>NW_026087742.1:13584894-23584894 GCF_022539395.1 Myiozetetes cayanensis
ATGAGCTGTAGTAGTTTGGGGAAACCCATAATTTGGTATCCTCTCTAGGATTTTGAAGTTTATCAGCTGATAAAAAAAGATGACAGTCCTTGTCAGATACCAGCAGGACGTTGCTCCTGAGAATTAGTACTTCTTGCACAAGAAATACCGGATAATTTCTATGTTTCAAATCTGTGAAAACTTAATTTGTGAACACTATCAAAAGTAGATATATATGTACAGGGAAATGTACATGTTTTGAACTAACACATAAGTTGAAATTGAAGCAAAAAAACCCACAAAACACTGTACCTACTGAAAATATGTTGTTTTATATCCATAGTTATTATGTAGTTGTAACCGTTTTAAGACATTTTTTAATCTTTCTACTCCAGTAAGTGTACTTTGCTCTGCTTCATAAAAAGTAATGAAGCCTAGAAATATAAAACCTCATTATAGATCTTTTCCATTAAAAGTTTGCTGAGATGTTAGAAGAAAACAACAATTACTGTGTGCAGATTATGATGTCAATGGATCAAGGAGGTTGCACTGGATACACCTAAAAACCACTCTATTGCATCATTTACACTGAAGAAAAAGACTAGGCTGAAGTAGTTCAAGTGAAAAAAAATTAATTATCAGAAAGGTAATATTTTGGTTTTGCATTTTTCTCTTGAAATTCCCGGTTTTCTTTTATTTCTGTAGATTATTTTCCTTCCTTCTCCTTTTTCTTTTGGTGTTTAAGATGCTTCTTCAGAAGATTTTAATCTTAATGAATATTTTAGATCTTACTTTAACAAACATACTCATTTATCAGGCAACTTCTCCTACATGCAGAAAGACTTAATTCTAATTTTTTTTTCCTATAAACTTTATTTGGCAAAAATCTTGAAATAAATTATTATATTTGCCCATATCAAATCCTTCTGGATATAGAAACATTGCATTTTCTCAATCTTAAGCTATCTTTTAGCTCTAATATCCCTTATGCCCTTTTATCAGCCAACATCCCTATTATGGAAACTTAATTTCTACCATGAGACTATGAACAATTAAAAAACACCACACATCTGCTAGTCATTATTACTCAGGATATACAGACACAGTCTGAACAAACGTAATTTTTAATGGAACCATACCTAATTAAACTAGAGATGAAGAAGATAATACAGTCTTGTTTCTAAGAAACAAGGAAAATATCAGAAACAATTCTCACTGAAGCTTAGTTTACTTCCTTAATACTGTGATCATCTTTGAAAACTTTATTTTAATCAGTCACATTTATAGTGAAATATGAGCTTTTTTTTTTTTTTTTTACAAAAGATAATGTATTGCAAGTGCAATTTATTATAGGATGATATTTTGGCAGTAGAAAAACCTTGTTAGGTCTCTATGACTGAGGAATTTAATTTCTAACAGTTAACTCACAAAGGTGTTTCAGAACAGGGCAATGAAAATGCTCTATTGCCCCTGCAGCATTATTTCCAAATCCTTCAAACTGTAGTGAAAAATTTTGCATACAAGTTATTCTACCATAGTGTCTTCAAGTGACTGTCAAACAAGTATTTGAGACTTTTGTTTCATTAAAGAGCATTTTCTGCGCAGAAAGTCCAGGGACACCCTTTCAACACATAGTTCTAATTTTGTTAGGATTTGTTTTCCTGCTCTTTCTGTCTTTTTGATTTATCATAAGAACCTCTTTTGTTCATTTTCATATTCATAATTTGTTCAGATAATTTGGTTTATATAATGCATCTGAATAATCCAGAAGAACACTTCTTAGGAGGTTTTAGAAATTTCCAGTTCAGGGGATATCCATCCATACCCTAGTGCCCAATTTCCGAGTGTGGATCACGGACCACATGGTATGATGTGACACTGATCCTTGACTGAAATCCAGGAACAAATAAATAATAGCCATTGAGAAAATCCAAACAACCCTATTTTAAATGGTAATTACTAAGTAGGATGATAACTTCTGATGGTTGAATTGAAATACCTCAAAAACTCAGAACTGTTGTATGATACTACTCGATGGCAGATACTGCTCATTCTCCTGAAACTTTTTTTTTTTTGGTTATTCTCAATTTTTCTCCAACATTTCCTTGTTTCTTACTCCAGCTGTTATATAGGTTGTCTACTGCTTAAAGTAAGTCAACCAGTCAGCTACTTTTAGAACTGAAAAAACAGTTCTCTGTTATAAAATGGCGCTCTGTGACATCCAAGTAGAAATGACTGAAACTGAAATACTAAGAAGATAAAATATATTAAAAAGAATCATTTCAGATGTCAATATTTTTCAGGAGATATCCATATTTTATAGGCACAAAGCTGAAACGCTTTGCTTGAACACAAATCATCAGCCCCTGAATGTTTTGTCATCACCTTTTCTTTTGGTTTTCTTTATATTAAATCTGATTCAGCACCTAACAGACCACAAGATACATTGATTAACTATTTAATCTTTTTGTTTATGTCATCATATCAGAG
Organism: Myiozetetes cayanensis; assembly: GCF_022539395.1. Classification (NCBI taxonomy): domain Eukaryota; kingdom Metazoa; phylum Chordata; class Aves; order Passeriformes; family Tyrannidae; genus Myiozetetes; species Myiozetetes cayanensis. The sequence goes on from NW_026087742.1 coordinate 13,587,364, forward strand.
AACTGTTTCTAAATCATCTTATCTCCTTCTAAATCATACATGTATAATTGTTAATTTTTTCATTTACAAACCTTTGAATTTAAGTTATACTTCCTACTTTGACTTTACTCCCTTAATAATGCAACTTGTAATAGATCCTACTGGGAATGCAGACCTCAGTGGGAAGCAAAACAAGGTTGCTTACAAACATACAAGAACACGTTTTTCCTGACCATAGGTGGACACAATTCCATTTTTCTGAACTACTTAGAAGATTTTGTCCTTTTCTATGAAGAAAGGAATAAAAAAAGAAGCAAACCTGCTACACACACTGATAAAATTGCAAAGGGTCAGGTTATCAAAGCAGGAGTGTCTAATGTGTCAGGAATTAGATGGATGTGACTTGATTTTACTTTGTTAGCTTCTGCAAAGGTGATTCTGAATGACAGATCAGTCTATATCTCTTGTACCTAGTGCTTCAAATGTATGTACTAGACACAAGAATACATTACATGAAGGCATCTGACATCAGAGCAAAGGAAGAGTTTGGCACTTCTGCTGCTGTTGAGCTGCTTTTTAAAAGCTGCTACCAGCATGGAAACATCTGTCTGCTTTCTGTAAGTAATTAAGATTCAGACTTTGTAGCAATCACTTAAAATTTAAAATTTAAAGAAGCAAAAAAAATTACAGCTTTTTATTGAAAAGACTCAAAAGTGTCATTTAAGATGTAATCACTACGATATGAAATCCAACAAGTATTTATCACTATCTACTTAGAAAAAACCTTCACTCCTATTACCCATGATAACAGAAGATGCTTAACAAATCAAGAGAGGAGTAAGTATGATTGGAATGAGAAAGTATTTAAACTTCTGATGCATTCTGAAGGTGCTGTCTGCAAGTTCAGTCCTGAATAAGCTACTACTGGTTGCCCTTTACCTATATGACAAACATATTATGTGACTTTAAATATTGACTATCTTTTTATTACATTTAATTGCCATGAGCAGCACTTTACTCAATTGTATTTGGACTTTTCAAGCATCTAAAAAGAAAATGAAAAAAAAAAAGAACAAGAAAAAACATACCAAATTTCTGGCAAGGGTTCATAGTAGAGAACTTATTAATACATTTTTTGGTGGTTTTTTTTTCCAGAAATGTCACTTCTTTCTAATCATTTTCCCAATTCTGTATATGTTATCCTGTTTTTTCCCATCTGCTCCCTTGTTTTTATGTCGTTCCAGAAAACTTTGCCCTCAAAGGCTACTGCCTAACAGCAGACTTCATAGTTACCAGTGTAGAGTTACAAATATAGCATAAAAATAGGATATCCTACCAGGAAAAGGATTTGGGTTCCTTTTCTTTTCCCTGAAGAAATCAGTATGATTTCTACTCTAACAGAACCAAATGAGAATCAACTTCTAGATAAGTTTTCAGTGTGAGCTTTGTTTTAGCCAAGATGATGACAAATAGAAGAGGTTAGTTTTACATGTTATTTGAAAAACACATGGGTAAAACAAATGAAAGCAAGCAAGTAAAAGCCCTTAACAACACAAAAGTAAATGCAAAGAACTAGCAGTAGAGTGACAAGATACTCCATGTCTCTGCTGCTTATAAACCTTATTTGTAGGTTTATATCTCTGCAATCTAGTTAAACTTCTCATCTATGGTAGTTTTAACTCTTCCCAAGCATGTTACCTCCAAACCTTTTCTCAAAACTGTAATCAAAACAACGCAGAACCTCAGAATCACAGAATGGGTCAGACTGGAAGGGATCACAGCGAGTCATCTGGTCCAGCCTCCCTGTTCAAACAGGATCATCTCAGAGCACACTGCACAGGACTGTGTCCAGATGGTTCTGGAATATCTCCTGTGAGGGAGATTCCACAGTCTGTCTGGGTGAGCTGTTCCAGTGCATGGTCACCCTTAAGGACCATTTAGTTCCAATCTCCCTGCCGTTTGCAGGATCACCTTCCACTAGACCAGGTTGCTCAGAACTCCATCCCATCTGGCCTTGAGCGTTTCCAAGGATGGGGTATCTACAGATTGTCTGGGCAACCTGTGTCAGTGCCTCACCACTCTCACATGAAAGAACTTCTTCTTTAAGTCCAATCTAAACCCACTCTCTTTCAGTTTGAAGCCATTCCCCTTGTCCTGTCACTACATACTCTTGCAAATAGTCTCTCTCCAGTGTATATTGTTAAATATACAATATATTCATGAAATTATATCTTCCTTTTAAGGCAAAGACACACAAGTATAAACCTACATGGAAACTTTCCTATTCTATTCCATTCTATTCTATCCTAGAAATTGAAAAAGTGTTGAAGCCACAGTGTTGGTTATTACACAGACTAAATAATTTCTAGTTGTATTTCTAAGTTATATAAGGGGAAACAAATTAGAATTACAATTTAAAACTCACAAGACATGGCTAGACACAATTTAGGAGAAGGAAGCAATATCATGATAAGGACTTGTAATTTCTTTCTCTTTGTCACCACCTGGAACTGATCTAAAAAACCAGAGATTTTAACATTAAACATTCAGACGGTTGAGAGAATGCTGGAATTCTTCCTATCACATGGATCTGAGCTCAGTGGAGCTTTTCCTCTCCTCACAGCGGCTGGCATTATAACCATAAAATTGTCGTCATCATGAAATACAAAATGCCTACCTATAAAAGCCAAGATAAAACTATATAGAATAGTGAAAAAAGGGCCTGAAGAACATGTAACAGGGTGCAGTGATTTGACCTTGGTGCTCACCAAGCCATTCTATCACTCCCATACCTCAACAAGACAGAGGGAGAAAATACAATGAAAAATCTCATGGATAAATATAAGGATAGAGAGGTCACTTACCAATTAACATCACAGCAAAACGGACTTGGGAAAATTAATTTAATTCATTGCTAATTAATAACAGATTAGGAGAGAAATAAAAACCAACTAAACTCACTTTTCATCCACCCTTCCCTCTTGCCAGGCTCAGCTGCACTTAAAACCTTTTTACTTTCTCCCTGTGAGCTGCACAGGTGAATGGGGATGGAGATTGTGGTCAGTTCATAAAATGTCATCTCTGCTGCTCTTTTCTCCCCATGCTCTTCCCCTGCTCCAGTGTGGGACCCTTTCTATGGGAAACAATCCTTTATGAACTGTTCCAGCCCGGGTCCTTTCCATGGGGTAAGTTCTTCACGAGTGGACTGCTCCTGAAGAGTTTCTCCACAGGCAAATATTCCTGAAAGATCTGTTCCTGTATAGGTTCCTCTCCACAGGCCATAGCTGCAGCTCAGATTCCTCACAGGCTGCAGCTTCCTTTAGGGGATGTCCACCTGCTCTGGTGTGTAGTGTTCCATGGGCTGCAGGTGGATATCTGCTCCACTGTTGTCCTCTACAGGCTGGAGGGAACCAACCTACATCACCACGGTCTTCTCCACAGGCTGCAGGGGAATCTCTGCTCCTGCACTTGGATCGCCACCTCCCCTTCCTTCAGCACTGACCTTGTTGACTACATAGTTGTTTCTTCCACAAATCCTCTCTCCTCTCTCACAGCTGCTGCACAGAGGCTTTAACCCTTTCTTAAATATGTTATTACAGAGGTGCTGCCAGTGTTGCTCAACTGGCTTCAATTTTGGCCAGTGGTGAGACTGCCTATATTGTGAACTAGCTTTAGGATTTTAATAGACACCTCTTTAAAGCAAATAAAATCTCCATGTCCTCCTACTCATAAATTATCTATTTGCATGCAACCCCACTCTTTCCATGTATTTTATATATATATATATGCTCATTTATGAGCATGTAAATCCCATTTATATACGTGAGTTGCACTAATATAACCAGAAAATAGTTTCTACCTTAAAGCATAAAAGGGGTCTACTTGAGTAACCCCATAAAATCAAAGGCTGAACCCTTGACCTTGTCCCATTAGTCTTTTAATCCAAGTATAGTCATGCACACAGTTTCAGTGATTGAAATGGAAATAAGTCTAATATGGGAGCTCTCGGTCCTCCAGCCATTAGGTGAAAATGCCTAAATTTTATGGTCTTTTAAGTGAGAGACAACAGCCTATTTGTTCTCCTAAGTTGCAGACTTTTGACAGATAATGATTGCTCTTAACCATTAAGCTATTAATTTCTGAATTTGATTCTTTCTAAAATGGTGTATGAGTTGCCCACTGGCCTCTTACAGAAAGTTACCTAGTTCTCTCTCAAATGAAAAGTCACAATGTCAAAGAGAGTGGAAAATAAATGTCCCTTTCCTGAAAACCTTTAGTTAAGCCATTTAACTAAGTGACATTTGCCCCAAAAGTTTTTTTTCCCTCAAATTAATCTAACATTAAATTCTCATGCAACCATGTAGCTACTCACATAATGATGTATTAGTAGTTTTAAAAGTCTTCAGAAAATCAGACTCACTGATTCCAGGTACTGCTGGTAAGGGCAGAGCAGCAAGCAAGATGACATGAAGTTTTCACAGAAACAGCTTCAGACAGATCGAAAAAAACAATGCTCTTGAATGGTTAAGGCTTTTACAAATCTTCCATACCTTTCTCTATTCTTCTAGAAACTCAATGGACAACTCAGAGTTCCTTTCATTGTTCAGGATTTCAAGTATTTTTCGTCAAGTTAAACAAGGGGAAAAAAAGAGTTCCATAACGTATACTCTGATATTCAATATTTTTCAAAATTAGTAAAGATTATGTCCCATCATATTTGATCAGCACTTTCAGATAATTCAAAGAGAAGTGTCAGTGGAGATTGGTTATTTTCTGCATATTTTCTTAACAAGATTTGATAAGATTTTTGAATGTAAGGAAGGTAGACAGCTATAACAGCACTACTGCATTATCCCAGAGAAGGGAGAGGTGCATATACATAAACAGGTCTTTCAGTTTTCCTTTTCTCCTCTGAGTGTTTTGAAAAGCCAGTGTTTTGACTACTTAGGGATGAATTTATCATTACACAATATGTTTAGAATTTTTCAAGCCCTTCAAACAATTTTTATTCTATTTTTAGAGCTATATTAAGCAAAATTAAATTATCTTGTATTTAATTACTGAGGAATTTATAACATAAAATAATAATCCTGTTTGCATTAACAAAAATATGTCAGGAATTCTCAATAAAAAAGATAAATTAGTGTACAAGGGAATCAAAGCTATTAAAGCACTTCAAGCTTGTTACATGCAGACAACTGATCGATTCAAAGTGGAAGATAATCAGTTATGGTTGTATAATAACAATTTTCCATTTCATTTTTGTCTTGCAAGGAACATGAATCTTATTTTGTTATCCTATGGTCCATTTCTTTGGTGCTACAAATATCATGGTCATGATTACATAATGCCAGGTCTATACAACAATAAGGGGCATATATTGAAATATTTACTTTGGGGCCATTGACCAGATGTATAATGGATTTCTGAATTTCAATAGCATTTTACCTGGTCACTCATTTATTTACTTTGTATGATTCTTTCACAATTTATGCAGAAAAATTACTGAATTAATATTCCTGATGTGGTTGGAAATATTCATAGTAATTTTCATCAGTCTAATTGAAATTGCTGTATTTTGGAATTTAGTCATATATTGAAATGAAGATAAGTTACTGACAGAACAACTAAACTTTATTTTTTATGATCCTGTACTCCATATTGGTTAAAGACTAAAATAATTCATTTTATGTACATACACTTATAATTTTATAAAGAATACTTACAAGATAGATGTTGAGGCTGGTACTAGCAGGGATCATACATGAATTAAAACCAAAGTAAGACTAGATTATATTACCTAACGTATGATTTTAAAATATATTTCTGGGGGAAATATACTCAGAAATCTTTACAGTGTTGGATAAAAGCTTGATAAAAGTTGTACTTTCCAGAGTTTACTTTCATATGTCATGAGAACTGAAGTTTATTAATAAAAAAGATAATTTTTTATTAATAGATATATTTTTATTAATAGATATATTAATTATCTTTTAAAAGATAATTTTATATTTTTTATTTTTTTTATATTTCCAAGTGTCATTTCTCAGTGGTATTTGAGTAAAGAGAAATATAGAGGAACATAAAAGTATTACATAGAAATATAAAACATTTAAAAAATAATTAATAAACAATCATTTTAACTAGTTGTGTATTCTTTTTTCCGTAATATTTTTGAAAAATTTTGGTGACCATAGGTTTACCTTTAACAGCTATGTCTTTTCTAGAATGAAAAGTGACTAGTTTTTATTTCATTGCTTCCAAGATTTCTTAGAAGTTTTCTGGGAAGAGCATTCCAACTATATTTATTCAGGAGGGAGTTACATATTACACAACCACTAAATCTAATTTTTTTAAATCTCTTTTTTTATGACATTATGAGCAACTCTTGGCTTATAGAATTCACTGAAACTTGATAAAAAAATCTAGAAAAACATCTGAATGGTTGTTTTATACAAGACACTCTGGAGACCTCCAAAATAATCCCCCTGATGCAGGTAAAAGTTTATTAATTCTCCTAAAACACACAAATTAGTTAGTAAGAGGAAAAATAACTCTCCCCATTTAGAAGAAGATGTCCAAATTAACAAGATCAGACATTTAAAAAATGTAATGTAGAGAATGTAATAAATTAAAAAAATAATAATAATAAGCACAGTGTCATTGTTCTTTCATAACCTTAAAGGGTCTGTTTCACTGCACTCAGAAATTTCCTTAAGGCATATTAAAGATTCATTACCAGAGCTGCACACTATCCATGAATATTGCAGTAAAATGACTCTCTTTGTGCTGAGACATATAAAAAAGGGATGACCAAAAAACAACTGCTCTAGACCCTGAAGAAAGATTGAACCTCATCAACATTACAGTTTTGTGTTTCAGGTATGCAAAAATAGTTACTAATGCTTGAATGAAAGTTTTCTAGTTTTGAGATATTTAGGTATTTTTCAGGTATTACCTTGGGTTTTTTTTTGTTTTTTGAAAGCAGGTAAACTCTTTCAAATTGTGTACAAGATTGTAAATAAAAAGAAATAAATTCAGAAATCTTCAAATCTTTACTTAATTTACCAGGTCCATCCAATCCAGTATATTTGGAAACACAGTTTTCTGTACAAATAAACTAAAATAGAGAAGCTTAACTTCAAAGAAGAGGACTAACACAAGGTAAACACAACTAAAGTAGCAAAAGAAAAATTAATTGTTCTATGCAACGTACAGAAAACTTAGATTAGATGTTCATGCTATTTTGGTTTTCAATCCATATATCATTCTCAGTCCTTCCATCACTCTATACTAAGTTTCACTTCAGCAAACTTTCTTAGAAGCAGGATCAGCTGTATTTCTACAGACTCTTCATTCTGACAGAAGCTAATCTTCAGTAACAGGATTTGTACTCAGTCAAAATACATTAGTAGGAATGCTGGCTGTAGGCCAAGTGTGCTATTTTTAGATACTCACATTCTTAAAATTCTTCTGTATTATAAATTAATTTTGTGTAGTCTGCAAGAAAATGCATTATTCTTCATTATATAGCTATAGAATTGTCTCTGCCAATAAGCCAATTTCTCTGTAACTGTTCAGAATGCAAACCCATGTACTCCAGCTGAAGGCTATTATCAACCAAAATGCAGGAATTTGTATAAGCATTATACGATCATTATAAACACTGATTATGCCATTTGTTATGTTCTGATGGGCCACTGCTCTCAGAACTCTGCACCCACAATCCCCAAAGTTGTCTGTTTTAGTCCCTGTTACTGTCCTGTAATCACACTAAAGCCAAGAGGCTGAACAGGACATTTTAGTACAATTTCCCATCAACTTTCATTAGAATAATGTGTTTTCAGTTGCTAACAATGGCACCAAACTTACACTGTTAAAAGTAACATATGATAAATGTTCAGGTGGGGTTGAAATTCCTTTATTCTAAATGTTTATTACCTCTAAAATAGACAAGGAGATAATCTATTTTACATTTGCAGAGGTAGGAAGTGTCAGACTTCACCACTAATATTTCAAACAAGCTGCCTGCACTGGCGGTACATCAGCTGAAACTGAGAGGAGCAACTCTTCATAGTCAGTTGTTGTGTCAGGTTTTTGTGGCCACGTTCTGGCAGGAGAGACTTTACAGGGGGCGCTTCTATAAGACTTTTCCAGAAGCTTCCCCCTGTGTCTGACAGAGCCAATGCCAGATGGCTCAAGTACAGATCTGCCACGGGCCAAGGCCGAGCCCATCAGTGATGATGGGAGAACCTCGGGGATAAAGATTTAAGAGGGGAAAATGTCGCTGTGCAGAAAGTACTGAGGCACTGAAGAGAAACAAGCAGAAGTGACTGAGCTGAGGTCATGAAGACCATTACAAAACGGAGAAAGGAGAAACAGAGGCATAATCAGAAAATGCCATAAGGAGGTACTGGATTGACACAAGCAGCTGGTAGAGAGAAAGAACTGAGTCTAGTCCAACGGGAATAGCAAAGAGAGCACACAAGTTAGGAGAAACAGGCAGATTTTGTGTTTGGTGGAGTGCACACCCTCAGGGACCAAGGCTGGAACTGTATCCTGTGCCCTGAGCAAGCCACCTCCAGGCAGTGGAGCAGACCTGTATGAGAGCATCCCACAGCCTCCGGGTGATGACCCACTACACTTACTTTATTGAATCATATTCCCTTCTGGGAATCGTTAAAAGACTGAGCTGAATATTCAGCTGCGAACTGCATTCAGTTCATAATGAATTATTTTATTAGCACAATTCTACTCTTGGTTTTCAGCTATGGTTGTGATGTGTTCTGCATCAGTCCCCTGCTTGCTGTACCTGCTCCTGCACAGAGTTACAGAAAAAGTGTGGAAAGTAACAACCTGTGACAGTGTAATTACTGGGAAAAGGCAGTGTCATGGCTATAGAGACACGTTACAGATGAGAACAATGGACAGTGAAAAAGCTGGATTTTATAGCAGCTAGGAGAATATGGAGAATGCAGATTGGAACAGAATGGAAATAATGGGTCCTTCTAAAAATTTTGAAACAAATTTATTCCTTTATAGAATTTGAATTGGGGAAAAAGTATCCAATTCATTTGTTGTGGCTTAAACTCAGCTGGCAACTAATCCCCACACAGCTACTCACTCACAACTGCCCCTCAGAGAGCCTGAGGAGAGAATCAGGAAGGTGTAAGAGGGAAAACTCATGAGTTGAGATAAAGACAGTTTAATAAGGAAAGAAAATGTCTTGTACAGAAGCAAAGCAAAACAAGGAATTCATTCACCATTTCCCATGGGCAAACAGGTGTTCAGCCAAATAACTCTTGGGAAGACAAAAGCCATCACTTTGAACTTCCCTTCCTTCCTTCTTCTTCCCCCAAGTTTTATTCCTGAGCAAGACATCATAGCCTCTGGAATGTCACTTTGGTCCTTTGGGGTCAATTGTTCCAAGGTGTGTCACCTTCCAACTCCTTGTTCCCCCCCCCCAGCCTCCTCACCTTGGCTCTACAAGTCCTGCTCAGCAATAACAAAAACATTCTTGTGTTACCAATGTTGTATCCAGCAGAAATCCAAAATACTGCCCCTTACCAGGTACTAGGAAAAAAATTGTCTCAGCCACAAACACTACATTCTTACACCTTTTCCTTAATCAAACTTTTAAAAAATTCATTTCTAAGTCACACCAGTGTCCTTAATAGAGTTAGAAGAAGAATAAGGGAAAAAAAATTATTAAGCCAGTTGTTTTGCTGTAGAACTGAAATTAAAATATGCATAGCATCTAATAATTCCTCAGAAGGACTCACAGGTTCTGCTTAGTTTCATTCTGGTAACTATTGAGAGGTGAAATGGGAAAATTTATGGAGTATGGGACTGATGTAATTATGGATAATGTAGAGTTGGTGAGGAATGCTTAGGCATGACTTCTTACTTCCATTCATTTGATCACTTGAGTAACCAGAGCAATTCTTGAGTAACTTGAGTAACCAGAGTAATTCTAACTCATTTTGATATTCAAAATTAACAGCAAACCCTGTATTTAATTATTTGTTCATAATAAAACATATGAAATAATGTCTTACTTTATATTCAAATATGAAAGAACAACACTTTTTTTTCTCTTGTTGAAATTTGTTTAAATAAATCACTTAGAAAGTTCACTACTAATTCTGCTCTCACTGCCCTTTCCACTTAAAAAAATATTTCACAAAATTTCTCAATTTTTACAAGTTTTCAAATAAACAAAATATATCCTTATAAACAGGACAATATAGTAAAAACAAACAAACAAACAAACATACAAACAAAAAAACCTCATCAGTTGTGCCTTTAAATTTTTCTCATCTGGTTCTGTATTTCCTCATTTGAGCATCCTCTTCTTGAGAATGTGCTGTGCAATTTAAGACTGAAGAGGACAGTATTATTTCATTATTTCTGCATGGCAGAAAAGGTTCTTTTTTTCCTTGTGACAGAAAATGTACTTCCCCCCTCACCCCACCCATGGCATTATATGTTGTGTGGGGCATTCACTTAAGAGTTGGACTCAGTGATCCTTATGGGCCCCTTCTAATTTAGAATATTCTCTAACTCTGTGTAGGGCAAACAAAGGTAAATGAGAGAGAAAGAAAGTAGTACCTTGTAAGTCAAATGACTTCACTCAAGTGAAGCAAACACTCAAGATGTCTGCATTGCTTATGAAAGAGGTTGCAATACTAGCATCAAACCAAACTGATTCTGGACTTTTTCCCTTGAAATCAATTTAATTACAAGGGAGTTTGGCCAGTATTTAAAGAGAACAACAACTTTTCAGACACAATTTTGACACTTAAGCGGACCCAATCCCCTCATGATTTAAATTGGCATCATGCCATTACAGTCAATAGGCTCTTTGATTTACATCAGTAGAAGACCTGGTCCATTTATCTTCTCTCTCGGTTTAAGAGCAATTTGCATATACTTGGAAGTAAAATATCAATCACTGTTTATGCCTTGACAAGCCTGGCTGAAAGTTTATACAGCACAAATGTATATGAGTTTATACATATAGGTATACACATAGATACATGCAGTTACAATTACTACTTTCTTACCTGGGGTGAAAAAAATCCCAACAATTAGAGATTCAAGTTTCAGACAGAGACTTTTCATTTCTGTGTTTTCCTACTCTAACACTTTGCTGTACATTGGTACTTATGTATCTGTGTAGTTGGTATAAGTTATAATCATATTTAGTGTTGAAAAAGATGCTCTACACCCTACTGTTGTTTGGACTTCAAGTGTATAAGAGTTTATAAGCTGTATTTTTCCTCACAAAGCCACAATGTTATTCATGACTGACCAGTATTACACATGATTTGCTTTCCAAGAGAAGTAACTGTCACAAAACATTTCTACAGGAATAGAAAAAAAAATTCTGTCTCTCATATTGGTTTCCACAAGATTCCTCTTCCCTTGGTACAATGAAAAATTATAACTTTTATGTGTTATAATTCCTTTATAAGCGCCTCAAAGGTTCTTACAGGATCCTTATTATGTTCAGTGCTGTCTAAATATAAAACTATATTCTTACTTATATCACTATCTAATAGACACTTTGCAGACACAGAAAACTGCTACCTCTGATGAGCATCCACAGTCAATAAGCTCAGGTAACTAGTTCAGAGCCAGCAAAGAAAAAAAAAATAAAAAACAACTATAAAGAGAAGTAGATGATAAACTCACTGTAAGTACAGCCATTGTCTCAAAAGGTTTTTGAAAAGGACAGTGTAGAGTCTGTCCTTACAGCTCAGAGATCACTTCATATATCTCTAAGAGATCACTTCATGTATTATATATTATAAACTCATAAACTAAAGAAAAATGGATATTTGTCACTACCTTTACAAAAGTAAGTAGATTGAAGGTAGGGTTTTTTTTTAACTTTTCCACCTATTTTTTCCAAGAAAGAGTATGGAGAGAGGATTAGGTGGTGAAATATTCCTGAGAAAACAGCAATTAACATACAGAAGAAAGAGAAGAGAAAATAAAACTGAAAAGCATGGGAGATAAGCAAATACTGGCAATAGAAATGGAAAAAAGAAGTAAAATAAGGAAAAAAACAAGAAGTTGTAAACAAAAGTAAAATCTAAAGATGAATTCAAAAGGTGAGAACAACAGTCCTTTCAAGAAAGAGATGCTTATACTTGGAAGGCTAAGAAAACCAGGATTTGTTAAAAATCAAGGTTGAATAAATGCAAAAGTCAAAAAAACCTTTTTTGCTGTGGTTAAGAAAGAAAAAAATGAAACCATGAATTTTTAAAAGCTACAGAAACTTGAAGTTGCTGTGAATAACACAAATGACATTCAGTTCAGCAAAATCTGAACTGTATTTGGTATGCTCAGTTATTTTGTTACCTTGAAAAAATGGTAATGGTAAATAGAGGCAGGTAGCAGAGATCATGATTAAAGGCACTTCTCATCTTTTCAAGTGTCAAGTGTTCTGGTCTGAAGAAAAGTACCACGCCAACCTTCCACATAACAGTGTGAAATGGATCGGAGGATAATAATATCCATAGGCAGCAAGTGTGTGCCTATGCAGAAATCCACTCAAGATTATTCCCAATCATAATGCCCTGGCAAGCATTGGAACAGCTGCCCATGGCAGTGGATGAGTCCTCATCCACTGAAGGTGTTTAAAGGACGTGTGGATGTGGCATTTGGGGATGTGGGTTAGGGGTGGGCTTGGCAGTGCTGTAGGAATGGCTGGACTTGATGGTCTTAAGAGGTCTTTTCCAACTTAAATGATTCCATGATTCTATGATGACAGCACTAGCAGTCACAAACACTCTAGATACTGAGACTTTTCTTGTCAAATAAAACTGAAATCCACATTTCACTGTTTTTCTACAGTATAGAGCTATATATAATTATTCAATATGCAGTATTCTCTCAGTTAAAAAACCCAAAGAAATGAAAAAAACCCTCAGAAGCAGTTGTGAAAGAAGTCAAAGCACAAAAGATGATATTTTCAGGTCAAACATCTCAGATTTTTTTTTCAATTCAATTTCATAAATTATTTCTTTTCTTGGTTATTTTTTTTTAAAGAACATTTTCATTTGGATAACAATAATTTAGAAACTACTTTTACCATTTTTGAGATGGGAAATGAGCTGAAATTGATTCTTCCCATTGAAGAGTTTCAATGAACTCAGAAAATTCCACTAAGAGCTATTAATTGCTTATCAGCTTTACTGCAAAACATCAGAAATATTCACACTTTTTATTAAACTATTGATTCCCTTGCATTGAAAGGTTAGTAATTACCACTATAATTATGAAGAAATATGCTAGGGTTTTTTTCTGTAGAAATGACCATTATATTTGTATGTATTCAGAATAATTAATACTGAGAGTATAACTAAAGATGCTTAGATTGAAAAAATAGGTAAACTTTGAGTTACACTTTACAAAATGTATGTATAACTTTTATTATCTTACTCATTTGAAGATAATGCTGCATTCAAACACAACATTCAGAAACAGAAAGTAAATTATATTTGCTTAGTTTGTGTGACTGAAGGATACTTACTAGGGATTTTAAATTTCTTTGGGACAGCAGGATACAGTGAACCATGCCATGGATAGAAAAAGACAAAGGAACCTCAATAGCTCAATTAGATGATCCTCCTGCTCTAAATTAGGAATGCAGATACTGAACAGTTATGGTAAAGACCCAGTTCTGAGTGGTAATCAGTAGAAAACCGATGGACATTGATTTTGGCCAAGAACCAGCCACAGTAGTTATGTTCTGGAATAGGAAACTTCAACACATAGGGATAAAAAAAAAAGAAAGACCTACAAATTAAGATTAATCTAGTTTCCCTTCAATTAATCCATTAGGATACCTACCTATAGCAAAGGGAATTTGATGAAACATTCTAAATTCCACACAGGATAAAGATCGTTCATGGGGAAAAGAAAAAACAAAGAAACAAACAAAAAAAAAACTTACAAATCACAGCTTCACCAAAAGCATCTTGTCACTCGATTTCAGTTCTTTTACTGATTGTGAAAGTCAAATCCCATCCTCTTTATAAAATACAGTTAAAGCAGAAGATACTGAAATCAAAAGAATGGTATCCATCAGCCTCAATAACTTTTAGTAAGACCTGTACACAATGAGTTCTCCTTTTTTTATTTCACAACATTTCCTGTGAAATACAGGCTTGTTGTTTGCTTTTTTTTTTTTCCTCCAGAAAAAGAAATAATATTATTTGAAGAGAAGAGACATGAGAAACACAATCACTAGAATATATAATCATAGAGTTTTTACTGTTGTTAAACAGGTCACAGTTCTGGGACTCAGTAAACAGAATATCAGGTACTAAATTGTAGTATATAATATTTCTGATGGGAATATTTTATGTGTTTTGATAATCTATAGATATTTTTGTGCAATTTTTTCTCTTTGATAATGTGTTTTAAAGCCATTTGTTAATAAATATTTTTTCAATAACATTTGGCTTCATGAAAACCATGAGAGATGGAAATGTTTATAAAACATTAAAGTGTTTTATGCTTAAAAAGAGGAAGACCAGAAGGTCTTTTGCAAATGCCACTAAGATTTTTACATTAGAGAAAGCTTGAACAGGTTGTTCATTACAAATCCATTACATTTCAAGAGCAAAATATTTATTTCACTTTTTGATAAAGAAAAATATTTGTGCAAATTTTCTGCAAATACAAGTTCATGATCTTTTATTTGTTTGCTCTTACAAGAAAAATAGCAGTCAGCATTGTATAGACTGCCAAAGAAGGAAAGATACATATAGACATGCTAACTGTGTATCAAATAGATCAGAAAGTGCTAATTAAAGTTAGGAATACTTAAAACCTACTTTATTTTATTTTAATTTATTTTAAAAAGAAAGAAGTGAAATTATTAAGTAGCAGTATGATCCAAATTTCTGATGGGGAACAAAGAAGGCCAGGAAAATCACCATGATAAGATGGAAAAATTGAGTGAAGTAGTTGGAACACTGACATTTCACTTAGAATAGTTTTAGTCAAGCTGATATTTCCCTTCTTTTTTAGCAAAAGCGATCAACATTTTAAATAATAAATTATATTTAAATACCATTTAAGATGTCAGCAATGCCTATTGTGAATTGGAGAGTGCTATGGATCTCATTAGCTGTCATTTAACAACAGCTCTTGAGGAGACTGAGTTACTCTCTGTTATACTCTCTGTGGTGCTTCAAGACAGGGTTTAGCGGTGGCCTTGGCAGTGCTGTGTTAATGGTTACACTTGATGAACTTCAGGGTCTTTTCAAACATAAATGATTCTATGATAGGAAACAAGACTAGAATGTCTTCATTATTTACACGTCTGTATCTCTCCAAAATAGATACCAAAGAGAGTTAAGAGGGAAATATATACGGAAGCAATGATGAACAAAGCTGAATTCCAAGGAAAACACAGGAGTTTGCCATGGTATAGAAATTCATGATGCCAGTTTCCAATTGATATGGCAAAAAAGAAACCCATCAAGGCACAGGAAAGACATTCCAGGTAATGACACCACAAATACAAACAAGAAATTGTTGGTAAATATGGCTACAGTTTGCCTTAGCAGTGTTCCAGGGAAGACTTTGTTTCAAGCAGCAGCTTCACAACAACAGGGTTCAGGGTTTAATAAACCCAGAGTCAAAAGCAAAAGGAAGGATATTACCCTTTCTTCAGCAATAAAAACTGGAGTAAAAGAATAAGCAGGTTCAACTTTTTTGTAGATTTAATTTCTACTTGTTTTTTCTTTTTTTTTTTTTTCTGATTGAAAATATCAATGTCTAGTGCCCAAAACAAAAAGAGATGAGTTTTAAGGCTCTATTTCAAATTATCAGCATGGGTGTTTTGATATTTTTCTAGTATTTTAGGTCTGAAAATCAGTTCATTCTTTCCTACCCCCAAAACAACGCAACGAACCCTTACAGATGGCTATTACACCCTATTCCACTAAACTCCAGAAGTTGTTTTTACACTCTTGTTACAGGACAGCATCAAATCATAATTGACAGCAAAAGAACAGAGCTGCAGAACTCCTTCAGACACAGCTTGTTAAGAAAGCTAGATGATCTTGACAAAAATGTACAACATATTATATACTCTTCATTTTAATTACCAACTTCCCTGAGATATTGTTAATAAATAAATCCAGGTATAAGCAGGTGAAATTAAAATAAGGATGTTTCATGTTCATAGTTGGACACACAACATGGACAAAATCAAAGAAAATTTTTTTTGTCATCAAAGACAGGATAATAAAATCTGGAGCCAACAGAACCAGTCATAAATTCCAGTTCTTTACATTCCACTTTGTTCAACTACATACTACTCAACAGAGTGTGCATTAAAATCAACATTATGAAGGCTGTTTGAAAGTTTTAACCAATGAGGTCTTCATAACTTAAGCACATAATTTTTTATAGGTGGAGGAAAAAACCACCACAGTTATTTTTATAAGGTACAGCCCTGGTTTGTTACAGAGCAGAACTGAGGTGTGGATACATGTTTCTCTTTGGAATGCACAGGAGGTAACCTCAACATTGATTTGATTCAGTTAGAGAGATTCATGGTCAAAAATCATTATGACTGGACCCATACTTTGCAAATTAGTTTTCATTGTATACATTTGGGATTATCATTTCCTACAGACTTCCTTATTTTTCATGAAGACTTCACCTACATGAAAATTAACTTTTTATGAAAATGGCTTAACAACACTTATTCTAGAAAATAATTAGAAGACTCAAAAAAATTGTATTTTGGAAGAATAAAAACCACCATCTCTTTGTTTTGTTTTTTTTTTTTTTCCCTATGATTCTTATTCTGTATCTGTCAGATATTGTATTGCAGACCTAGCCTTCAGTGAGTTGAGAGGAATCCCTAATATTCTTGGACAAAGGTCAAGGAGGAAAGAAATATTTTGCAAATGGCATATTCATTATGATCTCTGTCAGACAAATTTCTGTAAATTGCTCTCAGTCTGCTACACCTGAAAATGCAGATGCCTGCTTCACATTTATTTTAGGTGATCACCATAAAATATGGAGAGAAAAAAAATCCCTATATAAATCTTGACACAAGAATGAAGAACTTGTTTAAATTTTCCCCACATTAAAATCAACTCTGTAATTTTCAGAACATTAGGAAATCTTAAGTCACTCAAAGAGCTATTATATTAAAATTTCAAAAATGAATATCCTGGCCAGATTAAATAATTTATTTCAAATACTGCTTGTCACTGTACTAATTATTTCCTTTCAATCATGGAGAGCAAAAATAATACAGCTATAAAGGTATCTGCATTAAAAAATACAATGAATTTAATTGAAATAATTTAAACTTTAAAAGTAAGAAGAAAATGCCTGACCTTCCATCTTGCATATTCTGATAAAGTAATTCAATTTATTATCATTAGCACTACTTGGCTTCAGTTACAGTAAGGAATTGAATACCATGTAACATTTTCAACTTAAGAGAAGAAAAAGTAATTTTTTCACATCCTTTCTTTTTGAGCAAGTTGCTTGAAAGTAGTGAAATTAGGAGGCAGAGAAAATAGAAATTGAATTTCTCAATTATCAAGAAATCAAACATTTGAAAAAAATTAGTATTTAAAAATGTTTCAAGAAATAGAAACATATTAATCCATAATAGATTTATTTTTTGTGTTAAAAATGAACAAGCACCCATCTGACAACCCTTCCCTGGGAAGCATTTGATCCCTGTTTCTCTTCAAATCAGGATACATATATCACCCTGAAATCTTACTCCAAATCAGCCTAATTAAGTGCTCCTGGATGCAACATCCTACCAGAAGTTGCCTTCAAAAAGGTGTGTGAGGGGGGCAGTAAAAGATGTAGTGAGGGCACACCTCTGGCTCCTTAAAACATCATCTTCAGCATCTCATAGGACTGAGGTGACTTCAGTTTGCTGTTAAAACTGTAGCCAGTTCAAGAGCCTTCTCATGTGCTCACAAAAAGCAGAAGTCAGTACTGTGGTATATAATCATATCTTATGCAATAGACAAAACAAACTAAAATGAAAATATTTATCAGACTATTGGGGGCATTTTTAATATTTACCCAGCAAAGAAGTGTTAACACTGCTGTTGTGCTCTGGTTAACAATTTAATGTTACTGTCTGTGATTAGGCTGCATTTTCTGCTCTGCAAGGGGTGTCTGTTGGTTACTTCATTAAATATTTTCAATTTCTTTGTGATTTTTATATGAAAAGTTACAATTATTGAGTAATGCAATGAGGTGATAACATTAAATTTATCTCTGTTATCACCTCCAGCAAAAAAATATTTAGAAATACATTTTGTTTGTCTTTCATCATGGTTTTCAGAGGTAAAGATTTCAGGATTATGGGTATCTGGTGGGTATACAACAACTGCACAACAGAACACAGAACCTATATTTTTTTCAGTTGCTTTCTATGAAAAACAGAGTTTATTTACCCCCATATACATATCTGTATCTATATTGTATTTTTACCTCAGTCTTCACTCAAGTCTCTCTATAGCACTTTCTTCTACGTTCATTTGTTGACTATTTGATGTTGAACAAATGAATGGAAGAGGTATAATTCTAAACTGTCTACAATTAACAAACAAGATAGGTATATCCTTAAAAATTTGGCATTTAACCAGTGTTTAAACTCTGAATTTATCTTAGACAAGGACAAATGCACAATGTGTTAAATAGTAAATAACCTTTTATATTCCTCAGTATTCAGTAATTCCTCAGTATATTGTTGGAAATTTTAACCTCATTTCACTCGTTTTACCAGTGTGAATGGATTATTTTCCAATTTTATTTCCAAACATGAAAATTATTCAAGTTAGGCTCATATACAGAAGCAAAGTTAAAATCAGCTTGGCTATCAGACCTAAAGATGCCAAGACTTTCTATTAAGGAATTTATGGATAAAAGAAATCAGTAACGATTTTGTAGTTTTATTTCAAAATAACACATGCAGAAGATTGATAAAACAATATTTTCCTATTTTATCTGCACATGAATTTAGGTGTATGAACCCAAATAAACCAAGTAATATAAACAGAAACTGTAAAAAACAAACAAGTATAAGGCACATACAATAAAAGGAATAAAATGCTATAACCAAAGGCCTTATAAACTAAGAAAAAGAACACTTTACTTTTATTTCCCAAAGTGCTCTGAACTGTTTGTCTGCAAGAATAGTGTATCTCATGTTGTACCTGACCTCATGTCCTTAGCCCAGGGCCATATCAAATGCCAGTGCTCTAGAATTTTATTCCACATATGATTAACTAAATTTTAAGATGCTTCCTTTTACCAGATTGCATATTATCTCCTTTCCTGACTTCTTTAATGAGCACCTTTCTAACTAAGAATGATGACATTTGCAGGACAAGTATCCATCAAAAGAGGCCAATCTCTCTCTTTGCTGCTGGCACAGCCCCACCAGGCTTTATAAAAGGCTCGTGCAGGCAATTGCCAGTAAGATGTGGAGTTCCTCACTTCAGCTCATTGCTTCCCAAAGCATTCACATTATTGCTACATAAAATTCACGTCCCACAAAACATAAGGACTTTTCTGGTAGCTCATATGAACAGGCTTGATGGACTGTCTCCTGTTTCAAGAGAGCTGCAGCTCACACCCTATATTTCTGTGAGAGCAGAGGAAGGAAAAGCTGAGTCTACAGCAGGATTTTTCACGCAGTTGGATCAGACTGACAGACTCTTGTACCACCACTTTCTGTGCTATTGCTTTTCCATGAAAATGTGTCTGGATTGCAGAACCACTTTCCAAAAGCACTGAATTTAATAAAATTATTTTGGAAAAATAGACGGAGAAGGAAGGGAAACAGACTTATAAAATGGAAACAGAAAAAAAAGAAATAACTTCCAAACACCTTTTTTCCTTCCTCACCTCCTTTCCTTTGTTTTCCTTATAAGTTATTTAATTACACTTGCTCTTTTTGCTCTGGACAGTCAGTTTCCAGAACTCTTTTATGATTAAGATTTTTTGGGGACAAAAGGCTAGTAAGGCTGACAGCAATATTGCAAGTCTGTGAGAAAATAAGAGAAGACATTGCTCACACCATTGAGTAAACCAAATTTCAGTATCTCTTTACAAATCTCTTCCATTATACATTCCCTATGTCCATATGAAAAAACCTCACCTTGGATATGGAATAACTCGCTACTCCCCAAAGAAAAGCTGGCTGGTTCATCCATCCCCAGCTGAAATAAAGTGCTCAGAGAACAAGAACAAAGTGTTAATAAAGGCAATGAAGAACTTTAGGACAAGGTTTTGGTAGGAAGAAGGAGGAAAGGGAGAAACCTGACCCTGTAATATTATTATGGGCAGAAATAGATAAAACCACTTAGGATATAGAAATGCATGAATCATATAGGCCCAGACTTAGCAAACATCACTACTCTAAAAGGCCAATAAAACAAGTAATTAACTTGCACTCAACCAGGATGTAGTCAGAGCTTTTAAAGTAAAAGGTGTGCCTAATTCCATATTACTTTCATAAACTGTGATTGTACTTTTTTTTGGTTTTCCTGCTCTGTAAAGTGTAACACTAAAGCACTATGGACAACTCCTGAAATGTGGCATTATCAGCGTTGATTCATACAATGAGTTGTTGCAAAGCTATTTTATTGATAGTAATATCCTTAATACATTCCATAAAGCAGTATTGTTAGGTTTAATTTTTACCATTTTACAATTTTCAGCCCAAGATGTTGTTTCATAACAGTTTGAACATAACACATAAATCAAACACCTATGCAATATTTTAAATGTTGCATGCTGTTCCTTGGGTCAGTACAATTCAGTGTTGACAAAATTAAGTAGTTGTAATGTCTACTTTTTCACTGCCTGTTATTTTTACTAAGTAGCATATTGAGAGGGCATTTATTACATTTAAATTCATTGGCTCAAAATACTCTCTAGAGACTGATCTTTAAAATAATATGCATGTTTCCCATGCACAATTTTAAAGAAACACTGCCCTCTTCTGTCAAAACAAGCTGAATTTCCATAGAGACATGCTTTATTTTGGAAAACCAAAGTGGATTAGAACAGATCAAAAGTGTTATTTCATATAAAAATAAAAGACTATGTGTTATGTTCAAACAGCATGTTTGAAAATTTTCCTTTCCATATTTTTTTTTTGTTCTTTCTACTCAATCAATAAAATTTCTCTTTTACCCAGTTCAAAGAGACATTTCAGAACACTTAGAAACATGGAGACATACTGTAATAGTTTTGTTTCATAAACAAGCACATCAAATTCTTCAGTTACTTTCTTGTGTGAGTAGATTTACTTATGTCAGAAATTTTACAAATACAAGTTCTAATTTTTCTTCTTTATATATCTCTGACTAATATTGGCATGTTGTTTTGGCACTTTTATCCATTTCCCTACATTTGTATTTTTGCATTTCCCCAGAGAAGAAGGAGTACGTAAAAACTTGTGAAAACTTAATAGCTTCACCAACAGTCAAAAATAGAGTAATAGCAATTTTTCAACAAAAATCAATATTTATTTTTCAAAACAGTATCTTTCACCCAGCCTGCCTTGAATATTCACTTTCTAAAGTGTGTCACTGTTATCAAAATAAAAAACTTACCAGTGTGGGTCTATTAGTTCATTTCAGTAACAATTATCATCGAAGCAGTCAACACATGTAGAAAAAACATCCTCACTGCTTTTACCAAGGATAAAACCCACACAAACTAGTTTTTTATATATATATATTATATTATATATTATATTTTATCTACTATATACATATAATATATTATATTATATATATAAAACTCTGTACCTAAGATGTCCCTAAAAATTTATGGGAAAGACAAGACAATAAGGAAAAAACTAATGATGTTTCACAAGCAAGAATCTAAAATCTAAACCATTCAAGGGTATTTTGACATGTAATTTTTTCTCTAAGGTAATTTCCCCACATTATTGCAAATATTAAGATATTTTTCTAGCAGTCTGTGTCTCATTTCTTTAAAGACTTTGAATTTAACTTCACTTAGTAGAACCTTCTAGAAATACCTCCTTGGTTTAAGGTATTCTATCAAAGCACCTCACTTTCTCCAAAAGAGTTGTTTTTCATGAACTGGGCTTTTCTGTAGATGTGCAAAAATATTACTCGTCAATTTCAAGATCAAATTTTGAAAATTTAAACAGAAGATTGTCACAAATTCAAAGTTTCTTGACGAAATATTTTGAAATTATATTAAGATGCTGTAAGTAAAATTTCACAATTAAAACCCCACATTAGATCAAGTTTTCAGTAATGGTCAGTATTCACGCTGTAATCACAAATTTGAACTCCTTTTCAAAAATGGTAAGCAAAGGAGATTAACTAAGTATCTGTTTATGTGCACAGTTTCAAACTGGTCTAACATGGACCCAGAGAAAAGCCATTTCAAACGTATTTGGCCTTCAGTCTGGGGTTTTTTTCCAGACGTTTTTCGGTAGATAATTTCAACCTCCCTAAAGTATAAAAAAAATGCTACAGAATTTTCCCCCTACTTTTTTTTTTTCCCTCCATATGATAGTACAAAGCTCTGTCTTTTGCTTGCTTACAAGCCCCCTGCAAATCACAGATTACAGACTCTCAGAGAACTCCACAGAGAATAAAATATACGACAAAGGATGTCTTATTTTTCTGGTCTTTCTCTCACTGTTCTCAGCAGGTAGCAGGACTGTATTTTACCTCTTGTAGTTTCACACTGGCATTCATTGCTGGATCTAAACAATCCTTCCCTCCCAGTGCATCACAGGACTGTAATGTTACAGGGCTATATGAGGCCTTGAAAAATAATTGTACATAATTTTTTAAGGTTTCTGCAGCAAAAACCCAAGAGTATTCCAATCAACATTCCTGGGGAAAAAGTGCCATCTTTCACATAGTGCACCTCATCATTTATAAGTTGTAAAACATTCTAGAATGATAATTTTATGAAAAGCTATTCTTTGCAACATATTCCTTGAAAAATATATTTGTACCCAGAAGAAATAAGGGAGAAAAGACCCCCAAAAATTAGAGACTGGGAAGTCATATCATAGAAAGGAAAAATATACATATTTTGATAATGTAATTTTTTTAACAAACTTTTATAAATAAATAATATGGAATTGTAATGCATGCTAATAGTAAATAATAAAAGAAATGGATTTGAAGCAGTCAGAAGAAATAAGTAAATACATGGTCGAGAAACAGAGAAAACTAATATTGAAATAGTGAGAGAGAGGAGAAAGCTGCATGCAAATTCAGAAAGCTTTAGTCTCCAAGATGGAAAATTATTTAGATATTTGAGGGTTTAGAGAGATGTCAATATTTTTTCAAAAAACAACCAAACAACCTGCATTATGCCTTTGGATTAAAAAAGCAAGCAAACCATGATGTGTCCAAGTCCTATCATTTAACCAAATCCTATCCATTGTAGGAAAGGCCAGGGGGGCAAAAAAAGTGCATGGAAGTTAGGCAACAGTAAAAAAAAAAACAGAACAAGAGATCATGCCCTTGTCAGATTTAATATAATGCCTGCTACAACTTCCAGTAAAGTCGCTCTCCAGTGTGATAAGGTTTGAGACATGATTGAAGTTTTTTTGTTGTTTCCCTGCTCTTAAATGTCAGACTAAGGCAACAAAGAAGCCCATTTCTGACAAACTGGAAGGAAGACAATTAACCAACAAGTGCAACAAGGAGATTGAAGTTGCAGCTCTTTCTCATAAATAGCAATCCTTTACATAGCACAGCATTCAGCACAGATGTAAACTCACAATTTCTAATAGTTCTCATAATATTACTATGTCAAAATGATTATTCCTTTGGTACTTTTTAAATAGTGACTTTCAAAAATAACTGAACTATTCATACAAGTTTTTCTTAACAACTTGAAGATATCAATACTGGTAATCTTTTGTAATTATGGATGATATTCAACTACACCTTTTTTTTTTTTCTAGATTTTCATAGGACTGCATATTGCTTTACTCCACTAGAATTTCTAATCCAGAACTACATTTTAGAAATGTAGTCAGGAAAGCTCCTAACCATTGAGAGTAACTAGAATACAAACAACAAGACATTTCTTGATCAATAATGTGTTGAATAATTTACAAAAATAGGTCTTGGCCTTAAAGCTGTATGAAGTATTTAAAAGTTTAAAATGCCCATTTAATTTGATCAATGTATCTTTATGTTGCTCAAATGGTTAAAAAGGTTTCTTCTATTTAGTTTTCCAGTTATAGCTCTTCAAAGTGTAAATTATCAATATTTTATCAGAAAAAATCAGGTAATGGAAAGCCTCTCTATAAAATACATCAAATGTGATCAAAGCACTCATCATTAAATAACTTGATTATCCATTCAGACTAGTTATACAGTATTGGACATTCAATAATCTTTTTAAATAATTTGGGTTTATTTTAGAGCATTTCCTTTGATTTTGCTATTTTACTTGACTACTCTCTATTCCCCTCACTATGTCTTTCAAAATGAATTTTGTATTAATAGCATGACTAGAGAGAATGCAACATGTCTTTGATTTTGTGCTCAGACAAAATAAAAGTAATTCTTGTTTTTTTCACATTTGTGGTATACAATCCTTACCCTCGGAAAGGTGATGAAACAAAAATAATTGCAAAAAAGTAAGCAGTGAATTCACTGTGAAAATAACTGAGTTTTTTTCCACAAGATAAAATCAATTCTCTTATAATCAATGGCTGAAAATTTTCAGTCTAAAAATCCAAACTTCAAGCTCCCATTGACATAGAAAGGTACAAAGAAAGCACGGTTCTGATCAGAGTGTTTTAAATAAGTAGTTAAAATTTTCTTCATCTGTTCTTCACAGATTAAAATTATTTTTATGTCCTATAGAAGCAGAGGCAAAAAGAATATTATGTCTTACAATACAGAAAGTTAATCAGTAGGAGATGATTCATGCAATGTTTGCTTGCTTACATCGTGTTCTTGTAATAGTTCTACAGAGAGAGAAAAAAAGAACAGTCTTAGAGACAAAATATAGGGTTTGAGACCTACTTTGCTTGTCACTCAAGTACCTTAGAAAAACATATGTCCTGTGCTTTATGAGATTAGAGTATTGCCTATGATGAGGTTTGTTTGAGTTAGACCTAAATTTTAGTTTGAAATGTTCCTGACCAAGAGTTTAGCTGAACGATCACGGATGAACTCATCATTAATTAAACGCTTTCTATTGGATAACTTCATACTTCATAAATCTGCCCCTGTCTTTAATGATTAGGTTTTTCTTTCTCACAAAACCTGCACAGCTCCCCGCAGGATATAGGACATAGCAGGGCACTGTGTCCTTGATGTTCCCATCTGGAAGTGGGCGTTTCCTGGTGACCCAGTGAAACTCTTTCTCAAGCAGCAAGAAACTTTCTGACTAAAATTTCATAAGTAAATATGCAGCTTGGGAATACACAGAGCCTCTTTCCTCCTCTTGTGCCATGAAGGGTTGACTGTAAAGCTTTCTACTGTATTCAAAACATTCTCTTGTCAAAGATGATGAATGACGATAAAAAGAAAAAAAAGTGAGCCTTGCCTTAGTGTCCTCCAGTTCCCTTGTCAAGGAGGTTTTATTCTCACCAAGATGCCTTTTAGACTATCACAATTACGTTTTAAAGCAATTTGTATGCATAAGTCGAAAATATTACTTCAAATTAACTTCCAGAGGCACTGTGGTGCGATCAACAGGGTGCTAGATTGGGACACAGGGGCCAGTTTAATTCTGGTTTTGCTATTGGCCTGATGGGTAACCTTGAGCAAGACACTTCACGTCCGTGTGTTTCTGTTAATCTTTTAATCTATTTAAACTGTAAGGTCCCAGGGAGGACATTGTCCCTTGCTTTGTGTTCATATGGTATTTAGCACAGTAGGACCTGCTGTAATATGCTGCTGCTGTAGTTCATAACACTAAACAGCTAATACAAAAAGCAAACAGGTCTAAGAGACCACACAGAGTTTCACAATTACTAAGGACAGAAGCAAACCCAAAAGATTGCCAGGTTTTACCATGCAGTGAGATTAAAAACAGATATTTTATAAGCAAAGTTAAACCCATCTTCAAATCAATTTACGAACATGCAGTCTTCTAATTACTGTATTATTAAGAAAATAAAATTATAAGAGAAAAAATAGAAAGTGGTGTGATGTCTGTCTGCTCCCTTTTTACATTCTAAGCTAATAAACCAAAAGATCCCCTGTTTCTCCTGGCATCAGCCTTGAAAAGTCACACTGGAACCTGGGGTTCAATTTAAATTCCTTCTGTCTCAAACATGATCAATACAGTTAATGACCGCACTTTCAGCACTTTTGCACGCAGTCTACCACTGCTAATCATGAAAGATAGAAATTAAGTTGGGGCTCCTACCATAACAATCCTGTACTGCTGATAGAGAGGACCCAATTATTCCTTCGCATGCACACACTGCATCTCTGCAAGGGTATCCAAGAAAAGCTGTTGGCCCACATGACAGAAATATATTGACAGTGACAGGCTGCCAATTTTTATATATAGGCAAGCCACTTTTCTCACACATCCACAGTTAAAATTAGCATGCACACCACCATCTAGCACAGGACGAATGTCACTGATTGTGGAGAAGTCCCTCAGGTTAGGCTTGCTTTGAGCAGAAAGAGTGCAATCCATTCTCAACCTACTTTCAAGTCTAACTGCCTAATTGCAAGTATGAAACTACACTACAAAACAAAACAGCCAAGAAAACCTGTGAAACTGTTTACATGCATTAGCTAACAGTAGAATTTCTCTTTTCATATTATTTCATCAGCCTACTTAAATGCTGCTGATTCTTTCAACGCTGAAGTCCTCTATCCAATACCTGTTCTTACCCAAGACAACTGGTAATTCCACTCAGTTTGTAACAAAATCGATGAGTTTATCTGAATAAACTGAAAGGCTGTGCTAAATGAAAAAGTACTTCCTGAAAAGAAAGCACAGACAGGGTAAAAATTAGTGTATTCCAGGATTACCAGATCCATTTCTGATGTTCTCAGTTTTCAATTGCTAACAAAACAAATGTTATGTATATATTCTTTCTGAAAAGATGCCATAAGGCCACAAATCCAATGTAAAGGAAGCTGGAGGTCTATCCAAATTATTACCTTTTTAAATGCTAAAGGGTATGTTTCTCATACTCTTCTGAATCTCTTCTTAGGAATAAAGGTTTTTTTAATTTTCTAGGGACAGTCATATGAAAATAGCACTCAGACAGTTTCTTCATACCACACCAACATCTGCCAGCTTAGTTTTGCTTTGTGCTCATCTGATGTGTTGACTCCTCACTTGGATGAACAAAATTCCTTGAAGAGGGGAGAGGCAAGGAATTAAAAATGATCAAAAAAGTAACATAGAGAAACACTTTGATATACAAGGACTGAATATGAAGGCAAGCTCCTATTCCTCTGAGAATCTGTAGGACAATCCTGTTGTCCTAGATTCTTCTCTCAGAATTTTTTCCTTACTTCACACCAAGAATTTGAATTTAGTTTTCCTAAGGTTTAAATATTTCATTTTATTTTCAAGGGTCACTTTGATTTTTTTGATGGATGAGTAAAGCTCAATAGAGGGCTACCTTGTTTCATACGATGTCACATTTTTTCCCCATATTTGAGTATCTAGTTGCATTTTTTTCTGAATTTGTTTAATTGATTATTCTCTTTTCCAAATGCTTCCTTGATGATAACCCTAAAGCACCAGGAATTCCACCTCCTTTTCTGCAAAGCCAGTTGGCCCCAGTATGTACTAGTGTACGGAACAGTTCTTTGTTTATAGCAAACTAAGAATTTTAAGACTTTTGTCTTACATGCAATTAGTGTTCCTAATTTCTAAAGCATCTGATCTTAAAGCAGGCAAGTTCTCTCTTCAAAATGCAGTGAAATATTCATAAAAAACTTTACTGACATCCATCTGGTAACAAAGATAAGCAGACTTTGACATCCAGAAGTAGAAAACCTCATAATAATACCAACAATTTTATGAGATCCAAAGTGCAATTTTCTCCATGATAGATAAATTACTAGCTTTAGTGTGTTGGACATTTTAGGGTTGACATCTATTAGAGTTTTAAAACCCTTTTAGAGTTTCTAAAATGAATCCATACTTTTCCATTATTTCCTCTGGAACACAGTTTCTAAGTGTTGTTTTTACATAACTTTAATTGTTTGAAATTATAATGTTCTTTCTTTTGAATTTTCACATTTATGCACAGTCAGCTTCCTTCAGCTTCCCTATCCCCATGACAGCAATACACGGTCATTTAATGAAGACAAGATTTGGTTTTCAGCCAAAAAATTATTTGTTACTTCTGGGGACTCTTCCCCAAAGAACAAAAATGAAATATAGTTTTAACCTGCTTATGTAACTACTTTTGTAATTTTAATTACTCTTGAATAGGAATTGTCCAAGACATAAATGCCAGACTGCTAAATTTTCTCATGTAATCCTCCCTTCTCACTGTAGATATCTTGCAAGTTAAGATTGAGCTGTTTTTTTTTGAATAGTTATTTAAAATATTTAATTTAAATTAAAATATTATTTATTTTAAATAATTTTGGTCCCAAACACTCTGTTTATTTAAGTTCTGTACATAAATAATGTATATTTGCAATAAAAATTCCACCTTATAGGAAGAGTTTTAAAAGATATTTTTCAACAAGGAAACAACAAGGTGTTCTTGTAGAAGCACTACAACTAATCTAATAATTCCACACTGTGAGTTCATTAACTATAAGTACACTAAGTTCTGAAAAACAGTCCTTTTGGATGAAATTCTGATCTTAGTAGAGCTAATGAATTTTTTTTCTCAGTGAAGCTCAGATTTATAAATTGATTGCATGGAATTTATTATTACAGTAGATTTATGCATATACAAAATACTTCTCAAGAACAGGCCATTAAGCAAGGATATACTATGACCTATTCAATTATTCAAGCTAGAAATTAATTCTAGTGCAGTAGTGTCAGCTTGTCTGACATCTTTACATCAGATAATGCTTTACATCAGATAATTCAACTCGTGCAGGATCAGTATGAAATTCAAAGAGAACAAACTCTCTGTTTAAACTTCAGTGATTCCAGATGTTCTAAGAACAGTGAACACAAACAGTTTACAGTATTCGAAGTTATCATCTTGCTATGTGTGAGCAGAACCCTAAGAAAAATCCACACCCCCCTCAGTAACATATTCATGGTAAAAAGTAATTCATTATTTATAATAAATTCTATATTTCTGAACTCAGGTTGGAATTTGAATTGAAATACAATAGTACTAGAAGTATTATACTTCTGATAGGCAAATAATGAGGACATCTTCAAATAAAAACCTCCTTAAAAAAAAAAAAAAAGGAATGGGGAAAAAAAGGTGTTACTGTTAATGATAGTAAAACTATTATGCAAACCCAAAAATATCCCAAAAAGACTTGGGTAAACTTCACACCAACATCTGAGCAGTTGAGCATCTCTGCACTCTGAAGCATTTGACCTTTTGCCTGTCATCAGTTTATGCCATCTTCCCCCACCATGGGAAACAGCAAGATGCCTATAAAAATTTCCATCAGCAGCACTGAAGTCATTCCCCCTCCATGTGATTTCTCTGGTTTAATGGCCATGGAAAGTTCCATAAGGTCATTAAACCCCTGTAGTTTCTAACATCCTTCAAATGCCATAGAAACCAAGATTCTATGGACCAGTAAAACAGTTACCCATTATCCTCCACTTCTGTGCTACTCATGTCTTGCTTTTGACATTGCTAGGATGACAGAAAATATTTTTCCTGCCCAAAATCACCTTTTTGTACCTGTCCCTGAAAGTTTTATGATGCCATCCATTACCACTAGCTCATACTGGGGAGAGAGAACTGACTCAGTTAATGTGATTTGGGTCATGAAACATCTGCAAAATGGTCATAATATTCCCATTTCATGTTCTGAATTATAGCTGCTTAATTTTCTAACAAGAAAAGGCAGGGAGTGTTATTTGGTTGTTTTTACTACTATTGTCTATTCTGTGGAGACTATATAAACTTCAAACTGAACAACTATGCAATAAAATAGCAAGTCCAGTTCTTTTTATAGGCAAACTTATATAGGAGAACTTTGTTCAGACTAAAACCACTTAAAATACAACTCTACTAGACAGAGAATAATTCCAGTTTTTGTATAGAAATGTTTCACAGGTAAAACTGTACAACTGCTTCCCATCCCCTCTGTATGATCACTTCCCATCACTCTTTCTATGAGGAAAATATTGTGTAGTTAACATGAGATATTTTAATATTTTAAATACAACAATTCTCTAGTAATAATAGAATCTTTTAGCTATATCACACTTTCTTTTAGGAGAGACTGAAGAAAACTGGAAATCATAAGATGGAAGTCTATATGAACTTTCAGAAATACATATTCACATAGATGAAAAATATGTAAATTTTATAGATATATGTGTATATGCAGCATATAAATTTTCCTTTTCATTAGGATTGAAAATGCCTATGTGTGGTATGAAGTTGCTAGTAATAGGGCTATTGACATAAGATTATCAGCCAAATTTAGTATTTGCTGGCAGGCACATTCTCATTGGGGACCCCACCACAACAGGAACCTCCAAAACCATTTTGCTCAGCATTACAATGCTGAACAGTATTTATAAGAATACTTGCAGAGAAAACATGGAATTTTAAAATATAGACTATCATTCCTCTTTTTAATATTGAACTTGAGCTGCAAAATGTAAATCATCTAATACATTTCAAATATTAGGCATATTAATTCATGAAAAGGTAAGGATGTAATTTCATTCATATAAATGTTATTGTAGGTGAGAAGATGAGACAGGCCTTGTAATATAGTACTTTGCCAGTTATCCCTCCAATAACATTACAGAAAGCATGGAGGTTTTCTTTAATAAATGCCAACAACCATAAATTATCATTCATTTATCACTAAAAATTCAAGCAATTGTCTTATTTCAAGAAAGAAGAAAAATATAGCATTAGCCAAATATATTTTGAAAGATAATCATTAAAATTAGTAAAAAATATAAATAATGTATTACTGTTGCAACCTTCTACTGGATACCTTTTTTTCCTCTCTTTTAAAGAACCCTTGCCTCATCTTAAAGAAAATCAAAGGCAACATGCACACATACCTGAGAATGGTCATACAAACTAAATAAGGTTATGCAAGTGTCTCTAACATTGTAGAAAAATTAAGAGGAAACTTTGTCCTTTTTTTTCCATGTCAGGGTCCAATTCCCTTTGATCAGGTTCTTTGAGATATTCCATGCATGGAGGGTGTAATATTTAGTATCAAATTTACTAAGTTGAAGATACGTTACATGAGATTTCTAAATCTAAAAATGTACTGAAAACACAATACAAATGTAAATTATGCATAGCAATTTATAGCAATTCCAGTACACAATTCAATCACAGTACCAATGTGACTCCTGAAAATATGCTTATGGGGGTGACACTGGGTGCTTCCAATCTCCAGGAAGGAGTAAAAGGGGGTTGAAGTCAGTTCACATCCACTGACCTCCTCAGAATCATTTTACTAGTTGTCTAGTTTTTATACTCCTATTGGGCTGAACCACGTGTTCACTCTCATCCCATGCAGGTCTGGCTGACTCAGGGACACATTCACTCTTAATGAACTGAGGGAGAGAGGTGCACCACCAGCTGATCAACTCAACTGCTGATAAGTGTTTATCTTAAACAAAGTCCACCATCATACCACAGGGGACCAGAGGAAATCAGCTCCTTGGCAAAAGCTGCACTCAGTCACACCCTGCATTATTGTCCAAGTTTCACGGGCTCAGAGCCCCTGCTCACATCCTCTGAGACTTCTTCCATCCCAGGGGTGTGTTCAGTGAGTCACATTCCACCCTTTGGAGTTTGGTCAGTCACACACCGCTGTTTGCACAAGCTCAGAATGCACCTCCTTTACAAAGAAATGCTGTTTATTAGGATGCAGTGCAGGTTTTTTTCCTGTATGTTTTGTTTTATCATCAGCCACAGACACTCCTGTTTGTGTTGTTTTACATTAGTAAGCTTTTACAACATGTCAATACAGTTTCATGACCTTCACAGTAAAAACGTGCTTAAGCTGCTCTGGAGCAAAAGAGCACTGCTATCTAATTTCAACATGGTTTTCACTCATCCCATTAGAAACTTAGGATTCTAAAAATAGGATTATAATCCTATTTTTTCCTTAACAATGAAATACATCCTCATAGATTGACTTAAAATAAAAGAGATAATTATAACATATTGGGACTTTCAATTATGCTTTTTAAAACTACATATCTTTATCTCTCTCTCTGCACCTCTGTTTGCTGCATTTCAACACATGATTACTGGTAAAAATCCATAAAGGACATTGATATTATGAGGCTACCAGTCATATTAGTAACATTCCAATTATTAGTTGTATTTTGCTTTCAGCCTGTGGAAAAAAACCACAAAATATCATTTTAAGTATGCAAAGTCCTCCTAATAGCACATGTACTGGGGTTTTCTTGCCTCAAAACATAAAAGCATCACAAGCTGCCTGAAGCTGTTTTGACTAGTAATGGGAATGCTCACCACAAGCTTTCATTTGAAAGCTTGATTCCCCTACAGAGTTTATGAAGGATTGGAGAAGTGTAAGTTCATATATTGAGAGAAGGAATAGCTGCACAAAGGAAAAATAAGAGTTTCACCAATGCTATCATCTTAAAAGAAAATAAAAGTTGGGTTTCGATGTGAACATAGGTTAAGAATACGTCCTCTTCCACAGTGTACCAACATGTTTTTCAATTATTTCCCTTCTCACAGACAAGCTTCATACCTCCCTTTATTTTTCTTGCATTTAGTTTCTGTCACTATTACGTGTTCTGAGAAAGGCAAATCAAAATATAATAATTAATTTTTCTCCTTAATGCTTATTTAACCTCATCTGATGGTCAGTACATTGCTAGAGGTTTTTTGGGCATCTATGAAACCATTTAAATTTTTCTGATATTGGATAGCAAACACTTTGTTAAATAGAAGAAGAAAACTCAGAGGTGACTGGCTGTTAATAGCACCTGAGATACAGACAAGTCTTCAGAGGACAAAATGCAGAGTTAAGCATTAACATCACTGAAAAAAAGAAATAATCAAATTCAATGAAAAAATCTAACAAGCAGTGTAACCACTTTAGTATAAAAGTTGCTTATAAAAACAGGTAGTCCTATGAAACCAGCTGCCAAACTGGAAATGGAAATTTATTAAAATAAATTTTAAAAAGTGACCTTTTTCATGAATTTCTAGAAGTAATAGAGAATATTTAAGACCCTCAGAATTAACACACTGACAGAAGATTTTCACATTATAGAGAAATATCTTGGCCTAAGTGACCTAGTGAAAGGTGAGGGACTCTATCTTGAGCTCTCTTTTTTCATTTCGATAAAGATCTTGACATGCAGACAAACAGATTTGCAGGACTGGTATTGTGACATGACAACATGTTTCTTATTAGTGCACTTGTTCACCACTTGGCTTTCCTAAGTCTCCCAAGATGTTGTGCACAGTATGCAAAATGAGCTTTAAAGTGCTCATAATATCCTATCATCTGTATTTTTGCATGACACAATGATGCTGGTAGAACAGTGTTATGCATATTAGAGATTCAATAACATATTCAATGGCTTTAATGTAAAAAGAAATAGAGGCAACAGCTACTTTATTGCACCTTGGGCAATAACCTTTTATTTCAAGTACTTAAATTTGTCATCCTTATTCAAACACACACACCAGTCTTTCCCTAGTGGTTTAAACCCTAGTTAGAGTAGACCCAACCTACAACCCAAATTATTTTTTACGTCTGAGAAGCAAAAACTCTGGCAGAATTAAACTCAAAAAATACCTCAGCCCCTTTTTTTCTATGCAAAATCTAGCACCATAGGTTTCTGTGGTACCACCGAATTCAGAAGTAAATATCATATTGACAAAATCTTGGTCCTAATCCTCAAGAATCTAAACCTACTTGAGCAGGCAAAGAGGTGGTGAATGCATGTATTTTACTGCATCAGCCTCCCAGTCACTTAACAATGGGTAAATTGTTAGTTACACTCTTCTGTATATTACTTGGTTTTTTACAAAGGAAGAAGATACACTTTTAATCATAGAAAATTAAAAAAACCACCATTGCTCATAACTGTGGGGATATATAAAAATACTGCTTATAGGAGTTTTGAGTTACTCCTCTGCTGTTTGTATTGGTGATCTTTTAGCATCATCTTTACCTCTTCTCATATGACCACTTAGTCTTTATTTCCAAAACCATGGAAGTATTCCTCTTTTGTTCTCTCTATGATAAACAAGAGTCAAGGCATTCTCAGTAAAGGAAATATGTAAGTTCATCTTGTTCTTTTCCACTCTTTCACATTATTCCTGCTTTAGGGTAGCATTTACTGAAATCCCTAAGTGACACTGGCCTGCATGGTTAGAATAAAAATTCAAGGTGGTAAAAGTCCCTGATCAGAAAAAGTTAATCCTCCTCATCTCTAAAATGCGTTCTGTGTTCATAAAACATGCTTTAACCATCAAATACCTTTGCTGACATTCACTTGGTAATGCATTAAGACTATTGAACTATTAGCTTTAAACTTCAAACAAAAGATAACATACCTCTGTCACAACCAAGTTAACTTCCCATACCCTCAGAATTGCAAAACAGACATCTGCAAAACTACAGTATAAACAAATTAATATAGAAAACAAATGTTTTGTATAAGTAGAAGCCAGTTCACCCAAGGATATTCAGTTCAGACAATGGATGCAGTTTGTCCTAACTTCATCCATCTTCAGTCCCCCAGTAAGATTTAGCTATGGCAGCTCTTCCAGGCACGCTGCTGTCTCTTTTACATCCTTGCCTGGGAAGTACTAATTGTACAGGTACTAATGGTGAATAAGAGGTGACAAGTGCTCCACTTCTCAGCTTCTAGCAAAAGTCCCATCCCATCCCAGCACCTTCAAGGATTGTTTATTGTGGAAGTCACTCTCCTTCTAAGCAGGTGATCTGATATGTTTGGCTGACAAGACCACTTCTCTGCTCCAGTTTACCCAGAAGTACATCAAACCAAGAAGACTTTCCCCCTACAAGAGCCAACAGGGGTTTTTTTGTCTGCCCTTTCATGAAAGGGCTCCATCACTGTATGTCAGGGAGCTGCTGTTTTCCTTTGTCTCACAGGCATTTCTTTACACCATTTTGCTCATATGCACTCACGTAGCCCTGTGGCTGAACAGCAGGACAAGCTGCTGCTCCCAGTGTAGGTACAAGCACATCAGAAAAGGAAGTCCTCTGTCCTTAGATACACAGAGGAGGTCCCTTTTGAAAGTCTAATTCCCCATGAGTTTTCACACTGTGTTGGGACTGGCTGACAGCAACGTTTTGATGCTGTCACACTTACAAGTTCTCAGGCAGCCCTGCATTTGGCTGCTCCTTCCTTTGGATAAGGAAGTGCTCAAATATAAAAATAGAGTTTAAAATGAATCAAAGAATGGTTTGGGTTGGAAGATCATTTAGTTCCATCCCCTCCTGCCGTCAGCAGGGATGCCTCCTAGTAGACCAGGTTGCTGAGAGCCCTATCCAACCTGGCCTTGAACACTTCCAGGGGTGAGGAAGCCACAGCTTCTCTGGGCAACCTTTGCTAGTGCCTCACCATCCTCACAGGGAAGAAATTCTTCTGTATATCTAACTTAAATTTCCCCTTAAATTCCTGATCAAGAGTCCCTCTCCATCTTCCTTGTAGGCCCCTTCAGATACTGGAAGGTTGCTCTGAGGTCTCCATGCAACCTTCTCTTCTCCAGGCTGAACAGCCTCAACTTTCTCCACCTGGCCCCAGCTTTCTTATCTTGTGTATATTCTGAGTGTATATATACATTATACAAACACAAACCTGTATGAAGGACTATGTAAATACATATATATATACACATATTTTGTTCTTTTATACATAGATGTATAATTTTATGTATTAATATATCATAAATAAAGTATAGTTCATATACTTTATATGACTCATAATGTGTATAATTTCTATTCTACATAAGCCCTTTTCTCAGCAGCATCCTGCCTGCGACATCCCCAAGAAAACTGTCGTGATTTCTGGAAGCTAAAATAATTTTCCTAATGTTGTACCCCTCAAGAAACTTACTTAACTGTACTAATTAATGACCTATCCTGCGAATAGCCACAGTCTTATCGGGACAGCAAGCACTTGTCTGACCACCCCCACGAGCCTTTGTCATAACACTACTGCCGTCCCTTTCATCACTGCCCTCCTGCTGACTACTCCTCTGCACCAGATAATAATCATGGTCTTTCAAGAGCAATACCCCATTGCTTTTACTGATGTTCTTGCTCTTTCTGCAGGAGCTGTGATCTGAGAGCACGAGGCACATGCAGCCTGTGCTCCAAAGCCGGGGTCTTGCTGCTTTTGTGATAATCAGGACAGCCTAACAGGACAGTCTTGATTTCACACTCTGCAGCTTATTTTCAGCATTGACCTAAGGACAAGGAAACATATATAGCACCAGCCTGTGCCAGTGGTCTTAGAGGTAGCTGTAAGATCCCTCAAAATCATGGGGGAAAGAAGCTCCCCACCCTGAGGTCCCACTTAGAAAAAAGAAGAATATTCATTCTGATGAGAAGATATGAGGGGCTCTGTACAAGGTTCTCTACTGGGCAATCCCACCACCTGCTGTAGGTAAACATCTTTCATCAGATATTTTTACTATTAGCCTTCATGAAAGTGTGGATATACTCATCAAATCCCAAACCTTAACAGTGCTCAACTGCTCTAGAGTACTACACAAAGAGTCTACAAAAAGTCTTTGTTAATATTTTTAATAAACCGTAAAAGATCTTGAGGTCTTCAAACAAACAAACCCCTCAGAATATTAAAATGTTCTATGAATTTATAACTTCATGAATGCTTTAGTATCACATTTCAAAGGCTTATACAAAAGGCCTAAGCACGTATGTAAAGAAACCTAAAGACATAAAAGGTAAAACTAAAGTTATTGTGGAACTAAAAAAGCAGGGATAATCTTCCTCTAGGAATAATGATGAAACTACAGGACCTTGAAACAATGTCTTGCTACAGATTCATGAAGAGACTTTTGATTTCATATTTCACTTGTACTCTTAAAAAAAAAAAAAAAAAAAAGAAAGGGAAAAATAGATTGAGGGCCCAAAATACTCTGGAAGTAGAGAATGTAATCAGCTTGTCAGTTCTTTTCTCAAAAAAACTGTTCTACGGCTCCAAAGTAGCTGCAATCAGATGCAAACTGGCATGTAGCAAAAACTCCTTCAAAGCCAGCAGACTTGCTGGATGATCTTTTTAAAGCCAGCAAGGACTCCCTCCTTCCACAAACACCCCTCATATTTTGTAGATGAAAAAGCATAATGTAAGAAAAGAGACAACATATTTAAAAAGAACCTGGTTTAGTGAACTGCGGTTTCAAAATCCAACAGATAATACTATCCTATATCCTTGTTCACGTCTTTTGTTTGAGTGGGTATCTTTCAGTACTTCAGGGGTTTCACAAGAAATATGAGA
Organism: Myiozetetes cayanensis; assembly: GCF_022539395.1. Lineage (NCBI taxonomy): Eukaryota > Metazoa > Chordata > Aves > Passeriformes > Tyrannidae > Myiozetetes > Myiozetetes cayanensis. The sequence goes on from NW_026087742.1 coordinate 13,625,008, forward strand.
TTTTCCCTATTGTGTTTTAACAACTAAATACATGGCATGCTTTTTTTAAAATGCTACATATTTCTAGGCCACTGCTGCTATGACCTTTTGCTGGGACTTTTCAAAGCATCCAGTGCAAACAGAGATAGTAATATCTAAGTCCTTAGAGGTACTATGCTCGTGTTCCAGGTCACAGTCGCAATCAAATAAAGCCAATAAGAAACTGCTGAACTTAACCTTTCGACTTCTTTGCATAGTACTTTTTGAACTTTCCAACTTTGGGGCAACTTTGATTTTTCTGAGTTTTCTTCCTCTCCCATCACTAACATGAAGAACTTTTCATGTTACCTTTCCAAGAGTGTTCTGTATGATTGCAGCAATTTTACAGGGTGACATTTGTGATGAAAGCAGTAGCTTCAGGAAAAGTCAGTTTCTAATCACTCAGTTTATTCTGTGTATTCTCTTTTGTTTATCAGAAAACTTCTAAATAACAGTGGAACAGTAATAAAATCCCTTTAATTAGACATTTATTGGAAAAATAAAAAAGATACTTCAGTGCAGGTTTTGTGAGTGAGAAGAGGAGCAAAGGGAAGAAGGAATGAGTTGCATTGTTATAAAGACAGATGAAACCTGGGAATTAATTTCCTATATCAATAGGTTTTGAGACATAACTTCCCTAAAGATCCATCAGAACGAAAGCAGGTTTATTGTAACTAAATGCAATAAAATTGTTTTTCACCCAGTTATTTCAATTCCTTCTTGAATACTTTGAATCAAGAAAAGTGGAACAATTTAGTCAGAAATGAATTTCATTTCCACATAGAAATGAAGTTATTACTGCTCCCAAAGCCATATTTTTGGTGAGAATTTAAATACAACTAGGTTAGCATTTGAAAACAAAGAGGTTTTTTTCTGATTTTTTTACTAGATAGCTTCAAATCTTACTTGGAGATTTTATGGAAATGGCTTCTGTTAACAAAATAACACAGTGATATGTTTCTAATGAAGACATCTCTTTCTAGTTTCCAATTAAACACAAAGATTACACTATGGTGCTCACATTCTTGCTCATGTAGACCACCAGCATCTGCCTATCCTTTAATAATTATTGGACAGCACAGATTACAACCCTTGACTAAAAACCTCTGTATGTTATGAGGTTAAAGGTGATACTCAAAATGTCAGAGTTATGTAATCCATTCATAACTGTACTTAATTTTTTTCTCTGCTACAAAACTTCAGAGAAATCACCACCTAAACTGAGATGACAGCCAGCCTCTGTGGTGGGTTGACTCAGGCAGCTGGCTCCCACCAAGCTGCTCTCTCATTTTTCCTCCTCAAACAGAGGGAGAAAATAAGAAGGAAAAGCCTGTGGATTGAGATAAAGCCAGCGAGATAACTTACCAATTAATCATTACAAGATAAACAGGCTTGACCTAGGGAAATTTAATTTGTTGCCAATTAAAAATAAGGTTTGACGGTGAAAAACAAAATCCTGCACCCTTCTTCTTCCCAGGACCAATTTCACTCATTCATTCCTGACCGCTCTACCTCCTCCTGCAGAGGGATGGGAAATGTGGTTAGTCCATGGTAGAAAGCTGCAATGACAGATTATGTGGTGATTGCATTTCTGGGGAAAAAAAGTATTTGTGTGCACAAGGATTTTCCTTGTTTTGTTTTTTGTTTGGGTTTTTGTTTGTTTATTTTTGGGTGTGTTTGTTTTTGTTTGATCCCCCACCTTTTTTAATTTTGTTTTTATTTTGGGGTTTAATTACAATCAGTATAATTGGCCAATATTTTTCTCAAAGTAGCTTATTTTTATGCATTAGTTGTAGCTGTGGTTGGAACAGATTATCCAATTAATCTTGTAAAAAATGGTGAACTATGACTAAATTGAAAGAAAGAAGGCATTTAAAATGTACCATTTCCCCTGAGCCTCACTCCCATATTTCTCCAAAAGAAAAAGCCATTTTAATTTTTTTTCCTGTAAAGAAGTTTGATACCTCGTGTGTAACTTTTCTAAAAGAATGGAAGAGGAAATGGTATGGTGTCATCTCATTCCCAGACCCCTGGGAGTTTTGAGAAGTTCCCTGAGACACGTACAAAGATCCATTCCCATCTTTTCTTAATTCATAACAAGCATTTGAATGTATATCTTTCATACCTAAAGACTATATAGCTCAAGAACCCTTACTTATCTTTACTAATTTCACAACTACTTTGTCTGATCTTGAGGAAGCACCTTTTAAATCACAAAATTCCTTCCCCAAACCCCAAGATTCTAGTTTTTGACAAACACAAAATGAATCGATATTCTCATGTGATTCCATGTTCTTGTTCATGGTCAAAACCTCTTTCACATCTGATCCTCATGAAAACAATTTGCAGTTTTACATGAGATTAAGAGGATACACCAAACAAATAGAAACTTTCAGTTTGTTTCAGGAAATAGACACCTTATCACAATTAAATATCAGTTTCAATCCACAGACACCTCCTGCACAAAGCACAGTTCAAATCCCTGTGAACACGATCACTTTGCACTTCAAATATTGAAGTTGGTTTCTTTCAAACAGACTGCAATCATACTTACTGGGAAAATGGACTTAAATCAAGACCTTGTTTCCTACAAGATACAGCACAACAGTTTAATTCTCATACACTTGCTGCTGGACAGTGGAGTCACTTCTGTATAATGCCATATTCCAGCAAGATTTCACCAGCATTAAGAGACTTTTTTTCAACAACATTTTAGTCTTTACTATTATTTGGGCGTTGGGAGTGGATTTGAATATTCAGAACTTCTGGAAACTTTGTTGCTATGGAGATGTCCACCACTAGGCGGGTTCTTTCCCAGTACCTGTTTTCTCTCATCATTCCTCACTTTCTCACCAAAATCAGAGGTGAGTTGCAGGCAGTTTATCATTTGCATTTGATCCCCTGAAGGGCAACAACAGAAGCAGGAGTCAGTTTTCACCTTGTCTCAAGCTGTCAACCTCAAAGCCTCAGCAAAAAAATCCTGAAACTGGCAATTACAAAAGGTAAAAGCACTGCAACAATTGCTATCAACTCAAGTTTGCCACCTCACATCCAGAATACTAGGTAAAAATATCTATATACAAAAATATGCAACCTGTATCAGCAAGAGTGGTTAACACTGGAAACTTCTTTATTTAACATGCGTAAGAGGAGCTTTAAAGGACTGCATTAAAAATCAGAATGGGTCTACTAGACTGCCACACTTAGTTTTAATAATGCAACTCTTCTGCTTGCATATTTAGGACAGCCTTCAAGGTCATAAGTATTTTCTCTGTATAAAAACTTTGTTTCAACAGCACTTCTAGAGATGTGGGACACTTCTGCCGTTCCCATGCAGGAACAAATGTCTAGTGCCTGAAGTTAATATTAGTGCTTAGTAGTTTCTGCCACAGTAGCATGAGACAGTCACAAGGTTTGAGGCTGTGAACTTCTAGGTTACCATCATTTCCCCTGGGGCTGAGATTTCTTCACTGGCCATTAAAGTAATCAAGACATTACAACTGTATTCTACAAGCCCAGTGTAAGTGCACGATAACGTGAACAATATGAGATCTACACAAATGTAACCCTTTCACTCAAATTCCTCTTTAGGTTTCTATGTCTCTCCAGCATAGCCCTTCTCACCCAGTAAACTGAGGGTGGGAAAGATCTTGGAACGGGGCACAGCCAGGACAGCTGACCCAAACTGACCAAAGGGATTTCACACACCACATGATGTCTGCTCAGGTATAAATTTGTTATTATGACATTTCTCTTCCAAAGTGACTGCTACACATCCCGAAGCCCTGCTGCTCAGAAAGTGTCTGAACATTCCCTGCTGATGGGAAGTAGAGAATATATTTGTTTTCCTTTGCTTTCATGTACAGTCTTTTCTTTTGCTTTATTAAACTGCCTTTTTCTTTACCCACAAATGTGGGTTTTTTCCCATCTCATTTTCTTCACCCCCTGTCCTGATGAAGAAGGGGAGTGATAGAGTGGTTTGGTGGGCAAATAACATCCAGCCAAGGTCAACCCACCACACTCTTCTTAACAGCCTTCAATTTATTTCCTTTATTGCTGCTTTTTCCTTTTCTCAATAGCTAGGTCTGATGACAGAGTTGGAAAGAACTATTTTGTTACAGGAGAACTAGTTCATTACCTTGGGGATTACATTGTTAATGGAAGATCAGGTGGATTAGTGAACATTTGAAGGTGTAATTCAATAAGGAGTACAAAACAAAGTATACACAAATAAACTATACAGGGGAATATCCATGCTAAGACATGACTGATAGGTAAAAAACCAGACTAAAGTTTGTTATTTATCAACAGTCTGTACTTGTTGATCACCATGCCGTAATGCAAAGTTCATCTGTAAGAAATCCTGACTCAACAGTGAGAAATTGGATTAGAAGAGTGTAGAAGTATCACAGTACAAATCTATTGATGTATACACTGTCCAAATAAAACCAAACAAACCCACAAAATCCTAAACTCCAAAGTCACACATATCAAACCACCATAAAAGAAACCCCACCTCCAATTCTCCCCTCATTCTACTCTCCCCTCATCCACACTCCCCAAATACCCAAACCCTCGAAATAACCACTGGACACAAAGATTGTTAACTATTTCCTGAATTTATCTTGACAACTGCACAAACTAAACTAATTTCTGCTGACAATTTGTCATCATCAAATAAGGCTTGATTTCACACCCAGAGGCTGGGATTTATTTTCTAAACAGAAACTTTGACACTAAAATCTTTCACATATAAGCCCCAAAAGACATTTAATTAATGATTCTGATAACTGATGAGGCAACCGATGAGCTCTGAAGCTAAGTATCTCCTTCAGAATTTATGTAAGTGATTAGAAAAAACCCCTATGGGCAGAGGTGTTGCCAGCATAACTAGTGATAGCTATTTATCACAAGCCTGAACACATGCAGACTGTAAAACGTGGTGCAGGGAATAAAGCTACTGTAGTTAAAGCTTGAATTCAAGGAATGAAAAATTTCCAAAGTAGAAAGAAATAACTAGTAGCCCTGACGTTGGAAAAACCATGAGAAATAAGGTATTAAAAATGAGATCTTTGATGAGAATTATTGGTTTGCTATGATGTGAAGGATAATGTAAATTTGAATAGGCCAGAAAAGGGAAAAATTGTTAGAAAGGAAGACTAAGAGAACTCATCTTTCAGATGTATGGACAGAATTTCCAGTACAGATCAGATTAATTTTTTGTGGAATAAAAGCAGAAGGTTCTTGAAATTACTTAAAATAAGGTAGTCAAAAATTATTGACTTTTCAGGTACAACTAATTCAAATCTGCAAGCACACATTGAAATTGCAGAGAATCATCCTATAAAAACACTATGTACAATCTCCTTGATGGTGGAAAATATTGTGGTATTTTATAAAACAAGTGAGATCAAATAACTAGATGTACACACAAAGTATACTTTTAAGTATTTTGTTAAAGAAGAATTTTTTCCACCTCTAAAAATTAGAATTCCAGATTTACCCGATCATATGCTATAAGATCCATCTATTTTCCTTTTCATATTGATGTGCTATGGGTGCTGAGCTCCCTTAAAATTTGTTACTTCTCTCTACACTTTTTTTCCACCTTTACTTAAAGAGATTTCAGAAAGTACTAGTTATTTTTGGGAAACAATAAGCAAGTTTGTTACAGCAGGAGTCTTTCATTTGTCCAGAAAAAGAGGTGGAGGTGTCCTCCAGTCTTTCTGCACAGGACCTTTGGCTATTTGGACTTTCTTTCTGAGGAGGGATGGAGTTTGAAAACACTACTGAATTTTGAAGAATGAAAATTCACAAAACAATAAACTAACTGGAAAAGGACATTGAGAAGACAGCAGTTGTATTAAAATTTTTGTGAGTGGTTTATTAATTTAACAAACATTTAGAAAGTTAACCGTTCAAAAATTATTAAAATAGCCTTCCCTTTAACAAGTGTGTACTGCCTGAAGCACAGTAATTCTGAAATGAGGATACAATCTCTTTAAAATATTAATAATAAACAAGTTGCACTTGTTTTTAACACTAAAAACAAACACAAGCCTAATCACAGTGAATATAGACAGAGACAGTGGATATATTCAGAGTCTACAATAAAGGAAAAAGTCAAGTCACACATTCAAAAATGCCTGAAAGGTAAAATATTACCAGACTTAAAGATACTTACATTGTAATATGCTTTCTTAAAGAACTGAAACTGGTATGGAGGTGGGCTGTGGTTTTATGTGCACAAGTTTTAAAGTTTCTGATGGTTTGAATAAAATGGGGAAAAAATCTGGGTTTGGAGACAGAGAAGAAAATATTTGTAATAACCACTGTGAAGTATGTTTTCTGTCTATTAAAAAAACCCAACAACAACAACAACAAAACCTGGTTTTATAGTCTTTTGAATGATGAATTTCCAATAACAAGAGAATTGAAAAAAAAAGGTACAGACCCCTTAGAAAGGTGACTTAATCTGCCATGATCTCCTCTACATTATCTTTGCATTCCTTGGGAAGTCTATAGAGTGTTGGGGGGAAGGGAGCACTTGTATTTTTAAAGAAGAAACAGACAAATATTAAAATAATGCAATTTAAAGATAGGATTAAAGTTGGTAAAATATTGAAGGTATCAGTTTGTAAATCACCTAATAACATAACACCTTTTGAACAAAACAAAAAAAAAAATTAAAAGGGCAGGGAACAGAAAACTCAGTACTTTCTTGGTAGAAAGATACAAGTAATAAGTTTTGTTCTGACAAAAACAATTACTTAAGCCAGAAGGGAGGGGATCTTGTCACTATCTGAAAGGAGATTGTAGCCAGGTGGGGGTCAGGCTCTTCTCCCAACTAACAAGTGATAGAGCAAGAGAAAATGGCCTTAAGTTATGCCAGAGGAGATTTAGATTGGACATCCAGAAAAATTTCTTCACAGAAAGGTTATTAAGCGTTGGAATAGGCTGCCCAGGAAAGTGGTGAAGCCACCATCACTGGAGGTATTTAAAAGATGTGTAGATGTAGCCCTCAGGGACATGGCTTAGTGGTGGACTTGGCAATGCTGGGTTAGTGGCTGGACCTGATAATCATAAGGATCTTTTCCAACCTGAATGATTCTATAATTCTATTGAGAAAAAAAAAATCTGTGGCAAAACACTATACTTGTAAGCTATAAAAGTTAGTTCATCATTAAATACCCAGTAACTTGTTGCTACATTGGTGGAGAAAGGTGACACAAAAAGCAGTGATCAAAAATTTGCAGGTATCATTTATTCTACATCTTAACAGCAATGATTCCTTCCACACATACCTTCAGATGGTAGTAAAGAACGAGATTTCAAGTGAAAAATAAGGAATGCTTTAATTTTATAGAAACTAGGCATTCATAATAAATAAACACAGATTTATAATTTACTAGGACTGAAAGAACACTTAAAGTGTTCCATGATTTTATATATGTGTGTTGCAAAACAGCTTTCCATACTACAAGAATGCAAAATTTTAGCTGGAGCATACTTTAGCAGGGACTGTTTATGAGGACATTTCTGAAGAGGTGAGCTATGTTATAACCAGTACCTGTTGAAACCAGTAATGTGAAAGAGGTAGATTTTTAATCATTGGCTTACAAAGACAGATCTTAATATCTTACCCAGGGTTTTCTTTGGCCTTTATGTATTCTGATGTTCATAATTTATAACTGTGGTGTCACCACAGCTGGTAGTGATGATTCAGAGCTCAAAAACCAATTTGGGAATTAATTATAATGCTTTGACTTCCACATATAGCTTTCTAAATTGTAAACATACCTATAGCTAAATCAACTGCTGACTCTTCAGTGCTACACTGGCAGAATATTCATGTACCAAACCCTGGCATGAGTAAAACCATATTACTTACTGCTGGAGATACATATCTACATTATAGATCAATTATACTGATATTTATACCCATGTGTTTCTTTCTCCAAAATCAATTGGCATTTCACAAGCACGCTAGAGGAAGGATTTATATTCACAAATTGAAACACATTTCCACTGGCAAAAACCACATGAATAAAGATATTGATCACGCTTTCACTGATAAAAACATACAGAGTGCATTCATTTTTCCCAGCTGAGAAAGAGTTATTGATTCACTGTAAATGTAAATGTGGTTAGCTTGGAATTGTTAAAATGTAATGGAGTGTCCAAAGAATATAAAAAAAAAAAAAAAAAAAAAAGTAATGTGCATATTTATTAACTACTACACTAAACTATTAAACACAATTTTTACTGTCACTGAAGGCTTCATATGAGGTGTCAGTTCTGGCTTCTTATATTAACAAGTGGGAAAATGATTGAAGTATAAAGGAAAATAATAATTTAACATTTCACCTCAGTTGGTTAAGGTTACACATCTTTTCCCTGACCCCTATTCACAATCATTGCACAGTTATTTTGACATGAACACAGAATCTAATGCAAGTTGAAATTAAAAGAGCCATTTTGAGTGCAGAGTTACCTAATTAAAATTTTTAACATGTCTATCCTATGATCTATAAAGCATTTCTGGTCAATGAAGTGTTCTAATTACATCAAATTCTTTTATAAAGAGGGATTTAATTGCAACATACTTTAGCTCACCATTGGCTAATACATTCCCATGAAAACAGAACAAAACTCGTGAGAAGGATATTTGGATTATACTGCAAACAAGAATGAGTTCTGAAGCACAGTGATGTATGCAAAAATTATCCTCATTGCTATTTAAAGAGATTAGAAATTATACTTGAATTGGTGAAATTTTATTCTTCTTCTGGTTATTCAAGAGTATTGTTCTGGTATTTCAAAGGTAAGTTATACCTAAAACTGGCCGAAAAGAAATGCAGTCAGTCTTACGTAATTGATGCCATAACTTTTAGTGATTAAAAAATGTGTTATGAAACATGTCATTAAAGCCTTCACAAACATTTTCCAAGAATATATTTTTTGATCTGTGTTGATATACAAATAACTTCCTCTTACAGTAGAACTTCCTTTTTTTTGTTACTTATCACAGAATTGTTCATTTGTAAGGAACAGAGAGAGTAACAACACTAATGAACTAAATTCTCAAGTTAAAAGATACTATTTGGTTTTGTTTAGACAACTGCAGTATTTTACCTTCATGCATTTTAATTGCATTTTAGTTGAAATAGAAAAGTTAGCACACACTAAGTATTGCAGAGATAAAACCAAACGGTGAAAGTTCACATTGTTTATTACTGTTACTTTCAACAGTTTGGTTTTAAAAATGCATATGCTTTCAACTTCTAAAGGATGACAACAAAAATTCTCTTCTGAAGCTATTAGATGTATCTTTCAGTCTTTGATTTCAGGAGATATCCTCCAACATTGTTATTTCTCTTCTCAGCAGTGCATGTAAAATTAGATGATATACACCACCTTCTGAGCATTTCTAGCTTTATCTAACAAACTAACATTTGCTGATTTTAGTCTATTGTTCATAGCTCCATGAAAATGGCAAAATAAGGAAACAGACTGGTTGACACCTTTTTCTGCCCCAGGAAGAGATAAAATTTCTTTAAATCTCGACTTCGTAATATTTTTGCTTCTTGTTGTTTATATAGGGAGGAGTTTGCTGTTTTTTGGAAAATAAGTCAGAATTCTTCTGACCATAGATTTAACCAAACATGCCATATACTTACTGAACTGATATTTCAACTTGAAATTGCTTTCATTTACCACAAAACTGAATAATTTCTAAAATTCAGTTACTCAAATGTAAGATGCCAAGAAAATTTTATAGCCAGCTTTTTGGGGTAGAATATGTCCCTCTTTTCTTTCATTAGTAGGAGAAAACTTCTCATCAGACACACACATTTTAACTCTAATGAAATATTCATTTTCATGGTCTATCACATGTAAGATGAAATCCTCAATACAGTGATGGACATCATCATCATCCTCACAACTTAATGTTTAAGCTGAACTTGACCTTGAATTATCTCATCACCCACACAGTAGTGGGTGTGCTTTTTTCTCTCTTTGCAACTAGTCACAGGCAGAGATCTGCAGGTATGGAGACTCAGGCCTTCAGCAGGAATCTGACCTTCACTTCAGTTCTATTTTCAGGGACCATATTGGCCACACAGGGGTGATCTGGTTTGGTTGTGCCTTTGACTCAAGCACAACTGCAAGAAACAGCCATTCCAGACAATAGAAGAGTAACCTTAAGACCCTGAGCTGCTTGACTCTTCTTTTGGCTTTGGTGAGAAGTTAAAGTCCTAAAAGAAGTCCAAAAGCTGAGGCAAAAGCACAAGAAGAGTCTGTCACAGAAGTGCGCTTGCCTGATGTGGAAAGAGAACTAGAGTGATCCCCTCACTCAGAGCAAGGTTCCAAAGGACACCACCATCACTCATGGGAAGTTATGCCCATACTGCAGTCTGCTTTATCCACTGCAAGAACCAAACATTAAATTCCCATGTAAATCGAACCCTTAAGTTGTTTGCATGTTTCAGTCTTCATTGCACCATCAAAATTCCAAAGGGCCCACATTTTTGTTTTAAATATATTCAGGTGTTTAAAAGTTACATTATCAATCTGTTCTTAAGGGAAGTAAAGATACTGGCATGCAGTATGTCAAGAAATATCTATGTTTTCAGATATTTGGTAAGACCAAAAGATGATGATTTGAAGGAGTCACCACACAACTGTCTTTACTCAACTGATTGCAAAAGCAGCTTTAAACATCTATTTCTGTCTTTACAATAAACACATATTCATTGTAGTTTCAAACTGAATGCACATCTGAAATGCAATAAACTTATTTTGACAGGACATGCAAGAATTTTTATGAATCAGAGCTTCAAGACAAACAGACATAGTGAGAAAAGAATACAGAGTAATTAAAGTTATCAAATGTAATCTTTTGCAGAAAACTCATCCTGCCTCTATAAGCATACTGAAATTGCTTTCTTTAAAGCTGCAGTACAAAAAGGTGTTCAGTGCTGAATGCTGTAGGACCATATTCCCATTGCCCAACTGAACACTTCCACTCCAGATTGGAAGGACGTGGAAAGAGGCTGAAGACAAAGGCTTTCAAAGTATGGGCAACACAATGGGATGCCAAAGCTGCTGTTAAGCACAAGACTGTAGAGCAAACACAGAAGACAAAACCCCAATAACGTCAATAAATTCTGTCCTGTTTCTTAAATGTGCACTAACAAAAATGAAAAAGACCCCAAAAAGTTTTCCTTCCACCTACAATCAGTTGCCCAGCACCATATCCAGACAGCTTTGGAACATGTTCGTGGTGGCAGATTTTATATTATTATTGCCTTGGAATATTTGCAGTAATGTGAAATGAAAGTATTTTAGTGTCAGTTTCATTTAAAAAAAAAAAACTTAAAAAAAAATATTCAAAGCTACCAGAAAATTTTTCCTTCACTCAGAGCCATATTATAGTTAAGTTACCTAGAATTTGTAAAGCACTTTTATTTCTCTTGAAGAGCCAGGGATGTTTATTGTACACATCTACTTCCTCTGACAAATCCAGTCTCATCTTTCCTGACTTCAACCAGGTCCTATCAACTGAGTAAGTACTGAGACCATTAGTAGTAGGCCAGTTCAATTTGTCATGTTCAGTGACAAAACTGACATGATCAATTCCCCATTCAGCAGTTTCTACACCTGTTTTGGTGTCATTAGGTTGTAGAGATTTGGTGTCTCCAGGTAAACAAAATTCAGCCTGTCCCTAAGCCTTTGGAAAAATATCCTATGATCTTTTCTCATCTCAGTGCTCCTCCAGCTGTTTTTCAGAGGGAGAGGAAGGTCACTGTCCTGTTTATGCTTATTACTAACTTATGTAAATATGAATTTTGACTTTTACTCATGGTAAATGAGACATGCTCTCAAACACATATGCTCATACATGATTTTGTATTTTAGAAAGAAGAATACCTCACTAGAGATGAAAAGAGATTTTTCTAGAGCCTGTTTCTGTCTGACCCATTGGTTACATTTAGACTCAGAAACAAAGAGAAGCTTTGCTTACATTCTTCATCTGGGTTGAAAACTAGTCAGAATTCCTTATTCTGTTAGTTACATATTCCTACCAAGTATATACAATATGTAGAGATAGATATACTTGCCATCTGAAATTTTATTATATTCACAAGACCTAAGATTTCTAATGATGATAAAGCTATATTTCACAATACATTAAATCTTTTAAAAAGTATTTAATAGATAATTTGAATTTACTTCAAACACAGACAGGAATCTCAAGACACATTTATGAATTAAATAAAGTGTCATTCAATTAGGTGTTGCCATTTGAAATAGTAATGTAAAACTGCTTGCTATAGTAAACGGTCTAATTTTAAGAACCAGAAATAAGACTCCTAGTACCTCCAACTGGGAATTTCTCCACATCTACCTTGGGTTTTTAGTTTGATTGTTTGTTTGTTTGTTTTGTGGGGTTTTTGTGTGTGTTTCTTTTTCTTTTAATAAAGTACACAAATTCTTTTTTCTTTCCATCTCATCCCTTAATTTACCATCTTATACTAAGTCCTTCTCCTTCCTTCAGTTCCATTTCTGCTTTAGGGCATGAACTCTTCAGCAGTTCCTTGTGGGCAAAGTTTGGTTTGATCTTCTCATAACGAGAGGACTATGCATGGATTTTCTTTACCTATCTTTGAAAGGATCATTAAAAATGCTTTGCTGAAGCCATTTTGTTCAGAAGAATGTCCAAAATATTTATCTTTTAAATTATGAAACTTTCCATGTTTTCCTTTCCTGACGTCTTTGCTTTGCTATATTTGTGACTGGCTGTAAAGACAACTTAACTTTGATGACCAAAGGAATTCAACTGAATGATTTCAACATTAACAGCTTTAAATACTTAATTATATTTCATCTTTTACTCTTGATAAGTTAAATACTTTTCAAACTAAACTGTTGCTATATTATTGGGCCTCTTAATCTCTTCAACTTTTCAAACTTCTCTTGTTTCCTGATCAGATGTTCAGCTGATAACATCTTCCCTGTTTTGAAACTTTCCAAGGCCTATACAGAGTAAGTACAAGAAGAATTAGTCTCAATTTCCATATGGAACTCCTTCATATAAGCTTTTAGAGCACTTTAGACACATATTTATCTGTGTTGTATATCTACAGCATTCAGAAGTAAATGCCAGAAAAGCTAATGATGTTCAGCAGGCCATAACCAGTGTAAAACTTCAAGCAGCAAACTGAAAAGGTTTAATATAAAGCAGTCAATACTTAACAGTCAATGCTTTAACAGGTAAAAGGGGAAAAAAAGCCCAAAGAATATACCACTATGGAAAAGTAAAGCAATCATCCTAAGTAAAGAAACAACCAATTTCTATTCTAAAAATTTTCTTTTCCTTTTTTTTTTTTTTTTTTAAATCATATATTCAAGCCAAATATCAAGTGTAAAATTTATATGCACAGAATACAAGGTCAACATAATTTTCTTCACAAGGTAAAGAAATTTCTGTATGTCATCAACAGTTAGAAAAATATGTTCAAACATCCACACTTACTTTTGAAAAATGCTTTGTAACCTTCTTTGAGTTCAAACTGGAAAGTACAAGATTTTGCATATTCACAGTCCTCTGTAAGTACTGCAGGTCTTGATAAGGTTTGAAAACAAATGGCATTGAAACCTCAGAATCGATTTCACAGTTATATGAATGCAAATTAACACCTGCATTTCACAGGAAATACTTAGTAGGAGCAACAGGTAAGAGCTGAGGAAAGCCAGTTCATAGAGACTTTAGTTAACATAATGGGAGATCTCCAAAGGGCCAGAAAGGTCTCTTTTCTATTGAGTAAATTCATTGCCATACAACTTAGTGATCATTAGCAGTTTAAGTGTTCAGACAGTGCTTGTATACAGCTTCAGTAAATAAAAGATTGCAGAAATAATGGTACTTTAATTTACAGTGCAGAATCTGATAAAAAACCCCATAGTTTATCAGTGTCACTACTACATGGCTCTGATTTTATTTATTCTAGATAGTGAAGTGTGCTGGTTCCATTACAAATTTAAAGACAGGTTATTTAGTTTCTCTGTGGAATTCAAATCAAGAAAGGAGTCTGTTACAGGAATGCAATTTGTCTTTCAGTAGGAAATCTTGTGGAGCAAGAGGTGGCTGAGCAAATACTGTTTGCCAAAAGCATATCAAAATAAACTGCAATAAAAAGTATGTTCTGTTTACAGTTAGTGCTATGCTTTGCCTGAGCACACATCCTCTAAGTAACCATTAACAGCTCAGATCAGTCAGATTTGGAAAGAGCTTTTTTTCGTCCTTTAAATCAGAGACAGACTCTGGATATACAGGGATGCAATAAGACTCCCATATCAGAAACATTTATTGAATTTTTACTTAATCTAATTTCTACTTTTATTCACTGTTATGAATTTTGAGCTGTTTTCACTGACACAGTAAAGTTTTCTAAAAGATACTGCACCTCCACGTGTAAAAAAAAAAAAAAGAGTAAGTTCTTCATTAAATCAATTAGTCTGAGGTCCATCTGAACTATATTATACTATGCTAAAGATCAGGAAGATTTGTACATCAAAAATTACATAGATACATGTGGGGCTTAACAGCACAGGTATACAAGCTCTGCTTCTGATACAAAGGAGAATGGAACTGCAATGGTGAAGACTGATGTTTATGACTCTTTAACTAGTCATCAGTCAGTTTTGAAAGATACTTTGAATATTCAGTTGCTCAATAATGACATGATTGCAGGTAACAGATCCATTCTGTGTGTGTGGTTGGTACAGATATATATGTAAAACTATGAATGTGTATAAATGTGTGTACATATGCAAAAAGTGAAAATACATTTACACTTCAAGAATTACTAACACATCTTATTAAAAAAAAAAAGGTAAGTACAAACTATCAGATTGACACAGAGAAGTGCTATCAAAGTAAGTAGAGCTTTCGTTTTTCACAATCTTAAATCAGCATAACTTCTAAAAACATATGGCAAAAACAAAAAGCTAAATTTTGAACTGGTTTACAAAATGGAAAGCCACTTCAACTATCTCTGTGACAAAGAGGTGTGGAATTTAGACTGATGTTTAGTTTTAAGACAAGAATATAGAACAGGGGCAGGTGCATTTCTCAGATAATGTACAAGTACAGGTTTTAAGTGAATGCTCACAATAATCCCAATTTGCTTTCAGAATAATTCTTATGAATTTTAAGCTGAGTATCATATTCCACCTGTCATTCATTTTCTCCCTTCACATTCTCCAAGTCTCTTTCTGTTATCCATGGCCTAATTAGAGGGAGAACTCACTGAAGTGTGAATAAATACAGATGGCAAATCAAGTGCAACAGAAACTTGAAAAACTGCCCATGCAAAGCAAGCCATATTAGCTCATGTTTACAAATTGCACAAAACAGAACCATATAAATAGAACTTTTTTCCCCTACTTATGTCTGCATAACTACCCAGTAAAATTCAGATTCTGGTTTACAAGTGAGAAAAGTTGAAGCTTGTAAAAGAGGATGGCTGCAAGACTTATAAAACAAATTGCTTCTTTGGGAGAATTCTTGAAAGAGTCTGGGAGAATACTGAAAAGTAATAGAGCCCAAAAATTGTTTAATATTTGCTTTAGGAAATTCATGATTCAGTTCCAGTACAGACCAATAAAGCATATGAGAAGGAGATGAATTTCTCTAGAATTAGAGAAAAAGAGAAAAACTTGAACTAAAATCTTATTTGCCAAATAAGAACATTGTTTAAGAGAGGGTACAGAAGAAAGCACTGAAAATAACAGTTTTGGCTCTAAGGTCAGCCTTCAGCTCTAACAGTCTAGAGAAAAATAAGCCTGTATTTTTTAGTTCTATTTAACTTCAGTTAAGATCAGAGGACAGGTATTTTTGCAGCAACCACATTCAATTCCACAAGTGACCTTTGTGCTGGGTGATGTTTTAGTTATGAATGTCAGGAATGATCCCTAGACCTGAAATACTTGAGATTCGCTTCCTATTTGGAAAAAACAGCAGGTGAGCCCTTACGTGCCTTTGGGAGAATAGAAAGATAAAATCAGCGTATCCGATTCTGAGATGATGAAGTAGAATTTTAATTAAACATCCTTATACAATCTTCTGTCAACTTGGTTTTCAAGTCAGACTGCTACAGCTGAACTGAGTTTGCAAATGTAAACACTGACAAAATTATAGAGGTGTAAAAGTATGTTTAGGAGTACCTGGTTCCTTGGAAGTTCTTATGCAGTGTTCTCTGAATACTGTGGACTACAGATTGTCATAAACTTCAGAAGTTCATAAAAACTAAGACCATAAATAAATCTTGAAAAAACTGGAAAGAGCTTTTCTCTTTCTTTCAACAAGAGAGCTATGTTCTTTTCTGTTCCTACCCTTAAACCACGTCTATTTAGACTAATGCTCTGTGGAAGTAAAGTTAAACTGATTATTACACACCACATGATGCATAGCATGAAAAAAACCTAACAACATTATGACCTCCAGAAGACCTACAGTAAATAAGTAAAAATAAGATATTCACAAAAATAATGTTGATATGATTTATTTCCCCTTAGGAATACGGTCTAGTATTTGGTAAGATGGGATAGCAATACATATTAACATGACAAAAACTGCATCTTTAAGTAATGGTTTTATTTTTAATGATTATAAGATGAAAATGCCTCTTCCACAAGGTCTCACATACTCAGTTCTCAGGACAGAGGGTGAGTTCAAGAAGATGTTTATTAAGGATAACAAATGTTGAAATTGTGTTAATAACTGGAGTAATAAACACTTTTATAATTATATATTTTATTTTTACTGTCCCCAAACTACCACATTCTTTCCATGTTTAATACCTCGATAAGCCACTGATGTTCATGCTATTTCTGTAAATCACCATTAACTACAAACCTTCATGGCCTAAATGTCACTGATGGTATTCAAAGGTTGTAGTGTCAGGCTCCTTCCTCAGACAGATTTCAATAAATAAAAATAAGGAATACTACCTGTCTCTCATGAAATAATGTTTCTATTGTCAACACTTCTGCCTATGTGAAAGGCAGTTATTGCCATAAGCATCCCCTTATTCTGTACGAGGCCCTCAGTGTCCCAACACAGAACGGTCACACAGAACACTTTCAGGGGTCAGTTTCATGATGTAACCTCTTTTTATATCCATTTTTTAAATATAATTTTTAATGGTTAGCTGACCTTCAAGGTAATAATGTGATTTAGATACTCATTGCATGAAGTTTATAAAAAAGAAATTAAATCAGACCCCATGAAGGAGATTATATACTGGTCAATTTTATCTACCTAATAGAAAACAATAGTGCAAACATACAATATATGGAGAATATAAAGAAAACTAATAACATCTTATCCAATTTAAATAATATAATTTACAACGACAAAGTCAAAAGGATTGATAGCATATAATAATGTATATATTTATAATGTATAATAATACCGTTATCCATGTTACAGAACCCCTAACTGTGACCAGAGAAGTCATGAGACCACTGAAGATAGTAAATTTTATTTAATCAATAAAGACGCATAATATAAGATTAATTCATCTAAATAATTAAAATGAATTTGCAGTTAAACACCAGCAGAAGAGGGAAGAGGTTGCCCAGGAGGCAGATGGACACCTGGCCTTTGGGCACAGGGATGGAGCCAGAACATAACAGCAATTTATCTATATAGAGCTTACAAAGCTATTCACATATCTACTTTACACTATTTAAGGACACATAAATTGAACTGGAATCTTTTATTTACATTATGACAGTATTCAAAATTATTGTATCATCTCCAATTAAAACAAAATGGTTGAAAATCTGAAGAAATTAAAATCAAATGTTGAAGAAGTGGAGCAATTTGGATATTCTTCTAATCCAACTATCAATTTTCAAGATATTTGAATAACCACAGGAAAAGAGAGAATTGTTAAAATTTCCTTTCTTGCACTTAAATCCTTATAAGAACACCCACATGCAGTTTAGAATTATTTTGATAAAAGTAGCAACCATTTCTATGGCAGCTTAAGAAAGAAAAATTGTCAATAATTGTCCCAGAAATAAAGGCAGAAAAGAGTTCTGTTTAATTTTTAAAGACATTCAAAAACTGTAGATTTTTTCAAAGCCTTCTTTATATTGTTTCAATCCCTCAATACAAGCTTGTATTGCCTTTTGATTTTCTTCATATATACATCTTCTTAGTACCCCTCTCCTGTAATTTCCTTCTCTGAAGAAGCTAAATTCCATATTAAATAAAACAATAACCATGATTCATGAAATTTTAAGTTTATTTATTATTTATTCCTCCCTTGAAACCCTCAGCAACTAGGGAATTCCAGCTACCGTCTAGATTAACAGATGGGGAAAGATTAAGACTGGACAAGTGGCAGAACATCCTGTTGTGGTGAGCCTTGGTTATAGACTACCCCATAATCAGTACACAGTTGGACTAATTAAAATTTTATCTACAAGATTCTTTGGGAAAAAAAAATCTGATGGAATTAAAGAAACTACTCTATGAAAAAAAGTTGTCAGAAACCTTGTATAAGGTGGGGTGGTTTATCCTTCATACACGGAAATATGCTTCACCTGTAAAAAGCTGTACAATGTCAACACAGTCCCTTGAGCTGCATTTCTAAAGTGGGCAAACATAACAGCAGCCAAGAATATTTAAACTTTAGGAAAAAGTCCCAAACTGGACAGACAGTGAAGAGTACATGAGAAAAGATGGCATGAAAGTTTTCAAGAGTTTATAAAAGGAAATATCCACTCATGTTCTGAAGCCCACAGGATAGAATGGCCAAACTACACCTCTCCCTCCATCAGTCATTGGTAGTGCTCTGTGCCAAACCAATGGAACTTTCTGACTTCATGAGTATTCCCAGACACTTTTGTTCTCAAAGTCAAACTCATCTTCCACAAAAGGGCACTGAGAGCAATTCTTTCACAAATGCACAAGTCCAAGACCAAAGCCAAGAAGGGCATTTCAGCACTTACTTCTGGTTTGAAAGGGATTTCCTTGACAGCTCCTTCACTCACACTATTGAAGACATTTCAAGTTTTTTTTTTTTTTTTTTTTTTTTTTTTTTTAACCTTCCAGTTTGGAAGAGAAACTGTAAAGTGAAGCCAAAAAGCTGTTTCAGCAATAACAAAAGGGGGGACTGGCAGAAAGCAGTAGGATTTCCTTATGTATCCAATTTCTTTCTGGCCCCTTTTTGCTCTCATCTTGCATTTTGTATCTTTCCCTACTCCTGGAACTTTTCAGCTTTACTATGACTTTTTTTATTTAAGCACATTATCTTCCCTTCACAATAGTAAAAAGAATCCTGAATATATTTTGAATATATTTGAATATATTTCTTGAGTTTGTGTTTCTTGACAAAACACAGTTCTTCTAATATAAGTTGATAACATGAAAGTAAAGATGCTTTCCCATGTAAGGTGATAACACAAAAGTAAAAATATTTTCATAATCTTTACGTGCAGAGTATTTGGATTCAAAGGGCTCTTGGGCTGATCCAGAGATTATTCCCTTTTTTTTTTTTTTTTTTTTTTCCAGCAGTTCTCAACCCTACAGAGTTAATCAAGCTCTGCTTTCATTGTACATTTTAAAGTTGTCCTCAAACTCTGAAACATCAGTCAAATCAGATTATTGAAGACTGGACTCCAGATACATATGACTTAGACCAGGTTTTTCATTTATATTTTACAGATTTTATCTTTATTGCTGCTGCTAGACAGCAGTTACTGCAGCATTAAAGATATAAATGCTTTGAAGCTTGAAATGTTAAAGTTGTTTTAAGTAACATTTTAGGAACTCAAAAGGAAGGTCAGAACCTCATGAAATCTACATATTCAGCAATAAGGATATTAACCTTTTTAAGACTAGATGATTTCCAAGTAAGCTAAGGTAAGTCAGTAAAAGAACGGAAACCTCAAAGCTCCTAATTCTTTCCATCATGTCACATTCCACAGAGTTTTCATCAGACTTTTAGAAAATATTTCCTTGTGCAAACATTTCCAAGTCTCAGACAATGTATAGGCATTTAGAATTGACCAGAAATAAGCTTTACTGATTGAAGGCTGTTTAGTTACTAAATTATTCTTCAGTACCAGTAAAAGTTTCCTGGATAGAAAGTATTTGAGATATGACAAAATAAACCATTACGACTGCTTAAACAGAACTTTCAAAATATTAGTTCTCCTTGGTTTTGGGTTGTTTTTTCCCCTTTTCCAATACTTACAGGCATCCAAACTGTGTTCTCAATTAGCTACTGCATATAAGTTGCTATCACGTGGATAAAGCAGTTGACAGCTAGGGAAGTTTAATGAAATTCTGTTTTACTGGGAGAAGTAAATATGCAGAATCTTCACTGTCACGCAGAAGTAAAACACACCTGGATCACATTGATTAGTCTTTCCATAAATACAGCTGTGAGTACCCTTGGATATAACACTGTAATTGCATGCTTCATGAGAGTAGAGGAAGCAAAAATATTGTGATTTACACTCCTGTCTATTTAGATTCATCAGCAACGTGCTCCATCTCTGGGACCATTAAAAAAGACCAAGAAACCACACACTCTTTTTTTCCCTTGAGAATCTGTTAACATTTCAGTGAGAAACTGGTCTTAGACTGGTTATGCTGCTCTTAACCTTATGAAAGCTGCTGCCTTTTGAATATTGAGAATAGCCCACTCTAATGATGATTTAAAAGTTGCATGTGCTTTTCTCTTGCCGATATTTTATCACCACAATAAAAACATAGATGTGCATATGTATTCTCAGTGGGCTACTAAAAGCCAGCCCAAGATTTTATTCCCGGAAACAACTGATTACTAAACTAATCAGAAGGATTTTGAGGTGTAGGAGCAACAGTAGTTTTTTTCCACACCAGCAAGCTCTTTCCATTATTTACCATTTGGCTAATTACGGGTGTCCATAGAAACACATTAAATGTTTGTATTGAGAAATTTTTATTTTCAACATCTTTTATGACTGTAGCAAAATTATTAGATCATTTTCAAGGTGAGCTCTGCTTAATCTGCCTTTGTTTTACAATTAGTTGTCATTTCATCTTGTTATCTAGCTATATTAAAGAATTGTGGTTGTTTATCCTTGTCATCCATACTCTGTATACGCATACTATAACAGATGGAATAATCCAATGGAAAATCTGGGAAAAAATGCCAATTTAAAATATTCATGCAGCAGACAAAGCACACAATTCCTAGAAAAACTTAGATTCCCTGCCACAGCAGTCAGGTTGAACGTAAGACACACACTAACATGAGAAAGAGACCACAAACATAACAATTTCAAATTAAGTAGAGGAGAAGAAGAGCTCTGACTGGTTTTGTGACAGCTTTGCAGGTGAGAGGAGAAAGTTGGAGTCAACTGTATAGCACAGAAATCTATACTGGTAGAACAAAATAGAAGCATTGAATCAATCACAACACTCTACTCCTGAGTGCAAAGCGACTGTTGTGTTAAAACAAGCCACCAAGGGAAAGTCAAAGTTAACACAGAGGAATCAGATGCTCCACAAGTAGTATAAGCTACACTGTCTCCACACTTTCAGGCAATTATTCACACCACATGAAAACAAGTTCACTATTCTTCTTTCTACCAACTGTTTTTTTCATGTATTCGAGGTTAGTTGGTTGCCATTTAAAGAAAAAAATATGTTCTCGTAACACATGAAACTAAACAGATGTAGTTATATACTTCATCTATATGTGGAATACAAGCAGTATGTTTTTTGAACAAAAAGAGGTTGAAAGAAACACTCAAAGCTTAGAAGCATGAACCTAACCAAATATTTTGCCAATTTTAGAATGTGATAGTAGATTAGATCATAATTAGTTGCTAGAACAAAATTAGAGATGGGCAGGTGGTTGTAGAAAACACTTCCCAAAAGAATAAGAGTTCAATGAAACCATATATGCAGTATTTAAAGGGGACCAGTTCTAGTAGTATGGCTATGAAGGAAACCAAATTAGTGTTGAAGAAGAACTTCAAGAGAAATGGAGATGACAGGCAAAATACATGATAACATCTTGCTGTGATAAATACTACAAGCACAGGGATGTGTATGGAAGAAGAAAAAGCTGGGAGGAGAGGAACAATTTTGCATAATTTTTCAAAGAATAGTCCAGGTTCCCAACTATTATTTTTAGAGGAAATCTCCACCTTTCCTTAGATATTTTTTTTTTTTTTTTTGGTATAACCTGGGAAAGTAACCATCAATTGGAAACTTTCTGAATGCATTTGTATTCAGCTGAAAATCTTGTGCTGAAAGCAGTACCAGAAGTTTAAAGGACACAGAAAAATAGAGGTAAACAACAACTTATTTCCCAATGTGAAAATACTTGAATTGAAAATGTAAAAACTTGGAAACTTATTTTCATCTCAGTAGTACACTACGATACCCCTGAAAGAGGTGCCAGAGTGACATGTTCCTTTCTAGAATGAGTTACACCTGCTGGAAACCAAACCAGAACCTCAGACTGCTGTGCAGGCCGACTGTGGCACCTTAAGACTTCCGCCAAAACACATAAACCACACCTATCAAAGAGAAGCTCACATTGTACAGTGCTCTCATGCCCAGTAATTGATTTTCATCTAAACTGACTGATAAAATTAAAACTTTCACCATTACAGAAATTTCCTACTCTAGTAGAGTAGGAAAAATTTGCAATTCAGCTCCATCTAGAACTCACAATTTCACAGTCTTACAGGAAGTCCTTTGAGCCTCCAAAGTGTTTAACAGAAATTTTCATTTTGGGTTATACCTAACTTCCTCCCCACATTACTAAAATTTCTCTGTTTCTCCTCCTAGAGACTGAGTTTGAATCACCCTTCTTTATGTCTTTTAACAAATTAATTTAAATTACCTTCAGAAAATCTACATACAAGTATAACTATCATCAATCAGTTCCAACAATCTGGGAAACTATTTGCATCACACAGAGTTAGCTTACATACCTCTGGTAAACTTGCAAGAACACAGTCAAAAAAGTTGACAAAACCATGCTACCCTTTAACTACTTTTTGCCCTAATAACACAATCAGTTGCTGATTTACAAACACATGATTTAGCCCTACACAGCTGTCGCCCAGTTTCCATAATCCATTCTTGAGTTCTCAAATGAATAAAGAACAAAGGCTTCTTCTGCAGAAATTGAGAATTACCTCCCTGCTTTTGTTTGCAAGCAGGTGGCACCTCTCACAGACCTAATCAATTCAGCCCCATTCATGAATAAACTGCAGTTTCAGGTAATCCTACTTTGAGAGAAAAAAGGTCTCTCATTGTCAGGGTCTTCTTAATATTACCAAAATCTGAATGGTTATTTTTAGAACAAGCAGCTTCTTACTGCTGAAATTTTGTCTCCCTTGGAAAAAAATTTATTCTCATCACACTCACCTCATTTTAAATTGTCATTTCAAATGTTAATTGCCTAGGGAGAAAGTGGAACAGGTGCTCATAGTGTTCCCTATTAAAAATCTGTGCCTCTGATCTTCACCTCACCCAAACTCTCAAACTGTAGAGTTTCTATGGAATACTCCTGTGACTGATGAAGAATGACAGTTCATTAACCTTCCCAAAATCTTCTAACAGAATGTGATTAACCCAGCTTTGCCATGCAGATTGTATTGCTCCACACCTGCCACTTTTTAGTTATTCCAGGATACATGGAACTTGTCACTAGGTGTTGGTTTGTTTCTTTGCTGCTTTGAGGTTTTTCTTTTTTCATGGGATATCTGTTCTTCTCATCTCAGAAGCACTGACTGTTACCTGCCCCTGTGGAAATCCAGCCTCTCAGTAGTATGAGCTTTCAGGCATGGCTGTGAAAATATCTTCCCTAGAATACCAGTTTTAAGAAGTCCCAATATTCCAGCCAAGGACTTTTTTGGGCTAATTTTTCAGGCAATGCTCTTTTCACATCATGAAATTAATACTGGTTATTCCAGGCCATCTGTGCCTACTAAATACCCATGACATCATCCATCTTTAAATTTCTGGAACCTGAAGAACCTGAGGACTTGTATGAATTGCATCACCTTTGACAAACACATTTATCTGGAACAGTTCTTTGGATCAGTCTTTTATCTAATATGTTCTCCAGCTCTTCATGTTTTACCAAGCTTGTCTCTTTCAATGAAGAATGGCATGGACAAATTAAATTAGAATCATGGAATTAATTTTTTTGCCACAAGTGTTGGAATGAAATTGATTCTCTTGCTATGAACCAGCTGCAGTCATTAGCTCTGTATTTTACAATTGTTTCTACTCTTACGTTGGTTTAATAAACTGTCAACTGAATGTATTTTATCTGTCACATTTATTTAAAGTGATCAGACTTTGTGCAGATCCCAAACTCTAACGCAATAAAGGATTTCAAAGACAACATTTTTATTTGGTGTCAAATATTTCTCACTTCTTCGTAACTAAGCTTTTTCCTATCTAATTTATAAAGTAACCATATAATAATTTCTATTCGTATTTTCACCCTTTTCTTCACTCCCACAAAATGACTAAAATCATTAAGATTATAACTCTTAAAAAGCTCTTTGCACTGATAAAATCTCTGAGTTTGTTGTAATTGCAGCACTACTCCAAAATATTAAATGCACTTAAGCTAATAAACTCATTAACATGGTACCACTACCAAGACACAAGGTTCATAAAGGTACATTTTCTTTAATTCTTCTTTTTATTGCGATAATATGAAGTTGAATTGATTCCTTGTGCTCTTGATAGTCACCACTTACAGCTTTGCAATCTATCCACCTCCAAAATGCATAGTTCTTAATTTTTCTTGCAAGAGTTTTTGTGATTGCTTGTCTACAGTATGAGCAATAACATTCAGTTATATAGTTTGACTCTAAAGGTATTTTTATTCTTAATCTAATTCTAATAACAGTGGAACTGTTGGCAATGGACTAATTGGAGAACTCCTATACATAAACCAATTTTTCAGATATGGTAAATAGTGGTTTCAGTGGTTTTATAAAGAATCCTTCGTTAAGTTGTTCAGATTAGTTGCACATTTCATACCACATGCTCCATGATCTGTTCCTGATATGTGTCACACACACACCCCATTTGAAACTTAGGATTGTGCTTAAGAATCTGTTTTCACATCAGAGGCAGGACAGAAGGACAAATTAAAGGAAAGACCCAAATTAAACATTCAATCATACAAATTTGTATTCAATCAGCCACATCTCTCTGCCTAATAGCATCATGGAGCATAGCCTCCTGGAAGACATGTCCCACATATGGGAGACAGGGAGGTGATTAGAGACAGCCAACATGGCTTTACCAAGGGGAAACTGTGCTTGACTAATCTGGTGGCCTTCTACAGTGGAGCAACTGCATCAATGAGCAAGGGAAGAGCTGCACATGTCATCTACACAGCCTCCTGCAAGGCCTTTGATGTGGTCCCACACAGTATTCTTGTCTATAAATTAAAAATACATGGATTTGAAGGACAGACTATTTGATAGATAAGGAATTCTCTGAATGGCTGCACCCAAAGATTGATAGTCAATGGTTTAATGTCTAAGCAGAAACCAGTAAGTGTCCTTTAAGGGCCCATAGTGGGACCAATAATATTTAATATCATCATCACTGACATGGACAGTGGGATTGAGCACATCCTCAGCCAGTCTGCAGATGACACCAAGATGAGTGTTGCTGTTGATTTGCTAGAGGGAAGGGATGGCACTCAGAGGACCTTGGCAGGTTGGAGGAGTGGACTCATAGAGACTTGGTGAAGTTCAACAAGGCCAAGTGTTGCATCCTGCATCTGGGCTCAGGTATTCCCCAGTATCCATAAAGACTGAAGGATGAATGGGCTGAGAGCACCCCAGTGGAGAAGGGCTTGGGGATTTTGGTGGGTAAAGAATTGGACATAGGCTAGTAATGTACACTTGAAGTCCAGAAAGCAAACCATGTCCTGGGCTGCATGAACAGAGGTGTGGTCAGCAGGTCAAGGGAGATAATTCTATGATTTTCTGATTCTCTCTGCTCTTGCAAGAGCCCACCTGGAGTGCTGCATCCAGTTCTGGAGTACCTAATACCTGTTGGTCCAGAGGAGGCCACAAAGATGGTCAGAGGGCTGGAGTACTTCTCCTGTGAAGACAGGCTGAGAAAGTTGGGGCTGTTTAGCCCAGAGAAGAGAAGGCTCCAGGGAGACTTTGCTGTGGCCTTACTTAAACAGGACTTATAAGAAAGATGGGCACAGACTATTTACCAGGGCCTGTATAACAAAACAAGTGGCAATGGTTTTAAGTTGAAAAAGAGTAGATTTAGATTAGACATCAGGAAGAATTTTTTTTAATGAGGGTGATGACACACTGGAGCAGGTTGCCCAGAGCTGTAAGTGCCTCTGCTCTGAAAGTGTACAGGGTCAGGCTGGATGAGCAACCTTATCTGGTGAAAGCTGTTCCTGCCCATGGCATGGGAGCTGAAACCCCCTTCCAACCCAAACAATTCTATGATTCTGTGAATCTATGAATAAAATTCTTTAAGAAGTATCTTAAGTATTTACAAAGTAAAAGACTGATATCTGAAAGTTCCCTAAAAAATACAGGAGTCCTCATTCTGTATAAACTTTTAATGCTTCAATAATATTAACCAAGATGGTAGAAAAATACATCTGAATAAAAGATTTCCAAACAGCATCTCATTCTGATAAAATTTTTATGAACTTGTTGAAGGATATGATATATGGCAAATGGTAGCATGATATGAGTAAACAAGTTACCAAAAGCCCAAGCTGAGTGGGAGTTTACAGCATATCAACTAGCTCATGTACTTGTGTGCACATATTCTTATATTCTAATCCCCATATAAGTGGAAGAGAGATCACTCCAGAGGCTACCTCAATTTAGATTAGTCATGATCTGTAAAGAGTATCATTAGAACTGCTATTATATGCTGCGTTTCAAGTCTGCATGAAAGTAAAAGGTACCTTAGCTAACATATTATAAACTACTTACTTAACAATAAAAGGCAAACTTGATGACAGGATTAGTTAATAGCATGTTTTACATAACACCCTGCAGAAATTAGCATCCCAGAGGCTGTTGAACTACTCTTGCTCTTATCAGGAATAAACAGAAATTTTGGTTTATAACTATGTGTAACTTTTTGGTCAGCAGACGGATAAAAGTAAAGAAAGTGACTTTGTCCTGAAAAAGAATGTATCAGTCTTCTGCAGACATTTGTTGATATCTGAGTGCACAGGTAATACACATACATACATGGATAGATACACAGAGGTAAATTTATTCGGGGCTACTAAAACTTACCAGCTAAAGTGATGGTCAAGTTAAATTTAGACAATGTCTTAGAAAGAAAAACTAGTTCTTAAAATCCCTGACTCCCATAAATGCCCAGATATTGAAAAGTTAAGCAATTACTGTTCCAGGGACCCAAAATTCTGCTTCTGCAACTGACCAGAATTACTGTAACTTTATCAGAGTTTAGCAGCTTGATGTACACTCAAGAGGAGCTAGGATACTAATATTAAATATTTCACTGACTACTATGGTCATGTAACTCAGTAAATACAGTAATAAGATTTCTGATAACAAGCCACAGATCCTGTAATGATTACACAAATACTTAGTACTGAGCTCAGTGAGGAGTGAATTCATCCACAGCATGAGAAGTCTGGTGTTTGTGTTCTCCTTAGTGTACTGGTGATGATGTCAGTCACTTTTACCTCCTGTTTTGGACAGAAGATTTGTTGGTCTAGAAAGAAAAGAGCAGAGAAGACACAATTCTGGACATTATATGCAACTAAGTATAAGTATGTTGTGGATTCTGATCTCTGCTTCAGGAACTACTTATATGTTTTGCAAAAAACCATATTTGGATAAAAATATAGAGACTGACAAACCTGCAACAGCTTTGGCTGATAACTGAAAAGACCATTCTGCATAGTAAGCATCCTCACATTGAAGATGTCATGCAAACCCATCATATGTGATGAAATGGCTATTTTGGAACAAAGATTTGAATTTTTTTAACTAGGAATGAGCGTGAAAATTATATTGCCATGATTTCTGACTGCAGTTGAAGAAGTTTTGTAAAGGATACTGTGGTGAGTTAACCCTGACCAGCAGCCATATGCCCACTTACTTCTTACCCTTCCTCAATAGGACAGAAGGAGAAAATAAAATGAAGAGGGTTGTGACAAAGACAGGGAGGTCATATGCCTGCTACTGTCATGGAGTTTATTGCCAATTAAAATATATCTGAATGGTAAGAAGAATATTAACTAAAACACCACCTTCCCTTTGTCACCCTCTTCTCAGGCTCAACTTCACTCCTTCATTCCTCCATCTCCTACCTCCTCTTGAGTGGTGCAGGTAGGAACGGGGAGTGGGCAATTGTGGCGGCTCCTTTGTGCTGTTCCTTCCTCTGAACTCCTTTCCTCTGGTCCAGTGAAGTTCCTTACCATGGGCTGCAGCCCTTCAGGGTAAGCCTGCCATGGGCCACAGTTTCTTCAGGGCATATCCTGCTCCTTCTCCTGCATAGGTTCCTCCATGGGCTGCAGTGCAGACATCTGCTCTGGTGCTACCTCTCCAGGGACTACTAGGAAATATTTGTTCCACCTCAATTTGCACAGGTTGCAGAGGAATCCCTGCTGGGACACCTGGAGCACGTCCTTGCCTCCTTCCCCTCTCCTCTCAGAGAATCACAGAATTAATTAGGTTGGAAAAGACCTCTGAGATCATCAAGTCCAACCTTTGACCAAACACCACCTTGTCAACCACACCACGTCACTGAGTGCCACGTCCAGTCACCTCCAGGGACGGTGACTCCGGCACCTCCCTGGGCAGCCTGTTCCATTGTCTAATCACCCTCAGTGCAATCAGGGCTGTCTCCCACACTGGTTCCCCTCCCCATTCTGCCTGCCCTTATCCCACCCTTCCCTGAGACATCACCGCTGTGGCTGTGGGGCTCAGCCATTCGCTGTGGGGAGTTGTTTGGAGATGACTGTAATCATCTGTGTCCAGCACAGGGCAACACCTGGTGCTCCTCATAGGAGCCCCCTAGCAGCCCCCTACTTTCAAAACCTTGACACCTACACACAATACAGGAAACTGTCACCTTCACTGTCTGTAAAATTGAAATTGCAATGTCTGTACCTTCACTGAATTGAAGGAGTGTAACAATAAATTCATTTTGGATTCAGACCGGAAAAATACTGTGATCAGGGAAAGGTTTTTGCCTACCTAATAATATCCTCCATATTAACAGAAACTGAGAGAAAACATTTTCTTCTCACTATGAAGAGTTTCAGTAAATTATTGGAGAATCATTTTGTTGCCCTTTTTTATTTTGCTTCCTTTTAAGAGAGACACCATATTTTATGTTTATTGCTACAGTCACCAGCACTTTCACCTTGGTTCCTAAATTAATGGTGTGATGCTTCCATTTTCAGAATCATCAAGTCTGTGTAAGGGCAACCTTATCTCCTGAATGAAATGAAAACACAGCTTAAGTGAGTAATTTTGAAGGCGACATTAAATACTTCCTTATACTTACATTGTAAATTAGTGAATAAAATTCTTCAGTAGTTTAGATGCTAATACACACTACATCTTCAAAATGAGCCACAGGTGAAAACAATGCAATTCTAAAAGCCCTGGGAAGACACTTTGGCACTAGCTGAGAATGATCTGAGTGAAAGTGAATCCTTCTAAATTAAATGAGAGCTCATGTATTCAACAGGGTCAAAAGACCAAAAAAGACTATTGTTATTAAAACAACATAAATGGTGCAGAGGAAAAAGGATCCTCAAATGTACCTGCACAAGAATCAAAGTTGTAGAACTGTATCTCATTTATAAAGTTCTAACTTCTTTCTTTTACTGGTTTGTTGTTATTAATGCCAGATTATTTGGGGAAGAATTTTCTAATTTTTTTTTTTTTTTTTTTTACCTACAGCTGTAGAAGTTACTCAGACTTCTAATATATGTGTAGATTTTTTTTTAATTTATTTACATTAAGTCAATGTATTTTTTAACTTAAATGGATTAAAAATGAGCAAGCATTAATTCTTTTGTAGAGGGCTTTACAGATTGTAACTGGATTGTTTGCCTGGTGTGGTAAATGTCTATGACCTCACTGCAATAATTTATTTCTAGATGCCTGCAACTGATATTTCTTTTTAATTTTTTTAATATAATAAACAAAAAGATAACATCATGTTGGTTTTTTCTGCCCTTCACAAACCAAAGAAATTCTAATTTCTTTTCAAATTCTGTCTGTTTAAAGTGGTTTCCTGTGTCTTATAGTCATTTTCAGTCTTATACTTCCAGAGTCTTCATTTCATGAGGATTTATTTCTCTTGAGTACCTAATTTCCAAAGAAATGTGTGATTTTTCTTTTCAGAATCCACCTGTGCTAGATTTCTTTCTCCTAAACATTTTTAGAGTTTTATGGAAAATTTCTTTATCGTGATATTACTTTATTAGAGTATTCATTATTTTTATACCATATTTTCATCACTGGATTATAAAAAGATCTAATTTAAAATGATGGAAAAATAAATCTTTCCATAGAACCAAAAGCTCAAAAATTATGACAAAACTTAAATTCAGTCAATGACTCTAAGTCAACATTTCTGCAGCTTTAAGGGTGGGAATAACCAGCACATCATACAGATTATTCTTTACCTTCTGTTTGTGCTCAGGAGGCTAAACCTATAAAACCACCCAGTTCTTATTCCATCAGTAAAAGAAAGACATTGATAAAATAGAGTGAGTCCCGTGGGAGGTGAGTGTATGGGTGTATAGGCATAAACAGGTCAAAAGAGATGTCTTGTCTTGCTTTGAGAAAAGAAGGTTAAGGGCAGGAATTTAACCATTATCTCCCATTATGTAAGGAGGAGTCAGTTATGTAGGAGGTGCAGAAATACCTGTCTCAGGAGTTCGCATCAGAAGCTCAAGAAGCACTCTCAAAAATTGCAGCAAAAGAGATACTTTTGTCATTAAAAATCAAACTTAATTAAAAAAAATCATACTGAGAGAGGTTAAACACTGGGGCAATTTGCCTAGAAATGTCATAGGATCTCCATCTTTGGTAATCATCAGAACTGGATGAGGAAAGACCGTGATCAACCCAGTCTGACTTTGAAATTACCACTGCTGTGGGTTCAGATTGGACCAGATGACTTTCCGAGACCCCTTCCAACCTCAGCTGTTTAAAGTTTCTACAGTATGTAACACTGCTGAAATGATATTATCATAAATGCCATCATATTGTCTCATGGAAACTCCAGATCCAATGAAATATAATAATAGAGGACTAGAAGTTACTGAGATCAGCATCTTCTCATAAATGTCAGGATCAGTCTTCTAACTATTCAATTCCTTGTCCTAGACATACTTATTAAAAAAAATCTTTTTTTTGTCTTCCAATTTCAGGTCTATTTTCTTAAAAGTAAAACTGATCCCTTTCCTCTTATACCAATAATGTTATTTCATTCTTATGTGCTAGATGAACTGCAATCCCACATGTAATCTCCAATGACATTCCCCCTCAGCTGAAATAATTTTGTGTGACAGAAAGACATAAAGATGCTCAAAGTAACTCTGAGTGATCTGGAACATTTATGCAACATTATACTGAAAGATGGAGCCAGTGGGTCTGCACTGGCACCATCCAGCAATCAGTATAATAAGTCTTGCTTGTCATGAGTTAATTAGAGAAGGTGCAGAAGAATCCCATAATCTGTGACATGTAACCACATCTCTTTCCTGCTGTCACTTTCAGATAAAGCACACAGCACCCGACATGAAAAATTCACATTATTGGTCTCTATGACTTCTACTTGATGAATTGTATTCCCTTCTTCCTGAATTACTTAAACACATTTTTGTCATTTGCTAAGTTCTCTTTTCAGCTTGCGTGCCAGATTTTTTAATGAAAATATTCAATACAGTTGAGGAGCAGTCTGTGGTACTCCACTTACAAGGCTCTCCATCTTCTTCATCTTTCAGTACAACTATTATCTTCTGTCCTGCGGTGAAACCACTTTAGTCAGCTTATAAATCTGCCTTATCCACCTCACCCTTCTTAAACTGTATCATATTCGTCTCCATTTTGATTTAATAATTTCATCTGAGGCCTCCTGTGAAATTAAGCTGGGATAAATTTGAGCTACTGGATGTCCTTTTCCCCAGAAAATTTGTCATATCTTTTTTAGGCAGCTGGTTTCTTTGGAACGATTTACCTTTTTAAAATCAAGATTTTTTTTTTTTACCAACTTTCAAATATATAAAATGAAAGATAAATGTAAGGTACCGTTATAGAAATTCAGTGAGATGCTATTAAAACAGAAGCTGTACTCTTCTAAGAATATTTGTAGAAACATTTGTAGGATGCTTTAAACCTTTAACACTACTGGGCCAAAATCAACAGTATTTTTGGGAAAATGATCAAAACTATGATGATTAATGAGAATAGGAATGTTAATCTATTATCTCAAATGCTTCACAACACTGTTCCAACCTTCCATTTAAAAAAAAAATGCTGTTCTGATGCAGAATAAAAAACATGCCTGTAAACTATATCTTGAATCTTACTATTCAGGTTTTCTAAGATATTTTGATTTCTGCCTCAAGAATTTGGATTTGACCTTTTTCGACCAATTTAGAAAATGCTCTTCCTGTTTCTAAGAGATTAGAGTGGATTTTGCCTTCAAAATTAATCTAAATAATTGAAAACATTAAATTAGAATACATGTTTAAAACTTTTTAAACTTTACTTTATGAATAGAAAACCCCACTGGAAAGAATTCAGAATTCTAAAAGTGACTTTTTAAACTTACTGTGCTTTGCATTCATTCAAATGGTTGTGAACTAATAAATGATAACAGTACAAGTAGATTACTTTTAAGAATGAAACATTTTGCTCCAGAGCACCAAAAATAGTATATGAATAATCAATCTCTTCAATATGCTTGTTTATTTGTTTAAATTTTAACATATTCTGTCCACAATTATTTTTTTTAGTTCTTCTATGTTGACATATAAAAAAATCCTACAAAGTGTAAAGATAAATAAAATTCAGCAGTTTTTTTCTGGGACTAGAAAATGGACAAAACATGCACTGCAAGCAGTGACTACCTCATCTTCATAAGCTTCATGTAAGACCAACGTTTGGACATCTTCTGGTATCTGGTGATGCTGTTTCAGAGGTTAAAGTCCCTGGAGAGTTGAGTAGCTCATCCACTGTCTTAGTGTCACATCCTACTGGTATCAAGGGCTACTCTGCCTTGCAGTACTTCAGCTGTAATTGAAAGACAGATGATTAAGTGTTTGGAACATCTCAGTTACTTACTGTTCTTGGCACAAACCAGAAACCCAGGCTCATAAATCTAAAGAACATGGAAAAGCATTTTTTTTTTTTAAAGTTTCTTTACCATCCACGAATTTCGAAACTTATCCACACCATTTTACTCTTGTTCTACATGTATAGCGCACATTGCAAAATAAAAATCCATCAAGACGTTGCTTTTATGCCCTTTATGCTCCTGCCAAAAGCTGTTTCAAATAGTTCAGCGTATTTTGAACAAACCCATAATAAGGAAAAGCAGCTGGGCATACATACTGAAAGGTCTTGAAAAGATGCAAGGAAAAGTAATTTCTTTCTGCAGTGATTGACAGTGAAATGTATTGCTTGCTTGTTTTGCTGGCAATCCAAAGAACTCAGCAAGGAAAAAAAAAGAATGAGAATTATACCTTACCCTTGCCCTACTTGGTTTTGCTGCTTGATCAGAATATTATTTCCATTTTGAAAGCTTGTAAAAATTTATCCAATAAATCAATATCTTGTGTTTTAGGAGTAGAATAAGAGTCACAATACCAAGGAAAAGTGCAAGACTGCCGTCTTTCAGGACTGAATGCTACTTATTTCACTGCTGAAACTTTATGCACAGCTACTGAATATTGTGGGTTAGACCTGGGTACAAGAGTCCACCTAAGGCTTAGGTATCTTAGTTCTAGATTTATCTATTAAATAAAGACTGAAGATAAGAATTTAACCATGTAGACTGATTTGATACCTCACAAGGCTTGAAGCACCTTCTTTCTACATTAAATAGAAAAAACCCCACTGGGTATCCAAGTCCTAACTCATATTTATCAGTCAGGTAATTATCATTAAGGCAGATTTGTCCCTATATCTCCTTTAACATCTAAAAGTGTATTTTTCATGATTTTCAACACTGTTATTGCTAGTATATTATAACGGTATTCTTTGTTTGATAAACAGACAAGAGATGAAGAGGAAACAGTGTCGTGCAGTGTTTCATAAGGCACTGCAAAAACAAACTTCAGGAGCTGTCATTAAAAAACATACTGATGAAATGATCAAAATTATGATATCAGTAAGTGTTGGATCTCACTGTTGAAAATCTACTTCAAAAGGGACACTGATATATTCAGCTTTCTGGACCTAAGAGTGTTATCATGCATATAATGCATTTTTCCCCTTATTCATACAAAGACAAAACTTTAGCTCAGCTGAAGCCAACAGAGTTGCACATACCATCAGAGAAAATGGGAAGATAGTATCTCCAGCTCCCAGTCAGCCACAATGTGTTTTGTGTCTTTGTGTCTGCAGGAGGGAATCCATGCAGAATAAAAAAAAAAAAAACAATGAGGAAGACAGACTACCAGTTCGTGGGTGTTCAGATAGTCTGCTAGGTGGAGGAAAAAAAAAGTTGGATTCATATGATTTCAAAATGAAAGAAAAAGGGGGTTGAATTAGGACTTCAAAATTTTGAGTATGAGCACCATAAACAGAGACAATAGGTTAAAAAGAAAATAAAAATCACTGTGACTTTAGAAAAAAGTTAGGTCTCAAAAAATTTATTTTCAGATGAAATTATTTAACTAATTTAGTTTGCATTGACAATCAACCGAACAGCAGTTGCCACCATATTTTTGAGTAGTATCTGACTCACCTAAGAGGAGTCTAATAACAGAAGTTATTAGAAGTTAACAGAAGTACAAACAGTAATACTACTGTGTTTTAGAGCTTATTATATAATGGCTTTGGCTTTAACACTGAACCAAATGAGGTGAACTGCTTTTTGACCTTTTTTTTTTTTTTTCCTGGATGAAAATTTACCTGTGTTGAGTGAATTGTAAGAAGGAGTTTTTTTCCCTCTAAATAATTTTTATTACACTAATCAGTATGACCACTGACCCTGGACACTGCAGTATTCTAGCTGTAGTGCAGCAACTGCAATCTTCAACAGTTTCCAGGTTTTTAGTATTTCTTGGGAAGCATCACTCAGTCCCTTCCCAAGGCAGTCAAGCATTTAGGTTTAGTGTCAACTCTCTTCAGCCTTGAAAGAAGAAAAAATTTTTTCATCTTCCATGATAGAAATCCACATCTCTGTTTAAATTTTAATAGCTTCCCCCCCCGCCCCAGTTTGTCAAAAAAGAAGCATTCTACCTGCTTGCTATCATTCTGTATGTTCCTCCAGACTTGGTGGAAGGAAGAGGCTATGAAAATGTTATCTCAAAGTATTCTGTGTTCTGAAAGGCACAAATCTTGTAAACTGAGATAAAACATATGGCTTTCTTATCTGGCCTTGTAAAAACATACTCTTGAAGATCAGCTGTCTTTAAACTTTGCATTCATAACCTTTCAGAAACCTCCAGAGAAGATTTTAGATGGAGATCAATACTGATTGCATGCATATCTCACTGCTCTACCTAGGCTGCTTTTCCTTTTGAGAATCCTTTGGAGTTTGAATTATTGTGATGAGAGTTATCAAGCTGAAAAAAAACCTCACCCCTGTTTTGTTACAATTGTTTCCTCGAGTTAAAGAGCACTTATTTTTAAAGGTGACCTTTAAGTGACAAAACTTCTAAGTGTTACTAGTGGCAACTGTATTTCTACAGTGAATTATGAAACTTGAATTATGAGTTGTGATAAGTTCATGAACTTTATAAGCTAAATAAATCCTTCACATATGAAAACTTCAGAGATACAAGAGGCTGTTCAGGTGCAGGGGGAGGAATGCACTATGCAATGCAGCTTAGAAGAAGTTTATCTACTCCTCTAGGGCCCAGGTCTGTATTGGATCTTCCAGGGAGGTCTCACCCCTGTGGACATGTACAGAGACTTTATAAGAGTGTCTCCACGTCCTTAGTTTTAATCAGGGTGGAGTCCTGCCTATGAGAATATTCATGGATAATTATAGGAGTTGTATTTCTCAAGATTAAAAAACTCTGTATATTTCTGTGTTTAAAAATTTAGTCAAAACTCAGTAATGTATTCCTACTACTAACTAACATCCTCTGGTTTATTTTAGCCCAATAAATGGACCACAGCTGGTTGATTGTGATGTAAGTAGTGTTTGAATTTCCCAGGGTATTGTCATAAATTTAACCTTTCCATGGATTCCTTGGAAGTAAGTTCTCAGTAGGTCTTCCTGTCCCTTGTTTCACAGGTCAAGAACATGAGGCTAAGTTTCTGGTTGCACCAATGTTCCTCATGAAAATCACTTGCAGGAAGCCCCTAGAAAACTTCAATTCTCTAGTGACTGTTGAGCCAGGAGATTTTTACAGCAACTAGACAACTTTCTGAAACAAGTCAGCTTGTATTGGTCAGTTAGAACTGCTTTTAAGGTCTAAAGCAAGAGGGCTAAAAAATCCCCTCCTAAAAGCCTATACAGGCAGCCAGTTCTTATCAAAGCCTCCAGAAGCCCTCAACTTTCCCTTCTAGTTATTGCAGTCATTCCATGTTTAATTACCATGTTTAATCGTTCCATGTCTTAATTACCACATTTCTGACTGATAATGGATTTTTTCATGTCACGGAGAGATGTTTTTAATTCTATGCAGATATTCCTTTAAGCCATAAATAAGCAAAATTATTCCAGTTTGTGGCATCACAGACCAAAAAAAACCACAAACAAAACAAAACAAATAAAAGCTACATTGGTAAAACAAGCCAAACATGTTTCAATGAGAATACAGAACTTCTTATGTCATGTATCTGAAAGGAAATGTTCTCTCCTTGATGAAATAAAGTGTTTGAAGCTCATTAAAACTAAGAGAAATCTTTCAAATATACCAAAAGGCTATGATGGCTTCTTAATGAACTCTAAAATTTTCATTTTCTCATAGCTGACATTATGATTTCTTGTCCTTGCTTAAAGCAAAACAAGTTTTAAACTATATGAGTTTTTCACAGAGTGGATATTAATTTGATCAGTTTGGAATTATTGCCAGATCAAAAGCAGTTAAGATAATCTTTTTATTGCTCCTGTAATATAAAGTCTTATGTTTAATAGAAGCTTTCTAAAAAGTATGCCAGTAATCAGACTGTGCCTGTAACTACTGCCAAGTTAATTTCCTTTGTTTTATTTAAACAAAATCATTCACTATTTTTCTTTGGTGTCTGATACTGTATTCTAAATAGCAACAAGTACAGTACTTCCCAGTTGTAACTTCCATGGAAGGTTCTGCAAAAGAGATAATGGAAAGCAAAATCAGAAACTTGATACATATTCAACTCATTGTTGACAAGTATAAACTAGAGCAGATGAATAAAAGTGAAATGGATTTCTGACAAGAGTATTCACTAACATGATTTTCTGCAGTAATTCCTATGTTATAGGGTTCTACTCAGCATTTTTGGCTAATGTTATGTGTTTCTAACAGGCAGCTCCACACACTTTAACATTATCAATCCTAATTCAAAGATACACAATGGAATTTTTAAGCAGAAATTTTCACAAGCTAGTGGAGATTCATTGTGTTCAAAACATTTTAGAAAAATGTAGGAAATTTTCAGCAATAAAGGTTTCACAGCTTAGGGACAAAGATTTGGATTCAAATCAGAGACGTGCTATTACAGAGTAGCCAATGGGGACTGAGGGAATTACAAATATTTTCTGAACTATGTCAAAATGTGGTTTCCTGCCTCAGTGATTATGATTGTAAAAGGTGAAGTGACAACCCTGTAACCTAATAGTACAGAGACCTGGAGAAGTGAGAACACAGGACACATGTAGAAGAATACAGTCATGGCATCTGAAGAGTGGGTGCCTGCTCTTCTCTTTTCTCCCTGCTATAAAAATAGTCACCCATTGTCAGTTAAAAAAAATACAGATGTGAAGCTGGGAAAACCTGTTTACAGAGGAAGAAAGGAGGACAAAAATATAGAATCTAACATGCAAAACTTTGAATGTAAATATAGTTGCAGATCACTGGAGAAAAAACAAGGCATAAAAGCGTGGGAGAAAACATAAAAAAATAATCCCAGATGAATCAAAGATGTATGAAAGAAAGACAGAAGGAAGGAAGAAGGAGCAAAGACAAAGAAACTACCAACATCAGTGTCATATTCCTCAGGGTGAAGGACTTGAGACAGGATTCCAAATGCTGGCACCTACACATAGACCTCAGCTGCCCCTGTCATCACCACACTGAGGTTACAGACATGAGGGCTCAGAGCACTGAGAATATCACCAGGAAAAGGATTGCAAACAATTTTAAATGAGACTCTTTTTCTCAGTAATAATTTGTCTTATTCTTTCTTTTTGCATTTAATCTGGACCCCTCATAATTCTCTGAGTAAACTGTAGTCACCTATACTAACCAATAAATGCTTGGTTTTATGTATTGTGGCTCCTTATCATCCATAATGATATTTTGAGGGTAAAAAGAGAAAGGAACTGGTTCCATCATCACTCAGGATGCTGGAAAAGAGAGAAGAAAAGGTTTAAGTATGATTTTCCTGCATGAAAAGTTTCAGGTTGTTCTGGGCCACGAGCTGGTAAAGTTCCATTAATTACAGCATCTTGTTTCTGGTCTTTCTATTTAATAAAAAAACCCTTCTGATTCCCTCTGCTTAAACAGGAAGTTTATTTACGCTAATGAAACACATAAAGTGGAGAAGAATGAAGAAATGAGGTGCAATTTATTTTTTTACTGCTGTAACTAATAAGAATTTTCAAAATAGGTTTTAATCATTGTTTGAAGCTGGGGGACTGGGGCTTCAATCTTTTGTTGAATTTTAAAATATTGAAAGCTACTATTAATTTCTATTGTTTTACTGAAATAAAATCCTTCATTATTCCTCCTTTGTGTTTAAAATTGGTATATTCAAATATATGTTAATGAAAAGCAATATAAACTGTTTCAAAACAACTTCAACAATTAGAATTGAAAACAAGCAAAATAAAAACCTATAGATATCTAATTTGGCAACTACAAGGCTTCCTAATAGCTATTCACTTTTAATCACTCCCAGATAATAGCAAAATATTGCTCTTAGATTTATGCATTATTCTCTCATAATATGAATAACCTGATATGATTATGTGCTACTTACACATTAGTACCTTGCACTTATCAGTCATAGCAGAAATCAAATAGGGGAGTAAGAGCAATACAGAGAGTTGAACTAAGAGAAAATGTTCACTTTTTATTAACTAGATATAATTATTCTTCACGGCAAACAAGTGTTGAGAAAATAATTTACACCCCTTGTGAGAGGAAAGAGTGAAACAGAAGTGATTAATGAAAAGAGACTATGATAAAAATGCTTCAGCATCAGAATCTGATTAACCAAGAGGAAGTGTGAGATGATGATTGTTGTATGTACTGTGCATGTGTTGAATCACATTGCAACTTATTGCACAAGCCACCAGATCTGGCTTCAGCTTGTTTCACAGAAGTTTCTCCGAGGTGCTGGGCCTGACTCTACTCTCATTTTCAGCAGCAGACATGAAGTAAACTCATTTAGAACTATCTTGTTGTTAAACACCCCAAAACAAATGTTGCACATACCACACTGAATGTGACCCATTTGTGAGTTTACTGTCCTTTAACCAAGACTATATTGTGTACTATGAAAAACATTTAATAACACACAAAATATTAGCATCACTGTAGACCTTCATGAGAGATTGCATGCAACTGTCTTGTTTTACCCTGTAAAGATAATTCATTATTAACCACAAAGTCTGTATGACTTTTTGTATATTATATATATACAATCTCGTTGTCATCACAGGTAGCTCCCACAAGTAGACTGCTGCTAATGGATGGGTACATGTATTTTAGGACTGACAGGAAGTCATCCTTTAGGTGAGAGAGTAGTGGGAATTCACCCAGATATAGACATGTATATATAGGTTGATAGATATGAGACAACTAACACTTAATCAATCTGAAAGTGTGCAGTCCCTGGGATCCAATAGGATGCTCCAACAAGTGTTGTGGGAGCTAGAGGTTATCACTGTAAGGCCATATTGGAAAACTCTTGTCAACTGGAAAAAAAATGTCGTCTCTACCCTCTGGAATGGTAACAAAGAGGATCCAGAGAACTACAGGCCAGTCAGCCTCACCTTGATCCCTGGAGGAAATAATCCCGGAAAACATTTTCAAACATGGGAAGGACAAGAAGGTGACTAGGTATAGTCAGTGTAGATTTATGAAGAGAAAATCATCTAACCACCTGATAACCTTCTACAATGAAAAAACTAACTCAGCTGACAAGGAAGTGGATGTTGTTAATCTTGACTTTAATAAAGCTTTTGACATTGTCTCCCATAATACCCTCATAGACAAACTGATAGAGTATGTGGCTAATACTGTTCAACATTTTGTGTGTGTGTTAAAACTGTACAGGGTTTGATGTAATTTAATTTGCAGGGGGAAAATTATTTCAAAAGATTAAGGAGTTTATTACTTTTAACTTTGATGGTTAATGGGCTGTAATTAATTCTTTTTACAAAATTATCAAATAAAACCAAACCAGGTAGAATATACTGAAATGCAACGTTTCGGTTAGCTCAAAGCAGTTTTTATTTAGCAATTTTCTTTCATAAAAATATTTAATTTATCATTGCAATTGATAATAGGAAAATATCTGTTTAAATCACAAACATCATAGCTCAGAAATACCTTATCTAATTAGTTCTGCTACTGTTGCCATTATGTATACAATAGAAACTAAGACTCAGGGGACTGATTGCAGGGGAATTAAGTGACAGAGAATGGGTTTCTAATTCTCAAACTAGTATCCTATAATTTGGATCATCCAGTTGATGATTTCTCAATTATTATTTCATCACATTTTCTTATTATAGCTCCTTAAAGACCATCTAAAGAGGTCCTTTCTGTAGAACAAGAACAATTAATCTGTCTCTCTGCTTACCTCCTGAAAAAATTCTCAACAGTACATGCTCTACTGACATTTTGAGACATTTTGTTCAATATCTAATTCTCATTAGGTACAAAAAGATGGTATTTAAATCTTTGCACCCACTGAGTATATCAAAGTGCTGTTTCAGTGTAATTCTTTCTCAATACCAGCTGACAACTTAGTTAACAATTCTAGTCCCAACTTAATGAACTAGCAGAGCCATGATATTTAAGAGGAATCTTTACCTTTTGCTGTCCTTCAGAACTCATCTTAGGCTTGACATTTATATTTTAATGAGATATTCTACATTTCTAATTCCTGCTCTGAAGCTGAACAGAGGTCTGACAAACAATGGAGGTTTATTTTATTCTTCCTCTTAATCTAGACAATCCTCACAAGAAGAAAAAGACATTTGTTTTTCCTTATGGTCATTGACCAGAGAAAACCTATGTTTTGGTTGATTTTGGTTTTTTCTTTTTTAAGAAAATATTGTTATAAGAAAGTCTTAGTGAATATCATAGATGCAATAGACTAACTTAGGGCAATTAATGTAGTCCATTTCCTGAATCACTCCATGTTTTGTCACTGTATAGGGATCACTTCTTTCTTTATATGAAATGCCAAGTAAATATAAGGGTGCATAGGAAGACAAATACCTGATGAAATCTTCTTAAACTCATGTCTTAG
The DNA here is from genome assembly GCF_022539395.1 of Myiozetetes cayanensis. Lineage (NCBI taxonomy): Eukaryota > Metazoa > Chordata > Aves > Passeriformes > Tyrannidae > Myiozetetes > Myiozetetes cayanensis. The sequence goes on from NW_026087742.1 coordinate 13,666,954, forward strand.
CTGTGTTTCTCCTTGAAGGCCACCCTTTACCCTAACCTCTGCAGCAACACGTGTAAATTCTTAAATCCAAGCTTAAGAAATAATTGCAAACAGTTTGTAAATCTGGAAAAGGGAAATAGTTAGAAACCCTGTGGTTCCTATGGAAATGCAATAACTGTTGACCACATGCAATATTTAATATCAGTGCACCATGAAAGAGCAATGTTCCTTATGACCTGGAATTTCAAAGCTGCTGAAGAAATGTAGGACCCATATATTTCATCTTCATTTGATAAAATATGGTCTCAGCCACAATCCCCAGTTCACTTCAAGGAAAGATTGGACACATAATTTTTTGAAATGCTTGCAAATTGCCAGTTTTGACCTTTAGTACCATCTTTCACTCATAAACTGATGGTGTATTTAGGGCCAGAGAATTTGGATTCATAGGTTCATCACTGTTTATTATAAACTATGAGAGAGAAGTTTTGGAAACCAGAAAGACCTTAATGAGTCAGCTTGAAAAAAAGAATATCACACAAGAAGTTGGCAATTGTTTCTGCCAGTTTGTGACCCTAATGAATTGGGCTCTCATCTACTTTAATTATTTATAATTACTTACTCCACAAAAGTGTATCTTAAATCATATCCCACATCATGTGCTAATTGAGATACAGATGACCAAAGCAAATGTATTGAGTGGCAATGAATATTTCATCAGTATAAGACTATTTATTTTCTCCCAAGTGCTGCTGTGAAACTAGACAGAATCTTTTCAAAAATGTACAAAAATATAGGAGCACTAACTGTGACACTCAGATGCAGATTTAAATGTTCTAGATTATATTGTTTATCTGCGATTAAGAAACAGATAAAAACAAACAAACAAAAACCACAAAACAAAAACAAACACAAAACCTCAAACAAAAACCCCAAACAAACAAACAAAAAAAACCCCGAAATCACTTTTCATGGCATAAGGCCTAAAAAAGCAGGTGCTCAGTAATCAGTCACGTCATCATTTTGTGGGACATTTCTGGGGATGGTAAAACATTCATGGGATGATACCATGAGTTTGTCCCAGCTGGCAACCATGTGTCCACACAGTCACTCCTCCTCCTTCTCCTTCTGAGGATGAGGAGGAGCACAAGGAAAAACGAAAGTGGGAAAACTCATGGGTTGAGATACAGATGGAAAGATCTCTTAATGGTTTCCATGGCAGGCAAAACAGACTTGACTTAGGGATATTAACTTCCTGCCACACAATATAAATATCAAATTATTCTTTTGAGTATTGGGAAACAAAAATAACAAGCAGAAGAAGTAAACATTTACACATTTAGGGAAACCATGTCCTCCTCCTTCCCCAGGCTCAACTCCTTTCCTGCACTCTAGACCTCTCTTCTCAGTACAAGAATATTGATAATACACTAACTGCTTTTTTAACAGAGTATTATAGTCCAGAAAAGTTTCTATCGTGTTTCAGCAACTCCTGTATTTGCTTGTATTGAATTTCTACTTTTTCAGTTACCTTATCATGGAGGGGTGAGGAGGTAAATAACATCAAACAAGCCATTTCATAGACAACTCAAAACTAAGGAAAGAAAGGTCTTTATAATCTCATCATGTCAGATAAAGATATGTCTGGAAAGTGTTTGATGGCTTCTTCCATTTTATCTTTCTTTCTTTGAATCGATTGTTCATGCAAATTCATTGAATTGTCTCCACAATACAGCATTATAATAGAATATGGAGGGGAAAAAATATGTGTGGATGTAAATAAATAAATCATCATATAAAAGGAAGAAACATTCTTAATTTCCAGGGAATAGAAGGAAGAAAGCAGTAAAAGCAAGGAGAAACAGGAAAATTCAAGAAGAAAAAAGAGAGGACAGAATATTTAGAAAAAATATGTTAGTGACTCAGTTAAATAAGCATCAAATAAAACATAAATAGTGATGCAAGTACAATTATATTTTCCCCCTAAAGTTTGTGGGCATACGTTCAAAACAAGCAACTACTTAAATAATGTACTGAATAGAATTTCTCAGTTAAAGTGTCAGGACACCAGTTCATCACTGAAAGAGATTAAGCCGAAATATGTACCTAAAATAAAGGGGCAGTTTCTGGAAAGGGCTTAAAAGAGGAAAAAGTGAAACATAGAGTTCAGTGAGGAACATGCAGACAGACACATAGAGAGACACATGGCCTGAGATTTTTGTATGGCATATCATGGGTGCACCTGATTTCAGTCTCAGTTTCACTGAATCAAACAGTTTGACCAGATGGAATTCACTGAAACAGTCCTGCCTTCTTGCCTCAGGATGCAGCTGTTCCCATGCTCTGGCCCCAGCCATGAAGGTCTCACAACATTTTGGCTTCACAATACTCTGATACAAATTTCCAGTTTTCCCTCTGTAAGAAGGCTAAATGACAGATTTCACTGAGTCTGTGCTGATTTGAGCAGTTAGATGGTTATTCATACTGCTGACAAGTCTTGTTGAACAGCAATATTGAAGTCACCCTCTATAAAGCATGTTCTGCTCACACGTGCTGAGCAGTGGTACATTGAGCAGCTCAGTGGCTCCTATTTAGCACTCGTATGAAATGTGGTCAAAAAAAAATCATGGGTGTCACCATTTTTATGAGGCTATCTTCTCTATTGCCTAGCTCATGGTAGTTGGGTTTATGGCTATAATCCTGCTTTCTCCACCTTCCACAGGGTAGTGCTTCAACACTAGTGAGATCACAACACCTCTCAGAGCTATCGATGGCATCTTTCTCCCCCTCCCACCCCTGCCTTAATGTAGCTTCCCTGGCTGCCTGAAAGCATAAACAGCTCTTGTATTCTAAGTCATTGCTTAGACCTAGGACCTTTTATTTTGCAAAAATGATCAGATTTCTGGGCCTTTTATTTCTTAGACTATTTATGACTAGTTAAAGAGGTAGGTCTGGACTTACACAACTGTGTAAATTTCTTCATGGGCTCCTACATCTGTTACATCACGTGAGTGCCTGTCATCTGCTTTCTGAGAAACCAAACCCTCCTTGTGTCGTGTCCAACACTTTCTTTTCTCCTTCACACTGCACAAAACCTGTACCAGTTCCACCAGAATACGAGGAAGAACTTATTTCCTGTGCAGTGATCAATTACTGGAACAGATCGCCCAGAGAGGGTGTGGAGTCTCCCTCACTGGAGATCTTTCAGAACCCTCCGGACACAATCCTGTGCCATGTGCTTTGGTATGGCCCTGCTTGAGCAGGGAGGTTGAACCAGATGTTGGGCTAATCCAAGGCTTCCAGCACTCTCAGAGGCTCCAGGCAGAGCTGAGGAGGGCTCTCCGCACTCCTTTTCCTGCCTGAAGCTCCTGATCACACAAGTTTGGTATCTCGTGCTCTGGATTCAAGAGCTGCAGCAGGCCTGTTCGGTGCCACAGGGACAAAATGCTGCCTGGGTAGGCTCAGTCTCTTCTCTTTTCTCTGCACTGACAGTGCCCATATGTCCTTTCTTGTCTCCCTCCCAAGGTAATAAATGCACAATCGTGTGTGCCAGCAGGCAGGTTCCATGCAACAGAGTCTTACCCAAGAAGGCCTGTCAAGGATGTTGGCAAAGCACTCAGGTTCTGCAGACTGAAGTTTTTCTTATCTTTATTATTCAGCTTCCTTGAGTTTCAGCCATTAGATCTATATCTAATATTAAATAGGTAATTACTTTAATGAATTTTCCTCATACTTTAAATACGAATACTCCTTTAATTGGAATACAGGATGTTTAATTGGAATACAGTATTTACGTGTAGGTTTTTCAACTGAAAAAATAATATTTTTACTTCAAAATGAACCCAAAAATATCAGTTTGGAAGGAAATCAATTTATATAGAAAAATATTTATAATTTAAGCACTTCAGAATATCAGAGCATTCTTTCAACATTTTGCATTTGAACTCCTGAATTGTTAATGTTTTCAAAGCTGTAATTCACATTTCAACAGCTTCTTCCTTCATTTTTTTCACGTGGAACAGAAAAAATTTCATATTATTGATTCTCAAACAACTGAAAATCCTGTTTGTACCAGATTATAAAATCAGTCATGTAATTTTTGCACAAGTCATGGAGTAACATTGAAAGGTGTTCTTCAAGCATGAATTCTGTCCTTATTTCTTCTGTAGATTTTACTCTCACTTCTAGACAAATGTACAAACATGGCTACTTACCAACCAATTATTCCTATATATGAGGACTGTGGTCCTACAGTCACAATGAACTCTCTGGAGAAGTTGGAAGGTGGCTCAGTGTTGTTCCTGTCCTACTCAGTGTAGAAATATCACCAAGGCCATATTGGATGATGTGTTAAGGTTGACCTTCAAAATAACAGTTGGCCTTTAAATTTGTCATTTAAAATAACAAAGGTACTCAGATAGATGTAAACAAATATCTGGAAAAGGTGGAAACACAAAGTCAAAATTTAAAGATGGGATGAAAAACAAAGAACACCTCAGAATGAAACAGAGACCTAGTATTATAGACCAACATAGAAGTATTATTAAGAGTGTAGAACTATGAATTAGATGTTATATCAAAAAAAAAATGACTGAATGATAACAACTAGAATATTTATACAGAAACAGAGAAGTTATTTCGGAATTATGTTGGGGCTGTGTAGGAAAAGTTATCTTGTAGATAATGTCTCTGCTTGGTCCAACTTTCAATGTTGTTTCTGGGTTATGATTGGGAGATAAAACATGTACCTGTTGTTATTGAGGTGATCTGTGATCTACTGTATCCCAAGAAATATCAGGCAGATGAGGAAGTTTTTAAGTACGTGATTCATACAGAGAAAAGGATGATAATAATGAAGGATTTTAACTGTTATAGGTTCTATTAGGAAAATCCTATAGCAGAAAAGTATATAGAGGAAATTATCAAAATCAAATAATCACCACTTTTGACTAAATAATCAAAAAACAAACAAAAACTGACCTCAATATGGATTTAAAGGCAAAATTATAAAATCCAAGACTCACAATGGCACACTGAAATCAGGGATCAAGAACAACTAAACATTATCAAAGCACTGAAAGTACGAGATAGACCATGGAAAGATTCAGACATCCATCACTGCAATGGAAAAATAACAGATAACCCCCAAAAAGCCAAAGTGCTGATTCCTTATAAATCAGTCTTCACTAAAAAGGTCACCTACTGACGTACAGCTAACAGAGTTACCATCAGTGACAACACTGAGTGAGAAAAGGAAAGGTTAGGTGGTGTGCAGACAAGAGAAATGTGTCGCAACACGTGCCTGGACCTCGTTGCTGCAGAAGTGGCTGATGAAATCTTAGATCCACCAAGGACAGTGCAGAAAGATGTGAAAAGAAACAGGAGCACGTAACAGCTTTTATTTAGCTGAAAAGAGAGGAATCTTCTTTTGGGGAATAATTTAGACTTTTAAAATTATTTTGGTTAGATTTTTGATTTTAAATACAGAAGAAAATAGCACAGATTAGTTAGAAATGTATCTGGATAGACCACTGTGACTTAATAACAAGTAGATGCTAAATTCATTGGTAAAGAATATTCAGAGAACAGTTATGGGTATTTCACTATTAAAATGGAGGATGCTATCAAATAGGATTCTGATGCAATTTACCCTGTCCATTAACATTTCACTTTCCCCTCTTAATCATCTGGAAGACTGTATAGCTATTTTTTATATTTTCAGAACATAACAGAGTGGGAATTTTTTTATGTTAGAGGGCAGGACTGGAATTCTAAATTACCTTAGTAAATTGGAAAATAAATGGTCTGAATATATGAAGAAAACAATTAGTTAAATAGAATTTACATAGGAAGGGCTTGATGATTCTTATTCAGTTACAAATGGAACAAACACAGAAAGTGTTTCAGAGCTACACACCTCCCTGTATCTGTAAACCCTCAGTGAGTCATAGTCATACCCAAAACTGTTAAGGCCTTGTCAGGACTTTAATGTCAAGAAAGACAAATTTGCAGATAGGCTATAGAACAATATTGAGGATCTATGAAATTTTATAGAAATCAACATTAGAGAGACGCAGTTTGAATAACTTCAGGCATTGCATAGCATAGCACTGCAGTCTCAGGCCAAAACCAGAAGCTGTTTCTGGCCAAAATCATTCCCTTATGGTGTAAAAAGAATGGAATATACAGTAAACTTTTCTGAGTAGGAAATTAGGTCATTAAGAAATAAATTTGCTTACAAACTTCACCAGTAACTCTTGCAGTCTCACAAGTCTAACCAACATTTATAAAATAATCAGCTGTCTTAGGGTCTTTTCCCTTTTAACCTTGACAGTTAGTCTCTCGGTATTCATCACTATTGAGAGAACAATAAAAAGGATACAGTAAGGAAAATAGAGCATTAAAAAAAGCCCAAACAATGACTATTTCTTTAGGTGTTATGAAAGACTAAATTCAATATGAAAATTTTTATATACTTAGCCCTGAAAGAGAGGGTGTGTCTCCACTTTCTATTTCAATTACTTAGCGTGACTGCCTCTCATCAAATGAAGGTTTGCTTAAACATATCAGGGTTCCCTGCTCAATTACTAAACTGTCATGTCCTCCTCTTCATCATGTTGTTGCTAATGAAAAAACAAAAAGGCCGATAGAGTTAATTATTCCTAGGTTTTTATATATCATGGTTGGTTATTTTGATAATTAAGAGGCTCTCAGAGCTTTTCTGAGCTTCACTTGCGGCTATTTGAAAGATATTCCTCCATTTGGACTGTTTCGTGTCTAAGGTGGTGAAAGGTCACACTGGACCCTTGCTTGGTCTTTTTCACCTGTTCCTTTATTTAATCTCTCATATTTCCAGGAATATAATTATCTCTGAGACTTCTTCTTTAGTCCAGTTCAGGCTGGTCTGATGGAGATGGGCTGTTACATGCACAGAAGGAAAGATTATGTAAAGCTTGCTGTCATAAAAAATTACTCTGTTTTATACATAGATATATATATGTACAAAATTAAAAATAGTATAGGGGTTTGCAAAGCTGCTTTATTTTACACTAATCAGTTGTCAGGAATTTGGGTAAGATTTCTGTCACTAGAATGACACAGAAAAGTAAAAACTAGTATTTTAATTTTTTCATAATTTCAAAGGACATTAGTCAAATCCACCTTATTACCTATATATATTATTTGTTTCTAGAGCATTTTAAAAGGCATTTAATATTGAAAAACTAATTCCACAAGAATTCAATTCTTCTCCATGTAGACTTGCAGCTCAAGACGTCTGTATCACTCACACACTGCTTAAACTTTATACTAAGTACTGCAAGTCTTGTGCTGATGCTCTGCACAGGAATCAATTTCCCTCTAGATGTCCAAAAGGAAATAATTTAAAATTTACTTTAATTTCTTATCCTAATTCCTTTAAATGATAAAAAAAAGAAATAAATCTTCTTGACTTGGAATGTAGTAGGAGATCAAGGGAGAAGGGAGATGAAAACTAAAATCATAGAGGAATTCTTACAGATTTGAATAAAGCTTATTTCTATAAAAGTCAATGAATATTTTGACATTGGTTTCAGTAACACAGGACAAGACTCCTAAATGTCTTGAGAGGATGCTAAAACTACTTGAGACAACAGATGAGATTAACATACTCTAGTTCAAAGATGAAACACTTTCACCTGTGTGGGAACAAAATGTATCTTTTATTGCCTTTATTTTGGGAAGATTGCAAGATGATATTTAAACAGTGCATCTCTAAATTCTCTTGGATTTTACATTAGACTTCATTAAAGAAATATTTGTTATAAAAAAATCAAAAGGTCTTTTATCTGTTCTTAAAAAAAGAGATTCACATTTTTTATGAGGCAAAAGACCCAGAATATTTCATTCTGAAGACCCAGTGGAGATCAGAATAGATAAGAATTAAAATATGACTAATTTCATTACAAACAAAAGCAATAACAGAAAAAACAAATTTGAGAAGCTTTTGCTCGTCAAGAGCTTTTAAAAAGAATTTTTTAGAGGATAATCATTACATTTGTAAGAAACCAGCAGCAGAAGTCCAACTGTTTTTCATGGAGTTACTTTGTCATCTAAGATTATTCAAAGTACTGGAGACAAGTTTGATCTCATCTAAGTTTTACCATCCAAAATATAAGAAAGAAGAGATTGATTTGCTGGTTTACTAGTGACTCCTAATATACATAAGAACATTTTTTTCAAGTAATGTGCAAATGTGATGCTACCTCTGAAATCTGAGTGAACTCTTGTCAAGTTTGGCTAATCCATCTCTGTGCAGCATTACATCGTACTTTAGAGACCTTTACAGAGGACACTATCAAAAGCTCATTTAACAAGAAGCCAAACGTTAAGGGCATGTAGAGGACTCTTTATTATCTAATAAAATATCCTTATGGAATCAAGATACTTTTCTTCCTACTTGCATACAGCTGAGCTGGGTTTTGTTCATTGCCAGGATGCTGCTTCATGACTCATTTTTTAAGGAGAGGCAGGCATGCAGGCATGATACATTGCAGGCAGGTACCCCAATATCACCCATTACACCCTCTGCTCAAGTACTCCCTCTGAGTCTAAGGTCAGAGATGTGGGAGACACAGTAGGATGAATTCTTTAGCCAGTTAAGATGTTCACAAATATAATTCATTGGTATATTAAGGCTAGTGTGTCTATTGGTTTACATGGTTTACAAAGCTGTAGTGGCTAGCTGAACCTTCCAGAAAAGAATGGGGTAGCCATTAGCCACTCCTGTCTAGCCCAATCTGGATATTTTTTAATCTATGTCTCATACTTGCTCTGCTCAAAGTAAGAGAATTTTGAGGATAGCCTTGGTAACCTTAATCAGAGCTTTGCCTTTGGTGGACTTACACACACCACACCAGTAAACCACTCCCAGTGAGAATCAAGAGGTTACATTATGCAATGATCAATCACTTGAACATGGATTTATGTTCCCAAAGTTTGGCATAAACATGCCAACATTAGGACATCAGCCAACAACACATGATTTCCATTTCCTCCCTTCACACCCTAAAATTCCGGAGCCACTGTTGGTTGTGCAGCATCGCAAGGGCAGTGCTGGATCATCAGTCTGCGTTTGTTTATTGGGTCAAAACCTTTCAGTTGAGCTGGAAATATGTAATTGCAGTGACAAAGACTACAAAAAAGGTGTGAAAGAAAAAGCAGTCTGAGAGATCCAGAGTGACCTTTGGGGTGTCCTCACATTGTGGCTGCTACAGCTGCAGTATTAAGCCTTTCCCTTGAAGTATCTTTGTTCACACCAATCACCAATTCAGAGGCAGTTTAGGCAGCAAGCATCATGGCATCAGTTGGAAATGAGAAGGAATGAAAAAAGGAGGTAGAGAAATGAGGAAGAAATATGAGCAGGAATTGGAACCAGGCCTGTGAGTCCCTGTGGCAGTGCCAAAGTCCTTGGCATCAGGTAGGTGGTAAATGGTCGATCTGGCATTTCTGTAGGTGACCCATCTGCCACTGGTAGACATTTAGGAAAGAGCTCAGTTCTGGAGTAGCCCTTTAGAATACTCTGTCAATCTTCCAATAAGTAGCATTTAGATAATTTCTTTTAACAGCTACTGGTATCTGCCATGATGTATCCATTTGAATCCAGTTGTACTTTTGCCCTGAAAAATATCTGGTGGCTATATAATCTGACTTTATCAAATCTCTTCTTCTGATAATTTTGAATAAAATATTCATAATTTTCAATAATAATTCAACGGTTCAGTACAAAAAAATGCAACCTAAATATCAGTTTGAATTATTAATATTACTAGTTATTTATAGATAATGTTTACATTTAAAATTTTCATGTGTTCTATATTATGTATAACACATCTGGGTTTTAATCAGGGGACATATTTGTGTTATGTACCAGGATATAAGTTTTTAACAGTTTTAACAAAGGAAGTTTTAATAAATTTTAGAGTTGCTTTTGTCTGGGAAAAGAATAAAATAAACTGACCTACATTTATATTGGGATTTGGGGTTTTATTGTGGGTTTTTTTGTGGGTGTTTTTTTTTGTTTGAGTTTTTATTGGGTTTTTTTGTTGGTTTGGTTTGGTTTTTTGTTTTTTTGTTTGCTTGGTTGGTTTTTTGGTTGGTTGGTTGGTTGGTTGGTTTTTGTTTTTTTTTGGTAGGCTCAAAACTGCTGACTTACTAAAAAGCTTTGAGCTACCTCAGTGTAACAGTCCTAACTCTTACTGATGTACAGCCAACAAATGAAACAGCAATTATCATCTGAATGCATTGGTACAGTGACAATCACAGTTTTGTAAAGTAGCAAGTGAAGATTTTAATTGACTAGTTACCAAAAAAAAAAAAGTAATTATGACAAATAAGAGGAAAAAAGACTCTCTGTACTGCAGTAACTATGAATACTAATTACACTATTTCCTTGCTTCTCATTTTGGATCAGTACTAGAAAAATATTAGAACTACTAATAAAATGAATGCCTACTATATTTTTACATATTGACATAGCATAAGTTCAAAATGATTTTTTTACTTTACTTTTCCACAAATTTTCTCATTTAAGCTTCTTAGAAATGTCTATTTTCATAAGAAAAAAATATTCTTCAGTTGAAAGGTTTAACAAATATTAAATGAAAATGTCTGATGAATTCATTTGAAAGCCATCAACATTAAATGTCCAACTTTAGTTAATGAAGTGTCTTTCTCAGAAATGTACATGCTCTAAATAACCTTACGTCTTTGCTCCAGAAGGATGGCATTATATCCTGACTAGAGATCTTCAAAGACTTTATTTTAAAGGATTCTAGTGGATTCAACCCTTGCTGAGTTACAAGGGACCTGCAAGGATCATCAAGTCCAACTCTTAAGTGAACGACCCGTATGGGGAATGAACCCACAACCTTGGTGTTATCAGCACCACACTCTAACCAGCTGAACTAAATGAACTCCCCTTGTCTGTTAACTAAATTTCACGGGCCTGATTTATTAAAAATTAATTGGAGGAAAGAATAAAGAGTCAGGGATCAGAATACAGAGGGAGTGGGAAGGAGTTGGGAAGTGTTGCAATAAAAAGATGTATTGATAACAGAAGGAAAAGAAAAAGCAGTTGCTGGAGCCCTCAAAGCTAATAAAGTATTCATCCATTCCTGCTGATCATTGTAACTGAGCAAGATGGGGTGCATTTCAAAATAAATGTCTCAAAACACACATCTGAAGTGAGTCTTTCACCTGTTTATTAATTTTTCAGAGAAAAATACCTCACAGTAAAAGAAAATTACTCTCTTTTGTTCCTGTTTGTGGTGAAACCTCTTAGTTGCACAGCTGACTCAAAGAGGGATGATTCTTATCTGGTATGCCTTTTCATGGATTCCTTGCATCCTCCTCACTCCTTTACACTGCTACAAAAAAATAGCACAAGTTTTAAACAATTCTGTTAGCTGACACTGCTCCTTAAAAATGGGGAATCAGTCAAGACTGATGGAATATAAATTTGAAGGGCTTGGATAATATCAAGGGCATCTCAGGCAAACTTTATCTACCCTGCTTGTCCTCCCCGGATTTTTCTCTTAAATATAGCCTACAGCAACATACTAGATGATGTTCTTAAATAGACAGTGGTTTAAATAAATCACATGAACTGTCCTTTCTTATGGTCTGTATTAGGGCACACACAGGTTTGAGTTGTTGGCAGGGTCAAATAAAACTCCATTAACACCTCACTGTAAGTGCACAGGAAACCTTGTAGTTTGATATCTAAGTGGTAGTGCTCTCTCCTTTTTCAGTAATACCATGGCCAAATGATCTCTGCTGTAGTGATAAAACATCAGAAAGTTCTTCCCAGAATGGATTGACTGCAGTTTTGATCCAAAGGAACTGCTTCAGGTAATTCTATGCTAGTTGTTCTCCAAACACTGTACGAGCTTTTCTATCTTTTTCTTACTTTATCAAAATAATATTGAGGGTGGATATTTCAGTACTTTCTGCCTGCATAGTTCTGGCAATCAGTAGTATGCAGTAAAAGATTTTTCCCAAACCCCAAATCCTATTCACAGTTATTTAGCAAGGTTTTGACCTAGAATTATCTTGCAGTATGGTCATACCACTTTCCTCTTTTTTTCATTATTTTCTCAATTGTGCTGCAAGAACAAAAGAGGAAATAGAATGTGACATAATTCTGATGTGATAAAAGTGTATTCCAGCAAAAACTGTCCTATGAAATACTGATTTTCCCTTAGTACTCTTTTCTTAGAACACTTCTCAAAGAACTTGGAGGAGTTATCTGAAACTTGAACAGATTTCATTGCCCATTTAAGCCACCAGTTTAACAAGGTCTAGAAATAATGTTAGTTTCTGAGATAGGTCTTTTTATCTTAGTGTAGGGAACAATTGCAATATCAAATGTGCTTGTGCTTTTGGTTTGAGCACAACAGACTCATTCAGTGCTCGCTGACTGTTGTACATTACAGTATGCATTGATTTTTTATTTACCTACATGTTTTAAATTCAGACCTGAAGAGCTCAGTAGAACAGTGATATGCTGTAGCAATACCAATGCTTCACTGTTTTAAAGGCTTTCAATATGATTACACGAGGAGATATTGGCAAGGGTGCTTATGACCAGTATTCCATGGAAAATACCCATAGACTTGGACCTTAAAACGGAAGTTTCAATTTTCATTGACTCATTGCCACAAGAACAGGAGGCATGGAACTTTTACAGTAAGTTGGTGCTGTTATTAGTTGCCAAAATAATTGTCAAGCTCTGAATTAGGATTGATTAATAATGGACTTTTAATGGCATACTATGACATCCTCCATATTTAATATTAGTCTGTGCATGTTTTAATGTGATGAGTAAGTCTTCTGAATTTCCAGGACTTAACATAGTGGATGCACACAACTATTTATTTCTAGTCAAAGTTATAAAATTATAAAATCATAGGATGGTTTGGGTTGGAAGGGACCTTGAAAATCATCTCATTCCAACTCCCCAGCCATGGGCAGGCACACCTCCCATTAGACCAGGTTGTTCCAAGTCCCATCCAACCTGGCTTTAAACACTTCCAGAGATGAGGCAGCCACAGCTTCTCCAGGCACCCTGTGCCAGGACCTCACCACCCTCACAAAGAAGAATCATCTTGTCATATCTGATGTATATGATGAAGATAAGAGAACAGTATTACTCTAAAGACTATATTATAATTAAAAATCCTTTCGTTTCAGGCTGTCTGACCAGTTTACACCAACCAAGTATTATATCCTGCTAGTATATAAGCAGAAAATAAGTGTGAAAGCAACTGAGGGAGTCAGTCAAAAACTCTTGGCACACAATCCATTCCAAAGTACAATACAGACAAAACACTGAGGCCAAACACTGAATTAGCTTTGCACTTCATAAGGAAAATTCTTCTGATACACTGTTTGAAGTTGTCAAATTGTATCTCTTCTTTGTTTATCTATCCAACTAGGAAATCTCAGGTGACTAAACTTTTGTGTGAGTTCTGCAATAAAGAATAAGAGGAAAAAATTGAGATCCCCATTACTTTTAGTTGTAGGAGGGGATGTTGACTCTGGCAATCACTGTACAGTTATCTGCTCTCCATAGCAGTGAGATAATAAAGGGCCAAAAAGAGAATTAAGAGGACTCCTTCAAACTAGTGACTCTAAGCCAGATGGCATTAGATGTTTCTGGCTAATATCTTAGGTGAGCGGTGTTCGAAGATGAACAACAGACCACTTTATTTTAATATATATATACATAAATGTACATAAGATATAGCTCTAAATTATGCTATTTAAATAATACAAATATAAAATTCAATTCCTCCCCAAGGGAGTTATAGCCAGAGAGACTTGAGGCCTGCAAATCAGAGATAAGTTTGTAAAAACAGCCTTAAAGTAATGGACACTTTCCAATTAGATCTCCTTTTCCTATTTGCTTGCTTAGGAAACATCCCTTGTGTTACAAGACAACATTCTGACACTGAGCATAACAAACCAAATGTGCATTTCAGTGAAAAGTACAGAGAAATAATAAGCAAGTCTCAGTCTGAAAGTAAATTTTTGATACCACAAAACCCAGGTTTTGTATGCAAATCTGGAAGATGTAGGAACTATCCCTTCTTTTATATGGTCCATGGTAGGGAAAAAAAGAAAGGGGGAAAAACAAAACAAAACAAAACAGAAAAAGATCCAAAATACCCTCACCCCAAAATACCTGAAACAAATGTCCAAACCTGAAAAACAGAAATTGCAGAGTAACCCTGCAGTGTCATTGTGCCCTCTTTATCACTTCTATTTTGTTGTAACATTTTAACAGCATTGCTTAAGATTTACATTAAAGCGACAACATCAGGTCAAACTAATTGCTAGATCTAATTTTCTTTTCCTGGTACACAAATGTTTAACCTACACTGTTGTGCACATGAGGTTGTGGCTTTGGGAAAGTAGAAGTGCAACATTTTCTAGGAGAATTAGGACACACAAATAGCTACACTGGGTCAGACTGAAGGTCTGGCCAGCCCTGTATCTTGTCTCTGATGGAGTCAGGAACTAGAATTTGTTCAGAATATATAGATATTCTTCACCTTTTCCTTCTGTGTTCTTAGCAATTTCAGCATGGGCACATCCTGTACAAGGGGTTACACCCATACTTTTGTGTATAACAGTCTTTCATGAATTTTTCTTCCAGAATTTCTCTTCTTCAATAAACAATCTGTATTTCTGTTTTCCACAACACACTGTGCCAGTAGGTCCCATATTTACAAGCAAATGGTGTGAAAGTAGTGCTCTCTACTTAACTTAAAACTTCAACTGGATATTTTATTGTAATAATTTTTCATTGCAAATCTTGGATCTAATGAATATCAGTGTTATATTAACTGGGCAGCTTCATGATTAGAAGTCTTTTGTGACAAATCAGTCCACAATATATAATGATTGTCAAAATGTTGAATTTCTCTCAAACACCTCCAGGTTGTTCATGCTCCATAGCCAGCATCACATGTTACCTGATCCCTTTTATACTGGTGTATGGGTTTGCTTTACCCAGAACACTAAAATAAGTTTTTTTATAGTTTTTGCATAGTACATACAAATGAATTATGTTTGAGAGAACTTGGAAGTAACTAACACAAATAAAAGACTAACCTATGCCTTAGCATATTTCTGGCTTTATAATGTTAAATAAAAAAAAAAAAAAAGAGGAAGTATGTGTCCATTGCTAACGAACATTTATGGACTAATAAAATGTGGTCAATATAACAAGTCCACAAAATAGTCATTTTTGTAGGTAGTTGGCTATGTAAAGTTAGGCAAGAATGAAGAAAGTGTCACAGACAATTTTTTTTAATTTATTTTTAGGTTTAATATTTTTCTGCTTGTATTTTTCTTACATTGCACTGTACTGAATGACTGAAATGTGTAATGAAATATGAAATGTATTAGTGCACAGAAATCGTATATTAGGGAAAACAAAACAGAGAAACAAAAATATCTTTTGCATTACTAACCTGTCAAGCTTTAACTTTTCAGTACGGTTGTTAACCAATATTTTAGGTAGATCATATATCATAAGGAGAGTATATATTACCTATGGACTTGAAACTTCTTGAGAGCCCTTTCCAAAGTTAAGAAAATCAAGTCTCTCCCTTCTAAGTAAGGGAGTCTTTTAGACTCCTTGATGAATTACTTTTTCACTTCAAATTGTTTTTATATCTTCAGCAACAAACTAATCTCCATCACCTGGCTGAGACTTGATTGTCCTGCTGTCAGCATTCAATGTAAGCTGGACTCAAATTTTAGGAGGTTGCATTTGTTTTTAAAGATTCCTATCAAGGACTATTAACAACAAGGCATATTTACTATATTATACTAATCTCCAAAGTAACCCCAAATTAATTCCAACACAAAAAGAAGACAAAAGGGTATTTTATTTCTCAGTAATTTTTTTGGTGACTTGATCTAGATACCTATGGATCTTCAAATCTTTGTCTTTTTTTTTTTTGTTTGTTTTCTCTTTACTACAAATAACTCCTTGAACTGGAGCTCAGTTTAACTGAAGCTGGAGTTTTAAACAGGCCTGAGAAACTCTGGAAACTGCTGAGAGGCTGCAAGTGGTTAAAATTATCTCATATTTTATATTCTCCTTCAGAAGTCAAAAAAGGCATCTCTGAATTTGCTTATAGAGAAATACACTATTGTTCCAGTTGCATAAAGTGCAACCAATAAATAACCAATGAGGATGACACTCAGTCCTCTCCAACAAAATCAGTATTCACATGTTTGACTGCTTTCTCATCCCTAATCCCAACGATCCTCTTTCTTGGAAATCAAAGACCAAATCCATGCTTTTCCTCCCACAAAGCATTGTGCTTATACTGAGGAAAGAGGGGAAAAAATAGTTAAGAATATGCAATGTCTGGAGGACACTTTTCTGGTGCCTTACACCACATCTGTGGTGTAAGATTGTATGTAATGAAGGAAAGATGTGCCATAAAAAACCTAAGTGGAATTAAAGGGGAGAGAAAAACACCTCTACTTCTGACCTGCATCCAGCTTCTTCAGTCCTCAATGACATCTGTAAGCTATCACAGATTCATTGTGATACCTGATGTACCTGATGAACTCACGTCCCCTTTAGAAAAGATCTCTGAGAGTGGAGGGGGCTGAAAACAAGCATGTCAGTGCTATGGATTTCTCATGATGTAGAGAGGATTTTTGTGCACAACCTAACCTGGCTTCTCTGTCTTCCACTTAAAAAGTGGGCAAAACTGACCTCCTTGACATCATGAAAATCTTACTCCATCATCTGCTCTGTGTAAATCACAGCTGCACAACTCCCTTTCTCTTTGTACAGCACTATCAAATCAATATTTCCAAACCTTCACCCAGCTCCCTGTGCCTGGTGTAGAACTCACAGATTGCTTCAACTTGATACAGAAAAACTTTTAAATCTTTCTCTCACTAAAACTTTGAGACTGAATCTGCTGGAGCTGCCCAATCTGCTGGAGAGACGTTGTTCTCTCCCAGGCTATGGTAAAGGACTTGGACATCTCAGCAAGGTGTTCATCATTGTCTCATAGAGAAAGCCTGTTATGAAAGATTTATGCACTCACTCACCAGCAGTAAGTGGTGATGGTCTCCTTTTTCACTTATGATGCCTTACCTGTCACAGACATATTCTGTCAGTTTAACAGTCATGAAAGACTTACCTAAATTTGTTTGTCAGTGATAGAGCTGTGCACTAAATGTGCTTAATTCCTCCCCCTTCTTCTCTTGCTCTCTCTCACACAAACACATAAAACTCTATTAAGCAGATAAAAATAATATAAATATTTAGGAATTCCTACTTATTGATCTGTTATCTGAACATGTGCACATAAATAAATTAATATATCTGTATTTTTATCAATTCAGTTCTTATAAATGTATATGGGAATGCTATGGAAAAAGGCATGAATGGCACACTAAAAATCTGTGATGAAGTTAAAATTTAATTAGTGTTAATCAAATTGTTGTCTTCCTATGAAGGTCTTTATCCAGAATACATCAATGTTTGTCAGTGTACAGATTTAAAATTTTTTCAATGTTCTTAAAAGTTTCTGTTTTGCATATTATTGCAGAAGATAATTTGAAGGCAATGGAGTACAGTCATGACAGTGCTGGACAGCGTTTTTAGGACACAGTGAAAAGAAATAGTGCAAGAATTTTTTTTATTTCTTGTATCAAACCATCTTCTGTGTCTGCCAAGAGCAGCACCACCTTAGAAAAGAAACATGTCTGTGTCTGCTGGACCATGCAGAAATACAAAATGTGAATTGCTAGACCGAATTACAAAAGCCTTTTCTATTTTCCTCAGTATTTAGGGGCCTTTTTAATGGATTAGCTGTTCAGAGCTACACTAGTGACAAAACTAACTTCATAAAAATCTAACATTTAGGTGACTTTGATGAAGTTTCAATGCTTGGATATAATGGAATGAATGCAAACTGGTATTTCATGAGATCATCAATAAAATTCTTCTCTGACTGTCAAATAAAAATACGGCAAGCCTTATGATATGATGGTGGAATGCTTTGTCATTTTACAACAGCATTGCGTGTGACACCAGACAGGACAGACAGGACTTTCTTTGTTTCCACAGTATTTCTAAAAAACCTGCAGTAGAGGGAAAGATTTTTGGTTGGAAAGAAAGCAGTTCCAAAGAAGAGCTGTGCCTTTGTGGGAGATTTCTGAGGGATGAGTGGGTTCACATTCATCATGGATTCACACCCCAGCCTTTTAAATAACCCCAGCAGGGGCTGAGTTTGCATATGCAAACTGAAATGTTACACAGTGTGATCACTCCTTTCTATCATGTTTCATCCCTTGATTTTGCTATAGTGAAACATTTTTAATAGCACTATATAATTACAAGATGAGCTTTTATTATTTTACAGTGTTGAGTTTTGTAAAAAGATTTTAGCACAAAGTTTGCCCAAAAAAGATACAAATGATTGAAATTCTTGAGTGCTACTCTATCAGTAGGATGATTCTGCTCTAATTTCCATCATTTGCATTTTAACATTAAGGATTTTAGACACCCAGTATATATAAGTTTGTTTATATGGTATTTTAAAATGTTTCTAATTTTAAATAAATGTGTGTATTTTTCACCTGTAATGATAATCACTCCCAAAAGCAAATCACCAGCAAGAGTAATCACAAACTTGAAATTAAAATAGCCAGTAACAATCATAATTTTTAAAAGACTAGTACGAAGAAATTGATCTTGGAATGTTATAAATAATCTTTTTCTCTGGAAAAAACCCACACATTTTTGATTGGTGATCCATTCACTATGCTCATGCTTGCACAGCATAGCAACACACTTTATGAAAGTGTATCTTTGCTGATGTTTGATACAGACAAACAATAAATGGCCTGTGAGAAGCTAATTCTGGTTTTGATATCAGTCTGGTCATGGCAACAGGAAATAGGACAAGCTCAACACCTGCCTATTTGCATCTTTTATGGTTCATACTTAACTCCTAACTAAACTATGTGGTTGCTGTGAGCAGACTGCTTCTCAATACATTTTTAGTCTCTTGTTTCTCAGATCTTCTCAGAATTGAAGGTGGTAGGTTGTCCTACAACACAACATCAAATTACATTTGCATTCTGAAGCAGTTCATCAAATATTTTGTCTCAACTTTTAGCAACTGTGGTAGCATCTTTTGTAATGGGGGAACACAGAAGAAAATATGTCTGTAAGTAGTGCTTTACTGGCTGCAAGAGGAACAAAACAAACATGAGGGCAATTCCTTCTTTGAAATGAAGAATATTGATACACTTGTTGAAGCCCAATGCAACATCTAGCACAAGAGACAGTCAACTCTAGCTCTGTTTAGCTTAGGATATTTTGCTAAAACAAATGGCAAGTCTCTAAGAGATTTTCAGAACTTGGTATTTGCACATTTAGATGTCTTAATTATAATCAAGTAGCATATTTACATGGTTAAATTTAACAGTTTTCATTAAAAATTTTCCTAAGAGATCTTACAAACCACTTCCAAAATACTGTGTAATTCTTCTCTAAATGATTACAATTATTCTGATGACAAGAAAAACATAAAAAGGACTAAAAGTTGGTACAATACGAAGTGCTAATATTTATTTTATGTAGTATATGATAGCTATGTAAGAACATCAGAACTTCTTAACTTTATCATATCTAAGTATATGCTGTTCACATTATTTCACGTCCAATATTTAAAACAGACACTATTTTGGTTTATAGATTGCTTTGCACTTTCAATTCATATTGTAATACTCTTACCCTCCCTGACTTTATCCACGTCCTGATTTTTCACAAGAAATGGGATGATTCACTTTAGGGACTCTTTGTGACTGTAAGATGTAACATTTAAAACCTGTTTTGAATAATTTTCCAACACAAATGAGTGCTGAGAGTGTACCAGGGGTTCAATTATTTGACATCATAAGGAATTACAAATTATCCTTGGATTTACATATTCCTATTAGCTGCAGGTCCACTCAGCTAGTTTTAGACATACAATTCTTGCTTTTTCCATGAGTACCTCCAGCACAAACTTGAAAGTCTAACCATGAAAGTGATTTCATCTCATGATTTTCAATCTGGAAAAATGTCTACCATAAATTTTAAAAGTGAAGATCATAAATCTTTGTTTGAGCCTTCTCAATCTACAGAGAAAATATAATCAGCTGGGTTTGCTTTAGCATAAAACAGCAGTGACACTATTGAAAAGTAGTGGTGATAAGAAGGCATTTATTAAATCATTCTACCTCTTTTTGCCAGCCAATCCAAATTTTAAGAATATTGTTCTAGCACACTTCATAAAAATTGAAATTGTGTCAGACTATCTTTATATTTTTCATACTGGTTCTCAATTAAAAATATTTTGAGAAGACTATATTGGATACTTTAGCTTTGGTTTATTCTCCTGTGCACATTTCTTGTTTCCTCCTGTTGCTGATGCCAAACTGCTACAGTGACTCAGCAGAAAGAAGATAGTGCCAAACCACTTTTCTAACAAAAACCTGATTTTCACATCTCTAATTTACTACTTCCTTCAAGGTTTCTTTGAATGTATGTACTTTCATTTTGTTTCCTTTGGTGGGAGTGAACATTTAAAATTAAATAAAATTATTATTATTGTGTCTATTCCAAATAATGAGCAATAAATACCAAGAGCAAATCACTTTTAAGTGTTGAGATATTTGTGGTAACCTGAATTGCACATATTTAATATGACTATGTATGTCAAAGTAGAACTGTATTTTCCCATCTATTTTCTTCAAATCAATATATGAGTAGATATCATAGTCTTACTTCACAAAAGATGAAAGTCCAGTGAGTCAAGGAAAAGTCTTTCATAGCCTTTTGTGGGTTTTATGTCCACACATGATAAATTTTATTTTCAGACAATAATCACAGAATGAAAAAATATATTTCTTTTTCTTCTTTTAAATATATGCTTTTAAGTATAATGAGAAATATAACTAAGAACTTCCAAAATTACAGTCCTCAAGCCCACAAGGTCAAAAAAGCTTACACAAGTGCCAGTTTTGCACAGGGGCAAAGCACTAAGTGTGTTAAAATTCAGACAACTAATCATAAGAAGTACTAAAAGGGAAAAAATGGAGAAGTAAACACAGCAAAAATAAAAAAATCTTTCATTACAGCACAGTAGGCCCTGACAGCTGTAAGACAGCCATATATAAAAGACGTGGACAAATATTGGGATTATGCTTGCATTGTGCCTTCATTCCAAACATCTAATTAACATAGTTTAGATACATCTCTGCATTCAAACAAAGGTAATGATCCCTAGCCATAGGGAGTTTATATGATTATGGTTGTGTGGAGCTTAATTGAACAATTGTCATTTCCACTGATACTTCGTGCCATGTTTTGCCAAGGACTTCTTTAAATTTATTTTTTTTTAAACCTTACATTGTCAGTTGTGCACCACAACAGCAAAAGTGCCTAGTCAGTGGTCCACAGGATGACATCTGGATGCAATCCAACTGTTAAAAAACAAAAATCAAATTATCTGGATAAGTTGATATCCTTATTGCAGAAAAGGACTTAATTTGTAGACAAAAAGCATGCGTGTCAATACTTGTTTTTTTAATAAACTTTAGCAGGCATATTTTAAACTAGACCTCAGGGCATCTCGGTCAACACAGACCATCTGAATACCTGATCCAATATATTAATCAGATTCTACAAACATTATTATTCATCTTAAAATATTGAATTTCTTATACCAATATTTAAAAAGAGAAAGTGTGAAGCATCTGAATTGTGCAAAAAAAGTCTTAACATGAAGAAATAGTCTCTAAAGATGAACTATCCCCCTCGACATACTGCATTTATGAATCATTCACCTTTTTATGCTGAAGTGACTGTATAAAAATAGTTTAGGCGGAAATAAACTATAGAAATGTAGCCTGTACATCAACTATCTTACTCTTTCAACAATGCAAACTAGAAGTATTTGAATTGTTAAACAAATTTTTTCCAGCATTAGTATTCACCCCTTTTCTGAGAATGGGTTATTTTCCAGTGGGAGGTAATAGAGCTTTTTGCTTTCATATTCCATTCAGTGTCAGAATGCAGTGGAACAATTTTAGCCATTCAGGATAGAGAAATGTCATGGAATTGTTGACCTGTAACTACAAGCTGATTTCCTAGGACAAAGGTTCGCTTTTCATTGTTTGAATAAAGGAACCTGACTTGCAAAACAGGCTGTTCCTCCTGCTCATGTGAAAGAAATACCTGGATTCAATGGCTAGGGGTAAAGAGAGGAGTCAGAGAACCCAAATTACATGTTTGAGATCAGCTACCTGGCTTTTCAAGGTGAGCTTGTTATCATGCAAATAAGCAGCTACTGCGGTTCCAGTGACATTGGTGGCCTTAGAGAAGAGCTACTGAGGAAAAGCAGTTCTCAGTACTTTTTGAGTCTACTGAAAAACTGTTCGCATTGTGAGCTTATGAATCATAGAATCATAGGACATTAGGGGCTGGAATGGACCTTAAAGAACATCTAGTCCCAATCCCCCTGCCATGGGCAAGGAAACCTCCCATTAGACCAGGTTGCTCAAGGCCTTATCTAACCTGGCTTTGAAAACTGCCTGGATTGGGGCATCCACAAGCTCACTGGGCATTCTGTTCTAGTGTCTCTCTACCCTCACAGGGAAGAATTTCTTTGTAATATCTAGCCTAATTTCCCCCTCCTTCAATTTGTACCCATTCCTGCTTGTCCTATCACTATATTTTATGATGAAGAGTCTTCTTCCAGCTTCCCTGTGGATCCCCTTCACATACTGGAAGGGCTATGAGGTCTCCATGCAATCTTCTCTTCTCCAAGCTAAATGTTCCTGACTTTCTCAGCCTGCCTTTGTTGGGGAGGTGTTCCAGTCCCCTTCTCAACTTCTTGGCTTCCTCTGCACTCGCTCCAACAGGTCCATGTCCTCCCAGAGCTGGAGACCCCAGAGCAGCACTGCAGGTGGTGTCTCACCAGAGCAGAGCAGAGGGGCAGAATCCCCTCCCTCCCCTGCTGCCCACACTGCTTTGGATGCAGCCCAGGACATGGGGTGTGTCTGGGTTGTGACCCCACATGGCTGAGTCGTGTTTAGTTTTTCATCAGCCATCACCCCCAAAGTCTTTCTGCAGGGTAAAGGCGGCAGGGTTGAACCTGCAAGATACAAACCATCTTCAGTAGGGGCCTCAGAGTGGCAATGATGTCCTTTGATCAATACTGTTGTCTGTGTGGTAATGAAGGGTTTATTTCTGCAGCAGCTGACTACATGGCATCAACAAGAAACATGATAAACACATACTGTTTTTAAAGTAAACATTACCTGCTCAAACTGGAATCCACTAACTTTTGAAAATTAATACTAACTCATATTGAAGTTGTCATGTAAAATGTGTTTTAAATTGTTTCCATTTCACTTTGTTCAAAACAAATCAGCCTTAGTGCTCCGACTTACTTTTAAAATGAACATATAATTCTTTTCAAAATCACAGACACATTAGCAAATTCATCCCAAAAAAATCCATTTGTGTTGTCTTTTTTTGATATAAACTTTACTTAAAGATGAATTTACTGAGACAGGTACTAATCATAATCAGTCTGACAGAATCTGGATTTAATTCTGTGCCCAATTTATATCTCAGGCTTACTTTCTCAGCAGAACTTCCACATTGCTCAAATCAAAATGTGTTAATTTTCTGTAGTGGGACCATACATAACAGGCACTTATATATGCTTCAGGAGTAGAAGCTGCCCCACATAAGTACTTTAGCTTTATCTATACTATGATATGAATTCATCAGTAAGAAATACATTTTAGATTTTAAGAATAAACCATCAAGACAATTTAGAAGAAAAAAATAAATATATTTCCGTGTTGGGTGTAGGTTTCAAAGAGCCATCTGATAGCACATGAAGAACCCTGCATTAAAGCAGCTGGGTATTTCCTGAAGGCACATGCAGAACCTTCTCTGAAGAAGTCTCCTCATGGCAGCTGCAGCTCCCTGACAGTAATTCCAGCCCATGGAGAGGATCTCATCCAGGAACAGCTTTTCTTCCAGGAACTGCAGCCCGTGAAGGCTCTGTGCTAGGGAGTCTTTTTCTGAAGACTGTAGCTTGTGGAGAGAACCCACACTTGAGCTGGGAAAAACTGTAAGGAAGAACAGAGAGCAACTGTTGTTGATCGACCAGATCTCCCCCATTCTCCTGCTCCACTTGGATAGAAGGAGATAGAGGAGTTGTGGACAAAGGGGTAAATATCAATCTGAGAAGAAGGTTGAAGGGGAAGGTGATTTTAGCTTTTGTCTTTGTTTCTCATCATCCAACTGTACATTTAATAGGCAATAAATTAAACTCATTTTTCCCAAGTTGAGCCTTGTCTGCCTGTGATGGTAACTGATAAGTGATCTCCTCATCTTGGGATAGTTTTTTTGTCATGAATTCAGTCTGTATTGCCAATATTTAGATAGGATGATTTCTTGATTCTGCATAGAAAACTGTTTAAAAGGAGAAGCAACATCTTTCTGTTACAGCAACATTAAAGAAAAAAATACAATACAAAACAAAATAAACAAACAAAATCCCTACAGGAACCCCCACTTTTGGCAAGTGTCACATTCCTACATTCTTATAGTGCCTGGGAAGCTCTTCCAAGCCTGGTCAGTTGTAGATTTCTATAGTGTTTATATCTGCATTGCTTCCACTACGTCATAACAAGTAAAGCCAAATGAGATCCCCAAAAATATTTCTACATCTAAAAAAAAAAGCTATAGCCTCAAAAAAAAAATATTTATTTACCTGAAATGAAAGGTAGTAGAATAAATTCTGGTAATTCAGGAAAATCTTTCTAAGGATGTATAATTAAAAACAAACCAATCCAAATTAGTGGAAGCATACAAAAATACAAGTATCATCAAAAGCCCAGGTATATAAAAAATGGAAAATTATAGATAAAAAGAAACAGTTTCTCTCTTTCCTTTCTACTGTAATAAGCTTCTCATATTACCTCATTTCTGTTCTATACTGGTCTTACAGAATAAATTGCAAATGTACACACTTCTGTATGGACGAGAGATAACACTGGAATATGTAGGAGTTATTTATAAGCTTTAAGTAATGGTTGTGTTTCAATACTTTTCTATTTTTAGGTCATCTTCTACAGAGGAATTATCTATTTCACTAGTCTAAGCAAACATTTTAATAAAATAATTATAATATTTAACATACAAACCTCTGCACAGATAAATATTTTGTGTGTGTTTGCATATGTGAATTGCACAAGAAAAAAGAATGCAAGACAGAATTTCCATTAAAACCTCAGGAAAGACAGGACTGGGAGGACTTCAGGCCTCTGTGATTGATGTTGTATTACAAGAAAGCTTTTACAAGTGTTATGGCCTCCACTTGGAGAATAAGTTTGAATTTTTCTGTTAACTTGGCCATGACTTTCCTATTTGACTAAATCTGCAGAAATACTTTCTAAATGCTTCGTTCTAATGTCCAAACAGAATTTACTTATAATCAATTTCCATCCGCCTTTTTTTGTGCCAACGTGACTTTGGTCTTCTTTCTCCCTGCAGTTTTCCTGTTGAACATTCACACAATATTCAAGATCTTCTGCAACATATTGGACTAATTAAACCAAGCCCACCTGTTTTTCTTTTATTATGTACACTTTTACTTCTCTTGTGGATCCTTGAAGAAATTTTTTGTTTCAGTAAGAGTTAATTATTCTTGAAAACAAACAATCAAAACTCTACAGGGTTCAAAATTAGGTCAATAAGTGCTTAATACAAGAGAATTAACAATTCCCTCTCTTTGCTGAATATAACTCAGATGATACAACTAATGCTCACATTTGCTTTTGTTATGGATGTGAATTACTATTTTTCAGCAAGAAAAGGACTTCAGATTTCATTGTTGTTATTTTTAGAGAAGCAGCACTTTGTAAAATGTCCAGTTCTGTATAGTTAATTAAGAGAAGAAAAACCATTCTTTGGAAAGGAATCTTTTATCTAGACTTCAAAGCTCTAACATTAAAAAGAAGACTTCAGAATCCAAAATACTGAGCCGTTGAAAAGGCTTTATTGTAAACTATAGGATTTGGACAAGTTTAAGGTACATTTCAGATTTCTTTCTTATTCCCAATTTCAATTTCAGTTTATGTGTCACTGGGACAGATCTAAGCTTTTGATTAGCTCAGAGTGAGTACAGATTTAAAAAAAAGAAAAAAAAAAAAAGAAAAAAGACTAAGATCTGACATTTGATTCCACCAATATTTACTGCCTTTCTCATGACCAGCATTGTAAGAGTGTTCAGAAAGTTGACCTACAGCAATTCTGTATGAATCCCATAAGCCATATAGTTGTGGATGACAAATAAAATGAGTCTTTAGAAAATATCACAGCCTGTTTTCTCAATATTTCAGCCGGATGACTGCTGGCAAAAAAACTGTAAGTTCATTGCTTGCTGAGTTTTGTACATTCTTTAGGTACACTGTGATGTCAAAGAGCAGTGAAAATTAGTATTTCTGTTTGTTGTTTTCTTTCAAACAGATTTTCACGGTTTAAGCCCTGAAGCTCAGCCCCACTCACGTTTACCCACCACTCCCACCAAAGGCGGATGGGGGAGGAAATCAGAAGGGCAAGAGTGTGAAAAATCGTGGGTTGAAATAAAGACAGTTTAATAGGGAAAGCAAAAGCCATGCAAATAAGCAAAGTAAAACAAGGAATTAATTCACTGCTTCCCACGGGCAGGCAGGTGTTCAGTCACCTCCAGGAGAGCAGGGCCCCATCACGTGTAGTGGTGGCTTGGGAAGAAAAACACCGTCACTCCAAATATCCCCCCTTCTCTCTTTTCCCCCTGTCTTTATATGCTGAGCAAGACATCAAACGGTATGGAATATCCCTTTGGTCACTGGGGTCAGCTGTCCTGGCTGTGTCCCATCCCAAATTCCTGCACACCCCGCAGCCTGCCCACTGGCAGGGTGGTGTGAGGAACACAAAAGTCTTTGCTCTGTATTAGTGCTGCATAGCAACAGCTAAAAAATCCCTGTGTTATCAATACTGTTTTAGTCACTGATCCAAAACATAGCACCATATAAGCCATTCTGAAGAAAATTAACTTTATGGCAGCTCAAACCAGTACAGAGATTTCAGACTGTCAGTATACTGGAGACATTTACATCCACAAATCCTTTTCTAAGCACTCCATCTGACAATGTACTTTGGGATTCTCTCCTTTAATGGAGTGAAAAATCATGGGCAAGACATTGGCACTTTTTGCCATACAATGGCATCGGGGAAGATTTATTGTACAAATTTCCTAAGGGAAGTATAATTTTAATTAATTAGCAAATGATATTTTCCAATTCAGGTTATTTGCAGTCAGAAGGAGAGAATATTTTACTATAGCATCTGAGTGCATTAAACATTCATTCATTTACTATTTCATAAAAGCCTGGTGAGATTAGAAATATTATTACTCTCATTTTAATGTAGGAAACATGTCACAGCTGTCCTTGTCCCAACAAAATACATAATACACTTCAAAAATCATGTAAGCCCACTTGGCATTACCCTATTAAAGGTTATCTACAATAAAGAATCTTGCTTGATTGTTGCTGCATTGAAAGGATTTGCTCACTTAGACAAAGTTCAGGTTGGGGCATATTCCACCTTTCTGGGGCAGATGAGCATTTCCTTGGTTCAAAAGGGAAAAATATGGCAACACTTGCTTAAAAATAAAGTTCTAGTGGAATTCTTCTACACAAAAACTAGAAGTATGAGAAATAAATGGGAGGAACAATCATTCACAAAGATTGTGCAGTGAGTGTGAAGCAGAAAAAGCAGAGCACAAACTTATTATGAACATTAGAATAGTTTGTCCTTTTAGAGATGATTCATATTCAAACAATCATTCAGTCATGGATTGTGTATACTATGTATACTTCATATTGTAATTTTTACTTTAATATAACCATTATATGTTGTAATAATGTACCCATCATGTCAACAAGTAACTTAAATGCCCTCTAGACTGAAATGGCAGGAAAATGAGGAAAACACCAGTACTATTTCCATATAATGACACCACTATATTAAATGGGCTCAAAGAAACACTTAGGGAATTATGAACAACTCAGATGCCAATACTGGTAAGTTGGTGGTGGATGTTTTAAAGAACAGAAGAAACAATCACCTGGGTTTCACTCTCCTAAACCTTGGAGAGCATGAAGAATGACTTTTTTTCTTATACAGAATCACAAATGCCACAAATGAAACTAACAGGCTAGAAGTTCATAACCAAAAAATAACAACATTTCTGGAGAGTTTTGCATCTCCTATCCTCAATTTGGCTACAGAAATTAGAAGTTTTTATTTGGCTGGACAAATTTGTACAGAATAATCTATTTGGGATTAAAGATTACAGACGCTTCTGTGGATGTATTGATAAACATTTCTATTCCTTTACTTTTTGTTGCTGCATAACAGATACTGCACTAGACCACTGTTTTCATGGTAGGATTTTCACCATGAGAGAAATGTGTTCAGATTTAGAAATGCAAGAACACTTAATTAAATTGGGAACACCTTTTATTTGTTAAGTTATATTTTTCCCTACTTTTTCCGTCTCTAAAATTATACAGTAACATTACCAACAGGTTCACTCATATTTTATGAACAAACCCACTAATGTTGTACATTTCCATTCCCATTTTCCATAAACAGCAATTACACTCTATAAATATACTGTATTAAAACCAGGTACTCTATTATGGATATATTGGTAGAGTGGGAGTTGCAGTTTAGCAAGGTAATTCAATCTTTAGGTTTTACTTTGGTGTAGTTGAGTCTTCTGTTTATAAGATTTAAATCTAGACCAACATCAATAAGCTACTTTCTGAATTAAATCAAACAAACTAAATCACCACATTTTTCACAAATTCTGGTACTATGAGAGAATTATTTTCCTTTTTAATTGAACCATTTTATAGAGAGATGATAAGCATAGTAATTCATCATATTGAGGAAAAAACAAATGATATGGCAGGATAGATCATCAGACTATTTGCACAGTTGGATATTTTTGCAGATAAAACAACTTTTCAAGAGGAACTATATTTCCAGGATTGGATGTATGCTTTTGACATACACTTTCACATAATTTATGTTTCTTCTAACAAAGAAGAAACATACTATTTTTTACCATTTCTGCTTAAAGAGTATGTAAATTAAAAAATTTAACTGGGAAATTTTACAATGCAATATTTTTAGTCCTCTCTCAGTTGTTTCAACATCACCCAGTATTATCACAATTCCACCTCCAAAATCTGTTCAATATACAATGATGCCCCATAGAAACCAGTAGACTGGTAAAACCTGTAGGTAAATTGATAGTAACCACTGAGATCTAACACTAATATTTCATATTAATGTCACATTTGTAGTTTTATTTTTCTCTGTAAGCTCTATTATAGCTCCACCTGCTTCCTTCCATTTTCTCTTATGCCTTTAATAATGCACATTGCCACTGTTTATCTTGTCTGTTAAGGGTCAATAAACTCTTTCAGAAACAGTGCCAATATTCATGCATGACACTTGACTTAATTTAAGCTCGAACTTGTTTATTCCTGCAGCAACCTGTTCTCCATGTCAGCATTCAAATTTATCTGTCTCCTTGTACAGTACATAGAAAAAGTAATAGTTGAATAGATTTTCTATCATAACCCTAGGTCACCTGTAAAGAGGTCAGAAAATTACTCTCATCCTCATTTAGACAACTGCAGAAAATGAAGAAAAAAATAATACTAATTGAAACAATAAGGTTAATGGAATGGAAGAACATTTTCTTTCTGCAAAAGGTAGTAACAACTCGAAGACACTTCAAGTCTTTGAACAGCCAATATCTCTTTCCCCCCTCAAAAAAAAAAATAAAAATCCACCCAACAATACTGATCAAATTTCCTCAAAACAAATTCACCAAAGTAGACAGTTTTTGGGTTTATGTGGATTTATGAAAACCATTCTGCACACTTGAAAGAAAATCAGCTCCATTACAGGCAAACCAAGTACAGTCTCCAGCCCTCATTCTGCACCATTTTTGTTATGCTCACTAGCAGGTCTCACACTATCCAGCACATCCTCATTTTACACCTTCTCCCTCCCCATCCTTTGATATACACACTGATATCAATCCCTCAGTCTATGAACCACCCCTGAAAAATGTCCATAAAATGTCCAGAGCCCGTTCAGCCTGTTCAGACTCCGGTTCCATCTCGGGAACCATTCGGGTGGGTGCCCAGGACAGGAGAGATGTGTTGTGCTGTGTTATTGGGTGTCAAAGTCAGCTCAGGTTTGGTCACTGCTGCACTTGCCTGACTTCTTGCAAGGCTCAACCTCCTTCTATAGCACTTCCTAGAAGATACCGTTCAGATCATGGGTTATAAGTAGGTATATTCTTTACAAGTGAGTCCATAACTTATTTTCAAATGTCTTCTTTATTTATTATTGCTTTTGCCAATGTTCACAGGTGCTGTAGCCCCTTGTCCTCTCTTGCTAAAAAATAAAGTGATTTCTCAAAAAAATGCCTCTATTTTTTGTTTGTTTGCCTAATCAGGCAAGAGACTTATTAGTATGGCCTACCTCTAGAATGTTTTTGCTGCAAAGTTAATTTCTGACAGAGCTTGTTTTTACTAAAAAAATTATGATCTGTAAAAATAAGCAAACATATTCCTTTCTGCAGGAAAAGCTCTCTGGCATGCTTTGAAATCAAATGCAAGCAATCATCGTAAGCTGTTTACATTTCTGTGGGTGTATTATGATGTCTGTGTTCTTTGAGTTAGCTTCCAGCTCTGTTGCTCGTGTTGTGATTTGATAACTGGACACCAAAACTCCTCAGGTGTGTTTCCTTCAACTTGTTTCTCTTTCTGGCCTTGTGATAGCAAAGGATATTCTTTTATATGATTCCCCTTTCCTCCAGTAAACTTGAGTTAGTAGATGTCAGACACTGGAATAAATTTACATTATATTTGTATAGTCTCCCATCTTATTCAAGGTCACTGAGGTATGAAACGAATCCTATTATACTGCCTGTTTCCCTTACTTGAGGCAGTTATCACTGACAATAAGAGTATCTTTCTGTCTGCATCCAGAGGGCAAGACAAACATAAGTGTGGTTCAAAAAGAAATTCATTTAGAGTTGACAAGAGTTTAAAGTTAGGGCTCAAGTTCTTATTTGCTCCTCTGGTTTCCTCCAGGGGAAAAAAAAAAAGGGTTACATTTTATTCAGGTTTCCAGCTCTCATTTTCTTTTCAAAAGTAACACATTTTCTTTTTGAAATTTCTCCTTGTCAGGTTGCTGCTGGTTGCAATAACCCCCTATGAAGAGAAAAACAGGTATGATTAAAATGTCCCTTAGTGGGCTTGATGAAGACACAGTAATGGCAGCAATTTCCATGCAATTTCTGTAAAATACCTGAGCACTTATTGAACACCTAAGTAGCTCTTAAATACTATAACTTTTGATCCACCTTATCTAATTGTACACATTCCTATTAAGAAACATTCTTAACAGTTCTTACAAGAAGCCAAATTTCTTAGAAATAAATGCTGGAGGTTATGCAATACCCTGAGAAAATTTAGTGCATTCTGCTAAACTATATCTGTGTGCATGTGCATTTGTAAAGATCATCACTTGCAAAAATAAACTTTCAAGCTTTCTTAGGAAACAAAGTAAAAAAATTGATTCACAGCTTGTGATAAATTCGACTGACTTTTTTGAACAAGACAGACACCAAATATAGCTGCTTTTAGTTGGTCAAGTCATTTGAGACACACACTTTCCATCAGTCACTCATCTATATCCCTGCAGCATACTGAAGAAAAAAATATTCTTATTTAGGTATTTTTAAAAAGAAATCTTCATTAAATATCACATCTGAATTACAGATGGTATTACTCCTGTTATTTTTATTAAGTCCCAGTAACAAGAACTTGTCTGTCGTGGTGTTGAAATAAAAGGCAGTGAAGAGCAGAAAAAACAATAGTTCAGCAGTTTAACTCTTTTATGTTGAACGTGCTTGTTTGTACATTGGCTCAAGTTTTCTTTAAATGCATTCAACTGCAATTTTTCCATTGACTTTTGTAGGAGACAGATAAGAATTTCCAAGGGCAAAAGCTATTAAGTGCAACGTGTATTATTAATGTGTTTATGTCTCCCTTACCATATTTATTATAAGCACATTAATGAAAATGCCATGAATATTAGGGCT
The DNA here is from genome assembly GCF_022539395.1 of Myiozetetes cayanensis. Classification (NCBI taxonomy): domain Eukaryota; kingdom Metazoa; phylum Chordata; class Aves; order Passeriformes; family Tyrannidae; genus Myiozetetes; species Myiozetetes cayanensis. Next base: position 13,699,275 of record NW_026087742.1, read on the forward strand.
GATTTATAAGAACAGGGTACTGTTTACAGCCAGATTACTGCGCTCTGGAAATATTTTATTTAACTTAACTACATGCATTTGCAATTTATTAAGACACTTGTATCACTCCAAAGAAAAGTCTCTATTAATAAGATTGATGACCTAGAGGTTTACAGTGTTTTCTTCTGAACCTCGGCACTGAGGGGAAAAGATTGTTTAAATTTTTATTGAGAATCGATTTTTATACAAGGAATTTACCAAATAATACAAATATACTCATAAGGAATGCCTTAACCAATGAGATAATGAAATAGAATTTAATAACATTAACATATACTCAGATAAAACATGTAGAGCACAAATCAGTCTTCTTGTAGGTACCACCTGATTTCTACACTCCTTATGGGAAACCACAACCTTGCATGGATACAGAGGATGTCTGAGGGCTTCATGCATTTCTGCAAGGATCTGAATATGAGTTTGCTCATAGAGTTTATTCATGACAGTTATGAGTCCTGCTGTGCATTTGTTCACATCCACCACTCCTCCACCATAGTCATATGTAGTTCATTCATCCATGCGTGAAAAATAAGCATTTGAGGTACTTTTTACATTTTAATCCAATATTCTTAATGCAAAGTCAACTAAATTTGATCATAAGCTCAGATGCTTCAACAAAAAAGGACACAATTCCACAATATATACATATACTAAATAATTTCACATATATAAACACATAAATATGCGTATAAAAAACTAAACTTGCTATTAAAGTAGTATAAGATGAAGTAGAAGCTAACTTGGCAGATGGAATAGATGATCATTGTAAGACCCTTCCAAATAAAAATATTCAGTTCAATTCTAGTCTAGTTGAGTCTAAGTACTCCCACTAGACATCCAACTTTCAGGAAGCTTTGGTTACCATAATAGAAGATACAGCCCAAAGAGATGTGTCCTTACAGAGGTATATTAAGATACAAAAGAATGAAATTACATTTCCTAGGAGCCACTGCAGTTGGAAATCTGTATCCATACTCTGCAGCTTTAAGTAGAACATTGTATTTGTTTGTCAGGTGTACCAAGTGGGCAATTAAATTAGGAGGAAAGAGTATCTTGGGCAAAAGTTTCCTGGAAGTTGCTACAATATATCAAGAAACTTCAAATTTCCTGATGAAATATCAGGCCAGGTAAGTTGGTAGGGAGGAATCACTGAATAAATGACCTTATGACCAAGATATATTGTTTTTCTTGACCTTATTTTAATGATAACACTTATTTTAATGATAAGACATGATAATTTTTAATAACACAAACTAGATTGAAGCAGCTCTGCAGACCCTCTGAAGGGCGGGTCAAATGTCCGTGATGGAGGTTGTGAAGCCCTGAAAAGATACAAGAAATTAGTTTTGCATGTTACTTAGGGGCTTATAAAAAGTGACTGGGGCTCTAGGAAAGTTGAGAGATGAAATGAAGCAGAAATGAAGGTCCTGACCTAACATTATGAAGGACCAGCACAGCAGAAGCACTGACAGAATCTCAGTTCCCCTTCTGTGACACATGAAATCCAAGGAAATCTCACTCAGAAATGTCTTTTTTTGTATTAGAGATACATTTGGTTAGATGCAGCCTGTGTCACACTGAAGGTGACACAGCACCTCTTGCATTTTGGTGTAGTGTTGTGTGCTGGGCTGTGACTGCACAGACATCTACAGAGACAGCCTTTCCCAGCTCCTGAGAACCGTCTGAAGAACAGACCCAAACTGTCCTTTTTTAATTTGTGTCAGAAGCCCGAATTTTCTTCAGAGACTTTGAACAATACTAGCTATTCTTGTTGACATTCGTTAAATTCAAAATAATATTAAAAATGCAGATAATAACAAGAAAACAAAACCTTTTCTAAGTGAAGCTGAAATTATATCTACATATAAAGGAACTGAACTCAGAGGATTTCCAGTTTGTGTTGGTCTTCTGCCCAATCTTGCTTATTATAAGTCTTAGATCTTTACAATATTAAGTAAAATAGATAAGATTCAAACACCAGGACTTGAATTAATTTAACATGATATTGTGATCAGAGGCCCAATCTACTCTATTCACTATGTCAGGTGCAGTCCCATGTCATGACTGTTGAAAATGAGCTACCAAATACTGAACATCTTAATCTGTGTGTTAAACAGAAGACTGGCTTTAGATACCTTTTTTAACAAGGAACTGGATAGTTTTCTGTAAAATTTCTGTATGTAAGCAAAATACCTACTGACTTCATCCACAATGATATCTACTTTAGGTGGCAGGAACACTCTAAGGGGATTTGACTTTTTCAGTAATTTTCTGAAACAGAAACAAAAATCCCCAAAAGTAATGTTTTCTCTCTTCAGAGAAAAGTAATATATTTTCTAGTTTGTGTCATATTAATGTAGAATGGAAATACATTAGAAGATAAGTGGGCAGAAACTGCTTATATGTTTTCCTTATTCTCAAAGAATTAAATGGCACAACAGCTAGAAATTTGGCACTATGACTGAAAAATATGTTTCATAAATCTTCAGGGATATCACCAAAACTATATTTTATAAGCTGATATCATATATTCTATATTTTAGCCTCATTAAATTGCAGCTTAGTGAAGAAATTTTTGCTTTTGCCATAGACGTAATTAGTAGATTGATTTTTTAAAGTCCTCACCTTATTGTGAAGTGCCTGCAAATTCTTTGCACTTTCAGTGATAACATTACTATTCTCAAGAAATCGGTCACTTTGCATAGGCAAACACTTATTTTAAAAGCAGTTTAATCCATTAGAACAGCGGCTCCCAGACTATAGTCTACAAACTGATCAATATGCAAAAAAATATCATAGTGACCCTCAGATAGTTCTGTAACCATATCACCTTCTACTGATCTAAAGACCATTTGAAACTTATCTACATTAGAATTGTTCACATTGTTACGTTATGACTTTATATGTTTTTGTTTTCACGCTCCAAATCTTATTAAGGCATGAAATCGTGCATGTGATTGATTTGAGATTGATGATTATATTCTAAACAGACTTCCTAATCGTCTTTGAACACTAAGGTCTGTTTTGAGAAACAAGCAAATTCCACCAGCCAAGTGATCTAATTTCTAAATCAGATTATTGCTTTTAGAAAGAAGAACACATTGCTTTAAGAACATGAACTTCAGTATCACGTACTTTTTTAATGATAAGCTGCAGTTGAAATCAATATATTCAACATTAACTTTTTCCACAGCAGCCAAAACTCTAGACTTTTTATAGAAACAACCCATGTTATGGGCAAAACTCTAAACCCACATTTTATGGGAAATGAGATTTATCCTACTCTCCTCTATCCTTGATTTTTCCATAAAATAGAATGTTTAATTGTGTTTAATTAAGTGGACAGAATTCTGTAAAAGCCCCTACCCTCAAAGAACAAATCCCGGTTGATTATTAGTAATTAAGCTGTGGAGACCAGGACTGAATGATGAACAACTACTGAAGGAGAGGGAATTTGCTTTACAAATTCCAGCAAACTGTGCATAAAAAACTATGCTAATGAAAATGGAGAATCCTGATGGAGTGTGGTCATTCCATGACTGTACAGAGCAAAGGAGGAGGTAATGATTCCATGCCAGATCCTTCAGTTTCTACAAGAAATGCTCAGACAATATCCCCAGCAGATGCAGGATTTCCAGAGGTGATATTTCTTAGCTAAAAGGGAGCCATGGAGTGTCTGGAAGGGTTTGAAATGAAGCCACTGCTAAATTTTCTTTTCAATAAAATTTTGAGATAAAATTATCAGATCCACTCCAGATAACTGGACAGCTTAAAGCCCACAGAGACACCATCTCTTAGATGATATTCTTGAGTCAGTTTGTTAGATGTAGTTTCCTGATTTAAGCTGCAGCAGAAGTGTGCTATGTCAGTATCCATCTGAAGGTTAGTGTGATGCAACCATTAAGGGCAGCTGGAGAGAGCAGCAAAACAAAAATGAAGCTGAACCTCCAGAAACAGATGATTACAAAAATTAGAGGGAGAAAAAGTAACAACCCTAGAACACCGCATACAGATTTTCAAAAATTACCTGTTGTGCCAATTTATTCAGTTTCAATGTCATGAAGTTATCAGATTTGTAAACATTTTGTGCTGTTCTATGAGTGCATGTTTTTATTAAAATAACTAGGAGCATATCAATGAAGGTGGCAAAGATTTACATTTCAGATACTGACAATATTTTCTGTGCATTTCAAGCATAACAGTGTGTTCTGTTAACATCCACTTTGAACGAGCCTTTTGGGAGCCTGCATTATGTCCTTAATAAAGAAAATAAAACAAAACAATAGAAGTTTTTCCCTAACAGAAAGAACTGGGAATAAGGTGGAAAGAGCTCAGCAAGAATCAAGGAAATGACCTCTATGTCAAAGCCAATGGTTGTGTACCTTGTGTGACACTTCACTTTTTACCTTTAGAGAAACACATGTGGACACAGCCTTTCAAACAGCCATACCTTGTTTGATTTAAGAGCAATATTCATGGAGCAGGAAGAATTTGTCTATGAAGAAGTGTTTATCCAAGGCCCCTGTTGTACTTGGCACTTATGATCTGTTACGCCCTACAAAGCATTTTGGGTCCAAAAGAAATATTCACCTATAAAATGAAAAAAATAAAAACCTTTAAAAGAAATAAAACCGCACAGAATTGGACTCCTGCACTATAAGTCTTTGATTTCTTACAGTTTTCTTTTAGGATCCTTGCAGTCTTGTATCAATGGTCCTGATTTAGAAGTTTTATTCTGAAACTCATTTATTTAGATTCTTCTGGAGGAGTACAACTCTTCAAGCCATAAAAGAGACTTGAAGTTTGATTTTCAAGGTCAAAATTTGTCCACCTAAATATCAGGGTCTCCTTTCTGTGACTAATTTCAAGAGATGATCAAATGCATGCAAGGAGAAAAAAGACAAAAAATTCTGAACAAACATAAGCTACAGTAACCTCAGAATGAATCCTACTTCTGTGGAGCATGAGAAATGGTTCATAATTATTCACTTGCCTGACAGTGTCTGAGCTGTAAAAAACTAAAGAGTGGGTCTGGAGAGAAACACAAAAGGGAAAAGTTAGGAGGGGAAAATTTTGCTAGTCTTTGTTTGAGCAGGTTGTGTTACAGCAATAAAATTGAGCAGTTTAGAAAATAGAAACTGACTGACTGTGTCATACTGACCACTCACTGAAGGTAACAAAAGAGCACAGATGTAAAGCCCTCTAAGCTTGATACTTTACCACAGGATTAATAGGGTAAAATGATGCTTTCAAGTGAAATGACAAATTTGGGTTTAATTTTATTTTTTGAAATGCTAAAATAACAGGATCCACACTTTTGTTTTCAATTCAAATCCCAAAGTTCTGTGGCATAAAAGCACATTGCCACCAAGCAGCGAAAATACGCTGTTCTGTAATTCCATGCATCCTAATCTCATTTAGTGAAAAAATTTACTGTCTTTCTTCATGTATAAAACCAATCATACTGCAAATTTTGGCTGAACATGAATATGTGATCAAATTACAATAGGCTGAATTTATTCAAGTCCATTCAAAAGGACTTATGGTGGCCCATGAATGCGATGAAAATATCAAATGTACATAAAATCTTCATTCTTTCTGAGATTTATGAAGACTTAATATCACTGCCATCAGTTATAAAAGGAGGAAAATAGTATGAATTGGAAAAAAAATATTTACCAACACATTTAGAGTAAAAAAGAATATCTGAAATCTAGATTTTTATGGAGGTGCAGATAAGCAGAAAATTTAAGTTCTAATATGAAGACATTTTTGATAAGTATATTTTCTTTGCCCTCAGATTACAGGAAAATAAAAAGTGGGAAGAAAGAGTGCTTCTTAGTTACTCAAGACAGTAAATAACTGCTGGGATGAAGGTTATTGACCATAAACCCCTTTTCTAAAGCAGTCTCTGCAGTCTTGACTTATTCACTTACCTCAGTAGCCCAAATGTTTAAAATGATTCTTCAATACTGAAAGTGTGAGTTAAAAGCTCCCTGCTGCGAGCACTTATTGAGATCAGAAACATCTTGTCTTAAAATTTTATTTAATTTTTTTTTTTTTTTAGGAGGAGTCAATGAATCAAAAAGAAAACAAGTAAGCTTGAATCAAAGCAGCAATATATAATATTGGTCCTGGAAAAGACTGTTAATTTATATGCAATATGCTCTTTTTATCCTTTTAATGAGGGGAAAAGAATTGTTATTAATAACACACTACATTTCAGATCAAAGGTATCTGCAAGTTTCATTGCAATTAGCTTGTCTCTGTGATTCAGATTTACTTTCTTCATGATAGTGAAAGGTCATTAGGAAGCTACATTTTGAAAACTCTACCTGTACAAAAAGTTTACATGAAAATAACCCCAACATTATTATATATAAGGCTATAGGAAAAAAGTCTTGAAAAATAGGTACTCTTCCATTCTAAAATTAAACATCATCTTTATTTTAAGATAGCATTGTAGCTAGGATTTTTTTTTAAACCTTTGATAGAAGAAGTGTCATAAAACTGTCATAAAAATGGTAAAAAATGAAGCAGATTTTTAAATCAGACAGGTTGGAAAGGACTTCTGAGGTCATCAAATCCAACTTACAAGGGCCTGTATTGATAGAATAAGGGTGGAATGGCTTTAAACTGAAAGAGGGTAGATTTTGATTAGATATTAGGAAAGAGGGTGAGGGTGGTGAAGCCCTGGCACAGGTTGTCCAGAGAAGTTGTGGCTGCCCCATCCAAGGAAGTGTTCAAGGTGAGGTTGGATGGAGAAATCTGGTCTAGTGGAAGGTGTCCCTGACCATGACATCAGAGTTGGAACAAGATGATCTTTAAAGTCCCTTCCAACCCAGGTCATTCTATGATTTGGTTGTTCTATGATTTTATATTTTGAATGGGAATGAATCTCTACATATTGTTAGTAATACACTCCTACTCATAGTAGAAATATCAGTACTGGGTAACAAGGACCTATATCTTCAAAAATATCCATCTTGGATTTTATTATCCTTTAAAAGGGAATGACAGAAGCAGGAGTGCAGATTTATATTAACATTTTATTAATGTAAGATTTTTTCTTATTTCTAAAATATATTTATTTCCCATGTAAGGAAAAAAAAAACAAACCAAAACAAAAAAATACTAACAAAAACTAAAATGACATTGTAATGTAGTTTTTCAGAATGACTATTGATTATTTTCTTACAACCTTAAGAAGCTCTCTCTGCATTTCATAAGATGACACCAATTTCAGTAATCATTTAAACTTTTTCTTATTTAAAGGCACTTGCTCACTGGTTGTGGCATCGTGGAAGAAAAGTTTCTTCTTTACTATAATATAGACTGAAAACACATCGAAACTATTTTCTTGTTAAATGGAGAGAGATTCCTGAATGGCAATAATTTATGTAACACCAATTTTATGTAAATTTTTGTTGCTGACTGTATCTGAAGACTATGTGCATGGAATGGGGGAGGTGTTATCTTCCCACAGAAAATGAGCCTGCCTTATACTTACTGGCTAGAGAATACCCATCAAAACTGTCCTCAGGTATGTAAAATGAACGGTTGCTGCTGCCCTGCATTTGGTCGAAACCAGAAGGGAACAATAACTTCAGACTATGCAACGTTTGAAACAGAACTGTCTGGTAAACACAAATTTTTGAAAACTGTTTTTCAACGGAAATATTTACATTTTTTTAATGACAGTGCATTTCGTCTGCAGTCTATGAAAAATAAATTAAATCAGCCTCCCTGCATTCCTCTCTCAGTGTTCAAAGGTTTCTGCAGACTTTCACGTAAAGCCTCTGCATTGATTTCCTTTGTATTTATAAAGCTTAGAGGAAAACAGTTCTGACAGGAGGAAAAGGAGGATGTGAAGCAATTTGCCTCTGGTCTTTACATTCCCTCAATACCTGCTGGAATGGAAGAAACAGGAGATGCTGTGTCAACATCCATTATATCTCCCAGCAGAATGTTATTAAAAAAAAAACCCAAACCAATAATATTCCCAACAGAGCACCCTACAACACACTCATACATTTTCATAAGGTAGTTTACATATTGGATCTGCCAGGTCTTGTTGATATAAACTACGGATGACTCACTTTATGTGGTGGTTTCTGATCCTCAACATTTTTCAGAGCTATAGTTTAAAAAATGTAATTCTAGCTTCAAATTCTCGGAAATGTATCTCATGGCATTCATCCTCATTTACTGAATATGGGATTAAAACTAAAGACAAAGAAGTAATTGCGTGAGAATGTGTCCATATTTTGCAAATAAATAGTTAAATAATAATAGTCCCAAAGAATCTACATGTACAGGAGGATATTAAAAACTCTAGGACTAAACCCAATAAAAACAGATTTCCAGCAAGGTTGGATAGCTATCTCAGTGCTTTGGGGAGCAATGTATGACAAAACTCATTTATGATTTGGTACATTTTTCCAGCATAATATTATTTCCAGTTTCAGCAATGCACATTTTTTTTTCCATAAAAATATTAGAAGAAAAAGAAAACACCTGTAGAAAAAGGGCATTTCATACTGGCTTTGATAAGTGTCTAGAGATAAAGGGAATTTTATAAAACCTATGACAAGTTTGGAAACCTCTAGTGAAGCCCTACAAACTGTCATAAAAGATAAGATGAACTGAGGTGATAAAAATCACAGACAAGAACAGAAACAAATGTTGCCCTTAGAAATGCATGTGGGTACAGGGACTGAACAAGGTGATTGTATCAAGGAGCATTTGAAAGTTGCCACTTCCAACATTTCCCTTAGCAGTTCTCAGCAAAAGGGCTACAGCTCAAACAAATTCAAAGACATCGTTTATCCTACCCTGAAAAAGTGACCTTTTCATGCTCTCTCTGTGCTCTGTGTCCCTCACGTGTTCCTGACATATGGGCAGAATGCAAACACTGCCTGAACTGCCCTGGCAACAATCCTCATTTTGGGAAATCACTGGATACACACGTCCTATTAGTGAGCTGTCCAGCCATTACTGACTCACAGTATGTGAGTGGTCTTTGGCTGATCCAAACCCTCTCCTCTCTCACAGAAGGTACTAAAGGAAAGGAACTGAAATCTCTGAGTGTGAGAGAGCAATTGAACAACTTTGCCAACTGCAGCTCCACAGAAGAGAAAGCAATGACATGCAAGGCAGTGCCAGTTCACCCCCTTCAGAGATGAAAGTTATCTCAACAAAAGCTCCCGGTTAATGAACTCCAAAAAGCTGTTAGTGGATGTAGGAGAATCAGCATGGTCATCTGGCATCTTCCTATAATATGAGAAATCTTCAATCAGAGTGAGAAAACTAATTTTTATTCCATACTCACATCAAAAGCAAAAATGAAAGGACTCTGCATCTGCTTATCCACAACTCTCTCAGAGCCTTTGCTAAGATCAGAGTAAATGATAGAAGTAGAGATTGTATTTACAAAGCAGTGCTGTTGGTTTGTTTGTTTGTTTATTTTAACTAAACACAAACACACGTTTATACAGTACTGGCATCTTATCTGTCAAAAATTTAGTTAAGAACTTTTTGAGTATAATGGGGAAAGTTATAATTTCTACCATAGTTTTTCATAACTTCCTTCTGTTCTCTGAGACCAAAACAGAGTACAGTTTCACTGACTGGATGATTGCATTTTGATATTTCTTTATCTTAAATTAAAGGTCTTTTGAATAATCTATTCATCAAAGTGGGTTTTGTTTTTTTTTTTTCAATAAAGTGTCACCAGAGTTGCCACCACTTTTTCTCATTAACAGCACCCCAGCTACCATAGCTGAGTTTATAGGAAGCTACAACATTAGATAAAATTATTAGTGGTTTTACTAGTGGTAAAGTGGAAAGTGGTTTGATTAATTACTATTCTATTTTTTTCTAATTAGCTGGTTTACTAATTGGTGGGTTTACTTTGTGAACTATGAAACTTCCCATTTGTAGAGTAATATCTTCTGGTAGCAAGCTGTTTCTGCAAGCAAAGCTAGAAATGCTTTAATCTCAAAAAGAGAGGTGACATTCAACCTCCCTCTCAAATAAGTATGCAACAGCAAAAAGGGAAAACAGTGTACTTTTTAGATTATTCAGAGGAATGCATTATCTCTTCTCAGTCAAAGGCAACATGCACAGAGATTGCCAAACATTTCATTTATTGCATACAAAACAGATAATGAGATTACTCTTGGTCATATGAAGTCACAGTAAGTAAATAAGTATGTCTTATACAGCTGTGTTTTATTATACCATAAAGTTGAACTACATACCTATCCTATGGTCATCTGTTTAGAACACCAAAACATTGTATTTCCTGAGATTGCATTGAATTATTATGTAATCTTTTAAAACCATTAAACCAAATAATAGAACTGTCTAGATAACATCATAAAAGTTTACATTTTAATTTTGAAGATTACATAAAAGAGTACTCTCTTCATATGTTTCTCTGTTTCAAAAAATCAATCACCTCCTTCAGATGTTCTACTTCACAAAATAGGCTTTCAGTAGGAGATTTGTGTGGCCTAGAAATAAAAGAAGCACATAGAGGTTATTCAATCTGTGCAGAACTTAGAGGAGTCTCTTTTAAAAAGGAACTGGGTGGACAGATGGGGTAAGAGAAGTCCCATTGCAGGATGTGTCCAAGCTGAGAACCACGGCATTTTACCATTGATTCATTAACTCCTGCTGTAAACTTTGCCCTTCAGTGTTCTTAAGAGGCCTCCCAGTACAGCCAAATTTACTATGATGAACCATAGTTGTCTTTAGCTGACAAAGTTATAATTTACTATTAAATATTATCTCAAGAAAGTGTCTGGTTCCTTTATTCTTTTAAAGGTGTATTTTATTTGATGTTAACAATTCATTTGATAAACCTAAAAGAGAAAATAGAACTGTTTTGAATACCTTGTCTTTTAAAACTGCTACCATCCTTACAGAGATTATCAAACTGTTTACCAGGAATTTTGTTGCTTAGTATGATTAAAGCACTATAAAAGAAAATATACTTGAATATACTACAGTGTATTTCAAATAAGGTGATTTAAACTGGTTACATTTTTAGTCAATCAGTGTGTGCCTTCAGTGCTTGGAATTGGACCTCCATGTACATGCAAAGAAATTTTATATGTTCAATGTGAAAAGCAGTGGTGCATGAAAGTAAAGTGTTCAAGAAAGGACAATTCCTATCAACTTTTCCTTGCCTTATTGGAATACAAAATAGAATATTGAATTTCGCAGAGATATTAGGGCTGGAAGAAAGCACTAGAAATCTCTTCCATATTTAAAATGCAATGTTACAGAACATCATATTGCAGTAGTGAAATCGTTTTTCATCACTTCATGGCAAGCTCTCTCTGTTCATGTCATATATTTAGCCTTGGCAATACCATTTATTATTAAACAAACTGCCTCCCAAGTGATTATTATTAAGTGTAGAAATTGCTCTAAGCATCCACAATTATCCTGGAAATAACACTAATACGTTCTGTGATTTATATACTCTGATTTGTCTGTTTGTTTACCTAGTTTTGGATTACATGATATTTAGTTCATCTGTTGTTCTGTTGATTCCTTTCTTTAGTTTACAGCTAATTACATTAATATCTTGTATAAATAATTAGCTATTTCAGTATCTATTTCTTCCATTGCTTCTCATTTCTTAAACATTTTGCTCATGACATATAGCCTTTGTCACATCTTCTATGCAATGCCTTCTGTCCCTTAACATCCATATACCCATCCTCTCAGGTATTACTTTCCCCTCCTACCTTTCTACCAGCTTTTCTTAAATATAACTTGCCTGTATTTATCAATTAGGTGCTAACAATCCTTAAATAGCCCTCTAAGGGAAAGGGGACAAAACATTCAAAAATTCCTACAGTATATCTCCAAAAATCTGAAGAAATAATAGCAATGAAACCCAGTGTGACTTTCCACTGGTGGATCTATTTATATACTAATCTGTTTCCTTTTAGCTTCTAATTCTGTATTCTCTAACTTTATTTCTTTAATTTATTTTATTTTTGTCCCACCCCACACGTCTGTTCTCTATCTTTCTGAAACAAAAAACAAAATTAAACAGAACTTTAGGCAATTGCACGTGCTAGATTAAATACTTGTAATATAGCAAAGCTCTGACAAAATTTGCAAATCTTCTACTGAGTTATAGGAAGTTTAACCTTACTTTGTAAGACTTCTAGTCTTTAGGTCTAAAAGGTGTACTCTAGATCATAATAATCTAAAGGGGTACTGGACCCTACTGTCTTATCATCTCCTGCCATCAGTTGCAACAAATGGAGTTACCAAACCAAGAATTTTTTAATTGGATTCCTAAATATCAGAGTTGTTCTGCAGGCTGACAGAGAAAATTTCTAGCTGTAGAAATGGAAGTCAGATATATGTAGTTGTATTTATTCTGTTAAATGCAAATAATAAAAGTATCCAGCCAAGTCACAGACCATGTAGCTGCAGGAACCTCACCTACTTTCCACCTCCTAGATGGCAGTCCACACACCTTTCAAAACATTTCCAGAATACAGTGAAATTCAAAATACTTACAGGCCATAGTGAAAAGTCATATTGAGCCCTCAACATTTTTAAGGGTTGAATAATTACAGCTTTTAGGGAACCAGTTCATGAGTCATAGCTGTTCTATTGAATAAACTCTGGGCATGTGCAGAATTAGGGGGGAAAAAAAAAATTCCAGGTCTCTAACAGTTCACTGACACTGATCCTTGATTAAATGACTACCAGCCTCTCAAAATCCTAAATATCTGCAGGAAAACACTAAGTATCACAAAGAAGATGTCATGTATCTGCTGTTTGTGTAAATGGGGTTTTCTGCTCCACTGATACTTGCCATAAGCCTTGGATTTCGTGAGTGCATTCTCTTAAAAAAGTAATTAAACATAAATTACTTCTGTCTCTCTCTCACTGACATACACACAGATTTTTATCCTTTATGTTTAGTTGCTGACATATCTTGGAGTGGCTTAAATGCAGACGCCTTGTCTTTCCATTTAGGGTGTAAATTTTAGAATGTATTCTTTCCCACAGAAAAGTTGAGTTATATGGGACAACAGGAAAGAATTTAATCATGCCAACAGCTAGAGACATGATTAATGCATTAGCAAAGTGATATTTAATGTCCCCAGTGGGAAATGTTAAATCTTCAGGGTTCTGTTTTAATGGTCTAAATCTTATTCTTTCAATAGCTGCAAAACACTGAACTTTTTGTTTACCTCAAGTTACAAAACAATTTTAACAGGCTTGTTATAAGTGGAACAACATGATCCAAGGTTTGTTTGGTTTTGCACTCATTAGGTCTACAACTTGCAGAACAAAGAGAGGAGAAACAAAGAGAAAGGGCAGAAATAAAAAAAAAAAAAGAACCAAACCCATTCAGTGTTGTTACTTAACTAAAATGTTTCTCTCAGAGTAATTCCCAATGTTTTCTTGTAGATTCCTTGGAAAGTAAACTGTACAAAACTAGTGTGAACTTGGATTCAGTATTGCATTCTGAGAAGTCATGCGTTAGAGCTGGCAAGGGTATTAACATTTCTGATCCTATGAGTTTAGGCACAGATCCACAGTCCTATTACTGTAACTTAATCTTATACAGGAAACTTAATACCTTGGTGAGTGCAACTCATCCCTTTTACTTTGTGTTTCGTGAGCTAATGCATTAAAAAATCACAGCTCAAATCATGATCCTAATTTTTGCAATTTTTTATATTATTAGCCAACACTAAAAATGATACTCACTGATAGTTCAGGCTTTGTTTTAACTCCCAACAGTTTGAAGAAAATATTAAATCTTTGATTTAAATGATTGTACTGATGTTTATCAAATGGTAAGTTCTAATAATTTAGTCAGTTTACATTTCTCTGCATTTGTTTAATTTAAAGTGCAACTTTATTCTTTTCATGGAAGCTAAAAAAGCTGAGTGAACATTTTTTGTTTGGTTTGTTGTTGTTGTTGTTGCCATTTTTTCCTAGCTTAAATCTGTTTCTTTAATAGATTTTCTTTATTAGAAAGGGAATAAGCCGAGTAAGAACAATTATTGCTCTGCATTCTTAGATAGTACCATCAATGTGGTTTATTTTTTGATCGTTACATCTTTTATTAGTGCTATCCATTTCTACTTTAACTTAACACAAGCTGAAGGTTCTACTTTTGTCTTTTATTTCTATTTAATAAACTCTATTAATTATCACTGTCTTTTACTAAAAGATATATATATATATTTTCAGTAGCAGTTGGAGAGGTTACAAGTTATTTTAATTTGGTAGAAATTATAACAAATTAAAAATTAAGTAGTATTAGATCATTAGACATCTCAGTAACCTGCTGGAAGAATCTAAATACTTATTTAATGCTTATTTCCTGTACTTCAAACATATTTATTTCAACAAAATATTTTCTGTGTATGATATGTATTACCTCTCAAGAAGTTTAATTCAAAATATTTGCAGCCTCAAATGAGGAGACAGGATCTTGCATCACAGAATTAGAAGAGTGTGTTAAAATTATAGTTCATGCAGTAACTTAAAAAAAACCTCCAGAAGTTTGAAAACAGAAAGTAGTAACAACAGTTTTGAACCAAATATCTTATTTGTTTTCTCTCTGAGGATCTAGGTGTGCTATTTCAGGTTTTATAAAATCTTATGCAACACCATTAATGGTAAAATGTTTAGGAAAGCATAATACCTAGAGTTAAGAGCTTGTCTTATTTAATGGTCCCTCTATTTTCCCATATGTATTTCTATAACCATACATATTATATACTATATTCTACCTGCTCCAAACAGCTCAACCTTTAGTTTGTTCCCTGTCTTTAAGGGAGAGCGTACAAGAGATTTGCAAATTGAAGACAGCAGATGAAAAGTAACAGAAGTTCCTGGATGTGAAATCTATGGCCATGAAAAAATCCCAACTAACCAAGCAACCAACCAAAAAAATCAACAAAAATAAATAAATAAAAAACCAAAACAACAACCAACCAAACAAAAACACCAACCAACCAACCAAACAAAAACCAGCACCAGACACCATCGCTACACTGTTGTCTTTACAAATGCCTCCATCACAATCACAAAGTAGTCCAGTGATAGTATTGTAAGGCCTCTTTTTTCTTTTTTTTTTTTCATTAAATTTCTCAGGTTTTCAGGCTTTGCATTCTGGTGACTCCCACCCTAGAGGAAAGCAGCCTTAAAGTGATAAAAGTAATAGAAGTGATAAAAATGATAAACACTACTCCCATCTAGGTTCCCACTAACTACTCTGTCTTGGAAAGATTTATCAGCTAAAGCCTCCAGGTAGAAAATAATGCTAGTTTGGCCAGGGTATTACTCCTCAGAACATCTTAGCTCTATTCATAGCTGTGCTTTCAATTGCATGTGTAATTTAGAGCAAATTGCTGACAATCTCCCTGTTCTTCCCTGCTCTAAAGCTAAAAGTGTGAATTCTCCCATTGTACAGCACTTTAAAGCTTTACGGGTTACAAATGTTATGTGATTGACTATTGCTAGAAAGTTAAAATCAAATGCATATTTATTGCATTTCTTTCCTTCCTGCTAATTTCGTGTACATATTTAAACTGGAATTCATAAATATATTCCTGTTTTACTCCAGTACTTTTTATACCCTACCTAAAAGTTGTGGGGTTTTTGGTTTTTTTTTTAATATGCAAAATTCCATTTTGGCAAGCCAACCTCAAATACTTTCCACTCACAAAACAAAACATAAATAGTAGCAGCATCTGTAGAGGACACCTTCAGTGACTCATACAGAGTACACTGGCACACACACTTGAATGTCTCAACCTCGATTCCATTCAAACTGACATACTGGAGGATCTTTTCAATCCTTCTGAGATCATTTGACTAGGTTTGAACTGGTGTTATATCCATGCAGATACCAAATCTTCTACTAAGTGATTGTATAAACTCTTAACAATGTGTATGAGTCAAATATTTTGAAAAGTTCTATTTATTGATATAATTAATCACCTACAGACCTGATTAACAAGGTGTTACTGTACCACATATGCTTTTCCTTTAACTTCATTGCAACCTGAAGACAAATAAGTGCTACAAGGGCTAAGTTTGTCATTAAACATGTCCAGTAGTTCCTTTTCTCTTTACATTTCTCAGACAGACTAAATAACTTTTCTTGGAGATGTTCAGAAAGGCTTTATATTCAGTGAGAGACGAAAATTTTGTCTGCAGTTACTCAGAATTCTCATGGTTTCTGTGATTTTTTTCTTATAAATACTAAATTTGTTTTTTCTCTTTTTGTCTTCTTCTATAAACCAGCAGAAAATCTCAATCTTGTAGGAAAAAAACAAACTTTCTTCACATTTTCTATGCACTTACAAATCTTATGTCTAAAATCACATTGTTAAATAGAAAATGTATTAAGACAGTACAAGCTTTAGGAATGTGAGTATCTTTGGTCTGATGTTTTCCTAAATTATTAAATTTAAAAAATTTAAATTAGAATGAAATTAATTAGACTTTCAACATTAAACACATTAAAAACATGAAGAAATTTCTTTCTAATTGGAAAACCAAGGACTATTATTGTTCCCAAAATGACCAGTACTTATATAAACATAATATGACATTATATTTCTTTGTATCTCAGCAGTCTGCACAACTTTTAAAAGGAAATCCTAAGCTCCCTCAATACAAAACTATAAGTTTCACTTATATACAAATTCTTCCCACATGGGACAGGAAGGTCTCTGTGTTTTAAACTCAGAATATCCTCTAAAATATCACTGAAATCAAATGTAGTAATTCCATAGGCTCCTGTGTGGGTTAGATCAGGTCCAGAAGACAGTATATACTGAATATCTGAATTACCTTCCAGCTGTTAATGTCATTTTCATGACAAGAGTTTTTAATCCTAAAACTCTTTATTCCTTATGGACTGCATTCAGAACATGTAGTCCATGAACAATGAATCTACTAAACAAGTGGGTAAATAGGAAACACAAACACATCTTAAGGACTTCTCACCATCAGAGAACACAATTCAGGAAACTATTTCAATACCTTTCTACTCTGTAGTAAATAAAATTTTATCTTTCCCTCAAAGAGAGAAGCTAATGTACTTTTTAGCAATGATTGATTAGTTCTGCATCATGACATTGTAATTTAAACAGTTAACACTATGATAGTAAAGCAACTAGAAGCAATTTTTTTTCAGGCTTTTATTAGCAAGTCTTTCCATGAACTTTATGTCATCTATAATAAACAAGGTATAAATAAGTGTTTAGACATCTTCAGTGAATTATTTTCCTTTGAATTTATTTGAAAGGCAGTAACTTAGCTCATCTTACCTATTCTGGGAAGAAAAAATAAGATAAGTGGTCATACTTTTCTAAGGTCACAGCTCTGAACAGTAAGATTGAATTATTTTCAGTTTATGTGAATGACTCTAGAAAGTCATATAAATATAAGGTTATTTCAGTATTGTTTGAATGACACACTTTGATCTGTATGCTTATATTTTGTAATAAAACCAGTGGGACGTCACAGATTTGAGTCCTAAGAGTAACAAAAAAAGAAGACTAAAGTCACTTGTTGTCCAAATTGTCTAACGTTGTTATCCAATAATCATTTCAGATGGAGACTGAGTCATTTTATAGCTCTTTTCCACAGATTTCAAGGATTTGTTCTTTCTTCTTTCCTCTCTTATCTCTCATTGTAGTTATGGATAGGATGTTAGCTATTGACATATGGTCACTGATACTACTTTACACCCCTTGTCACTGTGAATGACTCTCCTCAGATGTATTAACATTTGGTGTACAAAGAATAAATTATTTAAATGTTACGAAAGAATGACTGCCAGTAAATGAATTTGAGTTCATCTCTCCATTAAACAGAAAAAGGTTCTTCTGCCAACTTATATAAAATTGAATGTTTTTATTTCACATGAAATCTAGTGACAAAGTTTGTTACAGGTAATTGGCAAGTCAGGTTTCAAAGAATATTTTATTGTAAATATTCCAGTATGGCTCTTGTCATCATTGTGTTGGACAGAAGTAGCCACTAAACTCTCTTGGTATCTGCATTCTGAATGTAAGACACCAAGACTATACGAGGACATAAAAAACCCACAACTCACAGGAACAGAAGACTGGCAATCAAACTGAGCCCCTCAGAACCACAGGTGCTACTTCTTCAATGTAATGTGTTGTGGTTATAGAAGGCTCACTACCTCCACTAGCACAGAAAGAAAATATGCTTATTTGAACAAATATAGAGATATAAAAGACACAATTGTTAATGAAGCTCCCCAAGTCTGTGTGTCTTCTTGCTACCACATGAAAAATCAGTGTTGCCAGATCCATTTCAAACAACTGAAATGTGGGACCCAGTAGAATTATTGAGACAAGATTACTTTACCGTAGGTTTTATTAATTTCTTTAGTTAACCAAGTTGTACTAAAGTTTGTCACAGACTTCTGTATTTCTAGTTAGCCAGAGGAGTGTTTTCATGCAAGTTCTTTATCATCACTTCACATCTCTATTATCACAGTTAGAACTATGCTGAAGGACAATGCCGCAGTATCATGACAAGAACAGAGCACCAGCTGTTTTATCTCATGGAATTTAATTTCCTTTCATCTTTTTCAAAATTTGTCAACCACCCTGCCTTTGTTAGTCTCACATTGAAGACAGCTGTCAAACAGTATAGCCTGGTGGTGTTTATCAGGGCACACTGAATAGAGATGTTTTGGCTGTCTCAAGTTTCTTTCTCTTTTCTCTACTGGGTCTGCAGTGACACCGTGTCTAGAGGGAATGGTGTTCACGCTGATGAAACTGGGCACAAGGCCATAATAACCTGATGGCCCAGGAGTAACCCACAGAAGTGTAAACGTGCCTATTCCAGAAAAGAGTATCTGATATGTAGCAGCAGGGAAAACAGATATGTAAGGAGAAGGACTTGAAAGTCATAACTGGAAAAGAGGAACACATCGTTTAATAACAAACTGTTTCTGCTGCCCCTATATCAGGGTTATGTAGGTAAAGTCCTCAGAATGGTTTCTCTACTTCAAAATTGTCAAAGCAAGTTCACATTCCTTTATTTAACTGAATAGTCATGAACACTTCTGTTTTGCCTAGATTACAGTAAAAAAAATTAGCCTTTATACAGTAATGGAATAATTATTTAATATATCTGGACATAGTTTTGGTGGGTTCACATCAGGTGCCCATCAAAGCATCTCCCTCTTCTCTATATCTGGACAAGGGAAAGAAAAGATAATGAAAGGCTCCTGGGTCAAGATAAGGGCAGGGAAAGATCATTCAACAATCACTGTCATGGGCTAAACAGGCTCATCTTGGGGAAATTAGTTTATTACAAATCAAATCAGAGTAGGGTAATGAGAAATAAAACTAAACCTTAAAAACATCATCACCCCACCTCATCCTCTTCCCAGGTTCAGCTTCATTTCCCATTTTCTCTATCATACTTCCCCACAGCGTCATAGGAGGATGCAGTCAGTTCATCACACCTTGTCTCTCCTGCCCCTTCCTCCTCAGGGAGAGGTCTCCTCACACTCTTTGGCATCCCTCCCACAAGGTACAGTTCCCCACACACTTCCCCAAAGTGGGTTCTTCCCATGGGCTGCAGTTCTGTTCCAGCCTGGGTCCCCTGGGGTCACAGGTCCTGCCAGGAACCTGCTCCAGCACAGGCTTCCCACAGAAGGGCCACAGCTTCCTTTGGGCATCCACCTGCAGCAGTGTGGGGTCCTCCACAGGCAGCAGGTGGATCTCTTCTCCACCATGGACTTCCATGGGCTGCAGGGGCAGAGCTGCCTCACCATGGGCTGAACCACAGGCTGCAGGGGAATCTCTGTCTTGAGTACCTCCCGTCTCTCCTTCTCCAGTGACCTTGTGTCTGCAGGGCTGTTCCTCTCACATATTCCTACTCCTCTCTCCAGATGAAGTTTGTTTTGCAGGTTTTTCCCCTCTTTCTTAAATCTGTTATGCCAGGGATGCTGCCACCACCACTCTTGGGCTCGGCCTTGTCCATTGGTGGGTCCGTCCTGGAGCCAGCTGGAATTGGCTCTGCCAGACATGGGGGAAGCTTCTGGCACTTTCTCACAGAAGTCCCCCTGTAGCCCCCTACTACCAAAACCTGGCCAGACAAAAGCAATACGATAGATTAGTTTGGTACCATTTGGTTTAGTATAGTAAAGACTCCATAGAAGATGTTAAATAAGAGAAGTTTGTTAGAATTTGATTAATTTTTTGAAAGACGTGAATACAAAAAATTAAAACAAAGGGATTTAGGAGCTGCTGAGATAATTTTTACACCAACAAAACTTCAAATTAAATCTGAGAGTTTTGCCAAAACAATCTGTGGGATAACCACAAATTGAAATATGATTTCTAAGTCATTTAAGGAAGATATAAGCATAACTATCTCTTTTTTTCTCTTACTCTTTCTTCTTTCACATGCACACAAACACATCCTTAAAAGACATAGAAATGTACCATACACAATGTTGGTGTAATTCTGCAATTTTTACATCTCCAGTAAGGTCTTTGTTCCTAAGGAAGAGTTTTCTCTTATATACTAAACGAACAAAGGTTTAAGGTTTGTTAAGAACCACTGAATGATCCCTAAAAACAACCACTGGATACTCTAATTATCTCATCTGGAATCATCTGGGAACCAATGGTGATGTTGCAGATATTAAAGCAACTTCATTGTCTTTTTTAATTACTGTATTAAAAAAATACTGTTTAAGGACAATCCTTTATCTGCCATGTAATATTTAGTGTGTTGTGTTTAAATGAATAAATGAAATTGTTTTAACTGGTTTTAGCTATCTGTATTACCAGTTAATAAAAAGTATCTACAGGCTTGCAGGCTTTAAGAATAAAGTTTCCAATCTATTCATAAATGATCAATGACAAAAATCTAGACTTATAACAATAAGACTTGGGACAACATGGTGGCTCCCCAAAGAAACCAAACAGTGAGTTGTTTGGGCGTTGTTACCAGGTTGATTCCTGCTATCCTCAGCTGACACTGAGGCAGACCTGTTTCCCAACTCTTTCACAGCTACTACAACATAAACTCTCTAGACATTCTTTCTTCTCAGTCATTTCTTTCATTCATTCCTCCAATCATTCCTCCTTCAATCACTCTCCACTTCTGAACCTTCGCCCAGCACAACTGATCTCGTAGCTTACATTTAAGCTCCTACATCATCAGTGCAGCATACCAGAGACAAAAAAAAAAAAAATTCCTTCAGGCTCTGCAGCAAATATACCACCAGATAATCATCATTAATAAATAAGCAAAGCCCTTGGATGTAATTCACCTTCTTTCTGTAAAATGCGTGACGGCCTGTTCAGTTAAGGAAAGTGTGTGCCCCACTAGGCTTTCTTTGATTTTGACTGATGAGCACGGCTGGATTGAGGCAGGGAATCAGCTGGGATTCACTACCGTGTTTCTTGCCTGGTTGATCTCAGCAGGGCACAGGCTGCAATTCAGAGCAAACAGTCTCAGAGAAAGTGCCAGTCAGTTGTGCCAGCTCAGCTGGCTACTGGAGCACATGACAGACTTCCTTGGGAAATGGGCACGAATTAAACAAACAATCAAATAAATAAGTTGTGAAAGACATAGAGTTATTTTTCCTTGCAGGAGTTCTCCAGCCTCGTTGCCTGCTTGCCTCCTAAACCATCAGACAGAAGTGTTTCACTTTGGTATTTCTTCTGATGAAAATGCCTATCCAGGCAAAAAAGGGGCTGTTGCAGGGCTGGGGAGAAAACAAGGAGAGAAGGGAATCTAGTCTTAACTTCAGAATATTTAACAGCTCATTTTCTTGCTTCTGTAATAAGGTGTAACTACCAGGTAAGATGATGGTAGATACTTGTTACGACCCACTCTAAAGAGAAATTTACGTTTGAGTAGGAGTTACTAGGCTGTTGGAGGTACTAAAGTCTAATATCAGAAGGATATGCTAGCTGGGAACAGAATTTTTACTTACCACATAGTCAATAAGATATCAAAGACATCTTATTGTTAAGTTTGCATGCAAAAAGAAAGAATACTCCATGCTCAGGAATATTTTCAGTATTGTTCCTTTGTAAATTAGTAGGAATCTCTTACATTCAAAATATGTGTTAGTCCTTATTCACACTTATCACAATAGCAACAAGATGAATTTAATGATGATTTAGGCAAGTGAGAAGAAACCAGCTAATTACATGTCATGTTAGACAGCGCTGAACCAGCATATGCACAAAGTAACAGGAGGGATTCTTTTTGTTCTATTTCAGTGACCCACTGCACCAGATGGTGCTCTGTAGCTCAGTTGTCCTTCTCTCTCACACTGCAGATGACAGAACTGATATTCTAAAAGCAAAAATCGGGAGTAAATTTCGAGGGGGAACAAAACTGGGTTGCGGTGCTCTCTCCACCTCTCTGCTATTTCCAAACGACATGTCAAAAGTGTACCTGAAGAAGGTGAGTGATCAGAAAACACCTTGTCCCAGAAAACACTTGTAGGGAACATTGCTACATGGCAGGGATTGCATCTCACTTGGAGATGTAAGAGTGGGGCTGATACAGCCTTAGCTGCCTGTTGCAGACTGTTCCTGGTACATCACCTCAATCTCCTTCAAGGAGTCCTAATCACCTATAGCAGAAAATGTAGCACTGGATTTCTGTGCAGACATCCTACAACTGAAATAAATTTTTATTGCTGAGATAATCAGATGTCACAGCACCGTTGTGAGAACCAGGTCTTAGAGAGTCCAAAAGCAGCAGAAGGATAGATGTGCATTTGCCTCCAATGACAAAGTCTGATTAAAGCCTGTTAAACTGAGTATGTGAAAGATCCAGTATGTACGAACTATGTTATAAAAATCAGCTGAAATCATTAATTATCTGCTTCTTGTTAATTTCTTTATGTAAGCTGCATCATCATTTCTAGGCACAGTAATAACTCCAAGGCAGCTTTGCTTTTTTGATCATCCTCTTTCCTTCCTTGGAAAAATGATGTGTGATATATAGTGGAAATATGAAAAATGTTACTCCTAATCACTGGAGCCATGCATATTACCCAGAACAGTTAAAGGTATTATTACCAAGAACAATATTTTAAGCTGAATCTGATAAAACTTAAAAAACATGTTAAACTATAATTAGACTGCAAAAAACATTCAAAGACTCCTCTCATCCTTTTGTTACTCATTTGTAAAGTAGAACTATGAATAGACAAAAAAGGAGCTAAGTCATTACTGTGACTTCTGTCTGCTTCCCTGAAACAAAGTCAGCGGTAATTTCTGTAATGATGTTCACAGGAAGCTAAAAATTGCAGAAAATACTAAAAAGCTAACAATAATCTATTTTTTTTTGTTTCACACAAAGTTATACTACAAAATAATTATTTTCTGTAAAAAAAAAATCTTAATTCTATTTTGTACATGGGGCATATGTTTGTGACACAGAAATTCATAGAATCACAAAATGGATAAGCTTTGGAAGGGGCCACAGTGGGCCATCAGGTCCAACCTCTCTGATCAAACAGGGTCATCCCAGAGTCACCTGGTACAGAACCTAGATCATATCCCTCTTTTCCCCCTACCTCTCAGTACATCTAGTCAGAAGTGTGATTTTTTTCATATGGAATAAAAAATTTTAAAAGTGGTTCAGATAAGAAACAAAATTTACAATATTTTGCTTCAGTGCTATTGCAATCGGGACTGATCAGGTGTCTTGGAATATAGAGGATTTGTTCCTTCAAATTAAAAAGTGTTCCTGCTTTACAGAATGATACAACTCTGCCCTGGAATGGAAAGATATAGAAGAAAATTTTCTATTATCACCTTGCAGTGGACCCAACAGCACTATTCTCACCTACAGTCCTCTTCAAAGGTAGCAAACACTCTGCTCAAGGGCTTTAGTCCCACAGCCTTAACACCTCTTCTAGGTAGAGGTAGACTTGCTATACAGTTAGCCCACAATCTCTCTCTTACAAACGACAATCAAGTTCACCAAAGCTTCTTTTTCATTTCTTTTGCCCGGTAGTTTAAAGTTTTATGTCTATGAAGTGCATATAAATACACATTTCCAATATTAAGTAAGCATTCTGCGGGTTAATTTTTTCTGGACATGCATGAAAGTAATAACACCTAAAAAATGGCAATGCATGATTTATATCTAGGACCTAATAGTGAGAGGTATACTTACCAATTGTTTTACATATGTTACAGAAAGTCAGGCTGACCTTGCACAGGGTTCCTTTTTGTTGTTCATACTTTTATTATAAAATTATTCATGTTACCAAAGAGTACAGTGAATAATTCAACAGTAAGTTATAACATAAACTAAAAGAATTCTTTTTCAGGGTGGATGGTGCATTTTCTGTGATTGTGTCTTTAACTCCCACAAAAATAATAACATTAAAATAGCTGAAATCGGGTCCTTTCTATCATAGAGTTACCACAACGCAGGTTAATTAGAAAATAAGTGCAAAAGCCATGCTGGGGAACACTGAAGGGTTTGTTAGATCTGTTCCCAGCTTTTGGTCCAAGCTCACTAACACACTCCCAGCCACAGCCCTGGAGGCAGCATGGGCTGAGCACTGTAGGCTCTTTCCACTGAGGAGTTTGGGTATGGCAATGCTATTTTTGAGGATTAAAGAATTTAGCAGCATGAGCACAGACCACTCAGCTGTAGTCCCAGAGAGAAATCCTAAAGAGTGTTTATTGGTATTGGCACAGCCTGAGCAAGCAATAACAACTATCTTCCTAAAACTGGAGGTAAGGATAAAGAAATTAAATGCTCCATCTGGTACTGGGTAATTGTTATTTGTCATAAATAGACAAAATTAATGAGACTGTACATACTTGCACATTTCTGAGTAGAGCAGGTCAGAGAATATTGCGATCTCTCTCCTGAACTGTGTCACCTTATCTGTGTGTTACCTGAAAATGTACTCTTGTTGAAGACAGCCCATCTCTGAAAGCCCATATACTATGCTGAAAAAGCTTTTTTTGCTGTTATGCATGAATTAGTGGTTGAAAATAATCTATTAAGAAAATAGGAAAAAAATAAGGTCTTAGAAATCCACAGAACTGACAAGTCTCTTTTTGGTAGTGAAAATCAGAACACAGTTGTTGGCAAAACAGGATACCCTTGAAAATGAAAACAAAATGAAAAATCAGCTTTCATTAGCAAGCAACTCACCTACCAACAGAAAGTGATGTTGGCCACCACTGGCTACCATAATAATCTGTCAGGAGTTTATGGGCTAAGGGTTAATTTCCTTTTTATCTCTGTGTTTAAAAGTATCAAAAATTAAATCTTCCGAATGAATCTCTAAACAATATTCCATGGGGAAAAAAATGCACTCACCCTTACAGCAGTAAAGTCATCAACTACCAAGTAAAAAAGAAAATTAGCTGCCTCCCTGAGGTCTTTGCCCATCACTGGGGCTTGGGCAGCTTGTTCATTTAGGGGTCTTGGAAAATCTTGCCCTTAGTCTTGGGAGATTTTTCATCAGTGTGATTGTGTATCTCATAGTACTGAAGTCCTATGCAACTATAAGCAGCAGTTGTTTTCAGAAGTATTAAGTAATGGTATTGCTGTAAGCAGCAGAAATGTGTTATGATTTCCCCTTTCTTTTTCAGATGCCCCCAAACTACTAGTAAAATATAAGCACAGAAGGGGACTTTGGGATAATGATCGGGGGCTGAAGCAACTCTGACTTTTCCAAATGCTCTATGGCCAATTCCAGTGACAAATAGAACAGATCCTGCAAAGTGCCTCACACATATAATAGTTTTGAATTGCTGGTTGTGCTCACTTGCAGAGGTGAGAGATTCATTTTTCATCTAACCCTTAAGGACATAACTGCATTAGTCTCTCCCTCTCTAATCCAATCAGTGGCACTGTTCCTCTCCTGGGTAAATGGCAATGTAGTGCCACTCTCTATCATTATAAACAGGATTTATGAAAGTTCAGAATTCCTGTTTTCTTTAGTAACTTGTTTCACTGAGCCTTGGGAAGCCTGAGAAAGAAGTGTATGTCAGGGATAGAAAGTTCTTTAAATGGAGATATTCTATCTTAATCTCAATTCCTAATTTTTTGCCTTAAAAACTCATAAAAGGAATAGAAACAGTCAAGTATGATTACAATGTACAAATAACTCACAACTAGAATTGAGTAATATGAATTGTGGGTTGGTTTCTTAAAGGTAACTCTCACTTTTCATCTCAGCTTCACACAAGTGTGTCCATTCTTTGTTTAAATTCTCTTGACCACATGGAAGAGGAAAACTCTTCATATCTAGTATTTGATACATGAAAAAACTATCCTTAAATGCATATTTATATCAAGAATTATAAAAACACTTGTGTGTTTTATATACTTATATATATTTAAGATAAGTGTATGGGAGATAGGCTTTTATTGCCTACAGCAAGCTGTGTAGTCTGAAACAGTCTGAGCAATTTTACCTGTCAGATGTTGCTCACTCTTACCCAAATCTTTTAAAATGTCTTCTAGAAATACTATAGAAGAGCAAAAATGTCACTGAGGAGCAATCAAGGGAGAAATCTTATAAAAGAACTGAAAAACCAAGTATACTGGGGTTTTATATATATATATATAATGTATATATGTATGTGTGTATATGTATATACCTATATATTTTGATAGGTAACAGACCTTTCATAATAGTTACACAGTTAAATACTGTAATAAAAGTTTGAATCCACACCTACTTCTGCAAAATATCCTGGTTTATGTTATTGTAACAATACATGTAGTAATTTATTAAATTGTTGAATGGTATATATAACATAGGGAAAATATTAGAATCATAGAATCACAAATCAGAATCATAGAATCAGCTGGGTTGGAAAGGACCTCTGAGATCATCAAGTCCAACCCTTGATCCACTACCACCACAGTTACTAGAGCATGGCACTAAGTGTCATATCCAGTCTCTTAAACATCTCCAGGGATGGAGAATCCACCACCTCCCTGGGCAGCCCATTCCAATGCCTGATTACCCTCTCTGTAAAGAATTTCTTCCTAATATCCAACATAAACCTTCCCTGGAAGAGCTTCAGATCATGCCCTCTTGTCTTACTGGGAAAAGAGACCAAACCCACCCGGCTACAATCTCCTTTCAGGCAGTTGTAGAGAGTGATGAGGTCACCCCTGAGCCTCCTCTTCTCCAGGCTAAACAAAATCCAAACTCCCCCAGCCTCTCTTCATAGGACTTGTGCTCAAGTCCCTTCACCTGCCTGGTTGCTCTTCTCTGCACCCACTCCAACACCTCAATATCCTTCCTGAACTGAGGGGCCCAGAACTGGACACAGCACTCCAGGTGTGACCTCACCATCACTGAGTACATGGGTAGAATCACTTCCCTGCTCCTGCTGGCCACATTGTTCCTGATCCAGGCCAGGATCCATTGGCCTTCTTGGTCACCTGGGCACACTGCTGGCTCATGTTCAGCCTCCTGTCAATCCAAACTCCCAGATCCCTTTCCACCTGGCTGCTCTCCAGCCACTCTGTGCCCAGCCTGTAGCGCTGCAGGGGGTTGTTGTGGCCAAAGTGCAGGACCCGGCTCTTGGTCTTCTTGAACCTCATCCTGTTGAAATCAGCAAAACTCTCCAGCTGTCCAGGTCCCTGTGCAGAGCTCTCCTGCCTTCCAGCTGATCGACACTCCCCCCCAGCTTGGTGTCATCTGCAAATTTACTAATGGTGGACTCAATCCTCTCATTTAAATTGTCAATAAAGATATTAAGCACTTTTGTTTTGGTCAGAAAGGACCCCTGCCATGGACAGGGACACCTTCCACTAGACTAGGTTGCTACAAGCCCTGTCCAAACTGGCCTTTCCAGGGATGGACCATCCACAGCTTCTGTGGGCAACAAGTTCCAGTGCCTCACCACCCTGACAGTAA
Organism: Myiozetetes cayanensis; assembly: GCF_022539395.1. NCBI lineage: Eukaryota > Metazoa > Chordata > Aves > Passeriformes > Tyrannidae > Myiozetetes > Myiozetetes cayanensis. The sequence continues at coordinate 13,727,266 of NW_026087742.1, forward strand.
ACAATTTTTTCCTAATATCTAATCTAAACCTGCCCTCTTTCAGTTGGAAGCCATTCCCCCTTGTCCTGTCACAATTTATTATTAAATTTATTTTTTTTTGTTTTCACCTAAAATTATTAAAGCAGTAGTTGTGCATTCCGTAAGTATGACCAGCAACTCTGAACCTAATTCTTATGTTTTCCCTTTTTTATGCTTTATAATTTTAGTGTCATTTATAAAGTAAAATAATTAGATCTTTGGAACAGTGGGCATCGTATCTCACTAATGCGCCACATGATCCAATTATATGGAAAAAAATACATATATTTTAAGGATCTTTAGAGTACCAATCCCAGAAGATTTGACCACATTTTTTCTGAAACCATTCTTTATAAATATTGGAGTGCTTGTGCTTCACAGACACAAAAGTGTGAAGGAAGTGACATTGGAAAAAACATTTATAAGTAACTATGGTAACTAAAGATTCCTTCATATTGTAGTGTCTCAAATAGAGTTTATAGACTCCACCAGGCAGAGAATAGAAACAACAATATAAGATGAAATCCAACAAGTTCAGTTTTGAAGGAAATGAACTATTAATGAATGGTTACAGAAGATTAGTTTGAAGTCACTGCTTTGGAATAAAATAGAACGTATTATGTAAAATGATACACTTGCATGTATGCTACAATTTAATAACATCTGTCACAGATATTCTCCAACATGGAAAAAAAGTAAAATACTTGTATATTTCATTTCATTTCTTCTGAATATTATAGTCTCACAAGGAAAAAATTTGTTCTCTAAACAGGAAATTTCTCTAAATAACAAAGCTTCTTCATCATTCATTTTCCTTAAGAGCAGCAATCTCCCCTTCTTCTGCCTTTAGCATTTGAAAGAAACCTCAAATCACATTCGTATTTTCAAATACATAATTTCATTCTTAGAGGCTATTCATGTTTCATAAAAAGTGTGACCTACAACTGAAGGAAAGAGTATTTTTATATAAAATGAAGATGTATTTACAGTATTTCTGATGACTGACTTCAGTGAAAATAAACTTTCCTAAACTTATTTGCAACCTGAATATATTGTCCAACTTATCTATGGAGAAACTGTGAAAATACAAACAGAGCAGGGGATCCTCATATTCATCAAGGCCCTTGATCAACTACATATCCCTAAAGGAATTACTTCACAAATTTACAAACTTACAAAATTACTTACACAAATTTACTCACTATTTCTTTTTAAGAAAATACCTCCCTGTACTCAACCTACTGGAACATTTATTTGGTAATGCTTGTAAAAGTAATGAATCAAACATCATTTTTGTAGTGCTAATGGGCTTACTCGTGCAATTCAGGAGATTAAACACAACATTTTAACAAAAACTGTTCTGCATCTTTTCTGTGATTGGAAATTTTAAGAAATCCTTGTTTCCCCTCATTTAGGGTAGGGAAACAAAACCCAAGCAAAGCTTTACACTCTTTTTGTGCAATAGTCGTGGTCAAACCCTAATGTTTCTTTACGTAAAGTGGGTAACTAATTAACCAGGCAGGACAAAAGGAAGTTAAAAACTTTTTGCACCTTCCTATTCTATTCTTTCTGGTACTATCATTGCCATTAGTAATTTCACAGAAACCCTATTCCAGAATTGGCTTTGAAAGGATTCACATTCTTCACATTTTCTGCCCAGTATTATCTACTTAACAACTAAATAATGTATTAAAAGTAGAAATATATCCTGAAAACACTAAGTATAATTGAATCTTATTTTTAAGATTTTTTTTTTCTCAATTGTAGTGCAATAATGAAGAAAAAAAAGTTTGCCTTCAATTTCATTATGCATTGCAGTTGTTTAAATATGTTTAAGGTAACCTTGATGCTTCTGCAAGCAAGTGTACATTACAAGGAAAAAGAGCTAAAGTCAAACCACATCAGAAAGAGAATTATAACAGTGTAAATGATTTCACACCCCTTCATTGCTAAGCCCATATATTTGCTTAACTTCTTGGAGGTGTAAAACTGAAAAATTGATTTCACTGTTTTTATTATCCAAAATGAAAGCCCTGCCCAGATATCCATTAAAAAAAAGTTATTGATCATCCTGTATAAGAAAAGACACATGTGAGCTTCTGAAAGATAGGTGACCCGCCCCCAGCTTTACCTGTCTTATTAGGTACATGAAACAACATGCAAGGGAATCAGTGTCTTTATAGTGTTATTTTAATTTTTTTTTTAGTATAAAAAAAAATCTGACAAGATTCAGCGCAACATTGTGGATGCCTATTAAGAATTTACTATAAAATTATTTTTTAATATTAAATACATATTTGAATGAAGTTGGGAACTTAGCAATTAAGGAACTATGGTAAATCCTCTCATAATACCTGATATTTTAGATTTAAGAAAAGTTTGAAATATATATGTATACCCTTGACAGAATAAGTAAAATACAGAAAGAACAAAATATAGCTTACATGATCAGAAAATGACAATTATTAGGGATTTTTATTCCAGGTAGAAATTAGATTATGTTCCTTTCTCTTTCTGAGAGTTATGTGAGCAGTGTATTAATATATGTATATGACTGGGTTTGATAGGCCAAATAGAGTTACAAAGAAAATTGCTATAATATACCAAAACAAATGGGCTTTCTTTTTGATGTAGTTCAAAGCATCTTGATAAATTCCAATATTTTCATCATTCATTTTGAAATAATTGTTGTATGTTTTCCTTTACATGCCCCTCTGTTTTCCACCCTGTGTAATAATGTAAGATTCTAGCTTAGTGTTAAAGCTTTCTAACAAAGACTATTTAAAAGATTAGTTTTATTTCTTCAGTTATCACCACATGATATGAAATTCTTTTCTAGTTGTCCTATTGGTAAATTTGCCATATATTTTAGCTTCTTCATATAACTTTGAGGAATTTTGTCCTTGGTGTTAATGTTCTTTAAAACAACACACAAAAAGGCCAAAACTTTATCAGTAATTAAAAACAGGTAAGATAGAACTCAGTCTGCATCTGAGTACTGCTATAAATTTGAGGATTATTTTCTTCTAGAGAGAATATTTAAGGACACTTTAGATTACAAAGTCCCTGCAGAATTTGTACATTCTGATTGTGAGGGACAAAAACGCGTAAGACACTTAAAGTGGTAATTTCACCTGAGGAATTCACGACAGAATTCCTGGAAAGAGCAACAGGTAATTCTCAATCCATGATGCACATCCACATTTTACCAGGAAGTTATGAATACCTTTTACAGGGATTAATTTGTATTCTTCCAGACTTCCATATGAGGAGGAAGATATCTTAATGCCATTTCTTGTCAACTGATCTTGAAAAGAAAATACAAGCCCTCACTTTCACAAATGTAAATATGCATAGAAAATGCTAGGAATGTTTGCGTATTAAGAATATATTTTATATTAATTTATAATTTTCAAAATAAAATATATTTGAGATTTTTGAGGTGTTTAGTTTTTGCATTCTTTACTCACTTCTTTCTTTCTCATAAGCAAATGTCTAGAGAGAGAAAAGACAAGTAACTTTCTTTGGACCACTCTACTATAATAAATTTTGTTTCAGATTCTCCACTTCCATACACTCTCTCCTCCCCATCAATCTTTTTTCTTTATTGCCTAAGAAAAATCCTGATTTTCCCAATCTTCATTTAGAAAAAAATTTCCCTACTCTAAAACAGACCAAGTGATTTGTTTTGGAGGATTTTAATTTTGTCATACAGGATGGAATTTTAATCAAAGGTCTAGAAGCTCCACTGCAACGCCTGTTACAGTTATGAGCATTCATGAAAGTTATGAATATATTTTTTAAATTTTATGCTTGAATTTGGTGCATAATCTCTTGAGTTGATTAGAAATTGAGAGGAACATCTTTCTTATTCTCACAGTGATATTAAAAAGTTACTTGAGTTTGAGATATGTAAAGATTGTGAAATACACATACATTCCTCAGCATCCCATACATAGCACTAATCATTCATAGCTGCTTTCTGAGGGTAACAAACAAATAATGTCTTTGACCTTAAGTAAAAACAGATGAATTCTTTGGCAGTGTGAACAGAAAACCTGTACACCTGTGAATGTCTGATACTTGACCATTTCATGAAGGTCTTTGAAAGAAAATGGATTTTTTCTCTGATCTTAAACTTCTGTAAGATCTTTAAGATAAAAATACACTGTAAACAACCCACATAGCAATCTCAGTTTTGCTTCTACATTTAAGAGCCTCTTTGTTCTGTGTTTTATCTTGGTGAGATAGCATAGCTGTAATTTATTTTCAACCACTTGGTATTTACAGACATCATGAGCAGCTTTTCAAAAGGGGCCAGTAGAACTGATTAGAATGTATTGTGTTTGGTGCTTGAGCTTACCACATGCAACTTTCCTATGATTACATAGCATGGACTCCTTTTATTTTTAAACCAGATGAAGAAAAATGGTGTCCCTCAGTAAAAGCATCTTGTATCATTCAATTGCAGTGATTACTTTTTCTTGAGGGAAAAACATTATGAGACAGAGCTATGAATGTAGAGGGAGAACACAGGTGAATAAACACGGTTATAATGAAAGTCCTTCAAAACTTGAAAATACCAAAGCTAAAGTGGCTGTGTAACGTTATGTTGCACATCACTTAACACTTCACCAAAACAGTGATTTGAATGAACTCTCCCCACTACCAAAACCTTGCCCTTTACACCCCATGAAGAATATTCTGTTTCGTTAGTAATGAAGTTATACATGTTGTAAAAAGGACTGTGGATGTAAATACTACAACTGATCAGACTTTTTGCTGCAAGCAACAGCTGTATTATATAAACATTTCAGACTGTGATAAAACATGATGGGAATGCAACACGGTCATCAGATACCACACGTTAAAATTTTTTAGTCATTTGGAAATTGGACTAATTAATGCATTAATAACAGTTTAACTGACCACAGTTGAAAGTGTTGTGATCAAATTTAAAAAAAAAAAATCCTGAACAGCTATGAAAATGACAAGTAAATGTGGTGGGGACACTTGATCCCAGGTCATACTTTGTTTCAGGCTGACTAAGTAGTCTATTCAAATGCATAAGGTTCACCATAACAATTTCTTGAACATGAACATGAAAAATCTGAGTGCTGGAGCACCCAGAATTGAACTTCTGAATTTCTATGATAACAATTTAGATGGAAACCAGCAACAGAGAGAAAACATTTGAATATAAACTTGGTTTATAAAAGGTGTTTTCCTTGGTTTGCAAAGAACTTTTTTATTTTATGTCAAAGAATCATAGAATCATAGAATGGTCTGGATTGGAAGGGACCTTAAAGATCACCTCATTCCAGTGCCCCTGCTGTGGGCAGGGACACCTTGCACTAGACCACGTTGCTCCAAAGCCTGTCCAATCTGGCCTTAGACACTTCCAGGGATGGGGCATCCACAGTTTCTGTGGGCAATCTGTTCCAGTGCCTCACCACTCATCTCAAGCAATGGCTTTGTCCAAGTACTGTTTGCATGGAAGATTCATTTTTAGCAACTTTGACAGGGAAATATAACACAGTTACATGTTTAAATGCAGGATATAGGTTTTACCAGAATAATTGTTATGTTTTTTACAAATATTTCTCTTTGTGGAATTCATTGATACACCTAGCTCTAGGATTTGATCCTCGTTTGTAGACTGATTACTCAAGTAACTGCCATCTTGATAACAGTGTGTTTTTTGGCTTGTGTCAGACTGGATAGCAACAGTATTTTTCATCAGATTAAGCCTAAAACACTCCACTGCAAAGGAAGAAGATTTGTGGCTAACTCTTTCTGGACCACTGAAGACTCAAAGGACTAAGCAAGGTCTTAGTCACCCTGGTAAATCTGAAATCACTATTAATGGAGAGACAAGGTCCCTAATAACCTTCATGGTGTTGCTAGATGTTGCAGCTACAAATATATTTTCTTCAAAAATATCACCTGTATTTGGCATTGAACATAAGAGGGAAATGTTTTTAACATCATATTTGACAGTTCAAATCATAAGTTAGAGACTTGTTAGTTTAAGTTGTAAAACAGGGCTTGCAGAATATAGAAACAATAAAATCCAATGTAAAATTAGGAAGCTGCATGTCTTGAGTATAATTGCTAACATTCATTAATAAGAATACCACAAGCCTTGTGTACAGTAGGGTGGTGCTAAATGAATCCCAAGGTGGGAATGCAAACTGACACACTTAACTAACATATCTGACAGACTTTGCTGAGAAAGGCACCGCATCACTCGTACAGATTATTTCAGAATTGCATTTAGAAGTTCATTCATGTTACATGAAAAGGTGTTTCAATTAAACTGAGTAAAGCCATTTTCATGGATAAATTGGAGTGTCTTCCAAGAAAGTTGTACTTGCAGCACTTTGTAACCATGACTGGTAAAATTTCTTCCCATAACAAGCTCAAAGACAACAGAGGTACAATAAGCTGCCCCAGGGTGAGATCCACAACTCTCAGGATACTCCTCTCCACAGATGCAGTTTTCATTACACTGCACCACAAAAGCTTAATTTGTAAGAAATCTTAGGCCCAAATGACCCAAGAGATCAGCCTAGGTGCAAAGAAGAATTGGAGTTTCATAAGTGAACCAGGACTAAATGAACAATGAGGGACTTCACAACCTCTCCATGAAGACCCAGAGTAAAAGATATGTCTGATGGGACATCCAGCATTGACATTACAGCCTCCTCTGTTTTGGTAACTATACCAAGCATGTAATATATTTTATTGTTTTTTTATTTATATGGAGTGTAGTCTGTTGGGAATTAAAGTCAGATCAGCAGGCTTACCAACATAGCCTTGCAGGCAACAGATTAAGAGAAAAATAAAGAGCAGATAAGAATGGAAAACAATGTTGTTTTTCTCTTTAATCAGGCATTAGAATACAGACAATTGCAATGAAGCTGCAGAGAAGTATGGATAACGTGTCTTTTACCCTATTTAGATAATCAAGGGACTAGTCTTACACAGCTTCCAGGCAACTGCTTTATTGCTTCTTTTCTGTTTTGCATTGAGTATTGAATTTTTTCCTCCTCCTTTTGAGCATTGGTAATGCCCATGAGTCCCAAAAAACCTGTCATCTCAAAAATCTAGCTTCTGTTTGTTTTTTACTATTGAAAACTACATTGAATTAATGCAGGCAGTCTGGGGAAAAGTGCTTTTTGTTTGTAGCAATCAACTGCATATATGAACCATCTCCATCCTGCCAGAGAACACTGAAGCTATCTGAAGTATTAGCACAGTTGGTGGATGGAATTAATTTTAAAGCTCATGTCTGAATAACTGTGATTGTCACTAACTTACATGTACACAAATGACAGTCAGTTATAAAAAAGCAAATCAGACAATCCCACTTACTAAACTTCACCTGTAGGTTTTTATATGGTTGTTCTTAGACTTAAAAATCAGGACCAAAATCATTAGTTTTCAAAATACAGCCATGGACACCTGACTTGTTACAAGTATTAAGTTATTATTCATGCTTAGGACTGCACATGTAATAATGAAGAAACTCAGACACAGGCTGATCACACCAGTGTGTGTCAAGCCAAGGAGTTCGAAGCACTACTTAATTTTTATATCGAAGGATAGCAGAGGCAAGGGAAGTCATGTATAGAAAGTAAATTATGAGTTATGCACACAAGTCAGCTCTCCTGACTCCAAATCCTGTGTTTAACAACTGTGCTCTCCCTCTTCCCAGCGCCCTGAATTTGTTTAAATTCTTTGCACCAAACCACCTGAATGAAATCTTGTCTGCATTGAAACGCAGCTGAACTCAGACAGAATAAGAAAACATCTATACTGTGATATGGTTCAGAGACTCAGCCCTCTGACACATGAATTAGAAATAACACTCACCAGCACTTTTATTGCTGCAATTCCTTCCCCAGGCACTATGAGGGGTTACAAATTCTGCTCAATTAACTTTTTTTTCCCCGCTCGAAGGCTTGATTTCAATGTACACAAATGAACACCTGAACTTTGCCTAGTAGGTCAATCACCACGTTAATCAGCTTTTGTGAGATGCAGCTGGGCACCTGTGTTTAGAGAATGAAAACTTCATGTCTGCATTTGGAACAGAATTTGAGGAACTACTGGGGAAAGGGGGACTGTGCTATTCAAAGACCTCCAGATATAAATGCAGCCTCTAGAAAACCGAAAAGCAGCTGCAGGTCCATGACCCACATATCCCAAAGCTGGTAACAGTGGCCACAGTGTGAAACAGCAGGAGTAGCAAATCCCCTTTGCCTGGGTAGCTTTGGTACACTGCTCATAAAATTGGCACTGAAGGTGGTAAAAGCCAGGTATTAATTCATATTCCATGGGATGATGGGATGTAGCCTGGGAAATTCTACCTTTTTGTGGCTGCCAAAGTGGGTCAGGTTCTTCAAACTCTTCTATCACCTCCTCTCCTCCCTGTCCTCCGGTATATTCTTTTTTTACAGTACTTCTATATTTTCTTTGTTTTATTCACTAGAAGCTTTTGACCTCCTCTCTCTCTTGCAGAGCTATGAAGCTTCTAAGTAGCTACTAATATTTTAGCCTCATATATTTCTCCCAGATCTTCTCACTTTTTAGTCTGTACATACCACTTGCTTCATATCTATTGCAGATTTATCTTTAAATGAAGTAATATTTTACCAGCATATATATAAACACCAATAAATATAGGAGAGAAAAAAAGGACTACATCTTAAAGACGTGAATTCTGATCTCCTAGAATTCATTTTTGTTGCATTCCCTGTAGCACAGTGTTTTGCCAGTTAGCCCTCATTCTATATAATTTTTGCTAGTTGTAAAACATAGAATTGTTATTTTACATCTCTCTTACATGACTAATTATTTTTATAACCTGGCCTTCCTCTTCTCTTTATTTTTCTAAGTTGTTTTTTTAATTATTATTATTTTTATTTTTTTTTAATACAGAACAAGTCCCAGGAACATCTTACTAGAAGCATCTCCCCATCTGGGTCTCATGTGCTGTGAAATATGGTTTAGATTCAAGGAAGAAGATAAATAGTTTTCATTTGTAACCTACAGAAAATGGTGTGTTCTGCTCTGGTAACTGGAAAATCTAAAAAACACTCTAACATAAATTCTGTGTTCTTTTTAATAACAATAGTCATATAAGAGGATGGCTGAGCTTGTATAACCTTCCTGTTATCCATCAAGTCAAATCCTATTAAAGCTTTAATGTTACAGGCACTTAACACTTAAAAGTTGCCTTACCTGTGGGATAAAAATGTCTGATATGCCCTCAACTTGAAATAAAGAATTAAAGTCATCATAACCGTATATTAACAGTTGCCTGCTCTGCTTATCTTTTAGATTGGAAAGTGTGTTCTGGTCATTCTGTAGAAAGCTGCTATTATATATCAAGTACTAATTTCATCACTTCTGAAGCTTTTCTTTTCATCTGCATCCTTCACACTATCCATCTGTAACTTCTTTATCTCCTTCTTCATGAACACTTCTTAGTGCTCGTGAATTTATATTCACAATATTCTTCTGAGGACAGAAGCAATAAGAGTCTCTTTACAGATCAGGAACCAAAGTACAGAAGAATCAAATCAGATTATAAATGCATCATTGTGTTTAGGTGTGGTGTCCAATTTTCATTTGAGGTTATATTGTTAGTAGATTAAAAACAGAAATAAAAATGAGAAATAATCCTTCATAGAAGGCTCCTCTTTAAAAAATTTAACCAACCAAACTAAGAACCAGCGTGTAAACAGAACCTTTCCTCTTGCAATATACATCCTTTCTGAACTGGTTAGATTCAGAACTGGTTTTCCAAGTCTTGGAGTCTTGAAGATCTTATTGAAATTACAATTTACTGAGGGTTATTCTAATATATATATTCTAATATTAAGACTCATGTATATTATAAAACAGAATAATTAGGAATGTAGGTGCAATTGAGCTTGGATCAGTTCAACAAATTCCAGTTAGCTTTGCCAAGAAAATCTGTGGATAAAGCGCTCATGAGGAAAACTGGCAAGTCATTTCAATGGTTTGATATGGCTGTGGGGGTTTTGCTGTTCTTGATGACTTTCAGTTTTATGACATAAATATGGAATTTTTGAGCAACATGTTGAGCAGTGAAAACTGTTGTTTACAGGACAGGAACACTGTGGAGCCAAAATTTCTCATCTTAGAAGGAAGTAAAACTAAAAAGTTTTGACAGAAATTGTGGAAATCCACAGAAAGATAAAGAAAAGAGACAGAAAGTCGAGTACAGGAAACTCATTCACTTAGTCTTTGCAGTATAAGATACTCTGTCTTCCTCAGAAAGGGAAGACACAACATTAATCTTGATTCTGTTTGGAAAAACTACAACAAACGTGTAAGAAAATGTCTTCTCACAGTCAAAGAAGCAGAAGTTGAACTTGTGTTTTCTAACTTCTTCAAAGTACTCCTCTGTTTCAAAAGAAAGCAAATTAAAGAGGACAAGGAAGAGAGAAGGCCATGTTTAACAACAAGTGACCTCATCACTCTCTTCAACTACCTGAAGGGAAGTTATAGCCAGGTGGGGGTTGGTCTCTTCTCCCAGGCAACCAACAACAGGACAAGGGGACATGGGCTCAAGCTCTGCCAGGGGAAGTTTAGGTTAGATGTTAGGAAGAAATTCTTTACAGAGAGGGTGATCAGGCATTGGAACGGCCTGCCCAGAGAGGTGGTGGATTCACCATCCCTGGAAGTTTTTAAAAAGAGATTGGACATGGCCCTTAGTGCCATGATATAGTAATTAGAGTTGGATCAGGGGTTGGACTTGATGATCTTGGAGGTCTTTTCCAACCCAATCTGTTCTATGATTCTATGATTCTATAAGTCAGGAATTTTTTTACCTTCAGTCAGGAAATTCAGGAGAGTGTTAAATAAGAGATTTCTGATTATTTACAATTCTTATATACAGAATATTATTCTGAAATAAATTTCCTGTCTACCCTTGTGGAAAAAATATAATCAGAAAAACTGCTTTAGAGTGCATTTTCAGATTAAAGTAACTGTCAGAAAGCATGAGAAACTACAACAAGATGGTTTGAGTCAAGACAATGTAGGAATTTAAGAACTTTTCTACTTGAGAACAAATAAAGAATCTGAACTGCAGATAAAATTTTGCAATATGTAGGAATTATTGATTAAGTAATGTAGCATGTGATATCCCACTCTCAGTAACATTTTTTAATGGGTTGAAGCCATAGTCATAATAAAGATAAAATTGACTGAGAATTGGTCAAAAAACATCACTAACAACCAGTTTCCCACATCCTTCTAGATAGTGTAGCACAGCAAAAAACATTGGTGTTTTTTACTTATTTTCAGAAAAAAAATCCCCAAAGCTGCTTCAAAGGATAAATCCCAAAGTATGTAGACAAATATATCACTTTATAATTAATGAATAAGTATCTTCCATCTCACCCAAGAATGGGTTGTCTAAAGTTTTCAATATTCAAGCCTAGGAACAAATAATTTCCTAAATAGAATAATTATAAGGTCAATAAATTGCCACAAAATATTTCTATGACAGCAGTAATGTCTGAGCCCGTATTAAGGACCAACACTTCCATGTTCTTGTACAAACAGGAATTAACTACAATAAAAAGTCTGTCCTCCAACCAGCTTATGGCATATCCAATAAAGCAGTCATTCCCAAAAGACATTTGTCAAGATATAAGGACTACAAAGTTTTCTTCACCATCAGATAAAATACACAATTGATTAAAAGTTTTATTCAGCGTTTCTCACCCCTGCTTTTCAGTCTCATGAATGACATTTAATAGCATCAATACATATTGTAATCATAGATTAAGAAGTAATAAAGGCTACCCAAATTATTACTAAACATTTTAGAGGCACAGAATTGCTGTCACTGTGAGAAAACCATTATTGTGTAATGCTACTGTACAGGAAAGTGAGGAGACCAGCAGGTGGCACAAAGCAGCTGACTGCAAAACTGGTCATGGTGACCGAGGTGCCAAATTGAGCTTCAGTCAGATTCTGTCCATTTTGTCCTATAATAACTTAAGAACAGAAAATCACCCCAACTGGTTGCATTTTCTGATTATGTTGTATTTTTTTAGTACCATCATTAATGCATTTCTGATTTAGCAAGTCACAGTAAGGTCTGTATTGACTAAGATTATAAGAGAGCTGGTTAAATATGATCTAGTGTTTAAATTCTAACATCCAATACCCACTTCTCAGACAGCTGGATTACTGTCACATTTACTAGCTGAGAGGCCCATATGTGAGCATGATAAGCACTCCAAGATAAACTAAATAAGCAATTAAAGCAAGGGACATGAAAATCTCAGTGGCTAAACCTTTAAAGTGATTAGTTTCATATGGTAAATTTATTTCTGAAGGGGCTAATGCAGCATCAAATAGACTAAATGTCACAGTGTTTAAGAAAGCAATCTGGTTGCTAACTGGATTATGTGCTCTTTTTACATGCAAATGAGAAAGTCTATGTTAGTAACTAGGGACTATCTGTAGTTATTTGAATAATTGATGGAGGAGATATGACATATTTTCCTGTTTCATGTGATTCTAAAGCATTTTCCCACTGCTACACAAAACACTAGAATTTTTCTTATGGTGTGAGAACCAACCCGCAAAAACAATTACAACGGTTAAAAAACATTACAAGAAAAATAATTTTTTTACTAGCAATTTCAAATAATAGGTTATCATATTTAGACTAAAATAAACAAACAACAGATGCCTGGATTGGATTTGAAAACAACTTTGTTAGAAGGTTATTATTAAGAGTGAGGACAACCGGTGTCATGAAACTCAGTTTGAGATGGAAGACTAATATGCTTCCCCTCCATATTTCAACAAGTACATAGGAAACAAAATATGTTTACATTTATAAAAGATATACTATCTGGTTTGTTATTTGATATGAAAGCTCTGTAGATACTGATTGTGTTTGCAGGGACTCAATGAAAATCTTTCCAGTGACCTACAAAACCTTACAACAGGGACTATGGGCATCCTTGTTTGAAGATAAAGCTCTCTGTTTGTACAAATATGAATATGCACAAATATAGATATGATGACTTCAGTAATAGTCTAAACAGTCAGCAAATCTAACTTAAATATTACTTTAAAAGATTAGTTTTAAACAAAGTGAGTTTACTGATGGCAATACCAAAATTGAACAAGGTTTGTTGATACAATTTCTTGAAAGTCATATTCAGTGTCAGTTCAAGGTTTGTGAACTGTGTAGATAAAACATAGTTCTAGCTATGGAACAGACCAAGACAGTAAGACTGAACTCAGGTTTCTACTGAGTGGGGTGGGGACTATTACAGCTGGGATAGCAGCTAGTCTTGGAGAACGGTGAGAGTCTCCTACAGGCTTAGGATGAAAATTTAATTTTCTTCCCTCTCACAGATCACTCCTTCTTCTGAAGACCTCTTTTTCTTTCTTCTCCTATGATTTTCATTTGTCAGTTAATATCTTTTCTGGGCATCCATAGGTTCTCATCACTGCCCATCCATAATACCCATCTGTGCCCACTCACACCCCTACTGCTGACACTGTGCAGGCAGCAGGCACGAGCCTGTCTGTGCAGAGCCACAGGGCCCCTCATTCTTGTTTGGCACATGCAAAGGACACAGATTTCTGCCTATAAAACACTATTTTGGCAGTGGTTTGAGCTGGCTCAAGCTGAGGAGTTCTGTTGCCTGTTGGCAGTTGCGGTTTGTTCTGATGGCAAAGGTGGTTAAGGCTACACCTTCCAGGATGGTTTAGCACAAAGACTAGTGGGCTTCTGTGTTGATCTCCAAAAGGAGCTCAGAATCTCTATCTGCAACCTCTTAGACACAGAAAATAAAGTTCTTCACAACAGTTTTTGCTTATACAGGGTGGTCGAGAGCTGTAGCTAGAATTACTCAGCAAAGCTCCAGTTTCAAGGAAATAATTACTGCAAATAAATACAATCATTCTAGCAGACAATTTTTTTTTTCAAAAAGATTACAAATATTTTCAGAGAAGAGCTGTATTTAAAATACTAGATCAGATCTGCAGGCCCTTGCAGCAACAGTAGCTAACACTGTTTTCTCCAAGTTTGAAGTCAAACAAGAGAAGAATTAAATATTCAATAAATTGGTGAGCCACTCTGCAGCAAATAATATCTCACTCCAATAACTGAGAAAAAAATGACATTATCTTGTTTTGGAAAACAGTTTGAAACAGTAGATTTAGTTTCATAAGCCCAGTGACAGAATCATTGGTCAAAAATGTGACAAGAACTTTAAAATAAATACTTCATTAGCTAAGCTGAATTATACTTTTTCTTTAAAAAGAAGTTACTTCCTTCCTTCTCCTTCCTTAGGAATAAAAATAAGCCCCAATAATGTCTCTGGAAAAAACGTTTATCTCTGGAAAAGTAGAGTACTATTACATTGGAAGGGGTAATAAGCAAAAGTACCACTGTCAGAGTGCAGTGCTGTCAGCCAGTGTTCTTGCAGCACCCACTAGTGAGGAACAGCTTCCAGCCACCTACACAGTCTGAGCTACAGAGCTGGGAAATGTTATCACTACAGAAATCCTGGCATGCCAGAGTAAACCTACAGACTTCCTTGGAGTCACTCTACTGATACATCTGCATTACAGCCTAATCTAATTTTGGTTGTCAGCTCTTGTCCAAGACAAAAAACACAGTCTGAGTTACAAATTGAAGTAGATTTTTGTTTTGTCACTGTTACAAGACAAAGAAATGCTCTTTGTCCTTATTGCTTTGTTATTTCATTAAAACATCTGACAAGTAGAACTGGGAAGATGTTGAAGAGGCTGCTGTGATTCAGGTAATTGCATTATGTGTGATTTCCAGGCTTGAAAAATTCACATTTAAGAATCTACAATCCTAAAAGTAGCAAATATCTCAAAGGTCATTTCAGCTGCATATTACACTGGCAAAACACAGCCATATTCCTTCCCAGTTGTAACATGCATCGAGAATCTTTGGAAACCATAAGTGTACTGTAAAAATTTCAACATCCTCGAGTGGGATAAGTGTGCCTTATACACCCTACAGGGGCATAAGCTCAAAGATGGTGCCTGGACAGCAAACTACTGGGATGTCACAGCTCATAAAATGGCTCCATCCTATTTCCATGTCAAGGCACAAAAAATCAATGTTCTCTTGCTTCCTTTCTTCCTTCTCCCCAGCTCCCACCAGCCAGCAGAGGTATCAGCAAGATGTCAGCAAGACTTCTGGGAGAGAGTTGCTCACACCCTCTGCCTGCCTTCTCAGTTGGGATCACCAGGATCAGCACAACCTATGTACCATGCATATGCAACCACTCACCAACACCACCCATCTACAACAGTTAGAAAAGAGGCATAAATATACACACAGCAGTATTATATGCTTTCTGAAATAGTCACAGAATGGGTCAGGTTCAAAGGGACCACAGTGGGTCATCTGGTCCAACCTCCCTGCTTGAGCAGGGTCGTCCCAGAGCACATCATATAGGATGATGTCCAGATAGTTCTGGAATATCTCCAGTGAGGGAGACTCCACAAACTCAGTGAGCAATCTGTTCCAGTTCTGAAACTGCAAAGAAGCTCAGGTGGAATGCATAAATCCTAGTGCATCAGTTCCTGCCCGTTGCCTCTTGTCCCATTGCTCCGCACCACCAAGCAGAACCTGGTCCATCCACTGACACCTCCCTGCAGATACTGACAGACATGGATGAGGTCCCCTCTCAGTGATCTCTTCTCGAGGCTAAACAGGCCCAGGTTCCACAGCCTTTCCTCATAAGACATGTTCCAGTCCCTTGATCGTATTTGTAGCCCTTCACTGGACGCACACCAGGAACCCCATGTCTCTCTTGTGCTGAGGAGTCCAGAACTGGACACAGAACTTCAGATGTGCCTCAGTAGGGCTGAGTAGAGGGGCAGGATCAGCCCTCTGACCTTCTGGCAATGCTCTTCTTAATGAACCCCAGGATCTCATTGGCCTTCTTGGCTACAAAGACATATGGTTGGTTCATGGACAGCTTGCTGTACATCAGCACCCCCAGGTCCTTCTCTGCTAAGCTGCTTTCCAGCAGCCCCCAGCCTGTGCTGGTGAATCAGAAAACTTCTGCTGCACATTAACTGAAGTCTTGAAGCTCAAGCAGTTTAGTCTACCACTAAAATTGCTGGTTTAGTTTGCTTAACAGACAATAATGCTTTAGCTCTAGCTATATGATCCCATCAGTAGCACCAATGTGTATTATTAGCTTGTCACACTTATTTGTTTGTGTTAGTAGCAACGTGACAGAAAGTAAATAGAAATTGCGTGACTCTGGTCAAATCAAAAAATGTATGCATTTTAGATTTGTGAATAATGCACTTTATCTGTCTGTCTAAGTTGCTTCAAGACATATTTATATAGTTCCTGTTACTGAAAGGAATGGAAATCTTTCCGCCCCTTCTGAGTGATAATTTCTCAGTAATACAACAGGTCTTCTCCTCAGTCAAGGGGAAAAAAAGGTAATTTACTACTATAAACAGAACTAGGTCCTGAAGGTTTCACAATAACTAGATTTGATCTTTGAGATAAACAAAAAAATAGAAGAACACACCCCAAAAAACTCAGGAAAACAACACAAACCCTGTTGGAACAGTGCAGTAACAACCCCACCTTCTCCTTGTGCAGTGTTGTTAATAAATGCCACGGTTGCAACACCAAAGCCTATAGACAGAGCAGTTTAACAAAACACAGTGAGGCACATTCTCTGATCCGAAGGATACACAAGCTCAGCAGCGCAGTCTCCAGTGGGATCAAAGGAATGTTTGACAGAGAAACCTCTCTTCTGACAATATTGTTTGATCTATGTCTCAAGGACAGAAAAGAAATGTTATTTCCATTTTCATGCTGCCGTATAGGAGCTTGCTAGAAGGACATTCTCATAAACAAAGTGTTGCAGACCATACTCTCATCCAGCTCATATTTTTTCCTGTTTTTCAGGGTAGGTGTAGCTCATAATACCAAATACTTTCTGGTGAGATGAGGGTGTGGAGGAGTCCAGTAGTCATAAAACCCACACATCTCTGGGAAATTCTCAGTAGCTATAGCAACTTGCTAGTTCTGAAAAAGAATATTATATGTTTGAAAATGCCTGAAAAATATACAAATGCATCTACTTCCTATTAACTATGAGTGGAATCAACTAAGTCTTTATTTTGTGATAATGAACTTTTAGCTTTTCATTTTGATTAGCAGTGTGGTATTGATAAGATGATTTATGATTTTGGCAACACTTTCAGGGAGAGTTGAAGGGGTTTGGTTGTTTTAACTACAAATTGTGCCTCAATATCCCCCAAATTGGGCCATCACTTAGATATTTACTTTTGGTCATGTAAAATTTATGATCAGGCAGTGCATCATTACTTTTCAATGTTAGAAGAAACACAGTCAATCAAAATAGTAATTTCTGTTTAAAATTTAGTAGTCCACTCAGAGTGGTAGATCAGCTGGTACCTTTGACAAGTAGAAGTACCTTTTGACAAGTACTTTGACAAGTAGAAGATTCATAGCCAAAGTCCCTGATCTACATTGCTCAGGTCCTATTTTCACTTCACCCCTGTCCCCCTTTCTCCCTTTCTCCACTTTTGTTTAATAAAAATTTTGTCCTGAACCTGAGACCTCCACATGAATTTTTTATCAATGTGACATCTTTCTGCATAAAACTGGTGGTTTTTTTCAGTAACTGGTATTTTCTATGTAAAAATGTTTTGCTGAAAAATTTCAAGCAACTCCATTACTGGATTTCTGTTAACCAAAATCTCTGATTTAGAATTATGCTTATGAAACTAATCAGAGATTAATAACAAATGTGCAGATGAACTGTCAGAGCTGGGTGAACAATTCAGGGCACAGAGAGAGAGTTGATTAATTTAGCTCTTAATTGTTAGTAAATTATTCACAAAGTAGTGTTGATTTTAGAGTCAGATTTTTTCATTATTGAGAACTATGCAGCAGTTCAGTCATTAGAGAGAACAGCCTACCATGTAGTTTTCTTGCAAGATATTAGTATTACCCATCATTGCCAGAAATAATTCTATGCCCTACCCAGATTCTTCTCTCTCTTTATTCCTAAGAATTAAAGATATGTAAAAGGTCATAAAAATAGAGAGAGATGGTTTCTGGTGAGCAGGGAGATTCTGCACTTCATGGAAACACACAGCTGAGCACACAGATTTCTTATGGTCTGGGGGATCATTCTCCCTCTGTGGGCTCTTGCTGGTTTATGCTTCTCCCTGTTGTCTCTCTTTCCTTTTTCTTTGTGTTAGGGTTTTTGGGGGTTTGTTGCTGTGGCTCCTGTCTTTTGGTATCTCTTTTGCAGGGCTCTCCAGAAGACTTGGTTACAGGTGGAATAATTTATGAAATCAAAGTTTGTATAGTAAGAGTTAAAGATGCATTTTAATGAAAAAAAATGGCTTCCATTTTGTGTCATGCAATCCAACTCTAGAATGAAGACATCCAGGAGATTTTTGTTTAATCTACTGACTGAAAAGCTGCAGTGTGTAGAGATACATTCCTGATGCAACATCAACAGTGTGATAAACAGATTTTCTGCATCTGACAATGGGTATCACCTTCTAGAGAGAGACGTGTTAACCACTGATCTTCCCTGGCCTTGAAATCAGGTAATCCCTCCTCAGCTGCATTTCTGGAATAAGTTACTTCTTCTGTGTGCATTTTATGAAACCTGAGGTACCTGCAAACCAACACGTGACTACATGAGTGCAAGTGGCAGTTGCTTTGTATCTTTAAAACAGAATTCATGACAGAGTAATGAAAAAAAAAGTTGTTTTTCAGAAACAGAAGTCAGCAAAATAATGTGTTCTGAAAAAAACATTGAGAAAAATGTTTAGACAACAGGCAACAAGATGGCTGTACAGTCATGCCCACAGCATATGATGCATGTTGCATTTTGGAGTTGTTCCAGTAACCAGAGAAACAAAGTCATTTTTCCCCAGACTTTTGTAAGCATAATCTCATACACAGCGCTCAAATCTTGTGTGTTGTCAAATCTTATCGCAAAATAACCTTTCATCTACTTTTAAGCATTCGGGTACCAGAATATTTAAAGTATTCAACAAGTACTTTGTAAAGCCTGTCAAAAGGGAAGTAAAAAACTGTATTTCAATGTATTCATTGCTTTCTTGAACTCAGCATTCTCAATGGATTTCCACTTATTTCCTAGAGAGAAAAATTTATCACAATGTTATGGACTCCTTTCACATTAAATTCAGAGAACTGATTATCCCAGATTTTAGTGGGTCTAAAATCTTGGATGGGACCTTTTGCACAATCTCTTACAAGCTGGGATACAGTAAAGATCAAACTCTGTATTTGGAAAATCAAGGAAGAATCCAGTTCATCAGACATTTGTTTCTATTCATTTTATGAATGACCTATAAATTTTTGTCTACAAAAAGCAATTTGCTAATTGCTTTAACAAAACAGAGGGAATTGCAAATTTGGCCTGACGATTGAAACTGATTTGAGTGCCACGGGAAAATTAAACCAAATCCTGAAATGCACTGAATCGTTTTTTATTCTTGCCCCTTTTCTTACTTAGTTTTCCTCAGGTTTGGTTAGCAAGGGCAACTACCATTAACAACCTTGTATAATTGTCTTTTTCCTCTGATAATTCTCCTAGGATATTTGCATTTGCCAAGGATAACTTAGATAGTATTATTCTGTGGCAATTCAGCCACTAGAAGTCCTTTGGCTGTATTTTAGAAAGAACTCCTGAAAATAATAATCAAGAACCTTGTAATTTTGGACTTAAAATTTCATTGTCTCTCAGTAATTTAGAAGCATTTTCTCCATCCAGCAACTATGACAAAGTTTGACAACACAGACTCCAGCCTAAGATTCATCAATATTTGAGGACAGTGACACATTGCTGACAAGAATCATGTGGACCTATACCATACTCCAGAGTTTGGTTGTGATAATGAGGCATGTTGTGTTTCAATGTATCCTTGACTAGCGACAAAAAAGCTCCGGGGTTAAATTGCAGGACAAACTTCAGAAAGCACAAGGAAGTTGTAGCAGTGGCTCCCCACCTCTACTCAAAGATAGAAGAACAAACTACCAGTGGAAGATTAAGCTTGCAGCTGCTTGTGCTCACGGTGATTTAATTGATTAATTAGCTAATTAAGCCCCTTAGCAATCTGGTCAAAGATTTAAAAGTACAGGTGAAGAAGACATTTCCTTCAGGATTTTATTTCTCAGAAGTGAAGAAAACCCTAGCCTTTCTCTCTATACAAACAGGAAAAGAAAATCACTGTTCAGCCATGAATGCCTTGGGGACCCATCCTTTAGTCAGAATTTCATGAGAGAAAGTAGAGAAAGTTGTCATAGCCTATAGTAAAATTCATTTGGGTCAGTTTATGGGCTTTTTTAAGGGAGGGCAGACAGGCACACCTTCCTGTGTGACCTCCTCAAGACGAGTGCTACCCAGGCAAAGGACAAGGGAGTCAAGGTGCATGGCTTCTCTCTCCTTCTGTGAGCTGTGCAGGGCAAATCTATCCATGAGGGTTTGAAGTGTGCTGATCTATGTGGGGTCCAGGGCTCATCGGGCTGGGTGTCCACAGTGCCAAATACTCTATATTCAGGCTGCAACAACCCTGCAGTGTCCTCCTGAGTTAAATGCAAGGAAACCATCCACTTCCTGATGCTGTCAGTCCTCACCTTGATATCCACTTACAGGGATAGTAGGGCAGATGTAAATCAAGCCACGCTTGTAGAAGGAAAAGATCCTCAAAATGAACTTTTCAAATGTGCTTGTACATTGACCTACAAACTGCTGAAAGATAGCTGTGGCTTGTTGGGTGAGGGGCAAGAGATACCGATGATTCTGCAGTGCTTTGAATATCGTGGGTTAAGACTGCCATCTGTTGTCTCTCATGCTGCACTCATGCAATCTTCCCGAGTTATTCTGAACAAGTTCACATCTCTCTTCAGCAAATATGCAAGGAACAGAGCTCTTGGCACGCATGATTTTCTTCAGATTTCAGGCTTTTCTGCTAAAGATAACAGACTAATGTATTGAGGCAGAGCACATTCTTGGCATCTGCAATATTTGTTAATTTTTAAGCGCACACGTTCTTTGTAGGACAAAACCTTATGGGTACTTTTCTTGGGATGGAAGGTTTATTTCAGAACTGTATAAATGTACCAGCAATGAAAATGAAGTTAATTTATGTTTCAGTCATCTGTAAAACAGACATGAGGAAAACCATAACTGAGAATTACGCTTTCCCAGGGCATTAATAAGAGATTACACATATCATCTGGATTTCTTGAAATGAAACCTGAAAGCAATCAACTCAAAATCCAAACAGCAATTAAACATAGCTTTGGGGGAGAAACAGTGTTGATAATTGAGCTCTGCAATATTCGTTTCATGGACCAGATTTTGTCCTAAAGAATATTCAGTGCAAGGGGAAAGATCACTGATCCCCCTTAGACCTTATTTGTAGAGGAGCATCTATTGAAGCAAAGGGACAGATCTGGCACAGGAGGCTTGAACCCTGTGAGTCCCTCTAAAACTTTACGGGTGACTGAATTGCACCTACCAGCTCGATGAGAGAGTTTTGACAGGAAATTTTCCCCAGAGAGAGAGCTGGAAGAGAGAGCTGGCACTCACCACACACCGTGAGAGTGCCAGCAGCAGCAAGAAGTCCTGTCAGCTCCTGTATAAACTATTAATCTGAGGGGTTTCATCTACCATATAATTTAATGCACGTATTTCACAATGTTGCCATGAACTTGATATATCCTTTCTTGATAATTAAATAGCAACATGAAACACTGCTTAGCTGTGAAATAGCCAATTACATGACACAAGACTGAAGCACTTAGTTTAAGCTATGAGCCAGGTTCTTTAGTGTATATCAGCATTCTGCTGAAAACTACGGGCTTGCATACAATAGCTGAGGAACTGTCTCAGTGTTTTTGTGATCAAAAAAATGCCAACTTGTCCAATTATGCTATAAGTTGAAATAAATGTTGTCAGAAAGACTGTATATAAACCTGTACATGTGTATGGCCAATATATTGTGTGAAAGGCACAAAAGTGGATTTGTATGACAGGGACAGATATAAATGACATTAAATCGGTCAGCTTACTTGTACCTGTAAAACAAACATGTAGCAACAGCCTGTTCTTGCCTGTCCCTCAGACCTCAATGATATCACGTGAAAGAAGAAAGAACCTAAAAAGGTTCTGCATACATAACTTCCCAAGATTTTGGCTAAACAGTGTCTAGATTTCAGTTTTATTTCACTCCTTATTTCTCTGTATAAAATAAAGCAAAACACAGAGAATCCCTAGGTACGGACCAGGTTCCCACTGTGTTGGCTACGAAAGGACAATTCTCATACATGAATGTACACAACCTATGTAGGAAAAGAAAGATGACAGAGATGCAAGGAAAAAGTTGAGGTCAGTGCCTTTAAAACAATATCATGGTACAACTCTGGCTTTGATGGGCTTTGGTAAAAAAGGCAGTACGATCTCGCTGCTTAAAGACATTTTTCTTGTACTTTTAAGATTTTCAAATACTTAAACAAGAGAATAACTTAGATTGCTCAAATTAACCCACTATAATAAACATGGCTGCAATAGTTGTTAAACTAATTGTTCATCTTTACAGTACCAGAGCTAGGAAAAATGCAGCATGACCAGATGATGTGCAGTTTGTGTTCCAACAAACTAAGAATTAAAACCTTTTTCTATTGGTATTTTCAGCAGAATTTTAAAATAATTACTCTGTTTCTATACACAGTTATCATTAAATTGGTAAAAACTGTGAAATCTATTATAAGATTTTCCATTACAATAAATAATTGTCAATTTATAACATTATTATGGATGCATTTCTCTTGCTGAAATTAATCTTTGTCTACTTTTTTTGGGGTTGTTTTTTGAGGGTTTTATTGTCCATATTTTGGTAGTTACAGAAAAGTGATTCTTTCATTACCAAAAATTTCTCTTTGTTTACAAAAATTTGTGTTGGCTATGACCATGATGGGTTGATAAGAAATTTCTAAGGGACTCACTGATGTAATTATTGTATCTGATCCTTGAGACTGCTGTGCCTACAAACCATCCATCCATGAATGCATCAATTTTATACTGCAATCAAGCACTTTCCATTAGAGAACTGCAGAAACAGAGAAGGACTTTTCCTTTAACTTGATCCTACTGATTATTAAGCTAAATATCAGACCCAGGAGCAGTGATCCCAACTTTCCTGTGCTCCTGGTATCCCCCCGTTCTGCATTCAGTCAACATGAACAAAATATTATAGTGAAAGATGTATCCAGAAATTGAGCTGTAGGTCAGAATAATTCATCTTGGATAAATTACAAACATTTATTATTTTGGGGTTATCTGGTTTCTTTGTTGGTTTTACTCTGATTTTAGTCTGATTAGTCAATCTATTTGTAGAGAGACACAGTTAATCCAGAAAAATATCATGAGTTATAAATCACCATTTTCTGTTAAACTCAAAAGTGCTTTTATCGCTGCAAAAAACCAGTGATGAGTCACACTTGCTTTAATTCCTTATGAAACTCTTTTTTGTGTTTTCAACTTAACGTTTTATATTTATAATACAATAAGTGAGAACCAAAGAATATGGCAAACACATGCATGCAAAAATCCTTAACTAGACTTCTATCCCTTATATTACCTACCTTATACATATATTCATCCCCAAACATTACTGCCCATATATGGTCAGAACATAAGCATGTTCCATGGACAGGAAGATAAATAATTTACGCTTACATCAAATCTACCTCAACAGTTATAACCTTGTGACTGTAGCTAAATTACTGTTACTGCCTAACTTTCCAGGTAGATTATGAAAATGGCTGGTTACAAAACACTGTTGATATCTTATCCACACATTCAAGCCTAACATGCTCTTTCACTTTTATACTCTATTCCCCAAATAGCACTACTGTCTTCAAGGTAAAAAAAACAAAAACAAAAACAAACCCAAAACCAAAATCCAAAAACAATGGCTATAGCTGAACTCATTACATACATAACAGAGGATTTTCTAATTAACTAGCTCACTTAAAGATCTGTTTTTTCCTTTTCTCCATTTCTTCAATTTTTATTGTGCCCAAGAAAAGGAACCAGCACCAAGGAGGGGAAGAGGAGGCCAAAGCAGAAGCTTCAGTCAAGAAGAGAATCAGTCTGGGGACAGAGAAGAGGCAGAGGAATAAATGTAGCTGTTTCCTGCAGTGAGAAGGTGAGGGCTGGATGTGAATCCACCTCAGGTCTCTTGGGTGGTCTATAATCAGGTTCAATAAAACATGAACATTTGAATAAGCTGACCTGTAGTCATTCAAAATTAAATGAAATGCAAATGAAAACACAAGGTAAAAAGAGTTTGCTTTCTGTGCAAAATTCCTTTTGCACATGTCTGGAAGGGGCTTGACATGCACATAATATAAATCAGTATAAATTAATGGAATATTCTAATTTTATTTTTTTTTATTTTATTTCTTGAATGAATCATCATACCTAATAATGAACTCTAGAATCAATACTGTGACTTGGAAAATTACTTTTTAAGTCTGTAAACTATAGAGTTATAATTTCCTTAACATTTGTGTCACAAAAGCCCTCAAGAACAGTTTTCATCCAAGATCCATTATGGTTAGTAGTAGGCAAGCCTACTATAAATACTTCTGCTCTGAAGAGATTATACAACATTTGCAATTTAAGTGAGGTCCCTTTTGTATCAGCAATTCATATTTATTCTTTCTTGGTAACATATTTTAGATTTCTTCTTCCCTCGGAAGAACATTTTAAGCTACTACACAGGCAATATTTTAAGAAATTATTTGATTTTAATCGTTTACAAACTGTTCAGAATGTATTGCTGGTCTACATCCATATTTTCTAATGTCATATTTTAATTGAAAGTGAATAAATTTAGCAGTGCTGGTTGAAATACTCTGACAAACATTAATTCTCAAAATAATAACATATTCACCAATAGCCAACTACCGCACAGAGATACAAGCTTTGACAGAGACAGTGATGTGATTAAGGTTTTCATTTACATGAAAAGCAGCCATGACAGTTTTGAGACAATTATTTCTTAAATAATTTTGCATTTTTCTGTATTTTTGTCACTAAAATAAGAATAAAAAATATTTATGATTTCTCCACTGTGCCACCATATTTATTAATTGAAATAAGAATTTTTATATATGCCAATATTTCCTCAGCATTTCAAAAGTGTGAATCAAATCTTCCCACATCAATATTTTTCACAGCAGTGTGGAGATTTAGGACTTGATTCTATAAAAATTTTGTCTTTATATATAACTTTAGTATCAATGAACCTACAAAATTCTTGTTCTCAATTTTGTTTACCATAAAATCATAGAATTGTTTGGACTGGAAGGGGTTTAATGCCAACCCTCCTGTCATGGGCAGGGCACCCACCTTTAGACCAGGCTACTCAGAACCCTGTCAAACCTGGCCTTGAACACTTACAGAGATGGGGCATCTACAGCTTCTCTGGGCAACTTGCACCAGGGTCTTACCACCCTCACAGTTAAGAATTTCAGTGTAACATCCAATCTAAAATTTAGTATTTTTTATTATGATTAATTTTAATTTATGATTAACTAAAAACTAAAACTATTAAAACCTAAATCTATTATTATTCCTTGTAAAGCTGATGTCATTATGTAGGTAAACATTTTCCCTAGAGAGCGATTTCTTTTTCCTCATTCAAGTTCTTGCCATTTTTTTTTTCCATGGGTTCTGATTTTATGTGTGCATGTGCATGTCTGCAGGAATGCAAACACAGGCTTTGTTCTATAGCAAAATCAATACAATGAAAGCAACTACACAGTCATGAAGCCTATGCAGAAGCAACCAAGAATGACAGAAACAACCACCAAAATATCGCTGGAAACCAGGCAGCCCATGGAAGAGTGACTCTAAATCCTGCTAAAGGAGCTTGCTGTAACCCTGCTGCAGGAATGCTTGGAGGGAAAACTGCAGTGTCAGCTGGGGCTTTTCATGTTCAAAGAGAGATTATTAGTAGTTCCATCCTTTGTACACAAGTGGATTGGTGGACAAAGACACACTTAACACTGTTCTGACCCATCCTGTGACTGCTGGGATGTCTCAGCTGACACCAAGCCCAGCTCAGGCAGGACTGGCACAGCTCCCTTTCCTTCAGCCAATGGATAGGAGAGTGGTTGAGCAAACAGATGGATAATCTGACTCTTGGACAGAGATGTGGTTTGACATGGGGTCTTTGCAACTGTCTGTTACCTTTTCCTCACTGATGGTTGCAAAGCAAAAGCTGGGACCAAAGACCCCTGTTCTCTGCCTTTGCCTTTCTTTGGAGAATTTTCAGCACAGTCTGCATGGTCCCAGCATAAACACAGTTACTTATTCTGAAAATCTGAAAATAAACATTATAGAAAATGACAGCTGGGGGAGAACATTTCTCGTGTTTGCAGTCAGATAAAATTTTTATTGAGCATTTAGAACTTTATAGATGGCTAGAAATGGCACGTTCTGCAAAGATGAATTCTCACAAAGAATCTTTTTTTCCAGAAAATAAAAATCACATTTTCCCAAAAGGAATTATAGGGGAGAAAACAAAAAAACCAACAACACACAAAACAAAAACAAAAACAAACAAACAAAACCTCCCCAAAAAAACAACAAAAACTAACACATACAAAAAAACCACACACACTAAAACACTAGTTTCTTTCTTTTGTTTTTTTTGCTTGGATTTTAATTTTCTAAATCTTTGAACCTCCATTCTGAAAGAGACATCCGTGAATATTTGAACAGTACTCTTCTTATTTCCACATTCTGTATTGTAACACGTGTCACTAAATACATACTAGGGAAAAGAGCCCAAACTGGTGCAATATCTGCTGAAATTGAGCAACACAGTTTTGACAACATGTTTTGCATGAAGTTTAACACCAAGAAAAGACAAAGAAGAATTTGAAAACTGTAAACATCAGTCCTATTGTACTGAACCATGGAGAAGAAAAAAAGAAGAGGTACAAAATTAAAATTTTCAAAGAAATAAAAAAATGCAACATTTTGCATTTTGAAATTTGTGGAATTCATGCAACTTCTCAAGAATTATAGTTAACATGGTTATTGTATTTCTCCTCCAGGTCTGTGCTGTAGGAATTACTCAGTGCAAATATACTCATAAAATGGAGACAGGGTAGAGCACCTGTTTGGTGAGCAATGTTATCTTCCATCTCTCAGCTGTAAGTACAAACTAGAGAAAGAAATCAGCTCAGCTTCTCAAATCATATTTGCCATGCAGCACAATTAATTTATTCTGTCTATAAGCATTTATATTGCAATCTACTTGAAATTAATCAAAACTTTTTGTGTAAAATATTAAAAAAATAAACAAATTCTGCAATGACTAGATAAAACCCCTTTTTCTAGACTGAATTACAAAGCACAGTATGATCATCAACTGTGGCAAAAACCACTTGGGATTTTATATGTAATCCATATGTACTATGAAATATAATTAATACCTTGGAACATGGTACTGGAAACTCAAAATGGAGGGGTTCTAACTATTAGCTAATTATTTTCCATTAGTATTTTGACAGAAAAGAAGTGTCATTAATGTTTAGTTAAGCATGACCACTGGAATGTTTTATACAGGTTACTCACAAAGAATAATTTCTGGGTGAAGACCCCAAATTCTCTCTGTCATAACTGAATAATATTAGACTTCATTACAGGTTAATTCAAAGTTGAATCCTATATTCACTGGCATGTAACATATTTTGGTGAGGAATTATCCAAAATGTTACTGAAGGAGGTATGCCAATATTTATGACTATTCTGAACAATTTTAATGCAGTAAAATATAATTGACT
This sequence comes from Myiozetetes cayanensis, assembly GCF_022539395.1. Lineage (NCBI taxonomy): Eukaryota > Metazoa > Chordata > Aves > Passeriformes > Tyrannidae > Myiozetetes > Myiozetetes cayanensis. The sequence goes on from NW_026087742.1 coordinate 13,755,251, forward strand.
TCATATGGAGAAAAAAAGTATAACAAATAATAGGAGGTTGGAATTATCATTTTCTTCATCTTCTTTTCCTCTCTGTCAAGTTTTCACTTTATTTGTTTGTTTGTTTGTTTGCTTTTATTTTTAATGTGAATCACATTAACAGATGGATTGCCTCAAGTTTTACTAGTCTATTTCAATTTCTGGATTAGTACTAACACTATGTATGTGAGAAAACAACAACAAAAGAAAACATCAGGGGAAAAAAGAACCATTTCTGTGGTTCAACTGTTTTTGATGGGGCAGTTTAGCATGTTTTTTCTGTTTACTTATATGTTAATGTAGTTAATCCTGAATCCACTAATGTAAAAAAAAAAAAAAAAAAAAAAAAAAATCTGACCAAAATTTTCAAAAGGAAATTTTTCTGTCCTTTCTGTCTGTTCCTCTTACCAAATGGTTCTACATGGAAACCAACTAATGCAGATGCCTCGCAGCAGCCTTTCCCTGTTGTCCTGGGCACAGCACCAGCAGTGTTTCTGTTCTCAGCTGAGCGTTGGTTTTGTGTGCAAGGCTTCCTTAAGCAGAAAGGCTCAGGAAAGCTGTAACAAATCAGCCGAGGTTAGAAGTTAATATACTTTCCTTTTCTCTCTCAAAAATTAACTAAACTTAGTTTAGCTTCATTTTACTAATGAATGACCGTGTCCATCCTGGAGGCTAATACAGTTTCCTGTACGTGAGCTACATTCGTATCTTCGGCTGATTATTTCTGAGTCTAATCTTGCAGAGGAGCACTGAAGAGACTGGCAATTCCCTTTTCTGTGATAACTGAGTTTTCTACAGTGGGCTTTTCTTATTTCTCTCTTGCACAGTTACTGCATCTCCTAAATACATATATATTAGGAAGAAATTTTTTACAGAGAGAGTAATCAGGCATTGGAATGGGTTGCCCAGGGAGGTGTTGGACTCACCATCCCTGGAGGTTTTTAAGAGGAGACTGGATGTGGCATTTAGTGCCATGGTCTGGTAACCATGGCAGTGTTGGACTTGATGATCTTGGAGGTCTTTTCCAAGCCAGTCAATTCTACGATTCTATGATGTCTTTCTACTATTTTTCTGCAGTGTATTCCTAAATTCTCTCATTCCCAGTGAACCCAGACAATAGATTATTCCCCTGTTCTTTTATGCAGAATATATAAGCCTTTACTGATCTTTCATGAGCACAGAATCACAAAATAGTGTGATTTACCAGTTCAGTACTATATGTCTGATCATGTTCAGTAAGGACTTGCACAAACCAGATTCACGAATACAGTTTAATGAAGCAACAGGAAACCAGGTTCTGGATTGAAGTTGATAAATGCAATCACTACAGAGTTAATATGTATCTCTACAGAAAGTATAGAGAGAGAGATCTGACAGGAAGACACATGTATATATAAAAATTAATATTCCCCTGTGTGTTCCAACACAGCTGGAGGTGCAAAGCTCACCTAAAGACATCAGAAGAGGAGCAGAGACACAGTGCATCAACCAATCCCAAGCAGGCAGAGGTGTTTTCCCCCTCTTTTTTTCCTTCTTTCTTTTTTTTTCCCTCATCTGACTGTTTCTGACCCAAAAACCACCCTTTTATACTATGACTTTTGGCCCTTCCCAGTGTGATGTAACAGTCAATCATGCGTTATAGGTGGGTTTTGGGACTTTGGGCATACACGTATTACATGTCTCATGTTCTTCCTCATTTGCACTTAAAAAGGTGTGAAAGTTACTATATAAACAGGGCTTAATAAGGGTCTCAGTTACCTTTGGTCAGAATTTGTAGTTGACAAAAGAGGTAAAATAATCACTTTGGTCCTCCTCCACCCACTGAGGTAGCAGTAAAGGTTCTCTGACCTTCACTGGAGGGTCTTCATGCACATCCTTTTCTCCTTAACAAACCAGACTTATAGCAAGAGTTGTTTTTACCACTGAAGGGAGTGTGTCTGTTGGCTGGTACAGAGGTGCAGGTGCTCCTCTGCCCGTCACTGAAGCAGCACTGGACCATGAGGTTTCCACTTACCTCCAGGCATCCTTAAGTTGTGAGGCCTCTCTAGAGCCAGGTGCAAGACAAGTGAGAGGTCCAGCTAAAGTTTTTCCTCAGCTAAACTCCTCAGATCCTCACTGACATAAAGCAACAGTGTAGCACTGAGCATTTCCCACACTCACCTCCGTAGCACTTAGGAGACACTTCTCAGCAGAACTCCTGCCTGCTCACTCCATCCTTCACTAAATCAAGCATAACATTTTGCATATTTCCTTTCCAGAATTGCATTGTATTTACCTTGAACAGTTTCTTCAGCTTGCCTGTTTTCTGAAGCAAAGTTTCCCGAACTTTTTTTACCTCACCAGTTTTCCAACTAGTAGTAAGTGGGACATCCAAGTGAGCCTTGCATGACAGAGTTCATCAGCCAGGTAATATCTTTTTCTTCAACACATGTACCATTCAAGGCCTTAATAATGCACTGCACATAAGAGACTTCATGGCAAACTTTTGCTTCTGAAAATTGAGGACAAGCCAGGAGAGAAACATCTTGTGGCTTGTTGTGTCTTTGATACCTTGCTTATTTTAGTTTCCTAGTACTAAGAAACTGATCTAACTTTGCTCCTAAACACTTACGTTTGGCCAGATAAGAGAAGATTACTAAGAACTGAGGAAAAAGAACAGAAGTGATGGACCTTTTACCCCTTTATATATGAGGAAGGAGTTGGGATTCACAACATTAAAACAGAGTAAGAAATTTCAGGGGCAATATGACAAAAATAGCAGAAAACACATAATACAGTTTTCTGAGATTCTTGTCATATTGCTTTTAAAACATAGCTAAAAACCTGAATTCAACCAATGTCATTGTCTTTTGCAGGGCAAGTTTCACATTGACTCTCCTTTTTGGGAAAAAAAAAAAAAAAAAAAAAAAGGTGTGAATTATCATAGCCCAGATGGAGACGTTGACTTTTCGTTCCAGTAATGAATCTACCAACATTTCTTAGTTTAGAAATACCTGTGACTATACCATGCAATGTACCATATTTTAATCAGAATAAATCCTGATCAGCGGATTGATAAGGCTTTTATTAAGAGTTAATATTCTGTGCTGACAATAAAATCACCTTCCAGAGAAAAAGAGATTAGTATAGATAAAATGTTTCAGTGTGAGGTAATACTAATTTGATTTATCAGTTTAATTTGTCGTTACTTCAGTTTCATATCCTTTGTTGTACAAATTTTGCCTACTCTAACTTATAATCCTTAATTGCCATTTAATGTCTAATTTAAGATCGTGTGCATCCTTCAGAACATGTTAATCTTAATAATTTAATTAATTAATGATAAATAAATTATAAAAACCTGGTTAATTTAAAAATTATAATGAATAAGTACAGTGATGTGATTTATCATGCTTCTGAGAGTATCCTGTTGGGATCAGTGAAAAACACATGTCCATACTATAAGTATAAATTTGTGACTGTGGGTCAAGTAACTTGGAAGAAAAAAGTTGTAAAGTGCTGGTGGTTAAGATGAGAGATTGTTTTTTACAAGAGGTAGGCATATTTCCACTAAAAATTGTGATCATAGTGGATGACGTTATTTTTTAATTTCTGCAAACTTGTAATATGTTTTCCTCTCAACTTTCTGACATATCTAACATCATTACTTTTTTTTTTCTATCTTGTCAAGAATGTAATTCACGTTACATTACTGTAGGTGGTTATGATACTTAATTGTCTTCAATTATTTCAAATCACACTCAAAGAAAAGATGTATTTTGAAGCACCATTGGAGAGCATAATGCTTTTACCTAAGTGAATTTGAGGGGCTCTCAAAATACACTTTGATAAATACACAGTTTTGTTCCGTACTTTACCCTTTGGTAGATCTATAGCTTTCTACTCCAGTTCTCTTCTTTTGATGCTTATAAAATATACTAATTAATGTGTGATGCAACAAGACAGCTTGACCACTGCATACGATGTCTTATGCCTTTCTTCTCACATGAGTCTTAATATTCAAGCAAATGTAGTAGAGCTGGTACACCAGCATATTACCAGCTATATATTTTGATATTTCTGTTCTTCCGGAAAACATAAAATTCAGTCAAATCTAAAAATCTGTTTTGAAGAACTATCACTGAAGTTCAGTTTAGAGGTTTTTAGTGATCACATATCCCAGAGAATAAATAGGTAGTTGCAGACAGGATGAGGTAGGATTAGTTAAAATAAAAGCATTTCCTATTGATGTTTTGACAGCCAAATCTTTAAATTTTTTGTGTGTGCCAGAAAATATGATAACTATAACCAGCTGAATATCAACTAAATAATCTCATTATGTAACATTTTTGTTTGTGAGAGAAGATTTATCAACTAAGCCGAAAGTGATGCATTTTCAGAATCAAGCTCTAACGTTTACAACTAATTAGTCTGCTAATAATCTTTCAAATGCTCTTTATTTATTGCACAGTGAAAGGTGTGTGGTGAGATGAGGGAAAGGGGAAAAGAAGTGCATGCAGAGCTACAACAGCTGCAGTACATCTGTGGGGAAAAAGGGGGCACAGGCAATGCCTGATTTCATATCTAATAACAAGAAAGAGGTGTGGTGTCAAGAATGATATTCCTGCTGGGAAAGGCAAGGCCTTCTGATGACTGTTGAGCTTGTGTCTGTCAAGGGTGTTCTGTTTTTGCAGGAGGCAGCTGCTTTTCCATGCTCAGAGAAGCCCAGCAGGCACAGCTCACTGGCCATGTCTTGCCTGGCACGGGGCAGCATCTCTTGCTGTGATCCTGCCGGAATCCTGAGAGCAGCTGTTTCTGCCCTAAAGCAGGACACCACATAACATCATGTACTACCAAACGTTGTCCCTCTTCAAGGACTGCACAGACGTGAATTTGCCTTGGAGGACTGTACTGATTTCAGCTGGGATAGAGTTAAATTTCTTCAGTGTCTAGTAGCAGGCTAAGTTTTGGATTTGTGCTGAACACAGGGTTGATAACACAGAGATGCTTTCGTTATTGCTGAACAGGGCTAACCCAGAGCAAGGGCCTTTTCTGCTTCTGGTACTGCCATCCAGGCAAGGGGGCTGAGGGTCCATGGAAAGTTGGGAGGAGACACAGCTGGGATAGGTGAACCAAACTGACCAAAGGGATATTCCAGATCACATGGCCTCATGGTCAGTATATAAAGCCGGGGGCAATAAGGAGGAAGGTGGGGGCCATTTGGAGTGATGGAGTTTGTCTTCCCAAGTAACTGTTACACATGATGGGGCCCTGCTCTCCTGGAGATGGCTGAACACCTGCCTGCTCACAGGAAACAGTGAATGAATTCTTTGGGTTTTTTTGCTTGTGTGTGTGGCTTTTTCTTTCCCTATTAAACCGTCTTTATCTCAACCCATGAGTTTTCCATCTTTTATCATTCCGATTCTCTCCCTGCTCCCACTGGTGGGGGAGTGAGTGAGTGGCTACACGAGTCTTGGCTGCTCACTGGGGTGAAACCACAACAGGAACCTGAGAAAAAGTAAATTTTGTGGTCTGTCAGGAAAGGCTTTAACAAGCTGTGAAGTAAGTGTTTTGGGGGGGAAGGGTATGAATGAGGAAAGTTATATTTCAATTTTATAGAAGCCAATGGCATAATGTAATTCCAATTAAAATCAAGCGAGAAATAAATTATTATGTTTGCTAAATTTTGAAATAGAACAAGTGCTATGATTAAAATTTTACAAAAACATAATTGTATGGTCAGATACTCTAATACCCTTGCCATACTGAGCAGCATTTTAACACCAGAGTTACAAAACCACTCAAGGGGACAAAGCACAGAATAATCTGTTTCCCAGGAACTTAACTAGGATTACTTTTCTGCTTCAAAGTCTTTTGAATGCTCTGTGAATTGTTTCTCTCTGATAATGAAAGCAGTGTGACCACTGTGCACAAATTTGCAGTATTTCATGTAATAACTTATACAAAAGTTTTCAAATTAAGACTATATGGTCTTAACAAAATTTATATGGGGATGTGCATCCTGTCAGTAGTTAAAAGAAAACAAGAAAAAAAATAGCATCTATTAATAATATAAATATTAATAAATTAGAAGAACAAAAAATACAGCAAGGCAAACACATTTATACTTCAGCTATTTTACAGATACACTTCTCTAGCCCAAAAGTTCAAGAGAATTCTAAAAAGGTGTAAGGAAAAAATATGTAATAGAGAAGAGACCTGCAAGAGACACAGGGATCAAAGTGATCAGCATGTTCTGAACATATATATTTCTTGCAGAGAAAACACAGAATGGGGGGGATGTTGCCATGTTTTCCCACTTTCACTACCTCTAAGTCCTAGCTAATAATGAACATTTTTAATTTAGTCATATGTCTTAATGAACTGTTTACTCATATTTAAACCTATTTTGTGCACCCAGTTGAGAAGTGAGTTTCTGTAACCGGATGCTAGTGCCTGCTTCATATTTGAAAGGATTTGAAGCTTTTATTTTTGTTATTATACTGTATGACTTCTATGAAGACTCTCATTATTAGTTCTGTTCTCTGGTTTGACGATCTAAGCTTCATTTCTCTGTAAATTATCCATAAACACTGCGGCTGTTTGAGGATTCTGTCCTCCAAAACGCAGAAACAACATTGGCTTCTGTCAACACATCTGTCTTCCATCAACCTCCTTGTCATCCTACCAGCCCCAGAAATCCACCTTGGCAAAGAATAAAGCACTTCTGCTGAAAGAATTAGCAAAATTTAGTTCCATGGCTGTTGTATATGTTTCCTCAGCAGTCATATTGATACCAGTGAGGATGTAGAACACATTTAATTGATTTGTTGTTAGTTCTTCAACGTGGCAGCTCTTTTGCCTTGCTGCAAAATTTCAGGCTCTCTTTTCTAAAACTGGTTTGCTTTCAAAGCTGGGGAAGGCACTGCAAAGTACAGTTGTCCTCTCAATGTTTTATTAAGCTGCTGAGTAACAAAACATCTGTTGTGACATCTTGGGAGGAGTGACCTGGAGTAGCAAAGCTTGAGTTTTCTCTATTTCTGAAGGGCATGCTGTGTGCCAGTTGTTCCAAAATAACATACCCTTGCTCTTTCCCCAGCTGTGAGAGCCTTTCTAGCACAAATGCCTTACTGACTTTCTAGGGTGATGATGATGTGTAGCCACTCAGCCATACATTGCCTAGGACATCCTTAGTCAAGAATAAAGAGTTTTAACTTGAAGATACATTCCAATTATGACAACTGTCTCAGGAACTCAACCCAGTTAACTTTTCATATTCCCTTAAACAACCAATCTGCAAAAAATCACAGTTTGGTTTGGGGAATTTTTCGGGGAAGGGGTTGTGTAGTGGGTGCTTCACTATCATTTTAGGTTGTAGACTTATATGTACAAAGATAATTTTTCAATAACTTCTAAGCTCCAAAGAAAGTGCAGGTAGAGGTCATTCCAGTGATAACAAGGTATGTTCCACCCTGTTATGCAGCATCCTGGACTCTTATTAATCTAGATGGCACACCCCTATGAACATGAAACAAACTGATTCTTTTAGTCTGATCCATACTCCCCGACTGCCCTTCTCCTGAAGGAAAGAGTATGTGTACACACACAGGTCAGATCCCGACTTGCAAGCCAGAAACAGCAAGTGTTCAGATCCATTCTGAGAACTGTAAAGTGCTCCTGGGTCCTTCAATTTACACATACCCATGGTGTGTCAAATAGAGTCTGGGCGCATTGTCAGCAGGGGTAAAGCTGCATCACTCTACTGTCTTCAAAAGCATTGCTTATTTTCACACACACAAAAAAAAAAAAAGGAGGAAAGCCTGCCTAGCTTTAGTTCATGTCTGTGTGTGTTGTTTTGTTATTCAGATAAGCCCTTTCCATCACACGGTGCCACTCCTGTTTTCCTTCCCCAAAGGTTCTGTACCCCGACCACACGTTCCTGTTTCTAGAAAGGTCTTTTGAGACTCAGTAGAGTGGTGGTGGTTTATTTTTTACCACTGAGGAAGGTTGGAAAACTATTTGGAAGTGGACATGTAAGGAAAATGCTTATTCTTGCTCAAGGTCACATCGGTAGTCACAGGTGCACAAGTATCACTCTGTTTTGAAACAACAGTGTTGTACCATTTCCAGTGTCCGAGTGGAACAACTCATAAGGGAATATCAGTGGCAGAGACACGTTGCTACTACTCTGTTATGCCAAAGAGGGTAGAGCAAGATCTTTCTTCACATACTGGATTGTAGTTCACAGTGGAATCCTGTTCTGATTCTTTACGTCTTTATCACAGCGACTTCAGGTGAGAGAGTTACTGAGATCTGATTAATAGGTGCAGGAAGGAACCTAGTGTAGGTAGGTGAAGAGCCATATCTTCAGCAAGGCAAAGGTGGGTCTGACATCTACAGCTCAATTCTATATCAAAACAGAAATCCCTTTTCTCTTAGCTGGCTCTTTAATCTCTCCCCTTTCACAGACTCAAAGCTGTGTATCAGTTGTCCTTCTCTATCAAAAATCAGACTGAGGAGTTCTGACATCCTTATTTCATAGAATCATAGAATCATAGGATTAACTGGGTTGGAAGAGACCTCCGAGATCATCAAGTCCAACCCTTGATTTCCCTTGGTGTTATGGGATTCTCCAGTATACATCATTAGGTCCAAGTAGCTAAAGACCCAGAAAGACATAAGACATCATATAAATAAGTTGTTACTCTTCAATCTGATTTTATTGGTGAACTCAGGTGGTTATTCCCTGCCTTCCTCTGCAGTTCAGTGCTGCTAGGATCCTAAATACCCGGGAAGCTAAGAAAAGGCTGAAGTCACCCAGGCAGAGGGCAAACAGACCTGCAATTCACAGGCATTGTGCAGAGGGATGGCTCTTAGAAGCATTCAAACCGTGCCTGAATGCAAATTGCCATTCAAGCCACATGAAGAAGGAATCACTTGCAGTAAAGTATGTATTTATTTCAGTTCTGTGAGCTTGTGGGCTTTTCGGCATCACAAGGGGATCAATAGAAGCCACTTATGATCAATGTTTCCTTTAGTACAAGAAGACTTGCTATTTTTCTACGTATGTGAAGCTATTTCTGCCTTCTGGATGGTGCTTTCATTCTCCAGCCCAGTTCCTGTTTGTCAACGTCATCCTTCATTGCTCTGTGTGCGGAAGGCAGCTGGAGACAGTACAGCTTTCCCCACAGAAGAGTAAAGAACAAAACAATGCTGGGCATATCAGTGTCTCTCCAGCCCTTACTTCAGTGAGGCTGCTGCAATATCTGCACTTCAGCCACAAAAGAACAGAAAACACAGAAGACAATAGTCATATTGTACACCTAGTATGTGCTGACTCTGCATGTGTAGAAATACTCAGCTGGTCTCTCCGAACAAAACTAGAATCAGAGGCTTGTCCCAAACCTATATTTGAATTATTTTCCATTAGCATCATAGGTACAAATGACTTTGAAGCCTAAGTAAAACGTTTTCAGCATGTGAAAAAATAATTTCAATCATACACACCACTGTGTACCAACATCTCTCCACAAATGGAACCAGAAAGTCTTAGGAGGATGATACAGATATGAAAGGCAGTAAATTTAGTGTAAATGCCAAATGAGCTGAATCGATGTGAGATTTATGAAGAATTAGGCCAGGGTCACTGAGTTCAGGTTTTGCAGGACTGTGCTAGCATGGTTATAGTAGTTTAGGGCTTGAGCTGCTGCATATGTCCTACACTGTAAGAACACACCTTCTGGCACTCCCTCACACATTTCAACAGTACATGATAAGAAATAAGGAAGCCTGTAGGTTCTTCTAGGAGCACAAATATTTCTTCATAGCCTCTCACTTAGTTGTTCCTTTGCTTCAAGAAGGAAAATATGTGACTGTGACATGGTAACCAGGTACCTAATTTATTACAGGGAATTCTCTTATGCTAGCATCTTGTGAAATCCCAGCTCTTTGCAGTACAGAGGATTTTTGCTTTGAGTGATTAGGCCTGTCTATCATGCTGTTTTCTCTTATTTTCTCCTACAAGCACGTATTTAAAAAGCATGATCTCTTTTACCTATCTATGCATGTACTTGCTGTGTGTGCCTGCAAATGGAAAAGATTACACTTTCAGAGACACTGCAATAATTCAGTGATTGAACTCAACTTCACAGAAAACCTTTTTATTCTAATGGATCACATAAAAGAAATCAGAAGCTGAAAAAGTTAACTTCTGTTAACTGATCAAACAGTATTCAGCCTCCAGGTATACACAAGTCACTTCTAATCTCTCTGCAGACTTTGTTCAGCAAGAGGTATCATGCCATGGAAAAATTAGTCTATTTGGGGAACCCAGCTACTGCTGATCATGAACATTTCATGGTCTATAGTGCATTTATTTTAGAAGTATTCTAGTGCTATGAAATCTCTTTCAAAATTAAAGTTGGGAAGACTGCCATTTGCCCTCAATCACTTCAGTAGGAGGAAAGGGAGATCTGCACTATCTGTATTTCAAATCTTTAAAGTAACAAGCCATTATGCCTTTTTTTTCCCTTTATTGTTTTCATGTTTCATAATCACCTTAACAAAAAGTTTAGGGATTTTGACTTTTCAGTTTAAAATAAAAGTTCTTTTTTAAAAAATCATAGCATAGTTAAAAATCTGGGAAAATAAAACCATTTTCCAACTAGAGAAACATTTTATATATTAATTAAAAATATATTTATTAGAATCATAGAATCAATTTGGTTGGAAAAGGGTCTTAAGATCATCTAGTTCAGCCGTCAACCCAACATTGTCATATCCATTAAATGTTTCTTGAGATTGTAAGAACAACTGCAAACCAAATTAAAATTAGAAATCCTCTCAGTTTATTAGCTGAAAAGCAGTCCAACTCAGAAAATGTTGTTTATTAAAATTTAATTTGATAATGTAATAGGTTAAGATACTTAAACTAAAAATAAACCTCTTTTCAAGACAATAATAAGAAAAAAATGCCTCACTGCAAGAAAATTCTTCAGCTCATATAATGCTAAAATATGTTATAACTTTTCAAATAATTGTCTTAATCAAGAAGAATTGACTTTTTTCCACTCTGAAAAACTTGGGAATTGTTTCATCTTGTTAAAAGTGACTTAATTTAAGAACACCCTTATTTATGTAATTGAGAATGTCATTAATTTTTCAGCTAGATTTAGTGCACAGCAGACCATAACATCTCTCTGTACTGCAATCTTTTAGGTCACCGATTTCAAACTGGTGTCAAGAATTGTAGATTAAGTAAATTTCCAGCTGTCTTTGCCATGCAGGGACAGTCATTGTCTGTGATCTGTCGGTATCAAGTCGCTTCTGTTACACCTGGTAACAACCACAGAGGTGCCACACAGCAATATCTCAGCAGCCTTTCCACCTACCTATATCATATCATACCATTTCATATCATGTCATAATCTATTTTATATAATATCTATATCGTATAATTTCATCTATACAGCAGGGCTCTGCATCCTCTTCTTTCATTGTCACTTGAAAGACAAACATGAAGAGTTGTCTGTGTGCACATACGATCACACAGATAGTCACATACTTATGTAGTAAATAGAAGTAGGTTTTGGATGAGTAAATAGAAGGTTTTGGATGAGCCCTTTACCAGGTTTGTCCCTAAAGCTGAAATCAGAGCTTCTGTAAGAGGTCCTGTTCTCATGAGGTCACACTGAGGCATAAATGTCTTTCTGTGAGACTTTAAGTCCAAGGTACTGGACAGACATAAAGTAAAAATCTTTTTTCTCATCTTTTTCACACCCAAATTAATAAATCAACCTACGTTGGTCAGGTCACCAAAAGGAGATAAAAAATATAGAAAGCAGAAACAGAAAAACATGTTTTTCTGGAAAACAACTTCAGGAAAAATATTTTCAGATTTTCTTTGAGTTTGAATAAGTGAACTAAATGATATTTAAATTGCTTTACCTGAAGAGCTGTGCTAGAAGCCATTTACGTATATAATACAGAGATACTTTCTGAGTTTCATTTAAGGTATGTTAATATAACCACTTCTGAACTTGACATTAATTATGAAGTAAAAAGCTACAAAACGTTTCAGTGGAAAGATTTTCAGAAAACATTTTGTTTTCTCCCCCATTTCTTTTCTATTTCTTAAATGGGTCACTTCCCCTTACTCAGCCATCCTAACTGTAGAAATAAAGATTACAGCATCAGTGGACTACAGAATATTGAATTACCTATTAAAACTACATAGAGGTTGCTGATGTACAGCAGAAAAACTGGACATGTGTTTTTAAAAGAAAAATAAGTTGAAATTTTTTCCACATCATCTTATTTGATGACATTTATCATTTCCCACAAACACATTAGGGTAAGCACTTTACAAGATCCTTTAGGTAAAAGGATGAACCTCTCTGCGTTATCACATCACACGTCACATTGTGCAATACAAGAATTTTGAATAAATAATGATAAGTGGATAGTTCACATAATAAGAGAACAGGCTAGTTGTATAACAGTCTTTGATTTTCACTTCAGTAAAGGAAAGGGTTATCACTGGCCTCTAGGAGAAATATTGGAGAAGAGCTGCTGTCGATGCTGGCAGATGAAAAGAAATACCTTCACTCCCATAATTAGACTCAGGAGGTGACAAAGAAACCTGTGAGATCTTTGCCCACAGGTTTAAATCAAGAGAGAAGAAAAGGGCGAAAAAAAGGATGGGAAAACCATGAGAGAGCAGCTTGAATACTTTGAATTTCTGAGCCTAAAAAGAATCTGATTTTTGAAGGAAGTCAAAGTGGTTGAAAAAAGCCCTTGTGTAAATTGTCTCGAAAACTAACAATTTTTCCACAGGGCAGGGGGGAGCAAAAGGTTCCTCTTAGAATACAAGGATTTGGAGATTAAGGACATTTAAAAATGTCCTGATTTTAAAAAATCCAAACAAACAACCAACAACCAAATCAAACAAAAACGACCAAATAATCCCATAATCCCTCAAACAATCCTCCTCAACAAAAAATAAAACCCACAAAAAAACAAACAAACAAAAACCCAAAACTAAACAAAATCCCTTAAAATATACAAACAAACCCCCCAAAACTAACAAAAACTGCAAAAATGCCTCTACAAAAACAGACACCAAAAAAAACCCACAATCAAAGCCAATTCACTTTTTAATGGCTTCAAGCCCTAAGAAAATTTGGAAGACAAATTTAACTGCGAAGAGAACTTCTTTGTCTGGTAGATACTCCCAGTGGGAACACTGCTATTTCTGTGTCAGATACGGAAGTACTGGCTGAAGAGTTGAAGCCCACTCCTGGTATCCCCCCTTCTCAGGTGGATTTGCAGAACTAAGTTCTAAGTCACAAGTGGGATCTACCAAATACCAGTCCCTGTACAAAGATCAAAGCAACCCCAACTTGAAAAGGAAGTGCAGTGCAGTTGCATGATTCAGTAGAAGATCACCTTAACAGCACCGTTACAGACAACCAGAGTAAAGCTGGATATCTTCTAAAGAAGGTATGGTAGTGTCATATAAGAAAAGACAATCCAAGCATGAAATAAAGGCTCAGCAGGAAAGCGAAAAAATGGGGTCAGAGATTCCAGTGGAAAATCTTGATAAAATGTAACCAAAAAAAAAGATTTTGACAGGAAGAAACTGAGATTACCCTTTCATTTGACTTTGTTATGTAATTTTCTTCCTTTGCATTAGTGTACAAGAAAATGGAAAAAACCACTAATTAGTACAATTTCAAAGATGAAATGAGGGGGATTTTTTGCTTTATTTTGATCCAAAAATATCATTACAGATGCAAAATTCAAATAAGCACTTCTGTATTTTTTTTTAGTTCTTTTAATAAAAAATAATCATGCAAATACCTAGGAAGCATAGTCATATTTACTCCCATTTGTCGTACAAAGGCTTTTTGATGTCAGCTATATCTTTCTCTACTCTAAATTTTAAAGAATTTATATCAAACACACTTCAAGTAAGCATGTCTAGGCCCACAAAAAAGATGGGAAGTTATTGTTACAAAGGCAGGAATTGATAGGAAGTGTACAGATAGATTGTCATACTGGATCAGGTCAATAGCTCAGCTGATCTAGCTCCTTGTCTCCAGTGTTGGGATTACTAGATTGCTCAATGGAATTGCCAGGACATACAACCAGAGAAATACAACAAATCTTCTACCTACACTTAAAAACATTATTGTAGTTTTGACAAGCAGAGTGACAAGGTTGGCACACAATGAGATAAGTATTTGCAGATTCTCCAGAAATCTTTGCTTCTGTGTTCTTTTCTTCTTGCATTGCTAATTCTGAATATCCTTCCTAGTTGAATATTTTCTCCCCTCTAGAAAACCACCACGTATCTTCTCTCTAAATCAAAAGACACTAGTTTAAATTGTGAGAAACATGCAGTGGTTTGAATTGTCAGCTCCCACTTCTTCACCGTGGAAGGGTGATGAAATAGCCATTGATTTTTTTTTTTCAGAGAGGTGTCTTTATATCCCTACTTACCTTGCAGTCAGCATCAAACTAAAGAGTTAAATGCTAAAGTCTTAAACATGGTTGTTAGTAATTACCCTAGGCTGAGTGTAAAAAATCTTCTAAATTAGAAAAGAAAGTCATTTAGCACAGGTCAGTGTAGGTAGGAGGTACAAAGTAGTACATCTGGCTTTTACTCCATATATCACCACCACACCACTTGACCTGATGCATCACTATTTCACCCTCTTCATATGCTGCCCCAGTTAAACCAATCTTTACTTTGCTTTATTGTATTTCTTGAAGTTAGCCTAAAATAAAATTCTAATGACTCTATAAAAGAAATTATATGCTATCAAGAACATTATATACTAGAACATTTATATACTAGAATGATAATTTTAGCCAAAGGGTACTCCTTTGGAAAGAGTATTAGAAGTTCAAGGAGTCTTGACTTAAAATAAAAGGGGGGGGAAATTTCATGTTTCCTATGGGAAATAGATCTGTGTGATGCTGCTCTTCCTGGAGTACTGCCGGTATACAACTTTAGGGATGCAAAGTCATAGATCTTTTCTCCTTTAATGTGCAAAAGATAAGCGTGATATGCTGAGGTAGAATATTTGTATTTGTTATTTGTAACTGTCAGGGAGTTGCAGTGCTTGTATCTGCAAAATCACATTAAAAATATTTCTTAGTTCCCTTTAGTTAATCCCCTACAGAGAACCCACCAAATTTATGGGATGGCAGTAGACAGTTCTGTTCCCAGTCTGACGGTTTTAGCCCAGACCATCCTTTAGTGCAACAAAAGTATTGTATTCCCACTTAAAGAAAGTTTTATAACAGCCTTATTGCAGAGTACTTAAACTCATCATGGTGTCATACTCCTGTTAGATTTTATGATTCTTTTTCATGGTTTACCAATAGAGAAAGAAAATGTTAGCTAGAGACAGTAACTTGTACAATAGCAGCAGGAAGAAAAGCTAACTCAAGACTTTCAAAAGCATTTGAATGCATAAAAAACTTTGATGTATGTGTGAGGAGGGAAGAACTCTATTTCCTACAGTAGCAAAAAGAATAATGCATTACTCTCAAACTGAGACATCATTTTATGTTGACTTTATGCCTAGAAATAATTCTCTAGTGCTGTCACCTGGACATCAGTCAATAAAGTGTTTCTTTTAACTTTGCTGCCCAGGAGTGTTTACAATTAATGAGTTCTAAAGTATTCAAGAGGTAATAATTAGCTGAATGCCTATGGTCTCATTTTTAAGCACTGCACAATTGTTTATTCTGTATAACAGTACATGGTCCTCTGTGAAAAAAAGATTAGAGAAAAATAAAAGGTATCATACATTAAAAGCACAATATTGTACAAGTAATGTACACCCATAAAATCCATGGGATTTACTGATATTCTGTTATGTTGCAGCTCTTGTACTGTAAAATGAAAATACATGACAGGTGCTGCACTAAAACTGTAGCAAACCAAGCTTTAAACACTAAAAGGAATATTATCTACTAAGTCTGCAGTGTAACTCTTCCTTTAAAAATTCTATAGCCACAACTAGGGGCAAGATCCTTAGGGACCTTAGGGTCAGATTTAAATTATATCTTCTTAATGTATAGAACTTTATATTCTAGAGGTTTTAAATCTGCATCAATCTCCAGTATATGCCTGCTGTGGAATCCTCTAAGTGGTGTAGAAAATGTATACAGTGTTTTTATCTTTTAAAGGCAAGATTGTCTCTTGTCTTCCATGTACACTGGGGAGTAAAGAAATACAGAAGGCTTTCAATTCCTTGCTAGTTTGGTTATCTGCAAGGCATAATATAGGACAGAAGATATGTAGGGAAATCTCTTTGGAGACTCCTGTTCTTCCCATTTGTGCAGGAGGGAAATAAAGAAATACCATCGAGAAATATGCAAAAAATTACTTTCCTTGTATTGTGTCAGATATCAGAAATGAGTAAACATGGAGGGAGAAATCATCTACTAGAAGTAATACTCTCCCTGGAGTAAAGAGACACTAAGTAAATGTGCTGTGACTTCCACTGCTGTGTTTTTCACTGATTTACTTCCAAGGTAGTACAGTAATGTGCTGTCCCTGAGTAACGAGATGTTCTGAAATATCTCTCTCACTATGTCCAACTGTGAATACCTCAACAGCCAAAGAAAATTTCCTGAGTTTGGGTGGGGTAAGGCTGAAGGGAGGAAGAAACACACGAATTCTGTTTCATATTAGAAACCACAAGTAAATAAATGTTGTTATGGAAATTAGAAGGTAGAATATACACTTGACTAACCCAAAGTCCATGGAAGAACACTGGCCTTATACTAAACCACTGATTTATTTAACATGTTTTCTCTCCCTGAATACCATATCCATGGAGATATAAGCCTTACCAAATGTGGTCTTCATCTCCTGAGCAAGAATTTAAGAAAAATATATATAAAATATTGAAATACAGTATTAATTTTCTACCTGGTGCAATCAACTCTTATTTATTCTAATTTATGTTTTCTGTGGATCTATCCCTGAATGACTAACCTATCTGAATTACCAGAGATGTTTCACTTGTATTCCTGGCACAAGACAAAATCCTTATCACATTGAAGAGAACAGGCAGTTTCAAAGGATCGTGATTTCATTTCAGATATTTATTGGCACTCAACCCTTTAAAAATATTTCTACATCTGCCTCCTTACCTGGAGCAAAATCACTGTTGAAGATGCATAAAATTCATCTGTCTCTATCCATAAGCAATGGTAAAAAGACAAAGGATAAATTCAGGAAGCATTGTGGAACTATTTGTTCCAGCAATGTGAATAAAAATATAGCGACACCGTTCTTTTATGGAATCTTGCTGGGTTTTCAATGCAGATCGATACCATAATGCATCATAATGGCTTTCATAAAACTGTTATGGCAGTACTGAAACTTCACTCCTGTCCATCACTTGCAGACTGCCCATACTAATGCCTGTCTGCATTACTTGTCAGCTTCTGTGCTAGTGCTAAAAACCATTTGCTGCAGAGAGCATGGCCATTTTTCTTTATTATGTCAGCTACTACTAGGCTAGACTGCAAAACTATACGCTTCATCTTGCAAGTGAGTGGTGCCCAAGTGTCCTAATTGAGATCAGAGGTGAATCCTGTTCAGCATCATAGAACCACAGTGGGAGCCATAAGCAGCTTACTAACTGTATAAACAAGAAGGAGAGAGGACAAAATTAAAGGAAATAGATGTAAAGGGAGATGGAGAGACTGGCCATGGCCACATAGCATCTAAGCAGCAGTGAAAAGGCTGTAAATCAATTTTCTTGACATTCTGTTTGCTACTAGACCAGCATTTCTCATTCTCTGCTTCATGAACTGCTCATAACCTACAAGACATTGGCAGGAAATCCACAAAATCAAGCAAAAAAGAGTACACCTGTGATTGCTTATGCATTGCTAATAATAATATCAAGGGCAAAATAGAGCTTAAAGGGAGCATAGTCTCCTTTCCTCCCAAAGAATTTCAACTGAGCTACTATGTAGCATCCACACCAAGACAAAAAAAAAAAAAAAAAGGGACTCCTCCTCAGTTCTACCTAATCACATTCCTTTTATTAGCATGCATTATGACCAACAAAAACTACACACTATGTCAAAGCAGTACAACTACCCCTCGGTAGTTGTATTATCAAAATGCTTCTGTGTGTCTTGGAAAGGAGAAGGGCCAAAAAAACATTCTCCTGGTTTCTTTTTGAATTCACATTTAAATGAAATTAAACAAATTTTGTTTTACATTGTAAGAAAATTAAACAAAATATGCTAATAATTGCATGCCATTCTGAGTAGACTTGGGGGTTTTTTTATGTAGTTTGAAACAAACCTGTTGATGCCACGGTGCTGACTGGAATAATTGTAAAAGCTGCAAGTGTTGCCGTGTGTCTTCGCTCAGCACTGGGGCTCCTCAGAGGATCTCTCAATGTGACACTGAGATGATGTAAAACACAAACACAGAAGCATCAGTCCTGTTTCCTCCAGGGCACCTCTTGAGTGCCCTCCCTGCTTTCTGCTGGTTGCAGTCTGCAGCTAATGGTCCGAGCTGTGCTCCCAACCAGATCTGCAGCCAAATTGCCCAAGTCAGATACAACCACCTGGTAAATGTTCAGCTACACTCCCCTAGTGGGTTTTACAGGCTCTGTTCCCGCAAATGATCCTGGCTTTCCTGAAGTGAAACAAAATGGTGGCCATGCAATGTCTGCATGGACCTCGAGAAGAGTTTAGACTTTGTTTGGGAATAGTTGAGATTTGACTACAAAGTTACATGGAATCACATTATGATAAATTAAAGAAGATGCCATTTAGAAGTTTTATTATATTGTTTACTATTATTGTATTATTATGCTAAATGTCATATGATATACTACATTGTGTTATTATTTAGGAATTATTATTTTTAGAAAAGACTTCTTTAATTATCTACCTCTCACATGTTTTGTATTTTTTTCTTCTGCCTGAGCAGCCTGGAGGAAAAAGACTTAGGGGTATTGGTGGATGAAAAGCTCAACATGACCCAGAGACGTGTTCTTACAGCCCTGAAAGTCTTGGACCTCTTGGAACGGGTCCAGGGGAGGACCAGAAAGCTGACCAGAGGGATGGAGCACCTCTCCTAGGAAGACAGGCTGAGGCAGTGGGGACTATTTGCCTGGGGATGAGGGGAGACCTTCTAACAGCCTTCCTCCAGTACCGAAAGAGACTACTAGAGAGCTGGAGAGGAACCTTTTCTGAGGGCATGCAGGGACAGGGAGAATGGCTTTGAAATGAAAGAAGGTGGGTTAAGACTGGATATTAGAAATAAATTCTTTACTGTGAGGGTGATGAAACAATGAAGTGGATGGGTCTTTGAAAAACCTTATCTAGTGCAAGGTGCCCCTGCCCAAGTCATGGGGGTTGGAACAAGATAATATTTAAGTTCCTTTCCAACCCAAACCATTCTAGGATTCTAAAACCACCTGTGAGTTCTGGATGTATCATCCCTACCTACTGACAGAGGGATTCAGCTTCAAAAGAAGAATGTAGCCCCATGGCAAGTGTTCTGAGACATCTGTGAGGCACCACAGCACTTCAGAAAAGCACATTTCAATGTCGTACCAAACAGAAATCAAAGCACTGATGAATACATTTTCTGAACGTTTCATTTCACCAAGATTGTGCCTTCCTCCTGTATTTTTAATTTCTTTGAATGAAGATTGCAGACTACTGTTTCCATACCAGACTTTTCTTCTGGGCACCAGAGATATGAAATGGTCTTTCAGTTCACTTAAATATATCTTTAAAAAATATATATATGGTGTATTGCTCATAAAGAGCTTCTTCTCGCAAAGCTAAAATAAAGAAAAAAAATCCATAAATGAGAAATACATTCTCTCTCAAATTGTACTGTTGGTGACTAGCCCTTGATATTTTGCCTGTTTAAGTAATTTCCAAGATACCAAATTTATCTCCTCACACCTGATGGATAGCTGAGGTTCAAATCTCAACAGCTGCAGAAGGACCACGGAAATAATTGCATACAACCTGAACAAAATGTGGCCTCTCCCAAAACAGTGGTGCATTTCTGGTACCTGTGGGGTGAAGCAGATCACATAGTCAGAGCCTTCTTCATTGTAGAAAAGGTAGAGGAGAGCTTATTTTTAGCTTGTTTGTCTGTCCACAGGAATCTGACAGCAGCACAAAAGCTGATTCATGGATCAGTCTTTTTTGACTAACTTTCATACAGTCATAGTTAGACTACAACCAGCAGGCAAACCAGCCAGTTGAAATTTTGCTTAACTAAATCCTTTATTTCAGTAATTCAGTAATTCCTGTGAGGAAAAAAACCAACAATAACAACAACAACAGCAAAACCCATGACAAAACCCCCACTAAACTCCAAAAAACAGTAATCCAACAGCCTTATTTTTGTGGCACTATCATATTTTCCTACACTTAACTTATGACATGTTGTGTAACTATTTTCTGTTACCAAAAACTAAACACAATGTTTACGTTGTCTTCTGCTCTAGTATTGAAAATCAGAGTGTGAAAATGGACAGAAA
The DNA here is from genome assembly GCF_022539395.1 of Myiozetetes cayanensis. NCBI lineage: Eukaryota > Metazoa > Chordata > Aves > Passeriformes > Tyrannidae > Myiozetetes > Myiozetetes cayanensis. The sequence continues at coordinate 13,775,806 of NW_026087742.1, forward strand.
TGATGAGTGTGAATAACACCCTTGGGATGCAGTACAAATAGGAACTGGAAAAGTTGATTGAATCAAGATAAAAGAAAAAAAGCTAAAGTTGACAATTTTGTATGGTTCATTATCTTTATGTTTTAATTTATATGGAGATTAGACGTAATTTCAACATTAAAATGGGTAGAGGGGGGTTTAAGCTATTCTTATAAAACATTTAGAGAACATCTACCTCACTGAGCAGAAAGCAGAGACTGGAGAAGAGAAACTCAGTAAATACAGCTATCAGTTTTATCAGGAATCTAGAATGCAGCCACTTAGAGAACAAATTGAAAACTTTCTAGTTTGAATGAAACTTTTTCTAGTTTCTTTGCAAACTTTCTAGTTCTCATCTCTGCCCAGTGGAACTTTGCCTATTTTTCTTAAAGTGCTCTATAAGCACTTCAGAAAGTTATGTGTGATTGTTCACAGTAGCCTGAGTTTATTTATTTAATGGGATAAAAATGACTTTTTCTTTTTTTCTCTTATACTATAGGGAAAATTTCCTAGTGCAATTAAAGAAAAAAAATTGTTCTCAAATTAAACACTTTGGAAACCTTTACACCCGAAATTTTCAACACCTACTCAATGTATATTAATGAAAAATGAAAATCTATATAATGTAACTCTTTGCAGGCATTTTAACTCTTTGTAACAGCAAAAAATAATAGCTAGGTGCATTTAAACTACCTTGCTAAAAATACCATTCTCTCACATTTGAGAACATTTTCATGGGTTTTTTTTGCTTTAGAGTGAGGATAATAGGTATTGTTAAATTCACTATAGATACCTAACAAATATAATACCATAAAAATACAGTATATGAAACAAAGTCTGTCTTTTATTGAGGTAGAAAGACAGAGAGAACATCGCAAAATAACCACGAAATAACCATGTTTTCATTAAATATTTCAAAACTTGCACTGAATTTCCTTGGGTTGAACATGGAGTTGTTGGGGGTAGGCCTATTAACACTTCTGTGGGTTCCTATTTGCAATGCCACAGGTTCAACAGACTGAGTAGTTCAACAGCCTTAGTACTTTAAATACAAAACAGGGTCTATTTTCAGAAAAGACCTTCCTCTCATTGTAATACAAAATAGTTATTGTAGATGCATTATTTCATAGCTTCCTTAGCAAATCCCCAGATCTGAAAGTGTATTTGAAATAAACTTAATTCCTTCAGTGTGCTCTGAGGAAGTCCAAGCAGATTCTAGTCAGAAGAACAGCCTGAAGAGTAAATGTTGCTTTCCTCTCCATCGTTGTTATTTGTCAGAAAGTTCCAAAATTACATAAAGACAGTTTTGAAAGTCCTCAATGAAGAAACAGTGTAAAGACAGGGTAATATACCCAGTGCAAATACCTCACAGAGGGGGTGAGAGCGCAGAAAAATGTGTGTAAACTTGAGATTGTATTAATGCACCCCACTAAAAGGCTTTCTAATGTGAAGACCAAACTTTTAAGAAAGAAAAAAAAAATCTCCTTGAATATTTGTATTTATTTTGATCCAAATGCACATGGACAATCCATGAGGCCCTTCAAATATAGTAAGAATTCTTTGATTTTCAGACTATTATGAGAGGTAAGGGACTAAATGTTTCATGCATTCTTCCTGCCCCCAGCTTCAAATCCAACAGCTACTAGCTATCTCAGCAAGGAGAAATTGCAGGAGTGTTTATTTTCATCAAATGACCTAGCAGAGCAATAAACAAGGTTATCAGGGGATTTTGAGACACAAGAACGTGCTGTTTGCTCCAAGTAAATAGATATGCATAAATGTGCAGAGTTTTATTTGGATTTCTCTATGGTATTTTATGTGTAAAGACTGAATCCATCTCAAATATTAAGGTCTAAAATAGCTCTAGACAGTTACTATACACAATTCTTCATCCAATTTACTAAGAAAACTAGAAGCAGAGTGCTGCTTTCAAGCTACAGCAAATTCCAAATATGCACCATGGAAAAAATTTTTGACCATTTTCCCTGATGTGTAAATATTAAGTGCACACAAATATGACTACTTGACTTTTAAAGGTCTTGTGATGAGCCATCGGGACATAGATTCACTAGCAAACAGTTTCAGCTGGGTTTACTCCTTTTGCTTGTATGTTTTCTGTTGCTAGAACAAAGGTAAGATTCTCCCATTAGGGTCATAGGGTTGGAATAAAAATAGGGTGGAAAATATTTACTTATGTTTAAAGGTAATTTGTTTCTAATAAGAGCTTAAAGCAAAGAAAAAATCTGGCTAAGTCTGTTTCATTTCAGTGACCTAAAATGTCAGGTCTTCCCAAATGTGATTATACTCTGAGATAGTTTTGAGATGTATAGGGGAGGGCCAGAACAAATCAACCACAAGGTTTTTTTTCCAAAGGAAACCAGAAAAACTCACGTTTAGAACAGATGCAACTGCATTCTGCTGTACTAGACCAGGCTGAAAAGAAATCTTTCCTGTATTGCAGGTGCCACTGAAGGTCATGGCCTCTGTCCTGGTCTTAAATTCAGTCTATCCAACAGGTGTTTCCTTATCTGCAGCAAACATAATGCATTGGTTTCTTTGGTGTCCCTAAAAACACTCCTTTCCACTCTCAGAGCCCTCATTTCCTGCTCTTTGTTCAAACCAGTAGCCACTGTAGTTATGCCATGGACTTCCCTACAGCTTTGCTCTGCCTGGCCCACTTCAAATATTTCTCCTAGCTCAGCATGTGTCATCCTTTAGGGCACTTGAGAGTCTCATCCCTTTTCCAAAGGATGCTACTTTACCCTGAACGTGGGAGGCAATAAAATATGCCTTGTGCACGGTTCACATCTCCAGGGCCTTCCAGTATGACTCCTTTCTGCTGCCCAGCCACAAACTCTTCACAAAACATGCAGTAACCACACAATAAACTGAAAACAAAAATTGCATATCCATCTTATGGGCATTGAAAATCTGCTCTAATTTTTTTTTTTTTTTTTTTGCAATTACTATATACGGAAATGCTGATAATGTATTCATTTTACAATTTACAATATTCAAACCGGCTTGACTTGCCAAAGAGTAAGTAACCAGATCTGCTGGGTATTTTTGAACTATGGATCATTTCTATATGGAGAAATTTTTCATAGAATCTTCTCAATTTCATGAAGCAATTCCAACATAACCAGATTGTTTTCAAATGAAAATTTCTCCAGCTCCAAATGTTTATGTCCAAAGGTGATTTTTAATGATTGGGGTTTTGGTTTTGTTTGGTTCTTTATTTTATTTACATACATTAACAAGTAGAGTTTCTGGAGTTAGAATTTGCGTGTAACTGAAAGCCAGTCTGACAGAGTCAAAACAGAGAAACAACAACTATATGGCCCCTCTCATCCCTGTTTTCACTCAGAAGAAGTGTTTTTCAGCTCTATGTCCATGAGTCCCAGGTATAGCTGTGACTACTTCATGTGGTCCCTAGAATTTAGTAAAAAAAAAAAAAAACCTATCTGGTGTCAGTCATCTAAATTAGTATTATGGACAATTGCAAAAATTGTACCTCTCTTCGGGAATTTAAGGGTGTGCAAATCCAAGGGAACTGACAGGGATTATTTGTCTAAAGGAGTCAAAGATTTCACCTGCAGTGTACCTCAGAACTGTGGATTACATATGTCTTAAAATATCAGAATACCCTCCAAAGCAGTTTAAACAAAATGATTAGAAAAATCTCTACAGCATTTGTAACACAAACTCCAATGCTGCCTTAAAATATATAGTCTCTACAAGTATTTAATTTTAGTTTTTATTCTTCTACATATTGAGATGTAAACAGCTACCGTTAAGCACTGCACTATCACTAAAGTTGGAGCTGATTATTTTTCTCACCCTATGAATAAATGTGTAGTCACAAAATAATAATTGTTTGTTTTAACAATTATTTAATAATTTATTAGCAAATTAATAAATAATTATATCATAATTAATTTTTAATAATCTGTACATTAAAGTCCTTGGAATCACTTCTTAGTTGTTAAACTGTTATACGATAATTACTTGTTCTATTGATATATCGAAAAAATACTCAGTTGGGTGTGCAGGAATCAAGACATACATCTTCTCTAACTATCAACGAAAATAGCAAGTCTATGTGCTTGCATGTACCTCACTGGAAATGTATTCCATGAATTGTTACTTTGCCTCTTGATACGAATTACTAAAGACAGCTGAGCCCTCAGGTGAAGGATATGCCCCGGTCATCTAAGAAGCCAATAGATCTTATAAGCAGCCAGAAGAGGCAAGGAAGTTGTGTTGGTAGCACATACTCCTTCTGCTTTTAAGAGACCCAAGGGATCTCCAGGTAATTTATTGGCTATGATCTTTCCTTGCTCAGTAGAATCACTCCTTTCCATTTGAAGTTCTTAACATACTTAGACATGCACAAGGAATAAGACCAGACTCTATTGAGAGAGATTATGAAAGCTTGAGATAGGATTTAAATTAAGTGACAGGAGTTGTGTCACCAAAAGATTATACATTGTCATTCAAAACAGTGGTTTACCACAACTGTTTTCAAAAGTTTATTCACTAGGTCCTGTCATCGTCTAGGAGACTCATTTTCCATGTTGTTTTCTTTATGCCAGATTTATATTTAAAACCCTTTATGGCTCTTGGTGAAAATAAAAACAACCCTCCTGTTACAGCTCAGAACCTCGCTGTCCCCTCTACATCTTGTCCATCCTGTCAGAGCTCCTTGGGAAAATCCTTGTATCAAGTTATGGTATGGAACACCAAAATGAGCCCTTAACTCTCTGAGGCAGATCCTTGTATAGGATCGAATAGGCTAACCATAAACCAGTGCATAGAAGATTCATATTATCTAAAGATGAAAGAAGTTGACCAATAAAAAAGAAAAAAAGAATCAATCCTTGAAAACTTCAAAGTGTCTGAAATATTGCAGTAAATTATCTCTGAGTCTGACTGAAATTAAAAACAAACATCACTCAGATATGAGAAAAGGGTGATCTTCAAAAAAGTGAAAGTCTAGCCAATGCTAAAAATTGCAGTATTATGATCAAGCCTCTTGATTAAGAGACTTGATTCGGTCTTGACTAGCTAAAATGGAATTTTCAGTACCACTGAGTCAAGGAGTTTTACCTGAGTTGGTCAGAAATTTTTAGGCCAAGTAATTTCTCTTTTAAAAAAGACATGTTATGAAAATGCACATTTTTATAGGAAATTATGAGAGATGTTTTAATTTCGTTTCTTCAAATCAATTGGAAGAAAATCTTCAACTGAAAATCAACATGCAACACAAATTTTTCTGGACAATAACTTTTCATTTTGAAGGTATACTTAGTAAAAGTATTAAAGAAGGATATTGCTGACATAAAAAATATTTTGAGAGTATCTATGTGAAATAATTTATTAGCTGCTAAAAATTCTGTCTGCAATTTTTTACCATTTTTTTACTTTTCACCTTATTTTTACAAGGTCTTTAGGGAACAAAGGATACATTATAATTTCAGGACATAAAAACTTTGTTTTCTTTACCTTTTTTATTATTATAACTTACGTACTATCCTTAGTTGATAACTACTTAGACAGTAAGCCAATATTCATTTGAAGTTTGGTTGTGTAGTGAACACGTGGGACCAACAGCTGCTGCAATTCATTTTTACACTGTTTACACAGCAGGCCAATTTAATGTTATTTCAATCTATACTACATGTTTACTATTCTTTCTAGTCAGAGATCTTTATGTGCTCTTTAGACCTATTATTTTCTCTCTGGGTCCTTATAATTTAATTTTGTCTGCTTTCAATTTATTAACTGCTCACTTGCATGATATGAGTTTGAAGAGCTGTGATTTTTCTCTCCTGGTTATTTCAACTTCATGGCTGTACCTACACTACTTGGTAGAATGGCTGAGGGATATTTCTCTGCATCTGGAGCCGTAAGGAATGGCACAGTTCACACACATATAGTTGGAGTTTCTTTTCTTCCTAGCAAAGGTAGTCTGTTAGAGCTGGCTGCTGTGATGGTCACTTAACTAAGCATCCTGTGGCCAGAAAGAAAATGGAATAGAATATTTTGAGTTGCAAGGGACCTACAGTAGCCCAACTGCCCAACCACCTCAAGGCTGACCTGAAGTTAAAAGCTGCTATTAAGGGCATTGTATAAATGCCTCTTTTAAACACTGACATGCTTGAGACACCAATGACTGCTCCAGTGTTTGACCACCCTGTCAGCAAGGCAATGCTTCCTAATATCCTGCCTGAACCTCCCTCAGAGCATCTTTGAACCATTAACATGTCTCATCCCTGGATCCCAGGGAGAAGAGTTCAGTACCTCCCTCTCCACTTCCCTCCTTAGGAAGCTGTAAAGAGCAATGAGTTTGCCCCTAAGCCTCCTTTTTTCCAAACTAGACAAGCCTGGAGACCTCAACCCCTACTCACAGGACACTCCTGCCAACCCTTTCAGCAGCTTTGTTGCCCTTCTCTGGATGCATTCCAGGAACTTCACATCCCTCTCAATTTGCAGGGCCCAGAACTGCACACAGGTGTGTGAGGTCTGTGGGAGGCCACACTAAGGCTGAACAGAGCAGGATGATCGCCCCTGTTGACAGGCTGGTGATGCTGGGCTTGATGCATCCTCATTGCCAACCAGCACCTTCAGATCACTTTCTGCAGGGCTGCCCTCCAGCCACTCCTCTCCTAGTTTGTACTTCTGCCTGATGTTACCCTGACCTAGGTGCAGAATTCAGCATTTGGACTTGTTAAATTTCATCTGATTAATGATTGCCTAGTGCTTCAGTCCATCTAGACCCCTCTGCAAGGCCTCATGTTCCTCAGGAGAGTCAACAGCACCTCCCAGTTTGGTATCATCACAAATTTGCTAATGGTACATTCATGTCCTGCATTGAGATCACTGACAAATATATTGAACAGAACTGGCTCTAGACTTTGAGTCTACCTATTGTCACTTGTCAAATGCAAAGGGAAGTGCTATTAATTTCACAGAAGGGATAATTGGGAGTTACGACTCAGGTCCAAGCTCTTAAAGTGCTTAGTTTAACAAGAGAAAAATTAGCCTTAAAATCCAAGATTATTTCTAAGGGAATGCAAAGAGTAGCTCAGTAAAGTAAAACTACCATCAAGGGACTTACATTTGTCATACAGTTATTCCAGAAAAAATAGACAGGGGATCAATTCCTAAAAGCTTGCAAGCCAGCAACAATTTGGCATGTCAGTAGTATGATAAACATGTTAGATTTGTACAGTATCTTCCTGAGCTGCTTCCTGGATCCTGTTACTGTCTGTCACTGAACTGGGCCAGCGTCACTGACCATAACTCCAGTGCATCACTTGATGATTCTCAGGTGTAAATGAGCTGGTGACTGTACCTTGTGCCTTTAATCCATTAAGAAAATGCACACAGTACAAATTTATGTTTTTTAAGATTCTCAGCTAAAAATCTCATAATTTAAAAGGGCTAAACAGACATGTAAATAGGCAGTTTCAACCTAACAGGCATACCCATCAGCCTCTAAAATCAAGATCCACTTCCCAACCATCACTACCATGTAAACCACCGTGTAAAGTTCCAGTGCCCAAATCATAGTGATTCAAATAACATGCCCCAAACACAGTCTTCTGATCTGCTGCAAATTACCCTGTCCATAGAAGACCCTCAGTTTTACTGCTAAAATCCCTCCTAAGGTGCTCACAGTAGCAGTAAAAATGTTTAACATGGGTAATTGATATTGATTTTAGCAGCAGCTATCCACTTGAGTGTGCAAGAGGTAAACAGCAGCAGAACAAAATTGCTTTTTTTTTTTAATGTCTCTTGGCTGTAAGTAGAAATCTGTGTGTTCACTCACAGTTTTAATACCTATTTATCCCATCCCAGTGAATTGTAAACACCATAATAAAAACAAAAAGTAACAGTTCAAAACAAGAGTTGTGGATTTCCCATGTTTCTGTCCATGTCCTTACATGCTGGTCTCTTATGACTTGTGGAAGCTCCATTTAATAAGGCAGAAAATAGAATAACTTTTATTCTATTTCCTTTGTGAAAGAAAATGCTTTCCAGAAGTATTCCCTCTGCAAAAGTGATAACTTTTAACATTTTGGAAGCATGCAACCATTACACAGGAGAAGATTTCTTTATGTATGCATGTTCTCGGAGTTCCTCAAGTGCCCCAGATGTCCTTGTCTTCATTGTCTGCACCACAAATTGTTGGGGGAATACACTGGGAATAGCACATAACTCAGCATTGGGTTGGAGCTTTGCCAGAAGGTGTAGGCTTGTGATTTCTGCAGTTAGAGAAGTACACAGAGAGAATGGGATATTACAGCCCTTGCAGGAATACTCATTCTCATTCCGTAAAGGACTGTACAGAATTTACACAAAGAAAAACCAATCTGATCCAACTGTAGGTACTTAGGGGAACGTCTGGAAAATGCATTCTGTCCAGATGGCTAAAATGTTTTAGAATATTTATGGCTAGATTCATTTTATTCACCAACATTTCTCACTGGAATAAGATTTACAAGATTTAGAGGACACTTGCACAGCTGAATCCTGACCTTTTGTTCAGCCTTTTCACCAGCTGCAGGTACCAGGACAAGCTCCCAGAAGAAATCCTGTGAATGCTCCAGCGTGTGTTACACAGCAAGGCACATCCTATCCCAGAGACTACAAATGTGAAATTTGCAGGCTAGAAGCATGCACAGTGATTTGACATTGATCATTCCAGTTTGAAGCTCCTCCTCTGCCATGTACGTACACTTAAAGGCTATTCTCTGCAAAAGAATAACCACTCTGACAGCTGCACTCAAATTTTTTATAGTATAAGTGTAAAAAACCAGGTCATAAGTACCTTGTTTATGGGAAAATACAACCTAATCAAGCTTATTGATATGTATATTGATATATATAGCTGATACTTTCTAAAGAGCTGTTAGTCTCACAAGAACTTTTTAATGTCTTGAGTGGGTGTGGGAATTCAATATTTAAGCAGCAAAAAAAAATGTAGGTGATCATTCTGAAAATGTTTCTACAATTATTAGGAAGAAAGGAGGAGTCTCATTAAGTCTTTGTACTCTATTATATAGAATGGATAGAACTGTAGACTACAAAGAACAAGAAACAGATTTGTTTAAAAGTTACTTCTGCATATGATGAAACACGTTATAACAGTATCCTATGGAGCCATTAATAGGTGTCCTTTCTTCCTTCCTCTTTTTCCCTCCCTTTTCCTTTTGTCATGCTTTCTCAATCCACATAAATAGAGCTATATATCCTCCTAACACCAGTTTTGGGAAAGGAAGCACTGTTTCATTTTTTAGAGACACCAAAGAGGAAATGTGTAGGCCTTGGTCACAGAGCAAATCTGTGACTGAGCTGGTTAATGGAATATGTTTTTCAGAGTTTCAGGTCAGTACTTTATTGACAAGGTATTTTGGCCCTCTAATAAAGATTTGTCACCAGCAAATGAAATGGTATTGGCACTTGAATGAAAATGTTTTCATTCTTCACTTTACAGGTGGTGGAACGAGTCTTAAAAACTTTAAGGGACATGCATGTCAAAACTTGAGAATTACAACCTACAGAATAACATAAACACATAAGCCACAAAGCAATACAGTGGGTAAAAGTCATCAAGCGAGAAGTCATATGGGTTTAATGAAAACATTTCACGAAATATAATATACCACATCTGCCCCACTTCTTGACAAGCTCTCAATTCCTTTATAGCCATTTAAGCCAGACCCAGGCAGCAGATATGCTTTATATTCTGTGCTGGCAGAAAACAGCTTAGGCAGCAGGCAGACCTACACTGGGGTTGGCCCAGGCTTATCAGACTCCAGCGGGGCAGCACTGCAAAACACTGCAGCTCAGCTCTGGCTGATTCCAGCAACAGCACATAAAGGATCTTGGCACTGAGGATGCTTCAGAGGAACATAAAAAGAGCCACAAATGCTTGGTACCTATTCACCACATGAAAGCGGGAACTGGGAAAAAGTTGGTGTCTGATGAGGCAGATTCCTGTTTGGAAAGCAGTGAGCTTTGCCCAGAGGTCTGGCTAGCAATCCAAACCTTCCAGCTCCAGGGACCAGAAAAAACAAGCGAGGAGAAACATGCCAAAGAAAGCTAATATGCAGTTGGCATAGGCCATCCCAAAGGCAAAGAAGAGTTACCTACTTTAAAGTCTTTTCATATATAAAATTAAATCAAATCCTCCCTACATGCACAGGACACTTAGAATTATTGTCAACAACAAAGGATGTAAAAAGGACAAAAACCAGGAATGTGTCCTACTTTTTTTCTGTAGTATTACCAGTCAGACAATTTGGGTCTTACTTTGTATTCTATCAAAGCAGCAAGATTTGAGAAATGGTAAGCACCTGCTTTCTTAACTGCCTTCAAAGGGAGTTGCAGGTGGTGCCCACGATCTCTTGGAACTTAGTACTGTAACTAAATAAAGAAAATTAATCCTTCTCTGTATTCATTTGCTCTGTATAAGAAGCAGAGAGCTTAAAAACATGTAAGGGAGAGAGTGAAAACCACAGTGGAATAAGGGCATTATTTTAGAATAAATCAATTAAGTTTTCGGAGTGTCTTCCAGAACCCAAGACAGGTCCACATACATCTTTCCACTTGGGATATTTCTCTTCTCTTTCTACTTAAAAAATAAAATCATTGAGAAAAAAATGCCCTAAATGAAACGCCTTGGAGTGTGGCTAGAGCTTAGGAGGGCTACACAATAAGCTCCTGAGGTGTAATTTCCAGCATTAAAGTTGCTACTTTAAAACTCCTGGATTATACTTAACATCACACTGAAATTTAAAGACTTAAAAGTTTTGCAGTTCTGGAAGGCAGATCTCCTTATCCAGGGCTTCCAAAGGATGTTCGACTTTACAAGCAGGTTGCTCTCCCTCTTCTGTTCCTGAGTTGGCAGAAGAAAAAATAAATTATATCTCATTAATATTTATGTAAGAATCAGAAATTTGTTTCTGAATGCTTTTTAATTTAGGTGACATAAGAATTTCCTCAGTTCCAACCCAAACCAATTTATCAAATTCATATTGAATCTGGAAAGTAGAGCAGTATACGTAGTTTATATATCATCCATACAATTTCAACAGAAAGGCTGGTTTATTAATTCTATTAAACCTGCTCAGCTTGTGTTTTATGAGTGATATCATATATTTTCTTTCTCCTTCAGCAAACCCATTGATGTGTCTATGGCATTTCAGGACCTAGAAAGTCTTCAGCACAAGTAAAGCCAGAAGAAACCTGTTAATTAAAAACTGAGCTCATCCATTTGGTTTTTGTTTCAGCTTGTTAGTTTGATTTTGAACACAAGCTGCATTCTTTCCTCTCCTCACCTCACAATTACAACTGCAGAATGTACACATTACAGAAATTAGTGAAGTACCAAAAACTAACCAGGATATTTGAAGTTCCCCAGGAGTCTCAAAAATGCTTGCTATCAATATTTGATCTGAAAAAAAGGAGGAAAAAAAATATAAGGGCAGTCTTTGGAGAAGTGTTTTGTGTTGCCTTTTTTTTTTTTTTGATGTTAGTGAAAAGAATGGGAAAACTTTGAATGGTAAGTTAATGAATCTTCAAATATTTTTTTTGAGAAGAAATTACATTACCATGGAAAACATACCCAGAAATTCTTACTGTATTCATTATGCACAAATGCTGGTTGAGACTTCCTTTCAGGAAACAAGGTTTACATCCTTGTTTCACCTATGAGCTGAGAAAAATCTCATAGGTGTTTCAGCTTTCTCACCTGCAGAGATGTGATTATATTTTTTTATGGGGTGGTTGAACCAATGATGAAAACCAATACATGAAGACAAAAAGTTATTATAAACATACAAAAAATATGTGTAAATTATGAAAATACATTTGGCATCAGGTAACTATTTGGGGTTTGTGATTCACATGCAGTCAGTTTATTTATAGAATCATAGAATGGTTTGGGTTGGAAGAGGCCTTGAAGATCACCTAGTTCCAATCCCCCTGCTGTGGGCAGGAACATGTGATGAGCTACAATGGTAAGGGAGAAATTTGACCAATTTGACCCAATATGTTTAAACAGCTACATAATAGAGAAAAAGTAAATTTCCTATCAAATATTAATTTGATCAACTAATTGTGAATTGCTTGTTGGAACTATTTAGATATATGTTTATTCTCATTTTAAACATATTAGAAAATATAGGGTTAAGCAGAAGAATCGGATTTCACAATGACCTATCCAGTTTCTGGTAAGATTTAGATTTTTATTTCTGAATGAAGAATAGAGAATAAGTTTACTTAATTTACAAACTACTCCAAGATGGAGTAATGCAAGCACACAGTAGCCTAGGATAATAATTCAAATTGTTGAACCTGATGTGTCCCTTTCAAGGCATCATCTTCTATAATTCTATGATTCCACTTAGAGCTACAGCCCAGAAAATGAGGAATGCAATTCAAAATACTTAGAACATAAAAGGAGAGATAGAATCATAGAGCCATAGAATTATAGATTCATTTAGTTTGGAAAAGACCTTCATGCCTTCTGAAGAGTTTATAACCATCCATTGCAGCACTGCAGTTGTGCAAGTCACCCCACCTCATTTCCACGATGGCAACTGGGTCACAGCTTTCCTGCTGGAGGAGTGGTTTCCAGCTCCTCCTTTTTCTGTGTGTCTTGGTGTAGATGCACTTCAGCTGAGCTATTGATCCTGCACCTTCTTTTTTGGAGAAGTTCTAATTCCTACATGACCATTCTCAGGTGATCCCGTGGTTTCTAAAACACCAATAACTCTTGTGTCCTTGCTGCCACATGGACCTCCATCCCACACTTCCAAAGGACCTCATTAACACACCATCCCTCAAAAATTGGCACAGTGCCCTCAGGCTCTGTTTGCTCAGTGTGTTTGTGGCACCCCTGGTCACTCGTGTTCCCCAAGGGCTTCTTTGATACGTATGTGGGGAGCTTGGCTGATGTTGCTCCTGGACACACCCAAGTCTTGTCAGCCACTGCCACACAAACTGCAGGGTCCTGGCAGCTCCCTTGGCTCCTCCTGAGTTTCCCCCAGTTTGGGAAACTTCTTTTTAACTGATACTTCTCAAAGAATTCTGGGTTTGGATGTCGCATTTCAGGAAGATATGGATCGACTGTAGGGAATAAGATGAGCACTGAGAAACAGCAGAGGTCTGGAAAATCTGATTGATGAAGGCATATCAAAAACATCAAGGCAGGAGATATTGGTCTGCAAATGTCTATTTTCTAGTTATAAAGAAGAAGAAAATAAAGCCTTTTTCTTGTCATTTATGAGGAGAACAGAGAATAGGCAGCTGAAAGGGAGGAAGGGAGATTGAGATTAGATTTAATAAGGCACAGAACGACTGGAAATGAATGCCAAGGAAAAAATATTCAATTTCCACTCTTTTAGCTTTAAAAACAAAACAAAAAAATCAACCAAAAAAGGTACCCCTGATTTGATATAACAGATCCTAATTTTGAGTGGGAAATGGTCATCGATGACATTTGAGGTATTTACCACACCTGTGGTCTGTGATTTCAGTTTTCATAATAATTGGAGAGAACAGTACATTTGAATCAACTCCAGTGAAGTCATTTGAGTCACTATGGTTTCATATTAATGAACCTGAAAGTAGAAACTAAAATGGCAAAAGCTCCCGTGCTTCTTTCTTCTTGTTTCCAAGGGAATGTTCATCTCTCTTGAGTTCACAGTTCTCTTTGCTACAAACTTGTACTTCTGATTGTTCTGTGCTACTGCCCCTTTCAAACAAGCAGCAAGAATTTGTTGGTATATCCTGTTCCCTTCCGGGAAAAACTTCTTGGGGATTTGACTGTGCTGTACATCCATGATCAGCTGGAGTTGACTGTTCTGATTTCCCAGAGATCTGTAAGTGGATGACAAAGATCAAGGACTGTTTCATCTGCAATTTCAGCTCCCTTCCAGACAAGAAATATACGGGAACTGAGTTACCTGTGGGAACTGAGTCACCTGGGAGCCCAACTTGCCCTTCGTGGGGAGGGAGAGGGAGCCTGCTCACCATCACCCAAAGTGTCCAGTGGATTTCTCAAGGGATCACTAAATATGAGATTCAATAAACAATGTGGCTGTGAAATATTTTTTTAAGGTGGTAGTGGTGTCTTCTATTTCTTTTAATCTGTTAGAGATTGGTTTGGAGAAACTTTGCTAAGCACCACACCCTTTTCTTTTCCTCTTTTCATAACACTCTCTTGTGAATTTCAGGAAAACAGTATCATTAGCAACAAAAATCTGTTTGAACAGAAACTTAGTTAAATCTTTTCTCAGTCTCTTTTTTTCTTTTTCCAGTTGTTTGATTTCCTCAAGAGCTCACGCTTCAGTCATTAAACTTTTCAGAGGAGAGGAGAAAAACAGAAAAAGTTGTGTTGATAGATATCTTTACACATTTTAAGTACATTTCAGTAGACATCTCTAATGGAAAAGTTGAAAATATGATCTGTTGCCAAGAAAGCACTGCAAAATCATCTGAGACTAGCTCAGATGAAAATAATTTAGTATATTAACAGAAAGGATACACTTATTCAACTTTTACTGTCTGAATAAATTAGTCACAGGGAAGTGTAGGAGGATCTCACAGAAATGACAGCAATGTCACACAACCTCAAATCTAATTACTTCAATACAAAATTCCTTTGGTCCAGCTGATAACTGACTGATGAAGACAGAGTGCATAAACTTTTTACTATTATTTTATTATTATTATATTTTTGTAGCTTTTTTTTGGTAACTTGAATGAAACAATTTCTAGCAAAGCAGTCTTCTAATCTTACAAACTTTTACAGGTGTACTCCCCTGTTGAAAGGCAGATTGGGGTGCTATAGTCAATAAATATGCCTGTAAGGGATCAAATTATGGTCTCTCATTCAGCAATATATTATCAGTTTGCAATGTGAGAAAGAGAAATGATTGAATGAAGAATAGAATATTCTGGGTCCTATTTTTACTATGAAAACACAACATAATTTTTTTAATGTTATATTGGCTTTGAAAACTTTTTCATTTGGAAATTTTGTTGGTAAATTCACATATTTTTTCTGGAATGCAGCTACCTAGACTGACACCTCATGTAACAGATTGTTGTGTGTATTCACTTAAAAGCTGTCTGCTGTTAACATAGATTCTCAAGCTTTGCCATTTTCCATAGAAGCTTTTTTGAAGGAGGCTGGGAAGAATAATCCATTTTTAAGACAATAAAAACAACACTGTTGGCCAAAAGTAAACAATATGGTGTCAATATTTGACAGTTTTCTCCTAGGATAAATCTCACATTAGAGTTCTGTATGTTATTAAAAACCTTGGGACAGTTTCTGAGTGATGCATTACTGTTTCCCATACAGATGCTCCAGGAGAATTCAGATCTCATGGTCACCAAACATCTGTACTTGTCACAGAGGAGAGCTGAGATAGTCTTGTGATAGAAAGAATGAGCTGACTGGACTGTTTTCTATTTTTATAGTAGATATACATAGAAGTACATTAGCTTGATAGCCCATTTTATCTAATTAAAAATTACTATGGTCATCCAGTGGAAGTGAAAACCTCTCTCATTATTAATGAAGACCAATATTTTGTCATTACTAGTTCCATCTGCCCATCACTCACAACTTCATTTAAGTGTCGAAGTAAGACTCTCCATGAGTTATATCTATTAGGATCACAGAAATGTGGAATTGTTTAGGTCAAGAAATGTGGAATTGTTTAGGTCAGAAAAGACCTCCAAGATCATCAAGTCCAACTGTTAACCCAGCATTGCCACATTCACCACTACACCACGTCCTGAAGGGCCACATGCACAAGTTGTTTGAACATTTTCAGGCATGGAAGTTCCACATCACTTCTGTGAGCAGGCTGTTCCAACTCTTTAAAACCCTTTTCAGTGGAGAAGTCTTTCCTGATATCCAATCTAAACACTCTCTGGTACAGCTTGAGGTGGTTTCCTCTCGTATTATACATGGCAGAAGAGCAAGCCCCCCACCTGGCTACACCCTCCTGTCAGGCAGTTGTAGAGAGTGAGCCCTGAGCCTCCTTTTGTCCAGACTGAGCCTCCCCAGCTCCCTCAGCTGCTCCTCATCACACCTGTGCTCCAGACCCTTCCCCAGCTCCATTCCCTCCTCTGAACATTCTCCAGCCCCTCAGTGTCCTTCCTGCAGTGAGGAGCCCAGAACTGGACACAGGATTCGAGGTGTGGCCTCACTGGTGCCCCTTCACAGGGAAAATCATTGCCCTGGTCCTGCTGGCCACGCTATTGCTGGTGTGTGTCAAGGAGACCTCCAACTTTTTGTCAGTAGTAGTGTGGCTCTTGATATTATGCTTGTTTTTAACATATTTTGTGAAGAATTGTAGTCATTTTAGAAAATGACACTAAGGAAAATATTCTGTTATTTCCTGCCTGAAAAGTAATTACAGGCTTACTCCCCAAGCAGGTACAGAACTCAAAATCTTACCTTTTTATTTTTATTTTCCAACCGTGTCATCGTTTCATGAAGGACAGGAGAGAATTACAGGCTATGGCTTTATATTATCTCATGTGACAGAAATTTATGTTGTGGATCAGAAGCTTCAACAGTGCTGGTGATTCACATGGATGTCACCATAATGCAGTTTATTTAAAAAAAAAAAAATCAGAAACCAAAACTGAGGAAATTTCACAAATGCATGCATACAGTCATAAACATTGTATCTAAAGAATATTCTTAAACAGGCAAAATGAAATCAATCTTAATGTGTGAAGAATCATGACTACATTTGTAAACATAATTCAGTCTCTCTTGTACTTACAAACCTTACACCAGGGGACTTTTCCTGCTGAGTCCCAGTCAGGAAAATAACCTGATCATACAGAGGGGATCAGGTCTAAGGATGAAGCATGAAATGAAACAAGGTCACCCCCTTCATTCACATCAGGAAGCAGTAAATGGGTACTGAACACTGCTGGTGAAGATCACTATAATAATATGTCATATTATATGTCAATATATGTGAAGATCAATATAATAATAAGTGTTTCTTATTGGCTGAGTGTCTGACTTAACATATCTGTGGCCTAATTTGTAGAGCTTCTGTAAACTGATGGCTGCACATTAAGTCAATGTGAACCATGTGGAAATATGTGAATACTATGCCATATTAGAGACAGACAAAATAAATCCCTAATGCTCAAGTTAAACAACGTAAAAGAAATAGTTCTTTAGACAATAACTTCTCAGCCTATCAGTCCCCATCTGTTTAGAAAAGATAAATAAAAGCCTTTTATCATAGCACAGTCAGAACACTGACATTACTGTTTATGAACCATTCATCTGTGAATATGATAAGCCACAAAGAAAAATCCATGAGGAAAATCAGTTTGGCCTCTGTGGAGGTAGAGAGTGTTGAGCCAAATGCTACATAAGAGTGCTCATTAGGGCAGCATTCTGCATTCTGCATAAACCCTGTGCCACAGACAAGGGGGAAAACAACAAAATTAAAATGGGGTTAGAATGCATAAGCAGAACAGACAAAAATGAAGACAACCTCTGCTTTGATTCCTGAATTACCTAAGTAATAGAAATAAT
Source organism: Myiozetetes cayanensis (assembly GCF_022539395.1). Classification (NCBI taxonomy): domain Eukaryota; kingdom Metazoa; phylum Chordata; class Aves; order Passeriformes; family Tyrannidae; genus Myiozetetes; species Myiozetetes cayanensis. The sequence continues at coordinate 13,793,423 of NW_026087742.1, forward strand.
GAATTTAATTTACAATGTATTGGTGTTATTCTAATGTGGGTTTATTTTCCATGTATCATCTGTAATGCTATACATCAGAAATACTATTTATTTTAGAGAATAACAAATACTATTGAAAGCAACTTATATTCCATTATCTTATGGCTCTGCAATGCATGAATCCTTCACATATTTATATAGTTCATGTGTGTCTCAGAGTCAGAAAACCAGAAAGACTCCTCATTGTTAATTCACCTAAATTATTCTGCTATTAGAAGCTGATTCTTTTAATTTTACCAAATTAGTAATGTAAATGGGTATTTCTTATTCCAAAAAACTTGCATTTGTTCATTAAGTCCAGGTAATTTCATTTATATTACTGAACAATAGAAGTTGAAGCATCTGCCTTGCTCTTAGTGTCTAACCAAAAGAAAAGTATTTACTAGAGGGATAATAGCTCAGTATAACTCATGCAAGTTGAATAGTTGCATAACTGTTTCAAAGAACATTCACTCTGATTTTAAGTTTCAGTATTTTTTTGCATATTCATGTGAATTTCGCAAATAAGTCCTGTGTAAAGCAATAACACAGATTGTTCTGTCTAGCAAGACAATATTTGCTACACAATCTTCAGCTCAACAGAGAAAGCCTAAAATAATTTTGGTAAAACAGTTTGTTTGGTTCCTTCTTCATTACTTTTGTTCTCTTCTATTTAACCAAATATAGTTTGGTAAAAATAGGTTAACAACGTTTAGCAGTCCCAAGGACGAGGAGCAGGCACTTGCCAAACACATGCTTTTTATGTTATCACATAGGTTTTAGGTATCCTGCAAAGCTACAAAAAACATCTCAGAAGTGTTGACAACTAGTGAATACTCAGAAACATTAAGAAGTTGGAGAGACACAATATACATTCCTCAAAATGCATCTAATGTATATAATCAAACAGCACAAGTCCTGTTATCCAGTGCTCTTATCGAAGGAACACTCCCCGTGAGTCTGAATTACATAATTCCCACAATAGCTTTTCTAGTTAGACAAACCACTTAACATTTTTAACAGAGTACTTTATATTGTGCTCTAAATCTTATGAGGATAAAAATGTCCAGTGCGTTTTATGATTCTTGTGGGGAACAGTTATCTGTTAAGTAGAAGCTTTAATGTTATTTTTACAAAGGAGATTCACTAAATCATTTAGTTTCAGTGTTTTAATACAATGAAAATTTTTCTGTGTGTTTTAACCTATCCAGCAGCAGCCAGGGGCTGTGGAAATTCCTAACCTTCTAGTTTAAAGTGTTGCACGAGGAAGTAATGACCTCGTCTTTTGGCTCATTCCAAATTCCCTTTCAGTATCCTAGGATGCCTTGCAAGTAGGCTGAAATGGATATAATAAATCACTTTCCCTTTCACCCTCAATTCTGCCTCTCTTTCTGTTCTACTTTTAGATACTGGCACTATTGCATCATCTCAACATACAAATGCAAGTTCTTGCAGGAAAAGGTCATGACTTCCTGCAGAATCCAATTCCTTTCTTCCCCTAAAAATAGTAATAGAAAATGTATCAAGAAAAGGAAGAAATGGCTTTGCCATACATTAATTACAAACACACTTGCAGTAATCCAGCTATTAAGGAAATTATTTTTAATTGCTTAAGATGAATGGGAGACACACTCCGGATGATAACAAAAATCCTATGAGCTCACAGTAAGGGTATAAATGAAGAGGAGAGGAGTGCAGCCAGTAGCTCAGCAATGCCTCACCAAAGATCTGGATGCCAGAGCAATGGCCAAATTCCTCTTTGCTCCAAAATCAAGTATATATTCCTGTTATAGGGAAGACAGAGTAATAGATGGACCCAGAAGTCAACCCTTTGTTGCTGGTCTTACACCAGTCAGTTGCAGCTCTGCTACTGCAGATCCTGTGATTAATTTGAGATTTAATTATCTAACACAGGAAGGCTTGAGCTCTTAAAAATTTCAGTTCTAAAATCAGTTAATCTTAAATGCAGAAAAGGTCAACATGGAAAAGGTCAACATGAACAAACCAGAGACAATAAAATCCAATCCTATTAAGTGAAGAAATTTAATAGAAAAAGTAATCTATATCTATGTTTCTTCATACTGTAAAACAAGAAAGCATGTCCTGTGCTTTAAAACAATGAAGCATGACTGGCCAATTTTAAAGCAGCAAAGGTACTAAAGAACACAGCTGCTAACCAAAATTCAATTTTAATCAAGTGATAAAGACCAACATTTCTTGGCTACAACTCACCATGCTGAGGATTCTGGCATTACAAACTTAAAATGAAATGAAAGATAGGTAGTTTATGCTCAGGAAAGCTCCTACCACTTCTTCATTTATTGTAAATGTATTAAGAGCTGATTCAGCTGCACAAAATTTCCAACAGCTTTATAATAATATGCACTATTGCAGCAAAATGAATGCAGAGCATAATATGAGAATCAAAGAAGGCAAGGTCAAATAAATCTGCATCTTCTATTCAAATTTCTTACTAATAAACAATTGTTGGACAATTTCAGGTGCTTAGTTCAGTTTAATTTTAAGTATCTGGACAGAGAGAGACCTCATCCATTTTCCATTCACACAGGTAAAATCAACACATCACACACCTGGAAATAAGTCACCTGGAAAAAAAAAAAAGAGAGAACTCACAGCTGTGTCACCCATCTTTCTTATCTGAACATCTCAGCAGAAATCAAATCTCTGGCTGTGTGTCTGATGGGGCTGCTGTGACAGAGAACTTTCTCACTGGGCCTATAAATCGTCTATTGCTGCCTGCAACACAGTGTAAGAAATGAGCTGGATATAAACCTCACAGGAATCAGGTTGCCTTGATAAAACTGTTTGCTTTCCAGAGTTTTTGGCAGTATGACATTACATAATTCTTCAGTCTTGTGTCTGAAGCCCACCATGCAATGCAATACAGTTTGTGGAGTCCTTAACACATTGTGATAGCAAAACAATGCAGCACCATCTGCTTAATCTAATGCATGGCCAGTAGGCCTAGAGATTTCAGAAAGATCACTTCATACAGGTGAGCACAGAAAAAGCACAAATCGTTTCAATATAGGAGAGCTATGGTGGAAAAATTTCTGGTCAATAACTGAAGCTTCTGATCTCGAATACAATCAGCGGCAGCAATGACCATTAACAGTAATTTCCAGTTACTCTAAGGACCACTTATCATGGCTCAGTTAAACCATTACAAGTCCTAGTTTCATGACCAGTGGGATAAAAGCAGCTTCACTGTGGAAAAAATAAGAGACAACTGTCAAGAGGACGGGCAAACTCTGCTCAGTGGTGCCAAGCAATAGGACAAGAGGCAACAGACAGAAACTGATGCACAGGAAGTTCCACCCGAACATGAGGAAGAACTTCTTTGCTGTGAAGTGACCATGCACTGGAACAGATGACCCAGAGAGGCTGTGGATTCTCCCTCTCTGGAGATATTTCAGAACTATCTGGACATAATCCTGTGCCATGTGCTTTGGGATGACACTGCCTGAGCAGAAAGTTTGGATGAGATGACTCACTGCAGTCCATTCCAACCTGACCCATTCTTTAATTCTGTGATAATGCCCAATTTCTCTCACATAATTAGAGAAGGGCAGCTTTTCCAAAGTTCCAAAATATCGATAATCTCCTTAACTAGAAATAGGCCAGATGACATTTGACATTACTCCTGATTTACCATGTTAAAAATGTAAGATTACCTTGCATTTGATCTGTGGAGATGTTGAGATATGGTCTAGCTGAAATGTTTCTCTTGAGTATATAATTATTGTTACCACCTTTTTTTTGTTGTCACCTCACATGCCAAAAATCTCCAGCCATCTCTCTCTTAAATCTATAACTAGTAAACAGATGCATATCATATCTAAGTACTTCATTATTTCTAACAATAGGGCCACCCTCGGTGTCTGCTGTGCACTTTTGTAAATAGCAATGCCTTAGGAAATGATGCTTGTGAAAACTAGAGCTGAACTCCTTTATTTTCAGTCTTCAGTAGTGATGGTGCAGTTTATATGTGTATTGCACTAGATTTTAAGGGCAACTAAAGAAGTTTAAAGCAGTTACTACAGTAACAAAGTTTATGACCAAAGGGATAACTATACTATAAAATAAGGTTGTACTTTTTATGTATTTATAATTTTCCCTTGATAACCAGAAATCTCTAATTTCCCTAAATTTTAGATTTGATCCTCCATACCAATAAATGTTATTTTCAAAGTTCCTTGTGAAGCTGTAATTCAATCAAATGTCAGCACCTATTATATTAACCAACACGACATTAGTGATTAGGAGGTAAAATAATCCACCCAGTTTTAGTGTGACTTAGTAAATAAGCAATTGCTGAGGACTCACAGAAGAATAATTGCATTGACTTCAACTTGTCCTGATATTTAATGGAGCAAAAATCACACTTTTCCCTAACTGTAGTGCTCAGAATTCCAGTTGAATGGACATTTCAGGATAGTCCTGAAAATATCACAGCAGGAGTTTAGTCTATGTATAGCCTTAACCTTAGTATGTCCCCTCTTCAGCTCATGCTTATCTTGAGTGGCCATGGACATCAAGGTGCAGTTGAACAAGGAAAAAAGACAAAATGTCAGAAGCAGAGCAGTGTCTGAAAACTTTCAAGTTCCAATAAATGATTGATGAAAACAGAAATAATTACCTTAGAGACTAAGGTAGATAGAGACTAAGACTCCAAAGTAAATTAAGCCTCACCATCCACTTTTTTAAACAAGTACATTTCCTATTTTGTTTTCACATTCCTGACACCTATGTGCTCTTCGTTGTCCCTGACCTTATTAATTTCCTAGGGTGACAGTGAAGACAGAAATCACAAAGTTTAATGAAGAAATTTGGTTCTCTTTCAAAAAAAAAAAGGCCAGTTGATAAGGAAGGTGCATTGAGAGAATTGTGCAGCACAGAAACTGTGAGAGTGGAGTCAATCTGGTTGTGCTGATCAGCCACTTATATTTTCATCCTACTATTTCCTCCCTAGGGAAAAAATAAATCTCTACCATGATATTTTGCCTGTTTTGCAAAGGACAGAAAGGTCCTCATAAGAACAGAGCATGATTTTCAGACAAAATCTGTCTGGTTTAAGAACAGTCTAGGTTTTTGGGTATGGTACCCAGTTTACCAGAGCAACTTTATGCTCATTAGAGTACATATTTTGTTAGACTGGTGCCTAAATCAATATGAGGATTTCAGGCACATGTAGATAGAAATAGAGACTACCATTGTCTTTCACTTGATGTGTTTGTTCCAAACTCAGCTTAATTTTAATTTAAAAAAGCATAGTATTATAGAGTAAAAATATTCAAAGAACATTTTTGACTCTTCAGGTTAACAGTGCTGATACTGACCTTCACTATAACGTACAAGCTGTCATACTAGAGGTAGGGATATATATGCTTAATTTCAAATATATGAACAGTAAAATATATGTAAAAGAAGGAACTGTATATGGTTTGCTCAGTCAAAAGTCAAAAGGAGCATTAAGAATTTTTAAGAAAAAAAACACACCCTAGTTATACAAAAAATATAGAGTATTGCTGAATGCAACATCTTAGCATGTAGGGGTGAATTTGACATTTATTTTTTGTCTAACTCAGAGACTTCTTGGTCCAATTTCATTTCCTATAGTAACTCATTTCCCTTTCAAGCTCATCTTCATTCTTCCCAGATTGTGTTTTCTCAGTAGAAATTCATGAGGAAATTCACATTATTTTGGAATGCTTAGCAGATGATAACTCTTTTTTAAACTAGCACATAGTATATATGTGGTTAATGTTTCAGCATTTTGCTTACAGCTGGAGCTGTAATAATTTAATAGTAGTCACAAAAGGAGGCATGGGACATTTAAGCTGAACTTTATTAAGGTTAGTGGACCATGTTATTAAATACATATTGTTGAAGAGACATATTTTCAAATTCTGTTGACTGTTAGGTTGCAAGGAGCAAAATGAATATAGATTTAATTGTATGATCTAGACTAAAACTCATTAACTGGAGCAGCTAAATACACAACTTTAGCACAAATAGCATAAAATTTACTTAAAATAGCATAAAAGCAATTAATGGAACTTTGGAACTTTTCTTTCTGAGCAGACACTACCAGCCCTCTCCCCACCTCATTCACCAGCTGCAGAAAGACACACTTTTGATTGCATTCATATACCTGATATGTGTTTCCTGCTCTGTTAGGCTGTTGGTTGAGGACGGCGATTTGAGGTAGAGAACCTTCCCTTGCCCTTTTGACAGCTGGATGCATGACTGCTTGGAAATGAATATGAATAAACTCATCTCTGGGAAATTTGGGAGCATCAGGTAACTAATTTTATGTCAAATACATGATCTGAATTTTTAGGTTTGTCTGAAGAAAACTCAAGTATTCTTTCTAGGCAAGGTAAAAGACAAAGTAGCTGGAGTTTGCCTTAGCTTATACTCGTTTCTAGGAGACTTCACTCAGAGGAAAATTTGCGTTATATGGCTCTGCCCTTACATATTCCTTCTATGCATGAATTTTCTTTGCTTTCTCCAGAAGATGGGTATAAAAGGTTATCCAGGTCTTTTTTTTCTGTTTCAAACTCTGGTGCCTGTGGAACTACTCAGTCCATACTCTGACCAACTCAGAACACCATGAATTTATTCTTGCATGAGTGGGAATGAAATATTTAGACATAAATTCTGTATCTTTTTAACTTCACATTGATTTGAAAATGCACCAGAATCACATTACTAGCTTCACTGCAGTATGACAACATCTTGTAGTTCAGATAAATTTGTTTGAAAACTTGTCACAAGCAGTATTTGGTCTAGATTGGGTTTGCTGACAGATGAAAAAGCAGTCAGCCAACTGAAATGTTAACCATTCCTTATTACTTCTGTGGAACTACATGGGATGCACTTAATTGATAAATATACTTATTTATAAATATATTTATTTAATTATTAATTTTTTCATATTTTACTTTTGGAGCAAACAGATCACTTCAGGAAATCACATGAATCAGCCTGATAAAATATTTTTAGAAATAAATACATAATCACTATCTGAATATCTTTACTGGTTCTATGGATACAGTAACTATCAACCACACTTCTTATAATTGCAAAAAAGTTTCTTTGTTGATTCAAAGCAAGTGAGAGATTTACAGTTTTAACATATTATTATGTAAAACACTTCTGTAGTTTACATACCTTTATTTTCTTCTTCTTTTTTTTTTTTTTTTCCCCAGAATATCCCAAGGAAAATACTTGAAAATTCTGATTGCTGCTTTTTCAACATTTACTTAAAATAGAATAATTGTGAAACAGGAACAAAACAGAGCAAGAACAGATGTTGAGAAGATCCAGTTTGAATTTCCCAGACTGCTGAACAAACTCAGATACAACATTGTTGACATTTTGACCTTTGGCATCAAAGAAGTTTTCTGGGGACATTGTATGATAAAGTTATTCAAATACAAAAGAAATGGTGACATTAAATGTACTCTACAATGCCTTTTTGTTATGACCATGATACAATGCTTTTGTTTAAGGGAATAGTGCCTTAAAGTCAAATCTTACAAATCCTGGTTAGATAACTCTACTTCATACTGAAATCTATAAAATCTAAAAGCCATATGATCTTCAAGTCCTTTCATCAAGTATGGAATTCCAATATTGTAAGACAGAAAGTCTGATTTTCACTTGTCCATTTGAAGAATGCACCATGTTTTGATAAACACAGCACCTATTTTCCATTATATTCCCTTGCATGGAGTAGAGAAGACAAATATTTGCCTAAGATGCAGCAAATTGCTTCTGAAAGAGAAGGAAACAAAGACTTCAGCCTCCCAGTATTCTGCTACCCCAACCACATCTATTCATAATGATCTTCCCGGTGGAATAAACAACAAAGAAAGCACCACCCACACCAAAAAAAAAAAAAAAAAGAAGACCCCACTCCATACTTATCCTAGATATCCTTAATCCTTATTTTTACTTTTATTTTCAGAATTTCTAAGAAAATTCAGTAGACATGATCTGATTGATTATAGTCAATGCCTTTATGTATTTTCCTCATACATTATTCTGTGTCAAATTATAGTTGGGCTGCTTTCCCTATGAATTTAAATTTAAAGAAATATCTTTAAAGTTCCATTAAAAAACAAACAAACAAACAAACAGACAAGGAAAGAGCAATACCATATTACAAGAAATTCTGCCACTGAATAAACCATGGCATATAGTTTATCAGAGCACTTACTATTCCAATCTTTTCCTGTGGTAAACACCACAGTTTTTACATGGAACTCTGATTGTCTGTATCACTTGCTACCACAATACAGAGAAATGTAAATATAGATGAAATTCTCACACCACTGTAGCTGTGGGAAAAAAGTAATATTGGCCTCAAAGAGTCCAAGACTTTAAAACTGAAGGACAAGAGAACACAGGTATATTAGAAGGAAGGTAAAGAATCATATACTGTGCCATTATGAAACCCTCCACCCTCACATCTTTTTTATATTCCTGTAAATAGAGCACTTTTGAGCTCTGAATTTATCATTTATTTCTTGTCTTCTCTCAGTTTGAACACAATGAAAAATCACTGATATCCTCCTATTAAACACATGATTAACTTCTAAAAGGAGAGATTCATAACAAACCAACCTTATTGAGTTGAAGGGCACAGTAATTGAAAAATATCTAATGCTGGCTCTTTTCTAGAAGAAAGCAAACAAAAATTCAGCAGCAGAGTAATGAATTTTGGAGTGACCATGAGCTGCTAAATGAACACAGGTGGCTGTTTCCACAAGAAAGCTACTTGTAATAGACTTTAAATTAGAAGAAGTGAGATATAAGCTTTAAATACTTCTGAAATCTCAAAAGTGTGAAAGACTTCATACATCAAAACTGAAATAAAGGAAGGTGATTAATAATAGTCCTTTAGCTAAATGAGTTGCCAGGTGCACTGACTCTCAAGTGTAAAAAATAATAATAATTTTAAAAAAAGGATAAAAATAATGTGGAAAAACTAGATATTATTGATGCAAAAATTGCTCACAATTCTCGTTAGCCTAACTAGCAAGTAAAAAGTGAGTAATCTTAGAATCATAGAATGGTTTGGGTTGTAAGTGATCTTAAAGATCATCTCATTCCAACCCCCTGCCATGGGCAGGGACACCTTCCACTAGACCAGGTTGCTCAAAGTCCCATCCAATCTGGCCTTGAACACTTCCAGGGATGGGGCACCCACAACTTCACTGAGAAACCTCTTCTCCTGCCTTATCACCCTCACAATAAAGAATTTCTTCCTAAACTCAGGTTTAATCATTTCTATTCTGGGAGGAAAAGCCTAGATAAAAAATAATTGCCAAAGTTAAGAAGAAGACAGGTACTTTTAATCACTTCAGAATAAGATTTAAGATCTTTTATAACCAAGATTATCTGTCTAGCCCGTTCAAGATGTTTACTCAGAAAGATGTGGTTTGAATACATGAGTGTTTATTTTGTCAAAGTAGTTTTGCCCTTGGTATCACTTTGCCACGTTCAGAATAACAGCAGTATTCAATTAATTCTTTACTGGGACATTGATATTTCTGGTCATCAGGTTATTGACTTGTTCATAGAAATTGAATGATTTGTATTAGAACTTGCCTACCTACTGTGCATTTAGGTGGATTACCATGAAAGAGGCATAAATCACTCTTTATCTAGAATAAAAGGGTTCATTCATTGAGTCATCACAAAACTACTGTATTTACATTTACTCTTTATCTTAATCCAAATTCAGCCTTAGGTGTTGACAAACAACTCAAAACATTCCTGCTGTGTGTTGACATTCTGTAAATAATATGTGTCTATTGAAACCAAATACCTCTATATGCTTTAACATATTCATGAGAGAAAAAAATCACTTTCCATAAGGTCTATGCATTCCATTAAGAAACTAAAAATCACACCAGAATGAAAATACAAACAGGAAAAATGCAGAAACCCATTTCTTCCTCAAGCAAACCAGTGCCCTTAGAGCACAGATATTAATCAAAATCGTCTTTATATCTTCACATGTCCGGTTGTATAAACAGTAAAAATTCAACTCCTGATTAGCAGAGACATATCTTCACATGCTTCAGTAGCAGCTGAAACGCAGCTGAAAATTGTATTAGCTGAGTGAGGAGATAGTCAGTATGAGAGAAGGTGACAACAGCAGAGCATTGAGGTGAGTATCAATTTCCTCAAGATGGTAATTGCAGGGTAGGAAAAGAGCTGAGCTAGTTAGAAGGACAAAGCAGCAACAAGACTACTGACACTTTTTTAGTTGATTAGAACATTTGACCAGAGCCATAGAATAATTTTTTTTAATTATATTGATTATATAGTAAAAGTGTTGAAGACTTCAACCTCTAGACAGTTTGTGAGTGAGTTCACCTAGAAAAGGGGGCAGTGGGAGGGCAGCAAGAACACAAACAGTTTCTTCTCTCCAAACTAATTTGGAGAAAAAAAATTACAAGAACAAAATACGTGGTAACTGCTTTGGCTTGGTCACTACTTTTATGGGGTTTAACAAAAGGAAGAAAAGATGACTCACTGAAAGTGTTTTGTTGTTTAGCACAATTCTTGTTTCTTAAAAACTTACTTATTGTTTTCTTTACCTAACAGAAATAAAATCTTAACATTTCAGGCCAAAATTGATCTCCCATGCCCATCTAGATTTTGACTGAAGTTTATGTAACATTATGCAATTCACAAGTCTGATGTAATTGATAAAAAATTAATTAAATTTACAGGAGAACAATGAGAGTATAAGAAAACTGGTCCTGGCCTTAACTGATAGCTCAGGAACAAACTTCCCCTGAAATCTGAATTTATCCTTTACTCATGAGAATTCCCACTTCAGTCAAGAAAAATGTAATGAGAAAACCAACATGGGATATTCCTATATGACAAGAAATCTCAGAGATAGGACCTCAAAAACTATGTTCTGTGATACCATCTGTGATCCCCCTAGAGGGGGAAAATAAGCAGATACGAGGAAGGTGCTAATAACTTGTATCATAAGTATATTCTTGTGTCTGATTTTTGTTCTCAATAATCTGCTTATCTTCTGTTATTAAAAACTAATTGCTAATCAATGGGGTGTTACAGATATGAAGTGACAGGGCACAGACAAAAGCTTGAAACTAAAGTACACAGAAGACAGACAATTTGTGTGAGACGCTGGCAGTAATAATATACTACCAGGTTTCTGCACAAAGTGGTCTTTAGGAAAGCTCTAGAGAAAGAGGAGCACTATCAGTTGACATTATCAAGCTTATCCATCTTACTTTTCTCTAAACAAGGAATTTAACCTCTATTACAAATCATTGAAATATCATTTTAATTTGAAGGGCACTTCCTTTTTCTCTTCTCTGATCCTTGCAGTCTTGCACATGCACATATATCCATAGTTTAACAGCAAAACATTGCTCCCATCAGCTGATTAACACCTAATGTAAAAGTCACCCATTCCAATATTTCATCCATTCACAAAAACTTTTAAAATTTGTGAAAAGCCAAGCTTTACTTCTTATACATTTCCTTACTTGGTGCTCTTCTGTTTCATATTGACTCTTTTTGACACAGGCAACAGTCTCATAAATCAGCTGGGGTCTAGTTACCTGAGAAGGAGCATCCCATCATCTGGACTTGTGTAGGTAACACAGGAACCTCACCAGTCTTCTAGAATTAATACTAATTCTACAGCTTTTTCTTTTCAACAGGGCCCTGGAAATACTCACTTCATGCAATGAGATAAAACAAGATGTTCTGACAAGTCTTTCTTCCTCAAGACATTATGTTGGCTGTGAGTGTTGGCAGCTCTGTGAAAGCACATGAGAAAGCAAAATGTTGTCAAGCAGTGAAGAGTCACAGAAGTCAAAAGGAAGAATGACAACTGTAGGTGAAAAGTGTCAGTGTTATTAAAATCCTTGATAGTGCTAATTACTGACAACACCTACAGCTGTTATGTCTTTATTAGGTCTCCTTCCATCTTTGGCTTTGCAAAAGCATGATCTTATTCATCTTTGGTGAGGGCAAAATTTGGCCTAATATTTTTCTCAAAGCGAAAAAGCTCAGAAAATTCATTTATATCTGTTTCTATTCTTTTTTGTAGAAATTGCCCTGAAGAGATTGATATTTCATCAGTACAGAATAGAGACATATTTACAGATTTTCTCTTTGTCTATTGCAGTAACAGAAAATTCAATTAAAAAATGCAGCTAATAAAAGTGAAGAGAGGAACAGTGATCAGATGATAGATCAAAAAAAAACACACTGTATCTTATATAGAGTTATCTAATTTCTTGAGAGTGACACATTATCTGTTTCATGTTGTTTTTCACATAGCTCTGGGAACAGCTTGTACGTAACCTTAACTAACACAGCTTTGTATTATTTTAATTCCATTTTCTTGCAATTTGGCACAAAGTAACCACGTGTATATGGTTTTGGCTGGAAAACATAGAAGGAGAGGCAAATAATATTTTTTCTTGAAAACTTCAAATGTACTTTATTTCTTAATAGCTGTTACTCTGGGACTTGTCCCTGTATTAGAGTAATAATGTGATTTACTTAACTGGAATCTTCAAAGATGAGTTGGGCATTAAGTGAAGCTACACAAATGCTTTCTATCCATAAGTGGACTGAGATTTAAGGATGTAACTGACCCTGTTGACTTCAGTGACAAGGTGTCTACAAAGAAGTCAGGCATATATCTGAGGGATCTCCTGAGTCAGGTACAGTACCAGAAGGAGAGAAAGTATAGAAAACCATCAATAATAATAAATGCAAATAATTAAAAGTGGATTTTTACAGTGAGTGGAAATATATTTTTCCGCTTAACAAGACAATATGGATTTTCATTTTTTCAGTGGAATATCTGATAGACTATAGGAAACATGTGTGTAGTTCAGCTGTACCCTTCGCTCCATAGCCAAATGTACCTATGCAAACAAACTCTGCTACCAAAACCTGCTATAATGTGAAAGAGCAGCAGTAGGGGTAGAAGTCCAAGATAGTGACATCTGCAGGAACACTCACAATAGGAAATTGTCAGTAAGATGGGACTGGGGATGTAGAGATAATAAAAGAGTACATATTAATTATTTTCCAATACTTTTGCCTTGCCGAGAGTATATAAATATGTAAGAGAAAATTTTTAGATTTCGTAATTGCAAATCATGTCATCTCTCAATCCATGTTAAATGCAGAGCTCTGCAGTACAATGCCTGTCATTTTTGCGTGAAAAAAAATGCTGATGTTGCTGTGTCCACTCACTTATAAAGTTCTGGCTTATAAATAATTAAAAAAAAATTAAATAAAGAATATAATCTTCATCCTTCCAGGTAGGGACCCAAAAGTTTTATGGCTTCGTGTATATGGAAAATACATCAATGGAAAAGCATAGCACAATATTTTGTTTTTTGATGGAAGTGACTACTGCTGCACTCATTACTATATAATATTTTATATTACTATTATACTAGTTTGCTATTTAACCACTCTGTGCTGTTACTTTTATATAGCAATATTTTTCCCCAAAGCCACCTGAGTAGTATAAATAGTATAGTAATAAAGTACTGATATTGAGATATGTTTTGTAGCAAACAGAAATCACACACCTAAATGCAGATGTACATCATTACAAAGATACTCTACACTACTTGTCACAGGCCCATTGTTACACCAGGCTACTTGTTACTGAACAGTAAAATTACAGGTTTAACATAAAACCCATTTGTATATTGTATAAATTGTACAGTGAACAAGAAGTCCTGCAGAATTAGAAACTGTTGAAAGTACACAGAACTTCTACAGGGATTGGATGGACATAAGCACAGCTTTAAGTGTGGACAGGATTGAAAACACAAGCTCAGCCCAGCTGACAGAATGCTTTGTTCCCTCAAATTTATTTCAAACATCTTTCAAGATAGAATATCAAATAACCTGCCAGAAGAAAAGTCTTCTACCCTGTATTGTTTTTCGCACTTACCTGATCCTTTATCTACTCCCAGTTTCAAACTATCATAATTCACAGTTGTTTGTTTGACCTTACCCATCTGTTGACTTCTCAAAGAAGATTTTGCTGCAATTTCAGTCACCAGGTAGCAAGAACCAAGTAGCAGAATTTATTATGTCCACCCCACAGCAACACTCCTTCCCTCATTAACTTCAGAATTTCACTTACCCTTTTCTTTAAATATTCACACTTTGCTCTTACTGCCTTGGTAGCCACTGCAGCTTTCTCGCATTCTTGGAAATATTGATATAAGTGTGTGCAGACAGGAATGGAGTAATAAAGATATAAGTTCTACCTCAGGAAGCTACAAAAGGAAATATTGCTAGTTGAAGAATTTTTGCTGTGTTCCATGTTTAAAAATCCTGAGATGAGACATAGACCAGTTGCTTGTATTTTTTTTGTAAACAGAGGTCACTAAAACCCGCCTATTGAGATTGCAGATGAAAACATGCATTTTATTAATTCTGGGGAGGAATGAAGGAAGGAGGTCTTTAACCATCACACAAGAAGAGGCATCTTGAAAGTAAATTTTATAATTGGCCTCAGGGCTGAACCTGATACATCAGAGAATAATTAAAATTCATTGTTAAAATATGCAACAGGCCCCAAGCTATTAAATTAGTTAACTTTAGGAGCATTATTGAGCTAAAATTTATAACCGAACAGACAGATGGCATTTTAGAAACCTCTTTAGGCACTATAAAATTTGGTTATATTTATGAGGAATTTGATGATTTAATGATTGGCCAGCATTTATAACTATCTTATTGATGTACTGACACTACTGATTCATCCTCCCTTTAGTTAAATATTAACCATAACTCTGCTCTGAGGATATATTTTCTTAATATTTCTTAGCTTATTTACTAAGTTCCAACATATTGTGTAAAACAACAACACAAATATTCCGCAGCAAAAAATTTTAAAAACTTGTGGGAATCTGTGGTGATACCGGCAGATGACTCCAGAAACCTAGATTTATCCAGATTTTTTTGTAAGATGATTAAAAAATAAGGTATTAGATTCGATTCTAGAAAGTAGTTGACAATGTAAAGAGAATCAAGCAAAATCGTCACAGGCAAGAGGAGGGAGAAAGAATTAACATTTTACTGCTCCTGTTCCAGATGGAAATAAGGTCAGGCAAGAACAATTAGATGATGAAAAAATTGGCTAAAGTTTTTATCTACTTTGTTTAAAAAGAGTTAATATCCTCTTCCTTTTGTGGATCAATGGCAGCAATTAGGTAATAAAAATGGCCGTTCTGGAACATCTCATCACTTAACCTAACCATTACTTCTTACAGTTCCTTACAATTACTACTTACCTATTCCAAGAGTGTCATTTTTCAACAACCATATCCTATCTTACTTTGCATGTAATTCATTTATTTCAATCCATTATGAATAAAAATTGTACCTGATAATCAGAATACATATTACGTTTGTTCTTTCACCTCAACATATATTTTCCTTTATATATGCCATTATGAATCCCATTTTTTGCACACACTGTTTCAGGTTTTTACTTATGCAAAATGCTTTTATATAAATCTTCCCTGATGAAACACTAAAAATTCTTGTAAAGAATATAGCTAATGAACAATCTTTGACCCTCTCATAAACATGGAGTTCTGAGAGATATGCATAAAGAAGAATAAGGAAAGTGTTAAAATATCAGGGAGGAAGAATACAAATTTTCACTTCCTTAACATAGTAATTTTTATTCATAGATTATTATAAAATACATTAATTTCCCAACGTTCTTCAATTGAGCAAAATATCAAAATTGAGGTGCTTTGACAGGGTTTGTGAGGAAAATCCTCATTACTACAGCTTTTGATAACGACCTCATAAAGCTCTGAATAATTTATGGCACCACACAGTTCTAAGCACCTCAGAACAGAGAAATGAAACCTTCACTGAATGACCTTTAATGAACAAAGCATTCTTCCACATATATGAGAAAAGCTTTATATTTATCATGGCACTTTTAAACATAGTTTTAATGATATGTGGAGCTTCCAATTAGACCAGTTTGAAGCCATAGTATCTGAGAAGGATGAATTTTAATATTCATTTTGTACAGCTGAGAGAAGCTTCAATTCATTCAAGTTTTAACTCTTGAAATGTCAACTGAAATAAGGCAAGACGAGTGAGTACTGAGAATTCCAAAGTCTGAAATTTCCAGAAAAGGGTTGACTTTGCCATTATTTTCAGCGTAAGATTGCCAGAAGAATCACATAATCATTAAGGTTGGAAAAGCCCTCTGAGATCATTGAGTCCAACCCTTAACCCAGCACTGTCATATTCACCATAATCCCAAGTGCACATCCACATACCTTTTACACTCTTTCAGGGATGGTGATTCCAGCCTATTCCAATACCTGACCATCCTTTCAGTGAAAAAATGTTTCCTAATTTCCAGTCTATAAACACCTCCTTGCACAATCTGAGGCCATTTAGTCTTCTCCTGTCACTAGTTGCCTGGGAGAAGTGACCGATCTCCACTGGCTAAACCCTCCTTTAAGGTGGTTGTAGAGATTGAAAAGGTCTCCCCTGAGCCTCCTTTTTTGCAGGCTGAACAACCCCAGCTCCCTCAGCCACTCCTCATAGAACCTGTTCCCTAGAGAACAACAATAATCTTTTTTTACAGAAATAATCAAATGTTGGTTAATTCTCCCCTTCTGGTATTGCTGATAAATATGGGGGGGTGGGGGGGGCAGGGGGGAGAACTACATCTTGTAAATATAGAGACATTTATGAGATGTTTTCTTTTTTTACACACTAACGTTTCGGTTCATATGGGTAAATAACTCTATGGAACAGATTTCTTGAACTGGGCTATAAGACACTGGTAAGCATCTGTTGTGAAGAGAAGATACCTGCACATAAAAGAATTCTGATATAGCGTAAGAGCTTTAATTATGCTTTTAAAACATCTGAGAGAATAAGGTTTAGATGGGGAAAGAATTTGATTCACATTTGAAAGGTGATTTAAATAATTCCCACAGTAATTCATGCTGGGGGTAAGGGTACATATAGTAGGAAACTACTTAAACTTAATCATGATCATTGCTCCAGAGGAAAATGAAAAAAATCTCACACTGCTACCTCCAAAATGTGATCACATTTGTCAATAAGAAATGAATTTGTAGGAAATGAATAGCAGTTCTTAGAGAATTTAGAGAGTCAGTTTGACATGGCTTTATAATATAGATTTTTCTTTAGACTAAACTTGGCAAAAGTTGTGGGTTTTTTTTTCAGTAAATAAAAAGAATCTCTCTAATGTGCTCATAAAATAACTAAAGCCAAATTCTGCACAAAGAAGCACCTTTTGGCTTAGCAAAATTTCTCACATACTTAAAGCTATCATATGGATATGGTAATTGTTTTGAGTTTTCAACTGAACTGTGAACACAGTAGAAAAGTGCTTTCTTTTTACAGGCTTCAGGAAATAGACTCATTATTCTGTTTCTCATATGCAAATCAGGGGAACTGCACTGAAATGGTTTCAAAACCGGTGCAAGTAAAAGAAAAAAGATATTACTATCAGACCCAAGTATAGGTTTAAGCACCTGAGTTGCAAAGCAGCATGTTTTTCTGATCATGGGAGTTAACACAGGTAATGAAATAAAAGGCCACATTCAGAAATAAAATATACATCATAGAATTATAAAGATAATCTTGTCCCAAACTCCTCTACCATGGACAGAGATACCTCCCACTAGATTAAGGTGCTCAAGGACTCATCCAACCTGGCCTTGAACACTTCCAGAGGTGGGGCATCCACAGCTTCTCTGGGAAACCTGTGCCAGTGCCCTCGATCCCACTGTCCATGCTACTGACAAAGGTGTTGAATGTATTGGCCCCAGCACCGACCCTTGAGGGACATCACTTGTCACTGGTCTCCACATGGACAACGAGTCATTGAACCACAACTCTTTGTGTGTGTCGGTCCAGACAGTTCCTTATCCACTAAGTTGTCCATCCATCAAATCCTTGTCTCTCCAATTTAGGCCCTGGTTATTGATTTGAGATGCTTTTTGGTTTTAAATGCTTTTTGGTTTGGATCAAAATTTAAAAAAAAAAAAAAAAACAAAACAAAACAAAACAAAACAAAACAAACAAACAAACAAAAAAACAAACAAAAAACACAAAAAACAAACAACAACTAATCAAACAAAAAACTCACCAAAACAAAACAAAACCAGAAAACAAAAATTAACCAAACTAAAAACAAAAAACCCAACAATTACAGTTTGTGGCATAATGTCTCTGTCAGACAGGAAAAAGGAAAGAGCTTTGACAGCTGAGCAGGAATTTATATGCCAAACCATCAAGCAATAACTTTTATCTCCTACCTCCCATAACATGTGCACATACAAAACTCTTCAGAAATGGATTTCAACTGACTCAAGTTCAACATAGCTCTTGCAAACAGCTGCCCTCAAGCACCTCACTCCTTTAAAGTGGTGACATGGAAGAAAGGAGGTTTTACAAAGCATTTGAGGTGAAGACAGACACGTATAGAAAAAGGGACTATAAAAGACCTTGAAGAGCATATGTTAAAAGAAAGAAAAAAAAAAGATTAAAAGTTTCCAGTCTAGGAGAAAAAATGCACACAGGTGACAAGTATGATACATAAGGGAAAGAAAGAAAATCATTTCACAGTTCTAAATAGCTGCCATTGCACTTTATATTAATCCTTATCTGTAGAGAGTGCAGTTAGAAGGGCATAACCCTATAAAATTATTTGTTCCTCATATTACCTTACCAGGTAATACCTCAACTATATTGAAGGAAAGCCATTTGAACAATTCAGTGGTTCCACCCCAGTCAACATGGAGCTATAAATTTAACTGCACAATAGACTCAAAGTTACCTTTCTATGGAAAAGAATTTGTTCTTCCCAAATTGTCTTCATTGCCACTGAAGTACTGGTGTTCAGGGAAAAAAAATGTAGATTGTTTTTACAGCATCTTTGACAATATGTTTGGATAACATGTAAGCTCAGTTTTAAATATTTTTTCCAAATTTAATTTTCTTTCTTTCTCCACCTTTCTGTGGTCTGAATTAATGAGAACAAAAATGTTATTTCAGACACAATTTTGAGAGATACCAGTGCAAACCTTAAAGATAAAAATTTTTGTTGCAGGTGAATTTTTAATGGATGCATTTCATTTCAGGACAAATCGAACTTTTTTTACCCACCAAGTTACAATATTTTATATTTTTTTAATTATCTAATCTCACTAAAAACAACACAAAAACATAAACCAAACAAGCAAAACCAAATACTACCACCCAGTTTATACAATGAATAGACTCATTTGCAACCATAATATCACTTTGAAATAAAATTTTCTGACTTTTCAGAAACCATCATTTGGAAAATGACAAATGAAACATTGTAAATTCTCCCCAGTGATCAAAGTTACTTTTCAAATACAACCTAACGCTGCAAATGTTTTATCTTTGGGGAATCAGTTGTTCCCTTTCCATTGTTCCACTCCTCCAAACAACCAAACTAACACTGTGGTTTATGATCAATATTTTTTAGGGAAGGGTTTATAGCTTCATGGTTCAAGCAATAACTAACAAGTGCCACCCAACCATGTGGGACACACCCCTAAGTGACAATAAAAGTGCATTAAAAAATTAAGGAGTCAGCCTGGCCCATCAGGCAAATCCATGTGCCACAGGGCCAGCTAAGCAGCCAGGCTGGGTCTGAGCTGATATAAACCCTTCCACTGAACCACTGCACAAGAAACATCACAGTGTTCTAAAAATGACTTGATGACACCTACGTTTCATAAGCATATTGCTAAGGAATTTCCATTCAATTTAGCAAAACCACACTACTGCTTCTTTATGCTGAGTTTGTTATCATCATACCTAAACTTTTATATTGGCTTAGTCACATTTGGAAATGTAAATTTCTTTTTCCTTCTTATGATCTATCAGAGGTACATCACCATTTACACAAAATCTCTTCTAATGACTTTGTTAGTTGGATTACCATCATGTACGCACACACACAAAAAAAGTAACTGAGATAAAATCTTGGTTTTCCTTCTGAAAAAGCATAGCTTGAATCTTTCTAAATTTTAATTCCAATTTTTTTTTCTTTCTTTCATTTGAAATATGTATTTTTTCAATAGCATTTAAGAACCTTTTTTCTTACATTGTGTCATATTTTAAAGTAAGTAAAAGAATTACTTTTCCAGTCACCTTTCAATAGAAAATAAAAAAGAAAAGCACGGCAATGTTGCTTCCATGGTAGCCTATCGTTTTAGGCTTGAAATCCTCATAAAACCTAATTTTCAAAAAATGAAATATTATCTCCAAAAATATGTTAATTTTGAAATTCACTGAGATTAGATGTTTATAATCACTGATCAATACATACTTCCATTGGTCCATTGTTAGTTTGAAACACTGTCTCGTCCTGAAACAGGGTATAGAATTTTTTTAAAATAAGTTAATGATTTGAACTCATGTCAAGGCCTCAGTTGAATTCTTTTTGTTACCTACAATTACAGATCTTCAAGATGTCCTTATAACCAAAAATTTGTCCTACCATCAGTAGTAATACCTCACAGAGAGCTCCTGAAAAATTTGAGGAAATGTCATAAATTATTCATAGTTTTGTTTGGTCCTGTTTGAATTGTCTGAAATCATTGCACATAGGCAGCTCAGTGATCTCAGGCTGCCATGTAAAATAGACACAAAAATTGAGATTAAATAATCATTTTGTAAAAGGGATGAAACCAACCCTCTCCTTGAGTAACAAACCTGCTATGAAAGCAGCATGGCTAATGGATTACTAATGTAAGTGGAAGGTTTTAGTCAAATTGAGACAAAGGTGTGATTGACAAGAACAATTGTACCTTTTAGTGATATTCTTGGAGCTGAAGGGATATAATGGAAACAGTTATTTCACCAGTCCTGCCTCCTATTGTCTGCCTCTTTTCATCATTCTGCAGCAAAGGCTATACTTATCTGGATGGATAATTTATATTTACTACTATTTCTGTACTTTGTACATGTTTTGGCAACTATGGAATGTTCCAGAAACACATTTTGCTGTAAGAATGCTGGAGCTGAAGATGAGCTATAAAAGTAGCCACTCAATTCCTCCACTTCCATTAGAGTTCAACAAGGGCAGAAGTGGAATATCAGTTATGGTAACTTAAGCTTAGTTCACAGAGATAACATGTACATATCACAAAAAAGTCTTTCTACACAAGCGGTTACACAGATATTTGCTCTTGTGAAGAAATAACTCCAGTGGAGTAGCACATTGTGGCATGTACACTGAGTCTAGTACAACCTGTGGAATACTCAAGATCTCCCACCTTATTTGGAGATTACTCATATAAAATATGTCCGGAAAAGCTCCTTGTCAAAATTAATATGTGGCTCTTCATATAACTGCAGTTGATTTTTTTAAGTGTACTGCTTCAATATTTCTGAATAAACCAGAGCTTCAAGGAGGCTTTTGAAAAATATTTCTATTTGAAGCTCACCAATTTTATCAACCTTCCAAAAAAATGAGTATATCATAGCTTAAGAGCAATCAAACTTTATGCATAACATCAGCACAGACTCACTGTTAAATTTTCTTTGTAGGGAGGAAGGTGGATTCACTTTACTGATTTTAAATTAAACCTAACCAAGTGTTGTGACAACGTTCCTGTTTGTTTCAAAATAGCTGAGAGCCCATTAAAAGTGATGAGAAATCTAAGGTGCCTAAAGTTCAAGTGGTTAAATGATTTCCTGATTAATGGCAAGACTTCACCCTTAGATTTAGCAGGATCCAAAAACATGTAAGCATTTCATCAACCTGAGATGTACTAAAGATCTCTCATGAAAACAGACTTTTTTCTTACTGTGAAGACACAACACTGTAATCAACTCACGTTACCTTAGAATATACTAGTATGAAATTAAGCATATTCTCGTTCTTTGCATCTCAGTTGGAAAGTTGATTTTACCTAGGATTTTGTTATTAAGTCCAACTTAGTATCAGTCATGCCTGTGATTTATTTAACTCCCATATTTTAAGCTTTTCCCAAGTACCCTGTAAGTGTTCAAAAGACGTAAGTGAATCTCTAATCGCAAGCAAGTGTATGAAATACTAATTTCCTACTGGAAGAAGATGAATTCTCATTCATGAGATTAAATACTCCTTTCTTATAGGAAATTCCTAGAGGAAGCTCCATCAGACAGGTTCAGTTCACACAAGCTGACAGTCATTGTGCAACTAAACAGTGCAGGTATTGTTACGTATTGGAGTTCAAGACACCGTAAAATGTAACTCCATTATCACTGTGGGAAGGAAGCAGACTGCCTGCCTTAACTGTGTCCTCACAATTCGAGTTGGTTTTCCTTTTAAAGTTTCCAGGTTGCAAGGACTCCATCTCTATCTATTTTTCTGTTTAGACGTTACACAAAAGAAAGGTAAATAAGTACAACCCTTCTGTGTGCTTGATGGTTCTCCCAAGGCAGACAACCGGAAAAAACACTCCATGCCCTGCTGCCAACAGTGCCAAACACTCCATGCTGCTGCCAAGCCCAGCTCCCAGTGCTAAGATAGTTTTGTGCAATACAATTGTGATCATTGTTGTCTGGAATGCGTAGGAACGGAATTCCAGCATCAGTACCCTAGAGACTTTTCATCAAGCTAACAATGCACTAAGTGTGGGTTATGAACATAATAATAAAAACCATTCATATATTTATTCATCAGCAATTCACTAATAAAATGCATTGAAACCTGCTAATTAAACTATTAATTATGAAGTGACAGTAGTTGAGCTATTGCAGGTATAATGGTAAGATGGTTTCCTGTATTACAAATTATTCAGTCCATGTAGAATGAGCATTTTCATTATATAAAACACTACATTATCTGTCACTCCAACAGAGTAAAGGAAACATCTAAACCTTACTAGAAATATCAAATAAAACACAATTTACTTCTGTAAAATATACAGTGCAGATATCATCCTCCCAGGGCACTATCTCATATAAAAGAGACAACTTTTCTTCCTTTTGAAAGGAATTCTATGAGTATAAAATAGAAAAATTAAAACATAAATAATGTCATTAAAAATTATCTTATTAATGCCAAATTATCATGTTAAATGCTTAAATTTCATTTTAAGCTCTATGTCCAACTTAATTTTATTATCTTGATTATAGTCTAGTTCATATGTTCCTTAACTGTATGAAGATATTTATTGTATATCCCTGAACATCACAGGCCACACACCAAGATGGGGTTTTTTTTACCTTTTCTCACTAATCTTGTCTCCAATGTTTCAGGAGGATCATTTCTTCCAAAAAAAGACAATCAAGAAGGATCAGTATTAATACCGGAACTTGGGGAAACCCATAACAGTTGATAGGGTCAAAAAGCCTGAATGGAGACAGGATTTGCGTGACATCAACAAGGACCATCATTATGGGAAAGTGAAAGGTTTCTTGGGGACATCCACTTGCTTAAGATGTTAAGAAGATCCCACTTGAGATTACAAAGTTCTCAGGTGGTACGAAAATATTCAAGCAGGGATATAACTAAAGGTGTCTTTCCTCTCTCCATCTCTCTCTCTTTTTAACCTCTATCTATCTTGTTCCAGCTGAAGAATTGAATGATGGTTTTAGAGTTTTATTCTACAAGGTCTGTGCAGCCATTTGATACAGCTATCAAACATCTCTGACTAGTGATAGAAAGCCATAGTGCCCACGAAGTGAGACTGGACAGTATAATTTACATGTGTAAGTTAATGAGCTGAGAATTAGTCCTTGATTCTTAAAGCAGAGAGGTCCCATTTCACTTTAGCAGCAGCATTCAAATCCTGAATGTCTGCCAAGGTAGTCCAGTC
Organism: Myiozetetes cayanensis; assembly: GCF_022539395.1. Lineage (NCBI taxonomy): Eukaryota > Metazoa > Chordata > Aves > Passeriformes > Tyrannidae > Myiozetetes > Myiozetetes cayanensis. The sequence goes on from NW_026087742.1 coordinate 13,817,374, forward strand.
AGGCCCAAGGAAAGGTCAAATGTCCTTGGATTTCATGTGTTGGAGGCAACACAGCTGCACATACAGAGGTGGCACAGCAACTCGATGGTGTAACACAGTCTGCATTCTCCAGCTGACACTGCTGCCTGTTACTTGTAGCATTGGCCAATATTAGAGCCATGTGATTCTAATAACCTTTTTTCTCTTGCTTCCAGTACAACAAATCACTTAGTATGTTGCATCTATATTCAAATGTATTCATCACATTTGAATACAGAGAGAACACAAATGTTGTTCTTGACAATAAAATGTAGTTATGAAAACTAATAAAGAATTTTTGTACCCACCACAGAAGCACATTAGATCATTCAATTCCTACAATCATTTCAGAAATAAGATAAGGTATTTTTTGAGTTATTAAAATACACTGTAGATTATATTGGTATAATTGGTGTGTCTCTAATTACTATACAGGGGAAAAGCCTTGGGAATGAAGAATAAAAATTAGTCTTCACTGCTGTATATTTTCAAAGAAGGAGGATTTTCTTCAAATCAAAGGGAAAACGAACTATTGTGTGATCATCTGTAGCAATGAGTCAACTGAGCTGAGTTTCTATAAATTTATTTTATCATATAAATTAAGAAAACTGAGGCACCTCACTCACAGGTCTTGGACAGACCTCCTTGTATCCAGATATAATGCTTTAATTTCAAAAATATAGGGCTAGCTGCACTTCTGATATCCCCTCTGGACTGAGTACATCCTGGCCTGCCATGGACCCTAATGATTTTCCCTTTGATGGAATATTCTTGGATAGTTTCTGCTGCTGCCATGCCTCTGACTCAGAGTAGACTCTGAGTCTGTTGCAGCAGACTTCGTATCTCACATTCTATGAGTGAAAGTGAATCTCATGACTTCATGCAGTATTAAAGCAAACGTTTCCCTTTTCCCAATAGAAAATGTTGTGTTTAGTGCAGAAGAGGGAATTCCTTCTCGGTAGATGATTTTCACGAGGCCCAGGGTTGGAAAATTGCAAAGTTGTCTCTGTGTGTGAAGTCAGCAAGTCTGGTACAACCTCTGCACTTGCTCCACACAGGGAGGAGATGCCTGGCAAAGCCCTCAAGAACAGGTGGAAATTGAAGTGTATTAACTGACTTTCTGGAGTGACACATTCAAGTGTAAACTGAACACACATGATTTGGATGGATGGACCATTCAGTGGATAAGGAATTGGCTGGAAGGTCTCACTCAAAAAGTTGTGGTTAATCACTTGATGTCCAAGTGGAGACAACCAGTGGTGAGTGGTGTCCCTCAGGAGCCGGTGTTTGGACCAGAGCTGTTCAACATCTTTGCTGGTGACACGGAGAGTGGGATCAAGGGCACCCACAACCAGTTTGCCAGTGACACCAAGCTGTGTGGGGGACACACTGGAGGGAAGGAATGGCATCCAGGGGTACATGGACAGGCTTGAAAGGTGGGTCTGTGTGAACCTCAACAGGGCCAAGTGCAATGTCCTGCACCCAAGTCAGGGAATGCCCAAGCAAAAATATAAACTGGGTAGAGAACAGGGTTGGGAGCAGTCCTGAGGAGGAGGATTTGGAGGTGTTGGCCCATGAGCTCAACATGATCTGGCTGTGTGCACTCACAGCTTTGAAATCCACCCGTGTCCTGGGCTACATCGCAAAAAGCATGGCCAGCGGGTGGAGGGAGGGGATTCTTCCTCTCTGCTCTGATCTGGTGAGATCCCATCTGCAGTGCTGTGTCCACCTCTGGGCTCCCCAGCACAAGAAAGACACGGACCTGCTGGAGAGTCCAGAGGAGGCCATGGAGATGATCAGAGGGATAGAGCACCTCTTCCTAGGAATACATGCTGAGACAGTTGGGGGTGTTAAGCCTGGAGAAGAGAAGGCTTTGAGGTGACCTAATTGCAACCTTCTCGTACTTGAAGGGAGCCTACAAGAAAGATGGAGAGAGATGTTTTTTCAAGGGCATTTAGTGACAGAACAAGGGGGAATGGCTTCAAAATGGAAGAGGTAGGTTTAGATTAGATATCAGGAAGAAACTCTTCCCTGTGAGGGTGGTGAGGCACTGGAACAGGTTGCACAGAGAAGCTGCTGATGTCCCATCCTTGGAAACATTCAAGGTCACATTGGATGGAGGTCTTAGTGTCTAGTGGAAGGTTTCCTGCCTATGGTAGGGGGGCTGAAACAAGATGATCTTTAAGGTCCCCCCTAACCTAGACCATTCTACAATTGTATGACTTATTGCAATAAATGAGTAAATCACTACAGAGAGCCACTGAGGTGAGAGGTGAGTTGTCTGGTTACAGAAAACAAATACAAAATCTTAGGGGAATTTCTTGACACAATGTGCTTACTTGAGCAACTAGAAAAAAAATCAAAATAACCCTAAGAATGTAACCAATTAAAATTTTTAAGTACAATGAGTTAAATATTTATTGAAAAAGGCAACTCTGGCTTGTAGTGACTTTAGCCAAATTAAAGAAATAGCTGACAAAACAACTCGGACTTGAAGGGTCATACACCCCCATTTGATGCAAAAATGATTAGCCTTTGGTTGTCCATGATTCTCTCCTATCTGATGATATGTGCTAATAATCTGCCGTTGCTAAGGAATGTTGCTAAGCAAGGCAAGGCTTAGAGGAGGTCAGAAAACTCTTCACTGACAACTTCTAGCATCAATTATTTTTGTGAACTACACATTTCATTTTTTTTCTGAGTGTTCTATATATTTGAGATAAAAGAAGATTTATCACTATAGTACAATCCAAACATATAAAGACTAAAATGTTCTGCTGGCATTATCTCTTTTTCATTAAAATCTAATTTGTGTTTCTCAGCATTGTTTTGCACTCATCAGAAGATAGAAAACATAGCCTAACCTAGGTTGTTTGTTTTTTGGTTTTTTTTCAGTTCTGAATGAATTACATGAGAAATTTGGGTATCCTTGCTAAAGAAACATTTTGATGTTGATTTAACTATTTTAAGAATCACAGCGGGGTTTTTTTTAAAGGACGATAGTTAATTTCAAATGGAAAAAGCAACAGAAGAAAAAAGTATTGCCATTAACAAAGCAGAATATCAACAGCAATTAGAAAGTTGTAATAGGAAATGAACACTATAATCTTATTGGATTATAAGTTCAAAATATAAGTTTTTATGTTGTGTTATTTCATAATAGTATTTCAGCTAAGAGAATATAGCACTGTGTAACCAAAATGAGGTAATACTGTTTCTAAACTCATTAATACAGAGATTTATTTTTTTTTCCGAAAGCTTTTTACCGGTGACTTGGATGCTTTATGCTGTCAATTTCTGTTTCATAAATGGAAGTCAAAAGGAGAGAGGCTCCCAAATAATTTAGAAGGGGGGAAAAAGCCACATTCTAAAATTCTCCTTGCCTTTTTTCGGTTGTTGATTGCTATGAGTCATTTGAAGCCTGATATAAAGTGAGTAGTGTCACTGCATTATCATTAAAGCGTTTTTGAGCTGTCCCCTCAACAACCACTTCCCTACACTATTATGAGCATTACTATTCTGTGAAGGGTAGATGAGTTTAATGAGCTGATCACCGTCAAGTACTACAACTTGCTTTTTCTCTGTTTTAGTTTTTAGGAAAGCTATGGGAGTGACAAGCTCCCAGCCTTCCTTCTTCCAAATCTCATTCAGTCTGTTTCAAACTCTTCTTGGTAGCTTCTCTCATAGTCTAAAGCAGAAATGCTTGTTTGGGTCAACTTGCACTGAAGACACCTTCCAAGACCAAGGAGAGTTTTGCCTTTACAGTAAAGGGAAATATTAAAAAGGGAAATAACACATTTTTTATTTTCAGTGACTTCACAAAATATGTCCAGAAAAGTCTCTATTTCTATGGGCTGTAATTAGGGAAAAGGCCTTAAAATGGATCGTTAGTCTGCTAAGTGGTTCAGCTGAACAGTTTGGTGTTTACAGCTTGAAGGGCTCGATACACTTAATAATTGAGATAGGCAAGTGGGAAAATTCCTGTCTCTCATGTTCCTGTAACAGGATTTTTTAGCTGAATTTTCTGATATACTGTCAATAAATCTCATTTCTATGATGTTTTTAACTCTCCATTTTTCATACAACGGACACAGGTATGATGCTGAGAGTTAGGTCAGCACTGCTACTGTTACATTCATATTCATGTTCTTAGGTTTCCTACCTCTGAATAACAATGCTATCTGATTTTGATTAGGTAAAACGTCATAGGAATCCTAATGGTACTGCACCAGTATGAATGAACTGCATCATAACCTGCCCCAGAGATCATTCGGGTTTTTTTTTTATCCAAAGGAGAAATTGTAATGATGGTTACCTATGAAGGTGACGATCTACAAGTCTTTAAAAGGTGTTATGGTTTTAGAGAGTTTTGTATACTTTAAATTCATTTTAACTTTCACATGTCTCCAGAGAGGACTGGATCAACAAGTATGTACCATTTAGGATTTACCCTGTTCTAAGGGTTTAAATGGAACTTTCTTGCTTGGTTTTACTCTGTGAACTTTTCTATTTTTGACAGCTAATTATATTTTTAAATGACTGTAGTAGGGTGCATGTTAATAGCTTGCAGTGTCATGGGAAAAAAAATAATTGAGTCATAATCTATATGCAGTGAAGTTAAAGATCCAATCAAAGTTATAGGCAATAGGTTCTCCATCTCTTCCTAAAAAATATCTTAATATATTAATTGCAAAAGATATACTGGAGACAAAGATGGGTGTGCAAAGTGTGTTTTTCCTTGGAAAAAGGAATATATTTTCTTTAATCTTACACAAACTAATGTTTGTCTAAACGTATTTATATTACATTGTTTCCTTTGTATTTAAAAGTATGGACATTTCAGAGAAAAATCAAGACACAAGGAAATAATGGCAAGCAAACCACAGCAGAGTGTGTTGCAAGGAGCAGAAACGTGCACTTGGCTAAGAAGTTTCTAGAGCAATCCCTCTCACTGCTCTTCCTCACAGAAATACAAAACAAGATAAAATGAGATTTTAGCCTTTATAACAGACTGCATGGGAAGGGAACCCACCGTTGGCTGAGTAAAGGAATGAAGTCCTAACTGAATAAAGAAATTAAGTGACCCACAAAGAATTGACTGATGCTCTGTGTATGATGTACTTTTGGACCTCTAATTGAAAGGGTGGGACATCAGTACTTCATCCACAGAGTAACAAAACTGGGACAACAATCCCATTTGTAATAATCATCAGAAGTGTTTTATGTACAATCAAGGTGAAAGAAAAAATCAGTTTATATGGAAATTTTTTTTTAATTAGGTTTCATGGAAAAAACATTTTTTTACTGGACACTCTCAAATAAAAACAAAAAACCAGTTAAACGAATGTGCTATGTTTCCCTTATGTCTAGTCCGCATTTCCTTTTGATTTGGAGGCTTCCTCCAAAATCTATCTCACCTAGTGCACTGCAGACAAAAAAAACCAACCACAAGACACTGTCCTTCCGAAAGGTGTGAGAAACATATTCTAAACCAGCAGTCTCACTAACAAGAAGAATAAAAATTAGAAAAGCCCATATTTAATTCTCCACATACAGTGAAAGTAGAGTATTTCAGCACTTAAAGATTCATATATCTTATGTCTTGCCCATTTAATGAAATATTCTAGAGAGGCTCTATTTTTGCTATTAAAAAAAATAAAAAAGTATCCACATTCAGCAGCCAAACTCTTATCTGTTTTGTTTTGTTTTTTTTTTCTCATGACTCTCTTGCACTGTATTTTTTTCATGGAAGCAGTATAAGCTTTACCTTCCAGCTCTTGAAGTAGATGTTGTTTTTCTACTACACTTAAGAGAGTGTACAGTATGACAAGGTGATAATAAGGATATACGCATACATATTTTCTTACTATAAAATAATAATAATGTTATTAATGGAAAAGAGAAAGAGAAGGATGGCAATTTTCAATTTGTACTACTGCTAGTAGGGCTCACTCCTCTGTGAAGAGCAGAGGGCTGCAGTTCCTGGCAGAAGCTCACACAATAGAGGAAAATTTCAAATGCAGTAGTGGCACTTCTGACATTTCTGTGAAGAAAGGGAACTGTCTGTGCCTAATGTAGACCGGAAAAAAAAAAAAAAAAGTGTCATAAAAGGCTTATATTCATAAGAAGAAAAATAGAAAATTCTACACATGCACACACATATCATGCAAATCCCGCCAATAAAAAAAAAAAATTAAAAAAAAAAATTCAAAGTGAATTATGGAAAAGGAAAGAGCTGTCTTTCACTTTTTCCAAACAGAGCAATTAAAATACAAAACACCTGAAGCATCTGATAGTCTGTCTTCTTGTTTTGTTTTTAAAAGTTTTTCTCTTGCAACACAAACATACCCTAGAACAGGCTTCCAGACAAGCAGCCCACATAGACCTCTCCCTTACAACAACTCACTAGCTGTAGTCAGTTCCTAACCACAGGTATATGCTCTGAGATAATTACATGGAGGAGACGTGACTGTTCAAAATCTCACCCTCGGGGTTGTAAGAGACGGTTTCATCTCTCTTACTGTTTTTGTCGTATTCACACTACTGGTTTGGTGGACAAAATGGGGGACTCTGTCTTTAACTCCTGGTGGGACTGTTCTCATCGTCCTGAGAGGGCATTTTTAGAGTACTTGCCAGTGCGCCTGGAGCGTCTACAGCGGAGAAAAGTTACATTTTCCCACCTTGGCAGAGCCAGCCTGCCCAGATGCCAACTGTCTGACCAATGGGCAGCGTGGAGAAGTCTGCCTGCAGGCAAGTCTTCCAGTGAGCGTCAACCGTGGGGTATTTAAGACCGTGCCGAGCGTCGCCATGTCAGCACCAGGACACCCAGAGTACAGTATTGTTTCGTTAGGTCCAGGAAAACTCTTTTTTTAATTGAAAATAAATTAAGCTCATTTCAGCAAGCTGAGTTTTTTTGGCCTATGATGGTAACTGATGAGTGATCTGTCCCTGTCCTTATCTCAACCCACAAGTTTTTTGTTGTACTTTTTCCCTCTGTTCTGCTGAGGCAGAGGAGCTAGAAGCAGTTCGGTGGGCACCTGATGATGGCCAGTTAAAGTCAACCCACCACAACTGTTGTTTATATTTGGTTGAGTAATAAAAATACAATTTCAAAAGCACCAACACTAGGATGTGATTCCTGTTCCGATGAATTTACAATATAAAGGACAAAGTAATTATATAAACCACCACAAAAAGAGGGGTTTCTTTAGTTTTGTTCTGTTGTTTTGGTTTTTTTTATCTCACCCTAGAGGAGGTAAAGCTAGCCACAAATACAGCACAGCCAAAATGTGTTGCAAATGACAGTGTTTAAGTCAGCGATCCAAAGTCTGGAGATAAAAATTTATAGTGCAGTCATTTGAAACAGTGAATTAACCTGCCCCCTACACAGAGAGGATCAGAGCATCTGCCCAATCATTCCAGAACTGGAAACCTCCCAAGGCCAGGAGGAGCTTCACCACCCAGCAGAGGCCACTGCCCAAGTGCCATCCAGCTTGGGGGCTGCAGTAGGAGCTCTGTCAGGGATGAGCAGGTACAACCCTCCTGCTTTACTGAGACACCGAGTGGTGCAGCAAAGGCCTCATCTGGGGCACAATGGTAACAAAAACCAATGACGTGACCTCTGCGACTCAGTGACCATCTGGAACGGGCTCTCCTGCTGTGGAGTCTCTGAATATCCCAACGTGTTGCTGGTCTATGTGGCCAGCACACACTTGCCTTGGAAACTATTCTAGTTTCAATCTTGATGAGAATTGATTGGTTTTAAATATATAATTCTATAAACTTAATTCTTCCCAGACATTTGCATATGAAAAGCTATAATTATGCTACAAAGCTACAAAGCCTACGAAGAGCTGCAGTTATGGACAGCTCTTTCCTCAAATTAGATTTTCATTGGCAAACCTGCCAGACACCCTTTGATCACCTGGGTTTGAGCCTGTTGTTTAGGCTTCTACGATTTACTAGTTGGATTTCTTCTATGACGTACATGCAATGCCAAATATTTTCAATTAAATCTTTTTAATGCAATAGTAATAGTCACATATTTCATGAGGAAATGTAAAGAAATGCCTTCATATTTCCAGTTGGGATTAAAAAACTTGTCTGTGTCATAATATCAGAATATCTGTTTTCCACACCAATGCTAACTGTCTTGGCATAAACATTAACCCAACCATAACAATCTGGATTTAATTCCCAAAAGTTAGTGAAATTATTTCTGCATATAAGACCTATATACTTTATAAATTAAGACCAATTATAATTTAAATCAGTTCTTTTCCCAAGGAACAAGTAAAAGTAAGTTCCTGCCAAGGCAGCCAGAAATAACAAATAGTCGCTTTGTCCCTCTCAAACTGATTAAATTTCAGACTCCCTTTCTTTTTATCATTGCACCATAAAGAACTAATATACACCACAGCATATGAGATAAAATCCTCTTAGAATTCAATACCTAATGCAAATATCATGTTTGTCCTATTTTCACCAACATGAACAGCTATTGTGTACATACCTAATATTTCTAGCATTTTTATTCATTTTATATGGTACATGCAAAGTACCATATAAGTGTGTGTATATATATACTTATATATATATATATTTATATATATATCAGTATAATGCCTGCACAGTTATACTGTTGACTGAAATGTCTGTTTATCTCAGGCTCTTGTTTTGAAATATTCAATATGTACAGCAATGGGAAAATAATTTATTCCTCTGCTAAGGCAAAGATTGAACAGCCTAGTTTCCTTCATTCTCCTACAGTAATTAACAGCGTGAGATAATTAAATAAAAAAAAATTTTAAAAAGGAGGCAAAAGTTTTAAGTTTGCTGAGTTTGTCTGGGTATCTTTCACCTGACAAGTGAAAATGTCTGAAGCAGATGATTAAAACTGTTCTATTGGTATGGATCATGACATAAACAGAGAATGACCTCTGAGAATATATTATCTCTCTGATAAAACTTTGGATAATATGTTAAATTTCTTTAATGTCAATTATAATAGGACTTAGAAGAAACGCATTTAAAGTGAACTTTAATTTAGGTTACATGTAAGCTGTCATCAAAGGTGCTTTTTACAAGATGATGTAACAAAAAAAATTATAGAAATCAAACTGGATTGCAGAGAAAATAGTATATCAAACACTGATATGTAACACATTAATATTTTGTATTCTATATCAAACTATGAGTCCTGTTACTAATTTCATGTAAGCAGATATCCTGTATGCATAAAGCTAAATTTTATGATCCAAAGATGACATAATTAGGCCACTTTGCTTGTATAATAGATGAACTGGCATAAGAATACAAAAAGATATGGATAAAAACACTGGTCTGATCAATGAAAATAATTTTAGTTAAAATATGGTGATGCTAACAACATGCTACTGCACATTATGGTGTGCATGAGCATCTGAACCAAAACCCACCACATGCAGTAGATGTGTTCAGTTATTCAAAGTTAAAAACATTTTGAAGTGCTTAGTGTAAGTTACAAGCTGAAGGGAAAAAAACCCTTTAAAATATTTACCTTTCTGGGTAATAACTCCTTACAGAAAAATTCTCAGTTTCAGATTGAAAGAATCCCATGTTTTCAGCAGGACAGAATAGTCAATAAAGTCAGAAATTACCATTTTCACTGACAGTGTGATTACACTCAATTTTTGAGAAAATATTCCGGAACAGTAAAAATCAGAAAACCTACGTGTTTATTTATGCATATACCTACACAATATGCTTTGAGTAAAGAGTAAAATGGGCCTCTCCTCCTCTGATCTTGGTGTTCCCTATGTTATTCCCCTTTTGCCTTTCCTTAACCAAACTTTCTTCATCAGAGCTCAGAGACCACCCAGCAGCCTCTTCCAGCTCTTGGGCCCCCAAATCCAGTACATAAGTGTGAAAAGTATATATATATATATATATGTTTTTTTACTCTCCTTTGGCATATAAAGATACAGAGAGTCTGTTCCTCACATAAATATATGCAAAAAAAAAAAAAAAGGAAAAGAAATCAGAGTAAAATGCACAACCAGGAGACTTATACTACAGAAATACACAGCAAAATTTACAGCCTGGAAATGAAATTGTGAAAAAGACATGTATAGTCATTGAACCTGTTCCATGTCATAGCCCAGTCAGTGACATCTGTGAGCCAAACTGACAGGGTTTTACATTTTTGTTGTCTGATCCTGTATCCTATATATTTGTACACAGAAATAGTTTAGGTGCCCTGGCAGACAAAGTTCCAGTTCACTGTCAGACACATGCCTTTAGCAAAGGTTTATTTCAGAATGAACAAGGTGTGAAATTAAGAGTTCTGTTGAAAGACATCACTCCAGGTGATTACCTCCATAAATTCCTTTTTTAACAGTACATATTTCATTCCATCTGAAGTCAGAACTAAGCTAAAATGTCCTAACAAAGTGCCTCACTGGTATTTTGCATTTTATGAACTGTCAGTGTGATATAATGTAAAATCAGAAACACATATATAACTATATATATATATATCCAGTGGGATGGAAAATCTGCAGAGAAAGCACAGAAAAAAAAATTAGAGAGAAGGACAGGAAATATAAAATTGAATGAAGTATGTTACTAGTAATTTTTACTGTTGACCCAAACTTATCTCTACTCCTACTGATTTTATCTCCTTTCCTCTAAAATTAAAACTGTTATTGCTAATAATTGCTAATAATTTCCCAATGAGCACACAGCTCATTGCTGGATGCTACAAACAGCGTGAGACAGCAAATCTGAGTCAAACCTGGAGTCAGAGACCTCACCTTGTGCTGACAGCACAGAGCAGAGATCTGCTCTCTCTCTCTCTCCACATGGTGACTCCTCATGGTCCAAAGGTTTTACCAACCAGTAAAGAGACATCAAAAGCAGCAGCTCAGTGTATTGGCAAAGCATCACCAGCGTTTTTGAGGAGACAGCTCCAGCTCATAGACTTTGTACGCTGCATTAGACTCTGCCAAGTCCTACCCTGTAATCTGTGAGCCATAACTAACTCCTCCACAGTCCTGCTCAGCTGCACCCAGCAGGTATCAGGGGAACTAAAAAATCTGTCCCCACATTTAGGCAGCATAAACTTCATGTCAGTTAAGTAGAAGGATTTCCTGAAATAAGACAATATTTTTATTCTTATGGTAGAGTTAAACATATTCCCACACAAATACCCTGAAATGAAAGTTCAAATAGCCTTCTTTCTAAAACAAAATACGATTTTTTAGCTCTTTTCCAACTACACAGCCCTGTATATCCTTTTATAACTTGACAGACACATAGAAATATTATTAATTCTTTCTGATGGTTGACTATACTATTCTCGACTGTAGAACAGAAATATTTTCCCTCAACAAGCATTTTCTCCTTACTATATTTTCCCTAACAGGAAAGTAATATCAAGCCAAATCAAATGAGTTTACAAGATGAGCAACTGTGGATGGTACTTGGCTGTGTCATGGTCATTTGTGCTGATCTAAATTCAGATTAATTCAATAATCATGTTCTGTGGTGAGGTGATACCAGTCTCTGGAATTTCAGCTGAGCACAGACTGTCAAAGTGAGATGTGACTGGGAGGAGAGTTACTGGGGCAAGTCCTATCTAGAGACTTTAGGAGCAAAGAAATAATGAAAAATGTTCACATTGAACTAGTGGGAGAGAAACACAAAGTACTTGAGGTTTAAGCAAAGTTTCATTTAAAAAGTTCATTTTGTCCTTGGAAAAAAAAACCTGCCCACCTACAATTAAATAGGAAAAAAAAAATCCATTTTTTAGGATTTTCAATTTGACTTACAGAAGAACTACAAGAACTAAAATAGATACTTTAATATGGGAAGATTCCTGTCTAAATTTGCCAATCAAAAAGGCATAGAGAGTTTAAGATTAGGGTAACAAAAAAATCTCCAGACTTAAACTTGCAATGAGTTTTACCTGAACTGAAGGTCTGAAAAATGACTCATCGCTCTAGCTTATTTAAAAATGTAGAAAATATTTGTACATATATAAAAGTCACGCAAGTTATAAAGGTAATTTGCAAATACTTATTTGTATCTTAGAAAGCTCAAATAAAAAGCAAATCTCAAATTTGTTTTATAATGTAATTGTATCTCCACAGATATCTACTGAATTATATAATGAAGAAAGCATGTCTTTTATTTCTCACATCGAAACCTGATCCAGCCTGGTACCAGTTTCAACATACTTATCTGTTTCAGATATCATCTGTAAGTGCAATTAATTCAGTTTTTTATTATGTAGACCTACTTTCAACCTAGAAATAGTTTTTATTGAGAACTTCAATAAACATTGAAACATTTTTACAACTCCATCTGATGTTACATTGTTTCGTTGGATTTTTTTCCTTCCATATGACTCAAAACCAAACACTTTGTATGTGTTTAAAATCAAGGCTAGGTATTTTTTAAGCTTTTGTGACATACAACAAACAAATATTTGTTATATGTTCAGATGCCAAAGCAAGCTGAGTTCTCTTCCAAAAAAAAAAAAAAAAAAATATATATATATATATATATATATAAATATTATAACCTTCTAGAAGTTACCTGCAGTGCATGGCTTTAATCCACTAGCTCACCTAAACACAGCTTTCCCTGACATGATAAGCATCTGGATCAAAGAAAAGAAATTCCAAAATACTCATGTGAACTCTAAGTCACAGTCACTCCTTGAAAATCTGTGTACTTTTTTCTCCCTGGTAGGGGAAAACAGTGTGCCTCAGAGTTCTCCTGGACCTGACTACAGTCATGCTTGCCCTTCAAAGTCTGAATATGAGCAAGACTTTTTGATTACAATAAAAAACAGCATTGGAAGTAGGAAAACATCAGTAAGTATTAGCTGAAAACATGAGTTTTGCAAGCAAAAGGACGTTTTACCATTAATTTTCTTTCAGATTCCTTTCTTCCACTTTAAACATTCAGAGAGCTGGATTTATACTCCAGTGCATAGTAATAGCTGAGAAGCAATTGTAGAACAACATAGAAGATGAACAGCATACCCAGATACAAGCACTAAAAATTAGGATGGATCACAAGAAGTCTACTGAAATGGTTTGTATACATAAAGTGACATCCTTCAATGCCCTGCTCTACTTCCAGAGGGAACCCCTTCTTGCTTTCCAGAGTCAGCTGTCATCAGCTGTGTATCTTTTAGCTCTGTACACCTTCTTAATTCCTTTTCATCTGCAACTGTTCCCTCTCTTGTAGGGACCTGGCATTCTTATAACTCTTTAGTTATTTCATAATAAAGACATAGGATTTTGAGTTTCCAGCATTCCTGTGACTTTTAGTTTGACTTTTAGCAGTTTTGACTTAATCGTCAAATTCGTATTGAGGGAATCTGACTTCAGTACAGAGAATTCCATACCTGCTGGCTGAATAAGAAACTCAGGCTCCTAACTTTCCTGGTCCAACTGCAAGGGTGTCAGGTGGCCAAATAGGTTAAAATTTAGAAAATTAGAATTTCTTGTTCCTGTTCCTCAGCAGCATCAGTATTCAAATGCTGTTAAATACATACATGATATTCAATTAGGGTGTCATATCAACACAGGAATTCAAATACCAGTAGGCATAAATGTTAAAGAAAAAATACAAAACCACTTTTACCCTCCAGCATAAAAAGCCTTTTTTTTGGTATTAATAATTGTGAAATAAATAGATGGGACTGAAGAAAGGACAGGAGCTAAACCCAGCAATGTCTGAAAGTATTACAGCACAGTTTTCAGTCCTTATTATGATAAAGTTAGAACTTTTGGTATATTTCTTAAAAGTAATAAAGATGGATCATTCTTGTTCCTTTTTAAGATCATAAATTGTTATTTTTTGCTTTATTTAACTACTTCTATTCTGATCTTCATTCCCTTCCTTTATACTGTAGAGCTTCAAGAGCCAATTATATTGAAAAGACTTTTCTAAAGTTCTCAGTCATATTCAGTTCCTCTTGTAATTTAAATATCAAAGTCGGATTGTATTTCCAGCTTTCTAAGTGGACTTCTGCTGAAAAATCAGGGGTATAATATGAAGCATAAGTGAATAGTGATCTAATATAGTATGTTTTGTTGACTTACTGTGCTTCAAATATGTTCATATTTTGTAGTAATTTATTTTGTACACTACAGAAAAAATACAGAATAAGAGACGTGGCCTTACTGTTTGTGGTCCCTCGTGAAATAGTCTGTATGACATTCTCAGAAACCTCAACCCTTGGAACTAGGTGGTTTTTAAGGTCCCTTCCAACCCAGGCATTCTATCATTCTATGATAATTGCATAGATCATAAAATTGCTTGATTTTTTTCTGGATGGAGTAGGGGGCTATATAGCTGAAATAGGAAGTAAGAAAATATGTTCCTGCTAAAACTGGTGATAATTCTACATTAACTATAAACAAAGCAGGTTGGAGTTCTGAGATGTAATGAATCTTGGCCCTATACTGTTCAAGTACAATGGAATCTCTGAAAAAAGGAAAAAAAAATTTTTATTTTTTATTTTCACATACTCTTGGAACAAAGAACTGAACAGCCCTGAAGATGCATTTCATACATAAAGGCCTGGACGTAGTTGGTAATCCCTAAAATTTACACTCAGGGATATCTCTTTTCACAGCTACAGAAATTTTCAAAATAATTGAGTAATAATAAATGTAATACTTCTCACCTTCTTTCTATATTTTATGACACAGTTATGCAACAGCTTGATTTACTCAGGACTGTATTTTAATATCTGCCTGAGGTGGATAAGACCTTGCAACATAAATGCTCTAAATAAACCTTGACCACCAATTTAAGAATCTTCCATGCAGGCATGGAAATCTCCAGATATTATCAAATCTACAGGTTTTGTGCCAGGACTCTGCCTGGTTCTCAGCAGTGTGCCAGTCTTACTGAAACAGTCCATGGTCTGACAAGAGTGATGAATATTTCTGGTCAATGGCTGGAAATTTCTCCATGATTTCTCCATTACTATGTTTTAATGTTTCAGTTAATGAACAGTATGATATTCCATCATTAAATTTATGTAGGAAACCTTATAAAAACAGAAATTCAGCTTCATCATTTTAATATGTGTACATGTTGTGAGAGCCATGTTCTAAACTGATCAGTGGTAATCAACATTCCATGAACTTACTTTATCACATTCACAGTTTTTGAGACCTTTGAAAAACATGTTGTCTGAAGCATCATTTTTTACAGACAGCTGAGAGGGAGGGAAAAATGAAAGAACAAATAATGTGATTAATTTTCAGGCTCTATGGCAATATCTTCTGTACACATTTTGAAAATGTTCACCTCTCCTTTACACTGTTGCTACAGTCAAACCCCTCATTTGGGGATATTTTGGCAGCAACTGATTTAGAGCTAACAGAACCAAGTAGTGCTCTGCAAGACTTTTCCAAATATTAATATGAAATGTATTTTACTTGCTACTGCAGTTTTCCTTCCAGGCAGTTTAGTACAAAGCTTAGTCAAAGCTAATTTAATTTCAAAAACTGAGTCTAGAGGGGCTGGGAGGTGATCCCAGGGTGGAATTCGTGACAACATGTTAAGAAAGGGTAAACTGATTGTGAACATAAAACAGATTTCAATGACAAGCAGCCAAGCTGTCTCAGGAAAGAAAATTTTAAGGCCATATTTTTTTAACCTTAGCTTATTTTCGTTTATCTCAGTGTGAAATATAATTTTAAAACAATACAAAATAAAGAAACATCAAGCATTTTCTGTTGACACAGACTTCCTGCTAACATGGAAAGCACTGTTTCCAGTTCTGGGCTTCCCAGTGCAAGACAGACATGGACATACTGGATAGAGTACAAAAAAAAGGTGACAAAGAACTGGACCACCTCTCCTGTGAGGAAAGGCCAAGACAGTTGGGACTGTTCAACCTGGAGAAGAAAAGTCTTGGGAGGGAACTCAACAATATATATAAATATCTGTAAAAAGGATGTAAAGAAGACTAAGCTAGGATCTTCTTAATGACAGGACAAACTGAAATTCAGGAAGCTCCATCTGGACATAAAGGAACACCCTCACACTGTGAGAGTGCCTGAACACTGGCACAGGTTGCCCAGAGAGGTTTTGGAGTCTCGAGTTTTAGAGGTATTCAAACACCATCTGCACAAAGACTTGGGCAATTTTAAGCGCTGCTTGGACCAGGGTGCCTGGTTCAGGGGTCTTCCAGAGGTCCTTTCCAACCTCAATCATTTTTTGATTCTATAGTTCTATAAAATGCTATGGAATTAAACTAGACTGTGCTGATTCCAGGTGATGCCATTTTTCCTCTCTTTTAAACTTAGAAGTAACACATTGCTCTTTGAGTAGAAGGTTGTTTTTTTAGCAGGCTGCTCAAACTCTTTCTTCACATTTCAAAGAGAACAATTATAAAAGAAGAAAAACATGTATGTGGCCCTAATGACATGTAAGTTTGGCATTACAAACTTTTGACTTTCTTTGTAGTCCTACAGAAACAATGGTCTTTTATGGTACCAGTCTCACTGTGAGCTTACAAGAAATCAATATTTGATAATAGTAAAACCATTGGCAAATAAAGACTAGTGAAAATGTCCTATTTCCTGATTTTAAAAGACATATGGCACTAGGTTTCTTGTACAGAGCATGGCAATACTCACACACACACAAAAGTAATTTTGTTTAAAAATATTATGTTCTCACTAGAACTCAAATGGAATCAGTTTTTGAATAACAAACCCTGACAAATTTTGCATGAGGAGGCTTCTCAAAGGCGACCTACCTGATGGTTCTAAGTATTAATAATCAAGGCTTGACAATCAAGCAGAAAACTAGTGGGAAGAGATTTTTTTATGCTTCCCCATCAGATCCCTACCAATTTAAATGATAAATTCTGTGCAAAACATTTCCTAGTTCATTCTAAGAGAAAAAAGTAAAAACCAAACCAAAACAAAGTAAAACATAGTATCACAAAATATTGGAACAGCTTTGTTTTCCTCTTTTCCTGCCTAGAAAATACAAACCCCTGAATGCTCCCTACTCAAGAAAAATGAAGTAAATTAATTTTCTGAAAAACATATGGCTTAGCAAACCAATTTTTTCAGATATTTTAAGATATAGGCAGTGTAGACTTGAAAAGTGCCATATAGTTTATACCTCCAGTTCCAGAGTAGGATTAGTAGAAAATCTGAGCTAGTATTTTAAATGAGCATTTGTGTCAAAGTCTAGAAATAACAGATTAGATCCCGTGTGCACTCAGTGTGTTCAACTGGTCACAAACAACATCACCACATTTCGAAAAGCAAGGAAGAACTATTATCTTACACTAAAACATTTTCTTTGTATTTTAATGATTTAAATATAAAATTTCAGCTTCTTTATCCTATTTGAAATGTAATGTTTGAGATGCAACAACAAACAACTATGGAGGGTTTAATATAATAAATCTTTCTCTAAATTCATAATGCTACATTAAAATAAATTATTTACAGTTCCTATGACTTTTCTTATTTTTTAAAAGTTTTAAATCTTTTCCAATTTTGGTTGTTTTCATTTCCAATTTTTTCAGATACTATTAAATTAGGTTCAAATAAAAGGTTCACAATTCACCAAAAATAACTAAATTGGCATGTTGTTTATCTGACTTCCATCCAAAAATTTCTTCTCTGTTATTCTGTTGATACCTTGTTGCTCAGTCATCATTAATTTCTTTCTTTTACACATAATCCCAGAAAAAGTCAGTATTTCAAGAAATTGAATACTTAACATTTACAGTTTCTGAAGAACTATTGGGTGATGGTTTGTGGGATTTTTTGGGTGCTGTACTTAACCCGTGTATGAGAAAAACACAGAACCTGCAGTTCATTCTCCATGTTAGTATAATTTAGGTTAAGACTTCCATCTGATGAGCTTCAGTGTGGCCTCTTTCATCAGCTGCTTAACATTGCCTCTAATTCATAATGTACTCTTTTACTGAGGAAAGAAATACAAAGAAATTTAGAGCATAAGATGAAGATCAAATGATGATCAGATATTAGAACTTCTAAAAAGACTCAAGAAACAGTTCATATTAAAAACTGTTTCATGTTGCTTAATATTTTCCCTACAGCTTTACTCTGTGCATCTACAGTTTTAAACATGAGTAGTGTTTCAAAAACGTGCTTACATCACATATTTTCCAGCGATCTCCACAAATACCTGTCTTTACCATTCAGTGTTCTTTTTGAGTGCCTTTCTTCCCTCTCCCCTCTTATAACAATAATGTGTTGTCTCCTGCCCTGACATTGATACAGTGGGGCAAAGGAAGCAAGATGACATCAGGGAATTATGAGTAGTCTCATCCACTGCAATGCCAATGGTGTGCATAGAAGTTCCTTCAGCTCCAAAAGCCTTTGGAGAAACTCCTACTTTATTCCACTAAAGCTATCAAATTCCACCCATTCTGTTCCAAAGCAATTGAGGGACAGATATACTTTCAGAAATACAGGACTGTATTTTTCTAATTGTGGTTTTTAACATGTGTCTTCTAGCCTCCCACTTTCTGAAACAGAGAAGATTTCCAAGAACTGTAGCTAGGTTTTGGATCTAAGTTCTTTTGAACTTGCTCAGTGGTCACTCTAGCATTACTTAAAAACAAAAATTACTAAATCAGGTGTGGTTATAGTCATGCAAATTACTGACTGATGCTGATTAGTTAATGTCAAGCTCCTACTATAAAGGAAAATGCTCAGCTGGGTGTTGTTCCTACTCAATACATTTACAGACTCTGTTATCATAGCTAATATTTCATTACATTCATAGCCAATTAAGAAAAAATTGCTGGCAGATGAAGGACATGAGCAAACTGATGGTCAAGTCAGTAGGTCATTATGAAAAGATTACAGAAAAGTTTCCCCTGAGAGATGATACTCTATAAAATTAATTCTAGCTTTTCTGAGGCCCTTTATGTTTTTAATGTAGAGAAAAAAGGATACGTATTTTCATATTTTGCACCTTATTCTTATATCTTCCTCTGATTTTGACAGTTGGATATAATTGTCAAAAGTTTTTAAGTCCCTGCAGCATTTTTTTCTTTCATTTTTTTTTAATTGACTCTTCATTTGAAAGTGTTCATTGGCTTATTACTGTGTTACCCAGATTGTAAATAGTGCCATGAAAAAATAATGCTATACTACTTTCAAAATGAACAGGAAAAGGAAAATACATCTTCATTTATTTTTTATATCTAAACTGTAAGCATTAAAAATAAGGAGATTACAGAGTTAGTTAAGGATGTGCAATTAACAATCAGACATGTTTAATCCTCTTTTATTATTCTGAACTTCAATACTAGAAATCCTTTTGAAATTTTCCATATGAATAGCATGATAATGGTATATTTGCATACAGTTAACATGAATTGAAAACAGGATTTACCCACAGTAAAAGCTCTGAACATTAGAGAGGAAAATAGAGGGCCTTAACATTGTTTCACAGTTGATATTAGAAGTGTAAATATATAAAGTCAAACCCCAGCATAAATAAGTGAACATACCGATATTTCTAAACCTTTAGCTGCAAAACATCATTACAACTATTTGCCAACTTTCAAATGGTAAACACATATGCTTAATCACTCTTTGAATTACTATAATGTATGTCTTGACTAACATTTTTAATGGTTCAGAAAACTGCTCATTTGCCTGTACAAAAGATAAACTCTATTCAGCATCGAAATACCTGATTTTTATACCACTCACATTGTTGTAAATTGGTAATTCTAACAAATCAGAGAAATAATGCTGATGCAGACCCAGTGTTGGTAATACCAACAAGTTTACAGCTTTCTAAACGTAGAAGTGTTCTTCATTATTTATGTACAAGAAGAGGTCAGAAAAGGCAAATGAAGAGCAGAACTGGACTGTCTGTTTTGTGAGATGATGATTAATCATCTACGTTTTGGTTGAAAGATGAGAGACCTCAGTTTTACCACTGAGGATTTTCTGAGGTTTAGATGAGGAAGCATCCTCAACAGTTATCACAATTTAAAAACTATTAACTGGGTGATTAAGACTTTTATTATATACATATGTGTTGTGAGGGAAACAACAGTAGTAAATAACAGCCTATGAAATAGATTTTTGATTCATCTTCCTTTGACCTGTGCAATTCTACAGAAGTCCAAATACTGAACAGTATCAAATTCAACATCTTCTACCAATGAGATATAACCACAAACTGGATGATAGGTGAGAATCTTCGTTTGGTTGTCTTTCTTTACTAGTAAGTGCTTGACACAAACTGCTGATCTTCTCCCTCCCCTCATTTCAAGATATTGAAATGAACAAAAATAAGGTTGGAGTGAACCCAAAAGTATCATGTAATCCATCCCTGTGCTGCAGAGAGGTCCCAACTATATTTTGTTAATCCTGAAATGTCTATCTGGCATGTTTTTAAAGTTTCAGAGTGAGGTTGACTTTGCAGCTTTTCTGTTCCAGCTTTTAATTATCATCAAAAAGATTTTCATCAAGTCTCTCCCTAAAACTTTCTTAACAGTTTTCGAAGCCACTACTTCTCATCTTATCCTCCACTGGCATAGAAATAATTTTGCTTTTACAGCAGTCTTTATAGGTATTTAAAGATGATTATGACAGAACACCTCTCCTTTCTTTTTGAAACTTCTTCTCCACATTCACTGGCTATATTTTCTGTAACTTTTATAGTTCTTGGTTTTCTTCTCTGGATGTTCTTCAATTTGTCCACGTATCTTTCTTGAAGTGCTGAGCTCCAAGATAAAAAAGGTTCTGGGTCCCCAGATTGAAAGATTACTTTGCACGTACACAGAATGCATGTATACACATACATTCTTTTGTTTATATATCTTACAAGATACTTTTTTGAAGGTCATCAAACAGTTAACTCAAATTCAATTATCCTCTATCATATTACATTTGTCCATATTTACTTTTTCCCTGTGATTTCCATAACTTTTCATGGTAATTTCTAATTCTGTGTCCTCTAGTGTATTCACAGTTCCTCCTGACTTTGGGTCATTTATGGAGTTAATAATTGCATTCCATCATCTAAACAGCTACTGAAAATACTGAGCAGAATCAGTCTCAAGCTCTGAAAAGCTCCATTTAATAGTCTCTTTTAGAATGAGCCAGGATAACTGCTTCCCAAATTAACATTTTCTTATTATCATTATCAAGGTAGTTTCATCTACTTTCATTCCTGAGTTAGGAAGGTATCACTTCAAACAGTAAATAATTTACAATAATTTAAGAAGTCCTTACTACTGCAAAGATGCATGACAGCTGCTGTTTCTCTCCTAAGTAGTCTGGTTCTTATCCTGTCAGAAAGGACACTTGAAATTATCTAAAACTTCTATATGTTTCTTTAAAATCTCCTAGACTTTCAAGTGTCTACAATTATTCAGCTCTAAGAATTTTGGGTGGGGGATAGAGAGATTTAATTTTTCTAGTAATTGAAAGGCAAGCTAAGATGTATAATTTTGTTCACATTGTCTCCCTGCTTTTTGAAGATACACATTGCATTCTGCCTTTTTCTATTTTGTCCTCTCTTTCTCACTTTTCTACAGTTTTAAATTACTACCAGTTCCAGATTGCTTCAATCAGTTCTTTAAGTAGCCTAGGATGAAGTTTTTTAGACTCAGCAATCTGAAACATTTAATTTCCTTAAACCTCTCACCTGATCTTCTGTTTCAGGGTGAACCTGAAACTGCACAAACACATTGATCTTTCTTTGCAAGGACTGATACAAAAGGTATTAGACATTTCAGACTTGTCAGCATCAGCTTTCTCTTATTGCTCAGCTGCAGATCAACTCCTTGATTCTTGTCTTGGTAATAACATAAATATTTCTTGACATTCTTGATATTAGTCACATTTCAGATTGAGCTTTTCTATTTTGTTTCTAGGTGCTGGTTTTTTTTTTGTTCTTTATATTCATCCTTTGCAACCTGACCTGATTTCTGTTTGCTGACATCATCTTCTTACATCTGAGCTCGATAACAAAGTTCTTGGTTTCCTTAATTTAAATTCTTAATGCACATTTATCCTTTTCTCTGTACTAAAATAATTTGTAATGATGTTCTCACTATGATTTTTTTTTTTTTTGAGGAACAATCAGATCTATATAATTTTTCTTCTCCTTAGAGGAACTCTTTTTCCTTCCTTCTTTGAGTTTACTAGGATGATACAGCTCAATGCTTTTCACAGTTATAAACTAAGCAGAGAACAAAATCTGTATTCTTACCACACCAGAAAATCTTGCTTGATCATGACTAAACTCAGATTCAACCCACAGAGTCAGCATCTCCCACATTTCAAAAATAAGCTCATTTTCCATTACCATAATGCCTTTCACTGTGAAACAATAAGTCTTTTAAATTCAGCAGTATTTTGTCACAGGGAAGATGTTCTATTGTGAAGCACAGTTTCCATTTCCTTCCCCTCATAATACAGAAAGTATTTTCTTAGATTTAATTTAGAGTGCTTCAACGTATGATAAATATTCTGTGTTCTGGAAAGCTTCATTCTTTCATTATCAGTAGTCTTTGTGACCTAAGGGAAAACACTTTCCATTCAGATGCACTTTTTTTCTTTATGCTTGACTAGGAAAGGAAAAAACTGCGACTGATGTTATTTTAAGCTAAATAAACTTCAGCTGAATTGAAGGGAGCCCTGTTAGCT
The DNA here is from genome assembly GCF_022539395.1 of Myiozetetes cayanensis. Lineage (NCBI taxonomy): Eukaryota > Metazoa > Chordata > Aves > Passeriformes > Tyrannidae > Myiozetetes > Myiozetetes cayanensis. Next base: position 13,840,080 of record NW_026087742.1, read on the forward strand.
GTCACTGACGGCTGAAACAATTTCTATTCACTCACAACTTTAGAATATTATTGCAGTTTTAATTTAATATGTGGTTTATTTCCATTAATTTCTTTTTCTGAAAATTCAGTGGGAAAAAAAAATGTTTTACTATCATGCAAACATAACAACAAGTAAAAAATTATCTCTATTATTTTTTGTTTATATAAACAGTAAAGGATAAGGTTTGCAGATTCCTTTTGATATGCAAGTATTATGGTCATCAAGAACAAATAGTTTTTTAAAAAGTGAATTTACTATTGCTGCATATTCAGAATACTAACTCCAAATGCATTTCTTTTATCTCTGCCTTTGAAATTTTCTTTAATTTATCTGGTTTTATTATCAGTCCAGAGCCAAAAGAACACTTCAGGTATGTAACATGGGCTTCATCATACATATGCTTAAATGCTCTTTCTTAAATGGAAATAATTCCCTGAGCTGAAATCATGGTGAATGCTGAGAATCCTGATTTTAACTCAGTTAAATTCTCTATGAATATTTTATTATTTTTTAGGGCCACTGAGAAAACTATTCTTCAACGTCAGCTGTAAAACAGTAATTGGCAGAAAGTCTGAAGGGTACAAAAACATCAAGTCAATATAACTGCTGGTGAACAAAACGTTTCCCGTAGTTTTAGTGTCCCTGCTTAAAGGTCATCAATAACTCAAGAAAATAAATAGCATGTACCCCCATCCAACCCACTCACTATCCTTTATACATTATGTGGCTGCTGATCTCTATGACAGCATTTATCTTCACTCCTGAGGAAAGACAGAATAACTCATGAGGGTTGTTGACACAAGGGAGTTATTTCTCTGTTCCTCTCCAGCACAGGTAAATGTCATCACAGAGATCAGCTACTGTTTATATTCACGGAGTAATGGAAATTGACTTTTGATTATTTACACTTTGCTTTATAGAGAGCTGCCACTTAAATAAATTCTTAATATTAATTTATTTCATAATGATCCCTTTACCTGTGGTTTGGTAGATCTTTAAAGGCACGTCACACACTAAAACCAAGAACCTTACCTGCTGGGTAAGGAGTTACACTAATTCTCTGATCCTTCGTGGCATCTTTCTTGGCCTGCCTTTCTTTGAGCCCTGCACTGGCACCTGATTCTGCTGGTTTGAGAACCAACAGGCATTGCCTCTGGGGAATCTGAGATCACTTTGCTGTGTTTCGATCCAACTTCTTACCCAAAGAGCAAGACAACCATTTCAGTTCAACAGCAAAAATTTTCCCTGCTGGACCAAACGTACTGTAAACATTATTTTTCTACTTGACAAGAAATACTTCCATGATTTTTCTGCAGAGCGAAAGCAGAAACAATCTTGGTTTTGTGATTTAAACCATCTAAACAATACTCTAAGAGGCCCAGGTGAGCTGTAAAACAGCCTGTTTACGTGAGAGCCTGCAAAAGAGCCCATCCAGCCCTCTAAGGCTGCAAGAAGAGCTTCCCAGGCACTATCACAGCCAGGAGGCTGCCTCAGGCTGCGTAGCTCATAAAACTAGAACAAGATGATTTTTCTGTTGCCTTCTCCCGTTATTTGGCCGTTTCTTTTGGTCTGCCACACATATACCATGTTATCAAATGGAAGTTTCCTGCTGTTTGGCTACCAAGGAGGCAGTTCTTGCAACTGTGGCCTGCTGACCAGACATAGCAGTGTTTTCAAGTGATGACTCGGTTTCAGATGTCTCAGGAAACCCTTGAATTTTTTTAATTATGGTCCTGAATTTGCAATTGTTATCATATCCTTTTACTTTAACTTTCTTTCCTTTACTTTCATGCAGCTGTAATGCAGCACTGTTAGCTGGTTGTGCACTTTAATGACAAGTACAGTGAGAACTTCTGTCATTAGTCAACATTTTATAGGAAAGATTTTATTGAAATATTGACAGACCAATCACACAGCTGCAAATAGTTCATCATCTTATCTGTGGGGAAATGTCAGAGCTACCTCTCTGCATTATGTAGTTCCTACACTTCTCATGTCTGACAGTTCAAAAAAAACCCAACAAACCAAGCCAAACTGCATTCTTGACCTCACTTCAGCTGATTTTCACTGTTCTGAAGATAAACAAAGCACAAAATTCTGACAGGGGTGAGACATGATTTTACTAACGAATAAAGAATGTGTGAAAGAGACCAAGTCACAGAGGAGTCTGAAGAAGGAAGAAACAGAGTGCAATCCTGAGGTCAGCTGTAGAAAGACAGACATTAGAGAAACTGCTTAGATAGTCTGAGGAATAAGTCCAGTAATGATAATTGAAATATATGTCTCTTGCTTTTCAATCCCATGCCTTAACAAAGTTCCAAGGTCAACCACCACATTACTTGACTCTGAGGATCAGTACAAAGCTTCTGAAAGCATTATTGCAAAGGGGTTAAAACATGCAATCTCTTGTGAGCACTGCAATTTCACTGACACCAGTGAAGTTACATAAGGGATGAGTTATAGAGATAATTTGCAATTCAATGTACCATGTAATTCACAATTTTTTGAGACGGATTTACAGAGTTCATGTCACCCTGCTAAGGATTCCACAGTATCTGAAATGTATCATTATTCTCTTCAATTCTAAAAATAAATCCAAACAGTGTACAGCTGTATCCAATTAGGTACTTGGACATTCTTCTTCCATAAGTAAAGATCAATCCCCAGTGCCAATTGCACAATAATTAGTGCAATTATTAAAAAGAATGAAGATGTGCTTATCTTCCCGGGGGTTCTTTTGTAAATTTACGGAATAACTTAGACAAATTTTTAAGCCTGTTGTAAGCAAAGTGAATGTTTTAACTCTACCTTTCCCCTAGAATATACGAGTTCCAGTATATGATCAAATTTCCCAGCATTTGTAAATGGAAATACAATATTTCTAAATTTCATTTCTTTTAAATCCTCTTACAGTTCTGTAAAGCCTTTGCAAAACTCAGCTGGGAGTCAGGTCTTCATTTTTGAGGTCTACATATTCCACACCACTTAATTTATCCTAAAGTGAAAGGTAATCCAAAGTGAAGACAAATACAACAGGTATCTGCTATGGGAATTTCCTCTGCATTTTCCACAGGAACAAAACTTGCTCCTCAACTATCTACACATCTCTTACTCATATGTACATATGTCTCATATGTACAACTCATCTGTAGATTCCTTGAGATTAACCAAATATAAATGACAATAATCATTTGTACAGTAAATGTTATCTGACTGAAGGCAATAGAGTTACAAGGAGGAACTCCACTTAAAATCCAGAATTTTAACATTCAAAGAAATTAAAATTCACAAACTCTGCAAATTATCACAAAAATCTGTGATAAGTTTTCTATCTGAAGATGAAGTGACTCAAATTTTCTTCCCAAAAGCTTAGCAGGCTGATGTAAACTCAGACCCAATATTCTCTTTCACAATATTTTCTCTGATCTAGAAGCAGCAATACACTGGAATGAAATTAATTTCTCTGTGTGCCATTTCAAGATTCTGAAAAACCCTTTGTGACTTTCCTCCTTCTTTTCAATGAGTTCACTCTCTTGTTATTTTAGGGACTCAAAAACAGTGGTACAAATATTTACTCATATTTCCTCCACATATAGGTATTAAAAAAGTGCAACACAGTTTTTGTGTAAAACAAATTAGTACTAAACAAGTGCAATCAATTTGGTAGTTTTTCACAGCCAAAGCTACTTCTAAATGCTACTGCCAAGAACACATAGATTATTTATTATAATTCCCACTAAAAATCTATCCTTCAACATTAAGAATGACATATAAGATAAATTTCCTAAAACTATTTTAAATTAATGATTTGCAAACAAAACATTCAAAGATATTAAAAATTCCCAAACTCTGTAAATTATAACAAAAGTCTGTGATGATTTATCTAAACTGAAAATCTGTAAATTTATCTAGAAAGAGGCAAGATGATAATTTTGAAAGTCTCAATTGGTGACAATTTTTGTCCTTAGGTGGTACCAGCCTAGTCCTATGTTCAGTTAGCTCAACAGATGTACTGCAGTAACTGGGAGATAAAGAGTTAACAGCTCTTTACATATAAATCTATTTTTCACTACTTCCATTCTTTTGTATTTCTGCTTTTTATAAAACAGTGCAGTAAATTAACTTATAGTAAAGCACCCCTAGTGAAGGTGTTTCTAACTAAGAAAATCAGAATAACAAATTAACATTTTGTTCATTAACATTTTGCCTTATCACTGGTTAACAAAAATGCACTTGGGGGAAGCTTCTCTATTATTTCAAAATAATTCCAGGAAAATGCTGTTATTCCTGTTCTGCAACAGATCCTAGGGGCTGATTCCCTTCCTCTCAGACACGTGGTTCTGCAAACAGACGTTCCCTCTCATTTTCAGATGAAGTACCTTTCCAAACCAGAACTCAGTAATATCCTGCCAACGTGACAGAAGCTTGGTTTAAAAATCATCAGTGCTACACCTCACAAGTGAATCAAAACTGTTGTCAACTGCTGTACTTCTATTGATGGCTGAAAGAAATCAATAATTCCTTACAATGCAAAACATGCCTGCTAGCCCAAGGCTACAGATTTCACACTACCAGCCCTTGCTTTCCTTGAATTTATAAAATTCCTTTACGACTACCTCTCTCATCAGAAGAAATACTTTCTACTTTAATTCATATGGAAATAATTTAACCCTTTGTAAGCACCCTGTGTTAATAAGTAATTAAAGGATGCAGGAGATGTTTCTGAGTCCTATAAAAGAGGTGTTGGTAGCCCATAAAGGGTTTTTAGGACACCTTTCAGCTATTGTAGGTGAATGAGACCCTTCAGTTCAGTTTATGCTTAGACTTTTATTCCACAATAGAGAGGGAAGCAAGAACAGTCAATCAGAGACAGTGTTCCACATAGAAAATAAAGAACCTCAGATATAGAGGTGGTTCAAATGGTCTTACAGTAGGTATAAAAAACCCCAAAATAATAGGAGATAAATAGAAGTGAAGGCTGGGGAATGGGATTACTCTATCCTGTTGCCACTGAGAAGTACATGGGATTACCAAGTTGTGAGAGGAATAAGGAGAATATGGCTTTAGATCAGTGTTAATTACTGTGCACAATGAAGCACTAAAAGTCTGAGGTTTGTGGGTACCTCACTTGTGTAAGGAAATGTGGGGGGGTTATTATTTTAGAATGTATCAAAGTGTTCTCCTCTTCTTGCCTCAGATCAGGTGTTTGCAATATGAAAATTAATGAGATTTACACATTCATTGTTTTCTAATGATCCATTGGTATACTAACACTACCTCCCCATTCCCAAGGAATACATTTTGGGAAGGAAAACATTAATTAGCTGCTATAAAATAATATATTTACAAATGACCAAAAGGTAACAGAAATCTCCATCAAAAAGAATACATTTTGTAAGCAATGACTGGTAAATGGACCAACTTTAACATTCTTAATCATGTTTCCATTGTTATCTCCAGACTGATATTGTGCCTAGAAACATAAAAAGAAAAGGACAATTTCTTTATTTTCAAGAATTTATCATTTACCTCAATTATTCCATTATGTCACAATAACTATGATTAAATGTAAAAGCGGAATTTAACTGAAATATCTGCAATTTAGAAGGGAAAAAGTCTTTTTGCAAAAGCATTTAAGAAGCCCTTGTTTAACGGTGTGTGAAGCCAGTTAACACTTGAAAGCAGCACATAGGCAATTTTAGAAGTAGTGTCAGGTCACTTATTTCTGCTGAGCATCTTTGTTTTGCTGTTGTTTCAATCACCTCTCTTCCTTTCCATTGCCTGAGCAGTTGACAGTATTGAGGTTTCTTTATTCTTGAACTGGATGGTAAACTATCACATGGAAAGTGATGAAAAAGCTCTGAATTTTTAAAAAGGCATCATCACAGGTCACGCTCTCTGCTTTTCTTTGAGATACCTGAAAAAGAGCAATCGTATTAAAAATAAAGAAAAAAAAAGTTTCACCAAGAACAGCAACACTGGCAGAACAAAAAAACTCCCACACCCCTGAGGATGCTGTGCAGCTCTGCTCATTATACTTAGAAAACAATAAATCATAAAGGCAAGAAAAGGGAAAACTCAGCCCTTACCTTCTGACCTCCCAAGTCTCCAGTACCATCCACATAAACTATGCAGATCTTCCAGGTGATGAGACACAGAGGGGATGCACCAGCTCACTTTATGGGATGGGGCTGTTTAGGATCTTTGAAGAAGAAGCCTCTGGAAAATATCCCCTGGTTGAACAGTCATGGCCTGTCTCACACCGTGACTGTCTCTCACTTAGTCCCACACCTTCCCTAGGAACAGCTGAGTTTACCAAGGAGCAGAAAATATGAGAGTGATGAATAGCCTGGACCATGGAAAGGGTGAATGAATGGCTAATTAAACATCTCTGCAATATCAATCCCAATGAAATCAGGGATCCTATGGGTTGACTTAATGTACAGGTCAGAAGCTTAAGACTTTTTCATAAGCTTTGGGTCAAAGCATTTCCTAGGAAATGTCCTTGGTTGGTAAACAATGTATTTCAACAAACCAGCACTTCTCTTCAAAGCATTAAGCAACAGATGTTTCACAATGCCATGTTAAGAAATGAGAAAAAAAAAAAGCTGTAGAAAAAGGTGAAGACTAGTGCTATTTGATATCTTAAAAAAGAATATAAAATCAGTTGCAGTGACCTTATGCTGGGAACAGATAATTCATTATCTGTTTGTACATATCTGCAAGACAAAATGATGTTAAAAAAAGAAATGAAGCTGTGCAAGTTTAATTCTTAAATACAAATATAAATAGGTGGCAACAATATCTCAACCCTTCTTTACAGCAGTGGAATAATCAGATGTATAAATGACAAATTGCAGAGTATGAACAAGAACACATGTTTGATCTTAAGGGCATAACTTGTCCTTGATCTGGAAATGGAAAACGATATTTACTCATGTTTCAAAATTACAATGAAAGCAATAGCGTGCAGAAGCACTGCTACAGATGGCAAAAGTTCTGGAAACAAAGCTAGCAAACGTTCTTCAAGAAAACAGGAAAATTTGTTTCCACAAAGTCTTACTATTTTATGATATATGCCTTGAACATTTTCAAAACTATAAATATATAATTTTCAGAGCCCGTGTTGTCTTAAAAATGAAACTTAAATTCTACTCTGCAGACAAACTGAACAGTGCAAGTTCTTGTCAGCTCTGAAGTTTTCACTCTATTTTGGCTTTGGACAAAATATGTTGCTTGAAGGTCAGAAAGCAATAGACCTATAAATATTAGCTTCAGTCCAGATTCAGTGACAAGACATGGCCATCAGAATATTCTTAACAACACTGTGATTTACTCACATAGATGTAACTTAAAATACAGTAGTTTCAGACTTAAATTATTCTTGTGAAAAATGTCAAATACCACCATCTTATTTGTGTTGTGCAGTTGTCCCTTCTAAACATAATTTAAAGGAGTATGCATACAGTGAGCATATATCTTTTTTTCACATGAGGTGTCCTAATATTATTCCAGAACAAATTCCTATTTACTTTGCCAAAAACTCCTCAGTGAAAACCATCTCATAAAGCACTTTCATAAAGCAAACACTTCCAATTATTGTGAATTTGCCATTCATCCCACATACTGTTATAATTCCTGACACTTCCTGCTCTAGAACCTATTTCTTTCACTACTGTAGAGAGAAAGGAGAAAAGATCATACTTTTTTTTTTTAACAATTTGAGACACAGACCCTTTGAAGCCTAGCATATTCTGCCAAGCCCATAGGAAAAAATCTCACTGAATTAATTCTGAGGGGATAATTAATTCCTCTATCTTATTTCCATTTAGAGAAGCCATATTTAAAAAGGTTTGAAAAGGCAAAAAATCCTGTGTTCCAAGGATGCCATGTTGGACTCAACACTATTAAGAGGAATTGCATCTGTACTAAATAATGAGCTTTGAGAAGAAAAGCTGCAACACTGCTTCATCTGGACTTGAAGAATTAACCAGTCCTTTTGCTGGAAAGGTGGCTCATCCCATACCACAGGAATCTGCTGAGCTATGGGGATTCATCCTGTCTTGATGCCACCTAGTCAGGAGAGACTGGCACCTTCTTCCTCACCTGGGAGAGGAGCACAAGGGTGTCTCCAATGACTTTTGCAGGCCAGCCTGGTCAAACATATACCATTCCTGAAGATGAGCCTTACAATGACTGTCTTTTCCACGTTCCACAGCCAGGGATACCTCAGAAACCCAGCAAAAGCCTTGCCAGTAAAAGTAGGAAGCAACAACTTCTTCAAATGTGAACTATGCTTTGTACAAACCACACAACGTCAGATGCATAAAGGCATGCATCTGACAGCTCACAAATGCTGAATCCCCACAATGTTCTCTGCTGTAGTCATTTCATCTTTGTGCCATTAACAAAACAACCTCGGAATGAGACTCACAGGAGAGGCATGCCACTGCATTTGCGTTTTAAACGGAGTTTAAAATGAGCCTGTGATCGAGAAGGTTTCATCTATGCCATAAGCTTGGCACAAACTTTTCACAGGAAAAGCTTTTCAGCACGTATTTATTGATTTCTGCAGCAGGGCCTTTCTTCTTGTTACTAGATGTCAATTTCATAAACCAAGAACAAATCGATCGCCCAGACTTACAACATTTTCAGATGATCTACAATGCCATAGGACCCACAAAGCATTACCAGCCTGTTGGAACAACTCCAGCAAAAAGAATGTATAAATATAGTTAGACATGTACAAATTGATTTATGTACTTGCATAAAAAACTGAACATAGACCTAGAATTTTAAATATGCTACTCTAAGTGAGAGCATGTTGCTTAAAAGTTGTAGAAACACCCACTGACACCTTTTACTCTATTACTCTACTTTCATCTTTGTAAATATTCATAAAACCTAAAGGAACAGTTTCTTTCTTTAATGTTTTCTTTCAAATTCAATGACGTTCCTAACCTTAGTTATGATATCCCTATATTTTATATAAAACAGAAAGAAACACCTAAACATATTGCAATATAACATCTGTAGAACAGTATTTATTACCAATTAAGTAACATAATAATTTTCTAGTGAAAATAGAATACAGAGTAGAGAAGAAACAGAGCATAGCTGAGAAAGAGTCAAATTAAGGCTGCATTTTGTTCCCACCTCATAAAAATATTTTTAATACAGTACATGATAGCAGATTTTTGTTGAAATGTTTTAAAGCTTTTGGCAGTTTAAAATTCATGAGGCAGAACAAAATCTCAGTGTGAGATAAAGAACTGTGACAAACTATTTTTATTGTTCATCACTCTTCTACTGCTAAGAACAGTAATGAAACACAATCCTTATGTGAACACAGGAACATGTACCCTGGAAGCCTTAGTAGGCAAACTAATCATTCCTGTATCAATCCATTACAACATTTTAAGGTAATCAAAGAAAAAAGCCTTCAAAAAGGTTTTTTGCTCTGATTCATTGTGGAAAAAAAGAATTCTACAGTTTCTCTACTTTCGCAATCACTTTTACTCTGTCCTATCATTCATACAAAGAAGAAATACTCAAAATACATACCAAGACATGTGGAAGTCAACCAGCATCTTTCTCCTTACATAAAGCAGACCTGGCTGATACTGAAAGGCTGAGAGAATTGGGATTGTTCAACCTGGAGAAGAGAAGGCTTCATGGTGACCTAATTGCAGCCTTCTACTACTTAAAGGGAGCCTACAGGAAAGATGGAGAGAGACTATTTACAGTGACAGGACAAGGGATAATGGCTTCAGACTGAAAGATATTAGGTCTAGGTTGGAATTAGGAAGAAATTCTTCCCTGTGAAGGTGGAGAGACACTGGAACAGGTTGCCCAGAGAAGTGGATGCCCCATCCCTGGAAGTGTTTAAGGGACATTGAATGGGGCTCTGAGAAACTGGATCTAATCAAAGGTTTCCCTGATCGTGGCAGGGGGGTTGGAACTGGGTGGTCTTCCAAGCCAGGACATTCTATGATTCCATGGGAATAGTCCTGTGCAGAGCCAGGAGTTGAAATCAGTGATCCTTGCGGGTCCCTTCCAACTCAACACATTCTGTGATTCTGTGATACCTGACATACTTTTCTTTCTTCTTGAAGGTCTTCTTTACATCACTCCTGTCTCTTCACAGCTACCCTGTACTGTTAAAGCAGATTTCAGTGTCATCCTGAACACTTAGCCCATGTCCAGGTTTAGGCACATGCAGAGTTCTCTGTTATGTGGTCCACCATATTAAAAAAGCAAACAAACAAACAGGCAAACAAACAAAAAAACTATACTTCTTTTCTCCAATAACGGACAGAGGAACAAAATCCTTCAAGGACAGAAGAACTCTGTCTCCAACTGAGTGGTGGACGTCATTCCTTGTGCATCCACAGGCTCCTTAAAATTCACCTTTTGTATCTATTATTCTAACTTTTGTGTTGTCATTTTGCATATGCTTACACAGCATACCAGAGTAAACATCTGGTACAATTTTACTGCAAATTTACATCTAATACAATACAAATGCCTTGATGGTGTAAGTACAGGTTAAAAAAAATAAATGCGGGTTTTGACAATGTTACAGTCTTTTTTTCTGAAATAAAGCCATGATGGAAATCTGTAGCTGGGTAAACTGAACCCCAAACCAATCCTCTGTATCTGATTCAGAGAAGCAGACATAAGTTAATTTTTATTTTGTCTATACACACCTAAATAATTAGCTTAGAGTTAATCTCTGCTTCCAAAAATACTAGTCTGACAGATGTCCATTAGCAAAAAAGTAAATAACTAATCAAAACCAATACCACAAGAGACTCACTGTTGAAGAGGAGATTGATTCTTAGATAAGAAAACAACAACTACCAGCCAACCTTGTGACATTTGGTACAACAGAATTTCTGTTGAAGCACAACATCTTAATTCTCAAATGAGGGTAAATAGTATTCAGCATCTTAAAGAAACAAAACTGCTTCATAATAATGTTAAAAAGAGGGTTGTTATAATTGATACACTGATTTGTTTAAACATTAAAATTCAGAATTCACATACCAACCTGCCTTTAGTCAAGTGAAAACAAGAAGAAAAAAATCAGGTAAAACTAAAACTAAACAAAAAATTAATACATATGCATTGAAAAAACCTCATTCTTGTCCTTTTTATTTTTACTTTTAGATTTTGTATCACAACATAAAGCAACTTTTAAAAATTATCTACTTAAAGAAAAAAAGGTCCAGTATTCTATTTGGACCTTATTCAATGTGATTTTCTAGTTTTAAGAAAACCTTTTCCAAAATAACACACTTTCTGAGCAGTACTAATTTAAATGAAAAATATCTTCCAGTTGCAAGAACGGAGGGGAAAGAATCATGTGAAATGGAAGATTTCTCAATAATAAATCACCATGAAATCAAATGGAAAATTCTTTCCCTCTGCTTTATCTTATTATATTTGCTCACTAGCAAAACATATACAGGACTATCTCTCCTTGGTTTTATTCTAAGTTGAGCTCCCTATTGTTTGCATTACTACAAAAAGTAAAAGTTGGTGCAAATGATGTTGATAGAGAAAAACATCATCATCTGATAAAACATGCAAGTCTGTATGTGTGTGTTGAATTAAACTCACCAAACAGGTTATTTTTGTTAAGGAGATTGATATTACATCATCAGGTTAGAAATTCTCAGACTTACAGTGCAGTGGACAAAAGTGTAAAATAAAAATCCTACAGACATCTTCCCCTTTTCAGTCTCTACAATGCATCCTTTCCTACAGATTAAAATTTGTCTTTCATATGTTTTTATATAAAGTTGAGTTCAGCTAACAGAGTTTTCCATCACAGTTTACATATATTTACTCTACTATAGTAAAGTAACCCTTACAAGTTTTGGTTATTTGGCTGAGATATTCTACCTCTAGCAGAAAAAAAAGAGCCTCAACCCACCTGCATCTCTCACACAAAATGCCTCTTGAAATGTAGTCAAGTACCATCCTATACTGTGGGTAAATCACCACTGAAGATAGAATTGTAGGATTAAGTCTGCTCTATTTTCTAGATAATATGAATTTATTAAACTGACAATTAACTGATTCAACAGTATTGCTAATTACAGCTTACCTGTATACAACTGAAGCTTCAAAATCAGTCATCAGATTCCAAAGGTATCATTTTACCCTTCGTTAACTTATCTGAAGAAGAAAAATTCTCTGGTAGATAAACTAGTCCAAAATCCAATGTGTCATTTCATCTGAAACCCCGTAGGATGAGAAAAGGAATTTGGGATGATGGTGTACCTGTAATAAAACTGATTTTAATTGTTAAGTTTGCATAACCTCTCTTTGCCAATGTATGCAGTGGTTTATTTAAACCTAAGCCACTACCCATCATATTTAAGAAGCCATGGCAGGCAGGTGAACACCGTCATTTGATTCATAATAACTAAGAACAATGTGTGTGTTTTCCTTTCCTCATGAAATTCCTGAAACATGAAGATATATTAAAAATTATATACTTGAGGTCTTCCAAAATTGCTGCTGACACACTAAGATAATATAAAGAGATTTTGAAAGACGTGCAATGATGATATTGTACCTCGTGCATCTCTCAGCAAATTACTTATCTACAATATTGAGAGTGCAATTTAAGAATGGTATTATTTGAGCCAAGCAATGTCCTTCTTGCTTGCTTGAATGAATCAAAAGTCTTAGGGAGTACTGCAAGCAGCTTATTAAATTAAACTCTTTCTCAAAGAAATGCCTCAAGGCAAAAATATGTGATTGATTACAGAATAAATAGGTTTTAAATCATAGTGTTTGTTTGTTATAAGCTATAAAGTAGTAAGAGGATACTGCTGATTGGAGCATCAGTACAGGAGCAAAAATCTTTTCCAGGAGCAATAATAATAATGCAAAATATTCCTTCTTTTGTATAATTACACATTCAAAATAGAAGCTCTCTCAGAATACTTTAATCAAGTTATTAAGAATAACTTTAGTGCACCAGGTGTTCTGAAGAACTCCAGCAGTCACTGAATAACAATATTCTTACTTATCTGCCATCACAGTGTCATAGGTCCCTGATGCTTCCACCATATAGGCTGCAAAACATATCATCTTCTTAAAGGAGAGAGTGAGGTGGGACTAAAACTTTCACAACACTTCACATAGAAAACAAGACAGACAAATATTGGATGGCCAAGAAGCATCTAAATTATCATCTCATTAAAGTAAGACATCCTGCTACTCAGTGTCGGTGCTACTACGGTGTCAGTGCTTCTGACACTATCCAAATTCTTAAAAGTCAGTGTCATTTTCCTTAAGACAATACTATTTTTAAAGCCAGCTTTTTAGAATCAGCAGCCCAAATCGGCTTTCTTTTCCATTTGAATTTTGTTTCTGTTCTTGGCAAAAGTCTGAAATCTCAAACTGACATTTTAGCTTTGATGTTAGGTCATCACTGGTCTACAGCTGAGGTTTGAATGTCTGAAGGTTGAAGAAGCAGAGTAACCATGGAAGGACAAATTACTAATCAACATATGGCAAGAGATCCAAATTCCAAACCCCACTTTTCATTTCTTTCTTAAGGCCTGATACAAAGGGCAGTGATGGACCTACAGAACTACATTTAAATGGAATTTATGCTATGGTAGGGAAACCTGATACTGAAATAGTCTGAAGAGGGCCATATTTGTATCACTTGTCCCTAAATCTCCCCACAAAACCCCATGTAAAGTTGGTGGAGAGGATAAGCAAAAGAATTACAATAGGCAGGATGATCAGTTAGTCATAACAATTCGAGTTCCAGCATGATCTTGTTAGGACAAAGATAATTTTAATCATATATTTGTTGCAAGAGGCTTTAAATTAAACCACCAGACATGCACCTAACATCAAAACTAGGTACTAGGCTTAGCAGCATCTGAGGACACCATATCCTTTGGGAATTTGCTGCAATGCATAAAATCTCTAGGATGTGAAAATAAAGCAACATGTTTAATGGTAAATGCCTTGTAAATCTGATTAAAATCATATCATCAAAGACAATCTTCCTTGCTGACTACACAAAGGAGGAGAAACACGTCTGCAATCTATACAGACTGGAAAAAAACAGTGTTCATATTATGGTCTGTATGTAGGCTATCCATGCTTTACATAAGCTGCATTCTCACTCTCCACTAACATTCCCAAAGGAGCGATCATAATATAGAAATTTCATGAACTCATAATTTCTGGGGTTTATTCTAAAATCATGAAGTCATCATAACCTCCAGAAAACACACTTACAAATGGTGCTTGAGAGTTAAACCCACAGCAGCTGCTTTCTGCAGCACTAAACTGAAACTGCCATGTGATTTGTCTGATGTGATTGTTAAACGGGTCGTGAGGCACAGGAGGCAATAAGGGTGGAAAAGTGCTAGGCAGTACTTTTTCCTACCTTTCTGTCAGAAAAGGTGATGTCTACACAGATAAAAGGGGCAGGGGTGTGCTTAGGAATACTGGTGATTTTTTTCTATGAAATCATCAAAATTAACAGCTCCACATTTCCCTTGAAAAATATTCAACTGCATTTACAAACAATGGTCTTATAATTTAATACAGTGATCCCATTATAAAGTTTTCGTATAAAATATATAACTTTCTGAGATGACTAATTACATTTTTCCTCACGTGTAACTTCATGAAACAGAAAGGAAAGGCATTTTATAGAGGAGTAAAAATACTGCCATAGGAGCAAAAGCATGCATACCAGGACCTATGCATTGATGTAGTTGGAGATGTACATTAAAATATGACAGTATCTTACAGGATATGCTTGAAACCATTCTCTTTGTCCTGGAAAGCACATGACTATTTGTTTCTTCTAAATTTTGAATAAAAAAAGAAAAAGAGAAAGAAAGTAAGAAGGATTTATTCTTTTTCTTAACAGGTAGAAAATCTGAAACATTTTTTCATACTTATTAATGTATTTTTGATGCAGGAGACAGACAGCACTATCAAAGCAACTAAGCAGTAAAGTTCCCCTGTGGATATTTCTTTTTTCTTCAAACATGTGAAAGCCTATCTCTTAAAGAAATGCCTTGTACATCTATTCAAGCCCACTGCTGATTCTTGTTCAGGCATTCTTACCTGTTGGACCAGAACCTCACAAAGAGATAGAAAGAGAGGAACTTTCCCTTTAGGTTCAGCTTTACTATAAACTGATGGTAATAGTGGTTTACATTGGAATATAATTTTTTTTTTCCATTTCAGTTAAACTTGGAGAATAACTCATAGCTCATTGGTTTGCTTTTATTTACAATGTCTTTCATCATTCATAAACACACGAAGAAAAATGTATTGTCTAACCTAACATTAAGCATTTGTTAAAAAGAAAAATCTAAATAATGATAATGAATGTTACAAATCCACAAGCTCTCCTTTTAAATGTTGGGAATTGTCAACTTCAGAGGTTGCTACTCAAAAGTATTTTGCTGAACCAGCGTAACTGGTACTACATCTATGTGTCTTATGTAAATTAGATTTTGAAACACTTTTGTTTCTTCTGCACTGAAAATCAGTATTTTAAGGGCATTATGCAAATGAGACATAATATAAATAGTCTCTTTCTTTCCCTCTGGATAAATTTGTGAAACTCTGAAAAACTCAGTAAAGTACGTATGTTCCAGCAAATTGCAGCCAAAAAATTATTTAAAACACTATTTTTCTACTTTCCATGTTAGAAAAGAAATGCTGTCATGGTTAATAAACATTCCTCACAATCATTTTTGTCAAGGCCAAAGGCTGAATCCAGAGTTACAGAGAGCAATTGTGCTTATAAGGCAATTTCTTCTTGAATGAATGGTAATAAAATTTTCTTAAGTGGATGCATGCTTTTATAACCCAAAGGGAGGCTTTTGGACTTGCAGTGCTCTGACTGAAGTCACAACCATTTCAGCATCTCTGTAATTGCTACTTACACTAACAAGATTAAAGCAAATGGGAAATGTTCACTTCCAAATGTGAATTAAAGATCTGTTGATATACTGAATTATTGATATGTATGAGTCTGTGTACATAAATATGTTATTAGTCACTGAAATTATTGCTTTCGCAGTCCTCGTGAGTTCAGAGAATGTGTTAAAAAAGTACCCTTTGGAATTTTCTGTATCCCTCTAACAACTATTGAGAGACAGCCTGGATAAGTAGCACGTATTAAAATTTACTTGGTAAAAGACAGACAAAATAAATCCACATCTTAGAGAGCAAGGTCTATAGACACCTCTCAAATTCAAAGAGAAGCTTTTTAACCACCATAGTCATAACTAAGACAAACATGATAGATAAGCTCACCAGTCAACAGATAAACGGTGAAGAACAGAGAAAACTTTCAAGAGGGTGTGTGTGTAAATTAAATAAATCAAAATTTCAGAATCTTGTTTGATTTACTCCAGATTTTGTCTGTCTATGTATGTAGTGACTTTTCAAACAGATCTGTTAGACTTCTGTAGTTTTAGAGTGCAGCTTTATAACACATCAGGTAATTTGAGACTTACCAATACATAACATGTATTTTGTTTCTTTTCACGGACTTTTCTTCAAAAAAACCTATTCACAGAATAACAAGAAATTTTAAGCTAGAATGATTCAACCCCCTGGAGAAATGAGATACTGGAAAGAAGCGCTGTGGAAAGGGACCAGGAGCTCCTGGTTGACAAAAAGTTGAATATGAGTCAGCAGTGCCCTGGCAGCCAGGAGAGCCAACCATGTCCTGGGGGGCATCAGGCAAAGCATTGCCAGCCAGTCGAGGGAGGGGATTGTCCTGCTCTGCATTGGGGTAGCCTCACCTTGAATATTGTGTGCAGGTTTGAGTGCCATAATGTAGGAAAGATACTAAGGTACTAGAGAGTGTCCAAAGGAGGGCAACAAAGATGGTGAAGGGCTTTGAAGAGAAGCCGTGTGAGGAGCAGCTGAGGACACTTGGTCCGTTCAGCCTGGAGAAGAGGAGACTGAGGGGAGACCTGACTGCAGTTACAGATTCCTCTTGAGGGGAAGAGGATGGGCAGGCACTGATCTTTTCACTCTCATGACATCACCAGTGAGAGGACTTGAGGAAATGATGTGAAGCTGTGTCAGGGGAGGTTTAAGTTTGACATTAGGAAAAGGTTCTTCACCCAGAGGGTGGTTGGGCACTGGAACAGGCTCCCCAGAGATGTGGTCACAGCACCAAACCTACCAGAGTTCAAGAAGGGTTTGGTCAATGGTCTCAGGAAAATGGTGAGATTCTTGGGGCTGTCCTGTGCAGGGCCGGGACTTGGACTTGGATGATCCTTGTGTGTCCCTTAGAACTCAGAATATTCTGTGATTCTGTGAATCAAAGTTCATGTTGTTAATGTTAAAATCCTGCTGAAAGGGTAACACCTCACAGTGCTACCAATAACAGTAAGACAATGTGGAGTTTTACTTTAATGTGTAATGGATTGCTTAATAAGTAATACACAGAGGGAAGAAAAAAAAAAAAAGACCATTAAGATAGATCATAAAATACCATTTCTTCCTCTAAAAATTCTCTATTGAAATTTAGTATGATGCCAAGCTGAGAAAAAGTTCAGAATTTCTGAATAGAAATTAAAAAGATCACTTAGGATTATAAATATAATTTGGTTGGAATACATCATATTCTATAGTATCAAAAGATATATAAAATACTGTCTCCATTCAAAAACAAAGCAAGAAAGTTGAAATTAAGAGTGTAGATCTAAGTCCTTTGAATTTTTGCTGCTAAAAATTCATCAGAATCATCACATTATCAGTGTTTAGAGTAGGAAAAGGCACAGTTCAAAGGGCAAACCATTTTCATGTAGGCTTTCACAGCCTTTCCTATAAGCCTCACCACCTGTGGCAGTGTTAAAGACATCATTACATTTGGGAAATCAAATCTGTCCAGCTCAGAATCCTTTCTAAGAACAATTAAAATAAAGCAAAAACCTTGTAAAATAATCTGTTTCAATGTCAGCTCTTACCACTGGAGATAGAGGGTCAAGATGATCCTTGGCATTGCTTATCTTAACCTCTTGTACTGTAAGAGAGAAGTTTAACTTAGTATAAAACATCAGGTTCTGCTGCTCTGAAATCCAGCTTTGTTAAAACCCATCTGCTCTATATTAAGTTATCAAAGAGCTTATTCTTTTATCTGAATCTTAACTTGTCTCAAAGGAAAATTTTATAAGGCCTTCTGACAGCTTTTAATGTAATTGTTCAGAAGACAGTGCTGTTACAACCTCATATTTAAAAACATGGCAATAATTTGACAGAAAAGCATCAAGGACATTAATTTATGGTGTGACTTTGGAATATAAGAATAGAATAGCTATTCTACATGCCACCAAAGATCCATCCAGCCTGTGTTCTGTTTCCTACACCAGATTTGTTTGGAAAACACTACAAATGGCTGAAGAAAGGTTAGGACAGGAAGGGCAGATGACACCTCCCTTTAGTGCTCTTCCTGCCTCAAAGCTTTTTAGTTCTGGAGCTGCTTTAGTGGAATGTGATTCCTTGTAAATACCTTCCTAGAAATTTCCCTTCTACTATGTTTGCCCAGTGTGTACTTTAATGAGATAAATAAAACCTTTCTTTTCCACAAAATATTTTCACAGTGTTTGCTCATTTCCCAAATTAATTTATTTTTTCAAACTTCCTGCACACATAAACCTGAGCTCATTAAGTTAGCAATTTTAACTGTTTAACCACAGCTAGTGCCATGGGCTGAGGGATTATGGTTCATAGTGAAAACCTAACAGTTTATCTAAAAAAAAATACCTCTGAAATTCCTGGCAGATACGATATTACAACATACTGTTCCAGCCAGGTTCTTTTGACAAGATAAATCCACTCAGTTCTTGCAAACTCCATGATTCCAAGGAGCTGCCTGTCCTCAGAAAAAGGGTCTTGTTTAACCATATAAGTCAAATGTATTTGGGACCTAACATAAAGCCAATTGAAATCAGTGGCACTTGTTCTATTGACTTCAGCTCAGTTTGGCTTAAATCCTTGGGCTCTGTTCCAGCTGCCAATTCATTTCCAAAAGTGAATTTAAGCATGTGCTTTAGTGAGTTAACTTTCCTGAAGAAGGATGTATTTAAGTATGTGCTTAAATGGTGTGTTGAATTGAGATTTTAAATGCTGAATGGGAGTCCAAGTTTAATTTTCAGTGAATTTCCTAATATGCTACAATAAATTCTGAAGAAGTGTATTTGTGCATGTAAATTTAGACAGGAGTTAAAACAATGAGTGAGGATAATGACTCTCTTATGATACATTGAATAATTCAACACATGCTTTTCTCTTTTTAGAAGTTAATTTTTTGAGAACAACAATATAAAATTTAATGGTCAAGAACAACACACTGACAGTTACAACATAAAAAAAACCCCTCACATTGTTTTTAAGCAATTAATGCAACAAGGCGAGTCACTATAATAAAATATCTTTAATTGCAAGAGTGGGTGATAATCCATAGCCCATCAGTTTTCACTATACAAACCTACTATAATTTTTAATTTTGGATGGAAAGTTTTTCTTATATCTTTCAAGGACTCAAAGTCCCAAAATAGAAGCATCCATATGATTGTCCAGATGATCCACTTGTATCTAACCACTCCTAGATGAAAATTCACAGATTTTAAGATAATTTCTCAGGCATAAGAAGAAAGGCCTACAGCTGATACTATATATTTTAAAAATATACCTTGACTACCATGACAAACCTCTGAATTAAAAAAAAAATATTGGTCTGTGAATTATTATGTAGCCTTATTTGCAATACATTGCTAATATTAAATAGAGGCAGATGTTTTAATTTCTGATTTAATGTAACATGTCTAAGTCTGAGCCAGTAAATTGAGTGCTAAATGACTATTAATTCAATATTTCTGTGCTCTGAAAATATCTAGATGTTTCAGGCCTGAATCAGGACTGCATTGTCCTATAAAACAAAGAAATGGTACCTGTTCCAAATGACTAAATGTTGCACCTTCACTTCTCATTACAGTCTAAGAATGTAATCATTCAGGTTTTAGGATAATTAAGTAAAGGATTTACTCAGCCCCAGAGAGCTACACATTCTGTCCTGCCTCTAGGATATGTTTTAATCCAGTCCCACCTTACATCTGGGCAAAATGTTAAAAGTTTAAAATTTGTAGTTACATATATTAGTGAATACTGAGGACAACAATCCAAAACATCCTTTCAGTTACCACTATATGACTTAAATTTTGAAATTATATTTATCTGCACCTCTGATAGCCAGTTTATTCTTTCTGGATCAAATTCTGCTCTAGATTACTACAGTGCTATTAAGTGATTTTCACTATTTTTCAGGCACCCTGAAAGGTGGGCAGAAGGTCAGAATTTGGCTTTATATTACCTGAAAAGTACAATCCTGTAGAAATTATCAAGGTCTTCAGAGGTATGTATGATGAAATCTCAAACTCAGGTTCTTGAAATATAAGAGGTAAACACGTAGCAATTTATTATGTTTTGGTGTTTTTTTTTAATATTAGTCAATCCAGGGAGAGTTGAGAAGTTGAAGTCAAGAAGAAAAAAGTAGAAAAAAAATCACAACAAAATTTCCAAATTATATTTACTGAACCTATATTTCTATTACAATAACTGTATTCCCTCATCATTTATTCTTCACAGTACATATTGGAGTTATTGTGTTACTGAGAGATGATATGGAAGTGACATGCATTGAAAGTGGAAAGACTGTCTGAGATGTGTTTTTTTCTGAGAAACTAGTGATCATTGAGTGACATGCATTTTTAATCATATTCCAATAGCCCAGCTCACACACCTCTCCTGGAGAATATTGTCCACAAGACTATACTCACTGTTACCAACAGACTCATGGATTCAATGTAACTAGGACTGTGTGTGATATAGCAGGAGACTTTTATTGATGCTTAATATGTGGGTACCTCTTAATAAGAGCAGACCAGGTATCATGACCTGTCTTCTACTTTGTCTCCTCATGCCTTTAGCTACAGGGCACACAATAATCATACATGAAAGTTGTGTTACCTAACATCATCTGCCTTTGGGGGCTCCTCTAGGTTAATGAAATGTCTGTCTGTGTGTATCATGGACTCTCTTTTCTGCTAATAGAAAGCATAGGAATAAACCTTCATATTGATGCAGGCTGAGATTTGAAATATTTAAGCAATTTCTCTTTATGGAGAAATAGAGACCCTGGCAACCCAGGAGCAGAAAAAGGATTCAGAACCCCCCTCATCAGCCAGTAGAGTAAAGAAAACACCAGGATACTGATTAAGAGGGTAACTGAATGGACCAAAATGCAATTCTAACTGTCCTGACACAGTCATTGAATGACAGTACTCAAATGTTACATAAAGGTCAAAATTATTTTGTAAGTTGATCTTCAGGGATCTGTTATCCCCTCAAATAGAGGACATATGTTTTCTTCTCAATACCATGATTAAAGTTATGTAAAAATGGATGTTGCTATTTACACAGATACTTATTCCCTTCAAATGGTTCTATTAGTTCTCCCTGCAAATGTGTTTCAGCCTATGGAGATCTGCTGGATATTGCCTAGAATAACCTTTCAGAGTACACACAGTCCAGGCTGGACTACCAGTCCCTGCTAAGTTCTCCATCTGTTCAGATCTTAACCAAAATAAAGTGGTTCTCTATTTCAAATAAATAACCCTTCCATTTCCCTTTCCACAACCAGATCTTGCCTTCGCTTATGTACCTTACAATCTCCTGTCTTTTTTTAGTGCTGCAGTTTCTCCTGTGACTCATCCTTGAGTACACATGGACACTTAACACTTCAACATGCACCACTTTTCTACCATGCACTGGTAAATGTCTTTGCCTTTGTTGCCAGTGGCACTGTACCCTTTTCCAAAAGGGAACGGACCAATGAGGTCCCTTCCATTATCACACTGAATTCATCTCTCTGTAATCACAACTTGTATTGAAATTTGGATTAAAGGTGAACTCCTACACTATTTCTTCTTGCTCTTCCCCTTCACTCTGTGTTATTCCCACACTTGCCTGATTCAGTTTATGACTTGCTAAGCTGTGACTAGAAAGTTCAAATATAAGGCTCTCCACAACCCTATTTGAATTCTTCTTGAATGCAGACTTCTGCTATGCTTATCAATCCTGTTGAGCTGTACAAAAACCTGATGTTCCCCTTCTGCCCTTAGAATGTTGACTCTGAGGTCAGGAACCATTCCCATGGAAATACATTCCTGCCACAAAGTAAATACTGCTGAAAATAAACAGTTGCCAAAAAGTACAACTCTTAGAGAATTCTTCAAACAAACAAAATAAATTTTGCAGATACACTTGTAAACAACCACAGGTAGATGTCTGATTCACAGCTACCTAATGCATTGATTTAGCATTAAGGATATTTTATTATCATGTAGAATCACTACTAGTTTCACCAGAGAAACCACTATCAGCTTTTCTTTTATAGCTATCAAAATTATTCAGTTTGGAGTAGCCTAAGTGCCAACTAATTTACCCATCTCAAAGCCCCTCAGACCTCAGTCCTGTGAAGCCAAGAGGATTATTGGTTTTCTTTTATGCAAACACATAAATATTCTCAACTGGTCACAATAAAGGTACAGGGGTGATGGTGCTTATCATAAGAAAAAATTAAACTATCTTATTTGTATTGGGGGATGTATTTTGAATAGACACTTCAGATTGTCCTTGAACCAACATATGAAATTAAAAAGTAGATTAGAAAAGCAACTATTGAATATTAATTTTAAATTTTCATGAGATTTAAAAATCCATCATAGACAGTAAGAAATGACAAATAGTAAAAGAGTTCAAAAGCAACTCACATCTATTTTATAAAACAGCACAGCTGGATACCTAAGTATTCCAGCTTTGTCCGCCATCCACAGGACAGTGAAGATCTAGTCAAAGTGTTTTGTTCAATCAGATACATTTCTCTGTAACAGAGCTTTCAAAATTACAAGGGCTACACTAAAAAAGAAATACTGGGTGTAATAGATCACTTGGCCCTTCACTACCATTTATCAGATGTAAATAAGCTCCTAAGGGGCTCTTAATTCCTTCCACCACATCAAATTTTGCAGTGTGTGTGGTTTATCAATAACACTGAATGTCTTTTAGCAGCTCAACAGTACAAGGTAACACCTGCATTTAATTCACAGCTTTGCTATGTAAGGAAGTTTTTAGGGCACAGTTTAGTGTCGTAGGAGGCCTCTTCTTGAAGTTGTTGTTCATTCTGTAAATGTCATGTTTTAGTGAAATCATGAAAACATTCCTAGTGATTTCAATCAAAACAGGGTCTTTGCTCTTTTCTCTGTGTTTTTCACATACTCAGCTCTGATCTTGTTTTTCTGTGGTGGAGAAGGACTTCAGCAATGCTCCTAACTTCCAGAAACACAGCAAAGAAAATGCTCAAAAGTTAAATAAGACTTCTTGGTCTTGAAGACAGTTGGAAAATAGAATTTAATACATTTTTACTACATCATGACAACGTGTGCTGATCCCATTTCTCCCAGTACTTATAAAACTGGGGGCTGAATACTGTCATTTGACATGTTGATCTTCCTGGAGATTTCCCTTGCTGCAAAAAGGACTTTTAACTGCCTCTGCAAAAATTGGTTGGTCAGTATTAGAGGGAATTATGGC
Source organism: Myiozetetes cayanensis (assembly GCF_022539395.1). NCBI lineage: Eukaryota > Metazoa > Chordata > Aves > Passeriformes > Tyrannidae > Myiozetetes > Myiozetetes cayanensis. The sequence continues at coordinate 13,863,780 of NW_026087742.1, forward strand.
CGTGCCCCTCACCTCACACTGAAGAAAATACACTTGGGATAAAATCTGCTAAAACCTTCTTTTAAGCCCAGATGCTTTTATAGATATTTTTCCTGTCACAAAAAAGTTCTAGCCACATATGATTTCTCTAAAACTTAAAGCTTTGCATCGATTTCTGTCCATACAGAAATCTGTGCCAAATTTTCTGGTATAAATAAAGGATGGCCTACTAAATGTCAAATGCCACAGAGCATAGTGTTCCATAACGATATAGAGCCTGTAAAGGAACACATAACACCAAGGATTTTCTTGCAACTTCTATGCCCATCAACCGAGGTTTGGACAAGGCAATAAATCAATCCTATGTCATCCATCAATTTAATCAGACACCTACTTAGAAAAGCTCAGAAGTTCTGAAGCCTGTGAAATGGCATTTTTCCACAGCACTTCATGCTGCGCTCAAACATGTACGTAGTGGTATCTTAAAAGTTTGCATCAGTGAGGAAAGGAAGAGAATAAAAATTAGGAATAAGCAAATGGGTCAATTTTCTTACAGTCACGTTGGCAGCAAACAGGACACTAAACTAAACAGGAACTGTCATAACCCACCGGCTATAATGAAATGTCCAAAGCCACAAACATACAAAACATTTTGGGTGGCCTTGAAGTAGGATTTACTGTATTCTGATAGTTCCCCTGAGTAGTCTTTGAACATGTATTGCAAAGCTTTTCTGTCAACAGGCATTCAGGGGAGCTTCCCAAATGTCAAGAATGCTTAAACATCTCTGATACTTGACAATACAAGGTTGAAAAATAATCCTGGTGTGTGAAAGGAATGTAATAAAACTTTTGTCACAGTGAATATAAAAAGTATGGGATAGAATAAATATGTTGTTATTCATTTCTGTTAATTGTGACATGAGAAAGTCTACTTAGCTTGCAGAGCTTATTAAAAACTACAGATCTCTCACAGAAAAATCTGCTTTCATCAAAATCTCCAGTTTCTCAGGATTGAACTGATCTGAGTGAAATTTTCAGCAGAAACAAATTGAAGTATTTGAAGCTATTTTTTCTGGTACTCAATTTCATCTTTTAGTGTTTTCTTTCTTTTTATCTATTTCCTATTTAACTAAATTATAATTTTGACATCACATAGACATTCTGTTGTTTCTAAATAAAATGTTACAAATATTTTGTTTTGCAAAATACAGATAGCCTACTAAAATACAAGAAGAAAATAAAAAATTGCAAAATTGTATTATTCCAAACAAACAGAAATCTGATCCCCATTTCCTATTGTCATCTGTGTACATTTATAAGAAGATTGATTTGAGAGATGAACATTCTCCCTCACCTTTTTTTCTGAAGGTGTTACAGCAACCTTACTAACCACATTTAAGTGCAAGCAATCTACAGTAATAAGGATGGAGATAGTACTATAGTGCATAAGAGTGTCTTCCAGGAGAAAATCTCCTGTTCAGAGACTACAAAAAAAAAAAAAAAAAAAAAAGGATAAAAAGACAGTCTGTTTTTCCAAAGTGTTTTTAATCTGAAGTAGGAGACAGACTGATAAAGAGAGAGGACAGAAAGCAATAAAAGTGAACAGTGATACAGGATTTTTCATGCAGTTGAAAGGGTTTGTGTGTAATGAATCACAGAAATAGAAAACTGAAAGGCAAAGCTCAAAGACAGCTATGGCTGTGGTTTCACACACACTTTTGGAAAGCTCTTTTCATACAATGGGGATAGGCAGCAGGATAATTCAGAAATGCTTGTCTGAAAATTAACAAAGACATGGCAGACTCTCTAGATGACAAGTCAGTCCAGAGACCAAAAAGAAGTGAATAAATTATGCCTTGAAAATGAAGGTAAGCGAGGGAGATATGGCACAGGAGAGCTGAAAGAGCGAGCACTGCTAACAGGGTCACATTCAGCAATGGGAAATAGTCTGTGCTGGTGTTCTTTAACCCTCAGATACAGCTGCTGAACCACTAATGGAAGTAAAGTACCATTATTTATCCCTTGTTGGCATAGAATCAGTATCAGCAGAATTACTAATTACCTGTTTACTAGAGAAATAAAAGTCCTTATTTTTCTCTGATACTGTGGGCATCCAAACTTCAAATGTATCTAAAAATAACAAATATAGGAGCTAAGCAAATTTAATTGGGGAAAGGAAGGTCCAATTTCATAGTGAAAAGTAAGTTTGACTAAAATTTACTGGCATCCCAAATGCAGACCATGATTTAGTATAATCCTAATCATAAAATCATAGAATATCCTGAGTTGGAAGGGTAACACAAGGATCATACAAGGATCTTAAGAACTGTAAAATTGAAGAGATAGCACCCATCTGTACAAGACAACGGGAAACAGCAGCTAGAGGCATAGATAGAAGAAAACCTAAGGATGCTGCTAACATGTTCTAATTTGAAGTAGTAGAAGAACTGATCTTGCAATGCCTTACATCAAGAATAAAAACTGTCCGTAAGTGAAAGGGTGATATGATGAGCCATGACAAGTGGAAGATTATACATTTAGTTTATTGTTTCATCATACTCTCATAACACAGTTACAATAACATCACTACATTGTCTATATTTATACTATTGGAGGAGTTCCAGCATGTCATGCACTTTCTGCGTTTGACAGGGGGAACAGCAGAACAGAATAGATTGGGAACAACTGAATTGACAATGAAAATCACTAATTGTACCTGTATTCAGGGAATTTAGACATCTGCAATGTCTAAATAGACATTTAGACATTTTAGACATCATAACTGTGATTTCTGTTCAGCTCAAAAGAGGCTATCAGACACTACAGTTGCTTTTACCCTTCAGTTCCTGCTTCATTTTACTCAGTGTCCATCAAAACACTGATTATGAACTTAGCAATCGTAGTTCATCCGATATCCCAGAGAAAATGACATGTCCTTCAAAATAAAATTACAGCATTCATGAGTGATCAGTCTAGCACATCTCTTGCTTGACTGAATGCACTCTACCTGTATTGCTTCCTCATGGAAGAGCCAATTAGTTTTGAGATGATGTGTTTATAGTACACACTGAAGGGCAGAGACTGCCCAGCTAGGGTTGCTTTGCTAGTTTAAGTTAAGGTACTACAAGGTTTTTTAGTGTCACAGTGAAAAAGTGGCTGTTTTACTTCTAGGGTTGTACTGTCTTTACTTGAGTCAGCTTGAGCAAAGTCATAGTAAAAGACATCAGAATGCAAGACTATTGCAAGAAAATAAAATAGTATTATTATAAGATATTCTTAATTGTATCAATATGCCATTACATCATCAGCTTCTACCTGCCTTGTAGTCGGTAGGCCTTACTGATATCTAAAAGATTCCCTGAAGCTTCATTCTTTCAGCACAAAATGGGTAACTTAATAATTGTTTAAAGTAAGTATCAGAAAGGTTTTTCAGACAGAAAGATTGCAAAGCAAAGAGAAGAAAAGGAAGAAGTAAGGGGAAAAAAGAAAAATATGGTATGCAAGATAAAGAAAGTAGGATAATATTGCATAGCCTACAAAAAATAACAACCTATTTTGAAGAACTATCAAAATAAATAACTATTGTATTTATTTTTCTTAAAGGCTTGGAAGAACTAAAAAACTACATCTTGAGCATGCTACAGCAGGAATCCTTCTGTTAGTTAACATGTTTGTCATAAATAACACAAAGACATTTTGCCCATTCTTCAATTTACACAAAACCTTGCAGGATCAGTCTTTTACATATGACAATTACAAGAAAATTGGGAGGGGCTTAAAGAAAACTTTGTTTAGACAAAAACATAATTCTCCTTGGAAATGTAGCAAGTCTGCACAAGGATACAAGCAAAGGAATATTTTGAACTGTGCTATTTTCAGATTAATAAAATTACTTCAATATTACCTGCTTTGAAATATGTTCTCCAACTACTCACCATCACTGGAGGTGTTCAAGAAATGACTGGATGTGGCACTCACTGTTGTCTAGTTGACAAGGTGGTGATTGGTCAAAGTTTGGACTTGATGTTCTTGGAGGTCTTTTCCAACTTTAATGATTCCATGATTCTAACTCTGCATGGAAAGGTTAAGCTTTCACTTGAGGTGAAATGGCAAATATGGGAAAGTCTTCTGAGATGAAAAGTAGTTTTCCATCCAGTTCATTGGTAGCACACTGGAGGATATCTGTGTCACCTCTGAGTTCTGGAAGTGGCAAATCTCTCATTGCCTCAATAAAATCAGTTGGTTCCACCAAACTGTGAACCTCTATTCCATATGTGTGGAGTATCTGCAAAAGGTTTTAGTGGAGAATAACAGTTTTATCTAAAGAAAATAAATATCATATTTCCTAGAGGGTTACCATATTATTCCTCCTCTTGTAAATACCAAAAAAAGAAAAAACAAACAGCCAAAACCAAACCAAGCAACCAAAGAAAAAAACCAAAAAACCAAAACAAAAAAAAAACCAAAACCAGACAAAGATCTGACAACAGAGAAAAAAATTAACAGAAGACTGAGAGGTGATTCATACTGTATTCCACAAAAGAGAGTTAAATTAACTCAGTGGGTATTCAGGAAAAGACCACACACATAAAAGCATAATCATTTATGATTGTTAGAAATTGACTGATACTGAAAAAAACAAGGTATGTTTTTGTGGAAGAGCAAGAAACAGAAGTACTTTGAGCAAGTTGTAAATCACATACCTATTCATTTCAACACTAATCTCTCATAGTTTCTGTTAATGCAAAGAAAGCAACTACAGGAACCTCTTTACGTTACAGGACTATGGGCAGGAAACCATAGAACTTCAATGCTCATCTGAGAAGATAAAAGACTTTATCCAGTGACAGAATCCTCCTCCCCTCAGCATAAATGCAGTGTCTGCACTAATGACAATAAACCACATCGATAAGAATTATCATTAATATTTCTCAAAAATTTAGAGAAGGAGATCTCCTAATCGGATGCTTTGATCACCACTGGAAGTCTTCAGTAATTCTAAACTGGGAGAATAATCATTTATTCATTTTTATTGGACTGTAAACTTTTTACCCTCTAAACATCCTTCCGTTAACAAAAAAATATAAACATTGCACAAAACACAAGACAGCTTAGCTCGATGATGCTCAATGAAGCATCAGTGCTGCATAATCTGATTCGTTTGATGCTTTAATAATGCAAAACATGGTTTCTGCTTTATTACATAGCCGTTAATGCAGAAATGACATGCTTACAAAAGATTTACTATATCACTATTTGCATATAGGCTTTCTTAATAGATGAGAGTGTTTACTGCTTCTTTGAAATCAAAATATTTAGTCTAGATGTTCTACACTGAATAAAGACTGCCACCTTCCGCTGCAGGTGCAGCAGATAAATATACTCAGGTTAGCCTCATAGGAGGGCCGTATATTATACTGGACTTGTCTTAGTCCAGTCAGGAGTATCTCCTTTCCCAGTATGTAATAAGAGATGTGCCTGGAGACATTTACAAAATATTTTTTTAGCTTTTATAACATGCTCTTTAGAGCTACATCATCTTTGTGTTTTGTTCCCTTTCTGAAGAGCAGATAGGAAGCCATCTGGCAAAGGATTTTAAAGAATCATAGATTATCCTGAGTTGAAAGGCACCCCCACGGATCATTGAATCCATCACTTCGCCCTGCACAGGACAGGCCCAACAATCCCACCCTGTGCCAGAGAGTGCTGTCCAAATGTTTCTTGCACTCTGGCTGGCTTGGTGCTGTTACCACTTCCCTGGCGAGCCTGTTCCAGTGCACAGCCACCCTCTGGATGAAGAATCTTTTCCTGATATCCAACCCAAACCTTCCCTGACACAGCTTCATGCCATTCCCTGGGGTCCTATTGCTGGCCAGCAGTTTTAATGGATTACAAAACACATTAATCCACCGAGTTATGAAGAACTAAAACAGATTATAACAGCAACTTCTCTGCCAGTCTTCCCTTTCTAACCTGGTATCATTACTGCCGTTACTGACTCTCATTCAAAATTAAAGTAGCCTAATTTAGAAACAGTCAATCTGTGTGTAATTCAAAAACTGCCAGTTAACTCAAATATCACATACTCCAGGCATGACATGTGGAAGAGCAGCCCAGAATCCAAAGAGATGATTTAGAATTGTGAGAAAAATGTTTGTGTGTCAGTCCATAATTTATCATGTATCCTATGAACTCCAGGTAATTAAAAAAAAATATATATGTATATAGCCCAAAAAAATGGTTTTTACTCAAAAGTTAGCAGGAATAAGATCCCAAACATAAAGCAGTTTCAACATTGTCATCTGGTTTAAGAGATTAAACAGAAAGTAACTCATGTGAGAGGCATACAGATGACGAACTGTTCTGAATAAATATTTTGTTAGAAAATATTCATTTCTTCACATGGAAATACTTCTAATGAATGTATAACCTAATTTCAAGAGGGTACATTGTTCTTATAATGGGATATTGGGGTGTACAGGAGTTCTGTTTCAAATGGGCAAGGGAAGAAAAATGGTAAAAATACTCATGTTGCATGGTGGAGAAACTCATAACACAGAGCTGATGGTGATGTCCCCTCCATGCTGACAACACGTCTGTGCCCAAATGTGTGTCAGACACATCCTAAGATTACTGCCTACATAAAGGATATTCATACACTGAAGGTAAGAACTTGAACAGATTTTACATGTCTAAATCCAGACTCTGACCTACGTATTTTTTTCCCTTCATTTATTTGATGAATTATTACCTTTTACAAAGGAGAAAAGCTGCAGTGAAAGGCAAAGAGACATTTGTTACAGAGCAGTTCTTTATTTAGGGTGTAAGTCCAGAGCCCAAGTGCAAACTCCCTGTTATGGATTAGGTAGAACAGCAATTTGAAGCAGCCTACATGTTTAGAGCTGAAACGTGGGTCCTTGATGTCAGCAGCAAGTGCCCTGATAAAAAAGCTGCTGGATATTCTGGGAGTGGGAAAAGGTGATGAACATTGTTCTTCACTTCCTCGTTTCTTTTTTCTTCACTATAATGGGATAGAAAGGGAAAGCGTTTTAAAAACCTCAAAGCTTCTACAGAACAAACTTATAGAGAGATCTAACACCACTGACCTCTGTGAGCTTCGGATCAGGGATACAAGGAGGGCTGGCAATGACATCAAAATCAGATAGAAAGGAAACAAAGGAATAACACTGACATGAAGAAATCAAAAGGGCACAAAAAAAGAGAAAATTTCCTTGACATTAAGAAGGCAGAGCTGGAACAAAACACAGGAGGGGAAAAAAAAATTACTCTCTCCTATTTGAGGCAGTGAAGATTTCACCTCAAAGGCATTCACAACTTCACTGACATTCGTAACACTTGCCCCTCTGTTTACCTTAAGGAGCAGATTTGTGGACACAAGGGGAAAGAAACCCCACCAAACAGACTGAATGAGCTTCTTGCTTTGTCATTAAGAAAGTCCACAGTCAAGATCTATTCATCTGACCATCTTTGCTCATTTTTCTCACCATACAACAGGATTTTATTTTTTTAACTAGACAACCATAATGCTACAGCCAAGCGAATAATTCATAACTGGCTCAAGAAGAGAGCATCACAACCCCGAGAAACAAGCAAAGGATGTGACAATTGACTTTAACTTTTTAACATTGACAGGTACACCTTCCATCTCATTTGCTCCCTTAACATGCAGGCAGCAGGCAATACCATACAGTATTTTTACCTCAAGAATCCTGCACCTACCAATATTACTCCTTCCAAGTGGCAAGAAAGAGAAGTTGGGACCCAGAGAGCATGTACTTCCTGTCTTGTCACAGTCCAACTGTAAGCACAGGACTTATTCCACAACTTCTCTTTGACCTCTCTTGCCAATTGTTGCCAAAAGAGGATCATTTGAGAAAGAGTGAGGTTTTTATTGTTTTGTGTTTGTTCTTTAATTTTGCTCTTCAGAACCACCTGCATGGAAGAAACTCCATCTAAACATAAACATACTTGAGTCTTCCTTAAAATGATCCGACGTCACCATGATTATAACATAACACCAGACCTGCATAAGGTAGGTTGCTCTTATGATGCTGTTTATAATCATCCAATTCTTTCCTGACATTCTTTCTCATCTTCCTTCCATGAAGATACAAATCAAAATAATCCTGTTTTGATTGCACAGTTTGATGTGCTGAGGATGTGGTCTTTGCAGAGTGGTTTGTTCTATTCTTTGGGTTCTAAAATCATTCCTTAGTGTCTAACAGTAAACTCCTCTTCAAACAGCACAATATACTGTGTGCCTGAGTCACCTTTGCTAATGTTCTTTGACCTACAGAATCACATAAGAGGAGGAGACACCACTACATAAATAGTAATGATAAATGGGAGCTGAAAATGAGCTGGCTAGTTTAGGTCATTGCAAAAACACAAAATCTGTAACTCTGTAATTATATTTAAAAACAGTTATTTCCATCCTGAAAATACCAGAATTTCCCATAAAACAGAAATTCGGTATTTTGCTAATCTCAGCTTTAGCCTCACTTAAAATAATAAAGTGCTTGTTACCTACTTCACTTTCCTGCTATTAATTCATGACCTCTTGGGAAAAAAGCCAAATCCAAAACCCAAACAAAAAACAAGCAAAATCTAGAACCCAAACAAAAAAACAAAACTAGAAAAAAACTGGGGGTTTCTGATCTGGTCACCCAGTATCCTTTCCAGTTAAAGTGTATTACAAGTTTCATCAAAAATTCATATGGCACTTTATTAAGCATTCTCACTTCGTGAATAAAAATAGATAATAAGTAGAAGAAAAAACACTAAGTTGTGTTCTGAGTTTTGAGGGTAATACTCCAGAAATCAACCTGTCCTGTGCAGCCTCTTTGCTGGGGGTGGTGAGAAACTGAAAAGTCTGTAATTCAGTATAAACACTACTCAGCAACAACCAAAAGCATCAGTGTTTTAGGAACATCATTCTGACACCAAATTCAAAATATAGCACTGTGCCACTTACTTGGAAGAAAATTAACTCTATCCCAGACGAAACCAGAACAAGTTGCCTTCTAAGTAATTATTATTTCAAAAAGCAGCAATGATGCAAATAATGATTGCAAATAGCAGTGAGTTATTTGAAATATTTGTAATTTGGCTCAGTTTTTCCATGAAAAACTGAACTCTGACGTCAGTAATTATTCCTTCCTGGTATTTTTTTCCTGGTTATGGCTTTTGCTATGGTTAGCATTAATCAGTAGTGTTGAAAAAAATAAAGAGGAATATCAACTTTTGAAATTACTATCTTTAACGTGATAAAATTGCATAGGTATTCTTCCATTTTTAAAAGGACTCTGCCCTTCTAAATATAAATCTGATTTAGCATTATGTATTTGCAAGAATTACATTGTAAAGATATTGAAGAAGAATGAAGAGAAAAAAAAGAAATAAAATTTGACAAAACCCACAATGTTTCTGTCCAAAAAAGATAATTATAAGGTCAGGCGGAGTAAGCTTAGTGGATTGTCTACCTCAAATGGAATGGAAAAATTCATATACCCTTTTTAGTGACACATCCAAATAAAATATGGCATGTTTTTAGGTATCAGAAGTTGCTAGAAATCTGATCTATTTTCCCTACTATTCACACTAGTGACAATAAATAGATTTTTACAGAAACTTTCTGATACTTGCATTCCTAAGGAATAGTTCTGCAGAGCCCTTCTGCAAGACAAATCAGAACTCCAGGTCCAAACACTATATCTCCATATAAAAATTGAAAACATTTCCTAAAAACACTTTTCAAAATTATTTAGGTAAAGCTCTCCATACATATAAGAAAGTAGTGACTATTCAGAGGCATTTTTAGACAGCATGATAACTTAAATTATACAACAGAGAAAAGAGATGCTTGTATAATATGTTATCTTGAGGTTATAGCCACAGTTTCACAAAGGTCTTTTTTCTCATTGCTTGTGGACAGCAGTTTGCATGAAAACAGGTTAACAGCTCGTTAAAAAAGATAATAATTGTACTTCGTGGGTAAAACTGAAACTTGCTTAAGAGTACATTCCACATGCCATCTATGCCAGTGAATCTCCTCATCTCAGCTGTGCCAGCTCACCTGCTTCATCCATAGGATCATCAGATTTGCCAGTTCTCTCACTGCCAGGTACATATTGAGTCCTTACTTGCTGATCAAAGCAGCATGTTAATGAAGCACAGCAGATGCTAATAAGGAGCTCAATAAAAACATTGCTCACGAGAAGAGACCTAAGACTGCGCAAGAGTATTTGGATGGAAATGATAAAGAGTGCTACTTTATGTCCTTAAATTTCAGCTTTCTCCTTTGCATGACCTGAGTTAGCATAGAATACTCTGAGTTGGAAGGGGCTCACAAGACTCCTCGAGTCCAGCTCCTGACCCCAAGAATCACAGCATGTTCCTGAGAGCGTTGTGGTCAGGAAAGTCAAGTTTCTATTTGAAAATAAGGGGGAAAAAAACCAACTTGTTTTATAACTTATTGAAGCAGCAGAATTTCAACCTGAACTATTCACTGTGGATTTTGCATTGTTCCATGATGATATAAAACATTAACTGCCATCTGAGGACAATTAATAGGCATTTTTTCTTCACTGACAGAGAAGACGATTCACCTGTCAAAGGACCCTCTTCACCTCACAGTACTGCAACATCTCTTCTGAGCTCTGCCAACAGCTTCCTGTCTCCCAGTAGGACTAACTACAAACCAAAGCCATCCTTCCTTTTTTTGGCCTCTCATTTTATAACCAATACTTGCAAATACTCTTTGAAAAGTACCTTGGATAAAACTTCAAAGCAGCTACTCTATGCCTAGGGATAAGCAGAAGGCTTAAATGAAAGCAATACACTTCTTTGAGGACGTTTTTCTGCAGTGATAAAAGGAGGTGCAATGAAAAATTTCCTGAATTTCTCAGTATTTATTATTTCATTAAAATATTCACAGGATGAATGATAATAAGGATTAGGCCCACAATATGCTATTTTATGACACCTACTTTTTTTGCAGGAATGTCTTCAATTTTCAGACTTAATTTCTAATATTTCTTTTCAGTAATATGCTTTCCTCAGAAGAAAAATAAAATACTTTTTTAACAATTGCTAGACAGTAAAAAATTCATAGTAATGATACCACAATCTCAGCATAACAATATTCCTGTGCCGAGGACTATTCCAATGGTTTTGCATGACTCAAGAATAATGGACTTCAAAAAACCCCAGACCTCAACATATTAAGGTAAGGGATAGTAGAGGTCCTTGGGGAACTCCTTTGCCTCTTTTCATAAGAGAGGAGAAAATATAGAGGAATTTATGGCTACTGGAAAATATAGTTCTGAGAGGAAAACTACCCCCCAGCATGCAGAGGAAGTTAGAGGTAGTAAGAGACAAATAGAACTTCAAGAAATATGATAAATAATGTAAAATATCATAAACAGGGAAATTACAAACGATATAATTAAGCATGAATTTGAAGAGATGGTACAAACTGAATGAAATGAGTAAAGCAAACACAAAACAACAAGTAATAGAAAGTACACTAAAAGCTTATGTTTTCCTTTTTTTGTTGTTTTTCCTACCACTTTTCAATGTAAGTGAGATTTGGAACATTTTTTCAAAATTATTTGGGCTGTATTTTAAGAATACTCAAGAGAAATCCAGTGGATCTTTGGGAACATTTTTAAACATCTAAATACTATGTGATTTATTCCTCTTTTCTCTCTAAACCATTCACAGATATCTTGAAACACACATCAGAGGATAAGTGAGATTAAAGAACATAGAGTATTTTTTACTGGATGTGCAAAGAAACCCTAATCAGTCTATTTTCCTGAAAATGAAGCAATGATTGACTTAAATTATTAAACATTTTATTAGCACCTAGAAAATAATGTGATGACATAGATTTGTCAAGGACAAAAATGCCGAAGCAGTTCTTTTCTTCTTTTTCTAAATATACATCCAAGTTAATGGTATATGTGTTTACAAAGATTTTGATGTCTTCCACACACAAACACTTCATAAATTAAGGAAACTCTATCTAAACAAACAAACAAACAAACAAAAGTCTCAAAGCAATATACATAAGCTTGTACATCGTCAAGGCACTGCAGGTGGGTTCCAATTGAGATCCTCTCTGGAGCCTACTCTGCTCCATTGCCCTTGAATAATAGAACAATTTTATGAGAAAATGGAAAATGCATTCACAAAAATTATAGCAAATAACAGCCTGGGCAAGACTGTGGATATTTTAAAAGAGAGGATGCAGGTTCAGAATGGTCATGACAGAAACGAAAAAATCTTTACAAGAATCAATATGAAAATCCAAGTGGAGACCACATGGCTGCATTTCAGTAGAGAAAATAAAATGTGCAAAGAGGAAATAGTTGGCTATGCAGAAACATAGGATCTGGGAGGATTGGGGGTCACAAATAAAAGCTATAAAAATATCAAACTAATTCTTTTATATATTGCCAGAAATGTCAGGTGTAAGAGGTAAAAGGAAGCTATTCCTCTCAATAAAGTTCTAATGAAGACTCAGATGCTGTTCAGGTGATTTAAATGCTAAAGAGAGAGAGACACTGAGCTCATAGGAAAACACTGAAAAGAGTGTGGTTTGTTTCATTGAGAGAACAGGAAACTAAAAAAGATGTAGATAAGAAGGAACAGTCTTCTAGGTTGTTTTGTTTTCCTAAAGGACTATGATCAATTATACACTGTAAAAACAGGAAGAAATATTTAAATTTTATATTAAGTAAACATCTAAACTATAGGCTTAGAGAAACTTAAGTATTTGAAATACCCTTTGCCAGAGGTAACCAGCAAAAATAAGTGTTCTGTGAAGAAATTCTCAACTGCTTCTAAATGCATTTTTCTTAATCTCATGGCTTTATACATTGACAAGATTGGCTATTCATGATCATGCTTCTCAGGATATAGAGGTGTTTAGGAGGCCCACTAGTACAATTTATTGATGGTCTTGTTAAAGTCTACTGATCATTTACAGTGTGTTAAATCTGTTAATGCTCTTTCCAAACTCCATGAAAACAAGCTATATTCAAGACTGAAAAATCAAAAGCATAGGACTTTTAACCTGAAATTTATAAAGTTTTCACAGCCTTGAATAATGATTGGGGGAAAATAGATTAAACATTATTTAGCTGATTCTGAAATTGATAACTGTTGAGGAGGGTGGTCCATATTTTCAATAACATCTACGGTAATTGGTTTACAATAATTAAGCATTTCAAGAAGTCCACAGTTTAATCTACCTGGAGAACACTGTAACTGACAGGCCTGCTCAGGAAATAATTTCAAAAAGGGCATATATTGAAATCACTTTAGAATGTTACAGACTTTAGAATATTTTCTGACAATATACCTGAAAATGCTCATAAATGTCAGTATTGGGGATTTTTCAAGTATTAAAGAATTTCTTAGCAAAGATTTTGCATTAGAGAACAAAACAAAATAAAACAAAACAAAAAAACAACTTTGAAAAGATCTGTGGGGCTATTATTCAAGGGTATTTTTATTTTTTTAATTGTATTATTATCACTAATAACAGTGGGCTTTTTCCCTCAGAAGAGGACTGCTGAAGAGATCACTTTTCACTTTTCCAGTCTATTGAAGTTCACCCAATTTGGCTGCCTTGGCCTCAGAAGAACTGTTATCACTTACAGTGACAAGAAATCCTCAAGGGGATACCTATAGTAAGATTACTTTTTTATTATTTTTTAATATATATTAAGGAGAAAAAAAGTTCTCCATGCCTTACTTTAAGCACTATTTTTTAAAATATGGTTTTCAGATGAAAATTTTCACTTTATGACATGTCATTTTGCCTTAAATCAATCATGTCATGTCATATAATTCTGATGCAAAAAGACAAAATTGAAATATGATTAATCCTGACAATTTAAACAAGAAAAACCAAAGACGAATGTTGTTCATATTTGTTAAGGACTTATTTAATCATAATTAGTTCTTTGAATAAATGTAGCAGAATGAGAACACGTTCATATTTTCTTTATTTTGCCTATATTAAGATTAGCAAACTATGGATATTTGCTAAAACAGCTGGTTGAAATTCATTTTGACATTACAACAAAGTAATATTATTTGATTTGCTCATTTGGATGAATAATAAAGATACTCAAATAGAATGTCGTAACTTGTCAAAGTTGCTGGTTTGTCAAGCATTGAGAAGATGGGGTATATTACTCCTTAAATCTTTGTATTCTACACATATGTAATATTCTCAACCAAATGCAAGTCTTCCCAGTGTTTGTAGCTCTATGTATGGCAAAAAAAGAAATAAATTGTCAAACGATGAAAAAAAAATTGTTAATGGAGAAAAGACAATTATAGAGGCATAGAACAAAAGAAAAAAAAATGCTGTTTTCATTTAGGTATATCCTTATCCTTCTCTTACCGACATTATCTGTCCTCAACGTATTTGGGGTTTTTTTTGATGTCATTGGACCTTAAACTGGTCTAAGCAAAGAAGGAATTATTCGTATATAAACTGTGCTTTGGTCATTGCAGTGAGGTTACCTATCAGCTCATTTGATGAATATTTTAAAGAAATGGGCAACAGAACAGAACGAGGGAATAAAATTGACAAAATTCACTTGTTAACAAGGACTGTCCTGAAACCTACCAAGTAGCAAGACTTTTCCAGTTTCCTTCCAAGTTCTACTACAATCTTAATCCCAATGCTCTGAGTAACTGTGAAAATTTCATGCTTCAACTAACAATAGATTTTGATAAGAATATGCCAAAAATGAATAACAAATACAGTGTGGGAAAAAATATATTCTTCTCTAATACTGTGCTATTACATTCTTGAATATTAATTGTTGTGAAAGTACTAAACTAATGCTATGAAAGGACTAAATCCAAGAGCCTTAGGCAAGCATTACCAATCACAAGTTAGCATCTCATTTTATTCATATTAATCTTACTAATTTTTTCCTGAATCCTCTGCTAGATTCCTTCCAGAGATGGAATCATCTATTCAATTGAATTTTACTTTTCAGATGACTCAACCAGGAAGCCTTAATCATATTAAGTGACTATAACTCATATTTGTTATTATTGAATTTCACAATGAGGTCTTTCATGCCACATTTTTGGCAACATTCTGTGTTGTGCAATGTTTCAGGTTCAATTTTGTTATACTATAAAAAAAAAAGTGCTAAAACGTTAGATAAAATATTACTTGCAAGGAAAGTAAACACACATTTAATAAATAAACTTTTTTTTCCTTCCTGAATAGTTAGGTAATTTTAAATCTCGCTTTCCTTAAACAAAATGCATCTCTACAGGGTCAAGTTTTCAGGAATCACTGATATATGAAATACTACTCCACCTCCATGGGCCACTGTGGACAACCTGTGTCACCATGGGCAGCAGGTGCTTGGAGCACCTCCTCCACCTGCTTCTTCACTGACCTTGGTGTCTTCAGGGTTTGTCTCACATATTGTCAGTTCTCTCTCCCAGCTGCTATTGCACAGCACTTTTTCACCCTTTCTTAAACAGGTTATCAGAGAGGGGTCACCAGTGTCATTAATTGACTCAGATTTGGCCAGAAGTGGGTCTGTTGGAGTTGGTTGGCTGGAACAAGATCAGTTCAACACTGGAAGAGATTCTGGTGTTTTCTCACTTAAACTACCCTTGCTCCTGCACTACCAAAACTTTTCCACATTATCCAAACACATTCAACCATAAACCTCTATGAATCACTTACTTAAGAATTGTTATTAAAATGCACATTCATCATACAATCTACTATCTTCACAAACTTCACTTAAATCAACAAGAAAATTCCCCACACCAGAAACAAAATAACATCATCCACAAATGAGGTGACAATTTACACAAAGTACACCACATATCCCTTCATCACAGTTACAACAGAAAATTCCCCACAAAATTACTTTTCTTTAGCAATGTTCAGTCTATGTTTTGCCTAATACCTCTGCCAACTACTTTCCTTATCTCAAATTCCTCATTTTTGGTGCCACAAAGAATTGTGTTGGGTTGACCTTGGCTGGTGCCCAGTAAGCCACACTCTGTATCCCCCATTTCAGTGAGGCAGGGGGAAAATTCACGTGAAAAACTTGGATTGAGATAAAGAAAACTTCATGAAGAAAAGAAGGGCCATGTGCAGAAGCAAAGAGGGGGAAAAAAGGTTTTATTCTTTTCTTCCCATCAGCAGGTGATGTCCAGCCACTGCCTGGGAGATAGGGCCTCATCCACACCCTCCTTGCTAGGTAGCTGCCAATACCAATATGATCTCCCCTAAGCCTTCTCTCCTGACTCACTATGGTGTAATAAAAGCCTGCATCACCTTCAGTCCTTTCTTCTTGTCCTACTAAGAGGGTCTGCACATGCAGATTCTGCTCATGCTGAATAACTTCACTGGTTTTGCAGTGGTGTCACTGAAAGTAAAGCCACAGTTTTCATTCTAGAGCAACCAAATCTAAGCCTTCTCAGTGTTTGTAGCTCTGTGTATAAAAACAAACAAACAAAACAACAAAACAACAAAACAAAACAAAAACAAAACAAACAAACAAAAATTATCATCTGAGCCAAAGAAAAAACTAATAGAGAAAAGAAAATTATATAACCATTAAAAAAAAGGAAAAAAAAATTGCCAGCATCTATAGCTTCTAAGGTTTGAGGATGGATTAAGTTCCTACCATTTTGCTTTAGGTAAATTTTTATCCTTCTCTTTCCAACATTATCTTTCTAGCGCTGTACATTGCATATATCTAATTTAAGGAAACATCAAGCTACTCATGCTGTTGGTAAGACAGTAAAATATTCAGTTTGAACACAAAAGGTATCATACATCTGTGCAGTAAAGTGTAATCAATTTGCTTCAGGTAAGATAATAGGAAAATCCATAGAAGAAGATCCAGTATCTCCCTCAGGTTTAGCTTTCTTACAAATAACCTTTGGCCAAAGCCAGATTTTTGATTTGGTTGAAGACAAACTCCATTGTTGTCATCACTGAGACTTTACTCTGTTAAATAAAGAATATTAGCAAATACTTTTTGTCAGGATTTTTCCAAAGAAATTAGCTTTATGAAAATCTACTTTTTTTTAAAACTCTGAAAGGAGGGAGCAAATCCGTCGTGATGCCAGATGGCAGGGAGCAAGGCAGTGATAGCAGAGGCAGACATCAATGACAACCGACTGCCAGAGTGGACTGTGCCAGAGGAGGTAGAGACTGGCCACCCCCGAACAGCAGCCAATACAATGGGCACAGCTCCTGTCTTAAATGAACATCACTCTCCCATCCAGTCCCACCTTGCCCTCTCCTTTCCCCACGGTAAAAAGAGATGCCAGCCCTCCTCCCTGCCCAACAGTCCATGAGACACAGAGAAAGATGACGTGAGAAGAGGAGATATCTCATACCATGGGGTAAAAGAAAGACTAAAATACCCAAGTATCATATATTCTTTAGTGCTATTGCTATGCACTACCTCTGGGTTAAAAATAAAACATTAATTTTGCTTTTTTTTGTTACTGAGTATTAAAGAGATACACAGGAACAATGACATCCCTTCTACTGAAAAGATTTACCTTGCAAATCTCTTTTCTCTAGATTTCTGATTTTTAGTCGATATTTTTATACTGCTTTTAAATTTCAGAGTGTGCATTGCTGAGAGACTACTTTAGCAGTGACAGGTAAAACAAAAGATGATTGATGTACTGTCCTCCCAAACAGTAAAAGACAGCTTGCTTTTCTGAGTGGTACACTTGTGAAATAATGGTAGTTGTATTTTCTTCAGTGTGTTTGCTTCCAAGGAGAACTAGATTCCTGAGTAACCAACAACCGTCCCTCCTAGCTTCTCCCTTGACTTAAGGAGGTATCTTCTTTGCTGGTATTATCCCTGCCACAGGTGTCAGAAATGTACTTCCAAGAAGTTAATCTAACTCACTAACAGAAAACTGGGGGGGAGGGACCCTCAGACTTGTGCCACCATATATTTTCTTTACCTATTTACTAACAGTAGTCACCCAAATAGAAAGGGCTGTGAGACGTGCCAGACATAGTTTTTCCCTTCTCTGAGTTGGAAACATAACCTATAATTTTAAATAATGGAGAATTTTAATGGTATGAAGGCATGGATGAGTTAATTTGTTTATAAAAACAAGCTCATTTCCCCTCCAGTTCTAAAATATCAATCTGTTATTTTTTTCTTGGGAAAAGCTCACAGCTCTGGATTGCATGCATCATTATGAGTTATAATACCTCCTGTGTAAAGGTTTAGCCTTACAGCATGTGTATCTATAAATTAACATAAATTGCCATGTGGAAAGTCACTAAAGTAGTTGTTCTGCTTAGTTAAGATTGATAATTGGACTCTGAGCTATTCAGAAATTCATGAGATGAAGTACACTGAGCTAATCCCAAACATTATGCAAAGACCAAAAATAAAAATTTGACTGTTTCATATTGACTACTTATCACATATTTTGAATTAAACTGTCACCTTGCTTAAAAATGCCTATTACTGTGCTGAAAGAAGTCTTAGGACTCATTAGCCTTTCCAGAAACCACATTTTTCAACAAAAAACACATATGCTGTTTTAGAAGTAATTTCCAGACTTCAAAAATAGGTACTGTTAACTTTGTCAACCACTCCAGTTCAGAGAAGGTTCAAGTCTCCTGTTCATATAGAAAAAAGGTAATACTGAGTGTCACCCGGGAAATCACACATTACACAAAACCCTAACACATAAAACTTGTCTATAAAATAGCGTCTTTGTTTTGGCAGAGAAAAAAATAATCTTGGAAAATAGATCTCAGCAATATGCTGAGATATTCCACAGACTGCTCTGTTTTTCCCTCATAACTTTAACTCACCTTTGTTTGGGGGAAAGGTATAATTTTTATTCATTCATGAATGACAATCTTGTGGTCTTCTCTTGAACTTGGGGTCAACCAGATCACACACAGAGCAGAGGAGGTGGGAAATGTTTTCAAGATCAGATATTCTGTAGTCTCTTGATGCAGATGGAGGTAGCTGAGTTAGCAAAGTGGTTATTCAGGAAAAAAATCTCCATGCTGTTTACAGAAATGGGTGCTATCTCTGGCCTATCACTATTTCATAAGACATTCCACACACAAAGGGACTTTTGAACTCTGCTCTTCTTTCCTGCTTGGGAAAAATGCAAGATCTTTTCTTTGCTCCTTTCCTTGTATTCCAGAAGCAGTGAGTATAAGAGTTGTATGTTCTCCTCTGAGATTTCATGTCACCGAGGGAACTGGAGAACAGAAAAGTTAATTAAGGGGCTCTCAGTAATCTGAACTGCCAAAACCGATATGAGAAACGAGCAAAGCTTCAATTGTTGGAGTCAAAAGTAAACAAGTGTTGTAACAAATGAGGACAATTAATGCATTTATTTTTCAAGAATCAGAATAATCTGAAGCTGCAGTTTCATCTTCCAAAATCCAATGTTCTGCAACTGAAGAGACAAAGAAAGTATATTATCAGAAAATAATGTATTGACAACATTGCAGTTGCATAGGTTCCAGAAGGCAATGCACCTCTAGGTAGAAATGAATGCAAATGATTTTTTTTCATGACTTAATCTGATAACGTTTTATTTTTTGTTATGCTTTTTGAGCTTCAGATTCTGAGATTATCAATGCTAAGTGTTCACAGTGCTTTCCTCATAGATCAGCTCTCTAACTGTGAGTTTCAGACAGCTTGTTGACATTCTACTCACTCTCTCCAAGGAGAGACAAAAAACACCAGCCAGAGGAAACAGTTGTGAGGAGAAAACTAAACAGTATTAACAGAGCTGGTGGGATCCATTGCTACATAATTTTATTGAAATTATTTTTGACCCAGTGTGCCTACAAAGAAACCAACAAAAAGATGGACTAAGAGACAAAGCATTACCTTATTTTCATCCTCTGCTCCAGAATGCATGCTTTTCTGTTTGGTTGGTTTTTTTGTTTTATCACTACAGACCAGTTTGAGTAACATTGTGAGGTCTAGGGCATTATGATCCAACACTTAATGATGTTTTAGATTCCTCTACTTTTACAGAATAAAAGATTTTACTCTGCTTCACACTACCTACAGTGGAAAACCAAGACAAAATAAATACATAAGCACAAGTCCCATTCAAGCAAGTCTTTTTTTTTTTACTCATCTAACATTTGACTTGAAAGTCAGAAAGAGAGACGTAGCAAGGTCTTGTACAATTTTGGGTTTCTGGCAATGTCAGAACCCTTTTCATAGTGCATCTCTGGGTGAATTACTTGCTTCAAACTGTAATATTGGGACACAGTTATACCTAGTCTGTGTTCCTTCTCTGTGTTATTTCAAAAGGATGAATTTGCTTTGGAAATGGGGATGACTACTGTGAGTAACAAACTGAGTAAGAGAGGCTGTTGTATCTTAGTCACTCAGCGTTCAAAATAAAAGTTTGATCTAGAATGCTGAGCCTTTTAGACTTTTCACTTCAAAATGTGACCCCATCTGTTCTCTCAGTCTGACAGACGCAGAGTTGAAATAGATGGTGATACATTGGAAAAATGACAGGTTTAAAGATCCTCAAGGCTGTCAAGGAAACCTCAGTTTTCTGCATGGAGGCAAACTATGAACAACAGCAGTATTACAAAGCAGAAAGTTCCACCATCAAAGTAGGGGGGGAAAGCAGTAGGTTTGGGTTTAGAAAATGTTCATTAATTTCTCCCAAAGCCTCAGTGGCTTCCTCATTATGAGAAAAGGGACAATAAGACTGGTGAAGGGAAAATATGTACAGGCAAAACCCCCATTTTATAGCAAATGTGTACCAAAGCAATTCTTCCCAGAGGAAACAACTTCATCACATAATTCAGCTAAATATAGATGATAATTTGTCAGTGTTGATATGTATGGTGAAGAGAGCAATAAAAATGAAACTTAGTGCTTTAGGACACAGAATGACATATTCCCTTTAGCTTTGGTTCTGTGTTTTCCAAGTGTCCACCACTGAAAAAAGCTTTGAAAACAAGTCATTTAGAAAAAATAACTTAGCAAGAATGCATCATACTACTCTGCTTGATGTAAAACAGTGTCTTTCACCTCTAAAACATACCTTTTTCTGAACATTAAGAAGTAAAAAGTTGTCATGGAAAGGGTATTTTTTATAATTACGTATTATTTGCTGAAGAATCAGTTTTAAAACTATATTCTGTGACTATTTTAAGTAGGAAAAAAATTCTCACAAATATTGAAGTACCACAGTGGTTTGTTCCAAGAGGACACCAAAATAACTTCTCTCCTTCTATCTAATAAAATGTAGTCTTATAAGAGAGAGTACAATTCTCCATAAATGTATAACAAGGGAGGAAAATACAAATCCCAGCCAAAGAAACCTCTGTGGACACTGGAAGCAGGTAGTTTAAACTTCAGCAGAGGTTCAGGAGGAAAACAGTCATTTTAATCTCATGTTATTGCAACACTCAAAGTGTGGGAAGCCTTCCAATACATTCCTCCTTTTTCAGTGAAACTTAGAGTATAAAGTGGATTTAATGCCAATTGTGCTTCTGAAAGGAAAATACAGAGTGGTGTGAGCCAAGACAACCCTTACAGCCTGTTTAGAAGGATCTAACCTTGCTCTTCTAAGAAATTTCCTCCTGGGAGTGTAATCCAATTCATTTCGACCACAAAATTCTGTTCTCCCCAAAAACATATTTCATTTATGTTCCTACAGAGAATGCATTTTTCTTCATGTTTTCTCACGAGTTGTTCTCCTTAAAAGGTTAAAATATTGAGACAGTTTGGGGTGGAAGTACAGAGTGAAGAGGCACACAGAGAATTCAACAATTCTTCAATTCCCGATAAAAAAAGTCATCTGCGATGAGGTGCAAGACAGAGTTTCCACTTGTGTTCCCAAGGAATTCTGGTACTTCTTTAAATCCTTTAACTCCTTTCCTTGGTTTGTCACTCAACAAAACCTCTATATCAACATGCACATTGTTAAAACACTTGTTACTGCAATAAAACACCTCTTTCTCAACTGCAACTCACTTCACTTATTGCTGGTAATAGTCTGCTGCCTTCCAGTCGGATATTATTCACAGTCAATCTTAATCCAGAAACAAGAAACTCAAGGAGGAAAGTTGTACCTGTGGATATTGCATTTTTCCCCCTCTTCTTTCCTCCATGCTCAGATAAAAAAGGCCTTTATTTTTCATTTGTGCATCTAAACAAATTTTCTTCGTATTTCAATACACTAGGAAAGATATTTTTATGAAGATATAAAAGCATGTATGTTATACATATATATGCACAGGAAGAGCTGTCACAAAGCAGCAGAACTCCTTTTAAGTACCAGAATTCTGTATCTGTGCTTGGCAAAGTAGATATAAGTTACAGTCAGCACAAACCCCTTTTATTTCAAGAGGCGTGTTATATCCGCAAGTCAGTTATTCTTTTATAGTTTTGTTTTATTGTGTCTTTGGTACATAACACAGCCCATTCCAGCTTCACACTAAGTAGGCAATATGCAACAAGTTCAGCCAAATTATTAGCTCTCATGAAAGAAATCATGAATGACATCTGTCTTTATATATCCCATTATATTAGTAAAAATGCAAATTAAGATCATTAAGCATCATAAATTTCCACTGTACAGAAATCATGATATATACTCCCAAAGAAAGTAAATACTTGGAGTTGTTTGCACCTTACCTGTTTCAAGATTTGCATAAATATTTATTGTGTAATTTTAGCAACATTCTGGATGCACTTCAGGGCTTTAACAAAGCAGTCTGTTCTTCCTTCTGTGCAACTGCTAATATAATATGATTGCTGGTACATTTGTTACTGCTATACTCTGATTTAAACTTCTTTAATAAGCTTTAAAAAGGGGCAGTTCATTGAATGAGGCACAATATGAATTTACACTTCATGAGACAAAGCCCAGAAGTCATGCTAATTGGTTTTCCAAAAATATGAGCTGTGCAATCCTGTTTCCATACCTTCGCTCACGATACACTGACAGACACAGCCTCAGAGCTGCAAAAATGCAGAAAAATGGGAAAAGAGTTACAGCTGTAGAACACAATTTATTCCATTTTTATAGCCTTCCATGAGGCATCCTCTTCCATGTGAGGAACATGATGAAATAGGAAGTAAAGATTAGAGCCTATAAAATCAGATAAAGGTGTGAAGAAATAAAGTTAAAACAGCTGAGACAGCAAAAATGTAATCACAGAGTAATATGATTTAGAAAACATTGTGTTGCAATCTACTACCATATAACTAGCTTGACCTTGCTGCCCCCTTCATACTCACCAAAGAACAGTCAGCATGGTTTTACTGGCAGGAGGAAGGGGAGTATGAGTGAGACTGCAACAATTATTCCTCCTCAGAAAGATATTGACTGACCTGATATTGTGGTTCACATTTTTGAGGTCCCATTCTATGGTCACACTAATTCAACTGAGGGAGATCATAAATGTCTCATAATGTTACAGACACAAAAATATTAGAGAGCTCTGTGGGACTTGGTGGAGCATTGCCTTTTAAATCCACCCATGTTGTTGAACTACTTATTCTCTGCACTGAAAAACCTCTGTCATCTTTTTCCTCCACCCTGCCTCCTCCCATAACCTTGCTAAGCAAAGAATGTGATTCAATC
The DNA here is from genome assembly GCF_022539395.1 of Myiozetetes cayanensis. Lineage (NCBI taxonomy): Eukaryota > Metazoa > Chordata > Aves > Passeriformes > Tyrannidae > Myiozetetes > Myiozetetes cayanensis. Next base: position 13,887,429 of record NW_026087742.1, read on the forward strand.
AACTTGAGAAAGTCTTAACAACATGTTGACATATGCTCAACCTCCAGATCAAGATGATCTCAAGGCTGAGTAATTAACATGAAAACAGAAGCGGTTTGTGGTTTTCAACATAACTAACAAGATTTCAGAATTCAGTGGTCCAAAACATGCCAGTAAAAATGGTCATTATTTTTTAAAAACACATAATTGGCTCTCCAGTGACTGGATTATGTAATCAGCTGGTCTTACTCTAGTTTAAAAGTACAATATGAACCCATAAAAATTTTCATCAAAAATACCAGTGTTACAAAAAGACCTATCAACCAGCAGAGCCACCCTATAAATCAGACTACAGTCAAAATTGCTGAGTTACACCACCTTCACAGATAACTCCTCCACCACTTTTCTCATTATCTTCCCAGACAAATTCATGAAATAGCAATAATTCTGATGTAACTACACTTGAGAATCACATCAGACTTGTATTCTCTTTCTCATTAAGGCATTACAAATTAATAATTATGTAAAACATCTGAGATATTATTATGTAATTCAACAACCCACCTTACAAAGTATGACAGTGAGTAAGAAGGCTTACAGTAAAATTTAATTCTTTAAGCATAATTTACTGTGAAATGCTACACAAATTATCTGATTCTCCAATATGGGAAGTTTGGAGTTTCACTCTCATGGTGGGCTGACCTTGGCTGTACACCAGCTGCCCACCTGTATTGTGTCTGGCTGAGCTGGAGTTCATTTCCCCATAGCAGCCCTCACAGTGCTGTGCTTTGCTTTGGCAGCTAGAAGGGTGTTTATAACACAGCAGTGTTTTGGCTACTGGTTGAGCAGGGCAGGCACAGCATCAGTACTGTAACATTCCTTCCTCAGTCGAGGGCAAGATCCTGGGCCAGCTGACCCAAACTGGCCAAAGGGATATTCCATACCATATGTGGTCAGCTCAGATGTAAAAGCTGAGGTAAGGAGCAGGAAGGGGGGCACTTGCTGTCTCCAGTGTTGCCTGCTGAGGAACCAGTACACGTGCTGAAGTCCTGCTTCTCAGAGATGGCCAAGCATCGCTGCTGATTGGAAGTAGAGAATAAACTGTGTTATCTTTCACTTTGCTTTTGTGTGCGCAAGCTTCCACCTGGCTTCTGCTTGACCCACGGGCTGTTTTCCATCTTACTCTCTCCCCTGTCAGGTGGGGAAGGGGAGCAATAAAGCACCTAGGTGGGCACCTGGTGTCCAGACAAAGTCAACCCACCACACCACCAAATCACACTATCACTCCACAGAAGGAAAGAGGAAGTTGAAAAAAAGTGGGTCAAGAGAAAGGCAAAACCAAAGGATGCGTATGTGGAAGCAAAGAGAAACAAAAGATTTTATTCTCTACCTTCCTTTAGCAGGTGTTGCCTGACCACTTTCTGTGAAGCAGGACAAATAAAACCATGCTGGATATCAAGAGGAATGCAAAGGATGGCACATCAGGCACTGCTACTATGTGTGTTATCATCTACACACAAGCTGTGTCACAGATTTCAGTGAGAATATTCACAGACATAATTTAACAAAAAGTGGCTCTCATATTATCAAAATATGGTAAGTACATTTTGAAGAGTTAAAGCTGATTTGAGGTGCCTCCATGCTAAGGTGCATTTGTTTGAAAAACATATGATTTTCAGACCTTTGAATGTGAAGAATCAGACTATATTTCAACTTCAGCCTCAAAATTATTCTGCTGGTTTGGAGGTAAAGAAAAGAAGAAATAAACCTATCATGCATTTAAAATACAACTTTTCACAGGAGCAAACAAAGTGAAAACAGAAATTTCCACAGAATTTGCCTCTGAGGAAAAAAAGAGCAAAAGAAAATATTAATATAAAACCCTATCTTATCCTTTTTCCCAATAATGTGTTAGAGGAGAATTAAATGTGACAAACAGATAAAATATCAATCCTAGTAAAGCCACATAAATTTAATGGGTTATTTATTTTACCTAGAGGGGTTTGGGTAAGCAATTACCATGTTAGACCAAATTCCATACATTCTAGCCATCCTCAAAATAATTAAAAGTCAACTTTTCCCTCTCCCTTGTAGTGCACAGACATAGTCCTTTCCATTGAACAGTGTATTATGAAATTAGAACAAGCATTCATTTTCAAAGCAAAGAACATGACCCCTGGAGAAAAGCCATGTGTATCCTGCTAATATTTGAGCATTTAATATTAAATTATCTGCATGCATCACAAATTAATATCTTGACCTTCCTCTGATGTGAGAAATTCAAGTATAAAGGAGGGAGTCAATCTGCACTCGCTGTCCTCTGAACATTTGAAATAATTATTCTTAATAAAGTGGCTAAATCCTGTCATACCATTCATACACAGACAGAATTTGTCACTGACACTATTAGGCCTAAGGAAATACCTCACTAATAGACACCCAGCATTCAACACAATCTGAACTCACTGAAGAAAGAGAGTCTACAATCTACTGACCTAACTATTTGGGAGGAATCATTGTGCCAATTTGAAACAAAATTATTCAGGTACATATAATCTGATAACTACTCTTTTCACATTAAATGCCCATGAAATGCCAATCTGAATGACCTGGCTGTTTATGCATCAGTTCTCATGGCCACATCATCGCCTCCTACTGCCTGAATATCTCTTAGACCTGATGTTTCCAAAGGCACCATGGACCTGTGCCCTCACAATTACACAGACAAGTACCATGTATCACATGCAGAGAGGCACAGAGATTGCACAGACCGTCACAGAGCAGAGAGGGAACAGACTGTCAGAATACAGCTCACCTATTTTTATGAACACTTAAGGTCACCATTTACTCAGACATGAGACAGAAAAGTCTTCACTGTTAAATCATCTGCATCTTAATTCCTTTGCAACAGATTCCTTCATTTTGGGTAAGAGTGTCATTCATCAATCTGAGAACAAAAAACTGCAATAGACTAAGGGACTGATACAACAGACACAGCAAAGAGATATACACTCAGATTTATCCAGCACTGCCTGTATCATACGGATTTTTATATATACCCCAGAGTTAAGAAAAGAGATGTTTAGCTCTCTGATGCCAGAAGCTGGGATTTCCAGGAATAGAAATTATAGTAAAAAATATATTAATAAAATTAACATTAATGCCTTTATCTGCCATCACTCTGCATAGGAAGAGCTGACTGTTGCTGCAGAACCCATGGCACTGTCTTCCTGCTATAAGGTACATGAAAGCTTTACAAGGTTCCCTTTTGAGTTGACAGAATAAGAAAATATTTCCTAATAATCAGACCTAATCTCATGCTCTGGAAGGCAATCAGGGCATATAGGTCTATTCAGATTTATATCAAGCTTAAAGTAAATTATGTTGTTTGCCCCAATGCTTTAATGGAAAGGCATTTTCAGCACATAACTTTGAATTATTTAGAAGCTACAAGAGACATGGAAAATATGAGACTCATCCTTGTGATAGAAGTCATGGTAAAGATAGCTAACAGTACAAACTTGTGTTCCTCTTCTCAGACACACACCTGTACACCAGCTCCCCTTGAATAAATGGTGTTTACCAGATGACAGAAACAAAAATGTTTTGAAGAACTGGATGGCAAAAAATAGCCACATGACTTAAGAAAGAGACTAGTTAGCCAAAACCAAAAACACACAACCCACAGTGCTGACAACTTTCTGAATAATTAGGTTATGGCAGACACACAACAGCGGAATACATGTCAGAAAATGCCAGAATCATTCTGATTGAAGCAGAATTTCCTCACAAGTAATTTTCCCTGGGTAAGGGCTTCAGAATCTGGTATCATTTAAACAGCTTTGGTAAAACATCAAATCCTGTTTACATGTGCTCATAAGCGTATGAGACTTGAAGCAATTATTCATTAAAATACTGGTGAGGGGAAGAAGAACACACAAACCAGTCCAAAGTTGATGTTCAACAGTGTCAATGAGTTCAGTGGAGTTACTGGTTTGAGGCACTGCCATGCCCCAGCACATGTCCCTTTCTCCCACCACTTCTGTGTCACAGCAGGCTCTCGCACTGGAGTGGAGCAGTACAGACACTGTGCAGCTCTGCTGCAAATGTCAGATCAAGTACTGATCCATCTAAGAGAAGAAGACAAAAACCCCACCATTATTTCCTCCTTCATTTTCAAAAGAATCTGTTCCCAAACTTGATTCGCACCAGGCAGTTGTGTCAGCACAACAGAGGAGCTAAAGGATAGCACAAAAGACATGAATGAATCCCTTAAGCTGATGTTGCAGTCATGTGTAAGGTAAAGCCACAGGTTCACTGTGTAGGAACTGTGATTATCATATAAATGAAATGCACTTTCCTGGTCTGTTGACCTCTTAGCCACTTCCAGTATCATGTTTCTTTAAGTCTTTTGCAGTCTGCTACCATCTCAGCCTGATCTTTAGATAATATAAATCCACTGAAATCAGAAGCCTGTGTTGCTTCACATCATGTCATCAATACTTTCCCTGGCCTGAAGTAAAGTACCTCAGAACAGATGCACATCATCAGGAACCCTAACATGCTGCAATGGGTCCATTATGTTTATTTCATCATACCTAAATATATTTCAGACAGCTTCATTTTCTCCAGAGTAGTTTTCTTCTGTGCTTGGAAGGTAAATTTAAATATATTAAAAGCTTTGCCTTCAGCAAAGATGTTTTCAGAACAGGAATACTCATCATTCAAATAAATGATAATGTTTTTTTCCATCAACCTGTTCATTTATCCATGCCACTATTTTTATTGATGTGTTTCTCCTTCTAAGCAAGGTTGAGTAGAAATCTACATTCTAATTAACATTTTTATATTACTATACTCTGATTAAAACTAAATGGCAACAGAGAGATTTGCATTGATCACTCAAAACTAAGGTGTAATTGCTCTACAGTGATTAGGAAAGGTTTTACATTTGGGTTTCTTTAAGAGTGGTTACCTCTACTGAATAAAAGGAGGTTTCATTCTGGAAAGGGTATTCCTTTCTAAATATTTTAATCTGATATGAATTAACAAACCTAGCATGGCATTTTATGTCTGGCAATCACTGCATTGAATATATTACCTTTTTTTTTTTTCTTTGCCGGAAATGTTCGTTACTACTCATCAGATCTAAGAAAAAGATTTGTACCTTGTGCCCTGGCCTTTGATATAGGTGGGAGGGGCTTCTATTAATCCCACTGGGCAAAGCAGTTGCAATAGTATTTGACCTTCTCAGCTCTAGCACTCAGTTGAAAGTGTAACTCATCAGTAGGAATGATGGATACTCACTGCAGTGGCTCAGAGAAGTGCTAGCTACCTGTGCAATTCCTTACCCTCCAAAGGAACTTAACTCCAAGGAGCAAAGTTAATCCATGGACACTGTCTTCACCTATAGCAAAGGAACGTCACCCATCCTAGGTTTTCTCTTCAGAGCGGGCTTGCTGCAACCCACAGTTTAGATCAAGGTTTGTGTTGGCAGGAGCCAGTGTAAATCCTGAGAGTTCTGATTTTGTAACTTACAGTGGGAATCCAGAACCAGGATGCAAGAAATATACCTGTGCTCTGTAGTAACTATTGGACTGTGTTCCTTTAAGAAGCTATTACTGTATCTCTTAAGATTACAGCACTGTGATCCACTAGGACATCTAGTATTTGCATATTAACATTCCCAGTACCACACAATATTACTTGATTGTTTTGTATTTGAAATGCCAGTTCCTGACAAGGTATTTATGAAGTATTACTGTCAATCTATTTTATTATTTGCTGCAGTGGGTGTTCAAAACACAAAAATAACTATAAGTAAATCTGTATTACCATATGAGTTCAGGTATGGAGTGTACTTATGGAAGGAATCACCCAATCATCCCTTCTTCCAATATTTCTGAGCACACAGACTGTATCCCTTTCAGACAAAACTGTATCAGAAGCTCATCCAACATGCCAAATGAAGGACATTCAGTCTACAGGGTCACACTAAACTTGATGCAAATTAAGCCCCCTGAAATCAGTACAGAATTATTTTGGATTCTCAAAGCCACCTACTTCCTCTACAGATCTGCTCCTATGCCACCATGTTAATATTTGTCTGCACATACTGAGGAGGGAAGGATGGGCTCTAAAGCAGTCATTACTTTTGTAATTGCTTTTGTAGTTTAGAAAGGACCCTCTTTATCTTTGGGAAACAAGTGGTAGCAACTGGCCTTGCCTGGCACCTAAAAAAACAGGGACACAAGCCCCTGGCATGAAACTCTCACTTTTCTCCTGCTGTTTGCAATTCAGGATGCAAGTCTGGCTGCACTAAAAGACCCAGTGATAAAGAGGACATTACACATAGTTCTTCCACACAGGTCAGCGGTAATTTAAAAAACATCATGGAATGGTTTTATCCCAGCCAGACAGGAGTTTAAAAAGGAAATAAAAATGGCTTTTGTGTTTAACCATGTCAGAGCCTCAGACGCATCTACATAAACAGGTGTTTGCACAGATCCTGAAACTCAACCCCTCAGCATTGTTATTGGTGTGATTTTTGTATGCTTCCAGAGCATCCCAAATTGTTTTCATTGTTTTCATTCCCCATTGAAACAGATGGCAATGCCCTAGCAAAGATGAATAAGCCAGGTTTGATAGCTGCAATGGTGATTAGACAGGCAGATTCATGATAAACATGTCCTGATGCAAAATGTAAACCATTGCTCAGTGTGAGTTAGATTGCTGCTTATGTCGTAGGTCAGGTGATCTTGTACAAGGTTTCTGTTTGAGTAGCTTCTGCTTTTCCACAACCTGCCATACTTTTAATGCCTATTTACCATTTGAAAGTCATGAGACGGTGACTAACCTGTGTTCAGTCATTGGGCATCTCTGAAGACCCAACATTCTAGAAAGCATGAAAAGGTCCTAGAAGACCCACAACTCCTCTGGACCACTGAAACTGGATCTTTGTCTTAATTCCTTAGTGGACAGACAGCCATAATGGTGCTATGTGCATGTGGAGTACATGCTAAATGCTACTAGATGGACTGCCACAGCTGATAAATGTTATCCACACATCAGCATAACAATCACAACAGACTCATGCTCCTTAGCCTCTTCTGCCCATGGTATAGCAAGGAGCATCTCCAACAGGCTGCAGCCACCAACGGGCATTCATTTCTAGCTCTTGGCCAGGTTTTTCTTTGCCAATTCTTCCTTTGCCACCAGCAAAACACAGAATCACATGGAATCATTTAGATTGGAAATGACCCCATAGGCAGCCAAGTCCTTTGAACAATCACCACCTTTTCAACTAGACCATGGCACTATGGGCCATGTTTCTTGAAGTCTAAAGTCATCTCCAGGGACGGTGACTCCACCACTTCCCTGGGCAATGATTAAATCCATCACAAAGTTAGCAACCCAGCCTGTGAAGAAATTCTTCCTAATGTCCAACCTGAACCTCCCTTGCTCAGATTGATGCTGTGTCCTCCTCATCCATTCAGTTGTTACCTGCAAGAAGAGGCCGGTCCCCACCTGGCTACATCTTCCTGTCAGGGAGTCATAGAGGGTGATAAGGTTTTCCCTGAGCCTCGTTTTCTCCAGGCTGAACAACCCTCAGCTGCTCCTCATCATACACAAGCTCTAGACCCTTCACCAGCTCCGTTGCCCTTCTCTGGACATGCTTCAGTCACTCAATGTCTTTCTCGCAATGAGGGGCCCAGAAATGGACACAGAACTTGAGGTGCCTCCCCAGTGCCGAGTACAGGGAGACAATCACTGCCCTGGTCCTGTTGATACAGGACAGGACGCCATTGGCCTTCTTGCCCACCTGGGCACACGCTGGATCATGTTCAGCTGCTGTCAACCAGCACCCCTGGGTCATTTTCCACTGGGCAGCTTTCCAGTCACTCTGCCCCCAGCCTGTAATGCTGCAAGGGGAACATGGAAAACACTTGTGAATCCTGCCAATCAAAATGAAATTTTAACAATGATATTTTTAATTCTTTTTGTGTAAAGATAAATAACCTTCATGTAGTTTAGCTTACAAAATGTTATAATTTTGTGGGTTACTATCCACATTAATGAAGTGATATACTTATGACTAAAATTTTAATGCAAAAGGAATATTGGTAACTAGTCAACCACTGAATTCTTGTACATCAATTTTTGATAAAGCCAGCAATCTAGATAGAAGAAGTTAATATCATCAGTACCTTTTAGGCCATGGATAGCCATATCTGAAGCCACTGCATGAATGAAATAAAACAAACAAGGAAGGCTTTGAGGGGCATGCTTTTTTATGCCCAGACATCATAAGTAAAAAAATTGAAATTCACTGATATTTGCTCTCATATACAACCCATGCTGTACCTGTTTCAAAACTTTAAACAATCTGCATAGCAAATCATTTCATGTAACTACAAAATCCAGTTGAGTTAGCATGAGAACACCTATGATGAGATAAATGAAGTCGATATTGTTTACATTTACATTTTCTAAGCAGTAAAATGAATGGTTTGCAAAGACTCGTGACTAAAAGCTTTAAGAATTATATGAATTGTGTATAACAAGGAACATGTGAATGACAGCACATAAAGAAATGACATTAATAAGGAATAAACAGCAGGTGTCGATGGCACTGAAATCATCAAGCCATCAGACATCATGGCTCATCTCTACATACAACTTCAAGGTGCTCAGAGTAGGAAAACAACAGGCAGACTACAACCAGAGAGGGAAACAATGCCTCTGAGTAGATCAGCAGAATTCCCTAACGAAGGGAGAAAAGGAAAAGGGGGAATGATAAAAACCGGCATCAGCAATTTGAAGGCATATCCAAAAAAAAGGCACGTGATTGATAAATTACAGCAACCTTACAGGCATGAGATCCTTCACAGTTTATGACCCTTGCTCACTGTCCTGCACAGACTCGCTACACAGACGTTATGTTACTTGTAAGCATGAAAATAGGACCATAGGTATGAGTGTATTTCTAAGGCACATTATGTTTTATTTCTCCTCTTTGCTAACATTTATGATTATTTTATCCTCAAATAATTGAAAAGTCAAAAAGTGACAAAATACTTTTCTTTGATTCTATAAGTTACCATAATCAAAAGCTTATATTTCCATCAGAAGACTATTTCCAAGACAGTCATAATTCTAAGGAACTTTGTGTTACAGTGCAACCTCCTATCCTTTTCTACAAGAAGCAGTAGTCTTCACAGGGCAAACCATAAAACACACAAGTTAAATTGCATATAAATACACTATAAACAAGCAAATAAAAGTGCTTGGATTTGTATTTCAAAAATTTAATTATAACACAGGGCATTTTCCTGGACAGTTGTCTTTCTTTTTTTTTTTTTTTTTTGACAATTCTTTGATTTCAATATGAAACAGCCATTAAAACTTTTAAAACATTTTTTTAAAGCAGATAAGTATGAAAATATTATTCACCTCTCTTGCTTTGCTAAACTGAAAGTAACTTGAAAGAAATATATTTGAGAGAAGAATATAGATTAAACATGTATGAAGTAATATGTGTGAACTGAGAAGAAAAACTGTCGTGGTTTAAACTTAGTTGGCCACTCCCGTCTTTTCTCTTGTTGGATAGGTGAGAAAAAAAGATAAGAAAGGTTTAATAATTGAAGCAAAGTAAAATATTATAATAATGATGATACTACCACTACTAACAGTAATAAGAAGGAGAGGGAGAGAGAAAGAGAGAAAACCCAGGACAGACAAGTGATGCCCAACACAGTTTCTCACCACCCACTGACCGATGTCCAGGCTGACCCCCAGCAGCAACTGGCCCCTCCTGACCAACTCCCCCAGTTTATATGACGTGAGGAATATCCCTTTGGCCAGTTCAGGTCAGGTGTCCTGCCTGTGCTTCCTCCAAGCTTCTTGTGCAGCCCCTCACTGGCAAAGCAGTGAGAAGTCCTTGACTTTGGGTCAGTACTGCTTAAGAGCCAAAACAACCATGTGTCATAAACATCATTCTCATACTGAATCCTAAACACAGCATTGTAACAGCTACTAAGAAGAAAATTATCCTAACCAAAAACAAGAACAAGTTTGTTGTTTTTTTTTTTAAATCCAAACCATTGCTGTATGCTTTTAAGGTTTATCTGAACTGATATCAAAAGGCATTCTACTGTCTTCAATCCCTAAAAATATTCATGGCAATCAAAATAATCCACCTTTCCAGTGTTTGATATGTTCAGAAACAATTTTAAAGGATAATCCAGCCCATTAAAACAGGCAAAGTATTCTTCATTATTTCAGTTCAGATTAAAATAACAAATACATAAAATAAAAGAAGTTTATCCACTTTTCATTCAAACTTCTGTGGGCCCAGAAGCAATGAGCTGATTGGCACTTTGTTGCAAAGGTTTCATGCTGATTGTCATGCAGAAAAGCTACTGAAATACTTTTGTCAGAGACAGCAATAAGCTGCCAAACAAAGATTAACAATCATAGCAAAATATTTCATTTCCCAAAAGTCATGGACATTGTGACTTCTTTGACAAATGGGACTTAATTCAGTTTTAAATGACACTGAAGCATTGAAAACTTCTAAGCTTTGATTGCATCTGAGTGCAGAAACAGAGCAGAGAGTACTTTTATCTTATTGTAATGAACTTCAATTAATAATTCATAATTTTTAATATTTTAATAGATTTCATGCTTTAGAGCCTACCTAAGCAAACTGGAAAACCACAGGGTATAGAGGCATCCTCACTACAACAAAACAGTAGGAAAAAAGATTTCATGGTTTCTTGAGCAATGAAGACTTGCCTCAGTAAAAATTTATGTACCCTTTACCCTCACACATTGGGGAATTTTTATCAAGAAGTTATTCATTACATACTCAGAGACTCTGTACCAGTTTAGCTTCATATTCTTCTCTCTGCAGTTTCTAAGTGCCTAAACCTATGCAAAAATGTAAAAATTTCTCACTAAACAACAATGAATAAAAAGGGTTTGGCCTGAAAAGTCTTTGAGCAGTAACAAGAAAGTGAATCACAGTAGGGGAATTAAATCAATTAAAGAAAATGGACAGCTCTAATTTATTTAGAAGAAAATATTTAGGTTGGAAAAGTATAGATTCATTGAAATTAGCATAGTTCCTTGCATGGGCTTACAAGGTAGACTGCCAAGGGTAGGCTTTCCAGCGCTGAGATAAAACAGCTGTGTCTCTGCATGGGTCCAGAAGCTCTAATGTAGTCAATGATGTGGTGATTTTATGGTCAGGATCTCCTATCTGGACAATGACAGAGGTCCAAAGTTTACAACCAGACATACAGTTTCAGATAATAGGTTTTTACTCCAGTGAAGGCTCCAGCAGATGTTCCAGTTCACCACTGCTGTTACAAGATTAGATACGCAATTCAGGTCGTTCAACATGATCATCAGGCTATCCAGGCTCACCTGGAAAACTCCTTACAAAATGATATAAACCCACAGAGATTCTCTGTGGATGCAGAAAAGGTCACAGAGCTTATCTGGATGTTCAACACCCTAATGACAAAGCTACAGGCTGTTCTGGATTCTCAAAGTCTTTAAGTTCTACCCCAATTCATGACTTTGCAGCTGTTCTCTGAGAATTTCTCTGTGATCTCTCACTTTCTTTTCTCACTCAGCTTTCATCTGTGCAGAACAGGATCTCTGGGAGATATTGGTCAAAAATTCCCCTTTGGCATTTCTTTCCTATTTGTAGCAGGGCAATTGACAGCCATCTTGCTTCTGAGTGGATGAAAGAAGATGAAAGAAAGATGGTATAAAGTGAAGAAGTGAAAAAGCACTGATCATCAGATAACAAAAGAAAAAATTGTAGCTGACAAAGTTTAACTCATTCAACTTCTATTAAGATACTTGATTCTGACAACCCAAGAGCTTTCTGTTTTTTCTTAGTTAGTGCTTTGCATTCCTTCACACAAAAAATATGCCTTGATTCCATTAATTTTTAGTCATTCTAACTGTGTTTTAATATTTATTTTGATATGGCATTATAGAAAACATGTAAAGCATCCACATTTTACTAAAAAGACAGTATGTTTATGTGATTGTCAAGAACATACACCAGCATACATCCTAGTCACAGGAATGGAAAAACAATGTGTTTTTTGATTTGCAAAAATCTGGAAGATAACTACACCTTGGTAGAACTAAAACCTGTTGTTCTTTGGTGCTGGCAGTTGAGGTATTTGAAAAATAGTTCTGCCCCTTCTTAGCCCTTTTTCTTGTGAACATTTCAAAAATTTCAATAAAATTATTTAATTTACCCAAATCAAATAATAATGTAGATCAAGCTGGAAGATGATCAGTGGCATGAGAGCACGTAGTAAGCATGCATAGGAGGCAGTTTGCCTCCTATAAATCTGTAGACATATAGAAACAAACTTCAGAACTTGCAGAAATTAGTCTACTGATAAGGGAATATTTTAGGCTTCATTTGAAGTTTTCTAAATCTCTGGAGTTATATTTTTGAATTCTGATAGATTAATGGTGGCAAGAAGAGAAAATTATTTTTGGAAGATACATTTATGGAGAGGTTCTAGGATATAACTGCTATTAGGTAATAAACGTTCAGCTTGGAAGATCTCTTTCAGCTCTCTTTCCTAGACCTTTGACTATACTTTACAGATAAGAAGCACTTTTAACTTTTTTTTTTTGCTTTCTTTGAAATCCTACAGTGAAAATATGGCAGAAAGAATATCCAAAAGACTGTCTGAGAAATTAAAAGTTATCTGGATAAACTTGAATGTAAAGGTCTTCATTTTCCTGTAGAATTGCTTCCTATTGCAAGAGTTTTTACTATTTCAGTTACATGGACAATATTTTCTTTCGCAGCCTTGCCATTCACAGAATTCCCCATGTCCATCAGTGCAGTAATGACACAAGAACTGTAAATATAACTTGGACAACAATTTTCAGAGCAACTCAGAAAGAAGCAGAAGGGCAATGCTTCTCATCTGCACAGTTGCAATTGTACTGCAGAAACAGGACACGTGAGGGCTCTGTCCCAGCTCACCCCTTCTGTACCTGACTGTGGCCACCAGACTGCAAGAGGAGGTCTAAGAGCTTAAGCATTCAGAATAACCTCAAAGGCTTTACGAATAACCTAAAAGTTTTATGAATATTCAGATAAATAAACATGCAGGAAAACATGTCATTAAACAAAAACTTCGGTAAGTGGTATCCACAAAGACTAATTTTCCATTACATTTCTGTTCAATTTTAAAAGAAACCTAGCAAGACCTTAGTGTGAACTCACACGCTAGAAGACATCAAAGAATTCACACAAGAGATGTTTGGAGTGCCACAAAAGCTTCACATGATATTTAACATGCATATAAAATGTTATGTTTATAGCACAGTGATTTGTTCAGTAGCAAATAGTGGCTCGTATCTTACATCTTGATGTCTGTTTCCACGACATTGTACAAACTTCTTGAAATTTCTGCCACTGTCCTTTCAGTTGAAAACAACTAAAAAAGTTCAGTTCAAAGAGGAAAGGGGAAAAAAGAAAGAACTCAATGATCATACTGAATTTACATTATTTTTCATGGAAGATTTTCTCAAGAGACAGTCTTAGAAATTTGTACCATTAAAACAAAATAAAAAATACCTTCAAACAAAACAAAGCAAAACACACATAACCAGAAAATTATTTCAAACTACATAGCCCGGGATAGTTACGTGCAGTCATTGATAAGTACACTGCAGCTGCAGGCAGCTTTTACAACTTATATGTCTTCAGTATAGGAGAGGCAGAGAACTGTCACTCTATGACCTTAGAACACACTCCTGTTTCAGCCCACTTTCATGATCTTCCTTGTGAAAAAAAAAGTATTCTCACTGACCGGGTAATTTTGGCATGGAAGTTATGCCCAGCAACTCTCAAGATCCTCATCAGGGTGTTCTCACTGATCAAAATACCTTGGGACTCTGGGTCAGGCATCCAAAGACACTTTGGAAAAACAGTAAAAATAAAGGCAGGATTTTTAATATAATAGTGAAGTGACAGTTAAAACAGTAGGAAATTATTCTACAATTTTATCATCATTTCAAGAATAAGAACAAGCATTTCTCTCCACCTTCAAGCAGCTTCAGTCATTCCTCCTTTGTAACAAGGATCACCTCCTCCACTAAGTATAGCCCTACCTAAAATAGAGCTGCCTTCGAACATCTCCCTTGTACCACAAGTACTCTTTCACTTCAGTAAACCTCTCCTGGTATTGTAGACACTTTAAAAAGTTTCCATTCAGCAGAAATATGACTGAGATTCAGATTAAAGGGCCCAGACTTCCTCTTGATGGGTACCCAGTGATTTCCTTATCATAAGGTAGACATTTTTCTTTCTTGGCACCTTCAGCAATGCACTCTGCTGCCTTGTTAAAGTTGGGGTATACATTCCAACTGCAGCACAAAACTGACACAGAAATAGATTTTTGTGACACCATTAGTTTTCAAGAATAATTTTCCTAAAATGTAAGAGGCAATTATCTTTCTGTTCAAAAGCAGAATGACATGAAGCACATGTTTAAATAGCTCTGTCATATGCAACTTAATGCCAGCTGAAACTGAATAATTTAGGCATTCTTCTGCTAGTCATTTGGCTTTAACTTCATTGTCAATGAGCTCTGAATGCACTTCTAAATTGATTACCATATAGTTTACATTAGTACCCTCTGAAAATCTTGGACCGAAATGAGAATATTACCTTAACAAGCTTTTAGGCTATTAGAACTGTCTCTTACTTAGAGTTTATTAGGTTATAGAGGCCTTTTTTATTTAAACTGATGAGATCAAAGTGCAGGAAAGTAACCAAGTATTCTGAACATTTTAATAGTGTTGCAATTAGATTTTAAAAATACACACAGATTGGGTCCAAAAACTTTATTAGTTTAGCACAGTTCTCTAAGAGCCTCTGCTGTACAAGTTTTAGGTTTGAGGGTTTACAGATTATTCTGATTAGTCGCAGAAGAGAAAGCATAATGCAACTTTTCTTCTCAAAAAATTAAAAGTACCACAACGTGAAATTTTATCCAGTGTGTAGGTTTCATAATCTAAACAGAACCTTAGACATCATGATACAAAGAACAAAGGATATACTTCCAGCAGACTGAAGGGATCATTACTAGTGCTTTTTCCTAGAGGCCCTGCTTAATGCACCCTAATGAAAAAGGCATTTTCTCTTCAAAAGGGAAGCAGCATAACACCAAGGAACTGGAAATTATGTTTTTCCTGCTGCTTTACCCTCTGAGACCCCATGGGAGGCCCACACTGTTCAGTCTGTTCCTGAAGGACTGCACCCCATGGAAGGGACTCAGACTGGAGCAGTTCATGAAGAACTGCAGCCCATGGGAAGGGCTCACACTGGAGAAGTTCATGGAACACTGTCTCCTGTGAGAGGGACCCCATGCTGGAGCAGAGGAAGAGTGTGAGGAGTCCTGCCCCTGTGGAGGAAGGAGCAGTAGAGAAAACATGTGTTGAACTGACCACAGGCCCCCTTCTCCATCTCCCTGTGCTGCTTGAGGGAGGAGGTAGAGAAAAGTGGGAGTGAAGCTGAGCCTAGGAAGAAGGGAGGGTTAGGATGAAGGTGTTTTAAAATTTGGTTTTACTTCTCACTATCCTACTCTGATTTGATTAGTAATAAATTAAACTAATTTCCCCAAGTCAGGTCTGTTTTGCCTGTGTCAGTAACTGGTGAGTGATCTCTCCCTGCCCTTATCTCCACCCACGAGCCTTTCACTGTATTTTCTCTTCCCTGTCCAGCTGAGGAGGGCAGTGATAGAGCAGCTTTGGTGGGCACCTGGCATCCAGCCAGGGTCAACTCACCACAGGCCCATCCATTATCTGACGGTCCTAGAAATCTTCCAATTACTCTAAAATAGCAGCGGCAGAACCTTGTCCTAAAGATTCATAGCCTAAGTACACAATCTAACAAAGCAGATGTATTTTTTATCTCTGGTTGAATGAAAGGGTATATATTTAAACATCTAGTGAAATTAAGACACACACAAACAACAAAAAAAAATTACCTGGAAGGAGGAAAATTATTAGTGCTTTACAGAAGGATTCTGGCAAGAGTTCTTAGAAGTAGAGAGCATCTATTTACAAATCCATTCTTTTAACATACTGCCTTCCAAACCCCCTAGCTCCATAATGTCACGTGAATATAAAATTCAATTAAGTGTAATGGAATTCTCGTAAATAAAGGGTTAATATAAATGATTCTGGCCTATTCCAAAACCTCAGTTATGTTTCACACAACTTGACTACCAAAGGTTACTGTTTCCCCAGCTGAAACTCTTCATGCACTGTACATCTCTGACAGAGCTGGCCTACGTATATTTGGATACTAATTTAAGCTTATACTCTTAGTTGTTTATATAAAGGTGCATAGGGAAATAGCTAAGAAAACACTTCAGGGTTTTTGTTAAAGTATTGATACAAATGAAAACTGATGAACTTGCAAATCAATCCATATGTAATCAGTAGAGAAAATTAAATGCATAGAGAGAAAAAGACATAGTGAAGATGGAACACATAAAAAGTAAAGAGATGAAAACAGTGGGTTTGAAAAAAATTGCCTCCTACTACAAAAAAAAAGAAGTTGATTACCAGTATAATTAGAGTAAAACTACCTATACATACCACCTCAAAGTCAGAAAATATTACCTCTGTCAGGGAAATAAAAGTAGATTTTTTTTCCTAAACTTAAGAATTCAAATCATACAAGCAATGATTGAATTAAATGACAGGGCATAAATTTATATTTTAATCTTGCAAAAGCCGTTATGAGGCTCGGTATTGTTTAACCAGGTCCTGCCGCTACAGTACTTTGAGATTTCCACACACAGAAGTTTTCACAAGACAAAAACAAATTATAATTTAAGGGTGCTTGGTTGTTTGAAAGATAGGTGTGTCAGAATGCTGTGGTGGAGGAATATGAGGGAAAGGAAAATAAACCAAATAAAAGGTGAGGGCAGATGTGTCACCTTGGATGAGAAGGAAAAGATGGGGGTGGAATTTTGAGCAATTCTCAAATCTACCAGTAGACACAGGGTTTTGTTAACTTCCTTTCCATAGGAGTTTAAAAAAAAAAAACAAACCAAAACAAACCCACAACCACCACAAAAAAAACAAAAAAAAACCAGAAACCAAAAAAACCCACAAAAAAACCACAAACAAAAAAAAAAAAAAAAACAAACAAAAAAAAAAAAAAAAAGGAAGAAAAACAATACTGTGTGGAATAATAGTTCTGTCCAGACAAAGAAAAGATATATTTTATATCTCATGTGGCTGATGAGCCAGTGAGCTTCAAGACATTGTACATTCAGAATAAAGGGTTTCAGGGGGAAAAATTATCTTTTCAAGTACAAAATGTGGGACTGTGTAACTTCTGAGTCATTCATCCAAATGAAGGACGTTACAGCCATAAAGTACAAGTCCTCTATCTGTCATTTGGTATTTTTCTCCTCTGCCTGTATTAAATACAGTTTTCATTTGTCTAAACACATTTAAAAAGAACTTGTTTATTGTTTGGGGGTTTTTTTGTTAAAGGGGATAAGAGATTATGAGAGTAAAATTTCACGTGCTAGGTTTTGAATTGTTTCAGTATCAAGGATACTGAATTAACTACTTGTAGTGGGTTTTAGCTCTTATTTTACTCACTAAGCCAAGAAAATAAGTGTCACCTCCTTCTAGATGCATGTAGCTATAAAACAAGATCTTCTGAGCATTAGATATCTCCATTATGCCATAGATCTGGACAGTAAATATTCCTCTTAAAGGAACTGTCAGCTGACAAAATCTCTAGCAGTGTTTAATAGCATATCCCACAGTTACTGATCCTATCAGAGCGTACTGGAAACAGGAAGTTTGCAATAAATTCCTGTTTCTAGTGTGTCCTCTACAGTTCTATCCCCAAAGGACACTGTAATAGTCCTGAACTACTACGAGTTTGAGAGTTCGTGAGGAAACATCAATCCATCCTGAAATCCTCAAGGATAAATAGAGCCTGCCAATACCACTTTCAGATACCTACATTTTCAAAAGAGGATTCTTCTAAATGTTTTATCAGAAGCAAAAGAAAATTGAAGCTTTTTCTGGGAGAAGAGAGAAAAAAAAAATCCTAACTGGTTTTGCAATATTTTCTTCCTTTCTTACTTTGTACAGAAATACAACCATCTACCTACATGTACACATGCACACACAGACTCTCATATATTTATATTCATATTTTATTGATTCTAGAGAGGGTTATTGCAGATGTGTACAAAAAGTCATTCAAAGTTTGTCGAGCTGAACGTCCATGCACTCAATGTATGTTACAGTACTATTTTCTAGTGAGTAAGAGGAAGTAACAAAAAGTATGCACTATAGATGCTTGAAGAATCCTTCAAAAGCATTTTGACCAACAGCAAGTCATTATCTAAGTTACAGACAGGCATGATCTAAAATATATTTCTACCAGCTACATTTGTTGGTAGAAGGTTTAAATCACAAAACAGATTCTTAGTTGATGTAAACTAAAAAGAAAAAGAAAAAACCTTTCCCAAAAGTCTCCCCCAAAAACTTCTCCACAGGACCTCTTTTAAACAATACAGTTATAAGCCTATTAGAAGAAGAAATGGCTCTCAAAATTTTGCATTTGAGAAATATTTTAAATTAAACCAGAACAGTTGGGAAGAAGTTACCATATTTTGTTCACATATTCAAAGACAAAATTCAAACTATTATCCAATTAAAAGTTCTTACAAGACTTTAGATAAAACACCTTTGCCTTTTAAATCTACTGCCAATTACAACCATTATTAGTAAAATCAATTCTATAGCTAAGTTCAACAGCTAACTTAGCTATGTAAATATATAGACCATGTTGAGCAATATGGCCAAATTCCCAGACTAAAAAAAAATGGTTATATCTCAAATTATCTTGTAAGGACCTTGACCCTTCATAACTAATTAAGTGAATTTAGATAATTTCCTCTCTATCAATCAGAAAAAGTAAATAGAAGACTTTATTGTACCCTAGTTCACTTTACTTTGCTGTTTGACTTCTACTCCATCTCCCTCAAATTGTCTTTTCAAAGAGACTCTGTACAATAAGAAGCCTTTCAGGTCAGTATGTGGGAGTACAGCTTTCATTAGCGATAATTGAACTTGTTTGCATAACTCTGTATAACCAATCTGAGGACACATTCTCTATCAAAGATGCACATTTTCCAAGGGAGCCTTCTTTCTGAAGGAGAAGCTTTCCCAGCAAGCTGGCAGCCAGGTCGCTGCAGTTATTTCCACCCACTCCCCTTCTTTCTTACTTCCAGAATCTCTACTAGATTAATTAATTTGGGTTAGTTCCAAATGTCTGAATTCCAAAAATCTCCCTTTAATTAGTAGAAGGACTACTGTGAGTTTCTTAGTGATCTCTCAGTCATAACCATTTAGTTGACTAATAAAGTCTTAACATGAATAGGAAGGCAGACGCGTTTCAGAAGGGCTGGAAAAAAAGATCTCAAAACAGCAGAAACTATTTTTTCCTCAATTAGTTCTACTCAGACAAGGGAACTCACACGTAGAATAATTTAATGGGTTTAATCCTGTTAAATAATATATGAGAAAATCTTATTTGAACCACCTAGAAATTTTATAAAGGATTCACAGGAATAGCTTATAGTGGTCACAAACAATGTGGCAACTGCATATGCAGTTGTTTTTTATGGTGTAAGTAATGTGAAATCATTTGAACAGCTTACTTTTTAAAGAGAACATACTTTGCCACCCAACAGAAAGATGCGTTTTTAGTAATAGAAGTCTCTGTATTGACCCTTGGAATCTAAACCCCTGAAGGATGAGGAAAAGAGGATTATTCCTCTTCAGTTTAAATATCATAAATAACTTACTGATCTGAGCAGATGCTTAAGAACAGAAAGAATCAGAATCAATGTTTATGATATACAAACTCTTGTTGCACAGGATAATGTCTTCAGTGTCAGGCTAATCATCAATACTGCTATTGAACACCCTCCACCCAACTTGTTAGAAATACACGATGGTAAACAAAAAAACCTCTCCAGCCACATGACCAGAAAGACCATGATTCTAAACACTGGTTGGTAATGCCCATTTAAGGAAAAAGTGGGCTCTGATCCTAAATCTATCAAAAGCTTTTATACAACAGTCATCGCAGAAGAGTCAGATCTTGAACTGGAGTGGTTTAAACTGGATAACAGGAGGCTGAAGGAGGCAAGGTCAGGGTCAGTCTCTTCTGCCTACTAACAAGCAATAGGGCAAAAGAAAATGACCTCAAGTTGCACCAGGGGATGTTTAGATTGGATATTAGAAAATATAAAAAAAATATTAAAATAGAAAAAATCCTTCACTGAAAGGATTGTCAAACATTGGAATAGGCTTCCCATGGCAGTGGTGGAGTCACCATCCCTGGAGGTATTTAAAAGATGTGGATGTGGCTCTTAGGGACATGGTTTAGTGGTGGACTTGGCAGTGTTAACAGCTGGACTCAGTGATCCTTAAGGTCCTTTGCAACTTAAATGATTCTATGATTAAATCTCAGAGTAAGTTGTTACCACTCATTGCAATTGCTCTAATGCCTTTTCTTAACCAACTTGTGTGATCTCTGTGATGTGTACTTGATTTAAAATATGAATACATAGGTTTTGGTTTTCCTGTGTGGTTTTGAAAATTATTGGTCCAAGACACCAGCAAAACTCTACTCTAACACTCTCAAACACTAGAGTCACTTTTAGTATCAGAGATATTTTACTTATCTCCCTTCTCGGTTAAATCTCGGTTGAATTTTCATTACACTACATCCAAGTGACAGCACAGACAGTTATTCCCTTTCTGTAACTAGCAAGCAAAATTAATGGTAGCAGTGAAGAAGTTATGGCTCAAGTTAGCAACCCTAGTTCTAGGGAGAAAGCTTGTGCAAACCCAACCAGAAGGCTGTGTAATCTCACTTAATTGCAACTGGTGTTTCCTGTACAAACAAGGTCCACCAGCTCGTAATTGGTCCAAATCCATGGTAAAATCACATTTTAGCTCAGCAGTAGGAGATAATGGCATTACTCATTGCCAAGGCAACAGTTGAAGAGAGACCTCACACACCAATCCTCGCTCACTTCAACAAAGTCATGATTACACTCTTTAGAGTTACTATTTTTCTCTTCCCCAGGGGTATAAACCATATTTAAACCCAAGTATAAAGCAAGCCCTGATTTTATTTTCTATATTTAGAACTACCTCTACCACAAAGCACTCACACTGATTTCATAGATGAGCACACAGGTAAGAAGTTTGCTGAACTTGTACAATGTAGGTAATATTTATGCACGGAAAACGCAGATGTTACACCATCAAAAAGAAGCAATCAATCAACATTACCTTAGTTAAATGCTTCTGACAGATTGACAGTCTCTACCATTTCTTAGAGTTAATTATGTTTCATGACCTTTTGAGTTTTTAGAATGTCATGAAACTTTTAACGCTCTTCTGTTTTCTCACCTATGCCTGCAAATGAGTCAGGTTAGAACTAGTGATTAACAGCTGCTAAATATAAAGGACTATAAAAATGCAAACTAATCTGCTGAATGGTTTAAACAGAGCAGGTTTTAGGAAATCTAGATAGGTTGAAGGTATTGTTTATGAGAAATCTCTCTGTTAGGAAGATAATGACTTAGAAAGTACCTTCTACTGTTTCTCCTGGGTTTTGTTTGCTTTCTTATGAAATATCGCTTTCTTAAAAACATGGTCTTAGAAGTAGGTAGAGGATTTTACCTCTGTTACTGGGACTGAAGAGATTTTTCACAACTTACAGCTCTAACAAACATAAATAAACCTCAGACAGAAAGTAAACTATGGTTTAAATCCTTCTTGTTTCTTTTCAATATTGTCTCTCAGCTGAAAAAAAAAAAAAAAAGAAAAGAAAAAAAGTGTTCTGGAGTTTGCCGGATGATATGCACAGGTAAGAGTCATTTTGTGTTTTACATTACACTGCAAGCCAATCTCTAACAACATAAACACTCCATTTTCCTTGTGAATGTTTCTGTGCAAATATTCTTATTATCACTATTATTTTTAAGTGTAGCTAACCAAAATAACACACAGTACACAGGTAAAATCTACAGAGACCATTAGCCATCCTATAATTCTCAATACAACCCATGCAAGCCCAACTTTGGTGCTCATAGTCACTGTAAGATGTATCAGTGATCCCAAATATCTTCTCCTTGGTGGCTTAAACCGCTGAGCTCCTAAAGAGAACCCACAGGTTGGATCAGAGGAGGCAGCCTGTGCAAGCTCAAACAAGGCTGTGCACATTTGGTTCAAGGTCCAACACTGTTTGTTTACACCAGATGGCCCAACTGCCCCACCTCTCAGTGGATATCCCAAGTTCACCGACAGCAGTGGAGATACATCACTGTCAATAAATGTACAACACAATTTTAAGCATTCTTGTGAAAAGCTTACATTACATAAAGTCTTCAACAATAAATTGAACATAAATTTGTGACAAATGGACTTAAAATTATTTCTAGCATTTGGTGCATCTCTTTTTGGCCTACAAACTGGCTGAAAAAGTCTCAAGAATAATTTATTTTCTACTACTGAACATCATCTGAACAAACTTTCAGTGACTGACCATGAATATGGGAGTCTCTCTCTTATGGGGAAATGTTGAGAGAATTGGGATTGTTCAGCTTGGAAAACAGAAGGCTTTGGGGTGACCTAATTACAGTACCTGAAGGGAGCCCACAAGAAAGATGGAGAGGGACTATTTACAAGGGCCTGGAGAGACAGGTCAAGGGGGAATGGGTTCAAACTGGCAGAGAGTAGGTTTAGATTAGATATTATGGACAAATTCTTCCCTGTGTGGGTGGTGAGGCAATGGTACAGGTTACCCAGAAGAGCTGAAGATATCCCATGCCTGAAGAGTTCAAGACCATGTTGGATGGAGCTCTGAGCAACCTGGTCTATTGGAAATTGTCCCTGCCTATGGTAGAGGGTCAGAACTAGATGCTCTTAAAGATCCCTTCCAACCCACACCATTCTGTGAGTCTATGATCTCAGATACTCTAAACCCCTTAGGATATCTCTTCTCTATCGTTATGTGACTAGAGAAAGATTTTTAAAAATCAACACAAATGCATACATATTTCATTCCAAGAAATAAGAGTTTTTCATTTGACTTCATATTTTCATCATATGCAACAGGAGTTAGCAGCTCTACTGATGCTTTTTCCTTATCTTGCACTACAGCCATTGCACATTTGCATCACTTAGTTTTTTTACAGGAACAAAAGAGTATATTGCTTAATATTTGCAAGTAGATAACAAAATGCCTACCCCAAGACCATATAAGAGTGTTATCAAGTAACCACAAGTTCTTAAATTTCAGGAGTCTTCCCCAGTTTTGTTTCAATAAATATCTTTATTTGAGAATTATGTGGTCTGCAAAATGGGCCATGTCAAGATGAACCCAGAAAGTACCTTAGAAAAGCTAACATTTTCTCGGCAGCTTAAATCCCCTGCACCAAGGACCACAGATTTTTGGTAAAATTTTCAGCAAATTACAGCTTTAAAAATTTTTATCTTCACTGGTTTTTAGTTTGGAAGGGGGGATTGATCAACAAGCAGCATGAACAGAACACTGCAAGTGGATTGGTAAAGGCTATAATGGGTTTGTGTGGCAGAAGCTCTGCTTGTTCTGAAGTGCTCCAGCCTTTGCAATATTTTCTACTGTATTCATCCACTAATTAAAAATGAAGCATTGGTAAAACTTATTAGAACATGACCTCAGATACAGACAGAAAAATTCTAGCTATCTTTAGAATAATATAGGACAGCGAAAGGAGTTTTTAAACATGGTAAGATAAATTGTTTTTTCTTTCCAACTTTCTTATTTACCCCAGAGGTTTAGGTCTGTGCAGAGCAAGAAATCAAGTATTGAAGTAAATCACATATTCTATTAGATAAAAAAGCTTACATAAAGCTTTCACTCAAATTAAGCTGCCACAACTGAGGTTTGGATGTGACCCAATTTTTCATTTTACCTATTTAATTGCTATTTAGAAGTCACTGGCTTTTTGTTCAGCCATAAGAAACAGCTGATTGTTGGGTTTACCTTCAGTTTTTTTCTGCAAATTTGCAATTAAATGTTGGGATTTAAAGTGCTTTTTGAGTTATAATGCACTTTCAACTTGGACTTAAATATGCATCTCAAATCAAATATTGAATTTGCCCACTAAAATGAAATGAGATTTTTTTTTTTTAAATACTAGATCCCTTAGTTATCTTTAAAGAGAACTTAACTATGATAGCTCCAAGGGCTCAGCTGTCAAAATTACCTCTCTGACAATCAAAATCATTTGCTTCATTGATATTCTGACTATCATAATGAAGGCTAATGATACCAGGCTCCAATTAACTTCACCATTTCTCTTCTTTGATAAGTAACTGGCTTCTGTCAATTTACAGGTTTGAGGAAGCTTTTGGTAGGATACTGGTTAGCATTACAAAGGTATTTGTTTGGGGTTTTTTTTAAATAATTTTAAAACAATCTTAGAAACAGAAAATGTATACTTCATTCTTTTCAGTTTAATCATAGTTTAATTCCCAAATGCTAGCAAGGTTGCTGACTGAGGTTGCTGCAGGAACTCACAGCACAGGAGTGACTCAGGGTCCTGGGAGCTCACAAACTACCACAGATCCCACTGCTGTGATGTCGCCTCTTAAGTGCAAAATGATGCTGCAAGGCAAGGATGGAAAAGGTTGACTAAAACTTCCTTTTATCAAAACTGATCTTGTTAGAGCAGGAAACACAACGATCTTTTGTGCTATTATTTAAATACTAACACCTTTTTACAGCAACATGCATGAGGTAACAGGCATTCCCTGTGCTGCAAGTAAAACCCTTCAGCTCTGCACCAAGGTGTTTTAACACCAGCAGGAGAGAGAGCATCTGAGACAAATGTCTGTTTCCCAGTTTTTAAATTCTCACATCACAAAGTGCTTGGAAATGTTCAATTATCTTTCCACAGTTTGTTCTTTTGTTGCTGCTGTCGCTGTTTACAGGGTTTGATTTTGGGTGTATACACTTTCCCCTCCCCTGCCATCCAAACTGACAGGAAATCACATCTGTCTGCATATAGTTGCTGTTAAATTCCAGATGTACTATTGACTAATTACTCTACTGAATGCATAAAAAGATGTATTTTCAATGTCATCTTCACTGTCATTTTTATAAGATTTAACTCAGAACTCTTTTCAATCCATAAATGGAGAATATTAAGAAACAAAAGCACAAATAAATACCTTCTCTCTATAGAGAAATGGAGAGGAAAAATTACTTCCTCAAGATCACATATGAAGAATACAAACCTGGTTTCTTAATTCCCATTATTTTAAAAAATCCATACACACAATTTCAAAAACGTCCATTTTCTTGACTTGCATGACATCATTCCTCTACCTACTTTCACATAAAGTGGGGAAAGAGAGCTTAGTAGATTGATTCACTTTCTGGTGTGTTACCAAGTAAAAGAGTTCCTTGTGCTTACTCTTAGTGGAGTCTAGAGATAATTCAACATCATCTCAAAGTTGCTTAGTCTGTTCTGAAAAGGATTATCCCTCCAACAATATTCATTTAGAAAACTGATATTTATCTATCAGCAGGAAGGAATTACCATTAAACATCAGCTGTGCCAAAATGTAAGTATGTATTACATTAACAGAGCCGACAGAGGAGGCTGCCTATAGCACAGCATCGAGGCCAAATTCTAGAGCTGTGATCTCATGTTCCACACAGTGAGGACACTGCAGACATGTTCAACTCTGTTCTGAGGACTTCTCACAGACTCACGGCCCCATTAATGCACGAGAGACAATGGTTCCTACAGAATCAGCAAACTAAAATCTGAAACATCCTCTGCCCAGCACCAGAAATTATCCAGAAATACTATCTAACAGCAAAATTTGCAGGCAACATCCAGACTTGCCTAGCAAACAGTCACACCATAACCAGGCTGTCCAAAGTTTTGCTGTGTATATGCCAGACAGTATATTTTTTACAGTCAGCAATTAGTGTGTGCAGGATCAAAGAATCCTAGAAAACTTGAGGTGGGAATAGGTCACTCAGTTTAACTTCCTGCTTAAAGCAGGACAACCTTTTGAGTTTGAGCATGAGTCTCAGATCCTGGTCCAGACAAAGTGTGAGTATTGCCAAGGACAGAGATTATTTGTCTGCCCTGCACAACCAGTGCCAGGGCTTAGACGCTTTGTTGCAAATAATTTTTTCCTTGTTTTCCAGCAGTATTTCCTCAGCTGAGATCTATGACCAC
The DNA here is from genome assembly GCF_022539395.1 of Myiozetetes cayanensis. Lineage (NCBI taxonomy): Eukaryota > Metazoa > Chordata > Aves > Passeriformes > Tyrannidae > Myiozetetes > Myiozetetes cayanensis. Next base: position 13,913,774 of record NW_026087742.1, read on the forward strand.
TGCCTTTTGTTTTATACTGTTCTCTCCTAAGAAATCTTGTGCCATGTCCCTGTGGCTCCCTTTAAGCAGCTGACAATAACAGTAACACCTCTTTTACCTTCCTTTTGGGCTAAGCTAACACACTTCCCTGAGCCTCTCCTTATGGAAAGTACACTCCAACCCTCCTGCTAATTTAGCAACCTCCCCCTGGACTGTCACCACCTTTCTCATGACTTGGGGTCTGAGACGGAACATATTCCTTCAGAGGAAGCCTCACAAACCTTGAGTGAAACAAACAGTCACTTCCCTTGATCTGCTGCCTACATTCCTGCTAATGCAGATAAGGATGCTGCTGGCTTTCATCACCTCGAGATTCTCTGCAATTTTCCATCTACCAGGAAAGGACCTTAGGGGCAATTTTGTGTGGAGCTGTTTCCTACCTGAGTAATGCCAAAGCAAAAAAACTTGAAAACAGTAGATATCAGTATAACAACCATGAAAATACCAATCCAGGATCACACTGGGAATCAAGTTCCTTATTCATTCAATCACATCCTACTGACCCATGCTATGATTCAGTCTATCATCAACTTCAGACAAATAAGAAGTAGTTACTGATTAACTGCTAAATCTAGTGTGTGTAAGGAGAAGAAAAAAAAAAAAGAAAAAAGAAAAATCAGATTCCCAGTGAACATTCATCATCACTTTTGCTTCAAACACGATGTTGTGTGTTCAAAGGTTATAATAGTTTTCTAATAAAGTCATAAACTTCTGATATTTGGCCCATAACTTACTGTGAAGGAAAAATTTTCATGATACTAATTATGGTTCATAATACATGGCTGTATGAAGAATAGAAGGTTCCATAAAAAGAGGTTGTACTGAAACCCTCTTTTTACTCTAGGAGGCTTTGCTTCTGCTGGAACTTTAATTATCTTTTGTCATGGGTTAGTGTCATATACAGCCAAATAATTGCCTCTTTCAGAGAGAACTGGCCATGGACTTCACTGCTGTTCATCACGTGCTCTCATCCTTAGCTCATTCAAACTGCAGTATTAATTACTTTGCATAGAATACACAAAGAGACTCTGAATCTCTGGATTGGAGACCACAGTGAGCCTTAACTCAAGATGAATTCTCAAAGAGTAAATTTTAGAGGGGTTTGTTTTTCAATTCATCAGAAAGAATTTCTTCACTGAAAGGGTTGTCAAGCATCTGAATGGGCTGCCCAGGGAGGTGGTGGAGTCACCATTGCTGGAAGAGCTCAAGAAATGACTGCATGTGGCACAATGTGCTGTGGTTTAGTTGACAGGGTGGTGTTTGGTCAAAGGCTGAACTGGATGATCTTAGAGGTTTTTTCCAGCCTTAATGGTTCTATGATTTTATGATTTTTGATGTGAAGATATCCTAGATCCTTAATACAGTTACATGAGGAAAAAAAAGAAAATCCAAAATCTTGAGTTAACCCAACTAATTCTGACACTGGCAGCAAAAAAGGCCAAAGAGAACAAGAAGTCCTGGTTCTGCCTTGGAATAGAGTGAGCCATAAAAAAGTTCCTGTCCTTAAATTTTGCTTTGTGAAGCTACACAAAACATACCCAGATTGTGTATGAATAGGAGGCAGGTAGTCTCTTGACCAAATGCCCTAATTTCTGCTTCCTAATTTTAGACATTATGGTATTATTCATTATTTATTTAGTTTTGCTACCAGGTTTCCAGTGGGTGTTTCAAATATTGGACCTTGTGTAATTTCTCAGACATTTTCACCAATACAAGGAGACCAGGAGTCAGGAGGCTAATCTGCTTTTTTTACAGGAAAAGGCAGGCTATGTTCTTTTGATGTTGATCAGCTCTGTAAAAGGATGGCACTCTTTGTTACAAAAGCTTTAAAACTAGAAGACTAGTGTTTTGTAAGGGTGCTATATAAGCACCACCCTTTATCATGTCTAGCTCCTGGTTGTTCCACTGAATTCTGTGCAAGGTGTCTGTCACATGCAGAATACAGAATCATGCATCCTATTTCTTTTACTTGAATTATTTGTCTGACTGTTTTACTTTTCCACACAAAAGAGTCAGTTCTAGCACTTCTTTTTTTATTGTTTCTTTTTTTAAATGTAGGGCTTTGTTAATCCTAACATGGAGGCTTTCATCTTTGAAGCAAGTAAACAAGAAGAGAAAAGATTTCTTTTTAAACCTACAGACTATAAGGGTTTGTTCAGCTTGTAAGGTTTTTTAGTACTCTAATCCTTTATTCTGCTTATAATGTGATGTGAATCTACAGTCAGAGTTGGCAGGGATTTTTTTTTTTCTTTAAAGTATTATGCTGGAGACTGCATGTATCAAGGAACAGGTAACAAAATGAGAGTTGGTGGTGGCATATTATTTGAAATCTCTTATGTCTGGCTAATAACTTATTTAATAATTTAGTTCAAATGAGTTTGTAGCAGTTATTAGGGTCATTAAAGCACAAAGCAGGTCAGCCAGTCCATTCCATATTCAAACCCCTTAGCCCACTGACATTATCAGGCTTGCCTTTAATTCTGAATGTATGAGATTTTCATTGCAAGCTACAGCAAATTGCATCACTTTAGCAACAACATAAAATCTGAACCCCACCTTTCCTCCACTCCCATTTCATTCTTCCTATAACTGGGATTACTGGCTGCATATTCATTATGCATTCTACTGTACAGGTCTGGATATGGCTTTTTTTTCCAACACATATAATGCTTTTAATTTGCTTTTTTTAAAAAAACAGAACAGAAAGAACAATAGAAAGAAAGCAGAGATGGTCATTAGACACTATTTTTGTTGCAGTTACTGAATAAATGTGTCAGATCTCCATGTAGCTACATCATGGCTTTGGATTTATTTCTGCTGGGAAAAGGCCTAAAGAGTGTAATTTTTCACCTGGAATTGCACACTGACCTGACCCTGGAATAAAAGTGCTTTTCCTCCAATTTATTTACTTAGTAAATATATTGCTTGGGCAGCTGAAGATCAATATTATTTTGTGCAAGTTCTCAGGTTAAGTAACCCATCCACTGCAGCTCCCAGCCCTTCTGGCAGCAACCCCTGCAGTATTCAGAGGCATGATGGCTTTAAGCAAGCTGAGTGACAAGATTTCCTTTGTCACCAGGAAATTAATTTTGCTGATCATCAGAGTGTAAAGGTGCAGTGAAAACAAACATTGTTATTACACAGGGCAAGTGATAATAGAGGAGGGCTTTGTAGTTTACATTGCATTCAGCAAGGTCACTGCCTTGTTTTCAGATTCTTTGTTTTAAATAAAATGTGCTTTTACACCTTATTTGGGCAGATTTTTATCCTTCTTAAAAATTTGAGTAAATAATCTGAGTGGCCTGGATACACAATCCCAATAATAATAAGACATAATTTTTACACTGCCTCAGATGAACCAAGAGGTGAGAGGAGTGAAAAGTTGATGCTGAGAGATGCTCAGATGCTCACAGGAGCTCCTGGAAAATTTACCATTGTTTTTGTCATGTCTCAGAATGGAACTCCTACTCTGAGAGGACCAGAAACCTCAAAACTTATGGAGAGCAACAGAAAGGCAACTATTGGCATAGTAAAAAATCACTGAGACTCCAGAGGTCCCCTCTGCAAAGAAGGAAAAAGAAGAATATATGTCTAAAGAAAATAGTCCCATTAGGAGCTGTACATTGCCCTATCTTGTAACTCAAGTGTTTGGAACTAGGTCAGACCAAGTCAGGCCAGCCCTAGGACTTAGGTCATGCACACAACTGTAAATGTAACCCACTGGCAAACATGTCTTGCCAGGATAAAGGGGATGAGAACCCAAAAATTTTAAGAGCCTGTTAGGGTAAAAAGGTCTCGTACTGTAGAAGGAAAAGGTCATTTGTTAATTTCTAGAGGTTTCTATATAAAAACCCGAGGTGTCAGCCATAACATGGCAATAGTGAAGTGAAAGCAAATGGAGAAACTTTAGTATTTTTTTGTAAAGCAAAGGTGTTGGTGCCCAGCACACTGGACTGACTTGAGCAATTTCACTCTAGACCAACAGCCTTTTGTTACAGGGAGAACATTATAATAGATCCTGAAATTAGACAGACAATCCATAAAGTACATTGATTCACAGATTTATTCCTTTCCCAAGTAGCATATCTCAGGAGTACACAATACAGCTTAGTCCAGTTCTGTGCCAAGCAATCACCTCCATTAAAATAGGTCATGACATTCAAAGTTCAATTTTCTAATGATTAGGGAAAAGAAGAAAACGGAAGACACTTCATTTGTTTTCCAGCAGAATATGACATGAATTAGGCTGAGTAGCATTTTGGGATGGTGACTGGACTCTATAATTTCAAAAGAAACTGGTGTTTATGTGTCAAATGTTCTTTCAAAATCCTGCTCTTGCAATAGTGATTTCAAATTTCAAAATATAAAGTGTATACGGTGATGTATACTGCAGCCTTTTCACCTAAAATTCAACCACCTATATTTTTCAAATATTCCCAATAAACACAAAGCTAATTTACTTGACACACAATTTATTCCAAAGTTCACGGTTAGGGTTAGGGTTAGGGCTAAGGGTTTGAAATTCAAAACAAAGATGTACGGTTGTAATTAAATTAATGTAATTAAAAGCAGAAAGACTTTTAAGTATAAACAGGAATTTGCTACAAGGTTAAAGCTCTCTTCCACCATACAGATTTGTAGATAATACTCCTAACATAAATATCTTTATAAACTTGCCTTTACAAAGTGAGATTTTCCTGGTTTGATTTCCCATAAATTGTTTGCATAACACCTTTTATAAATACCATGGCTCTTAGGGCTAAGAAGGATTTGACTGAGAAGAACTGAAGGAGAACTGTAACATGGCAAGTCACCATAGTTCAGAATGTTATTTTGGGATAATTGAGACACGCAGTACATTAAAACCCATACTTCAATTCTGAATTCACATATGGTCAACTAAACCTGAACTATTCTTTTCAGTGACATTTTTAAAAAATCCAATAGAAAAACCAAATAAACATAACCCACAAACAAACAAACAAAACCTCCACAATCAAAAATAATATTCCTCAGCTTCAATTATCTGTAAATTGTTTCAGATTTACCCCAGACTGAAATGAGAGTGAATTAAAAATATTTTCAAAGACTATTACAAACTGTTTGCACTGTTCTTCTTAGGAACAATGGAAAACCCTCCAAAGCAAAACAGGATATCTTATTTAATGACATAAACATTAAACAAAAGAGCATAGAACCCCATTTAGTTTGACAAACATTTTTATACCATTGCTTTTGTAGAATTGTTCTTGCTGTGTTTGTTTGAAAAAAAACCAATTTATAGCTTTCTCCAAAGAACAACCCTGCTTACTGGTATTATTCACACCCTGAAGCTTGTATTCATGCTGGGCCAAATCCTACTTTGCCTTGTTTGGATCAACAGCTCGAGTTACCCAAGAGAAACTGTTTGATAAGAGAAACAATTCAGCATGAAATCATAGTAATATTCCAAAGGGCCAGTCCTCAAGGCTTAGAATTTATAGCAAGAAAGCAAACAAGCAGAAGCAAAATTACCAAGACTTCACAAAAGGGAGTTAAAACTCCTACTTTCCTAAAGACAGTCTTCTTTCCTTTACCATCAGTCACCTGTGAAGGACGTGCTGCAGCTAATTTGAAACTAACAAGTGGCACACCAAGGAGAGCACGACTTAGAAGTCTTGGAGGATACCTCTGACATGGTTTATCTGTAGTTACAGCTGATTATAGATAAGCCAACACTATTACATTTAAATTAAGAGCCTACTGTTTACTCAAAATAGGCTTTCAGAGCAGATTACAAGTAATTTTCATTAACTGAATGTCATAATATATTCATGAATACCCATTTGCAGTATAATATTAATATAATTTGCACCTAAATTAATTCTTTTCATTTCTTTCCAAGATGTTTTGCACATAAAGACTAATTTTGCAAAAACAACTTACTGGGCATACCAAGTTCCATTGCAAACAAGTCTTTAGAAGAAGCAAGTATGTGGATGCTCACAAGATCAGGAGCCCCTTTTTGAATTCTCGGGCTCCTTCTGAGCCTCATCAGCACTGCAGCTTTTACAGGCATATGTCCTGACTCAACAGAAAGAATCTATTTCTCAAAAAATATTATCACCTCCATTTCTTTCCTGTTTTCCCTGCATGCTAACATTTATTTTTCCTTGAAAGAGCAGGAAAATAGCTTTTCATTTTTAAAAGGATGAATAAACAGTGCCATCTTCTGTCTATGTCACTGCAGGAAAACAAGGCAGTACAGGTTCAAATTGAAGGATTCAGGTTGCCAAGCTATACGTGAAATCTCTGTATGTTTTATCACACACCACATTCTTCAGGTGCTTAGCAATACTGAAAGCTTTTGCAAAAAATCATAGATTTAAGACACTGCCTTGAAATTAATTGCCTGAAAGATGAACTCACCTCTTTTTTATCAGAAGCGTAAGCAAGGAATCATTATCAAATACTGAAGATTTCATTAATTATTTATCAATGTCCTTCTATGACTTAAATATTTTTAATGCTCTGAAACTTACAATTGTAAGCCTTTTGCTTTGTAGAAACACTTGGCATTTTAGTCACAATTTATCCTTTTAATCATCTACAATCTTGTGTGCCAAGGACACAGAGACTGGAATACCCAAAACATTTCAGAGCTTGAGTCATAGAATCATAGAATGGTGTGGGTTGGAAGGGACCTTAAAGCTCATGTCATTCCAACCCCCCTGCCATGGGCAGGGGCACCTTTCACTACATCAGGTTGCTCAGAGCTCCATCCAAGCTGACCTTGAACACTTCCAGGAATGGGGTATCCACGGCTTCTCTGGGCAACCTGTGTCGGGACCTCACAACCCTCACAGTAAAGAATTTCTTCCTAAAATATAATTTAAATTAACTCTCAGTTTGAGCAGAAACATTTGGCATTTAGTAACCATTTATCCTTAACACCATTTATAATCTTAACTTGTATGCCAATGAAACAGAGACTGAAATATCCAAAATATTTCAGTTTGAGTCCTTGATTTTATGTATGACATCATGTGCTCTTAGACCTAGAAAGCTGCAAACATTCAGCATTGTAATGGAGAGAGAGAGAATGCATGATGTTCTGCTACTTTCAGTCATTAAAGTAGTGCATGCACACAATAATTTATGTTCATATCAAACAGAGAATAGAAGAAAAATACATTTACGATGGGAAAAAAACCAAATCAGATCATCCCTGTTGAGCTAATGAAATCTTATGGCAGCCTCCATGAAAACCACCAGTAGTTTTGTGAAGATTCCATCAACTGCAGAGCAGCGTATATTTGTGAAATACTTATTCTAACAGGCTAATGGAAGTGGTGCCTGCTGCTATCAGTAGACCATACTTAATTCTTATGGCCACCAGTCATTTTAGCTGTGGCAGTTTGCTGCACATTTCTAAGTTTCGATCTGCTTAAGCAGGAACTGGCTATGCTAAGCAATTCCCTGGAGTGGTTGTGAACTGAAGTGAAGAAATTAAATCTCTCTAAACACCATGAGTTTACCATATACTGGGGCTTACACTTCACTGTCTCTAAAGGGGTAATCATTGAAGACAAGAGTTGTTGAAGAAATAAAATGATCGTGGAAGCAGGGACCTATTTCTGACATTAGGGAATGAGGCAAATCAACATATCAATTAAAATGTTGAGACGCTGATTCCCTCTCAATTCTGCCAAAGATGTCCTAAGTGATCCTGAGCAAAACTTCATTTACAAAGTCCAAATGGATGTCTGGAGCAAGATATAGTTGTTAAATGTTCACATAATTTTTATGATGGTGCAGTCATGGAATTTGATGAGTTTTATCTTGAGAAGAGGATGGGAAAAGCAAGAGAGAAGTCTGGGCATGACTACAATCAATAATTTCAAATACAAAGATTTAAAGAAATTACACTCAAAGCAAATACCTAAAGAATACCATAAGCAGTAAAAAAATCAAGACTACAGAGGTTATGTAATGACAAAATTAAGGCTGTTACTGCAATATTCAATGACAACATGATATACATTATATTTTAATTTCATGATGATATATTGTTTCTTGCTTCTTAGTATAGTTTCTCCAATAAATAAAACATTTGTAATGACTACAGAAATCTGTCTATTCCCTCTTTCAGGTCTTTATGAAGGTATTGACTTCAATGGAATTAAAAATCATAAATATTTTCACCTCTTTTTTATATATATATATTATATATATATAGTTGTCCTGAACAAAGATGACAGTACGGCTATGTTAAAAAATAAATAAACCAACTTAAATTAGCCTTTTCATGAGACATTATTCAACTGACCCCTTCACACATATGCAGTTCTAAATTGGTCATATTACAACTGGCACTGCTCAGCCAAATGGGAAGAAAACTTGGAAGGAAGCAGGCGGTATTGTGCTGGAGTTTAGGGACTGTGCCAGTCAAAAAGAGGGATGGCAGAAAAGGGACATAACAGATAGAGGTTGTAAGTCTGGAAAAAATTGGACTTCCATCCCTCTGCTGTTGATGGAAACCTCCACAGTATCAAGATTGCTCAGCATAAGGCTATTTGTTAAGATTTATGGACTTAGGCTTCCAAATAAGCTCTGACAGTGCACTGTCTCCAGGTACAAACTCTCTGCCTTGCTCAGTACTCAGTCAAACCTGGTCCCATTCACCCAGTGCCAATTATTCTTCTTTCCAACCACTTTCTCCTGATTCCAGTCATGTTCTTGCTCATCCAGTCCAACAGGATCCTATCCAGGATCTGTCCTAGGCCCTTCAATACCCAAAATACATAATTGACCTAGCTTCCCACCACCTCTTCCCACAAATTCTCCCATTCCCTGTCTCTTTATCCCAGCTTCATTGCTACTGTTATCCCTGCTTTCACCTTTTGCTCTCTTTTTTCTCTTAGTTGCTACTCTTTCTGCACAGGAACAAAACAAATAATTGTCAAATTGCAGATGGTCCAGAGGACAGGAAAAAGGAGTTATTGTGCTGGACGTGTCTTATTTTAACTCAAAATAGATGACAGCAATAATTAATGGAGAACTTCAACTTCATTTTTTAACTTTACCAAAAATTGCAGCCTGAACTCACATTTAAGTAGCCCTGAGGTGTTCAGAAATTATGAAAGTAAGAACAAATGAAGCATACTCAATTTTACTGTGACATGATTTGTAGGTTTGTTTGTATTTTGTTGTATCTTCTAAGAAACTATCATATTACATTAGATGTGATGACTGAAATTATTAGCGAAGCCACTTCATAGAAGCAGCAGGAATTTTTAGTTTAAAAAGAAACCAAAATAACAAAAACAAACAAACCCCACAGTGTTTTTTTTTCTCCAGGAACTTCAACTAGTTTACATGTTTGGTAGTAAATATTAAACTACGTAATCCATGCCAACAAACCGTGAAGCATTTTTTTAAATTTCATGAATATGGACAAATCCACAACTTCTCGTGAATAACTAAATGAATGAACCAGGATTTAAAAATTACTAAACAGTGTGGAAAAAAAACAGAAAGAAGGCTACACTCTTGGACTTTAAAAGTAAAATAAACTAAGCTTTGGGTTACTTCCAGTCTTAAAAGAATAAGTTATCATACAATGAATGTTAGAAATTAACAGACTTTTTATTTTAAATATCAATTTAAATTTTAGCTACATAAGAAACAGTTTGCAAGTTTTTGGTGTGGGGGAGAGAAAAATATCAGTAGTCAATCTTCTGCTGTATATGGTTTCTTGTTAGAAAACAATCATGCGGTTTGTTTAGACGAGATTTATATTTCCTATCATAAAGTGAACCAATCACAGTTGCCTTATTTAGATAAATTCAAGATCTGATTCAATTAACTTTGCCCATCACAGAAGGTTTCTGGTCTAACAGCAAAGTTCTATTATATTCTTTTTAATTTCTTCGTCCTAAACCAGGATGTAAAAAAGTAACAACAATTTGCAACTTCGTTTCAGTGGGAAGAGCTTCCATATGAACTAATAGCCTTCATAACCCATAACAAGAATAACTCTCTTTAAATATTCAGCAGAGTCAACATTTCATTATATCAGTGTGCCAGCTGGTCATTATGGTATATTACAGGAAATGATGACACGATGTGTAGAATTATAAAATGATGACTCCTTCTTGCAAGTGCAAGAAGACTTCTCTTTTTCTTTGAAGGCTTGGATTACTTAACATATTAATTTTAATTTATATTTTGGTCTCCTTTTGAAGAAATGACACTATCCAAGGACAGGTCTTTCACTTCTTGGAGCAACCAAAGAAGTCTGACAGCTAAGCCAACCTCCCATTTTATTAGAAGGATATTTTCAAAAGGTAGTAACAAAGTGATACAAGTGAAATGATGTCGTGCCATCCCTGTACAGACAGAATTCCTACCTGGAAATCTAGAAATTTTTTTACTACATGCATATTAATGAAAGATGACAACACATTGCAAACCAAATTTACAGAAGCCCTTGCCATTTGTACGACAGACACGTCTGTGTTTCCAATTGCTGCAAGCATCTTAACACATTAGCAGTAGCTCAAGCACAATATATTCACTTTTCAAGGTTAACAAATGTGCACCACTGCATGTACTAAGGGACATAGACTTTATACTCCAGTGCTTCTTTACAAAAACAAATGTTCTCACTGTTGCTTGTTCAGGGAGAGATCTTTTCTTTCAGTGAATGTGTATATACAGATGATTGGTCTTTCCAATCAGAACAAATTTATGTTTGAAAAAAAAATAATCCTTATTTGAGAAATTCATGTTACACATAAAAAATTTCAATTCTTTTTCAGGTAAAGCAAAAAGGTAAGTAAGTCCACATCTTGCTGTTAGAAGCACCTAAGAATTTTTATTCTTTGCTGCACAACTAACAAAATATAGAACCTCAAAATTCTGACAGGCAACAGACAGAATCAAGAGAACTCCACACATTTTTCTGTTCTACCTTGAGAGACAAAGGAAAGATCTAAATAAGTATAAATATGTAAGCATATATAAGTGAAACTGCATAGACAAGAAGGTGAATAACCTGATCTGTTGAATACAATTAATAATAAACTCCAAGGCCAAACTAGTGGTGGATGTTTCCTCAGCTATGGAATCCTGATATTTCAGGGGGACCACATGAAGACCGAACATGTAAAATTTTTTACTTGAACTCAGTTGACAAAACTAAAATAATCAGAAAAAAAGGACTACCAAGGAGAAAACCAGGAATGTAGCAGTGAGCAGGGTGGATTTATCATGACTGATCAGACCATGTTGATAAGCACAGAAGATCAGAAGATATAGCCATTCTCCTAAAGAGGAGGAGATGTGACAATCTGGTTAGGAAAGCACTCTGTGGGTAGAAAGAGAACAGGGACTCAAGACACTGGGCAAAGGGGGTGGAACTCACTGTGCACCAAGAACTTAAATTCTAGGAGGAAATACAGAATGAAATGCAAAGCTGAAGTAAAATGTATAACAGATCCTGAGTTACTAGTATGTAGCAAAAACAAAGGAAGAAGAACATTAATATATGTTATATTTTAATGATTCATTTCTTAATACTGTCTGATTCACTCTTATCTTGTATCAGTGTTAATACAGAGTATTCCATTGCCCTGAACTGTGATACACCCAAAATGCTTTCTGGCACAATTTGCCTTTTTCCAGAGAAGAGATGCTAGTTATTTAATGTGAAAAATACACACTCTGCTTAACAAAGAATACCATTCTATTTTGCATCCACTTTTTCACATGGAGATCTCAGTGGTCTTGGAAAATAACAGCTGTTTATTCCTATTAAAACTGTTATGTGGAAACCTTACAAACACTGAGTTGCCTTTTGGGAAACAGTCAAAACTTTGGACTTTTTTTTCATTACAGGTATATGTAGCTCCTAATATGACTGCTAAATTCTCCCACAGTGCTAATAAATCTCCAACAGGAAAAAAAAAAAGAATTTATGACTTTTCTCTATGGTTTGTATCTAGAAAAGTTAATAATATTAATGATATTTGTCCTAAACTGTCTGTTCTGCATGTGAATGTACCAGTGATGACTTAGATGTTAATTGTAATGCAGCAAAGAGTCAAAAAGATACAGCATAGGTTTTAAAATAATTGAAATAAATATTTGGACAACTGCTTTACTTGCTAAACAAAATGTAACTACTGTCTTCTCACTGAGATTAAGTATTTGAAAACCCATAGGAAAAAGAAAGCAAATTTCAGAAAACAGAAGTCTTAGCTTTCAGTGAAATGAAAGTAATCCCTTCCTAAAGACCCTGTTTCAGACAAGGGTTTTATTTGCTCAGTGTGTAAATTGTGTGCTTGACAACAATCTAAAATGTAACTGGGTGCCATAGTGGTTCAATATAAGATAAAGAAAGATGTAGAGATTTTGTTGATACCCCTCATTCTGGACAAAGGAGCCTGACCTCAAGAAAATGAGACCAATGCTTTAAAATTACTCTAAAGCAACCGAAGACAAGTTCTTAACAGCTGCTTGTTTGGAACAATGTGCACTTTAAAGGCACAGACTTTAGAATTAAGTGTAACCATTACGGATATGTTTAAAACAGGATAAAATCAGTAAAGCAAACATTAGAAATTGGTTGCTGTTGCCTATCATAGCTAATAGTTACTGTGATAAAACTACATAAAAGTAGAGCCAAACAGAAACAGCTTTCACACTTCACTGGAACTGATACTGTTTTGCTGATTTTTACCAGAATGCTCAAATCTAAATACAAGTTCAGAGTTGCAAATATTCCCATATCCACCTTTGACAAAGGATTTGCTGACTAATGACACAGCAGAAGAAAGAAAAAACTTAATGTTGTGCTCTAGAAACCCACAGAATGGGAAAAGAACATTTCATGCTTCCATGCTTTAGACAAACATATTACTCAGACTATTTTTTATAAAAGTTAAAGTTCCTCTGTTTTTACTGTATTTTTTATTTTATCAAAGTATCCTTGCTTCAAATCTGAACAGTAGTGAGGTCCTGGCTTCACACTTTAGTCAGACGAAAGGAAACTTATCACAAATTTCTAGTGTTTTAGTATACACTTACTTCACCCTTCACTACAGCTATGACCTCCTATAAAAGGCCTCCAGCTTCAGTCCAGGAAAATCCAGGGAAGAAGTAGAAGGGTCCTAATTCTAAAGCTTGCACAGGTGGAGATAGAGAAATCACTCAACCTACAGACTCCTCCCAGTCCCTCTTGCCTTCCAAAATTCCTGATATGTTCCTTTTCCAAGTTAAACTAAGGGGAATTTCTCACTCTACAGAAAATTTTGGGACTTTGATATTTTACTTTCTTTGTGTGCCGGTAATATTTAGATCAGAAGCAACTAGATCAAGGGTCACCATGCCCTGATGTTTTTTAAGCATTCAAAAGCATAAAAATTTTCATCTGAATATATACAAAAATTCAATTTGCACTCTATAAATACCCTATCCATAAATATAAAATGACATTAGACTTTAAAACCCAAATTATAACCAAATTAGAGTCAGAATAATGCTTTGTTATAGCAAAAAGAAAGAAGAAAGTTGAGACTATTGACTAAACACATCAGAACTCTTTACTAATTACTATTGATAAGGAAAGTATCAAAGTCAATATATTCTGTGAAACATATAATTTTAAAAGAATTGGATTTTCCAGTTGAAAGCTGTTAGACTGAAACTTTCTGATCAGTCTTTATTTTAGAATTAATTGTTCTTATTTAATTGTCTTTATGCTTCATGAGTAAAAGGATATTTATCAATTAGTTTTAAAAATAGAATCCTCATTAAAGATTTAAAACTGAAGAGAAAACTCTATTAGTAAAAGAAATTAGTTAATAAACATGTAAACAACTGTGATTCCATCCACTTCATTTCAATTGTTTGGAAAAAACCCCTAGCAATTATTTGACCAAAGCCAAAGATAACTGACAGTTGATGTTCATCTCTGTCCTTGGTGATCTAGTTTTCCAAGTTTCTTATCTTGTATAGCTGATTCTTTATTTACTTTTGATCTGTGGGTATCCAGAAACTGACTAGAATCAGGATATTTGAGTTTGTGTTTAAATTTGGACCTAAGAACTAGGGTGATTATTTGAAATACTTCCACTGAAGTTCACAATTTATCAGTCGCATTTGTACTTCTTGTTCTTAAGAATAAAGGTTTTTAGAATTTGTTTTCTACCTCAGCTAGGGAGAATTTAGAGTGTATCAGATTTTGAAATATTTTTAATTCATTGAATGTCAATTTTCTGTATAAAAGATGAGAGTGTTAATATTATAATTTAATTATTATTCTTTGCTGTATAAAAACTAGGTACAATAGAAAATGCATACAATTTATTGTCAAACTGCTCAGGAAGAAAATTTGCTCCTGATTTAATCTCTAAATCCTTCTTAATACAATTGACATAATTAAACAGTGGGAATAACTACAAGCATGTTGCATGCATATCATTTAAATAGTGATTTTATTTTTTGTTTGGAAAAGGCACTATAAAATATGTTTATTCTTGTGTATTTGCAGACAATGGCACAGTGAGAACCGAAGTTTTTGTGGATTTGTGCCATGGAATGACACACTTTCGGAAGTTCCTTTTTGTAAGCAATAATTTCAAAATGGTCACCGTTGTTGCAGCAACTCTAACAATATAAAATCAGAATAGGGATTTCAAGTCAGGAAGTAATAAAAGTCTAATTTGTTTCTCAGAACTGTAGGGACAGAATGGGAAAGCCAGATTAAAAGAACCAAAAAAAACCCCAAAACGTTGCAGCCCACTTTGAAGATGTAAAACTAGAAATATTGATGAGGCTTGAAAGGAGCCACAGGAGACAGAGACAGTACAAAGTTACATAAAAAGAAGCTGTATTGTGTAGACAATAGCTCCAGTGTGCTTCCACCAAAGGAACTGATATCAGATGCTTAGGGAAAGAATCTAAGTGTCCTATCTCTGCTACCAACACTCCATAGCTGATGCATTTCTAGGTGGCAAAAGTAGCTTATCTTTAGCTAAAATCCTGACAGGTCCACGTCCAGGAAATGGCAAAATTTCATTAGGTTTATGTCCTTAAATATTTAGAAAATGTCCCCTGACACTCAAACTGCTGCAAGCAATCATTAAGCAGAGAGAAACAGATGGAAGGTCTGCCAGGAATGAAGCTTTTCTCCAAAGAGATGCATGAAGCAGGAACAGAACCTGGACTTTCTGCACAGCCAGTAAAAACTTTCACATTGGGTATTATCAAACACCCTTTACCATGTTGGATTATTTCTCACAAAGAGGAATGGTAACTGCTGCCCGCAATTAAGAATACAGAGCACCCTTCCATGCACACATATTTACTGAGAGTGGAATAAGGAGCAGGTACTGATACAATCCTCGGCCTTTAATAAGGATCAAGATGGTTTCCAGTGAAGATAAAGTGCCTGATGCTTCTGTTTGTGTGACAGCACTGAGGTGAAAGCATTAGTTTTTATTGCTAAATATGCACCTAAAGAAGAAATCATAATAGCATTTTCTATTGCAGCCATTTGCCCCCAACATTTCATAAGTGTGTATAGGATTACCTGCATATTTTCTCTTGATGCAACTTGGAAAGTCCTACACATTTGACCTAAATTACTATTGATCACTTCTGCCATGGCAATGCCTGACAAAGACATTCTGAGTCAGAACAAAGGGATGGTTCCTTCTCATAAATAGCAGTTATACTTCATCAAGGTATTAATTATCATCAGAACAACATGACACTCACAGTAGTACTTATTTTGATATCATCAGTGCCCATGGAGCAAAGTATGTGAGTGTGTTTAATTTATCTAAGTATTTCAACCCATTTGTCACTGGACTTTAAGGATATTTTTATATGGGAACCATCATTATGATGGCCAGGGAAAAGGAATTTTTGTTGCTATTTATTCTTTGCAAATTCTTTCGCCTGTAGAAACATTCATTCCCTGGAGAAATGTCTTCTTTCTTGTGTAAAAACTGATTCTGCAAGTGTTGCACTGATCTCATGCCTTAACAACAAAAATAAGAAATATGAAGTGTGACCTCCCAGCAGAGCTCAGTAGGTCTAACAGCTACAAATTACATTTTAGAGCATACTTCTTTTATTTTGATTTGGTTTAGCTTAGTCAGGCTTGATTCTGTATTCGTTGATTTCGTTTGATTGTAGGTTTGCCACTATTAAGACCTCATTGCTTTGCACACTTGCAAGAATGGAAAAAAAAAACAAACACATGTTCATTGACTTTGTATAAGTTACTTACTTTCTCTGTCATTGTTACCCATAGAAAAACTTGCAAGCCTGGCTTAGTGCCTTCTATTTCATTTTGCAGCTGTTGAATAGTTTAAATCGGTATCTAGAAAATGCTTGTACATAAAAAAAAAAAAATCAGCAATAGAGGGGCTTTGGAAAGTGATTTTGGCAATAGAGAGGAAGTCACTGAGTCATGTCATCTCTAATGTCTTCTACTGAAAGTGAGAGTCTATTTTTCACCACTATCACATCCCCATCAAGTTGTCTGTGTTATATTAACCAGCTAGACTTCTATGAGTTAAATCAAGCTGCTGTGTGGAGATAAAAACAAACAAACAAACAAACAAAAAAAAACAAAAAAAAAGAGAAAATATAACAGCAAAAAAGGGGCTTGTTGTGTAAAATATTTTGAAGAGTTAAGCAAACAATGGCTATTGCCCATGTGAATTTCCTAAATAGAGCTGGACAATTTGGGGTTTTCTTTTGGTTAGAGCTATAAGTAAAGGAGGAGGAAGAGGGTACTACTATGAGCAAGACATTCACTAGCGTTTTAGCAAATACACAAAAAAGTTCAAAGTAAATGACAAAAAAGAGTCATCATTTTAGTCAAGCTCGATCAAGAATTTTGGCAGAAAAAACATTACAACTATTTTTGAAAGAAGATTGAGATGTTTATGTCTTACCTCAATATGTTCCTTCATTTTGTGATTCTATTTTAGTGTAACACTTGAATTACCTTTTGGCTTCTTAACAGTTAAGAAAAAAATTAATTTTGGACTGATAGTAACTTTTAAAGGCCAAAAGTCTGCACAACTTTATTCTAATAGTCTAAAATAACAACCTTAGAAAGAGTACTAAGTGGTGCTTATCAGAAAGCTGGCAGAGATGCAAACATGCATTGTGGCCTGAAAGTTATCTCTATACTATAAAATTAAAAGTGCTGAGACCATTTCCTGGCTCTAAGGCTCTCTGGCACAAAAAGAACTGCATCCATACTGTTAAAGTCTCCCAATGCCTAAAATCGGAATGGAATTATCAGTAGTTCTAGGCTAAAGCAAAGCCAAGAACTGCTTTATATTGCAAGAGTCAATGCCTGGGTTCAATTTCATGCCAGGCAACATTTGCTGGCTCCAGTTTTGATGTACCATATGATACAGTCATGGAGAACAAGGAATCAGAACAAAAAGGTCAGTTCTTCCACCTCAAATGGGAGAATAATGTAGGTACAGGCAGAAAGACTGCAGTAAGTAAAGCATGACTCTGGATGTTGTGGTGTTGAGCTACAGGTTTCACAACATTAACCATTTTCGCAGCTACTGTCCTGGAAATCAAATGCTGTTTTTCTCTGAAGAAACTGTTTAAGTCACTTTAACCAGTTTAGAAGTTCTTCAGAGTAAAACAACCAACCAACCACTTAGATATGTCACGTTAACAGAGTTAGTATGATAGAAATAGAAACCTATAGCCATAATGCAAGACAGATTGGAATTTATTGTTCCCATTCCCACAAAAGAACACGAAAAGGAAACTAGGCCTGCAAAGCATCAAGAATAGAACAAACAGGCTACAGAGTCACCTCATTTATCTTTCACTAGTATAACTAAGAAGCCTGAGAAGCATCAGGAAAAAAAATCCCACAAAATACTATATTAAATTCACTTATTTTACATGATTGAGGGAAAGGAAGGCCGATACAACACTACAGCTCAGATCTAACCCCATAAGATATTTGGAACAATCTTTACATGCTTGCTTTTAAACTTAAACAGCATTTGAGCCAGTCATAGCTCTCAGGCTGGACACACACACCTTCATCTCTGCCAGCAATGATCCCTACTGGAGTAGCCTGTGGCCTCCTGCAGTAAATCCCCCATGTATCTTACAATAGTTATTTAGTGTGTTTGGAAACAGAAATTAAAAGGATGTGGCAGGAATAGTAATTACTTCTTTATCATCCTGGATCATCAATTGGGAGTGACTCAATCTCTCACTGAGTCGTAACCCTTGAAACTTTGTGGTGGGAACCATCAGCAGCCCTGTCATGCAGCACATGTGACCCCAGCCCCTTCATTCTGAAGCACAAGCTTCCTGCACTGTGTCTGAAGTGGGAGGGAATGCTCTGAGTGCATTAAGGAACGTTTGAAAGATAAATTGACTTGTACATTACCAAGGTATAGCAATGGAAAAATAATCAGGGTAGCTTCACAGAATGTAAGGATCTCAATGCCACCAGTGCTGCAATAGCTCCTCTTTGAAATCTATTAGCTTTAAAATGTTAGTTGCATTCCAAAATATTTGTTTTTTTTCTACAGCATGATTTGTAATGCAACAGAAAAGTGAGAAAGCTGAAACAAATATCCCTCCTAAATAATTTGCTGGTTTTGCAGCCTTCTGAGTATAATGATTCTTGGCTGGAGACACATAAGAGTTCTACTTTGAGCACTTGTCCTGTGCCCAGAAAGGATGTAAATAGCAAGTTAAGGGTAGAGTTAGCAGGTTATCCACAGTCTTAAATATTTTTACAAGCTAGCACTTATTCCAAATTAAATTTAAGAGCTGCTAGATTCGTAACTAGTGCTGTCACAAGATCTAAGGTTATGTCTGACTGCGATAGGTGCTCAAGATTAGTAGAATGGACTAAAGCTTCTTCCTGTTGTTTGCCAAGGTTTTAAAAAAATAAAAATTATGGCAATTAACTAAATGAAATGCACATCATTAATGACTATCACAGACTGTCAGAAATTATGGTTCCAGCTTCACAGAAAAATGCATATCCCTGACTTTATGCAAAAGAAACGTAATTCATTGCAAGGTTATGTACCTTGGAAAATAGATATTAATAATTTTCCCTTTTTATAGTTTTTGAGTCTACATTTCAAATGAAAACCTAAGAGGACTGAAGACTTCAGTGATCCTTATGGGTCCCTTCCAACTCAGAGTACTGTTTGATTCTGTGAAGAATCTTGGTTGAGAAACAGGGTTTACAAAGACAATATGTGTTCCATACAAACACAAAAATTTTTAAGTGTATCGCTTTTTCCTTTTTTTCAACCACATCTATCAGTTACTTATGCAAATGATTGCATAACCACTTAGCTGTACTTATTCCAAATGTTGAAACCTTCATTTGCTACCTATGATCTTTCACTTATCCATTTGAAATGTCAGATGTTTTCATATCAAAGTGATTAAAACACTACAAAATGTCAGATTTATATACAAAGCTTTCATGCTTCAAACTCTAAGCTGTTCAATTAAACAGTTATAAGACTTTTACTAAACTATCAATGCAATGAGTATAATCTATGATTACCTAGAATTAGTATGAAAATCCAGCTCAAATCCTCTGAATTTCAATTGCCTGAATGTCGTTACAGAACAAATAGTTTCCAATTAACCCAGAAGTAATTTTACCAGGTTATGAGCAATTTCAATCTTCCAATTAAAACTTGCTTTTGCATCTTCAAAAACTGCTACTCTTGAAA
The DNA here is from genome assembly GCF_022539395.1 of Myiozetetes cayanensis. Lineage (NCBI taxonomy): Eukaryota > Metazoa > Chordata > Aves > Passeriformes > Tyrannidae > Myiozetetes > Myiozetetes cayanensis. The sequence goes on from NW_026087742.1 coordinate 13,933,570, forward strand.
ATAACTATCTCCCATAGAAAATATTGGGAGTTTGATGATGAAGTGTAAAATCGTAAAATATTTAAGTACTATAAGTGACACATAATTTAATGTGGCAATGCAAAACCAGCCCACTAGTGGCTGCAGGATTTTTTCTCCTTCCTAAAGTCATCATTCTTGATTTGCTGATATCTCCTCTTGTGTATACCTTGTTCCTTGCCAAGTTAAATTTTTGGTCACAGGCATCACTAGGTGTGATGGTGAACCTGGACCAGAGGGGTAACAGGGGCATGGCATTTGCAGAAGTACTTCAAAAGCCTTTTAAATCTATACTTTTGTGATTTTTCATCTGAAAACTAAAACTTTTTCAAAAATTTTACCAATTTTTACTTAGTCCGTATCCAGAAATCCTATTATTTCCCAGTGTTAATACCTTTCATGCACTCAGTGTTCTCATCTCATTTTCCTAAATGGCAGTTTAACCATAAACATATGGACCTGCTCTACCTCAGTAGTGTCAGTGAAACCATCAGTGTGCATTTGTTAATTTAAACATGATTTTTACACCACTTACTTGAACGCCTTTTTAGCTTCTTACAGAGCACTCCTGCAGTTGTGCACTGTCACTCGAGGGCAGATGTACTCCCACATCCCAAAATGCGACCAAAATCTTGCAGTCATACACAACAACTCAGATCATTTTCTGTAGAAAATGGAGTGTTCCCATTTGAAAGTGTTGTCTCATTTATGTTTGCTTGGACTAGTAGGAGAAAGAAGAACATGGGAAAGAAAAAAGATAAAATATAAAAGAATGGGAAGACTTGATGTAGACAATCCATATAACATAATTGTGAGGATTAACTTTAAAGGATGGCACCAGTGTGATGAATCCAAGCAAAGAAGATAGGAGAAGCTTGTTCTACTCCCACTTGTTATCACCCAAGAGGAATGAGGGTTGACAGTATAAATGACAACTAAAGACCTAGACCAAGTTAATTTTTACTTATATTTTAACCCACACAAGCAAATCTGGTTTCACATATTACAGGCATGATTCTTTTAACTAGCTTATTCTTCCATTTGGTTTTGATGCTATAGGTGTTCCAAGTATGAGACTATTTCTGTATTGGATTTTAGCAGAACAAAGGAATGGAGCCCACTCAGCTCCTGGAAGGCATCGCAGAATGAACTATCAGTAAACATTATGAAGTTCTTATGCATGTACACACTGTTTTATTTTACAAACTATATTGTTCAGCTCTGCCAATCAAAAGATAATTAAATATAGAAAGACATAGGAAGAAAAGTCACAGAAAATAATATTTATGCTTGAATAACATTTTCCGCTATCAAGGTAAATGCTTTCATAAAAATCTGTCTCTGAATGGGAAGAAAGATGATGTAAATATTCTTTATGATAGTCACATTGGTCCACAAAGACTCGCAACTTCCTCTAAAAATCTGAAACTAGAATTCCCAGATGCAGAAAACTACTTATTCTTTTAACTGAATCTTTTCAAAGCAGACAGATTGAGGTCACTGAAGCAGGAGAGGAGGAATTGTGTAGATAGAGACAAACGAAGAAAGTTGGAGTCATTTCAAGGTATGTGGGCCATGGTGGAAATGATTGCAAGTAACATGGAAAGCACAGAGATCCCCTGTTAATGCCTGAGACCAGCCACCCACCACAACGGTAAGTAAATCTGGAATAAGGCTCACTTATCAAGTAGTAATTCAGGTTGTATGAATAACCCAGTGACTCGGAAACAACGTCTTCCTTTCCAAAAAAAACCCCACAAACACACAGAAAAAATCAAATGAAAACAATCTTCTGCACTTTTTTCTTACTAAAAGTACATTTAAACCTGTTTTCACACCACAGTTCTGAGTTCTGTTCCTTTTTTTAAATTGAGAGAAAACATCCTTATTTTTTTACTTTTCTAGCATTTTTAACTAGGAAGAGGAGAAATAGAAGTCAGTGGCCTGTTTTACACAGTGACCTACCACTGAGGAAGGAAATTACTTGGAAGATGGAAGAAATGGTTTTAAACTCATTTAGCTGCATGAGATTTGACATCTGTGCCACTCAAGGGAATGGCAGAGCCAGCATAGCAGTGTAACCCATATGCATATCCCGATGATTAGGATATTCTCCTGGGAAGTGCGATAGATTATTTGCCTTAGAGCAGCAGTGGCTCACGTCTCAAACAGCAAAGAGGCATGCAAATGTCTGTCTTATCTTACCTAGTTACAAAGAAAGATGATCATGATCTTTTCAGTCACTTCTGGTTCATGATCATAGCTCAAAAAGGATTTCCAGTTAATGGCATGTGATGATTTGTAAACTGCTAAGTGTTTGTGGTAATTCTTTCATGAACAAAATATCATCCTAAAACAATTTAACTTGCCTAGAGCTAAACTTTGTTAGCTTGTTTTATTCTGTAGAGCCACCATATCAGATCTGTGTCTCTGATCTCCTGTAGCCTGAAGATCTTTGACAATAACGTTGATCTCAAACTTGAAGTTACTGCAGACAGCAAACCCTCTGACCTTACATGCAGGACTTTTACTGTTGCAGCAGCACATATTACGTTCTAAGGTCAATTCCTGTGCTTGTAGACCAGCTCAAAAATTAAACACCTAACAATAAAGAAGAGCAGATCAAGAAGTTCTCACCAGAAAGTTTAAGGGTTTTGTTTTTTTCTTTTAAGTACAAATGCCTGGAACAGAATATATAATCTTGGGGTTTGGGGACTTCTGGTACCACTCGTTGGATCCAGAGGAGGACCAGAATTCCAACAGTACTGTGACTGCCATTCTCAACAAGGCTTCAATCATTACCTCAACAGAACTGCCACCATCATCTGGACCAACAGGTTTTCCTTTCCTTTTACTTTGCTCTCTGAGGGACCATGTGGTGCTCAGCACAAGGACCAGTGAACACTCTTCTGTTCTTGTCCCAGGTGGCTGGGTTATACATCAGTTTCTGTGGGTTAAAACCAGTTTTTCTCTGTATCATTGCATCTATTGGAATTATTTTTAGTAAACTGTAACTCTGAATTACAGTCTCTCTAGAGTTGGGTTCATTTCTCCCTCCGGTTTGCTTTTAAACCAGTGCACATACATATACATTAGATTCAGTGAGATATACTGAAAAATAAAAACATGAGGGGAAACATGGAAGAAATTTGTTTTGCAAAATGAGATGACATGAGAATAAATCCCAGAACTGCAAAATCAGGTATTTTCTTAAAATTACATGGAAGACAATTGCAAAGGACTCTGACCTGGAAAGGTATCACAAAAATCCAGTCCTTTTCTCCTATTATCTCAAGCTTTTAGAAATGATTGGCTTGTATTTGTACTTTTTCTGTATCTATAAGTCAGGTAGAATAGCTGTCTTGTTACCACAAGAAAAGAAAAGAGTATTATATTCTCCAGAAATGTAAGAAGCCTGATATGAGGTTTTGGTAAAATGCTTTCACAGTTCCAGAGGTTTAACTTAGGCCTTTTGCTTTTGTTGATTCTATAAACAGAATAATCTCTAGCAGGCAGAGCTGCTGGTTTTACAGTTTGATGTTGAGCTATAATGTTGAATGTAAGTTACATCCATTTCTTATTTCTTGTTTAAGACAGAGTGTATAATTTAATTTAGATGGAATTTTAAAATGTAAGAATGCTCATACATCAAAGCAATATACTAAATTACATTTGACTTTTTGTAAGGCCCTCATTAAACAAAATTAATATTATATAAAAACACAGCAAACTGTTTTGAACTAGCTGTTTCTCGCAACAAAATATTGTTTAAGATTCATCATTAAATAATCTCCAAGATATTGTGAGATACCATAGATATTGAATGGACATTTCTGTGAGAGGAATACGAATACCTCAGTTGATAGGATATTGCAACTATAATTTATCTATCCATGACTTCAAAGGAGAACAGCAAGCCACTAATAACCCAAAGATTAGTTTTATCCTAGCTGCTTGAATTTGGCAGGCTTGTAGAGGTTGAAAGGGATGCTAAAATTGAGCAATGATCCACCATTAAATAAAATTTAGGAAGAAACTCCTGCGTTTCTTTGTCAAGCTGAATTAATATATTTTCAAATTCTTCTGCCATCTATTTTTAATATACATGTTACATATGTGGGAACTGCAGTTTTATAATTCATCTGCGCCAGCTTAAAAATTTAATAAAAATTAAGCAGTCACATTGTTCATGCTTCATATTTCAACAGTCTACTATACCTCAAAAGATTCCTGTGCTATCTATACCTACAGCATGTCTATTATGTTTTACTCAATTAGTGATTTTGTGCATTGGATCTTCATTTGGTTCATATCCACCTTAGCTAACATGGTCTTTGATATTTAAATAGTATATAGACTACAACAATAAAAAAACATTGGGTCTATCAAGCTGTTTTATCACACCATATGTCATGTAAAATTTAACAAAAAAGTGCCTTCAGCATCATCAAGATGAGGATATCATGACTCATCTGACTGACACAAATCACGTCAGCCCCCTGGGAGAGGACATTGATAATAACTTGGCCACTCTTCATGGGAAGCTGGATTGGGAATATTATAACACAGATTTTTCCTGTCACATTATAGAATGCACAGAGTACTCAAGACATACAAAACCACCAAAAAAAGTTCCTTCTAATGTTCAATCCTTCAGCTTGCAGTTTTCTTCCATTTTGTGTATTAATCAGTTTGCACCTAAAATTGTTTATGTCAGTTATGTTTTTGCTTAGAGAAACCATTTTCAAATGCTTTTTTCAAAGCATCTATGTCAGCAGAGTCCTCCGGAAACCTGGTGTGACTTAGCACATTACAAAACCTACTTGAGCTCCTGGAAAATAATTAGAATATTCTTTATGTGGTATGAACCCTGTCCTTCTTTTAATGTGCAAATGTGTATTAGACTAACAACACTGAAAAACAAAATTAGATAAAGGTTAAGGCCAAGACATCTTCACCACACTTCATCATACTTGTAACATGCTTACTGTGTTATAAATTAATATTTAAATGGAGAGAGAAGGTTCTATTTTCATATTATTCTTCCCCAGTCTTTGCTTTTGTCATAAAATTATAGAATCATTGAAGTGGGAAAACATCTCAAAGATCATTGAGTCCAGCCTTTAACCAATCACCACCTTGTCCACTAGAACAGAGCACTGAGTGCCATGTCCAGTCATTTCCCATACACATGGGCTGCCCATGGATGGTGACTCCACCACCTCCCTGGGCAACCCATTCCAATGCTTGACAGCCTTTTACTTGAAGAAATTCTTCCTGATACAATATATTAATTTGCTTTCACTTCCAGAATCTGCTTTAGTTTGCACTGTGCCTAGGCTGGTAGAGCACTATCAATTGGTCAGGCCTTTCCAGTTACACTGGTTTCAAGCTCATTTTGGTTTTCCTAGCACAGAACCAGTACACAGCTGGCACTGCTATTGTACTTCTCATGCCACCTTTTACCATCCTTGTTCCTGAGATATGGCTTCTCCTGAGAGCCCTCAGAAGCCTTCAGGGCTGTCCTTCTAAAGGACAGATCCAGACATGCTTTTTTTCCAACCGAGTTCTTTGATGACATCACTCTGCTTTTTCAGGCCCTGAAGTGTTATTCCACTTATTTGCAACTGAGATGAGTTGGCAGTTCTCAAAGAAATTTTAGCAACACATGTCACTCGTGTATTTCAGATGGAGTTATTGAACAGCCACTACTGCTCAAAGAACACAGACCACACAGGACTACCAATATTCTCATAGTATTCCCAATTGAATACACTCTGAAAGTTCTCAAATTACACCTTCCTCCAAGACCTGCAAATATATAAATTTTCAAAAGAGATCAGTAGTTTCAATAGAGAGTGCTTAAAAATAGAGTACATTTGAAAAGGAAAAGAATTTGCTATTGAGAGGTTTCTTGGGAAAAAAAAAAAAATCATTAATTTCTTGTTTAGGGTCCCTAACTTCAAGAAAGACATTTATGTTCTGAAACAAGTCTAGAGAAAGGTAACAGCAATAGAGGAGGGTCTGGAGCACAAGTCTGATGAGTATGAGCTGAGAGATATGAGGGTGTTTAGCCTTGAGAAAAAGAGGGTCAGGGCAGACCTTATCACTCTCTACAACTCCCTGAAAGGACATTGCAGCCAGGTGAGGACCAGGCTCTCTTCCCAGGGAACAAGGGACAGGACAAAAGGAGATAGATTGAAGCTGTACCAGGGGAAGTTCCAGTTGGATATCAGGAGGAATTTCTTCATAGAAAGGGTTAAGCATTAGCACAGACTATCCAGGGAAGTGGTGGAGTCACCATCCATGGAAGTGTTTAGGAAGGAAATTAAAAGGAAAGACAACTGCAAGGAAGTTAGAGCTTTTAGGATGAAAAGAAGAATATTACATATCTGATCAAATAAAAATGATCTTACAACACTCATTCCGTACATTTTCCTCTGCAGCAAAGCAAAACAATTTTGAATCTCCAATATAAAAATAATAATTATTTGTTTCTGTGTAGGTTTGAAATCCGAAAAAAAAGGCATTTTAGCAGAGAAGATTCTCAGATATAGATTCTTATTTTCCACGCTACCTAACTACTATAACAGACAGGTTATCCATTGTCATTTGAGAGTATCAGCTCTAAAGATTAAAAAAGTAAATCAAAGAAATGTTGAAAGACAGTCATATGAATATTTTGAAGGAATTTCTCAGAATAGAAAAGAACCCTTTTATATAAGGAAGCAAACATTTATGTGAAATTATGAGCAATTAAATTTGTAAAATCTGTAATGGTCAAATGTAACAATCAGATTACATTCACTGTTTTGAAGTTCTTTACATTGAAAGAAAATGTCAATGGGTAAAAAAACCACGTGAATTTCCCTAAAAGTAAAAAGTCATCTTGATAAAATCATGCTCTTTAATTTTATGTATTTAACAATATCTCTCACAGCCAAACATCTCTGTCAATCATGAAAATCATTAACATTTAGAAAACCAAATAACACATCTTGACAAATATGTTGCCAAATGCAGCAAAGAGCAAAAGCAATCTTTCAAGTTGACTGCTACAATGTCTTATTCCTTTAATTGCAAGTTAATTAGGAAGTTTTAATCCAGAGGGGTTTGTAAAAATTGTTCTGATTTTTTACGCTGTGAGATGACTCATGACACTCATTTTTGAAGTAGATTTAATTTTTTCTCTTAAATTACATTCTTTCTTCCTTTCTTTTTCTTTCCTTAATTTGTGGTACAGATGTATATATCTGTGGCAAATAAGGGGTTACATATACCAGCTTTTACAAATATGCGTTCTGCAAGTTAACTTTTAGTTGTAAACTTGTAGAAGTTTTCCCAAACTTAATAAAAATGAAGCAATAGCAAAGGATGGTGCTTCTGTGAAGTCAAAATAAGAAAGACTTGGTAATTAACTGACAAACAGTTACTGGGTGGATCCATATTTTAAAAATTAATTTGAGGTGTTTTGAACTACATTGATCAGGGGATAGAGATTCCAGACACAGCTGTTTTAAAGCATTGTCAGACCTGGGCTACAGCCCACAGTCACAAACTAAGTGTATTCCAGTGACTAATCTCACCTATAGCAGGCTACTGCCAAAAAAATACACTGCCATGATATCAAACTGGGTCCCTAGAAAATGTCACCATGTAACTGTAGTATAAACATTACACAAACACACTAAACAGCTAGAGTTGCTGTGTCAGACATTTTAAAATTTTGAAATTCAGAAGCTGCCTGATTAACAGACTGAACTTGAGCATAAACATGGAGCAGACATTGACTTACTTGAAGGGATATGAGGGAAAAAAAATCTCCCTTATCATTTAAGAAACACAAAACCATTCCAATTCCTCAAGCAAAACTTTTCATGAGTACTAAAATAGTGTGCCTTGTAATTTGATTTTTTTTCATTTCTATAGTGCATAAAGTGGTTTCTTAAACTGTACAGAACTGTACAGTACTGGTAGACATGAATTACTATATTTTTCCTAAATGCTTTTTCAAAGAGGGTATTTGGAAAGTAATTAATTTACTATTTAGTCATACACTCACTTGCTGTAAGAAAGAGAGTCCAACATGAAAGGCAGAAGCTTAAGGAATTTGTATCCATAGATGCTATAAAGCAGAATCATTAATGCTCAAGCACAGAAACAAGGAACAAGGATGAAAACATTCAGTTGTATCGTTTTGGTAGAAAGTGTCTTGGGTTACATTTAACTATTGAAGCAAATTTATTTTTAATAGTAAAAACTCTTTCAGAAAGTTTAAAAGGGTATCATTGGACCTGTTTCCTACAATTTATCCCTTTATTTGCATCACATAACATCACACTGAGGAAAAAAACCAAGTTTGGTATGTGAGAGGTAACCATCATGAGAGTGATCTGAGGCTTTCATAATCCCAGTGAAGAGAAAAAGAGGTGGCATAAGCAAGAAGTGAATTTAAAGGAAGAGTCTGCCACATGCTCAGACAGTAAGATCTCCTAGTAATCAAGGACAGGGAGGATTGTTCATGCAGTTGGATGAGATTGTCTTTTAAGACCTCACAGTTTTCTGGAGCTTCTTTTGAGCTGCCTCATATAGGATCCCTTCTGCTAGTTCCGTGAATAATCCACAGACTGCTCTCCTGAAGCCCAGGATCAGTGCTGATCGTCTCAGCCACTTCACTCCCATCAGCATCTTCAACTTCACTATTTCATGGTCACCAACAGCCAAGGCTGCCACTGACTACTACAATTCCAGACAGTTCTGTCTTGTCAGTGACTGAGGTCTAGCTGTGCCTCGCCTGCTTGGCCCATGCAGCATCTGTGTCAAGTACCCCAGAAACATTCTGCACTTCTTGTGTCTTACTGTGTTGCCCTTCTAGTCCAGAGGGTTAGTACTCCCTGTGAAAATCACAGTCAATGACACAGATTTACTCTAAGGAAAATGTCAGTTTCTACCCACTTTCTTCACAATTTAGACAAAACTTGTCTGATTTTTCACTCTAAATGAGGTAAAGGACAACTTCAGCTGAGATATTTCTACAGGCCTGGAGAGTAAGAGAGGACCCATCATCTTTCAGTCAAAAATGGCATAACATAACTTTCAGTTTCATTGAGTTTATAGGACAGGATATGTCCAATGCCACCTTCAGTCTCCATCCTTTTAACAGACCTTTCTCTGTGTGAAACAGCCTCTTCTTTTCATGTTATGATTCACAGGACTCTACTGGCAAGCAAACGAAAGCCAGGTCAGATACTGGGCCCTGTATCTGTTTCACCACAGAGTCACACTGGCCCATTCATTCTATGAAGCAGTTCCAGCACTGTCTCCCTATCTGTGTGACACAGGTCATAATACTTTTACAAAATCTACAATAAATAGATCAAAAGCACTGCATACCGTAGCTAAGACTGATTGTGACTGTGACTGTGTTATGTAGAAATAAGCACATATGCATAAGACTTTATATCCAAACAGTATTCATTCAGGCATTTCATTACCCAGTAAGTAACATAAGTTTTAGATGCATCAAGTCTTCCCTTTCAGTTGTATTTGTCCATAAACACGGTCATTCTGACAAGTACGGTTTTGGTTCAATGAAATATAACACAGGAAAAATTTTTTGCTTTTACTATTAATGTGAATAAATAACATATTGAAAAATTCTATGCAAATAATAACTGATTCCGCTAAATATACAGCTTTTGTTTTGATATTGTTGCTTTGTTTTTCAAAGTAAATAAATTCTTTCCCAATTCGGATGTTCTAAAGCAGTTTTCCTTGCAGACCCTCTAATCCCTATTCTTTTTTTCTGGTCATGGATTTTATTTGGCCTCAAGGGAAAAACATCATGACATAATTCATTAAGAATTCTCATTCTAGATCACTAAATAGAGAGAAAAGTATTCTCCTGAGTCCTGTGCGGGTAATCAAGGAAACACTTATTCTAATTCTTATATTAATCAAGACTAAATATTTAAAGTGTCACATACGGAAGTAACAACATATTTTTTAAGTAACTCTTTGCTGTGCCATATGACTGCATTAATTTCTAACTTCATTAAGTTCCAGTATCCAAAAATCATTGTTTTTCACCCTTTTGTAACAGATTTCTTTCTGCCTATGAGAAAATCTATAATTCTCATCACTCAACCAGCTTTTCAGTGATAAACAAAATTGTCTGGCCTTCTATTTTATTGATCAGATCTCACTCTCAATATCCCATTAAAAAATGACTTGAAATAATTTACAATATTCAATTAACAAATAGTTGTGCTCTTGAGCAGGGATATTATTCAAGGTTAGACTCAAGAGCAACGTAACTGCTGGTAGAAAATTTCTCAAAAGCAAGCCTCTCATTCCTATTGTATTCCTACATGATTCAAAGTATGTAAGAACAGGAAAAATAAATAAATGGATGAGTCTAACTTCATAAAAATTTAATGGAGAATGTATGTATGCATATATATGTATTAAAATATTATAATTTTAAGTGTAACAAATGTAACACAAGAGATTTACACACAGGCAAAAATTGCAAACTGTGTACCGATGAGCCTTCATAGTCCCAGAACCCAGCTTAAAGTCAATGCTCCACGTGAAAATGGGAGCAATTTATTATTTAAAACTTATACCTCCTAAGTCTTAAAATTGTCATCACTTTTTTTACATCAACATTATTTTCTCTTTTAATGTGTTGTTATATCGCTAAAAAAAAGCAGTTTTCAAAAATTTCTGTATCGACTACTTAATTTTAGCATCTTCTACTTAGTCTCCTGTGATAGATCTGATAATTGATATTATACTAGAGCCCTTCATCCTAAAGAACTAGATTACGATTTGAAATAAATATTTTTTTATATCAGCAAGGAAGTTATCTTTTAATAAAGTATGCAAATCTAGTGTTTTGCTTTTAAAAGATTTTCGCTCTTTTTTTGCCGTTTGACAGTTTTATTAGCACAAGTAAGCACTCACCATTGTTTGTCTTCCTGAGCTGTTGTGGTGAAAATACTATTTTCAGCTTCAGAAACACAAACTGAAGTCTTGTTTTGGGCTCAAATTCACCCTACAAGATGTACTACACAACTCAGTTTGTCTTGCAGGCTTTGCCCGTAACAGTCCTGGTACTACAAACTGCAACTGAATCTCTGAATCACTACCCACTTTAGTCAAAGCCAGTCGATGCTTTCACTTGCAAGGTCAGTAAGAGACAACACCAGAAAACTACTTCCCACAACTGCCTTTGCATACATGTGCCTGTGCCACAACTGTATAATTCCTTTGGTCTGTCCTCCTTCACACTTTCCCAGATGCCTTTTCCTGTCATGCCCTTCTGAGAGCTAGTCCGTCAACACAGATGAACTGCAACCCTTGTGATAGAGTGAAACGTTATTAGTGTCTTAAACATTGTCAAAATCATAGAAAGACTTTCTGTCAAACTGCAAAGAAGCAACTGCCTGCCTGCGACCGCCAAAGCACTTCCCCTCCCAAATATGCCTCCTGACTGGAATTTGGACTGTGATGGGAACTTGAGACAAGACTTTTGTCCAGTTTTCTGAGGCTTGAGGAGAAGTAAACTAGGTTCAGGGAAGAAGAATGTATCTGTGTTCAGAATCAACCCTAGCTGGCCTCAGCAGGTGGAGGAGGAGAAGAGTTTCAGGTGCGTGATGGCAAAATCTCTCCACACAAAACAGGAGTAAACCCCCCATCTGGGAAGACCACTACACATGGGACATTCACATGAGAGGCAGCTGAGAAGGGGTTGTCAACCATCAAAGACCCCCAAAGCACCTCCTCACTCCCCCCACCCCAACATTCCTGAGGCCTTCTACCACCAGAGGACTGCATGTGATCCAAGTGAGGCGACAAATCCAGAGCCTGTCACAAGAGACTGCAAAGCTTCTCCCACACCAGGGAGGTGCCTGGACATCTCCTGAACATCTCTTAAACCACTGGACTCCATGTTTTGTGGGACACCCACCACAAGAAGACAAGAAGAACAGGACCCACGGGACACTGCTGGGTTACACAGAGTTGTGATACATTTTCTATTTAATCTCTCTGTCGTTCTTTGCCATCCCCTCCTTTTTCCTATTTCTTTCTATTTCTCTCTCTCTCTCTGCCTCACATTTACTGTTAAATAAAAGCCATACTATTGACTTTGGCATGTGGTCTCATTTGCACCTTAATTCAGGCAGAGGCATTTCTAATAATTTTAATAACTGGATCATAACAAGCCTGCACAGGCCATGTAGAAGGGACAATAATGCTGTTTGCATTATTGTCCCTTCTACAAATATTGCCTTCACTTGCTCGGGCTTCTCTTGTCCAGACTCTCAAACTGATGACATGGTTATGTTAGATTTGATCAACATGGTAGCAGTCTCTAGCTTTTACTAAGCAGTGTGCCTGTGTGGCCAAGAAGGCCAATGGCATTCTGGCTTGTATCAGCAATATTGTGGCCAGCAGGACCAGGCCAGTGATTGTGCCTCTGTATTAGGCACTGGTGAGGTCACATCTGGAGTGCTCTGTCCTGTTCTGGGTCCCTCACTGCATGAGTCCAGAGAAGGGCAATGGAGCTGGGGAAGGATCTGGAGCACAGGTCTGATGAGGAGCAGTTGAAGGATCTGGGATTGGTTATCCCGGGGAAAAAGAGGCTTGGGAGTCACTTTATCACTCTCTGCAACTGCCTGAAAGAAGGTTGAAACAAAGTGGGGGTCGGTCTCTTCTCCTGGGCAACAAGTGACAAGACCATAGGAAATGGCCTCAAGCTGTGCCAGGGGAGGTTCAGGATGGAGATCAGGAAGAACAGCTTCACAGAAACAACTGTTAAACATTGGAACGGGCTGCCCAGGGAGTTGGTGGAATCATCATTCCTGGACGTGTTCAAGAAAAGAGTGGATATGACACTCGATGCTCTGGTCTAGTTGTCTAGGCAGTGATTGGTCAAAGGTTGGACTTGATGATCTTGGAGGTCTTTTCCTACCCTAATGATTCTGTGAAGTATGAGCTGTGATTTTTACAAATGGACAGCCAGCACAAGCACCAACAAGATTCTGTGCCAGACCCTTTGTCTTTTATCATTTGAAAGGAACAGAAAGGAAAAAAAAACAACCAAAACATCCCCAGAAAATACATACACTCAACCCACGTCAGTTTGAGTCATTTCCACCCTTTTGCTAAGAAAATTGTCCGTAAGCATTAATATGAATTATACTTTGTTTCCTGACATTACAGGAGCTGTTATACTTACTTGGCAGACATTGTTAAAATAAAAATAAAAAAAAACATGAATTAGAGGGGAAAGATTGTGTCATTTAAATCTAATTAAGGTTTTATTAAATCTAATTTTTCATCATTTACCGTGATGTGTTCCCTTTATAGTCTAAATTTATTGCCTACCTGCAATAAAGAAAAATGTTTAGAGACAGAAAATTGAGGCCATGGCATCATATAAATTAGACATGTCAGATGTAAGAGAAAATGCAATATAGTACAAACCTAGAATGTTTTTCAGTCAGTCTCATAGAAAGTGTGTGTAAAATACATTCCCTACTACTATTTTTGCAGTACAGATAATCTAGCATCTGTAGACAACCCTGTTTTGACCTATTTTAGGAGGACAGTAAGACAGAGAAGTGGAAAGGTGCTGCTCCATCTGTATTACCAAAAATAACTACAAACTATTTACCATTTACAATTAGTTTTCCTTAGTATTTAAGATGGTGAATTATAACCAAAATTATTGTAGAATTACCAAGAACTAAAGCTAATTTTTAAAGCCTGGAATGATACAGTTATGACTAAAACACTCAAACTCAGATGCAAGCCCTTAACCTGCATAGTTTCAGATAAACTCAGAGAAAACAGCTCTCAACCCCCACCTTGGAGATGCTACAGAAGTGTTCATGTCCTTGTTCACACAGTTGTAGCTCTGAATTTGAACACTACACTTTTTGATTCCCTTGGTCAGCAGGTCTCAATGAGAAACATTTTGAGTAGAGCAACCAGTGAAAAAAATAAGCAATCAAGTTGGGGAGTTGGGAGTGGGATCTATTCCCATCTTCTCTTTTGAGATAGAAACCTGATTTCCCTACAATATCTCCATGTGTAGTCAAAGGTGGGTAAGCAAATGAGGTTACATGCAGTAAATTATGATTAATCATGGATTAAGCAAGCCTTTGAGTCTAGAAAAAGATGTGTACACAAAGAAAACTCTTGTCTCTCCAATAGTTAGGAGAATAAAAAGAAATCTTCTACTTGAAACTCACCAAAAGAACTTGCAGAAATCTTTACAAATACAAAACTTTTCCCAAATTCAAATGTTTCAGAACATTGGTTTGGTTTTAAGGGAATCACCCAAATGCAAGATCTATACTATAATGTTTCAGTAGGCCCAGTTCTTCTGTTCTTATGTATCCCATCCTAGCAATGCTAAAACAGTTTGTTATTAACTAAAATTCCTCACTTTTACAGTGCCTATGTTCATTCCTGGATGTCATAAGCCTTCACAAAATGTTCATTGTTCCAACTTCACCTACTGAGGAAACAGAGTTCTAGGCAGGCAAGGTGGCAGTCTTGGCAGGCTCAAGGCCTGAAAGCAGACTGCAGCCAAGATGAACACAGATGTTAAATTCTCTTAATTTCACTACCTTGTCTAATTGAGATATGTTTACTTGCCAGTACTGTTTAATGATATTCAAATTACTGTATAGTACAAGTTAAATGGTGAATGTGCTACTGATCTTTTATAAGCTGTCATGTAAGATGAAGCACCCTGCAAAATGCAAAGGGCCTCTTTCTTATTCTGTCACCTTTAATTTGATTGGAAATTTACACCACAAAAGAAAGGTAAGCATTAATTTACAGGCTCAATACATTTGTTGGAAAATTAAATCATCTGGTAGTCTACATCTGCAAAACAAAATTTATTATCTGTAATTAAGTAACCTTTAGAAAATCTTTTTTTCAATTTCCTCCTGTACTGGGAAGATGAAACCATGAGAAATGTTAGCACAGAAGCTACTATGTCAGAAGAAGAGTTCCTGCAAATGTTTGATGCATAATGCAGTTAAAGCCTCAATTAATGAAAGTTCAGTCATTACATGATCTGTATTCAGATTCAGGGAGTTAAATCACTGATACACAATTGCATCAGAGAATAAAAAGTACAACTTACTATTTCAGATAGACAGTAGTGCATGAATGCAGAATCTACTATACATAGTTTTTATGTCTTTTTTATGGGGTGAAAAAAATCCAAGTACTCACGAGCTTAAAAAAAAAAGCCTCCTAATTTTTATTCTTCAAGCTTTCTGCTAGAAAAAACTAGGGACTTGTAGAGAACTCAGACAATTAAATCTCTTTTGTCAATCTTCACCCTGAACATCTCTATTTATAGAGTAGGAAATCACAATGTAGTCTGCTAAACCTGATAAATCACTACAGAAGATTTGAAAATATGAAATTCCAGGTCTTTCGATCGGGTAGAATGTAGGTGAAATCACTAGTCCTGTTTGCTGTTGTAAAAATAATTGTTTTGCTCTAACACTGGCAACTAATGCTGGACAACAGTTTCTTCTCAAAGAAGGAATCTTTACAAACATAACATGAGTAGTTGTAGCTGTTTAAATGGGGACTTACACTGCAATTCACTTACTTTTTTCTCAAAAATTTTTAAATTAGTTTCAGACAAAGAGATTTTATATAGAAAACCTAAGTACAATATGAAAAAGTGCAGACACTTCCTGTCCTGCAGTGTGCTTCCAAGACAGAAACACTCAATATACAGGTTCAGACTTTCTCCTCTCTTGGAATAAGTCCTACCAAATGAAAGACCTGTCAAGGTAGTCTGATTGTTGTCAAGAGAGGCTATGCCTCCCCTTCAAAGGAAACCTGTGGCATTCTTTTAATAAATCCACTCATCTGGTTATTCACAGACTATGAAATATATACATCAGATCACGACGGTTCCTCTCCTGTTACTGTATTTCCTCTGAATCCAATAAGAGTGCTGGGTGCAATTTAACAAAGTCAGGGTGAACAAAGATGATGTCTGATAAAGGCATTAATTTGAATAACTGGAAAGCCTGTGTTAGCAGGCATAAAGAGATTACATTAGATAACAAATGCAACAATCAAGGCTTAGGTAAAAACCAAGGGAATGATAGCCAAGGTTGTCAAGCACTATAGAGTCCTCTTGTACCATCCACAATGAAAGGAGAAGAGTGTGGTTTCAGAGGCAAGAACAAAAGTTCAGAGTATATAACCTACATATTTGCGTTCTCCTCTTTTTTGGAACAACTATAATAAATGTAAAAATGCATATTTATTTTTAAGAAAACAACTTTTTAACTCTAAAAGGAAAAATCTCTAGGGTTGTTGGAATTTCTGTGCTAATGCAGGGTTACAATATCATGCAACAACAGAAAATGGCAACAAAACATAGTACAAAAATATACCTTTGGATTACTATTGGGATATGCTTGCAAATATTTACTTGAATTGCAAGACTGAATATCTAATTTTTCTTTTATGCTCTTGAGTTCCTTCTGGAATTACATAGTAACTCAGTTGTTCCACTTCTTAAAGAAATAATTTGTTTTTATTCTGAGAGCTCAAAATACCCATTTTGTTGCTTTTTATCTAAAAAAGTTCCACAATTATAATTAAGTGTGCTATAATTAATTTTTTTTTCCAATTTACATGTTACATTGATGATTCATCTATTCAACTATCCCCTCTGTTTACTTCTCCAGCTTTGGACAAAGTCATGACATTATTCAAGTAGCAATACATCCAGATGCTAAATTAAATATTCCAATATTCCAAGAGGACTAAAGATGTTGACTGACTGTTAACAAAGCAGTGCAATTTCTTTGTGAAATAAATGTTAGTAAAAACTTTTTGAATGTATTAATTTCTCCTATATTCATTTTAAATTTTTTTTAAGAGATTCATCCATACATGAAAAAACTGCAAACACAGTCAATTTAAAAATATTGGTGACAGGAATTAGGCAGGAGTGAGAGTTATATCGGTTTTGCATACTTTGATTGTCCTCACAGTGAAGCGAAGGCACATGACATACTTGAAATATATAAAGCATTTCAATTTCCCCTCAGGTCTGAGGTTGACCTCAAACTCCCATGTTGTCTTTCAATGATCACCATACTGGAGAGGCTCTATGACATTATTTTTTCTCCAAAAAAGTATAATGTTTTCAAAAGCTACTATCAAATATATCCTAACATGTGACCTTTGCAAAGGGTTTATAGCCTTCTTTTTTTTTTACTGAAATATCTTTCTCTTAAAGTGAATAAGTTTCATAAAATAAGAGATAGCACTACTCTAACCAGTAACAAAAGTTCATATTAAAAGTTAATTTCCAGTATTAAATAGTTATAAAAACTCATTGCCTAAGTATTCCAGCATTTCAGTCCCTTAAGATTGCCTGGTATGGCCATTTCATTACTGTATATGACTTTCATTGTCACACTGTGTTATGAATATAAAAATACTTTCATTAGGAGTAAATTTTCATGAAAGAGCTTAAACTGCATATTTAATGAGCAATTTGTCAGGCTCATTTACAATACAGCTTTCTGAGATTCAATCATCACCATGTATACATGTAATGCATAATTTAATTTAATTACGTTTGATTGCTTAATGAAAAATCCACTGGACATTTTGAGCATGACAACTACAGAATAAAAGTTATTTTTACATTTTTATTAACCTTCATAGTTAAAGATGATCAAATTTTATATTACACAGAAAAAACCTCTAAACTTCTCCTTCAGGCTGGAGGAAACAGGTACATCTACGCATGTAATTGACACAATATTTTAATATTAGATAAAAAGCAATTTTACTTTTTTTTAACTTATATTCATAGGGTTTTGAAGTAAAAAAGGTAAGTCGTGGTTGCCTGAAAATGACAGTTCATTGCTTTACTTACAATTTGTCCATGAACTGAAACAAATCTCTTGTGATCGCCAAGACTGCCAAGAAATACCTAAGACTAATATTTCAGGCCTGAAATGCACCATGGCTTTACTGGAGATATGAAGATATAAAGCATTTCTTTTGGTATGTTCACCAGTGTTCACACTATAAAATGCGTGAAGGCTCTCTCCTAATACACTTGATAAACCTTATAAAGGCAATCTCCTCATATAGGTAGTAAAAACTCTCTTTAATAAACACCATAAACCACACAAGGGTGCTGTCCTCATAAAGGTACCCACCTCATAAAACCCATAAACCTCAAAGAGGCCCTTTCCTCAAAAAGGCACTCTCCTCAAACTCCATAAATGTCATAAAGGAGCTAAAATCGTAAAGGAAATCCCCTCATAAACACACTTTCTTCATAAACCCTATAAACCTCATAAAGGAGCCCTCCTCATAAAGGCCACAAACCTCATAAGGGCTCTCTCCTCATATAGAAGACTTCTTCATGCACACCATCTCTTTACTAAGGCACTCTCCTCGTTATGGCCAAAAATGTCACATAAGCCATAAACCTCATAATGGCCTACTCGATAAAAAGCCTATGAATATTTTACAGATACCCTCCTCACAAACCCCACACAACTCATAGAGGTTCCATCCTCATTAAGGTACTCTCCTAACAAATGCACTATGCTCAAAACCCCATATAACATCAGTAAATGCTTGTGTCATAAAAATGATCTCCTCATAAATTCCAAAATCTCTCATAAAGGTTCATAAATCCCATAAATGTCATCACTGGGCAGCCCTCATAAAGCCACTGTTGGTCACAAACTCAAAAATCACCCTGGGGGTCACATCATGAAGGTGCTACCCTCATAAAGTCCATAAATATCATAATGGGGATGGCATTAAAGGGTGCTGCGCTCATAAAGCCTAAAAACCTCCTAATTCTGTGGCCCCATAAGTCCCATAGAACTCATAATGGGGGTCTCATCATAAAGACTGTCCTCATAATGCCCAAAAATATCATAAGGGTGCAGGCCTCACAAAGGCACTGTCCACCCAAAGACCATAAACTTCAAACTGGAGCTCTCAGTATAAAGGCGCTGTCCTCATAAAGCCCATAAACCTCATGAAGGCTCTGACCTCATCAAGTCTACACAACTCATACTGGTGCAGGCCTCATAAAGCCCATAAACCTCAAACTGGGGCTCTCATGATAAAGGCAATGTCCTCAAAAGACCGAAACCTTCATAAAGGCTCTGTCATCTTAAAGCCCATGCACACCATAATGGGACTGGACTCACAAAGGTGGTTCCTTTCTAAAACCCATAAGACTCTTAAAGATGATGTCCTCATAAACCATATAAATCTAATAATGGAGCTCACTCTATGAAGGTTCTGTCCTTTTAAAGCCCATGAAACTCATAATACTGCAGTCCTCAAAAAAAGGCTTTCAACATAAAGGCACCTTCATCATAAGTGCCATAAAAATGTCACAATTCTCCTGACTTCAAAAAGCTGCTATACCCATAAATCCCATAAACACAAAAAATATGCTGCCCTCTAAAGGTCTTAAGATTAATAAAGGCACTGTGCTCACAGAACATATAAACCTCACAAATGAGTTAACATAACAAAGCCCATAAAATTCTTAAAGCCCATACACCTCATAATAGTGCACACCTGATAAAGGATCTGTAGCCATAAAGTATATAAAAATAATAATGGGGCTCTCATCATAAAAGGCCTCTGCTCCTAAAGACCATAAACCTCATAAGGGCTTTATCTTGTTAAAACCTATACCTCTCAAAATGGTGCAGGCCTCATAAAGGCAACATCCTCATAATGCCCATAAACCTCAAAAAGGAGCTATCATCAAAAAGTCACTGTCTTCATAAACCCCATAAACCTCATAGGAGGGCTCTCATCAAACCCCATCCACCTCAGGATGGGGCAGCCCTCAAAAAGGCACTGGCCTCATAATGCCCATAAACCTCCTAAAAGAGCTATCATCATAAACGCTCTGCCTTCATAACACCTTTACATGTCATAATGGTGTTCTGCTCATAAAGCCCATAAACCTCACAGGAGGTTCTCATCACAAAGGCCGTGTCCTCATAAAAAACCCATCCACCTCATAATGGGGCAGTCCTCGAAAAGGCACTGCCCTCAGAAACCCATAAACCTCATAATGATGCAGGCCTCATAAAGCCCATACACCTCATAGAAGAGCTATCATCATAAAAGCTCTGCTTTCATGACACATTTACACCTCATGAAGGTTCTCTCCTCACAAACCCCATAAACCTCATAAGAGGAACGCATCAGCAAGTCTTTCTCCCCATAAAAACCCCATCCACCTCATAATGGGGCAGCCCTCAGAAAGGCACTGTCCTCATAAATGCCATACACCTCCCAATGATGCAGGCCTCCTAAAGCCACTATCCTCACAAAAGCCATCAACCTCATAAAGAGGCTCTCCTCATCAAGGTCATGTCCTCATAAACCCTATAAACATCAGAAAGTGTCGGGCCTCATAAAGCGTGTACACCTCATAGTGGGGCTCTCCTCAGAAAGGCCATGACCTCAGTAACGCCACACACCTCGTAAAGGTCTTGGCATCATAAAGCTCATCCACCTTACAACGGTGCACACCCCATAAAGACACTCTCCTCATAAAGCCGAGAAACCTCATAATGCTGCAAGTCTTATAAAGGCACTGTTCTCATAATGCCCCCTTATAAAATGGGGCTTTCATCATAAAAGCTCTATCTTCATAAAGCCCATACATTTAAAGGTGCTCTCCTCATAAAGCCCTGAAACCTCATAAGGGTTGCGTTTCATAAAGGTCATGTCCTCATATAGCCCATAAACGTCATAAAAGCTCTGACCTCATAAACCCCATAAACACCTCATAATAGTGTAGGCCTCATAAAGGCACTGTCCTCATAAACCCCATCAACCTCATAATGATGCAGGCCTCATAAAGGCATGTTCCTCATAAAAGAACTATCATCATAAAAGCTCTACCTTCATAACACCCTTACATGTCATAATGGTGCTCTCCTCATCAAGCCCATAAACCTCATAGTAGGCTCTCATCAGAAAATCCGTGTCCTAATAAAAACCCCATCCAGCTCATAATGGGGTAGAGCCCTCAGAAAGGCACTGTCCTCATAAAGCCCATAAACCACATAAGAAGCATCTGTCATGTTGACGGAGGGGCTCGGGTACATATGCACACGATCTATAAGATCTCTAATATGTCCATTTTATTAAAAGAGTTCTGACCTTTTATAGTTTTTCTATACAAGGTCTCGTTACCAGATGCATATAATTGGTTACAAGCTACTGTCCAGATGTGAACATACATTACAAATACACTTATAATTGGCTTATAACAGGTATCTAGTCAGAATAAGATAATTATTTACTTTATCAAACCCCACCTTCTTCTTGGCACAGAGTTCCTTTTGTTCTAGCTAGGAGACCCACAGCCATCTTGGCACTTACAACTTTTAATATCTATAAAGCTATATTAAAGCAAAGTTTATAAAACTACAGAACACAATATAGATTGCTCATGTATCCATCATGTTCCTTCCACGCAGTCATGAAGGTCATGGCCTTTATAAAGCACATAGGCATCATAAGTGCTCTTTCCTCATAAACCCTATCCCCTCATAATAGTGCAGGCCTCATAAATGCACTGTCCCCAAAGCCTATAAACCTCATAGGAGGCTCTCATCAGAAAATCCATGTCCTAATAAAAACCCCATTCACCTCAAAATAGTGCAGTCCTCAAAAAGACAAGTTCCACATAAAACCCATAAACCTCATAAGGGCTGCCCATCACAAAGGCCTTTATATAGTCCAAAAACATCATACGTTCTCTGTCTTCATAAAGCACCATCCACCTCATAATGGGGCAGCCCTCAGAAAGGCACTGTCCTCATAAACACCATACACCTCACAATGATGCAGGCCTCCTAAAGCCACTATCCTCACAAAAGCCATCAACCTCATCAAGGCCACGTTCTCATAAACCCCATACACATCACAAAGCCTCGGGCCTCATAAAGCCCATACACCTCATAATGAGGTTCTCCTCAGAAAGGCAATGACCTCAGTAATGCCACAAACCTCATAAAGGTTTTGGCGTCATAAAGCTCATCCACCTTACAATGGTGCACACCCCATAAAGGCACTCTCCTCATAAAGCCCAGAAACCTCATAATGGTGCAAGCCTCAGAAAGACACTGATTTCATAACGCCAACCAACCTCATAATGGGACTTTCATCATAAAAGCTCTATCTTCATAAAGCCCCTACATGTCATAATAGGGTTGCCCTCATAAAGCCCAGAAACCTCATAAGGGGTTCCCATCAAAAAGGTTGAGGCTTCATAAAGCCCATAAACATCATAAAAGCTTTGTCCTGATAAACCCCATCCACCTCATGATGAGGGAAGCATCAAAAAGGCACTGTCCTCATAAAGCCCATCAACCTCATAATGATGCAGGCCTCATAAAGGCATGTTCCTCATAAAAAAGCTATCACGAGAAAAGTTCTGCCTTCATACCACCCTTGCATATCATAAAGGTTATCTCCTCATAAAGCCCATAAACCTCATAAGAGGCATGTCTCATCAAGTCTCTCTCCTCATAAAAACCCCATGCACCTCATAATGGGGTAGCCCTCAAAAAGGCACTGTCCTCATAAAGCCCATAAAACACATAAGGAGCGCCAGTCATGAAGGTCATGGTCTTTATAAAGCACATAGGCGTCATAAACGCTCTTTCCTCATAAACCCCATTCACCTCATAATAGGGCAGACCTCATAAAGGCACTGGCCTCATAAAGGTCATAAACCTCATAAAAGAGCTATCGTCATAAAAACTCTGCCTTCACAACACCCTTACATGTCATAACAGTGCTCTCCTCATAAAGCCCACAAACCTACTAGGAGGAGCCCATCATAAAGGCCGTGTCCTCATAAAAACTCCATCCACCTCATAATGCAGCACTTCTCAAAAAGGTACACTCCTCATAAAGCCCATGAAACCTCATAAGGGTTGCCCATCATAAAGGTCATGGCCTTTATAAAGTCAGAAAACGTCATAAATTCTCTGTCCTCATAAACCCCATCCACCTCATAGTAGTGCAAGCCTCATAAAGGCACTTTCCTCATAAAGCCCATAAACCTCCTAAAAGAGCTATCATCATAAAAGCTCTGCCTTCACAACACCCTTACATGTCATAACAGTGCTCTCCTCATAAAGCCCATAAACCTCAGAGCAGGCTCTCATCACAAAGTCCATGTCCTCATAAATACCCCATGCACCTCATAATGAGGTAGCCCTCAAAAAGGCACTGTCCTCATAAAGCCCATAAACCACATAAGGAGCACCAGTCATGAAGGTCATGGCCTTTATAAAGCACATAGACGTCGTAAATGCTCTTTCCTCATAAACCCTACCCACCTCATAATAGTGCAGGCCTCATAAAGGCACTGTCCTCATAAAGGTCATAAACCTCATAGGAGGGTCTCATGAGAACAGCCTTGTCCTCATAAAAACCCCATCCACCTCATAATGGGACAGCCCACAGAAGGCACTGTCCTCATAAACGCCATACACCTCATAATGATGCAGGCCTCCTAATGCCACTATCCTCACAAAAGCCATCAACCTCATAATGAGGCTCTCCTCATAAGGGTCATGTCCTCATAAACCCCATAAACATCACAAAGCCTTTGGCCTCATAAAGCCCATACACCTCATAATGGGGCTTTCCTCAGAAAGGCAATGACCTCAGTAATGCCACAAACCTCAAAGAGGTTAAAACCCATAATGACGTTGTCTTTTTAAAGCCCATAAGGGTCGCAGAGATGCTGTCCTCCTAAAGCCCAAGAACCTCATTAAGGCACTGTCATCATAAAACCCTTAATCCTTACAATGGCTCTGCCCTCATGAAGATCACAAACATCATAACGGCCCTGTCCTCTCATGAAGCTTACGAATGCCTTGTAAAGGCACTATCCTCATAAAGCCCATAAACTTCACAAAGGCCCTGTCCTCATAAAACTCAAAACCTTCATAAATGAACTGTCCTCATAAAACCCAAAAGCTCATAAAGTCTCTCTCCTCATAAAACCCACAAACCTCACAGAAGGCAGTACCCACATTCAGAGGACACCTACACAATTCCTTAGTATTTCCAACTGCAGTTTCTAAAGATTGATTTTTACTAGCGTTAGGTACTATCTCCGTTATATTTCACGTTTTCCCTTGTTCTTTGCATTACACTTAGTGGTAATAAGGAATGGAGCCCTTATTCTCTGAGCAAAGTAAACCCTGCAGCATCAGTGCCAGTGTCAAGTTGGTGTGCTGTTTTGTCAATATGCTTCTGTTCAGTGCAGCAAAATCTATGTTATTAATTAATAAAATGATTAATGATCTGAATTTATCACCTACCCACCTAAGTTTTCCCTGACTATTCCACTACCAACACACCTGCTTGTTGTGGCCATGTTCATTTTGCAAACACATCTGTCAGTCAGCAAGTTCCTTGAGACCATGGGTTGGTAATGGGGCAGTCACAGAGAAACTACTTCTTCCTATTCATAAAAAGGTTACTCTCTGCATTTGAAACTTTAATTTCCTTCCTGAAGTGGGAAAGTTCAAGTTACTCAGACCTTACTCAGATGTTATTTTATTTCCTATTAATTCAACATAAGAGAATATATAGCAAAATCCTTCCACAGTGCAGCTCAAACTGCACTATGGATTATGACAAAGCCTGCCACATATCTGTAAACAGTACCATGATATGCCAGCATTAAAATTACTGATATATGATGCCTTGACATGGAAAGTGGCGCTGAATGTGCGAATGGCAGCCTACTTTGTTGCCACCCTTGCAGCAGCTGCCACCAGGAGCACTGCACTGGCAAGAGTCTCCAGGGTGGTGTCAGGGGCTTCCTTGAGTCCCTCTGATTCTCCAGGCAGCCATACCATGCAGGTAGCAAACAGGAAGGAAACAGTTCTCTACATTTGTCTGGCAGTACAAGGGCACTCTTGTCCCTCCCTTTTGCAGCTGTTAAAACAACTGATGTTTTTCAGCCCAGTTCCTGTGTCAGCTTCTAAAAAAAGGCAAGATAAAACACAAGCCTTTGAAAGCAAACTTGAAGAGACTGGTTCACAGAATCTCAAATCTTAGATCTCATGATAAAAACTATTAACAGATTAAAACTTGAGTAAGTTAAACCCTACTCCAATTACTTTTTCCTGAGCTTCTTTTGTTACTTAATGACTACAAAAGGATCTGAGGCAAAAGCAGTCAATTCCTTTTCCTCTCTTTTCTAATGGGGGATTAGAAGATAGCAGCAACACATTTCTCTGTGACTAGGTCTTCTTTTTCACTGGATATTTAAAGAGAAAGATCAATAAATGACAGTGCTTAAAATAAAAACATTAAATATTCATAGCAGAAAATCCATAAATCTAGTCCTAATCCATTTAAAGGACATTTTGATGTTTGTTTTAACATGGGCCTAAAAGACCATGAAGTATCCCCTTTCTGCTGATATCCTTAATGCAAAAAAACAGCTTCTGGAGAGACGTCACTAGCTTTGCCATGGAATTACATCTGCTATCTCACTGCACCACTCTGCAAATCTATGCAAGCTTTAGTCATAGGTTACTCCAAATAAACCAGATAAACGTTCTTTTAAGTACAGAAAAGCAATTTGTTGTCTCTGACTCAAGATCTCTCTTCTTGTTTGAACTGACCCGAGAGCAGCATGCTGCCCCAACATGCAGCAGTAGCTAAACTACAGGGCTTGAACAGTTTTTATAGATTTATTTTTCATTGATATTTTGCTAGTTTCTGCTCATATTGAACTAAGTCGTTGAACTGTGGCTTCAAGTAACTTCTTTTAAATATTCATATCTAGTAAATACAATTGTATTAATAGAAGTTTAGGTGAAGTGAACTTGTCCTATCCCAGTTTTCTTCTGTGATTATCTAAAGAGCATTAACCCTGAGTAAGAGCAACTGAGTTGTGAGTAGTCCTTCCTCCTGACTTTAAAATTTCTTTCAGCATGAGACAAGGGGCATTGAGAGCCCAAGTGAATATTATAAGAGCTACAAGGATGATCTCAAGTAAAACCAAGGCTGGATTAAAAAAAAAAAAAAAAAAAATCCAGTGTTTCAGAAAGGCTCTAGACTAGACCACAGAATAAATGGCTTTTTTTTGGTTGTATTAGCTATCCTAACCTCCATGCAGTACCAACCTACAGTATTACTTTTCTTTGTCCGGACCCACCATAAATGCCTAACTTATTGGAGATAGAGCTCACTTAGTCTGTAAATAAAGACTGCAAAGGCAAAGTAATGCACAAAAACATAATTATAAAGTACACTAGAACGTGGAAAAGGAAGATTAAACCTTATTAAAATATCATCCCTGGGCATTAGTAAGAGTTGTATAATTAATAACAACACAGTTCACTGCACTAAGTCATATAACTGAAATTAAATTTCCATTTTTGTATTAGAATAATTAGGTTTCAAAAAAAGACTGTGAGGGGACTTTTTAAAATTTTTCTTCACCCTGTACTGAGTATTACACACTTCTTGTAGACTTATCATCAGAAATATACATTTGGTTGTGTGGAATAATTCATTGAGTAACATCACTTTACCCAAGACCACAAATAAAATACAAAATAGACACAGTGTGTTTTGCCATCATAGAAGCCAGGACACTTGAGCCATTTAACATCTAAGCAAGTACTGAGGCAAATACAAGCTTCAGTTTTCAAAAATAAAGTGTTGTATAAACTGCCTAAATAATTAAAGTTTACATTTTTAGTATGCAGCATTTTTTTCCCCACCAATAAAAACTATTCCGTGTGGAGTTGATGACAGCAGAAATGCTATCCTTAAAGGGCTACTCTACTGAGAAAAGACTTTTAGAACTGAAGCAGAGTAGAGGGAACAAAAAGAGCACTTACAAAAACCTTCTCCAATCTCTGAGCCACAGACCAGCATCACATATTTTTCCTTTTAGGATGTCGTACTAGCAGTCTGCTTTAAGAGTTTAAGATTTCTAAACCCCTAGTGAGCTACACAGAATCTTTACTTTCATTAGTTCATGACACACATAGTCCGATACATGAGATCAGAGAAATATGAGAAATAATATATTTTACATGCTTTTCTATTTGAAGTTGTGTCCATGTCTTATATGGAAACCCTTTTAGTAGTTTCTGATTAATAGATGAACTACAAAAGGACATGGACAGATGCAGCAAATCCCCATGCTGAACTGCCAATCCAGCAGGGCCCATGGCCAGACAAGGGTATAGCTGAAGCTGAGCTGAAAGCCAACATCTCTCACACATAGGCCAGGCAGAGAACACAAACAAACAAACAAACAAACAAAATCCCAAGACTCATCTTAAATAGCACTTCCTGACCCATAGGTGTGGGTGGGGGCTTCAGATGGGACTGGTCAGGGTCATTAAGGTTTATTAGTCCCGTCAGGGCACCCTGACATTTGGCAGTACCAACTGATTTGGATCAGAAAAAGGAGATATTCTGAGGGGTTTTTTTCCAGGACAGGTGTAATGTATCAGTCATTAGAAGTATCAAAAGATTTAGAGACCAGGGGTAAAGCAACAAAAATTTGCCTGTTTATTAGCTTGCATCAAGGCTGAATGTTTTACAATTCATCATTTTTGCTTGACAAGAATGATAATCTATCAAAGACTGTACTAATCTTAAAATGCCAATGCATTTTTTTCAAATTCAATTAATATTGGGGTTCAATCTTATAACACTTCATATTTTTCTTTAAATAATTTTTTAAAATAAAATAAGTAAAATTACACTATTGGCATGTAGCCTGACTTTTTGTTCTTTCAGAAAGAAAGCAAAAGTAAGCATATTCACTGATGCCATCTTAGTTTTTAGGATTTTCATTTGCAGTGTCATTTAAAAACATCATAAAAAGCTAGTTATTGCCCATTATAAGGAAAGTGGATAAAATTATCCTACTTAGTGGGAAGGAAGGCACCTAATATTTTAAAGAAACCAGATCACCTACAAAACTTTGAGACCCTTAACACTTGAGTTTTTTGCCTTTCATCTCTAATATCACATTTCAACCCTCCTGATAAGTATTTCAAATACTTCTTACTTTGTAAAAGAAAACTTTCTAATGTCTTTGTGATAGCTTTTCCTTGGTCTAGAATACACTTACCCTTTCTAAACTTGATCTTTTGCATAAAAATATGAAGATGAGCTGTCAGTTATATGCTGCTATCATATTTGGAAAACATGGTTGCATTTTAAACCACATCACTGAGTGTTATTCAGAAATTTGAGTCTTCACTTTAATCTGTAGAAGAAGGTATATGGATAGGACAACAGCCAACAGGAGAGAAAGGGGTCATTGATAACCTTGCAGACCAGACTTTTACTTTACACTGAGCCCAAATATGATACATTCACTTTCCATTCACTTTGTGGAACTCCCTGTATAGAAGATATTCATGTATTGTATTGCTCATTCCTTCAACCTTTTATAACTTCTCAACCACGACTGTAAACCAGATTAAAATTAACCCTCTTCCAATTTGTCCTGCCATGTAAATGCTTGTTAGTTTTATTGATTACATTACATAAAGCTTATATTGCCTTGGCAAACAGTTTACTGGGACTATAAAAGAAGCCCTAGAATAGGCCATGAAGACATTTCTGCAAGTCAAGCTTCATTGCCTACTAGGAATTGCACTTGTAATATACATTATGTATATGCAGAAGATATGAGCACAATTTCTATAAACCTTGATAGACTTTAAAGCAAAATTAATGATTTTTTTAATGGGAGACAGATTCAAAAGCAAGACAATGACCAGTTCATATTCATTCCTCAATTTGACATTCCTGTGGTTTTTAGATTCCCTTATTCAGAAACTTTGTTTTTCTTATCTATTTCCTGCTATTTTTACTTATTTTATTTAAATGTCCTACCTCTGTTTTTGCTTGAAAAAAGAAGTGGGGGTGAGAGTAGAGGGAAGGCAAAGTCATCTGACTGGAAGTCAGCCTACCAGATTCAGATGATTCTCTTCCCCACTCTTGGGGGGTGGGAGGGGGGTATGCAGTTACTCTTCTTTTGAGAATCAACAGATATTTAAGTTCTAATTAAGAATTAAAAGAGAAGCAATTTCTTTATGATCTTCTCCCAATAAAAATTTATATTTACATAAAGATGTATAAGAAGTATTATTATTTATTCATGTGTCTCCTAAAATTTGACCTGAGTAGTTTAGGAATATATCTTACATTACTTTTTCCTGTTACTTGATGTTTCAAAGTTACTACCTGCTGATATTTGTCAAATGCATTTTCCACTTCCATCAGCTTGATTTTTTCCAGCTTTCTAGGCCTAAATAAAAGCCACCTGTTCCACCTCTTTTGCTGTTAACTGGCATCCCTCAGAATTTAGAGTTAGTACTTGGTGTTTCAGACTCTCTTTGAGTCAGATTTCACAACGCAGATTCACAGTCTGAATAATATCAGGAGGAAGACATTTATTTCAGTCTGTGAAATGCAAGATATGATAAAAAGTGATAAAATACTATAAAACAGCCCGAAGATGGTAATGAGAGGGTATGTATGGTTAACACAAGCATTTTACATTCATGCTGTTGCCTCATTTCACAAGTAAAACTGACAAAATCCATCTCCATTGGGACTTACAGATATCAATACATCACAAGAAGCCACTGTGATTTAGGCTGGCTTTAAAACCATGAAATATATACTTGCTTCTGTCTGCAAAGAACACGCACTGGTACTCAGGGCCAGCAGTAATGCAGTTAATGGAAGAGCTGCAAAGGAGGTGGCAAAGGAAAATGACTTGAAGAAGGAAGCCATTTGAATGGAGTTGAATTTGACTACAATAATTCTGCAGTTCAGTGGTTGTACTCTGCTGCCTTTTCTTCCAACAGCCTAATTCTTATTCTCCAGATGCTTTTGCCTCCTGTTTTTATAACTGCCTTTCAAGGGGTGTCCATTTCTGTCATTCATTCTGGACAATGGTTTTTGTCTCTGTCTGTAATCAACTGCCCTGGCCATCACTGCACTGCTGGACTGCTAGAAACGCACCTTTTTTCATGCCATCCCACACCCCTGTTGCAAAGAGCAAACCACTTCAAACTGCACAGGGATGCTAACACTTTAAATATTAAACTGCATTTGTAAGACCATTTGTTTATTTGTGCTGTTAACCAGATAATGTTCTAGCAAGTGTTGCAATATTGAAATGTCAATGTTCATTTATGAACTACATTGAGATTCCCTAAATGAATGCAAGCAGCGCAAAGTGATTTGTATGCAAAACATATGTGGCCTAATCAGATTCACAAATTCAATCCACATTTAATCAATTAGCTATATTTGATTCACCAGCACTTAAGAAGTTTCCTTAATGATATGAAAAGCAGAATAAACAATTGATCATAAACTTAATTTTTTTCTAAATTAAACAGATATAAACATAGTACTTCATATGTCAAATAATGAATGAAAAATTCATATCAAGGAAAGAGCATCTAAAACTATGTCTTTCTTTCTGTAATTTGTTCTCCAAAGTAGTTGTTACATAAGATGAAAGTTAAACATTTTTCATCTGTACAGATAACATTTTAGTAAGAATTAATATACTTCTTTCCAGATTACCTAGAGAAAGCTAGTGCTTATTCAGGTCCCTTCAATTACTAGATTTACCCTGTAAATATATCTTAGCATTAAATGAAAGTACACAATCATTTTCATTAAGAGAAAAATAATTAGATATTGGAATTGCTACAATTGTTCCCATAAGTTTGGTTTAGCACATTTTACCCTCCAGTTCCCAGATGTATGCAACAAAGCTATCTTAGTGGACTTGTTAGAATACAAAGATAAAGTCACCACTCAATACTTCTGCATTCTTTATGCTACTATTCAAGATGGGAGCATGGAGCATGTACAGAAGAAACTCTTGACTTAGACAAATAAATTTAATTAAATAGCCAGAATTAGGAATTAAGCAATCAGCCTCAGGTCTTATCTAGTCCATGTGCCCAAGGCATGATCAAATCCATCTCACTGTAGGTATTTGCTGAGCTAGATGTTGATCACTACCATTTCTTAGCACTCTGATACCTCCACAGACTAGCTATTCCTGTCTAACATTAACACTACAAAGATTTATATCCTCAATCATGGTGGTTGCAGTTTAGACACATCATTATAGAGAATATTCTTTCTTATTTGCAATGAGTCATAGTAGTGGCAACTCTCCTTCCAATCAGTGTAATCCTAGTCAATACAATTTCAGTCTCCTGTGTCCTGCAGAAGTAAGAGGTGAAATTCCTACTGGCAGCAGTAGAGACAAGATTTCATCATATACATATATATATATATATCTCAAAATACCAAACAACAGTGGACACTCTGGGACTCTAAGCTCTTGAATACTATTGTAATGCATTCCAGCATCTGAAAAGTGAAGTTATCAAAATTCATTGTTGAATGATTCAATTTTTTATTTTTGTTGATAAACTACTACCTACCCTGGAACTTACTGAGTTATCTTGTGCCTGAAATATTTCTTGTCTTTCAAACAAGATAAGATATTTTAATAGAGTGTATGTAAGAATCACTGAGTAGAGGTACAGGGTAAGATTGAACTGAATTATTTCAGCATTATTTTCCTTCCTTGCAGCCAATGATTTATGAAAACTAGATTACATGTGAAATTCTAAATATTTTAATTTATTTTTGTTGAAAAGCAGGGTGTGAATCTGGAAATTCTGAGTTACCCCTAACCCTATTCAAATGGTGATATAGTGCTCCACACAACTGGTAGAAATACTTTCTTCTACATGGAGATCCATGACTCTCCTTCATCCACACATCAAAGCCAGTCATTTGTTCAGCACACATACACAGATTCATTGAGGTCATAATTTATCCCAAATTTTAGAGCACACCAGTTTTCTAAGTACCTTAGTACCTTCTTTGTCACTTGCTTTGCATCAAGTCTTTCCTCTGTAGCCATACTATATAGTCCAGATCTCCTAAGTGGTACCAAAAAGAATTCCAGGACAAAAAATAAAAGCATTTCTTTTAATATCTCTCTACAGAACCACAGTATTTTTTTCTAACATTCAAGTTTGTACAAAGATAATTCAGGGCCTCTGACCTGGTGCTAACTAGTGCTATTTAAATGTATGGAGATATTTTTCCAGTATCCAGTTACTTCTGAATTTTTGCATTTCTACATTATAAATTCATGAGGTCAAAAGATTTTTAATAAGTGTCATACATTTAGTAAAAAATTAGATGTCATTTTTATTCAGTCACATTTCTTCATCTGAGCAACTACTGGTTTTGTACTTTTAGCCTTGTCTATTATTCTTCCCTATGATTCCTCTAGGTTTTGGGGTTTTTTCGTTCCAAAGACATCATATTTTATCACATGTAATAGTATCAAGACTTTTCACAGTAGGATTTACATTTGGATTTGGCACAAAATAGACAAATCCTAAGGCAACCTATAATTCCAATCCATTTAGCTAATGCATTGCAGCTGCTGTGAGCAGTGGGCATGTCATCTTCAGTATAATGACGTCTGGTACAGCATGGTAGATAAAACAAAATAAACTAAAAAATTACTCCGCATCTAAATATCACAGAGAGTTATTTTCACTCTGTTCCCTTGCCCCCATTCTCAACACAGTCTGTTGTATGTGTGGGTGATATGTTTGGGGGGGGGGTTAAATGTTTCCTTTCACAGCTGGTAGAATCTGCCATAAAGAGTTCTGGCCAGCTGCAAAGAGCTTACCTGTAATGTGCACATAAGTAATCAGTATTCAGAACTGGTTGTCAGTTGGGAAGTTTATCCAGAAACTACTGGTAATTTACAGCATTTATTAATACCACTTATTGGGATTGTTCAGCCTGGAAAAGAGAAGGCTTTGAGTTGACCTAATGGTGTCCTTCCAGTACCTCAAGGGAGCCCACAAGAAAGATGGAGAGAGACTATTTACAAAGGCCTGCAGGACAACGGGGAATGGCTTCAAACTGAAAGAGAGAAGGTTTAGGTTAGGTCTTAAGAAGAAATTTTGTACTGTGAGGGTGGTGAGGCCCAGGCACAGGTTGCCCAGAAAAGCTGTGGCTGCCCCTTCCCTGGCAGTGCTCAAGGCCAGGTTAGATGGAGCTTTGAGTAACCTGTTCCAGTGGAAGGTGTACCCTGCCCAAGCAGGAGGCTGGAACTAGATGACATTTTAGGTCCTTTCAAATCTAAACAATTTTATGATTCGTAATTTCTATTTTAAAAACCTTTTGCTGCAAAATCTATAAAATTTCCTTTTGGTAGCAGATAAACCATTAGCAAATCACTCATTAAATCATTTGGATTCATTTTCACTTCTGTCTGCTGCCTGAAAGAGTCAGTACCAACATTTTCTATGCTGTCAAAGAGGATTTTTTCCAGGCTATCAGACTTTATAACTCCAAATGCTCTTGCTGATATTCATTTTATGTGGTGTATTCTATATTCTGAGAAAAAAGTAGAGAAAAAACAAAGGCTGCCTTCCTAACCTGTTAGCTAAGTTACCTTCACGCAGCAGTGTCTTGTCTCTATGTTATCACAGCAAGGAAAGGCACTAAGTCACACATAGACACACAATAAGCACTAACATCAGGATCGGGAGAGGTCCTGATGAATTAGGAAATAAAAATCCAAATTCTGAATATCAGTTGCTGTAACACTATGAAGGACCATTCCTTTCAGTGCCACTGTGATGATGATTTATGCCAGCATCTGTGAATGCCAGGGTAAACCTGGAAATCCATAAAACATTTCAAAGAGCCACTACAGAGCTCCCTACCTAAGGCCTTCTGCTTAGCTAAGTTGTCTTACCTAGTTTCAAGATCCTGTATTCTGAAATGTGAACAATGCTAACAGATTTACACCATAGGATTCTTCTTCTTCAGTAAAGCTTTTACTGAGAAATTATTTTCAAACTGATGTACTGAGAGAAGAAAGGATTGTGAGAAAAGACTCCCTTTAGATATTTACAAAAAAAACCCCAACATTTAGAGGGAGTTTGGTCATAAAATAGAAGGATAATACTTATAAAATATTTAGAAAACAATGGTAGCAATAAAAGTATTCATTTGAGTATACTAATTCAAGCCCTAGGATTTTGGCATTTACAACTTTAGCCACAAGAGAGTTTCTCAGGGAAGCTAAGAGCACCAGCAACCTACAGTTTGCGATGGCTCGTGTTGGCTCTAATCCTTTTTTCTAACATTTTCCTCTCAAAATACAGAATTTCTACTGTAAAATTATTATATTGAATTCTATTCTAATATCAGCAGTTTTAACTGTAAAGTTTCCCCTTATTTTTGAGAAAATTGGTAGTTTTGCAAGACAAACCTACTTCTTGCATATTTATTTTAAAGAAACTAATTCAAATTACCTCTGAATGAAACTGTGGAAGAAGCAGTTAATTTGTGGGTGATTATATTACAAATCTTTAATAAATTAGTTTTTTAGAAAAGAGTCTTCTGAGACATATTTAATCAGATTGCAGTATAACCCCATGTATTGCATCCCTAATTACATTGTATCATTTAGTTAATTTGGTTTGTACTTCAACTATTAAAATTCATGATTTATACTTATGAAATTAAAATGATCAAACACACTTGATAAAGCCAGTTTTAGGAATAGATTAAGTAATTTTCTACTATCATGTAATTATGTTAACACTAGGGTTCATTTTAATTATGACAGGGAGCCATAGAAAAGTTAGAACACTTCGTATCAAACACAAGTAGAATAGCCATGACATATTTTTTTACAAGAACATTTGTGAACCTAGTGGTATATAGTCAGGTTTACTGCCTTGTAGCAAAACGTATGCATGAATATTAGCCCAGGGCTGCAACATTCCCTGTTCCACAGTGTTCCAGGTTACTCAGACTGTAAGGGCTGACCATTTCCCTCAGATTTTTGGTTGTACCAGTAGCACTTGATAGGGAGAGAGCGACCAAATATTCTCTTTGAGACAAACAATCTTTTTGAGAACATCCATTGTCCACTCCTTAGCATTGTCATAGAATCATAGAATGGCTTGGGTTGGAAGGGACCTTAAAGATCACCTAATTCCAACCCCTCTACCACAGACAGGGACACCTTCCACTACAGTAGGTTACTCAGAGGTCAATCTAACCAGGCCTTGAACACTTCCAGGAATGGGGAAGCCACAACCTGTTCCAGTGCTTCACTACCCTCACAGTAAAGAATTTGTTTCAAATATCTAATCCAAACCTACTCTCCTTCAGTTCAAAGCCATTTGCCCTTGTTCTGTCACTATAGGCCCTTATAAATAGCCTCTCCCCATCTTCCTTGTAGGTTCTCTTCAGGTACTGGAAGGCCACAAGTAGGTCACTCTGAAGCCTTCACTTCTCCAGGCTGAACAATTCCAATTCTCTCAGCCTTTCCTCATAGCAGAGGTGCTCTAATCATTTTCCAAGAACATCCTCACAAAAGCAGAATAATCTTGAGCTATAAGCCATGTAAAGTGCTAGTAAGGATGCTAATGGAACAAGTCAGCACAGACTGTGTGAAAACTACTGGAAGGACACTGGATTCCCCAGAGCAGGGACACACATTACCAAGAGTTCCTTCTTCACTGTAGACTAGAGAGTTCTTCTGTGAAATTCAGAGAAAGAGCAGGTAGAATGATAGAAAAAATTAGGTTAGAAGAAGCCTATAGATGTCATCTAATACAACCTTTCAAAGTGCACCTCTGAGAATTCCCTGGCTCCATCTACTCCACTCAGTTAGTTGAAAACTGGTATCAGATGCTCCTGTAGCATTTCTCTTCTCAGCATTTTCTGGTATGATGTACACCTCAGGCACCTAACTGCCATAGTGGCCCTCCCCTGCAGTCTAACCCTCCTATCATAGAATCACAGAAACAATTAGATTGGAAAAAACTCTGAGATCATTGAGTCCAACCTATGACCAAACACCAACACGTCAACCAGACCATGGCACCATCAGTGCCACATCAGTACCTTCCTGGAAGTGGGAGAACACAAAAACCAGAGGATTTAACTGCTTCCTGACAGCAGATTTTTTGGCATAGATGTAATATTAATTGTTTAACTTGTGATCATTTCCCATAATTATGTTCAGCACACTGGCAATGACCCATCAATAGATACACAAACCTAAACCGTGCTTTCATTTCTCTGATGTGTTTCTGTAATCATATTCTGTAGTGATTCTTCATGTTATGCATAAAATATTCACTTTGTTCCTATAAAAGAAATGCACCTTTTCCTAGGAGCAAAGAATCACAGAACTATGAGGGAAGGGCCCTTGTTCTGCTGTTTCAATTTAGGGATCAAACAGAAGCATCCAAACTAAAAGCAAAACTGTTCTCAGTTCTGAGTACAATCAGTAGAAAAGAATAGTCATCTAACTCACGCTCTAGAAATCCCTGTCTCTCAAGAGACCTGACTTTTCTGAGAAAAGCACAAACTTAGAAAATCATAATTTTATAGTAAAATAACTAATTGGTTTTGCTAATTTATTCAGATCCACACAAGGTTTATTTCTTGTCCAGAGGACAAAATAATCTGTTGCTTGTATTCCACATCATTAGAACATGACAAATAGTTGGATACCTTTAGAAATTAAAGTCTCTCTCAGTAGGTAAAATGGCTTCTTGAGGTGCAGAGATCAGGTGCACACAAATGGGTCAGAAAACTCCCTGGACAGACTCTGAATTGGAGGGCAGGGAGGAGGAAGGACATGGAGGTACAACCAAGTACCTGAGTGCAGGAAACTGTCACCATATCAAACACCCTTTCCTCAAGCAGGTTCCCTTATCAGCTGCATCTTAGGCATGACTGAGTCATACAGTAAGCATGATAAATTGCAAAAGAAAGAGGATACAAAGGGAATACCCAAGTATCAAGTGCTGTCTAAAAATAAAGTTGAACATCACTGACTCATTTAATAACAATGCAAATATTATACAGAAATTTATATGTTGTATTAAGAGATAAATTGATAAATGTTAACCTGTGCCAACAGCTGCACAAGCAGATAGCATGACCATAGGCCACTGAATATTCTTTTATGATACTGAAAGCTCATTGCCTTTTGGTCGGAAACCAAAGTGGTCAGTAGAGCATGTAATATCCTACAGGCCTGTGCTTAGTTTGATTGCTGATCACTGCCAGATCATTGACTTGAAACTGCAGGCCCTGGCTACACAGGCACTAAAATATTCACCTCTCCCACATCCACTTCAGCCTGACTGTTAACCTACTGATCCCTCAAGATAAATCCCAGTGAATATGCATCCTAACAGCTATTGTAGAGCTTTAGGAGCTGCTTCTCTGTACTAACAGTAATACTTCACATCATATTTGCATGGATTAGGAGGTCACTGGTGGATGCCACTGCATATACAAACTAGCAATTTTTGCCCTTTTATGTTAACACAGCATTAAAACTAAAAAGTTTCCTCTTTTCTGAAGTATGCAGTGGAATATCTCTCTCACACATCATCATCCAGGTACAATTCTATATAAGTGGAAGCAAAAAGCAAAATAAGAATATTTTTCTAGCTCTCTTTCCCTTAGTCATTATTCCATAGATAAGGGATTTATTCTGATCATGGTAGCAGGTGATTTATTATTTTGTTGCTGCAGAAACAGACAGCTGAAAAGAGGTTTTGAAATGGAAATTGTGACATTTAGTGAGTAATAATCTCATACCACCATTTACAGGAAGCAGGTGGTAGCTGTTTACCATTGCAGACAGATGGAAGTCCTGCAGTGGAGTTATTTTTTCTGTTAGATAAATTAGCTTAAATAATTCAAGCATTTTTCCCCCTGCTTGATTAGTGCTTTGTGCAAATTTAAGTATTTAAAGACTGTTTTACTACTGAGCAAAATATTGAACAGCTTATATTGTTTTTACTTTTTGTGCCTCCATGAATCAGATTTAGCTTTTCTAAAGGATAAAATAACTATTTAATATCCCCAAAGGAGATGCTGCATGAGGGCAAATAGCACTATGCAAAATTCTGCTCATGGTTATGTTTGGAAAAAAATTCCAACTGAGCACACTTCCATAGGACACTTCCCTGAGTGCCACAGCCTGTCCACAGCACTTGGGAGGATGCATCAGTGATACCAATCACACACATGGTCTTTGCTGCCTCAACCCCATGCTTAGAATTTTCATTGATGAATAATTTTAATCTCTCACCTCTAATGCCTCCAAAGGCAGGCAGGCAGGCAAGAAGGAAAGAAAGGAAGGAAGGAAGGAAAGGAAGGAAAGAAAGGAAAGGAAGGAAGGAAAGTTCTTGGTTTTAAATTTAGTCATTTTACCTCATCTTTAATTCAGAAGAGGCATGGCCTACAAAATTCATCATGTAATCCAGATTTCAACAAAATCTTGGAAGAGTAGTTGTTTATTATATCAAAATTAAAAACGCCAAACTTGTTGAAGTTTTCTGTGGTTTTCTAGGAACATTAAAGTACTTTGAGATACTTAATGTCCGTTATAAATATAGTGAAGTATTCAGTAGATTAAATGTCTTCAGACAATTGACAGAAATAAACATCATCAAATTCTTGTCAGGTATTCAGCAGACATTATTAATATGGGCAATTACTTGCCAACTGGAATTGCCATAAATATCAATCTTGTAAACACTATTGTTATGAATTAAAACACTACAAAGAAACAGGTTGGTGAATTTTGTCAATAACTCTATCATATGGGTAACAGCTGTGGATCCCATTGAAGCCAGTGGTAAAATGCCTTCTATTTTCCCACTGAGGGACCCTAAGGGAAAAGAATTTCATTCCATAATCTTAAAACAATCAGGCTGAATACTCTACTAATGTAATCTCTTTTTTATGAACTTTGTAATAGCTATAAGCCAAGGATTAATCTAACACAGTAAATTTAATAGCTTTAAAAGATGGAATACCATCATTAAACATAAGAATAGGTACCTGAAACACCATAAAGACAAATTTAAATCATATTCTGCAAAGGTGTTTGAGCTTTCAGTGGGAGTTGATACCTATTTCCCTTAAAGCATTTAAAAACCTGAGTCTCGAGAACTGAACTAGGACTATAATTCAAATACTCAAGTAGGCCCTTCCTAGCCAGCTATGGATTAGATCTCCCTTGACTTGCCTATCTGAGCTTTGAATTGTAGAACTACCATTCCTGAAGGGAAAAAAAGATTATATGCACTTCCTTCCATAGAAATGCAATAACTAAATGTGTATTCACCCCTCTCATTATGCTGGTATTGAAGAGTTAAGTAGTCATCCAATCCTAAAAATCAACACATCACTAACTAAGACATATTACCACATTTCCCTAGAAACTAGGGTTTGTTTCTGAAGTTGTATAGATCTGATTGACTATTACACCTCTTCACATGTACTTGTTGAAACTTCTGGTCTAGATCTTTCAAAGTATTCAGCCTCCTAATTCTCATGGAACTCTAACTGATTGACGCGGGTAGTATTTTCTGTTTAACACAGAAAGCTCTCTTTTTCCTTCCTTCATTTGTGTTTGTTTGGTTTTTTTCCCTCAAGCATTATTGTTGGATTGGACAAGTTTCTATGGGTAGTCAAGTAGAGGATTTTTGTACATTTTTGAAGAAAGAACATACATTTCTTGTTTTACTGTGAAACATAAAAGACATGGGCTACACTCCAGATGCAGTTTGGCAAGATAGGTGTTTATACCCATAGAATAATTCTTCCTCTTTGGTACACTGTCTCCAGCAATTTTATACCAGTCTCAGGCATTCAAGGTCCTTCAAACACCCAACCTGGATTTATATATCCCCCTAAACTTGCAAAAACTTATTATTGTTCATTTTGAGGGCAGAGTGACACATATTATAACAAAGAGGCATTGCTGATCATACAGATTCTTGGTGGCTTTGGGCCTATGTGAATGAATACTGAGATTAGTTAAGAAAATATTAAAGAATTAATGTTTTCTTATCACATTCTGCCAGCATGATCCTTCCATTCAAGTGTCTGTATTTACTAGTTCTGTGGTCTTTTAGATAAAAACAATACTAACAGAAATATTATACTCTTTTATCTGTCTGAGACACCTGGATGTCTGAGTACGGTATCTGCCTCTTCATTTTAATACTTCATTTTAGGTTTTCCTTGCTCTCATAGCACACTCTTTTCCTCAGGGTGGGCGATGTTTTATTCCCTATTTATCATAGAATCATAGAATGGTTCAGGTTGGAAAGGACCTCAAAGATTATCTAGTTCAAACCCTCTGCCATAGGCAGGAAAACCTTCCACTAGAGCAGGTTGCTCCAAGTCCCATCCAACCTGGCCTTGAACACTTCCAGGGATGAGGAAGCCACAACTTCTCTGGGTAACCTGTTCCAGTGCCTCACCACCTTCACAGTACAGAATTTCTTCCTAATATCTTATCTAAACCTACTCCCATTCAGTTCAAAGCCATTCCCTCTTGTCCTGTCACTACAGGTCCTTGTCAATCGTCTCTGTCCATGTCAAGTCTCTTTTCATGTCAGCTCTTCATTGCTAATTCTAATACTGACAAGTTGATTGAACTTTTCCAGACAGTCTAATACATATTGAAAAGCCAAATTGTATTTTAAGAGGTCTTTTTTTGACTTGCTGCCCCATCCCTAGTCTCATCTATGTTCTAGCACTGACTCTGATGACACAATTTGATTTGGCCCTACTTTGAGAAAGACTAAGAAGGACTTTCATGTATGAATACTGCACACGATTAGAATGCAAAAACAAGTATGTAAACTGTTCATGTGAAATACAGGATGAAAATTAGATCAAGGTTTCTAGCTATCAGTAGCATAAGTCTCTGGAACAAAAATTTCCTTTCTGGTGAGTTAGAGCGTAGCAGGCAAAATATCTAATAATAGAGTTTAGGATGAAACTTGATAGAGTTATGAATCATGATGTGATTACCTGTCATAGTACAAGACTTGACTCACTGGTTCAAAAATCCAATTTTACAATCCCACCACTTGTTACAGTAGAAGAAAGGACCACTAAATTTGTTGACCATGGATTCCTTTTGCATTCAAATCTTTGACAATTCTTCAGAAATGCCCTCTATTACATGTGTGTCTCATGGAAAAATTCTCTGTATATTCCTGATCTCATTCATTTTATAACACAGGAAAGCAGAAAAGGTCACTGTGCAGTGCATGCTTTCAATTATACAAGGGAAAGGTAGTCATCTAATAATTTCAACATTTTACTATATAATATATAATATTTTTGAAGGAACATACACAGCGTACACAAAATGCATTTTATATAAGGCTCAAAAATTATTAATAATTACTTCCTCTGATAAAAAAGTACAATTGCAACTAGATCACAAAGGTGATTTAAATAACATCACAGAAGCGAGTGAATGTGGATCTGGAGTCTATAGAAATATTTACTAAAACTTTTCAATATGTACTACTTCTAG
Source organism: Myiozetetes cayanensis (assembly GCF_022539395.1). Classification (NCBI taxonomy): domain Eukaryota; kingdom Metazoa; phylum Chordata; class Aves; order Passeriformes; family Tyrannidae; genus Myiozetetes; species Myiozetetes cayanensis. The sequence continues at coordinate 13,975,163 of NW_026087742.1, forward strand.
CACATCAGGAATTATAGATGATTGTATTGTGTATTGTCATAAAATGCTATAGCACATTTAAAATAATTTCTTATAAAAAATAATGTTGGGCAGTATAGTGCAAACAGAAAACTACTTTTAGTAAACTTTTTGCAGGTACAGGCTTACAATTAACCCTGCACCAGACTCACTTCTCTTCCTTGCAAATCTGATCCACACTGAAAGGTGTAGAGTTATGGTCTCTCAGAGTTCAACTGATTGCCATTGAAAGGAGCACTAAGGTTCATTTTTTTGACAATATAAGACAAAAGCAGGAAACAAATCAAGAATGAATAATCTGAGGACACTAAGTAGATGTCAGTTTGCAGAGACTGCAGAGCGCTAATTTTTAAACAGGTAAGTATTCAACATGTTTAAAACTACTGAAAAAATGAAATACATTACTGAATGGTGAATTTCAAATTCCTCATAATCAAATACTGAAGTTTCTCTTGTGTTTGTTTTTTGAAGACTGGAAAAATTATTTTCCATTTGTGCCTTAGTATTCCATATTTGTTATCATTCTAATAGCAGGAGTGACATTTTAATATGGTAAAATAAGAGATAAAACGTTATTATAAATCAAGACGTATGAGAACATCAGATAGAACACTCGGGAAAATAAATAATAGAATATATATGTGAGGAACTATGCATAAAAAATCAAAACAGAATAAACTAATTCCTTTAAAAAAATAATTGTTGTTTCGTATATGTTTCAGAAAAAGGGACAGTTCATATTCAGAGAACACCATCATATATATTTGTTCTATCTCTCACAGAGTCTGACACAGTTACTATTTTTAGTTGTTCTAAGCCTTATTTATTAATCCCCACTGCTCCATTCCATATACACTTACAGGACAAAAAGAAAGGTAGAATTTAAAGGCCTTCATAATCTAAATAATTAAATTTAATTTCTAGAGGTTGGAAGGATAATTAGGTAATACTGCTGGTTTATATGGGTTGTTAGTTTGGATTCTTGTCCAATTTCTGCCAACATGAATTCATAATGAGTCTATTTCACAGTGAATGTGCACTAATACAAGTAGAAACAGAACCTGCAGGATTATATTTTCTATTTTTGTAGTTGCAGTATTAAACTTTGGGTTTCATTAGAAGTTTGTCATAAATTTTTTGTTTGTTTGTTATAAATCTTTTTGTCATTTGCACAAATGATTCATTTTAGCCAGTATCCAAAAGACAGAAAAAGATTACGCAGAAGCAGAAAGAGACTAAATATTTCATATTCTCAGAACTATTGTGACACTCCATTATATATGTCTACTCCTAGAAACTTAAAGGGTCAGAAATTTAATTTGGTACAGTTTATTTCTTATTTAGTATAAAGAAGCTTTTTGCATAGTTACTACATATCTACATAGTAGCAGTTATAGACACTACAGTTATTATTAAAACATTATTATTCCATTGACTACCACAAACTAAATGCTCCCTGTTGCAGCATCACACAGTACTTGTCTTTTGGAAGCCTGTGGTGATTCTCAAATTTGCCCAAGGCAATCAGTAATAATGTTTAGCAGAATCCTGCAAATAAGTGACCCCATCAGCCCATTTAAGTTTCTTCCTCAAACAACCAATCTTATATTTCCTTCCCTCTTAAAATTCCCAGCCACAATTAAAAATAAATAACTACAGCTTGGGTATATTTAAATCTTTGTAGAATTGAAAATAGCCCAATAATAAATATTTTACTGAAGTCTATACAGGCAGCAGCCTGAATTTTATACAGGTAGACAGCAAAAAGCTTTGAAATCATGTTCCCAGCTCAAGTAAACCAGGGGTAGGTGTCAACCAACTCCAAAACCAGGAGTCCCATGACACTATCACTGCAAGCTCAGGAATTTGGTTTCTATTATATCCCTCAGAAATCTGAGATTAATTCCATTCCTTAATCTCACCATAAAATATGGGGTTTCAATCTGTAGGTGCCAAAGGGCTATATATTGAGCTTAAACTCTATCCTCCAGGCCACAAGGAGAAGCAGAAGTTCTTTCGAGGAGGTAAACAATGTGTTTATAGTCATGTCAAATTTCAAAGCTGTTGTAAACAATGTGTTTATAGTCATGTCAAATATCAACACTGTTGTTAAGTGTTGTTAAAGTGTTGTGTTCACCTTTGGTGAGTGGGTGGGAGTTTTTGTTTCCTGGCCAAGTGTTAAGTCTAGGAGGCACAAGACATTACCAGTGTCATCAGTAAATTAGCTGTTCTCTGGCAGAAGTTTTTAAAATGGTCTGTTGAATAAAGCTTACAATTTACAGCAAACCCTTTAAAGGAAATTTTTGTCTGAATCGGAGGAAACTGAGTGCTTAAGAAGTTTACTCTTAATCAGCATCTGTTTCAAAGAAGAGAAGCCTGAGGGCAACACTTGTGACAGGACTAGATCTTGGTTGACAGAGTTAAGTATAAGCTTAGAGTCGGTTTTTTAATTGAATGAAACAGAGCAAAAGTCAGCTGGTGTTAAATGAAATTAAAAGTAGTTATTATGCACAGATTTAATTTATTGCCACATACCTCTTTCTGAAGACAATCATTTTCTGAAATCTTGCACTTTAGTATGACAAACTCATGTTGATTTTATTCAGAGGTTTGGCAGATATTCAAAACTGGTTCAAGGAAAGCTGCCTAAGCCTCAAACACTCCATACTGAATAAAGTGCCAGTCTGGAGGGTGCTTAGGTCTTCTGTGAGAAATGTGAGGGCATTTAGAGCATGAACAGAAATTAAACCACAGGGCCAGGAGCTGGTATTGAGGGAAATTACTTGCAAAACATGTCCCAGGTAGGAGAATGATAAGCAGTAAGATAGTAAAGGAAGTACCTGATTTCAAGGAATTAAAATTATAACTAATTTATACTGTCATATTATCACAGGGTTTCATTTACTCAACAATGCAAAATATTTATTTGCTTGATGCTTATTGCAATATCTGTTAGCCATAAAACCAGAGACCAGACTAAAACTGGACAGCTGCTGCCACTGATGCATATTTTTACACATGCTTGATCCAGCAGTAAATGCAAACTCACTTGGTTAGTGGTCACCCTTTCTAAAGCGTTCCTCTCTGTGGTGCAGAGCAGTTCTGTTACCAGCAGGACTCCTCAGAACATGCTCCATTACCTTACTTGCTGTGCTGCTTCACTGATGAAGTAAAGATCAGACAGCACAACATTTTGTGTTTATTTTTACATTAACTGATAACAAACAAAATATTTATCAGTGGTAAAAATAAGACGGAGGGAGAAGACACAGAGGGGAAAAATATTTTGATATATCAGCATAAACAAGTTCCAGTCCTGAAAGCTCTTTACTACATTCAGATTCATTCAATGTGACAGTTCATGCATTTTAAGAGACTGCAGGCAATACAGTAAATACTGAAATGGAGGTCTCAGTTCCAACCACTACCTTTCCATCCAAACACACTGAAGAGCAAGGCAGACGCCTACTGGGTAAATGAGCTGTTAATCAACTGTGAAGAAACAAAATTCAGTATTTGGCCTCATTTTCTATCTCGACCTTAGAAAAGACCACCTGGAAAATAAGATGGCTTCAGGCTGCTTCAACTTACTTTGTTACAGATCACTTTTGGTCAAGCCAGAACAGTTTTCTTAGTCAATTTTCTAGGCCATTCTGTTTGTCTATGTAAGGTCTCTTCAGAGTATAGTTTCAAAACAACTTTTGTACACTATGTTTTTAATAAATACATATACCTTACTCTTGCAACTATCCCTGTCACAGAGTTCTAACAATTTTAGTTCATTTGTAAGATGCAATTATGTGACATGGACTAGTATTGCAAAGAGTTCGTGCTTTCTCAGATGCTTGCCAATTTTCTTTAAACAATGCTTTTGTAGACAGAAATATCTACACACATTTGCTGATGGTAAGAGACAGTAATGATAGTTTTAGACCACATTAAGTTGTTCAGGCAAAGAATGAAAGACAGAGAGAATCCTGACTAGTTAAATTTAGTATCAATTTGTCTTTGCTAGCATTATGAACATTTACTTAATATGCACAAATAACGACATGCTAAAGCATAAGTGTTGTTTTAAAAAATAAAATTTCCAGCATATTTTCTCTGTAGCCACTGTCTCCCTGCCTATGGTGACCTTAACAACAAAGCATCAGCACTCTGCAATAAAATACAAGTTACCATTTTTTCGTATGAAGTGTAAATAAGAATTGCAGACAGACATTCAGCTACTCAGATCCATTAAATTATCCATTGCCTATTATTCTACATGTACTATAATTTAGAATATCAACAAGAGAATTTCCTCACACTTAAACTTGGGAGCCTAATTTAGGTGTTAGAAGCCATCACTGCCTAAGTAATAAAGGCAGTTAAAGTGCTCAGTCACACAGCTCAGGCATTCTGACCACACTCTGCCTTTCCAGTTGATCTGATTTTATGTATTCTCCATATGGAAAGCCTGGTTTCCTAATGCAAACCTCTTAATTAGATACCTGAGGTTAGTCATTGAGAATACTCTCCATGGCAACCAGATTTAATGTTACCAACTTTCCCAATAAAGTGAAGGTGCATCATAGAGCACTATGGTGGACTCCAAAACAATTGAGGTTTATAAATACTTTTTGAGCTGACCCTATAATTCCCCTGGAAAAACATTGCTTACAATTTTGTCCAGCATAACTCATGTACTAACAATCAGTTGTTTAGTTCTTTATGGTTTTGTTGGGCTTTTTTTCTGACTTGTCATAGTTCTTTTTGAGAAGATTCTGATCATTTCACAGCCATGGATTTCAGCTTCCCATAACAGTTTTGATGTGCATCTGCTGCCCAAACGTACTTTTGCTTTACATAAAACATTAGGATACAGTTATGAAAATTGATTAATCATAAAGAAGTGGCAATGTTTTTCCAAGATCCAGGTGCCTTTTAGTGCTGTGAATGTTATTTTCCATGGTACAGTCTAAAAGTCATGAGAGCCCTAATTTCAGTAAGAAATTTGAAATCGAAAGTAAGTTACACAGGGGCTGTTCATGTGGGAATATACATGAGTTGAATCCAGGATCAGCTGCATCCAGTCCAGATATTTTCTAACTCAAGGTGACTGCTGAAATACAGTTCAAACTTTTAAAGACCATTTATATTTTCTAAGTCATAACAAGAGGGCATAAATGTAAGTATCACATTAAAAATCCACATGGGAAAACTGTTTTGCAAGGTAAGACATCATCACCCTGAGTCTGAGAGGACAATGCAAGACCTATTATGTTTCCCTGGACTCTGGGAAACAGAGATCCTTATAAAGGTCAATGGCATAATCCTAGCATAGAGAAAAGGAGAAGTCTTTGATACAATACATTGCATGTGTAATATACAATGGGAACACCATTATATGGGAACACCATTGTATGGAATGATTCTTCCACAGCTGAAACTGGATAATAGGAAAGGCTGAGTCACTGCAGCTATTTCCTGGTATTAATTATGTGCTGCATTTCAAAATGATAGAATCTATTAACAAATTCTATGAAGCCATTATGCTATCAAGAGTCAAATTGTGTCTGACTGGTACGATGGGATCTTAATTTGGCTGGTTAAATGGTTTGTTCTGTTCTAAAGATACTGTTCAGCTTTAAAGCCACTTTGGTTACTTACAAGTGCAGATCTAAATGGCTTTTAATCTAATTAACATTCATCCAAAATTATTTTGATGGGAGTAAGGTAATAGTCCCAGACCATTTCAGAAGTCTGTCTTCCACATGTTGTCCATAAATACGTGTTAATTAGTGTGTGTGGCAACCTACAAAAATTTTCTTGTGAAATAAATGGAGAATAAATTAGAATAAAAATTATTAAGGCTTGCATTAAAATGTATAAATCTTTCAAATGTGCTACACACGCACCACTGACCCACAAGTAAAACTTTCACCTTGTGAAAGATTTTAAAATAATTTTTAAAATTAAATACAAAACAAACAAACAAACAAAAAGCCCACCAAAATACAGAAACACTCTTATTTCCACAAAAATTCAGGGGCTACAGTTTTTCTTGAAAAAAAGCAGGACATAAATTCTTCTATCAACAGGCAGATTAAAAACATCACCTTAGGGACCCTATTCACCACCTGAAAAAAGATACAAAAGATCTGGGGAAACTACACAACCGAAGCGTGCATCACTTTCTGATCTAGTTTCTTGCACTACAGAGGTGGTCTGACGTTGTTTCCTTTCCTACATGTTGAGGAAGTACAATGTACTTCATCATTGCACCCGAAGATTCTAGTCTGTGTTGCAGGATTTGGTCCCAGACAGCTCCATACCAGCTTTTCAACATCATAAGATACATAAGAATTCCACCTTTATATGAAAAGGGAATGGATCATATGCTATGACTCAGCTCCCAGGATTTAGAAAGAATTTTGTTTCCTGAGCGAGTTATGAAAACTTGAGACAAAGCGTTTACAATATGGGAACTGCCAGACTCTGGGCAATGGCAGCAGAGATGGTCCCAGCAGATCCAGAAATGCACCTTAGGATCATCTTACTCTGTTCCCTTTCTTAAAACACAGGACTGAGTAATTATAGAAATTTTATATGAAAATCTGGCCCCTATGAAAATCTTGTGTATTAACAATATATGACATGGGAAGTAATTGTCAGACATATAGAGCCTCCATGCTTATAAATTGATTCAGTATTTTCTATATTATATAGGCTTAAATAATTAAACAGAAATCAATATTCCACATTCCATCTAGACTTCTGAAGTGATATTATATAGCTTCTGTCACAACTCCAAAAATAACATATTATAGTTCAAAGGCACCACAGTGTGTCATCTGTGAGTTAGTTGTAGACTCTTGTCTAAGCAAAAATTGTATAAATATGATCCATATTACAACATATCCACTTGTATCAGCCTGTAATTTTTGGTGAACAATATAATCATAATTCTATCACCATGAGCAGAAGTAATTTACAGTTAGATTTATTACTTTGTAAAATCCAAAGTGATTGAGTGTCACCTGCAGAATCAAGCTTGCCATTTCTCCCTCCATCCTAGAAAAACCCAAACTCTATTAACGCAACTGGCAGTCCAGAATCTCTTTCATCTCCTTTATTTTCTTTATCTGGCAAGTTCATTACAGTATCATACAGATATATCTTTTCCTTTTTCTATTTTATTACTGAGTGGTCCCCTGTGGTTTATACGCAGCACACACTATAAATCAGCTGGGGTAAATGTACATAAAGACTGGGCTCATCCAAGCTTTCCTCTCTCCCTCAAGCCCTCGGCAGCTCACTCCTTGATAAAGCAGAGCAAAACATCTGTGGTGGCCTTCACTTGGATTTACTTTGCCAGATTTTCATTAAAACACTGACTCAATAAAAATGTTGCTTATCCTAATAAAGCTCATCGGAGCTTTGCAAATTTGCATTTAATACTCTTTAATGCCATTACAGCATTAATAATCTGTGCCTAAAGAGCTACAAAACTTTAGATTTTTCTGGTTTATGAAAGAAGCTTCATAAACTCATGATTTTCTCGTGACTCAGCTTTAATGCACCATAAATAGAGACACAAACAGGAAAGCTGTATGATACCAAAGATTTGTATAAATTTATGGCTGAGTTCTCTTTTAGATATCTCTTGTTTCAGAGATTATATATAAAATTAATAAAAATTGAGTTGTGAGTAATAATCATACTAGGAAATAAATAGACTGAGCTTCAGAAAATTAGTAACATTCTTACTACGTGAAGGATTTCTGCTCCCTTTGGCAGCCTAAAATTTTTTCACCTTGGGTGAAAAAGAAGGCATTATGATGCCTGTAAAGAAAACCAGAGAAATCCTCAGCTGAATCCTTCACTGATACATGTACTGCATTTTCTCCAAATACTGTCTTAGGAAAAGTTTGTCATTTTAGGCTACCTATAGGTTTTGAGGATATTACCTGTAGTAAACATATCTGGTAACACCGTTCTGAAACAAGCCACTCATTACTAAAATCTCAGTAATTCCAGTTTCAGTTCAGCATGTGGGGAGACAACCATCAAATTGAGATTCAGTTCAGTCTTTCAGAGTAATCCATAAAAATTTATGTTCAACCTTTGCTTGTAACCCAATGGTCTAATAAACAGTCAGCTGGCTAGAATATCAAGACAAAGAGCCTGTAAAAGTAAGGCCAATATTTTGAAATTATGAAAAAGCAGGAAATACAACAGAAGCACATTTCCTAACAGAAACCATGAGTGACTTCATTAGGACTTCCGAGGTTCATTTGCATCTGAATTTATGCAAATGTATGACTGAACATGCTGGTGAATTGCTAAAATCTTATTAATTTTAGCAACTCATTATTTCCCCAAACTACCTAGAAAATAATTTATCACAATTCTAGGAATAATTCTGAAGATCCATGGGATATCAAGCACTTAATGTACATCAGACTGAGGATGAACTATCTTGTCTGACTCTCCAAAGACAAACTAAAGACCTTATTTTTTTTTTGCTCTTCCATCACAACAGGAAAATAAAAATCAGTGATTGCTGTCACTGTGACACACACATACAGTGCAGTCCTAATCCTTTGGTGAATGCAAAGTAAAAGAAACAAAAATAAAACTCGAAATGCACCTATGAAAACATTTTCCACTTAGTGCTTACTGATGATACAGAACCTCCCTTGTTCTGCTAAAGCACATGGAAAACTTCAGAGCTGCTTCAGTGTAATGGGTGTTACTCAAACCAGTGCTTCTGAAAAAGCTATTGCTTGACACCTCAGCTTGAGGTTTCTTAAAAAAACCCTGACTTTGAGAACACTCTGAGCACCTTTCTCCTATAAAGAACATATCCTCAAAATACCTAAGAACATTTCAAATTCTACTTCCAAGATAAATAGTTTTTAATAGCATTGACCTAACACTTCATTATGCATGCTTTTTCAGGCATTCAGATGAAAGCAATAGTCTTATGTATAATTAACTTCTAATATAAATCTATGATCAGCACCAGTAAATTTAAAAATCAATTTTGTGTGTTTTGTCTGTCTGTGATCATTTAATTGCACAGTACCATCAGGCTCCATTTTCTTTCTACCTGCTATCCACAAGATGTCCTTAGCTTTTTAATGGGTCCATTTTTCATCTCTATAGCCTGTTCTTCTCAATTTATCATTTTTCTGTAGTTTATACACTGTTCCATTTAACAAACTTATATAAGTGACGATTGCAAAGGATCTCCAAATTGGTGGAGAAAGTTTATGGAATTAGGTTTCACAAAAAAAGTGAGAGGATGGTAACGGTGATCCAAAAAGGAATCTTTCCTCTGTGCCTTCCATGCTTTCAGTCTAAGTCTAATTGAGGTTTTATGGAGGGAAGGGAAGGTGACCCTGAACTACAATACCCACTTTTCAGAATGAGGAGACCAAAAAAGGCCCTATTTAAACAAGCTCTGTGATGTGGATTGCACAAGCTTTTGTAATACTCATATTAAATTGTCAGTGGACAATACGTTAAAAAAATCTGCTGCAGTCTTGGCACCAGAGCAGATTTTTGTTTTTCTGTTAGATTAAATTAAGAAGTTTAGCTAATTTACAACCAGAATATACCTTTTTTCCATGACAACACATGTCCTCCCAGCTGGCATAATTTGGCCCACCTTTTTGAACATGGAAGCACACAGTATTTGAGAACCATCAACTCCCACAGTTTATTTTACTTTCTGACCTGAACATTCATGTCTTACAGTTAATACTTATCAGCTTGCAACTTTATCTTTCCACATGGTCACTCCTGAAATATCAAGGTCAGCATCGATAAAAAGTGTCAGCAAGAAAACCTTCACAGTAGTGGTAATATATCTGTGAAATTCTGATCATTTAGGATCAAAACATGAAAAAATTACTTTAAAACACAGGTATCTTGTAAACACACACATTACTTGAATTAATGTCCATTTCTCTTGAGGTAATACACAACCATGTTGCACTTCTCTATAATGTGGATTTTGGGTCAAAGACAAAACAGACACCAGGCTTGACTTCACCATTCTACTCTTTTTTAAATCACTATTGGAATTATTGGGGAGAAGTCACAGAATACATCGAGGCTGGAAAAGACCTCTGAGATCATCAAGTCCAACCTATGACCTAACACCACCTTGTCTACTAGACCATGGAAGTAAGTGCCACTTCCAGTCTTTTCTTAAACACCTGCTGGGACAGTGACTCCCCCTGGGCACACTGGGCAGCCAATTCCAATGCTGAGTCACTCTTCCTGTGAAGAACTTCTTCCTAATGTCCAACCTAAACTTCCCCTGGCACAGCTTAAGACTGTGTCCTCTTGTCCTACGGCTAGTTGTATGGGAGGAGAGACCGACCCCCACCTGGCTACAACCTCCTGTCAGGGAGTTGTAGAGAGCGATGAGGTCTCCCCTGAGCCTCCTCTTCTCCAGGCTGAACACTCCCAGCTCCCTCAGCTGCTCCTCATCAGGGCTTGTGCTCCAGACCCTTCCCCATCTCCATAGCCCTTCTTTGGACACACTCCAGCACCTCAACATCCTTCCTAAACTGAGAGGCCCAGAACCAAACTCAGTACCCTAGGTGTGGCGTTAAGTGTTTTAATCTCTTAAAAAGTAACATTTTAGAAGATTTTAAAATATTAGAGTCAATCTTCACAGAAAATGTTATTGAATCAGAGACTCTTACATTACTTTTGCTTCAGCCCCTGAAAATATTGTCCTGTGCTGAACAGAATCAGATCTTCTATGTTGTAACGTGAAGGACAGAAATTCGGCAATGAGGAAGCATTCAAGGCTTTGACATTCATGGTCATCCTAAAATATGGTGAAAGACCTGCATTGAAAGTGTTCACACAAAAAAAATGAATTCGTGATGAGTTTTCCATGTTTTGACTGAAAAATGAGTCTGTAATGCTCAGAACACTGGACTTGCACATAAGAGGCTGCCAATATCGAGCTGGCAAAAGCTGCTCTGGATAAGGCAAAGCATTGGCAAAGTCAGAACTAATCCCAGCCAGAAACATAAATAACTGACAAAAGAGATACTTAAAATTATTACAGTTTATGAACTATTCTTGCTGAAGAAGAAATTTCAAATGCTTAGGAGTGCTCAGCAAATTCATTACCACAGTGAAAGTTCATTTATTTATTAATCATTAGGTCAGCCACATCAATGACCAAATTGGTACAGGAAAAAAATATGTACAAGTGGTCTACATTTTGCAAAACAGGGAGAAGGAATGTAGTGAACTGTCAGCAGAGTACACAGGGCTGTGACAGCAGACCTAATGAAGCCTTGGATCCTGCAGCTTTGCCTAATTTTTGGGTCATTCCATGCAAAACACACAGTTCCCCTCACTGGAGCTTTTCTCATGATTGAAGGACACTTACTGTCACGTTCTGGTACCTCATTGTATCAACTCATACTTTTTCAGGCACTGATTCATGCCTCTCTCCTTTACTCAGTACATTGTTGCCAGAATTACTTGATCATTTTTAAACCTTCACCTGTCAAATTTCATTGCAATTAAGAAATCAGTTCAAAAACTATTTGTGGTAAAAGAAAATGATGGTGTCATCATGCACATTCAATTTCTTTGTTAATCTGATTAAAAATAGCACAAGGGTGTTACAGCATCTAATCAGCTTTCTGAAACAGAAAAAAAAGTACCCGTATGATGCATTTCTGATTACTGCTAACTGGTATTGTAAGAAAGGCAACACTTTGATACCTCAGCCACCATCTGCATTTCCATTATTGAATGCATCTTTCCATCCCACAATCAAAACAAACAAAAATAAAATTTACTCTTTACAATTCTTCTCAAAATCCAGATATGACAGTCTGGGAAGGTGAGAGAAGGTCTATCAGGGTTATAAAGGACACTTTAAACAATTCATCAGGGTGAGGAAAGTTAGACAAACAGGTGTTAAATTTAAGACCAAGCTGACAATGCAGTCACTTTTACTGCAGGTGTATGCTGTGTTTTCAAATTATGACAAGACCTCCCTGTCCCACACAGGGAGAGAATGAGTAGGGTTGGTGAGGGCTCTGGGATCTTCTCTTGTGACTCATCCTACAGTTCCTTGGCCATCCCTCATATATCCCCAGGGCATCCCCCTACAAAGGGGTCAATTACAGGACTTTGTGATTTTTGGTCCAGTGAAATTCTCTCAGAGCTTAGAACTTGGAAGTGGTCTCTTTTTCACCCAGATGACGTTGGGAACCTCCACAGCAGGTGATGGTAGGGCTGCTGCTGCTCTTATGAACGTGGCCATCCCCAGACTGCGAGGCAAAGTGCAGTCCTTCCCCTAACTCTGCTGCCAGCCAGGCCCAGTTAAACCCTTAAATTAATAAATTTAAATGGCAACATGTCCTTTTGATATTGTACCAAACCTTAGCCTAAGGTTTAGCTGGGAGACAGCTAAATGATTGAAACCCTGCTGCTCTTTTGTTGTTTGTTTTGGGGGTTTGGGTTTGGTTTTTTTTTTACACTGTTGTAGTATTATTTCTCTCCAGTCTATTTTAAACTTAACATTATTTGAGTTTGTAGTGCATTATGTTCCCAATCATTAAAAAAATTTTAAAATCAGGCAAATCTCACAGCATACTTTTAGTTCAGATACTTTGGATGAAAGAAAAAAAGAAAGGTTATTATGGGGGAAAAAAAGCTGCTTGGTAAACAACTTTCCTGATGTAAATTTAAACTTCCCCAAAAAATACACCTTTACATATTCTAAATAGGGTCCTAATAGTCATTGTATCAACTTTCATAAACATAATCACATGGGATAGATTGCACTTAGCCTCATCGGCTGGGGAGAGCCATGGCCATAAATGAAACCATAATTATGAGGCTGCAAGATATGAGCCCTTTGTCAGAACTTATTGTAAGAGTGACAACCTTTATTCTTCCTGAAACAAAATAAAATCCTGTATAAAACCCTCTCTAATCTCTTGAAAGTAGGATCTCAGCATTATGCATTGGAAAATGAACTCATTTTAGTTGATTAAATGTAGATGAACAGATCATTTGCTTTTACTAGAAACAATAAACAAATGTTATAATTCTATAATATATATAAAACAAAAGAACATAATTTTTCTAGACATGAGGCTTTTGATCATAGAGGTAGCCTCTTATGTACCATGATAGTAAAAATAAAAATAATAAAAGTACTGTTACCAGGAAGGGGATTGTTCCCTTGTGGTGTTTGCAGCTTTGTGTGGGAGAGATTTTATAATGACAGTAAAAGATAAATACATTTCACGTTCAAATGGTGCAGTAAAAGCAACTAGTGATAGAGTGGCAGTCTTCATTTAAGTAATGCATAGGCTTTGTGAGTAAAATTGCTGGCTCATCCCAATTTAATACCCAGGCACCTGTTCATAAAAAGCCAGACAATATGATATACATTTGGATTTTTTAAATGAGCAGCATACCATTTTTGGCTTTGCCATTATAGAAAATACAGAGAATAAAGAGAAAAATACAGTATTGTAAGATACTTTTCAGCAAGGTCCTTTAGAAGTCTGGGTGTCTGCTGTTGGGCTCCACAGCCCTTTTTTCTCTGCAAACAGAAGCAAGGCTGTGTGCCAGACCTTTTTTTATCAACATCACTTATAAGTGCTCCATCTTCAGTACAAATGCCTTGAACAGTCATTTTGACATATGTAATCAAAGACACTTTCTTATTGTAAATGCAGAAGAATCCATAGTAAAGCTTCCTGAAAATAAGCAAAACTTACCTCTCTCACTGTTATACATCTGCCCATACTCTCTAAGTTTTTTACTCTCATACGTTCTTTTCTTACTAGTATTGCAAACACCCAGTGCCAAACAAGAATCTATTTTCTCAAGTAGATATTAGTGTTTTGGTAGCAAATTTACCAAAAAAATGCTCATCAGGTCTACCAGCAAGACAGAAAAGTGATCCAAAACCAGACAACATGCCATGTTTTTACTGCTGTCTTAAGCTGAAGAAAATCTATTGAATTTTCTATCACAATACAGATGTTAAAACTGTGAAACATAAAAGAGAATTAGATCCGGTAGTTTTCACTTGAAAGCACAAACAGAAGTAAGACACTATATTTCCTTTTAACATTCATCTGAGGATGAAAAGCTTTGCCTTGCAAAAACATCATAGAAATTGGTTTTGAGGTCTACCTTTATCACATTATACAAGAGCTTTTTTCTACGCACTGCAGCAATGGTGATAATTCAATCGTGCACATTTTCTGGAGGGAGTATTTTCTGAAGGAAAGACATTATTAACTAAGCCCAGCATGCAGAGAATGAGCTCTGTGCCTCAAGAAACTACTACTACTGGTGAGGGATAGGTTTGAAATATTTATGAGAAAACTTAAGCCAGAGGTGTTTCTCTTACATATTATTAGTTTAAGCTGAAAATCCTTTCAATATTTATTGCAGAAACAGACAGCAGTTCCCCATTTTTTATTCCTCAGATGCACTCTCTTTAAATGCAGAAGTGGAATTTGGCGAGGTCTGGAGGTCATTTTATCCACTGGGTAATTGGGGTGTTCAGAATACCCATCTGAACAACTGGCCTCCTGAAAGCAGAAAGGCCAGAAACAGGACACTACTATAAGCTTTTAAGGCTAATTTTTGTTTTTTCACATGCCACACAAATTACAAATTGGACAGGATAAGAATTGTTCTACCACAGTTCAAAGAGCGTTTTCCATAATAGATATATTGCATTGTAACACCTTATATTAGTTAACTCTATCCATTATAGACTCTCTTCATTTAATCATCACTTTATTTTAAATACATTAGCAGCATCCCAACTGATTACCTTTAACTTACAGCTGCTAATCAAGAGTGGATAATGGCAGATTGCCATCATCTGTTTCCATTCATACATTGGCTATGAAACAAGGTATAGTTTATTTGGACTGTCATAATCCTTTGGGTTTTTTCTGAAATAAGTTTTATGGAAATGACTATTTCATCCCATAAACCTCCATCCTGCAGTTCAGTATTAGCAACAGTCTCATGAACCAACATGCCCCATTAAAGTCAGCAGGACTCCGTGGTCTCATCAGCCATACAAGTGCCCTGATTGCAGGATCAGGTCTGGTGGCTGCAAGCTACTGACCACAGATATCAGCCTATCTCCATTTCTGTATTTCACTGCCTTTGAACATTTCGGCTCATGGGCCATGTTTCTGCTTCCAAGAATTAACAAAATATCAGTGCAAATGTCTTCTGCATCAGCACTTACATGATCCTGCAAGAAGGCTTGAAAGATGTTTGTCATCCACTATTACTTCAGGGACTAAATTCATCTGAATGAATTTATATTCATTTGTGGAAGTGAATATAAAATAATGGTGAATATCACTGAACATCACAATTCAGCACTTAACTGATTGAATATTTGTGAATACTATAAAAAGGTACTTTTTACTACCCCTTCTGGATGAAAATGCAGTATTCTTAGAAGCGACTTTCATAATAGTGAATTAAGTTCTCTCTAGGGTTCACATTAGAACAAAATACAGGTGGCACAGCCCTCATCTTTTCTCTGGTTCATCTCCAGTACGCTAATTTTAAAAATGAAATAGCACAAAATAAGGAAAAATATGTTTAATACCTAAAAATTGCATTTCAGAATTAATATGACTCTTAATTAAAGGTGGCATTTCATGCCTCTGGAAGCTACAGTTTCAGCCTGTGTGAAGATGTACTGACAGCAGCTCATATTGTGGAGCAAGCTTTTGTCTGCAGACAGGCCATTACTCACTTATTTTTCCATCTCTGTCTCCTCTTTTTCAGATAAGGTTGTGCTCTACAAAACTTGCAAGGTTGCTCAGTAAAGGCTGTACAACACATGCTCCCCTTACAGTAACATGGACAACACTGCAAAAATCTGAAGTCATGTTGGTCCTCTAGTTTCAGGGGGAAACAATAATAGCATTGGAATAAAACAGTTACTGGCAGTGGCCAGTAATTCTTATAAAGTTTTGATTCACCCAGTATTAAAAATCTTTGAAAATATTTTGGAAAACATACTGACTTTTTATATATCTATGGAGAAAACATTCACTGAATATGAAGATGCATAGAAGAGTAGATGTGGTGTTTCCAAAGAAAAGTATTGCCTTATAGTAAAAGTAGACAGGTAAAAGTCAACACACAGGCAGTAAAACAGGCATTTGCTTCCGTGCCTGAATTTGTATTGTTAATACAAATTCAACAGCAGGACTCTACCTGCAACATATTGAAATACCACAATTTGATTGATAAAGTGAGGACATTTCTATTAAAACACATGACTACTGAAGTCATAATGCTATTCTGAAGCATATAGTGCTTGAAATAAAGCTTATTTTCTTCTGATGTCAGCACTGATACAGTTTCTACTAATGCAATTGAGGGAAGAATCACAGACTGGTGTAGGTTGGAAGGGACTACTCTGGGTCATCTGGTCCAACCTCCCTGCTCAGGCAGGGTCATCCCAGAGCACATAGCACAGGATTGTGTCCAGATGGTTCTGGAATATCTGCAGATATTCTGCCCAACCTCTCTGGGCACCCTGTTCCAGTGCACAGTCACTGCACAGGAAAGAAATTCTTTCTCATGTTCAAGTGGAACTTCCTGGGCATCAGTTTATGCCTATTGCCTCTTGTCTTCAAGTACTCAGCTAGAAGATTTTAAAGTGAGTTGATTCTTTCAGCTCCCTTTCCCCACAGAGGAATTTCCTGAAGTACCACTATTCTGTGCTGATGGCACATCTTACAGTATTCTTAGGTGTTTAAGTGTCTGCCTACCACACAGGTGCAAAGACTACTATCTCAAAAACCTCATAGCATCACAGCTTCTGAGTTCAGGTTTAATCAAGGATAACTGCCATTCTACTGCTTCCCCTGGTGATAGATGTGATGCAGCTAAGAACACATGATGATATTAATCAATAATTTCAGTCACAATAATCAATAATTTTAGTCCCGTAAGTCAAAAGTACATCGGTTTTAATCTACTTCCCATCAGAGTTCTTGGCTGAAAGACCTTCTCCCACAACTGCAACAGGAATTTCAGTAAATCTTTTGAAGATATCCTGTACCAGAAGGCTACATATCATGCATGAATCCATATCATCTTATTTCTAAGAAGAGAAAAATCACAATTTTTCAGAAATTACTTGTAATTTGAGAAATATACAATTACAATTTTTTCTTATAGTTGAACACTAATTTAATTTCCTCATTCCTAAAGTCAGAATTCTGTTGATTTTTGTCAGTTAAGCATTCAGATTTCTGGGGTTTATTTGAACATTCCTACCAGAAACATAATCAAAATGAACAAAAAATTGCATTAGATAACGTACACATATTTTATCATAAGTATAGGTGATATAATTGCTATAATACTTTATTTTGAAAAGCTACTTTTATTAAGTAAAGCTTGTTTGCATATTTCTAGTCTCATGCTATCCTATAGATTATATAGAGAATCCCATATATGTCATATATATATGATGATTATTCTACATATACTCTAGATAGTTCTGATCCAAGTAAAATTGAAGATGATCTTAATTTCCATCACCATACTGTTGCACAGCATGGAATGAGGATTTGCACATTATCTTCAGAAGAAGCCATTCTTGTCCAGAAAAAAAAAACAAAAAAAAAATGGTAAAAGTGAAAATTCATATTCAAGGACTGCTAAACTTTCTATTATCATTCACCTTCTCTGTAAAGGCACTAATTACACCTATCTGGATCAAAAAGAGACAGACTGGAGCTGCAATGGAAAGCCATATCTGGTAAAGGATCTCCCAATTAATCTTCAAGGAGCTACTGAATATGAGCAGAACCCTGCATTGATAAGTAACTATCTACAAGGCATTTTTCTGGAACAGGAAAAAAAAATCCAGATATTAAACTCCTCAGGAAGTAACTGTACTTATTTTCCTTGTGCTGGCAACATTATTGATTTTGATGCAAGCCAACCACATTGAAGGTGCATCATTTGCATTCTGTGTGATATCTGGCACTGAAGAAAAAGCTGTGAAGGCAGCAGTTTGTACCAGTGGGAAATACTCCAGCAAGTCAGTCAGCTGAAACCCAATAATAAATTTTCACAAAAAAAATACCTGTGTGAGTACTATACTAGTCATAAACATTAAATAGTTGTAACCAGACACAGTTAGGACACAACACCTTGTTCTCTGAAAGCCAGACGTTCTCAAAGACAAATATCCAAATAATGCAAAGTGCTAAAGTTACTAATAATTTCAGAACTGTGATTAGAAGTGTGATTTACCAACAAGTCTTCAATGCCAAAATGTTATTGGCTTCCATTACTTTGATGTTTTTAATAAATTACTGCTGTCAACACTTTAGCAACAAAATAGCCTCACACAAGAATCAAGCAAGTGGTTCCATTAATCCTTTGCATTTCCCTAGCTTTATGCCCTTTGTCCACTAAGCTTTCCATCTCCCTGCTTACAAGCTCAGCATATGGTCATTTGCACTATGAAAATGAGGAAAAGAAAACAGATGTTGCAATTGCATGTAACCGTGGGCATGACCAGCCCCACTGCTGCAGCCAGAGAACACACCACAGCTCTGCTCTTCCCTGCCATCCCTTCAGCAACAACAGTAATTTGGATCTCCCACCTATTCAGCTGCTCATTTTCATAAAGCAGGAAGAAAAGTGATTGTCTGGGATATCTTCCACCACCCACTTTCAAATTGGCCAGTAGATTCAGAAGCTATTGAGAGGAAGAAAGGACATGAGGACAGTGGTTTAGTATGCCTCATTTCCTTCGCTGCCAAGGAAAACAGGAGATAAATAAGATAATGGAATGCATATGGGGATGCCCAAGCCAGATCTTGTATGCATACAATTGGCATCTTTTCACTTAATTGGAATGACTTACATGAAGAAAGGGACACTCCTAAATTATCATTGGAAGGAGTGGAGACTGTCTGTCTATAGAATAAGGGTCACAAGACAAAAGTCATTTGCTTTAACTTTTCAACCCTGTATCCCGTGAACTATATCACAGGAGATGCAGAAATAGTAATATTCAGAAAGGACAGGAATTCTCAGAATTTTTCTTCCTGCAATCCCAAATATAATATTGTTATAAATTACTGCTAATCCAATATTTTTGTATCCTCATGAAAAAAAATGACTGTAGAAACACTGATCATTCCCCTATAAGTTTGCATGCTCAAATGGTTGTTACATAAATATTTCATTTTTTAGTAGGATTACTGACTGCTAATAAATAACAAAATGGGTATATTACATAGAAACATTTTATTGGTCAGATCTATTTTATTTCAGTTGGGAGCTTCTCATACTAAGTGTAAGAAAGGAATTAGAATAGACTCTGAGTCTCTAAGTTGTTGTGGTCTGAAGTTGTCCTTGAAGAAAAGTTGTATGATTCCAAACAACAGGTGTGTAACATTCACTGTTGATAAAGATACTACATATCTGTGATAATTCCATTCAATCTGTTCCAGCAAATACAGGAAGTTATAATCAACATAAGACTTCAGACGGACTCTACATTTCCTCTGTGTTATAGACTCCCAAGTTTCCAAAGAACAGCAAAGATTGTCTTCTGCTGAACATATCCAAAAGACCGGGATATTGGACTTGTCACTGATCTATGACATTGCCAAGATCTAAATGTAGATTATTACAACCACTGCAGTTCCAAATTCTGTGGAGGTTAAAAGAACTTTCCTTGCCTGCATACAAACCAGAGGTTTTCTAGACAATTATGCAGCAGAGTTCTGCTTTAAGTGGGTAATTTCTCAAAACCCACATTACAGGCAAAAAATCTACCTGGGTTGTGAGCCTTTGGGGGGAAATGAATTGGTATTAACTTTTTCAAAGGTTCCTCTTCTGTTGTAGGGATCAAAACATGCAGAAATTCAAAACACCATCACTTCTCTGGTCATTGTCCAACATTCCCTTTTATCTTCCTTCCAGCTTTCCCCCGCAACATCATATAGAAAGAAACCTAAAAATACACCACCTTTTTTGTTTCAAATTAATTTTTATATGTGTATTTCCTATTTAAGTAGCCTTTCTAAAGGCTCTGTGATGTCAAAACTGTATGTATGTTGGTATTTATGTAGTTTTACTTTTACTTTCCACTAAGCTATCTTTTTTTTCATATTTCCACATCTATATATCCCACCAAACAGGAAAGAATTTTCCATCAAATAAATTTCAGTAGAAAATAAATGCTCATTTCTCTCTTTTTTTAATCTCAAAATGTAAAAAGTGGCTGAAAGCTGTTATTTTCAAAGAACAAAACTAAGCATACATTTTCCTTCACTGAATCTTCTCAGATTCTTCTGCTGCAATATGTTACAACCAAGGCTGTGGGAGCTCATCATAGTGGTATATTTTTATTTTGATAATTTTTTATGCCTCTTTTCTTTTCTGAATAACTCCCAAAAGTTACGCAAATAGAAGTATGCAGGCTAGAATATCCTGGTGGCATTCACACTGCAGACTCCTGGAGCCCACACAGCCCAGCTTAAGAAAGATTGTAACTTCGAGGTTTGATGCCTCTATACTCCAGCTTCTTGTCCATCCACAACATCTATACCCCATAGCACTACCATATCATGAAATCATAGAATCATCTACATTGGAAAAGACCTCCAAGTTCATCAAGTGCAACCTTTGATTAGTCACCACCTTGTCAGCTAGACTGAGCACTTAGTGCCACATCCAGGCATTCCTTAACACCTCCAGGGATGGTGATTTCACCACCTCCCTGGGTAGTCCACTCCAATTTTTGACAACCTCTTCCATGACTCCAGAGCATCCCAGCCCTGTCCTCTGTTGTGCACGGTTTCTTCCTACTCTCATGTAAATCTGGATACAGTAACAAATAAAACATGTTTCATTTGTTCATTCAGAATTGTTCACACTGTCTGAGCTCCAGCAATTCCACATAGGAACAATGTTGCTCAGGAACTGCTCCAGTGGACCAAGAGTAATTCTCTCCTGACTGCATTAAATCCCATCCCTTGGGGTCAGTCTTTTGGAAGAGCTTGTGAATTACGTTAGCCAAAAATCAGTTTATTTATGCATAGCTACACAAGGGGAAGGCTGCCAGGGAAGGGGCAGGAAAGGCAGCCTTTTTCAGTCTGGTCTTCATTAGACATCATCTTGTCACTAAGCAAAAACCATTGCTTTTTCTCCTTTCACATTCACATATCTTGGCTGCAGTCAGGTCTGGAGAGAGAGCTTGGAAAGGTATGATTTGTGTTGGCAAGAGGGTGTCCTAGCTGACAGAAACTACAGTTAATGTGAAGAGCAGCTGCTGAAGGACAAAATGGCATGTGCTGTGTGTATTAGGTCTGCAGCACATTACCTCTGTGCTTGGTGACAGCCTCCCAGGCTCCAAACAGATGGTTGCTATGCAGATTCAGGACGTCTATCAACCCTGGGCTCGGAGCAGAGCCAAGAACATCACAGCAGGAATTCTAGGTGGGCAACCAGACTTTCTGTGAAAGGTATTAAGCCAGAGGCTTGCAGATGCTGTTGTAGATTTCTTCTTTTCACTGCAGGAATGAAGCAGCCTCTTACTTCAATAGGGGAGAGTTTGAGACAGAGTTATTTCTGCAAGGGAGAGGCCATCCCCTCTAGCAGGAACCTACTTCTGGTGTGGCACCACTAAAGGAGTGAGCTCTCCTGCAGAGTTCTTTTAGGAATTTTGCTGTGAATGCAGTCCCTAGGAAATATTCGAAGAGTAGCTGCACATCCTTCGAAAATGCCCATTACAGGGCAGAGCATGTGCTGGAGGATACAATAAGGGCCTTGCTAAGCAGTAATTTGATCAACCTTCCCTGGAGCATCCAGGAACCAAACCACTTCAGTATATATGTACCCAAGGAATTTGGCCCAGAGGACTTAGATATGCACATTCCTATAGGACAGATACACAGGCAGTGGAATTACAGTGTCATCTGTAAAAAGGGAGAAGAAATTAAAGAAGTAATTAAAAGTAAAACATGTTTTTACCAACAGCTATTTAGTTCAAAAGCATCAGAAACAGAGGGACGAGAACTCTCTCTCTTGAAAACTTCAACACCTCACCTCTGCCCCAAGGAAAACTCCTTAGGCTCCCCAATGAATCTTCCAGGGAAAATAACCATTATGAAGTTCATATGATTACTGATTTTAAGGTTAAAAAGCAAATTAAGGTATCAAAGTCTTTCCTGAGTAGGAAAAAGGGAAGATATTTCCTATTTATGTACAGCAAGATGCAAAATATATGTATAAATCGGACTTTTCCCAAGTTTTGGGGTTGCTGTTTAGTCTCAGTCAGATAAACACAGAATGTACAAGGGGAAGACTCCAACATTGCCTTTGGAGGAAAATTTGTTTTACCACAATGGAAGGGAAAGGTATCAAGAAACAGTTGGACAAGATTCTACGCCCTAAGCACATAATGCTTCACAATTGCTTCTCTCCTTCACCCTCTAACCAGGTGGAATTGTGCTGCTGAGACAATAAAATGGCAAAACTACAGAGACCAGCTCTTTGAACAATAGATTCTCTGTTTAAAGGAGATACACTACTCCAAACCTTTGCCAGAAAAACTGAAGGCAAAATGGAAACACATCATGAAAAATGTGCCCATCCTGCTAAAAGACCTTTAGGAAATGACTAGATTAAGTAGCTTGAGCAAAAGTGAGTATTTTAACACAGCATCCTCTTAATTTGGATCCCTGAGAATATTTGAGAGAATACAGTGTGAGTGAGGATTAACTCTGGCAACAGCCAATTTGCCCTGTGATTTAAAATATGTAGTAGGTACATACATCTTCCCTTGCCAATACAACCTCTTTTATCCCTCACTGGAGTCAATAAGCCTCATTCTCCCACTAAGTCAGAATAAACCTCAGTTCTTTCGAGAGCTCTCAGGGCAACATAATTGCAGTGCTGCAACCTGATTTTACCACTGAGAAACAACTTCACTCATTGAGAGGTAGTAGCCTACTTTTTTGGAATAAAATGTGAGAACTAAAAATTACAGGATTTTTACATGCTCTACATTATTGCACTTACTAGTTTAACTCAGGTATTTCCATGCCTGACCATACAGCCAATGACATAATACATCTGTGCTATTTTTGTCACTGCATTCCATGCATAGGCCAATTTACAATATTCTTCATCTTTTAATTAACAGATGTCTTCATCCCTCAGCTTCCAGAGGAATATGCCAGGTCTTTCTAATAGGACAAATCATTTAGAGAGACCAAAAGAACTTTTACACCTTTCTTTGCCCACATTAGTTTCATGCCAGACCACACTGAAAAGGGACATACTACAGCAAACTGAGCTTCATTCTGCACTGGGAGCAACAGGAGTTTAGGCTGTTGTCTCTACTCAAAGTCAAGAGTATTTGGTGGGCTCAGGGAGTTGATATGATAGCAAGAGTTATGTCTCCTCTTATTTGTCAACCCTAAAGCCTCATACTAAAACACTCATTTACCACACAGTTTGTAACCCCATATTTAATCACTCTTCTCTTGCTCACCATAGCTTATTTTATGAAATTGATTTTCCTATCAGCTCTTTCAACTTCATTTTCTCTTCATAGCCTAGTAATCTAATTTTCCTTCTTTGTTCTTAATATTAACAACTACTTGTCCCTCCCACAGCCTTCTCATTAGTAGGATATCCACTAGTGTATCCATTCCTAAAATTTGTCTTCCTATAGTCAAAGTTTTTGTACTTAGCCATGGAAACAAACAAGTAAAATGTGGCATAGTCCAGTTCAAGTTCAATTTGACCAAAGTAATCCACTTTGGTTTAAGCCAAGTGATAATGTTACCAGTAAAGAACTGGCTCATTCATGCTGGATTTACACATAATCCTGAATACAAACTCTGCTTTAAAGCACTACCATTTCTTCTACTCGCCATAGCTCAGCACCAAATCTTTTATTTCTTCTATTCCAACACTGGAATGAAAGACAGTGTGAGTTACAACAGACACACTCTATTAAAAGCTGTTTCTGCATGTTTCAGACAATTTGTTCCTCATCCTAAGAGCAGAAAAAAATTATATTTTTCTTCTTTCTGAACACCAGCACTGAGGCTGACCTTTGCTTGGCTGGTTTTAGAGCCAGTGAGGAAAAAAAAAAAGTGAGGGAGGGAGGAGGCAAGAGCAAGTTCACTGTGTTACAGCAAGTCAGCAAGTCAGTTGCCTGTGATACTGGGTCCAGCTCTGCTACAGCCCAGCTGAGAGACCTCAGCCCAAGCTCCTGATGAAATTGCCAAAGATGTGAGAAAATCTGTATAGTGGAACAGTGCAAGACAAGA
Organism: Myiozetetes cayanensis; assembly: GCF_022539395.1. Classification (NCBI taxonomy): domain Eukaryota; kingdom Metazoa; phylum Chordata; class Aves; order Passeriformes; family Tyrannidae; genus Myiozetetes; species Myiozetetes cayanensis. The sequence goes on from NW_026087742.1 coordinate 13,999,549, forward strand.
AAGATAAAATTGCAGAGGTAAGACTGCTGAGATGAAGATAAGTAGTAGCTCGGAGATTCAAGGGGAAAGACCCCAACAGGAGAAGTGTACGATTCTAAAGGGAAAACCAGGGAACTGACAGCAGCTCAGGAACCTCGAGGATCAACTCTTCCAGGGAGCAATAGAAGACTATTCCTCCCCATCTGACTAAAAGAGGTCCAGCTGCCTTGTCAGCAGAGACTTTTCAGGTGCCTGATCAGAAGTGGTGAGCAAACTAATGCTCAGCATAGTTGCTCACTGGTTATTACTATTGACCATATCAGGAAGTTGTGTTACACATTTTAGATTTGCCTGTCCTACTAGCAAAGTGTCTGCACACAGTAAAAGGAATCCAGACAGGAAGCATAACAATAACTTAAAGAACCCTGTTTTTCATTTGTTTGTAACAAGTTTACAGGTCTTTTTGGCTGCAAATAACTGAGATCAGTCAGAAAAAGGTAATAGGTTGACAGCTCAATATTCTGTACAAGTGCCAAGTGATAAACTAAAATCTTTGAGATTGCAGATGCACCAGCAGCAAGTCTTACCTAATAAAATGAGGTGCAAAGGCTGTAGATTAGGATTTAGAAAATGGTGTGAACATATTTAAAAAAAAAATAAAAAGAAAGAAAAGAAGAGAAGAATAGATAAACATGAAGAAGTTTCTATTACTGGCCACTGAGCACCTTAATCTCTCACTCAGCTTTCAGAGTTCATTCAGTCACAACTTCCACTCCCAGCACATACCCACAGTGCAGTACTGCAGGGGTCTGTCCTGGGATTTTCCCTGTTAAAAATGTTGTAGAGTGGTCTGGAGGAGGCTTTACAGTGAACTTAAAGCAAGTCTGCAGATGATCCCAAACCAGGTGGTTCATGCATTATAGGGAGTATTTACATTCAGAGAGATTTAGGTAGATTGGAGGATTTGGCCAATGAGAACTTCATGAAATTAAAAATTAAGACAAATGGATGTTTCTCCATCTGCACAGGAAGAGACTCTGGCACTGGTACAGGCTGGTAGCTGACTGAATGGGGAGCAGCTCTGAGGAAAAGGAAGGAAAAAAGAATCGAGTTGGATTTTATTAGAAAAATTTCCAGTCTGTAGCCCAAGGCCCTAATACTTCTAGGCAATATGTTACAATATCATCACTTTACTTTAAAAACTCCTAGTCTTTGTTTTTAGCAAACTTGCATATTTTAAAAAGTATTTGAAATTATGATGGATTACTATATTTTTTGAAGGGAAGTAGATATGATTCTTAAAAGCAAAACCTTAGAGAGCTTTATAAAGTTCCTATGGAAATATCTACAAGGCAAGTATGGGAGAAGCAATGTCTTTTGCATAGGCAGACAACCTGCAGACTACTTAATGTATAGGAATAATAAAATGAGTTGGTACATTGTTTTGTGGAATTACAGTTCCTCTGCTGTTGGGATCTTTTGAAATCAGTTTCCTGTACTTGCTTTTAAAACAGTTATTTCAACATAATCAGAATAAAGAGAACATACAGAGGAATATCAACTTATTAAGCCTCAGAGATCTTCAGGAGGAGGGAAAACTGTACTTACAAGAGCCATGTTGTGGCAGGAGAAAAGATTAACATAACTTTGGCTTTAGGATAAGCTTCCTGCTTATGTACAGGGTTATATTTTCATGGGAAAGAAGTTTTATATTTGAATGTATCTCCTTAAGAGAGTCTTTGGTATAAAAGGCTAGTAAATCAAGCTACACATACACACACACAAACACATACACAGAGAAATACCCAAACACATAAATACACAGAGACACACCTTGAGAGGCTTCACTGTAAGAATTTGCATAAACTTCCAAATTATTAGGGTATAATCTAGTTCAACTTCTGTCATTAGGATCTGATCCCACAAACTACATGGTCCAGCTGAAATCAGTGAATTTTAATGAAGTATCAAAGGTCTCAGGAAAACTTCTTGCAGTGAGTTATCCATGCTTACTTTAGTAAGCATGGATACAAGAATACTCCTATTTCTGTGTTCATATTGCAGCCCTCTAGACCTGGATAGACAAGATTAACTTCATTTTTTGGGATGTTTTGTATTTCAGAACTTTCAAAACTACATGAAATTAAAATTACCTGTAAAGTCTCCACATAAAGCACAGACCTCTAATTTGTCTCAGAACAAAAGTGGAAACCAAGGCACTCGCAGTTGCCTGGAAGCTGTGAGTTTGGAAGTACTTTTACATTCTATGCTTCTTTATAGACGTGAGACAGGAAAAGAAGCAGTTTGTGATAAAAATCAGAACCAGAAACATACACATGTACTCACTAGTCTAGACTCACCACTTCTTTGTGCTATTCTAGTTTGATGGAGGGGGAACTAAAACAATCCGTGTCAAGTAAGATATGAGGAAAAATCAAAAATTTAATAACAGCCTTCTCATAACCTACACCAGCACTGAACCAGACTTAATATAAATAAAGTCTTGTTGTCAAAGATCACTGATCTGGCTGTGCAGACTCAGTTCTCACTGTGATTTAAAGCTGTCTCCTTGCCATTTTCCGCCTCAATATATAAAGTCATTCCAGGTTCTTCCTCCAAGTCACTCCCTCTCTGTATTGGAAACCTTTCAAATTACCTGTACCTTCTACTACGTTAAGACCAAGAACAAAATATATATAAATCAAAATTAAGTATTTTTCCTATGCTTCCACTTAAATCTCGTCTCACTAAACTTAATAATAAAAAATGTACCTCTTTAATGATCAGCTTTACTTAGTGATGTGTAATAGTATAACTGACTGAGTGCAATGGGAATATGCATGTTTCAAACACACATTATTTGTAGACTCCAAGAGAAATTATTGTTGTTTCTTGATATTTCTAGCTGAACTTACATATTTTTTTCAAAAAATTATTTTTACAGTTCGTTTTAGAAACATTAATTCTGTTAACTACTAAGATTTCTGGAGAAACCCGGAGAAGATCCAGCACATCAATCTCTTCTACTAAGTATCAAACAGCTTCACATTCATCTACCATTTCTAAAGGTCTTTGTTTATTAAGGAAAATAAGAACATCCCAAATATTTGTCAGCTACATACTTGGAAAAAAAATTGCCAGAAGGAAGTTAGTAAAAATCCTTTCTATTTCATTATCAATTGCTCCCACAGTAATCACTAAGTCTTTCATTTTGCATACCCATTTGTGACAGTGACTGCTTACAGTCACTGGATTTGTATCCACCTGAAAGTCAGTGACAAGCTCAAGCTGATTATATAATTAAGTACACATGCAGGATCAGGAATTTCATCTTCAGAGACAGCAATCCTGTCACAATAATACTTTTCTTTCAGAAATGTCAATAGCTAGTCCATTTATTCACTCCTTGTTTTTAAGATTTTATTTTTCAATTTCTCACTTCTAAACCAAATTCATGGCCCTTTCTGGCTGATGGCTTGGATACTGCACATATAATCTTATCATTCTACTCCTCCTCCTCTATTTTGTAAATTCTTTCTACCTACTTGTTCTTTTATTCTTACTTCATGGAGTAGCATCAGACAACTTTATATATACATAAAGTTATACTGACTGTGTTCAAACAGCTCATTTCTCTTTCATCCTTTTCCTCAGATGCATTTCTTTTTATTCTAAACTAAGGATAAAACGACAACTTCATTTATATTTCTTCCACACTGCTGCACTTTAATTGATCTGTAGAAGATGTCAGAATGTGTTGAAGCTGAACAATACAGCACTTCAATCAAATGCCAAAGTCATGTTTGCTCGAAGTTTTCTAAGCAAAACAAAACAAAAAAAAAGACTGGAAGAAGTCATGGCCTTATTATTTAATTTCTACATATTTAACTGCTTTGGAGTGAAAAATTCCTTTTTTTTTTTTGATGATTGACCTTCACCCCTGCATCATGAAATTGCCAGCTTTTAGTTCATTTTCAGGAGTTTCTGAAAGGCAGTACTACTTCTCAAAGTATAGGTCTTAAGGTCTATTTTGTTTCTGTTTTTCATATTTCCCATTAAATGCAACTTTTTAAAGAAATGTTAACACAATTATGCCAGAAGGCAGAATGGCAGATACATGAAATCTCTTTTTCCTATCACTTCTGTAATCATACGAAATCCACAGGGAAAACAAAACACCAAAAAAAGGAAAAACCTCACATATGTAATATGACCTACATAGTCTTGAAATTGTTGCTAAATCAATGTTTAAGTTTTGCACTGGGTTAAGGTGAAAAATAATTCTTAAATTATGCAACACCAGAAAAACTCAGCTATCTCGATCAAAAATTTAGAAACCCTATATACAAAGAATTTTACTGCAAACTTGCAATTAAACTGTAAGTTCATTGGTAAGGGATGCAGAAGTCATCCTTCCCCCCACAGAATCTACAGGACTGCAATATGCATAACAGCATCTAGGTTGCTGCAAGCTGCCATGACGGCATTTTAAGATATTCTAGAAGATTCTATCAACTATCTGTAATTATAAGGCCATCTAAACATCAGTGGGTATGCTCAAGCCACAAGGAAGATTTTATAAATCAAACCAACAGAAACATCCCACTACCATGACCTCTGTGAGGTGAAGTGACAAGACAGCTCTGCAGCTGCTCAGGGCTGAGCAACCGGAGAACTGAAAATCTGCAATCGCACAGGTGTGGTACTTGCCACTGACCACCTCCAGAGTGTGAATCACAGAAGCACGGAGTGTGCTGAGTTGGAAGGCACACAAAAGGATCACTAAGTCCCACTCCTGGCACTTCACAGGGCCATCCCCAAAAGTCACACCATGTGCCTGAGAGCATCGTCCAAACATTTCTTGAATTCTGTCAGGCTTGGTGCTGTGACCACTTTCCTGGGGAGCCTGTTCCAGTGCCCAACCACCCTCCTGGGGAAGATCCTTTCTCTAATATCCAACCTAAACCTTGGTTGATTTTAAAATAGAAGAAGAGCTACCCTAAAGTATTAACATGCACATATATGTATGTACACATATATACATATACGTATAGAGAGAGCAAACGTGAGCGCATATATGCCTAAATACATATATATATATATAAACATATACACAAATTTTCCAAATATGGAAGCTTTTCAGTTTAAAAAAAACCAGGAGACTTTAGCAGATGCCTTATTACAGAATCCTATCTATGTCCGCAGCTTTTAAAGATGAACACAATTTGCATAGTACTCACACAAAAACTCCAGACAGAATATCGGAATATTTGTAATTCAGATTCGGCTTACAATGTATTCATTTACATTTTATAATGACTTTCAGACAAAAAAAAAAAAAAAAAAAAAGCCAGGAATGAAATATGTTTTTCCCGAGTTACCAGAAAATAAAAGAGACATATTCAGTGCAGTGGTAGTAAGAACACAACTTGAATTTTGAACCTCACCACCAAGAAAAGAAATCACACTGGTTAGATTAAGGACTTATTTTGCCCCAGGCACTTTGTGAAACACAGGCCTCCCAAGCCCCTCCTTAAAAACTGTCATCTGAAATTCTAATGAAATCTCAGCTGAATAAAGGACTGGTCCTCTTTCCTCCAAACTCTACATTAATTTCTTCATGCATCCACCTAAAACCCCATTAAAGTTAATGCAAGTTACATGTGCACCTATGTGGGAATAGCCCCATAAATATTCTTAAAGGGCACACAGACTGTAAAAGAAAAGTCTTCACAAGTTTTTTAAAGAGTTTTTTTAAATGATGTAAAATTGTAGCAATTTGGAGTAAGTTTCAAACAGGAAGAAAGAGCAATGGGAGGAATTTCCCACCTGGCTTTAAATTACAATTGCAGGAAATCAAGCTGCTTCTTTCAAAAGTGGAGATAATAGCAAGTCCACAGAGTAGTTATATCTCTCTGCTACTGAGAATAACTTAAGAAAACTTCTTCACAGACAGTGCTGCATACGCAAAGATTGATGAGTTTGACTAACCCTTATAATCCCTACCTTCAAAAGGTTTTATTTCTTTTTAAGAAAACAGCACATTTAAAATAAAAGTGTTCAAAGCACACTCTTCAATTTTAACTACAGTCTAGGTAAAGGTCATTACATCTGTTCCATCAAAAGCCAAGATCAAGGCAGATAGAACTGGCTTCCTAGATTTGCTCTCATTTGTTGAGTCCCATGAAAATGTGTAATAAAAATGTAAATCCAACTCAGGGAAGAAAGGAACAGCATTGTGTTTTTCACAGAATTATGACAACCAACTTCATACATTTGTAAATTTAATAACACCTCACTAAATCAGTGGCTGCATTACCTCCATTTCCGATTGGTGAAATATAAGATCTTATTAGTACACAGAATTAGGAAACAACTCTTATCTTACTCAACAACTCTTATCATACTCAGCAGACTGGCCCGGGATATTATCCAGCATGACAAAACACTGACAGCACTTTTTTACATATTTTGCCAACATCTCAAAAATCCAAGCTAACTCCTGCAAGGGTGGAGAGAAATTACGTGGCAGCAGGAAGGGAAAATCTCTCCCACAGTTAACAAAGAATAACACCTTTTCACAGTTCCATCAACAAGATCAGCAAATCAGTCTGGAGGGTTTGCACATACACAACTTCTTGTCCTCCCTATTTCTCCCCTCAACTTCCCAATCTGTGGATAATCCATATTGCACACAGCACCTACTGCACTTGCTCCCCCTTCCCCAATTGTCTGTATTCGAATTTGCCTGTTTCTTTCTCTACCCATCCAGTCCCTCATTTCATCCTCAATCTCATCACCCATTTTCTGCTTTGGGGTCTGAAATCCTAGTACTTCTTTAAAAATTGAGTCCCATTCTCAACATCTTCCCAAAGTCTTTAAACTCCCTTCTCCAACTGCCCTCAAATCTCCATTCAAACTAAATTTCTGTGTACCATCACAGGGTCCTCCAGCCTTCTACTCATCAGCAACCTTCTCCTCAGCTTCTTTACCCAATTCCAACATTTTTCATATAAAGCCTGCACAAACTGGCTGCTGCTCTTCCCTCCAATATATATTGGAAGTTCTTGTTCTAAACTAATCCAATAATTGTCCTTATGTCTATACCAGGGCTACAACTTGTAACTGTAGGAAATTTTCAGATCCACAGTGCATGGTATAGAGAAACATCTCTGCATATGGATTCTGATGTCACGAGTCACTACAAAACATGCGCAAACTAATATTTTTCCAAAGCCATTGATCCAAACTGGGCTAACATTTTTTTTAAAAAGTAGAAAAAGGCACATCTCTATCATAAACCCAACCTACATCTCAAATGTTGCATCTCTGCTTTGCCCCATAGGTGCGTTAGATATTGACAACTAAAGGGCTATAAAAATATTGACAAGCAATGTGGTTTTTCCCTGATTTCATTCTGCTGAAATGACTGAGCACTTTTTTTGCTCAGATTGTCCCAAAATACTCAGCCTAAGTATATACCCAGTGGGGGAAAATGTCCACATTGGCAGGAAAAGGTAGGTAGCAGAAATTAAGGAGTCATAATAAAAGTGTTCTTACTCTTTTAGGCAGCAGTAGCAACCAAGGACTCAACATGTGATAATTATCAGTTCTTCACCACATCTTCTATTTTACACTCAACTGAGTCCTTATATTCCCTCTCACCTCTTTTGTGCCCACCCCCTTTGTGCCCACCCCCACCTCCGCCCCCCAACTAATTTGTTACAGCCTTTGGAGAAATTCAAGCAAATCTGACTGGGGCTCTGGGGCAGGAGGACAGTTAAAAAGGGCTGTAAGTTCAGGCAGGATGAAGTGTTATGCCCAGGTGTTTGGTGGTGGTGGTGGTAAATGCAGAATAACTGACCCCTGCTGCTTCACATTTACTACAAAGTGCATTGGCATCAATACAAAGCATCTGGGAGCCTCAGAAAGTGTAGAGGTTGAGCTTCTGACAAAAATATTTCATCCAAAGACATAGCACACATTCTAACCATAAGCTGGGCTTTTTAAGTCAGTGACCCATCATTTTGTTTCACAAATTTTGAAAGAGTCCCCCATGAAAAAATGCAGTAGCTGACCATAGATGAAACCAATATTAATATAAGAAGAATGAGGATGAAAAGCATATCTGGGAGAGGAACAAATCATTTCTCAGTCCCTACTTTCCCTCCCCAGACACAACTTTCTTCCAAATGCCTTTTGGAAGTATCTAATTTAAATGAGCAATTGAGTCAGAGTAATGATCTGACCTTTCCCAAGTATTATCTTACATGAAACACAATTGCTTTAAGACAAAGCACATATAATTATTCAAATTGGGGAGGCATTCTTCTGCTAATGGAAAGTAAGGTGCCATTTTCCATACTGAGAAGCACAATTTCAGAGCTGTTGAGCCCTGAAGCTTTACTACAGCACTTCTCCAAATCACTGAGTTCAGGTAACTGAGAGGTATTTAACTGAAGCCTAAATCTATTAAATACAAATTGCATTAAGGATTTGATTAAAGCCTGGAATACCAGGGGTAGAAGTGAGAGGAAGAGAAAGGGATAGAAAAACCAGCAGTTTCATTTTGCCCAATGATATCAAAAACAACTTTTTAATAAAGTCAAAAAGGGGACATTTTCTCCATTATCACACCCATTAAAATTTTCAAATACTGCAAAAAGCTATTTTCCAGTAGAAACATTTGACATTTGTCAAGGGTGACAAAAAGCAGAACTAATGAATGTGAATATGTAATTTTCTCAGGAAGGTCAAAAGTACAAATATTATGCCGAAAGCTTAGTTGCTCTGCTTTAAAAATATCTTCTTCTTTAACCTAGCTCAAAATCAGTAAGTTTTTCACTAAGCTTTCACTTAATTTCTGCTCAGAACAAACTGGGTGAAACCATGGCATCAGCAAAACTGTGACTGACGACCTCACTAAGACTGAGAAAAGACCTCTTAAGAAAAAGGGTAAAGAAAACATACTAGCAAACTCCTAAATGGACACCTTTCATCTGCATCTCATCCTGTTCTACCTCCAAAATATCACATTGTTTAGAAGTTCTTAATAGCCCCATTTTCAATTACTGAACATCTTGAAAACTCCATAGGATGTGTGGGATGCAGCTTTCTGCAGCTTTTGTAAAAGATTGTATGGTTTGCTGGAGCAGGTTGAGCCTCACTCAATCCAAAAAGACCACCCATGTGTTTCATGGTAAGTGCATTTTCTTCCTGACAAAGTCAGTGCTGAGTAGCTGTGCATGGAGAGAGCTGCACCACTCAGTCAAGCAGAGACACTCCCCTTTATACCTGTGAAGGAAACCTGGCTTTTACATGCACTTGGAGAAATTATTCACACAATTAGGAAAATCACCTTCCCTCTCTCTTTTCCCAGGCTTCATTCCATCACTCCAGGGTCCACCCCTTCCCACTTATTATCCCCACAGGTTACTCAGTGCCTTCAGCAAGGGAAGGAGAGGTAGGTGGAGACTGAAGGACAGTGGTTACTATCAATACAAAGCTGTTTCTGTCTGCTGTGCCTTTCTTCTCACACTTTTCCCCTTCTCCAGAGCAGAGTCTTCACAGGACCTGCAGCACCTTCAGGAATATCCATCTCTCGCTTGCATCAATTTTCCACAGGCCACAGCATCATCTCCACCATGCAGCATTCTCTTTTCTTTCTCTGCCCTTAGGGCTCCAGGGCTGTCTCTCACACTTTTCCTCTCACCAGTCTGCCCTCCCTTATCCCGGCTGTTCCCAAGGCAATACCGTCATGGCCGTAGGGCTCAACCGTGCCTGGTGGTGGATCAGCTGGAGCTGACTGGAAGTTGCTCTGTCTAATGCAGGGCAGCCTTGGCTGATCCTGACAGGGACACCCTGCAGCCCCCCACTACCAAAACCTGCCCACCTACAGCCAGTATAGTGGCTTATGTACTCCCTAAATCCTTCTTCCTCAACAGGTGCAATGCCCCATCCCACAGCTTCTGTGTCAGCCTGGAGAACTGTGGGGTCTCACCAGTGAGTAAAACAAGCCCTGTGTGACTCAGTCTTCTCCATGCCTTCAGTTGTACAGAGGTCCATTTTGTTGCCCTTCACATTGGTCACTGATTTCAGTGCTAGCTGAGTTTTGATGTCCATTCAAATGCACTGGACCACTGTCTTTATATTCCCGCTGGAAAGCCCATACCAGCTTCCACCTTCTGTGAAGTGTCTCTTTTTTTATTTGATCCCAGTCAGGATTTCCCTGTTTATCCATATCTTCATCTACTTTAAGGTTCTCCAAAAGGCAGATGCTCCTCACAAAGCAAGGCTGCACTTATCTTCTATTATTATTCCCCAAATCTACATCTCAACCATTAAGCTTAATCTAAGATATGTAATGTAAACTCATTACCTGCTGTCAAATCTTCTGCTAGTCTTTTGTGCATTGTGTCTGGCTTGAAAATTGCTTGCAAGAACTGTATGACTGCCATTTGTCATTAATATGAGTCACAGCATCATCAGCCTCAAACCTCAGAATCATTTCTGCTTAACCTTGGGAAATCCATCAAAATTCCATTAACATCCATTTGGCAATTGCAGTATTGCAGATTTTGTAGCAGTCACTCTAACAATCAAACACCCACCAGAAATTTCTATGAGATGCTGAGCTACTAGACAGCATATTTGTCAAAGTATTACAATCAAGCAGGTGAACAAACCACATTCTGGTGTCTGACCAGACAGACACGTATATCAGGACAGACAGGAGAGTCTAAACTAAGAGTTAACTGACACAGCTTGTGTGGGCAGGACTTAGAACTGGAACTATCTCCCAAGCCACTGGGTCTTGTTCTCTGATGTCATGGAGGTCACCTTACTTAAGTTTCATCCATAAGTACCTCAGGTACAAAGGTACTAAGGGTAATTCAGCCACCATCTCCCAATACAAAAACTTCAAAATAGAATTTCTCTGAGACATATAAACTTTCATTGAATTCCAAATGTAGGTTTGAATCAGGGCCAATTTTTCACCCACTTCTTGCACTAACATTGAGCTTTGGTTTAATTTAGTAATCTTTATCTGCTTTCATGCACCTACTAAAAGACATCTCCTCCCAGCTTTCATTTTGCCAAATTCAAGTAGCATCCTCGTCATCTCTTTCTCAAATCCTCATACTCATTGTTTGGTTTTGTAGTTTGAGTCCATTGTTTTTGAACACAGATGAACAGAATTGCCCACAGCATTTTAGATGAATCTAGTAGCACTTTTACAAAGTAATTTCTAGATTTTGGAGTAAAGATTTTGCATTTGTCCTTCATTTCTAGATTTGTGTCTTTCGCATTTGTCTTTTTCCCTGTGCCACATAATACTAGTGATGTAGATTTGCAACATTCAAGAAACCCTCATTTTTCTGCCTAACAGTTCTTCAATAATCTCCTCAATTCAGACAGAAATTCTTGCAATTAATCCTAATTGTAAAAACAATAGTTGTGTCATCGTTCAATGTCTTCTAACCATATACTATCAGTACAGTCCCATTTCAGTATCCCTCCTATGGCATGAGAAGAATTATTTGTTCTGTTCTGAGCCTTATCATAAAATAAACATATTTGTCATAGTGTTTGCCTGGCAGGGTTCAGAATTAACTGTTTTTGAAAAATCCCCAGCCACCTGCATTTCACCACTAAATGCTGTGCAGCAAGTAGCCTACATGAGCTGGGTTTCTGCTGTGAATTTACTTTATAAGACAGCTCTGGGCACAGGAATTACTTACTGGGCTGAAATGCTGAAGGCATAGTTTTAGTTGGAGTCTTGCAGAAAAACAGAGTAAGAAACAAAATAATGCACACTGTGCCGTGTTCTGAGCAAATAATGCTGAGGAACTAAATACTTTATTAACTATGAGGGACTTTAAGTAGCTGACAATATTTTCAGAAGAGAACTTAGAGGTTGAAAATTTCTCATATTTTTCCTAGCACTTTATTCTGAGCATATATAACCCATTCCTATGGTGTGCTAGGCTGCCCTTGCAACTAGTGAACTTTATGGCTCAGATTTGTCTGGGAAATCTTTAGGCACGTTCAATGCTCAGTAACAATGGATTTCATATGTTCAGTAGAGGACTGTAAACTTTACATTCTGTCCAAAGTTGTGCTGAATTCAGAATAAAGGTAGAAGACCTGGCCTCAGCTCCTCGTTACAGGGTAAATTTTGGCCCCTTACTGCTTGGTTTGAAAAAAGAGAAACCTTTAAACTCTTATCCTAGACCACAGTTTCATGTCCAGTGATTAAATTTTTAATAGAAGAATAGAGATGTTTTCAAGTATTTCACAGCAGAAATGTAATACAAAATGTTGATATATGGAAGATGCAAATTTGATTCTGCAGAAATAAAGGATAAATAAATATCAGCCAATATACTAAAGCACAACTAAAAATAAGTAAATATGAGCCTATCAGTGAAACATTCCATGTGTCTTCATGTCATCTGACCACAATGCAAAATAAATTTATCTATGTAAAAGCTGCCTTTGTTCAATCATTCAGTGTTCATTAAAATAATACATATATTAGTAAAAATAGAAATAGCATCTACTAAAACAAGCAGTTACTATATTTAAAAGTTAAGAAAGTTCCCCAACTGACTAGAGGCAATGTTTAAATTTGCAAAATATGTTAATAAAATACTTTGCATCAGTCTTTTACAGCAAAGGGATTTGTACCTATACTAGGTTTGTCAAATATTTAGTTAGTGTTTCATACTTCTTTGGCTGTCTCTTAAGTCACTAAGCATTTTTTTAATTTCTGACAAAATCTGTATAACCAGTTACTGTTTTCTTCTTCCACTAATCCTTCTGCTGTTGCAGAACCTACAAAATCAGGACAAAGCGTTATCCTTCTGTACTTTTCATTGTATTTTTCAAAATGCATACTGATGAAACTCAATAGGCAGATGTGTGAAGACTGAAGAGCATTTTCCAATCAGTAAAAGAAATATTCTTTTTTGTACTAAGTTAACCTCTGACTCCATCTGACTGCTAGAAAGAAAGCCCATGGACTGTAGTTTCCCATTTAATAATTTCTAGAACACTAGGATTATCAGAGGAAGCAGAACTCAACACTACTGTTGCAGACAGTTTATAGGATCATACTCTCACCCCCAGTGAATCAGTGGGCTGCCTGGTAATACGAAACCCATTGGAACATTATCTGTAAGGGGTAATCTGACTCTTCCTCGATCTCCTGCTTCAGAAAAATGCTCCTGGCTTTCTGTTCTTCCTTGTTATTGCAACGCAAGGACACATCTGAGAAAGTCAGAAGGTGACATGGAGATCTCTCAGCTGTGTTCTCCTTTCACGTAAGACTTCCAAAACAAAATCCAAGTATTGATGAGCAACATCCACCAATGGTTTTCAAAATGCCATAGAAAAGGTGGAAAATCATGAAACTACTCAGGATCATCAGCAAAGCCAGGAACAGAAATGACATCCTGGAGTTTATATTTAGCAACTGGGTTTCATGGAGTCATAGCTAATCCTGCCAGTAGTTAATTCCTTCTACCATGAATGCAGTCACACTGTGGCAGGAGTTTTGGGCTCATCTGGGTAGTTGCATGGACTCACAGATCAGCTCCAGTACTCCTGTGTGACTGTCATATAGAGAATATTTTAACAAATGTCCCAAAAATAGTACAGCCATACCTGATACTGAATGTTAGCTGTTAGCAAGTCTAAAATGGAAAATAGAATGATTTCTTCCATGGAAATGGTATATATATAAGGGTGAACAGGGATATATTACAGGTGTATCTACAGTGAGGAAAAAAAATGAACCTTATTTCTGCCACATTAAAAATTTTTAAATTAATATATTTTATATCTATTAGATAGATGTGTGCGTGAGTACCAAAGCTTTTTCAGATGGAGGTGGAAGGATTAATTTTTTGACATCTCTTTGAATTACACAACGACAGCACTGTTATTTGATTATTACAGATACCATTGTAGAGTAGTAACAGTCTTTGTTATTACCAGTTAGCACTAATTTTCTGGTTGTATTACTGTGTGCATAATTATGGTGTAATTACAACAGAGTGAATTTGTAACATTAATGCACTCAGTAAAAGTATTAACACGAGAAAAGACAATGAATAATACAGTTATGTAGTGAATTACCCAGTAATGTTAATTACTTCTAGTTAGTTATTGAAAGGGAACTTGCAGAGCAATTTTGCTGCAACTGCACTGCAATCAAAGTTCCCCTGTTGTAAACCACAGGAAGGTTTCATCAAGGCTTGAATGGATTCCATTAAAAACAAATAATGCTGTTTCTTAAGCTCTTAAAAAAATCATTTGGAGCCATGTATACAAAATTCTTTGAAATGGCAGTGTAATATCACACAATTAAAACAGAGGAACAAATAACAACCACAAGAAACCACAGATAAAAGTTCCAAATTTTCTTGTTGGACAGGTGGTTATGTGATCTTAAGCAGAGATGTCTGAGTAAGAGTATTTTAGGAAGTTACCCTAGCAACTTAAATCAAGGCATTCTCAAAGGATTGAAGCCTCATGAAGGCTCACACTGCCCACATCCCAGGCTTCTCTAAGAGGTCTTTGGAGGCCTCTCTCAAAATATTCATTGCCAATTACCTCAAGCCCCTGTTGTAACAGCCTGGAAGACCAGGTATGGAGCTTCAGAATCAGCCAGATCAGATTGCTGAAGGAAATAGAAGGAGGAGAAAAGGGTCTTCAAGCTCTGACATGGTGGAGAGCAGCAGCTCCATGCCCAGAACAAAGGCAGACCCTTCAGCACTCCCCTCCCCTGTGCCTGGCTCCAAGGTGCTGCTGGTCCTACACAGCTGCTGTCCCTGGGCCATGGGACAAGGATGGTGCCAGGGACATCAGGACTGCTGAAGACCCCTGGCAAATTTCTTTGCCTTCCCTGACTGCCTCCTTCAAGTATCTTGTGCTAGTCCAGGCTGTGTCTAAGAGAAAGCATGAGATATCAGGACACACCAGCTGTTCCCTCAGGGCTTCACAGTAGGTCATCACTGCCCACCCACAGTGTTGCACCTAACCTGATTTCAGCCCTAGGCAGGTGCAGAAGAGATCAAGGCTTCCCCTCCTGCTCTCCCTTCCTCCCTTCCACACTGGAGACAATCTCCAAAGGGGTACAGATACATCCACATCATAGAATCATAGAATCATAGAACCATGGAATCAGGTGGGTTGGAAAGGACCTCTGAGTCTGCTGTGGTTACCAGACTATGGCACTCAGTGCCACATCCAGTCTCCTCTTAAAAACCTCCAGGGATGGAGAATCCACCACTTCCCTGGGCAGCCCATTCCAATGCCTGATTACCCTCTCTGTAAAGAATTTCTTCCTAAAAGTCCTTTACCTACCTCTCCCACAGCTTCCTTGAGATTTCTTTGCTGTTCCACTCCTAGCATGAAAAAAAGGTCAGACATTTTGCACATGTCTCTTGGCAGGACTCAGCATGGACTGCTGAGGAAGCCCTGGAGAAGCTGGCATAAGCAAGCTGCTCCAGAATGGGCTGTCAGAGGCATCAGCCAGGGCCCCATCTCCCTTGGTGACATAACACTGCTTACATAATCTTCTGCCTTCACCTCTTCTACTTTGTCTGCCTTCCCCAGTGGGCCAGAAGGAGAGGTGCCTGTCCACCCTGCAGATAGCCTTTGGATCAGGATGATGACTATGAGGAGTATGTGGTCAGCTCCTCCACCCACTGCCAGAGGAACAAGTCCATGGTTCAGAGCAGATCCCTGCAGAGGCACTAGAAGCTGCACAGGCAGCCCAGCAGCCACGACTCCTCAGCTGGGAGAAGGGAGTTTGTGGGAACAGACGGAGCACAGAGGCAGGTTTCAGCGTTGGGGCTCCCAAATGCCACCTCACACCAGGCTCTTGCTCCCCATATGAATCCCACAGAGTAGGGGAGCTTCCAACCCACCCTGCTGCTACTCCACATATCCTCAACCAGCACAGTGGTGCTGTGGCCCTGTTGGGACAGAGAACCTCACACTGGCCTCTCTCCAGGTGCTTTTCAGGGGGTGTGCATTCCAAAACCAAATATCTTACTGTAGGGAATGTTTTCCGACACTGTCTCAACAGCACAGGAAACCCAAATGGGAGAATTTCTTGGAGTGCACAATGATTTCACTTAAGTTCTGCAACAGATGTTTCCTTTGTGCTCTCACACTCTCCCACTTCCAGGCACCAGAGAAGGAATGTCCACGCTTTTTCACCAGCAGCCAGGCTGTGGGTCCTAAAGACCTGTGCATGGTCTGGGTGCCACACATAGGACCTCTGCAGGTCCCAGGGAGCCTGGTGTTGAGTTGAACATGAGCCAGCACTGCATTCTTTTAGGCAAAAGTGGCCAGTGGTATATTGGGCTGCATTAGGCAGAGTGCAGGAAGGTGATCCTTCGCTTCTCCTCAGCATTGGTGAGGCCAAACCCGGAGTCCTGTGTCCAGTCCTGAGCTCCCAGTGCAAGACAGGCATGGGCATACTGGGAGAGTGCAGCCAAGAGCTGAACTATGATGATGAAGGGACTGGAGCATCTCCCATAAGAGAATAAGCTGAGAAAGCTCAGACTCTTTTTCTGTAGAAGTGAAGATTCAGGGCAGATCTTATAAAGATATAAAGATGAGGGAGCCAGCCTATCTCCAATGAAATATAGTAACAGTAACAAAATACTCCAAAGGAATCACTGACTTAAAACCTGTACAATTTCAAGCATTTTAGTGCCTTCTTTTTGTGTTTGGGTTCTTCACGGTGGGTTGGACTAGATGACCTTTAAAGGTCCCTTTCAACCCAAATCATTCTATGATTCTATGACTCATAGATCATGCCATCTTTGAATAGCTTTCAGTTCCTTAAGTGAGAAATGCTGCTTTTCTCCTGCTATTTCCTCTCAAGCAAACAGCAGCAGAAAAATAGCTTGGAATGTCATGAACAACCACACTGGCAGTGAAGTAGCCAGCAGCTAGCTCCATCAATTAGAAAATAAAGTTCAGCTGTAGCAACGCACAACAGAGAACTACATATCTGCCTGCTTTATACTGTGACTGTGTCAGTCCAAACGAGTCCTGCCTGAGTCAGCCTCCAAATTACTCCTCCTAGGTTGGCAATGTGGTTGGAACAGGCAGAGCTGGCTAAAGGACAAGCCTGGGTATCTTGCCTCGGCTCTGTCCCCAGCTGTCCACACAAAACAACCAAACAGCAGTAGAGCTACTATTGAGATCCACAGCAAGGCCACTGCAGCCCTCCCAGGAGCAGGGCAGGAGTAGGGATTTCCTTTCCCAGGCAGTTTGATCATGGAATGGAATATATTTGACCTTGTGACCAGAGTGGGTTTACAGCCAAAGAAAAAGAGAGACATGTCATGCATTCTAGCATGTTTCCTGCTGCAGGTATTTACAAGTTCGAGCCTTCCTCTTCTTATCAGTCAAAAATTTGTGAGGAAAGGTCAGATCAGTACAGAGCTTTTAGTATGTTCTTGACCTATTAAAACAAGAGTGCAAAAATACAGATAAATTGCAACTTCGAAAAGTTTGAAGCCGTCTTAGAACATCTATTCGCAGTTTGAAAATAAAAGTTCAGATTCATGCGTGTGTTTGATATGATCTACAAAGTTGCACTGCATAGGCTTAGAGCGCTCCCTGCAATACCCTGTAAGCCCACAGTACTACAATATTTTCCTAGTTAGCTCTGTGCTTGGTGAAAGGAACTAATGTACTCACATACTGTGTCTCAGTCAACCCCTTCACTAACTTGTTATTCAAATTAATCCACTCATTTCTCCACATCTATGACTCCCTCAAACACTTCCTCTCCAGTTTCAGGCAGAGCTGGATGCAATCAAGAGTTTAGGCAAGCAAATATTCCCCAAAAAACCCATACTTCTATCAAAGGGTTTCAGATTCCTCTTGGTGACTCATGTATACAAAATTCAGTACTGAGACATTCAGTGTTGCAAAAACCACGGTCTTGCTCTGTTTCTCTTTGTATTAAATTTTGCATTGCTGAAAGAGGGATATGGAACATATTTATCAATGCAAGAGGCAGGGCTGGGGGTGGAGAATGATAAAGCAAGTATTTTTATTTCCTGTCTCATAAGAAAATTACTATTTACATTCTTAACCAGAACAATCATTTGGGTATACTAGATTTATGACTTATGTAGGACTACTTTTTTTTATATTTCTCACAGAAATATTCCAAGTATCCCCACTGAACTGCATCGTCAGTGTTTGTTTCTTAGCTTCAGTCACCCTCCTATGTTACATATCAAACAGAAGACATTGAAAAGCTTTGATATATCATGTGGCCATGAAAAATGAGGAGACAGACATTGTTTATTGCTAAATCTGTCCTTTTGACTAAAAGCTTTGAGACTGTGACTGTAAATGTAAGATATTCTTCTTCATTATACTGTGTCTAAAAGGAATGTGTACTGAAATCCAAAATTGTTTCAGTCAAAGCAACTGCATTTATTTAACTCTCAGCTAGAAAAAATCTGATGAAAATTCCTTCATAGCTTGTGTACCAGATGTTACTTTTTTCAACACTTCTCTTTGCACATTTTAATAGCTATATAGGACATCGTGATTTCTCTTCTATCTTTAAATTAGTACAAATTTGAAGTAGGTTTCATTTTTTAAGAAAATAGTTTCTTCTGCAGCCCGGAGCACTGATTTAAAATCTGCAGCTGAAATCTGTTTGGAATTGTAGGCTAGAGACAAATTGCCTTTCTACTAACTACTATATACTTTATTCTCCATGGACTCATTAATGATTTACAAAGGTGCAAGAGAAAGAGAGAGAAATCAGCCTGCAGATCATCTGTGCAGCTCTCATAAATGTCAATTTTTTACAAAAAAATCCAGCAACTAAATGCAAATTATAAATTAAAAAATATTTTCAAATGTCTTAACATTAACTTAAAAAAAAAAAAACCAGAAGATAATTTCAGACATATTTACTACTCAGACAATTTATACCTTTCTTCACACAGAGAAACTGAACGCAAGACTTGCACATTTCAGAGAAAGATATGTTTGAAAAAGAGGGTATCGTAAACTAATGAGATTTTTTTATAAATGTTAAGGACCAATCATCAAAATCTCAATTATGTTAATGACAGATTTTAAGAATGGACTTTGCCTACATTTTTTTTATTATTGTTTCCCAGTTTTCATCCTAATCTTTGGTTGCAAATGGTCTGCTGTCATGCAACTGCAGCCTGGGAGCCAAAAGCTGTGTTGTGGTCACCTGGATGAGCCTGGGAATGAGCCAGGTCATTTGATCTTTCTGCTGAGATCAGGGAGAAGTGGTACAGAACATATTGCAATTCTTTTCCTAGTGTTATTTATATATAACAACGTAAGATGCCAATGCTGCACCATCCCCTGCCATCAAAGTGCTTCCTTTACATCTTTGAGGGAATTGGATGTGAGAGTCCATGCTGTAATTTGTAACAATTTTACTGTTATTTTTTCTTCAGATGGATGTTTTCTTAAAGTTTGTACATTCAGAAGAACAAAAGATAACAGTATAATTCCACTAATGGTGAGGCATCAACTAAAAATCACAGACCACATTTGCTTTACCTTTAAGATTTAG
Organism: Myiozetetes cayanensis; assembly: GCF_022539395.1. NCBI lineage: Eukaryota > Metazoa > Chordata > Aves > Passeriformes > Tyrannidae > Myiozetetes > Myiozetetes cayanensis. The sequence goes on from NW_026087742.1 coordinate 14,019,140, forward strand.
CCAAGAAGTTCTTTTAGCACCAGTGAGCGACATTGTCTAAATTTTTGTGCCTACTATGCAGAATTTTCATATGCTCTCTGTAAATTTAAACCAGCATCAAATTCACAGATTTTGAATCACTAAGTTGAGCATTACCAAAGAAGTACCTGGATTTTATACTACTCTAGATAATTTATTGCAAAAAAAATAGCAGCACTTGATGATGTTAGGAATTCCATGAAAACATAGGGTGAATCAACTATTGCTAAGACCCTCTCTCTGGAAAACCAAGCAGTAAAAAACCACCAGAAACTCATAAACCACCACTAGGTGATTCAGAGCTGGTAAGAGCACAAAGTGTGGAAAGATGGAAAAATACATCTGCCCTACTAATATTGTTGTTATAGTAAAACCCTTTTCAGCCAAAGGGTGCATGAATCAGATACATAAGAGGTTGACAACTGAAAGCTGAGTAAATATGGTTACCAAAAACTAACATGAGCAGGAGCTGTAATACCTCAGTTCAAGAAGGGGGAAGACCTCAAGAGTCAGAAGATAAGCAAGTGAGTGTTCTACAGAAGAACAAAAGTTTTCGTATTACTGATGGACTCAGAGCATTCAAAGTGCAAATATCAGAATCACAGAAGATTTTTCTTGAACCAGGATTGCACCATTTGATCCTCTCAGGGATATCAAGAAAGCAAAATTAAAGACAACAGCCCAGAGAAGCAGGTTGAATAATTCAAGCAGTATATAGTGCAGATGTACAAAACAGGCACCCAGCAACTTCAAGAACTTGACATTTTATCATTAAAAGCTATTAATTTTTCACTGATTTGATGGAGCTCTTCTGATTTATACCAGCTGGAAATCTGACCTTTATTCTTTAAAGTTTAATTTTTCTTACTGAAAATGTTTTGGCAAATTACAAGAACTACAAGGTGGGAATAAGATCAAATGAAGAACAACACAGAGTTTTCACACCTCACTGCTTAACACACAATTAATTGCAGTGGTCTTTAGGACTGAATTATATGGTATCTGATAAGAGAGAGAAGTCCACCCAAAGTCTTCTCAGCTTTAACTTACAAAGGGAGATGCATCAGCTTAATTGTACACACCCATATACCACACAATTCACTTATTTCCCATTAGCTGGCATTGATTAAAAGGAGTAAACCTTGGTTCTGCTAAGGTCATTAGACAGCTTGAAGGTCATAAATAACTCCAATGTCTCTAGGTAAATTTCATGTACAAACCACCTTTAAGCACAAGAGTTGATCCAGTTTCTCTCAGCAGAACAAGTGTGTACTCCATAAAGCACATATTTAAGAGCTTTGGTTAAATGGGGGAGTAGTTAATATCAGCAAAGAGGAACAAAGGCTCTCCAATGTGTTTGGCAAAATTTCACTCATTCTGAATTTCCTGCTTCTACAGTCTTCACCTCCAACAAAATTACTTAAATACTTAATGTGATGAAAAAAAATTGTAATGGTACAAAGGATATATATGTGCATATACCTGTGTGATGTGTATATACCTGTGTGATATGTATATTCAGTGCTCAGTAAAATTAAGCTGGAGATTCTGTGACACAAAACTAGAAAACTGTAGGGTTACTATTTTCACAGAAATATCCTGCTTCTGACAGTTTACATATATGCATTAAGATGGATAAGAATTTTATTACATAATTGCAGAGTAGTGAGTAATAATGCTAGATTATTTGACCTTTCTTCTAAAATGTCCCAGATTTTATAAAATTTATCACTTAACGGAAAGATGTGCTATAAAAACAACAGAAGAATTTGGGTTTATTACTGTCAAACAGTAAGATCTCCCGATTTCACTACCACATATTTTTATGAAGTCATAGTGGGAAAATCTACCTAAAATGAAACTAAAGAAATTCTATTGTAATACAAGCATAGAAAGTAAATGGTGCAAACACAAAAAGCTACAATAGTTTGGTTTCTCCTATTATGACTTGCTATGAAAACCTTCCCTTTTGAGTTGTTCTTAGACTTATTGCGTTCCCATGATAGAAAAAACAGAACACTGGAGATGTCGAGATTTCCGTCCTGGTGGATTTTTGCCTATGTACAACCACAACAGACTCCTTTGCCTTTTCAAAAATGTAATGAAAGTTTGCAAATTCAGAGGTCTTCCTTCGGTTAGGATTTATCATCCCTTACTCACAAACCTCAAAATGTGCAAGCAAAATAAACAACACAGTTATGAGTGAATGATAGGAAAGTTGGGTTTATTTTTGATTGAGGTGTGGTTGCTTCTTCATTATAAGTGTCATATAACTCAGATTGGAAAGTAGCTATATATTTTGAAATTCATCCTTTTCTTTCTACCTGTTTTTCTTGCTGAGAGAATGAATTATCGTTAAGATGATGAGACAAAACTCAGGGTATCAGGATGTGGAAATTCACATAGTCTCACATAAATGCAATTTGAATTACACAATTAAATTGAATATTTCCAGTTATAGTTGTTATAAAAATTATGAGATATTTATAATGCATTAAAAATACTGCTTTCCATCTCAGTATGTTTGATATTCTGCACTAGTTACTGTTAAGTTCAGACTAAAAGCCCATTATCCACAGTCTATTCATCCACCCAGAGCAAAGTAAAAATATTGGAGTACTTTTAAGCAGACACACAGTATGTGTGACGTATGAAGACAGGCTAAATCAGGGGAGAAGTTAAATAGCTGCTTTTTATTATGACTGCATACAGTTACAGTAGCAACCTACCACCAGACCTCGTGAAATGGCATAAAAATAGTGTAAAATTAACCTATGATCTTCATAGATATGTAACTGAGATTCTTTGGTCTGGGGTTAGTGTGTTTTTGTGACCCAGAACACTGTCCTGCAGAGGCCAAGGTTTGCCCTACAACTCCGCTTTACTCTCTGTTCTCTGCCTAGATGCCCTTGAATTTGTTGAGAGGTGATTCTATGCGGCTGGGAAACCCATTCTAATGCCTGACAACCCTTTCCGTGAAGAAATCCGTCCTGATGTCAGGCCTGAACCTCCCCTGGTGCAGCTTAAGGCTCTGTCCTCTTGTCCTGACACTTGTTACCTGGAAGAAGAGGCTGACTCCCACCCGGGTCAGGTCCCCGACCTTCCTGTCAGCGAGTTGTAGAGAGCTATAAGCCTCATTCTCTCCAGGCTAAACAACCCCAGCTCCCACGGCCACTGCTCGTCAGACTTGTGCACCAGATCTCTTCCCAGGTCCTTTGCCCTTCTCTGGACATGCTCCAGCACCTCGATGTCCTTCCTGCCCAGAACTGGGCACAGCACTCGAGGTGTGGCCTCACGAGTGCCCAGCACAGAGGGACAGTCACTGCCCTGGTCCTGCTGGCCATGCTATTGCTGACACAGGCCAGGATGTCATTGACTTTCTTGCCCACCTGGGCACACTACTTTCTTCCTTCTTGCAGAACCACTCACAAGATCTGAGTTCTGAATAGAAAGCTTGAGCTATAGGTCTGTCTATTTTCATTACTGGGTTTTGCAGTATCAGGCAGAGTCACCATATTCCCACTTTTAAACATTACAGTTTTCTACTTGGATTGAAAAATTTTAAGATGCAAGAAAGAAACTGAATGCAAAATATTTTGTGGGTTACCACTGGGAAATCTGATGCACAAAGAAGAATTACAGCCATGCAATCCTTCCTAAAAATGAAAGTTTAGTATGAAATACGCCCATAGGAAATCTTTAAAATATTCAGTTTGCTATCTGGAAAGTCAGTATTTACGTGGTCTTTGAAAAGCCATAATCTTTAATGTGAGTTTAGCGCTTTTAAATGCAGATGAATTTGTACACGCCTCTAGCATAATTATGTGCTCCATTAGGTCCCAAGTGTGCAGAATTCTGAATTCTAATTGGATGGCATTAATTATCCTCTGCTAGGAATACACAATATTCTGAAGGGTTTACCCAATCATTTAGTGCACTCCCAAACCTAATTCTCACGCTAGCAATCAAATCATTGCTATTACCAAGTCACCCAGTATTTCATTAGTTAAGGCTCACTCTGGAGTTACCTATATAATCACTGATAAAGCTGAGCAAATACTAAACACCATGGTTGCAGCTAAAATGAGAGAATACAGACCAGAAGGGCACAGTAGAAAGGAGGTTGGGACTACCACAGTCTGCTGATGGTGAATAAAATGTGTTTGTGTATTATCAAGACTGAGGACAAAAATTAAGCTGGGAAAAAAAAATTAAGAAAATTTAAAAGGGGGCAGGAGGCTGTAAGTTAGAGGCTTTAAGAATTATAAATTAAGAGAATAAGAGCTGCAAGGCATAGGAAGGAAATGGAGGGAAGCACAGATGTCTAAGCATGGATAATGAGGTCAAAATATCAATCCCATGAATTGGGTGATCCCTACTTAGCATTTGCATTAAAATGATACCCAAACCTGCAAAGATAGAATCTAGGACAGCTATTATTTTCTTATACACCCTTGTCATTAGAAAGTTTGTCAAAGTGTCCAATTCAAGCTCAGTACTTGTCACATTGTCACTGGAAAAAAGACTTAAACTCAGCCAATTTTACTCAATTATTTTATTGCCAATTAATATAAATTTAATTACTGATTTGGGTATTGAGGAAAAAAAGAAGACAATTAAAATCTTCCCTTAGTGAAACACCTGACCCCTTCTCCAGATTCCGCTTCAGTCCAACTCTAAGCTCAATTTGCCCCATTGTCTCCACATTACACTCAGATACACTACAAGTTCCCCTGGCAAGTTGTCTCTGTAGTGGTTTCTTTCTGCTGCCTTTGTTTTCCTCCACCACTCTATGTTTCTTATTTCTCCTGTGTTCTGGAGGGGTCCTCCTGGGGCTGCAGCTCCTCAAGGGTGTCCCTAACATTTTGTGGATCATCTGAGGGTTGTCTGTGCTCTGGTGTGGGTCATCTAAGGAACATTCCCCCTCAGTGATGTCCCTGCTCTGGTGTGGGTTGCCCATGGGCCATAATCTTTTAGGAGTTCCCCTGCCCCAGGTAGGGGCTGCAGCCCCTCAGAGATACCTCAGGTGCAGCACTTGCTTCCAAGAGTGAATCTACAGCCATATTCCCAAGTATTCCGTGTGCCTCCTCCATTTCTCCTCTGCTTTATCTCCACATTTCTCTGAACATGTCTCTCTATATATCTCTTCATGTGTCTCCTCCCCTCGTGGGTTCAGTGTACCTGTTCTTGAACACTACTGAACAGCAAATCCTGGTGCTCACCTGTTTGGCTGCAGGGTTGATGCCCTTCTTCCTTGTGCCAAGTTTTCCAGTTCTTTCAGTTTTCTCATCATTAATTCAAAGAGCTTGAGGTTTGTTGCATCCTTGGTCATGTATTACATTTCTCAGGTCCCTGACTACTTACTCCACTTCACCCTTTAAGATATTTGCCCGAGACTTTCACAGTGTTCAGCAGACACTCCTCTGTGCCTGGGAGGGCAGAGAATTCCTTCTCATGGTTTTTGTATATCTCAGAACTTAGTTTGATGCTGCTTTTTTTTTTTTACAAGTTTTTTATTAAGCCATTGACTGTAACCTCAAATTCTTCCTCCACAGAACTCTTGTCAACTAATCCTTATCTTGGTTCTACAAATTGTTTTGCTGAGAGTGCATATTGACCAATGTCAGGTTACATTTCATCTATCCCATTTCTCCAAGCTGTCAAAATCGCTCCGAAATGTCATTTGACAGTACATGCAACCATTCTTGCAGTATTTACAGGCAGTCCAACTCTCCTGCCTGCTCGGATCTTTACTAGAAATGGTAACTAGTGTTGCTGATAGCTTAAATTCTCTACTACAGTGATTGTGGAAACCACCACTTTACGAAATTTCTTTTTGTTTTCCTTCCCTTGAAAACCCAAGCATGGGGGTTTTTTTGAAAATTCTCTTCTCTCTATAATGACTCATGCAATAAAGCACCCCACTTCTGATCACATACACTGTAGAAAGAACTTGTGGAATATATTTGAAAATATTTAGTTCCAATCAGCAGAAAGGCATTGGTTAGAGGACTGCTAACAACTCAAAAATGAGGACAAAAAGAGTTAGACTCTGCCTTACCCCAGATGTCCTGGAGGGTTTGGTTGGAGCCAACTGGAGCCAAAAACCCCTCAAATCCTCTCAGAGCTTGCACTCTATTGGAAGCTACTGCTTACCTCGTGCCTGGGAGACTTGGAACAAATTCAGATGTTCTGATGAATAATTTTCAAGACAAAAGAGAGCAAAAACATTTCTGGAATCTATTTTTTCCTTGCTAAAAGCCTTTATCTGTTAAAAAATTAAAACAAACCAGAAAAGGATATTCTTTGTGGCCATATTTCAAGATATAATTCCACTTACAAAATAAAGCTTTAAATTCAGGGTATTGTTTTCATACTGGTAAGGAAATCTTCCATTAACCATAGGTCTATGCAGAAGAGAGTAATCAATATAACTGATAAAAAATGTTCTGTAAACCCCTTACTGTATCACATCATGGTTCATCAGAAAACCCACTGGCTAAACTCCAAGTCAGGAAGAACAAGGCAATCGGTAACAGCTTTTCACATCCTTTTGCTGCAGTGAGCATCCCACTGCTGATGCTACACTCAGATTCCCTGCCAACCTGGGGGCTCCCTGGCAGGGAAAGTTGCTTTTTGCCTCTCTCCCATTCACACACACATGCACAGACACACTGAGTCATTAACGTCAGATCTCAACCAAGACACCTTTCCAATCATTTTTCTCTGAGTTAAATATCTTTTCAGAAATGCTTCCATTCTGACAAGCCTAAAAGCTTTTTTTTTAAAAAAAAAAGGTTTTTTTTAAAAACTTTTTAAACTTTAAAAAAAAAAAGATGTTACAGAGGAAAAAAAAAGCCTGCATTTCAGTCTTGTGAGCTTTTCTCCTCACTTGTTGATTTCACAGTTATTACTATGTTTTAATGTAGTTCTCTACAGGTCATGCACAATATGTGTCTCATTCTCAAAGAAACAAGTTTCATTTGTAAAGCACTCATCATGTCTTATTAAATAAGACCTTATTGGACACTAAGTACATGGACTTCTTTCGAAGATAAATATAGTTTATTATCATGTTGTTAGCAGCATTTCATTTGCAACTGTTAGATCTACATTCTTGTCTGCTAATGTAATAAAATTATTACTGTAATTTCAGTTGCTTAATTTTCTATTAATGACAGTGTGATTTCTTAGCTACAGTGTTGTCCATTTAAGGGGAAAAAAATCTTTTCTCTCCCTGCAGAGGTTAGCGAGTGAGAGAGACAGATTTGATTTTTCCTACACTAAAAAGTTCTGTCTTTTCTATTTCCTTTCAGCCCACTGACAGCTGAAATGAGGAGAGAAACAGCTGACTGACAGCTGCCTGCCAGGCCACACACAGTCCTAATTGCAGCTGCTCTACAGGGCCATGCACATGCTCACACTCCAGCGTGCTAGGGCTCGCATCATGATTTTTCTTATATATCTAAATCAATATAAACTTTCTCAAGTTTGGATCTTTACATGTAAACCTTGAAACAGCCAAAAAGGAAAGCTCTGTGGCTCCTGTTGACAGCCAAGCGTTCAAATGCAACTGAGTAACATTTGTGAAAATATTTGCCCTATCTTCCGTATGTGCCATTCATTTTTATGATCATCTATTCTTTTTTCTCCTACGTTATACTTTATTACCTCAGTCAACCCACATAGCAACAGGGCTACTTTTAGCATAGATTTGCAGATTTGCAGATTTTAACTCTGGGTTGAGTTACAGACCACTGGTAAGTGAGATCAGCCACTCAAAAAAAAAAAAAAATGTTTCTTGCTCCTGCTTCTGCTGGGTCAGGAGAAAATACAATTGCTTTCCATTCTCAATTCACTTACTCTGCAGCTGGAGTGGAAGAAGGAAATGCTGTGTCCTCTACCCCACAAAACACAAGATGTGAAATTGCAAGGGGATGGGGGAAACAAGTGCTGGCATTATTAAAACTGAAGGAAAAATAATAAATTGCACCAAACAAGATGGTCTGAGGAGCACACGCTGGGAGGAAGAGCCTCACTGCAGGCTGAAATGCTGCTCCACCATGTATGGGGCTTGCCTTTTGTCAAGTAGATCACCTGAAACTCCAGGAGATTCAGATAGTTAATTGAAGCTGAACTTCAGCACATATTGTGTCCAAATAAGATTACTTGGGCTTTTTGGGGGGCTATAGAAGTTCTGCCCAGTTTTAGCTGCAAAACTCTGAAAACTTCACTTCAAAGCCATGCACAAACATGGTTCAACAAAGCATCAACCTCTGTATAATATTATCATGTCTATTAACAATAGCAAAAAGCTTTTTAGGAAGAATTGTTTAGCCCATGTTAGCTAACATTCATTTTCTTCCTCACCATGAGCCTTTGATTGGAATTCACCCCTCACCTCAAAGGTATTCCTCACTTTGATCCAAGCAGCAAGGGGTCATGTTCCAAGGCTTAATGTGGATTCCAATTGATTTTCCTTCAATAAATATTGCTTGTGAGGAACAAAGTGAAAGCTTAGTGAGGTTTAAAGCTTTACATTTTATCATTAGAATGGTTGTGTTTAGAGATAATCTGCTGTGAAGTGAGTGCACAATAAACAGTTTCATCTGAAAGAATGAAACTATTTCTAATAATTAGTCCTTTGCCTCACTCTTTACTTGAAATGATAATTTCAGAAGTATTCCTATTCCCACTCTCTTATGTAAAAGGCAAATTCACACAGGATCTTTTTATAAACACTATTACTTTTTCCTCATTCTCTCCATCCCAGACTCGAATAGTATACTGATCACATGTTATATCTAGCAAATTATTGGTTTCTTTTTCCTTTCCTATTCATCTGTATAAATCTGTTATCCTCTAATAGCAAGCATCCAGCTGTGATCTAAATAACTTGTTTATGAAGTTCCTCAAAGTAAGGACCTTTCTTTAGGTAAGTACTATTTTCATGGACTACGCCACTGCTGGAAAGGATTTGGATTCATGACCAAGACTGCAATGTGCTATAAAATAATTCTAATAATGTAGGTCCCTAATCTATTTTAATGCCTTTTTTTTTCTCCTGAACACAATTTTGATTGCTTTTAATTTATTTATATGGAGCCACAGAGACTTCAAGGTTTGCATTCCGTTATTTGCTTTTAATACATCAACTTTTATTCCAGAGATTATTTCCTGATTGGAAACTTGGAATGGTTTCTATTAAAAACACATGGTTTTATTTTGAAGAATAGCAAGAAAAAAACAACTTAAATCATGAGGACAAAGGCATCAACACATGAATGGGTTTCCTGACAAAATCCCTGTCTGACTTGATTGCTACCCTCTTAAAAGACTCATATCTCTTTCAATGAAGGAAAAACAGATTTAAGGAGATAGACACAGGCCCAGATACCATTTCATTTCTACGAAAAAAAAAAAAAAAGATATTTTTTCTCTAATAAACCTAGAGACATTTTGCTACCAGGAAACAAAAATTCCTATCATTAGATGTGTAACATATTTGATATTTCAATTCTTACAGCCATCCTAAAATTTGTCAGAATGCTTCTTGAGTTTCAGTCTCTTATGATGCTCTCATAAGCAAGCTAAAAAAAGTAGTACCTGGTACTACTTTTGGTAGCACCTTAAGGTAGGTGGTACCAGGTACTGTTGAGATCTTATTTTCAGGATCTCTTTGCATGCTGGCTGGTACACCAGATATCACCCTGGGATTATGAACAGCACTATGGCCTGCCAATGTCATATGATTAGAAAGATTAATGTAATCAATAACCAGATGAATTATGCCCTGATTAGGAGGGCTAAGGGAATATGGGGACCATTTTTGGGCAGCACACATCAAAGAATACAATGGGAAAAATGAGGAAAATCTGGATGAGAACAGCTAATGGAGCCAGAGACCTCAAAGACATGAATTGTATTTTGAGAATTACTCAAAATGGTCACTTTAAAGATGAAAAGTTTCAGGAGACATAAGAAAGACATGCACCAAAAGCTGCTGCCAAAGGCAAAGAAGAACATTGTGTTTGTGTCTATGTCAAACAGATAAACTAATGAACTCATATCACATCAAAAGATTTGGCTTATGCAAAAAACTTCTTATCAACATAAATCCTGGTACACTGAACTAAAGATCCTTGAAGACTGCAGATTTACCCTCACTAGATGATTTTAAGAAAAGGCTAGATAAACATCTGCCATGTTATATAAAGAGAGAGAGATATATATATATAACACAGTTATAGTTGATACTGGCTTCAGCAGGAAGACGGTCAAGACATCTTCCCTTCCAGCCTGACAGGTCCTTGAGGCCAACAGTCAGCAGAAAAAAAAAGGAGGTTTCCAATTAACTCTCAGAAATCACACTGCTCTTATTTTTTCAGGCCTGGAACCTCATGTGATTGAAAGGAGGAGCCACTTGATTTGACAGGCTCTTGTGTTGCTTCAGTACCTTTCATGGCACTTTCTAGCTCATCAGCCTGACTTGCCTTTCCTGAGTTTGACAGCAACAAGTCTCAAGCGAGGGAGAGGAAAGTACTAGAAAAGTTATTATCCTATTTACAAATACTACCAAACCAGTGCAAGATGAAATAGCAACAGCCACCCATGCTCATTTATTTCTAATAAATAGATAGGGTGAAATCATTAGCAGCCATGACTTATTTTTCTCTGAACTGGAGAGAAGGATGCTTAATTTTTCATAGCCTGAGCACTGCACAAAACATCAATAAAGGCACAAAACTGTTAAGAGTGCAGAATTAGGCCAATCATGTAGAATCTATTACACAGTCCAACAGGCATCTTAGCTTCAAAATATTTCTTAGCAAACAGTTTGCAGTTTTAAATCTTTACTTTAGAAAAACTGATTGATTATGATTTTACTAGATTGAAAATCTTTAGAGCTACAGAGATCCAAAGAGATTACACACAGCAAACAGCTTCCAGCACTGGGGATGCACAATAGGATATTCACCGAAGGGTAAGGGGGAGAATATTTCAAATTCAAAAACAGAGTTATTTTATCCAACAGCAAATGTAGAGCACAAAGAAATCAAATACAGTGATCCTTTCAGAGTGCAGATGAAGCCTATGAGATTAGCTCACTTCTGAACACAAGATAAAGGAAGGAACAAACCTAACGCTAATTTTTCTCCTCTGACAGACCCATGAGTCTTTCCTCATGCTGCCAGTAATTTTAGTCCCAATATTTGTAAGACCTTTGCCAATTACTTTCCATGGGAAGGGAATCAAGACCAGTTAGGGTAATATATATATATAAATTTATTTACTCAGTAACATATGCTGTGAGAGATGAGGTTCTTCTCAGATTGCTTTGCTGAGACTTCCACTGCTTCAGTTTACATCCCTACTGCAACAGGCACCTAATTAGCCCCTCTGTTGCCTGGCTGCCAGGGGCAACACTAAGATCATGCTGGTTCATGTTTCTTTAACTACTCCAAAAAATGCCTTTCACAACTCCCAGTGTATACAAAGGAAATAACAAGGAAACAGATCGTTCTACTTACAGAGGCTGACCAAAAAAAAAATAAATCAGAAACTGGTAAAATTAATCTTTTTGAGAGGTGATGAGCCCTTGAAGCTTAAAAGCATTCCACAGCTAAAAGCATGGAAGAATTTGATGCACTATAATTTTGCAATTGTTTTTCTGTCTTTTTGTAAATATTTACCAAAAAATCGCACTCAGAGATAAAATATGGCATAAGAGGAATAACAATGAAAAATATATTTATATTTCTTAAAACAGTTTTGCATTTCCTAAGGCGGCCCACAAAAGTACCTTTAAACACTGGGTTATTGTCAATACATAGCAGGATGGAATGAAAGTTACTTTAGCTCTTCAATTTACTAACCTTAATAGGTTTGATATATTTTAAGTGTATCTGAACTCTCAGAATTTTTTTAATTTAGCCTTGGCATAGTTATAACATTATTTAAATGTGTTAGTTGTTTGCTTTGTTTTAAAGAATGAGATTGTCAAAAGGCACTGTTAGACATAAGTCTACCTTGGCAAAGGTCATTTGTGGAATTAAACAGTTCAACAGACCCTTATGTCTGACTGAGTTGTGGTTACCATTTTAATGAGATATTCAAAGCATTAAAATGTAGCTCAATAAGGACATTTTAATTAATTTTATCATCCTAAGACAGTTTATTACCTGGCTTACAATGCATTTCAACTGGTGGCAAATAGGGCAGGACAACAAAGCAAGAAACCTGGATATTCTGAGGTGCATGTTTTAGGAATATTAGGTAAGTCAAGAGGATTAACATGTTCTTCCATTTCAATCTCTCACAGTGAAGATACTATCAGAGGGTGTTTTGAGATCCTGTAATAAAAAGTATCATTACTTCCAGGGTATTCTTTTAGTTATATTTAAAACTCTACTGTTGTCCCTTTGAGCACAAAATATTGTGTATTTCCTGGTTTTATGTATAAATATTATGATTCTGATTTAAGAGTAGCTTCAAAGTTTCAAAACAGTCTTGGAAATAAGGCACAGAAGACAAGAAAAAAAATTAGGACAAATTATTCAAGTCAAGAACAAGAAAAATCCATACTCTAGGTCCTGTTTCAAGATTTTATCATCACAGATGAAATAGGTACACCAGTGCCCTTCAGTTAATCCTGAACGTCTCATGACTGAGCTTTTAGGCCATCTTTGCTGCCTTTTGATTAATAAAATAAGTTATATTACTTGCATAAAGTGCAACGAGCTTAAAATGCAATGGTATAACACAGAACTTGGGAACATTGGATAAAAGCCTCATATCTATGATAGTTTTATAACATCACTTTATTGTATAATATATTCCAGGTAAAGTAGCTATAAAGAACTCTTAACCATCTCTACTCCCTGCCATTAATTACCATGTATCTTCATGCAAGGCAAAGGTAACTGGCTTTAAAGTGATCTTGAATGAACTGCAAGGAGGCAAACTGCCCTCCTGAAGAGGGATCAAAGAGCTGAGGGTGTTGAACTGGGCAGCAAGGATCACGAGTTCCTGAGAGGAGCAGGATTACCAGAACTAGTAGGAAGGGTAGGAAGGCAGTTAGAGGTGTGTGTTAGAGGTGAATGCAAACAAAGGCACTGTTTATGAAACACTTTCACCTGTTTAGCAGCTTTTCTTTACAAAGTTATCAAGGCTTTTGTTTTTCAAGGATAGCTTTCAAGTAAGAAGTGTGAGACCAACATTTATGTTCTATTTTGCCACTGCTAGAACTCATGCAAATAAATTATTAGCAGCAAGAGTCTGAATTTGTATTATTTGCTGCTATATTGCCTTCAGGATGATATAAAAGCTCTGATTCCTTGAAAGAGAAGCTTTAGATGTCACTTGAGTTCTGATGCTTTTGCTCATCACTGAAAGTGTTTGTTGTAATGGTCTTCAAGTTGGAGTACTACATGAGATGGATTTGGACATCCTTGCCATATCTTTTTCTTTCTCTTGCATCCCAAAGGATCAGATCCAGAGGCATTCTCTTTCCAGGTCACTTAAGCAAGGATGGAAAGGATGGAAGCTCCCTGTGTTACACTTGGCAGGTAACTAAGCATAGGCAGGGTAAAAGCCGCACATTTCTTCTCCTCTACTGGGTGAAAGTCAAAGAGTAAAATACGTGGCTGTTGGACCTCTACAGAAACACCAGCCAGTTTGTTTCCAAGTTCCAAGTCATAGCTTTGAGTCATCAGGAAGCAGTAAATACAGAGAACACCCTAAATTGTCTTGTGGTTAAGTAATTCTCATAGAACTGATATTTAGGTATCTAGTTACAGGACCTTTGACTACAAGCAGGAGCCCCCACATGGAATACATACTAACACAGGCAAAGAAAGAAGCCCAGCCTGCTGAATGTCAAACTGAGTAATACAGACATTAATACCTGCCCTGGTGAGATGCCCAACTCCTTAACTTGCAGGAGATGCTCAAACTCGCTTCAAGGAATAGACTCACAACCCCCTCTTTTTTTAGGCAAACATTGTAGTTTTTTAAAAAAAAAAAAAAATCAAAACAAAACAAAAAAATCCTGCATGACCAGTGTTAGTTTTGAGTGGCTTCATTCTTTTTATAGATATTCAAATATCAGCTTCACTGATTTATAGCATATACTTTGGTTTGACACAGCAAGTTTGTACTCACAGATCAAATCTTTCAACAGGCTGATTATAATGAAATGTTCTGCTTGGTCTACAGCCAGCATACTCTATAATACGTTTATTCTTTACTTCCTTGTAATTTACTTTCCTGGACAGCCTTGCTCATCTGTAACAGCTTTGCTTTGACACAAAATGGAATTTGGTTTTGTTCTTAAAATAAACTGGTGTGTTTTCAATGGGGTCAGAGTTGCTTCAGCAGCATTTCACTTCTAAACATCACGTTGCACTCAGTGGGCAGTCAGAGACTGATCTGTATTACACCAGTCGTGACATACATAAAGCAGTAAAATTATTTAATACCCTGCCTGGCATCCTACCCCATACCATGGGATTTTGTTTTATAAATAAGGCTTTATAAATACAAGGCTTTACACCAAGTATTTGCATTGTATTCACAAGAAATACTGCAAGCAAACTGTAGGGTTCTTTTGAAAGGTCCATTATTTTGGAAAGGGGTGGTCAATCACAGATGTGATCACTGAAGTGTAGTTAATTTTTTATTTTCAGTTGCTAATGGAAAGTATCCATCTAGATGGGAACTGACTTAATGGTCAGATGGCCCTCCCCATGTAGCTGCAGTTTGAAATAAGGGCACTCTAGTCAAGATATTTTGTCCTGTAAAGTGTATGATGCTGCCTTTCATGAGGGGGGACTGGCCTGATGCAGAGTTTAACTCTAGAGATCTCTTCCTCTTAGTCTGCTGGACTGGCTCTTGGAAACCAAGACTCAGAGTCCCACAGTTGCCTGCTCTAAAATCCAACAGTGCCTGAGCCATCTTCCACACTGCCTAAGCCCCCCTAGGAGCCAGAGCAAACCTTTGGAAAATTATAGCCACTGGGATATCTCCCAAGCTGCAAACTTTTGAATATACATCTGAAAAAATCAACATTAATCGTCATCATTGTTATCACCCTTTCACTGTTTCATACTTTACATGTGTCACATAACCATTCAATACAGCTGAATATCTGGAATGAGGTCACAAGGGTCACCATTAAAAAGTAACTATTTTATTTTATTTGTACCAAAACCATCTGAGAAGTGGGTGAGTGCCTCACCCTCATGAAATTCAGTTAGCACAGTTCAAGAATACCAAAGGAAAAAAAATAACTACATTAAAATAGTGCTAATTAATAGTCCTCACAAATAATTAGACCTGCTCAGATCTGGCCTTCCAGATTTTTCCACTGATAAATTTCAAGAAGTGATCTTTGGAAGATTTCCTCAATCTATAACTCTGGGTGCTCCTAGTACTAGGATAATGGAATATTTGATTCAGCAGGATAGCGCCATAGGACTGTGGTAAGCACTGTTGCAGATCTAATTTATAAAGAGAAAATGTTGTTTGGCAGTAATCTGCCATTTTAAACAACAGTCTCAGCTCTAGTTCTTCCTTTAAAAGAGTTGCTATTTTGTGTGGGAATGTGCTTCAGAGTCTGCAAAGGATGAATTTGCATTTTGCTGTGTCCTCCCAGAGCAGAAAAGGAAGTGAGCCTGGAAAGACCCCAGAGGAGAAAACAGTTGTGAACTCATGGTAGGATCTTCCATTTTATTCAGTTTCTGCACAGGCACCTCTAGTCTATCCCTCTGAATAGAGGAGGTGTGACTCACACAGAGCATCAGGAGCTTCAGAGCAGTGTCTCCTGACGCATATCCCTTTCAAGGACTGCGAAAGGAGTCATTTTTTTTGCAAATTTCTGCATTTGCAAAGGGGATGTGGGCTGACAATTGATACAATTTTAGCTCATTTTAAAGTGGAAGCAGCAAGAATGATTTTTGGAGGAGTAGACTGGCCAGGCATTTCCTCAGATGCCTCAGACACTGAGCTTGACTGTGTACAGGTCTGTCCATCTTTCCTAAACGGAACTCCTCAGCTGTCACTTTCCAGCTGCTGGCAGCCAAAGACAACGCAACAAAGCTTTTAAAAAATCAGCCTCTAAAGGTGTAAGGCCACTCCTTTTTACACTAGGAAGGGCTTTTACTAAACTTAAAGTATTTTAAAAGAATCTTGCAGAGAAGCACAGAACATCCCCATGCTTTCCATTTAAAATACAGTCAGACTTCAATGCTGTTTTGACCTCTTTTGGATTAGCTGAACTCTGTCAAAAACTCTAATATATTTTGGCTGCTATGGTCAATAATCAGTTTGAAATGTGGCTCAGAGGGAATGCAGGTGCTGAAAAGGCAAGATCCACTGCTGCTTTTCCTGGCAAATTCTCCTAAAATCTGATGACTAACCTCATTTATTTCCCCACTATGTGGGGTTCAAGTATCTGCATCACAACCTACAGTCCCAGCTTTCTTCTCAAAGTGGTAAGAGACAAAATTTGGTTCTAAAAGTAAACATTTGAAAACTATGCTCCCTGAAAGTCTCTCAGTAATATAGATTAAAATTGACCAAAAAAAAAAAAATTTAGTGCAGTCATATTATACCATGCTGGTGCTACACTTTTTACACTGAAAGGAAAGCCTAAGAAACACCCCCTTGTAAGATAGATAAATCTTCACAGATATTATTTGTAACCCACTGCGCAATGAAAATTTTATATAGAAGATATTTGATCTCATAATATCTGTTTTTTTCCCCTAAGCTATCTACTATGTATTAATGAGGAGAATCTTCTTGTTACTATTGATGGATGCATGGATGGATTTGAGTATCACTTCCATACAGCTTAAAATTCATTAAAGATCAAGCAGGAGTACAACTCTTCATAAAGAAAAATATTTATTATGCTAATTCCAGGAAGACTTTGTATTACTGCTATATGAGAGCTATCTGCAAATTACACAGATCCCAAATTGCATCTTGAATGAATTATATAACAGCAGGAAGAACCATTAAATGGAGCAACAAAACAAAGGCAGCAAGTCATGAGCTCAAAGCTAAATGTAATTTTAATTGTTCTGCTGAATTGGGTTCTAAGGTCTATTGCACATTCTTCACCTGAAGCACAGACAGAACTTTCATTTCAAATACTCATCAGCCTTATTTAAAATAAGTCTTTAGAATTCCAAAAGCTTTCAGGAATGACTCACATTCAAAGTAAAATGTTCAGATGAAAGATAAGGATCTCATGCCATAACGACATTAAAATGGCAGCAGTCAAACAATAAATATAAAATTAATTTTATTTTCTAAAACAACTAATGGTTGGAGATACTAATGCTTAATAACTTCATTTACTTGTCAACTATTGTCCTATAGCATTTGCATTTTACTGGAAGTTACAGGAATCCAAATGAAGACTTCCTAAAATGGCAGATGCTATGTTTTAAGTTAGGTTCAGAAGAAAACTACAATTTCAAAGCTGAGAGCTTTCATTTTAATTGTCACAGGTATTTCACAGCTTTATCATTGCATAAATCAATGATTTATGTGACATTATTACCATTGCCCTTTATACAATAAGAAATGAGAAATCCAACAAAATTATATGAAATACTTTGGAGCATAACACAAACCTTTGCTAAAGTTCATTAAAATTTTTCATTTGAATTAGATATTACTAACAATACCACAATAATTATTGACATTAAATACCTGTAAATGATTGCACTAAGACAATGTACGTCATCTACCACTATAGCCTGTGCTCACTAAACACTCTGTGAGTGAAGAGAAAAAGTGATAGATGCATAGATTATTTCACAAAATATTTCACAGAATATTCTGAGTTGAGGGATCCACAGGGATCACTGAGTTCAACTCTTAAGTGATTGGCCCACACAGGGATTGAACCCACAACCCTGGTGTTATTGGCACCATGTTCTAACCAACTATCCATGGAGAAACAACACAGATGATAAAACAAAAGATGGGCTTTATTGAGCTATATTTTAACTTTCTCTGAAATGCTATTTTCTACTTTTCACTTTATTGTTTAAAGGAGCCCTCTCAATATAAAGGTAAAAAATGCATTTCCTTCTCTCATTTCCTGTGACAACAGTGTAAACTATTAAACAGAACAATAATGACAGACACATCTTTTTACCGATCCTTATGTTTGCACCTGGGGGCAGAGCAAGAGGAAAGTGGGTTATTTCCTTTTCATTTAAATGAGATATCTTTTTTTTATGTGCTTGCATCCAGTCAAGAAAAAAAGGAAATAAGAGTTCAATTTGATGAAGTGCCAAACACCCTCAAACCCCATTAAAGTTTTAGGACTTTAAATCTTAGCTGTGTAGAAGCAAATAGAGAAAAAAATTACCTGAACAGGAAATTGTCCATCATTATTGTTTGTTCTCACAGTGCCACAGATTCTGTTGAGCCATGGTTAGAGGAGTGGGTCTTCTCAGAATGGCACAGCAATACAGGCTGCTGAGAGACTCAACAAACATTCATTCCTGCATGAATTCTTAAAAGTTGGAGTCTTCTGCCTTCTGCTCCATGCCTTGGCTTCATTTGGAGAATGCAATTTCAAAATTACAATTAATTATCTATTTACTCCAAAAAGATGCTGGTGGCCAGAAGATATCTTGAGGTGGTTTATTTGATCAATGAAGAAAGACCAGTTGAAATCAAAACAATTTTATGATTACTATAAAAATACAGCTACAGCGAAGCTTCTGCAGTACAAAGTGACATCGACTACCAGTGCTGTGATGTTGGCAAGGAAAACTCAGTCCTTTATTTCTAAATTATTGCACCTGTAGCACGGTAAAAAGGTAACTATTTTTTCTCTGTTACTGAGTGTAGAGAACTCAAGAGAGGCCATACAGAGTGGTCCAAGAGCCAACAAGTTGTATCATGGTACAACCATGCCTGGGAAAAACATACATTTTTACAAGACTGCTTAAATGAAAAAGCAATACACAAGGTTAGCAGAAATAAAATTATTAAATTGATGCCAGTTGGCCATCACTGCATTATGTTGCATGTTCCTAGGCGTTCCCTCTCTCTCAGTAAATCATCACCTGTGTCTAAATGATTTGGTTGTGCTAACACTGAGAGGGTGCAAGGCTTCTTGAAACAGGA
Organism: Myiozetetes cayanensis; assembly: GCF_022539395.1. Taxonomy (NCBI): domain Eukaryota; kingdom Metazoa; phylum Chordata; class Aves; order Passeriformes; family Tyrannidae; genus Myiozetetes; species Myiozetetes cayanensis. Next base: position 14,038,316 of record NW_026087742.1, read on the forward strand.
AGATCTATCCTGTTTTCTTAATAAATAGCAATGCCTTGATAAAAAGCCCTACAAAACTGAGATATTCTGTATATTGTATTTGCATTTGAAAAAATACTTCTCTATATTCTCAGCTGAAGGCATTTAAAAAGGTTTATCAATGCTTTGAACTGTTGGAAGTTCTCTCATCAATTTCTAAGATAACCTTGAACCAAAAATTGCATTAAAAATTATTTGCTACCCTGACACATTATAGGTCCCAAAATACCAAGGGGTCTGGAAACTACAGACCAGAGATCTAAACAGCTGTCTTCTATTTATGCTTTGAGAAAACAAAGTACACCTGAAATCTCAATTTACGGTGTTCTTTATCTTCTGCAATGGCTTGAATCTGTGCTTCACGTTAGAACATATTACAGGGAGAGAGGGAAATGTTTCGAGCGCACTTTTGGCAACTGACCTCAGCAATCTGACCAAAAAAAAACAGAGGTAAAAATTTTTGGCATACTATTTTATTTTTAAAAAATGCTCAGTTGCTACTGGAAAAATATAATGGGAGAAGTAAAAATCTGCACTGACAGAGGACTTCACACAGTCCTTTGTTCAGTAGGATCCTCTTTTCTCCAATAGTTTAATGAAAGCTGTCTCCTAATTTAGCTGAAGTAGGAATTGAGAGTTAAACAGTGAGAATACCAGCCTCTGATTTCTTTCTCTTTCACATACAGTAATGGGTGCATGTAGAAATGGCCCTGACATTCTAAGTGAAGACTGGGTTCCCATACCACTTCTAAATGTCCTTGATCAGGGATTCTGGAGAGGGCCAGAAACAAGGAATCCAGAGAGCTGTAGGATGGGTAAAAATCCAGCACTTGAACCATCCTGGTTTGTGACACATCTGATCAAGCAGGAGTAGATGAGCCTGAGGCATTTTCTAGGGACTGCTGACATGCTGAGAAAAGTAGTCAGGTTCAAGGCTAGTCTGAGGATTATTAACCCACCACTGTTTATTTGCCCCAGGAAATGCTCAGGGCCCAGAACACTCTCCCAATCTTTTTACTCCTTACAACAGCTTGAAAAGTTCTAAATTCACTTTTTAAGTATTTGCAAGACTCTATGACTGAACTGCAAGGTTTTTTCAGTACTGAGACAAAGAAAGTTTTAGCATTCTGAAGGTTTGGGCTTCATTGCCAGATAAAAAGAAATGTTTTCATACCTCAAACACTGAGGTTAATTCTGAAGGAACAGTAAGTGGTATGTTCTCTTCCAAAGGCGGGTAAGAGAAGAGTAGTTGGTGAAGACATAGATGGTGAAAGGATATCAGAAGACACACACTTTGATTGCACGTGGTGCACTTTGAAGCTTGCTTGATCTGAGACTTAAACTGGACATTCTATGAAAATCATAGTTCAAAGAGATGCTCTTTAGAATTCTTTTGTTTGATATCCCTGTAAGTATATAGGGAAAAAAAAAAAAAGACATGGTAAGCTACTTGCAACTCAGCCATTATCTTCTATCATCTGCTTGCTGTTCACATTTTATGTCTGAAACAAACACAGCTGATACGTGTCTTATGAAATGTGTGTTTCCTTCTGGGTGCAACTATGATTTCAGGGGAATTAGTGGCCGATGTGACTAGCAGCCCATCCTACTCTGCATTAAAGAATGTACACATAGTGTCAGACTTGTAATTACATTTGAAGTAAACCACAAGCAAGCATTTTCATTCTTTAGAAAGCTGCTGAAACAGATTGACTATGTAAAGCTTCTCTTTTGTTCCTGCACCTTATTGCTTGGCCATCATTTGCACTAAATCTGCCTTTTACTTCATTTTAGTGCAGCCTTTTGCAGAAGGTCATTTATTAGGTAATCTCTTGTCTATAGAAAAGCCTAATTACTCCATGTTTGTCAGAAAGAGGCAATAGTACTGCATTTGAATACTGAATGGGCTGCAAACTGCTCTCCAGATGAGGGATATGAAAATTTTCAGAGGCTTTACTTACTGCCACTTAAATGGAAATAGCTAAATGAACCTACACATTCAGGGTTAAAAATGGGCAAGTACTCTGAAGTACGGAGGACGCAAAAGCAGACAGTTCATAGCTTTTACAACTTTAATACTAAAGTAAATACGTAAAATAATTTATGACTACCACAATACTCCTTTCTGTGTGGAATGCTAATGCCCTCTACTGGTGCTTCACATATATAATCTGAAATGTTGGATTGATAAAAGCTGGTCAAAGCTCATTTTCTGTTCCATTCCAGACACAGGAAAATAATTTAGCCACTACTGAGTTTTTCTATGGTTCACACCCATCAAACACATATCTGCAGAAAAGAAGCTTTTGTCTGGCTTTTTATCTCCAAGATACATTCTGCAAGTGCTGTTTGCTTTTCCAAATTCACAGCTGCCTTGGGAATTACTGACTACAAAGAACTCATGCACTGATAACCTTTTTTAAAACCTTTTTTTAAACCCTTGTCAATATTTGAAAGAAAAAGCATTCAGATTTTCATGAAAAATGACATGGAAACAATCAGCAGGATGGTTACAAAGAGAGAGCTGTTTATAGCTAATGGTCTCATGAAGATTTTTATGACATCTGGTCTTGAGGCGCCTTAGCCCAAGAGGCCACTGCTATCAGTTTGTGTGACATTTACCTTGATTTGTTCCCATATTCCGAAAATTTACACTGTATATCATACAATTGTCTTGCTGCTGCATCTAATCTTTTGCTTGAGAGATAGTTTAAAGAATAAATTTCAAAAATACTTGCTATCCTGACTTCCCAAGGAAATGAAGCGCACACAATCACAAAATTTTTGGTCCTCAGACCTTTATCTCCCAGAAGCCTTTGAAGCCACTGATCAATTTTCAAACTGACACAGGGACAGAGAGCTCAAGGATCTCAAGTGTCTCCAAAGATTGTGATTCTATAACAGAGAGTGAGCTCCCAAAGGAAGGCAAGCTACCTCCTGCCTCTTCTTACATTCAGGTGGTAAATCAGCAGCCACAAGCCAGCTGGCCACTGTCACTGATTCAGCCACTGTTGCCATAAAAAGGGAAACTGGGAATTCTATGGACCAGGGAGTAAAGCAGGATGCAAATCACAGAAAAACAGGAAGCCATACCCCTCTAGTTCAACATCCGATAAAACTTTAAGATTACTGCCAGTTGCCAATTAAACGTTATGATGTGACCATCTATACATGAACTTTCCGTCCTTTACTTTGTCTGCATATGCTTATGGATGAAACTGTCTCCTCCACACGATCATCACTTCTTCTCTTCCAGAAAGAGCCATCCTCTCTGATCTGGCAGCTGAGCTGCCCATGTTAGTGCTCCTAAGCTTTCTAATGTGCAATGGTCAGAGTTAGGTCAGACATTTTTCAATAGTAGAACTTTGATGATTTTTCTGAGTTTGTTTGGATTAAACTCAATCCAGCATGAATAAAACCCTGTATGTTCCAGCTGGACTGTTCTGAAACACCAGTCAGTCATCTTGTCTACTCATGAAAGCGGGATGTGAGCTGGACCCAGTCTGAGGGAAACACTAAATGAGGCCAAACATGCCAGAGCCTTGCTAACTGCTGGAAGTAATATGGGACATGAGGCACTGCAGCACCAGCTGAGGAGAGCAGTCAGAGAACAGGCACCAGAATGTTTCAGTGTAGGGTTCTGTGTTATGCAATGCAGGCAAGGGGCACCCAAACACTGTGAAGTGTCCATAGACCTTTGTGAATCATATGCACCATCATATGTCTCCAATAATGGACCTCATCAGGAATTTCCATAGTCCACTGCAGTGCAGACATATCCAATAGTGGAATCCTCACTGGCAGTATTAAAAATTACTAGGCCCCTAGTCTGAAGAGCACATTAAGATATACAGCACTAGATAGCAACTTACTAGAACTTTATCCCTAACTCATTCCAAATATCAGCCCACGAATTTGGCCAGGAACAGAAGTAAGCCAGACAATAGTCTGAATAAGACAATGGAAATAATTATTAACAATGAGATGTGCCTCCAACCAGGTACCACTCGCTGTAGAATACTGTGAAAAAAACCCACAAAGACCCACAAACTACACAGTTGCATTTTCTGTAAAGATATTATTGTGTGAACCTTTAAATGTGCCACTCCATTAGAAGCAAATGTCCCTTTTAGGAAGTAAGAACATTTTCCAGTAATATGAAAGAGTTAAGATACACAAATAATGGAAGAGAGTATTACAAGTTACAGGGACTGGATATGTATAAATACATCTGTCTCTTTAAGATTTCTTCCTGCACACTGCGGGAAGCTGGCTGAGGAGGCGCATATCCAAATGTGCTAAAAATGCCCTTTACAGGGACACATTTCTTTAGATAATTCTTTTTCTATGTAAATGCCTAATTACTCAGTGGTTATTAGACAAGGAAAATGGAGTTCCATTTAAATTTAGAACTGGAATCCAAGCCAAATTCCAGGGGAGGAAAAGAAACATTTTACAGATGGAGAGTTGCAATCTAACTGCACAGTTAGGTAATATAAATGTCCCAGAAGAGGCGAGAAAAGCACGATGTTGTGATTAAAGTCACCCAAATGAGAATTAAGAAATTTGAACCTCTCTTCAGACAAAAGACGGATTTGTCACAGTTGTGGAGAGACATTACATAGCTGCATGAGAAAGAAGTATCCTTAAACTAATATACACCTATTTTAGGTATGACAAACAACAAATACAAAGGGACAGTTTTCTCAAAGGTTGCCCACTCAGAATGGCATGTCATAAAGATGAAGTTTCTAGCAATAGAACAGCCACTAATATTAGCACAACTGGCAATATTACCTACTCTTCCTGTCAAAGCCAAAAAAGGTGGTATCAGCTGGTAAAAAACCCCAAACTTATGGATAACCCTTTCAAAAACTCTAACCCATTTTTAAGATCATTTCTAAAAGTGGCATAAAGTCAACTTTTTCAGTAATTTTAGTGATCAGCATTGCAGAAGAACGCTTGATAGGAATTTTATGATGGATAAACAGGTGGGTGCTTAGTTTCAACACATCTACCTTTATATGCTTAGATGCCTGAGTTTCAATGACATTGACCAGATTCCAGCCTCTATATACATGCACAGGACTTTTTGAAAACAGGATAGTCAGGTACTTTTGATACTTCTATTTTGCTTCTTGGATAGGCTCTCCTCTCTCTTTTCTGTCATATAATTCACCCCCAGTGATGCTACTCTACTGTAGAACTGTATATAACTTTTGTGATCTACTCTGCCTCAGTCTTTTATTTCAACATTTCTTCCTTTTCTTCCTACTCCTCACCAGTTGCTACTGTTTGTAGACAAATATGCCCTGGAAGGGATTTTTCTGACTTAGACTGCGTTAGTTGGCTGCTTCTTTGAGCCCTGCCGAATTCTGTCATTTTTCTAGAGAGAAAATCAAAATTAAATTCTCTGGAAGATAATATGGATGTAACATGTCATTCTTTAATCTGAAAGACCAAAGTTTCAAGGACTATCTTGACACTTTTGTCTTCATAGGAATACCAGATCTGCCCTTTCTGCCATATCACCCCATATTCCCAGCTTAGCCCTCAGCATTGATGGATGAAAGAATTTTAGATAGGATGGCACAACTGCGATGAAAATTAATTCAGGGTTTCTGCTACTTGTGCTATTCAAGGGCAAGGGAGTGAAAGGTAAAGAGACGGTGTGGACTCTCTTTCTAAATACCAGATGCAAAACTCCTCCTTTTGCATCTTCTTGCTCTTTAACAACTGTTTCTTGCTGCCTTACACAAAATACTGGAGAATATCGAGAGTCTCACACAAGCAAGAAAAAAATATAAAGTCACTCAAGTCACCAGTCCAACCTCCTGTTCTCCTGCTCCTCAGCCAGTCAGTCTCCAGTCAGTGGCACTGCAGAGGGTTATCCCATCTCTGGTATAGGTCGTTGTGTTTGGTCTTGTTGAAGTTCCTACTGGCTCATTCCTGCAGCGTGGGAGGCTCTCTTTAAACGTTCGCTCTGTTTTTTGAGGATTTGGATAGCACCCTAGGAGTTGTTGTGCTCCACAAACAATCGAGGGCCCATGCTGTCTCAGCCAGGTCATTGGCAAAGCCATTAAATAGGACAGGTCCCGGGACAGATCTCTCAGGATCTCCCCACTCACAGCCAGTTTCAAGGTAGGATGTGACCCCTTCAGGGCTGCCTTTAAAGGCCAACAGTCCAATAAATTTCTCACCTCTCCAGCAGTCTAGCCATCTAGCCTGTCACATCCCAACCTGGCTAAAATATGCCATAGGAAGCAGAATATCAAGACAGACAACACCTGCTCCCTTTTTTTTTCCACAGACCTCATTGCTGTCAGGTTAGTTGAGCATAATTTTACCTTGGTAAATACTACTCACCTTCTTCCATACATATTTGTCTTGAAGAATTTTACCTAACAGCATGGGTAGGTGGAGCAAAACACAGGTGAAAAAAGTAGTTTAAGTAAATTACAATATTTTGTTTCCCTAAAGTATCTCAACAATAACAATCAAAACAAACAAACAACAAAATCTAAAATAAAGGCTTTCTATCCAGAAAAGGTGAAATAAAAGAACAAGTTTTAATTTACCACATAAACCAGACTGCATTTAGTGAACAGGACATTCTGACAGAATTACACACCACAGGAAAATTGTTGACACATTCCAGTGGGTCTTTGCTGTTAACAGAATTAAGTTGTACTATTTTCAGTGAAAGCACATACTTTCATACGTGAAGTAAAGCCAACGTTGGGACTTTTTTCAAACTTTTTACAAGGCAATTGGAAATATTTCTGAGTCCTAAATGTAAGACCTGGCCCTGTAGTCTGGACTGGCACGTAACAAACCATACACACGTGACAGCATTCAAACCAGCTGAAGCAAAGCAGGCTGGGTATCAAGGAGCAGGGAGAGCTGATGTCTGAATATATTGCTTGAAAAGTAGGTGGCAACATTTCTTGACAAAAATACCATTTGTTTTTTAATTTAACATTTTCATTAGCAATGCTCAAGTATTTTTACTAGTAAGCTGCAGAAAGAGACTCTTCTGTGAAGTAGAGAACTATTTTAATTATTTATTGCATAGAAAATACCCTACTTAAAAAGTATCTCGGGAAATAGATCATGAGTATTTAAACAGGTACGTTTTCAACACGAGGAGGTGCTGTTGACCCTCAAATCTTTGGGACAGATCCAGTCATGCATCAAGACAGAAACTGTGACCAGAATTTCTGAGTTGAGCACTATTCCTCACATTCCAGAATTAAGTCCTGGCTCTGTGCAAGGAAGCTTTTGCTATGCTGTAAAGTTCATACCCTTGGAGAACAGGCAAGTGTCAGAACTACTTTGTGTGAGTTTCTAAGAAACATATTATCAGAATTCTCTCACAAGTTTCCAGTATTCATGACAGGCACTCAAAGACTCTGTGGGTAACAGTGCATGGACAAGTATTAATAACCTAATAAGCACTGGAAGAGCAAGAAGCCTGAGAATTACACAGATTAAGAATTGATTCAGTTTTATTTTTGGTAGGAAATATCCTGTCACAGATTTGCATTCATTTGATTCATTTTCACAATATTTGAAAAATCAATTCATTATGGTGTAAACACAGAGCTTCCAGGCCACCCAGAATTTGTAAACGTAAATATGTTGAATCAAAACATCTGTTCTTCAACTCAGGCAGCTCCTTTTAAACAGGCTGGTGACAGTGTAACCTAATCATTGTATAAAGCAACAGATTGAGCAAACTTTCAGATCTCCATGACTGACAAATCCACTTTCTCTATTTAGAAATTCTCGGAGAAAAACACAGGATTTTCAGATTTGATGGGCAAGTGCAACTCCCAATATCTTTGGCATATTAACATACAAATACACTGGTCCAACAGATAAACAACAGCAGAAAAAAGTAATTTAAAACTGAATGAAAGAATGACTGTGGTAAACCATGGGATCTCATTATGGATATACACTGCGAGGAATAAATAAAGTCTTATTTTTACAGAAGGAAAATGAAAGAAAGGAAAATGAAAAGCTTTCTACAGGAAATGTTGACATTGTACTTTTCTTCAGACTTCTACTCCTCACCAGAAGTTGTCCACTTTAGTCAGAATACGCTTCCAGTGCTGGCTACCACTCTCCCATCATGAAAAGTGAAGGCAGGTACATCTCAGAGCTTTTAGCCACCTCTTTCCCTAGGAAATGCAGTTAAGACAAGAGCAGGATTTCTTGAAGTAAATGGCCTTTAGAAACAAGGATTCATTTGTTTTTCAGTATTTGGGTTGTCCATGTTTGGTTTTTATATTAAATGTTTGTGCTTTTCTAAAAAATGTGCATTTCAAAAATAGTGTTTATGAAACTTAGGCACCTTTTGTAACTAGAAGAATGTAGTTGACATTGTAAAGTTGCTCTCTGCTGTAGTCTTTTGATTATACCACTTTGAACAAGAATCTTTATGTTCTGTTCATCTGCCAGCTTCACAAATTAAGCCCACCTACACCTTTCCACCCAAGTAGATAGCAATTATATTTATTTTAAAATGCCAATAAATATGGTAGGGGAGTCTCTCTTCCACTCATACTTTGGAGTTCAGTCCTTACCTTGCTCTGTCTGGCAAAACATGAGCACACACACGGGAATATACAGTTCAGAAAATCATGATTGAACACGCCAGGATTCGCAGTGGGATCCCACCTGCAGAGACTGAGCTCTTGGCTTCTCACAGAAAATTTCCCAGAGGAATTTCCAGCTGAAGAAGGCAGTCTTTTTTACACACCAGAAATCACACAACAGGGTGGAAACACAGCTCCAGGTCAGCACCTTTAGCATTTATGTAGTCAAATTACTTCAGACGGTCAAATTGCTTCAGACAGTCAAATTACTGGAAAACAAACCTCTCTTCACAACGCCTCCCTGATGTCGGGGCATACTATTGCCATTCAGCAAGAGGCAGTTGTGTTCCTTGTCATATATGATGTCATCCACTGACTCACGGGCAACTGCAGAACATTCTCAAAGAGAGGGGAGAATGACTGAAAAGAAAAAGACAGTGTTTGCCCCAGTTCTCACTCCAGTGGATCTCTCCACAGGTGAGGGCCAGCTGGTTTTTCTGCCCACTGTCTCTCATCTCATGGAGCTCGGTTGTCAGTGGCAGATTAGACCTCCTGGGACCATCTCATCTAGAACATTCCTGTTTTTAACAAGATTTGACCTTTCAAAAAAAGAGTATATGGAGGGACTTTTGGATGACACATTTACAAATGTTATGGCTGAATCATTCACGGGCTTTTTTGATTTCTTCTGCACTTGTGCCCAAAACTGCAGTAATCTATTTGACATTACTAGAAAATACTTTTTTTCTCTTTCTTGTATATTTATATTCTTTACTAAAATATTTACTATAATCTACTACCTTTTTGTAGAAAATTCTGACAGCTCCAGTGGTTTGGAGAACTACAACTAAAACCAGTTTTCTGATTTTTGCAGGATGTCTTTATAAAAAGAGACCATAATTCATTTTAAACAAGAATCTCAACATTAAATCTAAATGTAGTTCCATTTTCATTTGAAAGTGGTATTCTCTAGAGAGAAAAATCTCTTACCTTTCACTATGATTGAATGTTCACAAATGAACTTTCTAGTTGCAACTCCCAACTTTCACCATTTTATCAGGCATCTTAGAAATCTTATTGTCTTGCTTCTTAAGCCTTGCCATCTGAAATCGCAAGGGTTGGAGAACCTTTCTATACTTTGAAAAGCATCATTTTCACCCACTACTGCTGCTCAAGAAAGTTTGAAATAGGAAGCAAAAGCACTTAAAAAAATTAAAAAGGGATCTTGAATTATTATTTCTTAATCTAATTTTAAAACCAATTTCATTACAGAGCACAAAAGCGGTGGCATGGGGCTGGCCAGGTGAAACTCTTATGCATTCATCTGGTTCTATTATATAGGATATTCCAAATTTGCAAGATAATATTTTCAGTGTTGACCTTGCAGAAGTCTTGAAGAAAGCAGTAGGACTTCTCACAGTCAGTGTAAGTGGGAATTTTTATGTTATATTAGGATAAAAAAAATTCCAGTCCTCTTCTCCCCCCAACCTCAGCTCTTCTCAGAGTAAGGCTGGCACTGCAGTCTTGCCCTGGACACCTTCAAGTCAAGGCTCCTGTGTCCTGCAGTCACACAGAGGCATGTGAGCAGGGCTGGACACAGGATCAGGAACTAATGGAACTTTAAAATATTAAACTCAGGTTTGCTATTAGGAAGCTGTTAATCCTATTAGATTATACTAACCAAAACTCACATCTGCAAAACAAACTCTGTTACAGAGACCCAAACCTTAGGCTATCACAGCTAAACAGTGCAACAGCATATATAAAACAATTTAATTATAACAAGAGTGCACTGACAGAACATTACTTGTCTGTCATGGGAAAGAAGGACCAATACCTGTGATAAGGCCCAATACTGACAAAAATAAAAATGTCATAGGATTAGATTTTGCTTTGCCTGACTTCACAGTTCCAGAAACAGACTAATGTTGCAGCTACCCCACTGCTGAAGTTGAACATCACATTTTTTAAAACAACGAATCAATACCATACTTTTTACCACGTATATGTAGGCAAAATTAGATAAATATACTTCAAGGATGGGAAATTATTTTAAGACCATTACAAACCTCACTTCTGTGAGACGTGTATTAGTTGAATTTCCTTGAATAAAGTTCTGGCAGTGCTGAGGCGCTTGCAGGCAGAAGAAAGAGACAGCTTGGTTTGGAAAAGAAGTGTCTTTATAGCTTAATGTAGCCCTTCAATCACAATATTTCTCACACAGGCTAAAGAAGACAGTCACAAACATGAATAAGGTACAGAAGCTTAAAAATTGCTTTTTGTTTTCTACAGAGTTAAACAACAATCTCTATTTCTTCACTGAAGATGGAAAGTGGAATTTTGAGCAGAAAGCAAGTTTCAAGATCTAATGAGGTTTTGAGGAACAGAAGCATCCAAAGACAATTACTTTGCTTTTAGTGACTTTGTTAAAAGTTGCTAAAAAGGCTGAGCACAGTTGGGGCCAGTGAAAGGAGGAAATTAGGGACATACATCTCCATAGTCAGCTTCCCAGAACAGCTCACTTAGTTATTTCAGATCAAAAAGCTGAGAAGCAAAACAGGGTGTTTCAGCTCCCAAAAGCATACTTTTGATTACCAAACAGAAGCCTTTCAATTAGCTGTTAGAGTGGCAAATCAGGAGAATTTGGCAGCTCTAGATCAATAAACTGACCCTAGGATTTCTTTTTTTCATTTCCCTTCATGCTATCAGGAAAGGGAAAAAATAGCATCCAAGGGGAGAAAAAGTACAGCAACATAAACCATCTGCACAGTATAAACAGAAGAATGGTTATGAAGATTTTTCAATACCTTTCTCCAGATGCTCTTCCTTAACCTTTCCCCACCTTATTACGTTTCTTTCAAACAAACAGAAAGATTCCTGTGATAAATCAAAGGCAAAACCAGGTCATTTGGTGTCCCTGCCCATGGCAGGGCCTTGGAAATAGATGATCCTTAAGGACCCTTCTAACCCAAGTCATTCTATGATTCTATGAGTTTTCAACTGTTTTCCTGTGTTTTCTCACTGTGGTGATCTTCTAACTGTAAATTTTTCTCTATGTGAACATTCCAGCTTTTTTCTCTTTTCTTTTTTTCTTTAAACCAGAATGAAACCTGACTGAAATGAAAGTCTAGTAGTAATCAAGGTCCTACAGATCTTAGAGACTGTACCATTATATCTCCACAGTTTTTCCTTCTCTGTCAGCACAGACACTTCCAAACAACCTTGGAGGCTTTCCTGTCTGTCCAACAGCCTTAAGCACAAAAGTTATTCAATGTTATGAAATTAAACAAAAATGCATCCCAAAAAGAAAACGTAACTCCATTAATTTTTTCCATCACTTAAATTTTCTTTGATTATAAATAAATCATATTATGGAAAAGGTTTTTCTGTTCTCCTTCCAGTACATCCAAGCATAACAACTCATAATAGGGACAGATAGGAAAGCAGTTAAGGAATTTAAGTGAGGTGCCTCTCCAAGAGCCACTAGCAAGTGACAGGCACAGGATTTAAAAAGTGTGGCAACATGTAAAATCTAAGGTGTGTGTCAGGAGGCTCCACTTTTCCCACACCACACACAACAAACCAAATAGCAGGGGAAGGAACACTCTTGCCAGTGAAGAGCACCCACCTTAGAGGGTTGTATAGAAATGGCTGGGGAGGAGATCCTGCCCAGGAAAGAGGTTACTGCAAGGTCAGGCTGTGGGACTGTCCAAAATCCACACATCAAAGGCTGCGCAGGAAGCTACTGTGTGAGGGCAGGAACTGCTGATAGGCAAAGAGCAGTGGGAAGCCTCCTCTCCTGAAAATCCTCTCAAGGAACGTAGCTTTTACAAGACCAGGAAAAAATACAGACTTCCTAATTTGGAGACAGGACATCCAAGAGGATGTAATGAACGGCCTTGATCTTCAGTGTTTGACCAGCCTCTGGACAAAAGCTGTTCAGCCCTTGGGAATGAAAATAAGATCTCCATAGCTAAAGTAGAAAATATAAACTAGTTTTTAACATTTGTTTACTTACAACTCAAAGCTGTGTCTGGTTGCATATCACCTGCATTAAGTCCCAGCCTTACCCTCTCATGATTTTCCAGTGAACTTCCCTGATCAGGTGAGACAGGCACACAATCCAGAGCCCTCCTTTCATAAGAATATGCTGAGAAGGCACAAGAGAACTGACACATTGTGCACCTGTACAACACAACCGGGATGTGAATCAGCCTCCAAACTGCCAGGCCAGCAAATGGAGCAGCTCCTGGAGCTGTGCCTGCACCAGCTCCATGGAGCCACCGGCTGTGGCTCACAGCCCACCCCATAAAAACTCCAACATCCATCAGCAGCCGAATGGGAATCTGTCTGCTCATACTGGCTCATCTGTGCCTTGCAACCTCCAAGTTACATTATTAGCATTGCTCCCAGGGAAAGGAGAGAAAGACAAATACAATAGCTCATTCCCATCTTAGGCCAGGAATTTTGAACGGGCAACAGGGATTATTTCCTTTCTAATGCATATTTTCAAGTTTGAAGGGAGGCATGGGAGAATATGTATTAGGGCCACTGAAGATTTCTTTCTTGAGCTCATTTAGTGATAACAGTGCTATTCAGCTGTCACTGATAGGTTCTACTTACAAAAAAAAATCTCATTAGAGTGTGCCAACAGAATGCTTTGCCATATCCTAGATTTCACAGCCCAAAATTACAAGCAAACTTGCCAAATATAAATGTGAGCATGAGACAAAAGGCAGAGTGAACCAGAAGACAGAACGCTGTCAGAAAAAACACATAAAAGCAATGAATTATACGATGGGACTTAAGCATCGTAGAGCCCCATGAAATGAAAAAGTTCCATTGATTTCCTCTCAGCTCTGTGAGTGGGCTCCTTTATCAAATGCCTTTGAAAGTAAGACCTCCCACTGGTTTTCTTATATTAAGCAGGGGAAAAAACACATTCCATTGTCAGGGCTGTTGCAAGGATGTAATCAGAGGTTTGGCATCCCAGCTTACAGACACCAAGCAGCTTGGAAAAAAATCCCCATACTTATTATAGTTGCCATTTTTCTTTTCTAATGGAAGGTTGAATATAATTACTTTAAAGCTCAGTGACATCAAGGGTAGATAACATTAAAACAAATGACCTTTCTTCTAACTGTGCATTTTCCTCATCATTGTGATAAAGTGGTAATTGCCTGGAGGTTGCTTATTGTAAAGGCAAGCTCTTGTCACTTACGAATTTCCTCTTTAGGTCACTGTCCTGACAAGCAGAATCATTTACAACATGAACCATGAACCTCAGCCACATTTCTATTCAGTTGTACTGAAAATTAATATTATTGTAGCAGAAGGAATAGCGTTGGGGAAGGAAACTTCCAGAGGTATCAGGTATTTTGGGAAGCTACTGCATTACCTAAATGAATGGCTGCCATCATCCATCTCTGCTCAAGAGTTAAAACACCATGTAATCAGTATGAATAAGAAAATGATCTGATTGATTAGCTGATTAGGATCCACCGGTCCAGAGGGGAAACTCATCTACCAAAGGTTTCCTGTTCCTGAAAATTATTGCTTTTTTGTTTTCAGTGTTGTCATTTTGGCGAATAAGTATAGAGTTAGCGCACCACATCTGCATTTCCATGAACTCCATACATGGGCTGACATGGACTTACTCTTGTAGGCAGAATAAATGCTGCAGAACAAAATCTCAGGTTAGATTATATATTATTATTAAATTACATTGTTATTATTATTATGTCTTTTATATACTAATATCTTTCTTATATCATTGTATATTTATTATATTTTACATTACTATAAAATATTTATTATTTATTATGTTAGGTTTTATTATGTTTAATATATATTAGCTTATTATCATTATATGTTAGTTTATATTAGATATTAGGAAAGAATTCTTTACTGTGAGAGTGGTGAGGCACTGGAACAGGTTGCCCAGGAAAGTAGTGGATGCCCCAACTTTGGCAGTGTTCAAGGTCAGCTTGGATGGGACTCTGAGCAACCTGGTCTAGTGGAAGGTGCCCCTGCCCATGGCAGGGAGGTTGAAAAGAGATGCTCTTTGAGGTCTCTTCCAAACCAAACTATTCCATGATTCCATGAAAAAATAAGAACAGTATTTCCCATATACAAAATACAAATAGAGTATATTTATTTAGAATTCTGTTCTTTTTGCATAAGGCAAAAGAAAAAAGAGAGAGAGCTTTTCCTTTAAGAAGGCATATCTGATGTGAGCAAAGAATTTGCAGCTGTATCCAGCAGACATGTAAAAAACCCTGCAGGTGCAGTAGTAAAATAATTTGGAAAAAAAAAATATATATATATGTATGTATGTATGTATATACTGCTACACAGAATAGATTCTTTGACCTAGCAGGAAAATTGTTCAACATGAACAAACTTGGCAACTACAATCTGGTACAAGATGGATGTTACTTATTTGCCCGTTGAATCAGAAAGATTATCCTGCTATGGTACAGTCCCCCATAAGCAGAGATAGAGAAGATGTGAAGCCAGATCAATGTGTGTGTGGCTCAGATCCCAGCTCCAGTCTCATCCCGGTCTACCAGCAACCTCTCACCACACCTGGCTGTCCTGACCCAGGTGGGGCTACATGATGAGTAGGGGTTGCAGGAGGGCAGTGAGCACAGGGACAAGTCAGAGTGACATAGATTTATCTCACTGGGCAATTCCTTCTCCTTGAGCAGAGTATTCTAGAAGGCTGCTTTTGCCAATTGTGCAAAAGTCTTCAGCCACCATCATGGGCTGTCTGAAGGGCGGCCTGAGGAATGGTCTCACTAGATCATAGAATCACAGAATATCCTGAGTTGGAAGGGACCCACAAGGATCATCAAAGTCCAACTCTTGGCCCTGCACAGGACAGCCCTAAAAATCACACCATGTGCCTGATAGTCTATCCAAACTTTTGTTGGTGCTGTGACCACTTCCCTGGGGAGCCTGTTCCGATGCCCAGCCATTTTCTAATATCCAACCTAAACCTCCCCTGACACAGCTTCAGGCCATTTCCTCAGGTCCTGTCACTGGTCACTCCAGAGAAGAGATCAGTGGCTTTCCCTCCTCTTCCCCTCATGACAAAGCTGTAACTGCAGTGAGGTCTCCCCTCAGTCTCCTCTTCCCCAGGCTGAACAGACCAAATGCCCTCAGCTGTTCCTCATATCACTTCCACTGGAGACCCTTCACCATTTTGTTGCTCTCCTTTGGACAGTAATCCTTATAAAAGATTAATATCCCTATAATAGCCTTATAAAATATTCATATCTTTTTTGTAAAGTGGTCCCAAAACTGGATAGGATGATAATCAATATTCTGGAAGATACTTTCACATACATGTCAAATGCTCAGGCAGCAGCTTCTTCTTTAGTAATATATAGTAGTATATATAATTAAAAGATTGATATTAAAAACCATTCCAAAGGGTAAGGTATATTTTGGAATATTTGAAAGCAGGTAAAATCTGCATCAAAAATTTTGAATCATCCCCTTATTCAGCCCAAAGGAAAGAAAAAAGTACTAAACTAAACAAACATTTGTCATGAGTGAATTAGGTGTTCGCTTTCTATGCCTTGTGGAGAGATGAATTACAACATTTTGAGGTCTCGGTGTTCTGATGTCATGTTGTCCAAGGGTCACTAACTTCATTTTTATCAGAAAACATATTTCATTCCAAAACACTGATTTAAATGCCAGTTAAATATGGATGGTTTTCAGGAATAACTTAGTCTCAAATGGATATAACAGTTTCTTGATCTGTTCCTCTCCAGTATATACATGCACATAACTGTATTTTCACAGCATCTGAGAAACCAATTGGATCACCATACCAGGTCAGGTTAGCAGCATGCATTAGAAGCAGAATGAAATTCAGAAAGTTAAACCCCCATAATAGATTAAAAAGTCAATGCACTTTTGATAAGAAGTCAGGTTCAAATTGGATGAAACCAAATCCAAACAGAAAAAAAATGGTTACAACCAGTTAAAATAAATTCCAGCAGTTCCCCAAGACCTTCCGTACCCTTCTTCTTAACATTTCCACACAAATTCAGAGATACTGTACTGTATCTGGAAGGTAAATGGGGTAGCACACATCTCCAAACACATGGACTAAAAGAACATGCAGAAAAAAAGATGAGTCAAAAGTATCAGCTAAGGGATCAAGTCTCAGGTGATGCAGGTAGCATGGCTACGGCACAAGTAGCAACAGCAATCTTGGAGAGAGGCAGTAACAACATTGGTGAGAAAAAATACTGAGGTCTGAAAAAAAGACAGAGACTGAAATATTACGTTTCTGGTATGAAACAAGTTATTTCTCTTCTCTGGTTAGCTAAAACAATGTTCTACTTCCTCTTTCCATTGTAGAAGAATACATGGACATTTTTAGTTACTCACAAGGGTCAGACTTCTCACAAAAAAAGTTTGAAAAGTTTGTCTTTTGTCCTCTGATCCATAGATCAGCTCATTCCAAAAGAAAATTACAGAAATTCTCCTGTTACTGGACGTTTGGAATGCTGCCCAAACTCGAGATTCCAAACCATCGTCTCACTCTTGACATCCTAGGTTGTCACCAGAACCAAAATATTGATCCTAACTAAAAAGAAAAGGAAATTATTTTAATTGGATGATTTTTTTAAAAAGGAAAACTAAACATTATGAACAATAACAAACGAAAACTATTGAATTCCTTAAGAAAGGTGGAGAAAGGAGAAATTTCACACAGGAACATTAGCAGTGGCTCTGGAAAATGTCATGCTACAGGTGGTGTAAATGTAAATGAACATTTGGTACTCTGGAACAGGAACACAGTGTTTGAGGGGTTTTCTTTTCTTTCTTTGTTTCTTTTTTTTTCTTTTTTTAATCTGTATGGATTTATTTTGAATACTGAGACCACTGTCTGTAAAGTTACAAAGTTGTGGGTGACTGGAGGGACACTCCACGATGTTAATAGTTTCACCCAGGTGGCTCAACATCTCTGTTTCAGCAAGCTTAGAAGAGCCCCTGCCAATTCCCACAGTGTTTCTGTTTCTGTCACCTCTCCGGTCTATCTGTGTGTTCCCTGTTCTCCCCAGCAGTCCCTCAGTCCCCAACAGAGCCACATACTCCTAACTCCACACACATCACCTCTTTATCCCTGTCTGTGCCCATTCTGAAACCTGTTCAAACTGTTATTTTCTGCTCGGAAAGAAAGCAACACTCTCCTTCTCTTCCTCCAGACGGTCCCCTCCTCTTCAGGTGTGTTCTTGACTTTCACTCTAAGACTTGCACTGCAAATAGGAGAGGAGCCATCAGTCTGATGAGAGTAAGTAAGACTGATCACTCTTTGCTACTGCCTTTCTGAAGCTTGATTTTTATGGTGAGTGATTTTTATGGTCTCGATTTACATTTCAATTTTCTACAGAGACACTCTAGGTATCTCAAAACACGCTGCTTCAGGTCTCAAGAGTGCTGTAGCCCTCTTACACTGCTAGGAGGGTGAATCAGTTCTGGAAAAGTGTATACACACAGCTATGTTACTTCTACACTAACTTTAGAGCTTTACCTTTTGTGTTTTCATTTCTGACATGCGGGGAAAACCAATTATCTACTGCACACTAAAGTTCTGTGACTGTTTCCCAGGTATCTCTAAAAGGAGACAAATTAATCAATTGCACTTTGATTTCCACTGTTTGGACTGTAAACTGTTCTCATCAGGTAACTTCTAAATGCATAATCAAGGTAGCATGAACTCATATTTTACTTACAGCAGCCTATAAATTATTTCATTCACTTCTAAATTTGTTTAGCATAACCAAAATATAAAAGGTGACACATGGATTTTAGGCAACTTTAAATGGTTCAATTTTATAATACCTGTTTAATTTTCATAATTACCACACATCTGTCCACTCCATTTTAAGGATCAAGCCCATAAAGCTAGCAGGCATTAGTATTCTGAGGCTGCTTCGTGCCTTGTGAGCAAAAGCCTTATGATAAATGAGAAGAAAATAATGTCTCTAGATCCCTTGCTGAAACTGTAGATCATCTAGTGTGATTTTTTCCCCTGAAATTCCTTCAGCACACACTGAAATCATGTTTACTGACCATTCTTGGAACTGACAGTTCATAATGGTGTAATTCAAAATAAATGTAAAAATAGAAATGTGCAAGCATACACACACAAGGTAGCAAAACAGCAAAGCATTTTGAAAGGAATTTAAAAAAAAATTAAAACACTGAAGCATGTTTCTCTTCTGCTATAGGGTATCCTTAATGCACGATGATTTAATCTTGGAATGAATTTAACAACTGCTCTCTCATATGCTCACAAAATATGGTTCGCATCTCTCTCACAATTCTTTCCTGATAAGACTAAATAAGCCAACTGAATAGCTCCATCTTCAGAACTGTTAGCAGTGCAGTTAGCACTTTTTAAAAAAATAAAAGATGTCCTTGGGGTACAGAGTTTCTTTCTTCTACTTGTATCAATTTTGAGCAGACACCATTCCATATGCATTTCTTCGTTTATTCAAGGATGATGCATGTTCTACATGGATTGCAGCAAAAAATCAGAATTAATTAGTGGCAGGATGGAAGCTGTCAGTGTGATTGCACTTTCTGAATGCTTCACTGGAGTTTATTTAAAGTTTTTTTCCTACTCTAAGGACAAGTCAAAAACAAATCCACATTCACATCAGTGAAGCAGCAAATAGAGACCCACAGGAAAATTCCAGTGGCTTGGCATCACAACATGCTTCATTTCATCATCTAAGAAATAAGGATTACTGTTTAGTCATTATCACTGTAGATATAAAGGAACACACACCAGAGAATTTCTGCTCAGGTATTTTTAAATGTATTGTAGGTACTTTCAAATGTGTTGTGCAATTCCCAGCTGAATTGGAGTCAACAGAAACTGCTGCCATTGGAGAGAGATGTCTCTACCATTGCTTGCCTTTGGAAAACAGCAGGAGCATGGGGACCCAAGATAGGTTTGTTGCCTGCAGAACCCAAAGATAAAGACTTCAATGATAGTAAAGTCAGAACAAGGAGAAAGAGAGGACAAAGTTCAGGAACAAGACACGAAGGGGAAAAAAATCATCTTTTTCAAAGCTTTGGAGAAATAAAAGCCCAAGGGGTGGGGGCAGAGGGGAAAGGGGTGGGTAGGGAGAGAGAAAAGAATTACTTGAAATCAGTTTTGATCCTAAAGTGCTGGGAAAATGAAGAACTTCAATTTCATTAAATTATCAGACTAGTTACTGGTTTTGATTGGCCACACTTTCTTAGAGAAGAGCACCTTCTTTAGCTCCCTACTGCAGCTGCCAGTGTCCTGCAAACTCCAGTGTGGTGGTTTCAGCTGGTTCTAATCCAACACTTACGTCAGCATTTCCACCCTTCTCTCCCATGCTGAGCTTACTTGCTTCTATTTGCCCCTCACTTATTCTGATTCAAACAGGGTGCTATCCAAACCTGGCAAAAGACATCAAGAGATGGTGAAGTCACAACTTGTTTTCCTGAACTTTTAGATTTTTCTTTTCTTTGGTTTCAGCTTCACTCATTCAGTTCCTGTTTTGCCTTTGCCCATGGGACTACTGAGTACTGAGGCTTTCTTCTGCCACTGCTTTTCCTCTTTACAGCACTGTCTCTAAATGCAAAAAGATGTTTTTAATATTCTTTTGAGAAAATACCCCTGGAAAGCTAAGCTAGGCTTTTCAAGGAACACTTATTTAATCTACCAACCCCTTAAACTTGCAGTAAGTCACTGAAAAACATGTTTTATTGGTCTACCAGTCATAATAATGTTTCATTTCTGCATCAAAGTACATTCTGCACACATTTGGTTCTCTAAATAATGAGAATTATTATTATTATTGCTTCCTACTTAACACCAGAAAAAGAAGCAAATACTTAACAAACAGAACTCACTAATACCAAGACTGTTTATTTTTGCAAATTTTCTTGTTTTCCCTTATAAACTTTTCCAACCAGTGCTTTTTATTCTCTTGACTGTTTCCAGTGGGAATCATCCCATTTGGATCCAAATGTTCAAAATACTCTTTTTTCTCACAGGAACATCCCAGGCTGCTGAGGACTCACAGAAATGCTGGACACAGTCAAGAAACAGAGGTTGAACAAAGTCAGGGTAGCAAGGGACAAGGCCAGTGCCCCTAGTCCAAGGGGGTCTGGACCCTGCTCTAGTTACCCTTTTGCATTGCACCAGTGAAAAACAGGGAACTTGAACCCTGAGGCAGCCACATGACCCAGGGTTGTTATAAGGAAAATTACAACACTGAAAAATCCTTGACTGCTGCAACACAAACTCGATTCATGGTCTGAGCTGCTTGCTGAGGCAGATCACTATAGGTGGTTGTCATTCACTAACCCCTTCATCCCTCCAGTCATCCTGCTAGATGAAGTTCAGCCCTTTCCTTACCCATCTCCCAGCCTGTTATGTCTCACACATGCACTGAATTTTCAGTCCTCGGTGTCTCCTTTCTGCTCACTTTGGGCTGGGTTGCTGCACCTTCTCCACACACCCACCATAAAGGACACGCAGAGATGCCCACGCTGGTGCATCCCTTTTAGTAGCAGATGGTACACTTTTTCCAGGATTATTCCATCTTGAAAGCTTTTTTTCTTTACCTCCTACACAACTCATTTCATCCCAGATAACAGCATTTGTCATGCCCACTCTCTTATCCCTGTGTTCTCTTCCTCCTGTGTCACTTCCAGCAGTGATTCACAGGCCCACAAATTTTTCCGTCATTACTTATATTTGTTTATGAAACTGCCAACAGATGGGTAATGGTCTTCCAAAATAATCATTACCTCCAGGCACACATATTGGCAAAGTACAATGAAATGCTTTTGTTTATACCCTGTGCTCCTCTTTGTGATACATGAAAAGTGCCTTAAATGATTTCTGAAAGTCTTTTTGACTCAATTGCTATTCCTCAGCGGAGTCAGTTTTCCACTGCATTGTAGACCTTACCCTCTGTGGTCTCCCAGTCAAACCCAGTAAGCCAAGACTCAGTATTTCTGCCACTCTATTTTCCTCTAAGAAACAGTCAGAAAACATTTCTTTGTGACTTAAAAAAAAGTTACAAAAAATGGGGTACTACTCCAACTGTAACAAGATATATCAGCACAGCCAAAGACAGCGATGAAAGAAAGAAAAAAAGAGGACAGATTTGTAAACTAATCAGCTAAAATTTAATATATTTGGAAAAAAGCTGCAGAAGACCAACTTTGAAGAGCTAAATGCTTTCACTTATCTCATACTTTTCCAAAATTCTTTTTTCCTAAATATATTCAAGGTCTAATGGTCTTTTTTTTTTTCCTATACATCTCTATGTTAGCACTTTGCCTCTTCGTGAACCCAAACAGAATAGAAAGGCAAATTCATTAAGAAATGACCAAAAATATTCCAGTCTTGCTTTATGTCTCACCCTTTACTTAGAACAAAATGCAAATACACGTCTTCCTCTTTTAATTATTTTCTAGACTTGCCTATTCTGTGTCACCATATCTCCCTCCAAGGCTTTTTCAGACTTGTGCGAGACTGATTTAGGGCTGAATAGAAACATCCCTAGGCAAGTTACGCGGATTAAACGAGAAATATTAACTCGACTTGTAACAGTTTGAATGTTACTATAGTTACTCAGCATTTTTGTAGAACTCATCATTAAAATGTCCCTGAAGTTCATGTCTTAGCACACAAGAAACTCAGAAAGGCAGTGTAACTCTCAAAGGTAGATTTTGGATTTCTTTTACAGGGGTAATGGGCTTCAATTCATTTCTGATGTAATGACCCCCCTTTGGAAGAAGAAAACATTGTCACCATTGTAATGAATGCAAGTGTTGTGAGTTCCTTTGATGAATTTTTTTTTTGGTACATCAGTTATTTTATTTTAAAACTGACTAATAGTTTTCTTCAATCCATAATAAATTCAGTAACAAATAGAATGAACTCACATTTATGATACTACTGTGCCTCTTTTTCTGTGAGTATCCCCTTTGATGACTTCCTAAAATCTCAAACATGTTTTTTCTGACAGTGAAAGTTCCAGAACACTAATTAAAAAGTTTACATCATTATAATATCTATTAAACCAGCAGGTTAGTAACCAGTAAAACAGTTGTTAAGTTCTTTTTATGGGGTATTTTATAACATTTAAATTTCTCTTTTAGAAAAGAAGCACATAAACAAACCAAACAGCAAGGCTCATTTGTACCCTCCAGCAGTCCCTGAATCAGTTTGTGTTCTCGGTGTATTTAACTTGCAAGTCACTGCAAGACAATACCTGACACACCTGACTGCATAGTTCCCTATTCTTCCTCTCTTTTAGATTTGTTTGTTTGTTTGTTCTTTAACCTTTTGGTGTTCATTTCTGTAACGATTTGTTCATTGCTTTACAGTGTCAGTAAACACACTATTGGAAAGAGACTGATCTGTAAATCCAAACAAGCATAGCAATGATCAGAATCTGGTTGTAAAAGACCGAATCACTACCTTAGAAGACATTAAATTCTTTAGCAATTTCAAGAAAGTGCTAGGCATGTTCAGTCCGTTGCTTTAAAGACCCATTCTTTGCTGTTCAAAATCCATGTACTGCAGAAATAAAGGACTGTTTGACAGACTAACAAGAAAGAAAAAGACTGTCATGTAAATAAAAAGCATTTAAAAAAAAATATTTCACTTGCAGATGTCGTATAGAATAGAATCTGAAACATAGGAAGCCCAGTTCTGGAGTTCAAGGAATATATCTGATGCCTTGTTTATTAAGATTAATTTAAATTTCTCAGTGCTCTGCAGATTTTTTAAAGAGCTAGGGGACTGGTAAGGTTTTAGAGTAGATCATCCTAAGTGCAATCACACAGCACCTACAAAATGGACAAGGGATCGGACCCAGCCAGCACAGGTTTGGGAAGGGCAGGTCCTGTCTGACCAACTTGATCTCCTTTTATGATCAGGTGACCCGCCTGATGGATGAGGGGAAGGCTGTGGATGTGTCTACTTGGACTTCAGCAAAGCCTTTGACACCATTTCCCACAGCACATCCCTGGAAAAGCTGCAGCCCATGGTTTGGACAGGGGCACTCTGTGCTGGGTTAAGAACTGACTGGAGGGCCCAAAGAGTGCTGGTGAACGGGGCTGCCTCCAGCTGGCGGCCGGTCACCAGTGGTATCCCCCAGGGATCAGTGCTGGGCCCAGCCCTGTTTAACATCTTTATCGATGATTTAGATGACGGGATTGAGTCCATCATTAGCAAATTTGCAGATGACACCAAGCTGGAGGGGGAGTGTTGATCTACTGTAAGGCAGGAGGGCTCTGCAGAGGGACCCGGACAACCTGGAGACATGGGCTGATTCCAATGGGATGAGGTTTAACTACTTTGGCCACAACAACCCCATGCAGGGTTACAGGCTGGGCACAGAGTGGCTGGAGAGTAGCCAGGCAGAAAGGGACCTGGAAGTTTGGATTGAGAGGAAGCTGAACATGAGCCAGCAGTGTGCCCAGGTGGCCAAGAAGACCAATGGCACCCTGGCCTGGATCAGGAACAGTGTGGCCAGCAGGAGCAAGGTTCTTCCCCTGTACTTGGTTCTGGTGAGGCCACACCCTGAGTGTGTCCTTGTTGTAGACCTTACAACTGTGTCCAGTTCTGAGCCCCTCAGTTCAGGAAGGATATTGAGGTGCTGGAGTAGGTCCAGAAAAGAGCAACCAGGCTGATGAAGGGACTTGAGTACAAGTCTTATAAAGAGAGGCTGAGGGACCTGGGGTTGTTTAGCCTGGAGAAGAGGAGGCTCGGGGGAGATTTCATCACTCTCTACAATTACCTGAAAGCAGGTTGTAGCCAGGAGCTTCTCCCAGGCAACCAGCAGTAAGACAAGAGGGCACTGTCTTAAGCTGTGTCAGGGGAGGCTTAGGTTGGATATTAGGAAGAAATTTTTTACAGAGAGAGTAATCAGTCATTGGAATGGGCTGCCCAGGGTGGTGGTAGATTCACCATTCCTGGAGGTTTTTAAGAGGAGACTGGATGTGTCTCCAAGGGTTGGACTTGATGATCTTGGAAGTCTTTTCTAACTCGGTTGATTCTATTATTCTATAAGTCATTGCAGGAATGAGACCTACAGCCATGTGGTAATGGGATTTCCCTGGGTACAATGATGTGCTGATGGGGTGATAAGTTCTCAGGCAGAGGCTGGATGACACTTATTACTGCTGGTGAATCTGAAATCTGGTGATCATTAATGTTCTTCTTGAACTCAACCAGATTTATAGTGTCAAATTGGTAAACTGGACTATTGGTGAAATTATGATCATGGATGAGACCAACACAGAGCTGGAAACCAAAGGAGGTTATTTTCTGCCAAATTTGTATGCTTTTATCACAACACTCATTGGCATGGCTCTGGTTCACTACTGGATGTCTAAAATTCCCAGGATAGTGGAATCACACTGCAGTGTATAATAATAACTTCTGAATACTGTAATAAATACACTTTCAGAGAATACAAAATAAAATTAAAATGGTTGAATGTCTTTTACAATGTCATCACAGAAAAAGCTAGGAACATAATGCACTGTACCTAATTACTACACTGGAATGTCACATTAATGACCATGGTGTACACTGAAAGATAACTTTCCCAAACACTTATACCTGCATTCCCCAATTTTTGAGTCCCTGGAAGGGTTATTTGCAGTGCATGTGTGTGGAAAATTGACATATTCTGCACATTCGGTGCTCTTTTAATGATGTTTGTTACATTCAGCAAAATAAAATTATCTGTTTTAAAATATGTTTCCTAGCTCATGCCTCTGAATAAATCAATGTATTAAGCCAACCTAACACAAAGCTAGAGGCAGACACAGAAAATATAGGTTTATTCTAAGATTAAAAGGAAAAAAAAACCAGGATATTTTCTTATATAAAGTAACAGTGAATAAATATTTATAGTGGGTTACTTACCAAAGCTCAAACCATTTTCCATGTGTTCCAAAGCAAAGGGGGAAGAGGGCAGGCAAACTGCACTGCAGAGAAGAAAATCTATTGACTTCCAACAAATTTGCTGCTTAAAATGAAAAACAATGTCTGAATAAAGAATGTGTCTAGTAAGCCAATGACATAGGTTCTTCGGAAAGATGGAGAATATCACCTTTTTAGAGAAAGCAAGTTTTTACTCCTAATTATAAGGTATACAGGACACTAATTTAAAGGATTTATACTTCTTTGTAGGAATATTGCAGCAGGCTCCTGGCTGCAAAAGAGTGGGGACAAATGTGCAATTCTAGAGATGCTTGTTTTGTCATATTTCACAGTTCCCAGATAATTTGTTTTATTCTTTTCAGATATTCTCAGAAGATAACGAGAATACCTCCTGTACACATAGAATTTATCTGTCCTTCACTGGCTTTTCAGTTCATCCTTCTCCAAGACTTCTCAAGAAAATTAATCTGAAACACAGCAAAAAGAAATTAGAGTCAGAGGTAGAAGAATATGCTGTATATTATGGGTAGAAAGCAGAGGAAACTGTGATTCACCATCAAATATCATAATGGATAGGAGAACAAATTCATAAATTCAAGGCAAGGTTGTTTCCTTATGCATCATAAAAATACATTACTTCTTAAAGGGTGGATTTATTATCTTTGGAATCAGAGAGCCAGCCTTGCCAAAGAAAAATGTAACATTCTCTGAAGGATACTTGATAGCAGTGGACCATAGAATTACTGCTACTGCTAATAACCCTAAAAACAGCAGAACACAGACAAAAATGAAAAAATTTCTGAAAATGTGATGTTGCTATGAACAGCATCAATAAAGAGATCAAGCTAAACCATGACAGAGACAGAAATACAAGTGTAATTAGTTCACACTGCAACTTTACAAATAGGCAGAAGAAAGACATAGCATGGGTTGTCCTGAGATTTTTGTCTTCATATGCCCAAACCATTTATAACCAAGGTCAACTTCTTTTTACTTGAACAATTAACTCCGACTATTTATTTTGAGGGTTGCTGAGACACTCTGAACCAAACTGAAAAAACAATCAGAACTGACCATTTGATTATCTGTTACAATAGGTCCTTTTGCATTATTCCACTGTACAAGAGAGGCTACAAGAAAAAGGGAGGCAGTCTAGAGGGGAATAAGAACCAGAGCTATCAAAGTAATAATATGTTAGACAGAAGTTAGAAAAAGTCTCCAAAAATGATCTGTGGGGAAATAAATGGAAATATATAGATTAAAAAAAAAAAAAAAAAAAAAAAGATGTCCAGATCATTACCTCTAGCTTAGCAAGGCAGAAAAATGAAATAAAATACTTACAGATCTGGGAAAAGAGAAAAGAAAGGAGAAACTAAGATATTATCTTGACAGCACATATCCAGCTATGTGATAATCAGTGAGATGGGGCAGACAATCATTTAGTGCTACAAAGAAGACAATTATCTCTCTGTGGCATTTGGCCAAGCCACACTAACTCATTGAAGGCTGGATTGGATTTTCTCTAAAAGTCCACATCTTTTATTTCCAGTCAGACAGAAAGACATGAACCCTTGTTTAAAATGGGTTCTATGGTCTGGAGACAGAGACTAACAGAGCTTATAAACCCTAACAAACCACGAAAGAAAATATCAAATTTAAGCTGAAGGAAGATCCAAAGGGTAGAATCCAATAGATTGACTGGGCTGTGACAATACATAGAGAAGAAGGAAACAAAAATTAAAACACTCTTGCAAGAGAAGGCATGAGAAAAGATGGAAGAGGGAAAGGGTGAGGTGAAGCAGACTGTGAGAAGGGCAATGAGAAGGACTCTTAGTAGAGCAAGGTGGTGAGCAGGAAAGAGAGAGGGAGAGGTAAGGAAATAAGAAGGAAATGGGATAAATAGAGGAAAATTACACAACGTATGAACTTCTGTAGTATCCACTCCTCTGTGCCTTCTGATCCCTCATTTTGCACTGATCTGACTGAACAGCACACTGAAAACACTTTGGAGAGTGTCTGAGGAGATGCAGCTGTAGGTGATGCTTTCTGTGGGCTTCAGTCTCCCCAGCCAGGTGCTGAAGCTCTTTTGACAATTTTAGAGACAGGAGACCAAATGCTCTTTTAATGGGGGTCATGAGGATGTGAGAAGACACTTCTTTTCCAAGCCCAGATCGAAGACAGAAGCTTTAACTACCTAAAATAGTTGCATATTTAAAAGTATTTTTGTTGCTTAAACTTAAGAGAACTGTATGTGTATTACCCTTCTTTTGCTTGTGTTTAACAGTGGCAGCACAAAGACAATGCAAAAATATATTCTGCTGGGTTGATTTTGATGAAGATGCAGCATCTGCCATAAGCCAAAATTCAACCCTTAATAGCAAACAAAAACAATATTTTGTCAGCAGGGAAAAGAGGCAAAAAGATGCAAGAATGACTGACTCCAAACTCTACTACCACTGTCACATTAACACCTTGTTTCATTGGCAAGTTCTGTAACTGAGGAATATCGTGTCTCAAATCTTCTTATTGGCAACATTCATTTAAATTTTGATAATCTTTTTTTCACTTGCTGCATCTGTGCATTCCCTGTTTCCCACATAAGCTTCTTAAACAAATTTTTTGTTCTGTCATGCCATTTGTAATGAAGCCTAAATCATGGTTTAAGCTTGAAAGGCATCAATGGCACCATTACACCATAGTTTGCCCTAGGTTTGTTTTACCTGAGACACACTTTAAATGAGAGAGATATAAACCTAGAACATGATTGAGTAAAGCATGTTTAGCAAATTTCAGAGCTCTACATGGGAACACGGAGCACAGAAGAAGACAGAGTGACTGAATGAGTTGTTGGGATAACAGCTAGATAACTTAAAGATGTAGATAATTTAAAGTAAATATATGATGAACAGGACACACTTTCAAAGAAGTCTGCCTAAAATATTTCATCAATATCCACCAGGAACAAACACCCACAGAAGTAAATCAGTCACCAGACAATGTAGGAGTACTGAGTACTACCTCCCAAACACATCTGAATTTGTTAAAAGACCTGCTTAATTGCATTATGACAGATAGCCCACCAAAAAGACAACAGTTGTTACCATAATAGGCAGAATAATAGATTCATTAAGATTGGAAAAAGCCTTTAAGATCAATGAGTCAATCATTAACCCAGCACTATCAACTCCACCACTAAACCATGTCCCTAAGCACCACAACTACATGTTTTTTGAACACTTCCAGGAATGGTGACTCCACCATTTCCCTGGGGAGCCTGTTTCCAGTGCTTGTCCACCATTTCAGTGAAGAAATTTTTCCCAGCATCCAATCTAAATCTTCCCTGGTGTAACTTGAGACCTTTTCTTCTTGTCCTATCACTTTTTATCTGGGAGAACACACAAATTCTCACCTGACTACAATCTCCTTTTAGATAATTGTAGAAAACAAGAAGGTCCTCTCTGAGCCTCCTTTTTCCAGGCTGAACATCCTCAGCTCCCTCAGCCACTCCTCATCAGACTTGTGCTCCAGACCCTTCCCCAGCTTGTTTTAATTAAGGTAATTACTATAAATGTTTTTATCCTGCACACAAAGGGAATTTTAAACTCAGAAATAAACAGCAGAAAGGTGATCAGGTAATTAAATCACAATCAGAATGATCTAGAATAGCCAAAATTCTTCTTATTACAAGTAGATCTAATTTTGAAGACAAGAAATTTATGGAATCCTGAGGACATTACGAATTGATCAAATAAGTGTTAAGTAAGAGGGGCCTGGTGGGATTTATCCAAGAACCCTCAAAGAGCTGGCTGATGTCATCACAAAACCTCTCTCGATGATTTTTGAGCAGTCTTGGAAATCCAGAGAGGTCTCAGCTGACTGGAAGCTGACGAACATAGTTCCGATTTCCAAGAAGGACCAGAAGAAAGACCCCAGAAACTACAGGCCTGTCAGTCTCACCTCAGTGCCTGGTAAAATTAAGGAGATTATTCCGGGAAGTATTGAAAAACACCTGAAAGGCAAGGCAGTCACCCATCACAGCCAGCATGGCTTCATGAGGGGAAAGTCCTGCTTATCAAACCTGATTTCCTTTCATGACAACATAACCCACCTAGCTGATCAAGGGAAGCTAATTGAGGTAATCTTTTTGTGTTTCAGTAAAGCTTTTGATGCTGTCCCTCCCAGGATCCGTCTGGACAAAATGTCCAGTCCACAGCTGGATAAACACACCATGTGGTGGGTGAGAAATTGGCTGACAGATGGAGCACAGAGGGTGACAGTGATTGGGGTGATGTCAGACACCTGTCACTAGTGGGGTTCCACAGGGCTCCATCTTGGACCCTGTGCTCTTCAACATCTTCATAAAAGACATGGACGCAGGACTGGAAGGGATACTAAGAAAGTTTGCAGATGGTACAAAACTGAGAGGAGCTGTTGACTTCCTTGGAGGCAGGGAGGTCCCACAGAGCAGACCTCAACAAATTAGAGAGCTGGGCAATCACCAACCATATGAAGTTCAACAAAGGAAAGTGCTGGATTCTGAACCTGGAGATGGGGCAACCCTGGATGTACTTACAGACTGGGCAATGAGATGCTGGAAACCAGTGCAGTGGAAAGGGACTTGGGGGTCCTGGTTGATGAAAAATTGAATATGAATCAGCAGTGCCCTGGCAGCCAGGAGGGCCAACTGTGTCCTGGGGGGCATCAGGCAAAGCATCACCAGCCAGTTGAGGACAGGGATCGTCCCTCTCTGCTCTGCACTGGGGCAGCCTCACCTTGAATATTGTGGCAGTTTGGGGCACCATAATATAAAAAAGACATTAAGCTATTAGAGATTGTCCAAAGGAGGGCAACAAAGATGGTGAAGGGCATTGAGGGGAAGCCGTATGAGGACCAGTCGAGGACACTTGGTCTGTTCAGACTGGAGAAGGGGAGACTTCACTGCAGCTACGTCTTCCTCATGAGGGGAAGAACAGGGGCAGACACCGATCTCTCTAGTGATCAGGGACAGAACCTGAGGGAATGGTCTGAAGTTGTGTCAGGGGAGGTTTATATTTGGTTGGATATTAGAAAAAGGTTCTTCACCCAGAGGGTGGTTGGGCACTGAATAGGCTCCCCAGGGAAGTGGTCAAAGCACCAAGTCTGACAGAGTTCAAGAAGTGTTTGTACAATACTCTCAGGCACAGGGTGTGACTCTTGGAGATGGTCCTGTGCACAGCCAAGAGGTGGACTCGATGATCCTTGTGAATCCCTTGCAGCTCTGCATATTCTCTGATTTTGTGACATCTAGCAGCAAGTAAAACTTGGGAGAACTTAATAACAGTGTTAACAACTGTCAGAACCAAGAGGTACCTAATATAGCTCAAATATGACCTCCCACAGACTCAGAAAAAGAAATCCTTCCACTCAAAGACCTTAGTTGCCAAAATCAAGGCAAATATAAGATACAGGAGTAAATTAAACCTTTTTTTTTTTTTCAGACAAACCTTGAAGATACTATTAAACAACTGTATAATATATTATTTGGCAACAGGTTCATAAAACTAGAAATTATTAAATTGATCAACAAAGACATGAAAACAGGGCAGAACTAATACCAAAACAATAGAAATTTACTTACCAATGGCAAAGAATTACAAATTCTTCATTGCATAAAGTTGGGTACTCCCTTTCCTTGGAAATGCAACAGTGTGTAAGAATATAATTTGTGCAAAAATCATCATTCAAAGCACAACTGCCTCTAGCAACATTGGATTACAAAGTTGGATTAGAAAAATCAATGGCTAGAACATGAAAAGTACGCAGCTTTGAAAGAGAAACTCTTGGCAGAGTTTAACTACATATGAGTTAGAGTTACAATCCTGAAAATCCTCACTATTCAATTACCACCTTCCACTGAAACAGCTTAATTCAGTGCATATTAATGCTTCCCTGTGGACCCAAAAGTACATTTTCCATGCACGTGTAGAAGTGTCTCTGTTGTACTACACTTGAGCAGCTTAGCACAAGCTTATTCCTAACTGGGATCCAAAAGCCAGGCACTCCACAGCTTTGTGGTTCCTAAATATGCCTCAGTCACACCAACAGACTCAGGTGCCCCAGAAGATGCACTTGCTACTTACCAATTTGTTTTGCAATTGCAGTGGTCATCCAGGTGATTAGTGGTCGAGCTCTTGAGCAGGAGAACAACACTGAGACAGCCTTTGAAGGTTCCCATCAGCCAGGAAAGCACAATTCATGATGGTCAACAGGCTGCTTTGTACAGGGACACATCCAACCCATCGCATCTGAGGCTCTGTGGGTCAGACTTACCAAAACACAGCACTCAAATTAAGGTGGCTCTGGGAGGAAGACCACTGCACAAACTGCTCTTTTTCTTTTCCTCTCCTTGTGGCCCAAGAAATATTTATTTTGTGTACCGAGGCATACCACCAGTAAAAAGGACAGTTTATTGTTATGACTGTGCTTCTTGGGAAGGCATCTCAATTGGAATTCCCCCTGGATAAGCAAAGGAACAGAGATCTAGTCTCTCACATTCTGCATTTACACTTTATTCATCAAGCCATGATCCTGCATGGGTTTTTTCCATGTGTTGCAGAGATTTCCCAGGTGTCTCACTAAATTATTTTGAGTTCTTTTAAGAAATCAAGCCCCTAGGTGCCTAAGTCACTTGTAGCAACAAGCAGAGAGGCATCATGGACTTGGCACAAGGACCTCTAGAAGGAGACATTCTAGTGTCTGAAGGACTGTGATAATGAACACATTTCTTAAACCTTTGTCACACAGGAATAGATATTTCCAAGAGCCTTAGAAGAATTACCTTTCCCTGTTAATAAAAGAGGTTCCATGCTTGTTTCTCCAGACTACGTGGACTCCTCAGGGCTTATTAAAACTTGCTGAATGCTCTATACAGATATTTCAGACTTTTCATAGATAGTTTACTTTCTAAGAAGACATTACTTTCCTCATTTTGATTTCAGACAAACCGTATCCTGATGATTTAAAAAAAAAAAAAAAAAAACAAAAACAAACAAACGAACAAACAAACAAACAAACAAACAAAGAAAACCAAAAAAAAACCCGGAGAAGAAAGCTTATTTTGCACAAGAAGAAAAACAGGTCAAAAATTACTTTTCAGTACAATGGAATCAATAAAATTGCCATGTAATTGTGCAAATTAAAGCCTAACTGGTTTTCCTATGTTTTCTAGTGCTTGCACTACAGTCCAATGAAGTGAAAGTGTTACTAGTAGCAGAACAGAAATTATTTACAAGTCAAAAACTATGCAAGAGAAATTACAGAGTAAGGAAATATTTTGCTAAGATTATTTCTTCCCTTTTTGAGAAATCAGAACCAAAATAATGCCTTAAAAATTCTCTTGTAACCAGTAAATCTCCAAGACAGCTGAAAAAAATGTCTTTTAGAGATACTGTTGTTTCGGTTCCCTCACTCCAATTTTTCTATATGACTGCATGGGTCACTAGAAGGTCTTCAAAGAGCATAAAACTCAATCCAATACCTTTGTCTAAACCATCTTCGCATGTACAAAATCAATAACCAACCCACAAAGTTTCCAGAAATAAGCAAATAAACTAATTACAGTGCTTGAGCTTTAATTAGCACTAAGTATTTTTCAGATACCGCCACTATTTATCACGGTTGACCTAAGAGTACCCCTTTAAGTTCAAGAGTTTGCCTTGTGCAGATTATGCAGAATCAGAGCCAAGAACAAAGGCTTTCATTCATGCTGCTTGGACACCTCCAGCCATAAGATGCTGAGGGTTCTGTGTCATATCAGTAAATCTTCGTGCTTAGTCCACTGGGTCTTTGAATCAAATTGCAGGACGATACTTAGGTTAGACCACGTGTAATTGTAACTACTCTCGAAGGACAAAGTAGGCATTTTCAGAAACCTGAGGTGACTAACATATCAGTGAGAGGGAGAATGTGTTATAAGGAAAATAATCACCTGCAGGAAAGCTTGGAGAGATGCATTTCTCCCGTATTCTCTGTTGGCTTCACTATATATATGAGAAAAACACCGGTGAGGGAACAAGAGGCAAAGATAAATTGCACCACAGTAGCTTGGCTTTCCACTCCCCTGCACCTTGATGTGTATAGATGGAATTACTGGGTGCACAAGTGACACGATTGATTCCACAATGCCCTCAGACCAAGGAGGCAAAAGCACGAGGCTGTGAAGCTGGAGGAATAAGGGAAGAGTCTTTAGTGAATATAGGCGTGTTATTTAGTTCCTCAGATCACAGTAGTGTGACAGAATTATCTTGCCAGTTACTGCTGTGCAACTCAGACCCAAAATACATCCAAATGAGATGAATGTAATAATTTAAATCCATTTTACATGACTCCAAATGGAATATTGAAGTCTGATGTTTTGTAAATGACTGGCATTCATTAACACAGAAAATTTATATCAAGATTTTGACAGCCTCTGCAATCTCTCCTGTTAGACTGCTATGAATCCATGATTCTTAGATCAAAAGGGCTAAAGATCCCAGGACACAAACCATCTAGGCCAGGACACCAGTATCTATAGTTCTGCTCCATCATAATCCAAACATCCCAGCAGCACTGGAAACTCCAGTCTGAGTCAGAGTTCTCCACCTCCTTCCCCTACAGATGGAAGCAAAGAAATCTTTAAAGCCATAGACCTGTTTCCTACTTTTCGCCAGGAAAATCAGAAGATCTCCAAACCAAAACAAAACTTTCTTCAGCTCTTCACTTACAAAGGAGATTCCAGATGTTATGCTGTTCTGAAGCACAGTGTAAGCATAATCAGAGTGTCAGAATTTCCCCAGCACAAACATGCTGAATTTTTAGTTGCTCTCCTGGCAACTCACTTGATCAGATGCATTTTTCTGTTGAAGCGCATGTTTCTGCAAATACAGAGTTTTCTTGTTCAGTGGGGCAGTGGAAAACAGCTTATGTGCAGATATTCTGTGTCAAAACCAACAATATATTTTTCTTGAACACAGTTTTAAAAGGATTAATCCAAAGTTTTTCTATTAATATTAATGAACACTATTCACTTAAATACCCTCTAAAGGGAAGAGAGAATGGACACTATCAGTGCATGAATAGTCAGCAAGTCTTACAAATTGCAGACGCCCTGAGGAAAATTCATGTTCTAAATGAGTCAGTGTGTGATTGAATGTGACACATCAGGGAAGCATATTCCATTTCATTTAAATTATTGTCTTTCTTTAGGCTCTTATGCTGTTTATGATGGATTATATTTTGTTTGCCAGAGACTCTGTGTTTTTATTGTTAGCAAGTGTGCATCTGCTGTTTCAGCACTCCAAGGTACCAGCTTCAATTAGTGTGATATTCTCATTAAATTAAGATGTTTATAATGTCTACCATGCTAATACAGCAGGGGAAGAGGATAATATAGGTCAGTTCATATCTCGGTTAAATCATAGGTATGGGCTTTTAAAAGACAAGCAATGCTTTTGTTAACACAAATATTACACATATCAAAGTCCCATGTGTCTTTGGTTGTGGAAGACGCTTGGTACCAGGAGTACAATAGAACATATTTATTGTGTTAAATTTGGTGCCAGACTGCCATTAATAAAAGAGATAACACTTTGAAACAAAGGCAGGTCACGTCTTCCCAGTTTTGGAGCTACAAGCATTTTTTGCAATACTAATCTTGAACAGCACTCATGAGAAATCAAGCAGTGCTGTGTCCTGCCCACATATGTGCTTGTGTTTATGGAAGATTGTTTATCCCTTCTCTTATTCCACTTTCTTTTTCTAGAATTTAGTAGTGATTGAAATAACAGACAGTCCTCAAATTGCCCACTAAAATGCGCCTCTAGTCTGCACAACTTGTTGTCCAGACTTAGCTTCCCACTCTTTTTATTGCTCTCCTTTCTTTCTCTCTCATCACACCCACATGGCCTCAGAACCAAAGGGCACCATCCCTACACAGGTAGGGGAACAGGGAACAAATATCCACTCATCACCCCGGAATCTTTCCTCCAGGCTCACTGACACTACAATTATCTATGATCAGTATCTTCGCATCCTGATTTAGTATAAAGCAAACACTTCTTGTAAGAGAGCTACAAAGGGGCTCACTCTGTACAGATTGTTCATTGAAGTCTGCACATTAAAACCTCACACTCAGAATGAGGGTATCACAGAGGTATCAAAACAATCCATCCAATTCAGTGCACTCATGGAAAAGTTCCTTACATCTCTTTTGCTTCCACAAAGTAAGGTTTAACACACACTCATGCACACATTTCAGAATGATATCTCAAGTTTATGTATTAAAATGTTTCCCATGAAAGGGTGGAAAAAATCCTGGAATTATATATACGGGAGTATTAACAAAATTATCAGTACCAGTACATTCACCACATCTGTCAGTATACAGGGTACATGTGTTTACACAGTTGTTAAACTGTATTATCACAGAAACCTTGCAGAGAAACTGCAAGAAAAGCTAAATTTGGGACGAGAACACAGCCAAAATTTTCATTTGTGCACTAGAAACTGATATACATAATTTCAGAAAAGAGGAGTCTCTATCCAGTGTTCTGACTAACCAGCCAGCATATGTTTACTGCCCTCATAAAGAAAAAATAATTTGACTTCCTTGCATTCACCATGATATTGGTTTCTTTGTCTCTCCTTATCTTCAAAGACTATTAACTACCTCTAAGTACCTCTATTTGCAGGAGGTACCTCTATTTATCACAGATTGAACCTGTGATCAAGGAATTCTTAAAAACCAGGGATCAGATCAAGAATGAGAATTCTCTAGAAATTTCTCTCAAGATTTAACCATGATGTGTGTTGAGCATCTCCTACACTCACCAGTGCCTAACGTGCTCAGGAGCACGTCTAGCATGACGTTTCTCACGGGATCTCCATTATCTCGCAGCAATTCAGTTCATTTACAGAAAAGCACAGAAACCCTGCTGTCTCTTCCTTTCCACTACTACTTCAGTGAAGAAGTCAATAATATGAACTATTTTCCTAGGATTAACTGATAAGGGCAGGAGGTATGAATGCAAGCATCACTACTGAAGAGCTGTTAGGACATATTCTCATCCGAGAGCCTCCTAAACAAAACGTGAAAAGACCCTGAGCCTCTTCCAAACAACACTGTCAACAAGCAGAATTTCAAAGCACTCTATACAAAGCCTGTATCTAACCCAGTCTGCAGCTCCAGAGATAAAATTATTAAAGCTCATACGCTAGTCCTGAAACACGTGTGATAAGAAAGGAATCTTCTCTGCAACAGGCTGAGCTGTACACACTAAAAGAAGCTCTTTGAGGACCGTGCAGGTCTTGCAGATTTAGTAGAATATGGCTTCTTAGTTAATCCTACTGCTGGGAACTGTTGCACCTTGGCTGAGCTAATGAAGATTTCCACAAGAATAAGGGAAAGGAAAACAATTCAAAAACTTTGCAAAAACCTAGTCATTACTAGGTCCAAGTAATTAATGTTCAGCCTGTAGCAATCAGTGATCAAACTCCCAGACCTGTGGCTTTGGAGAAAGGTGTCCAGAAAGAAAGCAACATATTCCCGTAACTGTGTGATGGTAGCAAGACAAGGGAAAAAGAGATGATTTTTCAGAGAAGGTACCAAATTTTCCCCAAGGACTTGAAAGTGTACAGGGAGTGCTGAAGTTGCTTCAGTTTCTTTCTATATATATTTAATGACTTAGATATTTTTTTTTCCAGAGTTTAAGTTTTGTGCTTTAAGAGGACTTCAAAATACTTGCTGTGAAGTATATGAGGAAATAGGTAATAACTGTTTCATAGATTTTACCTTGAATTAGTGACAAATACTCTTGAGTTCAACTCCATAGTAACATTACAGGATGGTGGGGATTGTTTGGTTTGGTTTTGACTCTATGTGGCCGCAAATTTCATTATTTTAGTCATTTTCTTCAGAGATTATCATAAAAAGGTTTTTTTTAAGGGACAGAAAACCATGGCAGGTCATTAATATTTTACTGTTCTTTATATCTATATTATATATATTAAAAATGCAGATTAACACTGCACAGTCATTTTAGAAGAAAGTGAACTGCCACTAGAAAATGCCTTGTTTTGTTCTGTGCCGTTCACAGTCTTTGATTAAAGGATCCTATCATGTGCAAGGGACCTGTTGCTTGCTTTGAAGATTAACAGCTCAGCAGTCTCTCCATCCTGAAGATTATTTTACCATAAACAGAAACACAACAGTTGGGAAATTTCCAGTGCTACTTCAGAATTGTGAAACCAGAATACCCTGCTCTTAAAGGCCGTTGTATGATAAAAGATTACCAGTCAAGGGAGATTCAGGATAATGTACCCAAGCCTTAAAAGACTCCAGAATAAAATCCAGCAACAAATGGACTCTACAACTCTTCAGAGATTGAATCAGCCTCAAGCCCACAAGAGTAACAATGACATACTGGGTACATACTGTCCCTCATGCCTTCTAAATTCATATAATCCATCACAGCTTTCCTCTTCCTTGTTTCACAACCCACATAAACTCAGTTAAAACAGTCAGTTCAAAACAAAGGTAAAACAGAATTTGTTTGTGACCTTGGAAGATACAGACAATTATGATGGTTTTTTTTTCCTTTTTACATGTGCTGGCTACAATTAATTGTAATAAGGAATACATTTAACATTATATTTTGGAGTAAGTTATGTTTGCTAATCTTTAGTTCCCACAATAGGAGATTAGGTACTTTTGAGGTGCTGTATACCGCAGTAATGTAAAAATAAAGGTTCTTTGGGAAGAATATATGGCCTTCAAGAAAGAAGTAGAGATAACTGATATTTCTAAGCAACTAATTCAGTCAAAATTCACAGGAGCCTGAAAATTAGCATCTAAAATTAGAATGGCATATGAGGCTACTGAGGTAACATTTTCTTTATAATGTCATTGTCTTGTTCCCCTGTGAGCAGAAATAAATTAAAAAAAAAAAAGAAGTGGCACACTTTGAAAGATTTTCTTATATTGCATTAGCAACCACCCTTTTCATTTAGTATTTTTTCATTTAAATTGTTAATATTGATTTTTTTTACACACAATCCAGTACCACAGTCATTGTGGAAAGCTTTGTTCATAATTGCAATGACTTCTGTATTGTACTAGGGAAGATGAATATTGATGTCACTGCATCGAGAATTTATAATGTAATAAAACGTTGTTCCATATAGCACAGAATTGTCATTGCTCTCCAGCCTCACTCTGTTTGAATAGTTAGAATTCACACTCTGTTAGTATAGCTGGGTGTTTTTCTTCCTAGGAAATGGTGTTTTTGCAGGGACAACATCAGTCTGGGAGTACATGTGTTTTTCTCTCTTGTCACATATGAACAGGGACAGAATTAATTCTGCAGAATTAGTTTTAGCTTTACAGCACAGACTAATACACACCCCAATAAACAGAGAAATACATGGAAAAAGCCATTAAACAAAGTGATTCTGGGATGTTTTTTGCACTTTCTGAGAGCCACGAACGATACCTGTTCTTGGCTTGAATTACAATATATAGTTTTGATAGAAACAAATTTTTAGAGGTTATTACCACGTGTTATTAATATGGATTATCATTACTTATATAGCAGGAAATTAGTTGCTTACCACAAAGTTGATAACAAAGGTAAGCAGCAAATAGTAACATTCCCTGGAATGTTGTGAAGAGTCATCATTCAGCTATTTCAAATTATAAATGAAAAATTAAAAAAACAACAGGTGCACAAGTAGATTTTTGTCTTCTTGATCTAATTATGTGACCCACCATTTGTGGGTGGTGGAGAATGTTGTCAATATTAATCAGCTGCTCTTCAGGAAAACCATGGACAGAATGGAAGGCATAATCTGAAAGGATTTGGGGCAAAGCAGCATTCTCACAGAAAATGGGAAGCTGGACATGAGAGGCACAACAAAGAATCTCTATAATCAGGAGGCACAGGACAGTGAATGAGATGAGCACATAAAGAAAGAGTCACAAAGAAGAGCAAAGACCTTCCATTTTTCTCCTGCAGTCCAATCTCATGCAGGAAACAGAGGAAGAAAAGTTTTAGATTTATTTACTAACAAAAAAACTGAGCTCCCAATCTATAATTACAGGTCATGATCTAAAAGAACCCCAGCATTTTTCATCTTCCAGCCTGAAAATGCTGATTCCTCTCCTACATTTACTTTTCGGTCCTTGGGTAATTGAAGTCCTAGATGTTAAACATTAGATTTTTTTTTTTCCCCTGATTCATGGTAACTGTAGCAGAAAACTCCAAGTTCAACATGCCTTGAAAAGAGGAGTTTGTTTAGTGAAGAGGTAAAACAAGCAGTTGTTCTCAAAAAAACCCCTTGGTATTCACGAAGTTGCCTTCTTAATATGGAATATTCTCTCTCATACCAGTGAAAAGCTTTCCTCTACTTTGACTTAAGCAATGTTCAGCCCCAGAGTAACAACAGGGTCATGGTCTTATAATATTACGTTTCTGAATTTGTAAACACTGGAAAACGCAAAAAATTATGCTGTTGAAGCAGTTCTTGCCCTAGAACATCCCTAATTATTAGGTCTTTCCAGGATTATGTACAAGAGCATTTAGATGAATTAGATGAATATTAGCAATTCCTACTTTGGGTTTCTATTCCTCAATTTATTGTTGTTGACCTCAAGGGCTGTGTCAGCTCTGTCCTGTTATAGATGCATTGAAAGCACCCTCACAGTCACATTCCTACCTGCCCACCCTATCTCCTCTCTGGAATGCCGTATGAACTTCCACAGGACACTCTCACCACACGAGGGAAGAGGCCCTATGGCTTTCTCAAGGGCCCACAGTACTGCTGTCCAAATGTCTACTCCAAACTAATGCTTAAAATATTAAAAAATATTTACATCAGAACATTGCATTTCAAATTAATTCCAACGTCACAAATGGTGCTACCAAGGGGGTTTAGGATATGAAAAGTTTTTAGGGTTATGAATCTTTCATTTAATTTGAGGCACAGGGTTTTGCAGGATGAACAGAGGTTATAAGACAATATTAAGTGTTCAAGAAATTAATATTTTGATCCAGCCGTACTCCTATGTAATGTAGTTAAAGTATTTCCATGCTAAAAAAACAACAACAAAACACACCCCAAAAAAAAGGCCTTTGGGAAGTACCACACATTTCCATACTAAATCTGAGTGAACAAAAATAAATATTACATTTTTCTTTCAAATATTCTTCATGAACCTTATACAATACATCTTATATTTTCCTAATAAGGGAAATAGAGGTTTAATGTTAATAGTAAGGTTTATCCCTCAATATTATGCTCTATCTGAAAATTGTGTGTCAATACATGTAATGATTTATGTGAACAACCTTTATTAGATAATTCCTTTCCATCATTATCATGACTGAGTCCAGCTCATCACTGAAACCTAATTTCTATTTTTTTCAACAAAAGTTAAAGAGCAAAATGGTTTCTTTTCAGTGGCCCTGATATTTATTTTCAACAATACATACTGGGAAATTATGTTAATAATGAAAGAGATATTTTTATCAACACTTAGAAAACGCATTTTTGCTGAAAAGTCACAGATTTGCCTAATGGAAAACTGAGACAGAGAGAGGCTGCTTGTAATCTTATTCTTATGATCAGTTTCTATTTGTTTAATGAAAAACATTTTGCAAGTTAGGTACCAAAGGCAAAATAAATAAGTCAGTGTCTAATATTTAGTTGTTAATGCAAAGATCCTTTATACAGACCTTATTTCACCCCATGTGCCTAAAAAGCAAGGGCTCATTTTCTTAATTGCTTGTCAAGGAATCTTTTCTTTTTTTTTTTTTTAAGGTCAAACACAAAATTGTATATTCAATTGCTCATCAGTACCCTTCTATAACATGGGCAAATTGTTAAGTGCAACTGACTAACCATTTTCTTTTAATTTAAAATAAAACACATTTTAGAGATTATTTTTAAATTACTCACTGTTAACTACTGTTACTTGAAAGAGTTTGTCATTTCAACATAAACAGTCGGCATTGCCCTTTCCAAGGTCCATAAAGTGTCTGAATTTTATCTCTCTGTGTATCTTCATATTTTCACAAACATTTTCATCTGGTTTCATAAGCAAAAGCAGCATAAAGAAACCTTGCATTTACACAGACTCCCTTGAGTCTATGCACAAGTCTCCACGAGGATTAAGGATGTACTGAGAGGAGCTGTTATTCTGTAGTTCAGTATTTACTTCACTTTCTGTCAAATGTCAGGAAAGTATTGTAATCTTTCAAAAAACTAAAGTCAAATAAATTACTTTGAATTCTTCACACACAGACGAAAAAATATATATTGCAATTCTGAAGGCTTATCAAAGCATGACATTACAAAGCAAGCGTAGGGGAGGACCCAGAGAATACTGCCTGGTACATTATCCTGTTCAGTGATGGAAATAATTCCCCTCTACAGTTAATGCTGTATAGTTTTTTGTATGCATTTAGGGATTATAA
This sequence comes from Myiozetetes cayanensis, assembly GCF_022539395.1. Classification (NCBI taxonomy): domain Eukaryota; kingdom Metazoa; phylum Chordata; class Aves; order Passeriformes; family Tyrannidae; genus Myiozetetes; species Myiozetetes cayanensis. The sequence goes on from NW_026087742.1 coordinate 14,080,411, forward strand.
CTACACTGCAGGCAGTAAAAGTATTCGCTACCTCTTTCTTCCTCCAAATGCTTAGTAAAATAACAAATGTTCACAGATATTCTCGTTTCTAATTGGATTCCTTCTAGGCCACCTACACAGAACAACACAATTGCTGATGCCTGCAGCAGCCACCACGGGTGTATACATTGTGTAAATAGCTCTGGGAGTTCAATAAAGAGCCAAATTGCCCAACAGGTTTCGCAAACAGTCTTCATTTGATAAAGGTGAAAAGGTCAATCCTTCAATTTCCAAATTGTTTTTCCTTTTGAAGCACTGGAGGATAAGAGATTGAGATGGGTACAGAAGGAAGGAGGTCAATTTTTGGTTTTCTCTTTAACACTTATCTAGGTATTGGCTCTAAAATGTGTTAAATAAATGTAACAATACAAATTGCAGATGATTATATGCAACACTCACAGTAAATCATATGGGATTATAGCAGACATGGGGTATAAAAGGACTAGAATGAGACAAAATATATTGTTCCAGTAAAAAAAAAAAAAAGTCCAGTACAGTGAAAAAAAGTCCTTTAATAGCATGATGTTGTTTGAACAGCTAAAATGGATTATGATTCCTCTGGGTAGATGTGTGCTTTACCATCCCACATTGTATTAAAGAAGATAAAAATTCGAGAAGCAACTGCCATCAAGAGAAAACCTTCAAATAGATCTTCTCTGCTGGCAAAATTACCACTTACATTTTCCACTTTAGAAAGAAATACAAAGCTGTGGGTTTGTATTGGAATAGATTTTTATTCATGCCAAGAGATAACTAGATAGCTAGATAAATAGATATCAGTAGACAAATACACAAATATTCTCTCTACATGCACATGTGTTTTAGATGCATCTAAGCTCTAAAAAAGGCTACAGTGTGAGGTATATAAAAGTTTATAAATGTAAAAGTGAAGGTTTTCTGTCAACTTGGTTTCCTTTGCCATAGGAAGTGGTGCTATCTCTAGCTGTATGCTGATTATCCTGGTACTTTGAATTCTCTCAGATCCCTGTTTAATACAGCCTCCTCAGATGTTCCATGCTAAAGCAATCCCCTCATTTGCAATCTGGAAGGACTTTTGCTGACCCTCCCAAAAGAGAAACAGGAAGCAGAGGGACAGAGAAATGGATGAGAGGAGCAGAGGAAAAGACAAGGGATGAGACAAAGAGATTCAAGATTTTCAGATCCTTCGGTGTCATTCCTTGAGGAATGATTCTAGCAAGGAGCTACTAGCTTATCTAATCACTAAGTGGAAGTAGCTGTAGTCAGCCTTGCTTACCAGGTCTTCCTACATGTAAGTAGACCAGCATGTGTACTGCAAGATTTTCTCAGTTATGCAAAATTTAATCAATTGTGGTCTTTTCCTAAAGAAAAGGCAATGCCCTGATTCAAAAACAAGTTCCACAAGAGTTTTGTTTCCTAGCATGCAAGAGCTGGTTCTTCTCAGTGAAGTATTTAAGTTCTTTTTAAAGGGCAAATGTACTTTCCCACTATTTACATTCTGGGAAATTATCTAACCATGTAGTTATACCTCTTACAGAAATAAAAAAATGACACCCAGCATGGGCATTTTCACTGAGAACATATTAAGTTGTGAAATTTTCTAAGAAACTGAAAACAGGATCTTAAAACAAACAAGGGACAGACCTTAGATTCAGACCCTGCCTACACATGCCATGGAGTGAGGAATCACCCTGGCTCTGTGTTGCTGTTCAATGCCTGAGCAAAGGTTTTGCTCCAGAGAGTACCAAGTTGGGGCTACATGAGGAACATCAGTGTCTCCAAAATGCTGCAGGGGAGATACACCAGGTTCCCTCAGTCCACATCTTCTGCAGCCCTACAGCCTGGCATCAGCACTGAGGAGGAAGGAGAGGGCAAGGATATTTCTTTCAGTTCAGTGGTTTCAGCAGTGACTCCTGGGGTTATGCTGCCAGTGTGCCCCCCACGTTCATGGTCTGCAGTAAGTGACCATATTTGTGCATACAGAAATGTTTTCACCTATTGAGAACAAAACCTTCCTAAACACCTGCAATTGTGAGTGGTATCCTTAGGACCCAAGGCAGATGGGCTCTGTGGGGCAGAAGCAGTGAGGCCCCACAGGCTCCTTGGATGCTACTTGCCGTGACACTTCTACGTTGGTTCCATCAGTCCACCCTTGAAAATGTCTCATGCGTTGTTTCCTCCTGTTTATTAAGCAGTGTAATACATGCTTTTCTGTGTTCTTCTGTAAAATTCATCTTCTTGCTAATCCTTCTAACACAAAAAAACCCTGTTGTATTCCCTCCTCTTTCCTCTAAGTGTGCTTTTCCTCCACTTCAGTTTTCATCTCTGCACCACCTGCATAATCTTTCTTTGCAGTCTCTGATGACATACTGGACACATGCTGTCACTCCTACAGGACCTTGGTCTCACACAGTGAACTGAGCAGAAATACAGGGAGCATCCACAAGTGCACAGAAAGATCTACTCAGTCCCTGGAGCCCAAGAGCACTTATGCACAAGTTATTCTGTGGGATATTGTATAAATCCACATAGGAAAAGCATGTGATGTTGTTAGAGCACACTTGGGCAAAAAAACTCACATACTAATGAAATTTCCAAATTCTTAGCAGAGCTCTGGTAAATAGTTGTACACTGACAATCCTTTAGATTTAATCACATGGTCAAATTTGAGCCCATTTCTTAGTGACAGTGAAAACTGCTGATCCCAAAAGATCCTCTTCCTAGTTTAAATGCTTCTTCAAAACACAGATATGCAAGAGGTGCCTCACAAATAGCTGTTTAATATTTTTAAGGGGTGGCGGGGGGGGTTAAAGCTCATTTTGCTTTTCTAAAAACTTCCCAAACTGTTCACACCTGTCAAGATGCAGGCAACATTCTGTATCTGCACCAGCTCTAGGCAAGCCCCTGATAGCACTGCACCTGGTGTACATCCCCTCAGGAGCACAAAAATTATAGTATTCCCTCATTAACTTGCATTTTTAGTTTTTTTCAGAATTCTAATGTGAGGAATAGATTGGGAGAGCTTTGCCCGTCAATTAGAACTTTTTAACATCATGAATTTGATCGAGGAAGAAAAAAATTAGTTTTCTAAGCAACTCAAAATATAATGGAGATACAATTTATTTTCTAAATAAGGAAAATATTATGGAATTCAATGTTAAAAAGAGTTCATTCTTCCATTAGTAGAACACTTTAGCTTTTAATGTTACTATTGCACTTACTCCAGATTCTGGCATACATAATAAGAGACCTGAAACCTTTAGAATGACTTGTTGTTGAACTGAGCTGGCTTTTTAAACTATCAAAACTATGTAAATGGCAATGCAAAAAAAGAAAAGTAAGCAAATGGAATGCAAATGCTGTAGAAAGAAACTGGCATGGTGCTCCTGCCATCTTGTGGCTCTGCCACACAAAGTCATAAGAACATAAACTCATTTCTATGCTTAAAACTAAGTTTCAGTATTAATTTTCCTGGTCTGTACCTGTGGCACAGGACTGCAATTAATAGCCATAAACGCATGAACTGTTCAGATAAAGCATAGCCATGTGTTGAAATAAAAACAATATGTATCAGGTCAAAATATCAGGAAAGAGAAAGACATTTTGCCTTTGTAGATCTCTTTCATTCTGCACTGGGCTCCAGCCATGCTTTCCCAAAAGAAAGAAAAGAACACCACTTTATTACATTTATATATGTACAAGAACATATATATATATATTCTTATATATAAAAGCTTGTATTTTTCTTGTATTTTTCTCCTGGAAGTGCATACATTTGTACATCTATGTACATGCACACAAATACAGAGAGGAAAACCATTCAAAATGTATGCGTTTAAATATCTGCGATTCTAAATTGGACCTGCAGATAAAGTAGTACATGGTCAGCCTTACTTGTTTCAATTTCACTTCTTCCTAGGAGAATCAAAACATACAATTACTTCCCCAGCTGCAGCTTCCAGGAGCTACCACATCAAGTCAGACAATCTGACCTGAATGTAAACCATTCAACTCGATTCAACAAACCATCATGTTTCCCTTCAGATAGATTCAGTCTGAAATTAAATATTGAGCTTGTTTTCCCAATTGGAAAGCAAAACTTTGCAAAAGAATTGAAACTTTAGGAATCAAAATTTCTGCTTTGCAGACTTTGATGTGTTCAGCTTATTGTGGCCACGTTCATTTTTCATTAGAAAGCCTTAATCAGATCTAATCAAAAGCCACTCCCTGGTCAATCAGTATGAACAGAAACTGCTGGCTTTCTTTGTTTCACCTTGGAGCCCAAGGACAGAACCTGGCAATTTTTCCCTGCCCTGAGAACTTCAAGCCTGATGACATATGACCAAGGCTTATGCCATTCATTTGCAACCAGTTCCATAGAGCAAACACACACACACACCCCAAAACCAGAAAGAAATTCAAATGTGAGGAATGGGTGGTCAGCTTCCTGGGGCCCTGAGATGACTTCTTGAAAAGACACTATGATGTGGGATTTTAGCAGATTGTTCCCTGCAAAGAAGGCACCTGTAATTCCCACTGCTGAGAAAGAGTAAAGTGTTTACCATTCCATCCTGACCATGTCCTGTGTCAATATATGAAATCTGCCTGACTCTTACATGAAGGCACAAATAGTCAGCAACTGTCATAATTCCTCATACACAGCTGAGATGAGTGGTTAAAATGGACATGGAAGAACCTGTTTAACTCCTTGACTCTGCACAGGAGGGCTTTACCAGCAGTCAAAGCTGTCCCAGCACAGGGTCAGAACTGACTCTTATGATTGGAGAACACACATCAAAGAGTCCTTTTCCATCACTTTATCAAAGCAGGTGTCTGGGACTGGAAGATTTTACTCACTTTTTATAAGCACTGTAACTAGGTCTCAAAGGTGTACTATCCCAGAAAAAAGAGGGACTGTGACATGGTATTATTAAACTGCTTTGCCCTAGGTAGTTTTCAGTGTGTAAATGCTTCTCACTTTGGTCATCCAAAGCTTTATCATAGATAAGCATATCATAACCCTCACTACCCACAAACAGTCAGCATTGGTTGCAATTATACATAAAAAAAAAAGTTGAAGAGTCTTACAAGTCTATCTTGCCTAGGAAAAGTGATTTTTTCAGAATTATAGATCTGTATAGCTTGTAAAAGGCCTGTGGAGGTCATCTGGTCCAACACTGCTCACACCAGGGTGAACTCAAAGCTAGCTGATTAGCTGAATTGCAAACAGCTGCAAGGATGGAGATTTCACAACCTGCTTAGGACACATGCTCTGGAACTTGAATACCTTATTGCAAAAAACACACCCCAAACTAATATCTAGCTGGAGTTTCAGTATTGTTCTTAGTGTCTTTTATCCCTCTGCTTTCTTGCCAGGCAGGACCCAGCCTCTGGCCCAGGTCTCTGGGTTTGCCTTCGCTGAACTTCATGATATTGATACTATAAAATATTCTTTGCATATGCTGAAGAAAAAATAACTAATGATTACAAGTAGGGCGCAGTTTTAAAGTTAGTCATTGTTCAAAAGTATTTAGATGGGTAATATAAGATATCTTCAAGTTTCTAAAGAATAATTCACCTAAAATATTTTATATGTAATACCAAGGTCAACTGAAAGTGAGAGTTTTCAGGTGCTCTGAGGAGCAAAGTGATTTTTTCACTGTAGAATTATGCTTCCAACCACTTATAATTTTCTGAACAATTCTTTTTCTAAATGAAATCTTCTATCTCCCCTTGTCCTGTTCACAAATTATTGCAGAAAATCTGAACACGGCCAATTGAGAGGTCGGTAAAAATAAATTAACTTCTTCAGTTATAAGAAAACAATTACTTTCTATTTTTATTTGAATGAAATATGCTGGAGGAAAAATGCTTTAACCATGAGTAAATACATCCTGCAGATGAGCTGGGACTGGATGAGCTATGATCATTGAAAACTGAATATATAACACATTGCACAGTGCTAGATTCTCTATGCAACACATTTCATTGGTGGATGACCAGGTCTAATTTTCAGAATGATAGTGTCTGTTTATCTGTATTGCAACAGCACATACCAGAACTGCAGCCACACACCAAGATGTGTCATCACCAGAATCCTGCTGTGCTAAGTACCACTTACACAAGACAGAGACTGTCTCTGCCTCAAACAACTTGCAACTAGGATCAGGACAAAGGAAAACACAGAGAAATATTAAACAACTTCTAAGACTAGTAAGCTGAAAAAATCAAAAATTAATAACGTATTAAGACAGATGAGGTTCCCTATCAGTGAATTAAATTTGCAAGGTCAAAGTCCTCTGATACTGGACAACTGTGAAACTCACATGTGAAATAAACATTTTAACACCCCAGTCCACACAGAAAAGGAACAGTCAGTTTTATCAGTTCATTTTAGCTTAAATGACAGATGAGTTACTGATTTAGGAGCACTAACCCTGCCAATAGTTATGTGTTGCTATAGGCCTTAACTTCCTTTTATAGTTCCTTGTCTTATATTTTAAGACCTTGAAAATTATGCATAACTGGATATTTTTAAGTGACTACTGCAAAATTAATTACATTCAAATTAAGAAATGTAAGGATTAAAGTGGTATCTGCCACCTGAATTTCATATCCCTGCTTCAATGCGTTGTAATAGTCTTAATTATACCGCTCCATGCTGTACATGTTTGTACCTCTCAGTATGTGGTAGGAATGGTCCCTGGGAATGTGTCACTGATTCACAGGAAAAGAAGCAGTTACCTGTAACACTTGGGTTTGGTTTGTCATTCACACTGGGAAGAGTAAACTGAAATAGGAATCAAGAGCGTCTTCTGCATAAAACAGTTGAAATCTGTCCCACTGAGTTACATTTTATCCCTGCCTCTGTCACAGACACTCTCGTGTGTTTGCTAATTATGAGTTTCTCATTGAACGCCCAACTTGACGCTCTGCTGTGTCGTCAAAGCTGATCATTCACAGGGGAAAGTCAAGTCAGTACAAACTATACCTACAATCTGAAAAATTGTCACAGTAAGTGTTCTGATAAAAATCCAGCTCCAGACATCTTGAAGTGGGCATCCAAGACTGAGACATTTTAGACCTAAAATCGTTCTGTACCTCCATAACATCATTTCCCTCAATAAAAACAAGCCGATATTTTTAGAGTTGCAGTATTAAGCAAATAAATTTGTCATTGTTCAACAGTCAAGATGATATGACACAGTATTCTGTCTTCAAGGAAGGCAAATTAGAGTAAATATTGTATTGAATCACACTGTGATATTAATAAAACATATTAAAGAGCTTCTCACTAAGTAAGCATAAATTTGGAACAACAAAAAAACAATACCTCAAAGAATATATGCACAAGGGTCTTGTTCAGCACTAATGTTTACAGAAAACCTTAGTTTTTGCCTTTTTTTATGCTCAAGTTACTTGATCTTGCAGCAAGTACATTCCTTTTTACACAAGACAGATTAAATTTTTAGTGTTTAAATTTCAGGTAATCCCATTCAATCACGTCACTAAGTGAATGACAAATACAGAATAACGTCTCCAGCTTTGCAATAATCAAGTAAGAAGTGATAGTGCAATCAAATTCGAAACTTTTTTTTTCTTCAGCTCTAGATTCAGACAAACTCACAATTACACCTTATCAGTAACACCTCGTAACCCTAAGAGTTCTAAATAAATCTCTTAATTTGATTTAGTATTTCTTGTCTCATGAGATTGTTACTTTTTGAAGCTCTTATCACCAGGATAGACTACAGATATCAACTGGCCAGAAAAGTAAGTGTACGGTTTTATTTTCATAGGAACTTAGCTCTTCTAAATGTGCAGTTAAGCAGACACAGATAATCACTCTGAGATCCAAAGACAATTGCACTAGTTAAACCAAAGGTAGAAAGTTTTATTTACATGTCTGTTTCTATACTGAGTAACAAGAAAGTCTGTAGTTTTTGGGTAAAGGGAACTTTTGTGCCACTAATAACATTAGATGATTTTGAGACTGAATTTCCATCAGCTTATGAAAAAGGTAAAAGACTGTCAAGTTCAAAAGTAGCCTTTCATGTACCAGAACTGTTTGTGGTGTGCTTGTCTATGGCAGATTGGCTTCAATCCAGCTCATCAACTTGCCTTTTAGTGATACTTTACTTATGATTAAGCCTTTACTCACTTGTACAGACTACTTAACATTTAAAATGAGATTTTATTGAAAAGGTTGCTAATGTGGTTCAGACACATTTTTCTTTTTTCAGATTACTAATCACTATAGGGGAAATCCTTCCTACGCTGGCTACTGAACACTGAAGAGTGAAGGACTAACCAGAAATATCCATCTCATTCCAAAGTTAATCAAGCCCTATGGTCCAAACACAAACTTTCAGATTGAGTTATCACAGGTTAATCTACTAAATCTGTGCTCAAATACAACTGTTGCATCTCTATGGCCACATATTACTAAAAATAATTAAAACAAAACTTTTGGATGGAAGATGGTTGACTTGCAAAATTTTGTTGTTGCTGATCATAGACCGGTAAAATCATTAGAAAATTAACCGAGGTTTTATGATTAAAATTGTGAGACTTTTTTCATAATAGGTCATGACTTACCAGATTGAACAAAACTGTCAACACAAATTTTTTTTGCCATTTTTAAATTGTGAAAAAATAATATTTTTCTACTTGAGGGATTTCTTAGTGGGACAAACCAAGAAAGCTGAATCCATTTTAGAAGTTCTGAGGAAAGGATATACCAATGACTTTCAACAGAGAAAGCTTCATTTTCTCCCAAAAACTTTAATCATAGCTGCCTTCAAATCATTATTTTTTAGTGTATGGAGCAGAGCTGTGAACACACATATCATTCTAGAGGGGACTTTTATACTCAAAAACTTTTTAAAGCAGTTTAGTTACTTGCATTTGAACAATTTTCAGTAATACATATAGATGAAAAGGACTGGTAGTTTCAGTGTAGGGAGAAGTACAAAGCCTTGGGGTTCAGAGAATATAGGGATACTGAATATTAGGGATGCAGACCACAGAATGCACAGAATTACAGATTTGACTGCTCAGGAGGTGGATTCACTAGGGCTACTACATTTCAATGCTATAACTTTCACCATGTGTTATGAGATGCAAGGTGCTTGGAAATCCCCGGTGGAAGCATTGAGAGTTCATTTTGCAGATGCAAAAGACCTTGTATACCTCCTTCACCCAACTGTTATTGCAGAAGGGTGGGTATTATACGTGTAATGTCACTGCCCACTGTTACAACACCAGGTATTCTGCAGGGCCTGACTTCTTATTCAAACTGCCAAATGGAAAACCTTTGTAGGACCAGGTTTCCTTTTTTATTCTCTCAAAAGAGGAGGAAAGCAATGCAAACGAATAGTTAGTTCAGGGAAAGCTGTCCAAAAGCCTAATAGGAATTTATAAATAGTAAATTTGCCTTTCAGTTACACCCAGAAGGTAATTAAGGGCATCTTAAAAGAGGCCAGTAAGAAAGTAAGGCTGAATCAACAACTGATAGGAACTACCTTTCCCCGTTATTTATAGAAAAATGCCACATGAACAAATTAGGTAAAAGGAGTCTTACTCAGAGCAACCAGATATCTGTTAGACAGCCACACTTAGTAAAAACTAATGTATTTCTTCAGTGATCAGAACTTTTCCATTTGTTTGTTGCTGTCTCTTGGTGATCAGTGTGACTCCCTTGAACATCATTTCTACTCTTTGAATTGTTATAGAACATTGTACAATTTTATTCTTTCTGCAATATCAAAAAAAAATCTGCATCTTTTTCCTATAAAGGGATTGTAAATGAACAGTTTGATATGAGAAGCCAGATTTCTCTGGAGGCAGGGCTCTGGCAAGTGCCAGATACTTTTATTTCTGCTATTTAACTTATCTTAGGATGATCAAAAATTCAAGAAATACTAGTAAGCATTTTGGCACTAAAAGGTACCTGAAAATCCAAATCTTGCCAGTTCCTTTCTTGATAAAGATTGATAATTCTTTGTTTGGAAATCCCTTGAAGACATAATTTTCTATAGCTTCTCCATTGTTTCCTCATTCTTTGAAGCAGAACTAGTAAAGCTCCAAGTGGTTTTTTTTTCTTCCATTCATGTAAGTATTCAGTTTCTTTTACAGTCAAGAGATTAAAAGTGAAAAAAATAAAAAAACTTATAAAGAGAAGGAAAACAACTCAAGTAATATTTTCCAATACTGACAGGGAAAAAGAACATTTGAGTATAGATATGGTTGGGGCTTTTTTTTATAATTTCTGTTCTCACTTTCTTCAAGCCTTTTCAAAAAAATAAATACTGTACAAACATCACATGTCTACTAGATGTCAGTGTTAATTGTTTCTCCCAGCACAAACAAGAGTAAAAAATATTAAGCACATACTTCTAAGTTAAACCTTGGAATTACTTCACTAAAATTCACAATATAACTACACTGTTGAATTTGTTGCCTGAATTTTTTCTGTTTTCCCTCAGGAATTTAATGCCTATGACTTTAAACGAGAATTTAAGTTTCTTCCTTATATATGTAACCTGTTATTTTATCTTGTAGTTGAAAGCTTTTCACTTTGTCTGTATTACCAAGGGTATGCATAACAGAAGTGAAAGGTCTGATTAATACTACTATCAGGAGTGTGTGCTAATCTCTTCTATCCAGAGAAGTTGTAGGTTATTTCCAAGCTGATGTCATTTATAGAAAAAAAGCATTTTTTAAAATCCTGACATGATTGGGAAATTTATAATCTAAGTACACCCTCCCTATTAAGATGGCTATTTTCTGCAGATTATTCTGTCTGGCCCTTTTTGCCCCTTTCATTCTGTGAAATAGTTCAGGACCTGGCTGATAGGCATAGCATAAACGAAAGGTAAAAATTGTGTTGTCAAAGCAGGACATACAGAAATTAGTGCTTCAGAGGTTTATACTTGGAAGAGGTAAATCACAGTCTTACATGTGCACTGCCTGTCTAAACAGAAATTATTGCTTTCCTGACAGTCACCTACAGCACTTATTTTTGTTGTTAAAAATAAAATAAAAATCACCTTTCACACCACGTGGTCATCCCAGCCCAGAGGACTCTGGAAAGAGGCAGGGGAAATATTCCTGAGCTGAAAATCAGCACTACTCCATCACACCTCAGAGAAAGAGGGAAGCCCCAGGGCTGAGCTTATATAGAGCTCCTGGAGCCACAGGTGTGGGTGGAGGCCCCAGGTGAGGTCGATCAGCAGTTTTATGGCTTATTAGTGCACTCAGGCCCTGATAATGGGAATGGTGAGTCAGAATGAACATAGCCATACCAGACAATGGGTTCTTGGTTTTACCAGTACAGAAGAACAAACTAAATATTGACCTGATTGTCCCCAGCTAGAGCAAGACAGAAAAACAATCATTCCTAACTGAGGACATGCTCGCAGGAAGCACGAAAGACAGTTATTGAATTCAAGATTAATACTTCTATAAGCAGCAACTTCTGATTTCTCTGTCAAAAGCTTATCACAGAACCACAGAAACCGGGAGATGGATGGATTTAAAGACACTGTATAGACCATTCACCTGCCCCAAATGCTGTAGAACTGAAGTCCTAACAGCTGATCTTAAAAATCTCAAGTAATGGGTTTATAAAGCCATATGCCTTTTTTAAAGGTACAGACCCTGCTGGAAAATATTTTAGGGGTTGTGTGGGTTTTCAATTCAAAGAGTTTATGTCAGTTCTTTTCACCTTGGAGTCTATTGTTTCTTATCCTGTCAATCAAGAACACAGAGAACAGATCATTTTTTTTCCTCTGTTAGTTTATTCTGGTTTTCAAGACTGATCAGTCACCACGATCATTTCCTTCGTGACTAAATAACTCCAGCTATTTCAAGCTTTCCTCATAGCTCACATGTTTTAAGAGATGGACCACTCTTGTTGTTTATTTCTAAATTTTCTCCAATTGTTCTGTATTATTCATGAACCATGAGTATTGAAAGAAATACTCTGGTTGCTGAATGCATGCTAAATACACCAGAAAGTTGACTTTTAAGGCACAACCTGACACTTGCCTGTATTGCATTGCACTCTTCTTTCCCAGATTTTTTGGTCAAGTTTACCAGGAGCACTTTGAATTGCAGTTTTGTCTTTTAGTGTAGCTGGTGTCATCTGTAAATTTAGGAGTCATACTCCCTAGTTTTTCATCATGGACACTAATGAAAACGTATCCGCCTCTTCGGGTGATGAATCACTAATTAAGACTCTGTAAGAACAGTTTTCCAACCAGCTTTGCACTCTATAGCAGTTTCATCTAGACTGTTTTTCTACAGTTTGTTTGTGAAAATGTCATGGGAGAAAGTGTCAAAATACCTAAACCCAAGCATCTTTCTTAGTAAAAGAACATGTTTGCCTTTGTGAATGAAACTACTTGACACAATTTTTTCTTAATGAATCTGTACATGTAGGTGTTTATAAATTCTTTGTTTCATCATTTGCTTCAGTGTTTTTTGATAATAAAAGATAAGAGTTTGTAACTCCTTATATTCCCTTTGTGATGAGCCTACTCTACTGCAGACTTTCTGGGTATCACCTATTTTTTTTCAAAAGTTTACAAAGATAACTGTGCAGGACTTTGAGACCATATCAAGCTTTTTCTCAAAGTGTTTAGTGAGGAATTCCACTTTTCCAATTCGAAAAATGCAGTCAGTCATGTTCCCTATTGTATTAATTGAATTCACTGAAATGCTTTACTTGAATGAAATACAGTCTCTGCAGGGGATCAAAACAGCTTGCCATGAGGTAGCATAAAATAGATGCACATCCTTCCTTTTATTAAATAGATTAAACACATCTACCAGGCTTTTAGATGTCCTTTTTCTAGCCAAAGGTGGGATTTTTTGGAGGAGCAAAATAAAGAAAATACACCTTTAACAACAATAACCTAAAACAAAGTATTATCACCTAAGAAAAAAGTCATTTGAAAGCCAAGGACACACAATAAATGTCATTGGTTTTCCATTCCCAGCAGAGGCTAACATGCCTACTTGTGGTCTAGAAGGATGAAAATTAAAAACCTCTCTAGAGAAACTGAGAAACTTGATGCTTATCTTCCTGCTAAAAGCTGGAACATCATTAATAAATTTCCACCTCCAGGTCTGAATAATCACCTTGAGGCGAAGGCTGAGTAGAAATGAGTGCCTGGAATACTTTTCCAGGACAAACATTCTCTTCACCAGTTTATCAGCTACATCTACGTTAAGAGCTTCCATATACAACTAGTCACTCTGGAGGTGCTTCAGCTGCACTCCAGGATGACTCACAGGGTTTGGTGTTTTTGAGGAAAAGCAGATACACTGAAAAACCAGGAACAAATGTGCTCTAATACGCTTCAGTTCACTCTTGATCACCCAGACTTTCAGTCTGGTTTCTCAATAGACTGAGATTGCAGCAAAGAACTTGGAGCTCATGTGCTAAGATTCAGCCTTGCAATGCAACTTGATCTGCTCTGTATTTAAGAGACACATTTTCTTTACCTGATTTTAGCTTTTAGAGCTAATGTACTAGCTTATTTCTCGGAACAAAAAAACAGCTCCATCATTTTAAAAGTGCCAAAATGGCAGTCTTAAAGGCTTTAAACAGCACTATTTTGACTGCTCTTTCTACTTTTCTCTTCCATGTGTCTCATGTAACATGTTTGTTGAATTCTGAAAATTCTTCAGAAGCCAAATTCCCAGAGGCAGAACATCGATAAAGATATCATATCTCCAGAGATGTCCCCAGTATTGACCCTGGGAAACATCACTTGTGACCAAACCCCAACTGGATTTAGCTCTGTTCCCCACCACTCTCTGGTCCCAGCCATCCAGATAGATTTCAACCCACTGAAGGGTGCACCTGTCCAAGCCATGAGCAGCCAGTTTCTCCAGGAGAATGTTGTGGGACACAGTGTCAAAGGCTTTACTACAGTCCACGTAGACACATCCACAGCCTTTCCCTCATCCGCTAAGGGGGTCACCTTCTCAGAGAAGGCCATAAAGTTGGTGAAGCTGACTGTGTCAGACCACCTGGTTGTCCTGCACATGCTGCATGATCACACTCAAGATGATCTGCTCCATGACTTTCTCCAGCACTGTGCTCAGGCTGACAGCCCTATAGCTCCACATATCTTCCTTCTGGCCCTTCTTGTAGATGGGTGGTACATTTGCTAACTTCCAGTCAACTGGAACCTTCCCAGGTTAACCAGGACCATTGGTAAATGACTGAAAGTGTGTTGGATAAATAAGGCAAGAGGCAAAAAAAGGTGAAATCATAAAGAATTTTGTCTTTTTTGGCTTCTGATGAAGGGGGATAGGTGTGGAATAAATAAAAAAAAGAAAGTACGTTCATTAAAATTTTTAATTTCTGGAGATTTGACATCTCTTGACAAAGAGGAAATCATTAAAGTCAGAAGTTAACTGTTAGATGAAAGTGGTATCATTCCCCCACATTGCAGAGTGCTGTACCACCCAGATTTGGACAGAGGGAACATGAACGAGTGCCAGAGTGAGCACATCAGCAGATGCACATGTAGGATGATAAAGTCTTGATCTTCACAATAGAGCTGAGATCAGAAATGTGCTGAGATGCAGAAATTCACTTTCAAGCACTCTTTTTAGAGTTACCCTTGCTCAGTGGGAATCCCCACTTACTGTACAAAATCAACTGAGAATTGCCAGGATGAATCATAACAGGGGTCCAACCTGCCCTAGCCAAAACCAGAGATGTTGAGTTCCAGACACCTTGGGCCTAAAATCACTAAAAAATATGTGACTTTTTAAGTCACAGTTCTCTTTTGCCGTTATAGCTGTATGTATTTCAAGTCCATTCTGTGTAAGCCACGTTGCTTTGTCATAGCTCTAAAACTGCAGTAATGGCAAAGGGATACATTTATTTGTAACTATTGGTCAAAGTAATAATTCTTTTTAAACTATTGCCCATAGTTTGGTGGCAATCTTGATTTTGATTTTTTTTTTTTTTTGTCTTTGTGGCAAAAACACAAAGGTTCACAAAATTAACATAAGTAAATGTCAAGAGATGAAAAAATAGAACGAATCTATCAGTATGATAACTGATCAATATACATGTACTTCAAACAGTAAAACATCTCTACTCTGAGACATGAGAAACAGCTGGAATTACCAGGGAACTTAATGGCATGTAGGTGTCCAGAGGAAACTGTGGTTCTCCTATGGCCACCACCTTCTCTCTCTGTCTGTGATTTAGTGGCCTTCAAATACAAAAAAATTACTAATTACAAGTGCAGATCCCAAGAAGGAAACAGATTACCAAGGCAAAAATGAGATGTAATGTTCTTCAGGTAACGGCATTTCTCAGGTGTTTGTTACAAGGGATCTAAAAAGTTGTTTCACCGTCTTCTCCTGTGCACCACAGTGATCTCCATGAACCCTGCAGAAATTCAGGCTCTGATCCCACAAACAGAAATAATCCAGTTTAAACTTTTGAATAGTCCCATTAGGTTTGCTGAAGTTACTCTTTCACATGAAGCCAATCACTGTTATCAGGATTTCTATGTCTAGAGAAAGGTTTCCAAAGCTCACCAAAGTATTGGTCAAAGGTTGCTGAGTAAGACTCTGCCAGGGCACTAGGAATGAAACTGAGATGTAGGACACTTCATGTCATGTTGAGGAGAAGTCCACAGACACTGAATGTTGCTGAAATACCTCATATTTTATCTGGACATGCTCCTGGAATAAAATAATTTGAAGTGTATTTGAGGAAATAAAAAAGAATGAGTAAAAATAGTTGCAAGAACACAGGAAAACAGGAATCATTACTTTTGCTACACTCAATGCTTCACAGTGAGACAATAGATGCACACTCCTTGGACGTATTAAAGTTCCCAATTCTGTGTGCACAACTGATATCATGGACTTACAGCCCCATCAAAAATGAAGGGAAAGCATCATTTTGTCCTCTGTGAGAGCAGAAGACAAGTTTGGAAGCTCACCGTTCCCCTGTGGCTGGTAAGAAACGTGAGTAATTTCATATTAGTACATGAAGTTTCAGGATGAAAGGTGTAAAAGTGAGAGGCTTTAGATTTTCCCTGTGTGTTCCCAAAAGAAATATTGAACAAACCCCACAATGATTTTTTTAAATGAGATTCTCAGCTTAAAATGACTGCCAGCCACTGCAAAAATCAGATTCATTTCTTGAACAGAAAAATGGAGAGGGGACGCTTGTCTAAGACTCTTTCAACTCAGACTAGTTTGTCATTCTCAGACCTGATTTTTCATTTTGAACAAAAGATATTACTTGAGTTCCAAGTTCAATTAAAATTGAGATAGGTTTGTTTTTTTAAAAATTATGAGATTTTCTACTTCAAATAGAGAAATCTGCCTTCAAATAATTTCTCTAGCTGTTGAGTCATTAGCTAATCCAAAATAAGTAATAATTACATGCAACAAAAAATAAGGTTGCACAAGATTTTCTATTGAATATAACAGTATGTTTTCACAATGTCTCTGAGTAAGTGCACGTATCATGCCAAGGTACGTATATGACATATATTTCTTTATTCTTAGAAACAGTTCATATTTTCTTTCTTCATACACTGGATCCAGCCTTCACTGAAGTAAATTCACCCTGAAGCAAGCGATGTCTTCCATGGATACAACACTATGATATATATCTGGGACCAGCATGAATAAATCCATTAATTCTCTGCATGAATCTTTATTAATTTTACATAATATTCAAAAAAATTAATACTGCTATTTCTATGGTACGTGTCCCATATACTTAATACTGGGCTTCAGTATCAAGAAAATAAGACATTAATTAATACGTGTCTGAATAACAAACTATGTTTAAAAATCCACTCAGTTAAGAAGCTAACAATTATTTGTTGTTAATGCCACATTATAACCTGCAAGAGAATTGGTTGCGTCCTCCATCAGTGTTGTATCTAATTATATATTCCAGATGAAAATATAGAATTTCTTTCTATTTATTTTATATGATTTCTAAGCAAATCTTCTCTAATTGAAAAGTCTGGAAAACTCATAATGTTTTTAAAAAAACAGTGGGAGCATGTCCACCAAACAGAAAGTTTTATTGTTGTGGTTTTAAATTAAATATCACGCCTGTATTTGGTATTTAATTGACATATTAACTTACCTGGTGCCCTACTCCCCCAGGAGGAACTGAGCATCCTAAATTTGCATTGATGTAATTGACTGGAATGAAACATCTTTCATTTCCCAAGCCCTTGTAGGTCACCCCACTCCACAAGTTTTGCTGAAATACAAGTAAGACCTTTTCTTTTAAAAAATTACTCTTATCGTGTGCATGTGCAGGTCTCAGAAGTCAGTCAGAATATAGTAATTTTGTTTCACAGCACAAATGTTGTGGTTAAAACAGTCCTGGTTTTAGAAATCTGATAAAATTAAGTGGCATTTCCTGTTTGAAAGAGGGGAACAACAGAATTTTTCAGGAGCATGCAATGCAGAAACATTCAAGTAGGGCAGCTGATTTCATGGGATATAGGGTAACTTGTCTACAGTTCAGAATGTAAGAAAAAGTATTCCCTGCACTCCATACTAATGTTGTCTTACCTATTTATCAGGAGATAGGAATGCAACATTAGAGATGGCCTTTAAATGCACATCTAAATAAAGGTATAACTTGTACTTCTGCAAAGCTGTGAGGAAGTTCCTTCCCTATCAGCCCTTTTTTTTCTTTTCTGTGGCTTTTCTAGACCAGGGGAGCAGACAGGTGGGCAGTAAATTCAGTGTACTGACTTTAGAAAGAGCTAATCATCTGAGTATGACAAGCCTTTCAGAGCTCAGATATGGTTATCGTAATTTGGACATCTGCATATTAAATATCCACAGAAAGTTCAGAAAGTTTTGATGTCTAGACCGAGATAAATGTTCTTACATTGCACTCCATAAATAAGAAACTCATCAGTTAACAACAATCACTGCCTGCCAAGGATGCCCTCACCTTGCCAGAGGATGTCCAGCCTCTCTCCTTATTTGCCTTTGCAAAGGAGAGATCATTGCCGGTACATTTACTCAGATGACACATCTGAGCCACTTGTAAATAAAGCTGCAAATTGATAAATTCTATGTAGTAGATTTCATAAATGGGTTTCAGATGTTTTCTTTATTTTTTTTTAAACCATGGAATCTTAAAGACTTGTTTAGATCATGTCACAGTAAATTCAAGTATTCATCTGCAACAACGTACATTAAAAATGAAGCACTTCTTTAAAGTAAATATGGAGCTAAAATCTAGTAGAATAACACCACAGAAATTTTGCAATTGTGTTTTTGTTGCTAAAGCTGGTAATCAGTACTGAATCTCAATCACTATAGCTGTATAGCCCCCTGCTTGAGGATGTTGCTGAGGTTACTGCACTTCACTGGACTTGTCTGATTTACCAACGGCTTGGCCTAGGCTTTGGGAATAGGATTCACATGAAAAAATGCAGTGTCTAGTGTAAGCAGACCTGAGTATCTGAGATAAAGGTATAGATTTTCTGTATAGTCATGGAGAAAAATAAGTCTTTTAAGGTGCAAATCATCTCAATCTAAAGTAGAAATCTAAGCCAGGCCAGATGAACTGTGTCTAAAAAAGTCTGTTTTCTTCTCACTTACAGACCTTTCAGAGAATCCAGGATAAGTAACACAGGCACAGATGTCAATACCATGGAACTCCATTTTATATGAGATTAATCCCTGATCAAAGGTCTAAACCTGCTTGCATTCAAGTCCAAAGGGGATTTAGAATTGCCCTGCTCCGATAGAAAGTCCCAAGTCCATTAAAATTATTGTTCCCGGAACATTAGCAAATTTGCAGATGACACCAAGCTGAGGGGGAGTGTTGATCAGCTGGAAGGCAGGAGGGCTCTGCACAGGGACCTGGAGAGGCTGGAGAGTTGGGCTGATTCCAATGGGATGAGGTTCAACAAGGCCAAGTGCTGGGTCCTGCACTTTGGCCACAACAACCCCTGCAGCGCTACAGGCTGGGCACAGAGTGGCTGGAGAGCAGCCAGGTGGAAAGGGACCTGGGAGTTTGGATTGACAGGAAGCTGAACTTGAGCCAGCAGTGTGCCCAGGTGGCCAAGAAGGCCAATGGATCCTGGCCTGGATCAGGAACAGTGTGGCCAGCAAGAGCAGGGAAGTGATTCTGCCCCTGTACTCAGCACTGGTGAGGCCATACCTGGAGTGCTGTGTCCAGTTCTGGGCCCCTCAGTTCAGGAAGGACATTGAGGTGCTGGAGCAGGTCCAGAGAAGAGCAATGAGGATGGTGAAGAGACTTAAACACAAGTCCTGTGAGAAGAGGCTGAGGGAGCTGGAGTTCTTTAGTCTGGAGAAGAGGAGGCTCAGGGGAGACTTCATCACTCTCTACAACTCCCTGAGAGGAGGTTGTAGCCAGGTCGGTCTCTTCTTCCAGGCAATCAGCAGCAGGACAAAAGAGCACGGGCTTAAGCTCTGACAGGGGAGGTTTAGGTTGGATATTAGGAAGAAATTCTTTACAGAGAGGGTAATCAGGCATTGGAATGGGCTGCTCGGGGAGGTGGTGGATTCTCCATCCCTGGAGGTTTTTAAGATGAGACTGGATGTGGCACTGAGTGCCATAATCTGGTAACCACGGAGGTGTTGGATCAAGGGTTGGACTTGATGATCCCAGAGGTCCTTTCCAACCTGTCTGATTCCATGATTCTATGATCTCTGGCAACAAAGAATTCCATTGATAGACTTGTTCACATATACATGCAACAAGTCTCAAGCAAGGACTGACCTTCCACACAAGGACTGACCCTCCTTGATTCTAGTTTTCATATGGAGTAGTTAAACTCTGCCCTATGCCTGGCACCACTTCTCAGGCTTTTCAAATTTCCAATAGCCTGTGCTAGCAAACATATGGAAATCTAGGAGGTCACCACCTGCAGCAGAAGGGTAAATAAATTATTATACAAATGACTATCAAGCACCTAAACCAGTAAAATTAGGTCAGCAGCAAATGTAAGATAAAGATATCCACCTGTAGCATGACATACAGGAGACAAAAATACCTGTACCTTGACAAGTTGGTTTCTAGGATTCTTCTTTGAATGCCTGTTTCTTTCCAAGTGCCCAGGCAACATAGGTTATGCACAAAAGTCTATGCAACATGATAAATGGTGTGTCTGTAAAGTAAATGAACACACATAATTATACAGGAATTAAATAAAATCTAAAACAAGAATGAGTGTGTAAGTTCATGAATAAGTGAAAGTACACAAAGTAAGGTATATGTAAACTTATCTTGTGTCCTATGAATCATTCTTGACATACAACTGTAACGGCAGCCTTCATTAGAAAGGGGAACAGCAAAAACTTCTAAGAAATGAACTAGGAATGCTTCCTAACGTTCAGTGGTTTGGCATTCTTTGTTAAAAAGGTGGAGGAAGCATAAACAGAGCCTGCATGCATTTCATGAGTCACTTCAGAAATTAAAATTTTGTGTATGAAGCTATGTCACTTGAAAAAGAGGATGTGATATGCATGTGGTGGGCATGAAAACAGTGTACACACATCTTGTTGCTAGTTGTGGGCTCTGCTTTATAAATGCTCATCTTTCTAAGGCTGAAATTTCAGAGAAGGAGGAAACATTTGATATCTGAAGGTTTTCATTTTATTCTAGAATGTAAACACGTCCTACAGAAAGGAAGATAATGCAGTTTTAGGGACTCAGGAAATAAGTGTGTGCGTGTGTGTGTGTGTGTGTGTGTGTGTGTATGTGTGTGTTGTAACCCTGTATGTCTTCTGGGATCATAAATTAATTTACAGATCTACTGATCCTCTAGCTGATGTAGTCTTAGTTTTCCTGAAAATCATTCATAGATACATTTAGTATTCTGAGAAGGGCACACAGTCATCTGAGGACCATGGACGGGGACAGAGAGGGAAGGGATGGATCCCCATGTGTGTACACAGTTACAGTGATCACATTCAACCTCCAATGGCACAATGAGCTACATCTTTACAGTGAAGTCCTAAAAGGAATGGACTGCTATTTGCAATCAGCTTCCCAAACCACCTTCCCTCAGGCTTCAGGGTTTTACAGGTACTGATCTGTCTCATCTCCTCCAACTGGAGCATCCCTTTCCATCTCACCAGCTCTGCTTTGGCAGCAAATTTTCTAGCCAGATGAGTGCGGTTGTGGTGGCTGAAAAGAACTGGAAATTCATAGTAATTTATCTCTTTGTAACATCAAATGCACAGCAACATGGTTGTCTGATGTTTTAAATTATTAGAAGGGAATATTTCAGTAGGTTTCACTTGTGCTCAGTAGTCAACTACTGCACAGAGCTGAAGTGACAGAGGGAAATGCTTTGGCTGATACCAGATCTTCTTTGTTCTGCTCTGTTACCTGTTCTTCCTGCAGGATAAGAGAATGCAGAGAAAGGGAGGACAAGCTAAAAAAAAAATGAAGTTGTGCAGTAGCTATCTTTTGCTGGGCAGAACGCAGCACTGAAGTATTGGGTTATTTATTGAGTGTTTTTCTTAATGAACACAGAGTTAAGAATTCTGCAGTAACTTCATACTCCCAGTTTTCACTCAGGGAAGTTTGCAAGCCCCTACAGTTGCACACAAACAAACTGACAACGTGATCCTAAAATGCAGAACACACAAAGGAACAGGAAAACCTGTTTCACCATTTCTAAATCAGTGTGCTGGCACCTTGCTTCTGACTGAAGTTTTTGGCACTTGGAGACATCACACAGAGTTGGTCAAGAATCCCGCAACATAGTGCAATTTTATGATAATCAGAGGCTTCATGGAAACATTTTTGTTTCAAAAAACTCTCACTAAATAGGGAGCAGCATTCCCTGTGGTTTCCTGCCACCTCATCTCTCCACCACGAGCTTCGATCACTGAGGCTCGTGGCCCTCGACTATCACTTCCCTCCTGCTACGACTGCCCCAGGACCAAACTGCCCCAAATTAAAGTAGGACTTTTAAGACACTTTTAAGACACCTTAGTAAAATCTCCAGCAGCTATGTAGGAGCTAGAACCCAAGTCCCTTCTATGCCTTACTATGCAGTTGTATAGATTTTTTGCTGAAGCCAGACTTTCTCTGTGTCCCAGGATTTGCACTTCATAGCAGGGATGTGCACTGAGGGGCTTTCCAACCACCCCTGTGTCCCAGATTCCTACCCACAGTCTTATGGCTGCTGGGAACCTGCCCCTGATTAGCCCAGACCTCCAACTGCATTGCACTTGCAGAATCTTACCTCTAGCTTCAATTTACAGGGGAAATCCCATGTGCCTTTGTCAGCCATGCTGAGGCTGATGAGAAAGCTTGAAACAATACATCATTCACAGAAGCAAGGCCTACATGATACAGGTATACTTTGCTGCACTGTCCCACTGTTAGCCAGTTTATTAGGTAGAATGCTACTTCCCAGCTCATGTGCTTGCTGTTGAGGCAAGCTCTGGTCTGGGGTAATTTTCTTTGTTTTTCCCCAGTTCCAGAAATGCAGGAGGAGGAGACGATCCAGATAACACACACAAGTGTAGTTCTAGTTAACAACAGGACTGGCCATGTGAAGAAATGCTCCTCACCTGAGCAAAACCACAGGGTATCCAGCCCTCAGTGCTACCATGTCCTTCTTTAAAAGCAGCACATGTTGTTACAAATGCAGCTCCAACTTTTCTCAGTGTGGGATTGTGTTGCTCTCTTTCAAACAAGACAGATATAATCCTTCATCCCTCCTTCTAACTGAGAAGAAATCAGTTGAGGCTGTGACTCAGAGCAAAACTGTTGGCCCCATTGAAGACCACAGCCTCTCCTTTGAAGACCATGTTAGATGTGACTTAATAACACAGTTTTTAGGCACATAATTACTAGTTGGATCCCCAAGATAACCTGATGCTGGCAACACGTGCTGTCAGATCCTCGAGACTTGATTATTCTAGTTCTTCCATTGCCACTTACAGAAGGCTGTGAGTAGGAGCCCTGGGGCTACCTGTGGCACTGAAACACCCTCTTAAATGTAACACCCTCCCTGCCCTACAGCCATAGCTTTCAGGGTGTCAACCCAAACAAGGGACACCCCACTTTCCCTTTCTTCTAAAAAGCTAAATAGAGGTGTAGTTATAGAGATATTGGTTATAGTGAGATCTTCCCTACCCAATGAGTTTCTGCTCCCAGCTACAACTTAGTTCTGTGTGACATCCATCCTGCCTAAAGTCCTCTCTCAGAGATGTGTTACCTCACTGAAACCAGCCCTCTCCACCTATGTGTCTCTTTTATTTTACTTACCTATTCATACACTTCTTGAATGCAGAGTGCTTATAACTAATGAGAATTTTTAATGACTGTGATTCATCAAATGAGTTATGGATTAAATTATTAGTTGTTGTTATTATTGCTACTATTGCTGTTATTAATAAGCCTTATTGATATTTATTAATAGACCTTACTGACATGCAATTTTGTAGCAATTTATAAAGTTAATCAGTTTTTCTGGAAACACAAAAGAGCATAGAATACATCCAAATGTGTAATTTTTTTATTCAGCATCTCTCTCTCTCTCTAACATAAAAATACTTATTACCATATTACCAAGCAATCTTTTTGCTATTATTAATCCCATGTCTCTGTAGTACCAACCAGTGTTGTCATTAAGGGCATTCTGGAAAGGAAGTACTCATCACTGACAAAAAAACCACAAAATCCCATGTACTTTACAGAAAGAAAGAAAAGAAAGATCATTGATTGAAGAAGACCAACTTCTTCAGAAATTTCTGAACTTGTGTGTAGCTTTTAAAAATTCCCCACCCACATTATTCTCTTTGAAGCACGCTCTCACAGAGATACTCCTTCCATTTCTTGCCATAAAACTGTCAGCTGAGTGTTTCATGTTGTGATACAGCTCTCTGTGTTACAGGAAATCGACCTAAGTAGTTTTCCTGTGAGTATAAAAAAAGCAGATAAAATCCATTAACCCATTCAATACATGATATATTTACACACTCGTAACTTTGCATGTCCTGCAACAAAGAAAAATGGTCTTAGTAGGAAACAGCAGTGGTTGTGGGGAGAGCTTTTTTTCTTTTATGAACCTTTTTTTTCGACTTATTGGGTAATTTATTTATCCACTAAAGATATGTGTGGGTGTGTTCATGAGTGGCCTTTCTTTATAAAATTGCTGTTTCTAACAGCTGCAAAATAATTATTTTCATATGAATATACTATCTCAGCCTAGAAAATTAACATCTGTTTTTCTTCTTCATTTGGCAGGCCAGTATGTTGCTGAAACAGAGCTGTGTCATGAGCTCAGACCCAGCTCTAAATTCTCAAAGTGTGGTAAATATTTCTGATTTAACTCTTGCTGAAGTCCCTTGCTGTATTATTAAAGATGTGCAGACTGTAAGAGATTAGGAGCTGTGAATAAGGCAGTGCAAGTTCATATTCCTTATCTAAATTTCCCTAGACATCTAGACAAAGAGAAAGTCTGGAGCTGTAATAAGGATATCTTGCACTGTGGAATTCTTAATAATTCTTAATGTTCTGCAGATAATGGTTTATCAAAATACACACTCTCCTAGAAGTATCCTAATATTTCACAGGAATAAATTTTGCAGTACAAATGGGAGAAGACAGCACAGAAGACTTCAGCTTAAACCATAATAAGAGGTGAGCAGGGATCATAAACTCAAGATTCAAACCCCAAAATGTGTAGCAGTAACTTCATCTATCAGAATTTTTTTGTCATCTACCTATTAATTTTGCATTCTTCTCCAAAAAATCCTTTATCTGTGATATATTCTGCCTGAACTCTGCTGTTGGAACCACTGAATAATACCAGGTTGAAAGGAACTCCAATTACAAGACCACCTTATCTCACTGCACCTGACCATACTGCAAAGAGAGTAAACAAAACCACTGAAGAGACACACACGTGTAGGTCAGAAAGGAACAGCATGAGAACCATCTTCAAAAGCAAAATAGGTCATATTTCAGGGAAAGGATTTTTAACCTTCCAGTGGCACTCAAAAAGCTGCAGATGACCCCTAACTGAGATAAAATATTGCCAACTCTTCTCTTTTGTGGAAACAAGAGGCTTGCCTAGCCTTTCTTTTGGTTTGTACTCAGTCTTATGTTCTCATAAATTCTGAACTACAGCTTCTTCCTGTTCTACTTCCCACTCTCTTGCTGATGATACATCACCATGTACCTCTGGAATATAGTCGTAATTTTTCAGTAAATTCCAGCAGTTAATGTTTATTGTTGGAGTCAGCTGTCCTTTAGTCCAATTTCACATCTAAACTCACTTATTTGGGGAAAGGTACAAATGAGAGACTACATAATTTCTTTCACAGCATCATCCTAGCTTATGCAAAAAACCTCTCCATGTTTACAACCCTCAGAAACATAAACTTCTGAAATAATAAATTCCACAGACTGAAAGTTTTCTTCAGCCTAAGTGATCTCAATAACCTGTAAAAATCTCCTTCTGATTCCCAGAAATGTAATTCTGGTTTTCAGGAGGAAATAAGAACTGAAGGATTTGATATCATGTCTTGTGCTTGGGGGCACTTATGTGTGATATACACATTTTTCTGCTTGTCTTATATTTAAATCATGTAAGTACAGTCCTGACTATTGAGGGTACTTATTCTCAAATGCCATGCAAGGATGTTGGGTAGCACAAAATCTGTAGGTACAAGGAAGTTCCACAACACTGAAGGCAATCAGAGTTTTCTGTTTTCCCCTTCACTGTTAAAGTGCAAGTGCAACAGTTGGGTTAGGATGAGAGAAAAATTACTCTTTTAATTTTGGGTCTAGGTTTATCTGTGATGCTAAAACACCTACAGGATGTTTTAGCGTAGTGAGGGACCTGAGGGGTTTGTGCAGGTCATTTCTCCAAGCTGGAGCCGTGTTGCTCCTTCAGCCTGTGCCTACCAAGACTGAGGGAAAAAAATAAAGTAGAAATATAAAACTTCCCTGCTTAAGGTTACGTATGTCTTAAGCGTTGACTAAACACACTTCTGTGGTGATTAACTTCTTCCTCAGTCATATTTTCATTTCCTAATGTAATTGTAGACTATATTACATAGCTGAACAAGAAAATTCCAAAAAGTTCTTAAGGAGCCACGAGGAAACACATGCAAATTCAATTTTTCTCAACTCTGCTACAAAAGCACTTTTTGTCATTTCATTACTTAGAGAGTGCTCCTGTCCCCCGTTCCTTTTTCCTCCTGCCAAACCTAGCAGAGATTTCTCTTCTACCTGTCATTTATTGTCCCTTAACTGGCATCTCTGAAGAGAGAGAGGCTAAAGAGGGTTACAGAAGCCGCACTGACAGGGAGCACTGCCAGGGGCCAGCCATGGCCCTCTGCTCCTCATCAGCTCCTGGCCCCTGCCTCTGCCTCTGCCCCTGTCCCTGACCCTGGAAAGGCCCTGGAGCACCACCAAGGCTGCTCTGTAAAGCACCTGTGCACAGCCAGGGCTGCTCTCCATCAAGTGGTGACTCAGAGTACCAATTCGTGTTTTTTTGCCTTCCATCCCAGAAACAAAGTGGACAAAGCATGGATGCTAAACATAATGAAAAATAAAGGACTATCTCACAGTCTGCTAGCAATTAAAATTACTGAAAGCCTGGTTCTCCCTCAAGAGTAAAAGGCTGTAATATAGAAAATATCCAGAAAATATGCAAGCTCCAGCTGTGAGTTGAGACCACTGAAAATAACACTAGGATATATATTCAAACATTATTCTTTGATGGCTGCATACAACTCAGAGCACTTTGAAATTACACTCAGTATTTAGGCATTATCAAATGTATTTTTAATTATACCTGAGTTCTATTCAGTTACACTTAGACTTATCCAGGATGCACTAAGAAGTGTACTTTATGAGCATAGCCCATTCTTCCATGCAAAGATAATCTCAGAGGTAGTTCACAATAACATCCATTCCTCTTTTATATTAGAGTCCTCCTTCCTACTTCCAGTTTTCATTGCTTTCCAGGACTGAGTCTTTCCCTTCAAGAAGTAGGAGGAAGTTTCCCCTAGAATGCAGCTTTTAAAACAGCACTCTCCATCAGTGCCATGTCCTTCCAAGGCCTTGACCAGAGGGGCTCTGAAGTTCATGTTCAATTCCTGATTTCCATTTTTTGCACTGGAACACCCTCCAAGATGCTCTCCAGCATCTGTGCAGCCTATTCATTGCTCTGGCATGTCCTGGATTTCTCATTGTCCATTTTGACACAAGTGGAGGAGGACCACAAGGTTTTCCTGAGCCTCCACAGCTCCTGGGACCCTGGCTCTAGCTCTAGTTCCTCAGAAAAGACCATAAGTTCTGCTGGAAGTAGATCTCCAAGAACATCTTGCTTTTATGGCAGATTTAGAAAGGAACATCTCCATTGCATGGACAAGAAGATGGATAAGAAAGGGAAGGCACTGTTCATCAGCATTTAAAGCTGTACCTAGGGTTTAGGACCTTTGCATCAGAAAAGGAAGATAGATCTGAGCAATCACATTCTGGCTCCTCTGTGGCTCATCAGCACAATTTCAGTATCACAGAAAAAGTGATAGACATTTAAAGAGTAACTTGTGCAGAATTTTGGTGACCACTAGAAAAAAAACCTGCTCTCCTGTAAAAGCAATTCAATTTTCATTAAGAGCCAGTACTGCACAGTTTGAAGTGCTAGAGACTATTGGGAAGGAACAGAGGAAAATGGGGAGAGATGGTTTGAAAAAGCTTCAAAAATGCATCTCAAAGGATGTTTTATCTAGGCAATGTGACAAAAACCAATTAAAACATATAGAATAATTTTTGGCTAACTGAAATGTTAACTTTCATGGAATTTACATTCAAAAAAATATCTTGCCTAATCAATGTCAAAATTTCCATAAAAGTATTAAAAGTGTACTGAAAATAAAAATTTATAGTCAGCTTTTATTGTAAAGACCAATTTTAGCAATTTTGGAAATTTAAATGCAAAAAATCTTATTAGAGGAATAAAACTATTTATTTCAAAAAGGAGAAGAAGTTGAGTCTGAACACTCTGAAGAAAATTGCAGTTAATTTAAAGAGAAGTTTGCTACATCTAGATTTTTATTACTTTTTCTAGTGACCCATATTTTAAGCCTCTGCAGTTACTCATGAGCAAACTCTATTTAAAGATGGTACTTCTGTCATTAAACAGCTTAAATTAAGTCTAGCATTTCCACCTTTTCCATTGTTTATTTTCTAATAGAGCTCAAATTGTGATCTGCTTCTCTCTCTGATAGATTTCATTATGAGCCTTAACCACTATCTCAAGAGAAGTTAGTCTTGAGTGTTACAGGTCTGACCAGTGTCATACTCAGCTCAAACTCTCCCTGACTTCCATAAGTTTTGGACTGTAGTCTGTTCCTTGTATGAATGTATTGCCCTCTGTTGGTCAGGTGTATCTCACAGAGCATCACAGAAGACAGGAAACCCAACCATCTTTACTTTGTCAGCCAGGAGATTTGTTTCTATGTCTGCTGGACAACTAGAAGCACTCCAGGAACTTAAAAATATATGGCACACTTGCAAAGATCCTTTTTTTTTAATTTTAATTACCCCAAAAGGGGTTTTTTTTACATTCTTGCAAGACATTATTCCTTTGCATCTCAGAATAGCCACTGGCATCATATTTTCATGCCTGAAAATACAAAGAGCATTAATCCTCTCCTAGGAAATTATGGGAGTGTTCTGGAGTGCAGAACCACAGTGATAATTGCTGTAAAGTACAAAAAAAGAGTTTAGGGAGTGAAACCCAGAGGAGCAGGGATAGAGCTTGGGACAGGCTCAGCAAGGCCCTGGGCCACAAGAATGTTACCAGACCACTTCACAGCATCCACTGGTCAATGCATCTGTAGCTGCTTTCCCACCTGCCTTCAAACAACAGCACACACAGGCATCAATGCCTAATTGACAGCTCTCCTGCTACATTACCTACCTATATTGCTCTTAGCAACATTAGGATTTTATTTGCTCCTTAACCCAAAGTTGCCTATTGACCAATGCATGAACTGGTGTTTTCATGCATTTAACACAATCCCTTACAAATCAGGTTCTTTTCTGAGTGGCCAAAAGAATGAAATCTCGTTGCCTATAGATTTGTAATTGAGTTCCCATGTGGACTCTGGGATATTTAATTACCGTCCTTTCTGCAAGTGAGAATTTTAATAAGGTATTTCCTAATCCGCACATTTGTTTTCACAAAAATTATCGGAGTATCATATCCTCAAGGTGTCCGTTTATCACTGTGGGTTCAAATTAATCCATGATTTCAAGTTATGAGAGAGGAGTCCAACAGATATGCACACAGATATACACATGCCAAGTCATCCTGTAAGTCTCATCTCCTTAGGAATATAGGTTTCCAATTTGTACTGAAATCAAGTAAAAATGCAAATTAAAAAAAAGAATTTGAGGTAAAAAATAAGAAATTGTCATGTGGCTGGAGACAATCTCAGGGCCTAATCTCACTGAAAAGGAGCCTCTGTGTTTGTTCCCATAAAATCTGCCCCCAGGTTTTGGCCCTACATCAAGTACCAAGTAAGAGAAGATATTTGGGGGAGAGAATCAAGGAGCTCAGTGGTTTTGTTTTTTCCCCACTAAGTGCCCAAGAGAAATCCAGCCTCCTTTCCATCCACAGAGAGGTGTCTGCCACAACCTCCCCACTCATCCGGACACATGAGCATCAGAGCACAGCCCGACTTGCTGCCCTGTTCTCCTCCAGCAGCGTGGGCGATGGCAATGTCCCAGAGCAGGGGACCTTGGAGACAAAATTGTTTGTGCTTCTCAGAGCTGCTTCTCCTGGGATGTGTCATCAGTGCCAGCCACAGCTTCAAACTCTTCTCTCTGTAACCATGGGAGCCAAAATTCATCACACTGTTAATGAGGCAGGAGTGTCTGATGGAACCATATAATAGATCTGAGGACAAGAACCCAAAAATTATGCGGGCTCAATGGGGAAAATGAAGACATTTATAATTATACACCTAAAACAGAGAGAAAATTAATGTGTGTAAAATGGAGTTGGTTGGAATTTTTTCCTTATGTTTCAGTGGTTGGCACACAGAACTATATTATTGCATCCACCTTAGAGTTCTGAAATGAAAATTAAAAAAATAAAAATCACAAAACTGCCGGAGCTCAAGGCAAAAGAAATTCTGTTATTCATAATGAAAATGTAGTCTTTTGAAAGGATACAACCTTCAGTGTCTCAGGAAAATCAGGAGGTAGCAGCAGCACTCTTCATTGCTGGAAATTCACACGAACTAGGTTTTGATGGGAATATGTTCAGAACATAAGGACTGTATAAATTTGTATCTCCTGTCCATTTAGACAAATCTGTCTTTCCAGTAATCTGCAGTGGTCTTCCAGTTTAAAATGCCATATAATTCCAGTAACAGGCTTCCATAACCTACTGGTTTACCTTCTTCCATGTAACCCCTGATTTGGCTAAAATCTGTCCCTGGTTTTAGAGGTTTGCAGCTGTTCCAGCTACAGCTGCCAGGCATCTCTGAACATTTCTTGAGGTTTATTTTTTCTGCCTGGATCTGCCAGGGTCAATTGTCACACAAAAAGTCTGTTCAGGACAGCTCTGGATAAAAAAGTAATACAGAGAAAAGTAGCAGACAGCTCACCGCAGTGAACTTGCTCTCCAGTCAGATCTCTGAAGATACTGCATGAACTCTCTCTCGCACGACATACCCGTAACTTGTTTGAGTGCAGTGGCACTACTAAACAGTCATTTGCATTTATTATTATTACTCAATTCAAAGGCTGATGTCAAGCTGTCTGAGAGAAGGAAAGTACACAGTGCATTTTTAAAAAATCCTCAATTTGATTGGAGTTTTCTGTTTTCCTTGGGGTTTCTCTTTTCATTTTCTTTCTTCTTCTTTTTTTTTCTTTTTTTTCTTTTTTTTTTTTTTTTGAGCTGTGTTCTAAGAAAAGGAAAGCAGGGGATTTACTAAAGGCAAGGCAAGTCGGTTAGTTATGAGTCACCTCCATGACTTATAAAGGGTCTCAAGTTGTTTGGAGCAGGCTTTCTTCACCTAACTTGTGCTGCAGGGATATCAGGTGACCAGCCAGACCAACAGACCTCTGTGGCAACTGCTCCTGCCTCATTTTTTGTTTGCCTTCTTTCTCTCTCTTTCTCTCTCACTCTCGCTCTCTCTCTTTAAAAGAAGAAAAAAAAAAAAAAAAGAAAAAGAAAGACAAAACACAAGCCAAGCTGAGTGATCATGGTTAACCTGTGAGATGGAACAAAGGAAGTCTGTGGCCTTCTTGCTGAATTGGTTTTTCTTGCATCTCTGTGTAAAGAAAGTGCCTCGTAGCAGGTAGGTTTTTCAGTTTGGTTCTTTGGCTTTTTTGTTTATTTTTGCATGTGCTCTTTTTTTTTTTTTTTTTAAACGAGGAGTTTGCCCGTTACAGGAGATGGGATCAGGCCAAGGGAGGGGGCCCCAGGGCAGGGTTTAGAAGCCTGAAGAATCAGAGAGGCTGGACTTCAAACTTTATCACCCATGCAGAAATACCAAGGCAGGCATCCTTATGGGAATATGTCTTCAGACATCCAGGATCTCATAGTCTCAAGGGAATACAACCCCAGTCCCCTCCCTGTCACTGAATTCACTTTTATGGGTCACCTCACAAAGCTGGTGGGCCAGCACACACAGGAAAGGTGTCTGCGTGCTGCTTTTCAGCTCCTGCACCCCTCCTTTTGGTTTGAGGTGAATAATTTAGAAGACCATACAACATGGAATAGAATGCGTACAGTGGTTCAGTTACCTATTTGGAAGAGTTCTATGATTAATTTGCAGTTATTCTCTTGCCTACAGCTTGCCAGACACATTTTGACGTGGGGAAAAGTAACTGTACAGACAACTTTGATTAATTTAATTTTGACCATATAAGTAGTTTTGCCTATGGGCAAGTTCTGGTCCTCATTACATAATTAAGCATCAGAGAAATAATTAAGCAGCCGAGAAATGCTTTCTTTACAATATATCGATTTGACTTACATCATTTAGCTATGGTTTGTTTTAATTCTTCTTAAAATTAATGTGTTTAAAATGCCCATATAAGAACTTTACATAACCTTCTTGAAACGCATAACCATACCAACAAAACAAGAGCTCCATGCTCAGCATTAATACCTGTCTAGTGAAAACTCCAAGGTTTAATTTGGTAATAAAAATTTGCTCTGGAATCAAATTTTGCCAGCCAGCAAGATTAGTAATTTCTTTTATTAGATTTTCAATATGGCAGTTTTTAATTTACAAAGGAACAAGCAAAATAGCTGAAATTTGGTATTTAAAAAAAAAAATTATTCAGCTACTTGAGCCACAAAGTAGAAGTCTATTTTATTTCAGAGGGGAGTTTTCAGCAGAGTAAAGCCTCTTCTATCCACATACACACCTTTGGAGCTCTTCCAGTATCTTAAGTAAGACCTGAATTCAATAATTTTCTAAGTGTTTTAAAAAGAACAGCTTTACTTTCTGAGAAATTAAAGGAGACAGGGGACTTAAAATTCTTCTGAAAATGTAAATAGGGTATCTGAAAATGGATGTGTGGTGTATTGTTTACATATAATAGCCTTTTCTAGGTGATTAAAAGATTCATAGAATGTGCTAATTATATTAAAATTATATTTCTGCTGTTCAGAGCTAAAAACATCTCTGAAACTGGCACATTTAATTTTGGTCTTATTTTTTAATCAAAAAAAGGGGGTTTTCATGACTACAGAGGAAGACAGATTCAAAAGCCACTCTCATATACTCTACCAAGTTTATTTTCTACAAATAAATGGAAATAGGCTTTTCCAGAAGGCATTTTGCAATGTTCTAAGATATAAAATAGATGAGGCATATTACCCTTTGGCCAGTGCCTACTTCTCTCTCTCTCTCTGGTGAATGTTAAGGAAGGGCACACACAGACAGCACAGAGAGAAGAGTTAATTCTGCTGTAGCTGCAGTTGGGTGATGTGGGTGCTACCTCACATCCCCTACAAATCTATTCACACAGTCTGCTGGCTGGCACAAGACCCCGGAGTTCCTTCAGGTTTTTTCTCACAGAATCAGGCCTTTGGGTTATTTTCAGCCGTTAATCTGACATTGTACTAATGAGCTGTATCTCGTTTATGTACAGTGAATGCAGGGCTCACTAGGTCTGTTCAAAGCCTGTTGTGGTCAGAGTGGGTCTCTATTCTTTAGCATCAAAGCCCTATGCCTGAGGTCTATCACATTTTAATTACAACGTGACTGTGAGTTTACAAACTCACATGCATGAGCACTGCAGATTTCTGGCCTTGGTAATTGCCTTTTCTTCCACCAAAAAAGGACTTTGTAGCAGAGGCGATAGCACAACCCTAAGCACCACCAGATGAGGCTTCCTAAAAGGCAAGCTCTAAATTATTTTTGCTGTTTTCAAAATTTGGTGGCTGGTTTAAAAGAGGTGTTCTCCAGAGGTTTAAAAAGGGTGTTCTCCAGAGTTGAAATTACTTTCCTAATCTGAGTACGCTTTTCATAAAAAAATTTATATTGGGAAGTTCTATCAAAGCTGGTATGTCCTCTTGCTAGCAAAACAAAGACAAAAGGTTGAGTTTTATTCCAAATTTATGACCAAGGATCCCCTCTAGTTGACCAACAAGTAAATAAGAATTTGGTTATTTGGACTGGCTAAGAGTCATATAACAAGACTAATGAGGTGGATGCTTCTAGTCCATCAGTGGACCAGTCAGTCCACTCACACTCTTGAGGTACAAAGTTGTACAAATGTACAGGTGGGGTAAGGGGAACTTGTCACTTTTAAAGTACTTTGAAATACACTTGTGGTGATCCATCTGAAAGGAATCTGACCTTTTAAGTGGGCAACTTCTGTGAAGGCAATAGCAACGAAAGCGGGTAAGAAGTTTGAAAAGGAAAATAAAACACAAACCTATCTGGGGCCACTGCAACAGATGAAGGAACAGAAAAGCAGATGAGTGGATGGTACCTAATGACCAGATATCAGCAAATAAGATAGGAAGGATTCATGTGTTATTCTAATGTTACTGACTGAA
The DNA here is from genome assembly GCF_022539395.1 of Myiozetetes cayanensis. Lineage (NCBI taxonomy): Eukaryota > Metazoa > Chordata > Aves > Passeriformes > Tyrannidae > Myiozetetes > Myiozetetes cayanensis. The sequence continues at coordinate 14,114,511 of NW_026087742.1, forward strand.
GGAAGAGAGTGTTGGAAAGGGGAAGAGGGAAATCACACCAGATCTTATGAGCTTTTTCTTTATTAATGTTGCAAGGAGAATAATAGGGGATTTTATTTCATTATATTTAAGCATGAGTAGATGGTCATTGTTTCCACTGATGGCAAGGCCAAGTTTTTCGAGCTGTGTGAGCAGGCAGCAATACAGGTATTTGTTCATGTAATGGAAACCTGACGGCTGTACAAAAGGCTGTTACAAAGGTTCAGCAAGAGGAAACACGTGTCATTTCTCACCACTTCCTGATAAAGCATGATTCTTATTTTCGCCTTTAGCACACAGAAGCAAAACAGTTTGCAGTGCTGGAGATGCTATGAAGCTTTTAAACCCAAAACTGAAATGTTAGTGTAGCAGCCTAGGTAAAACTACTCTGTTACACAAACCCAAGATTATGGGATTAGAGAAATCCCAAAGTGAGGTCTCGTCTGTGGTTATGGTTACGCGCTTACCTACTTTTTCGGAGCAAATCTGCAGAGACCAAGTGCTGCCTGAAGTCTCTCACTTCCCTCACTGCTGAAAGTAGGCATAGGCAAGTTGAGAACTCATTCAGCTTCTTTAAAGAAACAATTATTAGATCTATTCAAGCGATCAATTTCAAAAACATCCCTTCTCCAAGTCTGAACATAAGCAGACTGAAGAGGAAAGTGCTGTCAACCACAAATGGCTGCTGCAAACCACAGATAAAAATACCTGCTTTTTTAGCAAAACCCATAAAAGATATGAAAGAATTAGGGTTTGGTAAGCATGGTGTGGCAACTTGGAACACACTTAAGAGAGTGCAAATTCACATATTCTATAAATATTCTCAGGGCAATAGGTTTGGAGGTGACAGGAGCTTCTGATAGGAAAGCTCTTGTCCTACTGCCCAGTGTGATCCTTATCCAAAGCTTAATGAAGCCAAATCTAGTGTTCCCACAAGAGGAACGGACATTTAGCATCAAGCCCTTCATAAATATGTACACCCACTGGCTGGCAACAAGTAAAGAAGGATTTAGGGACTTAGAGACATTAAAAGCACAATAACTGAATTAAAGAATAATTTGGGTTGGAAGGGATCTCTGAAGGTCATAAAATTCAAATCCCTTCTCAAAGCAGGTTCAATCCAGAACAAATTTAGATAAGACAGGAGCCTTTTATTGACAGGAATTATTTGTTTGCTTTCTTCCTAAAATAAAACAAAAACAAAAAATACCCAAACAAAAAAAAAAATAACTTAATGTCTTAACTTTTGTCTCTCATCCTCCTCCCCTGAACTGTACCCCTCACCTTACACATACACACATTTTATCACAGGTTTAGAAACTGTTTAACTTCATTGCCCACAAATGCAAATCTTACACCACAGGTCTCAGTGCCTGACTTCAGTAGGAGTTTAGTTTGAACACTCACCAGAGCTCTGAATCATCATCTGAAATTTGAGGTTTGGAAATTTCTGAACCGCTTTTTTTCTGCCTACCAAAATTTTATATTCACCTTGGAATTTTTGTTTGCTACTTGCACATCACAGCCATGTACTCGGCTGGTTTCATTTAGAGTGGCACAAAGTAAAAGGTAATTTCCCTAAAATCTCTAAATTAGATCACAGTCTTACTATGACATTTTAACTTCCTCTTAAAACATGTGTTAGTAACTGTAGGGAAGTTATAAAAATACACAAGTTTCTTTAAATTTACATACAAAGAAGATCTCCAAGACTGCCTCATATATAATGTCTCATTTCCCATACGGGTTTTTTTGTTACTTTTTGATTAAACAACAGAAAGGTGGTTGTTGTTTTCTTTAAGTGGTTACTGGGAGACTAAACAGAAAGCAAACAAGATTCAACTATTTATGAATTCTGCCCAGGAGCTGGTATTTTATTTTAGAAGGATGGAGAAAGAAAACTTATTTCAATCAAGACACACTTAGCAGAGAACTAACTGGGCATCACTTAGGCCTTTTTAAAACTGCTTGGAATGACTGTCTCAGCTATTCCACCCTTATAACTGATGTAAGTAACTAAAAATTGTAAAATAAATCAGATAATTTGATGTATAATGAGGATTCTCTAACTTTTCTTCTACTGATTGTATTTGTATTTCTTGTGTGATGTCTTTGCACATTTTGGAAATATTTTTAAGAATTACTGATTTCTACAACTATGTCTCCTTGTTAGTTTCCAGGGAAGAGTTCACAGTAGGCTGGAAAAAAAAGTAAAAAAAAATATTCAACTTTAGTCAGAAAATTTAGCACATTAATTTTATGGTCAAAGCATCAGTAAATGGACTGGTTAATATTATGAAGTGATTAGCAAACAGTATATTGTTCAACACAGGCAATTATAGTCATTAATCTCATTCTAACCTATTGGAATGAGGATGTAGGAGCCCTGTGTATGGATTCTAGACCAGCAATTAAATCTGTCCAACAGGTTTTCTCTCCTCTCAGTGATCATTTATTCCAGAGTCCAAAGGAATGTTTGTTGTTTAATCATAAATCTCGAATACTGATGAAACCAATTTTTTAGCTCTGTTTCTCACGTCCTGTTAAACAGTCAGCCCTCCTGAGAGGCATTTTCTCTTAAGTAAAAATCATTCCAACTAGTTTTTGCTTTTGTTTACTTTGAGTTCTTAAACATTTTGAGGCACTAGGCTGATATTAGTAGTCTTCATTAACTGATATACAAAGGGATTCAAAATTAGGCAAGACCATGCAATCACCTGTATTCCTTCTGCTCCAAGCAAGCTCAATGCTCTCACTGCTCGATGCATTCTGGTTCTCTCATAAAAGTAACTAAAACAATTGCAAGTTTGTCTCATTTAAAATGTACAGAAAACAGTTCCTGTATATTTTACTAACTACAGTAATTTTCTCTCCGACGTCTGTACTTCCTCTGACACAGTTTTTTAATATGCATGTCTTTTTTTTTGTCCTTTTTTTTGGTTTTTCTTAGGTCTATCGAGGGGAAAAAACAGTGGTTTCAGTTCTTTATGTCTCATACTCCAGCCTCTAGACTTCTTCTGTAGGCTGTATGTTGTTAATGCTAATCGTGATAGGGGTTTTTACCTCTGACTGACTCCTACATGTTAGCATTAACACTGTACCAAGCCTCTTACCAGAATTCACACGGACCAAACTGCTGCTGTGGGAGGAGAACAGAAATTGTGAATCAGTCAGTGTTCTGCTGGGAAAACCTCCACTCTACGTGCAAAAACACAAGTTGTTCTGCAGACAAACACACTTGGCTAGAATGCTTGCTGGGTTTAGAGTTGGAAAAGCCGGGGAAAAAGCAGCTCTGTGTATCAGCAAACTCTTACTAGATGTCAAACGTAACATTTTGAACACAACCACCTGCTTTTTATTCTGTCTTATTGCTTTTTAGCTCTTCCACACAAATATTTAATTTCTTCATTTTTATTTAGTAACAAAACATGATGAATTAAACTTTTGGCATGTAAAACTGTGCATTTTACTCGTTTCTATATCATTTTGTTACATGTAAGAAAAAAAACTGACAGAAAATGTTTCTCTGCAATTTCATTGTCAGGAGAAATGTCAGTGGGTTACTATGAGAAAATTAAAATATCTTTAGTTTACTTTAGGACTATCAGTGCATTCCAAACTTCTAGAATAAGTCTTAGAAAATTGCAGAGAAATAGGAAAGTATTGCCATATTTATTTTGTGGAAGGTCAAAAGAGTTACTGAATACTCACAGTCACAAAACCTGAGAGATAGAGCCAGTCTTTAAAACTCTCCCTCTTATACTCTACTTAAATTTGCTTAGTGAATAGTTTAGCTATGAAACATTAATTTGATGGAGGAGCAGAAGGGGAACCCAAAAACCTCAAAGTACTCACCATTAATTAAGGAATCAGGTTAATGTGTGTGCTGTACCAATACAAAGACCTTTTTCTGTTATCAGTGTTCTGTCTGTGAGCCTCCAGCATGAGGTAAAATCACAGAGCACCCGAGACCGCAGACACCCCTGAATCAATGGTCTCACACACAAAAGAGTCTCACAAACAAAGAGTCTCACTGAACGTGATTTTTCCACTGAGACAGAACTGCTGCAAGGTATAAATGTTTTCCAAATCAGGCTGTAAGTTCAAGGGCTCCCTGGAGGATGCACACAGCCTGGGGGCCATGACCACTAAAAAGTAAAAGTATCAGCCCTTCCAACACCAGAGCCATAGGTCTGAGAGGGAATTCTCAATGTGGTGAAGCACAGTTTGGTGAAGAAAAGCAAAGTCTTATTAGCTTTGGAGGGAAATGGCTTTGAAAGCAGGAAGAGAACTGCAGCAAAAGAGAGGTGAGTTGATAGAAATTCTCATTTCTTGGGACAAGGTGAAAGTTGGTTTGATTTCCCTGTCCTTTTGAGGCAACGTTGGCAGTATCCAGTTCTCCAGCTGCAGCCAAGATGGTCCCCAAGCCCCCAGCAACAGGAGGACTCACAGGTCACTGCTGCCTGTCTTCCATGGTGCGCTTACCAGAGAACCAGCAGTAAGTTTGGTGCTGCCTTGACATGGTTCCAGAACTTAGAGTTGCTGTGTGACTGACTTTTAAAGATAATTTTAAAGCTAAGATTTCTGTGAAACACAGGATCTGGTGATGCTCCTGAGCTTGTCTCCACAGCTTAAATTCCCCCATGGGATGTATAAATTAAAGCGAAATACTAATCAAGTGATTACATCTATTATGTCAACTGTGCTCACAAAAAGATTTTACATGGTATTTTCCTTGGTTATTCATTGCATTTAAAGAAGTCTCATTTATTGCACAGCACCCCAAGGCCTGCAAACAGTAAGAGATGTTTTTCTCTTCTTCAAAGGTTTTGATTAACATCAGAGCAGTGTACCTGGAATACAGCACTGTCTTAGTGCTTGTGAATGACCCAGTACCAAAACAATGACCAGCTGTGACTCCTCACTTCAATCCACCTTCCCACTCCCCAGCTTGGACTTCCCATTTCTATCCTATATAGACACGTGCCAATAGAAGGCATCTTAAGGAAGAAAATGGGTCTTGCCACACACCATCCTGATTCATAGTCATGCTATAAAAATCAAATATTTGTTCCCTTACGTGTTCTCTCTTTAAACTGTAAGTTGAGTAACTTGCAAACTTAAAAAATAGACAGCAAACATAAATATGGTCATTAGACTCATTCTATGTGTTCTTTTTGCACAGCTGATTCCCCAGAAAAGCAGGCATATTAGGTTGTGGATGTTATGTTAGCAGATATTAAAACAATAGGTTTTCTTTTTACTCTGAACAAATGTTAATGCTATCCATGACTGGGGTTAAATCTCGTGAAAGACCACAGCATGACAGCATTACCATTTTCAGATGGTCGCTGCTCTTCAAGAAATATCCAGTGCCAACTCTTCCCATCAAACACCCCTATGCTGCCTAGTTCCAGTGTTTGGATTCCTTCAAAAAATTGTAAAATAAATGTAGCAAGTTCGTTGGTTTCAAATATAACAAAGTACTGCACTAAACTGAGTGGTCTAGCTCTAGATAAGTTATCAAAGAGCAGAAAGAGATTATTTCTTGTGAGAGGTTAAAATAGAAAGGGAAGCTCATTCTGGCTGCTGTCATAAAAGGACTTGATGTCCACTGAGGATTGAGGGTTTTCATCACTTGCATGTGTTCAGTTTTCCAGGGAAGAGCTTTACTTCCTTGGTAAGAAAAAAATAACTCTCTTGACGTTTAATTCCTTCTCTTACGAAATAAGTCAGGCTATATCCCAATTGCCTTCTCTATCTACAAAACCCACAATAACATGAAATACAGAATACTCCCCTTTAGAAAACAAATTCTCAGTTGGTCATATCTCTCAGCTGGAATTGACTCAGCTCAACCTTCCTTCTTCCATCTCTCAGGATCAATGCACCACGTAGCTTTACCCTTAGTGTAGAGTTTCTTTTTTAGATAAAAATGGTAAATAAAAGGAGAGGCTCAAAATTTTTTACTCTCTTTTAAACAAGAGGCAGAAGGAGGAACAAGTTGAATACGAGAAGCCATGGAGCTACTACTGGGATGTGTAAATAGGATACAAGCCTCAGTTCCTGTCTTTACCCTGTCATCACAGAATCCTGGAAGGGTTTGGATTCAAAGGGACCTTAAAGATCATCTAGTTCCAATGCCCCTGCCATGGACAGGAACACCTTACACTAGACCTGGCTGTTCCATGCCCTGTCCAAGCTGCCCTTGAACATTTCCAAGGTTCAGGTATTCACCACTTCTCTGAACAACATATTCCAGTATCTCACTACTTTCACCACAAAAAGATTCTTATTTATTTATTCCTTATCAGAATCTGGCCAGTGTTGTCTTCTGCTCGTGTATGTTGACCTAAGTGACCCTGCCCTCCCCTTTCTCCACTTTGCAGGATGGTGCCTTCCTAGATTCTTCCTGACCTTTACCTGGCTCTGCAGTTCTTTTGCTGAACAGGTAGAGTAAAATTGCCTCTTTACACCCAAAATAAAGTTTAATAAAGATAAATACTCAAGGAGGGCACTTGGCTTAATTCTGCAGTCTCTTCTGTCCATCTACTCACCCCTAATCCTTGCAGCTTCCTAGTGTTCAGTAAAGAAAAGGACAGCATCTCCTTTCTTGTCTCTTTTTGAACTGACCAGTCATGGTCTCTTCCCATGGAGAAGATTGGGCCAGGACCCAGGATGGGCAGGACAGTGACATACATATAGAATCCACACTCAGCCAGAGCTTTGCCATACCCATTTTGGTATTTTATATAACCCCATAGCTTTAACTTTGGTGTGTAGGGATAGTTGCAGATGTATGTTGGAGCACAGACCCAAACAGCCAGGCTGGAACACACCCCACACTTCAGCAGAAGTTCAGAAAACTTGAAGGCAAAAAGAGTTTTAAAGCATTACTCTAACCCAGCTGCTGCAACAGTCCCCTTGGCAGACAAGATCAGCATTTTACACACCAACAATCAATGGTAAAATAGAGAAACAGCCCTGAACTCAGGGTTGGGATCTCCTTGCTGCTCTGTGGCTGCCCTGGCACTGAGCAGTGCTTCCATTTGCTCTCACACTCACCCAAGAAATGTTCAGGACTGTTTTCTAGCAGTGCCATCACTTCATACAGATCAGGTAGAGAGTACTCAAAGTACCTTATGATCCATCCCCCCCAGAAAACACAGATGTTTCCCCCTGCACATGTGGCTCTGAATCCCTGTCTGGCAGAACAGGGACTTGAATCTGCATTCCTACTTCAAAAATTGCTGTGGTGATAAAGAAGTGGACACTGCCTTCTATTATACAGTTCTCTTAACTGCTACTGTCCTCTGTGAGAATCCTGGTGCTTTTCAAAGGCATCCTCCACCTCCACCTCTCTTTAAGGAAGACCTGCCTTCTGGAGTCAACGGAAGCCGAGACGCAAGTTAGGACCAAGTTCTGCAGAAGTTTGAGCTTCCACTTTTTATGCACAGATCTCTGGGAAAGGGTTTGTTTCAGAACTCATCAGCTGGCAGACCTCAACAGCATTTTCAGTCCTGTAGTTCTGTACTCATAAAAGCCCCTTCCACTGGGATTCACCTGTGTGGTGCTTCTCCTTCTCCTCCCCAAGCTGATGCTCCCACCCAGTGGCCGGAGCTTGGCAGGTTCCCCAGGTTCTGCTGCAAATTCCCCTTCCTGCCAATTCTACATCTGCTTGTCCTAACCCAGTAAAGGTCAGGAAAGGGAAATTCCCTCTCCAGACTTTTCAGCCCAGCTGTATGCCTTTCAAAACTTAAAACACTACAAAGGCAAAGTTTTCTCCCCCACAAAACAAACAAACAAACAAACAAACAAAACAGAAAAGCTCTGAAATTCCAGCAAAGGTTACAAAATTTCCTAAGGGGAAGTGGCGTTCTCACCCTTCTCTGCAGGTGGTGGAATCCAGGAGGAATTCTGAACTGAGAGCAGACATCAGAAGACTGTGTGGGTTGTAATATAACTGGCTTAGGATTCAAAACAGACCTCCTGAGTCAGATGCCACTGGTAAAACTTCACTACAGTCTGGGGTTAATCAGGGACGGCAGGTACTGTATTAAAAAGAAAACAACACAAACAGCACGTTTGTGTTTCTCAAGACAAGAATCAAGGCCTGCTTTTTCAGCAGCACCAGAACTACAGGTTCAAAGCCACAGCATACTCTGGCAGGTTAGATTTAATGAAAACATACAGAGTGTGTAAATGTATGTGTGTACTTTTAAGGTAAACCTTGAATCGAAAATCTCATTTAAAAAATTAAGCATCTGATAACCATTATAGAAAGTCCTCAGCAGCACTAATCAAGAGAAGGAAAAAAACCCAAGTTTTTCAAGTACTCTGAGAAGACATGGGCTGTACTTGAAAGAAGTAAAGAAGTGTTGAATTTAACACTTAGGAGCAAACACATTTTAATACATACCTTAAGCAGACTTCTGCAATTTCACTAAAAGCTACTATCACCTCTTGCATTTCTTCCATGCTCCAAAACATTCTGCATTTGCTGGTTATTTAGTTTGATTAAGGTAGGTCAGACTTCCTTATCTACATGTATTGTACTGAATTGCTACCCTGCTCTCACAAAACTCTAGTGTCAATTCAATTAGAAAGCAAGTGATGCAGTTAATGGTAAAAATAGTAATTGGGATAAAATTCAGAGAAAATATTTGCACTTCAAAAAGTAATGAAAATCTCCTCTGGTATAATGAAAACAGTTCTAATGACTCGGGGACAAAAATAACAAAATGTCAGAAAACATCGTCTAACAAAACCCCCTTGTGAAATTTAATTGAAGTCATCACATTTAATTATCAAAGGAAGAAAAGGAATAATAAATCTTACTACACTGGGGATGCAGGTAATGAACTACATTCCTGTTATGTTCTGGAAAATGATCTTCAACTGCACTCGTGCAGCAGAGACTAACAGCTAAACTCAAGCAGTGGCAATTACACAGTTCTCTACCGAATGGAGACTTTGCAACCTGAAACACAATAGAGTAGCTAATTCAATTCTGACAGGAAACCAAGATTAGTAAAATAATACTATTTTGGAACCTTTTAAGGGTATCTTTTCAAGATACTGTTTGTCTCAACTTTCTGTTTCAGGAAGCAACAACACACAGATATATACAACTGCTGTCATAAAGGTAAGGAGAGGGGTAACTTGCAAGATGAATTATTGCAAATAAAACACTACCTTCTCTCCTCTCTACCCTTTTTCCTTTAGTGAAGTCTTTGAAGTGGATTGAAACGTCTCATAAATTCCTGTCTTTTACACCTATCCATGATTAAGGTCCACAGAATTCAAATTAATTACCCAAGACATTTTTATATGAGTCATGTAAAAATACACATTTTATTATGTACATTTAGAGGTTCAAGTTAATTTAATGATACAGTTTTTCCTTCTTCAGTTCCATCTTTTGCCTCAAGTTGTTCTGCCACTGCTTCTACGTGTTTTTCTTCAGTGACCTGCAGAAACATACAAATTTTGTTACTTTTTAAAAAATTATTTAGTTCTATTTGATACTGAAAATGCCCCCATACTGTCAGTGTAACAATAAAGCACAGCTTACAAAGACAATTATTTTCTCCAAAATTAAACAACCTGAAGGACAAGAATATTCAAACTAAGTTCATAGAAAATACTGTAGGGTAGGCTCAGAACACATCCATGGCTAACAAGTTGCAAGAGACATATAGCATTTCTTTTTCTCTCCCACCACATACATGAGTAAAATGTTTGATCTGAAGGCTCCAAAGCATCTGTTGTTTAATTCTTAAACAGATTTCCTACGTTTAAAAATGCCTTGATAGTGAGTCTCTGGTTATATGTAGCTTATGGCATTTTATAGTTCCATTTATCTTAAAAATTTGCCTTTTGCATTTATTGAAACATTGTAAAGCTTCTCATGGGTAAGTACATTTCAACTTTGAAACATTGGTTCTTTAACAGAAGAGTGTTTGCAAGAAACTCATTTGCCATGTAGCTTTTAAACAGGAAAAAAAATGCCCGAAGTAGCGATTTATGCAGTTTATTGAAAGAGCATTCCCTTTTATCTCCACTAATTTCCACCTAGGTTCAAGGACAGGTCGGATGGAGCTCTGAGTAACCTGGTGTAGTGGAAGGTGTCCACGCCCATGGCAGGGGTTGGAACTAGATGATCTTAAAGATCTCTTCCAACCCAGGCCATTCTGTGATTTAACCAGTGGTATTAGATTTTATCCCTGTATTTATTCATAAGAAACATGTTAACATCTGTTCTCTCAAACCTGTGGCAGAAAACTTGTTAGCTAAAATCAAGGTAAGCGTAAATATTCCCACGTTCATGATTGAAACAGGAAAAAATAATTTCAAATATTAGATACACTTAATACCAAGATTAAGGTGATATAAGATGATATCAACAGTTTAAATTACTTCTATAAAAAACATGTGGGACTCTTCGAAGCAGACAGCTTCCGAGCCATGGATGTAAAGTCTGACACAGTTTGCCCCATTTCTTTTAATTCTAGCAATCATATCAATTGGATAGTGTACAGGGTTTTTTTTAAATGGCACAATGTATTTTAATAACCACACTCCAGAAACAATACTAGCAGGTCCTCTACTACACAAGCAGTTAGATTTCTGATCTTTCTTCGCCTGTGAATATTTCAATTCCAAAAAAATACACTCTTGAATATAATACCCACCTCTAATCATTCAAATTCTCTACCCCAGCATACCTCGGTATTTGCTAAACTGCACTTCATCACTAATGACACTTACCAGCCTCTTTGATCTTTCCAGCAGTCTGGGCCACACGGTGTGGTGAGCCTGAGTGACATGACATTAAATGATGTTAGTGAGGTAAAAAATAATCCTATGGTAGAATAGACTCTGACAAATATACAGAAATGATGGCACAAAGCCGTAATAATGCCTAGCTCAGATGCTACAGATAACAATTTCAGTATTCCTTTGGGGGACTTGAATAAATGTCTGCCCATCACATGATCCATTCCTGGAAGTGTTCAAGGCCAGGCTGGATGGGCTCTGAGCAACCTGTTCTAGTGGAAGGTGTCCCTGCCCAGGGCCACAGAGATGAGATGAGATGAGATGAGATGAGAAACCCTTGAAAACTTCCCCAGCTGAGACAATAGCACATGTGCTACAACACAGGTCAAAATTTTCTAAGTCAATAGGAATGGGAAGAAAGACTTTCTCCTCCACCTACAGTTCTGCAAAGCCTTTGTTTAAGACTGATTAGCATAAGGACGTCTTCTGTCATTGTTAAGTTTTACTTTGGTGTCTTGGAAGATTTTCAATTATATCCTGCATTATGAGTATAAATTCCAAGTTCTGCTCTTTCATGAAGGTGAATGAACTATCCATGCAGAAATTGCACAACCAAAAAAACACCTTTGATGCAAACTTTTCTAGCTCTGATTCCACAACCACAACAATTCTAGGAAAACAACTCCTAAATATCCAACATGGTCCTCATCATGGGCCTTCCTTTTCTCCTGTTCTCATCTCTGAATTATGTTCAGCTGCCAGCACAGCACATAATAAAGATCAAAAACGTAAGCGAAATGCCCTAATTTAAATAAAGAAAACCTGTACAAAATAATTACCCTCAAATGGACTGGCAGTGACACACCCTGGAACCTCCTTATCAATTCAGATCGGTCAGTCTGAAGATTATGGGCTGCCGTTATCTCATACTGGAAACAGAAACTTGTCCTTGGAATATGAGGGCCTTCAGTAACATCTACAAAGTCACCAAACCTGATGGGAGAAAAAAACCCCAACAACCTATGTCAAACATATTCAGAGAAAAGTACAAGCAAGATTAGGTTTTATTTTTGATTAGCCGATTCCAATCAACAAAAAGAAAATCCACACAAATACCAAAACAAATCTAAACAAATCTTCATTCAGCATTTTTAGGTTTCCTGAACAAAAAGTACAGGTCACACTATTTCCTTAAATTAACTTAGGAAATTTAAACTTCAAATTTAAACTTCATGTCTAGGAAAGGATCCTTGGTTTAACAAATCTTTGATGCCATGTTGTCTCTAAAACTGGGATAATTCTGTCATTCACCAGAAAAAGATTTGTCTCCAAGATCACTCATTTTCCAGAGTACAGTGTTTACAACCTGCACAGGATTTTTTTCAAGACCTTTCAGACAACAATTTAGACATCTAGAAAAATGAATATCCTACACTAGCCTAAGCTAGAGAGAAATTCTTTTAATTGCCTGAGATGCAATACAAGCTTCCTGACTCCAGTCTAAGAACTTTATGTATCCCAGGAGGCTGTTCCATTCTCACCTCCACCACTACAAGGCAGTAGTTTGCCAGTTAGGAAGATCTCAAAAACTTAAGACGAAAAATCCACCATACAATGCTAACTCTTGTTTTCAAACAAGTATTTGGCTTGCATGTTATTTAACCTGCAAAGCTCTAGAGGTTTATTTAGATTTCATGTAAAAGCATTGAAAGCAGTAAGACTGCTCTGGCAATTACTACCTTTAACATAACAAGAAATGGAAATGTAGTATCACATAGTATCACAGAATAATGGTTATTAAAAAAAAAACAAACCAGCCCAAACAACCCTAGACAGAGTACAGAGCAGCAATGAACACAAGTGATTCTTAAATTTACACCATCATAAGTAACTTGCTCTTATCATTTGCAGAGAGTACTTGCAGTATGATGAAATCATTACAGAATGAGAGTTCAGTTTTGCTCACCTGTGTAACATTACAATTCCTTCCATATTCTGGGAAGCTTTTCGTTCTATCATCTCCATTTTGTATCTGAACAAGACAAGAAAATTATTTTTAAAAATCCTCACCTTCAGCACCCAGTTCTTATGAGAATACTTCAGAAACCAATATAAGGGGCATCCTGAAAAATGTTTGTATTTATGTGAGCTTTGAGATAGGTTTAAATTCCTAATGACAACACGCATTGTTGTAGGTCCCTTCCTACTGAAACAGTCCATTCCAGTCCACAAAATTATAAATTATTTATCATTTCTCCCCCCACATCTCTCCAACTGCCAAAAAGCTGTGGACTGAAGATTTTTTTTCCCAAAACATTGCCGAAGTGGGGTTTTTTCAGCATAGACTGTTTTGAACAAGATATTTTTGTAGCACAGACCAGAGTATTTTAGCCATTTCTCCCCTGTAGAGCTAAAAACCTGCATTTCACCAAATCTTCATTTAAAGATACCAAGACATGAGAAACTTACTTCTCTTTAAATATGAAAGCCTTTCAGCAAAGGCTGAGAAACTACCATGCCAAGATTAACCATGAGAGCTTCGATCTGATAGTAGAGAAATCTTGACACTCAACTAGTGAACAAAAGCAGTCTTACAGCCTTTCAGTTTGTCACAAAACTACATCCACTAAAGTGCCTGGTGTTGGGCTCTGAAGAGAACATTAAAAATTAAATAAGTTAGCGTGACAAAAAGAATGAAGACAGGCTGATTCGGAGCAGTGGGAAAAGTACCTTCCCACTTCACCTGTCACATCTTATTTTAGATTTACAAAAGCAAGCAGAGATTTGAATTGATTTCTAATTGCCTTTTTGAACGAAAAGCAACTTCACACACTTGCCTGTTATGCAGAAACATTTCACGTGCTACTTTTGCTTCAACAAACAGTGTTTCAAAGGGCAGGTCTTGATAGATTAGCTTTTTGGCATCTCTTGTAAGAGAACGGAAGTTTTCCTAAAAAACAGGGCATATGAAACTATAACCACTGTTTCTCGGCTGTAGTGAATGGATAAATTAGCACAGTAAACACTAAATTTTAGTCAAAACAACAAAGATCATCTACTACAAATCCTAAATGCATATTGCTACAGATCATCCCTGTTTAAATGGACTGATTCAGTGTCCAATCAAACCAAAAGGAATTTGTCCATGGGAAACAACATATATTAATTAAACTTCTCAGGTTTTCCCTACATGATATATATACATACAGTCTCACTACTGCTAAATATTCATCTGTATATCTTGTTTCCCAGAGTGGTGACGTCACTTGTAAATGTCCTCTCTTTGGATCGACTCAAAGGGAAAAGAAAGGTACTGAATATTTAATAAATAGAAATTGGTCACCTTGGTCCAGAATCTGAAGTTCTGCAGAACTCAGATTTACTCATAAATAAATAGATTTTTATGAAGAGAAATTACATTTATAATGTAACGTAGAAAATATTTTTAGGTAAGTTACTTCAGCTACAAGATCATGTTGAAGAAAAATTCTGCATAGTACCAATATTGCTTTGTTAGCCACACACACCTCTGCTGGTGTTCAGGAACAAGAACGGACACCAGACAAGTAAAATACTTGTAATCCCAAAGAGCTCTGAGATTTAGAGGGTTCAGATTATCAGATTTGCTGCAGAGCATGAAATATAAGCAAGCTATTAATGGGAGCTTCAGCTGAACGTGCTCATAGTTCTTGTTCAGCAACAAACTGATTCTGCTGTAAAACCGCCAGCTGAAAATAAACATCTTACAAACATTTTCACTTTTGGAGAGCTCTACTCACACAAAGACTGGGGTTTGCATCCCCATTACCAGGCAGGAGAGGCTGAGGAGGACCAGATCTGCACGGTAACAGAGATGGCACAGAGGTCCCAACAGCTACATCAACTGTTTCTGGAATTTATTTCAGACTAGAACCTTCTCTAGAACCCCACAGACCTAAAACCTGTAAGCACCTGAAGGACAACCCAAGGTTTAGTTTCATCTGAAAGGAAATCTGAGAGCACCCTGCAACACAGCCAGGGCATTGTAAATGCAGAGATCAGCTCCCAAAGAGAACTCCTGATGTGTAGATACACCCCCCTCTTCCTCATTAAAAAACAACCACTGGACAAGGACACAAGGCATACAACTTTCCAGGCAAGAAAAGTGCTTACATTTGTTGGTCTCCATTCATTCAGTCTATTGTCCAAAAGTACATCATAACAGAAAGCTCCAGAGATCACTGCAATTCCAATCCAAACAAAAATACTCATGTTTGTAACAAAGTATGTATTTCACTATCACATTATATTCTCACATATATAGCAAAATGATTGAGAAGAAAAAGAGTTATCTCAAGAAATTCATCATAAAATTTTCAGTTGTGATTATACAATAATAAGGCAGAATAAACCTGTATCATTTTAATCTCACTGAATGAGAAAGTAATTTGAAATGAGTCAATAAAATAGTACCCCATTAAAGAGGGGAAAAAATATACCGCTTAACAAAATTGCATCTAATACTGGGAAAAAAAACTAAAAACCACACACTTTGAAAATACTTCACATTTTTCCTTTGCAAGCATCATATGCTAAATTTGAACTATTAAATTATAAAGAGAAATTTATTGCATAGAGAAATCAGACAATATTAGAGCTGAAGTAAAATGTTTTATCATGACACAAGCATGGCAGAAATTTCTGATAAAGGCAACACAAATTTCTGTGGTAGCTGTTACAACACTCTTTGTGCATATTTATTCAGTTACTGCTATTTAGAAATCAAATCTTTGAACCCAGTAAGCTCACGCTATTTCTACACATACAGTATTACAATACAGCTCAGTATAGCCAAGATTATTCCAACTCCTGGCACAACTGAAATATCCACCTGTGCTGACCAACCAAGACAAATGTTGAAATTGTTAAAAAGAGAATCAGTTACAGGATTCCACCTGTAAGGACCAGCAGTCAACCTTCTTACATATCAAATGCATAACCATGCAGGCTTTGTTACTGAAACAACCTCTTCTCTTGTGTGCTTTCTCACCTTTCTAAATCTTAAATCAGGTCACAGATGAGCAGACACTGTTGCTAACCCTGTTTGTACTTCAATAATCTTCCAATTTGGTGCAGACTTTGCCATTTTTAGTAACTCAGGTGCTCACAAGGTTATGCAGTTATTAGAGCAAATTTCACAGAAACACATCACATCATATCTAGAGACCCTACTCATGTCACTTCACAAAACAGAGGTTGAGGTACTCACTTCAGCTATGAAATCCTAAGTGGTCTGAAACCCAGTGGCCACGTGGACTAATCTTCTGTACATTGGTAATAAAACTGTTTTTAGTGTGATTTCTATAAATTAAAGGCAAGAGCAACAGCACGTAATACACACACCAATGAGAAGTACCATCAATCATTGGGAAAGGAGCCTCTGATTTATTGGTAACTTTGGTTATTACACACTCACTTAAGAAGCAGCAAAAGACAATGAACACAGAGCACTTCTATCACCTGGCACTTCTGGAGCTTTCACGAGGCTCACTGAGTACTCGTCCTTGAACGCCCGCTTCAGCACACACGCCATGATCATGGCACAGGAACGCCAGTACGCCTGCAAAGGGAATTTCAGAATATGGATTTATTACCTAGAAGCTAACAAGCCACAGCAGCTGAATATCAGCTAATTATTCCAAAAGAATACCATCATTTAACTGAATGATGCACAGACGTAACTGTCTACCCAAGCATTCCATTCCTGGAAATGTCCAAGGCCAGGTTGGATGGGGCTTGAAGTAACATGGTCTAGTGAAAGGTGTCCCTGCCCACAGCAGGGGTGTTAGAACTGGATGATCTTTAAGATCCCTTCCAACCCAAACCATTCTATGATTCTATGATTACTTTCTTTAGTATTTAAACTTCTGTTTAGAGATGATTCTCCAGACAGAACCAAATCAAAACAAAACTGCATTTAGAATGCAATCCAGATGTTTCATTGGAGGTAAGTCTGAAATCACAGAATAATGCAACAATATAGGTTGAAAGGCACGCCAGCACATCATATAGCCCACACACTGGTTTAATGACAACCTAATGATGCACCAACCAGCCATTACAAATATCTGAACTTTCATGACAACGATGTTCAAGAAAGCAGACAGACACAGAACTGAAGGGGGCATACAGCTTCAAGTGGTCATAATCAGGGACACCTGCAATGAGATAAGAGACAGACAACCAGGGTCATCTACAGTGGAATAACATACTGACTTACCTTGTTTACTTCCTCTGGATCTTCATCTTTGAAGGTAAGGAACTGAATTTCACATGATTTGGTCAAGGGTCTGTACATATCCCAGACTTCTCCATCCACAAGAGCCAAAACTGATTTCTTGCAATGCCACTCACTTAAATCTAAAGAAAGTAAAAAAACCCCAAAGTATTACACACTTATCAACCATATTTCTCAGGATCAGTTCAGAACCCCTCCATTTGTAACAACAAACTGCAAGTTTCACTTTTGTAAATGACTTGGAAAGATGAGCTGTTAACAGATCCTCCAAAAACCAACTCAGTCTCCAGTTCAGTTGGCAGCAACATTCACCACGAGTGGCACAGTGTCAGCTCAGGAGCTCACCCACTTACGCATGGCACAGTTGTAGGGCGTAGACAAAGCCTTGTTCATGACAAACACGGTGCCAGGGTGCGACTTCCCGGTGTATTTCACCTCGATTTTCTCAATCCGTGGGTGGAGAGACAACTGCCTCTCCTTCTCTTTGGTGAAGAGCTCGTTGCGCATCCGAACCATCTCCTCAGGCGCCAGCCGAGGCACAGCTGGTGTGGAGAGGAGCCCTGGGCAAAGCAGAGACCCAGCATGAGCAACAATCCTGGAGGAAGCAACACTGGAGCGGGCCCAGTGGAGAGCAATAAGGACAACTTGGAGACTGGAGCATCTGTCTCATGAGAAAAGGCAGAGGGAGCTGGGCCTGTTCAGCCTGGAGAAGAGACAACTGAGAGGGGACCTCACCGGTGTCCGTCAGTGTCTGCAGGGAGGGGTCAGGGCATGGACCAGGCTCTGCTCGGTGGTGCCGAGCAATGGGACAAGAGACAACAGGCAGGACCTGATGCCCAGGAAGTTTCACCTGAACATGAGGTTAGAACTTCTAGATGGTGCAGTGACCGAGCACCGGAACAGACCACCCAAAGAGGGTGTGGGGTCTCCCTCACTGTATTCCATAACTGTCTGGACACAATCCTGAGTAACAGACCCTGCTTGAGCAGGAAGGTCGGACCAGATATCCACTGTGGTCCCTTCCGACATGATCTATTCTGTGTGACCCATTCTGAGTTTTCAAAGCCTGTTTATAAGCTGTTGTTTTCTAAAAATGGGGGAAAAGGGAAGACTGCACTGCCAATCACCCACACGTCTGTCTCAGTCTGCACTTCAGCAGCCCCAGCGAGTGACCACGCTCTGTCCCTGCAGCGCCTGCACGAAGCTACAACACAGGACTCTGAGGGGCAAAAGGGGCCACAAAGATGATGTCTCGACTATCTCTCTCGTGAGGAGAAACTGTGGGAGCTGGGCCTGTTTAGTCTGGAGAAAACTGAGGGGGGGGTCTCGTTAATGCAAACAAGCATCTCAAAGGTGGGTGCCAAGGAGATGGTGCCAGACTCTTCTTAGGGGTGCCCCGCCACAGGACGAGGAGCAATGGCCACAAACTAAAACATAACAAGTTCCACCTCAACACGAGGAAGAACTTCTTTACAGTGAGGGTGGCAGAGCACTGGAACTACCCAGGGAGGGCGGGGTGTCTCCCTCTCTGGAGACATTCCAAGCCCACGTGGACGCGTTCCTGTGTCACCTGCTCTAAATGAACCTGCCTCGGGAAGGGGGTTGGACTGAATGACCTCCAACATTCTGTGATTCTGTGAAAACGTTAATGTCGTTCCCGGCCACAAAGGTCCTTCCCTCAGACAGCCATTCTCTCCTACGGCCTCCTCAGGGCACCTCAGCTCCTTTAAGGCACCGCCGCAGGACGAGCCCGGCCCAGCCCTGCACTCACAGCTCCCGTCCCAGCTCCCCCCTGCCCTCCCGGTTCTCTCGCCCGGCTCCCTCCCGCACTCACGGCTCCCGTTCCGGCTCCCTGCCCGCAGCCCGCGGCCGGCCCAGGGCCCCGCCATGTCGTCGCCGCGGTGCCGCTTCCCCCGGGCTCGTTGGGAAACAGCGGCCGCGCCCGCCCCGTTCCGTGCCCGCTCCGTGCCCGCTCCGCCCGCGGCCGGCAGGCGGCGGGAGCTCCTGCTCCGCTGTCACCGCTGCCTGCGGAGAGCTCGGGATAAAACAGCCGTGGAATGCATCCTGGTTCGGAGGGGACCCCACCGGGATCGTCGGAGGATGATCTTCTCGTCCTGGTGGATGAGAGGCTGGACATGACCCGGCCATGTGCACTGGGAGCCCAGAAACCCCCTGTCCTGGGCTGCATCCAAAGCAGTGTGGGCAGCAGGGGAGGGAGGGGATTCTGCCCCTCTGCTCTGCTCTGGTCAGACCCCACCTGAGAGAACTGGGATTGTTTAGCCTGGAGAAGAGAAGGGTTTGGGGTGACCAAATTGTGGCCCTGCCAGTACCTGAAGGGAACCTACAGGAAAGAGTGGGAAAGAGGAAAGACTTTACAAGAGCCTATAGAGACAGGACAAGGGGGAATGGGTTCAAACTAAGAGTGGATTTAGATTTGATATTAGGAAGAAATCCTTCCCTGTGAGGGTGGTGAGGCACTGGAACAGGTTGCTCAGGGAATCTGTGGCTGCCCCATCCCTGGAAGTGTTCAAAGCCAGGTTGGATGAGGCTCTGAGTAACCTGGTCTAGTGAAAGGTGTCCCTGTCCACAGCAAGGGGTTGGAAAAAGATGATCTTTAAGGTCCTTTCCAACTCAGGCTGTTCTATGATTCTGTCATCAGAGTCCACAGGAGAGCCCCAAGAATCCCATCATGTGCCTTAGAGAGAGGTTGTGGAATCACAACATGTTTGCCCAGAGAGGGTGTGGAGTCTCCTTCACTGGAGATATTCCAGAACCATCTGGATGCAATTCTGTGCTGTGTGCTCTGGGGTGGCCCTGCTTGGGCAGGGAGGTTGGACCAGATGACCCGCTCTGGTCCCTTCCAACCCAACCCACTCTGTGATTCTGAGAGTGTTGTCTAAATACTCCATGAGCTCTGTGATTGCTTACATGAGTGCTGTGACCACTGCCCTGGGAGGCAGTTCTGTACATTACCCTGGGCAGGAATGTCATCCCAAAACCACATAACTCCTGCCCCGCCACTGCCAGCCCTCCTTTGCCGATACTGACCACCTGCACTGGGCTTGTGTGGCCAGGCTTTGGCAGCAGGGGGTTACAGGAGAGACCCTCTCCTGTATTTTTGTGTGAGAAGCTGCCAGAAGCTTCCCCTGTGTCCGACAGAGCCAATGCCAGCTGGATCCAAGGCATATCCACTGCTGGACAAGGCCGAGCCATCAGTGATGGTGGCAGCACCAAGGAGGTAAAAAAATTACTGTGTGGCAGCAGCTATAGGGAGATAAGAGAGGAGTGAGAATGTGTGAGAGGAACAGCCCTGCAGGCACCAAGGTCAGTGCGGATGGAGCAGGAGGAGGTGCTCAGGTGCTGGAGCAGAGGCTCCCCTGCCCAGCTGGAGCAGAGAGTGAGGAGTCCTCCCTGCAAGGGGAAAGCAGCAGGAGAGATAACAGTGTGATGAACTGACCACAGCCCACATTCCCCATCTCTCTCTGCTGCTGGGAGGGAGGAGGAACTAGAGAATTTGGGAGTGAAGTTGAGCCCAGGAAGAAGCAAGGGGTGGGAGGAAGGTGTTTTTAAGATTTGGGTTTGTTTCTCACTACTCTACTTGGATTTAACTGTCCATAAATTAAATTAATTTTCCTGAGCTGAAGTCTGGTTTGCCTGTGATGGTAATTGATGGCGAGTGATCTTTCAACCCACAAGTCTTTCATTGTGTTTTCTCTCCACTGGCAAATTGAGAAGGGGAGGGATAGAATGGCTTGATGGGCACCTGGAATCCAGCCAGGGTCAACCTCCCACACCTCCTAGCCATCCCTCCTCCCAAAAAGATTGAACCTAGCTGCTGCCCATGTAGGAAAACCATGGTTTAGATTAAAACGTTATTAAAATTTGTGAAATAAAAGAATTCATTTTGATGCTTTAACAATTTAGCTGATGGTGATCTTCATCCCACTCCTCAGCTGGCAACAACATAACAGGAAGGCCATCAGTAAGCCAATGTCAAACAGTTACACTGAATTAGTGCCATTAAGAGCTAAAGCCTGTAATTAAACTCAGCACTAAAAAAAAAAAAAAAAAAAAAAGACAGAGAATTTTCCACTGGGGAAACAGATCCATGGAGCAGTGGGGCAGCTGGCTCCCCCTGGCTTGGCTTCCTGGTTCACCGGGGCTCTCATCCTGAACACCAGGTGTGCAAGTACAGTAGCTATTTGTGCCCTTCATTACATTATTTGATAGATAAAGAATTTCAGCTTCCTCATTTGTTAAAACAAGTTAAGGACAAGTTATTTAAAACGTAACGATGCTGTTGCTATTTGTGTCATTACAGCTCAACTACAGCCTTTCTTCTCTTAACTTTTTGTTCTGTGGCTCAAGGAATAATTTGTGGTCAGTGATAACATCACATAATCATTTAAAAAAAATTACAAGTAAAATGAGGTTAACAATGTAGGGTATAAAAAGAACACTTTTATTCTATGAGGAGATACATGCAAAATGTTCAGAGAATGAAAGACAGAAACCCTGTTCTGTCACTCTGAGGGAACCTCGAATGACAGGAACAAAATCCTATTTGATACTGCGTACTTTATTACATGTTTCTCTGCTTTAAATTGCCACTTTCTAATCTCTGAACTTTCTTTTGTACAAGTATTTGGAACTTCTTATTCAGATGGATCATCAGAAAAATTATGGTAGAATATCTGCTCCCTCCTTTTACTTATTTGATGTTGCTCTGGAAGCACAATGCAGATAAAAAAAAAATCATCTGGGACTTGTAACACACTGAATACGACAGAGAGAGGCTAAAAAATCCTGGGTGCACTCAAACCCCGTGGTCTGAGCTGAGAGCAGATGGGGGTTACTCTCAGCTGCCTGAGGTGTACAGACCTGCTGTGATTCCCCAGCTATTGATCCCTCCGTGCCCAAAGAGAAATGCCTGCCAACTGGCAAGTACTCCGGGAAGAGTTTCACTGAAGTCCAGTGGCTTTTGGCATGTCACAACACTGCGCACATTTGTGGTACAAAGAAGAGATGGGTAACAGAACTGTCCAAGAATAATTGCAAGGTATCCATCTTCATAAAGCCCTTTGACTTTCAGGAAAACCCTGGCTGTTATTTCATAATGGTCAGAAAATGAGAGGTTGCCCTCTGAGGCAACAGGAACCCTGTAATTGCTCTTATGCCATGGTATGTGGCTCAAAAGGAGTGCATAAGTGACAAACTGTGACAGTTTATCACCTTCATGGTCCCAAAGCCAGCTCTGAGCTCACTTCAGATTGCTTCAAAAGTAACACTGGCTTAAAAATTCCTGCTCCTCCTTTGCCATTCTGGGCTGTTCCTCACTTCTTACACTCTAGGTAGACAAGAGTAGCAGTACTGTACAAGGCCCCGAACACAAGGTCACTGAAGAGATACAAACTGCAGGATCAGTATTGCTGAAAGATTATGTTTTGTTCACATCATTCACATTATTTTGTATACTCATTTCTGTGCACAAGCAAAGTGGTAGCAGTAATCCATGGTCGGAGGCAGCAATGGCCTTGGAAAACAACATGCAGTGTAACTACACCTTGAGAAGTATTCTTCATAACACCATAGAATCATGGAATCATTTAGGTTGGAAAAGACCTCCAAGACCATAAAAGTCCAACCTTTGGCTGAATACCATCATGCCTGCTAAATTATATCGTGAAGTGCCACAGCTACTCATTTTTTGAACTCTTCTAGGGCTGGTGACCACCACCCTGGGCCGCCTGTTCCAATGCTTTAAAACACTTTCTGTGAAGAAATTTTGTTCTAAATTTGAACCTCTTTTGGCACAGCTTGAGGCTGTTTCCCCCCTGTCCTGTTGTTTGTTACTTGGGAGCAGAGGCTAACCCTCACCTGGATACAACCTTCTTTCAGGGAGTTGCACAGGCTGACAAGTTTTCCCCAAGCCTCCTTTTCCCAGGCTGAACAATCCCAATGCCCTCAGCTGATCCTCATCAAACTTACACTCTAGACCCTTCCCCAGCTCCACTGCCCTTCTCTCTGGATGTGCTTCAGAACCTCAACGTCTTTCTTGCTGTGACGGGCCCAAAACTGGACACAGGATTCAAGGTGTGGCCTCACCAGTGTCCAGCACAGGGAACAATCACTGCCCTGGTCCTGCTGGCCGCACTATTGCTGATACAGGCCAGGATTCCATTGACTCTTTTGGCCACTGGACACGCACTGGATCATCTCCAGTGACCACTGACCAGCACTCCCAGGCCCTTTCCTGCCAGGCAGCTCTCCACCCACTCTGCCCCCAGCCTGTAGCGCTGCAGGGGGTTGTTGTGACCCAAGTGCAGGACCCAGCACTTGGCCTTGTTGAACCTCATACCATTGCCCTCAGACCATCAATCCAGCTTGTCCAGATCCCTCTGCAGAACCTTCCTGCCCTCCAGACTTAGCCCCAACACTGAGCCCTGGGGAACATCCCTGGTGACCAGCCACCAACCGGATTTAACCCCACTCACCAGAACTCTCTGGGTTCAGCCATCTAGCCAGTTTTTTACCCAGTGAGCAGTAAAGCATTATAAACACTGTGGCAAAATAATTCTGAATCCACCACCATCAGCATTGTGGCTAATGCATTGTCCACTGTTGCTTAGGTTGAATTGGGAAGTGTCCTACAATGCCATCCTATTTGATGGATCTTTTTAGAAATGTACCTTTGATTGCTACTGAGCTGCCTACTCAGTTGCAGTAATCTTGCAAATTCGGTTGAAATAAAGAAAAAGGCATTGATTCTGTGCTTTGCAAGTCAAAGATAAAATCATACAAGACATTCCAGAAGATGGAGGCGGAGGGTGGGGGCTTTCGCAGGAAAAAGCTACTGGAAACAATTAATTTGTATTACTGTTATCTTGTTCTACCCCCACATTTTGTGGCCTTCTTGGTTCAGGTTTGGCAGACACATTAGATATGAAATATTTTAACAGTCTAATAGAGAAACAGTGTTCTATCACAGCTCTCTAGTCCATTGCAGCCAGGCAACTAATCCATGACATGCTCTGGCTTTAAACAGCCAACTACGACAGCTTGGTGGAAAAAAAAGAATATCTGATTTTTTTTTTTTTTCAAAACTGTGCTTGCTCAGAATTTTCAGTTTCAAAGTAAAAAACAAGCAGATAATCTGTCAGCTAATTCAGATTTTTTTCCCCAGACAGGAGTTAAAACAATTAACTTGGAGTAGGTAAAAAAATTTAACAAGATGCCACAGAAGTCAAAAGAAGACGAGACATTCTGTAACTAGGGGAGTAGACAGCCTTTAAAGCAATACCCCAGAACATTATAAAAAACTAGGTGTGGTGATAACTAAAACTGCAAGTGAAAAAATATCACTTAAATTGTAGATATTGGCCTGTGGCTGCTGATAATTCTTCACACTAAAGGGCAAGGCTTTCAAGCTGATAGATTCAAGGTAGTGCAGGCTGGCAGTCTCAGTACCACCAAAAATACATAGCACATCAACCAATGAGCCTGACTTCAACTATGGAGCATAAAATATGTATATTGGTGATTAAACTAGTCAATTAAATGGAATTTGTTTTATCAGTTCTACAAAATAGTTTTCCATCAGTTTGTGCCATTGCTGTGACCAGGATCACATCAGAGCAGTCACTCTACAGCTCTGTGCTCCTGTCTTCAGCACTTACTAGAGCTAATATTTGTGACCACAACTTCGTGTGCTTGGAAAAGAGATGTGTACAGGGATTTAATGCACAGGCTATGGCACCAAATCCCAAATGGCATCTCTGACCACCTCAAATATATCGTTTCTCTTTTTAGAAATATGAAAAAATCTGTTTCTTCTTTAAATATGGAAAAATATTCAAAGCTGTCTCCTTGATCAAAAGCTAAACAACGTAAATTCCAATAACAGTAAGCCCTCTCTTTATTATTTTTTATCATACTATAGCTAAGAAAAATTAAATGTTCCTAAAGTGAAGAGTCACAATTTTGGCTTATGGCTTTTCACAGAATTTTTGCAAATTATTTTTCAAAAACTTTTTTCGCAGAACTCTTTGAAAGAGTGATGGTACCATAATGAAAGAAATAAACTCTAATTATTAGAACAGATTATGATCAGCACTTCACATTTGCGAAAGGAAGTTTCAATAAAAGGAGAAAGAATTCCATTGCATTGTAAGAATGTAAATTTATCTAAAATATCATCTAATAAAATGAGGACAATCTTTTTTTTAATGAATTCTGATATCAATAAGAAACATTCCAATCTTGAAATCATGTTGTAATTCCACTCCATTCTTAAAGACTTTTCTATACAAAGAACTTGACTAGGACAGTTATTACAAAATAAGATAGCTATTCTTGACCAGCATTTTGTGTGCAGATGTTAATCATAGACTGCTTTTATTATTCTAAAAATGAGTCTCTATGGAAAGTTCTCCAAGAATAACTGCTAAACTGAGCATCTCAAACAAATTCTTCCGTGTTGGGCTCTATGTGCTGTTTAATGAAAATATTTTTGCTACATTCAACTTTAAAATATTAAAAATATCGATACCAGTCTTGTGCTCTTCTAGCAAGGTACTTAACAGTACTTTTAAGAATACCATGGTTTAGCAATCTACATACAGAAAAAGGGTATTTAATAAATAAACTGTATGCATTGTGACCACTTTTCCAGGAATTCTGTAAATGCATTCAGAATACTGACATTTAATTTCTGGTGTTTCCTGCAGTTGTATAAAGCAAGTAGAGAAACCATGAAGAGGGGAATGGAAAGCAAATGTGAACTGTACTACAAAAAGTCAGAAAAATGTGGGGGAGACAATTCTTTGCACTAGGCATTTGCTTCACTTGCAAGACAAATGAAACAGCGAAAAGAAAAAAAGAACTTTACTCTGACCTCATGCTTATATAAACCCTGAGCATTTAAGTGAACTTACTGTGGTATAAGAATCATGTTTACAAAATACAAATTAAAGCTTGTATGTAAATCTATCTGTTTGGCCAACTAGAACTGAATGTTTACTGTGGTGGAAAGGTTATAGTACAGGTCTAAACTTCATCCCATCATCTCATGGGATACTTTCTCCTTCCAATTAGTCTCTTCATTCTCCTTCATCGATTCATTACCATTACAAAGAATCATAGAATGGCCTGGTTGGAAAGGACCTTAAAGATTATCTTGTTCCAGCCTTCTCTGGCATGGGCAGGGACACCTTCCACTAGACCAGGTTGCTCCAAGCCCCATCCAGCCTGGCCTTGAACACTTCCAGGGATGGGGCAGCTACAACCTCTCCGGGCAACCTTTGCCAGTGCCTCAGCACCCTCACAGCAAAGAATTTCTTCCTAATATCTGATTTAAACCTACTTTCAGTTTGATGTCCCATACTACTCTTCTTGAAGAAGAGTCCCTCCCTGACTCCCTGGTAGGCCCTGCAGATACTGGAAGGTGCTCTGAAGTCTTCACATAAGCTTTGCTTCTTCAGGCTGAACAGCCCCAACTCTCTCAGCCTGACTTCATCACAAAGGTCATCCTCATGGCCTCCTCTGGACTCACTCCAACAGGTCCATGTCCTTCCTGTGCTGGGACCCCAGAGCTGGAGGTAGCACTGCAGGTTGGGTCTCACCAGAGCAAAGCAGAGGGGCAGGATCCCCTGCTGCCCACACTGCTTTGGATGCAGCCCAGGACACAGTTGGCTTTCTGGGCTGCCAGCGCACATGGTTGGGGCATATTAAGTTTTTCATCAACATCAACTTTAACAGCCATCCTCTGACCTATCCTGTAGTTTAATTCCATACTGCCATTTCTTAACATTCACCACCTCTATATTTTTCCCACCAGTCTGCTCCCATATATTTAAACGTTATGTCAAGACAGCATTTCTATCACTGTCTGACTTTAAATAGTAAAGCAGTCCCACTGAAATCTTTGAGTTGTTATCCATGCTCAAAGTTATGATGTGCTGGGACACACAGAATAAAGAACTTTTCTGTTTTCAAAGGGACAGTTTTGATTTTATTAAATGTATGCCACGGCACTGGTAATATATAATATAATAATAATAATAATGGCCAGTCTTCGCGAGCGAAGATCCGGGGAAGGTCTTTACACCTTCCAGCCTGCGCATTGGATTTTTTAGGTGAGACACAGTGTGCGCGGAACTGAGCCCACCCTTTAATCCTAAGGTTCATCTGCCGGGGCCAAGCGAGCTTGGACGGTGGCAGTGAGGTCCTTAGGACGTAGGTGGGTTGCCTTTAAGGGCTAACGAGCCCCACCTGCCCGGGAGTGGCCCTGACCGGGAATCGAACCCGGGTCTCCGCGGTGATAGCGCGGCGCCTTTACCACTAGACCACCAGGGGCTCCTCAGGTAATATATGCTGGACACACATATATACATATATATATTTATATATTTATAATTGCAAATTTTTTTCAGAAATATTACTTGTGTGTTGCATACATTTTTTTCCACGTGAAAAATAACCTCAGAAGATTTTGACACAAAGAGTATCGTGGCATCCTACTTCCTTGGTCTCCATTAAAATAGCTCTTAGAGGATTTATTTATAAATAATCTTTCCATGTTTTGCTGCAGTCTAACAAAATAAAGGCATCGTTGCTGTTCAGATTACCAAAGAAATACTTGTGATACTTTTCTAGTTATAGAATGTTTTTACATCAGTGGTAATGTATTTTTAAGATGTCATTGGAAACTACTCAGATGCGCTATTAACTGTCACGATGAGTAATTTTCCTTGATTCATAAATTTAAAGGGCCATTACACCTCCTGTATATTTAATCAAAAATCTCCCAGACTGGTATAAACTAATAATATAAAAGGCTTTGAAGGTCACCGTGTGGTCCATGTCCTGCTGCAGGTGGGATTCTGTCCAGCTCAGCTGCACCGACAGGCACAAGGAGTCACTGTGACTTCCTTCGGCTTAAAACAGCGCCTCACCCTCACATCGCTTTTTCGCCAGCCGGAACATTTAAGTGTTTGTGCCGTGATTCCACCCCGTTATCCCCACTTTCACCCCGGGTTGGTTCGCCTTCGGGAAACGGACTAACAGGGACAACGCTCTTCTTTGGGAAGTTTAAGCTTTTCGTGACGAAAAAGTTTATTCTGTTGCAACAAATGCCCTTGAGCTAATGAAGCTCTCCCAGTTTCAAAACAAACCCATAAAAGAACACAACGGAGGGAAGGGCTGCTGGATACAGCACGCAGCACAGCGCCCGGGGATGCGCGGGGGAGGAGGGAGAGGGATGCTCCGGGAGCCGCCGCTCCGCGCTCCAAGGCGGCCGGGCGGGCGCTCGGCCAGGGCACATCCCCGGGTCCAGCCCCGGCTCCCGCGCTCGGGGCGGGGAGGCGCCTCCTCGGACACGTTAAAAGTTTGGGGCGGCCCCGGCGGCGCGGAGGAGGCAGAGCCCGGGCGGCGCTGGCGCTGCGCCCCGGCTGCCGCATCTGCTCCGCGGGCACCCCCGGCACCGCCCCGCTCCGCGCCCCCGGCCCTGCTCCGCCGCCGGGAAGATGGCGAGCCCCGGCCTCCGCCTGCTGCTCCTCGGTTACTTGGGGGTCCTGAGCTGTAAGTGCCGCGTCCCCTCCCCGCGGGGCTGTCGCGTTCCGCTGCCTCCGGGAGCGCCCCGGCTCCCGCCCCGCACGGCGCTGGGCTGCGGGGGGACGATCCCCCCGAGGTGTATCCTTGTCTCTTGTGTGTTCCCGCAAGCCTGGGACGCGGGAGGGGAGGATGTCCCTTCCCCTCCCTCGCCCCCGAGCCGGAGGAGCCAACTCGCATCTCCAACAGCGAAAGGCGAGCGAACGCCGCAGCCGGGGCGGTGCGCGCTGATTATTTCCATGTGTCTCTTGTTTTCACACAGATGTAACCTGTTTAAGCCCGGCCTGTTTGAGCGCAAGCCAGCGGTTCTCTGCTGCCGTGCAAACTTTAGAGATGCGGGCTGTGTAGTTTGCGTTTCTGATGGCCTTTACAAGGTGAATGAGCGAGGGACGGGAGTGTGTTTTCTATTGACAGCACTGGATGCTGCTGCTCCAGAACAGAGTTCTGTGTCCAATATTTTTATGGTCCTATTGTCTAACTCCTTAAAAACTGGGGGGAATAGGGAATATTAGAATAAGTTGGGAAAAGTTTCCCCACCCAGAAAACACATGGAAATAAGAGAAAAACAGATCACGGGGCCACATACCTGCAGAGAAGCAGTGAATTAACACAAAGTGTTAACAGTGCCAGTCGTGTTAAGGCTGTCACTTTCAGAGCACGTCTTACAGTGCTCCTGTTCTTTGCTTCTTATGTCTTGCTGGTGTTTTAGGGAAAAAGGTATACGTGGAAATAGTGTTTTGAGAAGACTTACGAAGCACTGTTGTGCAATGAAATGACCAGTCTGGGGTGAGTTCTCAGTCCATTACAGATATGGCACATCCAAGGTGCTGATGCTGGGTATGTTTTGAAGTTTACCTTTCACTCTGCCTCACCTAACAGAAACTAATGTGTGTGGAAACTCCTCTTTTTGCAAAGGAGTCCTGTTGAGGAGAGGCTTGAAGTGATGCCTGTGAGATAGGTCTTTGGCTTCATGACTGTTTTTGTTTTCCTTTCTCTTTGATTCTACAAAACCTTAGAGAAATGTTGGGCTGTTAGATGAACAGCTAGCACAGATTTCTCATTCATATAGTCAATAATAATAAATACTATTTTCTTTGTATTTTCTCCCTTCATTTGTTGTTAATTGCATATCTGAGCCTGTGAGCTGTGGTTTTTTTGTTGACAGGTTTTGGTTGTTCAAGCTGCTCAGCTTTCTGGTCAGTTGTGTCTGTTGGCAGTGCTGGCTTTGACTAGTGAGGAAATGATAGAGGGTGGTTTGGAAGCAGTACAGTGCATTGAATCTGGTGCCTACATTGTTCTCAGACTTACTTGTTTGGGGTTTTTTTCCTCTTCCTGTCCTAATTCCCAAAAAAACACCAGGTGGGAAGAAAGTTTACCAGCAAGGTGCTGATAAGAAGTCTTTCCATGAAGAAGGTGACTGTAGGTGTGTGGGTGTGCAGATGCTGACTGTTTGTGAGCCAGAGGAAATCCAGGCAGAAATTCAGCGGCAGCCTGGAGTCTGCTGCTGCTGCTCCTGTGGCTGGAGCACATTCACATGAACAATAAGGCTGAGTAATTCTGGCATCCAAGTCAGGCACATGGGCTGAGCAGTCTCTTATGTGGGACCCACATGCTCTGGGGAGTGTGGGGAATGGGTAGAAACTAGTGAGGGGGGAAAAAAGGGAGTGATTGATGCCTGACAAACAGGGTGGGTGGGGGTCGGTCTCTTCTCCCAGGAAACCAATGACAGGACAAGAGGGCACAGCCTCAAGCTGCACCAGGAGAGGTTCAGGTTGGACATCAGGAGGAATTTCTTCACAGAAAGGGTTGTAAAGCATCGGAATGAACTGCCCAGGGAGGTGGGGGAGTCGCCATCCCTGGAAGTGTTCAAGAAACAACTGGACAGTGCTCTGGTCCAGTTGATAAGGTGGTGATTAGTCAAGAGTTGGACTTAATGATCTTGGAGGTCTTTTCCAACTTAAATGATTCTGTGATTATACTGTGGGGCAGGTGTAGAGAACTTTCTTGGTAGCTCAGCTGCAGAAGTTAAAAGTTGCTCACAGGACATTTTCACTGAGATCTTACTAAGACATATTTGTGACCTGCAGAACTAGTGCTTTCTCTGAGCTAAGACTTCCCTTTCACCTTTAATTTAGGGGAAAGAAAAGGAGTTGGGGGTCTTTAGTCATGTCCTCTCTCAAACTTCTGGAACTGATGGTATCTGGAAAGTTTCAAAAGGTGGCAGAGAGCACTTGTGAGCTCTGTTGGCATGACAGAAAATATACAGAAATTATTATTATTATTAATCATCATGGCTACTCTGGAGCAGATATGTACTGATTAACTGTGAAGCTTCTAAGTGTGATTTTTTTCTTGCATTAGTGTACATTAAAATTAAACTTAAGAAGAAATTAAGTTGGTGATGCTGGTAGCAAATCCAGCAACTGTGTCTGTGTGAGGAGCAGTGCAGAGGCAATAAATAGTATTCTTGCATAAATATTTGATGGTACTCACTGGGATAGTTTGATTGAGCAATAAATAAGGTGATATTTTGTTTGTTCGTTTCTTTTGGCTTAAAAAACCCTATTCCTTATTGCTCAGGAATCTTTCAGTCAGATACAAAAGTCTTTTTTGGTCTAGAAACTCTGTATCTTTCTCCCTCATGCCCAGCAAGCAATGATAAGGCATGACTGCATTGGCTGTAGAAATTGATCGTGAAAGTCTTTAAACTGTGCTGTCTTGACCATATGTGATGTACAACTGATGTACTCAAATTTGAGAATACTCCCAAACCCCAGCCTTCTGTTGAACCCTCTTTGCTGGATTAGCTTGGTAGGAACTCATTTTTAAATTACACCATAATCAGGTGAGATGGGATTTCTTAGATTTGTAAGACTGCACAGTTCTGTAGCATTACCTGTTCACCATAATGCTGTAATGCAGACTACCTGGTTTTGAAGGGGGATTGAGGGGAAGAGGCATCAAAGGAAGGTTCCTTCTCCTGCTGTTTTAGGTGAAAAGCAGTTTTTCTTTGCTATAGGCTGCTCACAGTCTATAAACCCGCACAGACTCTTAGATACCCTAACATGAGATGTGAGAGGAGAGTAAGATGCTAAAATGTAGACAAACAAATGAAAGCTAACTACAGAAAAGCAGTATGTGTTTCTGTCTTCA
This sequence comes from Myiozetetes cayanensis, assembly GCF_022539395.1. Taxonomy (NCBI): domain Eukaryota; kingdom Metazoa; phylum Chordata; class Aves; order Passeriformes; family Tyrannidae; genus Myiozetetes; species Myiozetetes cayanensis. Next base: position 14,146,345 of record NW_026087742.1, read on the forward strand.
GCCTAACACTTTAATGACTGTGGTGACACTGCACAAGATACCCAAATGCTTCTTGAGAAGCTGGTGGGAAGACTTTCCTGTCTTTAAAAGGGAGATGTATTTCTCTCTAGCTCATTTTGTAACCTTCACAATTTCACCCTCTGGGTTAGATTCTCAGGGCTCAGAAGAAACTGGCTGTGAGTTACTGGCATGTCTTTCAGAAATCATGGCCTTTGCTGCATTTCAGCAAGTCATGCTGTTTTCCTTAAACCTAGGCATGCTGCTTGGAAGTGGCTCTGAATTCCTGAGAGGACTCAGCCAGAAGCACTGCTGTTCTGTGGCAGGGGCTCTGTCTCTCTCCAGCAGAGAGCTGGTCAGTGACGGCCCCGTGGTATCCTTATTTTAGGTTCCTGGCCCCATAGTCTGCTGTTGGATGTGCAAAAGAGAAAACACAGGTGACTGTCTTCCTTCACTGCATACAGGAGACAGGAAATATACCTGGAAATGTCATGTCAAGACAGTCACATTTCCACATTTCCTCTGTTTAAGGTGGGTATACACAAAGGGAGGACTTGCTTTTGTTGTTGCTTGGTCTCTGAGAGCCTGTTTTCTCAGCTTTAAAGTTGCAACAATTCTTTGTTCATGTTGTAGGATATGTATTTCCGTGAATATCATAGGGCATCTGGCATTAATAATGAGAGTTAAAACTACCACTGTGATTAGCAGATCTAATTGAGCCTGGATGAGGTCTGCCTATTGGTCATTTAACTGAATTACACAATGATATTTTTATGATTATTTCCTGTATTATACCTATAATTCCTACTGCAGCCTGTTTTGGTAGCTGCCAGGTTCTGCTGCAGAAACTGGCTGATGCCAGTGCAAATGATTCGGTAAGAAAGCAGAAGTAATTGAACTTTGACGTCACATTTTCTGTTCAGCTGACTGATTTAACAAAACACCTGGGTTCATCTTGCATGACCTAGAGCTACCAAACTCGTCTGCACACACTGACTAACCCCAAATGTTATTTGGGGTGTTGCAGACCTGGTTTTAAAGAAGTGAGCTAAAGTTTACCCTTCCTCAAAGTCTACCCCAGGTGCTTTAGCTGCTTCTCAAGTGCTGCCAGTTGCTAGAGAGGAGTCCTCTTGTGAAGTGTGGGAGAATCTTCTTGTACAATTCTTAATATCTTCTAATATTAAGAAAATTCAGTTTCTTCATAAATTCACATGAGTGAGTAATAGCGATAGCTCTTCACTGGAGATAGACAGTGACATGCATGTGAACCTTCTGCAGTAAGCAAGTTTCCCTTGTTTGAGGGGGAGTAAGTTTGGGTTGATGGTTCTTTTAGAGGGTCAGGAACAACTTTTTAGTAATAAAAGTTTACATCTGGTATGACCTACTTAGGAGTCCATCAACATTCAAAATGTCATCTGTCTGTTGGAGCAGTTCTGTTTACCCAGCCTATAACTGGCTTCCTGCACCTTTTAGGAACACTTGTCTAAAAGTAAGGCTCAGTGTCTTCCTTTCCCTTTGCAATGCTGGAGGTGACTCCAGTGCAAATGCTTATGTAAAGGAAGGTTAGTAAGAAATGTGGGCACAGCCAGAAACATCCACATCACAATATAAATATCTTGTGTATTAAAGCAATTGAAGCACAAGTTAGACATTTGTATTTGCCCTTGCAGACTGTTTGCCAGGACCATATGGAATGGCTAAATTAAGGTTCCCTTGAAGTTATACAACGATACCAAGCAAAAAAAAAAAAAAAAAAAAAAAAGGCATAAAATAGTGTCTCTGTGGATGTATACAATGAGCTGTCTCATTGCTGGTTTTTATTCTTTGTCTGGTTGGTGTTTTTTTTTCTCCACCATGAAAACTTAGTTACACACATATGGGAGAAGAGATGGTTTACAAGTGCTTACTTTCTAGTTCAGTGGCTAGTTCAGTTCTAGTTCAGTACCATGGAGTGAACACTTCAATGGAAACTGAGGGAAACCTTATGTGGAAGCTGAAGGGCAATTTGTTTTCAAGTAATTAATCCTATTCGGGTTATCTCACACATTACCACCTCCGGTTTTTTGAAGCTAACTTTGTTACAATTTTATTTCTTAGCATGTCTTCTCCTATTCCCAGTACTTTGAAAAAAATCGGTTTTTGCAAAACATTTTTGCAGAAAAACCTGTTGTGTCTTCCTCAAAGCACTGTAAGTGACTGTGCTGTAATTCCACCTCAGGAAGCTTAAAGCAAATATTATGATGACTTGTAATCAAGACAAATGATTTGTTTTCTTCGTCTAAATACTGGAGTTTTTTTAGGGAAATGAATATGTATTTCAAGGAATGAGACAGCAGATGAGGCTGGAGGAGCATTTGGATGATTGCCAGTGCTTGTGTTCACCTGTATTTCCAAAGTCACTTTTTTTGTGTGGAGGACTCCAATGAGTTATGTCACCTCTGTGCTCACAGTATATCATCAAGCACTCAAGTGCTTACATAAAATTTCTTAGAGCAGGCAGAAGGCGAGCTTGGCAGCTGAACATCTGGTCCTGTTCACTTGTCGGTTTCTACCACATGCTGGGCGGTGAAGGAGCTTTTGGAGAAGGAAAAAGAGGAAAATGCCCATTTCTGAACGACAGCAAATAATCTAACAGTGGTAGTTGTTGAACCACTAGTAAGTCTGTAAACCCTCCTGGTTAATAGGAATTAAACCAGGCATCCAGTTTCACTCAAAGATTATTTGCAGGTGAAAACATGATAGAAGAAATTGGTAATAAAGCTTTCTGAATGCTTGCTTTATGTAAGTTCAAAACTTAGCAGTTTTAGTAAGAGATGGGAAGATTAAACTTGAATTGAAATAGCTACAACTCGATTTTGGCTGTTTAAAGAGGTAAGAAGTGGTCAGACTTGAGCTGGAAAGAACAGACCCTACAGGTATGAAGTTTCAACAAATATATTTATATAGCTCTTGGGTGGATTAACTTCTTAAGTGTTGAACATGTTTTTGACCCTGTCCAAACCACTGGATCAGACTCAAAGGGAAACAAAACTTACTATTGTCTTGATGGAAAAATGATGTATTACAGGGTTATTTTGATACCAGATAATGTTAACAATGCAGGCTACATTTGTTTGCAAACTGTTAGCATAGTAGTTGGAGGTAATGATGGAACATTCCTGATAAGTGACCTTTGCTCAAATGAATACAATAAAGAAACCAAAATGATTATGTTGTATCTCAGCCTGCAGAATGTGCCTAGTACAAACAGGGAGACAGTCTTGGAGGTGTTATGCTAAAAACTTGTGTATATTGGCTAGATCTGGCTTAGCTTTTTTTTTTTCTCTTTTGTTGCTTGTTATTGACTTGTTGGGGGTTTTTTTGTGTGGTTTTTTTTTTTTAAGAACAGATATGTATCACAGGGTTCCCCATGGAAAGTGGGAAGATGTCTTGTATTTTTCCTTTTTCATCTTTTTTTTTTTCCTTCTTTCTCCTCTAGTGTCCATATAAAGCCCAAGTAAAAGTTCATTAATAGCAACACTTAGATGCTGGAAGAGTTAGTGCAGAAAAGGTCTTTATCCTCCAAGAAGCCTTAGTAGCTTTGCATTTAAATGTCAGTAAATATTTTTATGTGAATGGCAAATGCTTTGTTTTTAGTCAATATTTGGGTATTCTTTGTATCTTGCAATAAATGCTGCTGTTGCCTTCTGTTCAGCAGCATAATGGTCCTCTCTGGTGTAATGTGACTCACCAAATCACAAGAAGGTCATAATCATTTGAGAGGCTCCTGGAAGGAGAGTCAGTATTTCGATATGGGGATAGGGCAAAACAACATCTGAGAATGTAGTAAGAGAGGGAGGGTTGGGACAGACAGGTGGTAGGGAGGGCTTGAGAGATTTTAAGATGATGCTGTTATAGTATTGGAGTGACTAGTAAAGCAAATGCGTGTAGATACTCCAAAGCCACTGGTAACGTCAAAGTTGGCAGCTGGGAGAGGAGATAGAGAAAAGCGAGCAGGTACATCCATTAGTGGAATTATGCTTAGATATCAAGAAGCAACACTTTGGGCTGTGTAATGTGTGGGTTTGTTACTTGCTAGACAATCTTAAGAGGCCTTAACACAATTTCATTTCTAAGTCAATTTTTTCTTGTTTTCTGAATAAGACCTACACCCTGGACATGAACTAGTGCTATTCCAATCAAGTAACACAGAGATCTTACAAAATGTATTAGGCATAAAGAATGTGATTATTCTGTTTCTGTGTGTTCAGTTTAAGTGTTGTTGAAATGATGGCTCAGGCATTTCTAGAAGTAAGTACTTAGAGCACTTTTCTTCAGGCCCTTTCAATAAAAAAACGTTTTCGGGGATAAAAGTCATCTGAGGAAGCTGTTTGTCAACAGGGATGTACAGAGACTTAACTAATTTTTTTTCAGCTCAACTTTCCCTCTGTCACTGCATACTCTGCTTCTTATTTCATTCATGTTCCAGTTGTATTTCTAGCTGAGTCCCCAAGCCTGTAACAGTCCACACAGAGTTACTGTCTGCTTTCTAGTTGTGTTCAAATTCTTGGCTGCCTTTTTCCAAGGAAGCTTCTATGGCTAAACGGGCCAAGAGGCTTTGTTATGAAATTAGTCTTTTTAAGTAGAATATATGTGTAGACTTGGCTATGAAGAGTTGCATTATATATTATCTATAAGCTCTGAAGTGGATAATCTTTCCTCAGTAAGAGTAATTAATTTTGTCCTGTAAGAAACCTATTCCTTTTCTGCCCTAAAACAACACCTGACACTATTAAACCATAAAATCTTATGGGCTTATTTTCCAAAGTTACTTTCAGCAGAACTGTAGCACTTTGACTGATGAGTTCCTCTTCAAGAAGAGAAGTGCTGGTAGCAATGTATTATTCAAAAAGCCATATTGTTCCCTTTCTCGATTTCTTGGCCACCTTGTAGCTCTGCTGATGCTCTGTACCATCCAAGCTGATTGCAAGATGCTCAGCCCTGCAACAGCAGTAGGAATAAATATGTAAATGTGCCCAGATTCTCTAGGAGTTGGACTTGATGATCCTTGTGGGTCCCTTCCAACTCAGCATATTTTGTGATTCTTGATAAAATAAATTTGTTCTGTGAATTTAGAGCTGAACTCCAGAGACCTTATTTTGTATTTGGGTTCCTTGTGATCATAATATTTATGCTGATGTGCATCTGCCGGTATAATCTCTTTGCCAGCATAGTCCTTGGACCTTTCTTCAGTCAAAGTGGTATTATTTAGTCTTATTACAATCAGGACCAGAGCAGTGATTGTCCCCCTGTACTCAGCACTAATGAGGCCACACCTCCAGTGCTGTGCCTGGTTCTGGGCCCCTCGATTTAGGAAAGACACAGAGGTGCTGGAGCATGTCCAGAGAAGGGAACGGAGCTGGGGAAGGGTCTGGAGCACAAGTCTGACAAGGAGCAGCTGAGGGAGCTGGGGGGCTCAGCCTGGAGTAAAGGAGGCTCAGGGGGCACCTCATCACTCTCCACAACTGCCTCACAGGAGGGTGTAGTGAGGTGAGTGTCAGGCTCTTCTCCCATTCTTCATGGAAAGGTTGGTCAAGCATTGGAATGAGCTTCCTGGGAAGGTGATGGAATCATCATTCCTGTAGACATTCAGGAAATGACTGGACGTGGCACTCAGTGCTCTCGTCTAGTTGACAAGATGGTGATCAGTCAAAGATGATAATCTTGGAGGTCTTTTACAATGTAAATTTTTTCTGTAATTCTATGATTTCTAAAGGAAACCTCAGTTTAAGCAATAATCGTGTCACATAGGTTTCTAGAACATCCCTGGTATCCCATGAGCAGCTGGTTATAAAGGGAATATGGGCAAAAGTAGGCAAAGCAGATGGTAAAACAGTCATTTAAAGCAGCAAGAGGTGCCTTGCTGGCAGGCACAGCTTCATGAAATGTGTTGATCTATTGGCTCTCATAAGTATTCTAGTAATGTAACACGTGGGTTTTGATGATATGTGTGCTGTAGAGTATTACAGGCACCCATTTTAACCACCAGACTTTCAAGCACTTAAGTTGTTGTACTGGAGAAGGTAGTGCCCCTCGAGGCTGAATCCTTAACTACATATGGTTTATTCTAATAAAATAAAACAAAAATTAATGGCTTCAAAAAAATATTTTGTTGTATTTTTACAGCATCACAGGATTGCTAACATCTTTGTTTCATTTTCATGACAGTGAAAGAGCTGGTACTGTCTTAGTGTAAGTACCTGCAGACAACATCATCAAATCCCATTACAGGAAGCAGCAAACCACTGAATTGTGAATATTGGCTCATGTACTGAGCTCTCCCTTCTTCTGACGCAAAGCACCAGGGTGTTTCATCAGGGAAATACTCTTGAGGATGTGACTCCTAACACATCTCTCCTGTTGAAAAGCTGTGATGATCACCAAGCTAAAATTTATGCTTGATTTAAAAATAAAGGAGGCACAGAGCTTGTTTATTCCTGTTTCCTGTGTAACTTTCCAGTGTTGTTCTAATGTTTTCTAATCTGAATACCCATATGTTGTTTTGCTTGTATAGCTTTTAATGTGATGAAGACTGGGGTGGTTTTGTTTTGGTTTGTTTTTTTAACTCTCTTCATCCCCTTTAAAGAAAACTTGGCACCTCTTATACTGTGACCTATTGTTCCTAGCTGTTACCTTCCGGAGGATTTCTTCTAATCAACCTCCTCCTTTAAGCATGAAAAACATCTTCTGTTTATTCTAGCTTCTCTTGGTACTTTATCAACCTTAACAGAATTAAAGGAGTGGCTTCAGTCTTGTTCACATGGGCCAGAAGATGATTCTGTAAAATTTGGTATTAAAGAACTAAATTATCTGTTAAAGGCCTGTAGAATTAAAGATGTACATTCATACTGTAAACCAAAATGTTGATTGAAAGTACTAGTCATCAAACATGATGGTTAGTTTCTTCTGGCAGGAAGAGACTATTGAGCAACCTTGGCAGTATAAAAGATCGTGTGTGAATGAAAATGGGATGAGCTAAGTGGTCATCATGTTCCCTGCTCATGTTAGCAAAGAATCTGGTCTGCAGTCTGGAGGGAAAAAAGCTAAAAAACTAGTTCAGTGCTGTCTGTCACTTAATAGGATGCTGTCCTGAAATACAAGGTTCGAGTGGCATTTACTGAAGTGAAACCACCACCTCTAGCCCCAGTTGCTGGAAACATCATCTCAGAAATCCCAAATTCACAAAGCATTGCACAAGGCTCTTGCTGAGTATTTGTATTTAAAGAGCATCCTACTGTTTTTGGAAGGACTCTGAGGTTTTGGGTTTTTATTTAATGGGCATGTTAGCTGGAATGAAGTCATGGTACTGTGTCGCAAAGTCAGCAAATTTTGAATGAGAGAAAGCCTGTGTCAGACCCTTTTTAAAAACTCACCACAAGAAGTTATTCATGTATCCATTGCACATAAAAGTATATTTTAGGTCAATATTTGCTTCAGAAAGAAGAGAGTTTAAAAAAAAAAAGAAAAGAAAGTTTTTCAGATGTTTTATCTCCTTCAGTGGGGGGACATAAGGTGATAATGCTGATTTGGCTTGGATTATTATACTTGGCTGCAAATGAGGGATTTAGCTATAGCTGGTCTAAGTAACTCTCCTGCCTGCTACTTAGGATGTGTTTGCAACACACAATTCTGGTTAACTATATATATATATATATATAATCCTATACCTTGAGAGGCTAGACCTCAATACGTCCTTGTATGCACTCCTGCTCTGCTGTGAAAAAGTGCTTTGTAGAAATGCTGAGATTAATCTAAAAGGTGTTGAGAAGATCCAGTAGGGAGAAACTGCTACGATCTTGAGAAGGGACTGAGAATGGCTGAGGGGTTGGAAGCAGATGATCTTTAAGGTCCTTTCCAACACAAACCATTCTGTGATTCTCTGAGGCACAGGAAATTTGGTTCCAGCTTAAATGAATAAGAGTAACTATGGGATGTGACATTTCTTCACTTTACTAATGTATTTATTTACAACAAATTTAAAATTGCAGCATCCAGATGTTCTTCCTGACATCTGGGAACATGCTCCTATGGTAAGGCAGCTTGTCTGCCTTCACTGGTTCTGACTGAACAGGGACTCGAGTTTAATACAGTGTTTACTGGAATTGTAACTAGTGTTGCTTCATAAAGTTGGAAAGTAAACTAAATCTATTTTCAGGCTTATTAAGGTAAGTAATGTGTGTATTTGTAGGTTTATAAATCAGGTGACTTCATGAAACTGTTTAACCTTTCTAAATCGCTTGGCAATTGCAGCACAAGTCACTTAGAGGCTGTAGATTTCAGAGATCTTTATCTTGAACCATGGGCCAGAATGGTTGTGTTCATTTGGGGAGTGGTGGGATATTGTTTGTTTCCTTCCAGTTTCCCAACTCTGTTGTGTTTCAGAGCTGATTTTACGGTTGATGTAAATCAGTCTTGGTACCACTGACTTCAGAGGAACACGCTGGTTTGCACTGGGTATCAAGCTTTGTTTTGTAAGTTTAATAACCATTCTGCAATTTTCCTGGCTATTTACACAGGCAAGTGTTCTGCTGAATGGTCACCCCTAGAAACGCCAAGGGAATTTGTTTGTTCAGCTCTGTAGTGTGATATGAGGTGGGCGGGACAGCAGTGGCAAGGGGCTTCTACCCCCACAGACCATTCTCAGGGTCTTTTGAAACATGATGGCACTAGACGCTTGTCCTCAGCGTCCCGATGCGTCTTAAAATAAGCAACAGCTGAAGCAGTTTTAGGCTTCCACTGCATTTACGAGCTGCCTTTGAGCCACTGATGAGTTGCTGTGGAAACCAATGCTGAGCAGGACTGGGAGATGGCTGGAAAATAGGCTTTTCTTGTGAGAGCCTGACTAGTTTAAACCCCCATCCCCTGTTTGCAGAAGCTCCCTCTGAATTGCCATGGAGACAAGAGGAGTAGTGAAGTTTTCAGTCTTGTAAAAGTGCGAGCTATAAATATTTATTTGGTTAATAACATGTGTTTTCTGCAATCTCTCTGTTGGAATAAACCCTGTGCTACATTGAACCTTTTCAAGCTATGCATTCAAACCCTTTCTCTCTTCTGTGTGAGTAGAAAAAAAGGACAGAACATAAACTTGGGAGTAAATTGAATTTGACATGTTGATTATTATTTATAAAACATTTAATAGTAGATTTTTCCCCCAGCATTTCCCACACTCATGCAGTAATCTTTCAGTGCTGGGGACTACTGAAAGCACTTAGGAGGCTGTTCAGTTTACCTGAAATTCTTACACTTCAGTGTTCATTTTCTTCAGAAAGGCTGACCTAAATAATCTCTTCCTTTCCTTTTCCCTGCCATGTGATTTTTTCCCCCTTCCCAATTTCTCCTCTACAAGCACTTCAGTTTTTGTCAGGACCAACTGTCCTTGGGACTTTGCTCTGAACTGAATCATTAACATGATTGTAAAGTTATCCTACTGATAACTTTAGGTAATTGGCTCTGAAAGCTTCAATCTTTTATTACTTTTAGTTTCAAGATATTTTTTTGCTTAACTTGAAAGTTAAGGATAAAGGCACCATGACTGCTGTGCTGGCTTTGCAGTTTGCACTAAACAGTGTCCCAAAAAAGCAGAGGATTAATTCATTCTTTGGTTATTTCTTTATAAATGAAAACCTCTTTTCTGGTCTGATCTGTATTCGAGGCATTTAAAACAGGAACTTCTTTTCCCAGTGGGAATGAGAGCTCCTTCGATCATCCCACACCAGCTTTTAATACAGGTAGAAATGCTGTATTCCACTTTCTAGAAGAGCCTCTCTACCCTGTTTAGGTAACTCCTACCTGGGTGAAAAGGCACTTCTGTTTCTCATGTGATTTCCATTACGTGGATGAAACTGCTTAAAACCTGCTTTCTGTAACACGAGCATGAAGGATGTTGTTTGGGTTTATGCTACATCTAAGTAAAATTGTACTTTTCAAATTAAGCTCTGAAACTGTGGGTATGTAACCAGTAAATCCACACGTAGTTACTGCTCATTTCCCAGCTGTGCTCAAATTCTCAGGTGCCTTTTTTAAGGGAGAGAAGGGAGGGAAAACAATGATACAAATGCTTTGCCCAGTTGTCAAAGAATGTAGTGGCTTTCTAACATAAACAGTTGTTGGGAGAATGCACTGATTTTTTTGTGGGAAAAGGAAGAAGTGATGTCTCTATAAGCATTTAAACATATTTAAAGTTTATTCAAAGCTTTTGAAAGCTCTGTGAATTGAGAAGTAGGAGGGGGATAGCTAGTTCTTGTATGTACAGAACATGTTTCCTGAGTTAACTCTGTTTCCAGGCATACTATTTAAAACAGTATGTCCAGTACAGATATGTTAGTAACTTAAAGACCTTCAGTTTTAGGATGGGACTAATCACCAGAAAAACTATTTGCTGCATCGTGTTGCAGCAGAGAAAAGCTATTCGAACTTGAGCAGCTTGGCCACTTAAACTCTGTCACTTTAGTTTAAGTTTTGGTTCTTTGGGGTTGGGCTGTTGCTGTTGTTTTCTTTTTTTTTTTTCCCCTCTGAAACAACATAGTGCTTGTCAGGGGAGGAATGACTGTAAAATACATTTTAGAGTGACACCTTGTTACAAGAGAAGTCCTGCAAGCAGAATACCTTAAAACTTGACTGTTTTGTCTTAGTAAGTGTCTATGTTTGTTGTTTTTTTTTTTAATTTGACCACTTTTGCTTTTAATTTGAGATCTTTTATTTAAAAAAAAAGATGAAGAGAGTTATCTGCTGACTTCCCACCAAGACATCTAATGTGTGTGTTGTCCATCTAACCAACCTACCATCTGAATTCTGGCCTTGATATCAGCAGTGCCCTTGTGGTCATGAAGGCCAATGGGATCCTGGGGTTCATTAGGAAGGGCGTTGCCAACAGGTCAGGGAGGTGATCCTGCCCCTCTTCCCATCCCTGGTGAGGCACATCTGGAGTGCTGTGTCCAGTTCTGGGCTCCTCAGCACAAGAGAGACATGGGGGTCCTGGAGTGGGTCTAGAGGAGGCCACAGAGATGATGAGTGGACTTGAGCATCTCTCTTACAAGGAAAGGCTGAGGGAGCTGGGCCTGTTCAGCCTCAAGAAGAGATGACAGAGGGGACCTCATCAAGGTCTGCCAGTATCTGCAGGAAGATATTAGGGCATGGACCAGGCTCTGCTCGGGGGTGCTGAACAATGGGACAAGAGACAGTGGGCAGAAACTGATGCACAGGAGGTTCTACCTGAACATGAGGAAGAACTCTTTTCCTGTGCAGTGATGGACACTGGAACAGATCATCCAGAGAGGGAGTGGGGTCTTCCTCACTGGAAATATTCTAAACCTGTGCAACCTGCTCCAGGTAACTCTCCATTAGAAGGGAGGTTAGACTAGATGATCCCTAGAAGTCCCTTCCAAGCCCAGCCATTCTGTGATTTACTTGATTCTGCATGGTTCTGAGCCTGGGCTGGAAGTAAGGAAAATGCTTTTGGGTTTGGGGGAATATTTTTTAGTTTTGCTCAGGATGGGGGGAAGGTCAGTTTTGTGTGTGTCAGACGCAGCTGTAGAGATCGGATTTTAATCTTCTAATAGCTGCTCTTCCAAAAGAGGAGCCATCCCAAATATTGGATTTAACTGTTTGCTTCCCACTGCCCCTGTTCTTCCCTTGCTACAAAAACCTAGTCCATTTTTCCATGAATAAAACAATCTGCTGGGATTTGGAAGATGGCTTGTATAAAATGAGGGTAGGGAAAGCCGGCACATATCTATGCATACAAATCGTGGTTCATGACAGGGCTTTTTATGAGATTACTAATAACTGTCCTTATGGAAAAGGCAGTGCTTACAACATAGAAGTTCAACTGTGATACTCTGCCAGTGAGATTTTATTTCTTATGTCCCCCTGTGTTTTGAGTCTACTGAGTATCTAAAAGCTTCTGCTGTATTTCTGTCATTCCCAAGAGTCAAGACCAAGACATTTCTAATACAGTCTCAGGAGTGACAATAACCAGCCCTATTTTTTTTCTAGTGCTTGAATGTATCACTAGTGTGATACATCACAGCTTCTTTGTAGTGCCAGGAAACCAGCACTCTTATCTGCTTGTATCAAGGAACAGTTTTCCTTATAGTTGTAAGGACTAAAAACTTAATTTCTTTGTTAAAAGCAGTTTCTTCTAGCTGCTGGAAAAACATTTCTCATTTGCCACTGATGTAGAAATAACACATATGTACATATTGTAGGGTCCCTCCTTTTCTTCCTTGAGTAAAAACATCTGCAAGGTCTGTGTCCTAATTAGCCAGTAAGAGTGTTAAAGATCTTGCCATGTATTGCACCACATGTTAAGCTCCTCTCAAAAGCTGCATATGTTACCAGAAGGTCTCAGGGAGCTGCAGCAGCTCTGAATGACTAAAACTTGCTGTGTCTCATCTAGCAGTTCCCAAAACCTGACTGAGATGCTGCTGACAGTTACCACATAAGTGATGGCATGGCCAAGAAGTTCTTCTAATTCCTTTTGTTTTAGACCCCATTAGCTGTCCAGCCAGAATATATGCTTTCTCTTTTAGGCTGCAGTGCTTTATGCAGTCACACCACACCTATTGAGGCAAACTCACTCCACATGTGTGAGTTTAGATGGGCTTATTATTCCCACCCTGCAGACCCTGCATTCAGACCACTCCTTTATTTGCCTTCTGTGGCTGAAGATATGCAAGGGGTTTTTTTTGTGAATTGGATAAACTGCCAGAAGTAAATCCTGTTCTATTATTATTCTTTAAGATTGGAGAAATTTTGCAACTTAAGGTAATGAAAGACTGAAATTGAGTTTCTTTTGCCTGTTTTTCCCCTCATGATGTGGGATAACTTCTTATAGCTCATGTCCAAAATCTGAGAACTTAATGCCACATTTGTTATGTTTACTTAATCACAGAGTCACAGAATGGTTTGGATTGAAAGATCATTTTGTCTAACCCTCTGCCATGGGCAGGGACACCTTCCACTAGACCACATTGCTTAAAGCTCTGTCCAACTTGACCTTGAACACTTCCAGGGATGGGGCATCCACAGCTTCTCTGGGCAATCAGTGCCAGTGTCTCACCACCCTCATAGTAAAGAATTTATTCCTAATACCTGATCTACACCTGCCCTCTCTCCATTTAGAGACATTCCCCCTTGACCTGTCACTACATACCCTTGTAAAAAGTCCCTCTCCAGGTCTCCTGTAGCTCCTTTAGGTACAGAAAGGTCACAGTAAGGCTCTTCTCCAGGATGAACATCCCCAACTCTCTCAGCCTGTCTTCACAGCAGTGACAGTGTTCTGACGCTCTGATCATCCTCATGGCCTCTTCTGGACTCGCTCCAACAGGTCCATGCCCTTCCTGTGCTGGAGACCCCAGAGCTGGAGGCAGCACTGCAGGTGAGGTCTCATCAAAGCAGATTAGAGGGGCAGAATCCCCTCCCTTCCCTGCTTTCCACACTGCTTTGGATGCAGCCCAGGACATGACTGACCACACTGAGGTGTGATTGACTTTGCACAGTGAGGCTGGGTTTACTCCAGGATGCTTTGGTGCCTAAGTCGCCAGTTTCAGAGGTGGGTTAAGGACTCTGCTCAACTCAGGAGACTCCTGTAGAGGCTGTGAGGGACTCCTGAGAGACTGTCCCAATCTCTCCAGCTTGCTGGACGTTGGCATTCACCAACAGGCACTGATGGAAGGTGAAGGCTGCTGACAGGACACTGACCCCTGACAGGAGCGTGGCTGGGAAGGGTGGTGGGACTGAGCCCTGGCTGCCTGTCAATGACTGTCAGAGTGAACATAGTCCAGCCTGCTGATGCCACCCTGAGCACTCCTGGGATGCAACCACATCTTAAACTACTAAGAAGAATGGGAATTAGTAGTTTGGGGGTTTCTTTAGGTGATTCACAACTAAGCGTGTCCAATGGTGGGTAACTTCTCCTCCCACTTGTCCATTTATGGACTGTGTAGTCTATGGACTGCTTTTCTTAGGAAGAAGTATGGCAACAAGTGAGCTAAAACAGATGTCACAGTGGCAAAACTCAAAGTATTGTTTGAGTGCCTCATAGTAGGTAGTTCCATGGCTGAGTATTCTGCATCAGCCCCTGATCATGTCACTGAGGCTTTATCCTGGGATGGTCACATGTCTAAAGGATGCCAAAACCAAACAGATGTCTGGTTTCCTATTCTCCTTCAGAGATTTCACTAAGAGAACTGGCTTCATTGTTTCTTTATTCTTGGGATGTCAGACTTCCTAAACTTACAGTATCCTCAGAAGCCCTTTGTTAAGCTTTGCTCTAGACCACCTGCTATTTAGAACTTGGCAAAAGAAATATAGACTGCTTTTTCTCTTGTACTTAAACTTTGTTTTGATTCTGTTCTCATGTAATTTCCTTCAGGCACACTGTTTCCTTTGATTTGATTTGACTAATATGCTTTTCCTTAATGATTCCTCCAGCTAGTAGTTTCAGTTTACAGCTGTGTGAGCATTTATCAAATGGAAAGTGTGTATTTTTGGAGTTTATTTATAAACAGAGTTAGTGACACATAAGAGTAGCTTTTTTTGGTTTGTTTTCTGGTCTGTATAAAAGTATTTGCTGAATAAAAGGTTTCCTGGTACAGTAATATGTCATCTTTTCACTACTGCTCCTGAATTAAATGCCAAAGCTGAAGTCTTGGATTGTGAATAATTGGCAGAGGTATTTCTGGAAGGGCAACTAAAGGAAGAGATGCTCTAGGCTTAAGGACCTCACCTGTCTTCCTGCTTGATTATAATGGTTTTAATTTGGTCAGCTGTCTCTGCACCACCTTAAGTTACTGTTTGGACTCTACAGCTTCTTGAAGAGGATCATGTATATGTGTGGTTTGTGTGTGTGAGGAGGAGGGCTCTGTGTATGTTGAACTTTGTTTCTTTGTTCTGACATATTTTGTGCTTATTGCATTGCATAATAGAATCTTCATGTGTTCTATAAATCCCTTGATGTAACAGGAAATACAGAGACTTTGTGCAATTGCAAGTTTCCAATACAAAGCATGCAGAATTATTTTATATTGACTTCCATAGTGAAAAGTAACCACCATGGTCCAGCCCCAGAAGTCATAAAACGCGTTTTCCTGTGGTGGCTTCTACCTTATGAATATGTAGGTGGTGACAGTGAGCTGCATGACATCTGTATTAAAGAGGAGGAGAGAGATTTCCAGTCTATGAAACAGTGAATGTAATACAGTGGTGAATTGAGTGTATTTTAGCTGTTTTGTGTCCAGACAGAGAGGGTTGATGTGCCAGTAATTTATAAATGGCTTTATGCACGCTTTGGAGTCCTTGAAAGGGCTTCCTACCTAGATGTCAGCAAGTTCTAGCTGGTGTCAGAATCTCAGAACAAAATGTTCCTCCCCATCATGATCACATGAAGCAAGGTGTTATTTCAATACATAAACATGATTTTTATGTATTAGTGTGTAGGATGAGGGAGGGAGGGAGGGAAGGGAAAGCAGGGGTGTTGTTCTAGAAACATGGTTTGGGTAAAAGTCAAAATCTAATTTTCATACCATAAATCTAAATAGGACCTAATAGATTTAAAAGAAAATTACTTAATAACTTTAGGCTTTACTCTAGACCAAGCCCGGACAATACCAAGGAGCTGGGCTGAGTGTGGACATGCAAGAGGAATGGTTGCTTTGGAAGGGCTGGAGAAATTATTCCCTCCTCTGGTTTCAACAGGGTGTTAGGGGGCTCATTTAGGTTTTTTTTTATTTATAACTTCTAAGTTCAGCAGGAAAATTTCCTTTCTTGGAAATACTATTTCAGTATTCTAAGGGTATGTAAATGGCATTGCTAGAATTATCTTCTTCATGTCTTATTTATTTTCATATTATAAACTTCTACCACATAATTATTTTGGGATAACATAAAGTGGATGATAAAATTAAAACATATTAACATCAGGATAGTTGCACACAAATTTGGATCTTTTGGTAATGTGCACACACAAAAATTCACTTTGCATTGCCAGGTGTGAGGCTGTGTTCTCTTGGAAACAAGAAATGTTGGGCAGGTGTTTGGAAGGGAGGAAGGGTGAGATATCTAGAAAGCAACATGCAGAATCCGTGTTGGAGCAGGCTCCTGGCAGTAACTGTGACCCATGGAGAGAGCCCACACTGAAGCAGGGGAAAGTGTGTGGAGGAAGAAGCAGCAGAGAGGAGCTTCTATGAACTGACCACAACCCTCATTCCCACAACCACTGCACTTACTCTATTTTTAATTGGCAATAAATTTAATTAATTTTTCCTAAGTTTAGCCTGTTTTGCCAGTGATGGTAACCACTAAGTAATCTCCCTGTCTTTCTTGAGACCCATGAGGTTTTTATTCTTATTTTCTCCCCTGTCATGTTGAGGAGGAGGAGTGAGAAAACAGCTCTGTGGGTGTCTGACGGCCATCCAAGGTCAACCCAGCACAACATAGAGTAAAAGAGTAACTGAACCTTTGCTGCAGTGCCAGGGGCTCAAGTACCTGTTCTGACCATTGCTCCATGACTTGCAGAGGCCATAGATACCAATAGAACTGCAGTTTGTGTTTTTAAAGGATGCTGGGGAAAAAAAAACCTAGAAAAAATTATAAATTGAAAGGGCCATAGGAACGGTTTGGATGGAGAATTCCCTCTGTTGTGCCAGACTTAAACAATAAGGAGTGATCTTGGAGAAGAAAACTGATGGTGTGCTGTATGGGACCAGTGCTGCTTAATATCTGTGTCAGTGGCATAGACAAAGGGGTCGAGTGCAGCCTCAGCAAGTTTGTGGGTGACACCAAGCTGAGTAGTGCAGTGACACACCTGAAGGACAGGATGCCTCCAGAGGGACCTGGACAAGTTTGAGAAATGGGACCATGAGAATCTCATGAGGTTTAACCAGGCCAAGTGCTGGTGCTGCATCTGGGTCAGGGCAACCCCCATTATCAATTCAGGCTGGGGATGAACAGATCCAGAGCAGCCCTGCTGAGAAGGACTTGGGGGTGCTGGTGGATGAGAGGCTGAACATGACCCAGCCATGTGCACTGGGAGCACAGAAACCCCCATGTCCTGGGCTGCATCCAAAGCAGTGTGGGCAGCAGGGGAGGGAGGGGATTCTGCCCCTCTGCTCTGCTCTGGTGAGACCCCACCTGCAGTGCTGCCTCCAGCTCTGGGGTCCCAGCACAGGAAGGACATGGACCTGTTGGAATGAGTCCAGAGGAGGGCCATAAAAGTGATCCCAAAGCTGGAGCACCTCTGCCGTGAAAACAGTCTGAGAGAGTTGGGGCTGTTCATCCTGTGAAAGCCAAGGGGATTTGTAAGAAAGATGGGGACAAACCTTCTGGTAGGGGCTGTTGTGTTTTAGGACAAGAGGTAATGTTTTAAACTAGAAGAAGGAGATTCAGACATGGTATAACGAAGAAATATGATGGTTGTGAAACACTAGCATAGGTTACCCAGAGTGGTAGTAGGTGCCCCATCCCTGGGACATTCAAGGCCAGGCTGGATGGGGCTCTGAGCAACCCCATCAAGCAGTTCATTGCAGGAGGCTTGGACTAGATGACCTTTAAATATGCCTTCCAATCCAAACCATTCTAAGATTCTATGATACTACCTTCAAACAAAGAGAAGAGCATGTTAACTCTGAGCTGTGAGGACCCACAGCTGAAAGCCCAAGTGGACTTACTCAAGGGAGGAGTGAGGCATCTGCCTCAACAGGAGTAATCAATTGTCAAAACCATAAGAAGCAAAAGATTCATAACTTGTTTGTGTCTTCAGATCAAGACTGGATATCCATCTGTTAGGTTGTGTGCAACTCTTCCCCCTTCAGGAAAGGGAAATTAGCTCTTTAGGGATGGATGCCTTAAGGAGGTCTGTGTGCATGAGAAACTAGTCTAATCTTGCAATCTACCTATCAGTCAAAAGAAGATTATGCTTTTAAACAAGCCATGTTTCTATACACTGTGGATGGGGAGAGGGGCTCAGTTCTTGTTCATACCCTCTGTAGCAACTGATCAGTTGCCTGATGCAGATGGAGGAAAGGGATTAGGAGTGTCCATGCTCTCTTTAAAACTAGTCCTAAAACCCAAGGGAACTTGAGATGGTTTCGGGGGAAAAAAAAAAGGAAGAAGAAAAAAGGTAGACCTGTGTAAAGAACTGTATTTAACTGTAATAACTGTAACTTGGCCTTGCAGGAACGTTTCTGAATTGTAAGGGAACACAGTGGAATCCTTTCCTGGGAGGAGAGCAGTTCCTAAGAGAGGATACATAGTTAAATCCAGTGGGATAAAAGGTAGCTTGGTGGGGGTTGATGTAGGGCTAGTGGTTATTTCACTTGTTCTTTCTGGAATTTCAGTATTCACAATATACAATATATATCCAACAACGTATTTTTATTCTCTCTTTGATTCAAAGCTATAGAAATGTTGTCTAATGTTTTCCTTCCCATTTCAACAGGAATTTGAGGTCATTGCCAATTACTGCACATATTATTTTACCCTGTAGAAGCTGTATGTGGTATTCTTCAGCAAACACGCCTGCCTTGTAGTAGGAATGCAATGGAAAATATGCTTATGGATTAATAGAAATATTCCCAATTAGAAACAGACTGAGACATTACCCCAGTATAAAACAACATCTATTGTTTATACAGAACTTCTCGTGTATAAATATTATCATGCTATTATAAAAATGAAATATTATTACTTTTTACAGGTTCCAGAGCATGGAGAGGAAAAGATGGATTGTTCAATGCCAGCCCTGGTCTAGCTTTTAGTCCTGTGGTCTCCCTAGTAGACAATGTCTAACCTGTCCAGTGCAAGGAGGTCTCAAAAATATTACTTGCAGCTGCTGAAGTGCATGACAAATCACAAACGTTTATTGCTGATTTGTCTTTTTTCTTTCCCCTTGCAGATCCTGAAGTGTCCGGAATTTCAATTAAAACGGATAACGAAAATGTAAAAGCAGAGGAGTTTAAGGGTACAGTATGGGCATTGCTGTGATAATTTTCAGTGTACAGTATTCATGATTCATATTCATATTCATATACAGTACATGAAAACTGTGTATACAGAAGCTATGCAGCTGTTAAGGTTGTCTTCCTCTTTCCTGAGGAGTCCTGTTCCTACTCTGTCTGTTGACTCTTTGTGTTATCTTGTTCTTGTTCCCATTTTTTTCTCAGTGTGTGGCTGGACTTGGTGCTCCCCCGAGTCCTTTTAAACCTCACCTGTCCCGTGATTCTGACTTGTTTGTCAGTCGAGGTAGTTCGCTCTGTAACTTCAGCCTGGTCTTCTTCCACCCAAAATGATGGGAGCTGATGGAAAAGAGAAGCATTAAATACCTTACAAGAGGAGTGAGGGACTAGAGAGAACAGCTGTAATTTAGCTAATTATAAATAAATATAATTGAATGGCTTTTTTAATAGCACCAAGCCTGTTAGAATTCAAGAAGCATCTGGACAAAATTCATGACTACGGTTTAGTTTTAGGTAGTCCCGTGAAGAGCAGGGAGTTAGGCTCGATGATCCTTAGGGTCCCTTTCAACTTGAGATATTCTATAATTCAATAACCAAATTAGCCTCCAGACCAGATGTAAATCTAAATTAAACATTGTCCAGACCTCTCCAAGATCCCAGAAGGTTTTTCCAGGCCTGGCAGTGCCAGTACTGATGCACAGCATCCTGTAGGCTTGCATTAATGCAAGTTAAGTAGATCTGCTCTGGAAAATACCTCTTACTGACTCTGTTACTATGGGGGAAAGTGAGAGAGGGGAACTATAACTAAGGAGGGTTTTATTATGTTGTTTTTGTTCTGTGCACGCTCCCTTTCTTCCATCCATTCCTTTTCTCTGAATAAGGTTAGTGAACAGGCATCACCGCTTTTTTTTCTCTGAAACAAAAAGATGTGACATGTAAGAAAGTGGCAGCTCATTCGAGACAGAGGTGACTTGTTCTGCTGAGAACACTTCAGCTGAGCTGACTCTGTGTCAGCTAATAGAGACCAGCTCATGAGACCAGCCAACTGTCACAAGGTCAGCAAGCTGAGCTTGAATGATGGTTTTTCTTTGTAAGAAGGATACGAAAACAAAATGGAAAGGAAACTTTAGCAAATCTTAAGATTCAGGAAGCCTCCACCCATCCACTCAACCTGAAGTCAGGAACCTCGGGCTTCCTGAGTGCACAGTATGTTTTCCGAAGCGGCCGGTGCATGTGTAACGTGTTTCTGGCAAGGAATGCCCTCCTGCTTCAATTTTTCTTTCAAGTCTGGACATTTTTTCCCCTGTGACTTGTCACCAAGGCTACCAGTCTGGCTTTTTGTTTCTTTGTAGAGCAGACCTAGAAATCAGACTCTGAAGGGTAAGAGGGTGAAGTGTCGGTAGCTCTTAATTGCCCTCCAGCCTCATTTGCTGAGACTGGAGAGGGTGATGGTTAATGCAGTTTGACTATGTTTGTCTCAAGAAAGCTTGACAGGCATTGCCAGAACTATAAAGGCTTTTGATCCTTGATACTCTGGCCTGTATTGGAAGATGAGCAGCCTAAAGGTTGGAAGGTCTATGTTATGTTTTTTTCTTCTACTGAAGTTTCTGGGAGATACTAGATTCTACTTTACTAATAGATTTGGAACCAGTCAGATGTGTGGCTGGATTCTTTCCTCTGATGTTTTTTCTGAATAATTCTTATTAATAGCTTGACTTTAGCATCATTTACTGGGGGAAAATATATATATATTTCAGCATGCTTTTACATGGAAAATGGAACTACTGGAATGTCCTGCTGTGAGGACAGTTGGGCTCACAGGATTTCCTGTTCTTCAGTAGGAGCATTAATTTTGGTGACCAGCTGGAGTTTTGCTGGGAAATTACACACACACCTCCAGGCACACCAGCTTTAGGGAAGGTACAAACACTGCATACCCTGCACACCCTTACTTCAGAAGCCAGCACTGCCAGCCCAGGGGTGCCCACATTCGCCCAGCCTGACCCCAGCTGCTGGACCTAAATTTACTCAAGCCAACTCTCATGTAAAAAGACAACCTGGCACTGTGGGCTTGGAGATTCACCCACTCACACTGCAAGTATCTGTGGCCCCTCCAGCTACCAATGCAGAGACCCTCACTCACTCCAGTTGCTCCATTTGCCCACACTACATCCCAGTGCTTTAAGACCAGGGTTTAAGACTGTTTGGAGACTAATGGTCTTTGTCATCCTCTCTGTTTGTGTCCATGTTTGTGTCTCTGTGGTTTTGTTTGCTGCTGCCCCATTTATGAGCACTTTTAAAGTGAAAATGTCCATGATTGGGAACCTTAATGAAGCAGATTCTCACCTTCCATATACCCTCACAATAACCAAAGCGGAATTGTAACTAAATACATAAACATAAGATACTTAAAAGAATGTTTAAACATCTTAGTGAATGTTTTCTATCTGCATTAAGTTACATGTTTAAACAGTTAAACTATTGATACTGAATTCAGAATGGTAATTCAAAAAATATTGTTAATAACAGGGTAAAAGTTCTCTTTTAACAGTGGTCTGCTAACTGAAGAAAATATTTAAACCTAAAATAAGGGTAGTAATACAGAATCTCTGCCCATCCAACGTGGGAATATCTAGTCCCCAACATCTGAAGTTTGATCCAAAAGCCACTGAAGTATTTGAAAATTACTAGTTTCTGTTTTCCCACTGTGCTCATGTAAATCTGGAGAGGCATCACTTTGAGAAGTAGATCTGGCCCTTGCTGACTGCTCAGTTTCTTTTGAAGGGGGAATATTAATTTCATGGAGCCTGAATGTGTACTAAACAAGTAAAGTCTCTGACTTTCCATTTGTGTTCTTTTTTTTTTTTTCCCTCTAGAGGCGATTCTTAGTTGCAAATACACATTTTCAAAAGGGATGAGCTTAAGAATAGAATGGAAGAAAATCCAGCCTCAAGGAGTCTCGTTTGTCTACTACAATGGTGAATTTACAGGTACAGTACTACAAACAGACTGATGCCTTAACGTGTCGTTCTCTAGCATAGATATTGACTGTCTCTTGGGGAATAACACTGGGAAAATGACTGAAAGAGAAGGCTCTTGACTGTCTAAACAGCTATCCTTTCGAGGTAAAGAATTCTTTCCCAGGATAAAAAAGACATTTCTTTATAAAATTGTCATTTGTTACCATTTTAGTGAATTTAAATATCATAAAACTCAAAATTAAGAAAAATGGCACCACGGATCCTTGGCATTTTTCAACAATGGAATTACATGCAGATATGAACTCCCCAAAACTACTGCAGGCTCTGCACTCCTATCCTAAAAAGAGGTTTCTGAAGACTCTTGTAGAGCTGGAGGCTTAGAAATGAATAATGCAGCAATTTTTATATACATAAAATATAAACTCAGCTGTATATTTTAAATTATTTGTATTCTTTTCAGAAGTAGAATTTCTGTTTGTATGTTCTGAAAAGGACTTACCTCAGCTTTGGAGAAAATATGGGTCTCTTGTTACCTTGGACACAATAAATGAAGGTTGAGAAGTAAAATAAAAGCACAGCAATTTTGTTAGTTTGTAGAGCTTGCAGACGTGCTGACCTTGTTGATGAAATTTTTTTTTTCCCTGCATATATTTAATTTAGAGAAACACTGGAACTCATGGTTCTGTGTGTGAATGTAACTTTAATTTCATAACAAGCTGTAGAATTAAAAAAAAAACAAACTAATTGTCAGAAGTCTGATGGCAATATCTTTGCTATATCCATCAAATTTTTCTTGCCAAGTTAAAATGTCAAATCCTTTGCTGTGGTTTCACTCACAATTCTTTCTGTAAGTTAATTAAGTTAGTGATTGGTATTTCTCTAGTGTAAAGAGATTTCTTGTTTGCCTCTTGACTATTGCTATAAATATTTTCTTGAAGCAGCAGAAGAAAGCTGTCTTCCAAGAGGAGGACAAAGAGCAGATGTAGGTTTTTTAACTGGGGTGGGGCGGGGGGTGGGCTAGACTAAATGGACGAGTTGTGGAAGGTTTTTACTGTCTTGGGAAGGGGATTACATACTGCTTGTTGGTGATAGATAATTAGCACTGAACAAATCAGCAGTAGTTTCATGTGCAATATCACATATCAATAAATGGTATGCGATTTCAGAATAAGCAAATGAGCTGTGGACGTTTGCTTTCAAACTGAATGAGTGGAAATTTTGGTTAGATATAGAGGAAGATCCTTACTGTGAGGGTCATTAAACTGGCACAGGTTGCCCAGAGAAGCTGTGGATGCCCCACCCCTGGAAGTGTTGAAGACCAGGTTGGATGGATCCCTGAGAAACCTGGTCTAGTGGAAGGTGTCCCTGCCCATGGCAGGGGGTTGGAACTGGATGGTCCCTTCCAACACAAACCATTCTGTGATTCTATGATTCTGTAAGGAAAGAGCAGAAACCTCTCCATTCTCCCTTAAAGGTGATCTTCGAGGCCGAGCAGAGATGCTGAACACAGGAATCCGAATTAGGAATGTGACTAGAAGGGATTCCGGGACCTACCGCTGTG
Source organism: Myiozetetes cayanensis (assembly GCF_022539395.1). Taxonomy (NCBI): domain Eukaryota; kingdom Metazoa; phylum Chordata; class Aves; order Passeriformes; family Tyrannidae; genus Myiozetetes; species Myiozetetes cayanensis. Next base: position 14,169,876 of record NW_026087742.1, read on the forward strand.
AAATCAGTGTCAAGAGCGAAGAGGGGCAACTCCTGGGAGAGGCCACGATTACCCTCACGGTGTTGGGTACAAACTTCGTTACTTGGGCTTCTGTAAACAAACTGAATGATGGTGTGCTGGGGTGTTGAAGGTAGTGTTGTCCACATGGCATGTGGCTGCTGGGTTTTGGATTTTCTTTGGGCTGGAATTATAAATACGTGTGCCCATGCACATTCTACAGCATACTTCACAAAGCTGCTTTGCAAAAGCCACACTTGCATTAGAAAGCAATATAACTAAGGTTTTGTTGATATAAAAGTGAGTTTCAGTTATCAAAACTTAGCAAGCATACTGGTCTACGTGGTGGTGAAACTTCCACTTCTGCTAAGACTGAAGTCGCTCAGTGGCTGGGTAAGACAATCATGGTGTTTGGCACTGGAAAGTCAGCATCTGTCAACACTTATTAAATATTCATAAGCAGAAGTTCATTCCAATATGCTACAATCTCCTCCTGGTTTTGGAAGGAGAAAGTGCTGCAGTGTCTATGCAATGACAGCCAGTGAGCTGGCATTTTGTGGACTTTATTTACAGGAGAGAGAGTGTTGGCTGCTGAGGGGGATAGTTGCTCTTTGTGGGGTTTTGTTTGTTTTCTTCCCCAGTTGGGTAAAGGAGGGAAACATGAATACTGAGCACATTCTTCTCCTGTTGTTTCTGGTATTTCTCCCAGTAGATGAGTGGGTAGAGGTTGATGGGTTTCTTCTTCTTCCTCTATAGGGAGAAAATATGGTTGGTTTTGTAGTTTTTGTATTCTTTTCCATACAAAAGTAATTAATCTTTTAAAATTATAAATAAAGTCTCAAAGTTCCTCATAAAGGATGATAAATTCATAAACATCTGATTAGCTCAGAGAGAACTCCACTCTTTCTTCCAGCCCAAAAGGAGGAAGAGTGTCTGCATTGCTTACAACTTTTTTGAAAGTTAATGTGAATTAGTTAGCATTTCACTTTGTTTTATTTTTGCTTTTTATCTTTAAAATCAGCCAAGAAAAAACAATCAATACGTGTTAAGGTGTGACATTTGCTTTTAATGCATGCCTCTTCACCCTTAGTTTTCTTCTACATAGCATCAAGTACCAAGAAAGAAAAAATTAGGTTCCTTTTCTGTTTATATATTAAAAATCAGAAGAGATGTTCATCTGTATGCAAGAACGAATGAACAGTTCTCCCACATCTTTGTGTGGGAATGTTTGCCTTTAATTTAAACTGAAATGTAGTTACAAATAGGTTTTGGTCCTCACCTGGGGTTTATACAATGGCTGCCAGTCTTGATTCCTTTTGACAATCACTTTTCAAAAACCAGTTGACTTCTTTTAATACAAAAAATCTTTTTCCTCTTCCTCACTTCTGTTTTTAAATAGTAGGGCAAGGAAGGGAGCAATTGCTGGGCTGCAGATTTCCTGAGTTATCCCATCTCTCTCTGTGAACAAGAGGTTCCACACAAGACACAAAATGAAACAAACTCTCTGGGCTTGGGCAAGAATGCACAGATTGGAGGCAGAATGACACAGCATGTGGTGGGGGAGGCTGGCTCACTCATTTTTAGCAACTCATAAATTTTACTCTGCTCTCAGTAGCAGGGCTCTGCCTTCAACCCCTTCTCCTTCACCTCATTTCATCCATGTGGTACTTGCTGAGCATATAAACAAGTGCTCACCTCCTCAGCATGACTGTCAATCTCTTGTCCTGCAGACAGTACTTATAAGTGTGTAACGAGTGCCATTCCATTGTCCAGTTGCTCCGACTACCCCGGTGTGTGTGGTGCCGAGCTCCGCGATGACGGGAACAGTGGTGCAGCTGAGCTGTAAGGAGACTGAGGGCTCTCCTCCATCTGAGTACCAGTGGTACAAGAACGGTGTTGCCTTGCTGGAAAAGACAGGAACAGGCAGTGCTAGAACACCAAATATAACTTACACCATGAATAAGAAGTCTGGCACTTTGGTAAGTGTAATAAGCAGCTCTGTGATAGCCAGCTATCAAGGAGGCTGAATTTACTGTTTGTACAGTAATGCTGAGGGGTCTTAAGCCAAAAATGCACAAGGTCTTTGTTGGAGATCAGTGTCATGCTGAAATATGTGTTAACAAATGTAGAAGGTAGTTTCTGCCTCAAACCACTGCCAAGCTGTAGATGTTGAGTGATACAGACAAACTGGGTGACATGCGAGTCTGCAGCGATGAGAACTGAGCAGGATCGAGAAAATACTTGACAGATTTCGCCTTGTCAGCTAGAAGGCTAATGCCAGGTGAGAATGAGCTCTTGGTACAGCAACAGAGCTATATTTGGTAGAACTTGAAATCTGAAGGAGCAGCTTCAGGGGGACTGCAGCACTCAGGGCAGTGCAGAATCTCTGCGATCCAATGACACTTCCGAGCTCCCATCCAGGACCTGTGAAGTCAGTGGGAATGAGTTGGGGCTGTGAGTAAGGTTAGTAGGTTATTTGTTTTAGTTGTAGTTTGTTTTGTGGGTTGTGTTGTTGTGCTTTTTTCACTCAGAACTGGCTGTCTCTCACTCAGCCCTCTCCCATTAGCTGATCTTTCGAAAAAACTTGATACTATTTAGGGTGCATTGTCAGCTGAGGTTTTTCAGAAGTAAGGAGTTGTTCTAGGAACACCTTACTCTTGTGCAAGATTTGAACATGGAAACTGAAATATGACTCAGCATTCAGAGGTGCTGGGAATCTTTCATCACACTGTGGAAATCAGGTGGTCTACTCAAACTTACTAATCACTCTAAAATCTCAAAGTATGGCATATGTTAAAGGGAAAGCAGTTGACAAGTCTAAAAAAGAATACAGGGAAACACTGGAATTGACATGAGGTCAGTCTCTCTCCATCTCTTGCTTCCTAATTTTCATTTTTACAGTAGTAATATTTGATAAATAGTATGGTTTAGCATTTCTCCACTGGAAGAAAAGACAAAGTGCCATTTTTGGAGGGGTGGGGACCTCCCAAATAAGTCTTTAACTTCCAAAAAATTTCAGCTGATAGGGCATTGTAACTAGTATGTGTCAGGTGTTTTTGATGAATCAGCTAATGGGGTTGTTTTGATAAAATGAACAAACTGTTCTGATTGCAGGTATTCTGAAATTAGAGCATGCCTAAAAAAAAGGCACATTATTAGAAAGTTCTGATTCACTGAAAAAGAATCTTCTTGTAGATACAGTCCACTTAATAAAAATGTGCATCTAAAAGATCCTCTTAGACCAGAGCTGAAGTTTAAGGACCAGGGAATGCGACTAGGGAGCTGACTTAGATGGTCAAAATGGACCAGAATTTCTCACTTTCCTTCAGGGTTTTGGGGGTTTTATTTGTTTAAAGCAAACATTCCCCCCTCTCTCCACCCACTGACATGTCAAAATTTCTATCCCATGGGAAATGCTGATCTTTTTTTCCATTCTAATACTGGGTTTGAACTCTTTCTTGACAGCTATTTAACACAGTTACAAAGAATGACACTGGAGAATATTACTGTGAAGCCTCCAATGGGATTGGATTATCTCAGAGATGCTCAGTGAAGCGAATGCAAGTCGGTATGTGTCAAAGAAAATAAGGGTGGAAAACAGTCTTGCAACAGGATTTATTTAATGGCATGGTGCAGCTGAGGAGCTAAGACCAGACTGCATTAAATCTTTTTGTTTGGTTACGGCATTTCAGGGAAGGAGTAATAATACTATGAGTTTCTTATATGTAGTTGCTGTGGCTACTTAAAGCTTTCCTTTCTTACAGCACAAACATATCCCACCGTATGTCAGAGAAAAGCAGCTAGTTTAGTACCTTAAAATTATTGCAGTAGGCAACCCTTAGGTTGCTAAACACAACTTCACAGAACGGCAGCAGCCATATGAGAGCCTTAATACTTCCAAATGCTTTTGTGGAAGACTTACAGGATAATGTGCCAGTCCACTGGGGTATTTTCTTTATACAAAGCCTCCCTTTTGGGATGTATTTATGTGAGATCTTAATGTAACAGAATAGAAGGTTAACTGAGTGATTCATTTATACCTGACAGAGGAACACTGAAGAAGTCAGAGTATTTTAAAAATAAACAAGTAAATAAATAAAGCCTGCTGCCTGTATCTTTTCTACCTGTACAGCATGGGTGAAGTGTAACACTGGTTAGCTGTTAGCTGGAATTCAGCAAAGGCTGGAAGGATCAAGAGTCTATAATTACCCAAAATGCATGGAAGTCTTTGCAAAATATGCAACTACCTCTTGCAGATATGATAGGAAAGCAAAAGGTAACAAATTCTAATAACTACTGCAGAGAAGATCCCATCCAAGTGTTCCATAAAGTAATTGACTGTGCTTTCTTAGAACTTAGCTGAAAATTGCTGTGTCATGGCTTTTAATGCATTCTTGGTGGATTCTGAGGAAATGTTCCTCAAGCTACTGAGATAGAATCCCTCTGTTGTGGAAATACATAAGTAAGTCCTAAATTGCTGTCACCCAATGTACAAAAACTTACAGGTTTGGGAGAAAAATTGTCAATCAAATATTAATGTATGCTTAAAGTAAGGATCCAAATAGGTAACTGGACACATCACAAAAACCTATGAAAATGTTTCTGCTTGTTGATGTTTGTTGTTGGGTTTTTTTTTGCATAAAATGGATGATTGTCTGAAACTCTTAGTGATTATATCAGGAAATGGGCATGGCCCCTGTCATGATTTAACCCAAGCCACCACCTTCAGAATAAAAATGGCTAGGTATTTTGGTAGCCTAAATATAGAGTTTAACTTCAGACAGCTTGGCTTTTTTGTGCTCCATTTTAAAAACCTTGCTCTTTAAAAATTAAAAAAGCATTGAGTTGTAAATAACTCATTTGAAAAGTTCTTCAGAACTGGACCCATCCGTTGTTTCAGTTGTTTTAGGCAAATCAACTGTATGAAAACACTTGATTTAAGGCTTACAAAGATTTCAAGGTGTTTTCCCTTAGAGACACATGACTTGGATAATACTTATTTGGGATAGCTATGATGAAGGGTATGTATCCCATGGCCCATCTTATTCTTTCCTTACTTTTCACCCAACCTAAGCAGTTGAAGTGTATCAAGTACTTCTGTTCATGTGGCTTTTTAGACTTCTAATCCACATCTAAGTGTTACTAATCAACTTGTCCAGCTTGGGCCAAAGACCACCCATGGATAGCAAAGGTGCCTGTAGCAATTAGGGAAAAATCCAGCCAATGGAAATGTTTACAATTTACAACACTAGTCTTGTGTTTTATAATTACAGATGACCTGAATGTAAGTGGGATCATTGCTGCTGTAGTATTTGTGGCTCTGGTAATGGCACTGTGTGGCCTTGGAGTATTTTATGCCCAAAAAAAAGGCTACTTTGCAAGTAAGTAAAATAAAATCACTCCTTCCTTGTGTCAAAAAAATGTCTGTACATAGCAGAAGATCTCTATTACCCAGAGAAGCTGTGACTGCCCCATCCCTGGAAGTGTTCAAGGCCAGGTTGGACCAACCTGGAGCAACCTGGTCTAGTACCCATGGCAGGGACTGGAATGAGATGAGCTTTAAGGTCCCTTTCAACCCAATCCAATTCTATAAATTTATGATTCTGCTGACTGTATCACGTCCTCCTTTTCATGAAGGCTCTAACTCCACGGTACTAAAGCTGGAGAGCATTACAACAGCAACATTTTTTGTGCAGGCATTTTTATTCTGCCAACTTCTACTCCAAAAGATACTTCAAGAATGACATGGAGACATTTGTGCAGTTGTTTACAGCTACCAAACAGCAATCTAGGGAAAAGCAACAAGCCAAACCCTGGTTCCTGGAGCCTTTCCACTCTAGTTTTGAGAGGGAATGGCAAAGAAAGGCAATATAAAAACAAGCCAGTTTTAGTATACAAGGTTTGACTTGCTGAGTTCTGGTGAGAGGAAACTAAATTAACTGTCTCCTTCCTCTGGGTGATGGAGAAAGCTTGGTTTAGGGGTTGCTGCAGAAGACTCGATAGCCAGCAACCCTCTATAGCATTTACATTGGTGCCTGCAGTTGAGGACAGCAAAAAGGGATGACAAATGCCAGGATCTGAGAAGTTCACCTGCCTCAGTAACAGAGGCAGTTAAGAGTTCACTTGGAGCTTTATTTAGCCTTAGAAGCAGCCTGTTTAAACTCACTACACCAAAAAGAGACATCGGATTCAGAAACTCCTTCTAGAAACTGGAGAGCTGAATAAGCTAGAAATAATTATTTCAAAGGACTTTAAATCAGTGAAGGAAACTGCTCTGGAGCTAATTATTTCTCTTCTTTTTTTTTTTTTTTATCTTTTTCAGAGGAAAGCTCTTCCCAGTAAGTATCTTGATGCACAATAGTAGACAAATCACTGCAAATTTCACTTACATTTCTGGTGATTTAGTAACTGTAATGATTTTTATGAGCTTTTTTACATGATTCTTGTACAGTAGCTTTCTTGACACCAAAATAAACCTGATCCTACACGCCAGCTGGTTCCCTTATTAGAACCAGTGTGCTGGTGAGGCAGGGAATCATTACATTGCTGTGATAAATGTGCAGAGATGTGTCTTTTACAGTTATAGTTTACACCCCTAACTCAGCTACAGGTGCTCACGTGTCTTCTCTTCAAACTAGATAAAAGACAATCAGAACCAAATTGAACTGCCATCATATCCATGTCTACAGGTTATTTCAGGAAGTGTTTTGTAATAATATGACTTGTGGAAACTTTCTGACGGTGCCTGGTCTACTCCTTTGATATGGGTTTATTTCACTTGCTTAAATTTCTTAGTAGCAAGTCAGAATTCCCTAAGCTATTTTAGTGCTCCCACAGGAGGCTAAAATTGGGCACTTCATTGGAGGAGGTGTCCAGTATTTTTTTTATTATTTTTGCTCTCAGAAGTTTATCTTAGCACTTCTAGGTAATAGCATTTAAAAAAAAAAAAAAAAAAGTAATATACTAAAGAGAAAGATGATGTGATTTATACTGGCCATGAACTAAATAAAAAGCATAAGTGAAAGACTTGAAAAGACAAGGTAGCGAATGTGATTTACAATGGTTTATGAGATAATGGCAGCTATCTAAAAGCATTCAATGGATTTTGTTATTGAAACCTTTTTCCAAGAAGAGGGCAGGGGGAGGGAACTCTAAGGATCACTGGAAATCTGGAAAAATGCATTCATCCATAAAGTTCCGAAATGGTTAAAACCAGCACCAGAAAAGTCAGTATTTAACCAGTATTCCTTTCCTGCTCTGGTAACAGAAAGAAGACGAACTATCAATCTACAAGTGAAAAGGTAAGTCTTTTGTGTTCAGTAGTGTGTTTAAAAAGTTTTAGATGCATTTACAGCTTCCTATCACATAGTCTCAAACGCCACACAACTACAGCACCTTGCTCAATACTTTGCCATCTTCTACGTATCAATTAACCAAGGAAACTAACTCAGACACAGTCCAGGGCAGCAGTGAGTGTGAGAAAAAGACTGGGCCTTAATTCCTCTAAGAATAATGCGTGTCAAAAGACTTGACTAAATATGGAATCTGAACGTACTACTTTTTTTCCCCTCTTTTAGAGGGGTTCAGAGGCTTTAATTGTGTGTACTTCGCTCCAGCTTTTCAGATTGGTGCAAAAAGAATGGTGCTCCAAATAAAACTTAAACTAAGAGCAACTTAATTTCACAATCTATACTTTAAGGCTATTAAGTAGCATTAGCAGTACTAATGTAGCCTTGAAAGCTCCCTGAACGCAAGTATCTTAATCAAAACTGAACATAGTAAATTGCATAAGCCTGTTCCTTAACTTAGCATGTCTATAAGGAACTTACTAAGGCCAACTACCTGGTTGCTCTGAGTGGGAAGGAGCAAGTTTTGAAGAGCTGTGGTATCTGTTTATCTGTATTAATGCACATACGAATCCAATGCTTGACAGAGCTGTTTGATACTTGTATTTATGAATAGGTTATTACTTCTGTTCTGTGTAGCAGTGCATTCCTTAGACTTCCCATTCCAGAAAATAGTAAACATTAACTAACAGTGCCTCAGACATACTTTTTGTCAATCTCAATGCCTTAATTTCTTCTGAAATGTACTCTGTTCACCTGTTTAAAATCTTTGAACTATTACTTATATAGCCTTGTTTGCTTTGTTTAGGATTTCAAGCATACCAAGTCCTTTGTTATTTAGAAGATTTCAGCCTCTGTGAGGGACATCAAAAGAATACTTGTTATACAAAAATATCAAAGTCTCCTGGTTTCGACTGGGATCTTTTTCTTCCTAGTAGCTGGTACAGTGCTGTGTTTTGGATTTAATGTGAGAATAATGTTGATAACACGCTGATGTTTTTGTTGTTGCTAAATAATGCTTACACAAAATCAAGGACTTCTCCGTGTCTCGTGCTTGGCCAGTGAGGAGGTGCACAGGAAGCTGGGAGGGAGCACAGTGGAACACCTGACCTGAGCTGGCCAAAGGGATGTTCCACACTGTATACCCTTGTGCCCAGTGTATAAACTGGGGCAGTTGGCTGGGAGGGACCGATCGCTGCTGGGGGACGGGCTGGGCGTCGGTCAGTGGGGGTGAGAAACTGTGTTGTACATCACTTGTCTCTCTTGGGCTTTGCTCCTCTCTCTCCTTTTCATTACAATTGTTATTGTTGTTATGATTATCATTACTATTATTGGTATAATTAAATTTTGTTTCAATTATTAAACTGCTGTTACCTCAACCCGCAACTTTTACTTTTTTTTCCCAGTTCTCCTCCCCACGAGGGCTGAGGTAGGTGGCAGTGACCGAGTGGCTGCCTGGGGCTGAGTTGCTGGCTGGGGTTAACCCAGGACAGTCCTTTTTGACACCCAACAGGTGACTCAAAAGGGTTGAGATAACGACAGATCCGACCAGAGTGTGTTAAATTTGTTTTAAGCGTTCATTGCGTTGGTTTAATAGTTGCTGGTCACCATGTTGATTTGTTTGCTCTGGGTGTGGGCTAAGGTTGTCACTGTGGTGTTCTTTGTCGTACTGGCTTGTGATATGAATGGGGTGGCTGGCCGTGAGCCTCGCCCGGTGTGTGTCCTCTCCGCCCCTCGGCAGCCATCTGGTGGAAATTATCCACAATTGCATCGATTGCCTTTTTCCCTCGGAGAGCCAGTCTGCGGGAGAAACATCATCTTTCCCCTCCAGGATGATTACAGTAGTGTTTGAGAAATCTAAACACTTTCGATATCCTTTGACCACCCTTGAAACCAGCCTGGTCCTTTCGCTGGCAACCAGCACATTGTTGCATGTGGTTCAGGTCGTCTTCAGGATTAAGCAACAGTCTGTGGCTACTCAAACCCCCGTGAGAAGTGTTGTGGCTACTCAAAATCCAGCAACACCTACTGTGCCTTCACAAACTTCAGTGACAGGCCAACAAGACCAAGAGGCAGCCACTCAATCCTTATCCCTGAGTGAGCCGTGGGATATACAGGAAAATTTCAGCTATTGTCCCGGTGAGTGCAGGACCACCTGGCTGCTCCAGTGCTGGGATAATTGGGCTAACAGTTTGGAGTTGGAGGGTAGGGAAGCCAAGCAGCTGGGATCACTTTCTAGGGAAGCAGGCATTGTCGAGGTGATTGGAAGAGGGACACAAGTTCTCAGCCTCTGGAGGCGACTTCTGTCAAGTGTGAAAGAAAAGTACCCCCACAAGGATGTTCTGTGTTGCTCAGGCAAGTGGGCAGCAGTAGAGAAAGGTATTCCAGTGCCTGAGGAAATTTTGACCTGAACAACGCAGGGTTCCGCACAGATTCAGACTGAGTCCTACACAGCCCAAGTGGCAGAAACTTGTAGAGAGCACACACCAACCCACTGGCAACATTCATCTGGAGAGGTTCCACACTACCAACAGTGGATGCAGTGGCTCCACTTCTTCAGGGGTGCAAAGACAGCCCCTCTTCCTCTCTCATCGCATCTGTGAAGAAACTGTCAGATAAACCGTCACAGGAATTCCAGCAGTTTGGAGAGGGTGTGTTCTATTCCCCACCTGCACAGACCTGCATCTCAGCTAGTAACAGTAAGCATCCACTGGCTCAAGGGGGAGGATATGGAAAGTACACACCATGGGATACCCTGTGCTTTTAGCTGAGGGACTAGAGAGAGGACACGAGGAATTGGGATGGAAGACCTACCTGAACCCTAGAGACATGAACTGCAAGGGAAAACAATCCCAAATGGGAGTTCTTCCAGGAAATCTGCTCCTCCAGTTTCTAGTGGCCAATTTCCCAGGCAGAGTGGAAGGGGTGAATTTACTCTTGATCCTATGGAAAGAAATTCTACTCCGTTTCTTCAAGAACTAAGCTTTCTTAGGCACTGTGGGTTTTCAGAAAATGCATGTTACAAACTACAGTCTGCGCCTTCTATCGAGTGGCTCAGAGAAATGACTTTGCATGGGGCACCAAGCAGCACAAAGCCTTTGAACAAATTAAACAAGAAATACTTGGAAAACACTCATACATAGACAGGTGGGCCAAAATCTACCCATTGAGTGGGTAGATTGCATCCCCTGCTGTGCACCAGCCTCCAGGAAGATCAAATGATACAACGGACTGTTCAAGACTACCCCAAGAACTATGGGTGTGGGGACCTTCAAACATTGGGATGTGCATTGGTAAAGGTCACCTGGTGAGTCAGCACCAGAGGGTCTGCTAGTTGGGCTGGCCCTGCCTGACCAAAGCTTCTACATACTATAGAAGGGAATAAAGTTCCTGTAGTGCTCATAAAAAATATGCTGGGCAAGACATTCTAAGTTATTGCTGCCTCAGGCAAAGACAAACCCATCCATGCTTTTGCTCAAGGACCTGGGCACGCTTGTTAAGGCAGAAGGATGGAGAAGTCTGGGTTTGATTTTGGGTGAGAACAGCCCAATGAAATTAATTGTGTGATGTTAATTGCTATTTAACACTGTATTATCACTTCTGTAGCAGCTGTGTGCCCACCATTGCCTGGGCACCTCACAGTGCCTGCCTCCACCACTCCAGATTTGGGGACCTGAACCCAAGTCCCCTTCAATCGCGACATTTAGAAGGAACTTTGATGAAAGCAGACAAGCACAGCAGTGATGGAATCAGAACTGGTTTCAACATGGAACAATCCAGCACTACACAGTATCTTTCCTACCCTGAGACACTGTTATGACAGATGGAGCCAGAAGATCATGGACTAAATGAACTCAATGGACTTCTATAGGGATTGTCTGTAGACTAAGGAAATGGTATCTGTGTATCTATCAAAAGACAGGAGAGGTGGTGGTGTATTGGAAAGTGTGGGACCTGGCATGTGGGACCATGGGGGATGGTGATGAGCACCTGTGCTGTACATCACTTGTGTTTCTCAGGTTTTATATCTATATATAACTATTACAATTATTATTACTTTGTTTCAATTATTTACCTGTTCCCATCTCAACCCACGAGTTTCGTTTCCAATTCCCCTCCCCACAGTAGTGGGAAGGGGTCAGGAAGTGAGCCAGAGGCTGTGGGGTGCTGAGTTACCAGCTGGAGTTAAACCACAACACAAAGAGATCCTTTGACCTCTACACAGTAAATATTGTTTCCAAGTTCTACAAACTGAAAATAGTAAATACTGAAAATACTGCCAATGTTCAGATCTAGTCAACTTAACTATCTGTGATGGCATTTAAAAAAAACAACCCCAAAAAACCTAAAGTAACTTGTATATTGAATCTGTGTGAATACTTCTCATTTTGTTCACATCAACACGCAGCAATACAAGATTCACTCTTGCAGCTTGGAAGAAATTTTCTCAAATAACTTCCACAGATGCCCTTGCTACCAGACTTGTACTACTTATGTCTCGACCATTGTCAAGGGCTCAAACTTTCCTGCAATTCTGATTTACTAGGACCTTGAAACTGTATTAGGTTTGCCAAAGCCATCTGTAAGTCTGTAGTTGTGCAGAATTAAACTCAATATCCTGACAGAATAAACCTTCCTGTAATTAAGGCTCAAGCAGTGTTTTACTGTCTAATGTGAAGGTCTCTCCCTCTCTCTTGCTGTAGGCTGCATATGTAATTTCATTCTGAAGAAAACATCTCACCACTGAAATGTAGCTCAGCAAAGGGGTTTTGCAGTTAACACTGAGGAACACTACTCAGCTGCCTCAGCCACTCAGAGCTGATGACCACAGCGAACTACACTCGCCCTAGTCAAGAACTTCTTCACAGCACTGGAGTCAAACTGAAACACTGTATTTATTAAGATACAACAGGTGCCCTGTTCAGCAACGCCATGGCTGCACACGGCTGCAGAGATCACTTTGGAGCCTCCTCAAATTTGGGCTCTAAAGGGAGAAAGAGAAAAATCATATTAGTCTCTTTTTATTCGTTCCTCAGACACCACAATTAATTTGTAATTCAAAGAAAATTAACCATCAGGTTGGCAAGCTAAAGCAAGCTCCTGGACACTGCAGTTTACACCCTCCGTTACTTTGCATAAGTCTGACTGAATGTGGGCAGCACTAAAACCAAAACCACGCTGCAGACAGGTCTTTTCCACCTTGCAGGAGTTACCCATAAAGGCTAAGATTTAGTAACATTCTGCCAAAACAGCTTTTAGCAACACCTGGAGTGGTGGAGAAGGCAGCAGGGAAACTGGAGAAGTCAACCAGGACATTAGGGACATGACAAAATATTTCCAATTCAACTCTGATACAAGAACAAGAAACCAAGCTTTTCTCTCCTCTTGATTAGTGTTATTACTGTATATTAACAGAAGGGAATGCAAAATTTCAAATCTACTCTCCACACGCAAACACTGAGGAAAGAGTTCTTGGTGCCAAAGATACAAACTCAGAAGGGTTAGAGCTTTGGGCAGCTGGGCTACTAATGTCTGTTCTTAATACTAGGTCTGAGAGGTAAGGTTTGGCTTATAGTAATTGTCCCTAAGAGAAAAAAATTGAAGTTCCTCTCCATATAACCACTCAGTTTTGAAACTTTGTTGAAATCAGATTAACGATAGGCAACAATGATAAAAGAACACTCGTGTGTATGTCTCCACTTTGCTCTGTTTCTATGATCACACAATTTTTGTTTTCTTCAAAAAACAAATCTGAAATTTTAATATGCATTGTTTCACATATGACTCAGAAATAGAATAATATAAAGAATATATTAATATAAAGAAACCACATCCGTAAAGGAGGGGGAAAAGAAAAAAAAGAAATACCACAAATCCTACTTTACAGATACTCTGTTTTATTTGCACCAGTAACAACCTGACACCAACTTCACCCAACTGAAATGTTATGAAAATCCATAACATTTTTAGGTGTGTTCCTACTCTAAATCATGAACTACCAGTTCAGTCTGGTCAGAATTATGATGGTGGCTTGGCCTTAGCTGGCTGCCAGATGCCCACCAAGCCTCATGCTCTCTGCTCCTTCCCTTCCACACTAACACAAAGTTAGAGCAGTTAAACAGAAGTCAGACCCAAATAGCCAAAGAAAAAGGTTTAATACAATTTAGCCACAAAGTATCCATAAGTAAGAAAGTTAAGTTCTATGTTCATTTTCTGAAATCACTGGCTTTCCAGAGGAGCTCACAAAATCTGAAAATCACAGTTTGGATGATTTAAGACAACTGATTAACAAATTCTAGTCTGCTGATCTCTTCAGTAGGAAGAGGAAAAAAAGTACAAGCCCTGGGCTATTTCTATTTGGGCTCTTTCTTTAGGGTCTGTGAAGGGCAATTAAGATACCCTGACCTGACTGCAAGTTTTGTTAAGCATCAGTATAAGGCAGTCCAAATCTCTACTGGAAAAAGCAAATAATTAAAAAAAAAAAAAAGTCAGGTGGAATCCGATGTGTATTTTGTGAAAGCAGCAAGATTCCCAGAGGACATCTTACACGAAATTAATGGTCCAAATAAAGGCAAAACGGAAATTAAGAAAACCCATGAGTGAATATGTCCTTACTTGCAACTGGAATTCAGTAAGATTGTTGACTCACCCTCAAATTTAAATTCTGGGAACTTGGTTAGATCTCCCTCACCATACGCCCGCTGGAGTCTTGCAAGGGATTCATTCATTTCTTTCTGAAATTCAGGTCCTGCATCAACGGGCCCTCCAGCTTGCCTAAAAAATCATTAGAAGTTGTGATTAACAACTCAGGTCTAACATTTCCTGGGGAAGTTCTACATTTTTATGCCCATGTATGAATTTAAAAACCTTTTCCATAACCAACCAAAGGAAACCATTGAAAGTATTTCTGAAACCCAAGACATGACACACCTTAGGGCCTCCTTACCTTACACATGAATGAGGTTCTCAGGGTAAAGTACAGGCTTTCGGCTATTAGAGGTGAAAATCCAAGCTACAGAGGTGGCCTTTTGAGACAGAAAACTACACTGAGTATCCAGGCTCTCAGGGCTTTTAGTTTCACTTGTTCCACGAGTAAATTCCTAACAAACACTGATTTGCGCCTCTGCTGTCTCTGAATTAGTCACCTTGGTTAGTAAAGCTCAATTGATCTTGCAAAGAGAACATGCTTTGAATATTAGAGAAGCACAAAAAAAAATTCACAGCAGGAACTTCTTGGGATACAAATATAAAACAATTAAATTAGTAAGTGTAGATTACCAATGCTCAGTAGCACCAGCACAGGTAACACTTAGGATGGATAAACCCATCAAAAATCTGCCTCCCTACACAGACTGGTAATAGGTGTGGAAACTCACAACTTTTACCAGCAGAGCTAAGAAGTGACTTATTTCCTTCCCAAGAATGATTCCCAACAGAACATTACTATAGTTTCCTGTTCGGTAGTTCATTCAAGCATTACAAGAATCTAAGATTCCATCTGAATGATGTAGAACGAATTATCCTGATAATTCCATTAATTCTTGATTGTATTTGGAAACAAGACTGGAGAATAATGGTTTACCCCAGAAAAAAGAAATAAAGAAAGGCTTGGTTTTGCTTTTTCCCCACCCGCATTTACAGAGCACATAGGTGGGTAAAAATCAGCATACTGGGACGTGCCCATAGCTTGCAAGAGGCCCTAACTGGGTGCCTTAACCCCCCAAGAAGAACAACACCGACCTTTTTCTTTTTTAAGGGAAAAAAATGTGACATTTTCCATTAGGTGTGCAAGAACAAATCTTCTCACTGGTGACACCATCAGTCAGTGTTGCAGAAAAGCCTTAACACCTGAAGTATTTAGAGGCCAGCCTACAAAGCTATTAAAGTGCAGTCAAATATCAAACAGCTCATGTTTCATGGTCTTATGTTAAAAATCAATATTTTTTCCCCTTTTGGCATCAGCTCCCCCCCACCCCCTTAAAATAATTTCCTTTACTCACTTGCTCTTCGTGTTGTACTCTCTGATCTTGTCCAAGAAGAGCTTCTGGACTGGGTCGAGCTCCTTGGTCTTGTTGAAGACGATGGCAGAGAGCCCGATGTTCCTGCGGAGCTGCACGGACACAGCGGAGCGGAACAGGGAGGAGAGACGAAGGATCTGCCGCAGGATCATGATCGCAAAGGTGCTTCAGCCTTTAAAAAAAAAAAAAAACCAACAAAACAGGAATACTGAATTACTCACCGCGAAGTAAATGCCTAAAGAAGCAAACAAAAAGTAGTTTGGAACTGAACTTTAAAACAGGAAGGTATCTAAAGGTATTTGAGTGGTATTTAAGGATCTTGAAAGGGAGGAAAGCCGCAAGGATCACGATGACACTGGTACTTCGGGCTTTAAAAAACCCAAAAAATACGGAATTAAGTTACCACCATGTAAATGCATAACCAAACATAAAAAAAATAGATTCCGCCTCAACTTTAACCCAGAAAGGTATTTATAAGTATCTCAAGGTACCTAAAGGATATTTTAAAGGGTACTTAAAGCAACATGGAGGCTGGAGTAGAAACCGAACCCGAGGGCACCGTGACACCGCGGGCGCTGCCCCGCGGCCCGCTCGGTGCCGCACCGCGACCGAGCCAGCTGGACGAACCAGGAACGTCAAATTTCACCTCGTTTAAGCCAAAGAAAGGCACAATTTTAACCCAACCCAGGCCCCCTCCGGAGTCACCTTGGCCGAGCCGCCGCCGCTGCCCCAGCCCGGCCCCGCCCCGCCCCGCGCGGTACGCCGGGACCCGCCCCTCCGCGCGCCCCCGGCGCCGCTCCCCCACCACCCCCCCGACACCGCGCGGCCCCGCTCGGCGCCCCCCGGGAGCGCGGAGGGGCAGCCCGGGCAGAGCCCGGCACTCACCGCGCCCGCACGGAGCCGCTCCCGGGAGACGGGAAAGCGCCCGGAGCCCTCCGGAGCCGCAGGGTCGCGCGGGGGCCGCCGGGAGCGGTAGTCCCCGCGCGGGGGCCGCCGGGAGCTGTAGTTCGCGCGGGGGCGCGGCGGAGTCGCGCGCCTTCCCCGCGCTGGGCCCGCGCGCCGCTCCGATCCCGGCGGGAGCCGCTCCCGGAGCCGCTCCTGGAGCCGCCCCGGAGCCCGAGCCGCGGGAGCTGCCGGACAAGGACGGCCGGCGGGACGCGTCGGCGCGGCGGGCGGGCGGGCGGACGGACGGTGGCGGCGGCGGGTGAGCGCGGCCCGGCCCGTGTTTTGTTTCCGTTTCTCCCCCGGCGGCTCCGCGATCCCATTTCCGTTTCGGGTTCAAACAACGACGCGGAGGCGCCGCGGGAAGCGGGGCCTGCGGGGACGCGGAGCCTGGGCGGGCGCGGGGAAGGGCCGGCGGGATGAAGGAGCGGGAGCTCCCGGCGCGGGGCTCCGAGAGGCCTCCCCGGGGCGGGAGAGCCCGTCCCGCGCGGAAAGCCCCGGGCTGGGTGGGAATCTGCGGGCTTGTGGCGTCTGGTGGCTCTCCCCTTCTGCTCGGCACTGGGCAGGCACCTCCCGTGCGGTGTCCAGTGCTGGGCCCCTCACTGCAGGAAGGACACTGAGGGGCTGGAGCGTGTCCAGGGAAGGGAACGGAGCTGGGAAGGGACTGGAGCACAAGTCCTGTGAGAAACGTCTAGGGGAGCTCAGCCTGGAGCAAAGGAGGCTCGGGGAGACCTTATCGCTCTCTACAACTCCCTGACAGGAGGTTGTAGGCAGATGGGGGTCGGTCTCTTCTCCCAGACAACCAGCGACAGGACAGGAGGACATCAGGCTCCAGCTGTGCCAGGATAGGCTTACAGTGGATATCAGGAGGAATTTCTTCACAGAAGGGAGGATTAGATATTAGAAGGGGCTGCTGAGGGAGGTGGTGGAGTCACCATCCCTGGAGGCTGTTCAGAAAACGACTGGATATGGCACTCAGTGCTCTGGTTTCATTGACAAGGTGGTGTTAGGGCATAGGTTGGACGGGATGATCAGAGGTCTTTTCCAGCCTAATTGATTCTGTGATTTCGCACAGTTTGGTTTCTGGTTCTGTGCCAGGTATGTTCTGCAGAGCCACAGCTCCCAGTTCCCATCTATTTTCTCATCTCGGGCTGTGGATAAGGAAGGTAAACACGTGAAATCTGGTGTGACTTCCCCCCACCCTGTTCACTGGTCTGCTATCTTTGTTGTAAATCCGAACTGGCGGAGTTGTAAAAGCTGACCTCTAAAGGACAGGCTGTTACCTACTTTGTGTTGGTATTTACAGTTTGGATAATAATTGGGATGGATAGGACCATATGGTGCATGTGTGCTGCACACGCTGGAGCTTCTCAGGAGCACAGATAACTCCAGTGACTGGACTTCAGTATCAGCTGATAATGCATCTGGGCCTCAGGACTGATCACAGTGACCTGGTGCAGTAGCAAACATTCTGCTAGCAGAGTTTGTGCCCATAAATCTTCCACAAATCCAGCACAAATGCTACTGTTGCAGTGTTCCTACCGCTTTACCCTCCAGGCAAGCCAGGCTCTTTGAGTCTTCTTGTCTCTCAGGAATCTTCAAGGAAGGCTCAAGCAGCTCAGTCCTGTGTCAACCTGTGTTCACTTTCAAACTCTGCATCATTCTGTAGCAGCAAACTTTGCTAGACTTCATGTGAAATGTTTGTATCATCAGAAGTCTCTTTATTCTGCTATAGGAAAGGCTGAATAATTTTCCCCAATATGCTTCTCTGAAATTTAATGACTTTACATCTTTCCGTCATGATGATGTTCTTCTTTTCACCCGTCATCTCCCTTCCTCATGTCAGTGGAAGCATCTTTCTTCCTTTCTGTGCCTGTGTTCCCCTCTCCCACCTCCCCAGGGATCCAAAATTACACCAGAACCGGAGAGATGCAAACACAAACTGCCTTTGAAGAGTGAGTGAACAGTTACTAGTCCATTTGCCCTTTTGGCATCCAATGCATGGGGCTTCAAAATGCCTTGCCTGATTCTCTGCAGTTACTATGTGCAGTAATATTTACTTTCCATCACTTTGCATTTAGCAATATTGAATATTTTCTGCCAGAAATCATTCAAGATGGTGAGTTCCTTCTACAAGTCTGCACAGTTTTCTCAATAAATAACTTATGAATATGTCAAGGAACAGAAATCCCAGACTAACCACTTTTGTGACCTTACTGGTAAACTCCTGTCATCACCAAAAAAAAAAAAAAATAAGATTTAGTCTTGTTTTGGGTTTTGAATCTGATTGCTAATGCAGAAAATACACTTACCCTATTTTTATCATGTCACTTTGCTTTTTGGAGAGTTTTCAGTGAGGGAAATTGCTCATACCTCAGTTTTGAAATATTTTTTAATAGTCAGGTCACCTGCAACCATGTGGGTGTCAGTACTTTCAGATATTTAAACCTATCTGCATTTTTTGGAAGTCTTATCATGAAGATGGTACACAAGATTAAGGGATACAGGAATTGGACTCCCAGGGCCCTGTTCAGTGGACACTACCTGGCCCTTTGGAGATTTTCACAGTGCCAGATCTGTGAACACAACAGGTTCTGGGTTTACTTCTTTCAGTGAGATCCTGATAAGCTGAGTTTTTACTTGTCTGGCTTTGGCAGCTTCTTACAGAATGGCACCACGTGCAGCATTTGATTTCTCTGCAACTGATCTTACAGAATAGGTTTTGAAGGAGATGATGAGTAATTTGAATTTCTTTAAACAGTTTATGTAGCAGCTGTTGAGTGTAGTTGGCTGTTAATTCCTGTAGAGAAGTTTTAAAGTTTAATAAGTTCCCTTATTAACTTGTCTAGCAAGATTCTTATGCTAACAGTCAGGTTTGGGATAGAGTAGTCTCTGGGAACAAACGAGTCCAGGATGGAAACCTCGATAATCTCTTCTTTTGTGGATATATTTAAATAGTAGCATGTTTTGGTTTTTTCTGCTGTGATTTTTCTCCCTCTGTGCTCTTAATTCCTGCTCCTTTTATTATGAGTTGAAGGTGTTATTTATTGTGAACTGTTAATATCATTTGGCCTGGTCCTCCTATCGTTTGTATTTCACAGTTATGATGTAGGGGCTGGTTAGTGAAACACGGTAATGCCAGGCAAGCTGTGTCTTTGCAGACCAAATACAACGTAATTCTTTCTTTCCCTCTTACGTTCCCAGCAGGCTCCAGTGTTTTACAAGGCATGAAAATCTGCAGTGTCAGTGATAATATCACAGGGTAGCTTTCCATTTCATTGCTACTGTCCTGCATTAGTTTGGGACTTCACAAGATGCATTCCTTGTGCATGACATCAACCCATCGCCCATGGGAGGGATGGGTGCAAAGATAGGACAGTCAACAAACACTTTGTTGTTCAGTTTATTTATCTATGAAGAAATCATGGATCTTCTCCCTAACTTCCTGCTGCAGCATTTCATGTAAAGTGCTGCTTAAATTTAGGAGCAGCAACTTTCAGCCTTGCTAGGAAAATAGTATGAATTTTCAGGTGATCTTTGCTGTAGGTGGCCCATAACAAAACAAAAGTCAATAAATTTGGATACCTCCAAGAGAATCAGGCTTTGGGCTCCGTGCTTATGTCCATTTATAGTCCTGGGTTTGCCCCTAGAACATTTGTTTGAAGAACAGGTATTGTCATCTGTTTTGTGAAATCTCTGTAAGCTTGGATTTATTTTTTAGATGAATTCTTGGCTTTAAAAGGGTATTCTGGTATTTGGTTTAAAAATAGGACCAAAAACATTATCTAGTCTTGTTGGTATGTGACTTACAAAAAAAATTTCTTTTCTGTTCCTAGCTCTGTTCTTAAGACATTTCAGCCATGACTAAGAGAGAAGCAGAGGAGCTGATAGAAATAGAAATTGATGGAACTGAGAAACAGGAATGCACTGAGGAAAGGTATGTACTGTCTGCTTTTTGGAGTCCTTAATCAGCACTTAATTAAATAATTAAGTTATTTTTCTGTTTCTTATCTAATTTAATTGTGTCTTTCTTAAAGTTGAAATGTAGCAACCATAGGAAATCAGTATAGTGCTGTCATGTTCCTCAGTCTTAATTATTTAAAATACAAGCTGTGATATTTATTTCTTCCTACCTTCATTTCTGTAGGAGCATGTCTGTGTTCATGTGCTACAGACCTTTCAGCTTCAGTGTATCCTTCTGTAACTGAGATGAACCTTCCAGTTTCTCCAGTCCATTGCTTTACTGTTATACTGGATTTCTACAGGATCATTTGTTTCTAACAGAGCAGAAATGATGTTCTATATTGACTGTAATGGTTGTTAGGGCTATTGAAACCATAGATACTGAAGTCTGATATCCTCTGACTTAATTATCTCAACCTGGTTTTTTTGGTTCTTAATGGATTAAAATCAGTGAGACCAAATTTAGAAATTCACTCTCTACCCAAGCTAAGAGTTTATTTGCATGGTGCTAAGGTTTCAGAGTCAGTATTAGCCTTTATTTAGTTTACTTCTTTTATTAGGCTTTCCTATTCCTGCTTCAGTAATGTGTGGGTAATGATTTCTTTTATTAATTTGGCATTTAAGCATCGTCGAGCAAACCTACACCACAGCAGAATTTGTGAGTCAGGCCATTGACATCAATGAACCCATTGGAAATCTTAAGAAGTTGCTGGAACCCAGACTGCAGTGTTCCTTGGATGCACATGAAATTTGCCTGCAAGATATCCAGGTAAATTGAAAGGCTAAGAAAGATTTAACCTCTTAATGGAAAAGCATTTTAAATGCTTTGTTCCTTCCTTCTATTTATTCCATTCTGTGGAATTCATGCTTCATGTGGAATACTAATTACAATTAAGAGTTTAACTTTATGTCAGGTTCATTATGATCAGACCATTTAATATATACACACTAGTTCAGTGGGAATAAAATAAAATATTTTTATTTTGTTCCTGGTGTAAGGGTAAGAAAGCGCCTTGCCAGTGAACAAAGAATGAGAACAACAACAATACTGCTTTCCCTTCAGGTAGCCCACATCATTCGTTACTGCCTGAACTTCTGTGAGTCTAATCTTGTCTTGAATCTGAGTGAAGTGAGAAGGTTTTTATATTACTCAGGTGTAGAGATAGCAAAGCATTACTCAAGAAATCCCTCCCTGTTTTTGCAGGCATCACCACGTGTTAGACAGGATAACTGTTTTGCATTCTGTTTAGCTCCATGTTTTATTTGTTGTTATAATCAGACATCTGTGGCTTTTCCAGAAGCAACAGGAGAATACTGTTGTAAAGACAAGAATTTTTATCAAGGTGTTTAAAACTCAGAAAAGGATCTGTAGGTAGTTTTCAAGTAGTGAAGGTACTGCCCAGTATTGCTTTGCTTCTTTTAGGTCAAAAATTGTCCTTCTAAGTGCCTTAAACAAAATAGGGTGGCACGTTTCAAATACGGATCAAATTCCTTTTGCTGTGTACTTTGTCTGCTAGCACTGAAAGTATTGCACACTTCAGAAGATTTGCTGCAGGCACCAGGGGTTTCTGAAGTTTGAAGGAGAATAAGTTTCTTGTATCTGTGAGGCTGATACATATTTTTAATTCTTTTTTTTAATGCCTTTATCAAGTTGGACCCGAATCGAAGCCTTTTTGATCAAGGAGTGAAGACAGATGGAACAGTGCAACTCAGCGTGCAAGTGATATCTAGGCAAGGTAATCAGTTATGCTGGTTTGTTGTACAGATAAACTAATACTGTAGGAATACTTCTAAGCAAATCTCCTCCTATTCTAGCTGTAAAACTGAGAAAATCACTGAATGCTTATGAAGCTTCAGAATCTCTTTCCTTGTGTACTATGGTTATAAGTAGTAAAATTAAAATAAATGTCATGGACTAATGCTATTTGAAATGTTTATTATAGGAACTTCATATCCTTTTATAAGTAAAAAAACCCAAATATAAACCCAAACCCTAAACAAATCTGAGTCAAATAATGACATTATGAGGATTTCCTCAAGGTTGAGTAGTTACTCAGATCAGACCAAATACCAAAGCAGGCAAAAGAAGTTTGTGTAGGTAGGTGACAGTTTCACCTCTGTGAGGTGAGTGAGACTGTGTGCTCACTCACAATTAGACTTTGAAAGTATATGTAGCTAACTGGAAATTCTTATCAAAGTCCAGGATTCTGTTGTCTGTTTTCTTTGGATGAGAAGTCAGAGTAAACCATTGTGACAGAGGAACATGAAGCAGGTTGATAGGGATTTGTTGGTGCATAGTTTTCATTTGTATTACCCGGTATGACAGGGTTTCCCCTTGCCAAATCTTCAGGAATTAGCAGCTTCCTTGTTTTGCTTTTTGTCCTGTTCTTCTGCTTTGCTCCTTCCATTTGTCTTGAGTGGAAGGACTACCACCACTCACTGAAGTCAATGTTCTTGTTGGGATGTGGGAACAGCTACAGGTGTTAGTTTACATATTTTCAGACGGTGACAGCAAGTTCCTACTAGAGTAGATTGGTTAGCTCCTTTGAGTTACATCAGCAAATTTTGAGGAGCACACTTTGTTTTCTTGTGGCTGCAGTGTAGGTTAGACAGAGGAAAACCTTTCTGCTTTGTATTAACAGTCTTCAGTAAGACACAATTTGCATTTAATGCTGTGTTGAATCCTCAGTTCCCCATATGTAATGGGGATTGAACTGCCTTTCTCTTTTAAAAATAAAATAGAAATATCCTTCAGGAAACTAGAAAAACTGCTCCTAATTCATACCAGTAACTTATAGTATTCAGTGCTCAGATTGTTATCTTCAATATTCTTCCTGTGTTTGGTGGGATTTTTTGTCTTTAATGTAAAACTGACCATATAGTACAAATAGCTTCTTGCCTCCCAACGCCATGGCACCCTCTCTCTTTCTCACTCTCTTTTCTCTCCTCCCTTAAAAGGAATATTTGAATATTAAGTACTTCTGCATAACTTTGGGACAATCCTCAGTGTTGTTTTTCAGGCCTTGACACTTTAATAACTCATAAGAAATCTGCATGTTGAAGGCATGTAAAATATGTCAGGACAGAATGTCAGAAAACAAATAACATGGATATAAATAAAAGGAAGATATTTGGATCACTGACAGGAAAATGGACTTGTTACCCTTGACTGCAGTGTCCTTTTGAGCCAGAGGAAAAAACAACTTCTTACACCAGCAGCATATTTTACTTGCATGGATGAGGTTTTGAAAGATTCTCAATTTACTTATTTTTATTTTCCCCCTACTTGTGTAATGTATACAATTCAACTAATAGTAATCAGTGGTGCTAATCCTTGGGGTAGATTGGACTCTCTTATTTCTTAGAAGCTGCTACATCAGTTCAAGTGTTCTATCAAATTTTCATTAGCCATATGGAAATGCAAAGGAATAAACACCAGCTGAAATATAGTCCAGTGTAGTTCTTTTATAGCATTTCATACTACAGTAGATAAAATATCATTCTTGATTCTACCTTGCCTTATCTCCTTTCTCCTGGTTGGAGGAATGAAGATGTGTGTGGTTTTCCTGCCATTATGAGAACAACGGCTTTGAGTGCAGCCCAGTTCTGTACCGCTCTGAACTGGTCTTCTTGCAAGTCTGGGGAGATCTGAATAACTGTATTCCATTGTATGTCAAAGAATTTGAAAAAATCTTTAATTTTGAAGACCTCCATAGTGAAATATTCTGGGGTATTTTCCTATAACAATTTCTGCTTTTATTATTTTTGATGTGTAAAGGGACAAATAAATGTAATGATGCTGATCTAGATTAACAGCACAGTTTGACTGATGTCCAGTGTCTGGCTGTGTTTAATACTAGACCTTTCAGGGTGGAAAAAGCGGGCTGTCTGTAGGTCAGTCTTCACCTGAGTATGTTCTCTACCTTCAGACAATTGACAGTGAAGGGGCATGTCCTGGTAGCTCATGTCCTTGAAGCTTTGTACTCCTTGTACCAGTTTATGCTTTTGGGGTGTGTGTCAGAGGAATACTGGGCATCCATTCTCTCATGCAGTAGGTGGAGGGAGAAGAGGTGTGAGGAGAGATGCTGCCAAACCCAGGGAATTAATGTTGCTCTAGTGTTGCAGGAGGTTAGGTATCAGACTTAATTCACAACATTTTTCCTTGTAAGCTGATTCCTCTACAGAGACTCATCGCTTTGATCTCCATGTTTGTGTTGTGGATAAAGCACAAAGTTCTTCTGACATGTAATTATTTGACAGATAGTGAATTATTTTGTTGAGCAGTGGTGAACTGTTCCTCGCTAGAAACTTTTTTCTTTACTTTCTTTTTTGAAGATCAAAAATAGAATCTTAACCCTTAGTGTTTTTCCTTACCCATTTTTATCTGATTTTGAAAGAAGCCTGTGCTCTGCATGTTAATTTTAGATGTCCTAGATAAAATACTCTCCTAAATAAGGTACTTGTTTGCTTTTCCTTTTGTTTGCTTCTTCATCTAATGAACCACTTATTTGTTGTCTGCATCTATTTTCACTTCCTTAATTTCACATTGCTGCCAGTTGTACTTAGGGTGTTTGTAGTGGTCCCTTTCTAATATTTTTCTCAAGCTGAATTCCTTTTAAAATCTAGAGGAATACTTGTCTGAAAAAGACTTGCTTTGTTCTTACTTGTAGGACAGGTAGGGACTGCATTTATTTTCCCTTCCAAGCTATGACTGGATTGTGGCTTCAGCTGTTAAGGCTGTTACCTGGAGAACTTATCTCACATTGAGCTTTAATACAGATTAGACAGGAGGGACAAAAACTAATACTTTTTGGCTCAAGGTACTGAATTTATCCTGGCCATATGATGTTCTGTGAATCCTACTTTCATCTGCCTAACCTAGTCAAGGTTTTCCAAGTGATAATAAGATGGAATTTTAAAGATTTTTTTTTTTCTGTGCAAAAGTGTTTGATAAGAATATCTTCAAAGAGATGTGGTTGTTAGCTGTCAGTACAATGGAAATATAAATTCCGTTGTAATGAAAATAATATGTCAGAAAAATAGAGATTATTTTGCAAAATCTTCTATACAACGTCAGGAATTTGGTGAAGGCACCTTCTGGACAAAATACCTTCTCAGAAGACGGCAGAGAAGGTGGTGATACAAAGCATTAGTGAATGTGTTCTTAATTGCTGCAGAATAATTACAGACATATCTTCCAGCTCCATGATTTAATATCTGAAATGACAGACATAAAGCCAAAACATGAATAGCTGATAAAGCTTGAAATATAAAGAATTTTCTAGTTTTCTTTTAACTCGCTGTTAAACATACTACCTGCCACAGAGTACTGAAAAAAAAAGTTATCTACTCTTTGTAGACTCCAGAGATACCAGAAGAGTATTATAAAGGCTGAAAACAGTGCCTCATGGTTGGAGGAAAGGGCTGGATGCTTGTTCTGGGTCTTCTTGGGGGTTGCTGGTTTGGGGATTTTTTTAATTATTTGGTATATTTCTTATAGCCCAAAATACTTGTACTTTATGCCCACATGCTGAACATTCTGTTCAAGATCTGTGAAATGGATCACCTAAATAGAAAAGGAAGCTGTAATACTGGGGGAGGAAAGAGGGACAGCTTTCTATTCACCTTCCTGAAGTATATGCTGTATAATAGGATATATGTCATTCTAATTTAGGACGCTCACAGAAATTTAATGCTGCTTTTGTGTCGTGCTTCTTCCCTGAGTGTACTAACCCTACTAATCAGAAAACTTTAAAACAATTTTTTTGTGATATTGGCATTACTAGCTTTGTTTTGTGTTTGTTTGTTTGTTCTTTCCATATCTAGGGATAGAGCCCAAGTTGAACATCCTTGAAATTGTGAAGCCTGTGGAGACGGTGGAGGTGGTGATTGATCCAGATGCTCATACTGGAGAGGCTGAAGCTCACCTCGTTGAGGAAGCTCAAGTGATAACCTTGGATGGAACAAAACATATTGCAACAATTTCAGATGAAACCTCTGAGCAAGTGACACGATGGGCTGCAGCACTGGAAGGCTACCGGAAGGAGCAGGAGCGCCTGGGAATTCCTTACGGTAATAGTGACACGGTGTGGTGTGCGTTTTGGGCAGGGTCTGAGTTCTTGTGTTTGAGGGGTTGGTGCTCAGGCCCTCAGAAAAGGCAGCTGAGGGTGTGGGTAAGTACAGTGCAAGTATCTGCATAAGGGAACTGTGGAACCATGGAATGGTTTGGGTTGGAAGGGACCTTAAAGATCATCTCATTCCAATCCCCCTGCAGGGCAGGGACACCTCCCACTAGACCAAGTAGCTCCAAGCCCTATCCAACCTGTCCTTGAACGCTTCCACGAGTGAGGCAGCCACAGCTTCTCTGGGCAGCCTGTTCCAGGGCCTCACCACCCACACAGGGAATATGAAGACTAAGGAGAAGTACAGTGAATGCTCATAAGAGTTTTATTAAATCAGAATTTTTTGCTCCATAACTTTTTTGTCAATGCAGTTTTTAGAAAGCACTTTTCTTCTTCCTACCCTCCTTAAAAACATGTTTGTTAATGATAAAGGTCTTAACGTGTGTGTGAAATTGAACTAGACCCAGTACTTGTTGGGGGTTGCTTCTAAAGTAGTGAAACTGGAGGATGATAAATCTTGTGTTAAATCAGATTTTGCATGGAAAGCCATACTGGACTTCAGCATACTGGAGGAAGATGATTCAGAACTGTCAATATGTATTCTGGTAGATGATCATCTCCTTTGAATTAATGTTGTTACTTAGCAGGCTCCTCTTTTAATGGTAGCTTAGAAAAATCCATCTTTGAATGCCTGCTTAAAAGTTGAACTGAAACTGTGGGGTTTAGACCTGTATCACATTCAGGAGATTATTTACCTCTGTTGCTTCGTGTCAGAAATGTACTGTGAAAGCATACTCAGCACAGGAAGCTGTAGTATCTGAGCAGACCTGTAAAACTGGAATATATTTGGCAAGTGGGATATTTGGAAGTGTTTTAAGAATTCCAGTCAAGTCACAGGTCTTTGCAGGACATGTAGCTTGACGATATTTTGAATATATTTTTGATAACTAAAGCAATAGTTTTTTCATGGCTTTTTGTTGTTCTTATTGGCAAACAGTTCAAAAATAGTTGTCATCATGTTGTGTCTGTTGATAATCAGGGATTTGACGCAAAATGTTGGAAAAAAAATCTGAGGGATTATCAGGAGCAGACTAATACTTTTCAGAATGCTTTCACATTAATACTAGAAGAAAGTTACTTAAACTGATGTTATGTTGAATAATGTTTGTAATAAACTTGCATAACATTGATGCTTTAAGAAAACCCACATAACCCACAGCTGTGACTTTAAAAGTTTAATGAATGTATTTTGGGTCACAGGAGTGCAGATTTTTCAGGAAAATCATGCTAGGTCATTATGACAGAGGTCTCTCTGTCATGAATAATTATTTTCCCTTGACATCAGAAAAATGTGCTAAACTGCCTTCCTAGAAAGAATAAAATTCTAAATGTTTTCTAAGTAGATATTGCAGGGACTTGGGCTGAAATCAGGTACTCCTAGGTTCTACAGTATGATCTGAAACTATTCCTTCAGTCTTTTCAGAATACAGAGTCTTGATATTAAAAGTCACATCCAGTCAGTAAATGATCATCTGGAAAGGTAGTTGTTCAGTGTTTTCATCCTTACAGGCTTCTCAGCTTTGCTGTAAATGGAAAATGAGCTTTTAACAGGTCTTTAAAATGTGGCTTTCTCTTTGTGTCATGTTTTGGTGGGTTTTATTAGAGATTACAGTTCTTTATCTGTTAAAGGTATTTTTACCATTAGAATCCACATATTTGGTACCGTTGCAAAAGTCCCTAGAAAGAAGGAAAGTATTAATTGTCAAGAGAAATAAAGGCAGAAAAGGGAGCAACAGACGCTTGGAAACCACAGAAGTGGTTAGGGAAAAATAATGATCTGTGTTTCCTTGCAGATTGTGTTCTGCCAATGAAAACAAATAAGTTTTTGATGAAAATTCACTGCTGATAATGTTTTGAAGACCAAACCCCTTGTGGTGTGTCTTTGGCCAAAGGATTACGTTGCACGGTTTTAGGTAGCATCAGTGAAAAATGATACTGTGTAACTGTCCTTTATTAAGCAGTAGCCAAAGCATCTCAGTAACACTGGTTTGGTCACCAGCCTAAAACACAGCATGAGGAGGAGAAAATTAATCCATCCCAGTTATTGTAGAAATCGGGATTATGTGAATGAGTTTAGAATGTAATATTTTGTCAGAATTGCATACTGATCAACGTGTTTGAGGAGAGTATCCTTGTGTGAGAGAGACTACTCTTTCCTTGAAACTAAAGACCATGGAAAAAGAAAAATAATTATTTTCTATGTTTGAGATATGTGAGGCTCTGTTCTGATGTAATAACTTTTACTAAAGAAATTCCCCTTTTTGCCCTTTCCATCTCCCCACTAACCCACACCACTCCCTCTGCATTTTAAGAGCTGTCAAATTTCCGGTCAGATTTGGTCACAATAACTCTGCTTCTTGATGTGACACATTTACCTTTATGGAAGTGTAGTGGGTTGACCCTGGCCAGGTACCCACTAAAGCTGCTCTATCACCCTCCCTTTGCAACTGGACAGAGGAGAGAGAAAAAAAACAGTTGAGGATTCATGAGTAGAGATAAGAACTGGGAGAGGTCACTTACAGATTACCTTCATGGGCAAAACAGATTCAAAGTGGGGATAGTACTTATATTTATTACTAACAGGATAAGAGCCAAAGAGTGAGAAGTAAAACAGTCTTAAAAACACCTTCCCCCTACCCCTCCTTTCTTCCATGTTCTCCTTCCTCTCCCCCAGTGGTGCAGGAGGACAGGGAATGAGAGCTGCTGTCAGGTGTTGTTTCTGCTGCTACTCAGGGAGAGGAGTCCTTCCCCTGCTCCCATGGGGTCCCTCCCATGGGAGACAGTCCTTGATGGACCTCTCCACTGAGTCCATCCCTCCAGCAGCAGTTCTTCCCAAACTGCTGTCCCGTGGGTCACTCTGCCATGGGGTGCAGTCCTTCACAGGGGCCACAAGTCCTACCCAGGAAAAGCCTGCTCCAGCCTGGGCTCCCTCTCCACAGGCCACAGGTCTCCTGCAGGACCCCACTCCCTCCTGGGCCTCCCACGGGGTCACAGCCTCCTTCATGCAGCCACCTGCTCCAGCATGGGCTGCTCCATGGGGCTGCAGGGGGGTCTCTGCACCCCAATGGCCCCCATGGGCTGCAGGGGCACAGCTGCCCTGCCATGGTCTGCACCACGGGCTGCAGGGCCTCAGCTCTGGAATCTGGAGATCCTCCTGCCCCTCCTTCTGCACTCACCTTGGTGTCTACTTTGTTGGTCACATATTCTCACTCGGCTCTTCCCTGGCTGGAATTTTCTTCTGTGCAACACTCCTGTGTGCCTAAATATGTTATCACAAAGGTGTTACTCCTCATTGGCTCGACCATGACCAGTGGCAGGAAGTCCATCCTGGAGCCAGCTGGCATTGGCTCCTCGGGACAGGGGAAGCTTCTGGCAGCCTCACCTGCTACCAAAATCCAGCCACAGAAACCCACTACAGGAAGTTATTATGTCATTGAGGAGGGACCCTGCAGTACATAATGCAGTTTCATCCCTCTTTCTGCAGACCCGGTGCAGTGGTCGACAGACCATGTGCTGCACTGGGTGGTGTGGGTGATGAAGGAGTTCAGCATGACCGACATCGACCTCTGCACGCTCAGCATTCCTGGGAGGGAGCTCTGCAGCCTCAGCCAGGAAGACTTCTTCCAGCGCGTCCCACGGGGAGAAATCCTCTGGAGCCACCTGGAGCTTCTCCGAAAGTGTACAGTAGAACTTTCTGTTCCTGGTTTTACTTATTCCCCCTCCCCACTTCTCTGTTTCCCTTTCTTTCTTTTAAGATGAAACCAGTTGTGAGCAGTTATTTTTCTTTTACTTAATAATGGGACTAAAAATGAAGTAACAGGAGGTATTAGAGAGAATGTCTACTGCTGTGGAAAATGTCTGCATACTAAACACTGCCTGCCTTTTATCAAACTTCATCACTAGGAGAAGGTAGTGACTGATGATTCCTCCTTTGTTTTTAATAAAGATTTGTAGTTTGTGCATCTACTGAATTTGATCTCTAATTAAATATCGATTATGAGTTATTAAATGTACATTTCTGTGTCATACAGAAATAAAGATTATTAAGCAGAGGCAGTGAAATCCTTAGATGGTACACAAGACAACTGATGAGTGATGCATTGTATGTGCATAATACATTAATATATGTGTACCTTGGAATTTGCCATGTACACCCTTATTTCCAAAAACTGAGTGACAGATGTTAAATGTCTCTACTTGTAGGACCATGAGCTATACATGTCTCTTGTAGACAGATACCAAATTTTGACTTTTTTCCTCTATGAAAGATGAATGTTTTTGATCTTCAGTGACTTGAAATCTGTAGGTTAAATAAAAACATACTGTTTTTGTTTCTAATTTGCAGATGTGTTGGCTAGTCAAGAACACACTGGAGAAATAGCAACTGTTACTATTGATCAGCGTGAGTGCTTCTGTCAGCATTAATTCTCACTGTTTGCAGGTTTAGCCCTGTACTTTGGTTCAGCTCTGTGACAGTACAGCATTTAGATAATCACTTAAGAGAGTAGTTTTCCTTGGGGAGGGGAGCAAGATGTATTCTAAACTTCAAAACATAATGTTGAGTTTCTCTATATTTTGTTAGTGGCTGAAAGGTGGTGTATCACCTGAACTGTGGGAGATTATATCTTTCATTTTGGATGGTAGATTTTCCATTCAATGGAAATAAGCTGTCTAGGATACATATTTGAGGTTTTTAGTTATTCTGGGGTTTTAGGTTATATATTGCATTAATGAACAGATACATTAAAGTATTAATTAATTAAAAAAAAAAGAATTTCCAAAAACTGAAGGGGCATGTGGAAGACTTGCTTATAACCCAATACTAGAAATAATACACTAAAGTAACTTTCCAGTTATTTGAAGCTGATTCTTTCAGCTGAAGCAGTGCCATCAATTATTAAAATGAATCAGTTTTCAGAAGACTTGTAAGCAGCTTATATTAAATAGACAGGCTGTGTGTTACGTCCTGGGGTTGTGTCTGGTTGAAACCTACTCGAGTGGGGCATTTTCATCCTCCTCCATGGCAATAGAAGGGTGTTTACTGTTTGAATAGCAGGTTTGGAGGGTGGTACAGTGACTGTGGAGAAAAGGGCATTAGTGCAGATCATGTGGGAACAGCATAAAGATGAAAACAAAGGCATGAGAGAAATTGGGTGGGTTTTTTTATGGAAACACGTAATACACATGATAGTAAACTAAAGCTGATGTTTTACCTGTAATGTGACACTTCTACAACGAATCTAAAACTACAGTTTTCACTGTAAGAGATAAAAAGTCTTTAAATTATACTCAGCATTGTGACTTATGTGGTGTGCCTTTTTAGCAAAGGGAAAAAAAAACACAAGCTTCTCTATGTTACGATAATCCAGGTAATAAATAAAATATGGATGTTTCTGTGCAATTTATAATTGATGTTCTGCAACGTTCTCTGCTCCACAGCTGTGCAGATTATTCCAGCATCTGTGCAGCCTGCTACCCCGACCACCATTAAGGTGATAAACAGCAGTGCAAAGGCAGCCAAAGTGCAGCGAGCTCCAAGGATCTCCGGGGAAGACCGGAGTTCCCCTGGGAACAGAACAGGTACCGTCTCCATTATTTTTACATGCAAATGCAGTGAACACTAACTCATTAATTTGAATGGCAGTTTGGTGGAACTCATCTTTGTTGCACCAAGTGTGAGGTTTGTAGGAGGCCATGTGGTATAAAGGGAACAGTAGGTACAAAATCCGTGGTAAGCACGGGCAGCCCTGGCAGGTTGGTCGGCTCACACAAGCATTGTGTTAAGGTGGTGCTGCAGTTTTTCAGTCCTGCAGTAAATAAAAAACATAAAATTGGGTTTTTTCGCTATTCTTTACCAGTCTGTCCTCTCAAACCACTGCATAGCTTTTCTTCAAGCTTTTAACTTCTTTCCATTTGCAGAAAGGGGACAAAATAAATTGTATGTTGTAGAAACCTGGCCTAGCTGGTACTTGCTCTGCTTGTTCCCCTTCTCCTCTGTTATCCCCCAGTTTGGTGACTTCAAAGTTTAGCAGGTTTCGTATTTTTTGTTTAGTTAAAAGAATGCACATCTGAAAAACTACGGACTAAATCTTCAGTTTATTTTTGGAATTACTGTTACTTGTTCCATGTCCTTTGATTATTACTAACACATCCTTATTTCTTTACCTTATTTTTTCTTGCTATCATTTTTGTTTTGGTTCTCTCCACTGTTGTGAATTTTTCTGTTAAATCCTTTCCTCTCCTTGAGTTTTTGGGGTTTTTTTTTCAGATTTTCCATAAAAGTTTAATTATGGGAAATCATTCAGAATTCTTAGGCCAAGATTTTATTGACTGACGTTAGCAGGGAATACTTTGTATTTCTCCTCTTAGTCATCAGGTCTGCTCTCCTTATCTCATTGAGAATTTAGGAATTTTACTGCAGGTCCTTGAGTTAGAAAGAAATCTTAATGATTGGACATGAAAGATGTTGATGGAAGCTGAAGTTTGGGAGCTTCCTTTGTATTTCTAATATTTCATGTTGAAAATTGGAGACCAAATTACTTTTTAAAAAGACAGGTTCATTTTTTTAAAAAAGAGGAACGTGTGAAGAGGAATAAGCAGCTCTTGCTAAATCTGTTCTGTTTCAGAGATAAATATGTGTCTAAATTATTTTGTTCACTGGAGTATTTTTGGGGGTTTGTTTTAAGTTCTAGGGACAGATTTATGAGAAATCTTGATTAACATTTTCCTGAATTCATCAGTTGTTTAATAGGTGGATACTGGTGACTTCCCAGGAAAATGTTTGCAAAAGAATCATTAAAAGAGATTAATTAAGTGCAAGTTGTCCTTCCGTCATATGTTCTGTGTTGGTCTGCTTAAATATGTTGGTTGAAAATTTATATCAGTGTGGGGAACATAAAAAGGACAAGTTGAAATGGATCTTGTTGTTCCTGTTTCAACAGGGAACAACGGCCAGATCCAGCTGTGGCAGTTTTTGTTGGAACTTCTCACTGACAAAGATGCTCGGGACTGTATCTCTTGGGTTGGTGATGAGGGAGAGTTTAAATTGAATCAGCCTGAACTGGTTGCACAGAAGTGGGGACAGCGCAAAAACAAGCCCACCATGAACTACGAGAAGCTTAGTCGGGCCTTGAGGTAAGAAACTTGAGGGACTCGGATGGGATTTGCTTTCATTTGGCTCCTTTGCCTTTAACTGTCATAGCGCAAGACGTGCAGCTTTTTTAATAAAGGGGTAAACAAATCTTCTGAAGCTGGTCCTTACCATCAGATTAAAAGAAAATAGATTTCCTTTCTTCAAGATTGTTAATTTGGGTAGTTCACTTTCAGAAATATGCTTTTTTTTTTTTTCCCTGTATCTTCAGCATTTATGCTCTTAGTAGCATGCCAAACAATATTGATTATTGGTGAAAGATACAGAAATGTGAGAATTATTATCTTATTTTTTATGTTTTACTCTGTGTGTTCCTCCTATTATGCGATAAAGCAGATACTTTCCTGTAATTATGTAATTGTTAGTAGTTTTCTGTACATAACAGCCTTTTTTCACATATTCATTGATCCCTTTCACTGTTCTTATTGTGGGGGTGTTAAATTGAAAAATGCAGGTGACAGGTAAGTTCCAGCAGCTGCAATTCAGCATCCCAGTGAACTTTCCTCATCTGAAGAAATGGAAATGTTTCAGTGTCTTCATTCCAGTGGGATTTTGTAGTTTGACATTGGTAAAAGGGACCTGTATTTTTGAATCACTGTAGGTGATGTACTCATCACCTACAATGATGAGTACATCACAGGGGGAATTGTGCAAGTACCAGAATTTTAGACTTCTTTTCCCTGATTATTTTGATCTCTGGAATCATTTTAAACTACATCCGAATTCCCTGAAATCACTAAGAGTGAACTTCTGATTTCTTATTGTGATATGATTAAATATATTTTTCCTGATTTGTTTTCAAGAAAGATGTTCATTGCCTAATCCTGCAAATTATTTAAGCAGTTTTAGGAATTCTTTTTATATGAGTGAAGTTGCATAACAGTTGAAATCTGAGATCTGTGATTTGCTCTTCAGCATTTTCACTTTTGATACTTTTTGTCGTAGTTTTTGGGTTTTGAGGTTTTTTTAAGTAAATGCCTTTAGCATTGCTTAAAAAAAATCAACTTCTACTTAAAAATACCTCTGTAAGAAATGATGGTAAATTTACCAAATTCTGGCTTTCTTAGTCTTGTAGGGAGGATTTAATTAACATCTGGCAGGCACCAGATAGACAGCTTAACTATGCCCTTTTGTTTGTCTTGGAATTTCCTTAGGCACAATATTGTGGATGCCAGAATTACTTTATGTGTTTGAGAGGAAAGTGGAAAAATTAATGAAAAGGAAATATTTTGGAGGATATTAGGTGTGGAAAGATGCAACTTTATCTTAGTTCCTGAACCTTGGATCACTGAAAGCAAGGAGGAACATTGATATGTATTTACTCTCATGCTTTTCCTTAGGTGTCATGTTTTGGTCTGTTTGGAGTCTATTCCTGTCCTAGATGGATATTTAGTCTGGCCCTGTGTGCCTGTTGTTGCATTATTTATATATTAAATCAGAGTGTTAATTTTTTCATAGGATCACAGAATCCTTGGGGTTGGAAGGGCCTCATGAGGTCCCTGGTCCAACCTCCTGCCCCAAGCAGAACCTTCCCAGTACAGCTGCTCCCCAGCCTGTATTGTTGCAATACCATCCCCGTGTTTCCAGCCTGGTTTTGTGTAGCTGTGAGTTTGTGTACCGAAGGCATATGTGAAAACTTTCAGGAACATAAAAATAATAGAAACTGTGCTAATGCTTTTGGGGTTTTGTCAGCAAGCTCTGCAGAAGATCTCAAAGGCAGCTGAAGAACTTCAGAGTAATGTTCTTATGGCTGGGATATTAAAGGGATGTCTGCACAATCATTTGCATAAATCACTATTAGAGAAGTTTTGTGTTTATACTTTAGTCACAGAATTACAAAAATCACATTCCTCAAAGTGTTGCCATTTTGGCAGCTGCATCAATATTGACATGTTTTCTAACACCTAAATGTCTGAAGGGATATTTAATGCCTCTTGCTACTCCCATGATAAACATTGTTGCCAAGCTAATGTTGTATTAAGCACTGATGTGTTTTGTTTACTAATGTACTGAAATCACTGTGTCAGTTGTTGGTTAATACAGAAACTGATGTTGGTATTACTGAGAAACGTGCTGGCTCTTCTGCCCAGCTGTAGGGAAAGCAGCCAATACAGAAATTAGGGCGGGGGGTGGAGTAGGGGGGGGAAGAGCAGCTTTTTTTGTTACACATACCTTGGTAAATTTTCTAAAATTCAGCATCTGTTTAGTTATCCGCTAGGGAAGTGGGACGTAAGGAAAGTAATTCATCTCCTGTATTCTTCTGAAACAAAGTTTTCATGTGTCTTGGAATGTTCCAGTAACTAAGGCTTTGTAAACTTGCATGGGCATTTATTTTTAGGTTTCTATATTTTTGAATAAGCAAATGCTGTAATCAGAAACACCTTCAACATAATATTGAAAATATCCTCTTGCCACATTGCCTTGATTTTAACTTGAGTGTTTCTAGCATGAGATGTGGGAATCTTGCATTGTTCTGGGCCTTCACATAAGTGTGATCTGGTTTCTTGTGGTCCTTTTCCTTTCTGATAATATCAGTAATGCAGACTAAATAATTAAAAGTATATTCAGCCCTGTAAAGCATTTTTCTACGTTACTTTGAGACAGGCATTCTTGTACAGGATTGTACAATAAATGTAAATGCTAACTTTAAAAAAATTATGGACATTGGCATTTGACATGCCACGGCCACATTTTACAAACTTGCTCTTGGAATTGACTCAATTTTGCCTGTGAACAAGGATCATCTTTGCTTTATAAGCATATCAGTCAGAGGATTGAGTTTATACAGTGAAGAAATCTGGCTTCATTTGTGCTACATTTGGGTGATGGGTCTGAGGCAGTTAAACTGTGAGATTTGTGTTGGTTGGTTGGGTCGGATTTGGGTTTTTTCTCCAAATTTATCACAACCTTGTTAAACACATCAAATCCAAGTTACATCCCAGCCACTCAGGGTTGCTTAATGAGAAGTGTGACAGGCATTCTGTTAATGCCTGAACAGCAACAAAACTGCACAATTCTAACTTTTGTTTTATTAGTGCGACCTAAAGTTTTATAACATCTCTGGAGTGCAGTGGGTCATGTAAGACTTTATCTTACTGCATTTCTGCCCAGTCTGATAACTCTTTTGTCACACAATATAAAAAGTAGTCGTAGTTAGAGATGTCACTTGTAGTTGTGAATGAGGGCAAAGATGTAGCTTTGCCAGCATATGAACTATAACAAAAAACAAACAAAAAACTAAAAAGTAAAAAACCCCCACAAAAACCAAACCAACCAACCAACCAAACAATGCAAAAAACTCTAAAACCCCCAAACCCAACCCATGCTTGTATAGTTTTATTACCACCTTTGAAAACACTAGGGGGAGAATGGCTGCTTTCCTATCATAAAAGTTACAGTGCTAATTTACAACCCGTTTCCAACATGATTTTTTTTTTCCTCAGGAGACAAGAGTAAAGCAAAGGACGATAATGAATGGGGAGACAATATTTTCTTACTAAGACAAAGCTATAAAGTTTGACATATAAACTATATGTATAACTGTTTCCCCCTCAAACTGTTTTTAAACTTCTCTTTTACTTATGAACGGGTGCTTCTGACTGCCTATAAACTAATTACTGTGTTTTATTTCTCCTTAACATATCAAGGTGCAGGGACAATTTTCAACCCTCTTCCCTTTTCTCATATAAGAAAATGCCTAAACACTCTCTTGGTATATGAAATGATGAGTATCTCGATGAGAAAAGGAATCCTATTTTGGCCTCCGAGTGACCTTTAAGTAAATAACTGATGTATATGGAAATCACAGATGCTGAAAATTCACACTGCTGGTTTCGTTTCCCTTTTTGCAGGTATTACTATGACGGAGACATGATCTGCAAAGTGCAGGGGAAGAGGTTTGTGTACAAGTTTGTGTGTGACCTGAAGACCCTGATCGGGTACAGCGCGGCGGAGCTGAACCGGCTGGTCACGGAGTGCGAGCAGAAGAAACTGGCCAAGATGCAGCTCCACGGCATTGCACAGCCGGTGACAGCAGTGGCACTGGCTACAGCATCCCTGCAAGCAGAGAAAGACAACTAAGCACTAGGACCTGAAAGTGGGAACCTGAGGCCTTTCCTCTGCAACCAGAGCAGTTGCTGCTCCCAACTTTATGAGAATTGGAAACT
Organism: Myiozetetes cayanensis; assembly: GCF_022539395.1. Lineage (NCBI taxonomy): Eukaryota > Metazoa > Chordata > Aves > Passeriformes > Tyrannidae > Myiozetetes > Myiozetetes cayanensis. The sequence goes on from NW_026087742.1 coordinate 14,207,640, forward strand.
TCTGCTGTTCCTTGACCATACAATATAGGGCGTGATTTTCTATAAAGAACTGGGACTCACATAAATTTGGATCTTTTAGCAGCATGTATTTCAGTGTAAGTTAAGGGATCCCCCCCAGCTTCTGCAGCTGTGAGTCAGGGCCTCCATGGTGTGCAGCTGGTGAGAGGTGGAACCACTCAGGCTGTGTGACCACGGCTGTGCAAAGTCATTTCTGCAGCACTTATAACAAAAATGAGTCCTCACAGCAAAAAGGCTGACCAGCTGTCTGAACACAGCCCTTCCCAGTCTTTTGTTCTCTGCTGAATTACCAAGTGGCATTTGATGCTTTCAGAGTTAAAATATATTCATTATTCTCGGTTAATCAAGCAGAGCCGAAAGACACACTAAATGTTACGAAGCATCAGGTTCTTAAAATAGCTTCTGGAATAGCAAAGGAAACTAAGACTAGGCTTAACTGGAGATCAGTGCTGAAGAAGGAGATCCAGGTTTAGATCTGGCTTAGGTGAAAAGCCAATTATGAGTATTTCATTGTAATATGTAGATAATATGCATATATGAGGGCAAATACCTGTTTTGAAATATGTCGTTGACATTTGCCATTTAGCAAAAAGCAAAGATAAACTTCTTCCCCCACTACCACCCCCCATCAGGTCATTCAAAAACTTGAAAAAACAGCCCTCACCCAAAGAGTAGTTTGTTTTTGGGGGGGGGAAGGGGGTTAATGCTGTGTTCTGCAAGGTGCTTAAACCAGCACAGTAGTCAACCTTAGTATGCTAAGACTTAAGTTAATCACAGTCAGTAGTCCCTGGTTAAGAACAAAAAGCAATTTGAAAGTAGTTGACAGAGCTGAAGTTTGATTTCCCAATCATTGTACAGTCTGATATATATTAAAATACAAAGAGGCATTTTTTATTTAAAATTTATTTCTCTCTTAACTTCAAGTGGTATTTTCAAAGCTTCTTAAGCCAAATGCATGACCCAGAGCTGGGTGCAATTTGAAGAGGGGATGAATTCTGAGCTATGCTTCATGCAAACTTACACATGCAGTAAAAAGCAGGCTGCAGCTTTTTAGCTTCTGTACTGGTGCCTATGAGTGCTGCTTTTGATGGCTGAAAATGGTGCGATTTGGGGGTTGCTTTTTTCCCCTTCCTGTTAATAAACAGTATAATTATTATGTCACCGTTGGTATTTACCAACGCTTTATAAGTCAAAGCCCCTCTGGTAACACTTAACAATTAAAAGGGAAGACCTTTAATTCTGTGAGGGATCCAGCTATCTTAAACCTTAAACCTGAAGTCCCTGTACGGTGAGGTTCTGAACATGAAGTGTGTTTGTGCTGGACAGGGAGAGCAGGAATGGTCACGCTTGGATGCAGAAGGTAGAGGACGTGAAGACTCGTGTATTTTAAAGATGTGTTGAGGACAAAGCTTTTTGTTTGTAGGTAGATACTCATCTCCAGATAGTTTTTGCTTAACTAGAAATCTTGCATGTAGTTCTGGCTTACTGTTTTTCATCATCACCATGAATGTAAAATATTTTTTGCCAGATTCTGTGGTACCTCTCACTATTGTTTTCACTCTTGAGCTCTCAAAGCACTCCATCTGCTGAGCATGCTGGCTTCATTTTGCTTTTAAAAAAAAATCTAAACCCTGAGCAAAAAATGTAAGTGCATCTGTTTATGAGAGGTCAACATGAGTCCATTTATTGCTATTAGAGCAGTCTGGTGCCACCAGTTGGCAGGTGTTTGAAGTGGCTTGTGCAGAGAGATGAGGGTTTGCTTACCAAGAATGATGTGAAGGTGGTAGTTTGGTGGTAGCACCTCTAATTACTAAACAGTAATTAATAGTACAAGTCACTGGTTCTATTTAGCAGGGTTGTTGAGAGGCCTTTTTAGTTAAAATACAGTATAAAAAGAGAAGAAGCTTTTCTACATCAAACTGGACTGTGGGAGGATAAACAGCAAAACTGAAATTTAATCAAAACTTGATTCCCCTGCGTGTTCTTGTTACATGGTAAGTCCAGTGGGGAAAACTCCTGCTCCCACCCTTGGTCTGTAAATACATCCCATTATTGTTTTGCAGCTTTTCAGTAGGTGTGATGGTCCTTTGGGTTCTTTGTTGTGCCTCCATCTGCTTTTCCACCAAGTTCTAATTAGTAAAGAAAGAATCTTTCAAACGGCATAAAATCATTATCACATTCTCTGTAGTTGAGGGAGAAGTCTGTGACTAACTTGATGTCTTCAATGAAACAAAAGATGTAGAATATATTGTCAAAGGTTGTTCTGTTGCTGTCAGAAGGAAAACACAAAGAATATTCCAAATTTTTGTAAAATGGAACGTTTTTTGCATACTTTTTACTCTTTAAATAAAGACACTTATACTCTGCTAATAATTACGTATTTCTTTTGTGGTTTACTTTTTTTTTGGTAATTTTACATGAAACAATTATTTTCTATTTTTACTCTGATAAAATATTTGTGCATAAAATGTCAATATAGTAAAATAAAAATGTTATACAGCTAATGCCTGTTGACTTCTTAATTTTTCAGAAAGCCATTTGTAATGTCATTCAGGTGCAAGCAGTTCACCTGTCTTTTTTTTCTCTTTTCTCCTAAGGTCAGAAGCTCAGAACAGGAAGAAGGCACTCACTTCATATTCTGAAGGTGCATCTTCTTTGACTCAATACTTGGCTATGTGTTTCTGCTTTTAAACTGGAACTTGGTGTCCTTTCTTTCTTTTGCAGCTTTCTTTAACGTCTTCATTGTGAATCTCAAAGTGTTGCTTTGATTTAAAAAAAAATTATGAAAACCTAATAGTAGGACTGAAATGGAGCTCTATGAAATGGTTCATTTTATGCTTTTAGTGGTGTTTAAATCAGAAAGATTCATGTTGATCTGTAAACTTTGGACTTCTTCATTTCTGCAAGTGGCCCCACTCATTTCACGTGGCCCTGCTAACTCAACTGTTTGTACTGTCCTGGTTAAAAAGAAGATAAAATTCTGGTTATGCTGCTATTGCTTTATTTTAAAATGATGTCTCATTATACCTCTGAACTCCTCCATCTGGGCTGCCAAATTCCAGACAGAAATATTTTGTCACCTTTAAACTTGCCGCATCACTTTATTTCAAAATGTTTATGTTTAGCTTAGCAGCAACAACATGTAATGGACTGAAAACACTGGGTTTAGAACACTGCAGTAACTTACTGGACTTCATGATCTTGGAGGCCTTTTCCAACCTAAATGATTCCATGCTTTTGGAGTGCACTTAACAAATGTTTGGTATTGTATTAATTGAGGACCTTTTATTTGTGTTTATAGCTATTAATATCTTTATGCCTTATGTGAGCTTGTTTTGGAATTCCTGTTCTCATACAGAAATTGTTATTGGAGCAATATAGGGAATTACAGCTGGCAGCTTGCAACCAAAACAAGCTGACATAGAACTCTGTTACCTGATAAAAAAGAGTAGTACAAGGTCCATTTGCAAAGGTTTAAGGGGAATATTTTTACTGACTAGACTGGAGTGTTTTGTTTTTCAAGGTCATACATATTGTTAAGGGCTGTGGGTTTAATGTATCATCAGGACTGCTACAATATATTTGGGTTGATACTGTATAATTTTTTTTTGGAGGTAACTCTTAATATGAATTACTCTAAATAAGAGATAATTAAAGGAGAGGAATGGCTGACTGTGTTTGAGGGTTGTAATGCAGAATCCCATGCATTAGACATATTATGACTCAGTGACATTTTGCATCATTATTTCAGAATTGGAGGCCACAGAATCTAATCAGGCACCAAACTGAAATGTTACCATCTTGTAATTTTATTGGCATCTCAGCCATTAATGATTTGAAACTAAAGTTAAAACGTGCTGAGGAGGGAGAAAGAAATATTGAAGGTCTGTCCTTTAGTAAAAATTGTCTTTTACTTGTGGAGCTGGTCTTCTGCAAGCCAGAATTAAATGGTTCTAATGACAGTTGCACCAGAAGATAGGTGTGGGAGCCACAAACCAGTTCTCATTTACTTTGAAAAACAGGTATCAGTTGTTGGGTTTGTGGCACAGAACATCCATGTTAAGTTCTTTTTGTAGGTGGTGTTGCTGTAACCAGCTGTGATGGGAAAGAAAGAATCCAAAGAATTAATGATTGATCGTAATTTTAAGCAACTTACTCATGGAGTTACTTAATAGAAATTAAGTCAGTTTAGAAGAGATAACTCTGTATCAGAAACAGTTGGAATCTGCATGCAAATGGTTGACTGTTACCAGAAAAGCTGAAACTCCCTGTAGAGCATTAATTTTTCATTGTCCAACCCTTCTTTACTTATAAAACAGTGTCTGCTAGACACCAGATAGTAATAAAAATTTAGTTTATGGTCATTTTCAGGTTGCAGAAATTGAAAGGGCTGTTTAGAAACCTCAGGAAAAATGCTTGTTTGGTTCAGCACAGCTTTGGGGAGTGAGAAAACTTGTGGAGACATTTAATTTTGCCTATTGGTTCAAGTATTTGCTGCTAATTATTTAAATGAGCTGGGAGTCTTTGGTAGTAAAAAACCCACATTGTCCATAATAGATCTGAAATCTTAAGATACCTTTTTTTTTTTTTTTGTCTTACCTTTGCAACCTGCCTTGTAACCTAAATGTAAGAAATTAGCATTTAAGGCCTGTATTTCTAGTCCTATGAGACCAACCTGTCAGAATTCGCTGATCAAGGTAGAATACCCCCATCTCAGTAGACAAAAAGCAAATTATATAAATTATATATAAGAATATGTAATATATCAATTATTGATTATAATGGAAGCAAACATGGATGGCACTAAAAGTGTTTCTTAGAAATTAGATTTGGGTTTTTTTAGAAATTCCTCCCAGTTAGGGAAAGGTAATTTGGGATGAAAAAAAATGTGAGTTAGCTGTTTCTCCCTTCATCCTGGTAAGCTTCAGTTTTTCAATATTCTTATTTTCAAGGGCTCTGCAGGAGCTTCCTTGCAGGAACTGGGTTTGCATAAACCTTCAGCTGCAGAAGGCAGTGAGAAATCAGCCTGTTTTATACAAATCTTGTCAGGGTGAAAGCTGCAAACAAAAGTTAATCTGGAAGAGTGAGAATGTGAGAGCTGAGATTTAATGAGATTAACCAGACATTAATTAGACACCTGCGGGGTGCAGTTCTTCAAACTTCAGGGTTAGGGTAGAAAAGATATTAATTTTTTTCCTCTATCAATGCAAGGTTTTATTCCAGAAACTCAAAGCCGTGTTACTCCCACATCCTGCTGTGTCCAGCCTGTTTGGCTCCACAGAAAGTGCTCCATGTGGGAATCCATAATACCCACCTCGGGACTTTGATGTCCCCATTGAGAGCAGCAAAGGGAGGTCAGGGACAGTCAGAGAGGATGTGAAACTCACTGTGAAACTTGAGTCTTTCCTGGCTCTTGTCCCATAAAAAGAGCTGAGGGAGGCAGAACTGATGGGAAGCAGCTTGGCTAAGAACCATAAATTAATAAGATGACCTGAACTGTACCCAACGAGGAACAAGAAGCTGTTACAGGAGCTTGAACTTGTCCTCAGGAATAATTCAGCAGAGCTAAAGTGAGCTTTGTAAGAATGAGAAGAAAAAAAAATCACCTGGGGGATAGTTTTAGAGTAGAGGAGTTTTTATGGAGAAGATTGGTGTCTGTCTTTTGTGCTCTACTAACTTTTCAACCCATGGGCCAGTTACATCTAAAGGGTTACGAGTAACAAAAACAAGTTCTGGGAAACTGAAGAGCTGGGTCAGTGTGATCACGCCCAAGTTAGTGTGCCCAGGTAGGAAAATAAAGCCTAATTCAGCCTTTTTGCAATCAACAATATGCCGTTGTGGTCACTTGGTGAATTTTGCGCAGCCGGAGAAGCAGGAAAAAAACCAGAGGGTTGTGACTCATGGGCCTGCATGTGTCAGAATGGAAAGGTCTCAATTGTTTTGGAAAACAGGTTTCAACAATTAGTTTTGATGAAGTATTTTATCAAAAGGATAGTTCTTCAAGGAGAGGCAGTAACCAGCCAGAGCACAGTACCCTAAACCATAGCTGTTTAGGACACTAAACTGAAAATAGCAATAGGAATTAATTTCGTAAAAAGCTGATAAAAACAGACAGGTGGCAATAGACTTTTGCCCTGGACCAGAAGGTGAACTAGACCACGCTGGCAGGTACAAAGAGGATTGAGGAGCTTTGCCGGGATGGTCTGCCAGAGTGATCAAGGGGCTTTGCCCAGGACTGAAGTAAAACTGGCTTGTGTTGAGGGACTGAACACAGAAAAGTTCTGTACAAGTTTATAAATGTGTGTGTGTGTGTGTATATATATATGTATGTATGTAAATAAATGACATATATACATAGGGGAAGGGGTGTTCCCCCAGGCTTTGCTTGGTCAGATAGAATTGCATCCTTGGGACTTCACTGTGCAATAGAGAAAGCTGAAGCCAGTCAGTGCTTTAATTTTTTTATTTTTTTTTTTTGTTATTATGGTTAAGTCAGATCTGGCTGAAGAGAACAAATTGAGGGAAGAAATAAAAACTTCTTCCTTAGAGGTATAAAGCTGCTCAGAAATGTCAACTATCAGGCTCGAGGAGTTATTAAATAGACTGAATATAAATGCAGGTAGAGCACTGATGTTGGCTGAAGGTGCAAGGCCAGCCAGAGGGGATAGGAACAGAGCCATCCACCAACAAATAAAAATGCAGGGAAGCAAAGAAACTCCTGACTCAGCTGAAGCAGCTCTGAGAAAAGTGCAGTAAGAGCCGTAGCTGCTGTCTGGGAGCAGCCTGGTGCTGCCAAGGGACTGTCTCCTGTTGGCTCCCTCTCCCACAGAGCCTCTGTAACTAAACCAGGTGGTGTCAAGGTAGTTCTTGATTTTATCCTCACTGGCTGCTGACCAAAGGAACTGGCATTGATTATCCCCTTGGGCCAGGAAGTAAACAGTTAAATGAGTATTCCCTCTATCCTTTTCAACAGTGCACACCTAGAACCATGTCATCTCCTGTTATCTGGGCTTCAGTGAAGGGTTCTGCAAACCTGCCACGATTAAACTTTGGGCATCCTATGGAGAATTATTTTCAATATCAGCTAACAGGTATGTCTGGTGAGCAGTGATCCCAGGGAACAGACAGCTTCCAACACACTGTTATAGTACACTGTTATCCAGAGAAGCATTTTAAGTGACCCATTTAAAGACTTCAATGCTGAAACCTCTGCCTATGGGAGGATCTTGTGTTTTGAGGGTTTTTAACTCTATTTAGCCTTGTGATTGTAGAGGAGCTCTCACTAGAGAGAAACATATTCTAATGGTCTACATTTTTCCTTCAGTTTTCCATTGCTTGAGCAACCAATGACAATTTTATTTCAAACAGGAGCAAGATTAAAGTTTGTTCACTGCAGAGAAACTCACGAACTTCATACTAACTCAATCTGACTTTCACAAATAGTTTGGGAATTACTGAAGCTATTTACTCCAGTAAGAACTTTGCCCCTTCCCTTTGCTTATATCACCTTGGAAAGTCTTCAGTGAAATGGAAGAACTGAAGGCAAAAGTACTCCCCTTTCCTGTCAGTGGTCCCAGGGAGTGTGCTGGCTCAGCACCTGCCTTTTTGCCAAAGGGCATTGGTGCCAAAACAAGTCCAGGAGTGATGTTCTCCCAGAAAGTTCAGCTTTTTCCCTTCTTCCAGCAGACATGCTGTGTGCAGACTGGTTTTCAGGGGACAATTCCATCATCTCTTAAATTAGATTCTGTCTAGAAAATGCATTTTTTTTTTCCCTGTGACCTTTAGGGTCATACAGTTTTCTGTATGGAAAAGGGGCAATTTCCCTTTGCAAGGCTTATCTTAGACAGAGAAAATATGTTGTCACTTGCTGGAACTGAAAACTTTAGCCATTAAACAAAATCCTAATCCGAAGGCCTGGTAGTGGTGCTTCAGCAAATCAATAATAGATGTAAGAGCAGCAAATGTCAGAGTGAGTAAGAGCTCATAGAGCTTCTTTTCCCAAAAGATGAGCTCAGCTGCACCTATGGAGATTTTTGGCTGAAAAATTTCGTAAACATTAGTATACTGACCCAAGAAAAAGGAACCTTTCTCAGTGCTGAGCTGGGTCTCTGAGAATTTCTTTACCTCTCTTCCTCCTTGAGAAGGGTTTCTCCACCCGCATCTATCAAATATTCAGAAATACAATATTCATGCTTTCTTGCCAAAGAAGAAATCTTGCTGTATTTCCTGCTCATCTGTGTATGCCAGAATTGTCCACGGCACTTTACAGCAATTGTTGATATCTTTCAGAAAGAGATATAATCCTGATTTATGCCCAGATAATATGAAACACATTAGGTTTTTGCATAATAATGCATTGGTAGCCAGAAGCAAAAATTATTATAAACATATGTTAATCATTTATTATTGTGTTGCAACTGCCTTACCTTTTGATGAGAAACATTAAAATACAATTACTACCACTAGAAGGACCAGAAAAAACCCACATCAGGCAGCCAACCTTTCCATAAGACAGTTGCCATCTCCAGCCCTCACAAGAGCTGATTCTGAATCTTCATTCCTGTGTGACTCGATGAGAAATCCCCCCCGTGCCCAGCTCTGTCCCTCAGCTGCGCTGCTGTGCTCCACTTTGCTCTTGCTCATTTCATCTATGAAGAATTTACAGTGACCATGAATAATTGAAGTACAACTTCATTTGGTATTAATCTGGGTAATGCTTTTGAAGAGGGAGGTCATTGGTTGCTTTCAGGTTACGGAAAGTAATAATCTGCCCAAGATTTTTGGGTTTAAGAAGAGCTGAGGCGTCTTTTTACGCACTGTAGGGGGAACTTAGTTTTGGGTGGAAAGAAACTTCTTTAAAAGAAAGCCCTGCTCCAGTACCAGCGTTTTCCAGCTGATGTCACTCTGACAATGGATTCAAACACACCAGAGAGAATACCAGCACTCTCTGTAGCATCCAGCGATGCTCCTGAGCAGAGTCACGCGTGTGCCGGGGCTGTGGGAGGGGGATGCGCTAACACCCGTGGCGGAGCCGAAGGCTCAGTGCGGGCACCCGTGGGCAGCCAAGCCCGTGGCGTGGGGGCAGGAATGGTGTGGGGCGTTTCCCAGGGCTTGGGACCCCTGACCGTGGCCATCTGCCAGCCTCGGGCTCTGCCCTGGCCGTGCCCCCGCTGCAGCCTGCGGAGCTGGGGATGGGTGGGGGACATCTCCCGGCAGCCTGACAGCCCCTGTCCTTCCTTCGAGAAACAGGAGGGGCCGCCTGGGAGTGCCACGGCGCTTTGGCAGCACAGCACGGGAAGTTTCTTGTTGTCCAGCTCTCAGTGGAGTCATCAGGCATTTGCATCCTAAGTGTACTATTGCCTGCCAAGAAACACATGAATAACGCTGTCAAGGGTGTGGGGGAAATTAAATCCAGAAGAGAGGTAGCGGTGAACGTGCTCCAGGGCTTTGCGTGTAGCTTGGTCTTATTCCACATCAGAACAAAGCCCGGAAAAATCTAAGAAGATAATGTGCAAAAGCACGGAGAAGCACAAAAAGCAAGTGAAAAATATTTATAAAATCAAAAGCAAAGAAATGATTGTGGGTATAAAATGCATATATACATTGAAGTATGTGTATTTATGCTGTATATAAAAGTATAGATAGTATAAAATGGATAGGCTTAGCACATGAGGGAAACATAACAGAAGATTGCCAAGTAAAGGCAAGTAGCAGGATGTTTAAAAAACTGGGGAAAAAAAGTCATCTTCCATACCTGTTTGTTCTCAGAATTCCCTTTTCCGTTACCAAAATAAGACAATGCCACGTGGCAAAGTTTTCTGTTGAAGACAGACCCTTCCCTTTTTTTTCCTGTTAGTTAACTGCTTAACTGGGTACCTACAGAGTGACAAAGAGCTGGGGGACACAGTGACAAAGCACTCTCAGGGCCCCTGGTCTGAATTTTCAGGAGTCTGGCACAGCTATGCTGAGAAGCATGAACCACTCACTTGTTTTTACTGGATTTTTTCTAATGCTGCTTCACACCATTTTGTCCCAAAGTCCAGCAGAGCTTCCCACTTGCTGCTGCTGCACCTTCCCACTTCTGAAGCTGCCCATTTGGGTTCCATCTTCCCGAGTGGACAAATGTCCCTCCTCCTCCCCATCAGCTGCTGTTGTGGGCACAGAGCTTTGGCCTTCCTTGCTGCAGGCAAGATGTGTCTTCTGGGGCAGCTGGTAGTGAATTCCGTGAATCCATTGAAAACTGTTATTTTCGACCCAGGCTTTTTCCAAGTATATGAAAGTTACTCCTGTCCTTCCTAAACAAGCGCTTCGGTTGCCTGCTATGACACACTCTGGAGAGGGTTTGTCATGGTTTCTGAGCTTTGAGCTGAATTAGAGCGGGGATGGTTAGCTACAGTAAGACTAAAAATCTTAACACTTCTCTCTTCCCTAGAGGGGAAAAGTGTCAGGCTGTAGCATTAACAGCAGCAAAGCCGCAGCAGACAGGAGTCCCTCCCTTCACGTGTGATGCAGTAGTGCATCAGCAGCACTCCCCTCTCCGTGATATTGATTTGTTCTCTGACATTTTCAGTGGCGTGCTTGAAGCACTTCCACTCAAGTAATGCAGGGGGTGAAAAAAAGCTGTGAAGCTACAAGGTCCGTGTGCCTCCTGTGCCACAAAACTCCGATGGATTTGCTGGAGAGGCATCAGATTTCCCTGTGACCATGGGGCGTTGCTGCGGCTTCCTCTGCTAACCTTGGGTTGTGCTCTCAGTCTCTCACTGGTAAAATCCTGGGTGTCTGTGCCTGAGAAGTTGGATGGAGGATACATGTTCTCTTAAGTGCATATACAAATTACAGGGAAATTAGTAGAAGATTGCAGTATCAATAATTTGAATGAAAAAAAGAGAACATTATCTTTAAGATTCCCACTCACATGTGCGTAATTCCAGCTTCCTAATGAGCTGTTTCTGAAGACTTATGATCTCTTTACCTCTGGCTTCAAAAGCAGGGCTGTTTTAATTTTGAAATCGTTGCTGTTACACTATGGCATAACTTCATGTTTTAGCAAATGGGAGATGTGGGAGGAGTGGGGGGACCACTCTGGGACTGCAGCTCCCCCAGTAGCAGAGACAGCTTTCTCCCGAGCGAGGCCAGGCCCCTGCAGAGGGCACGGGCACAGACCTTCAACCTTCAGCAGCTCTGTTTTGGGAGGAGGCTGAGAGGGAACCACCTGCTCTGCCCCTGTTCCTGCAGCCACATTGCTGAGCAGAAGCAGGAGCACCTCCAGGTTTCATGGGGAGCATCCCTGTGCCTTGTGTCTCCCTGTCATGAGGTCACAGACCAGCCAGGAATCCTGGTTCAAATGGGTAAATCATTGTCACTGCCTGGATTTTGTGCTTGATGGGAGGATGTGTCCTGGCTATTGGGCTGTGTGTTTGCGAGGTGGCAGAATGTGACCTGGACTCCCAGCTGGAAAGCAGTGCCCGGGATAAATAAGAACTTACTACAGTGCATGGCAGAGGTTTTGTGAAATATGACTGTGTTAAAAATGCTGTGCTTCACAGGAAGGTAAGCCATGGCACTAACCTCAGCTGGGTTAAAAATGGCAAGTTTTGATGTTTGGGCAGGTATAGTAAAAAATATAGATTTCCATGTATGAAAACATACATAGCAATGATACATGACATATTATGTCATTTCATATATTTGCATAGAATAGATGAATTATTTTTAAAAATCCTCACAGTATGGTTTGCTTGGTTTACTTTCCAGCTGGATCAGTTCTGCAATCCTGTCAAAGCTTTGTCCCCACAAGCTGTTGTATGGACTCAGAGCAGAAGACTGCAGGGAGACAGAAACATGTACCTGCATGTGACAAACCCTTCTCAGCTTGGGTTTGCCACTGGCAGCAATGACCCTGGAACCAGTGCCTGAGAGGTGGCTCAGGGCTGGTGCTGTGAGATGCTCACAGCATTTCCCTGATCCCTAAAACTTTCCTTTCTCGGTTTACTGGAATTTGTAAAGAGACATGAAGGATCAGCCAACACCACTGTGTGTCCTTAGCATGTGCAATACACCACTGCACATCTCCAGAATGCCAGCAGCTGGTAAAATTACACTTGGACTCCAATAACCAGCCTCACGGTGTTGCTTGATAATTAGAGGGGAGCCCTCTCACCTCCAGTTTCTTGAGAAGGGGTAGGTGGCTCGTCTCAGTGTTGGCACTGAGTCCTGCTCACACTGCCTTAGAAGGTGCCATGCTGTCATATCTACAGAAGCTGGAAGGAAAAATCATCCTTCTCCCCTGAGATGATTTCTCCTTTTTTCTTTTCCCCATTTTAAACCCAGGCTAATTTCTGTTGTTATGAAATGTCACTGTGATGATGCTGGAGCCTATAATTCAGTAGCCAGTGGCAGCCAATTCCTGCATTCATAGTCAGAGCAGGAGGGTGGGTTAGTGGATGCCTAGAGAGAAGTTAAAATGCGATAGCTATTTGCAGAGATTGATTCACTGAAGTGCCTCAGTAAGCAGTAATTTAGAGACACAGGAGTCTCACATTTTGTAACCATTATGCTTTAACGAAACAGAAAGTCCCCCCCTTCCTTCAACCACCATATTAGTCCTCTATTCTGTTAAAACTATGATATCTTTTCCTTTTCAGAGGCTTCCTACCAGTATCCGCAATCACGCTGAACCTCAAGACAGCACATCATGGATTTTCAAGAATCCTGTCTCTGGAGACAAGCAAACCCAAGCAGATGACTGTGTGCATTACTTACACTGCTTGGCTCGTGTCAGCGACCTGCTCCAGGCTCCGATGTCAAACAACACCGACAGACCGAGGCCATGACGCGGAAAAACCGATACTCAGATGAGTTCCCAGAGCATCTGCAGGTTCAAGCTGCTGGTGCTGAGATGAAGTTTATTTCGTTCCAGCTCAGACTGGGCAGAGGCAGTCGCTAAGCCACGAAGAAACACTGGCCTCCTTCTCTCATCGATCTAAACAGACCCTTGTGATACCTTCTGGATCCTGGCAGGTTTTTGCATGCGGTGCTGTGCGTGCCAGGGTGCTCTGCCTGGAGGGTGGGGTGGGGGAATAAAAGAGCTCAAACAATACCCTGTTTGTAAAGCTATCAGTGTTGGTAATGGAGAAGGGGAGGGTCACTCTGCTTTTGGTGTTAAAGGATGCTGAAACCAGCCCAACTCATCAACCCCAAAGTTAAACATCCTGAGGAAGAACAGTGTCTCCTGACTGATAGAAACTGGCACAGGTGAGGGTGTAACAGCCCAAGCACCTGAAAAAGGAATCAGCAGGTGATACTACTGATGTGTACGTGTGTGCATGTATAGGGAGGGGGGTGTGTTTGTTAGTTAGTTTGTTTGTTTTGCCCATGGTCACAGTATGGGCCAGTAACATCAACCTCTACTTAATAATTTGGTTTGTTACCTTTAATATAACTGTTTCAGTGTTGTTTAAAAAATAGTGCACCATAGTAATATTTATAGCTACCCATACTGTGTAGTAAATAATTCTGATCAAGATATTTTAGACTAATAATAATAATTATCATGATCAATTTAAATAAATATTTTATTTTATTTCTATAAATACATTTGGTTTGCCATTCTTAATCCTGTGTGACAAAGTTGTATCAAGGTTCAAGTACACCTAAATAATCCTTTAGACATAAATTGCTGACCAGATCTGGGATTGGGTTTAGAATTGGATCCAACCACGGCCAGGCTCCTCTCTGAGGAGTTCAGAAAGCAAGGGAATCCTTTCTGCACCTTGTGACTCAACAGGAGGATCTCCCTGATAAACTTTAAGTTCCCATTCTGCCTGCCACAATGTGCAGGTGGAAATCACTAACCTACTCAACCCTAAGAAAGAAGGCAATATCCAGTCTAGGTTACCCTGGTTTCCTACAAGTCTGTTATTTCTGACAAATTTGATGCAGAGATGAAAGTCAACAAGCACCTCAAAGCCTTATGAGCCTTCCAGGCCTATCACCTGCATATGCTAAAAACAGAAACCCAAATATTTTGTCTTACCAACCTGCTGTCTTATGCCTGAGTAGGGGCTGCTTAGCAAAACCTTTGCTCCTGACACCTCTGGAACAGCCTCATCCCTTCTTCTTTTGTCTTGAGAGTAAAAAGAAGCTGAAGGCATAATGAAATATTCTCTTACACACATGAGCTGCCCATGAAATAATAATTGTTATGCTGTGATATCTGCTCTGGAGTTTGTTTATATTAGGGAAAAGAAAGAAACAAATTATTTAGATATAAAGGTTTGTGACCAGGATTAGTCAAGCATTGACTGAATAATGCTGAAAAGATTGTGTAAATCATCTTAAAACAGGACAATAAATACAAGTTGCCAGAGAAATTACTCCTAAAAGAGTGTCCTCCACCTGATCTCAGGCAGCAGCCTGGGAATGCACGGCTGGGGAACATTCCTGCAGACTGCAAACAGAGTAGATTTTCAGGCAGTACCAAGACTAATGGATGAAGTGATCCTCAGCCTCAGGAGTGACCCTGCATCTGGGAGACACAGACGCCCTGGGGCTGCTTTCGTGACCAGGACCTCTGTGAAAGCTGTGTCCTGCCAGAAGGAATTGTTCACACGCATCTCCCAGCCCCACTGGAAGGCACGTGGACATATGGAAGGTGTCAGGAGTGCTTTTCCATATCTTTCTTTCACTATGAGCACTGAGGAAAGACAATCTGTAGTTTTGTAAATAAAGGGATGCCACCAGAAATCTCTCGACTGAAGTGGTTCATGGACTCGGACTGTGCTGGCTACTCCTTTTCTCTCTGTTCTTCACTCTGATGCGAAGCTTGGCAGCTCCATGAGTGACCTTGATGGTGACACAAATGAGCCTTGGCTTGAACTCTGAATTACCATTTAATCCCCTGCTGGCCCTATGCTCAGGATTTGACCAAAGGTATTAACGAGTCACTAGTGAAAATAGCAGTGTCAAGTGGGTGTTTGTTTGATTAATAAAATTGCAGTGCAGTTTGTTACAACTGCTCATTTCTGGTCAGAAAAGGCCCACTCAAGATTGGAAAAATCAACACTGTGCTGCAACAGGTCAAGGAACACGTGTGCTGCCAGACCTTACAAAAGGGAATTATTGCCTGATGCTATCACAGCCACTTGTCTACCTGTGTTCCTGACCTCCAAAGTCCTCTGAAGTTATTAGGATACAGCGCAATTTTTTCCTAAGTGTGTATTTTAAATTCAAGTGGGTATTATGGGCTTCCTGTGAAATGGATGGATTCCACATGCACACTTGGCTGTGGAAACATCTGAAGTGCAAAAGGATCTGTTAAATAAACCTCATTATACATCTGTCTGGCAGAATTTATTCAGGCCTTTACAGAGCAAGAGACATCTTATACCTCATTTCTCTGAGTTAAAGGATAAAGGGACATGACCAAAAAGCAAAGAAGGAATTTTTCCATGTCGGCATCAATGCTGGCAGAGCCTTTGGTCAGATTTAGGTTTTTGCTAACAGAAATTTTATTTTCTGAAAACATGGATTTGGGTTTCTTGTTTTTCCCGCTGACATCTCTTTTTTGTTTTCCAAAAATGGAAATATTTTGCCTGAAAAACCTCGATCCAGACTTCTCAATGGCTTTTGCCACCTCTCTGGAGCACTCTGAGATACAGGTAAATATGGCAAACCCAGGGTGCACCCCTTGGTGAGGGAGTGCCTCTGCTCTGCTCCACATACCCAAGCAGGGATCCCCTGAAGCCACGGAGGATCCCAAGCTGGAGCAGATGGGTATTTCCTGAAGGGCTACAGCCCATGGAGAGCCCATGCTGGGGCAAGGGAAGAGTGTACAAAGGAAGGAATGGCAGAGAGGAGCCAGTAGGTCTGACCACGTTCCCCCATTCCCTATTTCTCTGTAACACTTGGGGTGGAGAGCAAGGAGGAGGCAGAAGAGTTGGGGATAAAGGAGTAAAGTTGGTCCTGGGAAGAAATGGGGGCAAGGGGAGGATATTTTAATTATTGTCATTCTCACTATCCAACTGTATTTTAATTGTCCACAACTTAAATTAATGCTTGTCCATAACAGGATCTGGTAACTATCCCCCTCTCCTTATCTTGTCTCATGAGATTTGTCATCATTTCTCCCCCTACCCTGTTGAGGAAGGAGAGCAAGAGAGTGACTGCTTGGATTCCTGGTGGCCAGCCAAGGTCAACTCACTACATCCCCCTTCCCTTCGGATTTTTTTTGTGGAGATATCAGCTCTTTGGAGAGTCTACAATTTTGGCAGTGCTTCTGATGGCCACTTTCCAGGAAAGAGCATGGCAGGCCTTTAAGTGATAGTAAAGTCACTGCTCCCTTTCACCCAGCCCATAAACCACAATTCCCTGCTGGAGAGGGCACATGGCTTCTGGTTGTAGCAGCTGCCAGAGACAGTCTTCCCTTCCTCCCCTCCCCACTCCCCCTCTCTGGTTTTTTATGGAATCCCTGGAAGTACATTGTCTCTCCTAAGCTGTTGAGTGAAAACTCCGCTCTCAGGTGCCCCTGCTTGGCTAACAGATTTATTTACTCTGCAGCTCTGTCCCCACCCCATCTCACCATGAGTCATCCCAACGCTGGGATCAGTGGAAATTCTCATGCACTGAGCCAACGTATTTTCATTGACCTGCTGCCTTGCTTTAGTCAGAGAATTACCCATTGCTCCTGGGAACCAGCCTGATCTTTATTGCTACTCAGTTCCTTTTTTGAAAAAAATTAAACTAAACCACGTTAAGGAGGTCTATTTTCTTCAGGGTACTGTGGTATCTCCCCTGCAGATAACAGGTTGTATTGGTTTTGCATGGCAAGGTTTTGGTAGCAGGGGTGCTACAGGTGTGGTTTCTCTGAAAGGATGTCTGAAAGGTTTCTCTGAAAGGTTCCCCAGTGTCCAAGAGAGACAGTGCCAGGCAGGTCCAAGATGGACCCACTGCTGGCCAAGGCCGAGCCCATCAGTAACAGTGGCAGCACCTCACAGAGTCACAAAATTGTTAGGGTTGGAAGGGACCTCTGCAGATCATTCAGTCCAACCCCTCTGCCAAGGCAGGGGCGCCTGGAGCAGATGACACAGGAACACGTCCAGGTGGGTTAGGAATGTCTCCAGAGAAGGAGAATCTGTGACCTCCCTGGGCAGCCTGTTCCAGTGGTCTGACACCCTCACTGTAAAGAAGTTCTTCCTCATGTTGAGATGGAATTTGTAGTGCTCCAGTTTATGGCCATTGCTCCTTGTCCTGCCACTGAGAACCACCAAAAAGAGTCTGGCACCATCCTCTTGGCACCCACATTTGAGACATTTGCATGAACTGATGAGATCCCCTCTCAGTCTTCTCCAGGCTAAACAGGCTCAGATGTAGCATCTTTCTGCCTTTAGGTAGCACCAGCAGAGAGACCTGTTATTAAAAAGACCAAGGTTTTCGGTCTTCAGAATAAGACAATTTTGTCATGTTCTATTTGTAAAGTTGCCTTGGTCCTGTTGACTACAAATCTTATTAGAGCACGGGGTTCTAACTGGGGTTTGGATGCCACAGTACCTTAAGGACTGTGCAAAAAAGGCAACCCCACAATCAAAGGCTTTTTTGTGTCAGAAGGCCCTTTTTGGTAGGGAGAGAGCAACTACACGTGGAAACACAGGTGTGAATCAAAAGCGACAGTGTAGATGGTCACATCATGAAGGTGGATGGTCAACACGAGGGGTGCAAGCAAAGAAACAAGGTCTGTCTTGTCAGATCACTAATGGCTACTTGGAGACAGTTTTATTAATCTCTGGTCTAAACTGTAGCATCACAAAAACCATCTGCAACAGCTGTGTTCAGAAGCTGGTCCCCAAATTTCACTACCTCAGCACCGACAGATCATCTCTCTTTGCCACTGTGTGGTGGCCAGATAACCCAGGCCATGACAGCTCACCCATCCTGGACTGGATCTGCACTCAGGGGAGAAGCAAAACATTATCTCAGCAGTGTCTGAGGCACAGCACTCCTGTGGCAGTGTTAGGTATGGGTGCTCCTGTTCTTCCATCGCTCCCACGCTGCTGCATTTAAATCTGATCAGTGAAATCTGATCATGGAACATCAACCATACACACCCTTAAACCTTCCAGTGGTCAGAGTTTATTCCATGTCAGCACTGTGGTGTTACTCCTCTGTTTCAGTACCCATTCCTGCTCCAGAACTGCTATAATTTAAATTCTCATATTAATTTTTCTAATGCACACAGAGTAGGAGAAGAGAGCAGCAAAATGACCACACCAATGATCTCTGCTGTCAGCCCATATGAATATACCCCCCAGTGCTTCCTAGTGCTGGCTGACTGCAGAGTGCTCCAGGGAGAGTAGGCTTAATGCTGTAATTAGGCACCTCCTGGGGTGGCCAGCACTGCCAAAACTCTCCAGAGTTAAGTGCTCTCTTTGGCTTTCTCACTTTCTGCAGTCACAGAAGGGTGGGGGGTTTATTCCTTCCCCTCACGCACCCTAAGGTTTTTTGTAACATTACAAATGCCCTCCTGAATCAGATTAATGGGTCATCTTTGCCACCCAGCAACTCAGCTCTGACAGTGCCAGCAGGAGATGCCACTTAGGGTGAGCACATGAGCCCAGCTCCCACCAGCAGTCCTTCCTCCTTGTCCTCCCCACACTACCTAGTGCTGTATTTAGGCTGTTCGAGGGTACATCCTTGCCTAGTTCCTTTGGTATTTATTTATGGACCTGTTGATGAATTCTTCTAGCCCCTTTTTGGACCTGGTGGTCCTGCCTGCCCCCCGGGCTCCTGAGGCAGTGAGGGCAGTGACCACCTGCTGTGTACAGATGCACTTGCTTTTCCCAGGGACTGATGTCCCGTGAGGTTCAGCAGGTGCCCTCAAACTCTGACCATGCACACAGTGGTGGATAGCAGTTCTGCATTCAGCATCATGATTTTGTAAACCTTGGGTCACAACCTCCCACCCTGAGGCCTCTCCAAATGATGATCTCTTTGCTTTTTTACAAGTGGTTGATGTGTTTTTTATATTCCATACGATGGGGAAAATTGTTGGCCTGTTAGTGTTAGGAAAGAGAATATGTAGCTAATGTGTGGGATGTGTAAATGCATTTTTAGGAGGTTAAAAATAGGATGCTGAAATGCTGATATCTTAAGTTGTGCATATTACATTTATTTTTTTGTCTGTCTCCTTACTGAGGTTTCCATAAGTTGACACGTGTGACTATTTCTGGTTCAGTTCCATATATTAATGTTGAGTTACAGTGCATTAGTCTGAAACAATTCCTCTAATGAATGGGGCAGCAGAATGTGGATTTTTAGACAGACTTTATTCTCCTGCTGTGTTTTGATCTGCTCAAACAAAACAAGAACTTCTTCCTGTCCCTCTCTCTCCAGCTGTGCATCACAGTGCTGGGTGAAGGGCTCACTTGTGGCTCATTTGAGGCAGGTACCAGCAGGCAAAATCTCTTTTTGCCTTGTAGTACAAGGCAAAATTGTTGTGGAACATCAGTTAGCTGGGATGCCTTGGGAACCGCAAGTCAGCCTCAGTGTTTTCTTCTCCCCTTCTGTCTCTCTCTACAAAGCTACAGTCAGGGTTCCCTGGGAAGGAGAAAGATCTTTCCTGGCACTTCCAGCAGTACACTGGCAGTCAGCTTGAACCCTCAATTTTTGTTTTGATTGCCCCTTCTTCTGGTCTTAATGTTGGATACCTTTGCACCACCTTGCACCTATCCTGTCAGTACTGCATTTCTAAAATTCAGCTCCTGTTTAGTTACAACAGAGTTACTCAGAGGGACCCAGAGCCTGTGGTGCACTGTGCCTGCACAGGGATAGCACAGAGACTGTGCCTGCCTGGGGAAGGCTTGGATCTGATCTCCTCTGTGGCACACAGCCACAGTTGAGGGACACACACATCTGGGTCTGCCTTCCCCGACTCAGCCCAGAAGCCCACAGAGGGAGCGTAGGATGGCTGGTGTCCTAACTCACACCCAAACCTTGTGTGCTGCCAGTTTTCCTGTGGTGTGATAAGCAGCATCCACACACCAGCTGTCTAATTAATTGCTTGTAGGCATAGAGGTGAAGATGTTGTCTTACAGTCAGAATAGAAAAGAGGCAAACACTGCAGCTTTGCAACAATAAAAATAGTTTATTGAAGAAGCTTTCTGAGGCAGCCATCAAAAGCTTTAAAAATGTCCTCACTGCTCATGTATTTTGAGCAAAAGGTTTAAACTGGTGCCTGTATAAATTCCTGCTTTTTTTTACCCTTCAACTGGACTCTTCTGACTTACAAAGCCTCCCATATTTGCTAGCTATGGACTCTAATTTGGTGCTCTTGCTCCCAGTTTTGAACCAGAGTCTTTGTTGTAGAGCTAGTGACCCTTTCAACTAGATCCTTTGTTGCTCCATTTTAAATCTCTATCATGTAGCAATGCAATTCCTGTGACCAAATGAATAAATTTGGGGTTTAGATGACTCATTTGAGACGACTGTAATGTGTAGTGTAAAAGCATAAAAGCACTGACCAACTGCATGTCCTGGACTCACATAACCAGGATAGTGGTAAGACCTAATGCAGCTTCTGCTTTTTGGTGTTGTGCCTTGTGAATTCAAAGGCTGGTCCTGTATGCTTGTTAGATGGATAGAGTAGTTGCCATGAGCAAACTCAGGGCAGCCCAAAGGGTAAAAAACAAACCTCTAATTGTTTGTCAGATGAAAGCAGGTCTGTGTTACTGCTGAGCTGACTTAGGTTCAGCTGCTTTTAGCTTGTTCCAGAATCAAGATGGGAACAACTGAAAAATCGCTTGGCATTTCGAGGGTTGTGTTGACACTTCTTACTGAGTGGGCATTAGGGGTGGAAAGGGAGAGGAGAGGAGAGGAAGATGGGAAAGACTGACAATGTCTCACACCTGTAAAGGAGATACTGTAGTGACTCTAATGGCTTGTAGTTAGGAACTGCTGGGGGAGTTTGAAACAACCCACCTGAGAGCCTCCCTGTCCCCTGCTGACATGTTTGTTTCTCAGAGGGATTTTGGTGTAAGATGGATCCCTTTCAGAGGACATGAACCTGCCAGGTCTGTTTCAAAAGTGCACCAGTGCCTGGATATAGATGTAAGAGCCTAAACCACCAAGGGCCAAGGAAGGTGTAATCCAAGTAAACCTTACTATTCCATGCTTGTAGATTGAGTGTTACTCAGTGAGTGAGAGGCAAATCTTAGAGGAGAGTGTAGAAAGTCCTCCTCTGAGGAAAGGGAGTGGAGAGAGATGACAGAGACAAGCCTTCTGATTCTTTTATACTGACAGTACATTTACTACAATGACAAAAGTATCAGTGATTAACCACCCTGCCATGCAATCCCCTCTGGGTGATCAGTGTGTTTGTGGCCCATGTCGATGACAACCATGAGCTCCATGGGCTGGACTCCATGGCAGGACTGGCACACCGTCAGTGACACAGGACTCCCCTTCCAGCTGGAAACATCCATTTGACTTCCACCAGCACTGCCAGCAGCTCTCACAAAAGAGAGCCTGGAGAATTGTCTGACAGACCTTACCGTGGCAGTCTGGCCTACCCTAAACTGGGTGATGGTTGACTGGCAGGGCTGGCATGGTGAGTTGCCTCAGGGCAGTAGCTTTACTACTGACCCCAGGGACAAGCTCCCTAAAGGTGACATGGAACACCAGAGCCTACTCACAGCTGATGACCGTGACTGTGGCCCCTCACATCCCACACCCCTTTGCCAGGGTGGTGCAGCTGCTCGTGTCCCCAGGGCTGTGGGCACACTCAGCCAAGGCACGGTGGCCACACAGGAGGAGATCCTGCCATCCCCATCCTTTGGGAAAAAACAGCCCAGGACAACAAACAGCAGGGAATGCCTTCAGGATTAGTCTCCCTCCCTCGGCCCACAGCCCCTTGGAGATCCCACTGTCCAAACAGGAGCAGGGAGGCGGATGGAGAAGCTGGCTTTGTGGGGCCACTCAGGAGCAGCACCAGGAAAGATGGAAGTAGAGATTTTTCTGGCATTAAGCCTTAAAATGGAGATGAGGTGCCTACAAACTGAAGAGGGCAGTGACACAGAGACAGAAGGCAGACGAAAAGGACACTGCAGTACTTTCTAGAAGGGGTGGCGTGTGAGTGAGACAGGGTTTGATGGGGTCACTTGGCTCATGGAAGTGCCAGACTGTACGTGCATTGGGATTGTTTAGCCCCGAAGGCTGGATTATAGATACTCTGAAATAAACACCTTGAATTTAGGTTGTAATGGGGACGTGAGATGCCTCAGGACCAATTGCTTTGATCAGCAGATCCACACTTATTACTCTGCATTAATTGCTAAGGTAGGCTGAGCCAGATGTCACACCAGCTTTCTCTTCATCAAAAGCAGCAGCAGCATGAAGTTTCCAATGCATCTCAGCCCTCATTCCCTACAGAACAGCTTTTATATTTCATGGTTCCCCTGCTCTCTTTTCCAGTTGCCTGAACAGCTCTGTCTAATTCACTCCTGAAAGAACTTGCTTTTCTTTTTTCAATATTGAGACCTATGCACTCCCCACTTTCATGAAGTCTTGAGCTGAACACTCCCAAGCTGGAAGCAAAACAAAACACTTTGCCTGATTTTAAATTAATAAAGACCTTTGCACTCAGATAAGAAAAAGCTATCTGTGCTTATTAAGGTCTAATTATTTGCTGTTGTAGAAGCTCTGATTTTTCACCAGTCTTTTTCCTAAGTGCCATCAAAGCAGATTAAAAAATGTCACTTCTGAAGAGTTTACAGTTGATGTGGTCTGTAGCTAGGTTGGAAGAAAATAATCAGGGTAGACTTATAAACAAATCCATGGGTTTGTGTTAATAGAGCCAGGTTTTATTTCTGAGTTGTGTAATAGTATGCTGCACCATAAAACTGAAAGAAACATTATGCAGTAGCAAAATGTTGAGGACTTTATTGTGTACATTATGAAGTAGTTTAGTCAAGAGCATATGGAGCCATTTACAATGCCATTCAGCAAACACTGACTTACCCACTCTGTGTACGTATTTAGTGTTTACTATTGTTTTAGAGAGAGGTGCATCTACAAGTGTGTATTGCTAACGTGCCTGACTGTGAGATTGAGGCCTTATTTTTATTATGACCTTTTGACTTGCACCATTTCCTGAGTTGTGTAGCTAAATTTGAAGTTTTAATATAGAAGTTTCTGTTAATGAGAATCTTGTGTATTTTATAAAGCTCTGTAGAGCTGCAGACTTCAAAGGACCACCAATTGTTTCAAAATAGAAATAATAGTAGCATTTTTTATCTTCCCAGCCAACAAGAGAAATTGTTTGATTAGGTATTAGCTGTGTTTGTGTTTTTGCTTACTGTTGAGTTAAGAAAGGGAGTTTTCTGGGGGGAAAATGAATCTTTGTGATCATTTGTAAAACCCTGACTCTTGATGTCTTGCCTGCACACACGCATTGCATTTTGAACAAGTATGTATTTTAGGTACAGTAAAACTTGGTAAGATTTCTGACACAGAATTTCTTTCTTTCATAAGCATGCTATGGAAGTGGTTTGGGTTTTTTTTAAGGGCCTTTTTGTAACGAGGCAAGGCCAATACGATCTTTTGCTCTGTGTCAGCCTCAGCAGCATCAGGGGTTTCATTTGGGCTGATGATGGGCTGGATAATCTCAGCCTGGTGCTTTGACCACAGAATCACAAGCAGCTGTATCCACGTGACTGCAGCCGAGCGCTTGGAAGTGAGATGTGTGTAGGCCTTCAAGGTCCTGAAATGGAGAGGCAGATAAGAATGCATAATATATTAAAGTCTCAGGATCTTGCATTGCTCAAGCACATGTTTTGAATGCACAGGACTGTGAATGCTGCAGAATGCTTCTTCTTTCAGCTAACCTTGTTACAGCTCTCACACAAAGCCATATGCCAGGGCTCGTGACTTTAGGCAGATCAATACGAGACTGCTGTACATAAAAGCTGTGGGTTTGGGTTTTGTTTTTTTCTTTTTTTTTTTAAATGTCTTCAGTTCCCAAGCCTCAGATGAGTTCTTACAGTCAGAATAATGATTGGAAAGTCCTTTAGAGCAAACCAGTAAGAAAAACAGAGGATGTGGGTGTTTATTCCATATCCTCAGGGCTTCAGAGCTCTGTCTTTGCTTCCTCTTAAAGTAGGTCAATAAATCCTTCCCAGAAAGTAGGTTTGTATGTCTCCTCCTTCCAGAAACTGTACAAGGTTTACTTTTGTGCTCATAAAATACAGTGGAGGTTTTTGCTCCTCGTTTATTTTGTATTAAACTGATTTTTAAAACAGAGTTCCACAACTTCCCCAATCTAGATGAAAAAACCCCAGACTCTCATGACTACATTACAGAAACCTTCTCAAGCTTTTTTTTTTTCCTCCAAGGCTCAGTTAACTTTATGCTATGAGATGGCACAAGCTGAGCAGAAGAACCCCCTCCCCATGCTGAGCTGCCATCCCTCTGTGCAGGCAGGCTGCTGTGCTGCAACAAATGGGAAAAGCAGGTCTGACACCTCTGCAGTTGAGGCCTTGAGCCTATCAGTGGGCTTGCCATTGGAGAATAGACACTGTGACAAGACTGACAAACTCTTCTTACTCTGAAGTCATGAAGAGCTTCATTATGGTACATTGAGCGGACCCAAGTTGGTAGGTGGGCATGAGGCTAAGCCCACAATTCAGGAAAGACAGGAAGAACTGGCTCTCTTGGCACATATCCCTGAAGAGTGGTGGGAAGGGTGGTTACCACCTGGTCTCATCACCCCCTTGTACTCCTGTACCGTCCCAGGAGCAGTGGTGTGAAATCACAGGCATCTCCCCAGGATGGGATTCGCGTGGTTTTGCTGCAAAGGCAGGAGGGACTTACGGTCTGACGGAGTTTATCGTGGGGTGGCAATATGGGTGAGTGGGGTGTGGAAACTCACTGAACTCCAGCCCATTCCTTTAGCCGGGATCTGAGGTGCACAGAGACTGGTGTATTGTAACTGCGACAGTCAGCCATCCCACAGATTTCTAAGTGCTACTTTTTTAACACGGTTTTACAGAGAGAAGTCCAAAATACCACTTACTGCCACCATACTGAAATTACTCTTCTGTCTGTAGTTCAGATTTGAAAGCTGAGGCCACTTTCAATCTGCATTTATACAGTTTAGCTTAACCACGAGGTCAGCAGCAAATTCAAGTAGAATCATACCAAGTCCTGGTTATTTAATATTGCCAGAAGCCAAGAGAAGGTGGGAGTCGTGAGGAATCCGCAAAATTATCATTCTTATTTGCATTATGTTGTTTAATCATTATGTTTAAGCGTTATATTATTTGATCAAAGTCATGCTCAGAATGATGACTCAGTCCTTTGGTGGGACTGGTATATTTTCAGACAATTTAAAGAGTTGATTCTCAGACATGTCACTCGCCTAAAAGCACTGGGTTTTACTCTAATGATTCTCTGTCACAGAAGTGATTCTGCATTTAAACATCAATACAGGCCAAAGGCAGCAGCAGTTATCTTGGCTAGACAAACTCTGCTGTGGCATTTTTATTATATAGAGGGCCTATATGCCTACATCCCATCAAAGCCTCACCTTGCACTGCCGTGCTCTAGATGGGCCTGTCTGGACCAGGGGTGGTGGGTGTTAAATGTTCTCCAAGGTTTGTGCCATCTACCACACCCTCAGTCACAGAGTCACAGAATCAGAATTGTTCAGGGTGGAAAAGATCTCTAACATTGAGTCCAACTGTTCCTCCAGCACTGCCAAGGCCAACCAGGTCCCCAAGTGCCACATCTACATGTCTTTTAAACCCCTTCAGGGATGGTGACTCCACCACTGCCCTGGGCAGCCTGTGCCAGGGCTTGACAACCCTTCCAGTGAAGAAATTTTTCCTAAAGTCCAATCTAAATGTCCTGTGGCACAGTTTGAGGCAAATTCCTGTTGTCCTGTCTCTTCCTACTGGGGAGAAGACACTGACCTCCACCTCATTACAACCTCATTTCAAGTAGTTGTAGAGCATGATAAGGCTTAAAGCCTTCTTTACTCCAGACTAAACACACCACAGCTCCCTCAGCTGCTCCTCATCAGACTTGTCCTCCAGACCCTTCCCCAGCTCTGTTGCCCTTGTCTGGACACGCTCCAACCCCTGAATGTCCTTCCTGAAGTGAGACATCTGGACAAAGTGAGATATCTGGGGTGGAACACATTCCTAGTGGATATCTAGGAATCTCCGATACCCTTACCCAGACCTCAATTTTTGGTCACCATGGAAAGCAGGATGCTGGATTTAGGTGGACCTTTCCTCTGACACTGTATACCCATTTGTGTGTTTCTCCTCTTCCATATTTCTTATTCTCTGGATTGGTTTAGGAGAGCTTTGGTCATGCCAGTACTATGCAGTGCCAATCAGAATTTTCTCTCTCTACTTTGATCCTCCATTGGTGTGTACTACACCCTTTGGAAGTCCTCTGGTCCCAGCTTAGAGCACTGAGAGGGTTACAGTGGGGATGTGTTTGTTTCTGGATAAACTGCAGATCATAAATGGGATTGGAATAATGGATAAAAACCCTTCTACAGCCCCAGGTGTTTCCTTCTCTCAGAATAGGCTGAGAGTGCTCCACCCTGTGTGGGCACATGAAAATTTAGTGTGTGTCAACGCCTTTGGGAGAGAATGTCCTGACACCTTCTCTGGACCAGGCCAGAACTGTGATGTTAGGGCTGTCCTGGGCAAGCAGCAGAAAAGGCTTGGCCAGCTGTCACTGGCTTGCTCCTACTGACTTCCCCTTCATTTGTGGGGGCTTTTAGGGATAACACCTATCCTGGGGCATTTGTTCTCTATATCTAGTTTTTATATTAGTTTTTTTATATTAACCATGTAAAATTTAGGCTTTGCAAAATGCAGTCTGTTGACTATGATACTCTTTCAGCTACTGAATGTTGGCAGTCCACAGACTTTCACAGCAGATTTTCCAGCAATCCTATTGTCAGAACCAGCTAAGTGCCTCAGCAATGCAGATTTTCTGTGCCAGAGAAACAAAAGACAAACTGGACTACAACACTCAGTATAGGTAATAGGTACAAATGATATCTAAAAAAAAAAATACTGGACTAATTGCAGTTCAGTCTTTTGTTGCCTATTGTTTATGTCACCTCTGGGGAGGTGACATGAGTATGCTGCTGCAAATAAGGCATTTCTAATGATTAGGCAGGTGATGATCATCTTTTGTAGCACTGTGTCAAGACTGTCCTGGCAGCAGACCAGGGGCTTCATCCTGACTCCCCAGGTGCTAAATCCAGTCTGGCTGTGGTTCAGCTCCGCAGATCCTGCCCTTAGGGTGTCAAGCTCAGAACCCCCAGGTGATCACTGGGCAGCACGTGTGTGAGGTGTGGAGTGAGATTCCAGTCCTCACTGATGCTGATGTGATCCTGTAGCATTGAACTGGTCAGGACTGGGCTGGATCCTAGATAAACGTGGGTGCATCCCTGAGTAGCCTGAACATTCCAGACACTCGGGCCAGCAAATGCTCGGTGAAAGAGCAGCGACTTCAACGTGGTTGGCGTGGGCAGGCACAGCCAAACAGCAGGGCCAGATGCAGGGCTTGGAATGCTCCCTCCAGGCAGCCCCAGATGAGTCCCCTGGGCCTGCAGTTTCACCCCAGATGGGTGTCACTGTCATGCAGTGACAAGTGTCCATGGCCTGCTGGCCAGCACAGCCCATGGGGGCATGGCCTCCACCCCTCCCCAAGTGCCAACCAGCTGCTTCACACAAAAACCCTGTGAAAATAGACCAAAGCAGGTTGAGAGATAAGGCTGTTAAAATGAAAATAAAACTCACTTCTTCAGTGTTTATTTGTTCTAGATTTGGGTTTTTTCTCCCAAGGGGCTCTAAATATCAAATTAAGATGCCAGAGTTCAGTTCCCTCCTGCCAGCCTGGCAGGGACTGCTGCTGGCCAGAGCTGGGGTTTGTTCCCATCTGGGTGCAGGGGCTGGGGGGGTGCAGAGCTTTTTCCATAAACCCTTTTTAGGAGTAGCATATGGGGTAAATAGGATTTTTCTGTGTGTGGTTTTTTTGGTTTGTTTGTTTTGGTTTTTTGGCTTGTTTGATTGTTTGTTTGTTTTGTTTGTTTTGTTTTTTCCCAGCTTAATTAAATGGAAAAATGATCCTGTGCTTGAAATGCACCCAGAGCCACAGCCCGAAGCAGGGCTTGGACATAGTTAAATGGACTCAGTGTGGTGCTCAGGAACTCAAAATAGCCATAATTAGCATATCCTGTTTTGGACCAGCAGCAGTGTCACAGATATTTCAAGGATCTGCTTCCTGCAGGTGCTGGTCAGCCCCTGCTGAGGAGTCTCTGCCAAGTGCCAGCTAGTTTTTTTCCTCTCTCTCTTTCATTTATTTATTAATTAGCAGCATTCAAAAAGACCAATGCCTACCTTTTGATCCACGTCATATCCAGTCTGAAACTGATACGGATGCTTTTCTCCAGTGATCTGCCTTACAGAAACTGGGTTACAATCTAGAGATTATCCAGTCCAACTCCTCATCCAACAATACATCCAGGTGGGTTTGGAATGTCTCCAGAGAGGGAGGATCCATGATCTCCCTGGGCAGTTCTAGTGCTCTGCCACCCTCAGTGCAAAGAAGTTCTTTCTCATGTTGAAGCTTCTTTGGTTTTAGTTTATGACCATTGCTCCTTCATCCTGTCACTGGGCACCACTGAAAAGAGTCTGGCACCATCCTCTTGGCATCCACCTTGGAGATATTTTTATAATCCCCCCTCAGTCTTCTCCAGACTAAACAGGACCCCCTCCTGCAATCCCTCCTCATAAAAGAGATGGTCCAGACCCCACACGGGAGGCACTAGTTAGGAAGACTCACTCTCTAATTCAGTGTCCAAATTCAGCTTTATCTAAGAATCTCATTAAGCCCAGAATATTTCATTACCTCTATATAAAACCCAATACTTCTACTTGGAACCTTAAAAGATTTTCCTGTATAGTCAGCCAAATAAATTTCCCAGGACTGTAGAAAGCTGCAGGGAAGATTTAATGCTTGCTTTTTCTAGGAAGGAGGTGGAAGAGAGAATAACTGGGAAGCAATGAGAAAGAAGAGCCATCCTGGCCTGACCTAATCGAGCACCTTATTTCCAAGTGGTGGAGAAATTGCAGAGAAACACATCCAGGACACTGCACACAGTGTTATTTGTAACCTGTTCTCATATGTCATTAGGATATTTTCAATCTTGCTGCCTGGAGGCATTTTAATAGCAGGTTACCCACCACCCACAAAATCCATTAGCTTAAACAATAAAAATGAGCCATTTGGCCACACAGTGAAGGCCCCAAAATTGCTTTGGTAAGTGCAGATATAATGAGGATGGAGACCTCAGAGCTGTGCAAGGATCATGACAGACCAAATGGAAAATACAGCTGCTGTGAGCTGTTCTCCACAAGGGCAGCACCAGGCCTGGGTTTGCTTTTCCTAGACGAGGGGTGGCTGAAGAATCACAGCATCATCAAGGTTGGAAGACACCTTCAAGATCCTCTAGTCCAACCATCACCCCAGCACCACCATAATCACACCGAAAAACCACATCCCTAAATTTTGGTTCTTCGTTTTGATTTGGAGAACCAAATTTAACAAGAGGCAGGTGCTGAGATCAGAGCATGGCACGAATGCATGTGTTTTTTAGGGTGGTTTCCCCACTATGTGTCTGACAGTGTTCTGAAGCTTCACCTTGCATCTGGTACCCATTAATCTGAGTGAGCCAGTGCAAACCAACCACGAGCTGCACCACCAGCATCACCAGCTGCCAGCAGATGTGTGAGAGGCTGAGAAGGTTGAGGCTGGCCCCCATCACCTGCCCAGCACCACCCCCACCAGCTCTGCAGTGCAAACACTCTCTAACTCCATTCTGTTTAAATGGAATAGCCTTGAAAAGTTTTCCCATTAAATGTATCAACTCAACAGCCAGGGATATTTTTATTTATTCCCCCACCCCTCCAAGAGTAATTTACTGAGGGCTGGGGACCGGAATTTTGTTTCCAGCCCATAGATGCACGCAGCGGCTCTGCTCAGTTTATTGCTGAAGTGGGTGATGCCCAATCAATCCCACGGTTGGAAGTGAGGGTCTGAGCTACTGTCCTCTGTCAGCTTTTCTACTTTATGAGCCCATCAAACTGTTTTTATTCATGCCTAATATAATCTTTCCACAATAAGGAGCTTGCATGGCTAGAGATGGGCAGGACCCTGCTGCTATTACCTGGGAACTGTGATGAATGGCTCGTCAGCTTTCAGGACTGCAGTAGCCGTGGCAGTGCTCCTCCCGAAGTTTCAGGAACTTTGTCCATGCCTTGTGCTTTCCAAGCACGTCATGGTGTGCATTTATTGCCTTTCTTTGAGGAGAGTGTCTGTGTGGAGGGAATCATAAAACCTGATCACTTAATCAGTGCATAAAACTGAGTGATTTATTAACAGTTCGTCCACAAGAGTCAAGAGCAGCACCAGTGTCTCATTGGACACATAACCCCACACCGGGAAGCTTGGCTGTCTGGGAATTACTGTTCAGAGCAATTGCATTTTTCTACAACTCGGATTGAATGGGATTATGGTATTATAGATGGGATTTGCTCTAAAGGCCAGTGGCCCTCTGTATTTTATGGATTACTCCAGCTTCTCCTAAAAGGAATTTTGATAATGCTTCTTTAATGAGACAGGGCTAAATTCAATTACATCCTGCCTTCCCTCTGAAGTGGAATATTATTCTATGATACTGGACATGTGCACAGAAGTCTTATGTATTCCTTTCTAGGGGATATGCATGACCTATATAACAACACCTACACAGACACAAACCCCACCCTAAATATTAGTAAAAGAAAGATATTTAATTAGGGTTTTTTGAGCAATTTGGAGCCTGAAGGATTCTGCTCACCATCACACTTCATTCTGGCCCAACAGTTCAGTTTTGAAACCAGAGATGGTACGTCCTCTGGAGATAATTTGTAAGTTCTTCACAATGCATGGATACTCCAGGGTCTGCAAATAAAACCAACTGTTTCCAGGGCTCTGATCCTTTGAGGTGAATTCCCTTGATGGAGCAGGGATGGAAGAGCAAAGGAAATAAACATCTGGTTGGTAACAGGCAACAGGAAGCTCTGCAGTTTTTCCCACTATTAGTTCATAGTATCAGGTGCCTCATCATCCCAAATCTTTGCAGATAGCTTGTGAAACTCCCTGCCCTGGCTGTCCCCTCAGTGATTGAACATGCCCCCAGCCAGCACAGCTGTGTCCCAGGCCAGCAGGTGAACTGGCTGAACAGGTGGGGTCTTGTGGAAGATCATGGATGGGGAAGGGCTAGTGAGTTCAACAGGGCTGAAAAGTCTTGTTTTCTCCTAGTTGAGGTCTGGAGCAACTCATCCACTCAGTTCCACTGCAGCCACACCTCACCTCGCTGCAGAGACAAAAGCTGCAGGCGATGCTGGAGAAGAGGCTGCCATGGCTTGCAGAAAAACGAAATTAAGAGGCTTTCCCCGGAGAGATCATGCTGTCTTTATTCTACTCCTCGCTCTTCCCTCAATCCTGTTTTATATAATATAACCTATTTGCTGTAGAGAAACAGCAATTTGCTTCCTTTCTCATGCAACACACACCTCCAGTTTTATTCCACAACCCAGCTTTGTAGCTCCATCAGCTGATCTCCAAGCTCAACCCGAGGGGTCCTTTCTGTGAGCTGGGCACAGAGGACACCCTGAAGATCAGACCCACTGGCCCACTGTGGTCTCACCTCTGTGGGTGGGTGAGCCCCGTGGTGTGGGCCATGTGCTCTCCCTGTGCTGCAGGCGTGCTCCCGGAGGGCCAGGAGCGGAAGGAAGCTCTCAGCTGGACACTGGGCAGAAGGTGCTGGGCTGGGGTTTACATACCACAACTCCCCCAGGGCTTTGCCCTGCTCCAGCAGCTTTTGGGGAGGAACAGCTGGTGCTGTTTGACCCTTCCTGGGCACCTGCTGTGAGGCAGCAGGACCAGGCTGGATGGTCTCACTGCCTGGGAGAGGCTCCTGCTGGCCATCACCGATGGAGCACACTGCAGGGCATGGATCTTGCCAGAAAGCCATTGGAGCAGCAGTGGTGAGGGAGAGCTTGCTGGCAAATGGCTCCTAGGGATGGATGGTGAAGTGGGAGGTTGGTTAGTCATCAGTGCCACGCTCCTCCCTGCGAGCGAGGGTGGCTGGTTGGCGCAGAAACACACCACTACAACGGGGCTCCTCCAGGAATGTATTTATTTACATTAAAACACTATTATACAAACTGAAAGAAAGGAAAAGAAAAGGGAAAAAAATTAAGGAGACAACATCCTAGAGGAGAAGCTGTGCCAAAGTCAGCACCCCCCCTTCCCACCCTGTCTCGCTGCCGCCTGCCTTCTGCTCTGGTCTGACTGTGAGTGCCGCGATCCTTGTGGGAAAATCCCTTCCCAACCCCCTCTCAGTGTGAACATCCACGTATTTTGTTTAAATGGCTTTCAGAAATCTTTGTTTTCTTCCTCCAAAGAAAACTCTTGCCCACACGTTCTTTTCTTAATTTATTTATGTAACACAGTGTAGAAAGCTGTCAATTCATAAGCAATGGCTCTGTACAATCATCCTGCAGAGGACCCCTGTTAATTTTCGGCCAGCAGGCACTTCTCCCCCCAGAAGTGCTCACAATTAACAGGGACTCTTTTAATATTTTTTTTTTAAAGATCAAAAAGATACATGGAAAAGAAAATAAAGTTTACCTTTCAATGCCTAAAGTGTGCACATAAAACAGGCACAAAGAAACGAATGTGTATTCCCATGATTTCTACATCACTAATACAGCAGGAGCAACAATCTGTACAATAAAATGCAGCTGCAGAGGAAAAGAATTTCAGTAACTCATCTGGAATACTTTTTAAAAAATGTTGTTTTACTTTAAAATGCATAGTGATCAGAAAAAAATGCTCAGCAAAGAGAAGCAGCTAAACCCCACAGACACAGAAAGCATCCCCCATCAATTCTTAAAGCATATTTCAATTAGGACTTAATTTTTGTCACAAATCACAAGAATAATATACAACTGGCTAAGGAGCTACATGATAAATAATTGGGAAAGAGAATCTATCCATGCACTAGTTAAATACAGCTAACTTCTTTACAGTACACAAAAAACATTCATTAATAATGTAGTGTAAAGACTGAAATGTAAAGAGAAAGAGAGAGAAAATACATTACTGATTTTATTAATTCAAGTTCAGGCATCTACTTGTGTTACAGCACAGCTGTCAAAAGGCGAGAATGAGTAAATAATAAAACAGAGTGTTTTTCTTTCTTTCCACATTACTCTATAACTGAACACCGATGGGCAGTGAAGCAATCATTCTGCTGTCCAACTCATGAGGCTGCTGTGGTGTCCTAGTTCTGCATCTGTTCAAAGAACTTGTAGGTGGGATTTTCGTAGCCATTTTGCTGCATCTTGGAAAGGTGGCGTTCCTCTGGTGTCACTGCAGCATCCACCTGTCACAGAAAGGAACAACCAGGGTCAGATTCCTGCTTAATTCGCAGCACAATCCATTTTCCCCCACCTTAGACCCATCCAATGTACTCTGTACCCTTCCCTGTGTGTTCAGGCAGAAAGCATCCTCTGGTTCACTTTTTGAACAGAGTAATATGCAGAAGAAGATAATGCACCAAGAACAACTTTGCAACTGATCTTTTTGCTGCAGGACTTCAAAATCAGCTGACCAAACTGAGCAGTACCAGCTTTGGTTTTTGCTGTCCGGCTTGGGAAGCATGCAACTCCACAAACAAAAAAGGGGATGTAGTTTGCATCTCTCCACTAGTTCCTCATTGTCAGGATTCCCTCCCCTCCTTCCCCCCAGAATACATCAATATCAACTGGATCTCAAAAGAAAAGAAAAAGCTCAGTAAAAACCTGCACTGGTTTAATTTCTATCTAACAAAAATTGACCTTTCTTGATTTCTTGGAAGACAGGCAAAAAGACAGCTCAGCCAAGATTTCTCCACTGAATACCTACGACTTCACAAATTATTTTCTTGCTTCACTGGACATTACAGTAATATAAAACTCCATCAAATCAGAGTGTCTGAGAACAAGCTCTAAATCTTAATTAGGTATTTTACCTCTGCTCTCTGTATGAGCTCAATAGATGTTTGTGCATTCAAAACCTACTGTATCCTGGCTATATTGCTAAACACCTATGAAAACAGAGACCAGAAAGTCTGCTTGGTTTGACAGTTCTTAAAAGCAAAGGCAAAAAGTGAATTTTACATTGTCAAAAATTTGAAATCAGAAGGTGCCTAAAACCCTACCCTTAAATATTAGGTATCAACATTTTCCTGTGGATTCCTGCAAATAGAGACCTTTAGGAAAAGCAGCATTTCACTTTTAACATCAAAAAAGATTTAGGATAATGAAAAGTGTACTCTCTCAAGAAACCCTAACTTACTCTATCTAAGCTATTAATAAAAAGCAAAGGAGAAGTATTGATGTCTGATACTCATTTTAAATCTACGCTGCAATACTGGGAATATCTCATCTTAGTGAGGACAGACTATGACCTTTGATAAATTGTTCCCTGATACCTCGGAGAAAGATTAAAAGTACGTTCTCCCATGCTTGGGACAAACACAGGCTGCTCGTTTTTTGAGCAGCTTATTTTTGCAGTTGTTCTTTCATTGTGGCAGGTTGTAACAGTGCCTTTCCCACAGTACCACCTCTCAGAGCTATCTCCTCTTTATATCATCTTTTACTTATTAAGAGAAGAAATGGTTCTCTGTGTGGCACGTGCATTGGAGTGTCGAATCGCTAACCCCAAATCTGATCCATTTTCGCATCCGTGCCCCTTCCAAATCTCCTCGTCCATGTCCCAACTCTCAAACTGCATTTTCAATCAACACTGTATCTTCCATCAAGTACCCTTTTTAAACCACAATTATACATTTTTGTGAAATACCCAACTTTAAGGGTCATATATTGCTTTTGCTCATGAGCTGCATAGCTGGGAGCCCTGACTCCTCCAGCAAGCCCTTGACTCCTGCGGGCAGGGAACAGGATGCCAGGCAGAAAGATCACTGGGCTAGGCTGATACTGTGCTCCCTGTGTTTCCAATTCTGCAGTATAACTTGGACTTTTAATACTGCCATTCACAGGCTTTCTCTACTTTTTAAGTTGCATTTGCATACAGTAATTTTTTTATGCAACAACCCACAAATCCATCTACTTCTTCAATTCCTGGGATATGCTTTTAGGCAGCAAGACCTTGTTTAGAGGTCACTCTTGCTTTATTTTTCTTGTTTGAGAAACTGGGGTGGTGGAGGGGGAATAGTGTTTGTTCCTTCCCTGTCCCACTCCCTCTCCAAAAGTAACAAACTTTTCCATCTGAAGGATGCAGGCTTCCCCTGGCCAGCCCACATGAGTGCCGAGTGCTCAGCTCCGCTGTCAACAATCACCTTTGATCCATCAAGGGCAGGAGAACTGGGAATTTCACAGCCAGTCTCCTCTTCACCTGCCTGCTCCCAAATCCCCTGGACATCCCTGAACAGCCACGTGCTCACAGCCAGGATACAGCCGTGCACTTGCACTGGTCCGTGCCTGCTGCTCCCGGCTACCTTTTACCAATGGTGGGACTGGGTGAGGGATGGTGAGAACCACCACACCTCACAGCGCCCACCTCTGCAGCCACCCCAGAGGCTGAGCTGTTTCACCTGTCCTTTTCCATGGGTTACCAACTAATCCCTCCACAAAAATACACCATCTAGATCCATATGCAGCGGATCAACGTCTGGCAGCCCCCCGATGCTACTGATGCTCAGCAGAGCACTTGCCTTCTGTGCATGCCAGCAGTGAAACAGCAGTAGGGTCTAACAAACCCATTCCTTATAGATTTTGTACAAACATGCAGATGGCCTAATCCCTGCCCTGAGCACCATGCAAATCTAACAGCATTAACTATTTCTGTTGTGACAATGTCGCCGTGTGCCATCTGCTGCTGCTGAAGTTGTCACTACCACGGCTGCGAAGGCAAGAACAAAGCAGGGAAAATGGCAAATGTCCCTGTAGCCTTTTCAGCACTTACAGAAAATAAGAATAAAAGTAGGTGCAGAGGAAAAATCCACCCTTCCTTTCATTCTTGAAGGGGCTGCTGCAGCACCAAGTCAGCCCTGGTTCCTGTGCACTGTATCACCACACTACTGGAGTATCCAGTGCTGCTCCAAATCAAGAAGTGAGAGTTTCACAACTAAACCCACCAACACATTCTTTTCTAGCATAAAATTAAAGCTCAGTATGAAGCTTTGGGATTGATGGACCAGGAATCCTTGGGTATCAACAGACGCCCGAGATCATCTTCCTTTCTCGGAGGCTCCTTCACTGCGGCTGGGATGCAAAGGACAGGGACGCCAGAACCTGTGCTGGACTTCTTCATCTTTAAGCTCTGAACAACACCGTATTTAACTCTGCCACCTGTTTTAGTTAAAGCCTCCCACTCAGCACTTCTTATTCATGACTAGAAAATGTGAAAAGTGCACAGCACAACCTGCTTGTAGGAAACAGGGTGAGACATCAACATAAATTAAAAAGGAATCAAAGTAAGGGCAAGGTAAAAGAGACTAAAGAACTGATGAGAAACTTGGAAGAAAATCAGGAGGAGACAAAGATTAGAAAAAAATGAGGACATTAAAAAAAAGACTGAATTTTTAACACTTTCACACAATATTCCATATTAAAAAGTTTCACTTTGATAAAACTAGTTTTTAGTGAAAATCCAATAACCTCTGAAATACGGCATTTATAGATGAAAGAGATTTACTGAAGCTCTTGCTTGCAGTCTTAGTCAATTTTTCTTTTAGATTTCCCCCTTAGGCTTTAAAATGGCCAGTGCTGGTACTTCCTCTCTTTCCTGCAGCTGTCTGCTGCAGGGCAATCCATCTCACTGCCAACCTACATGTGCTGTCTCTCATCCCAAATGTCTTCTCTTCCACTCCCTTTTACCCATTTTGAGGCTGCCAAACTCCTCTCATTCCTTCCAACCTCTGTCCTCGGTATTGCTCTGCCAAACAACATGCTTTGAACCCAATTATCTCCTTGTCAGTAAATCCCTAAAGCCCCTTACCATTTTAAGAAGCTTTTTGCACCCATTATGGAGGTGGCAGAAGCTGAACACAGTGTGCAAGAGGTGTGAGCACACTTCTCTTTTTTATGACGTGATGTGTCTTGAGAAAACTGCTCAGTCAGGGAGATAAACTCTTTTGAGGCTGTTTGTCCACCTATCCCCACCTACAATTTTAGTGCCATCTCTGCTCCTGCTGTGAGCCCTCCTGTTATCACCTCTCCCCACATTCTCCTGCTGGAGGTGACGCCTCCGTCAGGATATTCTTTGAACAGAATATCCTCAAAGAGGACAAGCTGAGACAATCAGCTGTTGCCCAGTGCACAGGAGAGGTGAGAATCTCTCTTTTGCCTCTTGCTTTCATGAGAAAGTAACCTCCTGCAGACAGTTGGAGTGGGTGCACCAGCAAAAAATACTTAGAAAACATTTGTTGGAGCCCCTGTATGCACATATAATAAGTAATTTTCAATCTCTCAGTCATTTATTTACTTAACTTAAAGAGTACTCAAAGTTCTTAAGTTCTTTTCCTGGGGAGTCTGAACCACTTTGGAACACTGTTATTCTCAGACTAGGGAAAAATTATTATGACACTTCTAAATAGGACAAGTCTATCTGTCCTCAGAGCTTCAAAAAAGTCTAGCAGGATTTTTAATAACTTTTTTCTGTTTAAAAAATCAGAGTGAAATGAGAGAAAGCATAACAGAGTTGACTTTTTGGAAGATAAGAACACAGGTGGAACAGGAGCTGTTTTACAATCTTGCATCCATTATCACAGCATTAAATTCTCACTGTAACTTCTGACACGCAACGAAGCGATTGCAAGATTTGTTAAAATATACTCAGCCAACCTAGAGCTGATGTACAGTTATTTTTACACCAAGTGATTCTGCTCTTTTGTGCTTTTTGTGCACAGCACATTAGTGTCTAAATAAATTAATCCTCTTTAGAACGGAACAGCTTAATTTTGAAGACATTTTGACATTAAACATCAACTGCATACGGAACTTTGGGTGGGTTTTTTTTTTGTCCCCAATACAAGAGCTACAAAATTTTCACCAACTTAGGACAAAAATAGATGTTATGCCTTTCTTGCAGGCCAGGAGCTCAGACAGTGAGGCCACGCAGTCTGCCAAGACCACAGAGCAAGTCTGGCAGAAGGAGGAATCCTGGCTGCCAATGCCAGACACAATGCAGCAAATCCACAAGGTGACACCATCTCCAGTGTGATACTATAGATCAAGCAATACTCTCAGTACATCTGCATGCTAGAGCTTTATGGTTTTATCTGTAAAATTTTTTATTCCCTAAGTGATGCTGCCATTTTGCCGTGAGTTACTTATTCAGCATGTTCTTTCTAGGCCAACATTTCCAAGTTCACTGTCACTGCAGAAAGCTCGCAGAAATCCAGGATTACCTTTGTCACATCATTCCATCAGGCAAAACCCACCGGGAATTTTAAGGTTGTGCTGCAATAATGGTATGTCCCCATTCAGTGTCTGATTTGGGGCTTTGGCCCAGTAAGCCTCCTGGCCTTTCTGTTGTCACTTAACTCGGCCAAAGGAAAGTTTCTAGTGGCATGACTATTGGCAGCAGTTATCAGGACAGAGGTTTAAAACTAAAACCCGCCTCAATTCTCTACAAAATGCACTGAACGCTATCATACAGAAAGTTAAAGCTTAAGGGTCCTGCTTGCCATTTTCTGCCTCTTGGTTGAAAATCCTGCACACCTTGGTATCTGTGTAAATCTCAACCCACATGGTTGGTGCTCTTCTGACCATGTCTCTTTGGAAGGTTTCAAACTACGTGGACAACCACAGCATGGGCTTAACACAAAGTCTTACCCAAATACTTTTAAGACCCTTCAGTGACCCAGACAGGGGAATAAATGCCTCCTGAAGCATGTGTGTCTCCAGCAAGGTTCATCTGACTCCAGGTAAAACAAATATAAACTATGACTTGATCAAGGCTTAAGTTTCAATCGAAAATGTAAAATACCAGCTCCGGAGGGCAAAAATATACAAGTGTCTTGAGTGCTTGCTAATACAAGTACTACCTAAAAATCAGACACACAGCAAACTAAATAGGGGGAAAAAAGTTGCAAGAACCTCATTCCAGTTCTCATAATTAAGTTTTTCTACTTCTTTAAGAGATCTTGTTTTAAAGCCATGCAATAGATGAAGTATTTTAAATTACTGTAAACTGACCACAAATTTCCTTGGTAGGTTGAGAAGGATTTTCACCTTGAAAATTCTACCTAAAAGTCTTATATACAATTTTTTTCTCAAATCTATGAGTTTCAGATTAGCCACAGATCAAAACCTGTTGGTGGCCACAGAAAATCTTGTTAAGAGAACAGAGAATAATAAAATATCTGTATAGGGAAAATCCTTGCAGTGCACAGCACAAGCCATGGAAGACCAGCCTCAAGTGTTAAAACTAAATAAAGAAATCAGTGTGTGTGAATTCCCAGCAGCAGTAAAACCAAATTTTTCAACTTGCCCAGTATCTGCTCATTGGCTACTGTCCTATTCCCTATAAAATGAACTTTAACATTATGAGGTGATTGGTCTGGGATAAGTCCAGAAGAGATTTTTGTGGTTTTATACCCAATGTAACATGATTTACATTGTGCCTGCATTTACTAAATAAAGCAATTTGATTCCACGCTGCAGGATTCAACCATGACAATTCTGAATGTAGCCCAAAACACCGTTTCTTCCTTTGAAAATTAGTATTTATAGAGCAGTGTGTTGACTGTGCTGTACAGGTGACACCACTTGTGCTTGGAAGCCTTTTCTTACCTCCACAACCCCATGGTGAATAGATGTGTACTGCTTCTTCTTCAGCATCACCAAAGTAATGACAATCACTGTTGCTATGACAACACCTCCCACCATTAGTCCAATGATGGCACCTTTATTTGAACCCACATCTTCAGCAAAGAACACCTACAAAAGAAGAACAAAGGAAGGTGGTTAATAAAAAAAGCTCACTGTACGTCTGACTAACCTGCCCGGCTGCCACAGCAGTATAAAGCCTATTGAAGCATCAGTAATTAAACTGCAAGTCCTCCTAACTACCCAAACCTGGACTGCTGTGCCACAAAGCGCTCAAAGGTGGAGAAGATCAATTTGGGAAACCTCTATTCTCTGTGGTGTGGCAGTGCTGGGGCTGAGCAGGGGACTCAGCTCCATGCTCAGCTTCACACAGGTCTTGGACAGTAGCCGCCTTTTTTCCCTGAGTAGGCAAGTCCAACTCATTGCACAAAGACTGGTGAGCTTTAGCAGAGGAACCCGGGAGCACACACATTCCCTTAGTTTTAGAATGCTAATCATGAAAGTGTTCATAAATTTATATCTGTGTGGCTTGTTTGGACTACGATGCATTTTTTCAATAAAAGAATAGTGAGGGACCTGAAGGACAACGGTGAAACTTGCACACAACGAGTCGGGAGAGAACTCTCACACCGAGGAGACGAGGGTCAACAAAAATTAACACACTGATTTAAGTGACCACCTCGGGGTGCTTCATGATTTTGCAGGGCAAAGGGAGCATGAGCTGTGCCTGGATGATGTCAACACCCATGTGTGACCTAACAGTGGTGTGAAAACCACTTGAATTTTATGCACTGATAAGGCGAAACAGAAGACAGCAAGATGCTTTACTATGCATTTAATAAGACTGGCTTTTAGGAGCAGGTATGAGAAGTGGGTGATTGTTTTCCCTGTCCTGTTTTGTATTCAAGGAATACAATGGATTATTTTACTTCTATGCATATCTTACAACCCTTTTGTCCGCTTGTCAACAGCAAGCTTTTATTATTATTTTTAGCCAAAATGGGCAAAAAGGATTAGAGAATAAATTACATTCACAGAATTGTAACACTACCTCACGCTGGAAGACTAAATACTTTGACAAGTATTTAACAAAAATGCAGAGGGAAGCAGGAAACCAGCTGAGAATTATAATGAGTTGTATAACATTTGCACTCT
The DNA here is from genome assembly GCF_022539395.1 of Myiozetetes cayanensis. Lineage (NCBI taxonomy): Eukaryota > Metazoa > Chordata > Aves > Passeriformes > Tyrannidae > Myiozetetes > Myiozetetes cayanensis. Next base: position 14,248,775 of record NW_026087742.1, read on the forward strand.
TTAAGAAGCACAACCTTCCTCAGAGAGGTATTAAAGTATGCAGTATAAATATTTATATTGTTCCTAGGCACAAGCAAGAAATATGTTTAAACAAAGTTAAGAGTTCACTAGAAAGTACACACAATGGACAGTGTTGGCATGAGCTGATGTGAAGTAATAATTTCTCCTGTCAATTTTACCTGCCCAGGACCGAAATTCTGTGACCACACTGTCTTTGAGCACTGTGAAATACCCCAGCGAATATGCAAGAGAGGAAGGCCTTAAGCACTCTGAGCCATGAAAATCAACTTAATGTACAGTTCAAACATGACCATCCATAGAGGAGAAAATAACTGCAATTTCAGCTCAATTCAGAGGTTTGTGTGTAAAATACAATGTGCAGCTCAATTCAAAGCAATATCCTTAAGAGACTGTTTCAGTAAATCCTACCAGGACACAGAAGGAAAGCACAGATCAAAGTGTTCGCTGCTCCCTGCTTTTGAATTAAGGCTAATGGAGAAGGGCCTTGGATATGACACGGAATGTGGTAAGGAAGCAATGCCCTGTAAGCATCAGTCCAATATTTCTCAGTAAGACCAGACTCCTTGCTCAGTCTTAACTGAAAAGATAACCTGGAAGACAGCTCACTAATTTTTCAATACAGGGTGTGCCTACCAGTAAGAAGTATGACAAAAAATGCCGTAAAAGCTAGGAAGGTCCCATTTTAAGCAATGCACTCCCCATCAGCCACCACAGCAAGGGGAGTTCCCAGCACCAAATTGTGGGGGTTGGTATCAAACCACACAGACACTGAATACTGAATGGGGAGTGCCTCTGACAAACCAGTATCTACTGTGTCAAGAACACATTCTGCAAGTTCCTTCCCTTCAGTACAGGTGTGCTCCATCCGGATATTTAACCCATCTGAGCTAAGCACATCAGACTTTCCCAAATTAGTGCTAATGCATTTTGGATTAGCTCGTCAAACTGGGAATTCTCAGTTCTCGGCATCAAAGAGATGGCAGAAAATCTTTTCACATAGTGATTGCCTGGTTCAAATGCAAATTTGAGCCCCATGTTAATTTTAATTTTCAGCACTACTTAGTTTTAAGAATATATTAAGAAAAAAAGCTTTCAAGTGTAATATCAGGATACTGAAAGCCATGGAACTGGAAGCAGAAAAGGTTTATAGTCAACACTGCTGGTATGGGTTCTTAATTTCTTATTAAGGGACTGTAAAAAGCTTTTAGAAGATGCTTGTTCTTACCTACATTGCTTTTGGTTGTCATTTTTATGTTTAAAAGAAGTACAGTTCAAATGGGGAACAATATTTTGCTCCTACATGCCCTTCACCTGTTAACAATCATTTAATATATCTTAAGGAACAAAACACACAGACACAGCAAAAGTAAAATTAAGGCCAGTGGAGAATCTCCTCTTATCCCAAGCAGGCAATCTCGTGAAAGGTTATGCTCCATGGTGTTCAGCTTCCTTCGTGCACCACCACCATCTGTTTTGACAGGAAAGGAATCTATTCCTGAAGCGGTGTCACTCTATTTCTTGCTGCACCATGCTGTGGGTATTTTTTATTTTCTTTTTTTAAAACTTAGCATTTTCCTTCCTCTATATCCCTTCTCTTTACTTATGAGACCATGACAGATGGACTGTGGGACAAGTACTGTCCATATGACCACATCCAGTGAGACGGCAGTGCAAGGCCAGGAACTGTCAGAACTTCCTCTCATGTCAGACTTGATGACATTCCATCCTCTCTATTGACAATATTCCAGGTTTACTCTTATCAAAGAGAGGACCAGAAAAATCATAATCTGTTCATGTGATAATTTTTGGTTGGTACTTTCAGCATCCACATCACCGAGGGGAAACATGGCCATAAGTGACTCACTAGCTCGAGACTGAATCAGCAACTCAGAACGCAGGTGTGGAAAGCACAGTTTGTTCACTCACCAGCTTTTGATGATGAACTTCATACCCTGAGTCATGCCGGAATTCCGCATCCATCTTCACTTCAGAGATCTCCTCCGTTTTAACATTGGTCAGCCCGGAACCTGCAGCGCAAAGACAAGGTATTAAATGAAGTCAGGGATTCAGATCCAGCAAGACTCTGCTCAACCCCACCCTCACCACAGAAGGCGGCATCGGTATCATTTGCACTGAGGAGGTGGGATGCAATGTGAAAGGGAATTGGGAGGAAAGGGAGGTATGCCTGATGTTCCAGTCCCACTGAGGTGACACAGAAGGAGCTGGTAGAATTCCTCTGTTAAACGATCCTTAATCCACCGCAGCCACACTGGTAGGAGCATCAAAGGCTTTCAGCATGAAACACTGCATGAACTGAGCTGTGAGGGACCGACAGAGGCCTCCTGAATTGGCTCACAGACTGCAGACAGATCTGCTCTGACAGCCTCTTTAGCAATGTCAAGAAAATTTGTTGTTTAGGTCAAAATCTTCCTCCTCCCTAAGTTCAGGCTGCTGTGAGGGAAAAACACAATAGCCATGGTGTGAGGAGGGGAACCCCAGATATTGTATGGTCTTGTTTCCTGTGAGTCTGTACCTTTTGCACAAACACGCACCAGTAAGTCACTAAAATGTCTGTCAGGTTTACACAGTTCTTTTTTGTTTTCAGATTTCATACCACTCAGAATTAATGATTCATGGCTTGTCTTCTCTCTGAGAGATGATAGCTGTCCCTCTTTGTTAGAAACATCCAGTAAAGCAAGTGAGCACAGCTTGCAGCAACCCTATTCCCCCCTTACAGGTGTGAAGGAGAGACAATGCACTTGTCTAACTGGAACGAAGGTGAGGATTTCCTCCTGGAAAATAGCCTCAGGAGAAGGAGCCAGACTTAATTGCAGCAGAACAGTGTATCCTGTACATGTATCTATGAATGCTGCAGAGCTGGCTCTAGCTTATAGAGAACATATGGATCTTCATGCAGTCGGTTATTTTCCTTCTCAGTATCAATGCAGTGACATTTGTATTTCTTGGAGGTACAAACACTGCAGAAGAATGGTGTTTACGAGATATTATTTCCTCTCCCTATTGAATGTAATAAGAACAAACTGGTTCATATTCCTTCCCCGTATTTATTTTAGCATTTTCTCACCCCCAGCTCTTCTTTCCAAGGCTTCATTCTTAGTATCTTGGGCTGACCTTAAGTTCTGATGCAGAGGAAGAACCTCTTTTAAATTTCTCAACACTACTGACTGCTCATCTGTTCCACTGCCTCTCTGGACTCTAAATATAATTCCTGAAGAATTCCATGTGCCAATAAGCCCCACAGTACTCAGTGCAAAAATTACTGCCCTTTGATTGCCTTTGAATGTGCAATTTTTTTTTTTTTTCATCAAGTCCTGGTTTATTTTTGAATTATGAGTCAGCAAGAACAGACCTTCCCAAGAATTTCTCTGGACTGTACAGACTACCCAGTTCTAAGGTTCTGATCTTTCTTTCCATAGGAAACCATGCAAAGGAGAGAACAAGAAATCATCTTTATGCAATAAAGTATTTATGGTTATTTTATTGAACAGTCTCACTGCCCTATAAATTCTACCTATTTTTTTCTTTTTCTTTTTTTTTTTTTTAAGGAATAAAGCACTTAAACCCCTCAAATTTCTCTGGTTTTTGATGCTATATCACAGTACTGACACAGATATATTATGACACTTATATAGGAGAGACCATTTCTAAATGTAAGAACCATAAAGATCTCATAAGGATCTGTGCAGTTTGCAAAGTGGCCTGGATAAGGGTGTGAATAGTGACATGAGAGTTTATTAACAAAAAAATAAAAGAAAAAAACGAGGACAGTCAAAGCAAAACCAGCTGCCAAGAACTGCAGAAGGATATTACTAATTCCGAGTGCAAAATAAAAGGGAAATGATACTCAATGTTGATACAATGTAAAGTGGTGCTTGGGGGATCCACAACCCTAACTATAGATACACAATAAAGGCTCTAGTGTGGCTCTGTTCCACCCAGAGACAGAGACCTTGCAGTCCCTGTGCAGTCAAAAAGGCAAAGAGAAAGCTGGGAGCACTTATGAGAAAAGAGAGAAAACAGAAAACATTGTTACACCACTGGTTACATTATCCATCTTCATTTTAAATCTGGCTATCCCTTCTGGTCACCCCAGCTCACACAGAGGCAGGAGAACTACAAAAGATACACTGCAGGGAGACACAGATGATCATGGGTACGGAACGGCTTCTGTACAGGCAGAACTAAAATTGGGAGTCTTCAGACTGGAAGTGGCAACCAAGGGGAATCATGTCAGAGGCCTATGTGTGAATGTCAAGGTGAAGGTCTACAGGAAATGATCATTCATCACTTGTCCTAAGAAATACTGGACACCAACAGAGTTATGACACAGCAGATTGAAAGCTAACACAAGAAAGCGTGTATATATATATATATATACACAATTTGGTACAATGCACAACTGGACTGTGGAACTCACTGGCACAAATCACGAGGATGTTCAAAATGTAAATGAACAAATGTGAAGAAGAAATGTTTCTCCAGGGTTACCAAACACAACGGAGAAAATACCATTTCCAGTCCTGGAACCTGTCAAATGCTGGCTGCCAAAAGCTCAGTGGATGCACCAGGGGTATAAGGCAGAGGTGAAATCTGTACATACCCTGTTTGCACCACTGCTAAGAGCAGGAAAATGGACTTGGACACTTCTGCTCTTGGGCTCTGACCACTTTTACTGAAAGCAAGCTGCAACAGCTCAGCTGGCTTCAGTTCAACAGCCAAACGCTGCAGGCAGGAGTTACAGCAGCATTTCAGAGGGCAGGACAGGTCACATCAATGAGCAAAAGGAGGTGACAAGTTCACCAGTAGTCTCAGCTGCCGGAAAAATGCAGGCTCAGGCTTCCCTAAAGCCACATTTCTCTGAGGTTTCCCTTCGCTCCTCCCATTCCCATAAAACAGTAGCATAGGAGCCATACTTCCAGCATGCACCAGGTTAAACCACCTTTTTTGCCTTGGGATCAGACAGAATCTTTTTGTTTTGAGACAGGTGACCAAGGTCTGGTGGTCTACCTGGCCTTACTCACTAGCCCACAAAAATGCCATGGGATCTGAACAAAAGGTAGGACCTGATATTAGGAAGTTAATGATGTTAAGACTTATCTGAAACTTGTTTTTGGCAGCTGGCACAGGAAAAAGGTCAGAAACAGAAAAATCTTCCTAACAAACTTCCAAACAAATCACTAACAAACCTGATAGAGAATTTTTCCTTTCCTACCTCCCTTAAAAGTGAGGAAAAAGACTTCTAAAAGGAGACCTAAGGTAAACTGGCTGGTCTTCTGCAAATAACTGATTATATAGTAAGGAGAAGCATGACATTGCACTGTAATCAATTAGATACCTGGAAAAATATATATATATCTGTATGGGATTACATATGCCTTTTCACAAGGTTAAATTACAGAATTGAGACTTTTTATTTAACAGACTCTCCTAATTTCCAGTTCATTCACTTTCCTGTCCTGGGCACTACATATTTAGACTTACATGCTAAAATCAAAGATATATTTTTCAAAGGTAGCAACTTAAGAAGGAAAAACTTCAAGGTCTTTTCAAAACTTTGATCAGAGTTGCAAGGGCTTCCTAGTACCCGTCTACCCTTGCACTGAAGACAAGCATACAAAGAAAAGTTCTCTCTCTGACAAGAACTTTAATCCTGACACAGTGATGTTTTTTCACTACCAATTCTAAAATCCACAATACAAACACAAAAGCCAAGGTACAAGAGGAAAAGAGAGAGCTACAGCCTCACTGCAAATTCACAAATAATGATAATTATTAGCACTTTTTCTTCTGAAACTATCTTTAGGGAGTTGAATTCCTAATTACTTGAATTTAAAAATACTTCAACTCAGCTGACAAATATATTAACTTGCAGTTCCTTAGAAAAACTGACAAAACTATTTTGTTATCAAAACCACAGGCTTAAAAGCACCTAGTGAAACTCAACAAAATGAGCTACCTATGACAGGCTTTTAATTATACTGCTGTTAATAAGCAGTATTAACTGCTTTTATACATACACGTGTACACGTGCATGTGTGCTCAGATACACTGCCAAATATCAAGAAAGCAGTGTATAAAAGCCTTACTGTTCCTTGCCCTAAAGGGGAAAAACAAACCACATGGAGTGAAAAACTACTCATATGAAACAAGAAGAACAAGTAGCTGCTTTGAGGAACACTATACTCACATACATGAGCATCTGTGTTTCTGTAAATATATATTCAGGCTCTCAGAAGAATTGAAAAAAGAAGATACAGCAAATCCCACCAAGGATGCAATCAGGTGTACATTATCTACTACACTGCTTGTAATTGCTTCACTTACTGGCTACATAAACACAGAAAGGTTTTCTGATTTTTTTTTCGCAGGGATCTGAAACAGTGTTAGCTTCTGCCTGTGGTCTAGAGTTAAAAATTAAGCATCCAAATGAAGCACAGCTGAAATAGGTGGATGTGGGTGGTCTGCATAGAGAAAACCAAAGTAGCAGTTTGAGTAAGGGACACATGGACTGCATTCAGGAAAACATTCATCTCCCTGTCCACGAACTCTGTTTGAGTCACGGCAAGAACAAGAAAAGATCTGTTGAATCAAGGCCTGTTACAAGAGTAGTAAACAGCTTTATCTGGGCACAGCTTCATCTAAAATAAAGAGGGTGGATGGAAAGGAATGCAGTCTTCGAACAACCTCTCAGGCAGACAGCTGTGTGTTCCAACCAGAAGTTCAGCTACTGCTTCCAGATGACCCTATGGCTTTGTGCAGGTCACTTTGTTTTGAAATAAAAGAAGAATGAAGATTGTACACTTGAAAAATGAAAATTAAAGACTATATACTCAGTTTTGTAATGACAACTCAAGTATCTTTGAGGACTATGCATTTTTAAGAATGCATAGAACTAAAACTTTCTCGTTTCTCCTTGGAAGTTAATGGTAGTTCACTTTCACTTCATGGATGACTATGGGGCTCTCAAATTAGAGAAAGCAGAAAATAACTGCAAAAAAGAATGTTACCTTTTTTAAAAAAAAGATCCTCATTGGATTTGAATGTGAAATAATTCTTTCTCAGAATACATGTGTGTAGAAATGAATAATCAAACCAAGTACAATCTGGTTCAGTAATCCTTCTGGCATGTCAATGCAGATGCTGTGCATATGCACCTGTAATTGCATTCACAGTTAGTAACTATTTGATTTATAAAACAAACCAAAACGATCTAAAGGAAAAAAAAAATCCATTAATGATTTTTATTTGGTAGCTGCAGACAGTTGGTTTAAGGCAACTGTATTGAACTAGCATCACTAAGACGAGGGAAAAAAACACCCTGGCAATTTCTGGCAAGAAAATCGTAAATAATTCACCAAGCTGCTCCATGCCCTCACCTCATACAGATTACAGCATATGTGCTAATGATTCTAGAGAACAGCCATTAGGCTTACTGACCCTCTGCAAGCATGAGTTAAACCCCTCAGCTTTTTATATAATGCAATAAAGACACCATGTCCTGACTTATTAGCAGAAGGGCCAGGGACGAAGAAGCAGCTTTATGTGCAGCATTTCCACAAAATAATTAAATGTTTGCAAAAACAATCAACTGACAATGAGCTGGGATAATGCAAAAAACCCCCAATAAATCTAAACCATACTTCATGGAAGAAAGTAATACAAATAGTATAATAAAATCCTTGCATTGTGAATTATGGGCATCCTGTGAGTGATGTAATTACAGCTGTTAGTGGTATAATTACAGCTGCAACTCTGCAACAGATGAAAATATGATCTGCCCTGAACAGACCACTGGTTTTCTTTATCACCTTGAATTACAGAAAATAGGCCAATATTAAGAACATTCCTTCTGATGGCCTGTTTTCCAATTTTCACTCAATTTCCACAGATCAAACCTGCTGAATGAATGAGTAAAAACGAGTTTCTAAAGACTTTTTTTTTTAATGTATTTTTATGTGTGCATTTGTCTCTCTATATACATGCACACATAGAGAGACAATGAAAAAATTACTAATAAACAGATACTCAAAATTCAGCTGCAAGAAATTAAGTGTTCATGCATGAAAAAGTGACCTCTGGGCACAGGTGAGAAGGAAACCCTACCAAAAAACCTGTTACAGTGAGACTATCAATGAAAGAGGTCCTTGTTCTATCTGCAGCTCTCCCTGTGGAAGTTCTCAGGCTGGACCGGAGCCTTGTAACGTCTCCCTGTATGAAGCAACTTCTAACTAAGAAGAAAAATGTTACAAATCTGTTATATTTGTTCTGATGACTGCTTAGTACATCTAGATATTTTCCTTCCCTTTGACCTTCTACTGTCTCGTTTACTTCCTTTCCAGGAAAGAGGTGATAAGAAAGGGTTTGAGGCAGAATTCTTGTTTTTGCTGGCCTGTTTGTGAATGAAGAAGGGGAAGGACAGTAAACGGAAGCACTAGGCTCCTTTTCAAACACTCATGTGAATTACATTGATGTTTTATCTATACTAGGAAATGGGGTTCCCTCCTGACATTATTCTCATCCTGGGACTGATGTAGATCATATTCCAATTCAAGCTTCCATTGTGGACAGCCCAGGTGGAGTGCAACAGAGGTGGGGGTTTAGACAACTGGCATAAGTTTCAGTAAATGCTTTAAATTTGGTCTTTATTCGTAAGTTTTTCTGCTCTATGGACTGGACAACTCTTTACTTTTTCTGACTTCACTCACAGACTTTATTTTTTGAAAGAAAGAACGACGTGGTGAAGTAAAAAGATTCTAGTCATGATAAAACTATTATCAACTAAATACTTGTTGGACCAGATGATCCTTGAAGTCCCCTTCCAACTTGGTATCCTATGATTTTGTGATTCTTCTCTGTACTGTGACCAAATTATCTCTTGTGGGACAGTGACAAAGATGATCTATGTGATTTTGATCTACCTTTAAGAAAAACACAGTGATCACTCAAAGAATGCTGTGTGGGCAGAAAGTGGTACAAAGAAAATGGAAAAGAGAAAAAAGGGCACGTGTTTGTATGTTTTCTTAGTTCTTTCAAAGCTCATTTTCTTCAAGAGTTTTGAGCAGCTACAACACATCCACTTGTTCTTATTCCATGGATTGACTGTTGCAGGTTGACATGACACCTGCATTTTCACCCTGAAGAAGCAGCTTAGGGTTCCACCTTGTTCACCTGAGCCAAGCAAGCAGAGGCACCAGCTGGAAAGTCAGGACCATGAAAAGGGCAAACCTTTCAGGTAAAAAATAGAAGCTGTGCAATTAAAACAAAAAATTAAAAGCAGCTGCATGTATTAATCTGCCTCCAGTTCCCTTGTTTATATATTTTTTGCTGCAGAATAATCTATTATTTTCTTATATTTTTCTTTTCAATAAAAAATAGCCCCAAACTGTAAAATCAGATTATCCCAAAAGGACAGTGACTGCACAAGAAGTACCTCCTTTCCTTTTCGAACCTTTAATATAGTAATTTTATTTGTAACTAGCAAGTAAAACAGTTTTAAAACACATATTTTGAAACCATCAGAATATTTTTTCTATTTCCCAATATGCATCCATCTGATTTCCTCTATTCCTAGTTTATGACGGTACTCAGACTGGTACAAATTTTTGTTGAATTGAAATTTTGTCACAGAAAAATCACTTTTGAAGGATGATGACAAATCATGTGGACAGTTATCGACAGAATCTGTATCAGTAAGGAAAGTCTGCCTAAGTCTGAAAATGGTGATAAAAGACATAAAGAACTTTAGGTCTACCAGGAACAGTGAAGAGAACGTGTTTATGATATGTATATGGCACATTTAACACTACTTTAATGTGTCAGAATTCCTATTTCACATGTACATGTAAGACACTTTATGCTGTGAAATTAGGAATGCAGGCACAGCAGTCAGAGATTTCAGTCTCTCCAGGGAAGCAGGCAGGGATGAGCCCAGTGCATCCTTGGCAGGCTGGAGGGGTTCAGTCCCTGTGCCAAACACAGAGGATGGGCCTTTGCAGCACTTAAACTCCACGCTAAAAATAAGGAAAGTGGCCCAGGCCCCTGGAGAGCACCATGTTTGCACCTGAGCAGAACACTGAGGAAATATCCCGTGTGATTTTCACAGTGCAGAAGTTACTGCATCTACTGGAAATTTCAAGACATAATGGTCACATGCTGAAATATTTTTTACCTGTCCTCAGTAGTCTATCATACACATTCACAAAGATCACTCATGACCTCTGTTACCCCTACTTTTAGCACTATTTGTATCACCCCAACCAACAAAGTGCTATGATACAGCTGACTAAAACATATAATTTCCTTCTGAAACCAGAATGCAGCAGTGTGAGAAAATCCTTTCTCCAGAGAAGGGACACCAAGGATTTCTGTCACGTGTGTGTGTATGTGTGAGGAAACAGAAAGGAGGAAGGAACAATCCTTAGTAATAAATATGGACCTCGTAACAGAAGATTTTTCAAGATGACTGAAATGAATGTTGTTAACAATCACATATTTTAATATTACAAGAAAATTTCTTGAACTAACATTATAAAATTCAGATTAAACATATTAATGTTTCATTTGTGATGACATTGCCACTGCTCTTGGGGAAGAAATGTAACACAAAAGGCAGATAATGCATTATTGGGGGGGATGTCCTCCGATCCCATGACTTTCAACAGTGTTGCTCTGTACCTGTTTCCAGGCTCTCTTCATGGAATGAATTGAGACTTTAAACACAAGTAAAGATGTCAGAATCCTCAAGGAGTGCTAGGAACACACCACCTGTCCATCTCTGACATGTATCCCAACTGCTGCAACACAGGAGCTGATTTTACCTCTCACTCTTGCAATTTCTACAGCCAGTAAACATAGGTGAGTTATCAGAAGGATTTAAACACTAGGAAGGTGTTGTCCATAATGCTAGCAGATGTTTGGAGGACAAGATGAATGGGAAAAGGATACAGATTGATCAGCTTAATCTGATCTGAAGAAAAACCCCACAATTAAGATATGACACTGAAATAATTCTGACCCTAAAATCTACCCATCTCATCTCACTGTGTGTTGGAGAGTAACTTCTGAAATAAAAGGCAGTTTGCTCTCAATGGAATCAGCCATTTCCAGATAAGCCTAAACAAAAAAACAGAGGAAAAAAACCCAAAAGGCAAAACAAGTCAGCATGAAAAGTTAATATCTCTTCCTTTTGAAAACTAGAATTGTCTCATTTAACTTTTCTAAACATCTGTAGCCTGGCCCAAGCTACTCATCTGCTATTACTCTGGAATAAAAAAGGCACAGGTACCTGCAGAAGAGAAACAATCCCCCTTCTCTGTCCTAGAATGGAAAGAACAGCTGCATAAAGGTGTCCTCAGGGAACCCAGAGGGATAACATATATGAATTTTTAGATATCTGGACTTAACTAAGATAAGTAACAAACTAAGACAACCACAGCAAAAAATACTAATGTCCCCTGAAATTCTGAAATTGTATGCAAATTCTGAAATTAATTATTAGCCCCAATTTTCTTGACTCTGTGCACTCTACGCAGAGGATTCGACATTTCTATGACACATCCCCAAATTAAAAGCAGTGTCTGCACTAGTGGGTACCAACTCTACCCCCTCCTGCACCTGCCAACACATTATTGCTGGAAGGGATGAGAACTTGATATGAATCAGTCCTGTGTGTATGGTCCCACTCCCTCTGCAAGCACACATCCTGAACACTCTGGACATGGAGTGCACTCACACGGGGGAATTTGTGTGGACACACTCCCTTGGGTCATGGAATAGCAGCACATCTTATGAGAGGGGTACACGAAAGCAAAGGTCGATCATTTCAGCTCAAGCAGACCACATGCACGCCAGGAAATACAGGTTAGGCAAAAGCCATGCAAGTCATGTACCTGGTCGTGTGGTGAGTCCTCTGTCTGCAGCCGGGCGGGCATCCACGGGCTCAACTGGGCACGTGCAGGAAAGAAACAAAAAAGCAAACAAAAATAAACAAAGTCCCCCAAAATCATAAAGTCAAGTGCTCTTCTGTTGGGACAGTGAAGGAGACACACAGTGCATAAACAGAGTTACCAAAGCAACAGCTACAAAAGATCTGCCTTCGGTCAGTCCTGGAAGGGCATGACTTCGTAAGGAAAGCTGCACAGCTGATGCATCAATTTTACATCATATTCTGGTTACTGCTTCAAGTGAGAAACCATTAAGACCAAAGAATTTCTGTCAATAGAATGAACCTATATCCATTATATGCAAACTTTTTCCCATTGTCTGATCAGAACTGGCAGCCAGAACAGACATGATGAGCCACTGCAGCCGCTCCTGATCAATACTGATTTATAAACCTACTGAACCTATCCTTTTTCCTTTCACCAGGGATTCTTTACAGCACTAGCTATAAGGTTTGAAAAAAATAAAGTGCATTTGGATACTACAATCAATACTTCATTCCTATATGTTCTGATTTGTAGACAGCATATTTGTCTTCTAGTTTTTGAAAGGGAACCACAGAAGAAACACCACTTTCTATCCAGCTGTGTGCCCTGCAGTTTGACAAAACTCTTGTATTACCCTACAAAGGCTTTATCAGCTAAAATCTAAGGTTGATGGAGCTCACTGGCATTAACAGAAAAACAGGATTTGCAAAACTCAGAGCTGTTTGAATAAGTGCCTACTTCTTCAGCTAAGTCCAAACATTCAGGTTTTTACCCCTCTTTTTCTCTCTTTTACTCCAATCCTGTTGCCTTCCTTATCTACCCAAGTGACAGTGTCAGAAAGAACTTCAATTCAGAAATTCAGTGTTACATTGTTCCTTAAGAATTCAGAATTTTTAACATATGGTATTCTCATTCATTTGAATTTCTGGATTCAGGCATGAGCCTTTAGCAGCAGTAAGTGAGCAACAATAACTTAGGAAACCTGACAAAACCTCAGTTTTCAATCTCAAAGATCAGCTCATCTTATTTGGCACCAGAAAATCACACAAACCTGAGGAGACTGCTGACTTAAGCAACAGAAAAGCCCATCTTCTCAGGGAGTCTGTGCCACTGTTCCTGTGGGTTTGACAACCAACCTACCACACCTTTCAGTGAAAGCCTGTAAGTGGCTCCCATGTCCTTTGCACACAGGAGATGACTGCAACAGCTCCTGCCTCTGGGAAAAAAGCAGTAAGTCAGCTTTAGAGTAGCTGCAGAATAAAAGATCATTGGCATATCTGACTTGCTTGTGTTTCCAGAAGGGCAAACTTTTCACAGAGCTCGCTGGTCCGGTGCTGCAGAGACAAGCCACCAAGGCACTTCCCTTCACAGCAGTTCAGAGTGGCACTAGCAGACCATGTAATTGCTTTCCTTACATAGCTCTGTACAAAACCCAATTTCCACCCTTAGCTAAAAACCACAATTTTGAGTATTTTTCTATTAATGTCTTCTGCCAGGTTTTCAATATTGTCAGTACCAATCCTCAGGCAGGTCAGCAGTGATTTTCAGTGGTAAGGACTGAAGGGAAGGAACAACCAAGGACCATCATGACCTAAACTGCTCCTGCAGACCCCTCCTCTGGTCCTCCTGGTTCCTGCCTCCTCCCCAGAAGGCTGAGGGGGTTTTATTTCCCTCCTGCTATGTAACCCTACATGCCCACAGCTATGGAGATCTGAGGGAGCAGCTTGTGGGCAGCAACCGAAATAGGAGCAGGTGAAGGGACAAAAGGATGGAGGAGGAAGTTTCTGTTGTACAGTAGTGTGGACCTGACCTCAGGGTAATGCAATATTTGAGGTGAGGTGAAAGTATTAATAATGAATAATTCTTCTTGTCATCTATAATTTTGGAAGTGCTTTACAGGGAAAAGGCAGACATCACTGGCACAGTTCATAACTGACACAGAAGTGAAATGACCTGCTCAAGGTCACAGACCAGTTGCAGGGCAAAAACTGGAGGCAAAAGCTAAGAGCCAAGGGTCTTCCAAAGCAGATCGTGATTCCAGGCAGCACAACAGAAAGAAAGCCTAGTTTCTGGAGAGCCCTGAGCTACCACCTTTTGAATTTCAGTTTAAAGTCTGCTTGCTCTGCCCCAGTATTAATGCATGCACAAACTGAAGTTAACTCTGAAAATCTTGTCTGTGGGTTTTCTCACTGCCTGTTCCAGTGGATCACATCACCTCACAACAGATGACGAAGAGGGGAGAAATTTAAACCTATTACAGCATTTATCAATAATCAAACATCAAAGATATACTGTGTGTTACTACAAAAACCTTCATTCACTTTGATGCTCCAGAATCATATTTCTCTTGAACTTCTATGCACAGAAATACACTGAAGTAAGACTGGAAATTCATTTTCCAAAATGACTCATCAAATTAAATTGGTAGGTATATGCTTACACTGACTCCTCAGGCTTCATACAGGCTACACATCCCACCTTTATCTAACACTAATACATCTCAGAAGAGCAAGAGAGAACAAGTTTGTTTCTCTTTTTGAAAATAAAAGAAAGGTGCATCAAAGAGCTGATACAAACTAGCAGGTGAGGAGTGCTGTGAGATGCTCACCTACTAAAAACGGTGCTGAAGGAAGTAACTGGACAAGTCATAAGGGTAACCCAGCACATTTACAGGAATCTCACTTGTCACTAAGGCTAGCTGTAACTGCAGGCTAAAATACAAAGAGTAAACCACCAAACCTGGTTAGTCACTGGCAAAATGCCCAGGGAGCTTGGCAGTGTCAGAGCTTCCCAACTCTTGGGGGTTTGCCTCCACCTCTGAAGGTGTGTTTTTCATCGTTAAAATAAAATTGCCTGACAGTTTGGTGGTGCCTACTGCAGGGTCCTCAGAGAGTGGTTTTTGGCCAACCTAATTTGTGTCACAATACGCTCAACATCCATTCAGTCATGCAAGTAGTGTAGTGAATTGTCTGCTGCTTTGGATTAACTTCTAAGGACATTTACAGGGAAACTACCTCAGGGGCAAACAAGGAAGGAAATACTTGCAGAAAATACTGGGCTAGGCTAGACTTTCAAGGTCTATTTATTTTTAGACTATTTTTATTTATACATCCGTAAAAGCAATTTTAGAAAAATAAACTATTTGCATAAAACCCATCCTTTCACCTAAACATGCAGTTTAGATTGGGAAAATTTCAAATGGAGTTGTGATACCTTAAGATTACATGACAACATACCAATGCTAACACATTATTAATATCTCCTGGTGAGACCTGGGATTAGATCAGGGCCATGGAAGGAAACAGGCATGGGAATTAATGACAAATTTAAGGTATTCTTTTGTAGTATAATTTCATCACTTCTACACAGAATACTGAATACTTTGAAACCAAGATTTAATGGCTGCGTTTCCTTCCACTTTTGCCACAGTCACGTTTTGGTTTAAGCATTCCTAAAACGGTTCATTAAAAACAAGTCTCATTGCAGTGTCTACTGGAGGGGGTGAGATCCCAGGTCCTAACCCAGCCTGCTCCAGGATTTGTTTTATTGCCTCTCAGACACTGAGAGTCCCATCAGAAATTTCTTTTAACAGTAATGCAAATTTGCAATGATGTAAATGATTCACCCAGGGTGCCTGCTTAGGACTGAAGAAAACCACTGCAGTGCAACAGCTCTCTGCAGTGAGGAGGTTGGGACCCTCCTCTACCTAGAAACCCAACTGCATAGACCAAGCTGGCAGCATGCTGGGCTCGTGTTCAGCAGAGTTTTAAGCAAGTTGACTTCAGATTTAAAACTAGACCAAAACAGTATCAACAACTGACCTTGCAACTTGCCTGCCATCTGAAATGCCTCTGTTAGTCTCTGTTCAATCTGCTGGGTCACCTGCTCGGCACATTCCCCAGGCACCAGGCCATTCACAGGGGACATGCTGTGATTGTCTTGGCAATGCTGAGCATCCCCAGCTGCCACCCAAGCAAACAGAAGCTGAGATGCTCAGGATCTCCCAGCAGCAGGAGATGCTGACCATCCCTAACAATGCAATAGCCAGTCACTCCACGGTATCTGAGGTTTCTCTAGCATGTGATTTTTACACCTTTTTTGATCAATGGTTATTCATTGTAAAGCAGTGATGACTTGCTCAGTTCTGCATTAAAATACAAAACCCAACCTGAATAAGGGAAGCTTACTGTGTGAAAAACAGGCTATGCAGAAATATCTTCAGTGGACAGGGGAAGGAAAAAAAGGAGGAGAAAATCTTGTCAATTGTTATTTACTTCTTGCTACTACCAAAGCATATTAGAACAAGACAGAAAACACGTTTTTGGAAGCAATGTAGATAAAGCCTGAAATAAGACCATGGTCACACAAGAAAAGAGGCATGGGAAGTGAAGACAAACAGCACAGTTAGTCCTGGGATTCTGGAACAAAGACCTGGGAGACAAACACAGTGGCAAAAAACGAAGCTGTGAAATTCCCCTTTGATGCTCTAGGTAAAGGTGCAGAATGAGTGTCTAAAGAAAGAAAGAAAGTATTACAGACACGATCACATTAACAACATTGTGGTTTGGGTAGATGACAGAGAAATATAACGGGAAACAAGAAGGACTTGAAGAGGTTTAACTCACCAAATAATTTCCACTTCTAAACGTTCAGAATTGAACAATAAAAACTGGTTGGCCTAACAGACTTGTTTGCTGCAACAACTTCATGACAAATACAATTCTGATGTAAAATAACAAAACTAAACCCCAACAACTTGAAGGCATGAAAGTTAAAAGAGATTTCCAGAGTAAGCATTAAGAAATGTTGCAGTAAACCACATACTGCATTAAAACACACAGGATTCATAATTAAACAGTATGTGATTCCAGGCAGGAGAGTTTTTGTTTCTTATTTGCTATCATACATTTTAAAAGGAGAACCATGCTCAATACACTTGCCTATGGAAATTCAGTGTCACATTGATGTACCTTTCATTATTAAATTCTGAGCTTAGCCAGGTTTCTGAAGGAAAAATATGCTTATATGATTAAACTGTGGGTATGTCTGGGTGCACCTGTCTACCTAATAACTTCTGAACTTGGAGACTGAAATCAGTATATTTTGAAAGCTGGGAGGACAGACATCAAAGGTAATTAATCCCCCCAAGTTTCATAAAAGCAGGCACTGGGTATAGAAACTGATGCCCTGGATGCCTCAGCTATGGGAAAAACTGCAGTGAGAGCTGCACTGGAAAATTCCTGCAGGACAGACACCAGCAGCCAGACTGTGACCTGCTCCTGGCAGACAGCCTTGACACGTGCACTGTAGCAGGCTGCAGCTCATTCCCCAGGAAAATGAGGTTCATGCTGCCAGCCTGGCCAGCCGTCTGCACCCTCTCCTGATGCATTCCAGCCAGCTGCTCTCGCCGTCACCCGGCTGCAAGTGCCCTTCACACACGTCTGGAGCCCTTGTCACCACCTCCCGCCTCCTGGTCCCTGTTGCTGGCCCATCCACGGGGTTTGCTCTGGCTCTGCTCTTTTACTGGCTCCCTCCCTGGCACTCTGATTTTAGTCCCCCCTCCTGAGCAGCCTCTCCTCTTCCCCTCAGACCTTGAGATACCTCTGCCTCACTGATTTGCTGACCCTTGTGCAGCTCTTTTCTTTTGCCTGATCATAGGGTTTGGTTCTTCGGCTCCTGCAGACAACCCACTTTGGTTCTAACTCCACTGATTTCACCTGCCACCAACACCAAACCTGGCAAATCTATGTCCATGTCTCATGCTTCATCTCCCAAGCAGCCAGTTGCCCACAGTCACTCACACATCGTGCTGGAGTGAGACTAACTGTGTAAGGTTGGTCTCAGAACTCATTCTGAGGGCAGGTATGGCCTAAGGCAGTGGCTTCAAAAGACTGGGAGGATATTAATGTCTGTGCAGTTCAGCTACAAACCACAAATTTGCCTGAAAAGACTTCTGTAGTTCCAGGCTCTGTGACTCTTCTGTGGCTTTGCAGTAACAAACTTTCACTGATGTGATTAACTCGGCATCAGTAACTCTGCAGCTGAACTGACAGAGGAAAATAAACACAATAGGAGGAACTTGAATAACGTGATCCAAGTCCCTCAGGTTTCTGATTAACTGGCTCCAGTGCCTAAGTGAACTACCAATTCCAGGTTATACATAAATTATTAAAAGTAGCATGCAGTCACTTCAATAGATTAGTCCATAAGCAACATAAATTACTCCTCAGGAAAAAATGTTTCACTAGCCAGTTGCATTGCTGAGTATGTAGAACATTTCTGCAGTACATTCCAGACAACCAGTGTAGAGTGGGAAATAAAAAAATCATCTGTCATGCTAGGATTGTGTTGGATCTGTAATAATTTTCATGCCAGCAAATAAAAAGCTCTACCTTAAGTAAAACACTCATTTCATTGTGGCACAAATCTAAGAACTTATCTATCTCCCTTGGCTCATTGTCATGTATCTTATAAAGACTGTCACTCATAATCTCCTAGAATTTATTATGGTTTGTTTCTAAAGGAAAGTAAGCTCAACACTGAAATGCATTGTGTGTCTGAATTCCAAATTTTAGTCAGGGCTTTCTGTTCTATCAAAGAGACACAACTGACACAGCAGACCAGCTGTAAACTTGTATTTCAGGACCTCTATCTTACATCAGAAAAATATCATTTTTCAGGGAACAACGTGAAGAGAAATCAAAAAGCTCAGCTCAGAATATTCCGTGGTTTCTCCCTCTACTGTACATACCTTCATTTTCAGTATTGGCTGGAACAGAATCAACTCCAAAGGGATGCCATGGTTGAAGATCATCTAAGCTGAAGTCTCCATCCACTGGAAGAAGTTCAACTGTGGTCTTGGTTTCCGTCAATGAAGGCATGAGAGCATCATTTCCATAGCTGATTCTGGGTTCGCTGATCATATTGGCCAAAACATCATCAGAGTAGTTCTGCTCTTTCTGAAGTAATTCATCTGCAAGGAAATTTCAATGCAGAAGTTATCTGAAAGAGCCTGCATTTCACAGGATCTATCTTCGATGCTACTGAAGTAATAATTCACTGTTGTGAGATTCTGTTTTTCTTATGATAAACAAAAACATAAAGGCTTGGAATAGTCAAGACCCCGTGATAAGCACTGCAGCTAAGTAAGGCACTTTTTTGAAACATCAACCAGAATTGTCCAATGCTCTTTCCTTACCCACATTTCCACCACATAACAGTTCACAGATCTGTGCTACACAAGCCTTTGACTCTTCCTCACCACTTTTAAAGAAAGCATTGAACAACTCCCTTCAACTCAACACGTTGCCATAAGTCAACTGGTGAGAGGCCCATAGGAAGGAATGTCTTCGTAATTTCCCCTTCTTCTTAAATGCTCGCTGCCAAAGCTTATTACAGCTCTTAAATCCTAAATCACCACAGCAATTACTGTATTAAATTTGGTTTACTGTAACACACCAAAACTGAAGAAACATTTGCTTTTTTAACATATATAACTTCACCAAAACACTGAAGTAGTTATTTGCTAAAAATTAGTAATACACATCTGCAGGCAAATGATTTTACAAGCAATCAGGACCTAAAGCAGTGCAGTATTGTCTGTGTTATGAGGGTTTTTATTTCCTTGAAGCAAGGTGAGAACAATCAAAGCACTTTTCAGCTCCATCCAGTGTACAGGACATCTCAGCATTAAATATAATTGGAGGTTCTGTGTACTTCATTATTTCAATCCCTTCTGACATCAAAATTCATCTACTCTCAGCAGAGATAAGACATGGACCTGTTGGAACAAGTCCAGAGGAGGCCACAAAGTTGATCAGAGGGATGGAGCATCTCTCCTATGAAGACAGGCTGAGAGAGCTGTGGTTGTTCAGACGAGAGAAGAAAAAGCTCCAAGGAGAACTCTGGCCTCTCAATAGTTAAATTTGTTAAACATAAGAAAGATGGGTCAAACCTTTTAGCAGGACTTTTGCGACAGGACAAGGGGTGGCGATTTTAAACTGAAGGAGGGTGTATTTAGGTAAGATATAAGGAAGTTTTTTGCAATGAGGGTGGTGGTAGATGTCCCATTCCTGGAAACATCCAAGGCCAGGCTGGACGGAGTCTGAGCAGCCTGATTTAGTTGAAGATGTCCCTGCTCATTGCAGAGGGGGCTGGACTAGAGGACCTTCAGAGGTCTCCTCCAACCCAAACCATTCTACAGTTCTACTCTCCACCCCCCCTTCACTGTCATTCGGCTTTGTAGGAACAACACACTATTTTTAAGTACTTTGAGGGAACTTGGTGCACAAGAACACATTCAAGTGAGCAACTGCAGCAAAGGAGGTAAGTAACTGCTAATAAGGTACCAATGTAATTAGTAAGCAGGTGTCACAGAGCTAAATAGTTCATAACAGGAGACCGTAAAGGTTGTATTACTAGAGAGCAACTGGTTATGCACGTGAGCACACACATAGCAGCTGATGGATGATACAACAGCTTTTATTAAGACTGGTTTGTCTGCACTTCATTAAGGACCCCAGCTGTCACTGCTTCACACCCACATCTCAACCAGGCAGCAATTCAGGGACAGGAATCACCACTCTGCCGCTGGACCCTTAATGTCACTTATAGGGGCTCACTTATTTCCCAGTAGCATCAGTGATGAAGAGAATGTAAATTTCTATACACATTCTAGCTTCAGACCCCTCAGTAAAATATTTTGAATGTTATTTTCCTCCCAGCTGTACAGCTTGCCATAGCACCTCAGAAGCACAATGTACCATGCAGTTGCCCTCAGTAAGGGCCCTCACTAAAGCACAAGCATTAGACTGGCACCGCTTCAGAGCCTTTATCAACAATGATGTAACAGGGCTCTGCTCTTGAGATAGTTGATGCAACTCTCTGACACCCTATTTCTACAACACTAAATTCAAAACATCAAAAACAAACAAGAAGTTGTAACCTCAGCCCTGGGGCAAACATGTTCTGAATACTGTAATATTATCTTTTAAAACAAAATTTCCTGTTTAAACAGCAATTACTTGAGCAGAAGGCAAGCCTAAAATGTGTACAGAAAATTTAATTCTGTGATTTAATTTTTCCATTAAAATTACTTACTAAGACAGTATAGAAAGCTCACATTATACTGAATTGTTTTTCTCTTCATGTTAATTTTATTGAAAACAGTGTTATTTTATAAGATATCTACTAAATCTGCAGCCTGGAAGGCAAATCTGATTTTTGCCTCCCCGCTGCACTTACAGAAATCCTTTTTCAAATTAAACCATCTCCTTGTATCAGAGGAGAGACATGTGAAGCACCTTGATATTCTGAGCAGACACTGTATCACATGACAGGTGTGAATTTTCATTAGATAGGGATGAAGAGACATTATGAAAAGGAGCTGGATGTTAGTGGCCTGAGGGAGAAGCCTGGTGTCCACGTGCCTTGCAGGGAGCCACAGACGATCACAGCTGAGCACACTGTAATACCACATCATCATGGACCATGGGAGAGACTATTACAGTGCTGCTCAGCATCTTAGTACCTGCAAGCCTTACAAAACAGGAATTGAAGAGTTGTGGGGTGCAGCTCCCCTCATTCCCACTGTCCTCCCTGTCTCCAGAGGATGGTGTGAGGCACTGCAGAGAGATGCAGCCCACACAGCAGTGGCAGGGAGTGATGTTTGGAGAACTGTGCCCCAATCACCCCTTTGCCTTGGGCAGTGCCAATCCTGCACAATTCCTGTCCATTCCCTGCTGCGTTCTGTGTTATGTACAGACAGCTTCCTGCCCCTGGAAAGGGACAAATAGTCATGGAGGGGAAGGAAGAACCTGAGGTCCAGCAGTGGAGGAGCAGCACCAGGGCTGGCACAGCACTCGGGGGAGTGCAGGCACAGCTGGGCCTGCCAGGCTGACAGAGAGGGGCACCCAACTTCCACGATTACATCCAAACCCCTGGGGGTTGGGAGGGACTGCACACAAAGTCTCTCTCAGTGCTCCCAAGTAGGCTCCGTTGTTTCCCACTCAGCTGCGGCGCAGAGCACGGACAGGAACTGACCTGCACAATAGCTCAAGTGAGGCAGACAGATACTACAACCAGCAGATTATGATCACATTCATTTTACAAGCAGGGAAACAATGGCCAAAATGAATCAAGCCCATCTGACAGGATGAATCAGACACTGAATGACAGTGAGAAATTGGAAGTGCCTGGCATAGACACTGTGCTGGAGTCCATCACACTGAGGCAGCTGTGTCTGCATTGAGTAAATGATTTGCAAACAATTGCTTCAATCTCTGAACTGCTAAAAAAAGTTGGCCTTAGGATTTCCAGTTATTGACACTAGCTGGCAAAGCCCCAGATCAATTTTTCAGTGTTGATTTTGTTCTGAGTATTGACGGCTACTCGAAACACTGGCTATGCTAAAGGAAAGCCACAGAGTGCCACTGCTACTCATCAACACAGGTCCCCCTCCCTTCTTCACAGCTACCAACTCAATTCCCCCACCCTGCAAAAGACAATTCTCTAAGCAGGGAGTACAGTCAGAGCTGGAGGCTAGGATGTGCATTCAAGACTGTTTCAGGGGTTTTATTTGTATGGTGAATATCTTAGAATTAGTTGCTGGAAATAGAGAGATTCTAGGCTGCTCCTCAAAATTTCATCTCCCATCAAACCAAGGGGACAAAAACCTCTATGACAATCTTCCTATAATAAATGTTTGTTGTTTGTCTCATTATCTCCTTGTAGTGCTCTGCTAAGCCTTGCCACTGAGAAGAATAAAGAGGACGTCCAAATCTTTTGTCCCTCTGAGAGCATGTGCTCAAAAGCATCCATGACCTTGGGAAAAACCCATTCTCAGCTGGGACCTCAAACCTCCCACCAGCTTTGAATTTGGTGTGAGGGTCCACAATTGCTGCTTCTCCTCCAGGCACTCAGAATTCTCCTTCAGGCACCTAAGACTTTTCTTTCTCAGGATGAGAGATAGGTTTTATTTCTGGTACTTAATTAAAATGCTTATTGGACTTCTCATGATCTCTAAGCAAGTTTCACTCACTCGGGCTCACTGCAGGCATTTCCCCATGGGGCAATACTACTCAACAACAGCATCTAGAAAAACTGAAGTGAAATATGTTTAGGGAACTGGATAAAATAAAATATAATAACACTACAACTGCCTTCAAGACTATTGTCTAATCCCACAAAAGCAAAGAAGGAGCTGAAGAAAAGAAATAAAAATTATTACAAAGTCTTCTGTTGGATGCTGGATTGTTAGAAGCCATTTGTCCACAACGGGCCTAGACCACACTTCTATTTGCAGAGAGGTGATGGAGTCTTGGAGTGGCAAAAACCATGCTATGCTCTAACCTTGCCTACTTTTTACTGCACACAACGTTACTTCTGATGTTGGACTCTGGGGCTACTTCCCAGCCCTTCATTGGCACAGCTATAATGACAGATATTTCATGTGGAACAGCGCCTCTTGCTTCCCTGGAACACCAGCTAACTTTCAAACCATAATTTTTATTTAGTTCCTAGTTTATTATTTAAAATTTCCAAAAATAGCTATAATATTTGTTTGTTGTGTTTTGAAGGAGCTCATGAGATGAAAAGCTCTGCAATCACTATTATGTGCAAGGCTTTTGAATTTACTTGAAAAGCAGCTTTAAAATTAGCACTTATAATTTTGGAAGTTCTATAATGCAATCTAAGGTCTTAAACCACATTACAAACAAAGTGCACCCAAACCACCTATAATTAAGACTAATTAGGACACCACCAAATTACATGCCATAGTTTTGACCCAACACGAAACCCCTTCTGTAAAATGCCATCTACATGATAGAGCATATACTGATCCAACAAAGATGGGCTTGGAAACCAGCTCAAAGAAATTGGTACAAATGCAGAGTTCTATTGTCTCATATTCATCATCAGTGACCCTTCAGTCTGAACTGAACATGTGTTTTTCCCAAAGTTAGTTGGTTTTGAGCATGTCCTTTCAATTTGGCAAAATTAAAAAAGTGTCAGCAACCTCCCTGTTCTTCTTAACAGCAGAAACTGGAGTGCCTGAGTCCCAGCCATGGCTTCCTTTGCACGGGCACACGTGTTGCCTGATACCAATCTGAAGGCACTTAAATCGTGCACGTGCTGTACGACACAATTACGATTCACTAAGAACTCTGACACAAATGTTTATTGCAGTGTGTGTGGTTAAGAGGCAACATGTTTAGCTGCAGCTTTCAGTCATGAGCCTACTTTACAGGCTAATTCAATATGTCATATTGTCTTCAAAAGGAGCTGCACTGAGATAATGTTGTTGGGTTTTAACTAACTTTTGAGTGTCTGCATCTTGTCAGCTGTAGGAATCAGAACTCCCCTAAACTGGTGAATACGAAAACAAGACCTCTGTGCCTCACTGCAGAGTGAAGCTCCACTGAATTTCAAGCATATTGTTATTCTAAGATGTGTTGCTACATCAAGCACTGTTAAGATCATAATGTTACACACTGCTAGGTGTCATAATTATAACGTTACCGAGCCACAAAACACAATTATGTGGTATTCAGCGCTGAACTAATTCATTTGTATAGTACAAGTCAAATATAATTTAGAGAGCAACTCTGATGAGAACTTCATTGGAAGTGACCTGCCTACTGGAGGGTGTGAGAGGGGCTTTGTTGCCTGCACACTTTGAAGATGATGACAGGGGAACGATACGCTGGATCATTACTGTGGAATACTGGAAATGAGCCCAACCTGTAATGCTCAGATCCACACTGACAGAGCAACGTGACAACCCTATCAGATTCAAGCTTTGCCTCCTGGCCAGCTTGTGAAATTATGCCACAGGTTTTCTTATCTGGAAACTTTTACAGTGCAACATGTCTACCACTCAGGGTTAAAGGCAGACAAGAAAGAGCAAGAACCATGGAAAACAGCATTTCATGTTTTTTATTTTCTCTCCTTTAGTGATATCACCACTAGGGCAAGAGCCAGTAGCAGCAGCAGCCCTCCACATTTCTGAAATTTCTTATGTGTGTGAAAATCTTTTTCAATAAGGTGAAAAGTCTTTGCCTTTTTCAAGTTCTCAGAAAAGGATCATTTAAGGTATCATGAAACAGTTGACCTAAGACATTTTTTCCTAGAAATCAGTAAGGGAATAAACATCCCATAGCTTTAGACAACACCTTGTTGGCTAAGAACTTAACTTTAGAAAACACGTATCTCAACTTCAGAATAGATGCAATAATGAGAACCATGATAAAAAGAACATGCTTATAATATATTTAAAAAAAAAATCACAACTTGAACACTTCCATTTCTTTGCCATTTCTTGCTGCTTCTCCTCTTTCAGTATATGCAGATTTTGCTGTTTCCCGAATCACATCATTAAAACAACCCAAGTGAGTCTCATCCTGTCAGCAGGTACATGGAATAATGTTTCAGTTCTATTTGCCTTGCACACTTTTTGTCTTAAATCATAAAAAGACCCCCAAAGACGTTTAACTTACATACTGAGCAATTTTCCTTTTGCAGGTAGATCACAGGTTTTCTGGTAGTGAACAGTGTCCAAAGCTTGGATGATCCAATTCAGAAAAACATCTATTACCATGTAATGATTAATTTCAATATGACCTATGTGCCTTTTTTCATTAGAGATGCACTTCAGTGCAAATTTAGCTTTGTAGATGGTTATGCAATTACTGAGACCTCTGAGCAAAGGTTCATGAGAATTTCCACACTGCTTCTTCAAGGAAGAACCAGAATCACCCTTCACCCTTTTTACAGCCTGCTATGAAACTCAAGGTATGAAATTCTGTCTAATTTTCTAAGAAGGCTGCTATGACACTCTTTACCTCCAGTGACAGAACACTGTAATTACTACAGACCCTTAGCTACCTAACAGCTACATGAATTAGTTATTAACTCAAATTAATATCAATATATGGCTATAGCTGTGTGCACATTTATAATTTTTTTAGTATTTCACAGTCAGTCATCTGATTAATGATTGCAATTCCCCCTCAGTTCAAAGCAGAGAGTATTAAAGGAAGCTTGTGGGACAAACTAAGTCCAAAACCAGAATCTTGTGCCATCTTTGAGAGTTATTAAACAAATTAAAGACCCTGCTCTTTCCTTTAAAAATCCTTTCCTTTTTATCCATTTCTGTGGTCCCCTCATTCAATTTGGTTAAATTAATAATATTGTCTCAGAAAAACAGTTCACAATTCACATCCTTAAAAGCTCTGGATTTAAATGTAGAAAAATCCTACTTTCATGTTATGGCACTCTTCTGAGTAAAAATTCTGTGAAACATTTTGTACACTGAGCCCAATGTTTTCAACACTGGGATCTCTCAGTTACAGAATGTAAAAAGTTCCCCTCCAAGTAAGCAATGGCAACAACCCAGTATTGAGTCAGACAAGGAAAAATTAAAAAATACTTGGGGAAAAAATTGAATTGAAACTATACCATAATCAAGAACATATATTGTATGTCATCATCCTGATCCACGTAAGGCACTGTGACAAATTCTCCAAGTTAAATTTAACTCCACATTTAATTCCAAATTAACATATCATTAAGTGCTTCAAAATAGGGTGAAGATTCTAAATTAAAACAAATAAACAGCCCCACCAATCATCACTGATATTTCTGTCAGATGAATCAGCAATCATTATTCGTCCTCAGACTTGGGTGAAGTAGAAAAAGCCACGTACATTTCCATCTTAAGTAGTTTATAAGGCTTATAAGTGAAACTGCTCTGCAAAAAGAAATTATATGAAACACTACTACAGAATTTTATTGTCTTATTTTCTGAAAATAATTATTTACTTAAATTACTCATAAATTATTTATCGGTCTTATTTACTGATAAAATAATCAGATTTATTTGTTAACGTTATAATACACAGTAATATTACTACTATACTTATTTTGAGCATAAAACTTAAAACTGCAGTAGAGCCTAAAACTCCACCACTTCCTAACACCTGAAAAAAGTCAGTTAGCCATCATTTTCCACAACCAAGGGTCATAGTGTATGAATGCCACAGTAATTATTGATGTGTACTGAACTCGGAGGCAGCTTAGGAATCACTAAATAATCCATAAAAATATAAAAATGTGAACATTAATTTGCTGCCCCTGATACCCTTGGTCAAAAGACAACATTTTTTATTTGACTCATTTATAATAGTTTGAATCAGAATTCACCAAAACTGAATTGCTTCAGATAATATGTATTTTGCTTATTTATTAACTGCAGTTATTGCATTTTATAGGCCAAATGTATCCTGGGGTGTCCGAGTATTCTAAAGAGATGCAATTATTACATTTAACAAATATATCTATGAAGTGGATATGAAGTGACCTATTCTGATGGCTTTTATGCCAGTTTTTATACGCACAATCTAAAACAAAGAAACAGAACAGTGCAAGAACTGGATCCCCACCTAGGCAGTACTCTTCAGGAAAATGTATTTTTCAATTGAATTGGGTATATGAGAGAGAAAGCTGCACTGATGAAAGATTGCTTCATTTGTAACCCCATGTGCATGGGGACTGACAGGACATTACTGCAACTTCTCCATCAATCCAGCCGTTCCATAAAATCACATATCCTCAGTAATTCTTTTCCCTTTGTATCCCAATAGTAAGAGCTTGCCTAGCAAGAACACCACAGATCCTTTTGACCATAATAAGCACCTGTGAATTTCCACTCTACACATCTGAAAAGAAAGCTGTGCTTGAATAAAGCAGAACTTTGTACATCAGGGGCATATTTAGCCAGCCCCCTCAGTATACCTGCCCACAGAGACGCAGTTCAGACTTTAGTGTTTGAATTCCCCTGGATAACAATTCCAGAGACTTCTCTGGGGATGATGGCTGACATATTAAGCTCTGTAATATATCATATATAAGGCTATAATACCTAGCTTCTGCAGACAGTCTGTAACTGGTTCTCACTGGACACTTGCAATTTGCCGGCATGTAAGAATTGAAATGATTACTTTGCTTCTTTCACAATCTAACACTTCCTGCTAGCAATCACACAGAATGACACAACTGTGTTTCCAAAACAGGTTAACTGGGAAAAGAAAATCCATCATTTAACGGCACAAATGAAGCAGAAGATGCTGTTCGAGTGTCTGTGCTCCCACAATTTTGGGCTGTTTCAGTCAGTACTCGTGGACACTGACACCCTTAACTTGATTTAGGATGACAGGAGGACAACTCATTTATGAATAAAATTACACATATATTTGGTGCATCAAGAAAATTTCTAATAACTCAGCATAACAACATTTCCATAAGGAGGCAATGTTTTACCAAGCCAGAGCCTCCCCATCTGAATGGGAGCTTTGTTTTCAGAAAGTCCAGCTCATCTCAGCTCACCTGCTCTCAGATCCTATTTGCAAGCTGGACAACTGCAAGATGCTTTCAGAAATTTGTTATCTACCCAAAGAAAGGAATGACATCCTTAAACTGGCACATGATAAACTACTTTATTAGCTCCTTACAGCACCATAGTAGAAGCAATTATCAGGAAACACTAACAAGAGAGGCTGAGAGAAAATATGCCACTTCATAAGAGAGTAAAATCATACTTTAAAATTTTGGTACCACCACATGTTTTATCTGTAGCATCTCAAAAACAAGTGCTCCACCTTTTCACTTTCACTGAAGACACAACAGAGCACAAAATCAACTCAACTAGAAATTTATGAGCGAATCTGTAGCTATGAAGTAAATCCAGACCTATGCTGCTTTTAAAATCAGACATATCCAGTATACTGATCTAAAATAACACAAATTCAACATTTTCATATTAACTATAGCCCCACTACTAGCAGAAACAATGCTCTCCAAAACAGAATTTCTCAGTCTGTTGTCTTTATGACACCAGAAAATGACAACTGAAATAACTGGAGATTTAGAAGACACTCCTGGCCAAATCCACATTTCCATGTATCCAATCAAACATGAAAAACCATGAAAGAATACAACCAAGAATCAGCTAATTATTCAAAGTTTAATGCATTTTTTTCCACTGTGCACAAAGTCACCTGTAGACTCTTCCAGAGGGGTATTAAAGCAAGTTGTGAAATGGACACAGTCTCAGCCTGCTGCTGCTCTGTCCCCAGAGGGGTCTCCTGGTCATAAATTCCCTGTGGGACCTGGAGTGGGGATGACAACTTGCTATTTAAAGAGAAGTATCTATGAAAAAATACTTCAGGCTGGAGTAATGGAAAGGACATAGAATAAGGACTTCAAGAAGGACAGAGTGCTCTGTCCGTCAGCTCCTGAAGAAAATCAAGGCAACACCTTTAAACCTCCCCTGCAAAAGGATGAATGAAAGATTTAAATGCTCACTGAAATAGCAGATGCTTGGAAATTTAAAAAATTACTTTGTTTATAAACTACAAGCCCATGATTAGTATCAGAAATTCCTGGTTTTCAGTTGTAACACTTGGATCATGAGATCAGATTTCTTAGAGGTGTAAGTGAAACAGAACAGTGTTATTTAAAACAGAGGAAAATATTCTCTTAATAAACTTTGTAAGACCTTTTTATTCTGATTACATTTCTGAACTAGAAAACAAGATGTCCCACATCTTTTCCTGGTGAAAAAGCCACCCCAGCCCTCCCAAAAAAAAAGCCACGTGAAGCCATTTATCCTTTTCCCAGTACCTGTGAGCCTTGGAGGAAGCTGGTTCTTTTACTGGCTGAAGTCATGTTCGCAATACTTATGAGATGGAAAGAGGGCTTGTGCACACAAAAATCAGGATTCAAATCTTTTCTGAAGAACATTAGTGCCCATGACAGGACACAATAGACCATTTAGCTACAAAAGATGGGGAGGATATAGTACATTGCTAATGAAAGCATTTCAGAACATCAGTGTCAGTGAAGTGCATTTATATCTATTTTAATCATCTACAATTCTGTGCCTAATTTTCTACGACAGTTAAATATTCTGGACAGAAAACAAGAGATGCTTAAAAGAGGAAAATGTTGGATCTATTTCCAGGATTTTTTTCCTTTTCTCCTAAGCTGCAGCAAAGGACATATTTTAATAGCAAACAGAGCTAAGTCTTCAATCTGGAGAAGTAACTGAGGTTCTTCAGCATTTCCAAGCTCCTGAACAGTGCACAGAATTTACAAAGCAACACAGAACTGTCATTCCAGCTGGCAAGTATCTTTGCCTAATAAAACATAACACACTGAGGGAAGACAGTTCATTCACCTCGAAGGGCAAACTCCTGCACCTGGAGAACAACTCCGTGCATCAGGAAATGCCAGGGGCTGAGGAGCTGGAAACAGCTCAGCAGGGAATAGCCTGGGGTGGGCCCTACCGGGCACCAAGACACAGATGTGGTATAAAAGAAAGTGGTCTCCTGGGCTTCACCAGGCAAAGCACTGCCAGCAGGTGGAGGGAGGTGAGCTGTTCCCTCTGCTCGTCACGGGTGAGGCCACACCTGGAGTGCTGTGTCCAGTTCTGGGCTCCTCAGTACAAGAGGGACATGGACATGTTGGAGAGAGTCCAGTGAGGGGCACAGAGTGACAAAGTGACTGGAGCTCCTCTCCTGTGAGGAAAGACTGGGGAAGCTGGGACTGTTCAGCTGGGAGAAGAGAAGGCTCAGGAGGATCTCACCAATGTGTACAAATACCTAAAGGAAGAGTGCAAAGAAGACAAAGCCAGGCTCTTTTCCATGGTGCCCAGTGACAGGACCAGAGCAATGGGCATGAACTGAAACACAGGAGGCTCCCTCTGAACGACAGCACTCTTAACTTGAGGATGACTAAGCACTGGCAGCTGGTTCTGGGTGGCCCTGTTTGAGCAGGGGGCTGGGATCAGATGATCTCCACAGGTTCCTTCCAACCTCAGTCATTCTGTGCTTTTGTGACATTGGCTGATTGCCTACATAAACAAAACACATCACCTTGCTCCAACAAACCGCATCTTACTATTTAAGATATCTAAATAATTGTAAAAATATTTTATAGAGAATACAAAGTGGCAAAACTGATGGCTTAGTAAAGACCACAAGTCTGTGATGCTTAAAGAAAAAAACAGCTCAAGTGTGCATGTGTGTGTATATATATATATATATATATATATATATACACACGTATATGAACTAGCCAAATGCTTTAAAAACCAACATCCTTGGGTGGAGAAGGTCTTAATTGCTCATCAAGCAGTCTACCTGAGCCATATGTCAGTATTAAAGCATATAAAAATCTATTTTACTGTGTAAAGCTTAACACAGATTTCATTTGCTCATATGGGAGAACTCTGCTATCTTTAACCAGTGACCCAGCAAGGTATTTTTTGCTACAGTCCTAACAAACCATCTATTCAGCTGAATGCTACAGGCCTTCAAGGGAGAAGATTAAAGGTAAATATGCACTTCACAGAAAATTCAAATTTTTCTTTGAAAAGCTAAGGTTACTGGATACATACAAACATGCCAAATCAATTATGGGGAGAAAGCACAGGCATAGTTAGTGCTGAAGTCACTCCAGGGTACCTGTACAAATACACATTCTCTGAAGGCTGCTTATTCCAGCTCCATTATCCTTATGGGCACAGAGGGCAGAGCAGAATGTCAGGAACAGGACGCCTGTATGACACAGCACAGGCACACCAAGCAGCCTCTTGAGAACTAGCAGGCAGGTTTTACAGAACCTTTGGCAAGACCTACACATTAACTGTGCTACTTCTAGAAACTCTTGTTTAAAGTTTATTGAGAAATTTCTGTGTGCTGCAGACATACCCAACAAATCTCGGCGGAAGACTTGCTGCCACAGAAAAATGTGCCTGTTTTTAAGAGACGAGGGTGGAAGTTCAATACTTATGGTTTGGCAAAGATGACATTTCCTTGTGCCCAAAACTGAATACCCTACTCAGTATTAGCTGGGTGCCTGGGGCAATTTAGAAATGACAATTCCACTGAAGTCCAGAATGGCAGAAAGTATAAATCTTAAAAGGAATGGTCCAACCTGTCTCAGTTATGGATTTCTGTAACTACTGCAGCTGCACACTGGATTTACCTTGGCTGGATTAAGCATAATTGTCAACTGGTGCAAAACCCAACTGTCCCAAGGAAGAACACCACTGATGATAATTCCTTATCTTTCTCTATGCCAGTTCACTGAACTTGGTCTATCCCACTACACATAAATCCTAGAGTGTTAATTCATCTAGCCATGCTTCAACAACACTATTTTACTTCACCAGAATAATAATAAAAAAAGGCATTATAAGCACACTGATGCATGACATTATTGCATCGATCAACTGCTACCAGGACTTTTGCCTCTGCTCTGAGGAAGACTAGAACTGGGTCCCATGAAGTAGCCTAGAACTGCTAGAACTGCACAAACAAAAAGAAATTTCAAAAATTTTCTAGTCTAATTGAATCATAAGGTAATTACTTCTCTTATTTGGTAAGAACTACACCATTCTGTACAATCTCATCTGAATACCCTTGGAAACCTTTCAACAGCCTTTTAACAAGCTACTGAGACATTAAATGTATGTCGACTTCCCTTCATTATTCTGATATCTTGGTATGGTGACCCAACTTCAAATAAAGGTTCAGAAATCCTAAGCATTGCTTCAAGATCTGATATAGTTTTGAAAGTAGAATTCATCCCTTCAGCTAAATCTCAAGACAGAAAGTACAAGGAAGAGTTACAGAAAAACGAGGCACTGAGAAGTCCCATTGCAGTCTGAAAGACATTACTAATTAAATATTCAAAATGTAGTATTTTAAGGAAGAGGATGAAGACAACAAATCACAAAAGCAATGGCACCACATAGGACAGACACAGAACTCCTTTTTTGCAAAGCCCCCAAGGGCCTGTTTCAGTTTTGCAATATCAGCCCTCAAACCACAATGGTGGTTGGTTTGGACTGTTAGCCTGCAGCAAGCCACTAATGCCCTCAAAGTTCTTAAGGAGAAGAATGAATGGACAACAGCATCCTCATTCAACTCATGGCAAGAAATGCAGAAAGGCTGTGGATGGACTACAGGTCAGAACCAGCAGCTAGAAACAAGTAATCACTGATTACTAATACATGCTGAAAGACCACAGCCAACTTGGCCCTCCACCAACCGGTATTGGGGCCTGATGGTTAAAGAGGAAGGGTTATAAGAAAGCAAGTCTTCAGACACCTTTAGCCTGTAGCTTGTCTTTTTTCTAAAAGTACTTGCAAATATCTTCACAGGAAGTTGTAAGGCAAACGTCAAGAGGCATGTATTGTTCAAATGTCTTATTCAGATTTTGTGATCTGGGGTCTGCTTGGGTTTGTACTCTCTTCTAGCTATGTAATGTGAGTGTGGCTTCCAGAACATGCTGCAGAAGAACAAGACAGGCAGAGTGGAATAGAATAATAAAATAACAATAGCTTGATTTTATTTGCCAAGGCACAGAAGCAGCAATATTCTTTTACTTATTGCTCATAACTGAGTATTTCTGATCTTAGGTAAAATACTGGTGTGGTATTAACACAGTGCTGAATATTTCATCAGTGGTGGGCTAGAAAGGATGAAGTTGAGGACATCAGTTTGGAAATGAGCAGCAAAGACAGAATTAAAAATTCAGCTCACTGCCTGCCCATGTGGTTGATGCACAAAGCTCTGACGTAGCTTCTGATTCAGAAGCTCTGCCTGCTGTGCCACTCCCAGCAATAAATTGCCTTTTACATACATGGATAAGCAGTCTAATCAAATAAGGATTTAAAGCAGGATGTGTTCAAAGGACCTGCTGATTTCTCTTAAAGCCTGATATTGCTCTCTCTGGGCTTCTATACATATTAAACAGTATACGAGATTTATCAGAGGGAAAAGGTGAGTACAAATACCTAGGTAGGCAAATACCTACAGTGTGCAAATAAATGTATCTTCTCAGATTTTCTGTGCCACTCTCCTATTCCTGGGGCATACTCCTGCTCGTGAGAACCCCCACTTAAAGCCAAGAACTACATCAGTTGCTGAGAGTGACCTGGTTTTTAGCAGATTTTGCATCACTGCCCCTTGAGAAATCACTTGCAGCCAGAATGCCAAATGGCCTCCTACCCAAATGACCTGCTTATGCTTTCCAAGCTTTGTCAGAACAGTCACAGTCAGACAGACCTTATGCAGCTCTAATACTGGCCCTTTTTGACCTGCCCCAACATGAATAAAACACAACCAGCAACATCATTCCTCACACATCTGGAATCCGCTGCTACAATACATGCCTGTCACCCTAATGGGGCATTTGCACACTATACACTGGTCAAATGCTTAGCAAGAAAATCCTCACTTACAGTGCTGCTTTCTACCCTTGGGAGTGCTGTGGGTCTTCCCACGTATCCAAGTGCTCCTACAACAACACTCGCTGTTAAAGCTGGTCGACATGAGCTGGTGATGAAAACCTGCAGATAAGGACTATAACTCTTAAATTTTACCCTGACTTCCTGCTACCATCTCTCCTGGATTTATGGAAATAACAAGAAAAGGCTGTTTTAAGAGGCATAAAAGCCTGCTTTTAGCACAGAAGCTGAATTTAATGTTTTGGATTCTGCACCTTAAAAGCACGGCTGTAAACCTGCCTTTTGAGGCAGGAACTTCAAACATAGCCTGTATTTTTAAAGGGAACTTCAAATGTCCAACTGCTAGACTGCAATTTACCTGATCACCAAGCATCAATCAAAAAAATCTTCAGATTGTTGAAGAAAACATTCTCTATGCAGCTTCTATGCCCCAGGAATAACTCCAGAAACTACTTCATACAATGCAAATTCATTGCTCAGCAGAAAGACATCAAATAGAACAGACAGGAGTTACAAATGTGCACCTTATCTTCAAGTACATCTATCTTTCAGTGACAAAACACCACCTACTACTCATGGATACTACTACTTTGGCAATGGACTGCCTGGAAGACATGAGGGAAATTTTCATGTATTTCTAGTTTAGTTTCTAAAAAAAAAAAGAAAAAAATAAATTCCAAGACCTAAGATTCAAACTTGTCAACGACTGCTATGGAGAAACTGTGCAAAACAAGTCTTAGTATCTCTAGCAGTGGGAAAAATCTAGTAAGAAACAGCACCTGATTAGATGTAAGAGGAATTGAACCCATCGTATAAATGCACAGCAAATTAGATCTCATTTATTTTCCTGCTCATAGAGTTACTTGTTCAATTTAAGGAAAAACTACCCTTGTCAGAGCTCTGCCTTCTAAAGCAAAGACTGTTCACTCCTCAAGGTGAAAACAGTTCATGAAGATCTCTGCAGTAAAGAGTGGAACTAGAAACTGAAACTATAATGCACAAAGAAAATGAACTAAAATTATTTTCAATCATGTCTCCTTACATGTAATTTATTATTCAGACACTGTGTGTGTGAGATGTTCTCACCTAGGTTATTTTTCAACTTTTCTGCTGACTCAGAATTTCTAAGTCAATGGTTCTAAACAAAAGGTATTTAGTGAAACATTTGTCTTTTTGATGAGATTGTAATATTTCTTGGGAATTCTACAAAGTGTAATTTTATTAGAATTTTACTTCTCCACAGATTCTGCAGTTGTAATAGATGTCCTTTCCCATGGGTTTAGAAAGAGCACAGAGACTTAGAAATTAAAAAATTTCAGAACAGAATTTGAATCAGGATGATCAGGGCTCAAAACTAGAAGAATATTGTCTCCTTTAACAGAGAATGACCTCCACAAACTTTCATTAAAATCAACATGTAAAACCAAGCATACACACAATGTTACCAGTGAGAAGAATGCTGATACTAAAAGACACTGTGCTTTTTTCTCATAACTGAGAATTATTTTATCTAGATCTGGTATTTTATCCAGATCTGATAGTGCTTTAATTTGTGCTGCTTAGTAACTCCCAGTATGAGAACTTCATTTTCATTGCTTTAAACTTTGCAATGCTTTGAAAAGTTTTTAGCACAGCCTAAAAAAAAATCAAGGTAGGGAAAAAACTACTCAAGAGACTGTGACAGACGTTTTCTTTGAGATTTCTTAGCTGCTCTCATCTTATTAGGAAATAATATCCTGCTAATTTTAGGCTCTTTTTTCCCCAAAAAAATTAGTTTTACATTTGCGATTAGGAGTGAGATTTTTGTAAACCACTCAGCAGTTAACAGACTTTTGCTCTCATGTCACTTCAAAGACTCTGAAATTCCCATTCCATTTCGGTATTTTGAAAGAAGAAGAAAATTTAGAAGAATGCTCTCACCAACAAGTATTAACATTACCAAGAATAGAATAAATTGAAACTTGAAGCAAAAACCTCAAGGGAATGATAGCAGTGCAAAAGGAAAACAAACTGAGCATCTCAAAGACCTAACAGTATTGACATCTTGGCTACAGAAATAATATGATTTCAAATCATCAATAAGATGTTGTTCCTCCCCCAATGACTCTACACTCACAGACTGAGATTGCTGATTGAGCCTTATGATTGTGGAGCACGGAAACACATGGGGAAGGATAATTACTAACCAGTTATCTTTTTGTTTCCTCCATGTTCCTTCCACAGCTTCCTGATCTCATCCCCCGCCCTCTCAAGCTACCTCACAAGTAAAAGCACATCTCCTTCCTAACTTATGCTTTGGGCAAATGAATCCACTGCTACTCCCTGTTCATCCCCTCCCTGTGTCCTAAATGCATCCTAATCCTTACTGCAGAGGCATGCCTCCCACCGTTGTGTTTTAAAGAAATCAATAATTTATTTAGTCAGCTGAGGCTGGTTATTTGTGAAACTAATCCATTATGTGCCACTCACACATCTTGTGAAAAATGCTGTCCCAAAGACAATGCCTGCCCCACCTCCTGCCTTTACATTTAACCACGTGTTATTTTTCCTGAAGAGTCACATTAGCAATGTGAACCTGGAGGGAAGGAAAGGCCACTCTCCCTCCCAGCTATCTGCTGTGACAGCACTCAGGGAAGATGCAAGCATGGGACTGTTGCTACTTGATTCATCCACAGCCCAGATCATGTGCTGGACATGGGGAGGAGGAGATATCCATTTGCCCAACTAACCAAGAACTAAACACATGACCATTAGGCTATTGTCAGGTTGATACTTACAGTTCTCTTGGATGCTTGGGTCTGCAACCAATTTTTTAGCTGTGGGATTTCCAAAACACCTACATCAGATGATGTAAGTTAAGTATCATGTAAGTTAAGTATCCAAACCCAGGAAGGATTTGCTAAATCTCACTGTCAAGAGCTATACCCCTGTGGCATGGAGGCTCCATATGTTAGTGAACATATTTCAGGGAAGGCACATACAACAGTGTGATGATGCCAC
This sequence comes from Myiozetetes cayanensis, assembly GCF_022539395.1. NCBI lineage: Eukaryota > Metazoa > Chordata > Aves > Passeriformes > Tyrannidae > Myiozetetes > Myiozetetes cayanensis. Next base: position 14,286,059 of record NW_026087742.1, read on the forward strand.
TGCATGTGTTATACAGGATTTCTATTCCAAATGTTCATTACAATTTAATTTAAAATTTATGAACATTGGCAAGTTTACTCTATTTTCCAGCTGGGACAGTGTATCAATAGGAAAAATGAGATGATGTGTTTTAGCTTTTGGTGGTAATTTTTCATCACAGAAATCTATTCCTTATTCCACATTAATAGTTTGCATACCGACTTCATCCTGGATCTCCTCTGCCACAGCAGGCACGTTGTAGAGGAAGGAGAGAGACTGGTTCATGCGCTCATATATCACACGTAGATGTGTCATAACCTACGGAAACAAACGTATTTTAAGGAGAGGAATACTGTGGATAATTTGGCATCATCACAAATTTTATAGGTTATAGACAGCAAGATTTTTTTCACTTGTTCTGTGCATATGATTTCAGAATGCTCTACGTACTGAAACTGTCAAATCCATTACAAAATTCACCTCTCACCTACAGCTGCCACGAAAAATAGCTTGTAGATGCTCTTCCACAGCAACTACCTGAAATCCCATGGGAATGCAGTTATTAAAATAGGGATTTACATTTGCTGTGGGGCAGAGCATGTACACAAGCAGCTATTGTGGCAGAAATCCACAGCCTCATTCATCTTGCAACACCATTTACATTTGCCCATACCCTTAAGTCTTCACAGAACACGCAAACCGAGTGAGGTGCAATGATTGCTGCATCAAAGGGTTTCAGTTGTTTGGTTCTATTTATTTATTTATTTATTTATTAAATCCCAATATTGCAAAAACAAACAGCTCTCTGGGAAGAAAAAAAATAAAAGCTTTGTAAAAACATTGGCCAGCATTTTCAGCTGAAAACAAAAATATTTCTACTCAGAAGCATTGCTGCATTGCCTCATGTGATTACATCTCTATTGCCTCAGGTGCCCTCACATTGCTAGGGTTGAGTCACGACATCCCATGATAAATGCTCCCCCAGGGTACTCTCCATAAGTATCACCTGCCTTCAGCAGAAAGAGAACTAGAGGTGCATTTTAGAAGTCTTAGAAGGCTGACAGGGTAATTAGAGCCTAAAAAGGAAAATGATATGTAGAAAGCGATTTTAATTAAACAACGATATGATTTCTTCAAATCCAGATACAGTATTTATGGGTTTGAACAAAATATTTTGGTTTTCATTTTCCACTGGAAAAAAAACTTTACAAACAGATCCTCCAGTCTGTATTTCCCAACCTTCTGACCAATTCAAGAAACAAAGATGGTGAATCAATACCCATTCCTATAACGACATACTAAGCAACACACTTCACTTCTTGTTTTTAAATACCAGTTTCCATTCACCTGTGCTGCCACACAACCAGCACTGGATTTTGCTATTAAAACAATCCAGTGACTTAGAAACTAAGTCATGTTAGATGCTTAAGACAAGACAAAGGCAACAGTCACAGCAGAAGACAGTTGGAAGGGTGTATTTCTAACTCCAGTCATTTCAAGGTAGCACGATCTGATTGTACACATCTGGCTGAAATAGATGTTTGAGAAATCTAATCTGCCATTCAGGGAAGTACATGGGTTTGGCTTTTAGCAATACCAGTCAGTTCAAAAACCGTGGCTGGAACAGTGCCTGCCATTGAATCCTGCAGAGGGAACAGCACCAGATTCCACAGATTACAGCACACTGTTTTTACAGCTTATCCATTGTGCCTTCAATTTTAATTGCTGTTTTGAAAGCCAGCTACATCTTCAGTCTTGGGGGTTTTGGTTTTTTTTGCTTTCTTACCCTCCATGATTTATGAAGACAACATAAAAGCTGTTCCAAAACATACACATTGAGGACTGCAGTAACATTCGGCAGTTAAAATGCCATGAACTAGTGTCTATTTTAAAAGAACACATTAAACTCAAGTGCATTGCAGTAATCACATTTACAGACATTACAAGTACCTCTGCAATGACTGCAGGAAGGTTGGTTGCAGTCAGATGGCTACAGGACTTCTTGTTCTGCCACTTCAGCTGAGGGAAGTACGACCATGTGTGGTTGCTAAATCTACTACTGATGTTTTCCCAGAGGTATTATTTACCAAAGCATTAATGAAGGCTCGCAGCATTAATGCTCTAAAAGACTCCTCAGGAAATGCCCATGGCTGACTCGCTGTCTGGGTAGACAGAAAACCTGTTTTCCGGTTCTTCTCAGAAGAAAAATCATACCCACACTACTACATCTCTTTGCCCTAATCTTCTGATGGAGAGCAGATGGTTTTTGATTGCATATAGAGCTGTCCACAGAAAGGAGTCGGGTAGCTGGTAAAAAACAGGTTGACAGAAATTTCACAGTGGTTATGAACAAACACTAACCCTCAGTGGGGATTACCTGAGATCTGATTTGGGCAGCTTTCTTTGGGTCTACCATGCGGACGTGTTCGAAGTGTTTGAGGGTGTGCTGTCTGTCCTTCTGCTCAGCACGCACGTACTTCTTCAGCATGTTGAACACGTGACGAGGCTACAGGAAAGAAATAGGGGAAAAAAACCATCAGTTCAGAACAGCACATATTTTAGTTCCTTGCACTGGACCTTCACCACCACTAGGCAAAGTCCTCTCAGAAAATCTGCTGAAACCTGGACTCCGCTGGAAGCATTTCAAGGATTCTCCACACGTGGTCTACTATGCTGGATACTCAACCAATATCAACATCTGTCAACTACAGTTAAACTTCAGCAACGAAAAAATTACAGCTGGTTAACTTTTATAAACAGTAAACAGAAAGTGCATGTTCAGATTCGAACCAGAAAGTAACCTGCCCAACTGCTGCATGGAAGACCATGTGAAAGCACTGCTAAGCCAAGGAATGTTCTGCTCTACTCTGAAGTGGTGTGTTCAGCCTGGAGGAGACTGAAGGCAGAGCTCATTGCAGTTACAGCTTCCTTGTGAAGGGAAGTGGAGGGGCAAGCACTGATCTCTTCTGTGTGGTGACCAGTGACAGGACCCAAAGGAATGACCTGAAGCTGAGTCAGGGGAGGTTTAGGTTGGATATCAGGAAAAGGTTCTTCATCCAGAGGGTGGCTGGGCACTGGAACAGGCTCCCCAGGGAAGTGGTCATAGCATCAAGCCTGACAGAGTTCAAGAAGTGTTTGCATAATGCTCTCAGGCACATGGTGTATTTTGGGGTGTGTCCTGTGCAGGGCCAGGAGTTGGACTTGATGACTCTTGTGGGTCCTTCCAACTCAGGATATTCTGTGATTCTATGAATAATCACAAGACTTGACTGCAAAACTTTTAAGAAGGAAGAAAAAAAAAAAAATCAAGATGCTCTTGCCCTGTCACTACTGCCACTTCCCCAGGGAGAAAACGAGGAGGAAAGGAACCACTGGGCTGAGATACAGAACATACACATCCAGAACACTCAACTGACTGAAAAGCCTAAGAAAAGACCCTCTTGGTCTTCTGAAGTTTCTCAGCTTAGGTGCCAGAGCTTGTAAAAATCTTAAGCCTATGTTTATATTGCAAGTGATTTTAATTAGTAAAAGCTATTAAATATATGCCTTAGGGCATATAATTGAATACAATGACAAGGTGTGTAGCTGAAGGGAACTTGAAAATATACACAGACTGATGACAGAACAGTGAAGGTTAAGATGTGTATTCCTGTGTAATTTCCTGCTCTGCACAATAACAGAGAGCCAAACCAGGAAGCATTCTCCAGCATCCAGCTAAGACATTCAGTTTTTAATTCAGAGTTTATGATGGATTCTGGAAATCGACACTCTCTCCCTCCATTCCCACTTGTGGTGCTGCACTTGTACATCCTACCTGAAGGTGCTGAGCAGTGAGAAGACAGGGAAAGGTGACCTTACTGTGCAGCAGATTAAAGAATGAGCAGAAGTGGTGGACAGCTGGTCTGGGCACTGGCAGTGACAGAGGGAAGAACGTGTGGAAGTGACAAAATGAGTTTCAGAGGCTCTGTGCACAGCCTTCCAAAACAGGAAGCACTGTGGGCGAAGTTGAAGTTTTAAGACTTAGATCCATGGACAAATATAGAGCCTAAACTAATTTAACATTTACATGAGAAATTAATACTAAGCTAGGGAGCTCAAAGGGTTTAAAAACCCCTTCAAGTTTAAGAGAAGCAACAGATTTAAATATCTCTGAGGAAAGTAACCCAAAGGTTATTTGCAGAAGATCTGTCAGACAGACAGAAATAGAGAGATATGAAGCCACTTCCTGCCAGAGAATTAAATTTAGTGGCTCCATTACAGAAAATTCACTCATGAGGAAAGTAACTCCAAGCCCCCAAAGCCAACCTCATCATCAACCCTTGGATGATGCTGCAAGAAACTGTGGACAAATGCTGAAAAGTGAGTAATCCTCATAATGTTGTGGTAAAAGCCAAACAACTGAAACACCAACTCTAAAGCTTTATAGAAATGAAGGCTGGAAGACCAGAAAGTTTAACAACAAGAAGAGAATTCTTAAGTTTTTGTTACCTTTCCTGGTAATTCAGCTTTCCCTGCCCCCAAGACACATCAAGGTAACCGGTTCAGGCAGACTGGAGAGAAAATGATTAATTTCTATTTTTTAAGAGATATTCCAAATGAAATATCGTGTTTAAAACCAGAAGAGAATAGCTTTTGTTTTCCTAGAGTGTGTTTGCATTCACTGCAATATGTCAATGAAACTTTACAAGTAGCTTGTTAGCAGGGCAACAATCTTGAAAATACCTGTCAAATACCACTAACAGCAGTAGTCACTTGGGTACCAGGCCCAAGCAGCCCACCTTAAGTGCCTTTAATAACATTGAGAAATGTCCCAAAATTATCACTATAAAGGAGAAATGAATGCATGCCTCTAGCATGTCTGGACAAGAAATCTTCCTGTGATGGCAGCAGAAATCCATAATTCAAGTTTGGGACAATGCAGAAAGAATATTAAAAGTGTTTCCTTACAGAAGCAGAGACTGCTTTTTCTCAAGCAGAAAAAAACCCCAAAACATTAGAAACTTGCTGTGGGTAGGAATATAAACCTAGAGAGTTTGTGCTTTGTTTTTATAACTGTCCATATGCATGTTTTAAACGCTGATCTGACATGGCCTAAAAGCGTGTGACATTGCTCATTGCTTTGCATACCCCACTGTGGCAGCTACCATAAACAAGGACCACATTCTACAGCTGAATGTAACTTAGAAAGCAAAAAAATATTAAAAAAATTAATTGATTGTTTTCTTCTCAGTGCTGAGAACCATGAGACCTACTGCTGCTTGCAAAGTTTTAACTAATTCCTGGATCAGCAAAAGTACCTCACCTCAAGTCCTACCTCTGGATTGTACTTCATACATATTTTCTTTTAAATGTCATTATTGAGTGAACTGGTTCTGTTTTAAAATCGCAGACACTTTTTGCAGAGATACTTTCAGCAGGATTAGCCCCAAAATCTAATACACCAAGCAGAGATGTGAATTCCTGTGATGGTGGAACAGAGGGACCACAAGGAACAGCCAAGGTCAAGCACAGAGGTGGGGAAAGGCACCACAGGCTGAGGAGATGCAGTCAGACCCTGTGTGTGAAGCCATTATATTCACAGCCATCTATTACTTCGACCCTGGCCCAGAACCTTCAGACTAAATTATAAATGAAAGCTATGCTATTATCAGCTAAATTAAGTTCCCAAGGCCTCAGCTCTGACATTGTCTGTGGCAGAAGAACAAATGGCTGACACATCCCTGGGCCAGCCTGGCACCTCTTGCTCCTCATAAATAATGTACCGACCACCAAACTTCATTAAAAAATTCTGGGTCCAGCACTTGAAATGCTGCTGCATTTTTTGCCAGGGAAAACTGTGTGTGTTTAATAAAAAAACATCTCACAGACAAACTAACTTGGATCAGCCACCAGGGGCTACCTAAGCCTCACGAAGTAATTCCACTATTTTCAGTGGTTTGTGCCTGTTTTGTTCAGTTGTTTCCTTTTTATTTTTTTTTCCAGTCTTCCCCTGAAAGCAGCCAGGATACCACTGATGATGTTGATGACTGTGATTTAGTAGCCAGCGACTTCCTAAGCAACAGGATACAGCACCACACCAAAATGCACTTTATTTCATTAGCAGTGCTGTTCACTTGGGAATAACACTGGCTACTGAGTACTCCAAAAAACTGCACTGGCTGGCAAGAAGCTTAAATCCAGTGTCAAGGCACACACTCACTATCCAGGCAAATGCAGAAAAAAGGGACACAAACACACGGGGTGCAGGTGTGCAGTGGCCAATCCAGGATGAACCAGTGTGAATGCTACCATCATGTGCTTCCAGCTATTTTAGGCACACACTGTCACACCACTTGCTGCCCATGAAACTCATTTCAAAGCTCCCCTTTCTCAGCAGTTTCAAACAGTTGCTTTTTACCTAAAACAGCACAGATCGATCGTAGCCCTTGTATGAGCTATCATGACAGCCTAGCAGATGTACTCATGTCTGCAGGTAATTTAGCTGTCAGTTAAAAATCCTATTTATGCTAGAGAATGTTGTCAAAATATTATTTTATAAAGTTTTCACGAGTATGTTGGGACTTGCATGCATTCAATACATTTGGTACAAAGTGGACAGGTTCACAGACTGTGTATGTGGGCTATGTAGACTACCTAGGCTGACAATGCACCACTAAAACCTGATTTTCTACATAAAACTGCATAGAATATGTGTTGTCTTTTATTTGGAAGACAATTCTTTCTGCGATTTTATATGTATATGTGCGCCAGGGCATAGGTACCTGCCCTGCAACTCCCTGCTTTGAAAGCTCAACCAGGCATTCCTGAAGCTGGTTATCAGGTTTTCAGCTGCACAGGGCACAAGCCAAATGAAACAGAAAACACTGATGGCTCCTTAGCTACCTGGTGGTAAGTTCCAGACCCACTGACTCCATAATCCAATGTCTTTATTTCGGGTGGCATCAGCATTGAGATAAGGTCATCCCCATAAAGGAATCACACAGGAGATCTGAAATGCCCCAAACCTTATTTTTAGCAAGCTACATATACACAGGCACTTATAAATATGGATACAGAACCACACAGATGCCCTTCCCCACAATGATCTCTACACTGCTCCTGGTCTTCTACTTCAGATTTTAAGGGAGTGATGAAACAGCACAGTTTCACTGAGTTTGGAAAATGGAAACATCAAATACAGTTTGCATTGCTAAAATCTAACTTAGACTCTCCTCAAGGAAATCCAAAATACTACAGAGAAACCACATAAAAATTAAAGCACTTCTGTGTATTGAAAATACAACTTCCGGGCTCTGTGCCACGGAACTTCCATAGGAAATTCTGAGCTGGCTTGTCATTTTTGATCAAAATTCACTCTAAATCAGAGAGGAAAGTTTCACAATGCTGTATTGTGCTACTTAATCTTGCCTTTAGAGGAAAATCAATCAGAATTTTCTGATTACTGCTCCTGCAATGAGCAACAATTGCTTCTTTTCATTCACTATGAGGAATACTTTGTGCACCACATTCAGTATATTTTACCTGCTACGTTATTGACTAGCAGGTCATGTTTCACCTAAGAGGAGTAACTCTAGAAACATTCAAGAAAGGCTGGACAGGATGAATGCAGGACTTTTACTCGTGGGAAAGACAACTAAACCCCTATCCAGCTACCTGTCCTGTGGAGTTAAAGATGCCTTCTCATGATTTCTGCTAATTTATAATAAAACATGTCACCTCACATATCACAAACACATGGATACATTGCTACCTAAAACTTCCATTTGCCTCCCCTGCCAAGGACTTTTCCTGTGGCCAGATAAAATGAAAACAGTATTTGATTAAATATATTATTTGCTTTTCGGTATTTGAACTCACCGAACTTTGACAAATTAAGATAAATTTTGTTTCTGCTCGCTCTTTTAAAACACTTAATTCCAGATATAACAAACCTCACAGGGTTTAAAACACGACACTCTGGATTTAGTCACATAGAAGGTTCAGAAGGTGCTGGAAAATGGAGTTAGGTGACCATGTTTGTTGAAATCTGACTTGGTTTAAAATGAGAGCTGAAATCCGTGCTATTTCACAAAAATCCTACAAAGTTAAGTGTATGTGCGAAATTCCACAGCTGGAAGTTTATGGATTTGGAGGAGCAGAGCTAAAGGGTGGAGTATTAGAGCTGGACTGTTCTTTCCTGCTGCACAGGAGGATTTTTATCACTAGATCAGCAGCAGTGCTTTGGCCTCCTTCCAACTGCATATTTCCACAGCAACCTTGTTGGACTCAGGAAGGGGTTTGATCTTCCCAAACACTGAGGCACTGAGCATGGGCCCCTCTGCAGATTCCTCTTCCCTAACCAAATAGCCAAACTTGACTAGTTTCAAGCCGTGCTGTGCTCTCTTGTGAAGAGAAACTGCTCCCACAGCACAAAGGTACCAGAGCAAATTCTGAAAGCAAAATTCCGAAGTAAAAAACCAAACCAAACACATGGAAAAAATTCTAATGTATTAATGTACATGCTAGGGTTGATCTTAATGATCCTGCTCTGTTCAGCAAGAATTTACATTTCAGTAAAATACTGCTGAATTAGAAAAGAAGCATTTAAAGCTGATTTTAATGATGAAATGCTCACTTTAATCTATGCACAAAGTAAAGAGGTTAATTAATTACCTTTCAAAGTTTTCCTGTATGTTTTCCTTCTCTGAAACCCTTTATTTCATCACTAGGAGCTGGATTTCTTTTTTGCTTCTCTTTGTCCCCTACCACCAGCTTCCCATGGAGAATGTGCCTCTCTTACCAACAAAGATTAAAAGGGAGACATAAATCCACCAAAATTTGACATGCACGTGAAAGAGGGAATACAAGCAAATTACAGAATCAATCTCCTCACAGAGAATGATGGATTTGAATTCCCCCATTTAACTTGCAAAATGAAGGGGAAAATTTCCAACTGTTTAAAAAACTAGAGGCATATTGCTTCCAGCTGCCACTAATCCTCCCTTTCTGTAGTAAGCCCATCAAGCAGGATGAAACAATACAGTATTTTGACACTGGATACTGAACAGCTGCACCCCATTTTCAAAGGCAACAAAGTAGAGCAGCACAGCTAAGCTGGATCACGAATCAAGGATGAGGATCAAATTTTAAGTTTCTGGGCAGCCTGCATGACAGTGCTTCTGAGAACAGGAGTACAAATATTTGGTTTTGCTCAAATTTATTTTCTCGTAGACCTCGAAGCTATGCAATTTCCTCTCTGCATGCTCCCTGCCTCCCTTGCTGCCCTGACTGGTACTCTGAGGTACACCTCTGACACTGGCACTGGGCAATCCTCCATGTAACACACGGAGGAAAAACCCCTGCAGTTACAGTTTTTGGTCTGATAGAGAAGCTCTTCATAAAGGATTCACAGACTTACGCATTTTAGGTAGAACAGCACTGAAAACAGCTGAGTTGCTAGGCAAGAATGTACTGACTACCCTCTGTCCATAGCTCAGGGACTTCTCCAGACAGAGAATTTTCTCTTCAGCTCCCCTGAAGAGAAACTACCCAGTGAACACAAGCACCACATGATCTGTGCACACAGAGAAAACAGGAGGTCTCAGCAGGTCAAGGATTTCATCATTCATGGAGAACCATCTATCACATCCATGATCAGTCTGATGACACCGGGAGTGCCAGACTCACTGTACACATATGGAAACCGATCTGCAGGCAAGGAGTGGTCATGGCTTTCTAGACATCCAAGAATAAAATTAAATCCTGCTGCTTCAAGTGGTCTGCCAGAAGTCCAGTAAATCTTGGGAGATGTTCAAGTACAAGGCAATAGGTCCAAGTTATTAAACAGCACATGGGAAATACTTCTTTGTACACACACACATATATACAACTATGTATATATATCCATACACACCAGACTTAGGGTGTGTGCAACACTTCAATAAAAAAGCCTAACTTATTTTTTAATTTAAACCCAGATTCTGTCCTTACAACTCTAGAGAAAGAGCCTCCATCACTTTAAATACTGAGAATCTACTTCTTTAGTAAACATACTAATAGCAAACCATGTAACTTCAAGGCTGTGAAAAGGGGTTTGAACTGCCAGAGCAAAATATAGCTAGGCTATCAGAGCTGAATTTTCCATTAATCCCATTTTCTCTTTGGCAAGGCAGGCAAAGTTTGGATTCCGAGTGTATTCAGATTTCTGGCTCCATATCTGCAAAGCAGTTGAGTGGACTGGATTAACTCATTAGGCCATTCAGCTATCATCAATCACTCCCCAGGTTTCATCCTCACAATACAACCAGACAAATACTCCTGCTGAATTCAAGGTCAGTGTTTTCATGGGCTTTGACCCACACCTGACCAGCAGTTCAGGGGCACACACCTCGACTGCCAGCAGCTACAGAGCACACAACCAAAAAATGCCAAGGCAAGAACAGGACCATCAGCATGACTGACTAAGGACTTGTTTAAAGATAGTATTTTCTAAACTGTTCACCCCTGTTAGTTTTGAGATGAGTCCCCATTTGGCAGCACCTACATTCAGCTCATGTTATGTCTGTGCTTGCTGCTTGCTTCTTTCAGAATTTTTAGCTTTTGTAGGATATATATAGGATATATACTCAATACAGGATGCATCTCAGTCTTTCAAACAGTACCTTCAAAACTTCTACTGGAGTCATGTATCAAGCCATGCTCTTTGACACAGCCTTACAGGCCTGGTGCCTCTCCCTTTGATGCAGGAAATGTATCATTAATTTTCATGTCCTGGGAGCTGACTACAAGCAGCACAAGCACAAAATGCAAGTTCTTCTGGTCCCAAAGTTATTGTTAACATTTTTGTCCCTTAGACTTCTGCAGCTGAAGTTCACTTTGTATTGTCTCCATTCCATAAATATAAAAGGTTGAGTTCCCCTGTGCTAGGAATGAAGCAGCACATTTTGGCAGCTCTAGAGACCATTCTGCTCTTATATGTGGTCCCCATCATCCTCTTTCACAGCCCCAGATACCTGCAGAACCAAGCTGCAAGCCTGATCCACACATAGTTTGAAACCAAATCATTTTACTGGGTTACTTTTCAGACAGAATTACATTTGCACAAGGCTCAACTTGACAGCAGGAAAGTTTAGCTCTAAAGCCAAATGTGAAACCTCATCTCCAATGAATAGCCCAAAACCAACTGCAAGGAAGCAAACAAGACCTGCAGCCAGTCCATGCTCTCACCTCACTCAGTTCTGAGCTGCAGACTCCAGTTTCCTAAAGGAACCTGCATCAGCTTCTAACTTGCTTATCTGTCCCCTGATGAGCCCAAGCCCTTCACTACCCTCACTGTGGTCAGAGGTTATAATAAGCACATCACACTCAGGCCAGATAACATCCTCTACCGATTTCATACAGAACAGCTCATCTTCCACAAATTACTGTACTGAAAAATACACATTAACTCTTCACACAACTACCATGAAGTCTCCCCATGACACTTTTACATAAGTAAAAGATTTTCCTTTGACTTGGCATACACGGTAAAAACAACCGAGTTTTGCACCATGGGGTGGAGAAAAAAGTTCAAGGATGATGATGATAAAGAACTAAGATGATGATCACTTTTCCATGCTCACCAAACATGCAGGTTTCTCTGCAGAAGGAAATTCACTTAAAATACATAATTTAATCAGGTTAGTCATATTGATGTAATTCCCTGTGAGGCCAAACTCACTAAAAGACTCAGCAGTGTAACAATGTTTTTTTCCATCTAGGAAGTGTTCAAGGTGAGAGGTATATAAAACATTTTACTCCTCTTCCAGTGTGCAGATTCTCTTCTTCTGGAGTCCACTGACCAGTTATTGTGGTATCAAACACAAGCATCAGAGATATGGAGTCATTAGAAATTCCATGCAATCCTCATTCTGAACTTAAATGTTTACACCCACCAAAAGCCATCACATTCAAACAAGACAACTTTGAATTGCTAGTGTGTGTCTTCATGCCATTCAACAGTCCTCAGAAGATCCTTCACCAAACATTTCAACAGTTCAACAAACAAAACAGAAAATCACAACCACCCTCGTCTTCAAGCTCCATGTTGACAACTTACTGTGCATCATTTGGAGGGACACTTCATCCTTCTCCTGAACAGCTACAATTTCTGAGAGCCAAATCACTGCCACATCATTTGCTTAACTACCTTTAGGTATGTATCTATCCATCTGTAGGTATGTATGTTCAGGGGGTGCTTGTGTCTGCATTTATGCAAACTAAGTAATTGCTGTAGTAGCTCTTGCATGGGGGACACACACACTCCCTGCTCCATGGCTGGACTGCACTGGACACACCTCCTTTTCCCCCAGGAGTGATCCCCACAGTGATTCTGAACAGCTACAGAGGTTGTGGTACCACACTTACCCTGGGTGGCACAGTCTGCAGGGCTGTGATGTAGTTCTCCAGAGCAATGCGGCGACGGTCATTCAGCATCGCTTCCACCCGGGCCATGTGAGTCTCCACCAGCTGCTGTCTTTCATTTGCTGCTTCTTGTTCCAGAGATTCCACTTTCTCCTGGAAATGCTGAAAAAAACATCCGTCACAACAGAAACAGTGAAGACACCAGCAGAGAGCAGCAGACGTGAGCACCTCTGTCTGCAAACCAATAAAATCTTTCCCCATGTCAATCTGGTCTGGCTCCCAGGAACTCTGCCCTGAATGCACCTTTTACTGATTTCAGTGGGAACTGCAATGCCCTGTATTCACGAACCATCTGGTCATATTTTATTAATCTAATAATAAAATAAAATATCCCTGACATGTTCAGGAATCCTTTGTTTGCCTCATGACAAAGGTTCAGCACTAGAGAATTGTGCCCAGAGCAGGAAGGAGTTTGACAAGTGTACACCCCTGCCATCATGACCTCATGAGCAAACCTGTATGGGGAGAGGAAAATGTCCAACCTGAACACAGTCACTATAATTTCCCTATAAACTGGCCACCAGGAAGAAAAACTGAGCCCAAACTTACTCCAACAGAGGAAAAGACTGACTGGGTAATACGCACAGAGAGCAAAGCTGCGGGATCTAATCTGCAAACCAATCTGGTTCTGAATGTTTCCTTTTTATAGATCTGCCCTGAAATCATTCCAGCAGTACTGAATATTATCTGACAGTGGGATTCAAGGAGTGTCTGGCTTGTCAGAATTTTTGAATTATAGTATAATTTTGGACAAAATAATTTTTGGCTGAGGGTTTCTTTCAGATAAAACTGATGGTGATCCCTTCCTTAAATCACATTTTCCATCTCTGCTTTGAGCTTAGACTCTGCAGCTCGTATTAGTTTATCATGGTCTAAATTTTGATAGGAGCCCACAGGAACAAAGTTTTCAGTTCTCACTGAAGGCGTATCTAAACTCAAGTGAAATTCTACCCCTCTGTGCAGTCACGAGTCCTGCACTGCTGTTCCAGGGACTGGCTGCAAAGTATGGAGAGACTCAGCAGCCACTAACAGCTGGAAACAAAAATAGCAACAAGAGCAGAGAATAATATCGAATTTCCATGAAAGCAGGTTTTAAAATTACATCACACCCAGCACCCCTTGCATTTTAACTGGGGCCCCAGCTGGCAAGGTTGTGGTTGCATTTTCCCTTACCTGGATAACAGCTTTCTTGTCGGCCTTTGGCAAGTTCTTTGCTTGGCGTTCTGCCTCTTCCCACTCCCTCATGACCTAATGAACAAAACAAGGAGCGTGACTTTCCTATTTTCCTCTCTTGTCTCAGGGCTTAGCAACAGCCAAGCACTGCAGCTCCAAGAGTCATCTTTCTACATTCCTCTCCTCCTTTTATCTCTATAAAAAAAAAAGTGGTTGCAACATTTAACAAAGGTAGGATCCTGTTATTAAATTAAACAAAGATGGTACTTCTGTGCCTGAACACCGTGCCAAGCCCTCCTTCACAACTCCACTGTGAAGCAACACAGATGTTAACCAGCCCTCGAGCAAGGGAAGTGAAGGTCTCCATGGCTGAACACACTGAGCCTTTTTCACCTCAGACAGAAAGAAAACTGCTTCCATTTATGTACATCCTTGGACAAAATGAGTGAATTTCAACTCATTCTAATTGTCACCACAAAATTTTTTAAGTTTATTTGGGCTGCATAACTGGCCTTTGGGTAGGACAGATCAAAAATTACACAACTTGTGCTAGTCCACCTACTTGTCCAGAAATAGGGGTATTAGCAACGCTCCAAGAATTGAATATATATCTCAAGAACAACACTGACAGAAAAATAATATAGAAGAAGTTTCAGTACCAGAAGCAATTACTCACAACGTGCATTTCCTTTACTTCCCTTCTCAATAAAACACACCCTTTCAAACCATTTAATAGAAACAGTCAAAGAGAATTGAGAAAAAAAAAGCTCAAAATTCAAATGCATAACTGAAATTTTACCAAGACCAATATCAAAGGCAGGAAAAGTGAGACCTGCTGTGCCTCATGTTTGCAAGTTGAGCCTCCACCACTTAGTTCCTGTCTTAGTCTTCCCAGTTTTCCAGACACAGTGCTAATCAAGCTCTTTGATGCACAGCACTGGTGGTGTCCCAGGGTACCTGATTGAGCCTGTGACCTTAAAAAACCCCACACGAACCTGGGCTCAAAGGAGACTTTTACAAGTCCCAGATCTTGAAATGTAATCCCTCAGAGTTGTAGGCCTTAATGATTGCCCAGCACACCGATACCTGCACTCTACACGTGGGATTTTGTTGTCAAGTTTTCATCCTCCTTTTCACCCCAGGCCCTGGATCATATCTCAAGACAGCAACAAAGCAGTCATAGCAAAAACAGATCAACTCAGTATCACTGAAATTATTCATCAATAAGAAATTCTGGCCTCAATAACCTGGCCTCTGTGCACTTATAAACCTATTCTCCCTCGTTGACAGCACAGATCTATGAAAGAGACACAGATTTATGGCTCTTCAAGCATTGGTGGCTTTGAGGAGGGAAAATGACAACTTCTGATTGAGATTTAAGCAGCAAGCCATTTCAAAGTCAAACTTCTTCAGAACTCAGGACTTAGTGCCTGGCAGACTCCTTTGAAATAGGGCTGTAGGGGTCAGCAAGAGGGAAAGACGCAGTATGGAAAATGTCATTTGTTATCAAGAGTACAAAAATCTCATTACACTGAAAGCAGCGGAATTCACTCCCATTTTTTACACGGGAGCACAGAAGCATATCTGCAAGAGAAGAATTTATGGCAGACATTTGGGTTACAGCAATCAGACGAGCAGAGGTGACTGCCTGAAGGTTGGCTTACTGAGAAGGTGAAAGTCACACCAATAAGGCATCCTACCTTCGTCAGGGGCTTTTGTTCCACATTAAGTCTTGACCCTTTTTCTGGTAATAACATCATTAAACCTCTCCAAAGAGCCCTGACTGTAACTGAGGGGGGTAATCCCACTAGCCTGACAGTTTTAAGGAAGGAAACAGCCTTCCCACACACAGTAATAGGGACGGTGGAATGTAGGGAGTACATGAACTGGTATTATTTAACATCTTTGTTGGGGACATGAACAGTAGGATTGAGTGCACTCTCAGCAAAGTGACACGAAGCTCAGTGATGTGGTTGATACTCTAGAGGAAGGGATGGCATCCAGAGGGACCTGGACAGGCTTGAGAGGCAGGCCCGTGCAAACCTCAGGTTCAAGTTCAACAGGGCCAAGTGTGGGTGCTGCACCTGGACTGGGGCAATCCCAAGCATCGATACAGGATGGGCAGTGAGTAGACTGAGAGAAGCCCTGCAGAGAAGCACTTTGAAGAAGCACAAAGAAGAATCCACTCCTGGTGGATGAAAAACCAAGTAAGAGCCAGCCATCTGCACTGACAGACCAGGAAGACAAATGCATCCCTGGCTGCATCAAAAGGAGCATGGGCAGCAGGGAGAAGGGACAGGATTCTATCCCTTTACTTTACCTGCAGTGCCACATTCAGCTCTGAGACCCAACTTAAAAGGATATGGACCTGCTTTAGTGGGTCCAGAGGAGACCATGAAGATGATCAGAGCACTGGAGCACTTCCTCTGTGAGGCCAGAGTGAGAGAGCTGGGATTGTTCAGACTGGGGAAGAGAAGGTTCCAGGGAGACCTTATAGCAAGCTTTCAGTGTCTGAAAGGGGGCCTCCAAAGGCAGGAGAGGGACTTTTTTCATGTAATGCAAAAAAGTAGTGATGTAGTGATAAGAAGGAATGGCTCTAAACTGACAGAGAGTATCCTCAGATTAGATATCAGGAAGAAATTCCTCACTGTGAGGGTGGTGAGGCACTGGCACAGGTTGCCCAGAGTAGTTGTGGATGTCTCATCCCTGGAAGTGTTCAAGGCCAGGTTGGAAGGTGTCCCTGCCCATGGCAGGGGAGTTGGAAACAAATTATCTTTAAGGTCCCCTCCAATACAAACCATTCTATGATTCTATACTGCCCCAGGACTAAAAGTCAGCTGAAGACCTCTCCAGGATGTTGGAGTGACATGCAGTGACACAAAAAAAATCCTGAACATAACACCAGCCCTGTTCAGGCTGGTTGAGGACTGAAATATTTTCAGATACTTGCTTTGGAAATAAACTTCCAAGAAGCAAGACTATTCCAGGACAGAAGGTATCATTAAGTTCCTATCATAAGGACTCTACATGCTATGATTCCAAAAATACTGTAAACAGCCAGAAGAAGAGTAAATTTAAGACACAAGGACGTCACAAGATGTCTGAGGAGAGAAATGTATAAATATACTGCTCCCTTGAGTAAGGTTCAGTATCTGGTTCATTAGACTATTTAGTGGCAACTAATTAAGTAAGGGAGCAGTGCAGGAGGTAAGAAACTAAAAAGAGAAAGAGGAAAAGGGGAATTGTACCAGAAGAGGAAACAAGAACCACAATACTTTGCAATAAGTTAGCATAACCTCTCCCTGTTATACGTCAGAGAATAGCAAGCATTTAAAGGTTATGCCTGAATCACTGAATGACTATCCTGTTTGCATGGGAATGGAGCTTTCCTGGTATGGGGGTTGCATTAATTATTCTTGGGAAAAGTTTAAAATTGTAGGTTAATGTAATTCTCTTTACAACACTGCCTAGGAAATTTTATAAGCCTTATTGCTTCAGGTATGGTGCAAAAAACTTTCATGATCCACAGTCTAAAGGGACGGACACATGAGAGCAGAAGGGATTAAAAGAGTCTGAACCAGAGGTGCACCAGGAGCACAGAGACAGACTACCCCAGTAAAAGAGTCTTTTAGGAATTGTGAACTATGAGGAGACACAATCACCGACTGAAGCTGGGTCTCTGCTTGTGAGAGCATTTTCATAATGAGTAAAAGAAAGAAGAGTTGTCAGAATTTCATGGTAAACAAAGGGAAATCTCAGAAAGAGGACATGCAGAATAAATTTGCATTTGCCCTGATGACGTGTTTTAAAATATTTCATTTCAATATAATTTTTTTAGTGATAAACTTGCCTACTCTTTAGATGATTACATTTTGCACGTGAAATAGAATGCATCTGATTTTTTTATTACTTAACTGACTGTCGCAAAGTATTCACCAAATCAAATATTTTTTTAAAACTTGCTGCTTTATTAAATAAAAGAAATACCTGTATTTTAATATTTTTAATGTACCTATCGTGGTGCTGTTTCCCAGGTCTGATTTCACTTGCTGAACTGGCCAGAGCTGGTTATTTGAGTCGTTTTTGCAGGAGTGACACTGCAGTGAGGCAGGGAGCTGACCTGCCTCACCCGCCGCTCGTTAGTGCTGACAGGAGGGATGGCTGGGACCGTGCTAACGAGGGCACCCGAGTGAGCTCCGGCCAAACCCTTGAACCACAGCCTTCAGATTTGAGGGGGCCCAAATGCACACATGAAATGTGCAGCATGTTTACCCTCGAGTCTCCTGATGCTGCAGCTCAGTGCTTTGCCCGGGTAATTCTGTTGGCCTCGAGCACCGATGCCGTTTGGTCTCTGTGATGTTTTCTGGGTGCCTGTCCATTTGAGCAGCGTTTTCCCACACAGTTGTGTAGAAAACAGAAAATACACGGTTCACCCAGACACTGCCCTTAATTACTCAGCTTTAAATATTGGGATTTTGGAGACAAACATGAAACCACAGCAGGGATCTGAAGACTATGCCTTTTGCACTGCCTGTCCTTTGCTTTCAGGATGCCCACCCCTGCAGTGCTTTTTTACAAAATGCTATTTCAAGGGGAAGGAATAATGGGGTGGTGACTGCATTACACACCAACCCTCCACGTGCCCAGCCAGAGCAGGATCTCTCTCCTCTGCTGGGCAGGCTGTGTGCCTCTTTTATCCTCCAGATTTCTGCTCATTAAATTGGTACTATTTTCTCTAGTTAAAGAGGAGATGGCTTATTTGTGCTACAACACTTCCCAGGCAGATGAGGAGCATCTACCTTCCTATCTATTAAGCATCATATTCTCAGTATGTGTCTTGCACGGATCAGACGAGAGCATCAGGTAAGATGCCCTGTCTTATTTACTAGAAAAGTGCCAGGCACAGCTGTAGTGCCAGGAAGCAGGGACTTATACTAAGAGCTTAATTTAATTTTAATTAATACAAATTTTCATTTACAGAATAGCACCACGAGCTAAAGGTTAATGTATCAGTAACAGAGAGAAACACTGTAAATGCATCATGGGAACAAAGTTACGAAGAAAAATTATAGTAAATTAGCTATACGGATATATGCAGTGCATCTGAATTATACTACATTAATTTTTTGTGGTTGTTCCATCCTAAAAAAATATGTACCACAGGCCTTCCTTTAAATCTGTTATATTTTTTCTTTGTTGTTATTAGAGCAAAACTGGGACCACTCTTTATTGGCATTGCTATTTCTGAGAGAGTGGGTAACTTATCTCTTACAGCGTCCAATAGGATTAAAAAGAGTGTACAGCTTCAGGCTACACAAATCTGTTTGGTTAAAAATAAATAAAAGGGTTGATTCAGTTTGGATTTTCAGTTCAAAAGCACCAACTTTTCCTGTTTTCTTTGGCTTCAGATGCATTTTGTGTTAGCTTGAGGCTCAAGACCATGGGATGAACCTATGTGATTCTACACTATCCCAGGGCACAGCCCTATTCTACACACACAGAGAACAAAGCTCATCACAAGCCACATCCTTCAGCTGCCACAAGGGAAGGGCAACTAATATAGTGGCAAAGTTCTTTACTTAAAAGCAAGAATAATCTCACAAAACAAACACCCTTCCACAAAGATGAGAACAATTTTTAACAGATTTTTTTTTTCCTTTTAACCAGCACAATCAACTGCAGTGACTTATGATTGGTGGTGACCCAACCACAAATGTGTGCCAGGCAGCTGAATTCTCAGACAGAGTCAGAGAGGCAGAAAATGGTGTGTTCACAGCATTACAAATTGGCAGAGCACCTGGACGAAGCCTTGTGAAAGAAGAAGATGAAGGATCACAAGCATCTTATGACTTGACAGACAAACTCAACCATTTAGGAATACAGAAATCTCCCCTTACCTGAGACATCCTTTCACGATGTTTAGCTTCAAGTCTCTCCTTGGCTTTCTGGAAATGGGCATGTTCATTCTCATCTCCAGGTGTCTCCAAGTATTTGTCAACAGCATCAGGAGTGCTAGCGGCTGTGGTAGGGACTGGGGTGAAATTTAGAGGTGGGGAGGGAAGGGAGGGGGAAGAAAAGCAGAATTTCTACTTCAGTACAGGGAAAATTCAGTTGTATCAAGCAAGATGCATCTGCTCTAGTTTCCATTGAAATAAAGCCATTCATTTAGCCTCAGAGGAAGATATAAAAACATGTTTTAGGTGAGCATGTTACAGCAAATATATATAAATATACCAGGATTTCCCCTCCTACCCCATTTTATAAACCAAGAGAAACTCTTCAGAGTGAACAAAGCAATGTTCTTCAAACAGGTTAGAAACTGCTGTCAAAGTTAAAATTCCAAGTAAGGAAAAAAGCCTAGCAATGTCTGAAGTCCATAAGCCAGCAGAAAGCCCTTTGCAAAGTTACATGCTTTGTACATTAGCATATTTTTAAAAGGTAAATTGTAACTCGAAAGTGTGAATGCAAATACATTTTAAAGCACTTACAGACCCCACAGTAGTTAATGAACTATCTCAAATCCTTCGTTAGTGACAGTTTGGCCTCACAGATATTTACTTCATTTCTAACAACTTTGATTAAGAAAACCCCTCAGGGATGCTGAAAATAATCAGCCAGTTTGCACTAATTGCCAGCCTTTCCTGTCAGGTAACTGGGTGATACCTGTGACACCGGTAGTGGAAAGATTTGCATTTTGGGCAATTCAAGAAAAGTGAGCAACAGTTCCCACACTACGCAGTGACATCCAACAACCCCTGCACTAATTAGAGTAATTTCTGTGCTAGGCCATAACAGCAATTAAAAAACTCTCCATTGATGATCAACTATTTCAACTATATTGTGCCTAAATATTTTACTATATAATTCGTTTCATCTCCTTGGTCACATCTAGTTCAACCACCGCAAAGTTAGTTTAAAAATTCTGCCAAAGAAACAAAGACTGAACACATAGCTGTGCAGGACTTTTTTTTTTTAAATGAGTTTGATTATATGTACTATAATGAACTTCACTTACAGAGGTAATTCATTTTAGTAGATAGACTAATACAGGCAGGGAAAATTCAGGATACTCCCACACCCCAAACGTTTCTCAATGTCTTCAACAAAAGCAAACTTGAATCTGAAGATCAGAATGAGTAATAGCAACCAATATTTATTTATGACCACTTCCCTCAAAACAAGTTCAAATATAAGCACATCTATGCTAAATTAATAAAAAAAATTAAAACAATTAGTTAGAAGTACAATGCAAAATTAAATATATCCAATGAAATATATCCTCAAATTTAAAGAAAAACTTAACTCCAAACCCAAACTTTTCCTCCTTAGATGTATAACCCTAAAAGCAGATCAAACAAACCCATCCAAAATGAACAGAAATCCTTTGGATTTTTGCTGCATTTGAGGTATCTCTATATGTTCTCTGCAAAAGGCATGAACGGTTTTGGGTGTTGTTGGTATAAACTGCACAGTGGATTTTCTAAGTTAGTGGATCAAAGGAAAGGCCTTGCTTGTCTCAAAACAAAAAAATAATAACCTACAACAAATTAAAAAAATCTAACTGAGAAGTCTTAGGGAATGCAAAGCATCACTCCTCCTGCCATTATTAGATTTATTTCATAAATATTTAATTACAAGTTTACATTTTGTAAGATGGTAAACTTTGTTACTGAAGTGCTGTAACAATCAAATAGGGACAAATAAGCTTCCAGACACACAAAATAGGATGCAACTCCATATTTTCAGTGGTTAGTCTTACAACATCAAACCACTGTTATAAAAGCACTGAAATTTTCTTTCTTTTTAAACTCTTAATGATAACAACCCATCGTCAAGGACAACCTGGTTTGTGCTGGGGTGCAGTGCTGCCTGCCAGAAAGGATACAGCCAGTGTAAGCAAATTCCAGAAAATCACCCAAAGCTCAGACTGAGTGAAAACATTTCTGTAATGCTCTGAAGTTCTACGTGTCTTTGCCTTTTAATCTCTCAAGCACCAAATCAATTTCATCTTCATCTTTCCTGAAGCTGCAGTTAAGTATTATGCATTTTAATTGCATTTAGAAAATGAAGGGAAAATGTTATTTCAAAGCGAGAAGGAATTTAAGTGTGTCAGGCCACCAAGCAAAGGCCATCCCTTCCAGGGACTCACCCAACACCCTCTGGCAAGAGCAGGGAATACTCTTTTGCAATGTTTAACTAACCTTGCAGGATTTTTCTTCTGTGGCTCTGATTTTATTTTTTTCCCCCCAAAATACCTGCATGAGATTTAACATTCACACTATGGTGTGGCAATGAGTTCCGTGGTTCATTCAGGTTCTGAAGAGATTCTCCTCTCCCTCATCCTCTCTCTGCCGCTGTGGCACACAGAGGGGTTCAGCATGGGAGGATGAAATGGGGAGAGCTCTAGCACATTCACCATCTTTCTCCATGTTTTGTGGATTTATTTTTTCTAACTGAACTCAAGTTGTACAAATGTGAGCGCAAAGAAGTGATGATCTACATAACTGTCCAATAAATTATGCAGATTTAACCTTTAATTTATTAAACAGGAAAAAAGGTCACCAGCATTTGCACTAGGGCACAGTTAAGCCACCTCTGCATTCAAGGTTTGGTTTTCCAAAGCTCCTGTCTAACACAGGCAGCCCTGACAGGCCAGATTTTTGGACACTGTCCACCAAAATGCTTGGTGCCGTGTTTCTGAACAGGTGAGAGCAGCAGGTACTGAGAACTGGAAAACCTGACTTCAGTGCCTGGTGCCAGGGATGTCAGAGCACCAAGACCCCTCCAAAAGCTGCACAA
The DNA here is from genome assembly GCF_022539395.1 of Myiozetetes cayanensis. Classification (NCBI taxonomy): domain Eukaryota; kingdom Metazoa; phylum Chordata; class Aves; order Passeriformes; family Tyrannidae; genus Myiozetetes; species Myiozetetes cayanensis. The sequence goes on from NW_026087742.1 coordinate 14,308,451, forward strand.
AACACCAAACAGCGACTGGGTATTAAATGCCACAGGCCTGGATTCCCAATATAGCCAGGCTGTGTCCAGGAGCAGGGGAAGGATGAGGGCAGGACATCAATACCTGACTGCAATACTCTCTCCCCAAGCTAATGCTGATGAGGAGCAGCACTGCACAGGAGGGGAGAGCCACTACCCCTGACCTTCAGCAAAAGGCTGGTGTAAAGCCATATGGGGCCTCTCCACTGCATGCTCCCCCCAAAAAGGGGGCTGAGAAACAGGCATGGGAGCTCATGGGAGCTTGCGAGACCTGTCTCCCCATAAGCAGCTCAATCAGTTACAGTCACCCACCAGGGAGTGTACTACTAATCGGATTTAGAAAATCTCTCCTGAGAAAGGATTCCTGACAACAGCGTTATTGGAAAGAAACAACTGAAGCCTGATAGTTGGAAAATGATGCTAGGCAGAAATGGGGCTTCATCATAACAATGACCAGCTGCTGGCACCCCAGGAAAAAAAGACAGAGTTACAAAAACACTGAGCTTCCCTTCAGCATAAAGCAGAAACATTTCACAATTTCTTCAGGGCTGTTGGCACAAAACCTACCCTCTGCAATCCAATACCTTTGGGAGCTTTGTTTATAGAGGTGTACTGCATGTTTTCTAATAGTAAATTGGGAACATTTGGTCAGAAATCTGTTAAATGCAAGGATTCCTTAAAAATCTGCAGCCTGATCTCATTTTATGACCCCACTTGCTCTTAGAAGGGTGCATTGCCTTGTTTTATAAGGTAACTCATTCTAGTGTTGCATGAAGACTGATCAAAAAGTGTGTGTTGACAGATGTGAAAGAAATGCAGTATCAGCTGACATTTTCTTCACATTTTCACCCATTTTATCTGTCAATTCCCAAACAGATTTTTTTTTTAAATATTTATTAGACTTTAAATCCTAACCTTCCTAGAGACACAACAGAGGTTCAATAACACGGCCAAATTGTGCACCACACATTTTGCTATTTAACAACAATTCTCACTTTAACAGAAGGTCAAGAAAAACAAAAGGCAAAAAAACCTGCAAGAATATGCCCCACCCCCAATCCTGTTTTACTATTCTGCATAAAAATAAATAATCCATATCAGCACTGCCAGTGAAAGAAAAGCAGTCATTCACCGATCTCATGTAAGTGAAAGGATCAGTAGATGCCCCTTTGCTGTATGACACTGGTTGTTGCATGTAAGAACCATTTGGAATGAGAGCATTACCCAGCTACAATACGGTATTCATTGGATGCATTCATTGCCTCTGGATTCCACATACGTAAGTGCATCATTAATGAAGGATTAAGATCAAAGCTTTCGGTTGTTGACTAAGATCACAACTAATTACACCACTTACGACAATCACAAGTGCAAAGGAATATCTTCAGCAAGAAGGGTTTCTATTATTGCTGCTTCTGCCTCATGAAATGAGTTGTGATTACAAGGTGGAATGCCCCTGCTTCTGTGAACAAGCTACTCTGCTTACAGCAGGGAGGCAAAGCCAGTGAACAGAATATAAACAACAGGGAAGGAAAATAACAATCACCTTTTTATTACAAACCAGAGAAATTACAGGCTGAATGACACAAGGCTGGGAGAGGTTTATCTAAGACTCTAGCAAATCAGCATTATTTTAAATGTAGGGAAAAGGATGTGTTTTTACTTAAGAAGTTGTTACATTTAATATAATTTGCTTGGAGAAAAGCATTTGCTGAACTGTTATGCTTTCTATCCATACTGGGCACAGAACACCGTGTCCTTACATACCACATATAATCTGCTGCATTATAGAGACAACCATTCTCACTCTTTGCACTGTAACCTGGAGGACCAGCAGGCAATGGGCCTTTCCTTTTCACTTTTATTACCTTCTCTTCACACACGCTTTTACCAAGACCACTCTCTGAGCCCTGCCTAAAACTAAGGAATAAAGGGTCTCCTTGTGAGAATGAAAACCAGATGCGTCCCCAGTTTTAATATTTTACCTGTAAATCGGAGGTTGCTGTTGCTGGGTTTTTTAGGGGTTTTAGGGGCAAACAGACAGCACTGCTGTGCTCCCACTGTTGGTACCACCCCTGGACTGGCAAGAGTTCTGGGAGCCACATCTTTAAGACACCCAAAAAGTCTTGGAAAGAAAAGTGTCCTTCATGAAAACTGATCAATTCTGACTACAATGGTGGGGACTCTGAGAAGACAAAACATGGATTAACAGACTCGATAAAAACAAATACATTCTTTATGAAAAAATCCACGTGTGTTAGTGCTGAGTTATGAAAAAAAGCCCCCTGTAGCAGGAGTGGTTCTATGTTCAGAGATCACATCTGAAGCAGAAAAAAGAGTCAACAGTTTTGGGACCTGAACTTCTCCATCTTCAATTTCAAGCCACTTCTTACCTTCCAAAATTTTGTTAGATTAGATGAATGTTTCTGAGGTGAATCAGAAAGCACACAATTTAAAGCTGTCTACTAGTATAATTGAAACAGATTTCAGACACAGGTAACATGAAGAGAGTTAACACATGGAACAGGATGCACTGTTCCAGAGGGATGCCCTTTCTCCTTTAGTAACACTTGGGTTATCTCATTGTTTTAATCACCCACCAAGGCTAAACTACTTGCCATAAAAGACAGCATATTTTTTCTGCAATATTTCATAACTTGCATTAGTATTCAAAGAATAATTACAGGTCAATGTAGCAACCTGTGCCTGAAAAATAATTAAAAACTAAGTGCTTTGAGATGATAGAGAAATTGCACATTTAAAAGTTACATTCTGTCTTGAACTTTACTTTGCAAAGACTGATTCTATTTTCCTTCACTATGTTATAATTTAAAGAGTTGGTATGGCATCAGACAACAGGTAGTTTGAAAGACAGTTTAGTAAAATCCCTCAGAGAGAGAGGAAAAAAAAACAAATCACCCAGCAAAACATACCATACTCCTATTACTCCTCATCTACGGCCTTAATTAAAGTCGATATCTGCCATCTAAACTAGATTTAAGTTCCATTTTCTCATATAAGAATTCTTCCGTGTAGGAACTTCAAGATACATTTCCTACTCATGCACAGCTGGAACTTGGCAATCACGCTTTCACTGCATCTCCATGATGTAACCTCCCCTTCACGAACTCTGACAAACACAATTTTGCCTTGCTCATATCAACACACATCTCATCCATTAATGGCTCAGATAACCCCTCTACAAGTTCTTTGATTCACTTCATGCTTGGGAGGAGGTCCTCAAAGCATATTTTCTTCAAGCATCTTTGCAGCACTCTGTTGCAAGGTCATTCTTTTTCAGCTTGCCATCATAAGTTTAAATATTTATGAGGGGAAAAAAACCCATTAAATTCTTCACCTGTCACATCAAATAAAAATACAGACAGAAGTATTTTCCTGAACATGGCTTCTGCCAAGGTTGTAAACAAGAGCCATCAAGTTCCACAGAGTAAAAAGAATCAAACCAAAGAATTCTGTGGTCAGACCCAACAAAACAAGTTACAGCAAAGTGTCCACAATAATACCTCATACTAATAAAATTCTTAGTGTTTGGAATTAACACTAGTCTAACTCTTGTATATGAAACCGTTTACATAATTTCCTTTTTCAATCCTAAACTTTACCCACTTGCTTATTAAAAAGGCCCAGTCCAATACTGACTCCATGTGTAGTTCAAAGGTGAAATAAAAGTGCAAATTTATATAGGTAAGAAACTGTGGAAACAGAAATTAGTCACTTGCATCTACCAAAGGTGGTAGTCAAAATTCACTATTTAAATATATGATATTAAATTCATCCCATTACATCTCCTAGGCACTTAATGATACAGGTCAAGCATTCACAAGGAATGAAGGACTGCAAAAACACATTTCACTTAAAATTTCATCTACACTATTTGAAATGGCCTCAACTTTACCAATTCAGCTGAGTTTTCATGCCAGAGAAAATAAAACCCAGCAGATACAGGCAATTCATGCTGGAGATGGTGGGAGATGGACACATCCAAGTAAAGACTTGAGAGGTAATATCCCCTTTACTGCTTATTTGGGAAACAGTAAAACAATAGAATATAAAGAGCCTTTGTGACAGAGCAACAGGTTGTCCTAGTGTGATTGGATTAGTGAATTTTAGTAACTTGGGAATTTTATTTCTTCAAACAAAAGACTCCATACTTATTATGTGGAAGACATCCTTGCAGTATCACTGCTCCTAAAAGCAGATTTTTAGGATTTGAAATGCTATCACTAGACTTCTGTACATCTCCCACTTGGCCATGACAAATCAGCACTGTAGCTGGTTGCTGCGATGAGTATTTTCCACCACTAAGTTCACTGTCAAAAAAGTGCATTCCTGGCATGCAGCAACTTGCAAGCTCTGCTGCATTTATAGACAGAGGCCTCCCAACTCCCCCATAAAGCTCAAGAGCAGCTAAGTCCCAGTCCAGACTGTGCTGTAGACATGGCCTGCTTTGTGTCTTTGACATCCTACCCAACCTCAAGCTCAAGCAATCTCTGTAGTTGTACAGATAAAATGAGCAATCGCCCAGTAAATAAGCAAAAAGTAATAATAAAAAAAGGACTGACAACAGAAGCATCATCTTGTAAGCCACTGCTGTAAAAAAAAGCAGAAAGAATGGATCCTCTGTATTAGTCAAGTGTTGTGCACCATATTTAATCTACACTGTGTGCAATTCCATGCATATTATTAAATCATAGCTTTCAGTGTGTTTCTTCTCATATCTCCCACTCAAAATAAAGTAAAAATCACCAAGAGATTTAGCAAGTTTCTAAGTTCACAGTATTTAATCCAGAAAAGAAATGCTACTCTACCTAAGTTCACCCAAAAACCTGGAATGGTCCTCTGAAATGATCAAAAATAAACCCACGTGTGTAAACATTTAAACCTCCCACTTGGCTTCAGTGTTTACTCAAGGAAGGAGGGAACTGATGACGCTGAACCCTGTTGGCTCCCTCCGTTGCGAGCCACACAAATTCAGTACAATGATAAAAAAACCCTCCAGCTATTTATAAAAGGTCATTTTAATGCTATGTCAAAGTTTTCAAAAAGTGACTGTGCTACCAGAACACAGCTCATTCCCACTTCAGGTGAGGCACAAGTGAAAACACAGTACCATGAATTCCACTCCGCTCTGAAGGCACCTCAGCTGCAGGAGTTGCTGGGAGAACTGTCTGCTATGGAACTGCTGACAAATGTAGCACATTTAAGAGAATGGATTTTTTCAGCTTTGAAGTCCCCAAATTAAGACTTGAACATTAATGTAATTTCAAAATAGTGCTCATTAAAAAAAATGTTTTTCCTGTAGCTTTAAGGATGTTTAAAATGCAACAATTAACCTATGAGTAAAGAAAGGTAGTACAATAGATTACTTTTTAGTAGGATAATAAGACAGAAATCATTCCTTTGATAGCAGTAATATATCATTTTTGCTTATTCTTGTCAATATATACCCATCCTGAGGTCATTAAATCTGAATTAACTGCCTGACAGATCCTAATGACTTCAAAGGAGCCATTATGGACAGTCACACAGTAGAACTTTGAATCCTTGCATTGAACAGAAACCAGACAGTACTGAACATTCTTATTAAAAATCAATAGAGACTGAGTATGTGGTCTGGCAGGCTGAAGGAATTGGTAACAAGATCCTTCAAGCCTTCTACTTCTAGGGCAATTATATATCAATTTTCAGGGAGCTGGGTGATGAACGAAAAAAGTGTGACAGCAGTAGCTCCTACCCAACAGAGAAATTATTTTTGTCAGACCTCAGAGCTCCAGTCAAATCCGCTGATCGTGAAGGGAGTCTAAGGCTTTGCATGACAGGACAGACTCACCTTTTCATGTCAAGGCAAAGAGACTTCAGCAAAGAAGCAGAATAAAACATGATTTTTTTTTTTTTTTAAAAGCAAAGTGTTCAGGATATTAGTATTCAGATTTCACAGTATATGAGTATTTGTGACAAAAGAACACCCTCACATTTTGGTTCAGTCCAAATTCAATTCATTACCAGAAAAACTGACTCACATCCCACCCTTTCACTCTTAGCCCACTACAGAGGAGAAACTCAGTGCTATCCACTATTGCATGTTACTCTGTAAAATCTTACTCCTTTATCCTGAAAATTGAACTACAGCTAGACAAAGGAAAGACATGCTCTAGCATCCACCCTGTCTCCTGCCTGAGAGAGGCTTGCTGGTTTCCTTTGTTTAATAGGACACAAGGGAGCAACAACAATGTAAACATTGGATAGAAGAGGAACGAAGAAGTGATTAAATAAAAAATCATGAAGTGGGGAGGAGGAGGCACAAAGATCAAACAGAAAGACTAATTTAGGGGTGACAGGAAAAAAAAAAAAGGACAGGAGAGAAAAGGAGTGGCCTAGATGGAAAACACTCCACTGTTTTTCTTTTGTTCTGTGGGACTGGGGTGAGGGTGGTGTCTGTGATACCTCTTTCATCAACATTATATCAGTACTAAATATAAGACGTCACTTCAGTGCTGAAACATATTGTATTTAGCACTGCTAATTATTTTCATTACAATTTCTATTCAGCAAAATTATGAAAAATAAGGAAAAACAGCACAGTGAGACTGAAACAGTACATGAAATCAGAAGAAAATAAAGTTGCTTTCAGAAATAAAAATATATCTAAAATAGCTTGGAAAGTGTACCCTTATAGACTCAAATGTGTGAGAAACTACTGAAGAAAAAAGATAACAAGGAAAAACCTCTGGGAGATACAAAATCAGCTTGAGTTGTGCAAATGAAGTCAAGCAGTTCAAGTACTCAACCCAGCTCCATTTTCCTTGAAGAGAAAATGACTTAGACCAAAAATCGTGAATCCCAAAATAAATGAAGAGATCTATGGAAAGAACACAAATGGTAATGGTTTTGGCATTGTTTTACTGAAATCAATCTAAGGAAGAAAACACCCAACTCAACAACTTCCATGAGACAGAGCAGAATCTCCTGGGTTTATCTGAATATCCTAATGGATTTGATATATAGCAAACTGTTAGTCTTGGAAGAGAAGATTGTTTATCCTTGCACACAGAGAATGCAGAGACAAACCATGTTCTGCATGTCTGGAAACATCTTAACTAACACAGGAACTTGATGGTTCAAAATGTCCTGTTAGTAAAGACATCAGACCTCATTCCAACCTACTGCATAGATCTCTCTTTTCACTACATCTTGTGTCTTGTTGCAGAAGCTGATCACAGACCATGAGGTATCCTCCTCACTCACACTGTAGCAGATTTCTCTATGTCCCTCCCTGGAGCTTTGCCATGAGCAGGTCTAAAAGATGCTGAGATGAAACGCAGTTGGAGCACCAGAACACCAATCCTGCCTCTAGGAATGCTGTTGTTTCTGCTCCAATAAAATACAGGTCAGCTCCTGTGCTCCATGACACACACGGCACTCCTTGCTAGGGCTCTGCTTTTGTTTGTGTACATTTTTAAGCCTTGTACTTACTGCAAACAATCCTAGCCCCACTTTGGAAAATATTTCACTAAAAGGAGCCCTAATATGCTGCTTCTGTTCTGCTCCTCCATGTTCTGTGAGCAGGCAGGGCAGTGAGATATGCACTCACTCTTCCATGTGCCAGATATAAATGGCAGCCACCACTCTCCCAAGAGTACGTGTTTGCAAGACAGATGGATGGGAGTGTTCCACAGGCTCTCAAAACCCAGCTGATAAATCTAGGGTCTAATTCATCAGCTTCACTGCCCTATGCTGGAGAAAGCCATACTTCTCCAACTAAAAATAACAGTGCAAACACTTTTCTTCAGGGAAAACGATCACTAAGACATATGGTTGAGTTAAAGTAAGTGGGAGGTGATCCACATCCACGTGCATGGCAGGGAAACCTAAAAAACCAAAAGTCATTTTCCCCCCTTTTCATTGCAAACACACATGAAGTATTCAATCAATCCAAAACCAAACAAACAAAAAGAAGAAAAAAAAAATGGAAATCAACATTTTGTTTTTTTTTAACTTTGATTAAAAAAAGGTCAGAAAAACATGAAAATACACCATAAAATCTATGAGCTATTTCTAAACTTACCTGAGGCTTCCCTAAAGTTAGTGATTTTTCCTGTACATGCATTGCATGTGCACATACACACAGAGAGAGAGACACACACACAAAACATCAGGATGCTTGGGCAGAAAATTAAGAGAAGGTGAGTGCGAAGGCCTGGTCTAAGGAAGTGTTAAGCTCTAGGCTACCTACTGCAGACCCCGCCTACAGCACCAAGAAGTCCCCCACTCCCACGCCGGGTTAGCCAGGAGGATTTAGCGGTGAGCGGAGGTGTGGACAGACCGCGGCCGGGGTTAGTGAGAGCCCAGGCCCCATGGAGGGCACTTACTGACGCTGCCACAGACCGCCATGCAGTACTCCTCTGAGTCAAAGTTGTTCCGGTTCCCGCCGCAGCCGCCGTAAAAGAAGGGCGCGCACTTTCCTTCGGCCACGTCAAAGTACCAGCGGGAGATCATCGCGCGGCACGGACCCGTCTCGGCTTGCTCAGAGCACACCTCTAGCCACAGAGACCCAGAGGAACCACATTTAGCACGTACATGGGATCGCCCCGGTTTCTTCGTTAGGTGCCTCTCCGTGTCCGCGCTTAGGGGCGAGGAAGGAGATGCACCAGGAGGTGTTTCAGGGAACAGGAGACCCTTCCCCAGAGACAGTGGAGGTAAATTTTGAACTGACTCAGGTTCCTGCCATTAAGCCTGCCCATACTCTTATGTTTTTATGTTTTAGCAACTTCATCCTGAGGGGTGTTGCCCTCAAACAAGCTCCAGCATGGTAGCCGTGGTACCAGTGTGACATTTCATCTGCTTCCAGGCCAGAGGGTACAACCACTGCTGACTGTGGGGTTTGCTGACAGCCCTGGGCAGATCCCTGCCCACGAAGCCCACTCCGTACCTGTCTGGAAGGGGAACATCTGAAATTACGAGGAGCCACATGTTTTTCCTTTTGTTTTTTAGGTATATATTCCCTCTCTGACCAAACTGAGAAGGTTTCCTAGTTTATACAAACAAAAAAATCCCCCAAACTCATTTACACATTATTGTGGAAGACAAATTCTCTTTAGACACCTATTTATATATAGTTACTGTTGAAGAAACTCCCTTTTGAAAACCTCCCAGCACAGGGTTTTTAATTTACAGTTCAAGGGCTCACATATATAAAATTACTGTCATAGTTTGAACCCATCCATGGGAGGAAATCTCATCCCCAGTGGATATATATAGAGGAAAAAAAATTAAAATGGTTTGTGCTCGTGTTTCACTGTGAGCTGCAACAGTCTCTGCCTACATTCTGCAACACCTGAAAACCTGAGGGAAGAACCAAACCACACAAATTAAAGGAAGACAAAGCAAATTCTGCCTGCAATTTGGAGTTTAGCCAATTACACATGTAAATGTATAGCCCTTTACCAATAATGTTCCAAACAGACAAAAACAGTTTTATCTTTCAATGTGCTGCATAAGTCATTTCAAATCTACATAATGTGAAACACCAATACACCCCTCATTTGCTTTCATCCCACGCGCCTGATCGGCAGACAAACTGCCACAGTCAACTGGAGGCTTCTCAAAGCTCTGCATACATTTGAATTTTGTGGAAAGCAGATCCCTGGAGGTTGAAAGGTAGGAAGAAATATAAGTGCATTAGCGCTGGAAGTCTCCTGCACACTCATCACCTCTCATATGTTGGCTACAAGGAATCCCATTTTTCAGAGTCTGTTCTGATCCATCAATTCACTGTCCTCAAGAACACTGCTATTTTTAAATAGATTTTTATGTTCAATCATCACTGGCAGTACACCTGTATTTCCTTAAATATACAATATAGGAACAATTCTGCTTGTGTTTAATTTATTCACATATTCTAACTTTAAATAAAGTCAAGAATCAATATTAGGGAGCATATATTTGCTCTGAAAGAACCAAATATATACTTTATTGCAAGGATGTGCAATAAATGCAGTAATTCTGTACCAAGCAATTGGGGAGAAAAGAATACTAAGTTTCTTACTAGAAGGAAAACCAAACAAAATAAGTATAATTAATTGCACAGCACATTAATTACAATTAATTGTATACTACCATATGATTAATTATAGACCATATTTAGTATACAAGTGTTTCTTCTGATTTATTTTAAAATCAAATCCAGCCACACTGCCCAATTATGCAGTCAAACCTTCACACAAAGCTAACTTTGCGCAGCCTTGGAAGAGCTGCCACATGTCAATTAAAAATGAATAATGACTCTTGACATTAAACAGACAGGTATAATCAAAAGAATTTTTACTGACAGGAAATGTCATTTCAAAAAAACCACAAAGGTCTCAACAACTCAGTCTTTCTCAGTTAATGTTGACTGCGGGCCAACCTCTACCCACACCAGCAGGCGCCTTCAAGGTTTCCCTCAAAATGACAGTTCTGCTATGAAGTCTGATTTATTTTACTTTGCACTGTTAAATGTTATCAGGAAGGAAACGATTCACGGATTTAATCTGAAATTTCCTATAGGTACCTCTCTTACAGAAATAGCAGCAAAGATTTTCTTTGAACACACAAAAGCAAAGGCAATTGTTTATCCAATAACTCACACCAGTGGTAACAAGGAATGGGCTCTTTGGTAACTTAAGGAATTTATACACATGAAGATGCACTTGAACTCAAGTGTTCAGGAAACCACAGAGTAACATATTAAAAAGAGTAAGCCTGAACCACTGCAGCTGGGGACAGGCCCCCTGCCTGACCTGTCACCTCCCACCAGGCTGGAGGTGACATCCTTCCCCCCAGCTCACACAGACAACCCTACTGCTCTTGGGGAGACCTAAGTGGTAATTACCTCATCACAGAGAGAAGTGTTCTACTGTGTTCTAATGTTCATGACCTAAATGAAGAATAAACAAGAGAGGGGGAAATGCTCTTGTTCACTGTTTCATGCTTGCTCTGTCTGAGGGAAGCTGGTGCTGGTCTAGTCTAGGGAACTTCTCTCTCCTGTCATCCTTTTCCCAGTGTTACCATCTCCATCCACCATTCTCTGTGAAGGGCTCAGAGCAGTGCTCATTCACCCCTTCTTCGGGGCAAAGATACATTTTTAAGCTAGCTTCACTGCCTGGGCAATGGTCCCACCACTCCTGGTGGTGGGCCAGATGCTCCTCGCATGGCTCTCCATATCCCCACCACTTGTCCTTACAGAAAGAAGCCAATGCATTTGGTCCTCAGCTGCACCACCTCAGCTGAGATGGGGAAATGAAGTGCTGAGATGGGAAATTCAGTGGGTTTTCCTGGGCTATGAACACAGATGCCATTTCCCCTTCCTTTCACTGCTATCAAGTGCAGCAGTTAATGCCTACGATGGATAACATATATTAACAGATATCAGAAGCTGGTAGGTAGCACACACTGCCAAATGACTCATCAAAAAATTAAAATGTCTTTGCTTCACATATTAATCCTGTTGCTGAAAACTGATGCAAAAATGAGATTCTTTCTGCAACTGTCTAATTCAATTTTACTTGATACCCCAAATAATTTGTATCTAGTGAGCTTTGCTTTGCTTAAGTGACTTGCTCACTCTTCCCTCTACAAGGATGCATTTTTGCCTTTGGCTTCAGGAAACTGGATGAAATTGAAGAGGACAAGCATTTGCCATAACCAAGATTCATAAACAGTCCAAATGTTGTTTTCAGTCTCTTACAGTTTTCGAACCATCCTTCTCAAAAAGTCAAAGTTTCTCTCATCCTCTCTGTCCCTAAACTGAAGACCACAGTAGCCAATATCTCCATTCTCCAAAACCTTAGATATGGTAAATTACCTTTGAGATAATCAGGAAAGTATAATTCAACTTTCCTCATTCCAGCTTCTTGAGGCAAAATCAGTTGTTTCTAACCAAGCAGGTGCTGATTTGCTTTTAAATCAAATAGCTGAAGTGTTATACTGAAAACTAATCAGTTACACTAAACATTGGCAACATTTTTTCCTTGAAAAGCACAGACTTGAGCACCCTAGGAAATACAGTCTTCAAGTATGTGGACATCAATTTATAGTGGCTTTACACAAAGTACTTCCATAAGCACTCATTTACCAAAATGCTGTAAGTAGAGCTCATTAGAATTTATGTACAAACATTTTAGATACTTTTGATGATCAGTTTTTACAGAGGGAAATATATGGTTCTGAATGGCAGCCTAAATTTTTCATTACCATATAATTTTTTTCCTGTTCCTTGAAGAAAACTGATTTAAAATCAAAGTGAAATTATAATTGCTTTCTTTTAAAATCTCAAATCCATGCTTTCCCCCCCCCCACACACATGGGGACTTGCACTCTGAACACCAACATTTTCAACTGAGGAATCTGAAATAAAATGTAAACTTCTAAGAGGGAAAAAAACTAAAGCCATATTTACATATTTCTGTCTCTGTATCTCTGTAAATATCAAAGTTCCTCAATATTTTGTTCAGGATTTTAATTTATTTACACGACCATGAGAACTAAGCTCATTTACATGCTGGCAGTCAGTCCCAAACCTTAAACCAGAAATTTAATTTTAAGAGATTTAAGAGAAAAAGGACAAACAGGAGGAGTTAGATTACTAACTCCAACCTGCCTGGGAAGCTGGGTCCTATGTGTAGTTTACACCTCTGAGGAACCTGCTGCCCATGCCATCTGTGTGTCACACTCACACAGGACTGGAACAACTCCTAACAAGAACCTAAACCACTCAGCTGCTTAAGTATGTGGGATAACAATCTTAAATTTTACCATTTATATCTCACTAAAGAACAGAGTAATTAACTGATTAATGCAAGAGAAGCCAAGGGAATAAACCTCTCCAATATATATCATGAGGTATATGCTCCCCTTCATCATGCACTAGAATATACAAAATTAAACTGGAGTAGTTTTGGCTTCCGTGTCTTCAGGAACTGAGAGCTATAGTTTGAGGATATTAAAATGCATGTATCTATATCAGTCTTCATTTCTTAACTAGCTGGGTAAAATTAGCCAAGAGCAAATGCACTGTTGTCCTTTAGTTATGCTTTTTGTGTTCTAAAAAGGCACAATATTGTTTTACTCAATGAATTAATCAAAAGGGAATATTTAAAGATAATTTCACTGAAACAAAACTTCCTCATTCTGAATATATGGTTAGAAGAGGCAGCCAAATTTTAGAGTGAGCATTCAAAGACAAAAGCTGATTTTAGAAGAGGTTTTTGGAATTAGGAGACAGCTGTGAAGCTGGCACAAGCTCTAGGAATAAAGTTGGTGTACAAGCTAAAATACTTTTTCCAGAGAAAAGTTAAATGATGACTTCTCAGTGCAATACTGAGGACAGCTCTTCTAGAACTGTTAAATACCCTAAAATTGTAATTTCCATCCTGTGCAATTAAGACTGAATTTCTTTCTATAATGTTTATTCTTAAGCTACTGCAAGGGCGTATTTAGAATTAAAAAAAAAAAAAAGTAATTGTATACTTGGCTAGAATACAAAGCCTTACAATTCTGAAGCGGAACAAATATTTGAAAATACACTTTCTATTTCTTGTGCACAACAGAACTACATTTGGAACTAAGGTACCATAAAGTTACCACTGATGGCAAGAACCCAAACAAAAAATCCATCTTGAGTTTAAATGTAGGTCAATATAGTTTCATGAAATTATGCATATCTTAGAAAAGGGATTATTTCCACATAACTTCACAATTCTGCTAAACATGGCAAGACAGTGACTATGAGGATTAGCACAGAAGTTCATTCTAGTCTTTTTACGCAGCAAAACAAAATATGCAATTTATTACTGCTTCAATATAGTAAATGACTTTTTCTCTAGGGAAACAGATTCTTGGTAGGATATACTTTAAAGGAAACTACTTTCCACCTGCCAGCTCTATGTAAAACAACATTGTATATTTAGTATTTCAGTACTTCTGCCCTTGACCCAAAAATGTAACAGTATATTGTGTTTCTGTCAACAAGATTACCAGATCATAAAAAAAGATTTCCTCCAACAGTAAAACATAATGAAGTATTATATTATGGTGGAATAGTTGTGCTTTAAATTATGTGCAATTAAAAGCTATCAGTTGGTCTAGCGCAAATCCGTTAGGTTAATTTTATCAGCTCTTGTTCATATGTCAGAGTAGATGATCATTCTTAATGAAGATCCCACAGCAAAAAAAACCTCAGTACAGTTATCCAATGTGTACTATTCATACAGTAAGCTATCATGTTTTTGTGATAGGGAATATAATCACACATTATCCCTTTCCAACTAGAGCGTATTGCATAGTCTTGAAGCCTAGAAAGAACAAGGAATTATTACTTCAATAAAATGATAATAACCTTTCAAAGAAGAAAGGTTGCCCAGAGAAGCTGTGGACTCCCCATCGCTGTCAGTGTTCAGGGTGAGGTTGGATGGGCCTTGGAGCAACCTGGCCTACTGGAAGGTGCCCCTGCCCATGGCAGTGGGTTGGAATGAGATGATCTTTAAGATCCCTTCCAACCCAAGCCATTCTGTGATTCCACAACTCTATGTAAGTGGGGCAAAGTCGGGAAAAAAAGCCCAATTAATCTAGCATATGCTACTAATACTATCCCAATATTCCCAGCTGGTAGGTCCAGCAATCACGGTTAACCTCCCTTGTCTTAGAATAGATGGCAGATGTTACTGAATGGATTTAAAGTCTTTCACAAATAAAAATCTGTAGAAAAAAACCCCCACACTAGATCAATAATGCTAAGAGGCACCACACCAACATCAGGCTACTTCTCTCTTGCCAGGAAACCAGCATATGGTCTCTCCCTTGCAACTCCAGACTGTAAACACAGTTAAAATGTCACGTCAGGCAGCACTGCTTAAATTCTTCCCTAACTGTTTAAAGAAATCCACCTGAATCAGAGAAAACAAAACCAACTGCTAAAGGGCAATATTCCAGTGCTAGAGGAGGCAGGTAAGGCTTATGCTGCTGAACCCCCCACATCTGCTGAGAGATACAGAGAGAAGCTGCCAAGTGTTTTGTGCCAGGCTGACCTTGCTGCTCCCCTTCAAAGAGATATGATTGACTGTGATGCTGACAGGAAGCACTAAGCCAGAATTGCTTATTCTTTGTTGTGCGGCAAGAGGGACTGATTTTTCTTGTAAAATCCTGTGCTGAAGGAGAACAGAAATGAAATCACAAACATCTGCACATGAGGGGGGTGCAGCCCTCCTGCTTGCCTGTCACATGCTGGTAGAATCACCTGAAGGCTGGACGCCTCAGGAGCAGCTCTGTGACACCTGTGACACTGTGGCAGTGACAGCAGAGATCAAACCCCTCCCTTGCCTAAATCCTGCCCTTGCAGAGTCACTTCCCTTGCTCCACACAGAGACAAAAATCAAGAGCCACAGTTTTCATGCAGGGCTTCATAAACGAGCCGTACTTTCTTCAGCACAAATTCAGTGCTAACATCTCCCTGTGACTGAAGGTGAAAAATGTATATGTGACATTAATTTCACTGACTGAATTCCTGTAATCACAGTCCCACAATCGCTTGGATTTAACAACTGAAGCCCAGCAAGAGCGTATCTAAAAGTTTAAACTGGGTCTCCTGCTATACTTTGTATGAACTGGGAGTACAGATGGTCTCTCACAAAAAGTAGGAAAGTGAATACTAGTAAATACTGGGCTATGGAAAGTTTATTCACATTTTTAATAAACACGAAAATATGGTTGCTGCAGAAACTGAATAAAAATACTATCCTCCTGCCAGTGGGCCTTCCTCATTCTCTAGGCAAAACTAATTTCCTTTCCTCTGAACATAAGTTTTCAAGTGGCTCTACTATTGCTATTTTGGTCACGATTCATTAAAATGTGCAGAGAAATAAAATTGCCTGAAAAATTGATTCTACAATAGCTCAAGTGTCTTTAAAGTATAACATTACATTTATGCTTTTCAATTATTTATGGCTGATGGCAACCATTCTGCTGATTTGGGGGAGAAAGGGCTCAGCACCAGCCCACAATGAGATCCTAATTCATAGCTTCCGAACAGTTGCTCTTTGTTGATTTCACATATGAAAGCAACTCCTCTCGAACTGGACAAACCCACTGTGCTCTTTACTGCTAAAGACGTAATATTAGTTACAGCTTCATAAAGCACACATAAAACTGCCTGTAAAGGGTCTGTGAAGAGCGTCCTAGGGTATCTTTTAGGAAATGCTTGGGCAAAGCAGCCTGGAGCAGAGCCACACATACAAGAATGAAGCTCCGACACTTCATCTAGAGAGGCTTTCAAAGTGTCTCCATATAATGGACCACTTCTTAACATGTATGCTGTCTACAGGGTCCCTCTGCCTCTTTCATTTACACTGACAGTGACAAACTTTTCTGTTTGCAACAGCAAGACACCAGCAGATGCTCACCACAGAAGTCCCTGTGCTGGATCTGCTGCCTGCATCGGGACGACAGGGACCCTGTGGGAAGCTTTCTCTCGTGTGCAGCAAGAGAATAAAAGCAAATAAGCTGTAAGTCATTTGGATGCTTTTATGCTTATAAATAAACACTTTGCATAGTGCAGCTCTGTCAGATACCACTTGCACACACACAGGGACAGTCCCTACACTATCCATGCCCCAGGAGGGCTGGAGGTCAGGAAGCCCAAAGGTTTGCAGCAGAACTGCACTAAAAACTTGTACCGGTAGCAGACTGGCCTCACCTCAACTTGCATCAAGGAATGTTTCCCTCACAGTCATCCAAGATGGGAAAGTTTAGACTGGGGAAAAATGGTACACTACCATTTCATGATCATGAAATCAGAATCTTTCTAATCATACCTTTCTAAAAGACTTCTAAAAGGTGGCTTCAGTAATTCACCTCATCTCTTTTATATTTTACATTCATGTGATTATATACGACTTTCCTGAAGGCTAAGCATCTTAACCTCTTTGAAATGTCACCCTCAGAAAAGAAACATGTTCTACCTAATTTGTCCTCATTTCCACTCATCCAAAATCCCATTAAAGTCAAGTGTACTTCTACTTCTTTTTTTTTTTTCCCCTCTCAATATTCGTGTACCAGCGAGAGCACAGCATTTTATCCCCAGGTGGTAAAAGCTCACATATGGAAATATATTTAATTGGTTTAAAGATTTAAACATAAACTCCTCCCACCCCCTCCTCATTGAAATGGCTCTCCAACAACTGAGCAAAACACTCAACAGTTATATAAGACAAAAAGGCACAACACTGCACTGCCAGCCTCAGAAAGAAACATTTGCAAGTGATTTTAGCAAAGCTTTAAAGCTTTTGATTAGCGAGTTAACCTCAGTGCAGAGTGAACAGAAAAGCCTAAACCAAGTGTCTCTGCTTTTTCCCAAGCACCTTCTGTACCAGGCAGGTGTGATAAATCATAGCCAGCATGCTCTGCTCCAAACCTGCTCTGACAAACGCTGGCACCACAGCTCAAAAGAAAAGGACACTGCCACATGCAAAAGGCAACACTCTGATGGCACTGAAATCCCAAGCATCCCCAGAGGCAGGGAGTGGGAAAGCATGGGGGGAGGAAAGGAGCCAGGCCAGATGTTTTCTGCCTCATTTCACAACTGCCCCAATCGCTGCCATTTTCCCTCTGCCTTCTGCATGTCACAATTCCTTTCTTTTAAAATATAGTCTTTAATCTCATTTCCTGACACCATCTCCAGCACTTATTGGTAAAGATGTAAGCACTGCAGAAGAATTGGCATCTATCTTAGTAAGATTTACACCACACTGAACTGTACTTATTAAAATAGAAATACAAGGATAGTTAGTTCAATTATGTATTGTAAGAGAAATGTGACATTTAAAAATACTATGTTGCTATGTTGTCCATGAACTAGGGTAAAATTCAAAGTTTAAAATGCAATTATGTTAATAACTACAAAATATCCTGAAAAACAAATTTTAGAAATGTAGAATTTTTTCTCACTCCATGTCTTCTCTTTTGGGCAATCCATTCCTATTTCCTCTTTCCCTGCCCAATACAACTCACTTGTTAGGATCACTTTTCTGCATAGTTATCTCTGAATTCTCCTAATTCTACTGAATTACTAATTAATGGAGAAACACTGCAGACAGGTATTTAATAGAAATCACACAAAATGACTCATCACTGCTGTTAACATGAGAGACCAAACCAGCTCGTGCTTCTTCCTGCTTGGAGCTGACACTCCCTATCCCTCAGCAACACATGTGCACGATAACCCACACACAGTTTCCTGTGTTATTTGCTACATATGGCAGTTGAGTTTTATTTAATGTTACTTTAAAATAAAAAACCCCAATCCTTCTGTCTCCATCCACACCATACACAACAAACACACTTCACGGACAGAGAGTCTCTGCACCATCCATGTGCCAGGAGGGCTGGAGGTCAGAAAGCCCAAAGGGCTGTGGCAGAACTAACTCCAAACAATATTTGTAATGGGAAAGGGAAAGGCAAGGAGATTAAACGTGCAAATTACAAAAGTCAAAGCACAACAATACTTTGGATATTTTGCTGTTTGGAACATTGTTTTGTCGTAAAGGGCAGACACGCAAAGCAGCAGGATCAGTTTTTCAGCCCCAAGCCCAGTGCCCATGAATTTACCTCTGACAACTTCTTCCACAGACTCTGTAGTTGTGGTGGTTGTGGTTGCAATACTGGTAGTTCTTTCAGTTGCCTCCTCATACTCTTCCTCTGTCTCTTCTTCGATTTCATCACCATCATCATCATCGTCATCAGCATCTTCATCTTCCACAACTGTTAGCTCCTCATCTTCCTCTGCTTGTTCTTCTGCTGCCTTATCATCGCTAAATGAAGAAAATGGTAATGATGTGTCAGCAACAAAATTATTTCAAGATAACATGAAAAAAATTTTATTCAAAAACTCTGTAAGGACAAGAAGTTACCTGTTCCTCAATTTCCCTCCCTTCTCCTTAAATAGAAAAGAAAGAATCAGGCACTCTGGAAAGTCTCAAATAGTTAGACATCTGAAATGTTTAATCAATCCCCTCCCCTCAAAAAACCTAAATAAACAAAAAACCCCAACAACAAACCAAAACCAAACAAACAGCAAAGAAAGAAAGAAACAAACAAAAAACCAAAACCCCCACAAACAACAAAAAGTAAACATCAGCAATGCAGTGGGGAAACTAGCAAGATGCCACACTGGAGCTCTGCCTTTTGCACAGGGATGGAAAAAGAATCCCCATCAGCAATATCACATTTTCACAGCTGAATAACATTGCAAACATGCTCAGTCCATGCTACCATCAAACAGTCAATTTTTATTTTGAAAAAAGGGTCAAATTTGCTCAAAATGTATTCACTTGATAAGCACACAGAAGCAAGAGTTCCTCGGGACTCTCTCACCCAGGAGGCAGCTTATCCAGAGGCTCCCTGTGGACTACCTTCATGCCTTTCATAGAGAACTATCAAGTGCTGAACTGACTTCAAATTATCTCCACCGATGAGTTTTTTCTCCTGCTGATACAAGTGTTGCATGAATGGAAAGGGCACTTCTACACAACAACAGGAAGACATACTGCAATTGACTATCAAACGTATTTGGTGGCTTAATATGTCAGAAATTTTCTAGGATCACTCTTAGTTCTGAATGATATATAAAAATGCACTCGGCTACTGCTCCTGCTGCCTCTGAAATGCCTCCTAAGCTCAGTGCCCAGCTGTTGCAAGGCTTCAGGTTTGTCAATCTGATCTTCTACTTCAAATTTACTACTAATGAATAAATGATCTTTAAATACTCAAATATGCAGTGACTTTTTGTCACCTTCATGCACAAGTGGGTGTGAATCTTTTTCACAGCATCGCATATGCTTGAACAGCCTTCTCAGCGCAGTTAACAACTTCTCTCCTCCACCTCATTTTGGAGACCGAGCCTGTAATACTTCATCTTATATTATGTTGCCTCCTACAACTCTGAAAGCGAATCCAGCAAAAAGGATGGCAGTATGATTCTTTTTAACAGGGTATTAAGAAGTTTAGAAGTGTTGATAGAATTTTTGTAAGCCACAAGCCTTACTCTACTAGGAGCAAATTAGGTCTCTGTGCAAACAAGAATGGTTTCCCTGCTCCTTCCTCCCCAAAATATCTGGCCTCCAGAAGCACAAGAGAAGCCTTCCACTGGGGAACACCCTGGTATGTTATACAAATGTATGTGGTTAAAACCACCGTGCAGAAGAGTCTGCAAGAGTCAACCTGTTTCCATTCACACAGGACTGAAAAAGAGGCACAAAACCACCTGGCCACTTGGTTCTTCTCTTAATTTTTTTTTATTTCTAAAAACTGGCTTAGAAACTTCACCATCTCCACTCTACAGTTTTCCCTGGAAAACTAATTTCACTATGTTGGTAATTTCCAGCTTCCTTTTCAGTAACTCTTTTCTGAACAATGCATTTCTTCTGTTTTTATTTTCCTTATCAAGTATTTCACTTTTTCACAAGCACAAAATAAACACTATACATAAACCATCCCCTTTCAACTACAGAGGTGGATTTGTCAAGGCCAGTATCTGCTGCTGATCTCCAGGTTAAGAAGCTTTGAGTCTTGGCTGACTACAGGCATTTAAACTAGGCATGCTGAGGATAAGACATCCAGATTTTGATCAAGAGCATCAGACACCATATGTCTTTCAACATTAAAGAAAGCTGCTCTCTGCCTTTCTCTCACCTAAGCTACAAACACATCATGATTTAAGAACAATTGCCATTATTTTTCCTCTTCCTTTCCCATGAATGATCACTCTCAGATACCAGCAAGCTCATAAAGTTAAAAAAGGACAACAGAAACAACCTAATGAAACAAAGGAAAGTCAATTAGTCACACAGAAAGCACTTCAAAAATAATTTGTATGCGTGCATCCAATATCCATCTGTTTTTAGCTACACAAAAGCAATCAACTCAGCTATGTCAGGCCACAGCGTTTTCCTGTGAAATTCTCAGCATCAAGGCCAAGCTTTTTTTTTTTTCTTTTAATTTTTTTTATTATTATTTTTTTAATTTTTAGGGGGCATGATGGCGAAGAGGGAGGACGGTTCTTTGTGTGCACTGGCTGGCTGTGCCAGCCAGAGAGGGCCCCAGTTCCCTTTCCAGTAACTTAGCAGAAGCAAATGCTCAAAGAGCAGAATTATATTTTATTCCACTTTTCAAGAAAAAGGATCAATGGAAACAGAAATGGGTTTACCTTAGGTTTAGATACCAAAATGGAAGTGAAGGTCTTGCTCTATACTTAGAGAAATAAGATGCCTGAAACTGGGCTTTAGAAAGTCATTTCCCTATTTAGCAGGTTTTAAAAACTCTTGGGACTGGCATTATTCTGATGGTTTAATCAGCTCAGCTATATTGGGCAGCACAAGAGCCCAAACAGCACTGATACACCACGGTCAGGGAGGGAGCCCAGCAACACCCAGCAGGAACAAGAGCAGATTTCACACTTAGGATCAAGGCTGCCCACCAAGTCACTCACTCCTGAGAGTCAATCACAATAACCATGCCCAGTAGTGCTGACAGCAGATGACCACATCCCAGGGCCCTGGGGAACCAGGGTGTCTCCCAGTGTTTGACAGTAATCAGGGGACTTCGAGCCTAATGATTGAAGATGTCGGTTTGGTATGGACAATGCTCTACCCTGATGTGCTCCTGTTGCAAACAAAGACAGCAGGTGGACTTGGCATATTTTTAGTTTTAGCAAAGGTAATATGTCTTGTAGGAAACATGACAAAATATGCATGGATGTTTCCCCTTGGATTTAATTGCTGTTGTCGTCCTGGCTCTTCTTCAAAGAGCATGCATGTGAGAGGGATGACAGAGAATTCCAGGGAAGGGAATGAACACTCACAACATGTGGAATATAGTATGAATTTTTCAGATGGGGGCAAATCCCTCCCTGTTGCACAGCCTGCAGAGCTGTTTCTCCCCACCATGTTAAATGCTCTGGTACCATTTTCATTTCTCAGTTAGCACCACCATGGTGCTGTTTCCCAGACAGCACATCTCACTTCTGCACACCTTTCACCTCAGTAATCAGTTTAAATTCACTGTTTTCAAGCAAGTGTTTACTAGCAAATTAATGTGGATACCAGTATTTTTCTCAGAAATCTTGGAGTTTTAGTTAATACACATAGCAGGTGTGCTTGCTTCCTGGTATTATTATTACATTTTATCTCCTTCTGTAAACAAGTATGACTCAGTCTTGTTTCTCCTGGAACCACAATACCTTGACAGCTTTTTCTGTATATCCCCTTGATACCATCCCAGCCAGGGTTTTATTAGCACCACAGACTGCAGTGTCTCGTTTACAAGAAACTGTTGACATTTCGCCTTAGCTTAGTGGTGCCTGTGACAGGATTTTTCAAAGGCTTATCAAAAAAATTACTTGATGCTCTGACAAGTTCACAGATTTGTAAAGCCATATTATCATCATCTGAATTTAACAGTTCAGCAGTAAGCAAAGGAGGCAAACTGTTAGGCTTAAATGTAGCCATGAATATACCCTCAACCCCCTCCCAGCATCAGTACAGCTCAGTCTCCTGTCTGTGGAGGCTTCTAGCAAGGAGGGCCAGCACTTTCCTTTCATAGTGGACACAGAGGTCACGCTCACTGTGACCCTTCTGCTTAAACCTCCTCACACACCGGATACCAAGATCCATTCCCTACATCAGGAAAATGATGCTCCCCTTGAGTGTTCAGGTAGCACACTGGGTCATTAATACAAATCATATGCACTCCTGAGGTGTGGTAAAACAGGGTACTTGAAATTTGGTGGCTTCAGTTCTGTTTTCTGATGCCAAAGACATACTGGGGCTCCAGGCAGCCTTAAAGAGGTAATTGGTTTCTTCCTGACTTCAAAAGAAACATACTGATCAGTAAACAGGCATATTTCTGGTTTTAAAACATAAACCACTGTACAGCCCCTGCTAATACATGTCTAAGCACACAGTTACACGCAATGATTAAAACATGGACCTGTAAATGTATATCTAGTAACCTCCTTTTCCCAATCCATCATTGCCAAGAGCTGGCGTCAATGTATTATTTATTCCCTTCACTCAGAAGCGTGTATCATTCCACTGCTTTGGGAAGGTAAAACTGAAGGAAAGGTAAACAAGAGTGAAGGAGAGTGACCTATGATACTTCTTGCTGTTCAAGAAATAAGGAAACATTATTAAATGGAAGTTCTCTTTCTTTCTGTATTCCAATAAGCTGCAGCAGAAGCAGAACACAGATGGCAAGAACAATGAGTTCTCCTTCTAACAGTGTCTCAGAATTCACAGGGTCGCAGCATGAAGTAAATTTTAAGAAGAGTTTCCTGTCTGCAACTATTACCTACAGACAAAAATGTGGCAAAGCTTTCAATTTAGGATAACAAATAACTATGGATTAATAATCAATATTGGAAAGCGGTTGATGTTTGTCTGCAATAAACATTCATCCACTGATATGTTTATTACCATGATTTTGCCAAATAACTTGAACAAAAACATATACTCCATCAGTGGGTGACAGAAAGGACGCAAAGGTGTTCAAGATAGATGTTTCAACATCTGGAAAGATTGGCATTCAGTAGACTTTGCAACTGTATCTTACTGCAGATAAACCATCTTGACTAGGGTTTTTACCAGCCACAAAGCCTAAGCAAACAGCTGGGGGAAAGCTAATTCCAAGAGAGGAATCAGCAACAACCTGCTGCCTGGCCATGGAGAGCAAGGCCTCTCTGCTGGCCCCAGACAGTGGTGGGAATTAACACAGGAGAAGCAATTGTTGCACATAACTTGTAGACTGCGCTCTTTCAGCCTAACAGGTCGAGCTGATGGCAATTTATGCATCCATAACCTTTACCACTGCAGGTGCCATCATCCCAGTTTCCACCGTCTTGTGCTTCAGCTTCCCAAAAGCACAAACCACGACCACTCTACAGCTCCTCCAAAGGAACCTTCAGGAAAGTATTTCATCTGGTTTAGCTTCGCTTCCAGTTCATTAATAATGATGAGCACAGACACATCTTTATCCTCGTGCATAGGAAAGCTCCACAGCACAGAGTTCTTCCGCTGAAGGAGAGGAAATGGGACAGACCTAACAGTGAACATCTACATGCCTTAAGAGTAAATGCCTTAAAACAAAAACCAAAATAAAAACACAAAGCAAATTACAAGAGTAAGGCACGTGCTTGGAATCCAAACAAGAAGATGGGTGCGTTGGAGGTGGCCTAATTACCCAGCTTTTGGTTAAAAGCAAACCAGAAAGCTGACAGGTAAGGAACCAAATTCTCCCTCAACAAAGCTACACATCTGGGGCCTGGGTATTTTCCACCAAATGTTTTTCCAAACCTTGCATGCTACAAAGAGTTCTTCTGAACTGAAATCTCAAAGGACAAGTTTTCTCAGAAACCAGGTTTAATCCCACCATGACACTCCTCTGAATGGTGTCACTAATTAAACATTTGAGTCAACACAAGAACTACTTAAAGCAAAAAACTAAGTGAACAGGGCACTTAGGCACATGAGCACTGACCTCACCATACTTTGTTATTTGACTCTGGCACGCTGGCTGACTTCAAGGCTAAGTTGAGTATCATCATGATACTGAGGATCCAGGTAGGAAATTTAAACAAGACCTACCAAAGTAGTTTTGCAGGATTGAAAGAGAGGAAAGGAAGTAAAAGGCAAGTATGAAATGGAGATTACCAGCAGGGGATTGTAACAAAAAAATCTGGGTTTTTTTGGAAGCATGGGGAAGGTGGATGAGACAGCAGGGCAAGAATTAAACTGCACTGCAGTTGAGAGATCAGACACAGAGCTAGGAAAGTAAAGGGTTATGCCAGACCTCCAGTCTATGGAACTGATTTTTTAAATGGCTTACTGGCATCAGAGTCTGGAAAAT
Source organism: Myiozetetes cayanensis (assembly GCF_022539395.1). Lineage (NCBI taxonomy): Eukaryota > Metazoa > Chordata > Aves > Passeriformes > Tyrannidae > Myiozetetes > Myiozetetes cayanensis. The sequence goes on from NW_026087742.1 coordinate 14,333,417, forward strand.
CACATTGACTTACTGAATTGAAAGTCTGACCCACAGCAATGATGTTTCTGATCTGTCTGTTTAGTGAACACATAAGCAAAAACTGCTCCAAAAGTGCCTTGGTTATTTTAATTAGGGTGGGGTTATACTAGGTGAGTAAATTGGATGTCTCACAAGAAGAAGAAATAATGTCACACTTGGACACATAAACATCTATAAGAGGTTGTGGAACTTTAAAGAACTCAGAGGGACACCTTCCATTGCACAGCAAGTTGGGACAAGCAATTTATATTCACAGTATTTTTCAGACATTTGTTTTGTCACTTCCAATAATTTTCCTTTTTGTTTTCCTTTACTGAAAAGATCACAATTACCTTTATTTTCACATTTCCTAACAGAAAAAAACACACAACCAAATAGTCTATTTCAAAGGTTGCTTCTGAGTTCTTAGATCTTTTCAAACAACTGAATTATGTGAATTTTGTCCTTTAGACTGTCTCTCTCCTTTCACTGTAGGTAACCTTTTACATAAAAACAATACAAAAAAGCACTCGTTTCCATTAGATTTGCAGAAAACAGGAGGAGTTGCACTAAAAGTCTTTCAATCCAATTTTTAAATAGAACACTCCCAAGAAACAAACATGCGTTCCTTGCCCTGCTGCCTCTGACAGATACATTTACCTTTTTTCCCATAATGAAACATATTTTATACCCTTAGAAATTTCTTTCCACAGCTGACCCGCTTAAAAAGCCACGTGTGCAAGGTAGGATGTAACATTTCATCTTACAGAAGGTACCTGTTGACTGACAGGCAAGAACGCTTTTTCAAAACTGACCTAGTTTTTTCTCTGAAACGAAGCCTTTGCTGGTGTTGCTGTTCTGACAGTTTTCTTCAGAAGATGAAGGACTCCACAAGAAGCATGTAATTTTTAGAGAACAGAGTCATATGTTTAACCCATACACTTCCCTTCTTTATTTTTGCTAAAGAGAAACTTAAAATCTAGAATGTTAAACATACCTGAAAACACACAAAAATCGGGCTTTGTGAGCCTGATGACACTGAATAAATACTACCTCCAAAATCCTGACAGCAAAAATGTGTTAAGAGTGTGATGGAAGAGGGCAGAGGGAAGATCACCTGCACAGCCCAGTTTGAGCCAGCTTGAGAATCAGCAGAAAGCTCTGGATCTGTTACAACATGTTTCTTTCCACAGAACTTCTGCTGTACTCAGAACTGAATATTCAGTGTTTCTTTGTTCAACCTGCTGTCCTACAGCTTATCTGAGGCAGACAGTGTAAACTCCATACCAAACCAAGTACTTGCCCTGTTAGTGGAATTCATCATCTTGGTACCCTCACATGACGACAACAGGGTAAAACTGGAAGAATAACTTTGTCTTACAATTGAGGAAAGAAAAATAAAAATACCAGAAGCATGCAATAATTCTGGATGTTCAATTTAAGACACTGAATAGCATTTTTTAAAGAATATGTCATCTTAAACTTCTTAAATACAGCTGCCACCAGCAGCAGCTGCAAGAAGTCAGAGCAGATTATCTCCACTTGTATAGCTAGAAGAAAAAGGGGCAGCTTTCCCACTAAATTTTTTATGGTGGTCACAATATGCCAAGCCTGGCAAAAGACCTTCATGGCAGAAACAATCATAGATCCAGTTCTCCGGGTCAACATTTTACTGTTTCAGCCTTTTCTTCTTCATTCAGACCACACTTTTTTTTATCAGCAGTGATCAAAACAGAGATCCCATGCGAAGGAAGGTCTTATTATCATATAATCAAAGCTGAAATATTTGCATGCAAGATTGGAAACCTCTTCTGCCAGAAAAAAACAAGCTGTATGTCTTTGCTGTTTCGTCCAAGTATCCCAAGTGTGTTGCTTTTGTTAGAAGGCAAAGAGAAAAAACGTCCCCAGTATAGAAAATCCTTTACTACGCCGTGCTATTAAAGCACAGACTCAAAAGAGGTGGAATTCTGAAATTCCTACAAACCACCCCAACTCCAAGCTCTTACTTCTAGCACAGACCACAGGCATCACTGAACGATCGAACAGAGCAGGAACTGCTGGATAACTTAATGAAGCATATCCAGCTATACATCCACCAGCACAGTCACGCTGCTGTGACGGCACACCTTTAAAAACCCAGGTGTAAACTCCTCACTGCTCATTTCTTTCATGCATTATAAGTAGTACACCGCTTTAAATGGGGCAGCATATAACACAGTGTCACAGAACCCCATCGGAACCTCTCACAGATACATCAGAAGGGTGCCTCAAGCTGATTACTGCAGCAACATTTCTCTTCCACGTTTCAGTCATTATAACTGACAACTTAACATTTTTGCTTATAGAATTATTGCCTGTTACTTAAGGAAAACACAGCAGGTGATGGCTCTGTTTTGTGAGATCATAAAAATGTAACCCTTCTCTGTAAGTCAACCTTCTACCGAATATGCAAGTTTGATGTCACGAGTCTCCTGAAACAAGCTCAATATTCACTTAAATCATACAGGTAGCCTGCCCAGCTAGAAAAGTGCTTTCATCAAGGGTTATAAAAGCCTGGGTATCTTCTATCCATCACTTCCTCAATTAGATTAATTTTCTCCACCCAGAGCCTCATCCATCACTTCAGTTAATGCTTTATACTCAAATGGTGATTGGATTTGCCAGCTCAGCATTGCTGTAATTACCTCTCAAAGCAGTGTGCTGTTTCATCAGTTCCATTCTAACTTGTTTAGTCTTAAGAAATCCAAATTTACCAGTCTTGCAAGAGTCATTGCTGTTCTGGTGTTCCTATGTTTTCTGAATTTTATTTTATCAACCTCCAAGATAAAAACTAAAAAAAATGTTATTAAAAATATATATAATGAGCTAGCTGAATATTAAGTAACAGCCAACATGAGAGACAAACCCAATTAATGTATGAATGGGAGACACACACTGTGCTAACAGCATAGGAAATATGTGAATAGGACAAAATACTTCTGAAGTTCTTCAATATAAGCAGTAACATGCCTCCAACTTAGTGATGTTTTAGTTTAATTTATAAAGACAACCGATTAGGTTCTATCTTTAAAATATTTACAAAAACACAGAAGTTTTCAGATAAGCTCTAAAATCAGTTAACAATGCTTTAGGACAGGTATAAAGCATTTTTTTCCTATTTTGGTTTCTAACAGTTCTACCACAAAACTCAAGATGATGTGAACTTCTGACCAATTAGCTGATGTATTCCAAAACACCTTCTACACTATCTCCCTAAATGAATTCAGTTTCTCAGAAACAGCAATACAATGATGGATAACTCTTGTAGAGCAAAATTCACTTATTTCAATAATTGGTGTTAACCTCTAATGATAGCAAACTTCAGAGGAGGGGGGAAAACAAGGCAAGAAAAACGAAGCAAGTTTGTAATTCCTGGTGTTCATTTTAGGGCACTGACTCCCAATTAGGAACAATTTGTATTAAGACAGCTGATGAAAACACTGCCTCTGGCTGTGCCCCTGTGTCACAGACAACTGAGTTCCCCACCATGCAGACTCTGAACCACTGCTGGCACAAGTTTTACTTAAATTTTCAGGAGTATGAACAGTCTACAGTTCAGCCTGCACAGTATGGAAAAAGGGAAATCTTTTCATCCATCCAAATCTAAGTAATTTCCTACTTCTAAGGCAGAATGTGCAGTACAGACCTTTTGTCCAGCTTCATGTCTGGTTCAGCTTTACCAGCTCAAGTGTAGAGGAGTAAGGGGTGATTTTTTTTTCTAATGTTATAGCTTCTTAAAGAATCGTTTAGTAGATTCCCAGTGGAGCATTCCTCACTGAAATTTTAGAGATTGACTTTCCAATTTAATGAAAAAGCTTATATCAACGAGAACCTGTTGTTTAACATGAGTGACAAGATGGCTTGAAAGCAGAGGAACACTCGAGAGACAAAACGTTAATTTTCTCTTTCCTCCAGTGAACATGTTTCCAATGAAGAATTTAGCCTCAAAACCTCTTTTTCTTAATAACACTTTAAGATTTAGTACTGCAAAAGCTTCAAAAGAAAGGACAGCAAAGCTGGGGAAGAGTCTGGAGCACAGGTCTTAAGAGGAGTGGCTGAGGGCAGTGGGATTGTTTAGCCTGGAGAAAAGGAGGCTCAAGGGGGTACCCTCTCACTCTCTACAACTCCCTTCAAGGAGGATGTAGTGAGGTGGGGGTGGGTCTCCTTTTCAGTGAAAATTCTTTTCTGGTATCTAACCTGAACCTTCCCTGGTGCAACTTAAGACCATTTCATGTCACCCTTTCACATGGGTAAGAGTGGTCAGGCATTGGAGTAAGTTGGTCTGGGTGTGGCACTTGAGGATATGGTTTAGTGGTGATTAACGTGGTGCTGGGTTGACGGTTGGACTGGATGATCTTGAAGGTCTCTGACAGGCTTGATGATTCTGTGATTCTACATTTTCTTTTCTTTTGGGCTCAGAGCTGGACTTCCAATTAAGGCTCATTTCTTTGACTCAGTTAAGAACAATGGGAAAAGGTGGAGGAGGGAAGGATGGTCAAGAAACACAATGTCATTGCATATTTCGATACGAGCAAGAGGAAACAAGCAGAAATTGAAGGATTTAAGTAGTAAGAGTCTCTGAAAGACCTGGCCCTCTCCCATGATTTCTTCATCCACAACCTTTCCATATCCATGACACCATCACTTTATTCCTCCTAGTTTTGCCTTTTCTCCTCCATGTTCAAGCCATGTTTGCTTATTCCAGCTAATGCCAAAGAGAATAAAGTATCCACCAAAGCAATAGGTAAAGTAGATTAGAGTATTTTGGTTACTTTTTCTTAATCTTCCTGGTCAGCTACCATGCAATGGCCAGAAATATCCTCAGGTCAAACCATTTCCCCCAAAGGCTCTCCTTTTGTGCTGTATTTTCAAGTACCTTTCCTGCAGGTGGATGGCAGGATAAGCAGGGGAAAAAGAAGGCTGTGAGGAACACAGGGACATGTAATGTGGAGAAACAGGACAAGAGGGTTTTGTGTTTTGAACAGCCCTTGTCAATGAACACCATGAGCATAGAGTTGTAGCATTTACTTGCTTTCACCTGCATTCGCAATTGAAGCATCAACATCTTCCAGGCTGTGGCCTGCCTGCAAGGACCCAAACAAAGGGAATTAAGCAGGAGCTAGTAAAAATAACAGCTACAAAAAAAAAAAAAAAGGACAATTTCCCAAGTATAGAAACAACTAAACTCCATTAAATTTGACTTTTAAAATTTTTACACGAACTCCTGAATACTATTAAATTTACTTGCTTATGTATCCCTCTTTAGACTTCCTGGCATTTTTTATAAATTTGTGCCACAGGCAGACATCCCAATTGTCTGTCTGCCTACCTTCTGTCATGGCAGCAGCGAGACATACCATGAAGAGTCAGTGAGTTGTGGCCAATTTAAACACACCGTGTGACTGCCTCACTTAATGACAGCACTCCAGGGAATTCAGATTGTAACTAATGAGATGTGGAGGTCAATTTGCAGCCATTTCTGAAGGGAAGACACTGGGTAAATCTTTGTAAAATTTAAGTCATAGATAAAGATGTAAAAAGAGCTAAAAAGTAAAAGAAACTAAATATACACTTCCTCCAGGTCAAGTAAGGATTTTCCAACATTTTACTCAGCAAAGCAATTCTTGTGGGCCCCTGTGACTCCTCCTCCCCATGGAAACACACCACTAAAAAAACTGACCAGTTTCAAATGCTTTTCAGGATTTCTTGGATTAGAGGCAATTAGGAAAAAAAGATACCACTGACAAAAAAGCCCCACAAAGCTCTTCATGGAGTGAAAAAGATGCATCACTTCAACTACTTTTTTGCAGCATTTGGGAGATGAGCACTCATCCTTAAGCTCAGTATGGCACAGGGTTGCAAAATCAGAGAACAATGTGATTATTATGCTATATAGCACAATTTTTTTTTAGTTTTGTTCACAGATGCCTAATTATCAGCACCAAGTGCACTGCATCCTTTTGGATTATTTATTGTAGTAAAAAACCAACTGTATTAACTGTGCTAATGGAAAGTATGAACAAACCATAAAATTCAGCTTGGCAGAAGTTTATGAGAAACTGTAAACCAAATCATTATAAAATACACCGCTCCCTACAAATGCAACATTTACAACACTGCCCCATCATTACATCAGTCTTTCACACTTCTTACACGCTGAACAAACAACATTAATTTGCCCTGAACTGCTGAGGAGAAAAGAATGAGAAATTAAATCTCCTACTTTTGACCTTGAAAATATATTTGAATGGTCTAGAAAAACGAGACTTGGCTGATGTTAAGGCACTACCTTCTGCCTCCTGAGCTACAGGATGTAAAGAAAAGCTCTCCATACAACTCTCAACAGTGAGACTCATAGTGCCTCAGCTTCCCTTGCTGTGAATGACGGAAAAGGACAGCAGACTGTTTTCCCGATGGGAGGGAAAGCCTGGGAGGTGTCACATACTCTGACAGGCAGATGAGGAGAGGTGAATATGAGGCAGATGTAGACAGAGAAAACCTGGAAGTTTCCAGCTTGGCCGTCACTCCTAAAGATATTTAACCTTGAACATCAAGAACACCAAAGCTTCCAGCAAGTGCCCAGGTACAGACAAGAGGGCCACCAAGCTATGCCGAGTCTCAAGGGCAGCCAGAGCTTGCAGGTCACTTGACTGAGCTGTAGCTATGCAGGGAGAGCTCTGCAGCTACATTGAAAGCCAACACCTGCATCTGGCTGTCCCTCAGGCAGACTTCAAGGTAAATGTTAATTAAAGGTGTGGATAACTGCAAGGGAACGCCACTGCTGACAAACGCTTTTACCTCTCAGAGTTACAGACTATTTCAGGACGAGCATGACACCACACAAGTTCAAAAGGATATGTGGATCCTGCACCTTGGCTTCACAAACAAAATGGAGGAATAGATATATATCACCTGTCAGCAAAATACACCCTCACACCTGCCTCACAAGCCACATCCTTTTACATTCAGACCCAGGTGGTGGTCAAATGCTGGGGAGGAAGAACGTCCATCTATGACTGCACAGCTTTGGCTCTCCCTGCACAGAAGAAAACACTCTCGACAAAGCAAAAAAGAAAATGCAGTGCCCCAGGGACAACTGCTGGGGGTGAAAACAAAGCACAGTCTGAAAAGCGGCATTTACAAAATGAATGGCTGCAATGTGCTTTCCTCTAAATATTCAGAATCATAAATGCAAATATTTTCAAGTTCAGATCTGAACAGCTTGAGAAATAAAGTTACTTTGAAATATACCACTGACATTTGTTGGATTCTGCTTTGTCACAGAGTTTTGAGAAATGAGGATATAATAATCTGCTTTCCAGCTTATCACCTCTAAATCAAACATGTTACCTTCACTTTGACTTGGGTGTCTCACCACTGAGTATTTGTGAGGTATTGGCAACTAATTTTAGCCAAAAATGATGACTTATGGGAAGAAACAGGTAAAATAAGCCAACCCAGTAACTGCTGCAACACAAATGCTGTGGAATTCCTGCCCCAAACCTGTGGCAGAGCAACAGCACGGAATCCTTCTCCTAAAGAGCCAGCTTCTGATTTTCGTATCTGTGCACGAACAAAAGTGTTTCCAGTACTCGCAGCAGTGACTACCAAAATGACAGGCAGAGCAAACACATGGATTCCCCCAGAATGAGCCACCCTTGGAAGGCACAGCACCTGTCCCATGATTTGGAGCACGCCCTGGGTGTGTTAAAGGCTGTCAACTGGAAGACACCAACAACGTGTGCTCAGTTAACCTGACCCAGGTAAAAGCTATCACAGCTCCTGAGAGAGGAAAATACTTCAATAGATACAAAATTTGAATTACCACCCACTGCTGCATAAGAAATTAAATTTTTTTTATATGACTAAATTTCAGGGGTATTTCTGGCTCTGATGCACACAATTTAAATGTAGTTGGGAAGCTGAAGAGGTAGCAAGAAATATGAGTGAGTCAGTCTAAAACAACTACCAGTTGCTTGGCTCTTCATCTGCAGATGAAGTACAAGTGCCCTATAAAATGATCTTTCATTTTCCTCTTGCAAGCATTTCTGTGGGAGGGGGAAAAAATAAATCACTATTTGCTTGGAACTTCAGAAATGGATTGAAATGCAATTACAGCTCCCATTCCTAGAGGATACAAAATTTATGAAGTTATTCTTGAACTTGTCTCTTCAGATATTAAACTACTTTATGAGGAACAAAATGGACTAGAATAGTAAATTAAATGTTCAGTGACAAACACAAAAAAGACAGAAATAAATGCGATATCTGTCTTGCAAACAGAAGTACTCTATATATACCACTGTGAGCTCTCTTATTTAAAGTAATTTTTGAATCTTTGATCAAACACATGAAAGAAAAGATTTCTATGTACTTTATATAGAGGTGTATAGATAATAAATATAAGTTACCTATATAACACAGGAAATAGGTGTATAAGATAGATCTATGCATCTATATTCCATGTGCATATATATATGATGAAAAAAAAGCAAATGTCCCAATTAGAACAAGGTCTATACTCATTTCTTATTCTAAGAGAACATCTTAACATCCAATCAAAATCTAAATGAAATATACAAAAACAGCACAGCAACAGTCCAAAGGCTGCTTCACGAATACTGTAGAAAGGGTATAAATAGTGACACTGATAGAGGTACAAATCAGGAGAAAGTCCAAAGGTATCAAGATGGAATATGCAAAGTTTGATGCTTCTTGTATCAAACAGTCCTGACCATTCACTACTGTTTATGACAGAAAACTAAAAATTACCATGGAGAAATATTAATTTTAAGCTTATTACTTTTTCCACAAAGGACTCTTCCCTGAGAGACTTACTAATGCTTTGTCATGAAAGATTTAGATGCCCACCATGACACGGTTTCTAACTACTCTAGGTCTTAATGCCATCTCATCATACCAAATTACAGCAATTCTATCTCTGTCCTTCATCTCTGCACTGTTCCTCAAATTGTTTCCATCTGTATTATTAAAAAGTCCAGACATAACACAATTCAGAACTCTTAACTTTCTTCATTATTCACATAATTTGGACACCATTTACTTTCAGGGTTCTCCTTGAAACCAGCCCCAAGTGTTAGGCTTTGTGTATTATTTGTACCAAGGTGCAATATCAGCTCTAAGAAGCAGAAACGCTGCATTAGCACAGTCTTAAGTGATGAAAGCCTGGGGAGCACAAAGAGAATTTGCACACAGTTCTTAGTTTTATGAAGAAAGCCATTTTGGAGAGTGCATTGGCATCTTCCCATCCACCACTGCCTTGCAAAGGAAACCTCCATGCTCCACTTGACCAGCAGTGTGTTAACAACTGTCAGAGGCTAGATATTAAAACACATTTTCTTTTAGATCCTGTTTAGAAACTGATTGCCAGCAGAAAAGTATTCTTACAGTAAAATAACACCTATTACAAATGAAAACATTTCAAAACTTTCACTGGTTATGTTGGCTGATTACCTGCTGTGGGAATCCCAGACTGCAAATGAAGCATCTTAAGGGTACACTATTTATCATTTAGTTATCAAAAAGTATGTATTTAAGCATTTTTGTTATAAATACTTCTCACTGAAGAAATTACAGAGGTATCACTGTGTCCAGTGATGCTCCTCTATTAACAAACAGATGCTCCTACAACTGTGTCCAGTTCTGAGCCCCTCAGTTCAGGAAGGATCTTGAGGTGCTGGAGCAGGTCCAGAGAAGAGTAACCAGGCTGGTGAAGGGACTGGAGCACCAGTCCTAAGAGGAGAGGCTGAGGGAGCTGGGGTTGTTTAGGCTGGAGAAGAGGAGGCTCAGGGGTGACCTCATCACTCTCTACAACTACCTGAGAAGAGGTTGTAGCCAGGTGGGGGTTGGTCTCTTTTGCCAGGCAACTACCAGTAAGGCAAGAGAGCACAGTCTTAAGCTCTGTCAGGGGAGGTTGAGGTTAGTTATTAGGAAGAAATTCTTTACAGAGAGGGTAATCAGGCATTGGAATGGGTTGCCCAAGGTAAGTGGTGGATTCTCTGTCCCTGGAGGTGTTTAAGAAGAGACTGGATGTGGCACTTAGTGCTACAGTCTAGTAATGACGGTGGTAGTGGATCAAGCATTGGATTTGATGATCTCAGAGGTCCTTTCCAACCCAGCTGATTCTGTGATTCTCAAAAAAGTACAGGTAACTGTTTTAACAATAAGCTTTTCTGCAGAAAGAAAAAATACCTGGGTAGAATAGAACACTGATGCTTTCAATCACTGCATGTGCAAGTTCACATATACAGAGTAGTGACTCTTTCACTCTGAGGTCTTTTAGACAGATTTTTGGCATCTTAAATATGATGCTGCTAACAAGTTGAAGGGTGCAAAGTCAATCTTACCTTCCATCTGCATAGTCTGCATCTGCACCTCCCCACCAGACATCTGAATCATCATCTTCGGCATCAGCTGAATCAAGATTGTCGCTTTCCTCTGCTAAGGGGCAGCACACGAACTCCACACCACGGAACTTGTCGATCCCACAGGGCAGCAGCATGCCATAGTCGTGCAGATTCATGCTCTTCTCACTACAGGACTGCAGAAGAGAGAAAAGTAGGAAGAGCAACAATATTGTCATGGAGGAAGAGAGAAAAACTGTCACAGACCTTGAGAAAACATGAAAGGGCTGCCTTAGGAAGGTCAAAGCTGGTGAACTACACAATCTCTGAATTTCGAAATGCAATTTAAAAAGTCATGTGAGCATGCACTGCCTGACTGTAGGTAGCTCCCTGGCTCTGTTCACAAAACCACTGTAAGCAACAAGCTCTCCTTTCAGTTTTTCCCATTACAGAAAGACTTGTCTCCTCTCATTATACATGACCACTTCATATCCTCTTGTCTAGAATGATCACAGGCTCTGCCTCACAAACAGCAAACTTGGAAGACAGAACAGTAATTTGATGTATTAATCCCAATCCTGCTGCACTAGTGCTATTGAAGAGTTCACCGCAGGACAGATTAATATTTGAAATGCCTGTTATACTGGAAACACTGTATCTGGTCTGACACCTCTGACTGTACATTGCCTACTAGCCTTCTCTGGAGAAGAGTCGTGCAAACACTACACCTTAAAGGTACAGTGATGTAGGACAGAAAGATAAAAGCGATGTCTGACAGGTGAAAAAAGGAAAACAGTTCAGTAGTGCACAGTGTTCTTCTTCCAGGCTATTGCCATTCCAAGTCTGCGAGCAGCTAAAATGAACTAGAATTTCCCTGTCTGAAGGTTGGTGCCTTAAATGCTTCATTTAAGTATGATTCAAGCAAAAACTGAAAATTTGAGAAGCTGCTGAGCACATTTCAGATTTCATCTCCAGAAGGTGGGATAACATACAAACCAAGAGGTTCCAAACAAAATAGCAGCCAGAAATCTTCTTGGAAGCTCATCTCTGCTTTTATTCCTAAAACCTCTCTACATAAGGAAAAGATGTCCAAAACACATTAGCAATTGTAATATTAAGTTTATTTCTGTTTTCAGTAAAGCACTGGTAAATTGTAAAAACTCTGTGCCTGACTGCAAAATGTGTTTGGCTAGTCCTAGTTCAGAGTCCCAGCTCTCCTACCCTTCTCTGCTGAATTTCATACAGTGCACCTCTGAGGCCTCTTTGACTTCTGTGGGCACCTGGCATACCAATATCCAAAATAAATAATGGATAATGTCCATCCAGGATGATGACTAAAGGCAAAGTCTAGGCATTTAGTTCCAAAGCAGCACTAACACAGGAAGCTGGAGGAGGCAGAAAACACAGTGGGTGTGTGAGGATAAAAACAGTGCTATGAAACAGGGTCATTGTTCAAAGGTCAATGGTAACTGTCCAGTCATGGACTCTGATGTGCTCAGATTCCCATTTCCTCCCTTATAAAGCAGAACAAAATGCCATTCACCCAAACATTCGGAACACTGCTCTTTGTCTTCCATGCCGCTGCTACATTTAAAGTCATCCTCAGAAGAGCGACACAGCTTTAAAGAAGGAAGGCAGGAAACTTTAAGACATGAATGTACCTCTTTAGCAACAGTATGCCAGTGCAGGTGAGTTTCACACACATCCATCCTTTCCTGGTGAAGGAACTTGCACTTGTCTGGCACCAGAAGGGCATCACTCACAAACTCGCCCACTGAAAGGGAAAAAAAAAGAAAAGAAAAAAAATATTAATTTTGCTTCCAAAACTCATCTTGTTAAACCTCGAGCTAGGCACAGAGCAGCTTTTGTGAATGAGTGGCAGGGTCTGTTTGCAGAGGAATGATGCTTCCATTATGACCTTCTTCCAAGTTGCCATTGGAAAGTATCTCCTGTCTGATCTCAGAGGTATTATGTTATGTAAACCTCAGTGTAATATTCGAACTTCCATATACCCATGGTAAAACTTGCAGGACCCACTGAAGATGTGTGGTGCAACGTGAAGTCAGGGGTTGGTGGATCAAATTAAAGAGAAAGGGGATTAAAGAGGACAGGGAGGAACAACTACATTTTGCATCTTAATAGCAGCAGGGGGAGGGTGTGAAGTGTTCTGAAATGCTTAAGTTTTTGCACACAAAACAAATCTGACACCAACAAATTGTTTCAAACAGCTCAAGAATATTTCTCATGAATCACAGCACTAAGAGTAACACATTCAGCTCAGTTATTTTGTTGATGCAGCCTCTTCATTGCAACTTCATTTCATCAGCCAGATGAATCCAGGTTAGCCCAGAAGGCTGATAAGCAAGTAGAGCTCATCAGCCAGGGAACAATATGACTCATGATCACCAGAGTATCTGGTCAGACTGAAGTGGGGAAAAAAGGCTCTTCACCAAGGACATAACTGACCAGAGACTGTTCTGTCTTTAAAAGTAGAACAAAAATATACATGCTCATGAAATGAAGGACACTCACAGCTTCAGTACTGACAAATAAGAAGAAACACAGATGGTAGGTAATGTGATTTGTTAGACTAAAATCACTGTAAATCTGTACCATTCTGGTATTGTAATTAAATAACCTCCAAGCCCCCCAAAGATATTTTTAAGGGAAAAATTACAGAGTTGTTTCAGGAAGTCTATACACTGAACAGACACTGGATTGTGAAAGCACATGACTCAGCTGGCACGAAATCAGCTCCCTGAAGACCTGTAGTCTGTAACCTCCAAAAAACTACAGCCTGTGTTAAATGAAAGAATCAAGGTGGTCCAATGGCTGCAAGGATGTAATAAAAGGTTAATTAATCAAAATGAGATGACTACAAGTTTACTGTTCAGCAGAGGGTCATCTCAGGGAGCTCATGAAATGGCCCTTGAGGATTACAATTAGAAAGTCAGTTTTAAAACTAACTAACACCCAATGCATTGAGGGAGAAAACAGAATTTAACAAACATATACCTTTGCTGATCACCAATATGTGTATTTCATATTAAATTCCTTGCTGTATTTCAGTGCTTTTGATCTGAAGCCTTTGAAGTCAGTCAGTTTACAGGAACCAGTAACTAGTTTACTTAAGTCACTTAACTAGGAAAAACCCCGATTTTCTTATTTTTATTCTTTGCTAACATACTCTGATGTCTGCAAATTATTAACAGAAATGCTTCCTAGAGGTATCCAAAATAAACTTGCTAAAAGAATGAGTTAGAACACTTTCTGGTAACCCAAAACACAAAATTTGCACCTTTGGTTAACAGTCTCTGCTCCCAGTGGCATCACACACTAATCTTGCAGTGAATTTGAATAAATTTGCAGCTTTGTAGGGGACCAGCCTGTCACATACCTGAAGTAACTCAGTCCATAAGTAACTGGCAATTGTTAATGCTTCAATTTAGTAAAGTACCAGAGCACTAGGCAAGCACAGGGGTGCTTTGCTGAAGACTCAAGAGCACATTGACATTGCTCTCCTACAACATGATGACTTCATGCAGAACCGCAGTTACACCTTTCCAGCTGTTCAAGCGGGACAAACATCCAAAGCAGTCTTTAGGGCAAACCTTTCTTTAAAACAACAACAACATAAAATCCTGGAGTGGGTTTTACTCCAGCAAACTCTATCTGATGCTTGTGCATGAGCTTGTGTCATCTGTTCTCGTACACACAGAGGTACAAGTCCAAACACAAACACACCTGATAACCTCTGCACAAAGCTATTCCATTCCCCTTAACACCTTGTAATATGACTATAATATTGTGTGTATGAAAGCAATTAATGGTTTACCCCAAAGTGCTGTGCAGCCCTTCAGAAGGACCTTGACAGGTTGCAGAGGGTCACAGAAGAACAGTCTGAAGTACAACAAAGGTAAGTAAAAGGTCCTGCACCTGAGGAGGAATAACCCCAGGCACTGGTACAGGCTGGGGGTTGACCTGCTGGGAAACAGCTCTGTGGAGAAGGACCTGGAGGTCCTGTGGGACAACAAGCTGTCCATGAGCCAATAGCGTGTCCTTGTGGCCACAAAGGCCAATGGGATCCCGGGGTTCATTAGGAAGAGCATTGCCAGCAGGTCAAGGGAGGTGATCCTGCCCCTCTACTCAGCCCTGGTGAGGCACATCTGGAGTGCTGGGTCCAGTTCTGGGCTCCTCAGCACAAGAGAGACATGGAGCTCCTGGGACAGGTCCAGAGGAGGCCACAAAGATGATGAGGGGACTGGAGCATCCCTCTTACAAGGAAAGGCTGAGGAAGCTGGGCCTGTTCAACCTCGAGAAGAGATGACTGAGAGGAGACCTCATCAGTGTCTGTCAGTATCTGCAGGGAGGGGTCAGGGCATGGACCAGGCTCTGCCTGGTGGTGCTGAGCAAGGGGACCAGAGGCAATGGGCAGGAACTGATGTACAGGAGGTTCCACCTGAACATGAGGAAGAACTTTTTTACTGTGCAGTGACCAAGCACTGGAACAGATTACCCAGGGAGGCTGTGGAGTCTCCCCCTCTGTAGATATTCAAGAGCCATCTGGATGCAATCCTGTGCCAACCTTACCCATTCTGGGATTCTGTGAAAAGAAACAAATATGATGTACTGCTGAGTTACAGCCACCAAATGAAAGATGGAAAGATGCACAGCTAAAGTTTTGGGCACTGCAGCCAGGGCAGACATTGCAGTGTCATCACAAGTACGCATGAGCGTGTAATTAATAAGATAAAGCACACTAATATCCATGGGGAGAAGGACAGTTGTTCAATGTAATACTCCCTCATTATATAGAATTATAATAAATTAGGGTTGTGAAAATCTGGGCAATAGCAATCCCTTGCAACTTTACATGTGATTTCTATTGCCTTCAGTTCTATTTTTTATTACAAATAAAATTGAACTCTGTCCATTATTTAGATGTACACAGAACTCATGTTCTAGAAACTTTTTTCATTCCTTTCATGTTAATTACTACTGAATTTTAAATGTAAAGCTCTGAACTTTTGTTCTAATTTTGTTGTTGCTCTTTAAAATAAATCAATGTTCAAGTAGCAGTTTGATGAACTAAACTGAATTCACTTGACAACTGCAACATTTATTTTGCCTGGGCTAGTCTAATAGAAACACAAATCCATCAGAAAGAAGCACTTCTAACACTTCTGTCTTGCAGGCAAGCTTCCTCCTGTATCACTCCAGTACACATTCAACTTTCAGTGCTGCTGAGTCATAAGACTTTGAGGATTCTTTGCTTTTTTGAACGAGTAACCCGCAGAATGCACAGGGGAGACAAGCACACGTGAAGAGAGAGCAATCCTGCTCCTCCACAGAGAGGGAGAAACATGTATGGATCTCAGAATAAGGAAAAACTGTAATACTGCTTCTCTTGGCCAGGACACACCCTGACTGAGAGCTCTGCACTAGTACATCTGACTGATGTAGAATTCCAGCCCAGTGCTGGCTGTAATTGCTACTGCCAGGTGCTGGGATTGCAAAATTCAACTCCAGTATTATTTTTATTTCCAGCACAGCAACGTACTGACCTGTACAACACCAGGCTGTCCTCAACATCCTGCCTGCAACACTCAAGTTGCATGAGCAATTCCCCAGGCAGCAGCACTGCCTTAAAACCCTCCCCAGCCCCGAGCTGTCCCCTTGCTCTCACCAGCACCTTGTTCCCACTCCCCCTCCACCTACCCAGTGAGCCATAGCTAAGCTGTGACCACACCACTGACAGTGGGGCTTGCAAAATTTGTACAAAATCCATGCCACAGAGGGTTGGAATCATTAACACCATCAGCATTACCTCTGCCTTATATTTATCTCTGTTTTCCAGTACTTCTCTACCTTCTTCAGCACCTCTTGTATTCTGATTACAGCTGGAAGTCTGTGCTCTGCAGAGGCACTCTGATAATAAACCATAATGGCACCATTTATCTGCTGGTGAGCTCATAAATCACTAAACTCCCTCAAGTGATCCAACACACCAATAAAACAGCTACTTGGGTTCCAGTAGCTGCTTACCCACTCTTGCAGGGAAGGGCTGGACAAAACCAGACCCTGCTGCCTTGTGAGTTTCTGGCCATCTGGAGAAAACAGCCCTAAAGGAGAATTCTGAGTAGAGGTCATGTTACCACATTAAAAGCCACTGCCCTGTGCCTACCCCTCATTTAGCTGAAGGCCAAGAACCTGCTGCAAAGCAAGTTGCTTCTTGACAACTCAAACCCCCACAGTGTCAGTAATCCCCCCCTTAATACCAGTTTTCCACTATGTTTGTAGCAGACTACTTCAAACTGCCCCACCCTGGTGTATCACACGTCATTCAACAACAGTACTGCTAGAGGTGTTATAATGCTGCATTTTACTATTTAATAATTTTATTTCAGTAGAGGACATCCTATCCTCTGAAAAATACTCTTGGAACAACAACAGATTTTATGCTGTAAGACCAGAAGTTCTGGCCCATAAATTTCATTTTTCAACACAGCAAGTACTTAGAAAAGCATTAAGAATCAATCTCTAATAAAAGAGTTAGGATTATAGTGAAGGCAACCATTCACATATTCTTTTAAATCTTCTCTAGGAAGAAAAAAGCTCAGCAAGTGGGCACGCTCATAACAAGATGACTGCCCCAGCTGGTTAATGGAAGACATCAGGGCAAAGTAATTCAAAATAAAAATACTGCGTGAGACATGGTCCTGATCAGCAGATTTTCCAGCCACTGCGTAAAGTAGATGGGACATGAGCATCCACCCAGCACTGCACAGAAAGAAAGCAAAGATAAGGTGATAAAGGTAACAAAACAAAATCCGTGACAAAACCAAACACCTGCTAGCAGATGGCTCCAAACCAAAACATAAGCATGTTCAAATTATGTTCAGAGGAGTACTTTCAAACAAAGCACGAGGAGGCAGCACGCCTGCTGAGGCTCCAGGGCTCAAGGTTTCATTTTAGTGTCACGGATGAGAACAAGGGCCTCGCTAAACCAAATTTACAAGCTCAAGTGTCTGCACAGTACATATTTGAGAACATTCACAGAAATGCGTCATTTCCCTGTGAGTTTGCACTGATTATCCAGAGCCATCACACACTTCATATGAGCACCAAAGAACAGTCATCTTTCCCTGTCCTATTGCCATGAAGCTTTGCACTGCCCTGCTCCCCTGGTGCAACACCTCTGCCAGCCCTTGTGCCTGCCCAGCCACATTTCTTTATTACTTATTATGCTGCACATACACTATTGCATCTATTTAAGCAGCCACGTAACTTTAGGTACTTTTATTAATTGTGATGCTCACCTAAGTCTTTATGTGTGATGCTTTCTCACTTGGCAATTAACAGCTACAATCTGCATCAGAGTGCAAGCCAAACACACTGGTCTCAGCTGCAAAGCAGCAATGCTTTCTTGAAAATGCTTTTTCTTTTCTTCAGAAGTCCAGAAAAGCAGAGGAGATGTGAAGTACCTAGATACTTTAAAAACGCATTTAATTTTTCAGTAAAATGGTTCAGTAAGCACAATCACCTAGCAATGAAATGAACCACACAGGGCATTCACTGTATATAGACTCTGCACCTTCAGATGAAGAGGGAGAGGCTGTGCCTGTCAAAGCCTGGTTTGAAGGGGAGTTTGCTGCAGTGCCAGCTCCCAGGGATGGATGCCTTCCCCAGCCCATGGCGAGGCTTTCCTTTGAACTTGGGCACAACACATGCTAAGCCAGACTGTTAAACATCATCAGTCTACCTTGAAGGATTTTAACAGTCTATAGTAAACAAGGGATTTGCAGATTTCTTCAATTTCAAATTTAATTTTAAACGAAAGCTAAAGGCCTCTCCCCAACACCTAATCATGAGCCAACAGGAAGGCAAGGTGGTGCTAGTAATATAAAGACATCTGTGTCCCAGCAGCTTGAACTATCTATATTTTTGTGTTGAGAAACAACTCCTGCCCATAAAACTCCCTCCAAAAACAGCTCTGTAGGAAAACTGTTCCCACTCCCACTATTTTATCTGTAATCTATTACATGAATTTCAGTTAGGGACCCACAGCATTGCAGACAGACAGCAATGCAGATCCGAAATTCAAGGACAGAAGCAGAAATGACATCACAATCTGCACATCCACCTCTGGAGCATGAAGTAGGAACAGCTGCAGGTCTGCCAAAACCAACAACGACCTCAGACACATCTCTGTATCATCCTTAAGTTCCAAAAAGTTATTTCCCATAACAATAGTTGTGGAGGTTTTTTATTATGTTTTGAACACTGCCATCCACTGTGCTTTAGGCATCTGAAAGTAAGGCCAGTGGTTCTCCAGCATTTTCACAGCATCAAAGCAAGTGTCTATAGCTTTATTATTCTCCTCTGCTTCAAAGAAGTCCTTGAATGCCTCTGTATTCCTGCTTTCAACCAAACTTGAAAAGGTAAAGAGCACACCCACTAAAAAGTGCTTTGTTTTTCTCTTATTTAGTAGGCATAGCAACAAATACACTCTGATGCAATATCTCTCAAGTAAAACACCTTCACTATTCACAACATTTATCCATTTATTAGGCTACGAAAGGCAACAATTTTGGACGAGCAAAGCTCTACTATTAGATTAAAAACTGATTGGTAATTCTAGCTGTACTACAGTGTCCTGATGCTCCTACAATAGTGTTGAGCAATCATGACAGTTAAGATACTTTTCATCAACAGTGGGATGGCACAAAACATACACTTGGGACACAAGAAAACCCCACTGTAATGGACTCACTGACATCTAAATATCCACACGTGCATCGTAACAAGGAGCTCCAGCCTTGATATATCACGTGTTCCACTGTGATTTTTGCCAAATCCAAATACCTCATACAAAATTCTGGAGTCTAAGGGCCAAAACCCTCTAGGTACAATCCATCAAAGTACACTTATTCGGATTAAAATAATCAACTATATACCAAGAAATACACATGTAATTAATTCACATTATTATGTCTTCATTTTCATAGGGTACCGCACATTAAAAAGGGTCATTTTCGAAACCTTCTTCAGCCTTCCTCTGTAGCTCTTCCATCACAGACATAAGTGGAATTTCTGCCCACTTTGCTGTTTTTTTGCCTGACTGAATATTCTGATAAAATTGTCTTCCTTCCCAGACAGAACACAAGGTCAGGTTTGATGCATTACACCAGTAACAGATACATCTGTTTACATGCAAGAAGATTCAAATACATATCATCACACACTCCGGCATATTTATACACAAAGCATATAAACATTCTTTAAAAGTCTGCAGTACCTCAACAATTCATTGCAGCATTAAGTTCATTTACTTCTCTCCTGCTTTTTACTCGTTTCCCCAATCTTCACAGAAAATTTTTGCTGGGAGTTCACTAAGATGCCTTTTCTGTCCCTCCCTTGCTCATTAATGCAACATAAAAGAGCTGTGCTAAAGCCCATTATCCCAGCATCACGGGTTATGCCACACAGTGGGATTCCTGCTCTTGTCCCACCTTCCTGAAAAGCCACAAAGTCAAAAAACACCCTCCCAGAAGCTGTTTATCAGTGTGACCAGCAGCAAATGTTACCCCCCAAAAAAGGCTAACTGATGTGTTTCCCCTTCCATTTTCTTCCTCTAGGCACCAACCACTCACACTAGCAAAATTTCTTGGCCTGCATCACAAATCAAAGGGTTGCCTCTCAAACACAGTCTACCAAGAAACAGGTCCAAAAGCAGCCTGCAAAATTCATTTGGGGAAGAAAAGAAATTTCAGGATTGAGTTGCTCTCCCTTCCAATTTCTCAGTGCACAGGTTACACCTGCAAAGAGAGATTATTTTTTGCAAACACAGCCCCCTTCCCTCCTAATCATATAATCCTGCCTGATTTATTGGAAGTAGTAAGTTAGAAAATGGGAGGAATAATGAAGTCTAGAGATGTCACTCTGGACAGTGTGGCTCCATCCTGTTTCAGTTACAAAGCTTATATGTGATTCTGCCCAAGTAAAAACCCTTTTCTCCTGCTCCCATACTGTGCTTAATTGCTTATTGCTCCTTCCTCTGTCTCCTCTGCAGCCCCAGCAGACTTTTCAGATCCACTTTTTAATTTTCACTCCATGATTGCAGCTATCTTGTTTGCCAAATCTGTAAGAGGACGTGCTCAGCTGCTCTGGAGGGCTGGTGAACACATTGGTGATGGAAGCACAGCTGCTTACAGTGGAAAAAAAGACTATGAAGTGAAGGATGCCATCCATGGGTGCTTGCTGCAGGGTCATTGGTAGAGTTTTTTGGTGGTTTTAGGAGTAGGGGGAGTTGATTTTATTGAGATTCTAGGTCCCATCCTAAACTGACAGCAGTATGTCTGGCTAAAACAGGTCTTCTGCAGTGCTATAAAAAGAGCCAGGCATGAAAAGCTGGAAGGTGCTGAAAGCCAAGGTAAGTTAGAAAGGACTGCTTGATCCTGCACATAGAATAACAGAAGGAAATATGGGCTCCTCAAATGGGAAGACAGATTAACCCAAAAAATTACTGGAAATTGCCTGTTCTACAGAAAAGTCAGTAAAACTCACAAAAAGGAATAAGCCTGAAAAAAGAGCAGTACCAGAAAACTCTAAGGAACAGATTCTAAATGTGAAAGGCTTAATGAGACCATTTTGTGAAGATTTAATAAGATTTTGTCAAGATTCCCTCCGAGCAGAATTCTGGCCACAATCCAGTAGAAGAAAAAAGAATCCAGGAGGAAAATAGGACAGTGGTACCTCCAAAGATAAAAGCATTTTTACTCTAAAAGAAGTATTTGCCCTCAGGGTTTGCCTACACAGTACTGCCTGAAAGATGCAGATCCCTGCCATGACATGCCATTGCCATTCCTTTAGAAAAACATTCTGTCCCTGCATAGCTTTGTACAGCAAGGTACAGTGAAAGAAACACAGAAATGTTGTTCCTCAAAGCACTGACCACCTCATCTTGAAAACAAAGTGCAAGGGACACAAGAGATAAGCATAACCTGACCATCCACACTCCCCATGTTTTTCATTGTCATGAAAAACAAAACCTGAGATGTTTTCTTCATAAATATTTCTTCTCCTTCCTGACAGCTGAATTCTTTTGCTTCCACACTCAAGTGCACACATCCCTGCCAAGTACTTACATGTAGGGTGCAGGAGTGCAAAGAAGGGGAAACAAAAGGGAAAGAAAATCAGAATATTTCTGAACCTCAACTCATATGCTGAGGACTTCCTATTACCACAGAATGGCACAGCAGAAAAAAATCCAGGTATTTGGGAATCCTCCTTTTACCAAGGTAAGATTCTTCTGGTCCTATTCCCTCTTCTTGTGACAGGGCTATAATACAGAGCAATTCTCCATCAACCTGGGTTTAAATCCACCAAAAGCCTTTTGTTCTCCACATCTACTTCTTTTCATAGTGCTTAGCTAACAAAAGCCATCATCGGGCCAGTCCCAGGACCTCAGAGTCATCAGCTGCTGAGTCAGCCAGGTAAAACAGAGTATACTGATATGGAAACCAAAAGATATTTGGAGAAACTAGCTGGAACACAGGTTTTCTTCTAAGAAAGCATATTTTCCAAGAACCCTCTGGACTGACTAACCCAGGAAGGCTCAAGAGGAGGAAATATGAATGTCATACATATGGGTGCAGCACATTCTTGGTAAAGGACAGCCCATTACCTCAAGGAAGGACCTATTTCATCATCAGGACAAAGAACGGTCTGTACACCTCTGAAACAGCCTTCATATCAGAATCATGAGTCTAGTGTTAAGATAATGTTAATGAAAAAAAATGAGGGATACTCAGAAAAGGCCTCAGGTGGGGTGAATTATTTTCTGAAACACATTCTTTTCATCATTTTCGGGCTTTTCCTTTATATAAAGTACACTTCAATTTTTTTCACGTGCATCTCAAAATACTAATTGCCTCCTGTCTTGTAGTCTTCTGACTTTTCTGAGATTCCCTTTATTCCCTGTACTCATAAGCTTAAGTTCTCGCCCATTCACACATTTTTGCATGACTGATGACCTCCTCTACAGTTCTGCCAGACAGGGCACTAAATAGCAGAGCATGGCATGACTCAAGCACCAAACAAATACCAAAAAAAAATGGTGAGAGAACTTGTGTGTGAAAAGCCAGCACAGGTTAAGAGCTCCTGGTTCCACAGCAGGTGACAGAGACCAGAGAGATATCCAGAGCAGCACTGGATATCACTGGATCATATTTCCCACCAACTGGTCCCCCAACTACTGTCCCTGACACTGTCAGAGAAGCTGCTGCTCCCACGCTCTAAATTTACGAGAAAAGCTAGAGACACTTGTGCCATGGCATGTATCTGGCAATCACAACGTGGGAAAAATAACAGTAAGGAGAAGCTGAGAAGGTGTGATCTCATTAGATGACACAGGATTAACACAGGCAAAGCACTTCTAATTTACAGGAGCTCTGAAGTTTCAGGTGTGAGTGCTGGACCTCTTCAGGGCTCTCTCTTGCACCGTAATAGAGTAACTCAGTCAGCACTAGCAAGACATCAGATAAAGATAAATCCCCCGTTTGGTTTGAACTGTTTTCAACTGGTGCACTAAAAAGTTATCTAAAGTATGAAAGTCATTAAACATTCCCAGACTTACTCAAGGCAACACTCACTCTTCTCTGTACTGTTTTTATGAAGTTGGTTTCCAAAAGAGAACAAAAGCCAGCAGCTTTTAAAAAATAAAAACATCTCTAAGAACCTTTTCAGAAATTAACAAAATTGCATACCATGATTGGATAAAGATGACTGATACTGCAGGACCCATTTAAATGTTCTTCCTTGTATTTAAATATAAAAACCAAGCATAACTTAGTGGTATTTCTAAAGAGTGGATACATTCCAAGCCTTAAGGAATCTTGTATTCTGAGTCTTTTTTTTCCCCCCAGCTGCCTGCAGGTTTTCACAAGCTATAATATGTCTGAATTTCCAAACAGATTATGCCTCATAAATGCTACCAAATGCAGAAATTTGAACACTGCAGCTATTAAGATCACGTTCTGTTGCTGCTGAGCTGCACAAGGAGCTGCGTGCTGGCTGTCAGTGTTCCTGCTCCCTCTCTCACAACAGACGTGTTTTGCAGCAAGATCTGCAAAGGCAAATCTCCAAGCAGTTTAAAATTTTGTGCCTCCCTTAAGTGGCTCTTAATGCACTTCACTATGTAAGATGAACCTGGAAAACGGGCTCTGAAATGGCAACAACATGCAGTAAGAAGTATCAGATTAATTCATTAATACCCTTTGTACTAGTAACTTACTAAAGACACTGATCAAATGCAAAGATGGCATAAAGATAAGATGCTTGGAGATAATTCAGTACAACTGGGACCAGTAATCCCTGTGCACTGCGTTATTATATGATGAGATGTTTCTCATGGGCAATTCTTGGTAATTGGAGTAAAGCATCTGGTATTAGGAGTGAAGCTAGAGAAGGCCCCACTAGTCACTGATGTCTAGGGGGAGTAATGACCATAGGCCCACAGATCGGTGCAAAGAATGAAATTGCTACATTTATTGTTTGGCCATCAAAAAACACCAGAAGTCCAATGGGGAATATAGCACATTTTAAACAAGGAAATGTTAACTTCAGCAAGGTTTCAGTTTTGTTACCCCAGCCACCCCTTCCCTAAACACCTTCATAGGGCATGCTTCTTTATAAAAATTTGAATTCTTTTTACTTCAGAAGATATTTAATTCAGTTGTTGCTCTCCCTCTCTCTCTCTCTCTTCTGGCAAAGAACAGAAATCAGTATGAAATCAAGTTCAGGCAGTAAATGTTTCTGCAATACCATCTTGTGCAAAGGCTCTGATGAGTGAATAAGTAACTCCATAAGCAGCTGTTGAAATAAATAACTCCATAAGCAGTTGAAGATCAACTTTGCAGAAATACAGATTGTTGATTATTAACACCCTGAGCAATCACTTCCTCTAACACTGCTGAGAACCGAATGTTTTATTTGCCAAGATGAAAGTTACACTGAAATTGTTACCACTTGTGGGTGAAGGACTTCACTGTATTACCAGAGACGAGGGAAAACAAGGAACCACTCTGAGGCTTTGCAGAGTCTAAAGGTAACCAGATTAAAAATTACCTGACAAAATGTGATTTTGCTCTACAGAGAGCAAAGCCTTTACCCATCTGGCAGGAAGGTTGGCAGTGTGGTCTGGCAGCTCAGCCTTGAGGGCAGCTGGGATGGGACAGCTTGAGAGAAACAGAAGAGCCGACTCACATATGGCAACTCGAGGAAGCTAAAGAAGCAGACGGGTGGACTGAATGGAATGGCACATTCTGCATTCAGCAAGCACCACTTTTTAGAAATAAAACACAACTGATAAACACTGGTATTTCTTTATGTAACGATAATTCTGAATGGCCAGGTTTTTAAGTATTAAGGCAATAGAGAACTCCGTGAAACTTGTCTACAGCTACAACATACTGGCTTTCCAAAGAACACCTTTATGTTCAGAAGCTTCAAGTTGTTTGATTTATAAACCAGATTCGAATACAAGGTTCAAAGCAAAACCAGGCTGATTTACATATCTTAGAGATTACAGAGTCTGAGGAGTTTCCTGATCTGTGGAGAAAAGCAGAAGCTGCAACCACGTAGAAAGAAAAACCATTTGGGAATTACAGGCCAGTCTGCCTCACTTTAGTTTCTGGGAAAAATCATGAACCAAGTCTTTCTGAAAGCCATTTCTGGGCACATGGAGATGATGATGATTAACAACAGCCAAAATAGATTTAAGAATGGTATATCGTGCTTGATTCACCTGACTCGCCTTCTAGGATGAAAAGGCAAGACTGGGAAAACAGAGCAATAGATACCATCTACCTTAATTTTAACATCTCCCTCTCACAACATCTTTGTATCCAAGTTGGGATGTTGGGGTTTGCATAGATGCACTCCTAGTTGGGTGAAAAACTGACTGTGCTGTCGAGCTCAGTGGGTGGTGACTCGTGGCTGTGCTGTACTCGTGGCCTTTACCTGGAAGGAAGTAACAAGTACAGCACTTCAAGGCTTCATTTTGGCACTTGCTTTGTTTAATGTATCTGTCAATGAAGGGAAGACATGCTGGCTAACGAGGAAGACAGCACATTAGATTAAACAAATCATCTGCCTCACTAGGTCTGCAAATTTTGTGGCCACACTCCAGATATGAGAAAATAGTTTAAAAAAAAACAAACCAAAACAATGCAAATACAATTTTTGGCTTCTATCATGAAACCCACTGACAGAAGAAAGCATGCAGGATCCTGTTCACCAAGACACAACTCTCCACAAACCATTTCAAGACTAAGATGTGAAAACAGTGATGACTTCTAATGATGGGGCTGAACTGCTCTGAGTAACTAACATGCAAAAGCTCTATATTGTCACTAACCCTGCCATGAGGGCACCCAATAACCCACTAGTCCGTGTAACACACTTTCTGCAGTCGATGAAAGTCAACAGTTTCTGTGAATGCCCAATGCCATGTAAGTACTTCATGCAAATATTTCTGCCTACAATAAAACCCTGCACCTACTTTTTAACGAAACTGCTCCCCTCCAGTTCTCACTGTAAGAATTAACGGGTAGATGTTCATATTTTATCAAGTGATTTTAATTCCAACCTGTTTTATTTTTTTTCTCTTCATTGCACATCAAGTCATCATGGATAAAAACCAAGCCAGGATTAACAAGCAAGATCAAGTTTTATTGAGAACCGAATCCTGCCCTTAAGGATTAATATAAACAGTATGTTACATGCAAATACTGAGGGGTATATAATAAAATAATATTCGCTATTTGTGCAGACTTTATGCTCAGTAACACTGCCTAGTGTCTTAGTCTAATCTACAGTATTAGAATGAAGATTTTTTTTTCATTCAAATACATTGTATCACATCAAAAGACAAAAAAAGAGAGTAAATGTATTTTAGAGTAAGGTGAGAAACAGTAAGGAAGACATTAAACTCTACAAGAACAGTATCTATATCATATTGTAGGCCTACAGCAAAGGTGACCAAATTAGACTGAATAAATCAAGACTAACCACTGAAATGGAACATTTTCTAATGTAACTAAAGGGTCTGTAAATGCTTATTTTTGTAATGAAATCCTTTGCAGATTTCTGCCCCTAGTCAAGTGTGTAGCTGACCCATCACTGAAAAAGATTAATGGTAAAGCAGCTGCCCCAAATGTGTAAGACAACCCACGAATGATACTAAAGAAATTAAAGTCAGTGCATTATGTATTTTTTTATACATGTTTGACAGTATGTATGTAAATAGATGAGCTGAAACGCATCTTACGAGTTCCCACACAGAGAGAACAGTAAGCTACTCAAAGTGGTTCATTAGCACCGCTCAGGAGAACCCAAATTCCATTTGGATAGACACTGGGAAGGACACAGCTTTGAAGAACAGGTTAATAAATGATCAGGAGTGAAAACTTTCAGAACAGAAGATGAAAACTGACATTACTCTGTGCAGTTCCTCTGATGTCGGCAGCAAGGCAGCATTGCAGATGCATCACCAGTTGTGCTGGCAACTAGAAATGGAGAATAGACACAAAAAAGTGCTCCAGTGCAAGATCTGCTGGTGGTGCTGCCTCTTCCCCCAGTACCTCTGCCCTAACTGCCCTGGAAGCCAATCCCGTCTCTCAATGCCCTTCTTAGAAGTCCAGTAGAGGAGACTCCTCATCAATAAACTCATAAAGTACTCAGGCCAGGACTGACAGAACAAGACAGCAAGAGTTTTGCTTGCTTTTGAAGTCAAATCACCAACAAGAAAAATGTCACTGAAATAGGATTTAAATACTCAGCTAAGTATTTTGTACAGACTGTCACAGTTAAAAATATATCTTTTTCTTAGATGTATTGCCTGGACTCTGTAGTCTAACCAAGGCTTCAAACAACAGCTGCCAAGAGAGGCTTGAGGTGGGTCCCTCTCAGAGAGGTCCAACGGAGCAGGAAAGGTGCTCAAGCACTTATTGCAGCACAGCCCTTCTTGCTCAGAAATAAATCTGAACCTGCCACTTCAGATACAAGAGGCAAAGGAGCTATGTTCCAGTTCAGCAAAACAAACACTTTCCTTTTAGCAGTATTTAAAAACAAACAAACAAACAAACAGCTTTGCCAAAGGGGAGGCCAAATGAGTTCTTCAGCAGGTTTTCCCCAAAGATGTTATTTTACCCTCAGCTACAGCTGTCATGTGCTAAACAGAGATCTTGAGGGAATAATGTGAAATTCTGTGGCAGAGAGACAGATCGAAAAGAAGGACAGTTCTAGGCATCGGTGCCACAAGAAGGTATCATCTACTGATACCCAACTTCTAAGAGGAATGTTTGGGTGTGACTTATCCCACATCTCACAGTGTGGCACACAGGCCCAAAACACAGTGAGGACACCGCTCAGACTTTCTCCTCTGATGTGCAGTTGACAACAAGAGCATTTCTGGCCCATGAGCAACCTCAGAGACACGTTCCTTACAAGCCATACAGCTGGAAGAAGGGAGGGGGACAAACAGGGAGAGGTGGCACCTCAAAGCACTCTTGGAGGCTCAGAAAGGCATCCTCCCACTTCTCCAATGTCCTTAACTAAACCAGCTGGCCTCAGCACAGTGCATACTATTTTAAATCACATTTAAGAGCTTTACATCTGATAATGTACAAAATCCTGAAGTAAATTGGTTCTGTTGTAACAGACCAGATAATAGTAATTGTACACAGGCAATTGCTCACACATGATAAAAGAGGTATTAGTTTAACTTGAAATTACACCTTCTATTCTTATTAGAATTTAAAAGTTGCTCTTGAAACACCTTGACATAGGAGACATTTTGTAAATTGAGGGCAGTTACATAACCAAAAATTGAAATAAAACCTTACAGCTGCCTATCATTTTATAGTTTCACAAAAAGGAAAGGTGCATGAGACTTCAATATTACTTCTTTATACGTCAAATTAACTTGGAGTATCACTGTCAGTTAATAAAGGAGAACAAATGAAGTACTAAAAAGGTTCTAGGCAGGCTACAGAAAAATGTTAGATTAAGATTCAATCAGATTTTAATCTAAAAACCTTGTTTCCCACACTAACTGACAACAAAGTGACATATCAAAGTCTGTATTATTTATATAATGGAGAAAGGGGCACGTGAGGGAGCAGTTCACACTGTAACTAGACAGAAGTTTGACTTTAGGCCAAGATCTAAAACAGGAGAAGAAACATGAAAGGTTTATCACTTCAGTGTCTACAACAACAGTACAGCAGTGATTGTGATTTACACGTTATGCTTGCTATTTTCAGTGTCAAGCCAATATTTCAGAGTATAAAACCCAAGAGAGCTAGAAATGTTTAATGGGTCACTGGTGAGCATGGGAGCTTGCATTTTCAATTAATTGTGAATACTGTGAATGTGGGTTTAGATTGGCTTAGGTCAACCCAGGCCAACGCTTTTCTCAGAAATGGGTTGTTCCATGCTCTCCTCTTCCTCAGCTGCACCCCCAGCCTGTTCTCCTGCCAGCACAACCACACCTGTGACCATGCCATCAGCAAGATGAGACACCCCTTCTGAACCACAATTTGGGGATTATTTATTTTGTCAGCTCAGCTCACACTTCACCAAAACCGCTTCACAGCTGATCTTTGCTAAATCAAAACAAACTGAGCTGCAAGAGGAAGGCTGAAGGACAAGGCAGCAGAAGACAACCCCAAAATCCATCAACCTCTGAATGCATCCTCCACCTCTGCTCCAGAAAAGGGTTCATAGATGGCTACTGGCCATCTGGAAACCCTGCCTAAAAGACTTAATTGTTTGGCAGACTAAAGAAAAAGGACATAATTCAATTCAAGATCAGCCAGAAGTAATGAAAATTGCCTGGTACACAGGGAGCAGAACTGGAGGTCAATTACAGACCTTGTAAGAGATTTCAGTGTAAGAATGAAATATTCCTGAATGTTGCTCTCCAAAAAGATGACACACACAGAGAAGTCCACAGTATGCAAAGCAAAGGAGTTTGCCTACCACTTATTTTGTGCAGACCGAATAAAACAAATCCCAGAAAACAGGTAAAAGAAAACAACTCCAGCCATAGGCTCCCGTGCATGCTACTGATCACTTCTCATTTGTGCTGTGAAATACAGGCCTTTCAGTCATAAGCAGCTGAGTCAGGGGAGGTTTAGGTTGGATATTAGGAAAAGGTTCTTCTCCCAGAGGGTGGTTGGGCACTGAACAGGCTCCCGAGGGCAGTGGTCACAGCACCAAGGCTGACAGAGTTCAAGAAGCATTTGGATGACACTCTCAAGCACAGGGTGTGACTCTTGGGGATGGTTCTGTGCAGGGCCAGGAGTTGGACTTGATGATTCTTGTGGGTCCCTTCCAACTCAGCATATTCTGTGATTCTAGGGCAGGGTGCTCCTGTATTAAGTTACACAAAAATGGTAAGACAGTCCTTTTCCCAAAGGATCCAGAATCTCTGTTGGATGGACTGGTTCCAGACAGCTGTAGTCACAGGAGTTAATCATGAATAGGCAATAATCATTCACAAGGAAAAGAATTACTTGACAAAATAACACATATTGAGAAATTGCATCCTAGATTAAACTTTAATAAAAAGGTATAAAACCACATCATATATGAGACCAAGTCAATTAAGAAAAGCTAAGAGAAACAGTAAAATAAAACCCAGCCTCCTCCAAAGCATGGACTTCCTAAGAAGCAGACACTGCTTGTGTATTCACCCGAGTACTTCCTGAAAAAAGAAGTAGAAGCCGGTATTACTACAGAGCCAAAATTATTTTGTGTTACCAAAATTAACTTTGATATCGAGTGGTTAAGATTCAATTTTCTGTTGACCTAGTTGCAATGATCTAATGAAAAAAAAGAGGGGTAATTTAAATATTTTACACATCAAGAACTCACTGACAAAGCCACTGGGAGTTAAAGATCAAACAGAGTAATGCAGAAAGTAAATAACTTCCAATATCATGATCCTCATTCATTACCCCCAGTACAGTTTTTTGCTGTCTTTCAGTATTTCAAACTGAACAACTGAGAAGCATTTTTAATGGCTGGATTAAGTACATCAGCTTGAATGCAGAACTAAAACACAACTCTTATCTACCAATTCTGCATTTTTTATACATATACAAAAAAATTCCTCAGTGGACAATAACAACAGAAATTCAGGAGGTTAAGAAAGTTTATTACTAAATTTTTTTTTTTTAAGCACATTCACATGTTCTACTAAAACTGAAGGGATTTGTGTTAGCTTCAAGTTCACACATTTAACTGGAACAAATTCCCCTTTAAGTTCCCTTAGTGATCATTAAGAAAGTTTCCATGTGATTCTGAACACACTAAAAAACCCTTCTATTATTTCTCAGCCTGGAGGTTAATAAGAAACTTCAAAATGCCGGAAAAAGTTTAAATCCACAGCAAAAGCAAAATGCAGAACTGCTCACTAATATAGATGAAATTGCTCATGAGGGAAGACTATACTGCAATCAGTAAATTGTAGCAATTCTTCAACCTAATAAAGTATTTAAGATATTAGTTTTATTTTGTTAACAAGGAGGCTGTGGGTATCATTAAGGTATTCCCAGGCTCTGACCCAGCAGCGTTCCCATGATATGGCAAGCTGGGATTCAAGGGCTGGAGTGATCTATGTATGCAGAGATCAAGTCTAGGAAGTTTAAAACCAAACTGCCCATGCACAACTGGTCTGCAGAACCAGATTTTTCACTTCCATCTCTCTGTGACTCCCCTACACAGCGATATTTCTTCACTTCTAGCCCAAAAAAAAGGCAGAACTGGAGAAGAGCAGAGTACAGTACCATTCAAATATGCCCATGCAAGTCTTCTCATGGAGAATAAATACATAAATGCAAGTACAGGATTAAATAAAAACACCCAAATATTCCCATGAGACAGATGCTCAATTTGGTGAATGCCAGTGCATTCCCTGTGGTGCCCCGGGTACCACAGTTCCTTTACCTTCCTATAACAGGGATGAGTGGCCTACAGAAACTCGTGATACCTTCTGTGCTCAGAGGCCAAGACTGGCAGGTGGATGGTGGTGGGAGGAGGGAAGCAAGAGCTCTCTCTCTGGAGGTGACAGAATATCCATCCAGCAGCAGCCCCCCAGCTTCCTGGGGCCAAGCTGGCTCCCCAGACCATCCCTCCCAAACCCAAACACTTATGTCCCTGTCTGACCTTCACACAGATTTCCAAACACAAAAACCTCACACATAGTCATAATGGTTCCTCAAAAAAAAGCTCACTACTGCTCCACTTCTTTTGGCACATGACTTGGATGGAGGGCTGACAGCTGTAGTCTACTCAGCTCTGTTTTCAGTGCTGTTGACAAACCACATGTCCAACTTTGAAGAGCTTCAAGAGAAGTAAACTTAAAAAAACCCAACCTATCAAAAAAATCCAAACAGAAACAACCCCAAACAAGCCACTGCCAAAAAAAGGTCATCAAAAGTATGAGGTGATAGAATTTGAACAGTTCTGATTAAAAAATCCAACAAAACAAAACAAAAAACAACACCAAAAACAAAACATCAGATGCAACTGCATCAGAAAGTTCTTGGGTTCCTGTTGCCACTCATCCCATGACAAGCACACTAAAAACACCCTGGTTTTCCAATTTCAAAGAGAATCTAATATCTACATGGATAAATCAAAACCCAAATTCCTAGATGGTTAACGGATGCTTCGTTCTTACAAATCATGTATAACCATTCTCAACTTATGATTCTCCACTGGAGAAGTTTTTTGCAAGAAAATAAACCCCCACATTTCAGCACAAAATGACTCTGGCTACACAGCCATCCTTACTATCAGGCAGGAGGAAAGGCTTCCATGTGAAAGAGAGAGAAACCCAAAGGGGATTTCAGATTGCACGACAAAGATGCCTGTGCTTGTGGGTAAGGGCTTGGAAGTGTTGAAGCATGTCTGACCTTGAAATGTCAGCATGTTCGCCTCGTGAAGGTTTGGGATGTTTACACAAGCCTGAAGTGCTGTAACTCTATCCCCAGGGACACGCTCTGAGCGCAGTGATCCATCCAGCAGGAAGGCAGCCGATGGTGTCCCAGCACAGCTCTGTGGGCACAGCCCTGCCGCCCTGGAATCCCAGCTTGCCATTTCCTGGGAATGTTGCTGTGTCCAAGCCTGGCCAATATAAGGCCATGACTTCATCCCAAGGTTGTCAGTGATGAGATCTGATGAATGAATGTATGCTAGACCTAAGTGACTTCCAGCACTTGGAGCACAGCCTTGCCTTTCCAGTTATGGACAATTTATCCTTCTAGGGCAGATAAATGCTGAGGTGCTGTGCTGTCACATCCTAAGTACCAGCTTTATCTTTGCCTGAAGGGCAATGCACCCTAAATGAGAAATACTTGACTGAAAATTAACCAGGCTCTTTCCTATACTTACAGAAAGTCATCTTGCAAACACTTTTCCAAGGTCACACATGAACTCTCTCATACAAACCTTCCCCAAAAGCCAGGCTATCCACTAAGGATGAGAACGTAAGAGCATACTTATAAACAAATGTCTAAAGTCTCTCAATGAAAGACAAAATACCTCTCACAGAAAGCCACTAAAATCATTAAACAGGGGCTTGCCTGCCTGAATCAACCAGAAAACTATGGAGATTATGTCCAAACAAGCACTCTGACAACAGAAAATCTACTACATATACTGCTGCTTATAGTAAATATACATGTATAATTTTTAATTTTGTTGCTATGGTTAACAAATTAAGAACCATTTTACTGTGCTACCTAAAAAAACAGACACATTTTTCCTGAAAAGCAATTCTGACGTTTTGGTGAAAGCATTGTGTCATAAAAAAATACCAAATCTAGAAACCACTTAAGGACTTAAATTCAAAGTGATAGAGCTTAAATGAAAGGCCACCCCTATAATTACACAGGTAATATTATTATCAAATACTGTTGAAAACAACAAAAAACCCAACACAGACATCACATACAACTCAAGTGCACAGTAGCAGTGTTTGTCCAGAGGCTGCAGCTAGCCTGGAGGTGTTGCTAATTTGTGTTTCATGCAATGAGAGGCAGTTCAGCTGTTCCCAGACTCAAGGGGACTCTAGAAGCACCAACATACACAACCATAAAAACAAGGAACCGTGCCCAGCCTTCGCAAAGAATTCACCCATCTGCTGCTGCAGAAGGTCACGGGCCAGTGGAATTGCTGCCCTGCTGGTTATTGCCCATGTATGTGGGATAGGGACAGTGCAGCCTCATACAAGGAACAAGTATTTCAGAAGCAGGTCACAGGCCCTATCCACTGCTCCACATGACTTTGGAAATGCAGTTTCAACAGCATCGCTCAGAACCAAGTGGCTCTTCCACCACCACAGCTTTTCCGCCTTTGGATTTCAGAGCTTGAAATGTTATTATCCTGATTTATTCAGTTTCAATGTTGCACTTAATGCACAGGAAGCACAACAATACCAGCACTTAAAAATGAGACAACAGAGTTCTTCCATCCTGCATAAACACTAAGGAAATCTTCAGCTCAACCAATGTTACAAGCCAGATATGGGACAGAAACAGCAGAGGGGAAAAATATCTTAAGGTGAGGTTTTTGGGTGGGGGTTGTTTTAAAAGAAGAATTAAATGCAGCTACAAGGAAACATGGAATAACAGATCTGCATTTTTCACTGAAAAGGGAAAATCAAAGACCATTTAAAACATTCATCAGATGCCACCAAAGGGGAAACAAATGACCATTTTTGTTATACAACATACTATCATCTTAGCTAAGCTTTAAGTAGAATATCTCACATCAATCAGGTCATCTGATAAACAGAGCAACAGGATCTTCCTTCAACACAGGTGAAGCAACATCACAACACTCAGTCTGCGCCTGTAACAGTTATAATCTAGAATGCTTTAATAAAGCAAATTTTACTGCAGTTTGTTGAAAAATAAAGTATAAAATAGAAACTAACTTGAGGTAATTACAGCTTTCTTTACATCTGACAAAGTGCTGACATGTGAACAAACACCTTAATGCTCAGAACCCAGAGTATTTTTTTGCTGTGACAGAAGGGTATTTTTTTTTCATCTTAAGTGCTTATTGTGGTTTAAGGTGGCAGGCAGCTGAACTCCATACAGCTGCTTACTTGCTCACTCCCCTCACCCTCCCCATGGGATGGTGGAGAGAATTGGGGGGGGGGAATGTCAAAATATGACGGAGATAAAGACAGTTTAGTAGGATAGAAATGGAAGTTAGAAACTAATAATAATTTACAAAACACACATTGCAAAATACAAAATACATCTTAGCAGATGCTAAGAGAAAGAAGAGGACATGATGGGAGGAAGAGATAGATGTCAAGGTAGGAAGAGGATTACTCAGAAAGAAAGGAGAGGTGAAGAAACATCAGTGTCTGGGGGCAAGAAGACTTGAGTGGAACGGTGATGAACAAGACAAGAGCATCTGGTGAGCCAAAGAAGAGAGTAAACTCGGTAGGAAGAACTGGACAGGGACAGCAGCGCTCAGAGAGATGGAAAAGCAGGAGAGCAGCAGGTTAGAGGGGAAAGGACCAACTAAGCTGATGGCAAGCACTTTGATAAGGCAAAGAAACCCACATAAGCATGAGAACAATCCACAAAAACAGCTTAGGTCACGTGGTCAATAGCAGGTACCTACAACACAGCATCAGAGAAGGTGTGAGGTGTACTGAGCATGCAGAGCATTCCCCAAGACAGCGTTTCACAACTTCTACAGACACAAGACTAAGGCGCCTTACACCTGGTGAGTTATCTTGTAGCAAACTGTTGGATTTCAAAACCCTGTGGGCTCTCAGCATCCAAAAGATGTGACAGATGGATGAGGACCAATACTGTGCAACAAAATATACAACTATGCAGTGACTTCTGTTTGCTTGAAACCTGAAGCCTGCAAGTCTTATTTGAGATCCAAGGTTTCCTCACGAAATACACAGGATGAATGACTATTCCTCATCCATCCTCTCCAAGCTACTCATGACTTTACATAGCATTGTCAGAGCCTCCAGTCATCTTCCTGTCTATGCTGGAAAGATCTCTTCCACAGTGTCATTTCTTCTATGGGAGCCACATCATACTTCAGGCGTCACACTTTAACACACATCACTCTTAACTCAACTTTGTACTTCCTATGAGGTGATGAAGACCAGAACTGCATACAGCATTCACAAACACAGGTGAGCCCATAACTCCCACAGAGGTACTGTTCTATGTCTTATTCCCCATTCCTTTCCTCATAACCTCTAACACTGTTGGCTTTGGCACTAAAAATAGCTGTTTTCACAGAGCTAGTAATACCTAAGGTCTCAATCCTGAGAAGTTAAGAGACTACTCATGGTGTCACCATATACACTACGGTAAGATTAATGCATTTTGTGCTTCTCCCATGAGCACTCCTTTGACTACATCAATTTTTGCCTGCCATTTTACATCCAGTCAATCAATATCAAAGACCCATCTGAAATTCCTTGTAGTTTGTCTTTATTAATTCTACCTTGAGTAACTTAGTGTCTTCATTAAATGGGTCACCTCACAATTTACCCTCTTTTTCAAATCACACATACTTTGAACATCACTGGCACAAGAACCAATCCCTTGAGATTATACGAGTGACCTTTCTCTACCTTGAGGATGGACCATTAATTCCTGCCCTTTTTATCTTTCTCTTTATGTAGCCACATAAGAGTTTTCTCTTCTATTCCATGGTAGATTAAATTCTTTAATAGCTTCTGGTAATGGACCTTGTTAAATTTCTTTTGAAAAATCAAAGGAGACACACTATCCATTTGCCTACCTACTTCTTTAAAAAACAGAGTCTCTTGCTCAGTATCATACTCACTGACAAGTCCAACATTTCTGGGTGTTTAGCACTTCAAAAAAGCATCCCCTTTCCCAAACAGGCTTACTGAAATGTATTTCCAGAATATTCCCTAGCACTTCTTAAAAATATCCAGTGATTCCCATCACTGACTCTTCCTCTGCATCAAATCTGTTGGCAACATTCAGTCCTACTCCAAGACCCGAATGTATTTGGCATGAGATCTTAGAGCCACTTTCAGTTAGGTAATAGAATTTTTGGGAGGATGCTACATATGCAAAACAATTTAATGGCCATATGGGTAAAAGGTAAACTTCCTTTCTGTCCCTCTCCCCATCTTTCCTTCATAGGAGGCTAAAACACCACCACACTTTAATTAGCAGGATTCTCCTACTGCAAAATTAAAGTGCTTTGTGTTGAAGGAATAAAAAAGAAATCAATCAGCTCTGCAGCACTAAAAAAATGCTCAGATGAAAAGTTCCTGGTCTGTCTGTCCCAAAAACTGGATGTACACAATGAACAAGCTATGCAGCAGCTTCACACATACACATAAAGGCTATAGGAAGTGTTTCACAATTTGGAGCCCAACTATCAATAGATACTTTTGGTTTCCAAGCTTCTCTCCAGCTTTCCTCCAGCCTTCCAACTACAAATTTGGGATAACACTCCTCTCCCTCATGACCTTTATGAAATGAAACCTACGATCTCCAAAGTGTTTAGGTAAGGATAGAGAAACTTCTCAGAGGAAAATCAGTTTTGTCTTCAGGCAGGATCTGTGTGGGAGAGGCCAGGCCAGGAGGTCAGCAGGAAACACGGAATAGCTTGTTCAAGTGCCAAAAAGAGGGAAAAGGCTGGCAGACAGGGCCACCCCACAACCAGCCTCCCTGGCACCCCTTGCAGAGGAAGGGTCAAACTGTCATCAGGGGGCACCTCAGCTTCCCCCTTTTCTAATTTTTGAGTTCTTTTTTACCTTATTAATACTCTTTCAGCACTACTTTTTGTGATTAATTCTTTTTATATAAAGTACTGCAGAAAAAGCAGGAACATGCTGCTTTTAATCCCTGATACCTTAGCATGGCAGAGTTACAAGTGACAGAAAACTCAGTCCAACAAACACTGGTCATTCAAGCAGGAAACTGATTTATCTTTTTAAGCTCCTAAACATTCAAACAAACAAACAAACAAAAAACCTAACAATAGCAACAACAGTATTTGCTACCACGTGTAATGCTGTCTTTAGCAAATAGTTAGGAAGACCACTTTCACATCCTGGGAGCTGTTCCTGAAGTGTGGACTCTGTATGTTCTGGTTTCCTTTGTCCATTGTAAAGAGACAAATAAACACATCATGTTCAATGCTTACCTATAATATTATTTTTTTTTATTGTTTTAGGAGTAGATCTGCAGAGCGTTGATGTTCGAGATCTGGAAAAGTTTTTGTGTTATGACCTGTTCCACAAATCCTTTTCTTATTACCACCTTACTCACCAAACAAGTAAAACATATGTACACCTTAAGAATGCACAGAAATACACAAGTTCAGATTTCTTTCTTCTGGTCTTGTTATTCAAAAATATATTTATTCTTAGTCATACATAAAGGTACATTCTGGTCATCAGGAGAATGCTAATTTTGCTTTATCTCTTCACTTCAGGGTTTCTTACGCCTCCAGCTAGAATTTGGCAACAGCTGAACTGATGTTTGGCTCAAGTGAGGAGGTGGAAGTCTCCAGAAACAGAGACGGGACTGCCTGAGGAAGCTTTTGTGCTACTGGTAGGCAATCTCATTCAGAATTTCTCTGCCCACTCCCTTTTCCTCCAGCTGATATTTTGTCCCCTGAAAGATGCCAAAGGCCACTTCAGTGGTTTATACAGTCCTGCTGTGAGAAGAAGAATACTTGAAAAGACACAGTTATAAACCATGAGGCAATAGAGCTACTTAGAATTAAAATAAAAATATAAACTTGTATGAACGATCAGTAGCCCAATGATGCTTAACAGCCCTTTCTTCTCAATTACTGAAGCTGAACATAAAATCCAGGCCAGAAGAGTTCAGGTATAACAGAAAACCATTTCTATTCACTGAAGCATGTCAGGGCATGCTCTTAATTACACCACTGCACAGAAGCACGTTTAAAAACACACTGTAAGAACTGAAGCCCTAAAAGCTTGCAGCAACGAGTTTAGCCGTGAGGACACAGCAGCAGAAGAGAACTCTGCCACCACAACACCAAGGAGCTGTCAACATGCAGCCAAGTACAGTTCTGGACCTGGGCAGGGACCCCGTTTGAGAGCACCTGCCAAGGCCCTGCTGCAGTGGGAGGAAGCCAGTGTGTTAGGGCACCTCATTATCCCTGCAGCGTCTGCAGTTTCACCAAAAAGATGTGCCTAGTTTTCTCATCTCATCAGGCAGGGCCTTCTCATCCACCTGTCAGCATTCTACCAAAAATACCACTAGTAGGCAGGAATTCTGTGAGGGAGTTAAGACAGAGAGGAAGTATTTCCCTCATTGAGCAGTTACCCCTTCCACTGTGCCTAGGATTGCTCTAATACCTATGGACTCCCCACTAAGCAATTCAGATTGTCAGTATTTTTGGAGATCCTCTCCTTCCTGTCAGCTAGCACTGTCAGAAAAACTAGACATGATGTAGTTGTGTAGGCTGAAACTAAGAGAATTTTTTTATTTTAGGCAGAATGTGGTGTGAGGCTTGTCTGCATCACTCACATGGCTGAGCAGAGACTGAGGCAAGCTGGAGGCGGAGAGCTAAACTAACGGGGACAGGAAAACTCTAGGACATCTATTTAGTATCATTCTGTTGATTAGGCACTGCACGGAAAAGCCAGTGGAAAGTACTTCCTAAGTATCCAGAAGAGAAGCTCTGCCATTGCAATCGGAAATAGGTGCACTAGAGCGTGCTTAGAGAAGGAAAAATGGCAAGTTCTGCCAATGTAGCAGAAGTAAACAGGCACTTCACATGCTTTTGTGAAAAAATTCCACTGTTAAAATTGCAAGTAAGCTACTAGAATAACTAGAAGAACTGTCAATTACATATATCTCTATTTAAATGATTAATTCCAGGCATAACCTTGGTGTTTTCTTTAGTTTATTTGGTTAGGCATGCATATCAAAACTTGAGCGTGCCTCTTCTTCTGACATCAACAAGTGGATAACTTCACAAGCTGTTAAAATAATAAAGCACGACAAGTTAATAAATATTTTCAAAGATGTTTTTGTTAAAACCAGAAACAGAAGCCAGCTTTTCACTTCATAACCAAACAGCAAAACACACTTGTCATATAACCTAATCCACTTGTTTATGAACAAATGACTGCAAGTAATCACGTCTGGATTGACAGAGGCTATATAAATAATGAGATTCCAATACATCTGTATCCTTTAAACACTGTCTGATGGCAGTGCTTAGCAGCATACATTAACAGGATAATGAGGCAGAGTCACACCTGAGGAAGCACTTTACACGGCACAGTTAATCAGTGCCCTGGTCACTCCCCTTTACCCCACCTCACCATGTCCTGTCTGCCACGGCCACGACTGATCCACCAACATTCACATCACTGAGCCTCTCCTGCCTCACCAGGGCTGTGGTGCTCAATAAGCAGCTCTGCTGGTGTGTATTTCACCAACAGAAAACGAAAGGTCACCTATTCAAAAAGAATGGCCATGCATTTATCCAAGGTATTCAAAGAGACGTGGCACAGGGACAAGGATGCCTGCTCCCACCACCAGCAAGGAACAGGGAGTGAATTACCTCATTTCCCAGCCCACACTGCACAAATTCACCAGCTGCTTTTCCTCAGGCATGCAGAGAAAAGAGGAGAGAGCACAAACCAGAACTGCTTTCTGCCCACACTGCCCTGACAGAGGCAGAAACCCTGCCCTCCTGCTGTTGGTGCCAGCGCTCCCACCAACATTTACATGCCAGGTCTGCGGCCATGCTATTTCCCCAATAACAGCTTCCATAAAGCAAAGCAGAAACCCTGGGCTTCTTGGCACTGTCTGATGCAACCCTGCAGCTGTGCCACACAGCAAGTCTGCTGTCACCATTTTGGAGGGCTTAGTTTTAGAAGCACATGCCGTGTGCCTGCTGCAGGTGTCAGGATGGATGGCAGCCCAAACACTGACACCGTGTGAAGGGAGGGCTCCAGATCCCCACCCTTCCACCAGCACATCCCATGGCTCCTCTTCTTCGCCTGATCACCCACACACATCCATGGCTCTATGTCCAGTAGCACACCCCTCACTCAAATAGCGTAAATTAACTCTTTAAGATTTTTATTAGTAAAATCCCAACCAAACCTCAAATCCCACGTTTTTCCCTTGTAGACAGCACTCTGACACCACATTCAGGACACCTAAATAGCCACCAAGATTCTTATTTTTGTCATAAAGTGGCTAACAGAGTTTGAAAGCCATAATAAGGACACACTGGAAGATGTTTTCTAAAAGCAGGAAGATAGTTTTAAGGTAAATGCCTTCAGTGTGTTCACAAAGGTTAACTAAAATTTACTCAACAATTTTCTTTTCATGAGAAGTTTCCCCTCTTCAGCAAACTGAAACTGCACAGTAATCCCATGTCCCTGAGAGCACGCAATGAACACATTGGTAAATCAGATTTATTGCACAAGAATATTTTGACAGCTTGCAGATTTAAGAACACTGCAACGTCCTGCATGCAGGCACAAAATTCATAGCTTAAATTTCATTAAAAGCTCTTCTTCTTTGGATTCATATAGAAATATTTTTAGGGGCATATTTCTATGGTCACTGCAAAGACACACGGTTAACCCAAAATAGGGGCTTTCATTTTGCCTTATTTAAATTATGGCTTTTATTCTTTAGTGGCATTCTCTTAAGGAAATATGAAGCTGTGAAACCCAGTCAATCTGATGGATGTTACTAAAGTATACTGCTACAAATAAATGCAGTAACTACTGCCCTGCACAAGTCTCAAAGATCAAAAACCCCTGCAGCAGCCAAGGGCTGTAGTGATATGTTCTCCACACGTCTCAGAAAGCCTCAGCTGACGACTGCAATGCAAATGGACTGTGAAGATGCTCTGGCCTGAGAGCAGCCAGATTTCTGTCACTCACTGCTTCTCAACTCTGTGAAAAATAAATGTCAAGATGGAAGAAACTACTGAGCTGACTCAAGATACCTGAGGTCATCCTCACAGCAAAGTAAAATTAATACTCAACCCTGGAATAAGCTGCCCACTGCCAAATGTACTTATGGCATCTCAATTCCTACCAGATGGAATTTAACAGTGGTCTACAGCAATTTGACTCTAAAATTAGCAAGGAATGGGCACTGCCAATGCCCAACTTCTGAAATTGGCCACTAGCAGCTACCACACCAAGGACAGCTGAGGCACATGCAGAGCTGCCAGGCAAGATGCAACGTTTATAAATTCTCTTTTAACACTGAAGAAGTACTGGGAGGGAAAAAAGAAATAAAAAAGCTCTCTGGACTCCTCAGCTCTGTAAAAAAATAAGATTTAGGAAAAAGTTATTTCAAGACAGACATAGTACTGCTTATGGTGATAATTTATAAAATCAGTATCCTGAGCTGTTAGTTCAGGTTACAACATTACCTACAAAAAAGACCCCACCAAGCCAACAAGCATATGATATTGGATAAAATTATAAGAAGTGATACCCTCCAAAGCTATGACACACAGAAGACTGAATTCAATCAACTCCCTGTTTCTGGTCTAACCCTTGACATATAAGGCACCAAGAATATTCAAGGTATTTGACCACAACTTTTATACTTCAGAAAAAAATTGAAGTAATTTGAAAGGGTAATTAATTGTCCAACAGAAAAACTAAATGAATATTCAGTTAAAAAACCCAAATAACACTTTTGGGTGGGAATGACTTCTCTCAACAGGCTCTGCTCCCAGCCTCATGTGTGGGCAAATGACCCACCCCTCCATCCTCCTCCTCTAATGAACTTTTACCACGTGTAAGAAAGTACAACATTAACCATACACAACGAGCAGAGTGCTGGGGGATAGAGAAATTACAGGTAATGGCCACAGTCACCATTTTTCCTCCAGAGGAAGTAATTACGTGGCCACCTATCCCCTGTAAACCCTTGGGAACATCAGTATCTAATATTTATTCTAGTCATGGTCAAAAGATGAATGTCAGCATAGGAGAAGGATGAAAAACACAAACACGGGCAGACATGACTGCATAAACTTCAATTACAATTAAATCAGATAAAAAATAACATATGGGGGGATTTAAAAACAGAAAACAGAGCTAAGGGCTAATGAGCATGAAGTGTTAAGTCTTTAAAATTTTTGCCAACAAAACTCTACCTTGGTATCTAAGAAAAGACATACAACCTGCAATAATTCTTCTTTCAAAACTGCAACTTAGGAAAGACACCTTAAAAGTCCAAGTCCAGCTCCTCACTCCTGCAAGGAACTGCATATAGTCCTGTTCATAAATTTATGAACTTCCTTCTACATGATTAGACTTCTTACTCCTTTTACCAGAAGACTGTTGGAGCTCCTTATGCTTGCAGATACTTCCTTATAATTTGCAGATTAAATTTATTCATGGGCAATTTATATTCATTTGCTCTTGTGATGACATTGTCTTTTAGCTTAAATTAGGTTTTAAGTTCTCCAGGGCACTGACCAAATCTACATAAGGACAGAGTCCTGAGCATAACAGTTCCCTGATCTTAATTCAGAGCTTTGCTTATGGTGACAAGACAATAAATAATAAAAATTAGTTTTTATAGTTCCACTAGTCTGATGTTCTTCCGCCACATCTCTCATTAGTGCATGGAATCTGTCCAAATATATCAGGATGAAGCTCTAGGTGAGACTGCAGTTCTGCCTCACCTCTGACAAGCTGCTTATCTGGCTCTACACATGTATCAGCACTTATCAGCTGATGTTTCTATCCTAACTATGAAAAACCAAAGAAAACTCAGCAAAAAATGGGTAGAAGAGCACTAAAACTCTTGGTGGAACTGACCAACTCAACTCC
Organism: Myiozetetes cayanensis; assembly: GCF_022539395.1. NCBI lineage: Eukaryota > Metazoa > Chordata > Aves > Passeriformes > Tyrannidae > Myiozetetes > Myiozetetes cayanensis. The sequence continues at coordinate 14,376,737 of NW_026087742.1, forward strand.
TGTAGAACTCTGGAAAACACACAAAAAAACAGCAGGCTCCTTCCCACAGTCAGAACTCATATTGATACAGGCAGGTCCTTCTCATCACAGAAACTCTTGAATTTGGGCTCTCCTTGAAGACTTCTCCCAGAATAAACTAGTCCTGTAGAGCCTCAGTAGCATCAACAATAATATTCTGCAGGGTTAGAAACACCTGCTTTGTATCCATACAAACATAAATCATATCTAGAAACTCTACTGACAACAAAACTTCCCTGGTACTTGGTTCAGATTTTGTACACCTGCTGTTTTGGCATCTTGCACCAGACTGGGAACATTCTTGTTAGTTAGTCTGCAGGCCCAGCTTTGCTAAGCTGACACAGCCTCTGCCTGGGCATCAGACAAAGAGTGCCATGTGTTTCACCTATTCTACACAAATGAACAAAAATTCTAGGAACATTGTGCATTTTCTGGATTTCTTTCGTTATTTGTTTCATGGAAGAATTGGTCTGAGTTGCTTTCCATGCCTTTTAGCTGCTCTGGATTAATAGAAAAGCAAGCTCCAACTCTGGACTCCAGCATTTATCACAAATCAAATGGTAGTGGTAAAGCAACATATTTAAATAGCTCACAGAATAGTCTCAAGAAAATGTTGCACCCAGAATACTAATGAAAACAGCAAATTAATATGATTCCACTTTCCAGGTGCTGACAGAAGTAAGGCTGAACAAAAAGCTGAAGGCCCAAACCTCTTTTTTAATTGATTCAAAGCACCAAGGACACAGGAGAGAATAGCAAGCAACTGCTACAGAAATAAAATTGCAGAAAGGAATAGGTGGATTCATAATCTCACTTTTTCTTTTTTTCAATAAAAACAGATTCCCATTGTCTTTCACATAAGAGACCAAGTACTAGGTATTAAAAAATAATGGGGGAAAAAAAGTATAGCTTAGGGAAAAGTTGGATAGCTTATAAGCAAACAAACCTCTGTAAATTGGGTGTACATATGCATGTCTATACACGAAGAAAAGAAGGGAGAGGGCAGATAATGACAAAAATCAGAGGAGTAATTAGAAGACTGGTTTGTAGTCACTCATGAAAATAGCACTGGGAAGAGCAGGAGTGTTTCCTCTCTGTTTAACTCAGTTTCAAAAGACTGAACAATTGGACAAAACCCACCTCAGAAAAGATGATAATGCTGAAGTTTCTGATGATATTTATGCAGATTCTCTACCTTTTTCATGAAGAGACTGAAAAAATAAGAGCAGGAAAACCAGACTGAAACTGAGTCACTCACCCAGACACCTGTAGGGAACCACAATATGTGGGTGGCCATTGCACTGCTTCCATCCTCTCTTGCACCAGTTCTGGATCGTAACTGGCTGGTTGGCTTCAACAACATTGGTGATTTGCAGTTCAGGGTAGACCTGGAGTTAAAAGTATAAAAAAAGGACAAATGTTATCACGAATATCCACTCTAGGTCACGCGATAGTGTCACACGTGTTTGGAGCACGGGTATCACCCACACAGTATTTTTCCTCCCTTCTCCCTATTCTGCTGTGTAATGTATTTATCTCACAGTACAACTGTGTGCACACACTTACTTACCTGGAAAGCTGGTGTGTCTGTTCACCAGTAAAAACATGTGGCTGCCAGCTCAGAATAATTATGGTGGTAACAGCTGGCTGTCAAAATTATAACTTGGCCAGTTATGCTTGACTAAGCTAAAGATCAGGTAAACAGGTGTTTCACGGTTAAATACCTTCTCCTCCATGTCTCAGCTATTGCAATAATCCATATATACAGGGGCATAATCTCCATTCAACTAAAATTAATAGCATAGCTTTATGTTTATCTCAACCATTTTAACAAACATCGTAATTCCTGCAAAGTATCAACAGCCTGTTGAATGAGTTATTCGTATGTAGGCTTACATGACCAATTTCTTAATTGCTGAGATCAACATTCTATCTGCTTTAACACTGCAATACACTTCTACATCCACGACCATGCCACCACAGCAAACTGGTTGACTGGTTTACTGGCAAACCACAAGTTTGGCTTTTTATCCCCCTTAACCCCTTTATCCCATCCCCCTTTTCCAAGTTTACTGTCAGTAATGGCTTGCATGACCACCTTCACTGAGGATGGGTCTTAGTCACCGACTTCTGTGCAGACCCACCTCCCAGTCACCTCCTACACTCACATTTCATTCCACCAGGAGCAGGTTATGTCGCACTACACTGGGAAGGAATTTCAGAGCACACAAACCACATCCTTATGGATAACATTTAACAGGAACATGTGCTCCTGGAGCACACCTAATGAATGGTTAGCCCACACCACCAGGCCAGGGCCAGCCAAGGCAAAGCCTGCCAAAGGCACTCAGTGTGGACACTCAGCCCCTGATGCTTCACTCCGCGCTCCCAACTCCTGCACCACAGCAGTTGCTGGCACAGCCCATGGCTCTTGTTTTTCATTTTTCAAACTGGCAATCGATCAGCCCTAACATCAAACTCAAAAGAAGGTTCTAGTTTTCCTTTGCTTTTCCTCAAGCAATCCTGACCAATTTCCAGGTGTGTCAAATCTGAGGATTTAGATGCACTGAAAACCACTTTCTACTCGTACCTACCAGCAGAAAAGCAAAACAGAATTAGGAACAAGTCTGAAGTAATTGCAGATGCTCCAAAAACATCCTGTAGAGTGGGAACATAATCCAAAATAGAGAGAACTGGATTGAGATTGATGAATTCCGACAGTCCAAAACCAGTGCTTGGAAAACCACTGTAAGAACCTCGACAGCCCTGCTGATTTGTCTGAATCATGGATCTTCACCAAGCTCATGGCAGGTGTGCAAAACCTGTACTAAGTACCAGGGAAGTTTTATTGGCAGTAAAGTTTCTAGATATGATGTATGTTTGTATTGATATGAAATAAGTGTTTCTATACCTGCAGAATACCATTGTTGATGCTACTGAGGCTCTGCAGGACTAGTTTATTCTGAGCAAAAGTCTTCAAGACTTTTGGTGATGAGAAGGCATGCCCCTGAACAAAGGCTAAAATCTAACTCTGGCAAAAAATTAGGTAAGTAGGCTATTTCACTGCAGCTTGAACAATAGTCTCAAACTTTAAAAGACACTAACAAACAACAGTACAGCCTCATCAGATACAAAATCAGTAGTCTTTGAATGATTATGCTCTGGTCCACACACATGGGAGCAACACAAAGTAATCAAAGTATGATTGGAAATAATTGGATATAACTTCTTTCTTTCATTAAGAGAGAGGAAGGGGCTAATACAATTGTAAAATCGAACTATATTAACAGCTTAATGCAGAAGACAAGGGCAGGTACAGTAACTATGCCAAGGAAATGACTGCAGAACAAAACACTGCTTAAACAATGTACTTTATGCTAAAGAGATTGAATGTTAACCCTGCCTTCTATTACAAAAATGAATTTTTTTAATCAGATACTTCTTGCCTTGTGCAAGCACTTCAAAGAAGCCACCTGACAGATCTCTGCCAGTTTTGACACCACCTTCAGCTCACTAGAGCCAACAGCTGAATCACTGGGGAAGCTGAAGGTGCAGCCTTGGATGTTAACCCAGCACATGAGATACAGCTCAATTCACGAAAGACCACAGGGCAAAACTGAAAACTTCAAGAGGGAAAGCTTCCTGCTCTCAGAAGATTTCAGCTTTGTTTTGTTCTTTTTGTGACTGAGGCTGATGGTCATCATCCACATTACAAAGGGAGCACCATTTTCACACTGCTTGCTGCAAATGACTCCAAAGGAACTTGTGGCTCCCCCTGCTCCATCAGTGCTTTAAATCCTGAACTCTGAACTGAAACAGCAAGGTTCAAGCGAAGTTCCCCTTTCTTCCTCAAGCTCTTTATCTTTTCCCTTGGGTCCCCTCAGTTCCACCAAACAGATCTGCACATGCTCATGCTCTTGACTCCTGCCACAGCACTGCCAAAATGGATTAGGAGGTCACACAGCGGGAAACTTCACACCTTAACTGCTGTGTAAATATTACACCACCAGGCACCAGAGCTGCCTCAAGAGCTAACAAACACGCTGCAGGAGAAAGATTTGATTTGCTCTGGACACTGCCTTCAGCACTGTCACGCTGCACCCTTCCAAGCTCATACCTCTGCCAACGTCACATGCCAGTAATTACAGCCCACAGTTAGGTAACACCGGGTGCTGTCACAAGCCACGCGCTGGATACATCACAGTGTCACCAGCACCTTCTCATCAGGGACATCGTAACATTCCCCAGGGTTAAGTGTCACTTGTCACTGACAGAGGAAGTAGACGCCTTAAGCGAAGACAACTAAAAAAATTTCACAATGGCTGAACTGGAATGCTTCAGAAAAAAATTAAGGCCAAAAACCCAAACCAATTTATTCATCCACGTGAAGATGTGCATAGCTTTAAAGCGACACAGAATAGGATTTTGATCCATGAGAACAAAGACACACTCAGTTGCTTTCCTGAGGTGAATTCCTAATGAGTAAGAGTGCACTATTACTGTAGGGCCTCACTGAAACAATAAGATTAGAGAGGGAAATAATTAATTATTTTTATTTTTACTATTTCTGCGAACCACCATTTTAACTGGTGGTTAGTACAGTGGACCAAATTCTAAGCAGTTAACAGTATTTGTCAAAAGTATGCAAGAACAAAGAAACACAAAGAGGCCTCTTCTTCTGCTCCTACATCAGTTACTAAACTCCTAATTTCCTCTGACAGGTCACACAAAGCTCTGTCCACCCTTCACGAGAGAAAACAGGCTTTGAATTTCATTATCAATAGGTTAATGCCAGTGTATGTGCTGAGGAAACTTCCCCTCGCTAGACTTACATAAGGTATTTGCTCTGAATTGAAGTGGGACCTACTTAGTGGCACAGAAAAATGAGCCTCATATTTATTTATAGCGTCCCTAATGAGCCTCTGTTCCTTCTAGAGGCTCAGCATGAGCAGTGCTAGAAAGTTGCAGGAGACCCAAACTTTCTAAATTATCACAACTTGCTGTAGAGCAATTCCCTTAATACATCTTAAAAGAAACCACAGAAGAAACAGAGATCAACTTAATCTAGAAAATTTAACTGGCAATCAAGAGTTACAGCTGCATCTTCATTCACTTCCATTGACATTACCAACTTTCCTTATATACCAACTGCAGAAACAATAATTTAAAAGGCCACTCAAGTTTCTGAGAATTTCTTATAATCCTGCTTATACTTGTGTTTACCACTACTAATTCTGATTACAGATGGATTTAGGACTAAAATGTGTATCAGCTGTGTGATGCTTCCAGTTAACCTCCGACAAGTCGAATCCCCTGCCCTGCTTCCCCGCCCCCCCAATATTCATACAGATAAAAGAAATTAAGAAGTTACAGCTATAAATAGTCAGAACAAAAATGAGGGTGGTTTTAGCAGTTGCATCTTTAGCAACTTGGATCATTTGAACAATTTGACAGGGGAAGATAACTGAAACTAGGATAGAGTTTGATTCCATCCAGGCTTTCCTTGTGCTGTCCTCCCACAGCCTTCCCCCAAAAAGAAAAACAAACAACCAGGTCAGTTAGTCTGTGGACAAGTTTACTTCTAGCTGAACCATGTGACTTTGTGCTTTGAATATACTATACTTACAGTACTGATGTTATTTTAAATACTGAGAACTGTTCACAGCAATTATCAGACAATTTGCTTTTTAAAATTGTAAACAAAAATCACAGATGTGACAGAGGAAACCATTTACCTCTGCTTGAAATGAGCAAAAAGTGGTTTTTTTATCGTATCAGTGAAGTAATGCACAAACAGTTACTACAAGCACAAAAGAACATACACATTTAATAAACAATGTTTAGGAAGACTGTGGTCTTAAAATTGCTTGTGGAAAACATCCTTTGGCAGCAATCACATCTGAAGGATACCTAAACAATGCCTCAGCTATGAAAACAAGCCCTCAGTTCCAGATTAACAAATTATAGCTGGATCAAAACCTATTTCTGTTCCTTTCTAAAGTATACACATGCTTCCCAGTATTTTGCATTGATGTGTTACTGAAGTGCACTAACAAGCAGACCTGTCCATGCAGATGAAGAATATGATGATGATTTCTGTGTCTCTGCAACCTTTCCACCCTATGCCTTCAGAAGCAGTGACACTGCAGAGTCCCAGATGTCCAAGATCAGCTGCAGGAGTTGTGTCACATGAGCTGCAGTGACACAAGCACCATCAACCCTGAATGAAATGCCCTGTTCTCATTCTGCAGTCTGTGTCTGGAAAATACACAGCTATATGCAAAGTAAAGGTATCATAAGTCTCACATACAAATATTCTAGTTTATTACTGGTTTTTACAACAACTTTTCTACATTACTATAGAAGGTCCTGGTATAAGGTAATGTTGAACCCTGACTGAATAAGATTTAAACTCAGAACTGGGATCCAAGAAGCAGGAATTTTTCATCTGGTTGTTTTTGGGTTTTTTCTGTGGGTTTCTTTTTGTCTTGGTTTGTTTTATTGTTTGAGGTTTTTTTTAACTTTTTTTTTAACTTGCTGCTGCATAGTCGTGTAACTTAAGGCTAAAAATTATGTCAAACTAAAAAACCTCCACAGATAAACATGAGCATCACAAACTCTTGCGTAAAGACCCTCCCTCGAATGCTCTTATTTACAAGTAAAGAAAACACCCCAGACAATAAATTGCACATACTTACCACATGGAACTATGGATGCTTATTGCCTTTATGTTGCCACATGCTTCAACCAGCTTATGTAATTATTTTGCCTGTTTCTTCAGCAGCTGCTGGCTCAAGTTATGATTTTTAACCCTTGCCTTCCATGCACCTGCACTAGCCATAACTCTTGGTCAGACCTGCAGGCTAACCAGGTGAAGCAACACCCACTATAACCACAAATAAAGCCCAGTAAACCTGTGGTATGTCAGCTCTGCAGTCCCCTGCACGGACACAAGAGTTGATAGAGGCATGGGCATAACCCCTGCACTGAATCGTCAGGCAAGAGGGAGAACAGAAGACATGCCAGGTTTAGAGAGATTTTAACACACCAGCAGAAAACCACCACATGTGGTCAACTTTACTAGTCCAGAGAGCCCCAGAGGTCCAAGACAGCAGCTGTTGTGCCTGACAAGAGATGAACACCACACTGGCTATCTCCCAACCACCACATCCTAGTCTCCTCCACTATTCCTCTGGCATGTTTACACAGTCAGCATTGCCTAACACAGCTCCATGGCTCTCCCTGTGGCAGCCCCCTATCCAGGAACCATCATCTCTCTGTCCAGCATGCTCCCGTGGTCAGCAGGAACACCCTTCCTTCTCTGCCACATCTCTGCTGCTTCAGCTGTACCCTGTCATGCTCAGCCACTCACTCCTGGCTCCCTTCTACACACAGAAATGAAGCTGCAAGGCTAGCTGGCATCCCAGCTTTTCCTGTCATTCTCTGTGACCCAGGCAATGCCTTCACTTGGTCAGGGGGAATTACAAAAGGAGAGTCAAACCCAGCACTAGCTGCATTGGAGCAGACATGAATTCTTTGTCATGGGCAAACGAGAAATAGCAAGGAAACCAAAAAGCAACAGCTCTGCCCCTGTACCACATGTCCCAGGTGTCTGCTGCTGCAAGTTAATCAGCATGACATCTCAGGTATTTGCACTAATTTCCAGCTGCCATTTGGGAAGAGTGTATGTACATACCCTTTTAACCCTGCAGTTTAAACCAAAATTAAAGTAATCAGTTCCTAAAATCAAAACCACATGCAATTACCTAGCATAAATAAGTAATCCCAGGCTGAATGTCTTCCAAACTAGACAGAGATATTTTTTTTTAATTTTAATTCCAAATTCTCAGGACAAGTTTCCAGAGACATACTGGTTCTTATCTTCAGCCACATCCCCTAGCATCCATCCGTAACATCCCTCAATTTTTAATAGCTGCAGCCTCACTCTCTGAGTCGACCCTCACTCTCACCTAGGAGTTTCACATACTGCTCTTATGACTATTTCTTTGGGCCCATCTGGCAAATGGGCCCAAACATCGTTTCCAACATCTCAGCTGCTTTACTGTTACACACAGAGTCACTGTTCAAGAGTTTCATGCCACAAAACTCACCCACTATTCCCACTCCTTTCACCCCAACTCTTGCCTCTCCCATCCACTCATCCTGGCATCCTGCTGATTCCTATTTCCAACCTCTCTGCCCACACAGTGACTCTTAAGTTCCATGTTAAGGGGTAAATGCTCTGTCCTCTTCCCTTAAGCATCTTTTAAACTTGTTCATTTTTATCTCTAAGCATGCAAAGCCAGCAATCTTTTCAACACTCAAACTAGTTTCCTTCTTTACTGATCCTACCTTATACAAAGGAAAGCGAAACATAACAAAACACACAGGGGGTGTGGGGTGTGTGTGAGAGAGAGGGGATATGATGAACCTTTTAGGCATTATCCACAGACGACGGGGGAGAAGATGATGAGGGCAGACACCAAGATGTTGCTGCCGTTTTACTCATGGTCATGAGAACATGCACTCACTGCTTTTCTCTGTGAGCAGGGTACATATAAAATCTTGGTATAGTATCCCAAGTACTTTGGGTGTGGAGAGCAATAGAAACAATGAGCAGGTTTTAGTGCAGTGACCAGCTGGGTTGGTTTGCCCACCTGAAGGTTCGTATATACACGATCTCTTCTGTTAGAAGTCCCTAACGTGCTTTTATCTGGAATTTCCCACAAGACTGCCACTTACCCTGTAATTAAAGCATTCAGAAAAGCTGCCAGATGTGAAGCAGCCTGCTCAACCCTGAACACTCACACATTGGCTTTCTCTGAGCACTTTCCTCTGCACTCAGAGAAGGCAGAAGCCTGTAAAAGCAGAAAAAAAAGACTACATGGTCAAACACGTTCTCCTCATTGCCCTTCAAGTCCTTGATTTCATAGCACAAATATGCTTGTATGCAGCAAGAAAACCAAACCAGAAACTTGGCCCTGCCAGGAATACTCTGTTTACCACATCAGGTCTCTAAAGCCTCTCTTAGGTAACTACAGAGGATATCCAGCTTCTCATACTGTAAAACCTCGGAGTAAACAGGGCTGGACTTACAGTCTCTTCTAAGCTGCTTCCCTGTCCACTCTAAGCGCTTACAGGTGCAACAGAACACTTCTACTTCTCCACTGGCAGAATTTCGTATTCACAGAGAGCCAGCAAAATCCACTTTGTCATGTCACCACAAACCTGTTCGCAGATTCACTCTGCTTGAGTTGAAGGTGAAACTACATCTGCCTGTTACTCTATGGCATCACCAGAAACAATTAAAAAGTTTTGGCTTTGAGGGGGTTGGGTTTTTTGGCTTTTCCTTTTAATGTGTTTGCACTTCTTAATTAAATTTCTACATGAATAAGGTTAAGTATTAGAGCCATGAGACAAAATAATACTGTTATATACGATACAGAATAATCAAGCTAACAGTGTATTTTTATCTCAAAACAACATATGTCCAAAGGACAAGTGCTGCCATCCTCACAAGAGGGAAAAAACATGCAGCCAGAAGCAGTTTAAAAACAATAATTAAAATATCCTCCTTTAGGCAAGATAAAAGATTTCATCCACCCACTTCCCTCTTTAAGGGTTGCCTGAGGCGCTGTGTTGCCAGAGCAAGGAAGGTGGGACAGTGTGAGCAGCTAGAGAGCCTGGGTCTGGTTTTCCAGGTTCTCCTGTAGGCTGTGGGAAGAAGGTGAGGCAAAGGGCTGTCCTGGCAGCAACTCTTCCATCACATCAATGTACCAAGTGCCAGTGATCTGCATCAGACAACTAATACACAAGGACGGTGCTTAAATATAATTGTGTTGGCTACAGCACAGGCATCCAAGGGACTGCAGTAAAGGCTCAGCTGATGTGGATCTTCAGGTCTTACTGTTCTTTTAAAAAAGCAAATATGAGAAAATAAAAAAAAATAAAAATCCCCACAAAACCCCAAAGAACCAAACAACAAAGTCTGACCTTTCTTTTTGTGGTATTATCATAATGGAGATGAAACACCACATTTCATCTCAAGCATGATACATTTCAGAAAGGGTCGGCAGGGAAAGAAGCAGATCTTGTGCCAGCAATTTCTGCCCAAAGAGGAGGCACTGTTCTGAAGGCATGAAATAAATCAACGTGACAGCTTTGCGAAAACCATTACACACGGAAAGTTACTATTTCCTTCTCAAAGAAATCATCAGTATAAATGGGCTATAATATGCATTTTACATCATCAAATTACTAACCTGAACTAGTTTCACAAGCTTCACCCAAAGAAACCTCCCACCTTTCTGTCAAAGGGTGTCATATGTGACTGGGTTATGTTTGTCGAGATCACAGCACAAAACATACCTAAGCTGTAGCATAACATCTATGAAAATGTACTTGGAAAAAAAAGTTGTTCTCTATTCAACTGTTTTTAAGTTCTGCTGCTTATGAAATGACCTACTTTATGTTAGAGTTGTCTTTGAGGCCATGCAAGAACTGCCACAAAGTAACAGGCCTGAGAACTCATTTTCCATAATCTAATTAATTTATGCATTCTTGAGTTTACTGCAGAAGTAGCCAAAGGGTAATTTATTACTCTGAGAGCCCAGATTCAGTTGCATGCATGCCCCAAGAGACAAACGTGGCGGTGATTTCCCTTTCCATGAAATCAGCTTCAGGCTCTAGTACCAAGAACGTGAAGTGGTAAATACAAGGTCATATTCTGAAACAGTGGTTGTACTCTGCCACCCAGCACATGGAAAACCATGCAAGGTTTAGTCCTGTAGTGAAAGCAATTCAGAAGAAGTCAGAGAAATCTTTGACTTAGAAATGGACCACCTGATGTTCTAAAATAAAAGGTGACCTCAAAACAAAGAAGAAGAAACTTAGGAGTGTGAGAAATGAAGCTATAGGGAGCACACCTACAGAAAACATTCAGATCAGTAACATTTCTCATTTGTGAACAACACTGGAGATGTGTATTCAGTGTTTTATATTTCCCTGCCTTGGTCCTTTAAACAGGATACCTAAAGTAATTACCTGACCAGCTCTAAGATGAAACCACATTTTTTGTTTCTTTATAAATCAAACAGCAATCTCTTTTAATCAGTTTTGTTCTTGTGGATGAGATATATATTGTATAGACTATAGCTTTAAAATACAAACAGTGTCAGCAAAAAATAGGATAAAGGTTTCCTTTCTAAAGAAATAAAATCAATCATTTATTAACAAATACTTATAAATTTGTGTTTTTCTCCAAGTTCTTTCTCATAACATCTTTATCCAGAGTAATCAGAAGTGCCTTTCCACTGCCTTGCACAGACACAGCAATTCTGCCTGCAAACTGCTCTCTCAGGACAGTAACCTGCAGAATACACGGTGAGGATAAATCAGGCACTTCCTACATCCAGTACCAATATTAACTATAACTCAGATTAAATGAAGTTCACTATGAAAGTTCATCAATAGGAACTGTCACTAAGCATTTTCTGAAGCCCTGTCTAGTCATGTGAACTTCAATTTGGAGCCACTACCAAGACAGAAGTTCATTACTCTTTCAGGTTTCACATGTGTCTGTGTTTCAAATAACAAATAACAATGCTCCAAAACACAGGCAATAAACTTCAGTATGAAAGTTGAATAAGCTGAAAAAATGTACTTCAGCCTGATCAGACCCACGTGGACTTACTCAGGATTTCATTTTAAACTTACATTATATTGCAGACTGAAGTAATTTTCAAATGCAAAAGACCCCTTATGATAGAGTATGCAGTTAATACATACACGGTACAAATTCTGCCTTATAGGGAATACAGGGAATAGTATCTACTGCCCATGCCTTTCATAATACTCACAAAGCATTAGTGAAAGCTAATGTCCAACAGGATATTAAGAAATCTTCATTAACTACTAAAAGCATCAAAGCTCCACAGGTCATTTAGAATTCACTTTTACTCATAAACTGCCCTTACTGTTTCTCCAATTTTGCTTCATGACAGGAGAAGAGAAGGAGGGTATGGAGAGGTCTCTAAGACTGCCACCTGCAAACACGTTTGCAACAAAGCTTGGAAATTTGTCCAAGAAAGATATAAATAAATATTCTGGCGTATTTTAGTAAACTGGTTGGTGCCTTCATATCCAGTTGCTACACTGGACTGAAAACTCAACTAATCCAACTTTTCTCCTAAATACTGTGACTGCTAAAGTAGTAAGCCAGCATATTGAGACCCTGAATTATGTCCATACAGGTATTTAACAGGACAACCTCCAGTCATCTCCCCTTTTGAGATCAAGGAATTTTAGCCAACATTCCTTGAGATGAAGCTGTGCCCTGGAGTCCTGGAGTAAATGCCAGTTTGAAAAAATGTGCTAAACCCAGCAAAGTCCTACCATCCCTTCTCTGCACCAGACTTCCAAGTCTGCCGGACTGCACAAACACCCACAGGCACAAGGTCACTAGTGGCAGACTGAGTCAGCCCTAGGTCTGAAACAAGAACACATGCAGCATCTCCCAGGGCACTTCAACAGCCTAACACTGGCTTTGTACTCTTTTTCAGTAAAATCATAACATCTTATTACTGCTCTTTTCAGAATGAAAACCCCTGTAGCAGAATATCCCTCTCTGTTGCTGCAGACCCATGCTTTGTCTTTGCACTTCCTCAGCAAGCTCCACTGCTCACAGGCTCCACAGCACAGGTTAGGGCCAAAGCTTTTGAGTCATTTTTCCCACTTACAGGTAATGAACAGTGCTGCAGAGCTGACTAATGAACCTGGCAGACCTGAGGAGGGGAAAGGTTCTGACAGAAGCTGCTCCTCAATAGGTCAAATCTAAGCACCAAATCTCCACGTGCATGAAGTTCCCAGTCACTGGGCTGCCTAAATGCATCTGTACTTTTACCAGGAGCAGCTCTGAAGAGTGCAAACCAAAGAACATACTGTCTTAGTGCTCCATCCCCCACCAAAAAAGAAGCTGAACATTTTCTTGCCAGCTTTCTTCCTCCTGCAGTCTGTTCCCACACAGATGGCAAAATGTTTTTTGAGGCTTTGTACTGCATGCTCCACTGAAGCCAGTGGGAACCCTGACACCAACTTCTGTAACAGAAAGACTGAATCCACCAACTCCAAGAACGTCTGAAAAATGAAAAGCTTTTTTTGCCCCCCTCCTTCTACAAAATAACAATCTCAAGAAGATTAGGATGGTTGCCAAATGGAGAAACCACTTCAGAGCGCTCCCAGTGACTCAAGTGACCACAGTGATGTCAATGCCTTGAGAACAACACTGTTGTGGTGTAACGAAGTCCAATCATATCCAGTGAAACTTCCACACCAATACACTGAGATATTATTCTCAAGTACAAACAGGGTGTGCATTTCCAAGTGCTCAAAGGCACGAGCAAAGGGAACATCAGAATAAACTTAAGTTCAAGTCAATTATGAATCCTGAATTTTAAAGGACAGAGTAAGGACTGAAACTCTGCACCTACTTTCCAATCCAAACCACTGTGCAGCCGGAGTATGCATGTCCCTCTGCACCCTGTACCTTGCCAGCAGATATCCCAGCCCACTTAGAGAATCGCAGAATCACCAAGGTTGCCAGTTCCTCAAAATCCACTTAATTAAATACGATAATTTATTGTATGTCTCTTCTTTTTTTTTTTTGCTTCACAGTAAGACTGGCAAACAATACACTGAAAACGATCTTTGGCCCCCCCCTTTCTCCAACAGGAACCAAGGTCACTGAATTATACTGAAGTAAACATAAATAAATCAAATTTGACCATTTCAATCAAGGACTTCTTGGTTGAGAGGATTTTCAAACTGCTGAAAAACAAACATGAAATCCATAACAGTCCACACTGCCTTGGCTCATCCTGGGAGAGAGATTGCTCTCAGCTCTCAGAACGGCACCTACGCTTCTGTTGAAACTTTCAGCAACTAAAAAAAGCCGATCAAAGCTTTAAATGGTCTTATCTTACGGATTATGTTACAATGCAATCTACTTTATTACTGTGCTCTGTGGCTTAGCAGTCTCTGTTGTTTAGCAGGGTAACTGTTTCAGAGATAAGCTTTAATTTCTTTTAGTACTCAAGAAAGTGAAACATTAAACTAGACTGAAGTTCCTTCTCCAATGACTAATCTAAGCAGCAAAATTAACGTAAGGATTTGCAGATTTCAAATGACCCTTTATCTAGCCCCTAGAGCAGTGCAAGCTTCGCTGCTGCAGCCCTGTGACAACCACCAGGCTGACCCTCTAACACCCCATAAAACAAAAATTCTACGACACGGCTACATAATGTGATAAATCAATTTACAAACATCAAATCCACTTGTGCATTATGAAACAGACAAGATTTTAGTTTGCTAAACAACAGCGAAAAAGAATCCTTAAAGACCAGCATGTGAGGCTGGTGCACCTGAGTGCAGCCACTCCTGTACCTCCAGCTGTAAAACCCTGGCAGGAGCACAAGGAACAGCAAAACCAGAAGCAGTTGGGACTCTGCATTTGAGATGTTGGGTCCATATTGTTTTTCTCAAAATCCTTATGGCAGGACTGTGGAACAGAAGTTTAGCAAAATCCTTATGGCAGGAAAACTAAATTTTGGGTCGGATAACCACTATAAGGATACTGCACTACATCAAATTTCTCAGTCTTTCATTCATCTGTCAATTCTCTTCTGTCCTTCCTGCTGTCACCACGATGCCCCAAAACACCAGCATTATTCACATTTCTCTATTTTCACCCACCTTTTCTCTCATTTTCTGCACAGGTTCTGGTATTTCGAATGTATTTGCTCTCCACTTACGTTTCTACTGCTGTCTAAAATTAAATCATGGAGCCACATTTGCATCTCTGATTAACATATGTCCTGTTCTTCATTATAGGCCTGATTTGACATCTGCCTTCTACACCTAATAACATCAAAATTTTTTTGCCCTTTAAATTGCTCATGTTGTCTTTGTCTATTGCCAGAGAAAGCTTTCTGGGGAAGTTCAGGGATTAAGAGAATGTGTTCCTCTGAAAGCACATGGGGAAAAAGGGGCAGAAAGACACAGTGCCTTCAGAAATACCTGAAAAGCTTTTCTTCACAGGTTGTTCAAAGACCATAGCAGATGCATGCTCTGGTCAGCTGTCCTAAGAAGAAGTCCTGCCCTCCCCTTACACCTTTCCCACATCAGCACTCGAGCTCATCTGGTCCCTGGTGAGCAGGACCACAGCAGGAAACTCACCCTTTTCCTGTTTGTTTGCGGGGGTTGGCTTTGTGCCATTTCAGCTCCCTAAACTTCCTCGCTGCAAGATCAGACATATGCTAAAATTTGGCAGAAAAGAAATGAGGAGGAAGAGAGCTGATTTTTTTCTTCTGCAGCAGTATGTACTGGTTAAGCTCAATGCTTGTGCTGAACTGCTCTTTGGTTTGGTAAGAAACTCTAAAATTAGCTCATACAATCTGACCATCTCAGATCTTGCTACAGATCTTAAGCTACAACAGCTCAAGATATTTAAGCTGAAAGTCTGCAAGAACAGGGACACTCAGGAACTTCAAACATGGCTGAATAAGGGAGACTCCTCAGTCCTCTTTGTTGCTCCAAACTCCAAACCAGAGTGGTGCTCTTGTATGAAACACCTGGATTAGAGGAATGAAATCACGATAGGAACACATGACACCACTACTCAGAGTGCCTCTGATCCATACTAGCTCCAAAATATTAAAACCCACCTTCCAGACTTCAGCAAGTAATTGCTTATTACCATATCCACTGATGTGCTCTCAGCAATAGCTTAAAATTAGTTTCTGTGACAATCTCCCCTAAAATATTAAAAAATATACACATATTAACTTACATGGTATTACAAGTTTAGCTTTAATAAGATCAGTCTAATTAAATCCTCTTAGATTCCTTGCTTAGAAGTATAAATGTAATTCCTGCCTCTTGAATGATTCCTTCTGATTTTTTTTTTTTGCTCTTCGATGGAGTGTACAGACTTGCCAAGCTGTGTGGGAACTTGGACAAGCAACGTTAGCTGCAACACTTCACAGATGTTTGAAGCAACACTCATCAAAATCTTTTTTTTTTTTTTTTTTTTAAAGCCTGTAATTGGCTCAAACAAGGAAGAGCAAAAAAATACTGAAGGATCTTGATAATACTTCCAAAAAAAAATCTCAAAAGCTGAATTCACAAGAAAGCCATTTATTGACCACAACTCTTCCCGGGCCAACTGGAAGTCAGTAATGAATGGACAAATCAGATGTTTTACAAATGCCTAATTATCACTGTTCCCCAAGAAAACCTGTGACTCAGGATAAGACTCAAATAAAACAAATTGCATTGGTTTATATTCTCATGGAAGCATTGTATGGTTTCTTCCCACAGCTGGACATCTTGAATATCAGTGGACATCTTGGATATCATTACGTTCCCATGGGATCAATGCTTTTCTGACCTACAACGGTATTTATAGAAAGAAACTATGCTGGCAAAATATGTTGTATCAGACAATATTTCCTCATATCCAGATGAACAGTATTCATGTTTCAATATTCATATCTGGGTAGAAGAAAAAAAAATCAAACATGGTACTGCCATTAATGTACAAGGCATTTTTTCCTTTTTTCTGTTAATAAATGCAACAGCTACTGGCACACACAAAATACAAAGCTGATTTTTTAAGAGGTATTTTGATGCATCTTCTAAACACTACACTTCTAGTAGAAGCTCCTGTTTTCATTCAAGAGGAGGATACTTTTTCTTTTTCCCTAACAAGGACTCATCCTGAGGCCTCATAACAATTTGGAACAGTCTTAGGGACCTTAAAGCCAGTGCTGGTTTTAGCCTCAACATTAAGCCAGATGCCTCAAGAGCTCTGAAGAAAAAAAAAAAAAAATAAAAGCCTAAAATCCTCACCTTCCAAACTTTTTTGTTAGTGATTTTCAATAACACCCCTTCAGTAAAAATCTCTCTACTCAAGTAAAAAAAATACATTAACACCTGAAATTCTGTTTAAGCTATTAAAAAGATGCTCTCTCTATCTATATATATGAAAGAAAAAGGTGGATAAAACCATCAATAATTGGACGGATATTCAGAAACCTCTCCACAATTATAATTAATCCACAGCCATCTAGAACAATTTTCTGTAAGGAGCACACATCTATAAAAAAAGATTATCAGTGGGATTTTTTTATTAGCCAGAGGGATACAGTATTTGGAAGATTAAAGCAGGCACTCAATATAGTGCTACATAATAATTTTAATTGGATAAAAGCTAACTGGATGATAATGCTGCTGTATGAATTAGAAATTAGAAAGCAGTGGTAACTGCTTTGGAAAAAATTAAATGTCCCAGAAATCAAGAAATATTTCCCCCATCCAACCTTGGGGCATTGCCCTGCTAGGAATTCAAGGAAGCATCACCTTCCTGACAGCTTCAAAGCTACATAACAAGAGAAACTGTATTCCCCTTTTCTACTTTTGCCTGCAGAAGTGACAACTGCAACTCCTCATAACGCCCTTTTCCTTGCCAAGGGACCTCTGAACATGAGCCTGCTCCATGCAACCAATCACTCCCTGTGACTACAAGCTTTGTATGCACTGTTACAGGGAAATAATCTGTAGCCAGCATTTTAATTTCAATATCTTCCAAAATAGAAGGACAAGGCTGAAACGGAAAAAAAAACAACAAACCTGTCTCCACCAAAAAAACCCCACAAAACAAACCAAACCAAACAAACAAAAAACCCCAAAACCCAAAAAACCAACCAAACAAAAACCCAAAAACAAACAAACAAACAAACAAACAAAAAAACCCCCACACCCCAGAAGACAGTAACACTAACACCACAAGAAAAAGCATGATAGAATATAATTACAAGATAAGGTAATAGCAAGATACAGCACACGAAAGTTATAAAGCCATCCATAAGGGATGGGGATGATCCAAAAAATATAAACTGCTACACAAAGTATACTACCTATTCACATATACACAATCACACACAGAGACTTGAGCAAGACCAGAAAGGGATGAAACAAACACTCAAAACTACTCAACACTCAAATCCTGCAGGCAGCCTTCTAGCTCTCAGGAGCACCATCCCCATTCCCACCAAGGCATCCCACTTGCACCCATTCATCTGCAGAGGTACACCTGCAGATGCTGGGGCCATGGTTTTGGCTTTGAATTGGACACAAGTCTCATGTCTGACACTGCCAGGGCATAATTCCTTCATTATTACACCTCTTGTCCATTTACTGCTAACATCTCTCCAAGAGCCAGTGGAAGCACAGAAGTTGCATCAAGGAACTGGCCCATCTCTGAAAACTCCCCCAGAGAATAAAAACTGCATCATAGTGGAAAGTGCAAGGAGTTCAAGAGGATCCAGAATGATCTCTAACGGAAGTGGGATAGTTCTGTGCCAGAGAGAAGTGTCCATGCAACCATGGTCTGAAGAGGTAGATGAAAGTAATCACAGAATGGCCTGGGTTGGAAGGGACCTTAAAGATCATCTTATTCCAACACCCCTGCCATCGGCTGTGACACCTTTCACTAGACCAGGTTGCTCAAAGCTCCAGCAAATTTGGCTTTTAACACTTCCAGGGATGGGGCAGCCACAACTTCTCTGGTCAGCTTGTTCCAGTGCCTCACTACTCTCATAGCAAAGAATTCCTTCCTAATATCTAATTTAAACCTACTCTCTGTCAGTTTAAAGCCATTCCCCCTTGTCCTGTCAATCACGTGCCCTCCTAAATAGTCTCTCTTTCCTCCTCAAACAGGCTGAAACATAACAGCTCTATATTGATAACAGATTTTTCTTTATTTAAGGTAACTGTCACACTTAATGCCTAGTATGTCTTAGGCTTATAATATTATTTATTAAAAGGAACAGCTGCTATCAGTCCATCTCAGAGTCACACAGTGCAAGACAGGAGATTTGTCTCAGTATCTGTGTATGTGAGATAGAAAACAGAAAGAATGGTGAAACACAGCAGTAGAGACAGTAGAGGTAACTGTGTTGTCCCCACCACGATACCTGTGCAGGGAAGGTAACACCTCCACAGACCACATCCAACACTACACAGCACTCTCAGAAGGGCTCCAGTAAGGCCAAGAGTCGGATCAGTTGAGCTGTGCTCCCTTCACTGGGGAATGCTGAGAACCAAGGGCAAGTGCACCCGGTCCTTCTGCAACCTCAAGGAGCGAACCACAAGCACAGAGCACACCATGCTGATGATAATGTAAAGCATCACGTGCTAAATGGTTGTCTGTTAGTTCAACTATGAACCAGAAAAGGCAACAGGACTGCTCTGCATACAGTCATTGCATTCATATATTTTAGAGGACAGAATAAACTATTGTGCTCCTGGCACAAATGCCACGCTGGTGGAACCCGTCGATTAAGAGGAGCCATTCATCTTGCCCATTACATCTGTGAAATTCAAAATTAATCTAGGGGAAAATGCAGCCTTGCAGCTTCATTAAACACTGGCATACATATCTACCTAAATATGTATTTATGTAGACAATCCTTGTTCATTTTCATCCTTTTTTCCTCCCTCAGCCTCAAAGCAGAAGCACTCTTCTTCCACAAGAAAAGAATGTTATTTCAAAAGGAGTTGGAAAATTGATCATGAAAGCAACAACATATTGAGATTCTGATATTTTTCATTTCTTTTTGAGACATTCCAAAAAATTCTTTACAGGGAAAAAATGAGAGGGGACCTTTTTATTATCAACAAAAAGAGGCAGGCATCATCTTGCAACATATGGTCCAAATTTTATTAGTCACTTGATTTGAAATAAATTTAAAGGGTAGACTACAGTTTGGGCTGAAAATCCCAGCCTTCTTTCTCAAAAAGGTGAGCTTCTAAATACTAGGGTTTAACTGCAGAATAAATAAATGATCAGTAGTAGACTGATGAGATTTAAGCAGTGGCAGACAGAGTAAACTAATTTTACTTTTGCTGTGGACCAAAAGCTAAGTAAAACCCAAGTCCTCAATAATCAGTGCAGAGTTCTAAGATACTGTTCACCCAAACTTTTTAGCATGACTGTACACATCTCAGAATATACCATTTCTGTTGAAAATGTCATTTGTTCTTAAGAACAGTCTGTGCTGCCAAAAATGCGTATGTTTTCCATGATGTTTCATTAAACGGATCGTTTTCCTCAGAGCAAAACATATAGCTTTTTAGGCTGCTGAATGTAGAGTAGTTCAGGTTTAAAATTCATTTCCACCTTCAATACCATGGTTATTTGCTTTGAGAAATTAGAAACGGCACATTATGCAGCCTGGATAAAAACAATTCCTTTTAGGAGGAAAATGACAAGGTAACATGGAGAGAAACCACTATCACAGCAGCAAGACCACTGTCATTGTCTCTCAAATTCTCAGGGGAAAAAAAAGGTCGAACTATTTTTCTCTTTTTAAAATCCTCATCATCCCTGGCAGCCAAACTAACCCTCTAACAAATCTTCAGAAGCTCTCAACATGGACAAAGACTAGAGAGGGAGGGAACTGCTGCCATCAATCCTGCCTGGAGTGGGTCCCAGGGCAAGAGGCACAAAAGGATTATCAGAGATCGTGGAAGGAGGGAGCAGAGCAAGTAAACAAAAAGAGATGGGAGTCATTTGGTGGCCCTTTTGCCCCATCTACCAAAGAGGGAACATGAGGACTGCTTGCAGCTGGAGGTTGTTTGATGAATCAATGCCAAAGCTTTAATATGGTCACACCTCAGCCTGTACTGGCTGAGATGGAGCTTTTGGGTTTCACCAGCAACTTATCTAAACACATGGCATAAACACAGGAGGTTTGAGAAAACTACAAGATGGTAATTTTTGGAAGTATTATGATTAGAGATTAGAAATGTTCTGTCAATAGTTATAATGAATTATCTGTTACCTGAAGTTACCTTATTTTTCTCCATGTGACACACAGATATAGTTAAGAACATAGTAACGTATTTACAATGTTACTTCTGTGGAAGACTTTTGTAAGAAACGCACACTGAGCACAAGACACATATCTCAGTGGTCTTTAAAAAGAGAGTGGACACACGTAATGACTTTACAAAATAAATCAAGCAGTCATGGTGTGGTTTCAGAGATGCCAGGTGTAACACCTGCCAAAGCCAACATACACTTTGCTTCTGAAAGTTATTCTAAGCATCTAAGCTGAAGTTTGCACAGTGAGCCAGGGGCTCATTACAAAGTGCAATATATCTCCAGGCTTCCAGGTTTACTCCATCCTCACAATATCCACACCCAGACTAGTTTTACTATAGTTCTGAGTTGGTCTTGGGGAAAAGAAAAGCTAACAAACAGTTACATGCATACTTAAAATGGAAATGAGCACCTCCAAATTAAACTAAGAGGGGAAAAAACGTGCATTAGACAAAATTAACTTTTTGCCAGCTGTGAGTGCTGTTTTTATAATCCATTTTGGACAGTGAGTTCAGCACAGATGGCAAAATAATTTCAGTCCTTCAAGGAACTCATATAATGTATTCTAATTACTAGACATAAAACTCCGCATATCAAAGCTGCTCAAAATTGCTAATATAATAAAACATACACAAGTATCTTCCATCTGGACCAGTCATTCCCTTTAAACAGGGAACGCAGCACACCTAAATTAACTTCCTACTCTGCATATTCATGTAACTCTGAAAACACACTTAACCAAAAGGCACGTGCCAGGTCAGTTTTATAAATGCATTTTAGGAAGACAAGAGATGACTGGCCTCCAAAAAGCACCTTCCTTCGACAGTAGCATGCTGCCCCAGGGCTTCACCATATGTGGAGAAGGGCACTCAGCTCCTTCCAGAAAACAACACAAGGCAAAGTCCAGGAGCAGCAGTCCCCACCTGCTCTGGTACATCACCCATCAGGGGCTGCTGGAAGCAGCTCTCCCCAGGGGCTAGTTATCCAGTAATTGTGTATGGCAGGGTGTCCCCTGCATCCCTCCAGAACAGCTGGCACTGCAGAGTCAGCAGCAAGACTCGACTGACTGATGGCTTGATGTGAAGTGTCAGCTACAACACTCACAACACCTTATGGACTCCAGCACGTACACAGGTGTAAAAACACTCTGTTTACACCAACACCACATTGTTCTGGCACCCACAGCACTTGCATTTGATGGCTGTTTGCAGCTCAGGCCCATGTGGTTTTACTTCACAGTAACAGGTACAATTAATCCAGTGGCATGCTAGCTAGCCTGACATTAAAATAAACCACTAGTAAGTTGTAGTTCTCTAACCAGCATCTCATTCCACCCAAGAAAGCTTGATTTTGTGGTATTTAGAAAAGAAGAAAAGCCACCAGCTTACACTGAACACGAGAGGAACGTGAAGATTTGAAGGCAGAGGGGATGGATGTACTGTGCTTCCAGAACCACTTCCTACCAGTTCAGGATCAGAGTTTAACTGAAGTCAGAGAAACTGCAAGGCAGCATTCGAGTATCTTCCACTTCCTTTCAAATAAGCCATCTACAGCCTGAGCTTTTTATCTTTAAACTGCGTGATGTGTTGTCCAAATATAAATTCAGATAAGTTCCTGTGCTGCACCGAGCTCCCACTCAAAAGAAGCGAAGCAACAACAAGCGACACAAATCTTTAAAACATGTAGGTGGTTCTGCTCATCACCCATTCCTCCCTTTCTGCCCTGCAATGCTCCTCTACTGCTACTTCCTGCATCAAGGCTCCACCATCCACCTACACTGACACTGGACAGGGAAGAGGCAGCGATGACAATCTTAAGAGAAACATAAAAGGCTCGCAGTAAATCTCCTCTGAACTCCATGCACCTTCCAGTCCTATGCTCTGACCACCACTCAGGCATCTGGCCTTGCACTGGCAAGAAAATCTCTTCTAAAACAGCTAACAAGGAGGCAGAAGAATGCACCTATTTGTAAGTTCTCATGAAAGGGGAGGTGACAGGTTTTGGTTTTTTTAAATACCTTCAAGGAAGAAAACAAGGCCAGAGAATACACGAAGTATCAGTTTTGCCTGGCAGTGAGTGACATTTCACAATAAGAATATGCTAATTTTGTATGCCATTGCATGGCCACCCTCCTTGGCAAAGAGCTTTTTCCCTATGGAGTCTAAATTTTTCTTATCATTCCCTTCGTCATTTAACAATCTATGGCTACTACCTTCTGATGGCTTTTACTTTCCCCTTCACTTCACTTGTGAGAAAGCTTTTTTTTAAAAATCCTACTGAAAATTTCAAAATCCCCTAACATTCATCTGAGAGTTACAGCTCCAAGATCTTGTTCTGGAATCCTTCAATTTCTGCAGCATTTGTGGCTGAATCCCCAACCTACTGAGCTAGTCATTGCCTTAAAACCCCCAACTTCTACTCTTACTTCTGTAAATTCACGTATTTATTTCTATAACTTTAGACAGACTTATTATGTCATGGACTTTTATTCACTGATGTTCTACTTCCATTTTCTTAGCCCTTTCCTCACCCTCAGTAACTTCATTATGAATAAATCAACCTGATTTAGATAAATCATAAGAGACAATAGAAAACCAGAAGAAATCTTTGAAACTGTAATAGTAGGTTTGGTTTGGTAATTCTGTTAGTGGTAAACAAAAACATGAATTTTACAAAGCTTAATAAAGAGTCAAAGCTACTGGTGAAGAATAAATTTCAATTGCCATTATAGTATCATCCTTAAAATTAGTATAAACCATAAAGACCGTAAATAATATAGACCAAATGCAATAAAAACTGAACAAAACAAGAAACAGAAAGAACTATCAGTGGGTGAAAGGACAGGACTGAAGATACTAAGAGAGTCAAGATCTGAAAAGTGAATTCTCTTGCTTTTTAAAGAAGCATTTTCACTGGAACTGGTTTGACATTTAAGAAGCAAGACAGCTACTGCTATGGCAATATGCAGTAGCCCTTGCTTTAAAAACAACAAAAGACAGAGATGGCACAGGAAGATGTGAGGACTAAGGCAACTCAAACCGTGCCCTTTTGTTGCATGGCATGAAAAAAGCATTTTCTTTTCAAATTGTCACACACTGGTACGAGGTTATCAAGCTATCACAGAACGGAGAACAAAACAAAATTAGATCAACAAGCTGTTCTCAGAACATAAGCAAGTGGGTAATAAGTTTCTGCTCTCAAATATGAAATCAGTCATTGTGACTTCATCTGTAGGGCAAGCTTTTTCTATTAAGAATCTCTGAATGGTTCAGTGGGCAGCAGAGGCCAGTAACTCTGGACTGCCCCAATGCATTTCAGTATCATGGTAGGATGACAGAAGACATGTTACAGCTGACTCTTTCAAGATCAGCCCAGAAAGAACAAGGGCATTTTCAATAATAAACTGTCACCTCAGCTTTATTCAAAATACTTTACAAGAAAGAAGCCCACTGTGCACAGACTGTACAAAAATTATCCCCCAAGGGCAGAAGAAAGAGAGACAAAATTGTCCAACAACAGTCCCAGTGACTCCCACAGCAACCAATTTTTGAAGTTGTTTTAACAGGCACTGGAGAGAACCTCTTTAGAAAGGACAAAAAGGCAATGGAGCAGAAGAGGCAAAAAAAGAAAGGGATGCTCCCTACAGACTGAGCTCTCCAGCACATGCCTACACTTAGGTTTTCAGAAGAATAAGCTCTGTAGTGTTTCCCAAGGATGGCACTTACTTCCTGGCAGTACTGGAGAATCCCTTCTTTCGTCCCAATGCAGGTCTTGGTGCCGGAGGGGTCCGACTCCCACTTGCCGTTCTGCACATTCATGTGCATGTTGAGTTTGCCACAGAACATGGCAATCTGAGGCTCTGCCAGCAACCCGGCATTTCCATCAGCAGGCACCTGGAAGGAGAAGGAAAAAAAAAAGTTTTAACCTCACATCTGACATTTCAGTCCATCCAAAGCAGGAATAGCTCAAGCAAGACTGAAACAAACTCTATATTCAACCACCCATGGCAGGAAAGGCTGAAATTTTCGACTCATGCAGATTTGAGAAATATAATGCAGGGTCTTCATAGAAATCCACATTACAATAGTTGTAACAGATTTTAAAGCTCTAATCAAGCTATTTTGTGGTCCAAAATTGTCTTCTTACCCACTTGGGATAAACACAGAATAATGAACACAGCTGGAGCATAATTACAGAAGTTTAATTTTTCAAACATACCTGGTGTACTGAGGGGGGAAGGGTCCACTAACAACTAAACTAAAACAGTAACAAGTTTTTCCCAGGAGTTTCATAAAAACTCCACAATGTATCTTTTTTTTAAGCCTCTCTCTGTAGTTCATCTATGTGCTAAGCAAACAGGTAAGAGACAAGTCAAGAGCTCTCCACTGCCCCTCATGCTCCAAAGGCGGGTCCATTGCATTCAAGGTACAGCAGAGGACGCATTTAGGTCTAAATATCTATTTTTAACTTTTAATCCTTCAGCAAGAAGGCTTTTCAAGACGAGAATTAAAAACATTTTATAATTTCATGATCAACTGCAGAAACAGAATGACAGTATTACAGGAAGTATGCAAACCCCCTGTGTTAGTTATCTTTGTTTAAAGAAATGCAAAAAAGACTTCATCGATTTTATATGCCTACAGTAATAATTAAAAAAAAAAAATCTCACTAAGAAACACTGCAGGAGTGGCAGGAGTGAACATCTAACTACCCACTGGATTAGCACTGCAAGTGAAAATGCCACAATTAAAACAAGCATTTCATTAATTTTGGAGGTGTTTTAGAGAAAGGAAAGAACATTTATTTTCCTGCCTTCTTTAAGAATCTAAAATGTTAGCACAATTTGGCTTTAAAAACAAAAAAGCAGGAACACCTCGACTGGCAGAGACTTCCCTTTACTATCGCAATTTCTCTTCTCCTGTGAAACTAGTGAGCTCTGTACAATTTAACAGTCAACCATCACTGTCCTTCAACTGGGTAACTGGAGAATTTTCCAATAACTGCAATGACATCTTGTCTGGCTTGCCCTGATCAGCAAAACTATCACAGGCTTACTCCTTCTAATGTTTTCAGAAACTCTGGAGAGCAACACAAAAGTGACACATCTATAACAATCTGCAAAAAAAAAAAAAAAAAATCCTCCAAATTAATGATCTCATTTTTCTTTATAGATGCAACATAACTCTATCAAAATTTCAATAAAACCAGAAATGAGTCATTCCACAGGTGATGTGTGAATGTGAACTCTATTCCCAGTCGGCTCCCCCAACTGAGATCTCTATTAAGTTAATAAAGCACACAGCAGTCACACTGCGGCAGATTCTAAAATTTTTTTCACTCCAAATCCTAAGGTGTAAATTTACTGAGAACTTGCCTTGTGTTTTTATAGCAGGGAGCTTTTTGATATTTTTTCCCCTGGCTAAAAAGGCAGATAGAGTTGGCGGGGTGGGGGGGAGAGAAGTGCTATCAATTTAACAAACACAACAACCTGTGACTGTCTACTTAAAATCTCATTCCCTTCAGAAAAGCCATGACATCTCCCAGCTTAATGAAATTACTATAGCAAGTCACAATCACATTTAGCCTTCTATATTTTGAGCTGACAGGGCCACACTAATGACCAGCTCAGCACATCACTTCATCTTATTGATTTGGACAGTTAAATGTTTCTAATCATATAGAAATATGGAGGCAATTAACAGACACTGTAGACCAACTAAAGCATTCAGACCATAGAATCAAAGAATCATTTAGGTTGAATAAGGCTTTTAAGATTATTGAGCCCAACTGTAAACCCAGCACTGTCAAGTAAAACACAAAATAAACCCCCCAAAATAAAAGATAAAATTTAGGTGAGATAACAACTAATTTCAAGAGAGGTCTCTATGGTGCGCATGTTCCTCATAATGTAAAAACTAATGAATTATTACTGATTTTAAGAGACAACCAACAGTAGTTTGATCACAAAGGGGACTGAACAGTATTTGGGGGGAGGGGTGGGGAAACGTAGCACTTCTTTTAAAACACACTTACAAACATGAAGAACAACTCAAAAAAAAGGCAGTAGACTGAAATGTTAGCAAAACAGATGTCGCAATAAGCAATTTGTCCCATGCATATTGTCATAATATTTTAAACACACATTAATGAATGAATGATTGAATGAATGAATGAATGAATCCCTGGTTACATAAAGGTATATCCAGCTAAAATACATGATTTTGTAACATGAGCTGGTTACAAATTTTATATACCACTCAAGTTTTCTTCATAGCCAATGCTTTAATTAATTTACGTTCATTCCCTGACAGGAAAAAGTATCTGCATTACAATGCAATTAAATACAATCTACAGCACCGATCTACACAGATAAGCCGCTTCTATACAGCAATACTGAACAACATAGAGCCATAGTCCAGTTTGTTACAATAATGCCTACAGTGGCAAATCCCTCCTTGACTAATCCTAAAGCTCTCAGGCAGATTAGTCTCCTGAAGAATAACTCATGCGACACAAATTCCATTAACAGCAACTATTTACTTTATTAGCATTCTCCAAAAGTAAAAACTCCAAGCATATTAATGGAACTGTAATCACATATTATTTCATCTACTTTGCATATGACCTCAAAGAAGTAGCATGTGGTTTTTTTCCTGCCCCCTGGCAAATCATTAAGTATCAGACCAATTAGCAGAGCATCTCGAGGTAACTCCAAATGATACGCACAGGTCTTCTCAGGATATCTAGTTTTCAAAGACCAGGTAAGAACACTACTCATCACTTCCACAAGACATCCAGATCAAAGATCAATGCCTAGAATGGGAACTGCCTAAATTTGAAAAATGGCAACTACAGGATTCTGAAAAAAAATTACCCTAGTTGGTTTTACACTACTTACAGCTCTGTGTAAATTCATTATTGTAACACATCACAAGACATCCAACCACCAGCCTGACATCTTTTCATATAGAAAACAAAATTATTAACTTTCAGAAGCGTAGTCAGGGTACAGGTTCTGAAAGCAAGGCTCCACAGTCAATGCTGACATCAGGGTTTCCCTTAAAGAATTCCAGCATTTCAGAGACCTGCTTTCCAGCCTCAGGATTCATTTCACATCCAATTGTGACGTTTCCTTCTTCTGAGCAGCTAAAAGCTGAAATGCTTAAAATATTTTGTAGGAAAGACATTTAAAATACCTTTCAAGGATGAGTTTTCAGTGTTTTGCATACTCTCAAAGAAAAAGCAGGTGAGGATACTAAAACAAAACATCCAATTGACTGGAATCAGAAGACAACTCCATAAGATAAAGCCCACTGGGTATATAACTGTTTTGGATATTGAAAGAAGAGGGACATAATGCAGCCGTTTTCCCTTCAGATTGGTCAAAGTAGGACAAAACAAGGTCAATCCTGGCAAAGCTACCTAAATGACACTGTTTAAGTACTGGAGTCCATCTTTGAAAATAGGTGTTTTTGTTTTGAGAGGGAAAACAGTCGTTATATTCATTTGAAGTCAGAATGTTGACCTTCATACAATACAGAAAAAAAACCCCAAGAAACAAAACATAGCAGCACTAAAAGACTAAGATGAAGGAAATCTGTTTCCTTCCCACGTTAAGATGTAGTACAGAGACTTCTCTGCCTTTCTGTCTTCCAGGCCTGGCAATTTAGCACATCTACTTGAGGAGCGATTCAAAGGGTCTTCAGTGCATCACTGCACTCCATGTCCACAGGGCATGATGGATGCTATTTATACCGTTTCTGAGACATTCATAAAGGATTCTGGTGGAGTAGAGAGGACTGAAAGAAGTTTATCTTATAACAAAATTAAAATAAGGAATACATGACATTAACAAAAAAACGTGTGGAGTTTTTTAGCTCACTACCATTCCATCTTAAAATCAAAAGGTCTATCAAACACCATCATTTTAAGACAAAGCAAAGCCCTCTCCCATCCACACTCTCTGACATTGCTTTGTGCAGTTACAAAAGCAATTAGTGTATTTGCTAACAGCTCTCCATAATCCCTATTTCACCAGCAAGTGTTGCCTTTTCTTCACAACTCAGGTTATATTCAGAAAACAAAGGCTGCAAGGTTTTACCCTCAAGAGGTTTTCCATCAAGGAACCAAAGTAACTCAGCTTCACTCCAGATAGCTCTGCTATTAACTTATAATTAAGGACTAAAACATATATGGAAATAAGCATCAGACCTTGCATGTGCTGTTATTAAACACTGAAACATCAAAAACCATTCTCCAGAAGTCCCTACAACAGTTCTTATGATTTAGGTTGCTTTATTCTGCAAACACTAACCTGAAGCCCTTTTCGTAAGCCTTCAAAGCATATTTAATTTGTATTAATTGCTTCATCTGCAATTACTTCTGAGGGGAGGACATTCAATAACAACCTCCATGTCTACAACTTGCTCAAGAAAACAAATGTTCTCCTTGTTTTAGATTATTAAAATAATCGCTCTCTGCTTTCCATTTTTAATGCTAACACCAAATCCAGACCTTCAACCAGGAAGTCAAGAGACTACAATTTAAAGGTTTAACAACATCTGCTGGAAGTGAAAGTCAAAAGAGGGTTCAAATAATGTGAAGAATTAATCATATCATCAGGGTAACACATCACCCTTCCAATCCATGGCTGTGCTTCCTCCAACCTTTATACCATATTTGGGTTGAAATTTGAGGTTTCTCATTAACTAAAGCAGCACCAATTTGCATGCAGAGCACTTTGCTTCCCTTATGACTATTAACAGAATTTTAAAAATTCTGTCTTTGAAGTGGGGCCACTCATAACTGCTTTTTTCTATAAAGAACACAGTAAAAATTAAATGAGTGCAAAAGGACTCCCTGCTTGCCTTACACATTCAGTGAGCAAAACGTGATACAGATCTTTTCTCCAGTGGAAAGATTAAGTTTATTCCACTGGACTCCACTCTGCTGCTCCCTACAAATGAATGTCACTGCTCAATTCCAGAAGTTTGTGGTCCAAACCAGGCAAATGCCTTGAAAATATAGGCTTGTGTCACCAGATACAAATCCATGGTTTCTTGCCCACTGGTTAACCACCAACTTTGGCAGACTGTATTCTGTTATACTCTGCTGTAGAGTTCCTGTTTGAGCCATAAAATACTACTTCTCCTCCTAGCTTTATTAGGAATCTACGCAGAACACAAATGCTTTAAAGACTATTTATATTTTAAAATCTGCTCATGTAGATACACAATGGAAAAAAAAATCTCATTCTTAAAAACGCAATCAAGGAAAAAAGACTAAAAAAATAAAGAGCCCAACTTAGAAAAGGAGGAAACATCTTTTTATTGTCTCCCCACAACTTAGGATGGCTGTTTGTCAAAACCAAGGAAAATTTTCCATCTCCTCACTTCTCCCTAGAGATGAACACTGTCGCAAGAGTAAGAGGTTGTCAAAATCAACATGAATAATTTAAAAACAGTGGTTTATTGTATAATGTTCATATAGAAACAGCACCAGCAATTATGGTTGTCAACAGCCTAGAGAAATAGGTCAGAAAAACATTTTACGGATTGCTCAATAAAATTACTCCCTCTGGAAGACAAATGTTTCTGGTAACCAGTAGAGAACTACAGAAAACCCTGGGCAGACCCGTATTTCCTTTACAGAAATCCATGACCCAATATTTTTTTGAGAAACAGATTCCACTGAAAAGCTTCTGGGAGAGTTGAGATGTTTATTTGCTCTAACTATAACCTATTTAACCCAATGCAAATACCTGTGTCCTGTCCCCTCAGTCTGCTTCACATGATGCCAAAAGGCACCACAACAGTGTAGTGCCCACATCTGCACCACAGCTCAAGGACCACTTGCTCCACAAACAAATTAAAAGAAAGTTTCTCTTCCAGCCTGTACAGGAAGCAATACTACTCTCAAAACTGTCTTCTGGCAGTCAACCATTCTCCTCTCCCACACCCTTCACAAGGTCCTGAGGCACACGTTGCATTTATTACACACATCTCAGCTTCAGCGCTTCCCTCAGGTCACGTTCCAAAAACTAGCAGAATGCCACCCCAACCCAGCACCAGGTATTTGTCTACTCTGAAATCATAAGAAGTATCAAAATCAAACCAAAGACATGCCAGGACTAAGCACTGAGTTCACAAGACTCTCTCATGGAGCAACTGGGGGAGTGTCCTAGCAAGTCAGAGAAGCTAGATCTTTGCATCAGCTACAGGAACATAACACAAATACATTTGTCTATAACTAAGTGCACTGTCAAGCATTTCCTACCTACCACCAACACAACGGAGCCTCCTACCAGCAACATGTCTGCTTCCAAAAAAAACAGCTAAAAGCCACACTCCCTCAATCTCCAACAGAGTGTCCTAATTTAAGAAGATGTGAAGGTGTCTGAATGTGTTCAGAGGAGGACAAAGGTGGTGAAAGGGCTGGAAGGAATGTTTTCCTATGAGGAGCAGCTGAGGACTCTTCCCCAAACTTATCTAGTTCGGAGAAAAGGAGGCTGAGGAAGCTTTCTACAGCTTCCTAAGGAGGGAGGTGGAGAGGGAGGTGCTGAGCTCTTCTGCCTGGGATCCAGTGATGGGACGAATGGGAATGATTCAGTGCTTTGCCATGGGAGGTTCAGACTGGAGACTAGGAAGCCCTTCTTTGCCAAGAGGGTGCTCAAACACTGGATCAGGTTTCCTGGAGAGGAGGTCAATGCCCCAAGCCTGTCAGAGGCAAGTGGGCAATGACCTTAGTGACAGACTGTAACTTGGTGAGCCCTGAACTGGTCAGGCAGCTGGACTAGGGGACCACTGGAGCTCCCTTCCAGATGAAACACTCTACTCTATTCTAACCTCTAAAGTCACTTTGGTCACAACCAGACCAGCAGCACAAGCAGTTTGGCATGTTGTCATGATATGCATCACTGAAGGC
The DNA here is from genome assembly GCF_022539395.1 of Myiozetetes cayanensis. Taxonomy (NCBI): domain Eukaryota; kingdom Metazoa; phylum Chordata; class Aves; order Passeriformes; family Tyrannidae; genus Myiozetetes; species Myiozetetes cayanensis. Next base: position 14,408,619 of record NW_026087742.1, read on the forward strand.
GAGGGGCACAACTCACACCCAATCGAAGGGCTCTTTCGGATTCATCTTAAAGAGTCCACAGCCAAATTTACAGATCTCACAGTGAGCCATCGATGTAAGAGCAACTGAAAACCTTCACATCCACCACGTCTCCCCAGCCTGCACGTACCTCCACATGGTTCAGTCCCAATTTATTATAAACTGCCATTTTGCTTACCATAATGCTTTTAAGAAGCATTAAATCTAGTGCAGCACCAACTAGCCATTAACATGGGGGACAGAGAGGGTAGAGGGGGCAAAAGAAAATCAAGATTTTACAAGCTGAATAGAAAGTGCATTTAGAAGATGGAAATTAAAAAAAAAAAAAAAAAAAAAAAAGAAGCTCATCTTGCTTCCAAGCCATTCATTTAGATTTTGAAACAGTCTTTGGTCATTTACATGTGTTGACTAATAGCAGTAGGATAAACAAGAAACAGATAAATAAAAAACAATCCTGTCAGAATTAATTATCTTCTATTCATCTGGAAAAATAAAAAAGGAAAAAAAAAGATGAAATCCAGTAAGTGTGCAAGTTTGACAAAAGAAGTGTTTAACAATATCAAGAAATATGACAAGTGTTATGATTTCTTCTGGTACATGTGCAGAAATTATGATTCTGCATTTAAATCTCATCGCCTGCAAGGCTATCAGTACCCCAAAACAAACATAAGACTCTGTTTTACAGAACAAATTAAGGTTTTGCACTAAAACAAATCATAATAAACCACCAATTTCTGCACTGTATTTTCTATTCCAACACTCAGAGCCCATATCACTTATTTTATCCTAAATACATTATGTAGAAGAAAAGAAGAGCATATTTCACAGCAATGCAACAGACTGCAGAACTATTCCAAGCTCAGTAATAACTTCTGGGATCCTATCATACCCATGAAACTCACTGCTGCAAAACTGAAACTACAAGGTGAGAGCAAGTATTAAAAAAAGTCCTAAATAAGGTCTAGTTTGCATTTATATTAGAGCACTTTTTTTTTTGCAAAAGGGTAACCAGTTTTGATGTAAGTTATATTTTAAACCTATTTCAATGCATGTGTACCTGGGAAAGATGTGAAAAGGAAAATTACTATATGCAGAGACAGACTCAATACCATGAATCAAATTTAAATTATATCTATTCAGTCAAATATTGAAGAACAATCCTAGTTCAATGAACTTGATAAACAGGTTAACACTTGAGCAATGTCAGCTTCCCAAATGAACTTTAGCCCTCAAATGTCAGTGCTTGGCAATTCACTGATTTATTTTTAAACAGAACAGCAGCCTCCAGTTTTCAGGAACTAATCTGAAGTAGCTGATGACTTTAAGATAGTTTCACATCTCATTCATCACATCTCCAGCACGATGCTTAAACACCCCAAGAAAGAAGAGTTCTCCTGTATAGTATCCTCACTCCTTTTTTATACTATTTATTTTTCAACTTTTCCTGATAAAACTGGGCTGTAAAAGGATAGTTTGTAAGAGGATGGTATTCCATTTGAGGGATGCCTACATCTTACCTCCCCTCCAGAAACTTTATTAGTACTCAACCTCTCACGGAATTGTATCGCTATCATTCAATCACAAACTGGCCTGGGTTGAAAGAGACCTTAAAGATCATCCAGTTCCAACTACATCAGACTACTCAGAGCTCCATCCAGCCTGGCCTTGAACACTGCCAAGGATGGGGCAGCCACAGCTTCTCTGGGCAACCTTTGCCAGGGCCTCACCACCCTCAGAGGGCAGAATCCCCTCCCTCCCCTGCTGCCCACACTGCTTTGGATGCAGTCCAGGGGGTTTCTGGGCTCCCAGTGCACATAGCTGGGTCATGTTCAGCCTCTCACCCACCAGCACCCCCAAGCCCTTATGTGCAGGGCTGCCCTCGATCTGTTCATCTCCAGCCTGGACTGATACCAGGGGCTGCCCTGACCCAGGTGCAGCACCAGAACTTGGTCTTGTTAAACCTCATGTGATTCCCATGGGCCCATTTCTCAAAATTTCCTGGTCCCTCTAGAGGCATCCTGTCCTTCAGGTGTGTCACTGCACCACTCACCTTGGTGTCATCAGCAAATCTGCTGAGGGTGCACTCGATTATATTAGTGAAGATATTAAATAACACTGGCCCCAGTACAGAGTCCCGAGGGACACCACTTGTCACTGATGTCCATCTGAGCTGTTGACCAACACCCCCTGGATGTGACCGTCCAACCCTGTTATCCATCTAACAGCCCACCCATTGAACCCATCTTTGGAGAGAAGGATGTTGTGGGGGACATGGGAAAGGCCTTAACAGAAATCCAGATAAATGACGTCTGTAGCCCTTCCCTTGTTCACTGATGTTGTCACTCCATCAGAGAAGAGCACTGGGCTGGTCAGGCAGGACTTGCCCTTGGTGAAGCTGTGCTGGCTGTCCCAGATCACCTCCCTGTCCTCCATATGCCTAAGCACAGCTTCTAGAAGGATCTTTAGAAGTATTCTGAAGGAGGAAGAAAGGAAATAACTTACCAATATTACCTCTTCAGCACTCTTTCAATTCTTTTTAGATTCATATGGACAAATCAGCAGACTTTGTATGCAGTACAGTCCCAGAACAGACAACAATATGATTGCAAACACTTCTGTTTAGGTCTTTGGACTCGTAACTTTCTAAATAAATAAATAAATACTAATAATAACTTAAAAAACAAACAACCAACAACAACAACCACATTACAAAAGCCACAATACTGGAGTTGCACTTCCAAACATGACTCTTGTATGACTGATTTATTACAAAGTGCTAACATCCTGTATTTTTTACAATATACTAATTAGACAAAGTGAGTTAAGGTATACAAGGCACAAGAATTTTCCTGAAACAAACTTCCTTGGAAAAGATATACCGGATTTTCCAGATTTCAAAAATCGTGTAGGCTTGCATCATTTTCCTGTTGTAGAAAGACAACACTAACTGACCGAACTAATTACTCAAAACCTACAGAATTATTACTGCAGTGGAGCAACTATACTGTGCACTTTGTGAGCTCCACCAAGAAGGAACCTGCTCAGCAGATTTTTCCTGTGTTTCAGTCTGAACAAACACTTCTCTACCAGAGCAAAGCTCACCACAGCCAGAACTGAAATACTGCTTGTGAAACAAGACTTCCACCCTGCACCAACTGGATTTCAAAGGAAGCTCTGAGGTGGGGATTTTATTCTTATTGTTATTTATTTTGCATAGAGTTTGCTATTTGCCCTCCAGACAGAGGCACCGTCTACCCTGGTAAAGCAACTCTTCCACAGATCACATTGCTTATGTTCTCCTTCAAATGATGCCGAATGGAATCGTCCTCTGCTGCCACTGGGCTGAGCCACAAACATCTGAAAAAAGCCATGTGAGAAGTCTGATGTAATTCACCAGTTATAACATGAAGTGTCTCAGCTATTTTACACTATGACAGCATTCCACATGTGTGCCAAAGGTCCCTCTCATCTTCACTTGATGCAGAACCATCCTCTGTTCAGGCAGGGAGTCTGTGACTCAACCTTCTCTGCAAGCTGTCCGACTAGTTGGCTTGCTAAAATTATTATTATTATTATTATTATTATATGAATAAAAATAACAACTTCCCAATTTCATTCCACAAACAATGTGAAGATGAATTAGCAAGGTATTTCTGGCATGTGTTGACTTTAACCATTAAGTGTTTGGCAAGATGAGAACTTGCTGATTGCTACAAGGAAGAGCATGTCCAGAAGATCCTTCCTGAAATATTTATACTACCCAAAATGCCAACACGCCTCTAATTAGACAGGCCTTTTTTTAGCACACAAAAACACCAATATGAGCAAGCCAGAAGGAACTAATCTGTCAACACCAGGATTAAACAGCGTAACACGTTACATGGATTCCTTTCAAGGCATGCACAGAAGCCTGATCCTACTTGCCACATGATAAGAGTCAAATAGATGGTTGACAGATTTTGATTCATCCTGAGTTGAACTGAAGGTCCGGTTCTCCAATTCTTCCTCTATAAAAATGTATGAAATTTTATGTCTTCACAAGAGAAAAAAATGTGATAAGGAAATTAATACAGCATTACCAGACATCCCATGCTGAAATACATCCTGCTCTGGATTTGGTTTTAGGGTACTTGAGTCACCTGTTACTAAAAATAAAACACCCCACCCAAACTTTACTGTCCCATTAGACTCAAGCTATTTTCATATCACTGTGCACCCAGCTGCTCTTTTTTCAGCAGCTACTTCACGTCCATGAGCTCTTTTCATGACAGTCGCATCCTTTCAAAAGAAAGTCGGGCCATCAACCTCTGATGCTATATTCAACTCTCCTGGTCTCCAAGATGAAGCCATTTCTCTACCTCTCTGCTTTCTGGCTCTAGCAGACAGCTCATTTAATTTCATCCACCAGAGCAAAAACAAGTCCATCATTATTGCATACATAAAATATTAACGATAAAAACCTAAGTAATAAAGAAACAGACCTTCGGAAGGCCTTAAGAGGAAAAAGTAGAGGATTCTTCAGTTTGGGGAAGAATTAAAACATTCCATCGCTCTCTCAACTTGGCACATCTCAGGTTTCACCTCTACAGTTTGCATTCTGCATGTTCTTTAATGGATCAAATGCTACTGCACTATGTCCACCACACACATGACCTCCGTGACACGGTGCTAAGGCTCAAAACCAAGAACCTCTTCCCTTCCAGGATCTACAAACAAGAAACAAGGACAAGGAAAAATAACTAAAAAGTGGAGACGGCGTGAAGCCCTCACAGAAGCAACCCAGTACCTTTGTTAAGCAAGTTGGGCAACAGTAATGCATGATGAGCCTCAGCAACAATTATCCCTTCAGCAGGGACCACTCAACACGTTTAAACACACCCTCTGCACAATCACGACAGACACACAAGAGCAAACCAAAGGAGTTACTGGCTCGACCACACAAGCCAATTATTCTCAGAACACGAATCTCCAGCTTGAAAAACCAAGCAAACCATCCAAAGCTCGACTTAGAGAAATTAATTCAGCCTCAAATAAATCTCCAATGACACAATAATCAGAAAGATGATGATGATAAGCCTACAACTTTCCAAAATCCATCATGCAATTCAAGGAAATAACAGGAAGTAAAGCAACTAATATGCAGGAAGCAGTATGGGACAAGAGGAAAAAACCTCGAAGCCACACTGCCCAATACACCCAGGCCAACGCTACAGAAGTACTTTAATTGTTCTGATTCATTTAAATTTTCAAACCCTACCTGAGGTACCTTACAACATTAGTTCTCTTCCAAGGAAACTTCATCTGAATTCTGCCACAGATAGCCTTTAGCAAAAGCTTTACTGATTTCAATGTTTGGCATGTTAACTGAAGAGACAGCAGAGTGCTGTTTACATTCTCACTCTTTCCTCTTCACAATGCCTGTTACCACCATGGGTTTTGGATTTCTGATCTTATTGAGCACTGTGGAATACTTCAACCATTGCTTAGGTCTGGGGGGATGGAGACTAGATCCTGCAAATCCAAGGACTTTATTCTTATTACTATTCTTATAAAAATTTTCTAATAATACAGAAGTAGGCACCTCATCCAAGTTCAGTTATGAAAAACACTGAAACATGCGAAAAATTGTGCCAGACAACTCTTGCTCTTCCATGGGAAGACATGATGTTACTGTAGTTACCAGGATCTTGCACAAACATCTCATGTTCAGAAAAGGATAGAGAAAGTAACTGACTGAAGAGGTAAACCAGAAACCAAAAATTCAGGATATGAGTTTGTTTTTTTTTAACTATGTTAAAGGTTCTGAGAGTTCTCTGCTAGGTCCGTGCACTAACAGCAGCTGCTCTCCATCTTGGCAAACAGTGAGAGCAGAAGAGAGATGCTCACACAAAATACATTTGATTTGAAGGCTCATGAGAAGTACTGCATTCAAAAGCAGCATCCTTAAAGACTGTACTTCAAATTCATATTAATTGAATTTAACATACTTCCATGAAAGAGCTTCAGATGAACTTGGAGGCACTTTCAGATGATGCAGATAAATGAGATTATTCATTTTTAACTACTGTTGTCAGATACAAGAGAACTGACCCAAATAACATGACATAATTAAGATGAAGTGGTGTTTCCTTACCAATAAGCAGACTAACATTACCACAGGTCATTAAGTATTAAAAACCCCACAGCATTAGCCCTTTCCTAAGTGGGGAAAAAAAAATCCTCCAGTTCCTTTAATCATGTTAGAACCCATACTTGAAAACCAAGCATTTTTTGCCTGAATTGTATTATTGCTGTTTAGAACACATGAATGCTTCAAACAGTGACTTACGTGTGAGGATTTTTTATTTGTCTTTTAAATGAATAATCTCGAAGATTAATAGGGCATCTTGCTTTTCAAAACTCATCAGCTGTAGCATCCTGATAAACCATCACAAAAGAGGAAACAACACTATGCTTTCCCACTTCCTGACTGTTGTTTCATCGAGATGCAACAAAAACGAGTTGTACCATGAAAGAAGCCACACACACTCCCAAAAGTGGAGGGGAAGGAAAATCTTCATTTGGTTACTGAGCCTGGAGCTCTACTACAGAACATTAATGATGTGCAGGGAGTACAAGGAAGCCTTATTTCCACACACCAATAGAGAAACAACCATGATGGTTGTCAGCTTTTATTTAAGACTAGCCGGGTCACAGTGTGCAGTGAGAGCAGAAATAACATGTATTTTATTTCGCTTGATGCAACATCCAAACACTCTAAGCAGGGATGCTGACCCCTCATAGGGAATTCCACCAGAGTATTATACATGGAGCACAAGCTCCACAGAAGCTGTCCATGATCCAAACACTACAAGCGGCAACACAGAACAGTTTATTTCTCCTCCAATTCTCCTCACAGATTTATTTGCAGATACTAAAAATTGCTTATGACCTACATTGACAAAAGTTGCCCCAAGCTGCAGCAAAGCCTCTTCTTTGGATGTTTCTTCCTCTTCTGACAGAATATGCTCTCTGCAAGTTGTACACATTCGTTTTCACACTCAGTCTCGGAACAAGTAACCTTTAATACCAATATGTCTTATACAACTAGGTTTCATTTCACTAGTTATCCTGAGAGGCTGAAAGAAACTGTACCACTGAAAACATAGTACAAAATACAGCTGTTATCAGGTATTACCTTAATACTCTGCTCTTATTCCACGTATAGGCTAAGGTGATCTAGGGCAACCTACAGCTGCCCTCCTATTCCCACCTTCAGAAGACTCCCGTCACGTTTTCCTGCCATTTCCAGCCCTGTTTTGCTGCTGAAAGTAGCAACAGCCATGCACACCAGCCAGGGTAACTGGCAGAATTCCTGAACAGGTCACAGCAAGGGGAAAGAAAAAAAGTAAAAAGAAGATCTGAAAGCACGTCAGAGAGCTGAAAGGTCCAAGTAGGGATGTCTCCATCTTCATGTGAGCCCTGAGACCACCTCAAGCACTACCTTCATACAGAAAGACACCAAGAATTACTTAATGCTTTCAACCCAAGACAGCACAAAGGTCAGAGATTTGCACTGGAGATTAGGATCCTTCTCCTTGCAGCTGGCAATCGCCAGCTTGCAGCACGAGAGAGGTCAGAGAGTGATATAAGCAAGTAGCCTTCCCCCAGCTCTCCCCTTCCTGTCCAGGAGTTCAGGAATGTGGGCACAGTTCCTATCATTTGCCAAGATGTCAGAGTATTCAGGTTAAAACACTGCAGAAGCCACAGTAGCAGAGTGTTCAGCTCCAGAGGCCCTGGAAACCTTCAGGAGAGGACACAGCAGATCCCTTAGTTGTGCCCAGCCTGAGCTTAGCCTAGGTAAGCATTCCACATCACACTCAGTCTGCAGGGATGAGGCACACACAGTGCAGGACCCCAAACTGAGGGTTTCCTGAAAAGAAAGCCATTCCTAGTATTGCACTCCCAGTATGTACGTGAATGCCAATGGGGTTTCACTGCTGGTACGGCTCTGTATCAGCACATCACCCTCAACCATATTACTCTGAAAACTGAGTGATTTCTAAGAGTCCCTCAACTCATTCCAACCAAGTTTTCCCATTTGCTGACATGACCACATGATCTTTCCCGCTTGCTCTCCAGGGTCAGCCACTGTACGTTGCGTCGTTCTTCCCTCTGCTAACACAACAGAGAATATCATCCATTCACACCAGCACTGCTTTTACTTGCATTGTTAGAACCATAAGGAGAGCTGAAGTTGTTGCAAGAGTATCATCAGAAAAACACATACTTAGTTTAAGATGCACTTTTATTTTTCTTTTGCTACATAAAGGCAGAAAATAAGCATCAAATCTATACTAACAATGAGCTCATCCCAGGCTCCAAAGACTACTGGTAAATTGTCACATCGGGATTTTTCTTCCTCTAACCATCTCCTGACCTTGGCAAACATCTGTTCACCTTACTGATTTGCAAATGGAAACTGCTGTGAGAATTCTTGTTGTTTTACAACAATGTTTCAGCTTTTAAGAGGAAGAACACAGTTACTGCTTTCCCTACACCTTCACAATGAATTGGATTCCTGCTTTTCAGTATCTTGGTAAATCTTCAGAATATGTTTGCTTGAGAAGTTTAGAGTCTACAACATATATTTCTTTCCACATTGAATAGAAGAATAAATTAAATTCACGTTTGTTTTACATGTCAAGCCATCAGTTCTTAGCCTTTTCAAACAAGTAGGGGGGTTTACAGCATTTTTCTGATGCTTACAAGGTTTTTGGGTGGTCATGTTATCTATCAGACCTTCTTAGCCTGTTCCAACAGGACTTGCAAACCTCTTTTCCTCACACAGACACTACATTCTGTCTCCAGCTCAGGCAATTTTCCTATTTTTAAGATATGAGCTGTCAAAACATGCATCTACCCACTCTTGATTCAAAACTTTTTATTAAAATCTGTCAAAAGCAATTAGCCTGAATAAACAGACACTACAAACCCATTTCAGTGATCACACAACAGATGTGTACGATTATACACACAGCAACATCTGAAGCACTAAAAAAATGTTTTATCTCCTGCAGTAGGGCTTGCATGAAATAAGGTGCAGCACAACAACACGAAGATGTTTTCAGACACAGCTACAAGGGAAGGTCAAACACACCACTTTTCTAAGTTCAGGACCATTCAGGTCACTGGTCAAGTCCTTCTGCATTGAAACATAAAAAGCTTTATTAAGAGATGTCCAAACAAACTTCTAAACCACTGAAAAGCCATCACTGCCATTGAAGAGGAGACTGAATTAAAGACCTGCAAGAGTGCAGATCATACTTTCTGTGTTTGTGTATTACCAAAGTATGCTGAAAATCTGGGTCAGAGTTGTAAGGCGGACAGACCTAGAAATGCTCCTACAGTAGAGATTCCCCACAGGGATGACTTTCCTGATCCTCCCAAAACAACATTATATTTTACTAGAAAAATTAGGTAGCCAGTTTTAAAAGTCCAGAAAGCACAAAGTACAGGGCCATTGCAGAGGCTGGTGACATGGGCAGGACACAATGCCTGTTAAAAATAATCAGTGTTTTCACACAATGTTGGCATCACTTTACTCCAAACACATCACTGAGGAAGGCAGAAACTTTAAACACGGGGATTGAAAAATCTGAAAACAATACTTCTGGTTTTGGGGAAATCAAACTGTTAATGGATATTAAACTGCTGCCAGAAAAAAATAAACGGAGTTATGATGTAATTTACTATTGCTAAAATTTGATGTGAAACATACTTGAGAGTTAACAGCAAATTTTTAGAAAAGCAAATACCTCAAATCAATTCTGCTTACCAAGTAGCTTCTTCAGACCACCATTTGAGCACTCCTTGCCTCATTCTTTATTCTACTGAAAACAGCACATGGCTACAAAACCTGCCTTGTCCCAGCTGCCATTCAGTCTTTCACAAATCACAGGTCTCCAACACAATAAACTCAGGCATTTACTCTTGGAAGGGATCAGTGTTACATGCCTGATGTTTTCACTCTGAACCTGCATTGGCAAATTATTTACTACATTATCGTGTAAAAAAATGTATGTGTGCAAAGGCAAGGAATTCTTCCTGTCTCTTTGCCCAGGCCAGTTCACAAGAGATGGAAAGTGGATCCTTCTATTACAACAGAACGTTTTTTTCCTTGCCATTATTAAAATGGGACAAGCTGTAACAAAAATACACCCTACAACAACAGGTCCTTTCAGAAAAAACACAATTCTGGCTCTTCTCAGAGAACAAATACAGTAAGGAAGAGAGTGGCACAACTGAGGGGATGCCAAAGGAGGGGAAGGAGAAGGGAAAGTACTCCCTCTTTTTTCCCCTTTTGGCCCACTCCACCTGCAATGCTGGCCTTACCCAGACAGTTCTGCTAACTCTCAAAAGGTGAAAATGTGAGATTAAAAAAAGCACTTGCTGTTCATCCCTCTGAAATAGTGCATTCAATTTTGGAAACCATTCATAAGGACGATATCAAATGTCCACCAAGCTTCAAGGAACACCAAAATAAATCAAGACTTCAGGAACCAGCTTCAGGAACTATAACTGGACTCCATGGCACAAAAGGTTCATTTATGGTCCATACAATTTAATTTTTTTCAAATCAACCTTCACAACCGAGAGATCAGAAGGCAACATCACATTTTCATCAATACTGGCATGCTCCTACACTAATTCAACTACCAAAGCTGTCCTTGATACAATCAACTAAAACAACTTCCTGGGAAGGAACTGACCTGGGATGGTCAGTTTGGGAAAACTGACCATCTCACTTTCACAGACTCACCAAGGCCATGAAACCAAACCCAGCTTGACACTGCCAGCAATTAAATCCTTGTGCTTGAAAGTTTTAAGAGAAAGCACAGCACATACAGGAGCTCTACCAAAGGCCCACACAAAAGATTTTACTAGAAATATTCAGTTATTTTCTTGGATCTGTATTCTCCCTCTACATCCTTCTTAGATCACTTAAGAAAATTAGTTACTTTAATAACAAACTAAAGAATCGAAAGCAGTGTTACTCCTTATAAAAACCAGTACATAGGTTGACTAGTACACTGGGCAGGGAAGAGGGGAAGAGAAGAATTAGACAAAAAGGAAAAAAAGATACAACCTTTTCTTTTTCCTGCACAAACAAGACTGCCATAATGTATACAACTCCATCCCATACATCAGCTAAATCCACTGGGGAATATAGACCTCTGGCCAGTTTGCCAAGGACACAAATTAAAAAGGTGTAATTATTTTCTCACAAACAAAACAATAGTCTTAGGGTATTGTCTCAAACAAACCCAGAGGTGAAGCGTGAAATGCTCCTCTCCCAATCAGATCAACACACCCATGAGGAACATCCCTTCTTTTCCCAGAGAAGAGCAATTCTTCCCCATAAACCTGTTACCACTGAAGCTACAGAACCTACTTATAAACCAAAACACTCAAGACAGACCAACAAAAAGACTGCTTTGCTGACCTCTTATTTTGAAGAACAATGCAGACTATTAGACAATCCCAGGGACTACCAGCTTCTTAGTCAGGACAGTGATGACATGGGCCACCAATCCAGCCTGGAAGCCTGCCCTTCTTCCACCAGCAAGGTGAAGAGCCAAGACAGCAAATTATGAACAAATCATACAAACATAACTGAAGTACACGTGCATACGGATCACATGGATTTTTTTTTTTTTTAAACAGAAATGTTATCCCGTTTTACAATTCCCCAGTGTATCACAAATAAATCACAAAAAGCAGAAAATAAATCTGTCTGTGGTCAGGCAGGCATCAAAACACTTGCTGTAAGCTGCAGGATGCGAATGAAACAAGATCACGGAGAGCAACATTTGATCTGGTCGCACCAAGGCCAAATCGATTAAGAGGCATCACAAGTGCCTGAGCTGGAAAGTACAAGAGACTGAGCAGCCCCAGCACAGCAACACAGTGCAAGAGTCTGTGCAAACCTGTCTGTCAGCAACAATGACATAGAGCCATGGCCTAATTAACACCAACTGGCAGGGAGGACAATATGCAGAAGAATAAACTAAGTATGCATTGATTAATATGCAGACTTCAGGTTTATTTTGCTATGGAATGGAGAATGTGTGGAAAATCAATTAAATCCACCAAATTAATCTAAGGACAGGCTTCCAGACAGTAACAGAACTAAATGGCTGTGGCGTCAGCCCTTAACACACCAGTATAAACCCTAAGTACTTAAAGAATCTTAGAATCATATAGGTTGGAAAAGATCTTCAAAATCATCAAGTTCATCTGTTCCCCCAGCACTGCAGAGTCCACTACTAACCCATGTCCCCAAGTGCTACATCTACAGCTCTTTTAAATCCCTCCAGGGACAGTGCCTCCACCACTGCCCTGGACAGTCTGCTCTATTACTTGATAACCCCAGCAAAGAAATGTTTTTCTATATCCAATAAAAAACTTCCCTGCTCTCTTTCTCTTTTTCCTCCCCAGGTTCCAGCCTCTCTGTTCAGGCAGGTTGATCTTCTTCCCCGCCTGCTCCTCTTCCAACACATGGGGATTACCTGCTCCTGCACTACAGCTATTGACCCATCTGCTTTTCCTTTATGGAAGCAGCAGTTCTGATGCAGGGCATAGGCTTCACTACACCTTGGCAACACCTCCATGCTGGATGAACCAACCATTCTTCTCATTATTCAGGTTGGTACAGAGCCCATGGCAGGGCACCTGGGAAGGCAGGGAGTTTCTGTGGGAACTATCAGCAGGCACACATGGAAATTCACAATACAGTAAACAAGAAACCTCTCTGCCTTCTTGTCCAGATGCAGCACTGACTACTGCCCTAAAAATAACTGAAAACAACAACATTGTGGGTTTTTAATAGCTACAGCACTGAAAGTGAAGTCAGTGACAGAAAAAAGCCTCATTTTGGCTGCTCTTTTCATTACTACTCTTGACTATAAACACGACTCCAACATTTTATTTTTATCCCAACTCAACACAAATTGTAAGGTTACAGTAGCAATAATAGACGTTCTTTCCGAGAAGGATGATCCTTAAAGGCCAAGCAACCATATAAAACACCATCCACCTTCTAAAACAGAATCATTTTCAGTGCTTGGTGGGCAGAAAAGTTCAAACGGTTCCTAGTATTTCTTATTTACACTTATTTTAACTTCAGCTAAGGCAGAAGAATAAAATTACAAGTAGTGCCCACTGTATGAGCATTGGCTAGTTAAAACCTCAAGATTTAAACCACTTTGAATTCTTCTTCTTGCACAATTACTGCAGGACCCCAAAACCCCCAAGCTTAAGCACAGCATATAACCTCAAACACAACGACGCTGTATTTGTTTTCAGGGCAGTTATCTCCCATTTCAGGATGAACCTGGCACACCAGAAGTGCGGAAAAGAAGGACGACTCCTAGACTGGGAGGACCTTCCTTTGACTGAAAAGCTGATGTACTTATTTATTTATCCCACACCCCAAAAGTAGCTGCCTGTGGTCTCTACGATCCCAGATGACTTGCATGGCATATGATGGTCTTCATTCCTCAAGCAGCAGGGAGCTCTGAAGCTGTATGTGCACACCAGACAGGCTGGGACCACCTCAGGCACCCTGCCCTGCCTCAGGCCTGTATCCATCAGAGCACATGACTGATGCCTTTTGTCTCACTTGACACTGCCATAAAATATAGAACAATATCCTCAATAAATCACAAGTGCTGAAGTTGCAAATACATAGCCTCACGTGATGCAATAAAGCCTAAATGAAATATAAATAGCAAGTGTTTTCATGTCAGAGTAATGAGATTCCAGTATATTTAGATTTAGGAGTCCAGTTATCTGGTTAAACATTTCCTGCAGATGATCAAATTTCAGATCTGGTCTTTTCTGTATCCTGAATCACAAGAAACCTCAATCCAGGTTTCACCAGGCTATTCAAATCTAACTGGGGCAAATGGACAGTGGCACAAACTTACAAATAAACCCATCATGACTACTGCATAAAGCCCTTGCCTCAGTCTCTTTAACTCTGCAATAACGCACCAGTGCCCATCGAACTTCACACTATTCATTAAACAGAACTACATGAACTTGGGTTTACACATTGTCTGCCCCCATTAACTTGTGGAGACCAAAGATCACCCTCTAGAGAACCAATTTAACGCCAGTAGGCTGGCTTTCAGCATCAGAGAGTTACGACATCTCCCTCCAAGATGGGCAGAACATTTGACTTTTTGTCTCATCCTCATTCAAGAGCAACAACTCAACATTTGTTTTTTGTCGGCCACCTCCACGTATCTCCCTTCTGCTGCCAACCTAACACCGGAACAGCAACTCCAGCAAACATCTGAAAACCACAAGTAAAAGTAACTTTTGGTGAGAGCATTACTGCATACACTGTGGTTTATTACACTTTTGAAAACAGTGCTTGCTCTCTTCAAAAGAAGAGCCTGCACTCAGATGCGAGCTGCCACATCCAGCTGTTCCTCTTCATCCTCTTACAGCTCCAATCTTTTCTCGCTTCTACGTCCCTGGCACGCAGCAGAGCCCAGCCCAGCCGCATCTCTGTCAGCCTGATTTATCTGCCATTACAGGTAAGACAGAACACCTCTTCCAGCAATAACAGTGACTGAGGCGGACACACTGGCAATCAGTGCTGCAGTGACTACAGAAGTATGTGTGCTGTACACAGTCATCGCTTCTCAAAGTACATTCAGCTTCAAGATATGCAAAATGATAGTCAACACAGGATTTGCTTCAATTATACTTGGCCATTTATTTCATCTGCAAGACCAGATTTGCGACTGACATTTATTTAACTTCACTGTTTTAAGTATCTACCATCGAGTTGGTTGACTCGACAAATAATTATCAGAAAAATACTCTGCACTGAGAGAACAGATCCCATATAATGCCCATTTGTTCCTTATTCCTGGTAGACTAAAGAGTAAAGCTCTCCAGGTGCTTAAAAAAAAATGAGCATATATACCAGTGAAACATCAAACTGGAACTATCATCTAGATGACAATAACTAAACATGGTTTACTCTACCTTAGTCATTTTTGCACTTCCAAGCATCATATTGAGAAATGCCTACAGCAGTTGCTGAAGGAAGACATTGCACTTCTGTCCAAACCCATCCTTCTTTCAAGACCTTAGACTGTAAAATTTTTATGCAATGCTACAAAACACTTCCATAAAAAGGGCATGAGCAAGTTGATAATTAAAAGCTTTTGAAATTACAGAAACTATGGTAGTTTCTTCCTATATTCCTTCTTAGGTCTTATTTTAATTAAGTAGATCTGAAAAAAAATAATTAATTGACAGCTGGAAACCCTTAACAGATTGTTAGTTTAAGAAAAACATAAGAGTAGGTAAGTAGCATTTTAATTAGTCTGGTAAAAAACTGAAAAATACATGATGCTAGAGTATTAGCATCAGCTGTTCTGCAAGTCACCTGAGTATCTGACCAGAAAATAATTATAAATGGGCACTTCTTACAAAAAATTATTAAAAACTACCTCAAGTGTAACATCTGAATTCTGCTGCTAAACCTAACTGTGCTGTTCCTATGAAGAAGCAAAAGATGAAAGCTGAAAAATAAATCGGGTGCTCAGTGAAGAAGTTGGATAGTAAAGTAATTTACCAGCATCACAACTTTCAGCAAAAGAGCACGAAAATACAGATACACTCCTGGAAACCTTTACTGACCTATAGAAAAAAAAAGTCAGGGTGGGTTTTATTTATTTTTCCAATTGCATAACATTTTCATTTTCTAGAGGCGCTTTTGCTAGGTTTCCCAAGGAGAGCTGGGGATGTTCAGCCCTACACATGCGCGGTCACTGCTGTGATTTGGCCCGGTGACAGGGAGCTGACATTACATTTGCTTGTGCACACACAAACTATCAGAGCAAATAAAGTCTGATCTCAGTATTACCTGAGCTGCTGCACTCCACCTTTAATTTTATTACTCTAGAGATAAACCTTAGGGTAATACAAGCAGGATGTATCTAACGTACTATTTATTAAAAGGGAGGAGGATGTAAGATAACCCCAAGCTTACATTTTCTACTCAAGCAAGCAAATACAAATTCAGAGGTAATAATGAACCCTGTCCATCTGACTCTCTCCTCAGACAGACACTCTACAACTAGCCATAATTACCATTAGTTATCCTAGATGTATACCTGTCAACACACAAGCATGCACAGTCTGCGACCCCAACAGCCTGCAGGGCCATTTCAGACTGTTGGATTTAACCTAAAATGGGCTCTGTATTTACAGTCTATGTCATAATCCTTTTAGCAAGGATTATTTTATTTTGACATCTACGAAGCTGTTCAGTTTCTTCACCAAAACCAAACCACCACCAGAAAACTTGAGGTAACCTCTGCACTTTAAGTGAGTGATAATTTCTCTGATTTTCATTAGATTCCAAGTAGTCAGCACTTAAGAAAACAAACAAACAAACAAAACTACACACACAGGTACAGGTCAGGCATGGAGCTTTGCCTGCTTCAGTCTACATCCAACCATAACACACAAACCACATCAAAATGTTCTTAGAACACCCACTTTGCAGCCAGAAGAAAATGCAGCAGCTAGCCCAAAGGAGGAAACTGTACCTTGCTCTTGCACTGCTTCTTTGAGTGACAAACACAACATCAAAGCCCTTGAGGCTCAGAAGGGATGCCTGGGAAGCCTGGGTCCCAGCCACATGCCCGCTCAGCACATTTTCACACAGGATGTGACCATGCCCTGGGAGGAATGTGCTCACAGATTACATGAAGGAGTCACCAAGTGCTTTGTAAGAGATACTGATTGCTTTAATCCGTCTTCCACAAACGGCTGCATGCCATTTTTTCCCCCTATAAAAAGGGGAGCGGTGCAAAAAAAAACTATCTTCAAGCAGAACTTTTCCCTTTGCAAAGATTATTCAGGACCCTACATCCCCCATCCCCTTCCTTTGGAGCCTTAACAGAAGGACAGTGGTGTGCAGCCACAGCTTCTGGCCATGGACACCACAGCCCCAGTGCCTTTATTAGACAGGTGATGCTGGGACACAGGAGAGGCAGCAATTCCTTACATTACATACAACAACCCGTCACAAGGAAACTTCCAAAGGAGTTTGATACTCACTTTTTTCTTTTTAGCATCCATTGTTACATTTCTGACTATGCGTTTGGCAGCTACACTACCTCAGAGAAACAGAGTATCCTACAAGCTGTCACTGCTAGAAAACATCCTACTGATCACCACCTCTGCAACTACAACTGCACTAGACACGGAGAGGACCTGCAAAGCAGAATGGCTACTTCCACCAGTCTTCAATGAGCTTCACCTCCAGACACAGCTAGTCCAGCTGTGTGCCACAGGTGCCTGTGAGGGGCCAGCATGTTTCAAGTGCATTCCTGGAGAACATGATCTGGTTGGGTTTCACCACGGAAGATGCTCCGAGGCCACCCTGCAGCACAGCATCAAGCCCAGTGCATCATCACCTCCTCCTCACACATGCTTGTCATTTGAACAGAAATGGTAATATTGCCTTACATTGGAAAGAAGAGCCATAAAGCCTACAAACCAACTTCAGTCAAAAGGGAACACCAAAATCACAGAATCATAGAACAATATGAATTGGAAGGGACCCAAAAGGATCATCCAAGTCCAACTCCTGGCCCTGCACACGACCATCCCCAAGAGTCACACCATATGCCTGAGAGCACTGTCCAAACACTTCTTGAAGTCTGTCAGGCTTGGTGCTGTGACCGCTTCCCTGGGGAGCCTGTTCCAGTGCCCAAGCCACCCTCTGGGTGAAGAACCTCTTTCTAATATCTAACCTAAACCTCCCCTGACAACTTCAGGCCATTCCCTCAGGTTCTGTTGCTGGTCACCAGAGAGGAGAGATCAGTGCCTGCTCCTGTGCTTCCCCTCCTGAGGATGTTGAATACCACAACAAGATCTCTTCTCCAGGCTGAACAAGCCAAGTGATCTCAGTCACTCCTCATACGGCTTCGCCTCTAGACCCTTCACCATCTTTGCAGCCCTTCTTTAGACACTCTCTAGTATCTTTATATCCTTTTTATGTTGTGCCTAAAGCTGGACACAGAACTTGAGGTGAGGCCACACCAGTTTCTTGAAACCAAAGTGCTGCACCAACCCACCCTGTACCACCACCACAACTTCATCCCCTACACTCACTGTGTTATTTCCCTCTTCAAGGCTTATCAAGCCTTTTCATCGGGATTTATCAACTGATTGCAGCACATGCCACATAGCCAGACAAAGCTCAGCACGATTGCTTCCACCTCCCAAGAGACTCTAAAAATAGGTGTACAAAATGCACATCCTAGCCCAAAAAGGTTAGGCTTATGGAAGCTGGTCTTTTTTCTTCAGTTACTTACTTCAGCAAAATTATTAGAAATAGCCCACAGACCTATCAGCCCTGCTGGCAGAACGACCACCACTGCTCTGAAGTATGAACTCACTCAGCACTGGTATCTGTTGTGGGGGAGAGGGGAAGTCTCCCTCAAACCCATAATAGCTGTTCAAAGCTACCAGGAGTGCCTCGCCCCCTAAAGGTACGGGCAAAGCTGACAAAAAGGTGTGGCTGACAGGGGAACTGCAGTGTCTTGCCAGAGCCCACTCTTTGGCACGGCATGATTTCCCCAGAAGGGCATCAGCAAACACTTGCTCACCCCCACTCCAGAAGAACATCTTAAGAGCAAAGCTTTATTGAGAGAAAACTCTTTGCTTCTGACACCTCAGAAAAATTATCTGTGTGGGAACTGTATGTGCTCGCACACGGAGAAGGGAAAACAACAACCCGAGTCAAGCACACCCACACGCCATCACAAACCACACATTAAAGCAGGATGGCAAACACCATCCCTGCAGGGGGATCAGGGGAGCTGCTTCTGGAAGACACCCATGGCTGGCACTGCAGCTTCCAGAATGAGGACTGCAGGAGGACAGCAGAGACCGAGAAGCAGAGGGGGCAGCACAGCAGTGACGGTGTGGGGGTCACACCAAGCACAAGACCCAGCACAAGGCTGTAAGACTTCCCAGCATCAGAGCCAACAGAGGCACATACTGAGCATCACCTTACCTAGGGATAATTATTGCAAGCAAAGCATGTAATTTCAGTGCACCTTTCTCATCTCCTCCCACCATTAAGAACAGGGAAGAGAAATCCACCCTGAGACACAGGTGTGTCTGCTAACCCAGTATTAATATAATATTTGCTGTATGTGTACCTTCAAGTACAACTGGGCTACATATTTCAAACAGTTTCAGGCAACCAAGCCCATTCTCTACCTCAGAATTTGTTCTGCAGATGACTTCAGCTACTAAATGTGTCAGTGCAGGGAAGGTTTTAGGAATTTATGCACATGGAACCAACAACCCACCTGGGGAAAAACAAAGAAACCAAAAAGATCAGTAACTACCACGGCTGCATAAAAGGATATATTTTTATTAAAAATAAATAAACCTGTGTGCATAACAAATGTTTCTTCGCACAAGTCATAATGTGCCTTGCATTAGCAAGGAAACAACTACAGAACTAAAAATTTACTGAAGATTGAGGGGACACTGAGATGAAGTACTCTTACGTCTTCATTAACACTTTGCATTTTTAGCTATGTCTAAAAAACATGTCATTTTTCCAACACTCCTATGTATGCTCCAAGTGAGCACTTTCCCAAAAAATCCCAGCTGCCTGCTGTGAGTGCCAGAAATCCAGCAATTATGATAAGCACTTCTGAACACCTAATCAAAACAACACAAGCTGTAGAACTGCATTATTGACTTCGTTCTGCAAACACAAATTCATAACCAGAGTGATGCTTTTGAAAACAAAGCCATTATATCCTTTCCATTTCTTGGCTGTTTTGGGATTTTTTTTAAAGCTATATGGAATTCATGCAATTAACTTGTCAACTGTTGCTTTACAAACCACTTGCCCATTACTGTTACTTAAAAGAGAATCTAGCTCACGTGCTTAAACCAAATCTAGGTACTGCACATAAATAACAACACATATTGTACATAAACCTGGCTAATAGCAAAAAGACTAACAACAAACACTATTCTGGGCACCAAAACCACTTTTTAATACAACACACATCATGTGACAAAAATGGGAAAACCAGCATAGGAAGTCACAAGAATACTTCTGAAGCATGTCAGAGAGGGAGCTACCAAGGGTTCTGTAAAAATAAAAACAAGAGCAGAACACAAACACACACACAGAAAAAAAGAAAACACACACACACACAGAAATCCAACCAAAAAGAACCCCACCCAAAAATTCAAGGTTGGGTTGTTTGTTGTTTTTTTTTTTTTTTTAATTAAGAAACTATGCATCATTTGAGGTCTGAGACAAAAAAATAGGAGAGAAAGATTCTAGGCAGACTAAAACAAATCACTAATACAGATTTGTGCAAGTACATTTAAAAAGAGATACAAAATTTTAGCTCAACTCTCTTTAATTAAACTCCTATTTCACTTCTATGCTCTTTAAATCTTCTGGTCTTGATACTCAAACATACCAACTAGAGATAAGCCCTCTCTGACAGAAGTAAGGGTGTAGTCAGGATACCCAGCATGCAATTAGTGACATCCACCCCTGCCCCCACCTACAGTGTAAATAAAGTCTCCAAAGTAACATACAAACAATAAACATTACTTTAAAGGAAGTTCTGCAAAAAGCTGTGACCTCCCCAGTTTCCTAAAGGAAAAGGTAAAATTCATACACAGCAAAGCATCACCCATGGGATAAAGGAGCCACTTCCCAACAGGGCAGGCAGGACACCCACTGCCTGCATGCCCTTCCTGTCCCAGATGCATTTTCTCCTGTCAAAGCACAAGCAGAATGACATGAGGGACATGGCACACAAAACTGAAAGTCTTCCATGTTCGTGACAAAATGCCAGTTTAGACGACATCAGTGATTTGGCCGTATAGGACTGAAAACATTGAGACACTTCCCAAAGGAATTTTTATGTGCTCTTTATGTCATGAAGTTGAAATCGTGAGAGTGGTTGGCTAAACATACTCCCCCTTTCTTCTCTAAACACTTCAACTCAAAAAAGACCATATCAGTTCTGGATTTCTGTACACCTTCGTTTAGGAAGAAAACTTGGTATCCTATGACATACTGTTCATTGAAACAAAGCAGAAGGATGATTCTGCAAGGTACACATTAGCAAGATCTATAGGCTTTTTAATTAGGAAAGACTAAATCACCTAAAGATTAATTCATAAATTTTAAGGCTTTCTCTCTACTCTTCCCCTTGATTCTTACAAGAGAATCACTAGTTTTCCAAAACCACTCAGTAAGTTGTTTATTGCCTCTTCCCATCAACTCAGGAAAACCATCCAGTCTGGTTCCTATAACAAATGCCACAGAGTGGCAAGTAAGGTCTTCCCGTTTCCCTTCCCTTGCAGATCGCATTCAGACAGACCAGCAATTTGGTTGCTGTCATGATTAAAAGCAGTCTTTGAACAAGGAAGCCACTGACATCATACATTTCTCAAAGTAAGACGGTTGGAATGAGAATTGGGGGTGGGAGTGGTGTTTCTTCGGGAATTTGTTGATGGGTTTTGTTCATTTTTTTCCCCTCTAAATGAACCTTACATTGCACTGTTTCTCCTGAAACAAGAATTAAAACTGTTAGAGCAAGATAAAAGAAGTTGAACACCAAAAAAGACCTGACAGACAGTAATTCTCACAAGAATTACAAGATGGTTTATTGACTGCACAGTAAATAAGAACAGGATTTTTCATTGGTGTAGAAGACACCCACAAACCCCTTGGGATCTGGAGGGACAGCTCCTGGCAATCTATCACACGGACGGGCAGGAGAACAGCACCAGAACAGCAGAGCTTGGCAAGGGCAGGGAGAACCCACCCACAGTTCTGTAAAGGGCAAAGGAAAGATTTGTTTGAATTCTTTCCTTAAGACTCTGGACAAGCACAATACCAACAAAACAAATGATACGCTGATGGAGTGGTGCAAACACCCACAATTACTTCAGTTTTCTTTCATTCCCCTGGACAGGCTCATACCTTACCAGGAGCCTAATTCCAGGGAAAGCTGCTGGCAAGGCTATCATACTGAAATTTAATGTGCAGATTTCTCATGTGCCCACTTCCTCAAATTTTAAATATTTGCCTTACCCACATTTTTCTCTGTAAGCAGTAAGTAATGGACATAAACAAAGCCTGCGCTCCAGCTTAAACACAGTATTCCCCAAAGATTCCCATGCCTTTTAACACCAGCCTCAGCTGTTACAGAAACACGGAAGCTATTGCTCCTAAGATGCATTATTTAGTGATCATCACAAGGGTTGGTTGGTTTTTTTTTTGTCTGCAGACTCAGTCATTTAAAAAATGAGAAGAACTGAAAATGCATTAAGTACTCTTTATCTGTTAAGGCCATATTCAACTTGAGCCATATTTCTTAAAAACTGTTTCTTTCTTTAAAATTTCTGTTTGGGAGAGTCATAGAGCAGGGCTGAATGCATAAGGCAAAGACAACCACAAGCAGATACAAAACAAACTTGCTCAGCACTACCCAGCAGCATCCTGGGCCTTTAGTTTATCAGTTCTGCTGAAACAAACCTTTCAAAGGGTTCAGAAAAGTTATCACAATTTAACACCAAGAACAGACACCTTTCAACTTTCCTTGAAAAGTTTTTCAAATAGTACTGCATTTTTACCTGTGAAACCCCAAACCATAATAAGCAGTTTGTCACAGAAAATGCTTGTGAACAGGTTTAAAAAACTAAATACATCAAGTTTAAGGCTTAATTATGTTTTGTAAACACCAAAACTCATATTCTAAAATCAACAAATAAATTTTGCTGTATTTGTCTACAAAACACGGTATGACCAGACACTACTGCATTCCCCTCAGGGTGTGGTTCAGGCACTGGGAGTTCCCTGTGGGAACAGAATTTAAATCCCATGATTTGAACAGAGGCATCTGATCTAACCTCTTACACACCACAGGTTATTACTACATTTCTCCTGTTTACAATGATTAAGCCCAACATCTTGTATTTGCCTCTTTGGAAAATTAGTTCTGCAGTCTTCATATCTAGAGGCAAAAAAATCTATTTCCGTTCTCCGCTTGCCCCAAGCCCATACTGCCAAAAACATGTCCCCACTTTCCTATCTGCATGCCTTTCCAACAGGGTACTTGGCATGCCTTTCCTTGTCTGGTATTTCCTCTTTTGGAGGCAAATAAGGACTTTTCAGCCTGAAGACTGATAAATTAGATTGTTTTTCTCATCTGGTTTTACCTCCAGAGCTGGAATTAAAAATCCTAAAAAAAAAAATTAATTACCTCTATCCAACAGAGACACCAATTCCCGTCCCAGCTCTCTCTTCCCTCTGCCCTTCTCAGAGAGGGTAGGCTCAGCTCCCCAAAACCATACCTAGCACACAAAATAACCCCAAATCCATGCCCTGATGTGAAGTAAAGTCCCACTGCTCAGTCTCAGGGTGGCGAGAGGGGACAGAGGGAAGCCCTGCTGAGCACAAGGCAGGCATCCCAGCTTTGCCCAACACTTAATCCCTCCCATGACCCCTCCTCAATATGGGCTCCGGGCCCCAACATTCCTCTTAAAGAAATGAGGCAGCCACTTGATTACCAGTCTCAGTGACAAACACTGGTTTTACAGCAACAACAGCAAACTCAAGGCTTCCACCCCCTCCTGTTGAGCCTCACAAGTCAACAGCACTGTACAACTCACATTTTCTCTCTCTGCTCATAAAAGCAGTACATAACAGCCTTTTGTTACTTCGAAGTTTTCTTTCAAGTGACAGATTAATTAAAGCTTTCTTCCTCTTATCAGTTAAGAGATACAATTTCCTTAAAACACATTACAAACATTTATGCATGCACTGATACTCAAGAACACGCAGCCCAAATGAAAGGTAATGCTTCAGATGAGCCAAGCAACCTGTGCCAGCCCCCATTTCCAGGGCACGAGTCTTGACCTTCAGCATTTTTGCCATTGCTCACAGCAGTTTTGTTAAACAGTAACACAGTAGTTGAGCATTTGTATTACAGCTATGAATTACTCTAAAGGTGTTTGACAAAGCCTAAATTTCATTTAAATATGTTTTCAGAAATATAGTTTAGACTGATTTCGAAGTAAAATACTTAGATGTCATTTTAGCCTGCAGTTTATCAGCAATTACATTATCTCTCCAAGGTTCAGCAGTCCACTGGATTTCCTGGCAAACACCTTCAGAAAGACAACAGCTCCTCTGCCCAAAGGAAAAGCCCCCAGACCAGAGCAGGGATGTAATGAAGACAGTCAGGTAGGGCAAGCCAGCAGATCAGTGTGAGGGGACAAGGCAAATCCTCCCTCCCTGATGGCACAGCAAGACTGGCACTCACCCCTCTCCCACCCACCCACCTCATCTTGGCCATTCACCAAATAAAACAGCTGATGACCCAAGTAGGCAAGTGCTGATTTTTGTCAGAGATATCACTTCAGCCTGGATTCCAACAAGAGGGAGAGGTGAGGCGCTTCACCTCCACAGCTCAGAGATGCCACCACAATTATGAAGAACACATGGAAAAGAAGAAACTGGCTTTTAAGGTGCTAAGGCTGGCAGAGAAAAGGAAAAAAAAATCCTGACAATTTATATTACCACTGTGAGAATGAAAGAAGGCTATGCCAAAGTAGAAATGAATCTAAGCAAAAGTGAAAGAAACTGCCAGTATTCCGGTCCCCGGATGTATACTAAAGAGAGGGTTTTTTCAAGGAAAAAAAAACAAACAACTGGAAGCCATGACTTAGTTTATGAGAAACTTTGAAAAATAACTACAACAGAATCAAACCTTTAACAATAATACTTAAAAAAATCTATCTCCCCTTGTTTTGAGGTAAGACATAGGGAATAAATGTAGTTACTATTAGAGTGATGAGAAAGCAGAATGGAATCAAACTATTGTACCAGTTCAGTACTACATATTTCAGATCCAAAACTGAAGCTACAAATAAATTTACATAACTAAACACAGAGAGAAGAACAAGTCTGCCGTTAGTTGTTTGTCACAAGACTCTGTCGTGGTGACTGACAAAGCAGGTGGGGGACAAAAACCAGCCCTTTCCAGAGACCATAATTTAGAGAAAAATCAATTTTACAGGGTCAAATCTCCAGAACAAGTAATCTCTCCTTTAAAATTGTACTGATAAGGTAAGAGAAGGTTTGCTGCAGGCACAAAGACAATGCAATATCACGACAACGAAATTGGAAACAACTCCTAAACTCTTCCCCATCTCTTTTTTTAATGTTTGTGTCCATTGGATGCTACTTCTAACTTTTGGAGGCAGAGGAGGTGGCAATTTTCACCTTCACCACAAGAAAACAAGTTAACGATATACTTCAACTCCATTAGCACCAAGTAACTGTTACCTAAATGTGAGTTGTGTATGTATAAACTCCGTTTTCATAGTTTTAAAAACCTCAAAAGTCCAGTATTAACATAGTTCCCCAAAAATATAGGGATTTGCCCACCTTGCCTCCATCTTGAACTCCTATTAGACATGTGCTTTCTTTTACTAATTGCAAGTCCAAGCAAATTTCATAAAATCACAAAAACTGTCATATTGGATCACTTCCACAGCCTCCTCTAAAAAGGAGCCATTTTTAAATGCTTTTACTAACAGGTACAACCAGTTTTGCCCCATTCCTGTCATACCTTATCTGCTGTGCTTGAATAGATAAGCTCTGCTCTGGGGGAATACAGACCAGAAAAGGAGGAAAAGGGAATTCCTATCTGGATTAGCTCAAAATGGGTCAGTGGGAACTGAATGGAGTCATCCATCCCTGAACAAAGTTCCTGGGAGATTTCTGCCTTTTGCAGTGACTTGACATGAACTTTTAACAATCAGGCACTCAAGAGGGGTGAGATGTGAAAAGACTGTTCCTGCCCTACTGCAAGTTACCAGAGGGAGGCAAAGAGGCTAACCTTAATTAAATGCTATTACACAAACCTCAGCAAATGTGGTTTCAGAAGTTGGCCCTCGTCCCCAAAGAAGCTGCCTGCTCTTTTAGCTGGGCCAGCTCGACTGCTTGTGGCCATTTGCCAACTCTGGTCTCTGAACCATTCACCAGAACACGATATCTGTGAAAAAATGTGCATCTCCTTCCTTTCAGCGTGGCCCAAGATCATAAAATCAGCCTAGAGAGGGTCAAAAAGCACTTAAAGAGCAGTGGCCACTGGAAATAGGAGGAGGTGGTGAGTTGACAGCCCTGCAGCAGCGAAAGGAGCAGCTGGACTGCAAAACCAAAAGCACCCTGGCTCACATACTCCTTTGCCTAAAGCTTACAAAACACCATCAGTTGACCAGAAGGTTTGCTTCTTTTGGAAAACCTCGTAAATCACTGCAACTACACCTGTTCAGTCCTCAAGAGAGATTCAAGTTCTCCTGAAAATCGCTGGGAGGACCATCAAGAAAACACACCAACGCAGAAGTCCAGCTTCCCAGCTGAAGAAGGCACAACAATACCCAATGCCTACAGCTCTCTCCCATTTCTGTTGAGGCAGGGCCAGAAACCTGCAGCACATAACTGTGGAATAGGGTTGTCCTTACTGTCAGTAGATGGTGTGAGGTTTTCCACCCTTGTAAAAAGCATCACTTACTTTAATATCTTGACCCCAAGTTTTGCTTGCCATCTGGAAAGCACATTTTGCAAGCTACTGCAAGATTCTGTCACTGATTACATCCTTTGGAGTGTGGCGCACCTTACCCTGATTTCCATCACTTGAAATTTCTGGTCTGTAATCACTCTGATCATTGTTCTGCTAAAAAATGCAGAAATGTATCGAAACAATCCTGTACCCTCCATTCAGCAAGGAGCTTCTAGTGTGGCATTCATACATACACACACACATACTAACTGGCTGTCATTCAAATTGATCTCCTTGAACAGAGGCCACTATCCCCATTTATTTTCTCATTTGTTATATGATTAAATTCTCACAAGAAAAGAGATATTTTTGGTGACTGGAGGCATCTCCAGACCTTTTGGAATCTACAGCAGAGCACAACAAGATTTAATAATGAGGTAGCTGTCTAAATGTTTTTTACTTCTATTGAATAAAAAAAAAGACGACGAATATCCAGGTTTCAGAACCTACACCACATTACAATCAAGGGCAGAAAAGTGACTTATTTAGGGCTTAAAATTTAAAACTATACACACCTATTACTGGTTGGTAATCTCAGCTGGTTTGGTATAACCAAATAGGGCAGAAAACATGTTTTCAAAACCTCATCTGTAGGTTGAAGCAGAGTCAGGCAAGGAGGGCAGATTCCAGATCAGGTTGTGAGAACGAGGGCTCATCAGACTGAGTGCATTTGGTTTTAAACAAAAAACAGGTCGGAGTGAAAGTTCAACTTTTCTTAAGAGGAGTCCTTTGTGTCCAAGTTACTCCCAGCTCAAGCTTGCTATCAACACTGCTTCTGACAATCCTCAGCCTGGCAGCAACTGCTGTAAACTCTCATCACAAGAGCACTCCCTAAGTTAGCCAAGCTTACAGAAACTCTTCATTCAGTATTTTTTCAATTTGCTTTACTTTTAATCTTCTTACACCACAGGATTTTTTTCCCAAATCCCCAGAATTTAAATCCAATAACACACAGCCCTAGACTTACATGTTAAAACCACCCCAGACAGCTCACCTAACAACTTCAGTGAACCTATTACCATATATAAACCCAATTATATTTTTATCAGTAGCAGTCTAGAACTTCATCTCTTCATTGCCTGGATGTAAGGAGGTATGTAAGTGACTGCTGGTTTAATAGAGTCTATGTACTAATATAGCATACAGATGTATATATACAGTGATTTTAATGTAGTACATTAAATATGCAAATATACTGGGGGGTTAAGTATATTTATATATTATATGATACCTCAGGTGGGTTTAATGCATTATGTGTATGCATACACGTACACATGAACATTTGAATAATATGATTTTTATTTATTAAACCCAAATACAATCTTCTCAACTTCTGGTTACTGCGTATGTTGACACATGTCAAAAACGACAGAGTATTCAGGACTAAGAATGTCAATTAAGCCTAGAGACATTGCCTTAAAAATAGACAAATAACAACTTGGAGATGTTTCAATGTAGAGATGAACTGACCAATCCATGGATGGAGGAGGCTGCTCAGCAAGGTGGTGCAAGTTCTGTCCATAGAGCTCCATTTTCAAGACTCAACTGCTGAAAGTCCTGAGCAGCCTGGTCTGATCCCAGAGCTGAACGCCAAAAGCCTGCTTTGGGTACAGAGTCAGCCCAGACCTCCTTGACAGATCCTGTGACCCTATCTACTAATTTCTTGACCAAGTCTCCACACCCAACAGCTTGTGTTAATTATTTTACTGAGTCACTAAAAATAATTATTCTGCTCAGACAAACAGCTGTCAGTTTGTCAAGCAATTAGATGAAGTTACTACGTTCTTCAGCTATTTTGCTAAGCTTTGTATTGGAAAAGGACTACCAATTAAAAGAAATTGTCATACCTTTTCTTCATACAACTTATAAACCAAACTGTTTATTATTCCTCACAGTTTATTAAACACATGCAAAGAGCAAGTCATGAAAAGCCAAAGGAGAGCTATGCTTCTTGTGGGTTTGCCATATAATTCAGCACTGATCAATTAAAACTGGATAGGGGAGATGGCTTGTGTCTGTCACACAAACAGCTCATGGGGAAAAAAGTCAAGTTTAACAACATGAAGATCTTGTAAGCTTCCTCACGTTTTCATACGTGTTTTGTGAAGAAGGACAGCAGCTGATAGTGTTTTTTCCACAGAAAAGGCATTTGAAGATTATTCGAGTCTCAAAATTGCCTGTTGCTCATCAAACAAGAGACAAACGAGGGAGCAAGGGAGAAGCTTCTTTTTTTACTCTGTCACTTGTCCATTTGATTGCCAAGGATCCTGGTGGAGCAACAGATCCCACAACCCCACACAGCCACCCACCCCAACATGGCAGCATCTTAAAAGGAAGTGCAAAAGGGACCCTGCAACAAATGCAAGCCTCCGCCAGGGGAATTTGGGAACAGAATCAACAGAAAGAGGAACTGTAAGTCTATAATGGAAACAAAAAAAAGGCTTCCCTCCTCTTCCCACACTAAAAAGTCATTTCTCGAAAGATCTACTGTGAAACTAAGCAATGAAGAAACAAATATTTGGAGCCTTCTACTAAAAATAAACAAACAAACAAACAAATATTAAACAAAAATATGAACCTACAAAGCACATTACCCAGTTTCAAAAAAACAAAAACTCTGTCAAACAACATCCTTTTTGTCAAAATGTGATGGCCTGCCTGTATGATATCAATGTCTTAACAACTTCATTTCAGTCAGCTGGTAAAGGAGTCTTGCTTAGAAACATAAAGCTAGAGTATCAAGCAGAACAGGCATGGCAGAAATCCTGATAACCTCAGTGTGCTAACAACAAGAAATCTTGATTTGTAAGTCAGGATCATTCACACAAACTCACAAGGATAGTTACTGTCTGTTGTATTTACTACTGAAATCAGAAAATTATTGAAATGAGATTAAATGCCAAAACAGCTACTGCAGAATATGATGACAGCTCTCGGCCAATGGATTTTCTAACCCCAGTGAGTATGATTCACATGAGTGTCAGAAGCAACATGCTAAGCAACCACGGCATCACCAGAACATCACTAAGAAATATTTCCTTTAGGGATGCATAAATTAATACTAATCTACTTGTAATTTTAGAAAGGAATTCTTTATGTGTAATATAGAAAGAATTTGTTTTGTTCCTGCCTTTCTTCTTCCTTATACCGTTCCCCGTGGAAAGCAAAGCATAGGTTCTTTGCTGCTTTCCAGAAAGCATTTGTTAAAATGGCAGGAAAAGCACTTCATTTCAGAAAAGAGATCTACAGAAAATCTAATTCAAACATCAAAATTTCACCCTTTAGCATACAAAGACAGTCCAAGCACAGAACATGCACACATGCAATTTCTATTATGAAATATTTTAGTGTTATAAAAGCAAGTGGCTTGTTCAAAACATCAACCTTGGAGTGTCAAGACTGACAAATGCCTGATCATAAGACCACCAGATGCTGAAACCCACTCCGCCATCAAACATACTGGATAAATACAAGCCTCAAACATTCATATGGAATGACAGAACAAGACTGAAAGCTTCTGCAGAAACATCAATGCCCATTTCAGTAAATGTTTCCAGGCAAAGTATGTCACTGAAAATTCTGACTATCACTAAGGCAGACACCGTTGCAGAGGTCTCTGAACACGGACTCTCCCCTGAACGGTTTTGTGCAAAATCCAAACCCCTTTCTTCCAAGCACCTTTACAGTGGAAATACCCACACACATCTCTACAAGGCTAGGGACAGGGACCCAGCAAAAACGCCCATCCTTCTGTGGTCTATCCCAAAGCACGGTCTTAACTATAAAACCTCATTTTTTTACTTCAGCTGCGCATCCAAGGCAGAGATTTCTTTCTATTGCATTTAGACAACAAACGGTTGCAAGAAGCTGCTAAAACCCAAATGAGCCTTATAACTGGAAGCCTTAAATGTCTGTACAACTGCTCAGCTTGATACGCCCTGCTCAGTGTTGGCAAGATCACGCCTCAAAGCAAGAGCCTTGGCGGCGGGGATGGAGAGCGGGTGTGAAGCCGTCCCCTCTCATCCACCGCCTACAAGGGTCCCTCCCGGGAAGGACACCTGAGCCGCGGGCCGGCATCCCATGCTCGGGGGGAAAGGAGCCCGAGCTTCAGCCTCTGCTTTCAGCCCAAGCGCTGTCATCCACCTCACCCCCACCCAGCCCCCGAGCCCCCCGGGGCAGAAGGGGGAACTGAATTATCACTAGAGGAGGACAGAAGCCGATGTCTCAAGGCCGAGGGATGGCAACCAGGGACCGAAGGAGACCAGGAGGTGACTCACCCCTCCCACACCTTTTTGGGGGGGCGGGAAGGCGGGGGAGGGAACGGACACCCAGCCGTGTCGGCTCCTCCTTCGAGCTCCGGGCTTGCGCTGCCCCGACCCCGCGGGGACCGCGGTGCGCGCACAGCCCCGGCCGGAGGGGTGGCGGGGGGACCCCCTGGCCCCCGCCCCACACAGAGGGGGACTCGGCCAAGGTGCGGCCCGGTCGGAGGGAGCCGGGCAAGGAGGGAGGGAGGCAGGGAGGGAATGAGGGAGGGCAGGGGCGGCCGCGGAGGGGCGCGGGCAGCCGGCGGCCGCAGCGCGCACGGCGGCGG
The DNA here is from genome assembly GCF_022539395.1 of Myiozetetes cayanensis. NCBI lineage: Eukaryota > Metazoa > Chordata > Aves > Passeriformes > Tyrannidae > Myiozetetes > Myiozetetes cayanensis. The sequence goes on from NW_026087742.1 coordinate 14,439,939, forward strand.
CGCCTCCTCTGCTGCACTGCAGAGGCGCCATCTTCCCGCGCCGCCGGCCCGCGGGGGGGCAGGGCCGGCCCCGGCCGCCGCCCCCCGGGCACCGCCTTCCCGCGGGGCCGCTGCGCCAGCCGGCGGAGAGCTCCCTCCTTCCCTCCCGCCGCCCCGCACACCTGCGCTGCCCTCCCCGCGGCTCCCCAGCCCGCAGCCCGGCCCCCGCCCCAGCGGGGGAATGCCACGGGGTCCCCAGTCCGCAGCCCAGTTCCGCGCCCCCGGTCCCCGCCCCTTCGGGGGATGCCACCGGGTCCCTCGCCCGCGGAGCTCCCGCTCGCACGGAAACTTTCCCTTTCCCGGTCCCTGGCGGAGACGCCCCCGACCTGCCCTGCCCGCGGACCCCGCGCTGCAGCCCCGGGCGGGCGGCGGGCGAAGTTACGGGGCAGCGCCGGGGCCGCGGGACCAGCGCAGGAGCCGGACGTGAGCGGCGGGGGCGGCGGCGCCATCCCCGGCGGCTCCCAGCCCGCTCCCGCCCCGCCGCCCCGGCTCGCCGCCCCTATTGTTCGGCGGAGGGGGAGCGGCGGCAGCCGGGGATGGAACCCCCGGGGAAGGCACCCCCCGCCCGCCCCGCCGCGACCGAGCCCCTGCCGCGGGGGCGGCTGCGGGCAGACAAAGCCGCGGAGAAGCGGCGGAGGGCGGCGGGGAAGCCCCCGCCCGGCCGCCCCCTACCCCGCTTACCTCGAGAGCCCGGGCGGCGCCGGCGGCCAGCAGCAGGAGGGCTAAGTGGGGCAGCATCGCGGCGACCGGGAGCGGGGAGGGAGGGAGGGAGGAATGAAGGAAGGGAAGGAGGGATGCCGGCCGGCGAGACGCGGCGGGGTCCGGCTGTAAATCCGCGGAGCCGCTGCGCTGCCGGGGAACGCGACTGATGTGCGGCGGCTCCGGGAGCGGCGGCGGGGCCGGTCAGCTGATGGCCCGGCCCGCCCCCGAGCGGGCGGTGCGACCGCCCGGCCCGGCCCGGCCCGGCCCGCGGGGACCCCTGGCGGCGGCGGCGGGAGCGGCGCGGGAGCCCCGCACCGACCCTGTCCTGCCCGCCGTGTTCCCGGGGCAGCTCCCGGACCCTCCTCGGGCACCGCCGGCACCAAAGGCACCGCACCCGCGGGGGCCGCGATGCCCCAGTGCGCTGAACACACGCACCGCAGCCTCCCCAAAAAGGGCTGCGTACGGAAACATCGTTGCAAGGTGCGCACAAAAACGCCCAAATCCCAACGTGTTGTGTGATTTAGTGGCTATTTAACACGTTCTGCCTTTCCTGGCAAGGTTGCACACCATCCTGGGATCTCCCGTTCTTGTCCGGGTGGAGGTGATGAGTCAGCACAGCCCCTTCACACCTGACACACACCACCGATAACAAAGATATGCAGGAGCATCCGCACAGCTGGGGCTTATGGCAGGTGAACAAGGAAGAAATCAAATTAAAATGCAGGACTTTGTCAAATACCATGTAATCAAGAGGCCAGTGCAAACTTACTGTCTTGCCTTCTCAACAGCATTGTTATAATTGGTATATTAAACCTGTAACGAGAGTTTAAGAGTCAGTATTAGCAGTTTCATGTTGAAAGAGCTGCTATTATAGCCAAAATTCAATGTGACACAGCCTGAGCCATTCTGCCTCTGATCTGCAGACTCGGTGGCAGCATCTCTGCTCCCACCAAGGCTACCAAGACAGCAGCAAATAGACCCGCCCTGCAACACAAACCTGCAGCCACATAAGGGGCAGGTGGTGGACATCTGGAGCACAAGTCTTATGAAGAGAGGCTGAGGGAAATGGGGGGGGCTCAGCCTGCAAAAAAAGGAGGCTTGGATGGGACCCTCTCATTTTTTGTGACTACCTGAAAGGAAGGTGTACCGAGGTGGGAGTCAGCCTTTTCTCCCAGGTAACAAGTGATAGGACAAGAGGAAACGGCCTCAGGTTGCGCCAGGGGAGATTTAGGTTGGACATTGGGAAAAATTTCTTCCCAGAAAGGGTTGTCAAGGAACAGGCTGCCCAGGGAACTAATTGACTCATGAACTCAGGAGGTATTTAAAACATGTGGATGTTGCTCTTGGGGACATGGTTCAGTGGTAGACTTGGTAGTGCTGGGTTAATGACTTCATGGTCATAGAGTTCTTTTCCAGCCTAAATGATTCTGTGATTCTGGGGTATGATTCTTTGACATCCCCCCCAGAGTACGGCTCAGTACAGCCTTGTCCTCGCTGCCGCTGTCACACTCATCTTCCACTGAAGTCAGAACTGCAATCCATCTTGGCCAAAGCTGTGTCCAGATGCAGATGGATGCCTTCCAGGTGAGAGCAACCTGGGCTGCTGTGTCAGGTGGCTGTAATGTGCAAAGAGAAACTGTAGTGCTGCAGTGTTTTACCTCCATAGCCAGGTCCTAGCGTTAGAAGACCATTCTCACGTAGACATGAATCTTCTCATACAAGCTTATGAACTGGCTTTTGGGGAATTGCTCGAGTCACACTGGCTGGATTTGAGAGATCTCTGATAGCCATATAACAGATGAGCCTCCTCCCTGAACATACAGGTGTAAAGTATACACAACAACTACAGATGTACAGTATATACAACAAGTACAGTATATACAACAAGTAGATGCTTTTAAGAAACACACACTAGTGACACAACACAACCTGTAAATTAAAATTAGTTCAACAGCAACAATGGCATGCTTAGCTGCAATAATTCAACACTGTCGTCTGCTCGTTAGGATAGTCGATCACATGGCTTTGAAGGGTTAGGGAAGGATTTGTTTTAACCAGTTGGCTTCTAAACTCAGCCATTGGAAAGGCAGAACCATGGCTGCAAATAAGCAACATCCTGATAAAGCTGATGGAGATCATTCAAAAACAATTCTTCCCTGAAACAATGGAGGCAATCAGAAGGAAGCTCTTTGCAAGTTCTGGGGAAAAAAAAAAAAATTAAGCTTCCAGATGGGATGGATGGAAAACCAAAATAGATTCATGTAGCCCTTTTATTTTAAGTTGGCTGGGTAGCTTTTTGTAATCACTTCTTCCTAGTGCTAAAATCAAAAAGCATTTCAGCTGCTGTTTCTCTGGATCAGCCAAGCCTGCTTCCTTTGTCAAAGTGGGTCTGCAGGAAGGCTGTAGGTCCATTTTGCCTGTGGTTATGAGTGAGATTTCACACCTTTGGGGAGAGCAGGAAAGGCTCAAGTTAAAAGATGGGGAAAAGTCAAAGGTACTGGGAGACCTCTATGAAATAGGTGTTTCAATTTACAGCCACTAAACACCAGTGACAATATTTGCTTAGGATTTCATGAAGTTACCCACTGGAAGGTCAGGAGTAAATGCAGTTTTGAAAGCTGTTTGTAAGATCTACAAAAAAAGGACCTGACCTGCTGGTAGAGAAAATAACAGAGATTGTGTCCTATATTCCACTCTCTATCTGCTTTTAGGATTTGTATGGAAAGTCCAATACACCTTTTGCCTTGCTTTTTGTACTTTTCATCTCAGACTAGAAATCCAGCCTTATCAGACCTTGGAAGCTGTCATAGCTGGAGAACAATGAAGCCCACTACCACCTCACAAGAGGGCAAACAATGGAAATCTTCTTCCCAAAGAAGCAGCACAGGTCGGATCACAAAAAGATAGGGCTTACATGCAAATCTAATACAATGTTTCCAGCAAATAATCCCGAACTGTGTCCAAATGTGATTTTGCCTTTAATTGCTGAGCTTTGTTATTCAATCTTAATGTGATAATTTTCCAAGTGATAAGCAAGCATGTATGTCAAGTTTCATTTTTGGCTATTTCTGTGCTCTGCCTATGTATCTTCTAGTGCAAATGATGTCTAATGTTGTTTTACAGCCTTTTCATTCTAATATATTATGTATGTGCAAACATTGTTCAGCCATTCAGTTTTTCATTGAATACTCATGAAGCAAGTGGACCTTATCCACAAATGCTGATATTGCTCTACAATAGGCAATAAACCACTTCAACCTGCTTTATAACCTAATGAATTAGAGAACAGAACTTGTACGTGGTTTCTGAAGGGGGACGGGCAGCCCGTGACATGGACAAAATGACAGCATTGCCAAATATCTCCAAATACGTGCAAGTGGTTTTACAGGAACCCTGCCACTTACCTATGTTCACTGGATTTCTGATGGTGGTGGCTTATTTCATTCACACCAACAAAATTAGTGTAATTAGTGCAATTGTCAGCTGTATTTTATTTGTATTAGAGATACTTTCTCAGACAGATTCCTTCTGAACAATGCTGCAGCCAGTGCTTTCACAGAGATGATTTCTCCATTTGTTCTCATCTCTGAGGAGAGGGTTCCAAGTTGGCAAACTTGATTTTTGGGCCAGACTGATGCTGACTCACTGTCTCCTTCTGGAGTCGCTTCACTTCAGAGCTCCCCATTTTCTTTACAAGGGATAATACTGTTTCCCTGCCTTTGTGATTCATGTGGGGAACAGAACAAAGTACTAGGGTTAGTATTTCTGAATGAACCTCTGCAAGTTAAAGACTCAGGTCCTAATGAGCTGGCACCTTCTGTATTAGTCCCAGTTAAGGAGCTTTTCTGTACTCTGAAAAGTACTACAGCATAAATGACCAGATTTATTTCAGACAAGTCTAGGAGGAATTTGTATTTTCAAATAGCACAACATTAATTTTAATGCAAAACCTTTAGGCTTTATGCTGCACCTTGAACCACTGCAGATATAACCAATCTGCTCACCATCATGCAAGTGTCCTCTACAAACAGGTTTTTTTTCCCTTTGGAGTCAGCCTGCAGCCCTGAGAAAGAGGCTGTCTAAATATTAATCCAAAATAGGAAGAAAGAGATTGTACCTAATCAACCCTACACAAGTACGTGCTGTTATCCACAACAATGGGTGCGGATATGATTTCAAAGAGTGAACAGTTGATCCTTGTCTGAATTCTGCAAAGCACCTTCAGTTTTGGCTTTTACAGATGCAGTACACAGTTAGGTAGCCAGTAGCCATAGCGACCTTCTCAAATGCAAATGATTTGCTCTGCATAGCACAGGAGTATTAAGAGTTGATGATATCTGCTGGAGCAGGTACACAATACAGACGACAGAGCCAAGTGAATAATGAAATCGCAGTCCAAAATCCCAGGAGTGCTCAGCCAAGGAAATGAAATGGAGATGTGAACAACAGTAATTGCTCCAGTGATTAGGATGTGAACATACATGGACACCACTCCATGCCAAACAAACATGGTGGTATTATGACATCTCCCTTCGTTGGCAGAAGCTGTCATTCTCACCGATGGTGTCAGTAAAGGGGAAATCTTTAGGATATCTGCTTCTTCATTTGATTCTGTTTACCCAATCACTACATAATGCAAATATTCCTAGCAGAATCAGAGTTTAACATTTATTCCTTTCTTTTTTCTTCCCCACTTCATGCACTGAATCTTCCTAGGTATTTTTGGCCTCGTGCCTTGTGTGGTCAGTTTACTAGGCAAGTATTGCAGGTGCAGGCTTTCTGGTGGTGTTTTTCCTTACCATCCTATATGCAAACCACTCAATACTAACATGCTTCTCACAACAAATAAAAGCGCTACCTTACAGTAAACCAGGCCAGTTTCTTTTCAGGCAAGTCATGACTGGCATTGCTCAGAAAACAATCAGCATTTCTGAATGATTAAACTAAACCCCTGAGAACATCTAATTCCACAGGAACTCCACAGCAAATCACACTTGGCTATTTGCACTCATTTAACTGAAAGTTATGATGTGCTCTTTGCATGTTATGAAGACCACCAGATGAGATGGTTATGGTCCTCTCGGCATCTTTTCAGCAGCTTGTTCTGCTGTGATTTGTCTTCCTAGATAAATCAACATTGCAGTTTGTGGTGTGAATATCCCAAATTATTAATACTTAACAAAAATACAGGCTACCAACGAGATGTCTTTGATTTCTCTGAATATCTGAGCTTTTTTAGCACTATTCAGAAGTCATTAAGAAATAATTTTTTGCTTTCAAAAATTTACTTCATCCCCTCCCGTTTCCCCAATATTTTACCTGTCTCTCCACAGACACAGCTCTCAAACTTTGTCCCTCCGTGGGATGTAGATCTTCTGTAGCTTTGCCCAGAGCTGTCCTGCTGTCTGTCATTTATCCTGCCCATCCCCAAAGACCAGGAATCCATGAACACTCCTCCCAGCTTTTGGACTCTTGCTACCTCCTCTTTCATGGTACGAGATTGAACATATTAATACACATCTTATTTCTCTTGCAGACTTTGTACATGAGAGAAGAGTGCTGTTGATAAATCAACCAACTGTACTTGGAGGTAGTGAAGTTATTAAACACAAATCTTGGTGCTTTTGAATCAGCTTCCACTTTTTCCAGGCCACTCAAGCCTTCCATGGATGCCTGAATGGACCTCAAGATAAAAAAGAGGTCTCTGGCTGGGCAAAAGAAGCTGTCTGTACAAGTCAGACATGGCACTTTGTTTCAACACTGTTTTGGAACTGAAATAAAAAGCCAGGAAGTTTAGCAGATGGCTATGTATGTATGTATGTATACATAAACAAAAACATTATCTTAGTTTCTGAAGACATTTGTACAGAAGGAGAAAATACATTGTTATTTTGATTCTTTCAGACCCTAAAATACCTGCTTAATTGCTAACACAGCAGGTTGGGATGCTCAAAGACCCATCCTACCACCTGTTGCTAGAAATACAATGCTTGACTCAATTTTGAAAGACCCGGCTAGATTGCAATTGTGAAATTAAATCCAATAAATGCAAGAACATTATCAGACTCCACTTAATACAGAGAAGCTGTTTGTCAACAAACTTTAAGAAAAGCATTCCCATTCTTCAACTTAGCTATAGCAGGCTGAACTCACCACATAATTTAGCCTTTCCTCAAATGTCTGTGAAGAAAAAATATAGTATTTTTCTGAAGGCTGTTAAAATCTGAAACGACCAACAGAGACTATTCAGAGGAAGTGAAGTCTGAGGCCTTTATGTTATAAATGACAAATTCAGCTGGAACACAACTCCACTGATATTCAGCAGCTGACAAGGGAGTCTCTCGAGCCATAAGCCTGCACTTTCAATGTGGACAAAAAGCACCCAACCTAAGAAACTGTTACACAGGTTCAATTATTTCAGCAGCAGTGGGGTTTGTAGGTGCCACAGTTGTCTGTCTCTTCACTCCCTGTACAGCCATTTGAAAGGCTAAAAGCATTACCTGAAAGACTGTGGCTGCGGTGGAGCTGTGTGGGAGCTATAAACAAGGGCGATGCTTCCATGGCCCCAGACGCTCTCTAAGTGACTGGGGCTTTCACTCTGACAATTGCCATCACCCTCCACAGTGAAGGTACATCTGCATTCCCAGTGCTGTGCTGGGAGGAGTGGGAGGCAGAGGCTAAAGTGTGCATTTGTAACTCCCTTAGCTCACCGTTCGTAAAATCATATTAGGAGACTGTGAAAGAGCGTCATGGTGCAGTGGCTGTCTGTGTGAGGCTGTTATTAAAAAGGAAACAAAGTGGAAAGAAAAATAATTCCCCCTTCATTCCTATTACCAAAAGCTGGTAGTTTTTTTCCTCAAGATCCACAGTTCAAGCCAAGTGTTAGACCTGAAAATAAGGGAAACATATTTATATAAGTGAAAAGTATTGCTCCTGTTGGCTTTCTATGTTTTAACACACTGCAGAGACTGCTAATGCCTCCTATAGTTATCATCCAGAAGTAAATTTATTTTGCAAAATAAAATGTAAGAAGGGAGGAGGAGGCAACTTCAGAATATTACATGGCTTGCTGAGTCCTGGTATGGACGCTCCCTGCAGCTGCAATTCACGTTTGCCAGGTGAGCTGACTCAGTGTCCTCAGAAATTCACACATAATTGTGGAACATAAGGCATTTCCCCATCTATTAGCTGGTGCACAAAATAATGTGCCCAGGCTAATATGCACACATGAGAAAGTACAGATCAGATTACTTGGTGAGACAGTTGATATTGTTCTGGGACAAGGACTCGTATCATCGTATGTGGCCTTGAAAATTGGCTGTAGGGTAGCTATCAGGATTTTGGTATCATGGAGTGTTATCACAAAGCATATTGCACAGTGCAGCAATGCAGATTAGGTGATCACCAAAATATAAATGAACTCTTCTAAGAGATTAATTTCTGTAGAGACTCATAGTAAGACTGAAATCACCGATGAGAGGCCAGGAGCATAACAAAGCAGCTGCACAACAGCACAGGAACAGGCACGCTCACTCTGTCTAGAAATCACAACCATCTCCTATAAAATGCTCACAGTATTAGAAGCAGGAAAGTTTGATCACAAGCACATAAATCAGTGACTGCAGGAGCTTTGTAATGGATGGTTTAGTGTGGAGGAAAGGGGGGGAGGGAGGTTGCAATGAAGAACTGCAGCCTATTCTGTATACAAGAACAATGCCATCCTTAGATCCTCTGTGATTTGTAATCACCCTGCAATTTCTCTCAGCAAAAGGATTTTAAAATATTTGTTCAAGTTGATTTGGCATACATCTTCCTTATTCCTTTACACACACACAAAAACGGACATATCATTCTCTGACTTATAGCAGAGACACAAAAACATACTGAGAGTAGAATAGGTGAAATTTCCTTCCCCCTTGGCAGGATTTGTGAGACAAATGGTACAGACGAGGCTGGTTCCATTGGAGAAGGCTCTAGAACTAGACTCTGCACACGGGTAAGCTAAAGCCAAGCTCCTGTCATGAGATCCAGTGTCATGACCTGCTCTCACGGGGTGCAGAGGGCTTGTACACTCTGTACCTTCTGCCTCAGTGGCCGGCGGGGCCAGAGGGCTGAGGGCTGCCCCTGCCCTGCCTCTGGGCACCCAGTGCCTGTGCAGCTCAACGAGGGGTGTGCCTTCAGGCACCCAGGGGTGTGGATGTCTAAATATTTATCTCTGTAACAGAGATGCTGACATTCTTTGCATTTTGTTTTTTAACGAGCTACTAGTGAAGCATTGAAAGTGATGCAGCTGCTTTTATATTAGCGTGGAAGTAAGAGGAGTTAAAGAGGATCAGTGTCACGTTAGACATTTGAAGAACCATCCACTCCTTTCATAATATCAACACAGAGCATAGAGGGAACAGATTCTGACACCTGCTTATGAAAGCCTATCGTTGTACATAACAGAAACACCTCCCTGAGAATTAGCTCTCAGTTTAGTTTGCTATGAGCTGCTCCACTACAGAATCATAGAGGGAGTCAGATCCAGCTGTAAAAGCAAATATCCAGTTAAAGCTCACGAAGTTCTACTTTGAAAAGCAATTTGTTTAAGGTTGACTTCATTTCACTTAAAGTCAGCTAACTCTGAAATCACCACAGTTATTTCAAATCAATCACCTGACATATTTTACCTATGCATTCATTGCCCCAAATTGAGTCAATTGTTTTTCAAATTAAAAAAAAAAACCCACATGTTTTTAAAAAGGTGGCAAGAGGTTGTACAGCACAGCTGAGGTGGTAAATATATCTGCCATTTGCTCAGAATTTTGAACATAAATTCAGTCTTCACAGACAGAGAAATTCTTATGGCAGAGAAAATTAATGAAAAGTTAGCAGCATCTCAAAGTATAACGTACAAATATTTCTATCATAATAACTGTACGGTATATCTACTAAACCATGGCTATAAACCTAAATATATTGAAAATAATAAACAGATATAAATAAATACTGGTGTTCAGACTCCAAAGTCTCAAATGAAAAAAAAAAATTGCAGGAAATTAAGAGGATAAATCCAACATTAGTGGGTGCAATATCAAAGTTCTTCTATTTGACTTCTTATATCAAATTTAGTACGGCTCTTACCGACACACTGTGAAAGTAACTATTTCTTCCCCCTCCTCCTGGCACTTAAACATTATATCTATACCCAGAAGTTATTTCTATACATAACTATATTAAATATATATATGATATACACTTACATAAATATATATAACCAGATACACTCACTGTGGTGTATTTTATAGCTATATATCTGTTAAGGTAGTTATTGATGTCACTGTCTGCCTAGATGAGAAAAACAGCCCTGACTCCCATTAATCATGTGAGCTGGTGGAAGCAACACATTAGCATTTCAGCAGCACTGGAGACATTCAAAACTGACTGAACCATCACTGATCACTTAATCTTATGAAAAATGTTTAAGAAAGCAGGACATTTATTGCTCTTATTACATGCTCACAGGCTGATCCCAGTCTCATTGTGATCAACAAAAACAGATACCTGACAGGATTTGAAGGGAACAATCCTACAGTCTCCAGTTCATGTCAAGAAGTACTGAAGATATTCTGGTGGAATTTCACAGCCACTTCAATCAAGCAGTATCTATTTTGGTGAGCTTTGTTTGTGGAGTCATCTCAACCTATGTAGGCTTAAATTAGCCTGAAACCACAGCCTGGTTCTTTGCACCTGAATCTGATGGGAAAGAGGTGTTAAAAAACAGTGTGCTTAAATTACCAAAATATAAGTCCATGTACATATCTATGAATATAAATATATGGGAATTACCATGATTAAGGATGCTTTTTTCTGTTCTTGATGAAGTGCACCATCTTTAACATCATCTTTAGTCAGATGTTAATAGTACACTTCTCAAACTCATAAATTATCTAAATTCTCTCAGATCCCTGCATTCAAAAAAAAAAAAAAAAGAAAAAAGGAGAAAGAAAAAAGGAAAGGAGTTATGTATAGCAGCAAGAATGCAAAATGGCTGTTATGTTTCCAGTGCATTTCAGGTAAACATGTCACAACAGCAGTTTGAATTAAGCAGCATCCATAGGAAATATTTGACTTATTTTCTGTTCTGTCTCTGCCTGTACAGACCAGGCACCCACATTAAGGAGAAAATGCATACTGAAAATATGGTGACATTTTTAATTAGATGTTTTGACATAATTTCTTAAGGATTATACCTGGGCAGCATTTAGTCAAAATGATGCTTAAATTGTGCTTTTCAAAACTGTTCAGAGTTGACATAGTTCTACTCCCAAGTAAAAATCAGTAGGAGTTTTACTGCTGACTTCCACAGAATATAAGCCAATGCTGAACACTTCTGAAAATAGCTTTCCATCTGTATATTTATGTAAATGAATAGGGACTGTTAGTAGAAATAGGAACTGAAAAGATCAGGCTTTTAATTTTAAAAGTTGAAGTTAAATATAGGTTACTACACTAGAAAACTAAAACACAAGAAATACCCAGACAAACTTTGACACTCTTTGCTTTTATTTATGGCAGGAATGGATGGAAAACAACTCCATTACCTCAGGTGATGCAGCTCCAGGCTTTCTGACATCACTAGACACCACTGACTCTTCAGTAATGGCATTTCACACTTCCAGAGGGCAGATGAGGACTCTAACAGAGCCATCTATGAGTTAGTCCCAGGCAGTCTAAAAGAAGTTATAGTACCAGCCAACACAGTTAAACCCACCCTTTTCTACACTCAGATAGATTTCTACTTCCCATTTTCCCTAAGCAGACCTTTTCTTTTGCCACTAAAGGTGATTTCTTTCTTTGAAGGAACAGCCCTTTGTGACAAGGAAATGTCTGTTGGCTCCAAGCCAGTACATTTACAGTAGTCAATATTTATCATATGAATAATCCCACTGACTGCAGGGAGGCTGCTGGTGCAGTTGAAGTCAAACAGCCACACAAGCACTTTGTTGGCTCAAGGCCTGGCTACTGCAGGAAGTAGCAAACTTCACAGCAAGATGGGAGAATACTGCTTTTTGGTATTTTAGGCCCACTAAGTTTTGGTCCCTTTAGGTCTTTCTGATCTCACTGCACTTTCAGAGGGCTTTACTGATTGAAGGCTCATCCTGCGTTCTCGCTCCATTGTGTACCACCATGGACAAGAGATCCAGTGGGCTGGAAGACAAGGTGATATGTACAGGCAGGAGCCTTATCAGCTGCAAACTCAGCTCTTGAAACTCGAAGGGTCAGTTCCGAACAGTGGTTTGGTGCAGGAAGGGGTACCTGTGTGACACTACTTATGGTAAGCAGGAAGAAGAAGCAGCTTATTAAAAGTCATTAAAGCCTGGCAAGTTTTAAGAATTTTTTCTGGTCAGAGGTTTGAAATCTTTGGCGTACTGTTTTTTTATTAGCCAATTCAGATTTAAGTCCTTTAATGATTTGCCAACCCAAGTGGCACCTGCACCTCCAGTGTTACTTTTTTCTTCTTCTTTTCTTTAAATAGGTCTTTAAAAACAAGTCAGGAAGTTAAGAAAAGAGGAAGCAGTAATAAAGATGAGATAAGCTTATTATGGCACTCAAGAATTTTATGATCCCACCTGTTGAGCATATTGGGCTGTACTTACGATCTCAGAAAATCAGTAAAGCTTATTAAAAACTCATGGTCTTCAGAATAGAGTTAGTTTAGTCATGGGTGGGGTTTTATGATTTGATCTTTTAGATGCTGTAGAGAACCAACAGCGCTTTTAGAGTAGTGCTAATAACTCATATCTCAGACCAAAGTACAGAAAGCCTCATATGTAATCCTTCACATGGAATATTTCTGCCCTGTGATCAGTCTAAAATTAACTTAAGTCCTGCTGAAACTACCCTAGTCAAAGCTCTAGAACAGACAAATTCCCTCCAATAAGAAGGAAGTACTAGGGTGAAGTGTGAATTTGGATGCAGTCTGACTTTCCACAGAATATTTTCTCAAGTTCTAGAACTTGTCCCTCAGCTCAGCATAACTTAGAAATTACCTCAGTGCTCCTCAGGGTCAAAGACTGTGGTCAACAATTCTGCTTCATCCTCAAGCAGCATTCTGCTGTGAGCACCCCTGTGTTTGGGCAGCAGATGCAGAGGCTGCTCTGAATTTGCTAATGGAGATTTGGCAGAAAGTGGTAAGACTTTATTCCAAGTGCAAAGAGAATTTCTTCTACCTGCCTTCATTACTGTATAGTATAACCAGTAACTCATTCACACACACAGATCATTCCTAAAACCCCCACAGTGCTTACACAGTTTGCAGCTGGCAGAAAGAGTCACATTTTTGTATTTGTCACTTATCCTAAGGAAAACAGTATAAAAGCACAGCAGAGGAGAAGAAAAAGGCATCTTTCACTGAAGAATTGTTTGTTTCCTCTCATGTCACGAATCACAAGTGGACCTGTTTCCTGACCTCTGTTGTCTTAGGCAGCAGTGCTGTGTGAACCTCTACATCCCAAATCAAATTGTTATTGACGCCTGTCATTTCTGACCATATCGTGGAGTGTTCCTCAGGGTTTTACTGAGTGTGCTTTCCCAGTGTCTCCTATAATGGGCGGTGAGTTATGAGCAGAGCTGGGAACTACTGCACAGCTAGATCTACAACACAGTCTGTTATTGTTTCAGGATGGGATTTAACAGAATCTCTGCTCATCCAGTCTCACGCGCACATCTGCCAAAATGTTTAAGTAAATTGTGTTAGGAATGAAGTCATACTGTCATACAATATAATAATGGAAAGTGGCTGACTACATTTTGTACTATAAAGAGCTGGGTCTCAGCAGGAGATTCAATGCCTTTTAAGGGAAAAAAAAAAGATTGTCTGAAGTATTGACATTTAAACATAGGTTTTCAAGTAAGAAAATATTAGGGCATATCATTTTAGGCTCAAGTCCACATTAATCTCAATATCCAAAAAGAAAAGGAGCTTATTAACCTGAGCAGACCCTCCATTTTCCAGAACACCATATTTGAAGACAATCTTGTACATACACTCTCTTAAAAAACCAAAAAGACATAAACATAACAACAACAACAAAAAAGTACTACCAGAAGATGCCCAAGCACACACAGAGGGTTAAAACCAAGGGAAGTTAATGTTGGCATGAGCCAGCAAACATCAAAGGAAGATATGATAGGTTCATGCCAATAAATTGGTAATGACGCAAGAGTTTTATGAGCCTTGGCAGTCCTGTTGGCCCGGACATTTTTGCAGGCAAAACAAACTGAAGATATTATCTCTTACTGTTACTGAGATATTATGATTTAGCATGATTCTATTTTTTTTTCTTTAGGGCAGACTGAGTTCACACCAAAGCAAGTGCTGTGCTGCGCTAAGTAACAGAAGTGAAGAGAGCAACAGAAACAAGCCAAGAGGAATGAATATTCACAAATAATGAATCTTTTGAAATCAGTGCTCTGAACAGTGCTCCTGCTTTCCAGATATTCCCACCTACTGTCAGTTGGTTTTAATTCTGTAAACAACATTTTGCCGTGATGTTAAAATGTATGCATATAAAAATAAATCAAAACAGGCAAATGCAGTTGACGAAAAGAACAAGGCTTTGTCAATAAAAGCGAAAATTATAATCTAAAGTGCTACGGAGTACCTTTGTTTTGCCACTTTTGGCATCCAAAGATTTGTGGAGACATTCCTGACTGCTTGCTGAGACACTGCAGAACAAACCCAATCATTTTGGTGAGGAAGAGTGCAGACAAATAGGAGATGGTCAAGTCAACCAAAAAAATATAATCTCAGAGTTTGACTCAGGAAAGCATATAAGGATGTGCACAATTCCATGCACTTGAATAAACCCACTGAAAAGCACAGCATCTGCTCCCTTGTAGGTACCTATCCCTGAACAATGAAACAGTGAGCTTTGCTGGGCTCAGTAAGACTGAGTGCTGAGGAGAGGCAGTTAAATTCCCCTTCCTCTTTCCGAGCTTGTAAAAATACAACTGTTTTAATAAATTTCCCCCTAAGCTCCTGCGGCTAATAAAACAGACATAACAGTTTTTAATTTTTTAGAAGGAATCCCAATAAAAATGTTTTCAGTTGCATAGCTTATTGAGTTATTGAATGTATTCAGATCAACAGCACAAGTGGAATAATCCTGCAAAGTGTTCAGGATCAATTCAAATGTCCAGCTGAAAATTTTTAAGTTCCTATCCTGGCACATGGCACTTGTGGGTGGAAGGTCCTTTATCCAGTCCAGTCATAGATCTTTGCCTATTTGGCAAATCCTTATTTGAGGCAGCACCACCTGCACCATAAAACTTTGCTGTGGTTGAGTGTTGAAGTGGAAAGTGATTTTTCAGGACATTCTAAAAATGGGGCATATTTCATTGTTCCTGTCAGCACATGATAAATGCTTCTAGAAGGTGTCTAGAAACAACTAGGTTGTCCCAGTACCAGAATGGGCCACTTAATGAATTGCTGACTTCAAAGTACATCAGAAGTCCAATATTCAGAGTGCGGATCTCTGCATTTCAATATTTCTTTTATTTTCTCTCTCTCTTTTTCTTTTTTTTTTTTTTTTTTTTGAGGTTACACAGTGGTTACAGTAGTGGAATTGTGGAACCTATTGGAGGCGTATGCATGGTAGAGATACATTTTACTCTGTCAGGTTCTGACATGCTTTCTTTTTGAAGGTGATTATTGATTTTCTGCTTCCACAAGAAATGACTCAACCTGAGAATATAAATCATGGTTTAAGGGGGAAAAAAAAGACCCCCAATCTTGCTCCTTTAAGAAAGGTATATATGTTAAAATAGGAAGGGGGAAAGAAATAGCAAAGCAAGTAGTTTTTACAGAAAGAAGAGCTGCTCTGAAATAGCACTGTGCATTACTTAACTGGTTTGGATATTATTAAATGTGGCAAACCAAAGCTTTTTATGATATAATTTTCTTTAGATGGATGCCAAGTGTGCTTTATGCGCTCCCTGTCTCTGATATCACACAAGTGACAATCATCTCTGCTGTGGACTGTGACTTTGGAACTGAAACAAAATGGTGACTAAGTGTGCAAGGATAAAACTGATGTTTTACTGTCTGTCATAAGGATTTTCAAATATGGCAGCCTTGCAGTGTTTCAAGATGAATTGTGCCTGTTCTGTGCTGCGGTTTTTGTGACCCAGTCTCATCTCAGGTGCAGCTGTCATTGAAAATGAGAAAGCACCATGGAAGAAGTCAAAGTTTCGACCCTGCGCATTTCTATGTTTGGGGCATTATTTTTGTATTAATGGTAACATTTTTTAATATTGTAGATTATATTTGTTTTTTCTCACCTCCATTTAAAAATGTAGCCAAAAATTTAGAATACATCTAGGAGGAAAAATATTCCAACTGAGAAAGAAGAGCCTAAGTTCCTACTTAGGAAGAAATTCTTTACTGTGAGGGGGGTGAGGCACTGGCACAGGTTGCCCAGAGAAGTTGTGGATGCCCCATTCCTGGAAGCGTTCAAGGCCACGTTGGGCTGGGCTTGGAGCAACCTGGTCTAGTGGAACATTTCCCTGCCCATGGCAGGGGGATTACAATGAGATGAGCTCTAAGATCCCTTCCAACCCAACCCATTCTATGATTCTGTGATGATTCTATGAAGTATTGGTGGGGGTTTTGCCAGCAGCCATTAAGTACAGTGTAGTTCTACAATATGATAAGATGTTTGCTTTCTCTTTGTATGTAATTTAGATCTCTGGCACCCAAGCAAGATAGAAAATAATTAGAAGTGAGTAGAAGGTTGAAATAAGAAGGAAATTAAGAAATTGAGCTGGAGCCTGAAATGCAGCTGTAGGAAAGGTACTTGAGGGAAGCAGAAGGAAGAAATGAGTAAGAAATAAAAAATTAGTAACAGCAGGAATAAAAACTGGAAGGAAAAAGACAAGGAAAAGGTGGGGTGGAGAAACATAGATGGTATGTAAAGTGAAATGACCTCTTAATCCTTAAGGCTTTCCTTTCAGGTCAGGATAAAAGAATCCCAGCAGGAAATGAATGAAATTTGTGCCTTTTCAGATTTCACTGAGATGAGAAGCTCCTGCACTATTTTGGCAACACTAAATTTACTTCAAAACATTTCCCTGCCCTTTACTCCCAAAGAAAATGTCAGCTGAGAGGAAAAAACACCAAGTCTCATCCCAAACTGCAGGTAGTCAGAAAGTGTACAAGTGACAGGGATGACTCATATCTTGTACATCAGGCACAGTGAAAATAGAATATAGGAACAGCAAAATAGGAAGACCAATGTCTTGTGGACTACTTGAAGTGCTTTAAATCTGTAGTTTACAAAACTACAGGTGGGAATAGGTGTCTAGAAATAACTAGCCAATGGGTAAAATGCCAAAAGAGTTTTTATACTATTTTCCCAAAATCATATATTGCTTCCAGGGTAAAATACAGCTATTTTGGTACAGAGGTCCACAAAAAACACCAATAAAAAGTTCCAAACCTCAAACCATTAAATCTGGCTGCCATCTCTCTCTTGGAAAGTTTTTCTTTTCTAGACATATACTAAACTGCTTGTCTACCACAGGGCAATATTTTTTTTTTCTCACATAAATGACCTCCACAGCAGTGTTTATCTCACTTTTGTCCTGAGGAGGAATCACAGATCTAGGTTTTGGGGCAGGTCCTAGAGTAACTTGCTTTGGCCAGGTAAACAGTATCCTGGGAGCAATGCTGAAGCACAGGAGAGCATCATCTGAAGTGACATAAAGGCTATCCACTTTCTCTGGTCTTACCTCTTCAGCATAAAGAGAAAACACCATTATATTTACTGATGCATTTTACATGTCAGAGACAGTCCCAGGAGTAGTAACTGAGCTGACAGGAGCATTACCAACTCTGGACAGAATTTTCCAGCCCAGTCCTACGCCACTTCCTTCCTGCTGTGGAACAGATGAAGTCAGCGTGTTTTGAATCCACATTTACACTCTGTCATGCACTGTTCTGCAGTAAGTGCTCCTTATAAACAAGGAGAGCTGCCCCATTCACGGTGTGGTACATCTGCTTGTGTTCAACCCTACCTATTTTGTGACTCCCTGGATGAAAATCACCCTCCACAATCAGTGGGATTATCCACATTGTAAATAAAGCCATTATCAGTCCTGGCCACAGTATTGATCCCTGGGAGATGGCACCAGGAATCCTCTGCCAGTTGGATTTTGTACAGCTGATCATCACCCTTTGAGCCCAGTGGTCCAGCCAAATTTCCACCCACCTTATTTGTCTACTTATTCAATCCAGATCTCACCAATTTGGCAGCCAGAATACAGCAGGAACTGGTGTCAAAGGACTTGCTGAAGTCAAGGTATACAGCATGCTTTGCTTTCCCTTTCATCACACAGCCAGTCTTCCTGCCTGAGGGAGAAGAGAGGCTGGTCAGGCATGATAACAAAATATTTCTTCTTCAAATAATCTTTGCTTCCTCTCTTCTTCTGGGGTGCAAAACTAAACAGAGAAACACGTAAATCCCAGATTTGCCCAGTAAACACATATGCACTGCAACGTTACAGGCATACAATACTGCAACACCCGAAGTCTCAACATCAAACCCAGGGTGCTATTAGAGAGAGATGAAAGAATACTATAATTGCTTAATTATAGTCAAGGACCAAACCTTAACATACATGACTCATGACTTCCTTTCACCAGTGTAATGTCATTTCTCTTGGGAATGATTACGCAAGGTATTGGGTGCTAATAAAAGGTAGCTTAAAAGTCAGTTTGGGGATTTGTTCATCCAAGAATTCAAAAGGCTAATAACCTTAGAAAGCACTATTTAAAGCTACATTTCCACCTGATATTACAATCAAGGCTATAATGTTGTACATTTTTACATATCTATGCAGCAAACATTGTGAGGCAACACAAACTTGTATTTGAGGAACTTACAGCTTATGTTTCAGCTGAATGCACCCAACCTTTCCAAAACAGAATCTTCAGAAATCTCTGGAGCAGTGTTTACACCTACAAGCAGTGCTGTAAAGAACAAGCAAACAGATTGCTTATCTCTATGATAGATGTGTTCTGCCCTCTGATGAACACAAATCGATACCATTACTAATCAATGATGATCTCCAGGAGGCAGTGATTTCTTTCTGCAGTAGTTTTTGTGGGCTCCATTGGCATCTAGGGAACACTATAGCTACATGAGTGCTGCAAACCCACCGTAGTTGGAAAATTCAGTGTAAGATAGTGACACAAACAAAAAGAATGGTTATTTTCTTCTTCTCTCCAAGTTCAATCAAAGAACAGTCAAAATACAGCAAACATCGTAGAGAAAATTAGATTAATTAGTTTCAGATGACTTGTCCCAATAAAACATCTTGGCCCTCAACAGAAGTGGACATAAAAATCTTTCTGAGTTTTCATGGACAATAAAGATCTGCAAATAAATTTTATGCCCAATTTCAGCAGAAATCTTTCTTACCTGTTTTGTCCAGATCATTCCTTATTTGCATAGGTTTGGCTAAGTCAAAGGTAAATGACTTTCTACCACGTATGATTCTACCTTAAAAGCTTCATACAGTTCCTGTTGCCAGAGCCGGGGAGTTGCATGAGAGTCATCTGCCAGGATGGACTGACAGCGATCTGAATCTGCTCCTAAGTGCTGATTCATTTAAGCACAAGAAAAACGAGGCCAATTCCAGCCTGTTCCTAACACTGGGATGTCTTGGTGCATCCCAGCTCTCTGCCATGCAGCCTGGACAGGCACAGCTCTGGCCTCTGCATAAGATAACCAACAACCCAAGAGTGCTCTGGTTTTAAACCATTCTTGGAGATGGGACCAGACTGATCCTGAGCTGCAGCAGTGGAATGGTAGCCATGGCCTGGCAGATGCCCACCAGCTCAGGGTCCTCCAATGTGCAGAACAAGCACAACTTCCCAGTCTCCTCCTTTCAAATACAGTGATTCCACTGGAATGCTTGCAGAGATGAATCCAGATTTTTTAAAAAATATCTCTGCCAAATGGAGACAACCTCATTAGCCAACCCCCTGGAGGGGTTCTGCACTGATTTGAGTGGGAATTGGATTGAAGCCTTTTTAGTTTTCAAAACCAGGAAGGTTCAAGTGACTGCACTGTAATAAGGGAGCAGTGACAGATCAGGTCATCAGTTCTCCTTCCAAAGTTCTGGGCATTCAGTTTGTAAAATCATAGTCTACAAGTACACATTAAGTGAGTTCAGTCCCTCTCTAGACAAAACTGAAGCAGCAGGACATACTGAATGAGGCCTTTTCCAGGGTCATACCTGAAATCAAGCCTGTTGTAGTAGGAAGAAATACAAAAGATTATTCACTGTCAACAAAGACTAGAAGCAAACCACTGCAAGAACAGTGCAGATGGTTGAATAAGGGTTTCTAGTGTACCGGTGCCTTATGTAAAAGTGTCCTCCTCTGTCCTCCAACATCAACAGGAAACTCTCGTGCATCCTTCAGCATGAATACATTTTCATAGTACTGTCCTGTATTGGTGCTTTTAAATTTAAATCACATGCAAAGCTGAGTGGTCTCTGATGATTCAGAAAACTTTCTTTTGAGTTCGTAGGTTCACTTTATTCCAGAAAAGGAAGCTGTTTTATTTACTTGCTCAGTACAGCATCAGCATGATGAGCAGGACAGCTTTCTAGCTGCAAATGGAAAGGTTCAGAGATTAGCACTTTCCCACAATGCATGTTGTGGTTCATATACCAAACAGCCCTGAACGGAGACACTGAAGATGTTTCAGACCTTCAAACTGTAAAACCCTGTGTTAACTCAGATGAGTCTCACATTTTATTACTACAGATAAAACATACAATTTAATTAAACATGCACCTATAAAATGTATGGTTCAGTTAACTCTCAGTTTTACTTTAATACAACCTACCTAAGTAACTAATAGTAACGTTATGTAAAGAATTAATAGCTTTTCAAACCATAAAACACCTTGGAGCTATGTTGTTTTCTCATTTTATAACAGCTCCAATTTTGAGCTCAGTTTCTGCTCACATCATCACTTAACCCTTCATCTTCTATGCTCTTCCTCACTTCTTTATACAGTTTATCTTTAGACTCCATAACACATCTATTACCACAGCTGTTTTCTGTATAATAAATGGAAGTGCATTTCAACCTGTATGCATCCAAACCCAAGGCTGGATTTTAAATAAGGGAGGTGCAATATTTAGAAGAATGGATATAAAGTGTTACAGTCAGAACACCAAGAGCAGTGGAGCCAATGGAAGTAAAATTGGGTCTTCTTTTTTTAACTAGGTGCATATTTGAAAGTCAAAGGAATTGAGACACAGGACATTATTTTCCTGTGTGTAATCCAATGCCTCAAGGATTCATCTTTTACCTTGGAACCCAGTGATTTTTTTATTTATTTAATTTTTTTTATTTTTAACCAACAAGCCTGAATTGGGTGTTTTTCACCCTGATGCTGATATGACTTATAACTTCTGTTCTCAAAATAAAATCTAAAGCATCGCTGTTGTGCAAACAAATATTTGTATCCATTTAGCAAAGTCAAGAGACTTGCTCTTCACCTGGGATAAACAGAAAAAAATGAAAGTGCTACAGTTGTTGTGAACTAAATGAATTGAGCTGGAATATTGAATGAATTGAGCTTGGAATATTATTCCAAGTACCTGTACTATTACCCTTTACCATACATTGAAAGTATTTTTTCCTGAAAACGAGAGTCACAGACCTCTTTTCTCCAAGATGTTATTTTTCATGGCTAAGGCAGTCTTAGAACATCCTCCTTCCAGATCCCCATTCTTCAACTGTTTCTCCTCAGAAGTAAGAGCAATATTTAAACTACAATAAATAATATTGGAAGGTTATTTTTTTGCCAATGGAATAATGGTGATTGACTCAAAGGACAGCTCATCAAATAATACTTTTCTCATCAGCAGCCCCTCAGACTTCTACATAATGAACATATTTACTTAAGTGTATCAGAATTAGAAAACATTGTTTACCTGATACAAGAGATATTACTTCATTACTGAAAACATTTTAATTGGCATTTGACAGATGTTAAAGAAAACTCATTCCAAGGCTATAGTTTTTATATCCTGTAGAAGGACCAGTCATCAAATTATCTGACAGCAATGTAACAGCAAGAAAAATCTGTATCTTTTCAACACAGGAATTCATCATTTCTTAACTGTTACCCTGAAGGCACGTCAAAATCTTTTCCCAGTCAAAATAACTGGATAAGTTTGAAAGCCATGTCTAGAACCATAAAGAAATTTAAAGCCCCCTAACTTTTGTTGTAAGCCCCCCCCAAAAAATAAAAAATAATTAAAAAAAAATCTCATGAAAAATTCCACTGAATTCTGCTTAGTGGAAAAATTTAGAGACAAAACCTGCTTTCTATAAGTCCTTGATAAGTGTTTAATTTCAAACTTGTGAGAACAGGTTTTATTGACTTACCTTCCCTCTGGTGTGCCTACAAACCAAGCATCCACACCCATGTACAGGGTTAGGGAAACAATTGTACTATTGGATAAAATCAATGTTTTCCTTGCCCTCTGCTCCCATTCCCCCACCAGGCCCTCCCTATCCACCACTTACCTAAGTGATGGGGGAATTAAAAGTGACTGGAATGAAGGGCAGAGAGATTTTTCCACCCAAACAGAACACTTTGTGTTAGAATGATCCCAGAGGAGAAAAGAAATCCATATGAAAAGCAATCTTTTCACCCTCGGTGTTTCACATGGAGAAACAGTATTTCCAGCCGGTTCAGTCCAAGAATGTTTGTGTATGCATATTTAGAAATAAATGTATATTCTACAGGACCCAACCCTTTAGACCTGCAGGTTTAGGTTCAAGGGATAGTAAGACACAATACCTGGGGACAGGCAGCACCTACAATGATCGTAACCATTTATTTAAGTGAAAACAAACATTTTATACTGTGTTTAAAGAGAATGGGAGAATTTTCACTCCTACAGTCGGCTTAGGCTTTTGCTTGAAGGTCAATAACGTTCTAAAGTTATTCAGTTTTAACACAGTTTAGTAGTTTAGGTTTTTATACCTGCAGTTTGAAAATGGGACACACACTTTTCTTCATGGGAGAGAGAAGGACTAACACTGAAGTCTTCTCCAAATCTTCATGTTTCTAAAAGAGCAGCAAGTGTCTTCTAATCTCTGTGATGCCCGGTGTACACAACCTGTGTCCATCCTTACAGATACAACACCTGGCTGACACTTTTATCTATTTCGCAAAGAGAATCTAAATCCTTAAGAGAATTAAGAGAAACTAAATCCTGTTTCCTTTTGGACAGAACTGAATCAGCAAGAGAGAGATGGTATTCTCTGAAAGCTCTACCATAAAGTTCCACAAAATACAACATAAAAATTCCTTCTTGGTGCTTTCATCCTGATCTCAACAGCTTTGCATTTGCACTAGAATTTTTTTTTTTGGCTTTTTCCTGTTTTCATTTTCCTCTTTTCTCTTATATACAGAAGGGCAATAATTTTCAACAAGATTTACTACAAGTCCAATGTTTATAGAAGCCCTAATGAAGTCATATTCAAAGAACCTCACCTCTCTCTTCTATCCTTTTTAGACATATAATGGGCATTTCATAAACATTAGCATGAAGAAGCAGACCACGAGTCAGGTATTGTAAAACATATACTAAAAATTGTTCAAGAATCTGAGGACGTTCCTAGCAACAACTCTTTCTTCTGTTTGGTCCATAACAGAGTGGTGCAAAAACTAGGTTTATTTTTCAGTTGGACAGTGAGAGAAGCAAAAAGGTGCATGCAGATAAAACTTAATATCTTCAACTATTTCCTTTACAGGAATGAAAGTCTTCCACAGTACATTTAATTTCAATCAAAACATGCCACTTGACTCTGTTGGATTCCCTAAACAGCCAGTGTTGGTACCACTGACTCTGTGTTACCCAGAAGCACAGGGTTAGAGCATTCAGAAGGAATCTTGAGGCACTGGAGGGAAAGGCAACACTAATATTCCCCTCAGGCCTGTGAATTTAGTTCCTCAGTTTTTCATTTCTACAACTCCCTCCTGTTACCCACTCTGAGCAAACTATTTTGATTTGGCTGAAGGGAACTGCTCATTTGAAGTAACAAAACACCGTTATTTCACCAAATTTATTCTTCACTGGGAGACACTCAGCATCTCCTGGAGAGCAGTGTGCCAAGAGGGTCCTCCTTGTTGGAATCACCGTGGTATACTCAGGTACAGAAGTAAAAATAGCAAATGCCCTGATTTTCTGTGTTCAGATCAGCTCAAGGATCAGGAGATAACAGATGCAGCTTGTGCCTCAGTTTGTGTTCCCAATACTGCCTAAAAAACTCCCCAAACCACAAAACAAAACAAACAAACATACAAAAAACCTCACCCCCACAAAAAAAACCCAAACCAGAAAACCAATAAACAAGTATGGTGGCTGTGTGGCAGCCAGTGCAAATGGGCTGATCTATCCAGGCTGACTCTTGCTGGGAGAAATAAATAGCAAACCTCTGCCCAGGGCAGGCATAAGGGCTAGTGCAGCACAACTCATCCTCTTTCACATGAACTGCACACCTTTAAGGAGGTTCAGGGAGTCTGATTCAGGCAGGAGTTTGGGCTGTTGGGCAGCTCCACTGTCACCCTGCCTGCCCTAAACTGGCTCCTCTCTGCCATCCAGTCCCAGCAGAGAAGAGATGTGGCAGCTTGGCTTCTCCCTGGCTCTCCCCTCCACCCCACAGTGTGGCACTGGCAGAGGGGGTTGTCCTGCTTGGATGAGCTATGGGACCTTGGACCCCAGGAGAGGCTTTCCTGGTGTCCTTTCTGACACTTGTCCTGGTGGGATATAAGGCTTTAAATGGTCTGTGAAGCAGCGTCTGGGCACCACATTCCTGGGCAGAAGACACAGGCAAGCCAGACCCATCATATCCCACTCCCACTGCGTCAACGCCCGAAGAGCAGCGATCCCGGCACACCCCTGGGCAAGGGCGGGCACACGTGTAAGATGTTCCCCCATCCACCCGAGGCTTGGGCTCCTTCCAGAGCCCCTGCCCAGCCCAAACGCCCCAGCCCCCAGAGAAACCCCCTACCCTCCCCAAACCTCATCCCCCATTGTGCCACCGCAAACCCCCCCTTGCACTGCCCACCCGCGGCCCCAAACGAGGCCGCCCGCCGGAGCACGGAATGGGAAAACCGGACTGATTTTCCCGGAGTACGGAATGGAGGAAAACCCGGACTGGTTTTTCCCGGAGCACGGAATGGAGGAAAACCGGACTGGCTTTTTCCGGGAGCACGGAATGGGGGAAAACCCGGACTGGCTTTTTCCGGGAGCACGGAATGGGGGAAAACCCGGACTGGCTTTTTCCCGGGAGCACGGAATGGGGGAAAACCCGGACTGGATTTTTCCCGAGTACGGAATGGAGGAAAACCCGGACTGGATTTTTCCCGAGTACGGAATGGAGGAAAACCCGGACTGGATTTTTCCCGAGTACGGAATGGGGAAAACCCGGACTGGATTTTTCCTGGAGTACGGAATGGAGGAAAACCCGACTGGATTTTTCCCGGAGTACGGAATGGAGAAAAACCCGGACTGGATTTTTCCTGGAGCACGGAATGGAATTTCAAAAAAAAAAGGAAAAAGAGGGGAAAAAACGGGGGAAAGGGGGAAGGGAGGAGAAAAAGGGAGGAAGAAAAAAGGGAGAAAAGAGGGAAAAAAGGGAGAAAAAAGGGAAGAAAAAGGGAAAAAAGGGGAAAAAAAGGAAAGAAAAGGAAAAAAAGGGAAAAAAAGGGGAAAAAAGGGAAAAAAAGGAAAAAAAGGAAAAAAAGGAAAAAAAGGAAAAAAAGGAAAAAAAGGGAAAAAAAGGAAAAAAAGGAAAAAAGAGGAAAAAAGGAAAAAAAGGAAAAAAAGGAAAAAAAAGGGAAAAAAAGGAAAAAAAGGAAAAAAAGGAAAAAAGGGAAAAAGGGAAAAAAAGGGAAAAAAAGGGAAAAAAAGGGAAAAAAGGGAAAAAAGGGAAAAAAGGGAAAAAAGGGAAAAAAGGGAAAAAAAGGAAAAAAAGGAAAAAAGGGGAAAAAGAGGAAAAAAAGGGAAAAAAAGGAAAAAAAGGAGGAAAAAAGGAAAAAAAGGGAAAAAAGGGAAAAAAAGGGAAAAAAAGGGAAAAAAAGGGAAAAAAAGGAAAAAAAGGAAAAAAAGGAAAAAGGGAAAAAAAGGAAAAAAAGGAAAAAAAGGGAAAAAAAGGAAAAAAAGGAAAAAAGGAAAAAAAGGGAAAAAAAGGAAAAAAGGGAAAAAAAGGGAAAAAAAGGGAAAAAAGGGAAAAAAGGGAAAAAAGGGAAAAAAGGGAAAAAGGGAAAAAAGGAAAAAAGGGGAAAAAAAGGGGAAAAAAAAGGGGAAAAAAAAGGGAAAAAAAAGGGGAAAAAAAAGGGAAAAAAAAGGGGAAAAAAAGGGGAAAAAAAAAGGGGAAAAAAAAGGGAAAAAAAAGGGAAAAAAAAGGGAAAAAAAAGGGAAAAAAAAGGGAAAAAAAAAGGGAAAAAAAAAGGGAAAAAAAAGGGAAAAAAAAGGGAAAAAAAAGGGGAAAAAAAGGGAAAAAAAAGGGAAAAAAAAAGGGAAAAAAGGGAAAAAAAAAGGGAAAAAAAAAGGGAAAAAAAAAGGGAAAAAAAAAGGGAAAAAACCCCCCACCACAGCCCAGCGGGTTTCTGGGGAACCCAAATTATTTATGCAGTTCAGAAGCTGCACATCCCTAAAGCATTCTGTTGGGAACACCGAGCTTTCCACAAGCATTTTCTACTTCAATTTGGACTTCCAGCACATTTAAAGACAATTTAAATCAGAATGAAAGGACTTGGTGCCAGCACAGCATTGGGTCAGGGACATGAGGACACTCAAACCATACTCACTGTGGACTCTCCAACCCCAGCACTCCTGTAGCCTCCTCATTTCTCACAGAGACTCACTTCTATTTCAAGGACTCCCATCAGGAAATGGATCCCCATTCCCAGAAGCAAATCCCAAGGCTCTTTTTACAACATGGGAGGGCTCCAGCTTTCACCTGCCATCCACAAGCAGCTCTGGATTTTCATGCTGCTTTGCTTCACAGGGCCTTTTCTGCCAAGCTCACTGCTTTATAATTCCCCTGTAGGTACTGGAAGGTGCTATATGGTCTCCACGGAGCCTTCCTGTCTCCAGGCTGATCAAACTCAACCCTGTTAGCCTTTCTTACTAGGAGAGGTGCGGTACTTTAAACAGGGGCTCACGACATATAAATAGTAGAGGGGGAGAATCACCTCTCTTGACCTGCTTCCTTATGCAGCTTTTTTCAGTTCCTCCTTATGTGACAACAGTCCAAGACAATACTTCCCTTTATCGTCTCTCACAGTGCTGAAAAAACATCCACAGTAAAATAAGAACAAGAGAAGTTTCGGGGTTGTTTTTCTTCTGCTTTCAAGCTTCTTCCAGAAAACTCCACTGTCACTCTTTAAGTAGATTTCTAAGTGTGTTATAAAAACAAAACTGGGGATATTAAATCTTTACCAATTACCTCTAGAAAAATAACAACGTTATTTTTAAATCAGTCATGACAAACACTTGGTGCATCTCAGCACACAATGTGTTCCTGCTGCACGCACCTGTCAGCTTTCACAGAGAATCTCAACATGGGGACTAGGTGTGTTTTCACAAAGGATGTTAAGGCAGTTTTAGGCTCTAATGATTGAACAGATTTATCACAGAATCATAGAATGGTTTAGGTTGGAAGGGACCTTAAAGATAATCTCATTCCAGTCCATTTCCGCAGGCAGGGATAGGGACACCCTCCACTAGACCAGGCTGCTCAGAGCTCCTTCCTCCTGCCTTGAACACTTCCAGGGATGGGGCAGCCACAGCTTCTCTCGACAACCTGTGCCAGGACCTCACCACCCTCACAGTAAAGAATTTGCCTTCCCAAAAATTCTTTTAACCACTACATAAATCCTTTGAGGCAAGCTATACTGGCCACAGAGAAGAGACAATGAGTACTAACAAGACAAAACACAAAAGTAACACCTGTTTTTCTGAATAGCATTGTGAAATTTAAGGAAATTCTTACTTCAGAAGGTTGAAGATAACATACTGAATATTGGTTACAATCAGAGCCTCATGGTAATCAGGGTGTTTATCAGGATGTGCTAAACAAACCAACCTCAAGCTCATGAAGACAAATACCCATGTATTTATAATACAAAATAGGAATGTTGCCATCAGATGACTTGTAAGGAAAAAAAAATTAAAGAAACAAGTGTTTATAGGAGAAAATAAGTAAACAGTCTACTGCTTTAAAACTCACTGGATCACATGCATTAATGATATAGCTTTACTAAGATAAATTGAGTCATATCATGAATGGAGTGGTTAATTGAACAGAAATTATGAGGGAAAATTAGGTCTCTTTTTTTTAACAAAAGGAAAAAGGCTATCCTAAGGAAACAATGAACAGAATATAAAGAGTTTAGGAGTACAGAAAGCTTATTAATTCATTTTTATTGAATGAATAGGGAAACATTATTTGTGCAAGTTGGTCATGGTACAACTTGCTTGTTTATGCTTCACAAACCCACAGGATCCTTAATGAGATCTCATTAGGCATCTTCTCCACTCCAGTGAAGTCCATGAGCAGAGAAACAGAGGTGGGTGCTTGCAGTCTAACTGCACTAAAGCTACTCAGCTAGAAACCACCCTCCTACTGTAAAAAGTTATAATCCATAATGAATCACTCCAGTAATACGATAATGAGTTACTGATCATGAGTTGCATCACAACAGTTCTATGCACAACATCTGAAGACTTAAGTTGTGAGAAAATTAAGTAGAAAAAGTGCAAGAGACAGGAGCTAAGCAGCTCCTCGGACTCACTTCCCTTTCCTAAAGCAACCCCAAACAGCTTTGTGAATGCTGGAAAGATGTAGCATAAAAAAGTTGTTGTATGACTCATCATTGTGTGATACTCATCACCAAGTGTGAACAATTTCTTAATAAGCAGTGAGAAAGCAAAACAATACTAGTAAGAATCTGACATATGCACCAAGCATAAAATTTCTGTACCTAGCATGGCATGCAATTCAGCAGAACAAACAGATTCTGATGTATACAGTCCTTAAATCTGTTATGTCTCAACCCATCTGCTACCTTACATGGGGGCCTGAGATATTTGTCTTCTTCCTTCAGCACACTGGTTACTCACATAGATGGTAGGCCACATGGCAGGTAAGAGGCTGATCTCAGCTGTTTCATCCCTGTCCTGCACAAATAGGGCACACACAAGTCAGATTATTATGAACCCTGTTATCCAAATCTTGAGCAATGGGATGATAAGGGCAAGGTGGGAAAATCAGGTGGCACAGGTGGTCCCATCATTCCAGACCTCCCTTCTTCAATTCCTAAACTATTAATATTAAACATTTATAAGTGTGTAACAAATGAAATTGTTATTTGCAAAGTCTCTTTTCAGCTAAGCAATTTAATACATTGATGAATTAGCAAACAGAGGAAAACAGAAAATAAATTAGAACATCATACTTTTGTTTACATTAAATGGTCACTTGTATTAATGTTTATAGCTGGTTTATCGAAGGGCAACATCCTATGATTCATTATTCATCAATATTAATGAACCTATTGTCCTTTACTTTTAATAAAGATTTTTTCTCACAGCGTAACTCCAGTACAATTTTTGAAGGATGTTTTGAGAACGTCAAGGAGCTGAAACTGGAGACTACCACTGACAAGGGAAGAGCATGTTACAGAGAAGACATGTCCCTGTGTTTGTAAATAAAAGCACAGGTAAATACCAATAGAAGTTATTTTATTTACTGTCATTAAATCAAAAATAAATGCACCTCCTGAAACCCATACTCCAGTAAACACTCACAGAAGGCACAGCACAACCACTGGCAGACCTGGATGTGTAGTGGCTGCAGGCTTGGTAGGAAAGGTGGATGCTGCTAATACCCTTTGTTCTATAAAACATCAAAGCTCCCATTCTGCCAGGGCCTGTTCAGTCTACTTACTTCAATAGAATGGTCTGACTCCATGGGAGAAGAAAGGAAAAGAAACCTCCACGCATGGGGATTTTCAAGACCTGACAGCAGAAAACCCTGAGAAACCTGGCATGATCCCAGAGCTGGTCCT
Source organism: Myiozetetes cayanensis (assembly GCF_022539395.1). Taxonomy (NCBI): domain Eukaryota; kingdom Metazoa; phylum Chordata; class Aves; order Passeriformes; family Tyrannidae; genus Myiozetetes; species Myiozetetes cayanensis. The sequence goes on from NW_026087742.1 coordinate 14,469,842, forward strand.
GCTTTGGGCACAGGGTTGGACCAGATACCTCCTGGGGGCCCTTGTAACCCAAAGGATTCCATGAGAAAGGAGACATAGGAACGAGGAGCCATAACCCTTATCCCTTTAGATAACAGTGACAAATCTGAGAAAGCAAATAATGAGTACCTATATGTCCCCTACAGTCATCTCACAGAAAATGAGGAGGGACCCGTGTTCCAGAGTACATCACCAAGGACTTTCCACACTCAGCAGTCAAAACTTGCAACAGAATGTAGAAGAACTTTTCTTAAGGGATGTTTTAAAAGAGAAAACAATCCTTGATCTATTCTTGCAAGGAAATAAAGATTCTAGCTGGAGGAAGGCATGGAGCAACAAGTACACTCCAGATCCCTAAAGAGGCAGAACTTGTGTCATACCCTTATCCTCATTTTCTTTAAGATTATATTCAGACAAAATACAGACTGAGGAGCTGTATCATTTTCGGATCCCTTCCATGGTACCCAACTCTTCCTATTACAGTGTGTGAGAAGCCAGTAAATACCACTGCTCCACTGAGGCCAAGAGCCTAGAAATTCACTAGGGCATCATCCAGTTTGTGAGGACACTGTGGTCCCAGTGCTTGACATGAAAACAAACATCAAATAAATAAATAAATAACCCTTTTTGGTCTTTCTTCTCAAAACTCATTTTTTACATAAAACACCATTTATGTTTAGTCTGCATGGGTGAACAGGAACAGGAGCCTTACAAACCCAATTTTAGGTTGCATAAAACAGGTTTTAGGTAACTAAATTACATTCTGGAGTGCTAAACATTGTTGTGTTTTTCTTATACAGAGGCTGTTTAATTGGGTTCCCTGGACCACAGTAGCCCAGCTCTGGAGTCAGAGGTTACTGCTATGAGAACATCAGAAGGCAAAGCAGGGTTTTTTTGTATAATATATAGTAACTCAGTGACCTTTTTGGTGGAATGAGATATAAAAAGACCTATTTAACTGACTCACATGATGTCTGATAGCTGAAGCTAGAGAAATTCAGGCAAAACCACACATTTCACTAGATGAAGAGTATTTATTCTCTATCCAAGCAAATCTGTGAATCAACATTACATGCTTAGAAGGTGTGTTCAGGCAGAAGGTGAAGTTTTGATGCGAAGAACCATTTGGTAAAGTTATGGACTGAGCTGTGCAAGATGGCCAATTATTCCAGTAATGCCTTCCAGGCCATCAGTCATTTTGCTTGCAGCAGTGTTACCACCAGTTTACTACCACTAAAACCTGTATGAAGCAGAATTTCAACTAGAAAACAATAATCAGGCCTTTTCTTCACAGACTGGTCTCTTTTTCAGAACTAATCCGTGAAATAAATAGATCAAATCCCCTCTTGTTTGATCCTTTCTAAATCCTCTTTTCCTCATAAGGGGTCCATTCCCATTTTCTCTGTGAATATCCCCAAATAGCTCTCCTAGAGAAGAAGTACAAATATCCCTCCTCTGCTCCTTTTGTCTTTTTTTTTTTTTTTTAATGGGACTGTGTGCTGGCTTTTTAATTGAGATCCAGGCTCCCTGCAGGCTGCCACCTTGTTCTATAAACGTTTGTCTGGGCAGCCTCTCATTATTCACAGCTTTGGGTAATTCCATCTCCATTAGTGCTTATTAAGCCACAAACAGGAACCTTAAACACCACTGTATGGATTCTGTCTCTAGTCCTTAACCGTATTTTGGCACTTTTTGCTTGCTTCGTGTGCTAAGATTAAATGCTGACTTTGGGACAGAATTCTGTCCTTGTCTGTCCTGTTGGAGCGAATTTTGATTGTCTTGATAGTTTTGTAAAATAATCTCTGTGTAAGTACCAAAGATCTCAAACTTATCCCTCCTGTTTTGACTCAGGGCAAGGCCATTGCTCTCTGAAAACTCTTCTATGCTTGGATGAGACATTATGACAGGGGAGAAGAATCCTTTAAAATTATCACAACACTATGCCTTGTAGAAATCATTCATTTGTACTTAATTCCAAAGAACTTTGCCTGTTTGCCTCCATTTCCTATGGTAAAAATTGGAGATACTTGGCACAGACTTACATATTCTGTTACAAAAGGCAGTCTGCAATATTTCGTTTCATTCTTTTACATTCCCTCTTTCTTTGAGGGTACTTCTTGAAGTTCAGTTTGAATACAGAAGAGTTGTAATTCCAACTCAGTGGCTATGATTCAAGTTTCCTATTTCATATATCATAAGGAAAATGCTAGAGACCTCACGGATAAGCTTTGGTTAAAAATGTCAACATTACAGACCCTGGGCAATGTGCAGTTTTAGAATTGAATTCCACTTTTTAATGGGAAAAAAAAAAAAAAAGGCTCTCTCTGGCACTGATCTCCAAGCAGTTGCAGTGGCACACCTCAAAGGGCAGCCAACTTCAAGACAGAACACAGAGCAAGGGAGGACTCAAGCCTCTTGAAACTGCTTTGTCTCTAGAGAAAATAGTTTAAAAAAGATGTGATTCAATCCGAACACTTCATGTATGATGTCTCCAGTAATATGATGCAGCTGAAAACATTAAAAGTAGCAAGATAAAATTAGAGTTTAGAAATGTCCAGTTCAATAACAGTGTTTACAGTAGATGCAATCCACTGTCTTTATCCCCATTTCTGTACACCAGCATAGATGCTGATTTAGCAAAGTAATTAAGCCATGCCTAATTTTAAGCATGTGAGGAGTCCCATTGGGTTCAAAGAGATTATTCATATGCTTAAGTACATTGCTGAATCAGTGCTGAAATGAAAATAGTTACATAATTACAGGATTATATGAACGTAGAGTTGCAAATGTGATGTTTAAAAGAGAAAGGCTAATTTACAGGATGATAGGAACATTTAATTGCAGTTTAGAGATGGAAGGAAATCCACAGCCATAAATGATGATACAAAACACAGCATGTCTTTTACCATCACCATGGCATCTTTAACTTGGAAAGCTTAAACTGAGAACCAAGTTTAAGGTGCAAATTTTCACATACAGCCTTTGTACATTCTCTTCTGTACTTGTACACTTCTAAATAAAAATATCTGTTTTTCAGCATTCTTCGGTTTTTACTGTAACCCAGCACTGGTTCCACTGCACTGTAATATGAGGTCGTAACTGAGTTATTTCATAAGCCATTCCACTATCCCAGCTATAGGATCAGACACCTCTGATAGACTATTGGGCTATACTGCCTTTTTTTAGTTTTAAATCACCTTTCACTGATTAAACCCAACACCATGTCCATTCTCATAGATTTTAGGGACTTACGAACCAGAGCTCAGTTCCAAATCTACCAACAGTGGAATGCAGCTCTGCCTTGCACCTCCCACAGCACCCTTCTCTCATAGGTTTCCATTTTCTCTTCCTACAGGGAAGGACAAGTCACTCAGGAACCACTGAGCTTTCTCTACTGCAGATGGCAACATGATGTGTTCAGACAAAACCTTCACAGAAGCTGCTTTGGGTCTGCAGAGCCTCCATAAGTGAGGGTAGATTCATCATCTGCAGACTCAATAAGTGCCCCTGTTTGCAATTCAGAGCCTCCAAGGGTGGTCTAAAGATCAGAAGAGAAAATCTTTGTGTGCCTGCATCCCATTCCCCTCCAGTTTTCACATCCCTCAACTGTGCCTACAGAGAGGTTTATCCCTCTCTTCTCTTTATAACCCACAAGCAGCTTCTGAAGGGAGAGATCTACAATTATAAATGGAAAGCATGGGCCCAGCCTATCTCCTGAGTCACCTCATGCTGCTCTCAGCCATAGCCAGTTAAGTCAGAGAGGCTGCATCAATGCCAGTCTACAATTTGAGCTCAGCTCTGCCGTTGTGCACACCCAGCTTCCTCAGCTGGTGACTAGAGAGGAGGCCAGCGATGTCTTAACAACATTAATGAAACTGGAAGCTGTGACTATATATGACAAGTTTGTAGGGTCCTGTTCCCATGGCTGTTTCCTTCCTCTTTAATTTCTCACCACTGCCTAACACTGACACCATTCTACCACATAGAGCACTTTTTCAAGGGGTTCAAATGTGGACAGGCTACTTCTCTACTTTGCAGACCAATAAGGCTTGGACTTTGCTAATCTATGTCTGTGCGAGGGTAGAATGAGACAGTAAGCCCACAAAAAAATCTACTGCATTAAGAGGAAGCAGTTGGAACACTCCTTTGTTTGGTTAGCAGGCAGAACAAGTTTAGGGTGGGTTTATGAGAATACCTGATGTGTGATACTGATTTTTATTTGTTCTTCAATTCTACTGAGTGTGTGCTCTGAAAGAACACAGGGCTGTCAAAGCAGCCCACAACAGTAAACACATAACAACTTCACAATAAAGGCTTAAACCCCATGTCAATAAGAACCATACTTGCAGAAAATCTTGGCAGTCTTAAACTATTATCATTCCTCACAAAATGATTTCCCAAACATATAAACTTGCAGAAACACTAGCACAGATCACCAGGATCAACTGAAGTCAAGGTGCTTTTTCCATGGTAAAACAGAAATATAGAAAGCTTGCTGACAGATATGGGATGTTTCACCCTGTTAGAAGAGCACAGTGTCAATTTTCCACCATTTAAACCAAAGGTTTTGAAGGACAAAAGCTGTTTTAGAAGACAGAAAGGAGTCACTACGTTTCAGAGCACAAACCTGAAAGAGCACTGAAAGTTGCTCTTTCATAATCCTTGTTACACTACTGTGCCTTCAGTCCTTAGTATCCCTCTGTTCCTGAGACAGACGATCACATTCACCTCTAGAGTTTCTGGAGTTACAGACTCGCTATCGTGCTCTGAGAGTAAATCCCTGTTCTTGATACTCTGTCTTCTCCTCACGGTGTCATTTAAGAATAGGTGATTGAACAGATGATGGGCACTTACCTCTGCTAAAGAGTGTTTTTGCTCAGGTATGTGAGAAAAGGTTTGCCAACATTTCCTGGGGGACTAGAACTCCTGAGGAATTAGGGAAGTCTGAGAATTTGTGTATGGTTGACTTTCTGCTGTTTCTATCCCCTGAATGACCACCTCTTAACAGTGAAAAGGGGTCAGTTTTGCTGGGAATAAATTGCCTATTATGTTTGGGGGGAAAAAAAAAAAAAAAACACACAACAAAACCACAACTAAAATCAAAGCCAGACTGGAGCAGCAGGAGTTTCTCAGCAGGAGAGGACAGTGGCAGTGGGGGACCACTCAGCCCAGGCCTTCTGCCAGAACCGCACGGCAGCTCCATGAAACAGCCAGGGATTTCTCCAGGCACCATACACAGACCTTTACTGGAATGTGATGTGACCCCTGCTTATATTTCAAACCTGCATCCGAACCAAGAAGTCTTAAAGCAGCCTAACCTGCACAGAAAGAAGACCTGGGGAGTTCAAAGGAAGTGATTTTCAGCTTTTAAAGAATTCCTAATTGTCTGATACTGTCCCCAACAGAAACACAGCGGCAGCACCCTCATCTTGATTACAGGAATTGCTGCTCCAGCAGCTGGCAACAGAAACAAAACGGCATTGTGTGGTCAGTCAGCAAACAAGGGGAAAGCTTTGAGATCAGTTCCAGCTAACCTCCACAGCTCAAGTTTAAAGCACCAAATAACAATTCCCTGCAGCCTGGGGCCTGCAAACACTGAATAAAATTCAAAAAATGAAAAACAGTTCCCTCGAACCCGTTCAAGCAAGCAGTTTCTTAAAAATATGAGTACTGATTATGTTTCATGGAAAAAAGAGGAAAGCCACAATATAATAACCCTCGCTTGTGGAATAAGGGTGATTTTCACATTGTGAAGCCAAGTGTACTGTCTCCATAGGTGTACTCTGATGTCAAATACTGTCTTAGGCGTGTCCCTGTTCTGCTGCCCCAGAAAGAACCTGAGCAGCTCAGTATTTTTAAGGCAAGTTGCCTTGATTATTTTTCATTCCTAATTATTTTCTAAAAATAATGCTAATAAATGCTAGGTATTCATGCAGTAAGAAAACACACCCTTTAAATCTTTCATTATTTTTCCTAGTGCTACCATTTTCTAAAATTTGAAAATGACTACAGCAGTGGTTTCAATAAAAATTGGCAAATTAAAACAAATCTCTCAAACTTACACATGTTAAGTCAAAGATATGTACAAACACAATAACCTTGCAATTCTTTGGTTTATTTCAGTAAAGTCTGATTAAAAGCTTCTTACATGGTTTAATTGGCTAAAATAATTGTGGAACAGTCCTCGCTCCTATGTGAAGTCAGATATACTGGAAGTAATTTCTATGACAAAAGTGTTAGCTGAAGGAAGAAAGGGAAATTCATCACTGGAAACGTTCTTACTCTAACTTGGAAACACCCTTGGTACATAATCCCATCATCAAATCCCAGTGATTTGATTACTGAACATCAAAGGTTCAACATAAATTACCTTCCTTCTGCATCAGAGTTAGGGTCTTTGCTCTGGGATTAGAACAAGTTGTTTTTAGGGGAAAAAACCCCCACAACCAAATCCAAATAAGCTTTGCAGAAAGTCTGGTATTTCCATTTTTAGTGAGCTTTCTTCAGCCCCATGAGAATGAGCCCACAGAACCCCAACTGACCGCAAAAAGCATGCAAGGATAATCAATGAAACCCTTCTAACCTGGAAATTACTTTTGATTAGCAAAGGACACTCAAGGAAACATGATCATCAGCTTTGCCTAGAAATTTTGCTCCAGATTTCAGCAGGAGAGAGGTGAGCAGTGCACCAGCAGCTGAAAGGTAGCAAGGGAATCATAGAATGGTTTGGGTTGGAAGGGACCTTAAGGATTACCCAGTTCCACCCCCTGCCATGGGCAGGGACACCTTCCACTGTATCAGGCTGCTCAAAACCCCATCCAACCTGGCCCTGAACACTTCCAGGGACGGGGCAGCCACAGGTTCTCTGGGCAGCCTGTGCCAGCCAGTGTCTCAACACCCATACAGTAAAGAATTTTCTTCCTAATATCTAATGTAAACCTTTCCTCTTTCAGTTCAAAGCCATTCCCCCTTGTCTTGCCACTATATGGCTTTGTAAAGAGTCCCTTTATGATTTTCTTTTGGAACCCCTTTAGGTACTGGAAGGCTGCTCTAAGGTCTCTCTTGTCTACCCTTCCTAAAGAGCTTGTATCCTTCCATTCCAACACTTCTGTCATAGGAGTCATCTCCCACAGTAGGCCAGTAATACTGTAGCCCTGTTAGTCCTTATATCCATGCTAATGTCATGTTAATCATTATAGTACTTGTGAAAGAGATGCTTTTAAGGCCGCTCATTCACGACAAGGCAGGATGGTTTTCTCCCTTTTCCTACATCTATTTTAAGAGAAGATTAGAATCGTCTTGAAATAAGACCTGATGAACAGTAAATAAAGCCCTTTATCAGCTCTGGCTACATTCTGTCTCCTTAATCATGCTTCTATTTCCAGTATACATCTGTCAGAGATCAAGTGGTATCCCAGCAGATTAAAAACAGGCTCCCAAAGCCGACACAGAGAGGCTGATCGTGCAGGTTTGTCTGTATTTGTGGTCTCCAGTGACTTTTCATCCTCAGCTTCGAGCGATGGATGAACCATGGTTGCTGGAGGGTGGTGACAGACCAGGCATCAACAGCCATCAACATCCCAGAGTGATATCCTACGGCAAGTGCAACCTGAGCATTTCTCAGGAAAAATGGATGAAGCCTGTGACAAAGTTCCCCTCAGCAAGACAATATCTCAACAGCCAGGAGCTCTACCCCTGACAATTCACAGAGTCCACCCTTCCCTTGTTTTTGACAAGCCATCAGCATTCTTCTGGCACTGAATTATATTTGGCTGTGTGGCAGCATCTTAGGGAGTTACAGTGAAGCTCTGAGCACATCTAGTTGGGAAATAAATGGTGTACAAAATGCCATAAAATCTTTTATGAACACACTGCTGGGCCATACAGGCTCATCTGAGCAGCAGGTGAGAGGCGCAAAGAATCTTGGTATTCCAGGCAGAAACTGACCAACAAAGTTATTCCCTTCAATCTGCAAACCTCTGGATGTCAGAGGAAGTCCAGGCTATGCAGGGACAAGGGAAAGGTCTCAGCTTCTTCTAGCTGTCCCTGACTGCACTTCAGGGACACTGTTCACATCTCTGTCTTTCAGGACAAGTGATGTAAATTTTAAGTAAAAGAACACAGTGTATGAGCAGAGTAGAGACCACACACCCCTATAACACACTTCAGTTCCAGGTCAGTTGTATGGTGTGTTTTGAGCTCTCCTCCACAGCCTCCACCCCAAAACCCAAACTGAGATTCTTTCATTGAAGCTTTCACAAATCCCTCCTTATCTTTCTTCTATCTGGCCACATGTTGAAGTAGCTTTGCTTATCAGCAGAAAGTAGCATTTCTCAATAATCCATTTTACTTTGGATTTCATTTAGGTAGATCTTCCAACAGCTCCAAAGAGCTCAGTCTTACAAGAGACAGTTCTGTCTCCTAAAGTTTGAGTGAGGTCTGCTACATCATCAAGCAAAATTATAGCATGATTTGTAGTTAAGATCTTTAATGACAACTCTTTCTTAGGCATGGGAGAATTACAGAATTAGAGAGATATGTCAGCAATACTTCCTTGTCTGTCATGGTGACAGAAAAACTGCATAGCCTGAGCATTTATATATCACAGAATATTATGAATTCTGTACAATAAATCAAGACCATCTAATCACCATTGCTTCTTAGAACACCTATGAATTTTGGAAGCCTTATGTTCCCCAAAAGATAGATTATCAGTATATTGTGCAAAGAACCAAAGTATTGTGTGTAAAACATCTGACTCCAGCAAAGTTAGTGAAAGTTTTGGAATGGAGTGGTTTTTTTTGGACAGCCAAGGTTTCACCCTACTTTGTACTTCCATTAGTACAGACTAAGACATCAGCACAGCCAGCCTAGCTCCATACTCATTTATTAACACAGGGCTGTCCTATGAAAGCATCACACAAATAGGAACATCCTGAAGAACTGGCCAGAAGGAAAAAATGTTGTATTGAAGTGCCATAAAGTCCTTTAGGTAGCACTCATAAAATTTCAGCTGGGTTTCTCTCAAGGTGCAGGATTATGAGCCTGGAGAGCCTGTTTTGATGGCTGACTAGTACAGACCTCCAGAACTGTAAGTCATGTATCCTCTCAGTTCTTCAGCTTTCCTCACTACAAGCTGTGGAGAATTCCCACCTCACGAGTACACTGAGAAGCTGAACAGGTTGTTCAGGTACGTGCTGGTCACAGAACGGCAGGTTCTTGTGCCTGGTGGATTAGTCCATGTGAGCTGAAGATGGGCAGCGTGACTTTTTCCTCCCCCAGGAGTACCCAGCAGCTGTACTCAGCTTGTGTCAGCCCCAGTTCCACAGAGGTCAGGTTTTTCTTTATTGCAGCTTGCAGAGAGTTAATGGTTAAGCCAAGAAGGAATAACACTATTAGGAGTACCTTACCTCTTTTAACACGGTCTTTTAGGAGGCTGAGTATACATATTTGAAAGAATATTTTTCAGGTCATTAAGTGCAATGCCTTCCCAAAGAAAAAATTCTTGTTCACTTCTAGAAATAGCTGATATCTGAGGCAATGAGAGCAAGTTGCCTTGGATCAAGTTAAAGCTAAAACCAGTTCAGCTAGAGTAGTGAAAAGGTTATATATTCACCCCCATTCTGAACTAAAGTAGATTTTTTTTTTAAGCAACTTAATAGGTTGAAAAGTCCTTGCTCCTTAACAAGGAAGTATCAAAAAATCAGAAATGCTAAATGTAAAATGTTTCCTTGAATTTCTAAAGGTTTCCTGTACAACACATTAGTTGTAAAATGGTATATAAAATCATATGAGCTTGTGCCAGGCTGTTTGGGATTCTGAGCCTTTTTTTTTAACATTACATTATTGGGGGAAAATCCAGTGTAAGGAGGGTTAACAGAGTAATTAAATATTCTTTTAGGTGTTGTTTTACAGGCTCACTCCTCTCTGCAGTTTTATGAGCAACGCCTGCAAAAGCTGGATTATGACTTTGTTATTTTCCAGCCCCTGAGTGTTTTCCCTTTCCCCCAGGACCATTTTATTTGCAATGAGAATCCATGGGAGAAAGCCCTCAGTAAAGCTAACGCTAAAAACATGCAGCCTTGGCTCCTGTGAGGCCTTCCTCAGGCATCTCTCCTTCCTGCTGAGCTCAGGAGCAAAGCTGCAGACATGGTCAGCGTGAAGATTAATGTTCCTATACGCTTTCTAAAAAAAGGAACAAGGAAAGGTATTGGCACACATTTTGTATCTGTTCGGTTTAACGATTAGGAAAAACCAAATAAAGGCTTATTTCACCACACACTTAAAATAACGAATTTAATGTTAAGAAAACTTGATACAGTTTCAACTGAGAAGGCATATCCATTGCTATGGCTGCGTTTTATGCATGCATATGCAGAGATAGATCTAATCACTGGCTGAAGCCATGCTGTGTCTACATTTATTAGATTTCAGGGATGCAGCAAAGATTTGTTTTTCTGGGGAGCTATTTATAACATCTTATAATGAAGGTAAGAGGTTTCTTTCTATGTGCTCCTACAAATACTGCTTTAGAAGGATTAAATCCTCGGAATTATAACTCAAACACTGAGCTCTGCTGTGAGTTTGACGGCAAGCTTGGCTCCGAATGCGGTGGTTTTGTATCTCAATGGGATACAGCCCACATTTGTAACTCTGGCTGACTTTAGGATTTCACAGCGTTGGCTCTGTGCTGCCATTAAGCAGAAGCTGTGGGTTTCTAGCTGTCTGACGGCCACTTGAAAGTCAATTTGTAGTTGTTTATTTCACTAGAGCTGCTCCTCACAGGATTAGCCAAAGGGACAGCAGCAAACGTGTAGCACAGCATTTCCAGTGGCCCGTGAAAGGGAGGCGATGGGGCGCTTTACAGGCTGTTACCAGCAATCCTGCACTTCCACTTGGCAGGACTTGGACACATGGGGAGGAATTCATTTGGATCTGGGGCAAAAATCACTGAGAGCTGGACCGGCTTAGGATTCCCTGGAAGAACATGAAAATAATTTATCTCTAAGATTCAGTCTGTATTCCCCAAATACTTACTGTATTTCAACAGCTACAAATTATTCTCCTTACTGTTGTTTAGCCACTCCCATTTTACATTTACTACACTTTATCTTTTAGGGATGAATTAAAACCAGCAGCTCTGTCTCTTTCCCTGTCTATAAAACAAAACCACAAACAAAGAAGATATAAGCAGTTATAACTGAGTTTTACCTGTCATATCCTTTTCACCCTCCAACAAGACACTTCTGTTGCCAAGTCTAGGGTGACACTACACTCAGTTCATTTTGTCATAAGAATTCATACTTATAAAATTTACCATAAAATCCATTTTGCTTCTTACCAAAGGAATACATTCTATGATATAAGCAGACTTTTATTTTAAGTTATATTTCTTGTTTACATGGCACAAAGTAAACTTAAAATGGTATAGTACAAACAGATGTGATGATTCTACTGAGCTTGTGGAGAGGCTGAAAAATACATATGGTAAGAAGCAAAGACTGGTCAAGCCACTTTATAAAGTCAAACTGATGATTATGAAGAAGTATTCTCACTTGAAATTATCATTCAGTCTCTTTCCAACCACATTTGGCTATTTGGTGTTTGATTTTCACACAACACTAAGCACGTGTTCTGTATTTTGTGCCTTTGAATGTCACTTACACAAACCATGTAGGACACCACGTAACACCAGCCCAACAGAGAGGAGGAGATAATTCTGCATCTCAGGAGAAGAATGTATCAAAACAGTGTGAAATACCCTTACCTGCATACCCTGAACCCATCAATCTACAGGTGCTACCAACTGGAACTCCATGCAATTGGAGGGACCTGGAGCACCTGCTGAGCTCTAGGGTTGGATGCCCACCCCACTTGCATCCCGTGTTCACCATGTGAATTACGATTTCAGTGTGGATCCCTGAGAAGAGTCTAGTGTGTTCATGAGGGCAAAAAGAACAACTCCTCTCTATGCTCCAAGCCCCTATTTTGCTTGAGCAAAACTGCAGAGCACAGTACCACTGAACCACATATCAACATAGTTCTAACTTGCCTGTAGTTAAAAACATATTAATGCACCAGAGTCACAGAATCTCCTCCTACTGTCACCTCCCACAAAAAAGGTTGATCAAAATAAAATAAGAAAAGGTCACAATTGTGGAGAGGCAGAAGCAGATTTTTGCAGACAATAAGGATATGCCAAGTGGTTTAAGATGAAATGTAAGTACATTTAATGCAGCACTGTGCTACACATAATGAAAGATTAGGCAAATCAGCCATTAACTAGCCATATTCCATCATTCCTGCAGACAGCATCTACAATCAGTCAAAGCCTGGGGTAACAGCTCAATAGTTTATCAAACTAAACATCACAGATGCCACACTCAACTTCTGCCCTCTTTGCTGAATACTTCAACTCAGAATGCAGATGTTACCATAGCAAACCTCACCACCTCCTTTCCAGCAACTGAAAGCTGGGCAGCAAATAAAACAGTACTATTCATTCCTGAGTTGAAGAGTCATACCAAGGTTAAGGGATACAATCATAATGTTGCCAAAGCCTGATTTTGGGATTATTCAAAGTCAAACTTTTATCTCTAGAAATACCTCTGTCCTGCAAGATCGACTGACTGCATCTAAATTAAACTCCTGCTTTTAATCTGCTTCTAGAAGATCCAGCCTCTAAGATTATTTTGAGTAATTTCTTATCTTGAATATAATGCGTCATTTTCTTTAACAGTTATTCCACTACAGCTTCCAGGCACTGGCAATTCCAAGTTTTCTCCAGTATATAATAATGCTTTCAGCTTAATCTAGTATTTCCCCTTTCTTCCAAAGATACACTTGCACTGGGCAGGTGAACTTGAAGCTCAGATTCAATGTTTTGATGGTTGGGAAAAAAAAAGAAAATTAGAGAAACTGTCCACAGTGCCAGGTCAACATCCCAGCATATACTTTGAGTAAGTGCTTAAGTCTCATTAAGGTCTGTTTCTCTCCATAAAGAAGGAAGGCTCAGACCACTTCCTACTTATATCCTTCAGCAGCGTTATTGGCTGCTTTTCTTCTGCTTCCAGACAGCACATCAGGAAGTGCATTTGATCAGTGCATCCTACCAGCTTTGCATTTAGAAAGTCTTCCTGGAACCACCCTTTGCATGCACCATGAGAACCAAAGCCATGCAACAATTCTTTCACCAGTGGCTGGGAAAAAAGCCACTCACAAAACCCAACCACAAACTTTTGATGCTACACACTTACTCAGCACAAAGATGTAGAGTTGGAAATTTATTTTTAGAGAACAGATTTTTTTTCCCTCCAGCTATATAGAAGAATACTTAGTTTTTATTCCAGGATAGGATGGAGACTCACAATACAAATTTTTTTAAAACTAGCCATGATTATCAGCACCGTTTATAGGCACTATGTAAAGAGTTAATTCCCATTTATTAGAGCAGTCCAATGGTTATTTGCATTACAGTAATTTCTTTGTCTCTTCCATGAAGCCACATAATATTTTGATGCATAACTGTTAAAGTGAAATCTCTGTACTTTATGCACTTTAACTTTGTGCACTGTGCTGGTTTTGGCTGAGGTACAGGTAATTTTCTTTGTAGTAGCTGGTTGGAATTGTGTGTTGGACTTGTGCCGAAAACAATGTCGATAACACAGGGATGTTTTCATTATTGCTGAACCGTGCTTGCATAGAGCCAAGACCTTTTCTGCCCCTCACCCCAAAAGCAAGTAGGCTGAGGGCTGACAAAAGTTGTGAGGGGGCACTGCCATGAAAGCTGACCCTAAAGACCAAGGGGATATTCCACACCACCTCGCATCATGCTCAGCATATAGAGCTGGGAAAAGAAGGAAAGAGGGGGACATTCAAAGGGATGGTGTCTGTATTACATGTGATGAGACCCTGCTCTCATGGGGATGGCTGAACTCCTGCCTGCCCATAGGAAGCAATGAGTTAATTCCTTGTTTTGTATTCCTTATTAAACTATCTTTACCTCAACCCATGAGTTTTATTCTTCTCATTCTCTCCTCTACCCCTCTGGGGAGGAGGGAGCAAGCAGCTCCATTGCTGCTGGCTGGGGCTGCATCACGACATGTAGAAGGGACATCCCACAGGCAGCAAGGGGCTGGGCTGGGCCTCATGTGATTAAAACTGGTCAACAGTCTGGACCCCAGATCCTATTTGTCCTGGATTTGGCTGGGATAGAGTTCATTCTCTTCTCAGTAGCTGGCACAGTGCTGTGTTTCGGATTTAATGTGAGAATACCGTTGATTACATGCTACTGTTTACCCTAAGTCAAGGACTTTTCAGATTCCCCTGCTCGGCCAGCGAGCAGGTGCACAAACAGCTGGAATGGAGCACAGCTGGGACACCTGACCTGAGCTGGCCAAAGGGATATTCCACACTGTAAACCACCATGCTCAGTATATAAACTGAGGCAGTTGTCTGGGAGGAGCCAAGCATTGCTGGGGAACAGGCAGGGCGTTGGTCAGAGGGTGGTGAGAAACTGTGTGGTGCATCACTTGGGTTCTGTTAATCTCTCTCCTTTTCATGACAATTATTATTATTAGTAGCATATTATTATTCTATTTTGTTTCAATTATTAAACGGTTCATATCTCAACCCACGAGGTTTACCCTCTCCAATCCTCCTCTCCATCCCACCCTGGGTGGGGAAATGAGCAAGCAGCCATGTAGTACTTTGTTACCAGCAGGGATTAAACCACAGTACCACTTCAAGATGCCTTCTGATTAGGAAGAAATACAATTGGACTAATCCAGTGAAACAGTAAATATAGGGGGATTTCACAACTCTGAAAGATTTGCCTTCTATTAATACAAGCTGCATCCCAAACTTATATATTCCTGTAGTCATTTAGAGCTTGTCTTTGGACAAAGAGCTGTTTGTCAAGAATGAGAGGAAATATACAGTCTTAGAGTACTCTGCAGCAAGCACTGTCTGGTACTTCTGAGGTATTATAGCAGCAAGAGCTTTTGCTACTTATAACACAATGTATACTTAGAACATCTGGCATTTGTAATGAAATATTTGGTATTTCTCCTAACTGATCTTCTAATTAGATGCCATTCTTACATGAAATAAAATTCAAAACACTAGCCATAAAGCATAAAAGAAGTAAATTCTGCTGAATGCCAGTTCATATGAGGGTATGTCCTATTTGCCTTCCAGGTGATGTCCCCAAATACACTTTTGATTCTTGTGCTGCCCATTTCTTTCGCATTCATGGCTAAGTCTCACTGTGGAACAGCAGTTTTTTCCCTCCACAGAGCAGGTGAATAAAATGATCATCCACTCATTTTGTACTTTAATTAATATGCTACTGCCTCCAGAATGATAAGGTTGACAGATTAAATCCAAGAAATGGTTGTTTCTTTGGATCTGGTACATACCAGAAACACAAGAAAGGAACTCAACGCACAACAACTGGCTTCCTGAAACACATTGAATCTGAAATCTTTATACCACAGCTCCTGGATGATCACAGGAATAACAAATGGGAGAGGCAAGAGGTCCCTCCCTGCTACTGTTAATAAACATAATATTTAAACATATATATCTTTGAAGACCTGTTACGTTTCATCCTTGAAACCCCAAACAGCAACAACGCTATTTTCTATGCAGAAATTAGGCATTCAGGAAATGTGAAGTGCCAGGAAATAAATGCAGGGTTTATTTTAATAGATTCATTGTTACCTGCAGACACAGTCTAAGCAAACATTTCCTTTAGCAATAAAGTCAATAGCAGCCTCTCCAGCTGCTGCAATGACTGCCTTTGTGACATCTCCATGGATAGTTCTCTGTTCCATGTAAGTTTGTTGAACTGACAATAACACAGGAAGCTGGCAGTTTTAATTTTAATCTCCGCATTGTAAAGATATGAGCAGTTTCCTCACAAATTCGTGGCACAGTTAAGAGGCTATATCCAACTAAATGGGATTACCAGACAGGGAGCTGAACTCCCCAGCTCTTCAGAGCCCCAGAAGGCAGAAGCTGCCGTGGCTGAGGACTCACTCACCTCTGCACAGCTCCCTGCTACAGCCCAGGAAGGTGCTGCAAGGGGGCACAGCCCTGAGGCTCTGCAGAGCTGGGCAGAGCTATTCCACCTGGTAGATACTTAGAAAAAGTGAGGTATGAGTGTTTCAGGGGCAACGCTAAGCACTTAAAAGAATTCAGAAATCTTCCTGCCACGTGTTTTATGAGAGCCACTGGCTTTGTTCCATGGTTATCCCTCCCTTCCCTCTGATTTTGTTTTTTCTCATTTTTGTCACTATCACCGTTTACATCAGAAATGCAGAAGCATAAAAAGTAGTAAAAAACCCCAAACCAAACCAAAACAACAATAGAGCTTACAACATAAAAACTTTAATGTTTCTAATAACTGAACTTTTTCTTCCCCATGCATGCTGGGGAAGGACCAGAATTCATACTACCTTCTGGATCTTACAGACTGCAGTGTCCTGGCACACAAATCGCCTCCCAGCCAGAGGGATTTTCCTGTCCATTTGAATTACTGTGTTGCTGTGATAGGGAATGACTTATTTCTGTGCCTTCCCCTCCCTCCTCCAAGATTTTTACACACTCTTACCCAAAAGCACATGTATACGTGTAAAAACATGTTTATACACAAAACTGGCCTTGTCTCTGCGACACTAAAGCAAAAAGTTTATTTGCTGTATCAGAAAACAAAACCCAGCAAACAATTAAGGGTTTAGAGCTCAATAAATGACTCACCATGCCCATGTGTAAATAAGAGTCTTAATAGGTACCACAGCCAAAGTGTATGTGGTTGAGGGTCACATTTAAAAAACATTTCTTTTTGTCCCAAAAAAGGAATCAGAAACTCAGTAGATTCACTGGTTTGGAGTTCTTATAGTTGCAGAGGTGTCAGAGATTGTACAGATACATCCATGAACACCCACACACCCACAACTGATTTCATCGCTGTCACAACAGCAGATCACAATGGATGTTACCCAGAGCCACAGGGAACGCTAAGAACGATTCCTGCAGCTGCAGTAATTCCTTGTGGCCTACAGCTTACTTTTTATCACATACTTTATGAAAGCTTTTTCTCCACACTGAAACAGCCAAGAGATTTACATTGCTTTTCTTGTCTTTCACTTTGAATTTCAAGAGCTGCAGATCTCTTAACAAGGCACATTCCCCAGTAACACAGAGGGAGAGACCACAGGAATACTCCCCTCAGCTAACTGTGGTGTTACAGGCACAAATCCAGAACAAACCCACAAACATTCACTATCATTTGGGCACCCTCTTCCTAACCTACCTGCTGCTTCAGAAGATGTGCAGCTCCACCAGCCCCGGGTCAGCTCCACCAGCCCCACACTCCCCTTCCAAGGAGCTAAAAGCTGCAGTAGTATGAGGACTGCTATTTAAGCAACTAAACTCACCCCAGGTGTTCAGAATACACACTTTATCTAGGATCCATCTGCAGGCAATCAAGAGAACAAGATGCCTTCAGCAGGTGATTCATCTGACTTATCAGCTATCTAACTGCTAGGCTGTAATGGGTGGGTTTTTTTCTGTAGGAGCTGAGTCTCAGCCTAAGAAAGCACATTTTAAAAGAGATGTGCCAATACCTTCTATTGCTATAAAGATCACTAAATTTCATATTTACCTACCTTAAAAATAACACTGAGGGAAAAAAAAACCCAATTAAAAAAAAGCAGAATAAAAAAGCCTAAGTATAAAACCATCACAAACCCCTTGAAAATCAGGGCATACTTCCTCTTCAGATAATCTTTTTTTTTTTTATAGGCACTATTGTTCTCTTTCTAGCAAAGTATTTAAGTCAGAGAACACTGACAGCATAGGCTGTCAGACATCTGATACACATAATCACTTCTATGGCCTGGTTTCCCTTCTAGTCAATAGAGTTTAAGCAACATGACAGATGTAGCTTTTATTTGTTTTCTTGTTTAGTTTTCATTGCATCAGGGTGACTTTCTGTCTGCATGAAGGCCTTAAAAAAAACCCAAACTGAAACTAAGGTGGCAAATTGACAGTGGCCTGAACAAAAGGCAGGAAACAATTATTCTGCTACCAAACATCAGACTATATTTTTGTTATCATGCATCCCTGGGTACATAAACCTCAAAATTTTGTGGAGAATCTCAAACAAAGAAATGAAACAAAAAAAAAATCTCTATTTGCTCAGAGCATAAATATATATGTATAGATAGATACATACACATAGTAGAGAAGGGACTAGCCACAGACCCAAAATCTATGGCAATTTTCAAAGTCAAAGCCAATATGCACAGGCTGAATGTGTCCTAGTAAATCAAACCTGTCTATGACTGTCCCCTGGACTTGGTTCCAGGAGCCACGGAGCACCCTGAGCCCATGGAGCACCCTGAGCCCAAGCTCCCCTGCCTATCCTGGTTGCCCATGGGCTTCCTGGTCCCCACTGACTCACACAGTCCCACCCAGGAACTGTTCACTGGGGCTGGTGTGAGGCTCGGAGCCCCTCTGGCCACCACACTGACAGCCAGGCTGTGGAGGTGAAGAGGACCCAAACCTGGGTGCTGAGCCCTGGTGCTGGCAGGGCTGTGCCCCACAACAGCGCGGCATCTGCAGCAGGAGCAAGGGAGCTGTTTGCAGGAGCTTCTGGAAATAGAACAGTGAGATTTTTCCTGAGGAAGATGAGGATCCAGTTGTGCAAATGGTATAGAGCTGTATGCTGAGGAAACAGGAGGTTCCTCACACCAGTCTGAGACTCAGACTGGTGCTACCCAAAATCTGCATCAGTATTCAGACATTCGGCGTTGGCCACAACTAAAGGGGAGACAGCAAAAACACATGACAGATACTGTCTGTGCTCAGAGATGATGAAAGGAAAATTAAATTTTGAATTAAATCTGTGACTGGGTTGAAGAAAGACCCACGTGTTTCTCTCCAATATTTTCTAGAAGTGCTCATATCTCAAGAGCATTTTGGGTTGTTTTTAAGACTTTTCATGATTCTTTCTACAGCTGCTTCTCCTGTTTAAGGTTAATAATCCCAAGGATGTTCAACTTTAGCTACATGTAAACACAGGAATACAAACCAAAGCCCACAAAAGATTTTCATGAGTGAGAGCTATACTGACTGATCTTTTTCTCAGAGACAGGGATGTGGGGGCAAATGCTGACTACTGGACTAAAGAAGTGCTGTAAGTGTTTAGTGGAGATGATGTTTTATTTAATCACGAAACAGCTAAGAAAGAACCAGTTTTATTTTACAATACTTTATCCCAGATTTCACAGAAACTTTGTCTTTACTTCCAAGAGATCAGTCAATTCTGCAGTGTCTCATGAAGAAGATGCCTTCTTCTGCTATAAATGTGAAATCTTATTCAGAAAAGAGGCCCATTTTTTTATTTTAATAGACAATACAAAGGAAAGGCTGGCCATAAGAGCTCTCTGTCCCTTATTTAAAACAAGGCTTACAGTATAAAGCAAAACCATAAAAATACCTGTGTTTGGAGTACAACTTCAGGGAGGACAGAGAACATCAGGATCACTTCTAATAATATTCCCTCTTTATATGTGCCTTCAGAAATGTAGTAAAGAAAATCTCTAGTAACAATATCCTGTATACTCTCTCTTTCTTGAGCAGCTGAAGGAACCATTTTGGCTCATAGCTTCCTAGATTTTCAACATCCCTTATAGAGTAAGTTGAGATATGGAGAGATATTTACAATGATCCTACTCTTTTAGGTTCCAAGTGATTTGTTTATCACATAATCATTTCTGGCTTTAAAAAAAAAATAATTAAAAATTAGATGTTGAAATTAAATCATTTTGTATATAGCACTGTGAATATAAATGGACACTTTGATCATTAGCTGACACAATGGATTGTCTCCCTGAGAATAATTTGGGTATTAGACTTACGTGTGCCTGCCCGCCATCAGGCCTATAATAAGTTAAGCTACTTAATATGATTAGCTTCTGAAATGGAATTTACTGAATCAGAGAAGACGGGAGAAAATGAGGAAATAGAGTTTTCTTTAGTGCTGCATACTACAAATCCTGCATGTCTTTTTGGCTGCAAGAATCTGAGTTTTGTGTTGTTTTAATTTATGGCACAGAACAGAAGTCACACACACAATGTCCTCTCTTCAGATGACAGTTTAAGTGATAGGGTGTAAAAAGCTCAAATTTAGATTTGGTTTGTGGGAAAATAATTCACACAGAACACCAGCTTTACCTGGTTGGCATTGTACAGAGAGAGACTGAAGGTTGTCAGAGTCGAGTTGCTGAGTTGTTGTAACCAGGTCCTGTCCTCTGCATCCACAGAGATAAACCTGACTTCTGTCTCCAGTTTAGTACGAACCAGGATCTTGTTGTCTGCCTGTCTTTCTGTACAGATGTCAAGAGTCTGGGTGTCCCCATTTCCCCAAAGAAGCAACCTTCTCTTCACCAAAAGACTGACAAATTATAGTGCAGGGTTCAGCTTGATTAAATTTCAGAGAATCCAGACATGAAATTTCTGTCATGTGAAGAATTTAAAAGACCTTCAGGACTCATAATCCGAAAAAAATCAGGAAGAACATGGTTCGCAATAGCCACTTTCACTGGCAACACTGGTATTAATTAATATTGCCAAAACAAGAAACTGAACTCCTAGTAATTAAAAACTTGCAAAAGCAGCTTTAGTGCAAGCAATGTCCTATTCAGCTGAGTTTTTAGTGGTATAACTTTCATACAACATGAACACACAACTAAGCCATTAAGTGATGTTCAGGTTAGTAAGGACCTAAAAGAGGAGGAAGATGTGTGCTTCTCTCCTAGTTTTATGGGGAAGAGAGCCTTTAGTGTGGAAAGGATGGGGCAGGCCTGTGCTGGGAAGGGATTTAGCTGTAAGGATGTCAGCTGAGCTGTGCAGGTCAGGCTCTGGTTCCTGCTGTCAGGGACAAGAAAGCACATTTTTGTTCTTTTGAAGAAAAGGTATAAAACTAGCAGGAACACAAGCTTGTGGAATCCTACAGAAGAAAGTATTATGCAAATATAAGCCATGTTTTACTTAGAATTAAGCTTCTGGAGTTATTCGCTCCGTGCTTAAAAATCTGTGTGAAGAATTATGCCAATTAAATAGAACAGACTGTAAGACAGAACTTTCCTATTGCAGTCTTTTATCTGGGGGCTGCTTGTGGCAGGAGGATTTCAGGTAGTTGTAAACTTTATAAAAATTTGTATTTATTTCTTCTTTCTTTCAGCCTCAGCAATCTTCATTTGAGGGCAACTGGGAGGTCAGGGATACATGGATGCATACCAATCACATGTTTCCAGGAAAGCATCAGGTTTATCCCTTCTTCTGGGAAAGGCAGACAACAACCTTTTATTTTCACCAAGCCAGATATAATTATTGCAGTTCTGTTTGTACAGTTTTGCTGGAGATTCTTTCGAAAATCTCAATAGGAAGGAGAAGAAAAGATGGCCTTTCACCAAAAGCTAGGAGAACCCGAAAAAACCCCTCTTACTCATCACTGCATAAAAAGGAATACACTGTTCAAGAGATGTCTGCAAGCTGGCCTCCCACCTCTTTGAGCCTGATTTGCTTGAGGGAAGCAAAAAAATAGTGGTCCTGGAAAACTCAAGATTGCAGTGCAAAAATCTGACTTAACATTAACATGGACCTTCAGCTGCCATTGCCACAGTCAGATGTTTTAGAAACATTGATTTTCTTGTACTGATGATAAAAAGTTATGAGTATTTGTCCAGTGAGTGCTTAGTGGCTTTTTTTTTTTTTAGATTTTAGTATATTGTCTCATCTGTTTCAGAACATTTTTCTTTCAGAGAAACCGTATAACATTAGACTGCTGTATGACTGCCTGCCAAGTCTCCTTTGTCTCTTCAATATTTAATTACAAGTCCAAAGAATGACACAAATATAGGAAACTCTGGTCTGAAAAGCTGTGCTTAATGCAACCCATTTTACTCAACGAGGAGAACAACAGTCAGAGTGAAGTTTTTGGCTGAGCTGAACAATGAAAACATTTTTGCATGAATATTCATTCATATTTTCTAAGACTTCAGATGGTTACACCAGTTCTGCCCACCTTTCACGGATTTCAGATTTCTTGTCGAGAACGCTCTTCTTGGAAATGAGCTCCCACAGGAGTTAGGCCAAGCTGCACAGCCAAGTGACCCACGTGCCGTGGCTGTGGGTGCAGCACCACCTCCCCAGCACCACCTCCCTCAGACCCCTCCTCTCCACCAAGCTGCTGAGATCTGCTCCTGGAGCATCTTCACACTCGTGACCACTCTGGCCGTGCTCTTGACACGAGCATGGGGTGCATCCACAGTGCTGATCCAACAGATCTGCATGAGTTCAGGCATCTCCTGGTCATCCCCACAATAATCCCTGCAATAAGCCCAGTGTGATGTATAACTCAATGAATTGTTTTGAAAAGGAGGATCAACCCATTTTGATGCATGGAGAAAGGACTAAGAACAAATCAACCACATGAGTCGGTCTCTTACATTTAGAAGCTCATCACCAGGTGAGGCACCAGTCCGGTCCAGACCTTAGCTGATCACCTTCCCTGAGAGAAGATGAATTTTTAGCATCTGTCAGAGTCCTTATAGTCTTCCAGCCTCTGTTCTCTGGACCATGAAGAAATGAGTTCCTGCATGTTCAAAGTGAAGCTGGACAAGAATCTAAAGGCCTTTTTGCCCCCTTTCTGCCTGTGTCCTCAGACTCTTTGGTGATTTAAGCCAACACAGCCACATGGCAAACCATTTTACAGTGCTAATACACAATTACAGAGCAATCCTCAGCTCACAGGGGCATATGTGCCACAAAATACAGTTTTATTATTATTTGCCCTGCCATCATTTTTGCAGAATGCTGTGGTTCTGGAAGAAAACTAGAGAAAAAAAAAAAAGAATTAAAATAATGCTTCAGAACTAAAGGAAGGAGGAAAAAATTAGCACAAGCAGGACTCTTAAGTCCAAGCAAAACAAGGATATCTCCACTTACCCACCAAGTGATTCTCCCAAAAGGTCCACAGACCTGTGCCATCTTTTGTTTAAACCACCTATCTTTGCCCTTTTTATAGTCCTGAACAGTAATTCATTCCTGGACTGGCTGAAATATTAAGTCCCTGGTGTTGCCACTGTGATGCTTACGCAGAACATACTGCACATGCAGAGGAACAACTGCTTGTGTGAGCAGTTACAAGTGCCAGAAGTGCTGAGAAGGGGAGAAGGGTTTTACGAGGAGGCACATGACTGTATCAATCTTGAGTGAAGTAGGGGACAACTCACTGGGACAGGGACTCACCTGGCCCAGGCAGCTGACCCATGAATCAGCCTTGCTGGTGATGGGTTTCCTTGGGCTATGAGCTCAACTCAGCTTTTCACTGGGGAATCTCAGTTATTTCTTCCAACACCGATATTCACATTTTTCATTTTATTCAGCGTGGGCAGCCTAGGCAAGCCTTTCTAGATCCAGGCCCTCTTGGACTCCTAGCACTCCTTTGGGTGAGAAATGCCCATCCTCGAGGAAGTGTCTTGAGGTGAGACGTGGCTTCGAGGGAGCATTAAGGGGTCTTGCAAAGTCTTGTTTGATTGTTGCTAGGGAACACTATTTTCTCTGCAAAACCCCCTTCACCATCCATAAGGCAAGTCTGGGGAACTCACAATTTTTTTTTTTTTTTTGTCAAAAGCAATTTTTTATACACAAAAACACAAAACACACACACACACACACATACACAAACACACACACCCCTCCTCAGCCCCTTTTCCCTGGCTGTTACAGGTAATGAAAGCACAGACAATGTGAATGGAAGTCTTCTAAGAGCTTTTTGACCAGCAGACAGGGGCACACCACTCCATTAATCTATTCAGGTTATTTAGGGGCCTCTCCAGAACCACACCTGAGCCACTCGATGACTTTAAGTGGTTCTGTTTTACAATGCTCCTGTGTTTTGGAGAAATCTTTGCCTCGCAGAAAGGGAATTGAAGCATGGCAAAGATTAGCTGTTGAAAATCACAGCTGCAGCAGAGTCACGAGCAAAAGCAAAGCACATCCCAGGTGAGTGTCCTATTTGTTCAACTGTCCTATTAACAGTCACATATTTGGAGGGAATATCGAGGGTAAAATAATGAGGGAAGGAGGCATTAGTAGAAAGAAAGGGACCACGGGAAAGAAAGATTTATCATCAACTGATTTTACTGCGTAATCAGGCAATTGCTTTCCATTTTGCCTGCTTGAGAGTGTCCCCTGTTGCATAACTAAACTGGCACTGGGGGCACTTTTTCATATTTCATTTACTGCTGCTGTGGATGTGGGATGTTTGGGAATGAGAAGCACTACTGGAAGGAGGGAGAATTATCTGATTTGATCCAGGACCCTGGGGGAAAGCAGAAAGGAGAAAAGCAGAACAGTGAGAAGAAAACCTCTGGTTACTGGTTTGAGAATGTGTCCTGTAAATAGGTTAATAAACACTGATCACTGGGCAGCTGCTTCCAAACACTGTGAGCATACGGAGCTCCCGGCACTGCTTAATTCACACTGAGGCACTGGGACTCTGATTTGTTCTGAGGAAATGGCTCACAGCTTCAGGCACTCGGGTTTCAGAAACTCAGGCCAAACTCAAATTGAACATAAAAAAAACAGAATAGAAAAATAAGAAAAGGAAAATTAGCCATTCTGCAAAGTGAGCTAGAACCACTGTCCCTTGGGTATTTCATAAACAGGGTTATCAACAGACACCTTTGGGAACCTGTTTGAAACTCAAACAAAGGCTAGTGCTTAAATAACTATATAAACTATACTTTTCTAGACCATTCCTGCCCCCATTTTAACGAAGTTTTCTTCTGCAATAAAAGCAAAAATCTAGACATTTAACAACCATCTCCCAAGACAATGCTATTTTATATAGAAAAGCACATTTAGAGAGTTAATAATATAGATTATGTTTTCTTGAGCACAAAGAATCAGTTCATAATATATTGCTCACAATAAAGAGTGAGCCTCGGATTTCATGCAGCAATATTAATTACTGAGGGGAGAGAACGAAAGCAATCACATCAGATTAAGATTCTTCTGAATCACAGCAGAGAAGATAGAGCACATCTCCTGAATAAACAGATTATGTTACAGGGAGTAAAATTAGCAGGCAATCTTTGGCAATGCCTGCCTGTAACAGTTCTCCATATGATTTCTTGTGGGCAGGCCCAGGGGAGAACAACTGATGGCAGAGTGATTATTTCAGCTTCCCCGTGTTATTATTCCGCAGCCTTTCTTGGAGCGAGGGGATATTAACTATTCCACCTCTTCTCTGCGCTGCGGGGAAATTAGGCTTCCCATCAGCGTGTAACATACGTGCAACAAATAACTGCTTATTGCAAAAGCTTTTTTGATCTGAAACAATGAGAAATGGCACGCAGAAGACAAAGGACTTCGTGTCTTACTTCTGGAGGAAAGACGCATTTCAAGTAATTGATGTAAAATAAGGTTGACATCAAGAAAGCAATGAAATAATCATGGAATCTCATACCTGAAGGAACAAGGGATGCACTCTGCATCTTGCAGTGAGAGTATTTTCACTGATTTTGGTGGCTTCTGCCTTTCTGCTGTGCAGGACAGAGCCCTCAACAGCACAGCCCCACCCCAGGCAGCACAAGCCAGTGTCACCAGGGCTGGGCATTCTGCTCTTGGGCTACAGCTGTCTGGTAGGAGCTGGTGCTTTAATTAACTCAGGTGCATTTCATCCCTAATGGAAACATGCTTAGTGAAGGCCCTGGCCTCTGGAGGAATTTGGTGCAGTCTGCCTCTGAAGAAAGTTCTGTTTCCTGTGAGATGCCAAGAAAACTCCCAATGTCCATAGTGCTGACACCTGCCATTCTCCAGGTGCCTTCCCGAGCCCCTCCTGAAGCCACCTGCAACCCAGCAGTGACTCCATGCCTTTGAATGCCTCAGCCTTGACTTAATACTCTTCTCTATCCCGCTGAGGAGAGGGAGGAACAGATCAGAAATCCTCAGGGGGGATGTTGCTGAGACATGACCTATGTAGGACTGCTGGGCTTGGACCAATGGCCCAGCACCAGGGTGGTGGGAGGTGGGAGAAGTGAAGGACCCTCTGCAGTCTGCAATTCCAGGGAGAAACGTTGGCCCCAGAGCTATCACGTATGAGGGTTGGAGATATGAGCACCACACCACCATGAATACCAAACCCCCTTGTCCTTGTGTGCCTAGTCAAGGAAAGCTTCATTAGCAGCTTACTTCTAAGAGTTTTTCCTATCCTAGAAGACCTGTGGGGAATCCATATTAAAATAAACAGGTTCTGAAATCCTAAAAACACAGGGATGCAGGGAGGTGACACTACCTCACGTCTATGTGGCATTCACAGAAATGTCTCTCTTTTTCATCAGCTGAAAAACTCTTTGCTTTGCCATGCTCTGCAGAGATTCTGAAATGCACCGTTGTTTTTTGGTGACAAGAATGGGGTCAAGTGTGAGAGAAGCTCTTCATCCTCTAAACTTTTTTAAAGTCAGGGAGCTAACTGTCCCTCCTAGAAAGATGACTAAAATAAATGTACTGGATTTTTTTTCAGAGCTGGGAGATAGACTGTGCTGTACACTGTCTGCTCTCTGCCCTGCAAAAGGCACTCCTTCTATGCCACTGTGCTTGCCTGTGCCCACTTATGACACAGTGCTTCTCTTAAGAACTCTTATTTAGTGTGTTTTTCCAAAGCTTCAAACAACAGAAAAACAGCAGATGCTTAGAGATAACAACATAGCACCTTGCCCTTTGGAAATACCACCTAATAAGAATTTGAAAAATACTAAGAGAAAACTCTTCTCTATTAAAAATATAAACATATATCTCTTATATTTATATAACAGTTAGGTTTCAATCTAAGAAAAAGATTGGCGCATACTGTGCTTGTAGTGATGACCAACTTTGTACTGGAGGCAACATCTCGTCTGGTCTGTATAAAGCCAAAGCCTAGAAGGCTGAGCTGGCTCTGGAAGAAGAGATCATAGAATAATAGAATGGGTTGGATCAGACCTTAAAGCTCATCTCATTCCAACCCCACTGCCATGGGTGGACATCTTTCCCTAGGCCAGGTTGCTCCAAACCCTGCCTAGCATGGCCTTCCTGGGATAGGGCAGCCACAACTTCTCTGGGCAACCTGTGCCAGGGCCTCACCACCCTCACAGGAAGAATTTATTCCTAACATTCAATCTAAACCTACCCTCTTTTAGTTTGAAGCCATTCCCCCTTGATCTGTCACTCCAGGCCCTTGTAAATAGTCTCTCTCCATCTTTCTTGTGGGCTCCCTTCAGGTACAGGAAGGCCACAATTAGGTCACTCCAAAAGCTTCTCTTCTCCAGGCTAAGAATCCCAGTTCTCTCAGCCTTTCCTCATAGCAGAGCTGCTCCATCCCTCTGATCAACTTGGTGGCTCCTCTGGATTCGCTCCAGCAGGTCCATGCCCTTCCTGTGCTGGGACCCCAGAGCTGGAGGCAGCACTGCAGGTGGCGTCTCACCAGAGCAGAGCAGAGGGGCAGAATCCCCTCCCTCCCCTGCTGCCCACACTGCTCTGGATGCAGCCCAGGACATGGGGGTTTCTGAGCTCTCACATGGTGGAGTTATGTCCAGCCTCTCATCCACCAGCACCCCCAAGTCCTTCTCTACAGGGCTGCTCTCGATCTGTTCATCCTCAGCCTGGACTGATATCAGGGGTTGCCCTGACCCAGGTGCAGCACCAGCACTTGATCTTGTTAAGCCCCATGTGATTCCCATAGGCCCATTTCTCAAGCTTGTCCAGGTCCCTCTAGAGGCATCCTGTCCTTCAGGTGTGTCACTGCACCACTCAGCTTGGTGTCATCAGCAAATCTGCTGATGATCCCTTTGTCTATGTCATTGATGAAGATATTAATTAACACTGGCCCCAGTACAGACTCCTGAGGGACACCACTTGTCACTGATGCCCATCAGGACTCTGAGCTGTTGACCAACACCCCCTGGATGTGACTGTCCAACCCTGTTATCCATCTAACAGTCCACCCATCAAATCCATCTCTCTCTAAAGAGAAGGATATTGTGAGGGACAATGTCAAAGGCCTTATGGAAGTCCAGATAAATGACATCTGTTTCTTTTCTTAGTCTGGGTTTTTTTTCAGATGTGTGTCTGCAAAGCCCCCAAAAGGTGGACAGAGCTCTGCCTTGGAGAGCAACATAAGAGGCATGTGCAGTTTCCTTGACTTTCTGAGAAGCATTTACAACTAAATAATAGACGGTGCACGTGCAGCAGTACAACTTGCTTTCAGTGTAACTATGGTATAAGGTAGTTAATTCCTATACAGGTACTCCCACCCAGGGAGAACAGCACAAAGTAGCCAAATGAGGCATCCACACATGCCAACAGAAACCCTAATGACATGCTAGGGAGTGAAGACAAGGGGAAAAAAAGTCTCAGTTACTAAAGCAGCTATTAGCATGAAACAGGAATGTTTCAGCTCAAAATGAAGCATGAAGGTCAGAAAGAAGATATTTGATAGCATGAAGGACTGAATGCTGCATGATGGGCAGCCCCTAAAACACAGAGCACTGGCCCCTGATTCCCAGGAGAGGAAGGCTCTTTTCCAGAGCAATCGTGTTGGCTATGTTTTGTTATGGAGTTTGGCAAAATTTGGGCTTGGACACCCACGAACTGACTGCCCAGTGACAGCAAATTAGCACAGTTCAGGTCTCACTGTAAAAT
The DNA here is from genome assembly GCF_022539395.1 of Myiozetetes cayanensis. NCBI lineage: Eukaryota > Metazoa > Chordata > Aves > Passeriformes > Tyrannidae > Myiozetetes > Myiozetetes cayanensis. Next base: position 14,498,618 of record NW_026087742.1, read on the forward strand.
ATTTCCACCTGCAAGGGGTTTTTATGGTGTTTTCTTGTGCTTGCTTTGATGTGACACAATGAAGGACCGAATCTGTGGATGATCCAGTCACCTTGTGCTGGGATTTCACCTGTCAGAGCATTCACGTTCCTCTTTCGAAAAAGAAAAAAAAAGGCTCAAATCTGGGCACCCTGTGGAGAGGAGGAATTAGATCAGAAGAGTTGGTGCCAAGGAACTATTACTCACATACTCATATTCTGGCTCAACAGGCAGCTTTCAGAGGAACGGGAGAGGGAACTGATGTGTGAAAATCAACTATGGACATAAAAAGATAATTTGCCAAACTACCTGCTGACTTGAGTCTCATTAACCTCCCATTTCCGTCAACGTTTCGTGAAGAAGTTGGCATATCCCAGCTGGATATGAGGTGCCAGCCGCCAGGGATGGAGGCAGTCCAAGGAGAGGGGCTGGCGGGGGCAGCCGCGGCTGTGCTGGCAGTGCCGACCGGCTCCACCATGTCCCCCTGTCCCCAATCCCCATGGCACACAGACCCCCTCACCAAAAGCAGGCGCCGGTGACCCTGTCACAGAGCGGGAGGCACTGCGGTGCTGGGCTGTGCTGCCACAGAGCAGCCAGCGGGATCCATCCTGCTCGCTGCATAAATCCTAAAATTACAGCTTTACTTCAGGTTTAGATGGCAAGGGAGCTCTTCCTCTCTTCAGCTCAGCTGATTTTAAAAGCCTGTGTCTTCCCTCTGTGAAAGACAGGAATTTGCCTGTGTTTTTTAATCTGTGAGATGGCTAATTATTCCACTGAAAAACTGTGCGTGTAGGAGTGACTCCTGTTGTTTGCAGAATGTGGTTGAGGAAAGTTGCTGTCAGGTTTAAAACAAAGAACTCTGACTTTTATTTCCACTTGATTTTGCACTAGGACTGGTTATTAACTTAGCCTATGGTAAAACATTTTTTTTTTTCCCCTTCCTTTTTTTTTTTTTCCATCAACCTTTATTTAAGCCTGGAGCTTTCCTGGACAGATATATTAACGCACACACAATAAATCTGAATTTTCTGGAAAGCTCTGCAAAGACGCAGTAAATCTCTTTCAAAGATAAAATTAATGTACCACCAGGAGCAGGCAATCAGCAGCCTCTGAGCTGAAGACCCTTCTGCTCCTCCCACACCCACCAGTTCTGGGGGAGGTGTGCAGGCAGACAGTGTGACAGACGGCTGCTTTCCTGCCTCTGACTCTTGCCCTCAAATAGAACTGCTGCAAATTCCCAGGAAACTCTGCAAGGTCCTCCAAATCTGCCATGGAAAAACCCTCTGAGTGGATAAGGAAGACCCAGGAAAAACTGACAGAACTTGGAGATGAGTTCTTCTCGGTTCAAGAGGGCCACAAACACAGAATAGGTGGAAAGCTTTCTAGTACTTACTGATTTCATTACTTTTGCCTCAAGGTGATGAAAGCTTATTCAGCTTTCAACAATCATGAACATAAAGGGGCAAAGCCCCCCTCCCCCCCTCTTTTCACAGGCCAAGTGTTCATTTCAAGGGTCAGCAAACCAAATGAAACTGTCCTTTCCAACTGGTATTCACCCTCCATTTATCAAAAGACAACCTTCTTGTGGGCTGTCTGTTGGGTAACCTACAGCATCAGGTACAAAGTTTAGAAAAGGGATACCTCCCAACCTACTGAGATAGTTTTAAATTCCTTCTGGTCTTGACATGCAGGGTAACAATCTTTCCTCCAGCTCAGTGGCTTAGGGCAAGTTTGGTGGCCTGCAGCCATCACGAGAGCTGATGTCGGTGGCATGGTCTCAGCAAAAGGTTTAGATATTTTCTGAATCATACTGCAGCCCCAGTAAAAATTAAATTTCAAGATGAAAGCCAATGGTGAGGCTTAGACAAGCTCTGAAATACCACAGGTCATATGAAACACGTTAGTTGCCAGAGAAGCCAGATACAACCTTGGGTGCTTCATCTTTCATGTGAGTGGATGCTCAGACCAAAAGGTTTCTTTAAAAGGCTCTGTCCTCACGCTGCCTTTGGTGGGATATCAGATCTCACTCAACTCAATGCAGATTCAAAGTTGCAGGTAACAACACAAGTTGTGGCAGCAGCAAAGACACAAGGACCAGGGCCCGGGGGCAGCGGTCCTGACGTGTGGTGCAGTCTCCCCAGAGCCTCTGTGGAACTCCCCACTGTGGGTCTGACTGCCCTGTCCTCTGACTGCCCTCCCAGGGGTACAAGTGGGAAAATCACACTTCCACACTGCCAGGCAGACCCCTCACCTGAATTCTTGCCAGCACACTTCAATGAATGATGCTGCCATGACACTTTTACCTGTCAACCTTGTATTCAACATTACTGTGAACAAAACAGAAGATTTTGTCATGCCTGATTACATTTCTAAGTTCAAGTCTTCACTCAGAGCCTGACTAGATGCCGAGTAATTTTCTTCCTGAATTACACAGACTACCAAATCACACATAAAGAAAACCATCGGAATAATAATAATAAAAAAAAGCTATTTTTGATTGCATTGTCTCTAATAAATAGAGACTGTGAAAAGATATTATGTTCCGTATCAATTATTCATATTTCCAACAAGTAACTGACACATCCTCAAGTTACGACTTCCATCCGTACTGGCTATAAAATATGGTTTTCACTATGATTGGAATGGCTGTTACTGTCTGTCAATTAAAATATATATCCTGTACCAGGCAATAGAAGCTGACAACACCAGGAAGAAATCACACTTGACAGCCACTTGGGAAATATATAGGCAAGAGAAGACTGAAAATTGTTGAAGATCTTTATCTATGGCTTCTTACTTTCAAACACTGACCTCCAAGATATGAAGAACAGAAAGATTTATATGCACTGGAAAATTTCCCTTACCTCCTGTTGTTCTGTTTCCTTTTCATAACCAGGATAAATGAAATATTTCTAAATTACAGATAGCATTACCATATTCTAAAGAAGCAGCACCAAAGTTGCTCTTGCTGCCCAGCATGAGAAATTCCCCTTAGCAGAAATCCTTGGCTGTCATTTTCCAGCCCTTGTACCCAGAGTAGACTGGAGCTAATTACCTGAAGTGAGGAAGTCTTCAGGTGAAGCCCAGGGGAGATTTATAATTTTGTTTGTTTAGCCCTTAGAGCCACTGGAACTGGCCTTTTATAGCAATAGATCATTCATATAGGAAGGAGGATTTTTGTGGGTTTTTTTTCCCAGAAGCTGGGAAGGCAAAGAAAATATTATCAACTCCTGGGCAGGCACACAGACATGGACAACTTAGGCAATGTAACTATACTGTCTCAAAAATTAACAGGATAGAGGTTGCAGAGCTGGCCATGTAATTGCCTAACAGTTCCCAAGGCTGGATGCAGATCCTCAGAGCTGTGTCCATTCCCTTCAGGCTCCATCCGTGCTGTCACCAGGCTCTGCAGGAAAGCAAGGATAGGCAAAGCTACTGCCAGAGGTCAGCCTGCACTCCCTTTCTTACTTGTAGGGTATGGAATAAAAAAATGGCAGAGACTTACTGCCTTTTTCAATTGCAAAGGTTGAATATAGCAGATCAAACTCATATAGAATGAGTAAGGTATTTCTGGATGTAGATTCCCACTTTGCTTAATTCAGCTTCATCACTCTAACAAGTCAAATGTGAAATTCATGGTGAACAGGGCACAGGGAAACCAGACACTTTGCTCTCCCTAGACCAGAATTATTATTCAGCTGCAGACACAACTGATCACTGTTGTCTTATTTCATTTATGAAAACTCTTGTCAGGTATCTTGACTATCAAGATCAAAGGCAAGTCTATTACCCATGGATGGAGAAGGGCTTTAAAACTTCAGTGAATCTTGAGCTCCAACTAGTGGGATGCTTTGTTTTCCCTCTCTTCACAAAAAGCCAAGATCTAAGCTCTGATTCAGTCCCTTTTATTATCCTTATTCATGTCAGAAGGATCACTATCCAAATTTACCACTGAGTAGAACAAGCTTCAAAAGGAACTTCTTTGCCTTCAGCAGTTAGAGAAAGAAGACAGGCTGGGCTCCTATCTTTTTTTAAGTGGGTATGGCAGGTGTGGAAGGGAGGGGAACATCAGGCTGCTGCTCTTCTGGCATTAAAGATAAGCATCAATAAATCTACATGTTTATGTTGTGACTTTTCCCAGACTTCTTGTACTCGTACAGGGGGGAGGAAGGACTCATGGCTGTGGAGAGGGATACCACTCCAGCAGGGAAGGCTTGCTCAGCTGCCCTGGTTTGACCATATCACATAATGAGACCTGGGGAATACTTTGTTTTACTATACAAGTCTCCCAGACATGTCAGGGACCATTTCTACCTCGCTACAGTTTCTTGTAGATGATGAAGAAGGATATACAAAATAACATGGCTGTGGCAGGCGTCTTCAACACAGGATCACAGTTAGTTGGCAGGAAGCGATTATGGTTTATCTCTGAATTCATTATGTGCACACACACCCCCCTATCGGCTGATTTCCCAATCCCCCACCCTCCACCTCAGAGGAAGAGCACCACCAAACAAAGAACAGCAATGCAGCACATATATATTTATTTTCATTCCTAAGTCTCAAGAATTTATCTGATTAGGTGTCAGCTAAGGCTCAGTCATGGAGACTGCACTACCACAGCACTTTTTGGATGAATACCTGCAAGAACTCAGTCTTGTTTTTTAAACACAGAAATAATGATGATGATAATTGACAAGGACAGCCTGAGGTGATTCCATAAATTCTTGTTAGGTGAGGTAGCAGGTACAGAAGCAATCTTGTCTCTTAGCTGTCAATAAGTGCCAGGTACCATGGCATCCCTTTATGTCTAGGACAGTTCTCAACCTCCAAAAGCCCACTACTATAACAAAGCAACTAGACTGCTATGATGCTCAGCCTCAAACTTGGGCCAGTCACAAGTATGCAGATTCACTGCACATGTATGTTCTGCATATCCTGCTGTACAATCTATAGGATCCATAGTTGTTGATTTATTATTCAAGTTTCAGGGTATAATGAAGGAGTTCGAGTCCCACTACAGGGGTTTGCTGGATTCCCAGCACAGATTACCATTTTGTTGATGCACAGCCCAGTAACCAGCAACTCACCGCCTGTGTAAGACCAAAGGGACATTAAATATCTAAAAACTAAGCCAGGAAGCGTATTATACCTCAACAAAAAGGATAAAAACAATTTCCCACTTGACTGATTGTTTATAAAAGGTCCAGATGCAAAGGAGGGATCTATAGCTACCGAAATCACAAGGCATCCCCAGGAAATGTCTGGGCTTTGCAGTTGCACAGATGCCTGTAACACACCCTCCCCTCCTGTTAGAGATGTTCTAAAGCAAAGGAAAACAGCAACATTCAAAAAATCAGAGACATGCTGTCAACTTGATAGCGGGCAACGTACAGGGAAAAAGACATCCCTCAGACCTGAGCTAAACCAGAAAGCACACATGGGCTTGAATTCTTTTTCTTCTTTCTAAACTTACTGACCACATTTGGGTTTCTGGAGAGAAAGCAGAGTTCCACCACAAGCAAAGTCTGGGCTAAGGGTGAACTCAGGGTAGCTGCTGAACAGCTGGCCTTCCTCCCCTGCAGAGAAGGTGGTGCTTAACACCAGGGTATGGATGATTTGCGGAGCCAAACCTCCACGTGGTGGTGATGCAGGGGAGCAAGAGCCTGCTTGGAAGGTGATCAGCGCTGTTTGGAAAAGCTCTTTGGCAAGCAGCAGTAAAATAAGGACACGGCCCTGAGGGATCTGGAGGGAACATGAAAAATAAGGGCGATGAGATGAGCCACTGGTAAATATGTTGTAATATAACAAAGACAAGACAATTTGGATAAACTGGGGAAAGGTGGTACCAGTGCCCAGATTAGTTCCTGTAATGGAGGACTTCCCACCAATACAACGTGGGATCTACTGAGAGAAATCTGGGGATTGCTTGGTGGCCATGAAAAAACGGCTTTGCCCACGTTTCTGAAAATGAATGCACCGCTGATGTGCTGCGAAGGTCATGAGCTAAGATGGCCAGCTTGGCACTAAGGCCAGAGAGAAGGACTGTCCTGGAGTCTCCCACCAGGCCTGCTTCCCTGCAGGTGAGCAGAGGGGTCAGGTGAAGTCGCAGACTGAGGGAAAACCAGCATTACACAGTTCCCACTCCAGCCTCCCTCCTGCAGGCTTCAGCTGTCTAAAATCAGCTGCCTTTGCTGGCAGCAGGCCAGCTTGCCTCCATGAAGGAACCAGTCCCATATGCTAGGCTGACAAAAAAACACCCTAAAAACCACTTTCTTCAGAAACACCTAAGTCTTTGGCTTTCCTTTTGTTTCTGTTGGCTTTAGTCCACTCTTAGTCATCACTGTGGTAGCAATGGCATCCAAAGCCTGCCCTTTCCTACTCTCCACTATGGATGTAAATATTAATGGTGCACAGCATAACAAAAATAATTAACAGTTTCATTTTCAGAGCTGTGTAAATGTTGACCATTTAATCTTCACATCAAACTGGAAAACTAGGTACTGTCTCCAGAACCCTAAATTACACAATCCCGGAGCTGCAGCTCCCTGGATCCTTCCCTTGGCTGTTCTCCTGACTCTGTGGCAGCTCTTCAATGCACTCCCTGCTCACTCTTCTCTTCATACAGTGACACTGAGCTATCTTCTGAAGAACAAAAAGAGTCTTGACCATTCTGCTTTTCCCCATCTCTCTTTCCCTTTTTGAAGTGAGGGACCATTACCTCTCCTTTCTTCGGTCCTCTGCTTGTTTGTCCATTTTGGCTGTACACCAAAATCACAACAGAGTGGGAGGGAGGTTACAACGGGTGCACCATGAGTCAGGCTTGGACAGGGACTCCTCAGACATTGCTGCAATGAAAAATTGGGTGTACCCATTGGAAAGTAATCACAGGAGCCACCTGATACAAGGTCCTGGTCGTTATTTTCTTGAGGTGTTTTCTCCAAATATTGATGTTTCAGTGAAACATAAGAAATATATTTAACTGCCTTTAATTCTTTTGTGCAATTTCTGCCCCAGGGTGTTAGACACTATTACTGTGTGCTGTTAAATACCTGTTGAGTTTATTCCACGGTGACTAAAATAATTATTTTTCTAGTTACTAAAGCATTTGGAGAGCTTCCAGGATGAAAGTGAATATAGAAATGCTAAACATTTACTATTCTAACAGACAGCCATCAGTGCTTTATGAACTATCCCATTACATCCAAAAAAATATCACTGTGATTTCACAAATGAAATCTTGACAACATTTGCTTTAAATTGAAAGACTCTATTTCTGCTATATCAAGAACAGTGTTAATATCGATCCTGGTGCTCTACAGAGCAAACTAATCTTTTCATTGTGGCACTATTGAAAATCTGGTCTAGTACACTGGTAAAAGTGCATCTTTCAAAGTTACCAACATTGAGAAAGCAAATCGTTACATTCTTCATTAATTAAAAATGGCTTATAATAACATTAATGATCTTTTCATCAGAGTATGTAATTTAGGTAATGGCAGCCTACCCCATTAACTTCTCCTGGATTTACCTTGGCCTTCTAACTCCTCCAACTGATTATTACCTAATTTGTGAAGTCTCCCAAATGGGTCATTAGCTCTTAAAGAGATGTCTCCTGCTGTTTGGTATATACCCTAGAAACAGTAGGCTGTCAGAGAGAGAGCTAGTTTCAAACTAGCTCTTTCTGGGGGGAAAAAAAAAAGTTAAAGAAATGCCAGATTAAATCAAGTTTGTGAAGTGAATCATGGCTTGAAATATCCCCAATACATGACTAAGTAAGACATCACACAGATTTTTTTTTTTTCCCCACAAAAGAGGACTGGCAGCAGAGCATATGCCAGCATATGTGCCCTTGTAAGCACCTGCAATTCCTGCTGCTTCCAGTCCCTAACAGCAATTGTGCAACCAGGCAGCCATCTAATGTGCTAAACTAGGAAACCAAGGAGAAAGGCTCATGGGACCAGGCCCTGTACTCCTCACACGGAGACCTTCCCTCTCGGCTTCCCCAGTCCAGGTTAGAAATTGTGAACCAAAGGCAGAGCAACCTGAGACTGCAGGACCAGCAGCATTTGGTTCAAGTCCATGAACACCCAGGGCAATGCCACATTGGCCAACCAATTAGTGATAATGTCTGCTGCCAAGGGAGAAAAGCAAAAGATCTTTTGGCCTTTCTCGACCATAGGTTACATGTACAGGTTTGTGGGTTTTTTCCTTTACAATATGATGTAGGGTAATGAGATGAAAAAAGTGAGTGTGACTAAGTAAAAACTCTTTGTATTAATGCACTGATCCACAAGCTATTCCTGCCAAACAGAATAAGTGACCACTGGCTGGCAATATCTGCACTGCAGGAACTTTGAATGAAGAGGTGTTGAACAAATTACATGTTTCCACACAAAGAATCACGGCACCATAGAGTGGTTTGGGTTGGAAGGGACCTTAAAGATTATCTCATTCCATCCCCCTGCCATGGGCAAGGACACCTCCCACTAGACCAGGTTGCTCCAAGCCCCATTCAATGTGGTCCTGAACACTTCCAGGGATGGGGCAGCCACAGCTTCTCTGGGCAAACCTGTTCCAGTGTTTCACCACCCTCACAGTGAGGAATTTCTTCCTAATACCTAATTTAATTCTACCCTCTGAAACCATTCCTGCTTGTCCCCTACACGCTTTTGTAAAAATCCCCACTCTAGGCTCCTGGTAGCCCCCTTTAGGTACTGCAACACTTCAATTTTTTCAACTAAACTTAACTTATATAACTTCACTATTGGCAAGTGCTTCCATTTGTTTAGCAGCAACTTCTTTGTTCTATTCCTTTACTTTTGTAAATATCTCAAGACTCCCTCCTCCTCTCCATTTCTCTCAGTTTTCCTTATTTTCACTGCAATCATCACCTCTTTATAAAATTAAGCTACTCTGTACTAGTTCTACCTGGTTTGCTGAAATGCCAACACCTATGTTTTATGCCTGTAGCAAGGACAAGACATGTGGTGTCCTCCGAGATTAAAATCAATGTCTAGTATGTCCCAGTACTATGGGGATCTGTAGAACATTAATTAACATACAAAAATCAACATTCTCCACTGCTGTTTTCATAGCAAACAAATAGCTCTAAATCAGTACAAAATTCTCAACTTCCCATTTCCATCATTTTCCCTGGAATAAGTCAAGTAAACATTGTAGGTACTTTGGTCACTATGACCTTTATGCAACATCATAAGATATGCAACATCAGAGGCAACATGTAATCCCAAGGCTGAAAAATAGGGAACTCTGTGATCAAAGACTTTTAGTCATTTTCCAGAAATTCCTTTTTATGTAAGAAATCTGTTTCATAACTTGTTCTGACAAATGTCACGGCTGGAGAAATTCTTTCTCTCAGGGAAGATTTATGATCCATAGGATGGTTTTCTTTCTCCGTGTTCTTCAGAAGAACGGATTCAACGAATACAAACTGCTCATTGATTTGTGTTTCTCCATGTTCCGCACAAAGAAATAAAATACAGGAACGAGAAAATGACAATACTCATTATCTATAGGTAACTTCTTGGCACCAAAATATCATCCAGTGTGATCAACTAGAAAGTGCTGAGGTACTAGCATAGAATGATGCAGCAGGAACTGCGTTTTCTGCAGCAAGACCTGTGTTTATTCTGTTCTTCATGCTGGTCACCATGTTGGCAGGCACATCAACAGCAGCAGACGGTTTTGAGTAGGGACTGCCAAAACACCACACACAGAAGGTTGCCCCCTTCATGGGAGGATTTCAACTGGGATCTCTTGAGCGGTCAGGGCAACAGCTGAAATGTCACAGGAGACGTCACAGAGCAGAAGTAATTTTAAGGATAAGCCAGTTCAGGACTTGTCACCTCTGAACAACAAAACAGAAATGAGAATTGAACTCTCGTTAACCAGCAGCAACCAAAAACCTGGGACGCAGTTCAGTTTTCCTCTGACTGGGTCACAAATGCCTTGGTAGCTAATGGGCTGATGACCCATGGCTCAGTTCGGCCAAGGGCCACAACACAGATCTTCTGAACTTACACTGGTGAGGACTGAGGCCATTTGTGCTTCTAAGCGGGGTTTCAAGGGGATAAGTTTAGTCAGCCTGCAAAGGACAAGTAGACAGAACTGCAAAATCTGAGCAAGAACAGTCAGTAAGGTCTTGTTTCGAGAATGCCTTTGAATAACTTGTATACACAAAGTTAAATGTTGCTTGAGTTCTTCCCTGAACGAGGACTGAACGCCAAAAGTATCAGACTTGGGGGGTAATGAGGGGTTGTCAGTTGACTTCACTGGGATATGATACCATGTTTTGCAAGCTGCGTTTTTATTCATTACTACATGGATACACCTGAAAATAAGATGAGGGCTACACTGGAAAACATTTAAATGCATTCTGATCTCCAGGAATCAGCAGTAACCTGCAGTCTCTCCCTCTGAGATGGACCTGATGTCATAGCTGTCCTGAACTCTAGGTACTGTATTTTTGGCTGTAGCTTTCTCAAACTGCCCAGACACCCAATTCAAACTGAGGACATTCAGCACTTTTAAACCCCTGCACTGCCTTTGTAGTTTGCATATAAATCTGAGGAAAAATAACAGTCTTACCACTGAAGGATGATGCTTTAGGCAGTGGAATATTCTTTGCTGAATTACAGTTAGCCTCCTAAGGACATGCAACATTTTAAATCATAAAGGTCTGAACTGTATATAGCAAAGAATAGGTAATTTTGAACAATATGCATGACAAATGCAAAAAGTATTACTTAGTGACCTAGAGTTTTAAAATGCCCAAGAAAACATTAAAAACTAACAAGATCCTCACAGTCTCTATGCTCATCTCTTTGGCCTGAAGTATGAATATCCTTATTACTGGTAAACAATATGATTTAAAAAAAAAATAGCCTTTATGCAATTCAATTGAAGACAAACCTAAGATGTTTTAATATTTGGTTTGCATTTCTTCTATCACTTTTGAGTTTTGCCATTCAGTATTTTTATAATAAAATCCACGTATCATTTGCTGATAAAAAAGGTATTGTAGCATATTTCCAATGTAAAGGGTATTTAAGTCCAGGCAAAAGCAAATCAGCTATAAATTAGTGTATTCAACATACAAAAATGCTCTTTATGTTAACACTTTAGTTTACAAACTAGTCTCAAACTGTTGGCAATTTAAACAACCTGCTCTTGGCCAAAAATAATACCCATCATTTTTTAGTTATTGCATAGGTTCAACAGCACTTCTCCTTGTAACATGCTTATCAGACCAATATGCACAGTGATCATTGGGTATTATCAGCTGGAAGTGGGAAATGAAAACAGCTTCAGTATTCCTTGTTCTTCCTTATTCCCCTTGTTTCCAGGAAGGCATAGTGGTTACTTCAAGAAAACAGATGGAATTTTCCCCCCAAAATAAGCCCCAGCAGCTGCCTCTTGTGCTTTTGAAACAGCCTGCTGAACCATTTGCACCACTTGCATGTTCCCACATGGGAAAAGCCCCACTCCCACGTGCTGCAGCTGAAGGTAAGACTGATGCTGAGCACTACTCAGCAGACACTAACTTACAGGAACTGTTTCTTTGGTCATGCATTGTTTAGTCACGAAACATGACGGTCCACAGTGGACAGGATTTTTCTTCATCCTGAGCCATGGCAGCCTTTCCAGGTTATTCCAATGCCGGGCCATACATGTCCATGCACACCCCACCCTATTTTGTCCCTGAGCCGGTAACATTGTCCCAACAGTGCTGGCTGTTGCAACATGCACTCAATATCCATGTGAAGACATGTAACTATTTCCCTGAATATCCAGGGTATGGAGGGGGTGGGGGATACTGTATCGAAGTCTGTGGGGTTGGAGTATAAGGTGGAGGTAGGTCAGCTGGGTACTCCATTTCGAATTCATAACTGTATGGTGGTGGAGCCACTGAAATGGGAGAAAAAAGAAGACATAGTTAAAAATCTGTTTTTCAGATGCAGCCCTCAAGTATTTCCTTGTTGACATCCAGATTTCCACACAACTGATACAAAATCTCCTGGCAATGCATTCAGTTGTTTTTCAGGCTGCCCTTATACAGTCACTTCACATCAGTGAGAGTCTTTGCTTATTGCCCTTTCCTTCCCTTCTTAGCCGTGTGCCACCAACGTGCTGTGCTGGTAACAGTGTCTGAATGGCTGTATAGGAGGGAATGTGGCAGAGCTAAACTTAATTCCGGGAAGGAAGGCTGGGTGTCTATCAGATCCACTCCCTTCCACCTCCTTCAGCAGCAACATGGAATTTATGTTGTCCCAAAATGACAGGGCAGCCAGGGCTCTTGATTTCCACAGACCCTCTGGATCCCCAGGAGATGTGTGACATTCCACACCACGGCAAGCACAGCAGCATCACACCTCCCAGGGCAAACGCCGGACATCCCACCACGGCTCAGGCTGAGGAAGAACAAAGCCTTCCCCTTGTTCATACCCATGGAGACATCTGAGGAGAACCCAGCATTTATAAACCAGGTCATGCATTTAGGAGACAGCAAAAACATTCACCAGTAGCTGAAAACATTTTCTCAATTTCTTCTATTCACCTCAGAGAAGACAGATCCATTCAGTGACAAAAGACAGTAAATGCTGCAGAATGATAGCACGGTAGGAACTGCAGGCTCCATATCAACATCCCACTAGAGTAGTCTATAAAATTTTAAGGTCCAGAGTCTGTTCATGTGACCATGTCACTGTTAAGGTCCTGAGTCTGCTCATGTCTCCACTTATGTCACCACAGATGCTTTCCTATTCCCTCCCTAGATGCCTCAGGCAGACTGGCAGTGCAATAGCACTTGCATAGAGAGAAAACAGAAGCCCAGGATGTTCATGATGGGGGGAAGAGATTCAAATCCCAGTTTGCCATGGAAAGCATGCCCTGCTCTTAGAAAACTGAGTTGTTGCTGTGGCTGAGGCCATTCCTGTCCAAAACAGACGGAGGGTTGGTCACAAGCCCTTTGGCCAAAGCCAGATCAGTCATTATTCCAGAAGTGTTCATGACAGCGGGGAACACAAAAATCATTTCAGAGTTTCCCCATCCTCCAAAATCTGCTGCTGCTGCTGAGAGGAAGAACTGCTTGAACTAATGTTTGCACCAGGAACTGCGAGCATGTGGAGTCAAACTGCCTGGAGGTGGAGAGATAAGAGTGAGTCATTGCAGGAGCAGACTTGGGGAGGAAAAGGCTACAGCCCTGGAGTTTTCATTTTGCTCTTGTTTTTACGGCTTGCAGCCACTATTAGTTTCTGAAGTAGCTCTTCAGCAATTCATGGTTGAGAATATTGATGTTTTCTTTCATTTCACACCTCTCTATGCAAAACAATGTTGCAATTACAATGACGATTATAAGAGGCCTTCAGTTTAACTGGAAAGTAGGAGCATGAGGGAGAAAACAGACACTAAGACTGGTAAGTGTGATAAAGGAACACATAATAAACATTGCACAGCTTGCCTATAAGTATACATAATCCACCTGGGGTTTGCTGCAACCTTTGCAGCAGGAGGGAATATAAAGGCAGGGAATCTCTAAGAGTGGGATGGGGGACTTCATGCATGAAACACCTTTGCATTTTATTACTGTGAATTCTCAGAGTTATCCCAAGGCAATCGCTCCTGGATTTATAATTAACAATGTCACTGAATTGCATAAACACTGTTATGCTGCTTCCAGGGTCTGCTTTGCTCTTCAGCACTTTCATGTGCTAGGTGGGGAGTCCAGACAAACGAGCCTTGCAGACCCCAGCTGGCTCAGTGCCACCTCTTTTGGTGCTCCTGTTCCCCAGTCCAGGACTGGTGTGAGTTGACAAGTGTGGTGCAGTGGGTGGCTCTGCAACAGAGCTGGCTCACGAACAGCCTGAGGTACCAGCTCTCACTCATTAGACACAACTGCACTGCACCAGATCCCATGAGGGGTCCCTGCTGTCCCCTGGGGTGCCCCAGAGCCTGTGCAGTTTATCAGCTCAGTGCCAGACCTGGTTTGGGCTCTGTGCCTCCTCTGCTGCTGCCTGCACCTTAAAAAAACATTATATCAAAACCATGTGAACCCACAGAGGAGCCTGAATTGAGAACTCCAACACTCAGCCAACTTGGACCAAGGTGCAACAGGCACCTCTGCACCATGTCCCTGCCTGTGGCAGAGGGTTGGAACCAGAAGATCTCTAAGGTCCATTCCAACCCAAGCCATTCTAAGATTCTATGACCATTCTCCAAATTCCTATCAGTTCAGGTTAGGCACAGTGCCAGGTGGATACAGAGAGCTACTTGGATCCAGCCCTGCATCCCAGCCAGCAGTCCCTCCTGGGACACACAGCACAGAACACCCTGCAGAGACGCCCGTGTGCCCTTGTAGAAGTCATCTGGGATCCTGCAGCTCCCAGCAGGCCTCGTGAGCTCTGGCCAAGTACCAGCCAGGTCAGGTTGCATTAGACCCCACATCACCACTTTAAGCCTTTGCGCTCTGATCCACAGACCTTATTGTCCAGGTTTTCCCCTCTCCGTGGTATGCCAGGCCCCCATCTTATTGGACAAGGGAAAGGAGCTGGCTGCACGTGAACAAGAACAAATACAAGAACCAGATCACAAAGGAAGAACAACTGATCTGTTGCCAGAGAGCCTCTGGCTCAGGGAGGTCTGTCCTGCACAGCGCAGCACTGCCCTGAGTGAGGACTCAACATGCTCCTGCAGGCACCGCAAGGCACACAGCTGTGTGAGTGTGGCACCTGGCCAGACCTCATTAGCCCACTGAGCAGCTGAATAAATCAGCCTGGGCAGAGTGATGCACCGACAGACACTGCACACACAGAGCTGGCCTGTGTTTCTCTCAGCAGGGAGCTGTGCCGTTCCCCTCCGGACCGAGAGGAGCCTCCTGCTGCTGTCACATCCCTCGTTAACTGTGGAGCTGTAAGCACCCAAGGACAACACTCCTGCCATGACCACAGGCGCTCCTGCAGGGCTGTCACGTTGCCCCCTTACCTGGGTATGTGCTGATGGTGTTGATGTGCGTGGTCCGGATGACCCCTACTCGAGTCCCACGGTTGCTCTTCATGCACATGCAGATACAGATGGCAATCCCAGCTATCACTCCCATTATAAACACTATGCCAAAAACAATTCCAGCTATTGCTGTGCCTCTGCAAGGGGAATGGAAACATGCAGTCAGTCTCAGCCAAATAACGTTTACAAAACAAAATTTTCTTCTCAGGAACAGCCCATATTTAAGAAAATAAATGCATACTGACAACTGAAAATGCTGCAAATTTTGATCCACTGGGGCATGTGAATAGAAAAAAATGAAAGATCTTGGAGACCAATATGAGAAATGCTTTCAAAGTTGCCTTTGCAATTGTGCCAGATCACTCTGCTGATTTACCATATATTAAATCCTCCCATTCCAGGGCCATTTGAATTTAACTACTTTTAAATACTATCAAGAATAATTCCTTCCCTTCTCCCTCATCACACGAGACTTTTTTTCCCCCAGAGGCATTAATATGATATTCTTTTGAAAAGAAAGCGCAAGTTATCCCCAGTAATATATTCCAGAAGCATCCATGTGCATGCTGTGCTTCCACAGGAATACTGTCATTGTTTTATCTCAGGTCAAAAAGTCCTTCTGTTCTGCTTCTAAGACCACAGATTAAGGAGAGCCTCCTCTTCTATAGGATGAGTGGCACAAAGCAGAGTGAATGCCCAGTCTTTCACACATCTGCCACTGCAGCCAGCACAAATATTTGAGGCTTATATGATTTCTTTTAAAATGGTCTAGAGGAAATTTAGCTCAGCCCCTGAAGTAATGAACCAGACTTTCCTTGAAATTATAATATAAAGGAAAGAAAGCCTTATTGCACTGACACATTGGAGAAAAACCTCACCAAGAGGTACTGAAGAGCTCCCAGTAATACTGAGGGTAAAATCAGCCTTTCTGATGAACCCTACTTCACTCAGGTTTGTTGTCAGCCACAGGCAGTGAAGCATATGTTACATGAAAGATGGTATTTACAGCCTACCCTTTTATGAAAAAAGCCCAGTGACTTGCCAGAAATATTCCTACTCTGTGCATCTCTTCATCTCCCAGCAAAGTCTTCCAACAGAAACCTTGCCAGCAACCTTTTCACTGGATATTTTAATCAATCTAAACTGATAGTTTGTGAATGTGAATAAGCCCCACTAGGAATTTTTGCAATTTGGAGAATAAAACAGGCACTGCAATGTAAAAACATTAAAAGGAGTCTAAACCACAGTTTAGCTCCCCCATACATGCATGGGAACGCATAGCAGGCCCAGTCTTCAAAATGCTGATAGCCCGTTGGCTTCCAAACACTCAGCAAGAGTCAGGATGGACTCAATAGCTGAAAAACAAGACCTTTTGTGTAGGAACCTAAATATGAATTTAAGAGCTTGTTTTTAGGCCCCAACTATTCAGGAAGTTGGCCAAGATTTGCAGTACAATCACTGAATTGTACAGCATAAGTAAACACAGACCACTTGCTGTCTTACTGAAATACACTTCCAGGGAGCTAAATTGTTCTCTGCTGTTATGTAGCAATGAATGAAGAGTGTGCAGGGAGAGCAAACCTGTTAATATTTTGTGGAATATATAAAGACCTATTTCACAAAAGCCTAAATCATGACAGCAAGCACCTGGCCATAAAACCAGTAGCTCAAAACACTGAAGTGATAAAGCGCTTTGGTATTAACCACCATGAGTAACTGAGGAGCACACTTACAATAGCTTGCATCCAACAAAAAGGAAGTCTGATCCTCTTGGAAGATGTGACCAAGAGGCCTCCAGTTTTCCCATCCTGCTCTCTCTGGGAACACTATCACTACCTTGAGAGAAACTGCCATATGAGACAACAGTTTGATTCAGGAGACATTTTAACACAATGCTCTCTCCATTCCATAAGGTTTTCTAGTAATACCACAATTAAAAAATCACAGTATCCCTATTATAAACAACAGTGATTAGCATCTGCTCTTGCTCCATCCACTTATTGGATGAATCATGTGAGCTCTGCATCCCAGAGCTGCAGGGATCTCTCTTACACTGAAATAATCCCTCTCCCAGGTGGATTCCCAGCAGCAGAACCAGCCACTGCTGTCCACTGGCCTCCTATCCTGAACTGCACTTCTGCTTTGTTCATTGTCCACTGCTGCCCATGCATCCTGGGCATGCTCCTGCATCCCAGGTACGCTCTGCCTGGCTGATCTTCTCAAATCCCATAAAACACAACAGTTTCTTCCACTTCCAACCAGCTGCACCCTGAGGAAAACTTAACCTCCACCATAAAAAACTCACAAAAGTGGGTAACACAAAGCACATGCTACCTTCCCAGTGCTAGATTAAAATTCCTGGATTAATGAAGTAAATTTTAAACACAGTTTTAAACAGTTTGTCTCAGCTGTCTCCAAAGGCAAAGGTGTCCTGTTTGCTCCAGAAGTGGTCAGCCAGATGCCACATGACATCTGCCCTGAGAGATGGGTTGCGCTCTTCATGGGCAAGACAGCTGCAGAAAGCCCCTCTGCATCTGCCTGCATCTGAAGGCCTCTCAGACTAAACAGAACTATACTGAAAAGCAAAAGGCACTTCTGCCAGCCTAGCAAACCCAGGTCAGTAAGTAAAACAAGGAATTGTAAGCCATTCTTTTGCTGGTCCCCACCATAGCTCCTGCTGGTATAGCCAGAAACAAACATGGTCACCAAAGACAATATTCACCAGCTGAGCTCTGCTGACAAAATTGGCAAGTGCAAGTCTTGCTTGCAGTTCTGAAATCAGGACAAAAAGCGGTTTAAATAGGCAGACCCACTTCTGCCTGTGGATTCAGGTTTTCACACTGCAGTGGTAAATTTAGACCACGTATGGATGGTTACGCAAAGAGAGCCTGAGAGACAGAGCAAAAGATATAGGTCACTTTTAAAATCCAGTTACAGCCTGACTGAGTACCAGGATAAAGGTGCTCACTGGTTCTGGTGGGCTTCAGATCAGACCCAGTGCCATGCACATGAAACAGCTCCAGGAATCAAGTGTTTGAGTTGAAAGGGACCTGTCTGAGAGGACTTAGGGAGATGTACTCTCACACATGTATATAACAGAACACACATATAACACTATGCCACCCTCTGACAATGAGTCAAAATGTAAACCCACCCTGATTCAGAGAGCTGCAGCCCCTCACAATGGCCTCCAGTGAAACCAGGAGCAGTCTGACTCCACACATCAGGCTGCACCTTCTCCACACCAAATCCTGGCAGAACTATGGTCATGCAGTAGCTGTCCTGGGCATGCAGCACAAAAATAAATGCTGTTCTTTTTGTAGAAAGCCTATGGGATGACTAGAATGTATGAAGAAAAATAAGTGTGTGTTTATTGTGAAATGATAAGGTTTATCTTTGCTCTATTATGGGATTTTTGAAAATAAATATCTTATAAGTAAATATCCTTTATTTTATATTAAAACCTGTTTGCTTTGTCCCTCTTTCCCTGGTATTTTAGACTTCTGTACAGAGACACAGAGGGGTACAGTGGGTTTTTGTGCTATCGCCACTGTAGAGCTGTTCAAGGGAAGGCGCCTAAGAAAAAAAGGACACTGGAAAGCAAAAGAAGACCTAGAAACCACACAACAGAATTATAGAGAACTGCAAGTTTGAAAGAAAAGGGAAAACTTTGACATTTAACAATTTGAAGGAAACCATGAATCTTATGGCTCAATAAATTAGTGTTTCCTGAAGGAAGGATGATTGCTGAATAGGAATCAATTTTTAAATGCACTGCCCAAATTTGGGAGCCAGGTGTACATGGCCCACACTGTTGTATGGCAGGGACTTTGTAGTCCATTGGCCTCTGTTTCTCCTTCTTGAGTTCTGCCCTAACTTCATACGTGGTATGGAGCTTTTAAAAAAGGGGGAAAACATTCTCTCCTGGCCTTTTCCAAAGAGTTGCCTCCTCAGCAACTTTCTGACACAGACAGGTTGGTTTCATTTTTAACTAAGTGGGTTTCTTTGCAAATCTGTCCAGCCTCATCCTAAAATCATGCAAATTTTAGCATCCACAGCCTCACATGGCAAAGAGTTCCCCAGCTTAATTGTAATAGAATCACAGAATCATAGCATGGGTAGGGGTGGAAGGGACCTTAAAGATCATCTCATTCCAAACCCCGTGCTGTGCACAGGGACACCTTACAGCACACCAGGTTGCTCCAAGCCTTGTCCAACCTGGCCTTGAACACCTTCAGGTATGGGGCATCCACAGCTTCTGCGGGCAACCTGTGCCAGTGCTTCACCAACCCCTGAGTAAAGAATTTCTTCCTAATATCTAATATAAACATCTGACAAACTGTCCCCTCTGGACTATTCTGAACTGAATGCCCAATAGTTTCACGTGAGGCTCCCAGCCCTCAGCTCATCACCCACCAGCAAGCCCTTCCTTCTGCACAGCCCATGGTTTTAGAGACCTTTAGCATCCCCCTTGGCAGCCAACTCTTCCATGTCCTGCAGGAGCCCAGGCTGTTCTGCAGGAGCCCTCTTGGCTGTTCTGCCTACAGAGGGACCTCTTCATGCCTTGATCACCCCAGCCACCCCTCCGTGCACTTTTTCTCAACCTCTTCTGTTGTTTTCTGAGAGCCACTGAGCTGCACATTAACATTTGCTGTATTCTTCACTATTTCCTTCCTAAATAATCCACAGTATTAGATTTTATTTTTCTCTTGGCTATCAAACAGTGGGAAACTAAGGTTTTATGGCCCTATTTAACACAGTACCAAGTCTCATTTCTGGGAGGTAATGTCAGTCCAGAGCCCACCAAGTCGTGTGGGAGTTTGGGTTGTTTTCCCCTGGGTGCATTGTGTAGTATTTATGGGCCCTGGATTTTCTGACACGGTGCCTGGACTTGTGTCCTCTACCAGAGGACAGGCTCGAACTAGCACAGGTGAGCTTGAGCCACCAGTTCTGCCAAAGCCCAGTTCACTGTATAATATTGAATTTAGAAACTATCACTGCAGAAGGGGCAGTGCTCTGCACCAGAGATGCATTTATATTGGGATAAAGGCCTTTTCATCCTGTAATTGCTCACGTTAGCAATTTTACAGCAATTTGATCGAGCATGGCAAGTTGTGAGAAGCATGTGAGGATCAGCATTCCAACTCTGCCTTTGCTATATTCATTACCATATTACTGCAAGGAAGATATGCCATTCTCAGTCTTCTCTTTGCTCAGCTGATCTCTTCCATCTCATCATCTTTCCTAATTTCCAGTACTTTATTAGTTCTCCAATTAATTTATTGCCAACTCTGTATCTATGATTTGCTGGCACTGCATCTCTAGAATAATATTAATAATAATGCATGTAATACACTTTGGAATACTACTGCTAATATTAATAAATGGCCTTTGTTTTTTCCCCTTTCAGGTATTCAAAAAAAAAAAAAAAACCACCCGATAAGGGATTTTCTTAAACTCAATTCTCTGAGATAAAATAAAACACACCAAAAAATCAACGATCTTTGATATTCTGATCCAGCCATTCATGTTTGGGAAAAAGTACTCCTTGGACTCTCAATCAGACTTGATGTGATTTGGAGAGAGGTAGTGTTGGGCTATTTATTTGATTTGGTTGGCAAACTCCGGGTTACTTGGACCGACAGCAGAACTGCAGCAGGGTGATGTGCCATTTCCTCCTGCCTCCACCACAGCAGGCAGGACTGTTCTGGAGCATTTGCTCCTCCCCATAGTTGTCCCTTTATTGTCATAAGGAAAAAAACACCTAGTGAGTGATTCTCTATGAGACTGGCTCTGCTATCCAGGGCATTTTGGCTTTACAGCTCAGGTACAAGCAAAACCTCACAGCAAAAGCTGATGGAAGAGTGCCTGAATCAGCCAGGGGCTTAATCAGCCAGGTACCCCCAGGGCTGAGCTAGCAGCCTTCTCACCACAGTCTTACAGCCCTGGAACAGAGTCACCAGGGTAGAGTGGACTGAAAAGCCATCCAAATTGGGAATCAGTTAAGTAGTCAAGAGAGCTGTTGCCCCTTGTTTTAAATCAAAAGATTAGTTTACAGAGTGACAACTCAAATGGACCAGGCTTGCCTTTGAGGTTTTACTTTGCAAGGTGTATTTATACAAAATTCCAACTAGTACTTTTTTTAAATACACTTTTTACCACAGGGAGGAAGGCGATGATTGTCTGCTTCCGTAAACATATCCCGTCTGCCTATGTTAAAACCGGGCAGACTGTACTTGGACAGTATTTCCCTTCTTTTCCTCCTTTTTGCTGTATTTAAGGTGTGTTGTTAATGTTTAATTCCTTCCAAATAGCTTCCTCTGTGCCATTCCCTCTCTACCTTGTTACATTTGCAGGACTATTAACTCAAGCACCAAAATACCCTGAGTAGCAGCTGTACAATGAAAAGGCAGTGGGTAATCATCCCAATTCTCAACCTCCCTTCTCCCAGCTCCACGTGGACAGGTCACCACCGTGAGACTGCTCCATGTTGTTAAGCTACATAATCTTGCAAAGGGTTAAAGGATATGCTGCCTTTCAGTACTGCCAGAGCCTGAGCAACAGGGTACCTTATCCAGCTTGTTAAAAGGCTGCCGAGCCACTGAAGCATAACTGTGGCACACTTGCAAAACCAGAGAGAAATATCATATTAACTGTGAACCCAAAGGATACGTAATTACAGCTTGTTCTGGTTTGGGCTATCGTCAGACAGGCTTTCCAGACAATTTGCCTTTTGAAAAATATGTACACATTTTCTGCTTGCTTCCTTTATGCCAAACCATACGCTGTTCTCCCCAACACGCTGCCGGAGGTGCTGCTTGGCCAGCAGTGCTGCAAAAGCGCTTCAAACAAGCAGTCCTGGACAGGCCATGGTAGCTGCCACAGTAAAAGGAGCATTGAGAAAGTGAGCTCTTGCTCCAGCTGGCTCCTGAACTGCTCCCCCTGCCTGAGATCCTCCTGCACCCCCAGACAGAGGGGTTAGAGGGAGGGATGCCATCGCTTCCACCCTGCTTATGACTCAGTGCAGGCCTGGCCCAGAAATAATTTTATGGACGAAGGGAATGAGGCATGAAATAGAGCTGCGGGGAGCACACTGAAATATAGAAAGCACAATACTTAATATACAGCAGTGTTAATTGATCACAGCTAAACAAACACACTTTGATCAGTCCCAGCCTGTCCAGCATTTTCATCAGACCAACATTGTGCACACATGCAGATGCTGGCTTTGAAACCCTGAGTCTATCTGTCTGGCAGTTCCAAAATTTCAGAACATTGCCAGAATCTGAAAAAACCCAACCCAACAATGCTTATTTGAATTAAAACAAGAGATTAAAAAAAAAACTAAGTCAGAAATACATAAGCAATGCAGGGGGCGTTCTTTTTTGACCTTTTATGTGGAAGAATTCTTATAAGATATTGCAAGGTTTCCAGTTACCACTTTTCACCCTTATGCTCTCCTGCTGTTTCTCTGTCCTTGTTTTGCAGCAGCTCCTCTCGCCCCACCTTTCCCTCTCAGACATCCTGTTCCCTGCAGTCATGACCTTCCCTCGCTCTGTAATGTGCTTCACATGCTTCCCTGGAAAGGAAACAGAAGCCATAATGCAATTTCCACTTTCCAAAACATTCCTCGCTGTGCTCACAAATTCAAGGCCCAACCTGATGTTTACTTAAACAGAAAAATGTGGCCCAACTGTACCTAACACAGCCTTTGCCTTAAAGTAGGGGTATTTATTTTCAATGCCAATTTCAGTTTCAATTGCTGGCTGAACCTGCCATATAAATACTTTCTGTATCAACAGCAATGGGAGAGGCTGAAATTACTGCCCAACTTCCAGCCCTCTGAGCATCGAAGCACGAGAGGGGTCAGGATGAGATGCTGGGCTTCCAAGGCAACTACGAAGTTAATAAGCCCTGGTTATAGTTCAGTTTGGGCATCTGGGTTACTGAGTGTAGCACTTAGGAAAATCTAGAAATGTTACATTTCTAGTAAGTCTTAACATGCTCTTTCTGACAGTGATTTTATTTATACTAGCTTCTGCAAATGCTTGCACAGTCCATGAGCTCAGTGCAGGTGAATGCTGCAGCTCCCCTTCAGGGAAGCTCTTCCTGTAGGAACCTGACTTACTGTTGTGACTTCTGGAAATCTTACTAGTCAGATCCAGAAATCTCTGAGCTATTGACAGTCAATGCAGCCTAGTTTTACCCAGGCATATATCTAGAGTGTATTTTTACCCAGCCTGAAGCTAAACCTGTGAAGCCATGGTTGCCAGGAAGGGTGATGCTTCAGCATCTTTTGTCACATCTGCTGCCTGCTTTGTACCTTTGTAACAAATCCCAAGGACAGCCACATGTGAGGTGATTTTGATGTGCCAGAGAACATCCTGCACAAAGCTAATTTTTGGTCAGCAAAACAAGTGTGCAGACACTTGAAAGGGAAAGGGTCAAAAGACAAGGCTCTTAACTCCTGCTTTGTGAGGCAGAAGAGCACCAAGGCAGGAAGGAGGTAATCCACAGATTAAGTGATTTTAAAAAAGGAGGAACTGCAATGGCTGTATCAGAAAGGACAGTTCCTCAAGGTTTCCAAGGCAATGGGCTAAAGAGAGAATTAAATCTCGAAATGGAAACCAATGGAGAGCTCTGCCATGCTCCAGGACATCTTCCGTGCCCTCCCTTCGTTTTACTGCTGTAAGGACAGAGCAGGAGACATGTCTTCATTGTTTCACACGGCTCTACCTGTTCCTATCAACTTCACTTATGAAGTTTTGCATGGTGAAGGCTGGTCCTTGCTGTCTTTAATTTTCTCTGGGTAACACTGTTTCCTTGACAGCCTTTTGTGTGCCATCCAGCCACTACCATCAGTGCTGCAGCACAAGCTGGAGGTGCTGGCAGAGCTTGGAGCATCCTCTGCTGCCACATTTCCTTCAGCTGGAACATCTTTGTTTCATGGGTTTCTTAACCAGTGAAAGAGAATTAAATGGTTGTGGGCAGAAAACCTTCCAGCCCTTAACATGACAATCGTACCTATTTACTGCAGTTTCTGAAAAATAACAGTAAAACCAACAACAAAAATAGCAGTAGCACTCTCCTTTATATGTTTCACTTGGAGGGCAGGGTGAAAAAGGATAGGCATCAGGGTGACTTTCCTCAGCTCCTAAGAGCTGGGACCTGATTCCTGGAAAAGGCATCCTGCAGGCATTTCACAGAAGTGCCTGTGTGATGGCACAGCAGAGACCAGGACTGGGTGGCTCGTGAGTGCAAGGCTGGAAAAAACTTCCAAAACTTGCCCTGCCTGTTCCAGGTGGCAGCACTAACTCATACCAAACTCAACTGACCATGTATCTCTGGCTAAAATGCAACAACTGAGTGAACTGAGATAAAAACATATTATTTCCCTGCCAGTTAAATCCTTTCCATAACAGGGTTCTCTTTCAGAAGAAAAATGCCACTAAATATAACTCTAAGATGCAACTCTTATAGGCTGTGTCCCTGGACTTTCTAGGATTCCTTCAGGGGCTCCCAAAGAAGGCAATGGTTCAAGCATTCAGTCTCAAAATACTCTTAATGGAGGCAAAAGCCCAAACTTGGCATTCATTATGTGCTTCATATAAAATTTCATGTTGTTGGCTGAAGATCTCCTTCCTGATTACGGGAAAGTTAAGATCAGCAGAAGCAATTTTTTCCTTCTTGGTAGTCAGCTCTGAAGACAAAAGTAGCCTAGAAGCCAATCTAGTAGCTTATGTAAATTGCTAAACCACATTTTTTATATTGAAAGATTCTGCCTAAATGCCATGTAGCCCCTAAATAAACACATTGCAAAGAAGTGCCCCATCAGCTCCCAACAAAGACAGCCAAGCCAAATGCGAGAGGAATGAAGACCACAGAGTACGAAGGGACAAGCCACCAAGTGCCACAAACTAGATATTACAAGAGTGACTACAGCTCTTTCGTTGTGTAAACTGAAGTAGAAGAGCATCACAGAGACACTCATCCCTGAAGTGCTCCCTGCTCATTCAGCCCGTTTTTTAGGAGCCCATCATTTTCTGTCAAGGGGGATCACAGATCTTCCCCTGGCATCTTAGAATATATCCTCATAATCTATTTAAAACCTGAATGGGACCTCAGATCATCCAGAGCAGCTTCTTTTCAGGAACACACAGTTTCTTCCTAAATTGCCTCTCTCTGAAATAAATATTGTCCTGGGAGAGATAAGGAGACACCTGAATGCAGCAGTGCCAGGAGTGTAAACCATAATTATCCCCAACATCACTGGAAAAGCATCAAAAGGTATAAACAAATTGGAGGTTTTAGCTCTCCCTGCACCTTCTGGAAAGACCAGCAATAATCCTGCTCCTTGTGTGGACATCATCGTGGTGAGGGAGGGAGCGCTGGGACCCACTTCCTGAAGCAGAGTCAGGGCTGGCACCAGTCCCTGCTGACAACACCTGCACATGGAAAGCAGCTCTGATGGTGAAGAGCCAAGCCCCTTCCAAGTTCCCGCAAAGTTCAACACACACGACATGCGTCGAGCTTTGCAGAAACTGGAATTCACGGTCCTTTCCTAACTAATGGCATTGCTTCAGCTCTTCTCTTTCACTGACATTAATGAGCTGTAAATCACACCCGAAGCAGAAGCTTATTAACTTTTCTCTTTTTTTTTTTTTTTTTTTTAAATTATTGGAGATTGAGGGAGGATGAAGGAGAGAATTTTGCCATATCATGCAACAAAGGAGAGGAAGACTGTAACCAAAAAATCCTTTTTCACAACAACGAAGTGAAAATAACATAGAATAAGACAAAGCAATAAAATATCTGAAAACGAGCGTCTGTCCACAAAACACTACTTTATGGACCAGAAAAAAATGCCTTTTGACATTTTCAGAAATCTGATTCTCAGAACATAAACTGTGCCTCCAAAATTCATCTATGATTTATTAAATTTCAACTCAAATTAGAAGATTTGACTGCTTTTAGAATTCTATGTGTTAGACAAATGAAAAAGATGTAGGGGGTTTTTTTTGACATTGAATAATCTGGAGTGGTTCTTAAATGATCTGGGAGAAAAAGCCTGGATTAAGAGATTAAAAACCCAGCACCATAAATTATTTGATTCCATTTTAAAAAGAAAATCATAAAATATATGCATTGCCTGAGTAACAGTGCAATAGCTTTTTTAAGTGCAGTGCTAGCTAGTACTGTATATTTTGAGACTAAATAAATCTATCTGAGCTTTGAATTATCCAGCAAAGGGATTTTTCCCTCATATCTTCCAATAAAAATAATAAGACATTGAGAGTTTAATTTTAGAAATTCTGAAGCAGAGTGAAAGAAAAAAATGTTTTTCATCTTCTCTTTCCATCTCCTTTTTCTAATGTACTTTAATATTCAAATCTTACCCCGTGAAAGCAATAAAAGAGCCTCTTCGGCATTCTTTTCTTTCTGTCAGATTTATAGCACCAATTCCATCTTTCTTTCTCATTTTCTCTTCCCAGGTGCTGTGTCAGAGCTTATGTGGGCCACAAAGACCCACTGAGGCTAAGCCAGCAGACGTTCTGGCTCTAAATCACCATTTGCAAAAACCTACAATGAACTTGAAAGTATTTACATAAGTCTTTGCAGGATTCAAGCCTTATTATGTAGCATAAGCAAATTATGGTTTTAGTGGCTTGGAATACCCTCATTAAGCATGCATGAAGTGCCATTTACAAATGTAAAAGGAGTTAAGTGCTTGGGTATATGAATCATTTTATGTTTCTGGTGGAAAGGACTATGAGTCAGAAAACTAAAAAAACATGAAAATTAAACTGTAGTTACAAAAACACGCCGTGGCTCTTCCAGGTTCCACAAAACGATGAAAGCCGCTTTATCTGAAGGCAGCTATGCTGAGGATGCAGAAGTCGCCGCACGATAAAAACGTGTGCACACGCTACATTAAGTACCGTTGAGCTAGGTTTGACCTCTCCCACCTCGGGAGATGATTGGGGGCTGGAGAAGAGCCAGTTACTGATGAATCAGCAATAAATTCCCTTCCAAGTGCATGAAATCCTTGCTCATCTGCCTGCACGGCCCAGAGGGAGTACAGAGAAACCCCATCGAGCAGTGAGGGAACGTGGATGGAGGACCCAGTCCCTTCCTCTCCTTGCCCAGGAGATGGGACATTGCTTGCTCTAGTAGAGCTGTGCAGAAGAGACCCCTTTGCTCTGGTCCCTTCCTCACAGTTTTGGTGTCATTTTTCCTAGTTTTTTATGCTAATGAGATGTAGCAAATAAAGCGCCCCGATTTCTTTAGGCACAGAGCCTAATGCCTTTTCCCCTCTCACGCAGGGAAGGCGAGAAGTGCATTCCCTGAGGGCCTTGCTTGGGAACCTCGAAACAAACTCAAGCATATGCTTAGGTTTAAATATCACACTCCCAAAGAAGCCAACAGACTTCATGCGCTCTGCTGAATAAAAGCCTAAATCCACTGCCTGTCAGACAATTAAAATGTTATCCTTCCATTCCAGTTTTGCCTCAGGTAACAGCTTTGACGCTCGCTTGACTATTTGAAATGAAATGCTCTGCTCCCTCCTCTCGGAAGCCTGAGGAGGGCTGGCAGAAGGCTCTCCCATGCTGTGATTATCACATTTGACAGGAGTTAAACACAACCGGGAACACCAAAGCGCAGCCAACCTTCAGGTGTCCTTCGCCATCCCACACGCTCTAGTAAGTCCACGCTCCTTAACAGGGCTCCAGCATTCGTCGTAGTTCCGTGAAGCAGCAAACAGCACCCACAAGCCAGGAGGGCTCCTATCCATGCAAATATCTCTGGCAGCAAAACCAGAGATGTAGTGACAATCTGAAGTACTTTGACAGAACAATCTGTAAGCACAACACTTTGTGAAGTTTCCCTTGAGGCTTTAAGTACTGCTGTCATGTCACGACCCGTTACTAATCTAAACTTGACACCAGTTTGCAACAGTGTGAAGGAAGAGACTGAATGCTGTTATATGGCTTGCAAAATATTCAAAACTTCAAAAGCATCCACAACCGCCAAACCACATATTAATATAGTTTTCATTAAGATATATGCTCATGGGGTCCATTTTCCCCCAAGGATCACAGTCCATTACAGTCACTTCAGACACATGCAACTGTTGGAAAGAGCAGACAGGTCAGTCAACAGTGAGGTCAAGCAGCATAAAAAAATGTTTCTCCAGGAAAACAGATTGAATTCTGCTCCTTGGCATAAGAAAACCATGTACCCCACTGACTAAAGGAGAATTACACTTTTAAATCAAGAAATGTACTTTAGTGTGCACAGTTAACTAATATACTGAATGGGAATACTGCGATCCATACGAGGATGTAGACTCTGCCATACAGTAGCTCCCCCAAAACAACCCCAGCCTGGAAACCATCACTTAAGAAGGGGTGAAAAAACTTATTTCACAATTTCATACCAAAATGGCTCATTCAGAGCCATTTTAGAGATATATTACTAGAATTATCAGACTTGTAGAGGAAGCGTGCAAAAGAAAAGGTTCTCAGTGATCAGAAGAATACAGCTCTGGAGCAGCTTTCCGGTGGATGCAGCAGGTGTGAGCCACTTGAGGGGCGTGAACGTTGAGCTTGGCACATTTATGGGTTGCCTGTGAAAGCAGGAAACCTGGTTGCAGTGACCTGGGAGTGCAACGCAAGCAAAAGTTCTGAATTCAGAGCTAAGCTGCAGTAGGTATGGGAAAAAAAAAGAAATACATCAAAAGGACTCACGTCTCTCTGAGTCAGCGCTAAGTCACCAAAGCTCTCGGAAAGCTCTGGGCTCCGAGACGGAGAGAGGGATCTAATTAGCAGCCTCCACTTCAAACTTCTCTGAATTTTATTTTTTTTTTCTGAAGCAGCTGCATGCATCAGCTGTTCCCATACAAAACACAGGAACACTCTTGCCTTAAGTTAATATTTACTGCAGCACAGATATTTTTGTGTCATCAGGACAAATGGAGGTGAGATAGTACCCTCGGGCAGGTCTCATGGCATAGGAGTGATGTTCTTGGTCACCTTCCTGATAATATCAGAAGCATGTCACAGACCAGCCAACCTGAACTGCTCAGTCAGTTAAACTAATTGGACTGTATAGTGAGGTACGAAGTAGAATTATGCTTTCCAACTCTGGGGAAGACAAGTGGTAAACGAAAGAACAGAGTGATGTGAAGCAGAAAGGCAGATGGTACAATAAGGTAAAGAAAGTACAAAATGGGAATCTGAGAGCAACTACACTGAAGAACCAAAGAGGCTAATAAAAGAGAGAATTAATTGGTCCTCCCTGTGTTGCTGAGGATCTCTCTTTCTGCCTTTCAAACATCAAAGGCTACTTGCACTCAAAGGCCTAGATGAATGCAAAGGTCCTGACTCAACAAAACACTTCACCACTCAAGAGTCAAACATATGTTTAAATGCTTAGTGGCACAGGGACTCCAGAGTTTAAAGGGGACGAGGAAAGCAGGAATAGAAAAATAAGTGGCAGAGACTTGGCAGAGGCAGCAGAATGTACTGCGTCTGGTACATGACATGAGCTGAAATGGAAAAAGCTGTGACAGAGTTAAGAACTAACAAGGCTTTACGAACCAACAGTCTAGATGACATAATGGCTGAGAAGGTCTGATCCTGATGTGAAGCTAATGAGACACACTGATTTCTCTAGAGCAGATCAGAATTTCATGAGCAGTGGTGCTCCTCCTCTGGCTTATGCCTCGCTTTTCAGGCAATGGCCTTGCTGCTTCTCAACCTTTATGTGAATAGTGAACATTTCAACCAGACTGAAAGTATGGGACAGGCATGCTTTAGGAACAGGACAGGAATGTGGGGGCGATGAGAATGTTTTAGTTCTAAGCACCTGACACAAGAGCATCCAGAAGTATGAGAAACCCACGAGAAACCCATGGCTGTATCACCTGGCACACACATGCTCCCATCACAGAATGAGATCCCGTCACGGGATGGCCACACGGTGAAGACACATCCAGGCACAGACTGCAAGAAGACTGATGGAGAATGAGAACAGCAGTTGAGTCAGATGTATTAATAAGCAAATTGGACACTTGTATATGAGGACTTTCAATCACTCCACAGAAGAAAAGCACCACCAGGACCACGAAAAAAATTAAGACTTCAAAAACAGGACAAAAGTAAAACATTATTGTGTATAACGAAGAAACTAGAGAAAACAGAGAAAAACAGGAAGGTGTTTCATCTTGACGTTCTGATTTTCAGGCTTTTTGTAATGGGCATCTTACACTCTGAGTGGCTCTTTTGCAGTTTCACTATGACACACTTCAGTGATGCATGTATGCCTGAACAAAAAATATGACTTATCAATCAGGTAAATGCATTTTTATCTGCCTGTTTTTAATAGTAACGTCTTGTCTATAGCTCTGAATAGAAGGTGAAGTCGATACGAAACCCATAAAGCAAAAGAATACAATAACTGGTGTATGTGACTTGATGGTGTAATTTAATAGACGCATTTCCTGCCATAAAAATGCACTTCTGCCTTTCTTATGACCTGCCAGCTTATGAGTAATGAAGTTGGTGATCTTCTAGCTACTTAATTATTGTAATGTTTCTTTAGTTTGGTTTTGCTTAGGAGTTATTTAATAATCCTTTTTTCCACATTCTACCCTCCTTTACCACATAGATTATAACAAAGAAAGATATTTACAGCTTCTTTTTTTCTGATCAGAGAACTCACATGGATAAAGTAACACACATGCCTTCATGTTTTGTAAGACTTTTACTTCAAACATCAGGATATCACTTGATTTTTATATCCTTCATCTTCTGCAATCACCAAAGACAGCAAAGCTCTGAACAGGCCTGTGTCAAGGACAAACCACCATTATTTTTAAGAAGCAATTGTCATTTTTTTTAAAGTAAATATAAGATAGTAAAATAAAAAGCAATTGGTCTGTATTTCTAACATCTAAGTTATTTATTTTGGAATAACTGGTCAGTATGTGCCGCATAATACAGTCACCACAGTAAGATATAAACACTGCAGCTGCCAAAAAAGTAGAAAGAAGTATCCACGGAATCATTTCAGTCCCACTGGGCTTTTGCTTTTCATTATCAGCAACTTATCTTGGAAGGTGTTTCATCTATTTCAAAATGTTTTTACAACCCCTTCATTTCTTTAACGGGTTTGGGGATTATGACCCTCCCAACACAAGGGAATCAGATAATTCTCAGATAAACATCTGTTTACAGACTGAAGGTTGTGCTAGACCTATTACCAGATGACGGGTGGTCTGGAGACCCTGTTGTAAACATTAACTTCTGGGATGCAGAGAAAGAGATAAATTAAATCCTTCCATGTAAAAATAGCAATTTAACAATGTTATTTTTTCTTATTTTTCTCCCTTTAAAATCAGGGTTCAGAAGACTTCGAAGAAAAAGGTTTTCACTAGTAATGAGTAGCTTAGCTGAAAGCTCACAGATTTAAACCATGGCATTCCTTTGTTCCTATTTAATTGTCAAAGGGAACAGCCATGTTTTAATTTTGCCTTTTCCTCATTTACCAATTGCACAGAGAGCCATTTCATTTATTGTACTTAGTTTCTCACAGAGTTAAACTCTACAAAACCAAAATGGAAATCCTGATCAACCACTAACAGTTCAGACTACCAGCAAACAGTTAGGTCTGAACTGCAAGAGTTTAAATGCAGTAAACACAGAAGTCATGATCACACACTCTACTTTTCCTAATCTTACAGCTGTGCTGGATTTCCACACCAGACTGGGTTTTTGATTGCCTTTGACCAGCATTTTGCCCTGTGCTTCTGCTCAGACTCAGTGAACACGCCATCTCGGGGTGAGGGAAAGCAGGAGGCAGGGAAAGAGATGATCTCTTTCCCAGCTTCCTAAAGAGCCTCCCCTCTTTTTAATTAATCAACACCATGCATGTGTGACAATATGTTCACAATACAGAAAAACATCTTCTTCTTTCTGTCCAGAGGACAAAAAAAAGTTGTTTCAGATCCCCAGCTGGCTTGAGAGAATGTGGAAGATGACAAATATTAATGCAGATGGCTCACCAGCCAAGGACCTCGCTCAGAGGGTTTCAGAATAATTTCTCTTCAGTAGTATTCAAATGACTCTTACTGTACTTTCTCTGTGCAAAACTATAGTCAGTGAGGGAACAAATAGTTTCTCCAACTCCTACAGCGCTGTACCAAGCAGGTACCCACACACAGCCCAGCACTGGAGCAAGGCAAAGTGTGAGCAGGAAGGAGCAGTGAAGATGAGCTTTTATGGACTGACCATACCCCCATTCCCCACCCCTTTGCCACTCAGAGTGGGGAGGCAGAGCAGCTGGGGATGAAGGAGTGAAGTTGAGCTTGGGATAAAGCCTAAGGGAGGAGAGGAGGAAAGGAGAAGGTGTTTTAGTTTTTGTCTTGTCTTGTTTCTAACGCTTCGACTCTATATTTATTTGGCAATAAATTGAATTAGTCTTTCCCCAGTCAATCCTGTTTTGCCCATGAAGGTAAGTGGCAAGTGACCTCCTCTTTTTTTTGTTGCCTTGGTAATGTTAATGTGACTTCCAAATCAGGGCAGTAGAAAGTTCTGTCTCTTCCAAAATTTTCTGCTTGGTGAGAGCAAATACAAAGCAATTCCCTATTGAGATATCAGAACTGGCACAGACCAGCAAAGAATACATCATATTTAAAAATGTAACACACAGGTGCTCAGAGGTTAAGCTCACCTATTCTGGTCTCGAGCTGACATGACATAAAATCAGTGGTAGAACAGCTTTTGTGAACTGAGCTGAGGGAACAGGCCATTCATTAAAATGTCATACTGAAACACTGGAGATAAGTGACAATAGTTTAAACAGAAAGCAAAAATAGAATTGAGGGGCAAAAATTTTCCTGTTTAGCAGTGCAATAACATTGACAAAGATTTGATAGTTGCTGGTTAACCATCATTTCCAGAAAAAAAACCCCACAACAAAAATGACCGTGATTTAATAGGGAAAGAGAAAAAAAAGACAACCCCAACAGCACAGAAGGAAAAGAAACATTCTCTGTCTATAGGGCTGAACTCAGCAAATACTGGTGTACCATCTAAATTTATGAAGATAAAGCCAGATCACACCTCTCACCAATTTCTGTGCCCACCCTGTTAACCTTCTACAGGGAAAACTTAGGTGCTTTTTTTAGTATGAGTGCAGCATCCTATTATATGGAGTTGTGAAAGAAAAAGTGCTAGAAGGGCAAAGCTGGGAAATGCAGCCAAGAAAATCATAGCCTAAAAGTGACAGTGGTGACAGAAAGAAGATTTACTGCTGTCCTGGGGCTAAACAGGGAGAAGTAGATGATATTTAGTCCTTTTCCACCCTACCAGTCTCCACTCCTGGGGACAGGATCTGAGTAAGTTTGACTGAAGCAATCAAATCAAATGGAGATGTCATGCTGGAAGGGACAGCATGGCTGGACAAACCAGAGGTCAAAGGCTGGATTGAGCCTCCAGTGCCTGTTAACTCTTCACTATCTGAAAAGACAAATTGATTCTTTACACATTTACTCCATGTAGCAGGTTTGCATTGCCAAGATAAACACTAGAAATCACATTTTTTAAGTTGTGGAAATTGATGGTGGTGTCCCTAACTGAGTTTTGCAAATCTGGTCTAGAACAGTAAATTAGCTTTATAAAAGCATTCCTGTAAGGTAACAACCCTGTTTTACAAAAAAGAGGAGGCAGAAAGAGGTTGAACTGCAGCTGTTCCTGAAAAAACAAACCTAGGATTTCAGGTCCACGCACATATTACCTGATTCACACAAGCATCTATCTCCTTACTGCAAAATAAAGCTTTATAATTTCCAAGTGTATTGATGTGAAGATACTGAAAAGTAGAGCTAGAGGCTTCCTCAACAGTCAGAGCACAAAGATCTGTACAGAAATACAGAGTCTGAGGCAGGCCGTAGGATCTTTTCCTTTCCCTCAGCACATGCATTCAAAGGGTCTAGTATAGAAAGAATGTGCTCCAGAAGAGCTGAAGAGCCCTCCAGTGATGCAGTCTGACTCCAGGCTGGAATTTCCTTCACTATTTGCAAGAAGTTCCCATCTGAAGAGGCTGACAAACATAAATAAACATACAGCAGTTTGTGGTTACCAGCAAACTTCCATCATCCTTTAATTTGGATCTGGGCTAAATATGAACCAAAACCGAAGAAGTTATGGGTCAGGGCACTGATGTATAAGCAAGGCTGGCAACAAATAGAAAAGAGCAGCCCCAGAACATAGTACAGGTAGTTCCAATCTCATCCAGGCATCTCAGATCAAAAAAAACCTTTGGGTTTATTGGATGCTTCTCCTGTCTCAGGCATTGGGGCAAAAAGGACACTTACTGAAACATCAACCCTTGCTGTGCTCAAAACAGAAGCATCCATGGCTGCAGATAAGCTACTGTAGCTGCTGCAAGTAGTGTACTTCAGGCATTTCCCCTCTTTTGTACAGTAACCCTTAGATTTTGACTGGAGGATGAATGGAATGAAGGAGTCCAAGGCAAAGAATAGCGCTATAGGTTTGCTTGTTGTGTAAAAGGGGGAAAAAGGCCTCCAGCTTTCTTGGGGTCCAAACAAATACAGAATACTCCTTTTTCATGGCACTTAGTCATGGGGAGAATGGAGTTACTCTGCATGAGAAAAGGCACAGATCTTCTCACCTATCTGTTAATAAACAGGAAAAAAAATCTGGTAGCACATTCTATTCCTCACAGTGTTTTGTACTTTGGTGTGGCCATTTGTATTCATGTGAAATGACGGTAAAAAGTCTGCAAATAACAAGGGTAGAAGATTGCACTTCCTTTGCTCCTGTATAAACATGCACAATGAAAAGCAGAGGGGAGGGCGGGGGGAGAAGCAAATTGGCATTCATGGTAGAAGTGGTAGGAAAAAGGAGGTTGTGATGCTTCCATGAAATTCTCATGGCAGATTGTAGAAGAGCATTTAAGCACAACACCGAGACCTTCCTATGCTGAGATCCTGTGGGCCATGCATGGCTCTAAGCCCCTGTCAATCTCTGTGATGCTCCTTCTTTCACACAACTGGTGCTGCAGCAAAGAGCTCACTCTTTGACAAGCAACAGGCATTTCTCAGAGCAGCACTCCATGCTCAGACCCCTAAAAACCAGGAGTGAAATGGTGGCAAAAATGCAGTGCAAGAAGACAGTACCCACTTCCCTGGGTATCTTAATGGCACTGCCATGCACTTTTGAGCCAGGGAGAAAGGTCAAGAGAGTACATAATAAAATATATTCTGTAGAACAAGTCTGATCGAAATCCCTGCTAATGTGTTCCCCTCCTCCGTCAGCATTTCAATTCTTTTAATCTTTGTGTCAACTTTCCCACATTTCAAATAAAGCAGGAATTATTAATGCATTTTCTTCAACTTCAGGAACCAGGCAGGCTCTTGGCTCAGGACTTGGTGACTGGAAACAGTTATTTTCCTCAGCATTGAGTCTGTATGAACACAAAATGTTCTGGAAGCCACGATGGCATTGGCGACATAATTCTTTCAATATTATCTGTGTGGTATAAATCCAACCTTTTCTGAAATTCATTATACATAATGAATTACATTATTATTATACATATCTTGGAGTTGGACACAAGATTACTGACATTATATTACTACCTATTTCTTTTGTCATGGAAGCTCTGCATTCCTGGCAAACAATAAAAAATAGTCACACATCTCTCATAAAGAAAGACCTCTCAACTACATTTTTATTTACCATTTCTGAGCACTGACTCAAAGTCTGGCACCAGTATAAGAGTCATTCTTGTTCTTCTTTCTCATCAAGTTCTGAATTTGTTTGCATTGTTCATAAACTACCTTCAAAATGACACAAAGAGAGAGCATGCTTCACCACAAGCACAACCACAGGACAAGTAACAGCATGGGTTATAAAGAAGGTACATACCAGTCATTCCTGGGGTAATTCCAGCTGTAACAAAATAAAAAATGAAGCTACTCTGAGGTAATTGCATTAAGTTTCCTCCTTCCTATTACAATCTGCTAATATTCTTCACGCTTTTATAAGGCAAGACAAAGTCACATTTGAGCTTTCCTTTAAACTCTTGGTTTTGTACTAGATAATGGTAGAATGAGCAAGGTAAATGTGCAGAATTAAATTGTGGAGCCGAAGTAAAGCTGGCAACTGCTGCTGGCCTGGACCTACCAGACATTCAATCCTCTGACCCAGGTGTATCAGGTTCTCCCTGCATTGTTCATCACATCCAAGTCCGTATTTCTTTCAAGGATTATATGAACTACAATGACAGTACAAGGAGTACAACGACAACATTTGTACTAGCAAATTATGCAAAATATACCACACACTTTCTTAGCATTAGAAAAAATGGAGCTAAGAGGTCTTTAAGGTAACTTTTCATTAGTGACAACACATCCACTGATGGGGAGAAGTATTTGGTTTTCCCATCTCACCACTGAGATTTTTTAAACAGAGTAATTATCTGACTAATGCTCTGAAAGCTTCTGTTCTGTGAAGGGATGGGCTGCAACAAAAGCCACTGCTGAATGAGGCTCCTGCCACCTCTGCCATTCCAGGAACACCGCTTCATGTGGAAAGTCTCTGGAGCTGTTCCAGAAAGTTACTCAAGTCTTTCAAAGCCTGAAGCAACACAGGGAGCGCTGCTACTGCCAAGCCAGCGCCCCCAGCCACGTTACCTGAGCTGCAGTGGTGCCCTTGGCTGTGGGGAGCGAACTTTGCAAGGGAAAACAGTCAGGTGAGATGGACCCGTGGAGAAGGACAGCCATGCAACTTCAGTGCAGTGTGAACACGTGGTTGAAGCGATCTTGCACATTTATGTTCTCTCCTCACTTTGTCAGGACCTAAATAACCTGCCTGGGGGAGCATGGAGGTAGGAAGACAGTGGAGAAGATGGAGACCAGGGCAGTCTGCACGAAGGCACAAACATGACGGTCAGAAGAGGAGAAAAGATCTTCTTACACACAGAAGTTATTTTCCATTCTGTTCTGAAGCAAATTTAGTCTTGTATCAGAAATCCCTTTTAATACATGTCAGTTTCCACTACAGTTTTGGCAAACGTGATTTTTCCTTCTGAGCAGCCTTTCAGGATTATTTTTGTCCTGCTGGTTTCCACATTATGCCAGGCTGATCTCCTGCCAAGGGCTGATGCTGAGCTCCCCGCCCCTCCAATCCTCACAGGACCTCCACAAGTCCTGCCTCTCATCTCAGCATCAGGAGCAAGGGGGTGACCTGCACGGTCAGCCCTGGGAGAAGCTGACCTCTAAATGCACCAGCCAAAGGGAGCCACATCACTGCTAGGAAGGGCCATCAATAAACCACACTCCATTGCCTCTCTCATGTAACCTTTTGAAGTCTCCAGAGAAAGAAAAAAACCTCTCCTTCCTACCCTGTTCAGTAGGACACTTCTTCCTGATGACCCAGGCTGACATAAAACACCAGGGCCTACTCCAGCACCTTGCAGAAGTGGAGGTAAATGTAAACCATGTAATGTTCTTCCAGGGATAAAGTCACACAAAACCCAGAAAAATAAGACCAGAATTTTCCATTTAAAAAATTATGCCAAAACTTGTAAACCTGGTAGAACCCCAGGATTTTTACCATTCTGATTCATAAATCTGGGATTTCCATACCAAGGGTAAAGAAAGGATTTATATTTTGAAAGTATTTTTAGGATTTATTGTCAGGATTTGTACTGTAAGGGCATGGAAGGATTTGTACGTCTAATTTCTGACTTATAAAAGGTTTTGAGGATTTTTGTGTGGTAAATCCAATTAATGCAATTTTAATGTCATGATTTAACATTTTCAGCCATGGTTGCCTGGAAAAGCCTCAGCTGGAGCAGAATATGCCCTGAAGGAAGCTGCAGCCCATGGGCAGGACCCACTCTGTAGCAGCTTTGTCCTAAAGGACTGCAGACCATCTTAACTCAAGAGCTTTTTCATGTTATTTTCTTTCTCCTGTTGAAGAGTGGGAGCGAGAGAGTGGCTGGGTGGGCATCTGGCATCCAGACAAAGTCAACCCACCATGGAAACACAGGAGCTGCTGGCACAATTCAGGCTGCTGAGGTAGCAGCACCCGTGCTACCCTTTCTCCCTGACTAAAGTTTCACCTTGCATAATTGTTCCTTGTCAGTCTGTCAGTATTTTTACTTGCTAACCTAATTACGAGTTTATATTTTGTAGAAAAACAAACACTGCTGTGTTCCTGATGTCTGAAACAACTAATGCAAGACAAAAGAATTCCAAGTACTTAATTATCCACAAGAAATGAGTTGATTTCAATAAGGTTAAAAGCAACTGGTATCACAAATGCACTTGGATTTTAACCAGAGTCTGTTTTCTGCATTCAAATTTGCCAATCAGTTTGTAAGTCTCCTGTGTCAGCAGCTAGAACGACCTGTTTCTTTTCAAACAATGAAAATGACCTTTAAAGAAACCAAATTCCAGCTTCAGGGCCAGCTATCTGCAGGGTAAGATCAGGGATGGTGGCCAGGCCCTGCCAATCTGCATCTGGTAAAGATTTGCATAGAAATGCAGTTAGTGGAGCAGGGGAACAAATATCAGGAGAAACAGGCTGTGAGTGGTGATACACTTCCATCCCTTGCTCATTTAAAATGTTTGGACAACTCACTGCATCTCAGGGTGCCTCACTGCAAACACGGGGGAGGGTGGGGGAGAGAAATTATTTTCTGCTACTTCCAAAAGGAGCTGTAAAGCAGTATCTGGCTCCCAGCAGCTTTGGGATTGTGGGCAACATGAAATGTGGAGGTAATTCCAATTTAATTTCACTCTTAAATTCCATCAAAGTTCATCCAGTAAATAGGGAATATTCTTTATTATGACTAACAGTACCACAGGGTTTCAACTAAGACTATGAACCTACTCAGCTAGGAAAAAAAAAAATAAAAAAAACTGTACACACATGCTCATGGATTTGGGACCACTTGATTCCTTCAATGCATTTACAGGCCAAGCTTGCCCAAGGTTGCCTGGGACGTCAGTGTCAGAGCCAAAAATGTACCTGTGACTTTCACTAGTCCTCATCCAGCATTTCAACCCAAATTCTCTCCTTGACACTTTCACAGGAAGAACTAAGAGGGAAGAAATCCCAGTATTACCTGAGATAATTATGACAAATCACAAGAAATACAGTCTGGCTGGAACATGTGTTTCTCTCCCATGTATCAAAAACAGAGACAAT
Source organism: Myiozetetes cayanensis (assembly GCF_022539395.1). Taxonomy (NCBI): domain Eukaryota; kingdom Metazoa; phylum Chordata; class Aves; order Passeriformes; family Tyrannidae; genus Myiozetetes; species Myiozetetes cayanensis. Next base: position 14,537,905 of record NW_026087742.1, read on the forward strand.
GCAGATAATCCCCAACAAACCACTGGCTTGGTAAAACAATTAATCACTGACCTTATAAAGGTTTAACAGGATAAAAAATCCTGCTAACAGATGTACAATTGTACAATGCACAATTGTACAATTAAGTTTTATCTTTCAACAAGGAAACCTCATTTGTACTAAAATATTGGGTGATTTGTATTTTCTCTTTCAATGGATCGTTCAAGATTTAACAGATTGTTGAATAAATTGTTTAAATATGCAAATCATCTGGGCATTTTGTAATATTTCTCCAAGGGCTTTTTCCCAGTAGTTCTCACCAGATCATGCAAATTACTAGTGATTCAGAAGAGGAAGCATTATAATATTTTAATTGACAGTGTTTATTTCAGCTCCAGTTCTTTCACATTTTCCCTCTCAGATCACTAGGAACACATGACCTCCAGGAATCCCCGTATTCTGTGGGGTTCATAACAAAATCAAGAACTAGGAGAGACGGAGTGCATGAAATTAAGTGGTTTATGCAGATGAAAGGAGCTGACATGGGGAATACAAATAGTACTAAATTACTCTATACAGTCTGCCCTGTGCACCTAATTTCCATGATAAATTATGAGCTGTAATGGACATTAATGCATTCCTTGCACGGCATCCCCAGAACTTCATTTTACCTCTCCCTGAATCCTGCTCAGGAGCTGGCAGATGGAGCTTCCCAGGGGTTGGGGGGCACCTCTGCTGAGGGAGCAGTAGCCATGGGGCTGGCCACCCCCTCGAGGCTCGGGCTGGGGGCAGCTCACCCACCCACCCACAGTTCCACCACCACATGCTGCTGCAGCCAAACCTCATTTACACGAAACACTCCTGACCTGATGCTCAGGGAATCTACCTTTCCACCCCAAAGCCACAAAAAGGAAAGGAGGTTTTCTCCTTCTGCCCCATAAATGTCTCCTGAGACAGACTCTTTAATTACCCTACTTAACCACCACCTGCCTAGAATTTGAACCTCTGGGACAGAGAACAGGGGAAAAAAAAGAAGAGGAAAAAACAGGCAGCTTTTTTCTTAATGAATCACGCACTCACCCACTAACTGATGAAAAGGGCAATGAATTTGTAATTGCATTACAGAGCAAGAGAGCAAGCACCAGAGCCAAACAGCTTCCTTCCTACACCCCTGTGAGTGCAAACCCTGCGGGGGCACATTTGGGTCCGCTGGCTTCAGCATATGCACAACTCCCCAGCGATCCACTTCAATCAGAATCCGAAAAGAGCGACTCCAGCCCTGCAGCGTGGTGTGAGCTCTGCCACCTCATCCATTATTTCAGCATGAAATATTTATAAACTGGAGAACAGGGACAGCCTCCTTCTTTAAAAAGTGTAATGGATTTTTTTATATGTACAAGCGCAACTTGTAAGAATCTGCAACTTGTTTGACACCCTGGGTTTAACAGCCCGGCCCCCCCACCTTCATCCACATAAAAGGAGCAGAGATTTTATGCTGTAACCGATTTCTTTCTCAAAATTGAACTTAGACTAAGGAGCTATTTTTACCTCTTAGGGCTAATTTTGCTCTCCTTTACATTAACTTGCAACACCACATCTTTATAATTTTTTGTAGAAGAGAAAAAATAACAGCATTTGTACCACAATTATCTTTTCCCTGGCAGCAGCTTGTATTCTGAGATTAAAACGGTGGTCACAGTCTACAGTGACACACTGTCACAAGACTGGTCCTTGGAAAGGCATAACAGACTGATGGTGGCGAATTTGACAGCTTAAAGGCCAAATCAGTATTCCCACAACACAAACCTGTCAGTGGAAAAAGCCACTGACGGGCAGATTCCCCTGTTCTACCAGATTACACCTATAAAATGTGTTACTCCCGTTTTAGTTGGAAACCAGAAGATGGGACTTCTGCTGGTAGACTGGTCCCCTGAGGGCACTTGGGTTCTCGGTGAGTGCAGAATTCTTACAGCTTGGAGCACTTGGGGCTGAGGAGCACAAATCTCTGCAAATTAACCTTCCGCTTCGGCGTGTTGCTCTGCTAATGAATTCTGCAGAAGCCCTTACACAATTGACGTGCTCTCTGCAGCACTGATGAAGCTTTATCCTTTTTTACCTACAGATTTAGAAATATTTACCAGCAGAGAACTAATTGACTCTCAGGAGAACAAACCCAAATTTACTTCCTTTGAAACATCAGGAATATAATTCCAGCTGCGTAGCACCTCGCAAGCAGGAATACAGCAGTTGTTACCCTCTGGCATTTCCAAAGTAGTTTGATTATAGAATAAATAATTACTTTTATTTTTCATGAAAGATGGAGACATTTCATACATATTTCTTGTATTTTCTATTTGGCAAAACAAAGGTTAACTGACGTGCCTTCCACTCAGCCCTAAAACACGTCCTGTCTCTGTCACCTGCTAGTGTACGCCTTAATTTATATTTCCTTCAAGTGTGCACTATAAATAGACTTCCACAGAGGTACTGTGTGTGCAGAGATCCTTATAAATGTCAGGACCACTGTGAATACAGCCCAGGCAGCCAAGAGACAGGCATGGAGCTGAGCATGCCACACAGCCTCTGCCAGCTTTCAGAGGGAGTGGGCAATTCTCAAATGTCCTGGTTTAAACAGACCACAAAAAAAGATTAGGTCCAGTAACAAAACACTAACAATTAGCTTTAACTTGGATCATTTGAGGAATTTTAAATCCCAGCTTTGGACACAACAGGACAGATGTACAACAGGTAGGTTAGCAGATGCAAATCCTTTGAAGCAAGACATTTGCATCTCCTTGGTAAAGTGATGATAGGAGAGTACCAACGTGAGTTGCTAAAACGATTACATTTTTACTTATTAAGCGTAGCTGGTCTGCCTTTAATCACTTTTCTCAGTACAATGAATCTTCCAGGAAATCAACTATTTGCTCAAGTTTTTCCTGTCTGGGGTCATCAATCCCCCTTTGGTCATTCATTCCTACAGAGCATCATCTGCTTCCCTGGCAGATAGTTCAGTGAAAGGTACTATGTGGGGAACAAAACTATACTTCATTTATCTTGCTGGACACATCCTCTACAGCACCAACACAAAAGACTCCATTTCTCTATGCAGCACAGGCTGTGCTAAGCCTATGCCAGCTGGTGCAGACACATAAAGTAAGTACCTGTTTAAATTTAGAGAGCAATCACAGCAGGACCTGCAGACCAGGGCAGTAGATAGTCATGTGTGAGCAACATTATGTGCTTCCATTATCACCCTGCCTTTCAAATGGAGCCCCAGAGATGACAGCACACCAGCTACTTTTGCATGTGTTGTCTCTGTTACACTCTGCCTCCTTCATCAGCAAGTTTGCTGATGACACCAAGCTGGGTGGTGTGGTTGGCACACCTGAAGGATGCCATCCAGAGGGACCTGGACAAGCTTCAGAAGTGGGAATCTCATGAGATTTAACAAGGCCAAGTGCTGGTGCTGATCCTGGGTCAGGGCAAACCCCAGATGGTTCTGGAATATCTCCAGTGGGGGAGACTCCACACCTCTCTGGGTGATCTGTTCCAGTGTGTGGTCACCGCACAGCAAAGAAATTCTGTCTCATGTTCAAGAGAACTTCCCGTGCATCAGTTTCTGCCCATTGCCTCTCTTCCTATTGCTCAGCACCACTGAGCAGAGCCTGGTCTGTCCTCTGACACCGCCCTGCAGATCCACAGGGTCTGACAAGGCCCCCTCTCAGTCGTCTCTTCCCTCAGCCTCTCCTTGTCAGATGCTCCAGTCCCCTCATCATCTTTGTGGCCTCCTCTGGACATGCTCCAGGAGCTCCATGTCTCTCTTCTCCTGATGAGCCCAGAACTGGACACAGAACTCCCGATGAGGCCTCGCTGGGGTTGAGCACAGGGGCAGGACAACAAGCTCTCCTGCCCCTTTCCTGCCCCTCCTCAAACATAAAACATCCCTGGAAGGGGCAGACACACTTGCCCATCATCCCTCATTTCTCACATCTGCCTGCTGAGAGGTGCCACCACCTGCCATCTTTGTGAGCTCTCCCGGACAAACACCTTACCACGAACTAATACAATCATGTAAATTAAACCAAAACCAAATCACTTGGCATGGCTACCAAGTGGCAAGATGCAGGCACAACTCATTTGCTGGGGAAAAATCAAACACTTTGAGAACTTAAGAAGAACCAAAACAGTACATTCACCCTGACTTTGGGTGGGAGAGGCTTTAAATCAAGGCAATGTTTTAAAGTTGCTAGGGCCATGCAGGAAGCCCTGGGGAATGTAACCCACTTCAGCAGACAGTTTCTGGACAAGTTTCTATAGCCCATTTACTGTTATGAAGTTGGATGTTACAACATCCTGGTTCATGAAGAGATGGAAGAAGGCCACAAAGACTCTACGCTGATAATGCTTTGCTATAATGATTTGGCTCCAACCACCATTTCCATCTGTTTTATTTCAGAGATTAAAATGGCTCACATGAACCATGCATCAACCATTGCTGCACACACGGACCAGAGGCATTTATTACCCCTCCCGTTCCACAGCCTCAACAAGATTCCTATTGACCTCGAGATAAATCAAGCTGGCATTTTCACGGCCATTGGAAATTTGTTTTCAGACTGTAGAATTAAGTCTGAGACATACATATAAAGGCAGATTTAAAAATTATTTTTAAAAGACAGTCTTGAAAATATCTTGCCAAAAATACAACTAAAAAAACCCCCCGTTTCACAGATTAAATATAAAACTCCGCTATGAAAAATATGCGAAGTAGCTTAAGATAATGAACATATTGTTACTGACATATATTTTAAACAGGATAGAACTTATTTTCACTCTCTTCTTGACCTTTATTTGAGAAGATGCCTTGAAATGCTATGTATTTTGTATTACACCTGAGGGCACTAATTCAGAGGAGTTTTCAACCTATTTCCAATCTATATTTCAACCTATATCAAAGATCACAGCACAATCCAATTCCCCAACTCCCTCTCCGATTTAATTTGCCATGTTGGATGGCTTTCAAAAATAGAAATGCAGTCACATCTGATTAAGAGTTTATTTCTGCTAGACATTTCATGATCTGGTAGAAATAATGTAAAGATATAGCAGCAAACACTGAAAGATCATGAATCAGAGTAATTGAGCAAGCAGAGAATGGAAGGGCTTTTTGAGGGGTATGTGGGTTTTGGTTTTTTTTTTTTAAGGAACAGGAAAGAGCTGTGGTGCCAAGACTAGAAAGTCAGGAAGTAAGTGCACTGAACTCAGCATACACAAAGACATGCAGTTTTCCAATACAGGGGGTAAAATTTTGGTCACTAAAAGAGTGTCCCAAAAGCCAGGGATGACTCCACAGAAGACTACCTGCAGAAAATCTGAGTCATTTGAGGCCTCCTGAAACCTTTCCTCTGAAAGCAAGGCTCTTGCTGCATACCTGAAAATGGGATCTGGGATCCCTGAACACTTTTGAACACATGGGCTTGTTATGTGTTTAACTAGATCATTGTCTCCTTGTATTGTCACTGAATTCCTGAAACACCACAACAAAAACGACACTTAATTACTATGCTGATTTTTTTTTCATAATGTGCTAACACCACAGAAGAACACATCTTGTTCATATTCAGGTAAGCTATGCCACAGAAAACAAGAAAAAAGCAACCCTGCAGTGCTCTCCTGGTTGTTGTTTGTTCTGGCCAGGAGGTACTGCCTGCCCAAGGAGAGGGCACACTCAGTTCTCTGGCCCCTGTGCTTCTGGTTTGAGCTATTCAACTAATATTTCGCCTGGCACCACAGGGGATAAATTTTGGGTTTACTCAGTAACTGTTGGAATGACACCAGCAACATATTTCATATGAGCTGGTAAAGACTTTTGGCCACCAGGGGCCCGATCCACTTACAGGTCTGGAATCTCCTACAGCAAGACCAGAGAGAGACTTTTTCACTACTCCATGCAAAAGGCATTAAGGGGCCACTTTTAAATCTGTAGAGATGTCCATGCCCTTTCACACTGAAAACATTGCTGTGGAAGACATATATGAGTATTACAATCTCACTGTGACTTGAAAAAGTTGTGTAATTGAAGGCTGTGCCTCAAAGTATTTAGGAGAGGGGCAAATTAAGGTCACAGATACACCCTTAAATCTGTCATCTGAGAACCTCCAAAGTGCATTCATTTAAAATGTATCTTTCTCATACACACACATTTACGGCCAAGGTTTCTGCATTTACATCCCAGGTCCTGATTGGCACTGGAAAATTTTCCCTGTTAGTATTAATCCCCAAAGACCCTCACTACAAGCAACCCTCATTACTTGGTAATTCTCTGTTGCCTCTACTTTTTGACATCTCAGACAGTTCTTAATCCTTTTAACTTCTTAATGAAAGAGTAGTTACACACAATGGTGTCCTGTGGATGATCACCTCTCTATCCCTTGAGAGTGCTTCCCTGGGCACACGGCATGGAGAAAAGGGCTGGGATCCTGCTCACGGGGAGGGGACCTTTCCAAAGAGGGCTATGAATATGGTGAAGGGTCTGGAGGGGAAGCCATATGAAGTGTGGCTGAGGTCACTTTTGTTTGTTCAGCCTGGAGAAGAGGAGACTGAGGGGAGACCTCATCAGGATCTGCAGCTTCCTCATGAGGGAAGGCGGAGGGGCAGGCACTGATCTCTTCTCTGGGGTGACCAGTGACAGGACCTGAGGGAATGGCTGGAGTTGTATCAGGGGAGGTTCAGGTTGGATCTTGGGGAAAACATCTAACTCCCAGGGATTCCAGCCTGACCCACCCAGGGGCTGCAGCCTGATCTTCCTCAGGATAGCTGATCCATGCCCTCACACACCCCTGTGGCAGGGGAGGCACAGCAATGTCCCCCTCGGGTAACAGCATCGATGATGCCGAGCCAATGCGAAGAAGAGAAAGGCGACCTTTTTCCTCCAAACCATTAAGGTCCTGTGGCAGATAAGCTGCCCTTTCTAGTCCAAACTTTTTATTTTGCTTCCTGGGTCTGTATGGAGCTGTTACAGTGTAAGAGCAAATGCCTGGTTGGGGAGAAATGTCCCAAGCAATGTGCTTGTGGCATGTGAGCTGAGCAGTCATCCTGAGGGCTTTCCAAGAACACCGGCAGGCCAGGTAGGTGGGACGGAGACAAAAAGTAAAATCAGCTGGCTATTTTCTGAGGAAGAAGCAGCTAAACCCCACAGAAATAAAACAGGACTGGAAACACACAGCTACAAAACAGGGGCCCATTTGAAGTCCTGCCTCAAGCAACTTCTTAAGTTGCATACAATCCACAGCTGAAGATTCTCACAGGTGGAGAACCCTCCAATCCCAGTTTTATGCCAAGCACCTGGACAAAAACGTGTCTGATGCTCTTGTGAAGCCAATATGAGGATTTTGCTGACAACACCAAGGAAAAAGGTACTTCTCACATCTGAGAACGGCCAGAGGAGCACAGGAAATCAACACAGTGGCAGAGCCCTCACAGTGGACAGGCCAGAGGAAGCCTAAAATATTTTTCTCACCAGTTTTTGAGAAAAACCTCATAGCTCTTCTCATGCAGGACTGTATTTTCAGTCAGCACAAATATGTATAAATTGAGTTGAGGATTTTGCCCCATTAATTGAATTTGTATCTCATAACACAAAGTGGAAAAAAAATAAAAAGTGATAAAAATATTGCAACAGCTATAGCAGTGCCACCAGCAGTTTGGAAGGAGCTGTTAGTTCTGGCAGTTATTAAAACCATTCGATGCAAGTGACAGATAACAGTAATAAATCAGCTGACATGTTTGACATATTCACACATCCAGTGTTTTTTTGTGAGCACTGCAAGTATTCAGTCTGGGAAAACAAGGGCATCTCATTAAAAAAGCCCTATCAGCAGCTGCAACATATGTTAAATTATTGACACATAATGAAGCAAACCCTCACTGAGAGGTAGTGCCTTCAGATTTAAACAAGTGCTTCTAACTGGTAATGTACTTTCCAGCTACTGGCCTCACAGAGCAGTAATTGCTTTTATATCAGCTGAAAGAGAGACCACATTTTCCCCCAGTGCAAGAGCTATATTCTGATGGACAAGGGGGCACCGTGTCCTCCTTGTCCATGTCCTACACTCTACTGGGGGCCCCTCCAGTGACCCCCAGTCACCAGGCAAAGGCTGAACACAAGGTCAGACCAACATACCTGAACCTGTGCCCTGCCAGGAGCACAGCAACATGGGCAGGACAGGGAGGACAAAATGCAGGTGAAAACCAGTGATGGGCAGCAGGGTCAGACGGCTGCCGAGCGAGCAGCTCAAGGGAAGAGCTCACGGTGCAACCTGCCCTTTCCCTTGAGTTATGGAGCACAAATGCCGTGAACAACTCTCCCTTAAACCCCCAGTATATGAGTACCAAGCAGTAGTGTTCCATCTCTGACACAGTCCTGCTCTCAAAGGGACCTGACGGCACCTGCATCTGACAGATTTCACATGACATGGAGATAAACTACAGATGTTTTTTTCTGCACTCCTAAAAATATCTGATGATCTAGTGGACAGTGGGACGAGAAGGACTGGCAATGCCAACAGCCTCCCTGCAGCTTTCCACCACTCACCTGTCCAAAGTGGGATCTCCCCAGCAAGGCTTCCCAAGGGCAACCCAAGGCTTCCCTTCAGAGGGAATCACAGGGCTCTTCAGGTCCCTACTGCAGCATCCTTCTCATTAACTATTCACAGATACACAGAAGAAAACTTCCTCCACAGGAGGTAAAAAAAGACCATCCCTACTTTTTGATCCACAGCTAAGAAACTAAAACAAAGCTGCTTTGTAACTTTCTAAATTGGAGTGATACAAACCAGGGCTGTTTCCCTGGCAGTGCCCAGGCCAGCTCACCTGCAGAGGTGACTGTCCCCGCTGGATAAGCCAGCCTGATCATGGTGTGCTCTGCACATTCCAGCCCGGAGGTCAGCTTGTAAGCAGGTGCTGTCAGCCTGTGACTGCAGAGGAGTATGAGAGAGAAATCCTGTACCCCAGCTTGATGAGAGCTTCAAAATGTTCAATTAGCCCATGCCCAAGCCAGAACAATGTGACTAATGTGAAATGATCTTCCTAGGTCATCAAATCCATCCCCTGCTAGCATACAGAGGCCATTTCATCCTCACCAATTTCAGAAGAAAGGATGACTGGGATGGGTGGGAAGAGCAAGCTAGAAAAACTTACTCTCTTGCTATGAAATTTTAATGCAAAACAAACTATGTTAAGAGACAGCAACAACATAAGCTTAGCAAATACTGACATTAAATACCATCGTTCCCCTCCTAATCTCAGGACATTGTCTTAAATGTTAGTATGTTATTCGAAACATACAGCAGACATGCCATTATGTTTGCAGCGCCCCTGTCATGTAGCAATTCTGAGAGCACTACTGTCAAGCTGACATTTTATTATATTTCTGGAAATATGCAAATTCAATCATTAAGTCTCGTTCAGCAATTGTGAAGGTTCAGGAACAAAGATCAATTGTGCTTTACTTCAGACAATTTTAAATGCTGTTGAAAATACAGAATGAGGGCCATAACTTTTAATTCAACCCCCATGCCTTGAAGCTCTATTCTTTTGCTCTCCACTGGAATTTAGTATCAAATTATCCCTGCAAGGAGCCACTGGAGGAAAGCAATGTGAGGCGAACAGACGGGTGATCCTGTCATCCATTTTCATAATTTCAGCTTCTGTAAATAGGCCATTTATTCCCAAGCCAAACACAGGGTTACCACTGTGGACTGAGTAAACAATATTAGCTTTCAGCCATGTAAATATATTAGCTACCATGGGACACAGCCTCATCAAGGTCTTTGGGGACTCAGACCACGCAAAGGGTTAGCACACTGCACTGAGGGAAAGGCCATGGGTCCAGAGAAGGGGTGTTGGCAAACAAAAAGGCAGGCAAAAATAACTCTTGTCTTAAAAGAATGCAACATTTGCACACGACAAAATGGTTTGGAGGAAGGTTAATAATTGCTTAGATAACATTCACACCAAGGCTTCTCACTCACAGCTGAGAGCACTTTTGTGCTGGACATGGCACAAAAGGACTCTTCACATGCAAGTCCTCTCCATCTCAAGGTTTTCATCTGAATATGCTTATCCATGGCATATTCCAGGTCCATATTCAGAATATAATCCTACACACGTGGAAAGCAAAAATGCTGACAAAAAAAAAATGTATTCTTTTTACAAATGACTGCACTAACAAAATTCTTGTTACTCTTCCAGGAATATCTATAAGGTTTCAACAAGGTCTGGTAAAAAATACTCTTAGAGTTGCCTTAGTCCCAACAATGAAAAGTGAAGTGTTAAATTTATGCTGGCTGCTTATTTTCTTCCTCTTAGTTTACATTTCCAAAGCAGCATATGAGAGGCCCAAAAGCTCAGGGACTTGAAGGATTTGATACAAACAAAAGAATTAAGAGCTGCTGTCACGTACCATTTAAACACCATCATATTCTAAGTGCTACTTATACACAAGTAATTAATTTTGGGTCTCTCCACTGCTTGCCTTCCATTTCAGAATTCTCCTCAGTCTGCTATCAGAATATTTCTGCTTCTCTTTCCCTGCACAGATCTATTGCAGAGGCATTGGGGAACAAGGGATCTGCAGCACTCCTCCCACTGCAGTTGATATTGCCTTGCCCAGAGGGTTGCAAACTGCCCCGGGGTGGAGGGGTTCTCTTTTGAAGTGCAAGACATCTGCTGGTGAAGCTGGTGCCTCCCCCTCCACAGAGGGACATGCCACTCTGCAAGGCTGACTGCTCCCCTCCTGTTCCAAATGATTATTTCTGTTCTGTTCCTTTTACTGGGCATGAGGAGGAAGCACCAGTGGTGAGGGGAGGGGACGCTGTTCACATCCAGGCTCTCTCTTAATGTGCTGTGGGAAGGAAAAAGTCAAATGCATGGGCACAACAGGAATAAGCAGCACGCAGCACAGAGACCGAAACTGCTGATAATGTGATAGCATAAGCACACACATTTGGGGCTGCATTTCATATGTTATTCCTAGTTTACTAACACTGGTGCCCTACGGGCTGCTCAGCAGCTGGAAATAGCTACAGGGCAGCAACACCCTAATTATACCTTCATTAGATCATCTTGACCACGGACTGTAGGAAGGACTGGAGTAGAGATAGTCTGCACAGTCCCTCTATGCTTCAACAGCAGCACAGCAAGTCTATGAGGCATTGAAAAATAAGGTTCAGTGAATCTCAGCCGATGAGCAGATGTTTCAACAATAGCTGCAGATCCTTAGTACCGCCTGTGCTTGTGCCAAAGTGTACCACAGGTCTCAAAGAGACAGAAGCTGGAACATTCAGCATTAAACCAAGTCTCCCTTGTGAGCAAAAGGAATAACTCCATGTAAGGAGAGCAGTAAAAATCTCTTATCTGTGTGGATGAGCCAAAAGAGGAGACACAGTGATGAAACATGCCTGGCCTGTTTGTCGGTATTTAGTGCCTCTCCATTCCATACTAAATACCTATGTATGGTGTGAGTTCCAGGAGCAACCTTGCATTTTACAAACACAATTCATTGCAGGGAAAAAAAAAAGGTTTTATGATAGCAGAAGTGATTCTGAAAGCAAACGTCACAACCCTTTTCTTTCTTAAACAGAGAAAAATCATTGAGAAAACGTCACTGGATTTCTAAGGATTATATTAACTGTGGAATTTCTACCCTGTTGCGGTTACAAATCTCGAAGGAAATTGTGGCTGCCCTGTGAATTAACAGTTCATTTCCTTTAATTTTTAATAACTCACTTATATGTGCTGAAGTCGCTGTCTGCCCCTTCAAGAGGCGCATTAAGATTAGAATGAGAGTTTCACTTTCTAGGACACTATTGTTCAAATACTGAATTAATGCCACAGGTTTTATTTGGATTGGCTGCAATTACACTGTGAGCAGCATCAAACAGTCCTCTTGCAGAGCTTCTGACCCAGAAGTATCTTCATTAATAATCCTGCTCCAGGTTGGTGTGATATTACTCACTGCAGAGCAACCAGTACAAAATGCAACAGACTAATCCTCTGAGAACCCTGCAGGCTCAATGAAATCTCCAAATTAGCCAATAAAACAGAAATTCCCCAGCTGGGGGCGGGGGAGGCTTGGGTACATTGGATGTGCAGGGAATGCATAAGCCAGATGAGGGGGGATTTGTCCTTTGCATCTCCTGACCCTACAGGAGTGACGTACCTTATTAAGCAGTGCTTCAACCAAGAGCAAGGAAGCACAAAGTGGCAGTGGACATGGAAGGTACCATGGTGATCAAAAAAACCCACAGAGCCAAAAAATGGGTTTTTTCCAACATTTGGATGCAAAAAGGTACTTCAGCTTATAACTTGTCCCATTAGAGCCAAGTGCACAAGATCCCCACTGAAGTAATTAGCTTATTGATTTCAACAGGATGAGGACTTTATCCATTACAGCTACTCATCACCTTGAAGTTACAAATACATTTAACTACTTTGCTGAACTGGTGCCCAGCACACTATTTGAATTTTCTTGAAAGTTTTGGATGTACAGAGGACTGAACAAAGTTACAGATTCTTATCAAATTCAGAAGTGGGCCTTTCCCACATTTGAAAAAGGGAAAGGTGTGCGAGTGGGTATAAAATAACAGACAGAAGGTAAAATTCTTATGAAGAAAGGACAATGCTCTTGTGATCAACATAATCCCCAGGCTCAGTCTTTATGTCAGTCTTACTAAGTGTTAAGAAAACATTTATCTTCTACATGGCCGAACCTTATGGGAAAAGCCTGCAGGCTTCCAAAACAGACCACTGCAAGCGAAGAACAAAACATTATCTCTCCTTTTCACTGAAAAATATTTTCGAAATAGAGCAGTATAAGCAAGCTAATTTCTCTGAATTCCTTAAGAATGTTTACTTTTCCCCCTCAGAGTTTTCTGTAAGCCACAGAACGCTTCAGTGATTTATACCTTAATGCTTCTATTTTCAGGCCAAATTCTAACAATCTTCCAAATGATGAAAAACAGATGATCCACAGGGATGTCAACAACTCAAGTTTTAGCACAAAACCATGCTAGACTTTTTCCTTACGAACAATTGAACTTGCATGTTTACAACGATTTCTAGTTTTCACTAAAAAAAAGTATTATAGATCTTACTAAACTAAAACCAAACTTCCAAAAATGATCAAACAAACAAAAGAACACGATCCCGTCAGTCTCAAACATTTCGAAACAGTTATTCAGACATCCAAGCAAAAAAGAGGTGGGAGACTCGAAGCGGGAGCTATCTTTTGAGAGCTGCTGTTTGGCAAGCAAACCAGTTTTTTCCTCATTTTGAGCTGCTTGTCACAACGCAGGGTCAGAAATGAAAACACAAAGGGCTAAAGAAGAGGCACCCTGTGTTTTAGTTGTGGTGCTGACAAGGGTTTCCTCTGCAGCCGTCGTCAGGAGCAGATACTGCTCTGGCTGTAAATCTGATGGCACATTCTTCATTAAAGGATACGAACCGGGACAACAGGCATGGAACAAAAAAACAACTGGTAGTTCAAACACTTTGGCAAAGGTCATGTTTCCAGCAGATCCCTCTCCAGCAGATCTTACAATGGAAACACGGTCCTAGATTTTTCTCTAGGTTGTGGTTAATCAACCCCCTGCACGGAGAGACCTCTGTTTGCCAAGGTTTTCCTAGGCTGAAGCACGGATAGCATGCTTCCATAGGTGCTCCAGATGTTGAAGACCAAGGAATAAAAGGCTGAACTGCTATTCAACTCTTGGACAGAAAGAAAGGGAAACAGTTAATTATCAGTCTTGGCCTTACCAATGACATGTTTATAGCTAGCCCCCTGTACTCAGGGCAAGCATCCTGAGCCTCTGCTTCGTGTGCTCATTCAGGAAGACTCTCCTGATCAGAAGTCAAGCCAAATGGAAAAAATAATTATTGAACTGGACCTTTGGCAGACCTCTGGCATGGAATCAAAGTCCCAGAGCCAGAGGCATGAAATGGCAACGGCCAGATAAATTTCAGTTTTACTTATTGTCCTGAAGTGCTTCAATCATGGGAAATTTGGAACAGTACATTGATGAAGAGGAACACAATTTTATTTTAAGCAGAGCACCATACCATACAACTGTCATGCAGACAGAGAACCATCCTCAACCCATATGCTGCTAAACACATTTACTGTGGGATGCCCGAAAGCGTCTAATTTTAATTATTTGGAATCTGCAGCAAATGCCAAGCTTCCTGAATTTCCTTTATTCACTCTGAACTCCAGAGGCTACATCTCTATATTCCTAACCCTTAAAATGTTAATTCTGTCCTTTGGTGCACTCCTCCTCCTCCAGATCCACCCTCCAGCCCATATTCCCATATCAAGCGAATCAGCTTAAGGAACATTCTTCCCTTTGGGAACAAAAATCGCCTTCTCTGAGGTGAGCTGCTTTTATCAAAGGTATTACTGGATAAAAGAACTCCACGTCAAATGCCACACTTAGATACACTGCACATACTTTTGCTTCAGTTTTGCAGGCTGAGGCACACACACAGTTTTTATGCTAAATGTATTCTGTGCCTCTTTTCCTCCCATTCTCTGTCTGCCTTCCTTCCTTCCTGGCTGCATTGTGCAACCTCTAGACTTAAAAAAACCCAAACAACCCCAGACCAACCCAGAAAATTCACTGCCTCCAACATACATTAAGTTCATGTAAACAACACCTGCTATTTCACTAAACAGGCTGTTGCATCATCAGTATCTCTGCTTTTTCTACCTACCCTCTTGAAAATCACCATCTCGCTACCTGTAATAAGATCACAGTTCTCTGAAGTTTTTACTTTTCCCCCCAGTTACTTTTGAAGCTCTTGGAATAGGTTGTTTAGTTTTCTTTTGTGTTGTTTTTCTAAAGAAAAGTTGCCTTAGAGTAAGACGTTTCTGAAGACAGTGTATGCAGAAACTTTGCAATGTAATGTAGCATCTTAGCTTTCTTCTTCGGCTTAAGTCAATATTTCAGTTTAGTCCCCTTAAAGACTCACCCAGGGAAATACAGACCAATCACTAGGGCTGAATATTTTACCAATGGTTTTCTTAAAGCTGGTGGGACAAATCTGTGTGTAAGTCCTTTCATTGCCACTGAACATTCAGCTGGCCCAGCAGCACTTGATTGAAAGAGCAGCTGGACTGTATGTCCTCTTTGCTCCAATTTTTATCTGGGACTATTTCACACCAACTGTGTGGCTGTGAATTGCTGTGGAAGAGTCAAAGACAGCATCCAGAACCAGCCCTGACAACATGCACCTATCGACATCTCTGCTCAAAGAGCCACCTGTGGCTCAAAAGCTACCCATGTGTCACAATAAACATCAGGCACAATGTGTTAGAGAAGACTTAGCTGGGAATTAACCCACAGGAAACCCACCAGGATAAGCATGAGGGCCAGACAATTTGGAGCCCCTCGGAAGCAAATACAAAACTCACTTGTCAGAAACACACACTCAAATTTGGGTCCGGCAGAAGAAACTCCTTTCGTACCAACATCCACCTCTGGGATTTTTAGAAGGGCTAACTATTAAACACTGATGCCAAGCAAATAAACAGGAGGAAATGCATATATATGTACAAATATCAGAGGAAATTACGATTAGCTGTAGCTACTGAAAAGTACTAGGGAGGGAAACACAACTGCAAAATTAATACTGTAACAACTTGCTCTCCTGCAGGGAGAGAGGAGGAGGAAGGATGTTTATGTTACATTAGAGATGCTCATGGGATTACAGGGAACTCAATCACAGACCTTGAATGCTTACAGATTATACCTGTAGTCCAACTAAAGATGATGTTACTGGAACATCTCACACAGGCCCTGAGATCCAAATACTGGAGTGAGCTGACAAATCTGCATCTGTTCTTCAAATGTGGAAAGGAAAACAGGCTAATCACACAGCCTGAAGGATGTTTGCTGAGAGCACCTTCTAACGAAAAAAAAAATTCCCTGGTGTCCTAAAAAGATGATGATTTTTTAAAATAGAAAATTCTAAACCTCTACAGAGAATATCTCAATGTTGCAACTTGTTTTAATGAGTGAAGAGAGTGAATTAATCACTTGTAGGCTACAAGCAACTAAAGTATTAATGATCATGATCTAGTCACACTGACTTTGTTTTAAAATCTGAGTATACATTACTGCCTGCTGTTTATAGTCTGTTTTTACAATTGCTGGCACATGGGCCTAAAAAGAGAAGAGTGAGAGGCGTGAAACAAAACAAAGAATTGTTTAAAAAGAATCTACTGCACATCAAAAGGGTTCTTCCAAAACTGCGAGAAAGAGTTATGCTTGCAAGAAAAACTATTTCAGAGAAGCTAAAGAGCAGGAACATCAGGAAGACACACAGACTTATAAAGCATAGAGAGAGCACAGACATTAGTGGTAAGCAAACGAAGAAGCACAAGCAACCTCTACAGAAGCAGAGACAAGACAACAGTGAGGACTCCTCATGGTGGTTCAGGCAGTAAAAGGCACTTGTGAAAGCACCCATGCAGATCACGTCCATTGTTTGGTGCAGACAGTACGATCAAAAATTATGACATTGAAGGACACGAAGGACACTGAAATAACAGCTTTACGTGGAATTATCAGGACACATTGTGTGCTGGATCAAATTAGATTCTTTTAAGATTTCAATACACAATGGTTAACAGAAAAACATAAGCAGAAAGGTCGCTAGTGACCGTTTCCAAATTCTAGTGCGCTTTCATAAGTTTGTCATTTGAGGTTGAGGCAATGTGAAACTTCTTACTCATAAAAAACCCTCAAACAAACACACACACATAAAACCCCAAAACCAACCAACAAACAAAACACCACCAACAACAAAACCAATATAGTGCCTAATAATGAAAAGGGAAGGTTATTCTTATGGGGTATAGCTAAAGTCACAATAAAGTCTTTTGAAATGCAGCTAAATCCAAGGTACTAGCCCCAGCAAAGAACAGTTTGCAGGCTTAAAGCAGCAGACATGCTTTGAAGACTGTGACTTAGAGACTTGGAGCTGGAACAAATTGCTAAGTTCGTTTATGTCTTCAGTGATCATCACAGATAGCTGCTTCAAAACAGGTACTCAAAGAATGGTACAGGGAAAAAAAAAGTCCTAGCAAGGCTTCTCTCAAAACCCTGTGCTCAGCCCTGCCAGCCACACTTAAAGAAGGAAGTGAATATAGGAGAGGGAGCTCAAAGGAAGGCCAAAGAATTGACCCCTGAGCTGGGCAAAGCAAAACAAAGCAAATCTTACATGTGAGGCTGACAGAGTTCACCCGGCTCAGTGATAAGGTTGAGAGCTGTCATGACGACTATTTAGGACCACATTTCAAACTCGCAGATAAGTTAAGAGCTGACAGTAGGAATTCCAACCTTCATTTCCCAGCAAAATTTCCCAGCAATGTTGGGAAATGAACTACAGAACAGTTTACCGGGCCAGATGGTCAACTCATTAATGCCTGAAGTTTTCAAAATGAGATTACACGTGTTTAAAGAAGACACGCCCAAATCAGCTTTTAGGAAAAAAGAATCTCTGTGACTTAATCATGAGAAATGTCAGGTCAGAGAGTATAATGACTCCTGACTGTTCTTTTAGTGTATAAATTGGAGTACTTAACCATAAAAAATTAGAAAAATCAGCTGTCTCCTTCAAGACATGCTGTGGCAAACAACACTCGTTAGAGCCCCCTTCAGTATTCACACCCATCCAGACACACACAAACTCCTCCAGTGTGTCAGAGCCACTGGCACTCAGCTCTACTTCAATAGCTGTTTACATGTATTAAACAAACATACAAAAGACTAGGTGTGAACCTGGCACTGAAGGTACGGTTTGAACATTTCAGCAGTCACTCTAAAGAACCCCCTGGTCAATCCCTAACAAAGCACAATTCTGACATTAGGGTAGAAAATGCCAGCAATGTTGATGTGGAAGTGGGAGATGAAATTCACTTGCTCTGTGGGAAGCCTCCTTCTTATAATGTAATATCCTATGCTCTCATGTCCATCATTTCTAACCACAAGCGAGCTGGAATAAGGTATTAAAGAACAGCACCTCCTTTGATGCTTGTAAATGGAACAGCAATTTTGGAATGAAAACAAAGAAAAAAATATCAAAGCAGGCATTCCCTAGGTAAGCAGGGAAAAAAATCACTTGTCATTCTCCAGTAGTAATCAATTTAAAGTACATGCTTTTTCATTTCCAGATGAATGAAGGGTTCTGGTGCTCTGTCATAATTTTATTTACTTTAGGCCAGGAAGCATCTGATCTGCTTTAAAAACTGTGGATCAATTCTGTATTAAAATACCATCACTCTGCCTACTCCTTCAAAGTGCTATAAAATATGCTGAAGGAAACACTGGAATATTCCCCAGGTACCATGGCTGAAACAAAACCTGCATCAGAGGAGTCTTTTTAGAAAGAAACAACTACCACCACCTTCCCACTCACTCCCCCCCAAGCACCAGGCAGTCTCTATGCCATGCCTTTTTTAACTTTTCTGGTTTTAGTCAAGAACATAAACCAAAAATAAGCCACAGACTGCACGCTAAAGGTTAAGGAAATTACTGGTGGGATTGATGAAACAGAAAGTGAGATGTCCTATCTTGAAGAACAACATTTTATGTTTAGCTTAGGTTTGCCCTCGCACATGAATGTAATACTTATGGGTTGTCACTTAAATTAAGGCCAGAGTCAGTCCTCCAGTAGGAAAGTTTCTTCATCCCTACCAGTGCAAAGACAGACATCTGCACTGGAGCCCATGTTTTTAATCAACAGTTTTCTCCTGTATTTTTCTCTAGATAGAAAATAACTCATAACCACTTCATTTCACCTGCTGTGTTTTTTAAAGCACTGTGAAGCATGCTGTTCATACCACAGTGTTAAAGGGTCAGATTACCCTCACCTACAACCTGTTCAATAAATTCCACTAACACTCAAAAACCACTTAACAAAAACAAGTAAGTCAATAAAAGAAAAGGGGAAAAAAAGTATTCAAAGCAAGATGAATTTCAAATCCAAATAATTTGAATCAATATTCAATCGCTACTGTCTCAGGTATTGTGACAAAGCATTTCAACAAAACCCACAAAATTTTTATTCATAGGTCTTTTCATCTCAAGAGCTTGAAACAAAGATCTCACTACCTCTAAAGCTTACTTCTACAAATTATATTATTATACACAAACTAAGGACAGAACCCCCAATTTTAGCAAACTTTCTGGTTTGCTTCAAAAACATATGCAACATGAGACTTCAGAGGAATACCAATGTTTGTTACCAGCAAGGAAAAAAACAAACAAACCAACCAAACTAATACCAAAACACCCAAACCCTGCCACTGTTTATTGCCAAAACATGGTTTCCCACAACCCAAATTTACATCGAGCCCATGAACACAACACTCTGGGTTTTTCTTCTAAAGTACAAATATACTTACGAAAGGACATTCCCAATGTAGGCATAATACGAACAGCAGTAGGGAGTAGTCCCATCACAGCAGTAAGCTTTGCAGTCATTATCACACTGAGCCAGACAATCTTCTGCTGAATAAAAATAACACTCATGAGGTCAAACGGCAGCAACAACAAAATGCTGTACAGCACAGCTTTAAAGAAAATGGATTCTAACAGTTTTATACAATCACAGGACTTCACTTGAGGTGCGACCTGACCCTGTAATCCTAATGGCAGCCCATTCCCACTCATTCTGCATTTCTGAGTTAGGTGTTTTGTGTATGGGTATTTTGTAGCTGGCCTCATCAGTTCCTTCTTATACTTAATCCGTTAAAATAAAAAAGAGCATTTTGAAATGTTGAGACACCACGGATCAACTTTTTCCATTCCATCAAGGAGTCCAGCCTGCCTGTCTTGTTGAACTGCAGGGTGGCAGGGGAGGAGAAGGAACGTGTCTGAGAACAGGCTACGCTCCCAGACCCTGCCCAGCCCCAGCTTGGCGTGCAAATTAGACTGCCTGGGGCTCCCTCACCCCCTGCCAGCTGGCAGCAGCTCCTCTGGCTCTGCTCCAGCCCCAGGGCCACGGGTAGCGTGGAGCAGCAGTGCCCAGCAAGGAGGCCAGCAGTGTCCTCTCTGCCCCACTGTCAAAGATTGTCCTGCCCAGCTGGGGCCACGAGTGTTTCCAGCAGCAGCACTCTGCCAGACTGAGGAACAAAGCAAACTGTGAAAAAACAGTAAGAAAACTTGTTGCAATTAAGAAGCATGGAAGAACATGTATCTCGTTATTGCTGTTGAGAAGTTACTTTAAAGGTATTGACCTCTTGTGCTGTCGTGACTCAGTGTTTTCAAAGCCCTAAGTCCGGTCCCCCCAAGTAACTAACACCATACAGTCTTTGTGTATTGTCAATGCACTGTAAGAACATCCTCATGGACTCCACACTTCCCACATCTCATCCCTGGTTCTCCTTCCTCACTCTCAAGACTTCAGCTTCTGCCTGGATCAATCCAAACAGACTCCCTGTCCTGGACACCACCACCCTTGGTGACTTATTTGGTCACACACTGCCATGACAGAGACCTGAAAACAAAGATGGCAAAGCTATGCTTCTGCATTCCCAGTGTGCTGTGGCTCCTGTTCCCCAGGCAGCAGCTCATGCCGTGGGGTTCCCACTCTCCCTCTGCTGTCACTGTCATCTGTGCTGGCCCAACTTTTAGTGTGCTGGAATCCAGACAACACCAGCTCATCCCAGCTGCTGCTGTGCTCCTATTCCTGTCCCACCTCTGGGTGCGAGTTCTCACCTCACACCGAGGCTCCTTTGCTCACTGACTGTGCAGTGAACGGCTCGTGCTGCTGATCCATCTCACAGCCTGAAGCTTGCTCATGGCATTTTAGCAGGTCAGCTCTCTGAACCTGCTCATGCTTGAAAACAAGTACCAAGTGAGGGCGAGGGCTGGAGAGGGCTGTGCAACACAGCACATGGGTCAGCCTGTGCAGCCGTACCCTAAACCTGTGCAATTACCCTGGTATTAAAGAAATGCATGAAAAAATGGAACAACTGACCCATCGTTCTGCCAACCACCCCCAGCAAGTGATTCAGGGCAGCCAGTGCAACATGCATCTCTGGGAGAGCCCTGCTATGAGGGAGCAGCAAAGCGACTGCCACAAGGTTTTGGCACAGCTGCCCTCGTGGGATGCCCCATGCCAGTGGCTCCAGGTTTCTGTACTGCTACCTTTTCTTTGGGACAAGCACCTGTGTCTCTAGCTGGGCCTAGGCAGCACGTCCTGACTCAGCCGTGGCGGTACCACGGTTCCTCCATCCTGCCCGGGTACCTCACAGGTTTCTCCTGCAGGGTGCAGGTTCACAAAATCACATAACAGGTCAGCTTGGAAGGGACCCCAGTGGGTCATCTGGTCCAACCTCTCTGCTCAGACAGGGTCATCCCAGAGCACATGGCATAGCATTGCATCCAGATCGTTCTGGAATATCTCCAGTGAGGGAGACTCCACAGTCTCCCTGGGTAATCTATTCCAGTGCTTGGTCACTGCTCAGTAAAGAAGTTCTTCCCTAAGTTCAGGTGGAACTTTCTGGGCATCAGTTTCTACCCGTTGCCTCTGGTCCTCTTGCTCGGCACAACCGAGCAGAGCCTGGCTCCATCCTCTTGGCATACCCCCATTACATATTTATACACAGTTTATCCTCCCTGCAGCCCCAGCGGCACTCACGCCCGGCACACCATGCCCGGGAGCGCTCTGCTGGGAAACCCCGGGGAGCCCCTTCCAACTCCGGCTGCCAATTCCACCGCCGACGAGGAAAAGCCCCCGTGTCTGCCCTAAACCTGCGGCCCCCGCCGCCCTCCCGGCCCCGCTCGCACCCGTTGCCCGCGCCCCCGGCCCCGCTGACCTGCCAGGAGGAGCAGAAGGAGGAGGAGGCCGGGGGGCAGCAGCAGCCCCCGGGCGGGACGCCCCTCGGTCCGGCCGCGCCGCCCCGCTCTCTCCATGCCGGCGGCGGGCGCGGAGCCGCCGCCCGCCCCGTCGCGGGGGCGGGCCGGGGAGGTGGGCAGGGTGGCGGGCGGCGCCGCGGGGACCGGGCAGGGACCGGGCCGGCCTGAGGGCGGCTGCGGGGGGCAGCGGGCTCGGCCCGGCCCGGCTGCGCCCTGGTGGCGGCGGCAGCGGGGCCGCCCCGTCGCGGCGCGGCCCCTCTGCCTTCCCCGCCTCCCGCCGCCTTTGTCCGGCCCGGCCCCGGCTCGGCCGGCGCGGGGACACCCGGGCGCGGCGAAAGGCAGCGCCCGTCCTGCTCGCACCGTGTTCGAGGGGGGTCCTCGGGGCAGTTTGTGAACAGCGATTGGGAACTGTGATCGTTTTGAAGGCTGTGATCGAAGTCATAATTTGTTCGTACAGGCGAGCGAGGGAGCGGTGCGGGGATGCGGCGCGCTGGTGGAGGGGCTGCCGGCCGTGCCCGTGGTCCTGCTGCTGGCACAAACCCCACACACCTCGTCCGTGCTGCCCAGCAGAGTAAGCATTTCCCATCACCAGGCCAGAACAATACTCTGAAGTGTTTTTCAAGAGCGATTTCTGATAACCGCTTAAGTGCCGCCGTAACTCACCCCGTGTGAGAATTCCCACAGGCGGGGCCCCAGAGGCCGAAATGTTCACCCCGCGGTCTCACAAAACGAAAGGCTCGGTGTGTGACTTCGCATGAAGAGCTGCAGGTCGAGGAATGCCCTTTGGAAGGCTGAAGTATGCACACAAAAATGAGAAACATCCACAGGTGTTTCTGCTCATAAAGGGCTTCCTGCTGCTGGCAGCTCACAGGGGAAGGCTCACACAGAAACATACAATGATTTTTTTTTTCCCCAGGATTTAGCTATTCTACAATGATAACAACAAAACCCCAAACCACCAAGCCAAATCACTTGAAAGCTGGTTGTTTTGTTTATCAATGCAACGTTTTTTCAAATGTCTGTCAGAACTTGCCTGTCAACAAAGAAAAATAACTTTACATGTTTTTAGCTACCCTGTAGCATGTATTCCTTAGTTTATGCAACAAGCCAAGTTAAATGTATAAAAGGAAATTTCAGTCATATGTTAACTGCTGAGAGTAAAATTCGGACCAGGTGGGGAACTTTATTTCAAAGGATTTGCATCTGCTGCCTGTGTCTTCGTCTGGTCACAGGCTGCAGTTGTCTCTGGAAAAAAGCTTGAAAAGTAATACGATTTTGCCAATAGATAGTATTGGTAATAAAAGAAAAGAATTTAGCAGATAAACGAGTCACAGATCTGGAGATAACTCCCAGAAACTCTGACATCTCCAGGTTTTTGTTTTTAAATAATCATCCTTGATCACCATCAGCCTTTTGTTGGTATTTATTTTGTGTTCAGTTTTTGGTTTTGATTCCTTCCCCTGCAGTCCCCTCCCCTTCACAGCTGTCTTGGCAAGTCACATTTCAGTATTTTCCAAAAATGTGGGGTAGAATTGCCCTGTAGTTGTAAACCAGTGTGCTTGAATTCCATAACAATTTGCACTTAGCAACCTTATGGACTTTCTGTAGTTATTCTTTTCTGTCCACAGGGGACAAGTCCTTTGAACCTTTGTAACATTTCGCAACCCTAATTATTACTTCCCAAGTACTGTCCTTAGAACACACAACTGAAAGGTCCAGCTGACAAAGGGAAATACATCTTCATATTAATGTTGAAAACAATCCATGAGAAACTTTCAATCCAAGGCTTTACCTCCTTCCTCCTGTGTATTTTTCTTCGAAGAGAGGAGGGTGTGTGTAGGGGGAAGTCACAAAATTCATCCTCTGGTACTGGGTTATCAACCTTTAACCCATGCCCAGGGTAAGCTGGAGTAAGAGACCCTGCTGTGGGTTGTCACAGGCACCCAAGGGACTGCTCTGGGACAGCTCCCTGCCCAAGGAAGAAGGACACCCAGAAGAGGAAGTGTATCCCCAGGTGTGCCCATCATTCCAGCTCTACTGTGTGCTCTGAAGATGAAGAAATCTGCTGGAAGAAGATGTACTGGAACTGTCTCCTGCTCTGTCCCCTTTCCACTGCTCTCAGCATCATGGAACACATTTGCAGAAAGCTGAAAATAGGGAGAACAATGTCAGGGCAGTATCATCTGCTTCTGCTGTGCTGAGGTCCTCCTGGGACCAAACACTATTTAGTGTTCTCAGAAGGAGGTTTTAAAGGAAGAAGAATTCACAGCAAAGAACAATGAAAGATTAGAGCTAAGGTCCTAGCCACAATGAGACTCCTCATAAAACTGTATCAGCACTACATGATGGCCAAATCATCTCTTATCAGAAATGTGTTTTGAAAGATGGTTTTCAAAAGCATGCAGGATTGGTAACATCATGTTAAGTGTACAAGCCCTCAAGTGCTAATCTTCCGGCACAGTTCAAGGAGAAAATCCTGCTCCCAGTGCACTAGTGTTTTGAAACTCGCTATAATCAGGCATCTCTGTCTCCAGAAGCTTAATTAGCAGTTTAGAAACAGTAATTATCACACATAGAGCACTAGAGGAAACTTAATAGAGGAAAAGGCACATTCTTAGGACAAGCATTTAAACCTCTTTACCTCTAGACTACCTCTAGAGAAATCACTTGAAAACAATTAACTGGATATCTTATACACATGCTAAAGATGTCTCTTGTTGAACTCGAGCTGCTAACTGGCACAATATAAGGAACAATAAGTCTTCTGTATGTTTTCCAGCATGTATCAAGCTGACCAACTTGTGAGCATCTCCAAAAAAGCCTGGGTGCTCTTTGCAGCAGCAGGGGAGCTGCTGAGCCGGGCAAAAGCCTGGTTCTGGAAAGAGGGGCAGTCAGGAAGCTGCCTGTTAATCTCTGCTCCATGTGGTCCTGTCATGGCATGGGGGGTACTCACATCTGAGCATTAACCACCTCTGAGCACCACCACCTTCTGCTCTCAGTCAGGAGCAGTGCCTGTATGTGCTTTGGTACCTGGGAGAAGTGTACAGGTCACCCTTCTTTTCCTGTGGGTTCCTTGTGCCAGTGTCCAGTGGTAGGAAGCACAGCAGATACACTGTGCTTCTGATGGCACACATCATTCCAATGTGGATTTCATCCAGGATCTTCTATTTTGCTACACCATGAAAGAGCAACCAGGAGTAGCTGACAGAGGGCATACTCCAACTCCTGATGAAATTAATGAAAGGTTTCCCAGTGACTCCACTTTAGCTGGACCGGGTTTCTAATTTCTGATTCCCTTCTGTCTCCCTTTCCTTATCCCACCACTAGTCTAAAATACTTAATCTTATCTCCTCCTTTAAACAGAACATTTTTTGCACTTCTCATCAGTTTCATTGTCGCTTTGGGGTGCTCTTTCTGCTAAATCTTTTTCTGAGGATGGCCTGAATACTAATGCAATATTTAAATGGATTTTTAATATCAAACTCTATCCTCCTTTGACAGAGATCCATGTCTTTTCCTGCCTACTCCATTAGCATTAGGTTTATTGTAGATTGGCATAGTTACGCATACGCTGCTGTTGACTACAAAAACAAACAAACAAACAAACAAACATGCTTTCTTTCTTTTTTTCCCCAAAATATTGTCTGTGATTACATTGCTATTTATCTCCACACAGGCCATTTTATTATCTCCTTCAGGGTTCTGCTTTCTGACAGTATCTTTGGCACTGGAGAATTTATGACAGAACTCCCAGAAAGGTATGAGACAGTCTTCTTCTTCCCTATACAGACTGCAGGTCCCTGTCACATGAGGAATATACTCAGCCCTCCTGCCTGCTGCTGTATAAAGCTGGTAAAAAGCAATACACAGGAATACCATAATTCCTAGGCAGCAAACAACATCTCCTACGGCCCTCTCAGTTATACCTACTGTGTTAAGGTAGCCGGAATCTCTGCAGTACAGTGGTCACATTCTACAAAATTATTCTACTTCTACATATGTAGAAAGAATTCATTTGCCTACAGGAAGGATGGAACACATTTGGCATTATTTCTATTAAAGAACAAGGAGTGTCTCAAAATGCTGTATCCTTTCTGGTAGAGCACCAGAGAATGATTTATAAACCTATCCTAACAGTAGGCACCTGATGAAAGATAAATTTCATTCAGACTTGATAAACATTATCTAAAAATACAGGGATTTGTGTGCTTTATTGGTTTCCTTAATGAAATATTTGTAAAATAAACTAATCTGTAGTTCTTGGTGAAGATTAGCAAACAGTAACAACATCTGGAGAAAATTCACTAACCACAGAAGTCTTGGGTTTAGGCATTAGCATTGAGGTTTTTCTCTTTCAAATCCTCTCCCAATCAATTTTATTTTTTTCGCCATTTGGTGTGAGAATTCAGAATCTGAGTAATTAAATGGTCTTTCTTAAATGCCTATATTACTTTTGAGGATGTATGGATCAAAATCAGAATTATAAGAACTTTGTCCAAACTTACTTCCTTTTGAAACTGAGCATTAGCCATTAAACAGTCATGACATTAAATCCTTGATTGAAGTGAGTTAACTATCAACATACAAGGTACCAGGGCAGCTACCATGTCATCTGACTAATACTCCTCTTTTTTTCTTTTCTTTTAAATTTCAGGGGTTTAATTTTTAAAATTTCATCCTGCACGTAGGTTTAGAGCACAATGATAAATTTTTGTGAACAGCATCCTTTTTTATTGTGACAGTCAGTGAGGGAGGTATGTAAGGGGATGAGCAACAAGCTCATTACCAAGTTAAAATGTCTCATCAGTGTCTTGGTATTTGTTATTTTTCACATTCCTTCTACAGAACATTTTAAATGAACAGTCAAGCCTTCAGTTTTTCTGGAAAGAATTGAAACAGCATGGAGAGCTCTGTACCAAAGTATCTTATCACTTTCTACAACTCCCTGACAGGAGGTTGCAGCTAGGTGAGGGTTGGCCTCTTCTCCCAGGCAGCAAGTGACAGAAGGAGAGGACACAGCCTCATGCTGCACCGGGGGACATTCAGGTTGGACATGAGGAAGAATTTCTTCATGGAAATGCTAGTTAAGCATTGTAAGGGGCTGCCCAGGGAGGTGGTAGAGTCACCATCCAGGAAACAACTGGATGTGGCACTGAGTGCTCTGGTCTAGCTGACCAGGTGGTGATTGGTCAAAAGTTGGACTCAATGATCTTGGAGGTCTTTTCCAGCCTAGATGATTCTGTGATTTTTTTGATCTGAGAGTCAGGAAAACTGATGTACCCCAGAAACCAATAAATCCCCAGAGTTTGTCAAAGGCTGTTACCAGCAGCCAAGATTTAGGATTATTCTAATACTTAGTTTCATGCCTTAGGACAAATCCAGCAGCCCAGGATTCAGGGAACCATGAATGTGACTTAAAGCTCTCTCTCATGTTCATTCAGAGATGCAGCATCATAGAATTTCCTAGAATTTTAAAATTGTCTAAAATACTTGTAGAAAGTATTTAGAAAATACTACATATTATCTTCTCTTTAATAAAGTTGATTTGTTTGTAAATATGTATTACTTTGCTGTAAACTTCGTAGGAAGTGTTGGCCTCTGTCAGATTCAGTTCAAACAAAGTGAGATCTCTGAAGACATGGTAGAGACTAACATTAAAGAAATATTTGTGAGAAGCAAATGAATATCCTCACTTAAGAAGAAATGAACTCAGTGAACTCCAAGTTTCTTAAATCCAAACAGAATGCTTGTTTAGTTTAAGACAGAATCATTCAGAGCACAGTCAGGTGACTCCACCATTCAGTGCTGAGTGGGGTGTTAAAAGTTTATGTTGAGTATAGGTTAAAAAAAAGATTTCATTGGACCAGCAGTTTCTGGTGAAGGTTGTATTAGAGTCCAAAGAACCCTGGTATGGTGCATTTTCTTCACAAAGTCTGTTCTGCCTCTGCTTTCCCAACACATTGTGTATTATCTCAGTTTGTCTTTTGTTATTTAGCATCTATAAGAGCAGAATGAAGGGGTGGTAGGAAGGTCACTGGATTTTGGGATTTTCCCCTTCTTCCCCCGTCCCCCCCTATAATGCACCTACTGAAATTATTTTTCCAAAGGAATGTACAATGCAAACAGCCAAATGTCACCTTTTCCTGCAGCATCCAGCACACAGGGTGAGCAGCCTCAAGTTCCCGTATCAGCATCTGTTGTAATTACTGATGCTTGGCTGGTATTTGTGACCTTCAGAGAACGTAATGAAAAACATAGCTAAATTTACTTTTTGTCTTTCCTAAGAAGATCTGTGCAGGAAAACATTTCAGAGAAACAAACACCAGACTAGTGATTATTCATTTCACTTTGCTGGTAAACTGGATTACAAATTATTACACTTATTTGCTTGAATAAAGATGAAATAGCAAGTAGCAGAAACCAGGTAAGACTGGTGGCAAATGAAGAGGAGTATGTGGATAGGAATTGTAGTTTTTTGTATTTAGGAAGGAGGAAATAGTTATTCCATATTTAGGAGGGAGAAAATAATTATCTTGCTGATCCTTTAGTCCCTGGTCAATAGTTACAAGGGTTGGAACAGGTAGTAATTTTTAGTGGTATATTCTTAATGTATTTGCTTGGGCAAATACAGTTTTTTGTTATTTTTAAAAGACCAGCATTTGTATAACATTCTTTTCATCCTCACGGTTACAACAAAATATATGTGGCTCACAATGTTAACATTGCATGACTTGACAGGAACCCTTGCATTAACTTTTCCTTTTGAAGCCTAAAGGAAAACAGACTTGGCCTATCTGAAAAGATGGCAGTCCAGCATGCTACTCATGGAAACGGTGGTGGAATATCACTAGCCCAACAGATGCCCTATGGTAACAAGCCCTAGTCATTCCCTTCAGTGTCCTGTTTCCATGGACTGAGACAGGAGAGTGGTATTTGATAACATTAGTTTATTAAACTCTCACACAAGAAGGAACTCAGTCCCTGTTAGCTGGACTCAGTGCCTTGCCTTTTGAAATTCTTTTTGCCTGTATGTCTACACCTCAAATTCTTATCTAAATTGGTATGAGGGACAGCAGTAGTAGATGAGGAGTTGGTGACATGGGGAAGAGAAAGAAACTGAATAACCATAATGACAATTCTACAACTATGAAAAGCCCAAAGCCACATTTTTGAAGGTGGCCACTTTTATTAGCTTCAGTATTAGAACTGCTCTAGTCAAAGGCAGTTGCTCTTTCTTGAGCAACTGCAAGACGTGGAAGAAAATCTTTGGCTATTTCTCTGTCTTACGTAAGGATGCTTTCAGAAGTGGCGCAGTGCTTTCATTGAAAAACAAAACAAAATGTTCTAATTTTTTCAGTTAAAGAAGATGACAAATGTTTTGGATCAGGGTAGGGCTCATTCAAGTTGAAGGCAGAGGGAAGGGTCAAGACAGCACCATCTATATTCACCAGTGTTCCTCATCAGCCTCATCAGCCAGTAGCACTGGAAATACTATTCAGACTGTATGTTCATTAGCACCTTGGCAGCTTGCTAATTCCCTAGAACTGGCAATAGAAACAAGTGATTTGTATTAATAAAATGCGGGGACAAAACACATCTTCACAATTGCTAGATGTTTTTCAGCTTCCCAAAAAAGCTCAGCTGAACAACTTGTGTATCCTATTTTCAGTGCTCTATGCAAGCAAATTGTATCGGCCCCTTGAAGTAGAGGACGTTATTATAGAAGTATTTTCAGTTTTCTTACAGTGGTGTTCTGCTCCCTGGTCTGTAAGAAAATAAAGTAGAGAAACTACATTACAGAACTTTTCTAATCCACTGTGAGAAACCAGTGACAGAATCAAGATTTGAATCTAAATGATCCTGAGCTCCTCCTGTAAGTGCAGTCCTGAGTGACATCTTGAATACAGCACTAGAAATATTAGCTAGACTGGTTTCATCCTCAAGTTCTGGTGAGAAAGTTAGGACAACACTAGCCATACCTTACCACCACACAGAAATTAAAAACCCCATATAAAAAACACACACATCTTCTTCTTCCTAGTAATATGCGAAATGCACACATGTGCATATGTATCATATATATCCATATACATCATAGAATCATAGGATGATTTGGGTTGAAAGAGACCTTAAAGATCATCTCATTCCAATCCCCCTGCCATGGGCAGGGACACCTTCCACTATCCCAGGTTGCTCCAAGCCTCATCTAAGCTAGCCTTGAACATTTTCAGCGATGGGGCAGCCACAACTTCTCTGGGCAATCTGTGCCAGTGTCTCACCACCCTCACAGGGGAGAATTTCTTCCTAATATCCAATCTGGACCTACTCTCTATCAGTTTGAAGCCATTCCCCCTTGTCCTGTCACGCCAGGCCCTTGTAAATAGACTCTTTCTATCTTTCTTGTGGGCTCCCTTCAGGTAATGGAGGACCACAATTAGGTCACCCCAGAGCCTTCTCTTTTCCAGTCTGAACAATCCCAATTCTCTCAGCTTTTCGTCATAGCAGAGGTGCTCTATCCCTCTAGTCATCTTGGTGGCCTCCTCTAGACCCAAGAGGTCCTTCCTCTTCTGGGGACCCCAGATATTTTTAAGCACACACAGACACACACAGGCAACGGGCCTGAGTTCTGACAAACAAACAGACAAAAATATCCAGCACGTGGAATAAAAAATACCATTACTGACAACATGTCGAACAAGTGACAAATGTACCTTCTTTATTCTTTCCAGACACTTGGGTCTTTGGAGGTCCTGGTCTCTCCTACAGAGATCAAGGCTCAGAGGCTTTTGTTAAGGAATATTTTTTGAAGAGGAAAACAGCTACCATAACGGTTCAGGTGATCCCTTTTCAAGCAGTGGACCATCGCGTGAAATACCATTTCCATAGTATGCCTTAATTCTTGGAGTGAGAGGTTTTCAATCTCTTTAACATTTTAAAAATTTTTTCTTTTGAATAGGGAGGCAGTTTGTATGCAATGTCACCCTTGCCAGCAGCACAACAGCTGTTAATTGTACTCTGCAGAGTTCGTCATGTGGCGACAGAAGATGAGGAACTGAAAAGCAAAGGGCTGGAACAGCACAGGCCTGTAATCATAAGGGAGGGGCCATTATAATCAAGCCATATACATTCTGGTTTGGAACTCAAAGAATTCTTTTCAGAGTGATGAAAGACTTGGTAAATTGGATTGTAGGAGCTAAGCCAAGAGATTACTAACTTAATCAGAAAGGAAGGTATCTCCATGTACATTTGGATTTAATTGCATCTCTCCAGAAATATCCTGTTATAATGGATCACACAGTGGTTACCAAATATACAATTAGTAACTGTTTTTTATAAAGGGTAGGGAAAAAGTGAGTTCTTCTCTCCTGTATTAATCCACATGCATTGGATGCAGTAGGGGTGACATTTTATCAAGTACTTCAGCCCTCACCTGCAGGGCCATTCTTTCTGAAGCTCCTATTTAGACACCAGAATGGGTCAGCATGTGAGACTGTTGCAGCACAGGACTTTGTCCTCACTGAATCATGAAACCAACACTCTGTGCAGACTTATTTATGGTCCCCAGGAAGGTGGGAGATGGAGGAGGAAGGGACATAGGGAAACTCTCTATCCGTGTATTGATGCTGAGTGGCTAAAAATCTGTTCTGTTGGAAAACTGTGTCCTTTACAGCTCTTCGGCACCAGGTTGTCCATTTGCCAAATTTGATAGGTATGGGATTTTACCAAGAACAAACCAATGGAATCATGTAATCCACTTACAGGAAGGCTGTCCAGAGTCTCCCACCAGCTTGGGGCAATTCCCATGAAAACCAATGGCATTATGTCAATATGGACAACTGTAACTGAGCTCAGTCCTGCAAACATCTTAAACCACAACTTCCTCCACAAGGAGCCACCTCGTTATGCATCTATGCTCCCATTTGGCTCCTGGTATCCCCTTATCTTTTTCTGGCTTGGGAATTGGCAGGACTGCCTGGTGTGGAGGACTGGGAAACTGCTCTGAGTTAACCCTTGCTTCGTTTTCTTTTAAACTTTCCTGGTTGGGTGATTTTCTGAGAGCAAAAATTGGGCCAGATGTGTACACAAGGCACAACACATATAATAAGCATATCCTTCCCATTGCCTTAGTCCCAGTCTAAGATGCCTGTCTTCACATTGTATTCATTATTTCTCTTCCTGTCAGACATTTCTGCGATAAAGCTCGAGTTTAGAATTCCAGTCACCTGTTCACGGTTTTCAGAGATAATTATTGGGACTGGTTGATGACCAATGAGGGTCACTTCAAGGAAAACAGGTGGAAAACTGAAGCTATGAAAGATCATTTTTAATAAATTCTTTTCCTGAAAATCTTCTCCAAAGGTCCCTTAAATTTGGTAGTATACTCAGCTAGTAATGCAACACTGATTAAAAAAAAAAGGTAGCAATGAATAAAGGTAATCTCAAATATATCTCAGAGGCTATGAATAAGTTTACATGTCATTAGTTACAGTAAAGTGATTGTCACTGAAAATTTGGATTTGCAGATGATTATCACACAATGCTATTTTTTCTATCCAGAAAAGAAAATATTTCTATTTATATAAGAAGTTGACTACTTAATTATAATGATGGCATTACACCAGTTGGATGGTGGAATTTTTTTACTAAAAAATTTAAATTTTATTAAAAAGTAAGTTGGCACATATAACAGATACGTGTTCATAACTACAGCTCACAAAAGAAATACCATTTTTCCTTCCTAAAGGCAATGCTATTGGTCAATAATATCTGTGTCTGTATGACAAGCAGTCAAGGAGTGACCTCTTCAGGAAACAGTGATATTCTGACTCCCGTCTGACTGAGACATCCTTACAGGGCATGATGGCACCTTGAATAATAATAAAAAAAAAAAAAGAAAAAAAGAAAAAAAAGAAAAAAAGAAAATATCCATTAAAAAAATCAGTGTTACTGATTTTATCAGTGTTACTATGGAGGGTTAGATAAATCCTGCTTTAGCATTCAGATTTAAAAAAACCCACTACATTCATGGAAGATATTTGAAATGTGGCATTTATTTTTGGAATTCACTATGGCTGTTGCAAACGGCCGTGGAGCCACTGGAATCAGAGAAGTTACACCAGTCTGCAGGAAATGAGGATCTGGCTCATGATGTTTATGCACAAAGATTGTTGAAGGTGCAAATTTCAGGAAAACATAAATTGAAAATCATACAGCGGGAAGGTGTTGAACCACAGGATCAAATATCAAATCCCAATTACTTTTTGGGAGCCACAATGAGAAAGAATAATGGGAATTGAGAGCTGAAAGCAAAAATGGGGAGTATTCCTGGAAGAGGCAAGGATTTCCTTTGTGAGCTCCCCAACATTTGTATTCCTTGTTTAGCAAACCATGAATTAAACTGGGCAATAACAGCCACCCACAGAGTGCTTAGTTCACTGATGTTTTGTGAACTACATTGAATACCATCAACAGAATCTGCAGTAGCAGGGAATTTGTATCACCTATGTTTATATTATGGTTCAAATTCTACTAGATGTAGAATTTGTAGAATTCTAGGTTTAATAAATCAGTAAGTAATAAATTTAAATGTAAAACACTTCTGGCTTTGTCAGCATGATGGTAAAAGAAAGATGATTTTTTTTTCTATAACACAAAGATTGCTGATGAAATTGTGCTATAGTAAGAAATACCATAGCTAAAATTCAAAGAAGAAAAATCTTAGTCAATTGCCAACAGAGAATGCTGGGAAAAAAGGCTTTTTTTGGGTTTTTTCCATTATTATATCAGGATAAAAGAATATGCTGCACGAGTAAATGCATAGTTCATGGTAGCATCCATGTCTGAAGGCTGGAACATAGCTAAATGTATCCAAGGTTATTATTTGGAGGAAGAGAGAGAATCAGCATCATCCACATTTTCCAGAACAGAGGTCATTTTACAGATTTTAATAGGCTTGGCTCAGTTTCCTACAAGAGCTGCTTTTTTATTGCCATTCTTTGAGCCCAGGGTTTCCTGCTTGGTCTGTTCTTCAAATTCTGCAACAAAGGCCACCACCATCACACTCCTAGTTTTAAAATGCTTCTTGGCTAAATTCTGTGTTCCACAGAAACCTTTAAAACATCCCTGTAAAAATGCAGTTGTTTATGTTGAGAGAGGGCAATATAAAAATGATATTTTAGTTGTTTGTCAAAAGTAGTTGCTTTTCTTCCTTCTGGCAATGAAGTACTTGACTAATTGTTGTAAGCCATTTACAGGCATCTGGGATACGATGAATGTGGGCATTTTTCAATTTGGGCTTACTCTTCTTCTGTATAAAACTGAAAAGATGCAAACCCTCATTTTTTGTATTTCTGTGAATGGTCTCACTACATCTTCTACTGTGGGAGTACCTGTTTGGTAAATTAAGCTTTGCTGGATCAACACCTAAAAGCAGGAACTTTTACCAGATTATTTACTTTTGAAAATCACTGCTCCTGGACCAATCTGTTTATGTGGTGGTCCTGTAGATTTCATAAAAAAATTACAATAAGTTGCATTGTAAGGCATTTTTAAATTGCATACCTTGCACAAAAAAAAGTGTAATGAAGACATTTTGGAAATCTCTAGAAAATATTTAAAAGAGAGCACTCTTTAGTGTTGATGTTTCCAAAATTGATATAGACTAAGAACATGCTTAAGTAAGGCTCTTAAACCCCCCCTTTAATCACCAAATCCCAGGATGGTTTGCCTTGGAAGAGACCTTAAAGCTCATCTCGTTCCACTGCCCTGCCATGGGCAGAGATACCTTCCCCTATCCCAGGTTGCTCCAAGCCTTGTCCAACCTGGCCTTGAACATTTTCAGGGATGGGGCAGCCACAGCTTCTCTGGGCAACCTGTGCCAGTTGTGGGCTCACTTCAGAGGAAGAAAACGTGCAAGTCTTTGCTAAATAAGAAAGAGTTTCATTCATGAAAGATTCCACAAAATGGTCGTAAAAACAAATGGAAAAGCTGGGATGTTTTTTTCCTCTAGTGTAAAGCTTCCACATTCAACTACTATGAGCTGTAATTGCATCCTTATCCTGTTATTACTCAGGATGAAAATACCATATATTGATATATCCTTCCTATGTTAAGGCAAATTATTTTTGTGCCAGATTTTTATTAACTGTCAAAATGCTGATATAAGCTTCATGGTAGGGATTTGGGAAGCTTGGAGCAGTCCCAAGAGAGGCAGCAACAGGCAGAAGAAGGTAAGCAATGTACCCTGGATGCAATTTTTTTATATAACTGAGACTTTCATGACATGTTGGATAGCATGTATTTCTTCATGCACACCTCACTAAGAATTCAAACTGTACATTGAGTTTGGTTGAATAAATGAAACAATACAAAGATGAACAAGAGTACTGTCTGAATAAAATTTAATGAACTTGAATGACTCTCTTAGATGGTAAATAAAAATTTGAATAAATTTGAATAAAATTTGAATTAAAAGGTCAAAATTGTCTATTTACCAGACAGACAAGAGTAACTTCTGTATTGTCATTCTGAGTACACAATATGCTTTAAAAAAGTTTAATTACATACTTAGCTGATTGACTAATAGCTCTGGTGGGAGAAATTTTGCTCTAGTACTTTTGAATAAATATGTATTTACCCAAGATGGATCCTTCCTAGTCTCTTGAATAAAGGGTAACAATTGTTGTTTTCTATCCAAACATGAAAGGATAGTAATTAAAAGGAATCCAAAACCAGAAAAAGGGCAAAATAAGGTATTTTTGCCTACCAGAATAGCTACATGAAAACAATTTCATAGAAAATAAAGCAGTAAAGGAACACTTTTTCAATGTGCCCACAGGCAGTGTTCCAGCTATAAATATCCATAGGTGAGGAGGAAACTCCCTTTAAATCTTTAAATGCCATCAGCCATACAGTAATTCCCCTCACCTCACACTGGAGCAGCAGTGGCCACCAGCACCCACAGCTCTTTCTCTGCTGCAAAGCTGCCTCCTGACTGGTGAGTTCTCAGCCTGTGCTGCTTCACAGTATTGTTCAATCCCAGGTGAAGGACTGAATTTTTCTCTGTTAAACCTCAGGAGGGTCATTTCAGCCCGTTTCTCCAGCTGCTGAGGTCTCTCATGCAGCTCTCCAGTCTGCCTTGCCAACTGCTTACCCTTGGTTTGGTGTTATCCACAAAGCTGAATCCTGTCACACTGCCCAGATCAC
This sequence comes from Myiozetetes cayanensis, assembly GCF_022539395.1. Lineage (NCBI taxonomy): Eukaryota > Metazoa > Chordata > Aves > Passeriformes > Tyrannidae > Myiozetetes > Myiozetetes cayanensis. Next base: position 14,574,015 of record NW_026087742.1, read on the forward strand.
AGTTGGAGATGTAGAACAGTTGGGTTCAGTACTCAGCCCAGCAATGCTGACAGAGTAGGATTTTGAACAACTGAGTACTCTTATTTGAGCCCAATGCTCTTGTCAGCTTTTCACCCCTTTTATAGTTCCCCTACCCAGTCCATACCCTTCAAATTGGCTACAGGGATGAGAAATAAGTGGGGTTTTTTGAACTTTATCGTGCTGAGTCTATCATGTGGCTTCATACAGATACTGGGTGGGAAGAGAGAGAAAGAAAAGATCCTTTTAGGAATCCATAATTGCAAAATGCAGCTTGCCACTCTCACTATGCACTCAGTACATTTCTCTATTAATGTGCTCTTGGACATCTGTAATTTTTCTGATAAAAAACTACAGTCCTACATGACCAAGAGTATGAGTTCCTGCACAGAAGCTCAGAATTATGAAAATGACCCTCCATCATCATCAGAAAAGCATACATTAATTTTTAAAAAGATTTTCTAATCCCTCTTCTGCTCTGAATCTGGATTGTGCCATGTCTGAAATACATTCGAACATTACAGGGAGTAAACTTGCAGCTGGCTTTTGACTATTTTTTCCTAAGAGTTTGCTATGGAATAGCCTGTACAACACTGACAGTATCTGGTTGGAGGCAATAGATGGAGGATTGGCTTTTCCACTCATATCTGACCTGGAGAGAATTTGCAGCTGAAAGGAGTTCTTCCCTTGTTTTATTTTAGATTTGCACCAGAAGCTCAGGATTATCCTTCAATAGTCAGGATGCGAATAGGCTACATCTGTAGTTCAAGTATCAAGACTGTTCAGGGAAGGCTCATAACTTTTAAAAGCAAACATATACAGAACTGAGATAGAGATGGCCTAAGTGTCTGTATAGGAAGCACAGATCCATGTTTTCCAGAGGAAAACTTGCTAAATGTCTGCATTAGCCCAGTTCTAATGGTTCAACATAAGAACTGGGTGGGATGTCTGCTTTAGTACCACGTCTCTGTTGGTGACTAAGAAGGGATGCATGGAATGTACACCCTAAGGAAGACACAAAGCCTCACTGCAAATGTTTCTTCACTCTGAGTCTCAGACTTGTTTTGCTGAAAACCCTTGAAGGACCATTTTTTTAATTAATATGTCTGAATTTCTTTTTGGGCCCCTGAGAAGGTTTATGGCACTCACAGCTTCCAGCTGTAAGGGATTCCACCTGAGCTAAGAACTGTATACAAAGGTGACTCGTTTTGTTTGTTTTGAGCTTGTTGCTTTTATGATTCATTTGATGCCCCTTTGTCCTTATACTGGGAAGGAGTGAATAATCATCCTTTATTTACCTCTGCATTATCATGGCTTTATACATATCATAAAGGTCATTTATCTAACAGGCTGAAGGCTTCTACTCAGCTTAATCTCTTCTTATATGGAAGCCCCACACTTCAACCACCTGTGTTACCTTCTGCTGCACCTTTTCTAATAGTTTCATTTTCTCTTGGGGTGGGGGGATGAAGGTTATGCATCCTACTGAGGATGCAGCAACCATCTCCATCTGTACAGCAGCCTAGTGATGGCTGTGCTTTTGTTCCCTGTTCTATTTGCTTTTTTGACCGCTGCCAAGCTTCGAGCTGACATTTCGCAGAACTATTTATTATAATTCCAAGATCTCTTTTCTGAATGGTAATTGCTAGTTCAGAGCCCATCATTCTATATGCAAAGCGAGGGTTGTTTTTCCTCCTGTGAATCACCTCACAAACAGTGAATTTCATATGCTGCTTTATTCACCCTTCATTCATCTAAGAACATTCTGTAGCCTGCCACAGTTGACTTTTTCTTTTGAGCATTGCCCTGAAACATTTAGTATCATCTGCAAATTGACAATGTGCTCTCTACTAATTTTCAGATCCTTTGGGGATAGGTTAGGCAGCAGAGGTCTTGGCACCAATTCCTGCAACAACTTCTCCCTTTTTGCAAAAATGTCATTTGTTCCTACTTTTGTTTCCTGCTTTTTAGTAAAGTATTAATCCATGAGAGGACTTTTTCTTTTCAGGAGCAAGTGAGTCTCTTGAAGATCTTTTTGCCTGGGGAGGAGGAGGAAATCTTACTGAAAGCCCTCTGAAGATGAAGTAGACCATGACCCTGTGATGCCTATCTGTGCTCCTTCCACTCAATCCACTTCACAGGGCTCATGTGGATCTGTGAGGCATGCCTTGTCTCAAAAAAAAAAAAAAAAAAAGTGATCTTGTCCAATGTTGTATCTGTCTGTGCATTTATGAATTCGGGTTTTAGTGCACCTTCTGTCAGTTTGCCCTACACTGGTACCAGGCCTACAGATCTTCATTTGCCAGTGTGAAAAGAAGAAAGAACAAAAATGCTGTTGCTAAAAACTGCTGGGGAAGGGAAGTGGGTATCTTTTGTTTTCTGCTCTGACTCGCTTCTGGTAGGTTCCTATCCCAGCAGATGTGCTCCCTGCTACAGTGTATGACAGGGCTCAACAATAGCTCTTCTCCCCCTGCAATGGTAATTCAAGAAGCAGTTATTAAGTAGAATGAGGACGCTCCTCATGCAAGGACATGGCTGACCTTGGAGTCCTCACACAGGTCCTAAACAGGACTGTCACAAATAAAAGTTTCACACATGCAAAGAATGATTAAAAAAATCCCAACAATGAAGACTTCAGATTTGTTCTGGTTATTTATGGACACAGCTATGTATTGATGTTCAATGAAACACATTTATATGTATTTTCCCATGTCCATCAGTATTTTAAAAAGGTAAACAGTAGTTTCATAGGATACTTGGAGCTTTATATGTGCCATATGACAACAAGGTTGCCATGGAGACTCCTCATCCTTGAATACTGATGTAATTAATGTAGAAGAATTCGGCTCCTTTTATCTACATGAGAGTTGCAAGACAGTCTCTTCTTTTTGTCGACTTCTTTTTGTCTATATACATGCTTTGTGTAACAGAGCAAGGCATGTAAATCTGCAGTCTGCTGACCTCTGAAACAAGGCAGAAAATATAGAAATACAATGGTTGCTGCTGCAAGCAAAGACTGAGACTACAGCCTGTGTGAAAAATGTATCAGTAATGACACAAGAGCAGCTACTTGCAGGAGGATGCACACAGAGCAGAAGGAAAGTCAGAAACATGATGGATCACAAAATGGCAGCTCCCCACCAACTCTCTTCTTCCTGGTATTATCAATAATAATTTGTCACAAGTGATAAGGAAACATCTCTTTAATTAGTTAATTGATGGCTTAGCAGTCAGCCAACATACAAATGACTGACCTGGAAAATTTTCTTTACCTGACACTACAGAAATTAATGTGATGTTGTTTGGTGATTATCACCAAAAGTAAATGTTGCATAACAATGTAATGCTTTGGAAAAAAGAAATTTGCGTATTTAAGAGCTGTTGGGTGAAGAAAGGGATGTTGACCTTAAGTCAGAGAAAAGCTTCTCCTGCAACTCTTTTAATTCTTTATTTATATTTGGGATGCTCTCCAAGGCTGCACCAAAGTTAGGCTGTCTTATATATTAAGGCCACTTAGGTTTTTCCTTCCATCCTGTCTATCATTAGGGATTCACATCCTGCTGGACTGCTAATGAAACCATGACTGCACGAGAGATAAGAAAATGAGCTATTAGAGCAAATAATAATGGTTTCTACACTATTGTTTAAAAGTAATTTTTGTCTTGATTTTGTTAACACACCACTTCAATTTCAGCACCTCATGTTCTGTATAGATCAGGAAGGTTTTGTTAGAATTTCTACACTTCTAGCTCTTCACGTAAGAATTTGAAATAAACACCCATTAGACTGTCTCTTAACAAAACACCCACATTATTTCTGGTTTTATATATTCCAGGGTATGCTGTCAGAAGAAAGTAATATAAGTTCTCAATTTGTGTTAATTAAATCAGCTCAAATGCTGAAAGATAATCTCTCATGCTGAACTCACTTAATGGCCTTTTTTACATCATGAAAGCATAAACTAAACATAAACTGTAAAAAACTTGGAAAACATCACCTTTCTAATGCTTTGATATTTCCCATGATATTCAGTAGAGCTTCCAGCAGATTTCTTTTTTCACCTGTACTCTTCCATCATCTGCTATTTTTGATGTGGAAATAGAGGAGTAATAGCTACTGATAAAAGCCATGCAACTTGGTCCTTGTAACTTTATTTTTGAGGTAAATAAACCTCAGCTTTGCCTTCAATACATGGTCCAGTTTTGCATCTAGATTGAAGTTGTCAAGCAGCCTTAAAAGGAAGCAGACTTAAGGAGCAGCAGTCCCTTCTGGCATTTTGGTAAGAGAGACCAGACAAGCCACAGCACTGCACTGGGCAGAGCACAGCCAACAGGCTCTTGGTAAATATGTTATCAGAGGACATCTGATCCCTGTAACAGCTGGCCCTTAACCAGAAGCCTGTACATTCTGGTATACACATTTACTAAACTGCCAAGCCCAGAGTGGTTACCTGAAAGATCTGGGATGTTTTGGTTTTGCTTTTCAGGAAGAATAATCTCAGTTCTGCTACCTTCAGTCACTCAGACGTTATTCCTCAAACATTTACTTGAATTAAGGGGAAATTCACTGATTAGGTTTATACTAAATGCATAAAAACCTGTCAGGATCCAGTTCTAAATAGTAGAACTATATGACTGCATATGGTGTTTGAACTATTGCTTAGAAGTACATGACAGTAAGAACTCATCACATGTCCAACAACGGGTAGAAGTGATCTGTATTATCACAGGTGTAAAGTTTTCTCCCTTCTCAATGGCTCAAACCTCAAGAAACCATCAAGCTTCCATTTGAGTTTTTCTGTCCCTGCTCCCATCCCTAAATTTAAATAACTGAGGGACACTTCTGAAAGGATCTGCTGAAGCTTATACACCCTGTGCTTTAAAACCAGTAAGACTGAGAATTTCCTAGTGCTGCTTCGATTTCTTCTACAGCATAAAAATATTTTCAAAAGCAGCAGTAAGGTACTCACTGTGGCAGAAACTAGTACTATGAGAAAAAATATAATGGTAAAATCTGTTTCTAATGGCTGACAGGCAGACACAAATGCAGTATGGGTCTTATGTTTTCCCAAAGCTATGCACTGCATTATGGTGTTAAAATGAGGACCTTCCACAATGAAAAATGAGATGAGTTTTCTCCTGATGTTTGCTCTTCTCACCGTGAATTTCCCATTAACTGCTGTTTTCTTTGGCAATCAGATCTTTTTATTTTCTAGGAAGTACTTCGTCATTTCAGTAGAAAAATGGACTGTTCACAGAGTTAACAACTTAGGAGTGTGTTGAGAAAGGTATCTGCCCCGACAGGGTCTTGTTTTTCATCTCTCTGCTCAGGTAAATGCTCTCAGTGAAATAAACAGGATTGTGTTCTTTGCAGGGCGTTTCAGGAACACGTGTAATTGATCACATTGCTTGGATCCAGTGGGGCAGGATCTGTGCTAAGGATGAAGGAGGGTGCTGGATCTGACAAAGAGCAGAGCCGAGTCCCTGTGGCACGAGAAGGTCTTATTCCAAGATTCAAGGGAGAAGTTTTTCTGAGAAGCCACTGGGTAGTGCAAACCACTGCCAATGACAATGCAATAACAGAATAATGTTGCTAATTGAGTTTCAGTATGTTTTACTTGATTGGCTTAATAGCAGTGAAAACACATACAGGTAAATACACTTTTGGCTCTTACAAGTCATTCATGGAGCCTAAAAGGACTAGAGCTGAATTTGTAATGCTCCCAGAGAAGTCTTTTTTAGGTTCTCTTTTCACATTATTCCTATTAATCCCAAAGACTGTACAATGTGTATTTTTAAATTACATTTAACAGACAGTTCAGTTCTGACAGCAAGCTGTTATCCCTTTCTAATGTTATCTTTTTGTATTTTATGGGTCACAGACTAGGACATATGAAAACTTTCCCTCATGCTGCCAGCACAGGACAGCCAGACACAAACCCCTGTATCTATCAAAGTTAGGCTATCAGACTAAAAACGGTCTGTTTTGTTTTCTTAGAGCTGCTCAGCACCCTGGCATAACTGAGAAGCCATCCCAATAATTTTCTTCACTTGTTTCTCCCACAGTTGTGAAAAACAGGGTGAGGAAGAAATTACATTCCTTACTGTAACAACATGCTGTTCTCTTTCTTCTGGGTGCTTGGAGCACTAGTCTTGGGTGCAGATTTCGATTTCCTATCTGGTTTTCCCCATCTCTGGAGGCTTTGGGGACCTCACTGCATCTTCCAGTGCCTTGGTTTCCCACCTGTGCAAGCTAGAGTATGGCTTTTCTCTCGTTGGCAGATTGATAAGCAGAGAGAGCTCCCCTTGTAGTGCCAAATACCAAGTTAAGAACACCCATCAAAGATATCTAATTTGTAGCAACTGGCTCCACGTAGGTCTGAGACCCTTTTGGCACCTTTCTTTAATAATAAAATGGACAGGCAGCATATTCACAAAAGACTGTAAGTCAGTATCAGTGGACATGAGCAGGACATTGGGGTGTTTCTACAGAGGAAGGGATCTGATGGTCTTTTTCCCCCCAGGTTTTTTCTAAACCTTGAGAATCAAGTTTTCAGTTTAATTGCCAGTTATCAGAGATGAGGTCTGCCTGCCCCGGCTTCGGTGTGGTGCAGGTGCTGTGTGATACACTGCTGAAGAAATGTGATTTTAGGGCTAATATTAAGTTCTTTTATCACAAAGCTGTTGTCATATGAAATACAGTACCAGCATGTGTCAAAGGAGAATCGTGAAAATAACAAAACTGAAAAAGCTCCGTAATCCTATTTTTAGGGGTAGTAAGATCTCTTCTAATCGATTCCCCAGGACATGAAGTGCAGAAAACTGAGTCATACTGCAATGATTAGAAAGAGATTGCTCCTTCTGATGAAAGTTTAGAAGAAGCTGAGACTGCCATGGTCATGTCTGTTCATTTAATATAGGCTGGTTACAACAATCTTTTGGACAAGTTGACCTAATGATTCAAAATCTTTCCTGCTGCAGGTAGAAGCCATTAGCCATCACAGTCACATATCTGCCATTTAAAACCACTTCAACTCAGATCCTGCTCCTGGCTGGGGTGATGGGATGGGCCCTGCCATCCCAGGGGAGCCACTGCCATTTCTAGGTTCCCAGAGAGCCGATGACCAGGCCAAGCCCTGACAATGTAGACCCAGAGTCAAATTCCTGAATAAAAGTTCTATATTAAGAGCAAATCTTGATCAGAGTCTCAGATTTCAAAGTTACAGAAGACTTGCAAAAATTTTTCATCACCACTGAACTGCTAAAACCATAAATATGGAAAAAGCAGTAGTCTCTCCAAGTCTTCAAACTCTCTAGGAAAATTCCTATTTGGCTGTTTTTCAGTGTCTTAATAAGCGTGCTTAGTCTGGGTAGATCATGCAAACACTGCCTATGTTAGGAGAAATCTTATGTGCCAGCTATGGAACGTGTAAACAGAAGTTTGTGATTCATCACTGAGATGTGTGTGCTCACACGTGTGCGGTGACAGCAGAGCAGAGCCTGGAACCACTGCTGCAGGGCAATGTGACAGCGACCCCATTCCCCCCAACCAAAATCAGCCATAAAAAGTATTCCTCATTCTTGGAATTCTTGGACAATAAGGCAGAGACACATAAAGAAAGGAAAATCTCCTGCGGGACAGTTGTGATTATATGGACAGTGGCCTCTTATTAGAATATTTGTCTTCACTGGGGCTAAACCCTGTTTGGAATTATTTCTCCCTTCCCCACAGATTTATAGCTCCTTGGAGAGAAGGAAACAGTTTTCATAGGGCACATTTCAACAGCCCAGCAATTTCTTGCTTTATGTATTAACCTCTCCGTGAATCAGGTGAGCGTGCAAGGGTGCAACAGGGAGAGTGTGCGTGGGCAGAGTGTTGTCGGGAAGCTGATTCTGCAATGGGTTTGTTACTGGAGTGACGAACATCCGCGTAATCAGAGACCTAATAGCAAACTTGTGGTCAACGATGTGTAACTTCAGCTGGATGAGAACCACACGGTAGCACAGATGTCTGAGTGAGGAAAGCAACCACAATTTTAATAACCAAGATTATCATTAAGGCGAAGCCTAAACACGTTAATGGAAAGTGAACATTTGCTATACTGCACTGTGTATCTCCATGCAGGTCAGTCCCACAGCAAAGAGAAATTCACTTGTGGGAACACTGCATGATTTTAATGCAGAGTCACACTCATCCTTTGTTTGTTTACTTGGTGTGTGCTTGGCATGGAACACACTGCTTCGGAAAGGGAAATGCCTAACAGAGCTTCCACATTACAAACACATATGCTGCCCTGTTATTCTGAAAGCTCAGCATGAAGCCCTTTTTCCCATGGTGGATTAATTCTGTTAGACAGGAAACACCCACATATTGCCAGACTTCATCACCCCCCTGCATCTTTCAGGGTGGTTCCAGGAAGGAAATTGATAGCAACTTTTCACTTAACATTTATTTATAAGTTTCTTATTCTCTTCCTAATGTACTGCATTTCAGGGAACAAGGAATTGATTCCTCACTGATTCTGTGAAAAAATGGGAAGCCATTAGCCAAATTCCCACAGTTATAATAATGAATCACACTCCTTTATGCCTACAAACATGCATTTAGGTAATGAAAAGCATGTATGGCCAAGGATGGAAGAAGATATGTAGGAAAAGAGAGAAAACACAGAAGCACGCAGGGCTTTTCTGATATGAAAGGGAAAATGACATTAAATTGTTGATGAGAAGAAATTGCTACATTTGAAGAGGGAGGAGGAGGCACAAGCTGACTTTGAGGCAGCTGGCACAAGGACAGTCTGCCTAGTGAGCAAACAAGAAAAGCAAAAGACCTCACAACAATCTCTTCAGAAACTTTGTGGACAAATGTGGAAGCTCACTTGTTCATTTATTCTGTATATAACCATGGTCTTTCTGCAGCCAGAATTTTCAAGTAGCAGGTTAGTGCATGGCACCAGGAGCCACTCATGTATTGCAAGTAGCCAACATGCAGAACGTGTTTTATCCTAAGTGCCACCATAACAGAATCATAGAATCACAGAAGGGTTTGGGTTGGAAGGGACCTTAAAGATCATGCAGTTCCAGCTCCTGCCATGGGCAGGGACACCTTCCGCTCTAAGCCCGATCCAACCTGGCCTTGAACACTTCCAGAGATGGAGCATCCACAACTTCTCTGGGTAACCTCTGCCAGTGGCTCATTACCCTCACAGTACAGAATTTCTTCCTAACATCTAATCTAAACCAACTCTCAGTTTGAAGCCGTTCCCTCTTTTCCCCATGACTACAGTTCCTGATGAAATGTCCCTCTCTGGTTTCCCTGTAGGCCCTTTCACAGATTGGAAGGTGCCATGAGGTCTCCACACAACCTTCTCTTCTCCAGGCTGAATAGCCCCAACTTACCTTGTCTCCGTAGGGGAGGTGCTCCAGTCCTGAATACTGAATTGCAGTATTGAATTATGATTTTTTTTGAATCCATTTAAGATACTTTTTTTTTTCAGCCTTAAATTAGGGTAACTAGCTTTTATTGTGGGTATTGGAAACGAGCATCAGAAATCCCTATCTTGGCTTATCTTTCTATAGCTCTGATCCCTGGGAGGCTTGACACAGACATCACAGGTAGTGGGTAGTGGGCACAGCATAGTCCTGAAAGAGTTTTTCACAATAAACATAGATGAGGAGAAAATACTGAAATGCACATGAGAGAAGCTGCCCGATGGGCTGCGCTGGTGGAAATCAAAGACTAGTCTAGTATTTAGAATCCAAATAACTCCTCCCTGGGAGTCCAGGCTTGTTTATCTTTGAGTCTGAGCACATGGACAGTAGTGTGTGGGGCACAGGTAGAAAACAGTGTAGATACTTATCCTCCTTTTTCTCATTAATGACTCAGAGGCTGAAAAGGCAGCTAGTCAATGGTAAATACATCCCTACAGATTCAAAAGCTGTTATTGTTATGTATCTCCACCGTAACAACAGATTGATAGGCCACAATAAAACAGATGGGAATTTCATAGCATCTCAGTAATGAAGCAGGAACAGGCCAATGGGCCTTAACAATAGCTATGAGTTTTTCAGCACCAGGGATCTCAACCATACTTTAACCTTATACTACCTTTCTGAGTTATGATTTAATATCCCAAGGAGGTATGCAAAAAAATGGAAGCACCGAGTATTACATGACTGAGATAATAAGCAAATCAACAGCAGATCCAGAAACAGAACCCAGGGTTTCTAACTTCCAACCTTGTTTCCTCAACACCCTCTCTAAAATGGAATTGTTTGCCTATCTCCCTAGCAACATATGGACCAAAAAAGCAATCTAAGGAAACATCATCCCACATTAGGTCCTGAAAGGTGTTTTGTACAAAAATCACCTGTTCTGGCTTTCTGTCCATAAGTAGAGAAATGTAAATCTGCTTTGGTAGCCTGCCAAATGAGGTAGAAAGAGTAATCATGGTCCACAACACTGGGGCAATTTTCCATAGGAAATTGCCTGCCCCATTATTTTTGTTTATGTTGGGTTGAAAGTTCAGAATCTGCTTCCAATTTTTTCCATCCCTAGAATGGTGTATTTCACAGAATTAGAACCATGCTGACCTCAGTCCCAACACAGCATCCATACATGTGCTGTCATAGGGAATTGCTGATGCTCACTGACTCATTGTGAATGCAGTGATTGTCACTGCTGCAGTGACAAGGTTCTGGATGGTTTTGATTAATGCTCTTTGACTGGTTGAAAACAAGAAAAGAATGACTATACATTTTTATGATCAAATTCCCTCATGGAATATAAATAGAAATATAATAAATGTATTAATTGTCACAGGAAGTGAGTTGAAGAGTCCAAAAGATTACTTGCATACTTATTGTCCTAAATCCCTTGACGTCTGGCAAATTGCAAAAGATTCCGGGCTTCCACAAAATGCAAGTCAGATTAAAATGTGAAGCCTTACAGTTTACAGGATATAAAACTTCATAATCCTTATTTAATAGTTTGAGATTAATTTCAGTTATATATTTCCTGTTCATCTGTTGAAGTATAGAGCTGTAATCCAGAAAGAAAATAATGATATATAATGAATTCATTATATTAGATTATCTTGTCTGGACTCTTTGTTCGTATTTTCAATTCTGAAACTCCAGAAATTACAGGTAAGACTTAAAGTTCTAGAATAATTATTTTTAACTAACAAAAAAGTTTCTGCTCCGGGATTTCTTTTAAAGCCAACCTATAGAAATAGTTTCTTACCCCACCACTTCTAAAATTCCATTGAGAGGCAAAAATGGACGAACCAAAGAACCAAAACTCTATTTCAACTTGCATAAAAAAGCATCCTATTAACTGCTTTATTAACATACTCCGTATCTAGTGTTAAGATGGCAACCTTCTCTCAATTTTCTAAAAGCTATAAGGAAACAGGTTTACGGTATCTGATTTTGAGATACAGAAGTCCAGCAAGGAGTTCAGGTGTCAAAGGAAGCGTCTGTAGAAGTTTCAGCACAATGTTGAGACACGCTAGCTATTTTTAAAGAAAAAACAACCAGACTGAAACCCTTGGACCTCTGTGCTCTCATGGTTGCCTGCTTCCAAAACCTGACCTACTCTACTGAAAACTACCTCCAGTATTACTGCAATAATCCTGTGAATGTAGGATATTGTAAATCTTCTCTTCAATTGAAAACTGCAGATGGAGTCCTACCACTTTGCTTCAAAATTGTGTATTTCCTTGCAAATTGGTAAAATGAATCATAAAATAAAGAGTTCAGCTCATACACTTTATATGTAATGATGTTCAAAATGCAAAAGTGAAAAAAAAAGCTATGTTCTAAAGTAAGACAGAAGAGAAAAGATGAACCAGTCTGGCCTACAAAATAAAGTAAAGCAGAATTTGGGAACTTAGAAGAACTTACTATGTATCTTTAAAAAGACTCTACCAAATAAAATATAACCTGCCCATACTCAGTCAGTGATGCACACATAGAGGAAAAGAACTAACTGCTACTATTATTTCTTTCATTCTCAGACAAGAATTTAAACAATCTGCTTGAATGCACGGGAGATTCTCTGGAAGAACAGCAGCCCTTTTCTTTACAACATATTCCTGAGAGCTCCAGGAGAAAAATCATTAGAGCTATGAGGGTCTTTCTCTCTGTGGTACTCCCAGAGCACAACCAATATTACATTCCTTTAGAGATTTCCCCCCTGAGGCAATGGAGGATAGTCTACAGCTCCAGTACTCCAGCCAGTCCCTATACCTCATTTAGCATCACTGCTGCAGCAAGGCCATTATTTATACTGGCTTTATATCCATGATATACATGAGGCACAGCAAAGAATATACCCAAAGCACCGATCTTAGCTTCTCACCTTCAAAAAAAAAATAATCTCAGGATGGCAATACTGGATCTTCTGATCCAAACACTAAGGAAATATTTATTTATAGTAAAAAAGGCTTCCGTGTCTCATGAAAGTAGTAGCCATGAAGACCAGAGTTATATGAGCTGATGTTTCTATTCAGGTGCAACTGTTTTTATCAATATTATTTGTACTCTTATTTTCAGTGCATTTGGTGTAAAATGTAAGGTATTTTTAAAAGAAAAGAGTGGATGTGGCACTCTTTGTGCTGTGGTCTAGTGGACAAGGTGGTGATCAGTCAAAGGCTGGACCTGATGATCTTGCAGGTCTTTTCCAACCTCAGTAATTCTGTGATTCTATGAAAGTTTATAATATCCCCATTAAATAATTTATAACACTTAAACCTCTAGGAAAGAATATTAGAGGTAATTGGCCTTGATGCAGTGAAAACTGTCTGCCCTTGGATCCAGCTTGCAATGCTCAAGTGCTCAGGGCAGTCAGCTGGATCTCGGCAGTGCTGATGTCATCACGTGTCACTGTCTGAAGATCCTGCCTGCCACTAAACATCAGCAAGACATTCAGCCTTTTGCACATGAGCAGTCAAATGGCTGATGGCCTGTAATTCTCAAATGATAATAAATCCAAAGGAAGGAATTGCTCTGCTAAATGTCAGATGAGTCACTGCTCGTTACAATGCGAGGGGTAAATGTGGGGCTGAATTTTTTGAAGGGTCAAACACGAACCTTGGTGGATCTATAATGGTTACAATATCTTTTGAAACCTGAATAAAGAAAATCAGAAGACAAGAATATCCTCCACAGTGTTTGGGAGTGTTTTAATACTCAAAAAGTATTATGTATTAAAAAACCGTAATCTAACCTGTTGAAAAAGCTTGGAATAAGAAGATATTCCCTGCATGATGTTTGAGACCACTTGATTTTTTGGTCATAATTGAGTCTGAGCTGTTATCTGAAAAAAAACCCATGACTCATATACTCTCCTGCAGAGATTAAGCATTCTGGGCTCAATTAATGTTCTTTCATAATGCCCTGGGCTTCAAAAATAGATCAAAACCCAAAACAAAAAGAAATTGTTCTTTTGAGAAATAGGGTATTATGGTACACCCAGAGTATGTGCCAACCTACTGAGTCTTTTTCAACGTAGCATCCTGACTGCATCTGAACCTTGAAATCCAACAGACCAGCACTTCTCCACAGTGACAAGGATGGTATCTCTCTTCTTGGAGCTAATCCTAAACTTCTTTTATTTCTTTCTTCTTATTTCTTTTATTTCAAATTGCCTGAGGATAGGCAATTTGCTTTGGCCCTGTACTAGGAGAAAGTTGTACCATCTCCTGCTGGTTCAGCCCCACTGGCTTCTCTAGTGGAAGAGTAAAAAACATCCTCTCCACACCTTCCCCTGCCAAACAGTCATGACTGATACAGATCTTGGCTGATCATCACACAAGATAGTATCAGGCTGCTTCTGGTACAGAAAGGCTGCCTCCTCCAGTCTCCTCTTAAAATCTGCTTTTGGTTTTACTGCGGTCAACCAGTGGCCAACTCAGCTTTGTTAATAGAAAGCTTCCTCTGCCAGGATTTACCTTACATCATTTCAAACACTTAACACATTAGATGTCTACTCATACCCACTGCCTAAATTCCTGCTGTGGTCAATTGATAGAGACAGGCAGCACTCAGGGATGATTTGCTCCACGTGACTGGGATGCTGACTGTGGAGACATAACGTGCTGCTAGAGGATGCCTATTCCCATTTCTCCCTTGACTAACTGAGATTCAATACCTAACTCATAGACAGTCAACCATATGGATCCCACACCAAGGAATACCACAGGATTGGATCAGCTTCCTAACCATTAATCATTTTTATCTGCATTAAAACTCTGTAGATATAGTTTGTAATTGAGTAAACAACTTGAATTCAGTAGTCCAGGTGTTGGAGCTAGGTGTTTTTAAGTAAAGGGTAATTCTGTACCACAGTATTGGCATATCTTAACCTCCAGGACTGAAACATGCTGAGCTGCTTACCTGTTCCCACACCTGATCATTTAGAATCACTCAGTTATTTCTAAGGAGATTAAGAACAGATTTTGCCTGTTTCAACAGAAAGATGTTGCCTGATTTATACAGAATTTTTCCTATAGAATACTGCATGTGACAATTCTAGCATTTTTGGAGCTACAAGTTCAAAGATGACGAGAAGTATTCATACACTGAAAGTAAAGTCTAACCCAAATTTGGCCAAAATGATGTGCATTTGAAAACTTCTGTTCATCTGGCTCATCAGACATCTGGCAGCTGTTAATCCCTGTTCCTTCCATCTGCTGTGGATTATGGTCTCAGGTTGTTCCTTCAAGGGCTGCACAACACTCCCCACTGCAACTTGGAGACTGCACAAGTCTTTGTCCTGTGCTCTCAGTGCTCCTCTCCCTGGTCCCAGCAACACTCAGCTCTATAATGACCCACAAAGAGCTAGACTAGGACAGAGGGAAAGACTGGCATTGGAGGAGTCTGGGACTATAACTGAAGAAGGGTTGGGGAGGAGAGGAGGAAGGAAGAACTTGTTGATGAGGCCAGAAGCAGAGGGTGCAATATTCACTAAAGAAGACTCAGTCTCTTATGGGGCACTAGAATTCCAATGGGTCAGCATTAGCTACTTGTCAGGAGGTCAATAATCAGGAAATGAAGGCCAGCACTGCCCTCAGTGTCAGACATGACTGTGGAGGGGGTGGCTTATGCCTGAAGAGTCCATGGGGTTCAACCTGGCTTTTAATTACTACTATATAGGACTGAGAGGGGAAAAAATGTTGCACAGAATCCTGCTCCCTCCACAATTTTCCTGCATGCATTTCTATTTGAAATGACAGGATGTGCCACACGTCACGTTACAATTCAGTCCTACAGTCGTTTCACATAGATTGTACCTGGAAAGTGGGGAGTACTTGGAAAGTCAGTCTAGAGGCAATAAACTAGAATTCAAAATCATTGGAGTTTTCCTGCCTTTGCCAACTCAATTATTCAGGCTTCATAAAAATACCTCCACAAGGATGTGGAAGTTTAAAAATAAAGTAAATATAACATTATTTTTAATCACCTTCTGGTTTCCTGTTTCCACTATCCAGACATCTGAAAAAATGCCCTCGTTTATAAAATTGAGGAAAAAAAATAAAGCTGCACATTTCACGTAGTCATGTTAATTAAGGAAGAGAAAGACCTTGGTGCAAAGAGAGAACTAGCTAATACTGAGCCTGGTCCTGGGAAGGAGCAGCAGTACAGCACAGGCCTTCCCGTTGTTTGTCCCAGCTGCATTTATTCCTGTCACACAAATTATGATGGAAATTGTGTGCAGTACATTCTGCAAATACAGCAAAGCATAGAAAGTATTTGCTTTCAATGCTCACCCTCTTCCATCTGGTTCCATGAACAATAAAAAAAAAAGTTATTAATCTTCTTTCTCTGACTCCTTCTATCTTCTTTCTTATTCTTCACCGAAATAAGAGGAAGGGAAAGGAAGGTTAAAAGGTGAAATTTTTTTGTGTGTCATATTAGAACTGAATTAATCCACCCCATCCCCCTTCTCATAACTCCAGCTGCAAGGTGAGTCCTCCTCAGCTGCTACTTTCAATACAGGGTTTTCTAAAGCAACATGTTGCTCTGTGCGCTTTCCAGATTCTTGTTCTTGAAATTTAGAATAAGAAAACAAAATACAGCTTTTGATATCTCCTGCTTGGCTTGAGCCCTGCAGTAAAGAATGAAACAGGCATAAAATTAAAGAAATCCAAGGCTTGCAACCACCCCCCACCTGCTTTTTAACCCAAACACATTGCCAACTACCATGCCTGAGCTTTTTTCTCCCTTCTCTTTTGTTTCTGACTGCAAATCCAAACCTACCAAGCTGAACAGTTTTATATATTATGGAATAAAAGGAGCAAACTGCCTAACAAAAATGCCACTCTCCCACTGAAACTGTTGATCCATCATTTGTTGCTCAGAGTCGAGGACTCTGCACTTTACTTGGGCTCACAAGCCCATGACTGACATAAAAACATGGGAAATAGTCAAAAATGTTGACCTGGGTGTAAGAAGGCCCTGTCACCCTCCTATATAAGAGCTGATGAAGTGCTTATAAAATTCCACTAAATACTAATGGCACAAGTCCATCACAGTTAAAACTATACCTAATATTACAAATCCATGCTAATAAGGCACTCTCAACAAGGCTCTTGATAACATTATGCACTGCTACCCTTAAGACATGAAGAGAAGGGCATACATTAGTCATCTAATGTGTCTTTCAGGTGCCCAATGAACCTTTAGCTGAAGCAAAATATTTAAAGCCCTGATCCATCACTGGGACTACTGGGAATGCAGAACCCAACCATCAAAGAAGAAGAGTGCCAGAGGCCCTGATGGTTTGTCCCTATCAAACGTGCCTCTGGGTGCATTCAAAGGGAAGCAATCCACAGCTGATGCCCTGGGAGAAGAGCTCGTGGGTCTGCCCATCCTAGGATGACACTTGGGCTTGTTTGTAACATAGCCATCTAGGATTGATGAGCTAACAAACAAAAATGCTAAGCTGTACGCATCCCAGACAGGCCATGCTGAGTGGCTGTCGTACTGGACAAGCAGCAGGACACCAGAAAAGTACAGTCTCATTGCTTGTGTGGTTGTTCTTTGTAACTAAAATAACATAAGCATTTAAAAATGTTTGCTTCCATTACTTTGACAGGCAGCTTCAGCATCATTTCCAGGCTAATTCTTCTCACAGGCAAATATTTCTCTTTAAAACACAACTACTTTTAAGAACAGTTAACACCTTGTGTAAGCTATAAAGATAATACAGATGTACCAGCCTGGTGTGAGGGAGTGAGAATTAAGGCACAGTGTACCACCTTAACTGAGCCAAAGAGCAAATAAAAATGTCTGCTTAGACTTGAACTGGATCATATTCAGTAACTTCAGGCATCACAGCCTCTTGCTCCCCTGAATACCCAGCTCTGTGTTTAGCACAGGCAGAGCCTGATCAAGTGCACTGGGAAACATGAAATACAGAGATATGAAATATGGAATACAGTGCTACCATCAAGGTTTTGGATAGAAATTAAAATAACCCTTTCCTGTACATTGAGCCAGATGCCTCTGTGAGTGCAGGATTTGATTTTCAGTACCTGACAAAGAAGAACAGGATGGGGGCAGAAGCATTGGTGGCACAACAGCCATTCCTTGTAGGCTGTTTCACCATTTTCATCCCAGGATCACAGGGAAGATTAGAATCATAACTGTGTTAAAGTCAACTATATTCAAAATGTTTGCTTTCTTTGTTCAGCTGCAATGTTCCTGTAGAATCTGAGCCAGAAGTGAAGACCTTTCCTTTACCATATCAGTCATCCAGGGCCAGATGGGACTCTGGGTCTGGAGTACAGTTGTCAGGAGAGACAGGGGCAGCTGTATTTAGCAGCTGGCCTTTTTCCTCTTCCTTCAGGCTGGGAGTGTGTCCCTAGTGCTTGGGTCTCTTGAGTGGGATGGGAAAACATGGCTCAGATGTGACTGCTTTAGAATGCCATAAAGACTTCCAAACTGGTAGTTCAGAGTGGGTCACAGGCTTGTTATACATGATACCTACCTATGTCTATACCTGGTTTTCTTAAGCAGTCTGCATTCATGGCTATTTATAACAACAACAACAACAACAAAAAAAAAACAAATCCTGACACTTCTTCATTGCTAAAGGAAGGAAGGAAGGCAGGCATAAAATGGCAAATGATCAAATGCAACATTAATTTGCTGCATTTTTGCAACTGAACAGCCAGATAAAACATTTTTCACAGAGGTGTGACACCAGAAGCCTGCAGCATCTTTGGGCATCGTACTGGTATGATATAACAGGAATCTTCCTTCTAGTGCAGACAAGGCTATGAATCATGCATATGTTATCAAATTTCAGGTTCTAGCATTTCAGATTTAACAGCCTGGCAATCGTACTGTTAAGTGCATTTACTTACAGCAAGTTCAAAATTACTTGCAGCTTTCAATCTGTGAGGCTAATTACATGAAGGGCAAATGAACATTCTATTTCTAAGAGCACAGATTAAACTCTAAGTAATAAAAGCCAAATGTGGAAGATCTCACTGAGACTTGCACGCACTGCAATCGATGACAATTTTGCCGGAGTTATGATAGGGGAAGTAATAAGGAAGTTTACAAGCACGTGATAAAGGAAAGAGCCATCATATTTCTTTAGTAATACTGGTGTCTGTGAAATAATAAAAGCTATTCATAAGGTACTGGAAAAATAACATGGAGCAATTTAAGTAATTAATATCTGCTTCCTCTCTCTTTGTTTTTTTATTTTCCTGCAGAGCCAATGGAAAGCAGCTTTGGCCACAAGGGTACCTTAGCTTGGAGGCAATGGTTCATTTACTGAAGAGCAGCATGCTATCTGCTTGAATCTGTTCATTATTCAGCTTTCCCTCAGACAGTTCACAAGCAGTCTCTTCTGACTCGCTTAGAATCAAAATTCCATCAGTTGTGCTGGATTTCACTCCTGAAACCACTTGGGTGAACATTTGTGGCCCCAGAGACTTGAATCAAGGCATACACTGCTTGGTCCAGACTGGATGCCTTGGGGACACTTTCCTCTTTATGTGTTTGGTTAAGTGTAATTCTTGACTTTTTAATGATATTTATGAAGTCAAACATAATTTTCATGGATATTTTCTATTACTGCAGAGATTTGTAATGCTGCAGTGACTGTTCCCACTTGTGAACCTGTTTGCTAGAATATCCAAGGCTGCAAACATCTGAACCCAGGTAAAGCCACTTCAAAAGGCGTTTTCCCAGGTCTTCCATTCAGTAAGTTGTCAATGAATATGTGCTACAATGTTTGGTATCCCACAGACGGGAAAGTTAAAATGATGACTCAGTAACTGGCTTTGTGCTGTTAATCAACACGAGTTTTGCATCCCCCATTTGATTTGGAGCTTGCCAGCTGAGAGTGGTGAGTGAATGCCTCCTGCCCCTTCTTTTCCTTACACTTGCTGCTGGGCAAGGCTCCAGGCCTGCTCCACACTTGGATGGATGGATGGATGGATGGATGGATGGATGGATGGAAGGAAGGAAGGAATGGAGGAAGGCAGGAGCCATATCTCTAAAGGCCCCACCTCATTAAAAACATCTAAAAGCTATGTTAACCAATTCAGCAGCTATGAACTCCACCCTTACTTCCATTTTCGATATATTATTTCCTCCATCTCACTTCAAAAATAACCACATTAGACTGCTAAAGGAGTAAATCTTCAAAATTGTCTCTTTTCCCCCTGTTTGATTAATGAAAGTTCCTTCCTCTTGCTAGGAATCCTCAATGTCTTTTTGAAGAACAGAGCAGAATACTTTATATGAAGATTTTTATTCTTCCATATAAATAGATTATGGAAAACATAATATAATTTTCATATCACCGATATTATTGCTTTGTGTTTCACAGTTGAATTGGCAAGAAACAGCAACTTGCAGGTTTAATAGCATAAGGTGCCATGTACATTTCCAGACATATAAAAGCATAATAATAATAATAATAACAATAAATTGAAATGGTGGATGTAGAAACATCACATAGAAAGGGCTGGATAAAGCACACTCCTCTAACTAGGGACAAATTATCATCTCTAGACATTCAGATTAGTCATACCTGACTTCATCTCTCTTCCCACGGGCTCACTACGTTTACTGAAATTAATTTGAGTGTCAGTCAGGCAGTCAGTACTAGGGTGACTTTTGCTTTCAAACAGATTTTCACACTCCTTGCCCTCAAATTAAAGAACCAAACGTGTCCTGAAGTGTGTCTGACTGAGGGAACTTGTAAAGTTGACTAAATTTCTTTCCTTTTTATACTCTGTCAACTTTGTAGGTGAGGTCTAGTTTGGCACAAACTTTACCACAAACCTTGTAACACAACCATGTTGAGTATTGAAATGATGTGGTTTACACATATATTTACAAATATATTTTTCTTTCTTTTATATCACTGGCCTCCGTGGCATTACTGCTCAATAATTAGGGGCCATATCTACTTTTTAAGAATTGTGTTGTGCATGTCTCAAAATGTTTTAATTTAATCCTAGCATTCATCCTAGAAGGTTCCAGACCATTTCCATGGGCTAACCTCTCCCTATCACTGGACAATAGCCCTCTACAATGTAAACCGTGCCAGTCACTGCATGGTGTAGCATCAGGAGAGGTGGGAGGAAAGTCAGCATTTTGCACCCAAACATTGGAGCTGATGATCTCCTCTCCTCATTAACTCTATTAGAGGACCTTTAATAGCTATTTAGGAAACACAGGAGCTGAAATACTAAAATATCTCCAAAGATCCTCCCAACCTAGTGGATGGTACAAAATGTCTCTAACCTTAGAGCAAGGCAGGCACGAGCTGGTGCTGCAGCAGAGTGAAAGCATGGCTTCAAGGAGATCTTCCCTTGGGCAAGGTGGGACAAGCATCTCTGCCCATCTTTATTCTTGCTGATTAACACCTTTGTATTATTGCCATGTCATTCTCTCCTCTATCCCTACCCCTTCATTTTGTGCACTTGCTCCACCTGAGCTTTGTGGTGGTCAGGTTTCCCTGGTTCTGTGTAACATGCTGTGTAAGTTACTTTAGAGTTAGTTTGACTATTTGTAAAAAAGGCAAATGTGAAACACAGCCTCCCTGATGCACACACAGCTGAGGACTGAGCTAAGAGCCCCAGCCAAGGCAATTTGTGTGGGTGGGCAGACACCTTAACATAAGGGTGTCTGTGCAATCTCCTGTGGAAAGGTTATTCAGGTAGAAGGTGCTGGTTACAAGAAAAGGGAACCAAAAGCTGGTGTTGATCACACTTTCATGATCTTCTGCTGCCTGAGAGGAGTCCTGGCCATTCCTGGCCCAAGGTGAGGCTTCCTCATGGCAAGCTCAGCCAGGAGCTTTGCCAGGTGGCCCAGCTGTGCTAAGCCCAGACAGCAGTCCCAAAATACTCCTGTCCTGTGACAGACCTGATCAGACCATCTCCAGGAAATTGTCCTTGGCCATCAATTCAATGCAGAAAGTGTCCCTGTGGGCACATGTGTGTGTCTTTGCTAAGGGTGGCTCAAATGCAGCCCCAGAGAGAATCCTATTCTCTCAGCTGGGGCATCAGGCACAACTAGAAGTAACTTTAACAATTTGATTTTTATTTGTTTTCTTAACTCAACGAGGCCCTTGTGCTGCTTTATCTGTCTGATATAACCATGGGCTGAGTGCAGAGAGATACAGACAAGGACAGTTTCCCTGCATGAGCTTCTCTCTGAGAGGGGTGTTTTTCCCCTCTGACTGACTTTTGGACTGTAGGGTTGGAGAATGAAGAAATTGGGGTGTTTTTCTCTTTCTGTTCTCATGTGCCTTTCACATATACTTATCAGTGCCTGAACATGAATTTTAAAAAACATGCTGTGGCAAAATCTTTTTTTTCCTTTGGTTGTTGTGAAAATTCTCCAGCTAGCTCTTCTTAACCATAAACTTTATTACAAGCATCTGTTCCATACTACATAAGCACATCACACAGCCCCTGGCACAATCCAGGTAATACTGCCTTGAAACTTTACAGACATATCAGACAATTAAAAATGGAGAAGACAGCCTAGAAAAGGAAAGGTGTATGAGAGACGATACAGAAGATGATTTATTATAATGATGATTCCCTGCAAAGAAAAGGCTGCTCAAACAGGCTACTTCTACTCTTGGGTTCATAGGAGAGTTCCAGCAGCATATTAGAAATTTCTAAAATCTCTTATAACTGATACAGGGCTGAACTCATCTCACATATCCTTAATAGCCTAGCACTTTTAAAGTGAATGAAATTGGGAAAAGAAATAGAGAACAGATAGTCCTACACACTGGAAATTTTTTTCATTGCAAGGACTAACTTGTTAGTGCTGCTCACCTGCATTCATGTTGTGCCCAACTCAGTAGGTCCTGGTGCCAATTCGAGCCCATGTGTGGCTGCCCTAAAAGAAAGGCAGAAAAATAGAAAATTATAATAGCACAGGGGTAAGGAAGGGCAGAAGGGGAGAAAAAGAAAGAAAAGGGGAAGAAATTACCTCTGAGGAAGACATTGGAGGAAAAGCAGCAGGGTGCTCAGCACTGCTTTTCCTGTGTGCCATTTTGGGGGGGGGGGGAATAACATAATGCTTATTTATCAGTTTCTCTTTCTGGCTAAGTAGACTAAATCTCTAAGCAGCCAAATCATGTCTTTCTTTAACAAAGAGTTAGAAATTTGCACAGACTTGACATTAAGCAATTAATCTTTATTTCTCCTTATGAACATAGGCAAAATTTTGTCTAGCCTGTTTGGCCTTGCACAGGCTAATAGCTGTGTGAGTGTCTGCTGGTGCTGTATCTTTTGCCACAGTGATACGAAATTAAAAACTAAAGAAGAAGAAACATATAATAGAGCAGCCTCAGATCTGAGTCTTTTCTTCCCTGCTTGTACTCATTACCCTTGTGCTGTATTCACATTAGCTGTAAAAGAGCACAGGGCCTGATACTCACTCACTCCACTGTCATGCAGAAAACTAAGCCTTAAAACATTTCCTTTTGTTGAACATGGCATGATATCGTAAATAATAATTATAGTACTAATTTCAGAAAAGATCACACAGCAAGCACTAGCCTACATCAATAAAGCATTTTATTTCCACGTATTTTGTCTTTTTTTTTTTTCTGCTTAAGCTACACTTAATTACCTAAATTAAAAGCTCTGGATAAAAGTAAAACAAGAATCCTAGGCAATTCAAACAGAGCACGTGAGCTATTGAAAGGCTGAAAAAGAACTATCATTTATGGCA
This sequence comes from Myiozetetes cayanensis, assembly GCF_022539395.1. NCBI lineage: Eukaryota > Metazoa > Chordata > Aves > Passeriformes > Tyrannidae > Myiozetetes > Myiozetetes cayanensis. The sequence goes on from NW_026087742.1 coordinate 14,597,261, forward strand.
TCTGATGTGATTATTTTATCTCTTTCTTCCTCCTTCCCCTCCTCCTCCCCTCCCCCCCCCATCCCATTTATTGGACTGGGAAGAACAGATGAGAATTTAGACTCTGTAACTTCTCTTAACCATTTTTACATTGGACAAAGATATTTCATTGTTAGGGTAACTTTGATATAGAAGTTGTAATGTTGTTTAAAGTGAACATGCTCCCAAAATGGCTCTGTAACTCTTTGTGTAAACCCTTCTCCTTCCCAAGGTTCCTGACTCTTACCTGTATCTTTGGAATGTCTAAGAGATAACTGGAAGCTCATCTATTGGTTGTTAACCCTTTCTTGTAATTTGTTGGTTTGTGAGACCTCCTGGACTCCCACTGGTTACACTGTAATCCCCACAAGAGCTATTTAAACAGTGACCAGAACAATAAAGCTCTCTCTGCCTGCTCACCCTGCCAGCTGCTCGTCTCCTGTGCTCTCTGCCAGGGCCATGGAGACCTCGTGGTGGGAGGGGGGGGGAGGGCATGCTCCCCCTCCCCGTTGCAAGGGGTAAAAGGAAAAGCCTCTTGCCTGGGGTTTTCCGCTCCCTATCCACCTTAAATGTTTGTCGTTTCATCTTGCTGAAACAGACAGAACACAAAACTTTCTGAGTATGAAATTCAGATATAAAGAACAAACACCTCAACCTATAGATTTCTAATTGTTGAACTATAGATCTTATCAGCAACTCCTGCAAGCCAATGGACATTCACCTGAAGTTTGCCTTCTTAGGACATTGAATTGGAAGCTACAAATCAGCTTTCAGTTCTGCTTTTAAGTACTTGTTACCTGTAAATCTAAAATCGATCCCTCTTTTTCTTAAGTACTGATGAATTTGCACAGTGAGGCTTTGGGTAAAACATGATGGGTTTTCCCTGGAACTCTGCCTCTTGAGAAGTACAGAATGGCAGAGCTTGAGGAGAAAATTTACATTTTCAACATGGCCTCACTTTTGGGATGGAACACCTAAGGAGTAGAAAAGTTGATTTTCACTGAAGAGTTACTGGACCAGCGTGAAATATTCTGCTTGAAGGGAAGAAGAGTTTTGTCTGAGAATAAGCCTCACCTATGAGCAAACAATGATTTATTAAGCTTTTATTAGAGATTTCTTGACCTATCTATATCCAGTTCTTACTGCCTTTATGGAGTTATTTAAAGAGCATTTCAGGTTCAAGTAAAATTTATCAGCAGATAGTGTAAGTGCACACAATTTTGTTTCACAAGTTTGATGATCCTATCATATGTGATCAGCAAAGTTCTTTTTTGAGACAGAGAGAAGGAGAAACAGAATTATAGTGGCAACTTGACCCAGCTGAGGAAAAAAAGAGTAATCAGATAAAAAAGTAATTTTCTCTTACTGCCTTATTATTTCTATCTGTGCTATGGTGGCCTTGTATAGTTCTGCTTTGTGTAACTGTCCCAGTTTCAGGGCTATCTTAAAAATAATGTGACCAAAAATTAGAAATAAAATAGGTCCTCGTAGAGGAAACTTCCTTTCCCTTCCCAACTCCTATTAACTAAGTGTCCAGAAATGCTGTCTCTCTTTCCATAGCTTTTTAAAGCTCTGGGGACTTTACATTGTCATGTAATTTAGTGGTGGTTGGGCCCTCACAGGCACTTATTTACTGCTCCTTCTCACTGCCTTGGCAGGTTCTGCTGCTGGGGGCTGAGCTGGGATGTTGTTGGGACTTGCCCATTGCTATTAGCTGTTTCTTATCCATAGGAATACTGCTGACAGAGATGTGGAGAGTTGCTACAAAGCTCTAGGGGCTAATCAATGGGTCCATAAGTCCATTCAGGCCTTTTTATGATTTCCAGTGTGTCTCCACAGTAAACCTTTGAAGAGAAGGGATAAAAAGATGTAGGCATGAGTGAAACTCCATATCACCTCACCCGTTTGAATCTTTCTTTCTTCATTTAATGCAAGTGAACGACTCAGGCTGGTGGGGGCACTGGGACTGTAAGAAGATAACAATGTCACAGAAGTTGCATTCTCCCTTCTCTTCTGAACAGATCTGTGTGTTTGATTGCAGGGGATTGTTAAAGAATGTTTGTCAAAACCCCCCAGAAGGGCTTGAGAAAAACATAAGAATGAAAAGTCAGCATCTGGAGCAAGTTCAGAATATCAGTGCTCCATACCACAGCGGAGAGAACTAAGAATGGCAACTTTTTATGCTTTTGTAAACAAATCCTTTTAAATCTAAGATTTTTGAATATTTGGGCCAAATACTCATGCAGAATGAATTAATGAGGTTTTTTGTGCTAAAACGTTGATCACAAAGCAAAACCATGGACACCTCTTTGTTGTGCATCATTTCACAGGTGGAGTCCAGTGAAAACCTCATACTTCACGGTCCTGCTTTGCATTCACACAGATACTCAATCCCTCTCCCTTTTGCCCTCATTATTCAAGTCTTTGTAAAAAAAGCAAAACTAAAGTTTCCCTGAACTGCCAAAAAGGGGGGGCATTGGATAATATCAGTTCTGCATATTTGAAACCACACTGACTCCTACTTGCAGAAACACTATGGAAGAGGACTAATCCATCATTGCTTTATGATGCCAGAGAAAGTTCCCTGCAGGAAAAGTATCTCCTGGAAAAAGTGTGCAGTGCCATAAATGGCTATGTTAGGGATGATATACAGAGGCACTTCTGAAAAATCAAATAATACTTCTGATGCAGTCTACAGCAAGACTAGAGGCCGGCGTTTGCCACTAGCACACTGCATATACTACTACAAATGGATGCTGCAAGGATTGTCTCATTGTCTATAAAATTGATTTTTAGATAAAAATTAAGAGACAGAGCAGTGAATTCTGATGTGGCTGTGACACCATAGCCTTTCTCCAAAAGCTCTATTTATGCCCAGTTATGAAATGTCTTTGATAATCTGCCCGTATTTCTGCACTCTATTATATTGCAGTGCTAGCACAATCATTTTAAAAAATCTGTATTACAATGATTGTAAAAAGGCAGGGGTTTGAATATAGTTTGATGGACTATTTAGTACAGAGAAATCTACATACAGCTAAAAAATGAGAATGTAACATCTAATCTTGTTCATTCAAGTATTTAGATTCAGATTTGTATTCTGAACCTGTATTCCTAAGTCATTCCTTTATGTTCTTTTGCCTGTATTTTTCTTTAATAACTGTTTTAAAAGTCATAGAAAGGAGCCTTCAAATAATAGAGTCAATTTTCCTTTAGCAGAAGGAATAACTTGCACATCTGAAACATTTTCAATTTCAAACCTTAACCTACACCAGTACAGGTAAGACCTCTTGAGAAAATACTGAATAAGCCCCAGTGAAATAGTAGCCTGCAGAAGCAGATATTAATTAATAATTATTGCCTCTTTCCTCTGCTGAAGTGATATTTTGCAGAGGTTTATGAGCATTCAATGCAATTACCTTCTGTATTGGTTATCAATCAATAGACACTGCAATGCCCTCTTCCTACAGCCTCCTGAGATACTTCTCTTTCCAGTCTCCTTAGATACATCTCTCACTAAAGGAAAAAAAAGAATCCTATGTTTAATTCATCTTGGGCTGCCTGCACAAGACTGTAAAAAAGCCCCAAAACAAAATCCCTCCCATACCAGAGGTTATTCATTGCCAAATATCTCATTTCATTTTGTCTTCTGAACAGACAAATGAAGCCTAACACCAAGATCTAAACAACACCTTATTTCAGTCTTGCTAACTCCAAGTTATTAATTTGTACATTCCTACTGACCTTATTGTCTTCAAAAGGAACATGTGATTATTTTAGGTATATTAGCAACTTTCTGGTATTTCTGTTTCCCTTCACACATTGAAATGTGTTCTTACTTTCTAGTTTCCTTCCAGACCCATGGGGTTTGGAAATTTTTATTTTTATAAATGAGATTCTCATATCCACATGATCCAGGAGGTATGATAACAAAGCACCAAGTGAAGCCATAAAACTCAGTAAAATTGGTACTGTCAATCAAACAGCAGATATGATTACAAAACTAGGTAATGTGATTTCCCAAATGAAGTGAATCAAAAAAGTGTGTTATAAATCCCTGTGCTTTCAGGAATGAGGTGTCTGGTCCAATTGCACTGCTAAGGGTTGGAGAACCCTTTGCCTAAATGAACAGAGTTAAATGAAAGGCAGGTGTACAGGATTGCCTGAGTGCACCCCTAGGGACAGGAAAACAATGGACTCCACCAGGAGCGTTCCTGTGTGGTTATAACCATGGGAAAGGCCTCGGTCTGGTGCTGTGATAGTCCTGATTTACCTGAGAGGAAAAAGGTCTAAGTGAGCTGTTGAAAATGGGCTCTGCAGAAGAGAGGAGGCTGCAGGTTTAAGGCTTGCAGAGGTTTGCCAGGGCAAGCTTGGAGGCAGAGGTGGGACAAGACCAACCTGCCTTAGAAATGGCTATGGAGTTCAGCTCAGCAGAAAGAAATGATGAACCTTGGTCCTTCACTTCTTGCTGATTTTATTGGTCTTTGTTTTGAGGAGCTCTCCATGCCACCTGCCAGCTGTCACAGCTCCAAAGGGAGGACCTGCAGCTGAGGCTGGACCAGCTGAACTCAGGGTGGCTGAAAGCTGCAGGTGGGAAGGGGAAGGTCCAGCCCAGTCTTAGTTCTGGTAGTAATGGAGGGGGCAGTTCAAGGCCCTCAGACAGCAAAGATCAAGGGATCAGATATGAAGGTGCCAAAGTAATTTTGCAGGTGCTCAGGTAAAACAGAGAAAAGGTCCAGGAAAGTTGTTCTCCAATATGAATTTAATAAAATGTTTCCTTAACCTTCAGGTAACCTAAATGCAGTCTTCTTCACCAGGCATCCTGAGCCAGCAGAGCATGCATGCAGAGACTCTGGAAAGTTCCACATAGATATGAGTGTCCTCAGAAGAAACTGAACAGTGAAGTGACAATATTCTTTAAGGAGGGAAGAATCAACATCAAGGTAGTTAAAGAACAGCAGAGGAATCTCATAGCATGAGGACTGAAAAAAATGGCAGATGACATTCAATATCAATAAAGTATATGTACATGGGAAATGAAAGAATTCCAACAATACATATACAGTGATAGGTCCTCAAGAAAGAAATAGTCATTTCATGGAGAGCTTATAGATGGTACAGACAGCTCTTTAAATACATCTCGTTGCTGCACATTGACCAAAAACACGAGCATGATGCCAGAAAATTTTAGGAAAGAATGGACAACAAAACCAGAGGACACTGCTATGCTACGGTTCACATTGTTGGAGAGAGAAGGGCAGCTCAGAGGAGAGATGGCTGCAGGATGATATAATAAAAGTCTAAAATCTCACAGGTGATACTGGGAAAGCAAATATGAAATAAAAAAAAAAAAATTGCAAGAAGAGCTAGGGAGCACCAGTGAAATTAACATGAAATTTCTAAAAATAATCAGTGAGCTTGGTACACAACCCAGTATAGACAGTCTTCTGGTTTTCAGCGTTGCCATATTTGAAGCTTACCACGCAGCTACAGTAAAACAGCTCTGCAAGGCAGGAAGGGACCCCTCTGCTGCAGGCACAGATGTGAGCCTGGCCTTAAAGTCATCGTCTTCAGCAGAGGTTTGGCAGGTAACCCAGAGCAACTGGTGTGGGTTCAGAATGACCATCTCCCTGGGCACCTTGCTCTGGTTCAGGGGTCTTCAGCCTCAGGCACCCACCTTTCAGCCCTCCTGGAAAGGGAGAAGGTGTAGAGAAGGTAAAGGACCCTGAAACAACCTGCCAGAGATCCAGTGAATGAATAATAGTTGGGAAATCTTCCTTGTAGTGGTCCTCTCCTGGCTACAAAGGCCAGGTCCACACGGTATGCCTTCTCAGAAGATGTAGAAGCAGACTGAACAAAAGTTCCTCAGTGTTATTTTGGAGGCAGTTTCACCTTCCCAAGAAGGAGGGAGGGAGAAAGTTGGCACAAGATTTCCAGTGTTTGCCAGGGCAATTTTTCAGATACTTTTAGTCTCAGTGAACATCAGCAGCAGATTTCTTGTTAAGAAACAAGGACTGTCATTGTGCTTGTATAATCCATCTGGTTTGTAAAACTCATTTTCTATATGCTGAAAAAACGTTCAATTTTCCAACCTACAACACAACACAAAGAAGGCTCTGACTGAAGACCCAAGGTAGGAGCTTTTCAGTTGTAGTTCTGCTATAGTTTAACTACTCCAAGAATTGTATTGTTTATTTTTTATAACCTCTATATTTAAAATGTCAAATTTACCAGTATGTAGAAATAATTTAAACTGCAGAAAATCAGCAATACTGAGCAAGAAATAAAAAGTGTCTAATAATCACAAGGCCTAAATACAAATAAAAATCCTAAATCAGATGACAGAATAAAACTTGTCAGTGACGCAAAAAAACAGAGAATCACAAAAACAGTAATTTTTGTTGGAAGGGATCTCTGGAGAACATGTGTGGAGCAATACTCTGCTCAGAGCCACCTTCTCACTTGGCACTGGGTGCCAAGGCTATGCTCTAGTCCTCTGATCATCTGGTTTTAAATCACCACTCACTCAGGAGAACTGTACTGATATTAATAGATTATTTTAGAAAAACATTCAGCAGGGTAGATGACATTCAAAATAAATCAGGAGAAGCAGCTGGAAAATGAAGTAACTCCACCAATGCACAGACAATGATGGGTGTATAAATATCTCAGTATAATGGTAGGTACCTAAAACAAGTGGCTCTAACCTGATTCTAGTTCATCCACTATCTAAAAAGAAATGTTAGGACAGTATGAGCTATAAGTGGGCTAAGTAGCACACGGGTCTTTTCTGATGAAGCTTTCCAAAAGCACTAAAGCCTGGACAAAGTCCAGTCTCTCTGAAATGCCCACTAGCTTCCCACTGGAGAACAATGCCAGGTCACGCTGAGCATTCAGCAGCATTTCAGTGGTGGGGAAGGCTGTCTTCACATTTTATAAAAGTTTCACTTTGTAACTGTAGGAATATTTTTGAATGAGTAATGCAATAAAAATCCTTGTGATATACCAATAATTATTGCACAAACTGCCATGTGTGTTTGCTTTCAGCATAATGTTAACTATTAAATGTGTGTATGAGGTGACTACAAAGGAACACACACTTTTAAAGAAATAGCTGTAGCATGTTCGGAGATGATTAACAGAATATTAAATGCTGTCATTCAATGCAGTCAACATCCAAATCCAAATGTACGCTAGTACTGATTACTAATATCAATTAATGATTCACAAATGAAATTACAATACTGTCAGGAAAGACAGAGAATCTACAGAAGCAGAGACACTGAAAGCAGAGCTCTGATAGCTCGGATGCAAATCTCCCTGTCTCCCAAGGCAGTGGAGAGAGATGGGATAAAGCTGTGTCTCGCAGGCTGCCTGTACAAAGATGCTGATATGGCCGAGGCAGGCGGGCTCTGCCACTGTTCACACAGCGCCGTCTGGAGGCTACAGCCTCTGTAGTCTACCCGTTCCAGAAGGAAAGGGAAAATTTACAAACACTACAGCCTCCAAGTGATTTCCTATTTGGCTCGATGAACTGAAATGTGGGGCACTCCCCGCCACCACCACTTCCCCACCGATCAGGTGTGGAATGCAAGTGTGTGCCTGCAGCACCCCTGGCTCCATCCCGAGCCGTGCCCACGCAGGTCTCACAGCCCAGGCACACCTACCCATGCTCAGCGCTCGGCAAAGTTCCACTCTCCTCCCTGCTCATCTCTGAGTTACTCTTCTTGCTGTTTCCTCTGACTGCTGACAGAGATCCCATAATTAAAACAGCCTCTCAGATCAGCCACTTTGTCTGAAGGCGCTCCATGGTTTATATTTACCAGCTGAGGTTGCACTGGGCTCGTGGTATTTATTCGGTGTTCACTGTGATGAGAGGTAATATTGAATGCTCTATTGATCCCTGCAGCAACAGGTCTCGTTCTGAAGAGAGGGACAATCCGCTGTCTCACCACATTCAGGCGAGTTTGAGCATGGTAGCCTTAACACTCAAATACACGGAGCCACTGGTGTGTGTAATACACTGGATGTAGCAGATCAGCACTGCTGCAGTGAGGCTGGAAAACGTACACTCTTCAGGAAGGAAGCCTAATGAAATTAAAAAGACTTGGCTTTATTTATCTCCACTGATAGGGCATGAAGTTTACCATATCTACCTACTAACGGGGGTTTGTTTTTATGGCACTAAACTGACTTAGTGCCTTGCCCTTAGTCCTGATATCAGTGGGAGGGTTTTCATTGGTCTCAGTGAGCACTAAATCCACAGTTCCCGTTGCGCTTTTCTCTGCCAAAAGAAAGCAGTTGCAGATATTAGACATTCCACAAGGGAGGCCACGGGGCTCAGCACAGCACCTCTTGTGATCAGCCAAATATGAGAGAGAGGTTCAGCTTGTGAAAATAACCTTTCTGTAACAGAAGGATCATTTTGTGTGTGTGTATGTAAGCTTCAGTATAGCAAAGTCAACATTCATTTCTGAAACAATGAGAGGAAGATTTTCAGAAATGAACAAGGGAGTTTTGAAGGATTTGCTATGAGAAACTACTAACTGTCTTAGAAAATGTACCCTAGAAGTATATGCTGCTTTTCCAGTTTCTTTCCCTGCCCTAAGCTTTTCCTTTTGATCAAATTGATCAGCCATTTTACTAACAAACAGCTGTGAAAAATAACCGTATGTTCACTTTCAGTGTTAGTCAAATTAATTAGTTTTAACTTCCTCCTCCACAATCCTACCAAATTGTCTTCAAAAAATATTTTTATCTTTATCATCTGTCTCATTATGTTTCAAATGATCTATTTTCATCCATCAGAATTTTATACCAGTACCCCTTGTTTAGAAGTCAGTCATATAAGCGACCCTCTGAAATATTAATTGGGACTAGATGTGACCTGACAGTTTCAAACTGCCAATTTCTTCCTTGAGCAAAGAGATTTTGGTTTAAGCAATGCATTCATTTCTCCTCCCACTATGGAACAAGGCTGCCTCTTTGCACATGCCAAGGTATAAAAATATTCGGAAGGACTTCTCTCAGCTCTGCTGATGTAAACAACTGGAGTGCCAAGAATAGGAAAGCAATTATTATAAGAAAATTTAAAACATCTTATCAAACTCTAGAGCTGTTTCCCAAAAAGAAGAGGCATACACATTACCAGAGTCATCTCAGTAGAGGCTGGACCAAGCACTGGAAAGGACGAAACAAGTACTATGAGTGGCAAGTAAGGAAATAGCTTCATGCACCCAAATCTTCAATATCAGCCTGGCAGTATAGTCCCATATAAGTTATCACACAGTTTATTTCTGTAGGTACGTCTCCTATGTAATGACCTTGGAGATGGATGGTATAATTGTCAAATATAAAGAAAGTTATGAATACATTTCTTGCATTGCACAATTTTCTTGTAACTGGCAATCAACTCTTGGCAGTGAAGGGAGGTGGACAGGGGAAAGGAGGCTCCCAACAGGCATTACCAATCCCTATTGCTCACTTTTTAATGCAGATTCCTGTGGCACTGCAGAAAGGACACCTAAGTCCTTTGGACATTAATGCTGCTGGGTGCATACCAGGGACACCCAACCTTAGTGACAAAGTTCATATTTCAGCAAGGAGTTCTCACTTTCCCTGGAGTCAACGCTGACAGCATCTTCATGGTGATGGTCCTGACAGCCCTTGTGTAGATTGATGAAGAGGAGTTTGATGGATTAGTTGTTTTGTCCAATGTTAATTTATCCCTGAATGCCTTTGCATGGAATAAGTCACTACTCCAGTAAGAGAGTAGGTTTCATCTATCACTCAGTCACTTTTCTTAAAACTTCAAAGGGCACAGAGTGACAGGGAAGGGGGAATGGCTTCAGACTGGGAGAGGGTAGGTTTAGATTAGATATCGGGAAGAAATTGTTCCCTGTGAGGGTGATGAGGCACTGGAACAGGTTACCCAGAGAAGCTGTGAATGCCCCATTCCTGGAAGTGTTCAGAGGTAAGTTGGATGGGGCGTGAAGCAACCTGGCCTCATGGATGGTGTCCTTGCCCATGGCAGGAGGGTTGGAATGAGATGATTTTTAAGGTTCCTTCCAACCCAAACCATCCTATGGTTCTATGACCATCTGCAGACAAGAATAGATGCTGGGGAAGAAAGGTGGAGATTAACTGGTGGGCAGCCTTAGCACCTGGTTAGACAGAGTGAGAAATAAAGCATTCTGAGGTTATTTTACCAATATCATATCAAAATGGAAGTCAAAGCATTTAATTTTCAATTTGTCAAAGCAAATGATGAATTCCTCTTTTCCACCTTTGGATGCAGAAACATTCGAGGTCTCCATGAAATACTTTTTCGGAGATTGGGATAAGAGAAATTTGATACACAATGACATGTGTTTGGTTTTTTTTACTCAGTTCTGCTTGATCCTGACAATAAGGGATGGCTCAAAATCTTGCTCCAAGATTAGCTAGGGACAGGCAGACTATGAGATGACCCACGAACAAAAAAGCACTACTGCTGTTCTGCAAGCTTTTTAGAATTAAGTGGCCTCAATACACACAATTACTTGTTTACTTCAGTTAAAAAAATGTGATGTCACCCAAGGTGGTCATAAACTATGTGTGGAAGCTAATTACAGTGTCACAGGATGTCTGTCACCTGCTGGAATGGATTGGAAGGGTAATGAACTGCTAAGGAGTGTGGAGAATGGCTATCAAACATCTGGTTACTTCTTTAGGCTGTATGCAATGAAGCAGCCTCACACAAGATAAGGGCTTAGCAGAAAAGGCGTCTGAGTCTAAAAGAGCAGGAAAAGTATACTTGTAAAAACGGTAGTAAAGGAAAACAGAAAATTATCATAGAATCACAGAATGGTTTGGGTTGGAAGGGAGCTTTGAAGATCATCTAGTCCAAACCCCCTACCGCAGGCAGGGACATCTTTCACCAGACCAGGAAATATAGATAAAATAATGTAGGGTTTAGGGTGTACTTTCCCCATGGGAAAATCATGATGGAAGTGTCTCTTGCTGAATGCCATTCCTGCAACGCAAGCCTGGGAAGGTGCATCTAAACTGACAGAAAGGCACAACCTCTCACATAAACATAATTAGCAGGAAACGTGCTATCACACATTATTTAGAAGTACAGATGCAACAAAAACCAGCAAAAAATAATTGAAACCATAATTGTCTCTAAAACTGAAAGGGGGGGGGGGAAACTCACTCTCAGCTTTGAAGGTCTTTTACCCTGAACACGTTCCCAAGCATTCACTTTACAGAAAGCAGTCCCAGCACCTGAGACAGGAGCCCATTCAAAGTTCACATGCACCTTTTGGATCTCTCAGAATGCTTCTGATAAATGTTTTACTCTGTCAATTTTTAAAAACCTTTTCTTTTCGCCAGCAGTAGAACTTGCAGTATTTAGAAAAGTATTGAAAAGAACATAGAAGAGCCGAGTTTTTACTATGCATGACCATGCAAAATAAGCAAACTAAACCCCCCGAAGTCCACGCCTGCTGATCAGCTATTATACTTAATTACCCAATTCACTCAGCCTGGCTAAGGAGGCTGATATGACCAGTTTATCTAAGATGAAATGGGCCATCTCATTGTGCACTTTTCTAGCTCATTATACCTCATTTTGAACTTGAAGCACAAATTAATTTGGGGGAATTCAGTGACTGTGTTAAACTGCAGACCATATTATTTAACTATGTAAGTCCTTGCTGGTATTAAACATACGCATTTCTGAATCGATCTTAAATCGATACACCTTAACATTTAGCGTTATTATTCCGTTTTTAATGTTTTTCTTGGACCAGTTCTTTGAAGCTGCAACCTGTTGGTGCAAGTGTTGTATGAATGTGCCTGCCTGATGCCGAGATGGGCAGTCCCATCCCAAAGGGCAGCTGCTTGTCACTGAGTGGCACCGGAGAAGGAAGGTCAGAGGGATGGAAGTTGCTGGGAAATGAACCAGGTATCTCCACATGACTGTGCCACTCCTGGACACTTCCAGTGATTGTGAGATGGGCCAGGAAAGTGTCCCTGAGAAGCCAACAGGGTTGCCAGCTGCTGCCTCGCCCTGCCACGTGCCATGGATCACATTCCTAGTTGGGGGAAAAGTGAGCTTCCCACTCCTTTGGTCTTACTCCCTGCTCAGGTGCTCTGTTGAGGGACTGGGTCAGCCATCTGATGAGGGCGTCACAAGCAGCAGCCGTCAACCCTGGGGCCAGGAGTTAGGGTCTGGTGGGCACGGAGAAGGCTGTCCTCCATCCTCCACTGCAGGATGCTCCCTGGCTGTGCTCCTCCGTGCCACTGCCAGCTGACATTGGGACCATCCAGAGACCCTGGCCCAGGGCTCTGGGCCCAGATAACCGGGGTGGCCATGGGCTTTCTCCTCAGCCCACCCAGGGGGCTGTGCCCACCCAGCAGGGTTGGGGCTGGGCTACCCCTGCCGAGCTGCTCAGCATTCCCTGGAGCTGCTCCACATTCCCTTCTCTGCCAGACAAGGGCACACGTCCCCTGCAGGGGATGCAGAGACCAGCCTGGAGCTCCAGCCTGAGCCCCAGATCTGCTCCAGCAAAGCTGGGCGAGGGGTTCTTATCTGGCAACCACCACCAAAACTGGTTTAACTCGCTCCTATTTAGGTACTCATGAATACAAGGCTGTCTTATTGCTTGTTACTTGGGAGGAGAGACCACCTCACTACACCCTCTGGTCAGGCAGTTGTAGAGAGTGATGCGGTCCCCCCTGAGCCTCCTTTTGTCCAGGTTGAGCCCCTCCAGCTCCCTTAGCTGCTCCTCATCACACCTGTGCTCCAGACCCTTCCCCAGCTCCGTTCCCTTCTCTGGACACGCTCCAGCCCCTCAGTGTCCTTGCTCCAGTGAGGGGCCCAGGACTGGACACAGGATTCGAGGTGTGGCAATACCACTTGCTAAATCACCGATTTTTACATTTACCGACAGATACGTGAATGGATTATCTTCCCGACAAGTAAATTAGAGGTTCAGATGTGACTTAAAGCCCGAATTCGTTTGTTTACCCTTTGCAAACGCGAACGTAAATTCACTCTAATGCACGTAACGCCCGTCACCACTTTTACATCAGCGGACCTAAAAAAAACAAACCAAACAAACAACCCTTGTGGCCTTTATTCCGCACGCTTCTGGAAGGCAGACGGCCTTTAGCACGTTAACGACACTCCCTGTAGGAAGTTAAGGCCGAAACGAGGGGCTTGGGGGGCCGGCGGGGCCGCTCCCGGTCCGTGAGGGCGCGGCGGCGGCGGGCGGACGGCGCGCGCTGCCTGCCCCCCAGCGGCCGCGTCCTCCTCGTCCTCATCCTCCTCCTCCTCATCCTCCTTCCTCCTCATCCTCCTCCTTCTCCTCCCTCGCCGTCCCCTTCGGCGTTTCGGCTCCAATTTCAGTTTAATTAACCACTGGACACAGGCCGTGGGGCAGGGCGTGTGGGGGCCGGGTACGCCCGCGCCGCGCCGCTGAACTGATGCCCCTCTCCTCCCGGAACGCTACATATGCGCTCTTTCGTCAATTTCATCAAAAAGCAGTCGGGTTCTTAAGCTCAGACTTATTTAAATGTGTCTCCTGTGCATGCAAATGGTGTATTTATGTGTTTATTTCTTATGGTTAATTAATTTTACTATGCGCGGTTCGCCTCAGTGCAGTAGAGACACGGAGCTCCTGGAGTGGGTCCAGCAGAAGGAAATGAAGATGATTAAGGGACTGGGAGCATTTCTCTTATGGGGAAAGGCTGAGGGAACTGGGCCTGTTCAGGCTGGAGAAGAGACGACTGAGATAAGACCCCATCAATGCCTGTCAGTGTCTGCAGGGAGGTGTCAGGGGATGGACCAGGCTCTGCTCGGTGGTGCCGAGCAATGGGACGAGATGCAGAAATTGATGCACACAAAGTTCCACCTGAACATGAGAACTTCTTTTCTGTTCGTGTGACCACACAATAGAATAGATCACCCAGAGAGGGTGTGGAGTCTCCCTCACTGGAGATATTATAGAACTGTCTGGACACAATCCTGTGCCATGTGCTCTGGGACAACCCTGCCTGAGCAGGGAGGCTGGACCAGCTGACCCACTGTGGTCCGTAACGTGACCCATTCTGTGATTCTGTGATTAAATTTGCACCAGACATAATGAGAGAGCTGAGTGGTTTGGATTTGCTGTAGCACCTGGCAGATTCTACAGGTGACAGAAGGCCAGAGCGTCAGGTGTGTCACCACCACACCGTGTGACTATCTTTCTACAATTTTTTGTCCCCTTTCTCTAAATGCATTGCAGCTGTTTGCAGCCAGCCCTGCCTAGACACCAGCTGGGCCTGTTTCAGTGAGCTCTGTGCAGTGCCTGTAGATGCCTTAGGCTAGAATTTATTACCTGTGTGCTACGTGTCTGTCCTGAGTGCTCCCCTGGCCTTGCCTCTTTGCCTCCTGCCATCCAGACATGTCAGTAGCGTATTTTACACAGTAACAGAATGCAATTGTGACTGGATATTTCAAAATATGCAACTAGCCAACAGCATGGGGGGGGCTGGATTAAAATTAACCAAGAAAATCTAGATCTCCACCTTGGAAGTAAAGACTTTTTTTTCATATTTCATTTGAAAGCCATGCTACCATTAACTACCATATAACTACCTCAGATGGAGGTTGAAGAGCAACCAGCTCAGCAATTAGATGCCAGTGAGCAGAATTGAATAGACCATCTGCCTTTCTTGTCATATGCTTTGTATTCATTCATGGCCAGGGTTTTGAGCTGTTTGTGCAGCCATTCAAGCAAATAATGGTTCAAATTTCAATGCAGAGGAACCTCTTGCTTTATTTCTAGTTTTACAAATCATGCATGAGGTTTTATTTTGATAAACACCGGATGCTGGTGTTTACCAAATATCCTGTATCCAGATTGTTTGGCTAAAAATAGCTTCAGAGAAAGCACATCCATCACTGGTAGTGATTAGTCTGACAAACCCCTGGTTTGGCAGATGATGCTGCCTCAGAATGCCCAGATGATCCTTTCAGAACCTGCAAGCCTCTCCCCAGATGCACTGTTACTATTAACTGGATCTGAGACCAAGGTGCTGCTGAATCAGGTGCTATACATTAACAGCTAATGGTGGCTATGCTGCACTTGTATTGATTAGTTGAGGAGGATTTTGCTGTCCCAAAACTGCTGAGGGGAAACCAAACAACGTTTTCAAATTGTTCAATCTGCTTTTGGGTAATGAGCTCAACCCACTTAAGATCTACCAAGGTTCACTGTTAAGTGATAAATCTATACTTTGTGTGAACATTAATTAAAAAAACCTAGCTGAATCCCTCTGCCTCAATCTAATTTTTGAGCAGTTTGTTTACACTTTTTCTGAGTATTTGAAGCCAGAAATAAAAGCAAAGGCATTTATTCCCTGTCTCAGACCGAAATGAAGACCCAAACACTGGTTTTCTATATCTTTCCATCAAAAAATCCCAAATAACCAAAACCTTACAAAACATTCAGTGCTGTCTCAGTGTTCTATTCTGTCTCTTGGTATTCACGTCCAAAATAATATACACGATGTTCTTATTGGCTGCAGGTAAATAGCTGTGAAAAGAAGTCTAATAAAACACTGGTTAGATCTGTTAATGATGCAAAAAGCAACTTTCACATTAACTTTCTGAAGTATGCAGAAAACCAGAAAATATATATACATCCCAGAGGAATGATTTTTCAAGAGCCATTTGCTGACATTATGGTAATAAACTATCATCAATTTATTCCTTAAATCTTTTTTAAAAAATCCACTTTTCTGAAATGCTTAAGCAAAGTATGTGATAAATATTTTCAAGTCACATTACAGAAATAAAGGCGTGCATACTTAAATGCAGATACAGAACCATCATGATCCGTGATGGTAGGAAAGGCTTATTGAGAGACACCATATCTTTTACTGGAACAATAAGGAACTGGGAAAAACCCACACAGTCTCTTCTTAAGGTTTGAAATTTGCAAAAAAAAGTTTAAACCTTTGCAGTCCAGACTAGAGTTGGCAAACTTTTACCAGCAAATGTTGAGAAATGTAGTTTTAGGGCAGACAAAACTCTTTGCCAAATCTGAGGTATTCAACCATGAGTTACAGCCAAGAAGAGAAAGAGCTAGAATGTCAAAAGGATTTATCTTATTTCTTCTGAAATGGAAACAGTGACCGAACTCATAAACAAAAGCCCTGACACAGGCACACAGACACATGCAAACGGTTCACGTTCCACTCACAAAATAGCAGGCAGTACTCCATAATTTAAAGCAGGGCAGCTGGGAAGTTTGAGCTCAGATGTCCTCACATTTGGTACAGCTGATTTTTCCACAGAGAGCATCCTGAGTGTCTTTTGGCCATCCTGAGGTGCAGCTTTCCTGCTTGCACCTGTAACCTGTGTCATATGTTTACCTCACTAGATCAGTGAAGGTGACTGAGTCAAAGTCAGGTTTTGTGTGACCACATCCAAGAATGAGGAGAAATAAAAGAAAGAGGTAAAAACCTCAGACTTGTTGCATTTCCATGCCACAGCTTTTAAAAAATATCATTTGGTTTAAAAAAAAGAACCCAAACCACCACCACCACCATAATAATAATAATAATAATAATAATAATAATATGCAAAATATTTTTTAGACTCCAACTCTTAAGTCCCTTATGTTCAAAATGTCTGTTTTGGCATGATGTTCTAATACATATGCAACCAAGTACCCATATACAGCAGTATTTCTTGTAGAATTGGCAGTAAAGATTTATTTTCAAAATTGTCCATTTTCAAGCTTGCCTATGACTTTGAGCATTTTCATATGATTCAAATCAAAATAGAGCCAGGGTGAACCAAGAAATAGCATAAACAAAATAGATGCTTAGATGACACGATTTATTAAATGAGACTAAGTGATTTACTGTTTGCAATTTATAAAAAGGAAAACGATCCCGACAACATTACAAATCCTGATTTCTGGTGCATTTTTAATCTCATACAGATAAATGCCGTACATGTTTTTACGTGCTGTAAAAACATGCAGCTCATTCATTGAGATACAGCTGCCTCTGGGATGGAAAGCAGCAAATGCTGATTGGGACTACAATAAGAAACTTCAGAGGATGACAGGGATGGGGAAACTGTGAATGTGATACATCTGCTTCCCCAGCACAGAATCAAGAATGCGTCTGTAAAGCCCACCACTAACCCAAAATGTGTTGAGTCAGAGGCAAACTTCACTCCTTTTGAACTGCTAACTCTTCTTTCTCAGCTAAGGTCTATCTCACCTCTAATACTGATGAGGTCTAGAAGGGATTAAATGCTCAAGAACACAGATGCAAAACTGCCTCATGGTTTTCCATGGGAAAAACAGCAGGCGAAATTGCCAGGGATATTCTCCACAGCTGAGAGGGTGAAACTGTGACCCTCTTACTTGGCAATGGGAGTGCCAGACACCTTGAGGACAGTGCTTATGACCTGAAAGGTGTTTCTAAGACACACACTGGCTGCAGCTCCATATCTCCTTATGCAGCTGCATATCTCCTTCCCACCATCCCGATCCCTAGATGGGCCCATTTAACTCGACAGTTTTCAGGATTTGCAAGGAATCTGTCTCTCTGTGGTGCGAAAATCAGCATTACAGGGGAGAGGATCTTATCATGCTGCTGTGTGGTAGTTTGAGACCACATAAAAGGGGGACCAGTGAAATGGGACACCAGGAAAGCCTACGCACAACTGATGGATCAGTCACATGCCCAGTGTCTTGCATGTCCCTCTCCCCTCCTGTGTGCTGGCCGGTTCCCCTTTGGATACATGAGTTTGTGATGCATATTCTTTTCATTTTGGTTAAACCCTTCCATGACAACAGGAGCACAGGACAGTATCAATTAAAAGAGAGGGGGCAGTTTTACCCCAGTTTTCTTCTTGGTCTGCAAACAGCTCCCTTATAAGAAGGGAGAGCAATGACACAGCAGCTGTGCAGGGACATCTTGTTCTCAACACCTCCAGCATACATCAGATGAGGAAATCAGCTTGCAGTAAGCAGAAATATTTCCTGACCCAGATTCAGGCATTTTATAAACTTTGAGCCTCTCTCCAGCTGTAGAGATAAAATCCTCTGCTAAAGCAAGAAACAGCGATAGCTGTCAGAAGCAGACGTCTTCGCCCTCCCTCGCTGTGTGTGGCACAACTGCTAAGGAAATTTATACGGTATTTCACAACAAAAATGAAGGCGTTTTTCGGTCCTGAAAGCCTCTCTACTTGATTTGTTCCATTGTTTCTGCTGAGCAGCGCAGCGCTGACTGCAAAGCTGTGCTGCAATGCAAAATGTTACACAACAAGTCATTTGCTGAGCGGTCCCACAAAAAGACACCTAAGTGGAGAAATGGCATCCTGCCAACTTACACGTCCTCCTGCAGGAAGTGACTGGTGCCTCCAGGCTTACCAAAAGGTTCCCTCAGTATCTCAGCCTGGGGAGCACCTGTGGTCACCCTGTGGAGCTGGGTGACAGGCAGGGACTGGGGCATCTAGAGCTGCAGTAAGATCCAACGTGGCTGCCCAGAGCACTAAATTAGAAATGACCAAGAAGTGTTTGAAACACAAATTTAAGGGTTTAATTAAAATAAAATAGATCTGTCTTAAATAATCCCCATTTAAACCCAGATAACAGCGTTGTGCAGATAGCAAAAACATAAATTACACAAGATTGTTGTACTTTATTTTGAAGCTAGGGAATATATTTAATTCTACTGTATTAGAAAATTTCCTAATATTTTTCTAAGAACAGATTCCCACTTTTCTGAAGAGGGCAGTGGGGTCCATTATTGTTCCCATTCACTACCCATAACAAGAGGGTCTTTATAGATGGCTACAACACGGATGCTAATTGACACTTGAGAGTAACATTGCTAGAGGGGGAAATTGTATGGAAGTGCTTCAGAGGTGGTGTTTTGGTGTTTTGTTTTGTTTTTGGTTTTGTTTTGTTTTGTTTTTGTTTGGTCTGATTTGTGATTTTTGGTTGGTTTTTTTTTTTTTTTTTTTTTTTTTTTAGTTAATAAAGTGCTGTATTCATTTTAAACTAAAACGATTTGTTATGAAATTCTGATGACAATTCTGATGGTTTTTTCTCTGGGGTTGTTCACCTTGAGCAACGATTTTACAATCACACTGTAAAGCCACTGCTTGTGGGACACGTTTCGTGGCATCTGTGACCCTGGGGTTTCTGCACTGACACTGTGCTCTCCACTTAAAATGATGCAAAGGTGAACAAAGGACAATACCAGCTGTCAACTTCAACTCCAATTTCCTTTTTTAAATTTAGATATATAGATGCTGGGGTAGTAGCAAGGTTACAAGGGCACCTGGCACGCAGGATTTTTCCTCCTCTTGCTAAACGAAAATCATCATGAATGATAGAGGTTTGGTTTCCTACTTCCACATCCTCAATCCTTTCCCTTTTCTTTGCTGTTGCAATTCCCCCGACGTCCACCCTGCCGCGTCCTTCCAGCTGTTATCCCTACACAGAACACATCTGGGGCTCAGGTGCTGGCAGCGAACGTGGACAGAGAATCCAGCAGCTCGGGATGTCCCTGCCTGTCTGCACCCCTGGAAGCGGCCCGATGGGGAATGCAGCCACCGAGCCCGGCTCTGCTTGACGGAGGGGGGTGGATTTCCAGGGTGCTACCTCTCCCCTCCATCACTGGGTGGCGAGGGCTGCCCAAGCTCGCTCTTCATCCTGCGAGGGCTGAGCTGCAAAGTCCTTGTCTGGCCTGGGGGCTGCCTCTGCCTCCCCTGCCCACGATTTCCAGAGGAGCCTGCCAGACTCCTGAGCTATGAGGGTCGCTGGTACAGAGCTGTGAGTCAGCGGGGAGCAAAAGTCCCCTTGCTTTCCCCATGGCAGGGCCATGCTTCTTAATAAATTCAGTTTAAAAAAAAAAAAAAAGTGGCAGGGGCTGAAAATGACCCAGCTGAAATAGTATAATTGGATTTGGAGAGGGGAAGCCTGTTTCAACAGAGAATTCCTGGGATGCTTGTTTTTAAAGGGGTAGAAGCAACCTCAAGAAAACAACAAAGCAGCTGCTAGAAAATGAAGGGTAATGCAAGGTCTGACCTCAGGACTTACCCTAGTGCAGCTCTGATACCTGCAAATATCTCACATCCTTGACAGCAAAACAATCTCCAGCATAACAGAACCAAGGTGAACTGCTCCAGACATTTCTGAGAGCAATTTGTCAGAGCTCAAGATTCCCACTGAGGTAAAAAGGGCATATGTGGAATGGGACAGGAAGGCAGCTTTCAGCCACCTAAGGCAGGCAATATTTTTGGGGCAACTTTTTAGTGTGTTTTTTTAGATGCTTGTAACTTAACCAAGATCCAGTGCTGCTTAAAGCAGGTTGGTTGTGCTTGCAATGCACAGCTGAAAGAGCAGGACTCTATTTACGTGACAATGCTATATGCTGGCTTCAGTTGAGCCTGTGGAAATACCATGTTAAACACACTGTGGAGGAAATCCTAGAATAAATTATAAATCTGAACAAACAAGACAGGCTAAAAAACTATTACTATTAATGCTTCATCTTCAGAGAAAGAGACTGCGACAGAGCCTGTCTTGAATCTAAATTAAAAAGCTTCCAGGACACTGCATAGTTTTGTTCATACAGAAATTGGGTGAGCCAAAAGTAGAGACAAATTAAGAGATGGCAAAGTGCTGACTGTCTCTATTACCCAAGTGATTTCCTCAGAGGGTGAAATTATTTCTAGCCTCTGGGGGCAGTTGGTCTGGTTTACAGTGTCCACATTCTGCATGGGAAAGTCAAGAGTTAAAAGCTGCCTCACCGAGGGGTTTAGTGAATGCTTCTGCAGAGCAGTGACTTTTTTTTGAAATTTTTTTTTTTTTATCAGTTGATTTGCTTTCAAATCACACATGGTAACTGCAGAAGGTTTTTTTACTGTAAGAATGTACATGAAACACACATAGAGGAAAAATTTCATTGTTATTTGTCTGGATAAATGTAGAGAAAGACTGGATTTTCCTCATGATATTTGTTCTCCTGAAGTCATCACTTTTAAGTCAATCGTATCTGACACTAACTGTGCAAATTCATAAAGGATGTGCACATGAAAGAATTGCTGCATAATAATTTTCAGTCTGGACATGAAGATACCCCATGTTACATATGATTTACTGGTGCCAAGGGACAGCAAGGAAAATAAAAACAGTAGATGGATATATTGCAAATACAGACATAACAAAAAAGAAAAGGCTGATAAAAATCTTTGGATGCCAGCAGTTTCAATATATGGTTTATGTTCACTTTTTACTACACCCTCTTCCTGTTTGCCTGAGAGCTTATCTTTGACGAAAAACAATCATTGTTTAAGGTCTGACTAATACCCACAAAAACAAGGACAGGCGGAGAAGGACACGAGAACTTCGATTTCTGTAAAGGAATTGCTCAATTAGACATTTTTTGCCTAGAATAGGATCACTTTTTACTTATATATCAGTAGAATTTATCACCAATTATCCATAAGCAAACAGTTCCTACTAGGTTACTTGCAACAACTAATGATAAGTGTATCTGTAGCTCTCTTTGGGATGGATTTAGGCTCACATATAAAGCAGGTTTTTTCTTTTCTTGTAAGACCTTTTAAGAGTGACTTTTAAAATCAGGCATCTCAGCAAGCTTTTGTACTAAGTATTTCAATATTTACATTCCATAAATAACCTCTTTAAAATTTTCTGTTTCTTTGCACTTCTCTGCAGGAAAAAAATTTGCTAATATCAGGCATTAAGGAAAATTTGCACAAGAACAGGCAAATCAAATCTCTGATTTGTGCAAACAAGACACTTCGTTCCTCAATATTCGGCTTCCTTTCATTGAAGACCCACAAGATATTAAATTCAATTTATACCTTTCAAGTTGAATGAAACAGAATGTCTCACTCAGCTCTTCCAACTTCATGAGTAACCACATAGAGATATACCCCCAATCATCTCAAAACTTATAAAAAAGCTTAGCTTCAGCTATTTGTCTTCAATGGATTTACTTGTGTCTAAATGTAAATGGGTCCCAAAGCACTTAAAGAATCAGAGGTCTGAGTTGCCACGAAGTTCACAACTATTTCTTTCCTTCTGTAAAATTCTTTCTGTCCTCCCTGGTACACTGAATGTGTCTGAGCACGCATTGTTCTCCATGGTCAAACACTGCACTGCAAAATCATACTGCAATGTGACTTTTCTATCTGCAGTCCCTTTGAGAGGTTTGTGAGGACACATTGTGAAAGCACCATGATACTTCACCAAGAGTGCAAAAAGGGTTTTAAAAGAGTTCTGCAGTCTGGTTAATTGGATCATTCATCACTGAAATCTGTCTTTAGAGCATAGTTAGTACATGCTTCACAGCTGATCATTGGTTATTTTATGGGGAAGAATAAATTTATTAAAAAATACTATTGGTCTATAATTTTACAGAGTTGTACATGCAACCGATTATGTAACTTGTAAGTTACTATTATTAAAACTCCCTTTCATAAATCAACCAGCTTGAAAAAAAATATTTCACTCTAGCTTCTGCATTTTAACATTTCTATTTTTTTTTTTTCCCCTCTGCATTTTCACAACCTCTGTTTTTAATGGGGGAAGAAAAGCAGGACTCCGGTCACCTATAACTCATTGGCAAAATTGTGATAGCTAATCCTTTTAAAGAATAACCCAACTGGTCAAGGCACTTCTACAGCAAAGCAAAGACTTAGTATTGCCAACTTCATGGTGCCTCTGGTTCCATCAGTTCAAGGGGCAAGGGACCAGAGGTCATTGCTGAGCCTTAACCTCTCTCACAATGGCATGCAGAACCGCCTGGCCAATTTCCTCTGGGTTTTATTTAGCAGGCATGTGGCCAGCATGGGAAGCAGTCTTTCCCACAGATGTTTAGTGTAAAAGAAGCTATTTATCAGTGTGAGTTATAAAGTCAGGCTGTGATCAGAATAGATCGGGTCTCTGTAACACAGCCGCTCTCATGTTCTCTGAAACACTGGGTTACAACGCCTAAATTAAAACTAATTTGTGCCTGAAGCTGATTTTCTTGCATCATTTGCTTTTAGAAGGTGGTTGATTTACACCCATTTCTCACCAGGATTGATGTTGCTTGGAAGAATGGGAAGGATCACAGGGTAAATGGTGGCACTGTCCAAGGTGACCAACTGAACGGACCTCGGGCAAACACCAAGGATTTCTGATGGCCCAAGCCCCACCTCTGCTAAACATTCCAGCAGTACCCTTTAACACAAGCATTTTCCTTCCCCAAAAGCCTTTTAAGATGGGGGTCTTCTTGCTTTTCTTGTTAACCCCCCTCAACCAAACCAGTTATTAAGTCAGACAAAGTTCTTTTCCCAAAACAATTGGCTCTATCCTCTCGCACATTTGTCCTTTGTTAGGGGAAGTTCCACTGCACTTGTTTTGCATTCAAAAAATACCTCAGACATAAATCATTGCATTCTTCTGGGACTACAAGGACCACAGGTATTAATCCATGGTAAATTGTGAGATTGGAAAAATTCTCCATTAGGCCTGTGAACGTCTCTGAAGGTCAGACTTACTTCTCTCTAATGTAATGAGACAGGTTGATCAGATATATTTTTGATCTATATCTTTGCAGCATGTTGGAAAACATTTGGATTCAGCCTCCTCTCTCTTCAGTGATTTATATTTACCTCAGACAGATAATTTTCTTCCCTTGCCACACCTGTGTGAGGACATTGGTCTTCTACAACCCCACGTGCATTTATTAGAATATTTGTAAACTTGAACCATTGTCTTGTGTATTCTTACTTCTGTCCTTCACTCTAAAGCCCCATGAGTCCTTTATAATCTGAGAGTGCAAGAAAGCTTCTCTTCTAAAGTTTACCTTGCAATCAAATTTACTGATTTACTGAATTGATTAGACAGAAAACACTGTAAAATCATCCCTCAAGCACTTGCAATTAGAAAAAACCACCAGCATTTCTGGAGCAGGCAGGGGGGAACTGACATGAGTTTAAGCAGAACATTTTGTTTGTGGGACTGTAACTGAGCCATCCTAAACCTGGGCACTTCCAGAGCCTGTGTTTTAAATCTAAGCCTTGCAGAGGGATTTGAGAAATTGAGGTTTTATCCTCATTTTCCTAAATTGTAGAGTTTTTCAAAGCCTCCAGGCTTTGGTTTGAATCAGAAAAAGTGGAACTGTCTGGGTGAGAACTCCAGAAATCCGTCTCCTCCACTAGTCCAACCAGCTCCATCCTTTTTCTTTTCCAGGACTTGCTGCCCCAGCCCATGCCTGCATGCTCCAGATGGCCCCCGGGCTGACAGAGGGATTGTGAGACCCAGGAGAGCCACAGGCTGCTCCAGCCCTGGCTCTGCTGCTGCATCAGCCCTGAAAACTGCTGGGTGCAATGTTGCATTTAACTCTGAACCTCTGAGCCCATGGAGTTGGAGTGTCAGAGCTTTTGCCAAAAAACCCTAGCGAGTTTCAAATTAACATAGTAGAAGAGAGATGCTTCAAAGGCTTATGCATTTAGCCACATTTGGGCAAAATTTCATAACCAAAGCTCTTTTTCTGCAGTGACATATATGGCTTTCCCTGTCCAGAAGTCAAACTGCTGCTACAAAGTGTGACGATCTTGTCCTGTCCCAGGGGAACGCTTGTAAGGATTCAAGGACATCATGTCACAATTATCTTGAGAACAGAGGACTTCTTTTTTTTTTTTTTTTTTTTCTTTTTCCCCTGACATGTTAAAAAACCACATCAGTAATGGTAAAATAAAACTGCAAGTATTCACCCTGAGACAGAGGCCCGACATAAGAAATTTCAGAGCACTGAAAAATAATTTATCCCAGCAGAAGCAGGATTTTACAAGGGAAATTGTTGGCCAACTGTAACTACTGGCAGCATTGCCAGCTCTGCTTATAAGAAATAACGTGCCTATGCAAATCAGCCAGTTCTTGAAAATTTACAAACCCCGAATGCTGCACCTCAGTTATGTAGCCAAAAGGAAAGTTTATTACTTCAAGAGATGTTTGCTGTGTTTTGAGCAATGTCTTTACAGGAAATGCTTATAATAGATTAAGAAAAAAGAGATCTCAGCTGGCACAGTATTACTAGAAGACACCTGGTAGTGTCTCCAGCTGCTCTGCTACCCCTCTGCTCTCTTGAGACCCCACCTGCAGTGCTTCCTCAGCACAAGAAGAGCATTGACCTCTTGGAGCAAGTTCAGAGGAGGCCACCAAGTTGATCAGAGGGATGGAGCACCTCTGCTATGAGGAAAGGCTGAGAGAATTGGGATCGTTCAGCTTGGAAAAGAGAAGGCTTTGGGTGATCTAATTGTTGCCTTCCGGTACCTGAAAGGGAGCCCACAAGAAAGATAGAGAGAGACTATCTACAAGGGCCTGGAGTGACAGGACAAGGGGGAATGGCTTCAGACTGAGAGTAGGTTTAGATTAGGTAATAGGAAGAAATTCTTCCCTGTGAGGGTGGTGAAGCACTGGCATGGGTTGCCCAGAGAAGCTTGAACACTCCGCATCACTGGAAGTGTTCAAGGCCAGGTTGGATGGGTCTTGGAGCAGCCTGGTCTCATGGAAGATGTCCCTGCCCACAGCAGGGAAGTTGGAAGTAAGTGATTCTTAAGATCCCTTCCAACCCAAACCATTCTTTGATTCTATGAATTTCTACTCTCCCCACTTTCGGCTGGAGTTACATCTTTCCCAGGCAGGGTGAGGCCCCTTCAGGTCAGTACTGTTGCCACATCTTGTCTGTCTCCTCAGTTTCAGCATAGCTCTTTCAATACACATCTAAAGTAGCCATATGGGCTTGCTTTGTGCTTGAGCCCCTCCTCAGCATGTGTGTGCCAATATCACTGTGACATCACTTCACAAGGGACTGTGCTTTGAGCCTCTTTGCATGCAGTCCCCTGCCATGCCTACATCCTTCTCAGAGACGAAATGGTGAATATCTTGATGCAATCCCTTTGGCACAGTGAGAAGGGAGATAATATTATCTTTGTCTTTGTTCTCTGTTCTCCTTTAGTATTTGTAATACTAAAGAAGGCCACTGAATTTCTAACTGTCTTTAATGTCAGATGATACCCAGGAGCTCGCCTTCAAGATGCAAATAGGTATGAAAATGGACTTGGTGGGTTTTGCTGTGCTCTGCTATAACTTGCTTGTTATTGGGAAGTGTGATCAGTGGTGCTGTAGGTTAAATGTGCACAGGACTGCAGCCTTGACTTCTGCCAAGCCTGGGTACCAAATATTTTGCATTCAGTTATCACAGACCAAGAAGCTGATGCCACAAGTAATAATTTGCACTGCAGAACAAAATGTTCCCACTTCTCTGTTAGTTTTCATACTCACCCATATTTCTTTCCTTTTGTAGTAATGAGGGTGTCTCTAAAACCCAAATTTATTGGATTGACCTATTTTACATACACTTCTGCTGACTTGTTTCTAGCAGATTCAGTGTATCAGGCAGCCTGTCTGTAAGCTCCACAGTCTGGACTTTTCTCAGTTTGTACTTGCTGGAATATTAGATCTCTGTCTTTTGACATTCGCCCAAGTATTTGTTGCATATGTCCACATCTCTATCTTGCTTAAAAGTGCCATCATAGGAAAAAAAAAAAAGTAAAATAACAGGGGGAAAGAGTTAATAAAGGGAGAGAGGAAAAAGAAAAAGAGAAAATAGCTCATTTTTGACAGATAGAAAAGTGTAACAAACAGAAAAATCTCCTCAGAAAGCAGAGACTAATTTGAGAAAGATATAGCTATATATTACAAGGGTAAAATAGGATACATTTTAATATTTTTTAAGATAGTTCATGTTTCACATTTAGCATTCTTACAATAAACAGACAAGTATTTTAGCATTAAATACATTTTCCTCCAATATGCTCTTTTATATTTTACACACAATTTGAAACATCTGGTAAATGACTTGTTTTCCTGAAGCACAGCAGAGAGCATGCTTGGAGGATCCACTGCTGTTTGTGAAATGTTTCTCTCTGTGGAACACTTCCCTTCTTCCATTTCCTCTCCATTTTTGCTTATTCTGAAAATAATAACACTAATCTGAAAGTGCCATAATAGATTAGAGTATTGATTGTGCTGCAAGAAAGAAACAATAATATACAACAGATGCCATGTTTTACTACTGAAATATCACAAAATTAATAAGATGAGGTATTTAGAAATAACTACAGTTCTCTTGGGAGTGAAGACTCGAGGTGCTGAACTACTGTAGTACAGACCACTGTGCCATAGCTTACGAGAAATTTGTCGTTTATTTTAAAAGTGGTTATTTTACCACTCTTATTATAGGTGGTTTGGTATGGAGCTGTTCTCTGACTCTTAGTACTTGGGAATGCCATTATTGGATGCCATTTATCTTTTAGTATACATCCTAGTCATCTTTCCCACTCATTTCCTAGGCCATACATGGGATTTTTCAGTTTTCAGCTACAGTTATAATATAAATATGTATGTGTATATATATGTGTGTGTGTGTATATATATATATATACACACACACAGTTATATATACAGTTATATTACAGCCCCTAATGTTGAGTTGGATGCAGTAAAACATAGATCCCCTTGTAGTACTGAATAGCCTTCTAGTGGCTGCTGTTTTGAGACTTCTACCATCAACCTTGCAATAATTGAGAATGAACATAACCATAAACAAGACAGAACTTCTAGATACCAGAATAAGCAAACCTCAGCAATACATTTACATATCTAGCAAAGCACTATTTGGAATGCTCATTCCGACTCCTAAGCCTTACAAGCCCTGTATTTTCAAAACAATTGTAGACCTGAAGTTGGTCACATTCTTAGCCATAGAGTTATAGCAGTCAGCATGTTCAAAGAAGTTGAGTTCTAGTACAGCAAGATAATACTGACCTTATACAAGCCTGTATCCCTCTGAGTCAGATTCATTCTTTCAGTCATTTTAGGGCCATCTGAATGTGAGCAAACATAATTTTTTAATGGAGAAATTAAGAATGAGGTGAGCAGAAAGTATCAGCCACTACAAGCCCAGTCTTGCAATCCATCCAAGAACTGTGCTCTCTTAAGATAAATAATTTATAGCAGTGATTTTTGCGTGTATGAGTCCAGGGAGGGCATAACTTGAGTATGTAGAGTTCTGGATTGAAGATTATTTCTTTTCCTTTTTATTGTGTGAGATTATTTCCATGGTTAATTAACAGTGAAAGCATTCACTCCCCTAGTCCTTTAAAAAGATATTTTAATTATTTATTTTGACACTCTTAGCTGCCTCAGGAACTAGACACAAAATACACAAAAACAAACCCTTTCCTGGCCTCTTCTCCCACGTAACCACCAACAGGACAAGAGGATGCAGCCTCAAGATGCAGTAGGGGAGTTTAGGAAGTCATTTGAAACAGTTTTTGGAAATCTAGGGGAGAGCTTATTACATAGATATGGCCCCTTGGGCAAATTATCTTTTAAAAACAAAACCCCAAAAATTTATTTACTGTGAAATTCACCCAAGCTGAGAAATGACCACAACTATTCTCAACATTGTATCACAAAATATAAACTTCTGTTCAGAAGTAGAGCTGGACATGAGAAGCAATGAGGTCATGGAAAGGTAATGTTCAAGGAATCTCTCTCTACAGACCTCAAAAATTAAAGAAAAATGCAAGTACAGAATGGGAGTGTGTTTCCTCTGATGAAAAAAAGTAACACAATGTGTGGAGGATTGTCAGATTTTCTGTCTGGCAACTATGATCTTCCAAAACATAATGAAAACAGCACTTCAGACAATAGGCAATTGCTACGAATTTTATTTTGCAAATGATAAGTTATTCTCTCAGTGAAGTCTACAATAGGCCTAGCTTCTAAGTGGAAATTTGAGATCCAAGAGAATTTTCATGTACTCCAAATCTTCAGATGTTTTGCAAAAGCAAAGAAGCAATCTAATAACTCTGGGTCATTGATGGAAAAATGGGCAAAGGGAGGAAAAGGAGTAAGGACATCCACAAGGGAGTCTGATCCTGTGGGAGTCTAGCTTCCCCCACCCCTTCTTTACACCAGTTGGCATCAGTGATGAACAGAGCCCAAGAGAAGGAAGCATAAAATTACAATTTCAAGCTGTGTAAGAGATGTGAAGGGAGAATGCCATATTTTGCATATTTATCTTCAAAAACTGGGAAGGACACTGTCTCTTGCCTCTTGTGCCTCACAGACTTCCCATACACTTTAGGGAACAGCAGATTTTGAATAAAACACTCTTATGTTATGTTAACTTGAACCATAATTGAGTTTCTTTGCTGTTATGGCAGTTTACTTCTTCTAAGAGGTTTTTATTAGTATTTTTAGTCCAACAAGTCAAGATGACAGTTTGATTACTGTGTTTCTGCTAGAAATACTATCTAGCAATGTATAGTCATCTAAAGCTTACACAAACCATAGAGATACACGTTAATATTGTCTGGACTGCACAAAAGATAAAAAAATAAAGTACTGGAATTTTCTACACACACACACACAAAAAAGTAGCCCAAATATACAAACACAGAAGGACTTTGGTGAGGGGAGTAGATAAATATAAAAATTAAACTATAGATACTTCAACTGTTATGGTAATCCCCCAAACTGTGAGCCTTAAATACACTAAAGCAAAGTCAAAATTTATCCCCTTACTGAACGCTAAATCCAACAGCAACAAAATCTTCACCCAGTTCCAACAGGAACAAAAACTGGTTTCTCTGACGTCGAACATACCTGACATGAAGCTGACCAGTCACAGCGCCTTGGAAATGCTTCCATAAGTAATACATCCACCAGCCCAATATCTCATTTGTTTTATTTTGCTGTGGAGGATAGGAGTGAAAGGACTTACTTTCCAAACTGTAGATGGGTAAGAACAACTCTATCTCTGCTTTCACATGCAAACACAAGAGATGAGTGAATTTTCTGCACTGGCAGTAATATGAAAGCCTAGATAAATATTTGGGAGGGAGTGAATATCCTAAGTGGCAGCTGCATTCACCAGCTAAAGCAAGATTTGGTTGTTGGCAACCCACTGAGAGGACTTGTAATCAGAAAACCTCAGCTCATATGTTCTTTCCATCTCAACACACAGATGTGGAAATCCTGAAAGATTTTCATAAAAAATTTTCATTAAAGAAAGAAATTTTCATTAAAATATCCAGTAATACATTGAATGGATTCATAGCACCTAATGAGTCCTGTCAGAGGAGCCACTGGTCACTTATCTCCAGTGAAACCAGGAAGGAAAATAGAAATTGCTGTCTGAAACACAGGGTAAACCCAAAACTTCTGACATAACTGGATGGTCACTGCTGAAGCTGGAGGAGCACATGGAAGAGGATGTTCAGAAACAGTCAGTGGAACAGCAAGGGGGAAAACGTAGGGGGTTTCACAGTGAGCAGGACTTGCAGAGGGGAGCCACCCTGGGCAGGGCTGTAATAACCTTGTCTGCCCCCTCAGAGACATCTGAGTGGGAGAAGAGATTTAGGCAAGGAATAAGAAGTTGCAAAGACTCTCTACTACATGTGTGCACAAGCCAGACACTGCCCCGGGAAGAAGAGTACTGTGAAATAAGTACTCAATTACCTAAAATTAGAACCAGTGACATGGTTCACTTATTATTCTGCAAGATGCTGCCTTAGGACATGCTTGATATTGAGAAGATTCATTTCTATTCATGTATTTTAGCCTACTAAGCAAAATTTTAATAAATATATGTTCTGGCCCTGAACTTTGCTATGCTTATATGTAGATTTGAAAATCAGTTTGCCATCCTGCATGGGTAGATGTTTATTTGAAACTGAACATACTAGAAAATTCAGCAAGACCAAGACAAATATGAGGAAAATAACAAGAATTTCATATAAGCACTGTTAAGGGTTTAATTACGTAATTAGACCTTCCTGCATGCCCTTCACAAACCTTTGCAAATGGAAATACTGATACCTTTCAGGAAAAAGAAACACTATGGAGACTGCAAGTCAAAAGATTTTATGAGGACCATTGAAAGACTCTTCTCTTCACATCTGGTTTGGCTTGTGCTGTAGATTTCATGCTGTTTAGCTAAATCTAAAAATATGGAGACAGAATTGCTTAAAATCAAGTAAATGTACTACTAATGAGGTCTAGGACAATAACTGATATATCTGTAATATTACCTCAGAGGTTGTTTATTCATGCCTGTATATCCTTTGCTTTTTAGTTATTTTACTTGGAAAAAAAGAGTCAAATTTAAAAGTTTTTACAGTTAAAGCCACTAGGTATTTAAGACTATTTAGTGAGCTGATATGACACAATGTCACAAGTTACATTCATTTTCCTCTCCCAGGTCTCATTTTTTTTGTAGACTCCCATGTCATTCGAAGGTTTCTTTTCACAAATATTAATATATTATCACTTTTTAAAATTTACTGGAAAAATAAACCAATGCTGGAAAATCAAAACCATACATTTGGTGCAATCCACATTATTTGCCCACAGTCTTTCCACAAGCTTGTCTGGTTTTGGTACAATTCATAACCAGAAAGAGAACTGGGGTTAATCATTGAAGGAGCCATAGTATTTTGCATTGGGAAGTTTTGGGACATGAATTTTAAAGCTTGGCTTTAACTTCTTGATGCAAAATCATTCTTTCTGCAGTTGTTACCAAAAGGATCCCTTTTGCCAAACTTTCACTTTTTGAATGAATTAGAATTAGAGAAGAGAAACTGAAGCCATTAGGGCCTGATTCTGCTCTCAGACTTTCTACAATGCTGTATTTCTTTCTCCCTTGCTTCTGAGACCACACCTCTTAATGTCAGCAGGATAAGGGAATGGGGTCCAATGTCATGGACACAGTGAGTTTTGACATTACTCTGTGAACAAGGATTTGCATGTCTGAACTCGACTGGAGGTATCTACCTGTCACATGAAGCCTGAGCAGTGTGACCCCAGGAAGAGGAGACCTAAGTCAGGGGAGGCAGAAGCCTTGATGATTTGAATTTCTACACCTCCTCAGCCACCTACACCTTCTTCCAACATGCCCATCTTTCTCCACTGAGGATACTGGGAGCTGCACTTCTTCAAGGTGCACCTAAATGCACTGCTGAGAAGGTGTTCTCAGCATCTTCTTGGCAGGTAGGACATTTGGCAAGCCCACATTTTCTAAGGAACATTACATTTTCCTTCTTTTGCACAGGCTTTAAAGTGCTCTAGAGTCCTTGTCACCAGTTTGTCCTATAATCATGAATGTATAGATAGGATTCCCCAAAAGCATCTTCTATTTCACACTTCCCAAGGAGCCATTTAATTAGATCATCCCTTCAGTGCTTGGTAAGGAAAGGGAGCCTTCTCCCATGTTGTTTTAACTCTTGCTTCACAGGTCTCGTGTCCTGCTCTGGAGCATTCGGCAAATTTTTGTCCAACAGATTTTTTGTTTTGTTTTGGTGTTTGTTGTTGTTGTTTGTTTGTTTTGTTTTGTTTTGTTTTTTAAACAGCCTTAACAATTTTCTCCAGAAAAATAAAAAGTCCTCTGTGTCCCTCCATAACCCCACCCTCAAAAAAAAAAAAAAAAAAAAGCAGAAAGAGATAACCCTGATCTCAGTGCTTCCAAGTGGAACTCTTTGCCAAGTTCACCTAGTGTCAGATAACACATAGCTACATATACCTGTGAATTAAAATTTCAGTCAGAAAAGCAAACTGACTGCTGGTTTTCATCAATTTGTGTCACTACCTAAATATATAGCTGCTGTTTAGGAAGAGAATCATTTGATACCTCCTGTGCATCTTTCCCCCTTTCATGAAAGGCAGCGTACCCCTTGCCTTGTGTTCCACCCCAAAACAGCAGGAGGATGCTCATTTCAGTGCTTCCTCTGGCTTGTCTCTGTAAGTACAGGCTTGGATGCTTGGATACCCACTTGACTCACGTGAACACTTCACAGAAGAGAAGTACAAGACACTCTGTGCTTTCCCTTGGGTTGTTCAAGGGTGAGACAAAGCACTTCTGCCTGTGCCTGCCAAGGGGATTGGCCCTGGCCTGGCTGATGCTGAGAGCAGAGCTCCAGAGGCCTCCACCAGCAGGGAAGGGAGAAGGGTGGGGCAGCAGAGGTGGCTCTGAGACACCAACCCCACACTCTCGTGTGGGCCTTGGGTTATCTTACCCTACAAATTAACCTTCTCTCTCTTGCCTTTTATTTAGCACTCTTTGCCCAAGGAAAGTGCACACTTCATGGATGGGAGTGAAAAAAAAAGATGAAAAGAAAGCAAGCTTTTCAATGCAGAAAGAGAATGGAAGAGAAAGAGATGACCATATGGCCCAAATACTATAACTGCTTATTGTACAACATGCAGGCTTATTGTACAACAGAGACAGACTCTAATGCTCTGCTGCTGTACTTGAATAGCACAAGGACATTTTAACGTAGAGCCCATCACATCTGAAAGACCCACTCAGCCCTTGTCAAATAAAAAAATAATCTTCTCCAATTTTAAACTGAAAAACACAATACAAATAAAATGTTTGCTTATTTGTGCCACTACTGAGATTAATTATATATTAATATAAACCATAAGGGATAAATTCTCTTTACCACCCATTAGAAGTAGGGTATTTGGTGTTTGTTTTAGCACCTGCTGAACTGCTTTTTGGAATGCCTGTTTGCAACATATATGCCATTGCACAATATTTACATTTCACATAAAAGGGAAAGCTTCCTGCTCTCAAAAACAGTTGTTTCTGATAAAGCCACGTCAAATAATACTCTACCTCTCGATCTCAAACTTACCAACAGCATCATTTCACCACTTATTACGCCCACAAAAGAACACACAGAAGACACTGAGGACTGCATTTATTGTTACTCTGTAGTACTACCAAATGCATTTCATTCCCCAGTCTCTCTTCATCTGCCAATATGCTGTAAGAGCAAAGTGTTGTGGAAAATCACTTCAGCGGGAAGGAATCAAACGCCATTGCGAAATTTTCCTTAGAGTAATCCCGTAATCTGGCAGTTTTTTGAAGAAGTCGTGCATGGGTAATGTGCAGACATCTCAGTGCTAGAGAACAAAGCTTGCCTGTAGTGACTATTTGATATTAAATTCAAGCTTAAACAAGACTGCTGTAACTGTTGTTTCTGCAAGACACTGCCTTCACAATTTGGGTGATATTAAATTGTTTTAAACCATAATTTATTGTTTCCCAAGACAATGCTGCCATTCTCAGATTTTAAAGCACTGCTAACTGTGCATTTTCTTCTTAGACTTTCTCAGCTTCTCCATCACAGATCCTGCAGAGAAGGATGGGCAGTGGCTTTTATTATCTTCAGCCAGCTCAAGTGGCAAGCGAAGTAAGGTGAAATTTTGGCTCTAGTTGTTAGATGCTTTTTTGTGTAAACTGTCTGGTGAGATGGTTTCAGTGGAGGCATCAGCAAACCTCATCTGCCACTCAGTTCCTGAAACGTTTTGAAATTTCTCCCGGGTTTCTGATGGGCCAGATATCTAAAGGTAGTGGATAACTAGCAGGGGTACAGGGGCATGTCAGAGAAGGTTTCTAACACCCAACCTCCTTCACAGCCCCACCACCTTGTAGTTTGACATGGGGGAGAAAAGCAGGAGCGCTGGCCTCGTGATCTTCTGCACTCCTGAGCAACAGGAGGGAGAACTCAGCTTCTGCCTCCCTCTTCCTCTGAGCCAACACAAAAAAACAACAAGGAGAGGGACATTGATTTCTTAAAGCACACGTGAAAGAGAAGGCTCTTTAAATCTTGTCTGTATGTAACTGGATTTGCCAACATGGCTTTAACCAGGGAAGCTATTTCTGTCCATGTAAAAATGCAAATCTAATTTAGTTCAGCAAATGAAACTTCCTTGTAGGTGTAGCTTAGATCAGTTCTCAGAATAGAATAAAGGACTTAGGCCAGTATAAATGCATTTCACTAGGAGTTTTTGCTGTTACAGTTATAACAAATTGGGTTGTGTTTTTCTTTTCCGTGTTCTTCAGTGACATTACTATGCCAGCAATGCTTTTAAGAGCAAGCCTTACTTAGGCAGGTCTTGTGTGAGTCTGTCAAACAGCCCCTAGCAAAAGCAAACAAGCTCTCACTAGTCAGACGCGTAGGCAGACCCGAAGCAAGAAGAGAACTGGCTGGCTACAATATACATCAGGCTCCACTGAAGGATAACATGAAGTGGATTTAGACCACTTGACATTCAGGATGTGATACGCTCTGGTAGATGGAAAAACCCATGACCATGTGAATTGTGGTGAAAGGCAGCTAAGCAGTGTGTCTGAAAGGTACAAATTCTCCTCCGGAGTCCCAAACATAGATGTGCCAAACACTTATCTTTTAGTAGTTCAGGTCTTGAGCAACAAACTGTTTCCATTCTTTGAAGCACTTTCCTGGCATTCAACTGAAATTGAATGTGAATTGTAGGATCCATTTTCCTGGCGCTGAAAAAATCCACCATCTCTTTGTTTTCCACTATGTAGCTCCCAGCACGGCTCCACAATAGGCCAGGTTTTTCGGGGGACCAGAACTGGGACTGTCTGTACAACATCAGGTCAAACCTCACCCTTCAATTTGGTTCTGTCAAATGATCCTCCATCATCACTGATGTTAAAAAGAACAGAGATTCTCCCCCAGAACTGACAGCTGAAAACACCTGGACAATAGCTGCAGTAGCTTTATGAAATTGTATTTTCTGTTCTCTGACACAGTGTTCCTCTTCAGGCCAGGCCACTAAACCAAGTCCCCTCCTGATTTAACAAAGTCCTTTATAAAGCTGTTTTTGAGCTGAATGACTGGGAGTTGCTCTCTATTCTTGGAAATTATGCCCCAATCATCCGTACAAGCAGCTTTGTTGTTCTACATCAGGTAGTCCACAAACAGTCATCAGAACGACCATTTCCAGTGGGAAGCTCTCTCCTAGGATCCTTAGGGAATGTAGTATGCAAACCTTGGCTTCATGTTTTGTTCTCTGAACAAATAATTTGCATGCTACCAGTGAGAACACGTGTCTCAGGAGAAACCAGTGATGCATAGAATCAGTGATGCCAAACACACAAGTTATTTCGGTAGCTGTGAGCTCAGACTGGGTTCACCCTGGCTGTATGACACTGCTTGGCCCCACAGTGGAGTGGGTTTCCATCGGTCTGTGGCTCAGCTGCAGCCCTGCATCCCGAGGGAAATTCCTGTACCTGCAGCTGGGAAGGGGAAACTGGCTAAGAGAGGCTTCTTTGCAAGGCCTCAGAGCACCACTGGCACCAAGATGAAGTCACTAGTTTACTTTAAACTACATGATGTTGCCAATATCTTCATCTTCTCCTTCAAGTCTTTACATGTCCCTCTCACTAGAAAGTGAAATTTCCATACTGCTCTAAGCAACTAAGCAAAGTTTAAAGTGCTCACGTACCTGTCAAATTCCCAGTAAATATTCTGTCAGTGTCGTCCATGAACTTTCATCCAGAAACTTGGAAGAGCAAACCTCCCAGTAGGAAAGTCCAGCTGCAAACCCCTCCTCCTGTCCTTCCAGCACTGGGAGGTGTCTTCAGCAGGATGGTGTCAGTCCATGTCCCTTCTTCCTCTGCACTACACCCCAAAGGCAGGAGCTCTCTCATTTGTTCCTTGCAGCTAAAGCTGTCATGCAGTGATGAGATCTGTGGCACAGACTTAAATAATATCAATCTACTGATTTTTAAAGTCAGACCAAGAGTAATCTAATTTAAAACCTGGAATAAAGATGTAAGTTTATGACTTAGCCTTCCTAAAGCCAGTGTTCTTACGTGGGTAATATCCATAACTTCAATTTGAGCTTCAGAGACAGGCTTAGACAAATTTGTGTCCCTATGCAAATGGAAGCATTAGCTCTGAGTTGCTTGGCTCTTGCTAGCTTAGATCAGATTCAAAATTATTTTATGCAGGATTTTAACGTTTATATTCTTTAATGCCTCTGACCTTCCTGTCTGCCAGGCAGCTGTTTAGTGCCCTCTTGAATCTGCTCCAGCTGGAGCTGAACTGACATGTAACTCTGGGGGCTCTCCTTTCTACTTGTGCACAACTACTATGCTTTTAAAACTTCAAATCAATAAAATTATAAATTGTAAGAATAAAGTGGAAACATGTGCAGAGGGGTTTTTTTAATTTTTTTTTCTTTTAATTAATCAAAGGCAGCTGAGTCCCTCTAGTGCTTCCATGTTGTGCTCTGCCTTTGTTCCAGTAGGACGATAATGAGAAATGGAAAACACTAGTCTTCATTATTTTAGCATATCTCCAAATGTGTTTATTGGTTCACTGGGAGAGAAATAGGAGATGGACATTAGACTGCATTTAATTCACTGTTAAATCTGCCCAGGCCTGATTGTGAAATCTAATCTCCAACAGATATTTCAAAAGTTTCCACAATTAACAGTTCCACAAAAGTCCTCTCCTCTCCCTCAGTTTTATCTATCAGATGGTGCAGAATGATCACACTACTTTGTGCTTAGCTGTGCCTTCAGTGTATGTCTTGCAGCATCCCTCTTTCTTGACATCACAGCATCCAAGTTTTGTGTGTTCCTTGAAAGGGAAATTTTTAAATCAAAATATTTGAATTGAAGTTGTTTTCTTGTCCCTAACTTCATCTCCAGTTTTGTACATGAGGAATCCTACAAAGTGGCAGCATACATTTAAATTGTTTGGGAGGAGACAGGCATATTGTCTT
Organism: Myiozetetes cayanensis; assembly: GCF_022539395.1. Taxonomy (NCBI): domain Eukaryota; kingdom Metazoa; phylum Chordata; class Aves; order Passeriformes; family Tyrannidae; genus Myiozetetes; species Myiozetetes cayanensis. The sequence goes on from NW_026087742.1 coordinate 14,634,985, forward strand.
AGTTATGCTGAAAAAAAATATACTGGTGCACAATTAAAATGGCCACTGCTTTCAGCTTGCCTGATTATAATTTCTACCATATGACTTCCCTCTTGGAACATGCAGCTCCTTTTTGTGTTCGTAGGAAAATATCTTATAGCTGAGTGCAACTAATATTGGAGAAAATATTAATTTCCAGCTGGAATATCTGTGAAAAATCACAAGCTGGTAGAAACTTAAATTAGATTTGCAGCATTCTGACACAAAAGTATAGTATATTAAAGATGACAGATTTAGCACTGTTTCAACTTAAATTCTGGATGCTTAAATTTAGATATTGTCCAGGCGTCTGGAATCTCATTAGCTGATGGTCTTGGGCTGCAATATGACACATCCTTTATCACACTGAAGCTATCAAGCACAGCTTACAGGCAGAGGGACTGTAGGAAACTGCATTTCTATTGCCCAACATTAAATCTCTTTTGCACAAGACCCTCTTACACTGTTGTGGACTGTAAAACAGATCTGCGAGTCCGAACCAGGCTACTTTCATCTCCAACAATAATCCGTCTGCCCCGGACCCCAGGAGCACAAGTATCTGTTGGGACACCATGTTCATGGCACCACTTTGTGAACCTGATAACAATGTTTTGACTTCCCTTCTGCTGATACAGGTAGTTTTGTGTTTTGAGGGGGAATATCAAGCACGAATGCGTGTTTGTAGCTGCTGTTTCACTAGGAAAGCGCCACGGTTTGGTGCTGCCATGGAAGAGCTATCAAGGGGGTGCTGCTGGGAGAGGGGCAATATCCTGTTCTTTTTCTGCCTCCGTATGTTGTAACAGTGTGCTATGTTTATGCAAAACAGGGCAAAATGCAAAGGTTTATGCTAAAGGAGGGCTATTGCTGAATGCTTCCTTACACTCCTGTTGTAGCCTAGACATGTCCTGGAGATGTGGCTCTGCTCTGGGGAGGTGTGGGGGCAGGTGATCCATTCGCTATATTTGGGTGTTGGGTGACCTCTGCTAGAGAAAACTTCTCACCTAATTATACCTTTTTTGCCTGGAGGACTAAGCAGTCCTGACCATATCACACAGGATTGATCTTTGCTCCAAATGGTGTGTGGTAGGCATGTCTGCAACTGCAGGAGAAGAAAAGCTTTCCCAGGTGTATGAGGCCAGAATAACACTGGGCTGTGAAAGCAAAGCTGTGAGAGCAATTTCATAGCCAGTAGATGAGCAGAAGCCAGACAGCACAGTGGGGTTGTTTGCTGAGGACTTCTGAAGCTGCCTTTCTGAATTTCTTTAGGAGTATTTTCTTCTCCATTCCCTAACCTACTTAGTATATTCATATATTTTGTTTAAAACTTCTGCTCCCCTAGTCCATATAACCTGTTTGTCCTACAGCATTCAACAGATCACATTACTTCGCCTCTGCTGGCCCACCTGTGACGTGGCAATGATAAAAGCAAAGGTCTTACTTGTTACTGAAACATAAACAGTGTTTGGAGATGTTGATTTGAATGGAAGCTACTGTGAAACTACAAACGAAGGAATCCAGTTACCACATTACAGGCTATGTGGAGCTGCATTTCAGAAAGCGAGATCCTGGCTTTACTGCCTGGCAAATGAGATATACAGAACTCTGGGGCCTTTATGCTCTAAGTCAATGCCATGAAATTAAAATTACAGGTCCGAATATACTCAGGCAACTGGTGGCTCTGAAATGCAGGTATCAGCTTCTGAATGATATAGTTGCTCTAGACAATTTCAAGATTTTTCCATACCAGATATATACAACTACTTCTTTACTCTAAAAGCTCAAACAGAGCCAACTTCTAGAATAGCCACCAACCTTTCACTGCTCTGAAACCACATGTATTACAATCAGTGGCAAAATAGTTATTTTATGACACCAACATCTCTTGGTTATTACAACAAGTTGAATTAAAGAGAGGGGAAAGCAGAAGCTTAAGAACCCTATCACATACCACCATTTCACATCTAATCAGCCTGGCAGATAATTCTCCAGCATAAATAGTCTCCTCTTCAAACTCCCTGTTATTTTTGAACTTAGATGGTGAAGACTGGATTTGAAGATTGGATTCTGGAGATCTAGCCCTCAGACTGGCCTTCTGTCCCAAGGCCAAGCTCCTGAGGTCTCTGAAAGATGGGAAAGAGTTTTTCTTTGGCCTGATGATGTCTGAAATGTCTAAGAGCTACTCACTACACTGCTTTCAGTTGCCCCGCTCTGCTAACAGGGAGACTTTAGCCTGACCAGGACCTGGAAGATCCTTCAGCCTTGCAAGCAATGAAACCAAAGGTGATCAAGGAAGACACATCTCATTCACTGAGACACCTGCCTCTCCCCACACCTCTGAAAATACTTGAAGATACAGGTTTCATCTGCCACACCCACACTACTCATTTATCTTATGACATAAAAATGTTAAAAAACCCGAAGCTAGAGCATCTGTTTTCTCTGAACCTGGGAGGAAGCCAGGCAAGTTTGGCTCCAAAAGGCTGTGAAGCTGTCCTCAGCTGAAATGCTGGGCGCTCCTGTCAAGCTGGACAACTGAGACAACCATGTTGAAAGCAATAATTTTCACCTAGGGTCTGAAGTCCAGTGGAACCAGTGGCCGTGGCCCAAGAACAGTGCCTGGGTTGGCAGAAAGTGCCCCAGCTCTTACACTGGCACTCACAAGTTCATTGCTGCTCCAGCTCCCCAGAGCACTTCTTGTGAGTCAGTCACAAAGTGTTGAGATTCCTGCTTGCAGTGATGGGAGTGCACACAAAAGCACTTAACTACCCAGTCCTTTGTAAGAACAGCTATAAATTGCCAGTCTCTTGGTGCCGGGAATGTGTTTAATTGTGACCTTGATTGCTACACAGCTAAACTATGCTCCAGTGGTTTTGCTTGTTTCCCTTTGCTGGGTCACCCAGAGCAGCAGATTCTCTTGTAACTAAAGGGCGCTTTGGAAGGGAGCAGTTCTTTGATTGCATTGCTTAATTAATACAGCATTTGGAGCACGTTGTCTGTTATCCAGCTCTATTAAAAAAAAGGGTATCATAATTTTCATAATTTTGACAGGCTAAGAAAGTTGGGGCTGTTCAGCTTGGAGAAGAAAAGGTCACGTGGAGACCCTCACAGCACCTTCCAGTCTGTGAAGGGGCCTACAGGGAAGCCAGAGAGGGACCCTTCATCAGGAACTGTAGTGACAGGACAACAGGGAATGGCTTCAAACTGAAAGCAAGGAAATCTAGATTAGATATACTGAAGATATTCTTTAATATGAGGGTGGTGAGACACTGGAACAGGTTTGCCAGAGAAGTTTTGGATGCCCCATTCCTGTTAAGTGTTCAAGGCCAGGTTGGGTGGGGCTCTGAGCAACCTGGTCTAGTGGAAGGAATCCCAGCCGATGGCAGGGGAGTTGGAACAAGATGATGTTTAAGGTCCCTTCCAACTCAAACCATTCTATGATTCTGTGATTCATGAACCTTTTTACTGTATAAGAGATGCAGCTGCCAAGAATTCATGATCTAATCAAAGAAAAATAGGCAGTGAACTATGACTAGGAAATGTAGTCTTGGTCAGCAGCACTACAGTTGACCTGCTGCTTTGTTTGTGCTCTAAAGAAATGAATGCTACCATAGCAAATAGGCTGCCAGTATGTCATAAAACTTTACTAGTTCATCACTCATTTTATTATGAAACCATTTGTGAAAGTGTAAAAATTGTTATTGACATTTGTTAGTGTAAAACACCAAATGTGTTTGATTTCCCTCACCCCCTCTTGTCTCCTCACTTGGCTCTAAGTAACCACAGGGCTGACTGACCTAGGCAATGCAGTCACAGCGTTTTGGAAATGCAGAACACTTTACCACCTTTTGTTCACTACCTTTTGTTAAAGAAGCGGGAATTGGCTGTATTTGACGGGATCCAAATTCCCTTCAGCATGAAAGGCGGTGCCTGTAAAATGCCATTTTTCTCTCCCAAGAGCCTCTTTAAGCACTGCTGCAAGAAGTGAGAGTATGTCAGCACCTTGGCTGGGCTTCAATTGATACGTATAGGTCTTGGAGAAGCTGTTTTCCTTTGCCTTGAATGTTTCTTCTAGGTTGAGGAGAGGAAATCTGGGCCATTGCCATCACTCAGAAGTCATGGGACCTCGTCAATTCTGTAGATATCACAGAGTGTTGCCTTTTCAGGACTGTAGCTCCTTGGACTTTTAAATGGAGACTGTTTCATGTAACACCAACCACCAGCTACATATTAGGATATGAAGTCTACAAGGAGTAATAATAACAGTAGAAAATGAAAATAAAAATTTGTTTTCTCTTGAAACTGTATATAATCCTAATTTTAACCTGCTGTAATAAAATATAGATGTATATATACATATCTATAAATAGTTATCTGCTGTATTTAGACATGCTTTTAACTATTTATAAATACAGAAAGAGACTGACTCCCTCCTAAACAATGTTAGAAGCAAAATATTCCCCAGTATTTTTGCATGTCAAAGTAATGCTCAATGAAGTGTGACGTGATGAGAATTTTTCTATGATGTGCTTTAGAGGGGCCAGGATTTTATCCATAGAATAGAGTGGGAACTATTTCTGCAAGACTGAGTCCAAACATTGGCAAAGGAAGTTTTAATAGATTTTTACATGACATAAAGCCAAAAGTATCCATAAATGACTGATGTCTCAAATTCCATGGCAAAAATCCTAGTGAGCTCAACAGAAGATTTTCCCTTGACTGCAGTGGTCATGAGATCAGATATGAGGGAGCAAAAATCAGTTTCTTGATGCTTAGTATCTATTTTAACATAATAAAAAGTGGAACCAACAGTGTCAGAACAGCTCATTCATACAGTACTTCTAATTAGAAAAGCATGATCAGGAGGGCCTCCAGAAACTGGTGAGGGAAACCTCTGAGTGCTTGTTAAAGGCTCTGAATTTTGGATGCTCCTTTCCCACTAGGGTAAGGTTAACCAAAGCAGGTAACACTACTTTTGTATGTGTTTTGCTGGTTATAAACAGCAATATACTGACAGCAATACTCCCTCTGCAAGCAGTTATTACAACCAGTAGCATCAGTCTAGTGCACCGTGATTTTTAATAGATGAATTAGTGGTTAAGTAATAAAATACAAAATTACCTCTTTTAATGTGATGTATGGTGTTACAGGTAGAGTTTTCCAAACCTCTTCACTAACACAGTTAATTAGTAGCCTTTTGCATAACATTTCCTTAGATTCCAAGCTCTTTCTGCCTGATGGACTAGTTTTAGTGTGGCGAAATAAAGACACTCCATTTCCAAAATTTATAGGGTTCTTTTATTACCTCTAGTAACATATTATACTGTATAAATACTCTATCCTTGTTATATGTCCTTTTAAAAAAGCGATAACTTAGAAGATCACATTAGACAAGAAGTATAAAAATAAATACGCTCATTATATGCATTTATTACAATTTATAACCTTTCCCAGAAGGGAAAGAAATATAAAATACTTATAAAGTATATAAAATCTATAGTAATATATTTTACTATATACATATGGAAAGCCATATTCTCTCATTGTCTATGAACTGGCACAAACTTCAATCCTGTGAATGCAGCTGTGGATGGACCTGCTATCCTTCAGCTTTGCCTTCCCATCTTATCAGTGACCGAGCACTACAAACCCATTAGAGGCCAGTAGGAGGTTCCCATTCACAGTGGGATTCTTCTTTTTTCTTTTTTTTTTAAATCCAAATGCAAACAATATCCATTGGCTGGGGTAAGGCAAAAGATTTGAATGTCAAAGCATGACTCCAATGCTCACAAATTCCATCAGTCTGTTTGACAGGAAGGTAGGACCAAGTTGGAATCAGAAAAGCCAGTGGAAGGTATGCAGAAGGCACAAAGAGCAACTAGAGATATTATCTGTTCCATGAGGATTTCCACTTTTTCTAGCCTCTGGATTACGTATGTCACCACAATGGCACCGGAGTGGATGAGAGAAATGGACAGGCACATTGGGATGACATAAAGGCACTTAAAAAAAAAAAGTCTAGTTATTTGTGAAGGTGACTGACTATTCTTGATATTTCTTACTCTTTACACGTAGAGAATATGGCTTTATTTTTATATAAAACTATTCTCTGTAACAATAGCAGCCATGAATGACATAGTTAAAGCTCCTTTTCCAATCCTGTTTTTTTGCCCTTTGTGAGGTAGGTAAGCTCTGACCAATTATTTTAAGCTATCTTTTTCACTCCACTTTCCCTCCCCTTCCTACACCTGGGGACTTGGTCAGTACCACAATATAAATCCAAAAGAAGGAAGAAATAACCAAACCCCATAATGTTTGCTTAAACATGTCTTACTGCTCCTGTTTTGTTTAATTTGTAACAGACATTAAAAAAAAGGCAATTATAGTGCCTTTTGGCCTTATCTGCTGAAGACGAGTGAGTGACATGGGTCTGCTATCCCATCAAATTTTCAGTTGGCAGGGTATTTTTAGGATGCAAAGCCAACCAAAGGTATTTGCACTGTCCCACCTCAATGGATCCTTACCATGAATTTCTTATGCAAAACCACATGTGCTGCCTCTAGCCCTCTTTTTTTTTTTTTCAGTGCATTGTTCTGAAGAAAAAAAAAAAAATTAAAATAATAAAAGACTTTTAGCTTTCCCAACTTGTCCTATTTAGCTGCAGTCCGTAACGTTGCAGAAGTCTATAAGGTGTTTCGGTTTCTTGGCAGGCTCACAGCTCTCTTGTGGCAGCACGCTGCCGTCGTAAGAAATGCATTTCAACAACCTCTTCTTGAAACCTTTCCCACATGTCTTTGAGCAGGGTGACCAGTCCCCCAGCTGCCACTGCGGGCAGGGCACGTCGGCACAGGGACGGAGGTTGCTGGGCTTCAGCTCCCGGGCGCAGTCGGAGGCCGGCCGGCCCTGCGGGTCCCGGCACTCCACTGCCCGCCGCTGCCAGCCCGAGCCACACGACTTGGAGCACTCGCCCCACTCCTCGATGACCCACTCGGACGAGATGATCTCCCTGATGGCGTTGAAAGACTCTTTCTTTCTACCGGGCGCCTTCTCCGTCCCAGGCTGCGTGGGCTTCTTCACAAAATAGGTGAACTTGATCTTGGGCTGCGGCAGGTCCCCCACCGTGAGGACCTGGATGGTCAAAGGCTCCTTCAGGGGGCTGAAACTGCGGATCCTCTCCAGGGCGGCAGAGGAGCCGCTGTACCTCAGCACGCTGCCCTTGTAGGTGATGTCCTGCTCCAGCGTGGACAAGGTGTAATCACCGTTGAGGACGTAGGTGCCATCTGCAGCTTTGATGGCGAGGAAGCTGCCATCGTGCCTCGCGCCCCTGTGGTTCCGCTGCTTCACCTCGATGTTGGTTGCCCCAGCCGGAATGGTGACGACATCGTGGTAGCCAGGCCTGCCCAAGAGAAAAGAGAAAGACTGAGTCCTCCCCTCTTCCCTAGGGAAATGGAAGAAGCTTCCCAGCACAAGGCTAAACTTCATTTTTAGTCAAAGCGCTTAGGTCATGAGCTGCCAACCTAATTAATGGATGAAGGGATTCCCAGAGTCACATCCCAAATTTGCAGAGACACGCCCACACGTAAGGGCTTTCTTTTGCTGCATCCCACTGTAACTTATCCTCAATCAGATGGTTCTGACCTCAGTTCCAACAATAAACTTGGGCAATACCTCACTGAATTGGAAAGCCAGAGTTTACACCCACAAAACATTCACCAGAACAAAGCAACAGCAGCTCATATATACTCACTTTGCTCTTACAAGGGTGCCAGAAACTTTCTTGCAAGTGGATCCGTTGCCACCGCAGATACCACATTTGTCGAACTTCTTGTTGGACCCTATCACACGGTCACAGCCAGCCTTCACACACTGCCCCTGCACACACACGGACGTGGAATCGGGGCTACACGGGGTGCCGTCCACAACCTTTGCAGGAAACAAAACGCAGGGCCTCTGATTAGAAGATGCACCTTGCTTTGGAAGTGCATAACACAGACACATACCAAATGCAAAATACAGACAGGTGGTAGACCTGCAGCACCTGTATTTTCAGGGCTTTGGAAACTAAAAACCAAAGCAGCCCATGGTCGGAGGTGTGCAGCGCTACTTCATCTCACTTGCAAAAATGATGTCATGGTGAGAGGAAACAGTAAACAATTTCAGTTTTCTCTAATACCCCCTCCTACAAAACTGTTTTACTGATTTCAAGTAAAGAAAGAAAATTGTTTTCTAATGTCACTAGAAGGCAGTCATGTTCTCAAAGTACAGTATTAACATTGCTTTTAATGTTGTTCAGCATATCCTCTATTTCTAGAAGTACTGGTCTACAAAAAACATCTGTGTCATCGCCCTGGTAGTTACTGGCTCTCAACATCTGATGACAGTGAGTTCAAGTAGCTGTGCAAGATGAACATTTTTCCTCATGTTTATTTTAAGCTGTCAGCATATTAGTAACCACTATGAGAAAGCACCAATGTTTTGGCAAAGTTCCCCCCTGGTTTTCTGAACATGTCTCAATGTAATCAAATTGGTAGAAGGACAGGAAAGGAAACCAGGGTGGAGTGGGTAGAAGAGGCAGTACATGTGAAATAACTGGAAGGACGGTGCCAGAATAGTTATAGCATGCTTGTACTGATCAAGCTGTACACGTAGGAAGAGCAATAATCCAACTTCAATATTCCATGCTTTGACCCTTCACATAAAGACAGAAAATAAAAATCCTACTCATATTAGATGGAAGAAGTAAAGTCTTGAAATACCTTTGGCTGTAAAACAAAGAAGTATCCTGTTCCTTTTGCTCGGCAAACCAACTTGCATCTGTCCTTTGGAGAGACACCAGCAAACTTGGGTGTCCACTCCACTGCAGGTCCACTTCCAAAGGGAGACTTGGAAAACTCGTTGTGCTTTTCACATTGTTCCTCCCTAAATGTTTTGCCTGCAGGCAGAGAAAAGACAGGTGGACATTAGATCATCCCTGGCCACGCTCTTCCTCCACAAGACACCAATCCTCTGCCTCAGAAGCGGGGAAAAGATTACCATCGTTGTCCGGGCAGTCCTCGATGTTACATGATCTGTATTGCACGCGTTTCCCTTCACAGTACTTCCCGCCGTTCCTGGGGATGGGGTTGTCGCACTCCCTGAAGGAATACTGCACTCCACCGCCGCAGGTCCGGGAGCACTCTCCCCACACGCCCCAGGATCCCCAACTCCCATGCACTGGCGTCTGGAATGACAAGCAGAAGCAGAACAAAAGTTAATACAGTAAGAGCAAGACAAAACCAAACCACAAAAACCACAGTCATGCTCATTTTTACTAAACTACTCATTAGATGCTCCAAGTTTGTTTTATTAGCTGTCTGCCTCCATCGATTCAAGCCCTTTTAACTGATTCCTCCCACTGCAGCATTTTCCATGCGACTCTGCAACCCCAAGATACATTCTGATTTCTTTTTCAATACTTACATCATAATGCTTCTTCTCAGTTTTATTCACACACTTGCCATTCATGCACCACTTCCCTTCCCCGCAACTGGTGCCGTCTGCCCAAGGGAAGTGTTTGGTTTGGCACACAAGCAGTCCTCCAGAAGTGCCAGTACACCACAGCGTTGTACACGTACTGGCTGCGTCGGGGCAGTGCTTGGACTCATCTCCAAATGTAAACTGGCACTGTCTGTTGGCATCGTACAATGTGCCAGGCAAGTCAGAAGGGAGTTGGATTGGTTTGTGGGGCTTGTCTAGCAAACATTCACCTGAAAACAAAAAAAAAAAAGGGGAAAAAAAAAAAGGCACACGATGCTGTGAGTGAATTCAGCTTTAAAAGGGAACTGCATTTGCTTTGTGACAGAAGTCTTTGAGCCCATTTGTGCCACCATTTCTGTAAAACTCTCTTCTAAATTCCCTGGCAGCATGCAAAAGGTTAACTCTATGCTGAAGCAGAAAGCACTGTTAAAAAAAAGGAAAAAGAAAAGAAAAAAAGCAGAGCAATAAAGCACAAGAGCTTAAATGCCACATGAATGGAAAGCTTAATAATCTTACCATGACCATTATCCAAAAATGTTGTAATCATGTAGGCACTACACGGAGACCACGGCTGGCTGCGATCCAGATTGGAAAGCATAGATGCCATCATGTGGAAATCCCGGCTTATTCCATTAATACCAGCACACTGCTTTGCATCGTCATGAGGCATGTTAAACACGTGGCCTTTAAAAAAAAAAGGAAAAGTCTGTGATTTTAGGAAGTCTGTCCTATGCATTACGAATAGTATTTTAAATATTACTCTAGAGCTGCTCATAGCCTGGTCTTTAAGTAATAACCCGAATCTGAATGCTGCCAGATTTCAAGCAGATGGCACTGCATCTTCTCTCCCCATTTTTTCCTGGAGTCAGTCAAACACACAGCTCTTGCAGACAATGCTGTGCAGACTGGATTTGCTTTCCCCAGTTCAACCTTGCTGCAAGGCAAAGCTTTGCCTCCTCCTGACTGCACTGGGTGAGCCTGCGGTGCAGGCTGGGCAGTTGCTTTTCAGCATCAAGCTGGCTTCAATTAATCACGTGAAATCTCCTTTCAAAGCTTCAAGTACCTAGTTCGTGGGCTGTTGTAAAGGCAGCCTGCAAACCATCGTCTTCTATGATAGAGCAACTGCGGTTTAGATCACAAACTGTTCCCACATCAGCCATCCCAAGAGTATCACATGTCTTGGCACCGCACAGGTCCTGTAAAAAAAGGCAGTTTCATTATTAATCAGATCAGAGACTTAACCTTGGCAAGAACCATCCAGCCCTGGCAGTTTGCCTTTACTTATGGAAAGAGCATAAATATTCAGTACTTCAATGGGTATGATGGCAAAAATCTGTCTTTGGAACATACACAAGGGTTACACGTAGAAATAAAATGCATAATTTCCATCCTAAATCTGCTAAAAATATATGGGGCAGAAACACAGTGCACAAACTGTGAGTTTCACCCGAGATGCTGCAAACAGCAAAAAACTAACAAAATAAAAAGCACTTCATCTAATTTTTAGCCTACTTCACTGAAGCTGTGATGACACAAGACTGTCTCTGAACATATTTTTGGAGGTTTCCTGGCAGAGGGGGCCTTCTAGGGTAGGGAGCAAAGGGCATGGGGATGGATTTGACCTTCATGTCCCTCACCTGCCTGGTGAAGAGGATTGCCGTGTCGTAGTGCTCCGCATGCCGGTCACTGGGCGGGTTGTGCTGCTTCTGCCAGCTGCAGAAGTTTCTCAGAGTCAGGGCTGCGTTTGAAGAGATATCAGGTCCCTTCCGCTCCTCGTAAATGACCATGATTTTCACCACCACGAGGCTGATGGAGTTGCGGATGCTGGGATGCTTGTACAGCTTGGCTGCCACGGAGAGCAGTGTCAGGAGATAGTGCTTCAGCCCGCTGCCGTGGAACTCAGCCATGGACTGGTCAGCCACCAGCATGGTCTCCACATAGCGGGGGCTGGACACGAATCTCTTCTTCCTCCTGCTTCTCGTTTCTGCATTAAAAAAAGAGAGGGAGAGGGAGGGAAAGTGCAGGTGAGCACAGCAATACAAGAGACCACCGTAAGGAAGCCCAAACTCATCGATACTCAAGGGATGCATCCCATGGCCCTGTGCCCGCCTCCCGCCCCCAAACTCCGGCAGCCCCCGATGAATAACCCCTCCAGCTCGCTGCCTCCGGGCGAACGCCGCACCCAGTGGGAAGCACTCCGCCGCCGCCCCTCGGGGTGCGATGCGGAGGAAACTCTGGCCGGAGCATCCCTGCCAGCCCCCGTCGGGGCGGGGGCGCTGGGCGAGGCAGAGCCCCCCCATCCCATCCCATCCCATCCCATCCCATCCCATCCCATCCCATCCCATCCCATCCCATCCCATCCCATCCCATCCCATCCCATCCCATCCCATCCCATCCCATCCCCAGTGCCCGCGGAGGGCGGCGCGGCGTCCCCGACGGTACCTGCGAGCCCGGCGAGCTGCGGCCCCTCCGCCTCCGCCCCCGCCTCGGCCACGGCGCAGCGGGCGGCGGGGGCGGCCCCGCGGGCCCCGCGCAGGCGGAGGAGGTGCGGGCCGGCGCGGTGCGCCGTGCCGGGGGCCGGCTGGATCAGGTACTGCCGGCCCCGCAGGGAGAAGGCGCCGCGCATCCCCGCGCACAGGCTGAGCGCGGCGGCCGAGCTGGGGTCCCGGTTCACCGTGCCGGAGTAGAAGCAGCGGGAGAGGTCGTCCTCGGGCGGCGGCGGCGGCCCGCCCAGGTACTGCAGGGTGAAGTCCGGGGCCAGGAAGCTGCTGTCGGGCTCCAGCTCCAGCGTCAGGCGCTCCCCGAAGGCCTCCAGGCGGAAGCGCTCGCTGCCGGCGGGCGCGCCCAGGCGCCGCGGCAGCACCAGGGCCCGGCGCTCGGCGCTGCACAGCCCCAGCAGCGCCGCCAGCACCGGCGCCAGCGCCGGCAGGGGCCCCCCGGGCCTCATCGCGGCCGCCGCGCTCGGGCGGGGGAGGCTCGCTGCTGCACCCGCCGGCTTGACGGAGCCCTCCTCGTGTCTTTATTTGACTTTATAGATTAATATGTAATAGAAATATAGGATTTTTTTTTTTTTTTTTGCTTTCAGGTTTTGGGGGGTGTCTGAGTCTCTTTCTGCTGGTGGAGGACCGGCCGGGCTCCGGGTCCCGCGGTCACTGGAGCGGCGGCGTCGGCTTTCCCATGGCCGGGGCGCGGCGGCGGGGAGTGAGGGTGTGCGAGGGCGGCAGCCGTGCCCCCCGGTCCGTCTCTCTGCCTTCTGTCCTGCTCTCGCTGCCGCTTCTCCTTCCCTCCTCCTCCTCGGCTCTCCCCGGCAGCGGGTGGGGAGGACGCTCCGGCGAGTCTCCGGCAGCCCCGGGACGGTCCCGCCTGCACTTCCACGGCCCCGCCGAGGAGCCTCCCGTCCTTGCCGAGCGGAGCGAACGCCGGCTCTCCGGGCCGGCCGCGCTCGCTCACAGCGCTCCGGCCGCCTCCGCCGTGCGGGCTGAGTGAGGAGCGGGGCGGCCGCGGCCGCCCTTTATGGGGTTCTGCCGGGCCGCCCCCGCCGCGGCGCGTCCCGCCGCCCCCCGCCGCGCCGCCCCTCGGCCGGGGCCGCTGAGCTCACTGCGTGCGTAACGCGGCCGCGGGCGGCTGCCGGCCCCCCTTCTCCCCCGACGGGGCGGGACGGGGCGCGGCGGGCGCAGCCCAGGGTCAGGTCTCGGCTGCCGGGCGGGCTGAGCCCTTCCCCCTCCCCCGCGGCTCCCCCCTGCCCGGGGCCCGTCCGACCGCGGGGCTGTCCGTGCCCCCCGGCCCCCGAGGGCATCCGGGCTCGGGCCGTGCCGTGGTGGGGCCGGGCGGAGCGCGGGTCTTTCGTTGGAGCGCCGGGATGGGCTGCGGGCGGCACCGGTCCAGGGGCTCGGGCGTGCGGTGGGGCTGGGCAGCGGCAGGTGGACGGCCCGGAGCTCCTGGGACGGAGGAGGAGAGGAGAGAAATCCTGATCGCCTTCGTGCCCTTTCCATCTTTTTATTTATTGCCCCCACCCCCTTACCCCCGTCGTCCCTCAAGCAGTTCTTGCCCTTTCACGGCCCTAATAGCTGCAGTCAGTCATGCACCTGTACTTCTGGGAAATGGTTTCTTTCAGATCACTTAAACAGAGACATTTACGTAGGTGCAGCCAATATTTTCCTTTGAAGCCATAACCAACCATAGTGGTGCAGCTAATCCCCTTAATTCTTTATATGCAACGCCCGTGCGATGTGCACTGCCAAGTAATGCTTCCTTCTGCTTCTTGAGGCCGGGAGGATGAGGACAAAGAAGTGGTGAGCAAATGCGTGAATGAAAACAGAAGCAGTATACCTGTTTGGTGACCTCCTGGCCTTCCAAATTAAAGATGCTTGTGCATCTCTCAACATGGCATTTTATACAAGTGTAAAACTCAGAGGTTAAAAACAGCAGTAGCAAAACCTTATGATAGGGTGAACATTTCTATTATTTTATGTATCCACTGTTTCCTTAGGATGGAGTGTCCCATTTATGCCTCTAAATCTAACGCAAAGGCTGTTCTTCCTAATTTAAACCATGTCACACCACCTTGGAACCCTGTGTCTGTGTCAGTTGCACAGTCTGATTGCCTGCTAAATTCCAACAATACATTAATTTCCGATAGTGTTGTGTAAATCTTGCAAGTTTAGAAAAGAACACTGTTTCAAGCTGTGCAAAAAACCGTGAAAATATGAACCCAATTGCCCAGCTACTTGCTCAACAAAAGTGCTGTTGTCCCACAGAGTGATGAGCAAAATCACAACTGGGCCTCAAAAGTGGGACTTTCTTTAGAATACAGCAGGAAATTCTGGACATTTCGAGCAGTGTCATGACTTTTGGAGGCTCTGACTGTTGCCCTTTAATACGTCAGGAGCAGAAATACCCATTTGGTTACAACAGAGGCCTAATGTGGCTTAAGTTGGAGATGTGTGTCAATCTCTACCCTTATCTTTGACATGTGGTAATGTGTGCCCAACTCTGTTGTGCTTTCCCTAGCACAGAAAACTCACAACAAAAGCACCATTCATTCATGCTTTTAATTTTGTGTTTCATAGGATACCTACCTAGGAGTTGTATGCACTCTGAAATTTAGCGAATTACAGGTGTCACAGGCTAGAAATAGAAGCATAGAATTCAAAGGAAAGAATTTTCATAATTTATTTTTGAACTTGCATGGGTTCAAGATAGAGATGCTTGGATGCATTAATTAAGAATATGAAAACCTCCTTGTTTGTCCTTTCACAGCATAATCAGTGTCACACATAGATCAGCAGGGACCAGAGCCAGGCCATGTGTCCACTCAGCTGCTGGATGCTCTCTGTGGTGAGATTTTGCTGGGTTTTTTTGATGTAAATTCTCTGACTTGAAAAGATCCTGACCACCTTAAGACAGCTTTATTGGTCTGAAAAGTCTTCCCAATATCCCACCAGGTGGCACTCGCCTATAAAAAATTGTTCTGGGAAAGTGTTTCACGGTTGATCTCCCAGGTTTCAGCTGTGATCTGGTGTAAGGCTTGCATTTTAGCAGTGATCTTAACAGCTCTTTGATTAGGGCAAAAGTTTTCCTGGCCTTTATAAACTGTCCAAGTAAGTGTTTTAATAAAAAACTCAGCTGCCTTGTTTTCCACTCGTTGCTAACTGTGCTACTGTGCACTACGTGAACGCAAATCACGTTGAGAGGGAACATTTACAAAGGGTTTGCTGCCCAACACATATAAAGTACCACGTGTATCATCTTGCTAGAGCTTGAGTTGTTTTCTGTGAATGACCCCAGTGATTTTAGCTGGATTATTCAAGAAATTAAAGCCTGTGTATGTGTATTTGCAGTCCATTTCATATCTGATCCGTGCCAACTCCAATCACAGTTTCTGTGAATCCAGAGTTAGAAAGCTAAAAATACCAAACTTTTGCATAATGTCAATTGGTTGGATGAAGACCTAAAAAAGGCATAAAACTTGGGTTTTTTTAAATGAAGTTCTAGTGCTCAGAGAAAAAAAAAAGTCGTGTCAGGAAATACAAGAAATCGTAATGCCATGTACGCCACCAGATAGCGCTCACACATCATCATATTTTGGTCAGATCATTTTCGTCTGCAGTGCAAGAATAGTTTTTATGACTCAGACTCAATATTATCGGTCTCTGAGCAGTATTAACAATGGTGAAGCTTTAATTTCTTTGCCACTGTTTGCATAAATGGCTGCTTCCAAAAGTAAAGAAAAAAAAGCAACAAAACCAAGCATCCCACCGTTTTTCTGACCATTTGTTTAGATGCTGCAGAATGACTGCTTCTTTCAAAAACTGTTTATAGTTTAGCATTGAAACAGCAGATGGCACATTAGGCCCAGTGAAGAGGGGATTGAAGACCTGATGCTGTTAAAAAAGTCCTCAGAAGAACACTTCCAAGGTTATTTATGGAGATTGTTCCGCTATGGTGTCTTTTGTGTTATATGTGATTTTCCATTTATTATTGATTTTGAGGTCATTAACTCTTGTGTTTTGGTACAAGGATAACAGGGCTAAGAGGCAAAACCTCAATTATGTCTAAGTGTTTTGATAATCAGCAGAACTTGGAAAAAAGCAAAACAATGTCCATCATCACATGAGAAGTATTCTTTTTTTTTGGAGCAGAATCGTGTGATTTAATGTGTTGATGTGTTTCCCCATAATTTCTGCTTTTACATTACTAAAGTTGCAAAAAAAAAAAAAGATGCAGAAATTTGGGCACTGTCCATATTTTATTACTAAGTAGCCTATGTAGGCCTGTATGCACTCAAAATAAATTGCTACCAGTTATTTCTGCTTTCCATTATTAAACTTTATTAAACTTTTATCAAAATTGGACTCAGTGGGAGCTTGGTCTGACACTTCTGGCTGTGTGAGTCAAACATTTTGCAATTCAGAAAATATAATGCACCAGACTTTGCGGTTCAGAATACAGGTTAGTTCAATTTATAAAAGTAAGGGCCAGCCAGGAAGTTTCATTTACTTTTAACTGAAAACCACTTTTATTGTGTGCCAGTCCTTATTTAGGTCACAAAGAAATTTTCTGTAGATATCTTGCACTGTCTGACATAATACCACTCCCACGATTTTAGTACAATACAGGCATTATAACTGATGGCATAACTTTTTACTTTAACAATTTAAATTGTACACAGGTAGGAGTATTTTTAATCCAGGTCACCTACACATCTCTCAAGGACAGTATCTGGTTTTTCCTGTTTGTTCCTAAAATAAGCATGGTGAAAAATGTATTGATTTTTGTCCATGATAACATGTTTTAAACCATTTTACAGTTTCTTGATTGATGTGCTTGTTAGAACTTGTGAACTGATGCATGGTAAGTGATGATGTTCTAAGAGCAGCAGCAACAAACATGTGCATATATTTAGTGCCAGTTTTATGGCTAGATCTAGACCTGGGGGATGGCCTAGCATTTAGTTTTATGTTAAACTCATACCATAGCAAAAGTGTTATCACAGCAGGGTAAGGCTGAAGAGGGACATTTGCATAAGAATGTGAAATCAGATATGAGTGTATCACACATAAATCCACTGACTCAAAAGACTGTTGAGGTTCAACATGTGTATCTCACTTTCTGGTAGTAGAAGTATTCCTACTGAAGAATTTGCATCACCATCTAAATTTCTTGTGAACAGCTGACCTAAATCCAAATTTTCATGGTCAAAACAACTGCTGGGGATCAAATAAAAGCAATCAGGCAAAACAAAACGCTGCATTATAGCGTGTCAGCAGAAGTGTTTCAGAAGTTAAATATAACTGTAACATTGGCTGCAAAGTCCCTTGGCAAATGGCAAGGAGCACATTCATGCATACCCTGACTCCACTGACGTTTTGATATTTTTATCACACTGCAGTTTCAACAGATACCACACTTTCTCCATGTACTTTGGACAGAGGATTTCACAAGTACTGCAGGAACTGTTACAATTGCCATGGAAGTCTTCCTAATGAAAACTCATCACTGTACCTATTAATAATTTTTCACCTTTGAGACATCTGTGTGTGGGAGACAATTACCATCACTTAGCAGTTGTGGGCAATGGCCATGCTGATTCCAAAGCTACTGCCTAGTAAGATTTCCATGCTGTCCTGGATGTGGTGGTCATTCTTTCTGACTGGAGCCTATATAATGCTGATACACCTTATAAAAGTTGCCAAGAAATTTGAACATTAGCAACAAGCATTTTCAGTGGAGTTAACTGCCCAGTCTCAAGCTGGGCAGTTCCCTCACCCTAACTCCGGCTCATCCACCCTTCCTGCTTGTTTTGCTGGATAATCAAAATTTGACAGTAAGTGTACTTAACAAAGGGCAAAAAATATTAAGGAAAGTGATTAACCACTCTCCACTCCCCAAACAATTTATATATGTGTTTAGACTCATCTAATCCATGCTTTGCTAAAAACCTGGATGGACTTTCCTCTTGGTTTGCAGGGATGGGGCTGGCCCCTTAAACTCCTCTGGGTCTTGGTTTGCTCACTTGTTCTGAGAGAGTTCCTTTTTTAATTCCCTCTCCCTTTCCAAAAAGCCTCACCTTTCCTATGTGCGCCTGAAGATGGCCACTGCTGGATAAATGGTGTTTGTTATAACATTCCCATGAAAACTTCCTTTTTACCTGGCACAGTTTTTTTCCCTCTTGAATAACTGTGACGCCTAGGGAAGAAAGTTAGACCCTTTCTAACTGTGGTTATAAGTTCATGTATGGGGGGCTGAGTGTATTGTTAGCTCTGTATTACAGTCCAACATGCTGCTTGAGGTTACCTAAAAAGGCAGTTTAAAGTCAAGATTTGTATTCATTGTCAGCTTCTTCATCACCTATGACAGAGATAATACACTAATTGCAACAACTGAGGTGTTCAAAATGTTATATTGCCATTTTTCCCCCTTCAGATGAAGAGTCTTGCCTTTTTTCTATGTGTTTTTATGAACTTACTACAGTGAAATGGACAGACAGCAGTCCCAGGGGTCTTTAGTGTCCTTTTTAAAAGTTGGATATCCTGCATTTTAACATCCTTAGATCAGTGTGTTATCTTTGCTGATGCTAAATAGTACTGGACTTGTGCCATGTTGGTGTCTGACATAGTTAAAGGCTATCTCAGTTCAGTCAAGGGTAGATTTTGCTACCTGAGCAGGTCAGAAGCCCTCTGACACCTTCTAGAAAGAGTGAAAACTTCAATTGTTTCAATTATGTGAGCCACCTCTGTGGTCCTTAGTATGCTGAGGACATGGTCCTTGAATTTGTTGAGACACTGACCTTGCTTCTGTTGCCTTTTGATAAAATGGCAATGTCTTTCAGTCTTTGTGATCTGAGGTCTGTACCACTAAGACCAGAATATCTGCAGACTGCTACTCTTTCTGTCAGCTCTGGCACAGAGGTAGATATTGTGATCAGTCTTAACTTTTTTTATATATATTTTTAGTACCTACTCTTACATACTAAGTCATGGTTGGCATTTGTCATCCCAAATCCTTCTTTGATTTTAAATAAGAGCTTATATTGGCTGAGGAGCCACAGATTTCCATAAGACCTACATCTCAAATGGGGTACAGCATTTGTAGTCTCCTCAGCTTACTCTTGGAGTGGAGTCTGAAGTGTCAAACAAACATACAACAGTAGTCATTTGAGAAGTAAATGGGCAAATGCCATTACTATGCAAAAAGGAAAGTCAAACTTTGGGGAAAAAAGAATCAGTTACAGAAAAAAACCCAGTTACACTTTTCTGCATCTAGCAGTTGATTAATAAACCTCAGCAGCTCTGAGCTTTCCTCTTGTGAAGAGAGGGATTTTGACATGTCAGTGCAACGCTTTTAAGGCCAAGAGAGTTGGTAGTCCCAGTGTTTTCACTAATCTCCTCACTACCTTTAAGCAACTGTAATGGAGATTGTCTGTTAGCTTCTACCTTGCTGCCAAGCAGAACCTGTATCACGAGTCGAGAAAGTCCTGCTCTAACCCTAACCCTAACTCTAACCCTAAGCCTAAACTAAGCATGAAATACTCTTGCCTGCATCTCTTTTATGCTACAGAACATGTAAACAAAATTTCAGCAATACATACTTCAAGAGAGAGAACCTTAAAAGGCATCTTCACTTAACAGCAAATTTGGGGATTTGCACCAGGACCTTTACTTAGATACTTTAATCCAAGCAATTCATCAGTTTATTCTGTGACCCAAGCAGATATTTCAAAAATACTGCCAGAGGTTGTAATACAAAGTCATGGGTTTAAGTACATTTTTTTGTTTCTTTCTTTAGTATTTGTTGTATACCAAAATAGGGTAAGATGTCTCTTTAGTTTTTGGGAGACCTGGCTGTGCTCCAGGCTCCTTTTGAGATGAGGAACAAATCACCTTTGCTTAGTCCAACAAAAACCATTAATATGTAAAAAATCAGTTATTTACTCCAGTAGCTGGGTCAATACTATTTTTAAAAATCTTGTCGGCTTTTGGGTGGTTTTAATAATTACCTCCTTCTAAGCATTGATGGGAGGAGGGAAAATGGTCTGAAGTTGTGCCAATGGAGGTTTTGGTTGGATATTAGGAAAAATTTCTTCAGTGAAATGGTGTTTAAGCATTGGAACAGGCTCCTCAGGAGTTCCTCGGAAAGTAGTGGAGTCACCATCCCTGGAAGTGCTCAAAAAATAAGTAGACATGGCACTTCACAACATGCTTTAGTGGGAATGGAGGTATTCTGTTGAAGGTTGGATTCAATGGTCTTGGAGATCTTTTCTAACCTTCATGGTTCTCTGATTCTGTGATTGTATTTTTGACTCCCTCATTGTGCTTATATGGTTCTCAAATGAGCAAGTCACTGTCATTAAGGACTATGTCCTCAAAAGCCCCTACCAAGTGCTATCCTTATTTAACAGGCAGAAACCTGAGATATAAAGAGATTAAAACAATTTATTATCAATAGGACAAAATCCCTTTGTTATATTAATGCAATTCACAGATGTTTGCAGAACCTCTAGCTCTGCCATAACTTGTTTGCAGCTATTTCAGGACAGGGCTTATGATGTTGCTAATTTTTCTTGCTTTCTGACAGTTTTATCCACATTTGAACAGGACATTGGATGGCTACTTCTTATTTTTTTCTGCTTTCAACCCCCCTTGTAAAGTAAATGAGAAATCTTTGTTTGCTATTAGGTACAAGGGCACGTAAGTCCATAAGACTTGTTTAGGTGTCTTGGGATAGAACAGACTCCTAGAAGGTTTCATTAGGTTCTAGATATATCTGTACATGAACCCTGCCACATTTTAATCACAAGGTCAGCGAGACTTCATCACATATTTTGACTTGACACATTGGAATGCTTAATGTCTCCATTTTATCAATGAAATTAGTAAAATAAAAGGTTGTAACACTAATATTAGGTGAAGAACTACAGGATATCACAGTGGGTTGACCTTGGCTGGGTGTCAGCTGCCCAACTGGCTGGTCCTTCATTCTTCCTCATCAGAACAGGGGGAAGAAAATAAGGTAGAGAAGTTGTGAATTGAGATAAGGGCAGGGAGATCAATTACCAGTTACTGTCACAAGCAAACTGGACTTGTAGAAACTTAATTTAATTTATTGCCAGTTGGAGAGGGATGGTGAGAAACAGAGACAAGATCTAATTCCCACTTGCCTTACCTTTTTTTTGTCCTGGACTCTAAGGCCTCTTTAATTCCTAACTCCTCTGACTCCCTCACAAGTGGTGCAGGAGGACTGGGGGATGGAGAGTTGTGGTAAGTCCATGACAGCCCCTCTTTGCATTTCCCTCAGATATTGTCCCTGCTCCAGTGTGGGACCTCTACATGGGCTGCAGTCTTTCAGAGCAAACCTCCTCCACCACAGGTCTTTTCCATGGGCTGCAGGGGATCCCTGCTTGGGCACCTGGTGTCTTTCTTCCCCTCTGCCCTCGAGGCTCCCAGGGCTGTCTCTCACACTGGTCTCCTCACCCCTCACCGTTGTGCCCTCCCCTGTCCCTGAGGCACCACCACCGTGGCTGTGGGGCTCAGCCGTGCCCGGTGCTGGGTCTGCTGGACCTGGTGGAGCTGGCAGTGACCAGCACGGGGCAGCCCTGGCTGATCCTCATGGGGACCCTCCTGGCTGCCCCTGCCAGGTCCTGGGCACCCACACTCCATACTGGTACTCTGACTAAAAACACTGCAGAAAGGACATGCTGAAAATTATATCCTGTGGTTTTCCCTTTCTCATTGCCTTTTTTCTTGACTTCACTGTCACTGTCACCTGCTGCCTGTCCCCTTTTCCCTTCCCTCTGACCAGTCCCTTGCAAGCCCAGGATGCCAGGGAGGGGCAGCAGGAGCAGGGAGAGGCCACTGCAGCAGGGTCGTGTTTGCTGCTGTCCTGGAGACTGATCCCCTCAGCTTTTCTTGTCAGCCTCTTCACGCCGTACGATTTTCCCAAGCCGTGTGAAAATCTAATACCGCGTGTTCTGCTCAGGAATTAAATGCTTGATAAAATAGATCAAGCCATTTTCATTGGGTTTGTATTGATGATACCCCATTTTTGGCTGTTCCTTGGTGACAGTTGCCCTGCTCCTCTCTGAGGAGGGCAGGTGAGGTGAGGAGGCCTTTTGCTTCCCTCCCTGCAGCTGATCAGGCTGTGAGCTGGTCGGTAGGAAGAGGGTGAGCACAAGGGCAGTGAGGGCCTTCCTCTGCAGCTCTCTTCAGTTTTTGGAAGGCTTAAACTCCCTGTCTGTCCTAGTTCACTGCAGAGTCACGGTCGGTATCTCCCCAGCAGATCTGGAGCAGCTCACATGAGCCCCTCCTCTGGCACAGAACCTCTCTTGCACAACATGTTAAGACTATTAATACACTCTGCCCATGCGAGCAGCCCTCGCTGCAGCCATGGAACACGTATCTCAGTCACATAATGTTAACAGAGGGAACGGAGCAGACACGTAGGCCCCAGTCCTGATAATATTTATAGTTAGGCTTAACTCCCAGCATCTTGCTAACCCCTGGAGTGCTCACAGCATCGAAAACTTAATAAAATGTTGGCTAAAGTGCTCTGTTTACAAATGATATCAAGAGGAAGCATGTGCAATGTCTTACAGGAGAAATGAAGTTTTTAAAACAAAACACGCATCCATCCTCCATGTCAGTTTATTCCACAGACACTGTAAGAGAGCACAGCAAGAAATAAACCGACTGTAGTAAACCAATACAAACCAAATTTTTATTTTCACTCTTGTTACCCATCTTCTGGAAAAAAACATTGTTCCTGCTTAAGACCAAACACCAGACAAGTCAGTCAACAAAACATTTAACTTCCATTTGGCATCACTGAATTTCTCCTCTAGCCTTTGATATGCAAACCCTTATGCAAAGCCTTTGCTGTCGTGGTGTAGACAGGCTGTTTGACCTCCAGTGGGTATAAAGCTAAGCATGTGAACACACGTTTGTGAGAGATGCAGGGGACCCCTGCTGATGTGCTGCCTTCACTGTGCTACCAACTCCTTTTTGCACAGCATGGCAAAAGATATGTCATTGCTTTGGGTGATAAAGAACTAAACTCAGGGAGCATGGGAATGTTCAGGAAACCTTTTCATTCAGTCTTATTTCCATGAGTGTCCCGGGGAATTCACAGTGTATTTGACTGGATGGTTCAAATTGCCAAATGCCTGCTCCAAAGTTAAAAGCTGTATTTAAGGCAAAAGTAGAGGTTTGGATGTATGATTAAGATTGGTCAAGGAAAAAAAATTACAGGTTTTGAAGTGTCTCAAGTCTTCTAGGAATATGTGGACCTAAGAAGAGAGGGAAGGGGTAAAGTAGGGGAAAGCTTTTCCTGGTAGTATTAGATCTAACAGTTAATCTCAGTATTTTGATTCATTCTCTTATTGTTGAGTTCCACCTTCTGTTTATTTAGAGGATTATAAGTTTAAAATCCAAATATATTTAAATTTTCAGTTAAAATATCACAGACAGAAAGATGCATCATAGTTTCACACAGAATATTTTTTAAAAATCAGAATAATTATTAATTTTATTGCCTGCACAAGTTCAGCCATAATTTCTGATCATAAGGTGGGCATAACTGGGAGGCAGACATCATATCCCCATACCCACTGGCATTGCCCTCTCCTGTTGAGAAAGAGGCCTGAGTCTGATGCCCAGTTTGGCTGTTGGCACTCTAGGATCTGTGGGGAATACAGCTGAGGCAACCCCAAATTCTTTGGGCTGCAGTTGCCTCTGTCTGCTTGGCTGCACGCTGAGACATGGGCAGAAGGACATCTGCTTGTCCCTTGTGAAATGCAAGTGGGTGAAGAGGAGAGACAGTCCTCCCGCTGTCTGTGGCTGACCCAGGCTGTTTCAGGCTCAGTAGAGTGCTTGTTAAGTCGTGTGCCTGCTGATGGGCTGATCTTCAGTGGTGCACTGGCAAAAGCTGGGCTGGTCCTCAGTAAGTGTGGGACTTACTTAATGAGGGACAGGGACTGCAGGAGACTTCTTGGGCTTTTGGGGTTGATGTTCCAAGGGGAAGCATGGTCTGGTTACATATTATATGTCTTCAAAGGCAGAAATGAAAGCAGCTAGGAAAACCCCTTCTCTGGGACCTCTAAGGTCCCATAGCAGGGCTTCTGCAGAGCCTGGATTGTTCTTACATTTCCAAAGTAGATCAGCACTATTTCTAATAATCTGGGAAGAAAGAAATCAGTGTTATTCTGTGCTGCTTCCCTCACCAACATTTTCTTTCTTGATTATTTAAAAATGTCAGAAGCTGTTGCTCAATAACATTTATGAACTGGGTGTGGTGTAAAAATCCGAGCTGCAGCACAAATATGCACAGCTGTCACATGTAACACACTTTTTAAAACCAGTGCATCATCAGGTATTTCAGCAAACAGGTAAAAACCTTGCACTTCATAAAAACATACCTTTATATAATTCTAGTGATGCCAGCTGAGCTGCTTTATATGGTAAATACATGACCTAAAATAGGTTGTGTAAGGAAATTATTACTAAGGCAAAAAAGTGAAACCAAATTTAACTGAGAGGGACCCTGCCAGCTTTGCAATTTGGATTTCAAAGCTCTCCAAGAAAAATGTTCTGTTTTTACCTTTCCAAAAGAATTCAAACTCAAACATGTTATCCAAAACAAGTTGAAAAACTATAAACGCTCAAGCTATGACACACGGCACTCAGAAGCTGTAAGAAGTGACATCAACTCGTGCTTGTTTGCTTCAGGGAGGGCAGAAAAGCAAAAGTCAACGATGGTGAGGACACCCCGTGCTAAAAGTGCCAGCATATGTTGCTTTATGTTACTCTCTGCGGCCTCAGCCCCGCAGTATTTTTCACATATTGGTGGACAGCTGCACTTGAACAGAGGCTCATTGACTTCTTGTCATTTGAGCATCTCTTGTGCCTTCAGGGGCTTTGATCTGTCTGGCTGGAAGTCTCTTCTTCGCTTCTGCCTACAGCAGTGTCCTGACACAGCCCTGCCTCTCTCTTAGCATGGTGCAATTCATCTTGAATGCTGCAATCCTGCAAAGAACTATGGGAATACATTGTGTCTTAGCTCCCTTTAGGTCCTTTGTACTGCTATGATATGAAAAGTACTTGTATTGCTGTGAGAAATACAAGTGGTGGTTGTCCACAAACCAGACATTTAATTATTAGTGCCAGTGAAAAGAGATCAATTATGGATGTCCATAACCTATGTGGCCTCTCACAGGTGCTGTTTCCTGATCAGGTCTGCTGTAGGTGCACAGAGATAGACCTGCCTTCCAACAGGAGGGATGGAGACAGAGGGCATGATGGCTGTAAAACTGAACCTGATGCATTTCAGGACTGAATTACGTGTATCTCTCTCCTACCACAGCAGAGGAAGGGATACACTGATGAAGGAAGCAGCTTCCAGACTCGTGTCCCTAAAATGCTCCAAACCATACATGCATGAATTTCCTGCCTGGGCTTATTTCAACATCCAAGTGAATTTGTGAGCAGTGTTTGATTATCCAAGAGTAGGGGAATGCAAACCTTCTGACACCTCCAGAAAGCTTCCAACAAGCACTTGGACTAGGAAACGGTGCCTGGGGATCATTACCACACGGAGATAAGTTTAATTACAGACATCAGCATTTTGTTGGAGAGGCTGCCTTGTCCAAAATTTTGCTGTGTGTGCGTATGTCATTTCAACCCCAACAGCGAGCAAAAAAGGATCAGCTGGTGCTCTAGACTCCAGGGCCAAATGCTGTAAATAAATGCTGTTCCACACATGAGTAATTCCTTTGGCTCTCTGTCTGCTGTCTCTGGGACCATGAGTCAGGGAGCACAGTATGAACCTTGGCCTGCTCTTTGTGTGCCTACATTGCTGCAAGGAGGCATCCAAAGCCCGGCTACCTCCAAGCCCTGTACTCTTCCTATCACAGGTGAAATTGGCTTTGCTATGGCTTATTTGTCCAGAACTAGGGATAGAAAGGACTCTCATCTCATTAGGGGAAAAGGAAAACCCTGCTGAAACCATTACCTACTTTACTACACTCAATTTCTTCTTGCCGAAGATGAAACTAGTTGACCACCAGCTTTTTCAAAGGGACATTGTCATCTAATCCTGCTTTAGACCATTGGCTGGAAAGGCAGGGGTTTATGGTTGGATTTGGTTATTAGTTATCATGTACCAGGTACCATGGGAGAAATATTTTATGCATGCTTCTAATTCTGTGTCATCAGTGCAGGTGCTAAATTGGAGTTTTGGATGCATTGGTTTTGTCTGGTTTTGAAATAGGTCTACTTTTAGACTCACCAAGGAATATGGAATAAAGACAGAATATAAACAACTAAATTAATGAGTTTGCTGTTGATCTTGTGTTAGGAGTCAGAAGAAAGAAATTTGGTGATATAGGGTGTGACTGAGATACATAGATAATTATCTTATAAAATAGCATGAACATTGGCCAAAGTTGGAAAAAAACAGTGTTTCTAAATAGGAAAATATTTTGCTGCTGGGGATTTGGGGATTTGTGTACTAAGAAAGGGCTGGGGGAGTGGTTCTTTATGCAGCATGGAAACACTCCCAGCAATTCATCCTCACGTTGAGTTTCTTTGTCATCTGACTGCTGCCACTCAGCTATGTACTCTCCTTGCTGAACCTTGGCTAGGAAGCCGTGTGTTACTGCATCCCTAAACTTGTTTCTAGAGAGTGGTGGTGAGGTTTATCCTAGATTACAGCTCCTGTCATCTCTGCCTGTTTGTTCTTTAGAGAGCTCATGTACATTAGAAAGCAAAATCTAGAATAAAACCCCCACAGCCCCTAGACACAAGTTTAGGGGTCTAGTAACACACGGCTTCCTGGACACGTAAGTGGTGTCAAATGTATAATTTATTTGATGAAGCTGTTCTGTAGTATTAGGACCACCCAAAAGATGGCACTAAACAACCTTTAGTCATGTACACTTGCACACAACAGAATTTGCTAATAATACTCAAAGAAATAACTCAGTACCTTAATTCTGTAATTTTGTGTGCAAAAGTAGAAGTCACCTTGATGATTCTATGTTAGACCAACAGGAAAAATGAGGGAAAACACTTTTATATAAGCAGGTAAACTTTGCACTGCAAATATTACTTCCCTAGGCCCACATGAAAGTGTTCATATTTTTGTAAACATGACAATGTGACATTGGGTGAGTGGTGAAAATATGTTAAAATTACTCAGGACTTAGGCACTGCATTTAAAATATTTGTTTCTTTAGAAGCTACTGATGCCATTGCTGTACATTGACCTTTATAAATCTGTGGTTGTTGGGCCAAAAGTGGTTTTATTTATGTGGGTGGAGTCATTCCACCAAAGCCCACAGAGCTACATGGAATGACAACTGTTAGCAAGGGGAAGCTCTGGCCAATTGTCATTGCCTTTTTTAATAGGTAGGGCTGAATATTTTGATTTTTAAATTAGCTTGGTTGTCTGCAATGGGAGGAACAAGACATGTTTTTACTAGCTTTATGCTGTAATAGTTGAAGGAGTAAAAAAACCCCTTTTATATTTATAACCTCTGAAAACCCAGTAATGAGCTCCAATTTATACTAAACCCTAAAGATGAGGATGAAGGATCCTTGCCTTCTGTAGGGGTAATTTTTCACAATTACTTCAGTTTCATGATTTGAACCAAATACATGTTAATAAGAAACAATACAAATGAAAAAACACTGAACACCACCTTTGCTTAGAGCAGAAATCATTTGGGTGGCAAAAGGAGCTGAGAGATCTAATGCCTTCTGCAAATGTTTGATCCCCTGTATTTTGAGGCTTCTCTTTTGAATGTGGTTGCCTGTAAACCTACAGCTAAAGTAGAAGGATAAAAAGAAACTTCCCAGGAACCAGGCACAGAAACTTTTACCAGTTGCTCCAAAGCGTGCTCCCTCCAGGAGTCTAGACTTCTACCTGTCTTGGTGCCACGGCCAGCATGGATGCATATTGAGCTTTCCATTGCTCTGTGCACTCACTGAATTTAAAGGCATTTAAATCAACTGTATCAGCTCAGAAAAGGGAGTCAAGGTTTGTTGTTTTTTTTTTTTTTTGATAGCTTAGATAAGGCATTCAGCTCACACAGTAATTTGGTTATAATATGGTTAAATTATAACTACTATTTGGTTATAATCAAAAAAAAAAAACTTGGATGTTGGGGGTTTCTTCAGGGAATGAGCTGGAACACATTCAAGAGAATTTAGTGACACCTGCAGAAAAACTGTGCACAGACATGAAAGTGGCAGCTGGCTCAATTATATTTATTCACCATGGAGTAAAGAAGCCAAAAAAGAAGAGATAGTGGCAGTACACACACAGCGAACGGGCGAGAAGCTGGACTCCCTTTGTGCCTGTAGCACAGCAACAAGATTTACTCACTGAGAGATTCTGCACAATGCATAGCATTCAAAGCCTCCGTGTATTTCATGGTTACATTTTGGATCTCATAGTCACAGCTCGTTGAAACTAAAGGCTTACCAATAATGATGTGTAATAGGGATACTGAGTTGTAATAACCAGTACTAATATGTAATTCAAAAAATTGACTTTGAAAGCTCTGTAGTTACATCCAATTTTAATATTGTATATCAAGGCTAAGTGAAGGAAATACTTGTGCATCTCTCCAAGGCCCTCGTTATTTGATTTTAAACAACTTCATTTTAATTAAAAAAAAAAATCTGCAAATAAGTCTTGGCATAAAAATTAGGTCATTCCACACAAATATATTTTGGGCAGGAGGAGGTGAGCAAAGCATTTTTTCTGGCAATCATGCAACTTTTACATTCGGAGGGGATTTGAATTCACTGCAGATATTTTCTATGAGGAGAGAAGGTATAGTTTCTTATGAGCTTGAAGATAACTTTCCAGTGAAGTAAGAGCTGGAGGACATAAGGAAGAGGGATGATAGGCAGGGAACAGAGTCTGAATTGGAACATTACTAATTCTCACAATGGTAGCTCAGTGAAAAAAAATGCTGCAGAACAAACCTGCCTTCATCCAGTCAATTTTTGGAAAGAATTATAGCCATTTGGAACTCAGTTTTTACTTGAAAACTCTTTGGAAACAGGATACTGCTCCCAAGCATTTTCAGCCCTTTCAGACCTGGAATGAGACTCTTCTCGCTCAGCTTCAGACATCTGCACTATAGCTGTCTACATCTGAACCCCCTGTCCCTTTGTCACTGGAAAGAAATACACGTTTGTAATGTGTGATCCATCTAACCCATTATGGACATACCCTGAAGGGTGGGAAGAATCACATGTATGAAGTGCCCATTCTCTCTCTCTTGAGCTCAAAGGGCACCTATAAACCCTGTTCAGATGCAGATTCAAAAGTCCCTGCGAGAAAGCCCCTCCCCAGTGTCAAAATATTTTTTTTTACATTCTTGAAAGCCTATGAAAGAGTTATAACAGTTTTATATATTTAGGTTTAAAAAAAATTAATAAGAGGAATGGTTTAATACAGTCTTGGCAGACAACTGGAATAGTTTATGACAGCAGTGCTTTTCTTTGTAGACCTGTTCACATAGAAGTCAACCATTGTTCCATAATGCAGTCTGTGGAGCAATCTGAGGCCAGGGATGCAACAAACAGGGAAGCATCCTCCACATATAATAATAGAGACCAGTGGGGAGAACCAAGAGCCTGTGTGGCAAAAGCCACAAGCCTTGTACCTTTTAGGTGCTTACTTTTCAGTCTTGTTTGATATCTTCAGTCCTGTTTAATATCTTTATTGATGATCTAAATGAGAGCATTGAGTGTACTCAGTAAATTTGCAGAAGACACAAAGTTGGGCAGGAAAGTTGATTTACTGGAGGGCAGGAAGGCACTGCTGAGGGACTGATGGGCCGAAGTTAATAGGTTCAACAAGGCCAAGCGCTGGGTCACAACAACCCCAGGCAGTGCTACGGGTTTGGAGCAGATTGACTGGAGAGCTGCCCAGGGGAAAAGGACCTGTGGGTGCTGATCAATAGCAGCTGAACATGAGCCAGCATGTGCCCAGGTGGGCAAGATGGCCACTGCCATCCTGGCCTTTATCAGCAATAGTGTGGCCAGCAGGACCAGGGCAGTGATTGCCCCCTGTGCTGGGCACTGGTGAGGCCACACCTCGAATCTTGTGTCCAGTTCTGGGCCCCTCGATGCAAGAAAGACATTGAGGTGCTGGAGCCTGTCCAGAGAAGGGCAACGGAGATAGGGAAGGGTCTGGAGCACAAGGCTGATGAGGAACAGCTGGGGCAGCTGGGGAGGCTCAGCCCAGGGAAAAGGAGTCTCAGGGGTGACCTTCCTGCTCTCCACAACTACTTGACGAGGAAGTTGTAGACAGGTGGAGGTCAGCCTCCTTCTCCAGGGCAAATAGTGACAGGCCAAGAGGACGCATCATCAAGCTGGGCCAGGGGAGGTTCACGTTGGACATCAGGAAGAATTCCTTCATGAAAAGGGTTGTCAGGCATTGGAACAAACTACCCAGGAAGGTGGTGGAGTCACCATCCCTGGAGGTGTTCAAGAATCCACTGGATGTGCCTGTCGTTTAGTTTGACTGACCACGCAAGGTTGTGTGGTCAGTCAAAGGTTAGACTCAACAATCTTGGAGGTATTTTCCAACCTAAATGATTCTGTGATTCTCTG
This sequence comes from Myiozetetes cayanensis, assembly GCF_022539395.1. NCBI lineage: Eukaryota > Metazoa > Chordata > Aves > Passeriformes > Tyrannidae > Myiozetetes > Myiozetetes cayanensis. The sequence continues at coordinate 14,665,641 of NW_026087742.1, forward strand.
TCAATTAGCAAGGGTGCCTGGGTTGACTGATTAAAGGTACTTCAAGAGTTTCTGTAGGCAGGGCCAGCGTTCCTGTCTGCAGTGTGGAACTGCTTCTGTGGATGCAGCTGCAAGAGGTGGCTGGAATGAAAAAAATAACTGAGAACGTAAAGCTGATGCTGAAAGCAGCTGTAAAAAATCCTGGCAACAGAGGAACAGTTGTTTTATATCACTATTTTGGAGCCTAGAAGCCCATGGTACATTCCTGGCTGTGGTTCTGCTCACTGTGTGACTTAAAACAGGATAATTATGACTTTTATGTCTTCCAGTTGCTTCAGCTGGGAAACAGGGGTAAGGATATCTTCTGGTGCCTATTTGTCACCACTTCATTTGACCTGTGTAAGCATAGGCAAATTCTGACATCTTGCAGCTCAGCTTCACAGTTAAGAGGAACTTGGGGATATTTGATTAGGATTAGGTTTTGAATGGCAATGCTATCTTTTAGTTAGGCCAGTCTCGCATCAACCCAGCCTAATTTATTTGGGAGAAAATCCAAGCAACGAATTAATCAGTAAACCCTTGGAGATACAAAATTCAATTTATTTCATGCCATTGTATGTATATGCTTTGCCTTTTCTTCTCATTTCTTTTTACTCCTCTGTTGCTGCAATGGACGCTAGCTCAAGGTTGGGAGCTGGAGACAAAAGCAGGGAGCAGACATTCCTGGAGGTGTACAGCCTTCCTCCTTTTCTGCCACTGCTCTGGGGAGGGTTTGTGTAACTCCACCATTACCCACACAACTCAGTCACACACTAAGGACATGTGTGAGGGGGCCACTTGGTGACTTCTGCCATTAAACTGCCCAGTAGGAAGGGACTTTCAAAGTCCTATTGCTATGTGCTTACTGGATTAAAAAAGCTAAAATGCCTAACATAGCTATACAATACATCACTTGCATGGAGGCAGTGAGAACCATTTTGGAGGTAAAAATCTCAGTAAGGTGGGCACTGCATGGGGAGAAAAATGGTTCCAGTGAGTGAGCACTGCATTAACACAGAGTACTGGGCAATGCGTTCCCATTGCTGAACCTGGGAGCAAAACTGTAGTAATATTGACCCAAAGTTTGGACTGCATCCATGTCTCTGCTGTTACTTTCCCTTCCCTTCTATTTTTCATGACTTCAAGCTTGTGTACTGTGTGTGTGTTTGGGTGCTTACACTGTCTACGCCCTGTTTCTTCTATTTGTTTGCAAAATATCTTGTAGGCTGAAGCTACTGTGGTGGAAATTATTAATGACCACAATGCGTGCAATGCCTAATTAGACCTGGAACTCGTGCCTTATCCTCTCACATGCAGCCAAAAATCCCAAAGTGACTTGAATCATGATGGTTGTGCTGCATTTTAATAAAATTTCCAAATTCAGTCTATGTTAGAGAATTCCTGCTTTATAAGTAGCTTTTCATTCTTGATTCATTCAATTTTCAACATTATTGTAAACTTATATTTACTTGGTACACAGGGCCTTGAAGGAACAGCACATTGAACTGTTTGCTCAAAGCATTGCTCTGTTACAACGTTTTCTCATAATAAGAGAGCATGAAATCATCCAACTATCTGCTGGAAAACATACTAATTATTTTCTGAGTGGGTGAAAGGTCACAACTAACAAAGCAAGGGAAAGACAAGCAAGCTCCACATAACTCTGCGTTGGAATTACACCTCAACAGGAAAATAATATTTATTAATACAGCCTATAAAAGTAATAGCAAAGCTTTTCTAAAAGCTTTAGCATGTTATCCAACATGAAATGTAAGAATTATTTTGTGTCAAGACCAGAAAAACCTGCCCATAGAAACAGAATTATGATACTAGCAAAGAATAAGAACGTTATATTTTCAGGTTTGTAAAGCAACTTTGATCATCAGGCAGGAAATACACCAGACTTAAGAAATCCTGCCATTGACCTCTGTGGTAGAATAAAACTGAGAAAAAAGGGGAAATAACTCACCAATTTCTTAATTACTATTATGCCAAGACTTTTAAGAGTTTGAATTCCAAACGTGTTCTAAGAAAGGAAAACATTTTCTTTCATTGAACAGCCCTTGGGGTTGACTGGCTTTTCTTCCCCCTCGACTCTCCCTGAGAGGTTTTTTTATTTCTTTTCTATTGCATGTACGTGTAAAAATACAAAGTCATTTATAAGAGGTTCACTTAATTCCTCACTCTTAGCTCACATTTGTTACAGATTTTGTTTGGCTTTCAGTTTGCCAGAAGGGAAGGGAAGAGTGTGCTCCAGCCAGGGAATGCTGCTGTCCACTGAAAAATGTGTTTGGATGGAGGAGCTCTTTTTCATGGATGGATTGTGGCTTTTGGCAGCAGAGGTGGCAGGAAGCAGTTGCCATAACTACTATACCATTAAAAAAAAATGTTTTAAGTAAAGAGACATTTTTGAAATTATGTTTTTATTAACAATCCTGGTAGAAACAATCAGTTCAATATGATGGGTGGCAGGATACTGAATGTGGTCTCCTGAGTGTATGCTGAGGATATGCTTTTAGGCTATATTCAGGCTTTGGCTTGTAAGGTACAGAGAAGAGGAAAATATGTAGACAGCCAGAGAACTGAACATAATCTGCCTTGCGTGGGATTTCAGGTTTTGGCTAGAATCACACTATGGTGTTAAATAGCAGAGTAAAAAAATAATATGTTTTTCAAAAGCTTTAAGGATGGGATTTACAAATTCACTGAAATGATTTAGAAATAAAAGTTACATTTTAAGTCAACATTAAGGACTCTGCCCTAAGTGTAGACATAATTTAATATTTATCTCTATTCAAGTGACAGCTACTACTGAGATAAAAAGCCCAGATATAGGTGGTTAACACTGCATGTTATTGGAGTAGAGCCAGGGATGGTTTATACTGGGTGAAACCCAACTAAAGGTTTTTCATCCTCAACATTACACTACACATTACTGTCACTGGCAAATTACTTTGGCACTTTTTGTGTGCTGGTGGTATCAGAAAACATTTCACACTGCTATAATAACCTCTGTCTATTGCCATATAGACACCAAAGTGTAATTTTTGTGGTCTTCACAAAATTTCCTGTAGTGCTTTGAGACATGTCCCTGATGACCAAGCTATTTATTTACTAGTGAATTGGCCTCATACCCCTGCTTAAAGACTGTCTCCCAGGCAGGCTTTATCCCTTCATTCTCACAAATTTCTGGAGTCAGCACCTATGAGACTGCCTCGCAATGAGCAACCCACGGTCATGGTGCACCTTCAGCTGGGACCCTCAGTCCTGGTCCCACGTACAGGAGCAGTGTGGCCACATTCCCACCTCATTCAGCCAGTGCCTTTCTCTCGTGTAATGACACCACGAGCCCTGGGATACTTGTTAATTAAACTTATGCCTAAATTCCATGTTCTGAGGTGTGTTTCCTATGGTAATCTTGCTGGTCTGAGCAGGTGTAAAGAAGAAACTCTAGTTTACCTGCTAACCCGTTTGCTTCAAAAGCCAGTGTTACATTAAGAAGTACATTTGGAATGACTGATTCACTTCCACCCCTTTGTGGGTTGTAATGCATATTGCAGCTACAATTGCTTCCATGCAAGTGTAGGAACCTCCTGGAATGTCTAATTAAAAAAATAACAAAGCTTTGAAAAGGCTTGAAATTACAAACCCATCTGCAATCTTCAGGATTTTAGTAACAATATCCACATTCTCATGAATAATTGGTCTATTAAGTCTTCAGCTACTGCTTCTAATGGAAATCCATATTTATCGTTTTGGAATCAAAAATTTTTGTTCCTTATATTTATCTGATAAGTTTAATCTTGTATTAAATTATCCTAAACCGTCTGGGCTCCCTTCTTAGTTGCTACTTCTTCCCTGCTGTATCTAATTGAAAAGTAAAGCATTTTTTCCTCTATTGCTGCTCCATTCTCTTATTTTAGCTGTTCTGTTTTATATTTTAAAGCTTACCCAAAGATATTGAGTTCTATGAGATCTAAATCAACTCCCCAAGTTTTCCATAGTTTTTGGATGCTGCCTGGTTATTGCTTAGATCCAGATTCAAAACAAAAAAGATACTGTTCACAGATACTGTTCACAGATACTGCTCTTTCTTGGAGCTTTTCCCCGGCTTTTTTTCTTTTGTAATTGTAAATGAGAAGGAACTACATCTCTTAATTTTTTTTTTTTTTGCCAATGTGGGGTTTTTTTCCTAGTCTACTAGGTATTTAACATCCTCTTTTACATATTTCTGGAAATCTGACTAGCTCTGAAAACAAACCAGGTGATGATTTGAATGCACATTATGAATGTGGCCAAAGGAAATAGCTCCTGGGGTAGAAGGTGCGGGCTCTCTGGGGAAGAGGAGCCTGAGACTGGATCCATACTGGAAAGGCCTTCCCAGGCTGAGGCAAGCAGAGACCTTTTGAAGGCAAAGCTGTTCCACAGTAACATCACAACTTGTTCTGGCTCTGTCTCTGCCTGGCCTTAAGAAACTATTTTGGGAGAAAAAATAGCCGAAAACACACAACAAATTTATCCCAAAATAATAAACATTCTGATGGAGGGGGAAACAAAACATTCTTTGGTTCCTTCTCCTCTCCTCTGAAGGAAAAGTTCTTCATATATAATTCTTCACCGTTTCATTTTATCCCGACGAATGGGCAGAGTTGTGATGGTGATTTCCTGCATTCATGGAGAGGCTGAGGTTTCCACAGAGGAGTCCTGCCACTTCCCTTCTCCCTTTGAAGTGAAGCTGAAGAGCATTACAGTGTGCCTGTACAGCCAAGAGTCTGACTGTGTATTTTGGCATTTGAATGCCAGACTGGTTGGTAATTTCCCCTTAAATCCTTTCATAGCTCAAATTCCTGTCGAAACAACCTATATCTCCGTAGCCCTGGTTTACCATACAGGGTCTGCCATTCGCTTTATCCCTCAGAAGCAATGCCATTTCATGTGCTTTTATTTGGCTGCGTGCAGCATGTATTTAAAATGAAATATTGGCCCAAACCCCTCTGGGTGGCTGTCAGATCTTCGCATGCCACATAAATATCAGTGAGAAAACATTCCTCCCAGCCCACACAGAACGCATCTAACACTGTTTTTTCTGGACAAGCCAGCCCTAGCACAGCAAGGCCTTCGGCAAAGGACCACTTCCAGTGGGCAGGGCCCTGTTTTAAATCGACCACTTTAAAGTGCTCTGAACGTTTCCAGTATAATTTTCGTTACCCTTTAGTTACAGACCACCTTTACTAGGTAACTGAGCTTGTTTGCCAACCCGTTGGGTAGCTGCCATCTAAGCAATTGCCTGGGCGGCCTGCTGCCAGCTCTCAACTATTTCAAGATGTGAGTTACCTGATGCTCTCAGGCACGACAGGACCGTAGTGGTGCTCATTGTGCCGGTGCCTGCTTGCTTACCAGGCAGATGTTTCTCTGTGGTGCCTTCATAGTTTTTTGGCTGCACAGGGTTGGTTTCCAATGGGCCTCTCTGCTGCAGTGCCAGTCAAGTGCAATTTGCACATTTTCTTTTCAAGTTTATGCGTGCTAAGACACGTGGATGGCCCTTATGTGATTACTGGCATGGCTAGAGCAGAATTTACACCTGCAAACCTCACCAGGGTGCATGGGCTTCTGTCAAGCAAAATTGTCCACGGGCATGAGAACACCAGGCTGCCACCATCAGAGGGCCTGGGCACAGCACCTGCCACCAACAGCAGCCTGAAGCTTGAGAGGAGCAAGGGCCTCAGTGCCTCCAGAGCAAACTGTGTGAAATCCATTTTGGCTGCACTCTCTCAAAATAACACAGCGAATATGGAAGGGTGGAAAAAGGACGGAAGCAGAGCCGGCACTGTAAAAAAGATTGATTTCTGATGCACACCTCTGCGAAGCGCCCAGATGAGCCAGAGACAGGCATGTCCTCGCCCTCGTGCAGGATCTCAAAGTTCAGCTGGTTTCACCCTGTGAGACAGTGATAGTCAAAGCCAACAGGGCTCTCATGCACACTGTGGGGTTCACCCCCCTGCTCTCCACTTCTGGCAGCTGCAAGGGCAGGGGATCTGTTCCTTTGGAGCCCAGCTGGGGCAGGGGATCTGTTCCTTTGGAGCCCAGCTGGCAGCCGTCATGACTTACTGGGAAGCGCTGCTGCTACGGGAGACTGCTTAGCAGAACGCACTCTTTTGTAGTCAGGGATGTGCAGGAGGGCTTGGCTTAATTCTACAGGTTTAGGTCCTTCGGGTTTGCTGAGACAGTGGAATAGGTGGAAGAAATGAAACAAAGACACATCACTGAACCAAATTACAGGTAGGCATAAATACATGCTTACGAGCTTCCTGTGCCAAAACGCATTAAAGCTAATAAAGGTTACAGAGTGAAACGCTTCTAACCTCTTACACCTTCCGAAACACCCCTCTCTCTCCCATACCTGTGTGCACACGCGTTCTCCAGAATTTCATCCAAATTTCTGATCTTAACGTATTTGTTAAGCAACACTTGAAGCAGTCAGACTACGGTGGCAATGGCCAAAGTGGCTGTTTTAATGAGCTCATCCTTAGATTGCACACGATTGCTAGAACAAAGCTTTCCTGAGCAGCTGCTTACGAAAAAATGTCTGTGTGCTTTTACTTAGTTGCATGTTTTTCCCCAGAACGATCAAGGGAAAGCAAAGAGATTGCTGCCCTGGCCTTCTAAGAATGGAAAATAATAATTTTTCTTTGGCTTTCTTTAGATTATTTTTCCCACACATTTACTCTTCAACCCTGTCCTTGGGTCAGCTTAGAATGCTGAGTGATCTAAGTATGATGAATTTATTACTTTAAACTTCGCAGAGCACAACATAAGGAGAGCGAGGGGAACAGTGTAAGCAATGTGGAAAGATTTGTACATTTTCTAGTTTGATTACTGGATGTATTTTGAGGTTTCCAAAACTAATTTTTTCTTAAAAAAACTGGATCAGCTTGGCTAGAAGACTGAAATTGGATCAAATCCATTTTGCATCCCCACCTAAAAATGAGATTTGGGTCTGCAGGTTCAGAGGCTTGAGAATAGAAGTCTCCCTCCTCACATGTAATTATGGATAGTTTCTGAAGAGGTGAAATGTCACATTATGAAGAGATGGAAAATACATTAAGAGAGAATGAGTTCATCTTCCTGATACAGAACAGTCCCTGCAGAGTAATGGGATTATGGCAGCGTTGGACATTTGAGAAAGTCTACACTGCTGTGTCTGCTCTATTTGATTTGTATATGAATGGATTTCCGTTCCCAGTAATCGCTTTCTCTGAGCTACTGCAAACTCTAAAATGGGAAATAAAAACGGAATTTTGGGGAGATAGGACCTGCTATAATCACTTGGGGACATTGCAGCTTGCCCTGCAGACCGAGACATGGAGGAGGTGCTGGTTTATCTCAGAGGTGGTAACACCTGCAGAGTTCTTTAGGAGACAAAATGAAAGTAGAGGACAAAGTTGTGGCTTGGTTTGCACGTCTGGTATTTCTACCTGCAGGTGGGCAGGAGACAAGGAGTTGGAGGTTTTGCACTGCTCCAGGACCCTGGCTGAGGAAAGACACAGGCAGGGGTGAAAACCTTTTAGTCAACTTTTACTGAAGAATGTAGCAGATGATCCATCTCCCTAAAACATTTAGGCAGGGTAAATGCCCAAACTGCCTTCTAGCACAGGTTTTTCACTGTACCCTTCACTGGTGTTGACTGCTGTGGGCTTTCTGATGGGCCTTATAACCATCTATTGTAAGTGTATAAGCAAGATTTTCTAAAATATCTTTATATATGTGTATTTATCTCTATATATACAGTAGTAATAATAAAAGTATGACATATTGTGCATATACTGTACCAAGCACTAGTAGGACAGCTCTCTTCAAGCAGATTTATTAGCCAATTTTTTTCTGAAGATCTTGGGCCCCTCTATAGGGACTGACAGCTCTGTAAAGCTTCACTGCCTTTGAGCAGTCTAGGATGAAAAGCTATTCCTAGGCATGTATAAAACTGTTTCTGTAAGTAAGAACCAGTTTCACTCACAGTTTGTAAAACAAAATAAATCAAAACCTCCAAATTAATAAAAGGCAAAATCCAAAATTCATAAAACCCACCAGCAACCAATAGATTAGACGCACACATGGAGTAAGATTTAGACAGGATGAGTTTGCTTTTACTTTGGGGAAGAACACCTCTTTGGAAAGCATCATTTTTGGAAACAAGAAAAATTTCAACTTAATGTTGTGGAATGTGAAAGGATAAGCAAGAAGTCAGCGTGAAAAATGAATTATAAGGTATAATAATATGGTCCTATTAGAAGAGTAAATCTTTGTAATAGGGATCTTTGAGGCTCTGGAAGGGCACTGAATACCACCTTCTGCACTCTCCTGTTATGTGTCCTGACACCCCAAACACTTTGCTGCAACTCCACCCAACCACAACTGAAGTGCAGTGTTTACATACAGAAAGGATATTAATGCCTTAATGTAGAAATCAGCTCAAGCTCTGTATGCTCTTCTGCCTGTAGTGGGACACAAACAGCAAACAGTTGCCCAGAATATACCATATAAACGAGTATTTTGGACCTATGATACAGTTTGTATTTATTACTTTTACTGAAATCACAGAATCAAATGTTTCAAGATTACAACTGGTAAATTACACATATGTAATAGTTCACAAAACAAAATATTGGCCTTCAATGTGTCATAGTACAGTGTAGACCTTGTACAATTCAGTTCAAATGAATCTTTATTTTGCATAACATTTTTAGGATGTAAACTGGCTGACATAGTAGTGCTCTAAAAATGTTATCTTCGGTTGGACATATACTAGGATGAAAAAAAAAGTTTTGTGACACATCTTGTTTTTACAAGGGGTACTGGTATTTCAGCCAAGTTATCTGTAATGCACAAAGTGACACCTCCCAGAATGTGCTGACACCAACAGTGTATAAAGAGGCACGTGAAGTAAACTAAGCAAAACCAAACACTGTGCTTTCCCCTTAGTCTTTCCTACAATACCTCGTTCACTTTATCTTATCTGGTGCTGGGCAGATGACCTGGCTATAGAAGTTAGAAGGGTTTATTGCTGTACAGGCGTATACACTGTCTCCAACTTGAATTCAGTGTATTATTTCCTGTATCTGATGGGATTTTAACAATGCATTTATGCTTGACTGTCTCTATGTTTCATATGATAAACTATTTGAAGATTTCACAGTTCATATGATAAAGTGTGTAAACCAGTTACTCTAAGTTAAAATTATGCTGTCACTTACAGTGGTATAAGTCTGAAGCACCTCCTGCAAAGCCAAATGATGTAATGAAGTTATCCTAAATTTACACAGATATAACTAAACCCAGTGTAACTTTTTTTCCCCTGTGAGTGGGAGTAATGGAGACACAAAAACTTGCCTCTGTATGTATGTACATGTACATGTTTATATATACACAAGCATACACATGCACAGACAAACAATATGCACTTGCATTTAGCCACAGGGAAGCTCTACATGTGTGTGTTTCAACAGGGACTAAGCCAGGCTGATGGGTGTGGAGATGATTTTACTGTCCTGACAGTGATCAAGAACCCCCCACAGACAACATCCAGAGCGAACAACGCTGTGGGTTCTGTTTTCAACGTGTAAGCTTGCAGTGTGCAGAGCAGAGGGGTGGGTACTGGGGTGCTTGGTATGGTGCCTCTGGAGAGAAGCTCCTACACCACTCACCTGTGTTTGGGCATTCCAAATTTTGCACTCTATCACTGAAAACTTACACTTGTGATACAACCTTCTAAGGCCCAAAGCCACCTTCCGGGGTCCCAGTTGAGGACCTCGTTTCTCTTATACTAAGAGTCATTACTGGTACACCTGATAAACCAGAAATGCCTGCATTTGCAGTGTTATTTAAAGCAAGAATGTTGAATTAGCTTTACCACACAAGTTAGTATCAGCGTACCCACAGAAAAAAGCACCTCTCGAAAACGTTGCAAATTACAAGTATGAATGCAACGATGCACTCTGGCAGCTCTATAAAATTTAATCACTTAATTAAAAAAAGGAACAAACCCCTCCAAACCAAGCAACTTTTTTCCCCTGAAAATTGCAGCCCGTGCTCAGAGAATCTAATTTTGCCTCTTGTCATAGGCTCCATCTCCCTCAGTGGCAAAGAACACCATGGCATTCATTAGCATGAGGAGAAACACTCACCTAAACATATTGCTGGCAGCCCACAATTGTTAATGAGCCATCCCTACAAATCCTATTTAAAGCCTGCCCTGAAGATCATCAAGGACCCGGCTTGTAGCCACTCCCTGGCATTTTTGGATTGTGTCTTGAGTGAGGCAGCATCACCCACTGGCCACCACTAATTCATCTAAAGCCTCGTGGCTGGCTCTGGGTCCTCGGTAGTCCCTGGGCAGCAGCAGGGGCTGTGCAGAGAGGATGAGCTGGAATTTGACCTGGGTGAATGTGGGCACGGGTAGGCAAGGGGACTTTCAACAGCTTGAAGTTGTTTATAAGCAGTCTGTAGTACTGCCTTTACAGTGAAGTGGCTACAGGAGTCATTTGTATTGTTAAATAAACCGCAGAGAAGGTGTACGTTTGTTTGTATCACATTTTCCCCCCTTACACTGGACCTAATACCAGTTCCCTTGAGTTCTGCAGTAGTTGAACTGGATGAAAAGTGGAAGTAAAACAGATATTGTTATTTTCATGGAAACATGCTTTACTGGCTTTTTTTGTATCTAACTTTTCCTGATGTGGTGCAAAGAGCTAGATTACAATGAAGTAAAACATTGAAAAGCGTTCCAAACTGGGCTTTTGACTTTTTATAGCCATATATACATATTTATATATGTATATAAACAGTGAAAACACTGAAAAAGTACCTTTTTTTAATGGTTCAGGCTTCATAAACCAAATCATACATTGTTTAAGCTACTTCTTAAAGAGGCACCCAAGACTATTCTCTTTAGTGTTTTCACTTTAACATAAGAAGCTGCATGAGAGAAGACTCACTTGCCACCCTGGCAACTCAAGAACTTCATTCACATATAGAGGACTCCCAGGTACTAAAAGTCTGTGCCTGCTTCAATGGAAGCACCAGCCTGAGTGGTCAGTCTGAGGTGCAGCACGAATTGCACATGTCTAAGTGAAGCATATCTATTGTCTGACTTCTTCAGGAGCCATTATGGTTTTTTTCCAGTCCACAGACTTTTATGACTCCCTAGTTGAGAGATTTTTGAAGTGTAAGTGTAACAGGGAGCTTTGAGCACAAGGTGTCACAAAATTACAAATCTAGAACCTACTCTAAGAAAAAGATGGTAGCAGAAAAAGAATATACATCTATACAGTGTGCACACATGTATACACATATACTCCTGTTTCATGAAGAAAGTTTTCTAAATAAAATCATACAAAAAAAAATAACCAGTGCCATATATTATGTAAACTCACAAGGCATACTTTCAACACAAATCTGAAGCATAAATTAAAGGAGAGCGAGAAAGAGAGACAGGGATGATAGCAAAACATTTTAAATATAGAATTTGCACAAATGGTATTTTGTTAAATAAGAATAAATAAATTCATTACATCCATTCACATACCAGTTGTAAAAACAATAAATTACTTTATTTTTTCAGTGCTGTGTTGCCTTTTTTTTTTTTAAACAGTTGTTATTAGTCCACAAGACTATTCCCTCTCCCCCTTGTGATAAAACTGTTTCCACAGGAGGGCAGCTAAATTTAATTTCTTGTATACAGTCAAACCAAAGTTGACAGGCTTTTTCCTAATGAGAATCTCTTATTTGAAAAGCAGATGATGTAAACCCCACCAATGCTTAGAGGTCCAAATTCACCTAAGGGCACTGGAAGTGTGTCCCAAAGTCAGTGTGAATTTAACTGAAGATTGTTCTTTAATATGCCAAGAGCAAAACTCTGGGTTTCTATCCCCTAGGTGCATTTTATGACTCCAGCTTGGCAACACTGGGTAGTGATGTAAACAGTGATGTAACGGAGTGAGCGACACAGAATTAAGTGGAGAACAGATGTGGACATGACAAAGTCAGATACCTTGCACCAATTCTTCACGCACCAGTTACATGAGATAGCCATGACTGACAGAAGGAAGGTTTGGAATTGGAATCCGACTACCAAGAACACCTAAAAAAGCAAGAGTTAACTACAGCAGGCTGACCTAGCTGCTCTTACACTTTTGGGGTCCTGCCTTGGTCTGTCCCCTGTTGCCCTCTCACCATAGAAGGGCAACTGCTCTTTGCTCATGATAATGTGCTTCACTGCTACACTGGTGAAAAGGGTAAAGTCACTATAGTGGTTTGTTCTCATACTTCTTTATATTTATATAAATAAACTCTTTCAGTGGAAAAGATACTCTTGATCTAAGGAAGTTTTAAATTTATACCCGTGTATGGTATTACTCTTCTGGAGCCTAAACAGCATCCAAAAGCTTTACTCATCCTTTCGAATATATAATAAATTATTACCATCATGAAAAGACAAATACTTGTACATTCTGTCTCTATTATGAAAAAAACACAGGAAAAACAAATACCACTTAATGCAGCAGCTGTATGCTGAGACAAATATTAAGTCTGTGATGAGACACATTACATCTCTTGATTTTTCCTCTCATGATGGTTTCTGTTTGTTACAGACTTTTTCGAGAGGTTCTAGAACATGGGTAACATATAGATAACTATAGAAATTTGATTATCTGAAAGGAAAATAAGGCATTCCAAAGTGATCTTATTTTAACAGGCAGAGAAGGCTCTCTGCAAATATTCAGAGCCTCTCAGTTCTTGGGGTGGGATCAGGATTAAATGGGGGGTTTTCCTCAAGATCCACAATTTTGCATAGGGACTACTCCTGAACAGAAGGCCACACCGGTTTTGAAAGCTGAAGATGATTAGTAACATTTGTTGGTGATCTGTTTAACAGAGGAGGAGGCCCTGCCCCTGTTACTGTTTATTTAGAACAAGGTTCAAAAATAGATACTTCTCCAGGTTTCACAGTTGTGGATGTAGCAACTCTATGCTGTTTTGAAATCATCACATGATTTCTAAGAGTTCATACAAACATGCCACAGTTGCAAAAACATGTTTGTGTCAGCCTGGAGTCAGACTTGCCCTTCTTACTACACACTCCGACAAGTCTTCCCTCCTGATTTCATGCCTGGGATTTTCAGAAGAGCCTGAGGTGCTCAAGTACCACTGACTTACAGCTGTGAGGCTTGTCTGAAAAATCCTGCTGTCCTGTACTCTCCTGTGTGGATGAACAAAGGCATAAAAGACAGATGGGATTCTACTTCTATCTGTTTTTTAACCATTTTTTTCACTACCTGTTATCTCAAGGCTTAATTCAAAGCCTGCTGATATAAGAGGAAGCAATTTTAACAGGATTGCTATCAGGCCTCCACCTGCATAAGGTGAAATGTCCATCCTCAGTGACAGAACTTCTACCAAACAATAATGGGATTCAGGAATTGCTGCCAATAAAAACTATTACCAGCTACTGCCTGTACTGTGGAAACAGTCTTATTGATATTGGACAAGTCCTCCACATCCTGATGTGGTTTGACTTCCTAATGACCCCTCTTCCTCCCAAATGTGGTAGATATACAAAACATGAATGCCTTCTATAGATTTAAAAAACCCCAAAACACACACAAAACAATCAAAAAAGACAAATAGTTATAAACGTTTGCTGGTAAGATGAATACCAGAGTTAGACATGATGGACAAAACAGTGATAAAATATTAACTGCTTGCTGTGTTTTTCTGACCTTTATAGCCTCTTGAAAAGATGTAGGTACATTACACATTGTTAAATTCAAGGTGGAAGCCATAGAGAAAATAACAGAGAAAGCAGCTGAACACAGCCTCAGAATATCTGAGTTAGAAGACACTTGATTATCTTACCTGTAATTTTTGGTTCTCTAACTAGCTTCTACAAAATACAGTATGCCTTTGTTTCATGGAAAGCAGCAGCTAGCAGCTATTGTTAACCGACAACAAGGACCCCAAGCTGTGGCACAGCCGGAACTAGGGAAAAGTTTACAAGCACAGTGTACACAAATTCCTCCTAGCAGCCAAATCCTCCTTCTGTGCATGCCTGACACACACACGGTGAGGAGCTGCTGATGGTCCTGGTATTTGAGCAATGTACACGTGGGGTTTCCTGGTCTGCAAAGCTGCCGCAACGCTCCTTCTGAGAACTTCTTGGTGGAAACACAGTATTTGTCTTAGAATAATGATATACTGTCAGGAAATTCCTAGCATGAAAATGTATTTCCTTTTGTCAAAACCAAAAGGTACTACGTTTTAAAATCAGCAGCAAGCTCTTCATTTTCCAGTAAAACATCTGTGGCCCTTTTTGAAGAATGGACCAAGTCCACATGGCCTACAGATATACTTTGGTCAATCACTTTGCTTATGTAGTTTGTCTTTTGTTTTTTTAATAGAACCATGTCATATAAAGTGACATACTGAATGAAAGATATTTACAAAACAGTATAAAATAAGCTACTGTGGGAGCATGAGTACATGTGACATTTTCTAAGGACATACTGTATTAGAGGTAGGTGAAAAAGGGGAGATGATTCTGTAACCTTTAAATATCCCAGGCTCCTCCATTCACTAGTTCTTCTTCTTTTGCATTATTTTATTTTACATTTTTGCAGACACAGAGGGCTTGTAACAACTTTAATGCTGACTTTTTTGACATATTAAGATAACCCTACTATTACTTAAAGCAGTGCACATCTTCATTTGGTCCAAATAGGCAGATTCTGCCCATAATTTGAGACTGTATGTAAGTACATTGAAGCCTTTGCTTCTCTCTGTCTGGGCAGACCTAATACCAGTATGTCCACAATGGCTTAATCAAACCTCTTTTAAAGAAGATCACAACCACAGGTTAACACTTTTTCAACAAGCACTGTTTAAATGCTGACGGTCTCTGAGAGAGAAGACACCCCTTAGCCAGTTTTCCATGCCCGTCTTTGCACTGGACAGTCCTGGTGTGCCATCCCGTGTCGCACGTTCGAGAACAGGAGAGCCACGGCCCCGTAACCCAGCGGGGTTGCGTGAGCTGCGGAGTCACTTTGCTGGTGACAGAGTTAGTCATTTGCCCGGGCTTCTTTGGCACGAAGAAACTGTAGCGGACATCCACGGGCTGCGTTGGGTCGGTCGCAAGTATCTGCACAATAAGAATCTCCTTTGTGGCGGAGTGTCCCATCGCGTGCAAAAAATCGTCTTTGTGGCTCCACCCGCTGTAGTTCATGACAGTCCCGTTGATGTCGATGATTGTTTCTGAAGTAGAGATCATGTATTTCCCATTGACAAGGTACTCACCGTTTTTCTTCTTCAGGGCCAGGTAGGCAGTGAACCTGCTCTGGTCCTTACTCTTGAACTGCCGAACTTTGATGTGGGTTGCCCCTTCGGGGATCCTCACTACATCTGTGTAGCCCTTGCTGAACGAAGGGAGAGAAAGAAGAGCGTTCAGTAGCTAGCATGAAATAAGCCTCAAGTCTTACTGCAATGCCTCACAAAGTCTCTGGTATGACATGTCTTGCTTCATTTCAGTTCAGGCCCTGAATCCAGCTGGGTTGAGGCTCATTTTAGATTAATTTGACCAGCTTCCACTGTTGGTCTACTGTGTTGTTCTTTATGTTATTGAAGAAGTTTCTATTGCACTTCTTTCAAATTGCTTAATCTTTAGCTTTACTAACAATTTTATGTAAGTCAGATACAAGAGGAATGAAAAATAACAGATAGCTTATATATTTCACCAAAGGGTGGGAGATACGAAATACGATGCATGCGTTGCCTGCCAAGGAAAAGATAATGAGATATGCATTGGTTACAGCTGTTTCTTGCTGTCTTTGCTAAAATGATGATTAAGGAAAGCATGAGCAGAGAAACAGCTGGGTAGAGGTACCTTGGGAACATTTAAAAATAATCTTGATCACTGAGAAAAAATTTGTTTACTCTGAAATTCATAAACCGAAAGATTAATTGTCAAGTGTCTAATAAGAGGGGCACCCAAATGTTTCATTTGTATCATCACAGAGTTCTCACTGTTGCTACTTATGGAATATCTTAACTCAGATTTAGAAAAAGGTAATAAATTCTTTTACTGAAAGTGACAAGCATTCAAAATGCGCAAGTGTGCTGGAATTTGTCACTATCTCAAGTATGTTATTTTAACTTTACTGATACATAGAAAAAAATGTAAAGACTATACATAGCTATAAGCTACCACCTGGACTTTGGAGACACCTATTTTCATTTCTAAATCCGTGACAAAACCATCCTGCAAGTATCCTATATCTGAAAGGTTTAATGAGAAAATACATTAAAAATATATAAAAGTGAAGGGGTGTCCTTTGGGACTGTTCAAAGAACAGAGTGCTAATTTTGAGAATTTTTGGCTGCACAAGTAGAGACTGCACATACTACACATGAAATGCTTGGGCCATTTCCCTGCTATTTCCAGCAGTTATGGGACAATGACTAAAACTCTACTGATTTAGCACCTCCACAGAGCTGAAGGAATATGGTGCAAAACCCAGGCTGGGGACTCTGCTCTACAGCACTGCACAAATATTTTTACGTAACAGTTGCCAGAACAGGTCTGTTAAAACATGTCATTAAGGTTACAAAATCATTTGTTCAAAAACTAAAAGCAATACTGGAGAACCCAAGTCATCTGCATAAAGAACTGTAACACGCCACATGCACAAAGAACTATGTGCAGGGTTAACTCTCCTCTTTCCAAAATTCTGATAATTTGGTTTTAGAGCTTTTTAAAAAAAAGTTCTTAGGAAGCAAGTTTCCCAGAAGATTACGTTATGCCTGCTTTCAAAGAAAAAAAAAGTACAAACAAATGTTGTTATAGCATTTAAGTTGTGCATTTAAGTTTCCCTGTATACTTAATGTTCAGATTGCTATAGTTTGATTTATAATGAACAGCAACACCTGAGTTGCCACTTTTCAGTGAAGGAAAGACAATTCTACTACAGCCACTGCCTTTTCAGACTGTAAAAACTGTTTACGGACAATTAAGATTTCACTATTTTAATGAGTGGTTTATTTTAAAGTCAATTACTCGCATAAAAGAATCATCTCAAACAACATTTCCAGTAAAAATAAATCATCAGTCCAAAATTCAATCAAAATCCAGTTAGAACATACTTGTGACTGGTTACTATGACTTTCCAAATGGGGCATATAGCCTCACTGAAATTCATGGAGTCCCTTTAACACTTTTGCTGGAGGTTGGATCCTAGCATAAGGATTATTACTGAATCATATGAAGAATATCTCCCACTGTCTTCATTTAGACATCCCAGGCATTTCAATATTTACAAACTGGAAAAGATTTGGTTTATATAGTTGCTAATTTGGATGGAAAACCATTCCTTTTGGCAGAGGTGTTTTGGCACTGTTAGGTGAGCAATCATTGGTTTAGCAGGAAGATTAGTTATGTTTATTTTTAGAATATATTCACTCTCAAAGCCATTTTTGACTGCTATTAATCTGTATATTGAAACGCATAGAAATAAAAAGTCATTTCAGGAGTCATATTTCAACTTATGGTAGCTTTCAATATGCTATGTAAGAATTTGGAAGATATAAAACAAAATCAAGTTTCTATATAAAGATGTTATACTAATGCAGTCACTGATTCTGAGTGGAAACTGTCAACTAAAAGTTCCTGCATTTAGATCTCTACAGCAATCCTCTTAGAGCCTGGAAACTATATGAATGATAATTAAAAATCCTCATTTTTCTATGAATCTTAAGAATTGGAGGAAAATGAGTTCAGACAGACAGGAGACTTACTTGACACTGTTATCTCAGCACAAAGCCTACTGCCCCTTCAGTGTAGTGAGGGAAAACCACGAGGGTGGTTCCTTCTATTTTACTTAAAGCATTTAGTTTTACTACAGTTAAAAGGTGAACTCTGCTAGAAAAAAAAAGGATAACTGCTATAAATATTTTGACTTAAAACAATCCATCTGGAGATTGATATTATGCCAGTGGACATGAAGGGATATAGTCACACTTAAGCCAATGTTTACTTCTGGAATCTCATCTAGTTATCTAAACTCCATACATACTCAGCAGTTGAAAAGGTGATTTCAGGGTATAATCCCTCTCAGCTATTAAGGAAGATATTTATAGCTGTCTGCTTCTCTCCATTACTTATACATGGAATGTGTGTCACAAAATCACGTGGAATGCCCTCACTGTCATTCAACATAGAAGAGAAGAAAAAACATTCTCCGGGTATAACTTGCTAATGCAACAACATCTGGGAAATGCAAAATTTCAGAGATACAGAGATAATTCTGATCCCAAAAACTTTCTGATTCATTCTTCTCTTCTGTTTTCTCTCTCCTCTAGGAACCACAGGCCATCTGACACAGCAAGATTAGCAAGTAGGACGAGCTGCCATGCCTTATTCTAGGCAGGTTTCCCATTAATGGGGTGCTCACCTGCATCACTGGCACTTTGTATCAGAAATGAACTCAGTACAGTGTTTTGCCAGCTGACGATTAGCCAGCTTCAGGGTAATGCTAAGAGCCAGCTGTACACATCTGGAAAGTGCAATATAAGTACAGGCAATGTACTTTTTTCCCCTCATCTTCATATGAAAGCAAATTGCATTGAGAGACATACAGAAAGCAGCACATTAGCAGAGTTATTATTTGCACAAGATAACTTTACCAGTACTTGAGATCAGTACCTCTTTTTTGTAAAGGAGCCCATGACTTTTGTGCAGCTGGAGTTGTCTCCTCCACACACCCCACATTTGTCATACTGGAGCTTTGATCCGATGATGCCGTCGCAACCAGTCCGGATGCACTTCCCTCGGACACAAACCGAGTTACTGTACGGTCGACATTCAGTGCCATCAGTTACCTGGGCAATCAAACGAGCCTCAGTTAAAACTGCCACAGAAAAGACTGACTTTTCTGGATCTGGCAGAACACAGTCACTTATGTAGGTCACCTACTCCGAACAAAGAGCCTGACAGACCAGACTGAGTTTCTCTAACGTCCCCAGCACAAAAGCAGTTCAGTAAAGTGCTGAAAGCAGCGACAGGTAACTTCCAGTTTGAGTTCCATCTGACAGAACAAACTGACCACAACTCACATCTACACTACCTGGCTGTTGGCTCTGTAAGATTTACTCTGGACTCCCTAAGCCTAATTCAGGGTTAAGATTACCCTTATCCTCATAGTACTCTTTCTTCTCCAGAAAATTCCAGAATAATTGAAAACTCCAGGCAGAAACCCGTTTAGCCACTTCTGAGAACAAACCAGTGCAGAGAGCACTTAGAGGCTCATATTTTTCATGAATTCACATACTGAGATGTGGAAAAACTCACCTCATTTTAGAGGCCAGTTCTGGTCTTAATGTATAACCAGTGGATCAAACCATTAAATCTAATCACACAGTGAAATCTCTGAATCATAGGATTAACTTCTTTTTCCTGGTTGAAGGGAAAGATTTCTAGATAGAGGACACTTCTACACTGGAGCATGAAATGATGACTGGGGTTGCCATTACCTTCTGAGAAAACACCACATAATAGCCGGTTCCTTTGGCTCTGCAGGTGAGCTTGCAGACATCTCCGGGAAGTACTCCAGCATACTTGGGGACCCATTCAACAAATGTCTTGACACCCTTTGCATCAGACTGGTAGCCATTCCTTGCTTCACACTGCTCTTGTCGAAAAGACTTAGCTGCAGAATTATTCACATTATTAGCGACTATTTCAGACCACTCTGCAAATATCATTATGTCCATCTATTACTTCAACTTCTTTTTTACATAATTTTTAAGTTACATCATGTCACTTCTTTACTTAGAACTGGCCCTCCAATCCTTCAACTGTTTTAGCTTGGAAATCCCATGGCATAATAAGCATTAAAGGTCTAATATGTGCATTGCATTTTCCAGGACTGAAAATCTTTTTTCATTCACGTGACCTTCCTCTGTGGAGTCTGGGGGGGGGATGTGGGTGAATAATTACTATACTGTATTAATGATTAATGTCTCGCTTTGGTAAATACATTTTAGGGAAACTACAGCGGACCTTTGTTGTGTCCTTCTACAGCAGATATTCAGTATTTACTGCCTACAAACAGACAGGCTGGAGCACAAGGGCACTCACCGTTGGCTGGGCAGGGAGCGACGTTGCAGGAGCGGTAGATGGCCCTCTTGCCCGTGCAGTACCGCCCGTTGTTTCTGGGAGCTGGGTTATTGCAGTGGCGATAAGCAAACTGAACTCCTCCACCACACGTACGGGAGCACTGTCCCCAAGGCCCCCAGGAGCCCCAGTTGCCATGGCTGGAAGCCTGGAACACAGGGAACAGTAGGAGGTAAGTTCATCATCCAAGTGCGAATAAAGCTGTGACAACTCAAAGTCACTGCTAATATTTTCCTCATTCAAGGCAATTCTTTGGTCATTTTAATCGGGGGTAACAGGTCTCAGGAGCCTTCTTTCTCCCAGCAGGGTTAATTTCTGTCTTTTATCTGCACATTGTCAACATCTCATTTGGCAAAGGCAGTACTAGGCCTTGCTCCACACAGCTGCCTTCTCACTGTTCAATGGAAGACACCAATGCAACAGAAAGATTGCCCAAAGTCTCACGTGCTGCTCTCTTATCTTTTGCTTTTCTTACCAAAAGAACCCTTTAAACTGGCTTCAGGGCTTCTGGCTCCCAGAATATGTTCATAAAGCTAATCTACGATTAATTAAATCCAATTATTGTGATGTGTAGGTAATGGCCAGTCTTCGTGAGCGAAGATCCGGGGAAGGTCTTTACACCTTCCAGCCTGCGCATTGGATTTTTTAGGTGAGACACAGTGTGCGCGGAACTGAGCCCACCCTTTAATCCTAAGGTTCATCTGCCAGGGCCAAGCAAACTTGGACGGTGGCAGCGAGGTCCTCAGGACGTAGATGGATTGCCTATTTAAGGGTTAACGAGCTCCATCTGCCCGGGAGTGGCCCTGACCGGGAATCGAACCCGGGTCTCCGCGGTGACAGCGCTGCGCCTTTACCACTAGACCACCAGGGGCTCCAATGTGTAGGTACTGCTTTGAATTACTGGCAAGAGATGGAGTTGTCAACTCTGCTAAACTGGATACCTAGAAACAGTATTGCAATAGCATGTAGAAGTCTATACATCTGTAAAAAAGGGTGTTATAAGGGCTGTAGCTTGATTTGAATGGTTCTCATAGTTTGCAAATATTTTCTCACAGAAGTCCACACCTCTTCTGTGAGGCTACTGTCTACCCAGTAAATTTAGAAGTATCTGAACTGACAGTTCTCGTGAGCCTTCAGATGCATAGTGGACAGAGGAGACTCTGTCACTGGAGGTACAAACCTTTCTGCTGCAGAAATTATATTTTGTATTAACTTCATCAACCTTTCCCTTCACTGAAATTAGGGAATTTCAGATGAGGGATGTAAATTAAATTTACGGATTTAATTTGTCTTGTATTCCATGGCCAAGAAGTCAGAGAGCTATGTCCTGGTACTGATTTACTGAACGGGCACATCATCTACTCTGAAAGGATGCTCCCAGTTTTCCAGGAATAAAGGCCTTCATACTTGAAGAAGAACAAGCTTCCTGAACCTCAGCAGCATTTTTCCTATATCCCTCACCAATAACAATCCAAGTATGTTCTAAAAAAACCAGCAGCTTTCAATCTGACTTCCATGAAGTCCCTTGCACTCCCACAAAAATCAGCAATTTGAAGATCACGCCTTCAAAAATCCCCTAGGGTAGCAGCTGGTAACTTACTGAGTAGTACTTCTTCTTGGTTTTGTCAACACATTTTCCTTGGAGGCAGATCCTTCCTTTTCCACATGGTGTTCCCTCGACAGCAGGGAGCTTCTTAGTCAGACAGACCATCTGGCCTTGGCGCACAACGGCACACCAGAGGCGAGAGCACACGTCCATCCCAGGGCACACGGTGTACTCGGGCCCGAACGCCAGCTTGCACTGACGAATGGCATCGTACGTTTGTCCCGGGAGCTCCTCGGGGCCCACGATGTGCTTCCTCGGTTGGTCCAGCAAACAGTTACCTAAAAGAGCCATCCAGCCTGTCGTTATTACTCATTTCCCTAATTTTCTCTGCAGAGCTGCAAATCCGACAGGTAAGGCAGAACAATGATGACAGCAAACCTCGCTCAAAGGAGGTTGACTAAAACAGGGAGGCTCTCTGAGATGACATCAGGTTTTGCACAAGGTCACACTGCTGCCACTGTGTTCTCACCCAGCAGCACACCAGGTGCTGAGCTGCCTATTTCCCATCTGAGGGTGTAAGTGAGTTTTACTCGGGTCCCTTTGGCCTTTCATCCTGGTTTCCTTTATGCGATGACTCTGGACGCATTCCACACTATCAGTTTGTGACTTAAGGAGTGAGCAAAGTAAGCAAAGTTGCCATTTGAGTTCTGAGACAGAATGTCAGAAATGGTAAAAAAGCTTCTAGAGCGATGCCAGAAAAATCAAAAAACACAGACTTGTAGCCAGTGAGGCATTAAAAAAAGAAAAAAACAGAGGGAAAAAAAATCAAAACAAAAGGAAAAGAAAAAACCCTAACAGACCAGAGGAAAAATATAAGCTGCATATCAAAACTAATGCTGGTGGTAAACCTGGTCCAGACTCTCCTTCTAAAGAATGGTACTCGGCTGCTTATGGATTTAGTTTGAAGAGGGCTATCCATTTAATAAAAAATACATAAATATCAGGAAGAAAAAATTGCATAAACATATAGAATCATATATGTTCTTTAAGATCTACTGCAGTGGTCAAGATTTGTCTGGCACACTCTAAACATGAAAATTCCCATTTATGTTGTAGGCATCTACTGATAGCTATTTTTTTACTACTGGAAACCTCACTTGTTGACATGCAGAACTATTTATTCAGTGTAACCTCTTTTGCACTTCATGAAAGGGATATGTGGTCTGGGCAAGCTTCACTTATCCTTGGCCAAAATAACTTACCACAATTTACCTCACTTTGGAATCTAGACCAGTGTTCTTCAGCTGGATCATGGGTGAAAAAAGCCTATCTATAAAAACCTCACTATTTACACAAAATGGAATAGAATTTCAAGCTATGGCAGTGAATTTAAAGAAACCAAATACCTAATTTCTCAAAATACCTAATTTCTCATTAACTTGGGTTTTCCTTCCAGAACTCATACTTACTGCAACTGTTATTTTGTTCCACTAAAGACCAAGACCCAATAGCCAAATTGGCTAAAAATTCTTTCTGCATTACCACTTACTACCAAAAACCCTCTGTTTTGCTAAACCTGTCCCACTTGTTGACCCTGATTTACCCCAGCCTTATGTGGACTATGCTGACTTTTTTAATGCAGGCAAGGTGTGCCAATGCTAACTCTCATGAGATAAAGATACTTAAAAGTACCCTGGCATTCAAAGGTTGTTGTAGTGTAAAACATTGGAGACATGATGAGGAGTGAGGAAGCACCTATCTTTTTTCTGGAGCTTCTGAAAAGCACATAAGAGGCAGAAATACACTTTGTAAAAGTAAATTAACAGTGGAAATCCTACTTCATTTACCTTGTGATGAGGAAGGAAGCTAATACATTGTTAGGGCAGTGACGGGAAGTCAGTAGCATATCAACATTCAGTATTATACACTGCTATTGTACCTATAATGAAGTTTATCAAACTCACAGGTAAAACTCTTGTTCAGTATTTTAAAACATCATAATAACATCTCATTTCACCATGACAGGCACCTCTGCCCCTCACTGAGATCTACCTTGACTGAAACGCCTGAAACACAATTTTAGAGGAAAAGGAAAGAAAAGTCTCATTCTTGCCTATACTTATCTGTCAATCATTTTAGTTAAAACCCATTCAAATACCTTTCACATTGAATAACAAACAGGTTTCACAAGCTTACATAGCAAATATAGCATTTTTCCCCTCCGGAACACATTAATTCATAACTGAAGATAGTGAACACCACTAAGGATTCCCCACAGGAAAAAAAAATATTGGTAGGGAGTAGCAGTGTCTATGTTTAGACAGGTTGCAATGAAGTGCAGGTGTTTTTACCATGAGCTGGCACAACCTCCTACTTGCAATAGTAAAAAAAGATTTGAGAAGCTGGAGAAAAGTTTGCCCTGGGCCCCCTGGCTGAGAGGGCAGAGAGGGCTTTTCATTCACTGTTAAACTTCAACATACAGAACATGTATATTCTGCAATTCCCATTTTTTGTCCCAAGTACCAAAGAACATCTTTGTGCCCCGGAATAGAGCAACATTGTTGGCTGATGACAGTCCTAATTAAGCCTTCTCATTATCTCTCTCAATGTTTTGTGTAATCTATCTTGGGGAAAAAAAAAAAAAAAGGTGGAACGAGATCTGTGCAGGAAGCAGATAAGCAGGATATAAATTAATTAAAATACAAACAGTCCTTGTTTCAGGTTGCACCGAGCACTGTGGCTGAACACAATAAATCCCAGGCAATCATACCACAGCCTCGTGGTTGGCATGACAATAAAGGCAATTAGTACCTTTGGAAAGGCTTTGCTAAAAGCAGATGGAAATAAATGTCACTCTCTTCTGGACACTAACTGAGCCTTTTCTTCCTAAATGTCAAACTGCTGTCTGGGGTCATCTCATGAGTGTAAAACAAATGGTGATATCATGACAGCACTGTTTATCGTTCTCAGAGCAGGCCTCTGGACACAGGGAAGCAGGACCTTGATCCTCCCCAGACCTCCTGGTTGACCTTGGACAAGACATTTATATTGGGATTTATTCAGCTGACTTTAGCTGTATGTAATGCTGGTGTCTGCAGTGCAGTCAGCTGTCAGGTGTTTCACTACTGAGGCAAACAAGTTTATGGTGTAATTAAGCACCACTAAGGCAACGGATGAGCTGCAGTGCTGCTGATGCCATTGATTAGACCTCTCTGCACAACGATGGGAACTTGAATACCCAGTTTAGGAGTTACCTACCTACATAGTAAGTACCCACATTTTATAAGAATAATTTAGTCCCCAACATCACCTTCCAAATTTAGAAATTAGTGATATGAGTATTTGACAAAGCTGTGTCAAGGAATTAGAGTAAAGACTGTAATGTTTTCTATTACAGCAGAACAGGGTGAACATCTAAATCTGCATGGGAAGCTTACTTAAACCTTCGGTAAGACACTGATTGCTCATTTGTAATACAGTACTGCTAACAGATCCAAACTTCTGGACTTCATTCATATTTAATTTTGCTTACCCACAAGAAGGAGCAGTTGAACTATTTTATTTCCTTACACCAATGCTGCCATGCCCTGTTTGTCATCCCAAAGCACAATTCATATGCTCATTTCCACTCAGATCTGCATCGTGCCTGCTGCACTTCTTGAAATTACACCCAAATGAATGAGGATTGTTTCCTCTCCCTAGAAGCACTTAAAAGAGATGGGATTTTCTTCTTTCTGTGGCAAGATTAGTGGGGGGCTCCTTCTTGAAAACAAAATGGAAGGGAAAACACTGAAACTATGTAACAGTACATCTGCCTCACTTAAGGAAAACCCAAAAAGTAGACACATACTTAACCCAAAGGAAGCACAGAACTGTGGCATGTTTGCACTATTCCTTTATCAGCCCAAAGCTGATAGGCAGCATTGCTCTACTAGGACCCTGTTTCTGATACATACACTCAATGTGCATTACAAATGGGAATGATGGAGCTACAGATTAATTCACTGTCTGAAATAAGAAAATAAAACTAGAATATCCCTTCCAAAAATAATGCATGTCCTTTCAGCGCAGTAATTTGAAGAAAGTGCAGTTTAAATCATTGACCATTTTTACTTCACGGATAGCGTTTGCATTCTGTTAAGACTGATCTTTGATTTAAAATAAATAACTATAAAATTATAAATTTCAACAGAAGAGAAGACTGTTACTCAGCAAAGGTCTCTGAAGGGCTGATCTATCAAGAAAAGAGATTCCCTAAACACCGTGGTTTTGAAATCACACCAATCAGTAACAACATTAATTCTCAGAGGACTATGGAACTCTGTGATGAGAGGTTCAAATTATATATTAATTATTTCATCATATCAATAACTCTTTAAGATTACATACCTGAGTGACTACTACTCATGAGTTTTAGAAAAGGCAACGTAGCCCAACCTATTCCTTAACAGACTGACAGATTCTAAGTCCTTTACATGCAGCAAAGAACACATGACATTGTGAAAAGCTGAGTGGATAAAAGGTGTCCCTGCCCACAGCAGGAGGTTGGAATTACATAACTTTAAGGTCCCTTCCAACCCAAACCATTCTGTGATTCCATGATTCAAGGGAAAGTGTCAGCAGCTGAGGACTGCCAAACTCCTCGTGCAAGAACTCAGCACTCATGATGAACAAGGAGCCCATAATGCAGCTCTGAAGGATGGGAAGCTCTTGCCTATTTGTACATGAAAAAGCTGGCAGTTACACTGTTAGACCTCCAGGACAGGTTGTCACAGGCCCACCTTACTTCAATATTGAGACTGGGCCCTTTGCTTGCTTTGTTGCTGAAGAAAGCAGCTCGCTGGATGCATAGTAAAGAGAACAACTCAGGTCACAAAAAAAAAAAAAACAAAAAAAAAAAGGAAAAATACAACCTTTCTACTCGCCTGCAGCAGGTGAGGAAGAGAGGAGGAAAAACAGGTCAGAGTACCTTTTGCTCTCTAAGAGCTTATTTATGGATGGTGGGAGAAGTCCCTTTTTTTACCCCCGTGGACTGCACTGTACCTCAGTAACTAAACTCAAAAGGGAAAGTTCTCTTTGTATGTGGAAACTAACTCGGTAATATTAAGTCACTGCCAGAGCAATATGGACCATAAAACAGGACAGTACAGATTAATAGATCTAATAAAATCAAGAGAAAAAATTAAGTCATTCTCCAATCAAGAAAAACAGAAGAAAATATTTCAGAGAAAATTAGTTGACAAAATATTTAAGAGCAAACCTTTACATACAGCAGACATACCATAGTTTTTATCCATAAGCATTTCAGTTACCATAACAACTTGATCTATTCACTCAATTATGTCATTTTTATCTCAGCATTTTGGAATTTCAGTGGTTTATTTAAGAACTGCTGTTGCTTTGGGAGCACAGTGAAGACTTTAAAACTCATTAAAGAGTGAAGACTATGCTTTTTTATTTCTACCTTTGGAAAATGAAAGTTTTGCACTTATTCTCCAAGAGCTAAATTTCATATTTAACAAAGTAGTTACATGACTTTGGAAGGTAAGCTCCTGGGGCAGAAATTACCTTTTACCATATATAGCACAGAGGAGTCTGTATTTATATAGTAAATACAATGGCATTATAAATGTAATAAATATAACAGCATTGTAAACATAATAAATGCCATTAATGGTAACAAGAGCTAACTCTAGGTAGACTGTATCACCCACTTTAATTTCTGTGAGGAAAAATCCCTTTCCTTGTGGCCTTTGTTTAAAGGACCCTCTGAGCTCAGATCTGTGGCATTTAGGAAGACTTGCTTTTAAATAAACCTCTCAATTTTCCAAACCACAGTATTGCAAACATATACTCCACCAACTCTTTCTTTTCTCTTCCATTTGAACCACTGCAGGGAGGGTGAGACTGCCAGGCTTTTAGATTGTTGCTCAGTTTTGCAAGCACTTCCAAGATAGTCCTGAGGATGACCAAGGAATGAACAAGCTGCCATAAGATGTTCTTATTTAAAAAATAGATCACAGTAAAAACTGAGGTGTGATAATACATACCATGACCATCATCAAAAAATTCTGTAATAGTTGCTGAGGTGCATTTGGACCAGGGTTTTGAAGCATCAATGCTGGTCAGAATGGAGGACATCAGGCGCTTGTCTTCCATGGAGCCAAAGTTCTCCTCACAAAATTTGGAGTCATCATGGGAAAGCCCAAGCAAGTGCCCTACAGATATGAAACAAATAAAAAAAAATATATTACTATCCATAACCATAGAATTTACCAGCTGGAGCTCACAGTCATGGCAAAATGAATTGTGTAATTCATTCTCAAATTTTAAAGAGCAGACCAAAGCAGGGCGCTTGAAATGTGGTATCTCTGCCTAAAGAAAAAAACTAAAAAGCTGTGACAGTTTACACCATTACATATAGCAAAGCAGTAACGCCACCAGCTGACATGTCATTGACTAACTGAAACCTGATGGAAGGTAAAGGGAACTGCACTCAATTATATTAGTCAACAATTTAGTTCTTACTGTTTTTCCAAATCACCTTCAGAAAGAAAGACTAATACTTTACTCTGTAAAGGCATTCTGCAACTGCCTAGAAAAGGTGCTACAACATCTTTAAAATGGACAAAAATCAAAGTATTTATGATGGAACCAAACAACCTCTATATAAATTCTTAACATGAACACCTTGCTTAAATGCAAGAACCCTCTATAATATAAACTACATAAGCAATCTGAATAATGTTTTCAGTCTCTTTCATGTAGAGTCTTGTTTTGTGTTTTTTAGTTTGTTTTGATTAGGGTTCTAGTTTTGCTGGGTTTTACTTTTAAATATATATGGTACTGGATATTTGTGCTTCAGAACACAAAATAATGTGTGCATAAAGCAGAACTTGCAAAAATCCTTTATGTCCAGGGGAGTTCAGTCCAGTGCTACGTGAGCTCTTGTAAGTGTGAGAGCCCCAAGCTGCCAGAGTTCAAGAAGAGCTTGGACAACGCTGTTCTGTGCAGGGTCAGGAGCTGGACTTTGATGATCCTTCAGGGTCCCTCCCAACTCAGGTTATTCTATGATTCTATGAACCTTTCCTGTAGATCAGTGACCCCATCTTCTCTCCTCTCTGGGCAACAATAAAGGTCTGCAGATAATGCATCCTGTTCCCTCTCCAAACATCAGGTATAACTTTAATTTCCATGCCTACACTAGATCATTTTGCAGGCAACTTACTATCCAAAAGGTAGAAGAATGAATGGGAATAAAGCTGCAGAGAGCTCAAGCTCACAGTCTTCAGCCTAGGCCAGGAGATGATTAATCCGACATCCAGGGCTAGACCAAGAGTGCTTTAATAACAAGGATAAAGACCACCCATCAAAGCCATGTAGAGAAATAAACCTGATGCCCTGATGAAAGAGACATATTGTACTATTCTGCAATAACTAAAAGCCTTGTATGTACCATCAACTTCATGTTTTGGTATAGCCGTTGTAGACTAGCTGTAAGGTGACACAAGTAGGGAGGGACACTGATGGCAAGATAACATATCCTGATATCCAGAATCATAGACATGACAATAGTAATAATAATAGTAAAAAGTACAGCCTAGAAGAGAAGAAAATCAGCAAATTCTACCCATTTTCCTTCTATAAACTTGCTGTTACGTTGTTTTCATTTCCTTTGGGGAGAAGTCAAGAGGAAAGAGATGGAGGCAGCACTCACGGCTGAGCTGTATCTGAGATTAGAGAAGTCTGTGTTAAGGTTACAGGAGGTCAGAAATCAGGGTTTCTATCCCGTGAAAGATGCCAAGGTATCATCTGTCAGCCTTTACTCAGACACTGGGCTCCTGACCGAAGGATGGAGCTACAGGAAAAGTGACAAGAGGACCTTGATCTATCACTCCCAGTTGTAGCAGTGAGGACCAAGAAGAGCCAATCTTTCCTCTGCAGCTACTGAATCTCCACTGGAGGGGAGGTGGGAAGGAGAATGAAGAGGGCATTTATCTTTTTTTCCTCTCTTTCTCTCATGTGCACACATTTATCAACATAGTTCAAAGAGAGCTGCTATTTTGAATAAAAGGTCCTGCAATGCCTGATAAATGCTGGTAAGAATTTATTCAAGGAACCTGCATTAACACTGATGGGAGTTAATACTTCTTGCCCTGTTACTCCTGTTGCTAATTGCTACTGCAATGCTACACCACAAGTACATTGCTGCAAAAACATAATGAATCAAACTTCCACACCGCAGGCACATCTAATTTCTGGTGTGTTTTATATGCAAGATTTAGGCTTATTTTTTTTGGATAGGTAAAACCACTTTCCTTTGGTAATACTTACTGTATACGGTCAGATAATGCTATTTTTACACTGCACTGAGACACAGCTGAGTATCAGTAAGTACGTATCAAGTTTAAATCTGATAGAGCACTAACATAAAGATGTGCTCTGAAGAGATGACAGCAACTTTGTTTTATTTAAGACTAATGCTGGTGTTGAACAAAACAATTTACTACTAAAATTATTATTTCACTGCATTTCTGTGGATTGATGGATTTCTCTGACAGAGGAACCAAATAATCAGCGCATCGCTTCTAACCTACAGAGCAAATTCTGTGGAAGTGCCACAGGCTGAGGGTTTGATGCCTCAGCAGCTACTGTGCCAAGGAGGACTGCCTCTGACTTCACCAAAGTCCCAGACAGTGACAATGAGTGTCTTCAGTAAACACGAAGTTAATGTTATTTTTGGTTGCTGTTCTATGCTGTGTTATCTCTGAGCTGCTATTCCTGCTAATGCACTGAGGAGCACCAGGTCACACCTCACAGATGAGAACTGTGGGCAGAACTGACAGGTTAATGTAATATAAATAGAACCATTTTGTGTTGACATGTAATAACTCCTTGTAGCACGTTTCACCAGCGTTCTGCTCACCTAAGCAAGACAGGGCTTCAGGCCTATCCCCTGGCTCAATTTGTTGATGGACCCCTCAGTATGCAGCACTTCCCCTCATTTAAAGCAGGACCACACACTGCTTTGCAGAGCTGTTCAGGAGTTTCAGCCACTTTCTTATATTTAATTTGAATCCATTCACTTCCATATGCACATACTACCAATTGACTGAACGGAAATATTTGCAAAAAATTAGCCCAGCCAGCAAGAAAATGCCATGCTGGTTAGACTTAAGCTTCACTAGAGCAATCTTCTCTGAGACAACTTGTATGCTCAAAGGTCGCAGCAAGAATGCTTTTGTATTTACTGTCCCAAGAGTGCTCATAGTTGCAGAAATTACTTCATTGCAGCATGCTTGTGAAATAAGGTAATGAGGCTCTCTCAGTGGAAAAGGAGTTTCATTTCTAAGTCATTGGCTTGGTAGTAAACATCTCTGGGTGAATAAAAAAAGCTGGAAAACTGATCTGAAGAGTTTGGCTGAACAACATCACATGGCACACAACACATGTTCAGTGTAGGATATGAATGACAGCTGAGTGCAAACCAGCAGCTCGAGAACTTAATTTTTCAGAGTGGTCAACATTTTATAGCACCACTCAGAACTACCCAAAACTCTGTGATATGAAGCATTCAGTCTTGTAGGGCAGAATTTAAGTTTCTTAACTTCTGGTTACCAGCCTCTGGTACCACTCTGCAAGACTCCACCCATTTAAGGCACAATTTTGCTCTATATACAAATCCCTTTCTTGCATAACTGTACTTCACCTTTTGGAACTGTACATTTTATGTGAAGGACACTCCACGTGAGCACGTAATTAAAGACTTAATGCAATGCACACATTCACAGCCCTGTTAATGCTGATGCTTCCAAATGCACAACTTGAGCACCTCTGAGTTTCTCTGCTACCTGGGACATTCTTTCAACGTTCTGTAATTCTAAAAAGGCCTCTTTGCCTTTCCTACATGTGTTTTTCAGCCCGGGCTCCTCCTGCAGTGCAATTTGTAAACAATTTCAGCTCAGACTACCTACTGTCAGAGCAATGTGGTCACAACACATCAAACTATGGAAATCCTACAGCCAAGCAATGTGAATGCCGCTGGAGCAGGCCAGGCAGGACACTGTGCTTTAGCTTGATCTGTCTTCCCATCCTGACGACAGTTTAGTTTCCTTCTCTCTCAGCTCTGAGAGACACACTGACTCTGCAGAGAATGACACCACTAAACTGTGGGCTGAAATTCTTCTCCTTCCTTTCTTTTTTCTCCTTCATATAGAAAAAAATATCCTTCAGATTAGAGGAAGCTTGCAGCCAAATTTCAAGCTCTTCACTTTGAACAGAGCGATTGAAAATTTTTTTCATAACATGATTACAATTTACTCTCCCTCTCAGAAAAGTCTGGACAGTCTCTGTGGAGATGTTCAGAGTAAATAAATAAAATTAAATGCTTCTCAGGAGGCTGTTCAGCACAGAACATTTCATCCCAAATACTCTGGCAAAAGCACAGGAATCTGAAACAGGGTCATCTTCTGGAAAGTGTCAAGCTACTGGTTTCACCTTTAATTAGAGAGCAGCATAACTTCTATACTTTACAGTGGTAAATGGGGTGAGCTGAGGACACACCTCATTAACGGCGTCTACTTTGTCATATTAAATCAGGCCATTGTTCTAATGCATGACGGGAACTAAGACACTTACTTGGCAGACTTCAGCTTTTTGAGGAGAAGCTTCCCAAAGTATTTGTGAATCTCTCTTGTTACGTTTAAAATTTTCAAAAATAATTTAAAAAAAATCTTGACAAGGAAAGAATCACTAAGTAATAATGCATAATCCTGATTGTCAGTATTTGAGTTTCTAAATTAGCCACCAGTGACGTTAGCTGTTTACAGCATTAAATATATGGATTTTAGCTCTCCCTACTGATTTGCCAGTTAAAATGATTAGAGAGTCAACTTTGTCTGCATGCTTACAAACACTGTGAATGCAAATTTCCAAGGATTTTATGGAAACTAAAAATCCTAATTCTTATCCCAATCTTAATTTCCCTCTGTCCTAACTTTGCCTTTTAAGGCATTCTGACCAGACTTAAAAGTGATTAAAGCATAGGACAAACTTCCAATGGAGATTAAAGCTGGTTCTGCATTTCATTAAAAGGAATCAAAATTCAAAATATCACAGGGCTCTGTAATCTCTACTGCCTAGCTAAGTTATGCTCTTTTTAGCACAGAAGTGAGAACAACAAAATACTTCAACACCTGCACCCTTCGTCCTTTTGTACCCCAAAATTAAAGAAGGGACTCTTCCTGTCCTACTTCAAAAAGTCACTCCCCCCCACCCCGTGCATGCATGAACATGTTATCACATATTGCTCAGGAAATTAGGGGAGTTTCTGGCATTTACTGGTGGGGTGCTTCCTTTCATAAGAACCTGAGTGAAAAGGTTACAGGTGATCCTTCAAGTTATCCTGTATGTCAGCAGAACTCTAGAGAAAGCTTTGGACAAAAGCAAAGACTTAAGGAATACAAATCTTATAAAGAAGGCTTTTAAAAAACAATGCCAGTTTTAGCACCACACCATTTTGTACTACTATGAACGTCAAACCAAGCTATTGAAAAAAAAGAAAGGGCTCCCAGCAGCTGTGTAAAATGATGACTGATTGAGAATGGGTTAGTAGATCATCTGATGTTTTCTACTTAATGAAGCATCTTACTGGTGTTGACAGTTCCCACTGAGTGAAAATGACATAATATAATTTCACCAGCAGGATGGTGTTTAGTTAAGTTATGCTGTAGGAATGCACAAAATGGTGAAAGAAACAGATGGCGAGGAAGCAGGGTTTGCCCTCATGGAAGAGGAGTTAGCCTTCTTGCAAATTGGTTCTGTCCCAAGCCGAAAAAAGACCAACCACCTAAATGTACTGATATCCTTTCCTCGCAGCCTTCCTTCTCTCCCTTGAGGGGAGACAAAATGTAACTACTTCAGTAAACTCCTCAAAGTGGTGTGACAGCAACCTGCAGTCTTTGGACATGAGTATATTTTGGAACATCATCTGCAAGGGGCTCTTGGCACAGCTCAGCCAGTTTAGATTCTGAAGAAACAGGAACCGACAGCAGGCACCAGTCCCTGGATCCCAGTTCACCTGCACTGTCTGCATTGCTGATAGTGGGCCTTGCACTGCACAGGCTTCCCTAACCCAATACTACTGAAGGCCAACACCTGCTACAGCCCAACAGGAAATAATACCTGCAATGGGTTAAGAAAAAAAATTCTTATGGCTTGTAGGAATAGGGTGTATATTCCTAATATAAAGTGGGAATACTCCAAAGCAATTATGACATCAGCTAAAACTTCGATCCTCTCTAAGTATCAGGATACAAACAGCTCTGCAGGGAAATCAGGAGTTGGATATGTGGTGAAGCACACTGGACTGCAGCTATCTTATTCCCAGAAGCACTGGGAAGCAAAACAGAATGCCAGAATCACAGAATATCCTGAGCTGGAAGGGACCCACAAGGATCACTGAAGCGCAGCTCCTGGCTCTGCACAGGACAGACACAAGAATCACACCATGGGCCTCAGAGTGTTGTCCAAATGCTTCTTGAAGCTTGGATATTTCTGATTTTTCTTAACATATAGTTCTAGACTTTCTGTAGAGGTTCTCTGAGAGAACAGCATGGAAAATTACTCTGACCTCATTCATTTTTCCCTTGTATCTCAACCATAAGAAGCAAGAAAACAAGGCGTCCACAATGCACAGCAAGCAATCTCCAGCTTTTGCTAATGCACAAACCACGGTGGCTTTCCTGGGAAAAAGCCAACAATCTTGTTTATGGACATACACTGGTCTCTAGTGCTTGAACTGAACAGCTTGTCAAAGTACAGCTCTTGCACTCCATTTGACCACAGGACACATGCAAAGTGACACATCATGCTAAAAAATGCTGCAGGCATTGTAATTTGTTTTCTTAGAAAAGCTCAACTCTGATGAAGCATGTGTTTTCCAGTGAGGTCATGCCTTTCCCCTAATTTTCAGTTGGGATGACTGGGGTACAAAAGAAGGTCAAGTGATTTGCCCAAGGTTACCCAGCGAGTCACTGGCTCTCACGGGATCAGGATTCAGGAAGCTCCTGGCTCAACATTCCTTGGTCTAATCACCAGCCCATACCTTCTGCATTAGCCTCCTGCTCTCTGCTTTGGTAAACAAAGATTACATGTGGTAACTCTTCCAAAATAAAACCATTTCTTTTCACATGTACTGTTTTTCCAACTTGTGTCAGTACAGTTTTTCCAACGTGTTAACAATTTCATAATGGTATCACAAATCCTCTTGAATTCATGGGAATTTTGCATAAAAATGATGGACCTAAGCAATAACAATTAATAAAGTTGGTGTTTTTTTTAATAAAACAGAAGGTATTTGAATTACACAAGCTTACAAAAAAATTGCATAGAATATAAACTGCCTATTCCTCTTTCTTCATCCTTGAACCTTCCTCCCAATTTTCTTTTCTTTGACTGCTATCAATCACTTATGAAAGAAAAAAGAATGAAAAAAAAATCACTCTTTCTTTTAAATCTCCAGCCCAGAGGCAGTTTTTAATATTTCTGGCTTAAAAGAGTTCGTCAGACTAAATGAAACAATAGTATGAAGTGCAGCTTCTTTTCAGGAGCAGACATAAAAACAAGCCACAATCAGACATTCATACACCAGTGCTGCAGACTTTACACAAAACAAACTCGGGCTGAAAAGGCTTGTTTTAACAGACTTCTGTGGGAGATCACAGAAACATCACCCCGTCAGACAGGCAATTTGCAAGCAAAATTCTGGCCAGGCAATGTAGTCAAGGCAATCAGAGCCCACTATGTCCACACAGACCCAAATAATCATTAAAAACATGAGGTCTTGGAGGTCCACGCTACATCTGCTGCACTAATTAATGAGGCACGTAGAAAATAAATGTTAATTTCAATGACAAAGTGGGAGATGGTGACACCTATTTCACATCTGTTCAACTCAAGAGTAACTTGCAAAGAGTATAATTCATGGCAGCTCATGGTAAATGAATGAACTCCAGGAGAGTACACAGTCCAAAAATGTGCTTACTAGGTAATTCTGCCTTCCTTTCTGCAACAGAAGTACCTTGTCCACAAAAACTACAAGATCATATGGGTAGTATCTACCTGCCAAGGAGGAGAACAGTCCTTACTTTACCCTGCAGCCTGGAAGACTGGGGGTCAGGTTGAACACTGAGCTTCTTTTAGGATCATAGAATCACCTAGGTTGGGAAAGACCCTTAAGACCACTGAGTACAACCAGAAATATAACACTGCCAAGCCCACCACTAAACCATGTCCTTGAAATATTTTTTGATAATGACTGTTCTGAAACATTAGACAAAATATATTTTATTCTCAACTCCTTTGCAGTTGCAGAGATACTGATGTTTCACCCTATATATCTGGCTTTAAGTTACGATGTTCAGGATCTATAGCAGCTTCTCAAAGCATGGAGTTTGTTTAATCTAATTCTTCATGAGGTTACATGTACACAGAAATCAGCACAACTCCAGAAAACCTCTGAAAACTCGGGCAATGTTAGTGCTCTGTCTGAGTCACTTCCTGAAGCCTCTGCTTGAGAACCTGGCCCTCCACCTCCTCACTGCTCTGTCAGGACCACCTCACAGGCATTATTATGCCCAGTCCACTCAGACTTTAAAGCACATGATAGATAAAAAGCTCAGGCATTCTCAGAATCTGAAGATTATATTTTTCTACAGGATATGCCCATATGAACTGTCTCACCTTCACCAAATAAGGTCTGCTCTTAAGCACCAGATCTGCTGCAGGTGGAACAATTATATACTTTATACAATATTACAAGTTAATAAAAATATTGTTGGGTAAGCCAAGAATATTTATTCAAAATTTTAGCCAGAACCCTTTTATACACCTGATGTTTGCTTTTTGAAACATTAGCTCAATTTTCTGCCCTACCTTCACCTCTTGTGAAGGCTTAGCTTTGACTGCCCATCTTTTCTCTTAATCAAAGGGGAGATGTTCATGAAAGCTTAATTCAAGGGCTTTTGCAAGCAGAAGTTAATATAGAAGTTTGAAAAAGGTTCAAAG
Organism: Myiozetetes cayanensis; assembly: GCF_022539395.1. Lineage (NCBI taxonomy): Eukaryota > Metazoa > Chordata > Aves > Passeriformes > Tyrannidae > Myiozetetes > Myiozetetes cayanensis. The sequence goes on from NW_026087742.1 coordinate 14,702,486, forward strand.
AGAAGGAATCAAACAATTGTCCTGATGTATGTCATCAGGGAAGACTTGGATGAGTGTACTCTCTCTCTTTTTTGTTGTTTTAAAAAAGCAAATCTGCCTAATTATGATTACCTGGATATTTGCCTAAACTTCATCTGTCATGAAGGAAACATAATATGAGAGTCAGAAAGCCTTCACCGTTTTTTCATGTGGCTATGAGATTCTCTGCCCTTGGCAATGTATCCCCCTTGAAATGAAAGGCTACAAAAGATTTGTAGCTGTCAAGTCTGAAGCTTGTCTTTATCTGCTTTATCTTGACAGCCTTGAAATCAAAGGGCTACATGTTCAGCATGTGGAAAAGTGGAAAAGAAAAGATTACTGTATTTAGTTACTTTTGAATATACAGCAAAATGAGCACATGTGGTAAAATATGGGAGTATTTTTTGACTGTTCTATGGACATCAAAAGCAACACTACCATGGGAGTATCATACACACTGTTCCCAGTTTAACTTTTTACTTAAGACGGGTCAGAATCGTAGTTTGCTAATAACCTTACATAGGTTAGACATGGCTTTCTTTCCACAGAGGCCTGCAACTCAAACACAGGCTCAGGTTCTGAATAAATAGCTTCAAACCACTCAGAATTCACCAAAATGGTATTCTGACATATTTCAGTGACCACCAGAGTTGAGATGCCAGGAGTGACACCTCACTTTTAAAACGGCTTCTTTACAGAAAATCACGCTCTCTAATAAATCACATTTTGCCAATGGTGCTTGTGACACTTTTGTTGCCAGTGGTGGCAGATGCTGAAGAAGATTTGCTATTAAACATGTTACTTAATATTTGGAAGAAATTCTTCCCTGTGAGAGTGATGAGGCACTGGAACAGGTTGCCCAAAGAAGCTGTGGCTGCCCCATCCCTGGAAGTGTTCAAGGTCAGGTTGGATCTGACCAGCAACCTGGTCTAGTGAAAGCTGTCCCTGGCAGGAACAGGTGTAACTAGATGATCTTTAAGGCCCCTTCCAACCCAAACCATTCCATGATTCAGTTTTAGTTTCTGTACAGTTACTTGATTTTAGGCATTACATAGTATGGCTGTGGAGGAAGTTGTGATAACTTCACATAACCACAGAAAATGAAGCTCATCAGAGACCTTGAAAAGGCATCTTGTGCATGCCTCTGCCCTAGGGTAGGATCACCAGCCCCTAAGCCACAGCTGTTTTAGTCAGACGGTTCCTGTGAAACTCCAGTAATGGAGATTTCACAGCCTCCCCAAGCAAATAATTTCTGCCCTTAACTGTCCTGGTTAGATGATTTTGGCTAATGCTTAAAGTAAATCTCCCTTGCTGCAATTTAAGGCCATTACCCCTTGTGCTGTCCCAGATGGACACAGAGAATAATTTATTACGCAAATTCTTGCAATCATTTTTTTAACATATTTGAAGGCTGCTTTTATTCCCCCCTTTGGCTTTCCCTTCTCTAAAGTCACATGTAAAAGATAAAAGAAAACTAATGAACAAAAGTTTAATTAGTTCCACATAGCAATACTAAAGTTGTATCCTAAAAATAAAATACTTGGAAAGAACATCAGTAAACCACATTACTCAGGACAGGAGGAGTAATAGCATGCCAGACTGTTTGTGCAACGGAGGAATAGGAACATTGCAAAAGGTCAAAGGGACATCATCATTGAGCAAAACGGCAGCGCTTTCTCTGCATTGACTCCTCTAAAAAAAAAAAAAAAGTTTTTCAAGAATGATGAAAAGAACAAAGATATACATAATTTAAGCTATTAGACCCACGTCAGTATCACTGAACTGAACTGGAGCTTTGCCTACTTGACTGCAGGAAGGATGCTTTTGTATTTAAGGATTAGATCAAAACTTTAGAGACAACTTTAATCCTTGGCTTTCCTTGAGACTTCCTTTGCGATTTGGGGAAATTACCCATTGATAAAACAAGTAGTAGTTTCACTATGTCCTCTTGAACTCTCCTTGTTTTGCTTTTGTAGATGACAAACTGTTTAGGATGGTGGGCTGTCTGTAACAAAAAGCATGTGGGACTCCAGCATAAGAGGAGCCCATCAGCAGAAACTTCTGACTGTGACTGCACCTCAAAATACACCATCAGGCTACTAAACACGGGTAATAGATATCCCACCACAAAATACGTTAAATTTAACTTCAAACTGATTGCCTGTGTCTGTTGGTGATGTTGGATCACGCTTATCTTCAGGAGATGCAAAAGTTGGCTTATAATTCAACATTATAAAGGCAACAAATCTCCAACCCCAAAGTACAGAATACTGCAGTAAGAATCTAATTATTTTTGTTTCCTGATGGTTATTTTAATAAGGGATATATGGAGAAGCAATATGCTAGTGCTGACCTATGAAAAACATAAAATAAATGTTGAGATTATGAGCTATAATAAGTTCTTTAATGCTTTTCTCCATATGTCCCCATAAAGCAGAGAAGTGCATGAATTAAGGAAACATCATTTTTCTACAGATAATAGGCTGATGATAACAAAGACTTAGAGAATGCCTACATGCTGCGCCTAAGCTAGCTCAGATAGCTTAGCAAAGCCATGGAGGTGTAGCTGAAGAAGCTGCTAAAAGTAAAAAAAGGCATCCATATGCCACAGCAGAATTTACTATTAGTGACTGGATGTCTTGAGAGGCTATGATTTAAATATAACATTTACGGTATTAGCATTGATTCTCTTTATTCTGGGGAGACACTAGATTATCATGCTCAAAGTTGCAAGGTTTCCTCCTGTTTTTGCTGCATTATCCTCATTTTTTTGCATTTGACATTGGAGACAAACTATTACTGATTTCCCTACATAGAAGTAGGACAAGATTCAGGTCCTACCTCATCAAACTTTATATATAGATCTCCACCTCTTATTGCCAACTAATCAGCTGGACTAAGAATTTGGTTGCATCTATTTCCTTCTGTGCTCTCCTTTACAGGCCTTTAGAGAGTTTGCCTCTTACTGCTGCTCATTCATACTCTGCCCCTCAAAAACCACTGGTCAAACTCCACCTATTTTATCTGAAAGAAATAAAATAAACCAAATATCTTACACATAATGTGGTACACTCCCTGGCAACAGAAGCAGCAGGCTTTACTTATCAGGCTGCTTTCTGGCTTCCTACGCAGGAATTGAACCTGAGCCCCTGAGCTGTGCATCGTCCTGTTTGGTTGAGATGCAGTTCAATTTGCTTTGATTGCCTTCCAGAGAAAGAATCTGATCCTGAAAAATGCTCTTCAATCCTTCAGAGGGGAAACATGAGCATTTAGGTCCCCTTGAAAGTTAAAGTGAGGACACACAGCCATTCTGTGGATCTAGTCCATGTTAATGAGGCTGAATCTGCTCTGCATGCACTCAGAGCAGGGTCACTTAAAAAACTGCAGAGAGTGACTCTGATTCACCTCATGGCTCACCTTGATATTCCTACTGACAGAAAGGAACATCTTAGAGCCCTCAGCATCCCTCTGACTTGCAGGGCATCACTTACGTTGCCATGTGAATTCTGCCAAGTAATTAAGCCTACTGTAAAATTAAAGCTACACCCTGCCCACAGGACAGTGGGAACTTTAAGATTTCTGGACTGTAGGAAGAAATCTGGTCTTCAAGTAAAATAAAGCAGGGTTTTCCCCAAAGTGCTTAACTAAAGGGTATCCATGCCACACTTTTATTTTTCATCCTTTTCTGACCTTTGATTTAATTTAAGTACTCAAACAATTTTAGCTGTGTTTTCTTCTCAACTTCTCCCACTTCAGGCCACACACACAAAGATCATTCTGTGACCTGACACTCTTCCTCTCTTAAAAACTTCTAGTGAAGAGAAAAAAAAAAGGATGTTATTTTAAACAGCCTCAAACTAAAGGTTTTAAGTCCATTAGGGTAGCTATATTCCCGCCTTTTTTACATTGAATATGTTCTTACAGATTCCTGTAAATGTCTAGGTATGAAAATTGCTCTTTTCCAAAGATGTTCTTCTAGATGACTAAAAATAATTCACTTTTGTTTATATTTTCTTTGTGCAGAATTCAAGGTAACGATATGTATGTTTACTGCTCATCCTTGTCTTTACTGATCTACATTCCTTCATTTTTAATCTGCCTGAATATGTATTTATTGCTGATAAGAGTGGTAGTTGAGACACATTACTCACCTCTTCACATGCCAGATACACTGGCGTCACAAGAAGGTTCCTCAGCCAACCTTGCCAATACCCACTAACCCTCAGCAGCAGGCACCACTTCTGGATGCAAGAAGATACAAGAAGTCCCTCCCAGCAGACTGGCCTTGGAATGACAGGCTAAGTTTGCAATCCCAGGTCGAGACCAGGTTCGTGACAGGTCGTTGGCCTCACAGCATCCGCGTCTTGGAGCCTCTGAACACACACAGTGTATTCGATGTGTAGCTCTATCTATCTCCAAAGGCTCTGAATTACTGATTTAAGAGGGCTTTTTCTTTTCTATTTACATTTTTGTTTATTAAAATAAAATTTCTGTTTGGGGGACTCGTCCTGCCACAATATTTTATGTTTTCATGCAACGTGAGATCCCCTGCCCAGCCACTGCTGATTTAATTTTTTTGTAGCTCCACAGGAACAGTAGGTTGAGGTTCACTTATCACTGAAGAGTCAGGTCACTGACACACTGACACACAAGCTGCTTTTACACACTTGGTGACCTCTGTTTGCTGAGCCAGAGGTGTATGTAAGGCATGCAACTCTTGGGCTCTACCTGCTAGCTACTTGAAAATTGAACTACTGCAATGGTACTCCCAAAGCAAACTTTACTTTGGTTTGGCTTGAGGTACAAGGCAATTCAGCAATTGGCTCTCTCTGAAAGTTCTCCTTTCCTTGTTATTTTCTTCCAAGAATGTTGAAAAAAAAAAAGGAAAAAAAGAACATACTCCACTCCACTTTTAAATTGCTGTTCACTCACTGAAGCGAATAACCCTTATAGCAAATGTGAACACAGTTCAAAAAACATCAGTAAATTAAGCATAATCAAGATAGCAGCATTCTCTCTGAAGGAATATATCATGACAGACATAATATCCCAGAACATCAACTTTCTTCTCTCACTAATTCTATCTTAAGTCCTTCCACAGGGTACATGTAAGGCTTCCAATTTAACTGCTGTGCACTGAGGTGGAAACTGGTTTTTTGACCAAACCTTTATCACCTAAATACTATTTCACTTATTACAGCATTCATATTAGTACCACATTTCACCATAAAGGTGGAATTTCCATAAATTTAGAAAAATATTAGAATTACAGGGCTTTTTTTTCCACAAAAGCCTTTCTCTAAAGGTAATACACTGTCCCAAGAAAAAAAGCTTTGTAATATCAGAGCATGCAAATAGTTCACAAATGTCAGTTATTTTCCACCCTGTATGCACTAAAAGGATGCAAATCACAATAGATGGGCCAAAAGCTTTCTCAAGAGGGACATGTATTGACATCTTTGGACAGTAACAGTAGCAGCAGCCTTTGAATTTTCACTTCAACTAATGCTTAGAAACGACACTGTCAGAAAGGAAACACCTACTGTGCGCCTTCACTTGCCTTCTGATCCCTTATTAGTTAACCCCGAAGTGCATATGTATACAGCCTTAATCCCCAAGTGAGTATCTGGACCAGGGGAAATCTGGAATTAATTGCGAAGTATTTTGGTTACTAATGCAGCTGTTACAAGTGTTTGATTTGGCAAGGGAACAGAAAAGGCACTGCATACCAATTTCGTGAGCCACTGTAAAAGCTGCGTGGAGGCCGTCATCTTCAATCACCGCACAGCTGCGCTCAGGAGAGCATATGGTCCCAACGTCTGCCATTCCCAGAGTATCACATGAATGATGCCCACATAAATCCTGCCCAGAAAAAGGGGGGAAAAAAAGGCATTAAAATAAATTTTTACACCCATAGGTAACATCCGGTTAAAGGCACCAGCCCTTTGCAAACAGCAGAGCCTGGGTAAAGACATCGTCTATCTAAAGATATCAATACAGTTTCAAAGCATGATGAGCCAATCCCACCCCAGTAAAATCAGTGGGACCATTTGCATTGACTTTAACAGGATCTGGATACGTTCTGTAACTAATTATTATTTCGTTTTCTGCTCAAAATTGCACTGAGGTAGATACTCAAAATATGCTGTAGAAGCATTTCTTCATTGGCAATAAAAATAGAATGTCCTCTCTATTTACCAAAGAGAAACAAAGGCACAGAGAGAATGCTTCAGATTCCTGATCAGTCCTTGAACCAGAGATCACCTTTCTTCTCCAAAGGCAAGTCTTACACTCTCACTTAAAAGAAATGAGATTGTTATATGTGAAACCTCGTTCCACATCTGTCAGGTAACACAATGATTAATAGTGTATTACCCAATATACCAAGTATTTAAGCAATTTTCAGAGGTTGCTTAAAGAGTCAGTGATGTGATAGAGTCCAAAGTGCCTTCATTCCCAGTCTTACTAGTGCACCAACTCGACCACGTCCCCTACACACAGATATGGGGTGTCTCCAAAAACCATGCAGGTAGCGTTACGTTTTTTCTTCCATTCAGGATGATGACAATGCTAATGATAATGATGGAAGGAACTTTGGTCACAAATCGTGTTTGAATCATCAGCAGTAACTTTTCTGTGCTTCTGTTGAAGCAGAGGGAAGAATACTAGCCTGAATATGCATACATAATGCTTTTTTTGGATGATAAAGAAAAGTAGGTACCATGCTATTTAGAACACTTCAACATCTCATTGTGCTTGAATGAAATTGTAATTTTCAAGGCATTATAGTATTATCAAATGTTATTATCAAAATGATCAAAGAGTACCTTTTTTCCCCTTCATTTTTAAGACTATCTGCTTCCCTTCACATCTCTTTTTATAAGGACTTCCTTTGATGAAGCCTTTCATAATTAATCCATCTGAATAACAGACACCTTGTATGAGGTTTGAATTGTACGAACAATGTTCACTGATTAGACAGGTTAGGCAAACTTGAAAATGCACAGGATTCAAAATCACTGAAGTAAAAGAAAAACACACAGAGTTCACAGATATTGTGACAGAGCATCTCCTTACAAAAAAATAAAATAATAAAAAAAAATAAAGTTGGGTTTTTTTCCCCCAAGAGGAAACAAAGAAATTTTTCAAGCTAAAAATACACAGCAATATTACATATATGAAGGAAGAATTTCAGGCTCAGTTCTGGCTTCCAGGTGTCTGGGAACTCTTTTCAGTAAGTGCATTCTTGGTGCTACTTAATACCAAGATTTAAATGCTGCAGTACCAATGAACAAAACAGCCTGACAAAAAGAAAGGGGATACAGTTCAAAAGTATTTCAATTTCCAAAATACAGGTGTAATCCATGGTTTAAGAAAAATTTCCATTCTGTAGCAATGCAGATAATATGTAGACAGCTTTCTCTCTAACCCCTCCCAACTCCCCTCCTCAGAATCCAATCAGCTCCCCAGACTTTGCCTCTGGCTCTGCATGGGTTATGGGAAGGTATGGGATGCCCATTTTTAAGTACTTTAAAAGAAATTCAAAATTTTTTTGCTTGTATTTAGGGAAATAAGCTTTGTATCATTTTCAACAGCTCTCAGCCAATGTTGAATGAGGCCCCAGGTGAGATCATGTTATTATAATGTCAAATATCTGGGGCATATTCAATAAAAATGACACAATCCTTAAACTCCTATTACTTTTGCTTGGGTTCATATCCATTTAGCCCTTTATGTATCACTTCTGAATCTGGTCCTTTTGGTCTAAGGGTACGTTTTAGATAAAATAAAACTATACATAGATGTAACTATAAGTGGTTTACCTACAGAAGCACATGTAACAAAACTGAGAAAAAATGCATGTGCATAGTACCAATAAGTATACCTTTCCATGGGGATATAATCTAAATAAATGAGTGTAAGTTGCATAAGAAGTAAGATACCTTTCTACTGCTCTCATGCAGTCCTAAAGGCTGGGGAAAAGTGGTTGGAAAGTAGCCCACTGGAAAAGGATCTGAGGATACTAGTTGACCGTGGCTGAACGTTAGCCAGTGTGTGCCCAGGTGGCCAAGATCATGGCCTGTATCAGCAATAGCGTGACCAGCAGGACTAGGAAAGTGATTCTTCCCCTGTACTCAGCACTGGTGAGGTCACATCTTGAGTGCTGTGTCCAGTTCTGGGCTCCTCACTACAAGAAAGACACTGAGGTGCTGGAGCGTGTCCAGAGAAGGATAACGGAGCTGGGGAAGGGTCTGGAGCACAAGTCTGATGACGAGCAGCTGAGGGACCTAGGGATTATCCAGAAGAGAAGAAGTTTCAGGGGAGACTTTATTGCTCTCTTCAACTACCTGACAGAAGGTTGTAGCCAGGTGGGGGTCAGCCTCTTCTCCCAGGCAACCAGTGACAGGACCAGAGAAAACAGCCTCAAGATGCACTGGGGTGTGTTTAGGTTGGACATTCGGAAGTAATTCTTCACAGAAAGGGTGATTAGATATTGGAAGGGCTGCGTTGAAAGGTGCTGGAGCCACTGTCCCTGAAGGTGTTTAAGGAAAGCATCGATGTGGCACTCACTGCTCTGGTCTCACACGTGGCAGTGTTTGGTCAAAGGTTGGACTTGATGATCTCAGAGGTCTTTTCCAACCTAAATGATTCTGTGATTCTGTGATAGTGCAATTTGACCTGAATCCACACAAGCTTGAAATTCTGAAACTGAAATTCTTACACACGTACCAAAAAGCACATAAATCAGACAGAAAGCAGCTTACTGTAGGAGGTCTAGACTACTCTAAGGTTGACAGTGGCAATAACAGTATAAAATGCATTAATTCAGGCTATGTCTCTGCATGCAGATTCTATGTCATCTAGTCTTTTGTTGTATTTGGGTGCAGTTATTACGTAGATACTTACATCAGTACTGCTGCCAATGTGGGCACAATTGTATCAGCACATAGATGTCTTATGGCAGTGCATGATTTACTTCTATTTGCATACAAGAAGCAGCTATGCCAATGATATGGCTGGGAATTTATACCAGCAGACACAACCAGACCTCACAATGATTCACTGGATTTGATGACACAAGTGTAATTAGAAAAATATAATCTTTTAAGCAGGCAATCTCATAAACTTCCTTAGAGTTACTTCTGATGGGATGTGGGGAACATGGAAAATTACGACAGGGATGTTAACCATAAGCAGCCCCTCTGACTCGTGGCTGGTTAGTAATGTCACCATCACCATTTCAAAAGCTATGCACAGGATTGCGTTACCATCTTCCTTAGTCATTAGGGCTGTATTAGTTAGAGGCTGGCCCTAGGAAATCCCACAGCAGGAAATAAATGGTTCTGAAAACTGTAAAATTACCTAGCTCCTCCAATTCCCCACGGACAGCTGGGAAACAGCTGTCCTCAGATGGTGTGGGACCAACGGTTCCCATAAAGGAGAAGAGAGTGACTGCACTGGGGTCAGGATGTGGTGGACAGTGATGCAGAAAAGCTCTGCTGCCTCCAGCCAGCCCCATTTCCACATCCACGCTGCTGCCCCAGTACTCTGAGTAAGGCTGTGTGGGAAGTCCTGAAGTCATGTACCAAATCCCATCTGGGAAGTGGCAGAGGTGGCTTGTAAAGGATTTGGGAAACAAGGACAGGAAATATTTTCTGGCATTAGCTTCTTTGTATATGAAGCTGTTTCTGGGACGTCTATGGGTTGCCCATCTGCTGATAGAGCAGGGCATGCAATGGCAAGGCTTTGAACAGAGATCATGTGTTAAGCCTCCTGGTTTTCCTTGCCAACTTCAGTCCTCAGTGACTGCCTGAGGATGCTTTTTCTCAGCTAATGCTGACATTGTCAAGAATCATTTGGGCTCAGCTCCGTTATGTTGTCAACTCATCGTCTCATTTATTCTTCACTTCTCTTGCCTCTGCATGATTTGAACTTTATTTCTATATCTAATATTTTCTATTTCTAATATTTCTATTCATAGCATCACATAGTATATATTACAAACAAAACTGTAGCCTATCAAGTGGTATGTCTGAGATAAATATTCTGAAAAGTTTGTTACTGGGTCAACTCACTGATACCAGCTTCCCAACAGTATGACTTCAAGTGATGTTACTGAAAATCATGCCTGTTTACACTTCCACTGATTTAAATCTTGATGGCAAAATTTCTCATGACTTAAAACTCTTATAGCTGCACTGGCTATGGATTATTTGCTACCACCATCGTTATATTTTTTTTTATTTTCCTGGGCAGTCTTGGAAAGCAATCTACAACTTTTAAGAAGTAACATTTCTGGGAGTACAGTAAAAGGTTTTATTCCCTTGAAAATATTTTAATTTTTCTGCTAAAAACAGGCCCCAATGTAATCATGCAAACTAAAAAATCTGTAAGGGTTGCCTCAACTTCTCATACTCCAGCTAAAGCACTAGGAAAAAGGGGACTCGGGATACTTAAGTTTCCCGTGATTATTTCACTCTGGTGTTTTGCTTCTATTAGAAAGTTAATCAGTTACTCAGATCTGTATACTCAAATGCCTTGAAACAGTGGCAGAAGCTTCAAAGAATGAGTGTTTCTTGATATTTCTAAACAAGGAATGCAGCCTGGCCCTTGATCTGCGTTACAGTAGTTTCAAAACAAGAATGACTAGGAAATGCATTTGTTACACAGGAGGCAATAGATGGCAAGACTTAAAACTTTGGCAAAGGAATGACTTAGGAAAACTAAGCTGTACATCGTAAAACTAGTAGTTAATTAGACAGCTTATTAGAGGCAAAGATTTCTTGGCATTCAAAATACATCAAGAGCAGCCGGCTGTCTGCCATGTATACATGGCATTGCGGTGAAAGAAGATAACTGTCACTGCATCTTGCTGGAGCAGTGAATTTATTTTATGTGAAATTTGTTTAGTAGGCTTAAAAAACCAAACAAACAAAAACTGTTTAGTGAAAGCTGGTATTGGGTCAGAGCCTGCTGACCAGATCCAAACCAGGATGTAAACACCAACATGGACAGTTTGATGGAATGTACAGGAAGAAGAACATGTCATCTGGTCTTCTGAGTTATCTACCCTTTCTAGGGCTTGCAGTTTGTGACCTTATGAGCCCTGAAGAGCCACAGTTTCACAGTCCTAAGCAGCTTAGCACTTTGCTTATACTAAAGCTTGATTGGTTTTGAGATGCTTAATGTTTCTTCACCTTTATCCCTGACAGAAGTTAAACCTACAGATAGATGTTCTCAGATCAGATGCACGAGAAACCTACAGAATGAGGCTTTCTATCAGGCAAAGCTGCATTTCACCTTCTCGTAAAGCACAGCTAAGAGCTTTTACATCTCTGTGTGTTTCTTCACTTGCTCTTCTGGGTGTTTTACGATGGATCATCAGCTAAAGCCTTTGCCCACTAAGAACATGATCCAGCTTCAAATTCCTTTAGGGATGAGGCCAATTAGAAGCATGTCTCTTAGGAGAGCACCATATGGTCTACACTAGACTATGGCCTACAGGGAAGGTCTGCACGTGCCCATGCACACAGGGAGTTGTGGCTCTTCCTGCAACAGCCAATGTGCCAAAGGCTTCCCTGGCCCAGGCTGCTGTTAGTGCTTACAGTGCTTGGTGAAGAGACCTAGTTTTGGTCCCTTCCTCAGCTTGCTTCTCTATTTTACACTGAACAGTCCTGTGGTAAATTACAGAAACAGTCCTCTCTCCGTGCTTCAGGAACCCAGACCACCTTGCTCTAAGCAGTGCACTCCAGTCAGCGGCTTCAGGTCACGATTCCTCTCGTTCTCACCATATGAATTACTCACTAAACAGTGACATAGCTTTGGTCAGAGGGGTGGAAAGTTTCCTTAACACCTGGAACAGCTTACAACCTACTGGTTAAGGACCTCTCCTGGGAGGTGGGCGATACAGACCTAAAATCCCTCAAGCGGAGGAAGGAATTAAGTATGACTTTCCGACTTCCTGCAGCAGCATTCCCACCGCAGCCCTGTAAAGGGAGGGCGGGGTGAGGCGGCATTCGGAACACACACACATCCACCCTCCCATGTGCCCCTCTGCAAAGTGGGTGAACGTTTATTAATGCCACAGCAACGTGGAACGGTGCATGTGGAGGGAGCTGAGGTTCACCCAAACAGAAAGGATTACAGGTATCGCCCAAGGAGGGGCACAACCTCTGCAAGGCAAAAGGAGCATATGACTGAAGCTGACATTCTGCAAAAGGTATACTGGAAATAAGGGCTAAGGGGTGAACAAAGTAATTGGGGCATGGTCTATTTTACCCTCAGCTAATACTATGACACTTAAAAGAAAGGCTTTGCAAGCCAAAATAGTAGGACAGTGTTCTGGAGGAAGACTGCTGTGAAAAGTCTTCTTGAGACACTGGCGGGTCTCTCTCATGGGGATGTCTAGGTTAGAGCACCAAGGAGAGGGCCTGGTCATGACTATGAAGAGAGGAAGGACTCCAATGAAACTCACAGGGATACTGCTTTGTCCTTCTCCCCAGCCACATTTTGAGAAAATGGCCAAAGCCTGGTTAGCTTTTGAGGAAAACCAGAATGTTGACACCTGCCATATCTACCACAACAACAGTCACATATTTTTATCCAGTAGCTGAGCTTAAAAATTGAGATTGTCTGCCTTTTGGGTTCATACTATAAACATAGGCCTGAGGTTTGGGCATCTGAATATCACATGTAGAGAGCTGTCTTTCTGAATTTTAAGTAAGGTGAAATTCAAGAAAACCCAGCGTATGCAGGACATTTTTTCTAGCTCAGTTTAACACATGCATGCTACACTTGCTGGCTTCAGAAATTACCTCCTCACCAGTCTGGATATTTATGCATGTTCTCATTCTCCCCCTTTATGCTACAGGGACCCTATGCACTCATCATGTGAGGACACTCTGAAGCAAAGTATTAGAAATAGAGCCTAAATTGGATTAAGCTTTTATGTTATGAAGGGACAGATTAACAAAATGTTTTTTTCCCTAGAGCAATGAAAGAATACACAGCAGTATTACCAAAGGTTATTTAAAAACATTGACAAATTGGGTATAAAGCATTTGAACTCTGCATGGGGAGGAGAAGTTTCAGTTATGAAACAGGTGACTGGTTAGCAAGGAAAAACGTGTGATTTAACCTGCCTAGCCCATAGTTCCTTCTTGGGAAGCTCCACACCATCTCTCTAGATCAGTGTGAATAACATTGCATCTCCTCTATGTTATGTCCCACTTTATTTTCCCCAGGGATGTTATTTAAATGTTATATTTGCAACAAAATTGGTGAAAATACTACGAAACCAGTAAAAACATCATACTATAATTTCTTCACAGTAATAATAATAAACAATGAAATATATTCTATTGACCATTGGTACAATGACTTGTTTTACCACCATGGGATAATAACTGTGGGAAGACGATAACAGAGAAAAGAAAAAAAAAGGCAAGAAAGAATTAGAGCCAAAGAAAGCGTGTGTTCCATGCAAGGAAATTATCATCTATAGAGCTGAGATAATATAAAGCTTGGTGTCAAATTTCAACAGCACTGTCAGATGGACAGTTAAACTAAATCACAGACACAAGACCCATATAATTACTGTGCAGAAAAAGGAAGGACAGCAGCCTTTGGCTCTAGCATGAACTTTTTTGTTAGAGCCAGGCATGATGGTACTATCACGGATGATGCTAACAAACACTTAGGAAAGTATTTTTTATTGCTCCTGATATCTGTATCTACTGTGAGAAATATCTGTTTTAACCCTCATATGATTCAGAACTAGGAGGGAAGGAAGAGAGCTGGATTTTGTCCAAACACATTCAATAGTTCACTTGGAATTTAACTAAGGGTCACTAATGAAATAGATTAGATGAATTCTAGAGGATAATTGCAGAGTAGGCTAGACCACGGAAAAAGTACAGTGTGAGTTGAACTGCAGGTCGCAAGTCAGGTCTAATATGTTCTTCTACTGTGACAAATAATCTGGCAAGTATTTTGTTGCACCCATAAAAATCTGAAGATAACCTGCTTCCAGCTTCCGAGAACTGTTCACAATAAAAAGAGGTTGAAACAGACTGAATGCTAAATTTGCTGTTGACTTCACTGCCATTAAGAACAAGTGAGCTCATTTCCAGGGAAAGAGGGCTGTATAAGCTCTTCCTCCTCCCCACCACACAGTCACTTCCCTACCTGCTGCATGGGGTGCAGGACTCACCTGGCCACCAGCTGATTGAATCCTTGCACCACCATATTCCATGGAGGATGCTCTAAGCGTGCGTGCAGCCCAAAAATTTACAGCTGCTGTCAAGGACTCAACCACAAAGTAGTTGAACAGCAGGGGACCCATGTACTCTCTGATGTTCTTATGGCTAGGCTGCCTTAATGAGAGCTCTCATGGGATTTAGAAACACCAGAAAATTATCCCTTTTTATTACTGCCAAGTCAGACCTCTGTCATGTTTGATACTGGCCATCATGGCCCAAAATGAGAGACTGAGCTCCCCGGGAAAAGACCCTTATCAGATTTTGGGAATTTGCATAATCACTGTGGAACCCAACTAGATTTCTGCAATATTCAGTGACAGATAATGTCTGTGTTCACTGAAGGTTTTCACAATCTCCTACACAATTGATAACAATCGTCAGACATGTTCCTTGCAGTTACAGAATAAACATAGGACACATTGCAGCTAATGGACAGGTAAGTGGCCCTTGCCATCACTGGTAAGCAATACAGAGCCTTAAAATAGCTTTAACATGTTGCCTGTATCACCCAAAACTGAACTCATGTTCATATTTATTTACTATTTACTACAGTCTGCAGCATAATTGCTTTAAAGCCCTTATCAAATGAAACACAGATTATGACTGAAAGTAAGTGGTTATTTTAACTCAGAATCAGTAAATTTACTTCTAAAAAATCTTTTTGTATGGGAAGTACTTCCTAGTATGAATAATGATGATGACCATAATTTGAACTGCCAGCACTAATTTTATAATAAGAGAGAGCTGCCAGCACACCCTTAGTGTATCAGTGGTTGCTAATTTATCTTTAGAGAAGTAAAGACAACCAAAGAAGAGGAAGCAATAGTGCTGAATTCTGTCAGGATTCTTCCTTTCTGAGGCATTCCAATAAAGCTACTATCTTTTCAGACAGCCTCTTCTGGTGTAAAAATAGCATCCAAGTAAATGTCACCCCATGACAAAGATAATTATTATATTAGAGACTTGTATGACAACAGGCATGCAAAATGTAGATTCTGTTTACACGTAAACAGTTACATACAGCTGAGAACATGCATTCAGCTGACAAATGATTTGCAAATATTATTCTGTTGACGGAGAGACACAAAGTTCAAGGTGGCCTTGGTTAGTAAACAAAGACGGAAAATGTACCTCACACACTTACCCCATGCCTAAAAAACAAGCCATTTCGAAAAAGACATCTGGGGGTTCAAGAATCAGCACGACAGTATTCAGAGCCCATCAAAACACGCGGCCACGGCTTGGCGTCTTGTAGCTAGGCAACGTACTTCATACATTCAAAACATAGTTGTAAAAGTGCGATTCTCCTGCCAATTGCTGCCACTCTCATTGAAAAGCCAAACTGGAAAAAATATCTCTTTAGTTCAAAGTGGGGCTGTTTTCTCCAGGAAACATCTTTACTGCTTTTTCATCCTTTAACCCTTTTCGTGTTTACATTCCAAGAGCAGCAAACAGATTCATGTTGACATTTCAAGTGTAAGCATATAAAAATCGTGTGGACTCACACATACTCCCTGCAAAGAACATCATGAACACATGTACTGAGAAACCCTCGTCTTGTTCTTATTGAGTAAAATACCAAAACACAATGCCAAACAATGTGCTGCAACGCCAAACAATGTGCATGTGCACAGAGCAAACCATTAAAGCAGATTAAGTTATCCTGAACTGCATCGAGGAGATAATCCTACAGTTAAAGCTGTTAAAATGTAAACTAAGGAAAAGGAAGCCTGCGCTTTTTTCCTTGGGAAGCATTTACATCCCTAAGTAGCAATGCAAGCAATATTTGCACCTTAAGAGTGGAAGAAGACCACAGGAACTGTGATGTTTTGTGTAGTTTATGTACTACTTACATCCAAAAGAAGTAACTCTACACATGGAAGATGCATTGCTCAGGAGTCTTTGAAAGTGGGTTACTGATTAGCAGCACACTCTTACTCTGCCAGGAGGGCATCCATGCAAAGAATCACAGATAAGCATCTGTAAAGCAAGTGCACTTTAAATTCACATCCTATGTCAATCCAAATTAACTTAGTAATTGATGTTAAGGTTCACAGCCTGCCACCCTAAGAGTTTCTGAAATGTCATAAATCCCAGGGAAATAAATGGGAATGCTGGCAGAGAGAAATACTCTTCAGTGAGAAGCAATCGATTCTGGCCCAGGTGTAATTAATAAGCCATTAGAAAGGATGCTTACAGCAAAAAGCAAGAGCATTCTGACCCAGACTAGGTAGCATACTTTCATTCAGATTATAATGATAAAAAAATGAAATTTTGCAAATTAGACTGATGGGCTTTAAACTGCTGAAAAAGGCTCCCGTTGTACAAGTGATGCCTGACTGACACAGAACCTAATGTTTCAACTATTTACAGCTATAAAAGCAAGCCAGGCATTTTTTTCCCCCTTCTGGAGCAACTCCTTCCACAAACCATCCAAAGCATCCTTTTTGGCAGGCTCCTATGATGTAGAAAAGCAGGAGAACTCAAATGAACGGAAAGTCATGCAGTTATTTTTTTCATACTTGGGGAAGGGAAAAAAGGAAAACACCAAACCCAAACCGCTGAAGGGATATTCTTACAGAAGAACTTCATTGCATAAACTCGGCCACATGTCTACTAGAGCAATGTCCCTTAACGACCTCTGGCAATGCAATTAATCAACAACCAAGCGTGGAGCAAAGCACGGCTCTGCATGGGTAATACCAGTCAGATCCAACTCACAGTTATCAGGACGCCCATTTTTCACTTGGGGGGCAAGAAAGGGACTTCATCCCCTCACCAGCAGCCCAACTCACTCAACTTTTGCAGCTCTGTTTACCTCTGGTTTGCATTTACGTCCTACACTGGAACCACAAGTGTTGCTGGTTTCCAGCGCGGTCGAGCTATTCTTGCTGGAAATAGCATCTCAATGCACTCAACAAGGAAGTCGTCTGTACTCTTAAGGTGTTATCCACTGTTTTCACTAGCAGGTTTGTTTGGGGACTAATTTAGGCTAGGAAGCGCTATTAGCCCTTTCTGTTTGGACCATCACTGCAGAGAGAGAGGAGCTGCATGTTAAACATCTCACTGGGAAAGGTGGGACAATGTCATGTCTCAAGCAGAGATAAGTTGGGTGGCCTCAGCTGAGTTCCCCCGATCAGGCAAATCACCTCCTCTCCACCCTGGCAGGAGTCCCAACTTTCGTGCACTGGCACGAAAATGTGTACCCGCAGTGGGGGTGACTGTGCAGGAGGGGGTAGCGGGCACACAGAAATGCGTGTACCACCGGTTGGGTTCTCAACCCCTCCTCCATCCCTGTCAGCTGCCCCTGAGGTGCAGTGCAACCCGACGGGAGAGCCGAATCCGTGGGCAGGGAGGCAACCACGGGGCAAAGCAGAGCATCGTGTCTGGAGGCCCGCCAGGCTCGCCACGCTGATGCTCGGCCACCCACGGCCCGAGGACCATCACGCCGCTGCCGGCCAGGGCGATGCCTACCTCGCGGGTGAAGAGGATGGCGGCATCGTAGTGCTCGTCGTGGTCGTCGTCGAGGCGGTTGTGCTGGTGCTGCCACTTGCAGAAGTTCTTGAGAGTGGTGGCGGCGTTCCTGTTGACCTCCAGCCCCTTCTCCTTCTCGCCCAGGGCCACCACCTTCACCACGGCCAGCCGGACGTGGTTCTCCAGGCTGGCGTGGGCGTAGAGCCGGGAGGCGATGGAGGCCAAGGTGAGCAGGTAGTGCTGCAGCCCCTTCCCGTACTTGCGGACCATGGAGGCGTCGGCCACCAGCAGCAGCTCCACCTGCCGGGCCCGGGAGACGGAGCGACGCCGCCGCCGCCGCCGCCCGTCCCCCGCCGCAGCCCCGGCGGGGTCGCGGGTCTCGCAGCTGGTGCGGGCGGGCACCGTCTCGAAGCTGAAGCGCTCCCTGCGGAAGAGGTGCGGGGTTCGGGCCGGGCCCTCCCCGTAGATCCGCGGGCCGGCCGCCTCCGCTGTGCGCCGCGCCGGCCGGACGGTGTAGCGGGAGCGCCCCACGGCGAAGAAGCCGTCGAGGCCGCCGCAGAGGTCGAAGACGGCGAGGGAGCGGGGGCTGCCGTCCACCGTGCCGCGGTAGTGGCAGCGCGTCCCGTCGCGCTCCAGGTCGAGCAGGAAGCGCTGTCCCCCGGCGTAGAGCACATACCCCGCCTTGCCGCCCCCCGCGTAGGTCGGGTCGAGGCGCCGCACGACGCCGCTGGCCCCGCGGGGCGGCCCGGGGGCGGGGGCCGGGGGCGGCGGCGGCGGCGCTCCCGGGTCGGCAGGTGCCGGCGGCGAGGCCAGAGCGCGGTGCGGCTGGGCCGCCAGCAGCAGCGACAGCAGCCTCAGGAGCATCCTGCCCCGCCGTCAGGAGCGGCGGCGGGAATTAGGAAGAGTAATAATAATAACAGGAGTCGGGGACGGCGGTGGAAAGAGCCGGCCCGGCGGAGCGCAGCAGCGTTAGTTAAGGGACGGGAAGAAGGGGGATGATGGGGGGGAAGGGAAAAAAAAAAAGAAAAAAAAAGAAAAAGAAAGTTCTCCCTCCCAAACTCGAGTCAAGTGTGAGTGGGAGAGAAAAAAATGTCAACAAAAGCCGCTCGCGTGTGAACTTTGTGTTTCTCAGCAGGGAAGAGCCGGGAGCACATGGAAGGAGAGAGAGAGGTAAAAAAATCCCAAATCGCTGCTGCTGCCGGGGAGGCAAAGTGGGGAAAGAGGAAAAGGAGGAGAGGAGGCTCGGAGCCGGCAAGTAGAGAAGTTTGAGCACTTCCCACTCCTCTTCCACTTCTCTGCTGTAGTCACCGGATCATCACCAGCAGCAGCAGGGGCAGGGGCCAGGTCTGCTGCTATTCGGCACTTTCTCGGGCTCCGGTGGGCTCCCTTTCCTTCTTTTGCCCCCTTTTGTTTTGAAGACCAAAGAAGGAGACAAGAAATGCAGGCACCAAAAACCGCCTCGATCGTCTCCGGTGAGATGGTTAAAAAGGAAAAGAAAAAAAAAAAAAAAGTGCCCAAGAAGCGGAAAACGTCCTGGATTTCTGTAAAAGCGCCCTCCCTGTATCTTTTCTGTTGTTGTTGTTATCCCCAGTCTGTCGATGTGAACAAGAGGAGAAGGGAGAGAAATGTGAAGATGAGAGGAGGTGGAACAATGAATTTATAGCGGAATGCCATCCTGCAATGGCAATTTCAACAATTCGTCACTGCAGGCTGCCTCTTAAAGGGAGAGCTTCAAAACCACCACTCCCACACTTCCTTCTCATTTAATCAGACAGAAGGAGAAACTTGAGGGGAGGCGGAAAGGGGGGGCGGCTGCGGGGGGAGGAGAAAAGGAGGGATAGTGAGCGGGAGAGAGGGAAGCAGAAGAGGGGAAGAGCCGGTGGAAGTCGGGGAGGGGAGAGAGACCGGCAGAAAAAACTGTGTGTGAAAACCGCGAGGTTTTCCCCGAAACGCTTGAAACCCCGGAGTCACCCGGGGTCTGAGCTGTCACCGCTGGCCGGGGACGGTGGAGCCGCGCTTACCTCCCGTCGTGCCCGCCGCCCCCGCTCTGCTGCCGGGCGCTGCAGTTTGCAAAGCTCGGTGGAGGAGGCAGGTTTGCGTCTGGCTCCGGAGGGGAGGGAAGCGGCCGGGGCTTTTCGGAGAACGCCGGTGATGCGGCGCCCGAGGGCGGCCGGGGGAGCGGAGCGGGTGCGGCGGGCGGGGGGTGTCCCCGGCACTGCCCCCCGTGTCCCGGCTCGGCCCCTGCCCATGCCTCTTTCCCGGGTCGGCGGCAGCGCCAAACTTCCCCTCTTTGTCTGGGCGGCCGCGGCTCGTCTGCATCCAGCCTGTCATTAAGACCCGGCAAGCTGTCATCTAGTGTGGACTGTGATTTCCCCTGAGCCCCGAGGACGAGAGAGGGCGGGGAAGAGGTAATGCTTGCTCTAATCTTTCGAATGACTTCAGATACTTAGATCATCCCCCCGCTGACACACATATCCACTAACCCTATTCCCTCGTCTTCCACCCCCTGCTTCGTGCTCCAGCAGGGACACCGCGAAGTGCAGATGACTACATTTCCCTTTTCATGTGCCCTTTCCACCTAAACATTGCCCACAGAGTGAGTGGAGATTGGCAAACAGCTAATTCTCTGCCCAGACCGTGGGCTGGAAGGCAGTGTAATCTCTGGGAAGGCAGGAAGAAGTGGAACCCTGAGGACTCCGACCCCGCTGATTTTCCCCTGCCAAGGTACGGACCCTGCATCGTCAGGGCCTTGCCTTGCACCAAGTCAAGCATGGATGCACGGGAAACAGCAGTGCTTATTTTCTCGTGTTTCCTCTCCGTGTCCCAAAAGGGGTGCTTGGAACAGGTGCTCTCTGGCTGAGGGACTCCAGGCGGATGCAGATCTCCAACCCCGTCCTCACCTGCAAGCAACATCTCAGCCCGACTGCTCTGTCTGCAAGAGAGTGATGTGCACATCTGTGATGCTTTGCAGGATCAGGGCCATGGTGGTGGGATGCACAGAGAATGGCAGACCAGCACCTGCCTCTGTAGCTTCCAGGGGCTGCTTTGAGAGTCTGGCACTTCTCTGAGGAACAGGCTAACTAAAGGCACAAATGTTTCAAAAATGAATATTCCCATGTAAATGATTACATTAACATAACCCTGAGGTTATGCTTATGAAATGTTTGACTCACTGAAGTTTTGCCAGTGTTCTTTCTTCCTTTTCCATTTTTCCAGAAATGGTGATACCTGAGATAAAAAGTTCATTTCTCAACCTCCTGGTATCTCTTATTCTGCATTTCAGTATTCTGTCATCACCAAAAGTTTTCGACTGGAGTCAGTAAGTTTCAAAATTAAGAGTTATATATCAGGAAGGTCACATTAACATTTTTGGGCATTGGTCCAGGACTATTCAACATTAAAAAATTTAAACATTTTCTCAGCTACTTTAAGCTAGTTATAAAGTTAAAATAATTGAAGAAAAATTTAAAGAGAGAGAAAGAAGAAGACAAGTTTTGATTAGAAAAAGAACATGTAATTTGTCTCACACTTTTCCTTGGATGGGTTTTGTTTTTCATTTGAGATTAATGTATATCTGTTCAGTACCAACAATATTTTTATTGACTTCACTGGGACCTGATCAAGCCCTGGATTTGCAAATATGTCTGGATCCAAACTCCCAGATACCCCTGGGAGAGATGCTAAAGATGAGATCTGGGATAAGGAATGTATTTTGGATAACAACCTCAGAAACTCTCATTAAAAAAGTGTTAGTTTGTCAATGAAAAGGCATATGGTGCACAAGAGACCAGTGTAAGGTTCCCCCATGCTTCAGCCTAATTCCAACTGTCCGGACATATAACCTTGGAAAACCAGGAATGATTAGAAGGGCTAGTGATAATTAAATGCTGTGTCTCGCTGCTCATCTCTTGTGTTGTCTTTGATTTCCCAAATGACAGGAAAAGTTGGCTAAGCTTCCACAGTGCTCTGTTTCACTGAGCAAGGATCTAGGCTTTCCAGGAAGGTACAAATTAGCCTTTACAAATTACCCCATAGATTATGAAATCTTTCCTATTTATATTTCAAAACTGCAATAACTCAGCACAGCAGTGCAATAATGGAAAGATAGGTCAGTCATGCCTCTTGCAATGAGAGAGACCTCTTTTAGTCTGAGAGCCTGGAAGTGTAAGGATAAATCATAGAAATGAATCATCTTTTTCCTCACAGTTTTGCCCTCTTACCCTCCTTTTACAGTTACAGCACTGCCTTTAAACAAGAAATCCTGTTAACATGTCCCAAGTTGTGGATGACACTAAATCCTTGTCAAACAGTTCTGACCTGGAAATTTCAAAGCTGACCTTTCTCAACTGAGAGATAGAGAGCCAGAAATCCTCAATTAGCTTTAAGGCACAACACAAGTTTTGTGCACTTTGGACCAATTCAATACTGATGAAAGAAGACGCAATCCCCTTGAGTCTCTGGGAGCTACAAGCTGCTTTCATTAAGTTGTGTTTCACCCCCTGGGTTTGTCCGTGAAAACTTTTAGGATTCTGCAAATAACAGTCTTGGTAGCTGGGGATTCCTGATCATGTAATATCTTAGGCACATAAGAAACATTGCTCTAAGCAGTAGAAACACTCACATGAAGGAATAGCTTGAGGGACATGGAGATCTGTGTGTCCTTTAAATTGTTTATAAAATGGTCCCACTTTGTATCACCTCTTTGTCAATTCTTAGTCGTGTTACAAGGGGTAGAAAACCATAAATCCAACTGGATTGTTGACAATTAGCCCTGTGTTTGCCTGCAACCCCCTGACAGTAGTTAAGGACTAGCAGAGATGTTCTACCCAAACACCGCCTGTCTTTCACCATTAACCAAACTCTTTCTCCTTGAATATTAAAATAATTCTGTTCAGAGTTTATTGTTCTGGTGTTAGGACTGTCTGGCATTTCTATATAATTGCACAGGGAAGATAGCAATTACTATGGGAGGCAACAGTTGTTCTATAAAAATAAAAGAAAACCAAATCAAACCCAGGAAAACTACCTGCTCATCATGTTTCAAAGTAATACCAAGCAAACAGCATTTGATAGGCTTGTGATCAACACAGGGAACTGGCCCCAGGTTTGGGTAAGATCCTATTCAAGAAGCTGTCTGTAGCAACACACTTCTTAACGTGGGACAACTTTGTCCCTCCTGAGAATTGAAAGCCTCTGTTCTATTAACTTTATAGGAAATTTTGATACGTTGAGAAGGACTTGGGGGTGCTGGTGGATGAGAGGCTGGACATGACCTGGCCGTGTGCACTGTTGGAGTGAGTCCAGAGGAGGCCAACAAGATGATCAGAGGGGTGGAGTACCTCTGCTATGAGGAATTGGGATTCTTCAGCCTGGGAAAGAGAAGGCTTTTTGGTGACCTAATTGTGGCGTTGCAGTGCCTGAAGGGAACCTACAGGAAAGATGGGACAAGACCGTGGAGTGACAGGATAAGGGGAATGGCTTCAAACTGTCAAAGAGTAGATTTTGATTGGATATTAAAAAGAAATCTTTCCTGTGAGGGTGTTGAGGCCCTGGCACAGGTTATCCAGAGCAGCTGTGGCTGCCCCATCCCTGGAAGTGTTCAAGGCCAGGTTGGATGGGATTCTGAGCAACCTGGTCTCATGGAAGGTGTCTCTGCCTACGGCAGGGTGGTTGGAACAGGATGATCTTCAGGGTCCCCTTCCAACCCAAACCATTATGATTCTCTGATTCTATGATATCGGCAAGGTGAAGCCTGCCTGCAGCAGGACGCTGTTTGAATCTTTATTCCCCCAGAATAAAGCAAAACTGGTGATATTTTGCTGCTTCTCTAATCTGCTATGGTTTATTGGTCTTGTAAGCAGTTTTAACAATACAAACATTATGATTATAATGTTCAAGTCTATTAACTTTAAAGCTTTCCTATAGCTGAAGACAGTGTCAACCACTGAAGAAATTTATTTCTAAAGGGCTCATTAATAAATTATTAATTATAAGTAATTTTGCAAAGAGCTCTTAAAGATTAATATTTTAGGCTAGCGTTCTGGAAAGGACTAGATATTCCATCACATGGAATAAGTTATACAGCCTTGACCCCCAGCCTAGGACAGCAGCATAGTCAACATTGTTCCTTATTTGGACCATGTGTCTTTACATGGCTTGAATACTATGAAAACCCATTCAGATGGAGACCTCTTGGCAGTTGTTTTGACCGAGTCTAAGTTGCTTGTTGATATTGAAATGAGTTTGTGGTTGATAAATAAGACAATACCACCGTTACTGGTGTATCCTTCCTGCTTGTCTTACCAGATGTGTTGGGAATTGAGGGCTTCTGGAGACTGAGGTAACTTCTTTGTCCTTCTCATGTTGCACGTGGCAAAGGCAGTAGTGGAAAGCTTGCTGTGGGCTGTACATTCTCTCTGTTCCACAGCTGGCATTTCCTCCACACACAGCTGGCATTTCTAAGGAGTCTGGTACAGTTTTTATAGGATTTAAATTATTTATTTAAAGGTCAAGTAACATCTACCTCAGAAAAACAATTCTAAAGTATTTTCACAATAAGACACAGGCTGGTGTTGCTCAGTGTGCAGGTTCTTGGGTGGCATTAGTCAGGTTGTACCTTTGTGCTGCTCACAAGCCACCACTGCATTTGGCCACCACCTGCAGTTGTTATAATTGGCCAGGTTTAAAATAAAATTATCTTCAGTTACAATAAGATCGTGAACTTAAAGCAGTCATACTTGGTAAGGAATGCTCCTGGTGTGAAGCACTGTAGCTTTAAGGCAAAATGTTTTGCTTGTTTCTTTATGGTCAATGACATCTTCAAGTACAGCCATGTGGGAGTGAAGGAGACGCCTTTGGCTTGGGGCTTATGTTTTTATAAGTGGCATGTGTAAATAATGTATCAAGCATATAACAGATCCAGTAGGCTGGAAATCTTACATTTGACATCAGCTTCATTTTTCTGTAAGAGCTAAGGAGGCAGACATAAGGGGTATGAAGCTGAAGGTGGATTGGGCACTGTTTAAATAGCAGTATTGTTTTAGTGTAGCAACACAAGAATATTGTGAATTTGTGGGTACCATATCAAATTAAAATAGGAAACTGTTTGAGGCCTGGCTAGAAATCAGATTGTTAGCGTATCAGCTTATGGAGGAGGAAAAGAGATTTCTGCAAGATTAATCATATATAAAAATAAATGAGACACAAATGAAAAATTGTATTTCCTAGGCATTGACCTAGAGAATAGACTGGAATGGGGTCCTCAGCTTCCTACAGCTGTTGCAAGAAATGGACTCACATAAGCCATAAGTGAGTATTTGTGACCATTGAACCTACTATGAATTTTATTTAAAAACACATGTTGGGTGGAGGCAGTGCTCTGCAGGAAGTATCAGATGTTAGTGCAGTAAGTATCAGACCCTTTTCCTTTTTTATTTTCTGAACAGCAGCAAGATAATCAGAGGAAGGGTAAAATGTTAAACTTTCCTTATAAAAAAAATGACACTTGTTATAAAAATACATTTTAAGAGTGCAAGATGTGCATGTGATGTATGCTACAGCTGTTCGTTCAGAACACTAGAAGGCCCAAAAAACTCTCGAGTATAGTTTGTATGAGGAACAGCAGACATTCAATTAATCTCAGTCCTAGAATTTTACAGCCAATATGTGGTCTCTGAACATCTCTGCTCTAGTTAGCAGAACATCTGTAGTAGAAAAACAGAACTCAAATAAATCTGCATTCTCTTGTAGCCCTCCAAACCTTACCACTTTTTATCATTATTTCTTTAAATTTTTTTCCAAAGATTTGTATGTTTAACTGCTCCCTGTCCTCCCAGCTCCATTTGTGAATCTTTCAGCGAGCTGTGCAACTTAAAATTTTTATTGAGCTTCATCTAAACAAAAACTAATTCAATGCTGAATTAGCAGACCCACTTCTACTCAAATCTTGTTTTCCTTTTTTGCACATAGACTGTGTATATGTATCCTTAAACACCTAGATCTGAAATTCTGGAATTCTGGAGCAATTATAATAAAAGAAATGCCTCAAGTGTTCTTTTTTGTTTTTGTTTTTGGTTTTGTTTTTTTTTTTTAGTCAAGTCCTCAGTTTATACAAATTGGGTTAGTTCCATGTGGGCAAATTGTTAGAACCATAGCTTTATGAATTTACACACCTATAAATGATATTCCAGTACTGTAGGTGGAATATCTTTTTCCATGTCATCTGAGGCATAAACCAGAAAATTTACTTCCCTAGACTTCAAAGTTAAAACTGTAAGAGTGATTAAAGAGAAATTTAAAACAAACATTCACTTGCCAGATCTCACCTGGCATTAATACACACGCTTCACCACTTAAGATATCAAGTTCTGGTTGCCGTGTGCACAGATTTTTCCATCTGAATCCTGGTTGCCCTGAAACTCAGGGAGGAAGAGCTTTGCAAGTGCTGTGAGGCAGGAGCTGGGGAGAGTGAGGGTGGCACTGCTGTCAGCACAGAACTTCATCTGGATGGCTCTCACTCCAGAACAGAAATCTTTGCCATGGAAGGGAAACATGGAGACCTTGCAGCTTGCTCTTCCCACAGAGAGTTCTGTAACATTAATCCACAAGTAGGATCATTTTGAGAGCGCTTCTTGCTCTTGTACGTTGTCTAAGGAGGCAGGTAGGTGTACACTGGGCACGTCTAGGGGAGGATCATGAATGTGCTTTTGAAGAGATTCTCCTATTATCCCCCTATTATCTCCACTTGTTGCGCTTTGGTTTGCACCAGGTAGGGGTCATGGAGCACACAAACAGGATTCCTCTGGAATGCAACTAAACCAGAAGTTATGTTCCCATGGGGACACAAATAGATTAGAGCTAGACCAAATAAATCCACCTAAAGGCGTACTGAGTGGATGCCACATCCTTAGCACCAACTGTTCCACGTCCAGATCTCCTCCTATCCAGCTGCACTACTTTCCAGAGTGGACAGTCTGAGGAAAATCAGAAGGACACAGATAGGCTGCAGCATCAGCTGAGAGCTACACAATGTGCCTTTTCAGATGGGGAGGTCTTAGACACTTTGCAAGCTAGGATGCTGTATGAAGAAATGATAAGAGAATGCATACGTAAGACAGGGCCGTAATTGTTGGGATGTATTTTACTGTCTTTAACAGTGGAAAGCATACATTTAAAGATTAGTACATATATTTTATTGATTAACACATACATTTTAATGTTTAGCACGTTTCTTTCAATGCACTCATTTCCATCAAAAGGGCCATGAAGGTCTATGTAATATTTAAATGCTATGTTAGTCTTATTTTAAGGGCTTAAATGGTTCTCAAATGATGCATTAGACTTATGCTGGCCTTGGGCATAAGGGTGCAATTCACCCTGAAAGAAGAGACCAAACATAAGTGTCATCACAGCTGCAATATTCATTTCTGGAATGCACCCAGCAGGTCTTATCCAAGCCACTACAGACAGGCAGTTTGAGTTTTTCCAGTTCCTAATGATTACACAGTATCCTGGAGTCAGTTGGACAATTTCCACCGAGAGTGAAACTCTTTGTATTTAATATCCCCCTAAAATAAAAGTGGTATAAGAGAAGGGCCTCAGTCTTTTTCTTCTTTTATTGCTGCTGTTGAAAAGGCATAGCCCACAGGGATTGGAGCACTGGGCAAAACTACAAAATATGCAGTACATCCTGTTTCACCAAAGTAGGCAGATCCTCTCCTGTAACAACCAGACCAGTACAATGGAAGACTTTGTCTAGTTTTCCTGCCCATACAGTGCTACAGCGTGCATGGTATTTCATTATGGTTTCCATTTCAGGAAGGTAAATGGTGAAAATTGATAAATATCATGACTCCTTTTTCTCCATTGTTCCGGGATGGTGTGTGTTTAAAAGGAATGGGAAAATCTCCCTGGAGCTCTATTACATGATACTACAATGTACCACAGGAAATTATTTCCCTTTTTAGTAGACACCCAAAATATCATCAAATACGAGTCTTGAAAATCTTCACCAGCCATGTTGCAAAGAAATTTGTAAAGAAATAAACAAATGAAGTGTCTAGCAGATATAACACATTGGCAGAGCAGAGAACAGCTTGATGTTAGGTTGATCTGAACAACTGGTCCTTTCAAAATCCACCTACCATGATCTTCACCAGGAAGAAACTCCAGAGCAGGTTCACTAGACAAAAACACTACTTCCACTGTACGTTGTGCTACAAAATGTCATTCCTGTCTTTGGAATGGATGTACGAAACAGCATCAAAACACACAGCCCACCTTTCAGGGCATTAGGAGAACAGGACAAGAAACCTCCCAGTCAACAAAACTTTTGCTCTCCTATGTAGTCTGAGTTATAGAGATTTCATCATAGCCTCAAGGCTGTTTCCCAAATTACCTACTCACTCTCAGAACTTCTCTGCTCCCTTGCCCGCAATATTTTCAGATTTTTTTCTCCCTAGAGAACATTTTGAAATGTGCTTGTCATGGTCTAGATCATAGCCACACCAGGCAACCTTATTTCCTTCCTGATGTTTACTGGGGTTTATATGTTCCAATATGAACTGAAAAATGTGTGTACTCAAACCCTTGCCAATGAACAGCATGACTTTCCATGGTTCATAAAAACTCACCCATCCCCTGTGTAGGAAAACCATTCTCCTCTGCACAAGAGCAGTAGTTCACTACTTCAAAACATGGAAACCATATGGTGACATGTTTTAAAAGAAAACATAACAACATAGTGTCCCACCCGTGACCTTTCCCAACAACAACCCACCCTCTTCATTCTGGAACACTGACTGCTACAATCACCTGGTTTACCACAGGGTTCTAGCTGCTGTTGTGTGAGGAAGGATGAGTGTTAGCACTGTTTGTGCTTGGCAGCTGCAAGTTAGCCTGTTGTCAGCCTGCCACCTTCTTATTTGATGACTGATTTATGCCCAAAGCAGGAGGAATGCAGAGCATATTAAGGGGTAGTTTGTGCCTTGGGCTTCTTTACCTGCTGTGGCTGGGAAGTTCTCAAACCTCAGCCTCCAGGAGATCAGAAGCACACACATAAACTTTGGAGTCAATATATGTTTGGGCTCAAGAAAGGCGATATGTTCACATCCAGAACACTGAGCTTGACCCACTTGACTCATTAAATCCAAGATCTTGGTATTTCCAGGGAAGAAACAAGAGCCTTTGGCAAAGTGTTCCAAGGTTTATTTAACCTTAACAGTTAAAAAGTTGCATCTAACTTCTAATCTGAATGTGAAGCTGCAGTGCCCAGACATCACACCTTATTAAACATTTTCCTGCTAGTCTGAAGAATCTACTTCTTTTTCCTAGTTAGTAAAATTATAGATAATAGCCTTGTCACTCTAACACTTGCTATGTGAGGCTTGAACACAGTAAGGACCATGTGCATAGGCAAAGAAAAATTGTTTAATATTTCAGTCATTCTTGGAGTCCATGTCTTAGCCTTCTTCAGTTTACAAAAAATATCTTTAAGCTGTGGATATTGCTGCTGGACAAAACAATGCTGCTTATGCCAGTGTAAAATACATATGTAACTTGACTTGTCATAACTCTGTTTTGCAGACCAGGAACTCACATTACCTGATGATCAGCAGCAGCTTTTCCCCCTTTGCTTTGGCAAAAGGTCTATGACTCTCTGCTTCTCTGGAGTGAATGTTCCTCTTCTAAGGTTATGGCTTATAGCCTTGTTTCCAGAGCTACTGCTCTGTTCCATACTTAATCATCAGGATCCTTAATTCTTCATGTCAGTGTCCATCCCACATTAAATCTTAGATAGTATCCCAAACTGATTGAATGATTTATGATGTGACTGTGGTTTTATATTTCAGTGACAAGTAGTGTCCTTCAGTAGGGTCTTTATTGTGACCAATGTTCTTTAATATCTTCATCAATGACATAGACAAAGGGATCAAGTGCACCCTCAGCAAATTTGCAGATGACACCAAGCTGAGTGGTGCAGTGACACACCTGAAGGACAGGATGCCTCCAGAGGGACCTGGACAAGCTTGAGAAGTGGGATCATGGGAATCACATGGTGTTTAACAAGACCAAGTGCTGGTGCTACATCCGGATCAGACCCCACCTGCAGTGCTGCCTCCAGCTCTGGGGTCCCAGCACAGGACACGGACCTGTTGGAGCGAGTCCAGAGGAAGCCACCAAGATGATCAGAGCAATGGAGCAGCTCTGCTATGAGGAAAGGCTGAGAGAATTGGGATTGTTCAGCCTGGAGAAGAGAAGGCTTTGTAGTAACCTAATTGTGGCCTTGCAGTATCTGAAGGGAACCTACAAGAAAGATGGAGAGAGACTATTTACAAGACATTGTAGTGACAGGGAAAGGGAGAATAGCTTTAAACTGACAGACAATAGGTTTAGACTAGATAGTAGGAAAAAATTCTTCCCTGTGAGGGTGGTAAGGCACTGGCACAGGTTGCCCAGAGAATCTGTGGATCTCTCATCCCTGTAAGTATTCAAGGCCAGGTTGGATGGGGTTATGAGCAACCTGATCTAGTGCAAGCTGTCCCTTCCCACAGCAATGGGGTTGGAACAAGATGACCTTTAAGGTCCCTTCTGATCCAGGTCATTCTATGATTCTATGATGCTATTCCATTTACAGGTCACTGATAAAAATAGTAAACCATTTTGTGCTAAGAGTTGTGTTCTTTGGTATTCAGCAGAAAAGTCGTGCTTGATAATAATAATAATAATAATAATAAATAATAATAATAATAATAATAAAATGCCTCTTTATAATCACATGTTGAGGTCTATCAGTTTTCAGTACAGTTAATGTTTGCTGTGAGTTTTCCACTCCTAGACAAAGCCACATGAACAACACTGAGCAACTACACTGTAATAAGGATGAATAATAGTTCTTGGTTGTATAGTCACTTCCTCGTTATCCTCTATTTGCTGCCACGTTTGCCATTCAGGCCCAGGGCTGCTGCCTAGAACATTGCTGCTGTGTCCCTCAGGGTGAAGTCAGGCTTCCTGAGTGGCACTGACAAAGACATGACCTCACTCCAGCTATGTTTTGTCTGCTTGTACAGGTTTCTACTTATAGGACTCAGATAGCACCTCCCTTCTGTACTTCACAGAGACATGAAAAAACTGTCCTTTCCAGACTGCATCTTCTGAGAGCTCCTTTTGGTAAATTCTAATTGCAGGGTTTTTTTGTCTTACTTAGAACAATCTGTCTACACTTTTGTGTACACACCAGGTCAGACCAATTTCTAGTGAAGAGCAGTATAGCAGTCTCACTTACTGCTGAGTTTTATATATAATGGAGAAAAGACATTTAGTGGAGAAAAGACTTAGACGTGAGGAAAATCTGCAAATCCTTGACAAAAAAACTCACTGCATATCATTGTGCGCAAGTGTACTTGTCCTTAGAAGTAAACCCTGAGTGAGGCTCTATGTTCTGTTGGTTTGGTTTTGGGTTTTGTTTTGGTTTTGGTTCTTATGTTTTTGTTTGTTTGGTTGGTTGGTTTTGTTTTTGGTTTTTGTTTTGTGGGGTTTGTTTGTTTGTTTGTTTGTTTGTTTGTTTGTTTTTGTCGGTGTGTTCATTTACATTGATATGGAGCAATCTCCATTATAACTAATCAAGAAATTATAATGCAGCAGTCTTGCACATGTGGAAATTAATGGCTGCACTAAATGCAAGGCAGTGGCCCATCAGACTGTCTGTTGTCTGCAGTTTAACCCCTGTGGACCTTTCTCCTCTCTCATTTTGCTAAACCTGTTTTAACAAGCACCTGGAATGGTTCAGCTATGATGTTCCTGCTGTTCCTGCTCTGTAAACCCAGAGGACTCCCTCACATACTTCTCTTGACACAGTGACTCGCATGGGGCAGAGGCAAAATTCCAAAACAAAGCAAGCAGATGCTGTGGGTCCATGAAAACCACATGAAGTTAGAGCTCTGATGGTTTTCATTATGTTGTGGTGTGAGTGCCCTGCATTCACATGGCCTGATGAATTTTAGTAAACTCTGCCATTAGTTTGAGTTTCACTCTCTCTGCAGATTTGAAGGCACTCTCTGTGCATGTATAATTGCCTGTGTAAGATGGGGATTTTATTTTATTTTTTTAATGTTGGAAAGCAAAACACTCTTATTCTCCATCCTCTTTACTTACACTTTGCTGTGCTACCAGGAAAACACTAGGAGAGTTATTGGTCAATACCTCTTGGAGTAAAAGTTAGTAATGTTTCCCAGTAGTAAGTGTTGTGGGAAAGACATGAATTCCTTTTGAGTTCTGACTCAGATGCTTTTTTTCCTTCAACCCATTCCTCAGATCTGAGGAATTCTGAAAAGAAGGGCTTTCATACTGAACCCGAAACTATCTATATTGTTAATGGGACTGTCAGACTGCTGTTTTTACGTGTGATTCAGAGAACTCAGCCACCCACACGCTAACTGAAACCACAAGAGGCAACACTTCAGAGCATCCTATCTGAGAATCCATCTATACGGACATTTCAGACAGACCTGAGGCTCCTTTGCTTATGCTTCGAACTGCCTGGACATGAGCCAGCCCTAATTTAGAAGTCCTGCAGACATGTTAGCTCAGTTCTGTGTTTGAGCTAATATCAAAGCCCTTGCAATCATCTGGGTTGAGATAATGCCTTGTAGGTAAAACTCAGTCCTCAGGTGATCCGGGGTTATGTTGCCTCCATGGATGTCAGAGGAATTTTGCCTCAGAATACAAACATGCAGGGAGTATGTGTTTTTCTGCTTTTTGTTATTCATGTGCCATAACCATTGCTCTTGCCCAACAGATTTTTCTACAGAACTGATGCTGAGCCTACAGCCTGTTTCAGGGAGCCTTCTTGAATCCAGCAGCCTCCCTGTTAAGCATGAAGCAGCTCACTAACAACCTCCACTCCTGGCCCGTCTTTCTCTTCCTTGTTTTGTACCCACTCAGGCCTGGCCAAAATCCAGTCCTCAGCCGAAGCCTGGGAGACTTCTTTCTCAGTGCACATACTTTACACACAAAAAAGGTAAGAAAACCAGCCAGAAACCCCCTGCCTGCAGTCCTGTGTTACACCTAGAAGCAATATCAAGGGTTCTTGGCTCTTAGTCTCAGCAGACAACAAGTTTGCACCTGAATTATTTGGAAGGAAAATCTT
The DNA here is from genome assembly GCF_022539395.1 of Myiozetetes cayanensis. Lineage (NCBI taxonomy): Eukaryota > Metazoa > Chordata > Aves > Passeriformes > Tyrannidae > Myiozetetes > Myiozetetes cayanensis. The sequence goes on from NW_026087742.1 coordinate 14,735,384, forward strand.
TTCAGGAAAAAGGCATCTGGTATAAAATATAGTATCAATTCCTTTGTTTAGTTTAGCTGAATCCCATGGTTTTGCATTTTCATCCCTCAATCCTCCCGACCAGAGAAACAAATCTCCGGTAATTTGAACACATGTATGCTCTGCACTAACTCCTGACACTGGTAACTTGTTCCATATTCTCAGTACCATTCACATTAAATAGTTCTGCCACGTTTCATCTGTGCTCCAAGTGCAGAGAAACAGATGGGTAAACAAAGCAAAGAACGGCTGTGTCTGACTGCACCTGAGTTTTGGGTTGAAATCTATGCAAACTCGGGACTAATTAGATCATTTTAAAATAAGAGAAATTCCTGCAAAACCTCTTTTTTTACTTCTTCGAACAAAATTAGACTGGAAGCACCCTGGATTACAGCATGTAAATTGATGTGGAGATAAGATAGGCTTTGTTTTGTTTGAGACTCAGAAAGATACTTTAAGTAAAGCTCCTTGTTGTTGGCAGCCTATTTAACCTTACTGAAATGCAATTTAATGTTATCATTTACCAGCTTTTTTCACAACACTTTGATGAGAGGAGGAAAGTGGCAGTGGGAAGTCTTTCTATGGGAGGTTTGCTGAATGATTATGAAAATGTTATTACACTTAAAAACCAGTGCAGGATAACCTTTCTGCTTGTTTTTTTGTTTTGTTTTTTTTCCGAAAAGTCAGACCCATGGTTGACTTTCACATCATGTTGATACTGTCTGTACCTTTGAAAAACCCACTCAAAAATGAAAGCAGAATGAAACCTATCTGCTGCAAAAGGGTGTTCTCCAAAAGATTGTTAGGCAGTGTTTTAATCTGGGCCTGAGACAACTGGTATTTTACATACTCAGGTTAACAGTATCTAGAGACTGTAAATGTTCAACCTGTATTTGCTTTGCTTTCTGTTTTGTCTCTGACAGCCTTCACCAAAGAAGGCAAGAAAACTCTTCTGAAAAGCTACAAAATCTTTTTGCAAAATCTTTGCAAACAGGCTGGGAGGCCTTTGTGACATTTGGAGCATCTTTTACACTCTACCCTTTCCCACTCTCCTGCCTTCAGCTGGTAGCTGTTCCCTTAAAACCTCACTGACAGATGCTGCCTCTGGGTTCCCATTTCTCTCCATTGCAGACATATTCATGTTCTCTGCTTGTGCAGCACAGCCCCCTGTGGCCCTGGCTGTGTGGGTCAGCTCGTTCTTTCCACCTCTTGCCCAAGATGCTGTTTGCCTCCGGCAGCATTCCTGTAGGGAAGGACATGTTTGACTTCTTGCTCTACCTGGCAGCCCTTCGCTGCCACAGAGCTGCGGAGAGAGCAAGGATGAGATGGAATCCATTGATTGTTGGAAAATGGAAAAAGGAGACCAGCTGAAGAAAAATAACTTCACAAAATAAATAAATTGCCTTCAGCTTAATGGCTACACTTGTGGATTTTTTTTTCTTTTTGTTTGTTTGTACTTTCTTTTCTTTCTTTTGGTTTAGTTTGATTTGTTTTCTGTGGTTTTGTTTTTGTTTTTGTGTATTTTGTTTGTTTTTGTTTTTTTTCTTTGTTTTGTTGGTTTTTTTGGGTTTTTTTTTGGGCTGGAATTTTTTCATGCTTTTTAGCATGACAACAATAAAAGGTCCTCATATAAAAATAAATACAGATTTAGTACCTGAAAAGGCTAATTGCTGCTTCTATAGATTTAAGAGACTGCAACTCTTGATGGGAGGTTTTCTGGAAACCAGACAACTCTCTAAGCTGAAGTCACAAAGTAAAGTGATCTTTTAATATCCAGCGCCCTTGTATGCACATAAAAATCTAGAGACATTCTGGTTTTAGCACTGTGCTTGGCAAATAAGAATTTCAAAACCAATGTTTTATGCCCTGTCCTTGCTATGTTTTTTTATTGCAAATTTCTCTACTCTCTGGCCATCAACTAGTCACAGCAAGAAGTTGTGTGGATTCAGTAGATAAACATGAAATTGGGCTAATAACAGGTGAAATTCTTGATAAAGGGACTTACAGCAAACATGGAGCCTGGATGGCATCTATTTCCCAAAGGTCTTCTTTATCAGAGGATTTGAGACTCTCACAGCAATTTGCTGTGTGGCACTGCAGCACAGGGAAATTCATCCTGCTCTTCTTTCCATGTCAAGCCGCAGAGAAAATCTGATATTGTAACATGAGGTGTCCTGGTCGGAGTCCCGTGGAGAGCTCGTACTGGAGGAACAAACCCCTAGAGCCCAGATGAGCCCAGTAAAGGCACCTCTGTGAGTAGCCAAGGACAGGGGTGTATCAGACCTGGGAACACAGCGATCCTCGTTATAATAAATTGTTTCCTCTGAGACCTCCTGGTGGCTTGTAAAACAGGAGAGGACTGGGCTGCAGTCCCGGACACGGCAGGTGCGAGGGCAAGGGGTGCTGTCCTTGGGGCTGGGGCTTTCCAGGCCCCCTCCAAGGTCACCCAGCTCTCGGCACAGCCCTCGCCGTGTCCTGGGAGCGCACACGGGGAAGCGACCTGTCAGCAGGGAAGGGAGCAGCGCTGATGCCTCTGAGGATCTTCTGACCCCTCATTAACCACTCTCTGAGTCCCCCTGTTGCTTCGCACTGCTCTGGGTTTTCATCCCTTTGGCTTGTAGATTTGCAGGTGCTTAGTGTCTGCTAGACATCCTGTCTGAACCACGGGACACCGAGGGGCCTTGGAACTGAGAGAAATGAGGAATCTTTCAAAACTCAGATTTTATGTTCTTCTGTTTTAATTCTTGGGCTTGTTCAGGATGTGTTGAATAGGGCAGATCAGATCCTTATCCAAACTCCATAAGCATCCAAATTTTCGATTAGCTGGAGATGCTTGAGCAGGGGTTTTGGACCAGATGACCCACTATGGTCTCTTCCAACCTGATCCATTCTGTGATTCCATGGAGTACCTACAAATTACCTTCATTAGAACTCTTGGGAAATGGCAGCAAACCCTTCTCCATAAGTTCTTACACTTACATTTCAGATAAGTGCCTGAGGCCTTTCTGAAAATCCTAAACACTGTTGAAAGTCACTGACAAATGGCTATGGAGTTTTTCCTAAAACCCCAAATAATTTAGGATATGTGTAGTAATCCCATGAAATTCTAGGCTTTGTAAAAGCCCATTAATATGGATTTGTCATTCCAGATGAGAGACAACAGGAAAACCTGTGAAAGGGTAAGTGTTTTGTTGTTCTGGAAGACATCAGCTAGCATATTTTGTCTTCTGCCTCAATTTGTTTTCAAATCTTGGAACAAAAGAACATTTTGGTGCCCAACCACTTCAAGAACAGTTTTGTTACATATGAAATTACATGTCTGAAAGCATCTTGACTCTAGTAGTATTATTGCTGTGCTATTGAAAAGGTTCTCTTTCATGCATTTGATATTCAGACTGTGCTGACAGATCTGCAGCCTTGTCTAATAACAGCACTTGTAAAAGTAAGATTTCACTAAGCATTAATTTTACATGACACAATTTTATTTTTATCATTCTGTTTGCCTAAACAAAAGCAAACTTACCTTGCATAATTTTCCTTTACTGATGTTAGTTGTACAAATATTTACTGACTCACCTAAGCCAGGGCTTAACTAAAACAGCTTTTACCCAGCTAAATAAGGTAATTTAAGCAGTCATATACCATTAAAAAAGGAGAATTTTCATGTACATCAAACATAAATTTTACTTTTGGTGAAAGGGAGGGTAATTTACTATAATCAGACTTGAACTAGGCTTCCTTTTATAATGCAGTAAATAAATTAATTTTGCTACCTCAGTTCAAACCAATTAAAATGGCATTGGTGTATGGTCAGCCTGTTCACAACCTCATTCTTCTGCTTTTGTTCAGAGTAAAAGGATGAGTAAAACATCTCCAAGGGGTGTTTTATCTAGGCTGATGTTGCAAAATGAGCATTGTGAGGGTTTTATTTAATTTGTTTGTTTACTTTGCTGGAGGTGTGGACTTGTATCCAGGTTCCCAAATGTGATCTCATCAGTCAAAAGATGCACAGCTTACAGCAGTCTGTTTTAACCACAAGCAACAGGGAAACTGGAGGAGGTCCATCACACAGGAGGAAGGAGAGAGGGAGGCACCCATTGTGCAGGCTGCCTGAGAGGCCATGAGCATAATGGACCTCTATTTTTAAGGACTTTTTCCTCCTCTTCCTTAGTTTTAGCTTTCTTTTCAAAAAATTGAGATAAAAAGGTATAATGCCATTAGTCACAGCTTTGTTAGAAGGAAACCAGCACTAAATCTTGCTTCCTTCTGGGCTCTGCCTTATATACTGGTGCTGTGAAGAATGAGGTCTGAATGCAAATGGACCCATTGTTTATTCTGACTTTCTTTTCTATTTTTCTCAGCATTTTTTAGTTTAAATGCAGCACCAATTATCTGTTTCTAAGGCCATGATTAATGGGAACAGCCCACATCCTTAGCAAAACCAGGAATGCCTCTTTGACATTTTCCAAGTCTACACCAGATACAACATTCCCTGAACTGCAGTGGAGTCATCCAGCTGACCCCAGTGGTTTTGAGCTCAGACCCAAGGTGTGTGGTGAACGTGCAGAAGAGACAATCTGGATTGAATTCCTCTTTAGTGTCTATTTTATGGAGTAAGGAACTGGCTAGTGGGCCTTCCCAGCTCAGGTCTCAGTGGTCAACCATATCATCATTCAAGAACAGGAGAGTTATGAAGACTCTCTAACTGCTGTTTTCAAAAGAAATGCCTTTCTCATGCCTCTGCACTAGAAGCATCTGTTCTTATTTACAAGGTTGTTCATATAGAAGAGGATATCCTACATTTTCATTCTGGAGAGCTTATTCCTGATTGAGGAAAAAAAAACCCAACAAACCCAAACCTACAAAAAACAGCCTATGAAGGAAAAAAAATAAATTCTCACACCTTGAAAACGTCCCCAAAGGAGATGGGACTGGGTGCCTGGCTCCTTGGTGAGATGTTTTCCCCAGGCTGGCCCTGCTTCAGCAAAGCACTCAAGTGCATCCATAAGCCCCATTCACTCCAGTGGGCCTTGAAGCCTGGACTTGAGCTGAACTTAGTGCAACAGCTGCTAAACAAACCCTTAGTACTGCCTCTCCCTCAGTGATGCAGGGAGGAACCTGATTAGAGCTGATGCAAGAGACTGCTAGCAAAAGCCAAGTGCTCTATACAACAACAAGTTTTATTGATCTCGTAAAACTCAGGAACACTTCTCTTAGCCAGCCACCTATTTTTGACTGCCATTTACAAAAAAGGAACCTACTATTCATGTCTAAAGACATGGACCACTCTTGCATTAGTACTCCCCCTCCTTGTGCAGCTACATAAACCTTGTCTCTCATTTGGATACGTCTAAGAGGGTTTGTCTGCCAAAGGTTACTCTGGCTGCTGAATGCCTGGTGCTGGTGCACCAGAGGGAACAAGGTTGGACAGACCCTGCAAGCGGTTACAGTGCTCACTGCAACCCTGAATCACCAGGGTAAGCTCTCCTCTCTCCACCACCACTGATCACTCTTACATAGCTCCCTATTAGTTGTGTGGGAAATGAACAATTGAACCACGTGCCCATGGGTCCAAGGAGGCCAGCGGTCTCCTGGGCTGCATGAGGAAGAGTGTGGCCAGCAGATCGAAGAAGATGATCTTCCCCTCTTCTCTGGTGAGGCCACATCTGGAGTGCTGTGTCCACTTCTGGGCTCCCCAGTTCAAGAAAGGCAAGGAACTACTGGATTGGGTCCAAAGGAGAGCTATGAAGATGAGGAGGGGACTGGAGCACCTCTCTTATCAAGAAAGGTTGAGGGAGCTGGGCAGGTTCAGCCTCCAGAAGAGATGACTCAGAGGAGATCTTATCAATGCATAAGAATATCTTAATGGCGGGTGTCAAGAGGATGGGACCAGACACTTTTCAGTGGTTCCCAGAGACAGGACGAGGGGCAACAGGCACAAACTGAAACACTGGAAGTTTCACCTGAATATGAGGAAAATCTTTCCTGTGAGTGTGACAGAGCACTTCTCCCAGAGAGACTGTGGAGTCTCCCTCTCTGGATATATTCCAAACCCACGTGGTTGTTTTCTTGTGCAACTTGCTGTAGGTAAACCTGCTTTAGCAGGGGAGCTGGAATAGATGATCTCCAGAGGTCCCTTCCAACCCCAGTCATTCTGTGATTCTGTGAACCAGTGCTTTGTACTGCTCTTTGGGGAGTATTCAGACATGTGAGACTTCCAAAACACAGCTCTAGTAGAATGTGACCTGGGATGGTAGAGAGAAAAAGAACGAAGGGAAGCCCCATTCTCATGTGCCACCCACTTAATCCACTATTGTTACCTGTATAGTTATATTTATTCATTTACAGAGCAACTCAGATCTGTTTCTTTGCTCTTGGCCTGGTTGGGCAGGGGACTTGCTAATTCCTCATACTGACAGATTTCAACTTCAGCTGAAATCAGACACTAGAGGAAATGAATAGGATTTATGCATGTGTAGAAGGGTTGCTCAGGCAAGATCCATATTTATTAAAGCACTGTCAGGCAAGTTCTCATCGGATGCCTTTATAACTTCTAAACCTTTAATAGAAAAGAAGATTCAAAATACAATCAAGAATACAATGGAGTTTGTAGGTTCGTGCAGTTATCCCTCTTGAATCCTATAATCCATACTTACGTGGTGAGTTGCATGGTTCTGGCCTGACTCTACAACTCTCTTCATATGGCAATACATATATTCATACAAATAACTATTTAATATCAATACTGTTTTATTACATGGTTTATATGTTTCAGAATCAGACTTTCTGAGAAGGTCTGTTCTGTTTGCAGACAAAATAGTCAAGAGAGCAAAGTATTACTTACGCTCAAATGACCTAATGGGAGACTATATATTAATTTCTCTCATATGGGGAAAAGAGTGGAAATATAATATTTCTAAACCAAGAGGAGAAACCTTAAAAAAAAAATGTTCACTTTAATTTAGAGACATAAAAATAAGTCTTGGAGAAGTGTGAATTGGTCACGTAGTCCATGTCTCTATTGGAGGACTGGCTTGTAAGAAGAAACAATGAAAGGAAAATTTTGTCTGGTGTTAACTAAGTATATTAATATAAAATACACCTTTAGTAGTTGGTAGAGAGTTAGTTCTCACATTTTTAGAAGAAAAATGTTACTAGATGGCTGTGATTTCTTTGAGTATCTTTTTTGTTTTTAATGCACACAATGCTTTTCCATTTCTGAACCAAGGATAACTTCTGTTGCCTGGTTATCTCAGTACAAAAAACTCATAGTGGGCAGGCAATTGTATTTTCATTTGCAGTTGATTGCTTCTACTTACTTTATTAAGGAAGACTCCCACTTTCAGCAATGTTATCAGCCTTCAGATAATTTATGGGCATGCACAGATTACATTTGGGATGAAATAACTATAAATCTGTAGCATCTAATAACACGTCTTTGTTGAAGTAAAAGTAATTTAGAATTAGTAACCTTAAGGACAAATTTGTCTCTGATACCAATAAACCTTTTTCCCTAGGAAGAGCTTATGCTACAGCAATCAGCTTCTCTTCTGAGCCTGGAAAGAAAAACAGTTTCTCACTTCCACTAAACTGAATACTGAAACACAGAATTTTCACCTTCCCACCATTGCTGATCCAGTCTCTGGAATAAATTAAACCATAGAAACTTTAACTAGGGAGGGCTCACAGTGTCTGAAACTGCATAGTGAATTGCTTGAAACAACAGATTCTTGGCACTAAAACTTTCTTGAGATGCTCTTTCCATTGTAAAAAGGATTAATAATAACCAAACATTGCTAGTTAATTTCTCCAGAGTCCTTAAAGGCTGGAAACTGTGTGTAGATGAGGTAGAACCCTTCACTACTCTCAGTATTCAAAACCCTGCTGGGTATTCATAGTCTTTGAAATGTCTGCTTTTAATTATGCACATTGCCTTTCTGCCAGAGAGCAGGTGGAACAGCTTTCAGTTCAAGTGGGAGCTAATATAAACTCCTCTCAGCAAAGTCTCTTCAAGAGGATTTTCTTTCAAGGCTGCCTGTGTCAAGCTGAGACTTTAGGTATGCACAGGAGAATTTCTTCCTTTCAGTCAATTGCACAAGAAGTACCGTCTTCTTCTGCCTACTGAGAATTCAGTAAAACCTGCACTTCCTCTCCTCCTCTGTTATCTGTCCAGTAGCCAGCTATGTGGCTGTGCTGTACTTTGGTGAAATACCACTCTCTCTTTGTGTACAGCCTGGCATAGAATCATAGATTCATAGAATATCTCAAGTTGGAAGGGACCCATAAGGATCACCGAGTCCAACTGCCTGCTCTTGACAGGACTGCCTAAAACTAAACCATATGACTATCAAGAAAAAAAAATTAGAAAAATGTTAACTTGGAAAGTCTTTCAGAAAATGTCACGCTAGTTTTCTTTTTATATCCAAATCTCACAAGGTATATACACCTGTGTACTTCACGTTGGGATTGTTCAGCCTGGGGAAGAGAAGGTTTCGGGGTGATTTAGTTGTGGCCTTTCAGTAACTGAAAGGAGCCTACGAGAAAGATGAAGACTATTTACAAGGGCCTGTAGTGACAGGACAAGGAGAAATGGCTACAAACTAAAAAGAGTAGGTTTAGAGTGGATATTAGAAAGAAATTATGTGTGAGGGTGGTGAAGAAGTGGCACCCAGAGAAGCTGTGGCTGCCCCATCCCTAGAAGTATTCAAGGCCGGGTTGGATCGGGCTTGGAGCAACCTGTTCTCATGAAAGGTGTGCCTGCTCATGGTAGGGGGGGTTGGAACTGGATGGTCTCTAAGGTCCCTTCCAACTCAGACCATTCTCTGGTTCTGTGATTCCAAGATAGAAATTCAAACAGTGCATTAATGAAAAATATCGACATCAAGCTTGTCCAAGCACCCGGAAGTCACTTTTGTCTCCACCTTATCTTTTTGTCACTCTTTATTTTAAACTATTGTAACAGCAAGAATAACTACTGGATAACTAATGTAGACCTGCTGTTTGTTCTTATTCCTTCACACCTTACATTGAATCTGTCAGGGACACCTTTTCTCCTTTTATGGCAGTTTTTTCCAGGTTTTCCCTGCGTTGTCCATGGACAGAATGATCACAGCTGCATACATAGGCATGACTGAAAGTCAGGCATTCAAACTCCCTACTTTGTTACAAGTTCACATGTGCCAAAGGGATTTTGTGCACAAGCTATTTGTTGACAGACATAAGGAATTAGAGGTTTGAAAATTCTTGGAGATATTATTACGCTACACCAAGAATATCTGTCAACAATCAGGAGAAATCCTATAGACCTAAGGTCTGCTCCTCGAAAATGACTCACAGAACTTTGGTAAAGTTTTGTTAAAGAAGACACAGCTACTTACAGACTAAAAGAACACTACATTTTTAAATGTCTAATTCAAGAAAAGGCAGCCCCTACATGTGAGTCTCATTGCTTCCCTGAATAAGTGTAAATGTAAATAAAAGTTCAGTCAAATGAAATCAATCTAATAGCCCCTACCTCCCATAAGCCTTTCATCCCCTTGGTTTCATCTAGAACTAATGTGGATGGGAGAGAAGGGCTTGTGAAAAGATAGCATGGGCTTGGCAAACCTACAGCTTCAAAAAGTGTTAACATTTGTCTTGAAAATGAAAAATATTGGCTACTGCCGCTCAGTAGCTGGATTTTGCTATAAAAACTGTAATCAGCAATCCAACCTTTTTTCCTGTTGACTTCATTGTCAAGTACAGACAGGAGATTTTTCAGTTCAAGACTTTGGTTTTGCAAGTAACGCAGGAACAACTCTCAAGGGTAGGTCTATAAAAGTAGCAGGTACTCCACATCACAGACCAGTTTTGTGTTTGGGAAGAAACTTTCCCCAGAAGAGATAAGTCTTATGGTGCTATGAGGTGGTAATTAAGAAGAATACAGTCAGAAACTTACTGTCTCTGGAAGGGGTCTGTAACAAGCAGGAGAAGACCAAAATTCTTGAAGTGGAGGGAGGACTAGTAAAAGCAAGAGGGAAGGAGAACGTTTTATTCAACAAGGCTGCTGGAAAAGAACCCTGAAGTAACAACAGTTCTCAACTTCAGCATCCAGAGGTTATTACATTTTTATCCCAAACTCTTAAAAAGGCAGTTCCTTATACAGGTATTAGCATTTTCTCAGGTCAGGTGACCAGCTCCTCAGCTACTGTACAGAGATGTCACTGTCAATTTTCATTAGCTGGAGATGTAGGCAAAAAAAATCAAAGTAGGGCTTAAGTGGGGTTTAAGATGGGTGTAAGCTCTTTGCAAAGCCCGAGGAACAGCTGGCATGCAATGTAAGCATTGTTCATCCAGCATGTAAGAATCCTGTGTCTTCTCCTCTTACAGGAACACTCTCCTGAAGAGCCTGTTAATCCCTGCTGTGGCACTGAGTACCATAAACAGCATGAGAATCACAAAAAAAGGTAACTGAAACATGCACGGGGCTATGAAAATACTTACATGTGGCAGTGAAACCTTGCAAACTGTAAAAAAATTCCATCCCAAAACATGTGAACTAGAATAGTAGGAATGAGCCTAATGCTCTTAAAGGCTGCCTCTGTCTTCAGTACTGTGATGACATTTTGTATGGCCATAAGACTCCTCTAAGGGCATGCTTAACTCCTTAATGCACGTTGTGCACAAGAGACTTCACATAAAGACTGTGTTCATTTAGGCCATTGTCAAAACTATATGTAAATGTTGAAGAAAAATATCAGTTGAATGTATGAGAAGAAAGTCAGGCTGAAAATGCATGAAAAGAAGATGAGATGTACACAGCAGTTATGATGGCAATGCACAGTGGTTCACTGCCATTTCAGAAAACATCTGTTACTGCAGTACCTGAACACTTGACACAGGATACCGATGTAAACAAGTAAGGAAGAGTACTATATGCCCAGACTGTTCCAAAGCACATTCCACTGCCACATTTTTTTCGTAGGTACCCATCTCACACTTTTAATAATAAGAGGAAATAGTTTCTTTGATGTGCAAAACCCAGTTGAAAGTAACTCAGAAATTTAATGGAGTTATTTACACTTGAAACATCCTTCAACTGACCCCATGTATTTCTTCCATCTCTTACTGTCTTGTACTGAGATTGTGGTGTGTTAAGAATCCTTCCATGGTCTAAGAAAAACTCGGGCCACATATAGAGATAAAATGTCCTCTGCTTTCCTTTAATACTATTCTAGTTCTACCAAAGTGAAGCAGAGATAAAGTTTTAATGTAAGATGCTTAAAATACTTTTTTTTTTCCTGTTTTGGTTTAAGTCAAAGCTCTAATGGCATTTGAGCTTTTTTTTTTTTTTCAAAGACACGTAAAGCTGGACACTGTGGCAAAAGGCATAATGGAAGGAATGTGCTTCACTTCTCACCTGTCTTTCCCAAAATGTACTGGCAGCCAAGTAAGATATTTGAGACAGTTTCAAAAGAATGCTTCTCCTCTCTAATAAAAGGAAGCTTTATTCAGATCCTCTTTTTAATTCCAAAGTCCAAAAGAGGCCACGCTCTTAACATCCTCGGAAGCTCAGCTGGATTGGAACGGAAATATTGGAGCCAGCACATGTGTTGCTACTTCTTTTGGCCCAATAATTTAAAAAGAAAAAAAATAAAATCATTATTAAATCTGCTAAAGGGTTCAGTTTTGCCTGGTCCTCAGTGACCTGAAACTCCCAGAAGGCAATAAAGTTGAGTCCTCAGCCTCTTTTGGGAATCTCCATATGGTACCTGCCAAGCACATGACTTCCTGACATCTGCTGAAGCAGCAGTACCTGCACAGCCCTGACACTGCTTGAAGTACTGGGAGAGCGCTTGAGTCCAACTCTTTAAAGATGAACATCACAAATATCCCAATATATCAAGTAACTTCTGACATCTGTGGATAGGAGAACCTCTTAGCATCGCAGTACTGGGTAAGAACAACCACAGAAATACATGTTTAAATTTAAATGGAAACAGACATAAGTATGTATCTTGCTCCACTTTACCCTCTGAATTTCCAGTCATTGCAGTGGGTTGCAGACAAATCTGTTGCCCTTGTGTGAGATTCTTCAAAACCAAAGAATGAGTTCTGATATTTAATCTGACTTAAAAATTACTTTCTTAAGCTTTTTTTTTGGGAGAAAGAAAAATATCACAAAAGCATCTAGTGTAGTCACTAAACTGTCTAAGATAACATTTACATAGGTCACTGAGAAATTTCTCAAGATTTACTAGCGCATCCTTTTGTTTTTGGTTTCCCACACCTCCATCCTTTCAGAAAGTTGTGAGTTTTCACACAAAACACCCAAACCTTGTGAACATGTTCTTTCTTTTTAAAAGAATAACAAAAATTTCCTAAAAAATAGCAAATACTTTTGGCTGAGAGCTAACTTTTTCATGGTTTCCACAGATTTTAACTGTCTATGTTTTCTTTATGGCTGCCAGCATCTCATTTTTATTTCTTTTTCGAAGCATAAATTTGATTTTATAAGGAAAAGTTAACATTTTCAATTGAAAGCTTCTTGTGAACATTAGTAGTTTTCAGCAGAGAGCAAAAGTTTTGTCACTTTCCCTGCTTATATCTGTTCCATATTAATTGTTCTCACTGTCAGTGGAAAAAGGAAGGGAAAACTAAGGACAAATACATGAGAACCAGGATGAGTCCAGCAAGAATGGCTTTGCCACATGCCAGCTGCTCACCCAGCCCCTCTAACAAAGTGTCCTTCACCACCTGGCCTTCCCCTTTCTTGGTTTGCCATCACACCTTTATTTCCACGGCAAGTTAAGTGGCTTGTTTGTACTCCTGAGCAGTGGGAGACCAGGTCATCCCATCCTACCCATCTCATAAGACAATAAGACACAAGCATTATCCTGAGCATCTGACGTGATTAAACTGTTCTAAATTCAACTGTTCAGCAATTTCATGAAATCATAGAATCTCCTGAGTTGGAAGGGGCCCACAGTGATCATCAAGTCCAGCTCCTGGCCCTGCATGGGACAGCCCCAAGAATCCTACCATGTGTCTGAGATTGTCCAAGTGTGTCTCTTTCCACAGATCACTTGTAAACTAAACTGGACCACATTCAGACTTTGAGTTAATTAGTGAAGAAAAGGAGCAAAGGTTTTTCTACATCTCTGTTTTGGTTCAGAGCGTGGCTTCGAAGCCACTTTCCCTGCTTGTCTCTACTTGCTGTACTTTGTTTTTGTTCCCAGGGTGGTTTCAGTGTCTGCGAACAGGTTTCATTTCAGAAGCATCTAAGGCAGGTGATCTGTTCCTGCTGCACACCAAATGCCTTCCAGCTCCTAATGGAGACAACATGGGTCAACAAAGCATCCCTCTGGCAGATACAGACAGGATGGGGGTGGTCTGTCCAGCAACCCAGCCCAGATTTAGTCCGACTTAAAGTCTCTCTGTTGCATACAATGTACGTGTAGGCACTGAGCACCATCTTCCTTTACAGAGTCAAACTAGTGCAAAGTAGGCAGAAAACATTAAACATGTACTTGCAGAATTGGCCGAATAATTTCTTCGCTGCTGGGGAGTTTAAGCTTTCAATTTAAAACATGTTAAAACCTATAATAACAGTGACATGATTGCTATTATTAAACCCCCATTATTTTTATTTTAAGCTCGCTACTGAACAGTTATTACCCTGTAAAGCACTTTCATAGTCATAACTAAAGTACTTGTCAACAGGTGCATTTTACTATGTATTATCCATGTCTCCTTTCACTGCATTCAATTCATTACCACATTTTCTCAACACAGTTCTGTGGCACCAGGCATCTAATGACTGAGAGGGAAGCTTTGCTCTGCTTTATGCCTTCCAGAGAAGCCTGAGGTTTGAGTAATTTCTCTGCCTTTACCTCTCTATCTTTCTGGAAGCCCTTCCTCTCACCATCCCCTCCAGCTCCAAATGTTCTTGGCTTGTTATTCCTTGGCTTGTTGATAAGGAGAGGTTACACTGTCCATCAGTGAAGTAAAAATATGACATCATTGCAGACCTCCTTGCAACAGAGAGTGGCCAAAATTAGCCACTGCCACAAAATTAGCCACAGTGAGGTTTACTGGCTCAGTGAAACAGGATCATACAGAAATCCTCCCTCCAAGATTTCTTTTCCAACAGAGTAGTGGATACCCAGAAAACTATGTAAACCTGGAAAACAAATCATTTGGAAGCTATATGCACATAGCTGATTTAATTCAAACACATTCAAACACATTAATTAATGACATTTAAGATGGAAAAAACCTCAAACCTTTTTAGGAGTACCTGCCTCAGTTCTTGAGTGCCTGCAGTCACTGTGCCAGGCTTGTGTATCTCTCTGCTTTCCTGGAGAAGCTCATGAAAAGCTTTCGGAAATGTCAATAAAATGGAGTTGGTTTTTTCCTTTGAAGACAAATTAGCTGTGTTTTTTCCGCTCTTATTTATTTATTTATAGGGAGTCAAGTCTCTTAAAAATGTTTCTTCCTCACCAATAGGAAAATAATTGCATGTTTTCCCCGTCACCCACAAATAAGGATGCATGCAGCACAGAATACACTTTAAAAATCTTCTGTTGGCTCACCATTTCTTCAATTTAAAGATCTATTGATTCTTTTCACCATTCAAGATCACTGAGGTGTTTTTACCTGCAGCTGAACAGGCAGGTGATCTGCTTAAAGAAAACCTCAAGCCTCAAAAGTAGAAAACTTAAAAGCAAGCCCAGTCTTACTTGCTGATTGCAACAGCGGCTCTGAAGGCCTGGCTTTGTGCACAGGCAGTCCCAGTAGAGGTTCAGCTGCCTAAGCACAAGCACGTTACGCCACTGGAAATGCATTGGCAGCACTGGCAAAGGTTCTGTGGGAAACTTGTGTCCTTCTGCATCAGCAGTTAGAGGCCAGGTGGGATCCCTAGGGCATCTCAAATGTCCCTAAACACCTGTGTTTGGCAACTGAGTGAAAGGCAGCACTCCCATTCCAGAAGGCATGTCTCTGAATAGACTTACACTGATGGCACTCCTGATAGAGTTAATGAGATAAGGACCAGTTTTTCAACTTCACAGGCAGTAAAGAATTACTATGAAAAGTGAATAGGTAAACCACGGTGATGTCTCACCAGGTGTTTAAACATATAATTTAACCTCCTTTCTTCTTTGAAATCATGCTTTATAAAAAGCAATTCACAATCTTGTTCTAATTTCTTGGGTTTGTTTCTAATGTATGACATTCTTACTGTGTTTTTCAGCTTCCCTCTGTAATTATAAATACATAAACAACACTATAAATATATTATATAAATATAATTCTGTGGAAACCTTTCTTTGTTTACTATTGTTGTTCCAGGACATACATGGTTTTAGGAGACATAAGTTTAAAGGAGAAAAATTGCAAAACTTACAATTTCAAACAATCAAAATACCCCATAAGTCTTTGCAACTTGAGCTACTAGTTCTATCCTGATTAAACATGACTTTGTATAGCTCAAAACTTAGAAGAACTGGATGTGATAAAATATGATTTTCAGGAAAGTTTGCACGTATTATGGAAGTTTTTGTTACAACTTTATGCTCTGTATACATTCCAGGTTTTACTGCCTATTAGTAAAGTGCAAATAAGTAACTGCTGGAGTGAAAGTAGGTCTAATGAAGCATCACTTCTGATTCTGATTTGATTATTTCAAGAACATGCAGAACAATTTGCAGCAGTCTTGGATTGGTAGCATCCACTTTAGTCTTTGCTTTCACTACCTGTATTACAGAAGTATGAAGGATACTTAGGAAACTGGAAAGTCAGAAAAACATGAACTTGCATTTTAAAAAACCAAAAGAAAAATTTTTTTAATTAAGACAAATTAAAAACATTGATAATGACTGTTGGTTACTAAACCCTTCAGGATTCACTCTACTTTCTTGTCTGATTTCAATTAGTTGGGAGAGTGGAGTAACTGAAAAAACGTTAGGTTTTGTACCTTTGTGGAAATAAAAGGTATTTTCTATACAGCAAATCTAGCTCTCAAAAGGAGTAGCTTTGTGTTTTAAGCTTGAGAACCCCTGCTGTTTGGTTAGATCTTGGATTAATGCCTTCTGGAGGGCAGCAAGAGCCATCAGAATTAGTAACACTGAAAACCTGGATGATTTATAGGCTTTATGGAAACTGCAGAAGGTTAGGCAATGAGGCCCAGTAACCCCCTCACTTTATAACTTCTGCCTTGCTACCAGGGCTTATAGCAAGAAACCATTCTATCAGGCAGGTGGCCTTGACAAAGAAGGGTCACTTGATGGTAATCTAATCTCTGAGAGTGTTTTCAGTTGCAGGGAAGATGAGAATTATTCAAAAAAGTCTCAGTGAGAAAGCTAAGTAGGGACCAGAAAAATCTATTTAAAACTAATCATAAACCAAACTCAGTAAGGAGCATAATCCATCTTCTGTTAAAATGCTATGTAAAACTGCATTGGAAACAGTGATAACTGTTTAAAAAATAACTTCCATTAAAACTAATTTCTCAAATTGCCAACCTGTCTTATTAGATACTGCCTAGCTCCAAGAAGAAATAAAGTTACCAGAGTTGCTTTCACTGTCTTTTCAGTGAAACATTGTTAGCTTTCCTATTGAAAAAATAATTTTTAATTTTGATTGTGCTGCTTTCCATGAACGGTGTAAGAGCACTGGCAAAACTTGCTTAGTGTAGGGTGTGGGATTTCACAAATGCAGGGGGCTGGGAAAGCATTACTCTGTTATTGCTTTTGCAATCACTGAATCACATTACTGACCACTATAAAATAGTTAAATCAAATCTGCATGGCCTTACTCTTTACAAATGTTTCACTTGCCTTCAGCACAGACAGAGGGTTAGGAATATGTCTCTAAATATAACATCTTAAAAATTTATTAAAGGTAGGGGAGATCCTACTTAGCACGCTGTTTTGAAGCTCTATTACTACTGCATCCCTCAGTTATTTGATACATACTTCATGTAAAACAGTCATAAAAGAGAAAGAAATATTACAGTCTACAAATTGGCTCTAGCAGACAAGCTCAACTCTGCTACCATATAATTGTGAAAACAGTGATATTCTGTTGACAAGGAGTTCAGTGTTGATGTATCCCTTTTCCCTCATATTCGGTTAGTTATGCTCAGAATGGATATTTTGTTTCAATCAGGAACAAAATAATTCTGTTTCTCAAAAGTTGAAGCTTTAGGCTTTCCACATGTAATTAACAATAATTGTTCTTTAATGCTGGCTAAGGCACATATTCCAAGCAGAAATCTGGGAGAATGGCAGTTGGTAAGGCAGTCAGCTCGGTTAAAGTGGAAAACCTGGAAATGCCTGGAAGCGGTTTAGCTGTCTTGGTTTTCTTTTTTTCCCTACAAGTATCACTTTTTACAGCTGCTTTCATCCAAAATTCAGGTTAAGGCATCCAACAGACCAAATGGTGCAGAGGTAGCCAGTCTGGCAGCTCTAGTCACCCATCACAGCTCCCTTCCCTGCAGAAAAACAATCCAGGTCACAGCATCAAGGCGACTGCAACAGTTTCCGGAGAAAGGTCCCATTTCCTTCCTGGCTTTTTGGCCAGGAACAGCGCTGTCATCTTCTGAGGAAGCAAAATTCTGTGGGACTGTGTAATTCATTCCCTAGCACCTGCAAATTATTATTGTTCATTATGAGAATATTTGTTTGGCTTTCTCTTTTGTTTGGTGGGGGTTTTTTGTTTGTTTGTTAATAGTTGGTGACTTTCTGGCAATTCACAGTTCACAGGTGCATTTGAGGAAAACACATTTTATTAGGCATTAAAAGGCATAACTCACAGCAACTCCCTTGACCTTTTGTAAAACAACATTAAATGTCCCAGTGTCATGTTCCTTAAAGATTTGTCTGGATTCAAGTCTTAGGAGGAGCAGCTAAGTGAGCAGGGTTTGTTTAGTCTGGAGAAAAGAAGCCTGAGGGGAATCTTCATTACTCTCTACAGCTACCTGAGAGGAGAGTGTATCGAGATGTGGGTTGGTCTCTTCTCACTTGTAGAAGAGAATGGCCTCTCATCCATTGAGATTGGATATTAAATAAAATGAAGGGTGGTCAGGTATTGGTATAGGTTGCCCAGGGAAGTGATGGAAGTGTTCCAAAAATGTGCAAATGTGGTGCTTCAAGACATGTTTTAGCAGTGGAAATGACAGTGTTACATTGCTGATTGAACTTGATGGTATTAGAAGTCTTTTCCAACCTTAATGGTTCTATGATTCCAAATGACCCTATCTTCCCACCTCTTAGGGTCTGTGGGATTTAATTTGGATGGGTCTGTTGACTTGCTTCACTCTGTTTGGGCACTGAGGGTCTCTGGCTGGCACTGACAGGGGTGTACATGTAGCCCCAAACTTGCTCTGCTCCCTGGGATGTCCTGGTTCCTGCCATGCCCCTGCTCCAGCCCTGCTGCTGGTAAGTCACTGTGTAGGTGCCTCGGCTCGGGAAGGTGGAAGTTCAGCATGGGGCAAGAGGATATTTCAGTTCCTTGCAAAGAGGAAACTCCTGCCAAGGAGCAGCAAGAGAGGGCTGCTCCCTGAGGGAGGGCAGCGGGGGGTGGTCGCCGGATCCGACCAGGAGTCGAGACCATAATCATGGCAGTATCGTGATGATGAAGCAGGTCTGGGGCCAAGCTGTGAAGTCAACCTCAGAGGTAGGGCCAGGACCAGGTCCAGAGGCTGGTAGGCAGGGCCATGAAGTTGGGAATGAGCTGGGACATGGTCCTGAGCATGGTCTCAGCTCATCAGGATCCATGGCTGGGCAGGGCCGTGGGGAGCTGGAGACCAACGTTGTTGTGTCATGGCTGGGGCAGGGGCTGACAGCCCCATGAGGGCTGGGACACATTCCCAGGCCATAGGCAGGGGAGTGGGAGTCCCAAGGGATCAGACAGGGGGAATCAGGGCTAACAGTGCCCTCAGTGCCTGGATAGGTGCATATGTGTGGCCAGAGTATCCTAGGAAACCAATGGAGGGGTGGAACATACAATAGCGGAAATGCAGGCGCTGGAGAAACCTGAGACAGAGGAAGAGATGTCTCAGGACTCCTTGTTGTCTCACTTATTACTATAATTCTCTGCTGAGAAGTCTGAGTTTAGGGGTCTTTTATTATTGTATATTTCTCCTTCTGTGTATTGATACCTCTTCCGCAGTAGCTGGGAGGTGGGAAAGTGTTCTTCTCTTTGGAAAATCATCTGGACCATGCAGTATTTGTGTCACAAATTATAATGCAGAGAGGAACAACATCAACAAAAGAATCTGGTATAACAAAACTCATCACTGTGGAAGATGGAGAAAAGTACATTCCTCTGCTTTTTACCCATTCATGCTGTTTTCAAAACGTACAAAATAAACAATGATAACTTCTATTAACACTGAGATATAAACAATCAGCAGTTAAAAAAAAATCATAGTAATTTTATGGGATTTCATGTCTTTATTTCCATTTAAAATATTTTTTGTAGTTAAAAAATAAATTAAAAAGTGAAACATGAAATTAATCTAAAGCAAATGACAACAATAATTTTGCAGCAGCAGTCTCTCAGTTGAGTTCACTGGACACTGAATTATTGAAATCCACCTGCCCAAACCCCCTTTTGCTATGGAATAGGGCATTTTTAAATTATCTTGCTTTTTCCTGACTGTATTACGGAAGCATAAGTGGGAAAACTTTGTAATTGTGGACTTTTCTTACAAGTTTTCTTGTTTATAATTCTACTCTTATTCCAGAACCTACAAACTTTTTTTCTATTCAATTTCAGTCGTAGAAGAAATCATTGGAGACCCTTCTCCAGATGCTGAAGCAGCAATGGAAGAAACCTGATGTTTTATTAAAAAAGAGACAAACAAATAATCAAACTAAAGATAACCTAAAAATATTTTTCCTATCTTTTAGTTATAGCAAACTCGCACATAACTCTTAAGAATATATCCTTTGTTTTTAAAATAATGCTTTCACTTCAAATAAAATTACCTTCTAGTATGCTCAGAAAATTCAAGATCATTTACATCTTGTTTTACATCATCTTTTAATACTGTAAGATGAGAAGAAAATAGTGTCTGGCATCCTGCTGCACAGAGGTCTATCTAAAAGCCTTTGCATTTGTTCTCATACAATAGTCATTGTAAAATGATACCTCTGCTCATGGCTGGGGAAGTTCAGAAAGATTAGGCAGTCTTCATCTAGCAGAATGCAAAGCCCAATTCTCCTTCTGTTCAAGGCCTCCTGCACAGCACACTTACTACAAAATCCAGCTTGCAATGATGTTGCTTTGTAAAAGTATAATGAAAGGATCTGGAATAGGCCTTTCAAGTCAATTACTTTGCATGCTTTGCTGTAGTTTTTTGGAAGGCACTTCTCATTATACTGTGTTTTATCATAGCTATTAACATTTATCAGTTGGTACTTGATATAAAGATTACTCTTGTATAATGAGCATGATGAAAGACCCGTTTGTGCCTCTCATATCAAGCACACTGGAGATCTCTTGCAATCTAATTACCTTTATGAGAGCAGCTTGCAAATACAAAGCACTCCAAAAACCTAAGCTCATATTCCTCGCTTTGTATGAAAATGCGCTCAAACCTTAGCCTTAAATGAACTATGCTTTAATTTACACCTAAATATATACCAGGAATAACTTCTCCAGCTCCAGTGCAACTTCGTACAGTCCTAGGGACCTTCCCAAACAGATGTAATTGAAAGGTTGAGAGCTTTATTTGTTAACCCAACAACATCAACATGCTAGTGAGTCATCTGGTGACATTTATAGATCTAAAATTACACATAACTAGGGCTACTTTTGTTCCTCATCCTGATCCCATACTACTATGATCTGATGGATTCTGATTTAAAAGAAGAGCAGATTCAGACCAGAAATGTCATGATGGCTTTCAGCCAAGACCCTTCTTATACAAGGCAAAACCCACAATCAACATCTGACATTAGTAGTACCTTGAAGGAAGTCCAAAGCAATTGAACACAAGGCTGTAAGCATAAATTAGGATAAAACATCGTTGTTGATTGAAAAATCTTTGTATCAAATCAAAGTTTGTAGTCTTTCAGGGATTTGGGATTTACAAAATAAACTGCGAAGGAAATAAATCCATAAGTGACCTAAAGTGTTTAAGGCCAGGTTGAACGGGGTTCTGAACAACCTGGTCTAGTGGAAGGTTCCCTGTCCATGACAGGGGGGTTTGAACTAGTTGATCTTTAAGGTACCTTCCAACCCCAGCCTTTCTGTGACTCTGGTTCTATGCAAAGATTCCCCTCTGAGTGATGTTCCCTCTAGAGTCATGGTTTTCTCTCTCATGTATTTACATCTCTCCTCTGTATCTTGAACTACCTGTAGCACAAACTGCACAACAATAACTACAACAGCAGAGTAAAAGAGAAATATTTTGAAGATCAAGATACTAATTGTATATTGTAGCAATGGCATAAAAGAGGACGGGAAAAGGCCCATGAGTGAAGTAATGAGTGCTGATGTGAATTAGTTGATGTAAATTCATTGTCTGAATTATGTGATGGGACTGATTTAAAAGGTAGTATACTCTTCAAACAGTAGCAAATTATTTAATTAATAGCCCAGATTCTTGTAGTACTAATCAAGGTACTAATTAGCCCTTCCAGAGGAGGACAAGAACATGGCTTTTGTACAGTAGTATAAAAACTTCATTCCTTGTGTAGGAGCACATCATTAACAGCAACAGGCGAGCTGGTGCATGAGGTATCTGAAAGGGCAGATCACATGGTTGGCAATGGGAGAATCCGTGGGAGTAGGACAGGACTTCCTGGCTTTCAGCAAGAGCTTAAACAGATTAGATAGTGAAGAGGAAGGCAGTAAAGGGCCTGGTGAGGTAGGTTTCACAGGCAGAGTGAGGAGCTATGAAGATGATTCAGCAGAAAGTGGGTGTGCACTTGTGCATTCTAGAAGAGGGAAAGCTGTGATGGGGAGCGATGAGTAAAGAGAGAGAAAAACTGCTTAAGCTATGGAACAAGGTCCTGGAAATAGTTTGAGAGAAAAGCAGAGAAGAGCTGGATGTGTGGGGTGATGGAGAAAGCAGTCACAGACAGTATTTTTTTCTAATTCAGTAGAAGGGCAGTAATATTTCTAACAGCGACAAGGAGGTAGGAATGCAAAGCGAGTTAGAATCTTGGCCATGATATATTTAGGATAAACTACTCAGGAGTAAGCGTCAAGAATACAATGATAGGAAACAATGAATGAGGAAGATTGAGTTAAAAAAAATAAATTCAGGAACAAGGTTGACCTTATCTTTTCTTGTGTCCATGTTTGCTTGAAGTCTAAGCAGGTAATTTATTTTTCCATATTAGATCATAAAATCACTATTAATTTCAGAAAGGAGGAGAAAAACAGAATGAATTTGTGACAAATGTGCTTATGCTGTTACCTCCGAATCACTGGGTTTATTGCACCTGTTCAGTGTATCCTGTAATGCACAATTTCACATTTTTTGTTCTGCCAGGCAGGATTTTATTAATTTTCATATTTTGGACCATGCTTCAGGTCTGCACAGATACACAACACGCTCCAGCATAAGAATTTCCTTCTTACCATCAACTAACAGCACACATGGCAGTTCACGCAGCTCGTGTCAAAGCAAGTCAGAACTCGTTACAAATTAGAGGGTGGCCATATACTGTTTTCTTTAGGCACTCAATTAAAGGCAGGTTTCTGGCCCCTCATCAGTTCTAGGTGGTCTTTTCCTCTTGGGTTGTTTTTCTTTTCTTGGTGGTGACTCAAGTGCTTTCTTCACTTTTGAAATCTGTAAAACAACCCACGATCGTTCTGTAATATTCTCTCCAGTTACATGTGCGAAAGTTTCCAAGTAACAGTCAGGATTTGGTAAGTAATTTTTCTTTCTTCTTCTCCTAGGTACATATTTATTTCAAATTCCTAATGGTGGTTACCGATCTCAAAAGAAATCAAATAACAGATGCATGAGTGTGGATGGCAGACATGCCAATTTTCCATTGATGAGTTCAGGGGACGCTGTAAATTATGTCTGCAGCTAAAAGACACCAGAAATGGAACAGTCTATCATAGGAATCTTGCTTTGTTTATCCTATAATTTTGGGATTTGAAATTTAACTCCTCTCTCTGTCCCTTCCTCTCAACAGAAAAGCTGAGAAGGCACCACATGTTTGGATTTAGCCTCTTTTGGATGTAATTGCACAAAATTCACATTGATTCTGGGACCTTTGCCAGGGTACATGCTGACAGAAGACAGCACAGACCTTCATTTGATAATGAACCTTTCTTCAGTCATCAATATTTAACATTAAATAATATAATCATAGAGTAACCCTGTTAGCCTGAGGATCAAGAATTGCAGAGATCCAAACTTAAAGGAAAAAGATCAGAAAATGCCCATGTGACTAGGATCATTTGCTGCAAGGCAAAACTAATTTTAAATGGACTGTTTCACCCATACCAGGTTGCTAGAGATAAGCTCCCATCTTTGGAAAAACAACTCTCTTCAAGGAACAGCCATCCGCTTGTGGTGGAGCCACACCACGCTTGCCTTGAACAAAAAAAACACAAACACTTGCTCTAGCAGCCTGCTGCTTATTTTAAGCAGTGGTGCAGAAGCAAGTTTTGCCCATTCTTTATACAGCTGTGCCTTGCAGGAAATGGTTGATGGAGCTGTTTCCTTAACCTTGCCCGGCTCCTGAGCCTGCCAAGATCGTGGGCTCTTCATGCTCTGGAACTAAAGAGCTCACTCCTCCAAAGCTTCCTTGACACACAGCTAACCAAGAGAGAGTGAACGGGGGAGGAGGAGAGGGTAAGGAAAAGAGGGAAAAGAGTCTGGCTGTTTGTCAGGGGGTTTCCAGATGGCAGGCAGGCCAGCTGGGGCAATAGCTAAACCAGGCTGCCTGACACCCAGAAGTCCAGGACAAATGGCTGCTGCATGTGCACAGTATGCCCAGAATACATTAGATTTGTCATGCATGTGCAGGCCATCTGTGAAGCAAATGCTCAGTAGTCCCAGTGAGCTGAGATGGAAATTTGAGGGCCCCTGCAGAGCACAACTGTCACTGGAAAGCGGCTCCCCCTGAACTGGGTGAGGAAGGACTCTGTTCCTCTGTGGTATCCATGCTGTATTTCGGCATCTGACTGCCAGCATTAAAGATTTTTTCAGTGACAGCATGACCATGAGAACATTATACACAGCTGTGGAATAAGATGGATGTTAAATTGTGCCCACAAAATACATCTGTTTTTAAAAGTGGGCAATTGCATTTGCCAACGGCTCATTTAAGCAAACTAAAGTTACCATTCACTTTCACAATGCCAGCTGCTGGCAGGGAAATATTAACATTTCTTGCCCTCTCTCCATTACATGGCACTGCTGGAGTGTAAGGAAAGCACAACCAGTGGGCTGCTTGGAAATTAACTTGTACCTACTGCTACTTTGAGTGCTTCAGGAACTGATGTTAGTGAGATATTCCAGGATCATAAAACCATATCCCCCCCCCAAAAAAAAAAAAATTTGGTTGGAAGGGCACCTCTGGAGGCTCTGTAGACCAAACTCCAGGCTAATTACAGGCTTACTCGGGGTTTTGTCCAGTTGAATTTTGGAAATCTCTGAGGATGGAGACTTCACAGCCTTCACAGACTTCACAGTGACCTCTGCCAGTGCTTGGTCACTCTCACAGTGAAGCAGTGTTTTCTTAGGCCCACCTAGGACTGCCTTCATTGCAAGTCACGGCTATTGTCTCTTACTCTTTTCAGTGTGCACCTTGAGAAGCATTTAATTCTGTCTTCTCCATAATACCTCTTTAAATAGAAAGGGGAGAATTTCAAATGACATTTCTATCCTGCTAGTTTTTGCTCCGCTTAGAATCTTATACTCTATTTGTTCATTCTGTCACAATCAGGGATAGGTTGGTGCTGGTTGCATTTAACATTTCATGTATAGGCCTATTTCTTCACCATACTAGAGAAAAACTTATTATCAGGAAACCTGAATAGAGAACTATGCCTAAGTATTAGAAAAAAAAGGACAGGTTTTAAAACTTCTAAGCTATTGCTTTCTTCTTGGGGAGGAGGGAATGATAGTCTGAGCAAAACACTGTGCTACCTTCTCCTTTTGTCCCTCTTTGCAAGGAACTACACAGATGTATTATTACTCTCATTTTTCCAACTTGGATTTATAGACGGAGAAAGGGGACATGTTTTTGCATAAGATTTTTCCTACCTCACAGCGACTTTGTGAGTGTAAATATAAAAGATGTTCTATGCATACTTAAGAGAAAAAAGTGCCTTGACAAAAGAATTTGGGCATATTTTTGCTAATATAGTACCTTTCCTGAATCCAGTCAGGAAGATTTTTGAAGGGATAAAACAATCACTGAAATACACTGGAATGTATACAACTACTATCCATTTGTCTCTTTGAAAACATTTTTCCCTGGTTAAGATCCTCTTTGAATTGGTCTGAAGCCATCAGTGGTGGCAGAGTGGTTTCTGAACCTTTCTATAGTTTTCACAAAAATTTGCTACCTCTTTAATTCAAATTAAAGTTGTGTTTTAGTTTTCATGACATGGCAATGCTGCATCATGATTCAGGAGGCAGGGCACAAAGGTCTTGTCCACTCTAGTCAGCTTGTTACACCTGTTCCATATGATCTTGACAACAGAAAAGGAAACATGGAAATGATGCCATATTAAACAAAGTTTTATCCTTTTAAACAACTGCAAAACATAAAAATGCCTTGCAGCTTACCTTAAGCAAACACTTGTTTTTCTTCCCCATAGAACCTAAATGTGCATATCATGTGTTCAGAAAATGCAGATCCTGGGAAGAGCCTCACAACTGCCCTCTGCAATTGTATTCCTCTGGTTTCTCTCTGCTTGAAATATCTCACTACTACTTGCTTTGTTTTTTAATGAATTTCTATAATTTTAATTTTTTTCTAATTTAATTACTTTTCCCTAAAAGGATCTTCAAGCATATGCTAAATGTAAAGATACGTGCTCTAGGGCAATCTTTAATAAACTATCAGAGAAAACTGTATCAGAGTTCTTTCTATCTCTGTCATGTATTCCTGACAAATATTCTGTCTGGTCTTAGAAAAGTAGCAGTGAGGGAATTGCTCGGAGGGCACCACCAAGACAAGAGACAAAAATGACTCTTTTCACGTGGTCTTTCATTAGTATTCTTTGCAACACAGGTGTGATGACCACAATGAAATGTGACATCCTTCAGGTTACTGGAAATGTTTTAAGTAGGAACCAGGTAAACAGAGACTATTTATACTCTGCTTGAGACAAGTAATAAGGCTGTAATGGACAGCTATAGACAGGCAGTGACATAGTGACTAATGAAAAGGAATAGGAAAAAGCAATTGGAAAATTTTCTTCCTTATTCCTTCTATGAAAAATAAGTAGGAAAAACACCATGCTAACTGGAAAAAATGCAGATCTTAAAGGTGTCTGATATCCTTCCTGTTATGCTGAAAGAAATGGGGAACTGGAAGCAAGCGAGAGGGGAAAAAGAAAACCCAAAACAAATAATCATCTTGTTTACAAGGAAGATCTCAGCAGCTGGATGAGCAGCAGGAATGGAATGGGACAGGATGGTCTGGTCCAAGCCCACACTCTCCACATGCACAGCCTACTCACAAGAGTGACAGAATCCCCAGCCAATAACCTCTTAGACAAAAATATAACTTCAGCACTCCTCCCACAGGCCAGTGAGTAACTCTGAGCATGGGGTCGTGCAGTTTCTGAGGCTGAATTAACTGTCTTGTGGGTTTCCTTTTCTGCTTTTCCTTTTGCTTTCGGGTTTCCCACTCCCAGTAATACAATTGTGTCCTTCCCATACAATCCTAAACTTGATGGCTCCTAAATCAGCTGCTATTGAGCTGGCTGTCCCAGCACAGTGCCTTTTTTTTTGTCTGTGATCATGGCTGTGGCTGCACCTCCTGAGGGGTACTGGATCTGGGGAGGGCACTCATAGCAGTGTTGTTGGAAAAACCTTGTAAGCAGGCTGAAAAGCTCTCAGGCATTTTGTCTAGTCCAAACAAAAGATTAAGGGTGATTACTCTCTGCATCCATTTCCCCTTAATTTTTCCTCTCTCATTTTCCTTCTCCTCCATTGTCTCTTTTTAATTTTTCCCTTTCTCCTCCCAGCACCCCTTTTCTTGTTCCATGCTTACTGTAGTGCTCCTCACATGTACTTCCCTCTCTCCCCTTATTGTACTGCTTCCCACTTTCTCTTTTTACCCTTCTTTTGTTTTATTCATTCACCTCTTCTGCAACTCCTCCTGTTCCCTCTTTCCAGGTATCCTCCTCATTCCTGTCAGGTGGCGCTTCTACAGTAGCTCCATTTGTTTTCAAATTCACTTTTCATGGCTACAGGCAGCAAAACCACTTTTATACCATATAAAGAGTCAGAGGACATAAAACAGCTGAATCTCTATTCTTCCTGAGAACACACATCAGTCCTGTGATAACACTGATGAGATGAAAATGACGGACAGTTGGGCAGAGTGGTCTCCATCGCTGTAGTCCCATCTGCCCATCTCCTCCCATGGACATTGTCCCCTCCTGCTGGCTATGAGGGGGTGCTGAGGCGGTTAAAGCACAAAACCAGTGAGTTTGGCTCCCAGAACGTGGTGGCACCAGGGTCTTTCAGGGCTCAGATACTCATCAGCTGAGTCAGGGAGGCAAAAGTTCAAAGAAGGGCAGCATCTACAATCAGAAACATGTTTTGGGCCTGAGGACTAGAGGAGTTAAAAATAGGAACATGTGGGCCTAATTACAGAACAAAGAAAAAAAATGGGCTAGAAAAAGGAACAATTTGAGAAAATTAGGAACAGTTGATCAACCAGAGTATTGCAAACAACCTCAGATACTGCTCCTGCTTTCCTTACAGAAGAGATACAAATCATGTAACAGATGACCCATGCTCTGCTTGGGAATGAAATGCACGGAGGGCTAAAACCTCGAGATGTGCAGTTGACAAGATGATCCTTGCATGATAAAAATAGGAGTTAACTCATCCTTGTAGAAACTGTGCAGGCCTAAAAGCTGTAACAGCCTTCAAAGCCCAAAGCCCAACATCCACCTGCTGGTGGAAACCTGCCTGATCTGTCTCTTCAAGCAAGCTAATTCATGTCCTCTCTCTCTCAGGCGTTCACAACCTTACTCCCCTGTAAACCTGAATGGATTCTGCTTAGCTTACTTCAGCTTCCTCTGCTTTAATGAAATCTATATTTTAGCAATACTAAGACTCTGAAGATTCTCAAGTTCAACTCTATTGGCTTTTTTGAGTATAGTATTTCATCAGGTATATCTATAT
Source organism: Myiozetetes cayanensis (assembly GCF_022539395.1). Classification (NCBI taxonomy): domain Eukaryota; kingdom Metazoa; phylum Chordata; class Aves; order Passeriformes; family Tyrannidae; genus Myiozetetes; species Myiozetetes cayanensis. Next base: position 14,763,735 of record NW_026087742.1, read on the forward strand.
GTATACAGCTGTTTCTAGACTTTAAAACTCTAATCAAGATAATAAGTTGTACTATAATCTGAAAATGCAATGGCCTTATGGTGGTACACTGCAGCCAAACTTCCTTTTGACTTGGGTCTAAAACCTGCATTGCATCTTAGCTTTCTTGACCTGGTTATATTTGCCTGTTTTGAATGCCCTCCATGCTTGTACAGACGGTAGAAGATTGTCTCAGCTATGAGGCAAAGAAGAAACCTACCATAGCACAGTAGTGGCCAAATCAAGCATGGAAATTACTGGATCAATGCATTAGACTGCTACTTTTCTTTGTTCTCGCTCTGCTTCCATCAGGACATGTTTAACCATGTCTGGCTCTGTGCAGTGCTGTAGCTGGACTCTGATGTCACATTTACCAGTACCACCTGAGAGTAAGTGCAGTGACTTCCTGGTTGTGTCATACTTTGCAGCGGTGAAACACCATTATAGAACACTGTCTTTTTGTTCCAGCATTTGTAGCACAAGCTTTTGTATACTGAATGTAGATTACGATGAGGATCTTGTGCAGAACTGTTTCTTTCCATTAAGATCTTCCCAATGCAAATCAGAGAAATGCCATGAGAAATATATGCCGTGGTAAATTCAGAGTCATTATGAGTCTTCATACAGCACAGGAAGCCTTTCTGGTAGCATCTAACTGTGCCATCTAACTGATAAAGAAACAATAAAAAATTTGGGTGATCAGTTGTGGTGATTACAGAAGAAAAAGTACCGGATTTTCTCTCCTAGTGCATTTTATTAGCATAAGTACTTTGCCCTCAGAACACAAAGAAATGCCAGCTAACCTTGAGAACTTGCACTCCTAAGCAAACCCTATCCTATACAGCCCAAGCACAGAAATGAATGCAGAACTACACTTACTATGCCACCATGCAGCAGCTTGTTATGTTCTTTGTCATAATTGTTCTTGGACACAGAGATACTCTCATTCAATGCTGATAATTTATAGGCATTTTATCATTGAAACCTGTTTGCTTTTCTGTGCCCCTAGAGCTGCTCAGATATGGTAGAGATCAGTACTTTGAAGGAATCTGAAGATATTTATTCTGGACCATGCTTTTTGGAAGACAGCAAAGAAAACCCCTATTTTTTAAAAAGCTCTTTGACTCAGGAATCACAGAAATTATCAGAGCCGCTGAAACTTGTTGCAGAAACCTGCAATGATGATTTTTTAAAAACTAACTGCTACATTTTTGGTTTTGTCTCTCCAGTTTGGCTTGAATAGGGTAATTGTACATCTGACTGTATATGTTTACGATTCTGTGAGTAACTAACAGACAAAAATCCCTGGGCTCCACTCACTTTTCTATACCTGGATAGCAGCACCAGAGGACATCCTTCATACCCTCCTGTTGTGCTTGAGGAGACAGGTCTCCTGCAAACCCTATGTGTCCTCTGCCTGCACAGCGCTGATGGGTGCTGTATGACATCTCAAAATGACACTGGATGACTGAATCAAGTGCCTGAATAGCTATATTCTAGACATCTAAAAATAAAGTTTTCAAGGAAGAACTTCCAGGTTGGGATGGTTCAGATACTGGCTATATGCTTGTATTAGATCTGTAAATAGCAGTGCACTTGCAGTCTGATTTTCTGATGAACCTTTTTGTGTAGAATTCTAAAATGTAAATCCAAAAGAATTTTTGACATGAAATGGGAAAAAAAATCCTCCAAGAATGGAAACATATTCAAACAGTTTCAGTACTTTTTACTTTACTCCTGAATGCTTACAGCAGAATAACACTGTTCCACAATAAATACCAAGATAATGCTAAATATGTAGTGTATAAGCCCATATAGCATACTTCTGAGAGTTTACACCTTAGCTGAATTTTTATATTATCACTGTGTCATCTGTATGTTATTCTTGACATCTAGAAGAGGTGAAAGATAAAGAAAAGAATATATAATTGAAACAACAGAATGATGATCATCTTTCCTCTAAACATGGATATACTTTATTTGCTCAAAATAACAAACAAAAACCTAAGAAAACATTCTTTTGGGTCCAAAGGATCTCCATTGCCAATCTGACTTCCTTTTACACCCATCTGTATCTTGGATGGACCATACCACCCATACCCATAAAAAAATTGCCATCTCTATCAAGATGCATCCATTTAGAACTTTAACATCCTTTTGCTACAGGAGTTATTTCGAGTCACCAAAAAAAAGTGAGGACAAATTTAGAATACAGCATATAAATTGTCTCCTGTGGGCTTCAGAGAACGGTAAGAAACAGCTTGAAAATGGCATTTGCTAATTTCCAAGGGGGTATTCGAAATAAACTTTCCTCTTTCTTCCCTGAGGTATTATTGAAGTGACAGTTTCTTTCCGTTTCCAAGCAAAGAATGTTTCCAAAAATATTTTCTCGCTTAACCCCAACGTGCTGCTAAGACATAAAGTTTAAATGCTTATTTTCTGCAACTCCCAGAGTTTTATTTCTCCTTCTTTTATGTACGCCTGTTTTGCAAAGTTTGATCTCCAGTGCCTGAATGTGGAAAGGCTGATAACTTACACTGGAACTAGCATTTGGGGAACTTGTATATCTGGAGAGCTGGTTTGAGTAGAAATTGTAAAAATGCACTAAGGGGGAAAATTGACTGCCAAAATTAGACTGGCACACTTAAAGATTTTAAGCGCCAAGCTTACTGCATAATGGACTGATTAGCTATGTCTAAATTCATTACTGAAATACAATTAATGCTGGTATTCTTCAAAACCATGAAAGATAAAAAGTGCAGCAAACATTTGAATGCATAAACTGAAGCTTTAGGGTATTCTTTTGGAATATATAGTGTGTTTACTGTTATAAAGTACTGGACATGTTCAGACAATGCTCTGCTAGGAGGGTGGCTGAATATTCTCTTCAGTTTGACCTCAGGGCACTGTTCTTCATTGAAGCTTTTCTCTTCCCCCAATAGTTGCTTCAGTGGAAACACATTTATTAGCAAGTTGGGAGTTTCCTTTCCTTGTTCCTCTAACAGATTTTGGAATTTCAGTTCAGTCCTTGATAGCAAGGTTTCCAAATACCACAAGGAAGTTTGTTGCCCAGACACATAACCAAAATGCTGTTTCAGATACTGCCTTGGTAGGTTGGATGGGAACTTATGGTGAAGGAACACAAGGCTCAAGACCTCAACCTGAGCTGAGCAATTCACAGAGTTGTAGAAGAGTAAGAACTTCTGCTTCCTCAGATATGGCTTACAAGAGCAGGGAGTGACAGGACAAGGGGGAACAGCTTCAAACTGAAAGAGAGGGGGTTTAGATTAACTATTAGGAGGAAATTCTTCACTGTGAGGATGGTAAGGCCTTAGCACAGGTTGCCCAGAGAAGCTGTGGCTGCCCCATCTCTGGAATTGTTCAAGGCCAGGTTGGATGGGACTCTGAGCAACGTGGTCTAGTGGAAGGTGTTGGAACTGGATGACTTTTACAGTCCTTTGCAACGCCAACCATTCTATGATTCCATGATTCTGCCTATCACATCTATCTGAACACCCATATTTACCACTGCCAACACTGAATAAATATCCTGGACTGTGCTGATGGGAGTACAGCCACATATTTATTCTCTTCTGACTCTGGATCTGTAGGAGGAGACCATGGACAACTGGGATGAGAGTAACTGTGCCTAACAGCAGGACAGCAAGGTGTGCCCCAGTCATGCAGCAAGGATTCCCAGTTTTTTCCATGCTTCCCACACTGTCAGGTCTCAGAGGCAGTGTGTCAAGCAAAGAGAGACTTGCATATGCTAAAGACCAGTTATCCAGTTTTTATTCACATTCTCTGTTTGGCCTTTAATCACAAAATTTCACGCACAAAACTACTCACAGAAGAACATTCAGAACATACAGCTCCAAGTTTCCCTTGTGCAGTGTGTGGATCCGTTCCTGGCTCTACTAGAAAAAAACCCTTTGAGTTAAAGGGGGCAGTAATAGAAATTCCATGCTTACACGTGCTAGAGTTTCATTTCAATGACATAATTTATCAGTTTGACTTTGCCAAAGGGAAGAAGTTGACGTTATAGGATTCAAAAGCGGCATTTAGGATGAAATCAGTTAGAAAGGGCTCAGGTTTCAAAAGGACATGCTGAGTGTGGACCTCAGTCTGCTCACTCGAGCTCATTTCTGGAGATTTGTATTTGTAATCAAAACTTTCTTAGTTTCAACCTTGAAAAGCACTTAGAAAATGGAAACACATTCCAGGCATTAAAAAAGGCTGTGTTAAAAAAGCTTTTATTATTTTTTGGAAAGACATAAAGAGAATTTAGGGAGATTTCATGCAGATTCTCTAGTGGAAAGGCATGCCAGATAAAAAGCTTAATCATGTTAACTCTCTAGAAGACAAAAGGACAGGCAAACTTTATATATGTCAACTTAAAGAAACCCTAAAACTCCATGGAAGGTTTTTTGTAACTTAAGACGTGCTGTAGCCTCTTTTTAGTTCCTGGTATGTATTTTTTAATATAATTTTTAGTTTTCATCTTGCTATGTATAACCTAAGTAAAAGCTGTATAAATGTCAATGACTAAAACACACAGACACAGGTGACTAATCTAGCTAAGTCTTGGAAATGTCTGCAATGAACTGTGTGAATAATATATAAACCAGTTGAGATAATTTAGGAATGAAGGGAAGGAGATATCCAACCAACAGAGATGAATTCTATTCCTGTTTCAGGCGTTGGCTGGAGGTACTATGAATGAAAGGCAGAAAAGAAAATTGGCATTGAGAGTCTCTTTTTGTCTTCTCTTCTGAGCTCATGTTACATCTCTCTGAAGGTGTCACCTATGGTTTTCTACCCTCTTCTGCTCACTTGAACCCACTTAGACAGCTTGTTTATGCACATTTGACAGCAATAAGAACAAGTGAGCAGACCAGAGACTGAAAAGGAAAGCTGGTCAGGGAGTAGCAGATGGCACATTTCTGCTTGGTGTTGGTGTCCCTAAAAGGCTCTTTTAAATACCAGCCTAGAAACAAGAAATCCCATATGATTTTCAGTTAATTGTCTCTAAACATTACCAAAAAAAGTTGTTTGCTGCTTTAAGGGAACTGTTTTAGAAAATTGAAGATTGTGAAATCAGTCAACTCCAAAATGTTGATGGTGGGAAAGGGTCAGATTAATTTAGACATTTTCCCCTCATGCAAATTTTCACCACTTGGTGAAGTTCTCTTAAATAACAATTGCCTTCCTAGATGACAGTAAATCTTTATTCAAAATTCTTTCTTTTATTCTGACCAACGTGTAGGAAGGAACATAAAATGGGTGTGAAAGGTTATTGCCCTCCAGGACGTGCTTTCAGCCTCTGGCAATGTATAGCTGAGAAAAAGTCTAACACTGTTAATGTTCTTGCACTTAAAGACCCTCAGTGGGCTTTTTATTCTGGGATTTTACCCAGTTGCTTTCTGAACCCATATAAACTCTCAGGATCCAAAAAGAATTCCCAAGGTCAGCTAGGTAATAGAAAGAAATGTAATATTTGTGGTTTATTTTGCTATGGTTTTTTTCTGTTTCTGTTTGAATATTCCACCACTTCATTTAGGTCAGTTCTCCTACAACAGGTGCCTAAACCTAAGCAAGTAGAATTTTCCACGGAAGTCCCTTGAAATGCAACTCTGTTGATGGTTTAATAAACTTGATTCAAAACTACTGCTTTGCTTTGTTCCCAAAACTGGGATATGACCTAGATGCTTAAGTCAGGGAGCCACTATCACAGTCAGAATAATTTACCAAATGATTACATTCGTGTGGAGTATTGTGGAGCCTGATAGGGCTGACAGAGAGGTTCTCATGTGCTGTGCATTTTCTGTGTGTGGCAAAGGAGAAAGTAACGTCTCTGCTGATGATGGACGGTGGCTGAGCTGCTGATGTACCTTAAAGAGTGGCAGTTTACTGAAAAATGCAATGTTTTGTGCTAAAGGAGAGCCAGAATTAATGAAGCTGAAGCATCAGGACTGGTTTTGTGAGGCAGCAAACATACTGTAATTCCTGGGAGTCTGAGTCACTGTTGATTTTAATCTCTCATTCTGTCTCTAGTTTCCTTAAACCTGACTAGAACAGGGTCTTTCTAAAAGCAAGCTCCTCTTTGCACTTAAGTCAATGGAGCATTTGTATGAACTAGGGCTTATGAGATGATAGTTTAATAGGATTAATGACCAGAAACAGAAAATGTGATAGTCACAGATAGAGATATCTAGGAAAACTTCAGAAAGATATAAGTTTCTCTTGTCAGTTTGGTTTGAGGAGGGAGAAGAGCACAGAGTAGTCATGTCTGTTCCTTACCTCTCCTTTTTGTACTTCTGTGAGGTTTTGGCAAGCATTCTGTGTTTGGACTCCACACAGACGAAAGGAGCCTTTTCCATACTGATGAAAACATAGAAGGGAAAATTGGTATAGTTCTTCAGGGCTGGTGGGAAAATGAAGATCAAGAATGTTGTTAAATTATAATATAGACCTAGTAGAAAATAGGGATGATGGAAAATACTGACAGTCTAACTGGCCTTTAATGAAGGATAACATTTTCCATTACAGGAAACGTAAAGCACTGGAAAACATTTTGAAGAACTATCATTTCAAGTTTTGGGTTTTAGTGGAAAATATCCCTTCTCAAATTGTATTCATGATACAGTCCCATAAAGTTGGGATCATAAGTTCCCTTTAAAGTTTTGGCCTTTCTTCAGCATTTTTTTTTTTATCCTTTTATATTGTATTAACTTTTTGTTTGCTTTGAAGAGAAAAAAACACTCCTCTCTGTGTTTCCATTCCCCTCCCAATTCTCTTTTTTTAATGAGATGTTTGACTCAAATATCATTCTCCATGTTACCCTCCTAAATTTTTATGCTCTCTCTGTTCTTATTTCTGGCAACATCAGAGTCTACCCTCTCACTTTGTATAGCTAAACAGCTTTCTTAAACTCAAATCAGCATCTAAACTGTAATTTCTGTTGCTTTTAAATCTCTTGAGCACATATTATTTTTCATTTCTATCACCTTAGTTTTAACCAATTCTTTCCTGATTGTCCAATTTAAATTAGTCTACTCTTCTGCTATTTCTCTCCATAGATATAAATATTATAGTACAAAATACCATTGAGTAGTTTGTGTCATCAGCCTGTTAGTGCTGATATAATGTTTCTTATAGCCAGATTTTCTCAAAGACCATTTTTTGGGGGTACCTAAGGCTATATTTATTCTTATTTTAGGCCACTGCTTAGACAGCTGAACTCAATGTTCCTTACCTTAGACATCTATAGAATTCAGGCTTTTTAATGTGGGCACGTCTCATTTCAAGGTCTAAATGCAGGCAGTGTTAATATCACATCTCTTTTTCCTGTTTCCAGTTTGATCATCTCTCCGTCTCTCTAGATACTCCTTTAGAATACCCACCCATATGTCCCTCTCTTCCATCTCAAACTGTTGGTTTTTTTTTATTTATTTATCCTCAACAACTCTACTGTTTTCTCAAGCTGTGAGTTTGTTTCTTCTGTAAATCTGTCATTGCCCCTCATGGGTCAATTTCCTATTCCTGAAGTTAGTTTCCTTCTCCAGCCTGAAGTCTGCTTTCAACAGTGACTGATTCTAGTTCTTTGGACTTCTGAGAGTGGACTGCCTTCTGTACAAAGAAATGAGCCACCTCTTGGGCTGTTACACAAATTCAACTTTCCTGTTAGGGCTGCAACCTTTTGACAGGAAACATCAGTTTATCAAGAAAACTGCTTTCCGAAGGAATGTCCTTTAAAGAAAGTGAAAAAGGTTTGTATTTGTCCAAAGTGGTGAAAGATATTTCAGATGTTCTTATAAATTCCAATTCACCTACCAAATGTAGGTGTTTTTTTGTGAGTATGCACCTTGCTAAATAAGTTTATTTGTGATGAAATTAAATTCTTCTGATGTATGACTTCCCAAGTTAAAAGGGAGAATTAGTGTACCATTGAAGATGTGTTTTGAGCTGAATATAACCTAGAAAGAGGACAGGAACCACCCAGCTTACAACATTGAGGAGTTTGGCAGCAGCAGTTTCCAATTCAGTCAAATTCCTTCATTTACTGTCAAAATCATGGCAAGAGGAAGATAAGGTAAAGATGAATAGAACAGACTACCAAAGCAACTTCATTTTCTGTGATTGTTGATATTAAATATAACAACCTTTTGCAAAACCTGACCCTTAGTTCCTCTTGAGAAGGTGCGATTTACAATTGTGTTGTTTGCATCAAATTATTACCACCAAAGCAGGTGAAGGTGTGGTTAATGTGGATGTAGAGTTCACAAAACACACTGCATATTCCAGTCATGAAAAATGAGGTGTTTAGGATATTTTTATGTCTCGCTGAAAGCTCTGTGGCTCTACCACCAAATTGCTTTTCTATTCCCAGCTCTAACCAGTGGGTATGAGATTCTGGATAAGCTCTTTGTTCAGTTTTCCTTGAATTTCATTATTTGGGAAGAGCAGGGGAATAGTTATTGTCCTACTGCAAAATTTAGAGTTATTTACACAGAACAGCAGACAACTGTGCAAAGATCCTTGAGCTGGTGGGAATCTGAGCCAGTAATTCCATGTGCTATACTGAATAGCCCTGTGTGACTGGGAGCAGCCTAACCACTATTAAATGGCAATTTGCCAGAGGCTGGGTCTGGACCCCTGACAGTAACAATGATTATGTTAGATTAAGCCTTTTGATCCTGTAGACATTGCATTGTCCCAGCATACACGGGCTGTACAAGGCCTCCTCTGAAACTGTGCTGTAAATTTGGTCCTGGTCTGCTACAGGCAAACTCCAAAGCTCACATAAAATCGGTGCACACAGCCTATATATCTGACCCTCCTCGACCACCTGCCCCAGCTCAAACGTGCTATATGCTGTCGCTGTTACTCATAATCTTGTCATAATTATTATTATGTCTTTTAAAAGACAAAAATTTACATAATCTCAATGGTACAAAACCTACACAGGCTCAGTAGGACCAAAAGTTCATTCTGTCAGATCAGAATTACCTGTAGGTGTTTCGTAAGGTGAAAACCAAACTTTCAGTTGCCTGTCACGTTCAAAGGTATTTCGGATAAGACTCTCAATTGCCTTAAATTTGCTCACTAAAAATTAAAGAATGTTGTCACCCCACCATGAGCACAGTTAAATCCTGGCAAAAAAAAATCATTGCTAAAAAGATCTATTGATGCATTTTGTTTGCAAAGGAGGAAGATTTTGCAAGAGCATCAGCTTGGTGAGACTTAAAAATTCATTTTAAATGAGAAACAAAATTTCAAATTGACAAAATCGAATGCTGTAGAAAGTACTTGCTTCTTTTTCTTAGCAGTCACCAAAGTGCACAAGTATTTCAGACAGCTTGACATCTGTATTACATAAGGAGAAAGCAATTCAGCTGCTTAGAGAATATAAAAAACAACTTTGACCTTACACTGGAGTCATGCTTCAAAAGACTGATTATTCATACAAGGAAAATTGCTCAAAAACAACTGCTTGAAAATATTCTCAGAAAGAAAATAGATCGATTGTTCTGAGGCAATAATATAATTATGATATAACAAACTGGATCTTTTTTATTTTATTCCTAAGGCTGTTTAATTTTTTTACAATAAGTGTTTCATCTGCCAGTATTTGAAATATTTTATCTTTCAAAATGTTTTCCTAGTTTGTTCAGCGTATTTGTTAGCTTGCTTGAATGTAATTCTTCAAGAAGATTGAGGGTTGCTGCTAATGGGAGAGTTTCAAGCAATGTTAGGTGAGAAACCACACCACTGTAGGGTTAAAGAAATGTTGTGTTGGCAGAAAATAGTGTAAAAGTGTCCATAAGGAAAAAAATTGTGATTCAAGAAATTTTTGATATATCCTTGATATAATACTAAATTACATAAACCCTGGATTTATTTTAAGGTAATATTTTCTCTCTAAAGTGGGAGGTCTAGTCATCTGTTTGAGGGGCTGAGTAGAAGTTCAGGAAATCTGGGTTCAATTCACAACACTGCTACTGATTTCCTCCACGATGCTGGGTGGATAGCTCAGGCCTCATTTCTGAAATCACTTATGCAAATCTTTATCTTCATTGCTGTGAGCAGTTCTGGGATTTCAACAGGTCAGATTGCAACCTAATTAAATTCTGAAGACTGAGGCCATGTCTCCTCAGCTCTCCTCTGTTATCTGTGGATATCAGTGGTTCACTTCCTCCCATCCATTTCCCTCTTGCTGCCTTAGCTTGTTAAGTCTGTGGATCCAGGACTGGGCTTGGGCTTGGGCTTCTCTAGACAAGTAAATTAAGCTGTCTTAGCCTGAGCAGTGCACTTGAAGCAGCACATCTCCCAAAGTGTGCTCAGTTGTTACGGCACGTAAGAATGAAGCGGGCTCAAGTCTTCTCCTGAAGAGCACAGAAAACACCATGTAAGGTCATAAAGTTCAACCATTAACTCAACACTGCCAAGTCCACCACCAAACCATGTCCCTAAGCACCATGTCTACACATTTTAGAACACTTCTACAGACAGTGATCCTACCACTCCCCTGGACAACCCATTCCAGTGCTTGACAGTCCTTTCTGTGAAGAATTTTTTCCTAATCTCCAATCTAAACCTCTCATGGTGCAACTTGAAGCTATTTCATCTTGTCCCATTGCTGGTTGCCTGGGAGAAGAGACTGACCCCCATGTTGCTACACCCTCCTTTCTGATAGTTGTAGAGAATGATAAGGTCTACCTCAGCTGCTCCTCACCACACTTGTGCTCCAGACCCTTCCCCAGCTCCATTGCTCTTCTCTGGACACGCTCCAGCACCTCAGTGAGGGGCCCAAAACTGAACCCAGGATTCGAGGTGTGGCCTCACCAGTGCCAAGCACAGGGGGACATTCACTGCCCTGGTCCTGCTGGCCACACTATTGCTGACCCAGGCCAGGATGCCACTGGATTTCTTGCCCACCTGGGCACCCTGATGGCTCATAGCAAATAAATCAGTCCATAAACAAATCTTGTAAATTGGGTTACAGGATCTGGTTGATGCCCAAGTATTGGGGTTCAATTTTTCTTCAAGTTCTCCTTCATGATACTATACAGTGGTCATAATTTTCTCCTAGTAGTATAGCTTTTATATAGTTTATTAATGATGTCAAACTATAAAGTTGCTGTGTATTCCACAGGAGAGGTTTCTGGGGAAAATCAGGTAGTTTTCTCCAGTTATCTGTAATTCACCTCAGTGAAACCGTTTCAAATAAGGATTTTCCCTCAGTGATCTGGTCACCTAGCTCTGGACAGTGACATGACATGGTATTAACCAAACTTGAAAGGTAATTCACTTGGTGCTTCTGAAGTGCATCCTAATTTTATCAGTTAATAATCACAGTTCAGTGGGCTGCTTCTTGTCAAACTTGAGCTATTCTTTTTCTACCTTACATTTTTCAAATAGTTTTCAAACCAAGGGAAGGAATTTCACACCACTACTCAAAATAAGCCACTCAGCAGAAAAGTTTCAATTTCCATCTCTTAATAAATCACATAGATTTAAATCAGATTCACGAATTCCAGAGAAGTTAGGCATTTATGTTCTCCATTTCCATAACGGAAGTTGCAACTTGGTAGGAAAATCTGAACTCTCTAATAGTTACCTGCTGAATTTAATTTCAGGAAGAACTCATTTGTTTATGTCTGCTAGTCTCTCAGTGTAAGAATGTTATACAATTTTAACATAAACTTACTGCCTCATTCAGTCCCCTTTGTTTTGAGCTAAACAAGCAAAAAAACATTTCCCCCTCTAACTTTAGCACTGGTCTCTATTTACTACACAGCATATCTCCCTATTGGCAGAGGTTGAGCAAGGACCATAAAAATATCACATCTGCTGACTTACAAAAACAAAGTGTGGGAGTGTAAATGCCTCTGAAAACTTCTCTCCATCAAGAGACACCCAGGGTTCCCGTGTGTGTAAGATGCATGGCATGACCACTTGCTTGTGCCGTGATCATCTCCCCATTTCATATTCTTGATTATTTAACTTTTGCATTTTGATGAGCACTGCTCCTCTTCTCTGAAGGCTGACACTGCTGGGGCCTTTTCCCTAGAGCCAAAAGGAAGGCTGCTCCAGCAGCTCCTTGCCAGGGATGCTGAAAGTGAAGCAATGGAGTCCCACCCTTCCCCTGTGCTGAGTAGGGGGCTGAGGAATGCAGATGGATTCATTCCACAGCTGAGGTCTCCAAGTTCACAGCATAATGTGCTGCAGTCATGTCCCTAAACTGGCTTCTTATCAGACTTTAAAATGAAACATTATGCTTTTTCTCTTCAATACTAACTTTGCCAGAAAGGAGTTTTTCATTTACAAAACAAAAAGTGTGTGTGTGTGTAGAAATACTGGGAAAAAAATAACATCTGTGACCTGATACCTGTGTGTCAGGAATGATTAGAGTCACAGAGGGTGCATAAACATATGTAGCAATTAATTCAGCTCCTTCTTGGTTACAAGCATCACATTTTCTTTTTCTTCAGTTGATTACAAATGCTGTGTGATTACTTTTAATCCAAAAGCAATAAATTTGTACTGGCTGTTTAATCTCATCTGTAAACTGAGCTTTTTTGTTTCATCAGCCCCCGATTTATTGCATTTTTGAGAGAAAACAGCCAGTGTTTGATACTGTTTGATTTTGGTGTACTGCATCTTTTTAGGTTCTTACTTTTACTATGTTTATGTTTACTTAAATTCCTTATGCAGAAAAAGTAAAACCAGTAAAGATTATCTTTAGCATTCCAAATCTTTCTGCTTTTTTAAAAAATATTTTAAAATTATTTTTTTCCTTTTTTCTATCCCAGATTTTCCACTTGGGATGCAGATAGAGTACCAAAGACATTTCAGATTGTACAGCATTAGCTGAATCTCTGGATGTGTTTAGACTCTCTCTTTGCAGTTCTTATATTGGCCAAATTCGACATTTTGCTCTGCCAGAAAATGTCAGGTGGTAACAGAGAGTAATTTTAAGTACTTTCTCAAGTGTCAACCAGATAGCAATAACACAAATAATAATATCAAACAAGTATTAACTTGTCTCTCACTCCTGCTTCCACATGCTATAGATGCAAAAGGTCATTCATATGAAGCACTTGCCATGTACTCTGCAGTACACAATAGGCATTCCAGCAAAACTGGTCCCTGGAGTATCCAGGAAACACCCTCCTTGAAATTCCCCAAGGACAATGGAAGAGACAACAGAAAAAAAAATTATTATTAGTGGTTTGTGATTATGATTTGAAGTGAACCACATCAAGTAAGTACTTCATAGTTTTAAGTCCCTTAGTAGCCTTAACAGAGCCTCTTTACTGTCATGTAGGCAAAATTCTCAGCTCTATTCTCTTGCATTATCAGCTACTTACCACACTAGATCATGATACTCCTTGGTTGATTTGCTTGAGTTTGCCATGAAACTGATGTAAAGATGACCATGGAGAATTGAAAAGAGTGCTGACAATATTTCAGTTATATGTGATGGTTGGTTTCCCATCTAGTGCAGGCTATATTACCATCATTAGTAAATGAAATTATAATAATTTTTGTCTGCTCAGTGTATGGTCCATGTGTTTCCTGTTTAAAGCACCATTTCTGTGAAGGAAATCAAAGCATTGAGTGAGCTTTAAAGGGATTGGGCATCACTCTTTCAGGTGAATGTAGTAATATTGCAATTAAAGGCTGTACTTCTTTAAGACTTACCTGACTAGAGAGATATTTGTAAATTACTTTGATGTGAAACTTCCCCAAAACAGCATTAAAAACAAAAACATGAAAGCAATGATCTAAAATTAAAGAAAAGCAAATTTTTTTACTCCTTTGCCTTCCATTAAAAAAAAGTATTTAAAGCCTTCTACTTCCTGTGGAAATGGATAAAACATAGATGCCTTCTGTCTTAATTTCCCCATGCATATTTCTGAGTCCTGACATTTTCTTTCTCTCAGCAAAATAAGACCTGAAGTTATGGCCTCTCCATGCTGTGTTACATGTCTTAAGAAAAATACCAGAGTACCTCAGAACCTCTATTGGAATACAATCATCCAGATTGCAATGTCAGGAGTGGTTTGCTTTTAGTCTGAATATGAGAGTGATCCATTCCAAATGCTCCAGAGAAATATTTCAACCCCCTCTTTCTTCCCCCTCAGCTCCTCCTCCAGGCTTCCTCAAGTTATTTCCAGTTTGCTTTTAATGGAAATTCCTTCTGACCCCAATCTGGTGCTTGATGAATTCAACCTTTTGCATGTATCAATCAAAGCAGCCTTTAATCCAATTTATGGAGGGCTGGGGAAAAGAGAAAGAAGCAAATGTATGGAGATCAGTAGAATTAGAACAGTGTGATAAAAATCCACTCCCAAATGGGTGCAATTAAACAGTCTTCTGACTCTGGTAACTGAGAGGCCTTAAATATCTTACTGCTTCTTACCTGAGTTGGAGCCAATGCTCAGGGTCTCCTAGACTCATCAAATTACGGGTCATAGTTCTGCTTCCAAAGTCTGCCTGGCAATTTCTCCTCAGTGCTTGTGTAGTCAAGGTCTCATAGGTATTAAAGGCCTCTGGCTGATCTCTTCTTGTGTATGCATAGTTTGCATGCCTGACTGCATAAGAAGTCCTCATGCCTGATCTCTGTCCTAGCCAAATAACGTGTCCAGCCAGCCATCAGCACCATCTTGTGGTGCTGGCATCACCAAACCTTTTAGTGCTGTCATGGCACAAAAGCGGGAAGGTGAGTTCTTGATTAATCAAACAGGCAACACCTACAACTCACACTCTGCACTTGCAACTGACTTTGACCTACAGACCTTTCAGTGCTGTGTCCCGGGGCTTCTGTACATAAAAACTCTGATATATTTCAAAATAATCGAGGGTTAATTACACCAATGAAAAACATGATTGCAATTTTCCCCTGTAGTCATTTGAGCCCATTTATTTCAGCTATCACACAATCATCTTTTATTTTGCCATAATTCTGCTGCTCAACTCAGAGGATGATGCATGTGCTGCTTGCCATTGGTTTACAGTTAGAAGCCGAAAGCATTGGCATTGTGGCAGTCTCAGCATGGTATTTGTGTAGTCTTCCATGGGATCAAAGTGTTCTGCAGGATCCACGTCCTCTAATTGTAACAGTTTTTTAGTAAACAATATTATTTCATTTATGAGGTTTATTCCTGTCTTTCAGATCAGCCTCAGGGCATGGAAGGGTGAAAATGAAGTAGCAAAGAGAAGTAACTCACACTTCATACTGATAGCTCCTTTTAGAGGGAGTGGAGTTAGTGGAAAACACCACTGGATTCAGACAACAATTTCAGGAGTGGGATTTTGCACAAACATTGTCTCAAAACTGCTATTCAGTTTATATTACAAGCATGTACACAGCACATCCACAGTTTACTCACATCCATGGAAAAATCTTTAAAATTTGTGTAGAAAGAATGAAGACAAAGAAGAAAAAGTATAAAAGAGATGTGAGAAATCTGAATGAAAATTTCTTCTAGGACAGTGGTTTTCTCCTAGCTCAGTGTATTCCTGCAATATTATGCAGTAAGATGTGGTTTTCACCATGTGTTGCAGGTGTTAAAGAGGAAGCTGTCTCCTCCAGTATCCCAGCAAAAGGGCATGTCCCATCTACAAATAATATTTTTTTATTTTTTCCCCCAAAACACATTTAGGAAATTTCCAAGATCCCAATAACTTGGAGCTGAACACTGAATCAATAGAAATCAGTAGAAATTGTGTAGAACCTCTGCTGATTTCAGCTGAAATGTGAAGTTCTACAAAACTCCAGATTGTTGCAGAGATCACACATGAGCATGATCTGTTTCAGGAGAGCTTAGGATACCGTAGTCTTATAAAAAATATTGTTTCATAAGATAATAGACATCATTTTCCTCAAACTACTCAGTATGCCACGTGGCAGCTTTGCACAATAACTCCTAATTGCTTCAGTAACTACTCTTATCAGTTGAGAAGGAGTCAAGATTTTATATAGGATTTCCCTACACAGAAGGGAAAAGAAGCAAAATCGCAGAATGGGTGAGGTTGGAAGAGACCCCAGTGGGTGATCTGGTCCAACCTCCCTGCTCAGGCAGGACCATCCCACAGCACATGGCACAAGATTGTGTCCAGACAGTTCTGGAATATCTCCAGTGAGGAAGACTCCACAGTCTCTCTGGGTGATCTGTCCCAGTGCTCTGTCACTGCACAGCAAAGAAGTTCTTCATCATGTTCAGATGAAACTTTTTATGCATCAGTTTCTGCCTGTGGCCTCTTGTCCTATTGCTCAGCACCACCAGGCAGAGCCTGGTCCATCCCCTGACACCCTCCCTTCAAATTCTTCATCAAAAGTTTACCTGGTCAGCTAATTTCCTCAGTCTTGCACTTCCTTTATTCACTTCTTGTTAAAATGAGCTACTTCCATTTTCCCTCTCTTCACCTATTCATAATTATTTGATTCTTTAAAATTAGGGTGGAAAGGATTTGTTTTCAAAGCAAGTAAAGTTCCATAGGAAAACTAACTGGAGTTAACTGTAGCAGTATTCTTCAGTGGTAGCTTCAGCATACTCCTGTCCCATGAATATATTATAGAATATATATTACTTTATTCCAGAATAATTTGTGTGCTTTCAAAGCAAAGTAATTCCTCTTGTGAAGAATAAGGGAGAGGGGTATGGAGTCCAAGCCACTTTTATTCTTAGAATTCCCTAGCAGCTGTTCCATGCTGCTCGACAGAGAAAAGAAATGACAACAATGTGCTTTTCTGGGATTCAGAATGGACAGTCTTACCATTAAAGAAGCTGGATAAGAAGATAAAAATGAAAAGAGAAAAAACGCCCAACCTCAACATGTATTGCCCTTACACAAAGACTTCTTATCAACACAACCCAGCACCAGCTGTTGCCCAAAATAAGTAGTATTACTTTAGGAATAATCCCAAACTGTAAGACCAATTCAAAACCCCTTTGGAAGAGAAAGACACGTAATATGTAAGGTTCAGATAACATATCCATGCTTAAATTGAGCCAATGCAAGTTTTTGAAGTGTGTATAAAGCTACAGATGCTAACAAAATGTGTTAAAGCACTTTCTTTTCTGTTATTTTTAAACTGAATCCATTACCACAGATGTTTCTGCAAAATATTAATTTTATTGAAAATTGTAGACTGAAATTTTGATAAATGTAATCATATTAATAAAAAAAAATTGGGACAACTTTTGAGAAATAATTATTCTCCCCATTTTTTTCTCTCATTAAAAGCTGCAGTCAAAAAAAGCCCTCAACCTATAAGTGCATGAAAAAGTCTTATGTGAAAAGTCTTGATTAATTTTATGAAGAGAGTAAAATTTACAGATATGCTGTAAGAAATCTAGTTTCTTTGCAAACATAAGACTTGAAGGAAATGGTTCCTCAAATGTATTTTCTCACCCTTCTTGATTCATTGGCAACTTTGAAACTCGAAACTGGTTTTGGTTTTATCCCACCACGGAGACTAATTTTCGTGGTCTCTCATAGGAGTACATTATTAACTACAGGTTAAATTTCAGTGAGTGGTAAAACAATCCCTCTCATGACAGTTTGTCCTCTTCAGGAGTAAGGAGCCTGCACAGACACCAAGATATTAGGAGAAACGCCACAGTTAATCACTTGGAACATGGTACTAATCGGATTATATTGTCTGATCCCATTTTCTAATCAGCAGAAATTGTGATGGAAAGAAAAACAGACCACGTGTTTTGATTCTTACATACAGAAGTTGCTGTGGAAGGTGCTGAATGTGACAAGATACAAAATAGCCTAGAATGAAAGGATTTATATGAAGCATAAGAAATGTATCAGGAATATATAATGGAAACACCTTAAGCATTTTATTCACAGTGCTCTCCTCTTCCTTGGATGGAAAAGGTGAAGACGGTGATGTTGGTGGTGAGAGGGAAGGAAATGAAAAATGGAAGGAGAATCTTCTCGGGAAGAACTTATTCAATAAATATTCAAATAGCCTGTCTAATTCAACCATTACCAAGTTATGTTTGAAAGGTGGTATTTTTCCTGGTGATTATCTTGAAAGTTTCCTTATGAAATACATGTATTTGCTATGACATGCATTTTTTTGGTGAAAATTGCAATTTTTTATCAAAAATACATTTTCCCTCAAATATATTGTTTAGGAAAATATCTCAGTTGTCTGTAACTCCAAGACAATTGAGTTCCACACTGCAAAGATGATGAGTACCTTTATTTCCTCTCCAAATTTTAAAGCCTGTTTTCGCAGCATAGTATTAATGGACATTGCAGCAACTTAACACAGCTGGACACTGGGTGATAAATAACCTTAACAATTGATTGGCCAACAATTTACAGTCAAATCTGAAGCATTTTTTAATGTTGTACTTAAAACAAAGCCATGCCAAAAGGGAAGTGAGGAAACTGGAGTTGTACATGCAAATCAGTATTTCAGGCTGCCTCACGCCTAGGATGAGAAAAGGGTTATCATAGAATGGTTTGGGTTGGAAGGGACCTTAAAGATCATCTTGTTGCACCCCCCTGCCCTGGGCAGGGACACCTTTCACTAGGCCAGGTTGCTCAGAGCTCCATCCAACCCGGCCTTGAGAGCTTCCAGGGACGAGGCATCCACAGCTTCTCTGGGCAGCCTGTGCCAGTGTGTCACCACCCTCACAGGGAAGAGTTTCTTTCTAAAATCCAATCTAAACCTACTCTCAGTTTGAAGCCATTCCCCCTTGTCCTGTCACTACATGCCCTTTAAATAAAGCAAACTAACCCAGCTGTTCTTGCTGAGGGGGCTTCATGTGAACTGAAGTTAACTCTCTTGTCCCCTTAACAAAGGTTCAGTGTAGTTGAGAAGATATTAGAACACTTATGAGAAACAATTTATTTCTGCATGGCAAAATAAATGTAAACCATATAGGTAGGAAAAATGCAATTCCCACAGCAAGAATTTCAGTTTTAGTGTGCTACCTGGAACAGATCCCTGTTATTTGAAGAGTCAGCTCCATAGAAAGGTGTCCCTGTGCCTAGGCTGTTTCTCACAACTCATGCTTGAATAGATAGCTATGTGATGAAGGTATTTGATATTTAACTGGTCAAGTGAAAGGTCACCCTGGCTGTGGAGGGGGTTTGGAACTAGATGATCTTTAAGTTCCCTTTCAACACAGGCCATTCCATCATTCCTATGATTTTATGGTATTTATAGCCCTGTGCATAGGCAGCATCTTTCAACTTTCCAAGAGCTTGTCTGACAATGTGAACATGGCAAACACCATATCTTTCATTCAGAAAAACAAGGTTGCTAAAGGAAGGAAAAATTACCTTAAAACTATAACATCCTGCTGCATGAATATGTGTGGGAGAGAAAAAGGACTCGAAAGAATTCCGCCAAACCAAGTCCTGGTATGTACACAAATGGTACTGTAAAACTCACATGAAGGGTATCAAAGGGAGTGTCTCCTTTTATCCTTCTACAGAGTTTTGCAGATGAACAGTTCTAGTCTAAGATAAAAAACACTGTTTTATAAATTGTACAACACAAGTTTGCAGAGTTATGGGGGATCAGGAACTAGCTGTAGCTTGGAACCTTAAGAAAGCCAGTCAAAAAGCAGCTTTATGTCAGTACTTATCTGATGTCTGTGGAGTGAAGCACATTGAGGGGTGGGCAATTACAGGCTCATTCTTTTTGTCACTGCAGAGGTCAGGTCTAACTAAGAGCTGGTAGCCCCAGAGTCACTGTTCTGTGATTTGCTTCAAGTCTCAGCTCTTGTGCTCAGAATTCTTTACCCACATTCTCATCTCACTGGTCCTGGTTTTATACCAATGTAGCTCAATTGAATTATGAGTCACAGCACCTGAGATACCTTTTTAATGGGATGAACTATGCCCTGGCTTTTATTAGCTGCCTGCCTTGCAAAAGCTTAAGTTAGGCATTGAACCCAATTGCAAGTGAATTTACAGAAGACCCTGTTCAGAGTAGTGTCTGCATCTCTGATACTGTTTCAGATCTAATGAAAAGTTCACGGAATGTTCCTTCTAATGTTATGTTTCCTGTCGAAATTGTTCACCAGACATTTTGTCAGGTCTCCCTATTTATTACTGCATGGCACAGTGCTACCATTTCTGGAGGTGTTGTTCATTACCCACTGCTCATTTGAATAAGTCAGAAATATTCTTGTTCTCTGCCACCATGCCTGGAAGTGTCATTAACCAGGACAGCATCACCAACCAAGCCAGCCCATGCGGCCATACGGCAGTGGCATTCCTGGAAGCACTGTTCTCATTCTCACTTCTCTGGGGAATGTCAGGTGACAGCAGAGCCAACTGTTCTTTAAAAAGATCACCAGCAGTAAAACTGCACATTTTCTCCTAAATACAGTTTTCCAAAACCTGTGGGGGCTGTCTGAAAACAAAATTCGCATCACCTCCCTTTCCCTTCTGTGACCATTTCCCAAGACGCTTCCATGGTTTTACCATCCTTGATGCAGTACCTGGCATGGCAGTGGCTTACATCCCAAAGTTTCAGGAGGAGTTAATTTACACAGTTTTTGACAGTTTCAGTGTCTCCCACGATGGTAACACTACACTTAGATACCCTCAGGCAATTAACTTGAAATATTCTAGTACAGGATTACATAATAAGTGATATCTTTCTCATTTTATTATTCCACCATTAAGCACATAAAGCTAGAGGTAATAGTTTATAAAGTAAAAAATACTTTAACACTGCAGCAACAAACTCAAGCACAATTATTTTAGAAAACTCACAAGCAATACTGGCCCACCTGTCTTCACTGCACTGGATATAACTCTTTAATGATGTTATAATGCTTTTACACCATTCAGTGTTTGCATTTACTGTCACAACTACTATCCTCTCCAGTAATCCTTTGTCATAAATATATATGCATATATAAACTTGGAGTGGGTGAACATGAGGCCGTTTTGGTTAAAACATCCAGGACAAGCAGCACAGTCTTGAGTTTTTTGTTTGCTCTAGTACAGAAGGTCAAAAAAGCACTGGAACAGAGGAAATACTAATTTTGGAAAGTGTTTCAAAGAATCTAATTATAACAAGAGGGCTGCTACCTGCTGAAGAATATTCTATCCAAGACACACTGATTTTCTTGGTAGAGTTTAACAGTATTTTCTAGCCATAAACCAAGCAGAGAAGGGATTAAAAAAAGTTTACTGGAGAAATTCTTAATGGAGTTTCCCCCAGCATCATGCCTCTGAGGTCTATTGGTGTGCACAATCACTTAAATGGAGATTACAAAACCATCGAAGACACTTACAGTTAAGCTTGGTCAATGTTAGTCCTTGATGGCATCACTGCCAAGTTTCAAACATCTGCCCCATAGAGTGACTTTATGACACAGATGGTAGAGGATGGCTGCAAGTGGTTTTCTTCTCACCATGGGTCATGAAAACGAAACTTTAAATGTGGTCAGTGTCTTACACTCTTCCTGCCAAATTAACATTGATTTGTTTGAAAAAAGCCATTTCCACACTCTAGCCAGAATTCTTTGCCAGTCAGAAGCCCTGACTTCACTGGCATTTGCTGCAGCCAGATTCTGTGCTGAAATGCTTGGGGTGAAAGAAGCACAACTGCTACTTTGCTAGAACTCTCAGAGCACATTTGGCAGCACCATAGGTGATTTTCTTCAGAAAAGAAGAAAAGAGAAACAAAGAAAAATAATAATAAGAAGAACAAAGAAAGAAAAAGCAATGAGAAGAAGAAGTAGAAGAAGCAGAAGCATGAGAAGTAGAAGAAGAAGAAAAAAGAAGGAGGAGGAGAACCATGCCCTAAGACTGTAGAAACTTTCTGTAACCAAATCTGTTTGACATCAGATTTGGCTGTAAAGGGCTAGAGTATACATACTTGATGTATTTTAGAAGTTATTAGTTTCTCTGTTTTTCTTCTTTATCCTAAAACAGGGATAAAAACATCTTGCAGTCTTTCATCTTTGGTTTTCAGGGCACCCTTAGGCAGGTTTCTGCTGTTCTCTGAGTTGTAAAGCATTTGTTTCCACATTTCCTGGTACCAGTCTACAGACTTCGGTTTTATGAACATTATTATTTAATTTACAAGTATCTACATTTTTCAGCAGATTCCTTCTTGTGAATCTGTAAAACCTACTACTTGAAAAATATGGAAGAGAAATAGTTCCCCCTGCCCTTCCCTCCCCCACTTCCCATTTTAGAGGGAACAATTTCTCCTGGCAATAACATACAAATTTCTGTCTTAGTATATTACCCTGCTTTCAAACTCAGTATTAACTGTGTAGAACCATAAAGAGGGAAGGGAGGCAAATTGCAAGCAGGATTTTTGGAGACTGTTGCTAATATAAAACCTACAGTATCTGATGCTATTGGGCTGTTCCTGAA
This sequence comes from Myiozetetes cayanensis, assembly GCF_022539395.1. NCBI lineage: Eukaryota > Metazoa > Chordata > Aves > Passeriformes > Tyrannidae > Myiozetetes > Myiozetetes cayanensis. The sequence goes on from NW_026087742.1 coordinate 14,786,142, forward strand.
TTTTATCTCAAACTAGTGAATTGTTTTTTCCTTTTTCTCCTTCTCATAAATATACAACAGCTCTGTCTCTCAGCTCAAATGGTATGGCATGTACAGCTTGCACAGAGGCCTCACTTCACCCTTACTAACTTGCTCTTTGGTTACGGAAAATACATTTTAGTTGATACCAAGTTTTTCTTGGTTCAGATTGGACCTTGAGTAAAAAACAAAAGCCTACTTATCTTTAACTTCCTACAGCTGAGCAGTAGGACTTTGTGCTAAATAAATATGTTATTGCCATGTAAAGAGTGGAAAAGAATAGGAACAAAAAAGTATAAGAACACAGGCTGAATTATGAGGACATGGATTATTTTGTAAAAGATTCATATTTGAGGATGCACAGACATCATTGCTCCACTCTTCAGCCTCAGAAAGAAGGCTGAGTCATGAGGGAAAACTGCATCTCAACTGAAATAGATTCAAGTGATATGTAATAATTTACATAGGTCACCCATGCGACCTAGGATGTGTTGGGCAGGCCTTTGGCATACAGAAATGTGCAAGGAGGCAAAAGAATGCCTCTTATTCAGTTCCTACATTACCTACAGATTTGAAAAAGGGCAGGTCTGTATTTTCCACAGACCTTGGTAGGTATCTTTGAAGGCATCAGCACAGGCAGAAAATGGTTATATTCTTGACACAACCTCCTGGAAACTGTCCTGGGGACCTATAGTGAATGATTTCTTCTCCTTTGGAGTCAAAGTTGCCTCTCTGCTCTGTGCTTGTCTGCTCTGCTTGTGCTTGGCTTTCCTGTGTCTTATGAAAGACAAATTATGATGTCTCAAAGAGAAAACATAATTTTTTAAGGGAAATAATTTGTAAGTCATTATTAATATGTCTCTATTGAATTAATAAAATTTTGCCAGTTTTCATAAGAAGTACTAATGTGTGAAAGTAAAAATATTGCATCTCAGGAATCTACAGTTCATGTAATAGGCTGAGGAGTTAGATTTTCACCTGGAGTTTTAAGTGGCACAGGTGAAGCAGTGGCAGAAGCACCACGATTGTCCATGGCTTCAAAAGCTGAGAGCTGTTTTATTTCTCCCCTCATTTAAGTGTTGCACAACATTAATGGAATAGGAATTTATAGTCCTGCAACAGTTTACAGCTTCTAAACTGAGCCTCATGACTTTGCCTCAGCAAATGTCTGTCAGTGGCAGTATTTGTATTGCGAACTCTATTCCATTATTTTTTTCAGTGTAGAGTATGAAAGTGCTATAAGTGACATTTTAGGGCATGTTCCAAAGATTGAAGAAACAGAGACTGAATAGTGGTAGGAGGAAAAGCCAGAGGAAATCCAGATGGACCTTTTACATCCTCAGTTTAGTATAAAAATTATTAAGAGGGTGGGGGATTAGGCAGTGACACCTGTACAATGTGATACGTAAGGTATTTCTGAATGACTTTCTCAAGTTTCCCCTTAATGAAGTCCATGCTTTGTTATTGCAAAGGGAGAGGTGGGGACAGCTTTATGTATGCTCTTTTGCTATGTGTGTTCCCTGTTAACTCTTTCCTGAAACACAGGCTAGGTGCCAGAACTTTTCAGGAAGTATTGTGTGAAACCTCATGTCTCCCAAGTTTTAACATGGTGTGAATAGTTCCTAATCAACTTTCAAAGAAGGGCTATCAAACAATTTTTAAATAAACATACTCTGTGCATCTCAGTGCACCCCATTGCAGGCTGTAGATGAGAGAGCAAGTAGCATCTACTAAAACAAATAGGGGAACCAGGGCCAGTGGAAAAACTGCTGTTTCATTCAAGGAGGAAAGTGGAAATACAGAGATCTGTGACACAGGATGTTGTGTTTACCCTTCTTTCTGCTCCTTCTGCCTCATCCTTCACTGTGCTCAGGGGATCTTCTGGAGGAAAATGTGTTTTGCTGCTGCTATCACCTGTGGTGGACTGAATGTGGCCCCTGATGCATTGTGCCATGAATTTTGGGAGAGTGGGACAGGGACCCAGGCACAGCCCCAGCTCTGTGGGCAGCACCAGTGGAGTCCTGAGCTGGGTGAGGAAGATAACAGGAGTCATGGTAGCTACAGAAAAACAAGCTAAACGCTCCCAACCTACAATGCCTTGTTAATTTCTATATATTCCTAGATCCTGGACTTCCTCAGGCTTTTACTCTGAGATCTCACCTGAGAACTGCATCCAGCTCTGGGATTCCCAGCACAGGAAGGACATGGACCTGTTGGAGTGTATTCAAAGGAGGGACACCAAGTTGATTAGAGGAGTGGAGCACCTCTGCTATGAGGAAAGGCTGAGAGAACTGGGATTCTTCAGCCCAGAAAGGAGAAGGCTTCAGTGTGAAATAATTACAGCCTTCCAGAACCTGAAGGGAGCTCACAAGAAAGATGGAGAGGGACTACTTATAAGGGCTGTAGTGACAGGGCAAGGTGGAATGGCTTCAGATTGAGAGTAGGATTTAGATTAGATAGTAGGAAAAAATGCTTTACTGTGAACATGGTGAGGCACTGGCATGCTAGGTGAGGTTGCCCGCCCACCTCACAGAGGAGCTGTGGATGCCCCATCCCTGAAAGTGTTTAAGGCCAGGTTGGATGAGGCTCTGAGCAACCTGGTCAAGTGGAAGGTGTCCCCACTCATGGCAGGGGGGATGGAACAGGATGATCTTTAAGGTTCCTTCCAAATCAAACCATTATATGATTCCTTGCACAAGCACAGAACAAAAATCCTGGCTCTCTTCATTAATTTTCTTCCTTCCCTTGGGCCAACTAGAACAGAAGCACATAAACAAACAGTATGTTCATCAGATAGCTTTAAATTCATACAGAAGCTCATGTCCCTGGGAGAACCTAGCTGACAAAGTAGTAATTTTTCATATTTGCAGCCCACCAGGGATCAATTAATGAACTATTATACTCCTTACTGCTGGTGTAAGATAAAACCAAGTAACATCTCCAAGGGAACTTCTTATACAACCAAAATTGAACTTAATGAGGGAAGACATTTAACAAATGCTTTTAGATGTAATATGCATTTAGCACATGTCAAGAGCTGTATTCCTGACTTAGCCAATTTATAAGTTAGACAATGTTCCAGCCTGTGTTGATGTAAATGAGACTGAGTGTGGTGGCTTTGACAAGGCTTGAGGTCACTGGATACATTGAGCAGGCCAACTTAATGGGATTCACATTAACCTGCATTAAATATATGAGAATGAACAGCCCTAGTCTTTGTTGAGATATTTCCTAAAACAAACAAACAAACAAGAATGTATTATTTCAATGCAGATTGAGAATCTGAAGTTTAAAGAAATTAATGCATAGGAGCGGAGACAGACTTATCTTTGCTTTGAAATTTTTTCAGACATATGATGACCACTAATAGGAGAACTAGTCATGGGCTAAACTTGAGGGACAGAAGTGCTTTGACAGATCAAAATATAGATAAAAAAGAAAGGTCTTGTAGACAAACCTTACAGGAATTATGCTCAGGAAGAATAACCAGCAGTAATAATTCTGTACAGATTTAGTCACTCAGGGGTACATCTGTCACCAGACAGGGCAGTCTGTGATTCCAGCTCCAATATCAGTGAATTTTAAGGACATTGTGCATTGCTACAGAGGGCTTTATTCTTCCTAGGACCATCTGAGCCACCATAAATTTTATTCTCTTCACTCTGTGAAAGGATAGATCCATCTTTTGTACTTTTATGCCTACTCTCAAGATTTTAAATAATAACAGTAGTGGGCAACAGAACCTTGGTCTGCTATTTCTTTGTTCTCAATTTCTTCAGAAGAGACACAGTTTTTTACCTACTGCTTACCATTGTGACCTTTCCAACTTGTTCTAAACCCAAACACATATTCAAAACCCTTGAACCTCTCACATAACTCTCATATATATCATATCATATCATATCATATCATATCATATCATATCATATCATATCATATCATATCATATCATATCATATATCATATCATATCATATCATATACTAAGATATGGAGAAACCAACAACTTTGGTGCACCTGCAAAACCCTTTTCATTCCCTTACAACAGGGAACCTCAGCTCAGGATAAGGTTTTTCTAAGGAAAAGATTGACAGCAGACAAAATTTGGCATTGTTCTTTCCTGTCCCATTTTGGTCTACTCTTGCAGCTGTGGAACTAGCCAGGGCTTCATGTATCTTAACAGCTATGTTAACAAGTGGGTGAGAAAGATTAGACAGGACAGATTATGGGATAAAAGAGAAGACTAGAGAAGAAGGAAACTATTAGAGAGATGTTGGAGAGCATCCAAAGGAGGGTTACAATGATGGTGAAGGGTCTAGAGGGGAAGCCATATGAGGAGCAGCTGGGGGCACTTGGACTATTCAGCTGGAGAAGACCAGACTGAGGGCAGACCCCATAGCAGTCTGCAGCTTCCTCATGAGGGGCAGGCACTGATCTCTGCCCTGTGGTGGGCAGCGGCAGGATCCAAGGGAACAGCTGGAGCTGTGCCAGGGGACGTTTTTGTTGGATAATAGGAAGAGGTTTTTCACCCAGAGCATGGTTGGTCCCTGGAAAAGGCTCCCCAAGGAAGTGGTTGCAGCCCCAAGCCTGCCAGAGCTCAAGAAGTGTTTTGTCAACACACTCAGATACATTGCTGGGTGTGTCCTGTGCAGGGCCAGGAGCTGGACTTTGATGAACCTTCTGGGTCCCTTCCAACTCAGGATGTTCTATGATTCTGTGAAACTGATGTGGAGAAAGATAGTTAAAGTTCTAACTAAAAGACTGGCATCAACATAAACAGTGTTAATGGGAAATTGTAACTCAGCTTGGGTAGGGAAGGGAGAAGTGCCTGAAGACTCAGAGAGCAAGGCTGTATGAATGTGATTATATTGCCAGACCCTGTGACTTATGGTCAGTGCTGATTCTTTTGTTGCTGGTCTTCATTAACTTCTTCTCCCTTGGAATTATTTCTTGCATCTTTTTTCCAACATCCAAATTACAGCAAGTACATATTACAAACAAACTTTGAGTCTCAGCTGGAATCAGAAAGTTTTCTAACACTTTGCTTTGACTGGAAAATCATAATACAAGTATCTTATGTACATAAAGATGTCTCCTGCCAAGGCCAGAACAACAGCTTCCTTATCAAGCATGAAAAGAGCGTATACAAATTTATCTTTGGGTCCATGTCACACCACTGAGTGTGACGCAGGTTCTTGGTGGTGGCAGCACAGTCTGAGGGCACACAACTGTTTACATCACTCTAGTTAAGGACAGGTTTGGTTTCAAAGAGCAGTAGAGGGTGTTGCCTTATTTTAAAATGTTGTTAAACATAAACTGCAAACCAAAGCTATTGTAAATTCTAAGTGAAAGTTACAACAAAACCCAAGAAAATCTATAAGTTAAACCACAAAGGGAGAAAAATGAACATTAAATATTGAGTTTCTAGTTTTACAGCCTTGAATCCCCCGACAATATACATGCTGTCATTTATTATGAGGCATAGAGCTGTGAGCTCCAGCTCTCTGTTTACCACTCTGTCTAATGTGATTGTATCCATCCTGACTAGGAAAACAGGACAATCTGAGATTCATGTGGTCATCATCATAAAGAGACAGTACTTAAAACAGTGGTTGCTTCTTGTCACACTTGGAGCTAGAGAGAGCTGACAGCATGAAGGAAGGGATGACATCTCTGGGTTTGGCCTCAAGCTTGAGTTTGAGCTGTGAACTAACACAGGAAAAGTCTTTTGATCCTGATTTTTTACCCTTAACATAAATCTGTCCTTTTCCACCTTGCTGTTTCTGAGGCAGAGTTCGTGCTGAGCAGCTCCACCAGCTCGGCAGCAAGCTGCCGCTCTTCCCCTGTAACTGCTGGCAGAGGAGCAGCCACTAAACTGAGGTGCTGTCAGGTCTGTTTGAATTCTTTCCTGTTTCGAGATCTATTCCAACACAAAATAGTGGGTAGAGAGAGGGAGTAAGTGACAATTGTCTCATCCTACAGCAACAGCTGCTGTGGTCTTGGCTCTATGGTAGACAGGCATCAAACTCCATGACTGTCTTAGAGATCTGTCAAGATTCTTCTTAAAGTGCTGTCAAGAGTTTTCATCTTTCAAAACAGAGGAGGTAGATTTTTTCCATATCCTTATGTTGCTATTTCTTCAGCACATTTGTAAGTGCAACCAAAGTAAAGAACAACTGCCCTGTAAGAGATTTTATGGACAAGTGTTCAGTGCAACTAGAACAACCTTAGGCCTCTCCAGTGTGAGCACAAGCAGGAGATCCACGCAGAAAGATGGATTAAAAATATCATCTCATTTCTTCTATTTTCTAGGAATATTTTTCAATTCTAAAGCAAAAAGAGGTATCTGGGCCATTTTGTCTCTAGAGCGAGGTGCAACAGACCCTCGTGCAGAGAGGGGTCCTGCCCATCTGGCTACAAAACAGAGGCATTAATAGAGCTACTCTGTCTGCACATTTAAAACTTAAATCCAAAGGTCCTTTTTTTCCTTTTCTTTTTTTTTCTGTTTTTCTCTGTGCTCAAATACCTCCAGTTTCTCTCCCATCACAACAATCTCACGTGTTTGCATACCCAACTTCCATGGCAGGCAGGACAAAGGGGGCTCTTATAAACATAGTCCCAGCCAGACCTTGCTCACAGGCCTCACACCTATATTTCTTCCATAAATTTCAGTCAAATCTCTATTCTAAGAGGTAACTGCTGAGTTGGCTGCAGGCCCTGGAAACCACATTTTCAAATAAAATGCAATAGAGGAGAAAAGAAAACTACTTTTCTTCTTAGGAACAACAAAACAAAGCTAACTACTGCTGAAAAAAAAGGAAGGATTTTTAGGTAACGGCAATAAAAATAGATTCAAATTTAAACCAGAGTGAGAAAACAATTCTCAAGAAAAATTCCTACTTAGGGATCAATGGAGCAAGAGCCTTAGGTGGCATAAAGTGGAAGAGTGCCTGAAGTTAATGGATTCCTGATCATTTATTTCAGAGGTGAATCAATGTCTCTTTTCAATACAATCCCCTCTGTACCTGTGAGCTGTAATGAGGTGGGCAAGTCCTTATATACTGCAGCTTCCCCCTCACAGCCTCATGTTTTGGTTGATTTAGCAGCCACCTGGTCTAAGTGGCAGAAATAGAATGAGAAACATTTAATTAACATCACAGGAAATGCTCCAAGTGTGCTTGGAAATAGCGGGGATAACATTAACATGTCAGTAAATATTTAATAGATTTACAATCCTTTCAATTTAGAATTTTATTGACTTAACAAACAAGCGTATCCCTGGGCTGCCTTTCATCCATTTATAGTTGGTTGGTTTCTTCAATCAAAGATATGGATAAAGGGTAACAGGAGACCACTAATTTCATGCTTGGAGGTATGAGGTATGAAGTGCTCAGGGAACCAGCAACCCCCAGTTGTAACACCTCAGAGTATTTTCAAAGACGCTTAGCATCTAGGGCTAGAAACAACCCCTAATATTCAACCTCTATGCCATGCTACATAAATATACCTGATGAACAGAAAAAAAAGCAGCAAAGGAAGTGGAAGAAAGTTTGAGTCCTCTTTTTTAAAAAAAAAAAAAAAAAAGAAGAAGATAAAACTACCATCTTGTTGGTAGAAGAAATTAAAGTGCTCTACTGAATCATGAATCTGAATCACCAAATTGATTCTAAAGCAACATTCAAGATGGAAGAGACTAAGAAGTTTCATTGTATCTGACAGCTTAAGAAAGCACATCATCTTTCCAAATTCTTTTCAACGATTGTAAATTGAAACAAAACAAAACCCTACAAACCTAGCATTTTAATAAGAAAGAGAAAAGTCTTACAATGATGTGAACCTCTCTTTCTTGGAAAGCTAACCTTTCGTGAGTCTGTTTCCACCTAATTGCAAAGACTCCTCTGCAACCAGAAATATCAAATTTTACAGTGAATATTTGTTATAAGTCTAGCATAAAATCTAGAAAAGCCTAATCATTCAATAGCAACAATCAAGGAAAGAAAGAATGTGGCACTGTTACAAAAGACTGAAACACTTCTTGTGGCACATTAGATAAATAATTGAGCCAAAAGCTGTACTAGATTATTTTAAGTGTGCAAAGTGCTGAAATAGCCTCCTAATGCTCCATGCTGAGCGGAACAAATTCTATGGGACAAAATAAATTTCTCTAGGTTAAATTTGAAATGAATCTAAACTCCATTCTTATCAGAGTCTGGTGCTGGCAGGAGCAGCTATAGCTTAGTCTGAGGAAAGTGCTTGGACACGGCATACCAACACCTAGTTTTATGATGCCTTTTCCTGAGGAAAAGTTAAACCACTTCACTCCATAAAGTCAGCTGAAAGGTACACAAATTATTGTTCTGTATATGGGGTGCATGTGAAATGAAATATGAAATCGATTTGCCAGTGGAATGGAAAAACAGACATGGTAGGAACTGTAGGAATAAAACACTGGAATTACTCAGATTGCTTTCTAACTGATACAAGACAGGGATGCCTCAGCCTTTCAAATAACCCCAGTTTGGCCTCTGGAAAAGCTCCCTCAAAGATGATTTTTGTTTATGTTAAAGCTGGCCACAATTATAATAGTAAATGTCTTGGAAGTGTACAAGGGTCAGGCTTTGCTACTGGTTTGGAAACCCTGTGTTTAGAAATAGTTTTGAGTGTTTCCTTAAGCGCTTCATGGAAGGAGTTGCTTTATTAAATTAACCCTGGCATTTTAGCCACCAATCCGTAGCAATAAGAGGTGTCACTACATAGGTGGAGCAACCACTGGGCATTGAAGTGGTTCAGCAGCTTGATGCGGGGTGGACCCACATCCAGGCTCTAGCATGGAACCAGCATTTCAGGTTCACACTCGTGGTCGTATCAGAAATCACACTTGAGCTACTTCAGGCTCTATCAGCTGCAGAAGCAACACAGTCATGTGCATCACATTTGTTTCTCTATTGGATTGGGGGTTTTATAGCTCTTGATACTTTTAGTGGCTTTTAGTGCTTGGTGATTCATCCTAGCGAGACATTAATGTTTTTCTTTATTATAGAACAAGGTTTTTAATTTTTTTTTTTTTTTTTTTGAGAACGAGAGAAAGTTCTGAGCTCTGACCCACTGGCCTAATACCTTTGCCAATGGACTCTAGTTCTGCTGCCAAGGCAGTGGCCTTCTTTGCAAGGGCCAAATGAGAACTCAAAGTGGAAGCTATAAAACTGAAGAAGCTGTTCTTCTTTCCAGGAAGAGTAACAAAGATATCTTTATATACACTGTTCAAACAACCCGAGCTGTGGGAAGAGGAGGAGGAGTACAAGCAGAACAAGAGATTCCAGAGGTTTGACTGAACATTAGTTTGAGGGAGGAAGAAACTGTAGCCCATGTGAGTAAGTTCAAAGCAGCAGCTGACATTGTCCAGGCTGTTCAAACAGGCCTTCGGTGCTTTAAGGGACTTTCTGAAATTCTGATGAGAGGTATTTTTTGCACCTCAAATCTAAGATATCAATGACAAAAAAAATAGGTAGATTTAGAGTATTTTAAAGCTGAAGAAACAATTCCTGAACTGTGGTCTATAGACAGCCATGTGTTCCCAAACTCCTTGGTGAAAGTCTTTTGAGAGGTTACTACTGAAATATGATGCTGTCTTTTCCTTGCCTCAGACTGCAAAAATGGATCACTGAGCCTGGAAAATATATGAAAATCTTTCCTGATACTACAATTTGGTTGGAGGTCATCCTGAAGGATGTTAGGTGGTCATTAGTGGGAAGGGAATAGGTACCTGATGTGACTTGAAGCAGCCTTTGCACTAAGGTAGTATAAGGACTCTAAGAACCTGTCGTGAGGTATCATTTCAAGGAAGAGGAAAATGTCAGGATAAACATTTTTTAGGTAGGTGGCATATATTTTGTGGGTTTTTTCCCTTCTGTCCTTATTATCACATGAAACAACCAGGCAATCTTTTTGAAAAGCATCAAATCATATCTTAATATTGTTTCTTAAGGTACCTCCATGCTACAGATGGGGAAAGAGGCTTTAAAACTTTACCTCCAAGCTGTATGAAGGGCTTATGTGCATAGGAAGAAGACCTAATATATGGCATTAATTAACCAGTAATACAAAGTTTGAAGCCAGCTAAATGCATGTGCATATATGACATGACAGGCTGTTGTAGAGAAGCTGATCCATGTAGGGAAGAATAGGAAGGCAACTATTCAACAGATTATTCTACCTTGGTTTAGAGCTGCTGGATATGCTGATTTAAAGCTCACGTACAATGATATAAACCCATAAATTTCTCCTCTACACTCGCTGGCATAAAAAACCACGGAATCAAACAATCACAGAATCATTTAGGTTGCAAAAGACCTCTGAGATCATGGAGTCCAGCCTTTGACCGAACACACCTTGTCAACTAAACCTTCATTATCACTTGCCTGAGTTCTGAGTGCTGGAGCCCCATACCTGTTCTGTAAGGGCACCTGCAAAGACGAGGGTGGTGGGGAGGGGATTCTCTATCTCCTTAAGCAGGGACTTGTTTCCATTTCTCCCATCTTCCCTCAGAGTAAGAAAACGTTCATCTGGTCAAAATGTTTATGGGGTGGAGGGCTTGCTTTCAGGATAATATGTTTTCATTTTTCAGAGTGTGAAAACAATGAAATAAACACCTTTTGCAATGTAAGCAGGCACTATGCATTTTTTCTTCCAACTTCACATGTGTTGTATGTTTTAGCACTTTGTCCTGAAATATGCCATACATTTTTAGGAATACATAGAAAAAATGCAAATGCAAATCTGAAGTTTTCTAATATTAAGTAGGCCTTTATTTTATATATATATGGACATAATATAATAAATATAACATCATAACTATACTAAATGTACTATACTATGCTGTAATAGAATACAATAAAGAGATATAATTTCTATCTGCTAAACAGTAAAAATTTTCAGTTAAAACTTCAGTAGTAATATATGTACTCTGAGATATTCAGCAATAAAGAAGGGCCTCTGTTGTTTAACATTTCTGATCTGCTATCATGCCTTTCATTTTTTTTTCTCTTAAGTGCATAATGTTTTGATTAGCTATCCAATATTTCCTGACTATATCTGTTTATTCTTTCATGTTTATTTTCTTTGTCCATTATGCACAAGTAGCCTTGGTCTCTTCATTTTGCCTTTTTTTTTTTTTTTCCCTACATCAAGCACAATCTTTGCAGATATTGTGTCAGAAATGGAACTATTAAAACTTGCTCAGAGAATGTTCAGTTCCTAACCCACTAATTTAAAGGTGGAACTATTTCTGGAACTGTTATGAGCCTCTGTGCTGAAAAACCTCTCATTCCGTGAGTGCAAAGGCATTAACACTTTGATACAAATGGTCTGTGCTCAGATGTTTTCCATGCATTTGGTGAGTTGATTTTATTGGAATTCTTCTAAAAAATACATATCTCATTAAGTTTGCATGCCGATTTTGACATCCAGTTTTCAAACACAGTCAATGAGAAGTATACAAAAATGCTTTATTTTTTACACCTCACTCAAGCATGTATATTTCCTATTTCTTCAAGCTTCTAAGTAGGGTAAATTTTGGAGGAGTTGGTCCATTTTTCTAGTACTTGAAGTCATTTAAAGGGAAAGAACAGTGAGAGAAGTTTTTTGTTTTGTTGTGTTTTTTTTTTTTATTTTGTTTCTTTGCTTGTTTGTTTTTTCTCCAGAACTGAAACAGAATACCATGATTTTAGAAAGAAATTATGCTACTGACCACTGGAAAGCAAATACCCCAGGACACAAGGGCAGATCACTGAGCAGACACTCTCTCTAATACAGTGAGAAGAGAAAGAGGAGGAAAAGAGGTAAAAATTGCAGGTAGAGTGTTCCTACAGAAATGTCTTTTTTTTTCTGCACTGAAATTGTTTTTTCCATCAAAGGCTTTTTATCACTCTCCTCCTACTCTAATGATCTTCAGAAAGAAAGCAGTGTAGAATTCAGCCAGCAGAAAAGAAGTATAAGCAGTCCTTGGACAATACTTCACCTTATTTATGTTAGGACTTACCTGAAAAATGAGATTCTCAGAAAAAAAATCCCAAACTTGTTCTTTCTTTAAAGTTTTATATAATACAAGGTAAGGGACAGTGACACAGTAGTGTTGGTAAATCAGCTGAACAGCCCAATCTCCTCCAAATTCTTGTCTGTGAGTGCTTGATATCTGGATCATATCCTCTATATCTTGGCTTTCCACGTTTTAAATGAGGATTTAATGACTGTGAAAGGTGTTAGGCTGATGGTCCAAGAAACAGAGAAATAACCTCAAATAGTGCACGCATCACACCCTTCATAAAAATATCACAGCACACTGTAAAATTAAATTAGACTCCTTGTTTTGCCCACAAGATCAAATACACCACAAGGCAGAGGAATGCAGGGGATTTTTTTCTCCACTACGCTGCAAAAGACCTTCAACATCAACTCACAAGACTTCCTCAAAGGTGTGTGGCTAATCCCATTTGGTCTCCAGTCCTCTTTAATAAGCCTGAAAAAAATTATGTGTGGTCATAGCTGGTACAAGTTAAGCTGGTGTTTTCTGTGGTGTAAACATCTGATGGGAATTGGTTTGTACCAGGTTTTCCTCTCTAAGAGGAGGAATCATTCAAATGGCAGTACAAAGCATGTGTGATTCACAGGTTGTTGCATTTGAATTAGAGATCTAAAAGGGGAAAAGACACCACAGTGTACAACCAGTAACTTAATCTGAAGAATCACTGCCAGTTCGGCTCTGAGGAAACTATTTAGGCAGTTGTAATGTTCTCCAGAGTTTCAGACATGGGAGAGGAGAACACTAACGTTTGCAAAAAAAATGCTTTTTTTGTTGTTGTTAGTTTTCTAGAAGAACAATTAAAATATAATGCACTTTGGTTTGCACTGAAAACAGAAAAGCCACTGGTCATTAGGATAAGCAGTTAGGATTAAAGAAATGAAACAATCATGTTTCAGAGGCTGTCACTATGGGGAAGGAGTTGGCTACTGCCTAGCAACCGCCCATATTAATATATTTATGCTTATAAAACATTTACACTCCTATTTTTGTTTATAGACTTTAAATAGATTTTTGTGCCTGGTATACTTTGGCAATACCCTTGTAAGGAGGTAAAGAAGGTAAGAACCTTAAAGCATGCTGTGGTCTAACCCTAACCAGGGACTTTGCACGTTAGTATCCTTGCCAATTCCCAGCCAGCATCTCACCCACCTTTTCTCGGAACAAGGTTTTATATCCTCAAATTCCTTGGACTGCAATCAGTCAGACCACAGATTGAGGCAGGGTGGTTGGGTGCTGGAACAGGCTCCCCAGGGTAGTGGTCTACAGCACCAAGCCTGATGGAGTTCAAGAAGTGTTTGGACAACACTCTCAGGCACCTGGTGAGATCTTTGGGGCTGTTCTGTGCAGGGCCAGGAGTCTGACTCAGTGATGCCGCTGGGTCCCTTCCAAATCAGGATATCCTATGGTTCTAGGATTCTATGAATCTCCTTCCTGCCCTCAGGAGAGCACTTTGAGACAGTGCCTAGCATTCATTCTTATGTTCTTTTTTTTCAAGACCCAGATACATCAGACCCAGATGTATCAAAGTTTCGCCAATGGCTGACTGAGACTAATTTCTGTGTTTAATCTGTGAAGATTCTCATCAACCTAAATAAGACTAAAGTGACGTTCTTTGGCAGGGAGAAATCTTCTAGATGCCTATTGGGTTGAGTGACATGTGATGGCAGATATCTGGCTTCAGCTGTTGTCCAAAAGGTGTGTTGATGCTGTCATCAGGGGGTATAAAAATGAAATACTGGTTAAGATGAACATTTACTCCTTCACGTAGAACAGCCAAAATAATACTAGATATACATCACTGAGCAAAGGTTCTTTTTCTTTTTGTGACTGAGGTAGAGTTTGTAACACTGCTGATTTATACAAGTTTGTATCTTCATTGCCTTTTTAATTAGACTACCTCAGTGCAATCATGGCCTCAGAGTCCCTGCTAATGAACACCAATATTACATGCTGAATTGCTTAAATCAATAAAAGAGGACATATTCTGTGAGAAAAAAAGAAAAAGGAAAGCAAAATACAAAGTTTTCTCTGAATTAAAGGTTTGATTGAAAAGAAAAGCTTCAGCTTTCATTTTATTAGGAATCTTTGTAATTTTCTCCTCACTTCTTTTTACTAGGAGAAAGGAGGAGGAAACCAGGAGGAAAAAAGGGAAAAATGAGGAAGGAAACAGGAAATTTTTTTTTGTTGTTGTTTGAATCCAACAGTATGCATATTATTTAGTTGTAGAAATAACATATAATAAGAGAATGCATAGGATGAGTTGGAAGGGACCTTAAAACTCATCTAGTTCTGACCCCCTGCCATGGGCAAGGACACTTTCCACTTGACCAGGTTGTTCCAAGATCTATCCAACATGGCCTTGAACACTTCCAGGGATGAGAGATCCACAGCATCTCTGGACAACCTGTGCCAGTGCCTCACCACTCTCACATGGAAGAATTTCTTCCTAATATGAAATCTAAAACTAATCTCTTTCAGTTTGAAATCATTACCCCTTGTCCTGTCACTCCAGGCTCTTATAAATAGTTTCTCTTCATCTTTCCTATAGGTTCCTTTCAGGTACTGGAAGGCCCCAGTTAGATCACCCCAAAACCTTCTCTTCTCCAGGCTAACCAATCCCAGTCCTTTTAGCCTTGCCTTGCAGGAGAGGTGAAAAGAAAGACAAGAACATTAATATTTTACAGAAAGATTTAAAAAATGAAAAAAAAAAAGAAGGGGAAGTATTTAGATTAGTTCTACATTTTTTTTTGTGTCATTTAAGGGCACATAATAGTTATCCAGAATAACTTACCGAGACAGTATCAAAGGTACATATACCTGCACTGAAAGAGGCAAAGTGAGGGTGTTGAGTGAGTACTTTCAAAGTGACCGACCTAGAGAGACAACTGTGTCGTCAAGTGCAGGATCTTGTCAATAAAATGGCAGCTACTTACATGCAATTATTAAATCAACATATTCATACATTTCAGTCTTATTGCATCTTATCTAATTGACACAGCGGGTAGACAAGATGCAGATGATGATTATAAAATATGGAATCTATTATGTCATGGCTTAGGAGATGTGGAGTGGCCTGTTTAATCTGGTTGTTACCGAATGAACTAAATTTTTGTGAAATCCATCCAACATTCAAATGGCTTTTTCACATGAGCTCAGAATTATTTTACTGTTGCAAGCAGGCGACCTAATTCCCAGTGAAGGGAGTGGTCTGAAAGGCAGTATGGAAACAAGCCTTTCCCTTTTGGGGAGCCAGTGGTCATATTCTCCAAATAAAAAAGTACCCTGTAGTTGTGGTGGAAAAGACATTTATTAATAAGGAGAAAGCTGCTTAAGTAAGAAAGTGTAAGTGTTGTTCAGCATGTATTTTGATCTGGAAATTTCACAATGGCTTAGCATAAACCTAAGGACAAGCGCTCTCTTTTTACTTCATGAAAAAACTTATCATTAACACAGCAGCTGCATCAACTATGCTACTGTGTGTGAGGACAGAGTTTCCATTCCAACAAACAGCTAAACACATCTAAAGGTAGATAGTAAGACCAGAGATACAGGTGGAGACCCATATTTCCAAGTGTCAGTCTTCTATGCAAGGTTTTAACTTGTTTAAGAAACACCACTGATGTGAGAGGGTTAGCTAGCCTGCTTAAAATTAAAACATACATAGGAAAAGTTGGTTCAGTTAAGGCTGAAAGGATGTCAAAATCAAGGGAATAGAGTAGGAAGGAATCTCATTTTCATTATAGTGGATATTATACAAGAAATACAAACTACTGAATGAAAGTGTTACTGTTGATGTCTTCCCAGTCAGATTTGGTCAAAAGGAAACACATGATATTTATTCCACCAGAGGCTTATAATTAATCAATATTAAAAGAAAAAGTAGATAGGAAATAAAGAAAAAAAAAAAGCTTAATCTGTAAATCCATTGGTCACTCTCCTATTGTTACGTAAGGTAGCTTTGTTGAAACCAAAGTAAAAAATTCTGTGTTTTAAAGCATTTCAATTTAGCAGGCTTTGATGTGAGAAAGAAAAAGGATAAAATATTCCAAGGCAGGAAATGCTGAGCTTCTAGGAATTGGAAGGAGTGAAAAATTTATGGGATCTCGGTCACAAAGATTACATTATTTGTAAAAAGCTCTTTCTTTTGGCAAAAGAGGAAGGTAAAAATACCTAGCACTAGGTAAAATAGAGGAGCTAAAAAACCCAATGCAGGTTCTTGCTTTCTCATTTTAAATAAATCACATAAATGATTTTTTTCAGCTATGGGTATGGTACTTTCTCTTTTCCCCCTTTTGTTTGGAAGAGCTGATTTAGCTCTAGAGCTTTTAGAGCTTTTTGTTTTAGAAAGAAAAATTCTCATTTTTCTTTCTTAGGTTTGTAAGATTAATTTTAAGTATATGCTGAAATATCTTGCTACATTAGGGCTACACATGGTAGTACTTTTAGCAAATTATTGAGGGAAAAACAAAGAAGTTTCCAAGACAAGTCTTGAGCAATCCCAGTAAAGGCAGAGCATGTTGCTGGAAAGCTAAAGGCTTAAATTTTTGGAGGACAGGGACTCATAAAGGAAGAGCATCAGTGATAAGGAATTCAGTTACTTTGTGAATTAATGCTAATAATTACAAGTAGAGCCAATATACAAATGGCCTGGTGGAATTTGTCAGGTTCTGCAGGCAGGCTGTCCTATCGCGACGTGCAATCTGCTTATAAAGATTAACACCACCTATTTATCACAAGTAGCTGAACTATAAATCAGATAGCATAGAAGGGAACTGTAATAAAGTTTCCAGAACCGAGTTATATTTTGGAGAAAATCCACTGTCTAGTCCCAACAGCAGAAACTCGCTTTAGCAGGTCAGCAGTTGATACATACGGGTTTAGTCCCTTTCAGAATAAGATGTTTTTCCTTCCAACTTACTTTTAGCACTGCAATTAAAAAAATACCATTAAAACGGTATTAAAACCAAAAAAGCCATTATTATTTATTAAAGCAATACACTGACATTGTCCATAAAGAAGGAGAAGGTGCCCTGTTGTGTTTCTTCCCCAAACACTGACTTCAGTGAATATGTCTCAAGCCACACAGGCAGTGAGGTGGGTCAGTTCAGTCTCCATACTTTCTGGCCTATAAAAACACAAATGGCTTAAAAAAACCACTCCCCATGTTATAAAAAGGCATATTTCAAGGGAATTTTAGAAGGTTAATAAGCAAAGCTTTCACTGCCTGTGAGCTGGACCGTGCTCTACCAAACACTGGCTGTGGATAAGGAAATTCTCCTTTGCCCCAGGGCCAGGTCAGGTTGCTGGGCCAGACTGGATGTTTCTCCTCCCTTCAGCTGCTGTGTCAGTAGAGCCTGGGGTGGTGATGAGCTTCCAGGGGGGATGGATCATTTCCCATCCCTGCTGTCCTCTCAGAGGGGAGGAGGCGTTCTCTGCTCCACGCTTCCCAGCTTTGCACAGAAGGACAGAGCTGAACAGGTTGGCAGAAGAGCAATTTACTACTTATTGTTCCTTTCAAAATGTTTTGTGTTTGCCTGAGTAGAAAAGCTGTCCAAAAAAATATATTCATATATCAGTTCACAATTAATTAGAAAAATCTGGGTTTACTGATCCTAATCTAGGTTTGGAGAACATTGAAAACACAGAATTTACAACGGTTTTGCAGTATGGAGACACGTAGCAGAGGAAGTACCTAACACTTATTGCTGTTCGTTTTCTGGAAGTCTTTTGAAGGTGGGTAGCAGACCCTGGAGTCAGAAGTTAACGTGACTACACAAACCCATTTTCTTGTGGGCCGTGTTCAGCATGGTAATTTCACAGAATAACAGATAGAACGGCCTGGGCTGGAAGGGACCTTAAAGCTCATTTAGTTCCAACCCCTGCCCTGGGCAGGGACACCTTCTACTAGACCAGGTTTCTAAGAGCTCCATCCAACATGGTCTTGAACACTTCTGGGGAAGGAACATCTACAGTGAAATAACAACTCCCATTGTATTTCTCTTACCCCCACAAATTACATGTAAGAACCTGAGACAGGGGTCAGAATTGAAGCTATAACATATAAAATATTGCAAAGTGGTGTGAGTATGACCCTAGAGATTGAAGTTATACTTAATGGTACTTTATGAAAAAATTGACTACAGGGAAAAAGAAAAGCAGATTTCCTTTAATGTGCTGAATTTTAAAACTTAATAGATTTTGGTACTGGAAATCTTAAATGAGAAAAATTTTGTTTGTAAATAAACAGGCTATCCATTATAATGTCTAATTTCTGGTATTGATCCATAATTTTTTTCCTCATAAACCAGTTTGATTCTTTCCCTTCTTTCCCCTATTTTAAGGGAAAAAAAAGTATACTTTCTTAGCTCAATAACACTGAGCTTTGCCTTGGCCTTGTAAGTTAGATATTGTGAATGCCTACTGTGAAATGATGAAAGAGGTGGCACTGGTGTGGATTGCATATTGCACTAGTGTGTGACTTTGCAATGGTTAAGCAGCCACATGATTCTACTGATAAACTGTGGGCAAGAACAAATCTGTGTCCAGACAAGGACCTGAAAGCATTATTCCCCAACATACTCTTACACATAGAAAAGGTATTTACCTACTACTTTTCTAGTTCATCTGAAACACTCTGGAACAAAATAATCAAGAATTGTTATGTGCCCATTATACCAAATGTTGGTTGGGTAAGAAATTAACGTTCTTATAACTCAGAATCCCAGATACACAGAATCCCAGAATGGGTCAGGTTGGGAGGAAATAGACTGGGTCATCTGGTCCCACCTCCCTGCTCAAGCAGAGTCATCCCAGAGCACATGGCACAGGATTGTGTCCAGATGGAACTGGAATATCTCTAGTGAGGCAGACTCCACAACCTCTCGGGGTGATCTGTTCAGTGCTCAGTCGTGTGCACAGTAAAGAAGTTCTTCCTCATGTCCAGGTGGAACTTCAGTTTCTGCCGTTGCCTCTTCACCTGCAGTTTCATCACAAAAGATTCTGTGAGGGGGATGCCTATACATACACAGCAAACCAGGCTTTAGAAAATATAACAGGTATGGTTTACTTAACCTGGTATCTTTACAGCATTAAACCCCTAATGTTTGTGTTTTGAACAGGTGACTCCAGCACTGCCAGTTACGCTTTTCTTGGCTACCCCAGCAGCAGTTGGAGGCAGTCATCACATTAATGAGCTCAGCTTCTGAGGCCTCAGGGCAGTGAGTGTACAGAACATCATAAAACATGAACATTTGTAATACAGTTTTGATGTTACAACAGCAGAGGCTATTGAATTGCTCTACTTTCCTTTTTTGCACCAAGGTCTCACAAAACTGCTTTGAACACGTGCTCTGCATCTGTCAGCCACGGGAGAGTGCATGGAGACAAGACTTAGGCAAGGAGACATCTACAGAAGAACCCCCTTTTTGCCAATTAGCAGAACCCTTATGTGAAAATTGGCATGCTTCATAATAGAAATTACATGTTGTAGATGCTGCTGAACAATCTGGGAGGTCTGGCTCCAGGGGTGCCAGTGGACACTAAATTTGGCTAAGCTGCTACTGTTCAGCTAATAAAACCATTCTCTCTTGTTGCTTTCTGGTGGCTACTGGAGAGGCCACAGCTTAGGCACTGAGAGCTGTGTGTGCAGGCACTTCAGGGGACAGAAAGGCCTGTCCTGTTGTGGTGGACTTGTCAGTATGTGGATGCACAAGCTGTGACACCTGTAGATATGTCTTTAGTGGAAGGATTGTAAGTGACTGCAGTGGGCATCCCAAATCCTGGCCTAAGTTTCACACAGTCACTACAGATTACATGGACATTCTGAGTAAATTATCTTCCACAACTCAGAGACCCCTCAGTGGTGTCCAAAGACATGCACGAGCTTTTGCTAAGTGTTTAAAGATTATCAGATGGGCATGGAGAAAGGATTTGGACCACTGGAATGCATCTCCCTGATCTGTTAAGCTCTGTGGTATGCCAGCTGTGAAGGACTTGTTTAACCAGATCCTCATTATTTTATTGACTGCAAGGAGGAGAAAAATTTTCCTTAATACCATCAGGAGTTAATTAGCAGGACCTAAATCACTACTTTCCACAAGAGAGTCCTGCCTGGTTCCTGTCTCCAACTGCACACAACTCTGCACCTCACCCAGCTTCACCAGTAATTCATATTTTGTTTCTGGAAATATTCCATGTTTCATAAGGGATACAGTAAAAGTAAACAACAGTTTAGTGGGAAGGTATGTTGGAACATCCAGAAAACAAATGTCTTGGGGTACCACATTAAATGATAGATAATGAGGGATTTAAAAGATCTAAATATTGTTTTTTGGTTACATTGGCCTCCTGTGGGGAAGAGTTCAGTGGCTGCAGCATCACCCACTCTGTGATTGCTATACAATGAAATACAATTATTACCAGTTCCATCACAGATTAGTTTTTTGTCATAATAACTGCAATGTCTTTACAGGAAGAGATGGATGTCTGTCAGTCACACTATGTGTGCCTCAGTATCTCAGAGAGAACTGTTTGAGAGAAAGCCAAAGCTTTTTACAGCCACCTTTAATCTCAGTATAGTTTTACCTTGCTCACAGAATGGTTGTCTTCCTTAGGTCCTTGCATTTTCCTATTCTGCTTGTCTCTTTCCTTGTCCTATTCTCTTTCTCAATTGGAATAGTTCAGTCCCTCTGACTCAATGTCTTTGCTAAAAGTGTTCCTCAGGATTTTCACACAGAGCTGCATCCCAGGAGAACTACACATTTTGGTCATACTTATTATCCCATCCACTCCCCATGAGAGGGCTGAGTGCCCACAGGCAGGGGCTGTGCTGTGGGTGGTGAAAAGCCCTCGTAAAGATGGACAGAGATGCAGCAGCAGAGGAGCTGGAAAGGCTGCAGAGCAAATACTAAGTTTTGTGTTTGCAGGTTTATAATTAAATATTAATAAAGCGACTGGACTGGAAAGTAGAAGAAGGAAAATGCTATTTGCTGGTGCACCCCAGTGAAGCTGAGAACACTGAAATCACAGCATATGTTTTCTCTCTTCTTAAAGACTGTAGATTATTACAGGCAGACTTTATTGTGGTCTATAATTTTGGTTTTCTACTTCTGACTATGCCAAACAGCATTTTTTGTTTTGTTCAAATAGCAATCAAGAATGGTATGTTATCAAGCCACAGTGCTGTGACCTTTGGATTTAAAGTGAATATTCTAGTTACTTGGAGCCAACACATATATTAAACTGTAAAGTTGGAAGAAGGGTGAAAAACAGAGGACATGTTTTTTAAGATGTCTTGCAGCCCTGAAGCTCAGTTTTTCATTTCTCTTCAAGATTTATTGATTTTGGTCCATGACTACAGATTTTACAGGGATGTTATACAAAGGGCATTCCATCTATTTTGGTCAGTAGCCAGACAGTTAAATTTCCAAACAGCTGTCTGGGACTGGATGAACACATGGATTCAACATGTCTTAAAATAATAAAAAAATTACTTTAATGCTGTTTCTTCCAGTATAGGTATGGTATAAATAAACAATCAAAATATTTTTCATTTTTGCATACATGGGAAAGAAAGACAAAGATTTTGAATAAAGTTTCTGAAAGAGAATAGTACGTCTTACCTTCAGCACAACTGAATGCTTCAGTGTACCAAGTAATTTTCTTCCTAGGAGAATGTTTAACAATGTTGGAAAGCTTTCATACAAGTTTTTTTTTTTTAATAAACAAAAAAAGCCCCACTATGAAACAAATCTCTTGTTCTTAAGCATGCTGTAACCTTCCATCCTCTCTGCTTTTTTTCAATCTCTTTCTCTATTGCAATGAAAGGAAAAAGTATCATCTACATTTCTTTGTCTCCCAAAATACAATTTTTTATTTCACTGCATTAGGTGGATAATAGAGATCTCATTAGTTAAGGTATATGACATTCTTTCTTCTTCCTCCTTGGAAGCAAAATAGCTGGGAAGTACTACTTGCATCAATATGTAGCCTCCAATCAGAATTCATATTATGGTAGCATTAAAGGTGAGTGAAGCAGTGAAAATTTTCAAGCTATCAGAAAATAATGAAAAATTGAAAGGGAACAGAGATCGCTGAACTTTTTTACACAGTAAGTACAGTAAATTATTTTTTTCCTTTTTTTTCCTTTTTTTTTAGCAGGAGGAAAGAAGAGTATAGATTGAACTGTATTTCAGCCAGATTAGTTTTCCATTACATCTCTCAGTGTGCTAGTACAATTATTTGCCACAGAATAATCTAAGGGATAATGCAGGAAAGAATATATGGCCAGGAAAAAGGGAAATTGCTTAAATCAAAGTCCAAGTACCACAAAAAAAAAAAAAAATCAGGTCAGTAAGGGTTTTACAGAATCCAGTACCAATACTCCTAATTTGGACTAGAGAAGGAACAGTGTTAAAATTAAAAAAAAAAAAACAAACCCAAACTGCAAACTAAATAGAATCTTATGATTATTGCTGACTGTGTATTTCTGTGAAGCTTAATAGCCATCAACTCTAAGACAGACAGATGCATGAAAAATACAACAAAGTTCTCCTTATAACAGGACCAAAATGTTTCTGGTTCTCCTTGTAAAGAATATAGGGAGAGGCACCTCCCAAAGGCTGTGTTTGAGGACCCAAGGCTTAAAAATCTGCTTTTATTAAAAAGTACATATTAAGAAAGTTGCATTTCATTAGCTATTCACAGAATTCACTAAGCATTAACACTTTTTCTAAATTACATACAGCTGGTTTGAACTAGATCATGTAATTCCAGACTACAAGTTTGTTCTCTTTCATGATGAGAGCAAAACGCCTTGAGGAACATTTGTCATCCTTTTTTCCCCCAAGACCAGTTCACTGATTTGAACACTCTGCAAGACTGAAGGGTATAGGCCTACAATGAGAGAGAAGCAAGAAGATAGCTTAGTCCAGGTCAGAGAGATTTTTGTAAGTACAGTAGCAAAGTTTAGGCAGCTACTAATGCTTCTGGCTTAAATATGTTTTTGAAGTATTCATGTGTGGGTCGTGAAATCTACTGTTGTGTATCCCTGTGCTGGCTGTTGAGACCAGTCAACAGAGAAAGGTTTCACTTAGTGCCAATTGTGAGAGAGGTTTGGGGAAATGTGATTATTAATGAGCATTTATGTGGGTCTCTGTGTAGATTCACTCCTTCTAATGAGAAGATCAGATTTTCAGATGAGAAGTGAGCTTTAGCCCATATTCTTATCTGATTTTAGTTTAAGACTGAGATCTATGCATGTGAAACTTAAATGTTCGGAAATTAAAATACAGCTGTCTGTACTACAATCACAGAACTGTACAGAGAAATGTTTTCATTAATTCCTGATCTGCCTGTTTTGACAGCAGCTTAGTTGTCTGATAACGCAACGAGACAAATTAAATCCTGCTTCAGGCAGTACACAGACCACATTACTCAAAAAGAGAAATTAAAAACTGTTGAACATCTGTTATTACTGTGAATTTAATCTGTAGAACAACTTAATTATTTTACTTCACATATTTAACTTTATTATTGAGGAAAAAGAGAACGTCTTGTGGTTAGAAAATTGTTTTTGGGGTTAAAAAATATCTGTTACTTATTCTTCTATTTGTCATTGATTCCAGAATGCCTTTATGCAAATAAATTAGTCTCCTTGTACCTCAGCTACACCATCAGCAAAATGGGAATGGTATTAGTGCTCTCTTCATGAGGTGCTGGGAATATTAATTAGTTTCAAATTTCCCCATCTGAAAATGGCAGAAACTATTTCACTCACCGAAAAGAACTTTGAGACTAATGAATTAAGAATCTCAATATGTGGAGCCAAGCATTTTAAAGTTTTTTATTGTAGAACATTATTGTGGTTTTGATGACAGAGAGAATAGTTACAGCAAAACCTTAAAATGGGATAGAAATCGTATCATATTTTTCACTGGCTCGGATAGTGTCTCTTTTAACTAGAAGATATTAAGGCACAATCTTACTTTAAATGATGCAAATAATACAAATTGGCTCAGCTTTACTCAATGTTTTAAACATGGATTATTGTCAGGTTTATGTACTTTTTCTTGATAAATGGTATTCAAAATGAAAACCAGTAGTGGCACAACACAAAGAAATTTACAATCCCTCTCGCAATTTTTGTTTTGTAGTTCACCCCACATACACAGGGTTGACTGTATGTGATCTTGATCACCTAAAGTTCTGGGGGTGACTGAGGCTAGCTGAGGAATAAGGTTTATTATCTTGGGTATAGCATTGATCACGTGAGGCTGGCATGAGTTGCAGTGTTTCTGCACCATTGCATGCTGTGGACAAGGACTCCAAGAAGGAGGAGCAAAAGGCTGGGATTTAAAGGAAGAATAATTTTTGAGCTGAAACCACACAGAATCTTTTGATGGCTAATGTAAGTCATTAAACACCACCCCCACACTGCTCATATTGCATACAAATATGCTGCTTTATCAAGATGTTTTCTCTCTATGCAAAGGAGCTAGAGCTGAGCAGCACACTTCAGAGGATTCTCACAGAGGAGGAGTGAACTCTCATTGTAGTTAGACAGATTTGAACCATGGCTCCATACAGAATAGAAAATATTTAGTTCTATTTTATAGCAGAGAGTTATTGTAGGTGGAATCCACCTGTAGGTACCAATCAGAAAATGAAACTATTTGAAAAGAAAACAGTTTCCAGACATGTAAAGGGAAACAAACAAGACATAAATAGGAGAGAAACAGAAAATTAAAATTTGGGAAGAGGTATAAAAATAATAGGGAGTTGTCTATCTTGATGGAGAGTAAGAATCAGATGTACATATTCTGACTGAATTTTTGACTGCATTTGTTTGAATTGGCTTGATAGGATTAAACTCATCTATATTTGAGGTCTGTGTTTGACATGGTATAAATATACTTGCAAAACACCATAAATGCCAATAAATGGAAATGTGGTTTGAAAGATGGGAAACACAGGTGACTTGCAGAAACAAGGATCATGACTTAATTGGAATTACGGAGAGCAGATTTAAATAATCTGTCCACTAAAAAGTACAATAATGATACATGTTATTTTATGTGATATATAAAGAAAGGAAAGCTATAAACCTTGTTGCAAAATAACAGAAATAGATATTCATAGGTAAGACTACTTTCTACTCCATGTATTTACTGTTCAGTTACTAACACATAGTAGACCAGATGAAACCAGGAGAAAGGCTGCTCTAGATACCTTCAACATGACATCTGACCTTGCAAAAGAGAATAGATGACTTCCAAAAGAAATGGTCTTGCACAAACCTGGAAGATGGTTTCTGAGATATTTCTCTGAAGAAAATAAAATTTACTTCAACCTGATTTCCTTAGTAGGTATATACTGTCTTTCTCAAAACACTGTTACAGCTCTGCAAAATATCATACAGGATTTCATGATGAACATCAGTTGGAAAACACAGGAACACAGGTGATAACATTTTTGGAACAAATCATCATCTGTAATGGATGGATAAAAGATGATGATGAATCTTCAGTGTTTGTAAGTTTTAATGTTGCTTTCAAAAGGAACAGGATATCTACAATGAACTCCTTGTTTTGGATGAATTAACCACCCTCTCACAGCCTTTTCTATTTTTCAAAATGTAGACATGAATCAAACTCTGGAGGTGTAATAAAAGAACTAGTAACTCTTTTTTCCTTCCCCTCCCTCCTCCTCCAATCTTCCCTTTCTTTTTTGTGATTCTCAGAACTTCAGTCTCTTTAGAGAAATTACTGTATTAACAGATCACGTGACAATAACTGATGACATGTCACAAAGTGCTTCTTTATTCACCATCTCAGCCACTTGCAGGCAGACCTAAATTAAATTCTCTCCCTCAGCAATGCCCAGGTACCTTCTGTTTCTACCTCCCCACTGAATGAAATGAAATTAAATCCTTCCTGGGCAGAGGAAAAAAGAGCAGATCTAAACATTTATACTGTATCTATATGCACATTTACCATCTGAATTATACAATTATTTTCACCAGTATCATATGATGAATTGGCCTTGGGCGTCTCCTGCTGAAGTGATATGGAGGGAGAGAACTCTTGAAGAGCACAGGAGGGGCTGTAGCTCTGTCTGACCATCCATTAAAGAGGTGAAGATGAGTAAAGAAGTATCAGCTAACTGATACTGTGGGCTAAATGTCGAATATCAGAGTCAGTTAATCCATTTAGAGAAACTTACAATACAAACACCTAACAGAAAATTAAAGAATTTGATGATGACAGTAAATTTTAACAAGTGGAAACAAAGAGAAAACAATAAAGTTTCAATATAAATTCTTTCTAATGTTGACTCCAGGAAGATACTGCTTTTCAGTGGTTGACATATCAAAGCTGTAGAATCAGAGTTGCTTCCAGAAAATTTTTTTGCAGATGTATGAAACCACTTCTTTCCTTCATAAAATGGAAGCATTTTGCTATTATCCAAAATCCGTTTTCTATGTGTTTGTCCAACTTCTTTGCAGTTCTGACTAACTATAGTCACCTATTGTGTGTCACATTATATAATAGGATATTCCTCCCTCAGACTTCACTTTCTGTACACCCTTCTCTGAATCCAATCTGTTTTAATATAATTAACTCCAAAAGAGATTTAGTACAGCAGCAAGTCATATTAAGGAGCAGTTGATTGTTAAAGAAGAAGACAGGCAAGCCCTGATGCATAGGCTTCCAAGCAGTGACTCTACATAAAAACTTGATTAATTGCAATAAGGTAGGGGTGTATCATCCGTAGCTACCCATCTCTCAACAAATTTGTAGCTATGGTATCAACTTCAAGTTACAATGAACACTACTCTCAATTTTGAGCAATATATTCAGTATTCCACATGAAACAGAAAAGGAGCATTTGGGCACTTCCAAAAGGTAAGTAAGTTACCCCAATTAAATTTTCAAAGGATAGCACTGCCTCAAAGAAAAAAACATTTTTTCCCTTTCCCATACTGCTGCAGAATCCATCCTTAACAAGCCATGAAACTAAACATGCACACCCTAAGCTTCAAGTTCCTTGATTTCCAACCTGAACCCAGTTAACTGCAATTCACCTCTTGGAAAATAGTTACTCTCTTGCCTCAAATGTCTTTGCCATGAATCACAGGTGGATATTCACAACCACTATTTGTTTGGAAAGCAGAGAATTTTTCTCTACTGAGTCTATGTCAAGTAGTTCGAACATTCTCTAATATGAGCTACATGTAAATTAATTTGCAGCTTCAGGCCACACCCTTAAATTAGCAAGGCTTTGCAGTTGTAAGAAACCTCGAGTTCTTCAAGACTGGTCACAGAAATCAGTTTAAACACATCAACATTATTTATTTGACCTTCTCCCTTCTTTGTCTCATTATGTGTTACAAAGACAAGGCTAAAGGCTGGTTAAGAAAAATCTGTACAGTGCAGGCCTGAATGCTCATACATACCCTTTGTAATGATCAGCTGAATAGAATTCCTACTGAATTCCTTCAAATGAAAACACGAGGAGAGAAAAGTCTCTGTAGAAAAGAGATGCATGACTAGCAACATTACTGAAGTATTAGACAGAAAAAACTCCCCAGCCAACCCCAAGAAAGTGATCTGTTGTTTTTTAATCCTGAGAGCAATTAATCCCTTAGAAAAACTTTACTAAGGACATACTTCATTTTGTCTTACTCGAAGTGTTAAGATCAAGATAATTTTCTGCAAGACATACTGTAACTCATCCAAGAGTTATGGGCTGAACATACTGTGGAGTTCATATGGAGTGAGTTTTAAATTTTTTTTATGTTAAAGATCATATTTTTTTGACCTTCCTGGTCTTAGTATTTCTGTGGTTTTTAAAAATTGTCTTTCAAAGGGCACAAGTGTCCAAAGTAAAATTTTAGTGGTAATTTTATGAAAATTCCTTTATTCTGCTTTCTGTAGAATACATTTCTGGACAAAACCCTTATATCCAAAAGGATATTTGGATATACTCTGCAGTTAAGTTTACAATTTAGAATGCTGATTTGATTATTAAGAAACGTAGAGCCTCCACAACTGAACTGATGGAGAGTGTTTGGATCATTTATGGTCACTGGTTACTAATGACCAGAGGTTGGAGATTTTGTGGTGATATTTTCCTTGTTGGTCTTTTTTAATTTATTTTTTTTTAAGCCCTGCAAAGGACAAAAAGTCTAAAACTTGCAACTGTCTTAATCTTTCCTAAAGTTTATTTGTGTTTAAATCCCTTACTTCTCCATTGCTGCCTATACACAGGCAAACTTATTTACTTTTTTCTCTCCATGTTGTCCCTGAAACCGTCATGAAGAATTAAAAGAGGAATAGAACTTCTGAGCCATCTAGATTCTGTTCCCAGTAGAAAGGGTAGCAATGTGTGCCCATTTTTGCCTTGCAAGAGGTTTGTCTCTCTGTCTCAGTCCACTTCATTTTTCCTCTGTCTTGCCAGAAGTAAAAACAAATACACCTGGTATGGGAAAAACCTATGTATAAATACAGGAAAAAGGGATACCCCTTGGCAGTTCATGAGGAAGGTCAGACTGAGGCTAAATAAACAGGATACTTTTCTCTTCCACTCAAATGATGAATTCCTGAGTGTGTTATGCCCTAATCAAATTAAGGAATGAATTCTGTATTAGTCCCTGAACACCCTAATTCCAGAAAGTCTAATTTCTCCTGGGGTTCTCGCCAGTTCATCCAGCTCATGCACCACAAATCAAACCACCCTTCTTGGAAGTACTTTTCAGTGTTTTTAGTCATGATATTTAGATTTCAAAATTTTGCTGTTTCCTTAATTACCAAACCAACGTGAATCACAGCTTTTCTAAAGTAAAGTAATATTCCCATCCTCTTGGTTGGAGTGGGGTGGAAGAAACCTTTTGTACATGAGCAGGAAGTATCTAAACATCATGAGAAAAAGGAGAAGAGTTTACAAATTCTTGTTTTCAAAATATCCACTTTAAACTGCCATTAATAGCTGAGATCTGGACCATGCTGCATCATCTGTGTTGGTGGCAACACACAGAGTAGGGTAAAATCTGAACTGGGTCAGGCTGTGCTGAATTTAACTTTCTTCATAACAGGCTGCATGGTGTTTTGGGTTGGATCTGTGGCCAGAACAGTGCTGTAACTAAGCAGCTCTTGCACAGCATCAAGGTTTTCTCTCTTTCCCACCCTGCTCCTGAAGTCTGTGGTCTGGAGGCTGGGGATGGGAAAAGGCACAGGCAGGGCAGCCAACCTGGATTGACCAAAGAGATGTTCCATACCAGCTGATATCATGCACAGAAATAAAAGCTGAAGGGAAGGAGAGGAAGCAGAGATGTTCATGGTATTTGTATTTGACTCCCCAAGTAACCCTTATGTGTGCTGAGGCGTTGCTTTCCCGGAAGAGGCCAAACATCTGCCTGTCGGAATGTGAATCAGTAAAAACTTTCTATTTGTTTTGGTTACCTATTCAGCTTTTTCTCCACTTATTAAACTGTCTTTATCTTGACCCACAGGTTTCTTGTTTCTGGTATTCCTGTTCTGTCCACCTTTCCACAGAGGCATGGGAAATGAGCGAGTGAGTGGCTGTGTGGGTTTCATCATAAATTTAGTCATATTCTTAAAAGTACTCTTCACAAATTTTGTCCCCTGTCTTTAGTCCTTTAGGTTTTAGAATCATAGATTAGTAGAATCATAGAACCATCAAATTATTAAGGTTGGAAAAGACCTCTGAGATTATTGAGTCCAACCTTAAGAAGACCAACCTTCTATTTTGAGAAATAGAAGAGTATGACTGAGCAATAAAGCTCTACTAAAGGGTATTCCTGAAATTATTCAGTGCCTTTGGACTCTTACCCCCCTCTTCCCACCCCCCATATTCACAATATTCTTTTAATACTTAAATACAGATAACATGGCATAAAATGTTTATATTTGTTTTCTACTGGATATTCAAAATCTATATGTGCATGTAAAAAAGGTTATAAACATTACTAATACAAGGAAACTCATACATAAGAAGGGAAAACCCAGTTTTTAAGAAAATGCTTTAATGTCTTTTGTTCAAAATTTGTTTATTTTCCTCCTTTGATTGTGTTGCATGCACAGACACACTGCACTCCACTTTTTGGTTTAGTGCATTCCAAACTTTGAAGTCCTGAGAGCCTGAAAAAATGAAAACCAAGTGATTTACTGACATGATTTTAGTGTTCTTAGGTCAGTTCATCATGTTCCTGGCTTTTCTCTTGCTTTTCTGTGTAGATGTGCAGGGTTCAAATTTATGACAAGTAACATTTAATAACTTGCATCTGTTTGCCTTTGCTAGTCAAGAAAATTATTGCTCCACTTTGGCTAATGACCTCAATGTTCTAAACCACTCAAAACATTCTTAGTATTTTGTTTATCGCAATGAAGAAAAGCAATATACAAAGCAAAGCATTTTTTTTTTTTAATTCTGAAGTCAACACTTCTGTCATGATCCATGTGACAGCTGGCAACTTCCAAAAAGTTACTTAGAAAGTCTTGTATTGGAGTCCAGCTAAATTAACCTCCGTGGTCAAGCTCATGCCAACCTTTCATTAATCATTACCTCTATAAGCAGATTAAACTCTTAAAATGAGAAACATCTGATGCCATTTTGAGATACTAGGAGAAGATAGGAAGTATTGCAATCACATGCTTAATTATCATGGAGGATTTGGTAGAAAATATGGAAAGAAGATCACAGGCTGCACAATTGCAGGAAACTGAGAAATGCAAGGGGATCTTTCACAGTAATTAGAACAAATGGGACTCATTCATCATTGTATTTCCCCTCAAATTTAAGGGCTTACATGTACATAACTCAAATTATTTGGGGGTATCTCAGATCCATTATCCTACTTCAGTTATGAAAGTGTTTCCTTCACTTGTTAATAGCTGTGACTTTTCTGTCTATCTTGCTGATCTGATAGAAAAAGTCACGTGAACAAGGAAAAGGTTTCAGAGGAACCACGTAGATAAACATATAGTTGTTCCTTCTTCAGTTAACCTGATTACACTCTTCAGTTTTTTAGAGCATGTTTGTTTTATTTTTCTGCTTTTCCTCCTAAATCAACAGACTTAAAACAGACACTGTTTTCTTTTTATGACATCTTGTGTTTTCCATGTTTCAGAAACCGGCAGACAGCTTAGGGCTGAAGAGTGCTGACACACAGCAATTGCTCAACAGAGACACTTTTGATGTGGGGGGAATTTGCTTTTTAAGGCAGTGGGAGAAAGACGGTGCAAATACCACTCACGCTCAGTGGGATTTCTGGTGGTTGGCTACCTATTGGACATTGCTGACACCATCAAAGGCACTGAGACCCACTAGTCACTTCCCAGAGAAATACAGGCAATTCATACCTAATTTCACAATAATCTCCTGAGGTGGGGCTTAGCTTAAGAAAAGTAACTTAAGGAAATGATGGTCAGCTCTTATGCACATCAAACAACCTTAGTTCCTCTAAAGGGACCATTTTTTTTTCTTTTGTGGGAACATGCTTTCCTCTATGCTGAGCTTCTTGGAGAATTAAAGCCAAAGGACATAAACCTTATATACCACCAGGTGCAGCTCCAGGGGCAGCCCCACCTTAGTCAGTGAGGTTGTTTTTCATGTGAGAATTCCGAAGAGTAAACATTTGTCAAACATTCCTGGGTTTGATGAGCTCTGTCAGTCGAAACTCCTTTGGATCCAACTGCTACAACTGCTCTGTTATCATTGGTGAAAGTTGTAGCTACAGATAAGACACAAAAAAAATATTGGGAAAGCAAAAATTTAAAATTCTAATGATTTTCAGAACTTTTGAGAAACCAACCCAAACCCTCGCATGCTGTAAGAAGGTCAGCGTTTAATAATGCAGGACGCTTTTGCAGGTATTGCCAGGTCATTGAAGGAAACATAAAAATGAGGGAAAATGAAGATCTGCTGTACTCTGAAACACCCCAGCAACTAATGTAACACTGAAACAGTTGGAAACATGATCTCACCTCTTCTGTGGTGTAGTTTTCAATGATATCTTGTTCTATTTGTGAAAAGAATAGGACAAAGCAGGTGAGGAACTGTGATTTAATGCATTGATCCTTGGACCACACTTTGTGAGAGATGAAAAAAACTAGAATGCTTCCTAATAATACTACTATCCTGAACAAAAATCAGAATGAAAATAAGTGACGTATTTCTTCAGCTGAGCAAAATAATTTGGGGGTGAACAAGTGTTCAGGAAGTCTGATTTTTGACAGCAGTACCCTTTTCTGATGTAACAGAGACATGCTTTATTGAGATTTTTTTTTACTTAAAAAGAAGTCTATACATAGGCCCTCAGCACTGGATCCTATATTTTGCTTCATATCTAATTGGACATGATTTTGCTTTCCTTATGTTCCCTGATTTTTTCATTCTAGATATGTTTACTAAGTATTAACCAACAATAGGTCACAACATTGGAGTGATTAA
Organism: Myiozetetes cayanensis; assembly: GCF_022539395.1. NCBI lineage: Eukaryota > Metazoa > Chordata > Aves > Passeriformes > Tyrannidae > Myiozetetes > Myiozetetes cayanensis. Next base: position 14,818,707 of record NW_026087742.1, read on the forward strand.
TTTTAGATGTTTCTTAATGGGATTTAAGACTATACTTGCTTTAGTAGATCTGGACTTTAAACTAGATATGAAGAAGCTTTATTTAAAAGAAACCTGGTGATAATAGAGACTGTACTAGATTCGTGGGGACTCACCTTTGTGGAAGGCTTGTTAGTGATGTATACTTACCTTGAAACATCTCTTCTATTGTATTTTAGCAACTGTCTATTCTTTAAAAAGAACTAACTGTGAAACCTGTTGGATTCCTAGATGTTTAACTTGGCCCCCTTGCTCACATCAAGCTATTGAAGCAAGCTATAAAATATTTGGAGTGGATTGTAAAAGTAGGAATTCAAATTGCTCTTGGTAGGCCTCAGCTTCCTAGTGAATACTTCCATTGCTCCTCTGGATTTGGCAGACCTGCAAGTTGTTAGCAGCAGTGAAGAAAGCAAGCAGTACTGCTGAGCTGTGTTTAGAAGGGGATACATTTTTTCATCCAGGGTGAAACCAGTTTGCAAAAGTGCTCACTAAATGGGAAAGGAAACTTTAACCTACCAGGCAAAGGCAAAACAATAGCATAGGATTGCACTAATAGCTTTCATTTTAAATTAGGTTTTAGCTGCATACCTCACAAATCCACATTTTCTTTCTATAATATTTGGCTATCAAATGTACTTTGTGTTCTGACAGCTGCAGGAATGTCTGGGTACTGGATTAACTTCCTACTGGAAGACCTAGAGCTGTGAGGCAGGAAAGCCTGGTGACTTGGGATGCAGCATTTTGCTGCTGCAGAACTCTGCTTCATAGAATCACTGAATCGTGGAAGAGCTGAGGTTGGAAGGGATCTTAAAGATCATCTAGTTCTGACCCCCTGCCATGTGCCAGGACTTTCCTCCAGCCCAGGTCACTCAATGCCCCATCCAACTGGCCTTGAGCACTTCCAGGGATGGGACATCCACAGCTTCTCTGGGCCACCTGTGCCAGGACCTCCCTACCCTCACCATCCCACAGCCCCCTTGGAAACTGGCACTGCCACGCCTTGACTCTTCAGACTTTGGCACTTAAAAAACAAGATGTGATGCTTCAACTAAAGAAAGACAACACAACACAGGAGCTTCTTGCTTTCTTTCTTCCACACAGGTTAAGCAGAGCCTGGCCTTCTGTCTTCAAAGACATCAAAATATCCATAATATATCTTTTAAAAGGTTCAGGATCAAAGGGAAGCCAAATCCAATGTGGTTTCATGCTTGTGAAACTCTGGAACATCTTTAGGGTTCACAAAGCTTGTTTTAACTTGCAAAATATTTTTCCTTTAATTAAACCCCCTATTTCCCAGCCAGGGTGATTCAATTTTATATTCAGCTAAAGTAAGAGAGTACTGTGTATTAATATAATCTGAAACACACACAACAGAATGGAAAAGAAAACTGGATGCTAAAAGTCTTCAGACATAAAAAAGCAAATTTCTCATTAGTAAACAAAGTAAAATAGCAACTAAAAAGGCATAACAAGACTTGACTACTCGTGCAACAAAATCATTGATGTCATTAACTTTCTTTAACAAGCAGTGTTGCCATATTTGGGTGCTGATGTTCAACCAGAGGAAATCGTCATAGAATTTTATAGACCCATATAAGTTTACATCTGCTGAAAGCCTCTCCTGAAAACACTGGCTTAATTTCTGGAATATTTATTTCTTTTAGGAGGCAAGTAAAGAGATTTCAGAGGAGAAAAACCAACAAAACAACCAACAAACAAGAGAATGACTCACAAAGCTAAAGAGGTACTGGCATGCTTAAGTTACACAGAACTGAACTGGACCAATGTGATACATTAATAAGAAGAGAAAACCTAGTCAGAATATTCTTACTCATAAATGTGACTTGTGGCATCCTGTCCCATGGCTCATTCCAAGAACTGAAACAGCAGCTGCTTGCTCATATCCCAGTAGCACTTAAAACTTCCCACTTAGATGCATCGTTCCATGGACCTCACACTTGACTCTACTGACTTTATAGCTCTCCTTTTATAGGAAGAACAGAAATAAGGTATGACTCCTGGGTAACTTTGCAAAAATATTCTCATATGTATGTCAACTTTATTATTTACTTTACCTGGATAACTGACAGCTAAGTGAAGTGTGATAGAAAATGTGGGTTTTTAGAAATGTGAAGAATTCTGTTGGGCAGTACATATTAAGAAGAGGAAATTTGCAATTGATCTGATTTATAACATATAAAAAATAATTTGAGTCAACTAGAAGCTTTTGCCCTTAATTCTCTTGGCATAAGGATACAGAGACTATCAACAAACAAGAGGGAAAATTACAGGCTATAATACAATTCAAGGCCTACTCTAGAGATAGAAAAGGTTTTCTGGGGTTGACAAATAAACTGCTTTTGACAAGTAAGAAAAATCCACCTGGAGGGATAGATTTATCACTTTAAAAAAGCAGCTGAAGAGAGAGTGAGAGGTCAAAATTCAAAGAGGTGTCCAGTCATGAAAGTGTGAATGTGAGAAACAACTGGGAAAGCTTTCAGGAGTATTTCATGGCTTTATAGCTATACTGAGAAAATAGTGCAGATCTGGTTAGATAGGTTTGTTCTGCAATGAGCTTCAGATAGGGGAAAGGCAAAAACCTTGACTATTCTAGATCTGCTGCTATGCATTTAAGCTTAAGCTGACCTTAAACCAGAGACTCAAATAGAAACAGACAGAAATCTGCCTTTCTCAGTGAAGATTTACCTTGGACACTGCCCTGGGAAGTGTCGTCAAGAGTTTCCTGAAGGGTACTTTACTTTGGAGTTTTTAAACCTTTTTGTTGGCTCAACAGACCCCTGCTAAATTGTAGCATTTCTTGCAGATCACACTGTATTCTTGCCATCAGTTTTTAACTATGATTCTTTACTTTTTCATGGGTTTCAGAGTAGGAATTATCCTTAAAGGTGTGCAAACTACACCTGGATTGATGTTTGGAAACCTTTGCTTTGTTTCACCAGTGTCTGGGAATTCTTATAGTTGCTCCTTTCTAAACAAAAGGAGTTACCATAGGGTAGAATGGTAATATCCCTACTACTGGAGTAAAGCAGGCTTCACCGTGTTTCTGTTTGTTGCCAAACCACCAAGATGTTCCCATTTATTTTTAAAACTTATTTAGAAACCTGAATCTGGATGGGGATAGGAAAGTAAAGTCAACATTAAGTAAGGAAATAGCATTTCAGTTACTTAGCTTGCACTAGGTTCACCCTTATTTGTTATTACTAAATTAACTCTGGGCTGGAAAGGAGAGGAAAGCTATAATCAGTTGCTTTTAATGCCGACTTAAAAAATTGCAGCCAAAATTTTTTAGTGTTCTGGATTCCTTTACCTATTTGCATCCCCCCAGTGGCAACTGCATTTACAGAAATCCGAGGAAGTCAGTTTTGGGGCAAAACTTTCCTTCTCATGGCAGTGAGCATGCAAAAAACCAAACCAAACCAAACCAAACCAAACCAACCAACCAACCAAAAAAACCCACCCCAAATCCCCCAAAAACACACTTACTATTAGATCTTGAGATAGGTGGGGGGATTTTGTGATTGAGTTTTTGTTTGGTTGGTGGTTTTGTTTTGTTTTTGTTTTTACTGTAACTGTTTTTATTCATTTTAAGCAATAGAAATGTCTCAGCTCAGCTTTCCTGTAGTATAGTGTCTTAGAATGAATCAGAGCACAATGAAGTGATTACTTCTGAAGCACAAATTTGTAATGTTAATTTGTAAGGCACTATCAGACAACATTCTCAAGGCTGGTTTCAAAACTTGGTATAAAAGTTTGGTTGCCAACTCTATGCTTGGTATTTGGTTTCTTGGGCTGTGGGAGCTGTAGGAGGCTAGGTTAGTTTTCTCCCCTATGCTCTTCTCCAAGGTCACCAGGAACAAGATTTCCAATGTGATATTTCACCAGTTTCATGGGCAAAATGGAATCAATTTCCTTGTCATCCGAATTACTATTGTACTGATGTCCTTGCACAGAGATTAGGGCAATTATGTTTTATCCAGTAGAGTTCTGTTTGCTGCCTCTCACCTCTGCAGGCTCAACTTTATTGTGCAGAGTTTTTATTTATGGTCAGAACATAACATTTTATCCCTTCTGAAGAGTTAACTTATATTTGTCAGAATGCTTAGCTGTTCTGTAAATGTTTATGTTTCTAGTAACAGTAAGGGCCACCAACAGAGTATATGCAACGTGAATCTACAATATTTTGCTTTGACCTACCATTCCAGTGGGGCTATTAATTGACAGAACTTGCTTGACACAGCATAATTAGTAATCTTTCTCATCTATTTTGCTTCACTGTACTGCTAAGAAAGCCAACAGTGCAAAACTGATTCTTTTTTTTTTTTCTGGAAGAAAGAACAGCTCTGAGTCCCAGGCTTCTCATCAACTACACTATACAAGGATAATGTGGTAGCTTCACTATTGTTTTCCTGCTGGGATCTGATGTTGGCTGGATTTCCAATTGCTTCCCTCTAGTTTATTCCCTTTCAAAGCTTAAGGCCAAATGTCATTAGATACCATTCAAGTACTGCTGCAGGGCAGAGGTGAGGGCAACTCAAAGTGTTTTCCTGACACACGTTGCCTTGCCAAAGTGCCAGCTAGGGTCATATTCTCTTCTCTCCCTAGAAATGTTCATCTGCTCCAGTTTAGCACCAGCCCTAATCTTCCAATGTGGGGAGCAGCTGGGTGGAGGTTCAGTTATGCCTGTGTGCTGGCTGGTACTTTTAGGAGAGGTTGACCAGGTGTTTCAACATTTAAAAAGTTAATAGAAGCAGAATCTCCTTGTGAAGATGCTTGTAATCTTGGAAATCATTCTTTCAGGCATTTTACCTCAACAAGGATCCTTCACCTCTCCTTCCCTAAACACAACCTAAGAAGGAAGTCCAAGATGTCATTGAAAGTCCAAACTTTACTCAAAATTTCATTGAAAACTCAACTGCCTTATAAAAACAAAATACCATGAAATGCTTTTTAATTATGTTCTTAATACTGTTGCTTACAGGTGAGCAAAAGAAGACCCCTATGTCATAGGACAAAGAGAACATATTCTCCTGAAAAAAGGCGTGTGGTGAAAACTTTTGGGGCTGTGTTTTTATATACTGTTAGGGATGGATTCAACTCTGATATGAAATAGACTGTTCCTCCTGGGAGCTGTTGGTTTCCTATCTTTTCCTTCCGTAAGTGAAAGCTTCCTTGCATGTAATAACAACGGCTTGCAAATGTAGTTGTAAATGCAGCTTTAAAACCATAGATGCAAAAAACAAAGACTTTGTTCATGTCAAAAATCTGCTGAATCCTGTGTTATTCATCTGCCCATGTGTAATTTAATCTGGCACCACTTCCAGTGATGTCATGCCTGGAACGTCCAGCCCTGTGGAGAGAAACTCTCCGGGACGGAGCTGCTGCATGAGGTGGAGAGATTAGCAGATGTGGTAATTCACTCTTGGAACGGAGTTCATATCAAGTTGCATATTTGAGTAAAGGCAGTTTCTGTTCTTTAATCCATGTAGTTTTGGAGCAGGCATATGTTCAAAAGACAGGTAGGTGACAAATTCTATAGCCAGCTCTGGTTGAATATTGCAATTTTAAGGAAAAGTGTTCCATTATTTCATTTCATGTCATTTCTAGGCAACTGGCTTTGCAACTGTGGGTTAAGGAATGTCTGGCAAAATCAGTTCCATGTAGATAAAGTTCTGCTGCATTATGAGTCTTCTGCCACCCCAGCTGAGAAAAGCTGTGGTAGTTTTAGTCCGGGATGTAGTTAAGCGACTCAGTCATCACTCAAGTGATGATGAGTGGTGGTGATGACTGACTGCCTAGTCAGTTAGAATACCCCTAATAAGTGATGGTCCTCCTGTAATGGGTTATGACAATCTTCAATGCAGTTATGTTTGTGAAGAAGTTAAATTGCCGGGGTTACAGTTTCACAACAGACCCAGCTTTGGCATCTTTACCCGCCTCACCCATTACTTTGTTTTGTGAGCTGCCCTGGTAGGGGCAAAAGCATCAAGGCAGAAGGTGTGTCAAAAGAGTTCATTTTCATAGACTTTGACATGTGAAGTGGCGTTTAAAAACACTTCTGGCTCCAAACAGGCTAAGGCAAAATTTTGTTCAGAGATACTCTTCTAAAAGCAAGACCTCACACTGGAACTTCAAAAATATTGATTTTTAATGCATTCACAGGACAGCCTCAATGAAAAGCTTCCTTTCCACATGTCATCTGAGGGTTATACAGATGCAAATATAACATGGGCTGCAATTCTGCATTTTCTGCACTATTTGACAGTTATGTAGCAAACTGGTAGCAATTATTGATGCATATAGACTCACAAATCTCTTAAAATCTGTAACTTAAACTGGATGAGGAAACATAACCATTATGATAGTAAAATAGATTAATAACTCCCTTAATCAGTTAACCTGCCTTCAATATTAGATGATGGTAAACAGAGAGCAACATGAAAAGCACTGAAAAACACTTAAGTAGTTATATTAGACAATACTAATAAATATTTTCTTTACTTGACCTGATATTTGCTTAACTCTGTGTTCTATGTTGAGTCATCCTTAATTTCATGGAAGCAAAAGGTGTGTCTACCCTGCATGTAAATATCTAGTTGTAATGCAAGTAGACTTGCAAACCCAAATGAGCATTAGTTTCACCTTTAAGTTCTGAACTAAGAATAATTAAAGCAGAAAACTCTTAAGTACTTATCCAGCATTGCCGCTAAGCATGTGAAACCTATATTGAAAGCATAAAGGTTGTCCCATTGAAAAATTAGTCTAAGGACACACCTGAGGTTGTCCTTTACCTCAGAAGAAGCACAAATGGGAATTGCTCATATAGGTATGTTTAAAAGTCAATTGAGGACTGCAAAAGTCTCATTCATATATCTCTTCATCTTGTTCAGAAAAAAAGAATCATCAATAAATTATTCTCTAATTTTCATGTATTATGCATGAAAACAATGATTCTCAATGACTACTAAATGAAGAAGATATTTAAAATCTTAGACTCAAGTTAAGGAGGATTATTTACTGCAAGCAGAGCATTCATTGAATGGAAATTACAATATCAATATATTTTTACAACCATTCTAGCAAATAGTGGCAAGATTAATTTTATTAATTATTTAATTGGCCTTCCAATAGAAAATAGAATTTAAAACTACAGTTTGGGACTACCTCTCAATATTTGGAATAGCAAGAGACACCTACCCATGAATAGCTGAAAGATCAGCTAAAATGTATGTACATTTGGGTGTTGTTCAGGCATTGGGAAGAACCTTCATAGACTGATTAATCTGTCCTGGGGTCCTTTAGGATGTTAATGCAAAGCAATTGATTTGTAGCCTAGAAGCCAGTGAAGAGTGCAGTCTGCTGGTAAACAGTTGACTTCTCATCAATATTACATTTTCAGAGTTCTGCAGTGATCGTAATGTAAACATTGGTCTTTTGTAAAAATTTCTCAGTCTCATCATTGTAGGAAGTTTATACTTTTAAGTTCTCAGTCAGTTTGCACACGACAGCAAGCTGCATGGAAATGTCGATCTGTTGGAGGGCAGGAAGGCTTTGCAGGGGGATCTGGACATGCTGGATTGATGGGCTGAGGCCAATTATATGGGATACAACAAGGCCAAGTATCACGTCCAGTACTTGGGTCACCTCAACCCTCTGCAGCACTACAGGCTGGGGGCAGAGTGGCTGGAGAGCTGCCTGGTGGAAAAAGACCCAGGAGTGCTGGTCAACAGCAGCTGAACATGAACCAGCCTGTGCCCAGGTGGCCAAGAAGGCCAATGGCATCCTGGCCTGTATCAGGAATAGTGTAGCCAGCAGACCCAGGATAGTGATTGTCCCCCTGCGCTGGGCACTGGTGAGGCCACACCTTGAACCCTGTGTTGACTTTTGGAGCCCTCAATTCAGGAAGGACATTGAGGGGCTGGAGCAGGTCCAGAGAAGGGCAACATAGCTGGGGATGGGTCTGGAGCACAAGTCTGATGAGGAGTGGCTGAGAAAGCTGGGAGGGCTCAATCTGAAGTAAAGGAGTCTCAGGGGGTACCTTACTGCTCTCTACAACTACCTGACAGGAGGTTGCAGCCAGGTGGGGGTCAGCCTCTTCTCCCAAGTAACAAGGGGTAGGAGAAGAGGAAATAGCCTCAGGTTGTGCAAGGGAAGGTTTAGATTGGACATTAGAAAAAATTCTTCACCAGAAGGATTGTCAAACACTGGAACAGTCTGCCCAAGGAAGTGGTGGAATCACCGTCCCTGGGAGTGTTCAAAAAATGTGTAGATGTGGCACTTAGGGACATGGTTTAATGGTGGATCTCGCAGTGCTGGATAATGGTGGATTTGATTATTTTTGAGGTTTTTTTCAATCTGAACAATTCTATGATTCTTTATATGTTTATGTGCCACAAATAGAGCATTCTTATGATTGCTGTAGAGCCTGTTCAAGATGTGATCTTGTTCTTGTTTAATATGAGGAATGAAACCACTTTCTTCATTCACAACACACTGGATTTCATGACCTAACAGAAGTCTGGGATTTGGGTTCCTGGTTAGTCCTGCAGTACTATAAGTGAGTGAATTTCCTTGTCCATGTTTTTCTTGGAAAACATTGGGGAAAATATAATTTTCAATCAATATCCAAGATAAATCAGATTCCAGAAACTTCCTTTGGAAACCTGAGACAGCGGAAGATTGTCCTAGTCATGTTGAATTGCCTGGTATCCATGTCAAAGTAAAAATTTGTACAAGACCTATGACAACAAAAATGGAAACATGAACAGAAAGCAACATCCATGATCTTCAAGGTTCTTTCATCTGCTTGAAAAGTGAAACGTGTCTTATCATTGAGCAACCCCAGCACAAAGTGGGGTCTCATTCCTGACTCACAAACACTGGACTCCAGTTTCTATCTAAAAGGGTGTTACCACAACCACTTATGGGTAATCAAAAATCTGATGTTCATGATTGTCAATGACCAGAGAACACAAAGCACGGACATTTTAAATCTGTTGTGTCTTTACACAACAGTGTTTGCTTTCCATATCTTTTTAAGAGAAAAAACTTTATGATAAGCATTTGTTTCAAGTGTAATTACAGACAAAATAATGAGCTAGGAAAAAATAAAAAATAGGTCCAACATTTGCTTTCTGCAGTATTTACTTTCTCCCATGTTAAGTATAATTGGATTAGACAAAGACGGCAAACAAGATATTGAATGCAATATAGGGATTTAATTATATACATCTGAGTTCTTAGTTTGTGATGCTGACAGAATAATTTATTACAGAGTACTGTGAAGGCAAAAAAAAAATGCTGTCAAATTAGTTGTTTGAGATTTTAATTCTTGAATCCAGAGAAAATCCTTTCTTTGATAATATCGCAGAAAAGAAAAGAATTTTAATAGACATTTAAAGGTGATGCAAGTAATTTGTTTTTGAGGGGCTGTAATTTTTAACTTGTTTTTGGGGAAACTGTAAACAAATCTACAGCTCACAGTAAATTCTTCAATTACAAGAGTGACTAGTATGATAGTCATATAATAGAAATGAAGGGTGTTCAGCAAGTGCTGGCATGATGTATGATTTAGAAAAGGAAAAGACACTCAGGAAGAATATAAATTTTTACCATTCTTGCATTGTCAGTCTTTGCTACTCACTTGCTGACAAGTGGCATCTACTCTAGTAGAAGGTTGACCAGTGTCTGCAAATTCTGTGTTCTTCTTGGGGCTTTTTTTTTCAAAATGCCAGTGTTCCTTGATCCTGTCTTTTCCTGCAATAAAGTGGTAGAATAAATAGAGTGAGATCAGTGAAAATTTTTCAAATATGTGGAAAAACTGTCATTTGCACTTTTGTGTTGTGATAATTCATTAGTTACTCGAGAATTTGTCCAGCAAAGTTTAAAACATACCAGCATTATACTGAGAAGTCATAATGTAGGACCACAAGATGTTCCAACATTGCTATCCAGAAAAAGCTGGTGATCACAGTTGCACTAGAACTGAGATAACTACTTTCCATTTTTGAAAAATATACCAAAATATGACAGTAAACATTTCTTAGAAAATTTAATGTGAATCTTTGTCATATCATAGACAACATATCAGGTGCAAGTCTTGCTATCATAATGGGAACCACATACAGATAAGGAAACATTAAACACTCGAAGATTAGAACAAAATTTGATGGGAAGAGTTTGTTATAAGATTTAATATATACAACATGAAAATAATTCCTGACAAGAGTTTTTTAATTCAAGCCATTAACACTAAACATCATACAAAATGTAATATGCTGTTACAAAGTCATTTAGAAATATGTCAGTTTTTTATGAGACTTTTTGTAAAACCTCTCCCTCCAGGTAGACACCAGAGATGGAAGTCCTTTCCAGAAAACAGTGAGGGGCTATGGAAATTCAGGGAAAATTCTATTGCAGGACAAACTGTGGACTTCTCTTAAGGATTGGTTTATTTTCTGTTGAGAAGGGTGAAATTACATTCCTCGTTGGAAGAATATATTCCCTTTAGCAGAATTGTATTCTCCAAGTGTCTGGCAGAGTCACCAAGGTTTAATCCTTTGCATTGTTGCTGACAAACAAATTGTTTATTTAATACATGAAGAAACAGACGTGGAAAAGGCAGGGGAGTTGTTTGGTTTTCCCCACAGGTCTGAACACAGGTCTTGACACCCCAAATAACAGTCTCTTTGTTGACTGCTCTTTGTGACTTAGATGAAGGTGTTTTTTGAGGTTGTCACACCATTACATTACATATCTCCTGAAGGCAGATGCTGCTTATGGTGCAGACTGAACATGGACAAGACTTTTAGTAAGGAAACCCGAGAGCTCAGGCTCTCAATAATGATATGATTTGATCTGTGTTTTGACTGGCACCCCAACATGACTGTGCATGTGGAAAAATCTATGTATAGTGTCCACATGTCTGTATACAATAACTCAGAAATTTCTCTGTAGACTGTACACCAACCTTTCTTAACTAGCAAGAGCCACAGAAGTGTTCAACAGCTAACACTTGATTATTAGAGCTGAGTTTAGGTAATGTCAGATAAGTTCACTGTAAGGATTTAGCCATAAGAAGTTAGAGGAGTTCCTGTCTTACAAAAGTTTTCATTCAGATCATTAACACTTTTTTTTTTTTTTTTTTAAATTTACAACAACAAAAACTAAAGAGAAAAATAGTATCCATGACGGACAACTGCAAAAACTTCCATTTTGCTTTCCCAGATCATGACAGTGAAAAACTCCAGCCATGAACGCAATCAGACATAACTGAAGATATGAAGTGATACTTTTTAGCAAGAAAAGAGAGAAAAGAAAAAGTTCCTGCCACAAAACGCTTTCAGTTGAGAAGTCCTCTGGAATGCTAGCTTAGATAGGAGAAGTGACATGCACTTGATATTTATAATTTTTGTCTTTTATGTGGGAACTTTTGACTTTGTGGCATTTGAATCTGTTACTGTGAAATGGATTCAGATGTTGCAAAAATGCACCAGATTTCACAGAGCATAAAATTAATTGTCTCTAGCATAGAAAACTGTTATTTTTGTTATACAAAATAAATCAAAATAATGTTATCCTAATAATAAATAAAACTACAGTCTTAAATAATCTGTTCCCTTAGTTAAGTTTTATGTTTTGCATGAGAAATTCAAACAACAACAAAAAGCCTCCAAAAGTTCTCAGAGTTCTTCTCATGTAAATGACTTTACTCAACAGTGAAAAAATACATTGAAATGAATCTTCCATGATCTCCTGCACTGTAACATAATTACACTCAGTCCAAGGGAAGAAAGGTGATGTCACCTCTATTCTTTCTTCTGGGAGTGATTTTTAGCGGGTTAAAGAATATCTGCAATATCCTATCTTGCAAACAATCAGTGTTCAAGTGATTAGGCTATTCAGCAGAAAGGTCTGCTGACCATGAGAATCTGGAAAGAAAATAAACTTGTCCTTTTCCATGGCCTGTCAGGGAGACCTAAGCGGAATACAGAGATTTTTTTCCCAAGGTAATGTCAGATTTGTTTCTTTTCAAATATCCAGTCCATGGTTGAAAAAAATGTGTTCTGCACTCAGAAGAACTATTCTCTAGGATGGGAATCACCAGGGACAGACAGGGATCTATTACTAAAATTCTCAGTCACTCACATTAGACATGAAAAGAAAAGGAGTACCTATACCTTTATACTAATCTTTGTGGTCTATCATCTGGTTTAGCCTCAAAAACAGGCAAAATACTAAAATAAGACCCACAATTACATGTGAGCCTTGTAAAAATCTTTTACAGAACAAAAAAATATTTCACTTTTTTCTGCTACAGGACTGACATTTTGTCCCATAAGCATAGAAATTCCATTAAAAGAGGGTCATTTCAGAAAAGCAGAAAAGCTCTGGAGCATATATGAATGAGGCTGTGTATTTGTTCTTAAGTCACACCAGCAGATTGAAGAAGCGTTCATAAAGTGAGGTCCCTGAAGAGCAAATAGGTTAATGGTGCAAGAAATGAGACTGTAAGAAATGAGAATTTATATTTGTTTCAGAGCTGCTTGATGAAGTAGGAAGCAGTGTTTCCTGGTACACCAGCAAAGCTGTGATTTAAGGGAGGCATTTTGATTACCAAGTGTGGAAAATTAGAAATCCTCGAACTCAGTCATCAGAAAACATCAGGCCTATGATATCTCCAGACTCCTGCTAGACCCTGCTGGTGTCAAGTCCTTTCTTTTGATAGGACCTTCTACCAAGAGCCAGGTTTGACATCAAAAAGCAAAAATGGCCCTTTTCCCTTTAGCATGCACAATTCTTCACACACTTCCTGTTTCAGTGATGCAGATATGTAAGATTTAGACATCCTCTTTCCCAGACATCCTCACTACATATAAACCTCCAGTTTGAAGGGCATACCTGCAAGATTTTTTCAGACCATTGCAAGCTTGTTTTGCCCATACTCTGAGCCAGGCTAAATCCACATAGCTCTTTTTTTTTTTTACTCTTTGACAAGCCTGAGCTAAAAATTTCCCTTGAGACTGTGAAATACATTAGCTTAGAGATGGTGTCACCTAACACAAGTATGTGACTTCGATTTGCCTGTGTGTTTTGAACTTGAATACATATTCCTCTTAAGAGCTTACACTGAATGCTTTTAACTTTTATATCATGGATAAATTAGAGGTGACTTTCCACAGTTTTGACTCCAAGTTTCCACAAATAGCACCAGAAACACTTAGGCTAATCCTTGTGTTTGTAGGCCAATCCAACATTTGACACAAGTACTTTGTCTTCTGAGTGTTCTTTTAAATACTGTTGCCTTCTGGATGTGACATTTGGGGGTATGGTTTAGGGGTGGTATGATTATGGTGGTGCTGAGTCGATGGTTGGACTAGACAGTTTTGAAAGTCTCTGTCAACAGCACTTTATGTATAGTTTGTCACCCCAATTGCAGCAAGTGAAACAATAAATGTACTAGCCTGCTATTGCAGGCCAAATAAAGTCTTAACACATTGAGGGGACTGGGGAGCACTCAGTAGACAAAAATAATTACAGTGCTAAAGCAATTTAATAGACTATACTGGCCTAAATCCTTCCTGTTTCCATGATTTTTTTTCCTCACTGCTTTTGTATAAACTTGTTAGAAGAGGATTAGTTTTATATAGACTTAGTGGTGGATCAAGGTGCAGGGGAGGCAACTGTCTTTAAGGGAAAAAAAAGGAAAAACAAAATCTGAAGGGGAAAACATTACATTTCAAGCAGAGCACCTTCATTTCCAGCAAGATCTCTGCTGTTTCTCAAAGGTTTTCTCATGACAGAATGGATTGTTTTTCCTGTTGCACTTTCCTTCAGTCTGTCTACAAGCACTTGTTGAAATAGATTTAAATGTGCAAATGGTATTTTGAATAGAGTCTGGAAATTGTAATACATCAGAAATGACAAAAAAACCCCAAAACCAACACAAACCAAAACAAAAAAATCCCTCTTTAAAATGGGAAAGAATGCAAAACAGGATAAGCAAACATGCCAGTTGTGAGAAGAATTGGAAAGTTCCTTCTGGTGTTTGCTGTAGCAGAAATTTAGTTCTTTCTAGAACTTCAGTAGACACTGATGCTCCCTAGTAATTTTATGTTACTCATTAATGTGTATTTTGTGACAGTGGTACACATGTACTTGGTACACATACATGTTCTTCATGAACACAAAGATGTTTTCCAGAAAGCAAACACAAGTCTTGAGAATCAAACCACTCTCTGACTTAATTCAACTGATACACACTGTTGGATGGACACTCTTTGTCCTTCGATATGTTGTTTGTTCAGTTTAGCAAGTTGTGATGTTTTTCAAAAGCAATAAAGCCTCCAAAAAAAATCTAACCTCTATTAATATGAAGTAATTCACTAAAAACTGTAATGAAGTGGTACAGGACTAATCTACTCTCCATGTCCCTCCAACTGATTCCTTAAAATTATTTAACTACCACAAGAATTTAAGAGCTTTTTACTCCTCCAACAATACCAGCTCTTGCCCACAATATGTCTGCACAACTTCCTTGTCTGACTGGACCCGCTCCTTTCCCAGCTTATGCCTTGAAGACAGCATTGCAGAAACTTAGTGTCTAAGGTCCAAACTAGTTAGTGGAGATCAACATTATTTCTCTTTTCCCATTTCAAAGCCATTTCCTAGATACAGACTTGATAGCTTTGTGGAAGACATAAAATTCCAATTTTTATGCCCTTCCATAAAGAAAGCAAGCAAGTAATAGTCATCCAAGTTCATTAAGACTTCTAAGGAGAAGTCTTAAGGCTATCATACCGACTTTGTGCTACATTTTATTAAACTATCTCACAAGCCTTAGACAATTAGACTGAGAATTAATTTCTCCGAGACAGCAGGGAACTCTGAGACTGGCACCTCTGTCTTCTTTGATGAGAAGGAGAAAAAGCTGAGCGTATCATCAAAGAAGCCTTCATGGGGCTCTGAGGTTTCTGTAACTGAGTTCAACTAACTACCCACATTGCCTAATTTCCTCATGAGGTATTTAACATTATGTACTGAAAATCAGAGCCTGTGAACAACAAAGGTTTGGAGACACAACACTCAGTATGAAAGGTCTGCCTGGAGAAATAAAATTCTAGCCAGAACCTCACTCACTGGATCCTCACAAAAAGAAAAGAGAGGGGAGAAAGTAAGGAGCTATGTAATGAAAATTAAAAACATCAGCATATTCAAAAGGAAACAAAGGCATAACCAATTCCCTCAGTAGCCCTGTCCTCGCTACAGATATGGTGTTAGCAAATTCTTCTTAGCTAAAGAAAGCAATTATATTTGTCACAAGGGGACACTGAATCGTTTCAATATAATTTTTCTTACTTGCTGCTGTACATTGCTGATAAAGCAACCATTACATAACAATTAACCAATGTTAATAAAATTTACCATAAACAACTGTAGCAAGGACTTGGACAGAGAGTTTGTTATATGCTGTACACTGGCATGTGTGACTGTTCAAGAAGCTGTCCCTGAAACTGCTACTGTTGGGATTCACATTCTTTCACACCTTTGACTACACAGCATATGCATGTCCACCTCTCAAACCCAGGAAAAATAGCTGGACATCATTTTTTATCACTTCTGTATTTCTCTAGAAGTTTGAAAATTCTCCTGATCTGTTCTTAGACATGTGTTTTTAAATACTTGTCCTTTTAAGAGTTTCAGCTATACCCAGCTTTATTAATTTGGCAAAAATGTAATACAAGTAGTGTCCTTCTAAAAGGGGAAGATCCACATTAAAGTGACCTACTCATTCCTAAATATCTTAAACAAAATATTTTGTCCACATGCTTATGAAACAGCTGAGTAGGAGTGACCAAAAAAAGTTTCCAGAAGACTGTCTTGAGTCAATTATATCACAAGATATAGATCTGTTTCAAGGGTTCTTTCTCCCATTTGCAGTTCATCAAGAATGCTGGAAGTTTGACAAAAAGCTCGAGCTGGAATTGCAGGTAGCAACCACATCCCTCAAAAAAATCTTCTTTCCATTAAAATAAAAGAATGTATAAAAAGCACTTTGCTCCCACATTTACTTAGGAAAGAAAGAAATCCGTTCAACCAATCTGCTCCAGAAATCAGTGTTATAAGTTCATATACTTGCTGACCTTCCTCCTCTCTTCCAGAAGATAAGGGAGTCAATTTGATATTCTTACACCTAGTGTTAGTCACCTGGTCTCTTATGAGATTTGGTAAAGCATAGAAGAAATAAAGTGTTACTTAGGAGAGTCACGTAGGTGCAGAATGTGCCATTTATAAGGCTGTGCATATCATGCTATTGATATCTCTGAGGTGGGGAGAAACAGTTTACAAAGCCTGAACATTAATAGTGTCAGTATTACTAAACTTATAAAATGAGTTTTGGTTCCTCAAGAAATTATCATTTTCAAAAAAAATAGGCTGCCTGTTCTCACACCTTTCCATTCATATGTTTTATTTTGAAGGGTTTTCATTTTGTTTCTAGTCCAGCTTTACAGTGCCTTATTTGGAATAGACTAGATATTTTAATTTAGTTCTTAAGAAGGTTGGTCTGTATGACAAAATTCCAAGTACTAGTTTAATCTAAACAGAAAATCAATAGAGAACAATCCCAATTCAATGATTAAATTCTGGAAAATTAAAGAACTTGTCTCACAGATCATATGTTCCTTAAAATATGTTCCGAATTGTGCCATTTAAAAAAAAAAAAAATATATATTTTAAGGTAATTCAATGTAAACAGTTTTCTTTCCAAATAGTTATTAGTAAAATTGATATTATTCCAACACAGGTCAAATGAAATACGCTAGAGTTCATTTCGTTAACATTCCAAATATTAATTCCATTTTGCTATTTATCACTTCAAATTGCTTCCATAGGCACTTATTTGACATTAAAGATACAGACCAAGTATAAACCAAGTTTACAAAACAAATCAACAAATCAACAAAACGTCTCAAATCTGACAATTGTTTGGACATTAGACTGAAGCTGAACACTAAATAATTAACATGCAGGCAGACTAAGTGCTGTTTCAATAAACCAGTTATCAACAATGTACCTGTTAGCACTGCTAAAATTACACAGTTTTAAATATTACAAGGATTGGCCTTCCAAAGACACATTTCATAAAAGAATGTAAACACTGGGAATTGCTTTTCACAGGAGACTTGTACTGCTTGCAAATGTGTAACAAATCCAAAATTCCTAGGAAAATCCCATGATGAAGACTTTTCAAGGGTCTATGAAAGCTCCATGTATCTTGAAACAATAAAGGAAACTGTATGTGTACTAGGCCTTAATTTATTGCTTTGTTAAATGAATTGCTTCCATACAAGTTTCCTTCTATTGAGATGTAAATGCGGAAAATAAAAGGTAGAAGCTGAAAATATCACAGAAGAATTCATCCCTAAAGGAGGAATCTGAGATGTGTTCTTAGCACCTGTGAGATATTAGCTGCAAGTTCCGAATAGATCTGATAAAATTAGTACGTATTGGTTGGATAATGCAGCTGTTGCAATGTAGCTTTTGGCTTACATGAGGCTTATTCATAATCTATTTTTATGATTTTCAAAATCCAGCAAAATAAAAAAGGACCACTGTCTAATCGTTACCATACTGTTGATTCAAAAGCTATTTGCAGTGCACTCAGAAAGCAATTCCCTCTTCTGTCCTCCCCCTCTCCAGTCCTCCTTCCTTGAGCCCTCGAGTGCTTCTAGTTATAGCATTTGATTTCTAAAATTAAACTTGGATTCACCTTAAAGCTCATAGTTTAGAGAATCTGGATAAATGAAATACCATTTAAAACATCCTAATGTCATCCCTTTCCTGTGCTGTTCCTTTCGTATACGCTAGCAGAGTGCAACCTTGTCACTGTCTAAATGTTTAAGCCAGCATTTACTTTTATGCTTTTCTCTATTTATATACCTTTTTTTTTAAACTTCAAATGTTTATCTTGTTGTTGTTGTTGTTGTTCTCCACACACAAGAAAACACAAGTGAATTCCACAAATGACCACGGGTACTCAATGTATAGTGATTTGACTTCTAAGGTCCCTTCCAACCCAAAACATTCTATGATTCTATGAAACAAACAACTAAGCTAAAGGTGACAAATGGACTCAGAGCTTTTATAATTACCCCATTGCAATACTATCAAAATAGACAAATGGAATTCCTGTTCACACAAGAGTAACTGAAAAGATTCTCAGCATCTTAAAAAGAAAAGCGTAATCCATGCACTATGAAGGCAATTGTCATCTGGCTCACACCTGAACTCAAGTCCCCGGGTGTCAAAGCCTCCTCCTTATTATCACCATCCCAAGAAATTCCGCCCAGATACTGGGTACGTTGTACAGAATCAAACTTTGTGGTCTACAGCCTGATTTGCAGATCCCAAGTGCAGTTTTATCATGGGCTATTTTTACCTTGTGTGTTTACACAGGTAAAATACCATTTCCATGTACATGAACATGCACACATCTTAGAACACACTGAAATCTAAATCAAAGGAAAGATTTCTGGGTTGATATGATGGAGCTGAAATCTTTCTTACAGTCCTACAAACTTCCTGAGAAAAAAAATCCCAAGAGCAATGCATTTTCTATGTTCATATCTTGTGGCAAACCACCTGAACCTGGTCTCACTTGACCTGTCTGAAGAAGCGGTTACATGAAGCAGTTCAGAACAGAAAGAATGACAAATGCTGATCCCTATAATGGCAGCACTGCAGGGAATTTGCAAGCAAATACTGTAGTAGTTTCACTGTTTTCAAATGCTTGTTCTATTTTGGTCTTACTAAAATACTTAATTTCCTCTCCAGAGTCATCTGTAAAATTCATTTTTGATCTCCTTGGTCCCCTTTTTGGGTAATTTGTGTATTCCAATGTCTGTGTCCTATTTAGTTACTTGTATAGTGCATTGTTTTGCAGTTACATTAACACTCACAGTCTAAAAATACAATGCCTGTTCACCAGCTTTCCTGAGTCTTTGCCCAGAGATTTTTTTTGTACAAGAGTAGGCAAACTCACCCCAGGAAAAGAAGAAGAAAAGTTTTCTTTGTCCCACTTTTTGTCTCAGCATAGGTAAACTGAAAATTGGGTCTATTGTGAGTGATGATCCTTCTTGGAAATAGTAATTTAAGGCTTAACAAACACTAGATAACTTCATGCCATTCTGAAAATTAACTGGAATTAAACATACAGTGTGAATGGCAGATGGGAGCCTCAGTACCCCCTAACAGAGAGTCACCCACTATGATCACTCGACATTTCTTTTTACTGTAACCACCCTGTGCTGCTGGTGCAGGTTCTCCTTGTTAGCCTTGTTCATGGACATCTGAAGCCTTTAAAGCATCATATCTGGTTTTGGTCTGGATGTTGGAGACTGAATTGGAGCCCTGCTTTTGTAGGTCACCACGGTCAAGGGTGTCTCAGGCTCAGCTGTATCCATTGTAGGTGGATGGTTCTGAAGCCACCTATCTATCTCTGTTTCAACCCCTCGGATGCTGCACAGTGTGTTAACTGCTAATAGTTAAATGATTAATTTAGCTGTTAATACATAATTTAGCTATTTAATTGTTTTTTTAACTATTAAACTATTTACTATTAAATGAACCCAATTGGTAATGACTATGAATATGCTTAGAGCTGTACTTAGAGCAGCTAAAAAACCCCAGAAAAATATATACAAAAGGGCTTGGCACATATAAACCAACGTGGTGTGCATCAATGGGCACTCGCAGTTCCAGCTGGAACACGGCTCTGGGAGCTCTGATGTCACAGGAGGCCCACGACCACTGCACCATGGGTGATGGGGACCACAGAGTGATGGAATCGTGGAACAATTTGGCTTGGAAGAGTCCCTAAAAATTGTCTCCTTCCAACCTGTCTCCTTCCTGCCTTCCATGAGACCAGGTTGCTCCAGGCCCTGTCCAACTGAGCCTTAAATGTTGCCTGGTTGGGGTTTCTTCAGCCTCTCTGGACAACCTGTGTCACCACCCTCCCAATAAAGAGTATTTTCCTAACATCCAGTCTAACCCTACCCTCTTTCGGTTTGAACCCATCCCCCTTGTGCTGTGGCTACAGCTCCTGATGAAGAGTCCTTCTCCAGCTTCCTTGTAGCCCCCTTCACAGACAGGAAGGTTGCTCTGAGGTGTCCACACAAACTTCTCCAGGCTGAAGAGCCCCAACTTTCTCAGCCTGTCTTCACGGAGGAGGTGCTCTAGTAACTTTTGGCAACTTAGTGGCCTCCTCCGGACTTGCTCCAACTTCAATATCATTGCTGTAATGGAGATGTGCTATGTGATGACAACAAATATTATCTACTAGAAACATAAATGTACACACTTTTTTATAAACCAATTTCTGAAATTATTTGTGGAGCTTGAGTGGTTCTGGGACCCTCATTTAAAAGTCACTGAGATTAAAGGAAATATTCAATTTTGATGGATTTTAGATGCGATCATATGGCTCTTGACTGAATGTTAACTCAAATTAAATCTGATTGTAGCAGTTTTAAAGTACATAAAGAATACAGAAAGATATTGGTCTTTAACCCTTGCAGGCTAGTTGATCCTGGTTGATTTTAAGGAAACAAAGTTCAAATAATATTTCTTTCACAGATTCCTGTCACTATTCTATTTCAAAGCGCAGCATCCAAGTTTTATGGTTGGACCCGGGCACATCAAAAATATTAGCAAAAGGGGTTTTTTCTAAAGGGGTATAAGAAACCTTAACCATTATTGTCACTTCACTGTATTTCTTCCCCAAATGGATTTTCAGTTTCCTTGTCAGACCTCTGTAGTGACTGTGGCATTATTGAGTCAGGCAGTAGACTCATGCCACATGACCATAGTCTGCAACAGCTTAGAACGTCTGAAGCAAACCATTTGCAAGCAATTCACAAATAAGACTGAACTGTCTTGAAACAACGGAATGTATGAATTCAAGAGAAACATAAGGAAAGAAAAAAAAAGTGTGAAAGTGTGCATCTGTGTAAGTGGAAACATCCTGAAAGTGAACAGGAAAAAAACACTTTGTATATGGTCTGGTGTATAAACTCAGTCTGCTGGAAGACATACATACAGGCTTACATGCAAACACAGAGCCATTGTGTTTTATACACTGTGTGATATACACTTCAAGTATATCTCATGACTATTGTTACCTGAGAACGTCTTGTTTAAGGTTCTTGTCTATACATCTGAGGGGTAGGAGGAAAAAGCAGTCTTTCCCTTTAACTAAGCAGTCCTGGGAACTATTGAAAGATGGCATCTCCTGGATAACCTCCTGGGAACACGTTTAAGGACATATGAAACTTACATAACACACAAATGCTGAAGAACTATTCTTAAATAAAAAAAAAAAAAAAGGAATATTGATGCAATTCTTTTTTTTTTTTTTTCCCCAGGAAAAAAAAGTGACCTCAATGTAACTTCCCTCTGCAAAATGAAAAAGTGCCAGCATCTGCCTCTTGGGAATTCGCAAGAAGGGGTGTTTGCTTTAAAAGCAAAATAGAGTTTGCATGATATGTAGGAAACTTATCCTATTTAACCAATAATCAAAAATTGCCAAGCAGACAAAGTTGCCAACAGGATTCTTCCATTTTATCCATTTAAAAGTAAATCTCAAATGTAGAGAGGTTCAGAACAAAATGCTTCATTGAGATGGTAGTATTTCATTTAGATTATTTCTTCTATTTCTAAAAAGTTTTGGCTATCACTTCTGTTAAATTAAATTTTCAGTACTGATGATATGGGAGAAAGCTTATAAAAGGTGGGAGAAAATATATTTAGTTATACTAGAGATCAGTACAAAGTCACAATGTACTTCCTTGAAGTGAATTTGATGCCACAGCCTATTTCTGTCTGAAGAATGGCTAAAAGTCTTGACTGTTTCAAGATTAAATCAAAGAACTAGGGGCCCTGAAGGGAATTTGGAGCACGTTACAGACTTCTATTTCCTTTAGGAGCTTCCTCCAAGAGCTACATAGAAGTGTGCAATAACCCAGCTCTCATGAAATCTGATTACTTTGTTTTCTGCAGAAGAAAGCACTTGGGCTAGGAGCATCATCAGAATAAATTCCAAGGACCAAAAGTCGACAAGGCGAGAACTTGGATGAATTCTGCTGCTGCAAATGTGTTACTGACACAGGGAACTTAGTTACAGAAAATCAAGTTGCAGCAGGAGATGTTATTTCTGTGAGCTATTAGGCACATTTGTGTAAAAGTGTCTGTAGGACATGGAATGAATCTCTGTGTGTTTGTCCAGTGTGTGCACACTGAATCATTGTGCTGCATTTCAGTGGCATGGCAGCACTGCTCATGTACAAACATTTCTCATTACAAATTAACCACTTCTGGGATTTCTAATGACTATGTATTAAACGTTTTGCTGTGGCCATATGTGGGACACATATGCTTTCCTTATGCTAGCTATTTTTTCACCAACACTGAAAATGTGTAATTTATTATTATTACTACCACTCAAATTATCGAAGTGCCCGTGAGCCCTAGCTGTGGACTTGGGCCCCATTGTGCTTGGTGCTTTTAAAAATAAAGTTGAAAAGGAGATCCAAAGTTACATAAAATTTAGAAACAAGCTGATTGGCAGCAGATGAAGACATACAACAGGTTGTACAAGCAAGAGAGTCCACCTGACAGGGACCTAATTTCACCAATAGCCTGTACATTGTTTTATTTAGTTGTTAACATCAGAAGTAGAGTGAATTTTTCAAATTATTTTTAAAGAATATTATTTTTTGAACTGCATTCATCATAGGTGTTTTCAATACCAGCAGTGTTTTCAGAACATAGACCTACATGGAATATACACAATTTCTGACTTACCACCTACTCTTTCCAAATAAGACAGTGCTTAAAAAGTCTCACAACAAACCAGGTAACAAAGTAGGTAGGTATGCAATCTAATCTATATGACTGTTGGATATTTCATGACAGTAAAGTTTGGGATTTAGCAGTTGAGTCCCATTAGTATTTTTTGAAGTGGTAGGGTGTAATGCACATATTTTGTTATCATAGGAAAGCCATGGCAATAAAATTGCTAATTGAAAGAGGACTTTCATTTGGGAAGGAGAGTGTGAAGAGGGGTGTTTTCAAATCAGTACTGATTGAGTTGTCCCTCACTAGAGTGAGCAAAATGAGATCTATCTTTAGCTATCAGTCACGTTCTGTTATTACAGAGCCTCAGCCTTCTCCCCCAACCCTCTGCTTCCCAGGAAATCTCAAGACTTACAAACTTTGTGGTTAAGTAAAGAAATCTTGATACAATATGACCACAGGAAAGATTCTCAGGAGTATTACACACACTCATTTGTGCTGTGTGTGTGTGTGAATGCACGTGAATGTCTGTATCCATTTGTTATTTTCCTGTTCCTGACATCCAGACTTGTAAATCCCTGTCTTCCTTAGTGTGAGTGCAAGTTGGGGCAACCAAGAATCTGTAGGCCATGTAGGAGATAAACATTTTGGAACAGAGGCCAGTTTTGTTATCGTTTTAGAGCACAGGAAACAGACATTCTTGCTATTCTATGAGCCTTGTGTTTAATATATTTAAGACATATGTGCATATAATTTAAGATGGTTAAAGCATAACTATATAGGGTGACTACCAAGCAGAACTACAGTTAAACTAGTCCTTTAAAGAATATTTCTGAGAGAGCTAGAGTACCTTGATGAGTTATTTCCTCGTCTTTAGTAACCTCACTTGTATTTATGATACTCTGAGACAGTCGAGCAGGGAAGTATGATTCTTCCTTGGGCTAGACTCACCTTATGTGGTTTTCCCAGAAATGGTCTATGTCCTCAAAACTTTGAGTTCTTGGTGCTTTAGACTAGATCCCACACTCATAGACAGCTCAGAAGACAAATGTCACAGAGATCAAGAGCTTTAATGAACCTCGTGACCAGCTGTCAGATTTAAATAAAATAAGATATGCTTTTGTTCTTTTAACATGTTATCATTAATAAAATGGCAATATTTCCATGTCTGGTCCTCAAACCCCTGAATTGCTTGCTTCTGACTCACTTTGAGAAGTTGAAATAACACATTACTAATGTTTCTTTTCCCCCACCTCTAACGTTCCCTGTTCATTGCTGTCTGCTCACCTTGCTTAAGCACAACCTTATGAGGCTGTTGAAGATTACTTTTTCATTTGTTTTCCAAATTAGTTCAGCTAAAAGCTAGGTTTGGCACAAGTTATCAGTCAACAAGGTGGAGCCACACAAGAAGGACTTTGAACCATAGAATCATTAGGGTTGGAAAAGACATCCAAGAAAATCGAGTCCAACCTTTGACAGAACACCACTATGTCAACTAAACCATAGCACTGTTTCTTGAGCACCTCCAGGGAAGGGGGCTCCACCACCTCCCTAGGCAGACCATTCCAATGCTTGAATATTCTTTCCATGAAGAAACTCTTCCTGATGTCCAGCCTGAACCTCCACTGGCAGAGCTTGAGGCTGTGTCCTCTTGTTCTGTTGACATTGAGATAAATATAAAAATTTACTTCAGAAATAAAACCCCCTCACTGATAAAATGCCTTTAATTCTTTTATATATCTCAATAGATTCTTCAACGGCAAATTCAGAAAAGGCTCTTTTTCCTTTTGCTTAATTAAATCTCTGCCAAGTGTTTTGGATGTCAGGTACTGTTCATACCAGGAAGGGCATTTGTTTCTATTGCATTTGTGGCAGTGTATGACACAGCTGGCTGAGTAACAGTGTTGGCAAGCCCTAAGTCAGGATCCCTCTGGGTTTAAAATCCTCAAAAGACTGTTCCTGATATGACATAAAACCAGATGTGATAATCTGCAGAGTCTGGAAAAACCAGTTTCCCTTATTGAGAAGCAGAGCAGCAAGGCAATGAATTGTGTGTGTGAGTCTGCCATGTATGTTAAAACGAGACTTAGAAAAACAGTTGGCTATTAAAATGAAATGCAATACTGCTGCCTCAACATTAGTATGAACACATGTTGTACAAGGATAACAGAAATTGCTAAATAAACTATGAAGCAGTTCCACTATTTAAAATGAATAGAATCCAGGAAAATTAGTGTTTAGTACAGCTCCCAAACAAAATCTCTCACTTGCCAGAATGTGCCCCTGAGTTATTTTGGTTAGCTGTATCCAAATGCCATAAGTGCATTTGTCTACTCAAACTAAGAGCTTCAGCTGTATCTGAATTGAATGCATTAAACATCCTATAACCTACCCAAGGCAGCAAACTCTGCTTGACAACAATTTTTATTTCCGTCTGTTTGAATATTATTGTTGCAAAGATGCTATCAGAAATAGTGTGGCCAAGACTCAAGTGAGTGACACTGGTCTTTGTGAAAAGATCAGATCTTTAAGAAAATAAAACAAGCTTCCAGACTGTATCCCATTGTTTGCAAACGGAGTAACAAACTTCCATGATTACACCATGTCCTTGTCTGCCTTAGCAAGTATAACATGAGGTGAGAGGTAAACAGACGAATATAGAAGACTGAGGACAAGGCACCTGGCTCCTAAAACTTTGTATCCGGGAGAATTTTGATTATAGATGGCACTACTGATGCAGTACTTTAAGGAAATAACTGAAAAACTAACCTTAAATTGTGTTTTAAGATCAACTGTGCTTCTTTGTAGATATTTCCAGTGTGTGCCTCATGAGACCCTTGATCCCATCCCAAACTGGATTATCTGATGTATATAATATGCTGCAAGGGGTTCAAGTCACTCACAGTTTTGCAACAAGGGCCTTCAAATCAAACTTACTATGGGTATAATTTTCAAGATCTAGGCTACTCTCAAGAGTGCTTCTAAAACAAATTCTTGATTTTTTATCCAGTCTTGTTATCCAGTCAGCACGAGTAATTCTTTGTGTCTATGATACATATACACACATACATATATACATTTTTTGTATATGATACATAAACACCTTAACACACTAAAAATTGAAGATGTAGAGAATTTGAAAGAACAAAATTACAGACATTTCCACAGCCTTCTTTCTCCTGTTTCTGTCTTGAAGTTCTAAAGCATTCTGTCTAAATAACAAAAAAATAAATTTCCCTGTTTACTTTGTATGAAAAATAACATTCTAGAGTGCTGACCTGCCAAAATGCTTCAACATAGACCAGACTAGAAAGTCTTCTGAATGTCAGTTGAGATCACTTAAGTACCAAAACTTCTAATTCTTCCTCAGTCTTTCATAAAATCATCAGGATATCATTTATAAGAAGGTATTCTTTCTTTTTTTTTTTTTTTTCTTCTGTTCTTAATGCTGTTCCTTAACCTTACCTCCAAGAGAGTTTGCAAGGTAAATTGTGTGCACAAGTGGAGGCAAGCACAGGGATTGCCTTACAGGCCTGCCGGGCAGCACAGCTGGCAGTCCTTCTGCTCGGCTCTGTGATGTGGTTACTCTTTCCTCTCCTAAGAACCAGATTCCTGTTTCTGCAATGTGCCAAAATAAACAGCTGGGTTTTAAAAGGCATACTTCTCTGAGAGTGCTTCATCAGATCTGAGCTGCTGAGGAGGTGAGAGTCACCAAGGGGACACAGGGTAGAGAAGTCAGGAAACTATGGCTTTTTTTTTTTCTTTTTCTTCCTGTATATATTTTTTTAATGAATTAGTATTTATTATATGTTCATGTTGTATGTAACATGAGATAATGTGGCAAGTAAGCCAATCAGAAATGGACAAATCCTGAGAGAGGACAAGTGGCCTGAAATACAGAAGAATAGCAAATTGGGAGTAAAACCACAGAAATGTTAAAGGATGGAAGTATAAATCCATTACAGCCAATCTAAAGTTCCAAAATAGGACAAATGAGGCCAAAAATACCATAAGAACCCATACTTTTATGTATTTTGGCAATTCTGCCTCTGACCTGGCTCTAACTGGAAAATGTAAATGAATATGAATTTAATAATAAAAAAAGAGAAGCAAACATTGCAATAGAATTCCTCCACAAAAGGTTAATTTCATGCTTAGTGTATGGAACAAAGTTCAGGTGTATCAGACTTTATTCAACTATCACTAGATTTTGACAGTGGTGCTGATAGGACAATCTGTATTCAAATTCGATTTTATATCTATGTTGTGGGTGAAAACAGAAAACACAGGTAAGCCAAGGTGGGCCTGGGCACTGGCTGTTTACGCACATCTGGATTCTACTTGAACAAAACTAGGTGTCTGATGTGCCATCTGGATGCTGCGGATTTATTTCCAGCCCTTACACATCACACTAAGATTTCCTCCTGGTTAAGACAAGACTCGTTAGTGGCACAATGTGGCACACTGTTCTTTCATCCTCTGAAATGTTGCCTAACTGCTAAATCTTCAATCTTACTGTAACTGTTCTACAAAATTTTAGATGTCTTGCACCAGGGGAGAGTAACACGGAATAAAATATTTCCTGTCTTGATACTAAATATTTGAAGTCATAATAGCTTCATGTTACGTTAAATGCATTTTATTGTATGTCATTAGTATAATTTATCAGCATTATGCAACTGAAACATAGTTAAGCCACAAGTAATCTCTAATTCTTGTTTTTTTTTTTCTTTTGACTCCTTTATGTAGTAACATCTTCTAGAGATGAAAAATGACACCAAAATTGGATTGGATTTTTGGTCTCAAAGATTAGGGGGTTAAAGATTGGTTCTGCAGTGGATGGGAGGCTTGTTGCATGTGACCCCTCCAGGGTCATTCGTGGGACCTGTTCTTCTTAATACCTTTGCCTGTAATATAGAGGTGGAGAAGGCTCCCTCATCAACTTAGTTGGCAACTCCAGGTTGGAGGTAATAAATGATGTAACCAAGGACAGGGTTAGGGGCACTTTGGCAGGCTGGAGAAATGGGCCAACAGGAACTTTATGAAATTTGGCCAGGAAAAATGCAAAGTCCTGCACTTGGGATAGAATAAACCCCTACAGGCACAGGATGGGGCCTGAGTAGAGTCTAAAAAGGTGCTGGGGCACTTGTGAACAGGAAGCTGGACATGCGTTAGCTGTGCAACATTAACTAGGATGGCCAACAGCATCCTGGGCTCTATTAGTGGAACACAGCCAGCAGATCAAGTTAAAATGTGGAGTTCCACATTCAGTTCTGTCTCCACTCCCCAGTGGGTGAAGACATGAATAAACTGGAGCAAATTCAACAGACAATACCAAGGTACTTGGGACTGCATCACTTGCTCAGTGAGAAAAGGCTTGATAGAATCATAGAATGACTTAAAGGTCATGTAGATCCAATCCCGCTGCTGTGGACAGAGACATTTTCCACTAGATCAGGTTGCTCAAAATCCCATCCAACCTGGCCTTGAACACTTCCAGGGATGGGGCAGCGAGAGATTCTCTGCACACAACCTGTGCCAGGGCCTCCCCACCCTGACAGGAAAGATTTTCTTCCTAATATTCAATCTAAACCTACACTCTGTCAATTTGAAACCATTCCCCTTGTCCTGTCACTACAGGCCCTTGTAAAGAGTCTTTTTCCTTTCCTGTAGGTTCCCTTCAGGTACAGGAAGGTCACAATTAGATCACCACAAAGCCTTCTCATTTCCAGGCTGAACAATCCGAATTCCTCGTAGGAGAGGCTCTCCATCCCTCTGATCAGTTTGGTGGCTTCCTCTGGATTCACTCCAACAGGTCCATGTCCTTCCTGTGCTGGGGACCCCAGAGCTGGAGGCAGCACTGCAGGTGGGGTCTCACCAGAGCAGAGCAGAGGGGCAGAATCCCCTCCCTCCCCTGCTGCCCACACTGCTTTGGATGCAGCCCAGGACAGGGGGGTTTCTGGGATCCCAGTGCACATGGCTGGGTCATGTCCAGCCTTTCATCCACCAGCACCCCCAAGTCCTTCTTAGCAGGGCTGCTCTTGATCTGTTCATCCCCCAGCCTGGATTCATACAGGGGGTTGCAGATGCAGATCCAGATGCAGCACCTTGCACTTGATCTTGTTAAACCTCATGAGATTCCGATGAGTCAGTTCTTGAACTTGTTCAGGTCCCTCTGGAGGATGGCCTGATCCTTCAGGTGTGTCACTGCAACATTCAGCTTCAAGTTTTTTGAGGGTGCATTCAATCCCTGAGAACAAGACTGCTGCAGGACAACCTACTGGGCATCCTCCCAGCACCTATGGGGGAGTTTATCAAGGAGATGGAGCTCTTCTCAGTGGAGCATGGTGGAAGAATGGCAGACCTTGGTCATAAGTTGAAATGAGGAATGTGAGAGGTTACAGGGAGAAAAACTTCTGTCAAGAAGATATTTTCCTCACTAAAAGTTTGTGAAGACTCTGGTTTTGGGTATTTTCTAGATGTGACCGACAACATCCTAAGATACCTGAGCTGAATTCAGTCTTGACTCTGCTTTGTACATGAGTTTGGACTAGACACTTCCTGAAGTCCCTTCCAACATGATGATTGTGAATTCTACATAAAAATATTTAAATTTCTCAACCCAGATACAGATCCACCTAATACCAGAATGCTGGTAGCTAACTCAGATTTATTCATGGGAGTTTTATTTGGAGTTGAAATTTTGTTCCAGAGGAAACACTTGGTTATGTGTAGTTTTGAAAGT
This sequence comes from Myiozetetes cayanensis, assembly GCF_022539395.1. Taxonomy (NCBI): domain Eukaryota; kingdom Metazoa; phylum Chordata; class Aves; order Passeriformes; family Tyrannidae; genus Myiozetetes; species Myiozetetes cayanensis. The sequence continues at coordinate 14,848,339 of NW_026087742.1, forward strand.
TTCTGCTGTGTGATATTATATACATTGCCATATACATATTCCTCTAAATCAGTCCTTTTGAAGAGTTTTGTTTAAAAGATTATTACCAAAGATGAGAGAGAAATGAAATTCTGATTAATGCAGACAGAATTACATTGAAGTTGCTAAGAAGAGGAGAGCAGGCCAAGTGTAAATAGGCAAGGTAGGATGCTTATAGCAAAAGAGCTTCCTCAAGACTCTTTTTGAAGTGTAAAGACAACAAATAATGTGATGAGGTCCCTGATTTCCTGTGTCTTCTGGAATAAAATATATTATTAAATTGAAGGTTGAAAGGAGTAACAATGGCAGTAGCCATTATTTAACTTAATATTACATTGGTTTATTTTATAGAGACCAAATATTCTCCAAATTAGTCTTACATGTGCACAAACTGGTGATTCCAAATAAATGGTTACTGTGCCATAAATACACTGTGAAAGGCAAGTTGGCTGACTGGTAATTTGAGAAAACAGAATAAGTCTGAAAACAATGTACAGTTAAGGGGTTTTAAAATTGTCCATGAGTTTTTGAGAATAAAACCAATCGAGCATGATGAACATAGAATATCATATATTTTTTGAAATACTGTACTGGGGTTTGATACATTTTTTATTTTTACTTATGAATTACTAAGTATATCTATATCTAATGAAACTGAAGTAAACAAATGCAAACAGCTGTTAGGGGAAATATATACCCAAAGAAGCATGTTCCTTTTTTTTAATTATTTTTTTGTCATGTTTTCAGGCTTGATATACTTTTGTTTCAATATGCAAAATACAGAGAAGTCAGCTGAGTTGTGCCAAAAAGTTAGAAAACCTTAATTGGCTGGCAATACAGAAAAACGAAAATACAAATCAGTTTTATCACTTGGAATTTTCATTATAATCTCATAGAGAATAATAGGCATATTACCACTGCATAAAAGTGATAAAGCTTAAGGATTTTTCTGTTTCAGGCATGCTTTGCTGACACTAAGCCAAGAAATTCTAAATTTTCTCTTCATGCACCTTTAATTCTTTCAGTCATTTTTCTTCCTTTAATTGGCTATCATGCATTATTTACCCAGACATATTGTTACTTCCCTGGTTCTAGCCTATTTTATTTGTTGCCATAGTAATGTCCATAAATATTTTCCTTATCTACTTTTAATTTATTTTTTTTTCTCTCTGTATCTCTTTGGGTTCTCTCTCCTTTCTTGCTTTTTCTTCTCTCTGCTCTGCTAATTCTCTAACACTTGTCTGTTTAAACCATTTACTGTTTCTATCCTTTGTGCAGAGACTTTAAACATCCCTACACTTCTGTATTTGGGGAAAGGAGGGGAATTGTCTTTACTACTTAGAACACATAAACTTATTAAAGATTTCCAGGAAAAATTCCCAATTTTGTTTTCGTCTGTCTCCAAAGTCACTGGGCTGCCCTCCCTTTTCCTGGTGAAACTCCTCTTCATTTGAATGAGTTACAAGCAATATCCTGAACAAAATAATGCTCCTGATGTCTGTTTCCTACCCAGCAGCTATACAAACAATCATTATCCATTTGCAATTTAAGGACAATGTCTGTACAGTAAGGTATTTAAATGAGTATTTAGGTATTTAAATGCCTTTCAGAGGTCCCTGAAAATCTGAGACATGGAGGTATGTCTGTAGTCCTGAGACAAAGGCTACTGCAAAGTGGAGGGAGAGTTCAAAATAACTTATTTGTGGTTAGGAAGAGTTTCCTCCTGTGGCCAACATGAACAAATTCTGAGTGGATGTGCTGCCTTTTAAGGCTTCTTGTCACCATTTCTAATCCATCTAGAGCGACTTTCAACTCAAAAGACTTGTTACCCCTCTAGACATACTGGTGCCACAAGTTGAGCTCTCCTGATTCCTGTCTAGCCTCTCCACATACAGATTGCTTTGAGTGCATTTACTCAGAATCACAGAACCATAGAATATCCTGTGTTGGAAGGGACCCACAAGGATCACTGAAGTCCAACTCCTGGCCCTGCACAGGACCATCTCCAAGAATCTCACCATGTGCCTGAGAGTATTGTACAAACCGTTCCTGAACTCTTGCAGGTCTGAGGCCATGACCACTTCTCTGGGGAGCCTGTTCCAGTACCCAGCCACCCTCTGGGTGAGGAACCTCTTTCTACTGTCCAACCTAAACCTCCCCTGACACAGCTTCGGGCCATTCCCTCAGATCCTGTCAGTGGTCACCACAGAGCAGAGATCAGTGTTGTCCCTCCTCTTCCTCTCCCAAGGAAGTTGTAACTGCAGTGAGGTCTCCCCTCAGCCTCCTCTTCTCCAGGCTGAACAGACCAAGTGCCCTCAGCTGCTCCCTATACAGCTTCCCCTCAAGGCCCTTCACCATCATTGTGGCTCTCCTTTGGACACTCTCTAACAGCTTAATATCTAGGAATATATTAGGTATATATAGGAAATACATCTTTCCTATATTGTGGTGCCCAAAACCACACAACAATATTCAAGGTGAGGCCTCCCCAGTGCAGAGCAGAGCAGGACAATCCCCTCCCTTGACCAGCTGGCAATGCTCTGCCTGATGTCCCCCAGGACATGGTTGGCCTTCCTGGCTGCCAGGGCACTGCTGATTCATATGCAACTTGCCATCAACCAGGACCACCAGATCCTTTCTGTAGTGCTACTCTACAGCCTCTTGTCCCCCAGTCACTTCATGAGCGTGACCTATCATTTGACTGTTTCAGAAGTACAAAGACTATAAAAAATATATCAGTTGCAGGACGTGTTTTCTAGCCTTTCTAAATAAGATGATGACACTTGGTGACTCAATGTCATTAATATCTCCCTTAACCAAGTAAAACTAGAAGTTCTGTGATGGTAATTTTAGAGTTCTTCCTCTTTAATTGTACTCCTCTCATAGGCTTGAATTTCTCCCCTTCCCCCCACCCCCATCTTTGGCAGTATTTAAAAAGATAACAACTATTTACATAAACTTGTCCCTATGGGCAATTTCACCAACAAGTAAAGGAGTTCATTAAGGTAACATAAAGACACAGTTGTGTGCCTTTTTTTCCCTAAGTACTCCTCAGAGCTCTCAAACTTATCCTTTAAGTTAGATTATTTTGTCAAAGATATTTAGTCCAGCTATCAGTTCATTCTTGTAAATGCCATCTGTTACACAAATCAAATCTGACCCTTTTGTAGTCAGTATGCTGAGAACGTGTTGCTCCCTGCATCTGCATCAGATCCTTGGATTGTTGTCAATTCAGCTGACATGATACCCATAACTATGCATTAAATCCTTCTGTAAGAGAAACTAAACTTGAAAAATTCCATTGCAATTAAGATGATTTCCAAGAACTCCAGCTCTGTCAATTCTTAATCCTTGGCAAATATTTTGCATGGAAATAATAAGACCCTTGCCCTTTCTCTCCAGTAGCCATATTGAAACAGTCTATTGTGTTCCTTCATGGCTACACTTGGCAACCCATCATAAAAATCTTCCTCTAGATCTGAGACATATTGCAGAAAATTCAAAGGATTGAGGCAATGTAAAATTGGAGGTTGGCCAATGAGGAAAACTTATTTGTTTCACTAGCCTGATGAACATTAATTTATTTAAGACCAAGCTGAAATAGGTCCCTGAAGGATGATCTAATAAACCTTTAAAAGTGTCACCTTGCAGCCAACTTGCTTTATTGTGAATAAGTAAATGATGTAACACAGACCAGATTCTTAACAGCTAGCACAATGATTTAAACATCCATTAAACAGAGATTTAACTGGTGCTTGCCACCACTTATACATGGACGATATGTGTTATTTCTTGCATTTTTATGAGGTTACATAACATCAAGTTCATGTGGTTTGGTTAATCCTAGAACAAAACACAATTTAGGAGCATACAGCATAAAATCTGTTGTACAGATGTTTGATCTTGCATTTCCAGCTAGCTTCGCTTTTCATGCATGTGTGGAGGGAGATGATAGTTTCAAAGAAGGACAGTCCACTGCTGCTAATCATCTACTAGCAGCTTATCACAAATTACAGGGTAATAATTCCACTATAGCATTCTGTCAAGGACAAATTATGACAAGTGACTCCATAATTAAAACTTTCTTCTGACCAGTTGGTGGTGAAGCTAGTGGCTTCACTTCTTAAGGTCAGTTAATACTACCCAACAGAGGATCCCACTTTCGTGCCATAAAATTTTTACCGAGCCATTTGAAAAGAGATTTCCATTGCAGGCTTCCAAATGCATTGGGAAATGCAAATCATATGATTCAAATTTTTCTGAGACATATTTCTCAATGATATATATTCTACTAGCCCCTGAAAATGGGCACACTGTGGCAAAAACATATGTTTTTCAAACGTTTGTTCATGCTCAGGAAAAACTTCTGAGACCTTTGCACTTCTTGTCCTTGTTTGGCACTGAACCACCACTGAAGTTCAGGTTCATCCACCTTTTCAGTTTCTCTGTCACTTGTTTCAATCTGGTAGAATAAAAGAAGTTTAGAACGATAAGAACTTTTTATAACACCTGTCACTGCAGATAGGACAAAGAATATGATCTGAAAAAAACAGAAAGAGGAACTGGCATTAGGGAGGAAAAGAAAGAGGCTGACCAGAGGGAGGCAATATACAAAACAGAGATTCTAATGGAGACAGAAAGTGGGATGTGGGCAAGTTGCAATTACTGTAGTGGGAGAAATGGAGATTCAGGAAGCCTAAGAGCAGGTGCTGGAAGAGGGCACAAATGAGCTATCTACCAAAGAGTAAAAGGGAGAGGGAGAAAGGGAGGGGGAACTGTCTAAGAGGGGGGATTAGTGCATTAGGACTGTGATCCATTAGACTAGGATTTTTCAGACTGTGAGGAAATCTAGGAAAACATAGGAAACAAGTCTAGATCTTAGATTCTGGAATAACTGCTGAAACAGAACTTCATAATATCTAATAATGTATTTTTGCAAAACATTTTGGAATTTCTATGGGTATCTGTTTCAGTGCCCTAATAATACAGCAGTCCTTGCAAGCCTCACCTCTGGTTTGGCCAGAGAAACAAAATACTGACTTCAAGAAACACCAGTAAATAGTCTGTGGTTTGCTGAAGAGCTGGCAGCAATCAAGGGAATGATCATGCAATAGTCCATGTGACAAACACTGTGCAGCTGTAATTCTGAGTGTTTTTGGGATGGGCAGGTTCCCATCACAGATTTGGATTCTAATAATAGGCGTAATCTCACAGAATGTTACTTGGCAAGTTCAACTCGATAACTGCACAAGTCTAGCTTGGATAGCAAGAATAGCAGTAAGAAAGAGGGAATAAGAGGTAGAGCAGGAAAATGCTGAGAAGTTAAAAAATTAAGTCATCTTAATTTCTCTTTGTGTTTCAAATATTTTACTCAGAATGTGAATAATAACCTCTTGGCTCCTAGAGTTCTGTAAAAATAAAGTCTTACATGTGAAATGCTTTGAAAAATTAGTCTTTTTAATTAAAATCAGCTTAGGAAAAAAAATTTGAGCAAATCCCAAAAACCTTAACCCCTGGGGAGCACACTATAAGCAACCAGAAAAAAAAGAAAAAGAATAAATAGCTGGTCATAACAATTCCTACCTTCTTTGCATGACATAAAGCAGAGGATGTATGAAAAATAGTACCTAATAATATAACTTAAAATTAAAATTTTCACACCCTTTGTAGAATATGTTAAACAGATCATTCACAGATGATAATGTAGCCACTATTTTCATATTTTTGCCCAGGCTTTCCAAATATCCTCTCCTTTGCATAGCAGGGCAAAAATTCTCTCTAATCTGGAAAACCCTTCAGTGTTGAAGGTTCAAGTTCTACATATAGTGAAAGGTATAGTGGGGCCTCTCTGATTTGAAAATATTGATGGCAATGTTAGCCAACTTGATTTTACCCAGCAGCAGCACACGGAGCCACCGTGATAATCATGCAGCGGTATCTGAAAGGAATTTGCTACCTATGACTCATCTTTGGGTTGTTCATTGTCAATCCTCCTTTAGTATTTAAAAATAACTGTGATTTAGAGCACGCAGACATCACACTACTTACACAGAGCTGGTGTCTATCCTTGGGACTGTAAGATTCTACCAGACGTGAACCGACAGCTGTGGGATATTTCCCATGTGAATTGTATATTTGAAAATGCAAAACTCAAATGCTCTTTCAGTGTACTTGATCACTCCAGCAATTTGTTTATAATAACGTGTATCCAGTATTTCCCTTATTTGGTAGTTGAAAGACTCTGACATCCACATTTCTCAGAGTATTTAGGCTTTTTGATATTAAAATAATCTTTATCTCTATAGAGACTGATTACTTTGCTCCCATTGTTTTTGAAGTGATCACATTGTTAACTGTGGTAAAGGCTAGAAATATTTCTCTGTGCAGAGATTTCTTTTCTGCACTCATCCCAGCACTTATAACTGCCTATGGAAGTAACTCCAGATCTGAAGAAAGAACTGCAGAATTCAGTAAATAATTCTAAGACTTAGCCTTCAGCTGTGGGGTTTTTTTCAAACTTTAGGTATTGTCACCCTCCTAGAGAGAGACACATTTGCTGGTGATTGGTCTCTTTCTAATCCTCATCTATATTGTTTTTGGAGATCTTGCAACAAATTAGTGACTGTGTTCTAGGAGGTACAGAGACTGCAGAAGACAGATGAAAAGGCTGTGTGTCTGCCATATAAACCAGTTTCTAATAGGTTAGCTTAAAGTCATTGCAAAAGGTTAATATCCCAGTGAAGTAAGGGAGCCTAGTTACATTTTAATGGTCAGATGTTAAACTTCAGGAAGCCACCTATATTTTTATGCTATTGACATTAGTCAAAAATTAATCCTTGGACCTTTTACCAAAATGCTGGGTCATATTTTCACATATTAATTTTGAACTTGTTGGAACTGCTTCTGAGAACTGGAATGTTAAAATTATTCTCGTCCAATCAAGAAATAGAAGCAAAACCAAGTGATTCATTCCCAGTTGTAAACCTTCACATTTCTGATGGTCACAATGAACCTCCTAAATTGACCAAAGTATATTTGCACAATGTATTTAACAAATAGCTTCTAGGGTACCGACCCTGCTAAAACCTAATTCTGCACACATTGGCCATTCACAGTAAAAAGCAGTACTAAAAATATCACTTAAAATTATGGGGTATTTTCCTAGTTCTTTGAGTTCTTAATAATGACAATGATTTACTCCTGTATCTAAATGCAGTCAGATACCACAGCAATGAGCTCCATTAGGTATATACACAGAGAGAGTAATTTCTTTAAGTTATTAGTAATATTTTTAAACAGTGTCTTTGTTGTATCCCCGTAGCTGAATTACTGGCAAGAACAAGTAACAAACACTGTAAAGCTCTTGAATTCTCAGCTGTATTTTGGCTGCATGTATCCATTTTTTAACATACATCTCAAGCTACTATCAATTCAAACTGTATTTGATGTGACTAACTACTTCAGGGAGTATTCTTGCTGCACCAACCAAAAATCATACGTGGGGCAAATTTTCTTCCTCAGACCCACAGAATAGAAAACCCAATGTTTCCTTCTCAGTTTGATGTCTAAATGCAAGCTAGGAAGCCTCTGCATAAACTCATGTCAGGCCAAACAGAGGTTATTCCTCGTTTCTGTGTTTGCTGCAACTCCACCCCTACCTCCACACACAGTCACGGGATGAGGAGAGATAGTAAGACATAAATAATTTTAGTTACATTTAGCTGCACAAAGATTTTTCTTCTCCTGTGAACTCTGTGAAAGCTGTCAGTGATTAGTACTAGCAGCATTACCAGAACTCCAATGCCATTAAAAAATATCTATATTTGTTTACAGCTATTATCAAGAAGGAAGATAAAGCTGCAGAAGACACTTGCTTTATTCCCACAGAAGCAGTACATCATCAGTTTGAGGTCAAACACCAAGTTAAAGGTGTTTCATTAAAATTTAACCCATGTTTCTAAACTATCTCACATGAACAGACAAGCCAGTCAGGCAGATCACTGTGGGAGGGATTTGGAGACAGTTAAATAATTGACCTGTAACCTATGAATGACTTTGTTAGTAAAACATTGTCTTTTCTAGTAAAAAGGCAGAGGACAGAGTTTGAAGGCATGCAGGAAAGGAATGTTAATGTAATTTTCATAACTGTCAGAGGAGCAACTGCAGCTCTCTTAGCTTTGAGCACAAAACACACAATGTGCAATAATACACCCAGGACAGACAAAGGTGCAGAAGCCAGTAACCTGAATGCAAACACCAGTGAACTGTAAGGATTACAGAGATTGTGTTCTGGTCCAGGTACAAATGTAAAAACCCTTCTGCATTTTTAGCTGTAACACTCTCACCTCGATGACCAGATTTTTTTGCAACTTTAGATCTGCAGGATCATTGCATTTATTTGTTAAGGCACTCAGACCACATGTGATCTGGAGTGCAGAAGCCACTCTGATATTCCAAACTTCTTTTTCAAGGCAATATAATTCAGTAGTTTATGTGAAAACACTGGCTTTGCCAGTGAATGTCTGGCACCAATACATATTTTCTTCTCTCTTCTCCCTCTCTGCTTGATTCACGGCTCTGCTAAGTCAATTTATATTTCTTTTCAGTGAAAATAAGGAGTTCAAGTCCTTGTTTAATATACCTGGCTGTACTGTGTCTCAAACTAGGCCCTACGTATCTTCTGTTGCACACATTTGTTTCCTGGTGCCACCGTGAGAATTCCAGCAAACATTCCCTGAGACAGGCACACAGCCTTGTACCTCCCTTGCTATACACCAACCTTATTGTTTTGAGCCAGTAATGCAAATAATACTGATCATATCAGGGTCTCCTAGTCTGGTAATACTCAGGAAAGCTATTCTATGTTAAAAATGTCCAAGTGAGCAAACCTTTCCTGGAGCAGAGTCACTCACCTTGTGACCTGCAGGGGACTGGTGGCCTGCCAGAGCATGCCAGGTGCTCTGGGAACTGGCTGCTGTGTCCTGACCTCCTCCCCGACTCTGATTCACAAGAGACAAACAGCTTTTACTGCATCACAGATGAAAACACTCATTGTTTTATGCTATTAGTATTTTTAACTAAAATATTAAGAACACTATATAATGGTTTTGGGGAAAAAAAATCAACTTTGCACAAGCAAAGCAATTGTCATGACTTCTGCGTTAAAATTTGTACACTTTTCATGTGAAGTATGATATGGGTTTATTTCATATTTGCTGACAAGCCTGCTTTGGTTCTCTCACTGTACCTAAGAAATACCAGCTAAAACCAAATAACACATCATCACAACTCTTCTGTAAGCAGGAAATCAACTATGTGGGCAAATGCAGTCATTTGTTATGACAAAAAAACGAGTAAAATGGGTATGAGTCTGCAAAGTCTCAGAAATGTGACTTCATAAAGCAGAGGACAATTTGAAGGAAGCTGACAGATCGCTGCAACCCACAAATAACTCCTGTGATCAGAGTCACATTGCAACTCAGTCGAATTGAGCACTGAGCATTGAAAATCAGTTTGGCAGAAAATTAGGCCAAGAAAGAATACCTAAAGTTTCAACTGCCCTTTGGTTCTGTAAAACTTTTCCTCCGAAATATCAGTGCATTAAAATGGTAGAACAAAGAGAAGGATGAAGTGTACGTGTGCGTGGGAGCTATTTGTTTATTTGCTTTGCTTTCTTTAGAAATGAGTCTCCAGAAAGACTTCCCTGCAACCTTTTTGTAAACACAACACAACAGTTCCCTTTTAGTTGTGTGTTACCGTAACAATACTTCAACAGTGTTCCTGAGGGAATTAAGTTGTTGTTCCCAGCATGACCCACAAAAGCAGAGTGGTCACCAACCTTTCATACTGTGAATGGCGACACAAGCTCCAACAATGACCTGATAAGTCACTCACTCTGAGGTTCTCTGGGGAAAACAAGTGGCTTGCTACTTTATTTCACTAATTAAACTCGAAATGTCCGTGTCTTTACTGCTGGGTGGACTGCCAAGATTCAGAGCTCTTCTTTTGTAAGCTTCCTGACCTGCCACTGATGTCAGTCGCCACAATTAGCCTGCCAACAAAATCATAGGGCAGGGGGTACCATGCCAGACACGCACCATCCTTCCACTCTGCTGTTTGCTGTTTGGAACAAGAAAAAAACAATCATTCAAAGCACTGCCATGAGCTTTTGCTTCCTTACAGGCTCCAACTGCAAATATCACGAGCTTTCACATTTAATGATTTTATGTGTCTCCACCCTTTGCTGCTTTCCTTTCATAAGATCAGTTCACATGCTGAGAGCCTCCCACCTAGTGTTTTGTTCCTTTTTAACCTTACAGGCATGACTTTCTTGCAGGCTGAAACACCAGACTGACAGAATTTTCAGTGAGAACAACAGACTTTTTTCTGCAGAACTGTGCTCCAGAACCCACAGCACAAACAAACAAACAAACAAACAAACTAACTAACAAATCCAGTACCCTGGGAAGGACCATGCTCGGCTGGAGTAAGCAACTCAATACAATGTTCCTAAGTACAGACACCCTAAGCAAATACCTGGAGTTAGGACAGAAGCTGGCCCTGCTCAGCAGGAAGGGATCACCATTAACAGATCTCAGAGTGCGCTTTGGTAACCTCAGAAATGTATATTAAGGTGCTCTTCAGGCTTATTTAAAGCTATCAAAATATCTGTGGAAGCACCTCATTGCTGAACAATTCAAATTCTCAGACTCAAGGCACTATGCTTACATTGAACCTCTCTTCATATGTTTAAAAACTGAGCATTTATTATTAACATCTGCCTTTCATACTCTTGCAGGAGCTCTATCGACTTATTAGGGACCAATAGCCCTAAGTGTCTGGCTCAAATAGCTATCTGCATCTTTCTTTTGACTAATTCTGCAATGCTGACATTCGTAACAACAGAGGCACTGTGTCCCTGAGCATCAGTGGTAACTGTGGCAAAACACTTCTTATAACATGGCAACTGTCCAAGTGTGGAAGCAGGCACTGGGAATGTACTTTGCACCGTCAGACTTTCAACATGACTGGTTAAAGCCCATTGCCTCACAATTTTCTTCACTTGTGTCCTGAAGCAATGAAACCCAGTGATATACTATAGTCTTAGAATTCTGACTATGCATTTTGTTGATAAATAGGTTCACCTTTGATTTCATAAAGACACTTCTTGTTTTGTGGTGCAAAATGAAATGGAAAGTTTTGTCACTCCACCTCGATCTGTAATTTCTGGAAGTTCACCATAGATATATTCCCTATAGCTATTTTCCTTTTGGAGATAATACAAATCTCTACAGTCTCATGAAAGGCTGAACTATTTGAAGAAAATATACACCTTTTAAACAGATGCAGTTATATAATAATCTCTTCACATTGTAGTGCAGATTTTGAGAAGATTACCTGAGTTTTCCAGTAAAACAGGATCTAGTTTGAAAGAGAATCGAGGATAGTTTATATTCTGGAATTTGTATTTGACATCTTTAATAAACCTGTGCAATAATGTTGCTGACGCTTTTTGGTCCAAGGCTATCAAATAAAAAATGTCTTCCTTTGATTGAACTTATTTCTGACAATATATTATTCAAGTAACAAACACTCTTTTTTTGAGATTCTTTTCTAGTTAAACACGTCTATAAATTCTGATGAATAAAGAGAAATAATAATATAAGTGGAATAAAGAATTTCAATCCTTGAATTGAACAGATATCCTATACTTGGCAAGCAGTTTTAGGCTCCAGCCACGTTTCAATGACTGAGAAAGATTGCTGGGCAAGTTTCATTAGTGTTGGGAAGACTTAGTCCTATAAATCCCATGGGTACTGACAGCAAAACAAAATGATACATGCTTCTGAAAAGGGATTGGAATTGAAATATCTGAACTGGTTGGAGCTCTTATGTGTGCCTACTATTTGAGATAAATATTGACAACCTGATTTGCCATCCTTTTGCTAAAAGCACAAATTATATGCTCTTTCTTTAGTCATTCAAGCAAGGAGGGTGTATACAGCATTCCTGAGCAAAAGCCATCTAACACACAGCTAGATTTCTCTGGGTGTTATTGAGATTGCTTGCTGATGAAAGTACTGAGTATATTCCTGTACTTGACACCCATTGCAGCTTCTGAAAAAATTTACTGACTCCTTGGGAGGCTGTCCTGGATTTGGCTGAGATAGTTAATTTTCTTCTTGATAGCTGGTATGTTTTGGATTTAGTATGAGAATACTGTTGATAATGCACTGTTATTTCAGGTGATATAAGGGTCAAACCAAAACTGCAGGTAAACTTGTCACCTCTAAACTCACTCTTGTCTCTTCCTCAGAGTTCTGAGCAGCCTACAGCCTATGGCAAGGATCCCATATTACTATAGCACACTCCTGTGCTTGGGGTTCTGCCTGAATCCTGAACTCATGATTTTAACACACAAGACAAGCCAATGGTGCTTATCCTGGGGAGGGATGCAGCAAGTTTCACATGTGTAGTCCTCTTTGCCCCTACTTAGTCTGCACAGTTTAGTAATTTCCACTGCCCACAGACTTCGTTGTCTTAGGTAGTGCTATCTCACTGATTTATTCCACTGACCTGTTATTTTGCACTGAATTAGTTCTGAAATACTTACTTTGTGAATTAGAATGAACATTCATTTAAGCACTTGCAGCCAAATGTCGTGCCATGTTTTTTTCTGAGTTTGTACAAACTCAGCCAAAAGTAAAATTTAACATCAGAATAAAGTAATTTTTCCTTATTTCCTCTCCCATTTTTATAGTGCAGACTCCTTTACAGGAGTAGTGAAAGGGAATGGATTAGAGTCACAGTTTTCTATTGTTCCAGTTGTAACTGGAACAAAATGAAAACCAATACAGAAAACATCCTAGCTCTCTACAGAAACATCTTGCTGCACAGAAAAAGCCACTGTTTATTCAAATAACAAAGGGTGGAAAACAGAATAAAATTACCTGGAGCGCTTTGATTCATGTTGACAAACTCAATATCAACATAACACAAACACACATGAACAGAAAAAACAGTCTGAGGCTTTAAATAGAATGGGTAATACACAACATTTAGGGAAAGAAGATGAAAGATATTTATAGGATTAAAATGTCTTTAACACCCTAAGCAATGTTATTTTATTTACAAATTCATTATGAGGCTCTAAAAACCTTAACAGCAGCATTTACCACTCTACGTTTATCGTGCAGAAAAAAATCCTGAAGAGCTGTGGTGTTCGACTTATTACTTTGGAAAGGCAACAGAAGTATTTTCCAACAGGTAACTAAATATAAATATAGCAAAGCAGGGTGGAGCAGAGCAGAGCATATCTAAAGCCACATTGCACAGGTTCCCAAATATTTTAGATCAATACTCATCATTTAACAGGTTGTGAACACTCCTTATGAATACTAGAACGAAAAGCAGTATAAGAGTGAACGATCTGTAGTCTGCTAGCCATGGCCTCACAGATCTCAGTTTGGGAGCCATTACAACACAGAGTCCCTTTATCCCAGTGACAAAATGACCTTTCAATAACAGCATCCATAGTTCAGTAAAAATACTCCTGACCAGCTATATCTTTCCTCTTTAATGGAAGAATTTCTGACAGGTCATGTAGTTTGAATTGCCATTCTCAAATGTGTTTTATACATGTATGTTTATATATTCATCTTCTTTTTCTTTCAGTAGCTTGGTAAAGTCATGAATTGATAAAAAACTTGACAATTTCAGAGGGAAAAAAACCCGACTAGTCAATCCAGAGTTTTATCATTTACGTATTGGTATTTCAGTTGTCATTATAGGAAAAACAATTTCTATTGGAACTCCGCTAGCTGAGGTTATGCAATATGTGTCAGGGTTTTTATAAAAACTTTTTTATATGATATGGCTTTATTTAGCAGGACAACTTCAAAATTATTTACTGCTTTTGACATTTTCATGGCATCTGATTTCTTTGCTATTTTGACTTTTGATATTGTGAGGAAACTTAAAAGGAACAAAAGAGAAAAAAATCAAAAGTAGTATGACTTTATTACCTCTGAAGAGGTCCCATAAGTGTACAATTCTAACATTTATGGCATCATAAATCAGAATTATATTGATATTGAATTAGCTTTATGGAAAGTAACAGGGGTAAATTAGCATGGGTAGATTGAATTAGCCACGATGGGAACAAAATAATGGAAAAGAGGGAACATGGAAAGTATGAACTCCAATAATTAGGTAATGTATTGAAAAGTAGAGCAGATGAAAACTGTGTATATACATACATTAAATATTCTCACAGTTGCTGCCAGGAATCCTAACTTTGCCCAGAGCCATGGATTATTAATAAAATAGCCCAATCTAAACACAAATAAATCCATTGTGTTCTGAAGATGAAAGAATTATAAATTGTTGTAAGATACCATTTCTCTGAATTGAGCAGCATCCAAGCCAATTTTACAAGCAACAGCTGTGAAAAAATTTGCATGGCAAAAAAGAATTCAGAAACAAAAGCAACAACACAGTTGGGGAATAGATGTTCTGGACTTTTGCTTGCTTGTCTGCCAGAGCAAATATTTGGTGTCAACACGGGCAAATAAATATTGTATGCCTGAGTCACCATTTCAAGTACAGAACTGCTAAATCAATGACAATGTGTATTAATAGTATTACAAGTTCTTTCCCAACATTTTCAATATATAAGCAAGATCATTCAGGAAAAATAAACAACAGAGGTTATGTATGTGTAAAAATGTCAGGGAAAATGTTTTGTTTTGCCATCAGTATTTCTGTTCTCTAGTATTTAGGTGTGCGCTTTCACAAAAATAAGGAATTTATGCATCTTACGAACATAAGCAAGTTAAGAAACATAAAGATTGTGCAGTGGCTTCACCTGATTTTATTTCTGCATCTTCATATGTACTCGTTTGATTCAAGGTGCTTAAGCTTCAGCAAGAAACATCCAAAAAAACTTCCAAGCCTCACAACACTTGACCCTGGGAACAGCTAGCTCGCTGTGCTACAAAGTACTGAGGAGGTAGATTGAACTGAAAGGGACAAAAAAAATTTACAAACACTCCTCACTACTTTTGATGGATGTATTGAGAAAGCTAATAAAAATTTATAAATGCAAATAGTCCACCTCACATCATGGTGCATTCTTTGCATGTTCTTCCTCCAAAGGACATTTACAAAACATATCCTTAGATGTTCTACAAGTCACGTCACTTGCTGTGCTAACACTTAGAGCTGATATGACACTTTCTCCAAAATATCCTTCCACTCAGCAGATTTGCCCAATACTCTTGTTGGAAATGTGAAGTAATCAGGTTGCTGTTGATGCTTCCTAGCCTTGCAGACGTGAAAACGCCAGTCTATGATGTGCTCAAGCCTAGAGATGGTCGATGAGTATAGGGCAGATTTAATTTGGATAGTACTGACTTCTCAATGTCAGCAATTCTTGAGGATTCCTTCATCTTAGACTCACACAGGTCTTCTTGGCTATCATACATGAGGGGTGAGATTCACTGCCTGCCTCGCTCTGTGCATTTTGTTTGTCTGCAAGGCTCACAGGAGAGATTTTCATACACTTGGGGGGTAGCCAGCCTGCTCCCCTTTGATGCCTCTGCTTGATTCCTAGGCATAAGCACAAAGCAGCAGCTGGAGCCAGTGTGCAAATGGAAATGCCAGTCCAGAAGTTAGTGTCTCCAAGCTCACTCCAGGCTGTGATGGAATAAACACAGAGCAGAGCAGAACAAAATCCAGGCTCCTTTCAGCATCTCCCTCTTCACAGAGAAGCCTCACCCTAGTACAGAACAAAGCATCTCTGTAAGCATCCTCAGCCTCCTTCCTTCTGTGCTCCCTGTCCTGTGGCCCCTTCTCACCACACCATCCCTTCACCTACTCTGTCAGGAATGCAGCAAAACTTCACTCCAAGGTGTTATTCATATCCCCCTTTCCCCACCCTCTGTTCTCCACAGGAAGAATAGGACAAAATGGCTCTGCTCCCTTTTTGATGGGAGAGGCAGAAATAAAAGTTTCCCCTGATCTTGTTCATGTCTTAGAGACTCAGTGATCAATATATTCTTTTTCTCTTTCTTTTTTTCTTTTTCTTTCTTCTTTTTCTTTTTCTTTTTCTTCTTTTTCTTTTTCTTCTTTTTCCCCTCCAAAGCCTTCATTGCATCATTTATTGTTCACTGGGTCCCAGAAGAAATAAAAACCATTGCTAAACTCTCTAGAATGGTGAGAATGCTTCTGCTTTCCATTTTATGGCCAGTGTACATTTGTATTTGATAATTCCTGTCCAACTCAGCATGTTCTGTGAATCTATGAGTTTTGATTGAAGAAACTTGACCAAGTGACTGGGTTAGCAATTATCTTATTTCCTGGTAAAATGAGTTCAGGGTCAGTAAACACTCAACTTTCTTGGACTACCTGAGTCTGTAAACTGACAAATCTCTCCTTTTGCTACTCCAGTGATTTACAGACAGCAAGTATATCCTCTTTTCATCCATTTCTTGGAACTAAGAAAATTGGAAGAAATGGGATTTTCATGCACATGGCACAGCAAAACAAACACACCAACCAACAAAACAACAACAAAACACTCTCACAGAGATAGTCTATCTTTGTAAAACTTTGTGTTTCCATTCTTGAACAAGAAAGAGTTAGAATTTTCCTCAATGAAAAATATACTAGCCTACTTTTTAAGCTCAGGAGTTTTCTTTGTCCTCCTAGAACTGCATCCCACACTTCAGAATTTTTCTTGTATTATCCCATAAGCTAACAAGGTGAACAAAAAGTTTGACATAGAAACCTGGACATCTGACACCAGAATAATATCAACAAAGTTATGAATGTAGAATACAAAGTTTTACAATGGAAGCAAAGGGCAATTTCAGTAGCAGATGGCACTATCAGGTTCACTAGTTACATTGGTATCTACAGTATCTTTTCCTAACTAGGAAGAAGAAAAGGGAATGCAACTCAAGGTTTGAAGATGCAAAACTGTTTTATTTTTGCAGTACAAAGCCTTTTGTGTTTGTCCCTAGTCCCGTGGGAGCCAGTACTGAGAAATCCACGTTCAGCTCCCTACATTCCTTGAAGACTGAAACTTAATTTCTTTGATAAAATTTATTCCCTAAATACAGATTTGGAGTTTTTAACTCCAAGTTAAGTTTTCCTGCACTTACTTCACAAATAATGCTCTCTAAGAGTTGTGTCTTCTGCATCCCTTTCTGAACACTGAATAGGAATTATTCTTAATCTTGCTTACGTATTTTGAGGTCTTTTGTGCCACAAAATGAATCTCTCCATCTATTCCCAGGGCTTTCACGTCTTTCCCACACAGTTCATTACTCAAGACATCTTGAGCAGCTTAGCTCAGCCTTAGATCTCAGTGTTACAGAGTTGCACATTTGTTTGCCATTTATGAAAAGTATAAACAGCTGAGGCTTTAGGAAGTCTATTCTTAAGTGTTAGAGCCTGACAATATTTCTGAAATGTTCAGCAGCTAATTTAGAGGTTTCTGAGGCTTAGCATAGGTTTGTTACAGAAGCTTTACATTTCTAGAAAACAGCCTGTTCCTTTTCATTACCTCACATGCTACTTGTTACACGGATTTGAATCTGTGCTCATCCTTACTTGTGCAGGGGAAATACAGACAAGGAGTCAGTTGCCTGTCTCACTTTTCCAGGAGGGCTAACCCTGCCATGAGGTGCTGGACAGATAGCATGTTTCTAGAGAAATGACTCCTGATGAAATTTGGAGATAAGCACAAGAGAAGGTGCTCAGTGAATTGAGAGCCCCGAGGAACATTATTTCTATACAAATTTCAACCAAATTTGCCAAATTGCTTTTGGTATGGCATTAGCAAATTATTCAGAAGAATATTCTTAGTGTTATTCTCTTCAAATGCTGCTAAGGTCAAACATTTGTTGCTAAATATGCAAATCTAGGAAGAAAATTATTATGATACTGCACAACTGACCAGAAAATGTATTTGTCAAGGTCTTCTGCCTACCCATTTTCTACTTGACCAGAAATTCTCTAAGAATATTTTGCCAGGTCTCTACAGCCTTTAAGTCTGTTTGAATACTGAAGGGATACAGGAACAGCTTCCAAGTGGAAATGTTGGTTCAGAAATCAGTGTCTCCTAACTCATTCCAAAGGGACAAAATCCCAGGGATATTTTTTCTGGTTTTACGTAATTGCCTTTGATCTATATTAGTCACACTTCCTTTAAATGTTTTTAACTTGCACATCACTGATTTCCTTTAACTTCAGACTTTTCTGAGGGCTCTCTAAGTATCACCTCTTACCTGTAGAAATAGGAGTTGAAAGCTGGATGACTCCTTTGTCAGTACCTCAGTGCTGGGTAAGTCACCCAGACCCCTCATCCCAGCCCACACAAAGCACTAGAACTCCTTTATTTCTGCCGTCTTTTCAGGATTAGAAGATGATGGAGGGCAAAGGCACCCTTACAGTCCTGTACTTCTGCATTGGTGTTAGTGGTGATGTGCAGAAGATCAGTAGTCACCGCCCAAGAAAAAGGCTCTGTGCCTTATTGAGACAATTCTCCATTCCTCTTTTGAAAAAAAAGGTGAGAATGGCAACTCTTTATTATTGCTTAAAGCTACAATAAATCTGACAACAATCTCCTCTTGCTGGAATGTCAATGAAAAGGAAATAAACCTCTTTGGGTACAGCACTTTTGGGAGCTTTGGCAAGGTCTCAGAGGGACTGGAATCATAAATATGTTACATTTACTCAATTAAGCCTCTCTTGAGAGAAACTGAGTTCCCCTGACATGAACAGTACAGATTTAATATCAGTGTCTGTTGCACCCTTTAGGGCTGTATTGTCCTCACCTCTGAAACAATATACAGTTTTCCAGTGATGCTGTCACTGCTATTCCTTTACTCTTAATAGTCTGTTACTGTTTCAGGGTTAACAGAAGTAACTTCCGGTCAGTTTAGAAGAGTTCTTTCAATAACTGAAAGACTTTTCTGTCTATTTTTGCACAAAATAAATTTCACCCAGATGCAAAGATTACTTCCTTATTGACCTGCAACAGTCCTTTTTTTTTTGGCTGAAATGCAAGGCTCTGGTCGTACAATTGACACACCATTTGGTTTAAAGAACAGCAGGTGTTTGATTTTGCCTAAAACTTTTCAAAGATGCTAAACATTTTAGATAAGTATTATGTAAACACACCTGTAACCTCAGGTGAAAAGAAACCTCATCATATATCAAAGCATCCCAGAGGAAAGATAAAATCACTGATATTTATTTTGAAACTACTGATAGGCAAATTTTAGTCTTTTCTGTGCAGGAAATTTAACATATAAGCACAAGAATGCATATAACACTAAAATTTAAATTTAAACTGAGCTTATCTTTGTGTAAAAATGAAATTTTAAGAAATTAAATACTGCTGCAGGTGGGAATGAGGTTTGTTGGCCAGTTGCAAAGAATCTACCACATAGGATGTAAACTAGGTTCTGAAAGGTGGCCCACAGACTTAATGAGGGGTAACATTAAAACTCCTTTTACATTTCTGAATATTCTGAATAGTAAGAGATCTTGCATTGAGACCTTCAAAGTATGATGAAAGAATGTACAGCTTCTTTAGAAAAGTGCCTTCTGTGATTTGAGGTCTGTTATCTCTGATAGTCAGTAAGACTTAGCTGCTTCTGAAACTTTTACTCACTTCTTTTTAAGTGAAGGTAACTTTCTGGAGCCAACTCTTCAGTTTTGCTAAACAAGCCATTCTAAGTTTCTTATATGAATTTAGAATCTCATGAGGAGGAAGAAGAAGGAAATTAAGAGAGGAGTGTACTCTGAAGCACTGTATTTTCACACTGAAAAAAGGTTGACTGAATCTTTAATGATTATTTAACTGTGGTGAACTTTTGCATTAAAGGACTTCACATCTTTTTTATATAAAGCTGCAAAAATTGTCAGAGTGTACTGAAAGAATTTTTTCCATTGTCTTCAGGTTTCACTCCATAGGCTCTGTGTGACCTCATATCTGTTTCCATACATAGTTGCCATGGAGCTTTCTCGTGATGGAAAGCTCAAACAAGCTAAGGCAGAAAACATGCACGTGGATCAGTGTTCTGGAAAAAATTACTAGATACCTTTTGACTTCAACAGGACGTATCAGAATTAAAATTAAATACAGTAAAAAGTTATGTGCATGAGTAGTACCTGGTGTTGAAATTAAAACAAGGAAAGCGGATATTTGCTGAATAAGAATATGGTACATGGAATTATAATCTTCATCTGCACATTATCTGATTTATGCCAGTGAAAGGTCCTAGTCCAAAAAGAACACCTATTAATGTAATTCAGTAATAAGTGGCAGAACTTCACACTAAAGGACAAGTGTTACAGAACAGAATCTCTCCTTTTTTTCTCTCTCTCAGTTGTCTCTAATTGTGCAATAAGAATACTAACCATGGACAGAAGATGAGTATAGCAGCAAGGAAATGTTAATTCTGAGATGGTTAAAGATGTGGCTTAAAATCAAAAGTATATACTTACATAATGAAAAATACTGAATTTTATAATGGTAGCAAGAAATCAAAAGGATAGGGAATGAGGAAGGAAAGAAATTTAAATGTATTCTTCATATTCAGGATTTTATCTTGACTTATATTCTGATATCCCTAATTAAATTCAATAGCAGATGCAACCCAGATAAACCCGGTTTATCTGTTTCTTTCTGTGTAAGACTAACCTTTCCTCTAAACAAAGTTCAGTAGGAACATTGCATTGCCTGGGAGAAAGTGCATTTACATTTACCAGAGAGAATCAGACCACCGTGACTTCCTCCTTCACACCTCCTGTTAGAGCCTGGTGCGTAAAGTAACAGAAAGGCCTCGTATCACCTCCTAGGATTCTGCAAATCATTCATAACTGAATGCAAATTATGGCTAAATCTGCCTCAATTCTGGTTTAATTACAGGTCTAAATTTTGGCCTTACTTCAAACAACTTTCAAAAGACCTGGGCTGAGTTCTGAGTGTACCACCTTGCAGAGCATAGGGGAGTGCTCTAATGCATCTGTACAAAGGAGGGAGGATTTATGGGTTTGGATCTCGCCCAAACCAAATTTGGAAGGCATCACTCAAATTTTCTTTGAACCTTGCATTTAAACAAACCTGTTGAAATTCCAGGTGAATCAAAACCAGTGCAAAAACCTGTTTCTGTATCCTCTTGTGAACCCACACTAATTCAGCATTTTAAATCCATTTAAAATAAAACCATATAAAATAGGTGCACATGGCTCTAGAAGGGCAGGGATCTGCCTCTGTAAAGGCAGAGGCTTAACTTGGTTGCTAGTGAAAGTGGAAAGTCTAATGGAAGACTGAATTAGAATGAAGATTAGGATAATTTAAAGTATAACAAGGCACCTAAGAACAGCAAAGTTTGATCGCAAAACGGGATGTTTTCAATACGCCAAGAAAATAATTTTCTCCCTGGACTGTATTCTGACAATATCTCCTGAATGAGAACAATGTGGAAGTACTTTTACTGCAGGTTCACCAATATTATTACACCTTAGTTGGGTTATTAAGCTCTACATATAACCAGGGTACATTGTCAGCTCCACTGGTCACCAAGAGCCTCTCTAATATTCCCTGTCTACCCCAGCAATGTCCAATAATAATAGCACTGTCCCTGTTTAGAGTGGGGGTATTAAACCTCTTCATATACATGAGCATCTTGGAGGAACAAGTTAACAATTAATTTGAAGAGCCATTCTTTTGAATGCTATTTCACTTACAGGTAACATTGCACTGAATTTGCAAATATTGAATCAAAGGGGAAGTTTCTTGATAGCTGACAACATCACAAAGTTAGTTTCATTCCCCATTTTTAAAGATCTGGGATATTGTATAGACCACTATACTTTCTTCTCAGCTTCAAATTAAGTGCAATTCTGGCATTATTTCTCAAAGCTGAGCAAGAATGTGTGATGATGCTGGATGTGTTCTACTACAGTGCCCATGAAAACTGCCCATGCTCACTTGAGGAGTGAATATCCTTCATTGCATTGAGGATGCCAAGTCCCCTCCATCTCCTGAAATACATCTTAAAAGCAAAAAAAAACTTTCACAGTGTTCTGTGGAAAACTGAGGTGGCATTGTGCCAAGACCATGTTTATAAATTCACTAGGACATAAAACTGCAATGCAGCATCACATCTAACAGTAAAATGGTGTTTAATCTCCAAGTCTAAGGACAAGATTTTTTGAGTTTTCTTTTTTTATTTCTCTGTCAGGATTTTGCTTTGACACAGGCTTGAAAATTTGAACAAGAGCCAATTGAAAATGAGATGCTATGTGACATAAATATTGTAATCTTTGATGAATAAAAATTTCATTGAGGTTTTTTTGTTTGTTTGAACAGTGCCAGGATGTTATAGATAATGAATAAATAGCAAACATAAAGAGAAATTGATGCTATTACCACAAACAGAATTGAAAATATTAAGGTAGCCAAGGACCCACAAACATGGTGCAATATTCAAACTGGAAGAAAGTCAATTAAGATTAGATATGAGGAAGAAATTATTCCCTGTGAGGGTGGTGAGACACTGGCACAGGTTGCCCAGAAAAGCTGTGGCTGTCCCATCCCTGGAACTGTTTAAGGCCAGTCTGGATGGAGCTCTGAGCAACCTGGTCTACTGGAAGTTGTCCCTGCCAGACTATTTATGAGGCCCCTTCCAACCCAATCCATTTTAAGTTTCTATGATGATCCTATGATGTTCTGTAACTCTATGTTTTGAACTATGTAATAACTATTTTTCAAACATTGAAAATGAATAGTTGAAAACACAGATAAAAAAATCTGAATATCAACTGAATCAAAGCATTTCAATGAAATAATTCTATTGCTTTAAAATAATTAGAAAAAAAGGCTAAAAAAAAAGGTGTAAATCTGCTCAGCACATAAAACATTTGCATTTTTACACTTGGATATTACAACACTGCTATAGATGAAGTGAATGCACAACATTCTTTACAAAGGATTGGAAATAAACAAAAAAATTTTATTCTTCTTTCGTTTCTTTACTGTAGATACATCGTTTGGTCTAAAAAGGTGGAAGATTTACAGGATTTGGAAGATTTACAGAATTTGTTAAAAGCGGTTTTCAGTAGTATGGCTCAAGGTGAACACAACTTCAGTTGCTCACTTAGGTTTTTTTTTTTATTTCTTATATTTTAGATATACTTTTTAAAAGTCAAGCTTTTAGATATACTTTTTAAAAGTCAAGCTTTTCCAAATTTGTATCCCTGTTGTATACTTTTCAGTACAAATGTCCTCCTTTTTCTTTTTTTCCACACAGTGTTACTGAGAATCACATTCTCTGCACAAATCTTCACTATTTTTAAATGCCATGTTGTATCTCTTTTCTCTTCCTCTTTCTTTTCTATCTTCTCTGTCAGATGGAATATCATCCTGCAAATCTTTATATTGCATTAAAATTGATTGTAGGAAGCTTCAATAAAGAAGAAGTAGAATGTTGAACTCTTTTTGGAGTAAGTTCTATTAGCACTTAATACAGGCTGCCATGTAGTACATCATAATGTTATGCAGAATATAATAGGGAAGACTAAAGTGTGAATATTTTTACACTCTATGTTTTTAATACTACAGTCTTGATGACTTTAGCAGACACTGACTCATTACATTTATTACCTCTGATATTACTTTAACCATCTAGAGTTGATTTAAATTCAATATTTGGAATTGTATTTTCTAATATTAGGAAATATGCTAAAGCCTCTCTCTTACCATATCATACTCTGTAGTTTATTGCTTGATTTTCAACTGATTATTGAGAAAGGAATTGCAATGGAAGACATTTTAAAAGTTGACTCTCAGAATAGAAGATATGTAAGTGTTCACCTGCACAGTGCACACAGCAAAGCACCAGGAAATGGCATCCACAGGTGGTGCGTTCAAGTGCCCCAAAAAGAGAGAGGCTGGTTCCCTCAGGGCATTAAATAAGTGCTGGCACTTCTTTCACAAGTATTTTTGGACATTCCAGCCTAACAGATGCCACGTAACGTTCCTTAAGAAAACAGTTAGATAAGATCTATTATGATGTTAAATATGAATACAAAAATAGGTTGCCTGAGGCAACAGGAGGCAAATAATAAAAGGCAGTGCAGGAGTGGCTGAAAATAGGTTTGTTGACTTAAAAAAATTTTAAAAATCTATTTATTTTTATAATAACACTAAAGATGGACAAAAAACACAACCCATTGGAAGAATTACTGAGTTTTCTGCAAGTGGGGCAGAGAGTCTTAGTTTTTGTCAGCACAAAATAATTCTAAATTTTGATTTAAAAAATAAAACCAGTTCCCCTAAAGGATAATGATGAAAATGTACCAGATTGTCTTAAAGTGCAGTAGATTTGTCAAGAAACCTTGATTTTTAATATCTTATCTTGAAAATTATTTTCTTTCATTTTACTGGTGATGCTAGTGAGTATTTGTTATTTATAGTAAGGAAAATGAACTTTGTGTGTGAATGGCTTGATATTAATTGTGGAAAGATTCATGCAAATACTAAGCACTGGTAATAGCAGTGTTACCCATTTAGTGAAAGTCAATACATGCACGTAACTCTACATTAATGAGAGAGTATACGCAACATATCAAATTAATTTTTTGTGCTTTACTTGTGATAGAAAAGCCTATTCTTTCAATTCTTATTTTTGAGCTTTATTTCTTGATATGTCAAAGAGTGATATTGATTATTTTTCTATTAAAAGAATCAAGAAACATATTGTTAATTATTGAGCAGTATTTCTGAACTTGATACTCATTTTTACTGCTTAGGTATGTGTCCAAGGTATATCCAGTTATCCAGTACACTCTGCTCCTTGCTATTGCATCTCACGTTACCCAGCCAGGAAACTGAGACAACATCGGTTCACAGCAGGACTGTAGATTAAAAGTCACCTTGCTAGCCTGAAAATGCCGAATATTTGCAGATCTTATTTCAGAAAATGTATTATTAGAACACCAATTTAATAGAGGTGCTGTGAGCACTTCTAATCCTAAAAAACCTCTCCTGTCTACTGAAGTCAGGTTAGTTTTTCTGTATTGGCTTTGACTGAGTACATCACAGGTTGTTCCACTCTACAATACTATCCAAACTTTTTATTCTGTTTATTACTAACCTAGAAGATAGAAAATGGCAAATAAAAATATTATACGAATGTCTGGGATTGCCAGTGGACTATACCTTTATGAATGGCAATGAGGAGACCATCCCAAGTGATTCATACTACATACTGTTTCAAGAAGAGGGTTTTGAAGCAAAATTATTGGCCTTATTCAAGTCATTAAACTTCTTTCCTCCTCCTAAAACTGCACATTCTTCGCGTTCAGTCCTTATTTACTTTGTGCTTGACCTTATGAAGACAGACCACATAAATCTAAAGCTCTGTGTTGTTCTGCTGAAATCAGCAGAACTGTTTGCAGTTGCATAAAATAAAGCACAATTTTTCTGGGATCAGAGTCTTGCTTGAAGGGACCTGTTCCTTATGCAAGGAATGTTATCTTCGTGTGTGCTGTTAAAAGTATGCATGAAGTTGAACAGAACACTGTGGGCAAACTGTATTCCCAAAGCTATGCAAGCACCTTGCTCTCATCTGGAAAATCTCAAAGGTCCATTCAACCAATTAGATTTTAATGACCCTGCTTGTCAGTCTGGAGGAAATGGGATGAAATTCCTTACTGGATCAGAGAAGAATAAACATTGTGCTCACACTAAGAATGATAGAGTTTGACACCTTTTTTGTATTTCAGTAGCAAATTTTAATTACTTGATTTCACAACTGTGATAGCCTATATCCTCGCCAGTTTTAAAAACAAGGGTGTTAAGTACTGAAAACCAAATTAAAATAATACGCAGTATCTGAAAAACAGCAATGTATATATTTTGTAAATACATATCCACATTCAATAATTGTGAAACAAACTTAATGAATAGGCCTTACCCTGAACTTCTCATTATAGCTGTTACTCCAATCTTTTCCCTTTCTTTTTATAAACTGTACTTACTGTCATGATTGTGTTTATGTGTATCTTCAAGGTACTTCAAATGTTTTTTCTATAATAGCATTTCTGTAAGTAGCATTCCAGTAAACAAATAACAATAGGTTTCTTGATAGTAACATATATCAAGATGCTCTGTGTGCATATATACATACACACACATTTATATAAAGATATGATTGTATGGACATGTGCTTATAAAAACCACAGAAAATGGTATGTTTATTTTCAGGCGATGGTTTAAGGGTATAAGTAAATATAATAAACAATAAACAATAAATAATAAATAATCATTATCACACCAATGGGATAGGGTAGAGAATCAGAAGGATAAAAGTGAGAAAACTCATGGATTGAGATAAAGACAGTTTAATAGGGAAAGTAAAAGCCACACACACTAGGAAAGCAAAACATGGAATGAATTCACTGCTTCCCGTGGGCAGGCAGGTGTTCAGCCATCCCCAGGAGAGCAGGGCCCCATCACAGTGACTTGGGAAGACAAACATCATCACTCAGAATGTCTACACCTTTCTTCTTCTTCTCCCATCTTTATATAGGGAGCATGATGCCATGATGCATCATACGGAATATCCCTTTGGTCATTTGGGATCACCTGTTCTTGCTGTGTCCCTTTCCAGCTTCTGAGCACCAAACCTTCTCATTGGTGGGGTGGTATGAGAAGCGAAAGATGACCTTGACTCTGTTTAGATGCTGCTCAGCAAGAATTAAAACACCCCTGCCCTGTCAACATTGTTTCCAGTACAAACCCAAAACACACCCCCAGTGTGTGTAGTAACATAGTAGTAACATACCAGGTACTACAAAGAAAATTAATTCTACCTCAGCCAAAACCATCATAACACTAACTCTGTTTTAAATGAAATGTTTATAACATCCTCATCATGTGTTGAGTGCTATGTAAAAAAACCCAAGAGCTGTGGGGAGTGAGTGCTAGAAACACTGGGAATTGTGAGTGGGCCTGTAGGGATTCTGGTTCAGGCAAATGCAGCATGGAAGTATCTCATGGAGTGTGGGACTGAAGCCTGGGTTTCTACGGGTGTTTTGTTACTGAAGGCAGCCCTCATGACCAGCCTGACCAAGGAATGCAACTTGAAAAGCAACTTAAAAACAACTCCACTGGTGGGGGAGGGAGTGAGCGTCTAGGTGGTATTTAGTTGCCAGCTGGGGTTAAACCACCATAGATTGTAATAGTCGCAAGGTTTGTGAAAGAAGAGACGCTAAACCAGGAACTCTGGTGAGAGTTACTCATGGGGAGAGACAAATCCAGCAACAAACAACTGCTTTGATCATTTTCCTGGTTTTGTTTCAAGAGCCGGCACCAACTCCAACGGATTTGTTCCTGTTTTTGTAATAAATGGGAAGGCTACGTAATCTTATTCCCAGTTTAGAGAGGACTGTTGAATCATAAAGTCATAGAATCATAGAAAAACTTGGGTTGGAAGGCACTTTAAAGATCATGCCATATGTCGGGACACCTTCCATTAGGCCAGGTTGCTCAGAGCCCCATCCAACCTGACCTTGAACACTTCCAGGGATGTGGCAGCCACAGCTTCTCTGGGCAAGCTGTGTCAGTGCTTCACCACTCTCACAGGGAAGAATTTCTTCCTCATATCTAATCAAAGCCTATTCTCTTTCAGTTTTAGTCTATTCCTCCTTGTCCTGTCACTACAGGCCCTTGTAAAAATTCTTTCTCCATCTTTCCTGTGGACTCCCTTTGGGTACTGTAAGGCCACAATTAGGTCATGCTGAAGCCTTCTCTTTTCCAGGCTGAACAATCCCAGTTCCTTCAGCCTTTCCTCACCGAAATTGTGCTCCATTCCTCTAATCATCTTGGTGGCCTCTTCTGGAGTGTCTCCAACAGTTTGATGCCTTTCCTCTGCTGGGGAACCCAAAGCTGGGGGAGCAGGTTTCTGGGCTGTGAATGAACTGAGCCAATCCATAAGCAAAGTTTGTCCCAGGTTTGACTTATGGAAGTGTCTTTTCGAAGATGTCTGTAAGGACTGCTTATTCAGATCTTCCCAATTTTGTTTCTCAAGGAAAGATCAAACAGCAGTAGCAATACTGATAAGCACTAATTAGCTTTTGCCAGAACAAAACCAATGGATTAGAAATATTGTGTGAAGTCAAATTAATCCATTTTCCAACAACTTAAAAAATTTGGAGGGCTACAATCCTAGATGGGCATTTAGCAATGTATAAGTACCTGAGAAGTGTTAATACACTCCAATAGCTTACATTAGCTGAGCAAACACAGGTTAGTGAATTGCAGTTTGATCTCTTTAAGAAGGCAGAACACAATTGCTTATTGTACTTTGGTGTTAGAAATAACCTACGGTTTAACTGCTTACTGGTCTCTCCTTTTTGTATCCCATTTGCCTCTGAGAGTGAGCCCACAGCTGGAATTCATCTTACACTACACACCAATATCCCTTCAGGACCTATTCTAAGTAAACCTGTGGGAAATCCAGACAACTAACCACGATGGAGCTGCAGAAAGCTGACCTCCTTCTAAAAGCAAACAGTTACTTTTGCCAAAATGGATTCCACTAAAATTGAACCTCTACCATATCCTAGACATGTGCTTACCTTGGCTGTAGCATGTGCAGTCTTCCCTATACTTAGCATAGGAAATAGTTTCAGAAGCAATTTTAGCTGCTGTGAATGACTGTAAATGGCTTCTATAGTCTCACTGTAAATGTCTGGCATTTCATGCCAGGAATTATGTGATGATCCCACAGATGAATGATCCACCTTTAAACTAAAGTCAGTCTTTCCCTGCAATTATTCAGGAAGAGCTAACCAGAAAAAACCCCACTGTTTCCACAGAACTCAGGTGAAATAAATGTCAGCTCTGATTTCTGTATTTCAGATGTCCATTAATGCCACTAATTACATAAAATAGTTTTATGCTAATACATATATAAAATAGTGCCCCTAATTTCTGTTTTGTCTGAGAAATCTGGACATAAATTGTTGCTAAATATGAATATCCCTTTAAATAAATTCAAAATTCTGTGGAATACTCTTGGACAATGGTATCACAGGTCATAATTTTTTTATGCAGCTGAGTGGAGAAAAAAGTGTAAAGTGTAAAGTGTAAATTCAAATATTTTCTGTAACTATTGAAATAATTGCTAAGAAACAGAATCTGAACTAAACAAATACAAACCATATTGCAACTACTCAAAACATTACATACACAGAAGAATTTAAAAAAACCCAGCTGCTATGTTTGAATTTTTGTGGGAAAAGACCACTTTGTGTATTTTCAATAGCTTATGTCTTTCTGAAGCCCTTTGAATGATTTATGTTAAAGATAGACTGAAGTTAGGTGGGTTCAAGTTGCTGTATGAAAGCCTGCCAAGCAAAGCACAGAGAATTCCATAACTCCTTAATGGGGTGACTTTTTTTTTCCCCTTCAAAAACACTGAAAAATAATATAGCAAGGCTACAAACACAGACAAACCAACCTACATAGACAAATGCATACAACAGAAAAATCTCATGTATTTTCTCTTCTCAAACATCTTCCACTGCTCCAAGATCGCTACTCTGTGTATCAAATCTCAAGTTGTAAGAAAATGCACCTCAAATCCATCAGTAAATCCATCAGACATTATCAACATTATTCATGTTCCTGCACCAGAGGTGCTGATTTCTGTTACAAACTCACACCTTCATAGAAAACTATCCCAGGACATGACAACTTGCTTCAGCACATTTCATTAAGGCTTCCTGTGGAGGAATAACTGGAGGTGGGTAAGTCTTTAAAGCTGTCCTGCCAAAATGAAGCCCATCCACCGCATCATGTGAGCCACATGGGCACCAGGGCTTCTTCCACAGAGACAAATGCACAGTCATTTCTGCAGTGCCAAATCCACGGGACCTCCTCGTTCATTTGCTCCCTTGCCCCTTCTGGCAGTTACGGTGCACGTCAGCAGAGCCCAGGAGGAGGAGACATACAGAGAAGCTGCTGCGTTTGGAAACCTTCAAACTGAACTTAGCATTCCCAATCCTCTCCTACAGTCAGCTCATCTTATGGCTTCAACAGGAAATCAACATCTGCCTGCTCTTTAGAAGCAGGGAGGGGATCTTTTGGGACCCTAACCTGACTGTCTGGAGCACTCGTGCAACCCTCTAATCTGCTCTGTCTTTTGGTTATCCTAATTGTCACAAGCAAAACCACAAAACCAGCTTGCTCACACGAGATGTTGCTTCCTCAGCACTTTCCAGTGTTCCCTCAGTGGGAGTTCACTTGTCAATCAAAATTAAATTCCAAGCCGCCTTTTCCCAGTGACTCAGAACTAACCAGTAGAGCGGCAAGTAAGGTCAAACAAAATATATTCTTTACAGATTAAATGAAAGTGTGTTTCCATGCCAAATAACTTTCCCTTATGTTTATATAGACCGTATCTCCATCCTTAGTTGTTTATTTACAGATACCAGAAGTGCCATAAGCAATTATGTTTAAACATTATATAACAATATTAGATAAATAGAAAAGAATTGTGTCTCTAGCTATTTTTTTCCATAATTTTAAGTATTTTTTAAATGATTTTAAAGGACTCTTTCTCAACCAAGCAAAAGATGAGATTACTTCCAATTTGAATAAGGAAGTTTTGTAGTTCATTTATGAAAGAAGTAAGGACTAAGTGACCTTTGGACAATGTAATCAATATCCTGTTCTGAAAATAAGTACTTATTTTCCTAGAATAGAGTCCAAGTTAGGGAATTTTGTCCTTTGATTCTGAGGTAGCTTTGGGGTCTGATGTTTCTAAAGCATTACTGGGGAAAACATAATTTTTAACAGTCATTTCATTGGGGGGGGGATGATGGAGGGTGTTATATTTCCTTTATTTTTTTTCTTTAATTTCCTAAATATAAAGTTTATTGAAAAAACCTTCAAGAAGAGAACTTTGATAGTGAAGAGTATTTGACAACTTAGAATGTATTTTTTTAAAGACGATTGTTAAATCATAATTCTGTCTGTCACAAACCTGAAGAAAAATATTTATTCCAGGCAATCTTCTATCATCCAACAGAGCCAAGGTGTGTATTCAGCATCTTGGAGAGCAATCACACACTTTAAAATTTAAAAGCAATTTATTGACTGAAACACATCTGAGCTGTGTCAAATACATGGATTTGACTGATCACCAACATCTGCAAATAGATGTGGGGTTATTTCACAATCTGTCGGCAAATAACTCTATACTATTGAAATCCCTATGGGGAGAATATATGATTTTTACTGCAGTTTCTTTTCTAGCATATCCCTTATCAGATTAATAAACTTTATCATTAATTCCTCTGACATTCTGTTTGTGACTACTCATATCTTATATGTATAAATGGGGAGGGAGAAAGGGACAGAGACAAAGGAAAAGGGAGCTTGTGGGAGAGAGAAAGGGACAGGAGCGTGGAGGGAGAGGGAGGGAATGAACTTCCTATTCAATTATACACTGGCATAATTTCTAATGTTTGCATATACATTAACTTTGGTTTTAAAGAACAAAATTAAGGCCTTTGATAGGGCATTAGAAAGACATCTGATGCAAATGATTTATCACATGCTTTGTAAGGCATGTGATGAATTCAGCATCAGGGCAGAGCACAATTCACAAGTTGAAGTTTGAAGCATCAGGTAAAAATCTTAGCTGTCATTTATTCAAAGAGGAAGTTTCCCCAGCAATAATAGTTCAGATCATAATACAGCAAGACTTCCATCCTTCTCTCTTTCTCCTTGAAGTCCTAATGGAAGGAATGCCAAGGATGGGACTAAACATGGGAGAGAGAAGACATACATAAAGATGCATAAATTAAACTGAAGAAGTCCTCCAGACATCAGTAGAAGACACAGTAATCTGCACTAAAAAAGCAATTTAGTAAAAATCACCAAAAATCATGTTTTCAGTGTCAAAGTATCCTTAGTATACAAAGATAAAAGAGGAAAGGACATTATAGTTTATCCCTCCTGTCATTGAATCCAGTGAGAACTTCCTATTACTGAAACCAGAGAAAGCAAATAAACCTGGATGAATAGTGCAGTTAGCTAATAAGATTTTGGAGATTAGATTAAGATCTCAAAGAACTACTTGTATATTGAAGTTATGTAGAATTGAGTAATGCATATTGAGAGTTATGTATTGATTTTGCATTATGTTTGATTTCAAAGGAAGTAATTCGAAGTTTGAGAGGGCATCTGGCCCTCAGAAATTTCAATCATCTTTCAGAAATGGGATAAACTATGGCACTGACTAATTATTTTCTTAACAGAAGGAAAAGCTAAATAACCCCTAAAAATAAATAGATCTTTCTCTGACTGTTGAGAAACTTAGGAAAATTCCATTTATTCAATTTGAGGCATTTAGATGTAAAGGGAAAGGAACAAAGGCATCAAAACAGAAAATAAAAGGCATATGTGTCTGTCAGACCAGTAGGACTAAATCACTGAATCTGATCATACCAGGAAAATGAATATGAGAAGGAAAGAAACATTCTGTATCATTCAGTTTACATAAACTGTTTAAAAAATTCTTCAGTAAGTAGTTGCAAATTTATTGCAACCACCTTTTTCTAATTGACCTTAGAATGCCTTTACTAATCTGCATTTCACCAGTTTTATGAAATCTTATCAGAATGTTTTTATCTAGAGACCAAACTTCATGATGACTTTTACCAAGATGTACTTGGACAAGAAATACAAAACAAATATGGGTTACTAGAACTTTGTACCACAGACTACAGCCTTTCCCCTCTTACCTTGTTCCATAAGGTCAAATAAATAAACCAGAGAATATTAGACATTAAGATAAAATACAGGAATTCCCATCAGGATTTGTTTATTTCTTGTTTCCTTCCAAAAAGTAAAAATAAAGCTCTTTCATTAATAGCTTATCTACTCTAGATTAAAGTTATTAAGTTTGGGGGTTTCAGAGGTGTTTGAAAATAATTTAGCTGACGTGGCATCTGGTACTTTGAAACACGAAGGAGTAGGCTCCACAGACTTGCTAGTGACAACACTTCCAGACTTACAGTTCTCCATTCTCCTTTTCTTCACTTTTTTCCACTGGTCTCCTTCACCTTGTTCCCAATGGTAGTAACCACTGCACTGAAAAGGACTGAAAAAGTGCCCTCACTACAGGACTTGTCTCCTCGTGTATTGGATGCCTAGAAAAAGTTTAAATTTCAAAATATTTTATGCAACTCATTCACTGTTGGAGAACTGTCAATAAATAACTTCTGTAGAACACAAAGCACGTCAGGGACTTGAATTTCCAGCTAAGACCAGCTACTGAGATGTTACATGGTCTTTCAAATCTGCTGTGCTGTGTTCTGTTTGATGTTTTCTAAACTAAGACACAGAGAACACCAGATTTTCCAAACATTTTAGCCAATTAACAGTAATTAATTTACTGTAATTCCAAAAAGTGATTGTAGTTCCACGCTATTTGTTGCCTTGTCTTTTAATCCACAGAAAAACCTTGCAGCTTAAGGGAAGTTAGAAAATGATCATAAAGCTATTAATGAAAGTCTGCCTCAGAGGGTTTGATCTCAGAGACTTTTTCCAGTATTTGCTTATTAACATTTTTGCTACATTGAAGCATATTTTAAAATGCACAGTTCTCTATTATACATAGACTTGATAAAGCAAGGACTTAGTTAAATATTTGTTTTTAGTATGGAGCTTTGTTTGAAGGGGTAACTGTTTGTTTTGAAAGTTATTTGAAACTGATGGTCACTGAACAAGGAAATACTACAGCAAAATAATCAATGATGGTGGCTGCCTGCCATTAAATACTACAGTAAAAAGAACAGGAAGAGGGGTGGATGCAGTATAACCATATATATATATACATTTCCCATAATATTGTTTCTGAAAAATGCTGAAAGAAGCTTTTCAATAAATTTGAGGAATGACAGGAGCAGTCAGCCTTTGTACTTTCAGCCCAGAATTTCCAGCTTTCACAACTGAAATAAGTTCTTCGGATTGTTTCAATTCAGATCGTTATTTAAATATTATTTTTTAACAGTGAATTACTTCTTACCTTTTATGTTTGTTTTAGCTTTCTGCTCCTAAAAAAATTACCTGAAAGGAGGAAGATAGCTGTGAAACCCATTTCTGGGCACACACTTTATTATTACTTGTGTCTGATAACGTTCTTCAGAGAAGAATAAAAATACAAAAGTGAATCAGCATCTTTATCTCTCAATTCTGAGTAAGCAAAACCTGCAAAACTTTCTATCTGTTTCCATGTCTTCTTGAGCTATTCTTCCTTGTCTCCTAGACACTGACTCCCAGTTCTGGTAAACCTCTGCCTCTCACTCATTATGTAGTCCAACCAACTTATGCCTTCATCCATGCTGTCTGTCATAGCAATCTGGTGCTTCCAATGGAAGACATGAGAGATATTTAGTTTTCTTGACATTTTTAGGTTGTTGATGTTCCTGCTTTTCATTTTGCTCTGTATCCAAGCAGAACTTGGATAATCAAGTTTATGTTTCTCATAGGAAAGAATGTGCTGAGAGCTCCACGTTTTCCATTAGCTCTCACTTCTCATCCTCTGCTGGAGTAGCAATCAGAACAGTCATGATGCCACAGAACAGGAGATAATAGAGCCCATAAGGCCTCTCTCTGTGCCCATGTCAAGGCAATACAGTCAATGTACCTGTATGAGCAAGCTCTTGGATTTCAGAGCTGAAGATAAAATCTGTGAACTCTGTCCACAATCTGGGTTCCAAGCAGGGACTCCTCATGACTTTTGAGCCTGATGCTTTCCATCAAACAGCTGCAAATCTAGAAAAAATATGGGAAAGTTATACATGAATATTGCACATAAGTAGTAGAAAATTCATGGTAAATTCTACAGAACAAATAGGATGCTGCACAAAAAAATCAACGTTGTGGGTTTCTTTTGCAGAAATTATTGGAACTTTGCCTTGTTCCTGATTTGAAAGAAGCAATACATTGGTACCAAGTGAATCGCATGGTTAAGTTTATATCTAAATGCATTATAATATGAAAAAAACACAACAAAATTACAGATTTGCTTTCTAGAACAACATTTAATTCCATGTGTCTAAGAACAATGCCTGCCCAAGCTGTAATATTTAAAAAGACTATAAATATTTTCTTAAAATTCTTTGGGAATTTTCTTCATTTATATAAATATTACATGAAGGTAATAGATCAATAATGCTTCTGGTTTCTGAACGTGACCATATTCCTGCTGGTTTACAAAACTCGTTTTACTGTGCTCTTACATTCAAGTAATTTTTGCCCTTTCACTTTTTTATTCCATTTAATAAGTTTACTTTGACTGCAAAGATTTGGAATATCTCCTTTCATGGTCATCCTGCTTTTGTTTGGATTATGAACTTCTGCAACATGTAACTCAAGAGACATTCACTTTCCAAGAGTAAAAAAAGATTGATGAATTGTAGTGACAATTTCTTCATGAAGCAAAGTGCATTCCAAACATTTTTCCCATGACAAAAATGTTCAATTTGCATGCATAGACTATGTATACACAGTATGTATATACAGAATAATCTTGAATTGATCTTTGAGGACATAAATTTCTCCCATGACCTGATCTCGCTGTGCTCAAAAATTCTATTACAGCAGGAGATTTCAATTATATTAAGAGTTACAGTTAAAACCAAACATTTAAATGGAGGCATTGCAGGCATTGAGGCATGTTATTTCTGATAAGGAGATATAAGAAATCATAAAATAGGAAACAGACATCAAGGCTCACTGAGTTCTTTCTCCACTGTTATAATGTACATAATATATTTTGTTCTACAATCGCTAAATAGTTGTTTTAGAAGTAAGAGATGGGAGTAAACCTAATTTAATATTTTACTTCAATCTTTTTGTCAGTAGTCTACATTATTCTTTAAATGTTCTACTTTTTTTGAAACATAATTTCATGATTTTATTCAATTTGGAAAGAACCTGGGGCAGTTGGAAGCATGCCTTCAGGTTGTAAAAGTGTTACCCAACCCCTGACACTTTCCATTTCCTCCACCCAGGTAGACAAGCTTTGTAAAACATTTACTCCTGATTAGGTGGCAAATGAAAGTAGATAACATAGCAGGTTAAGGTGTACTGTCCCTTTGACAAATTCTGTAACCTCTTAACATTAAATAGAAGGTGAGCTGTGTCAGATTTATAACTCTGATTTTAACTGAGATTTCTGCCTGCTCAAAACTCTGAATGAAATGAGGTAATCTGTTTTGTGTTCAACTACAGATTGAGAAAATAATGTGTTTTATAAAGGCATGGCTATTCATCCTTGTATTTTCATGATCTTCAAACATTTATTTAGCTATCGATACTGTATGTGAATTCATACTGATGAGTTAACTTTTTCTGCAGTAGTACAAAATCACATTTGCAGCGTGATCACAGTACAAAAACTAGATTTCTTAAGTCTTCAGGTTTTTTTTAGAAAGCAATAAGTTTGTACAGAATAACATTAAGGGATAGAAAAGTAAATTAAAATGGTGTTGCAGAAACTGAAATAATGATTTGAAAAGTTAGAGATTAGTAATTTTAACGTAAGTTTTTCATAATTAATCTCGTAGTTTCTTATTTTTCTAAAAATGCACTGACTTGACTACAGACACTAAGTGAGTATAGCTAACAAGTATAATAAATATCTTGATTAGGTAAATTCTTTTTACACACGTAGGTGATAACTGCTATGACAAACAAGGGCTTGAGAATGTCTCCAGTAATTAATGTAACCTTTATTTGTTTGTTTGTTTATATAACTAATTTTCATAATAAATATAGTCATTCATGAGTTAAATTACAGGTTTACATATGGTCCTCAAGACACAGAAATTACAGTATTTTACCTTAAAAAATTCATAGAAATCCCTTTCCAAAGGGAAAATGTGGTCTCTTTATAGTTTCCATGTCATAATAATAATTGAATTGTAAATTTTTCACATTTTTGATGTTTAAAGTTGATTGAAAATTCCTTTGATTAAAAAAAAAAATATTCTCACCATTTACTTTCTTGAATTTGCTGCTATTACAGTCTATTTTTCCCAGTGTGACAAAAGCCACAGGCCTCTTAAATTTCATTGTTCACTTGCAAAAGGTGATTTGGTGTCAGGATCCCCATTCAGGGAGAAGTTGATCTTTTATGGAGGGTGGAAACCTTTGCCATCAGTCACTCCCTAGCAAAGTGCTTGCAAAGGCTTTGGATATCAAGATGGAAAACTCAGAGCTGAGGTTTGTATATTCAGGGAGAGGGGAAAAACCCAAACAGAACCTCAAAAGAGAAAAAAGCAAACCAAAACACAAACCAGAGTTAGTGCCAGAAACCATATACCAAGGGAAGCCAGCTCTCTCCATCTTTAACTACTAGGTACAAGGCCTGGAAGACTAGTACCAGATCCCACTGCAGTTCATAAGGATGTTTGCAGTCAACATCAGTAGGTAGGATCAGACCAGTATTTTTCTAGCTCTGGTTAACCCCAGAATATTAGAAAATAAAATGATGGCAGACCTATTTAAGGAAAAGCGGATTGAGGCATTTTTTTTAAAAGATTCTACTGTTACTTTATCACCACCTTCCCTCTTCCTTTTGAAAGCAATCCTTGTTGTTTTCTCATGTTGAAATTCGTGTATTTCCAACCAAAAAAACCGACTTCAGCAGTGGTTCTTCAAATGCCAAATCATGGCACAAAGACCTTGCAGTAAATACAGAGCTTCTTCAATGTGGTGTCACTGGTGGCAATGCTGGGCACGGGACACTGCTGCAAGGAGTTGGAGGCTGAAGTATGAAAGGGAAAAGCAAGGGGAAAGCCCAAGAAGGTTCTTTCCCTGCTCCTGCCCTTGAGTTTGCCACAGCTACCTCCTTGCAGCCATATTTCCTGCAGAAACTCAGCTCCCAGTGCCTCAGTAGAATAGCCTCTCTGACTTGTGTATCTGTACATACATATATATATATATATAAACACTCAAAAAAATTGTGTGTTGCAGAGTAGAGGATGAGAAATGGAGCAGAGTGACATGTGGAAAAGCATATGGAGAACCTATGACATATGCCAGGATACATGTGATTGAAAATATCCCAGATCCTTGTTTGATATAACTGGCTGCCAACAAGGCTATTTCAGGGAACTGTATCATGTCATGCTGTTTTTACTGATTTTGCTATTCTGTACCTTGAACATGGCATATTGTTTACACATTTCAAATTTCTGTTTTTCATAGTTATGGCTAGCAACAATAAAGTAGTAGGAACATATGAAAAAGCTGAGAATAGGTAGGACATAAAATATTTTGCCACAGAAATTCTGTATATGAGTGTTACTTATTTTCTTAATCATATATATGCAGTCAGCTCTAGTACTGCAGTTTACATTTTGGCTTCAAATGCCAATTTAACTTGGCTTTACAACCAAGGATTTTGGTTTACCAGAGGTTAATGGTAGCTTTTCACTAAAGTTACCCATATACAGACACTTGAATGAAAAGTTTGGAATGTTTTACATAGTTTTCCAATATATCTTTTGGTTGCAAAATTGAGACCATTAGAATTAATGCTCATAAATTAACCTAGAATGCTGACTGTATAGAACAGAGAAAGCAAGACTGTAAAATACCAGACATGATCCAGGTGTTCACATAACTTTCAGACTTAGTTTCCTTTTCTTGCAACTCTTCTATGAAGTTCATAAATCTCTGGATGAGACATCTGTAGAAGTCTACTTACCCAGAAAAGATTGAGGTTTCCTAAGCAGACAAGTACTAGAAGGTGACCTAAAAACCTATTTTATAAAAAGAGCTTATCACTTCAGAGCAAGCCTTAAGTATCATTCTGGCTCACTACTGCCTAGATTCTCACACTTGTACATGATCTGCTGCTGGACTATCAAATAAGAAAAAAAAAAAAAGAACGATGCAAACATTTTGTGTAAACTCTACATATGAGAGAAAGAGACATAGAATTGAACTTGCATGTTTCATATTCCTCAAAAATGTTAGCGAAAGAAATTCATGGAGATTTCTGTGCTGTTGAATTAGGAAGCTGAGGAAATCTTTCAAGAACATGCAAGTAGTTTAAGAAAAATAATCAATAAATAATTACATTGATGGCAGCAGATACAAAACACACTGAATTGCTTTCGTAAATAAAACCCCAAGGGATGCAACAGTTTTCTTCTGCAATGGTGATTTCTTAGTTCCAATCATTTATGAAAGATGGCTTCTTATCCAATACTATTACTTTTATCTAATACTGACACTTATGTGAAGTTGTGTCTGTTTATATTACCAAAACATCCCATAAACATAAGTCAAAACAAGGCATAAACATTTGCAGCTGTTTTACTAAAACCAAAATAACGTTTGGCGAGTTGCTCTTGTCTGTAATTGTAAAGCACCGTGAGATGGTCCTGCAAACATTCAGAGCTATAGGAACATGCAGAATGCAAGAGAGGATCTAAAACAGAATCTACAGAAATTTTCAAGTAGATGCCTAGAAGGAAAAAACCTCTCTGTTATCTTTGTGGCTGACTAAATGGCAGTGCAAAAACACCCCCCCCCCCATTTTTGCTCTTTCGTGTGCTACACTTATTTCTTTATTTTATTTACTTGATATTAATTTTGCACTAGTAGCCACTGGAAGCTCCATCCACATCCTTTTAATCTATTAATATCTGACCACTTTGCATAATGACCTTGTCAAAAACTGGTTTTGGAAGTCTGTCAGAGTCCAATAACCTCTGAGCAGGTCCTCTTAGATATTCCACACAAGGAGACTTTAACATTAAATACAAAATTTATTTATCTGTAGTTGTCTGATGTTATACAGAATTTTTGATTTAGCAAAGGGGTACAGTAATACACTGAAGTTACAAGCTACATTAGGAGGATCATGGAGAGCAGATTGAGAAAAATTATTATGACCTTGTACTAGGTGCTGACAAAGCCACAGATAAATACTATGTTCACCTTTGTGTGCCTCAGTTCAAGAAAGATATGTAGAAACTACAGCCCAAAGAGCAGAACTAACTGATCAGAGTCTGGAGCATCCAACTACAAGGGGAAGGCACATTAAACTAGTCTTGTTTTGTTTGCTGAAGAGGAGACTAAGTTCAGTACTATTGTAACCTGTTGAGGCTGTGAATCATTATACTTGAAAGATTGAAAGACTTGACTAGACAAAGAACAGCCTCTAGCCTCGGCTGGGGTGGTCTTCAGTCTAAAAGAGGATTTCCATTGTCATGCAATGTAATAATAATTTGATATCACAGAGAATAGCTGCTATTTACATCAGTTGTCCACTTGGAGAGGCTGCACCAGCTTAACTAAATGCTCTTCAGGATATACATACATCTTCTGACCAGAACACATTTGTGACTATTTGCTAAATATAACGCTATTTGTTAATAAATACTTTTAAAAAATACTTGCAGTGATTCGGAAACAAACAATAATTTTGCTTTTCCTTGCTCTTTGCCTGCCTGAACACTTTCATCTTGCTTCTACAGCTTAATTCATTTTAAAACAGAAGAAGATGGACTGTATCAAGATTTAGTTTGATCCTTTCTAGTATTAATCTTGTGGTGTTATCAAATAACCTGCAAAGGTATTTTTGTGGGAGTATATTAAACTTTCTTTAAAATTCAGTTATCAGCTCAAGAAGCTTATGACATTAGAAGCAAAAGTTCAGCCAAAAGATAAGGATTGTTGCCTATGGATCACTGATATTACTATACTAACACAAACTCTCTAATTGTCTCTGCTTTCAAAAAAAAAAAGTGCTCCATATTGTTTCCTACTGTGTTCAAAGTCAACATTTGGCATAATTTGATAGAGATCACCTAATAATATTAGGAAAATGCTAATTAGCAATTTCTTTTTGGTATTTATGATACTAGAAATGAGCAAAGAAGAAACATATAGATAATCCATTCATTTAGATGAGTACTGGGTCTCACTGGAATGGCACTAACTTCCTTCAAAGCAGCCTGTGTGGTGCTGTGGTTTGGGTTTGTCACTGCAGCAGTGTTGTTAACACACCACTGTTCTACAGTAATTCTTTGCTGAATAGTTCTTGCATGGTATCAAGGTTTTCTCTGCTTCCCTCTACCTGCACCATCAGCAAGCAGGCTGGGAGTGAGCAAAGGGCTGGGAGGGAACATGGCGGGGAGAGCTGAGCTCGACTGACCAAAGGGATAGTTTGAACCCTCTGATGTTGTGCTCAAAAATTAAAACTCGAGTTTTGGTCCTTCCAAAGGAGCCACTGTCTTGACACTGGATGAACATTAGTCTGCTTATGATAGGTGATGGTTACTTACCTTGCAACACGTCCTTCCCTTCACCTTCCTCTTTCCCTTCCCCTTCCCCCTCCCTTTCCCCTTCCCCTTTCCTATTAAACACTCTTTATAAACCTGTTAAAACACCCTTTATAAGGGAATTTCCATCTCACTGGAAAAGCATGCTTACTATCTGCTTTTGGTCTGATCCCAGATCTGTCCCTGCTTTGCAGAGAAGGCTGGAGTGGGGACCTCCTGAAGGACCTTCTCTTCTGATGAATTCTGTGCTGGAATGTCAAGGTCTTTTTTTCTGTATAAATAGATTCAGGGATGGATAATTTGAAGAAACAACTCAAATGATGGGTAGAAATCACATGGCTTCCTCAGCCATTCAGTATAAATTGACTTTTTCCTTCTTCCTCTCTCCTCTTTCATATTTGCTTTGTTCAGTTTCTTTCTGGTTTTGAAAGAAAGCAAATTATTTTCCAGAGACCAAGTTCTTCAAGCTGACATCCATGTTGAAATTATATATTCCATGATAATAACATTGAAAGACCATGGCTATACAACGTTGTCAAATTCTTCTCATTATAATTCTTAGAAAAATGATGCCATTTTAACCAAGTCTGAAAATCCACAGGTGAAGATCTGTTCTATACCCTGTCCTGAGAAAGGCTTTGGTTTCAGCAATTCTTGATTTCTATATCAAAAAGAAAAAGAGATTTTCAGGTTGTTGAGCTACTTTCTCTCTCTGTATTACAGCATTAAGCTGTCATACAATGAAAGAAGTGGATAAATTATCAGCAAAACTGTAAGAGAGATGTACTAAGGTGATGCTATAAGCAAGAAATCATGAGAAATGAAGAAGATACTGTATGACCAAACTGTTGGGTAATGGGAGAGGAGAGAATATGGGGCAAAATTACTAAACCCAGTGCTAAGCAGATCTGGAGTAGGGAAATTTGCATCAGAGGACAATCACCTCACTTGTTCTAAACTAGAGATGGTGACCAACAATGACCATCACACATGCTAATAGTGGACTGACGTAATTTAAGAAGTACAACTGACTCAACAGAGCTACTCTGTAGCTCAGGAATATGGGACAGTGTGGGAACTCTGTAAATGGGAAAGTGCCATAGTGAATCCAAAAGCCTTTAAAAAAAACCCTAAAAAAATTACACAAGTGCCTGTGTGCAAAATAAAAAGCCTGAACTAAAATCTATTGAAAGCAACATTAGTCTTTCAATTAACTTCAGTAGGCATTTCATGGATCCTATTTGTGATCATTAAGAATGAATAACAGGAGTCTCATGATTCATCCCTAATTATCTCAAATATTCATTTAATGAAATCCTGACTGAAGTGAAGTGGATGAAGCTCTGCCATTGACTTACAAGAAGGCAGGATCCCTGCCAGGATTGCAGAAAGTAGAACTAATTGAGGAACATTCTGCTCTTACCTTTAGCACAGGTAGCAAATCTGAATTTAATTATCATATAAGTTGAAATAATGACTCAGGAATAGTCAAAACTATGAACTTAAAAATCTAGCTCTCCAGTTTTTATTAATTTTAGAAAAATAATTGTAGAATCATAGAATCATTCAGTTGAAAAAAACCTTTAAGATCATCATGTTCAACTGTAAACCAATAATACTCTATTTAAGTTTTGAGAACTAGAGCTTGACTACCACATTATGCTATTGTTTGTTGAAGAAGAAATATAAGGCATTATTTGTGTAGCTACTGAGTCATTAAACTCCCCATTTTTTTCAACTAAAAACATTGACTGGAAAAGCCATTCATATGAGAAACCTGCTTTCCTCTTTCTTAATCATCCAGAAAAACAATTGGTTGTCTATGTTTGACAGTAACAAAAACCTCTGAATTTGTTTTGAAAACACTGAATCTTCTTCCAGTTACACCAATGAGTTGTATGGTTAAATGAGAAAATAAGGCTTCCCATTTGTACAGGGGCATGTACGTGGAAGTGTTTCTACCAGATTAGCTAAAGTAAAACATGAGACAACTCTGCTTCAGATGTAGCAGGCAAACATTAACCTTAACTTTGCAAGTATCCCCAAATGGAAAAACTGTTTGCATTGCTCAAAACATTTCTGATGAAACTGAAGTAAGTTACAGTGTGCAAAAAGTATTACATTCCCTCAGTATATATAGAGAGATTTGCAAAATTAACAAACCAACATCCCAGGCCCTTGTTTCTTTATTGTTCCAGACACTGTTCTAAGCAGTCAGAAAACCATCCTATGTAATTAACAAGGATATAAAGCAGGCATAACATGTTTTTCCTGAATTACTTGCAGCATAACTCTCACAATATCAGAGCAAAGCACGAATATCAACCAATTGGTGCAAACATGATGTCACATCTAACAGCTGTCCCACCTCTGATGGGACATGGCGACCCAAAGACAGATGAAAACCACTGTAATTTTGGCCGATAGTAATGTAAGGTTAACACGCAATTCTTTAATTCCTATTTTTACCACTACTAAGCCTGCAGAAGGGTAAATTTCCTGCTGTTTGGCTATCCTAGTCTATTTTACATAATTGTCATCCTTCACAACATTCCAGTCGATTAGATGTTGGTGAAAGATTCCTCAACAGTACTTTGGAGGCATTTGGAATGAATGAAACCTCAGAAGCACAAAAGCTATGTTAAATCAACTCTAAAGGTATTGCTGTTTATCAGCTGCAATGACTTCTCATTTGTCAATTGTCAATGTAATTCCATATATTAACTATAAATCCATGAGAAACACAAGGCAAGGAAGCTTAGCACAACCACAAATTCTTCCATATTTCCAATCCTTTAGTATTTAATAATATTATCACACTGCAATGCATTTTATGTCTGTGGGAAAGCACAACCCATGTCTGTTTCCAGTTTCAAAATTAAACTCCAAGGTTCTTTGAGTTGCTCTTTGGATAAGTGCTAACAAAAAGTGGAGCATAATGGAGCTGACATATTTCTAAAGTACCAAAATCTTAAACTGCAACTTTTTTTTTTTTTTCTTAATTTGTTGATTTTGTTATTTCAACTATGGTTTTCATTGTATCTACTGCAAAAAAATCAAGAACAATAGT
This sequence comes from Myiozetetes cayanensis, assembly GCF_022539395.1. NCBI lineage: Eukaryota > Metazoa > Chordata > Aves > Passeriformes > Tyrannidae > Myiozetetes > Myiozetetes cayanensis. Next base: position 14,892,830 of record NW_026087742.1, read on the forward strand.
TTGGTATTAATATTTGCAATAAGTGCAGTTTGTTTCATTTAACAGGGAGTGCCCTGACCTTTACAGTGCTAGACGTGTTGTCATTATTTTAACTGAACATTTATTATTAAAAATATGGTCTATGAACTGATTAATTCATAATCAGGGGAGTATAACTGCACTTCAAACTGAACATGAGTTTTTTTCTGCCAAGATGGAAAAATAGTTTTGAAAACCAACTAAGATTTATTGCAAAGATGAAGCTTTGTGTCAGTGTGGTTAAAGGATTTATTCTCCTTTGGGGCCAGGCTCTTTTCTATATTGTAGTTAATTAAGTGAGAAGCTGCAGTTTATTTCCTTATATCTTTCAAAAAGTCATAATTCTCACTTTCAGAACATGTGAAGGTGAAGAAAAAAGTAAGGCATTTGAGGGTTGTGTTCCTTTTTGCATTGCATGCACCCAGTGTAATAAAACCCCTGTAAATTATTTAACAGAAAATTGCTATATTTAACTACACCTGCACAAGGACTTGTGTGAAGTGCTATGGTGCTTTAACACTGTTGTCTCATATCACTGAGTAATACAAAGGAATCTATTGCAAAGGTTGTCTTCACAAACTTATTTTCAAGATTCCTTCAATTTCAGAGGGGAAATTGTAAGCTGAATTTCTGGGGGTATTTTTTTCATCCTATAAATGATCTCAGTAATAGTTTAGATTCAGCAAGGACTGAAGTATTTAAATGTTATTCAACCTGAACAAGAAGCAGTCATCATGAGTACTTCACTCCAGATTTTTACTGTTGTTTCCTTATCTACTACTCTTGGCCTTGCCAAAAAGAACATAAATTCCACGCTTAAGGAGTTTCTTCCCCAATTTCACTGAGTTTGCCCCTAGACAAATCAACACTGCATGAACAATTTTACTGAAATGAAAAGATTAAACACTGCCTTCTCTCCATTTCTCTCATCCTTCCTACCACACCAGTAAAAAGAAATGTAAAGCCAGTCAGATTTTTGATTGCTATGGATGGATAGATGTGAGACAATGGCAAATAAAGACAGGAGAGATATTGTGATAAGCAAGAGACAAGCTGTCAGATATGTAGAATTTTGTCAGAAAAGAAGTTTAAAACAATAAAGTGTTTAAAAGAAACCCATTTAACTTGTCTTCTTTGACATCATGAGCGCTTAATAAATCATCAATTGAATGTCAATAACATTGTCATTTGGAAGCAAACACATGACACAAAGAAGCTGAGCAGAATCAAGGTGAGAGAAAAAGACTTAAGGACAGTTTATGTGTAAAGGAATCTTTGCCTTCTGACTGGAACATGTACAGGCAGGTTGCAGACTTCCAACTACTCTTCCAATGTGTAACTTGCATTAATTAGTTACCCTACTAAGTCAATCAGTAGATCAGTGTGTTCTCTGACTGATATGGTCTGGAATTTTACCTGCTATTACTGTTACTAGCAACTATAATTGTTGTTGTAACAAATACCGACCCTAAATTTTTGGACAAAATTGGTAGATTCTTCCCACTACTCTCAGGCCAGTGAAAGTCATGTTGGAAGAAAGTCTCCCTTGTCTGCAGCAGAGCATGTCAAGGAGAATTCTCTCAGTTAAGCCATTCACCACCTCCTTTCTTGGCTAAGAGCTTTGGTACTTGATGTTTCAATGGAAAATATTAATTTGTTTATGATTACTATTTACCATTATTTAAAGTCTTAACAAGCCTGGACTAGACACATCAGAATGAGGAATGCAGCAGCTTTAGAAGCACTGTCACAGGAGACTGTGTTGTAAGGCATTGTGAACTCTGACTGAAGGTGTCAAATGGTTAGAGAACATGAATTTTCTGGTTCTGAAAATGTTTCTCAGCTACCTGCTTACAAGAGACATGAGGACATCTGTGCCTATGGTGTTCTGTATTTAGAACACCAAAATGTTCCAAAGGCCAAGTGAGAAACACTACAGGCACTATGTAGGTCATATTTAGCATATTTCCACAGGAAAACGGACTGAAAAAGTACATATAGCTGAGCTCCCTAAATATGTAGCTTCTGTAACAATGGAAGTGATTAATCATAGAACAGGGGAAAGTTTTCATAAGGGAAACCGTGAAAATTAAAATAGTAAGTGCTACTTTGCTCATGGCTCAGTATTTGTTGATTAAGCCACTGATTAACAACAAAAAAAGGGAATACATTGTAGACACATCAGCAATTGTAAATACTTAAATGTGCATCAGACTGTATTCAACACCATCACTTAGAAGCCTACAATATTTACATGCTTTCATAAGTGGAGTCTTCTGAAGATACATTCAGAACAATGGTAGGGTAGCATAAAGTCCTTTGGCAGAAGCTTTAACCCCTAAACCAGTTGAGAGTCAAGTAAAGTGAGTTTTCTAAACTCATCTTTATTCAGCTCTCTGAGGCCATCAGAATGTTTTGCCAAACCTGTTAGCAATTCATGAGAAGTAAAGACAGTGCAACGGTATATTCTGCTCACAGTATTAAAAGTTACTATCAACAGGAGAGATCTATCATTTTGGAAATCAACCTTTTTTGTTGTTGTTGTTTTACCAATCACTACTGAAACACCAGAGAATACGTGACTGAGGAATAATATAGCTGTATCTCTCATGCTGCTTGCACATTGCAAAATAATTAGCAGCTTCACTAAATGGGAATATCATCAGAGTATAAAACTGGGATAGTTCTTGTTTAGCCACTGAGGACATATTCAGGATACAACTCAAAACTGGACACTGCTGTGTCTATAAGGCAACGAGTACAATGACTGGGTGGACTAATCCCATCCCACTGAATAAAAAGGCACCTCCTGGTGTATTCAGGTCACTGAAAAGGAACAGCCATAATGTTATCTGAGGATGTTTAAAGATGAAAAGTGGCTCAATATATTAATGTAGGTATTTAAACCTGTTCATTGAAGGGTAAGGTGGCAGAAAACTTTACTTTTGGAACCAACTATGACTCTCTTCCCACATGATTCCTTATTGATAGGAGAACACACCTGACCTGGATATTTTACAGTATTTTTAGGCAAACAAGAAACCTGCTTTCCCTTAGGAAGTAAGTCTTAAACTTAATTCCCTTTCAGATTCCCTGATCAGCTAAAAAAAAAAAAAAACAAAAAACAGCTAAATTTGTTCTTCATAAGTGCTGTTTTTGTTTGGGTTTTTTTTAAATGAAAAAGAAAAGTTTATGAAGTTTACTCCTGTGAAGTTGCCCATTGAAGGTAGATCAACAACACAAGAACTATTGAGAGTGGAATTTTGGGGAGTCAAATACTGGTTGGACATTTGAGGCAAATAATTTTATACATGTTTCTGTTCTTCTAAAATGGAAATAAAAATTCTCTCACTTCATGTAGCCAGGTATTTAAATGGGGAAAAATGTTTTTGTATCAGTCAGATATTCCACATTAATCAGACTTCTCACATCAAGAGTGATCTACTGGTATTAAGAAAGATTTAATATCAGTGGTGAAAACCATTGCTTTTAATGCCAGCTGAGTTAAAGTCAATATGAAACAACATTGTGGATAGCATTGGATAAAGTGACTGTAAATTCTTCACAGATATTTTTGCCAGTTTCCTCTTGTTTTTCTGAAAATGCTGTCTGCTAGCCAACATCAGGTACACATTAGATTTTAGAGAATATCACAGAACTTCATCTAATGTAAAAATGTTAGAGGCAGGTATTTATGAGGTAAACTGTGCATGAACATATGCATTGACTTGAGTATTTCCTTAGTAATTTACTTTTGGCAAGTAATTAATTTTTACTTTGAGGATTGTAGTAGCTCATCAACTCTTTCTTCCTAAAATTTACAATAAATTATTAAAGTATATTCATAGCTTCTCAAAAACAAGAAGTATCATTATGGCTTTATCCTTGTCTCTTCTTTATAGCTCAATTAATTTTTTAATATTGGCTTCTGCAATTGTCTTATTTCATCCATTACCCTTTTTAGATCTACAACATGTGGAAGTAAATGTTCTAATATGACTCTTCAAATTGCATATTGACAGGCAAGTCCTTTAACAAACACTGTTTAATTTAACAAACACTGTTTTATATTATCTTGTTTGCAAAACCTGTTTATAACATATTCACTCAAAGAAAGCAAATGCTATATTATATAAACTTGTTTTATAGAGACAGAGCTTTTGTTGTTCCACCCTGCTGGGAATTAACTGTGAAAAAATTTCCTGGAAGACATTGTTCATTTGGGATACACTTTCAGAGAACGAATACTCAGGGGATGCATGCAACTCATTACCTCATATCATACTCAGATGAATATGGAATGAACATTTGGAAATAAATAAATATCCCACCATTTACAGCACATTAACCTGCTCTTTGTCATGCATCTCGGCAGAAGAATATTTCAGATAATACAACCAGTGCCAAGAAAAAATTCTTTGTGAGGCAAAGCAACAGTTTATTTAGACCGTGAAAAGGTCAGACAATTTTTCTGGCCTAGAAAGATTCTTGTATTGTGAATTTCTGTGTAATCTATACATTCCATCACATCACTGATGGCAAGTATTTTGGGTATACACATAGCAGAGGCACAGAATAAGATAACCAGCTCTTCATATCTGCAAATTCCTCAACCATGGCCTTGTTCCAATTCTTTGTTATCTTGAAAGAATTCTGACTTGCCTATTGCTGTGGTGGCAAAGGTCATTGTTGTAGATCAGGCTGTTTTCCCTTGTGCAGAGACCTACTCAGCTGGAGCATCCTACAGAGTGTAGTTTGTTAATTGATAAAATTTGTCACTCACTGATACATAAGTCTTATGGAATCATCAAATTTAAAAAAATCAAACTAAGCAAAAATGCATTCAGTCAATTACAATTAGATAAAATTGAAGTGTCTGAAGACTTGAAGAGGCCTTGGGCTCAGCACATTTGTTAAAAGGACTGTGCTACTTGGAAGCTTAAGATGTGTTTATTCACAGTAAGTTTTAGGATTGTAAACATAATTTTAAATGGCCTGTAGGCACTTTTAAACATCTCCTACCGTGTCTAATTTTATTAATTGATTAACTGATGAGAATCACTACTAATGAGAATAACTCCACCATTGTTCAACTTTAACAAACATTTATTCATATTAATAGTCTTCTTTAGAGTAATAGTGACTCCAGGACAGACCTGCCTTCATAATTTCTCACAATGTTGAGTAGAGTGGTTAGAGAATTGTTACACAAATATCACTACAAGGACAGAATGCAGAACAGAAACCTCTATATATGAGGTGTATGGTGTATACAAAAGGTTATCTATTTTACCAAAAAAAATAATTTTGTCTAGTGGAGTTCAGTCCTAATTTATGAGGCAAGGGTCTCCAACACCCTAAAAGCTAAAGGGAACAAATGTTACATGGATAAATTCACACATTGTCTTCTGAGATACACAAAGCTCTCTTTGAATACAACAATTTTAAAAAAAAACATTTTATACCTGTGCTGATCCTTTTAATCACTTCTTACTTTTACTTATCCTTCTCCTTTTACCTCCTCTATCAATTTCCCATCACGAGATTCTTGATAGAGAGAGCTGTGATAAGACCATACTGTCTTTTGATGAGATGTAAATATTTTAATTACATAGTAGACCATGATGTGATTGGTCTTTCTAGGTCCTATGGGTAACTCTCCAAACAGAAAAAAGGTCCAAGATATGAGCGGATGAAGGAGGGAAAATAATTGCCATTTATTGTGGGTTTTTTTACCACCTGTTGGAAGCTGCAACACATTTTGTAAGACATTTTGCAAGAGGATAAAACCTAATGTAGACAAGAGTACATTTCCCAGAGTGCAAATTTAGCTATATAAAATAATGATAAAATTATAATATCCTAACTAATGCATCCTCTGAAGTTGAATAAGATGAAGTCCAGGGTGTTGCACTTGGATCAGGGCAAGCCCAGGATCTATCCAGGCTGGGGGATGAACAGATCAAGAGCAGTCCTGCTAAGAAGGGCCTGGGGGTGCTGGTGGGTGAGAGGCTGGACATGACCCAGCCATGTGCACTGGGAGCCCAGAAACCCCCTGTCCTGGGCTGCATCCAAAGCAGTGTGGGCAACAGGGGAGGGAGGGGATTCTGCCCCTCTGCTCTGCTCTGGTGAGACCCCACCTGCAGTGCTGCCTCCAGCTCTGCGGTCCCAGCACAGGAAGGACATGGACCTGTTGGAGCGAGTCCAAAGGAGGCCACCAAGATGATCAGAGGGATGGAGAAACTCTGCTATGAAGAAAGATTGAGAGAATTGGGATTGTTCAGCCTGGAAATGAGAAGGCTTTGTGGTGACCTAATTGTGACCTTCCAGTACCTGAAGGGAGCTGACAAGGAAGATGGAGAGAAACTATTTAAAGGGGCCTGTAGTGACAGGACAAGGGGAATGGCTTCAAACTTAAAGAGAGTAGGTTTTGGTTAGATATGAGCCAGAATTTCTTCCCTGTGAGCATGGTGAAGCACCGGTACAGGTTGCCCAGAGAAGCTGTGGATCTCTCATCTTTGGAAGTGCTGAAGGCCAGGTTGGATGGAGTCCTGAGCAAAATGGTCTAGTGAAGCGTGTCCCATGGATGGCATAGGGGTTTAAATCAGATGATCTTCAAGGTCCTTTCCAACTCAGGTCATTCTGTGATTCTATGATGATGATTTCACAGGGTTCTTGCTCACTGTTTTACCCTTAGTAGCCTCCTTTCTAACTAATGTCAGCTGAGGAGCAGTTTTAAATTCAGTGGCGTTGTTTACCTGTTACATGTATTTAGTAACAGCAAAAGAACATGAAATTTTTCTGAGGTGGTGCAACTAGGTAGGCAAACATTGTACCAATGCTATGACATCTGCAATACTCTCACCACAAACCATACCATCATCTTGATTTTACATCAATCAGTGTCAGATTTCACTGATATCCTGCCAGATACCCCATTCATTTCATAAGCAGAATTGGATCCAGAAGCAAGCAGAATTCATGCTGGGATGGGTTCTCTGGTCTGGATGACCAACAAACCAAAACTTGAGTGTATGGCTGAGCACCTCAAACCACAGTGATTCTACACCTCATGGACACTGGTTGGAAACTGAATGAGACTAATGACTCAGTCCTGACAACCTTGAAAAAAGAGACAACATCAAGATAATAGTGACCAGCATCAATGAATGAGCATCTTGAGCTGTGAACAGGAGAGCTCACATTACCTACTGCATCAAAAAGAAATGTCTTTTGATGTACTCTTTCAACATAGTTCAACAACTTATTTTTTATTGTTAAAAAAGCTAAAGGATTAAAAAGATGTGCATAATACGATGGAGAAGAAAGAATTCCTGAAACCTTTTGCAAACAATATTCCTGAGCTATGTAAATTTGTTCATAAATATATTCTTTTTAGAAGTGAAAGAAACCTTGCATCTATGACCCCATCTTTTCTTATTGCTGAATTTTTGAATGAAAGAAACCGTCTGCAAAAGTATAAAATCTGCAAGATCGTGCCATTGCCATTTTAAATTCTAATTTTCATTCCAGTTTCATCTCATACTTCACTAACAGCAGATCTAATTTTTGTGTCATTTTTTTCTGTATAAAATTTTCTTTCTCCTTTGTATTTCCCCATAGAATGTTCTCTTCCCTATCAATGTACTTAGCCTGCACCACACAGTACATGAGAATTATTACCCTCTTTCTCTTGTGCATGCTTTACTCTTTCCCAGTGTCAAAGTCTCGACAAAGAGCACTGAACTGGGAATCTTTTAGAACTTCTGTTTAATTGTAGCAGACGTGCCAATTCAGGATGCCAACAATAACATACAGTAGATGCTGTGTGTGGCTTTTTCATAACTATTGGGATAATGTTTCTTTGACAGACTGGATAATGAAGCAGGATGAGGGGAAGGGCAACTTCTGCTAGACATGTGTACGTGTTAGAAGCCATGTGGCTGAACGATTCAAATGGCTCTTCAGTGAAAAACAAAATAAAAAAAAAGAGTGCTGCTAAAATGTTTCCAGTGTCATTTTTAATTAGAATAGCCTTGACAATACGCGATGGTTCATCCATTTAACAAAGCGCAGAAGTTTTAGCCTTGAAAATCTTTGCTAAAGTCATTAACTTTGGGGGGCCCACTGATGTGTAAATTCAAGGGTTATGTAGCTTTAACATACACCAAGAGTTGTGTTTTCCCCTCTTTGAAGACTGCATTGCAAGAAGCGTTAGTACTTAACACACCTGAAGCTTTGGCCCTTGTAAATCTAGAAGTGAACATAAGTGTTATCAGCTTTCAAACATCTTCAGAGCCATCTGACTGAGGAGCGTTACACACCACTGGCCTGTGGAGCAAAGATGAGGAATGAGTACACAGCTACTAATACATTTTCCCATTCTTTCTGTTCATGTTCTGTTCGACCTCTGAGTTACTCTGAGAAGGTAATATTCAATATATGTGCCTATAGTCCATTAAAGACATAGTAATCTGGTTTAATTAAAAAACCCTGATAAAATAAACCATTCACAATAAGGATTTGTTGTTGTTTTGGGCTATATGTGATTTTGGTGTGACAAACACATTATTTAACATATGCACAGCTTATGCATTCTCAGCAGGCCTTTCCTTTCAGTGATGACTCTTTATTTAGCACTTCGTGCTCCTTTTCATGGTTCCAAAGATATTGGCCTATAACTTGCCCTCTGCTCATGCACATTGCTGAGCAAATAAACAAAGGCTCCAAAAGACAATTTCCTTAATCAGGATGTATCCATCCAGCTGCATGCTGAATTTCAGCAGCTCCCGAGGAAACAGAAAAGTTACAAAGTACATGACATGCCTTTGGCAAACAACGACAAACGTAGTGAAGACATGCTTAGCACTGATGACCTAGACTAAATTAAATGAGGGTTTTGCTTGTATACTGACAATATTTATTAATGTGCAGCCTTTACAAATAGCTGCAGCTACACACGTGCTATGACTTCACTGTGTTTGAGATAAAGATTATCTCACGAGCAAGGACAAGCAGTTACAACCCACTTTTAGGGGCATCTTTTAATGCATAGAACAACTACAAAGAGATTTAGCTGCCCAAGTGATCAAGAGAGTCACTTCTCAAAGGCAAAAGTCTAGGGCTGCCCTCATACAAGGCAGTTTTCCTCATGGTCTCACCTCACCCTGCTTTTGTTTGTTTTAATGCTTTGAGGCATTTGAACACTTTCTCACATTTAAGTGCAATAGTTTGCAAAAAAAGGGTTAAATAATAAAGGACTTAAGGAAATAGAAGGAAGGACATCAACAAGACATGAGAAAGGAGGAGTAAGAGGTAAGGGGAGTCAGCATTAACTTTAAAGTGAGAGTTTTCCCAACTCTGCTTTTCACTGAAGTGATGTTTGGGAAATCATTCTCCTCTACTGTAATACAGACAGGTAACACCAATGTATTTCTGTTCTTGCTCTGCACTGCTACAAAGGGATGAAGAGCCCAGAAACAACTCCTCCTTCCTGTCAAGAAGGTCATGGTCAAGGTTTTCTTGTCTCACCTCAAAACTCTGAAAAGTAACATGCCTAGAGAGAGTGCCTTGACCAACAGTGTTCTAACTTCCTCTGTACTCCTCTCCAGCAGCACCAAAGACAACATGCTCCATAGACTGTGCTGCCAGGGAGAGTTTAAAATCCCCAGATAATGCAGAGGAGGAAGAAAGACCTGAGACTGCTGCAGGAATTTCCAGGGTTCTTTCTTTCTTCTCCTCTGCAGCACTTGCCTCAGAAAGGTCAGCCAGAATGCTTCTGTATGTAAAAGATCCCTTACACCATTCTGGAAGAGTTAAGCATGATGAAGAAAGTCTAAGAGTAACACACTGGGGGCCAGGGTTTCCTGAAAGTAGTTTGTCTTCCTGTGAGTTCAGCTGGAAAGTGTGCTGTAGCTCTCTTTGAACCACAGCTCTCCCAACGGAAAGAAGAGATGAATAAATTAAAATTTTTGCTAAGTCTTTGGAAACACAGGCTTATACAACTATCCATGTATTAAAAAACACATGAATAATATAAGAAAAGCACATGCTTAACTTCGACATACCTTGAAATTGATGAACTAGATAGAGAAAAAATTTTATTTGATGTAATATTATACATTTTATAAAGCAGGCCATGAAATATTTTTCATTAAACTCTTTTTTCATTTTTCTGGCACTTCTGAAATACTTTTGTCATACAGACAGGCAAGACCACTACTTGAAACAGCTAAAATACACGGCTCGATAGTGTGCTCTATAGCATTTTTCACCAATTCCTTTTACAACTCTATTTGCCTACCAAATGTTCAGCTAAAAATTCTTATCTTTTAGCCTTCTGTTTATCTGTTTGTTTTGGTTTTTCCCCCCAGTTGAAGCTGGGAAAAGCAACAGCACGTCACACTTAATTCTACAAATCTGATCCATCTTTTTTGCCATTCCCCAGTGCCTCAGAAAACAATGTTTCAAAATATACTCTGTCCTTTATAATTAAAATTAATATGGGTACATTTAATATAAATATGAATGGTTTTTGTTCTGCCTTGGCATATGTCTTCAATCAAATTTTGTTAACACTGACACACTATTCTCTAGGTTCATGGGTAGAAACAGGCTCACTCTTTCTCAAACCATTAAACTGACTCATGTCCATGTTGATTCTGGACGTATCAGTGTTATCAGGGAAACAGTTCAGCACTTCAGTCTGGTTTTGCTGAGGCGTGCTTTGCAACTGTCACATCAAACCTCTCTGTTCCAAGAATGGGATATCTCTTTTTTTCCCTTGCAATAACACTAACAGCACCAATAATAATGACATTCCTCTCAGTAAATGTCTTGAAAGAGTTTAGCATTGTTAACACAAAATTAAACTGGAACAGAACAAGTTACATAATAAGCAAAATTATTACTCTCCCTCGAACAATTTATTGTCAAAAAATCCCTTAAGGAGGAGCAGAGGTTAAAAAGTAGCATTATTTAATGAGGAAAGAAACCCAACCTCCAACCGCTGTGCTGACTTTTTCATCCTTTACAAGGAAAGTACCACAGATCTGACTGCTGCCCATCAGTGATGCCTGTTTTTCCCTCATATCCTCTACAGTCCAGAGAACCACCTTCCTGAGTGGACAGATGATAAACTTTTTGGTATTCACAGCTCCTGTCTTGCACAGTCAGGAAGTTTTCCAAAAAGGTAGGAGAGTAGCTCAGACCAGGACAATTAAATGCTTTCTTTTTGTATGTTACAAAACACTTTTCAGATGTCCTTTCAAAGGCATTATTTTAAAAGAACAAAGTACTGCCTTATACATAATGTGCAAGTTTCTCCCGAAGGCAAGAGGAGGTAAAAAAATCCACAGTGTTCTTAATGCTTTTTAGCTGGTGAGGAACTCAGCAGAAAATTCAGCAGTGTGTGTGTGTGTGTGCATGTGCATGGATGTACATGAATATACACACATATGCAAGCGTGTCAGTCTGCACACAAGCACAGATGTGACTGGGTACGTGTGTTCCTCTGCTATGAGGAAGGGCTGAGAAACTGGGATTGTTCAACCTGGAGAAGAGAAGGCTTTGGGGTGACCTAATTGGGGCCTTCCAGTACAGGAAGGGAGCATATAAAAAAGATGGAGAGAGACTATTAACAAGGGAATGTAGGGTTAGGACAATGGGAATGGTTTTAAACTGAGAGTAGGTTCAGAATAGATACTAGCAAGAAAGTCTTCCCTGCGAGGGTGGTGAGGCAGTGGTACAGCTTGCCCAGAGAAGCTGTGGCTACCCCATCCCTGGAAGTCTTTAAGGTCAAGGGGCTTGGAACTACAAATGGAAGATGTCCCTGCCCATGGCAGGGGATTGGAACTAGATGATCTTTAAGGCCTCTTCCAACACAGGGCAATCTATGATTCTATGATTCTTCTGAGTGTGTGTGCAAGGACACACTTAGATGTTTCAGAAAACAATATTAATATCAGTATAGGTTATCCAGTGTTGCAATAACACTAATATGGCTGAAATTATTGTTGTGCATTAGAAACACAGAAAATGCCTGTTACCTCTTAAAGGATCTTGTTGCAATCTTCTTACGGGCTCCTTTATGCACTCATTCCAATTTAGCCCATGCCTGTCTCTCACCTTAAAGACAACCAGTAGGATCCCCACTAAGTGCTGCTTTCAGTGGGGAAACAATGCATGAGAACTTTGAAATGCTTTCTGAACTTGTTTTTTTTTAACAGGATAGTCTGTCTAAGTCATCTTGTAAGGAAATGGAAGTTTTAAATACAGTGTTATACTAGAAATTACACTACTCACTTCATGAATGAAATCACAAGAAAACCAGAGCTTTGGGAACTTTTAGCTTTTTTCTGTGTGTAGCCAAGGAAACGCTGGATGAGGGCTTGACTGAGTGTCCTGTCTGACAGGACAGTACTGTACCAGTCCAGTACCAGACTGGGTACTAGCATATGTTCTACTCACCTCTTTTACAAGTGGGAAATAAGACTCAAAAGGCTTTACTGAGGATTACAAAGTTCTGGTGGGAACAAACCTCATGGTAAGAATCACCACTGCACATAAATCGACATCACAAACCACAGTATCAAAACTGATGTGGTGACAATGAAATAAGTGCTATTAAAACACGCATCTGAGCCCTCCAGATGTAGTATTCAGAAAGTGTTCAAGTTTCATTAATTGAAGATGATACTTTTAAGAAGGCTTTTTTTATGCATTAGGGACCTCCTATGACTTTGAGTGGTACTATAGTCTATGGTTCAACACTTTTCATATCATAGAACATGCACTTATTGCCAAGAAAGTCTTTCACTCTGCCATTCTCAATATATCCAAACTTTTCTGTAACCTCTGCTCTCAACACTGAAGCTCTGTACTCACTCAGAGGCTCTGAACAGCTATCAGGTCTTCCAGGTTACCTTGTTTTCTCAGGTATGACCAACACGACCCTGTTATATTATTTTTCCAGGACTATCTTCATAACTGAATACATGGAAAAACTTTTACATTTGGGTTAGAAGGGCCAAATTTCTTTTAGATGTTTCTTCATAAGGTCTGTTTTTTAAGGCACACTGAACAAAACTGGAACTCTTTTGTCTACTGCTTGCCTTTGTTCATTTATAGATACCTTCATAATGTGTTGGACAGAAGAAAAATACAGAAGGTGAAGAGAGAGATGAGAAAAAGAAAGCAATTTTTGGAGACATACACCAGAGGCATTCGTGAGTTTAATTTCATGGGAAAATTAAGAGGGTAGTGAAGCCTGTGCCTAATGCTGTCCAGTTTTGACTGCTGGATGCTATGACTTTATTTGCTCCTCTTTGCTTCTGGATCATTTTGCTTAGCTTCATCTGTAATTTTTGAATATGTATAATATATGATTAGGGGAACACTTGCAAAAATGACTCACTAATGAACAAGGTTTGACAAGTGTAAAATATAGCAAAAAACATTCTACCTCAAAAGCAGCTGCTCCTGTGCTTCTTGAATTAATCCTTGAATGACACAAAAGAACTAGTGATTTCTTAGTCTCCACAGATAATGAGCTTTCTGCAATGTAAAAAATACTTCAGTATTCCTGAATAATTGATCAGCTACTGAGGAAGATGATGGTTTAAATCCTGTTGGTTTGTCAACTGGTGTACATATTGATGAATTTCAGTCACATTCAGGAGATTGCCAAATGTTCTAATGAAAACTATACTTTTACTACACAAAATCTTCTTGGAAAAAAATCAAGAAGTTCCCAGGGAATTTTAAGCTTTTAATGTGAAAAAAAAATATTCTACTAGCAATTTTCTTCCAGATTTCTACTACTTATATCATCTTTTTTTTTTTTTTTTTTTTGTCTTTTTTTTAAATATTTTTAGTCAATGTTTTTCAGTTCTTCATTGACATAAAATGAAAGTGTTGGCTTTGTTAGATTTTTTTACAGCAGAGAAAATGTTCAAAGTATTTTCTAACAGTTTAAGTATTGATTACTGGACATACTAAACTTAAACTGTATTACGCAGTACACTGAACAGGTAATCCTTTTTTATCTAATCTCCTTATTTAGCCCTAAGAAAGGACATTGGAACTTACCCTTCACTTCTGCAGTGTGAACATGTAGGCCAACTGGTTGAGAATATTTACACAGTGTGCTCTGGTCTTGCTGAATTTTTAATTATTTTGTAAAATCACAGGATCATAACATATCTCAAGTTGAAAGGGACCCACAAGAACCATCGAGTGCAACTCCTCACTCCTCACAGGACTGCCCAAAACTAAACCCTAGCACTAATAGTATCATCCAGACGCACTTCTTAAACAATGACAGGCTTGGTTCTCTGACCACATCTCCTGGGAGCCTGCCTGTTCTAGTGACCAACCACCCTCTAAGTGAAGAACCTTTTCCTAATGTTCATTCTGAACTTCCCCTGATTAAGTTTCACTCCATTCCCTTGGGTCCTATCACTGGTCACCACAGACAAGAGATCAGTGCCTGCCCCTCCTCATGCCCCCACAAGGAAGTTGTAGACTGCAATGAGATCTCCTCTCAGCCTCCTCTTCTCCAGGCTGAGCAGACCAAGTGACCTCAGCTGCTCCTCACAAGTCTTGCTCTCAAGATCTTTCCCCATCTCGGACTCAGTAATAGTCTGACATCCTTCTCTGTTCAGAATTTTCACTGGATGGTGTGAGAGACTGTCAGCAAAAACCAACCTGGATAACCTAAAGGTCAGAGTAACTGGAGAAGTTACCTTGCAACCACAACAAATAGCTGGAGAGATGTGAGAGAATTGCCCTTTGTGATTCTTCTTGGGCCATTGTCTTTGTTAATTAATGAAAGGACGGTAGGTGGTACTAAAACTCGTTCTTCATGTTGTAGAGAAGGAGGCTCAGGGGATACCTTATTGCTCTGCCTGAAAGGAGAGTGTAGCCAGGAGGAGGTCAACCTCTGTTCCAGGCAACCATTGACAGGACAAGAGGAAATGGCCTCAAGCTGCACCAGGGCACGTTCAGGTTGGACATCATGAGGAATTCCTTCACTGAAGGGGTTGCCAGGCATTGGAGTCTCTAGATTCTGTGATTCTAGAATCAGTAGTTGTGAAGGGCCAGTCACTGAAGCCACAGCATAAAAGTAAACAGCTGGTGGACTTGGAGATTGTCAACACTAAGTAGAGCTCCAAATTTGTAAGATGTACTTGTAATATTAATGACTTAATATTTGATGGCAGAAACCGTCAAACTATTTTCTCAGATGATCATTCAGAAATTAAAAAACTGTACCCGTGACTTCTTCTCCTTGTCACAACAAATACAAAGGAAGGATGAATTCACTTTGGAACAATCTGGAACATAACAGTAGAGGTGAAGAGAAATATTCTATTAAGCAGTTAATTTTAAGTAACACACGCTGCAACAAAACCAGAGTCCCCCATTTCGTATTTAGTGTTCTTGCAAACAGCTCAAGGTCAGGTTTAAAGCTATAGTGGTGTTTTAGTAAAGACTTTAGTCAATAGGATCTGTAAAACTGGGACTTATGATTTAAAACAATTGTATGTGATATAGCTTTCACTAACAGAAAACTCCAGAGTCTCAAAATGTCCTTAAGGTAACCATACTTTTTATAAAAATGAAAGATAAAAGAGTGGCCTATAGCTCAAATTAGTTACTGAGTTTTGGAAACTAAAAGCTATCAAATCCAATTTTCTTTCTTGCTGCGCTCCCAGAGTAACAGCCTGCAAACTTATTGCTGTAAGAAAGTATTTGTCCCAATCTAACAAAACTCTAGCATTCTTGAGAAACATGACAGCTAAGTGGAATTTGTGGAGACATGTTTCCAAAGCTCATAAATGGGTTAAAACCTCAAAAATTTAAGTTGATTCCAAATTCCTTGAAACCAGCCCAAGGCAAATAAAAAAAGAGGGGCAAAGGAGGAAGAAGAAAGCTTTCCCAACTCTTTGACACTTTCCTACATGCTACTGTGTGTTGTTTATTTGCATACTAGTGCCCTGCACTTACCAAAGGTACTGCATCGTAAAAGTAATGAAAATATAATAAATTGTTAGCAGTGGGTGTTATAGGCACATAAAACTAATTACATCTTATTCCATTTTTGAAATTGACACATGTTCAGATTCTAGGATTTGACACTTTGCACATTAAGGGCCTTTCTGTTTTGCTTTATTCTTCTGGATACAGCAGAATAACCAGAATTAATTCTGCTAATGGATGACATGGTGACTTGTGACTGCTTGCGGAAATTGCCCAACACCTCTGTTAGAAAAGCCCATTTTCATGCTTAAACTTTACCAACCTGTAAGATTCAGACCGGTATTTTTCATGTCACTCTACGGTTGATTTACTCTTTTACATCTCAGCTGAGAATGTAAGCCATTTCTGAGAACAAGAGAAGAGAAAATGTGTTGGTTTAGCCACATAAATTGTACTACTACTAATAAGAATGATAATTGAAAGAAGAAAAAAGGAAAACAAAACAGCTGAAAAGACCTGGCACAAGGCACTGTTGAAAAGCAATTTCACAAGAATACCCCTGAAGGCCAGATGTTTCTGTCTCGATCATTCCCAGTAAGATGCAACCAGATTTAAGCAAGTTTAAAGTATTACAAACAGAGCTCAATATGGCCAACAACAGATCTCTGCATGTGAAAGAGAGTTTTCCTCCCAGCAAAAGAGAATCAGAACTTCAGACTCTGTGAACATCCCATTTGCGCTGCCTGGAATAGCAGAAAACTGAAAGATCTCTGGATTATTGTGAACTGTAGCAGGACAAGAGTGGGAAAAAATGTTAAACAAGGAGCCTAGGAGGGAAACTGTCAGTTGGAGCCTGTGGGAGTAGAGAATGCGCATGTGGCTTGAAGGGCGACCACATGCCAATAAAACAGAGAAAAAAAATGGACTATGAGTCAGGAAGAGCTGGCACTAGCTAAGCACACAGACTGAGACAAGGAGGGGAAAATTAAGTTTGAAGGAATGAGACGAGTGGTGAAAAAACCAGGATAGCAGACAATTGTGTCGGGAAAAAGAGATAGATCAGGTACGGGAGCAGTAAGTCTCACACTTCTATGCCATATTTCCTTTCCAGAACTTGCAAGGCAGCCTAAATTGTATTGGAGCTTGTGAGTCATCTCTGCACAAAAACTGCTACTAATTCAGGCAGGAAAGTATCCTGCAGTAGCCCTGGTCTCTGTAAGCAGGCAGCTCACTCTGCAAGTCTCCTTCCTCCACTTCTAGAGTGAGCAGTAGAGTGCTGAACTCTGGATTTTACAGTTCCACAGTGCTGGCTTGCTTTCACATCATGGAGTAGAACCACTGTGCTCTTCCACATTGCTTTTTGAAGGCCTCACTTGCCTTCTTTGTAGTCGTCTTTCTCTCCCTGGTGCACGCACACACACATGCACACACACACACATAGAGGGTAAAATTAGATCTGACAAGGCATGCAGATGAAAGCTGGGAAATAGTGCAATTATCGTTTCCCACGTAATCTTAATTCAGGCCTTTGTGCACAGATTTTAGGGTACAGTTTCTAAAACTGCTGTGTCATTTTGAACAAAGAGTGGACCCGCTCTGGGAAAGAATGAGAGTCATGACATGACAACAATCTTACCTAGAGAGATGAAAAGGCAAATGAGGCAAAACCTGAAGAAAACTGGTTATAGACTCAAAGATCAGGAAAGTCCAATTTCCTTGAGACTTGATAGTTTCCTTGGTTATTGTTTTTTACAGTTCTGATTGCAAATAAATTCACAATATTCTTAATTTTAAAAAGACAATTACAAATCCTTTGCCCTTTTTATTCAGTCAGATATTATTCAAAGACGATGAAAAATATATTGAAAAGACCTCCACTACAAAAAAAATTAATGAAAAAAAATGAAATGCTTAAATCCAAACACATCAAACAGTACATGTCGCTAAATGTTGAAACTGTATTCTGTTTTTCCCCATGTTCTGAGCAAAGACCTTGGAGAAAAAAAAGATATAATCTTAAGAGACCTTTCGATTTCAAAAGTTTCTCCAAATTCTAGTCTCATGACTTCTGCAGCTGAATCCTGCCTTGGGGAAAGGGATGAGACAATAACATGCTCCAGACTTTCAATGCGGTACTGGACAACTCCCTGAAGCTGAACTCTTCCTAGGTCAGCTGCTAATGGGCTGTTCTTCATTTTCTGTTTGTCTAGACTTATGTTCCTGGATGTGACCCACAAAAAAACTGGACTCTCATGATGACAACTGAAAGCGATAGGGATTTCACCGTCAATGTTCCACATCTGCTAAAATTCTAAGTTACCTGAAAAAAAAAAAAAATCCAGATTCTGCCTGTCTTAAATTTGGCACCAAAAATTAGTGATAGGTCAATCTACGTGTCTGTTCTGCAGTTTGCAATTTTCACAGTGGGAGTGACTATAATACTCCACTGTGAAAATGAAATGTGTGTGAAGTGGTTGTTCTCCATTGACACATCGCTTAATAAATCTCAAGAGAAAATGGATGGCATTGTTTTCAGATGTGGGTTTGACTAGTATGCGGTAAATGGGCCACACAATGAGTAGAAGGAAAAATTATTGAACAGTTGCTAATTAAACCAAGTAGAGCTATCCCAGTATGTCTGGTCTGTGAATAGAATTATGCAGGAATCTTGCGAGGGGAAGGGAGGAAAACAGATCTTCTAGTGCAAGTGCGGAAGAGGTAGAAACTGCGCTCCTGTAGGAAACTTTGCTTTCTTCGTTTCCTATTTTTCAGGTTTCAACCTTAATTTTTGTACTTTTCCCATAACTTGACAACAGTATCATATAGAGTGGGAACAAGCTACCAACTGGTCATATTTAATGTCAGAACTGCAGCATGTGATCTTCTATTGGCAGATGCAACCACTTTAGCAAATCAACTTTTTTACTTTCAACCATATTATAGAAGACTCCTGGCTCAAAAACACTTTGATTTAGGTTACACTATAAGAGTCCTCTGAAGGTTGTTTATTTATGTAGGAACTATATTGATTTTGCTTATGTAGTCTACATTAGGAGCACTGAAAACTGTGCACGAAGTGCAGTGACTGAAGGCTGGCTCTGTTGTTAACATGCTGCCTTTTCCACTCATCACAAGGACACTTGGCCTGACAGGGAATCTGCTCTGAACAACAGTTGCTGTCCAGTCAACTACACAAGTGTTTCCCTACTGTATTTTAATACTTATAGAATGACTCCATGACTACTGATGACCCCGAACATATATATCCAGAGATTTTCCAGAGGGAAAAAAGGCTCTTTTGCCTTTATAACTGGATTAAAAAAAACCAAGAACAAACAGTTGAAATCCTTCCAGACAATATCAGTCTGAACAAATACTGGCTTAACACAGCTTCTTCTAGGTCACCTGCTTGGTTAAGATATATACTCCAGTATATCAATATTGTCTCCACATAACTGTTCCAACCTAGTTTCAGCAGTAAACTTTGTTAGACTACATTCTCTTACCTTAACATCTGAAAATGAAACAATGAACATGAAGAATTCTACCACATCTGTTTTCTGGGTAGAGGAATCTATTCCAAAATGATCAATCCATCAATCAGTTGCAATTTAATTTCTCGGTAGAACAGCACTCCTGCTATTGGATAGCAGCACATTTTCCTTCTAAGTCTGGAAAACCAGCAACCAAGAGTCATGCAGATTTTTCCTGGCATTTCTTTGTCTGAAAGTTGGTATGAAAACAGAAACAACTTTCATTAGCTGCAGTGGCTATTAGAAACCTCATCTAATTCAGGGGCTAGACAAAAATGAACAATGCTCAGTGACCTAAATTCCTCACATATTAACACAAAGCATATTTTTGTTATAAGCCAATATTCTTAGAAGTTATTTGAAAAGGCTGGAAATCGAAAGGAACAGGGAAGGGAACAAACACTCTGTGTTGCATAAAGACACCCATGCCATTCCTTCCAGCTCTGTTTCCATCTCTCCCTTTCTTGCCTTCACTAATGTACCAGAATTCTTTGAGGAATAATTGCAAGATACTCATTACTTCGGCATCTCAGTCACATTACAAAACACACAGTATCATTTACAGATCTTAATTCTCTTCACAAACATTAGTTTCAAAGCTACTTATTGTGTGCAGATACTGAAACCCCAGGGATCTCCCAGGCTGTACCGAAAAATGTGCAGCAAAACAAGATGTTCTCTAAACTCTTAAAAATGTGTTTAACAAATAGCATGCAAAGAGTATTGAGAAAAGATAGCCCATTTAATAAAATGTTGGTTAAAGTGTATATGTTTCTGAACTATGGTTTCTCAGAAACTATGAGTTCATTATTCTATCTGCTATATTGAATTAGGCCTAAAAATAGCTGTTATGTAAAACACAGGGTATTTATTTTGTGCTTTCATTCACTTCAGTGCAAGTATGGTAAATTCAGCTGAGGTTGAAAGTGGTTGAGGCAGACAGATCTGGCTGTATACAGGCCATTGAATTCAGGCACTTTAGTATAAACTGTAAAGGCAGAGGGAAATGGAATTAGATACAAGAAAGGAAATTAGAGGTTCAAAGTAATTTAGAAGAGAGTAGGTGCATTGGTAAAGAAAAGGACAACAGAAATTGGTAAAATAAATTGGTAAAATAAATTGAAATATTTGGAAGATCAATATTTTAAAGACAATATTAAAATGGCAACTTCAAAATTTTTCATATGTACACAATTTCCTACTTACAAAGCCAGAATGGGAAACCACTTGTGATGTAGAGAAAAAAAGTTTACAAAACCAGAACTAAAGCAATCACAGTTATGAAATAATTTTCTGCAATTTTCTTGAGTGCCAAGAGATTAAAACTAACAGGTGGATTTCTTCAGGGTTTTTTTCAAGGTACACCAAATGTATAACATTAATAGCAGAAAATACACAGCATACTATTTGTATTGTTACCTAAAAATTGTGAGCACAAAAAACTCCAGGCAAATTTAGTAGAGATAAGATAAGAGACCAGGTCTTTAACGAAGGCCTTCTGGTGCAAGGAGTATGAAAGGTGCTCGTGCCCATGTCCAGGGGTTCCATAATTTATGGTCCAATCCAAGAACCACCTACCTGCCCCAGATCCTCCCCTGGACACGCCTCCCTGGAAATTGTGTTGGAGGTTCTAAGACCCCGTGTCTTCCTCCTCTTCCTCCTCTTCTACCATCTTTGGAGCTTCTCCGAGGTTCCAGGCTTGAAGATTGCTTTGACTATGGTGGTATCTTGTTGTTCAGGCCTGGGGTGCATATCTTAAACAGAAGGTGTTTACTACAATGCTATCTTAAAAGGAGCCTAAACAAGCCTAAAGAATTTAGAAAATATGATATGAAATGAGGGAATAGGGTTTGGTGAGTGTTAACTATCTAAAATGTGTCAGACTATACAGCTACATTAAAACCTGCAGAAAGCTAAAAATCCTAAAAACTCTGAGGCATCAGTATCCACAGAGGAAAAGGACTAAAAAATTATGGAAACCTAAAGAAAACTGTTTCTGCTATGGTTACAGTAATCAAAGTCAAAAAAGTAAGGTAATTCCATGAGGTGAGCACTAAACACAGAAGCAACACAAGGAAGGGAAAAGTACTTGAAATATTGGATATCCAAAAGTCCCCAGGCCTAAAACAAGTTCCTCTTATGGGTGAAAAGAAAACCCACTGTTTCTCCAAATTGAAAGCAAGAGTAGTAGCAGGAAGGGGATGTGGAATTGTCAAACTGCACCAATTCTCAGTACCTATTTCTACACAAAATATTTCAACTAATATTGGATTGTCTAGTGCTGCCCTCACTAATCCCATATTTTATGTCAGTGTGTTTTTAACTACTGTTGCCTGCACAGTTTGTTTTCTCTGCAAAAGTCAGCTTCAGGATTGCCATCAGAACAGCACACGGTGACACCAGAAGATTGCACACAAGGTCTGACTGTGTACTCACCAAAAGCCTGACCTCAGGAACAATCTTGATCGTGTCCATGTTACTGCTAAATTTTTTTTCTCCCCTCAAGTTACTAATTCCTACTTTTCAAGATATACCAAAAACTGCTATCCAGATCCCTGTTCAATGAATATTTACCTTCCTTTAAGAATCACAGTTGACCACTTATTTGGTGAGGCACTAATGCTGCTTATGTCTGCTACCAAAACAGCTCAATGAGGCCAATTTTTCTCAGAATGACAACACATTAATGTAGGCCAAGTCCTATTTTTGCCATCTGTGTTCCTGCTGAGAGCTGCCTCTCCTCTTTAGAAACTCCCTGAGCCTCAAGAGAGGAGAAAGTACATAATGATAGCCCTGCCCTCTGTCAGATTTCCTCCAGAGCTGTTACCTTTCAAGGCTGTAGGGTTGCTAAGAACCTGAGGAATGCTTTGATTACAAATGTAATGGAAGAAATTCTTTTGTACTTGCTATTGAAAGAGTACTGATGTGCCAAAGAATCCATGTAACTGAGTACAAATTTCCATTTAGAATTCTGATGGTTAAGGGCTAAATGTGGACTTTTCAGAAACTAAGGAGAAATACTAGGAAAGTGAGAGCTGAAAGGCAAACAAAATAATTATGTTACTGGTATCATATTAAAACAAATGGAAAAGAAGAATTGTGAATTTTAGTGAATCTACATCTAGAGATAAATTTATCTACAAATAAAACCTTTTTGGATATTTTGGGTGTTTTTATTTAATCTCTCATGTATGAAAATTGCTTTGTATAATTATATTCTACATTATGAATATTCTGCATAAAAATAAAATTAAAAGAAACTAAAAGGAAGTAGAAAACAATATCATAACCTTGTTATCAGGGCAAAAATGAAAAGCTGTCTATCAAGACTCTGAAAAAGACAAATCTGACATTTAAGTAATTGTCTGTTTACATGGCAGAAAAAGATGTCATCAATAAAATGCATGTAACACAAATCCATCTAATTCCTATAGCTTCAGACAAACAGGTTAATTCTTGTGTAAAGTTTCTTATTTCAGTTTCTGCACAGGTATCTGAAATTTCTCAAACCCATAACGCTGATAACAGACTGATGACACTGATTTTATTAGGTGATCTTGCAGGTTTTGTTTAGGTTACTGAAAGAACATTTTTCAAAATCCTGCAGTGTCCTTTTCTGCTATGACTCAGTTCCACACAACTTCTTTGGTAATTTTTTCCTTTTTCCGTGGTCTTATGATAGGATCACAAGCTTTCTTAGCACATTAAGAGAAGAGCAAATGAACTGAATAAACCTACCAAATTTTATCCTAACTTACAAAGCTTTTCTTTCTCACAACCCTGAAGATGAAATGCAAAGTCTATATTTTCAGTGAATAAGCTCCTTTGGCTCCATATTCTGTGTAGACAGAGAAGTTTTCATAATTAAAAAGTAAGAGATTATTCTTTAAAAACCTACATTATTTGCCAATTGCCACTACAAATCTGATGGCTTTAAATTTTCAGCTAGCAACAATCCACGAAAATCTTAGAGGTAAAAGAAAGGGTGTATGATTAGTCACTATTAGAGGAGTAGTTCGTGTGTATTAAACAGCTCCTGAAAAACTCTTATATCTTGCTAGATAGTGATTCAAAGCAATGGATCAGTTCAACAAGGGTGTAACTCCTTAATAGAAAATCTGCTGGTGACCCTTTAATGAAGTTCTACCAGTGACTACTCAGGAGAAAGCACCACTTGCCATAAGATTGTTCGTTTTTTAAAGTGGATGCCTCCTTAGTGAACAGAAGAGTATATAGCGACCACAGGGCAGAGCAACATGCTACAGTCATGAAAGTCTACCCATTAAAAAAAAAAAAAAAAATAGTCACCTGCAAAATTCAGTGTCTGGAAGTGAGCCATGATCTTTCTAAAATTTAGAGAAGCAACCAGTCTCAGATTTTGTGTAGAAAGTGCCTTGCATCAAACTCACTGACTGATTGCTAAGATTATTTCATTTTTTAAATGAAATTAAAAATGTCATTATTTTAAACGTGGTGAGGAATAAAACTGTACTCACACTTCAATTTCTTAGAATTGTAGAGTTGAATTCTACTTAATTCTTGATAAGGATTGTTTAACAGTTTCTGGATGGGCCACCTAGAGAAAAACTCAAAATAGTGGGGAGCAAAAAAAGGCAGCATGAATCGAGTACTGCAAAACCCTCAGCATGCAGAGGTTTTATCACTGGTTTGTAGACAGGATGTAATCAAAATAATTAGGTCAACAATTGGTTCCACATATACACTGTCTATTTGCATATATGCATCTACACTGCAGCTGTGGTCTTGGTTTGACAGCTGCTTTACAACAGAAACACTCCTATTAAAGTCAGAAAAATGTCCAGATCTGATTGTGTTTTGGACATGTTGAAGGGTAGGGTTTATTATATTACTATTTGGAATCATTATGGAATCATTAAGGTGGGAAAAGACCTCCAAGATCATCGAGTTCAACTTTTAAGCTAATATCCCATGCCCAATAAACCATATCCCAAATTCCAAGTCCACTCATTTTTTGAACACTGCCATGGAAGGTGACTCCACCACTTCTCTGAGCAGCCTGTGCCAGTGCTTAACCTCTCTTTCAGTGACGAAATTTTTCCTGGTATCCAACGTGACCTCCCATGGCACAACTTGAGTCTCATCAGCCTGCTAACTTCATGAAGTAGGCCATCCCACTTATTTTCTAATTCATCTACTTGACCTGTATGGTTTTTGATTGGTTATTGCTGGGGAAGAAGTTGCTTTTTTTTTTTTTTCTAGAGTTTGCATCAGACTTTTGTACACCGACACAAATAATGTTCTCCATAAGAGTCATAAATTTCCACTTGGTCTTCCGTCAGGCTATTATCCTGAGTTCTATTTGTTTTCATATCCCCAGACTCATGAATGCTCAAAGTAAGATGCAAGCTTGGTATGATATTTTTATTTCATGTCAATATTTCATTTGCTATTTCCTGTGGAGTTGCTATACTTCAGAATATAAAGAAACACAAGAACTTTATCTTGCTATTTGCAGGATTTATTTTCTCATTTACTGTTCTCTCAGGAACTTTTTAGTAGACCAAGAAGACTGAGGATGACTTGATTCAAGCACAAAGGAAATTGTGCTGTTTGCAAATTTACTTATAGATTGTATGGGATATGGTTTAATTAACATATAGAAAGCTGAAATTTTTTTATTACTCTTCAAAGCACTTTTACATCACAGAATTTCTGATCTATACATCTTCCAAAAGACTGTCTGTGAAGGGTAAAGAAAAGGTACCTATTTGTAGCTTAAAAGCAATCTACAGCAGGCAGAGTGTTCTGGGTAAGGTTCTACAGTCCTCCAGGAATCCAGTCTGTCATAAATCCCATGAAGAGATCTATCAAGAAGGAGTTTTTGTTCAGTTGTTTCTTTTAAGCAGCTGTATATCAGCTCAGTTTATACTTGATACAGCAATTATGTCCTCAATTCACTCAGAGTGTGTTTTTAGTACCAGGACTAACACACTAGAAACCAGAATCAGTAATGTCTAATGCCATTCCCTATTTGTTTAGACACAACATCATATTTAACTGGCTTCATATTTTCCAATTATGCAGATTTCAGGCAGAAATTATTTATGTTTCTGATTCCATTCTCACTGGAGAGACTGGCATTTTTCCATCTTTAGCATGAAGTAGATTCAGACACAGATGCTGTGGTAATGAAGATTAAATTAAATTACACTTTTGTGTTGCATTTCCTTCTGCAAATTAACACTTATATTTTGTTAACAATTGTTTTGTATAGTACATTTAATGATCAGCAAATTAGCATTGCTTCAAATTTTCCAATGAAGCTGTTTTTTTCAGAACATTTGTAAAGCATTTTAAAATCAATAATTACTAACTGAGCTGAAACAAAATTTAGTCCAAAAATTCTTTATATTCAACAGTTATTTGCACAGCTACAGCAGAGAACACCTGAATTAGCAGGAGCTTTAGGTTTTCTTTTAAAGTAAAATATTATGAGAATTAACCTCTTCTTATTTGTCTGTAATTTTTCTCAGTTCTGTTATGTGTAGAAATGGAAGTATCTAATACAACTGTAACTTGCTATTCTGGAAAATTAATAATTCTTGAAGAGTCACGTTTTCATAGGAAATACTAATTTTTAACAGAAGGAAAAGAATTTTTATAGGTATTGTGTTGGTAAATTTGACAATGACTGAACTAAAAGATTTCAGAAAATCATATTGTTTATAAGAATATGGGTCTTTTATCTGTTCTAATAAAGAACAACAGAGTTTCATTTGATTCCTGTAGAGCTGTTTTGGCCCATCTTGTCTAATTGGAATTTTCAGCAAATTTGGATAAGTGTTGAAGTGTAAAGGAAGGGACTGTTGCCATTTTTCAGAAGCTGGCGTTGATTTTCATGAATAGAACCAGATATTAGTATAATTATTTAACATATTAGTTCAAGAAAATATTATATCATTTTGGATTTTCAGGTGTATAAGACGCATATTGTAATGTGAAACTCCAACTGCTCCACAGAAATAGGAGAATATTACCGGATTAAAAAGAAAACCAAAACACCTTTTTCCCTCTCCAAATAAAAGGTCAGTACACCTGAAACAAAGTCTGTTTGTTTACTTAAAGAACAGTACAAAGGAGGTGTTATGTACCTTGAAACACTCTTTGTCTTTCTTTAAATGTTTTTAATTTAAAAACATTATTTATGATTAAGAAGATTTTGGAGTGAAAAGTATTTTGAGTCCTCAGGACGTATTAAAGGAAGTATTATCATCCAAAGAAAACTGTTGTCCTAGAAAATAAAAACCTAAGTGAAACACATATGTGAATTTTTTTCTATATAAGAATTTCTACATTACAAATGGATTAACTAATGTTGGGTTTTAATGGCAAAAGGACCTGCCAAAACTCCCCTGTAGTTTGCATCCTTATGTCAGACCTCATTTTCAAAATATTTATACACTGTCTTTTACAGCATTTATGTTGGATGACACCATTATCCTTTACTTCACTAGCTAACTGATATTATGTTTTTATCATGTTCACATTGCAAACATACGATGATGCAATTAAGAACAGCTTAAGTACATTTGCACATAAGGTTTTACTGGAAAGGTCAGCTTTGTGTTTATGTTTCTTTTGATTTTTTAATAAATAAATAAATTATTAACATGAAAAAATCATAAAAATTGACATTTAAACTAAATAAACATTTAATTACAATTATAATAATAAAGAATATTTAACTTGAAACTTTATATTTTTAAAGTACAGGCATGTGATATTTCCTAAGGCTAATTTTAACTGAGTTTATCCTGCTATACTGCAGCATGAAAGAAAAGTTATTTAGTCAAAAAAGGTAAGTGATTTAATTGGGCTAGATGAAGTATTATCTAAAGTTGAATAGGCTGCCTATGAAGATACAAGCAAAGTGGCAGATGGTCTGTGTTCTCCCATGTCATGTCATCTTATGCCATAATTTTCCCTACATCATTCTTGTATACTTTTAAGAGGGAAAGAGAAATAAAACGAGGGGTATTTTCTGATTCCTGCCACATCCCTGCTTTTATCCAAGAAAATAGTAACATTGCTTTTAATACTACTGGGATGATTAAAAGGCACAATCATCTTTTCTATTATCTCCATTTCTCCTCTCCTGGTCTCTGCAGAGACAGAATTTGTAGCTCGGTCTGTTGGGATGTTGGTCATATGTTATCTCATGCTGGTTTTCCATACTGACAGATGCTATTTAGAAGAAGTAAGAGACATGGAAAAGATTTATTATGCAACTGGATTACAATGGAATCCTTAGAGTTATACATTTTATGAAATATTAAGATTTAGATCTGGAAGACAGAAGAAAGAATCATGTCAGGGTCAGATTTCAATGTTTATATACATTCTGGGATTTTTTTTTTTTTTAAGTTGTAAACAATTCTTTCACAACTAATATATTTCCTTTGAGAAACAAAACATTTGAATCACAAAAATAACCTAGCAAAAACCAAACAGCCCAAAACACCAATCTGGCAGGAAAAGTGAAAAGATGGCAATTACACTTGAACAGATTTACTGCTGTGAATTAAGTCATACACCACAGAAACACTGCTGATGATAGTGACAGAGTCACTGGGCAGTAGTGTTGGCTCAACAACTTTGCTTAAAAAGCCAAATTTCCAACCTTTTTTTTGCTGGCAACCCTGGGTGGACAGTAGTCTGGACACCAGATTTCTAAAATTAAATTCTCTCAGATAAGTTATTATTTATACATCATTCATGATGCTGATGTGTCCAAGTTAGCAAAGACAAGATAATGCCTGAAGCATAAGTAGTCATCAAGCTGAGGAGCTCAGCAGGATAACTGTGTCTGCATTTCTATCCACCTGATAGCAGGGTCAGCACCAGCTGAAATGTGCATCAAAAACACTGCACTGAGCTCCAGTGCTATACATCTGACCACCTGATTGTGACTGGAGGAATACAGCACCTTTTTGTGTCCCCATGCAGCTCGTTTTCAAGTCCCAGTTTTCAGTTGTACTGTTAGGGGTCACCACTGCTCACAGAACTTTACAAACTAATGAAGGCAGGTTGCTTGAGGGACCACTGTGCAAGACTTAGGGTTCTTTGCCACAAGTAGGTAATGAGTTCATCATCACGTGAAGTCCCATTAGTTTTCAAAGTTAAAGGCTGAAATGATTTTCTTTTACCACTGGTCACAAGATCACATTATTCTGGGTATTGCTCTTAACAAGTTACACGACCATGAAAAAATGGAAAAATCCTTAGGTTTCCTGAGGCCAAGCTTATTCAAACCCTGAAAACATATTCAGTATCTGTGGTTTTCTTCAAGTCATCTCTTGTCGCTATAATACCAAACTCAAAAGAAAAACAGGGGCAAGGAGTATAGGAAGGACATAGACTTGTTGGACTGAGTCCAGAGGAGGCCACCGAAAAGATTAGAGGGATGGAGCACCTCTGCTATGAGGAAAAGTTGAGAGAATTGGGATTATTTAGCCTGGAAGAGTGAGGGCTTTTTGGTGACCTAATTGTGGCCTTCTTAAACCCAAAGGGGACTTATAGGAAAGATGGATAAAGACTATTTACAAGGGCCTGTAGTGACAGGACATGGGGGAATGGCTTCAAACTGAAAAAGAGTAGGTTTAGATTAGATGTTAGGAAGAAAGTCTTCCCTGTGAGAGTGGTGAAGCACTGGCACAGGTTTCCCAGAGAGGTTGTGGCTGCCCCATGCCTGGAAGTGTTCAAGGCAAGGTTGAATGGGGCTCTGAGGAATGTGGTCCAGTGGAAGGTATCCCTGCCCATGGCAGGGGTTTGGAACAAGATAATCTTCAAGGTCCCTTCCAACCAGGCCATTCTCTGATTCTTGATTCTATGATTTCTGCAGCTACTATAACACAGTATAAACAGCAAAGAGAGGTTCCACAGTTCTGCACATAGTTTGTGATGTGCTACACCAATTCAAGACTTAGGGTAAACCATCCTTCCTTGTTTAACACAATGACAGCTATTTGGATTGTGTAAATCTTAAGCTGATGTAATCTTTCCTGAGATGTTATACTATGTATGGGTGTATGCATTTATGTAAGCATGCATGGTATAGACTTTTCCAAATGCTCGCTCAGTTTTAGAGATTGTAAATGCAAAGCTGAGGCACTGATGTAATACTGCTGGCTTTGAGACAGATTATGCAGGTCCACCCTTTGGCAGACACAACTCAAAAGTGCACCTGATATTTTCAGTACTTACTTCCTCTCCCTTTGACACATTAATCTGCTGCTGGAAAAGTCAGACATTTCCCTCCCCCTTCCTTGGCTGATGTTTTAGCTGTGTTGGCGAGTATGCAATCGAACAGTGCAGCTGAGTTGGGGAAAATTACACAGACCTGTCAGCTGGATTAATGGAAAGAATGCACACCCTGCAAGTTATGGTCCTCCAGCATTGTTTCACAGAAACATCCTTACCTCCAAGATACTATGAACACATCCCCCTGACCAAACAAATGTTTCATATAGCCTTGTACAAAAGTTGGTCTTAGACTGTAATGTGCTGTGAATTGTTTCACCTTCCTGATGATGAGCATTTGGAAAACGTGACATTTTATGTACATTTGTAGTGTCCAGAACGAAATAACAATATTACGTCAGAGCACCTACTGTGTTCTATAGCATAACAAAACCCTCCTGTAGCTTCAGCAAAGGACATAGGACATGTGATGGTCTGCCTAGAAAATCACCCCGAGGTGAAATTACTTTATGTCATAAAATGTCCCTCATCATTTTTAACAGAAGCAAGTACCATTAAATACAGGCTTTGCTTTTATGAAGTGCTTTACAAAGAGGGGTAGGAGTCCACATCTTTGCTTTAACAATTCATTTTTCTCACTGTGACAAGTCAGCTGTTCCAACATCAGAAATCCACAGAAAGTCTCTAAGAATACAGTGGAAAAGTTGTCCTCCTCCACTGAAAGATAACCACATGAAAGGAATTGGAATGTCTGAATAAAAGTGGTCTTATTTTCCAAATTTCTCAGGGGCCTAAGTTCCACAGACTAGAAGTTCCTTAATAGCAAAAGCTTGAACTTTAGCTACATTATATTATTATATTTATAGACAGACATTTTTGGTAGTAGGTGAAACTAGTGCAAGATTTCTGTCTTTCCAATAGCCTTTGTAAAAAGATCATATGTCACAGCTATACTTTATTGTAAAGACATCAATTTTACTCTAAGTGGCAAAACATTGCAGTAAGGACAGAGGGAAAATCAAGATCAGGACACTCTGGGCAACCAACTTATCTCTGGGCTTATTTCTACGATCAAGCCACCATTAAAGTTCTACCTGAAGCTTTTCCAGCAAGTAGCCACACTAGAGGACTCCTCTCATCTCTCAGTTCTCTGATTTTCTTTGTCAAGGGATATCACCACAGACTGTGATCTTTCCAGCAGTTCAGGAAACCTCTCCCCCTTCTCCAGCCAACTCTCCACAAAGTCTCTAGAAAATTAATTCTCTTCTTTTATGCAACTACTTGGAAAGCTCTGTCTCGTAATTTTCAACCAGAATCAACTGCTAAGTGTAGCAGTGTTCCAATGACCCCCATAGTCAAGGGAGCCACAAGGTTTTGGGAGCAGCACCAGAAACTCTTGCGTCTTTCAGTGTATTGGCAGATGAAAGGAGCACCTGGACAACTGACAAAGGAAGGGGACAGTTTAATACATCTTGCTGCAAAGTAGGTCCAAAATGACAAGGGTAGCACTTTCCTGAACACCATAAAGAAATCTGACCTACTGCTTTCCATTGCCTTGGTAGGTAAGCCTTAGGATGGTATTTTCTATCAGAGGAAGTGATGCCCAAATCAGGTAAGCCAGTGACAAAACAAATCCAGATGGTACAGCTGACACATGTATATACAAGTTAGGGCTGTACTATCAGGTGATGGACCAGAGAAGCCCAAAGAGACAATTTCAAGATCTGGGCCTAGAGAATTTGAATATCTTCTCCCATCTTTCTCTCCTCTCTTGGCAGATAGGATGAGAACAGTTTGGTTTTTTTGCTAAGAGTGAAAATAACTTATTCCACACCCCCTCCCCCATTCCCATTGTCACGGAAGACATACAGATGATTAGGCAAAAGAGTGAGTGGAAACGGCCAACAGTTCACATCTACCAAACATAGGCCCAGGTTAAAGATCAGAGGCTTAGCAATCTGACAGGGAATTCTGGCATATACCATTCTTAGTATTTCGGTCACACTGATTCATGATTAGATCTGTTTTACAATTCAGCAGTGTCTGGGATTATAAATCCCAGTCAAATAAAAATATATAAATCATATATAAATTCCAGATTATGAATCCCAGTGGTTATGGTTGCTGGAAAAACTCCCAGGAGGTGGTAGAATTTGGCCTCTCAATCTCTCAACCTCTTGTCTAGTCTCTATGTTTGCACATATAAAAACTCAGACACCTCTTTGTTCTGCAGCTTAGACCAACCCTTTGGATACATGTTCCTGAGGAAAAAAATACACCTCCTGCATTCTGTGTGAGACTCTGTACACCAGGTTTTTGAAAATATCCTTCTGTCCTCCTCTGAGTTAAGCAACACTAAAATACTGGAGTCAAGGATAAGCCAGTTTTCACTGCATGAACCATGGTTTTTGTAGATGGCAAATGAATAGGTTCAGGCAAATCTTATTGGCTTCCAAAAGCTCTTGGGACATTGTATCGATCCACACTTTTTCATTTTTTTAGTGGAAGATTTATGTACCTCTAAAACATTGGCTCATCCTGCCAGTAGATAGACTGGTGCTGTGATTCTGCCAGAACATTTTTGGTTGTTGAAAGCTCTGAGTTGAAGATAGGGGTGAACAGAACAACATGCTTTCTTGCAGTGGTTTGCATTTGTTTAATGGAAAGACTCTGCACTGTAAGATAACTTGGATAAATATAGCTAAATATGCAGAAAGTCAAGGATGTACTTTATATCACTGTGACATCAATTACCCTGTTCCTCTCATACAGCAGTTTTCTGTATACTTATATAAACCTGGGATACATCCAGATTAAACACATTCTTGCCTGTATTGCCTTTTATTCCAGATTGCTCCTCTGGAACTTGCCCAATCCAATTCATACTGGCTAACTTAGTAGTTTCCCCTCATGATATTTGTTCTGCAAAGGCAGACTTACAAAAAAGATCATGGTTTACATGCCATTTTTCTCCAGTAACTGCTTCCCTCCCTGCATTTTCAATGGCAAATTAATATCTTGTAAATGCATTTGCCTGTGGAGGGGGTTGAATCTAACCATAGAGTTCTCTGACTCAAGTGAGACAACATAGTAAAAGTGGAAAACTCAAGAAACACTATGAAAATGAAGTTAAAAACAAAAGGGGACACAGAGGCTTTTAAGAAGATCATACTGATACCATAGGATCCAATCAAGTACCTTTCCTTTGTGTTGTTTCTGAAGCTGTCCTGTTTCTGGAAGAAACTTGATTGAACAAAACATAGCAAGGAGACATAGAAGAAACAGGTCTCCAATTCCCTGTAAAATACTAACACTACTCTTTCTGCCCAAACTAATTTTTCTTTGTGTGGTTCCTGCATTATGCTCCTTGGGCATTACAGGATTTTGTTGTCTCCATCACAGGTTGTCCTGCACAAGGTATATCAGGCATTAACCCTTTCACTGTAACATCTTTGAGTAATTTCCTGTTTGATGCAATTGTATGAGGTAAATTAAAGTCACAGACACAAACATTAATACAAACTTCAGAAAGCCCTTCATGGATATTTCTGCAGAAGACATTGTAAGTCAATGCCTGCAAAAACTACTAGTGGGTCAGAAATAGGAGCTCTGAATGAATTATGAGAAGTTGAATATGAGCACAAACTATTTATAAATTTTCTTTACAGAGTGAAAAAGTGAAGGGCTACATTTCAGCATATTTGAACACAGCTTAATCCCAAAAAATTTACCTGGGCACCTACTGAGTAAACTGCACATGTGAAAGAATTTACTTTGTTCCTTACATCTGTCATAGAATCAATGTGAAAATAAGAACAGATATGTGAATTGTCAATTCAATCAATGCTACAGAGCCTTTATATCAAAGAATATCCCATCTTTCTATTTCAGAGTTTAATTGGCAGGTACATTTCTGCATATCCCCCCGGCAGAGCTGAATTCAGAGGATGAGTGTGATTGTGGCTATTCCAGACGGTAAACAATCCACTAGAAACACACTTACTATCTGTTTTAGAGATAAAAATTCTGGATTTTGTTTTCAGTTGGGCTTTGTATTTAATTATTTAACTTTGCTATTTCTAAGTTTTATACTCTTTACATAAATCTGAAGAGAAAATACTGCAAAAGACTTTGTGATTGGGCCTTCCAGAATGAGAAAAATAGAATGAGAAAGTGAAGTGTCCCAGTGTATGATCTGACAAACATCAGTGCTCAAAGTGGAACGTTCTGACCTGCAATCTCTTCTAACTGCTCTCATCAGGAACAGGTTGAAAAGCTTGAAACCATAAGTCTGTTAACAAAGTAATTGTCAATAGGCTTTTTCTCTACGTACGAATAGCATTTTTTCATCTCAGTGTTGTCTCTGCAGCTCAAAGAGAGAATACTGAGGAAGGACAAAATAATTCAAGCTTGTTTTACAGTGGAGTTATTAGATCAAGACTGACTTCTTTCCTTGCATAATTAAGGGTAAGAAATCAAAGAAATGTAACTATATCAGCAAATATACAAGAAATATAAACCATTATTCTTATCTGCACCAAACCCATTTAAACCACTGAATCAAATGAAGGCAGTGACAGTCAACTGGAAATTGTCTTAGTGCTAGTCTGCTCGTCTAGACCCAGATTAGTGAGGACAAGGACATAACCTTGTCAACTGGACTAAGGAGAAGATACGGTTTTATTATTACAACAGTTTTATTTGGGAGTTTCATAGTAACAAACTAATCCGAAGAGTTCACAATGCACAGGAGTGTGCATTGCATAACTGAATGCAAACCACAATATGGAGTGTTATGTTTCAAATTTTAACCACAAAGTGATGTAATAGGAGAGTCTGGTGTATTATCTGACTATAGACCTGAAATCAGCAAAACTATTATATTTATTAGCTTTTTGCTTAAGAGCTAGAAAACTGTTGACAGGTCTAAATTGCTGCTTTTTCTATTATTAAAAATTCAGTGGAAGAGGAACACAGTAAGCCTGAAGGTCCTTACCTAAAAACCCAAAAATTTCAGAAATACGGAAACAACAACAACAAAACTCTCTTTTATTATATATTGATATACATGATGGGAGAAAAGCTTATAGAAGTATCTCATGCTAAAAATTTGTATTTCTGTTGCTGTTAGTATTAGATAAGGCTGAAAGCAATGGAGCCACATTTTATTTAAAGAAAAAACAATTTTTAATATTGATTTGTTAATTAAGTAACATTAAGAGGTTTCATTTGCCCTGATAAACCTTTGATGCTGCTCTTATCACTCTTGCCCCAAACTTTCCATCTCACTTCCCCTTTTTCTTAAGAAAGGGAAGCTAATTGTAAATGATCCAGATGAGTTATATTGGAATTAGGAGAGCCTGTCATTAAACAACAGATTTGTAACAATATGGCTCACAGTCTGTTCTCACTTACTTTCTTCCTTGGCATTAATCCCATTGAAATACCAAGAATTGCTTTGAGTTACACCCCTAAAATTAAAACCAGAATGAGACCTGTGGATTTAGAGACCAAACCACATGATCATCTGCACTTAGTGACAAGTTTCTGTGTATAGGCACTGAAAGTCATAAACCTCTTACAACAGCAAAGAATTTTGGCCAGTTTTGATCATCTTTTAACACCACATGTCCGTGGTCCAAATGGACATGAACTAGTTTATGGCTTTGTAACAAGGAAAAATAAAAATCTGTGGGTTTCTCAGTGTTCAATGTGAAGCTAGGTGATACTGGCTAGACTTGAGAAAAATTTGTTTGGTGGCATTCAAAGCCATTTGAAATTCATAATTTTTAATATTAAAAAAAAAAAGAATATTGTGTTGATTCTGAACCACAAAACAAATCAAAGTGATTGAAGGAAAAGTATATGCAACAACATGTCCTACAGTAGAAAAGCAAAATTTAAAGTCCTGAATAGTTGAAAACACGACCTGTTTACTCTGTAGTGCCTGATGTTCCAAAGCTTTGTACACTGAAGTTATAGTTTGGAAGGTACAGCAAATCTGTTATACCTGACTCTGTGTATTTTGCTTGACTCAGTGATGCCTGTTCTTGGAATTCAATTAATAAAAAATGTAATTCACATTCCCTATTCTTCAATGAATCATAGAATTATGGAATGGCCTGGGTTGGAAGAGGCCTTAAAGATCATCTAGTTCCAAACTCTCTACTGTGGGCAAGGACACCTTCCTGTAGACCTCAGAGCCCCATCCAACCAGGTCTTGAACCCTTCCAGGCATGGGACAATGACAGCTTCTCTGGACAACCTGTGCCAGTGCCTCACCACCCTCACAGGGAAAATTTTTTTTCTAATAACTAATCAAAACCTACCTTCTCTCAGTTTGAAGCCATTCCCCCAGGTCCTGTCACTGCAAGGCCTTATAAATAGTCTTTCTCCATCTGTCTTGTGGGCTCGCTCTAGGTGCTGGAAGGCCCCAACCAGGTCACAAGCAAGTGCACATTGCTCGGTCACATCCTGTGTGTCATCAACCAGCACCCCCAAGTCCTCCCCAGGGCTTCACTAAATCCATTTTCTGCCCAGCCTGGATTTGTTCTTGTTTTCGGAATTGCCGTGACCCAAGTGCAGGACCATGAACTAGGCCTTGTTGAACTTAACTTCATAGAATCATAGAATATGCTGAGTTGGAAGGCACCCATCAGAATCATAAAGTCCAACTTCTGGCCCTGCACAGAACCAAGCCCAAGAATCACACCGTGTGCCTGAGAATGTTGCCCCAGTCTTGGGGCTGTGATCACTTTCCTGAGGAGCTTGTTCAAGTGCCCAACCACCCTCTGGGGGAAGAACCTTTTTCTAATATCCAATCTAAGCCTCCCAGCTCCATACTGTTTTCCAGAGTCCTGTCATTGGTCATGAGAGTGAAGAGATCAGTACTTGCCCCCTCTCTTCCTCTTGTGAGGATGTTGAAGGGCACAACAAGGTCTCCCCTCAGTCTCCTCTTCTTCAGGTTGAACAAGCCAAGTGACCTCAGACACTTCCTTTTAGATCCTTCACCACCTTTGTTGCCCCCCTTCGGACACTCTGTAATAGTTTAATATCTTTCTTATATTATAATGCCCCAAACTGCACACAATATTGCAGAGGAGGCCTCCCCAGTGCAGATCAGAGAGGGACAATCACCTCCTTCAGCTGGCTGGTGATGCTTTGCCTGATGTCCCCCAGGACACCATTGGCCCTCCTGGCTGCCAGGGCACTGCTGACTCATTTTCGACTTGCCATCGACCAAGACCCCCAGGTCCCTTTCCCAGCACTGCTTTCCAGCATCTCATTCCCAGTCTGTCCTTACATCTGGGGTTACCCCTTCCCAGGTGTAGAACCTGGCACTTACTTGTCCTTGTTAAACTTCATATGGTTGATGATTGCCCACCTCTCTAATCTGTCAAGGTCTCTTGGAAGGACCTCTCTGCCCCTGAGGGAGTTGACAGCTCCTCCCAATTTAGTGTTGTCAGCAAACTTACTTAGTATTCTTTTGAGTCTTTCATGAGGTTTGCACCAAGCCAGCTCTCAAGACTGTCCAGGTCCCTCTGAATGCCATCCCTTGCCTCCAGCATGTTAATTGCACCACACAGCTTGGAGTCATTTGCAAACTTGCTGAGGATGTTCTTGATCTCACAGTCCATGTGGCCAACAAAGATGTTAAACAGTGTCATTCCCAATATCGTCCCCTGAGGAACACAACTTGTCACTAATCTCTGCTTGGACATCAACCTGTTGACCATAGTTCTTGCAATGCAACCATTCAGCCAATTCCTTATCCACTGAGCTGTTCATGTGTCAGATCCATGTCACTCCAGGTTAGAGACAAGGATGCCATGTGGGATAGTGTCAGATGCTTTGCACGTGTCAGGTAGATGACATTAGTGGCTCTTTCCTTCTCCACCAATGCTGTAACCCCATCATAGAAGGCCAACAAATTTGTCAGTGGTTCCTATATGAGGTGTTGTTTTCTGAAATGGATACATTTTGTGCAAAACAGAGCAAAGTTATTAACCCAAATGGACTGTAATTGACTCTTTACACACTGAAACCCCTTTACAACTGACATAAGCAATCCTGGAATTGAAATGTTGCTAGGCTGCACATATCACAGATACAAACCACAGCTCTATAATTCCCCTTTGTATCACTCCAGGTAGAAATTAACAAAATTAGAGGCTAACACAAGTTTAGAAGTCTAAAATTCTGGATCACTCTACAACTCACCTGCAACAGAGTTGGTCTACTTAAGCAATCATTAATGCTATTTGGTGATAAAGTACCATGATGATGAAGTGCTATGGATATGCTAGAGTGTGAGGTGTTTTAAAGATTCCAGGAGATCATCATGAACAATCCTATAAGCTGAGTCCTTTCTTGTAATATGGGAGGTAAATGGTGTGTAATTGAGAGTTTTACATTAAAAGTCCATTTCTTATTCCAAAATGATTCAGCAGATGAGGTGTAAATTTTAAACAACCACAATGAGGTCACCACCCCACATGTGAGGCTCTGGAATGAGACTCTGGCAACACAGGTAATGATGTTACTGTACTAGAAGTAAGCCAAATATAGTTTAAGCAGTCGTAGCACAGATTTCCCTACTGCAAGCCAAATGAACTCGCCAAAAAGTCCTCTTAAGACTTAATAAATAATAAGTGAACTGTGATATATATGTCAATAAAACAGCTGAATCAGCCTTCATAACTCCAGAAAAGATACGGTAACAAAACAAATATTCAGGTGACTTACCTAACAACACTATATAAGTCAATCTTTGTGTTTACATGGTTCAAGTAAAGGCTTTTTCCTGTTATTTTCATTCACGTGGGTACACGTGGATTGTCTGACAGGAAGAATCTTCATCATTCCCATATATTGTAAGAAAAAATGCAAATGCAGATTACTGTTCTCCTAGGAGCAGTGAAACCCCATCATCTCAGAGAGAAGAGATTTTCTGGTGAGGTATTCCACTCCAAGGCAGGAAACTTTATGGAGCATGTCTTAACTCCAGATATTTTATATCTGTTTTGAAAGCTTCATTGCTGAGTTAGTGTTTCCTTCACAGATAGCTGCTGTCTCTCTAGTTTCAGAAACCGTGATAGAAGAGTGAGCAGACAACTAATGCTGTGCCAAGTGATAGGACAGAATTCTCCCTTGCTTTCATTACTTTCCTTTCTGATGTAGCAAGAAACTTCTGTGCCATAGATACCCATAGCTGTATTGGAGAACGTTGTTTCTTGTGATGCAAGGATAGGGTCTCCAAATAGTCTCTCATCAGCTGCACTTATGTCCTTGCATTCCAAAGACCTAACTTAAATTTGAATTTTATATTTTCCAAAAGTTTCTCTATTTTGTTTTTATTTCATGCAAAGTCAAGTTATAATAAGTCATAAAATGCTACCAGTCCATAAAGTTTTAATTTCCTAATTTTTCAATTAGTCTTAAATATAAAGTGAATTCTAAAAAATTAAGACCAACCTTTCAAAACCAACTCCCTCATCAAACAGCAAGAGACAAGATACTTAAGCCAGATCTCATTCATAATCATGCTTATCCACATTTGTGCTAGGGTTGTCAACCAGAACATACTTTTTCTTTCTAGTCACAACAGAAATGGTACAGCAGTTGTGAATATGACTATATCTCAGGTACATAAATTTCCAGCAGAAATCAGAATGTGCAGAGGTCCATAATCATAGCAAATAACAGGAAGAAAACATAGACCTGAGAGTGAATTTTCAGGGAAAACCTAAAGCATTCTCTGTACATCCTTCTCCAAAAATATTGGCTTTTAGTCTGTACAGCTATATCTCCTAAATATTTCTTCTAATTTGCTCTGGAAGTTTTAAGTCCGTTCTGATAAACCTTTCCACGGAGTTTGACTGAGCTCCCCAGTTATTAAGTGAAGACTTATCTCAGCACCATCTTGGTAACCAAAACTTCCTTCTCTTAGAGCTTACCTGCAGAATAACTCACACTTAGTAAGACACTACATATCAAATTTGGGCCTTTCTTCAGGTGGTCAAATAAAATTAATTTAAACTTCAAAGACCAATATACTACAGGGAGAGAATTACTCCATCAACATTAGAGCACTGGTTTATCCCAAATAAGAAGTCATGGACCTCTACAAGTATAGATTTATATATTCCAGTTACAGCACTGAAACAGCCAGAATAGTGTTTTACTTCTTTACTTTACTTAGAATGGTGTTTTACTTCTTTTTAATGACTTTGTATCCTTCCATTAAGCTCAAATGATCTTAGTTTTTTAACCAGTTGGTATTGTTCACACAATTAGTGCAAATACTGGTATAACCAGATTTAAAGTTCTACTCCCTTCCATCTTCTGCCCCTTTCTTATGGTCTTGTTAGAGGGTTAACTTACAGGTTTGATTTCGGATTGAATGTAGGAAGCTGAATTCAGGATGAAATCAGAATGATGACAAGACTATAATATGGCAAGCAGAAGAGTTTCTTAGTACTAAAAGTAATATATGGTGAACTATTCATCACCAGTCTTTGTACAAGTGACAAACATTTTCATATTTTCTGCATTAAAGTTGTGTATTATTTTGTCATCTTCTCCAAGTTCCAAAAACCCTAGACAAACCCAAAGTTCTTTACAAGGAGGCTGAAGGCAAAAATTGTCACACACACAAACAAACAGCAGATTTTACTACAGATGCAAGTACTTGTTGGCCTGTGACTGTAGGATATTCCCTCCCACCACCACTCCCTGATTTTTTCTTTGTTTTGGTTTGGTTTGGTGTTTTGTTTTGTTTTGTTTTGTTTTGTCTTTAAATAACAATTAACATCTGCTTATACCATTCATAGATGAGAGACAACTTTCAGAATGAAAACTGCTGTACTTATGACCTGTTAAAGGGAACCTGCTCTCTCATGTTATTTCAATAATATCAGAGTCATTTTTGGGTGGTTTTTCGGTGCAATGATGAATTAACAAACCAACCTAGTCTAAGTAATTTAAAATAGAGAACAGTTTGGTAAAACTTGACAAGCACTGATATTTTCTGTTTGAATGAACTATCAAAGATATAAATTGATTTAACTTAAATTTTTTTGATAAATTACTTATTTTGCAATTGAACATTAACACCAGTTTGAAAGACTGAAACATTTTTATCTGAATATTTCAACTACTAAGAACAAATATCTTTATTTTCTTACTGCAGTAGGTGCTTGTTTTTCTTGTCTTTGACCATATAAGACAAAATGCTGTGTCTGTTCCAAGAGTTAGAAATTTGGGTGTTTAAATAACCCTGATTATTTTTCTTTACACCATTTTGTTCCATCTCAAAACAGGAAGAATTTTCAAAGTATCAGTATGTATTGCAAAATGAAACAAAAATAGTTCTTACTTTTTAGTAAACTTGCCAGAATATGTCTTATGTACTTTAAAAGCAAAAATTAAATTACTTGTGACGTACTGCTACTGCCACAGTCAACAGTGACCTTTGTTTAAACAAACATCTCTCTCGAAGTTAGACTTGGTGTGATAGATTTAACTTACTCTCTCTCAGGATTAGAATGGATACTTCCAGTAGTTTCAGCTGGGCAAGCAGAAGAGTGGAAAGAGATATTACAGTCACAGCAAAGGGAGGAGAAATGGGAATGCACTGAACAGCATGAAAAGTATCACTCTCAGGATTATAGACCAGTTTTAAGCATTTCCAGCACAATTTACCTAATGTTTATCTTAGAAAGCAGCTTTTTGTCCACTTCCACCTGACCTTGCCTTTGATA
Organism: Myiozetetes cayanensis; assembly: GCF_022539395.1. Classification (NCBI taxonomy): domain Eukaryota; kingdom Metazoa; phylum Chordata; class Aves; order Passeriformes; family Tyrannidae; genus Myiozetetes; species Myiozetetes cayanensis. The sequence continues at coordinate 14,934,366 of NW_026087742.1, forward strand.
CAATAGAGAAAATGCACAAGGAAAACCAGAAGAACATTATTAGCACATACCAACTTTGTGAAGGTTGAAGATTCTAAGACATTCAACCAAATAAGTCTGTATGTAGTGTAAAACTTTGGACAGGAGAGGTTACCCTTCCCATCCCCTGCACCTGTAGAGTCCAATATGACACTGCCCATTTTTTCAATCAGATTCCTGAGGGACAGGGGGTTACTTTTTTTGTACCAATCTTGGAATGAGGCCCTAAGTGTTCATTTTTTCTAAACTAAACACTGAATAGTGTTTCTCCTCATTTTCTTGTATTCCTCTACTCTGCAAACTAGTTTATTTGGTGCATCAGTCTGATTAATTCCAGACAATCCCTTAGATGACTTAGTGATATAATGTATTTGTATAATGTTCAGCACAGTATGTTTTTTTGTCAACACACGTTGACAGTGTGATACAAAGACAGGTGTTTGCAACACAGAAGGACTTAACATGAGGAGTATTTAATATCTCTGATAAAAGCAGCTTAGTACTTGCAAACTATCGAAAGCACAAGAGATAGATGATGTTGTAGAAAAAAATAAGTGAGTCAGGGATACATTATGACAACTGTTCTTATAGCAAATATTTGCTCTCCCTTCTTTATACACCCCATAGGAAATATGAATTATTTTTCCCTCTCTATGTTTCTGGGAATTAGTGGCCTAAAAGTGCACTATCTTACATTTCTGACATGTTCATGGGGAGTTCCTGAATACAGCAGCAGTTTACAAAGTATAATTTTGTTGCTCAAGGGCTTAATGAACAAGAGTGAGTCAAATTGAAATGAGCAGCTAAATTTCTCAGGCATCTGCTAGCACCATTCAGACTGCACTTCCAAATCAAAACCCCTGCCAAGAGCATTCAAAATACCTGTATGTCGGACAATACCAAAATCTAAGACATATCCTGGGATGAATTCAAATCTCAAAGCATCTTAACCTGCAGAAAAGGAGGCTCAGGGTAATCCTTGTTTCTCCACAGCTACCTAATAGGAGGTTGTACACACAGGTGGGGGTTGGCCTCTTTTACTAGGCAACCAGCAACAGGACAAGAGGGCACAGCATCAGGTTGTGCCAGGGAAGGTTCAGGTTGGACATTAAGAAGAATTTATTCTCTGAAAGGGTTGTCAAGCATTGCAACAGACTGCCCAAGGAGGTGGTGGAGTCACCATCCCTGGAGATGTTCAAGAAACAACCGGACATGGCACTCAGTGCTCTGGTCTAGTTGAAAGGATGGTCACTGGTCAGTGGTTGGACTCAATGATCTTGGAGTTCATTTCAAACCTAAATGATTCTGTGATTCTGTGAAAATCTGCTTTAACAAAGATTCTGAAAGAACACTTGCTATTAGCTATGCGTTATAACTAAACCCACCATCAGATCTGTGTTTTTATATGGTTGTGTCTGAAATACCCTAATGTTTGCTACTACAACCCCAACTGGATAAATTTACAGATACCAAACAGATGCACCCTTAATTTAGTGCAAGTCTTTGCATAATACAAGACATGCATCAGTTCTCTTGGTTTAGTTAACTATTGCTTTACAGGAGAAGGAGGTTCAAGGTTGCCTTTGGTTACATGTCTAAAGCCAGAGTTGTCTTTACCCAAGTGTTAAGTAGAGGGGAAGGAGAACTGTGCGTAATATTTTCTAAAGTAATAACTATTACACTTTAGCACTTTCAGATTAGGGCAATATATGCTGTATTATAGGATTTTTTTCCATCTTTCATTTTCAGAACTGTCCATCTTTCTGAAATACTTATTTGTGGCAGTAAAACCTCTTGACAGAGCTAACACTGTCTCACAGTTCCTGTGGCAGATTATGTTCAGCCACAAAGAACTTACATTACAGAGTGCAGTTTTCACCGTGTATACTAGGAGGTCAATCAAATGCTCAGAATTCAGTCTGAGAACTTCAGAATGCTGAAAATTCTAGTTAGATATTTATGTAGCTGTCTGCACACTTGGTTTTTGTGAAAAGTACATGCAATGGAAAATTGAGTCAAGTTTTTCCACAGGATTTTCCTTTCGTTATGTATTCTTGTAAGTTCAAGTATATACAATGATACCAATTCCAATTTTACAGGAATGGTCAGGCTGTAGGAATTTGATTTTAAATTGTCAGTGCTACAGTAATATTTTAAGGGAATGCTTTCAATGCTTACCAGACTGAAATATTCCCCACATCAAACGTATGTCTGAGAAAGTGATGCTTGATACTCTTTGTAGCCTAAACCCTGAGTAAAGTTATATTTTGCCTTGCAGTGGATATGCAATTTGAACATGATAACATGCATTTTTTACTGCCTTTCTCCATCCGCTGTCATCAACAAGCTGCTTTACTGTCAATAATTTTGACAGTTGTGTTTGCTCTTGCATTTTCAATTTCACACTTGAAATGTTTCCTGGAGAGTGTCTTAACTGAACCAAGGATTGAATTCTATGGAAAAAAAATCCAAATAGGGAGATCTATTGTTTTCTTCTTTTTACTGTGCTAAGCTGAGATTCCTGCTCATGTCACATAAATCTTTCAGAAGGGTAGACCAAGGCAGTTCTCATGTACATAGTTGTAAACCTGAAGCATTTCATTTAATCAGAAGAACTGCTTCCTCTTCTTGATTTTTTTTTTTTAATTTTGGTTTGGTTTGGTTTGCTTTGGTTTGGGGTTTTTTTGTTCTGTTGGGGTTTCTTGTTTTTGTGTTTTGTTGGTTTTTTTGGTTTTTTGGTTTTTTTTCTGGTCTGGTTTGTTTTGGTGGCTTTATAGGGGTTTTTGTTTGCTTGGTTGTTTTTTGTTGTGGGGATGAGAGCAACAGAAGGTCAAGTTGCTTGGGTTTTTTTGCCTCATATTTATCGCTCTGTTACCCCACTGAAAAGGTAAAGAAAATGGAAACTGCTTTTAGAAGGGATAAAATGTTCTAGAAAGAGTTATGCCAGAATTTCAATATGCCAGCTATGGCTGAAGGAAAAGAGAGTGGGATCTTAAGCCATGTTAAAGTTTATTTTAAACCTTTGGATTACATCTAACTCCTGGAGCCAGATTGTAAACTACAGATTTGCTGAGACAGTTCACTCAGTATCAATAAACCAGTGGTCTGGGCTAATGTTCAAAAGGACTATAATCTGAGCTAAAGGATTAGAGAATGAAGGTCAGCAAATTTATACTGGTGTACACCACTACAGCATATGTATTTATTCATATTAATCATGCTACAATACCCCCCTTGCTTCCCATGCTACGTCCACACATTTTCCAGTTTAAGCACTTTATCATAGTGATTGTGAATAGTTTTGTCCTCTGAGGTTTTACTGCAATTTACCACTAGATATGTACTTAACTAGAATGGCAAGGTCAAAAATTAAGTGGGAATTCAGGCAAGGACTCCTCTTATTTCGCTTTTTCCAAACAAATGGTCACAAATACCATACAATCAGGGGATTGTTTACAACCCAGAGCCTCATTTCACTATTGGTCTATAAGAACATTCATTTACATTTTTCCCCAATTACCACTTGTATCTCTTTAGAATTCCCTCTCCCCTGCAATCCCCCAGTCTGTTATCCACAACCAATGACTCACAAACAACATTACAAGTCTTTCAGTTTTTGTATGATGTAATTCAAAGAGATCTATCATTTTATATCAATCTGACAGAAAAAATACTGCTTTCTTTTGTCTGTAGCTGCACACCTTGAAGAAGAACCACAGAGACATATATAGGAAGCTCAGGTGAATGAACCTGCATCTTAGACACAGGAACATTTACCCATCTCTTCCTGGTGGTGTGGGAGCCACGTTTACCTCACCACCAGGTGCTACAGACAGAAGGTTGTAGAGCTAAGGGGTCCTTTAAAAGGTGTGGATATACTTCAAGTAACCTTTACTGTACAGCAGTAAAGTGTTATTTCATTTTATTAATGATAAATTATATTCTGACAGGAAAACAAACTACAACCTTAGATACCAATGTAAACAATGTAAGTTTTCATAGGTCCATTTGTCCAGAGTGGACATACAGCCCTTCTGTAATACTCAAAACTTGTAAAAGCATTCACTTTATTGATCTACTGAACCATCTGCAAGCTCCCAAACTTGCAATCTCATACACTTTCTTTTAAAGGGAAGATTGACACTTTTTGCCAGAATTTGATCACGTTTGGTCAGATCGTATTTTGTATACATTCCATGGCAATAAACTCATTATCAAACCTAGACATATGATACCTAAATATCATCAGAATCAGCCATCACCTTCCTGACTAGCTCCTGAACCTGGCCTAGCCACTTTACTATGGTTTCAGGGAAGATATCCTGATAGTCAAGTATACAAAGAGCAGTTTAATACAAGGAGCCGTACAAGATCACATAGGAATGAAACACTTCCCTGTGCTCTCAGCTGTTCATGATAAAACATGCATTTCTATACATGATAACCAGGGAACAGAGTTGAGTATAAGATGGTCATCACTGTTCTGAAAGGAAATACAGTCTTAATGGGATGAATACAATGCTCATTCCTCTTTGTATAAGGAACAGTCTATCTTTGCATGCAATAATATTTTCAAAAAAAAACCCCAAGATCAACAACAACAAAATGAAGGTCATGTGTCATATCGTGACTTAATATTCTTCAATTATGCTGTAAGACAACTTTGTAGTACTGATATGTGATTTTCAGCAGACATAAGTTGAGTCAATTTCAAGATAGTCTAATATACATTCTCTTAAGGACTGCATGATCTTTAATTTCAGATATTCCTGTGTAGATACATGACTAAATTTACATATGTACTTAAACCTAGCAATACTTTGTATTATTTGGTATGTGCCTACAGAAAAAGATATATTTATATGTTTTGTAGAATCTCGGATGAAATTAATTATTTTCTAGAATGTCAAAACATTTCAATATTTCAATCACACATCCACATTGCTAGATAGTGTAAGCTTGTTTGTTTGCTTTTTCAGGCAAGAAATAATTGCACTTGAAAAGCCAACAATATTTGGTTAAATGATTTTTTTTTTGCTGAGATTTTTAGAGAGGTAAAAAGAGAAAACAAGTAAATCCAAATAATATTGATACAGAATTAAGGCTGTTGGATTTGCTGGGTTTTATTATAACACTACAAATACAAACAATTTGTTTTGGAGTTGAAGAAAGAAATTAATGGTGAAAAAATCAGTATCAGAAATTGTTTAGGTTGTTATACACTGCAGAGGGAGGGGAAAAAATTTGTTTGGATTTCACAATTCATTCTTAGTTCCTGTTTTCCTCCTTTACAGTTAAGGTTAAAACAAAGTATTTGCATAACATTCCAGAGATGTTTTAAATGGCACGATTGTGAAGAGGGAAGCTGGGGACATTTTTGCTTGCCATGTACTTAGAATATGTTTCACAATTAGAGTAGCAATCACTAGATTGTTATGCATGATGTTATCCCAGATGGGAAAATGAAATCACACAAATTGGTTTTGATTTTGAACAAAATCACTAAGTCACCAGATTTAATGAATACCACTTGAAGACACTGGAAAACTGCAGGGAATTTTATCCTTCTGAGCTCTACTTACAAAAATTGATAAATAAACATATTATCCAAGAACACTAGAATAACATTAAAGCTGTTTGCCCATCTTCAGAGTATGAAATGGAGAGGAACCTTACAATATTTTTGTGTTTTACAACACTTTTTATTTTGTGAGATGTGAATTACCAAAATTTGTGCAGAAACACTTTTTATGTTCAGGCTAAGGATGTGGTTGTTTGGGTTAAGCAAAATATTTTTATATAACACATCATATACTGTGTAGATATATATTTGAGGCACTATTAAAATGATTTCTGGACTTTCTACAGCATGCTGACTATCTGAAAACACAGCCTCCTTCACTAGCACTGGAAGCTGCATGTATAGGGACTTGTAGGTTCTAATGATCTACTGAAATCAGTGAGAATACATTATTTCACCTAATGTTTTGTTGCAGTAAAAATTTCCTTAGATATTTTTACTCCTTTGCAACAGCTTCAGTATAAAGATAACAGTCACAATACGAACAGGGAAAAAAAAATCCACCTCAAAAACAATTTCTGTATACAACTGAACTTCTGACTTTCCTAAATTTAAATATAGTACTGTCTCATACAGTAATCCAAAACATAGAACTGTACCAGTTACTAGGAAGGAAATGAACTTTATCCCAACCAAAACCAAGACAAATGCAAATAGAGTTTATGGTAGAAAGGATCCTGACTTTCCTGGTGCTCACGTGGCTCTAAGAAGGTCTGCAATATGTTAACATATTATCAAACCTGATCTCTTTACTTTCTGCCTACCAATTTCTTAGTTATTGTATTCAGTACAAGTGGAAAACTAAGAAATTTTTCAGGCAGAAGCTAGGAGATGATGTGAACATCAGACTGCCTTTTTCTTGTATTTGAGTCAAGTTGTCACTCTCTTCTTTGAGCATAGACTCTTTGAAAAGTCTATTAATTTGATTTATGCCACTTTTTGGCCAGTACAGCAGGAAAAAAGCAATTAAATATAATATGCTGCCCTCATTTCTAATCTATGAAATGAGTGCAACATTCTGAGTCAGTAGCTTCAACAGGAGCCCTGGGGAAAAAAAATAAAATAATTCAGTCATCTCATGGAACTAAGGAAATATTTCTTGTAATGACTCTACAATCCATGACAAGTCTTTTAAGAACTGGATAATCCACTTGTCTGTAGAAAGACATTTTAAAACCTATAAAGCAACTCAGTTTTGGAAACCGATTCTTACCAAACATCCATCAATAAATAGGCTTTCTTTAACAGAAAACAAATTACATCTTCTGAATCAAGTAAGGGTGTGGGCATAATGTCCAGCTGGCGCATTTTTTTACTCTAGGATATTTTCTTGAAATGTGAAGCACGAGCTCAGACTGCTGCAAACTTTCAGGATTGATTCAACTACCAGAAACAGTGGTAATCAAGAAAGACTGTTGTACTCTTCCAGCACATTTCAACTAACTCAGAAAAAAAAGAGTTACAAAATCAGGCAATCTGGTGATTTTCACATATTTAAAAAACTTACAAATTTTTAAGCTACACCTTCCAAATGAAGTGGCATCAGGTTAGCTACAATTTACATGTCAAATACATTATCTGAGAATGCCATGAGCCACTAGCTTGAACTTTACAACATCTGCCTTCAGCAGCTGGAGTACCTCCTCCAAATTCTGTCTTGCTGGTAATCTATTACATTTTTTCCCCTTTTTCTGAAAGTAGACAATGAATTTCACCAGCTGGCAGGGCGTTCTAGAACCCCATTACTTATGATATTCCTTGTTAAAGCTTCAGATTGCTGAGCTACAGTAAGCTGTAAGGACTGATTAAACTGATCAAATCACTGCTTTCTTCTGCTCATATATATATATAAAAAAACTAGATAGCAGCTATTGGCATTGCAGTTCCTTCTTTTACAGAGTAACCCTCTCGAACTAAGAGGTGAGATAGAAAGCAGCTTTGCAGAAGAGAATTGGGGTGTCCTAAATGCGAGCAAGTCAGCAGTGTGCTGGTCTGGTGAAGGCCAACCACACACTGGGCTCTATTAAAAGAATGCAGTCATTAACTAGGCTACAACAATAATTTCAAAGGAAATTTTCTTCATCAAAACTTATTTTCAATTTTCTTTTGGGAAAAAGAGGAAAGAAAAAAAACCCTACTTAATGAAAATCTTTGTATCATGGCATTCTGATGCTTCTTCCACAGTCCAATGGTAAAGCATCAGACACTGTTCACAGAAGTCTTCTTAAAACACTTAAAAAAAAAAAGTTTTAAAAAATCCCACGAAAAATTTTCTTATCTTCATTTATTAAGGTTTCGTCAACATCTACACATTGAAGAATTATTTCTGACAGAATACTGGAGAACATACACAGTGTCAGAGCGTGCAACAATTGCTCTTATGTTTCAGTGATGCTGGCTGACAGCAGCTGAACATGAGCCAGCAGTTCCAGCAATAGTGTGGCCAGCAGGACCAGGACAGTGACTGTCCCCCTGCACTTGGCACCGGTGAGGACACATGTTGAGGGCTGTGTCCAGTTCTGGGCCCCTCACAGCAACAAAAACATTGAGTAGTTCTGCAAACATATAGGGGAGTCAGTAAGTTTTCTCACTGAGTCATTTTTAATGTCTCTACTAGGTGTCTACAGAAACTACTGTTTCTTACCATATTCATACGGCACCCTGTGGTTTTAATAGTCAGTGATACAAAAGCACCTGAAAATAACTGGCTGTAGGTATCGGTTTCCTCAACGTTCCATTTTTATCTGCAGGAGCCCAGATAGCTTCCAGAGTTTCTGGTAGCCCCAGTGACAGTTGACAAACTCATTCAGAATCTCCAGGATGTGCCTATTTTTTATAAGTACTCCCATACAAAACCACTATTTCCAGTCTTGATTTCTGTAATGAAGGGATGAATTGAGAATCTCCGTGTTAGAAAGAGTAACCACCTCCTGGCCATTCTGACAGGATGTGTGCAAGTCCCTCCTTACTGTAGTATCTGAAAGAAAACAAACACATTTAACACAATTAGCAGTGAAGAGTGGTGGCCCTCAGGAGTTGGTGTTGGGGCAGTACTGTTCACTATATTTGCTGCTGACATGGGCAGTCGGATCAAGGACACCCCGAGCAAGTTCAAAGATGACACCAATCTGAGTGGTGCAGTTGATACACTGGAGGGAACTGATGGGGCAACCCGAGGGACAGGCTGGTGGTTCAACATGTCCTGTTTTTGCCAAAGAGGCAATCCCAGGCAAAAATATAAGCTGGGTAGAGAAGTGTCTGAGGCCTGTGGAGAAGGACTAGGGGGTGATGGTTCACAAAAATACCTCAACATGACCCCACAATGTGTTCTCACAGCCCAGAAAGACAACTGTGTCCTGGGCTACATCAAAAGGAGCGTGGGAGGTCGAGAGAGGGGATTCTCCCCCTCTGGTCTAGTCATGACACTCCACCTGGAAGACTGTGTCTGCTGTCCCCAACAAAAGAAGTCTATGGAACTGTTGGAGCAAGTCCAGAGGAGACCACAGAGTTGCAAAGGTGACTAGAGCACTTTCCTGTGAAGTCAGGTTGAGAAAGCTGGTGCTGTTCAGCCTGGAGAAGAGAAGGCTGCATGGAGACCTCAGAGCAACCTTCCAGGTTGTGAAGGGGGCTAAAGGGAAGGTGGACAGGGACTCTTCATCAGGAACTGGACAAGGACAGGACAAGGAGGAATGGATTCAAACTGAAAGAGAGTAGGGTTAGATCAGATATTAGGAAGATATTCTTCACTGTGAGGGTGGTGAGGCACTGGAACAGATTGCCTAGAGGAGTTGTGGATGCCTCATCCTTGACAGTGTTTCAGGCCAGGTTGGATGAGGCTTTGAGCAACCTGATACAACAGAAGGTGTCCCTGTCCATGACAGGGGTTGGAATGAGATGATCTTTAAGGTCCCTTCCAACCCAAACAATTATATGAGTCTAATAAACACTGTATGTAGAGTTATTATTCATTAAAATATATATCGTATCTATTTGGAGGACAGTATATTTTAGTGACATTTTTCTAATTTTTTTCAAAGAAGAGTTTCTTAAATTGTACAACCACTACGTATTTAGAGGTTTCAGACATGTCTATAAGACAAAAGACATGGTTTGGGGTTAAGAACCTGAAGCTTAAATGGACACATTTCAACAAGAAGCAGGAAGTGGATAACCATGCCTTGGAAGAAATGGAATACATTTCTTTGGCACTAAAGTCTGTTAGAAAATCTATACCATCATGGACACAGTGGGCATAGACTTCTGTAGACCCTTTATTTTTCTACTTTATCTTAGTCTCACTTCCTTTCTGTGTTTAAGAACCGACCTTTTTGGAGGGTAATTATAAAACTGTTTGGGTTTCATTTGGGGTTGGTTGGTTGGTTGATTGGGTTTGGGTGTTTTGTTTTGTTTTGTTTTGTTTTGTTTTGGTTGGTTGGTTGGTTGGTTTTGGGTTTGTTTGTTTTTGTTTTGTTTTGTTTTTCTTTTGCTTTGTTTTGTTTTGTTTTTTTGGTTTGGTTTGCTTTGCTTTGCTTTGTTTTCTGGATTTCACTATGAAAATTGACCAGGCTAAGAAATCTGTCCATTTAGGTACACTAAGGTAATTCTTTACTTGCCTGTAATTTTTACCAATGTTTTCAGGCTCAGGGTAGGTATCAGCTGATCAGCTTTGTCAAGATTTTTGAAGTAATTTATCTTCCTTTATGAAAGCAGAAAACCACTTGTAATTGTTCCCAGATTCTCAGATTGTAATCCTGAGCCTCAGTTATCTGACAAAGATATATTCCAGAGTGCTCTGTGCCTTTTAAGAGCTTAACAAGTCAAGAGCTAAGACCTTGCAGATAAGGCTTTGTCCCCTACATTCTTCACTCTAATGAGAAAGGAGATAAAACAACTGAAGATTTACTTCAACAAGAAAATCAGTAAAGAGAATAGAATCAACAGCTGTTGTCAAAGCAAACAGAAGCAGCAGATCAATAGTAAAATCAGGTGGATATTTATGGTAGATCATACATAACACCACATGTAAATACATTGATAACCTGTGTACGTTTTTCTTTGCATGAAGACAGATTTGGGCCTTGGCACTGACTTTTATTCCAAAGCTTCAAGTGGTTTTCAGTATCAAATACCTAAGGAAACAGTTTAAGGACATTTTTTGTGAACAACATTAGTGCCTAATGAACATGTTTCCAATCTACCAAATGTTTTTGTTTGTCTCAAACTATCTAAAATCACTTCTGTATGTTCTGTATGTTCTGTAGGTTTACTTAACTCTGAGGAAAACATATTTCAATTTATTATTTGTAGTGTATTTTTATGAAACTGGTTGCATCAAGTAATGGGAGGAAAGAAATCCTTATATTTAAACATAACTTGATATACATGAGTTTGTATGCAAGGAATTCAGTTTGATTTCTCTCATGGCTCATAGACTCTCATCTTTTAGGGCTCATATTTGTGTTTTTCATGCACATAAATCCTTGGAAAAGCACCGAAAGCACATGATCAGGTGGAACACGACTAAAGTTTATGTAGCAGGATTGGAAATATTATCTTCTACCTCCAAAGAAGGGAAATGTTTCTATAACAGTTGTAGAGCAATTATTTTAAAATTTGTTGATCATACAAGTGGTAACATCACAGAACAAAATCTGTCTTAATGAGATGCAAAGTAAGAGTCTCAAATTTGAAAGTTACATTAAAACAAAACACTAATAAGGTTATATTGCCCTTTGTTTTGGCTGTAGTTGGAACAAGATCTTTAAACGTTGATATCTGAAGTGTTTTATTTTGATATAAGAGAATCCAATCTCTTTGTAAAAGAAGTACAAGTAAAACATCGTATTTTTTTCACATCACATTTCAGTCAGATTCACATTTTTTACCCGTCTGAACGGATTCTTGTAAATAGAAGGTTAAAATGTTTTATGTTTTCACTGTGCCAACTGAAACAAAAACAAATTTGAGCCATTAGCAAGTTATGAGAGACTATCCAGAGAGATTTCACAAGGCTCCTGTCTTCAGAAAAATATTTTCTTTTCTATGTATTCCTTGTGTGATCACCAGTCAGTGGCAGATTCAAAACAGATGTCCACAATTAGCAATCCCACAATTCCTGGTTGGTGACTCCTGATGCATTTGCACTGATATGAAGCTACTGCCTCAAGAGTGAATTTCAGGTCAAATTTACCACTTGTATACACTGCTTGCTGAAGAGTCTCAGACCTTGCTTGGGTAATCTAGCTGGTATTCCTGGGGAAAACCTATACTTTTTCCAGAATTTGAATATCTTCCTTGCTACCAGGTCCAACAACTTTCTGTTAGACTGTTTTCCACTGGAGCTCCTGTATTGGATTCATATCTAGCAGACAAAACAGCCTGGTGTATTTCCTAGGAAGACCTTGACTTCATCTGTCAAGATAACTTCCACTTTGTAGCCAGCCTGACTTTGTTTGCCTGGTCAATGAAAGAAAAGACTACACGTTTGAGAATGCCAAGAGCTTCAAGTCGGTCAGGTGTTGTTTTTTGTTTAGGAAATCTGAATCATCAGCCACTTCAGAAGTATCTGAGCTAACTTGTTCAAAGATAAAGCAGCCTGTGAACAAATATTCTTCAGCTAAGCCACTAATTTATCAGTGGTGCTGCCCAGAACCTTGAAGTAAAATTTGGTATCATGGGCCTGATCACATCTCATGACCATTGCCATGACTTATTTTTAAGGCTGAGGAGCTGAGGTTTTTCTATGTTTTTGGGTAAGACTATGAGACTATAAACACCTCAGTAAAACACAGAAATTATTGCAATTTGCAAAAACATATCCCTGCTAACTTATCCCCCCACACTTTTCTTCTGTTTCCACATTTTCAGACATTACATAAAAACATACATAAACCAGACAGTTTATACTGAAGATGTATTAAAGGAAATTTTATTTTTAATTCTTGCTTGTTTAATACCATGCTGTGACAAAGTATCACTAGTGAATATACATTTAAAAAGTTCCCAAAGAGTTAGAAACATACCTTTAGAAACATTACTTCATCTGTTTTATCACTCTTTATCTTATCCCTACACTATACTGAATTCAGTTTCCTCTGCCCTCTTTTACTCTCCTCTGTGGTGAATGGTCTCTGGAAAATACTGGGTGTGGATAGACTTCCTTGCTCACTAGGGAAGAGAGGAGTTTTCCCATCCCAAGAAGTGTTGGTTGTTATTGTTCCTCACACCCTTCTGAATCATAAATAACCCCCTGCTTTTCAATATCAGTCTTTTCAACACAGGAAAAAAAAGTGAAAAAAAAGTATTTAAAATCATGCCCTCTACCAAAAGGCACAGAGTACAATTTACCAGGCACATGGATAAACTCCACCCTTGATGTCTGATCATAAATCTTTTATTTCTGTGGGAAATAGTTAGGCATATTATATACAGAGATATAAAAAGCATAGCTTTGCCCCTCAGTGAAGTCAGTTTATTATGAAATCTCACAATTCTTTCTTCATGCTTTAAATTAAATGCTGCACATTCATTCCTGTTATTCAGAGGAACTATCAGCTGTACAGGCAGATTGCATCAAAGCTGAACAATATAAAGGTTATTCCCTAAATTAGCCAAGTTCTACCTACCTACCACAAAAACAGGAGGGTATATTATATATTTTAATGTGGACAAAGGGGACTCCACCTATTTCCATTTGGGATTTATCACTAGCATCTCATATTCATTCCAAAGATGGAAAATAAATTAGATCATATGAAACTCACAGGATTTGCTGTTAAAATGGTTTGATATTTTGTCTACAGATCATAGAGTTGTCACAAATGTACTGGAGGGAATTCCAACACAATATTCATTTGAGTAAGGCTAATATTTTTAAAATATAATAATCATATTTTGATAGTGAAATTACTTGTGATTTGAGCTGTAAGATAGACACACGTACTGGGAAAGTTTCATATTGTAGTCTTCCTATTTCTAGGAAGCAAGCTCCATCCTTTGCTACCTTTGAACAGGATTATTATTCTAAAAATTAATTCCTGTAGATTTGACAGTTGCAATAAATTGAACACATGGTGGAGGGTGTACAGGGGGAAGAAAACAATACTGATACAGCTATTCCCCCTTCTCTTTCTTCCTTCTATTTCTATAATACCTGTACAATATGGAGGGAATGGAAACAGCTTAAGAATGTTTTTTTCTGCAGTTTATATCAAAGAACCCATTTCATTTTTGAGAAGGGAACGGATGATGTGAATACATTTCTCTGAATTTAACCTCTGAGAATGAGAAATCTCCATCAACAATTTCCTAGAAAAAGATATTTTTTAAGTGGATAAACATTTGTCCTCAATTCTAGGGCAAATTCCTTCTTACATGCATTCATTTAGTTGGAAGTATTTTGTGTCCCTGCTTACTAAAAAATGTTGTTACATGTATATTGAGAGAGAACTGAATCTAAGCAACAATAAGAAAAAATAATTACACAATTAAACAGTTGCAGAGAAACAAAGTAAATGCAATCCAAGTGTGATCTTATTCAAATATAACAGTTTTGCTGTTATATTTTTTTATATTGTTTTGCTGTTCTCGCAGTTCTTGTTTAGGAAAAAAAGCTACTGATTTATGCTAGACAAATTCTGATATTTGGAAATACATTTTCTAGTCATGTTATATAAAGCTCTCTCACATGGTCAAATGACATTTTACCATCTGCTCAAGTCTCCATTAAAAAATTACAAATTATTGGCCTCTTTTGATTACAAATGATTGGCCTCTTCTGATTCAGTTCACATTATCCCAGTTTCTCCATAGTTAGCATCCACTGAAGGTGGCTTGTAGAAGATGAATGCTTTGATCACTCATCTTAGTTTGATCAACAAACACCATTTTGGATTGTTACCATTCAAAAAATACCACCCTAAGTGAAACCTTGCTGCTTGCTCACTTTTATTTTCCCAGACTTCTGCTGTGACATTTTTGCTGTGACGAAAGCAGTTCCGAAGACCTGTGACTTCCACTTATTATTTCAGAGGATGTGTCAGGACAAAGCCGGACATGGAAACTTCTGCTCTAGCTGGGGGGAGGAGAGGGAAGGGGTGTTATCTTTTTCTAAGGTGAGAAGTAGGTCTCAAACAATAAACTTTACACAGGAAAAATTATTCATCCCTGATGCCATTCCGGGGAAAGGGAGTTCTAAGCCTGAACATGCTGGAGGAAGTTTTACATATCTCATTGACCTCAAACAGTCTTATGAGAAAGTGTCATTCAAAAACCTTGCTTACTGGCTCATTCATTCTTTCCTGTTGGAACTTGGAAAAGGATCCACCAGCATTTTATTCCAAATAAAAGGCAAATCAGGTTTTACCCATTGAAATTTCCTTTGCCAGAATGAACAAATCTTGTCTTGTTATATTGCCTCAGAGAAGATAAATTGCACTCCCTAATCACGGTAAAGTCAACCTCCCTATTCAAGTACATGTGAATAGAGATGTAGTTACATTTTAGACACCTTTTATTTGGCAATGTTGTTATATTTCTAGTATCCAAACTCGTCATAATTTTGATTTCTTTCCTCTTTATTTTGAAAATGTTTAGAGATACCTAATAAATCTACAAGGGTCTGAATCCAGACTAAAAATTATTATTTATTCATTTAATGTCCACAAAAATTCATGGCAACAATGTATTAAAATAACTGTCAGTCTGAGCCTAAACAACTCACCAAAGAATTAAAAACAAAATCTGTGGCAGAACAAGGAATTAATTATAAGTCCGCAAACTCCAATATCTCACATCTCAGCAGTTTTGGTTTAAGCAGCTGCTTGGCCCAATTGTTTCTTCCTTATCTACCTTCCTTACAAACATCACCTTATCTCTTGTGCCAGTCCAAATATTAGTGTGGTGCTTGGTAAAACAAATCAAGGAACCAGCTCCTAGCGACAGGATCCATATATGCTCCAGGACCAGACAAAAAATGATGCTAAATCAAAGCCAGTCTAAGAAGGACTGTAATAGATATTTGTTTTAAAAGAGGCAGACATGAGACAATGCTAATGAGAAAGCAATGAGTCTGCTTTGTTTCCACAGTTGCTATTTTTAAACATTTTTCACACCATCCTTCAGCATTCTCTTTTTTCTCCCCAAGAGATTAATCACCCTATTGCAAAATGAACCAATAGTATTGGAGTGAATACTTTCAAAGATGCACAAAAGTTAAGGGGGTCTGAAACAATAAAAGTAATTTGGTCACTCCCAATAATATTTGTTACATGGTCATACTGCTAATAAACAGTTTTCCATCAGCATTAGGAATCTTCTATTCACCAGGTTGTACACATGAACCTACATCTTAACAACGTTCCCAATGTACCTGCACCGTTTGCAATAGTTTAGGAAGGTCTAGACTAGGCAAGGCTTTACAACATTAGTACACAAGCACAATTTTCGGAAGGAAACTAATTTTTGTGACAGAATGATGAGGTAACATTTAACACAGATTCAGAGAAAACCACAAAAGTAATGAACAAAAACTTGTCAGTTTATCAGTCAATCTATCCCAGTCAATCAATAGTTGCAATGTTACCACCACAGTTAATATCATAAGATATTCACCAAACCAAATCCAAGGCAGATGAATTCTGAAAATGATTGAACCACATAGTGAAGATCACTGTATTTCAGACCTATGTTCTACTGAATACTTTCTTTAAAATATTTATTTATAATTGCTTCCTATTGCATAGTCTGGGAAACACACACATGTAAGAAATTAATAATAGAGCACATCAAATATTTTGTTTTCTAAACACAGATGTGTAGATTTGTAGAAGAGACTTGGCTGGCAAAAGTGTTAAATGCTTATGGATCTATCTGTTTGACTTTTGGTTATTTGCCACTAACAATGAATCTAACTCTTCAGAGTTAGCAACAAACCCCTCAAAAGAGAATTTTCTCAGCAACAAACCCCCCAGAAGAGAATTTTCTCTTTCCCTCCTGGCCACAACACACCTGATTCTTAAGTTCACTGCATTTATCTGCATAATTTTCCCACAGAAAATAAAACTGCTGCTTTGCTGTGATATTAAATCATTAGGACATGATTTTAGGGTTTTTTTTCTCCTTGGTGTCTTTCCCATGTCTGGTGTCTACTGAAAAATTAGTTTCTCACTTTAGCTTTCTGTATGATACACTGTAAGGTTTCCTTAATTTACCATTTAGTGACTCAACTTTTTGAACAGTAAATTTGTTAGCACGAAGAACTTGATAACCCAAAGGTACTGAAAAAGCAAATTGATTTTGGTATGATGCATTGTTATAAACTGTATAGGCCACAGTTAAACATAATTGTAGCTCTGACAAACTGGCTACCAAATGCTAATTAAAACGTCAGTTTTCTTCTTCTAAGCAAAACTGCAACATGTGATAACAGTCTTTAGGCTGCATGCTTTCATTTACGTAAGAGCATGGCTATGCAGTCTACCAGAAGAAAAAGGAGAATTGGTATTACAGTTTGATTTTTGATTGCTGAAAGTTGTTGCATTGCTTTGAATGCTATGATTAAAACAACCATTAAACCCCCAGTACCTTTAGTGCAATGGATAGGAATCATCAGGAAACAATTCACAGATATAAGGCTATTATCAAGAACCTGCCCCACAATGCAGAGTAGGGATTCTGAACATTTCTGACCTACATCTAACAGCAAACACTCAGAACAGATCACAACCTGCTGGAGGTAAGAGGTTGACATAGTTCTAAAAATGCCCACATTTTTGCCAACCCATGCTAAAGCAGAGTGTGTGAGTGTATGTCAGGTATCTAGGGAATAATCTGCTGGATAGATCTGACTTCCTGATACCACCCCAGAGGATTTCAAACAGGCAAGAACACGAAATAATCTGGCCCACTATACATGTAGTGACTGCCTCCACAGTTAAGTAACAGAGGGTATAAAAATGTACTTAAGACTTTCTGCAAGCTAGTAACTGATATATTATTCCATTTTTGTGTTTTCCTGAGGGCATTGGCACTTTATTTGTCAAAGGCAGTCCCATTTTATAACCAGTATTTTGAATGTCCAACTTTTCCACACACATATATCCTAGAAGTCTTCTTATTTTCTCTTCACTTGTAGGTAAACTCTCCTAAATGAATAAACTAAAATTTGAGATGACACACAGGACTTTGGACTCTTAGTCAGGTATCAGACTATATTACATTTTAAAAGGTTTGGGAAAGGGTGTATTTTGTGTTAGATGTGGTAAAAGACATAATACCTGGCCCCAAGAAATCCAGTCTTATTACGCAGCACACAATAAGGGGATGAGGCGAACAGAACAGGAGAGAATTTATGACAGTAAGGAAACATAAATGTGAAAATTGGGAAGGCAAAAGACACCAGTCACCACTTAAAAAAAGGATATCTCCTTATCATTAAATATGATATAAGTGATGATAGAGAAGGGCATTGCACTGCTTCTTCTCGACGACGGATCTAAAAATGAGTAAAGCAATGGCTTTGTGCTCAGTGAGGTCCTCAGGAGACAGACTAGAAAGCTGAGAGCTCCTTCAGGTAAAGTGGTTGAAGAAATATAACCAACATCTAATGGCAAAGTTCTATCTAATTGCATCAGAAGTGTGAGACCCTGAAAAAAATCATATGATCTGAGCTGAAAAATAGACATGCAATCATACGCCATTTACAGGTGTAATATAGGAAAATAGGGAAAATATTATAGCTATAGAAGGGAGAATGGCAATAGTCAGATAAAATTGACAGTACTCAGTACTTTATCACATGCAACAGAAATACCCATCAAATACCAGTTATTTAGTTTTGGTTGTAAAGGTAAATACTGGGGTAGGATATTAGCATGGCAGCTACTCCCAGCTAAGACCTGCTAGAGGAGGTACTCAGAAATTTAAGAAATCCTACCTTTCTAGTGCAAAGATGTCTGTGCTGCAGAAAAAGAGGGAAAGGGAAGACTGGAAGCAGTAACACAAAGAAGGCCAGTAAGGACTAATGAATCATGCTTAGTTAAATTAATTTGTTTGGAGGTACTTTGTGACAGCAGCGACTTGAAGACTCAGAGCTTTACAGAAGTCTTCAGGATGTAAAAGATCATTTACTGGGCAAGATCCACCTGCATTCAGATTTGTACATTCAAATGTATTTGTCTGTCTAATAAAGACAGACATCGTCCTTGTTTGGTTGCTTAATAATCCTTACTATTCCTGAACAATTGTTGCCTCTCCCAGATGAGGCTGTGTGCATCACAAAGATGTGTAACACTTTTCTGTTACTTAGGGTTTAAAATATGTAAGTTCGGACATAATTTTGCTTCCTCCACAGCTGCAAGTATGATTTTTCCATTTGCTTTTTCGCCTCACAAGCGATGGTTTTAATATTCTCACCACACTGTAAACACCCAGTTTACAAAACAGGAGGATGACTGAAATGGTGACAACAGCTCTCAGCAATGAGAAGTAAAGAAAAGACTACATCTGGAAGAACATGATGAAAACATTCCTTGTAAAGAACTCTCAAACAAATAACATACAATTTAAATCGGGCAGGATGAGAGAGATTTTAACTATCAAGTGTGATTGCCTTTTTTTAATACTTTACTTTTAAGGGGGACTTTAAAGTGATTTTGTTTGCATCTCTTAACACATGGATCATTAGTTCAGTACCTCCTTCTGTGTTTAGAAAAGACACTTTGCATTTATTTTCTAATGTTTTAATAAATCTAAACTTAGAACAAGGTCAAATATTGCCTTCAGGTTCTTTTTTCTTGATAAAACTTAAAAATCTCAAATTTTCAGAACAACTGATCCTCATGTAGATTTGAAAAGTCAGATGAAAGACTAGTTTTCTTTCACAGTACATGAATACTTGTACTTATAAAATCCAATATACATGTTTATTAAGTAATAATTGTCTTTACACCTGTGTTACCAAAAGTGACTTGTAGTGATACCCCTACACTGACATCTTTGAAACCATGCCATGTCAGTGAGTTACAGTTCATCTCAGACAAGTATTAGGACTTGCTTTTGCTAGCTTGTGGCTTTTGTAAAAGCAGTGGGAATGTTTTGTAGGTCAATCTCTGAAGTATGAGACATGGCAGCTTTTCAACAAACTAGTAGTCAGGGTACAAAATTCCTTTTCTGGGTGAAAATCTGAGACGTGGAAAAATTGTTGCATATTGGGAAAAGACTCATAATTTCTTAGGACAAGAATCCTCAAATGTTGTTTGCTGCAATTGATGTAATATTTTTACTTGGCTTTTCAAAATAAACTTGAGATGATGTTCCACAACCTCTCTGAACCCTAAAAGCGGAGCAGTTTAGACTAATCCCATGGCTGGAAATCTGGTTTCAGACAGGCAAACTGTTGGTGAGGTGGGCAAGTTTCCATGGAAACCTGTCTAGTTTCTGTCAAGAGTAACCAAGAAAAAACAACTAGTTCCCACAGAGTGTTTTGATGATATTGACTCAGCATTTTTTTAAACAGTTCTATTTAGAAACTACCAGGACTTGTATCTCAGAGCTAGTTTGGAGAGACTGACAGAGTAACACGTTGTGATCACAATTCTTCATGTACAGACATAATTGCTATGCAAATAGGTATGCACAAACCCACAAATCTCATCTTAAAGAGTAAACTCTCAGTTTCTTACCTTCAGCATTATGCTTACTCCTGTATTGCTGTTAATTCAGTGAGTGTCAAGAGGTTTCTGAACCTAGATAAAGTAGACCTTTACAATTCTGTTATTAGCAAGTTTTTTGAAGAGATTCCTATTTTTTCCTGGAAGTCCATTCAAATATTCTAGCACTTTGTTCCATGGTAGAGCTTTTAAAGATCAAAACAAACCAGACATATGGGTGATACTATAAAAAATACGAACAGAGATCTCAACGTTTCAGCAAAACACTAGTAAATTTGGGATTATGCATTGTGAAATAGAGAAGGGTGGATAGAGTGTGATAAGAGCTTAGTATATTAGCACTTAAAATTATTATGCCTTAGTGATCAGTCTTTGCTGTGACAAAACACAGGACAGCAGCAGATGATAGACCACATCTATCACTCGGAAACACCAGAACTACACTTTGTGTGTTGAAGATGCAGGCTCTGCTTCTATACAATTTAAAAGGAAAGCATTTAGTTGGGAAACAGGCAAAACACATTCCACTGGAATAGCAGTAGTGTGATATGTTCCTCAATTGCAAGTAATTTAGACCCTTGAACATCACGCATACAGACCTCAGGAGCTGCAGTTTATCTCACAGTCAGGTCTTCCTACATTTTGTTTGGAATACAGGGGGGATTACAAAATTATTATACTGACATGATTTCTCACAGCTCTGCAATCTACAGATCTTTATCCTTCAGTGTACAAATATGGATTTTGTTCCACACTCTGTTCTTATTTGTTTGTTTCTGTTTGTGGGTGGGGTGATAGTAGGTAAAATTAGATTTTACCACTGTGCAATTTACTCATTCTACACCTAAGAACCTCCAGGGCTTATCCTGTAACATATTGCTTCCAGGGTATTAGCTTTAAATGAAAAAGAGGAGGCACATATATGGCTGGTAGTCCTTGGGCATTAATGATCATGAAAGAATGTAAGCTCACATTATTATTATGAACTGTGTGGTTTAAGTCTCTCTACTAGTAAAATTTTGTTGAGATTCTACTAACTCTTGAGGAAATAGAAAGGATTTGTGGTTTTGTCTGAATTGAGAAATATTAAAAAAGTTGCCTGTTCCAGTTCTTAAGAGCAATTTTTCAGGTATTGACAGCATTATACAATTAGATCAGAATCCTTACATGATCCATCTCACAGATACTTAGGAATCTGCAGAAATAAAAACCTCTCTTGAACCTTAACAGCTTTCAGAAATATGGATAGAATCATACAATCACAGAATGGCCTGGGTTGGAGTGGTCTTTACAGATCCTCTAGTTTCAAACCCCTTGTTGTTGACAGGGACACTTTTCTCTAGATCAGGTGGCTCAGAGCTCCATCCAAACTGGCCTTGAACGCTACCAGGAATGGGACACCCACAGTTTCTCTGGGCAACCTGTGCTCTGTGAATAGTCTCTCTCCATCTTTCTTGTGGGTTCTCTTCAGGTACTGGAAGGCCACATTCAGGTCATCCCAAAGCCTTGTCTTTTCCAGGCTGAACAATCCCAATTCTCTTGGCCTTTCCTCATAGCAGAGGTACTTTATCCTTCTAATCATCTTGATGGCTTTTTTCTGGACTCACTCCAGTGTGCTGATGTTCTTCCTCTGCTGGGGATCCCAAAGCTGGACCAGTATTTCAAGTGGAGTCTCCCCAGAGTGGAGCAGTGGGGCAGACAGCTATACTAGAGTTGTTATAGCAAACTCCAGAACTAAAATTTCTTTCAAATATACCTAGTGGTGTTACATATCTAATTACTGTAGACCTAGTTATTGTAAAAAAAGCATTAAAGGCAAAAGAACTACAGTCATTGATCAATGCAAGGTAATGTAAATAAATAAGCTGGACACTGAGGTGTTGCCAATGAACTATTGCACCATTACAGAGCATCACGCAAACTGGAGCAGAAGAGAATTTTGCCAGAGTTCATACTTAAAGATTTGGCACTAGCATAATTTCATTTCATTACTATACTTAATCACATAACAAGCATGCAGATGAGTAGGATATCATTCTTATCATATCTGACGTCAGTAGCCTAAGACAGATAATGAGATATTTCTTGGTATCTCATCCCCTTAAGGTCTTTTCAGTTCAGAGCAAAAGATTCTTTGGAATATGCAACCTAAAAAAGACTTAGTTTAGATTTGGATAGATGCTGGAAATGAGGTTGTCATTTTTTAGCCAAGGAATTACAGTTTTTTCCTACATAAAAATGAGGCTAGAAGTTCAAAGAGGAAGTAACAAGATTACTTTGGCACACAGGATTACAAGCCTGTTTCTTCTCTTTCAGTCTGAAGCACTTCAGCTTTTATTCGAGCATGTGAGTTACAATACTCCCTAGTGACTTAACTGCACCACCAATGTTTATATTGCTAGCGACCCTCTCCAGGTAAATAGTCTGTCTATAGACAAATAACTCAATAGCAATACATTACATTTGCAGGCTGATTCTAAGGCCAGTGATTCCTTTGTGGCTTGTGCTACTGCAGTCTATCTTCCAACAAGGGAAAATAAGATTTCCCCCCTCTTTTGAAATCTTCCCATATAATTTTCTACTTGGTGAAATTTCTAGCTCTCTCCTTAGTGAACTCCTTAGTGAATTTAGTGAACACTATCACAAAAAACTTAACCTCGAAAGAACATCCCTCTTCTTCTAGTTCTTGATGCTATGAAAAGTGCAGTAAACTCTCTCTCCTAATCAATATTAAAAAATAAAATCTAAACAAAACCAAAACTCTTTGAACACTTATCACCCAGAGAGGCAACTAAATGCCTAAAAGCTTTTCTGATCACTAAGCCTTTAATGAGCAAGACTTACCATCATATGGTACTTTAGGTTCAAAGGGATGTCTGGAAGTCACCTAGTGCAAACTCCTGCTCAGTGCAAGCTCCATGTGTATATGAACGCTTTAAAATAATTTCAAAAATGTTTATAGCTACAGTTTGTGTACAAAATAGGGCTAGACTGTACACCTGGTCTAAACTCCAAACAAGGGGAAGTGAAGATATCGAGTGCAAAATATTGTCATCGTTATTGAGATTTTGTGTCTGAAATGTATTTTTTTTTATAACCACTCTGCAAAGATATTTTTATTCACAGGATCTGGTTGGAACTTGAAGTTATTTCAATGTTAAGAGAATTTTCACCCTTTCACCTTTCATTTTTTAGCAGGTTGCAAAATAGCTATTTTTGACAAAAGACCAGGTGGCAGCAAACAAGAGGAGAGAAAGAGGGAAATATAAATGCATTTCTTTAAAACATAGTGAAAATTAAATACAACAACTTGTGTTACCATGCAAATTTTCTCACACTTGTCCTTTTGGCATCTCTTGGATTAGTTAACAGGTTTTATCACTTCCAAACTAATCACTCAATAAACATATGCCTTAGACCTTTCTGCTAAACAGATGTTGTTTTGTTTGAATAGAGATGAGATATGTTATGACCCCAACATCTACAACTACTGTTGCAAATGTACTTTTACTCCCAGTTATTTTCAAAGCAAGCCAATTTTTTTACTTACTGTTTTAACTTGAGTATGATTAACCTTCCTTTGCCTTCCTCCAGATTTGGTAATGATCTAAGAATTGCCAAGTATTTCAAGTTGAACTCCATCTTCAATAAAATGCTTTTCCTGTTGACATATGTGATACACAACAGTTTTACTTCTTGTTCACCTTTCAAAGTCCCTGAAACCAGATTCCCTCTGTTGTGCATTACAGACTGCTGGAAGGATGTGTTGACAAAGAGCCAGCAGGGCTTTATCTATCTAGCATAAGGCACAGATAAAACCTCATAGACACTGAAATCTGTCGCATAATGTGCATGCCATTATATTTCAATATCTCAGATACTTCAGGACTTCTTGTCTCCTAGTCCTTTTTTCACCTCCTTCTCCCCAAAAACATTACATTAACTCAGTACCTTAGAATGGAAATTACATATGAATTTTCTGAAAAAAATATGGAATTAATTCCTTCCACAGGTCCACCTGATGATCTTTTAGAATACAGATGATCTCGTACTCTCTCCACCGAGCATGTTTGAACAATGCTAATCAAGCCATTGAAATTAGAGGAGAACGAGGAGAAAACACCTAATGTTGCCACCAGTAAACTTAAATTATGGCAAAACTCAAAAAAAAGTCTCTTAGGAAACAGTTTTGTTATCCAACTCAGCAAGATGCACGAGTTAAAAGGGAGGTGTACCATTTCAGATCAGTATATTTCCACACTTTTCTGTGACATGCAGGAAGATGGTGCAGTGGAAATGCCAGAGAGATCAATATTTCAAGAAAAAAGTTACCAACATGAAAATATTACCCACTATGAAAAATGACATATTTACTTATCAACCTGGGCATATTTAATATGCAGGTTTAGATGGGTATTTATAAAAATTGAGAGTAACAGAAGGAATTTTTAATGATCAAAGGCATACTTCTGTAGTATATACTATGGTGTTTTTTAAACCCAAACCAGGCTTTTTCAAACCCAGAAACTAAACTGGATTACTTAGCAGTCAAAGTGGGAAATATTTTCAACTCGTAGTTGAAAATCTGTTTCTCACAATTGTAAGCTCCTGGTTCTACCCCTGGGCAGAGAGCTATTACAGAATGCACCAACCTCAGAATTAGTTTTCCAAAATCTAACTGAAAATCTGCTTTAGGTGTAGTGGTAATTACCAGCAGCTACAGGGCTGGCAAGGACAGCATTCTTCACTAATACAGAAAGGATACTTTTTATAATGGTTCAACATACTTTGCTCAAAAGTTTCAGAATTAATAGTTAGTTCACAAGCAACAAAGCTGGGGGCAGAATGTTTATTTGTTAGATAAAGGTCATACAAATGTGGTAGAAACTTTTCAGACCAGTTGAGACTATTCTTCTTGTCTCATCCATTGCATTATGCTTGAGCTGAAAATGATTTTAAGTTATATATGGATATATTACTACAACAGTAAGCTATGTTTTTTAGAGACACCTCTAAAGGAACTGTATAGATCATAACTCACTAACATATACACACTTTCAGACTGGTTGGATATGCAATTACAGACCAGTCCCTGACAGGCTGAAATTCAGTTAGGTGATAAGATCTGGACTGTCACTAATAATGCTGATACAATAAGGGTCTTGAGGGTCCTGTAGAGAAGAGAAAGTCGGTTAAAACATAATAGCCAATTTAGTGTTATATATTCATTCAGAAAATTCCAGCCAATGCTAATGTTAAAAAAAAAAAAAAAGGAAAAACAGAAGAAGCCTGTATGCAGAACAATAAGATTCTATTTAATTCATTTGATTGGTGATGTATTTAATTCATCTGCAACTTGCACAAAAGATGCCTCACTTTAGAACTACCTTTATTTATTTTCAATGCCTCATGGATTGAAATTCTGACTCCTATTTCATTTTTTTCTTCTGGCAACTCTAGGCTCTCTTTCACCTTTTCCCTATGCTAGGAATATAGTTAATAACTTCCTTAAACCAAAAGGAATAGAACTGAATGCCAGAAAAATTTCATTTTAAGTCTGAAAGCTTTTGCCTGAACTCCTGTATCTGAGCAGTTATTGATTTCAGTGGTCTTCAGGTGCACTTAAATGCTTTGCTCAAACTGATATTGTTCTGCACTATTTTACATGAGCCAAAAGAAAAATTATTCATGGAGGATCAAAGAGAAATTATGACATTTCTGTACAGTGACTAAAAAACAAATAGCCACATATAAAATCTTGGCTTCAATCCCCTACTTTCTAAGATGAAAGTAAAATGGCGATAATTAGCCAGTGATAAGATTACATCCAGAATCTGAAATTGAAAGTCAGACTACTGACTGACTTCCAGGATGCTGAACTGTATTAATGTTTCTATACTGGATTTGAATAGAAACACACTGTGAAGCAGATAAAGTGTCCTTCCCTAGTCTGAGTGAGTTCTGATATTATGTTTAGTCAGTAACCCACATGAGCTGAGGTTATTCAGGATGTTAATGTTGGCTATGCTGATATTTTCTTTAATTGTAGTGATTTCATTTGTAGGAAATGCAATTAAGTACCAGTCACACTTGTATCTCATATCTTCCTTCACTTTTTCAGTGTTTAACTAGGTGTTTGAATAAGCCAGAAAGTGCTCCAAAATACAGAAAATATAGGCTTTGCTAAACAGAGATGGGACCTTTAGACTGAGGTAACCATCACCTGCAGGCCTCCAAACTTGTGGAAATTTTTATCAAGCTATAGGCCATTAAAACCCAACTAACATCACCTAATGAGTGACAGCCATTTATTAAAACAAAAAGAAAACTAAAATCCTTTACATAAGTTCCCTTCATTGACAGTCTTTTTGGTAGTATCACTTCTGGAAGCAAGAGAAACAAGAATTAAATGAAAAAAAAAATTGTTAATGTTCTTCATTCCTCTTGGGAGTTGTCTGTATTTGCTTCTAAATTTCCAGTTGGAAAACACTCCCAGCACCTGTGCATTGTTTTCTCACAGTGACAGCAGCTGCGCTATCAGACCCCCAGAGGAGTAGGAGCTCTTTTGCAGGACCTTCCACTGAAAAAAAGCCCAGGGGTTAATGGAAAAAGCGAATAGTGTACTGGAATACTGTGAAATGGAGCAATTATTCTCTCACTTTCCCTTCCCCAACTTGATGAAATTATGTCCTGTTAGACTTCCTAGCCGATTAGGTGATTTTGATGATGAAAAGCAATTCACCAGATACTTAACAGTCATATTAATATATTTAATCTAGTCTCTTCACATTTAGAATACATTCACACTCTTTTAATATGTTGCTGTATTTTCATATGTGACTGGGTAAGGGGATAGATGCTGATCAGTTAGAATTATAGAATATGTCAAGTTGGAAGGGATCCATACAGACCATTGAGTCCAACTCCCTGCTTCTCACAGGACCACCTAAAACTAAATCATATGACTAGAAAGTGCCATCTTAATACTTCTCAAAGTTATATATAAGTCAAACACATGCTTTAAAAATATATTATAAATATATAATATAAATAATATATGGTTTTTATATCTATTATATAATACATTTATTATATTTGTAGCCTAAACCCCCAAAAAAATAAAGGAAAAATTCTGGGGGTAGGAGAATCAGGTTTAAGTTTTCTGAGCTGATGATCAGTGGAAGTGTTGGCATGTAGGGGTGCCAAATATCTTCACTATTCAAAATTCTAGAAAACTGGACATTGGACTTCTTATCTCAGGAAACAAGCTGATCTGTTTCCCTTCAATTTTTCGAAAGTTCTTAAGGAAATTTCTCCAGGACTAACCTTCTTGATCCCCAAAGCAGACAGCTGTCACATGGATGGATGACTGTTCTCTAACACAGTTATGCTGCAACTGCAGTGTACAAACACTCTCTTGTCCAAAATTCCAGATCTCTGAATGCACTAAAACATTGATCTGGCCTTCATACAGCCTATTTGGATAGCTTTTCTAGTATATGAATACTAACCAGAGTACACTGAAATGTAAAGAATGGGATTTTCCTGCCTGCACCAGCTTTCTAAACCAGCCCTACATTCCTACCATCTCACAGATTCATCTTCCCTTCCCCCACATCCTCTATTCCCACCGCTCACAATGGCCAGTAAATTCAGGAGTGCCTGGCGATCTGCCTGGGAACTGGAACATGGTGTCAGTGTGTGCTTGTACTCTGATAAAAATCAATGGATTTCTGTGCAGAGTTTGATAGTTAAAAGATGACAGGGACCATTCCCACCCAGCAGTCTGCATGTAGCCATTCTGCCTAGATAAGAAGAACACTTTGCTGGGATAAACATGGCTTGTTTTTATCCAGCTGCAGCCTGCATGTTTTTTTGCCTCAGCCTTTGAGTGGCACCATTAAATCCGCTCTGCAGTCTTCTCAGCTTCTTGTGAAGCAGAGAAGCTTCAAAAGACCTCTCCCCAGAGACATAATCTCTCCCCAGAGTGAGCATGAAAGGCAGGTAGTGGTTCCTCAGAACACGTTTTACCCTGAGGCAGAGATATACAGCTCCGTGGCAGTTGTCTCTCTTCCAGTGATAACCCAGCTGCAACAAAGTCTCCGTTCAGGCTGAGATCGATGGGGACTGATACCCTGGCCCTTAAGCCCTAGGCTGAAGATGTTCTGTCAGCTGGAATATTCCTCACTTTGGATGCCTCAGTTGTGTTAGACCAGTCCCACTCTAAATGTCTTCAGTGACACCTAACTGAACTTTTTATTTAGAGAGTTTTACAAGTCTTGCCAGAATAGCTTCAACTTGGTTTCCTCCTCTGGATTTTTTAATTTTGCAAGAAAGAGACAGACTGGCTTTCTGATTCTAAATCACAAGGTTACTTGCTTAGGAGTGGGTCATACAAACTTTAAAGGAAAATCTAGGAAAACAAAAATCCTAAAAAACAGTAGCAGGTGGATTTCTCTCATGGCTGTTCTGAGGAGTTTGTAGTTCTACAGTCTGGTTAGGTATTAATGTCTCTCAAACACTGTTTCCTTAGCGTCAGATTGTAATAAAATAAAGCATGAAAAATAAACTATATAAACAGCTTGGCAGACTTTGCAGAAATAAGTAGGATTCATGGACATTGGTATAATAAAACTAAATCTTATCATTCCATAGAAATTATAGACTCACAAAAGCCAGTGAATAATAATTCCTGGGTGCTGAAATTAGAATCTATCACACACACAGCTCTTATGCTAACTAAATAAGCGTTGATGCGAAATAAAATCAGTGGGTAACTAATTAACAAATAATACATCTAAATGATTAAGAGCTTTGAAGTGTGCTGAAATTACAAAAAACAGACTTTCTACAACCATTTCTCACAAGGAAGGTTATAACCTGCTGCCAGCATGATCCTGCCATGCAAGTATAACTGAGGAGAAATACCTAGCTGCATGTAGGTAGCAAAATATTTGATTATTGCCACTATAATTAGTCACCTCATTTGTAAATATCCATGTATGCCATTTAAAATACCACCCATAGCAAACTAACTTAAAGCTTTATATGTATCTGGCTCGAGTTTTTCATATATCTCAAAACACTGTGTGCCAGCAAGGGCTCAGACTACAGAGTCAGATGTGGATGTACCAACACATTCTGGATGCCCAAATATCTTTTGAGTCCTATAGTCTGAAGTTTGGAGGTGCCACTTTAGCTATGGATGCAAGGCAAGCTCTTTGGTAAATAGGTTGGAACACTAAAAACAGGCTTTATTGCACAGCACCAACAGCACCAGAGGGATGGCAAACTACTGAAGAGAGAAGTAAATCGCTTTGGGACATCTGACTGCGGTGCCCAAGCGCAAACAAGGCCCTAGCACTGTGGTGTACTCTGGGGCTCACATGGGCCACCAGTTAGAGCCACAGAAAGCTCTCAGGGTCCTGTAACCAGCCCCATAAATCACACTGCGTGGACACCAGCAAGTGCTGGGTTATTGTGAGTGCACAGGTGTTAAAGCACAGGCAGATGTTTATAATGTCAAGACTGCCTGAAAGCGTCAGCACTAAAAGCTCACCTTTGATTAACAGCTCATCAGTGCCAAACAAGTATGCAAAATGATGAATGGTCGTGAAATCCCAAATCGTGGGAAATAGCGTCTAACTATAATTGCAATCTGTATTTCACACACCCCCAGACTGCGGGTGCTCTCTGGATAGAGAAAAAGAGCAGAAAAACATTGCCTAGTTGTTAAAACCACTCCTATGGTTGTGCTACATTGCCCTCTGCCCTCCAGACAGAGCAGCCTTTCAGAGGAGAGCCCAGGGCACTCAGCCAGACCCAATACTTTGGCCTGTGTTAGTTCCCAGGACATAATACATGCAGAGAGGGAGACAAGCAAATTGAGAGGCTGCGAAATACTCTGACAGATAAATGTAGGCAGTGGATTTATTAACTCGTTTTTCTTTCTGAAAATTGTTGGCCTTTCATGATCAGCCAAAATATGAACCCTGAGAACTCTACTACAGGGAAATTTTTAGCATGCTGGTGTTTCTTCCCAATAGAGTAATACCTTACAAAATTCCAGCCTTCTGAGTTTTCACTTCTAGGGACAAGAATATTGTATAGGGCTGTCTTCTCAGTGAGTTGTATTCCTAACTGATACTGCCCCATCAAATCAGTCAGCTGGCTCACCAGCAGAATACAGACCAAGTACATAAAGAAAACAGGTACATTGAGATCACAGCTGCAAAACAACCTTATCTCATTTACTGTCTCCCTTGCAGAAAGAAACTCTGCTTTCTCTAGCAACCCTGAGCCTCACCTCTACTTTTCAGAGTATAGCAGCATGTCCCACTGAGCCATGTTGATGTTTTTTGTTTAGGCTTAATATCAGATTTAACTGAAGAACTGTGTAAACTTAAAGTTAAGGCAGGAGGCCTCATAGCTGTATGACCCTTTTTTTTTGTCATCTCAAAAACAAACTGAGAAGACTTTATTAGCACACTTTAGCCACAAATCTGAAAAATAATAAAACATACTACATTATTATAGTTAATTAGACACAAAATATGAAAGTTTATTGACTTTTCTGGTGTCTAAGGCTGGAGTTTGCATTTTAAACATAAAAATTTCATCTGTGTTGATTTGGAACTCAAAACAGTGCTAATTTAGAGGGTTGAGGGAGAAGGAGCATTGATGCGCACCACAGCTTTTCCCAAGCTTGCCGTGTGAAAGAAGTGATATTGTGGAACTATTCTAATAATCACTAAATAATTGAATACCTGGCTTTTAATTCGGATGGAAAGCCCAGGTATTGAAAACAGTTCCAAGTACATCTCATTTATATGTTTTATCATCAACTCAAACACAAGGTTCATTATTGGAATTTTGTTGCTCATATTCAAAACCCAGCGTCAGCCAGAGGAAAAGGGCACGGAAGTGGTGTTACAATGTGATCCAAGAGCAGAGGTCAGTCTTTGGTAAGGAAAATTAATTCATCTGTGACAATCTGATGCATGAGTCGGCTGTTCCATTTCCATTCATAAAGGCCACTGCTTCCTTAACAAAGGGTGTTACTGGGGCAAACAGCAGTTCCACTTCCTACGGTACTTGACTTTCCTGATGTGAATGACAGTGCAGTTCCAACTTAACCTTAGTGAGGTTTGAAAGAAGATCAAAAGTGTTTGAAGATACTTTTTCAGTGGCTTGTTCCAGGCAGCCTGGATGCAGGACTGTACATGATCAGAACAGGAAGTGAGGAAAATGTGGAAATTGTGAGTATTTTTCAGGCGTAAGAGGGGTCACGAAGAAGAGCACCGTCAGGTAAAAAGTGGTAAATTATTGAAATTATGGTTCCCCCAAAGCAGTAATGAAATTCCTGGGGTTCCCTGGTGAGCTAATAAAACTAATGCAGAAGTGAAAAGTCTACAAGAATTTATGTGGTGCTGCTCTGTGTAGCACAAGTTAAACTAATGGGGTCAACTCATACAAAAGCTTAATACAGACTAGAGAGTGAATAAATAAAGATTAAGTCTGGAAAGATCTTGATACCAAACAGTATTTTTCCTTTATTTCAGAAAAAAACATAATTAAACATGATTTTTCAGAAAATAGACTTTTTAAATTAACTTTTGCAAATATATTCTTCCAAGGAAATGCTTCAGAACATCAATTTATTTAAATATTCTAACCAGTGTGATCACTTCCTCTACTGTTGCTCCTAGATTTTCATGAGTATTTTATTCAAATATAATGGCAATTTTATTTTTAATTTTCCGACTGCCATCTATTTTAAATATTTATGGATTTATATATACTGCTGTATGGAAAGGAAAATAAGTTATTCACCTCACAGTTAGGAAACTGAGTTTTTTAGCACTTTTCCATTATAAATATTATTTTCCAGGCAAATATGTCTTTCTGTTGTTGAGTTTTGATGATACAGGGGGCAATGAAATAGTAATAATCAGCTTGCAGGCAGCTTTCAGTGACTTCCTGTATTACATTTCAAATCAACAAAGTAATCATCAGGCATAATTCACCGTTTGTCTCCATACAGGCTCCTGACCTTTAGATTGCCCATTAAAGAGAGGAAGACCAGTTCCTATCCATGTTTTGGCAAGAGAAGAGATTTTCCTGCTGTGGATACTCATTTATTCAACAGAATTTGCAGCCCAATTGTTGTCCATCTGATTTGGAAGTTTCCTTCCTCTTTACTGGAATAGGAAGCACATATAATTATGGGTTAGTCCATTAATTAGTTTAAGGGAGTAGACTGGAGGGGAGGAAAACACTGCCTACGTAGATAGAAATGCTGAGCTTGAGATAACCACTGAAAGAAGATAAAATGCTGTGTTGCATCTTGATGGCTTTTGATCGGACACATCAGCTGCCGAAATGAATCCAAATCCAATAACAAAAGGAAATAAAATACAACAGCTCTTTTGGCACTTTCCCTTTCCCTAGTACACAAATCACATGCCGGGAAAAAACCAAAAATGGTAGCTAAGTGGTATAAGAATAATAAAAGAAATTTCTGTGTAACCTTGAAAATATCCATGAGGGACTGATGTTGCTCCTCACCTCATAGGCTTGGTTGCCAACACAGCTACATTTCCAGATTTTTTTTCCACAAAAATTTCAGAGATTGTAATATATTGCACAAAGGAAGGTAGAGAAAAACATACTTCATGTGATGTTAAGCATAAATAAAATAAGTTCCGCTCTCCAATACAAATTCCCACAAAACAGAGAAAGACAGATCTCTCTGTCGTTTTCCCTGAAATAAAATGAGCAAATATTTTATGTAATTTCTGAACCAAATTTTACAGTTACTTTTGGTTTTTTTTCATTACATTTCAAATAAAGGACAGCTCACCAATTTGAATAAAGTAGTGAAGTCTGTATCGGATTATAGGGCTTATGATTGCCAAGAAAATTAAATGCCAATTATTTAATTGGGGTTTCCCAAGAGTAACTGCATGTGAAAAACTCCAAAAGTGGAGTAAATTTGGCAGTTAGACCCAAATGCTGTGCAGCAGAGGGATGCCAGAGAGAACTGTTGTAGTATAAGCTGCCTAGAGAGTTCTGGAGAAACTGGTACAGAGCAAAAGGGAGTGAGTTTCAGAGACACATCTC
Source organism: Myiozetetes cayanensis (assembly GCF_022539395.1). Lineage (NCBI taxonomy): Eukaryota > Metazoa > Chordata > Aves > Passeriformes > Tyrannidae > Myiozetetes > Myiozetetes cayanensis. Next base: position 14,967,756 of record NW_026087742.1, read on the forward strand.
TTCTTTCTGTGCCACGGATACATAAAGTTAATCTGCAGTTTTGCTATTGTGCAGAAGGCCCTTTATTTAGGAGAATGTAGGATCAAAAGAAAAAACACAAACCTCAGCTGACACGGAAGATATTTGGGCATATCCAAAGCAGGATCAGTGGCTTGCTGTTTGAATTCTTCAGTATCCCTGTGTGACACATTTTGTCTCTCTCTTTCCTACAGTTTGGAGGCACTCAGGGAGGTACTTTCCAATTCTTTGTCAAGTAGAGTTTTTCATTGCAGGAAAGAAGTGACACAGAATTCGTGTCCCTGTTTTTGGATGTGAGTCAGTAGAAACCACAGTGCCCTCAGCTTCCTGTTTCCCCCAATTCCCTTTATGTGAATCCCACTTCAGATGAAATCTGTGCAATTCAGTACCAAAAGTTAAATTCTATACACCCTATATACATATATACATATTCTATAAACTAAGTAGGTGGCCCTCTTGGTTTTGGTTACATTTTGAACTGACAATAAAACTAGAAAAGTTCTTTTAAAGCACAATTAAATATGAAAGGAAACTACAGAGAAGGCAGGGAGGCAGTCATGACTCTATTAAACACATATGAAAGTGAAAGGACTGACCTAGTCTAAACAAGTGTTGAAAAAATGAAAGTGATAGAAACTGGTGGAGGCCAGGCCACATCAGGAGTGGTTTTGTTCTAGGGAGGAAAAATACTTTAGACTAGAGACTGATTATAAATAATATGAAAGAGTAGGAGGAAAGACCTCTGAACACAGTGTTTTCAATCGGCTTTGTTCCTTCAGAGCTAAACTCTTGCCTTCCAAGGGTTTTTAAGTGTTCTGACCCTATCTCTGAAAATGGTATCAATATTTAGGAACTCTGTTTTAAATGAATGAGTACACTGGCTTCTCTGACCAACCCATGGACTTCCCTCTCTGGCCTTTTGAAAGGGAGCAGCTGCTCAGAGCTGAGGCAGAACCAATTTAGACCTTTCCTTTGGTTTTGCTCTGCAAACGATGCAAAGATCACGTTCTTCAGATTCTTAAAGAACAGACCACTCCGTTATGCACACATTTATATAAACACTAGTAATTAAATCTGAAGAGCACATCTATCACAGAACAAGAGGCAAGTATTTTGAACACTGTTGTTTTACTGTTTTCCTGGCTAACAAATGTGCAAAAGAGTATGTACGCTGTGGTCTGTAAAGAAGTTACAAGAAGAAATGGAATATGAATTCTGTTTCTCATTATTAGCATGGGAAAGTCTGTATATTTCTGTGCAAAACCAAGTGCAGAATAAAAAAAATACATTGACATGAAGAGAGAAACAAGAACAAGGTGCATGAGAAAAGATTTCAGTGATGAGGAGGGTCATCACAACTCTTTTTCAAATATGTAAAGTGACATTACAAGAAGAGAGAGAATAAGGTATCTTCCATGTCTAAAAGAATTAGGATTTGGTGTAACAAACATATATTGTAGCAAGAGTTATTCTATACAGACCTAAGGGTAGGAAATGTAACATTTTCCCAGTAATTATTATGAAGGAATTTAACAGATTGCCTCGAGAGGATGTAAAGTTTGTGTTATAGAATACCTTTAAATGTAAATTAAATACCTCTTAACCTCAACTGTAGTGAAGGCAATGGGATGGTCCAGAAGATACCTTGCTATCACTTCTTGTGCTGCAGTTCAATAATTTTCAGAACACTTTCCAATACAGGTGTAGATTACAGGGTCTAAAAATTTTGTAGCCAACTCATGTATTTGTATTGCTTATAAGCAAAACGTCACATCAGGCCATATTGGGTTATTTAACAGGCTGTAGTTTGTCCTATTTTGAGATAAAGTTTTGGCAATCCCTAACAAACTCAAGTCTTAATAACTTTAGGTTATAAAACAGTTGAAAGAGGACTGCATTTCATTCTAAAAGGTTTTCATTTAAGACATTCTCGGATACTTTTGTTACTGTGTTACCATTTAAAAAGTCAAGTATATATTTGTTGTCTTTACCTTTAGTAAATTCTTCCGCTGGTTTTAAGCAGCAGTATATGAGCAAAAGTTGTTTTACAACTTTTGCATCTGACCTCTGGAAAGCATTTATGCAGTTTACTATTGAAAAACAGATAAAGCCACACTCCCTCTTCCCCCACCCCTCACCCAACACAATTTCCTGAGGTTTAAAAGTCGTACACTCACACTTCTCAGTGCAGAAACAGCACAGAACTTTTCCCCCTGCTCTGTTCAGATTTTACTTATTTGTACACTGATCCACTCAAGTAGAAGGAAATTGTGTCCTACATGTGACATCAAAGTTTAGATAAATTATTTGCTTCCTTTTCTGTCAAAGGCTAAAGCATCCATACAAATACAAGCATACAGAAGATAGCTGAGATCTCTATTTTACGTGTCCACAGCTTTTGGATTTTGATTTTCATCTGTAACAGAAAGAATGATTGCAGTCTATTGGATTTTGGGTCAAAAGCTGATCTCACTCCAGAATCAAGTTATCCTTACATAATTGAAATCAGATTTGAGATTTATATGACATTATATAATATGAAAAGAAACAGCTATTTTCCTTACAGGATCACTGTTCTGAGATGTGTTAGGCCCTCTTGGCACGTGTGCATATCATGAGTTCAAAAATTTCACTCTGAGGATTCTCTGGACAGCCTCTTTCGAGGCCAGAACTGTTACAAAGTGCAACGCCACCCTGTCCCAGGTATGCACAGAGGTGATCACAACACCTCTCTTTAACTTTGGCAAAGCAAGCACAGACCAAGCACATCCTTCATGCTTAAGTTGGAAATGACAGTGGGCTGTTGAGTTCTACTTTTATACTGGATTTCTGATTTTTAAGCTGGACCTACCCTGAACTACTGGAAAAGAAAAGGCTGTGTAGAATCAAGAAATAAATAGTACACACAGGACACTATTGCTTTTTATCTCAAGGACTACCAAGCAACTGCAGTTTGGGGACACTTGGAGTGCTTGTTTCTTCCAATATCTACAAAAGCAATAGGTAACCTTTAAGAGACTTAATCACCTCAGTTCTGTTTAGGTTAAAAGGCAGCACACTTAGGATTTCAAAGTAGTGAAGCTAAGGAGTTGATTTGAATGCATTAAGTAGTTTAGTCAAAATCCCAAAGGAATTTGGGAAAAATTTTGCATGTAGCTTGAGCAGAGTTTATCTTTGGGGAAGCTGGAGCATGATATACATGCCATCATTATCAGCTGAGTAAACAATTTGAAAGCTTGATGAAATTTTGCCTGTGTTGTCAAATAATGATGAAAACATAATTTTATGAGTACTGCTACCCATTTTTCTGCTGGAGATGCCCTACATAAAAACAATTCAAATATTACATCTTTCAAGTACATTTTATTAAGCTTTGGACTCTTCCTGGTCCTAGCACAATATAAGAACTCTGAAGATATTAGAAAATATAGTCTTCACAGTATAAATCAAGTCAGGTTATCTCAAAACACCAAAATGTTAAACGTTATTTCTATCACAGGAAACCTCAGATGCACAAAGTCACAAGCTTAAAGTTTTCCACTTCTATGCAAAGTAGTTCAGAAACTGCAGGAGCAAAATTGAACATTATTAGTATCAATAAGGATCTCAGCTGCTGGAATAGTCAAACCTTACAATTAATTATTTCTAGTGCAACTAAGAGCTGAATATTCTTGAGCCACATTCACACTACATTTCTTTACACTGACTACAGATCACAGTTGCAGTTAGATCTGTTAGTCTGCACACACACCAGAATGAAAGGAGATTTTATGGCACAAGTTATATGGAGGTACAGTATTTTCTTGATATAGAATATAAAGTTGAGTTGACCTTTGTCCAACTTTAAACTATTTTTTAATATTAACTTCTTTGTGGAATATTTTGTGTCTAAACCAAAATCATAAAAAATAAACTGTGCTGAACAAGCTCTTCCCTTGTCAAGAGTGTGGTCCTGATTGTTCTTGTGTTTATTTCGTCACAGACTTGTTCTAGTCTAAGAAAAATAAATCCAAAACAGTGTTGTGCAATATCCAGTTCGTCCTCTGAGAAGGAGGAAGTATCTGAGCACATGCTTTAAAGCTTTTCGAAACACTCATCACCTGACTTAATACATGTTCCACAAATATGCAACACAAACAATCATCAGCTACTTTGATGAACAAAGTCTCTGAGAAAGGCTGAATTTTATAGTTCAAAGTACATTAGTAGAAGATTTTGCTATAACATTTTTTTAATTTATTTTTAATTTTAGGTAAATTTTAAAACCACTTCTCTGAAAAAGTAAAGCATTTCTCATTGACTGCTTCTTAAATAAAACTCCCAAAAGGTAAAAGAAAGACACTTGGTGTACAAAGAGTTAATAAAATAGGCATCAAACTATCCCTGAATGTCTCAAAATTTACCAAGATGCCTTGGTACAAACAATGTGGAATAAAATATTGCCATCACAGTACCTACACAGAAGACAAAAGATGGTGCAAACAGCTGGGTTTCAATCATTCTGTCACAGGAGGTAAGAAACTTTCTGCTTTGGTTTTAATACACTCAAAATTAACAACTCTTTCAAAATGTGAATACCTACTTTGTTAATGCTGTCACCTTTTACCTCCTGTTCAAAGAGCTGCAATTTCTCTTCCTCTGTTTATTGCTTATGCAAGCAATCAGTTGAGCCTTCTTAATGTAATGGATCTGAACAATTTTCATAGGGAGTATTTTCTTTGCCAGTGAAATTAAGAATTCCAAAATAATATCAAGATCTCATAGAACTGTTAGGTAGTAATTATAATGTTAAAAAAGTAACCTGTGGCCCTGTCTTTTAAAGTTGTCTTACATTCAGTATGTTTGGAGACATGGAAATTTTCAAATCACTATCAGCATAGCAGGAAAAAAACCTGACTTCATTAGAATGATTGCCTTCTTTTTTTTTTTTAACATATTTCAATCTCTTTTCTTAGAAAGGAGGAAAACTGGTTTTTTGTGTTTTGGGTTTTTTTTTTTTTTTAAATCCCACAACACAACAACAAAAACAACAACAAAACACATCAACCCTCACTTTAAATGGACAATTTTAGCAGCATCCTGTTTATTACCGTTGACTCAACTAGCCCTAATGAGTCACAACCTTAGGAACATATCTGTTGCAAATTCCAGTCTGACTAGAAAACAAGATTTTGCAAATAATCAGGTCACAAGTACCCAGATGCTTTTCTCCAGATGAAAGCAGAGTAAAGTACAGTCAAGGACTTACATGAGGACAGTTTGTGTGCTATATGCCAAGCTTCAGAAAGGCTCCAAGTTTCTTTACAAGTTTTCAGTCATTCCATTATATTGGTATCTGTTCCTTTTTTTCCTGATTTCATTGCTTCTTGAGATCTTTTTCTCCACACAAGATTATTTCAACTCTTTATTGGCAGATTTTTATTAACATTCAGCAATCACCTACTTCTAAAAATAGTAGCTAGAATTGTAAACTTGGGGAAGCTTATGGATCAGTCATGTAAGATACATTGTACAACATAAATAATTTAATGATTTTTTTTTTTACACTTTAAACTTAATGATCTTTGTGGATCCCTTCCAATTCAGGTTGTTCTATGACTCTAAACTTCAAACCTGCTAGTGACTTTAATAAGAATTGCAGCAATTTGCAAACTTTTAGAAATCTCGATGTTTCCATTTTTAAATTAATAATTTTTTTTATTTCCTTATATTTCCTAATTTTTTTAAATTATGACCATAATTCATAGAGTCATAATAGTAAATTTATGGAGTGATACATTATAAAAGAATGAGAACTCTAAAAATCACATATATTTCTTTTAATATTTTTAAAACTCATGTAACTCATCTGCATGGAAAACAGGTTATTTCCATATTTATATTATAAACAGTCATTGTTTCTGTGGCAAAGAATTGGTTCCCACATGCAACAAATATAGAAAAATGGAACAACTGCTTCTTGCCAGTTCCAGCGAACAATGTTTAAGTCCACATATTTCTACCTGTGATAAAAACTATGACAGGAAAAAACAGTGATTAAATTTCAGAAAGATAAATTTTGTAAATACAACTTTGAGAGAAAAATTAAAAGAAAAATTGCATGTGTTAAAAAACTGAAGTATTTTGGGATGGGAAAAAAACTCAAACAAAAAGAAATGTATTAAATTCTAGTAATATATTAAGGTTTCCAGGTTGCCTGTTTTCTTCACCTAGATGACAATGAAAGAGATGAATATTTGAGAATGCCAAATCTCTATCATAATTGGGTAATCACTTGAGAAAATTTTTAGCGCAGTCACTATATTTGATGCACTAGTTTTCTGGAATATTTGCATTAAACATTTATGCAGCAAAACCTGTCAGAATTAAAGAAGCCAAGAAAAAAATCATTTTAGTCTTTTTTTTTTCAAATGCTCACCGAATGAATGATGTACAGAATTTCTTCTGCTATAAGTAATAAAGGAATGTTTACTCTATTTTTCCCTGAAATACTCTGGATTCGCTATAAAATATTGCATATGATGCCTTAGGATTCCTAAGATTTGTAGCATACTGATTTTTAATATAGCTCTATAGTTTCTAATGCTTGAGAATAGCAATTAACTAAAACTCTTTTCTTATGCTTCACATCAAACTCCTGAAATTCTTCCAGTTTTGTTTAATGTTCTCTTCAAGGAAAAGATTAGTGAGTACACCTCGCTTGGGGCATGTAGCTAAAAAGTTATCATTGCAGACAAAGCAACCTAGAAAGCCTGGAGACCTTGGAGAAGCTCCAAAGAAGGAATGTAACTTGAAGATGGTGGAGATGATGGAGAAAGGGGTCCTGAGACCTCTGACTCAGTTCCAAGAAGGTGTGCCAAGGGCTGGACCTGAGGGAGGTTCGGGTGGGCAGACAATTCTCGGGCTGGATATATCCATTAGTTATGACAATTAGTTAGAGCTATAAAATTGTAGAAGCCCAATGCTGTATTGTACATTATACAACACACTTCTGTGTGTATTCTGTCTTAAAGTGCTTTAATGAAAGGTTACTCTCTACTTTATCTATATTAATATTGTCCAGAAGTTTCTTTTCTTCCATTTTAGTTGAGACATGGGCAGTTTTTCAGTTATATAATCTGATATTTTTGTAAATTCTAAAGAAAAGTTGAAAAATAAAGGCAGATGCATCCACTGATACCCTAAGAAGAGTATCAGAAAAGTACTCCAAAGGTAAAGTAGATATTTTTCATGCCAAGCATTTCATCCTCAAAAAATGGGGTTTTAACCAAATCACACAACTCAGTCATGAGAAATCACAGCTGCAACTTAAATCAGAATGAAAAACAGGCATCATTTATGTGAAAATTAATTTGAAACCACCGGGTTTTTTTGGTAAGAATCTTAGCCCACTTTAGCCCACGTAGCCCTCTTTGTGTATGCTTAGAAGATGATACTTGTTCTCCTTCATGTTTCTTCCAAAATACACATAAATGGGCACACTTTACTGCCTACCTGGACTTACTGCTTTGCATTCAACTACGGTTATTTTATAAAATCATTAGAATAGCTTGGGTTGGAAGACCATCAAGTTTCAACCCTTACCATGGTCAGGGACACCTTCCACTGGAGCAGATGGCTCAAAGCTCTGTCCAGCCTGGCCTTGAATACCTCCAAGGATAGGGCAGACACACCCTGTTCCAGTGTGTCATGACCCTCACAGTCCAGAATTTCTTCTGTATATCTGACCTAAAATTCTCCTCTTTCAGTTTGAAGCCATTCCCCCTTTTCCTACTACTACAGTTGCTGAAGAATTGATGATCTGACAATTCAAGACTGTGTTCACAACATTTACTTTAAAGCCTAAATGCTTTCTCCAATGCCCATAGATTTCCAGAAAAATGTCTTTTGGAAAGGCTGAGTTAAATATGATTCCCTCCTGATGCTCACATAAGTCTGGTTTCATTCTTTGTAGTGACAGCAGGGCTGTGAGCAACTCAGGAAAGGTCATGTAATTCTCTATCAGTGTCCCAGTGAACTGCAGGAGTTGTGAAAAACCCTGTATCTTGAGAAATAATAGTTGATTATAATAATATTTCCTCTGTTTCTCTTTGTTTTCGTGGTGTGCTAAATTATCCAGATATTTTATCTGGATATTTTATCTATTTTTATAGACTATTTCAAAAGAAGTATTCTCTATTTGCTTAGAAAGCCCATAAATTTTCTAATCCTCTTTGTCTCCAAAGCAGAAATCAAGAAATCAAGAAAAAACCCTGAGATTTTACTTAGATAATTTATTTTACTCAGTACAATTTATCCTGGATATAATGGGAAGAAAAAGAACTGAAAAAAATACAGATCCCTCTAGCACTTAATTGGCATATGTATTGCATGATGTTGCATATTTTATGGCCTTTTAAAAATGCATGAACTCTCTTTTCAATACAAAAGGTATTTAGTGCACTGCATTGTTCAGAATTATTTCTGACACTGCCCTGAATCTAAGTTTCCTTCCAAGTTAGAGTGCTCAAGCCTTTTTATTTTCTCGGCTTCTTTCATTATCTCCATCCATTATGACTGAGAAATTAAACAGTATCATTTGACTGAGAGGTGAGCTTCTTTACCCTCTTGAAGAAACCACCCTCATTTTTGTTTAAAATGTGTACAGATATAAAAATTCCTTTACACTTATATATAGGGTTTTTTTCTTTGCAATGTCACAGCTCACCAGAGCAGACTTTCACAAATTTCAAGTGCATCTTCTTAGCAGCTGAATTTGGATGAAGTATCCAATTTTTGTTTCCGTACTGCAGAAAAGAAGGGGAATAAAAGGTGAGAAAAGAAGGGGGGAAAATATGGAGGGGAGGGGGGGGAATTATTTCAATTTTATTTGAACTCTTAAAGGAAGGTGTCACTTTTCATGATGTGTTAATTGAAAAATGAATTTAAAAATATTTATAATGTACCTTTGCTCTTCCCTGGAAATTGTACCATAAGCATTTTTGTTCTATTTACAGTGGAAAGTCTTTAAAAGCTGTAAAAGTAAAGGTTGCTTGGGGTATTAATCAGCAGAAAGCAATATAAACAAAGATTTTGAGCTGTATCAAAAGTAGTTAAACTACTGAGAATATGAGATGCTTGATGGGAAATATTATTATTCACATTATAATAATTCTTAGGGGTCCCAAGAGCAAGTCATTGCCCGAAAACTGGTTAGAGAGTGTCTTTTGTATTCTGTTTGGTATTAAACCATCACTGCTGGGCAATGACTGCAATGTAATGTCCTGAGCTTAAACTACATGATGAAGGAGAGCAATCTAGCCACATTAAACACCAGATTTTTTCCTGTTCACTGACTTCAAATGTATGACAGACTGGTCCAGACAAAAACTCCATATCCTTCCCCAAAACTAGACTCCAGTATCTGAACTCTAATCATGCACCCTGCAAGAAAGTTTGGATGCATATATCATCACAATACAACTGTCTCAAATAAGAAAAAAACTTAATTAAGAAATATTTTTAAATCTAGAGGGTGAGTGTTTCAGTAGCTGCCTTTCATTAAAATATTAAAAATATTGATGTTTAATATGTTCTGCTTTGGCGGCTGTAAGAAGACCCTCAGGAGCCTTTGCCTCATGTTCTTGGTGCACTATCAAAGAATCATTTAGGCTGGAAAATATCTCCAAGATCATCGAGTCTAATCTTTGACTGATCATCACCTTGTCATCTAAACCAGAAGCCTGAGTGCCACATCCAGTCATTTCTTGAACACTCCTAGGGATGGTGACTCCACTACCTCTCTGAGCAGTCCATTCCAATGTTTAACAAATTTTTCCATGAAGAAATCTTTCCTAATGACCAACTTGAAGACCTAACCTTTTAGTTAGTGAAAAACAAATATGACTAGGAATCCTGACTTGCTGTTTGAAGTGCAAACATTCAGGAAGTGTGTCCACAAAGCTTTGCATCCATTTGTGGGAAGATGATGATATTCTCTATCAGTATATGTGGGATTTTCAGTTCTGCAGTTATTCCCCAACTTTCCTGTTACAGAGCTCTGACACAGTGCTTGGAAAGAAGGCTGATGATCCCAGTATTTCCAGACACTAGGTTGATCAAAGACACCACAGGCAGCACTCTGGGATTTTCCTGGAGCACATTCAGGTTGGAACCGAATTTTACATGTTTCCAGTTAATGAGATTTCTATTTTTTTCTTTCATCTCTTTCACCTATTGGTTTCACTCACAGTTTTATCACCAAATTCAGTGAGACCACCATTTTACTCTAAGGGTCTTATGAGATTAATTATTATGAGACCATTTTTATTATTAGGTAACACTTCCTTGGTAGGGAGGTTGGACTAGATGATCTCCAGAGGTCCCTTCCAACCCTAACAATCAAACTTAATCAAGTTTAACTTGGTTTGAATGTTATCAGAATCCCACATCAGAACTGAAAAATACCAGTTGGTGAAGGTGTACCTATGGTACAGAAGTTCACATCAATCACCAAACTGAAACCAGTCCTGCTTGCAAGCAGAAGGAAATGCACAACCCACATGGATCTCTAAATCCTGAAACTCTGAAGTGTATTTAGAGATGACAGGCACAAGCACAGGATACTACTGAAGATAATAAAAAACCCCAGTGAGGTTTAAATCCACATTAAACCTAAGCGGCCAATAAATACTAATATGAACTGTACATCACTGAAAACAAATTAATGCACAAATAATTCAAAATATATACCCCGATGGTGAGAAATTCTTATTTCCTGGATGTAATAACTGCATTTTTTTTTGCTCTCTGAGTAACACAAATTTGTTATATTTGGATCCCAAACTCAGCATGACTTTCAAATTTTTAGAAGAATAAGAAACAAAACAAAGAAAAATATTACATATTATTTCAATAGAGTACTGGGAAATTTCAAGGTTTCTAAAGTTTCCTGGCTGAAACACACTGTCCGGTAACTAATGCTGGCAGTATTTCTCATAACTGCCAAAATATAATTATATTAAAAATTGAAAATGTTACCTCAGAACTCAGGAAGGCTTAGAAACTTTTCCAAATGAACTCCCCTCAGCTGCTGTTAAAAGGAAGTGTGTGGTTTTAATTTGTGGCCACCATCACTAGTACAAGAAAAGGGAGCAATTTGGTTTGGGATTTTGTTGTTGTTTTATTTTGGGGTTTTTTTAGTATACGTACTGTTTTTACAGAAAGTGGATGACTTTATTCTATGAAACAGAGTCCTTTGGTCAACCTGAATTCAGATATCTCCACACATACTATTTTCATTTAGATAAATGTTGCAAAAAAGAAAAAGTTGTATAAATTCTGTTTGAATAAGTCCTTCTTTTATTCATTTTTCTGTGTCAGTTTTAGCTGTGGTGGAAGAATGCAGGCAGACTTGTCTCTTAGTTTTATCATTCTAACTAAATGTCTGTCCTTAATATTCTCTACTTAACTCTTCCATGGTATTGGTAGCATTTAAGCATCTCGTGTTACTTTGCTCACAATGCTGAAACACCTCAGTTTGGTCTTTGTTGCATTTCTGTAAAAGTTCAACTCTGTTTCAGTGTCTTGCTCTTCACTTTCAAGGTCTTTAATGTCTCAAGACCACCTGATTAATCTCTTACTTCTCTGACACATCAGAAATGTACAGCAAAGCTCACTTTCCATGGTTTAGAAGAAAATGTTTTTTTGGGAAGTAATCTGAATTTATGGAATGAGGCCCTAAGGTGGTAATAATCATATCAAACCTTTATACTTTCTGCCCTGAATTCGAAGGGGCAGCCCACTGCCTTGGACAGATAGAATCACAGAACAACTTACATTGGGAAAGACCTTTAAGATCATCAAGTTCAACCATCACCCCAGCACTGCCAAGTCCACCACTAAAAGTGGCACATCCACATGTCTTTTAAATACTTCCAGGGATCATAACTCAATTACTGCCCTGGGCAGCCTGTTCCAGTGCTTGACAATCCTTTCAGTGAAGAAATTTTTCCTAATATCCAGTCTAAGCCTCACAGTTTCCCACATTACCCAGCAAGGGTCATGGGACAATTAAGCACTGACGCTGTATAATTTTATGCACAAAATGACACTGTTAGATTGCAATCTACCTGTACCAAACTTCACGTCAAAGAACTATCACAATCTTATTATTTGTTCTTTATTTAAAAAGAACTGTGACAAATACACAACAGTAAAAACCAAACTGAAACAAAACTGCAGAACATAGCATTGCTAGTGTTTAAAGTACCATAGAAATCATCTGCTAAAACTGAATATAAGTATGCAAGACAGTTTATAAGCCAAGGAAGACATTTTACAAAATAGTAGTGTATTCTGATTTTTTTTTCTTTGCTGCAACTTTGTGCTGGTATTGATACTGTAATTCATTACAAACTCATAGAAATCTACTGATGTGCAATGTAATAAAAAAGTAATAAACTTGTCCTTAAGCAGGCAGTTTGTGGAAGGAATACTCTAGAAAGGTATAATATGATAAGGATAATTTTGAGACTGCAGTGTAAATTACTGTTTGTCTTTAGACCTAAATAATTTATAATATACTTAATTATTACATAGAAAAAATATAATTTCCCTCTAGCTCATCAGGGACACCCTGAAAAAGCAAAAATATCTGTTCTTTTTCCCAGTATAGTATTTGGCACTGTTATAGTCAAAAGACCAGATATATTTTTTAAAATATAGCCTTCCAACCCACACCATCTGTGATTCTATGTTACTTGCATGCATCTGTTGAGAAAGACTCTTTCGTGGTTGTGTATTTACATATTTATGTAGAGATGTGTTTGTGTTAAACATACTCATCAGCCAGATGCTTTTTACTCAAGTGGGCATGACACAAATAAAAGTGGTTGTGATCCAAGGTCACACAACATCAGTGACTTCTGAAGGCTGATGCAAGTTACATCTTCTTCCTGCCTGAGAGTCAGCAGGGAAAAAGCTATCAAAGATCCAAATGCTTCCTCTTGGTAAGATGCAGAGAAGCCACAGAGGCTGTCTGAGAAGAACCAGTGATGTGCAGTTATGCTCTACCAACACTCAACAATTAAAAATCTCTGAAAACATATCAAGGTGCAATCACAGATATTGCATTAATGTGGATTTAAATTATTATTGAGAAGTTGTTACTTTTTCTTCAAAAGGTCATATTGAAAGTTGCGAATTTCAAACACGTTTCTGTTACATTCAAGTGGATTTAAATATTTCTCATTTTTGTGAGAATTATACAGAAAAAACTTAACAAACATGCTTAACCAGCTGCCATCTCTCAGAAAAGTTTTGATAGTAACTTAGACTGTTTCTTATAGTCTAGGGATGGAACACCTGTGAGGAAAAGCTGAGAGAATGGGCATTGTTCAGACTGGAAAAGAGAAGGCTTTGGGGTGATCTAAAGGCTTTGGGGCCTTCCAGTACCTGAAAGGAGCCTACAAGGCAGATAGAGACAATTTTACAAAGACGTGTAGTGACAGAACAAGGCAAATGGGTTCAAACTCAAAGAGAGTAGGTTTAGGTTAGATATTAGGAAGAAATTCTTCCCTGTGAGGGTGGTGAGGCACTGGAACAGGTTGCCCAGACAAACTGTGGCTGCCCCATCCCTGGAAGTGTGCAATGCCTGGCTGGCTGGAGCTCTGAGCAACCTGGTCTAGTGGAAGGTGTCCCTGCCCACGGCAGAGGGGTTGGAACTGCATGATCTTTAAGGTCTCTTCCGACCCAGATCATTCTATGGTGATTCTATGATAGCTGTAAGCTCTGTAGGCCCTGTGAAAATGTCAGCTAAATACTTATCAAGAAGAGTAGAAAGAAGAGAGACCCTTCTAAATGCTGTGTTTTACCTAGGGGACACAGAGCATATGGAGACTTCTGAGCACAGAAAGGCATTGCCTTAACACAGTCTGGTAGGATAAACTTCATGGTGACATGCATGTAGCCAGTTTTGCTTCAGCATATTTCTCATTCTCTCCTTTTTTCTTATACAGTGTCGGAGGAGCAAGCTCATATAGGATACCAGTAGAGCCTTTCTGAAACACCAGTACATACCATAAATGTGATGATACACTGGAGAGTTACCCTGCCCATAATCTGTGCGAAGGAACCACAATGCAAAACTGGGCTATTTGTGAATAAGCACCAAATAAACAGCTAATTTAAGTTTGTCAGATGTTTAATCTTCCAAAGAAATAAACCTTAATCAAATCAAACACTGGTGGAAAAGATTTCACGGGACTCCACTGAAGCCCAAAGAAAAGAGTTATTTTAAATTTCAAAAAAAGGCGTTCAACACCAAAACAATGCAACACTAAAACCCCAAGCCTGAGACAGACTATGAGTAAAAATACTATAATGAAATATGTACAAAGAGGAAACAGTGAATAATGGAAGTAATCCGGATTTTCTTCCACCATAGACTCAAACTGATAAGTAAAGCTGTTTCCAGCACAGGGTTTTAGCATTCATTGCATTCCTTTCTCTAGTTTCTCCCCGTTGATGGTAGTATATGTTTGGCTCTAGATAGCTAAAATAGTTAATGGAGCAGCTGGCCCACTTTATAAAACCTGACTCAGTAGGGACAAGAGGCCTTACTTTGGTAACCTTCATGTCCTATGAATAACCCTCCTTCCTCTGCCTCCCATTTACATCTGCAAAACTTTTCTGTCTGCCTTTAAGTGTCAGCTCTGATAGGAATCACGTACACACACCAGATGATCCTCGGCTATGTACGTAGCTCTTCCTTAAGCAACCAAATAGGTCAAATTATACTTTCCATCAACCAAAAAAACCACAAAAAAGTTTTCATATTTCAAGCTTAGGTTTATTATTCTTTGGAGATTGATTTTTTTTCTTACTAGTGTTGTATCTGCTTCCTTTAATTCAATTTTGCCATGCTTCTGCTGCATTTTGGATATAAAACTGACCAACAGGAAATGCTACTGAATGTTTCACATTAAAATTTGCAGCATTTAAGAAAAACAAGTTGTGTGCCCAAGGTCACCACTTTACCGAAGCTAGCCATTTTTTCAGCAGTATTTACAACTTTATGCAGCTTCAAGCTACACGATGAAACATGGATATTCACTCCCAAAAGACAGACGGCCACATGATTGACTCTGATGCCATGCCTTGACATATGTAAGAAGCATTCCACAGTGTTTCCACCCTCATCCCATTATCTTTTCTGCAGATTTTAACTTCTCCATTGAAAGTACAGATCTGATTCTGCAAGGATGTTTATACTTTCAGGTCTTTGCTGCAGTAGAGGGCCTCATCTCACACTGACGAAGCTGCACCAGTGTCCAGTTCTGGGCCCCACCTGACAAGAAAGACATTGAGGTGCTGGAGAAGGTGTCCAGGGAAGGGCAACAGAGCTGATGTAAGACCTATGAGGAGCAGCTGAGGGAGCTGAGAGGCTTAGTCTGGAGGAAAAGAGGCGCAGGAGGAACCTTATCACGTTCTACAGCTGCCTGAAAGAAAGTTGTAGCCAGGTGGGGGTCAGACTCTGCTCTCAGGCAACCAACAACAGGACCAGAGCAAATGGCCTCATGGCATCAGAGGATGCTCAGGTTGAACATCAGCAAGAATTTCTTCATGGAAGTGCTTGTTAAAAAGTATGGATGGACTGCTCAGGGAAGTGGTGGAGTCACATCCCTGGAGGTGTTCAAGAAACTAGTGGATGGGCACTCAGTGCACTGGTCTCAGTGCTCAGTTGACCGGGTGATTGGTCACAGGTTGGACTCAATAATCTTGGAGGCCTTTTCCAACATAAAAGATTCTGTGATTCTGTTTTTGTGAAAGTATGAGGGCTCCTTTGCATGCACTTCCTAGTAGCAAGGGGCTTAAGTTTCAAATATTTGACACTGAAGGAGGAAATACTTAACATCTCTTTCTCTTTAACTGCAAAATAAATTGAAACAAAACAGACAAATAAAAAACCCCAGACAGAGAACTGAAACACTATGTTGGGATTTTTTTCAGTGTTCTTCAAAGCTACAGATTAGACAGCATCATGAATTCACATGCCTCAATTTCAAATCACAAATGAAGTTCCAAGACTAGAGTTTAATAAGTCACTAGAAACTGAGATCTACTTACCTGTGGAGCATGATAATATAGGTCTTTAAGACACCACTACTAGATGTGAGGTGTTTGAATGGAAAGCAGCTGTAAGTAACAGAGATACAACTTGGATAATGGGAAACACAAAGGCAGCAATGAGATACAAGCAAATGGTGCTGGCAATGGAAGGAAGCAGAAGTCAGACATAAAATAGGGTTACTCGGGGTGCCATCACATGATTCCATTCTCCCAGACCCTCATATTCTCCACTTAATTCTCAAAGTATTTTTCAGTCCCCATAAAATTTAATTGTTAATTTTGCAAACATTGTCACAGCAGAAGCATAACCAGTGGGAAAACAAAATGGTAAATCATAAAAATGAGGAACCAGTGCCAATAAAAAAATAGATGAACAGTTATACAACATAGTTATTTCCAGTACCCAGGCTTTATATACTTTTTAATAAACTATGTAATGCAGAGCTATTTAAATAAACAGGCAATAGTGCACACAGCCAGTTCTCTGTTATCCCTGACAGCTGTGTCATGCAGGTTAGAAGCTGAACTGGAAAAGATACTTTTAGTGCATTCAGACTGGCTTTGGTTTGTATCTGAACACCTAGATGAGCTCACACTGCTTGGCAAAATGCACCAAGACACACTGCACTTGTGTGTCTTAGTGCATTTTGTGAAGACCAGACTCACCCCTAGCAGAAACCATAGCATCCCAAACGTCTCCAGAGCAGAACCTGACACATTTGTTCAACTGCAGAAAATTAAGTGTAGGCACACACCCTTCCTGAAGGATACGCCACTCTTCATCACACACCTTCTCATAAAAACCAAAGAATATTTTGCTGCTTTTGTTGTTTTGCCTTCCACAGCAGTACATAATAAATGAATCACCAGAATTAAAATGAATGAGGGCCCAACCTGTTTGGAAAAACTAGAGGTTAAATTAGTTTCCCTACTGAAGTCAGCAAGGCTAAAATATCACCCTGCATCTGCTGCAGCTCATAATGTTGACGACCCGTGCTGTCTTGGTGGAACAGGAACAAGAGCTGTGTAGCCTGACACACTTAGCCATACCAGGCAGAGAGGAACAAAATGTGTTGGGTTTAGCCCAAAGAACCAGATGTATTGGAAATAAGCCTTTCTCCTTCTAACTGACAGCCACTCACATGATATTTCAACATTCTTGCTTCCACTTTGGATTCCAACCATAAGATACAGATGTGAGCAAATAGGGTTTGGGCTTGTTTTTTTTCTTTCTTTCTTCCTCTCTCTCTCTTTTTTTTTTTAAACTAAGCTAAGACAGTGATTTGTTTATTTTTCTCTTTTTGCTGTTGTGTTAGTATATTATGAACAGAGTCTTTGGCAAAAGTTTATGCTGGACCTTCTTTGCACCACAGGGTGCATTTGTACCCACATCCAACTGTCAAATGTTCTGTAATAAAAGAGCCCATGAAGCCTCTCTTGCAGATCTAAGGTTGTGAACATTCTTTTAACTTTTTTTTTGCATGTGTGGGGAAGAAAGACTAGCAAAGACATGTTGTTGGACTTAAGATGAAGCTACATTTTCCAGCTGAAGCAAAGCGAGGTTGAAATAGATGAATACACTAAAAATATGGCATAAGCGGTTTTATTGAACCAAGGATATGGTAAAACTCATCACTGGCAATTAGAGCAAAACTTGTTTAAAATTTTAACATAGGACCTAAAATCACACATTTTTAATTTACTTTGGCTTTATAGCAACTACAAGCCACAGATGTTATGTTGTTAATGGATGGATCTGTTGCAGTCCCTGAGAATTATACTTTTTAACACTGTGGTGCTAGGATACTCTCCTCAACATGTAACGATACGTATGGAGTCAGCTTTGCACCATCTCACAGCTCGTTGCCATCACACTAATGCTATTGTGCCAAAGAAATCTCTTTCAGATGAGATGCATTCTTCACATGTGGCAGATGCTCCCCTAATCAATATACTAAAAAGTGATGTAATGAAAATAGTGAGGAAAATCATCCCTCCTCTCTGAGGGAGACTATCCTGGGAATGAGGGATGGTAGAGAAGGAGAAAATAGTCTAAAGATGAATAAGTTTTAATGGAAAGGTACATTGAATAAATTAATGACAGACTGCAGCAAATGAATCATAACTGAAGGCTAATATACATATATATACACACAAACAGAGCTGAATCTTACTTTTTCAGGATTTGTATTTTTTTTTGTAAAAATCAATATCTACAGAGCTGCTTAACTAATTTTTAACTTGCTGCTCTAGCTTCCTAATCAGAAAGGTATTTCACAACAAGCTCTCTAATTTCAACTGAGTTTTTTGATCTTCTTGGAGCTGGAAGTTCTCTTGGAGCTGGAAGTTCTTTTACCTGCTTCCTCAATCAGCAGTAGGGTATTGTCATATATCAGAAGTAATGTGTGATTATCGTTAGTGGGCCTATAAAGCAGCTAACATAGAATAATTAAAAAATAGAGCAATCTCAAATATTAACTAACAGAAAACACAAAATATAAATTTCCCAGTGTTCTTATTGCTCAATTCAAGCATTTTACTTGGGGTGATCCCAGTCATAGACAGTTTCTTTAATTTTTCCTGACATTTTATATCCAGAGAATTCTGATAACAGAGAAATACAAGAAAAGAATGGGAGGAATCTTCAAAATCAAAAACATCATCTTCACCCTGCCCATACCAACAAAAAGCAGCAGTGTATCGGGGACTAGGAGAGTGAGCAGACCATCTAAATAAGAAGAATTTTACCTTCCAGAACCCATATTTCTAGTGTCAGTTTCATAAAGCCCTTCCAGTCATCTTAATGTTTTATAAAGAATGAGGGAGGAGAATTAGGGGCTGTGAAATGGGCACCTAAGTAGATCAATAAGCAATACTGAAGAGAAAATGTGTTTAAATTTCTTCCTACCCTCCAGACACAGAACTAAGGAGCCACATTGCTTGTAGCTTCCCACTGAAGTTTTGAGGCTAGTGATGTTGTCTAGTGAAGGATCCCCCCTGATTTCCTGGCAGGTGGCAGCTGTTTCATCATGTCCAAAAGTGCAAAATTAGCTCAAATAGTTAGAATAGCCAAACAAAAATGTAGTAACTCTGCATATAGCTAGGAATCCAGTGGGCAAACTGCTTTCTTTGGCTTGCAGGCAGAGAGACGTGTTTTGTAGAGCAGCTTCACAGAGGAATTCATGATGATCTTCCCTGCAGGATGCAGTGAAAGAAAATAAGCCCTAGAGCCAAAAGGGATGTAAATGGTGGCATGAATACGTGTTCCTCCAAAAGACTATAGAGTGTTAACAGCTGTCCGAGAATCTGTAGGAAAACAAGTGGGTAGCTTTTGGCAAAGAAAAGACCATATTTCAGATTCTTTAGCATGATACGTTTGTTTGAAAGAGTAATAACAATAAAATAGCCTGGATAATAATCACTGTAATGATGCGGAAGTACAATAAGATATTAAATAATCCATTTTGATATCCATTTAAATTACGAAGACCATTAATGGACAAAAACAAATGTTATTTACAACTTTCTTGAAACTGCTGCGAGATGAAGGATGAGGTTACTATGGACACTAACATAACCTTTTCCCTATTTGAGACCCTTATGTAAAGAAATCTCAAGGTATAAAGATTCAGAAGTGTTCGAGAAGGATAACTTGCAAACACTAAGACAAAGCATGGGATTTTATAGGCAATGTTATTTTTTGGACTGCAGCACCCATCTGATATGCTGTGATCTGCCTGACCATGTGCTTCGGTAGCTCTTGATTACCCCAGTTTAAATAAAGTGTCTGTCAGTACTCCCATTAAAGTCTCCGTCAGCTCTGAGCAAAACCACAGATCCAGCTGGAGTTCACCATGGCTCCCTTCAGTTGGGAACCTTTTTCACGCCTTCCAGTGCTAACAGATTACATATGGCCCAGTTTAAAAGTCATGTGGGGTTTCTTTGGGAACTGCCTCCACGCTGGCTGGGTCCCACTGCAGCTGCCTAGTTACAATCATTACTGGGACACAGAGGGACATAATGAAACTTCCAGATTTAATTTCTGTGATGGTGTCCAAGTTCAGCAGAGAGCAACACCTCTTTCCTTTCCACCCTAGTTCTGGTTTACAACCTCCATGTGTCTCAGCCCAGTCAGGTAGGGACAGGCGGGGGACACCAGGATCTCTCAGCAGCACAGTGTCTGCTCAAGGTGCAGTGTTCTGGGGATGTCTTTAACGGCAAATCTAAGGTCACTTCCCTTTGTCACATGAAGGGCTCTCCTGGCACTTAGGTAGGGACTGATTATCCAAATACAGCCTTTCCCTATGCCCAGGTGAAAGGAACAAACACCATCACTGTCGTCTGTTAATGTGGTACAGTCAGCCTCCCAGATAGACCTGCCAGAGTTAGGAGTGTGCACTGGTCACCATCTGCAAACGCCTTCTAGGCAAGGTTTGGGAAACCAAGAAAGTGAAATTGGTGCAATGGCCAGAGTCCCTGCGGGCCCAAGTGTGTTAGGATTGTGACTGTGTCTTCATTTTTTGCGTGGATTATGCCCAACACAAAAAAGACAGTTTGGAGCTGCCAAGGCAGGAAGTGGAACACAAATATCCTTTCCCACAGTGAAATAGTAAGGCCTATACGAAGCACCAAAGTTGTTGGAGGAGAAGGTGAGAATGCCTTTAAGAAAGGGCTGTTTGTGTACACAGCAGCACAGTTGTTACAAAGGAATCCCAGTCAGGTGATTTCAGCTTGCTCTCTCTTGGTCTTGTATGTGTGTGGCATTGCCCCACCAACTTACACCTCCCTGGCCCATGTTTCCATGGCGGGAATCACTCCTGTTTGATTTCTGCATATAAAACACCCCATGCTTTCTTCACTTCTGTTATTAGCAAATGTAATGCTATGGGCAGGCAATTACAGGAGGTAGCAGTTTAATGGGGGAAACCACAAGGAGACCACTTGCTGGGGATGCCTGCTGGGCAAGACCCCCAGCAATGGGGCCTGTGTGGTCACATCAAGTATGGAAGCCACTTGATGCTTTTATGGAAAATTCTGTAGTTGCCACATGCTCTCAGTGTATATTAGCACCAATAAAATTCTTATATGCTTTAGGTTAAATTTGTCCATGTAAAGTGGAAGCATGAAAACTATATTATATTTAAGCAAACACTAGGAGATTAGGCTGTACATTCTTTAATATAATTCTTCTTACATGGGAAATTTAATTACAGGATTCCAGACCCTTATCCAGGGAAGTTGAGGAGTCAAGGAAAAAAAATGTATCAATTATGCAGGGCATCAAAATTTATTTGATCAAAAGTGTTGCAGAACTAGAGCATGATGCTTAAACAACATCAACAATTTCTAAAGGTGTTCCTGTAGAGAAAAGTGCCCTTTTTTTGACCACTAACTCTTCAGCAAATTTCAACTCAAAGCTTTACATCTGCTTTTGAAAGCTACTGTAAATAAGAGGTTAGAATGGAAACAATGGCACAGATTTAAATTATACTGTGATGCAATCATGCATCACTATAATAAACAAATGCTTATTTCTGGAAATGTGCAGATGGTTGGGGGTGAAGACAGAATGAGATCCATCATCATTTTTTTCCAGAAACCACTGGTTTAAGGTTAATGTAAAGCAGAAACAGGCAAGCACTTTGTAATACTGATTTGTTTCTGGTCATCTGAGGTTTTGTGTGCGAAACTCCAATTTCCTGTGGGGTGTACAAGCTTGATTTTCACCTTCTCATTCTTCTCATAGAAAATAGTTTGATATGAAAGGTGGTATTTGCTTCCTCGTATCATAACCCAGATCAGAAAACAGCTCAGTACAATGCCACTCACACCGGAGAAGTTGAATCCTCAAATGAATGAGGACAAGCTGGTTGTTGGTTCAGAACCTCAATTCATGTGACAATGTTAGAAAGTCATATATGGACATTATGAGAGAGCCAAGTGTGGACATCAGAAATGCATTTCTATTTGACCTTAATTAAGAATATCAAAAATATAATTGCTCAGAAATAAAATTCCTTAAAAATAATGAAAATGGCCTTGACTAATCACTAAAAACAGAACTAGTGGTTACACTGATATCTCAAATATGAACCAGCTGTGTCCATGTGAGGCCTTACTGTTTTTTGTGGCCTTGGCTGAAAAGAAAGATATATTTATAACACATACAGGCTGTAGTAATTATTGATAACATGATGTGCTAACAAGCATAAATGTGTATTCTTAAAGCATTACTAAGGATTATATAGCATCTTGGTTAATAAGCAGATATATGGCTACATACAATACTAGGCTAAATATAACATTAGGTTAGAGAGTTCATTGTTTCAGGGCTAGCTCTTCAGGCCCCAACATTACAGATACAGCTTGTTCAGGAAAGTTATACATACTTATTAGAATCCAAATTGCACTTTCTTATACTTAAAAAAAATAATATGCACCCATCATGGAGGTTGATTGCTGCAGCAATAACTCACATGGACTAAGTTACATGTCTAAAATATTTGTTTCTTTAGTTTTATTCTTAACATATTTTCACAGCTGGTTAAATAACTGATTTCTTCACATTTAATATTCTCTGTCCTCATAATTATGCACAAATGAAATGGGATTCACTATTGCCTAGCAAAACATGTGTCATTGCTTGGACTAGATAAGGTCTGCAGTGCTGTTCCTGCCAGATCAGGGGAGGGAATAGAACATTGAGATCCTCACTAGTACTATCATGGGACAAGCCTTGCAGCATTAAATAGTAGACAGCCATACAGTGAATTGTATTCAACCTGCCCTGGCTCCAGAGAGGACACAGCAATGTTGCATCTGACCCAAAATGAAATCTTAGATGATGTCATAATTATACGCAGCCTGCAAGATGTTTCACACTCATGCTGTGTCCAAGCTAAATACAGATGAAATGTGTACAAATGGATCAGGTCACAGATTCCAGAATGAGTTGATATAAACCGTTCCAAATAGTTTTATATAAAGTAAAATTCTCCTTACATACTAACACATGTTGGATATTCTTTCCATTTTAATTCAGATGGTTAAGCAAAGAATGAATAAATAAATGTAGTCTTTGACACAGGAGTGTTCCTGTTGCACATGTGTGTGTTACAAGCTTCCTGTTATTCATGGTTTGTAACCGACAAGTGGAAAAATAGGAAGAAAACAGAAGTTTCAGTACTACCCACCAGTTCTAGCAGCGGCAGGATCCCTGATGGACCCCAGCACGGGTGCCTTTCCGCATGGTCTCACACTGTAGCTCAGAGTCTGCATTTGTCTGGACATGTCAAACCCCCAAAAAGTTCATCACAAGAGCTTTAGGTGAAACAGAGCCTGCAGGACTTTCTAAGGGAGAAATTATTTTGCTCATAAATATTTTTCCCAGCATTTCCTACACTTTCCCTGAGTGACCAAAGGGCCAGGGAACTAACAAAATGACCCTTAAGGGTCTGGTTAGGGAAAAGGAAGCCTGCAATGACTTTACCCCTGAGTTTGAGTGAGAGCATAGTAACAGTACTCTCGTGTTACACTGGAGATGATGCTTGTCTCTTATCTCCTTGTGCGAAAAAAACAAACAAACAAACAAACAAATTAATTTTGATAATGGCTTTCAAATCTAGCCTTTTCAGACATCTCTTTTCCGTCAGTAACTGCTCAGAAAAGCTTGGATCATGTCTCTGTGTACAGGCTGTGCAGGTTCATTTAGTTGCTGACATTTTCACTGCACTAGCCAATGAATAAATAGAAAAAAATATGGTTCTGCAGTCAGCTTTACCCCAAAAAATTTAATTCAAGGCAAGATATATTCTACTAAACCCTCCAATCATTATGGATCCCCAGCTCTTACCGAGACCCAGTCTTTAAAATATTGTAAAAACAGTACTGGAAGCATTGCTTTTCACAAAGCACCATTAACATGCCAAGGGGAGTATGACTGTTTTAGTGTGAATTAGTGAATCTGCCCCCACATGGTTATCTTTAAGCAGGTATCACAATTCTTGCAACACATATCATTTCTAGGATACTTTACATTCTGTACTTTTTTGACACATGACAGAGAGAATGACATCATTTGGAGATTTAGCATCAATCAATCTTGTTATGGGTGATACTTGAAAAAGGGTTTCAACTTTTGGCTGACATACTTATAGTCCTGTTCCCTTTAGTTATTCCTTTCAGTCCCTTCCTAAATATTATTTTAAAACTATGGGTTATATTTACCATGTCATCTGATACCAACTGCAGTCGCATAAACATTTTAAAAGAAAATTTGTGTTAAGCCTGAAACAGAACACCAGATATGAACACTCTTAAGTATTTCCCTGGATCCCATTCCAATTACTACACGCTATACTTATATTTTGCTGAAGTATACTTTCATCTCAGTAAAAAAAGGAGACAAAAGCAGCATATGTTCTTGCAAGTCTTTCCGTATTTTGTTGCAGCTGCTGTAGGAATCTTCTGATATAACAACTGATGCTACAGTCTTCACAGAAAAAGATCTGCAGCCATATAGACTGTATCTGAAATAGCATGCAGAAGAATATAACAGCTTGGCCATAAACTCCTACTCAGATTGCTGGAGGACCTGTTCAGAAACACAGCCTACTCAGTCCCTTACACAAGGAAGCTGGGGAACTTCCCTGACACCTGGTCCTCCATCACACACAAACCTGAGACTTTTTGCTCATTGTACATCTTCAGACTGATGCAAATACCTCAAAGATATTCAGAGGTTGCCACTGATCTTTTGAGAGAGCTGCCCCATAGACACTAGCTCCAAATCTGGCACTTTTGCAGGCATTTCAGATGTCTTCTGAATCTCCAAGTGGCCTAATTCATAGAATATCCTGAGTTGGAAGGAACCTCCGAGGATCATCAAGCTCAACTCCTATGCCCGCACAGGGCAGCCCCAAGAACCACACCATGTTTCCAAAACTTGCTGGATACATTTTGTGTTTTACTTTTTCTAAAGTGTAGATAGTTCTAATGAATGTTTGCACAACAGTCTTACCAACCTAAGATGAGGAACAGACGTAATAAAGATCAAAACCTTACTGGTGGGGTTCAGTACAGTTGCTGTAAATTGCCCCACTTTCAAGGGCATTACTCTGTATCCTACCAGAAGGACACCTAATCACAGGTTTATGAGGATGTGTTTAGTTAAAGGTAGAGGCCAAGCTTTTTAATAATTCTTTCCTTTCTACTTTGCCAGTGATCTCAATTTAGCTACAAAATTGACTGCCAGAGTTGTGGAAAACTGGTTACTAAACAGGGGTTGAAAAACAAAACTGTTCACAATTTAGACATTTGAAGAGGTGATGAGAGACAAATATACATATGCCAGGAGAGGATACTGAACATTTTTCTTCAGTGATTCTTAACTTTGGAGGAGCTGGCATCTTTCTCAACCAAGCAGATCTATGCACAATATTCTGTGCAGTTTGTAACAAAAATCCTAATTTGCAATCTGCCAAGTACTGGGTGAGAGACAAGTCTCAGATGTTTTTTCACATTATTTCTAAATCTATCCTTAATTGAATTTTGCTTGCAAGATAACATTTTGTGTAGTTTTCATTCCTAGCTGAAAGAGTTTCTGCATATCTAAGTGTGAAAATATGGACTAATGACAGCTCTTTATGTTATATTTTAGCATTACATACAAATAGGATGCTAATTTTAAAATTATGTGGTTTGTCGACTGGGTGCAAGATGCAATTGCACATGTAAGTTATATAAAGCTTACATCAGCCTTACAATATGTTTTGTATGCCCTTGATGGGACAATGAAGTATTAGGCCCCATAAACTTTGGAAAGTTTTGTTTGGTTTTATTTAAATAAAGAGTTCTAGATAAACAACTTTACAGACAAAACGTTACCTGCAGAATCAGTACACAGTGCAGACAGTACTCTGTATCCTCCTTCACCCTCTCTTCAACAGCTACTTTTCAATCTTCTAGTTCATCACATGAAAACATGGAAACTGTGACACAGGACTAAGACGAGGGGACCAGAATCTCTTGCAGTGTGCTCGTATTTCTCATGCTGTGGTCAGTTCCCGAGCCCACTGCCACCCACAGCAGAAAATATCAGCACTTTCTGGGCAGCACTTTGAAAAATTCCCTAAAGGGGCAGCTGGAACAATATCCATGGATTGTGAAGAAGCTGATGACGGGCACTGCCAGAGCACTGGGACTCTTGCAGACCCTTCTGATGTTTCTAGGCTGATTAGTGTCCAATGGAGGTGCAACTGCTACTTCTAGAATGGAGTTTTTCAAAGACTGCTGCTCGTGCAGCATTCAATATCAGTGTGATGCATTAAGTCTAATGCATTTTTTGGAACTAGATTATTTCCTAAGTTATTACTGGGAAAAAAAAAAAAAGTGTCAGTAAACCTAAATACAAACTGTAATTGGAAGGCCAAGTAGCTGTAAACAGCTTCCCTGTTTGAAATACTGTCCCCAAAGAAGTTTACAGGAATTTTTCACTGGCTTCCCTGCCACCAATTTTTGCCTTTGTCTTGTGAAATATTAAGTTATTTCTATCCTAGGAAATTGGGTGTCTGAACATATCTGAAAATGCCTAAAGCTTGAACTGCAGTGTTGGATCTGTCCTGGTGAAACATGGATATATCAGTGGAAACTGGGCAGACTTCATACAATCACCAAATACTGGAGTTTAAAAAAGTAAAAATCTTTCCACTTCTGTGTGCTGGGTTCAAGTGCCTTACACTAGAAGTAGTGAAAACAAAATCTTTGCAAAGCTGATTTTCCTTTCATTTTAAATAGTGTCAATTTTTGCCTTTACAGCAAAACTTCTATCAGTGTTCTGGATATACAATACCCTCATTCAGTAAATATGAACTTACTGAATATATGTGGATATATGTGTATATGTATATATGAATGTGTATACATATACATCTGAATATATATATTTACATATGAATATATGTATACATATAATATATAGGGAAGAATGGATTCTAACATTGCTGTACACTTCACAAGTAGCTTCTTACCTACACAGAGTGAGTCTTTAGAACAGAATTTTGAACACTTCAGTATGATCTGTGTGAACCTCAATACTGTTTTCATCTGAAGAGAAAAAGAACCTTTTAAATCTCTACTTGAATGAAAATGGTATCACTGCAAACATGGCTGTGTTATCAATAATGAGGTCAAGTACAGTAACCATTAAGCACAGGAAATAAAGAGAAACTACTTAAAGAGCAAATAAACACAGACACAGATTTCCTAGCTGCCAGCTGTTCAAGACAAATATTTTTACAACAACTGACCTCACACTTCGCGGTCATGGATGATTCAGGGACGCCACATTAAATGTACAAATGTGCATGGTAGTGTAATCTGAAATAATACAATTAAATAAAATGGACAGTCATTATTTGGACAGGAAATGCAGTGAAGATGTAAATATTTTCTGCTTCAGAACGAGAAAGGTCAAAAGGATCAGTGTCTTGCAGTGCTGTATAACATTAACTGATTCGTAGGACAAAGGAAGAGTTGGTCAAGATTTCACTATTATTAAATCAGGTCCTTTTTTTATAGCAGCCATCAAACTTAATTTTGCAATATTTCAATACTACTGATGAGATCTAGAAACCAATAGATCACAGAGGACTATGTCACAGGACTAATCAGAAGCCAGAGAGCAGTAATGTGGGATATGAAAATCTCTAGGCTTTTCTCCAAACAAAATGTTTATGTTGTCTGTTTCCAAAGGAATAATATCAGGAATAAATCAGGGATAAACACTTTCCTCTGAATGAAAACTATATATATATTTGTTATCACATGGGAGAAAATTCAGTGTTTAAATGCTATGTTTCATTGAAGTGTTGGTTTAAAAACACTATAATTAAATGGAAAAACACTTCCTATCTTTTCATGTACTATCCAGAAAAGCAGGACAAAAACCATTTTGATGCATTTGACCAATGGAAGAATCTGCAGGATCTCAAGCCACAGTAACTGAATAGAGGGGGATGGGGTTTCCTCAGACCTTTTAATCCCACAAAATGCAACCAGAATGACCAAATCCATGTGGTTATTTAGTATTAAGGTAATCTAGAACCATCATCTTTATTAACACAGAAAAGAAGGATGATGTTCTGTTTTAAAGACTTGTATGTCTCTGAAAAGAAATTCACCTTCAGAAAACAGGATCCTCCAAGAAGACCAAGTCAGAGACACACTGTAATTTGGTTTTACTTTATGAACCTGATAATTCCCATTACCAAGGGAGGTGCTTCAATGCTTCTTAATGACCCTACATCAGGAATAAACTGACAGTGATTTACCACAGTTGGACCCCACCTCTTCCTAGATGTGCCAAACAGACTTCACTCCCTCTAGAAAAACAAAAAACTTAAAAAAGGTTTTATGTTTAAGCCATCATAATCAATATCAGAAGGGCTTAGGTACTATGAATGGCACACCAACAGTCTATGAGAAACATATTTTTATTTTTTGTCACTTCAGCTTCTTTCTCCTTGTTTTCATTATTTCTCATTTGAGCATATTAAGTACCAACGGTGAGAGACTATTTACAAAAGCATGTAGTGACAGGACAGGGGAGAATGGTTTCAAACTGAAAGTAGGTTTAGATTAGATATCAGGAAGAAATTCTTTACTGTGAGGGCAGTGAGACACTGAAAGAGGTTGCTCAAAGTAGTGGTGGATGCCATATACACAAGTTAAGGGCCAGGTTGGATGGGGCTTGGTCTACTGGAAGGTCCACAGTAACATGGAGTCTTCCAGGGGCTGCAGATGGATCTCTGTTCCCCCACGATCTCCCATGGGCTGCAGGGGCGCAGCTACTTCACCATGGTCTGCACCACAGGCTGCTGGGCAATCTCTGCTCCGGCACCTGAGCACCTCCTGTCCCTCCTTCTGCACTGAACTTGGTGTCTTCAGGGCTGCTGCTCTCACATGGTCTCACTCCTCTCTCTGTTGCTGTTATTTTCACAGTTCTTTTTCCCCTTCTAAATACATTCTGACTGAGGTGCTGCCACCGTCACTGATGGGCTCAGCCTTGGCCAGCAGCAGGTCTGTCCTGGAGCCGGCTGGCATTGCCTTTATTTGGCATGGGGGAAGCATCTGGTAGCTTCTGACAGAAGCCAACCCTCTAGTCCACCCACTATCAAAATCTTGCCATGCAAACCCTATGCATAATGTCACTGCTTCACAGTAGGGTAACAAGGATAAGACACTTATGTTTCTCAAGAAATAGGCTACCTCAGAAACCAGGATTTCCTCCGTCAGTGTAAGAACTCACCTCAGATGTTGCAGAAGATAACCTCTTATTTCTACATCCTCGAGTAAACTTCAGGTCAGGAATAGTGTAGGCTCTAACACCACGTGGTTCAAAATATTTGTGTGGACACTACTTAACAGCTCATGGTGATTTTGTTTAATGTATTAACACACTATTCTCTCAGGCCTCCAAGTCCTCTGGAAGGCCCTTCAAATGACACATTCATCTGAAACTTAAGGCTGCAAAACATGCATGGACTTTTAATATTTACTTTTATGAGTACTTCTGAGTGTATTCATAAAAATAATAAAAATAAAAAGTTTCCCATGTCACTCTTTGGTTCCTGCATTTTTGCATTTTCTGAATAATCTTTTCTAAAGGAGATCTTTGTGAAGGGCTACTGCTTTTCCAGCAGCAGGTTTTTAACTGACACAGGAGAAAGGCAACTAATTCCAAATATGGCAAAATCTGTATGTTGCCTGCATTCCCTTGAGATGAAGGAATGAACAGGTATTAAGTGGCATTACTAATGCTGAGTCACTAAAAACCAAAACAATCATAATACCTGTTGCTGAGCTTCTGGTGTGTTTTGAAAAACAATTAATGGAGATTTTTAAAAGTTGGTTTTTATGAGACCTTCTGGCATGGATCTGTGTGAAAATAACTTTTTACACAGTATTTCAGAGGAAAGGAATAAAAGGTTATAGGAAACATTTCTCTCAGTGAGGCTCCACAGTTGCTGCCTGTGGATAGTGTAGTTCAGATAAACAAGTCATTTACTCCAATGCTGTATGCACAGAGAACAACTCATCTGATACCATAATCATAAAATGGTTTGGGTTGGAAGAGACAAAGACCATGTAAACATTCTCTTTCTGTCTTTCTTATAGGCTCCCTTCAGGTACAGGGTTTTGTGGAAACAGACTGTCTATGGCAAAAAGTGATACTTAAATCTTTCCTTGCAATCATGTTCAAATTAAATAAATAAACAATAGCACATCTGAAGTTATGACAGGAACACTGTCTTATTTTAGATAATAAATTAAGAGCAGAATTCATAAAAGCTCCAAATCAACCTTTTGACATTTCAGAAAACTCTTATTTTTCAGAATTAATGGTGAGATTTTTTTCAAGCATGGTTTAGCTGATAAAATGTCCACGCTCAGACACACAAAGGTGAAGGAAACTCTAGTTCCACCAAAGTCAAGGAATTCCAATCAAGTACAATTAATCTCAGGAGGCTAAAGAAATAATTATTTTTTCTGTAAATTTTCTCAAACCAGCTAAAATATAGGATCTCTGAGACACCAGTGCAATAGGGAACCACAACAGCAGTGGAAATTCTGGGCAGCTGCACTACAGTGTTCAACACATGATGCAAAGGAAATTGTCTACGGGTTGTAGTAAGCTTGCAGCTTTCACTTCAAGTGCCAATACAGTCAGATGAAAAGTCCACCTCAAAAGCAGAATTAGTTTTTCTTGTATATGAGTTCCAGCTTTCTTGTGATTAAAAAAAGAGCAAACATTCATTAGGTTGATAAAAAATATTGAGAAGTTTAGATTCTGAAAAAACATAGGATATTTAGATTTATCAAGAAAACATTTGAGAATACACTTGTATTTTCAAATGCATTTCCTCTCAATATATAGCTCTAAATATACTCACTATACTCAAAATGCATGGATTTTGATGCCCTTCAAAAGCAGTGACAGTTGTACCATGACCACTTAGAATCCGTGAAGTCTAAATCAGCTTTTCATAACAAAGTATGGAATTTCCTAGAAAATGCAAATTATATGGAAAGCCCTTGGTGATAATCTGCAAATTGACTTTCTTAACTTCATTAAAAAGTAACTGAAAAGTAACCCTCCTTTAGACCTCTACATCAAAAACCCAGAGTAAATGTTACTTCTGTGTTTCAGCATCTCAGTTGGGCGACCCAAATTGTTGATTTATGTTGGCTTAAGGTTGTTTTGGAAGAATAATAACTAAAGCAGGAACAACACAAAGTGAGAATTAATAGTAAAATCTCTATGGACAGTGCTATTAAAAAAATGGACTAATAATACAACCAGAAAAAAGAAAAAAAAAAGTGCAGAAGAATTATAGGGGAAAAGAAGAAATAATGCTGATAAATAGTCATCCTTTCTCCTCCTTCAAAGTGCCAATAGGATGACAAGATTCTTCAGAGTTTGATATTATTTTCTAAGGAATTGTAATTCCAGCTGGTTTGGGTTTTTATCTCCAGTTCCCGCGAAAATTGAGAAGTATATGAAATGTCATCTGAAGGTCAGCTGAAAACAATTCAATTAATCATAAGATCACAGAATCATTAAGGTTGGAAAAGACCTCCAAGGCCATCGAGGTCACCTTTTGACCAAACAGCACCATGTCAACTAAACTACAGCACGAAGTTCCACATTGTCATTTCTTCCCCAGGCAGCCTATTACAAATATAATAAGTGATGTTAAATCTCAGATCTTATCTAGAGTGTAAGTTTTTGTTTTCGGCAGAAGCTTGCATGAGATTGAAAGAAAAAAAAAAGTAAAATGTGGTCTGTTTTATTCAGAGCTATATTTTTTTCAGGTCAAGATATATCAATTTTTCTTTAAAACTCGATATATTTCTGAACCAAATCTCTGCTCATAAGAGTTCATCCAAACTTGGTGTCAAAGTAGGTGATGTAGGAGTAAAACTAAGTAGAGTCAAGCAGCTCATTTGAACCAAACCACTTGGGGTTGTCTTTACTCCATCCTTCCCCACTTATTAGGGCAAAGACCTGAAGGCAAAGGAACCTCTATGTCCCACACAGACCATATCTGAAATATGGACATCCTTGCTGCTGAGAGGAGTGGGAGGAAAGAGTATTTCTCCCCACCACTCTAAGCTGTGACAGGAACTGATACAATCTTTTACATAGAACCTCTAGGGTTCTGAATGAAAGCCTGAAATAGAACCGCAAATTTTATGAAAAAGAGTCCATCAGAAATTTACGTAGCTGTAGAAAAAGAAAGTATCGATATCCAAATTATGTTTAATCATATCATATTTACAGTGCTGTGGAAGAAACAACTGGGTCATCTAAAATAATGATTGAAATGATCACATTGTGCTGTCTTGATTGCAACTGATTTTCTCTTAGTTCCCCCCTTCTCAGTTTATACCCACTAAGACAAAACTAGCTCAAGGTCTTGACTTCATCCACCCCCAGTGTTTCTCTATTACTACAGTAGAAACAATGAAGAAAAGAAAAAAATCCTTTTCCCAACAGGTCACTCCCATATTATACTCCAGAGGGCACCCATGAATGAATGGCAAATGGCCATTCAGAGAGTTGCCAAATACCATTAATCAATGCACCAATGTGGCAACATTGAGCTTTGTGACAGGCATGATTTAATCTATTGTTTGGTAATCATCCTCATCTATGGACATTCTGCAGTTCTTATAAACTCAAGAATTATTGTTAGTCCTTTGGAGCAGAACACTTCGAGAATGTCTTACTCAATAATCACAAATTGCTCTTTTCTTCAGTCAAAGAGGTAACCATTTCATGATTGTTTGAGAGAACAGATTCTGTCAGATAGACCCAACAGTGCCTGCTTTGTCTCATTGAATACTACTTTACCCCAACCAACCCTCCCAAACCTCCACGCAGTTTTCACGTTGGAGGTTTCTCACTAGGAGCAGTGGATAATAACGCCATTCATCCACTGTCTGATTCAGATTTAATAACTGGAATGACTTACCCCCCAATTAAAGAGCAATGCTACTTCTGCTGTTTATTGTTCCTGTGATATACAATCTAATACCATAACATATCCAAAAAACCCCAGACTTATCTCATCAGTATGCAGTAGTTAGTGGATTACTTCATCTTTGAATTTATCTTCTGAATTACAACAAATTATTCATTTGATGAAGGAAGTAGTGAATAATTTTGTGTGTTTCAGAATGTGCACACTCAAAAATTTTAAAATATTCTGAATTTACACTGAGCCAAGATCTGGGGATGAAACTCTCATTTCTAACATTTCAGATTGCAAAGTAGAAGCCTATGTAACTAGATGCTTTCAAAGACTGAAAAGCCAGCTACAAAAGAAAATGGAAGAACTTGTGGAGTCTCCTTCCCTGGAGATATTCCAGAACAATCTGAACAAAGTCCTATGCCATGTGCTCTGGGACAACCCTACTTGAGCTGGGAGGTAGAACCAGATGATCCACTGTGATCCCTTCCAAACTCACCCATCCTGTGATTCTATGAAATATCAGTAGAAAGCAGGAGCCCTTGTTCAGATAATTCAGATTTAGCTCTGCATGTGTAAATTAGGAGACCTGATTAAACTGTTCCTTGCTGGCAAAATTAAATTATTTCCTCTATTTTCAATGTCTCAGCTTTTCATTTTAAGTTGCTTATTAATGCTCATTTTACTAATGAAATTCTTGCATTATTCAAAATATTATTTTACTTCTCAAATCACTTGTGGATATAAATTGAATTTGCTATCCATCTGTGATGCAAATTAGGACTGGAAAATTGCACAGTCCATCTTTAAATACTGTGTAATTTTCTAGTTAAATGATCTCAGTTTTGGTGTCATTTACAGAGTTGCATTGTTCACTTACAGTTTTACCTTATCTGGGCCAAAATATTCTGCACACAGCTATTTAACCTACTGGTGTTGTCAGGCCAAGTAACTGAGCAAAGCCAGAGAGAAAAACTTTGCCAAACTGAAAAAAAATCTCATTTATTTCTCAATTTTCAGTCTCATGACTCAACCATATATACAAGACATCTTGCCAACATAATAGTAAAGAAAAGTTGTTCAGGAGGCAGAATAATGTGACCTATATTTTAACTTTTAGAAATAGGTAATAGTTAAAAAAAACCTGCATGGATTCAAACACTATGCTTGGAGTTGTACAAACTGTACTTAAGCATATAAAAAGCATTTTTAACGTTTGAAATTGATCAGCTTCTAAAATGGTTTACATTGTTGTTACTGTTTTCATTGCTATTTTTGATATTGCTCTCCACATTTTCTTCCCTTCTTCACTGATAAGTTTACATCATTATGAACAGGAATTTGAAACTTCATCATCCATTGTAAGGACACTGCTGAAGTTATTTTACTATTTTACTATTGCTGTGCCAGCTTGCTCTTCTTATCAATAATTTCTCTTCCATAGAACTGTTTCTTTCTGTTCTCTTCTAACTCTTGTTGATTTTAGTCTGTTTCCCTTTGTGGAACAATAGCTCTATGATTTCATGTGGAAATCCGTTGTTCACGGGTTTCAAAACCAGGTGGTTTGTGAATGCCACGGGACTAAGTTATTTTAAAAGATTATCTGAGAATCTTTACGAAAGATACAATTTCTCATCACTTTTGCACTTGTATGCTCCAGCCCACAATACAGCTTTTTTGAACATTATCAATCCTAACCAGGTTTACAGAGCATTTCTGTGCAATTCCAAGTGTAAAAACACAATAAGTTTTCTGGACTGTTTGACAAAACTCTTTTAAGTGCTGAAGATTTAAAAGAATATAGGATTATTTTTTTGTTTTCTTTGTTTTTTTTATTTATGAGAAAGTCTGTAATCTGCATTTACACCGCAGAAAAGATGCGCTTCCTGGTATGCCCCAAGGCTCAGGTCCCCAGACTCACATTGGCAGAGTCTGGAGGAGATGTAGGGGTGCACCTTCTCCTCTGTGCCCTGCAAGGAAAGAGCCATATTGTGTTTCCATAAGTCTGCCAATCCAGACAGTTGAGGACATTTGGGAAATGCAAAGTTTACTTGTCTTAGTACACTTCAAAAGAGAATAATTTCTTCAGGGTTTCAGAGATCTGTTGAACTAACTTTTTCCTAAGTCTGGCCTCCCTTAATCAGCACTGTTTTCTGAAGACTGGTGATAACTGCAGGGATATTACAAAAAGAAGGAACAAGTATCCAGGGCATCAATACATTCCCTTATTAACTCTCTCAGATGCTCTGGGCTGCCTGAGGCAAGCTAAAGCCTACAGACCATAGATTCAGAGAATGGTTTGGGTTGGAAGGGCCCTTAAAGATCACCTAATTCCAACTCCACTGCCATTGGCAAGGACACCATCCATCAGACCAGGTTGCTCAGAGCTCCATTCAACCTGGTCTTGGACAATTCCAGGGATGGGGCAGCCACAGCTTCCCCAGGAAACCTGTGCCAGTATCTCATCACCTTCATAGTAAACAATTTCTTCCTGTTATTTAATCTAAACCCACTCTCTGTCAGTGTGAAGTCATTGCCCCTTGTCCTGTCACTACTGTAAATAGTCTCTCTCCAACTTTCTTGTAGGTTCCCTTCAGGTATTGGAAAGCTACAATTAGGTCAGCCTGAAGCCTTCTCTTTTCCAGGCTGAACAACCCAAATTCTCTCAGCCTTTCCTCATAGGAGAGGTGCTCCAAACACAGGACAAGCAGAAAATCTCTGCCCTATGGAGCAGCACCTAAGAGCCAGAAAGCATAACTAAGGACACAAAATGCATACATTTGGGGAATGAAATAAAGCAGAAAGCAGACAGGACTGGTAGACACTCCATTAGTGTCTAATACAGACAGAATAAGAGCCAGGCTTTATGAATCAGGCTCTTATTGGGGAAGCAAATGGAAAATAGGGGCTGTTTTGTTCTTTGAAAACAATGGGAATTGCATGGATTGAGTTAAAAAGTCAGACTCAGCTTCTCAATTTTGACAGGATAAGAGGTAAAGTGCTCGTGAACTTTTTTTATCTAATGATCTGTTTCTTTTTTTTGTAAAATAGAATAAGTTGGTTTCAGTGAGATGTTTCCTGTGATGAACAATTCTGATTAAAATAAATGAATCAAATTGTAAATCTAAAATGCAACTCTTTATGAAGTAAAAGCAAGGTGATAGCACACAGAAGTGTTGGGAAAAGACAGATAATATTTTATAATATTATATTATATTAATTAATATAATTAATATAATTAATATTATATTATTTATAATATTATATAATATATAATATATAATATATAATATATAATATATTATATAAGACAATAATTTATAATATCCAAAATTAATAATGTAACTAGATTGAAAGTCTGTCATCGTAAGTGTCTTTGGTTCTGTTGTTCATTACCTTCTTTTATCTTTCATAGTTTTTCTAGATTGAAATCAGCTCATTGCCAAGACATGCCTCAGAATTTTTTCATGTAGCCAATTACCTGCAAATGCATTGTAAAAATCTCTTTCAGTGTGAAGTGCTGGATAAATACAGTTCTGCAAAATGCACATTTTCAAGTCGATATACAAAATAACTCTAAGCCCTAAGGTGTCACAATATTCTGGAAGACCAGTGGACTAAAAACACCCAGTCTTCTGTCAGACCATATTTCTTTTAGCAATACAGTCTATTCAGCTAATGTTATCAAACTTTAGCACAGTTGCAGAAGCACGAGGAAGATGAAAAGCTCCTGAGTATTACTGTATTAGAATTAAATGGTTACAAATTACAGTGTCAGGGGAATTTAATCTGCAAGATACAAAATTGCATTCTAAAATAAAATGGGTTCTAACTCAGATAATTTAATCATAATCATGCTGATTTACAAGATCCAGGGACTGTCCATAAATACAAAATACATCTGTTTTGACATCCATATACATTCTTCTACTGATTCATGTTTTTCTAACAGTAAAATACGTATGTTTGAGAAAGCAAAATAACATAACATGCAATGGCATTAATAGTTGTAAAGGGAGTTACTTATAATCCCCTCCGTATTACAGCCTGAAGATAATTTAGTGATGAGTCAAACCATCTCCAGTGCAAATCAGGAACCAAATGGCAGAAGAAGTGGTTTTTAAGGACTGGAAAACTTTACATATCTGAAAAGCGCTTCAAGGCCTGAACGGTGTGAATAACGTTTAACTTGCAGCTGTTCTAAAACCAGTTGGACTGGTGACACATTGAGTGCTAGAGTTACCACCCTCTTCCCTTCTGATCTAAATTCTTTAACATCTGATGGATATCATTATAATGAGCCCCTATAGACAGTTGTTTTGACTTAATCCAGCAAAAGCAGTGAAATATTTCTCAGTGGACCCCAGTTATGTATTACCACTTATCTTGATGGCTTTGAGGTATTACTGAAGTTCAGAAACTCCCGTCACATTTGCATCCCAGAGAGGTTACATGGAGGGTTGGGTCTAGGCATCTGCAAACTGCTAGAACTAAAAGCTGTGCCTGTAATTGTATTTCAAAGAGATCCAACACCTTCCATGACCAGTGAAAGCAACACTGGCTGGTTGCTAGCAAAGACTGGGGTCTCCTCAGTGTGTTCCATTCTGCAAACACAAGTGGATAAAAAAAACAAGTGTGTATCCCACTCTTGTCTCTATCCTTCTGGTGTAACACACCTTTTCTGTGTGGGTTCATCTCAGTGATGACCCTCAAAGAGCTCTGAAGAGCCTCCAGATTGCCAGTAGGCACCAAAGCACACTGACATTCATTTCACCTGGCCACCCAGCAAATGTCCCAGGTCATGGAAATGCAGCTGTCAGAAATCTTTGCTGAATAAAGAATGCAGCTGCAGGAGGGTATTTGAAGCTATAGCTGTCAAGAGATGTGTTGCAGACCTGAAGACCTGAAAAAGGTGCAGTATATTCAATCCTTCTAGCAAAACAGGAAAAAATGGGGCAGCAGTTCTTCTGTTCTGCCTAATTACTCAATAAATGTAATACAAGAAATTACCCTGTGAAAACTGCAATGCCTCATATTCCACCAAATATATACCTCTAGAGAGAAATACTTGTATGTGGGCTTATGGTAAAAGAGTAGGAAAATCATATGCATAATTATTAAGGTGTGGCTAATAAACACCAACAAAAACTATCACTTCTTGTGATAATAGTCCTTTCACCACCTCCAATTTTCAAATTATGAAAAAGCTCCACTTCTTCCCTATTAGGAGGAAGCTCTTGGCACTGGTCGTGACACCACTATATATTCTTGCACTTGTTTTCACATGTCCCAGATGTTGGTACATTTTAAACCCTGGAAGTATTTGTTCCCAGGTAAGTTAGTAAAAACTTGATAATTTGTTTGATACATTTTCTAATATTAAGACAGTTACCATGGGTTGGGGTGGGGCTGATGTTTCATAGTCCAAATTATTATGCTTTGTTATAACAGGGTTCTTCCAAGAAAGAGAGTGAGAGACATTTTTACTAAAATTCATCAAAACTTAAACAGGAATTCATGAGACTAAAAAAAGATACATAGATAAACACACACCATTCAGTGGGAATGTCATCACATAGCGGATGTTAAAAGATAACATAAGGAAAGGTTCTGTTTGGATTGGTTTGGTTTTTGTTTTGTTTTGGTTTGGGTTTTTTTTAAGAGTATAGTATTAGCTAACCTAAACATAGGCTAATACTGGATAATCAGAATATGGTCTCAAACTAGTTTTAGTGCTTTCAAATCTGTGAGATTTTTGATGCAGGTCAGGGGAATAATCTGGAAAAAAAAAGAATAACCAAAAATCCAAAGTATCCTTAATGGTACTTTTAAAACCACAAAAATTAAAGTTTTAAAATGTATGATGGTGATTATACTGTGATGAGGTTATATAATGGCATATGTCATGTAAGTTGTAAATTTAAATTAAAATTACTTTCAGTGTAGAGGAGACCTTACAGGGGAAATTTCACCACAGACTATAAATTTTCAATTATTAAATCTGTGACATAAGGGTACTGCTTCTCCTCCCCCGTGTTTTGCAGAAACACATCAGGGTTCCTTAGTAATTAATCTTTTCTTAAATGGAATTCCTTCAGTGACTCAATGGGATCCAACATACATTTTCTTTATTGTAATTCATCCTGAATTCATGGTGAATATCTCAAATAGTCACAATACTACCCTTTTCACCTCAATATCCTCTGCAATATTTTTAACTGTGACTCACCATAGATACTGAAAGACTGAATAAGAAGTGCTGAATGAATTCCTCTTTCATTACATGAAAAAAAGAGTATACAAGAGTACTTTCAAATATGTGAACATTAAGAAAAAAAGATTTCCCCTTTAGCAAGGAGATTCAGGGACATATATTGAATCAGGCTGCTTCTAGATCAAGGCCTTTACTTCAAGGAAGGAAATGATACTTGCATAACTTAACTGTGACTTAATGAACTGGACAGCTCTAAGCGTAGGTTAAAAACCAGTATTTTCCTCTGGAAACAAGGAGAAACTTCTTAGACTTTCTTCTCCTACAAAATGTGTCGTGAAGACAAAAAGCATCTAGATCTGTGCAAAAATTCCTGAGCATTGGTCCATAGTGGAAGAGTAAACTATTGAACAGATGCTGAAGTTGGTAACCATTTCCTTTTTTTTTTTTTTTCACTGAATTTCAAAGTTAAAGAAGAGGGGAGACATAGGGCTGCCACTTTGTCTGTGGTAGTTTTTTTTCCTCTAAATGGTAGCTTCATCTGGAAATTAAGATTCCCTAGTATTCTCTTCCTTCATCATGACAAAATACACTTTTCTGTTTATACAGCTCTTTGCCATGATTTTCATTGCTGTGTGAAGAAGAAGGAATTCACTTTTCAAGGAGCCAAGGACAGTGAATTTTTAGTAAGCTCCATGGATAAATTGTTCTTCTTTCTATAATAAAAATTCTATTTCTTCTTGTGGTTTCCCAGACAAATTATGCAACTTTTCAAATAATTTTGCTGTCGAGATCTCTTTGGTTTTAAAACATTTGTTTCCCAGGTTCTCAGTTCTACTATTAAATCTTGTCCTAAAATTAACAATATGTTTCATTTTTCATATTCCTTTATTTCACTTATCACTCTCATACCCAAGATAAATGATTTCTTTCTGCTAAGGATATTCAGCTTTAGTGAACTCAATCTTAAGATCTTCTCTAACATATTTGTTCATGAGATGAGTGCCTTTTGGTAACTTATAATTTTATAAATAAACTATTTTATGTACTTAGAAATATTTAGATACCCATTTACTCTAGGTTTTGATCATGCTCAAAACAAGGAATTATCTCAGCAATAGACAACTTGAAATCAAGATAAATATTTCAAAAAGAGCAGAGAAAATTAATGCTGACATTAAACAGATGAAGCCAGAAACTGATCAGGTCTGGCACTCAGCATTCTTATGAATCAGATACCTAAAGACATTTAGAGCCATACCATAAAACTGGTATGTATTCCAACTAATTCGGCTTTCCATTCTTTAAATGCTTGTCTAGTTAGAAAAATATATAAAATAATTTATTCCTGGTTGTAGAGGGGCTTCCAGAGAGCTAGATTTTGAAAGAACAATCTTAATAGATTCATTCCCCAATGAAAAAAGACTGAAATTGGCCAATTGATTAATGTGATAAATTGCAGTTATTTGATTCAGAAGTAGAGAATACTACGTGCATTAATGTTAAATATGTTGCCTTTATATTTGAGGGGAATGATAATGAAACAGGCACACATCTCAGCATTACAAAAAGAAAGTTCTCAAGATTTTGGTGGGTAACTGTCCTTCAATATTTAGCTCAGAATCAGTGTTGAGAAGTCTAACCAGAGTGCATCTTCCTCAGCAAATCAAGGGACTCTGTTACTGTTCTGCTTAATTTCAAATTTCCAAATGCAACACAAGTAATTTTAGATTAGATTATAATTAAGGCATTTACAATAAACACAGCTATTTTATTATAGATATCCGTATATCAGAATGAAAACCTGGCTGATATGTTTGAACAAAAAATATTCCGATTTTCTAAAAAAAAACCCAAACAAACAAAAAACAAACAAACAAAAAATGGATTTTACATGATGGCAGCATTTTTCTTCAGGGAAATCACTCATAATAAGGTCCTATTCACAAGGTGGATCACATTCAGTACCAAAACTGTTCAGAAAGAGTATGATTTAGACAGAGGACCTGATAGATCACATTTGAACTCACAGTAGTAAGACCTAAGAACAACAGCCTTCTTGTTTCAGAGAAAAAATACTGCCAAAAACTTCTTTGCTAAGCAGTGCCTTAAAATTAGATGTTTATGAGTTTTCTATACAAGATCTGTGGCCTGATGTTTCATTCTGCACAGTTGCAAGACTTTCTACATGGTTTTGAAAAAAACGGTTATGGAAAATTTTGAGGATGGCTTTTGAGGTTTTGTAGAATTGCTAGTATCAGTCTGTTGTCCAAAATGTTAAATCAGTGAAGCTGTGTTAGAGATGATTCACATCTTCAGAGAAAACATATAATGGGCCAAAGTCATGCTTGGTGTAACTCCAATGAATTTAATGGAGCTACATGAGGGATTGATTTTTGTTAATCTTGGATAAAACTGTTCACTTACATTAAATTTTAGCTCAAAAAAATAATAAATGGAGGAGGATAACATTAAGGATTGGAGCCTTGGGACCCACAGGCCTGATTCCTCAAGGACACAATGAGCTCATCTGTAAGGTTTGTTCACAGATATTAAACAAAATTACTTCAACCTACTCCCTTGGAAATGATGGTGCAGTGAAACTCTCCACTCTGTGATCCTGTTCCCCCAGTGATGACCAGCTTGAGAGATTGGTCCCCATTTTGGGAAGGTGATCTAAAAGATACCTGGTTCTTTTGGGAAGGGGGACCCAGTTACTGCAGGAAGTGATAGAACCTCTGTCTGATTTCTGAGTGCTGTTTGCTGTAGGGTGTGAAGGTTGCCCATCATTAGCTTGCGCAGTGTTAGATATAAACAAATGAGAAACTTCAGCTTATCACCAGAGCAAACATTTTGAAAATGGGTCATGAAAAGTCACTTTTAGCACTAAGGAAGACACATTGCTCTTTATGCAAAATAAAACATTTCCTCCTATAGCCATACTTCCAGAAATCTATCCAGTGGGATGAATCACTTCTTAGATGGTTCTCCCCAGGTGAAATGTTCC
Source organism: Myiozetetes cayanensis (assembly GCF_022539395.1). Lineage (NCBI taxonomy): Eukaryota > Metazoa > Chordata > Aves > Passeriformes > Tyrannidae > Myiozetetes > Myiozetetes cayanensis. Next base: position 15,010,135 of record NW_026087742.1, read on the forward strand.
AACCTGTATGGCAAAACAACTTAAACATGCTCTACAGCAAGTGGTTGCCATGATTGACACTGGCTAGTTGAGGCTCAACATCACAGCCCAACAGGGGCGAGGTACCTGAAGAACCAAGTCCAGGGAAACTTCTTTCTAACTCTCATTAGGTGGTAATTACCCTCTGTTCAGAAATGTGAAGATTTTAAGCATTTTAACACAGTTCTGTGGTTCCCCTCCTCAGCCTCCACCTAAGGGGAGCAGATGTTCACATGACATGCTTCACCGATAAAAACTTTAGAGATTATACTTTTTTCTTTCTTTTCAATTTGCCATGTAGACACTGAGAGGACAAGGAAAAGTGATTCCTTTTATATATCTGCTACAAAATAGAAGATAACGAGGATGTGAGGGTGTTTGCTAAAGCAAAACACGCTGCAGCCTTTCACATACGCTTTGATTATCCTGTGGCAGGACAAGCCCGAAACATTTACAGGAGTCCTTGGCATTTCAGGCAGCCTTGCTGGAGCAGAGCAGGGACTTTTTAATCTTTGGGGTTTTTTTCTCACCATTCACAAGCCCACCCAGGCAGTACGTAATTCATCCAAACAGGAAATATTCCATTGTGTGGGCCAGATTACTTGGAAATGATTCACTTGTACCTGAGTTCAAAGCTTCTGGCATGGATCTATGGTACATTCTAGTCTGCAGTCATTCTTGCCTCAGACTTCTGTGTTCCATGCAAATAAGTGTCTAGAGCAAATCTTATGAAAGTTCAGTGGCTTCAAACTATCTTGGATTTAAAAGTCTTCAACTGGGATTTATGAAAAGGAAACAGAGAATAAATCTTTAAGGGGGGAAATGTGCACAAAAAGGCTACACTTCATGCAACTGCCAATCTAGAAGAAAAAGTTTATTTTCCCTAGGCTGCAAAGCGATATGAAGTCCAGTATCTTAACTTTACCCATAATGATGTGCATATATGATTACACCACTTTCCCAGCAATCTTCTTCCTTATTATAGAGTGTGGCAGTTCAGTGCAGGTGGAGGAAAAAAGATAAACACCACCTTCCCTGCTGTTTCTCTGTCTTGCTATTAATGCATGCAATGAAGGCACCTGTGAGAAATCTGTATCATGCCTGACTACAAGTAGGAGATTATTTTTCCATTGCATGAAAATATTTGAGATCACTCTCTGTCTCTCATCTGATACTATTTTGCATCATGTTCAAAGAAAAGATGCCTTGGAAGTGGAATGTAACAGAAAGGTAAGAACAGTGAAGGATAAAAATCTTCTGCGTCCCTAAAGGACTCTAAGCTTGTAATATTACATCAAGTTGCCCATGCAATTCTCTGGGAAGCAGCAAAGGTAAGGCTCTCAAACTCAGTGTTCCTAGGTTATTAGTGGTTTTCTGCATCACTAAATATATCATGAAACACTGGGACAATACTCTCAGGTACATGATGGGATTCTCATGGCTGGCCTGTGTAGTCCCAGCAGTTGAACTTTGGTGATCCTGGTGGGTTCCTTCCAACTCAGGATATCCTATGATTCTGTACATTCAGATGTAATACTCTGAGCCCGGTAGACTGATGAAAAACTTAGAGTCTTTTGACAGGCTCATCTGCTAACAAAAAAGATAGCATCATACTAGCAAAACAGATTGCACCAAAGTTGTTTTCCTCTTACTAATTTCCTGAGATGTTTATAGAGTTATCATCAGCAACTCGAGCTTATGTCCCCCATAGAAGTGTTCTAAATACTTCCTTTTGTTCATTCTAAGTGATTTTGATCATTTTTTTAACAACTCCAAAAATGTCAGCAGAAAACCACTGACAAAACAAGGTGCACACTTTGCAAAATCGAATGCATTACACAGCATGGACTAACTCCTCTATAGGGATCATGAAAGTTGCATGAATTCACATTAGAGATCACCATCAGGCAGAAGATTAATACCAGCAAATGGTACAGAATTGCAGAAGAAAAATACAGAGCTCCACCTTTTATCCCTGTTTCCAATTTCCAACTTTATTTTGCAAGGCAGTTTGGAAGGAGCTGAGGTCAAACAGAAATTGGAGGGCCTGTGATGAAACCATGGGGACAGAAAATGCTTCTTCACTGTTTTTTGGGCTGGTACACACTAAGCAAACACCCAACATTAAGAAAGGCAGCTTGAAAGCAGAGGAAGCTGCAGGGCTTGTGACAGTCTTTATTTTGAGTGTCGTGGAAACTCTTCAGGGCAGTATCCTCTCTGAAAAGCTGTTATCAGCTCACCAGAGAGGAATGTCTGTCTAGGGAGATAAATGTCTAGGTTCAAAGAGATGAGATGGAAATAACCAAAATTATTGCAAATAATCACAGTTGTGCTCCTGTGGAAAAGTAAACAAAATCATTACTGGCATTACTATTTGAACCACTATAAAAATAGAAGAGTTCCAGTTGAAATGTGGACATATTGTACTCCAAACAGTTAGTAAGGAGCTACCTATGTCTCAGAGGATTTGTGATTCAAAGATGCAAGACAGATATGCAGAGGGAGGTAGAACAGAAGCAGATGCAGTGAGTTAACTGTCTTCACACTCCAAATCAGTGCTGGATTTGGAAACAGTAATTAATCTCGAGTCCGAAAGAAATGCCAATGCACTCTACTACACTGCCTTTCTTACTGATACAGAAAGCTGAATAGGAGATAAGTACTGTACTGGCACTTATTTTGGGTATTGACAATTGTATTACTATCAACTGGTGACAAGAAAATTCATTGTGCTTCAGGAACTGAACTCCAGGAGGACAGTTTACCTTTCACCTGAATTCTCCTGCATTTCAAGAAGAGATGTACAACGAGAAAATGAAGTCAACAAAACTTAGGCATCTAAATACCTCAAAGTCTAGAAAACCAAACCACCATTTCCACCTTTAAGAGATATTTTTCAAGTCTTTGTAAGAATCTGCTGTCCTTGAAAGCACAATTTTAATTAGAAGAAAACGCTTTAATTTAATTAGAATAAATTTTAATTGGAAGTAAACATTTAGAAAATTATAATACTTTTTAGAGTTAGAATGCTTGGGAAAGGCTTCAAACCAAAAGAGATTTAGATTAGATATGAGGAAGAAATTCTTCCCTGTGAGGGTGGCGAGGCACTGGCACAGGTTGTCCAGAGAAGCTGTGGCTGCCCCATTTCTGGCAGTGTTCATGGCCACGTTGGATGGGGCTTGGAGCAACCTGGTCTAGTGGAAGGTGTCCCTGCCCGTGGCAGGGGTGCTGGAACTAGATGATCTTTAAGGTCCTTTCCAACCCAAACCATTCTATGACTCTATGAATGACTCAGAGGACTTGGATGCAAAAATATGGACCAAACAACATGCTTGAGAAGTAGAGGGCTGTGGGATCTGCCTGTTAGAAATGACTGTGTTTACCATGGAGAAACAAAAAGCACAAATATATTGTCCACCGTTTCTTGAAAAAAAAAAGGGATGAGGATCACTAATCTAGCTAACTAAAGTTTTCAAAACAGCTGACCAGTATTTTCTAGAAACACATTCTGAAACCAAAATTGCTCTGACTAACAAAAAGTTCTTCATGGGAAATTACACTAAATACCATGATAAATGTTTGTTACCAGCTGAGACCATGCAGTTCCTGAAGAAAAACACAGTGGAAAATTATCTCAAATTAATAGCTCCTAGATGCACAAGATGTTAAACACCAGTGAATTTTCAACAGTCTGCTTCCTAAGTCATTGCTTCTGCATCAGTAATCTTTATCCTGATTTTGGAAGATTATCTTCTGTTTTTATTCACAGGGGTACTTTCACTTACGCGTGGTAGCTGTGTAAAAAAAGTAAAACTTTTCCTTTTAAAAAAAGTAAAACTAATCCTTTTGTCTGCTAGATTTGAACTTGTGCTTATTTACTCATAGTGATTGTTTAGATACAACTAGGTAGAAAGAAGCAGTTGATGGCCTCTTTCAGCAATAGATCTCACCTTTAGGACAGAACAGAACAATGCCTCCCTTTATAATCCACATACTTCCTCACATAATGTGTGTACTATCTTTTCCCCCTAACCTTTTCTCTGCTTCCAGTCTTGACATAGTTTGGATTCTTTTACAAATTTGAAAATAAGAGGGAAAAACATTTCAAATATTAAAACTGAATTGCATTATGGTCACACTTTTAAGTCTCTTCTCTGCATTCTTCCTTGCATTCTTCATTCCTGTTGTCACACATAGGAAGAACTACGCCTCACAGCTATGGGACAAGTAGACCAGAGAACTATGCTCCTCTGCCACTTGTAAACCTCTTAAGTGCTCTTGAGATAGAAAAGGACAAACCAGCTGGGAAATGAGTATGTCACAGGAATCAGATGAGAGAAAATGAACAGAAAAGAGAAAAAAACCAGCAATATTTCTTTTTCAAAGATTTCCTTTATGGAACTAGATTGCGTCATGGGAATCTGTATTAAGTTTCTGCCTCTTCTGGCAACCTCTGGTGTGCTTTTGATAAGTAAATGTAAACTCTGGGTTTCTGCCATGTGATCTGTAAGAGGGGAATCCTAATATTGATGGTCACTATTTACCATTAAAAAAATAAATTAGCAGAAATCCAGACCTATTATTTAGGATTGGTCCAAAGGGTGCTCCCATAAATCTCAAAACAAAAACTGAAAGCACAGTCACTACATGAGGAAAATGAAAGTTAAGCAGAGGGGAAGCATTTTCTCAGGGTCACAGAGGTAGCAACAGAGAGAGCTAGAGTGTGAGCTTGGTCACCACTGGCCAACCCTGACCCAGGCTGAGGAGTTTGTGTGGAGGAAAGGAGGCTGCACATCTGCCCAGCACAGCTGTCAGTGGTACATGGGAAGGAGACCCCAGCTTTCACCTCCAGGAGCTGTTATTGCAAAGTTTCTCCATGGTGGACTCTTCCACTCTTTGACGTGAGCAATGATTTCAAGCCACAGTCTGGCCCCGGAGTGTGGGTCTAAACACAAATTACTCAAATCCCATGAAAAGGTCAGAGACTCTCTTATGCACAGATGTTGTTCCGGAAAAGGTGTTTCATCTGTTCAGTGTTTGAACCAAAAGAAAAAAAAATTCATTTGGCTAAACTTTTGCTGAATATTGTCAAGGGATTATAAACATTCTACTTTAAAATGATATGCTCAGCTGCTACTTCATAATCATAAACTGGATTTTAGTGCTGGTTTTGAAAAATATGTAATGTGGATAAATATGCATATCACAAAAACTTTTGTTGTCAGTTGTCACATCAACTGATAATATTCATTTTTGTTCCAAATTTGTATAGCTAGTAAAGTATGAATATCATATGCTTACTTTAAAGTTTGATGGGAAAGTACAGTATTTCCTTATTGCAGGAAAAGATCAATCAACCTTAGTGTAGGGGAGGAAATCCACAGTGTCAGCTGGCTAATGTAAAAACGAAAATTATATTTAAGATCACCTTGTATTGACCTCATTTTCCTTCTAAAACACATGAGAACTGGCAAGAGTATACAAAAAATCCACTTGCTACACTGTCACTTACAATCAGTTCATTTTGATGTAACCATTTCATTCCTCTTATAAGTTATACTTTTTAATCTATTACACATTCAAAACATCTGAATTTACTGTAAAAAAAAAATCTACCTTAGTATTTCCTTCTGCATTCAGTTCCTTCTTTGGTTCAGTTTTGATGACAAGTAGACTGATGGGAGGGAGAGAAACAAATACAAATGGCCTTTAAAACAGATTGTTCTGATTATGGATGTGCTTGTGACTAAGGCATTTGACTGAAACTCAGTTTCTTGTTCAGTTCTTGGCTCTGTTGCATACCTCCTGCATGAAACTGTACAGGTCACAGGATTTATCTCAGTTTCTTCATCTGTAAAATGGAGGTAATCTTTATTTTACTGCGATTTTTCAGGATAGCTTCACTTACAGTTAAAGGCATCACACATGCACCTAGATGAAAAGCAGTATTTCCTGTCTCATCACCATGTGGAGTGTGCTTACTCTCAGCAATGTTTATGTTAAGTTTTTAAAAAGTTGTTCTCAAATTCCTGTAACTCTTGTGCTGATTATGGACATCCCATCTAATAGGGAAACTGAACCAAATTGCTTGTTTTATGACTTTTAATCAGGCAGCAGACAGAAACAACATATGGCAACAAGCTAAGAACCAGAATTCTCCTTGCAAATATTTGAAATAACCCTGCATTGAGGAAATACACCCATTTGTAACCAGATGGCAAATAAAAACAAGAGAAAGACATCCTGTAATGAGTATTACCTCAGCAAAACCATTCCTATCTGCAGCAGTGGGCCAGCTGTGTTGCATGTAGCTGCAGGAGATCTCAGGGCTGAGCTCCAGGCCTGGGATTATTGATGTTGTCCTGGGCTGGAAAATATACTCCTAATAAGTAAAAGCTTCTGTAACCCTAACAGATATCTTCATTCTTTTGAAAGCTCATAGTCTGTACTCAGTGTCAGCCACTCAGGCCCACTTCATATGTGGTGTTAAACAGACTCAAGAACTCTCATTTTCCTGTCAGAAACAAACATCTCTTCAGAAAAAATTAAAATTCAGTGATAGTAAATAAACAAAATCATGAGATTAAATCAGTTCTAAATTATTGGCCTACCAATGGGATGTTATGAATGGGTAACAAAAAAACATGATACTTTGTAGGATTTTTATAAGTAAAGTTCCTGTGAGTGTCAGATTTGGCTGCTTAAATAAGGTCTCCTGATACACCCTCAATTTAAGTACAATAGGCCTTTCATATTTGAAACTCCTTTGGCCACAAGTCTCATCATTTCACTTTTAATTGTATGGATTTACATCAAAATATACTTGTATAGATATCTTTCTATTTTCATCTCATGGAGAAACATTTCAAGTTGCACATACATAGCCTGGCTTTCATTTGTTTAACCACGTTGAACATTTTAGTCCAGCACACCTGCAAGTTAATGGCTGTCTAGAGATTGGAATTTCATTTAAGACAACAATCCGAGTGCCCTGGCCTTCTCCTGCCTCTAAAACACACATGCTGAGCTTGAAAAAATAGCTGTAAATGTGCTGAAAGGAAATTGTAGAATGCTTGTTCCCCTATCCCCTCCTCAGTGCCCCACTCCATGGTATTATGGTAAATAGCAGCAATGCAGGCTGGGAAATTCCTCTGGAAATGCTCTGGAAATGCTGAGCCTCATATTAAACTCTAACACTGGTCATTGCCAGGCAAGGCCACTGAGGGCTGCACTGGTGGGTGTGAGAAAATTCCCCGAGCCCTGATTTATTGCAAGGACTAGCGCAGCTTATTCCTGAGATTTGGCAACAAGGGGACCTGTCAGCATATGAAATACTTGGTACTTTTTTTCTGGTATTAAGGGACTTAGATATGGCAAGTGACATCTGATATCTGTCACATTGATTGTAAAATATCCGGTCATTTTCAATTATTTTACTGGGCCTAGCATTGCCACAGTTCTATCAACAATATTGTGAGACACAAGAAGCTCTATTCAAAACCTTTATAAGTATCAGGTAGATGACTTTCATTGTAGGCAGGAAGTTCTCTAAAATTCACAAATCTTAAATGGGAATGCACTGTTCATTTAAACTGCCAAATATGCAACTCTAATTTCCCCCTCCTTTTTAAGTAGTACTTAAATATTCTTAAGATTTAAGAAATTCAATCATTGTAATATTTTGATATTGAAGCACAAATCTCCTTACCTGAAGATACAGAAAAGACATTGTTGTGTAGTGTGCAATCTTGCTTTTATACAGTGAGCACCAGCTGTAAATATCTGTCCCAGTTACTCCAAGACTTCTGAAGAATTTAACTTTCAAAAGAATTAAATTAAGCGAATGTTTTCACTGTCAGTTCCCCACAGTAGTCACCATTATTGCTTCTGTCAGGTCAAAACCCACTTCACGTCAGTTGTTTTGCCAATTTTTTATTCTCAGTTTTAAGCTTTCTACATCAGTTAAGGCCATTTAAGCTATGATTCGGTTCTCAGCTTTCAATCAACATAAATTCTCGATAAGATGTAGGAAAGTAAATACCAAATGCATTGCTAGATGTCCCCTTTCTTGGTGAAGAAGTTGATTGGACTCTTGTACAGCTATTAGACAGATAAAGGCAAAAGGTAGAACTTCCAGCAGACATTTAATTTCTTCAGGATTTGATTTCTTACTGCACCAGGGCAATGACTCCCCTATGTCTTTTCCTTTCAGATATAATCAGAAATAACATATTTTATTTAAAAAGTATCCAAATAAAACAGTTTTATTCAATAACTCAGCTTTGACTTTTGTCTACATGACTGTTGATTTTTTGCTCAAGTACAATGCTTTGTCTACTGAAAGTACTTAACAAACTATCCCATAAACTTCATGTTTTCTAAAGATTAGCTACTTTTGGAAGTTCATATTTGAGCTAATTTTAAAATAAGGTTGAATAGTGCAGTGGTGGAAGGTAATACATTTTATGTACAAACATATTTTATAGATTATTTGATTATATGGTTATAAAAGTAAGTAAACAGAACACTGTAGATTTCTACCTTGATATTAGTATGTCAACACTTTACCCCATAACTCTAAGACACATATTGAAGAAAAAAATTAAAGATGACCCATACAGATAGCAAAATAAAAGTTTTTGTGGTAAACAGGGGAAGTATTGTGTTGTGGCATAGGGAAAGATGCACAAGAGAAAGGTAGATTTTCTTCCTCTTAAGTAATTTTAATTTTTTTTTCTCCTAGGTGATTTTATTTTTTGGAAAAAAACCCACATTGACTTCAAGGTTTAGATTATATAATTTATGGAAAAGCATTTCATTTAACATTTCAAAACAGAATAGTCCCTAAACCTATTGGCAAGAAAATAAACAAACAAATAAAAATTATTTGATACATAAATAATATTACTGTAAAAGCTTTATAGTGTATTGGATTTTATCCAGGAAACATTTCACGTGCATTAACTCCCCAGAAAAAAACAAGGCAGAGCATAAACAAGCCTAGTGGGAAGTGGCCCTGAGGAGCAGCACATGAGCACAATAGAGACTCAACACTGCAACACTGTCACTCTTACTCTCACTGGTTAGGGACTTTTTGTTTTTACAACCACTTTATTTATTTTTCCTCAATAACAAACTATATCAACAGTTCTTAGGAGAATTCAAAACTTTACAGGAAATGGTGATCACAAGCCTCTGTTAAAAATTGGACCATGAGGACTGTAGCTCATCCAGCTTTCTTGAAGATGAGGAATGATCTGACACTGTACAAGGTGGGTCACAGGTGCTGTGGGAATAAGAAGGTGACATGACATCTACCATAATGTGTAAAGTCTATAAATTGCCAACACGATCTGCTTCAAAACATGTAGAAACCTCCATACTTCTATAAAAGACAACTCACAGAGAAACCAATTTTACCACAAACAATCAATTCCAATCAATTTGTTTAGCAAGAGATCTGAATTTGGCCTTAGACCTGTGGCAAAATTTATATTAAAAAATTCAAACATTCCATATTGACACAGAATATTTCCCTCTAATTTCCAAGAAATGCATCTATCACCTTTGCAATTAAAAAACAAACCAAAACAAAACTGTTAGCCAATTTGCACTGAAGTACATTAAAACATTTCAGAAAAGAACACAAAAATCCTACATCCCCAACAGCATACTTGAACAGGAATGGGGACTAAAAATCAGGAACTTAAAAGCTTTTTTTCCCTTTTTCTAATTTTAAGAGCACTGAAATGCTGTTTCTCTAAACCAAAGGAAGTTAAATTGACCAATAATATCTAATTGTCCAAAATTCTGTCGGACATCAGTATTTGGATTACCAACTTTCCAAATAAAGTACAGAATAGGATTTTAAAGCTAGCCTGGAGCTGAAAGGAGACTTACATGGCACTGAATATCCATACATCTCTCTAATGAGACTTTTTTACTGCACAATAAATCTTAAAACAGTTTGTATATGTACTGCATTTGCAGTATGACTCAAACAGAATTAATCAAGTGTTATGGTAACCTCACTTTAAAATCCAAACCCAGTCAAACCTTTCTATCACTGTGCTTCATTTCTTACCAAGTTTCTTTTATTAGGAAGGATTTTAGGATGTCCTGTGCATTTGCTCTTCTTATAAAAATGTCAAATCTCCAAGTATACCTACATACCCAGAATTCTTTACAGTATTTTCTGCTGTGTGCCAGTAGTTGACATCATTTCTGCTTTGTTTGAACAGCTGGTCTTCACCCAGCTCCAAGAGTTCAGAGGTACAACCTAGGCCAAGATCTCATTCTTCATAAAGAAAAAATACAGTGCACAAGGAAATAGGATGTATCCACAAATATCCATGTCACTTCCCATGAGGGGTAAGCTTGTTAAGTTAAAAGTTTCCTACTGCTTTGGTAATGCAGGTTTCATCATATACCTCAGAACTCCAGTATGTTATTACAGAGTTATGGTTTTCAGTGATTCAAGGACATAATATTGTGTTTTAACTCTGCAGGTAGCTCAGTACCACACAGCTGCTCATCCCAGTGGGATGGGGAGAGAACTGGGGAAGAAAAAGGTAAATGAGTGGGTTGAGATATATAGTCTTATAGGGCAGAAACTGAAAGTAAAAAAAAAAAAAAAAAAAATAAAAAAAGAGAAATAATTAGAATATGCAAGAAAAGTGCTGCACAACACAACTGCTCACCGCCTGCTCACTGCTGCCCAGCCAACTCCCAGGCACTGGCCCCTGGCCAGCTTTCACCTTGGTTTATACACTGAGCATGATGCCATATGGTGTGGAATATCCTTTTGGACAGTTTGAGTCAGCTGTCCTGGCTGTATCTCCTTCTTATGCCCCCTAACTACTCGCTGTCGTGTAAGAAGCTGAAAGGTCCTTGACTTAGTGTAGTCAATTAACAACCAAAAGGTCTGTGTTTCCAACATTATTCTCATCCTAAATCCAAAGCTCATCACTGTGTCAGCTACAAGGAAGAAAATTATTCCATCCCAGATAAAAGCAGGACATATATGTACTTTTTTATTTCTACACTTTGATTTTATTTTCTACACTGCAATTCTGTAGAAACTGCAATTATAGAAACAATAGGCACATTCTCCAGTGGCCATGTGATGCATGAAAGAGGTGACAGAAAGTGTATTCACCCCTTCATCTTTTCAACTTTCCTTATCCTGTGAAATGTAGAGAAACACAAAACACAACTTCTTTCTAATCCTGTGTATTTAATGATAACGAAGCTCAAGAAACCTCAATGAAGCCAAGGACTGTGATGGTGTTGCAGGGATTGAGTTAAAATAAAAAGGTACGGATGAAGTGTGCAATTAATTTTCAGCTCATAAATCCTGATTTTAAAGTGAAAAGGATACACAGAGGATGTATAAAAATTTAATGGCTACAGTCCTTCTAGTGTCAAAAACATATACTTACACAAGAACACACATTTCTGTGGAAAAAAAATGTTAAGCCATTAAATTGTAAGATGTTAGTAAATCAGCTTTGGTTAAACTCACCCCCCCATTGTACACCTGCATATGCATTTCACTATGTTCCAAACTTTCTTTGCTACACCACTCAGTAAATCAATCTATGATTTACTGAATGAAGAAACTCTGAGCAAGGAATGAGTCATGATATTTATTTGAATTTCATTGACCCCTGGTGGGAATGAAGGAAAGGGTGGCACTGTCCATTTCTGTGAATGCAATGTTTTCTTGTCCCATGCCAAGACACTTTATTTTTACTGGGACAGCTTCTGAGTTGGAAACATAAATAGTAAAACCAGTATTCTTGTTGGGCACCTTCTCAAGTGAGGATTGCATAGGGAGGAAAGAGATTTAGTTCAAACTTGGCAGTCACTAGGCAACAAAAGAATAAACAAAACGACACAGGGCCAACCTAGAATGAAATAGTGTGTTGTGCCTCTTTAAATTCTGTATTGATTACTCTGTTTACAAGCATATAAATATGAATATATATATATTTATATATTTATTTGTGCGTGTGGAGTGTGTGTGTGTGTATAAAATCCAGCAAAGGTTTATATTGCTTTATGTATGAATCCTTTATATATGCCTTTTAGCATCACAGAAGATGATTTGATAGAAGAGCAGAGCTGAAGACCAAATCTTAGTTATGTCTTTCCTCTACTCCAAACGTGACAAGCATGGTAAGTGTCAAGTCAAGATGACAGCTTTTACTAACTGTACATATGCAGAGGTGAGCTATGTATGTACATGGACTGCTCCACTGGGGTCTGTTAGCCCTATCAACTGACTTGGGATGTGCAATCAAAACCTCCAAAACTAGAGAATGACTTCTGTTGTTAGGTTTATTCTATTTATGTTCCTTGTAGATGAGGGAAGTAGCAAAAGTGAGTGAGTTATATAGTAGAAAATAAGGATTTTTTTCCTTCAGGGCAATCAGAGAAACAAATGTTGTGTTAATTACTTCTAAATATTCCTGCATAGCAAAAACCCCAAAAAGACATATCTGTTGATTGAGCTACAAAGTATCTGGAATCTTGGTACAATATTGACTTTTTAGTTAGCCCTTAGAGCAGTGAAGCAGTCAATCTTTTGATATCTGGCCCATAATATTTCAAATCCTGTGCTAGACTGGAAATCAAACTAAATGATCTTCTGGACTCTTGAAAATCCCTCACCTTGGAACAATGAAGCTCAATGAAAATAATTTGACAGGATTTGCAGTGTCAGAATTACAGCTTGCAGTATTCTAGTTAAAGTACCTGGGTCTGTTTGAGCACATTGAAGCCTCTGGTTGTGTCATGCTTCTGCAATGTTTTGGTAAGTGATGTTGAAAACTTAACAAGATGAATTACTCTTCTTTGGATACATTACTATCAAAATGCCACAGCATTATGAATAGCACTGCTACATGCCCATGTGCAGAGCCCTGCTCACTTGACAAATGTGCTTTAATAACCTCAACAAGAATGTAAAATTCCTCACAGCTGGTTCTGAGATGAGATCAGCAGCTAATGTAGCTCAGGTGACAGCTGGTCCCTGTTCCCTGCATTGGAACCATCCAGGTTTCTAGGATGAGTAGAATCACTGAATCACAGAATATCCTGAACTGGAAGGGACCCACAAGAATCATTAAAGTCCAGCTTGTAACTCTGCACAGGACCATCCCCAAGAGACCATGTGCTGGAGAGTGTTGTCCAAATGCTTCTTGAACTCTGTCAGGCTTGGTGCTGCGACCACTTCCCTGGGGAGCCTGTTCCAGTGCACAGCCACCCTCTGGGTGAAAAACCTTTCTCCAATATCCAACCTAAATCTCCATGGTACAGCTTCAGGCCATTCCCTCAAGTCCTGTCACTGGTCACCACAGATAACAGATCAATGCCTGCCTGCCTCTCCTCTTCCTCTCCTCACTGAATCCCTTCAGGATAATTTCTTACTGATATTTTGCTTATCCTCTGCTGTCATACTAACATTCCTTGATAGCTTTAAACACAGAACCACAGAATGATTGAGGTTGGAAGAAGCCTTTGGATGTCATCTCATCCAACTCCCCTGTCAGGGAGGGACACCCAAAGTCAGTAGGACTGTGTCTACATGTTCTCTGAATATCTCCAGGAATGGAGACTTCACAACCTCTCTGGCCAACCTGTGTCAGTGCTTGGTCACCCTCACAGTAAAAAAGAGTGTTTCCTGCTGTTCAGGTGAAACCTCCTGTGTTTCCATTTGAGCCCATTGCCTCTGGTCCAGTCACTGAGCACTAGTGGAAAGAGCCTGTCCATGTCTACCCTCCTTTCTGGTGCCTATATACATTGAACAGATCTCCCTGAGCTTCCTCTTCTCCAAGTCTGAACAGTGGCAGCTCTCACAGCCTATCCTCGTAGGAGAGATGTTCTAGTCCATTCATCATACATTGTGGCCCTCCCTTCAAATCTCTCCAGTGTGTCCATGTCTCTTTGGTACTGGGACTCTAGAACTGGACACAGTGCTCCATGATGAGAAAAAAGTGAAGGATCATTTCCTTGATCTTCTGCTTACACTTTGTCTAATTCAGCCCAGGATACCATTTGCCTTCTTTGCAGCAAGGACACATTGCTGGCCTCATGTTAAACCTGGTACACACCAGGACCCCCAGGGCCTTTTATACCAAACTGTTATCCTGCTGGGTGGCCCCCAGGACACATTGTGTGTGGAGTTGTATTTTACTATGTGTAGGATAGTGACTAATGTAATGCAAGATTCTGCTGGCTGCCTTTGCTGCGAGGGTACCTTTGTGGGTCATGTCTAACACAGCACCTGCCAAGAACTCTCTATCCTTTTCTGCTCAACTGCTTTTGATCTGGTTGGACCTGAGCCTGTACTGGGTTCTGTACTGTACTGAGTATGGGGTAATTCCTCTTCATGGGCAAGACCAGGCACTTCACTTTGTTGAATTTAATGAGATTGTTGTCAGACCATTTCTCCAGCCTGCCAAAGTCCCTCTGAACAGTGACACAGCCACTCCTCTCAGTTCTGGGTCACATGTAAACTTTCTGTGGGTGCACTCTGCCTTCACTGTCCAGATAAGCAATGAAGACCTTAAGCAATATTGAACCCAGTATCAACCCTCAGGATGTGCTTCTTGGCCTCCAGCTGGGCATTACACTGCTTCTGACAGCCATTCTTGCCTGACAGTTCAGACGGGTTTCAGCTCACTCCTCAATCCATTTATCTAGCCCATACTTCATCAATTTGTCAATAAGGATGTCATGAGAAAGAGTTTTGAGAGCCTTGTGGAGGCCAAGATAAACAAGACCCCCTGCTCTCCCCTCACTTCCAAATTATTTACTTATTTGTAGTGAGCTATCAGGTTGATCAGGCATTATTTCCTCTCCAAAAATCCATGTTAAATTTATCCTAATGAAACATAACTAATAAACAAAGATTAACAATTCTTTACACACAATGAATTATTTATTCTTCGTCATGATTTCTCCTAGGATGCTAAATTCTTCATGTTTAGAAACTATTGTGTTCCTCTATGTGCTTCAGATTTGGGGATTTGGATGTTAGTTCTACCCATTTGTGTAGCTGTAATCACTGACCTTACTCATGAGCCAGTGATATTGTCAGTGTTAATAAACATAGATTTTATTTCTCTGCCCCATCTAATCACAGTTAGTTGTGCAAATGTCTTCTCAAAGGTTCCTTTTCAAATGCAATATTTTCTAGTATTTGGGCTTTCAGTTTTTATTTAGTTTTTAGAGACATGTATTTCAAACTGCTAAATAAAAGGGTAGTGATTGAAAGTTTATCTCATCCTTGCCTCATGTATTGATATTATGAATCATTTGAGGGGTGTCTGTAGCTATTAAGCCACTGCTAATCATGCTTTCCTTCAAAATTAAAAATAAAAAGCCAATATGAATTCTTGTAACAACTATTCAACTTTTTAATAAAAACCGGACTTACAGAAACCACAGTAATAATTCAGTACTCTAAAACCACAAGGCATACAAGCAATGAATTAAAGGTCATTAATGATTACTTCATGATCATCTCTGTTCCAGAACAGTTCAAATGCCGTCAGAGAGGGGAATAATGTTCTGAAGTTTCCTGTTCTGAATCAGGTCACAGCAACTGCAAGCCAAACGACACTTACTGGGAACACCCTCACAGACAGGAAGGGTCTTGGTTAATGAATGCATCTGGGAGATATGGGTCTAATAAACTTGGCACATGTATGCTTTATCTTGAAAAAAAAAAGAAGAAGTAGGAAGAGTAGGGATCTGGAAAACTGTAGTTACTAAAAGCACTCCAGCTTGTCAGTGCTATGTACTTAACAAGGTTTTATGACTGTTACCATACTTTTTCTACTCTATGGAACTCAATCATATGACAAATTCTTCAAATAACTGTGTGTTATTTAGTAACGGAATGAAAAATCAGGATTTAGCCATCAAAACAGATCTAGACTATGATATTTAGATACAACTGATTCTGTAAAAACTTTGTTGCCATAAGCAATGTTTGAAGATGCAACTTGGAAGTCAACCTGCCTGTCAGAAATTAATTTTAAGCCACCAATATGTTATATAGAGTGAGTATGATATAACTGTTTTAAGGAGCCAATTACACACACACAGCAGAAAATAGAAGCTGAACCCATAAATTTTCTTATCTCCACATCCTATGTTAATATTTCTCACAGAACATCGAATATCACATACTTGAATGAGGGGAAAAAAAATTGAGACAGTAACAGTTCTCTGTTGGGCTTCAAAATTTCATATTGGACCCACGGTTGTGGGGTTGTGTTGTACAGAACTGCAGTGCTAGAGACCAGTTTCCTTTCTTTTTCCTGCTGAATTTCCACAGGTATATTTAGTTAAAGCCATGGCTAGTAGAAGTAGCAAGACAATTAAGAAGAAATCTTTGTTATTTTAGTTCGTTCTGATTTTCAAACAATTTAACCAGATCAATCTATTACATGGTTGCTGAAGGATCAAAGCACGCTAACCTGTGAACACAGCCTAGAAGCACTTTTACTACTCAGTGAAATGTTCAGTGGAAAGAAAAACTAGGTATTTTAGGCATCTAAGAGGTAAAAGTCTAGGGAAATGTGCCAAAATGTTCTTGTTAGACTACTAGAAAAGGAATGTCTCTGTTTCTGGTCCTATTAAAAAACATTTTTGCAGGTAATTCACAAACGACCTGGAAAGAAGCAAGGAGAAATATGCAGATTAAACTGTCCATGACCTGGGCTCCAGAACTACTCCGTGCCAGGAAGAGTCTAGTTGAGGAGCTCAGATACCAGACAAAGCTAAACCTGAGGAATGCAGTTGGTGAGCAGGAGGAAACAGCTTTGCAAAGTTTACCATCTTGGTGCGAACTATAACATATGCCCACCTTTTCTAATCTGAACTTCACAGTTTAATAATTCTTTGGGATATCTTGTTGGTACTGAACTCTTACTGTCACATATACCAATTTGTATCCCTTCCAGTTGAAGATTATGTTCTGCTGCACAGTGAAAAATGACTTGTGCTTAGATACTTGCAAATAATACTCCTCAGGCATAGCAGTACTTTGTTCTTTAAGGGTAAATCTCTTTCCATACAGAACTTCTGCCAGGGCCAGATTTCCTAGGAACAACACTACAATGTAGACCTCTTCAGGAGGCAAAGCTGCTTCAATAGCTGAGCTGATACTGCAGAAAGAAATTGTCAATGCCTCTAAAAGCCTCTCTGTCCTCTGAAGCAAAAGGCCTGCCAGCACTCACAGAAGCATAGCATAGTCCAGTGTGTGCAGGACTGCAACATCCCTTCTGGGCAAACAAACCCCATTGCATGTGTAATTATTCCTCCTATAGGAGAAAGAGAAGGAAACTGTTAATTTGTGTTGTATAATGCATTTCTGGAGGGCATAAAGGTGCCAGAGTGTTATGGATATTTCAGCAGACTTTTTTTGAGAGCCTTAGTAAGGACACTTTTTTAGCCTTTTCCATTTTAAAATCTACAAAATGATGTTATCAGTGACTACCCAGGTGTGAATTCAATGCATCTCTTTAACTGAGATAGTCTGAAGTTAAAGCAGCAGCACATATCAGGCCAAGCAAACCTTCCACAATACTGAAGTCCATGCACACTCCTATTTTAAGCACTTAAACAATAATTTGGCTTAGACTTTTCTTTGTCCCCAATAAACAGGACTAAATAGGACTTGCAGCCTCTGTAAGTGGCTGATCACCACATATAATAAACAATACTTCCATTTAATGAGGTTCTGACCTCACATATTCTCCAAAAAACAGTCACTGGGAAATAAAAATAAACTCGGCATCTGGAACCTACTTGCCACTTAATATCACAATAGCATTAGAAATTGCAAAAACCCAGGAGCCCTGCAGCTCCCTAATTGTGCAGCAGAACTCTGTCTTTCTAAGGAAAAATTCATGGAGGGAAGATAAAACCCTAGAACTGACTCTGAAATCAAATTTCTTACTAGTGATGTCCACACACCTTGGAATCCAGCGTGTTCACAACAGCTGTGCTGGGAACACTACCAAGAAAGTAGCTGATTTTGAAGTACACTTTCCAACTTTGTTTCCTTAAGGAAGATACTGTTGACTGAAACTGGTGAGCCAAGAGGACAATCACAGATTGGTTCTCAGATGGGCGACACCAAAAGGAAAGATTTTTCTAAAAAAGATGGAGAGAGACTGCTTATAAAAGCCTGTAGTGACAAAACAATGGGGAATGTCTTCAAACTGAGAGTAGGTTTAGAATGGATATTAGGAAGAAATTCTTCCCTGTTTGGGTGATGAGATACTGGCACAGGTTGCCCAGAGAAGTTTTGGATGCCCCATCCTTGGAAGGCCAGCTTGGATGGAGGTCTGAGCACCCTGGTCTAGTGAAAGGTGTCCCTGTCCATGGCAGGGGGGCTGGAAGATCTTTATGGTCACTTCTAACCCAGGCCATTCTATCATTTTATGATTCTATGATTCTAAAGCAAGCAAAGAGAGGAAGAGGATGCTCATCTGATAAGCATCCTTACTGTACATCCTCACAAAGAGTATCAGCATCACAGCAACATTCATAAAGTGAATTTCAGGCAAGTGACAGTATCACGGTCTTCTCCTGGGCAAAGGTGTTACAGGACTTTTACAGACCCCAGGAATGCAGTAGAAAAGAAATGGCTGCCCAGATTGTTCCACTCACAATCCTATTGCATCTCAGCCTATACACACCTATATCCTTCAAAACTGTGGAGAGAAATGGCTCCTAGTTACGTTTCCTTTCTTAGCCCGCATCTTCTGTATTTGATTTTCTATGGTTGATCACGCTTTCCAATAGCTGATCCTGCCACAAAACCAGAAGCTGTTGTCCTTCATGGTATGCTTTTCTAAAATGCCATAAATATTTTCTCCTAAAGCAGACTCAAATTCCCAAGTGCTCCAGGATAGCTTTAATTTATATGACAAGCATCACATTACCCCATACTTTCACATCCATCACAAGCAACTGTCAGGATAGCATGAACCATATTCCTCACGTACTGTATTAAGTTTTGACTGGAATATGGGGGGGAAAATGGATTTTTAAAACATGAGGGTAAATAGAAAATATTCAAATCTACGTCAAAACTTTTATATATTAGAGAAAACTCCATTCTAAAATTTTCCTCTTCTAGAAGAGACACCAATGTATTGGCTGTAGAGTAATTTCTATATTCTTAGCTCCATACAATAAAATATTATACATACAATACAATAAAATATACATACATACATAATTTGTTGGCTAACAATAAAATCTTTTGAAGCTTTTTTTTTTTTCAGAGTTCAGAATAAAAAAGGAAATCTGATGATTCAAGTTTCAAAAATACTGTTTTCAAAAAGCATAGACTTTGACTTCTCCTGGTAAATAAGTAGTAAATCATCTTCAGCTTAAGGATTCTCAACCATACCTTGCCATGATTCATCTGTCTACACGCCAGCACATCTAATTGTTTACACAATGGCCCCCTCAAGAGAACAAGAAAATCATATGGGTAAATAAAATCAGGCACATTTTCCAGAATATAACTGAAAAATTTAAAATATTTCAATTAAATTTTTTTTTTTAAATTTAGTGATCTGTTGCTCAACACATAATCATTAGCACAGAGAAAGGACATCCAGTGTAGCTGATATAAACCACAGAAAGAAGCAGTTTGGGCCCAGTACTAGTTGTCAATTCTGTCATAATATAATATTATTGAATTAACTAAGGTCAAATACAGCATCATTCAGCTGCCAGCCACTCAAATCTAGGAAGATTGGGATAGCACTGACACAGTGGTATACCACGGAGAACTGAACAAGAAGGGAGAGGAGAAGAGAGGTAATTACCATGATGAACCCCACAAGTGACCCTGTGAAGATTTATTAATGGCACATACATTGTATTTCACCCCCCATCGAGGCCCTGGGGAGGGTCTGAAGGCATTGCAAAGGCAGGGCTTGCTATTTACCCCAAGCTCTAATGCCCAGGGAATATTTCAGAGATCCTGGCAGAAGCCAAGCAAACAGAAACAGACCCAGTTATTTAAACCAGAGTGAGAACTCATCCAATTTGTTTTGTTTGTGATCAGCGAACACGACATCTTGTCCAAGATCAATTTTGGGGGCAGAACCGGTCTTCACCTTCTTGCTTGACCAGGGAAGGGTGAAGGATGGAGACAAGTCTGGGGAAGCATTGCCTCTGCAGAAACATACCACTGAACCTTTCTGCCTATGAAGGGCAACATGACCACAGTGCAGTGTGACTCTACTCAGTCTTGGAATGGAATCCCTTTAAGCTGGCACAGGACAGGACCTCTCTAAGCAGGAGGTGTCTAAGGGTGGTTGCAGCCCTGTACAGTCTGTGGGGTCCTGTAGCCCAGGATGGCTCTGCATTTCCACTCTATTTTCCCTTTGTTAAGGAATTTGCTCCAAGAAGGACAGAGAATGCATTCTTTTGTTCAAATACCTTCATCTTTGAAAGATTCATGGAAGACTCTGTGTCCCTGAGAAACTGTGAAGCCCTGACCTCGTTCCCTCCACAAAGCCAAAGACATGTCATGGGTACCAACCATGGAGGCAGAGTGAATTGCCTGGTGTATCAGTTATTATTCAGCATTGCAGGAAAAGTTTAGCCTTTGTGAACACGAAGAAAAAGTTGATAAAGAGGACTGGAATGGAGCCTATCTGGGCCTGCAGACTCTCCAAAATGAGAAATCTCTGAACTGCTGATGGTTCTGCTCACCTTTATTTCACAATCTAGTCTAGCCCAAGGTGTCCAGATACAGAGACAGGGGCTGACAAGACAGCAGAGGGTCTCTGCTCACTAAGATAAATAAAGTGCCCATTCAAGTCAACTTGTAAACTGAAGTTTTTCAACAGATAATTCTTAGAATCTGGACAACATATTCTAATTTGGATCAGGCTGATAGGCATGTTCCAACTTGGCAATCGAGAACTTCTTTAGTTCAACTAACAGAAAAAAACAGTCAACTCTTCTACTTCTTTTAAAAATGAAGAACATTCTTTTATATATATGTGTGTGTAATTCTGATTTCAGCTCAGGATAACGCAGCTAATATATTGTCTCAGAAATTGCATTAGTAAAGAAATTTTTGATTTTGTGAAACTATGAGAGCTCACTGCAAGACACACGTAGAATCCTTAAACATTATAATATAATTTTTGCTCTTATAATTTTATAACAGCAACAGGTTTTAATTTTCTGTGCATAATCATCCTATGGAGATGAGAGCTCACAGAACTGTAAAATTGATAAGCAAGCTGTCTGAGAGCAAAGCTAACATCAAGCACCACTCCTCTGCTTTATACAGGCTGTCCTCACTGATGCAGCTGGATCAGGGAAGTTTCACCTGATTATTCCAGGTATGAGCTGATGACTGTGAGTACAGTGAAAGTAAATTCTTATTACTGAACCTTTTTTCCTCCTTCACAGGAGATTTTTGTTAGCTCTAGAAAGAAAATAACGTTTCTCCTGTCCCTGAGTCCCAGTGCCCTCACATTTCTTGCACAGCCTCAGTAAAGTGCTGCATGTTTATTAGACCATTGTGCATCAATTCCTGTCATAGCTCTCACCACAAGGCTGAAAATCACACAGAAGGAACAGACTCTGTATAAAGGAAAAAAATAAAAATGCATATGGGCATGATATAGTTAATAGATGCCACTGCATTTCAAGCAAGTTACATATATTATCCATATTTTGTTTATGAAGGATATGACAGTAATCTCATATTCTATGACTTTCAAAAAGGTTTAAGTGACTATGTATTCTTATCTGGCTGCTGCTTTAAAGAAAATAAAAGAAAAAGAGCTACTGAACTAAGTGATACCTGTTGAGGGGCTGGGTATCCAATATTTTCATACTTCAGAAAGGTTTGAGACTCTCAGGCTGAGATAAATTATGTATATTATGCATACATGCACATATGCATATATATGTATGAAAAATATCAGATGTGATTATACATAATAATTTACAGTGCTCCTCTAAATGACAATTCCATTTAAACATCAAGACCAAGGAATAACGCAGTTTTCAAACAAGTTTATATACTTATATGTACTTTTCTATGATGAAATGCAGCTTCGAATCAAAGGCAAGAGCTCCCTCTAGACTACAGCTTGGGAACTTTTTCCAGCCTGCATTTTAAGCGAACTTTGAAAACAGAATAAAGTCAATGGATGTGGGAAGCACACAAGGGCAGTTGTCACTCTTCTGACAAACCTTGGAATCTGCCTCTGGTACTTACGTTTTGAAAGAATCAATAGTTTGGGGGAGGAAAAAAATCAGGACCTTCAGTATTATGAAGAGATTTTTATTATATTACATGAGTTATATGGATCTTCTCCCAAAACTAATAGGTCCCGACTCCTTTTCACAGAGATTTCAGCCCAGAATTAGATCTGCTCAGGTCTCTCCCTCGGACTTTCTCTCTGCTTATCATTGAAATGGTCAGGTTCAAACAGTAATCAGTTTGGGGGTGATGGTTGCTGTATTGCAAGAAGCTTAGGGACACACAGGAACTAGGAGATTTACAACTCACAGAATCTGACTTTCAAGAGGAAAACAGAAGAAACTGGTGCTATTTTGTCTAAAGAGACAGAGACCAAGAAGAAAGAGAACATCTGGGGCAGTGGTTTTGGAGCAACCTTATTTTGTTTCTTTTGAATTTAAAGACTTGCAACTATGCTAGAAATTGCTTAGATAAAGCTACTTCTACCTCAATGAAAGGAATTGGTTTGCACAACAGCTTTTAATGTCTCATCCTTCAGGACTATGTTGTATGCCATGCACACCTCCTGGTGTCCATACTTCTCTAACAACATGACATCCTTTTTGAGGATAAGCTAAAGATTTCATACAGTTTCTAGATTCAGTCTGTAGAAATACTACTTGGCCACAAAAGCATTAGACAACTTGCTCATTATTCCCTTCTCTGCATAGAATGCTGTATTTAGTTCCAATGAATAATGGCCTTTTCTTCTCCAGGCCATTGCCTGAATTTTGTAAGGGTCATTTTGAGCTCTGTTTATGCCATCCAGTGCTTGCACTTCTATTAGGAACATTGTCCATCAGCTGTTAGACTTGTCCTCTTTCTGTTTTTCAATGCCTTCACTATGGTCCACAAAACTAGATTGGAGATGTCAGAAATACTATTTTTTGCATGTGATATTGCTTATTGCATTTCGGTTCGTACAACTAGGAAAATTCCAGTGAACTCTTCAGTGCTGATATATTTTACCAGTAAACAGCAGTTTCCAGAAACCAGAGTAGAAATACTAGTATCAAATTACAACATGGTTTGAGGAAATTCTAGACAAGACTTTAGGCATCCATCAAAGATATTTTCACATAGTCATTTACATGTCTATATCAATGTTGAGTGAATCATAGTGATTTAAAGAAAATTATCTCTCCAGCAAAATTAGTTTCTGGTCACTGGAACAATGCAGCTTTTTTCAATTAAGCTGCCTGTAAGCCATATATCTATTAATCTGGCTCAATTATAGGTAAAATGCAAGTACTGCTCTTTCTAGGAAAAAAAGTAAACTCTAGGATAAGGCTGAGACTTCTGTTCATGAGTGGCAATGAAGATTCTCTCTAATTGATTGTTTTCTAAATATTGAAATTAAAATGGCTTAATATTGCTACCAAAATTTTTGCCCCTACAGCAATGACTGCATACATTTTCCATGTTTATGGCCTTATTTTACAGCAAAATGTTTCTTGTAACACACACCACCACAACCCACTCCAGTTTACCTATGGGGGGAGAGTTATAGCTGCAGAGGGAATTTTTGACCCTGTTTATGACACTTAGTAGACCCAGCTTGCAAAACACTTTACTGGGAATGTTCACTGCAAGCACTTAAATGAGGAAGTAAAAATAAAATGTTCAAGTGAATGTTCATATAACTTTAGGATATGGTTTTCCAGCTAAAGTACAGAGAGCTGGTCATCTCTCTCCTGCACATAAGCAAACTTTACATAGAGACTAAGCCCTTTAGCTGCTAAAAACCCTTTATTTTCTTAGCCAGTAGAAAGGATTGGCAAAACACCCTAAGCACGAGGATATCGTTCTGTTTAATAGACAGCAGGAGCGTACTGACATGCAAGCCAGCAATTACAATACAAAATATTCATGTGTCTGCCAAAGAATGATGTCAGCTCCAGGCTTTGGTGTTTGGTACATATCAAAATACCCTTGCTACTAGAAACAGAGGCATGTATGTGTGAGCTGTATATGAATTTCCCAACTTAATAGGGCCACACACCTTGAAAATGGATAATTTAATGGTCAGCATCAGATCATACATTTGTGTGCAGCAAGATTCTTTTTTAAATGTTAAACATAGATTAGAGTTTGGCCTTTTTATTTGCTTTAACACACCTGGAAAAGATTAATAAACATTTAGTTTTCCATTTTATGAAAAAGAATTCTTATCTCTTTAAGTAAGAATCTTGAAACAGATTATGCAGAATAAGGAATACTTTTAACAATATAACTTTATTAATAGGACATTATGCAAAGAGTTTAGGGGCCAGGGGAATTCCCTCAGTATAAATAACATGAGATTAAAAGCTTTAACATATGAGGAATCATCAAGACATTTTTTCTGGAGGATCCCCAAGAAACCACACTAAATTCAAACTGGGATTTTAGAAATAATGTGGGTATTTTTCCTCTTCCAAGCAGGATCACAGTTCTCATTTGTTCTTTACCAAATATTTTGAGTCAGGCTGTCTCTAAATAGTCATAATGTATGAGTCCTGGATGGATATCAGAGCTTAATACCCAGAAGTTTCCCAAATATGGTTTTCATACCATAGGCCCAAACAAAGGCATGCTTTAATCTTTGAAATCGTTCTATCTATTTAAACGGAATCTTAACCAGGCCTAAAAAGCATTCCCAAGTAGTCTTTTACAGGTAATTTCAGTTGCCTTGATTGAGAGATAACATAATGGGGAGGTAGAAATCAGTTCATTCAAGAGACAATGGGCTGCAGACACAAGACAAACAGTAATACAAAATGTAGCAACGTAGTGGAAAGTCATAATAGATCCTGAAAAACTTCCTTTTCCTCCCACACATCCAGGAGCTGAGAAGGAAAGATGAGAGAATTCACATTCATTTCTCTTGAGTGCGGAGCCAAGCCTTGGAATAGGCTTTGCCTGTCTGCCCCTTGTTTCCCTTCTCCCAGTGGAAAAAAGTTCTGTGACCATCTCCTCTGCAAAACTGGTGAGCATGAATCATTGTGATGATGAATAATTCCCTGATGCAGACATTTTTAATTGTTGCCAACTCTGTGATTCTTTCATTGTCATGCCTCCAGCAATTCCTGTACCTGTGAGAGAGAAGGAAACAACTGTGTTGCGTCTGCAGGTGACTTATACAAGAGTCAGTACTTAGCTGGGAAAGACAGCCCATTTCTGCTTGGCTTATGCAGTAATTTAGTATTCCTACCAGATACCTCTGCTATAAAGACCGATCTCCTTCAAGAAAATGAAGTAGCTTGTCCCTCAATCTGGCACAGATCACAGAGGCTAAATGCACAAACAAGTGCTCTAGGAAAGAACAGGCTCTACCTTCCCTCTCTGTCTATCCTGGATGTGTTTGTATCTCTTATTGAAACATTACACCTAACGCTGTAGTCACCTCCTGCTTGTGTTGTAAGTCCCATAAAGTAAAAAAGTGGTTTTCAAACATGGAATAATGACTTTCAAACACAGGGTAGTGACACGAACTGTAAAAATAGAACTCTCTGTTTTTAAAAGCTCTTGACTGAGCATCTTTTTCCTAAAAGACTTTGTAGGCAATTAAATTGTGGAGCTAAGTATGGAAATACCCACAATAGTTGTTACAGCTGTGCAAGTCCATCTGAGTCTGGTTCACAGAGAAATATGCTGAGTTTCCTATTGATGAGCTTCATTCACAGGCTTCAAGGCAAAACTGAGTGAAAAGTGACCTAGTCATGAGCATTGCCATAACATCCCTTATGCATGATTCTGCAAGACAGTAGGACTGGGGATCAAACAAATTGGGAAGGGGAACCCGATGAAAACACGAAAGATTTTGGATCAGCTCCTAAGGAACGGTTGAGTAACCCTTGAACCCTGAGTTTACATTTGAGATGTTATCAAATACAGCTCAGATACAGCTCACTAGAACATGCTGGAATTGACGGTACTTCCTAATAGAATTTGAGCTTCTAAAAGTTGGTTAAGGTCATGCAGATTTTCCCAAGGAACTTTTGTTCTATCTCAGGAAAAGGAACATCCTTTCCACCCTGAGAGCCCTCGATATCTTGTACCTACATCCGACATCCTCTGTTCATACAAAATTCCAGAGTGGGGAAAGACTACACCTACAGTAGGAAATTAAATCATGCCCGGCCATATTTCTAGGCACTAGTGATGTCTTTGTGGACTTAAACTGCAAGAGCAGTCACTCTCCCAGATGACTCCTGGGCACATTCAGCCACCCTGTTTTGAAGGCTCAAAGAGATTGCCTTTTTCCATTTCAGAAAAGACATGATGGAATGAGGATATGAAGCTGAGGTCTGAGTAGCCACCTAAGAACTTCCTTATTGCCTTCTGCAATTTCATGGGTAGTTCAAATATCCCCACAATTGTAAATCCAGTGTTATTATCTTTGTATGACAGTCATGAAATTGACAATCTAGAAAACAGATTCTCAGAGAATATTTCAGAATTGAAATAGCCTTGTAAATCTAACAGACTTGTTAGACTGTACAGGAAGGAAACTGATGAAGCAGGTTATTGAACATGGATCTCCTGAGTCCTTTACTGGCATTATGATCACCCTTCCTTCCCTTCAGTTTAACAGTCTATATGCTATGTATAAATTTATAATATGCACAGACTTTTGGGTCACTATAAACAAATAAAAAGATGCAAATCTAGTAAAAATTATCAAGGGTGTGCTTTTGAAAAATACTTGGGTTTCCATTTGATTATGCTAATGCACAATGGGAGTCAGAACACAGGCTATTTAGACACAGGAATGACAGTAAAGATATTTGTTTTAGCACAGCTAAGGTAAATAACAATAAAAATTTTAAAAAATACCTTATGGATCTGTTGATGTCACATACTAGATGTCCTACTTTCACATAACAGAAAAATGAAGGTTTAGCAAAGTCCAACCCATGACTCAACACCACCCTGACTCAACTCAACCATCCCTGGTACAGCTTAAGACCGTGCCCTCTAGTCCTGCTGCTGGTTTCCTGGGAGAAGAGACCAATCCCTACCTCGCTCCAATCTCCTGCTGGGAGTTGTAGAGAGTGATGAGGTCACCCCTGAGCCTCCTTTTCTCCAGGCTAAACAACCCCAGCTCCCTCAGCCTCTCCTCATAGGGTTTGTGCTCCAGTTCCTTCACCAGCCTCATTGCCCTTCTTTGGACACTCTGCAGCCCTCCTACCCTCCAGCAGATTGACACTCTCCCCCAACTTAATGTCATCTGCAAATTTGCTGATGGTGGACTCAATCCCCCTGTCCAGATCATCAACAAAGATGTTAAACAGGACTGGGCCCAGCACTGATCCCTGGGGGACACCACTAGTGTTGTGAACTGGATGCAGCGCCGTTCACCAGCACTCTCTGGGCCCTCCAGCCAGTTCTTAACCCAGCAGAGAGTGCCCCTGTCCAAGCCGTGGGCTGCAGCTTTTCCAGGGGTGTGCTGTGGGAGACACTTCCAAAGGCTTTGCTGAAGTCCAGACAGACACATCCACAGCCTTTCCCTCATCCACCAGGCAGGTCACCTGGTCACAAAAGGAGATCAGATTGGTCAGACAGGACCTGCCCTTGTTAAACCTGTTGGCTGGATCTGATCCCCTGTCCATCTTTAACTGAAAAAACACTTATCTCCTGGCTTTGAGGATCTGGATATCTCTTCCTAGGGAATTCTGTATTGGCATTAAGAGGAGGAATTAATGGGGGGAGTATAAATTTGCTATCTGCTGCAGTTATATAGAGAGATGTACAAATGCACACTCCTATGCAGCACCTAGAAGTGGACTGGCAGAACAGCAAGGTGATCTTCACTCAGCTTTGGAACCACATAAGATTTCAAGTTTGGCTGTTTCTTTTACAAGAGAGGAATGTTATGGAAGATATCCTTTGAACAAGAATGTGTAGAGCCATGTATATATGTATATGTGTATTTGTGTAGGTCAGCATCCAGCATTCACAACCCTAATTTTGCATATATCAAGGAAAAAATGCCTAGGAAATTCCCACGATATACTCAAGTTTCATGGTAAATTGCTATTGAAACTGCTGAGGAGCAATGATAGGACCATGCCAGCTCACCAATACTTCTACATCCCAAAGAAATGTTTTAATCTTGTGGCCATCTATATTTCCTGATAGCTTTGAATCTTAATAATTTCAAATGTAGTATCTCAGCAGAGGTGATAGAGTGCACTAGTTAAAAATTGTGCATAGGAACAGATGTATAGCAGACATGTGAGCTCTATTCATTGGAGCTTTAATAAGCTAATAGAGAGACCTGCCAAATTTACCAGGCATGTGGGGTGTATTTCTGAACAGCAAAGACAACTTAAATAATTTTAAAGCCTTTCCAAAAGACTGAAAAATGTAAATTCATAGTGTAAGGACCAACAAGGTCATTTAACACTTTGTTTGATCAAAAGGAATTGGTGCCAGACAGTTCAACACACACAGATAAGTAAGTCTCTCCTTTCATGACAAAACACAAAGTGGATTCTAGAAAGACATAGACTAGAGAGGAAGGAAGATATTTTCTTAAATTTCCCCTCTTGAAATTTCCCCTACTGTCCCACCCTTTCCAATCTTAGAAGACATGTGCTCCAGGAGTCACTCTCTCCCTCCTCCCTAACACTGAACTAAAATATGTACTTAAATTGAGAATAAAATTCTTGTGGATTTCAGAGAAGGCTGACTTTATTTAAGTTACCAGCTGGTGAATAACATCATGGTTATCACATCTTGATAATGATAAATGCTTTATAATGTGAGTCTCACAGACACAGTTAAATTTTATAGTTTATTACTTGATTAACTCTCTAACATTCTCATAAAATGATTTATATTATTTTCTACCAGAGTACATTGTATTTCAGTATCTAAGCCTTTATTATCCAAGTTTCTGTACTGCTCAAAATTTAGTCATAGTACAAAACATTTGTGGAATTTTGTTTCAGATCATTCAAAGCTGAATTCCCTCTACACTTCTGGTGCTCTGCTTCCTCATTTCACAATTCTTAATAGCCTATATGTCTCCTGTTGGATAATTGATTCTGCTGTTTCTGGGGATAGTTTTGCTGGGTAGAAAGATTCCTCTCATTTAGTATTTAATATTTAAAATAACTTCAACCAGTTCTGAGTGTTTAACCAGTCAGTTTTAATAGCTCTTTCTTAATTGTATTTTTCATTATTCCTGTTGTCTTCCTAGTATAATTTTATTTGTGCTAAGCAATATTTACTTAAATCTTGTAAACAAGGACAGAACACTTGTTATTCATCTCACTTGAATTTAAAAAATAAGAGTTTGTATAAAATGGCCACTTTTAAATAATGCTAGATGAATCCAGGAACCTCTTCCAAGAAATCTATGGACAAACAGATTCATAAGGTGAAAACTGGAAAATACAATGGACCTCTTCCAGCCAAAAATTTTGTCTCAAACCAGATGGATGCAGGAACCAGATTCATAAGCCAATAATGTTTTTATTGCCATAACTAAGACTTGTATCTCCCCAGTTTACCATCGAGAGGTAGTTTTCTGGGCTACAGAATTGCAATGCTCTATTTTGATCCCCTCCCACTTATTTTTGATTTTAGATGCCCTTGTGGTTCCATCACTGCTATTATAGCCAACTCTTTGGACTATTATTTTGGTTTCTGCTGTAGCTGTGACTTATTACTCCTGGCTGCAACCCACAAAGTGATGGAAAATGCAAAGGTGGCACTTTTTGATATTGCTTGTATTGTTGAATAGACTTCCTGTGGGCCACACATAGACTTGGTAGCTGAGAGCAGCAATTGGTTTTTAAAGAAAATGCTGTGTTAATATTGCTGTCCTAAAGATTCTCCCTATTGTCATCCATACAAAGTTTGACCTTTGTATATCTATATGGATGCACACTTGTCTATTTGTACCTTTAGTATGCAGAAATTCTGACTAAATACTAAATCTGCTTCATTCTCTATTCTTTCAAACTTCCAGACAGGGTCAAAGTAAAAACTGTAGATATTTATTTTTTCCAGTCTGTTATTTTTATGGATAAACTGATCTCCCAACTGATCCCACTCAGTGGACAAATCAATATGACCATAAAACCCCCAAAAGACTGAATTTGAGAATTGAATAGCTATTGAATTGGACATTTGGATACTTACAGAATTTATTAACTGATTCCTAATGACTTCAGATGGGCAGATCACAAACTAAGAACCTTATGGTTTCACTCACAGCTTTGAATTCACATTAATAGGTATTCATATGATATGCCCTTGGGTGCACAACAACTCTTATTGAAGTTCAAATGACACAGCCTTTCAGAAACATCAGAGAACTAATTCAGGAACATGCTATTAATCTTGACCTAGATTTCATTTGGAGAATTCAGCTTTGGTTTATACCTATGATCCATCTTCTTTTGAATTGGTATTAGTAAACATATTACACTCTTTTGGAGGATTTTCAATTTTTCTTCCTTCTTTTCCACAGAATCACAGACTGGTTGAGGTTGAAAGGCACCTCCAGGGGTCACCTTCTCCCACCAGAAAAGGTTGCCTAGGGCTGTGTTCAGTTTGATATCTCCATGAATGCAAACGCCAGTAGCTCTCTGGGAAATCTTCTCTAGTGTTTATCTGCTCTTACAGTAAAAAGGTGCAGGGCTGTGTTCAGTGGAAATTTTATGTGCTTTAATTTGTACCCATTGCCTCATGTCCTGTCTCTAGCAGTCCTGAGAAGTCTCACTCCCTCACCTTCATTTCCACATTTATACACATGTATAATGTCCTCTTTGTGGCTCTTTGCTAGGCTCACTCCTTTAAGTCCACACCTTGATCGTATTGGGAAGCCCAGAACTGAACATATCACACCAGATGAGTCATACTGCACATGACATTTCTCTGTAGTCTATCAAAAGCTCTGCACTGGGAGAAAGGTAATTCTTTTCCCCACGACAATAATTCTGTTGACAGCAGTTCCTGTTTCTGATAAGGTTATTGTTGTTCTTTGTATACCTGTGGAACCAATGGTCTTGACTGGATTACTGATGCTCAAAGAGAGAAACATCCAAAGAGTCTTAATTTAGTACATATACATTCTTATGGATCCCAATGTTCAATTCTCAACTTGCAAGTGTAGGTAAAATATGCTTTTATCTATAGGAAAATAGGGTGTAGTCTGGAGAAGCTGAATAATTCACTGATGATCGGTCTTGGCTACAGCAATGAATATTTATCATTTTCCTTTAATAACTGTTTTAAAATAATCTCCTTCTGGCTTTTGATGATTTGTATCTAAAAAGAACTCAACTGCTTTTGTTTCTCTTATTAATGATAAATTTTTTGGATTGTTTGAATTGTTTGATATTTTTTTGCTGCTTCCTGGAGTTTTACTCTGTTCTGAGATTATAGACACCCTGTTCATTCACCTCCAACAAAATTCCCCTTTTCTCAGTGGGAGTTTTCACATAATTAAAATAAATACTGGTGAATCAGAGCTCTTCTCATCAGTCTGTACAGTTTCTGGTATACTCAGTCTATATAGGAAGCATTTTAATTTTATAGATGCTGAAGCTTAAGCTCATGCCTTTCCAGCATTCATTCCTGCACTAGGGTGTTTGTGTTTCTCCACACATAGTTGTTAACTTGGGTTGTTTTCTACAAAGAGAAAAACACTCCATATTTCCATCATGTCTAGATAATTGGAGTTTTTCCACTAAGGACCTATATATGAACTCTGTAGAATATTAGGGCTGGTTTTGAGAGGGCATGTCTCTTCTATGCCCTTTTAAAATTCTCACCTGTATACATTTCCCTCACAGAGTCTGTATTCTAAATCCAGAGAACTAAAACTCCAGTTTCCTATCTAACCTGAAATCTCAGTTTCTTTTCTCTCTTGGTAAAAACTTCAGGAGAAACAATCATCTTTCCAAAACATACATATTGGAACAAAACAAAAAAATATCTCTGGCCATCAGATATCTTCACAATTTTATTCTTTTAGCTTCTGGCAAATAAAGGACGTTGTGTAAGGACATGTTTCAGTACCTCAGCCTCTCCAGTAGTTTTTTGAAATGTTTCCAAAAAAACAGTCAGAGCAACACTAGCATACAGGTAGGTCTTGCATGCTCTCATACCTATTGTAAACATGATTTCAGAGATATTGGTTCATTCCCCTTATTAAATTAAGTATTTATAAAGTTCAGAAAAGTTACTTGGCTGTAGAGCTTTTTACCACAGTATTATGGAAGGAAGCCTTGCTTCAGTTTTCGCATAGGGTTTAGTTTGGTTTTTTTTGTTGTTTTGGTTTTTTTAAGCTAAAAATATGTGCACCTCTGAATTTTAAGCACTCTGGCCCTTATTCAATGAGGTCCTTAAGCATCTACTTTGTTTTAAGTGAATACTTAAAGTCTTTCTCGAATAAGACTCTTTCCTAAATGATTAAACACATGCCAAAATAAAGTTGGTCATTTGTAAGATAGAATAATGTGTTTGGTTTAATTTTTCAGTAGAGTGCATGGAATGAATAGAACGCTTTTCTTTTTTTGGCATGAAACACCAACTCAAGTTCCACAGCCGAACACCTGAGGACAGAGCTGCTTTGTTTTTTCCATCAAACAGTTTTCCCAAAGGATTTTTCTGGACGCTCCTCATCTCCTACTTTGTTACCCCAGCATAGCTACAGTCAAAGCTTCCTATAGAGTGATAGATTCATTGCCCTAAATATGCATTCTGTCGTGCCACTGTGGATTCAAAGCCATGTTAGGTATGGGCTTAGCTGCATATCCAAAACTTTAGGTATGAAGTGAGGAGAGGATGATGAAAGAGCTAGATTTTGATAAAAGGGAATGATGATTGTTATTTTCAGTCTTCATAGACTGGTTTTTCCAGATTCCACCAGGGACCACAGAACGCCTGCCAGGGTTGATCAGATCCTATTAGGCTGACACTGGATATCTCTGCAATACTTTGCTAGCTAGACTGCTTACTATTTAAAGTTCTTTAATGATTTCAGAGCAGGAATGGAACAGTATGAAGATTTCAATCTCCATATATCTTTTACCTATTTCTTTGCAGTCATGGAAATTTTGGTTCTAGTGGCTGCCATGAAGGCAATGTTTCATTTGTGATCTTTTCATAAACTATAAATCATCTCAGTAAAATGCTTTCAGATCTGTTTTTCCTATTCTTGACTGGTTGCAGCCCAGAAATAATAGAAATCTAGATGTACTCATTAAACTCTAAGCAGCAACTCCGCAAGCGAGCATTGAATCAGTAAGATCAATATCTTATTTCCAAAAAAGTTTAAAAAAAAAAAAAAAATGTAAGAAGGGCCTCTTATTAGTCTTTCAATTAGTGGCCATGATTGAGGTTATTTGTTTGGCTGAATAAACAAAATAAAAATTGAAAAGACGGCATATGGTTATACCACTAAATACACAGTTTTAATCACTGCTTGTATTAAGGGTGTCTCAGCTCAAAGAACCAACACTACTCTCCAAATGTTACAGAAGTCACTCTGAGCTAGAATTCAGTAATCATCTATCAGAGAGGTTATAATCCTAAATTTCAAAACAGAAGCATGTATCAATCTTCAAGTATTGCATGTATTAATGATGAAGTTTAACCTGTTATGATTTTCCACTCCAGCTTTTATCCCCTTCATTAGCCATGATTTTTATGTTTTAATATCCATACAGCACACCAACTTTAAAAAAAAAAATTGAAAGCAAAATATAAAAACAAAAGAAGGAAGAAATATACCAATGAAATTCAGCCATAATTCCTCACTAATTCTTTCATGAATATTAGCCCTCTTTAGATTTCTCTTAGATTTCTCTTTAGACTATCTTAATTCCAGTTAATACAGTTAATTTATTTTACCAATAGTTTTGTGATTTTGTATAAATTAAGTGGGTTTTAATTAGATGTAGTCCATGGTGTGCCTTAAGTACCACTAATAAGGAAAAGCTTACAAAACCCCCAAAATGTATTTGTGATATCTTCTTTCAAAGTATTTACCAGAGCACAGTTTCAACACTCAGAAAGAAGGAACCCAGGCTAAAATGAGATTTTGCATAGGGTTTCCATCATCTTTCTCAGTCACCTTCTACTGAGCTAAGCCACATTCTTGGTGTGCAGTTTATATTCACGGGAACTTGCAAAGAAGACTTGATTGACTTTATTCAAGGCAGCAAGAAAAGCAGATTATATCCAAATAGCTTAATTTGTTGGACATAAAGAGAAGGGAATTGCATGCATCATTCAAAAAATATGTTTAAATTCTCTCATAAGGCCATTACAGTTCATAAATGCTCCAAATTCTGTCCTGCTTCAATAAAAACCTATGGCAGTTCTACAAACAAAATGTCTACGTGGAAAATACATGTCTTCATTATTTTGATTCCCACATGATCCACCCATAACTTGGTCTAGAAAAGTGTGTGAGAAAAAGGAAAAAAAAAAAAAGCCTATATATTTTTTTGTATGGACACATACAGCTTATTGTCCTCTGAATAGGGTAAAAAATTTCAAATTGTGCCCAAGAATTACACAAAGAAACCTAAGTCCCCCATTCAGGGAGGCTAAACAACTAGAAAACCCAGTGGAATGGTGGGTAGCCTGAAATGCAATTAAATTTGCATACACAATTCCAACCAAATTCAAACAATTCAAAGAGAGCCAGTGAGCAACACGAAAACACCTAAAACAAATTGCAACAATTTTTAATTTTTTGAGAAGAGTTTTATTATTTCCTGATAGTTTCAGAACTCCTGCATGACATTAGGCTCTCCCCTTCATTTTATAAAGAGAGTCTAGTGGCTGAGTGGCTGAGGTAGAGAAGTGGCAGGCAAAAGGCACACCAAGTGGAGAAAGGTGGCCCTGCCAACTTGTCCTTCTTCCAGGTTCTCCTTATCAAGGCATAATAAAATCCCAAAGGCTATATATTTAAAGCACTATAAGCATTTAGAAGCACCATTAGAACTATACTTCCCTTCAAAGAAATGCAATATTCAGAACGAATAGTCAAAACAAAAATTCTGTTAAACTGAAAACTGCTAAGTTCTGGAAATAGTTAAATTCTACCCCAATAATTTCATATAAGCAATGAAAGTAATAAAATACCTGTGTGGAGGGATGAGTCTTACTCTTCCTGCATTGCTCCTTGTGATTGGGAAGCATCTTCTCGAAACTTTGACAAAGTTGCCCAAGTATTCCTCAAAAATTCAGGCAGAATCAACTGCCTACAAAACTTTGACCCTGACTCGATTGTCAATGCACCAAATGCTACAGAACACACCAGAACTTCTTTTAGTGTCCCAAACTTTAAAATATTTGATACATCACAAGGAAACAGCTATAAGAGTATTTCAAGAACATAGTCCTCAAACTTATAATTGTTCAGGTTTGTGGATATGAAATAAGCATAAATACATGTTTAGAGTTATAATGACTGCAGCAAAAAATACGCTTCATCACTAAGGCTACAAAACTGAATAGAAGTTACAGGAATACAGTTAACTGGAGACCAAGAAGATGGAATCATTTATTTCTCAAAATAAAGAACATTCTGACAAAAGACTGGCCACTGAAGAGATGTGAAAAAGCACTCATATAAATTATGCATAGGAACTGCACGGAAATGCTAATTATGCTTCACAAAGTGTTTTAGTGGTCTACATTTGATTTCAAAGTACGCAAAATTTCAAAAATATTTGTAAAGAGGAAAGAAGTATCAGCCTTTCTAATTCAAGTTTATTTTATTTTAGGGTTTGGGTAAGAGCCAGGCAGCAGAAATATTGGTGCTTTTCTTGCACTACCATCCCCAAGGAGACCAACAGAACCTGAGACAGAAAGGAGTAGCAACTTTTGCAGAAAGATGATCATTGATTTGACTTCCAAAAATTCTCTCTTTGTAAGAAAGATCTGCCTAGTTGCTCTCTCTTTTTTGAGATCTGTTCAGGAAATTGACCAGTGCTATTGGCAACACAGTTTTTAATGCAACAGAACCAAAATAAACTACACAGACAAAAATTAAACCAAATCAAAAGATACAAAACACCTAAAAATATTTGTAATGGAAAATTTTTTTGTTAGTCCGATCTTGTGAACAGTTTTAAGGGAAATCGCCTCGTGCTTTGTGATAAAAAAGCACATGCATGCCCCAAACTTCATTATTAAACACCCTTACTTATGGTATGGGCAGAGGTTGAGGGAGAAGAGTGAGGTAGAAACCTCTTCCAGACACTTGCTGGAATAAAGCATTTTTATTGCATCATTTACCTGTGCACAATAAGTAGGTACAAAACTGGGGAGTGTTGAGGACAGGTGGTGAGTGCTTTGTCTCCCCCTCTGTTTCATTTCTGTGCCCTTTCCCTTACCCTTGTTTCATGATGTAACTGGAAATGCATGGAGCAAACTGCTACAGGCATCACTTCACACCTGTTCAGGGAGCACTGAGAGAAAACTGCTGCCACAGGCCTCCAGCAGGATGCCTGGTGTCCAGTCAAAGAACACAGGCCAAATGCTGTATTTGCAGATCCAGGCTTATTTTTCTACACAGTCCTAAGACTGTATTTTTCGGGAGTTTATTTATGATTTCTGGAGAAGCAAAAAGGTTATTCAGACTACCAATAGTCAGCATTGGATTAAAGTAAAAGATAATAGAAAATACTGTGGTAAAAGAGAAATAAACAACTGTATTCTGGGAAATGGCTAAGGAACACAGACGTCAGAAAAAGAAAAAAAATAAAAAAGAACTGGGAATTCTGACAGTCTGTTATCTTGGAAAAGAGTAAAAATGTGGAAGTGGTCAAGATGTCATGAAGTTACAACTAGCTGGAACCATTATAGACTGCTTTGGACTATGTTTTCTTGTCAACTGCCTTCTCTCTTCCAGAATTAATGAGAACTCCTCCCTGTTCTCAATTTGCGGGTTTGGACTGACTCCTTCCAAAGGAAATGCTCAGCCTGCATTGCTGTTCTGAAATCCTAAAGGGAGGAGAGAATCTGTTTCTCAATTCTACTGTGTTAATGAGCTGAGACTCTCCAGCCAGTAGCCACCCTGATATTAATTAAATAAATTAAAGTAGCCTCAAAACAGCGCTGGTTTATACTGGTACCCTTTTTATGCATTGCATCCCCAGGAATCTGCAAGCAGCTGGAAAACAACTCACTAAAACTTCGTCTTGTTCCTGTTGCTGTGTGAATTCTCCCTCCACCATCGCTCTGCTGGGGGCCAAGAGTGCATTTAGCCCAGTTGCTCACTTGACTTCAATGACGACATTTATTTCTTCCTGGAATTATTTAAAATTTGTAAACAGTCCCATTAGATAAGATAAAGAAACTCCAGTGTTACAGAAAATCAGTTTTAAGGCTACTTGTAACTAGAAAAAAAAAGCCATCTCCCAGCTATCAGGTATCTTCTTGGAAGTTTCCTAAAGTTCCAGCCAGAATGAGAGCCATGCACAGTTTTTTTTTAAATTTCTAACTTATGGCTACAGTCAGGGAAAAGACACAGCAAAAATAAGTAAATAAAAAGGAAAATAGGGACTATTTTTGCAAATGCATAGTGTGAGGAAGCAAATAGAGCATTTCACAAAGTGAATTCCAAGTAACATAATTGTTTAGTATTTCAAAGTGGCGCAATACCACACATCTGGCTCTTTGATCATTTACACTGTTCATTGCTTCATTAAAACAGAGGTCATTGTTTCTCAAGGAGTCATTCATGCTTACAGCAAGAAGGGTACAGCAGTTTTATCTACTACAAGGTGAAAAGAGCTTTTAGCACATATAGAGGCTTAGGAGCTATTTTTTAAACCTCAGTCACAGAAGGGGAGAGGGGATTTCAGTAGCACTTTGGCTCCCTCTGCACAGATCCCCAAATGAACGATGTGTGTTACCGATTTCTCCAAATATCAGTATTTATTAACTGAGAGGTGATTTTCTGAGGAATGATTGGTTACATACCATTTGAAAACCTAAGCCCAAGGAATTCAGTCAAAAGTTGGACATACTTCTGATTGAGATAAAAATATTTTAAATCAGAACCACCATGGTTGTTCCTCACTGCTCATCCAAAGAGTTTGGTGTTACACTACAGTGACATTTACAAACTCAGGCAATGATTTCCACTCATTCATTTAATGTTATTTAAAAATACTAAGGCATTAATACCTCTGCATGTATTTTAACAGGGATAAATCATTCCACTAGATACAATTACATAATTGTGTCTTTGAAGCATATGCATGATAGTTTGCTCAGACTCAAAAGCCCTGCATTATATCTATCACTTTCTGTTAGAGAATTACGACTTCTTTCATGGTTAAGTAGTTTTCCTTAACTATCCTCTTCAGTCTGGCTATTTGCTAATCTCTCAGTGAGCCATGTGTGTGCTAGGACTTCCTATTCCAGGATGGCAATACATTACACACTACAAATTGCATCATGGTGAGGATACAATGTAGAGACACTATAATTTCTGTTTTTAACATATACGTTGATAAAATGCCCACTTCCAGATTTTTTTTTTTAATTATTATTTCTTTGTCATTTAAAATTGCAGCAGACTGGACATTTTCTTCATTAGTATGATTTTTAAAACCCCAAATAAGCAGTCATTAGTTGGTATAAGTAGATCACATGCCCTAAATCATTTGAGGGTACTTATGTCTGGTATTATCTGCCAGAGGTAAAGATTTCTCTGGTGCACCCCAAAGCAAGCTGACAGCTTGCCTAGACATATAAAGACGATAAGGAATAATGCATATGTAGGCACATACAGCATAGCCAATGTCAGAGACAATATTTCCACAGAAAAGGAATAGAGAAGCTACTCATAAGGTAGAGGTTCACCAAATATGTTTCTGTGTTACCACACAGGCAACAGGTAATGTTCCCAATTTTTCTTCTTCTTAATTTTCGTAGTTATAGATAAGGCACTGCATTCACATAAGAAATTAATTATTCTTTTTAAATATATGGTGTGTTCAAAGTAATTAACGTGCACATCTGTGGTGTCCAAATACACAACAGCAGAAAATGTGGCTTTGATTCTAGTTACAGACACAGGATATAGTCTGTCTAGACCATCAAATAATGCACCTCTAAAGTGAGTTTTACATGTGAGATTGCATCTCTGAAATCAAAACTGCTTCAAGAATATTGGCCAGAGAAAGGAAAAAAAAAGATTCCTTTACACTATCCTATTTTCTTTACCCAACTACTCTTCTAGCCATTCCATTGGAAACCTTATAACTAGGATATTTGCAGTCTATTGGATATGGCAGTTTTTCATGTAACATATTTAATGATCAGATGCCACCTGCTTTCCTCTGACACCTTTGAAAAAAGCATATTTTTCGTTTCATGACCAAATTCAAAGAAAACAACACAGAAAACAGAAAAAAGTAATTATTCTATTCAAAGCTTTACAAAGTTATTAACTTACAGAATTAAGTTCATGCAAAATTTCAAATAAATTTTTATTAATTTTCTGTTATCTCTGCATAATTTCAAAAATCAAGCATGCATTCAGATGAATCTTGGGCTGGGAGACATCAGAAATCTTATTAAAGTTCAAAGACTAGTTTTGTTTTCTCCATTTGTACTGCCTTCTCATCCAATCTCTTTTAAATTCTGGCCTGCTTCCACACTGGATGCAGTTTCTGGTGCAACCAGTGTCTCTTTTTCCTGGAGAGAGACAGGAATTTTCATGATGTGGATAGCAAGGCAACTCCCAGTAGGTATATTGGTCTACAGCCTTTTCCATTTTCTTTAGCAGCTCACCCAAATCCTTCTCAGACTCAGAGAGATTGGTCTCTGCCCTCATCCCCACCAAAATTCTCAGTGAGAGAACAACATGCCCAGCACTGCCAGCCCACCTGGATCCCCCAATGACAGCAGGGCTGCTGGGTCATGTGGAAAACCTATCGTCCCCAACAGTGCAGCTGAGGCCTAAAGGAAGCAAAATACACCAAAAGAACCAGAATTCAGACAATAAAGGGAGAGGAACTCTTTTAAAACCCTATGTTCCCTTGAACATCCTTGTCTTTTATCTTCTGTATCAGGGAAATAACAGAGGACTCTCAGGAGGCAGGTGGACTTGACAAAGTGTACGTGCAAACACTGAGTAAACTGTGCTCTTGTTGATCCTGTGGCCTAGACATCAACCTATTCGGAGAGATCTCCATGGCTACAAGAATCTTCAGCAGGTTTCTGTCTGTAGAGCATATTAATAGTGGTCTAACCATAAACATCCTCTTAATGCAAATATCAACTGGAGTCTGGCCTGACAATGGCATATAAATAAATCCAAAAGCTCTCTCAGAGGACATGTGATGTAAGGGAATTCAGTGCAGCAAAGAGAGGGGAGGTGAGGAAGGGGATCAGCAGTGATCTAGGACTCTTTGCTGTGGTCTTGGCGGTACCCAAGCAGCAACACTGCCTTTCTTTTTTCTCAGGGAAAAGGAAGAGCACCTGCCTGCCAGACATGCATCTTGCCAGCACAAGGGGGAAAAAGAGGAGCAAGTTTAAGGTAGGAAGGCTGAAGAGGGGCTGTTTGGGAGAAGGAGACATGCAGGGAGGGTGAGTGAGAAGCAGCCAGGCAGAGAACACGTGTGTCCTGGCAGCAGAGAGAGAAACAACAAGACACTTCACAGAGAAAGCCAAGTTCAAGAGCTGCCGAAGATACTGGGAGATTTGTCCAGCCAACAGAGCTGTCAGTCAAAGTCTTCATTTAATTTTACAAAGCAAGAAAAATATTGGAACTCATCACTTAGAGGACTATTGTTTAAAATATAAAAAAATGCACAGCCTTTCAGCCTCAAAAACCACTGACCTTCAATACCTTCAGAAGGGGCTAGTGAGATCTGGGGTCCTGCTTTCAGGATATCCACATGGAGTCAAAACAACTGATTTTCAGCAGCCTCTGTACCTCTAAATTTAAGACAACATGCATCCAGTGAAGGTGCTACTTTCACTTGTTGCAAGGCTTTCAAATTCAGATTTGGGGAGAAAAGTAGGATATAAATATATCTCATGCTTCAGACTGCATAAAAGTAAGGTTTTTTGTTAAAAAAAATTACTGAAAAATTTACGTGTAAAAAATTAAGAAGTAGTTTTGACATAGCTGCCAGTTTTATTGTTCTTTAAACAGTAATAATTTAAAACTGTAATTTTTATTTTCAATCATTTTTCTGCCTTATTTTTCTAACTCTGAAAATTCAGTTGCTTCAGAACCATGCTTTGTCAGATTTTGTAATAAATCAAACAAAGCAGGAGAAAATTGAAAGAAATGGAAAGTTATTAAACAAATACTAATATTTCATAAAGGGGAGAGGGAGAATTTTCCTTCACCTTTAAGTGATTTACAGAAACTGCTTTCTGGAAAGCCATTTTGGCTTGATTCCCCCACTGGATATCATCACTGGTAACAGACTGGATGTCTACCATGGGTCTTCAGGAGCCCAGTGAACTTCCTGTCGAAAAACTGGAACAAACACAAAAAAAGCATCTGAAGTAACAGTCCTTATTTTCTAGTTTTGATGCCTGGAAAAATTAGAGGCTCATACATCAATTCTAGCAAACAGCCGTTGATTTGTGTTCTCTAAAGCAGTGTTCCTTGCTGGGAGCACATGATCATTCACCACTTGTTTACGACCCTAATCACACTGTTGGATCAATGGCCAAATCCTTAGTCTCACCAAAGAGTCAAAATGTTTATTTTTCAGGAAACTACAAAAGGTCACTCAGAAGAATTGACAGGTTAGGCCTTTGCCAGGTAATTGACAGAACACCGCTGAAAAAGCAGTTTACACCGTGGAAAATAAATTAAAACCTCTCAATATTTCCCCAGTACTTGTTGAGAGGCCTATTAAAAAAAAAAAAAAGATGGTCAATTACTCTTGAGAGTGGAACTGAAAACAAATGTTGCCCTGATCTTATGTTTATATTAGGGTGGTGTGTGTGTACACATGTAAATGTCATGTTTGCAGAACAGAAACTTGTTGAGGTATAGCAGGTCTGCTCTGGGGTTCAGCTTGTTACCCACCCATATGAGCCTCAACTGGTGGGTCTAGCCCTGGTTTCAGGAGGTTGGCAGGTTCACACAGTCGTCCACATCCAAGAGACACTACTGCCAGTGTCTTCCTTTTCCCTCCTACCTTGTTTGAGCCTGGAATTATGGTTTTAAAGACGGTCTGGAAAAACTCAATAAGAGAGTTGTAACCAAACTATCCTGAGTAGAAGTCAAGTGGACAAGGCTGCATATGGTACCCATCACCATAGCTTGGTAGAAAATAGGACTATAGGACTAGTTTTCACTAGTCAGGATCTAGCATAATTGAAACAGAGGGGCATTAAAACAAATGTTGCCTTGACATGTCGTGCTAATGTATGGGAAACAAAAAGAAAATTTGAGACTAAGGACAAACAAAGTGTGATGAAACTTGTATTTACCAGTACTCAAGACTTGGACCACCTGTGTAAATTATTGGAAATATCTCACTCCCCATTATATTTGCTTTCTCTTTCCACACCAACTCCCTCAACATCAAGTGGTGACTAATGTTGACAGTTATTAACAGGTTTCTCTGTGTAAATAAACTTGACTTTGTATTTCAATTGTCCTAATTCCAAGTAAAGAAGAACATAGGATATTTGGCGGTGTTAAGTTATCCATTCTAGAAACATTCAGTAAAGTAAGTTCCTTGATATTTAATACATATTATTGATGCAGAAATTTGAAAGTTTTCAATGTGTGGATAGGCAGTAAGATTTTTTTTTTCCCATTTCAATAAAGGGAAAACAATTCACATTGTTTCAGACTGTGAGACAAGACACATTTTTAGACTTCATTCAGAGAAATTATTCTACAAGAAATTGCACAAGACCTGTTACCTTTTCAGGGACATGATTAAGTTTCCAAATGTTAATCCCACCATCTCCTTCAAAACTAAAAAAAAGATAAGGGCCTGCTCTGTGACTGAGGCCTGCTTTTCTGGTTCCTGCAGTGCTTTCTGCTCTCTTAGATACTTATTCAAAGAAAATACAAGATTTCTTCCCCACATGAAACACCAGTTTCTGGCTTCTATTTTATTTTATGTTCACACTGCATTAGAAACATACATAGATTAAGAGTTGATTTACAGATAATTAGAGGTTTCCCAGATAGCGACATTTTACTAGCAAGCAGTGTAGTGGTGCCCTGGTTTCAGCCAGGACAGGGTTAATTTTTGCAGTAGGCAGGAGGGGGCATGGCCAGGACCCAGAGGTTATTCTATACCACCTCCCATCATTGCTAAGTCTCTTCCAGGGAAAAGGGGTCACCTGTGGTTCAGCACAGAGTGGTGGAGGGAGCAGTGGGGTATAGTCTGTTGTTGAGGGGTTTTTGTGTTAATGGTTCACCTTTTTCTTGTACCCTCTGTCATTAATGTTGTTGCTGGTGCTGTTTATTTTCATATCTCACTCCTGTTTCCAGTAAATTATTCTTAACCCACAATCTTTACATTTTTGTCCTCCAGTTCTCCATTTCAGCCTACTGCAAGGAGGCAGAGGGAGGGGGATTGAGTGAACAACTCATGGTTTGGAAGGTCTCAGTGAGAGCACTAAATTTGGGAGTACCATTCCTAAACCACCACAGCTGGCCATAGAGCACGGGGGATGAAGGGAAGTACATTGAGGGAATAAAATGTTGGAGAGGATTTCAGCAGCAAACTGAACCTGTTTGCACTATACTGGATGGAAATGGTTTAAAAAGGCAAAATAAACCCATAAAACTGTTTAGCTAATCAGAACTACGACAAGAGCCAAAAGCGTTCTTCTTCATTTTACAGTGATGACAGTGCAAGAAGGACACAGCAGAGCAATCACCACACTGCCCATGCTTGGCACAATTACAGCCTGGCACATCCGGAACTATCTCTGCCTTTGAACCAAGTGAAGCCAATCCTTGAAAAGTTCTATTACCTGGAAAACGTAGAAGGCGTCTGCTACTGGTTTTCAGTCATGCCAACAGAGAAAAGCTGCAATTTGTTTCTAGA
Organism: Myiozetetes cayanensis; assembly: GCF_022539395.1. Classification (NCBI taxonomy): domain Eukaryota; kingdom Metazoa; phylum Chordata; class Aves; order Passeriformes; family Tyrannidae; genus Myiozetetes; species Myiozetetes cayanensis. Next base: position 15,054,484 of record NW_026087742.1, read on the forward strand.
ATTTATGACCTAACCATGTGGAAAATGTGTCAAGCTAAAGGTAGAGCCTCTATGCCTCAGTTTTATTTCTATTATCCTCGGAGGTTTTTAAGACTGCATTTACCGTCAGCAAGAGGCAGACTTAAATGATATCTGTAAGCCAAAAGTTAAAAAAAACCCCTCACACTCTGAAGTTCATGCCTGAAAGACAAACATCTTTGAATATAGAAAAAGTAGGGAAAATTTGTCACCTTCAAGCAACCTTTGAAGGACAAAATTACTCACATGCTGTTTGGGGGCCTTAGTATGAAGAAAGGCTGAAATGGCTGTAAACTTCTACTAATCAAATAGGTCACACACAAAGACAGATGTTTGTGACTCATGCAGCCATGCCGTGTGCCCATTTCCTCTCTCTCAATAAAAGGCAAGACTAAGTATATGCAAACAATTTATATAACCCTGGGAATGCAGTAAAACTTCCATTTTCTACAAGAATAGCATTTAAGATGTGAAAATAAGATAAATTAATTACAGTGGTAAGATTTTCTATTTCTTAGAACTTTTCTTGTACCAGCTAGAGGGGCATACTGGCACACAATTAAAACATGGGTCAAGCATATGCCAGAAGAGGCAGTAACTATAGATGTTTCTGTGGTCACTATCTTTCTACTTAGGTATTATCATAGAATCACAGAACAGTTTGGGTCAGAAGGCACCTTAAAGATCATCTAGCTCCAATCTCCCTGACGTGGGAGGGACACTTTCCACTAGGCCAGGTTGATCCATCCAATCTGGTCTTAAACACTTCCAGGGATGGGGCATCCACACCTTCTTTGGGTAAGCTGTTACTGTGCCTCACCACCCTCACTGTAAAGAATTTCTTTCCCATTTCTAATCTAAACCTACTCTTTTCCAGTTTAAAGACCTTTCCCCTTGTTCAGTGAACTCAGGAAGCCTGTGACAAACTCTGTTTCTGCTCTGGGATGTACCAAGATTTTCTCCAGTGTCTTGGTCCTCCAGTCACGTAAAATCCACACACTCTAACAGTGGAGGAATGAGAGGCAGACACAGAAGCACATGCTGAGCACAGGAGTAAGAACTGGGTAAACACCTGGATTAGTGCAGCTGTCCTCATTTTCCTAAATATAGATGTTATCAGTGTCTATATCTAATGGTGCTTTGTGGCGACTGATAACCTGGACCTGTACCCATCCTGCCTGCTTGTGCACACTGCTCTTTTCCAGGAACAAGCAGCCCCATCAATTCCCCCACCTTTTATTCAGCGATTGCTCAAGTTGGGAGCGTGGCAGGAGAGAGCAGTTCCACATAGTACCATTCCCCAGCAGATTACCTAATAAGATCATTGACAATCTGACTCACACCAAAACAAACCATAACCATATGAAAATACACTTCATGCACAACATACTGCTTCTATACCGCTTCTCTCGCTACCACATATTCCAACGTGATTTATCCTCAGTCAGGTGAAAGACTTCTCTGCTAATATGTACATTTGGGAGCAAGCCAAATTCAACATGATTCATGCCATCAAGAATCTCACTGACTTCACCTGACTTTTGGTGAGCATAAGCTCCTCTGTGTTTATCTTGTAATGTGGGTGCTATGAGACAATGGATCTATTTATATTGTTTATAATTAAGGTGCTTATCAAGATAAGGAGGGAGATGGTGAGTTGCTAAGGCAGACATTGGAAATCTCTCCACCCAGTAATCCCCAGAACCTTTTAAAGTTTCTTTTATGAAAAATTATCAATTATCTGCTGCCAAGAACGCAGGAAAAAGTTGGGTGACTTCTCATTGTCTGGAAAAAAAGAAGTTTATGGCAACATATGCAATACTCCTTTTTCTGTCTGGGCACTGCAGGGTGCCATAGACAGGCAGAAGCATGAGGTCAGTTGCTCAGATCTACTACAAATTTCTCTCTGTAAAACACACAGCAGCATTTAATAGAAACTGTCCCATATTATTTTTAAGAACTCCATGGCAAAGACGGCAACTACGAATTTTCCCTGGCTCCCAGCTGAAAAGAAAATCTACTTCCCTCATGTAAAATCAAGCTCCACATTGTACGGGTAATATTACATTAACCATGACTTAAAAATCCATATTCCTATTACTCTGTAGTTTTCCATAGGATTGAGCTAAATGTAGCACTTGTCAACTATTCAGCTACCAGTTGGGGTTCTAATCCTGCCTTTCTTTCTCTTCAGACAATTTTCTAAGCCTATCCTTAAAAGATCTTTGAATAATGGGAGCAGGGCTTCCACTGGTTCACTTAACTATGGACTTCATGTATTCTCCCTAAGATTAATTCCATGTATTTTAAATTATTATTTACCTAAGAATGGGCAAAAGGGGAATGTGCCAAAGCCAAATTCATGCATCTACACTTTAATCTCTTCCTTTTCAGACAAAGACAACAGTTCTGCTCAAGAATGTACATCAGTGTGGGAGACAGGCTAGCCATAGAAGCTGGATTCCCAAAGAGGACAAATATTCAAAGAAAAAATACATACAACAAACCCCCAAATCCTCAAGAGCTGGGAACTCCTTGAATATTTTATTAATATAAGTTTCATACAGCTTCAGAGGTCATCCAAAGGTGCTGGTCCCAGGGTAGATGTTAACAGGCCACCCACGACCAAGGCCACAGAGCTCTTTGTGTCCCCAACTGCAGGGAGGACCTGACAAACCCAGCCATGAGGCAACACTTCCTTTCTTCCTCAGTAAATTTCCAATGAGCAATAACAAGTGTACTTGCAAGAGCACGCCCCAGTCTTGGAGAGAAGACATACTCCCTTTTAAAGAGAGAAGTAATCAGTGCTCGCTGTCGCCACAAAGACTAATCGGAGCAGAGACTTTGTCTGTGCTGCACTAACATGCTATTAAGTTGTGAAACATTTCAAAAGTGATATTGCTGCATACTCAGGCTTAAAATCTTCTCTTTTTTTTTTTTCAACAATTTAAGCCTTTAAAAATTTGTTTTAACAAACCAGATAACAAAATCAGATTTTTAATGGTAGCTTTGGTGACTCAGACAAAATATGGTTCTTTCACACAGTAAAATCCCATTTGAATCTGCATTATGAAGTCTAATGGAAAACCCCATTGGATTACCATTTGACATCAAATCTGGCACAACACAACCTGGAGACATCTGACTCATAGTGTTACTAGAGACTTGGAAACTTCCAAGGAATCTTTCCAGTATTTAAACCAATATAATTCCCTGGGAAAGAACAACTGGAAAACAAATTCTTCTGAAGAAATTTTCTAGTGATCCCATTCGGGAAGGGATTAGCCTTCTCTCAAGGGACTGGTTGGGAGTTCCCTTTGAGTTTTTATGAGGAATGAAAAGTTACATTTTGGTTTTTCCAGTAGCTCTAGTACATAGCTTCCTATAAATGGGAACAAAAAATTTATGCTGAAGAACTGCCGTGATTACATGGGGCTTGTTTGTTCTGTTTTTTAAACAGAAAAAGGAAAAAACTTCTAGAATTCATTAATTTCCTGATATTTTGTTAGGGCACCAATTAGTGAATCTAATTTATAAGTATACACACAGACACACACACACACACACATTATAGCTAGGTTTATCTGCAGATTTTTCAACATAAAAAAATATTTTGCCAAAAACATATTTCCTTTCATAAGCTTCCACATGCCTATTCACAGGCTCTTTCATTGTAAGAAAATTCTGGTAGCAGTAGAAGAAATTATGGTCCTCAATTTTTAAAATACTACAAATCTGCTTTTTAAAAAAAATAAATTCTGGTTCAGACTTTTCCACACACAAAAATTGCAGTATTACTTGTCTACCAGTAAAGATGCACAAGCGTGAAATGAGTAATATAAGCAACACTAGCTTATTGTCATGATCAGATTGGGCAATTTTTACACCTCAAGAAAGCAGTACTTCAAGTTTAAGTAATTATAAAAGAAATGTGAATTTCAAAGTCTAGTTTCTTCATTTGGCTTAACAGAAAGCTTCTGCCAAAATGGGAAAATGATATTTCAATATTGCAGTTTTGTTTTGGGTTTTTTTGTTCAACCTATTACAGACAATAAATAAACAAGATGAAACAGAACCCAACATTTTAATTGATGTGTTTCACCAGTTTTTTCATCCATCAAATCTTCAAGTTTAAATCCTCCAATGTCTCTTGACACAGCTGTTCATTTTGAAATACCCCTATATCTTACTTTAAAATACAGTATCTCTGAAAATGCTCAGGTGTCATTTTGGTAAAATATTTAACTTCAGTTTTGTGAATTTTCAAGTCACTAAGAAAAAGAAGTAAACAGTTTTTGGGGTTTTTTTCCAGAGCTGTTGGTAACCTGTGCAATGAACAATTTGCATGAATCTGTAGCTAGTAAAAAACAGAGTTCAGAAGAAACACAGCACTAGAGCAGGCACAGTTTGCTTATACCCATAGCAGTACTAGTCCTCATCTGACTCCATGTAGTACCTTTCTGAGCCTGAGAAAAAAAAAAATCCACTTTAATCAGCAAGAGCTACAAAGCAGCTGAGAGAGCTAACAGCATAAATTAGGCCTATCTTCTCAAACACTGCAGCCTCTGCAATTTGTTACCCCAACATAGGTTGAAACACCTCGGAATGAGGACAAGGACTTTGCAAAATGGAACTGATGACTCTGGGTTTCCCAAAAACAAATACCTCAGCTTCTACAAAACTTTTTCTTCTTCTTTAGGATATGGCTTTTGTAAGGGCTAAGGGCTGTTTCAGGGACTCGGTAATTTTTTTAAAATCTGAGTTTGCATTGGCTTCATGAATCAACTCTTCATACTCATAGAGTAACTTCATCTTACAACCAGATTTTTCTCAGTCTGAGGAGGACTGAAAACCTGCTTGCATGACTTCAAAGAGCAAATGAATGCCTGTGACAGTGCCAAGTCATACCAAGTTGTCATCAATTTACCCTGTAAAATTTTTTCTTCCCTATTTTAAACATGGCAGTATGATATTCCACCTGAAATATTCAAAGCATTAAATTGTTACCACATCTCATAGTTCTTCATTTTTTGTGCTTTTTTTTTTAACACATTGATGATGATAGCTCAGTTATGTTCTGTAGCAAACTCTTCATTCTAATTAGAAACTAAAAACTCAGTAGACAGGATAAATTATATTTGATTCATTGATGATAACAGTGACCTTAGTTACATTGGTTTGTGCACTTTTGAGTAAAGGCACAAAATTTTTATTTAACTTCTGCATTAGTTTTAAAATTCAGCCTTCTGAAACTATTATAAAGGTCTCTAAGCTTTGATACAGATACAATGTTTTCAAAAAGGTGGATCCTCCCATGACTCATGAAAAAAATATGTATATCCCACCATGGAAAAAAATAGTGATGTACTAATTGAAAGCTGAAGCTGGAAGCGAATAAATCTTGTTTGGTATACATGACTTTTTCCTTACATCAGGAAAGGGATGCACACTTTTGTTCATACTTTATACAGTCGAGGCATGATTGACTAGCCAGTATTTGCCTAAATAAGGTGCTGTACATACTCCAAGAAATTTTAGCAAGCCCCTTTTTGTTTCTCTTCACTGGTAACTGTCCTGGAAACCGTTGCGTGTTTCCACAAACAACATTTTTATTTGTCATCTTTGCAGAAGAAAAAAGCACCATTTCAGAAGCAAACAATATTTCCTCCCATTTTATTTACTGTTGAAACACAAAAACTGCTTGACTTCCTTAAAGCCCATTGAAAGTTAAAGTTTTGTATGGTTGGTCCTTTTTTAAAAAAAAAAAAAAAAAAAGACTGAATTATCCTCTTCATAGAATTATATCTCATTTTAAGAAAAAGAAAACCAACTTCTTTTCCTGACACCCCAAAAATATGCAAAGGCATATGTTTAAATTCCTGACCCTTTTATATTTGGCAGCCTTATAGTCTCCCCTTGCTTTATAATAATATCTAAATTAAAATTAATTACTTGGCATCTTGATTCAACTTTCTATCCCTGGCACTACCACAGAGAGTTAGCTTAAAGCAAGCTTTGCTGAATAGAATCATTGAATTGCAGAACTGAGTTGGAAGGGACCCACAAGGGTCGTTGTGTCCAGCTCCTGGTGCTGCACAGGACCATTCCCAAGAGTCACATCAGGTACCTGAGATTATCACCCAAACACTTCTTGAACTCTGTCAGGCTTGGTGCTGTGATGACTTCCCTGGGGAGCCTGTTCCACCCTCATAGGACAGAATTTCTTCTTAATACCTAATCTAAACTTACTCTCAACTTGATGCCTTTCCCCCTTGTTCTGTCGCTGCATGCCATTCATAATCAATAGTAACCATCAATCCAGAGCTGAATGAAAGAAAATGAAAGGTATGCTCAAGACAGACTGAATCCACAATATCTCTCACTAGGTCTTTAATACAAACAAGGTATGGCAGGAGAAGAGTAGGAACAAAAGCAAGGAAGACTGGAATTCAAGTACTAGAAAGCAAAAGGAATAAGAAGCACAAGGGTCAGAGGAGAAATCATAAATAAGACAGAACGACAGTGCTTCAGTCAGAAGGAACTTTTCAGTGGTATGATTAATGATAGGACTAAGGAAGGCCAGGAAGAGGCAAAAAAGGCACAAATAAATGGAGAAAGGATTGTTTTGATACATTAAGAGAAGAGATTCACTCAGAATTAAAATTTTATAATAATGTCCAAAGGCAAATGTTTACAGCTAGGAATTTTTGGCTGAACAGGGATGTTTTCTGGTTTACCACTGATAATTTTCGAAATTTCTAACAAATAGTAGGAAGTCAGTTTCTCAGAATGGCTGCTCCTGGGTGGCATGACTTCTGTCTGGCTAATACACTTCAGGGGTCAGATGTAGCCCAAGGAAGTCTGTCCCACCAAAGGTACCTCCAGCCCACACAAAGACAGACATGTTGGTTACCAAAAGTTTTCAGATTGACATATGTAAGCACCCACCAGAGGGGAAGCAGAGAGATCTTTCTACTCCAGCAGTGTTTCTACAAGACTAGGTAAGTCTCACAGTCTCCTACACCGAATATTTTTCTATTCTAGGTTGAACTGTGGAGACATAAATGGAACAAACTCCAGGTTTTATGTTATTTCATTCATGATGCTTGTATTTCATAACCATGTCTTGATTCAGTAAATCAGGAGGTATTCTGCTGGAAAAACCCTGAGGATATAGAAACTGAAGTAGTCTTTCCTGCTCTGAATGAATAACTCTTCTTCCCAGTTCTCTTGAAAATGAAATTCTGTTATTTCCCAAATTACTCAGAGCAAGCCACATCCTCTCACCAACATGTGAGGATGTAATGCCACAAGATATTGTATTCCTAAAAACATGATGAAACTGCTTAGGGTTATTCAATCCCTTCTCCAAATGTAAGCTTTACCACCTCAAATACATTCAGACATTATGATAATGCAACCATGAAACCAGATAAATGCCTGTATCCTGCCTGCCAGTAAATAGGTATTTGCCAGCAACAAACAGGTTTACTAAACACAATGTTTGATTACTATTTCTTCATATAAATTAAATAGATCACCTTAAGTATTTGAAAGCAAAAATCCTAATAGACAATCCAGCCTTGAAGAATATAAGCAAATATTATCCACATTAATGTCAACAGCTGTCAGATTTAAATTAGCAGTCTGGGGATTCAATACCACTGCCTGCATCTGGCCATGATGAAAAAAATGTCATAACTTATGCAAACTGTGTTATGAAACAGCCAGGAACATAACTTCTTCCGACTATTAAAACAATACCAAGAAATCATTACATGTAACATTTTCCATGTGTCAGAATTAACAAATTAATAAATTAAGTCCTCAGTTCATACCACACCTGTTGAATGAGATCTCTCTGACTGTTGAGGTTTAATATCACCAGCATAGGCCAAGAATGCAAATATGTTGTGAGAAAGAATTAAGGAGTGGGGATGAAGACCCAGGTGATATTTATATGTTGTCTTTTTAAAATCTTGAAGAAAGAAGGCAAAATGAAGAGAAAAGAAAAAGCAGTACCTCTGGTTACCCAAAGAAGTTGTGGCTGCCCCAACACTGGAAGTGTTTAAGCCAGTGTTGGATGGAGCTCTGAGTATGCACGGCAGGGTGGTTAAAACTAGATATTCATTGAGGTTTGTTCTAACCCAAACCATTCTGTGATTCTATGATTTAAGTTTTGCATTCATTTTCAGAGTGACCCTATTGCTCACTCCTTCTTACCAAGCTAGAAGACATTCTAGCATGGATTAGTAAGCTAACTTTCACTTTCTTTCTTGCACACCTATACAAACACTTCCCTACAGAAATGGATTTTCCCCACTTTTCCACATATATTGTAAGTCATAGTCCATATAAAAGCACAGAAAAAGCACATTTTTAAAAAAAGGTTAATACCTCCAGAAAATAAATGTTTTTGATGTACCTTCAGTAACTCCATGTTAAAATATGCTTTCCAATCTCATATATGTGACTTACTGCTTCAAACCTACTTTGTTCCTTTGGTCTGGTGGCATGGCAGCACCACGGCCTTGCCTTGGTCATGAGCAGAGCACAAGGGTGACAGGACTGACATGGTGAGCTCTGCCAAGGCATGAGCCACTTGACAGTGCAGACAAGGACAGGGTGTGATAAACCTTGGCACAGGCTGTACATCAGTGGTGGTCAAGACAGAGGTACCTGAAGGTGATGGACAGGTGAGCTGTGATACCACCATGGGCTGATCAGACTGGAAGGCAGTGCCAGCATCTGGCTGGTGGTGGAAGAGACCAAAGGGTGGTACATGGGCCAGACACTCCAACTGCTGCCCCAGCCCAAAACCCAGAGTGGCAGAAGCAAGCACTGTGCTCCTGCTGGCCCCCGGTGCTGTGCATGACATGAACCCACATGTGAAGGAGCAGAAGACTTGGTGACCCTCCCAGCCACTCTCTAGTTCTACTGCTTCAAAAATTGTGCCTGAAAGACTGCAATATAGAGATGATAATCCTTTTACTACCTAGGATAATAAGGTGTTATTACATAATAGAGATGATAATACTTTTACTGCCTCTTCCCAAGCATAATAGTGAAATAACCTGGAAATACTACCTACTACAAATTGTAGTCACTGGGGATGGTTGTACAAATAATTGATGAAAAGCCTTAGTATACATTTAGAAGTACACACCAATGTATGTTTAATTCCACAAGTCAAAACGTATTTTTTTCGTGAAGGTATTTTTTTAGGCCACCAGCAAACTGTGAGAAATCTTAGAAAACCCTGGCATAGCAGAATGTTCATTGGGACTAATCTCCTTTTAAAATCTTTACTAACATTAGCAAAACAGAACATAAAACTGCCTGAGCGTATCAAAGAACTTTTTTTCACTCCAGGGAAAACCAAAAAAATCCCCAAACAAACCAAGAAACTAACCAACCAGAACAAAACAAAGAAAACCCAACAAGGATAAAAAATCCCAAAGTGAGGAGATGATGTGAATTGGATAAGAAAGACTGTGAATGATGAAGGATTATGTGGCAACTGGGGGAAAAGCTGTCTCCCTTAACTTCTCATTTCCAGAACGTATTTGTATCTTTCTTAAAACAAGCCAGAGGTATTGCAGATCTCTCCAGCCTGTGAGTTTTGGGAAGGTTTTTTTTTCAAAGATAAGGGGAAGGTGGTTGGGTAAGCTGGATACCTTTGAAACATACTTCCACGTGTTTTTCCACTCTATTGTTTGCTAGCTGGGAAGACATAAAAAAGGCAAATGTAGCTTTGACTTGTCAATCATACTGAAGGATAAAGTGTTTAATATAGCTTTTAAGTGAGTAGACAACATTTGTGGGGATATTTTACAGTGCAAGGGCTGGTAGCAAGGATCAATAGCATTTGTTTTATTTCAAACACAAAAAGTGTAACTCAGGAAAGGTAACAGTGCGTTAAGCCCAGTCCCACCGGGTTTTAAGTGGCCCATCTCACCTGGATTGATGCAGCAAGGGGGGTTTTTCCACGGTCCGTGGGTGCCACCTGGTGCCTATCTCCCTGCTGCTGAAGTCGCCGAGTTGAATCCCTTTATTCCAGCGCCCTCTCTGAACGCTTTTCAGAACTGGAACTTTAGTAAATTTAACCAACACAGAGTACTAACTGGAAAGTACTCTGCTAATCAGTGCCAGGGGAGAAAACTTACTCCAGGGTTCAGTGTATCAGATTTACCATCTCATAAGAACAATGATCAAGATACTTCATATTTAGGGAATCTTAAGCTGCACAGGCAGTTTACCTCGCTACCTGCTGTCCCAGAAACATAAGTAGGATGGCAGCTTTCATAGCTCAGATATCTTACAGGTCTTCATTCAAGGAGAGTCTCATCATGAAATTACAGAAGTGCTATCAGAATAAGACAATAAAAATTCAAATGAGTCTGAAAGAATTGCAGAGCTCCTGACTCCTGTGATCCAAACTATATTTTCTATAAGTTTACCTGGAAAAATCACCACCTATGCCAGTATTATCTTGCAGAGGCAGAAAAAACCTGTTACTACTACTTCTGTTTACTGTCTGATTTAGATTATCATCAGACTTACTGAGCTACACCAAATTTTGACTAACAGACTTAACGCAGTCTGATGATTGCAGATACTGGGACTGCCACAGTGATTCTGCCCACTCTCTGAGGGCACCTTCCCTCTTGGGAAGGAGAGCAGCACTGGATGTTCACCGCTAATGATTCCTCTTTCAGACGTGCCCACATTCCCCAGCCAGGGAGTCCAGGCACAACTTACCAAGGAGACAAAGTGCCTTCAGCCACTACACTGCTCTCCCTTGCATCCCTCCTGCTGCCTCTCCTCTGATGGCAGCAGCAGCCCACGCTTCTGCTGCATGCACAGGGGAACAGGGAACAAGCAATGGAAAGGCAGGAGTGGGAGATGGGGCTAAAGACGCTGAGGACTGTGGGAACATGCAAGAAATAGTCAAATACACAGTCTGCTTCCAGGAAGCACAACAGACAGGAAATACAGACTTAGCTGCCTTGTGCTAAACCTTGGAGAAATTAAGGGTCGTGCGCTGTTCAGGTCCCCATTCAAATCACGGCCTTCGAGGAAGGTCAGATCAGATCTGGGTTTATCAGCTGTGAAAGTCTTTAGAGCAAAGCCATTTGTCATTAGCAGGTGTGGCATAACTAGTATAATGCAAATTAAACAAATGCTGTGAGCTTAACAGCATAACTACTAACAAGTAATATTGTCTTACAGTAGCCTAAGATTTAGCTTTACACAGGCATCTCAAGTTCAGATTTTTAGGAATATTTAGTGCTGCTTTCCTTTTTCTGTTACGTTGCTAACAGCACTCTCTGATCTATTTCAGGCTAGTAATATGGACAAAGTACATTAATAAATGGACAAAGATGAAAAGAAATTGAAAAAGTAACTTTTCATTTTTCTGCACAGAAATTAATTTTTGTTTTGACAGTACATTAACATATCTACCTACAGACTATTTTCAAAAAGTAAAAAGCATTTCATTCTGGTTTACAGATCCCTTTTTTGATCATTTCTCTACGGACAAATATAAACCCTCTCACTTTTTTGTTATTCAGCCTGGCCTCTAACACCTTTCCCAAGGCTCCTCCTATAAAAGACGCTATTGCATGAAGTCCGTTAGAAAATGCATTTGCTATTTATTTAATATTTAGCAAAGAATTTGAAAGGAGTATTTTTGTAGGGTACCCTGCATGATGTCAGAATTCTGAAATCAAGAGCAGGACCTATGGAAAAAAAAATTAAAATAAATAAAGCTGCCTTCCTCTTTCCCCAGGAGTATTTAAAACAGGAGTTTTACTCTAGAGTTTGATTTCAGAATGCTATAGCATAAGCCTTTCATTTTCTTTATCATGAGAGAGAAGGTTAGAAAGTGTTCAAACTATATGAAGAAGAGAATAAAATTCTCATAAAATGGAATTAGGAAAAAAAAAACAAGAAGTGAAGGAAGATCCCATTAAAGCAGGGAGGAGAGGATAAACAGTGGCAATGACTCGAGTTTCCTTTAAAAAAAAAAAAAAACACAGAGAGAGAGAAATGGAACAGCTGAGAACAGATACAATGAGAAGGCTGTTAGAAAAACTGTCACCCCAAGCAAGGAACACTGTTCAGATCACAGAGACCCTCCTTGTACATCACATTAGTAAATCTACATTTAAAAACTGTGCAGCTTAGACAGGAGAGGGATACATTTTCATAAAGCATGATTTAATGTAATTTGAGTTGACCTATTTCCTTCAGCTTCCCTTTTAAGGAAAGCTTGGATTCTGCAGAAAGTAAGAGGACTCAATTCCACATTCTGCCAGGAACCTGCTTTGTGTCTCTGATCATATATCTATTTTTCTTTTCTTCTGCTTACCTTTTCATTCATTTTCTTGGCTTTGGTCTGGGCCTCAAAGAGCTGGAAGAGTAATCAATGTCTTCAATACCAAACTGAGAAACTCAGGGAGGAGAGGAAAGGGGAAATTACTCTGGATTATGTGCAAATTTCTTATTTATTTTATTACCTTTTTTTCCTAACCAATACAAAGAGCCAGGAAGAAAAATCATCTCATACGAAAAATCTGACTCAGCATAAGACATTTTGTTCAAGTTTTGTAAGAAAAACATAGGAAATGAGCAGCAGCCCTGCAGCTGGCATTTTCCCCCACACCCACCTACTAGAGCACTCGCACAGCAGTACCAAACCCAAACCCCTCTTCTGCCTGAGAGCACCAGTGACATCTCTCACATGACCATACCACACTACAGAGCACTTCTCCTCTGCTTTTCATCAGCACAGAATCACTTCATACACCTGGGATTGCTCCAGTTACAGGACTTTGGGAGTGAACACCTAGCCCCACCAGCTTCCAATCAGCATGGGAAAAGTTTATACCACCAGTCACTGCTCTGAATCTGAGGAGAGCAGAGTCACAGCTGGGTGTTCCACCTTGCAGCTAGGCATCTTACCAAGGAGGTTTTCCAAGGAGACTCTTTGGCTGCCTCCACCGTTGAAGAACCTCTTAAATGTCACTTTGCCTGAAGGTAGGTGACTACTCAACTTAATGGTAAGGACATCCAACTTTCAGTCTCTGCTTTGGTATGTTTGTAAAATAGAAAGACAACTCTCATTGCAGTCACATTACATAGCCTGGTAATTGGGGGACTTCCAAAGACAGTGTGGGAGAAGACAGAATTTATCCTGATTTCACATAGTTCAGGTAAAGCAGTTTCAAGTAGCAAAGGTACAGTGGCACTGGGACACATCAGGTACTGAACTTCCTGAGTGCACCCTCTATGCTAAAGAATAAATATGGGAGTACAGGACAAGCATTTAGCTCAAGCACTGATGTTTTCAGGGAGGGTTGATTTAAGAATTATCGTTAAAATCCATGTTCATGATGTAACTTTTACATGCAACCACAAAACCAACCAGCCATAACAAAACAAAATGGAAATTTTCTGCACAAAAATGAAAATCACGACACTGAACTTGACAACTTACACAAGATATGGGCAAAAGAATCCCATAACTCTGCTGCCTGACACTCCACATTTTTGACTGTTTGGAAAAAAACATATATCCATAATCAAGAGCTTGCATGCCCTCAAGCTCCTTTCTACCTCTGTGCTCCCCTTCCACTATGAGTGTTTTGTTGTACTAAGAAGCTCCTACCCCACAGTAAAGTATGTGGTGGAAAAAAGAACCATAAGTGAACAGGTAACAAGTGCAAAGGTACATTTACAGAACAATATTTCTGACTCAGTAACATAATTCAGAACTAGCTTCCAAGCCTGGCATAGCACCTCCTTAAAATGTGAGAAAAAGAAAACTGATTTTATGCCTTTTGTGCAAGATATTCAACAACAACCTTCAACAAATTACTTGTTTGACTGACTCAGTCAGACAAGGTAAGTAAGATAAAGGCCAGTTACCTGTAGTGATTTTCAGACATGTTCAGGACAAAACTGTTTCACACACTTCATGCAAAGCAGATCTTTCTTTATACTCTTACTGTTTGAGCAAATAATGATGGTGACAATCCCTGTATCTAAGAAGACACATTCATACATGGTGAGTTTAACTTCCTTAGTCTACAATTATAAAAAACTTGCACGATTATTCTCTTTTCAGCATTTTTTGCAGGTCTCTCTGGAAACAAAGGGAGAGGCAAAGCTTTTTTATATTGGATCTTTTTTTTTTTTTCCCAACATTTTTACTGCTCTAACATAGAAATCTCAGAAAAGTGAAGTCTGCACTCTATTCTTTGAGACTCAGCAGATGTCTTTAAAACACTTAGTCTATTAAAACTTATAAAGCATGATTAATGACCTGAGAGCTGCTGATCTGAGGTGAAAGACTCAGCAGAATTTGCCCAATAGCTTTTGCAGATTTATGCACTCTACATTACAAACCAGAACCATCAGTGTAATTAATTCACTAAAGCTCAGATGTGATGCTCAAAAAACCTCTCCATAATATTGAAAAGCAACTCAACAAGCAAAGGTGATCTGCAGCTCTGAGAGTCAAAGGTTCTGTTTGCTTCTTCAATTTTGTTTCCATAGAATTGCACCAATAAATTTGCTTATTTGTTTATTTTCATAAAGTTGCATTACAATTTTACCCAACTTAAAGAATTTCTTATTCAGATCAAAAAGAAATTCATTTTCTGCAGACTATTCACTCTAACCAAGGGCATGAGTTAGTGCCTTCCATGATGGACATTATCCATTTAGAAAAGAGCACCCTGCAGTGCTAATTTGTGTGACAAAAATATCACTTTGTTCAGCTTATAAATAAAGGTCAGACCAAAAAATACATTCATTTTGTATTCCTTTTTGGATCTGTAAGTAAGGGGGGGTGATTTAGTGATAAATATATGCTTCTCAGGGTAGATATCAAGTTCAAAATAATATATATAGATGGAAATATGTAATGTTTTCCCCAGGGACCTTGACATTTATGACAGTAACTTCTCAGATGCAAACAAGTTATGCACAATCTCAGCACTATTGATACTTGATACTGTACTTGAACTTACAGTTGGTCTTCAGCTCTCCAGCTGAGAACACATGAGGACCTGTGCATGACTAAGCAGAGAAATTTGTTCTCTTAAAGTCATTGCCATCCAGAAGATCAATATCTAGACAAAGAAATGCACGTAAAGGAGATGAAATAGGCTATCTAAGGTTGATAACACAGTCTACAACACTGATTTGTGCTGTATTTTGTAGCCCAAATCTCCAACCTTCATAAGGATCTGTCAAGTGGTAAAAAAAACAGTCAGCTGAACGAAAAATAAGTAGTATGATAAAAGGTAAAAAATACAACAAAAAAAAGTAACCCAGAGATTTTTAAGCCAAAATCATTCAGGTTCATTTCAGCTCAAGGCTACATCATTGTTATTTGTCTTTTGATGGACTCTACAGACCTACTAGCTAGACTAACTGGGACAGCATGAAAAGTATCCAATCCCTTATTAATATGAGCTGAATGTAGTAATCACCAGGAACTTGTGTTTGGTTCATTGATGAGTTTTTCTCATCATTGTATCTTTGAAAACATTGCTGCTTTTTTTGTTATTTATTTTTGCTTACCTGATGAGTGATAAAAGCATGCAGAACTTTCCATTAGAGCGTTATCTTTTGTTTTCTAGTTTATAAAAAAATATATATGCAATAAGGGCTAACTCAGGTACAGGACAGAAAAAAAATTAAAAATAAAATAGAAAGTGAGAGAGGCCTCTTAAACCATCTAAAACCTCACACTAATCTAATGATAGTAGCAATATCATAGATTCATAAAATCATAGAACAATTTAGCTTTGAAGGGACATTTAAGACCATCTAGTCTAACTCAGGGACATCTTCCAGGGTACTCCGAGCCCCATCCAACCCGACCTTGCTTGTTTCCAGAAATGGGACATCTGCAATTACTCTGGACCACTTGTTGCAGAGTCTCACTAGCCTCACTGAAAAAAAATTTCTTTAGATCTACCCTCTTTCACTTAAAAAATGTTGTGTCTTGTGTGGGCACTACAGATGACTACCAGCACAGCTAAAATATCTTCATCTTTCTTACAAGACTGTTCTATATAATGAAAGACCTTAATAAGAACTTCTTGGAGCCTTTTTTTCTCAAGACTGAACAACTTGAACTTTTTCAATCTTTCTTTATAGCAGAGGTGTTCCAGCACTCTGATCTTTTTCACATTGACTCTCTGGACCTGCTCTCACAGACCCATGTCTTTCTTGTTCTTGAGACACCAGAACTGAACACAGTTATTCCAGGTACCCATAACATTCCAGGAGTCCAATTTTTCATCCACCAATTTCTCCAAATCCTCCTCTGCAGGACAGCTTTTAATCCAGTCATCCCTCAGTTTATATTGATGGCCCTGTTGCACTTCATGAGGTTCACATAGATCGTCATGGTCCCTCTGCATGGCATCCCTTCCCTTTGGTGCATTAACTGCACCACTCAGCTTGGTGTCATCCTCAAACTTGCCAGGGTTGCACTTGATCCCACTGTCTATATCATTGATGAGGACATTAAATAATACTGACCCCAGTGTGGACTCTTGAGAGACACCGTTTGTTACTGGTTTTCACTTGGACATTGAGTTGTTGATTGTAGTTTCTTGAATGCAGTCATCCAGACAATTCCTTATCCGTCTAACAGTCCATCCATCAAACCCATACCTTTCCAATTTAGCATCAAGGAAGTTGTGGGTGACCTTACAGAAGTCCAGGTAGATGACAATACATATATTACTTAGGGGGGCTGAAATGTCACTGGTTTCCAAATTGAACCATGGATTTCCCATGAATTTTATTTACAAAGCAAGTTTTCCCAGATACAGATTAATCAATAAGTAAATTTCAAATAAGAATAGGGATAAAACGCACAGAAAGGCTTTGTACTTCTCTTTTGTGGGAATCTACTCCTCAGAACCGTTTGGGTGCACTTCCAGTTCTCTCACTACAGGGTCTTTTGCCAGAGGCCACAGCTCCTGTGCTGACACCTTCAAACCTGACAGGAAAGCCAGGCATGCAACAAGCCCTGCAGAGAGATTTATTGATCCTGACCCTTACGAAGTCTTTCATGAGGTCATGAAGTCTATAAAGGAATGCTTCTGAGTCAGCAAAACAGGGAAATAATTGAAATGGCGTAAGAAACAACCATGGGGTTTACCTCAGGATAAAGGGGAAAACGAGACACACATACAATTACAAAACTTTCTTTGGGTTACCTAAACTTGTCCTGAACTGCATTTACACTGTCTCCAGTACACCTGGTACAGGACTGGTGCCATATATCTAAATATGTAACAACCAGTTACTTTTATATAAAGACACCACTTTGCATTGCCATTCAATATCCAAGATGCAAGTTCATGCGTATTCTTTGACAAATCCAACCAGCAATGTGAACTCTATGCAACTGTCAAAAAATTACAAGTATTTATGGACAAATCTCATCAACTTTACTCCCTCAAGTCCTCTTCTTTTAATGGGATTTGTGGTTGAGTAAACATCCAGGTTATAAGTGGATGGGTAATATTGTCTTTACAAGTCAACTTGAAAGGAATTGGGAAATAGAAAGTACTCAGTACCCTTGAGTAGTTCTCATAGCCTTTTGTATTGCAGCAATTATGCAGCCAGTCTAATAATCACCCAGCCCCAGCCATGGGGCACATAGCTTGTCCTTCTTCCACAAAATACCCTTCTTTGCTGGTTTGAACAATGGCAGCAGATTGCTTGACAAACAGCACAAGGTAAGCCTGTGGTTTTGATTTCTGGCACCAGAAAGGTTGGCACTACCAGATGCTGAAGGGGAAACAGACTTCAAGGTTTAGAAGCTAATGGTCATTTGCAGTCATGGTTCTCTTCTACCTTGCTGAACAAGGCACCCTCTGTTAGCCGACACTTTAGAGAAATCATGGAAAGGCTGTCACATGAACATTACTCTCAGGACAAAAGCAATTTATGATATTTCCTATCCCCTCCCCTCCAGCACCTACTCGTTTCTGCCCCCCTGAACTTTATCAGCCCCTCCTAACATATGAGGTCACACTGTCATACAGACTGCTGAAACAATTCGAATTTGAGGGGAAAGAAAAAACCCATACGTGCATACACACCTAATTCACAATAAAAAAAAATAATTAGGAAACAGGGAACGGGTTTGTTTCTTTTTTTCCAGTTCTGAT
The DNA here is from genome assembly GCF_022539395.1 of Myiozetetes cayanensis. Classification (NCBI taxonomy): domain Eukaryota; kingdom Metazoa; phylum Chordata; class Aves; order Passeriformes; family Tyrannidae; genus Myiozetetes; species Myiozetetes cayanensis. The sequence goes on from NW_026087742.1 coordinate 15,072,714, forward strand.
TATGTCAGTGACTTTGTTTGCACTGCAGACCCACAAACAAATATGTGTGTGGTAAACTGTGCTGCAGGATCTGACACAAGCAGCAAGGCAGCTGGCAAAAGGTCCCTACAATCACACCCTATGCTTATTTCAGGGAAATAGGCACATTTCTAGGAGTATCTGGGCACAGAGATTTGGGCGTTTTGTGCTTACCTTCAGGGCTCTCAAAAAGGCATAGGAAGCTGCTACAGGGACACTTTTGATACTCAGGATAACATCAGCAGAATGTATTTGGCTTTTCAAATTAACAATGTCAAAATCGTGATCAGGAATTAAGATGACAGTCTTGCATGTAAAAGTTGTGATGTTCTGAGATACAAACCATTCATATATGTGTGAAAAAATATGTCACATACGCAAAATAAAATATCCCTTGGAGGATATTTTACAGATATTTACTACAGAGTCACAGAAAGAAAAATAATATTTTGTCAGAAATGTCAAAGTTTTCAAGCTTCCATGTAGATGAAACATCTTGTTAACTTTTTTCATGGGTGTCTTATATGTCTGATTTTAACTACTTAACTTTTATTTCTTTATTAAATCTCTCTGATCATAATGTCTAAATCAGATCCAGGCTTGCATGGATGTACCAGGATAAAAACAGCCAAGCCAAGTTGCTCCCATGGCCAAGATAACAGCCTGGTGAGTATTGAGCTGTGAGGCCTTATGTTTAGGTCATACCACATTGGATCTGTGAACTCTTTAAACTTCTGTAATCTGGGTACATTGCAAAACCACCTCTTTCTTTGACTCCTGAGGCACAGACTCTTGAGGGGCATTTTTCAGAAATGGGATAAGAGATCACTCTGCCAGCAAAATCCTGCTCAGCCACCCGAAGAGACTGCCTCTTTTTGCCAAGTTCCAGCCTTTTGGACACTCATCAACAGCTCAGGACATGCATAAGCACATACAGTGAGTGTTAGACGAGGAGGTTTTCTTAACCCAGGCACTCTTTAAGCTAAATAGCACTTGCAGAGGAGATGTAGGCAAAACATGATGAATCACCTGCACGCTTTCCTTGCCCTACTTCTTTTGTCACTGCAGGATGTGCTTGAGATCGGCTGCCCTCAAGTCTGCCTTTGGCTGAGAGCCTCTCCCCTGCTGTTGTTTTCTTCCTCTCAGTCTAACAGGACTCCCTCAGCAAGGAAACCATGTCCCTGTGATTCTCTTTTGGGAGAGTTCACATTCTCTGCTCTCTCCTCTGTGCAGAGGAGCCTGATGAAACTAAATATCCCTCCTAGGCACCACATCAGCATCCTGCTCTGTGAGCACCTATAGCACAGTTCAGGCAGAGTGGGCACCACATGTGCCACCTGCTACACAAAAACTACAGTGCAAATTACAATTGCAATAACTAGAAGTCCAGGGTGTATACAGGCTGCCAGGGCTTTCACCAGGCTAAGTGTACACATTTCTGAAGGTATCACAGTAGGGCTCTGCAGGGTAATTCAGGGGAACATGTATCACTGAGGTAAGATGAAAGCGTGGCAAACACGTATCATCCTCATCCCCAGAAAACCCAGCAACCTACTTTCAGCGTGCCAGTTAAACTCCCACTCTCCTACGAAATAATTAAATGTCTCTTGTATCTAATCTTACATTACACTTGGTGGCACATTTACTTCATAGGCTGTATCAGCTATCCTGCAAGGAACTAAGCATAACTGAGTATGAAAATTTGTCTCTAGTAAATATGATGGGAATTTAACATTACGATTGTAAAAAAGAATATTAGACAGTAAAAGATATCGGTAGGGGATTATGGTACAGAATTGATGTTTTCTATTCAATAACATTAAGAAGACTCAGATACAGGTATCTGTGATGTCTGAAACGGCTCTGAGAGGGAGAAGAAAGAGGCACTGACTTCACATCTCTGAGAGGGGGAAGGCAAGGATTAACACAGTCCCTTGTCATCCTAGATATCTAAGATACAGACCTACAACTGGGTCTTTTCCATTCTTACCATCTCTTCCTTCATCAAAATCTTCGCAGATGCAAAGAGCTCTATCCAGCCCTTATAAAGACTTCTGTGTAATCAAATGCCACACGTTTCATATTCTAAAATTTTTTAAAGTTTATGAAATTCCATTTTTTTCATTATCTCCAAAGTTATTCCTTCAATATTCCTTCAATTTCCTCCTGAAAAGAGTTGTAGCAAGATGGGAGTCAGATTCTTCTCCCAGGTAGAACAAGAGGACATAGCCTCAAGCTGCACCAGGGGAGGTTCAGGTTGGACATCAGTAAGAGTTTTTTCACTGAAAGGGTAGTCACACATGGGAATGGGTTGCCCAGGGAGGTGGTGGAGTCACCATCCCTGGAGGAGTTCAAGAAATGACTGGACGTGGTACTCAGTGCTACAGTTTAGTTGACATGGTGGTGTTCGATCAAAGGTAGGACTCAGTGATCTTGGAGGTCTTTACCAACTTAAATGATTCTGTGATCCTGTCTGCCCAAGCTGTCTCCACCAGTACCACTTCCCTTGATATCTACTTACCCCTGGCAATTATGGCCAAGATGTGCTCAGCATAGACCTGTGTATCCCTGAGTACCATTCAAATATTCCTTGTCTTATGTGCTCAAATCATTACCCCAGTGTGGAGCAACCCAAAGAGTAACTGTACATATAACTAAGGAGCTATTGCCTGCTTCAGAGCACACTTAGTACATCTGCTGCTCTGGCTGAAGCAAGAAAAAAAGACAAGGGAGCTTTTAAGTAGTTTGTGGATCCCTCCAGGCTGACAGGATCATTCCTTGGCTGCTCAAGGTGGTGTCAGGGCAGCTTTGTGGCACGGGAATGATATAAAATGTTCTAATGCTCCAGAGGGCCTGGCCCAATGCATTCAGCAGAAAAGTAGGTCAGAAAGGAAATCTTGCTACTACAAACATGACAGTGGCAGCAGTCCATTGTACCATGCACAAGGCTTATGTAAGGCAGTGGCTGGGGCTGCTTCACTCTGAGTTTCACAACCAGCATGAACCAGCTTGTGCATAAATGTGGAAGGGCAAACATATCACCAGTATCATAGTTCTCTCTTTGTGTTAATCTGTACATTTGAGTGCAATTAAAGAACATATAACCAGCCTTTTCTGTCCTTCATTCACAAAGGATACCCTAAAACAGAGGCATTATCTTTGAAGGCATGATTGAAAATCTGGTTCAGGAGTTATTTTTGTGGCTTCCTGCTCTTTGGCTCTATTCCCAGTTATTCCAGTGTTTCTGCATGTCATCCCGTGAGACTAAAGAGACCTTAAAAGGGTGTAATCAGCTCCCTGACCCCTCTGAAAAAGATATAACAAATGGAAAGGGATGTCTCAGCAGTCTTCCCCAGCTCTCACATGAAGAGTATATCAGCAGTATAACCAGAGAAAGTTGTACTACTCCCACATTTTTGGATATCAAAGGCTAATGAGAAAGAGGGGCAGAAAGATACAGAAAGCATTAGGTTTGTCACAGGAGGTCCCATTCTGGTGACAAACTGAGTCAGACAGAGAGATCCCATTTACTTTCGTCATCTTCCTCTCTGCATCAGGGTGCTGGGATCCTCTTCATGCTTCAAGCTACTTATGGACTTCCAGTGATTAAATAAACAGATTGGATTTAGAGATATAGCCTTTTTCAGGGAACCAAATAATAAAATGGATACTTGACTTCTCTACAACGTGAATATTCACTCCTCAGTAATTCTGCTGCTGGCCTTGCTGACTGTGCTCTTTTTTGATCCTCGCTTTTGATATGCTCCAGTTTCCAGAGCCAACACCTGAGCTGATCCCCAAAGGCAGCAGCACATGTTTCGCAGTAGCAGTACCCAGATGCTAAAACATATTTTGAAGTATCAGGACCTTCAGCATATTGGTAAGTAACCAGTTTGCTGGAAATCATTCTCTTATATTCAACAGCCTGCCTGGAAAGGGCTGATCAAACAAAAAATGTCTCTTTCTCTAGTAAACATACCAGGTAAAATGACACAGTAAAATATATTCAACTTTAGAAACCCTCTGGTGGATCATGTGCACACTTATTTTGACATGAAGAAAGAAGAATATTTCATTCTGAATGCTTTGGACTGTGCATAAACTTACCCTGGGCCAGGAAAAACAACAACAGCAGAAAAGGCAGCCTTGGCCTCCAGTCCCTAGAGCAGCCCATTCCCTGCCTTCAGAGTTTGCTTAGCAGAATGACACATTTTCTAACTCTCCTAGGCCTGACCTTTAACTTCTAACCCTCTGCTGACTGTAAATGCCTAGGCAGGCAGGCGGGAGGACTAACTATAAGACTTTAATATCCCTCATCTATCACTTCGGACGATTAAAGCTGATGCCTATAAACACACAAACCATGGGGTTACTGGGTCCATTCCACAGCCATATGCTGGAGTTAATGAATTCCTTGCTATACTATTAAAAGACAACTGCATTCCTTTAAATCTTTTTTGGGCCATGTTTCATTGCTTGAAAAGTCAAGACGATGGCCCCACAGAGCACTGAAGGAGCAGCAGAAGTAGACTTTTGGAAATGTGGTGTCCTGTAAGGGATTAAAACAAGCATTTCAAACTCTTCATGCATGCATGCTTGAGATGGATATCAGAGACAGGAGCTGTAAGCAGTGTGGAAAAAACGGTTTAGAGAAAACAGTGAATCAAATAACTGTGCTGCTGCAAGTTAATTAAATGGTGTAATATTGGTGTCTGGCAAATTCTGACATCTCTTCAGATATTTGACTTCTGTAATTTCTTTTGATTTATTTCTAGGAGCTAAACAAAATCAGATCCCTTGTTAGGTCCTCTTTAAATGGAAAGGGGCTTTCATAGACACTTTCTCTTGAGTAGAGTTTCTTTGAGTGAGATTCTTAATGCTCTTGTACATAATTTTCAGAAGTTACAAAGTATTTAACAATAGGCATTATCATGGAGCTTTGCCAAATATTTATAGCTTGGTTTTGTAAAAACATACATTTAAATATAGTATTTAACAGCTTGGACCCCATTACATTCAGTGTGCAAAAGCTCTAACAGCAGAGTTAGGGTAGCATTTCGCACCTCTGATCAGTGCGTATACCAGTCCAGTCATTACTTATCAAAACAGTTTTACACCCATGAATCTAAGAAAAATTTTTCATAGCAAGTCTTTTCATACATCAAAACTCTTAGAATCAGAAACAAAATTACTGTCAAGAGATGATGTAATGTGCTTATGATATTCACCAAAGAGCATTGTAATCATGTTTACAGAAAATGCCTCAAATATCTCATTTGAAAAAATAAGTCTCAATAAAGTAAGAACAAAACGTTTTGTGCTAGCAATGCCATTGACAGGGTAGAGGTGATCAGCAAGCCTGGAAACAATTGATCTCTCTTTGGAGAGAGACTGAGGGAGGCATCCCCACCAAAATGTAAGGTCTCAGAAAATAAGTCATTTAATCAACTGAGTAGTTTTGGTATACTTTCACATAATTTCATCAAAGTACTAAAAAAGCAGTCATCTCTTTTCAATGGAAAAGTTTGGAGGCGTTTGAGTTGGTCTGAGTCAGAAAAATCAATGACGAGGCAGGGGAACATAAAATACCTCTGTTAGCACTGGCATCATAGTGCTAACAGTGTTAGCACTAGCAACACAGATATCGACTCTCTAAAATTCCTCTGACACTCATCAGTAAAAACCTATCTATGTCATTTTCTGTCTGAAAGTAACTTCTCCTGTGATAACTTCACTACAGCTCGTGCAGTGCAGTCACTTCATCACACCACCAAAGGTGGCTGTTGGGGATCCTCCACAGTGACAGCTCTTGCCTTACTGCTCCCTTTTGTTCCAGGGATCCAGAAAAGGAAACGAAAACTGTATCTCACCTCTGCTAAGGTACAGTTTATCAACTCAGTATAGCACAAGGATGGGTGGCAGGTTTCCACTCACAAAAAGTCAATTTGTTAATGGACCACTAGACTTTTTACAAAGTACCTGAAGGGAGCCTATGATAAAAATGTAGAGACTGCTTGCAAGAGCCTGTAGTGACAGAACATGAGGGAATGGCTTCAAAATGACAGAGAGTAGATTTAGCTTAGATATTAGGAAAAAATTCTTTACTGTGAGGGTGTGAGACATGCTGTTCTCTTGAACAGGTTACCCAGAGAAGCTGTGGCTGCCCCATCCCTGGAAGTGTTCAAGGTGAGATTGGATGGGGCTCTGAGACACCTGGCCTAGTGGAAGGTGTCCCTGCCTTGCAAGGGGGTTGGAACCACATGATCTTTAAGGTTCCTTCCAATCCAGGCTATTCTGTGATGATTCTATGATGATTATTATAGGAAGTCAGGTCACAGCTCTCAAAGGGCTCCTTTCCTACATTTCATAACAGATCCCAGAGAACAGGCTCGATTTCTGCTCCTTTCTCCTTCCACAACACTTCGCTTGTGGCACACCACAAAACACATTTCTGCCTCCCATTCTATTCGAATAAACCATTAAAAGCATCAGATTTCATGAGACTGCAATACAGTTTTAGAGATTTTGAGGTCATGGGGTCCTTGATTTAGCAAGCCCTTCTTGCAAAATGCAAACCACAGCAACTCAGCAATTTTTAATGCTGAGAGCATTGGACTAAGTGTCTCTTTTATGAAGTTGTGTTATTTAGGTAAGTCAAGATGGTACTCAACAGAAAAAAAGGAAAAGGAAAAAAAATTTTCTTCTCAGCTAAAAAAGTCGCACAGGCTGGAAAGAAATTCCACTGAAGTTCACTTGACCTCAGAGGGATTAATCCAGATTTACAATGGTAGGAGAACAGAGTCTAGGAAGGAGCTCTCTGGTCATGTTTTCATGTACGACAGATGCCCTTTAATGAGTGTGACACTGGTCTTGGTAGCAGATGCAAATGTAATTTGCCTATCTGAGCATGTAAAGGATGGCAAGCTGTACTACATTACTCTGCATTGGCATGAGATTCACTCAGACACACCTAGTGACCACAGATCAGTTCCTGCAAAGTGCTTTCATTGTGGATTTTAGTGCCCTGCTAGTCTCTCGTTCTCTTTTCTTTTTTTTTTTTTTTTTCCCCTATTAACATCATTACCCAGCATAGCAAAACATTACCCTGGGATCTGTCCTTTTTTTCAGAACATGTCTGGGTTTAATACAAGTTTGTCTTCAAGATACAGTGAAAATTCCTCTATGTTTTTACTTTTTCAGTAGAAGGCTGTATTACAGAGAAAGAGCTACGCAAATGCCTTACATAATAATGTCTTGCTTTTGCAAGTTCTAAGTATGGTTTAAATAAAGGTGCACTTTCTCTGTTAGGTGTTTGAGGAAAGCTGCCAATGAAAAATCAAGGTGAGATTCTGAGACTAGTTTTCCATTCTATGAGTAGTAGCTGGAGCTTGCACAGTCACACAGCCAGCTAAAGCACACACAGAACAAACAGATGAAACACAGGCACAGTTTTATGGAAAAAGTGACTTTCATTTTTCTACAATATCTAAGAGCTTCCGCAATCGGGATTTCCAGGAAGAGGTAACTCTTCTAGATCACTAAAATCTAATAACATCTTTAATGGAGAGGGTTTTATAAATCAACTTTGTTGCTATGCTTTGGGTGGCAAGTGTATAGACAGCAGAGGCAGGACAAACTAGGGATTACTAAAATTTTTATTCATGTCAGCATCCCTCTATCTGTTTCCTCCTCCTAAAAAACAGTTAGAATGCTACTAAATGGAGTTAGAAGCACAGAGTGACCCTTACATTATACCATCTGAGGGCACTGCACTGATTCATTTTTATCCTCCCTAGTGCCTTTGAAGTTGAGATAAAAGAGTTGTCTAAGGTCATATAAAAGGCTGTGGTTTATCTGGGAACAAAAGTCAGATTTTTGGTGTCTAGACCTCTGCTTTATCTCTGTAATAAACCTCAGTAGTAAGAGAAGACAAGGGAAAAGCTGTTTGGAGGACAGTTGATTACATTCAGAGAGGGAAAGCCAAGAGAACAGAGAAAGTAAACTCCATGTGAGATGCTTTTTAGGCCAACAGGTATGTGTTTTATTGAGTTCCAATTACTCTCTGCTCTGGAAAACAAATAAAAAAAATTTTACAGAGTTTTAAATTTTATTATTTATTTTTAAAAATATGGTCAGTCCATTCTGTGCATTGATGAACAGATTTTCCTCACAGTTGTTTGGTTTTCTGCAGTGAAATGACCTATCACCTACTTTGAAAAGAATGGAAGGCATCAGACTGTAACATAAGCAGAAAAAATTGAAAATTTTTAACTAAATTTCTGTGAACAGATCAATTTTTCTGAGAAGTAAGGTTTATACTGCTTTTCTTTTTGAATATGACACAAACTCTTGGACTATATTGCTGTCAATTTCTCATTTTTTACTCTTATATGTTTTCTGCAATTCCAATAACTGAAAAAAACCCATAAAATAACTCTTTCTTTTCAGAAAAAGATTGTAAAAAATAATTAAAATGGGTAATAAAGCCCAAAATTGATGCATCTAGACACACAAATTGTAGAAACACCTTTTAACCCTTCACATATGTTTGCATTCTCTTAATTTGGAAATATAACTTATAAATTTTTAAGTCCTTCCTAATTATGTTGATGCAAGCCTGGACCCACCATCAGTGAAGGCAGAGTTGGTCTGTGAACTATCAGCCAACTAATAGTTGGAGTGACCCCAAGAGTTGGTGTGAAGGTGTGAATGTGACCCCCTCAAATCGATGGGCCCTGGCAATATCCACCTGAGCATGTTAGGAGAGCTGGATGGTGGCGTTGTGAGGACACTCTCCTCACCTTCCATGACAAAGTAACCTGCTCAGTTCAGTGGCAGATTTTTCCAAGGCTTTTGATATGGTTTCACCCTTCTAGAGAAAATGATGCATTGTGATCTAGAAAAGTGCTCAGTGCAAAGGGTGGGGAACTGGCTGAGTAAACTGTGTTTTCAGACAGTTTCAATCTGTCACAAGTTGGGTCCTCCAGGGATCAGTATTGGGCCCCAGACTTTAATTAATCTTCATAAGTGATCTGGATGATAGGATCAATTGTATCCTGATGAATTTTGCTAATGATACCAAAGTGAGTGGAGAATTGAACTCTTCAGAGGGGAGAGCCACCATCCAGGAAGAGCTGCATAGGCTGGAAGAGTGGGCTAAACAAGAACCTTATGAAGTTCAACAAGTGTGAGGTTTTGCCCCTGTGAAAATATAGTCCAGGAGAGCATCACAGGCTGGGATCTACCTGGGTGGGGAGCAGCTCTGTGAAAAGGGACTTGGGGGTCCTGATGGACAAGTTCAATATGAGTGAACAGTCTGCAGCAGCAAAGAAAACCATCAGCAGCAGAGATAAGTGCTCTACTCAGCACTTGACAGGCCACACCTGGAATACAATGTTCAGTTTTAATTCCAGATATACAAAAAAATATGTAGACAGGCTGGAGAGGGTCCAGAGAAGGGCCACAAAGATGATCCAAAGACTGGGAAGACTGTCATGTGAGAAAAGGTTGAGAGAGATGGGTTTGTTCAGCCTTGAGAAAAGAAGACTTAGGGAAGACCTTATCACCATGTTCCAGTATTTAAAGGATGGCTACAAAGAAGGTGGAGACTTTTTTAAAAGGAGTCACTTGGAAAAGATGAGGGGTGATGTGCACAAGTTAGTCTTGGGGAGATTCTGATTGGACACAAGAGGAAAATTTTGCACAATGAAAACAATGATATCCCCATGGGAAATGGTGGGTTGTCCAACACTGGACAATTTTAAATTCAGTAGGACAGGGGGTGGGTCATCTTGTCTAGAATATGCTTTTGCCAAGAAAGGTTGGACCAGATGATCCTTGAGGTCTCTTCCAACCTGGTATTCTATGGCTTATTTTCCCCTAGTTATTGAGATTTTAATCCAAAAGCTAATCAGATGTTAAGCAGAAACAGTTGTTTGGCTTTAGTGCAATTTATATCAGACACCAAATCTTCTTTTACTTCTAGACATTATAAAATAAAATTTCTATGCAAGTAGTTCTATATAACACATACAATTGTATAAGTAGGCATCCTCAAATTGATATTAAATATGCTAATGGCTCCTGGAGATAAACAGAAGGAAAAAGAGAGTTTCAGAAAAAAATTCAGTGACTTCAATTACTGCTTCCTAAGAAAAGATTGCTCATTAAGTTGATATTAGCATGTGAATTATTCTCTCTTATCTGTAAAATTTGTTGACTTTATTTTGAAAATAAAAATTGTGTATCACTGAACTGAAACAAAAATTAAACACAAAGCAGCATTAACTTCATGCAGAACTTAAGATGCAAAACTGAAAATGAAGGTTTTACTCTATAGTCCACATGAGCACACCACAGTAGGGTTGAGGAAGAGGTATTTATCTCACTATTGACCCTGTAATATCAGAATCTTATTTCTATGTTTTCTTTTTGTTTATTGAAATATGTGATTATAGGCCACACTTCTGCAATCTTGTGTTTAGTCATGCACTTTACATCTTTGAGTAAACTGGTGTTTAAGGTTTGAACCGACAAATAATCCACCCTATCAAATAAAGAATTCACTTTCTAAAAATCCTGAGCAAGGCAAACTCTATTTTGGATGTATTACATAAATTAAATATTGAAACAGAACCTAGGTTATTACTAAGTTCGTCATATCAAATATAACATTAATTCTAAATCACTAGTAAAATCTGAGACAAGTACTTGTGAAATTGGAGTTATAATTCTTAATTCTGATTTGCATGGCTGTATAATTACCATTTACTCTGTGGAGCTGTGAGTTGTACAAGTGTATTATGAAGTGAACTGGTTCCCATTTCAAAAACTTCCAGACTTGAAAAGAAATGATTTACTGTGTTGTCTATTTTTCTTCTGAAAAAACTGTGAAATAGCATTATAAGGAAACTCCCTGACCTAATTCAGAAATTTGCTTTTTCTCCAATCTCCAGCCAGGAAAATCCACATCAATCAGAGAGGATGAGCATAGCTCAGTTTAATTGTTTACAACACTGAGTAATTGCTCAACTTCTTGACTGCTTTAAACAAATATTGTCACTTTGATTGTCCTCTCTCTTCATCCATCTTTTCATCACCAGAAACAATTGAGAGTAATCATTGAGCCAGACTTCTCTATTTTTTATCTCTACTTTGACCCTAGTTACCCAAATGAGATGTTATTTAGACACACCCCACTACCTTTTACTACCTGGCATTTCTATGCTTCTCTTTTCTAAAGCTATTCAAACTAGATTACAAACCTGTAGGTAAGCCCCTTGCACTGTTTCAGTCCCAACATGTCACTTCAGGTGCCATTTTCCGTAGCAAGTGGCTCAGGTCTTTCTCAGTAGTTGTAGACCCTTTGATAGCAGCATGTTAAGAGCTGACATGAGTTCCTTTTGTGGGTTAACCCCAGCCAGCAGCCAGGCCCCTCACAGCCACTCACTCCACCACCATCAGGGTCGAGGAGAGACTCGGAAGAGTAAAAGCTGGAAAACTTGTGGGTTGAGATAAAGACAGTTTAATAGAGAAAGCAAAAGTCATACACACAAGCAAAGCAAAACAAAGAATTAATTCACTGCTTCCCATGGGCAGGCAGGTGTGTAACTATTAGTTGGGAAAACTCCATCAATCTAAATGTCTCCCCAACTCCTTCATCTTCCCTCCACTTTATACACTGAGCATGATGTCATACAGCTGTGGAACATCCCTCTGGTCAGTTTGGGTCACCTGTCCCAGCTGTGCCTCCTCCCAGCCTCCAGTGCACCCCCAACTTCCTCGCCAGTGTGGCAGTGTGAAAAGCAGAAAAGGCCCTGGCTCTGTGCAAGCTCTGTTCAGTAATAACAAAAACATCTTTACATTTTTTTCATCAACCCTATGTTTAGCACAAATCCAAAGCCTACTATCCACCGGGAAGAAAATTAAGTCAAACACAAAAATGGTCAAAACAGCACAGTCCCAAATACTGAATGATAAGCACAAAGAATGCTTGAGTTCACCTCAATCATATCAAAAGTAGAAAAATAGAAAGAGGAAATTACAATTAGTATGTTTTAATTCAAATATCAGAGCAGGTTTTCTGAGAATTTTAGCTCAGATTCTCTTTCTTGAATATATCCATAGAAATGGAATTTATTTCAGATATAAGAAGAATGAGATTGATGAGATTTCCACATTAACTTATTTACTGTAAACTTCTCATTGCTATTTATTCTTTAAGATCCCCTCAGTAAACACTCTTCCAGGTTTTTTGTGGGTTTTTTTTGGTTTTTTAATCTATATGTCCTTTCAGGAAATTAAGTCTGTGTTCTATGAGTGAGTTTTATTTCTTTAAATTTACAAAATGAAAATATTATTCATATTAATAGTGGGAGTAAAGTTTATGACCTGATATGTTGGCCTGTAAAGCCATGATTTTTTTTTAATCCAGATGTCATCTATGTATACCAGCATTTCTGCAGATGGAAAGAAAGGAAAAATTTTTAAACAAAAAAAAGAGCACAGAACAATACATAAGTAACAGCCTAAAATTTAGTCAAGGCAAGCGCCTATGAGGCAGATCATTTGTCTTACATAGATGGCTTTTTTTGTCCTTCCTGATGAAACCCCAAAATAATCTAGCACTTTGCTTCAGTACTTCAAAACATCATCAAATGCCATACATTACTACTTCAGGGAAAAGTATTTATGAATACAAACAAAAATAGCAGTTTCAGTATAGCTTACAAAAATAAATCAGATCTTGTACTGAGATAACTACAGTAAAAAAACTCAGTTGCAATAATGTGGAGAAATGTCTCAGGGGCAATAGGTTATTGTATCTGTTAGCTTTATTTCAAATTTTTTATTGGTTCCAGTTTTCAGCAGTTTAACAATGTACTCCTGGAGTACATGGAACAGTGCTATAAAATTTCCCTTCCAACCCAAAAAATATATGATTTTGCGATGGTACCCAGTGCAAATAAAAAATAATTTTAATGCAGAAAATCTTCTTGCAGTTATTCCAAATGTATCTTGGTGGAAATCAACTGGCCGTAGCAGAGTAGCTGCATCACAGAGAACAGAATTTGGATGGCTTTGGATTTATTTTACTGCAAATTCTCTACAACAGAACTGTACTTTCTTATGTATTTTGGACTGTGTCATCATTTGTTCTCCCTACGTAAGATACTCATAGTAGAAATTTAATTTGTATCAATGACTGTGGTCAATGGAATTAATCAGGTAATTAAATGTCTTGCAAGAAGGCAGCTGTCATCGTTTAAGCCCAAATGGTAATTAAGTACCTTTCAGTTGCTTCCGTATCCCCTCTCCCCAGTGGTGGGATGGGGAGGAGAGTTAAGAAAAAAGCTAAAACCCGTGCGGTTAGTTAAGAACATTTTAATGATTGGAATTTAATAATAATAATAATAACAACAATAACAACAATAGTGACATAATGAAAGGGAGACTACAAAAACATAAGGATAAACAAAGCCCAAGAGAGGCAATTGATGCCCAGTACAGCCCATGTCCAGCAGAGCCAATGCCATCCACCTCCAAGGTGAACCCACCACTGGCCAAGGCTGAGCCCATGAGGGGTGGCAGTAACACCTCCGTGTTAACATAGTTAAGAAGGTGAAAAAATTATTGCACAGAAGCAAACTGCTGCCAGAGAAGAGAGAAGTGAAAATATGTGAGAGAAACAGCCCTGCAGACACCAAGGTCAGTAGGAAGGAGGGGTAGGAGTTGCTGCAGGCACCTAAGCAAAGATTCCCTTGCAGCCTGTGATGAAGACCATGGTGAGGCAGGTTGTCTCCATGAAGCCCATGGAGGCCCATGAGGGACCAGACACACACCTGCAGCCCATGGAGGAACCCACGCTGGAACAGGGAGATGCCTGCAGCAGTCTGTGATACCATGGCAAGCCTGCAATGAAGCAGGCTCCTAGCAGGAACTGTGGAACTTGGAAAGAGGATCCCACACTGGAGCAGGTTTCCTGGTAGGAGTTGTGACCTTGCAGGGGACCCACCCACTCTGTTCCTGAAGGACTGCATCCTGTGGAAGGGACCCACACTGGAGAAGTTTGTGGCGGACTAACTCCCATGGGAAGGACCCCATGCTGGAGCAGGATAAGAGGGTGACGAGTCCTCCTCCTAGGGAGGAAGGAGTGGCAGAGACAACATGTGACAAAGTGACTGCAACCCTCATCCCCCTGCACCACTCTGGGGAGGAGGTAGAGAAAGTTGGGACTGAAGTTGAGCCAGGGAAGAAAGGGTGGGAGGGGTAGGGGGAAGGTGTTTTTAAGATTGTATTTGACTTCTAATTATCCTACTCTGATTTGATTAGTAATAAATTAACCAGTTTCCCCAAGCTGAGTCTATTCTGCCCAAGTCAATAATTGGTGAGTGATCTCTCCCTGTCCTTACCTTGCTCCAAGAGTCTTTCGCTATATTTTCTTTCCCCCATCTATCTGAGCAGGGCGGTGACAGAGTGGTTTTGGTGAGCATCTGGCATCCAGCCAGGGTCAACCCACCACCCATGGCTCCAGCACTGCCAGAACTCACCCTTATTTTGCCAGAGTTTACAACACCATAAACATCTTTGACACTTGCACAGACCAACCTGACCATCTTTTAAAATCTCACACTTTTTTACTATCACGAAGACATTACTGAAACATCTTCTGAAAGACATTTTAAGGATTTTAAATTAGAAATTTTAGGTATTTAGGTTTAACAAAGAACTAAGGAAATCTTTAAGTTCAGTAGCTTTTTCTCTGTGACTTCAGAGGCAGACATTCTCATATGCTGCAGCATGTGAGGAAGGGGAGCAACTTTCTACAACTGTCAAATGTGATCACTAAGTGAAAGAAAGAAATAAAAACATGCTGTTACCATCTGTAAGCAAAGGAGTCTATGAAGCAACCTGCCTGTGCACATCTTGCAGCTAATATTGAAATAAAGCCTATGGCATTTAATCTAGCTCTTAAAATGGTAAGGACAAACACAATTCCAAGGACAGCAATAAAAAATATTTTCAGCTTTTTATTTTTCTCTATTGCTGTATATTCTTCATAGGGGAACTATTTCTCATAATATATCAAAATACATAAGCTTGTTTAGGTTTGGAAAGAAAGGAGGGACATTTAGAGGGAAAGTACCACGTGACAGTGGAAAATACACCACATTTTAAATCAGGCTCAATGCAATTTGGAAAAATACCATCACCATCACCACTTCAGGCAAAGAACTACTACATACCCAATATGTATCTGAAACTAATTAAAAAAGAGGTCAGAAAAGTGATTAAATATAACTTTCCTTGGAAGGAAGACTTCTGCTGAGACATAAAGGCCCTTTTTTACATGGGAACATTTTTAAAATTTATTTGCCATGGTTTTTATCTTTCTCTTATCTAGTGTCAGTGAAGAGTGTTCTTTCAAGAGATAAAGGCAAAGCCCAGCCCCAGGATCTCATATTAGCCAGCTCACTCTCCTGCAGACATCCCAGCCTGGATGTCTCCATTGTTCTTTCACAGAGCTGGCAGCAGAAGCTGGCACAGTGCAAACTGACACCCTGGCAAAGGGAGCACATCCAGAGTGTGTCACTCTCTGGTGACACTCTGCTGGAGCATCCTTTATGGATGAGAGGGAATTTCCTTGTCTGGAAGGCTGTTTGAAATGGACCCTCATGAAGAACCTGTGAGCACCGAGTCAAGCACTGCCTTGAAGATTTTCATCACTGACGAGCATGGACAGTGCTTCACACAGCCTTTCAAATTATTTTCTTCCTCCAAACAGTGTTGCCTCTGTCTTGCCTTCCTCTCCTTTTCCCTTCCAGACTCCCAGTACTCCTCATGCAGACACCAATCTCTTGCTTAAATAGTGTCCCTTGGTATCTATTACTCTATTTGGCTGGATTAGGATAGGTAGTAGGACATCAGCAGATGAGTCATGCTGGAAAGTCTTAACATCCCTTCAAATGAAATGAGAAGCAGCTCCAAGGGCAGCAGCTGAGCAAAGAGGAGCATCAACTTGTCAGAAGACTGCTAAGCCATTGCAGTACAGCCATGAGCACGGGAGAGATGCCATGCTAGGACATCTTCAGCACTAGAGCTTCTGCCCACTCATTTGCAAGGAAAGAAAACCAGCAGATGATCATTACATGAAAGATTATGAGGCACTCACAGCAGGTCTGCCCATACAAAACAGGGAGTACACATGGGTTCTTTGAAGTCAGTTGTGTTGCAGCTGCACAGAAAATAAGTACTGAGGCAGGGCTCAGTCTGACCAGTGCATGTGGTGTTTTCTCTTTGCTGCAACAAGCACAAATTCCCACATTTGAGGCTGCCCTCTGGGGCTCATACACCAGCCTTTAGATAATGTCTGGACATGGAAGCAGCTGACATGCTGATCAAGCTAGTGGGTGGCATAGCTTTGCACCAGCATCAGAATCCTACAGAGCTGAAATTGCCAATGAATTCAAATGGGGAGAGAGGATGACTCATGGCCCAGTGCTGACCTGGAGCTCAGAGAGAAAGATGGTTTAACACCAGGATACTGGACCACTCAGGCTTCTCTTCTCCAGTCAGTAGGCAATGGCACACTTCTAATGCAGGGAGTTTGAGCTGAGTAGCAGGCGATACATGAGCTGAAAATACTCCTTGTTTGAAAAAGGCAGGCTTACAGTGGGGCCAATAGCTCAGGAAATTCCCTCCTGACTGGAGCTAGTATAGTTTCTTTATGTACTCTAACCTGCATTGGGACAGAGCATTGTGCAGGCAAACAGCAGAATATCTTCCCTGTGACTGGAAAAGGGAAGAAGGGAAGACAGAGAAAAAGTTGAGGAGTCGCTTGACTTCATGGAAAGCATGTGTCAAATCCATTGGACTTCTGATTTGGAGCTTCACACAAACTGTGCACACTGAGCCTATTTTAAATACATGACATTTTTACTATTGCCCTCAGTCTCTTTCCTATTGTTTAACACTTAGTTCTTTTTTTCCTGTCTTTAATTAAACTGTAAGTTGCTCAGGGCACCATCATGACTCGTCCTATTTATACAATGCTTGGCACATGGATTTTGAGGCATTTCCAAATGTGGAGAGAAAAAAAAGAAACACAAGACAGCAAACTATTAGGAAACAAGCTCTAACTTTAAGGTCTATTTTTCTAGACGATATAAACTTTGGGGATTCAGCTCTGGAAAAGCAAAATCAGATAAATTAGTAGAAAAACAATGGAGAAAACATGGAGAGAAAGAGACAGCAACATATACACATGCCCAGGGAAATGGAAACATAAGCAGGCAAGAACAGCCACATTAGAGAGCCTAGCCTTGGATCAGTAAGGCAGCACAATATATGCAGGTGTCTTGTAACAGGATGCCAAGCAATTACTATGCCTTAGAATAAAACAAAAATAAACAGTCCCTATGACTGTTCCCCCGAATTCTGTAAAGGAGGTTGTTCTAGAGTTTAGTGAGCAGTCATACCCTTCAGAGTATTTTGAATTTTCAGGTAGGGTATGGGATCTAGACCACATACAGACTTCTCAGAGGAGATCACATCTGAAATCGGGATAAAATTACACAGATGAGTTCAGGATCAACTCTGTGATTTCCTATATTTTTGCTAGGCTTCTTCAACAGTATCATTCCAGTGTCATCTGTCCTCAAGCAGTGCTAATAAGAAAGTATCCTTTAGCACAAAAACAGGTTTCCATATAATTTTCCTTGACAGATTTTATTGAACTCTTTGAATTTTACTGAAGTAAATCAATTTATATAATGGTGAAACAGATGAGAAAAAAATCCAGCAAACAAAAACAACTTTTATCTAGCCAAGCCTTCATTGCAGACAAGGTTTTAATTTCAAACTCCTCTTAAATTATTTCTATAACCCAATACCTTTGGTTATACAAATCTGGGTTCCATTCCAGCCCCATCCACATTGTGATCTGTAGATCTGACACAGTCTATAATCGGTCTCTGCACAGTCAGTAATTTTATCTTTTTGCTGGTCTTGTAAGTATAGTATGTGAGGGTGTAACACCCCAGTCCCAAAGCCTCAAGCCTTACTGGGAGTATCACTGATATTTAAGGCTCTAAAATAATTTGCCACCTAATTATTTTGCTGAGCCTTTTAGTTCCTTAATACCTAGAGATCATGTAAAGAGAAAGCACATACAATCTCCCAACAGATTTCTTTTAATTTAGGGAGAAAATAGGCATTTTGGTAAAAGGTTCACAGGGGTAACATACAACCAAGGCAGAAGATTCCACAAAGCATCCAGCACACACTAACCCACAACTTAGTAAAATACAACCCATCAGTTTCAAGTTACACAAAAAGATTAAGGAAGAATAAAGAAAGGACAAGAGATGAAAAGAGTAGAGAAAGAAATAAGAAGAGAGAAGAAAGAGTAAAGAAAGACATTAGAAAAAGAGAATTGCATAGCTTCCACCTAAGAGTCCTATGGAAGTCTGGGACTTCACAGAGGCGATGGCAGGTCCTGAGAGAAGAGGGAAAGATGGAGCCCTGTGCTCCTGTATTTAAGTGTTTTGGCTACCATGTCCACCCCTCCCAGGTGGGACATCCAGCACTGACCACTCTACATCTCCAGGCTGGAGTGAGAGGCAGTGCAGCCATTCGGAGGCTGGGTCAGGGGGTCCCTGGGGGCATGGAAGGCCTGCCAAGGAACACACATGGCCTGCAGCCCCCAGGCAGTATTGGAAGCCATGTGGTAAAGCTTTCAATCAAAAGGCCTTCCTTTTGAAAGAATCCAGGTGGATTCCAACCTGGCCCCTCCCTCAACACGCACAAGTTGATTGATTCGACCAAATAATTACATAATCTAGTGACTCGGTGTCTCACACAGGGTACCTAAAAAAAACCTGGTTATATCAGTAACTTCCCATGAAAGATCAAAAGGTTAAAAAAATACCTCTTTCTTAGGGAGGGAAAAAACCCCAACCAAATAAAAAACACCAACAGAATGGTCCTAACTGGGGACCAGACAAGCCATTGACATCAAAGGATAAAGATGTTATGCAATATTCCTTTTCCAAAGATTAAGACTTTTCAGCTACAGAACACCTCAAAAAATAATCAAAGACTAAAAGAAAAAAAAAAAAGGAACACCTCAAATCTCAACATCCACAAGTCTCAACACAGGCAGCTGTATGTGAACATTTTACACGTCTTAACTTCTGTGATTTGTTTTGGAATATGTTACTACCCTTTCCGCAGGGGTGACCTCATCACTCAGCCTTAGCAACTGCTGCTGTGCTGACCAAGGAACAGCATAGGGATTGCAGGGGGAATCTAAGCACTTGACTAGGAGAGTAGAGAAGGATGACACGCTCCAGAAAAGCTTTTTCCTGGAGCAGAAATGGATAGTTATGGCAAACAGATGGAAGGAATCAAATCCAAAACACAGTGTGTGACCTATCTCGGATAGAGTCTCCTTGCATTTCACTTTGGCAAAGCTCAAGTATCCCTGATGCCAACAGAATGTTCCTGAGATGCGGATCTTGTCAGCAGGCTCCAAGCTGCAGTCCTCCCCCTATCAGGAGTTAATGGACAACATTGTCCAGCAGTAAATATTGACTTGAGAGATACTTATACAAAAAGTAGCATTAAAGAGAAACAAAACAAGAGTATTTTTTCAAAGTCAAGGGAATCCATTTTTGCCTTCTGGCTATGTGACAGGCTTGGTTTCACATTGGCCAGACCAGGCAACTGTCTCAAGACACTTAAAATCCACAGAAAGGAAAGAAAATGAACTCTGAATAGCATGGTGCCCCTTTGTTAATCTCCCTAAATCAAAGTGTGGAAACAGGGCTTTCTTTCTCTGTTTGACAACAGTGTGACAACATCCTAAGTGTAAAACAGAAAGGCTCGGAGCCCCACAGAGATTTGCTAACAGAGACATGGGTCAGAAAAGCAGGAATCAAGACTACCAGCACAGCCACTGGTATCTGAAGGACCAAGTCCTGCACTTGTGAAGCCTGTGGCTATTTAATACCTGTTCTCTAGAAAGGAATCATCACCCTTTAAAGGTTGCTAAAAATCAGTGATAAAAACTGGGAGAGAAAACAGAAGAAAGGGAAAGAGGGCTACAAAGTATCAAAATCTCCAA
This sequence comes from Myiozetetes cayanensis, assembly GCF_022539395.1. Taxonomy (NCBI): domain Eukaryota; kingdom Metazoa; phylum Chordata; class Aves; order Passeriformes; family Tyrannidae; genus Myiozetetes; species Myiozetetes cayanensis. The sequence goes on from NW_026087742.1 coordinate 15,092,857, forward strand.
CTGAAGACATCCTGTGTGGCCTGTCTTCTTTTGTGTGAGTCAGGAAGAGAAACCATCACACAGAAAAATGTCATTGATATTAATAGTCAAGAGGAGACTAATACAAAACATTCCCAGTGAAGACATCCGAAATTTACAGTCTCTGAGTGTGCCAAAAGCTACCGCCCTTTTCGATCTGCTGTTTCTGCTGCTTTTGCGAGTTTTCCCCAAAGTGTTTCAGCACAAGCAAACTGGGCTGCCTTGGACAATCTCAGAAGAAGCTCTTTGCCAGCCCACCCTATTTTGAAAGAACTGCAACCTGTGGGGAGGAGAAGAAGTGATAACAAGCAGCTTGAGAAGGAATCCTCTTCAGAAAGGATGTGTACTGACTCACAGCACATGTGACTGCACCCAGAACCAGCAATGTTTTCCTTTCCAGTTCTTTATTCCTGCACAGCTATTTTGCTCTCCCTTTTGGCTTCCCCTACCTGTGTCAGTTGTGAATGCTTGCCTGCCTTGGACATACAGGGAGGGTGTGAGGAACTTTATTTTCTGCTTCACTCTCAAAGCAGCACTCAGAATGAGAAAAATCAAATCTTCTCTGTGGGTATTTACAGCTTTCTGTCATCTCCAGCCAGAGATCCCTCCTAGCCCAGAGGGTAGTGGCTGAAGCTGTAGTCTTTTTTCTCTGGTGTAGTTCTGATTTTGTCCAGCATTTGTCTTATGTCAAACACATTTCGCAGCCACTGAAATAGGAAACAAATCCTACCTCTCCTTGCATCCACTGTACTAGAACACTGTCCTGAAGACAAATTTGTCCCTGGCTGCCATGAAGGGCTGTACTAGGCATAACTCCCAGAGCCTGAGTGGGGATTACTTCCTGAGATGCCTGTTGTGCATTCAAGGGCCTCCTCTAGTCTGGAGAAGCAAGTGCCACCAGACCCATCTACCTTCTGCAGCAACAAGTTGTGGTCAGACCCTGACTAACTTGAGGGTGGTGCTTAAGGTGCCCATTTCTGAATAACCAAAGAGCTTTATCTGTCTTCCTCCTGCTTTTTCATTCAGGGGACTTCTGAGCCAGTAGAGGAACATTGGGTTTATCCACCATTTATGGGGTGGCTTCTGTTTATTTTAGGTAACCCTTTGTGACTTCTGTCTGATCCCTGCCCTTTCAGAAGTAGGGTGGTGCTTGAAAATGTGGTGGCCTTAGTCATTCTCAGAGACTTGGACACTGAGGTCCTCCTAAATCCTCCTTTAGTCATTGTAAAATGCTATAAGTTTTTCTGTGCTGGGGACTACTTCTGACTATCTTTTTATACTATGAGAACAATGGGATTCAGATGTGGCAGAAGGCCTGTAGGGACTACTGTAATATAAATAACACATTAGTACGACACACTGCTTGAAGTGTGAAAACCATCGTACAAAATCCTAACAGCTGCATTCCTTTGCTGTTCTGGCAAGTGAAACTCAATTGCAAACACAGAAAATGAATGCATGTGCACCTGAAGCAAAACTGTCTTCCAGCCCAAGAGAGGTCTAGTGGAAAGTGCTGGGCGGTGTGTGCCAAGTCACCGTCCTGAGTGAGTGGTGAGCTGCCTTTCCCACATACCTCCCTGAGGCAACAAAAGAGTAGGATGCCAGGGTTTTTGCCAGCTTGACATTACACAAAAAGCCCATGGGGTGGGTACAATGGAATTTAGGCTGGGCACGGAGGCAGGACACAGCAGCATGAGTCTCCAGCACACAATAGCAACAGCAGGATCAAAACAGCAGGCAGAAAGCATATGCACAATTACCAAAACAAAGTAACTGAAGCTACAAAGACATTGCATCCCCAGCCACGTCTCCTAGCAGGATCCCACTGTTGTAAACGTAACCAGGCATGTATTTCACATGATGCAAAGCATATTATCCAAAAAGGAAAGTGAAAAGAGGGATTAACCTAAGGCAATAAATTCCACTCAATTCCTCCAGGTTAACACTGCAGTGAAAAAGCCAGTGTCAAGACTTCGTCACATAACAGATGAAGTATCAGGGCAAAAACTCAGAACAGTTGACAGAAGCAGAATCTGGTACAGAAGAGAGTAGGGAAAAAACACAATCATATTTGAAACATAAGTGCTCAAATGGAGAAGAAAAGTCCTCTAATTTGGTAAGGAAACCTGCCAAATTAATACTCCCTTTTGGAGGGGAGGAGGAGGGGATAAAAATGGTTTCTGCTCTTTGTCTTGGTAGACCATAAACATAATAGTTGAAAAACAGCTAATTTGTTTTGGGACACTTTCAGGAAGAAAAAAAATGTATTGAAAAATGTTCAATTCAAAATATGAACACCCTCTCTTCTCAGTGTTCATAAGAAAAGCATTTCCATGTTTAAAGCTTCTGAGAGGCAACTGCTCTGTATGGGGTCTGATTTCTGCCTCACCTTTTTTCATATTAACATTGAGGATACAGGAAGAGATAAGGATCAAAATGAAAATATAGCAAGTAAAAATGAGAGGGTTTGGTTTGGTTTTTTGGTTTGTTTTTTGTTGTTGTTTTGGTGGGGTTTTGTTTGTTTTGTTTTGTTGGGTTTTACTTTTTGGTTTTTGTTTGTTTTTTGCTTGTTTTGTTTTGTTTGTTTTTAAACTGTGAATAATTTTGTTGGGAAAAAAATGAAGATGGGGGCATACTGTGCTGGAGGGGAAAGCTCTGACCTGTAATGTTGATCATGTCTCTATCAGTGACTCAGGGTCATCTTCATATGGTCATCAGAATTCACTACACACAGGTAGCAGCCCGCAGAACTGACTGTATTCTTGGTGATTTAACTTTGTTGGTGTTCTACAACAAGAAGACAAGAAAAGGACCTAGAAAATTTGTCACATTTTTGTAACTAGGCAAAACATTGTGCTAAAATCCTTTCCTAGCATGATTCTTTGGCTTCAGGTTTTGTGCCACAGAGAGAAAGAATAATTTTTATGCTGTTGATACCTTGCCATATTTGGCATAGATTTTAGAGTTAGACCTCTCCTTGTTGCCTTCTCAGGACGGTTTCTTGCATGTGACACATATGCTCCCTAAGTTAGAAAACAGCTAAAACCCCAACCTGAATAAATGGATCCTGTCCATACTGTGTGAACGCCCAGTAATTTGTCTTCAAGTACTACATGGAACCTTGAATGGGGAATTAAATGATATTTAATTTTGGGGAGGCCTTGCAAATACAAAGGCCTTCAGTGTATACAAAAAATAAAACATGCAGCTGCTTAAAAACATTTCTCCCTCTTCACAGTAGAGCAGTTCAGGTTTGCCAGCATGGCACTTCCCAGCTTAACAAGTGATAGACACTGAATAGCTTTCAGTTGACTCACAGAAAAAAATTGTCAAGACCAAGGACAGAATGTGCTATACATTTCAGCTGCCTGGTTTAATTTTGGTTTTGGGTATCTAGAGGAGATTTCTAAACCCACCCCCGTCACTATCAAGCAAGAATCTTTGCATGGAAATGGAAAGAGAATTTTACAATCTCTTTGCAAATGCACCTTTATGATTCCTACGTGTTAATCTCTCATTGTAACTGCAGAGACCGGGATCCTTAAGTACAACAGCCATAACTTTCCACAATTTTACTTGGCTTACAAAGAGATAAAATACCCATATCTAAACCAACATGGAAACGCCTGACAGGAGTCAGTCAGTGAATACCAGCTTCTGATTTCAGAGCAGCAAACCAGAGTCAGTGCATCACTGTTCATCCCCTTGTGTTTGAACATTTGGCCCTCCCTAGAAACCAATTTTCAGAAGGGTCTGGTAAAAAAATGACAGATTTAGCAGCAGCTTGGGGCAACTATATTAGCCAAGGCTCTTTCCTATAAGGTTAAGAGGCACAATAGCAGAGTAACAGTTGCTGATAAAAACTAATAAGCAGCTCCTTAAGGCCTACCTGGAACTTCCTTCCTAAAATGGCCTACAAGTCTCATCTTGTCAAATATTTTGTAAAGTGTTTCAGCACCTGCAGCCAAAAAAAAGTATGAAAATAAAAATAAAACCCGAAGTAGCCAGGAATCCCAATCTGTCTTGGAGGGGGGGTGGGGAGGGGAGGGTGGGGTGCTGGGTTTTTTTAGTTTTGATATAGGAAAAAAAAAAAAAATCAGAAAAGATTTTATTAACAGTTTCTACGATATTCCAGATGTCAGCACCTAATGGTCCAAAATCTGCTGAAACATTAAAACCTCCTTTTTACTAAAGGAGGTCAGCACTAAACTTGTTCATACAGCCTCAAACAACTGGTGAAAAAAGTTCTTACTCAGATCCGATCTGCCATGTGACTCATCTACTCTTGACATTTTCCCATCAGCTGAAATGAAATGTGAAGCAAAGCCTCGTTCTTCAAGAGAGAAACTCAGCACATCGTTCTGTGCAGGCAGATGGCAGGTTCTTTCCAATGATTTTTGTGCTGATGTTGTGCTCAGGTTTATGAGCACAAGCCCAGAGGGAGGGGCGGGTGGGAGAGGGGGAGAGGAGCTGCTCCCGGTTACAGAGTAAACAGAGGGTAAGCAGAGGCTTGACCACTTTGCCTCTCAGCTGGAGCCAGGCTGATTGCTGAAACCATTAGAGTAGCAGCGCTGGCAGCAGCCGGCTCTTCAGACTCCAGGCCACCATAAAACAGGAGCTCCTTTTTTTCCACAAGAAGAAAAGGCCAGTGTCTCTAAAGCAAGAGCTTTACCACATGGTTCTTTTGGTGGAGAGAGAAAGCCTGACACCGTACCTCAGAAAGTAGGGGGGGAGGAAGAGAAAAACCTGCTCTTTTCCAGTGCTCCTGTACAGCCTTCTTACTTGTAGGGAAGAAAACTCAGGCAATGCAAACACATCAGAAAGATGTTTTCAACTTTTATACAGTTGCTTTTTTAAGTTCTTTGTCACTGCTTTTCTGCAGAGCTCCCCCACCAAACCTGTGTAAGGACTCCACAGCATTATGATGCTACTTTTTCCATCTTCAGGGCTCAAGGTATCTAATACAGACACCCTCAAGGTATCCCTCAGGGGTGGGTGGGCTCTGGTCTCCACCATGCAACATCCTGGCCGCCCCAGCCTGCATTGCAGCCTCCAGACTGTCCTTTGTTAATGTGCTGCTAATGATAAACACTAACTGTTCTACCTACAGGGAAAGGGAGTCAGGAAAAGCTGGGTGGTCAATCTAAAGACAGAAATGAGCGTTGCCATGATCTCCCAAGATATATTTGTGAGTGTGTGGTGCCTCTTACTCTGGCAGATCAGCCTTTGCTGCTGGAGGCCTTACTGAAACCATGCAGAGACATCAAGACATCTAAACAGAATGACCTGTTATTATGTACTGCCATCATGCAACAATTACAACCTTTATTTACACAAGTAGATCTGTGTGACAATATGGTTAACAACTGGGATCACAGCATACGTAGCTACTCATTTTTTTTTTTTTTTTTTTTTAATGTGAGATTCTGATGTAATTGGTAGACTTTTACCTGAAAAATGGCACAGGATCTGCACTTATCAAGAGCTAGGCATTTCAGAGTAACTCTAAAGAACTAGAATCCTTTTCCTCTATTTTCAAACTTTGAACATACTCTGATTCTAGCACAAGTGTTGCAGTGTTGTTGTGATTCTCAATCATATTTCACTGACATAACTGGAAATATTGTAGCACCAAACCACCTGACCATTAAGTGTCTGCCAATGATTTCTGCCTCCCCACACTTCTCCTCAATCTTGCAAACTCTGCTTGTGAAATCTTTAATAATTTTTCACTGATTTCATAAAACTACTTTCTTTTTTTCTATATAGATCAACACCTACCTACATGCTCACAAGCTGACTTCATCAGCTTTAAACATGTTGTCTGGGACTTGCATATGCCACTGCTTGAAGTAAAGGTTGAGCTCAGTACCTTGAGCAAGGAGAAGACTTGTATATCAATAAATGATCACACCTCAAAAAGCCAAGTGACCATAAAACAAGTTAGGCAGATCTGAGCTTGAGGTCTGCCTCCATATGTCATGTTTCCCCCTCCCAGGATGTAACAGAGCTAATGTCAGAGAAGTCAGCTATGAACACCATTTCTGGGGCCCTAACATCAGGAGCTGCAAACACTACCACCAACAGTGCAGCTGTAGCCAGAAGACCTGGTGGGTATGCACAGGACAGCCCAACAGCTGAGGAACCTCCTTTCCCACTGTTCATTAATGGTTTTAATTAACAACAGTATTTACCTCCTTTCTGCCAGTTTAATTCTCATATGCCAAGGAGGTTTGAAAAACCCAGCGTTCCTATCTGCAGTGAAGACAGGGCAAGGGAAATAATTTCTTAAAGCTCACCCACAGGGTTTGTAGTAGAACTGGGAACCCACTTTGGGTCTCCTAAGTAAACAATGAGTGCTTTCAATGCTTGTCCGAGCTTGTACTGTATTTAACCAGCTCAATCACATGTGCTCTGGCTCTCTGCTGCAGGCGCAGCTTAAAATGTACACCAAAAGAAGTGGTAGAATTTTGAAATAGAGTTTGCAAAAGACTTATCTGGGAGAAATATATTGAAATTCAGGTCTTTGTTCATACTCTTCAGTCATGTTCAGTAATTTTGCAGTGGAGCCAGACAGGGTTTCAAGTCAAAGCAGCCAAAGCAGAGGAGAATGTTTTCATCAGCATTTTGAACAGGTTTTGTTTGATGTTATCTCCCTCATGCTGGTTGATTGCTTACTCTAACCCTCCCACACATCTCTCAATTTCTTTATTCCCTCCCCTCCCCAGAAAAGACTAAAATAAAATTGCTATTGTTGTGCCTTCATGTCGTATTTCTTCTCCTTGCTTTTTGTCCCAACTATTTCAAATCATAATCTATCCAAGACAGAGGCTGTCTGATTTTCTGTGTTGGTAAATTATGTGAAATGTGATACCCAAACTGAAGACGGGCCCTCAGGCACTAGCAAATGAACTTTGGCACTTCTTGATGAAGTGATTAATGCATCTATCTCACATTTCTGCCAGAGGTCACTATCATTCAGGAGCAAAGGGAGATATACACTTGCTCTCCAGCCATCTCACATCATGCTCAGGGTAATAACATGAGCAGCTTCCAACTGTCTATACAAGTTACTGTGCCAGGCTGCAAATTGCAAGAACCAAGGAAAAACAATCAAAATGTTCACCCATATCTTCCAAACTATTTTCCTCAACTGCAGAGCTCCATTTCTTAGAACGAAAATATCATTTCAGTACCAGCATGTTTAACACTTCAGAAGAAGAATTTGCACAGAATAGATTGATTGTACAAATCCTTAGTAAGCAGTTTCCATCTGTTTTCTGCATCAGTTTGAAGAGAGGTGCTGTAGGAACCATAGAAATTTCTCTATAGCAACAAGAGGGCTTGTGTTGTAACCCTGGTTCTACCATCTCAAAGTCCAGGATAATTTAGCAATTAAATATTTAGAGGGATTTGTTCAGTGGCCTGAAGCACAACTAGGCAAACTCATCTCCTGCTGAGTTTGAGAGCTGGATTTCCAATTGCCCCTATGATACGAACAACTCTCACTCCAAAATATAACAAATACAACTTGTACTGGATAAATAGGTGATAGCACCATCATTTATGTTCATATAGAGTTTAATAGTTACATATTTCACAGCGGATCAGAAATAGAACTTAAGACACTTTTTGTGGTTTCTTGGTTTCCCTTCCCTGGCTGCCACAGGTACTGCCACAGCCCCTGTGGCTAACATGTCCCAGTGAGGTCAAGGATGCTGGGCATGACTCTTGCCCATGTACCCACACTGTCCCAGGGACTGGACAAGAGAAAGGCAGCCCTGTCTACCACTTTTCTCATCTGCAGGTTTCTGTCTCTGTATCCACCACACTAAATTGCCCAGTCCAAGAAGAGGAGCTGTTATTTGCCATGGGGACAAAAAGGCTGCCCAGAGCACAAGTGAGATGGAAGGGTGATGTCCACACACCTAACACACTTCCCTGGGCAAGAGTTGTAGTGTTGTCCTAGAGTCGCTGCAGGCTGGGGAATGGACAGAAACCCAGAGAGGAGTTTGAAACCACCAAAGGCTCATGCTTTCTCCTCAGGAAGCCCATTGTGGAACAAAAAGGAAGCAGGGGGTAGAAAAAGAGATGTTTTGAAATTCAGCCATAAAGCTAACACTGCCATTTCTTGTTTCCTTCTCTCCCAAAGGCATGTTAGTCAGGCAGAGCTGCACTGCTCACGGATCAGGTAAAAGGAGATTAGTAGGGAAGTCCTATGGTAGCAATTAGCAAAGAAAAGGAGGGGGAGGGGGGAACTCTGTTTCTGATCTTCAAACCCATTTCTTTCTACAGCACCAAATCCTATCCTTTCTACGAGGTTTACCAAGAGTTATCCTCCCTTCCTAACCTTACCTTTACTTCACCAGCCTCTAACCAATTACGAGGGTGATTCAAAGCCAAACAATGCTTTTGTATCCTGCTAGGCCACTTTTATCCACCATAAGTGTTTGTTACATGCACTGCCCACTTCACCTCTCAGGTCAAGTCTACACGCAGCTCCAGGTTCTGCAGTCCTCCTCTCCTCCTGAGGCCAGAAGGGTTTTATGGGCTTCACTGAGTATCAGTGGTTAGTTCCAGCCTCTGGACTACAAGCTGAACAGCCCTGGATTTTACAGTCATAAAGCACTGATACAGAAAGTCAGTCTTAAACACTTCTTCATTTCTCTTTTTGTTATAGTTCAAGATATACCTTTATAAATTGTTGTGCAAGGGCATGGATCAGTACACATGGTTCCAAGATTATGTAAGAACATGTCTTTTATCACTGAAAGCATGGAAGGGTAGACTTATCTATTCCATAGTCTTAATTTGTTTTGGGAAAGAGATTAATTTAATCAACCCAGAACTTTCTGCTTGCCTAATCTTTCTCTGTCAGAGTTTCCCAATCCACATTCTTCTGGAAGTAGAAAGGGCCCTAAGCAATGACATGGTTGAAGTTTACCTGGCAAGGAAGGAAATCTTGGACCGAAATGTCTGTCCACAGATAAGGTGGGAAATGAACACTTTCATATGTTATGAAATTTACAATTGTTACTACTGGACAGCTAGACTGCATTATTTCAAATATTGGCTGAACACTATTTGCTGATACTCTTAGATACAGCAAAAAAATTATGTCATGGTTTGGAGTTGCTTTTATTTGCTTTATATCTTCTTCAACAAAAGAGTGCAGAATGGCTTCCTTTTTCTGCTATAAAGTAGAAAGACTTGAAAAGCAGATTATGAAGAGCTCTAAAAACAAAGACAGACTTTAAAAATAGGATTTTTTACTTTGTGTAAAACAAATTAGTTTTGGTTACTTCAACCAACCCTTAAATCATGTATTAAGTGCTCATTATATTGGAGAAATATTTATATCTCCTTGGAGAAACATGTAGATGAACTCCAAAGGTAGTAGACATATGATGCACATTTAAGAAAAAAAATATGACACTTGTTATCATTTACAGCTAGCATAAAATTTAGCAAACATTTTAAAAGGTTAATAAAAAATCAAAAAAATTAAAAAACTTATTAAAAAAATGTTGAAGAAAGCTGAAGTTCACTAAAAGCTTCTAAGCACTTTATATTTCTTTGTAAAAGTCTGTATAATAATACCTCTTCTTTCAGACTCTAGGCTATCTTCAATTTATGGTTTCATCCTATCTCGCCAGACCCTTCCTGTCTCACTTTCTGGCTCAGGATGCTCCACTCCCTTTTGTTGAAATAGTAGGAAATTCACAGTTCTAACAGGAAGGCCCCACCTTCCAAGAGTAGTCAGATGTCATTTTATGACTCATTTTTCATGGATAACCTTGTTAATATGAAATACAGTTAATTAAAAAAAAAAAATAAAGAGTCTAAACTAACAAAAAAAGCCCCAAAAGAGTTTTATCTGAGTTTTGGCTACTCCTCTTTTCTTCCCTTAAATTTCCACATACGGGCCATGTTTTCTCTTTCCTTCGATGGAAGGAAAGGCTTCCATTTCTCACTGTTTATTAAGGAATGAAAAATCATTTGACCTGTTTTCTAAGTCTTTACATGCAATGTGTAATTGATGGCAATTTCAGTTTTTTATGTACTTAAGAGCTTGATATCTGCTGGCTGAAAACTGGTGGACATATGGAACTTCAGTCAGCTGACTGCACTTAGACATATAGATATAGAGCTTATCTTTCTAGAGTAAGTCAGGAGGCTACAGGTAAAACACAGAAGCTCTATTCCTTCTGGAGTAACATTTGAAGGCCAGGAAGAACATAACAAAGTAGTTAAAAAAAGATATGCATTGCTTAACATTAGGAAACTAAATTGAGTGTATTGCATCTAAATCAATACACAAATTCTGCAAACTATAACGCTATTCATACAGGTGATTCCTGTGTTAAAATCTCATTCCATTTCCATGACCTGAGACCATAAAAATTTACTCTGTTCACTCTTCTGTTAAAGAACTCACCTAGCAACAGAAATTAACATGATTCAATTAAAAGAGTTTGGGCTATAAGAAAGAAAATGGAAACTCCATAAGAGTCTAATGCAATTTGGGAGCCTAAATCCTGTTATGATTGCAGGTTGCTAGACATTCAACAGAAAATGATACAGACTTTTGAGTCTGAAGTATTGCAGCAAAAGCAGGAAATATTTGACAGCTCTTTATAGCTTTTCCTGTGATACCTGAGATGAGCAGAGATCCTCAGGGATCAAATCCCAGGTAAAATGATGTGTGAGAGAAAAGAAACACTAAAAATAGTATTGAAAAGTAAAAGAAGCTTTATGCTTAACTTCTGGAAGACTTACCATAATTTTAGAGTTTTAATGGTAGTAGTGGATTATGGCTAAGATCAACTCATGTCTGCTGCAGCATAAATTTCATTGTGTTAGAAGTGTAAGTGATTTGCGATTATAAATTGTACTTAGGTACATCAAGGAAATCTTTAATTGGAAAGAAGTCCAAGAGGGCCACTGGTTATCTCAAGGATCCCTCATTGGCAGGAGTGATGTTCATCCCTAATCCTCCATGCATCACAAGTCTCATGCCAGCTTTTTAGATGGCTCAGCCGTGCTTCCACTTGCCTTGGCTCATCTTCTCAGTGTCCTGCCAGGGACTTCTGGCACTTCTACTTATCCTGCCAGGGAAATTCCAGCTTCAGATGTTGAAGTAGGTGGCTGTGTCCCAAAAAGTCATGAAGCTCAGACTTATTGGTCTCGCTTGAAATAGGAGTGAGCTTTTTCCCTGGCCTTTCACAAGTTATGCAGCTCTCTGCCAGTGCAGAGGGTCTCTTTTCCATATTTGCCTGGATGGTGAGGAGGACATTGGCTGTGGTGAAGGGAAGGGCAAAGCCTACTGCCCTGGGCTACTCAGTGATAAAAAGCACTTTTCCTGTTCCATCCTCAGACCTGGAGATTATTTTGGCATTTCCTATTTCAGTGGCCAGGACAGTAGCAAGGGAGAGACATGGGGAGTTTTTGGCAGGAATCACTTGGCTCTTTTCCTCTCCTGCAGTACCCACTGAGGCAGTAGGGAATGGGCAGGACAGAGATGCAGGAGGAGGAGGTAACTCCCTTTCAGCTGCCAGAATGTTATCTGCCTGGCAGGGAGGGCATAAACATTTGTTTAGCGAAGCCACATATCTGCTAGTCTTCATTAGTCAACAACACAGTATCCCTATATATTCTTGCCAGTGATGAGTGAGAGAAGGAGAAAGATACCTACTTTTCCTATATTTGTTCCGGATGGGAGAGGAACATGGGAAAATGTGGAAAGAGGCAAGATGCGATCTGGAGTTACACCCACAGGGTCTCTGTCAGAGATATGTCTTTTCATCACAGGGGTAAAGAGACTATATTTTTGGTTCTTTCCTGTGCAGAACCAGGAACTGGACTTGATGACCCTTGTGGTCACTCCCCCCTCAGGATATTCTGTAACTGAGTTGCTTGGTATTCTCAGTGATGCTTAAAGAGGAATGGGCACTGTAACTGCTTGGCACTGTAACCTCAGGCAGGGGTGGGACAACCATCCCAGCATCTGCAGAAGACCAGGAATGCTCCTATGACAAGGCTGGGAATGAGCAGCTTCCAGGGCAGTCTTGTTCTGAAGATCAGATGGTATTTGCAAACGTTGAGGGTGAAGCTGTGCAATGTGGACAGAGAAGTCCCTCCCTGGGCTACAATGTATGTTCTTTGTGAGCTCCTGCCACTGCAGCCCAACAGGAAGGACTCCAGCTTGCAAGTGGCAAGGCACAGGGACTGAGTGGTGTAATAGGAACTGATGTGGATGGAGGTGTTGGTTAACAGAGAGCAGGAAAACTCCAGTGTCTGGGAGATTGCTCTGGCAGCTGGGAAGAATTGTGGTGATGGTTACTTGGGAAGCATCATAAGACAATTTTTCTCCATCTTGCGCAGGCAATGGAGTGCATGTGAGTAAAGACTGGAGATGCAGAGAAGGAGGAGAGACATCCACAGACTGTTCTCTGGATTTGGAGAGGTGCTGGCAGCCCTGGTAATCCTTATTTTAAATTCACAGCTTTGCAGCAGAAGTGGGAGAGTGAGATCAAGAGCCAGAGAAGAGGCAGAACAGCCTCATCAGTTTCCTTGCCCAGGCTGGTTCAGGAAAGACTGTCGTAGAAGCCTTGGGTAGCACAGGAGCAGCCAAGAGCTACAGGGTATTGATAAGTGCCTGGGAGTTCCACTTGGATGCATGGCTGGGAGTTGTGTTGGTGACACAAGGTGACCTGAAGTGGCTTAGATAGCTGACAAGTTCTTCAGAAACTGGTATCTTGTGAGGAATAGGGCTGGCTCAGAGGTCTGTACTCATCGAGGTGTGTGAAAGAGTTGGTATCTTCAAAAAGAAATCTGCATTAATTCAGTATCAATACTTTGACCTTGCAGTCATTCCTTAGCATGTGATCTCTACCAGTAAGACTAAACATCCTGTAACATATTGCTATCCCCAGCTATTCGGTTATAGAAATTAATCAATAGCATTGGTAGCCCTTTCATTGCTAAACTGAAATCCTCTGGAGTTCTCTCCCAAATTAAATCGGTCAATGTCCCTATTATCTTTATTTTCAGATATGCTTAGTTTCAAAAAGGTGTTCTGATTTAATTGTGATGTCTGTGAGACATTTGAAATTTAAATCTTAAACATTCTCTCAAAACATTTTTATAGAGTCCTAAACTTGAATTTACATCAGTGTTTTAACACTCCTGGACCACCACTACTCAATCTTTGCCTGGCAATGATGAGATAAACTCTGCTTTCAGGGTTGTGCAATGACATAAATTCATGGCACTTGGATTTACTTTTCAGTTGTTCATTCTCTAGCAATGAACCCTTTCTGTTCACAATCTGTGCACTTGCCTGTCTCATGCACACACATCCACTAACATGTAATCTCAGTCAGCATACTATTATCCTACAAAGATCACACTGGAGCTAGAAGGAGGAATTCTCCATGTGGTAAACTAATCCAGTGACATTTTCAGTGTGACAAGAAACAGGGTGTGCTGTAATTCTAACCAGACAGTCTGTTATTGAAAGATACATGGTCCAATTTCTTGTCTAAAATGCAGTTTTTAATAGGGACCAGATCTTTGGGGTGCTAATCTAAGCCAAATTAAACTTTGTGTACTATGAGGCTTAACTATCATTACCATTTGTGTACTTCAATATCATGTAACTCTTTCACTACTTCTTGTTTGCAATGTAATGTCATCTTTTTTTTTTTTTTTTTATGAAAACCAATGCAAAAGTTAGGACAAAAAGAGAAGCAGCTCTGAACGTTAGACATCAGTTACACTTTAATATATTTAAATTAAATAGTTTATTATTCTTATAGGGTTGATTCAGGAAAAAATCTTCTGCCTGAATCTGTAGAAGGAGAGGAAAACTTCATATGGGAAATTCAAGGGAAACAGGAGGCCATCGAAGGAGCACAGTGCTGGTGTCTGAAGATGGTGTCTGTCCAGTCAACTCACTAGCAGTCTTAATTCGCAGTGTTCTCTGGAGACATTTCTGTTAAAAAAAATATATTCCGTTTTGAAGTTAGAAGTTATGGTCAATAGAAAAACAATTTTGTTAAAGGCATGATTGACCAATCTGTGTTCTGTATGTTCGGACAGAGTCCCTTAAACTACAAAAAAAAAAAAAAAAACCCCCCAAAACCAAAAAAAAAAAAAAAAACAAGCAAACAAACTATGCCGGTCTCCCTGAAAAGTTGCCATTGATCTGCATATATTATGCAGACCAAAGTCTCAGTAGTGCTGTTTTCTAACTATCTCCATCTGGATCACCGAGTTCTGAACTAAGAAACCTCTTCCCATTTGGATCATAATTTTGACCAGAGCATTATATATCCCAGAACCTCTGGGCCAAGGGAATCTGCGTCATTAAAATGTCCCAAGAATTGTATTACTGAAGGTGTAAATCATAGGTTGTTGTTTACCAAGAAATGCTATGGGTTACACTGGCTAGTACCAAATCAAAATGAGGAAATACAAATGTGTTTGTACATTCTACATCCTGAATTGATCATGTATAGCAGCATTGTTTGTGGGATAGATTTTCCTTCTGGGAACATCTGAAAAAGTTACAAGTCCTTTTAAGATGATCTCAGTACTTGTAACACTTTACATCCCCTAAACACAAAAAGCCAAGAGCAAACTTGTTCCAGTGCTCCAAGTTGTTTCTTTCACTGAGTCCCACAGCTCTGACAGGACCCTGACTGCCTCCAAGCACCCAGGGTTTGGCTTCCTGGGCTGAGGGTCAACCTAGAAGCAGTGCAGCTGGTGGCCTTGAAATAAAGAGCCAGGAGCAAGGGGCTTCCCTTTCTTCACTCAGGGCTCCTACTCCCAGTCCCTGTCCATGCTGCAGCTGCAGTCACCCTGCAGGCTGTCCTGTCCCTCACCCAGACCAAGACCTTGCTGACTTCCATGACTTTCTTGGTGAGTCTAGGTGATGCTGGTGACCATCTGTAGGAATGAGACCTAAAGCCATGAGATGTGACGTGAGACATGTGGTGAAGGCATTTCCATGAGTCGTGCCATGAGATGTGTGGCTAAGGGATTACCATGCTGAGAGGGTGGTAGGTGGAGGCTAGATGACTCCTATGGCTGCCTCAGCCAGACAAAAGAGGGAGCAATAAATTCTCATGGTTCTGTTATGTCTCTGTTTTGTATAAAACCCACATTCTTTGTAATCTCTCTCTTTGTATCTCTAGATATTCCTAATTTGCATATAAACTGGCTGATCCCCCACCCATGACATCATTAACAGGATATTTGACTACAGTCTCATTTCCACTTCCACTTCTCTCAAAAGTATAATTTGGCATTTGAAATCCTCAGTGGCAGAGGATGATAATGCAACCACCTTCAGACAAACTGACAGGCTTGCTTGACTCCCCTCCACAAAGCAGGGACACCTCTTCGGTAAGATTTGCGCCTCCAACCTCATTGGAGTATACCCAGGAACACTTGTGCATAGTGCTAGACATTTATGTTGTCACTGGCAGTCTAACAGGAATCTAAAACCCGTTGCTTCAATAAATCTCACTGTTGGTGAATCTGAAAGTTCTTACTGGAACTCGATCAGACTTAAGAGTGTTGGGTTGGTAAACCCCACTGCTGGTGAAACTGTGATCACACCATGAGACCAGACTTAGAATGTAGCGCACTACTGGTGCCTCTGGGATCTTATTGCATGTGACCAGACTTAAAATGTTGTGCTGGCTATTGTCAGAAATTAAGCCCAGCTGCACCCAGCCCCTCTGATTTCTGAGGACCAGCTGGAAAGTAAGGGGATTTATTTTCTGCCAAATTTATGTACTTTTAATACAACAGTGTCTCTGCACCTGACGCTGCTCTTGCCCTGGGGGTTGCCTTCCTGACCAGGCCTGGGAGCTGTGGTGGTGCTTTGCAAAGGTCAGGCTGTGACTGACTCTTGTCACTGTCCTAGTCCCATTCCAGTCTGCATTGCAGGGCAGAGATTTGCTGGCCTCTGTCCAGCCCTTGGTCCATGACAATCCTTTTATCTGGGCATTTAACAGATAAATTAAAAGGCATTGAATAAAATAGTGTTGATTTAATTTCTCCTCTAAACAGTGACATCTAATACGGAGCAGCATTTAACTCTAGCTCTGGGTCCCCTGGTGGCCATGGTAAAGGTGCAAGCCGATAGGGATGATTAATATTTTCCATCTGAATGCAAGTACAATGGTGGAATGTGAAAGGGTTTATGAGAAGTACCAGGCTGGCCCTGCTGGAAGCTCCATTCTTCAGTTTTTCCACAGACTCAGTACAACGCGGACGGTGGCAATAAAGTGGTGTTCTCGCTGCCCGCTCTACTGAAAAGTGTGTTCTAAGCAACTGCTACATGGGGTGGAAAGTTTAGCTCTGTCCCAGTGCCCATTCTATGTTTGTCCTTTTGGCTGAGACTGCTGAGGAGCGGGTTGTGTGAGGTTACTTTACATTATATGTACGGTTTAGTGTCCTCTGGCTGCTGGCATCTGACTGCCCAGGCCTGTCCCATATGCCTGCATGCCCTCCAAGCCCTCAAACACATACATAGCAGCCAGTCCTGACTTGCAATCACGACCAGCTTGGTCTGGGTTTGAATAAATGACTTTAGCCAGTACAAATCCCCAAGTCACCCTGTTACACAACATAAAAAAGTTCCAAGATGGAGGTCCTTTTTGTTTGTCCATATATTGAAGACTTGGACCTATGGATGACGAATTAAACAAATAGAATGTTTTATATGTCACAATGTTAATTTAATCCATGCATGGTACATGATGAATTTCACATTGGGTCCTACAGGTGTCAAGTAATTTCAAACTGACTTTATCTGCATGTCTGACATACATCTACATTCACAATTTTAGCTAAATTTCTCTTCATCAACATAAAAATCTTTCTAAAGAGTCTAAAGTTTTAAACTATATTAATATTCTTATCTTCATAATATAAACACCTCAGTTTTAAATGTCACTTTATTTGTGTTTATTCAACAGATCACTGAATCTTATGTATAATGATTTCCAAGAAACACAATAGCTTTGTTTTTGTAAACTAAGAGAGAAGTAAGACAGATATAGTACTAGCAGAAAAAACAAAACTTCCTGTTTAAATAAGCTATTATACAGACATAAATAATCCCAAAGTAAGATTTTTATATTTATATCATATGCAGTGACTTCTTATAATCCCTTTAAACAGGTTCACAACCTTTTTTTTTATTTATTCATTGTCTGTTTGGCACTTAAGCACAAAATCCACAGATGATATACAAACTGACCACAGTTCTCACTGGTTTCAGACAAGGACTTTAGGACAGTGCTGCATAATGTATATTTAATTCTTATTAAACCATCTCTTTTAATTTTCTTGCTGTTTGAGAATCTAAGACATGTGTGTGCTCAGAACAACACTGACATTAATAAAAAGGTCAAATAAAAGTGCTTATAATGAGCCAACAAAGCTGGGATCTGAGCCAGGCGTTTATGGACTAGCTTTGGCATAAAAGTAGACTTTCCACTCTCCTGAAAGCCAGATGTATTTGGTTGCTGTCCTCACCACTGCAATCAGAACTCTTTGATGATTCTGGAACTAGTAAATTACTGTTTAACCAATTATTCAGTTCTTCCCCTACATCTATACCAGGAATTGGAGTACTGTCCTCTTCTGTCCTAGGCTTTTTCTCAGATTTGAATAAGCAACCCTCTCTGCTACCTCTGGAAAAGGAATAAAGAAAGGGACAATTGCATACAAAGGCCTCCAACCTCTGAACAGGAGCAGATGAGAAAATAACTAGCAACCCCCATTGGTCTGACACTCTGAAAGAGTTTTTTGGGGCAAGTAAAGTCTAGGAGAGAATGAGACCAAATGCTAAGTGTACGGTGGAATTGGCAAGTTTACCACAACATTAATGGAAATACTGTTGCATTAATTCTTCCTTTGTGGTTTAGACATTTTCTTGGACAAACTCTGGTATTAAGCTCTCTAAGTATTTTTTCCTCCATAGCTAGTGTATTTTAGTGAAAGACTACCTATAGAGTAAGGTATTATGCAGACTGAGTAACTACTTTGAATCTGTTTGGGAGGAGCTAAACCTGTACTGAGCAATGATATAAGAGAGAAGACATATCAGTACCATGACATCCAGACGAGGATGAAGAATGAAGCTTCAAGTCTTCACTCTAGTGCCAAGATTCAGGGGCACACTAATGAGGTGCTTAGCTCCCTATGGATACTTCTGATACTAAAATCTAAAAGAACATTTTTTCAGTCCTCTTATCCTCCACATAAATTCACACTCCTGTTGATATTGGAATATGTTCTCTCTTTCTGAAAGATTTTCCAGGACAAAGTAACGTGGTCCATAACTCAGGTTTTAAAGGACCAAACTACTGTACGCATAAAATAGCTGGAGCTCTGACAATTCCATCCTCACAGCTTGCTCTCCAGAGCCGAGCTGGCAACCTGAGTGGAAGGAGGTGTCAGAGGCGTTTGCTGCCTTTGGGACAAAACCTGGGATTCTAAGAATGTGGTATTTTTCTGTGTTTTCTGTCTTCCCAAGAGACAAGAAAACAGCAATCATTTTACAATAGAAATTAGACACTATAGATAAAGGTAATATCTAAATGTAATGTGAAAAATGCACCTGTTTTACTTGCGAGACACCAAAACTCTAATGGCAAAAATACCCATTCCTTGTATTTTTTCTTTTCCCCTGTGGATTAGAGAATTTGTCAATGCATATTAAAATTATAATAGTAATAATAATAGTAAAATCCAGGCTTAAGTTTATATGAGTACAAAAGTGAAGGTTCTACGTTACTCTCAGAGGAGCTATATAGTGTGGCTAACATATAAAGTGGCCAATCTGCTTTAGAGATTATTTTAAATGAACTTTCATTATCTTAGGACATTAAAGTGAAGGTGGAAAAACTGTTTAATGTAAGTATTTCTTTAAAAAAAAAAAAGCCAAAATTTTTCCAAAAATGAAGTATTACCACTATCCTAATATTACTACTCAGACTTAATGAAATTTGCCAGAGCAAATATTTCCATCACCATCCATACAATTTCTTGCAGTCTTATCCAGTACTGATTGGGCTATAGGGAATTTCCCCTTTAGTTTGTAGAAATGGGATATAGTCTTGGAAATTACTTTGGGAACTTTTAGGATATGGAAGAACACATTTTCTCTAGAATTTGTATTTGAATCACCTAGGGAGAAGATAAGAATTTCCCTATGAGCTCAGAAGAATTTGGAGGTTTAGGCTTTGTACCTTGGAACACTTGAGAACCTACTCTGAAGTTGATATTTTCCAGCACTCCCAAGTCTGTGTTTCAGATGACAGGTCTCCCAGTCTGTAGCTCCAGAGCTCCTACCTCCACTTGAGTTTAGGAACTTCTAGGTTCTGTTCTCCCTGTCATACAGACTGAAGAGGAGCTGGAAGCAATCAAGCTCAAACACCTAGGTTTGTATTATACCAAACAAAATGTTTCCATTTTCAAAAAAATTTTAATTCTCCAGATTTACCTGTTTGACAGATTATGCTCAAGACATGTTCTGAGAGAGAGCAAGATCCATTTTTGCAGCCTGTCAGATTTCCCAAAGAGCAGAAATATAAGTCCAACAAAAAAAGAGCCACATTTGTTAATCCCTATACTGCCAGTAATCAGCTGTAAAGCTGGTCAAAGGGAAAACCCTCAAAATCTTCATCAGAAACTAAAATCCAAGGCCAGAAGAGGATCCACAGCTCAATCTCTATAATACAACTATACTTTTGAAAAGCCCATGAATGTAACTTTTCAGTCCTGTATGTATTTAGGTCTGCACTAACAGATTTCAGAGATTAAATCCCTATTTAAAAAAACTCTTATTTTGCAAATTCACAGGACAGATCTCCTTTGGCATTCATTTTAAACCTGAAGGGATACCTAGGGTATGATGCCTTAAAGTTGTCAGAACCAAAGAGAACCTTTTCATTACACTGATACGATAAAGAGCTTAAGTTCAGCCTAATGGTCAGTGAGTCTTTGTCTGCATAACCTAGAAAAATAAAATGGAAATGCCAAGAGAACAGTATTTTAACATAACTACTTATTTTTTTGGCAATTTAGCATCTTTATAAAATTCAGGAGGTTTATGTTTTTTCTGAAGTCACACAAATTCTTTAAATGTCAGCCTGAAATTTTCTCCTTGCCAGTTATTTTTCTGGTGTGAAATGCAGTTCTTTTTATGTTTTTTTTCCAGAAATATTTTTTTTCACTGAATAAAACAACAAGACTTTTACAGTAGCACTATGCCTATGTTTTATACTCATGGACATGTATTTGAAGCTTAGGTATCTTGGATACAAACTGCAGGAAGTTCTTTTCCACAAATGTGTCCATATTCATTTACATCTATGAAACAAGAATTAATATGTAATTAAGCATATTATCTACAGTATATTAACAATTGCAGAAATACCATATCCTCAGCACTTCTTTGAAATCATTGTTTTAGTTATAATACACATTGGAGAAAGGGACTGCAGAACAGTTACTCAGAAGAGCTGAGTTACCATTATGTCTGATCTCAGGCAAGAGGCTGGGAAAAGTCCATTTCTCCTATCTAGCTGATTACATCAAATTTTTACACAACCACAGGTTGATAGCATAATAAAGTTCAATACAGAAGCTTGCCAAGTAACTAATAAAGGACAGAGGACGACTGAATCAAGGAATCTAGGCTAGAAAGTCCAGAGACTAACCAACAGATAAAAAAAGGCGAAACCCCACTATTTAAAAGAAAATTAGTTTCAAATTCTGTACATATTGTGAGACTTCAGAGAGAAGAGATGTTTCATGAAGTACCCCATTCTCTTAGAGAAAGGCAGTCATGAGAAGCTGGAGTAGTAGGATCATTCCTGAGGATTGCAATAGATGGTCACTAACAGAAGTATTTTTTGGCACAGTCCTGCCAGTATTTGTTGTAAACATTTGCAATTTTTTTTTCTTCCTGGGGAATTAAGGATAATTGCTATTTTTTTTTTATTTTACTTACTTTTACTCAAGAATTATTTTAAGCTACCTGAATAACAAGAAGTTGTTACATAGCTTGGATATGAAAAGAAAAAAGCCCCATCCCAATCAGAATAATAAAGCAATCACAGAATCATAGAATTGTAGAGTGGCCTGAGTTGGAAGTGACCTTAGTTGATCAGAGCCCCATCCAACCTGGTCTTAAACACTTCCAAGGATGGGGCAGCCACAGCTTCTCTGGGCAACCTGTTCCAGTGCCTCACTAGCCTCATAGCTAAGTATTTCTTCCTAATATCTAATCTAAATGTACTCTCTTTCAGTTTGAAGCCATTACCCCTTGTACTGTCACTACATGTAAATTGTAAATAGCTTCTCTCCATCTTTCTTGTGGGCTCCCTTTAGGTACTGGAAGGCCCAGGTCACCCCAAAGCCTTCTCTTTTCCAGTCTGAACAAACCAAATTCTTTCAGGATATAGCAATGTCTTTGCAACCTCTTCTAGCACATGGCAAATGATTGGCTCTCATTTCTGAACCCTACAAACTACAGGGGGTGTTCCACAGCCTGGCACACACATAAAACCTAAAGCTAAACACCTACCTATTGAGAACACCCATGTATTTATGTTCTGCCCTGAAATGGGGATTCTTTGAGAGGAGATTCTTTTAGAGTGTGACTGCCAACACATGAAACCACTGAAGGTGAAGCTATCATTTGAAAATAAACTATAGGAAAGCTGGAAAAGATATTTTCTGTTACAAAACTTTTAGTGTTTTTTTGTTTGTTGTGGGTTTTTTCTCTTAAAAACACAAAGTATTTTTTAAATGTGTCTCAGTTTGAGACAATTTGGAGGGGCAGAGAGCTCAGATCGAAGTCTCCTTCCACCAGTTCAATACCCCTGGTTCTCTCCAATACAGAGAGAGAGACAGACAGACAGACCATACGTGCCCAGATGTAAGTGAAAAAATAACTCTTTATCAAGAAGAATTCTAAACAATACTGATAAAACTGTGTTGAGCTAACCAGAAAAATTCCCAAGCTCCTGCCCACTGGACCAAAATAAGATGGCAGGCAGCCTCCCCCCACCCCTTAAAACCTGTCAGGAATGGTTTGGAGGGTCAGTGCTGGAGTGAGGCTGCAGTGCTGGCACAGGCAGTTGGAGCAGGGCTGAGACTGGAAGGACCCACAAGACACCCACTGGTTCAGCAATGGGACCTGGTCGCTGCAACTCCAATGGTGGTTGTAGTCCTGATCCACCATGGTGGTGGTCCCATGAAACAAAGGAAAGAGACACTCAACCTCCCTCTTGAAGTCCACGTGTGGTCTTTTATTGGGCTCAGGTAGGTGTGAATGCCTCTGGTACCTCCTCTGGGTAGAGAGTTCTTCACTGGATGATTAACACTGGATGATTAACACTGGATCATGGGACATTTCAAGAGTCTTTGACACCTTCTAAGCACAGGTGGATCCATTATGACCATCAGCAGAGGTGAATATCTTCAGGCCATGTGAGTGAATTGTCCTGATGCCTCCCCAGGGGAGTTATCACAGATGAGTCATTTGTGTAAGGACAAAGAAACAACACCCAGCTGGTAGCCTGAGGTGGCAGGTGTGCACACTCCTCTGAGTCATCAGCCTGCCAGTCTCTTCACACTGGTGGAGACATTCTTCTCCTAGGAGAGTGCCATCCTTATCTTAATTCCCTCCCCACAGTCTAAATTAGTAGGCATATTTGGAGAAAAGAGAAAAGAAGAGATGGATACTAGTCTTTGTGTAACCCAGGGCAATATGTTTTGATCCTTATTTAGTATACATTTTGTTCAATTATATAAAGCAACTTTATGATTAAAACAGTGTTGGGCTTTGACCTCATTCTACTGGGTCACTCACTGCCTGTGTGGGAGATGTTAATTCATAATGTAACCCCTAGTTTAAGAGCTGGGAAATACTAGATGCGTCATCTCTTTATTCTTAACAATATGGTAGTCTGGGGTTTTTATCTTTCTACATTTGGGGATTTAAAAATCAGTGCAAAATTCTCAAAATCCTCAAAACTACTAGGAATAAGTGATCAAGCAGAATCAATTAAGTGAGCTCAGTTGTCTACAAGAAAGCCTTGTTATGGGGCTTCATCATTTTCTGTAAAAGGCACCTTGATTTTGAATAGAAGGGGTTGGTTGGACGTCTTCAGAAACAAGCAAGAGTCTAGTAAAACAAAAACCACAGTTTCTCCATCCTTCAGCTGTATATCTACACAAGGTTTCACCCAAGCTATTCCTTTTGAAAAGGTCTTCTGGATCAGCCCATGCAGCATGTGAGGACGTTGATTTTCCAGGCTTTGAAAAGGACACTGGAATAGAGTGTCTTGTAATATCTAGTAATTAAATTAGCTTAGTGAGAACCAGACAGATCCACTCAGAGTGTAAATAAATCCTTCACATGCCAAAAGAGTACTGTTAAGACATACAGCATTATCACAGACATAAAACATAAGTAAAAATAAATCTTTGTAAATTTTGCTTTTGCAAAATAAAATGTAATTGTCTTTCACTTTGACTTCAAAGGCATAAATCATAATTTTAAATAATCATACTGCCTTTTGAAGTCCTTATTAAAATCAGGCATTGTCCCAATGTGCATATCCTACTTCCGTAAGGAAATATTTTTTTTTTTTGCTTGTAGCTATAAAAAGAATTCTTTCTACTTTTGAGATAAAATTCTTCTTCCTAAAGTTGACAGGTTGAAGGAGCTGGACATCAAAAGAAAATAGAGATGTTTTATTTCTAACTTATTCCTTATTTGAAGACTGAAGGTTTCCTGGGCTTTCTATATACTGTCACAGGCCTAATAGAGGTCAACCAGAAAGCAAAGTAGTCAGAAAATTGAACAAGTGTATTAAAGAGGTAAAGATAAATACAAAATGATACAATAAGTAGCAGTGATACCTTGGATCATTTACTAGCTATTCAGCTAGTAAAAGAAGGTCTAGAAATGCAAAATTTGAGAATAAAAAAAAAAGAGGAGATTAGTAAAAGAGGAAATATGTAAAAGAATTTCTCAGAATCTTTTACATAAACTGCTTTAACATCTCCTTTAAAAAACTACTTTTGTGGTTGGCAGTTCTCTGCTTTTTCTGACTTTCTGTTCTCCCAGAAATCTTGGAAGAAATAGAGTATTTATGTGCAGCAGACAATGGTTGCCTGAGTTCAGCAAGGTGAGCAGGAGATCTGATCGTGAGGCAGCAGCTCTAAAATTCTTCTGGATTCCTACTTCCACAAATCCCAAACAAATCATAAGTTTGGCAAAAGGACTGGAATGGGGATGAAATAATTTGGAGACAGGTAGAAATGTGGAGCATATCAGTACTCCTCAAGAATGAAATCTGTCATCAGAGGGAAACCAATACTGGGTGAGAGGAGAACTACGAGTGCTCCATATTAGATCTTCTTTGGAACGAGTCACACAGAAAACAGCACTTGTTACAGAAGTTTAAAGTGACATCTGATATGACAACTGGAAGTTGCATCTGGTGATGGTCCTCCTATCAGGCAGGCCAAAAAACAGAGGTATGATAATTCTCTGCTGACGTCAATGGGAGTCCTGCCACTGCCTGAGACCAGGGCCAGGAGTTCACTCCAGGATTTTTTTCTCAGGTGATTTATCATATTTTTTTTTATTTGGCAGTTTCATAGCTGAGAACCCATTTTGCCTTTTTTTATATATTTCATTAGAATATACTCCTGTTGTTTATAAATGATTTTCTACTAGCTGAAACATATGTTAAAGAAAGACATTAAACACAAAGATGGGTGTTGAAGTCACGCTACTATGTGCTCTCTAATATGTGTTATTTACCCTTCTAATTTTGGTTGCTTCTGTTTGCATTAGAGGGTGTCCTGCGGATTTGCTGGAGATTTGTTTCTTCCTTTTGTGGTTCCTGCTTATCATCAACATTTGAATAAGAAATCCTCCATTCACAGAGAGGTAACTTGGAGCTGAGGACAGTGCTATTTCCATTTGTTGAGTCCTAATGGTAGAGTTCAACTTGTGTTTCTGAGAGCACAGACTCTAGACACAGTAAAATGCAAACAGTAACAAGGTTAGTATGAACTTCTAGATGTCCTACCCAAATACCGTGAAACAAAAATTCTCTTTCTCAAGTATGCAGTCAAATAATTCTTATAAATTCTCTGCAGAAAAGAATCAAAATACAAATAAAATAGTTTGAGATTCTCTGGTAAGAACACGTCCTTTCTGTTAAAGCCTTACCACGTTAATGCCTATTAATTTATAGATTTTTCATTGAAATGTGATAGTGCATAAATATTTTCAGATACTTGAATGATTGTTCTGGTAGAGTCTTTACCTTATAGACTATCAAACAGATGATGTTTTACTTGTGATTGCATAATAACATGCAGTACAGAAATACTTTTGTTTCAGTGATGTGCTCTAGTTCTTCAATTTCAAAAGTTCTATTTTTCTTCAAATTTTGCTTTCAATTGAAATAGAAAAATTACACAAACCAATTTAAGATGAAGGATGCTGAACTTAAAATCCTCTTAGAACACCTATACTGTTTTTCTTCTTAATACAAGAGCAAAATTGCACCACTTGCCATGTCCCATAAATATTCCATATACATAATAAGAAAATTCAAATAGCACTCAGGTTATTTCTTGAAAATATTGATTTGGATATCAAAAAGTAACATTCCAACCTCATTGGTTAAGAAAGGGAATAAAGCAGACCGAGCATGACTTACTGTGTAAACTTTCTTTCCAACTAGAAAGTGAAGGGCTAGGAAAGGCTAACAGAATATGAAAAACATGGTTTGTTCTGTGGGGTTAACACTGTCTTCACAAACCCTGGACACTTGTCATTATGCTCAACTTCAGGTAGTTTTGTCAGCCCAGTTCAACTTGGTTGAATTACAAAACTCTTTGTGAATATTAATATCTTTACTTATCTGTGTATATAAAACAGCTGACAACTATATTTTATATTAAGTTAAATATCCAGGGGCAGGTCATTGAAACTTTATATATGAAAGGAAAATAGAGCAGAAAGAGAGTGCTTGTATGTCCAGCAAAGGTCAACTGACCAATCAACTGAAAAATGTTTTGTATAATTCTATGACCTAAAACCGTAGGGGGGTTTATATCTAATGTGGCAAAGTACTTATTTTATTATGCTGATGAATTAAAAACTTTCCAGAGGTCTAGAAAAAACATAAGTAGAAGCTCCAAAGACAGTGGGATAACTCACAAAATAGCATGTTGCTAGGGTTTTTTCATTTCTGGATACAAATGGAAAAGGTATATACAAAAATACTGTAAAACAGGTGACTTCCATGGTTTTCCTAAAGTCCTAAATGTAACATAATTAACCTGAAAGGAGAAGCATTTAAAATGATACTAATCAGTTGCCAGTGCTTACATGCTTAATTGCAACTAGCACATGCTAGCATGTAATTAACTGTAATTTAATACAAAGCACAATTAATTAATGAAACAAATGCTTGGGGATATTTTCATGGATAGGGACTGTGGTATTTTATAACATGTTCTGTTATTTCATATAAATGCAATCCCATAAGCAGGATTTCTACATGCATCTGATTTCCAAGATTTATTTTCAAAGTAGCATGTTTATACAGGTACAGGTGTGTTCATGCAGGTACAGAGTCATGTTTTAGGAAGACAAGACAACAGAGTCTCATAAATACATATAAATGTTTTTATGAACATTATGACCACCAGCTGGCTGATTGCTAGCTCAAATAATGAGAGAAAATTGTTTGGCTTGAAGAAATGAAATAAGACAGTGCAGCAGAAATACTGTGTCTTATTTTTCCTGATGAGTGGACAGTGAGGTGGATTGAGAACTGGCTGAACAGCAGATCCCAGGGGATCATAATCATGGTGTGGGGTCTGGTTGGAGGCCTGTCACTAGTGATGTCCTCCAAGGTTTAATACTGGCCCAGTATTGTTTATCTTATTCATCAATTGCTTGGATGAAGGGGCAGATGCCTCCCCAGCAAGTTCACTGATGAAAGAGCTGGAAGGAGTGGCCAATACCCCACAGCACTGGCCAGCCCTTCAGAAGGACCTTGAGAGGTTGGAGAGATGGGCAGAGCAGAAACTTGTGAAATTCAACAAAGGCAAAGGCAGCCACCTGGGGCATAATAACCCCAAGAACCAGGACAGGCCAGGGGCTCACCTGCTGGAAAACAGCTCTGTGGAGAAGGACCTGGGGGTTCTGGTGGACAACAAGCTGTCCATGACCCAGCAGTGCCCTTGTTGCCAAGAAGGCCAGTGGGATCCTGGGGTGGATTAGCAAGAGCATTGCTAGCAGGTCTAGGGAAGTGATTCTACCCCTTTATTCAGCCCTAGTCAAGCTACATCTGGAGTGCTGTGCCCAGTTCTGGGCTCCTCAGTATAAGAGAGGCATGGAGATCATGGTCCATCAGGGACCCCAAAGATGATGAAGAGACTCAAGCATCTCTCAGGATGCTCAGGAAAGGCTGAGGGACGTAGATGACTGACAGAGGATCCCATCAATGTCTGTCAGTATCTGAAGGGAGGTGTCAGGCTCTGCTTGATGATGCCCAGCAATAGGACAGAGGCAACAGGCAGAAACTGATACACAGAAACTGATACACCTGAGCATGAGGAAGAACCTTCCTGTGTGTGACTGCACACTGGAATAGATCACCCAGAGAGGCTGTGGAGTCTTCTTCTCCAGAGATATTCCAGAACCATCTGGATGCAATTCTCTGCCATTTGCTCTTGGATGACTCTTCTTGACCAGGGCAGTTGGACCACATCATACACTGTGGTCTCTTCCAAGCTTAACCGATTTAGGATTCAATGATTTTATGACTCATACAGCCAATGTTGAGTCCCTTCCACAATAAGGGGTTCAACTGCAAAACCAGCCTATAGGGCAGAGGTTAGGATACTTCAGAAAAGAGCATATATTTTGCTTAGATGGTCAGAAACTGCCTAAGAAACAACATAGACAATGAAAAAGATAGTAGGGTTCAGTCCAGAGGTGGCACTCCTTTCACACCATAAACAGATTTTTGAATTATATGTGGTGTTTATCTCAAAAACAGACTGGGAATATTTTAAGATTTTGTAATTTTTGTCATATAACAAGTATGTTTTCTGTTCTTTAGGGTGGAACATACATGGTAAGTGGATGCACGTGGTTACTAAGGTGCACTTTATTACTAAGAATACGAAATCTATCAAAATCATTTGCAGAAAAGTCCAGATTGTGGGATTACCAGATTCAAACACAGGAAAGAAAACACATGACATCCCTCCAAAGAAACCAGAAGGCATGAAAAGGAGGCCTGGGAATGACATGTAATGTATATATGGTTTATACTTGCAGGTAACAATACTTCCATGATTCTCTGTGTTAGAACTGTAATGACCTATCTTTCTACAGATAAAAAGCCAGATGGATAAGTTAGTATCATATTTCCAGATCTGAATACTTGTCAGTTACAAATAAGGAGGTTTAGCAAATAAACTCACTCCTCAAATAATTTTTTAAAACTTCTGCTTTGGATTAGGCATGCCAAAAACAAGACTGTTGTTTGATTCACAGTGAGTAACACAGGTCTTCATCCCGTTTCATTTCATTAGCATGAATCTAAATTTCAGTAATACAGAAAACATAGCACTGCAGAAAATCAATTAAAATCTTTCTACTTAACACCAAGAGACTCACCTAATACTGACGTTTGCAGGTCAGCTCTTTTCTTAGCTATCTATATTTGATTTTCTCATTAATAAAGAGCATATCAAAACTAAACAAGTCCTCTTGCATTCTAAATAAATTATTTCAAAAAATAATTAAAAAAATAAAATTACATGAAAGCTATTGTAAACATTTTGTGTCATTACCAGTGAACTCAGCAGCTAGGAGATCCTTTATGTCTTTTTTTTAAATGAAATTTGGCAATTTTTGGTGTTCGAATACATTTGGAAAATGAGAAATGGACTGGGTAAAGCAGAATGATGAAAAAAAATGTCACAAGCTGGTAATTGGCAACACTAATATTTTTCTCAGGAATAGAATTTAAGGTCAGTTGCAATATTTCCAATTCTTGCCTAAGTCTTCTGTTGAGGTATACACTAAAAATTAAAATGAGGTCTAATACATTGCAAATGTATATGCACTAAATAATTATTAAATTAATTTGACTGTTAAGTTTCCATATTTCACAAAATATTATACACTGCCATCTCCATACAGACTTGGATCTAGTCCTCAAAATGTCCTT
Source organism: Myiozetetes cayanensis (assembly GCF_022539395.1). Taxonomy (NCBI): domain Eukaryota; kingdom Metazoa; phylum Chordata; class Aves; order Passeriformes; family Tyrannidae; genus Myiozetetes; species Myiozetetes cayanensis. The sequence goes on from NW_026087742.1 coordinate 15,122,193, forward strand.
GGCTACAGAATGGCCTACAATAAAGTCTTGAGCCAAAGAAGGCATTTTCTTGGCATTAAGAACAACTGTCTCTGCCTATCCCAGAGAAAGTGTTGCAATAAACAGGACTCCATTTACAATTTTAAACAATAAATCTATTAACTATTTATTCAATTGTTTGCAAGAAGAAAAGGAAAAAAAACTCTGATAGAAGGGATATAGAGGCCAGGGGCAGTGTGCATGAGTGGTTTAGAAAACAAGAGATTATGGATAAAAATAAGCAGTGAATGTGACTTCTCCTTAAAATACTGAGATACTTCTATTGTACTGATATATAAATGCTGATAACTGCTGACCTTTAATCAGAGTCCAACAGAAAGTGAACTAGAATTCTGGCAAAGTAAAGATGTCTTATTCCTCTAGCTTAATTTATCCATGTAGGCCAGCACTAAGCATCATCGACAAGTGTTTTCTGCCAGTTTATAAGTAGACAGAAAGCCTTGAACTTCCTCAGTGGATTCATTTTTTGTTGAGAAAGATATCAGTGTGCTGGCTTTTGTGTTATCAGGGTGTTTCACACAATTAGCTTTTATCTAGGCCTTCATTTAAAAGGCAGACCTGAAAAAAGACCATCTTAGTCAAACAGCATGATTATATTAAAAATCTGCAGTATGGTTTTACACTCACACACAATGAGTAAGGCATTGGATCAGTTACGCAATCACTGCTATTTATAAACAGCAAAAGTCTGTTTACATTTCCTATTATAAAAACTTTAAACAGTCCGGAACCCTTTTCTGAAGGAAAAATAAATTAAAGAAAAAAAAAAAAAGGCAAGAAACAAAGACAAAAATGTAACATTTTGAAGCATACTCAGCTTGGACTATTTCTGTAGTATTACCTCACTGCTGGGAAACCACTGTACTGTGGTCATTTACTGGAAAACTAAATGCATAGAATATGGAAGACATAAAAATTTAATAAACTCAAGGTAAAAGCAGTGAACTATGCTAAAGTCAAGTTCTGAAGGATTTCAATTAAACTCAACTAATTTATATGCAGAAACCAAAAATGGTCTTGAGAATTTTCACCTTCTTGTCATGGTTACAGATGGGTCAAAGGCTTCCAAGAACTATCATTTACATTTATTTAACTTACTTGATCTTTCATTTAATGTCATTAACATATGGTTAACCTCAAATATATTTAACGCCAGTTTTACAGCTTAAAATAAATCCAGTGTTCCAACTCTGTTAATTTGTTTCAAAGCCCAAGCTGTGGGTGCAGGAACAGTTCCAGTGCACTTTTAAAATCGATGACATTCTTCTGTTGACTAAAGACAGTGTTGATTCAAGCCACCCATCCAGAGCCTCAGGTTTCAGGTGACGCAACTTAACTCATGTGCATTGGAGAACCAGTGACTGGGATCCCTGGTGGGTCCTCAGCTCTGTTCCCTAAAGGACAGAGCAATACCAGGACACTGCCTTCCCTCTTGTCAGTTTAGCAGTAAGGCTGAAAGGACACATGTGGCTAAACATTGCAATTGTGCATGACAGCTGAGTTATGAAATGCAGCACAGCAGAGGGCCTGTCATGACATCAATAACCACCAGTTCCCTGGAGGCAGATTAGGCTTCAGACCTGTCATCTCTTCGTTGCAGACCTTGTAGGGTCTTGTTTGTTCCAGAGATGCAGTAAATGTATAAAATAATATCATCGTGGAAATATATGTTCATTAGGAGTAAATTGTAAAATTTATCTTTGAAGTCTAACATTTCCTGTGAAAACTTCAGGCCTATCGTTCCTCTGATCAGGAATTGGCAGAATTTGTTCCATGTCTTCTGTCATATGATTGCTGCAATGTGAGCTATCATTTCACATTTAATTGACAAGTGCACTCAAATAAGAGGTGTAAGCACCTGCTTAAACCTCCGTTAGCTGCACCAGCTTCCTGAGCAATCATTTCAGCCTGCTGAATGGTGACATGAAACCAGCAGTACCATTTCAGTAGGGTGAGAAGAGGATGGTGCCCACCACTCTTGGCACTGTGACAGAGCAGTTCTGACAAGCCGTAAACGAGGCTGCTGCGGTGAGACATTCTGAGAGACAAAAATGACAGCAAAACTCATTGCTCATTCAGAGTATCCTCGATCTCATTTGATGTTATTGTACTGTAGAAATCCAGATTTAGTCATGCAAACAAAGGTTACCACATTGCTGGTCTTAACTGCAAAACTTCTCATTTCAAGGCAATGTTGAAGGAAGTGGGTTTTTTCCTTCATATAGGAAGTATCTTATCAGGCCTTGTAGTCATATTCTACATGACTATAATTTAAAAATTTGTGCATCTTCTTGTTTGTATTTGCTGGTTTCATATAAACATAAAGATAAAACACCTATAGTGTAGAATTCCTTCCTTTGAAGAAGTATATAAAATTCCCATATATTAATTTTCACCAGAAAGTTCAGCACCTCATTGCAGCCAGTGACCTTTCTCATTGATGCATGTTTTCAGCAGTTTGGTGAATATACTTGCTGGAGAGCAACTATACAAGACTATTTATTTTCTGCACCAAATAATCATAGAATAATTTGAGTCAGAGGGAACCTTTAAAGGTCATTTAGTCCAATTCCCCTTGCAATGACACCTTCCACTAGACCAGATTACTCAGAGCACCGTCCAACCTGACCTGGAATGTTTCCAGGGATAGGACATGTACCACTTCTCTGAGAAACCTCTTTCAGTGTTTCACCAGCCTAATTGTAAAAATTTTGTCCTTAAATCTAGTCTACAACAAGGCCTGATAAGAAGTTTTTCCCCACCTTTCTTGTAGTCCCCCTTTAGGTACTGGAAGGCTACTCTAAGATCATACTGGAGCCTTTTCTTTCCTAGGCTGAATAGCCCCAACTTTCCCATGATTTTTTCATAGGAGAGGTCCTCCAGTCTCCTGAATATTTTTGTGGCCCTCCTCTGGACTCATTCCACCAGATCCATGCCCTTCCTGTGCTGGGGACCCCAGAGCTGGAGGCAGCACTGCAGGTGGGGTCTCACCAGAGCAGAGCAGAGAGGCAGAATCCCCTCCCTCCCCTGCTGCCCACACTGCTTTGGATGCAGCCCAGGACACGGGGGGTTTCTGGGCTCCCAGTGCACATGTCTGGGTCATGTCCAGCCTCTCACCCACCAGCACCCCCAAGTCCTTCTTGACAGGGATTCTCTCGATCTGCTCATCTCCAGCCTGGACTGATATTGGGGTTTGCCCTGACCCAAGCGCAGTACCAGCACTTGGTGTTGTTAAACCTCCAGATGGCATCTCATCCTTCAGGTCTGTCAGCCTGAAAATTGTCACTGAGCTTCGTATCATCTACAAACTTGCTGAGAGTGCACTCAATCCCTTCATCTATGTCATTAATGAAGATATCACTTTTAATATCTTATGATCCCAGTCCACACCCCTGAGGGACATCACTTGTCACTGTCTCCATGTGGACATTGAGACTTTGACTACTAACCTCTGAATAGGACCATCCAACCAATTCCTCATCCAGTCCGCTCATCAGATCCATTTCTTCTAATTTAGAGAGAAGGATGTTGCTGGGGACCACATTAAAAGCCTTACAGAACTCCAGAGAAATGACATCTGTATCTCTTCCCTTGTCCACAGACAAAGTCACTCCATTCTCCCCTTCACCTTTAAAGGACCCCAGGTTGGTCAAGAGGGACCTGCCCTTGATGAAACCATGCTGGTGGTCTCAAATCACTTTCCTTTCCTCTCTGGGCCTTAGCATAGCTTCTAGAAGAATCTATTCCATGATATTACTCATGTTCCATGATATTACCATGCACAGAGGAGAAGCTGACAGGCTGGTAGTTCTAGTTCCCAGAAGAAAAATTCTTTTTTTCCCATTTTTAAAAATGGGTGCAATGTTTTGCTTTTACAGGTCACCAGGGACTTCACCTGATCTGCCATGACTTTTCAAAAATCAATTTCAAATATGTGGAGAGTGGTTTGGCAACTACATCAGTCAATATCCTCAAATGGTCATGAAGCTGACATTCTCTTACTGTGGTCAGGAGCAGGTGCTAAGGCCAAGGGTGCAAGCAGAGTCCCACCTGGGTAAGACCTCCCTTATTATGGAAGACTATGATCTCTGTTCACAGGAGCCCCAGAGTAGTTTACTTCCTTTGTCAACTGCTCTTTACATCCAGCACTCTCAATATCCAGAGCCAGTGACATCTGTAGATAAATTACATGCTGTGTAAAAGTGTAATTCTTTCACTTGTTTTAACGCTTCTGTCTTGTTCCTGATGTACCCCCTCAATATATTTGGTTCTTTTTACTTTTACATGTTCTCCTCAGTCATGTTTTCCCTGGGTGGAAGAACTTTAATCAATTGCCCCTTTCTCTGACAGAAACTATTGCACAATATTTTCATTCTTGTTCAGATCTCCAGGTTCCAAGTTCAGTGCCCAACCTCCAATATCCACTGCTTCTAATTTATTAAATTAACAAACTAATTAGTGCACATGTACTTTCCTTTGAGGTGAAACCTATCTTGCTTGTTTTAATAGGTAGGATTCAAGCAGGTGAATTTACAAGGACTGAGGTAATTTTTTTTTTTTTTTTAATGTAATAATAGGCAGGCTATATCTCTGTCCAGTGTTACACCTGTAAGTATTTGGCTAGCACACAACTTTGCTTTAACCTCACTGATGACCAAGGAGTTTGGTCAGAAATATGTAGGATCTTATGTATGATAAAGGACAGAATTTAATACTGACATGACACCTTGATTAATTTGTTAGTGGCAATCACCTGACAAAATTGTTGCAACTCCCATCAAACAATAAATTAAAATACTGGGTTTGGGGTATTTTGTTTGTTTGGTTTTCCCCTTTCTTATTTAAACCTGTATTGTCCGTTTACTACCAATGTGTTTTACACGTGAAAATTTGAAATAAATCTAGGAATAAGCAAGTGATGAATGCATTTTTATAAAACCAAAATATTTCTTTCAATAGTGTGTTCTTCCACTTTGGGGTGGAACAAGGTTATCCCTCTCAGAAGATCAGTGGTTTCCCACTAGTCATCAGACGTGTAAGCTTTTTGTACTCTATAATATTTTTGGTCTGTAAAGATGACATTACTTGTGGATGTACCTATTATGTGGCAACACAGATCAATGTTTAATGTTAATTTTTATTTTGTTTTCTTTATCATGTTTGTAGCCATGTCAGAGTTCACAAACAGAAGAGAGCTCCTCTAAATTCATATTCTTAGCCATCTGAATGGCTTCTTTCAATTCCTTCAGTCCCATGAGAGTATTCCAAGTACTTTTTTTTTTTTCTTTCATTTCCTCCCTCTTGTCTTCTACTTATGCAGAAGACTATTTTTTTCCACTGAAAATGTCAGCATTTATTGCTTTGTTGGGCCACCCCTGAAGAAAAAAAATTGACCCAAGGTGTCAAGTCTGCTCTCTTCCTTTTCCTGCTCTCCCTCCCTCTCCCAGAAATTAAATCAAGGTTAAATAAATACTTTGCTGTGAGTCTTAGAACAGGTAGATCTCTGTCAACATTTTCTTATGCCTTCTGATACAAGATTTAAATACATACGGAAAATTCTATCAAAAATTTCTCTGTCATTAATTAACATTTAGTATCATTATTAATTATTTTAATATATCTTAACAAGAGGCCTCATGATAAAAATCATATTTTTATTTCTCTACCCAGTCTCTCAAGCCACTCAGCTAGTGAACCTATCTGGTGTTCAAATCTTCCAAGACTGAATACAGAAATCTATATCAAGTCCTACTGTAGACATGGGAGAAGGACACCATTCTCTCCAGATGATCCAAGACACGACTCAATAACATCTCAGTGTTCTTTCTTTTGAAGATCTTCATCAACTAAATCCCTAATGATAGGATATTAAGCACAAAGACAATAAAATTCTGCCTAGGCAAATAGGGATTTTATTCCCACACACATATATATATATGTGGGAGAGGATAAAAAAATTTCATGAAAAAAAGGAAAAAAAAGAAAGGAGTACCTGTAAAGGTTCAATTTATGAAGAACCAACTAATCTGTCTGATGAGTTTTCCTAGTTTCAGGTTAAGACCATGTGAATATAATTTCTATTTGACTGCATTGATTAAATAGGTGAATAGTCTGGTTTTTCAGCTCTTTCTGTCTCTACACAGTAGTGATATTCTACCTTCTTCACACCTCTGTTGCTTCAGAGTAGAGTACTTGATAGACAAGTCCCTTTTAGGTTCTGGGGATCACCAGAGAAATTCTGAAACGTGGAGGTTGTTCCCATATTTCAGGAAGCATTGTGGGGTTTGTCATTGTTTGTTTGCTTTATTGTTTGCTTTTTACAAATGGTAGATTTTAGTTTATCACATTTCTTTAGACAAGTTGTGTGTAATATAATGGTACCATTTTATTCAAAAGCTGCAAGTTTGTTTGTTTAATAGCATTTGCATAACACCTTAGGAAGTGGCTGCCTCATTTAAAGGTACTGCTGGTAGCATAAAGGTCCTTTCACAGCAATACCATTAGAATTTGAATATTCCCATAAAATGGGAAGACTGTGGTGAACCTCAAGCTTGAAGCTGCTGGAGAAGTAGTTTGGTAACCAGACTACCCTTTTGTTGCCATCATTAGCTGACTATGGTGATTGGTTATATTTATACAGCTCAGTAAAGGACAGTGAATGCTAATAGGAGTATTATAATTTGGGATAAAGTTGTTAGTGAGTTGCCTCCATAAAAACAGCTGAATTATTTTCCAGATTATTCCATAGCTGCTTAAAAATCAAATAAAGAAAAAGTCTTAATGAATACCAAGTCTCAACTGTGAATTCTTAGATTCTTTTTTTTTTTTAAATAGAAAGTGTTTGCCACAAACACAAATATTTTCTAATCACATTTACAAATACTCAGTAAAGTAAAATTATTGTAAACAATTTCAGGGAAAACTATCAAAATTAAGAGGATCAGTGAGAGGAATCAAAGACCTTGGTGGATTTGGAGGAGACATTAGAACTTGATGCTAATTAGAACTATGATCTCTCGGTATCCTGAAGGATTAGGCACAAAAGAAATATATTCTCCTAGCATTTCACATTGGAAGTGAGCAGAATAAAATTGAAGAAAGCTATGATAATAACAGAAATGTAAAGGAATGATAGAATCATAGAATTATATAATGGCCTGGGTTGAAAGGGACCTTAAAGATCATCTAGTTCCAACCCCTGCTGCCATGGGCAGGAGCACCTTTCACTAAACCAGGTTGCTCAAAGCCCCATCCAACCTGGCCTTGGACACTTCCCAGGATGGGGCAGCCACAGCTTTTCTGAGCAACATGTTCCTGTGTCTCACCATCCCCACATTTTTCCTGATATATTTCCTAAGATTTCTAATTTTCCTAATAGTCCATATTTTTCCCAATATCTAATCTAAACCTACTGTCCATCAGTGTGAAGTCATTCCCCCCTGTCCTGTCACTACACACCCTTGCAAATAGTCTCTCTCCATCTTTCTTGTCAGCTCCCTTCAGATACTAATTCAAATGATTGGTCAGTTGCATTTATCAAGGCAGTGTTCCTTTAGCAGCCAGAACATTAAAGTGGAAAAGAACTCAGAAATCAGCAAATCAAAGAGTCATATTTGGCTTGGAAAAGACCTGTAGGATCGTTGATTTCAAGCATTAATGCAGTACGGCTGGGCCCACCACTAACCCACGTCCCTCAGTAACTCAGGTCAACAGCAGACAGAAGGGCACTCCTGCCTTTCTTCATTAGCCACATTTGTCACTTCATCACCACCTGGACCACGAGAGGCTGGGCCTGGTGTGCTGAATCAGACTATTCCCAGGACAAATACAGTTTGCTGGGCTGGAGCCACAGTTCTTATCATTTTTCTGTGTTTCAAGTTTCAAGCTCACAGTGTTTCAAGTCCTATGCGTGTGCTTGAGAGCTTGAGTTAGGATCATAGGTCGTGATCTATGACTGTTTAGGAATCTCTATATTCAACATGGAAAACCCCTTTTAAACAGGAAAACATAAAAGACAAAACCAAAAATGAAACAGAACCACAGAAAATGAACAATCAGTAAGTTACTCAGGATGAAGAAAGAAACCTAATGAAGCTATCTCAAAGCAAACATACTAGATTTTCATGTATACTAGTGGCAAATCATACGGAGTTTTATTAAGTAAGAACTTACACTTGACTAAATCCAATGTTTCAACTCAAGACCAGTGGATATTGTTTAAAAATACTCAACAATCTTAAATGTAGTGCTTATACCAGCAGTTACCGATAATGTAATTTGAGGTCCATGTATTTTACCTGTTCAGATTTTCCCCCTGGCTTTGGACATGGAATATAGACATCCTAATTTCATACATTTCTCTCCTCTTCCAACTTTCAAGTAGTGAACCCCTTTAGCTACATCAGGGTATTTCCATCATAAAATTTGCTATGTGAGGTTTGTTACTTGTACATTTGAGAGTGTAGTCACTGAGATGCAGGCTGGATCCCACTGCCAACTCTAAAGCCATGTGTTTAAACACAGAATAAGCCTATCTCCTCCAGTTTGTCCTGTCACAAAACTAAGGACAAGGAGTAGGGTTTTATTCCCTCTTTAGTGCACTCAATCCCAGCCTCTTTTCACAGATGCTCCTAAATAAAACTACAGGGTCAAATTACACCTATAAATCTTTAAGTGTTCTTGGGGCATTTATTTCCCCCAAATGTTTCCCTTTCTAGATTTGGTTATTTGGAAGACAATGGAGATTTCCATTTATTTATATGAGATTATAGCTTGCAGTTTTGCTGTTCTAGAACTGCAGACTTATTAGAAATCATAGAAGTATTAGGCTGGAAGGACCTCAGCGATCCTTTCCCTACAACAAAGTAAACATGACAGGACCATCATTGACTACCAAAGCTTTATTCTTAGAGGACTCCATAAAAAGGGACTTCACCACTTCTCTTTTCCTATTTTCAGAATTAATCTCCTTCTGATACTTCACCAAAATCTTTGTTTACATAAACAAAGCTGGCCACTATTTTTTGCACACCCCTTCTGCCACAGAAGCTGAGAACAAATTAATCCCTGTCCTTTTTATAGCTATATTAGAAGACAGTTTTCCATGTTCCTTCTCATATTTCTTTTTCCTAAACCCAGCAAACATAATTTCTTCAATAATTTTTCTTTAACCAGGTTTTCTGGACCTGTGACAGTTTTCTTTGCTCATTTATAAACCCGCCTCAGCCTCTGTCTGACACAGAGACATGCTCTAGGCAGGCTGATGGGTTTTTTCTCTGATGTTAGCAGAGAACCTCTTAAATGCATAAGATATGTCAGATGATAGCACAAACTGGATCAGGTTTTCTCCAGCAAATAGAGAATACATATAGGCAAATACAAAGACTTTCCTCTTAGAATTTTTTTGGTATTATCATAAGAGTGTCCCATTACTTTGGTATGTCCAGCACACCATAATTAAAATCACTAAAATGCCACAACTGTGCACATCACATTACTTTTGTTGCCTTAGTTCTTCATCTCACTCCCTCAGTCTACCTGTTTCCTTCACTGGTTGTGTCTCATCTTTGACACCTCGTGGGCATTTGGTGGGAATGCCTGTCCTTTACTAGATCTCCATACTGCTTAATACATTGGGAATTAGGCCTGGTAAGAGTGTGGGCACTAAAACATGTTTTTTTGAAGTAGCATAATGATGTATCGGATGACAAAGGACCTAGGAGCATAGATGTCAAGGAGAGTTAATCTGGCATCATTGAAACTAGCGGGAGGAATTCAGACTGCAAAAGAGCAGAGCAGTACAGCAGGTCCTTTGCCCTGTGCTGAGAAGCCCAGTGATGCCTGCATGCTGGCACAAAGAACTCCATGAAATCGCTTGTTAAGCCAGAAGGGGAAGAGGTGAGGTTATGTTCAATACACAGATGCAGCTCCTTAGCAGAAACGGCTTTGGTCTTGGATTGTCATTGAACCTCTTTGTTCTCCTCTGATTTATTGAACAATGTGATTCTGTTTCTCCCCATGAATGTAACTGCTTATGGGTTACTGCAGTTTTGTTTGTTCTTTACATAAGGCTTAGGAATTGGGGTTTTGTTTTGTTTTGGGTTGTGCGTGTGGGTTTTTTTGTTTTGTTTTTGTTTGTTTGTTTGCTTGGCTTTTTTTTGTTTGTTTGTTTTTCTTTTTGTGATTTTTTTTTTTCTTCTTCTATCTTAATAGCAGATGAGCTTGTCTGGTCTTTTATAATTGTCTTGTGGCTTTCCAGAAAAGCAGAAATAGGTAGGTTGTGTCCAGGTCATTACCATAAAATATAGTCAGGAGGAAAGCTAAGGGAAGTCAGGCTATTGTATATCATGCCATACAATGTAGGACAGCTATTTAGGTAATCACTTCTTCCCTCACAGAGGTTCAAATTGTCATCAGTCTGGTGTAGAATAAAATTTCTTTTTTATTCTCCTCCAGGTTACTACCCCAAAAGTCTTTGTGGAATCAGTTCCCTAACTTGGCTTTTTTTTTCCTTCCCTTCACAAGTATGCTGTTCTTTGCTAAGTGCTGGATGCTCACTTCATCTTTTACATATGAATCTTCCTACCACACCTCAGAGCTTTCCCCTGTGCATGTATAACCTCTGTCCCTTTTCATCATGGCTCTTTGCTCTGTCAGAGCAGATAACTGAATGTGAAGGAGGACCTAGGAAGCCAGGAAGCTCTGCAGAGGAAGAGCTTTTCTCTTATTAGCATAATGCTGCTATTAACACAGTTCTTCGAGTCACAGAGTTAAAAATTAGTTGATTATAGATACCCATGCTCTGTACAGACCTTCTGAATGGTTCTGATGGACTGTCTAGACAATTCACTGTTAGTATCTTTCTGCCCAGTAGCAATTTTTGCCATTAGAAGTGTGTGGGAAGAAGCACCCCTCCTTCCAAATCCTGCTTGTCTTTAGCTTTGCCCACGCTCTAGGAGAGATGCTTTCTTCTGTGGCTATGCACTCTCATTTGGGTACAAGGAGCAGGTATTTGCACACAACTTCTTTCACTGTGTTACACATTAAAGGTTGGACTGAACGATCTTAAAGTTTTTTCCTATCTAAATAATTCTGTGATTTCAGCAACAGTGCCTGGAAGCCAAATCTAAGTGTTCAGATGTGGACGTCAGCAAGTGAATTTATACAAGAGCAGTTCTCAGCCCCTAGTTTTGCCAAAGAGCAATACCAAGTCACAGTACCGGGCAAATGCTTGTACAGGGGGAACACAGCTTTGTTTTCGTGGAACTCTATTTGTATTAAGCAACTCTGCAAGTTTTACTTTCACTACAGAGCACCAGCTCAAACCACTCTCTCTTCCTATCTTGCACAATGTGCTGTTTTCTGAGTGATACCACATGGAATCTGGGTCCTTGCTGATAAAGTTTTTGTGCTATGTCTCTGCCTAATTTCAGGACTTTTCCTTCAGTTTCCTTCCCCACTTTTGCCCACAGGCAACAGTTTTCTCCGTTACCTTTTTCACTAACATCTCCTGTTTCTCCATGGAGCTCCAGTAGGCCAAACTCAGGGCAAAACTAATCTACTACAGTGAGCACCAATGGGGCTTTTATTACCCACCTGGCAGTCCAGGCTCAAGTAGTGTGGTAGAGTTGAGAAAGCATCCGTAATTTTCCCCTTCCAAGCATCCCTGTTCATCTTTTTCACTCGAACAGTAGTGAGCTCAAGGTAATCGTAGAATCATTTAAGTTGGAAAAAACCCTCAAGATCATCAAGTCCAGTGAAATGCATTCGTAAATGGCAGCAGCTCAGAAGCAGAACTGTGACTGTGAGACCTCACACCTGCTCTCTGCTCCCATTTGTTAGATGTCTTGTGCCGAATCATAGCTGCTTTCTATGATGTGATCTGTGGCTTTGGACAGTTGCCCTGCTTGCTCACTCTCCCCTTCAACAGGCTCCAACTTGCTCCTTTGCCATAATTTCTCTCCTCCTCAATTCATACCTGGTCATAAACAGTAGGAGATAAAGTCGTGCCAAAGGAGAGAGTGTTTGTACATTGTGCTGTATGAACATGAAGCTGTGGATAACACGGTTTTCCCTTTAAAAAAACACTCCCTTGTCTCTGAAAGGGAGCTCTTTTCGTTATGACGTGGTAGCATAATGAATTCCCTGCACTGAGACACTGCTCACAGCCTTGAGACAAGGCACAAAGGGAGTGCAAATAAATGAACAATACGGTGGAAGGAACAAAGAGCAAAATAAAAGCAAGCAAGCAAGCAATAAAGGGGGGAAAGGAGAAGCAGCCTGCAGTGTTTAAAGCTGTGCCATGCAAAACAACAACCATATAAAATGATGCAGAATTTCTACAGAACAGGGCTGGCATTTCTACAGAAATGGGAAGTCCAGTCAGAAGAGCATGTTGACTCCATGAGCAAGGACAGAGCTGGTAATTAAAGGACAATTGCTGCATAATTTTCACATTGGCCTAGTGCATCCCATCCCATGGGATCCCACAGGGTGCTTCAAGGACTTTTCCTGCTCCTGAAACACAGCCATATTTGGGGTAACAGGTTAGCAGTGTACAGCAGCAGCATATAAGAAAAAAAGATATTTTATTGTTTCGTGGGTCCTCCCTTGTTTTGTCCCTCACTTCCAGAAACTCATCTAAAAATAAATATTCCTCACACCAGTAACTCTACAAGATTGATTGACTCCCTTTAGAGAACCATGGGGAATCTTCTACCTCAGAACCATACAGGTTTGTGTGGAAAAAAGAAGAGAAGGTAAAGATAAAATATATTTATACTACTAGCAAGAGTTTGTTAATTTCTGTCCAGAAATAGACATACAAGCAGTCTGAGCTTTTCAATGACAATTTAAATGTACTCTGTTATAATGTTTCTAACTGCATTTTACAAGATAGACTTCGACAAAAAGAATTTCAAGAAGAAATTAACAAGTTTAGTAAGACTACCAGGAGCAATGATGGACTGATATGAATTTACTTTACTCTTACCAAATTCAAGGAATTTAGCACATGGTTTGCTGATTCACATCAGTTCTAAGTCAGATGACACTCTCATGAATCTTATTCCACACATACCTTCCATCAAGGGAGCCCAAGCAAAGATTTGTTGTGGTACATGAGGGACTAGTGGCCAAAGTGATTAAATTTCTATCTTCCTGCAATCAAAAGGTACAGTGAAAAAACACTATTGTAGTTAAAATGAGATGCCAGCCCCTTTAAGTATTAAAGCAGGTAACAGCAATGTGTATGCAGTACTGTTGATGTTAAAATTCCAGATTAGAAGAATAAATCTGCTGTAATAACATTGGAAAACACTGAGATATCAGAGAAAGGTACTTCCTGTCTGTAAGAACCAAAGAAGAAAATAAGTGCTTTTTTTGGAGTTACGTATTCTAGGACACCAATATTAAAATCTACAAAAAATTATTGAAAATTTAAAGTCATCCTTTCATATCTCAGGGATTAAAAAAGTAGAGGTCAGTTTGCATGGCTATTATAGATATTACATGCTTGATTTTGCTTTTCTTCCACAACCTCCATCTGTATTGATATCTCTGTCATAATAAAATCCAAATAGTAAGGACATGAACACAAGAGGTTTTGATTACATTAGTAACTGGATAAAAATAGAAGAGCTAGGATTTATTTCCTAATATTAAGCAGATACGTGCATTTTTTTCTATTTAGATCAGACTTTTTATCATCTTCTATATTGCAATACCATGAACACTACAATATCTTTTGTTATAATTACAAAATACAAATACCTTTGTCATACATACAAGGAATTTAATCAGTGAAAGTCAAGTAATTATCTAAAGTCGTAAGACTGTGGTAAAGGAGCATTTTAAGCCTTTATCAGGTGCTGCTTCTCCCAACAAGTCTGTGGACATACTAGCTTTTTCACGATGCGTGGACAAACAGCACCACTCAAAAAGTAACCAGCTGTATGTAGCATTTCACTGCGTGCTTTGATATGCGTCTTCTGCACACATCGGCAGGCTTCTGTCTGGAAAAGCCATTCACCAAGAGAGAGAGAGAATGTTCTTCACAGCTGCACATTGCAAAGCACACAGGCTGTTTCATTCTTGAAATAGTTAAGTTCTTAATTTCTGTACTCCTTTACATTATTAGTTCAGGCAGCAAAGTGATTTGCGAGCAGTCTCCCCAGTTCAGGTGCTAGGAGCAGTCAGGTATTTAGCAAGGATTCCCAGCAGAGATCCATAAAACTGACTAGAGTGCTGCCTCTCCGTAATATCTTCTTTTCATAGCACTTGGGAAGGCTTCCTCACTATTCATCAAAGGCATGTGAGTGTTTACACTGGCAGCCCGCTCTGGGACAAAGACCTGCTGGCTGTTTGAGCACAGTGCGTAATGTGCTAGGAAAAGGTTGTTCAGAGCATGAGGCCCCAGTGTGCTCTGTAGGCCAGTGTTTCAGCCATAACTGATGGAAAACCAAGACTGTCAGTCAGGCCTGGGCTGTGATGTCAGAGATATGTCAGCCTCAGTGAATCATTTTATCTCAAGCAGAGCCTGCCACGGTCTCGTGGAAGCTCCTCCCTTAGCGTAGTGCTAAGATTTGCTGTATCGTGCAGCAGCAGGACCAGTGATGTGCTCAGAACAAGTGCCACAGCAGGGTCAATCCATACACCTCTTCAAGGAAGCTGAGAGTCAGAAAAATTCCTTGTTTGAAAGCCTGAAAAACACAGTTCTCTGACCTTAAATTTTTAGCATGTACCAGAGGTTCAGCTGGTAGCCTAATCTTGTCTTCTTGCCATTTCATTTCAACACCAAGAAACCAAACGTAGTTGTTGAGAAGAGAAATCCACTCACTGTCATTAAATTTATCACCTTTTCTAACCGAAACCAAGAAAAATACTGAAAAATACTCATATTTTCAACTCTATTTCAAGTTGCTCTATTATTTACAGTCATCTATTATAAATTTTTTGAATTAGAGGAACAGTTCTATTGTGCTTTGGCAACTTATATATTTAATTCTCTTTTATTTGTCTCAAAATTTCTGCTACCATGTCTCCATTATACTGTACATTCACTATAAATTCTTATTCATATTGTCCATTTCAAAATATCCTTGAAGTTCTATTCCCATGAATTTTTGAGACCTTCAAGAGGAAATCTGAAATTATTTGACAGTTGAAAACATTGTTGAAATTTCAAGCTGGCTAAACTGTTTCAAAGAAATACTTTTTCAACTAGATTTTCTAGACTTGAGAGCTTGTGTGTCTTTCTCTTTTCCTTTCTCCTTTTGTTATTTCATAGTGACAAAGAAAAGGGAAGGGGGGATGAAAAGGAAAAATTAGATAGAAATTGGGCAGGAGAAATAACTAAGACATGGAAATAGTAACTAATTTTTATTAGAAGTTAAAACCCCAAATGAGTTAGTTGTTTGCTTTAATCAGTTTCATGGATATGTCATACAACATAAGTCTTGGACTCAACTCTCTTCATTATGGAAAACTTGAGAAGATTTACTACAGCTGTCTCATGGAGTGTTTGTGCCAAGTGTAGAATGGAGAAGAGACAAAAGGAAACGAGTAATGAGACTTTCTGTCTTTTACCTGGTATCTCAATACACAGGGATCTTCTATGATATTTTCTCAGTTTTGGTTTGTTGTGTTTTTTTTAATAAAAAATCATAAGTTCTTCATTTAAATTTGAGATCTGAGTTGAATAAGTCCCAAAACTTCCAGTGAAGTGTAGCAAGGACTGCCAAAATTTACTGCAGCTGTAAATCAAGGCAACTAAGGATTCCTGCCATCACCACCTAAAACAATAGATTGGCCAGGTTCTCTTAAAAAGTGACCAGTATGTCTCAAAATTCAATGTGTACGATCTGGCCCAAGCAGAAAATTAGTAATACTCTAAAATTAAATAGAGTTTTGTCTAGGCTTATTTTACAGTTCTGATAAATGAAAGTAACTGCATAACAGGAAACTAAGCAGTGATGGTTTGCTGCCTACTCAGCATATTTTGCCCATTTAAAAAAACCCTCTATAGTTTATCTTTACATTATTTTATAAAATGTTTTTATAACTGAATTAGACTATGATAATCAACAGAAATTAGATGTTTTCAAAAACCAGCATGGGTTCCACATCTATTTATCCAATCTGAAGCTATTAGGTTGAACTCAAGTGAAGAAGGACACTGTTCATCTCCAATAGTTCACTCTGATTTCCCAATAGTGCATTTACCAGCAGCAAGTCAAGCCATGATGATGGACTTGTGGTGTTCAGATCCATGACTCTGAGGATTTTTGCTGAATGGGCAGATGGATTGTTTTCTATTACACTTCTTGGAAGTTCATTCAGCATGCCTGTAGTTTTTGGTGTGCGTTGCTTTATTTTTTTATAAATAAGTGTTTGCTGCTTGAGATTTTGCTTGTTTCTTCTAAAAGAGAGAAGTGCCTCCAAAGTGTTATTTAATGCATTTTCTCACAGCATTGTTTAGGAAGCAGCTGTTTCAGTCAGGTATAGACTTCATTCTCAGACTGAGTTCTAGCTGTTGTCTAATCTCATCTACAGAAGGAAGCTAAATAATACAGAAAAATAAATAATTCTACAAAACTCTACACTGATTAGACGGGGGAGAGTTTCATGTTGTGTACCAGCTTAGTACTGGTCTGTATTAACAGCTGGGTGTTCACTATGGCACACAACCTTAGTGACCAAGAGACATATCCAAAATGTGGTTTAGGCACTTGGAGGGGACATGAATTTAAATCTAAAGATGAATTAGTTAGTTTAGCTACTACCTTACTTGGAAAGCAGATTCCCAAGGCACCTTAGCTGGCACCTTTAAAATGCTCCAGCCACAGGAACATCCGGCTGTTGGTTCAACATCTCAGCTGCCAAGATGTTTTTGAACAATCCAGGGCATAAATGGTATCTAGGTGTGAACGGGCTACAGAGAATGGGTATTTCTCTTTAAAGGCTTCAGCCTTGTAGGTATTCTTAGGACATGTCTAAGTCATGCCAACAGGATTCGGGACAAAATTCATTCGTAGTTGCTTCTCTTTAAAAACAGAAGGCAGTTGAAGGAACTGCTGTTACTGTGAAGTAATTGATTCTGAAGGAATGGAAAAATGCTCCCATTTGACCTGGAACAGAGAGTTCTTAGAGAGCACTGTCAGGGACCAAGTCTCTCTCCTTCCAAAATACAGACTCAGAAACCATTCTAAACCACCTTTTAAACCTTAAATCTTTAGGGAAGAATTAATTGCTAGAAAACACAAAAATGCAGAGCAAGCCAGCTGCTGTACCATTTGCTACCTGTAGACCAAGTGGTGTAACCACAGTGGAAAAATGAGTTTTCACTGTATGCTCAAGGGGGAACGAGAACTGTGGATCACTGGGGAGGAGTTCTACTGTGGCAAGAAATTTACCAACATCTGTGGCAATCCTGGACTTACTATGATGACTGAGGACTAGGGTTTTCCACATACTCTCAGAAAGGCTTGATAAGACTCAATAATCCTTTTTAACAAATGCAGTGGTATTTATAGTGGCTCTAGTGCTTGATCTACACTACTTTGTTTTCAAACTGAGTAGTTTATATTTATTTATTTATATATATTTATATATATTTATTATATTGCATTCACATCATCATTTTATCATGTCCTCCTGCTAGGTTGTGACTATGGTCCTTCCTGATTCTCCCATGTAGCTGAGATTTTTTGAATTAACAATATCAGCTTTCTACTCTTAATTGATTACTAATTGATTACTAATAGGTCTCATTGATTTAAAAAAGACTTTTATAAATCACTGGTGTCTCTCCTACTGCCTCCTCTTCAAAAGTGTACAAACCGTGTTGTTAGTAAGACCCAAAAGACTGGGTTTTGGGGTTCTATTTGGGTGTTGTAGGCTAATTTAATTTTGTGAGCTGGTTACATATCTACTTTCTTAATAAGCATGCAGAATTTTTATTTGCACAGAGGAGGCTGAATAAAGTTTTATTTAGAAAAAATGAGAATTCAACTATTCTGCAAATGTATGGAAAATATGTCTATTTAAACCTAAGGAAACTTAAGTCCTAATTTCAAAGGGATTTACAACTCTTTGTGTAGTAGCTTTCAAAATTCAAATTGTAAATAAATAGTGATCATTGAACCAAAAATTGTCTTAAGATCCCACACAGATTGCTTTTGTTACTTCTGTATTAAATTTTTATTATGATTTAGAAAAAATCCTAAAATTATTAGAAATAAATTATTCAGAGGCAGAATTATTGGATAAGGGATCATTAATGAAAATAAAGGAATTCAAGAACAAGAGATCTAAATTGCCAGATAAATTGGACTTTTTTTAATACAGTCACATGTGAGGGCTTAGGTGAGAATTTAGAAAAAATTAAGACACAAAATATAGGAAGCTATAGATACAAAAATAAGATTCCTAAGTACAAATAAAACCAGTTTTAACTTGCACAGTTTATGATCCCAGAGAGTACTGAACACTCTCAATGGAAACTGTAAGTGAGAGCACCACACCCCTTACCTATTGAAACCAGTCCAGGAAGAAAACAAAAACAAAACAAAACAAAACAAAACAAAACAAAAACAAAACAAAAACAAACAAACAAAAAAAAAACACAAAAAAAAACCAAACACCCTTCAACTTATTGAATCTTCTAATATGAAGTCTACTTTATTCTAAAAAAGTAAGAAAAAAATTACCCTGATTTTTGTCACAAACCTGATTTTTGCCTATAACCTTTAGAATACATAGTAAGACATAATAATACAGCACATATTCTTCCACCCATAAACCTGTTTTTCACCCAGTAAGTGTACTGGGAAGAAAGCAAACTAATACATTTATTAGCAGCTTGGCACATGTCCCACATCTGACACCTTTGTTTTTAAAGTTAATGAATAGTATAAGAGTGCTGCAACCTCACAGAAGGAAAGAAGAAATGGAATACTATAGTAGAAGAAAAATAGCTTGCTTTTTGGATTTTTGCCCTCTTAAGATATTTAAGCCAAATAGAACATGGTATTGGTGTCTTTATATATTATAAAATTTACATGTATATAAAAATAAAGTACGTAAAAATAAGAACTCATTTGTGATCTGAACCTTTATGATATAAAGAGCTATTTTTCAAGGTTGTGTGTCAGTACCTTTATGTAATTCCTAGCACTTGTCTAACAACCTCAGTTCTCCATACAAATTAACATACATGTAACAGTATACTCATAGATTTTTACATTATTTTGTTCTCTGCAGATAAGTAGAGCGAGAATTGTAAACAGACTTAAATGTGTGGTGTTCGTTTCTGTGTTGATAAAACTAATGCATTTCACTCTGATTTGTGCAATCTGAAAACTACCACTCCATTAACATTTCATTACCAAACTGAGAGAAAAATTGCATTATTGTCATCTCTGGAAGGTGAAGTTTCTACACAGTGGCAACATGAAAGGTACTTTGGACATAAAAGACATGCCAGTTAAGGCAGAAAAGGACATGAAAAGAACTTTAACAACAAAACAGTTGCTGGTTTGGAGGGTTTTTTGAGATTCAATATAAAGCCAAGTTTCAAACTCCAGAGTTAACAAAGAAAACATTGTCTCACAGTGCCAGCCTATAATAAAGTACCTAATATTTGGTGACGAATGCAGTCTGCTGTGAGTAACTAATACGAGAGTGGTGAGTCAGCACCTGCTTTCAAGATGCTTAGACAGTAGCTGAGGGTAAAAATAAGGCTTCCCAGACACCAGCAAAGCATGGCAAATCACTACCCTCAATTGTTGCTTTCTTAATCGTTAACATTTCTTCCTTTGGAATTTAATATTCTCGGTTCCCACAGAAAACAAGACCTTTCTTTTTTTGTCCTAACTATCTTGGAAAGAGAGGGATAATTAATGAATTAATATCTTTAAAAATATACAAAACACCTTTCACTTCTGAAGCAAAGAACTGTAAGTCAGTGAGGTCTAATTTGTAGATGCTGTTAGGAATAATATTGTTTTAAAAATAATTCCTTAGGTGTTGTTTGTTTTTTTTTAACTCTTGATATTTAAACTTTATGTTGCGAGTGCTAAGTCCTCTTAGTTTTGGTAGTTTATATTGACCTTACAGAGCATCTACAAGTGAAGACATTTCCTGTGGTCACAGATTTTATCCTATCTGCATATTGTTCTCTGAGCAAAAAGTAAACATTTTTAATGCGTTTTTACCCACTTCATTATTATAATTAAATTATCTAATTAAAAAAAATTAATTCCCTTTCCATCTGTGTCACATTTAAATGAAATATGGTTCAAATGCAGTTATGCAGACCCATTCAGTAAACAACACCAAATGATGTATTAAGAATTAATTAATTAATGCATCATTAAATAATTATGTATTATTAATTAATTATTTATGGTAATTAATTAATTAATTAAATGTTTTCTTCTTGGTGCATCTTGTTCTTCTCTCCATGAGTAACCATCATCCCTCTCAAATTCCAGGATAGGTGGAGGTCTTTTAAATCATGGTTCTCGCAACAGGGGTCCCAGTGAGAATGTGAGAAACTGCAGAGCTGAGCCACAATATGACAAGAATATTCTCAATAATTTTAAATAATTCAGTAATTTTTATAAACAAACAGAAAATCTTTAACTGCAATTATAACTTACACTTCAAAAAATTTATTCAGTTCAGGGGATTAGCTTTCCTGAGAATAAAAACCATGCCAGAGCCAAGTCAGTAAGGTCTCCCCAGAAACATTCCTGTTTTAAGTTTTTGTTGATTGCTGATATAGCATATTTTGGTCTGTAGTCCAGGAAAAAAGGATCTATACATTAATGAAGAGAATAGAACAACAAGGTCAGGTACATCCTCTGTGTATGCATTTCCTCTTTTTACAGCAATTATGGGAATACAGGTCCTGGTCTCACTAGGGTTTGTGTCATATTATGGGTAGAGTTTATAATTCTGCAAATCATTAGATTCACATTTTGTTGAAAACTCACAGTAATAAAAAGTTGATCTGCAGTGTTGAGGCCTGGGCTCACCTCAAGTATTTTATCAAAGCCAAATAAACTGTTGATGTAAAAAAAGAGTAACCCTTCATTCTTTCAGCTGAAATTATGAACACTTGGAAATATAAAGAAAGTTTCATACTACTGTTTTCTTTTCCTTTTTGTGGGAGAATGATTTGGCACTTCCTGCAGGGTTTTTTTTTTTTCTTGGTTTTCTGGGGGTAGAAGGATCATTTTATGAATTACTTATGGTCAAATTTGAAACACTAGTTTTTCAGAAAGGTAATAGGAAATTAATTTTTTTTTTAACGAAGAGGAAAATAATCTGAAAATTTACATAGTCTGAAAATAAAAAAATTTGTCAGCACAACAAAACAAAAACAGGAGTCTAAAATTTGGGGCATAAACTGGGGCTATACAATCTCTGTAGGCATATTTTCTGTATTGTACACAAGTCATCACAGTTCTACATACTTCAAAAACTCTGTCTCAAATTGACCAAAATCTTAGAGGCAGGATGGGTTATTCTAAAGAATTTATTTATTATTATCTTGAAGTTGTCTTAGATTTGCATAGGAACCAAAATCCATACTTGTACTTTGCAGTGAGGGCCATTTTTCACTCTTATGTACACACACTTTTCCTCCTGCTCCACCTGAACATAAACATGGGAGAGTTCATCTTCTCAAAAAGGCTGTTATAGGCAAGAGCCCTTTGTTCTGCTCTGTAGAACAGACTACTCACTCCATTAATATCTTCTCAGTACATGCCTCAGAATACTTTTCCACACCAGATAATACACTTAAGACCAGAAGATCAACAGCCACCAGAGTCACGTCACAGGAATGAGTGCAGGGGATCAAAAGCATCACCAGCACTGCAGTCCCTTGGGGTAGAAAAGGATTTAGAGGTAAATTCCTAGATAATTCCATTACACATTCACCTTCTCCAAGCTTTGGTTGCTTGCTAAAGAAGGTTGTTATTAAGCTGAGGAATGAGATCTATGGGTTCTGGTTTTTATTATCTGAGCTCCGGTTTGCTGGGTCTTCTCGCACACCATTGCATCTGTACCTTTCCACATCTGTGAAATAAGTGGAGCTGCACAGGCTGAAGCTCCAACTTGTGAGAAGTTGCAAACAGCCTTGCTTTGCTGCAGACATGCAGACATCACAAATGCTGATTTTCTCACATTTGCTAAGTCCATAAATTTACTAAAGCTGAGATTGGTTTGATTTATCTAGTAATATTGTCATAAGAGTCCGTCCCCATCAGTGCTTCTGTTACATAGAAAATTAGTAACCACATTTAAGAAATCAGTAGGGATAATAGGTGTATAAGCTTCACAACTGGTGTAATATTGCAGTATCATTTTCCCATTCTGCCCTAGACAGTTATGGGATATGGGCTAAAATCCTGACTCCATTAAAGTCAATTCCAGAGCTGCAACTGTTCGATATTCCTGTGATGTTGAGAGTTATATGGGATATATGAGGGACCCACAGAGATCATTGAAGTCCAGTTCCTGGCCCTGCACAGAACCATTTCCAAAAATCATACCATGTGCCTGAGAGCATTGTCCAAACACTTCTTGAACTCTGGCAGCTTGGGGCCATGACCACTTCCCTGGGGAACCTGTTCCAGTGCCACCTCTTATCTCTAAGTACTTCACATAGAGTCATGGAGCCCTCCACAGGGAACCAAATATCCTCTGAAACAAAGCCTCTCATGGAAGAATGATAGAAGGTTGCTCACAACTTCAAAAAAAATTTCCTTATCTGATGCCTGGAATCTCACTGATTCCCAAAGCTGCTCACTGTCAGGATGGTCATTCTTCTACTCCCTGAAATAGCTGAGTAAAAAAGGAGAGGCCAGTATTTCCTTAGTTCACATTAACTATGCACAGAAAGGAATAAGATTGGCCAGAGTAGGCAGGAAACTCTCTCTGGTAACATCTTGTTCAGAATAGTTAGATTGGCATATTAAGTAAATCTGATCACTGTCTTAGCTGACAAACAAGGACAGAGTGATGTATTCCAAACCTATCAACAGGAGCAACTTAAGATAAAAAGCAAGTTTCTCTCTGACAGATCTCATTACCTTTGGATCAGCAGTGCAAGTTACTCAAGAGTCTTGAAAGTTACTTAAAGAAGACAGTTTAAAGCACTCAGCTCAGGGGCACTGTGTGTTAAAAGCTCTGTAATTTGAGTAGAAGTATCAAGAAAGGAGAAATATGACTTTAGCAAGCCCTGCACATAGATGAAAACAGAGTCTGAGCACTCAAATATGACTTTGAGGAAGGCTGTGGCGTGATGACAGGCAGAGAAGGGCTGGGAAGAAAGTCCACTTCTTGAAATGATGGAATAGACCATAAGATCAAGAATAAGATATACTAGAATATATTTAAACATAAATATAACAGCTGAATCCATGGTGTTAATAAAACTGAGTAAAATGCACTTAGAGAAAATCACAAAGACCAACTCAGTCTCACAGCATTGATATAGGATTCCTCTGTAATGTAGAGAACAGTTCCAATCCAAAAGACATAATATAAAATATTAACACTTTAGATAGAAATGCAAATATAGTACTAATCATTAGTGTTTCATTTAATTGTTTAATTTTTTTTTACATTAAGGGATATCTTTGTGTTTCAGTAAGGATACTGGAACAGTAATGGTGTTCCCAGGAGTTTTAAATCCTCATTTTTAGTTTTTTGTCTTTAACCGTCTTTTAAAATCAACAAAAAGGATTGCAACTATTGTTATAACAGAAAGCATTAAAAAATATGTGACAGTGTATATTCATATCATATCAATTGTAATTTTTTTTTAATTGCCTGCCAAGATCACAGAATCATAGAATCACAAGATGATTAAAGTTGGAAAAGATGTATAAGATCATCAAGTCCAACCATTAATCCAGCACTACAGAGACACTACATGTGAGCCCTAAGTACTCTCAGGTGGATCTCATTCAGCCCCACAGACTTGTGTCTAACAGGTGCAGCAAGTTTCTGACCATTTCTCTTTGGATTATGGGGCCTTCATTCTGCTCCCCATCACTCACTTCCAGCTCAGGGCACTGGGTACCTGGGGAACAGCTGTTCTTACTATTCAAGGCTGAGGTAAATGCGGCATTAAGTACCTCAGCCTTTGTCACTGTGTTTCCCCCCACACATCCTAAAAGGGTTGGAGATTCTCCATAGCTGACTTTTTTTGCTGATGTATTTATAGAAACAATTTTTTAATTTTCTTTTATGACTGTAGCCAGATAAAATTCTAATTAGGCTTTGGCCCTCCTAATTTTCTCCCTGCATAACCCCATAACATCCTTGCAGTCCTATTGAGTTGTCTACCCCTTCTTCCAAAGGTCATAAACTTTTCTTTGCCTAATTTCCAGCCAAAGGTCTGTTTAGCCTGGCCAATCTTCTTCCCTACCTGCTCATCCTTCAGCACATGGGAATGAGCTGCTCCAGTGCCTTCAGTATTTCCTTCTTGAGTATTTTCCAGCCTTCCTGTACTCTTTTTCTCTTCAGGACAGCCTCTCAATGAAATCTGTTAACCAGGCTCCTAACAGACCAAAGTCTGCCCTCTGGAAGGCCAAGGCAGCAGTTCTTCTGAGCCCCCTCCTCAGTTCTTCAAGAATCAAAAACTTTCATTTTGTGATTGCTGTGCCCAAGACATCCTCCAACCACCACATCAGTCACCAATTCTTTTCTACTCACAAACATCATGTCTAGCAGACCACCTTCTCTAGATGGCTCACTCATCATCTGTGTCAGGAAGTTCTCTTCCACGTGCTCCAGGAACCTCCTAGACTGCCTCCTCTCTGCTGGCTTGTATTTCCAGCAGACAACTGGTAAACTGAAATCCCCCATGGCAACAGGGGCTAGAGATAGTAGCACTACCACCAGCTGCTTATGGAATATTTCATCTTTGTCTTCATCCTGATTGAGGGAGGTCTACAACAGACTCCCACTAGGATAACTGCCTTGTTGGCCTTCCTCCTGATTCTTGCCCATAAACACTCAAACTATCGTCACCATCATTAAGCTCTAGACAAGCAGAACACTCCATGAAGTCCCTCTGGATTGTCCTTGGACTTCTAATTGCAAATTAATTTCCTTAGTTGCCTTAGGTACCTTAGGAAATGTATATTGATAAAGCAGATTACTTTGGCCCTAGTTCTGTCTCAACTACACATTTCTCAGCCCTGCCTTGAACTTAGTCTTTAATTATGATTAGTATATTTGGACAGGACCTGAGGGAATGGCCTGAAGTTGTGTCAGGGGAGGTTTAGGTTGGCAGGCTCTTCCCTCAGAGGGTGGTTGGGCACTGAACAGGCTCCCCAGGGAAGTGGTCACAGCACCAAGCCTGACAGAGTTCAGGAAGGGTTTGGACAATGCTCTCAGGCACATGGTGGGATTGTTGGGGACGGTCCTGTGCAGGGTGAAGGGTTGGGCTGCAATGATCTCTGTGGGTCCCTTCCAACTCAGCATGTTCTATGATTCTGTGATTACAATTATACCTTCCAATGCAAGTGTAGGCCTCCCATGGAGTTCTGTGGGAGCTGTGTTCATACGTCAGAGGACAGAAATTGGCTCAATATGTTTAATAAAAATAATTTCTTTTGCCCTCTGCTGCCAGGCAGATTCCCATTTGTAACTCTAGTATCATTCATGATTAATAATGCACATGTGTTAGAAATGAAAACTCCCTTTCTCCCTATCATGTCTCTGCACCCATTAATAAATATGTTTGTAATTAAAATCTTGTCCCCTGGCCTTCTCATTGCCAATAGCAGATTCTCAACACAGATCTCACTCTTATGAGCCGTGATAAATATATCTGAAGTCAAAATCATCCTTCTCCAGCTCTGGAAGTCCTTTGCCATCCGGTTTTCATCTTGAACTCTTGCAAATATTTTGGCAGTAGATATGACTCCACAATGCATCTGTTAATCTGATTGCCACTTGTTTGAGCTGATTTTAACAGGCTTCTTTAAAGCAGGAACAAACCAGACTGCTCAGGAGGTCAAGAGTCCCGCTTCCATGTACATCTTGAACCCTCACACTGAGCACACAATGCAAGAGCAAAGTAACCAGGGTAAGAAGAAAACTGGCAAAAAAGTGGGCAGGACCATGATTTTCATGCCACCCTGTGTATTTATAATTGAAAACTGATCTCATGAGCTCATGGCTTTTCAACTGAACAATAGTTTTTCCTTAACAGGTTTCCCTCTTCTAGGCCGTTGGTAACAGGTAAAATGTTGTTGGTGATAGTGTTTCCTGCAGTCACCATTGATAGCCCAAACAGTAAACTAGAATCCTTGAATTTGTAAATGTTACACCTAATATTAGGCCTAATAATGTATTGAAAAATAAAGACAGATGGCTACCATTATCAGAATACAGAAAATGCAACTATTTGGGTTTGTCAAGTGACCTGATTACCCAAAGACAAATGACAGTTGCACTTTGGCCTTCATGATGGAGAGAATCACAAACCATGATGGTTTTATGATTCTCCTGAGGCCTCCTGAGGTGCACAAAGTTAAAACAAGGGCTTTGTAGGCATGGGACCCTCCATGGGTGTGAGAAGGAGGAATGCTGATTAATGGAACCCAGGGACCAATAAACAACTATTAAGTTTAACACAGCCAAGTAAATGAAGATAGGACATATAAATCAATAACAATATTTCCATTTCATCTCATCCCAGAAATGCTCAACAGCCATTTTTTCATCAGTGAATAAAAAAGGAGGTGGGAGGGGACTCCTTTAGTACATTGGAAAGGTCTAATTTTATTCAATTGCAGAAGTCCTCAGAAGCATATTACACAGCATTTAAAAGAAAAAAAGCCTTGTGTCAGCACTCAGATTGTGCTGATACTCAGCTGTGCTGCTATTTAGTTACAACAGAAGTTACTAAGACCTCATATTTGTCTCTACAGTGAGTGCTCTGACTGCAGATCACAAATGAGTTACTTGGACTGGTTTGAAATTAGACATCACAGATGCTACAACAGAGATGGTATTTATAAATGGAAACACTCATAAAAGGAAACATTTGTAAAGGTTAAAAAAATTACAGTACTGTCTTACTATGCCATGGAAAAAATAAACCAAACCAAAATCCACAAACCAAACCCAAACACAAACCCAACACACACACAGGCACACATGAACAAACAAAAAAAAAGAAGAAAGAAGATCCCTGAAGAAGATAGCCAGTTGTATTTGAAAGACAGTGAACAGATCCATGAGCCTTGGGAACCAGGTATCCCAGTTTCAAAGACAGGAGTGTGTTCTCCAGGCTCTGGTTTTGCAGAACCTGTTAAAAGTTTCTTAAAATATGAAGAGAATAATTCTTGAAAAAAACTGTCTAAGGAAGATTGTGAAGAGTATGAGACAGAAAGAGATGCATTTTTTTTGGAAGAACAGGCTGTCTCTGTAGGCCTGCTTGGATCCAGGAAGGATAGGCTTTGCAGAAGTCTGGTTTTCTATTTACTATTTTTCTTATACCATTTTTTAATGAGTTATAGAATCATAGAATCATTTAGCATGGAAAAGACCTCTAAGACCATCAAGTCCAACCATATGCTTTGTAGCATTTTGACCTCTGATCTCACCAGTCTAGGATGTGAGCACATGTCATGGGAAACTGGACTGGAAGTTAAGACCTACCTCAAAAATTGGAGAATTACCAGAGTCAGGTAAAGACTTCTGACCAGGGACTTGATAATGAGGACGTAATCAAGAACATAGAACTTCAAATGTGCATTCTGCCTAAAGAAAAAAAGGCCCAAATATACCTCCTTGTGAAAAAAACATGTGTAGAAGCTATGAAGGATTGATCACTCTTTTAGGGCATTTCAAGTCTAATTATTAATTCTATGCATAATTCTATATAAGCTTTTCTTTTGTAGGAGGTCTTAGAAAATATACAGATTTTCTGAACTCTTATTATATAGGATTCTTCAAATTCATCTGCTGCCCTTACTGCCCAATATACCAGGGTGGACTTCAAAAAGAAATGTTAAGAGCCTAGCTCAGAAAAATAGCATTCATGGGCCTTTTGGATGTCTCAAAGGAATTTACTGGAGTTCAGAATCTGGCACAGTATACTAAGGACAGCATGTTTGGAAGAGTTCCTGCTGGCTGTCACATATCATAAAGCTGTTCTAAGATGAAAGCTGCAACCATTAAAATGCATTTTTGGTGCTTGAACTTTTGAAAATTGACAATATTAAACATAATAATAATGCAAAGTAACAAATAAGAAGAAAATTAAAATCTAAAGAATGGAAACCTGTTATACAACCTAGTACAATTTTTTGCTTGTTTGCCTGAGAATAAAGTTACATTTATGTTCTATTTAGTAACAATATTAAGCATTCGAGTTGTGTTTAGTGCAGAAAATGAAGATGACAAGTCATACTTACTGTGCAGTCAGCACAATCTCCAAGGAAAAGGGTCTTCTCGTATTGAATGCAACATTTGGCTCCAGTTCCAGGAAGCTGAAATTTTATTATTGCATTCTTTAAAAACAACATGAGCCTTGTAGCAATTATAAATGATTATAATCAAGGTCAAGATAGGTGACATTTCCCATGACCTCCCCTGAAGTCTTTGGATATCCTTTGTCTTACACTGTTTTTCTTCCGTATGCTTGTCTGGGACTCTGCATTATTGAAGAGGTTTGTGAGTTCATAAGTGTGTTTGCTTGCTTGTTTTTTAATGAGATACTTTGCCATTGCACCCTCCTAGGGAAAGTGAATCATCTTAAGGTGTTGTGGAAAATACATACCCATCATAAGTGGCACGTTATCAAACAAATATTTTACAAAATTATATTATCTGTAGTATGTCAGAGTTAGTCTGTTGATTAGGTCTCAAACCACCAGTAGTTAGCAGTATTAGCTGGGCAATGTAATTGTAGAAAAGGAGTTCCTGACAAGAAGCCTCTGCCTTTAAATAAAGTTGTAAATGCACACATAAAGGATATTTTAAGCTTCAGGAATGTCCATTTAATTTTAAAAGCCCTGGGGGTGCATTTTCAAACTCACTATTTCCACTCTGTCTTTTACGAGTCCCTCACCATTACCTGAAGGGGACACCTGCTGGAAACAAAAATCAAGGACAAAAAATAACCCCTGGTGGTTTCTGCTAAATTGTTGGTTGCAACTGCAGGAATACAACGCATGCAATCATTTAATTCCTTCAGCACATGCTCTTTATATTCAACACTGATGTCTGCAACATTATTCATCTTGTTCTACTGCAAAGTGCTCTGATTTGGATTCTTTTTATTTGGAAACTTCTCAGTGCATTAGCTAAAGGGTTCTTGTTTAAAGACCCAATAAAAGGCACACTTCCTAAGCACCATGCTCCTCTGTTTTCTGTAAGACTAACACCTAAAATTTTACTTGAGCATTTAGTTCTATTTCTAGATACAAGCAGAGAGTGAAGCAATTTCAGTGAACCAATTCCTTATATACTGGAAAATAAATTTTGGGAAAAAAACAAACAAACAAACAAAAACAGGGTGAGATATGAAGGCTGAAGAAGAACAGTTTCAAGGTGCATGCAGATCCAAGGGGAAACAATTTCCAACATTTTGTCACTAGTTCTTAAATAAAAAAAAGCAAATAAAAGTTACACTGTCAAAACCAATAACACATTAGCAATAATTTTACAAACAAACTGTGTTCTTTTGTTGTTGATTAAACTATTTCATAAACAGTCCACACATCCTAACTCTCTGTAAGCAGATTCTTAATGCTCAGTCCACATTGCTCTTGGTGCATTTTAGGATAATGACATAATAATAAAATGCTTGTCATTCAAGCTTCAATTTAGTAAACACATACTTTTCACAATAATTCAAATCTGAGCTCAAGCTTAAGCACCATTACAAGTTAGCCTTCATCAGAAAAGAAACAGAACACAGAAGGAGAAAAATAACAACACACAGAAATTAAAAAGTGTTCAAAGTTTTTTTGCACACTTCATACAAAGCACTTATGAATCTGAGAGCTCTTGATTTCCTTGGTTCTTCAGTAATCCTTTCATGATCAGGTACAAGTTTAGAAGTGAAAAGTGGAAGTGGAAATTAGTGATTGGATGTTATTCCATTGAAAATAACATTTTCTCAGCTTATTGAAGTTCAGTACATTGTGTCTTGAGTTAATGGAGTTCAGAGAAATGGCCAGAAAGAAAATAATAGGATTTATGGGTACTGATTGTCTTATAAAGGACAAGAAGCTAAATCTAAAATATAATGGAGCACCTATCATGCATCTTTTTTGTGTTTCAGGAATGGTACTGCCCAATTTAGTGCTCCAACAGAGACTCTCCAAACTATGAGTTGCTCAGTCACTGCCCTCTGTGCCCCCACCCTCCCCACTGCGGTGGGATGGAGAGGAGAATTGGAGTCACAAACTGGAAAGACCACAGGTTGAGATAAGAAGGCAGGGAGGCCTTGCAGAGAGACCTCAACAAATTAGACGTCTGGGAAATCACCAACCATATGAAGTTTAACAAGGGGAAATGACAGATTCTGTACCTGGGATGAGGCAACTTCAGATGTACGTACGGACTGGGGAATGAGATGCTGGAAAGCAGTGCCGTGGAAAGGCACCTGGGGGTCCTGGTCAATGGCAAGTTGCTTGTGAGTCAGCAGTGCCCTGGCACCCAGGGGAGCCAAACCATGTCCAGGGGGAAAAGCCACTGATCTCTTCCCTTTGGTGACCAGTGAAAGCCCCCGAGGGAATGGTCTGAAGTTGTGTCACGGGAGGTTTAGGTTGGATATTAGGAAAAGGTTCTTTCCCTAGAGGGTAGTTGGGCCCTGGAACAGGCTCCCCAGGGAAATGGTCACAGCACCAAGCCTGACAGAGTTCAAAAAGAGTTGGGACAATGGTATCAGGTACATGATGTGATGCTGGGGTGGTCCTTTGCAGGGCCAGCAGTTGGACTTTGATGATCCTTGTGGGTCCTTTCCAACTTGGCTTATTCTGTGATTCTGTGAAGAACAATTTACTGGCAACAGCAATGAGATAAGAAAACAAATAATAATAAGAGCAACAATATTAATGACAGAGGTTAGGAGACAAGAAACGTTATTGCTCACCCTACAGAAACCCCTGACAATAGACAATACCCCACCACTCCCTTGGCTACGCTACCCCCACTGCTCCCCCCCAGCTTGGAACCGGCATCACCCAAACACTCCCTCTGGCTTGGAACTGCAGCCCCTCCACCGCTTCCTGTGCCACCCTTTCTCATCCAGCTGGAATCTCTTCTCTCCCAAGTAGATTTCCTCACCCCCCTGCCCCTGGCAATGATGTAAGGTGTTACTGAAGAGTCCTCTCAGATAAAAGGTGCCAGGACAGAAGGGTCTTGCTGGTTGTGGAGTGCTCTGGGTGGTCCATCATCTGCAACTGAGACCCTGAGGCTTCAGGCTTTTTTTGCTGGGGAAAGTGCTGTCATTCCTTTGCAGGAGTCCAACCCTGAAATTGCCGATTTGCCTCCCAGAATTTATTACAAACAAAGATTCCTCCGACACAAAAGGTGCCAGGACAGAAAGGTCTTGCTGCATGTGGACTCCACTGGGTGGCCCACATCATGGGTCTAGGTATGGAAGCTTTAAGATTTGACTCCTGTACATGAACGACAGCACTTTCCCCCAGAAAAGAAATCCTTCAGCCTCAGGGTCTCAGGTGCAGCTTATGGGTGACCCAGAGCACTCCAGCTGCAGCAAGACCTTTCTGTCCTGGCCCCTTTTGTGTGGGAGAAATCTTCTACTGTGTTCAACTTAGAGACTAGGCCTGGCAATTTCAGCACTGGGGTCCTGTAAGCAAATGACAGCACTTTCACTAGGAAAGTAAGCCTGTAGCCTCGGGGTCTCCGGTGCCTCTGGGTCTGAGCCATGGCTACTGCAAAAATTAACCCTGTCCTGGCCAGAATCCAGACAATCCTAAATAGAATTGAGATGCTGGTGTCCAGAATTCACATCTGGACAATATGCTTCACTGCCCCTCACCGATCCAGATGTGTTTGGCCTCCACAGAACTGAGCCCACTGTCACCTGCTTGATGTATGTTCTTAACCAGACCCCAGCAAGGCACTTCTCCAGCTCAGAGGATTAACCATGTGAGTACCTTCAAAACACTCTTAACACATGAGTTTCCCACCAGAGCAGGTCTCCCTGTACACCCATCACCTTCTCATAACTACAGTTAGCAGAAAATACAGTAGCATCCGGGTGACCTGCCTTTTGCGTACAGCAAATAAAGCTGAACCCCCAAAGTGACACATCAGACCTCACTTCTCCCTCTTCAAGGAGAATTTCAGCCTTTGCCACCTGCTCTCCCAGCCAACACCATAGCAGAGGACTCTGGGTTGCATGGGGAGATTCAACGTGCTGGCCCCAGCTCCAGGAGCTCGTGTGTTCGGCACAAATCAATCACAGTCATGGCTGTTTCAGTAGATTATTTTAGTGGGGGATGTATTCATATATTTATGTATCTATAAATACATATGTGCAAGACTTGTTACATATGGGGGGAGAACAGAAAAGGCTGAGAAATGGCCTTTTGATCAGTGAACAGGGTTAAAAAGACATTTGGAAAAAAATAAAGGTTAAGGGTTTCTTCCACCACTGTAAACAGTACTTATACGTTAACTCTAGAGATGTGGTCCTCATTAGTTTCAGAAAAACACAAGATAAAAAAGAAAGAAAAAATATAACATAAAGCACAGTTGTGATTTTAACCAGTGACACCAAGTATGCACTGAGTCAGTACAGTCCTAACTTTAATGAAAATGTGTCAAGTGGCTGCTGTAGATACTAAATTTTCATGGTGCTGGTGGTTTCTCTATGCATACCTAAAGATGCAATGGTTTTTCAAGTGCAAAACACATTAAACTACTTTTACACAGCCACAATTATATTAAAACCTCTGAGTGTGCCTAAAAAGCATCCCAAAACCTTTTTTCCAGGTAATTTTGTGCCTGTTTAACATGTTTCAATTTAAAAACTGGAAGGGAACAGTTTCTCTACACTCAGGAGGTTTCCATTTACTCTTATCCAGAGAGTATACACCTGGAACATATCACTCACTCTTTTCTGTTGCTGTGCTGCATTGCAGGGCTGAACAGCTGACACTTAGATAACACAAGCCACAGTGGGAGAAACAGCTAAGATATAAACTCTAGTGCAAATTCTAATTCAACTTTGAAAAGAAATTATTGCTGGGAAGCATTAAAACTCTAAGAGAACCAAAATTAAAAAAGAAGGTCAATACTACATATACAGTATGGGAGTTTTTTCCAACAGTTCTTCAGTAGGGTAAGTCCTCTGAATAATTTTCTTGATATTTTTAAAAGATGTGTGGCACGGTGGTAGTACACAATGAGAGAAGAATTATAGTTACTGTTTCACATGAGGTATATTGAAAAACCAGGGACTTGAGTTTGAAGTTTGAGGCACTGGAGTTTTCCTTCTTATTACTAACATCTATGCCAACTTCAGTATCCATTACAAAGAGGAAAAAGCAGGAGTGCTTTCTTGTGTACGTGATCCCATTTACGTGCAGCCCTTCAATATCTGCAGCAGAGACTGGAAGTGTGCTCAATCTCCACTAAACATAGTGAGAGATTCCAGTGGCTAGATAGCAGTCCTGTTTATCAGCTTGTAAACAAAATTCAGTGATAAAATTGTCCTTTTCTTCTTTTCCATAAATCTTTCCTCTGGATTTCTTTTTCCTAACAACTGTCATGATGCTGATGAAGAACAATCTCTTCGCCTTTTTGAACCTGATATCTCTTACGACAGCAATCCTTTATAAAACCTAAAAAAGCAGCTGAGCAGTGTTTTAAGGGGATGGCTTGGTGGCTTTTATTAAAAAACAGTAATTCCAGCAGAAATAAGTGAAGAAAAACTGTTGCACCTAATATCTGAAACAGCTGGTTTATAAATAGGCTTGGAAACAACCTGAATTATTTCAGGGAAGTTAAGTGGACTGTAACCAACTGCAAGTTCAATATCCAAAAGAATACTGCTGATACTGGATTTTTGGATTCCCTTACTTAATTTGTAAGAAGATGACATCAGCTGAAGACTTACTGGGATTACTGGATGTTGAAGGATAGATTATCTACACCTTTCAAACTAGACTGAAGCTGAGAGTATTTAAGTGGGTACAGCATAAGGCATGACTAACCATGTCCAGCTTGCTGATGCTGGAAATGTGATTTTTTTACTTCACAACATTTAAAAAGTTTGGTTCCAGGCCCCCTCTCCCCCAGTTTCATTTTGCATAAAATCCACTTTTGACAGAACAGATAAAATAGTCAAGGAAAAGCAAAGCAAATACGGAAACATGAGGGCTGCATGTCACATTCACATTTCTTTCTTTTTTTTTTTTTTTTTTGTGTTACAGTTTTACCTGTCCTTTCTGCCTCTCCCATTACATTCTACTATAAGCAATCCTCAAAAAAGGACTGATTTAATGCTTCTTTAACATAGTGAAATAGGGAAATACAAACATCCCCAGGGAGCTACTCAGCGAGTACTGAAATGGACTGGAGGAGGGTGGGAGGGAGGATTATTTTTGTTTGAATTCCATTCCCAGCTAGCAGAGAGAATATAATGAGTTCACAACAGGCATCCTCCCACTGCAGAGTAACCTCCCATTATGGAACACAGTCCATAATGGGGCATAATTGTTGCCTATCACATCCAAATCATTTTTCCAATATCAAACCTTTGTGGATGACTCACGGAAATGGAGGAAAAGTGACCAATCATAGATATGTCTCAGAACAGAACCAGAGAAAACTGAATGGCCTGTTGGTAAGTATATGTTATGCACCAGACCAAAGTTTCCTGTAAAAGCCATTCTCTGTCTTGGAGCAATGTGCAATAAGACTGCTTGAGTGTTCTTACTACCAGTATTTGTCATTATATGTAACATCAGTGTAGTAACTATCTTAAAAAATAATCTACACGTGCAAAGACCCTTATTCGCTATGGGTAAATTTGATGATCCTTCCTTTACTCCTTTTCCTACTTTTCCCAGACTATCTTTGCCTATCTACATTTTTAAAATCTCATGTCCCAGTGGTCAAATTGCATTACTACCATCAAAACAGAATGTTGGGTGGTCAAAGAAATTTATTTTGAACTGCACAACCAGATACAGTTCTGTTTGAAACATCGGGTCTGTAAATTATACAAGATACAGCCAAAAGTTTGAAGAAGGAAAAAATATTAAATATAAATACTACAAAGCTCATGAAGAAGCAAATAAAGAAACAAGAGATTATTCTTGGTTTAGATAATTATAAAGAAAGTTATCCTATCATCAAAAATATTAAAAACTAGTACAAGGCATAAAAAAAATTTTTTTAGAAAAAATATTAAGAAGACCTAAGTCTAGTTATTAGGCTGAGAGTTATTTCACTCCAGAAATTCCTCACAGAAGATCTTAAATAGTTCTTAAAAAGTGCACAAGCCTTATATCAACACTCAGAACAGTTGTAAATTTCATCAACTTAGAGGTGTAAATCTCATTCGAGAGAATATCCATTTATCACAATTTTTGTCAGGCTTTTCCTTTCTATAACAGAGAAAATTTTATTTTCTGTATTTTGACTATGAGGGAGGGGGAACCACATCTATACAGAGAAGTAATGAACACATAACAAAATAAAATATGTTCATAATTGAGCACTATTTTATTTTGCATTATCCTCTTTTTACAAGCATTCTCCTGTACAGAAAATATAGAATACTAAAAAATTCTAGGAAATATTATGCCTTAAAATGTAACAGCTTGGAAACCACCACACTGCTCCAGCTGCTACTAAATGAAATGAGGGATAGTCATGGGACTCTCTTTCTACTCAGTTTTTGACTCCTCTAAAAATTTTTCATTCCTAAATTCATCTGGGTTTTTTTTATACTGTTATTGTGGTTTCAGATTCCCTATTACCTCAGTACTGGAAACACAGAAAAAACATTCCAGTCTCGCATAACTTTAGAGACAGTCCCTATTTTATCCATAGAGTGGGTATTGTTTGATGCTGTCAGCATCCCTGCCCAGCAGAATTAGCTGAATGATACACAGGAGAAGGAATTAGGAACCATGAGATGAGCAGGTGGCAAAATATGTTGTCCTTTAACTTCCCAAACAAGCAACCCCTCTGAATACATGCTGAAAAGAAGCATCTCATGGTGGGCTACGTAGGTATATAAATGCCAATATGCCTTTTCTCAGCCACAGACTCCTACCCACCTGTAGCTAAACTACAGGGCATTTGTTTATGCTAATAACTATTCCATCCCACATTTCTTCCATCATATATATAGGAAAGAAGTTGTTCACGGAAAGGTAATTAAAGTACATATTTTCCCACTCTAAGTATACAGAAATCTAATTTACTATCCTAGATTGCCTTATATGAATATATAAAAATTAATATATTAATTTTACTTCTCAAAAGTAGAAATCTTCATATACCTTAGAAATAACAGTACCTGGGCTGGTATGTAAACATGCACCTATGCATACAGGTAGTATGATTCTCCCTGAAAACCAACATTATAAGGATTAATTCACCATTTTAATCATACATTATTCAAGAAATGTCTAGAAGTTTACAAATGGAAAAACAAATCCTTACTTATCTTGGTTATAAAAGAAAATTAAAGAAAAAAAGAGACAACTAACACATATTTGTACTATTGAAAAAGGTTGAAGCTGACAGGCTGCAGATCAGAGGGCCTGTAAAGCATGTGAAAAACACTGAGAACTGATCATTTAGATATTTTAATCACCTGATGAATGAAGTCTGTAGGGCAGTTCAGTGACGTCAAAAATCAATTAGTACTCAAGAAAGTTTTGTAATAAGCTATGATCACATAAGATATCTCTCCTAGGTAACGTTTGTTTAATTTTTATTACTTTTTAATTTTCTTTTTGTTTATAAGATGAAAATACATTAAAATACTCCCTAAAATTTCTTCTGCCTTTTTCCTTTGTTTGATAAGTCATTCCCTCTTTAGTCAAAGTCCACACCTGGATAACACTCAAATATACAAATATGTGGTCCATGTAGTCATTTTGCTTTCCAATGTGTTCAGCCATTTTCTAAGAAAAATTAAGTATGTGAATTAGTCATAAATGTGGTGCAATTAATCTAAAATCTATAACTCAAGAATATCCTTCAGTTAATGTGACAGATTTCCAGTAACTCAAAAAATACTGAAATAAGGTTTGCTACTTAAGTACACTTTACAAATACCCAAGAAACTGTTATTTTGCTGCCTGCAACACTGTTTTCTATTTGGTGCTGCTGAAATGAGAAAGAAGTAATTAGACTGCCTAGACCCATTTCAGTATTTTAACATTGTACACCAGGCAGGAAATGCAAGAGTCTGAAGTGAAACTAATTCGTTTCATTCTCTCTGTGTCCCTTTGCATTGCAGGACTAACATCGGCTTTAATGGGTGCCAACTGGACTTAAGTACCCTAACAAAGATTTGACCCAAAGTTCAGCTCACAAAGAATATTAAAACAGTCATAAACCAGAACAGAATCCACTTTAAAAGGCTCATGCAGTTCAGAAAGATTTTTTTTTTTCTTTTGTCTCTTCTGACTGATTTATAATTTAAATAAAGAAAGGAACAGAAGCCTGGAGCATGCAGATTTTTTTTTTGATGTAAAACAAAATCTACTTGTATTTCAAGTTAAGTGCTATGCTGTAAGGCACAGTTAACTGCTGCACTGTAAGTTCAGCCCCCAACAGTGTTCATAAAGATCAATAAATATCATCAATTGATGAACTAAGATAGATAAAGTAGTGCTTTTTAATTAGGAAATGTGTCATAGATTTTAGAAAACTTGAAAGTAAGACAAACTCCTCTTTGGCTTGAAAGGGTTAATGGCATTCACTAGCCCATCAGTGCAAAAAATGTATGCTTGTCAAGGAAATCAGAGGTGGAGTGCTCATGCCTTTGCCTATCACACAGTGATTACACCTCAGGAAGCATTATCTCGGCTGCTTTGGGCCATCCCACTTCCGATTGGTGCTTCCTCTGCAACCTCCCATCCTTTCCCGCTTGTTTTATGTGGAACTCATCAGCTCTGACACTTTCTTTATTTAATTCTCCCTAAGGGCATCAGCAGTGATTGAAGTAAACAGTGTGCTCTTGTTTCCAGTGTACATGCAAGCCAGAGAAAAGGCTTAAATCTTGGCATCCCTCAGGGGGACTGCTCCGTGCCAAGCTGTGAGTACAAAGACACTTCAACAAAGATGGCTTTGGTAGTGCCTGAAATTTCCCTCATTTTGAGAGAGTCTCTGGCTATTGGAACACTGGTACCCCGGACAAATAAGCATCTTTCCAGCTTTAGCCCTGGAGAATAAAGCTGGTTTGCAAGCTGGTTTTAAGGCACCACTAAGTGAAAAAAAGTGTACCACAAGTGCTGTTCTAGAGATTCAGCTCTTCAAATGGCTGAAAGAAGGGCTCTTGCAGCTGGATGTAAATTGAAGCAGGCCTGAGCCTATTCCAAAGTATGCTGGGGTACAGGATACCAGGATACTGAATATATACCAGGATACTGAATATAGTGTTCAGTCAGTTTTGTCTTCCCATCTCACATTTTGTACCATGTGGAATTTGGCTGGAGCCACCCGAACAGTTTTGTTGCAGTCCACTTCTTCTCAGAAGAATTCCAACAAACCTTAATTCTTGGTTCTATGCCAACACTACCACTCCTTGCATCACTTGTAATATGGCACAAACACCAACTCCAAACCTAAGCATCAGTGGAGAAATTTCACAGATTTTTTTTTTTTTTTATTTGGGTCATACCCTTTAAAAGTGCCCTCTAGCATGAAGATGTAGTTTTAAGAAGAATAATCTATGTGTGTTATGGAATGCACTTAAATACGGCAACAAATACTCTTTCTTTAGTGTGCAGTGCCTGCTGGCATTGCTATGATGCTTCTTGTTGCTTGGGTTACATCCACTAAAACACTGAAAATACAATAATTTCTGAAGATAATGTCATTTACTGCAGCAATAAGGTCATTGTTTTCATGCTGAACTCACAGATCATTCCCTTACACACTCCATATTTCAAAGTGACATTTAGCATATGCAAATGTGTTGTGGTGTACTATTTTTGTGTTATGCTTCTGTGTCCTCTGTTCTTAGAGCTTTTATTTATATGTGCTGTACTATCTCAGACTACGCACATTATGTGAGCAAATATCTCAAAGTTTTGAAAGTTTTCCAAACAGATCCTTAGTCCTGAGAAAATTAATGGGCATCTAGTCTGAATAGGATTAATTTAGTCTTGTTCAGCTTTGAATAGTTCATGGGAAAACACAGAATCAAGTCTGCTTCATGATCCTAAGCATAAACCAAATACACCAACAGTCCTTTCACTAAAACTGCTGTCACATGACATTAGTCTCTGAGTTGGTAGATCCTTCAGTTCGCCAAAAGTCTTCTTTAGAAGGGACAGCCATGGCCTCAGTACTGTTTTTATATCTACACAAACATCTTCTTTCTTCCCAAGCCCACCTAAAATTCTGAAGAAACATGAAGTTATGCCTGCTTATATCTAAATGTACACTAAGGGTTTTTAATAATTGATTTTCCCAGTCAGGCCTGTAGGGCAACTGTAAACCAAAAATGGTAGCTTGGGGATTCAACTCTAGGTCCAGGATCAGGAGGAAGAAGACTTGTACCTATTCCAAGTTGCATCTTCCAAGTCTTTGGCACATGTGCACACACCAAATGCTAAAAAAAACCATCTTGCTTTTCCACTGTGGTCTACTCTATCATGGAAAACTTTACATACATTTATAGATGTGAAAAACAACATTTCTTCTGTAATAATGCTGCTCTGATGGCATGTGCAGCAAACTGAACATATCATGCCAAAGATGACAAAAAACATAGGGATTTGGATTTAGGTTTAGCGCTTTTTATTTAGGCACAAAGACTTGCATTGTTTCAAGGAGCTGAATTTACCTTACTTCTGGCTTAATTTATCCGGGTTTGAAATGTTATCAGAGAACATCTGTTTAAAAAAAAAAGTGTTCACACAGTGCTGCACCCTTACAAACAGGGTTTCTAAAAAGAAAGGAAATTTATCTGAAAAGGGATAGAGAGGAAGGGAGGGGGAAGGCATTTTTTGTTTGAATCAGAGTGCACTTGCCTGTTTTAAAGAGCTTAACTGTGATCCAAGATCCAATCTTCAAAACCTCAGTGCATTTGCTTTTACAGTGTCTCTATTCCTCATCTCCAATTCTATTTTGCAGTCAGGGCACCCTGCCAATGGGAGTTCAAGAGCTCAGCACACAGTTTCAGTGTTTGGACATGAGAATTCAGACCTTCATCTCTCAGCCTTTGACCTACCGAAAAAAAGTCTACTGAATTTTGAGTTGATCATTTGTAACAGAACCAGAAAAACAAACAGACAACCAGATACCAGGAGGAGGAGACTCTTCTCTGCATAAAGGAAACAGCACTAGTACACAGGAATTTGATCACACAAGATAGGAGAAATTAATGAGCCAGAAAAAACACTACACAGTTACACTTCTTAGACTTTATACTGTGGAGGAAGAAGCTGCTGTCTTGATGCAGGCTTGAGGAATATTTTACAAAACATGAATAATTTTATACTTGTAGTAGGTTTATATTGCCCGAAATTGCCTCGCTGTGCATTTGCAAACTGGACTTCTGTGTTCAAAATGTATATTTAGAAACTGGGAAACCTTGTACATTTCCTGGCAGCAATGTCATCCTTTGTCTTGTTCATGAATGTACTCCTCCAAATCTGGACATTGTGACTGTAAAACCCAGTGTGATAATTTAATATTAGTGCCAGGAAAGATGATCATGTCAGAGAATTCCTGTTTGTCAGCTTGTTTGTTTTTGCTAGAGTGCTGGATTATCAGCCCAGCTTCAGAGCCCCCACAGATAAACACAAAATCACTACTCTGAGCAATGCTTTGACCGACCTTTCCTAGTTTGTGACACTAGCATTGTCTTGCTGTGGCTGTCTATATAAAATGCACATATATGATCTTTTAATTAATATTGCTAACTATGGCTTTGTTCTGTCATATAGTTGAGTAAAAATTGGAAAGGAAATCGTGAATTTTATATACACAATAGTAATCTAAATATGGATCATCTTTACAGTTTATTCAAGCAGCAATAAGGAACTCCATATATGCTATCTGATGCAGTGCCAGAAAACTCTCTCAACAAGCTTAAATAATTGAATCAGCTGTTCTTTAACCTATACTACTTAGCAACTAATTACAAGTATAATCTAGAAGTGGTCTTTAATTTACTGACATTCAGGTGACATGTTAGGGCAAATCAAATTGTCTGCTTAGTCCAATTTACAGAAGGTTACTGTACTAGGCACTGAATCAAACTCTTATGAAGTGCACTGCCACATAACATGCTGAAACAAGCAATCATAGATCCCATAATACCTCTAACATTTTTATTTCTGTGTGTCCTAGTGTTTTAGAGGGAATTTAATATGTGCTTTTTCTCAGTGCTAGGGCCCTCTATTTATTTGCAGAATGAAAAGTTTTCTAAGCTTTTAATGTGGGTCAGATTAAACTCTTAATGGTGTATTCAACCAAGATGCAGTTTTTAAGCTTCCCTTTAAAACATTCTCGTTTCCTAAGTCGAGAGCCCTGGCTCAGTGCTGTAATTATAAACTTCAAGTTCCAAAATTAGTAAGTGGTAAAGGTGAAAAAGGATAGAAGCACAACACACCCATGATTCATTATTCATTGAATTACATCCAATATTCGAGGGGAAAAGTAACAAGCACTTTATACTTAGAGTTGACTTGACTTGTTTCTACAAAATGCATAGAAAGGTTAATTTTCATTTGATGAACAGCAAGCATAGCTCCCAATCCATAGTCAAAGATGCTCCCTCTTGCATTAATGTGGAAGACTGGTGGCTTCAGCTGATCAGGGGCCTCTATCAGATCTCTGCAAGGAGAAATGAGGAGGGACACACTGCAAGTGCAGGCATCGGATGTTCAGACAACATGAGTTAGCTTTGATCAGGTGTCTGGCAGAGACCAAAACAACTATTTCACAGTAACCGTAAAACTTCTGTAACTTTGAAATTGAAATATTTTAATATTTTTTCACTTAAGATAGCAGGTCTTTAGTAGGAAAAGACCTGCGTTGGTCTTGACTGCATTCCTTTGCTTTTATCATGAGTAGTAATTTCTCCTCACATACCCTCCCGTTCAGCCACTGAGTTTCCACTATATTACTATAGTAGGACTAGAGTGCTGTTTAGCATGGAACTAGCATCAGGTTACGCAGCTTAAAATAATATTTTCCTAGAGTTCAATAATTGTAGTCAAAGGATGCTTTATTTGTATTTCAGGTAGTAAAGTACTAATTTTTCCTCTTTATATTTGAAGGGAATTTTAAAAACCTAGGTTGAGAACAAGCTAAGCCTTTGTGTTGCTCAGAAGATGTGAAGTCTGCTTAAGAAAAACCCAACCCAACATTCAAAATCTTCAAGACTCCAAGTCATACCTGTACTGTCAGAGCTTAGTACAGAGCAGAGAGCAGGAGGCAGCCCATAAAGGAGCCATTGTATGGGAAGCAGCAGTATACAATTATGCATTTATGAAGGATTGACTGTTCTCTCAATTTCTTAATCAAGATTTGTGTCAAAGAACTATGGTCAAATATCCAAGCGGCACCTTTCCTTTCAAGTACATCCTTCACTTGATTCTCAACATAATACATCCTTCTTTATGGACAGTCCATGCTTTGTTTCATTGATGAGATCACCTTCTCTTCTTTCCCTTCACCACCCTCATTGCCTTGAGCTGGGCTGCTCTTTTAAGCTACCAAACTGATTTCTCGTGTCTTTTTTAAATTAAATTTTCTGTTTCGCAGCATAAGCACTAATAATTAAATGGACTCACATTTTAAAAAAGTTATATTTTTTGTGTCTTACCAAATTATTACCTTTCTTGGAGGCATCTTGGAATTTAAAATAAAAGAAAGGAAAAGGGAGGTGCAATTGCTGTTTTGTTTCTCTCCAAGCATTTTTTTTTTTGTGAAGCAAATTTGGTAGAAAAAAATGTGATGAGATAGATGTCCCTTCCACAGGTGCCAAGGGCCAAGGTACTCATTACCACAGCTTTTTAAATTGTTTTGTTTGAAACTGATTTTCAGTCTCTTTACAAATATTCTGTGAATCATGGGCAACTTTTCTATATATCGCCTAATCACACCACCTCACCACCTGTATTCCTTTGAAACCACCAATTTCCACAAAGAACAAATAGTACCACCTCAATTAATGCAGTTCTACTTATTTTGTCTTTACCTATAGACAGAGCAAGGAAAGCAGAATTTCAGTCATCACTTTTTTAAAGGATAGTGTCATGGTTTAGGAACAGTGTTCTCCAATCTAGTGCTCCCACTAAAACCACTTCTCCCCTTGTAGCAGGATGGAGAGAAGAATTTGAGGCAAAAAAACCAAAGATCGTGGGTTGTGATAAGAACAATTTACTGGAAACAGCAGTGAGATAAAAAAACAGTAACAGAAACAATATTAATAAAAAAAGTGTACAAAAGAGAGATTCACCTGCAAAAATGCTTACCATGGAGTCCCCATTCCTGATGTGACTGCAGCTACACCACCCAGAGCACCCCTCCAGGTTGGAACCAGCACTACCCAACCGCTCCCTCCAGCTCAGAACCACGGTCACCCCACCTCTCCCTCCACCCCACTTACTCCATCAGAAGGAACTCCTTCTCCCTGGAAGAGGCTCCCTTATCCC
Source organism: Myiozetetes cayanensis (assembly GCF_022539395.1). Lineage (NCBI taxonomy): Eukaryota > Metazoa > Chordata > Aves > Passeriformes > Tyrannidae > Myiozetetes > Myiozetetes cayanensis. Next base: position 15,166,112 of record NW_026087742.1, read on the forward strand.
TGACCCTGGCAATGGTGTGAGGTGGTACAGAATAATCTTTGGGTCCTGGCCTTGCCTCCTCCTGGTTACCACAAAAATTAACCATGTCCTGGCCATAACCAGGACAGACAGCCTTTAGAAGTGCAAAAAACCAGGGTCTAATAAAGCCCAGGGTTATTGACTGTCATCAGCCAGGTCAAAACACTCCATTAATCATTATTCACTTTTATTGTTGTCTTCAACTTTGATTTAAACTACGTTAAGCATTCTGTGTTTAGTTTCAGCATCAAGAAACCTTAATTAAAAATATACTTTAAGTTATATTAGGAAGATATACAAAGACCAGTGACAGGACCCAAGGGAATGGCCTGAAGTTGTGTCAGGGGAGATTTTGGTTGGTTATTAGAAAAGGTTCTTCACCCAGAGGGTGGTTGGGCACTGGACCAGGGTCCCCTGGAACAGGGCAGTGATCACAGCACTAATCCTGACAGGTTCAAGAAGCATTTGAACAATGGTCTCAGGCACATGGTGTGACTCCTGGGGATGGTCCTGTGCAACTTTGTTAACACAGCTCAATTAACACAGCTTTGTTCAAAAACCTTCCCTTGGTACCCCCTATGAACTGCGGAAAGATGATGTTTTGACCCTGTTTCATTTAACCATATGCTTAATTTCCTCATAGTCAGCAAAATACTTAGGCACATGCTGTACTTTATCTATTATTTTCTTTCTAAAGTGGCCCCTTTCACATAAACTTTCCGTTGGTCCTTAACTTCTTTTTTAGAAAGCAGAGAGATTTACAAGTGGTTTTATATCCCTCAGAGTTCAGTTGAAACAGAAACAAGGTTATTACTTGTGTGAATCTATCCTGCAAGAGAAAAAACACCCCTGAAACAAACAACATACATGCACTATTTTTTATGAGGAGAAAGATTTGCAGGAGATAATGTTTTTTTCTAGACCAGCTGGCACAGCAGGAGAAAAAAACATAGACAAACTTTTCAGCATGTAAGCCCTTCTTCAATTCTGAGACAGGAGTCTTGAAAAGTAGGAGTTTTTCAACTGAGTTTTATTAAGTCAAGTATTTAGACAGTCTGACAGAACATGTAATACTTTGGGAGCCCTAGGGTGTTCTATGGACTTGCCAGTTTTGTGTGTGCAGCAGCAGCTGCTGCAGTTCACCTCTCCCACGTTATTGGAGCAGGTTCTGAAGTTCTTTTTTCATTTTGTTTTCTGTATTTTTTTTTCCAGCTCCCTCCTACTGGAAAGATAGCTCTTATGCCTTACTTTGAATATTTTATAATAATTTTATGAAGCTATTACCTCGGGCCAGACTGTGTTCACTCATAACTCATTCCTCCTTACCCCTCTTGAAAAAAATGAGTCTTCAGGGGAACGTTGTTTCCCTGAGAGAGGCAAGCCATTCATGTGAACAAAAATTTTAGCGAGTTTTTTGCTAATTTCCCATGTCTTAAAATGCAACCCTTTTCTGATTCAGCTAAAGTAAATAAAGGAACAGGACTAACCTGGAGTATGTTTGTCCCCAAATAAAGCAAAGACAGCTATTGATTGAGCCCTACTCATTATTGGATGATTCAAACTAAACACCAGACATTCAGGCCTTGGTGTTCATACCTCATTTACAGAAACAGAGGTAGAAACTCTTCCAAGAGCTTGCATGCAATGCTCCTTCTATCACTTGAGAGTATGCATTCATGGTAGCTTTTCTACTTGTAAGGCGAGAGAAATAGCTCAAAGACAGGATTTCGAAGACACGAATAGAAGTTGTGAATCCCTTTTTTTTTTGGTTTGTTTACAGGAGGGCAAACATGGACAAGAAACTAGAAGCCTGAGATGAGGAACAGAGAGAAGAGGTTGGAAGAAGAAAGCAATGAGAGCAGGAAACTGAATGGGGGGTTGTTCAGAGGCAAAAGAATTTGTAACTCTAAAGCACGCATTCTTCAGAGCTGAAATAAGATGCAGGACTCCTGAAACTCAGAATACCTTTACTATCAGCATATATTTATGCAACTCAGTGAGAAAAGGCACAGTTCATTTCTCTTTAAGATATGTGCTCATATCTGTGTTGAACAGCAGAGATAAAACTCAAAGTTTCTTACTCTAGATCTGGAGCTTCTAAATAATTAAAAAACTCTTATTAGCAACCATGCCTTCAAGACACTTATCAAAAATTATAGAAGGAACCTTACTTATACTTCATCTAACTGTAGCAATGTTTATTTAAATAGATATTATTATTTAGGGTTGGGTTTTTTTTTTCAGTGTGTGTTAGATACATAACCAGGCACATTGTACAATGGTATATTCTGTTTACATGTTCCCCCAGTTGCTACATGATCTGCTGTTTAAAAATGCCCGAAATATCAAAAAGGCTACATGGTCTAGATCTCTAAGACAGCTCTTTGTAATAAAGTTTTGAAATATTAAATATTTTTAAATGTACAATCTGCTTTTTTTAGTTTTTATTTTTGCATTCATAGATTATAAATAATAAGGAACACTTGATACTTTTACTGGTTTCTGCCACGGTTTCTGCATGTGAGTTTGACATTTAAGGTTACATCATATTTGAAGAAAAGAATATGCAATCTCTTTTCTTAGGACAGAGAGACCTTTTCAGGGAGTGTCTCTTCTCAGGGATATAGGAGCTATTTTCATTCTAGAAATGATTGACTTATCCGCTTCAAGTGGCATGTACCAACTGGAAACAATTACCTTTTGAAAGAGGAAGTTTTTAATTTTAGTATGAGTGAGAGCACCATCTGTAATTTAGTGCCTTCAGGCTGCCTTAACTAAAAAGTTCAGTAAGTTAAACCAGGAAAAGGGAAGAGGGACAAAACAAACAAACAAACAAAATAAAATAAAATAAAAAAACCACACAACCCCAAGACTTTGTTTCCAGCAAAACTGAGTCTTTTATTGTTTTGTTTGCACACAGATGCTTAAGCTAGTGGGATGACTGTAAGATGTGCTGGTTTTTTACCATTTTCTGAGTTTGTTTGAAGTGTCAGTGCTACAGCATTGTGAGGATGAAGTCCAGATGTCATCATTTTGAAGTTCAGGACAGATGATGGATTATCCTCAACACTATTTATTAACAGTCTGCAAACACAGAGCCCACATAACAGCCCAGCTTGTCTTTAATTTTAGAAATATTACAAAATATAATAGATATTGTTTTGTTCAGAAGGGAGTTCTAAAAATTCCATTTTAAAACAAATATCATTTTACATAAGAAAAAAGCCCCAAACATTCACGCAGAAAGATTTCATTTCCACACAAAAGAAATGTTTCATGTTTGATCTTCATACAAAGAGTTTCAGCAACAGGCAAATTGCAAAACATGTCACTTCTGTTAGAAGTAATAACTAAAAATGTGTTCTTATCTGAATCTTATCCTAACTGCAGCATATAAACATATTGTTGGGCTGCAAAGAGGGTCTGGCAATATTATGAAAACAGACTTTCTGAGATTGTTTTCAATCCTACTGTTTAGGGCAGGACTGGAATTACCATTTTCATACACGTAGCATGTTTTTTGAAGTATTTTAACAATTTAAATTCCCTCCAAAGCCACCAGAGTTAGAATATTATGTTTTTAAATAGAAGCAAAAAATGCAATTGAATTGCATGCAATATGGTAAAGGGGCTTTGTAATTATTTTATGTTATAATATGTTATGTTATTAATTTATATCTTATAATTGCTAATCTTATTCAGGCATCAGTGGTATTTTTCCCCATCTATTGTCTATTGTTTGCTTTTTCCAAGAATTACTTAAACTTCTGGATATCCTGTAAACCATCTTGCCCTCTGCTTTCTCCAAATACAGTGTGTACCTTAGCTGAGAAACTGCAGAGTTGGTCAACATCGAGGTTTTAATGTTACGTACAGGCATTCTTTATCTGATAATGCATGACATTCATCTGCTTTTTGTTGTTGATTGTGGTGCTGTTCTTCATGAACTGATCACAATATCTGAATTCTGAAGGGTTTTTAGCACAACCACAAAGAGGGGTTCCCAGCATTCACAAATTCCAGGGTGGGGAGTGTGGAACAAGAGGCAAACACAGAAGTGGTGTGACCAAGGGCTGCACAGCTCCATTTTTTGCTGGGGACCAGGAAGACCTTGTCTGCAATTAGGGTGCTACAGAGATCTTGTAACTTGGGAAAGAAAATAAGGACACAAAAGGTAAAGAACTAGGCTCTCAGAGGGGCAGGTACAGGATTTCTCTGTTTCTTTTGTTTTCATACCATTGTGTGGCCTGATGTATTGGATTTTCTGGTAGTTTTCCCTGTTCTTTGTCTTCATCTTATTATTATGCTTGAACTTAATGGTGTTCATCCCATAACAACAGTGTCTGAAAAGGAACATACCTACACCTTAAGACACTATTTGGTTTATTGCTGAGACTTTATGAACACCAATATTCTCCCAAACATCTCTAAACATGAGTCATCTTTCTGAGGAGCAGCAAATGTGACAAGATAGGCTCGGGATTCAGTGCATAATTCAGCCAGGTTCATCCATAGCTCTGGCAAGTAGACAGCTGTGCTTCAGTCATCTCTACTAAAGACCCAGGGTGATCATGCACAAGAGAACCTGAGTGAGAGCACTGCTTACAACAAAAGCATCAGAGAGGGTCCCTTGATACAGAGCTGCACAAGTCCCATGCTAGTCTGCAACTAGCACTTAGGAGTGGAATGCTGCAAAACAGGAGTCTGTCAGCCTTGTCAGTGCCAAAACAACTTTTGGCCTGGAGATGGCTTGCTTTCTCAGGTGGGCTGCTTCCAGGTTAATGCTTCTTAAGGGAACTAGGAAGAAGCATTAGCTTCTTAAACTACATATGGAAAGATTAATGTGTATGAATGAAAGGAAATAAATTCCAGAGGGGTAGTTCACATTTTGAAGCATTTTGCTAGTATAGTAGCTTTCTTGTCATTAGAATCAAACAAGAAAGGCATCAAAACAGTTTTTAAGTTATATCCCACTGGCTTTCAGTGAGAGGTAGTTTCTAAACTTGCAAGTCAGCTGTGAAAGAAAGAATATAATATTACCATCTGTCTAATGCTTTGCAGGGCCAACAATGAGCCCTCACAAAATTTCTTACCTTGATGCAGATACTTCTTTGGAGCACATGAAAGATGAAAATGAGAGTGCAGTACAAAACTTTGCATCAGGAGCTTGTTGAGACTTTGGAACACTTTTATTTCCTATGCAGTTTGCAGTGGCATCACTACTAAGAGTAATCATTTTCAGTTTCCCAAACATGCTTTGTACTTCAGCTGATAAATAGAAAGAAACAAAAACTAGTTCTCTGATCAAAACCCCTGAAACAAACAAACAGTAAAAAAGCCTGCAACCAGCCCACCTTCTTTCACCTGTCTCACCAAATACTAACATCCTATAGCATATCTAAAAAGCCAAATTTAAAAAAAATAACCCGATGAAGAAAGCCCTGTGTCATGGTTTAGGAGTGGTATTCCCCAATTTAGTGTTCCCACTGAAACCACACCAAACCAAGGGTCACTCCCTCAGTCCCCTCTCCCCTTTCCCTAGCAGCAGGCTGGAAAGGAGAATTGGAGGCACGAAAGGTAAATGGGTTCTCTCATGGGTTGAGAGAAGAAAACAAACAGTAATAGTAACAATATTAATAACAAAAGTGTACAAGAGAAGTGAGTGATTCCCATGAGAACACTTACCACTATAACCCGCAGGGCCTGAACATACCTGAGTGCTGCCACACTGCCCCAACCCAGAAGGGACCCTGTAAACATAGAATAATTTTTTGGTAAGAATTATTCAAAGGGAAGAGAATTTATGTTGCTCAGGGAAGCTTTGCTGCCTAGGAAAAAACATCTTCCCATGAATAGTTTGGTGTTTTTTCCTCCCTCTCACCTTACAGGCAGATTAACTCCCTGAAAAGATAAAATTCTTACAGACGACCTTGGAGGCCCCACAGTGGGGGCCAAGCAAGCCATTGAAAAGGCCCTGAGAGAAAAAAGCATCCCATTTTTCCATGCCCAGTGCTTAGTGCTGTTAAGTTAACATTCTTGGCTTTCAGAAATAAATTTTCCTAAATGCTTCTGCTGCCTTGTATCTGGGATACCTGCATGCAATTTTTCGACACAGACCGTCTCCCCTATTCCCAGAAAATTATGTCATGTGGTATAGAATAATCTCCAGGTCCTGGCCATGCTCCTTCCTGGATACTGCAAAAATTAACTGTGTCCTGGCCTGACCCAGGACACCCTGTCTTATCTGTACACCATCAAAAGAAGGGTTCAGAATGTAGAAGGGACCAGTCCTTCCAGACTGTGTGCCTCCCTCTGACTGCTGTCACTGGTAAGGGTTGTGGTAGGTTGACTTTCTCTGGCTGCCAGCCACTCTCTCACTTCCACTTTCCTCACCCATAATAGGGGGAGAAAATAAGATGAAAAAGCTCTTAGGCCAAGATTAGGACAGGGAGGTTACCAGTTACCATCACAGGCAAAACAACTTGGGAAAAATTAAATTTATTGCCAAATAAAATTGATTTTGACAGTGAGAAAACAAGTGAAATTGAAATACCAAATTCCACCCACTCCACTCCTGCAGTTCCTTCAGGGCTTATTCAGCTGCTCCACCACAGTCTTCCGTGAGCTGCAGGTGAATGTCAGCTATAGCATCTCCAGTATCTGGAGCACCTCCTCCTCCTCCTCCTTTACCCCTCTCCCCTCAGAGCTCTCAGGGCTGTCTCTCACACTTGTCTCCTCACCCCTCACCGTTGTGCCCTCCCCTGTCCCTGAGGCACCACCAACGTGGCTGTGGGGCTCAGCCGTGCCCGGTGCTGGGTCTGCTGGAGCTGGTGGAGCTGGCAGTGACCAGCACGGGGCAGCCCTGGCTGATCCTCATGGGGGCCCTCCTGGCTGCCCCTGCCAGGGCCTGGGCACTTGCACCCCACACACCGCATTATTCATGTTTGTGTTGATGTAAAACTAGAAGGCAACTGTGCTGATGTTTCTATGCTTGATTCTGATCAAATATTGAATTACTGCATTGGACTGGGCAGCCTGCTGTAAGCAGGAGTAGCTCTCCTAAAGCCTTAACCCCCACTGAAGGGTTTGTAAATGCAGTGGTACTTTGCTTTGTGCTGTTTCTGTCTGAAGCCAGTTAAAGATAAGGTGATTGTTAGTATGTACATCCATGTGTGTGACTATCATGTGTGTGACTGTCATCCCCACCATCCTACATTCTGCAAACAGAGAAATCTGCTCCTGTGTTCAGGTAACTGAGATAAAGCTTTTAAGTGTGTGAAAGCAGTGCCTGAGTCCGACAGTGTATTCTAATCTATTTATCTGAATCCTCTGAGAACAGACTGCAGGATGAACATAGTCGTGTTAACACCATTCTTCTCACCTCCCAGTCAAAGTGGAAGGAGAAGAATAAAAACAGGAACTTCACCTACAAAACTTTAGCAGAAAGTTTTCAAAGGCATTTTGAGTACAGAAAAGAGTTAAATATATATGTACTATTTGTTACATTAAATGTCTTTTTTACACCTTATCAAGTGTGAAACAGCAACTTAAATGAGTCACTACTAATGCTCTAAAGTGCACACATTTTATGTCTCCAGGCTGAGGCATTCTTTTTAATGCCTTTTTTAATAATTTTTACTATTTGCACCCAGCTCTACTCTTCCTCCATGTCAGCCCTGGATCACATGCATAGACTGCAAGAGAGTCTACAGGGACAGAAGTCCACAGGACAGCTTGGTACTTGATATGCAGTTATTCAAAGTAATTTAATGGAATAAAGTGTTCATTAGCCTATCATAAGACTATTGCATAGTAGATATTTCTTATCTACTTAAGTACTCTCAATTCTTTACCTTTATTGCAAATAAATACTTTCAAATTAAAGTGCTAAGTCACATGTCTGATATATCTCATAGCACTCACTGGCACTATTTTTAGGCCTGCAAGTCTTTATCCTGAAAAAGAATAATTCAGAATTTTTACTGTTTGATGTCAAGACCAATGAAAACATTTTCAAACAACTGAATAAATTACACCTTTCTTAGATGATTAATATGCATTTTGAAATTTAAAAACAAAAGCACTTATGGAATGTTGCAGATTTTCATAGATGAAATACCAGCAGAAACATATGAGACAGAAACCTCTAGTCCAGCATCTTGAAAAACACACACACAGAACCTGTATTTTTCCAAAATAATGAAAGAGAGCTAAAGTAACAAGCAGTTTTAAATTAAAACCTTGACATCCCTAGGCAAACTAAACAGTGTTATACTGAAATGTAGCATTATTAGTGCTTTACAAATAACTAGAGTCTCTGTAAATTGGGTAAAAACAAAACCTCTCTATCAGTAATGCTGGATTTATGTCTCAAAATTTTGTTAAAACTTTTGAAGCAGACAAGCAGCAAAGGCTTACACAGCTGATGGCAGACTTGAATTGTTAAGGAGTTTCTACTCTAGAGTCTTTAGAAATGCTTTGCATGAATCTTTCACACAAGCATAGAATTAGTTTGGGGAATTCATGGCCTTCATAAGATGCTGTGGCAAGCACTATAAAAAGATTCACACATTTAGGCTGGTAGGGGGTGAATCCATCAGTAGCTACTGAGTATTTTGATCCAAATACAACCTCTCATTCATAAAGGTCTTACACTCTTAGGTGTTTAAAATTGAGAAAACAGATCCTTACATTAAATACTCTCAATATGTCTGATCTATATGAATACTTTATTAAGACTTGAGTACTACCCAGGATAGAAGATACGACACTGAAACAGGTAGACCTTTAGTCTGATCCAGTATTGCGTTCTTATGTAAGTTTTCATCTTTGTTTACATGATTTTCTTTTCTCCACCCTTTTCTCCTCTGCATCATTTGTTCATATCCTTTTATAATTCTGTGTGGTTTAAAGTTATATAAAATTTTTTTCACCACTCGCTGTTATTAGTTATCATTTGAATGTACAATCCTGTTCCAGGCCACAAAGTCTTCGGAGAACACAGACTCTCCAAGAGCAATGTTATTTCCTTGATGTCACTGCACTGGGAAGAGGAAAGTGACCAAGATATCCATTTAAGCTATCTCCTACTATCAGGATGCTTTGCCTCTAAGTGTTTCTATTTGCTCTGTGCAACTGACTCGCAAGAACATGAAGCAGTTCTGAAGTCCTGAGTATTTTCTTTTCAAGTACACCATGCCTATTCAAATCAGCCAAAGGTATTTCTCCTATTGATAAGTACTGGAGTAATTAGAAAAATTTGCTATATATAAGAATGCCTTTAAAAGGCTGCAATTATATTTTTAGTAGGAATAATAACATGAATAATTCTCTCACAGAGTTTTAAAGTCAGTAGGTTCATTGCATTTCCTTAGTAGCTAAGATTGCCAGAAGGCCCAAATTAAGCTTACAATAGGAACATAAGTTGCAAGTTGAGTAAAGGCAAAAACATTAGATAGAGTTCAAAAATGTGTTCTCTATGTTTTTCTTTTTAAAGGAATAATTTGACAAGATCAGCCTTAACACAACTATCTTAAAGACTGTGTTACAGATCATGAGCCTTAGAATCTCCTCACAGAAGTTAATCTGGGGATATTACTCAGGAGTAGAAAACATCTATTACACAACTTCTTTTATCTGCAACTGTTGCTAAAGTAAAATCTGACATTTTTACACCAACATAATCCAAAATATTTTAAAAAGATAAAATAAGAAAATAATTTTTTTACATTTAAGAAAAAAACACCTACCTGTTTCTGACTTTAAAACTATCTCACTCTGCCCTACTATATTCAGTTGCAGTTCATGGCTTCTGGGTTTTGTTAGTCATAACAAAACAGCCTAGGTCTCAAACTACAGGTTTTATACTATTTTGGAAGATATACTGCCCTTCAGTTAACTTTTCCTTCTGCCTAAAATGTGGCCAGTTTCAGCTTTCTATATCACTAAAAAATCTCTGCCTCTAAAAAACTCTGCCAGTTTATCTTGTTAGATTAATCTTTCCTTTTTCTAAGGGATGAATTAAAGAGATTAAAGTTATGACTTCATTAAATTTTTTTTATGCCTATGGAAAATAGGAACTAGAGGGAAATAGTAGATTCCCTTAGTCTCATTCTAACTTCTGTCACAGTATCATTGAGATGAGCCTCGTTACTCACACAGTTAAGGGGTAACCTGATTTACCACTCTATAAAAAGCTGATGAACCAACCACGTTTTAATCAGAAGACAGTTTTGAGAAACTCCATTGCAACTAGCAACAGCAGCCCACCCACCAGGCTAGAACATCACTTCCCACCTCAGTTCCCCTGGTTTGGGCCTATACTCACAGTTACTGAGATAAAAAATGCTTTTATATTGGCTTTTTAAAATGCTCAAACCTTAAAAAAAGGCTTTCTGTTGTTATTTTTTTTTGCATATGAGAAAGGCTTGAAAATGATAGTGTGACTTAACGCCCTCCTAAGATTTGTTGATATTATAAGGCATGACTGCCTCCTCAAGATCTGACAAACATGTAAAGAACCAGTCAGGGATGTGCCACTCCAACCCTGCCCATCCTGGCAGAAGACACTATCCTGCCCATGTGTCCAGCTGGGCAGGAATAAGTGTTTTCCCAGTTCATGCTGGTCTCTCACCTGGACACCAGTTCTAATCCAGCCAAATCAAGTGAGAGTGCAGCTTCCCACTACATTTTACCATTTATCTGACCAGTGGCAACAGTCTCCATGTAAGAACTGACAGAATAAACAAGTTACTGCATTTTGACCTTTGCAGTTCACAATTAGATAGTTCAGCAGAACTCATCCTCATTTGTGACGCAAATGATCTGTTTTGTGGCTTTGATTGCAGCCTCTACAGTGGGGGTAATCAGCCTTTAGCAAAGGAGTGTAGGGGCCAGAAATGACTTAAACAGGCACACTGAGAGTTATCTGGAGTAACAACTTCCAGAGAAGTGAACTACTTAGTTACAGGAGAGGAGAGGTTACTAAACTGGGAGGAGTCGCTGACTCCCTCTGAGGCAGAGAGACACTGCAGAGAGACCTCAACAAGTTAGAGGGCTGGGCAGTCAGCAACTAAAGACAAATGACAGATTTTGCATCTGGGATGGTGCAACCCCTGGATGTACGTACAGACTCCGAAATAACGTACGTACCGCGAAATAACCCCCCACAAAAGGGTTCTGGTCCACAGCAAGTTGAAAATGAGTCAGCAGTGCCATGGCAACCAGGAGGGCCAACTGTGTCCTGGGGGTATCAGGCAAAGTATCACCAGCTGGTTGAGGAATTGTCATGCTGTGCTCTGCACTGGTCACCTTGAATATTGTGGCAGTTTTGGGTACCAAAAAATCAGACAGATATAAAGCTGTTGGAGAGCATTCAAAGGAGAGCTATGAAGATGGTAAAGGGTCTTGAGGGGAAGCCGTATGAGGAGCAGCTGAGGGCACTCAAACTGTTCAGCCTGGAGAAAAGACTGAAGGGTAGAGGAGAAGACTGAGCAGTCTACAACTTCCTTACGAGGGAAAGAGGAGGGGCAGGCACTGATCTCTTCTCTGTGGTGACCAGTGACAGGACTCAAGGGAATGGCATGAAGCTGTGGGATATTAAGAAAAGTTTCTTCCCTCAGAGGGTGATTGGGCACTGGAACAGGCTCCCCAGGGAAGTGGTCACAGCACCAAGCCTGTCAGAGCTCAAAAAACATTTGGACAGCAGTCTCAGGCACATGATGGGATTCTTGGAGTTGTCCTGTACAGGGCCAGAAGTTGGACTTCAATGATCCTTGTGGGTCCCTTCCAACCCAGGATATTCTATAACTCGGTATATAATTCAATGATTCTCAGTCTTGGTAGTAGCCTTCCTGAAACTGAATCGGGACAGGTTCTTGTGGCTATATAGCATTTTGCAATATGAGATTAATGTTATTAAATGCTTGTATATATGCTTATAAAAAATACAGGTCACTGCCGTGACCACCATGACCATGGTTTGTGTTGATACAGTTTTGACTGAAGCAGCATGTGCATACCTCTTGCAGAGAAACCACATTTCTAGGATCAGCTTCCATCTGGCACAAGAGCAGAATATTTAAGCTGTGATCTTGCTTCATCCACAAACTTGATATGTTGACAGGAATTATCTTGTTAGAGGAGTAGGCAACAAAATCATAAATCTTGCCTTGCAGAGAAAACTACATGCCTGAGGAAGACTATGTGACCTCTCTTCCTGCCATGAGGTATCCCATGTTTGGTCAAAACATCTACTTTGAATGGATGCCTGCATTTAATAGGTTTTTTTCCCCATCCTGTTTCTTGAATGTTTTGACAGGTTACTGGTTTTTTTCTCATCCCATAAGATTTTAGGGTGGGAAGGGGGGCAGAGGTGATTATGTGATTTTGTTTGAAATTTCAGACCAGCTTTGATCCTGATTAATTTGACAGGAAAACTGTATGACAGCAAACATAACACTTAGCATTTTTTCTGCTCATTTTATATGAATTAACATAATACACACTTCTGAGCCTGCTAATCCATGTTTGACTGCCATATCCAGTTCTGAACAACTATATTGCTGTGGAATTCAAAAGTGTTTGATGTTTATAAGCAACAGGCTTTTTTACTGTAATTTTTCACAAGAAGAAAATGACATTTTTTCTCTGCTCATAAAGATGTTTCTGCAAACACCAAACTATTTGACAGACCTTACATTTCCAACCTTTTAATCCATTAAAACCCAGTAGCAGTTCATTACCATGAAGTTGTGTATGCACATCTGTTATTGTAAATAATAGTATTTATAAACACTAAATGCTTCCCTCATCTCCCTCAAGTTTGAAGGATGAGCACAGAAAAGCCAGTGGTCATTGCACACACCAGTAGATCAGCTGCCTGATAAATCCGGAAATTTGTATGGTATGAAAAGGTATGACTTCAGTTTCTGCTGCTGCTTTTGCTCTTTGTGATCAGAAAACCATATTACATTGTCAAGGTGCTATGACAATATATTGCAGATGCTACTAACACATCTTTCAGGAAAATAATCACCTCCCAAATGGTGATGTTTATACGTTCATTTACAGGGAGCATTGGCATAGTTTATGCACAAATGTAACGCATGTATGCACAATGTTTAGTTGTGAAGATTTTATTGATTAAAACTATTTCTGTTGTTTTACTGCAATATGAGTTTCATTGTTGATGCTGGCATAATTATATAAAATGTGAGAAACAAAAAATACCATGAGAATGGATACTGGGGCTTACTTTGCTTATAGAGATCCTTGAGAACTTATCTTCTTGACTAGTCATGGATGCTGCCTTCTATTCCATAATTGGACACAGCGACTGCAAATTCTGATGGTAGTACACTGAAGGGCACTGAGAAAACCCAACATGTTTAAAACAGCTTTGCTCTAACTCACACATACAGACACAGTGCCTTTCCTCCATCCACTCATTGGTGATCACTGCCTTTTAACCTCTTGGTATTCAATCAAAGAAGGTCCGTAATAGACCATTTTTAATAACTTAGTATTTACCCCTGCAAGTTTTCTTTGGATTTTTTTCAGAATAACCATATATAAGAATGAGTCATAATTAGTTTATAGAAAGAGATATATTATGGGTGATATAAGTATGGGTTTCTATATCTGAAATTGTACTTGTAAGGATCTCAATCCTACCACTGAATCCTACCAGTTACCATTGAGTAAGAAGCTCGGTTTGGAAGTAGAATCACAGAATCGTAGAATCACAGAATCGTAGAATCACAGAATCATAGAAGTTTTTGGGTTGGGAGCGGCCTCAGAGACCACCTTGTTCCAATCCTCCTGCCACGAGCAGGGACACTTCCCACCAGACCGGGTTGCTCAATACCCCATCAAACCTGCCATTGAAGTTTGACAAATGTTTGAAGACAAAATGTTTAAACTCTTTCCTCCCAGAAAACAAGAAAGAAAAACAAACAAACAACCCCCAACCAATCAAACAAAAACCCCAAAACAAAACAAAAAACTCAAACAAACAAACAAAAAAAACCACACAAAGACCAAAATCTGTACATTATTGGTAATCAAAACAGAACATAATGTTTATGCATAAAGAGGACAAATTCATCTTTCTTCAGCAAATTTGCCTACAGCATTTATCCACTCCTGAGAGTCTGATCGTGCTGCTGCTGTTACATTTTCTATTACATAACCAAAAATTCTTATGAGAATACATTTTTGAGTTGCAATTTTTATCAAGTTAGCATTGCAGAATTTACCTAAAGAGACCAAGTCAGAGTTCTTAAAGTTTTGCTCAAATAGAAGATACCAAATTATCCAGGTGTAAAGGACTAGAAGCACCAAGTAGTGTGGATGGTATAACCTATTACATCACGGTATCAGGCTCACCATAAAAATAAAGCTGCTGGTAGGATGGATGAGACAAAATAAATATCCATAGAAAACAGATATAATCCTTTACCTATGACTTTGATGGCAATAATACTGGCCATAAATCACATATATGAGATATATTAATAAGGGAAATCCTTTTTTGATGATTTGAGCAAACAGATCAATTAGGAACAAGTGAACTGATGAGGTGAATGAAGCACCCCTAAAACTAAGCTAAAAACCAATGGCAGAGTAACCATGTGAGTTATTACTCCTCTCTGTAATAATAAAGAGCAGCTGATCCTGCCAAGGATCAAAAAATGATATTTGCTATCATTTTAAACAATATCAAAACATAGATGCAATTCATAGTAAGATGGATGGAAGATGCTAAAAATGTAGAAATCTTGCACAAAGATGGATATTACATAGCATTCTTCGCTCACAGAAGAAACAGAGGGAAACATATGACAACATAGGATGCTAGAACTTTATTTTGTGTAGCACCTTTCAGAATCTCAGAACAATGGAATGAAGCCTATTGTGTATAAGTTTTTTTATGGCTATATAGCATTGAAAAACTCTCAGACATATCCCTTCTACCTATGCACATTGAGATCAAAGTATAAAACCATTACTTAATGGATTCTATGTTCTCCACACAGTAATGGTGGTGTAAAGAAATACAGATAGAGCAGACAGATCAAGTGATTGAGCCTGGAGGAGATTGTCCTCATCACAACCTGCTGCTTCCTCACGAGGGCAAGTGGAGGTGCAAGCACTGATCTCTGCTCTCTGGTGACCAGTGACAGAACCCAGGAGAGGTTTAGATTGGATATTAGGAAAAGGTTCTTCCCCCAGAGGGTGGTTGGGCACTGGGACAGGATGCACAGGGAAGTGGTCACAGGCCCAAGACTGAGAGAGTTCAAGAAGCGTTTGAACAATGATCTCTGGCACATGGCATGATTCTTGGAGTGTCCTGTACAGGGCCAGGAGTTGGACTTTGATGTTTCTTGTTGATCCCTTCCAAATCAGGACATCCTATGATTTTATGATTCTATAACTCATGTGACAGACAATGTCTGGGTCGATGGCAGAACCTAATGTTTTCAGGAGTCCGTTTCAGAAGAGGAAGAAGTGTACCTTTGACCCCTTATGGTCTGCTGTGGACAGTTCACCCAGAAGAGTGCACTAGCCCAGGTAGTGGCCTGGCTGGGGACCTCAGCAAGAGTGTGACATAACCTACAGTCCACACATGCAGGCATCCCCATCCACACACAGGCATCCCCACCCACTTGCAGCTCAGTGACCACCCACATCAGATGCACTCCATGGCCCCACCAGAGGTGTACATGCTCACTCCCAGCAGCACCATTCACCTTCTGCCAAGTGTATGCTGTACAGAGAGACCAACTGCCCCTTTGCTGGTGCTGATGTAGTTGTGGACATGGAGGAGGCTTCCATCTCAGAGCTGTTTCATCCTGTGAGTTACCCTAGATATTATCCTCATGGGAGGTGGTGTACTGTTCAATAATAAAAAAAGAAAAATTAGTTCCATGATTTTTTACTTGATAAAGTCCACAAGAGCTAGCTCTATTGCTGATACTTTTATTGCTGTTCTCACATTCCCTCTCTTTAAGTTAAAAGATAAGGATCATACAGGCCGTATATAGCTCTCAGTTATACTGTGATAAGTCTTCAGGAATTCATCCAATTTGCACTACCACTGTTAATTATACAAACTGGATCTAACATTTTAAAACATGTTAGGAATCCCTGGATCAGCACTGTTGCCCCAGGCTGGCCCTGCTAGTCTTATCTATATATATATACACCCAATAATGCAAGGATGTTAGGTTGTTAGTTAAACCTTTTGTCCGTCTTCAGTTCATGATGTTTCTGTTGAAAAAAAAAAAAAGAAAACAAACAAAAAAAACCAGCATAGGTATTCATAGGAGTCTTATTGTGGCCAACAAAAATAACAGCAGATTTCTGCAAAGGAAAGAGTAATGAAAGTTTGCATTAATGGAGTGAGTTCCTCCCTATGTAGACCCATTATTGGGAAATTACTCTTGGAAGGCTGGAAATGGCATAGAAAGAGATGTTAATTTAACTGATAAATGTAAGTCCTATCACAGAAGATTTTAAGGAGCTTATTCTCTGCCCACCACCAGAAAAACCCACAAGAACAAAAATCTTTTGGCTTTGACCATATATCTGTATCTATATCCACATGCACATACATTTGCCTTATTTTATGTCTATACACTCTGAGTTAAAAATATCAAATGACTGGTCCATTTCTTCAGTCACTATCAAAAACAGGATTGTTGTATGAAGTGTCCACACTTCTGGGCCCCTCTACCAGGAGGACTTGGGTCTGTTGCTTTAGCAAAAATTTAGGCTGTCTCCACTGACTGCCTGGAGGTTCTGAGTTACACAATAACAGGTGACAACAGCCGGTGTCCTATATCCCCTCATCAACTTGCACCATTTGTACACTTTGTAGTTTTGCTTGTAAAGGTCAGTGTTTTCAGGAAACAAGCAAAAGTCAGTGTGAACCTGTCTATAAAAGTATTGCTATTAGTCCTTTAGATCAATGTAATAAATAATTTCTTGGTAACTGCCTTTTAGGTAATGAAAAAGATGCATAAGGCTTTCCTTTAGATAAAGGAGAGATATGTGTTTTAGATATAAAGTACATAGGGATGTTCCAATCCCCTCAGTTTTGATGTCTAAGCTGAAACCTCCTTATTTACAATATCATCTTTATGATTCAGGGAGATAAGTGCTGGAGAAAGCATAAGGCATGCTGAAGCCTGACTTAAGGGTGGCACACCCTGAGATAGGAAATTATGTGCCTATTGTATTTTCCAGGCTTAACATTTTTCAGAACAAGAGGAAAAATCTACTTTAACTTCTTTCTTCAAAATGCCATGTTCGTAGGTAAAATCTATTCATTTTCATTTCTCTCTCTCTTAAAAGTACTTGAATTCTGCCATCTTTGCTTAGGATGAAGTGCAGTTTACTTCATTAATAGTGCCAGTTAGTTTCCATAGAGTGAAACACAAGTAAGGCAGATTATATTGCCTGTCCTCAGCTGCACTTTGTACTGCAGCTTTTTTTCCTCTTTTGAAATGCAAGGTGTGAATGCAAAACAATTGCTGAATGGACTATTTTGTATCCTAACAAAATACAGCTAGTGACAGTGAAGTTTTATGGTATAAAAGGAAAATAAATAAAAGAAGCATGCAGAACTTGGAATGGAAGGAGCTATAGAGAGACCCAGAAAGGAAATTATCCTTTAGGAGTCTACCAAGTGGACTGTTATGCTATAAGTGTTTAATAATATTTCTGGGGAGAAAGAAAATTACATTTTTCCAGTCATTTTACTGGCATCTTATCTTTCCAATTAAATTTTAATAACAAATGTAGTTCCTTCAGTATGCTTTAGTCAATTCCATGGGCACATCTTTTCTTTTTTAAATTCAATGTCCTCTAGCAGGACTTTTAATATATCTATTTATGGGAAACTGAGAGGAACAACAGTTCAGATCATAAATTTGAGTTATTTTCTCATAATCAACTCAGATGCAGTGACAACAATTGACATCACTGCTGGTTGTGTCCATGTTATTCATTATTCCATTCTATGTGGTTGGGAAAAGGGGATATTTCCCAATTGACTAATGTTTTTAGTAGCCTCCCTTGCATATATTTTTTCAAGGTTTCCAGAAGTCTTGAGGTTTAGCTGCCAAAAATTGAAACCAAGCTGAAATTACAATCAGCCGTCATTCCAAGTCTAGCTCCATTTCAATATCTCCTTAGGAAAAGATAAATAAAACAGCTGAAAACAGAGCTGAAGTGACTAAGATGAAGGACCAGAAGCAAGAGTGCCAGCTGTGGATACCCACTGCAAAAACATTTGGACAAAAACTAGAGACTACCTCTCAGTTCTCTCCACCTGTTTAAAAGGTGCTCAGGGCTTTCTGAAGATTTGATGCTGTGATAAAACAGTTCCATGTACTATAATAATAATGTAGAAGGTAGAAATTGAGAAATGTTACCAATACATTAACACTTTTGAAATATTTTAGTAGTTCATCGTACTTTCAAATTGGTTAGACAACCTTACTTTTGCCACTGACGTTTCAGACAATTCTACAAACTGTTGCCATTTTGATTTCCAACTGTGTCATTTCTACAGCTAAATATTCAATCATATCAAATATTTAATCAGTCAATGTTCATATCGAGGTGAACATGTTCAAACACATACGCCTCCCTCTTCAAACATGTTCTCTTAACATGTTGTCATTTGGAGAACTTTTTACTTCTAAACAGCAAGATGGAAGCTTCTCCTGCCTTGATTTGTTAAAAAATATAATGGCTACAGACAAATTCAAATACTGTTAGTCAGGAAACAATTTGAAATATGGTAGAGGGAATAAAATATATTCCTGTATTAATCCAAAATTCTATGTTCCATAAGAATTAAAAATTCAATCATGTAACCATTATTTGCTTAGTAAAAACTATACTCTGAGAATACTAAACATCAAGAATATTTATAATTTATGTCTCACCATCTTGTCCAGTAAAGGTACATGGGCTAAGTGAGTGTAATTGGTGAGTTTATTGAGTAAATTTCCTTAATAATATTTAGCAACATAGAACAGAAGTGTGTGTCTCTAATACTAACTGCTAGATATCTAAAATAGATATCTAGAGTCTTTTGCATAGTCAGACTCCTATGTATTCACTCTCTGCTTTCTACAGGCTATGAGATAATTTCCAAACTATTTTGCCCATTTCTTAGTAGTTTTCATAGAACCATAGAATATAGTGAGTTAGAACGGACCCATCACGATCATTAAGTCTGACTCCTGGCTCTGTGCAGGACACCCCAAGAATAATGGAAAGGACACCATGCACCTGAAAGTGTTGTCCAAATGCTTCTTGAACTCGGTGGGTGCTGTAACCACTTCCCTGGGGAGCCTGTTCCAGTGCAGAGTTTTGTTCAGAATCACAAAGAGATGTTATGGTCTTTATTTTGAACTATTACAATGAAGTAGATGTGTCAAAGGGAAATAAAGAAGTATTAAAAGAGAAATATATCAGTAAAGGGATCCCTGTTGCACAGCTTATTTCTTTTAAATACAGTTAAAATGAGAATTCAGTTTCTATCTCTGGCCAAATTTCTGTCATCAGTAATGCTATTGAGAAAGGCTGCTGAAGGCAACAGAGATATTAAGTATCTGGAATTTTGATTATATAGACATTTCCTCTTGAGGCGGTTCAAAACATTTGTAGCCATGGGGTGGAATCTTGTTACAGATTAAAAGCTGATTAAGTCATATGAACAACAGAGTACAAATAAATAACCAGTAGTTTTCAAAATGGAAAGGTGTTAGAGTGGAGGTGTCCCAAGCTCCAGCACAGGCACAAATGTCATTTCATATGCTATAACAGATTTAAAAGCTGTGATCACCATCATGGCAGTATCTGCCAGCAAAACCATACAGGCTGACATAAGGATGAATCTAACAAATACCAACAAACACAACACTTTGGGATATGGCGAGTCATGAATGTTGAAAATGCTTCAGAAAAGCTTGATTTTTTTTCAGTATTAAAAAAACATATTTAGGGTTTCAGGAAGAAAATAATCTGAAACACCAGCAGGTACCTATGTAAAACAGCTTATTCTCCATCAGAATCAGAAGAACATGCAAGAGATTAATTTGTGTGTGGAAAAAAAATTAAAAGTTAATTATGCAATTGAGTGCTGAGGGTTTTTCTTTAATTTCCTTAAATTAATTCATCCAGTGAACATTATAGGAATACAAAAGGATACAGAAAGATAATTATTGTGTGTTTTCAAATAATCTCTGTGTCTAAATACTTTGTGGTTGGTTGAATTAGTATATGTGCTGGAGTGCAGCAAAATGTTCTCACCTCTGCAACACAGTTTAAAGGTGTTAAGGTTCCTTATCAGAGTTTTTAAGATTATATTTTGTACAACATTTTGTAACCTGGAAATAGCTATGACAAATGCAAAATTTAACAAATCTCATGAGTCTATGATTATTTGTTAAAAAAAAAGGAAGTAAAAAGAGACACAATAAAAGAATGACAAAAATTTTTATAACCCAAAAATAAAAGCCAAATAGGTGTTGCTTTCTGACCTCTGCTATAACAAAAGATAGAGTTTGTAATGAATGTAGCCTTCTCTGTAGCTGAGAATTCTTTGGTTATAAGAATATTTCCAACAGCACTGAAGGACAATACCAGCTGAAAAATTGGCCAGTAAATATACTCTAAGTATCAATTGGCAGTGCACTCAGTATCAGATATCACTCTCATAACAATATCATAACAGATTACACGGATATCGTCCTGTAGCAGAAAACACAAATTGAATGCAGATATGAACTACAGTTACTGACAGCAACCTTCTAAAAAATCAGGCAAAATTATTAGTTAAATACCAGAAGAAATATTGAACTGTAGATAAATAGTCTCTTCTTAGTCTCTAAATGGTCTCTTCTTAGTCAATTCCAAATTTGGGCATTTGCAATTTGATACCAAAACAAAAAAAGGGTCATATTGTTTAAATTTCAGTTATTAGTAGCATGGACAGGAGATGTTCTGAATAACCAAAATGTGACAAAGCTAGGCACCTGCTTAGACTTCTAGTATCTGTAGCCAGTAAATATATTTCATCTCTATGGTTGCAAAAACAAATACTGACTAGCAAAATGTGGTTAACCAAAATAAAATTATTGAGAAATAGATGGCACGCTGTCTGAATTGGATTAGCCACGAAAGTGTTTGAGCAAAAGTGGATTTAACTGGATGAGCTGCTGGAGTTTACTGTCTTAACTGTTGCAGCAAGATATATTTTCTTATTAATCTAAATTGCAGGACCTGGGAGCAGTTCCTACTTCCTTGATCAGGAACTTCAGTCCTGCCACATCCTTACTGCCACATCAGAACAAGATCCTGTTATGAATCATCACCCTAGTGTAACTTCGTTTCCATCGACAGGAAACCTAGGCATGTGGGCATGAAGTGAACTGCAGCTTTATGGTATTCATCTGTTCTTCATTCTCCCATTCCTCTTGATTTTCTTTTAGTAAGTCCCTTAACACTTACAAAAAATAACACAGTCAACCATAAGTCACTCTATAGATAAAATTGACAGCCAGAAAGGCAACTTGTTTAGATGCTGCATGTTTGGACACAGTGGAGTGTTGTCAAATCTTTTTTTAATTTGTAGATACCGTAAATTTTTCCACTGATAGAAAGGACACTGTGTAATAAACTCGATCTACTGACAATAGACTCTTATCCGCTATTCACTGGTGGGCCACAGGTGGAAAACTACTGGAACAGAATCTTATTTTTGCATAGGAGGTTACAGCATAATTTACAATTAATCTGAGGAGCACATTGGACCTCAAGTACTTGACGGGAATTTCGCCATTGACTCAGTTTTATGAAGAGTCAGATGTTTTCTTTTGAGGGCAAATCATTCAGTAGGAGTCAAGGAAAGTTAAGTTTGAATAAGATGTATGTCTTGAGTCTGATCCAAAGCACACTGATTGTCAGAGGGAGAATTTGCCCACATATTCCTCTACTACCAAAGATAACTTTTATAAGAAGCAATCATTTTAATGACTCAGAATATAAATGGGTAATATGAGGTCATAAAGGTATTTCCTTTCCCTCCCCTGCAAAACTATCGCTCTTACACCTCACAGCACCACATATTTAGAACCAGACAGACTGCTCACAGAGGTGCACTGCTATTCACTGTAACCTACAATGGCAGAATTCAGTTTTATATGGGCAGTTATTATAATTATGACTCCGTATCATTTTTCTGTAAATATTTATGCATGCAACACTACCAGAGGCAATAGACAAGTTTATATGGATCACTGAGTTGTTCTGGTGTGTGCATTCTTACACTACGTTCCTATTTACAGTTACCAGTTGAGAAAAGCATCACTGAGTCATGCATAATTTATAGTGGATATTCTCACATAATTTTTCCTGAGTCACTTTCTGGGCACCTTTCATATCACTTAGCATATTATTCTCATCTAAACTCTGATTAGCTGTTTTCTGAATAACAGATTGTTATCCTGCTGAGTTTATTCTAGGTGAGGGAACACATACTTACTTTTATCAGGTAACTCATACCATTATTCATTACTCAGGCGCTGCCCTATTGAAGTCACTGTTTGCTTAGTCTCTCCCTGTCCTAGTATATCCGAGGACATCCTTGTTTTGTCTACATGTTGTCTCCATATGTAGCCAGACTTTAGCCAGGGCAGGTGGCTGGGTCTTAGTGACTAGGAATCGATGTTGGGTTCCTCTGGGTGCAGATCACAGAATCATAGAATGGCCTGAATTGGAAGGGATCATAAAAGACCATCTAGTTCCAATTACCCTGTCATGGTCAGGATCACCTTCTGCTAGACCAGGTTGATCAGAGCCCCATCCAATCTGGCCTTGAATATTCCAGGGATAGGGCAGGTTGGATGGAGCTTTGAGCAATCTGGTCTAGTGAAGGTGTCAGATATCAGTTACATAAAAGGATGTAAAAATCTAGTAGATAGCCAAAGAAACTCACAGTTTCCTCTTTGCAGGTGTTTAATCACTCCATGTTTTCAGCTAAGAAAGCATAGGAAATATCTGGCTAAATTGTACTCAGTTAAACATGTCTTTTGAGTGTTCCTGGAGCACTGTCTTGACAAAAACACCTCTTTTCACTCTCCATCTGGAGATATGATCTGCTCAGGAATTCATTTTTCAACTACACTGATCACTTACCTACTGCAGCCAGGCCATCACTGTCAATATCTTACTGGATATGCAATCAACACATCAAAATCTTCAGCTCTGGTCAGTGCACCTTTCCTCATGCTCTGCACGTGTGTGCAAGGGAACTTCTCCAACTGGAAGGAAAAAAGTGTTGGCTTTTTGCACAACATGAGTCTCATAATCATAGGGAAGCACAGGATCTTAGCAACTTTATTTATTTTGAGTTTGGTGAGCTCTCTCATTGACAATGTAAGCCTATCAACCACATGAGCTTCCTGAGTGTAAGTGGTTTCAATTGCCTCTCAGTATTGCCTGTTTTGTTCAGAAGATTTCTTCATAATTAACAAATAAAATTGAAGTTTCACCAGAACACATGAAAGTAGTAAATGACACTTTCTACAGACTGATAATCTGATCCAGAATCAGTCTATCAAAAGCTGAAAATGCAACTTATCACAGTCTACCAATGAGTGCAGGCACCTCATATAGTCTGATAGCACCAAACCTGCTGCACAGCCTGGAGAGTTTATAAAAGGATTCTCAAGTACAAAAGGGAATCATGACTTTGAGAACATAATGGCTATATTGCATACAGTATATGCATGCCTGTGTAATATAAACAGAGGTTTGTACCTTTCCTTGAGTCTCTGCACATTAATACAAAACGTAATTAAAATTGCCTTAGACTCTTTAAATGAAAGGGAAAGAGAATAGTAATAAAATAGATTATATTATTTGATTTGCTTTGCATTGACACCGGTGTTCCAAGATACACAAAATAGATAGCTTTAATGGAAGCAATTCAGAGGAAAACTGGAAAGATATGTTCTATACTACTTTTCAGAATAGGACATCACTTCTCCCTCCACAGATTTATTTGTATTCCAATAACAAAATGTTGATGATTAAAACAAAACACAAACCAGTGCATCATCACTGGTAAAATGTATCCTTCAAGGATTTTTTCAAGTGGCATCATTTGAAACACTATTCTTTCTAAAAAACACTGAATACTTCCCAGGATTTGCTCATTGCAAATAGGGAGAAGTTTTAAACAGGATTTACAGTAAGCCCCATTGTCAGTAGAAGGTCTAAAAGGTCAAATCTTCAGTTAAAATTAAGCAAGATATCAAAATATCAACACTTCCATATCACAGGAGATGTAATAGCATCATCATGACATAGGTAATATTCCATTCATAATAATCTGTGCAACCCTGTTTTTTATATGCCAGTAGATAAGTTTATGATCAGAAAGTTTAAAGAATCAAAACTTCAGGGAATTAGGAACCTTATGTAATTTCAAAGGCAGTTCCCAGCTGAAACTGGGAATCCTAATGATATCAATATATGTCACTCATGGGAAGTGTTAATCAATGTAATTTCTTATCGATTCCCAACTGAATTGATTATGTTCTATGACTCACAGGACGAGACTGTAAGATGAGGCTGTTAACTGTGACATTGGAAGTATGACATAAAAATTATACATGTTTTTTAGAGTGATCCTGTCTTCTTCCTCCAATGACTTATGATCTCAGCCAAATCAGGTATCCACTTCTTCACACTTCTACCCGTTGCAGACGTTTTTGGGAAAAAAACCCATTTCTTTATAAGCAAGGTGCTGCCAGATCACAGTGCACCACATGAGGTGTAAGAAAATTAAAAACAAATACAAAATTTATTCAATAAACACTTGGAATATTGTTTTAATTTAGAAATCATTAACATAGAAAAGAAGATTAATGAAGAAAAATATTGCTGTGTGGCTATATATTATATTCAGACAACCAACATAAGCTGAAAGTAATTGTAAAAATCCTATAATATTGATTAATATGATATATTTTTATATAATTATTGATCAATAACAATTGAATAACTATTGAATAGTAATAATAATTGTTCAATAGCTATTATTGATTAACCGTACTGCAGGCCAGGTTTGAATGCAGAGTTAATCCACATAGGATTTCAGAGAAAATATGCAGGCCTGTGCTTAGCTTCAGATATATACAATCTACTGACACTTTTTAAAAATTGTTGTAAGTGTGGATCTGTGCCTGAATCAGGAGCTTTTCCTTCAGAATTCTTGTTTCAAAATAAATCATATCTATGTATATTTTTATATATATATTCTTACTCCTAGTGTTTGCATGTTTGCTTGCTTCTTTGAAATCAATCTTCCTCTCCAAAACCTCTGACTTGAAAAACCTTGTTTGATAAATCCAAAAAAGGCTACAGAAAAGAAATGAGACAGAGCAAGTGAGGAGACTGGAATTTCTTCTGAAAGGACATAAATGCAGGGGGGGACAGGGACAGACAAATCAAAACTGGAGGTGCCAAAAATTTCAAGAATGTGCATGTGTCCAGTTATTATAGCCATTTAATTTTCTGGATACCAAACTCGTAAAAGGCAATATGAATTAGACTCTCCATGTGGTCAGAGAAGCCTGAAGTGTAAGAAATAGCCCAGAAAGTGAGAAAAATCAATCAATGGACCATTAGCTGTGAATGGGTTTCTCCTGCCTAAAAAATGAGGAAACTACCAATGGGGTAATCTGCCAGTCTTGGCCACTGATGGAGTTGTGGCTTCAAGAAAATGTGTTTTAAGGACAAAGCAGGATGAGAGTGATAAAGTCTTTGTTTGCTCATCTGTGTGGAAGAGCTGTGGTTTCCTGCCACTACAAGACAAAGCGGCACAGCAAGTGAAGAAAATCTTTGGCAGCATGAGGAGAGAAGAAATAGAAAACAAAGATTAATTTGCCTCAGCATACAGTCATGGTTAGAAAAATTCTGCTGTTTTGTGTCCATATGTAAAAAAATTCGTTAAATAACAGTTTTAGCTAAAAAATAAACCAAAAAAAACCCACCAAAAACACAACTCTAAAAATGAACCCCAAACCCACAAAAGGAAATTGAGAGTTGGAGAAGATGCCTTAGAATGAAAAAGTGAGAAGTTCAATCGCTATTTTATAAACAGGAAGGTGATTTGCAATGCACAAGTATCTGTAGAAATTACTGAATGTGATGAAAAGCTCTGTAACCCAGTGAGAAAAGGTCTATTTAAAACCAGAAGATGTGCTCTGAATACAGTATGAAACTGGAGCCAAGAAAAATCTTAGCAGGGAGACAACTTCACAAGAGAGGTGATGGGTTCTCTGTCTTCTAGTGATGTCATACCATAACTGGATTTCATTGTGCACTCAGAGTGATGTAAAGGTGCACTTAAGTCACAGGCAGTGTTTAACTGTGGTATAAAAACACACTTCTGATCCTGCAATCTATGATTTAAAATATAGAAATGTCTTGTTGGAAAGAAACCCTGAGTTTCTGTTTTCTGTAAAATGGTGTTTCAACCCTGGGGGAATTAATTTCTTTAATTAAATCAAAGAAAGAATGGAGTATACTGCCCCAAAAAAAATTTCTTTTTGGCCCTCTGTTTGTGTCTAGTATTATAGACTGAGAGAAGGAAAAGTTATGTAATTCCTTATGACACATAACTGAGTGTTTCCCTGCACAGTGGTACCTGGATGCTGTGAATCTCAACTTCCTCAGATTATGTCAATGTTTCAACCAAATTCCATTGCTATGTAGTAATGAATGGACAGGTTTTTAGCCTGTAGTATGAGATCACAGATTTCTCCTAAATTTAAAATTGCTATAAACTACCCACAAGCACCAAGACTGTTTGTTTTTTCAGTCAATGTGTTCATCCTTAAAGAATGTCTAAGAGCTATAAATAACACTTTACCACTTCATGATTGAACTGCTGAAATAAAAGCCAGGAGTCAGAAGCCAAATACTTTCATTATACACCATAAGCATTCCTTTCAATAAAATAAACTTTGCATACTTCAAGACTTAAGGCACAGAGACTCGAAGACATACCAGTAAAAATCCAGTGTGAGGACAGCCTGCTTTGGTAGATAATCAGTTTTTGGAAAAATGCAGGATGAATTTCATGATGTTTAAATGGGCAAAAGTGTGTTGAATTTCACAGACATTTTGTATCAGCAGAGAAGCTGACCATAGGGTGTCACAGGAATCTTGACTTGGATACAACACAGGAGATGGAGCTGCTGCCTATTTTGGCCTTTGCTGTTCCTCTGGAAGATGGCAGCAATCCCAGCTGTCCCAGAGCTCACTGGAGCAGCAGCTTATGACAGCAGCTATTGAACAAGTTTCAGTCGATAGCTGAGATCAGAAGGCCACATATCTCATCTGTTTAAGATCAAAGGAGTTGATTTTGACTGAGAAGGGTTAGACAGCTCCCACTTTATTTTATCTGGCCTTTTCAAAGGGCCAACAAATGCAATGGAACAAATTTCAATTGCTACAAATGCATGGAAGGAACAGAACTCCTGCTCATAAACTCAGAGTTTAGGGACATATATAAAACAAACCCAGATATGATGATAAAATTTGGGACTTTCATGATGTTGTATCTGGGACATATACATTAGAAACTGAATGATTCTGAGGTCCCAGATTAGAACCTTATTCCCATTTATCACTAAATTACAGGAGTGCCAAGAAGCTGGGTTTGAGTGGGATTCTTTAGATTAGGAGCTCTAACACCCAGAAAGCAAACAGGCTCTGCACTGAGGAGTTTATACTCTGAATTAAAACATCAAAATAACAGAAGCGGCCAGGAAAACCAAGGAAAAGAAGATATAAATTATTTACATAAATCAGCTCTAGAAGGAATTATCAAATATCTAAAAGCAGAAACACTCCCTGAACGTAGCAGGCAAAGCCAGGTCCATACCAAAGCAGAATACACTTATGTTCAGCATTTTGAGATCTAAATGTGAGATCTAGATCTAGAATATGAGATGCTGTTTTTCCCCTGAAGAAATCAGGATCACCATCCAAAATCAATATAAAAAACCCATCACTACAATTCTTCAGAAAAACCAAAACACCACCACCCCCACAGCTCCCCTAGAAAAGGTCTTTTTCTGGGAAGACAGACAAATGTTACCTTTATTACCCTGCCTGTTATTACCTTTAAAAGTAATGCAAAAATATAGTTTACTCTTATCTAACTACATCACAAATATCAGATGTCAGTACAGCATCCAGTGTTCAGCTAGTCTCACTATGTGCATAGCTTTGGACTGCAGCAGACCTCTGAAGGATGGGCATCCCTCCAGCAGAGCTCTGAGATGGGATTTGACAGTTGCTATTGGCAAGTTACTTTTTTGGGGTAAGTGAATATAGAACAATGTTCAATTTTATTGTTTCATAGCTCCTAGGTATAATCTGTTAGGTAGAATAACTTTAACTGGTTTATAAGTGCATATTTCTGTTGCCTAATTTTCTATTTCTTTGAGGGGGAATCTCATAAAAATGATTCTTTTCCTGAAAACAAAAAAAAAGTCCTTTGTGAAAAGATGCATGGCAGTGTCACAGATCCTACATTCACAGCTCATATTGAAGATATAAGCCATAACCTATAAAATTAAGCATTTAACCATTTCTTACAACACTAGGAAACTCAGAAAGTATAAATATAAATTAAAAAAAAATTCTAGGAAGAATTTTTAATTTCTTACATGAGTTTTTCCCTGCTGCTTTAGAAACCAAAATTCTGAAAATTTTTATCCGCTGGGCAATTTTTCTTATAGACCAAAAACTCAACATAAGCTGGCAGTGTGCACTTGCAGCCCAGAGACCAACCATGTCCTGGGCTGTATCCAAAGGAGTGTGGGCAGCGAGGAGAGGACTGTCCTCCCTACACTGCTCTTGTGAGACCCCACCTGGAGTGCTGCAGTACAGTTCTGGTGGCCCCAAAATAAGAGGGATGTGGACCTGTTGCAACCAGTCCAGAGGAGACCATGAAATTTCTCAGGGACTGGAGCAGCTTCCTTCTGAAGACAGACTGAGAAAATTGGGGCTGTTCAACCTGGAGAAGAGAAGGTGGCATGGAGACTCAGAGCAACCTTCCAGTCTGTGAAGGGACCACAGGGAAAACCAGAGAGGAACTCTTCATCAGGAACTGTAATGATAGGACAAGGGGGAATGGCTTCAGAATGAAAGAGGGGGAACATAAGTTAGATATATGAAAGAAATTCTTCCCTGCGAGGGTGAAGAGGCACTGGCACAGATTGCCCAAGAATCTGTGGCTATCCCAACCAGTGGTGTTCCAGGTCAGGCTGGATGGGGCTTGGAGCAACCTGGCCTGGTGGAAGGTGCCCTTGCCCATGGAAGAGGAGTGGAACAAGATGAGCTTTAAGGTGCTTTCCAATCCAAACCATTCTATGATTCATTCTGTGATTCTATAAAGCAACATTAACTACAGCATGGTGACCATTTGGCCATAATCCAAGCGTTTGCGCACATCATGTGAAGGTTTACATATGCATAGAAAAACAGAGAACACACATATAAAACAAAATTTACATAGGCTGCAGTTTTTCATGGAAATATACCAGTACCAAGATAAGCCAAGAGTTCTGTTTTCTTGTGAAAAAATGTTGGAAACAGCTTTTTTGACTAACCGTTATGGAAAAAGATCCAACTGAGGTGTTGCAGTTTGAATTTTGTAGTATTTCTTTTTTTGGCTTTCTGAAGTGAGGGAACAGGTTTAAATAAACATTTTGATTTGGGTTCTGCAAGGTCTTAGAAAGTGGTACTGTATGAACACTGACGTATTTGGACTTTACGTAAAGATATGTTGCCATTTTTGAAGCTAGATCTAACCTTTGTATCAACAAATCATACACAAAAACTTCAGTCTAAGCCTCAAGGTAAGAAAACATATACTTAAAGGGATTCTTTGTATTTGATTTTTAAAATACTCTCATTTACAAGCAGATTTTGAATGTCTGCCATCAACTTTGAAAATAACCTTTCCATTTATTTTGAATTTTCTTTAAGACGGGTCTCTTCTACCAATCTATAATAATCATTTATCACATAAAATAATTTACAATCACATATATGACAGGGTCCGAGTAAAATCCACAAAAGGATTTACAGTTAAGCATGGATTTAACCTCCTTCTGAAGGGCTTCAGAGCATTTAGACTGTATTTTACATAAAAGTTAATTTTGTAGCTCATACAAATGAGCCAAGCAAGTAATAGGATGTAATTTAGACACCCAGGGTATTCGGTCGCATGAGTTTACTTCAAGCTGATATGTCGTGGTGCATATCAAGTGATTGACATGGAAGGATTGACAGGAAAGTGATTGTCCCCCTGTACTTGGCACTGGGGAGGCTGCACTTCAAGTGCTGTGTCCAGTTCTGTGCCCCTCACTGCAAGAAGGACATTGGCTTGCTGGAATAAGTCCAGAGAAGGGTAACAGAGCTGGGGAAGCATCTAGAGTTTAAGTCCTATGAGAAGTAGCTGAGGAAGCTGTGGGTGTTTAGCCTGGAGGAAAGGAGGCTCAGGAGAGACCTTAGCACTGGCTACAACTGCCTGAAAGGAGGGTGCAGCCAGATGGGAGCTGGTTCTGTCTCCCAGTCAACCAGCAACGAACCAAGAGGACACAGCATCAAGCTTCACTGGGGGAGCTTCAGGTTGGACATCAGAAAGAATTTCTTCTTGGAAAGGGTTGGTAAGCACTGGAATGGGCTACCAAGGAAGGAGGTGGAGGCATGGTCCCTGGAGGTGTTTCAAGAAATGAGTGGATGTGGCACTGAGTGCTCTGGTCTAGTTGACCTGCTGATGATCAGTCAAAGGTTGGACTTGATGTTCTTGGAGGTCTTTTCCAACCTAAACCATTCTGTGATTCTGTGGTATCTTCTTACAGGTAATTATGAAGATTAATATTTCATGCTTTAAGTCTCTTAAATACCATGGAAACTGAGTAAGGTCAGGTGTCCCAAGAGAATCACAAATTTGTGAATATCATAATACTTGCTTACACTCTTATGATGATAAAATGGCAGTTTTCACATCCCTTCTGTTGGTACACCATCCAGTGACTTTATGAGGCCTTTAGTTACGCTGTTTCTCCCCTCAATCTTCACAGTTGCTTCAAAGCCTATTGCCCCTTTCTCTGTGTGACACCTAAGTACCACAGCTTTGTAAGATTATTGTACTTAGCAGGGGAATTTCTAACCATCTTTTTTACTCTACATAGAATTTTGATCATTTAATCAAAATGGGTAAATAACTATTTACAGAGAAGGAAAAAGGTAAAAAAAATATTGACAAGTTATAAATCAAACCCTGTCTTTTTTTTTTTTGAAGAACATCTTCATTTTGTAAACTTTATATTTTGTTTGTAAACTTTATATTCTCAAGAAACAAAATTATCTACAGGAAATCATTATGGAAATTAGAAGTTTCTACAACATTCATATTGATTCTATGTATTTTTCAATATTTTTTTTTATTTGAATGATGAAATACACATCTGTGTGCAATGGCAGTGCCACGTAATAGAACCCACCTCCTTTGACTTGCTGCAGAGCAGAGGTTCTCAAGAAATGAAAGGCATAAGTGAAAATAAAATCCACAAATTGTACTTTATGCCTATAATACAACACTTGCCACGTATGACTGTGCAACCAGAGAAGTTAAAACTGATGTATAGTAAATGCCTTTTAACTCTGACAAGGACGCTTTTACTTTCCCTGGGGAGAAGTCCTGGTTCTGTAAATACATTTTGGGAATATGAGCAACCCTTTTAAGATCAAAGTAACTAAGCACAAATAACAGATCTGGTCCATCAAATCCAATGCAAAAGTGTATCCATAATATTTTGCTGGTTTTTTTCAAATTTTCATGCATCTGTATTATAATCTTTGTCTGAATTCCTGTGTATAAAAGTGGGAACCCTGATCCCACATGAAAGATTGATCACTATAAACACTTTATGCAACTCTATGATGGTCTCAGGATCTCTTTTGTCAGGTTGTACAAATATGTTGCTATATGTAAACACAAATATGTGAACTTTCTGGGTAAATCTCTTCATAATAATGAGCATTTTCAGAAGATAAAAGTAGCAACCCAACAAAAAAGTAATGAATTCCGGAAAAGCAGGTGTCACAAAAAAGATGACCCAAAATCACTGAGGCTGATGAACAAAGTTAGCAACAGAACATCTATATTCTGCCTCTGAGATCACTGAATTTAAAAGAGGCACATGAAATCAGCCAGGGCTTGGTGCCTGGCTGCATGAATGACCTACTGGCATATTTACATCAGCTTTTCTCACCTGTGCAGGACACTGCTTCACCTGGAAAAGCTGGATTTGGAAAAAGCTGCCAAAAAAGCAAGGAAAAGAACACACATCTGAAGAGAAAGCCCTGTAGTTGGAAACATATGTACATTAATATTCCATTTGTCTAGCATAAGATGTGGTTTCATGGCTTCAGTTCTGGATCGCATTTGTGTGTGGAAAAAATGGATGATTTCATTATTCCTGGATTTATATAGCTTCTATCACTTCAAGGCAGTGCTAGCAGCAATGTGGCAAGCCTGCATTTGAGACTCTTGTCATCAACTATCAATTATTCTATAATTTATTAGATGGTTTTCTGTGGATAGTCATACAAAACCTAGAAAAGTCTATGGACAAAAAATTCCATTCAATTTTAAAAGTTTCTTTGATTGGACTCTAGTATAGCATATTCTGTAACAATAAGTAGACAAAAATGCCACATTTGATGAAAAGGAAGTTGTGGGCTTCAAGTCTGCCCGTGCCCCTTGGCAAGAGAGAGGTTTATCACTGTGTCTGATGAGGTGGAATCACCTTCTGAGAGGGAAAGCAAATGCAACCTATTGAAAAGGGGACACCAATCAGGATTTTATATGAGCACTGCAATTGTGAGTGCAAAACACTCATATTTCTGTGGGAAAAAAAACACAACAAATTGCATGTTGTTGTTGAACAAAAGTGGTCTAGATTCTGTAAACTTGAGATCTGAAACAGAAATTGTGTGGAATCTGCAGTATGCATGAATGAAACAGAATGGTAGATCACAATGCAGTTGAATAGGTGATTTGGGGGACAAACTCTCCATGCTAAGTACTGCATCCAGCTCTGGGGTCCCCAGCACAGGAAGGACATGGACCTGTTGGAGCAAGTCCAGAGGAGGCCACCAAGAAGGTCAGAGGAATGGAGCACATCTCCGACAAGGGTCTTTCCTAGTCTGGAAAAGAGAAGGCTTTGGAGTGACCTAATTGTGGCCCTACATGAAGGGAGCCTACAGGAAAGATTGAGACAGACTATTCACAAGGGCCTTTACTGACAGGACAATGGAGAATGGTTTCAAACTGACAAAGAGGAGGTTTAGATCTGATCTTAGGAAAAAATTATGCCTTGTGAGAGTGGTGATGTTGCCCAGAGAAGTTTTGGATGCCCTATTCCTGGAATTGTTCAAGGCCTGGTTGGATGGAGCTCTGAGCAACCTGGTCTAGTGGAAGGTGTCCCTGCCCACGGCAGTGGTGTTGGAACCGCATGATCTTTAAGGTTTCTTACAACTCAGATCATTCTATGATTCTCGGATTCTGTGATCCTCTGATTCTATGCAATTTTACAGATGTGAGGAGAATAAGAGCAGAGCAAGAGGGATTTCACAGGTACAAAAAATCAAAATCTTTACTATTGTCACTATTGTCAGATGAAAAATATATATATTTGTGTATATTTTTTGTTTGTTTTTTAGAATTAATAAATGTTTTCCAAATCAATGGAAAAGAATCTGTAATGATCTCTCTATCCATGGAAGTTGGAAAGCTTAAAAGTTATGCTTCAAAGTTAGGCTGGGCCAAATAAGTGATTTCATGAAATCTGAAAGCATGGAAATATATACTGTTTTGTCTGAGTGTTACAGATGAATATAAAATATAGAAAAATTTGTTTCATTATTAAAGCAAAATATTTTAGTGAGTTTTACTGTGTTGAAAAAAAAAAAAAGCCTGAGTTTTTCAAATAGACAGTCTTTTCCATCAGAAAGTGTTTTCCACCAAAGTCTTGACTGACCAAAATTTTCCTGAGAACAACTAACCCTGGGGAAAACCTGAGACTACATCAATTGGTTAGGGTGAGGTGCTAAAAACACCAAGGTCATGGGTTCAATCCTCATATGGGCCATTCACTTAAGAGTTGCCCTCAGTGATCCTTGTGGGTCCCTTCTAACTCAGAATATTCTGTGAAATCTGTGAAAAATTTATTGAGAAAAAGAGCCTGACTTCTCTAAGAAAAAATGAAGTTTCACAGTAAACCCTGAACATGTCAGAGCAAGAGCAAAGATTTGTTTGGTACGAAATACCATTAGATGCCTCACAGACTCCAGAGTAGGTTCCTCATGCCCTGTTGGCCAGATTGATAGTCTGAATGCTTAGAAAACAATTCCTAAAATGGGGTGACTTAAAAGAAAGTGTCATGCAGCCATTTAAAAATATCACAAGAAACTCTCACTTCTGGAATACTTAAAAAAATAGCAGTATGAACACAAGGATTATATTTATTAAACAAATTTGCATTTTCAGTGAGCAGCATGACTAAAATGCTTTAGAAACTATTTTCATTCAAAATCTTAGATTGACTCAAACTGTAATTTTAGCTTCCAAGCAAAACTTCCATTGATTTCAGTATATTAGAAGATAAGGAATGGCCACATTCTCTCTGACTCTGTTGGCTATATGCAAAAGTCTTCACGCAGACAGCAGTCACCAGACATGTACCATCTAATCTAAAGAACCAGAGAAAGCTTCTCTCTAGAAATAGTTTAGCTATGGCTATGACTTTCCAGTCTTATGGCAAGCTCAGGTTCACCATTCTGCCATGTCCAGAAATTATGTTCACAGTTTAATGCCAATGAAGACAAGACCAGAGCATGCACCACCACAACTCTAGGCCTCTCCCTCTTTCCTTCCTTCCTTCCTTCCTTCCTTCTTTCTTTGCTTCTTGCATTCTCCCTGTTTCTTTCCCTCCTTTTCAGAGCAGGAAGACAGGTATTTAAGGAGTCATTTGTCTTGTTTAATGAGAACAATGAGGGAACCAGGGCTGTGGGGAACACCGTCAGATGTGTACAGCTCTCAATACAGGAAGAGACATTAGTGAAGTTTCCAGAGCAAGGATCTGGGATTACTCAGAAGCACATGCATTAGACTGGCGATAGAGGTCTCTTCCTAGCTGAATCTAGTTGATCATGAAGATGAGCCAGGCTTGAAGGGGAAGGAGGAAAACCCAGTGGCTACAGTTTATCAGTCTGGGTCTTCAAATGCAAAGGTACTCTACTATAATAAAAACTTTGAGTTTTACAACAACCTGCAAGAGTTTCTATAGAAAGGAACATGATTCATCTCACCTGATTAACAGTTTAAAATAGGTCAGGTGAATCCTCTAAAAATGCCTGCTTCACTCTACTGACTTAATCTGATTATCTGCAATAGCGTGCTTGGGGCTTGCAGTGCAAAGAGCTTTCTGCTGCATTTTGTATCACATTTCCACTGAACACATACCTGTGGAAAAGAGTCTGGCTGTATGGCCCTTACACAAACCTCAGGTGGTCACTATTCTTATGTTTTGACAGATAACACTGCTACATGTTTACTACACAAGTTTCTTGAGGAGATAAGCATCTACATATTACATCTGAAAATTTAAAACAATCATTAACATGGTGATTTTTGAGCTTTGTACAGGCCATATAAAGGTTAAAAATCATAAATAGAGAACAAACATTCTCAAAATAAATGCTCTGTAAAAGATTTTATACTCTTCTCAACTGGACATGGCACTTAGTGCTATGGTCTAGTTGAGAAGGTGGTGATATGTCAAAGGTTGAACTTGATAATCTTAGGGGCCATTTCCAACTTTAATGATTCTTCGATTCTATGATTATGTGATATGATCATGTATAACAAACACCAAAAATAGTGATAGTCATTGAATAGTGACTGTGGACTCCTGTAATCTATAACTTTACGGTTAAACTTGTGCAACAATTCACTTTTTTCCTTGTATTTTAAAAAGTAATCAGTTGAATCTCACTATCTTAATGGTTGATACCACAGCTACTGAAGATGAGGTAAATCTTAATGAACTCTAGTGGATATTGGTTCAAATGTGCTTCTCAGACTAATTTTTATTAGCCTTAATCCCCCACACTATACAGTGTAAACAACCTAATCTATACTACCTATCTATATTTCATAGATATTCTAAAACTGTTGGGAATATTAATGCTTTGAGAACTTATATTTTCTTTATGTTTTAATCTGAATTTGGCAGTAACTTCTGAACTGTATGTGAGAGCACTCTGATCCTATAAGAGCTGAGTATGTCTAATGGGCTGGATAGTCTCTGGTTTTAGTGCTGTATTTCAAATAAGCCAAATCCTCAATTTACTGTAAGATTCTATTAAGGGGCAAATTTCTAAATACAGGTAAAGGCAATTTTCACCTTGTGCTCTACTCACCACAATATTTGGAAGCTTCAGAGGTACTTAGGTGATAGGACAATTTGAAGAGTGACTAAATTAATGCCATTTTATACAGGCAAGTCTTAACATATATTCTGAGTTTAGATCTGGTCTCTCTCTACTGTTTTGCACAGTGACAGGTCACCTAAATTGCTTTTGTCGTAAAAACTACCATGTATCTCAAGCCAGTTTTCTGGCAATTATCCTGTTACTAGTGCAACAAAAAACCCAGAACATACCAGTGTTTTTT
Organism: Myiozetetes cayanensis; assembly: GCF_022539395.1. Taxonomy (NCBI): domain Eukaryota; kingdom Metazoa; phylum Chordata; class Aves; order Passeriformes; family Tyrannidae; genus Myiozetetes; species Myiozetetes cayanensis. Next base: position 15,202,983 of record NW_026087742.1, read on the forward strand.
AGTCAATCTTATCAGCACTCCTCTTCTGTCCTCACCCAACAGTTTGTAATATGTATTTTTTTAACAAAGAGTTTTAATAAGTTTGAGGCTTCAATTGAGTGTAATGGTACTCACCTGAATGTTTAGAAAAGTGAGTCCAGTGCTGCCAACATGCAGCAGTGTCCTCTAATGGTGCTTCCACATCGTGAGTTGTATTTTCATCATACAGCTAAGAATTCTCTACAATAGGGTTTTAATTCTATCAGTAATGCCTTCCTCCTCAGAATGACAGCAGATCTGCAAAGTTCAGTGCAACCATGCAGAGTACATATAATTAGAAAAACAGAACAAAATGAGGGTTGTACAGTGTTTGAGTGAAGTTATCACTCACCACTATAAGATATTGCCTGCTTCCACAGGGAAATACTTCAGTATTTCAGTACATTGCAGTTCAGTTTAAATCTCCCTCATAATAATAACTAACTGATGAATAAAATGAGAACATAATACACTTCTTTTCTCAAGAGAGCAAAATCATGCTTTTACATAAATTTTTCTGTTTGGGAGAAAGTCTTTATCACTTTTCTGTGGCACACCTCACCTGTGCTCCCTAAGGGTGGCTTCCCACCCTTGTTTTTCCAAGCTGTGTTGAGCTTGCCTACTGTAAATCCAAACCCATGCTGTTCTCTAACAATTTACAGTAAATCTTTGCATAACATGACATTTCCCCAGCAAAGCTGATGACAAACGCGGTATTATTTACACCCTGATCATTTTGGACAGTGTTTTAGACAGAGACCATTTTCTTCCAGAAGGGACTATGTCACTGCATGAAGCCACAGTAATATCAATCATTTGCAAGGCAAAGGATGTGGACAGGTCAGAGTGTTCCAAGTTCTCTCAAAAAAAGTGGAGTTTCTTCTCATTTCTCCTTCAAGAAGTTGTATTGCATGGCATACAGCACCACAAAAACAAAACAAAACAAAACAAAAAAACCCACAAAACTAAAAAGGAAGAGAAAATCACTATCAATTTATAAATGAGACCTGAAGTTTTCTCATATGATTATGACTTCTGTTTTTGGCAACCACCCTGTTAGTGGTTAATAAAAAGCAGCTCTTTTTTTTTGGCAGTCTCATTTATTGCTCTGTTTATGCCCTGATATGTCAGTTCATAGTGTATAAGTTAACAAAATATATTTTAAATGCAGTTGTGGATTTCCTCAATATTCCACCTTTCAGCAGAGCAGGCATACAGGCCTTTAGCAGACATAAACAGCAGCAAGACTTAACTGCTTTAGTGACTGCACAAATTTCTGACTGTCATGTACTCTGAAGACCAGAACCTTTTCTAGGGCCTCCTTTTGGCATTTGAAACAATCCCTGTGCTCACACATTTCCCTCTGAGCTCAGAACACAGCAACCCACAAAGAGAAAAAATGGACACAAGAATTGAAAATGAGACACAATTTTTAATGAAAACAACCAGGAAAATTCCATCTTCTAATTTGTTTATCACTCAATAAGATGATATTTCAAGAGTAAGCAAAAGGCACCCAATGAAGATACATCACAGACATACACACATACATATGACTTCATACTTCAGCCTCAGATGAACACACTGCACACAGCCTGCGACCATCTGTCACGACTCAGTATTCATTGATGTTTTTGAGGTTTTCAGGCAGGGTTTGTAATATTGAGCAGAAGCAGTGAACATATTCAGGGTGCTCTGTTCTATCTCTGAGGAAGGCAAAAATTCATTGAAAATATGTAATCTGTCATTGTCAAAGAAAATATGATGTGAGAGGATATCAGTAAGAAATGCCCGATTGCTTGGCATCTCTTTGCTTTTATAGGTTTGCTTTGGCAGGGGAGGATGGCACTCAAGGAACTTTAATCCCTTTTAAGAAAAATGTATTTTTAGAATAAACAGAGCTGGGTGCAGTACTTGCCCAGATGAGTTTACAAGGTTAAGACTGCTCCACACATGTTTAAAGTTTCATATTTCCAGGCTATAAAGCAGTATGGGACCATGACTAAATGGTATCACCCTATTTTATCCAACAAGATATAGCCCCGTAGTTATTAGTGAGCACAAAGCTAATAAAAACTCTTTAGCAATCTACTTTTTTTTTTTCATGAGAAAGTGTGTGATGATCAAAAAATGCTGAAACATTAATGAAGAAAGATGAAGGAAAGATGCACAAGCTGGTGCTGGCTGCATTAGCTCTGAAATCTTCAATGGGATGACTGCGTAGGGGCAGAAATCCACCCACATTTCCTGAGAGGAAAGGTTTGCATTCCCTCACTGAAGCTTCAGTTTGACTCTTGACCTCAGGCCTGCGTTAGCAGCTCTGCACAGCACAAGAGTGTGCTGTATAGATAACCTGGCTCACGCTGGTTAAAGGTTAAGTGTCTCCCTGCTTCTTCCCCTGTAGCATTACCTTGCTCTGCCACCATGGTTGCAGATGGAGCATGAGAAAGCCCAGATCCTAGAGCCTGGGTGGGACCAGCAGTGCATGGCATGTGAGACAGAAGCAGGAGCAAAGAGCTTTGTCAGTGCATTCCAGCCCTGCCAGAATCAACATCTCTTAGCTGGGTTCCAGCCACTGAGGAAGAAGCAAAACGTGTTGAAGCTGCCTCCCAGCAGAGAAGCCGCTTTCACTTTTTACCAAAGAGCCACCTCAGTTTTCCATAAGTGATAAACGGGTCACCCCTTTTAGCTTTGTTTGATACATGTAAATTTATTGCCAGGCTAAAAGAGAAAACAACTCTTTTCAGTCACAGTATAATTTCTATGTGGCATGGCAAATGTCACTGAGCAAAGGGACTTCCTTCCCCTCTTCTGTCACTGCACAATCTGTATGGCCTCTGCCCAAAAGGTCTTAGCAAATATTTGTGCAATCTTAAAGGAAAAGATGAAGAGAACAACTGTTGCACAGATGTTGGTAGGACACAGCTAATTTCAGAATAGTTTATGGACTGAACCCAAGCTGGGAACCACTGCTCCCAAGACCAGCATCCACTGTGATGCTTACTCTCAAATGGAAAACCATCACTTTGGGATACAATTTGCAAGTGTATTTATTGGGATTTTAGACAAATATTTTTGTTATTATTATAATTCTGGATTACACATACTGATCTGCATTTTCTTATTATGAAATAAACTGTATTGGAGGGCATTCCTCTATGATGTGGGTTGGCATCTACAGTGTAGGACAGGACTTCAGCTGCAATTCTGTGAGACAACTGCTGACTTTCTCAGGGGAAGGGAGCTATTCTCAACCTTAAACACTCCCTATCTTTTTCCTAACATTGATTTTAGTGAGTGTTAGCCACAATGAAATAGGGAACAAGCCTGACTTAGGGATGTTCTATTAGTTTCTTCCACCAATTAGTAGGCTCCATATCTTGATGGAAAACTCTAGAACTAGTCTGTTTAGTGAGTTTAAACTGATTAATCTTATTTTAATTGAAACGAAGAAAGAGGACTCAGGTTTACTGGCTTAAAGGAAATGAGTCCTGTGGACTCTCATCAGAAAGTAGAACAATAACTAGGGGATACTTAAAATAATAGGGTTTTATGCTTTTGAAAGAAGAAAGAACACATGCAATCAACTGTTCAGTCCACAGTCTTTGGTTTCCTGATGTCAATGTTGCAGATTCAAACACTATTCAAGTAAATTTAAATTTATTTTAAAATGAAGCAAGTTAATTTCTAAGCTCTGCTGAAAAGGGCACTTCGAATGAGATAATATGGATTGCTTTTAACGTGGGAACATGCAGACATTGTCTTATCCAGTCTTCAAATGAACATGAATGACTGCCCAAAGGGGTTAATATACAAAGACAAGGATTAAAAATGATAAGTGTCAGATAAACTGTGAATTTAAAGTATTCTGGGAAATGCCTCACAGCTCAATAGCTTTGGCTATCATCTCACCTTCTTGTTTTATTATTTTGCAGCCTGATGAGTTGATCCATAAGTGCACTCTAAGAAAAAATATCTTTCAACAGGACATCATTAGTTTAAGCTTTTCTGATAGCTTCTATGTAGCTTCCACATAATTCTGAGAACATCTGCTCTGCGATGTGCTCAGTTTCACTGAGCTGAGACTAGACTAATAATATTGCTTAGTGCTTTGTTTATTTGTCTGGTTTTCTCCCATAAATGAGCATTTTTATAAAATTAACATGCTCTGATGTTTTATCCTGGAAAGTGACAGAATTACTCAGAATGGTGTCACTAATGAACACCTGAAGTCACTCTGGTGTTCAGGTACTTGAATGCCACCCATGTTGTCACAGAGAATTTAGTTGATCAGCTTACCATGAAACCTACAAAAGCAGCATTAAAGAACGGATAGAGTTGTATGACTAAGATAAATTAAGGAAATAAGTGGATTTAGAATTTTAATGCCAAAGACTGAAATGAATGCTTCAGTTGCCTGCCATTGAGTAAATTAGGGTTACTACTGATACGTTAAATTTGGCTAGGCTTCCTATCCAGCAGCTCAAGAAATTGAGTGAAAGCATTTCCCATTGTATCTACACCTGCAGGACTGACAAAAGAGTACAGTTGACCACTATATCCCTTCAAATCTGGGTAAACTACCTCATCAGAGAGAAGTAGCAGGCCCATTGTTTGTAATAAGGCTATGGAAACAGTTCCAACAGACAACTAGCCCAATTTCAGGTGGCATGACAAAATTAAATTTACCAAATCAGATGTGAAGGTTTTAAACACACGTTACCCATATTACATATAACCTAACCTGGGCAACTTGCAGGCATAACATTCTTTTTCAATGAACAATCATGTAACCTATAATGAAAGGACCATTCTGTAGCTGTAAAAAAGTCCCACTATTCTGCAAAGAAAAGAATAAGAGGATTATAAAGGTAAAAGAAAGCCCAAGAAAATAACCCTTCTGTGTGCAACTGATTGCTTGGGTGTTGTGATCTGCAGTTCATTCAGAGGATTTGCCCTCAGAGGCAAACCTGTATTAGTAGGCAAATATTCACTTTAAAATAGTTTTATTTCTGCTGAAATAAATAATTACATACATTGGCAACAAATTAGCTTCAATTGCACCCTTAAAATGCATAAGAAGTATTCCAGCAGGTTATACTGAGATACAAATATTATTTTGGATTTTCTTCTTGGCACATGTAATAGCAATCTTCAGTGGGAAGTTCAGGGTAAAGATCACTTGCTAAAAGACAGCTCTTCCTTCTCCAAGCCTACAAGATTACTTCTTTATCCTTACTCCCTCCTCAACTGCAATTAGAGAAGCAGGACATTCATACCATAGTGGTCAAACTAAACTACCACTAATCTTTTAATTGAAAGTGAATGATGGAGAGATAGAAAATAAGCAAGTGAAACTAGAAAACACAGCTTCCTTATGTTCTTACACAGTACCTATCAATCCACACCTCATCGGTAAATATAGAAGTATTAACTGTGTACCTAATCTTTTCCTTTAAGGCAGAATATTGAACCCTTGAAGAGAGGTTTGAAAGCTTGACTTGCATTACTGTCAAAAACTTTCTTCACTTAAAGGGTAAGAGAGGTTGATAAATGTCTCAGAAAGCCCTTGAGTACTCCTGAGGGGTAGAGAGAACCTCAGAAAGCAGTGTCACTTCTCGGTGCCATTTCTTGTCCTACACCAGTGAAGGATCTGCTTCCAATCCAAGCCTGGTTGGCAGTTTCTGGTTAAAACCCTCCCGGTGGGGAACTGCTTTCGAAAAGCAGTTGTGGCAGGGTGGGGTGCTCTTAGGGGCAGTGGGGCTCTGTCAGAGCCCCAGTTAAAGGAGAGAACCACATCTCTCCATGAAGAGCTTCTGCAAATTTATGAGTGGGATCCAGTGGTCAGGATGCTTCACCACATGCCCTGATTACACCCAGCCCTTCCCAGTGGAGGTTTAGTATTTCAAGATCAGCGATGGAAGACCAGCCTCCCCACTTTCCATTTTACGATCTGTTAGTAGACGAGAGGCAGACGATGGATTCATGTCATCCTGGAGAAGTATTGCCCTCTCTTGTGTCAGGGGTTGGGCCATCCAACTCGAAAGACAGTCCAGCTTTATAAAATTTACATTTATACATAGGTAGTTAATATTTTTAATTTTTTTAGAACAAATATTAAGTTTGTCTCGGCAATTATCAGATTGATTCCTAGGAGATAGACTTACTTTGTTCTAAGGTGATTCATCATGTGTATTTACATTTATGTTTATGCTCATATTCATATTTAAATTTATATTAAACTACATTTAAATTACTAGTACTTCTATTAAAAAACAAAATTATTTGAAACAGACTACAGCCTGTGTCACAGTTTAGTATTCTCCAAATTTGATAGCATAATTTAGAATGTTTAATTACTTTTATACAGGAAAGCTGTAGGGAGCTGTTCTGTTGTTTTGTTTAGCATGCACTTCTAATACTTACACAGTTTTTTAGCCTTCACTAACATTATGTTTTGAAGTTAGCTGGTTATATTTCTGATCTTTTAAATAATTCTTATGTTTGTTCTTGTTCCCTTTTATCATCACTGATCCTTTAGATTTAATTAAAAGGGTTTTTTATTTAGTCTCAAAGTAGCCAAAGGTATTAGTTGTTTCTATGGTGTTTGCTTTTGGGAAACATGACATGTGCCACCACCACAGAAGGTTTAGTTTTATGAAAGAAAACACTGAAAATGCAAATAGTAAACATTTTAAATTTTTGCTGAAGCAAATACATGCATACATATACATTCATAAATCATAAGGCCAGAAGTGACCACTGTAGTTATTGAGATTGATCTCCTGTACAGCACAGGTCATAGGACATTCCCAAATTAATTCTTGTTGGAATAAGTTCATGTCTTCTATGAAAACATTATACTTTGATAGAAAATTTTAGTGATGAAAAATCCACTACAACTCATGTCAGGATAGTCCAGTGATTAATTGCCTTCATTGTGAAAAACCATGACTCATTGCTAGACTAATTTTTGCTATGGTTGACCTCAGTTTAAAATGTAGGCTAAAAGCCTTCATTCCTGGAGCTCTAAAATAGCTTGAGGTGATTCTTTCTCTGGAAACAATCAGTTCTTCCTGAAAAATGAGATACAATTTAACAGTATTCAACTGAAATGCGTAAAACCCTCTGAATTGAGAGACAAAGCTCTTAGTTTGGAAATGCTGCTTCGCATGTGGTCAACAGCTTTGCCACAGATTTATGCTTAGACAACGTACTTTTTGCTCAGGAGTCCACAGGTCTTCTCCTTTGGATTGGTATTTGTTATTAAAAATTGATAAATTAGGACAGAATTTTAAAGCATGCACCTGTACCATTTCACAAGTGACATGCCTATTAAATTTCCAAATAATATAATTCTGACACTCTTGACCCTTCACTAATTTCGCTTGGGTGGAAGTTCATCTCTGAAGTCATTGTAGAGGTAATATGGTGAGGTAATGCATACAAATAATAAATTATGACATTTTTATTGAACAACGTTGAAATTAATCAGATTTTACATATATGAAGAGATATTAACTCTAGGTATCTATTAAAAAAAAATTTCTGGTCTCCAAATTTAATACACGCATGCTGTGATCTGTTGAGGCCTAATAAAATCACTTTTGTAAAAGCACAGTGGCTCCAGCTTATCTTTAATCCTTAATGTTGAAAGACATTACATTTATAGACTTATCTAAACTATTTGAGAGCATGTTACACACACAATACTCTCAGTACAATATCCTGCTAAAACAGAAAAGTATTTAGTGTTCTAACTGCTATAAGTGACAGAAGAACAGTAAAGGATCTTTTGTTTCATTGCCATTATTTTGGAATTTTCTGTTTAAAATCATAAAAAACCAGTTTTGTTAGCACGCTAGTCAGAACAGCATGATTTTTCAAGGGTCACTATTTACATGTCACTGGTCACAGCCAGCATGGCTTCATGAGAGAAAAGTCCTGCTCCTGCTTATCCAACCTGATTTCCTTTTATGGCAAGGTAACTCACCTAGCTGATCGAGGGAAGTTGTGTAATCTTTTTGGATTTCAGTAAAGCTTTTGATGCTGTCCCTCACAGGATCCTTCTGGACAAAATGTCCAGCCCACAGCTGGATAAACACATCATGTGGTGGGTGAGCAATTGGCTGACAGATGGAGCACAGAGGGTGACAGTGATTGGGGTGACATCAGACTGATGACCTGTCACTAGTGGGGTTCCACAGGGTTCCATCTTGGGCCGTGTGCTCTTCAACATCTTCGTAAAACACATGGACACAGGACTGGAAGAGATACTGAGCAAGTTTGCAGATGACACAAAACTTGAAGGAGCTGTTGACTCCTTTGAAGGCAGGGAGGCCCCACAGAGAGACCTCAACAAATTAGAGAGCTGGGCAATCACCAGCCATATGAAGTTTAAGAAGGGGAAATGACAGATTCTGCAGCTGGGATGGGGCAACTCTGGATGTACATACAGATTGGGCAACAAGATGCTGGAAAGCAGTGCCATGGAAAGGGACCTGGGGCATCTTGGTCGATGGCAAGCTGAAGATGAGCCAGCAGTGCCCTGGCAGCCAGGAAGGCCAACTGTGTCCTGGGGGGCATCAGGTAAAGCATCACTAGCCACCTGAGGACAGGGATCGTCCCTCTCTGCTCTGCACTGGGCAGCCTGACCTTGAATATTGTGTGCAGTTTTGGACAGTGCACTATTAGAAAGATATTAAGCTGTTAGAGAGTGTCCAAAGGAGGGCAGAGAAGATGGTGAAGGGACTTGAGGGGAAGCCGTATGAGGAGCAGCTGAGGACACTTGGTCTGTTCAGACTGGAGAAGGGGATACTGAGGGGAGACCTCATTGCACTTACAACTTCCTTGTGAGGGGAAGAGGAGGGAAAGCCACTGATCTCTTCTCTGCAGTGACCAGTGACAGGGCCTGAGGGAATGGCCAGAAGTTGTGTCATGGGAGGTTTAGTTTGGATGTTAGAAGGAGGTTCTTCACCCAGAGAGTGGTTGGACACTGGAACAGGCTCCTCAGCGAAGGGGTCGCAGCACCAATCCTGGTAGGTTAAAGAAACATTTGGACAATGCTCTCATGAACATGGTGTGACTTCTGGGGCTGATTCTGTGCCAGGCCGGGAGTTGGAGTTGATGATCCTTGTAGGTCCCTACCAGTTCAGGATGTTCTGTGATTCTGTGATTCTGGGAAACTCTTATAATTGATGTATATAGTTTGGTGCTCTAGAACACCTTACAAGGTACAGGTTGAGCACTTCAGCTTTAGAGTAAAGCAAAAATGCTCTTTTTTATTTGATTGGTAATACATGCAAAATAACACTAATTCTTCATTTTCAGTGCCTAGAAACTCTGTCTTTGACCTACAGACCTGTTGTTACATTACTGAAAATAACAGAAATTTTGCAGCTCTTGTCCATGTGCACAAAGAAGGGGCAGCAGCTGTGACGTGTCTACAGCACATCCCACTAGAGCAAAAGGGCCTCGACAGTACCCAGATCTGTATCAGAGTAGGGGAAAATGGGAAATTCTGCAGCACTCAGCTATTCATTTTCCCTCATTTAGACACATGGTTTGTGTATACCTGCATCTGACAAAATTAAGATGGGTTTTGCACTAGATGCAGTTTAGATAAATCCTTGATCATAGACAGCTCTCCCACTCCACCATTATGTAGCACGTGAGGTCTCAAATATCTGTACCTTTTAATATCCACTAGAGAAAAAGTACCTAGAAGGGCAACTCAGGGAAATTCTATTTTGTAGTATGAAAAACAAAACTTTTTGCGTGAATCTTGTTTTGTTCTTTTGCAGTTATATTCCGAACAGAAGTCCAACATAATTTTATTTGGATGGGCTAAGAATTTGCTGCAGATTTTTTTTCCTAAGGAATGACCATCAAAATAGATTTATTATTGATTAAATATTGACATACTTTAATTTTTCTAAATTATCTTAAAATGTGAGTAGAGTTTGAGCAAAGGCAGAAGTATCCTCCTGAGCGTGTCAGCATTTACGACACAGCAAATCAGAGTAATTTGACTATTTAACCTATTAACTCTGAAGCATAAAGAGGGAGGACCAAACAGACTAAAACTCTCAGTTATTTGACAGTAAGTCATTTTTGCAGCAGTATACAATTAGAGTGCTTATTACATAACTCCAAATGTTTTTGACACCTGCCCAGCTTCCAGGGGGCACTTGTTTCCTGACAAGTTTCCAAAACTCTGAAGGTTTCCTCCAACAGCCTGTGCAATGGTGTTACACCTTCAACATATTGAAAATGGCAATAAAATTCAATATAAAATAAATACGTTATGTAAATACAGGTGTTATTATGTGGATACATATAATTACCCCTTCCATTGAATTAGACTCTTTTTCAGCTTTCACTACCTTTACAGCTCATGTCTCGTCTTCTATGAGAGATTCATATCTTTTCTGTCCAGTCTGCCAAAGAATCTAGAGCAGAATTTTGTCCTCTTGGTGGAAGCAGGAAGAGTCTTGAAAATATATTTGATTGCTATGGTGTGGAGCCCCCTGAATTCTCATACATTCACAAGAGCATTTTGCTAGAGAACACCTTGCATGACGGCAGCACCTTTCAGGACTGGCACCTCCAGTAACACATTGGCCAATGCACAAGAAATATGAATGCAGTAAAATAAAACAGCTCTGTACTTCATGATTATGTTGGAAATAGTGGTTTTACTTGAAAAAGAAAAAAAGAAAAACTGTTTTTCTATAATTTATTTACTGCCCTTGATAGTATGAATTAATTCAAATAGAATAATGAAGTGATTCAGGAAAAACTTACTGATCTGAGCTGATTTTCCTAATCATTATATATTCCCGGTGTATGTGTCAGTTAGTTTTCACAAAATTGCCTTGGCCACCTTAACTAAAGAACACCCACAGAGCCTGAGGCTAACTCATGGATATTTCATTACAGAAAATTGCTTCTCAGTCTTTCAGTGACACCCAGTGGTCAAACAGAGAGATTTTTGTGTGAGACAGAAGGGAATCAGCAGCAGCCAACAGCTGAAGGAAGACATCTCAGTGGAAAGCATTTACCCCACAACAGAAATAGTTGTTTGCTTAACTGGATAAAAGCACATATGAAACTTAAACTTAGACTTGCAAAATCAGCAGTCAATAGGAATCACAACCAAAAGAAGTCCTAGGAGAGGATGTGGGGTTTTTTCAGGCTTCTTCCTTTTTTCTTGACCCATGTACCAGACATTAACAACCCCTCCACTGAAAAGGATACCAAAAACCCCAAACAAAAACAAAACAAAGAAACAACTTACAGTGTGATTATTTTTCGAGATTTCTGACTAACCTTTGTTTATATATTGCAGAGCCATGCTTCCATTAAAAAAAAAAAAAAAAGACTGTGCTGACCTCGTCCTGCATGGTAAACTGAGATAGTTGATCAGCTAAGATTCTGACTTGTGCAAGAATTACAGCTGTCTTTGATATTAAACAGAGCAGACACACAGACAAATCTGACTTATTCTGATTTCCAGCTCATTTCCAAGCCTCTGATAAACAAGCAGCTTAAAAATTTCCTCTGCACTCTGTTCCTTAACAGTGGTCAGGCACAGGCAGTATTTGCTTTTCTTCTTAGCAGAGGCACCAGACAGGGAGGACTGTCCAGCTCCAGCTGGTAACAGGTAACCAGCCAGATGGGGGAAGAAGGGAGAGGGAGAAAAAACATCTCTTCCTCCAGAAATCTCTGCTGTCTGCAGTAAGGTACCACAACACAAGATACAGAGCTCCCCAGGGAAGACTCAGGGAAGACACAGCAATTATGTATTCTGCACAAGATGATGACACCAGTGATGTCATGGCTGCCATTCACAGCTCTGCCAGACTGACACAAAAAAGTGTAGTGTGGAGCACCAGGATTTCGTGCCAAAATCTCTGAAACACCTCTACTGTAGTGATGCAGTCTGACAAAAGGATAACTGAGAAAGCCTCCTGGCAGCACGGAGGACCTATTAAATGATGGGTGTGGACACAGCAGGTTGTTGAGAAAGAGTACAGATAAATAATTTTTTAAAAAATCAAACAGCAAATCCCAAGGAACAGTCCCTCTTTACCGTAAAAGCAGAGCACTAGTCCAACCATAGTTCAACTCTCTTTGCCTAACTTCAGCGGGAAATTGCAAAAGCAGCTGCATAATCCCTTAGCACACTTTGCAAGGGACTGTGGATGTCCGCCCCTCTCTGATGTGGCTCATTTTCATTATCACCACTAAATGTTGTTCACCATCACTGGGAGGGGGCAGGGAAGGTAGGCAACTACATGGGGAGTGTGTACCTCGGTGAGGTGGGGGAAAGGCCACAAAACTTTTAACCTACATTGCCCATGCTGACTCCTGGGAAGCAGGCTGTCTACTATTCCCACTGGTCAGGGTAGTCAAAGATAAGTCATTTTTAGGGAGCAAGATCGACTCCATTTAGGAGCAGTGATGGCTGTGACAGTCCTCACACTTCACCTGAAGCAGGACCTGCAAGCCTGATTCTCAGGTCTCATTTTCTGCCTCCTTTTCTGTGCTTAGCTCACCTGTTTCTCCAACACCACGTTACAGGAGAAGCCTGGCTCTTTATCTTTGGGTACCCACAGATTTATGCCTCTGTTACTGGTAAGCCTGCCACATCACCCCAGGGAGCAGGGTGGGGGCAGCAGGAGACTGCAGAGAGCAGCAACATCTGCAGATGTGCAGCTGACAATTCCTGTTAAGCTACCTGAAAACTGGGAACCAGCACACAGCTAGAGCAGCAGTAATGGCAAATGCCAAGTAATGGCAAATTCTCTCTTTTTTTCATGTCAATGAACTTGTAGACCAGTAAAACTGCTTTGCACTTGCTGTACTCTGCCTGAGGCACAGTAATCTACAAATGTTGTTTGTATAGTGCACTCAACACTCTGAAGTAACAAGAACACAAACATAATGCAAATAGTGCAACTGCTTTTCTCCCTTGCTAATGTATTATGTTACATAAACTTACCCTTTCTCTATCTTTCTAGAATAAAGATCACAAAAATCAGTTTTCCTTAAATTCCAAATGGGGAATGTGGTAGATTCTGAAAACCTACTATTGCATCAGAAATGGAAATAACAGTACTCCTAATGACGTCAAACACTAATTCCTATGGAAAACCTCTGCTGAGATGTCTCTTCCTGCCTTTCTTGCCAAACTACAATATACAGATGAGTGGAAAGGCTGAGAGAATTGGGATTGTTCATCCTGGAAAAGAGAAGGCTTCGGGGTGTCCTCCAATAGCCTTCCAGTACCTGAAGGGAACCTGCAAGGAAGCTGGAGAGGGGCTCTTCATCAGGAACTGTAGCGACAGGACAAGGCATAATGGCTTCAAACTGAAAGACAGTAAGTCTAGATTACATATTAGGAAGAAATTCTTCCCTGTGAGGGTGGTGAGGCACTGGTACAGGTTGGCCAAGGAAACTGCGGATGCCACATGCCTGGAAGTGTTCAAGTCTGGGTTGGATGGGGCTTTGAGAAACCTGGTCTAGTGAAAAGTGTCCCTGCCCAACCCATTCCATGATTCTATAATTCTATGAAAAGACTGAACAAAAAAACCAATAGAATAATTTTTGAACATTTGATGTAATTTGATTTACCATTTACGCTGCTTCTTCAACATTTGATGTATTTTAGGACTCTACTCATCTTACAGTAAGGAATATTAAATATTTTTTCTTGTGTTTCTTAGACTAATTTAAAATTCTGTTTTTCTAACTCTATCTCAGAGCACAGAGATACCCTTTTTTCCACTTGTTAAATGGAGCCCTTCTTACTTCAGTGTTGTTCACTTGTTTGTCTTGCCCTTTATAAAGGACTAATGAGATAACTGAGTGATGTAGTTTGGCTGCTGCTCAGATGAACTCAGGGACACAGAGATTGAGAGAGAGTGTAAGTGTTCCCAAATGAAAAGAAGAGAAAGTACTTTTAGATAACACAAATAATCATCATTAGTTGTGTTTCCTCTCAGCTACTGAATCCACAGGATTCTTTACACAGGAAGATGAATGAAATTGTGAAAGAGTAAGCCACTATGACGCTTGTGAGAACCTAAATTTAATCTAAATAATTTTATTCTCATCTTCAAGAAAATGAGGCCCTTAAGAGAGGTGCTCTTGTCCTGTAGAATAAGTCGCAACACTCTCTATTTCTGCCCGTAACAGTTCAAGAAAAATCTTCAGAAATGTCACCAAGAATCTGAGAAGCGATCAAAATCTTCTGCTATTCACTTGAAGAAGAGCTGCTGGTTTGATTGGTGGGCCTTCCATTTTTCTCGCACTTGTAAGGTTTGCATTCACCACTGCAGCCCACTATAAAAGCTACATGGGCAAAATCACTGAGGAGGGACTCCATACAAAGTCTTTGTGTTGTAAGAGCAAAGCACAGACACGTTTTGACAAGCCAAGTAGGCCACTTTCAGGAAAATTATTCTGAATATTTACAAAGGACAAGTAGATATAAGCTAATAACGCCCAGATTCTGAAGAAAAGCAAAACTGACCACATGAATTTGGAATATGGCCAAAACCCTAAATGTCATGTTGCTCTCATGAGTCCATAACCATCTGACCTTGATGAATGCTGGGGCAGAATAACCCTAGCAAGTCAGTGGAGCTCTGCCAGTTCCTAACAGAACTGTATTCCCTTTGAATACATTTATTTTCTCACAGCCATTGCAAAATTCAAGAACTACTCCAGGCATTTTGATAAGGGAGGTGGTGGTGGGTGTGGAATCAGTATTTAAATAGTCAGTGCATCAAATCACAGAGTGAGCTTTCCAGAGTGAAATTCAACAGAATGTGCAATGACCAAATCTCAGCTATGCATGAGGTCACAACGAGGCAACACCATAAAGACTCGCAACACAATTTTTTGTCCTATCATTCTTAAAAAAAAAGCTAAAAAAGAATAATTCACAGGTTCCTGGGAATATTCCTGTGAATTCCAGCCCATCCGTTTTCTTTGCAAGTGGGATGTTTACCTCATCCTGGCAATATGGGACAGTAACATCAGGCAGGAAGAGAAAATGACTAATGTTTGCCTTACCTCACGTACAGCTGAGTGGTAAGAGAACACTAGTAAGTCTCAGCATTGCTTTTCCCACTTAGGCTGTGCTAAGAACTTGAGGATGCCTGGGGGAAACATACCCTTCTGCCATGCACCCTGTTTTGAACAGGAAGAGGAAACCACTGAGAGACCATGCTGCAGCAAACAAGGTTTTGGACTTGATAGTTAATTCCCTCTCACTTTACTGGTAGCTTGGTCTATGATAACCAAGGAAGTTAAAATAGTAGTATCTATCTCGTGCTACTCTGCCTCCTAATGTAAAGACGTGGGGCTGAAAAGGGAAGCGTGAAGATCAGCTCTTTAATGGCAAAGTTTTGTCTCTGAGCTGCCTTATTACTCTGAATACCTGGGAGCAGTTTGCCAAACCAGACTCAACTGCTAGTCCTATTTTATGTTGCACTGTGGACTGTGTAGTTACACAAAGCTGCAAAATAGGCTTCTAAATCCCAGTGTAGGTTTTACAAATAATGATAATGTTGTGGAGTTAATTTCTGTTTACATAACATTTCAAGAAATTTACGTAAACATTTGTAAATTTTATGGGGGAATGTAATGTGGTGCACACTCTTCAAGTGTGCATGTGTAGATGAAATGCTACAAAAGAATTCTGGGCCACATGCTGCCAAAATCAGAAGACTAGCAATAATGAGTGAGATCAGTAGTTTGTTTCTGAGGGCTTTTATTATTTCAATGTAGAGTGTTAAGAGAGTGTTAGATACTTTAATTGCCAGCCCTGAACTTTCGGAATGAAGCAGTGAATTCCTGATGTAATTTAATTCAGCAATTTGAAATTTAAACATGCTGATGGAAGAAGCTGGAAGGGAAGACGTTCCCTTACACGGGGAGCACTTGAGACATAATCCCTCCTGCATTACCCATTATTGTACAGTCTGAGATAACTGTAGTTCATAGTCTAAAGGGTTGAAAATCTCAGCATTTTCTTCTAATTAAGAATAATAGAGCAAAAAATCAGTCATATGAGAAAAGCCATGTTACAGACCATAGGTGCTCAAGAATTTACCAAGCAAATTCTGCTCTGAGTTATATCTTTACAAACCTAGGAGAATCTTGGAAAATCCTGTAAGTTTTAACAGAGTTACATAGGTCTCAACATCTGGGATAAGTTGGGAGTATTTCTTCATGAAATGTGCTTGTTATTTATTGTTATAAATAATCATATTTGGCACAAAGCCAAAGTGTAGAATATATACAACCTAATGAAACAAGGCCAACAGATGATGTGAATGTCTTCTACTGAACCTTCAGACAAGTTGATTTATAGTATGCACACAGCTCTGGTGAAAAGTTTTGTAAGCAAAAGAGACTACATGTTGTACTGAACTGTAAATAGGTTTTCACAATGTCCTAAAAAATTCAATTTACAGCTCTTTTTCATTCAACAAAACAAGAATCAGAATATTAGTCTGTTCACATGATGGCACTAGTGAATTTGAGTTCATTTCCACCACTTTACTTGAAGTGGTTTCCCACAGCCCCAGTGTATCCAAGTTAATATGTTATAAATTAGATAGGTGACTTCTAGATTGGTGAAAAAATGGTTGATGTGATAGGCTTAAAGGATTAGGGCTGAAGGCCAGGCCACCCTGATTGAAGGCCAGTTGCCAGTGGAGTGCCTGCAGCACCTTGTCCTGGCATCTGTCCTGTTCAATATAGAATCGTAAATTCACAGAATCATCAAGGTTGGAAGAGATCTACAAGATCATCCAGTCTAATCATCCACCCAGCACTACCATTTTAACCCCCAAACCACTAAACCACATCACTCAGTGCCAGAACCAGACACCTCTTAAACACGTCCAGGGATGGACATGGTGTCTCCACCACCTCCCTGGGCAACCTACTCTGATACCCGACCGCCTTAACAGAGAAAACATTTTTTTCTAATATCTAATCTGAATCTCCCCTGTCTCAGTTTGAGGCCATTTCATCTGGTCCTCTCACTTAAGGCATGGTAGAAGACAGTGAGGCCTCCACCTCACTACAACCTTCTTTCAGGTAGTTGTAGAGAGCAATGACATTGTTGTAGAGAGCCTCTTCCTCCCCAGATTAAATAAACAGAGTTCCCTCAGCCCTTCCTCATAAGACTTGTTTTCTAGACCCTTTAAAAGCCTTGTTGCCGTTCTCTGGATGTGCCCAGCACCCTAATGTTTTCTTTAAAGTAAGGAGCCCAGAACTGAATGCAGTACTCAAGGTGCAGCCTCACCAGTGCCAAATACAAGGGTATGATCAGTGCCCTAGTCCTGCTGCCTGAACTATTCTTGATACAGGCCAAGATGGCCATTGGCCTTCTTGGCCACCTGGGAAGACTACTGGCTCGTACCCAGGTGGCTGTCAGCCAGTATCCTCAAGTTCCCTTCCGTGGAGCAGCTCTCAAGCCACTCCTCACCCAGACTGTAGCATTGCATGGGGTTGCCGTGATCCAAGTTCAGGACCCGGCACTAGGCCTTGTTGAACCTCACGCTGTTGTCCTTAGCTCAAAATCTCTACTGGTGATCTGGAGGAGGAGACAGAGTGCACCTCACCAAGTCTGAGGACACTCACGAAACCAGAGAATGTAACTGATACACTTGATGAAACAGATTCTACTCAGGAGCATCTCTAAACAAGCTACAGGAATGGGTCGCTATGAGCCTTACAGTATTTAGCAGCTGCAAATGTGGAGTCTTGCATCTGGGGTGGGTTGTTGATTTGTATCAGTACAGCCTGGAGGCTTGCCTGAAGGAAGCCTTGAGCAGTCTGGCCTGCTCAGGACAGGGAGTTGGACCAGAGACCTCCTGGAGCACCCTCACTCCTGAGTAACTCTGTGGTGCTGTGACCAGGTTGCTTTGTACAAAATACTTACAAGGCATATATCAGTGTATTAATCATGCCTTTTAAACTGGAAATCTTATCCCAACCTTTTAAAAGGTTTAGAGCTCAGCCAACACAGCTTAATTTATTTTTCCTAAATATTCAACTATAAATTATATTTGTGAACCAAATATAGCATCATATCCAGTCATACCAAGAATTCTATAGATAAAAAAAAAATTCTTGACACACATACAATTAAAGATCAAAAAGTGGATCTGAACAGTCATGCTCTTGGCTGTAAAACCTTTAAAACCACTATGTTAATGAATTCATATGTTTGATGTTTTAAATTTTAAAGAGTAGTTTACTCACCCCAACTCAAAAATATCTATGACTCTTCTATTATAACTCACAAAATAAACTCACAAACTCTTCAAGTATTCAGATACTTTAGCATGAATTAAAGACAAGTCCCTCTAAAACCAAAGTAATTATTTATGTGTGTCATTGCTGCCCTGTATGCAGCATTTGAAGAACTAGAGCTTAATCAGTTATCAATACTTTCCTTTTAACTGCAAAAATATAAACATTTCAAAGGGAGTGATTAATCACTGCTATGGGAGGAAAATTTAGGAGGTATGATCAGACATTTCCTGCATTAGATTGAACGAAAAAAAAATGTGATTCTCTTTGTAGGAAACAAACATGGCAGGCCTCCACAGAAAACATCTTATGTGAAAGGACTAATTTAACATGCTTGCCAATAGGTCTGTTTCTCTAAAGAAAGCAAAAAATATCTGACTTTTTTTCCCCCCACGTACATTCTCTTTCAATACACCAAAGAGAAGTCAGACATGGGCTTAGAGGAATAATCTTTTGTCTCCTGAGACATCTATAACAATGGTTAGAGGCTTGGTGGTACTGTAGTTTTTTACATCAAGGTTGGAAGAGATCTACAAGATCATCCAGTCTAATCATCCACCTAGCACTACCATTTTAACCCCCAAACCGCTAAACCACATCACTCAGTGCCAGAACCAGACACCTCTTAAACACCTCCAGGGATGGACATGGTGTCTCCACCACCTCCCTGGGCAACCTACTCCGATACCCGACCGCCTTAACAGAGAAAACATTTTTTTCTAATATCTAATCTGAATCTCCCCTGTCTCAGTTTGAGGCCATTTCATCTGGTCCTCTCACTTAAGGCATGGTAGAAGACAGTGAGGCCTCCACCTTACTACAACCTTCTTTCAGGTAGTTGTAGAGAGCAATGACATTGTTGCAGAGAGCCTCTTCCTCCCCAGATTAAATAAACAGAGCTCCCTCAGCCCTTCCTCATAAGACTTGTTTTCTAGACCCTTTAAAAGCCTTGTTGCCCTTCTCCGGATGTGCCCAGCACCTTAATGCTTTCTTTAAAGTAAGGAGCCCAGAACTGAATGCAGTACTCAAGGTGCAGCCTCACCAGGGCCAAATACAAGGGTATGATCAGTGCCCTAGTCCTGCTGCCTGAACTATTCTTGATACAGGCCAGGATCACCATTGGCCTTCTTGGCCACCTGGGAAGACTACTGGCTCATACCCAGGTGGCTGTCAGCCAGTATCCTCAAGGTCCTTTCCGTGGAGCAGCTCTCAAGCCACTCCTCACCCAGACTGTAGCATTGCACGGGATTGCCGTGATCCAAGTTCAGGACCCGGTACTAGGCCTTGTTGAACCTCACGCTGTTGTCCTTAGCTCAAAATCTCTACTGGTGATCTGGAGGAGGAGACAGAGTGCACCTCACCAAGTCTGAGGACACTCACGAAACCAGAGAATGTAACTGATACACTTAATGAAACAGATTCTACTCAGGAGCATCTAAACAAGCTACAGGAATGGGTCGCTATGAGCCTTATAGTATTTAGCAACTGCAAATGTGGAGTCTTGCATCTGGGATGGGTTGTTGATTTGTATCAGTACAGCCTGGAGGCTTGCCTGAAGAAGCCTTGAGCAGTCTGGCCTGCTCAGGACAGGGAGTTGGACCAGAGACCTCCTGGAGCACCCTCACTCCTGAGTAACTCTGTGGAGCTGTGACCAGGTTGCTTTGTACAAAATACTTACAAGGCATATATCAGTGTATTAATCATGCCTTTTAAACTGGAAATCTTATCCCAACCTTTTAAAAGGTTTAGAGCTCAGCCAACACAGCTTAATTTTTCCTAAATATTCAACTATAAATTATATTTGTGAACCAAATATAGCATCATATCCAGTCATACCAAGAATTCTATAGATAAAAAAAAATTTCTTGACACACATACAATTAAAGATCAAAAAGTGGATCTGAACAGTCATGCTCTTGGCTGCAAAACCTTTAAAACCACTATGTTAATGAATTCGTATGTTTGATGTTTTACATTTTAAAGAGTAGTTTACTGACCCCAACTCAAAAATATCTATGACTCTTCTATTATAACTCACAAAATAAACTCACAAACTCTTCAAGTATTCAGATACTTTAGCATGAATTAAAGACAAGTCCCTCTAAAACCAAAGTAATTATTTATGTGTGTCATTGCTGCCCTGTATGCAGCATTTGAAGAACTAGAGCTTAATCAGTTATCAATACTTTCCTTTTAACTGTAAAAATATAAACATTTCAAAGGGAGTGATTAATCACTGCTATGGGAGGAAAATTTAGGAGGTATGATCAGACATTTCCTGCATTAGATTGAACGAAAAAAAAATGTGATTCTCTTTGTAGGAAACAAACATGGCAGGCCTCCACAGAAAACATCTTATGTGAAAGGACTAATTTAACATGCTTGCCAATAGGTCTGTTTCTCTAAAGAAAGCAAAAAATATCTGACTTTTTTTCCCCCCACGTACATTCTCTTTCAATACACCAAAGAGAAGTCAGACATGGGCTTAGAGAAATAATCTTTTGTCTCCTGAGACATCTATAACAATGGTTAGAGGCTTGGTGGTACTGTAGTTTTTTAGTATCCCAACTCAAATAAATGTTTCAAGACAACAGAAGAATCACAGATGACCTGGAGCCAAACATAAATTCCACAGGACTTAGATACTCTCTAGTACAAAGCTATATTACTTTATTTTCATCAATTGACTGAGATGAAGAAATGGAATAAGCACAACCACTCTGTGCAGTAACACTGCATGAGATAGGGCTTGAACTCGGTGGAAGTAAGCATGAACTTCTGTGTGGGTCCAGAGGTGTGGACTACAGCTTTAGCTAAGGACATTTTAGCTGATAAAAGGTGTCTATTACAGTAGGTACTC
This sequence comes from Myiozetetes cayanensis, assembly GCF_022539395.1. Classification (NCBI taxonomy): domain Eukaryota; kingdom Metazoa; phylum Chordata; class Aves; order Passeriformes; family Tyrannidae; genus Myiozetetes; species Myiozetetes cayanensis. Next base: position 15,224,203 of record NW_026087742.1, read on the forward strand.
AATAATGGTCAAAACAAAAGACCCTGACTCCCATGTCCTCAGACTTTTTAGCTCACCCCCTAATGGGATGGGGGAGACAGGGTTTGTCCCATAGGATTCCTCCCACAGAAAGCATAGGACAGGCCTGGAGATCTTCTCCATAGCTGACCAAGCTCCTGCAGTACCTCCTACAGCTTTAAACAGGAGAAACATCCCCTGAAAAAATAAGGCTCTTCTGTTTCTTTATAATCACCTACAACCTTTTCTTTTCATCGATTATTTGACCATAACTAGCAGATGATCACACACTTTTCTCTGATGACGTTATCATTATGTCACTCTGATAAATCATATTTCCAAAACCTGCTCAAAACAGTGCCTGTGGTAGAGGATGTAATCCAGCAAGCCATTATCATTAGCTTTTTTCCACCACCTGTTAGCGTACCAGTACAGTATGAAGATAAACTTAAGCAGAGAATTCAGAGTGTCTTACAGTCAGAAAATAATTGGTATTTCTGAAAGGACATAAAATTTAAAGGCAAAGGCAGAACTGCCTGGCACAGTAAAGTAGGATGGCAGTAAGGTATGTCAGCCTTTCCAGGTTTCTCTTAACAGAAGTAATTTAGAACAAAACTTTAATCTGATTCTGTACAAAATCAATGGAATTAAGGGTGGTGTGTTTTCATATATATAGGAACCTTCCCCTCAACCACAGTTTTCTGATGTCAATCAAGCGTGAAGGATCTGAAGTAGAGGTCAGGTAAAATACTGAGTTCCTACCACATGAGGAAAACAGGACAGTGACTAGGAAAGAGTTCACTAATGCCACCTCCAAGGCAAATGCTAACTAACTTATCATTTATGAAAGAAAATTGTGGGGAGAAATCCTACACGGAAATAGTACTTCCTACTGTTCATTAAGCTTTCTGTTTGAAAGTGAAAAGAGTACCACAGACTTTCACACCAATATTCTCTGCCTTTTGTATTTTTTTATTTGAAATACATAAAATTAATACAGAAATCTTTTAAAAGCGTTACTTTACTACTTATTAGCTAGCTACCTGACTCTTTCTTAAATCTATTTTCAAATTTGTACTTATTTGTTCTGTTTTTATAAAACAGAGCACAGGGTATTCTGCTTACCAAGCAATTTGCAGAAGTTAACAGTTATGAAATATTTGTCATTACACTATGAAAAGAAAATACACGTGAACACAGTTCAGATGCCTATACATATGCTGTTCTTAAAACCAAAATATTATTTTCCATTTTACATTATTTTAATGTAAGATTATGCTTTACTGAGAAACTAAAAAATTTATCAAGTGTCACATAAATCTGAAGTGAGAATCAACAAAACAGAAGACCTAACACAAGGTTGCAGTTAATTTAAGATTGCTCTTTGTTGCCAATTTTCCCCATTTATTGTGCTTTCTCTTCCAAATGTTCCCTGTTTTTTTCCCAGTAGAGTAATTTCTGTATTCATCTTTGCCAGAACACTAGCAATTCTGTCTACAGGCCAATATTTTTTATTCCTCTGGGTCTCTCCTTCTTTGGTTTGAGGCTTCTTTCGTTGTCTTTGTGTATATTAGCACTAATATAAGAGCTGCAGTGACATTCTATAAGAAACCCCCCAACTGCCTCCACTTACCACATGCTGGTTTGGCTCACAGAGCAGTTTTGGTGCATGTCATTTCTTCCAGAGAAGATTAAGGGGTACATCTACACATCAGCATTTCAGCTGGACCAGAGGCACCATCTGAAACCATCTCTTAAATACTATCAGTTGGCATGCTTTGGTTCATCTTGCAGAGGGCTGTATTCCTTTCAGAAGAGAAGACATGGGAAGATGAGCTCCAAGAACACATCCCATACACTTATCTACCAACCAACATTTAGTTCTTGGAGCCAGACAAGAGTTAAGACAAGTAATGCCACATATGACTGATCTAGTACAGGCTTAATCCAGCTGTTAGCTCTATGGATGTGCTCCTATAGGATCACAATCACAAAATCACAGAGTGAATCAGGCTAGAAGGGACCACAGTGGCTCTTCTGATCCAACCTCCCTACAGGAGGGAGGTTGACAGTTGTGGTGTGACTGCATACTACTACTTCAGGTTGGCTTTAATTACCTCCAGCAGCAGATTTACCTCCACTGGCATCCTGTCCTGGTCTGCAGAATCAATATTTTTGCTACAAAAATTTATCATGCTAACAAAGTTTTGTTGAGAGAAACTTGACAGTGATTTCCATGTAGATGTTTTGGTTCATATTAATAATACTTTGATTAATTTAATAGATATTCAACTAAGCAAGGTCAATGTTTTTGTTAGCAATAAACCACACTCAGTCAAGGACTGAGCATGGTCAACCATATGACAGAGAGCTTCCATACAAAAATCATTAAGCTCCCATATAAATTGCCAAATACTGAGCACCTGCAGCCTGAGGTAGGGGGTGCTGACATAACAGGGCAGGTCCCATTATTTAGGGGACAGACAGGATCTCACTGGAAAAAAAAAATCAAAAAAAAGCTCTTGGAGACTCTCAAAAACTGAAGTGATGCAGAGCTACTGCACTGCTAGCAAATCCTGAACCAAGCAGTTACCACATCTCCTCAATGTGATACAGGTAATGAGGCTCTCTAGCACTTCTGGATGTAGTTGTAGCTAAACTTATCTTATATTTGACCTGATATTCATAATTTCCACCCCCCTTCCTGTCCCTTCTCAAAGAATAAAACCCACTTCTTTTTGGCCTCATTCTCCCTGATCTGCATCCCACCAACCCTCACCATCTCTTTTTTCTCATGTTTTGTGCTTGAACTGTGAGCATGATCAGAGGGAAGCATCTGTGTTCTCCAGCACCAAAACTGAACTCAGATTTTAAAGGCTGGATGAAAGTCTCCTGAACCTCTTCTGTTAGATAAGAAGGTCAGTATTTTAGCTACTATAAAAGGGGAAAACTGACAAAAAAGTTAGAGTATGTAAAAAAAAAAAAAATCACCTTCTTCTCAGTGAGTTTATAGTTGATTGTTGAAATTTAGTCCAATTTATGCTATGTCTCCATTTTCAGGCTCATCAAGTCACAAGGGCTCTAAACCATGCAGCTTTGAACATGACCCATGTGCACAAATATGTGAGCATATAACTGTGGAAAAAACAGTCCTTTCCCATCATTCAAAGGCTCTGTAGCCTGCTTTTGCACTGATTTGCTCTACACCATCCTCTCTACTTTTTGCCCTAAACCACCAGTGATTCACTGGAAAGGGACAAGGCAACCCCTTACTCCAAGTGGAGGAGGGACTCCAGACTCAGGGCACAGAGCAGGCATGGCTCCACACCCAGTGCAGGGATCAAGATAACAGTTTCCTCCAGGAAGACAATGAAATTTTAGGGCTTGTATGGATACTTGGTGAAAGCATCATATCAGGGTCACTCCATCCATATCACTGTGCCCATTTGTGAAAAGCCTGCAGGCACATGGCCTGAAAAACCACATGGATGCACCAAGACCCCCAGGGTCAACCTAATTGCAGGTACTAAAATTTACAAGTTCAACTTTATGGATAACTTACAAGGAGTAAAGTGAAAATAAAACCTGAGTGTACAGTCAAGACCTTGCTCATAGCAAAGTATAAAAGAAATAATCTCAACTTCACACATGTATTACTGAGTGCAGTAGAAATGGAGAGAGTATTGTCTATCTCTTATCATCTGTTATAAACATTTCAACTGTTTCCAAACAGTTTTCCTTGCATAACAAGTGGTGTTAATGTAAAAGTTTCCAAAGGAAAACAGTTCATAAGTAGTTTTCAGGAACTTTAGTTAAAGCTGCCCACTTCCACGATCCTAGGAATATCTGAAGAGCCAATAAAAGGGTGCATTTCAGGAAAGGTACACATGTTCTCCAGAGTACTGAAACATTTACAGTGTGTTGGAAATTCCCATGACAGATAATAGATTTCAACTCATTTGTACAGAGACTTTGGAAAAAAACAAAATAGAGTTATTAAAGGAAGGCAAGTACTCTTTCACACCTCTTTCAGCACAGTGCCTTGGACAATGCAGGTATTTAGACAAAAAAGTCTTGTATTTTCTTGTCTAGTGTTTGTTTCATTTGATCACTAGGGGATCAGGTGCAATGAACATCTCATTTTACACATGTATTGCATAGAAACGTTGGCCTTTGAACACCTGTTAGAGCTGTTTAAAGAACTTTCCCCTGGACACAAACTCTCTCAGCTGCTAGTAATTAGAAAAAAACAAAGCAGAACTACCACATGGACTCAGGCCATGAGAGAGGTGAAGGCCAAAGAAAGCAGCACAAATTTTACAAGGATGCATGTCATATTTTTTTCCCTTGGCAGTACAACCTCAGAACACCAGGCTGGATGCCAGCTACTCCAAGTGTCAAGCAAACAACAAAATCTGCTACAAGCCTTCTAAGCTTTGATCAGAAAGAGGAACACCTAGAGGGAAGCCATATTTCTGTAAAATAACCGAATTTCTAAATATGGATAGAGAGAAATTCTATAGAAAAAGATGTGTTAAAAATTTTGTCTGAGTGGAAGTTTGGAAGAGGCTAGTTTTAAAAGGTTTTTTGCAATCGCATTAGCATTTATTTATTTATCATTGCCCTTGTAAGCTGTGTCATCTAGCTGCTCTTTATTTGTTGCTGTAAAATACTTTAGAAAGCATTTTAAGATTATGAAATTAATGCATCTGTAGAAGATTAGCTATTTCAATAATGTCATCTGTGTGCAACCACAAGAATTAATGACCAGAGAACATTTTCTCTGGCAACATATAAATAATTTGGCTTTTATCATTAAGATTCAATCCAGTTAGAATTATTTCAATGTAAAAATATGATCATAACAGGAAAAGAGACAAATGGCCTAGGTATTCTGTGCTGAACAACATAAATGTAATGAGATTAGTAATATAGCGTATTATATATAAAAACATTTATAAGTCAGAGATATAACATCTTAGGTAACTTACTTGAGGCATTTATAAATGTCTCCTACAGAACTTCACATTTGGCCTCACCTCGTGTGCTGTGTGCAGTTTTGGGCATCTCAATATAGGAAAGATATAAAACTATTAGAAAGCAACCAAAGGAAGGCAGTGGAGATGGTGAAGGGTTTTGAGGGGAAGCTGCATAAGGAGCAGCTGAGGTCACTTGGTTTGTTCAGTGTGGAGAAGAAGAGACTGAGGGCAAACCTCATAGCAGTCTACAGCTTCCTCAGAGGAAGCAGAGGGGCACACCCTCATCTCTGTTCTTGGGGGACCAGTGACAAGACCCAAGGGAATGTATAAAGCTGTGTCAGGGGAGATTTAGGTTGGGTATCAGGAAAAGGTTCTTCACCCAGAGAGTGGTTGGGCACTGCAACAGGCTCTCTAGTGAAGTGGTCATCAGCCCCAAGCCTCCTAAAGTTTGCATGATGCTCTTAGGCACATGGTGTGACTCTTGGGGTGTTCTGCACAGGGCCAGGAGTTGGACCTTGATGGTCCTTGTGAGTCCCTTCCAACTCAGGATATTCTCGTCTATGATTCGCAGGAGGACGTAATTCCAGCAGAGCCCTCAAGGCAGTCCTTAAATAGCATATACTATTTTGCTTTAGTGAACACTTGGCCCCACTAGTCCTCAGTCTCTTTCTGTTTGCAGGATGAATTTCTTCACATTCATTAACCCAGTCAGCCTACTGGTCTGTCAGTTCAAAAGCATATCACGGTAGAAAACAAATGGAAGAAATGAGTAATGCTACTGTTTGATAATGATAAAGCCAATATTTTAAATAATTAGTTATAAACCCACTACAGGTAAAGATTGGAAATTCATGGTAAGACAAGAAATCCTGTCCCTTAACAAATAGGGATGACAAAACTATGCAAAATACATATAGCATTATAGTGCTGAAGTGTATTTGAAACCAGATCTGTTTGTGAGTGAAGAAAGAGATGTGAGTGGAATCAGTGCCTTTAGAAGATGCTCAGCACCTGGCAAAATGCAATTTCCTCTGGAAGGACCATCTGTCAAACCTCACAGGACACGGTGTCATGATCTCTTGGTACTAGCTTTTTTTAAGGTCCTGTTTGCTTCACCTCTCCAATCATGCCTATGCTGTGGCAGCAGGAGAAGGAGGCAGCAGAAGACACTTGAGAGAAGCATTGAAGAGATGCTGCTTAAACCACCCATTCTGTTGCATGGCTGTGCATGTTCATGCTAGAGATAATTTGTAAAGATTTCAAGAACTCTTTGTTTTGGCTGCTGTCACCGAGGAGGAAAAGAGAGATGAAAAAAACACTAAAGGCAACTTGATTTAACAAAGTAAAAGTGACCAATTGCATGCACAGTCTGATAACCTTATCATTGTTGCAGCAAGTGCCACGCTATTCACAGTCACACTGAATCCCTTTCTGAAATAAGCACTGGAAAAAGATGAAAGAGCCGATATATCTCTAAAGATTTAGCAGGTCCAGAGACAGAAAGCAGTCTCCTATGTGAGAATAATCTAAACAAAGGAGATTATCTGTTTACAGTAGTTCTTTGAGGAAAGCCAACAATTCCACCTGGTTGGTACTACATTAAAATGAATTTAGTCATCCTAATGGAGGAGATGGATACTACGTGAAAGAAAAATTCCATAATGATACTTTTAGGATGGGACTTACTCTTCCTTTCTTAAATAAAAAGACTCAGTTGAATTTTATTTTTTTAAGCCCATGTAAAAGAAAAAAGTAATTTGATATAGAATGGGGACTATGAATAATTCCAAGCTGTTGAAAGAAGGGATGCAGGAGAAAAGTAGACAGATTTCTGCTTCCGTCCAGTCCAAGGTTTTGTTGTGTGAGGTTTTGGTGTTGGAATTTTCTTTTTTTAATTAAAAGTCAAGAAGCAGTTTGTTTGATTTTCACTTATCAACAACTAGGAGAGTATTTTATGAAAACTCCATCCCAAATATTTTCTTCCAGAATTCACATTATGAATTTAAGGGGTAAATGGCTTTGCCTTTGCTAGTTGCTATGTTTTTGCTATGTGAAAAAAGTAAAGGTCCAGTCAGATTACTCATAATGGTTTCATACCAGAAGACTGTGTGAAATATCACCATTTCTTGTGGCTTTTTGGTACTAGGTAGAGACAGAGTAGATAAGGACAGAAGGGAGATCTCAGTGATGGACCTGACCTTTTGTGTCCTGTGGATGGAGAGGAATTGAAGGCTGAGCCCCTGCCATCAGAATTGAGTAATAGGTGTAATTTCCACAGCTTTCTTCAAAGATGCAGCAGTATTGTGCATTTCAAAGCCATAATAAAAGCAAAACCAAAAAAGACCTATGTTGCTGCTTTGCTCAGCAGTGTGCTGCTTCTTTCCACAGCCCCCTCTCCTATCGCCTTCTAGAAACTATTTTTCCTCTCTGCCTTCTCCTGGCTGATGGCAAACTTGAAGGCCCCCAGACTCAACAACTGGGTCCCTTCAACTCTAAGGCAATTTCTAATATTGCCTAGCTTGCTCTTTTCAGCAAAACAGAAATACTTAGACCAACAAGATTGTGGACCACCCTGCCTGAAATCTATTCCTGCATATGTTTATCTTTCAGTTTCCTTTTCGCTTTAGTGTAATCTTAAATTCAGAAGCTTCTGCCTTTGGAAGAGACAGATATTAAGTCAAAGTCCAGAAACCTCAAATGGTTCATTGAACTAAAGCTATTCCACAATCACTTGGAGTTTTAAAACCAGTTTATCACACTCATAATAAATCTTTGTTATTACTGCATATTAGCTTGGAATCTTGTTGCACAAAATAATAAATAAAAGCATCTGAGGAGCAGATGATTCCCTTCAAACCTGGTATATAAAGCAAGGACTCAATACTGGCAATTGCATAAACCTCAACTTTGCCCCTCTTCACTTAGGTTTTGAAAATCATAAGAATCAGAAATAAATGTTGATTGCTACTCTTCTTTAATGGAACTGGCAAGATTTCTTGCCTGATGAAAATGGATGGAAAACACACCCTCTTATATAGGTTGAAAATTTATTTTTTCTGTCTGGTTCTAAAGGTTAGAGTCTAAATGATTAGGCAGATGTACTGAAGTTGGGACCTTGGGCATCAGGCTTGGCCTTGTTCTGACTATCTATGAGGACAAGTCTTGGAGCTACACCATCTCCCCCACAGCTTGGTGTGCCCCAGAGGAAATCTCCAGCTTGTTGCTGGGAGGAAGCCATGGTGGCCTTGAGCCTTCAGGGCACCTGCTGAGTCCACTCTTACTGGTCTTGGCTGACTTGCAGGTAATTAATAGCTCCACCAGTGCACCAGAAATTGTACATTACCAGAACCACTGAAACTCTTCTTTTTTCCTCAGGAGTACTGTAGTGCATATGAGTGTGTCAAGTCATTGTTCTCTTGTTTGTTTTGTTTGAAAACTGAAGATTCACAGAGAGATCAGGACTGCACCGTTACAGAAGCTCTAAGGGAGAGCTGATGCTACTACTTCATGGCCAAGACTACACAGAATAATAGAGCCATAGAATGACTTGGATTGGAAGAAACCCTAAAGCTCGTCCAGTTCCAAAACCTTTCACCAGACCACATTGCTGCAAGGCCTGTCCAACCTGCCCTTGAACACTTCCAGGGATGGGGCAGCTGCAGCTCCTCCAGGCAACCTTTGCCAGTGCATCACTACTCTCACAGTAAACAATATGTAACCTAAATTTATCCTCTTTGAGTTTAAAACTGTTGCCCTATGTCCTATCTCTACATGCCCTTGTAAAAAGTCCCTGTCCAGCTTTCTTGAAGGCTCCCTTTAGGCACTGGAAGGTGCTTATGAGATCTTCCCTGAGCCTTCTGTTCTCCAGGCTGAATAACCCTAACTCTCTCAGCCTGTCTTCACAGGAGACATCTTCTTTCAAAGAGTTTCTGTGCTGCTGTTAAAATAATTGTTTCAATATTTGCTTAAATTGTTTAAATAATTTCACCAAGAAAAAGGGAAAGCAAAAAAAAAAAATAGAAAGCAAGAAAGAGACAAACCTTTTGTAAATGCATAACAGATGCACCGGTGCATGGTGGGGTGAATGTAGAACAGACTGGGACCTGTCATCACATCCTCACAGCCGCATTCTTTCCCCAGCTCATGTGGCCTACACCTGGGATACACTGGCAGGGTGGCTTGTGAGGCTCCAGGTTCAAAACAAATGCTTATACCTTTGTTCCTGCCTGCAAGTCTTTTTAATTTCAACATTTTTCCTCCCTGTCATCACTGTTGTCTTTCACTAGTAGCATCTCTGACTATGTACCAAGACATGCTAGGGTTGGTTTGTTTATTTGTTTGTTTGCTTGTTTAATACACTGGAACTAATTGGAGGTGTTTTGTTTGTGTGATTGGATTTGTTTGCTGTTCGGTCACCCATCAAAATAAATAGTTGGAGCTAGAGCTAAAAGTTACACAGAAGTCACAGTTAAAGTTGAGTATGTGGAAGCTTGAGAACTCTTGGCAATCTCTGGACATTTGTTGCATTGCATGATTACATTACATTGCAAATTTTTCTTTAAGATGATGTGAAAAGACAGAACTTTACTCTCCTTTCTGGTTTGTTTGTTTGTTTGTTTGGGTTTGCTTTCTTTTCCCATGAATAACAAAAGTTTCTTCAATAACACTGAAGAGTAAGAGTCAGTGATCCATCTCTGCAGCTTTTTTAAACTGAGAGACTAGTGTAAACTGGCTGCACAATAATCAGAGGTCAGGTTCTTAATATATATTAAAGGCTGTAAAATTGCAATGATGCAGAGACCCATCTTTGCCAGAATGTGCTAAAAGTTCTCCCTTGCATTAATAGCCCTTTCTTTGAAGACTGAGGTTCAAAAAACATAGGTCCCAATATCCTAGGGAGAAAAAATGCAAAAAACCCCCACCCAAACCCAAAATAAATAAATAAAGAAAAAGCTCAAAACCAGAAAGGGAATGGCAAGGTTACAACAGTCTTTCCTGTTTGTAATGTTGAGGAACACATCAACTGGATAATTTCCTTAATAATAACTAGATCAATTAAATTTCTTTGACTTAGGATTTACCATCCTGTCTGTTTCCAGCTAGCCACAGTGCAATATGCTGATATGTAACTGGAAGTTGAAGTATAATCAATCTATTCTCTCTCTGATGCTTTCCATATTGGCTTTTACATTAGAATAACATCATCAGGAACAAAGTCCACATGCTGCTCCAGTAGTATTCTGTGCATTGAGGTCTGTTTTAGAGTATGCATTCCTGGTCTTACACCTTCCTAATATCTCTCTGGCACACACTACTGCAGATCAGGGCAAAAGTTGCCCAGATAGTGTGATATGACCAAAAAATTGCACCCTATGCACTTGCCATGCTTTTACAGACCCCAAAGAATTGCAGTTGTGTACACAAATAAAGACATTTGAGACTTGTCCACTCTTGATTTTTGGAAATTGGTTTTAAATACATTTTACTTTAAAAAAAAATCTGATAATATGATCTTATGACAGCATTGTATGTTCTGTATTCCTATATCTGTTCTGCAACTCTCTCTGATGACCTCCATTCATACCAGGATTCTCTGCATTAGCTGGTATGTATCTGACTGGTTAGGGACAGAATTCCTGGTTTCTAGAAAGCATTCTTCTTAAAGTGAAATGGAACAATTAAAAAAAAAAAAAGAGAGATAGAGACACTAGCTTTGTTACAAAGTAATCAGTTTTAGGCAGCACCAAGCAGAAAGGTAGTTTTTCCTAGTGATTTTGTAAATATCTTGCTGGTTTTGTTGAATCTGTAATGAAACTTAGTTCACATCAAACCCCTTTTATTTATGTTAATTCTTTCCAGTGATGGGGCTAATATGAGCTTTACAGTTTCTTTACTTCACTTTACTCATATCTTAATTTCAGTTCCATGCAGAGCCATGTTAACACTGAAGCAACTAAAACAGAAAAGTGCTGCAAAGAACTGACTCATCTGAGAGGAAGCTGGTAAGGTTTCTGCTTTCCCACTAGAAGTTATCTGCCCTTTTTTTATCCAGAGCTAAGGTTAAAATTGCCATCCTTCTTTAATTCCAGTGATTAACGTAGTTTGCAATGCCAGAAATCCAGATAACAGCTCCAGAAAGCTCTCAGAGTCAGAAGTGAAAACTGAAGCGTGACCCACCTCACCTTCTAGAAGTGCAACCCAGCTACTGGGAGCCTACTGCTGGTCACCTGTCCAGTCTGCACTGAAACCCAGTCTATTCTTACCTCTGACAGGACAAAAAACCAAGACCATAACTGTTGACAGTGGGATACTTGGCTTAATGCCAATTCGGCATGTTTAACAGGAAAACATACAGATACCTTTGTCATCCTCAAAGCATCCCACAGGCTCAGACAAAAATTAAAACCTTTGGTCATGGTGGTGGGGGAGGAAGGCAGTACAAAATTCCCCAGATAAATGAGACAACTGAATTGCTGCTGCGGTGAGAAACAACCTCATTAGCTGTGTCTTCCCTAGGTGTCATGAAGGAAGACCAAAGGAGTTTGAAGCATCCCTGATAAGAAGGACAGATTACTAGCACAATCAAGGAAGGGTCCCATGAGTCCCTGTCACTGCTTATAGTTTCATCCTATCTCCTGTTCTTCCTCCCAGCCCTTCTACCACATGCTGATGGCACCGAGGCTTTTGAAGTTTCCCTGTATATCTGCAACACAATGTGTATTCTCTTCATGAGTCTTGAAAATCCCACTGATGTTTGGAATTATTATGTTTTCCAAAAATGGAAATTAAATTTGAAATTTTAAAAGAGAAGCCATAACTCCAAAAATTATCTCAGCAGATCCATCCAAAAATAATTGATTAGTGTTTTTACAGTTCTGAAAATTCTAGATAGAAATCGAGATAGAATAGCTATCTTTAAGCACATTAAAAATGATATTACAAATCTTTTTTAGATATAAGCAACTAAACAGGATAATGTTTTTCTTTGTTTTCAGGGCAATCATGGTTTATATGATTTAATTTTCCAGATATTTTGTGGGGTTTTTTCGAGAATATTGGCCTGACTTACATTGTACTTGGGGTCATGGCCTCGAGCCTGACAGAGTTCAAGAGGGGTTTGGACAATGCCTTCAGGCACGTGATGTGATTCTTGGGGCTGTCCTGTTCAGGGCCTGGAGCTGGACTTCAGTGATCCCTGTGGGTCCCTTCCTGGTCAGAATATTCTATGATTGTATAACTCATGGAAAGCTGTTCTCTAGAACAAAGATTTTAAGTGCCATATCTGTTTTTTTCACATATCTGTCACTGTTTTTTCTCTCCAGAACGTTCATCAAGTTCTCTTTCCCATTGAATTTGAAGAAAAAAGTCAGTTAATAAGTGTAAAGTGATGTAGAAACTTTCTTACACTAATAATTTCAAGTAAAATACATTGTATGTGAAATCAGTAGTAGCCAGTATCCTCCGGTTTAGGCTGGAGGTGAGGATTGCTTCCTTTGGCATAATGCTTTCAGCATTCATGTCTATTGTAGTAAGTGATACTAAATACTTTGTTCAGGCTTCCAACAATGAATAATGACTCATATCAGCATTCATGTACCGCATTATCTTCAAATAGAGCCTGCTCAAGAGAGATAACCTTATCTGCAGCAATGTGATTTTCTTGCCATGACAATTTAATCATTTTTGTAAACCCCCGGTCTTGAGCAGCAAATCTGCTGTGAAAAATCTAGTCTAAAAGGCAGAGTAATCACAATTATTTAAAAAAATAGAATTTTATGGATTAAATATAAGATTAAATTTAAAATGTAAGATTTCTTTAGTTTGTAGCATTGCAAATTCCCCTTCTCTCATTGCAAACAATGAAGTAAGTCATACAAAAAGCTCCTAATGTCCTGCAACCATCAGTAAAAACAAGCCAATGCAATAGGAAGACTTTTCTAAGCTTGGGTTTCCCAGAGCCATGCATTCTTTTATGAAGTAAGATGGCAAAAAAGAGAAGAATTTGGCTTCAAAAATAAGGCTTTTTATTTCCTCTTACTATGAGATACAAGTTTCTTTGGAAAATCTTGTACAAACTGAATACTCTCTTGGAATGTTAAAATGTCTTGGAATAAAGTCAGTGGGATCTTGAGTTTCTGTCTTTTGTTCTGATGAAAAATAGAGATGCTATTTCCTACAGGAGTGCAACCATTTAAATTTTAAGCATTGTACATCAGTTTTGTATTGCTCTATAACTGATAATAGAGTGCTATGTTCTGGTTTTTGGGTATTTCATACTCTTAACTCTTCATGACACTTCATACTTCATGACACTTCGTACAGATACGTGCACAGACATGAGCTAAAGATCAAGCTCATCCTCCAGCCCTCATTTTTCACACTTCCATGTGTGATCTTTGGCTCAATGCTGGATTGAGTTACTTGTCTAGCAAGGGATTTCATTTTCTCCATTGATTACATGCACAAATTGCTGTACAAACTCAGTTGCCTACTAATACAGGGCAACTTGATCTCTGAATTCAGACTTGCCCTGAGGCATGATTAGGCAAAACAGTATAGGTGCAGTGTCAGACAGTGCACCAATGTGAAAATAATGCTCAATAATGTGATTCTGTCACCTCAGGTGCTTATTCTTTAATGAATAAGAATTAGGAACTATCTCTATAATTTGGGTATATGTTAAATGACAGCATGACTCCACACTATGCTCAGCTGGTTAACATACTGTGATTTGCCTCTTTCCTTACATTTAATAGCCTAAAACTCTGTGTAGGTAGAGAAGAAAGCCAAATATTTCTGCCAGCAATTTATGCTTTATCATTGCATTGATATATTGGTGATGGAGAGAGAGGTTGTTGATTTAAAACTCAAGGAGAGTAAATAACTTTAAAATAATTCAGAGATGCTCAGCTTATAAAGCAAGAGTTCTTCAGTCGGTTCTGGAAAGTAAAATTATAAAAAGTCCAAGTAATAGTAAACCTGCAAGTCATAAACTCCAAATTCAAGATATACAAAACTTTATAGAGAGGAAACACGTTCAGTGTGTCTTCACAACTCTCATGCACCTTGTCATATGAAAATCACACCTTTCTGGTGAGATTCCTTCTGTGCACATGTAGACTACCATTTGCCATCCTGCATTTTACTTCTGCAGCAAAGGAAGAGGGTTGAGTTCCACGGCCTTATTCCTTGTAAAAGAGCCATTAGTCCAAAAGCACACCTTAAAGCAGGTACTTTTTCTGCCCCTTTCTCTCTGTCTCTTTCCTTTGACTCCCTCCCCTTTTTGATCCTCTTACTCTTCAATTTTTTTTTTCATTTTCTCTCTCCATTTTCACTCTCTATGTTTTCCCACCTATTATGTCAAATTAAGTTGGAGGACTGCAGTCACACCATACTTCCAGTCTGATAGAAAACACTTTGATCTCTTCTAGCAAAACCTTCATGCTTCATTTTGTCACCTGCGAGAAACCCCAGAGCCACACTTCCTACCCTGTGGAAGAAAAATTGACATTTGTCTTTCCAACAAGGAAATACAGCATTAAATACACACAGCATATTAATAGTAGCAAAAGATAATTTAATTGTACCAAAAAAGTCTGGCATAAAGTGCAAATAGATTTTATGCCTTTACTGTTAAATTTCCAATTCAAGTTTACCTAAAGAAAATACTGTGTCACACATCATGTAGTTATTCTTAAATTTTATTATTTTATTAAATGTTTATACATATTATTAAAACTCCCATCAAATATAACACTGATGCAATAATAACATTAATGAAAAACTTTTCCCCTTTTTTATCCTGATGGACCTCCATATATTTTTTTTCACTATCACCTTTTTATTTACCCTTCAGTAGTGGCATGGATATAAATGAAAAAAATCCCAAACACCTGTTGTTTTTGTCCTGTATTTAAATTAATTCTCATTTGCTTTCTGAAAAACATCCTGGAAACACGTAGATGCTGAAACCCAGTTATTTGGCACACAGCTGTATCGAATGCAGGTGGAAATTAGCAGTGTGTATTTTCTATAATTTCTTATAATTATGAACAGCTTAGTCTTAATAAAGAAATATTCATTGTTCTGCACATAAAATTGAAACTAGAAACCTCAGGACTTTAGTAAGGAAAGAGCACACAAAGATTTCTGGAAAGCCTGGTTTCTAGCTCCTGGACAACGGCAGCATTCTCCTGAAGTTCTTTAATGGAGATTCTCTCTCAGCTTTCATAGTGATGTCTTGGACAGATTGAGGAGCTAAAAGGGCTCCAGAGACCAGAGAGCCCATGTAATGTGAGGAGCTCTGGGAATGAGTCACAGTGAGCAGATGGCAGGGATGCCCCAGGCACCCCACCATGCTGCTGGACAGGCAGCCCCTTCCTCACCAGGGCAGTCTCACCAGCATCATTGGGCTTCTTTTCCTCGTTCCATATCCAGTCTCCCATCAGAGCTGCAGAGCCGCTCATGAGCTGGTGAGTCACCAGCAGCAGCTGAAAGGTCTCCCACGGACTGCTCTTGAGCAGTATAAAGCTATTTCTCCTTTATGGCTAAGACAAATTATGCAACAATCTGAGATATGGCTTTGTATCATGAGGACTTTGAAGTGACAGCACAAATATTGAACAGTACCTAAAAAGTCAAGAGGCGGGGTCAAAAAAGATTAAAGAAAGGTCTGGTACTAACAGTGCTGGTCTGCAGTGGTATCACATCTATCCAAAAAGCATTGTCAGCTGGTGTGGACAAAGAGTACTACAAAATTTGTGTTTGTTTATGTTTGAGGTAAACATGTCTTGGGTTAAATGGAAAGCCACAAAGCTGACTAACAAAGATCGTTCCTGATGATAAAAGAAGCACTCAGAAACATCACTATTTATCTGAGATGTGAATGAGCAGAAAGGAGGATCAGTAAAACTAAAGGGGGAAATTACAGCTGGAAGATTTGGCTGTGCTTTACTTTAGGTTTTCCCTTCTTACTCAGCAAAGGAAAAAAATTTTTTAAAAAAGCTCCTGATTGCTAAGGAGGTATTTGGAAATGGCAAATGGTTTTAAAATAGGGAGTTTGAAATCAAAGCTCTAGAATATACAAAAAAAAAAAAAAAAAAAAAAGGAAAATATTTTTAAAAGTTTAAAAATGTAGAAAAAAATGGAAATAAATAGATATATTTACAATTAAGGTGCATTTTAAACTTATGAGTGATATTCAATATCAGTGGAGGTCAGACAACTCTTATCTTCAACAATACTAATGCCTGTCAATCTTGAAGTCCCTGGGTCAAAGGAACTCTTATTTTTCTGGCATTTTCCCTACAACTGAAAGCTATTTGAATTTTAAAGTCTAGTTTGTTTATAGAGTTACAGACTACACTGTCAGATGACACTGCAGCTCTTACAAAAATTTATTGCTTAATTAACAATGCTGAGGTTAACTTTTTCAGAAAAAGAACACTATGGACTTTTCTGAACTACGTTTTTTCAACTGCCTGGAAGTACTCGAGAATCAAGCAAAACTTTACAAACCATTTCAGAACTTGAACTGGGAACTGATTCAGAACATGATAACATTAGAATGAATTTTTTTAAAATTTTAAATTAGCTTGAATATATATATGAAAATTCAGCAACATTTAAACACTCGAAGAGAAAAATATCCCTATCTAATAGCAATATAGCTGAAACTCATAATAATTCACAATATCAAGAAAACAGGGAAAAAACACAATTTAATATAGCTGAATACTTTTTGTTCTTTAAAGTTCTGTTCATTAAAAGAAGTGATTCGGTTTTTATATTACATAAGGCTAGTGCTTTCTCATATTTGACCTTTTCAATTTGAACATCTTAGCTTAAAATCCTGTTTAAAAAAATAGGTTTATCTTTCTGACTTTTGAGTAGAATTCATATGCATAGGTCATTGCTCTTCATTTGCATTTCAGGGCTGTGCTTTGGGGAAGGGTTCTGCTGACACTCCTTAACACCTGAGGCAAGACACAGACAAGGAGTAGTTGGAACCAGGCTCTACAATTCCAGTTTGAAACTGCCTCCAGCAACATTATGTAGACAGGTGGTCTTGTTGACTTGTATTTTATGAAGCCATGTTGTCAGTCCTTAAAAATAGGAGGAGCTGTTTGAAGCAGTAAGGATTTCCTTTATCTGCACTTAGAAGTTGCAAAGTCTGACCTGAAGGCCATGGAAAAGAAAAGGATTCAATTTCATTGAAAATAGACTACAGAAAGATAAAAGCCCAGAGTGAAAATTCAGATTAAGACTTCTGCTCACCTCAGAGACTAATATCTACTGGTAGTTAACTTCTTATGCAACTCCAGTCATCGTTCAATTTTCAGTGTTCAGTCTCTGAACACAGGCTAATAAAATATCAAAGGAAAAGCAGAACACATGCTATTAAAACATCAATTATTAAAATTATTAACATTATTGAAATTCAATATCTTTAAAGCGCCATTAGAAAAGGGAAAAACTGAATGACAGGAGAAAAAAAAAGCCAAATAAAACACATAATGGAAAGACAGGGAAAGCAAAACTTTAGGAAGGGAAAAGTAGTAGTGAAGAAAACTCCTGTCCCTGTTCTGGCCAGGGCAGGGTTAACTTTTGCAGCAGCCAGGAGGGGCAAGTCCAGGACGCTGGAGTAATTTGATATCACCTCACACCACCATGGGCGGGGGGATGGAGGGGAATTGCATCTTTCAATTTTGTGGAAGCTGAGGTCAGGTAGCGGTGGTTTCCTTGGCAATTGCATGTCAGTCATTCACCTGTCTTGTACACTGTTACTAGTGTCGTTGCCGTCAGTGTTTGTTTTCTTATTTCATTGCTGTTTCTAGTAAACTGTTCTTATCTTAAGCTGTGATCTTTCCTTTTTTGTGCCTCCAGTTTTCCTCTCCATCCTGTCAGCAGCCAGACAGGGGAAGTGAGGGACGCATGGCATGGGGTGTTTCAGTGGGAACACTAAATTAGAGGATAACATTCCTAAACCACAACAGCTCCTCCATGGTACTTTAAACTATTGCCCTGGAGCTCAGAGAATGGGAACATGAAAATCGAACCATACTTGACATCATTGATACTGTCTATGTAAAACAAAAGGTCAGACTATGATCCACAAGGTCACTTTGTCAGACTACATCGTTGCTTTTAATGCAGTGTAAACTGATTTCACAGAAGACATCACATGCGTGATGGTCTGCTTTATTTACATACTGGTGATGGTTAACAGTGACCACTGAAGTAAGGCAAAAGATGGAAACTGATATTTGTCATTCAAGGACAGGGCTATAAAAATATAAAAAAAAAAATACTCCTTTGTGATAGAGTTGAAGTAATAGCTTAAGTATGAATCTCCAAGTACTTAGTATGGAGAAAGCTTTGTTCTCTATATTCACACTTTGCACAACCTTACTACTTGAGAAGTTGCAAGGCATGAAAGCCCTTCTAAGAAGTTATTACTACAAGTTTTGTGTATATCATCTAATACCTTCTTCCTTCCACAGATGTTCTGTTAAAGAATCAAAAGTCACTGTTTCCTGCACGCTTAAAGCACTACATGTGCACACAGGTCAAAAAGAGAATTAAACATGACTTTCTTTTTGTATTAATTATCATACGTTAATCAGTAGTTTTCAGAATTTTTGTCCAAGTGTCATTTCTATGCACTGTATTCTGGAGAGTTATTTACATCATTGATATCTCTGTTCCATATAAAATTACTTTGATGTCAATTTTCATAGCAGGAAGAAAAAAGGTTTCTTAAAATTCATTTCTAAAATGGTATTCTAGATAAAAAGAATAATTTTTCAAAGCATGTTTCAATAAGTGGATTCAAAACTAAAGGTGAAACTGGAGGAGAAGCTATGGTCTCCAAATTTTCAGTGGAAAGGCAGACCAAGTTCTCATTCAATTGAACTTTCCAAAGATGTTCACTTTTGTTAAGAAATGTACTTTTTTTGTCCGAAAAATGCTGCTATTACAAGCTTCAGCTTCTCTTAATGTTAAGCATTGCCTGTCATAAACGTGTTCCCTACATGAGAAATCCTTCACCATCTAAAAATAGTTGCAATCATTTTGCTACAATCAAGAACACAAGCCAAGTCAGGAATACCAGAAGAGGACTGCCCAAGTTAAACAGGATATGGTATCAGGTATCTACAGTACACTTACTTTTTCACTTGGTGCCTGAGAGAAGGTGGTACTTGTCTAGCCTAAAGCAACCATGAGTGTTGCTAATGCCAGCAGATACCAACCGACTGCATTCCTATCATGAACACCATGAAAAATGTCCCACAACATCAAGAACATGTGTCTGAATATATCTGCACTGCTTTTCATGCTCTGCCTCAGCCCAGGAAACTACAGGAATGGGCAAATGCTCAGGGACCCAGATTATCGAAAGCTTGAACTAGGCTAAATTATGCAGAATTCCAACCCTTACAATGTACAAGAAAACACAAAATAATCAATGATGTATCTCTACCTGATTCTGCCCAGCCACTCACATCACATTGTTTGAGTCCAAGGCTTAGGTTAGCCCTTGCTTTGCCTCTCTTCCTTGTAAGGGTTTTTTACACCTGACCAAATCAAAAGAGGTGCTGTATTTTAAAAACCTGGAACTCAATTCAGATGTAAACACATACAGCTGGCATCTTAATATCCATTTCTAGCATCTAACTGCCAAAATAATTCTGTTTGAGTACCCAGTTTTGAACTTTGATCTAAGAGTGTTCCCCTCACAGTATTTCTCTCTGCTTACACAATAAAGAGTGCAAGAAATCTCTTACTGATTTTTGTCTATGTCCAGACCACAGTTCCCTCTACTTAAGCAGAAACTGTTAAATAAAACACAGTAAGGTGATCATGACCATCCAGTTTTTCACTGTAAAAATTAACACCTGGATGGTAGGTTTGCAAAGCAAGAGGGTTGGCAAGAAGGTTATGCCATGCAGCTGGTGTAAAGTTAGCGTAATGGTCACAGACATCCAAGGTTTTAGTATCTGAAGGTGAACCAACGTGAAGCAGATCTTTTTTAGAAGCTTGGGCTTGTAAATGAGTAAGTGACCACAGAGTTTATATTTACCAACTTTTTTTGTTGTTGTTGCAAATCTGATTCTTCAATGCTTTAATACTAGAGTGCTCATTTGTTGGCTTTTTCTTGCTTCTCCTTTTGTTGTCATGCCCCATCATTCATTCACTCTCCCTAAATTCATAGTGGCCTTTCCTGCTCCAAATTCAATATTAACAGCAGTAGGTGCAGCGCAACAGCACATCACAGTGAATCCTCTCTGGGTTCTGAAAACAACCAAGAGAAGAAAATGAGTTCCCTTCAACTGCCCAGACTGCCTCTCTGGTGAGAATACCATCTAAAAATAACAAAAATGTATCTATTTATGTTCACGGGAGCTGGGAAGAGGCTTACAGCTTATTTTGTATTTAGTAAGCACTACAGAGTAGCAAGCTTTGATTGCAAGTGGACAGTGGCCCAGATGATTCACATCCCTTGACTTGTTTCCTGAATCTCCATACCCCATTACTTATTCCCTATGATAGGTAAACCCCTTACTTTATACTCTTTATTTGTTCCCATATCTTACTTGCTAAATTCAACAATAAGGAACCCGTGCAACACATATTTTGAAAGTTTAGTAATTAGGTTTATAGTAGTCATTCAATTTTTGCCATGAAAGTGTTCCTTGAATGTCTTTATTATGAAAAGGAGAAGGCCAGGGCTTCAGATTAAATGAGTAAGATCTTCAGCTATGGAAGGATAGCTGTTTAACTCCAATGGCACAATGTCATTTGAAAGCCAATTCCCCTGACCTAGAGGATCTTCCCTGACTTCATCTCTCCTGTTGGACTTTTCCGCTTTGTAATTAAGTATTCACTGGGTAAGAGGGAAACAAAGAATAAAGAAAAGAGGAAAAAATAAGCCCGTTGTAGAAATTCCAGTCCTCTGGTCCAAGGAATATTTAAATATTTAGGCAAAGTGGAAATGCTTTTCCAGAGAGTCTGGGAGAGTTTCACCATGGTGGTTACAGTCCAACAGAGAAAGCAGAGAGAGGGAACTCAATGTATCTCTACAGGGAAAGAGCTGCTTGCTTAGTTTTTTTCAAACAACTTAAATAGTTATATTTACCAAGTGAGTTGAAAAGGAATGGTGTAGTTGAATAGCTAATAAACATGGTACATGTAGCCATGTTACTGTCTTTAACTATATGTCCAGTATTTCTTTAAAATTGTTGTTTTATCCTAAATTATTCACATAGTAAGCAAAGAAGGAAAGCAATGTGAAATTCATCAGATTTAAGGTGTCTGTTCCTGTAATAAATACAGGATATTTGTTGTGATGGTTTGTTTGTCCTAAATTATGCTGTACAAACTTTTCCAATCTTTAACAAAGTTAGCAAAAGCCTGAGGGGGAGGTATCCTAAAAAGAAGGAGGTGCTTCTGACACAGGGAGTTTTTTAAAGAAAGGTTGATTAATTAGTGGTGTTACATACACTATGTACCTTTACCAGTGATGTGGGCTGAATCCAGATGATAGGTCAAACGCACAAGTGAAGTTTTAATGAAAACAGATGCCCAGAGGATCCTACAGCAGCTGTGTCTGCCCACTGCTCCATGTGTGGAACATCTTCCCATTGCTTCACAGTGCTGGACTCCCTCACTTCCAAGAAACCAGGGGCCTCTTAAAACAAGGTTGAAAGGAGAAAGGCTTGCTAGTCAGCTGGCAACATATCTGCATTTTTAAGCTAGCCTGGATACAGTGGAGGAGAGCTTAGTTTGTGCTATGTGACTGACCTCTCTTAGCCAAGTTCATAGCAGTGTGAGCTATCAAATATGACAGGCTCTTGGCAAGTATTTGCATGCTTTTGGCTGGAATCTCTTCCAAGCCCAGCTGGGATCAATTAAACTAAATAATAGTTCTTCCAATAACTTGCTCCTACCTCATTCTTCAGAAATTGTTTAGTGTTCAAATGTAAATACTGTTAAGTTCATACCTTGCTCGCCCTTCCCCCACTTTGAAGAAACTCACAGACCTACAACTCAAAGAGTTTTAGAGCAAGCTCTTAAAGGTTGAATAAGGAAGAAACATGGTACACGTAGGCATACATTCTTGTCTTCTGGTTTGCCATCATGAAATCCATTCTGCCTATCTAAGACCCTAAATATGAATAAAAACCCTACCACACATTCATTTCTCTAGACTTCGTGTGAAATGGAGGTACCATTGTCCCTCATTGATTGCCAAACTGGCCCAACTAAACTTATTAAATCCTGCCCTAAAAATTTGGAGTAAACGTCCAAAAAAGCATCAGCTGTGCTATAACTCAAGTTTTTGCAGGACCAGGTGATGATCACATTAGAACCAGGAACATTTAAATTCAAGATCAGCTTTTTTTAGTGATTTTACTACTATTGATTTGCTGTGAGAAACATGAATAATTAACCTTGACATTTAAAAGATGCATAACAGTGCAACTGGAGCAAACACATGAATGTTCTTCATTGTGAATGAAAAGAAGAATTAATTTCTATTCAAGTTTAAAAAAAAAAAAAAAAAAGTTAATTTTTACAATCCAGTAGTCACGAGGTCTTTCCTGAGCCCATGTTAAAACCGTGAATCAAAACAATTATTTTCTATTAAGCCAGAGTATTTGCACAGTTTTTAAGTCCCTGATCACTCTATCAGTTACAGAGGAATACAGTTCCCTACCCAAATAAAAAGAAATATAATACTTTATTTTTTATTTTAATGAATTTCATGCAGTTTTACATGCTAGATTTCCAAAACCTAATGTAACACTAAGAAAACAGCACTTGTTCTGCTAGGTATTTGAATGCAGTTGGATCATTCAGCTGCTTAAAGGCCCTTCATGAAAGGAAGCCAAGATTTTTATGATCCTGCAAAATGTCCAGTACTACCAAGGAATAGTGTGCTGTTTTGTCATTGCATTCCTTAGGTAATGACTCTCCCCTCCAAGTATTCTCCCCTCATTTGAGGAGCTGGAATAACCTCTCTGGCCTAAGCTCTCTCCACCATGTCGTGCTAACCTGACAGTCCTCTCAAGGAGCTTGCAGAGCCTCTTCAAGGAGTCAAATTTTAAAGACTGTTACATTTTACAATTACGATTTCTGAAAATAAAGTCTCACTTTAAAGAAACAATATGAATAGCAGAAAGCCTGTAATGCTATTTAACTTCAGAAATGATTCCTTGAGTGAAAAGTAAGAGAATGGCTGCAGGGACCAAACTGGTCAGTTAAGTCCCTCTCTGTAAAAAGATTAATAGACATGGCATTGCAAGGTCCTAAATTTATTGTTTTTACACAACCTTGTAGAAAATTCTCACTTCTCTCGAAAGAGAGTTTATTATAGCTGTCAGTACTAAATGGTTCAACAAGAAATCTTATGAGTTAAATCTGGTAAAACACTTCTGCCTCAAAGGAGGAAGTAGCCTTTGAGACCAATCTCCAACATCAGCACATTTTAGTGATATGATTCTACCTACCATAGCCTGTCTACTGGTCCAAGTATTTTTTTAAACAGAAAAAAAAATGACATTCCTATGTAAAGTAAATTTCTATTTCAGTAAACTTTCCAATGTAGGACATGCCAAGGAAAATCATAGTTACCCTTTTAGGGGGAAACCTCCACAGTGAACTTCTGGGATAATTTCCTGACAAGAAAAACAAGTGACCTGACAGCAATTAGGGAATTCAGTTCCTTATTACATACGTATAAAAATATCAATTCCATTCCTAGAATCCCAACTCTACACCAAAGAGACATCATGTGTTTAAGCATCACTTTGTTCTTTCTTAATGATTCCCAAAGGTACTGCCTCAAAGACAGAGTAGTTACTCAGATTTAAAAAAAAAAAAAAAAGCCACACAAAATCACAGTCTGACAGTATTTTCCCATTATTTCCCATCCTGTGCCTGGCAACCTTCTAACACTGTTTTCAGACTGCATTCCAGGGAAGTGTTTCCATTAGAATCACAGCTGAGGCAGGGGTGCATGTGGATAACAAAGTGAACATTTCTCCTAGGTATCCCAAACCAGCTCCCAGCCTTGTCCTATCCTGTCCTGCTGGCTGACTATGCTCTCCACACACCCACAGGCACAGGAATATGTCACAGCAGAGACACTAACCCTTGGAAGAGACACTAGGTCTGGTCTGTGTAGACCACACCAGATCTGCAGGCTCACATGGGCTTGCAGTTGGGCTGATATGAGATAGCCAAAACAGATTATTCAGCTGTCTAAAGCATTTAGCAAGATACTCTTAGGGTACAGCCAGGAACCACCAAGAGGGAAGGGATTAGATTCTGCTGTAAATTACCATAGATCATGCAGCATAACAGACTTACTGCTCATGTTTTCACCCATGTGGCTGTTTCAAAACACAGGAGTGTGTGAGGAATGGGGGAAAGGAGAGAGGAGATGGGGGAGTGGGAGGAGGGGGGATGTAACGGGAATTAATTTAGGGATGCATAGTATGTAGCAAGTCATCTGTAGTTCACAGACACAATAGCAGCACTTAGAAATCAAGACAGATGGACTAATTAAAAAGACTAAAACAGTGTGGTACTACCTAGTAAAGATGAGGGGAGAGCTTCAGAGAAGGGCTCTGCAGCTGAAGTAGGGAGCACATCTGGGTCCCTCGCTGCTGCACTGCCACAGTGCCCAACCTCATCTACCCACCCAGGAACAAGATGGCCCAAGCTACACGTGCCAGGAGGAGGCTTTTGGTTGATGGGGCAAGGAGGGAGAGGCAGAAAGAGCAGGAGAAAAAGTAGGGGACATTCCACCTTCCATTATCTGTGGAATGTGGGAGGGGATGCACTGAGGAGTCCCTTCCCTTGTCTCTGTGCAGGGTGCTGCTTTGACACTTTCCTCCTGGCTCTGCTTGCCCCTCGCTTTACCCCAGGTTGGACCCAATCAGGAATTTACTTTCTTGACAGAGAACAATGAAAGCAATAGGATCACTCAAACTGCAGCAGATCTTCCACAGATCGAACCAAAACCAGACCAACTGTCAAGCCATTGGGACCAGAAAGCAGTGTGCTACCTGAGGGATGGTCCAGCTTTGCTTGCTGGGAGATACAAACATGACATATGAACTGGGAGAAGAAGGCACAATTTTACCTACTGCACACTGGTCATGAAAAATGGGCCAGAAAAATGTCCAGTAATGGCTGAGAGGAGCCAAAGTTTCACACAGACAACAGATGAGGAAAGGGGAACCTGTGCTTTTGGCTAGCGAGTTAATCCCTGTGACAGCACTTCACTAGTTGCAGCTTTGAGAACATCAGTTTGGTCCTTAAAAGAAGGGCAACAAAATAACAAAATGGTGTAAGAACCTACAAAACCTGGGGTCTGTGGTCACAAAAAGATTAAAGAAACTCAGAGTGAAATCAAACAGTTAATAAACTAACCCTGTCTGTCCACCATCCTTTCTCCTGCTGTTGTTCTCAGCCCAGCAGCCCATGGGTATCTGCAAGGATGCTACACAGTTTGAAGAAGAAAGTTCTTTGTTTTCATCCTCTCTGAGGCCAGCAGCATGTCTGCTCCCTGTCTCTCTGCCATCTGTCAGGCTCTGCTCAGGCAGCACATGAGCTTGTGCTCCCTGGCACACACATGTACATATGCTGTGATCTCCCTCTTCCCTCTTCCCACTCCCCTCAACTCCGTGCTGAGCCACCCTCAGACCCTGTACTTCATCAAGGCTCAGCCTGCAACTGTCAGGAAAAAGCAAGATGCCTTTTACAGTCATTGACAAGGAGGCTGAAAGTCATTTGGGAAGTTATGGAATATTGCATATAAGAAGTATGCGGAAAGAAGCCCAAAAATATTTTCTAATTAATACCATCTGTATTGATCTATGTTCTACATTAACTCTCTTCTAATAAAAGACCCAAGTTGCATTCTTAATAAAAGCGGTATCAATAGGCTTAGAAGGTATTTTTATATATCTACCTTAAAATAGTGCTTACAAAAGTGAGAGTTTATTGATTTTGATATTCATGCTGTTAAGGTGGAACATACAAGTCCTGACCGATTGAACCCTGTCTTGGGTCAAATCTTACTAGATAGCTTAAAGTGCACGAGAGAGACAGAAGAGATACAGAAGATATGTCAGGAAAAGAAAGATCTACATTATGTTATTAAACTTCATGTATGCAACAAAATAATGATGTATTAAAACCCACCATCCAATTCCTATGTTGTGTTTTATTTAAACAGGAACCAGCAGACACAATGCCAAAATACCTTACTGAATAGCTAAGTGTAGTGTAACGCAACATATCAGAGTCTGGTGAAAGGAGGCAGGTTCAGTATGCATGAAAGGTACATTCTGAAATTTCCTCAAAGCTTGTGAAATGCAAGCTGTACTGAAAAATCACTATATGCATTTGTTGAAAAGGAAATAACAACAGCAGAGTTGGTGAAATTGAACATATCAGTCCTGCGGTGGGATCTCCTGCTGGGACCTGGAAGGGCTGCTGGACTGCCATCACTTTCATCTGTGCAAGCAGGGAGTGGAAATTTTTATGGAATCAGAAGCACCTTGGCAATGCCTGTGACAATTCCTCGGTAATTCACTTTCTCTCCAGTCTCAGGAACACACAATATTATACTATTATATGATTCCTTTTTCACAAATCCATCAGTTCTTCCACTGTCCGCCCACAGACTTAATACTTTAGAAACACCCTTATTTGCCCTCTCAATTTCCTTTCAGCCACCTGTACATCCAATAAAGATGAAATGTACTAGCTGGGAATCCTGAAAGTAGTTTTGTAGTTACCTTGGTGTGGTTGAGTGGTGAAATTCAAGGTCCTCCAGTCCTTTAAAATCTGCAGAGTTGGCAGAGCTGGGGGCAAAGAAAGACTGTGCCCAGGTCTAAAGGACTTGGCTGTTTTACAAGAGCAGCTGTTTCTTTCTCAGGTGCCAGTGACTCCACAGCGCATCTCCCTTGATCTGTCCAAGATACTAATGGATGAGACAAAGGTCTTTTCACAGCATCTGAACTAGTTACAAGAACAATAAGAATGCTCATGAGACTGGAAACATTTAACAAAAATAAGGAGGGATTTTTGTGTGCTCTGAAATTTTTGGAAAAGAGCAAAAGAAATGTGAAAGCACTTTTTTTTTTTTTCCATTCGTTGTAAAGTTCAGCTAGCTCCTGTTATTGATACACAACTGCACTAGAAGCACTAGAAAGAGCAACAAAGCTTGGAGGACAGTCTTTGAAACACGAAGTTGATATGCCTGCAAGAGTGAGGAGGTGAGAAGCTATCCAGCAGGTTTTGAGCCTGCTGTGGAAGGGGACACAGTCCATTCAGGCTTTGGAATCAGGTCAAGTATGATATGGTTGCCAGGGTGCTACAAGAAAAGTGCAGAAACTGAACTTTCCACCTCAAGACCCAAAGAACTGTCCTGCCCCACACAGTCAGCACCATTGGTGCCTTTCTGACCAGGTAGCTGGGTGGCTGTGAGCTGCAAATGATACTTGGCAGCATCATGCCAAGATGCTGTCCTAGGCAAAGGCTCTTGCCCTGTTCAGAAACCCCAGCTCAGGAAGACTTTCAGAGCTCTCTACTGTGTAGAGAATTATATCAACAAATATGTTTGTCTAACTTCTCTAGAGAAAACTGCTTTAGAACGAGGCTATCATTCCTGATCTTTACAGGATTTATACACGTGCATATACATGGACCATGTAGTCTAGTCCATGCATTCTGTGCTCTGTGCCTTTCATGGAATCACAGAATGCTTGGGTTGGAAGGAACCTCTGAAGATCATCTCATCCAACCCCCCTGCTAAAGCAGGTTACCCCAGAGCAGGTTGTCCAGGATCTCCAGCAGTATGTGGAAATAGCCACGGTCTACGAAAAACTGCCACTGGCAATACTGGACCCACCCAGATTTTGGTTTCTATGGTAGAGACACTGGGATCTAGTTGAGGGTGGTCACCAGCCTGGTGTTCTACATTAGGGAGATTATAAACAATTTCATTTGTAAGACAAATTTGTCATTCATTCATTTTATAGTATAACAAGTGACACATATCTACAGAACTTTGAAAGTAAACGTATAGTCAGGAAAATATATTTTAAAAATCCAGTTTAAACAGGAAATGATAAGCAAGAAAATAATTTTATAGATGCCTTAACAGCTTGTGAAGACAAAGGAAGTTTCACATTTTTTGAGGAATTACTATAAACAAAGGTTGCAATTGAATGTTTTAATGATCACAGGTTTACAGGAAAGACTTGAAAAAAGATTAGGAAAGCAAAACAAAAAAAATCCATATTTTGCATTAATTTCCTTTAAAAATAAATTTGCTTATGCAAAATATCTTCAGTGTTTACTAAAAGATTAGGAGAGAATAATAATAGAACCAGAAACTTGGCTCAGTAAAGAACATACATTATGGATTTCTCCTTTAGTTCTCATCAGTCAGAGAATAGTAAGAAAATGGACATTTTCCTGTGAGGTGAATATCCAGATGCCAGTTCTTATTGCACAGAGTGTTCAGGCCTATAGAGCTTGATAAATTGAATGTTAATTTGCAAATAGATTTGAAGCAGACAGGTGCATAATTTTTGGCAAGTCTGTATTCATGGACAATTTTGCTTTTATTTTTATGTTTGCTGCTCTGAGATTTGTAGTCTGAATTTCACAGAGGATAGTATAGCAGTGATCATATAACAACTTCAGTTCTTCAGCTTCTATTTGCCTAAGGAATAATCATACAGGTTTCTTGTTTATCAGTGACTAATAGCATCACAGAATCATAGTACAGAATGGCTTGGTCTGGAAGGGACCTTTTAAGATCATCTCATTCTACTACCTGCCATGGGCAGGGGCACCTTCAATTAGACCAAGTTGCTCCAAGTTCCATCCAATCTTGCCTTGAACACTTCCAAGGATGGGGCAGCCACGACTTCTCTGGGCAACCTGTGTCAGGCCTTCACCACTCTCACAGTAAAGAATTACTTCCTAAAATCTAAACCTACTCTCTTTCAGTTTGAAGCCGTTCTCCCTGGTCCTGTGTGAGAGACTGGAAAAAAGCATTTCCTGGCTCAAAACAACTAAAGAATGGGGCAGGGCAAGTTGTGCCAAGGTGGTAGGGTGCACTGCTTCACACTCCCTGCCCTGGAGCCTCCAGTCCAGCCCAGAATGGCTATTAGCCACTGGCACACTGAAAGTCCCACCTGGGGAAGAGCCCTGGGAGACCAGAGCACATACAAGCAGTTGCACAGGTATACACATGGTTGTGCCCCTGTTGTCTTGGATTCCATAGCAGCTGGGATGGTGCTGGAACCAAGGCAGTGGATATATTTTTCTTTTCTTTGTCTCTCTCTCCTTTTCTTCTCCTAACTTCCTTTTCTCAAAATCTGGATGTGTAGCGTGAGTTAGAGTTTGCTAAGTCAATACTTAGCAAAATGCTTTATTTTGATTGAATATTGCTTTAAAATTTGACAAGCACCTTACTTCTCTAAAGTTTTCCAGTAAGGTTTGTTGTTTAACCTGCTGAGTAATTTGTTGTTGTTTTCTCCCATACGCTGCCTCAGGATATCAAAGTACCTAAGCCCCTACAAGAAACTCACCGAGTGAGACTGGGACTATACATCCTGCCACTTAAATATCAAACTGTAACACCTGATGTATCATCCTTGGTAATGCCCAATTGTGCTTTGTCATAGGCCATTAGCTTGCATAATTCATGTAAAAATATTATAAAGCAGATAAATTTGAAGAGTCAGCAGTGGTGCATCTCTGTGCTGCTGAACATGACTAATATAACTTCCTTCTCTATCAGGGCTAAGTAGATCAGCCATGAGGCCAGATTCAGATCAACTTGCCATCAGCTGACTTAAAATGTGGGCAGAGTGGGAAACAGCTGTGCAGAGATGCCCACAACGTTATGCCCCTTTAATTTTCATGGTCCACCTCACAGACTTTAATATAAAAGTAAGGGAATGAGGAGCCATTGGAAACCTCTTCCATCAAAATGCTCTTCATCCCCTTTCCAGGGCTGATATCATACATCACAGTTATTTTCCTTTTTTATCATATGCAGGAGAAAAAGAAATTCCTCATGAAAAATTACACTCATCATCCATAACTTAAACAAAATAATCACTCTGCTAAGTATATATCCTACTTTTAAGAGGATAGGTACTTATGATGGCTATTACAAATATCATTTGGGAATAATTCAAATACCATAGTGATGAGAGCAGTGCACAAATGAGGGTAGAACAGAAGATGCATAAATTGGGTGAGAATGAAGGCATTTTTACCATAGTCTTCAGCAATTTAAAGAGTATTAAATATAAAAACATGTAACAAGAGAAGTGTAAGACACTCTACCTACATCCCAGTACAGAACACACAGCAGAGTAACATGAGCCTTAAACTGGAACTCTGTGACAGCCTAAAACACCCTCAGAGTCTGAGCTCCTCTCCCATCCCCAGAGATTGTTTCATAATTTTTCTGTAGAATTTCATTCTACAACAATGTACCTTAATAATTAATGCCCTGAAGCTCCAGATAAATACTTTTGTAATAAAGTTCATAAATAATTGTATGACCATTCTCTGAATAACATCAGTTATGCTGGTATGTAAGGTCCCTGAATGTTAAATGAGCCAGGCTTTGAAAACATGTTCCAATATTTGTCAACTGGAGAGAAAATGTGATTTTTTTTTTCCAGAAGTCCTGAGCTGAGAATTCAGCTTGACAACTACAGTGACAAAATGAAGAGAATTTTGTTTGAATCTCTGTTTCTCAGTGCAGAATACAACTGTGTTCAGTTTTTTTCTCATCCAGAAAAGATGGACTTCCTGAAGTATTGCAAGACAGAAAAATTTGTGACACTGCTAATATAAACAGGTGGGTGTTCTAGAATTAAAAAATGTGATGCTTATTGCTATACTTCATCACATGAGTTGTATATTTTCAGCTGTGTCTTTGGTAATGGAGAGTAAACTGAAATTGATATTCACCATTTGACACTATAAATTTTATTCCAGAGGTGTTCTTTTATTATTGATGATTATTACTTATTGATGCTTCATTTGTTTCACTAGTAGCTTTCTCTTTTTCACTAAAAAGATACAATAATATTACCATGCTAATGACCTCCTGGAATACTGTAACTTTTCCAGAACTACAAACCTGGCCATCAAAACATAGCCTCAAGTGCTCTTTAGTGAGAAATCAATATGCCCAGCACCAGCACTGGATAGAAGCTTTTATACACAATTGCAGAATCAAAGACACAAGACTGGCTGTGGCTACCTCTCTCTGTAAATAACCACTAGAGATACACCTAGTCATGAGGAAACACAGGCGTCTCCACGAATAAACAAACAGAAATAAGTTGAAGGCTTCTTTGAGAAACCCACAGCAAAGTCCTGTCAAATCCATCAACAACATTAAACAAATATCTTCCTTCCTTTGATTAATACCTAATTTTGTACTTAATTTCTTTTATGTTTAACACTGGAACAAAGCATTTATTCCTGGGAAGGGACTGAATTGTATTGTTGTCCTTAAAACACACAGATTTTTCTTTCCTTCATGAAAAATAAAGAGATGGAAACCCTTTATTTCAGTTCTACCCCTTTTTAGGAAGTGAAGAAGTAAAGCTAAGCAGTGGAAGATACTTTTCAAGCAGCACCATCTAGCTCTTTAGCATATTTGTCAGTCAAGGTACTAGCTCTCAAAGTGACTGCATTTCATGTCTTCATATTGCTGTTGGACACACCAAGTTAATTCCAAAAATCCACCCAGGTGCCATTTTACTTACTTGACTTCTCTGATCTGAAAAATCTGAGGATTTTCCATGACAATGGTGGGTAAATGCTTCATAGTTTATATTAGACTAGATTAAGAGAATATTTCATAACCATAAAGAGATACCTCTCCACACTCTTTAATTTTCATAATTCAGAAATACCAATTCAATAACCTGTTCTACCCGTAAGTCTTACACTGTGCCTGTCGCAGCAGTGTTTACAGCTTGGTACCACTCAGCTCTTTTGGACCTGTAGGAAGGATTAATTCTTTATCTAGAGAAAGTGAGTTGGGCAAATATATTTTTTCAACAAAAAAGCCAGCAACAAAAAGGTCAACCATAAAATGGCTTGACTTGTTCATCCTGGAGGAGAGTAGACTGAGGGCAGGCCCCACAGCCGTCTACAGCTTCCTCATGAGGAGAGGTGGAGGGGCAGGTGCCGATCTCTTCTCTCTGCGCACCAGTGACAGGACCTGAGGGAACAGCATGAAGCTGTGTGAGGAAAGGTTTAGATTGGATCTTAGGAAAAGGTTGTTCACCCAGAGGGTGGTTGGGCACTGGAACAGGCTCCCCAGAGAAGTGATCACAGCCCCAAGCCCGACAGAGTTCAAGAAGTGTTTCGACAAAACTCTGGCACGCGGTGGGATTTTTGGGGTGTACTGTGCAGGGCCAGGAGTTGGATTTTGACAATGCTTGTGGGTCCCTTACAACTTAGCATATTCTGCGGTTCTATGAAAAAAATTCTGGGAACTTGATGAAAAATCTATTTTGTATGTTTGGGTCATGCTGCCCATGAAATTTGGCTAAAAAAATGGGGAGACATTTTCAAAAGTAATGAATCATTTTCCTTGGCTAAAATATTTCATCTTGGAATTTCCAAAGAAATTTCTGTTTCACGTTATTCTCCAAATACAATTCCAAGTTGTATTCCAAGATGTGATGCTTAATCTCTGTCCCCTGTAACAGACAGGGTCCCCAGCAGGGTCAGTACAGGAGATTTTACTGAATTAAAACACGAGTGCAACCTTAGCAACAAAATTGCAACTATATGAGCAGCATTAAGATATCCAGCTAGCAACATGCATTGACATGTAGAGATAGGACAGGGGGAAACGGCTCTGACAGAGAGTAGTTTAGATTAGATATTAGGAAGAAATTCTTCCCTGTGAGGGTGGTGAGGCTCTAGAACACTTTGCCCGGAGAAGCTGGGGCATGGGGGTGGAACAAGATGATCTTTAAGGTCCTTTCCAACCCAAACTATTCTATGATTGTATGATTCTATGAAATACATCATGTTTAAACCTCTAAGCAACATCTTCATGCACTGTGTAAAAGCATCACTGCTTTTAGAAACTACAAGGGCATGGGAAAAGGAAAGAGAAATTGTCTTTTACAGAAGTTGCCTCTTCATTATCTAAAAGCCACGAATGTATATAGGATCTGAAACTCATCGATAATGGTTAATACATGATTGTTGTAAATCCAAGGTTTAAGGTTCGCTTTTTTAACTTTCATAGGCCTTGAAGACTGATTTAAACACAAGAACCCCAGCTAATGTTGACTAAGCCTGAGGTGCTACCTCCAGTGACATATGTAGGGTTTAGTTACTTTCACACTTTCACACTTTCACTACTTTCAAACTAAGAAATACAAGATTTTGGTGGGGGTTTTTTTGAAATTAAACTGTATCATAGCTTTTGAGGTCTGAAACACGTTTTTACAACACGTGCTGCACTCTGAAGGTGTGAATATTTCCTAACTAGCCAAGTTTACATATGGCTCATACAGGAAACTCATAGGTTTCTTAGTAGTCTGACAGTGAAATTTAGCTGCAATTGAGTAACATTAATAAAAAATAATCTTTAGGACATCTGCTCCACACGGTAGAGGGCTTGGATCATGTCATTTCTGCTGTATCACAAATGAAAAAAGAACAAATCATAATCCAGGGAAAAGTCCTCAAAAACTCAGCTCAGGAATTGGCTAAAATAGATGCTTCAAATAGAAGCTGTTGGAACAGATGACTTAACGGTTATTGCTAGCAACAGTGACAATAACTGTTTTGGTAGGGTGAGTGAGGAGGGGCAAATTTATGATTTAGTGATGCTTATGTTTTATACATAAAAGGTGTCATTTTAATAATTTTCTTTTTTTTATTGCCTGAGGTGCTTAAGATACATAACCTATTTTCTCAGACCACATCAGCACTAGGAAAACATATTTCAATATTTTACAGAGTAATCAAGCTGGGTTCTATGAGTAATTCAAGCTGGGTTCTATCAGCTGAAACAAATCCATCAGCTATAAAATACGCTTTGTATTTATATGGGCAAACTAAGTAACTCTGGAAAAGAAAAGAAAATAATTCAGCTTGCAATTAGGGTTCTTCATGATAAAACTGAACTTTTTTTCAATTCTCTTGGAAATTTTGAATTGCATTATTTTTTTCCTGGACATACACTGCAGCTAACCACCCCTGGCTATGCTCACGCTGTGATCACTAAGTGGGTAAGCAAAAGAGCAAACACAAATACTTCTTTGTTTGATTTTGATCACCCTCTGTCACCAAGACATTGAAAGTTCATGTTAATTTCTGTCACCTGCATTTAGAGACATTTAGGCAACTAATGCCTTGGAAGTCACACACACCTGTCACTGCCAGTGAGATGCTGGCCATAGGCCAATGATGAAGATTCTGGAAAGTGGAGGCAGCATTTCTCTCAGAACAAGAGGTGAATGACAAGGGAGATATGATCAAATGCAAAAGCATCTGGGATTTGCCTTAGACAAGAGGACATAGAGAGGAAAATCAGAGTAAACAAAATCACAGATTATCCCAAGCTGGAAGGACAGGATCTTCAAGTCCAGCTCTTCAATGAATGGCCCATACAGGCTCTAACCAACTGACCTAATCTCAGGGTTATACAATTTTCTTCTTTAGCCACAAAACTTTTTCTGTGTGACTTCTCTGAAATGTATGGTAGGATTATACTAACTACCATGTGCTTCAAAAACAGGCATTTGTCTAGAGCCTCTTTACAAAGCATAACAGAAAAACTTGAACAGAACTCAGTGGCTTCCATTGTCTCCTTTATCCAACATTATCAGTTTGTTTCATCCCACAACTATCTCTTAGGCTATCAAGCAATCATTCAAGTTAAATTTTCTAGTGAGGCATCAAAGATGGTTCTAACTACCTTTGCTGTCTTTTAATATGATGGGTGTCTGGTTTAATTTTCATATTTTTGGTGCTGACTCCAGTTAGATGACTAGTCCCTCAGCACAGGTCTCTTAAGGAGGTGCTGGAGCAGAGGACAGACACAGCTCTTTTCACAACCCTGTCCCCCCTCACGTCCTCTCCCCCTTTTGTTCTGTGGCCCAAATGAGTGGGAAGTGAAGAGCAGCCTTGGATCCAACAAGCAGGACAGGGGCCCAAACAGTGATCTTGGAATGGATGAAATGGTAGTGAACACCCCTACGGTTGAAGATCAGAGCAGAGCAATCTCTTCCCAAACCTTGCTCCATGCTCTGGGTACAGGGCAGAAGCAGGTGATGAGCATCTGCTCCTCCAGGTACAGTGTTTTAAAAAATTCTCAACAGTGACTGCATTTTGTGGTGGACACTCAGTGTGAGAACCGTAGGGTGCCCACCCAGCCAAACCCTTCAGCATCCTCTGCCATCCTGTTCAGATCTCCAGCACAGGAACTGTCATCTTAACAAAGGAGGCATTGTGGTTTGAGATGGGCAGCTGGAAGAGGGGTTAATTTTGATATTGTACTTCAGACCTTATGTCCCACTAAGCCCCATTTAAGGCATGTGAGTAATTTATTATAGCTAGTTCTACAGGGTAGTATTTCATATTTAACAGCTCTCCTGCTGTATTTCCAAAAGTAATTTGAGCCTCATTTGAAAAGGCAGCGATTTCAGATACACCGTGGAAGGACTCGCTTTTCAAAGATCTTAAAGGCAGCTGTGCAGTCCAAGTGGAGGCTTTGGCAGGAGTCTGATGCGGTGGTAACACTGCCCAATCCAGACTTTTTCTCTTTAGTGGAAAATGATGGAAAGTCCGGCTTTAACGGGATTCAGGCACTGGCTCTTGGAAACAGGATTTGGTAACCAAAATAAAAAATATCTCAGAAACTTTATTGACCTCCTTCACTAATGCCTGGCCCAGTACTTGCATTTAATAATTGAAACTATCAGTTTACTTTAACATAGTGGATCTAAACTTGCCCTCTAATACAGACACAAAATCTCCTTGGCTGCACTGTCTGCAGCCAGAATTTGGGGCAACACATTTGTAAAAATAACATCCAGTGATGGTAACTAAAATAATTTTGCCATTATTTGTCAATACAGTTAGAAGATGAGATGATAATCCTCACATTGTAGTGCCAGTGGTGTTCATAAAAGTTTGTAGGTGTCAGTGAAATCATCATGAGCTCAGGTCAGGGATAGGGTCCCTTGCCAAGCTGAGAGAGCTGCATGGAAAGACCCCACATTTATATCCAGCCGTTCCCTTGAAATCCCCTGTCCTAGAACTTCACCACAGGACAAACACTGACATCCTCCTAGACAAACTCAGAATTTGGCCCAAGAAAGTTTGGATCTTGACCCCCGACATTTTAGAGAACTTCTCTATTGCTGTGATATAAAATTAAAAATATTTGAATTTTCTAGCTGAAGGTAAATACATCAATTTTCATTAGAACAACTGTTTCATATTGTTTTTAGAGAGAAACATTAAAACTCAAGCATATATTGCACAGCAAACTGTCTCACTGCACTGTATAAAAGGATCTTCAGCATCACGGCCTGGTGAGAAGTACAGATGTCTCTCATTTGGGTCCTCACCTCCAGAAAGTTCTCGAATAGGTAAAGTGGAGGTAGGTGCTTTAAGCTGTTGAAGAAAAGAATCATTCTGGAGCAGTCCACTCTTGCCAGATCATCTTTTTCCCACAAGAAGCACCGGGCGTTCTCTGCCTTCAGAACACAGCGCCAGTTTTCTGGGCAGCCTGGCGGTGTGATTTGCTTACTGGATTACCACAAAGTCAAATGTGCCATTTTGTGCTGTGTGTGGGGTAAACACATGATAAATGCATTGGAAGCCACAATTGCTATTACACAGTAACCTGTGGTACTGGTATAATATGAGATAATAGCAGGGGGCAAAGAGCTGCCTTACAAGGAGGCTCAGATAAATACAGCAGCCTGAGCAGTTGATTCAGATTTAGACCATGCCATTATCACTCTATCAGCTCTAGATCAATCCTATTGGAAGTCAAGTAATTACATCACTTTATTTTCTAATACTATAAAATTTATAAAATATTGTAAAGGGTAAAATTAACCGTTGCTCAAAAAGCCATCAAAATACTCACATCCTAACTGAAATCAGGGTTCCCATGGCATGCCTGAGAACTGCCCGGGCCCTTGCAAACTTTAAGGTTGTAAATAGGACATATACATTTTCTTCACAATGAGTACAGCTCATGTTCTGTCATCAAAGAATTTGGGCAAGTTTAGTAACCAGCTGATGATGAATTACAAAAAGACAAAGGAAAATAAGCATGGAAAAGAAGAGGATCAGCAAAAGTGATCAGATATGTGTCCATTGTAAACCAACACTGTCCTAAAGATTTGTGTGAAGCTACATTGTGTCACCCTCACCAATCCACTGTGTTTAAACACTTTCATTTTGGACTGGTAACATTTGTAGAAACCTGACAGATTAATCTGCTGTTCCTATAACTACTCTTAAAAGGTTTTCTTGCTTGTGTTGATAACTCAGCTTTTAATGACAGGAATAGTAGGGTTATCTTTGCTAAACCACAGAAATTGAAGTTATGCAATATTATGATTCCAATTTAAACAATCAAGGATTTGGAAATAAGTACCCATCACTAAAGTTACCACCAGATTTTGAGAGGAGTTAGCATGTAAAACATAAATAAATTTCCACCCTGCAAAGAATTACATCACTTTGACAGCTGTTACTGCAGTGAAACAGAACAAGCTCTTTCCCCATCCCTTTCTCCTTCCTGCTTTTCACTGTGTTTAATGTAAATAGAAATGTTCTCAAATATTTCAACCATTAAAAAAATGCAGTTTTATTTCCATGGGTTCAGTGTGGAACTGCATCTTCCTGAACTGCAATAGTGCCCTATGGGACTTGTTGCTCATTGCTTCACATTCCTGTTTTCTTTCATGAAAGAGGCACGTTATAGACAAGTGATGTGACACTGATCAAAGAAGTCCCATGGTTGCAGGCCAAACTGAGACATGACAGAAATGCAGTTGTATTTCTCTGTAAAATGGTTGGTTCTGATACCTTTTTCACACAAACCTTCAGTTTATCCTGTGGACAGATTGAGTGTGGCCACTGAATCTAATTATGCGGAAAGACTCACCTAACTTTAGCTTTCCTAAAACCTGATAGAATCATAGAATCACAGAACAGTTTGGGTTGGTAGGGACCTTAAAGGTCTTCTAGTTACAACCCCGTATCATGGGCAGGGACACCTTCCACTAGTCCAGGTTGCTCCAAGCTGTGTCCAACCTAGCCTTGAGCACTTTCAAGGATGGGGCAGCCACAACTTCTCTGGGCAACCTGTGCCAGTGTCTCACCACCCTCATATTAAAGAATTTCTTCTTAATATCTAATCTTAACCTACTCTCTCTCAGTTTGAAGCCATTTTCCCTTGTTGGCTCACTATGGGCTCTTGTAAATAGTGTCTCTCCATCTTTCTTATTGGCTCCCTTCAGGTGCTGGACGGTTGCAATTAGATCACTGAAGCTTTCTTTTTTCCAAGCTGAACAAACCCAGTTCTCTCAGCCTTTCCTCATAGCAGAGGTGCTCCATCCCTCTAATTGTCTTGGTGGCCTCCTCTGGACTTGCTCCAACAGTCAATGTCCTAATGTTCTAGCCTCACTCTGTAACCAGCAAAAAGAGATGGATACCTTCAAGGTGGGGTTTATTTACAGATAAGATAGATCAATGTGTCTGATGTGGGGTGCCAGGATCTGGTCCAGAGACACACTTGTCCCCTTAGCACAAAGGGCAGTAACTTGCATCAACAGCCCTGCTAAGAAGTGCCATCAGACGACTTCAGGGTACGTGTCGATATAAATGGGTGTCAGAGAAAAATCAGAGTAGGAATCTCTATGCCCCTGTGCTTAAATAAATACACTTGTCCCTTGATATGTCTAAGGTTTCATAAAACCAGAAACTGATTCAACAAGGTCCATTGACAAGTTGTTTTTTTTTTTTCCTTGGTGGTTGGAAACACAGGTCTGGCATAACCTTAGAAGAGAACATGAATGCACGTGCACATCTACACTTGGTCACTACCAGCTATCAAACACCTATCTGCTCCCACAGCAAAAAGAAAATGATCCACAAAACTGTATACTGTCCTGTTGCCAAGTAGGTAAGCTGAATCATCACTTAAGATAAACATCATTTACCTCCACAGTCCACATAGGGGTGTAAATTTGATTCCAAATCACGACATATTCAGGCACCAAAACGCAGAATTACCTGAATAATTGACCAGAATTAAGTTCAAAAACAAGTTGTATGCTCCCCTTTGCCCACACTGTCTAAAAATTCAAATCTGTTTAAAAAAAGATTTCCTAATGTCTGTTTCATAATTTCTTTATGGTCCCTTTTGGTCTTTTGCCAGTATTGGCTTGTGGTTAAAAATGTCCTTTTCCCTCCTGAAACCCTTACTTCTTTGATCCTCAGAAACATGCATCTTCCCCTAGGGCTGTCCTAGCAGGTATTTGCACAAGGAAGATAGACTGGGCTTTCTTGCAGCACTGAT
Source organism: Myiozetetes cayanensis (assembly GCF_022539395.1). Taxonomy (NCBI): domain Eukaryota; kingdom Metazoa; phylum Chordata; class Aves; order Passeriformes; family Tyrannidae; genus Myiozetetes; species Myiozetetes cayanensis. The sequence goes on from NW_026087742.1 coordinate 15,263,824, forward strand.
GGAGTCCAGACAAAAAGTGCAATGGGGAACCCCTCCTCAATCTGTGCAGTTTGTTCTCATTCTGCAGGCAGTACCCCCATAACAGCCCCAGAAGGTGCCCAGGATAGACATTCTCATCAGGCCCATGGACTTAACCATGTCCAGTTTCCTTAAGTATTCCCTGACCTGGCCATCTTCCACCAAGGGCAAATTTTCCTTTCTACAGATTATCTCCTGCTCTCCAGGGCCTTGGATTGATGAAGTCCAATCTTGATAGCACAGACTGACATGAAGAAGGAGTTCAGCACCTCTGTCTTTTCCATTGGGCAGCAGAACCACATTTTCACCAGTCTTCCTTTAGAACCTGTGCATTTAGAGTGCCCTTCGACCTTCCTCATCACGCTCTCTCCTAGCTGGGCTTTGACTTTCTGACCCCTATCTCTGCATGCTCAGATAGTACCTCTGTATTTCTTCCACATTACCTGTTGCTGCTACCACCTTCTCTCCACTTTCTTCTTATCCTGTTCACACATACAGGCTGTCTGGTACTTTTGCCCAACATCCTGCTTTTTTGGGATGAACTGCTATTCAATTGGTTCATGATTAGCGATGCAGGGGCACCTTTCTAAGGAGATAAATCTCTAATCATCACTTGAACATACATTTCCGTTGTGATATAGAGTAATTAATATACACATTTTATTGTTCTGTACATAATCTGTAAAATCTTAAGAGGCAAAAAAATCACAAATATTTTATACTGTTTTAAATAGAGGTAAAACGAAAACCTAAACTTTCATTCTGCAAGAGGCAGTCAAGTTCATTCCAAACCAGAACAGATGGACAAATATTTTTTTGTGCCTGAAACTTTTTTTCACTGTTTTAACACAGGAACTTTCTGCAGTATCACATCTCTCGTGGGAACTGCACTTTGGGTGAATTATACCCAGACTCTTAGAAGCCTTCAATCCAATGTGTTGCTTGGTACAACGCAGATCTGTGATCTTGGCACAGTTTTACTGAGAAAATTGTGCTAACGTGTGAGAACATACGTGAACCAGAGCTGTGCAAGATAAGCAAAGTGAAAACCTAGACAGACTGTAGCTGTTGAAATCATGATAGTCAGCAGCTTACGGATTCAAGAGAAGAAATGTTGGCATTAAAAGGTGTAAAACCTCACAGGGAAAAAAAGAAACCAAAAAACAAATAAGCAAACACAAAGAACAGAGGGGTAGAATAGAGCAATTTGTCACCTCTGTGGATCAGCTATCCAGCCCCCGCCCACAGCTGCCATCCTATTAGTGTCCCGTGGGGGAGTAGAATATATTAGTGCTCAGGATAGTGATTGAACAGCACAGCTGTTTGCTCTGCATATTACCCAATAAATAACTGCCTGGAGTTCCCAGGCTGTGTGTATTCTGCTTATGCTCAGCACAGGGGAAAAGGTGCCTGAGCACTATAAACTCCTTACATGTGTCACTATCCAGAGTCATGTCCCTTGTTGGGAACCTCCTCTCTGAAGTCTGCAGGTAGATTTTAAGAGGTGAAACTAAAGAAATACATTCCTCAGGAGAAAATAGTAGCAGCTTTTATTCTTAGCTGTTATTGTACAGTGTAGCATGGTGAGGAGATGCAGACTGATATCAGACTGGATCACTTGAAGTCCAAGGAGTCAATCCAAAATATTCCATTGTTTTTCAATTTTGCCACTGGAGAATAGAACACGATATTAAAATTGAAATTTTTGCACATAAAAAGACAATGCCAGAGATGCTACATGCTCAATGAGGAAAAATTTATGGAAAATTTCAGATCAACTCTAATTTCATCTCCAGTTCAAAAATTATTTCAAAAGTAGGTCTCATTTTTTTCTCGTAAAAATAAAGAGAAAATTATCAAGAAGTGATGAGAAGGTTATTGAATATAACAATGTTAGAGCCAAAAGAGAGCACTGGAGCTGCCTGCCCTCCCTGCCTGCTTCCCTCTTCCCCACATTTGGGCAGCAATGGGCAGAGGTATAAACAGCCTCTCATTTTTGTATCAATGTAGCCTGGGGGATGAACAGAGAACAGCCTTGTCAAGAAAGGTGCTGGTGGATGAGAGGCTGGACATGTCCCAGCCATGTGCACTGGGAGCCCAGAAACCCCCCATGTCCTGGGCTGCATCCAAAGCAGTGTGGGCAGCAGGGGAGGGAGGGGATTCTGCCCCTCTGCTCTGCTCTGGTGAGACCCCACCTGCAGTGCTGCCTCCAGCTCTGGGGTCCCAGCACAGGAAGGGCATGGACCTGTTGGAGTGAGTCCAGAGGAGCTACCAAGATGATCAGAGGGATGGAGCACCTCTGCTAGGAGGAAAGGCTGAGAGAATTGGGATTGTTCAGCCTGGAGAAGAGGAGCTGGTGTCCTAATTGTGTCCTCGGAGTACCTGAAAGCAACCGACAAGAAAGACAAAGAGATACTATTTACAAGGGCCTGTAGTGACAGGACAAGAGAGAGAGGCTTCAAATGGAAAGAGAGTAGGCTTAGATTGGATAACAGGAAGAAATTCTTTAATGTGACAGTGGTGAGACACTGGCACAGGTTGCCCAGGGAAGTTGTGGGTGCTCCATCCTTGGAAGCACTTAAGGCCAGGATGAACAGGGCTTGGAAGGTGTCCCTGCCCTTGGCAGGGCGCTTGGAACTGGGTGATCTTTATGGTCCCTCTAAACCCAGGCCATTCTATTATTCTATGGATCTATGATCCGATTAAATGTATTTATTTTAACGAAGAAATGTAGCTGTTAACTCATTTTGAGACCAGTATACAAAGCAGCCACAAGAGTTTTGTGTACGTTCTGCACTATTCTGTACAGCTGCTGTATGAGACCGAGAGTACAAAGGTGAGATCACCTGCCTAACCCTATGCCAGTCTTTCATCCACAATGAGGCTGCAGCATTTCAGCTTTAGTTCCCCATCTCCATCTGACAAGCTCTGCTCCAACACTAGCCTTTCCTGCTGTATTCTTCAGCTTCCCTCACATAAAAGACCAGCCTGGTAAAATCCTGGTACAGACAGAGCCACAGCCAGCCTCCACCAGCACTGTGGCATTCTGCCAGGAGGGATTTTTCCTGCTCAGACCTCCTTGACATAACTGTATGAGACCACCCTGTGCAAAGTACAAAAAGGACATTTTGGAAAGCTGAAATGAATGGCCATAGCAAGTGAAAAAAAAAAAAAAATTAGCTTCTTACTGAGACTGGTGTAAGGCATTTTATGAGTCATGGCCTCAGAAGGATTTTCTAGGCGTTCTGGGAAATGAGGAACTGGGGACTCATTTGTCAGGCTTTCAGAGCTGCAGGTGAAACACTGCCTTCAATAGGTGGATTCTTGAAAGTCCTAACTGAAGGGTGACACACTGAAACATAAGTTACTCAGTTAGTAGATTAGCCATTATATTGGCAAAGCAGTGCCCTGGGGAAATCTGAATGTCCTTTCGTTTTCTGTGAATGAATTACATCATTCATGTTAATGTTAAAAATGTTAGTTAAACATTTTACTGAATGTAGCTTTCTGATCCTATGCTCATGAACAAAATTCACTTGTTGTAATGAATATTGAAGACACATCAGTAGCTTTTTTCTCCTTTTATTAAACTGAGGAATAATTTTAAATGCCAAACATTTCCCCATTAAAACTCTTTTGTAATGTTAAGGGATGGGGTGGAGAGGGCAGAAGAATAAAATCTCCTTGTTGCAAAACTGTGCTGCAATTCCACATCATTGATACTTACAGTACAGGCTTGGATGATTTGGATGATAATCAATCCACACAGTTTTGCTCACAGTAGAAACCACAGAAGGAAAAAAAAGGCTTTTTCTCTGAGAAAGTGTGGTACTGATAAAGCAATGATTTTCTGAAGAATTCCTAGTCCCTGAGCAGTGATAGCTCAATTTTAAGTGAATTTCTAATTTCAGAATTTCAAAGAGAGATTTCTTTCCATGCCACCCAGGAAAGGGGAGTGATGGCAGTCCTCATTGCCCTGTACATCAACCCTGACCTTCTCCCAGGACATCCTCTGCACTTCAACCTGTCTGGCAGTTCTACAAAAGCAGAGGACAGAACAAAGTTTGCCAGATTTAGACTGTTAAAGGCTAAAGTCTAATGAATTTCCATGAGAACTGAAAAAGATGTCCTCAGTGCACCAGGTCTTCTGCTTTTCAAATTTGAAAGTCCTTCTCCAAACACTAGAGGTACTAGAGTGATGCTTGCACTTTGGTGGAAGAAACCCACTTTCTCTGGCCTACAAAATGGTTAAACCTTTGGTTTTTAAAACATTCAGCCTAAGGCAGAGAACAATCATGGAACATTGCAGCCCAACGCATTAATGTTTGGCAAAGCCATAACCAGCTTATAATAGAGACTTGTAATTAGAGAGGGTCAGAACATTCTCAACTAAATGAAATCTCACTGAAATATGCTGTTTCATCCAAGCCAAAAAAAATTTCTGTTTCCACAAAGTTTCTTTTGGGAAAGCTGAGAGAGAAAGCATGCTCACACACTATATTCTGAAAATTAGGTCACTAGTTTGGGATGTAAGAGAATCAAGTCTGGATCCTGACTCAGAGGTCTGCAGTAAAGAACAGTGCTCTTGTATCAGGAAGGACAGAGTTTCCCAAATGCCACAGTAGCTCTCTGGCTAGGTTATCTACAAAAACTGACATATCATCAGAAGCATGCTGAAGTGATTTTTTATCTTCAAGCACCACACACAAAGTCATATTTTGAAACATTGTAGGTTGGCCTTAAAGGGAGCTGACCTCTTCCAGAATCATTCCTCAAAGGATGAGAAGACAGCAACATCAAGTCAGAAATAATTCTCTTTGCATTTGTATGAACCCCTGTAGGTCAGAAGGCTAACCCTATGCAGGGACAGGTGGAATGCAGCTTGATTTTTTCCTGAAAATCATAGAAGATGCACAACCATGAAACTATGTCTGTAATCTATTTTTAAAACTCCCAAAATTATTACAGTGGAAATTATGGACCTACTATATACTCCGTATTTTTGTAGGAGAAACTTGTCAATGTCAAGAATGGAAATAGTCTCCCAAATGTTACCTTTTAATGCCTCCAGGGATCCTGAGAACAGCAGAACAAACTATTCACTATATCTGAGGTGTACAAGCTTACCTGTGGTTTGTATGCCACCAGTGAAGGAAAAATGGAAACTATGTTTTTTTCCTGAAAAATTTTGTCATTACTGATAAATCATTTCCACCACAACAAGCATGACAAAAGATTGAGTCTTCCAATAGAAATGCAACTTTTTTTTTTTTAAGTATAACAGTTTAGAGCACTGGTATTGTAACCTTCCTACCATGTGCAAAGGCTACATTTCCCATTTTGTCTGAGAAAGGTGGCATGCCAGATGGAAACAGCCAACATGTCAGATCTAGGCAGTTGCATCATAGGGGTCTAGTCCTAAAACCAATAAATTCCACAAGAGATTGTGCTTAAATGTACTTCTTCATTTTCAGATGTTCAGAAAATTGGGTGTAAAACAGTGTAAATTTTTCTTCAATAACCTTTATGGAAATAAAATTCAGTGCTTATCAATTGTAAACTTCATCTTTCTTTTTCAATGAAACTTCAAATGAAAACCTCTGGAAGTTACTGAGGTTATGCCTTAAAATGCAGCAGCTGTGGTGAGAGTCAGACTTTGCTAGAGAAGAGGAATAGTATAGTAAATACTTGTTTAATATTTAAGTTAATCTATCAAAATTAGTTGCATAAATTTAAATGATGGGCCACTCCAATTGTCCTCATGGGGTACAAATTAAAATGTTTGAGGTGAAAACCAGAGCAACGCTCAGATTCTAGAAAACAAATCATTCATTTAATATGGAGGTTAATAGACTTTCACACTTCCTGCTGACCTCAAATTTTATTTTACTCGCTGACCACCTTTTATTTTACCCAGTTTTATAAGCTCATGCACCTTCACAAAATTAAAACTTAGTAAAGGGGAGTTCAATTTCCTAAAAGCTCCATGAAGCAACAAACTTTCCAGAAAGAAAAAAAGAAGTTTGCAAATTTTAACATGCTGAACCATATTAGGGTGGTTTGCTTTCCATTACTGGCTGGCACTTCTCACAACCTGAGGACAATGGATATAAATGAAAGCCTGGTATCAAGCTAATGACTTTTTGGATTTTGTAATAATTCACCTTCAACTGTACCTCAGTGCAGCCACTCAAACATGCATCCCTGCTGCTGGCATTTTTCTGGCTTTCAAGTACTTCCCTTTGTAATGTTAATGATGGATTTTAACACAGATTATTACAATTCAACAAATTGATTAATCTCATTATACTAATAAAGTAAAAATATAAATGTGAATGCTTATATAGTGACTAGAAGAAAAATAAAAGTTTATATAAGTGCTAAGTATCATACTTATGATTTCAACAATTAATAGGGCTCTCAGATGTTTCTGAATAAAATCTTAATTTACTGACTTAAATTTTCTACAAACACTTCTGACTTGCTATCAAAAAAGATGTGAAAACTCCTTTCACATAGTGAACACATGCATAAAAGAACATGTGTTATTTATTAACAGGAGCATTTATTAAAGTCTATCCTGGCTTTTGAAAACAAGATGACCTCATACACAGGAAAGAGGCTTATATGGTAAGTTACTATTTCAGGGCTATTTTGAAAATATTTAAAAAGGAGGCTAAAACTATTTTACATGCCAGTTCCAATTAATCCAATTTCCAGAAGAATTTGACCAGTCACAAAGTTAAGCATAATCTTTGGGAAAACACTAAGTCCCACTCATTTAAAACTCTTTATGGCATAGTAATGTTTCTAGTTTCAATATTTTATGAACTGCAGAAGTGTCAAAAGCTTTTTACAATTTGCATTGAATATTTTGAAGATCCATCTCAATTCTAATTGTCAAATGTCAATATTTTCTGGACAAAAATTAGGAAAATAACTCTTGCTACCTGATCTTAGTCTTCCAGTCTATTCTGCCAAATGCAGAAGAAGAATGTAAGAGTAATTCACAGTAGTCACAAACACTCAAGTCACTTCATATTCCACTGAAAACTTACCTAAAACAAGATATTTTATCATATTTTCCTGACATCCTGCTCAGACAAAGTAAAAAATAAAATAGTGAAAGGTGTCTTTTAAAATCGTGTTAAATGCAACCTTTTACTGGCCTTATAGGTTGAAGTGAACAGAAATCAAGTGACATGGCAACCCCCCATGGCAGGGGGCCAGAATGACCTTTAAGGCCCCTTACAACCTAAACAATTCTAAGATTCTAAGATTCTATGAAATCTTATTGATGGGAGAGCATAGTTAAGAGACCTTTCAAGTCTCTTTCTGGAATACTTTAGGTTTTCCTCTAATTAAATTCAAGTGAATTGTAAATCAAACTTTGAAATGAGTTTAAAATATTGATTACTCAGTATTATGATTCATTTCCAATCAGAATATAGTTGAATTAGTAACATTATTAGATCACAAAGATATTATTTCACAGTTCAGAAGTTCTCATTCAAAGATACACAAGTTTTTGCAAATAATAAAACAAATAGGACATTTGCAAATAATTAGATATCAAACCACTGAATGTGTCAGAGTAGTGATTGTAGTGTAGGCTGTTCAAAGAAAGGGAATATAAGGCACAGAGTGCAGATTAAAACCAAGAGTCTACTGGAAACATTCACTAAGATATTACTCAGTGTCATAAGAAAATTCCTCTTCTAGCTAGTAACACTGACATTGAGCACTCCATTATACATATGTTCTTCTCCCTCCAGTCTGCAACTTACTGGAGATTGGAGCACATAGGCTGAGTTTCCTGATGGTGTAAGCCCACAGCTGGATTTTCTTCACCAATATTTGCTTGCATTTACTGTTTTGGGAGATTCTGCAGAAGATTTCTAAGAAGAACCAACAAATGACCAGCATTTTCATCACACAGGAAATTCCATTATTGAAACACCGTGTCCTGATATCAAATCAGGATGAAAGCTCAAAGTATCCTTTGGGGTTTTTTTGCACAAGAGCACAAGCATAACTCTTTAAAAATGCTAGATGTTTGGAGTTGGTTTAGTGAAGAATGGATAACAGTTTGTGAAAAAATCTCACAGAAGAAAAAAAAAATCAATTTTCATACCTCATTTTCCCTTTTGACTTCCCTGTACAAGTATGTTTCCCTGAGAAGATCAGCCCAATCTTATGGAAGAGAATATTGACCTGCACCTGCCCAATCTGCTAGAGGTAGATTTTGGTCAGGTGTTTGCTACACTGGATCATCCTTGATTTTATTGATAACTAAAGAAAACTGGCTATGGAATGCAAGACAATTAAATATAGGTCTTTCTAAATACATAAATGGTTGGTTACATCTCAGCCTAAAACATGCATCATCTCTGTAACTACCAGTATTGCTTCCATGGGAGTTAGTGATATTTATTTTAATTTAAGCAAGGGTTGACCAAAGAATGTACAAAACACTCCATTAGTTATGATTTACAGTTGTACTGAGATGTTTACTGAAATGCTTCTGACATGGACTCTTTCTTTGAACCTCTCACCTGTAATATTCTTCAAAATTCTCATGACTCTCAGTTTAACTTTTTAATCTGCATGCATCTGGCATACAAATCTAAAAATGTAAATAACCCCTTTTTAGATACAGTATTTTGAATAGTTTGCACTACCAGAATTTCAATAGTTTGAGGTTATTAGGTGTGGCAAAATTAATTTTGTAATAACTCAGCTGTTTTAGGCATAGATTTACAGTACTTGATACTTTTCAATTTGTTTGAAAAGGTCTTGTCTCAGAGAAGCATAACTATTTCATATATTAATTTAATTTCTTGCCTTCCTTGCTTTGGTTAGTTTAACAATTTTCTAGATAGTTGTAGAAACTGTTATTTTTAACAGAATGTGTATTTTGAGAATAAAGATCATAGTACAAAAGGCCACCAAAATAATCTAATTTCTAGTATTAAAAACCTTCCTACTTAAACCTAATCCCTATTAAGAACTATCAGGATTTTTATAAAAATCCTGTTACCATAGAAGGGAATATCCTATTTAATTCTAGTAGGATCAGATGTAAGCTCGTTGCATTTGTCTGCTTTTGAAAATTAATTAAGGTCTTAAACACCCTTCATGAAAATATTGAAGGTGAAAGGCAAAGAAAAAGTGAGAAGTTATTCTTATTCATCACTCATGTCTGCTATGATGTGCAGAGGGGTTTGGAGAGAGGTGATGTGTTTTGTATTTTACCAGCTTACTGGCTTTCAGTTTATAAACATGTTCTTTTGGTTGGTCTTAAAATTTTATCCTGACTCATTCTCTAGTCAGTGGTATTAATCATAGAATCATAGAATAGTTTGGGTTAGAAGAGATCTTAAAGACCACCTTGCAACAGAACACTTACTCAGAGCCCTGTCCAACCTGGCCCTGTCCAAACACTTCCAGGGATGCAGCAGCCACAGCTTCTCTGGGCAACCTGTGCCAGGGCCTTGCTCACCCTCAGAGTAAAAAGCTTCTTCCTAATATCTAATCTTAACCTACTCTCTTTCAGTTTGTACCTATTCCTCCTTGTCCTATCACTACAGTTCCTGATCAAGAGTTCCTCTCTGATTTCCCTGTAGGCCCCTTCAGATACCAGGAGGTGCTAATAATGTCCTCATGCAACCTTCTCTTCTCCAGGCTGAACAGCCCCAATGTTTCTCAGCCTGCCTTCATAGGGGAGGTGCTTTAGTCCCCTTAGCAACTTTGTGGCCTTAAAGAGTCATCACATGGTTACAGCGTCCCACAGCACAGGACAACATCTTCAGCATGGAGGGACCATTTCCACCTTGGACAGAGCAGCTGGACATGAGGAGATATTTTCTAAGATGTCTCCTTCTCACAATGCTGCTTCAGAGGAAGCAGAAAACCATACACGTGGCAAGTCAGGAGGCAAATTCCCTGTGAACAATCTGCAAAGTGAACAACCATTTCACTACGTGCTTTTGAATCACAGACTTCTGTGCACAGGAACTGACTCTTACCTGATTTCCACAAACAGCCCAACACAGAAGGACTCTAATCTTGCTTGGGGTTTCCAAGCAAAGACCTAATGCCAACCATAGCTGATTATTAATCTTTCCAAGCGTTATTTTAAATGCCTATGAGGATATACAGTTTGGACTAACAGAGCAAAAATACTTCCTTTTTAATCTTTTGGTTGTTCTTTCCTCTCTTATGCTTAAATAATTCAGAACATAAGGGCCTAGTCTTGTTTCTTACTGAAAATGTCATCTGTTCCTCATGAATTCACTGAGTTGCATGCATGACATTTGCTATGCCTGGATTCTTTCCTTTGAAACGTGCACTAACTAAACAGGAGCTTTTATTCTGAAACCGTACAGAAGTTTTTTTCACTAGCAGAGTAACAGTGACAGGTCTGCATTGGGCAAGATTTGAACTCAGAGTCTGGACAAAATCTGCAGACTGAGTTTTTTAACTGGAAAAGTTCAACTGAATAGAAAAAGAGGAGTATGAAGATACTGTCCTGACACATCAGAACCAGTTCATCCAAGAATAAGGTAAAGCTGCTTTCAGTCCTCATTGTCCACAGCATTCTTTATACATTACTCCTGTTACCAAGTTTTCCAAGACAAAGACACAAAGGAAAATAAAATATGTAGGCATAAAGCACAGCTCTTCCTTCTCCTTAAAAACCACATGTTTTGATCCCATAACTAAGTCACACATGGCTTATTCAGAACACAGTAAGACTGCAATCATAAGCAGAGTAACAAAAGGCCCTGCCACCAAGGCAGAAACAAGTTTGTTGCTCTCTTATTATATAGGCCAGGGTTGTCTGCTGTTGTTAGCTTAAGGTCTTGGATCCTTGGAATTCAAATCCACCCCTTTGGGCAGCAACAGCAGTGCCTGCTGTGTCCAAACTCTGGCCCACACCATCAGGAGTCATGGGCTGCCCCAAGGGTGGATGTCAGGACAGCAGCCCCTGTCTGGCAGAGACATGATGACATTGCTGATGCTGCAAGGGGATGAGGGGTTTGGGGAAATACACCCTTCCACCCACAGCTGGAAGGAGCTTTTCCTGTCATGGTAGCACAGTGCTGCAGCAAATGTGTGCAAAAGCACAGACCAGAAATTTGGGACAGCACAGAAACTTTGTTAAAGTAAGGTTTTCTGCAAAATTCTTAGGATCATTCCCTGCTAGGAACTGACATTCCTGAGAAGACTTTGATCCTCTCACATTGAAACACAAAGAAGGATCCACTTTAGTAAAAACAGGTTTAAATGATCCCAGTTTCAGAAGAGGTGTGAATTTGCAAAGGCAAGCACTTCATCAGGAGTCTAAGTCAAAAAGCCTCTTCTAAGTTTTGCAAAGTGAAATGGGTCCAGCTGATTGAATGAAGCTCTTCTTTGCTTTTTCGCTTCCCCGTTTTTAACTCTAAAACAACTGGAGCTCAGTGCTCTGAAGGCTTACTTGACTGAACACTAGCCTGGTGTGCCTGCCATCACTTCTACCAGCATTGCCAAAGGTGAGAATTTTTGTGTTTGATACTTGCACTTGAAATCTGCAATTTATTTTTCTCTTGTGCCCACATACCTGTTCTCAGTGAAAAAAAACCCCAAAGAATAGAGTATTTGAAGATTTTTTTTTTTTAATTTCTATTTCACCGTAAGACACTAGCATAAACATATTGGTTACAAAAACATTTTTCTTTTCTTTCTAATACATTTCTGCTGGCTGTCTTGTGGCCTGCTCCCTAATTCTGGGTACCAGCAAGTACTTCTACACTGCACCAACACTGTATGCTTCTCACACTGATTCCTTTCCCTGGGAAACTTGAGAAATTAATCAGAAAACAAAAAATAAACTTATCATCATTGCTTTTCTTCGTGTTCTATCAATAAACGTAGCCAAGTAGCCAAGCCTCTTCTCTTTTTCTGCCCTTTCCCTCTTTTGATTTCCTTTGTAGACTTCAGTTCAGAGCTGCTGGGATAAGGTTTACAGGGGGAAAAAGTCTACATTTTCCACATTTAACCATTTTATTTGTGCATATTAGTGAGGGAGACACATGGTTCAGGAAGCATTTAGTCATACTTTTAGAAAGGTAATTACAGAGCCCTAGAGCTCAGAAGGATAGCAGTAGCACAGTCAGAGCTAGTGAGATGACTTGATGTATATTAAGCTAAAGGTCTTTCTAAAAAGGTTTGATATTTTCATGACACTTTTAAAAAATGTGTACACTCCACCTTGGGGTTCATTTAAAAATCATCAAACACATTAAAGACTGAGAATTTTCAAAAGTGTGTATCATCAAAAGAAAGCAAGGAAGGAGGGAACAGAATGTACTGATGTGAGAAGATAACTCTTCACAGGAATTCTAATTGTCTTTCAAATCCTATTGCATTTTGCACACATGAAGCTTAACACAAACCATAATAGCAGATCGCTTTTATATATCACATAAGGCAATGGAGTTACTGTCTCCAGGCATTTGAAAGAAACCCTTTCTACTTTCTAAGGCAAAATCAAGTCTTGGTATTTAAAGACTGAGGAGTGTCAGGAGGAACCATGAATATTTAGAAAATAATACCCAACCACACTGTTATTCCCCACAGAAGCAGTGATTTCCAGATGGTATATCCCTCATTCTTCCACAATGCCTTTGTTACTGAGCAATATAAATTAATACACTCAAAAAAAAGCTGCAGGAAGTTTGTCACTGACCATTGCTCATTTCCTGTGCAAGTATTTTATTCTTTTTGTCTTTAATGGGGCAAAAATGTACGTTAAGAGTTGACATCTATTTTCTAATTCTGTGGCTTCAATGTACATGAACTGAACTGGAAAGATGAACTCAGTCAAAAGACTGACATAAATGACATTACTTCACAATAAGATGGTAAGAGGAAAGTCTGCATATGTTTGACACTTAATGTTTTTACCAAAAAAAATGGAAACCCCTCCCCAACATTATGATTACATGAGTGTATGGCTTAAACATGCCAGTGTTATAAAATTTACAGAAATAGACTTCCCTGCCTTGCATTCTTAGGAGACCTACACAGGGATGCAGGTGCAGAGCTTCTGTCTCTTCCACAAACTCACAATGTATGGACTTATACCTACAGCTGGCTAACATAGACTTTACAGGTCCATGTTTTCTTTTTCTCTTTTTTCTTTTTTTTTTTTTTTCAGGGAAGAAGAGACAGAAGTGCATCTTACAAAAAATCTCTACCAATGCCAATTGAATAGATCTCACCTTCTGTTTATGCATCTATTTACATATTTGAATAGATCTCACATTCTATCTATAGAAAAAAAGACCTCTTTTCTCATTCTCACTTCCTCCATAGTCTCCTTCATTTACAAACAGTTTTATATAACTTACAGTTTTTGTTGCCATGCTTATCTGAGTTGGTTCATACTGGCACCACTTTTCATGAACCACCCATTACTATCTCATCTGGGCACACTGATTTGTTTTTGGAGTCCAACAGTACAGAAATGCCTGAGAGTCATTAACTACTGTTTCCAGGAGAGATGAAAACTGTAATTTTGTCTTCAGACACTTGCCAACTTAGAATTGTCAAATTGCAACCAGCTTTTGATTTTAAACCCCACATTTTAATGAATCTATTGCAATCTCTGTTTTCCTCTACAATTATTTAAAAGCCAATTTTCCACCATTCATTCTTCACTTGGCACTCTCTCTACCCAAGGCCTGGCACAGAGAACTCTGGTCTTGTCAATTAACTTCATACCATGGGGGCACTCCCAACTTTATGTTTAATAGATTTATTGCTTCATTTTGTTTGCTTTTACGTTGTAGTAAGGAATAAGTATTGATGAAAAGAGGCAATATCCTAGAACAATTTTGCAATTCACTCAAGATCTTTATGTTGCTAAAATAGTAGCACAAATTCCTCTGGGTTAAATTTCAGTGGAATTAACAGCAAATCTGAAAATAAAAGCAGAGTTTCAATAAACAGCTGAGCTGTAACAGCAGAGTTGCTCTATCATTTAGTTATCCAAGTCAGGAACTTTTATGACATGAAAAAACTATACAGTCTTATTCTGCCATCTAAATCAGTTGAGTGGTGTAATGGAGTGCCCAGTCATTTCAACCTCACTAATTAGATGATATCTAGTGGTAAACTGCTTGTTCTTGACTGTTTGATATTTTGGATAATATTCATCTGGGATGATGCAACTACTTTTATTTTCTTTCCTCCTTGGTACTTCATAGTTTTGGAGAGCGTGTAACTCCATCTTGTCCCTTTTAGTGAGGAGGATGAACCTTTTCTGGAAAATGTCATTTATATTAAGCATCCTGCACCATCCATATCCTGCATGTGGCATTTGTAATGCTAGAAAATAGCTATTGGTTGTCCCTTTAATTGCAGTCATAAATTTGTTCCAAATTTCCAGCATTTGATCTGATCTTCCTTTTTTGTAGCTAATAAGAACACAAATGACAATAAACTTTACCACACTGAAAAATGTATACAGAGAGCAGCAGATAAATGTAAGTTTGTTTATTGTGAGACGTCTGTTTTTATTAAAATCACCAAGTGTACTTATGGTCAAACCCCAAATTTATACAAGTAAATTTTAAAAAATCTTTTTGAATGCATGAAATATGTCAGAAAAAACATTTTTGACAAAATTATCTAGCAAGCAATGACCTAGGTATTAAAGGATGTAATCTCTCCAAGAGAAGGATGAGAGGAGTTGAATCAAAGTAGCAATTTGAAATACTGCTCACGACTAAGTTTGACCATTGCCACTGTTGGTTCCAGCAGATCTGCTGAATGGTGCAACAGTTAAAAAGGTTGTTTGTGTGACTGTCATACAGTGTCTAAGACTTCTCAGAGACAGTTCATCTTCTGCACTCCTGCTATAATTATTTCCTGCTCTCAAGCTTTCAACACAAGCAATTAATTCCAGTATAAGTTTCTTCCGGTGTGACTGTTAGTTGAATTTCATTTATTTCAGACATGCAATCTCTACTGCCTGACAGCATAGCATAGATTCATTAATTTTTATCACTGCATTTGATTCTTTGCAGGGAAACATTTGCTGTGAGATAAGCCACATTGTTTTCCCTGTCTGTTTCAGAAAGCCACTGTTTTTTGTTCCTTTGCTCTATTAGCATGATTAGCATGATTATCCTTCCCAAAGTAAGTTCTCCTACAGAATTTTTGCTAAAATCACAGCACCCTTCTCCTGACAAAAGCTAAAGCTGGCCACATGAACTGAGATTTACATCTGTTCAGAGGGGAAATCCCTACTTCATCATTACTACCAAGTCCAAGGGAGGTCAAGAGTGTGATCCTCCTGTGCAGACTTAATATTACACCTATTGTTGCCCTGCAAGTTGCAATTTGAGTGTACAAAAATAAGAAAATGTATTTCCAGGGATTCTTCTTATAGATGTACATGTTCTACATCACCTCTGATAAACCAATGAAAGAGGTGACAAGTAAACAGTGCATTGGTTAGAAAACAGAAACATTTGGCATGAGCATATGCACAACCCTTTGGAATTTCAAAGTATTTGATCCATATACATTGCAACCAATAAATACATACTGGGGAGACAGGTGAGGTGAGCTTGACCATTAGTTTTTTGAGGGTCTCACTTATGGTGGGCCATAAGTTTCTTCCTGGCTCTGAACTCTGTATGAGAGTCTCAGGTCATAAAACATCAGAAGCAATATTGCACTACCACTGCTGCTTCCCTGTGCCTGAGTGCAGAGTCCTTCAGACACTCTCTACCCACTCTAGCCTACTGGTAGCCAGCATTTGGGCCTCAAAATAGCAGAGGCTGCTCTTTGAACAGATATTTCCATATCTGGCAGGAGACTGAGACAGGTTCTTTTTTTGTCTTGTTTTTCATCTAGATATGCAAGGAACAGAGTGTGATTCTGGAGTTGTCATTTAGCCTTAAAATGTATCTCAAACAGTAGAAAATGTGGAAGCAGCAGCTTCTCATTCATCATTTGCTATCCAGACTGAATCCTTTCTGGCTGCCTCAGAGCCCCATGATATACAGAGATTCCTAAGGAAATGGAAACCTCTGATGACGTGAAAAGCTTGTTGACACTTGAGTGTGGGTGTGATAGGCACCTGGGCCCTTATTGGAGTGCTTTGAAAATGCCTTTAATATGACAATGCTGGCAAAGCCCTTTTGAAATGTCACTGTTTCACTAACTCTGGGACCATCTAAATTAACTTGCAACACATTTAACTCAAAGTACCACAGAGGAGAAAACTTTCAGACATCTGGAAGGCTGCATTTCTCCTGCTCACACTTTCCACTGAGATAACCTAACCCAGGGAAATCTGCCTTTTGGGTTTATTTGCAAAGAAAATAAACTTAAGGCTTTTCTCACTACTTGATGACACCTAAAACCTTTCTTATTTTACCACAGTCAGTTTGTGGAGTTTTTACAGGGACGCAGGTATGTCTGCTTTAGAAAATGTTAACATCAACACTGCCACGTAGAAGTATTCTCCAGTGAAGATATTATGTCAAACAAAGTCCACACAAAGAAATTAACCCACAGAGATGTCATTAGTCTATGACACAACTCAGCCACAAGCACTGTAAACCGTGATACAATTTTTTCAGATCAGTGTTTTCTGCAGACAGATGCCATACCAAATCTTGTTTGTTCAAAACAACAGGTTTCTGTTAAAAGACCATTTTAACTTTCACTTTTAATAAGCCAAAGTTGCCTTAAAAGATCAAAAACACAGAAAGGATTGGCAAGGGAGAACTTAAAACCGTTGCAGATGAAATGAGGCTTATTGGCTTTCACTAATCCATCAACAGCATGGTTTGATTGTCTAACCACATTTTTCCCAAAGTGTTTGGAAGGAATACAAATTTCCTGGGGTAGAACATCAGAAGTGATTCCACACAAAACTCAGGGTAGGGCTCAACATAAAAATGAATTGCCTGCTACTAAGAGGCTCTGTGCATGCAAGGCTCCTGCTAACTGTCCTCATATTTCAGCAAATTCTGCAATATAGTATTGTTGTGAGACTATTTTTCATGTAGAGTGATTAAGCAATCAACAAAGAATTATCTTTGCAATGCAGAATTTCTGAAGACTACTTCTTAGAAGAACATTTCAATCTGGTTGTCATTCAAGTGCCATGTACTTTGACAAGAGATGTTTAAAACACCTTGTTGAGAAACTTTTTCACACCTCTGTTAACTCAGTTACAATGCATACAGTTCAATGTGCTTATGTTACTTAGAAATTATCAAAATTTTTATAGGACAGGGAAAAAAAATCAATATTTCTATTATTTTTCAATAGACAGTTCAGAAAACCTCAAATGAGAAAACTAGAGCTATGAAGCTATTCTACTTGTCTCTGAAAAAAAATAAGAAAAAGAATTTACTGTAAAGAGCAAACATTCTAGATGCAACCAAAGTCATCCCTAAATTCTCTCAAAAACATAGCTGCCTTAAATAAAATTAGTAGATTTTGCTTCAGAGCCAAATCCACTAGACAGTTTTGTAAGACACCTCTCATGATATAATTCATGAAGTCAGAAAACTAGCTTTATGTTTATAATTATTTTATCTTAGGGAAAGCTGTAGCCACAAGATAAGAAAAAAAATCACATACCTGGAACAGAACAAAAGAACCTTAAATATATACATTTCCTTTATTTTCTTTCTGGTAACAGTGATGGCTGATAGTAATTTTTTTAAGAACTATTGCAGGGATCTCCAGTGTCTGAAAGTTATCTTTTTTTGTCATGACTTCTAGATTACATTGCTTTTTTTACTGTCAGTGAGTCTCTTTAATTTGTAACGCTTTGTGTAGCTTATCTCTTGACACTGTACTCACAGAAGTGCCTCTTCCTGATTTCCTTTGTAGTACCTCCCCTTTGATTGCATCTATTGCATCAGCAGATCTATTGCATCTGTTCTAGAAGAAGACAGGCTAAACCTACCCCACTATAACTGAAAATTATTTATATAGGTATCAAACTCCCCCTAGATATTTAGATGTGTTCTACCCTTATTTCTCTTTTGAGAGAAGCACTGCTAGAATCTCATTTGCACCCAATCTCTAAGTTTTAGAGTCACCATACAAGTTAGGCCCATTGTTTCAGACATTCTCAATTTTGGAGACCCCAAATTTAAGACATCAGTGGTACCTTGATCCTGTCCTTCCTACCTTACTTAGGGTAAGCAGCACATAGCTCATAGCAGTGACTCATAGTCATCTGAGACACTTGATAGGTCTAAATTTGGCCTCTTAGGTAGTACATATATGACTAAATTCAGATATTTTAGACCTTCTTGGTAGTCACTGAAGATGACCTGGACAAACTCGAGAAGTGGTCCCATGGGAATCTCATGAGGTTTAACAACACCAAGTGCAAGGTGCTGCACCTGGGTCAGGGCGAGCCTCAGTATCGATATGGGCTGGGGGATGAACAGATCGAGAGCAGCCCTGCAGAGAAGGACTTGGGGGTGCTGCTGGATGAGAAGCTGGACATGACTCTACCATGTGAGAGCCCAGAAAGCCCCGTGTCTTGGGCTGCATCCAGAGCAGTGTGGGCAGCAGGGGAGGGAGGGGATTCTGCCTCTCTGCTCTGCTCTGGTGAGACCCCACCTGCAGTGCTGCCTCCAGCTCTGGGGTCCCCAGTAGGGAAAGGACATGGACCTGTTAGAGTGAGTCCAGAGGAGAGGCACCGAGATGATCAGAGCAATGGATTAGCTCCGCTAAGAGGAAAGGTTCATATAAATGAGACAATTGGGATTGTTCAGCCTGGAGAAGAGAAGGCTTTGGGGTCACCTAATTGTGGCCTTCCTGTACCTGAAAGAGGAAGAGAGACTATCTACAAGAGCCTGTAGTGACAGGGCAAGTGAAGAATGGCTTCAAACAGAAAGAGAGTAGGTTTAGATCAGATATTGAGAAAAAATTCTTTCCTGTGAGGGTGTGGGGCACTGGCACAGGTTGCACAGAGGTGCTGTGGCTGTGTCATCCCTGGAAGTGTTCAAGGCCAGATTGGATGGGGCTTGGAGCAACCTGGTCTAGTGGAAGGTGTCCCTTCCAACCCAGGCTATTCCATGATGCTATGACTTCAGGCCTTAGGTGTTTCTAAAGCCTCTTTCTCCATGTCCCGAAGTAAGAACTTTACTTACCTAGTAGGTAAGAGTGTTCAGTTTACCTAGTAGGTAAGACTAGTTCAGAGTCACTGTGTACCAGGAACAATCACTTCTTTCAGCTGCCACTAGAGACAGCCCAAGGTGTGCCTCTCCAGGGTAGATATATGAAGTTACAGGAGATGAATCCCTCCCCTCTGCACCCAGCAGTGCAGAGCGCAGCTTGGAATTGACATAGAAGCAAAGAAGCAAATTGCACAGATAAAAATCACAGTACACATTTTGTTATGATGCAGTTATTAAAATTATTAGAAATGCCTTAGCCTGAATTAAGATGCAGATGAGACCGGATGTCAAAGTCAATAGTATGGATTTTATTAAACAGTAAATACAAGGTGGAGAAAGAGAGATAGAAATAGGAAAAAGGAGAGGGTGGGGGAGAGAAGAACGAGAGTGAGAGAGAGATGAAAATAGAAATTGCATCACCACTCCATGGACTCAGCTATGTCTCATGGATCTTCTGCCCTTCCAATATTCTTGGTGGAGAGGATCCCACAAAACATAGAGTCCTACGGATTATTATACATTCAGGAGATGCCCAGGCACCTCCCCTGGCAGGGATGGGAGCTTTGCAGTTTTTTGCGACAGGCTCTGGACTTGTTGCCTCACTTGGATCAGGTGCAGTCCTCTGGTGGTAGCAGGCCTTAGGAATGAGTTGGGGGGGGAAGCACTTTGGGTGTCTTTGATGGTTTATGACCCTTTCTCAGCTGCCTCTCATTGAATGTCCTATGTGTAGTAGTCTTTCTAGAGGTGAGAGGTTACTGTTTGGTGCAGAGAGATTTTACCATCACACATCCAAAACTCTTCTCTCCCAGCACCCCCTGAGCTCAGCTAGCACGGATTCTTAACAGAGACACATTCCTCTTGCCAGAGCCTTGTTTACTTCTCCTCAGGCCTGACACGATTAAATAATAGTCTTATCTCAAGTTCCTCTTCACAGCCCAAATTCCAGTCAGGAAGTATACCGGGGAAGGGCAGTGCTTTAGTGGTTGCAGACAGGCAGTTGCTTCCCTGCAGTTTGACAAAAAGGCTTTCTATGATTTCAACAATGTTTAAGACATCAGCAAAATTTCAGTCCATCACAACATTAAAGGAGAAAATACTTCATAGGAAATAATGTCTGTGGGGTGGACAGGTCAGGCACCTGCACAATTTAGAAATTCAGTGCTTTTCCCCCACTGGCACATGTTCAAGGGGCTGAAGTAAAACCTCTGCCCTGTGAAGCCTGTTAAAACCATGCTGACACACTGATACTGTGAACTAATGTTGCAGCTTCTACTGCTAACT
This sequence comes from Myiozetetes cayanensis, assembly GCF_022539395.1. NCBI lineage: Eukaryota > Metazoa > Chordata > Aves > Passeriformes > Tyrannidae > Myiozetetes > Myiozetetes cayanensis. Next base: position 15,284,334 of record NW_026087742.1, read on the forward strand.
TGTTTTGCTGAAATGGCTGAATATGAATATGGCCACTTTTAGAAACAGAAAGAAAATCATATGTTTTAAGAGAGAGATAGAAAGGTACCTGAGATTGATTGCTGAAGATGGGCAAGATATTTTTACTGAGGTTGTAATAGGCAAAAGCACTCAAGAAACAGTTCTTCTCAAAGAGAAGCATCACTTGTTTCTGTTAATTATTTTTATAAAGTTGTGGTCAGTGATCTGGATGAGGTGCTGGAGAAGGAATTGCTTCAAAGGCTTGTCCCTCCAGAAATCTGCATACCTTCAGCATTAAAAAGAAATGGATTGGGATTTAATCTTAAACTTGAACAACTCTAAGGAAGTGCAGAATCATAGAATCACAGAATGGTTTGGGTTGTAAGAGACCTTAAAGATTGAGTTCCAACCCCTCCAACATGGACCACCTCCCACTTGACCAGGTTGCTCCAAGCCCCACCCAGTCTGTCCTTGATCACTTCCAGGGATGGGACATCCACAATATTAAGGTAGCTGTTCATGTCATCAGCTTCCAGCATCGTGTAGTTGGTGCAAGCATGGGCATCCTGTCACCTCGGGCTCTGCTGGGCTGACGGAGAGAAGGGTGTTTCAGCCCTGCTCAGACCCCAGGGCAAAGAGAGCCCCACAAGCTCCACCCAGCAGCCCTCTGCAGGGTTCGAGGAGGCTGCACATCAGAATTCTATTCTCCCTCAAGCAGACAGTGCAAACAGGCTGCCCTGTGCCCGACGTGTCCAGCCTGTGAGACAGCCAGGTGTGCAACATTCACATTCTCAGAGGAAATCTGATCTCCTGCAGGATATCCAGCCAGAGGAGCCAGGCAGGACTGGCTTCCTGCTGAAATGTACGTAGCCCAAAAAATAGTGAATACTCAAGCTGAAACTAGTTCTTAGTGTCTATAGTGTAAATCAGCAGGGAAAGGTCTAAAATGATCTGTAACACACAATTTATGCTTTTGTGGTCTTTTATCTTCCTAGTTCCCTAAGGTAATGGAGTAATTGCAGGTAATTATTGCAGAGATTATTATCTAATTCATACCATGAATCTACATGACATATATTATTCATTTAGCCAACAAGCACAACTATTTTTAGTTCCTATCTAGTCTCAGTCCAGTCTTTCAAAATAAAATAGCTCACTACAGGTTCCACAATTCTTTGTGCTGCTGGCAAAGTACTGAGAAAATGATGTACTGAGTACTGAGTGGATAAAATGCCTGAGCTTAGCAAAATTAAGAATACACTTTGGTTATTTTGATCTCCAAATTAACATTAAAAATTAATGACTATATTCACATTGAGGTTATAGAACTAAGAAGGATGATTCTATGATTCTATGAAAGTATGTTTCAGTTCTGACTCCTGAAAGCAGAAATAATATTATATTTATCTATGTATTTTCTATTCCTCTCCCAGGAATTCAGATAATTTTGGACACTTTCCTCACAATCTGTCTTTTTAGATTTTTCTCCAGAAAATATTTATTTTATGAAAAAAATTTTGTCTAGAACTGAAACTGCTTTAAAAAATGTGTTAAAACAACCGTTTTGGCTCTATTTCCAAGAAAATTGGTTGGTTTGGCATGCAGAAGGCTTTTGAACTGATGAATTTACTAAATATAAAGAGTAATTGAATCTATTTTAACAGTTTTCTAATTATTTATGTGGTAACTATTTTGGATGACTCAGAAATGTTTACTTAGTACTCTTAAGATGTGCTTAGTTTTTCTCTTTGTGATTACAATCATTTCATTGCAAAATTATTCCTTCCTTTCATGGGTATAAAGGCTACCCATAAGTTTCCCTTTGTATCTCAACTATGAAATTATGTCCCTTCTCTCCTTCCTACCTCTCTCCCTCCCTTCCTTCCTTCCTTCTCCTCCTCTCCAATTCATCTCTCTTTCTCTCTTGCATTTCACCCTACTCCTTTATCCAAAATCCACTTACATGTATTTATATAGGAGGTCAGGGACTAAGGTATCAAATCACAGTGCCAAGTGTATAATCTACTAATAAAACTTTGTAAGCTTTTGCAGACCGTCTGACTTTTGTAGATCTTTTTGACCATGAGCACTTACAAAATTTGGCTCCTCCTTTCCCCTTAATGGTGGGAAATCACTAACATTTATAAAGCAAAAATCTGACTGAAATACCTGCTCTCCTTGTTTACAATATGCCAAATAATTTGAACTGAAAGTCACTTTAACACACAGTTATTTCTCATTGCGTAGGCTGCTTATTCACTCACACCCCCTGATTACTCAGTGAAGAGAGTGTTTTCTAGATTTAGAGAGATCACTTTTATATCTGGAATAGAACTCAATCTCAAACTCACTAAATCCAGGTAGGAAGACTCCCACTGGCTTCAACAACATTTCACTCATTGACCCTTGTAGGTTCCCAAACACAAAGACATGGAGGAGAGCAGGGTGTGTGTGAGCATAAGTTAAGGCACAACAATTTCAGGGTGAGCCCGTCAAACATTCATTGCAGGGTGAGCTGGGGTACTGACATTGCATCTGAACTTTTTCTTTCACATTTTATTTTGAAAAATCATTAAGAAGGCAGTTCTGTATTCTAACACAACAATAACTTCTGGAAGACAGAAAAAATTTTATGTGTATCTTTGTAACCTGAGTTATTTCTAACACCTTTCTGAGGAAGCAAAATCAATAAAATTCACTTATATGGCTTTCAAGTTCTTTTATAGCCGTAGTGGTCCAGCTTTCCATCCAAGTTTAGTTTTTTTTTAAATTTGAATTCTATCCTGAATAAAATTATAATTTTGATTTTAATGAAGGAGATTCCTGAAGCAACTGGGAGGAAATTCACAATGACAATTTTTCCAGCATTGACATGTATTTGAGAATACTATTGGAAACACATTGCTATTTGCCCATTTTATCAATTAATAAATTAAGTATTTAGTAAGTCAATGCATAGGATAAGAACTGGAAAAGCCACCTTAGATTATAGTACAAGTAGTATGACAGTGAAGTGAACAAGGTATCACTTGCCAGGCTTTGCACACTGAGTAGAACACAGTGCTTTGCTGTCATAGTTTGCCAAATACCAAATAGAAGTTCAATCTGAGTGGATTAAACAGTCAATACACTCTGCTCAGATGTAGTGGTTCACTAAAATCAAGTTTCATGGCTCCCCCTCTACTGAACTTGTGTTTCTGACACACACAAATATGTGTGAGCCCACCTGTTCTTCCCAATCTCATTTCTTCACCACAGCAAAATCCTACCCAAATAAGTGGCTTATTGGCATCATTCCAGTTCCTTGAGGAATGTGAGTTGCTTGTGCAAACAAAAGCCCTGTCATCTGAAGCAAGGAGCTCCAGCCTAGGAGGCTGCAAGTTTCAGCAGGCAAGGCTCCAATGCTCAGTGAGCAAGCATAAGTTTCACATAAAAGCCATTTTCTTCAGATCCTACAACCTGATGAAACAGACACTCTCGCCAAGGACTTCCCAGAGCCTGTGTTAGCTTTCTCAGCATTAAGCAGCCCCTCCAAGGCATGTGCTCTCATCTCTCCTCCAGCCACGTGGATGATGACATCAGACTGAGGAAGGCATGTAAATGGTGCAGGGAAGGCACCACCTTTCTCTCTCTCCACCACTGAGGGAAGCTAGGCATGATGTCTGACTTCCACACACCTGAGACTGAGCAACAGAAGCCTCTTGGTTCTTTTGCTGCCTCCCAGGAACCACCAACTCGCACTACACGGGTGATAGTTGTATCCCTGTGGTCATTGTCAAGGTGACATGCACTGCTTTGTGCTGGTGATCAAACATACTGAGCCACTTCAGTAAGAAGCCTGATAAAGGAATAGATAAAGCCTTTGCAGGAGGGGAGAGGAGTGGAGAAAGCTCACACAGCAGCTCAGAAGCAGAGGCACTGCACTGGTTGCTACCACAGAGATTCCCTGAGCAGTTCACACAACTCAGACACCAGAGGCAGCACCCAACAGGTCTTTTCTGAAGAAGAGAAAGCAAAAGGGATGATGACTAGGAGGCAGCTGCAGGAACACAAGCCAGGAACTGACACTTCCAGGGTGTTAGCTGAGGTGTTGCAATGGCTGACACCAAAAATACCCTGGATCTGAATCATTGCACTGGGACAAACACTGTTAATTAGAAAAGACATGGCACCTGTTTTTAATGATACAAGCTTTCAGACTAGTCCTCGGGGGAGGAAGCTTCCCCTGAAAGCTCTTCTTATGTACTTGAAGATGATGTGATTCTTGTCAGGATAAGAGCAAATCTGCTTTAGAGGAGCCTGGATCCCCAGCAGCTCTGGAGAGCTGTCTCTGTTCTGCTCCAGTGGCAGATGTATGGCCTGTGGAGCTCTCATTCCAGTGTCAACCCATCCCAGGCTTTTCCTGTTTGTGCTAATGCACCAGTACAGAGGGTACAAGCAAATACGTAGTTGAAGCAAGACAAATATCTCAGCAACACACTGTCCTCAGTTTTGCTTTTACCCTTGGGTGAAACACACCCTCTACTAGAGAACTAAAAAAAAACAAAACACAAAAAACCCTAAGAAAGTCTTAGCTCAGTGCAGACATTAAAGCAATCTGGGACAAGTGCACAGCTCTTCAGCATCCTACATTGCACCTGGGGGAGGAGCAGAGGCTGGGCTGAAGGCACCAGTAACACATTTTTTCACACGTGCCTTTAAGTTACTTGCAATTGTCATTTACCAAATCTATAAATAATTCTTTTAATGAAACATCAATTTAGATTAAGAAACATTACTCCTTTCTTGTTGCTATAGCCTTACAATACCCAAGAGTGGGAGTGTACTACTGCTCCACATATCTGCAGGAGCTCATTCTTTGCTCATAAAACTATAGGATAACTCCATCAATGTCCACTAGATAACTAAGATAACTAAGTAAAGTGAATTTATTTTGCTAGAGTGAATGTGTGTTCAGTTTGTAGCTGATTATGATAGGTCTTGATGGCAGAATTTGATTTTATTTTCAAATATACAGTCTGGTCAGCACCAAGAATTTCTTGCAAATCACATTTCTGGGTAAATAACTTTTTACTGCACTTATTTGATTTTGTCTGCAGCTGGGTGGGATGTTGATATATCATTTTTCTTTGTCATGTATGCTCTTCTTTTTCAACGGAGAAATAATTGAAACGACTTTTTTTATTATTTAGTCAGTTATCTATTTTTGTAGTTTTAAGCAGTGTTTGAGAATACATCTTCAGCTTCATTTTGTGATAAAATGTTCAAATTATTACTTTTGTCCAAAAACCAGGTTTTATAAGCACATGGACAATTTTTTTTCTTCTAAACAACACAGAGGCAATGTGTAGGGGCATGTTGTGGATGTGCTGACAAGAAATATAAACAAGTTCTTTTCCCACCGTTTATGTAAAGGCTGGTTTATATTTCTTTCCTGCTTTGCATTAACTGCTTATCAGTGTACGTGCTTCTAAATAAATTATTCTTCAGCTCATAATAAACTCATTAGAATATGCAAGTAGTGGTCAATTGGCATGGAAAATTTGAAATAACATCCACATATGTTCTGTGTGTCTTCATGCGAGTCCAACAGCATTTTTATATGTGGTATTTGTAAGAGATAAATTTTACCTAACTTTTGGTTTTAATTAACTTCTTGAAATTCTCTTATGGTTTATAGGATGTTGCTCCCTAGAAAGAATGCACAAAGAAGTAGCAATGAAATAACAGTGTCTAAAAGAAAGAAATCCAGATTTAATATGCATGAAAACAAACATTTCTTATAGTTCATCTTTTTTTTCTTATTCCAAGCGTTCCTAAGGCAATATTTGAACACTGAGAAACTTCAGGTTACTTTGGAATCTGCATTTATGCTTCCAGGTAAGTAACTTTATTGAGTCTCAGTTTCTGTGTGCTTAGTAGTTTTTGAAGTTAATTCACTTTTTTGATTATCCAGACATGGACTGAAAGACTTCAAACTTATACTGTGGGTTTTTTTCCCCTGGAGCTCTGTATGTTCTGTAGGAGGTCCCTATACAGGACAGTGGCATTGTTTCAAAAAGTCTCCCACAAAATCAAAACAATACAAAACAAGAATTCTGGTTACATTTTCAACTATAAACTGTGTGAGTTACTATAAACAGCATACATTAGGCTGAGTTTTCTTGACTTTTATTTATAAAACAGTCATCATACATGTCCATCCCCCTTTTACATACAACAAAAAGAACAATTATGCGAAGAAAGGTCAGTAGTATAAAAGATCAGAAGACACATTCTAGGAATAAGGGTATGGAACTTTCTGAACTGTTCTCAGACTTTCCCAGCAAAACAGACATTTCATCAAAACAGAAAAGCCTGCAAACTCGGTTGGTTTCTAAGGGTTTTACCAGAAAAGTTCATCTCTTCCCCTCAAGGTTGGTGCTTTGCATGCTCACAGTTATGTTCCCTTCCTACCTATGTCCATGCACTAAGGCATTGCCTTTAAAACCTATGCAACCTATATATCATCTATATACTATAGGTACTATAAACACACTCCATTGTATAACATTCTCCATTATGAGGAGAGAGAGTTTTAAAGTGCCTAAAGGTTTTAGAAAATATCTTCTCTAAGCTCTCTTTGTTGTCAATGGACAAAAACAAATTTTTCATAGTCTTGTAAGATACATGCCTGTATCGTCTCTGCTTTCGAAGAATCTTCTCTCTCTCCCCTGACAGTAGACTCCCTTTCCCTCTTTAATACTGAAATGTTGAAAGGTTTTATTTTCTTTCCATGTTAGATTAGAAATAACCTGTGAATCTTTTAAATTCCTCAAAACTGCAACTATTGTTCCAGGACATCCATGAGAGTTCTAATGTTTGCAAACATCTTAGCCAGTTATTGCAGATGTCTTGACCTTGGGCTAGAAACCTCAGGCCCACACACAGTCCCATTTATCCTTTCAGTTCTCCTAATTGTCTTCACATCTTTATGTTTGCATTAAGATTATAAAAAAAAAAAAAAAAATAGAGAGAGATAGGTCCAATTTCAGGTAAGATATGTCACTTTTCTGGGGGGGAAAAAAAAAAAAAGCCAGGGAGGGGCATTTTCCCGATTTGGTCTGGAGGGTTTTGTTCTAATAAGAACAGAAACAGAACAAACTGGTGAAAAGAAATTCCTCACTCTCCATAGATTTCTAGCAGAATTACATGTTCTAGAGCAAGAAGATGATTAAGAAGAACTAAGATGTCTCTCTCCTCATCTATCACTTTTCATTTCAGTCAACAGCACAAAATCAAAGTGCACTAGAGAAGGTTCAAAGGCAATGCCTAAATCCAGTGTAAAAACACCAACATGATGCACCTAAATTGCAGCTCCCTACTATCACAATGCCACTACTGATTGTTGAGTCAGATTAATGATGAAGATTTGGGGGCATGGGAGAAGTCAATCCATATTTTCCTAGATTCACTTAAACCTTTCTAAACGCAAAATGCAGGGAGCTTTCATGTTTCACACACTTCTGTCGATAACCTAACATGATAACTTTTTCCAAGCCAACTTGTTTCCAAAAGGTAATCTGGGCAAGCACAAAAAGCTCCTCTCCTCCCTCAACACTCATAAATTCAAAGAGCAGATGAAAAGCCTAACATATGATTCCTTCTGAAGAGCTGCAAAAGATTTAGGGCAGTCCCAGCTGTGTGGTGACAATACAGCCAGATTACTGTTAGTGGCTCAGGGAAACCCAGTGAACATATGACCTACTAATTTCAAGGGTGAAGTGAGAAGATGCTCAAGCATTACCAACTGCAATGGCAATTTACTATCTTATCAATATCTGAGTTCCTGAAGTGCACAGTGCCCTGTGTGTGTGTGTGTGTGTGTGTGTGTGCATCCTAATTTGATAGATCTCTCTGTATAAGCATATACATATATACTTACACACAAACACAAACATAGAGCAAGAATATGCTGTGTATATATACACACATAAATCTGTTAAATATTTGAATCAAAAAAGGTTTTCCTAGTCCTAGTTGACACTACTGTTAAAGAGTAGTCTAACACATTGTACTACACTATATATTGAACCATGTTTTATAACTACTAGACCTGCTCTGGTTAATAGTTAGAACCAGAAACAACCAGTGGTTTTATTTTAAAGTTTTGCTTTTGATTTTGTGGAGCTCTTTGGGATAGGAATCACGTCATCTTCTATGTTTTATTCCAATATAAACATCTCCAAAAACAAGGCCAAATTTTAAAGAAATGCAGGGCTTGATTATTCTTTTGGACAGTATGGCTTTGTTGATGATGTTAGCACACACCCAGGCATCAGGACCAAGAGTGATATGAAGATCAAGCCCTTTTTGGGCATCCCCTCTCATTATAGAACTAGTACCCTGGTTTAAAAAGACCGAAACATGTTAAATTTAGAGGTGCACAGCTCTTGTTCTCTTCACATGTAAATGAAGTACAGCATCTTATTCCACATGGAACAGGCAAAGAACAAGCATACAGCAGTTAATTTCTATGGTCAACAAGTTCTAACTCGTTAACTACTGCATCTTGTTGGATTGCAGCTGCCTGTCCACTGCCCAATGTTACTGAGTTTGGGAGTACTGTACAGGCTATAATCTCAATTTAAATAATTGCTGATAGGGTACAGGGTTTTTTTGTTGTTTTTTCTCTTTTCCAGCCAAGGAGAATCACTCTCCACAGCTTAATCTGTCATGAGCTCCCACATTAGGAAAATAAGATGGAAACGATGTATAATTTAATGCAGCCATGAGGGTTCCAGATGTTTTTCTTCATCAGTTCAAAGTATTTTAAGTGTATTTTCTCAGATGTTGAGTACAGATAAATCAGTGCATTTACCTATGATGATAAATTGCTTATTGAGTGTTACCATTTGTTTTTATGTAACAATAACACACTCCTGTAAGATATTCACACAGCAAGGTACACAAGTTACTGCCCATGCAACTGTGTCATATAAAACAAAAGAAGTTTGAAAAAACACGTATTTGGGGGTGTTCATATTGATAGTACACTCTGCCAAAGTGTTTCAGTTTTTCTTAGTCTGATAGCAGCTCTTGAAGAAGGCTGGACATTGCCAAAAGGACATGGGAGGTAGGCATACATGATCAGAGTTTATCCCTTGTGCTGATACTTTTTTCAATGACTTAAAGATAGAAACCAACACAGATCTTTTACACGATCTACTTTGGAAGTAAATGAAAAGAAATTTTCTTACTTTCAGTGTAGAAATAGTTACGCTTTTCCATTTGACTTATGGACTATACGAAGCACTTAAACCACTCAGCTTTCTAGTTGAGACCTAAATTCCAGTTTTAATCACCCACAGTTGAAAACATAATGCTTTTCATAAACTTCTGGTGACAGTGACTGGAAAGAAATTAAAAGGAAATGAAAAAGCACGTGAAACAGAGTTAATGGAAAACCTACTGAATCACATTTCTTTTAAAATTTAATTTTGCTTTGTGCTGAAAGAAACCAAGAGGTGTAAACAACTGCAATTCCAATATAGCAAAGATGTCCTGAATTTGGTATGTGTTTTTACCAGAGGGTCAAGTTGACAGAGCATTCTGCCAATTCAGCATTCTTACAGCACTGTTGTGAAATTCCTACCACACTCCACACATAACCATCACATTTAGCTTGTTCTCTTCAGCAGGAATGTATGACCTTCTTTTCCAGTAGACCACCCTCACAAGTCCCCAGTAAAAGGAAAACATTGCATTCAGTGGTTTGGGTTTTGTTGATTAAAGTATTATTCATGGTAAATAACAGTCTATCCTTCCAGAGGATGCTAAAAAGTCTAGATATAAGACACGTTTATAGCTTCTTTGGGCAGCAGGTGAAGTCCTTGCAGTGAATTTGTTCTTGGGCTATCAAATTCTCCTTTTCATTCTAAACTGCCACCAGTACACTGAAAAACATCAGATGATTCCATTTTGGCAGCAAGTTAGAGAATAAGGATTAACATGCACTTTGTAGCCTCCAAGGAGTCTTCATGGGATTGAAACCTGAAACTCTCAGCATCTCAGAATTATGTTGCAGCAAAAACAAAAAAAATATTGCTTTAGAGCACTGACAAATAGGGTGTTTAGAGACAAAAGTGACTAACAATATTAACCACAAAAAAGTCATAGTCAACATCAGGTCTCCTACAGCAATTTTATTATCAGCAATTTAAATTATTATCTCTGTATTTAGAAAAGCTAGAGGTCCCAAATCAGACTTTACAGTTTTTCTGGCTATTTTACAGGAAGATTCAGTCTAGCACAGTGACAAAGGATAGGAAAAAGTGGTAGATTGCTCTTCTTTTATAAATGGAAATTAACCCACAAGGAAACCAAGATGTACAGCTGTGGTCATTTCGGACTATGTCAGAAAACAGGTTGCCCAGAGAAGCTGTGGATTCTCCATCCCTGGAGTGTTCAAGACCCGGTACATGGCAGGGAGTTTGGAACCAGATGTTCTTTAAGGTCCCTTCCAACCCAAATAATTCTGTGACTCTATGATTTTATTAATTTTATTTTAAACAAGCAATTTTCACAACTGCTAAAGTACAGCAGAATTATTTTCACCATTATGATGGCAATGATGGACATTGTATGTTGTTGAACTGAACCAATTCAACAGATGATAATGACCTCAGCCTTCTACCAATACCCAAAGAAAGAAGCTACACTAATTGAGCTAACATGTATGGGTATGCACACTGTGTGTTTCTCAAGGTTAAATATAGACCTGAAAGTAAAGTCCAGAAATCAATCTTGTTGGGATAATAACTTCAAAAATGATGAGAGAAAAATATTTTGTGTTATTCCGACACTAGGATGATTTACTACAGTTTTGATTTAGCTTCAGTCTCTGAGTGTAAGCAGCATTAACACATTAACATACCTTTATTTTCCCCTTATACAAATTCAAAAATATCAATCTTGCCTAACAAGATTACATAATTTGGTTATATAACCTTTCTTTTTTTTTTTTCCTTCTTTACTTTCAAAATCACTATCCAGTACTGGAGATAAATGGCTGGCAATTTGTGGTTTGGTATTCACAAAGGACATACTTAGAAAAAGACATTTTTTCTATTGCATATTTCTTCTGCATTATCAATCAGACTTTTACTGCTTGTTGGGTTTATCTAAAGCTATTTTTAAAATATTTTTCCTCCTACTTATGAAAAAATGATGCTATTGTTGGCCAGAACATGTGCTGGTAAGATGCATGCTCACATCATCATAAAATATATGACTGGTAAATTGTGTGCTAGTGAAAGAAGATATAGTGTTTAAATATAACATTTAACTGTTGAGTGTTGCAAGAAATAATCAGATAATAATATTTTAAATTAAAGGGGTTTAGGATCACTGATTAGGCTTTTACTGTTACATTGCCATAAGGATCACACTTCCCTTTTTAACACATAGTCTAACCCCAGCTTTGTCAACAGGAAATCGCAGGAAAAAAATTATTGCCAAGAAATGTTTGTTTATGAGATGTTGACTGCAGTTCTATTCCTAGTTGTCATTATTTCATTGTCAAAGTATATTCCTAAACTGGAGCACCGGTATTCTCACTGTCAACTAAAACAAACACCAGAGGAAGCAGAATATCAACTAGCAGAAAGAAAGGAAAAACCACAAACACAAAGTTGGTGGGTTTTTCTCTTTCTAAGACTCATAAAAGGAGACTTGACAAAAATTAAAAGTAAGTTTTAAAAAGTTGCATTAAATGTCCTGGAAATATCTCTGTTAAATGTTTAGATATATCTTAAGGAATATCTAAAGATTTAAATCAATTTGTTCTCTGGAGCAGGGGAGGCCCTTCACAATTTGTTCAATTTGTTCCCTGTCACAGCCCTTGACAACAGTGGGATCTCTTGCAGCCTTCTGGATTTTCCTGACAGCAGGACAGAGGTGACAGGGGCTGCAGAAGCAGAGCTATGCTTGTACCACCCTTGCACCACCCTTGTACCATCCCCCTACCAGGTTTTGCACACTGGCAGGTACAGCTCAAACATTACCAGCAGTTTGTGTTTCATTTCATCCTACGACAGTTACAGCTCAGTTTCCCTGGGAACACTACGCACACACGCTCCATGGGTGCGCTGTTAGACACTTTCAGAAGTACTGCACATCACAAGAAACACACAGTTTGTTATGCTGACTTACACAATTTGTCGTTTGTTCAAGTCTGTTCATGTAAAGTTGCCAGAAATTTAACAAAACATTATGTATTCATTTGAACTCTGTGTTCTTTTGTTGGATGAAAAAACATGGCCAATGCTACGTGTTCCAGCTGCAGAGATTTTTATTCTCAAAATATATGGGAGGATGACCAAAGGGTGAGCTGTATGCAGCACAGAGACTGAACAAAGAGGGTTGCAGATTCCCCATGTTTTATAAAACAAGACAGCACACATAATTTATAGCAGCTCTGAATCGTAAGCACAATTGAATTGTAAGGCTATCTAGAAGTACCAGCTTCTTTCCACACTCTTTCCCCTTCTTAGCAAAGACAAAGTTATTTCCAACAGAAGCAGGTCTTCCTGTGTATCCTGATTCTCTTCATATCTTCAACTTGCTGGGCCTCAGACTGCAATGGCCCTTCAGCACATCTTTAATATTAGCCCATAATGTTAATGATGAGTTCATAAGCCCATCAGTACAGAGTATCTGCTTGAACATATGCCTAAGTCCCATTTGTTCAAAAAATAAAGGAAGACTAGGGAATATACATAGGTGGTTTCTGAAGTAAAGCTCATACATTGTTACCTCAGGGAGCTGGAAAGTTTTTCTTCTTCCATTAAAATTAAATAAATTATGAGAAAAAAGGAATTCAAGGTATGGGAAAAGAGCTCTCTGGAAGGCTTGGTTTATTTGGCAAGCAAAGCAATTAATGTGATGTACGAGGTGCCACTGGACAATACTGGTGTCTGTAGCAACATATTTAAGACCTGTGAAGTTCCAGTAGCTATTTAGGGTTTTTTACATATTTTTATATTACGCATTTTGCTTCTATGCAGTAACATCTGCATGAGATTTTTACCACAACTACAGTTTATTGCACCTCATTACCTTTAAAACACTTCTTGGAGAGTTCTGGGAGTTTATTCAGTGAAGCTACTCTTCCCTGCCTAAAACACTCTCTTTGGCTGCTATAAATCCTGGAGTTGTCATAGTGGCTAGCAAATAATCTCTTCTTCAATAAGAAAGATGACAATCAGAATGAAGTCACAAGAGCAACGGGGAGATGCATCTTTTAAATGTGAACTAAAGAAGCTGGGGTGCCTCCAGGTGATTCTTGTACTTCCTAAGCTAATGGATAACCAGCTGACTGGAAAGAACTGGGCATAATGAGCGGAACAAACTACTGCAGCCCTGTTTCCAAATCTCCGCCTGCCCTTCGGCTGCCAGCAGTAGCACCGCTTTCTTCAGTTCACAAAGACCTGGGAGCTGCACTTTTCCTCCCACGTATGTCCTCCTGTTCCTTGCAGGAACAGCACATCTTCAAGGAGACATTCAAAAGCCAGGACAGAGATTCCCTGGTTTTGGTGGAACCCTTACTATGCTCACTGAAGAAGCACTACTACCACCACCTCCATGCAAACATATAGCAGGGGGACAATGTTAGGTAGTGTTTCAAGGACGTTTAAGTATCACTCAAACTCTCTGTGCCCTTTCTATTAAACGTGAGACAAGATAGCAACTGTCAGCTGTGAATTTAGCTGCTCTCAGTCAAAAATTAGCCACCCTTTTTCTACCTTACTTTCCTCTTGTCAGTAAGCCTTGCAATGATCCAGCAAACTGAGGAAATCATGGCTGGCTGGGCTGCAGTGCTTGAATGCATTGTGGAAAGCAGAGGGATTCTGCCTGAGACACAGAAGATGCCACTTGTACTATGAGATCAATGTTTTCAGTCACCCTCATGGATTCAGAGGGAGTGAGAAAGCAGAGACACACATATTCAAGATTTTCTGGATGACTTGGTGATAGCCCATCTCTATGATAACTCCTGATGCCCAAGCTTTGTTGGTTTGTCTAAATGTAAAGCAGACAAGTATAAAGTGTCTTTGCCCCAGCAGCAAGAAGACAGCCTTAACTCATCTACATCTGAGCCTTGACAGGCAGAAACAACAGCAAGCCCTCTTGGATAAATGCTTGCAGTTTATCCTTCCCAACTTGATCCAGACTATTCTGACATGACAGCTTTCACCCCAAAGACACTTGGTTGCAATATAACAGGACATTCAGCAATATAGGGCAAAAGAGAAAGAAAAAGGGTTCTCAAGAGCCTAAAAACAAAATCCTACTTGTATATCATACCAGTGAAGCTCCAAAGATAGGAAAAGGCTTTAATGAACTTTGAACATCTTACTCCTTCGAGCATTATGGAAACAAAGTTGTCATTCACTCTACAGTCCCTATCACAGCCAAGTATATCCAACACCAGAAAAAACCGTCTGTAGAAAGGTACAAAATTAAAGCAGTTAAATTTCCAGTTATCATGGTATTTTTCACAAATTTCTCTCTGACAAGAGAAAGATTTTTTTCAAACAGGAACCGCTTCCAAAAAGGCAGAGAAGCCAATGCTATTAATTAAAACCACATCAGAGATAAATTTAAAGTTAAAGTAGTTCCCACACTCCAAAATTGGTTGGGAGTTTTGGTTTGTTGGTTGGTTCTTGGAGTTTCTTTTAAGTGAATTATAACTTGGTATAGATTATTATATCCGAAATAATAATTTGAATACCGTGTCCTTGGACTAACAGCTGTGTGTTGCCTAACATTGCTGAGCACTCTGACCTGTGCCTTGTCACACAGTTTTCAGTAACTCCTACTTCTCAGCATTACTGATGAAACATTTACTGGCTCATAAAATTGTGATTTGTATCATAACACGAGATTTAGAAAACTGAAATACTTACAAGCCAGAAGAGTCCTCCAAATGTGGGGAGGATCTACAACAAATGGATATTCCTTTAAGCCTTGTGCACCAGCACAGCTGTGCATGGGTGTACTAGTCACGCGGTCCTAGGGGAATCATGCTGCAGCTGCTTGCAAGCCACACAGAAGTCACAGGCTGCCCCTGGTTTAAAAAAATTATTCCTAGAAGCTTTTAATCACTTGCATAGAACATGATTCCTTCAGTACATGGCTTAAAAGAAGTGGGTAATGTGCAGCAAGCACAATAAAAACCACATACTAAACACCTACGGGATTATATGCTTCCTATATGCCTATATGTGGAACATCTCTGAGAATACAGCTTAAAACCATCCCAACAGTACCCAAAAAAAGTGAAATATGGAAAACGGAAAACAGTGCCTATTTTTACAAAAGTACAATTTCTTTTCCCATTGTTTTCATGAAGTATGCTTCCAGTATGCCCTGGCTAGAGTACCATTTAATAAATGAGAAAAAAAAAACGTTATGATACATGGTAACTCCACCACTTTCCTTGGCAGCCTGTTGCAGCACTTGTTAACCTTTTTGGTGAAGAAATTTTTCCTAATATCCAGTCTAAACCTCCCTGGTGCAACTTGAGGCCACTTCCTCTTGTCTTATCACTTGTTGCCTGGGAGAAGATACTGACCCCCACCAGGCTACCACCTCCTGTCAGGCAGTTGCAGAGACCGATGAGGTCCCCCCGAGCCTCCTTTTCTCCAGGTTGAGCCCTTCCAGCTTCCTCAGCTGCTCCTCATCAGATTTGTGCATAAGACCCTTCATAATCTTCATTGCCCTTCTCTGGACATGTTCCAGCACATTCAGTTTCTTACAGGCAGTTCATCCCAATATCCACACTCATATTATTAGTTTACCATTCATGACATTTTTCTCAAGTCTGTTGCTCAAGAAACCCAGGTGATATGAATTACCTTCTGTCTGGATAAATATTAACAAGACAGAATTTTTGTCAGTAGCAGTAACTGTAGTGGCTGTCAGAGAGGTGACAGTGGTAGGAAGGAATAAAGGAACACTCCTCATGTGTGATATATAGGGCCTGGAGAACATCTGGCAGGAGGAGACCTAGTGAGGCTACATCTGGAGTGCTGTGTCCAGTCTGGACTCCTCAGCACAGGAGAGACAGGAACCTCCTGGGATAGGTCCAGTGGAGGTCACAAAGATGATTAAGGGACTGGAGCATCTCTCTTACGAGGAAAGGCTGAGGGAGCTCCGCCTGTTCAGCCTTGAAAAGAGACGACTGAGAGGGAAGTCATTCTATCAGTATCTGAAGGGAGAGGTCCAAGGATGGCCCAGGCTCTGCTTGGTGATTCCAAGTAATAGGATAAAAGGCAACAGACAGAAACTGATGCTCAGGAAGTTCCACCTGAACATGAGCAACTACCGCAGGTAACCACACAGTGGAACGGACTGCCTAGAGAGGGTGTGGAGTATCGCTCACTGGAGATATTTCAGAACCATCTGGACACATTTTTGTGCAATGTGCTCTAAAATGACCCTGCTTTAGCAGGGAGAACGGACCAGATGACCCACTGTGGTCCCATTCAATCTTACCCATTCCATGATTCTGTGTTTCCCTGAGATAAGGAGGCCTGGCATGAAGGAAGGAGAAAACCTAAGGCAGAAGAAATAGAGGAGAGAAAGAAGTAGGATGGGATAGTAAAAGGGAAATGAGGAAAACTCAAAGTCTTCAAAGAAGATGCAGAAAATGGAAAAAAAAGAAGGAATATGCTTTGTTTGGACCCTCTGGAAAGTGGTTGAAATGTGCAGATGGTGAAAATGCAGACTGTGAAGAGGCACACACAATTGGAAAAAACCTGACTGAGGAGCTGTCAAACCCTATATCCCATTTGCTTCAGGACTGACAGTAGCAACAAGAACCAGCCTCTCCCACTGATGTCCTTCAATTTTTTTTTTTTTTTTACTCTTGTATACAAATTTCTATTTCTTATGTAATCAATTAATATATGACCTTGCAATCATCTACAGTATGTTGGGGGGGTTCTTCATACTAGTGGTATAGATGTTGAGGAACATATCTGGTGCAGGAGTGTGACTGCCACTTGTGAATGGTCAGACTGCAAAGTTTCCTGAATATAGAGATATCACTTTTCCCAACTTCAATGCAAATAACATTAAAAAGACTGTAAGAATTTGGATTATATTAACACAAAAAAAAGAACTGAACAAATGACAGAAAATAATAACTCTTTATTCCAATCAGTAGGGTTAATTTATTATGCTTCTCTGAGTTGTTAACAGCTGAAGAAAGATAAACAAAGATGAACAGGAATAACATGCTGTGCAATACAGTATTAACTACTTCAGACTGTTCCAGTCAACCAGAATTTTAAACTATGTTTTATGCTTCCTTAAGCTGTCAAGTCTTTTTCATCCATGAGTAACAAGGCCTATTGAATTTCCAGAATACACCTGCAGAATTCTAGAAGCCCATAAGTCTATCAAAGATTTCATCTCTACCACTACCATAAAAATACATCAATCTTTATAAATGGATTAAAAAAAAAAAAAAAAAAAAAGGCACATCATTGATGTGCAGTCTCAAATATATTAAATATATTTAAATAACATCCAGGAAAATTAGTAGATAATATAACACCTTGCTTTTCAGGTTTGTCTTCCATATACTTTTTTGTCGTAACAGATTTTTTTTCCACTTCTGACTGAATGCTTTCTGCAAATGAATGAATAAATTACTACCAGTGACCATATCTTGACATACAAAAAACCAATCTTTTCACCTCAGGGATTTAATCTTAATGATGAACATACCATATTTGAATCTCTGTATGTTTTTCGACACACAGAGCTCCTCTGTAATAGCATATAAAGCAAGAAGAAATATGTACCATTGCATAACTGTTTCATACACCAAATATACATCAACAATAAATGCAGCTTACAGTGGAGAAATATAAACATTTAAAGTGAAAGTGCAATTTTTTTCTGCACAGCAATTAGTAGTATTGTATGATTTCTCAGTGATGTAAATAAATACCCGCATTAAAAAAACAGCGAAACAAAACATAGAAAGATCCAGAATCAACCTTGAATAAGAAATGTCATAAATATAAATAGCTCTTTCCTAACTTAAGATGAATTATATCATGTAATTGTGTCCAGAAGTCACACAATCAGTTGTTTTCCAACTTTTCTAAATCTTTTTTATTTTTAAGTGAAACTAAGAAAGCAGTTCTCAAAATATCTTAAGTCTTCAAAAGTGTTTGAAGTTATTAGAGCTCAGTGGAGAAAAGAGAAAGACGAGTTATAACTGAGACAGTTCAATATTCTCAAGGGGGGTTTTTTCAGCAAAGCATTTTGTACTTTAGTTGGTAGTAGAGCTGTGGAGACCTGGTAGGTCTAGCATGTGTTGCAGGTCAGTGGCTATTGTTATTACAGAGATTGCTCAGAGAGCTGTGGCACACAACATGAAATTCCAGCTTTGCTGGAATTTGCTGCTTGTTCTGGATGCTCCAGTTGATTTGAACTGACTCTTGCTTGGCCCTCTCTGTGGGTCTCCCCCTGGAGGGGTCCATCACACCTAGTGTTGCACTCCAGATGTTAGGCAGCCATCCAGGCTCCTTTACTGCAGGAGAAAGGGAGCAACATCTCCAAAGGTGACTCATCTCCCACAGCAGTTATTTGTCTTCCAAGGGGATGACCTGTCATTTGCACATAATTCTCTCTCAGTCTGGTCTTTTGACTACAGTGGAGGCCTTAGTGAGTAACAGCAGAGTAGCTGTGGCTGTGCAGGCTCAAGGACTTAGACACCGCAAAGCTTGACTTTAGAGGTAATGCCTCTTATAGACCACCCTGTCAAAACATAAAGGGAGGTGGGATGAATCTCCTCAGATGTTCCTGACAGCAAAAGAGAAGGAATCATATCATCTTAACAGGTGTTATAAATCATGCACATACGTACACACACACAAGAGTTTCAAGGCACAAAACCATTTAGTGTTCTTACTCTTGGTGAAACTGTGCTTGGATGTCAACATTTATAAATTTTCTATCATCTTTGCAGATTTTATGTAATTTACATCTCAGATAGTGCCTGGAATCTACACTTCTCTGTAATTTTAGCAATTTTACCGACTCAGCAAGACAGCTATTCTATGTGACTTTATTAATCTCACAATAATGCAATAATACCTGTCTTGTATAATTTATTGCCTCATTCTTTTCTTGGGTACAGCCCTGTGTGTACACATGGCAATGCACTGATCAAGTATGCATTACAGTTTTAGATTATTGTCCTCCTGGCAGAAAAGAGGAGGAATATATGGCAGAAAAACCAAGGACAGTGAATATTATTTCACTATATTTTCATTTAGTTAAAAAAAAACAAAACAAAAACAAAAGAACACATATTTTTCATTAAATATTTCCAGAATTTTCTCTGCTAGTTTATTCTGATGTTTGAGAAGATTGGAGTTTGTCTGTTTTTCTACATGGAGGCTGCCAGTGCAGCGAAAGGGCTGTTTGTCAAGAC
Organism: Myiozetetes cayanensis; assembly: GCF_022539395.1. Lineage (NCBI taxonomy): Eukaryota > Metazoa > Chordata > Aves > Passeriformes > Tyrannidae > Myiozetetes > Myiozetetes cayanensis. The sequence continues at coordinate 15,303,832 of NW_026087742.1, forward strand.
ATGTAATTTGCTTTTACATGGCAAAATATCTGTAGCTAAACAAGTGTGGGGTTTTTTACTTAAAAACAAACAAAACAAAAAGAGGGAGTTTTTCATTTACACGGCCTTTTACTTGAAAACAATATTAAATGAACATATGAAATATGAATATGAACATGAAAGCAATAACTCATTTTGTAGAGTCATATCAGACCCCAGCACTTTCTGGGTAGCAAAGATAAAGATCATAAATATATCTGAATTATGATGGCTTATGGTTTGACTAAACACCTTATAATTATTTATGTACACAATGATACAATGGCAATACCCCAGTGTGCTGGGCAGCTCTTCACAAGGACTTTGACAGGTTGGAGAGATGGGCAGAGAAGAACAGTCTGGAGTTCAACAGAGGCAAGTACAGGGTCCTGCACCTGGGGAAGAATAACCCAAGGCACCAGCACAGGCTGGGGGCCAACCTGCTGGAAAACAGCTCTGTGGAGAGGGACTTGGGGGTCCTGGTGGACCACAAGCTGTCCATGACCCATTAGTGCCCTTGTTGCCAAGAAGGCCAGTGGGATCCTGGGGTGCATTACCAAGAGGACTGCCTGCAGGTCGAGGGAGGTGATCCTGTCCCTGTACTAACTAAGCCCTAGTCAAGCTGCATCTGGAGTGCTCTGTCCAGTTGTGGATTCCTAAGCACAAGAGAGACATGGAGCTCCTGGAGTGGGTCCAGAGGAGGGCAGTGAAGATGGTTAAGGGACTGAAGCATATCTCTTATGAGGAAAGACTGAGAAAACTGGGCCTGTTCATCCTTGAGACCACTGAGAGGGGACCTCACCAGTGTCTGTCAGTGTCTGCAGGGAGGTGTCAGGGATGGACCAGGCTCTGCTCTGTGGTACCAAGCAGTGGGACAAGAGACAACAGGCAGAAACGGATGCATAGGAAGTTCCAGCTGAACATGAGGAAGAATTTCTTTCCTGTACAGTAACCAAGCACTGGAACAGATGCCCAGAGAGGGCTTGGAGTCTCCTCCACTGGAGCTATTCCAAAACTGTCTGGACACAATCCTGGGCAAAGTGCTCTGGGATGACCCTGCCTGAGCAGACAGGTTGGACCAGATGACCCACTGCTGTCCCATCCAATCTGACCCATTCCATGATACTGTGTGATTAGTGAATTTCTTTGCCTTCTTTACGTTGGTGTATAATATCTTACAGAAATAATTTTGGGGAGGTTTTTTGCACCTTTACAAAAGACTAGTGCAATCAGGACTTCTGGAAAAGGTTACTCACTGATTGACTCCAGCAGTAAGACACATTTCAGAGGTGATATTAACATGAGAGATCTTAATTTCATTAAAGAAAGCCCCTTTGGCTTTCCACATTTCTCTTCTAGATGCCTAATCAAAAGTACCTTTTAAATAGAAAATGGAACCTTTTTTTCTTCTTCCAGCTCTCATGCTTTCAAAAGTCGACCACCTGCTGGGACATTTGCTTTGATTTAGTAGCCTAAATTTACTCCACCTGCTTATTTTTGGTTTTTTTAATGAAACAATAAAGCCAAAAAATTTCATGCAAGTTGTCTAGAAACCCCCTAGGAAAGATATTTCTGAAAGTCTTCCAGCATAGCATGAGTCTGGGCTTTTAGAATTGCTCTTAAAGATAAATGTTCTTGATTTTATGATCTATGGATTATGCCAATTCTCTTCTGTCAAGAAGCAGATTTATTCTGCTCCTTCTTTCATCCTACTGGTTGCTGCGTAACCCCTGCCCTCACATATTTTGGCTTGTCTTTCTCTTTACTGACATGTCCAAAGAATTTCTAAGGTCTATTGGACATGAACTCTGCAAGTTCAAAGAATTTTTACTTCTAACACCATACGACAGTGAAAATATTCATTACTATTTTCTGATTAATTAAATGAAATCTTAACAACAATATATCCACAACATAAAAACTGATAGGTGAAAGACTGAAAGGAACAAAGAATGAAGTTATAGAATAATTTTCCTTAGTACCAGGAAATTTTACCTAGCCATTATTTCAAACCTCCCTGCTTTTTCACAAAATCATTTGTTACTACATACATGTCCTATTATGGTTGAATCCTTTTTACAACCTTTGCTATGATTTCACACTTCATTATGTCTCCCTTCCAATAAAAAGAAAGCATGTTTTCAAACAAAGCATAATTACTAATAGAATTATGTTTCCATGGTTTTTTGTGAAATTGTTGTCTTTCCTTCCCACCATGATTTTGTTTTTCTTTTCTTTTCTTAAAACCCTTGAAGACAAATTGCTTATGGTCTATTTTACATCTAAAGCGTTTTTCCTCTGCTCTGTTAGTAAGCTAAGATGACATTAGGCCATGAGTTACGAGTAAACTAGATGAGAATTGAACTGGAACAGCTAATGAGTGTTTTTACTACAGTGTTAGAGGGATTCTGTGTCTGTTGCATGCATTTAAACCTATCTGGGACAGGATTTTTCTTCTCTGAACTTCTAAACTATCAGCTTATTTTGAGAGACATCACTCAGCAATGCAGCTACTGAAATGAATGAATAATGAAGTCCCTCTCATTTCTGAAGACCAACAGCTCTGTTAAGACTACAGATTCCAGTTAGCAAGAAAATGCCCTCATGATGCATTGAAAGCAAGACCAGTACTAGTGAGGCACATATGTAAACACATACATGCAAAGCTGTGGGTATCCATACAACTGATTTATATAATATCTTGCAAAAAAACCTCAGAGGATAAAAATGCTGTGGAATCCATGAAAAACTTGCTGAAGTAGAAGAAAAGCCAAATGCTGTTAGAGACCTGGAGATTATGCCTCCCTTTTCTTGTGAGATTCAAGGCTTCATTGTACAGTCCTAACATATGCAAGCAAAACTTTAGATTAGTGAAAAAACTCACACCTCCAGTACTAGGGTTCAGCTAGATGCCACAGATCTATTAATAGAGTTCTTAAAACCCAGGAAGGGTCTCTGTACTGTCTAAGGCACTGCTCTCAGAGTTGACAAGGTCAGCTAAAATTCCCGTGTGAATTCAGAGCCTGCATTTGCAAGGGCCAAATTCCTCTAGACACATCTGAGGTACCCTGGCATGAGAAAGTGATAAAAGAGCCACAAAACCCATCTTATCTCTTTCAGACCTGAAAACAACCTTTGAAACTTTTTTTCTCATTGTTGTGTTCCCTTTCATTTGACCATCAGCCAAATCGCTCCATAATCTCAACAGCTCCTGTTAGGGGCAGGAGGATTTACGTCACTGCTTTCCCCAGAGGAAACCAGATCACGGCATGTTGCTAACACACTTTCTAGAACTGATGATCAGGTCACATACAACAAAAAACTTTCGAATTTTATTCAAATTCCCCCTTTCCTTGTTTAAACTCTTTGCTGAATTCACAGTGTTTTCTTTCAGTAATAATGAACATCTGTGACAGCGGAGAAGCCAAAATAAACTCAGTCAAAGAAATTGTATGTAGTTATGCTAAACAAGTTTTATTCACAGGTTTAAGTTTCGTACTAAAAGGCATACAATATGTCTTCCTGCCCTGGTTTTCTGTGTTATTATACATATTATTAAAAGTAATGTATAGAATGCCAAAGGATTGGTATATTCTTAAGAAGATTTTTCAGTCATATTCTCCTGGAATAAAAAGCAGTTGTGCAGCTTTCAAGTCATACAAGAGGATCAGTTCTTACTGTGTGAAATGTTTTTCTTTATCATCATTACAAAAACTAGAGGTGCTGGTAGGTAACCCACTATAACCAATTCAGTCATCAGCCATCATTTAGGGTAAGGATTGACCTGGTCTCAGACAAAATCCTTGTTTGGATTGGAAACAACCTTAAAGACATCTGGTCCCAGCCATCCTGCCATGGGCAGGGACACCTTCCGCTAGACCAGGTTGCTCAGAGCCCCATCCAACCCAGCCTTAAACACATCCCATGATGGAGCTTCCACAATTTCTCTGAGCAACTTGTGCCAGTGCCTCACCTCTCTTTTTTTTATTGTTAAGTGCTATAGAAAGTGTTGCTTCAAATTCTCAAGTGCTATGAGAATGCTGGAACAAAACAAGTGTTCTAGAATATCTACTTGTGAGTTTACCTACACTAATCTACACTAATATTAAGAGATTGCACAGAGAAATTTATGGAAGTAAGGAAACTTATAATAAGTTATAATAAGGTATACTCAGATATAGGAAAAGACAGCTTCTGCCCCAGAGAGCCTAAAATACACATTGAAAAGACAGAAATTAGGAGATTTGAAGTTATGGAAAATAATCTAGAATAAACATTTCAAGTTACCCAGCTTTCAACAGCTATGCTGCCATTAATATACTTGGGATGCCTTAGTCTATACAAATGACATAAAGAAATTACTCTCAAAAAGTAATTTTTGCTTTTCTTTTTTAAAGATTCTTTTCTTCTGGTAAAGAAAAAAAAATTCTACTAGTTGGGAAGAACTGAGAAAGCTCCTCTGGCACAAAGCCAGCATTGAGTGCTCACTAAATTTAATAAAATGTGATTACACAAGACAGAAACAAAGTTGAGGACTCCAACTCTGTTTCAGTATTGGTTGGTTTTCAAACAAACAAATTAAAAGATATCATTCTACCCTGTGCTAGCAGGAAGACATGTGTGGATTACGCAAACCGTAAAATCCACATTTCCAGAATATCATCCAGCTTGCCCCAAGTGGAGGGAGACAACATCTGTCTTTGAAGAGAGATTACAGAAGAAAATGAGGACTCACTTCACCTTTAAAGCCCCTTAAGATGTTAAAAAACCCCATCCTTCCCATCACAGAGCTGGCTACTGATGGATGGTTAGGTACAAAGAAGAGCTGCATCATTATCCACAGCAAACAAAAACCACACCTTTTTAAATTGTCTTTCAGATCACGTATCTCATACAATAACTTTCTTTAAAGCATTGCTTGTAGCCAACTCCTATGAACATATTTCAGTCCACAGTCTGGGTCAAAGTCCTTTGCTCTGAGCATAAATACCTCCCTGTACTTTGGTGGAATTTGAAGAAGGGCTTTACCCAAAGTCAGAAAGAGGATCAACTTTCAGGAAATCAGGACATGGAAGGCATTATATAGTTTCACTCTGTATACAGAACACTGAACAGAAAAACAGGGAGATTAAAAACAAAAGTAAAGATCTTTATAATATGGACAAAATGTCATATCGGCTGCAATGTAATTTGACTAAATTAATTTTAGGGATCTGCAATTAAACAGAAATAAATCTTCCCATTCTAAACTTTACCTTTGATGTATGAAGTGATCGACCTGGGGAGAAGAGCATAATACAATCATGACCTGCTACATCAGTGGGTATTTCCTTTTCCACATTCTTTGATCAGTATTGATCTGGTAGAAGATATTAAAGTGAATTCTAATTTGCCATCATAAAAGAATACTTCTTGCCTCATAAACTTGCATAAACATCTTTACTGAGTAATTACATGGTTTTCAGAAAACACTTTTTGTATTTCTAAGGATTTACAAACTACTTAGACTAAAAGATTTAAAAATTAAATTTTTGCTTCAGCCAAAAGCACAACTGAAAATAGTTATCAACCAGGCATGAATTAAGGAAAACATTGCTCCACAAAAGAAATTTTCTTTTATTTTTCAAGGAACTACCAAGAAGAACCTAAAAGTTGTATGACCGAGAAAATTATTTGTAGAATCAGAATGAGAATTTAAGAACCCCTGGAGAAACTTCAGTTTCACTGGATTCCTCTTTGTTTTTGTAAACCTTTGAACAAGACTCAAACTTAAACGTGATTTTTATAAGGAAAAAAAACCCAAATGATATATGAAAGGTTCATACCTTTTTGAAATCCTGAAAGGCAGATTAATATAGATTTTGTTTAAAAGCACTCTAAAAATCCTAAAATAAAACCGCTTCAGATTTAAATGATTGGAAAATATGTTACCAAAAAAATCTAAACAAAAGTTTCTGGCTGATCCAGAATTCTGTAATGATTTTTCCTATAAAAATGAAGGCCAAGAACTCACAGATTCACTCCTTCTCACTTTTGCTTCTGAGTTTAAAGTTATCTTGAAGTGAGAAAAGGAGGCAACCAGGAAACTTTTGTCTTATCTGGAGTATTTCCCTCCAAATTCTCTCTCATTGTCCATGTTCAAAATAAATCTTAATCTCTATGATTTATTTCAAGTTCCTAGTTCTTACCCAAAGCCTACAACAGCTTTCATGTCTCTGTTGCATCTTTGAAGCTACAGATGTAATTTTTACATCAATATGTTAATCCCAAAGACCACTGTAATTTAAAACCAGTCATGAGTTGTTACAGTATTCTCACCATCATCAGAGGCTTCACAGATTCCATCCGTTCTCTAAGTAAATATTAAAGCTGGTAGCAGAATACTTAACCACCTCTCCCTGCATATTTTATCATCTCTGTCACATCTGTGACAAAAATCTTCACTTAGGTTCAATCAAATTAACTCTAGTGTTCAACAGAATTTAAACACCATTGACCATGTAGAACGAGGAAAACCCATTTCTGCCAGCTGCTTTTCTTGCCCATTTCAGCAGTGAAAAAAGCATTTATTCTGAAAATTTCATCATTCTAATCTTGTCCAAGGGTGTCATAGACAGGTTGACAATTCTGAGAACTTCCACAGTTTACAGAAAGGCTGCACATCTGCACAGAAAATCAAATGAGAAAGAGTTTGGTGTTTCTAATGAAGTTTTTCTATGCTTAATTTCTATGCTTATCTCACATTTTGATGCGCTCAATGCAGATGATCACCTTAGATGGTGCAAAAGATCTCCTACTAAAGTTTTTCCCTGCTACACAAAAAAATTAATGCACAATATTAAAAGAATGTCTAGTATCTAAACTCCTGAAGATCTCAGATCTAGCTAGATGTCTAAATTCTAAGTTTGGACCAAAAGACTTGCAAAAAAAGACAGTCAACCCATGGTTACTGAAACTAATACATAGTTAGTAGTTTACTCTATGAAATTTTTTCCACTAAAACTTATTGTTTACCCAAGACATCACTGTTTAAACTAAAATAGTTGATTTTAATGGTTAGCTCAGTCCATCATTAAAAGAAAATCTAATTTAAACCAAGCTGACTTCTAATTTAATTTCTTTCCTGAAAAGGGTCTAACATTAGGAAGATACAAACTACATTATTTATCAAGGTTTTTGTCCTAAACACCAACCCAACAAAACCAAAAAAAAAAATTTAATTATATTCACCCTAATTTTGCCTAGCTGGAGTCTAACAGCAAATGGAATAGTCTTCTACATGGATGTGTAGGAGTTCCACCTATTTCACGTGTGGCTACCTTGAAGGTCATGTTTGCTAGGCCTCTAGTATTGAAACCAACAGATTTAACCTTTTCTGCACAATAGGTAGCAACTATATTAATCTGTGGGGATTCCAGGAAGTCTCAGGGAAAGGAGACAAGTTTTCCAAAACATCCATAAGGTTCTCACAGTGTTCCAGTAGGATGCACAGTCTGCAAATGCTAATATTTCATAGTCAAACAGGAGCTGCTGGAATTTCGGGGGACTGGGAATGAAATAGGTTTCAAATGGTGATGTGCCATAAGCCACCTGGGGTGCATCACTGAGGCACATGGAATTTTTCCTTGCAATTTGCTTTTAAATAAAATTAAATTAGAACCATGGCTTATCTGAAGAAATTTGGTATTACAAGATATGTAATGAAAGTTATATTATATTCTTTAAACTTTCTGTGGAGGGTAGGCTTTTAATTTTTGATAACTGGGTTCGATATTCTTTAGCATGCCACTGGTTATTTTTCTTGGGCACATCTCTGCAGTTCTTCTGGAATAGCATGTGTGTGTAGATTCCCATTAGAAAAATAGAGAAGTGGTTGAATAATGGTGCTTTGAATATGCAGAAGACATTGTATGGTCCCACACACTCATTCAAGACCAGAATGACCCTGTGGTTACAGCATTAGTTTGGGATCTTGAAATTGTTTCATGAACTTCTTGTGCGGCAGTGAAGAAACTACTGATGCTCTGGGTTCTTATTCCCACCAGTAAAGCAGGAGTAATATTTCCTTCTCCCATCGGTTCCATTTTGATTATCCACATATTTCCAAAGAATACAGCCTAAAAGTATTAAGATTTCTTAGTATCCGGTGTTGTTTAGACCTACACAAATATTCCTATGCTGGACTGGCAAAGGCAGAGGAAGGAGAATGAAGTATTGGGATTTTCAAGGGGAGGAACTAACGCAGACAGGACCTTTAGGTCAAATCTTCAGTTTTACAGTACAAAGTTAGTAATAAATATAATTTCTTGGATAAAAGTTAATGGCACTTATAGTATCAACCTAGGAGCAACAGTCCACTCCTGGAAGCAAGGCCTGGGGGTTTTGAGACACAGAACAACAGACCTGAACCAGGCCTGAATGACAGGATAGGTTCTAAAAGGCTGGTTTTCCTTTTCATGTGCTGTTCAGTTCCCTGCTGCTCCATGTGAATAAAAGTTGAAATGATGAAATACTATGGGAAAAGCCACTCTTTCCATATTTCTGGCCTGACCAAAATCCAAAAGGACCAAATGAGTCAACATTTCTTTTTTTTCTAGATTTGTGACTCTGCTAATTCAACATATGTGTTTAAGCATCAGGGTCCAAGTTCTTAGAAATACTAAGCACAATACAAAATCTCCCTCAAGTCTGCGGCAGTTACAGGTGTCCTGAGCAATGGCAGCAGTGAAAGTATCAGCACAAATTAAGGATTGTAGTCTCAGTTAAAATTAGATGGAGTATCTAAATTCTTCACAGCAATCTCATTGCAAAGTTGAACTTTTCCTGTGCTTTTGTATCCTCCATTAAGAACTTCTGTTCCTAGCAACAAAACCGGTGATTCAGTGAGCAAATTATCCTCTTTTCCACATTTCAGTGTTCTGGAAAGCGCTGCAAGCTCAGCACTAAGCTTTGCCACAACACCTACTAAAGCCTACGGAAAGACTGCCACTGACTTCACAGAGGGTTAGATTAAGTCATGGGGCTTGGCAGACTTCTGTGGTCTAAATCCTGAAAATTCACATGCCTATATTAACAGTAACACCAGGCTGGCCCTCTGCTGCACATTGCATTTTCCTCTTATGCCCTATATATCCACAAGTTTAACAAAATTTGCCAGCCAGGAGCACCATTTTCAGAATTGGCACTTTATCCCCACACACTAAAGTTTAAGCACAACTTCTTGACTGTTAACCATAAATGACTTTCAGAAAAAGTACCTTTCCCTTGAGCTTCTGTATCTCTGTGAGGAATAAAGAGCTCTGTTCTTTATTCCTTTCCTTATGCTTTTCCTCTTTCCAATCCTTCACACTTGAGAGGCTACAGGTCTGTGAGACTTCAATCAGTATTTTGTTTCCCTAATTCAAGTGAAGACTTTCATTTGTACTCATACAGATCCTTCTACTTTGGATTAAAAAAAAAAAAAAGAAAGTCAAATGTGCATTATTACAGCCAGTGTGAATTTACCAAATTATTCCATGATCCTATGTGTGATGGTACAATAGAGCTGGAAGTTACTTATATTCACTGAGACAACCAGGTGTTACAACACAAGATGATGTGTGGCAAAAAACCTTAAAAAGCTGGTAATGTATTCCCTGCCCACAGTATTTTGGCTTTTTCTTAGGGACAAGTGAACCTCAAAACATTCAGAGATATAGATCAGCTTGTGCAAGAATCCATAACCTGAAGGATGTGGTTTTGTGTGTTTTATTTAATTGTTTTTACTGCGTGGCTGAATAGTCCTGGTGAAGGATTTGGCCTGGAAGCAGAATAATGTTTTTCTTAATTTGCCAGTGTTTGCTCATTTCTAACATGTTAGCACAGGAAGAACAGCAATATTGCAAGAAATATAATCTTGGCAGCATTTTAAGTACATCCCAGTTCATTAAGATTTTCTTAAAAACAGAAAATACTTCTATTGATCAAAAAGTAATGGTGTATAATGTTCAAATAATCTGATTATGCTAGTTGACTTGCAGTTTGTATTACTACTTTTACACTTTGTACTAATTCAGGGTTTTATCACAAAACCCCTGAGATTTCTCTGTGCTTTGCAAAACACGGTTTTCATTACTCATAGGTACACTGCTTTTAATTGTGACAGATTTGGAACAGTATATGTAAATATAATATAAATTAAATATATATATTAAAAATATATAAACATATATAAATAAATATATAAAAATATATATAAATAATATAAATATAAATATAAAATTAAAATATAAATTAGTGATGCAGAATGTGGAGAAGGGTCGAGGCCTTAAAGTAAAGAAGTGAAAAGAGATATGCACAAATAGAATTTTGTAATCTTCAGAAAGTACTCTGAAGAGCTACTGTAATTTTTTGGGGGGATTATGAAGGAAACTGTTTATTCAAATTTGTTACCTCTCCTGGGATAACAGCATAAGACAGTTAAAACAAAGGTCAACCAAACTCCTTAAATTAGCCAAGACAAGTGAAAATATGCATACTAAGTTGCATACGTACTTTTAGTGCTGTTAAGATCGAGTATCCACACAAACGAGAGTGTGTGCTTCACTTCAGTTATAAAGACTTTAATAGAACTTTGAAATATAACTGAAAAAATTTGCAATCTAAGGTAAGAATCTCATTCATCCCAGTGAGGTTTGAAACACAATTTTGGTGCACAAGTCAAGTTTAGAAGTCAAGAAACATTTTCATGTTAATGTGAGGATAGACTGTGTAATTAGAGCATATTTAGAAAGCTCAGTTGGAACAAAAGGCTCTTGAACACAATAGTTTTACAATAAAACAAAACAAATAAAAACACTGTCAAGGTAAAGTTACCACTTTTGCCAAGAAAGGAAGTATACATACATGAATGTCATATAAAAATTAAATAAGTTTTCTTTGATCTGTTAACAAGAAAGCTAAACAAGCCAGTGGATATTCTGCAAATAACTTCTCATTATTAGATTTTTTTTTGATGTTCACATTCCTTCCCAAAAAGAACAAACATGGGTCCTCTGGGAGAAGAGACCTGAAAGCCAGAAATAATCACTCTCTACCCATCCTATTGTTAGGTGATGTCCAAGGTTAAGAGTTTTGTAGAACTGAAGACGAAGACCGTTTAGCTCATTTCCTTCAAATGACTTCATGCGAATAGCAACAGGACTTTAGGCAGGTTTAAGCAAGTAAATATTATCCTCTTTGGTTTTGTGAATTTTAATTTACTTTTCTACACTTCTGGACTACTGTCCTTCATTCTTCATTTAAAAATCCAGGTTTTGAGAAACTAGATTAAGCCTTTGTGTTCTACCCATCATCAGTCAGCAGTGACTAATGCAGTGGGGTGGGAGTGCACTTCACGGGCCTCTGCACAGTGTCACTGAGTGGCATTACGTGGCACAACTGCTGCACACCCCCTCAAGTGCCTTGTCCAGCTCTGATCTCTTGCTGGCCCCCACAAACTACCCACACTGAAGGCTCTGAGAGCACAACCACTTGCCCTACTACCAATATTTTGGAAGTGCCTTTTTTCTTGGAAGAGCTATTAAACCCCTCTCCATAAACCTCACAGCCTCTCCTCTGTGTAGCACGCAGACTCTGCTTGCCTGCAGCAGATGGTCCCTGGCCCCCAGCCCCATCACCTGCAGTCTGCAGGGTCACTCAGGAGTCAAGGTGGAGCCAGACAGTCTGCTCTATTTTACAGCTGACAGTTCCTGCTGGATTACGGGCACCAGAAAGAACCTAGACCAGAAAATAAAGTTAATCATTACAGATCATAGAATCTTAATCGTAAATGGTGGGTTCTTCCTTGTATGTCAGATATTTATTTCCCTCTTCTCATGTCAGCCTCCACCAAGAGGACAGGTGAGCAGCTCCACAGGCAAGAACTGCATGGACCAGAAAATTGTCCAGCTGTTTGCATGTCCAAAGGCAAGTTAAGCAGTTACTTTCTCCTGGAACTGCAAATTACCTCATCATGTTTAATACTTCTAAGTTCACCTGAGGAAGTCTTAATCTTAGAGTTAATCATTCAGTGCACATCTGACCAAGGCCCCTGGCAATGAAAAATATTCCAAAGTACTTTTAGTAGATGGATGCTATCACTTTACAGTATAGAGTGCCAAATAATATATTAAAAAAGACACTAAATGCAACTAATTTTCAGTCAGGAATATGAGGTTAAGGAAAAAGGTTTTGGAATGCAATCATGACTACAGAAAAAGCAGCATTTAGTTTAACAGAAAAATCAACGCACCAAAGATTCAATTCTGCAAGAGTAGGTGTTCAGCAAGTCAGGTGTCTTAAACTCACCACTAGTTTTAAGAACAATGTAGCATATCATTCCATTTGGAAATTCTATCATTATAAACATGAAAAAAATTGATTTATGTAATATGATCTACACGAGTAAGAGTAAGACTAAAACTTTGGACCATCACAGATGTATATGTGTATTAAAAGGATACTTGCACAACCATTATCTTCCTTCATATGTTTCTTGTCTGCCATCAGTTTTAGGTGAGCATTGTATATTTGTAGAAAGCTTATTTAATGGGAAAAAAGTGAAACTGGGAAGGAAACTATCTTCATAGCAATGCTCAATCATTTTATTCAAAACTTTAATTAAAATTTGAAATAAAAGGTATACTTTTTCTTGTTCAAAAAATGATGAGAATTGCAGTAAAGAAAATGGGGATTTATATCTCTATGGAATTCCTTTTAGCTTCAATTTATCTAATCAAGTCAAAAGCATAAGTTACCTATCAAGAGCAAAATGTTACATTTGACTCAAAGAAACACTTGAGTTCTAAATGTATTGTGATTCATAGCTATTTAAATATTTCAAAAAATTACTATTAAAACCTTGATAGTACCACTACCATTAAAAAAAAATCTATAAAGCTTTTCAAGTTATATTCACTTTCTGTGAGGTCTTGCAAACTTTTAGTCTTAGTTCAGTAAAATATTTCAATGCTATACAGTCTTCTTTGTGAGTTTACCATACAACAACAGTAACAACAAAAATAACAACAAAGCCAAATTCTTGAAGACTTCTGTTTCCAGTCTTTTCTTGAAGCTCCAATTATTGGTTTTCTTCACTGCCTCATCTATAATCATGCTATTCCAAAGGAAAGGTTTTGTACAGGTTTACTGTGAGCAGTATTTATACATATAGTTTCTACTTCACTATATTTGATTTTTCAAGTCTGTGCTGCCAAGAAACTGCACATTTACAAAAAAAATATTTACCATACCATGGCCTAAATGAAACATTAAAGTTTGTATGAAATACCATCTGCACAGATTAACAAATTAAGGCCTCAAAACTGCCAGTCAACACATAGAGACAGCGCTGCTATATTGATGTTCACACAGAATTCTAATGAATTTCAGTGAACCTCATTATGTGGTTCCACATGCTCAGCCATCTGTAGGATGAGGGTTTGACTTGGCTCCTTAGGAGTCACTGATGAGCTTCAGGCCCTACCATCTTGCAACAAAGCCCATGAAGACAAAGCTCATCAATTGCAAAGGCTGCATTTACGCTGTGTTCATTGCAGGATCTTAGATTCAGGCAATTAGCAGACAATATCAAAATGATTGGGCTTTGATCTAGCAGCTCTTATCATCCAGGAGTCCTAGCAGAGGAGCATGGTTTTATCCCTCTTGAAGGTAACACCTGAAAGCATGCAAGACACACATTAAACAATGGATGCTTTAGTACCCAGTCGATTACCTGCCGTGTTTTATCAGATTTTTTAATTCACATTAAAAGGGGTTAATTCTTCTAGAATGTATCCCAAAAGAAGGCATCATCCATTTTCATTGGGCCAAGATATGATCATAACCAGAAGTTTGTGGAGGTAGAAAAAGCCAATCTGAACATTAATGAGCTATGAAATACTATCTAAACCACAAAATAACTGTTATTAAATCCTGGGGAACTATCAAGGAAAACAACTAAAAAAATCACATTCAAATTAATTAAACCAATCTTATTCAAGTTTCTTTTATGTTCATCCATAAAGTTTATAATTAGCTAGCAACATAAGAAACAAGGGAGATTGCTTTTCAGTGACTTTATCTGATAAATTAACCTAATTTACCAGAATAGCTATGCTCAAAGCAACAAAAAAATTAGGTTTTGTGTTCTTCAGGATCAGTTGTAGCATTTTAATATGTCTAAATCTGTATACCTTTGCTGCTTATTTCTAAATATAGCACATTGTTTTGCTGTTAAAAATAGCCTTCTTTATTCATCACGTACTCAGTACGATGGCGACACACTGTCTGTTCTAGCACACATGAAGTGTCGAATCTTCTGGCAAACAACAAGCTTGGGAAGAAAATAAACCTGAGGTAACTCTCTATAGTCTTGCAATTGTTAGGGATGTGGTCCCAGAGCGTAAACTGCTACATGATGAAATAGGATGCAATATTGTTGATTGACTCTCTTTTTTTTTTTGCTGTATGTATAACAAACAGTAACTTTTCCAGAAGTTCTTATCCACTTTTCCCTAGAAATATGGAAGTAGTGTATTGCTCAAAGCACTATTTTTGAGGTTGGCTTTTAGTTTAGCTAGAAATATTCTTGGATAGGTAGCAGAAACCCACGCTAGAGTTCACAGAAGTTAAATGTCCAGATCAGAACTGCTATCTTCACACAAGGTTTGATTTTCTTCTTTTTTAAAATAATGTCATGAATACACTGTGATCCTAAAACAAAAATCGAAAAGGGCAATGAATATTCTTAGCAAGGAAAAATAATCTGCCTTCATCTTTTACTCACAAAAATGAAAAACATTTACGTTAGAATTAGCCTGGAAACATATCTTTTAGCAATAAAATTAGATAGTAAACCAGAAAGTTAATGCAATAATAGTGAAGATGTCCTTTGTTTTTCACAGATCACACTACACAGACTGCAGCATGTGCCACTTACTATTAAAAATAGATAATGGCAAGTATTTGAAGGAAGTAAACAGACAGTCCAAGTCCACTAATCCAACATATAATAACATTTGCCCTCAAATCAGGAACATATAGCTATAACTGATGTGCTGAAAGAAAGCAAACACAGAATATTTATTGAGATTCTCACCAGATGACCATTCAGATTTGATGTTACCTCAAGATAAATTTGACAGAACAGTCATTTTGCTCTAAATTACATAGACAGTGTTAATTTAAACACGTCACTAGCAGATGTTAAACCAGTGAATCTGTCTCTACCTAGAATGTGTAAAAGAAAAACTATGCGAAAGACTTAGAAGTTCTAAACTTCTATTTTTTTTCCTTTTATTACCAATCATTAATCTGAGAGATGTCACCCAACAAGTTGTTTATTTAGCTCTTGATCTTTATTAGTCATAATTTTATAGATAATTTTTAGTTTCTCTTAGGGAGTTGCTTATAGAGTTACTGAAGTAAATGCTTTTATGCTTTTAGGCCTAACAAATCTTTGCCCTGCAAAAAATTACATTTGTGTAAAACCACCTGCAGGACTGGAGACTAAAGGATTTGGTCCATATTTTTTCCTTAGAAAGCTAGTCCCAAACCAAATCTGTTTCTCTCCAGAGAAAAGTGGGCTTATTCTCGATCAGGTTTTTGTGCCTAATGCTAACTAATGCCTCAGCAGCTCCCAAGTCTAGGAGTTGCAACTCCACTAAATCATCAGTTTCCCTTTCTAACCCAAATTTAGCACCAATTTTCTAACACTAAGGTGGATTCATGCAACTGAAAATTCACCTGTTTAGTGCGTGTGTGCACAGCCGTACAGGCAGGAGCACATTCTCCACACAGCCAACCAACATTACATCACCATCCTAAAGCATTTGCAACTTTATGAAAAGGAAGAAATTCAATATATCATTATTTGTAGTAAGAAGCCGACTTCTTGCTGGCAGAGAAAAATCTCTGACAATGTTGCTGAGCAAGCAATTGTTAGTCAAGCAAATCATTTGGAGACAGGCAAATCTATAGACATCATCATGCACACCCTGGTGCTGTCTCTGCTAGTTCTTCCCTCCATTCTCCTGTAAAGGCTGTTCTGCCTTTTTGCTACCACCAGATGCTTTGGTTTTCCATGGTCATGTCAGTGTAAGAACAAAGGGTATGTACACAGGGAAGGAATGTTAGGCACTGTTAAGATAAGGAAGGCACAAACAGTTTCTTTTCTCAGAATGTACAAACCTTGTTTTTAATGATTTCCCCACAAATCCAGAGATTATTCAAAATGCACACACTGACTGACAACAACTCCCCTAAGCAGACTTGGTTGTCCTTATTCAGTGGGAACTGTGACTGTTCCTCAGTGTAGTCCCAAACACATCTCTCTGCCCCTGACACGGGCAGTAAGAGAACAGCCTCTTCCATAACTTTAATGATACATTTCCTGCTTATTGCTCTAGTCTGTCTGTCCTTGCTGTGGGTTTTTTTGTCAAAACACTTAAGAAATGTTTAAATATTCTTTTGCACAAATATTGTGGGGGTTTTATGGCCTTATTAGGCCAAATTTATCTCAGGCAGAATTCTTTGTATTCACACAGAACAATAAAAACTTACTGAAACTTGACCAGTTTGCGTCAAACCATGAATTTCTGGATCACACCACATTTTGTTTTCAAAGAAGACATACTAAGTAATTCTGAAAGCTGCTGTACAGAGCTTAATTTGGTAGTGACATGGGAGATGATGTTACTAATGATTTTAGGCCTAGTTCTCTTTCATATAAATACTCCCTCAGACCTTTGAAGGAAATTGGGACCACAGGAATAGAACTTTTGCTTTAGCTACTCGAGATCTTTCCCATCTTACCTGTGCTGAAGAGAGTGTTAATCTAAATAGTAGTCTTGTTTACATTATGTGAATGGAATCCCCTCACATGGGCCCAAAGGTGAAAAATTTGGAATCAGCTATTGGCTAATCTTGCTAACAGGTGCTACAGTTAGACGTGGAGGTCACCACAGTGTTTGTTTAGAAAGTATGGTCAGCTTCTGGCCCCTCATTTTCAGCGTATAGTATCAGGCCACACAAGCAAGTGGCTGGCAAATAAGCTTGTATGGGAAGGTATCCTAATAGCTCTTCTGAGGGAATTAGCTTTGCCTTATGTTAAATATACTTGAGTGGATTATATTATTTTTTTTCCCTTGCACACTGAACCCAAATTTGCCATTCATAATCAGGAGGTTTTCATGTGTTCCATGTGTTGTAAACTGCCTCTCAGAAACAGAGAGCCCATGTCTTTTTCAACATTAATCAGCTGGAATAAGAAACAGCATGGAATAAGAAGTCAATGTTAAGTAGGCATTAGAGACTCCAAAAGCTGTTAGCATTGTCTGACTAATAGGCAGTGGTCAGGAAATTGTAACTTTGCAGGCTGATAATACCACCATTACTTTGAAGTGATGCACACACCAGCAGAGAAGGAACACTACAGTTTCTAGAACAAAAGGCATCCTGCACACACTAAGGGAAGGAGTGGGAGAAAGCAGACATGAAAGCAGATGAAAGAATAGAAAAGGGGTTTTTGGTTTACTAAGCTACCAGAGAACCAAAACTGTACATGTCGGGCAAAGGAAAACAACTACGCACACACAAGGAAAAAGCCAAATGTGTGGGATTCTAGTTGCTGCTGAATACTTTATTCCTCTGGATCAACACCAGTATATGAAAGAACACAGCAGAGAACAGTGGGAATTCCTCCAAGACTAAAAGGAAGATAGAAGTTATTAATTAGAACTTGATATAAAGTATGTGGATGGAACCTATAAATGAAAAAATCCAAGCAGAAGTCTACGAGCAGAGAGTGAAAGGTTAACTGCCCCTGATATTTTTATTCAAATTACCCGAGAGTTGGAGTGAGGCACTGTTCAGCTTGTGCATGGGTAGTCAAAGCTGACCCACAGATAGTTGGCAATGGTAGCCACGTTAAAACTTACTTTATGCTGTTCCAAAACACTCCAGGGTAATAGCTGAAGGTTTGATCATGAAGGTTTGCCCTTCAGTCAAAGCAACACAGTTTTCTGCTTGGATGACACTGGCACTTTATCTTTGATTCTTTTAATGTTCAATACCACCTATGACAGAAAAACAGATCATTTCTTAGTATGGCACATCTTGTCCCAGGCTATTCAAACTTGTATTTTCCATGACTTAGAGGAGAAGAAAAATCAGAGAAAGACATACAAACAGAGGATAGATTGCTTTTTAGTTAAAAGTTCAGGAAATGTTTTCCCAATCCGGGCAGATTATGCTGGTAACTGAGAAGCTGAAGAACAGCCCATCATGAAGATAATTTTTTCCCTTTTTCATTCCTTCATTAGCCTAGAGATAGCAATGCCCCTGTGGGGCCTCACTTCTGATTCTCTGACGAAAGCCGAGCAGCCTTCAGAGCCGCAAGATGAGATAAAGCTGCAGCTATGAACAGTGGGGCAGAAGATTTGGCATCTTTCCCTCCCACAGACTTTCATTAGAGGTCAAGCAAACTACTTAGGCCTGCTATTACAGAGATGAAAGAAGAACAGTTTTGTGATACTGCTGATATATGCAAATAAATAAATGAAATAGGAGAGACAATTGAGGCTCCTTGATTCCAGTTAGCAAAACACAAAATGACAGCTTTCACAACAGACTGTTTCTGGAACGCTTTTCAACCTTCTGACCTCAAAGTCTTCTAGTCCAGGAAAGGACAGTTTGTTACATGGTGCCTGAGTTCAGTGACTATACAGGCTTTATATTGCAGTAAATTCATTCACCTCCTTTTTTTATCCCTCCGGCATTCCCAGGTATTTTATTAGGCAGTGGTGTGTCATGGTTTGGGAATGGTACTCCCCAGTTTAGTGCTCCCACTAAGAGTCTCCAGATCACACTGTCACTTGCTGGCTCTTCTCTCCCCCTCTTCATGCGGCAGGATGGAGATGAGAATAGGACATGAGAAAGGTAAAGATCCTGGGTTTAGATAAAAGCAATTTACTGGAAACAGCAATGAGATAAGAAAACGATACTAACGGCACAGTAATGGCAACAAAACTAATGAAAGAAGGTACAAGAAAGAGGTGAACGATTCACACTGAAAATCCCCAACAACAGACAATACCCAACTGCTCCCTCTGCCAATCCCAGAAGAGATCCCCTTCCCCTCACCCCTGCCAATGCTGTAAGGTGGTATAGAATAACCTCTCGGTCAAAGCCATGGCCCATCCTGGCTACTACAAAAATTACAGAATTGACCAGGTTGGAAAAGACCTCTGACATCATTGAGTCCAACCCTTGATCCAACCCCCCTGTGGTTACCAGCCCATGGCACTAATGCCACGTCCAGTCTCATCTTAAAAACCTCCAGGGATGATGAATCCACCACCTCCCTGGGCAGCCCATTCCAATGTCTGATTACTCCCTCTCTGAAAAATTTTTTCATAATATTCAACCTAAACAATATTCCTCTGGCACAGCTTAAGACCATGCCTTCTTGTCCTATTGCTGCTTGCCTGGGAGAAGAGACCAACCCCCCCCTGGTTACAACCTCCTTGCTGGTAGCTGTGCGCTGAGTACAGGGGAAGGATCACTTCCCTGGTTCTGCTGGTCACACTGTTCCTGATAGAGGCCAGGATGTCATTGGCCTTCTTGGCCACCTGGGCACACTGCTGGCTCATGTTCAGCTTCCTGTTAATGCAAACACCCAGGTCCCTTTCCACCTGGCTGCTCTCCAGCCACTCTGTCCCCAGCCTGTAGGGGGTTGTTGTGGCCAACAACCCTGTCCTGGCCAAAACCAGATGTAAGGTTATAGGTAAGGCCAGATAAATGAAGAAAAAGGCTCCTGATGGTTTCCTGAAAACACCCTGCACCTGTGGAGACATTCCCAGAAACTGATAAAAGGATTAAAACAAAGAAAGGAGTGATATGGAGACAACACGGCCTTTTTTCACGAACATCCTGGCTGACAGAAACTTGTGAAGTGGACTCTTGGGCCTATTTCATCTGTCTATCACCCCAAAATTTGTTTATTTACTATAGCCACTCAAACTGCCTAAAGAAAAAGGTATAAAAAGAGATTGGACGTAAACAAAAATCAGGGAGAAGTTCCATCCACTCTGAGGAGGTAATCGACAGGCCACCTTTCTCTCCCTCCACCTTCTTGGGACATCTTGGGGTGAGTGATGGCTTTATACATACACACTAATTTTACTTTTGCTCCATAGCACTTTAAAACTTTTACTTATTCTTTGTTAGTTCTTTTACCTTAGGGCAGGTGCTTAAGTTTTTGCTTTACTTATTCTTTGTAAGTCATCTTGCTTATTTGTAAGTTGCTTTTGCTTTAGGGCACAGCTTAAGTTTCAGCTTTAAGTTTGTAAGTTATTTGTAAGTTGCTTTAAAGTGTGTGGTTTGTGAGTGGCTTTACTTTAGAGGTGTTGCTTAGGTTTTGAGGTATTAACATGCTTCACCTTAGAGCAAACACACCCGGCCCTGTTGTTGCTACATGGTTTCAGTATAACTTCTGTAGTTAAACGTTATCATCGACAACACAAA
This sequence comes from Myiozetetes cayanensis, assembly GCF_022539395.1. Classification (NCBI taxonomy): domain Eukaryota; kingdom Metazoa; phylum Chordata; class Aves; order Passeriformes; family Tyrannidae; genus Myiozetetes; species Myiozetetes cayanensis. The sequence continues at coordinate 15,324,394 of NW_026087742.1, forward strand.
CCCTATAATTTGTCACAAATTTGTATTAATAAACGTGATTTTTTTGTGAACTGTTAGAGTGACTCCATTTTTAGGTGCTGACAGTTTTGTAGACAGCAAAATAACGCATAGGAGAAACTTGCTGAGGGGTTTTCCTACTGCTATTGAGGGTAGCCCGTATTTAAAAAGGTATCAAATGTCCTGTCCATCTCAGTGAACCTCTTAAGTGAAGGGTCTCATTAGGTGAGACGCTAACAGACTGTTCTGGACCTTAAAAGACTTTGATCTCCTGGGGGACAATGACAGACAAAAAAATAAATTAATACAGGTTGGACAGAAAATTCATCTAACCCTTTCCACCTGACGTGAGGACATGGTGTTACAGAATCTGTCAATAAACTCCATGGTGCTCCTGGGACCTTGATAGAGACAGTCCACAGTAGATCTCACATGTCAGAAAGAAAAGAAAACCCAGACCTAGCTTTTGCAGCCATTACCACTACAACAGAAAGTAGAAATCAGGAAGGCCCTACAACCCAGTAAATGGACAAGTTTTAAAACAGCAAAACTAAATTTTGTGCCATCTTCTGAACTGAAGGATATTGCCAGGAATTTGTAAAGCATCAAGTTTATACTGCTTCCTAAAATATTCATATGGTTCCATTCAGAAAGCTATAAAGATGAAATTAAGATACGGAAAAAAACCATACTAACCTGCATATTTTCCAATTTAGAATAAGTAATAAAGATTACTTTTATTATTTCCCTCCACCAACAGAGAACTACCACACAGTCAAGAGAAGACAGAAGCTGCTGCCTGCTTTCTAAGATCCTGTTAAACTCGGGACCATTCAGTGTCCTTTAATTAGAAAGATGGATTAAAGTGCAAGGAAGCATAGCAGCTTATTAGTTGCTCCTCTCCAAAGCACAGATGATAGGACAGTCTAAAGGAGCATACTGATATCTCAGTGCACCTCACTCCAATCACTTTTTTTTATCACACAGGCACTAGAGCAAACAAACAGGCCCACCTGGCTCCAAGTTAACTTCTGCCTACAGTGAGCATCAGCAGATGAAAGGAGGGTACTCACAGCTCTCTGAACAAACCCAATCTTCTCAGCCTGTCTTCATAAGGGAGGTTTGTTACCATTAACTTAAGAAAGTGATGTTAAGATGCAAATAATGCTTTGCGTAATTGTACTTCTTTGCTATGGAGGAACCATGCAGCAACATCTGTGCCCAAATTTCCCATCTCTCACTTTCTCTAGAATGTAGATGCTTATGTCTTCTGCTTTCCTTTCACTCACCACAGGCTGTAGGTCAGCCTTTGCCTCCTGAATTTCCACCAGTCCCTCCTTCCCACTCACAGCTGTTAGCATCCTTCTGCATCATGTACATACAAGCACTTTGAAAGTCAGTTGGAATGCCCACAGAAAAGTAAACAAATGAGGTTTGGGTATTGATGTACTGCCCTTTTCAGCCTTTTTTTTTCCCTATTGCCACAGCCTCTGCCTATACAAAGATCTAGCTGGAATTTAAGGAGATTTTTTACTGACACGGGGATATGTTAGATTAGGGGTTTTTGCAACGTCGGGATCCCTTATGTCAGTTTATACTTACTTCTGAGTACATAGGAGTCCACCTTTCATAATTCAGCTTATTAAATGACATTTTAGCCTATACAATATTCCGCAGTGCTCTGTTCAGCAGGAAATACTTTATAAGGTCTACATCCTGCCATCAGCCTAGGCACTGATCTCCCACTTGAAAACAGTGGAGAGATCTGTGTAAAATATCACTATCAGGATATGGGTAATCACTTTTTCTGGCTAGCAGTAGGAGTAGAAATATGCTGGTTTTCTCATATTTAGCAGTTATTTGGCCTGAACTCATTATTTACCTGTATATTATTAAGGGTGTTTGAAAAAGCTTGTTTTCTTCAGATCCCTAAAGGGGAAGAGATCCAAGCCAAGTCTACCCACACATAATTATATGTTTCTACAACAGAACTGTTTTTTTAAAAAGTCCCTTTTTTCAGTCCAGGGATGGAGAAAAATCTGTCTTGTTGCCAATTCTGGGAATAAAAAATAAAAAAACATTTACTAATTTGAGTTCCTAGAAAAAAATATTACCATCTGTCAAAATTCTATATTCATTTACCAGCTACTTATAAGAGGTAAGATTACTGCATTGTTTTCATAGAACTAAGCCTCTAGTAGCAAATAAATTGTAACAGAAATACTGATGAGATAGGGTACAAAGTTATCAAGATTTCATGGAGACATATTTCTCCAAAGGCACTCTTAGGTTATCCCTGTCAGCTGTTTATTGGTTTGTGTTAAAATATTTTGTGAAAGCACTTGAAGAGGTCAAAAAAGAAGACATCAGTATCTAATCACATTGTGTGATCCACATTTTTCAAAAATATTCAATTACCACTTACAATCAGAAAGGGTAAAAAAGTAGAGAAAGGAAAGATCTGCCAAACCCTAATTTCAAGTCTGTAGCACCAAATTATGGTGTGAATTTAAGATGTACTTAATATCACTGCTTATTATGAGCTTAACAGCATTAAAGGGATGTGTGGAGCTGGAGAGTTGAAGAAATTTCTTCTGTTCACTTTCTGAAGGCATATGCTTACTTGAGAATATCACCTTTCATTTTTAACAAGTTACTAAATCTCACAATTAGAGAAAAATTTTGGAAGTATGTCTTCAGTATAAAGAAGAAAATTAAAGGCATACACATGTTTAAAAATTTAGGGGGTTTATTAGAGGAAATTAAAGGAGGGAATAGCTGACATGTTCACAGGACTGAGGTTAACAGTGCAGGATCTATACTCACTTCTCTTCATCTGCAAAATAATCTTTCTGAAAGCAGAATACACAAAGAAGAGAGTAGAAGATATCTTAAAAGGTGAAAAGGTGGTAACTGAAGGAAACCTTACTCTTTCATTCAAGAAAAGAATCATGGAATCATTTAGGTTGGAAAAGACCTATAAGAACACCAGGTCAAACCATCAAATATAAACAGTGGTATCTTCTGTTCTGTCTTTCCTGTTCTTTTGCAGCAAATGGCCCAGATTAGAGGTGTAGATGTTACCCCACGTGAAGAACACATCTCTGACACTCTGACACAAGGAAAAGCATGTCATCTGACAAGACACACTACTCCAAAGTTGGCACCAAATCATTTGGTGAACCAAGACGACAAAAGGAGTGCAGATCATACAAAGAAATGGATTTTTTTTTTTTAAGAAATAAAATAAATTTTAGAAAAGTTTTACTTATCCAGTTTCACTAGACTCACAAAAATTCCCAGCTGTGCATCAAAAGTAGTTGTAAAGGCCAAGAGAATCAACTTCCTGCTGCATATGGACTTTTACTCAAGCAAACGTAACTCAGACACAAAACCTCCCATGTGTCTTTTAGCAAACAGTTTCTGAAAAAGGTAGAATCAAACCTGCGGAAACAGGAAAGGGGAGACAGAAGTGCTTACATCACATCAAATTGCTATGTCTTTCTACATACTTTATTCTTGCTTTTCAGCTGATGTAGTGAACAGAACTGGCTCTCACACAATCTAGGAAGAGGTCGAGCTGTGTGGCTGGGAAGAGGAGGTGCAAGACAGGTCCATCTTTCAGTGGCAGTCATGTACTGGCTCTACTCATCTGACCTGACTGAAATGCTACTTCATCTCTCACAGTGCAAAATCAGTTGGAGTGTCAGGAATCATTCTCTTACACCACTTAGGCTGTGTAAGAGTGCATCTGTTCATTACCTTTGTAACTTCGAACAAGCCCCAATTTAAGCCATTAAGTGAACACCTGAGGTAAGAAAATCTGGCCAACTGAACTTCTCTCACCTTGCAGCATTGCTAGAAGAGACACTTTCTTAATCAGACAGATAGAGCAAGCACTTAAAAAGTGATAGCATTTTGAATTAACTCATAGGTTTATTGTATGGAGAGTGTACCTCATGCTTACTCAGAAAATAGATGAATCAGTTAAAGATATCTATACCTTCTACCAAAGTTTCTTGTCTATGCAGCACAGCTGCCAAAAGGAGGATGTGTTCTCACTATTACAGCTCTTTCTACTCCACCAGTTTACCCAGAATGCCCATTTTTCACTAGGGTGGTAAAAGCCTATATTTTGTTCTGCTGCCTGTCTTGTGAAAATGAACACTGGGAAATGAGGTATTTGCCTGAATGCACTCAGAAGTCACTGAGCTTAGCAATATGGTGGCTAGGCAGCTGAAGCTGCTCAAAGAGAAATATAGTATGCACATGCACAACCATCATAGAAATAGTTTACATGTGACTACACAAGCACGTACAACTAATGTCTTGTATATGGTCTGTGGCTTTTGTTCAGCTCTTAAAGTTTGGTATAATATTGTTCTTTCCCATTTACTGAAGGAGATACTGCAGATCTCACAGATTTGAGATAAGGGACATATTATGTTTATTAATTTTCCAGACTCCCTTCCCAAAACTCTTACGGTTTGCAAGAAGGAACTTTGACCCCAATCACCTCTGGCTTAGTTTGGAGCCTCCCAGACCTCCACTCCTCCGCAAACAGTCTGCAAAGTCATGACCACCTTCCTTTGTCCATTTAATTGAGAGAAAATTACCCCAGCCTACTATGTGAACTCCCAGGTTTTGCTTTGGTATTTTGAATTAACTGATTTTCAAATCCAAGTCATTAAAAATAGGCTTTTCTGTTGATTAAATTTTACCAAAAAAAACCCCTCCACAAACATAACAACACAGTTTCCTTGGTCTGACGTCACTGTTGGCATAAAAGTACAGTCACCATGACATATCTGAGGTATAGATTATACATTAAAAGGAACCAATATGGTTATTTGGAGTAAACACACCAACTAGATCATGGAAAAATGGCCATGGACACTCCAACTGAACCTATATCTGCAAGTATCAGACTTAACAAAGCTTACTTTCTTTCTGGTTTATGTTTTATGATGGATTGGCTTAAATGGAAATTTCTGGCCCACCTTTGCTTCCCCTGAGCTGTTTTCCCCAAAGCTCAACATTTCAACTTTTTTCTTCTGTGCGGACTCATCAGTGCCTAAGGCAAGCATTTGATCAATTTAAAGCAACATCAGGAGTGGAAAATGTGGTCCCAGCCCACTCTTGTGCTGGTACAAACATTCATACCACAATGCAATGAAATGGTTTGGATTAAAATTAAGGTTTTTTCCTTATTGTTTGGTGGGTTATGGTGTTATTCAAGAGAAGCAGTGATGCCAGCTCTAACTTGCACATATAAAAGAAATAAACTGAGAGTTAATTAGATTTAAACAAAACCTGATTTAAATAGATGGCAATCACTATGAAATACATCAATTTTTCTTGTTTCCATGCAGAATTATTTGGAGTATGTGAAAATAGCAGGCATGTGAGATTAAAGATAAACCTGCACAGTCAGACACATTGGGCTGAAGGCCATTTTCCAGTCTTAAAAAAAAAATATATATCTAAGTCATTAAAATAAACTTGCCAGGGCATTGCATGCAAATAGTCCAATTAGCACATGATCTGAAATGCCATGGTTGAATTCGTCTAAGATGCAAAGGACAGAGCACTAGTGGGGTCATGCAGAGACCCAGGAAAGAGATTTGTCCTCTCTCGTAGGTAATCAGCAGGCTTTTGTACGATCAGAATTTGAACGGGTGGTTTCCTGTTCTGAATACAGCAGATACTTTCTAAAAAGTGTCATGCATCATGGTTGTCACTGTGGTAGCTTTCACAATCAATAACCTCATCATAAAAAAACCCCAGAGAATAAACATTTCTTATTATTACTGTCATAACCTGGCATTTCTGTACATGATCAGAACCACTGTCCTACTTTGTCTAGCAAAATTCAGAATTGACAACTTGAAATGGTCCTGAGTGCACATTCATTAATAATCAGAAAAAAACAGTTGCCAGGAGATGGCAGAAAATTATGGAATTTTATTTTCTTCTGGCAGGCAATAGATAGGAAAAACTTAACTGAGCCAAAGCAAAAATGTCAAACTGTTGTTATCAGAATAATAAAAATGTTATGGAAAGATGGTTTTTATTGTTTCATGATGAGGGCTGTGATTTTTTGTTGCTTTTTTGTTGTTGTTGCTTTGGAAAGTACAGTGTCAGGAAAAAATCTCCACATGAATCCATGAATCTCCCAGCCTTCTCCTTCTGCTACAACTTTTTCTTTTTTCATTTGATGCAACTTTAAGACAGTCCTCCAACACAACTTGGAAAATTCATCGCCTGAAACTGTCTAAATTCATGTCTGTCTGTAAATACTCAGAGAAGGCTTGGGTTTGGCTTTAATCTACATGCCAATTAGTTTCCTTAGCCTCAGCACAGACTTTAATTGGATCCACTCTCAGGACAAAATGACCTTTCCATTCACAGCTCTGAAAATTCCTTTTACCCAAAATTTTAGAAAAGCAATTATGTATTCATATATTCTTGTGTTTTTGCAAAGTGTTGAAGTAAGTTACTCATATATATGCAAAGAAACTTCAAAACTGTCATGGAAACTTGTTACTACTTGTAATGGCCTAAAAAGAATAACACAAAGGTACACAGGCACAGTAACTATTGATATTATGGTTTCAGGGCAGAAAAATTCAGATCAGATATTCTTCTCAACTCATCGTTTTGATCAAGCTTCCCACAAGCAAATTTTATTAATATGTTAAAAGCATGTAGTCACCCATACATCTCTGCACAACCAACTCCTCCTTTCACAGGGCAGATTCTGTTAAAGGGTGGATGTATTTGCACAGAGGAGGTCAATTTGGCCCACAGTCCAACTCCCAAGCAGTAATATGATTTGGTCCAGTATGAACCTTAAGTTTAAAAAAATCCTTATGAGAGAGGTTATTAATGAATGTTAAACATCACTCTAACGTGTTTGGGTGTTCTGGGGGTTTTTTGCAAGTGTTGTCCATAAGCAGAACTAAGCTTGTGTCTGTCTCAGTGCCACCAGGGCAACACTGTGGCTTTCTACAAACATTGAAAATTTGACAAAATTGCAAATTCTATGAAATCCTGACAGTTTAGTGAGATTTTTTACCACTGTGTTTGGTTGAGTTCAGGTTTCATCAGATGTAACTGTAGGGTGGAAGAAGAACGTGTTGGCCAAGTGACAGTCCTGTTCCTCTGCTTTTTGAAAAAGACTTACTGAGACACTGGATGCCAAGGGACAAGAAATGGGACATTTTGTGAGAGGCAACATCAGTTAGTCACCAACCCACAGAATGGGAGCTGAGAATTAGCACTACTGGTTTCATTGCCAATCCTATGGATGAACTTTCACAGGGGGTATTTTGTTTCTGAAGTCAATTTTCCCAGTCCATCACATGGACACACACCTTTTCAGGATGCTTTCATATCTCTGACTTCAAACATATATTCTCTCATTCTTTCAACAAATTTAATATTCTCCACCATACAAATCAATAGTTGCTTCCTACAACCATTCAAGTTTCTAAACTGATGTGAGAAAACATATATTCCTATTTCCAAATTTGAGATTAATTCTGAAGAGCTCTATTTGGTCAATCCCAGCACAAAGCTGGAACGGTGAAAAAGGGTAGGTTTTAACCACAACTTTGTTTCATACCTACCAAGCACCAGCTCTAGAAAGGGCTTGCAGTACCAAATACTGAGCAATACTGCATATTTTAGCAATACTAAGCTTTCCAGAAAACCAAAAGCAAATGAACTCCAGCTTCCTCTGGCCCTTATTTCAGTCCAATAAATATCTAATTATTTTAATATATCTAGCTTGAATGCTTTCCACGTCATCTGGAATTCTGTTTTCCTGAAAAATGGACTTCTAGGTAAAGCCATTGTAATTACAATGTAAAAAGATTACCTTGTGCATTGTTTATTAGACCACACTCGTTCTGGGTGCTTAGCATGACCATAAAAATAGCAATTTGCCTAATTATTCAGTTCTGTGTTTAAGATGTCACCACTTCTGTCTGTTTGGCAACATTAAGTGTAATTAAATACCAAACTTCAAAACAAACTAGCTTTAAATGTGCATACAACACCTTGACAAAAGTGATGAATTTGTGAGGATTCGTTGACAGAACACAGTAGGTTTAAACTGACATGTGATAACTTTATCAACTTCATTTGATCTTTAGTTAGTCAGAAAATACTGTATTTACATATGACTGGATTTATGCAGCATGTTGGAAATGGTCCAGTGTACTTGGCAAGAAAGGAAGATTTTGGCAAAAGATTGCATCTGCATTTATAGATCTCTTGGGGAAAAGTTGTGTCATCAAGGCAATCTAATATGACACATTTAAATGTTTCATTAGCACCAATACAAACATATGCAGGGTAAAGCTGCTATTTTTTAGTTTCGGTTCGTACAACTCTAATTTTTTATTTCTTTCTGTTTTCAAAGAAGTCTGTTTTGATTCAAATCCACTTGTAATGTGTCTCAGATCGCTGATGCAGTGCTTCAGTACACCAACAGAGAAATGCTAATAATCACACACACAGACACACGCACACAGAGACACACACGGAGTTCTGGTACACAAGACCTGACTTTGCACACACACGCCAACAGAGATCATATTGAATGTATCTGTCTTATAGATCCTGCAGAAATTAAACACTGCATCTTGACTAGTTACATACGTACTCCCCTCACAGTAGGTGTTCATGCATTTTGGCTTTTGATATGAATATGTTTCCAGTACAACTTTTGTTAAAAATAGGGTGTTCTCTTCAAGGCACTGTAGTAGAAGAGAAATACATTTCCAGTCCCCAGCAGAATCAGAATAGTTATTTTGGTTGAACGTCTCCAAGAAGCTAGAAATTCACGTCATCTCTCCTGCATACATTTCAGACTTAGCAATGAGTTCAAAATAGGACCCAAAGGGTGAAGCTGATGCTGACCTGCGGCCATATTTGCACATAAAGAATCATGGCGTTCTGAGGAACTTTACATGCACCATTTATAAGAAAGCAAACAAAACCTTCTTGACTTCCCACTCAATTTCCAGGGAGGTGTTCCTGGGGGACAGATCTGGGGATGGGTAGTTCTCAGATCAGACCATAAGTTGTGGAAACCCTGGACACAGGGGCACGTGCCTTTTTTCACTCCTTGCACCAGAAGGTCTTCATTAAATATAAAAATCTCCACTAAATTTGTCTGGAGATTTTCTGCTCCCTCTTTTAAGGCAACAATAGGGAAAGAGGTAGTGGGTTCAGACTAAAAGAGGGGAAGTTTAGGTTTGATATACAGAAGAAATTCTTTACTGTGAAGTACTGGCACAGGTTGCCCAGAGAAGGTGTGGATATTCCATCCCTGGCAGTTTTCAAGGCCAGGTTAGATGGGGCTCTGAGCAACCTGGTCTAGTGGAAGGTGTCCCTGCCGAGGTGTTTCCTGCAGGGGATTTGGAACGAGATGAGCTTTAAGGTTTTTTACAACACAAACCATCCTATGATTCTAACTTTTTCTTTCCAGAATGGTACACTGTTGCACCCAGACAACATGTAACTTCTAAGTAGTGGGTTAATATTCAAATAAGGGAACATAGGACATAAAACAGCTTTTTTCATTTAGAAGAGTCCAGTGCTTGTAACAAGGTTCATTGCTAATGAATTTACATGATACAGGGTATTAAAGTGTGCAAACAGAATATATAGGAAGAAAATTCAGTTCTGAGTTGGTCTGATGTTGTAGAGGTGCATGGCATTGGTCAAGCATTCCATACTGGAGCAATGCAACCGAAGTTACATACTATTCTCTTCAGAACTTAAGAGATAAATAAGTAGTCCTGCACATTATAATTACTTCTATCATGGTTTAGATTGTTACAAACTAAACTGCCCTTTTCTCAACAGTTTAAATCTGGAGTTTAAATCAAGAGACATCCTAGAAACTGCCTGTGATCATTGGAGGACAGCAGTACTCACTTGTAGATGCAGCCAAACTGGGAATAAGATGATGTGGATAGTGTCAGGGAGAAAACAGAGTCAAGCTGAGTGTGATGGGTTGCAGGATCTCACAGGCACAAGGACATGGGTCTGCTCTGTGAACACCAGTCTGGGGTTAGAGTTCACAAACCCTATGTCCTTGAACTCACAAAAAATGGCCATTCTGGACAACAGACTAATTTTTTTCTAAAGTGTGAATATTGTCATTATGCAAGTCATGAATCAGAGAGTGCCACAGCATCTCCCTTTCAGCTGGTAGCTGGTGGAAGATCACAGAGCTAGTGGCTTAAAATGGTTTCTCTGAAGTTAATGGTTTGGGGTGGAAGATACATAAACCCTATAAACTAATTTATTGCAAGTATTATACTACATTAAGAAGTTATGAAAAGATATCTTGTGGCTGGAATTAAGTAGCCTGAATCAGACAACAATCAACTGTCCTTCAGAGTACTGCGTATGGAAAAAAAACACTGATACAAAATAACCAGAGTTGATATTGCTGGGTGTTACTAATGATCTAACTTCATCAAACTACCATGCTGAATAAAAGGCTTAGGATAACTGAAATACCTAAATATAGGTCTGTCTCTAGGCATTCAAATCAATTTTAGAGAAATAAATCTACACAAGCAGTGAATATTTTTAAGTAAGTTTTGATATTATTCATATAATGCCATCCTTAATTCAGATTCCATCATAGTTTAAAATTATAGAATAATTGAAGCTGAGGTGGATCTCTGGAGGTTTTCTTGTCCAGTGTCCTGCTCTAGGGAAAGCAGTCCTCACTGTTATATCAGGCTGCTCAGTCTTGTCCTGTCAAGTTCTGGAGATCCTCAGCAATGGCGATTCCACCGCCTCTCAAGAAAATCCATTCCAGCACTCAAGGACTTTCATTAGGGAAAGAAAACAGTTGTAGCAGATCATTTGTTTTGATTATGTGGACTGACAGGAGAGCACCTCTGTTCTCAAAAAAACCTGTATCCAACCCTCTCTTATATATACTGACAGCAGCATAGGCCTAAAAAATTGCCATTCAAGTGAGATTTACTGATTTAACCGGCCTTTCAGCTAAAGGTAACAATATTTAATTGCCTGTGTCTCCGTGTTTTACACTGCAGGGTATGCATGTAGTATGAACCATGCATAACATAGCCAAAGAAGAGAAGGTCAATTTCTCTCTGTCTGCTGTGGCTGGCATCCCAACTTCTGGGATAAAATCTCAGCTGTAACCCTGAATACATCCTTCCAGTGCCTGAAAGGACCCTACAAGAAAGATGCAGAGAGATTATTTACAAAAATATGTAGTGACAGGACAAGGGAGAATGGCTCCAAACTGACAGAGAGTGGGTTTAGATTATGTATCAAGAAGAAATTCTTCCCTATGAGGGTGGTGAAGCACTGGAACAGGTTGTACAGAGGTGTGGATGCTCCATCCCTAGAAGTTCTCAAGGCCAGGCTGGATGGAGATCTGAGCAATCTGGTCTAGTGGAAGGTGCTTCTGCCTATAGCAAGGGGGTTGAAAATAGATGATCTGATAAGGTACCTTCTGACCCAGGTCCTTCTAGGACTCTATGTTCAAAATTACTACTGGAGTTGTTAATACCACAGGGCTTCCCTCACAACTGTGTTGAGAATCCATCCCTGGAGCTCAGCTCATCAGGTACTGGAGGTTTTTTCACCTTTATTTGAGTAACATGAACAAAATGCTGGTCATTTCACTGGTCACCCAGTAATGAACAAAACCTTAATAACTATAAATTCTTGCTCCTCACCCACACAGAGATCCCTGTCTGATTTCAGATGGTTCCGCAGGGAGAGCTGTCATTTGTGCACAATGTCAATAAATGAACCTTTTCATCTTTCCTTAATTTATCATTTCTCTTTCCAAAAGAAAAGTCTTCTGCAAACAGTCACTAATTATCTCTACGCCCTTCCCAGGAGGTGAGTGGGTTGATAACTTCCTTTCTGCTTCCATTTCCCCTGCACTGTACTTTGCCTTGCAAGAGCATCAGCTAACTGTTTTTCCCATCTTTCAGAAGGCCACCAAGAAGACTTCATGCCTTCTCTTCACCCTGAGGGTTGCCAGAAACCTGGGTTTCTGTTCTGTCCTATTTCCCTCAGGGCTCATGGGATATGAAAAAGGAAGGCTGAGGAAGGAGTCCGGTGAGTATCTGCCTACCTTCCTGTTGCTCAAAACAACATTGACTCAAGATTGGATAAAGTTTATTTAAAGCAACAACTTATTTGATTCAAATGGATTTAAGAGTCAATGCAAACATTCAACACAGTTCTAATTACCAGTCTCCTGCCTACTTTATCCTATCATCTGAATCAAAATAAATCTGATGGATTGTAATAAAACACTTGGCAGCATTTTTATTGTGCATCAATGTCCTGTTTGGTTCCACTGATACTCCTTAAGTGCAAACTGATATTGTTCCATGGGATACTTTCAGCAGGCAAGATTAATTTTGAATAGTTCCAGTTTCATCCAGATTAAAGTGAAATTAAAATGGTATCTTTGCTGTGGCTTCAGCATGTTACATCTTCAGCATCTCAAGAACTGGGTATCAGATCAAACCCTAAGGAAAGAGAAAAAAAAAATAAAAAGATGTGTATATACGTATATATATATGTGTGTATGTGTATACCTATATATAGAGAGAGAAGGAGGGATATTCCTTGCTTGAAACAAAGTACCTCACACAGAAACTAGCACACATCCAATACAAAATGATGCTGAAGTCCAAACACCATTCTTTGCTATTGTTCCAGACAGAAAGTTTGATTTCTCCTTCTCTCCTGTGTTTTTTAGTGATTTTAAACTTTATACTAGAAGTGTTGAGGTAGTCACAACATGTTCCTAAGGAGCCTTAGGAAAATATATTGATAGAAGAGCTGGGCACTCTTTTTGGTATAGATAGATAAGCATTTCAGGTGACCTTCTAAGATTGCACTTAAGGAGCACTCCTTTAAAATTCATAAGATTTCCTTCAGATCTTCACTCTGCATGCTAAGTATCTCAGCTTGATGTTGCTTTATTAAATACTCCAAAATTACTGTAATGCAGATGCTGAAACTCAGGGATGCATAAATCTTCAAACTGTCCTCTCTTTTGGAAAACCTTCAAATATAAGCTAAGTAACTGCAGCACACTTAGTGCCACCCTCAAAATCTTCGGGCTAAACCCTCAGGCAAGATAGCACATGTCACAGGATGTATTAACACTGGTTAAAAGTCTGAGCTATGAAACTACTTGATGGGACACTGCAGGGAACATCAGTCTGGACAAGAAGCACTGTAGGTCATTCTGCCTTGGTATTAAGCCATAACTGAGCATCCCCAGCTGGGAGTACTAAAGATACATAAACTCTGTCTTAGATGAGATGCTTTTTGATGCAACTTCCCTGCCTCTGAGTGTAACCTGCTCCGTTATACTGGAAATTAGATCTCGTCAGAGTATTCACCAATATTTGTGAAAACCCCGAAAGGAAAAAAAGCATAACTGTAAACAGTTTAATTAAAAAAAAAAAAAAAAAAAAAAAAAAGGTTTAAGTGTAAATATTCCATATTTTGTAGACAATAAGATGAATTTTTCCACAAGGACTTCAAATCCTAGATGGATTCTTTCTAAATTCTGTTGAGAAACTCAATATATAGTAACCTGGCAGTGAAAGAACCAAAGGCTCAAACTCAAGTTTCAGTTCTGCAAAACTGTCTCTCCCATGAGCTCATCAGTTATCTATTGTGTGTTTTGCATTGCTGTGGAACTAGAATAGGAGCAAAAATTTCAAAGCCTTAATTTTACATGAAGTGAAATCCTTATTTCCTTGTCAGCCTTAAATTGTATTTGCTCACTGCCTGTTAAACTCCAGTGCAGACAGACACCTGAGTTTTCTCCTCCACTAGCCTGCCCATTGCTATATCATCAGGCCAAAGGACTGTCTCCTGTCTGTCTCAAGCTCATCCATATACAAGCTCTGGCTCTGCTACACGGCTGAGCCAGCACACAGACACGACTGTAGCAGACAGCAGCATGTTAATCTTCAATGACAGGAAATTTCAAGTGTTTGCCATATAGAACCCAGTAAACCACCTTTAATGAGATAATTCGTGATATTGGGACCACTTCAAAGCATAATCTTGGCAGATAAAATCCTTACCTGATTTTGACACAAATCCACTCGGCATAGAGCACTGCGCTAACACTGCTGTCCACAGGCTTCAGGGAGAAAAAGGTTTGCAGTACAGTCTAGAGGGTCCTTTGGCATTTCAGACATTTTTCTATGGTGAATAAAAAACGTAAACTGTATGTTGTCCTGTGACTTTTTAAACTGTGACTCTTTAATAATACTGATAAAACGGAGAGGGTTTTTTCTCTCCATTTTCATTTTGTATTTTCAAAATCAAGAAGCTTCTGCTTACAATTAGCCAAGCAAATGCTATTTGGCTATCAGTAGGGTCAGTGTCACCAAAAGCAGTGTTTTCTTGAGAGAAACCTTTGTCTTCCTTTTCAAAGTGCACGTTTTTCCTGATTATTTCCTCATGAACAACTGCAATCAAGTTTGTTGCAAACAGCACAAATATCCCAGAGATTAATTATAACTCAGAGAAAAAAACAAACAAACATACAACTAACAATAAACTTTTTTTTACCTTGTTTTTTCAGCCTCAGAAGACAGAAACATTGTAACATAAGCACATACTATTAGTTTCTTCAGGTGCTCAAAGCCTGATAGTAGTTTAATCCAAACCATATTTTCTGTGCAAAGGGCCTAACCACAGTTCAACATTGTGGATAAGAATTATCATGACCACTCTCAGATCAAAACTGAGTTTCTCAAAGCACTGTTATCTGAGGACACAGCTAGATATACATTTGAGTTTGCAGATTCTTCTGTTCAGTGGTTTCACAGAAGCTCAGAAACGTAAGAAGACCAGAAAATTGGGAAAATACATGCACAGATAAACAAAATCATGTCACTAATGCATTACATTTGGAGATTTTAAATAATCTCCACTAAAATGCTTTAACTATCAGAGTAGGGCATTGAGGAGGATACCTTTTGGGGATAAATATAGGCAAAGGCTCTGATACATGTCCTCACATATATCCTGCCATCACATGGAAATGTCTTCATTTCTGTATGACTATGTGCTTGTTTGAAAAGCGTGTTCAAGGTCACTGCAGTTGTCCACTTCTCCCTGTGGCAAACACTTACAAGAATTTTCCTGTTGTTTACAGACATCAGTTGAGGTCCCACACAGTCCATGCTGTAAGGTTTCTTCAGGTCCATTATAAGACACAGCTAGATTGCCTTAAATTTCCCAGAACCTACCATCAGGTAGAGAGTAAAGATAGTTTAGTTACATACAAACCAAATTTGTAGAGAATATTGAACTCATGGGAGCACCATGCTCCCAAACAAGAAATTCCCATGCATGTAAGGGTGATTCCAACTAGCCCCTCATATGATAAATCTGGGCATTCATCAGGCGTCGTTGAAAGATGATACTAAGCAAAACCCCAAAGCCAAAACTCCCACATTCCCAATGCACAATATATTTTAAGGTGATTTATGCAGTCAGGAAAGCCCACTATGATCTGGGGCTGCATCAAATGCAGCAAGGCCAGCAGATCAAGAGAGGGGATTCTGTCCCTCTGCTGCACTCTGGTGAGACCCCACCTGCAGTGCTGCCTCCACCTCTGGGGTCCCCAGCACAGGAAGGTCATTGACCTATTGGAGCAAGTCCAGAGGAGGCCACCAAGAGATTGGAGGGAGGGAGCACCTCTCCTGTGAGGAAATGATGAGACAACTAGGATTGTTCAGCCTGGAAAAGAGAAGGTTTTGGTGTGACCTAATTGTGGCCTTCCAGTATGTGAAGAGAGCCTACAAGAAAGATGGAGAGAGACTGGGGTAGTGGATTCAAACTGAAAGAATGTAGCTTTAGATTGGATATTAGGAAGATATTCTTCCCTGTTAGGGTAGTGGGTACTGGAAAAGGTTGCCCAGAGAAGCTGTGGATGCTCCATCCTTGGCACTGTTTAAGGCTAGGTTGAACAGGGCTTGGAGCAACCTGATTTAGTAGAAGGGTGTTGCAAATAGATGAATTTTAAGGTCCTGTCCTAGTTTCAGCTAGGATAGAGTTAATTCTCTTGCAGTTGCCCAGGCCGGAGGAAGGGGGTGGGGGGAAGAGGGAGGACAAAGCCTGGATCTGTGTGGGTTTGTTTAGGGTGTTATTCTATACCAACCACATCATCACTGTGGGGCAAGGCTTTGGGTGGAAGAACACAAAGTGTTCTTTTTCTGGGTGGAAGAACACAAAGTGGCCATTTTGTTCCTTTTTCTGGGGGAGCAAAGCGATGGACAGAGTGGTGGAGTGGTACAGCATGGGCGTTTGTCCATCACTGTTTTTTGTCCTCTCAGGCTTGGGGGAGGAGTGTGGGTGTGGACAAATTGGCCATCATTGTTTTTCATTGGCTCAGTGGACAAAACGCCATCTGTGGTAATATCTGCCGTCTCTCCTTTATCCCAGGAAGCTTTGTGTCACTGCTGTGGTAACATCGAGTGGGTCAGATTTCTGCAAGTATATTCTTGCATGTAATCACCCTCTTTTATACACTGTTGTTATTAGAATTGCTGCTGTTACTGCTTGTTTTCCTTATCTCATTGCTGGTTTCCTAGTAAATTGCTATGTCAACCCATAATCTCTGTCTTTTTTTTCCCTTTCTCACCAGAGGGGGTGGGGGGAAGGGAAGCGACTGCTTGGAGCTTAATTCCCAGTTGGTTTTAAAACACAACAGGTTCCTTCCAACCCAGGCCATTCTGTGATTCTATGACGCAATGAGCACATGGATTTGGAATCACCTAAAAAAATGTTCATGTATAACTATAACTATAATACCACAGATAGAAGCTGTAGATTTAATGATGGGTATTAGCCCAGTGTTAGTAACACCTGATGCAATATATTTGACCCAGACATCCAAACATCTCACAGGAGTGCAGAGGAGAAGCTCCAGCTAGGCTTCCTCAGTGGTCCTTGGTAAATGGTTTTGATGATGAGCATGAACTGTGCCTCCAGCACGCACAGCACACCCGAGGTTCAATCTACAGCAGCAGTACAAATGCACCTCAAGTATGCAGAGAGCCCACCCATGTCCCACACTCCCTGATCTCTGCTTATGTACTGCAGGGCTGAAGCTTTCAGCGATGTTCACTGTGCATACAGCAAACCTCGTCATTTCCTTCAGGACGTATCCATGCATGAGCAACACACATTCAGATTTCCAGCAGAGAAATGCAGCTGCTCTAGGCAGTGCTCCTGTGACACAGAAGATGATCTTGGCAGGGCAGGAGGATTTTTCTTCTGTGTATAAGGACTGTGTGTGCCTCAGTATAAGTATGCACGTAATGCTTCTGATAAAGTCAGCATGCTGGGCTCACATCCAAATGAGTTGCTTAAAACACACAAGCATTGATGGATCGAGGATGCATGAACTGAGAACTATTTGGACTCAAGTACATCTAATAATTTTTTGCTAGTAACAACATGTTTAAAGAAAAGATCTTTTGACATCACTGAATGTGCATTCTAGAATGTAGCTGTGCAACAAAACCTTATTTCAAAAGATTAAGACAGACCCACCAAAAAAAAAACAAAAACAAACCCAGGTTACTGCTGTTTCTGCTCTGAAATTGAAAAATGTGTTCCAGAGAAAGGCATTCTGGCTGATGAGTCGGTGTACCCTACAAATCCAAGAACAATACTGAAATTGGAGCTAAACCATAATAAAGATTTTATTAAAAAGTAAATTTATGTGATAGTTGACATGGACTTTACAAAACATTAGAAAAAACAAACTTTTCATGCAAAGTTGTGCTGCTTCTTACATCTTTTGCAATCAAGACTTGCAGGAAATTTGATGGTGGATAAAGAATTTACAGACTGACACTGGTTTACATATGAGCAGAAACCTAAGTTCCTTGTAAAGCTGTGAAAGCAAAACATATTCATTTGAGAAAGAAGAGCAGCATGTATTTGTATATCTGCAGATATATTTGAATATAAGAAGTGAATATTACATATAATACAGAACATTATTTGAATATAAGAACTGTCTTAAAACAAAATATATAAGGTCAGAAAACAAATATTTTATCTCTATCCTACCACACTGATAAAATTATTCCTGGGAATGAATACAAGAGCAATCTGGAAGTCATGCAAATTATAAAAGAGCTTTACTAGCTTAGGGGAAAAAAAAAAGCAAACAAAAAAAAAATCAAACCAAGGAACTAGCATGAACTCTGGTGGAAAAATCTACTTGGACACCCTTTTTATGTTCTAACCCTTTCCCTAAGTGCTTAAAAAATAGTACCTGTTCTACAAGTTTCAATATAGAATCTGAATAACCAGCTCTATTTGCATTTCTTTGTACCATAAGTGCAAAAATCTGGCATAAAGAACCCTTACAGTGATGCTTACCTAAAGCTGCAAACTCTCTTGGCTCATTATGTTTCAGAGTTATCAATTAATAGCTAGAATATTTTTATAGTGGATAATCACAGAATCACAGAATACGCCAAGCTGGAAAGGACCTACAAGGATTGTCAACTCCAACTCCTGGCCCTGCACAGAACCATCCCCAAGAGTCACACCCCGTGTCTGAGAGTATCCAAATGCTCCTTGAACTCTGTCAGGCTTGGTGCTGCGACCACTTCCCTGGGGAGCCTGTTCCGGGGCCCAACCACCCTCTGGGGGAAGAACCTTTTCCTAATACCCAGTCTAAAACTCCCCTGATACAACTTCAGACCATTCCCTTGCATCCTGTCAGTGGTCACCACAAAGCAGAGATCAGTGCCTGCCCCTCCTCTTCCCCTCACAAGGAAGTTGTAGCTGCAGTGAGGTCTCCCCTCAGTCTCGTCCAGGCTGAATAAGGTGACCAGACCCTTCACACATTTTGCCTCTAGACTCTTCACATGTTTTGTTTGCCCACTTCTAAAACATCAGTCTAACATGCTAGATTGCCAGTCATGACTGCTTTTGAAGGACTCCATGTTCTCTTACTGACCTTGCTACACTAGTCTGACAGCCTTGTAGCTGTAAGTAAATTGCAGCAATCCCCAGCATAAGTCATGGAATCACAGAATGGCTAGGTTTGGGAGGGATCTTGAAGATCATTCCAACCCCACTGCTGTGGGCAGAGACACCTTCCACTAGACCAGGTTGCTCTGAGCTCCATCCAGCCTGGCCTTGATGGATCCACACCTCCGGGCAACCTGTTCCAGTGCCTCACCATCCTCACAGAGGTTTTCTTCCTAATATCTAACCTAAATCTGCTCTCTGCCTGTGTGAATCAATTCCCCCTTGCCCTGTCACTACTTGGCCTTATAAATAGTCTCTCTCCATCTTTCTTGTAGACTCCCTCCAGGTAATGGAAGGCTGCAGTTAGGTTACCCTAAACTTTCTCTACTCCAGGCTGAACAATCCCAATTCTCTCAGCCTTTCCTTGTTGCAGAGGTGCTCCATACCAGCATTTCTCAGTTATTTTCATGGTCCTCCTCTGGACTTTCTCCAACAGGTCCATATCCTTCCTGTTCTGGGGACTCCAAAGCTGGAGGCAGCACTGCAGGTGGGGTCTCACCAGAGCAGAGGAGCAGAATCCCCTCCCTTGACCTGCTGCCCACTCTTCTGTCAAGCTTGAAGTCTTCACTAAGTGATTATACTTACAAGTCATAATTGGCTAAACTGTTTCTCCTGTCTCCTTGCTTCAACTTATATTAAATTGACTTTGTTTTCAAAACATCTGGCTCCAGCAAGGTATCATCCTGTTACTGGTCATGACCTGGTACAGAGTTGACAGAGTAGATGCAGCTAAATATCTGCCTAGAGATTTGAACGAGGTGATAATCCAGTACACCATACGCTGTGTTATGTGCTCTCTCCCAGTTTGTACAGTATGTACACAAACCAGAATTGGCATCAGGTAGGGCTTGTGCTCCACACACCAAAGTTCTGCACAGCTGCATTTTCCCCAGCTTAATGTTTTTTCCAGAACATATTCCATATGGATTAGTAATGAGTTTATTCTAACTGCCCTCTTCTGGTATGTCAGGGTCAGGCATTACAGCCACATACAGCAAGGAACATCCCCAGTGTGGAAATGGCTCTATGGAAAAGAGCCAGCCCTGCTGCCTGCTTCCATTTGAATTTGCAGATCACCTGACAGTGGTCTGCACTTGCAATGACTGTATATGTCTACATATACTATAGGGCTTATGTCATATCAGAGTCTTGTGGAGGTACAGAGACTGGCAGCAGGAAGGAAGGAGAGAAAGGGAAAAGAAAAAAGACAGGAAAGATGAAGGGAATGTCCAAAACCTGATCACAAAGATAAATGTTGCCATGGAGAAGGGATGAAGTAAAGGAAAGGAAGATCAGGGGGTGGGGGTGGAAAGGAAAAAAAATCGAAACATCCTTAATGAAACAGATATCAACTAGAACTGAGATTTTAATTCATCAGGTTATTCTAGTCAGGGGAAAAACAATTGAACAAAGAGGTTAAAAACAAAATGCAAAGCTCACGATCTAAGTACCTTGTCCTTCTCAAACAAAAAAGGAAAAAACAAAAGTTTGGGAGCTGGATGAAATTAGCATGTGTCATATCTGTTAAACATTTGCAGTGTTAAAGTCAGGGTATTGGCACAAGATCCAGTAGAAATATTATTGTGTGGTTACCTTTACTTAAATTGCAGTCTCAATAGATTTAAAAAAATAGATAATAGGGCATTCTAGTAGTGCAAATAATATAGGGGTCAGTACCATACAGCATCATGTCATACAGGAGTCATATTGAAGTCACACATGAAGTCTTATTTGCCGGGGGGGGGGTGCCGCTAGGGAGGCGAGAGAGAATAGTTCAATCTCATTTAATTTTGTTTTTAATATCTGATCAAAAACATATTGTGACACTTTTTTTTCTGTAAAATAAAAATAATGTTTTCTCTAATAAGAGATGTTTTTTATAATAAGAGAAAACAGGGTTCTGCAGGAGAACAGAGAAGCTTCAATCTTGATTTTCTGAAGACCAAACAAATTTTTTGCCAAATATTGAATGGGAAGTGGGAGTAGGAGAAGGAAGAAGGTTCATTTGTGTTCTCCCCAGAAACAGGGTAAGGAATTCCTCATAATTGAAAGACCACTATGAGTGTTTTATATAACAGTCAAGACTCTGTTTTAAAAATATCCAAAAGGCATACCACCCAATGTAAACAAAATAACAAGGTAAGATGCTGACAGTTGGCAAATTGGCAATGGTAACACCGTAGCTTAATTCTGCAGTGTGTTACAGCTGTATCTGATGATCTCATGCTGTAAGAGAAGAAAGGCATTGGGAGCCACCTTGCTACCTGTGACGATTAAGAATATACAAAATGGACTTTTCTGACCTGAGTGTTAGCATAGGAATAGTGGAATTGTCTACATGGTCATTCCAGAAATATGAGCTCTGAACTATGGCAGGAGGAAAGGAATGAACTTGCAAGGATCCAGCTGTGACCCCAGGGTGTTTCACAAATTCCCCACCCATACTCATGCTCTGACCTTATTCCCGTTCCCTATCACAGTGAGAAATAGTTGCTCACCATGTCCACCACCTATGAGTAGGAAACCTGGGCATGCAAGCTGGAAGGAAGCTGTAGGACACAGTGGCCAGGCTTCTAAAGCTTCGACATAGCCCAAGAGAACAAGTCACAGTGTGGGAAATGAGTCATGCTATTCATTTCTTGAAAGGAAAAGAAGAACCATAGCAGAAGGCAGAGAAAACATTTAGACAACTTTTCTTCCTCCCCCTCCACCTCAACACCACCAAAAATAAAATCCCAGATGGAAAGCAAGGAAACAAGAGAGTCATTGGAAAGTAGGGAAACAAGAGAGTCACTGGATTTTAATAAGCCTTCAAAATATTGGAGAAACTTTCTTATTGTTGGAAAGTCCACTGATAGCAGTTCTCCTACAGAGGTCCCAAGACAATTCATCTTCAATTTGTCCAACTAGGAAAAATGTCTTCCATTACTGTTAGCAAACACCCAGTAGCCCTGTACTTCATGTCATTAAGGTTTATTACACTACTTTGCAAGCTAGATTTTACAATCAGAATATTCAAAAAGGCTAATGAAATAATAAAATATTTCCAATTATCCCCGTGTGCTGGTTTTTGCTGAAGTAGAGTCATTCTTCAAAATAGCTGGTATCGAGCTGTGTTTTGGATTTGTGCTGAAAATAATGTTGATAATTCAGGGATGTTTTCATTATTGCTGAGCAGGGCTTGTAGGGTGTCAGGGCCTTTTGTGCCTCTCACACCACCACAGCAGCGAGGAGGCTGAGGGTGCACTAGAAACTGGGAGGGGGCACAACTGGGACATCTGATCCCAACTGACCACAGGGGACATTCCATACCATATGACATCATGCTCAGCATGGGATTGGTCAGGATGATGTCACTTGTCTTGTGAGGTCACTTGGTCTGTTCAGCCTGGAGAAGAGGAGAATGAGGGGAGACGTCACTGCAGTTACAGTTTTGTTGTGAGGAACAGGCATTGATCTCTTCTGTGTGATGATCAGTGACAGGGGAATGGCCTGAAGTTGTGTCAGGGGAGGTTTAGGTTGTATATTAGAAAAAGACTGGGTACTGGAACAGGCTCCCCAGGGAAGTGGTCACAGCACCAAGATGGACAGACTTCAAGAAGAGTTTGGACAACACTCTCAAGCACATGATATGATACTTGGGGATGGTCTTGTGCAGGGCTGAGAGTTGGACCTGATGATCCTTGTAGGTCCCTTCCAACTCAACATATTCTGTGATTCTTTGATTCCAAAGTCAGCAGGATAAGGCCCTGCTCTCCTGGGGATGGAGAGCCTGCCTAAGGGAAGTGGTGAATTTGTTGTTTTGCTTTGTTTAAGTGTCTCACTTTTGTTGTGCCTATTACATTGTCTTCTCTTCCCTCCCTGCACTATTCTTACATAGGGATAACAGAATCACAGATTGTTTGAAGCTTGAAGGGACCTCTGGATGTCATCTTTTCTGACTCTCCTAGTCAAGCAGAGTCATCTAGAGTAGATTATCTGTGACCATATCCAGACAACTTTTTAATATCTATGAGGATGGAGACTCCACAACATTCTTGGGCAACCTGTGCCAGTGCTTGGTCACCCTCACAATAGAAAAGTGTTTTCTAATGTCTTCCCTGCATAGAACTAAGAGATAATCACTCTGTGTTTGGACTGTATTAGAAATACATGGTCCACATTAGAGAAATATCATTTCAGGGCCTGTTGTGAAGGATTAATCAATGTTTATCGTGCAACAGATTCAGGTCTAATTTAAAGGTGTGGGGTTTTTTGTTTGAATTCGTCAGTGATTGTAGGTGTCTCTCAGAACCCTGAAACAAAACACACTGTATTCGTTTAGGAAGAAATTTATTATTGTGAGGGGTGTGAAGCACTGGCACAGGTTGACCAGAGATGTTGTGGATGCCCTGTCCCTGGAAGTGTTCAAGGCCAGGTTGGGTGGCGCTTGGAGCAAGCTGATCTAGTGAAAGAAGAAATGAGAAGATGTCATTGCAAAACTTGCCATTAGAAGACTGAGTAAAAAGATACTGGTTGAACAACAAGAAGCAATGCACTGTGCAATTCTATTCCTTAATGGAGTTCAATATCTTGGTGGGATTTAAAGAGACTATTTCATCAGGCTTATTGGAAACCTAAGGAACAACAGGCTAAGATGGAAACATACCAGTGAATGAGGCAATGAGGTTGATAAGGGGACTAGGGCACCTCCCCTGAAGACAGGTTGAGAAAGTTGGGGCTGTTTAGCCTGGAGAAGAGAAAGTTGTGTGGAGACCTCAGAGAACTTTCCAATGTGTGAAGGAAGCTGGAGAGAGACTCTTCATCAGGAACTGTAGTGATAGGAAAAGGCATAATGGGTTCATATTGAAATAGGTTAGATTTAGATTAGAAATTAGAAATAAATTCTTCTCGTGTGAGGGTGGTGAAGAACTGGCACAGGTTGCTCAGAGAAGCTGTGGCTGCCCCATCCCTGGAAGTGTTCCAGGCCAGGCTGAACGGGGCTTGGAATTACCTGGTCTAGCGGAAGGTGTTCCTGCCCATGGCAGGTGTTAGATCCAGATAATTTTTAAGGTCCCTTCCAACCCAAACCATTTTGGAATTCTATGATTCGATTATTCCAACAACAGAAGGACATGAGGCTCAAACACTACATAGACCTCAACATAGCTCATGGAAGAATAGCTCTGCACAAATGGGAGAAGGCGTTATCAGAAGGGTGAATCCTAGGAGGCATCAGAGCAGCCCTGAAACATGCAGTCTAACCTACTTAAATTCAGTTTCTACTGAAAATAAACTGTGTTGGTTCAATCAATTTCCAAATGGGAAGTTGGAAGTTTGGGAGTTTCAGCAAATGTCGAAATATTCCATGGTAAGGGAAAAAGGAAAACTAAACTAAAACCAGACCAAACAATGTGTGACCAGTTTGAGTTCTGATCACTTGATGCTATCAGAAATTAAACCTTTCCAAAAATGAGATCTGCACGAAAGTAACATGCAGCTTTACTTTATAAACCTATTGCAATGACTATAAATGATCAAGTATTGTTTGACTCTAAACCTGGTGACAATCAGAATATCAATTTTCCAGCGAGGTTCCAAGTTTAATTCCCTAGTAATTTACACTAGAGCCAGTTACAAAAACATCATTCCAGTCACAGGATTAGTCTGACTTCAATAACAGGAAGTAACTGCCTCTGTACTAGTCACATAGTGGATGACTGAGCTCTAGAATATAATTCACATTTAAACCTAATTTATCAGTCTTGTTCTTACAAAAATAACTTCTATTCATGTAGGTTTGCCTATTTTATATATGTTTAAACTGTTGCTTACAGCTGAAGTCTACATTTACCTGTATGTGCTGCGGTAAGAGACAATAAAGCATTGAAAAACCTGACAGCTGAAATAGATTCATTACATACTCATAATAAAAACTCACAAGATTGTATAGTATCTTATACTTTAACAGAAACAAGTTATGCCTCCTCATAGTTTTTAATTGAATATTCAGAGGAACCACACTTCCTGTGGAAATCAGACTCATAAACCTGATTGTCGCCTCTTTTTCCACATCCTTCAAACGTGACCATCCCAGGAGCACATCCTCATGTTGCAGCAAGAAGAACTTTTGTTCTCTGCAGGACAGGGATGATTTGCCTTTCCCCCTTTTGTCAGAGTACATCCCTTCCAGAATACTGCAATAAAGTCTAGTAGATACATACAGAAACTTTCCCACCACCTTCTCTTTCAAAACAAATGCTCCTGTGAAAATTCAGCCTTCATCCATCTTTGACACATCGATCTTCCATTGACTTCCTATCCCCTTGGCATATCTCAGCTCCTTTTGAACTCTCCCTTTTGTTAGTTTAGGCAGATGTGCAGCTTCTCAGCACCTTGGGCTGCGATCAGCACCCAAAACTATCGCTTAGCACCAGTTTCCAGCTAGAGAATCTCCTTAGATTGAGTTGCCTACCCCCAAGCAAACAACCAGCTTTTTCTTTTATTCCCAACTGTACCAAAATCTTTTCTTTTGCTCCAGTTCTCCTTTTCCACCACTGCTTTCCTTCAGAGTTTGGAAACCAATGGTGATGGGTCCCATGACTGCTGTTTCTCTGCCTGAGCCCTGCCACTTGAGAATTAGGCTAACCAGACCCACTGGAGAACTCAGGGATTTTTTTCAGAGTCAACTTGCTCAATGAAGCTACTGTATTCACAGCTTTAAAGGCTTAGTGCAGGGGACACAACTGAGAGACTAGTTGCACTGCCAAGTTATCGTGCAGTATCAGTCCTAACCTGAAGCCACTGTAGTCAACCAGGAGAACAGGGCAACTTCTCCAACAAAGTTACTCAGCCTTTGGTAATGAAGGCTTTCTACAAAGACAGTCAAGTTGCAATGATTGCTTTAGGCCCAGATCTGGAAAGGCCCTTAAGTGTCTGTCAAATGTTAACCATACAAGTAATCTTATTGAATCTTTAATTAAAGCCGTGAACTACTCATATGTAGAGATAAATGCTTTTCTGGATCAAGAACTCAGTGATGTGGATGCTTATCCACTAATACATGAACTGAGACAACCAAGTCTGCCTCCTTCAGTTGTGATAAAATCACACAAGATGTAAATCCCTGTGTCAGCTGGATAAGGTTCACTCACTCCTTTCCCAAAATCACTGCTCCTCATGACTGCTATAAATCACATGAAAGTGACTTACATCATGAAGATTAATAATATATATATAAAATACGAGCAGTGTTGTTCTCAACTGTTAATGCACATGAGCAGTAAAGATGTATATGGCCAAGAAAAAAAGTATAATGTGCCTTCTGTTCCAGGCAACCCCTTTGTAAACATAGTATTTTAATTATATGACTATTTAGGCTAGCTTAACTTTCATTACTGACAACATTCTGCTCTTCAGAGCTTCAGAGTGCTGTTATTCTTCCTATTTTCCACTAACTAAGCTGTTTAGGAAATGCAATGCTGCCATCTAGCATCCATAAAATATGATGAAGCCTTTCTTTCACACGCAGGCCTCACGTCAGCATAGGCACAGGTTAGTTTTACATGAGCTTTGGTAACTGTGGGTTATCACTGGGATTCTGAAGTGACTGTCCATCAGAAAGCTGCCTGCTTTCCCTAAAAGCTGCAGGAGAAATACACCCAGAGGATGGATGAGTTATGTTGGCAAGATGAGTCACCCTTATAGCTTTTGTGTTTGCTCTAAAGGGGTCCTCGAGACATGGAGCAGTTTCAGGGTGGCATAATGCAGGCAGGACAAACCACCCAACACTCCAAACTCCTGTTCTGAGCAACATGTTGTCAGGAAAGATGAAAATATTCCCTGCCAGTGGCCACCTTCAGGATGTTTACCCTTCTTCACCCTCCCTATGGCAGTGTCCAAGGTCAAGCCTGGGCCAAAACAGACAAAATATGGTCACCACCAGATTGCCCAAATGCCCAAGTGCTGGCAGCACTTTTGCCTTCTGGCTTTCTGTGCTGCCTGGCACATAAATGCTGAGTGCCCAAATTCTTCCAAAGTCTCTTTCCAGGTGGAATTCCCAGCAGTGTCTACTGGCACTGCTACTGAAAACCATACCCACAGAAAGTGAGCACCTTCTGGTCTGCACTTCTCACAGCTCTGTGACACCACACTAACAACCATCTACAGAGAATGCACCCCAGAGGGTTCCAGGGCCACCCACCACTCCCAAAAAGGCAGCAGGTCTGGGGAAAGTACCACCTGTATGGCCTCATTTCTGGATTTCATGTATATAATGCCTGTGTATCTACTACATATATATAATATATATTATATATATACTGTATATATATATTTTATATATACACAGAAACTATATATTAGCATATACAGTGCCTGTGTTTATACCATACACCAGGTATATATGTGGATAGCATGTATAGGTAGCTATGGTCTTAGCAGTGCTGGGTTACAGTAGGACTCCATCTTAGAGGTTATTTCCAACCTAAACCACATGTTTATATACATGTATATACATACTGCATATACATATACATATATATGTATATAAAAAAATATACAGATAGTATATATACGATAGTGTATGTGTGTAGTATCTATGTTGTATAGACAAGACATCTGGATTTACAGTTTCATTTCACTTTGCCTCAGTTCAGATGTATATAGTGTAACATTTATGTCTGAACCACCTGTCTAGACTCCTTTTATACTTGGTAGAGAAAAATAAGCACCATTTCAGATGTCTACATTAGGGTGGGATGAATCATGACCTAGAGGTGCCTATTCATTTCCTGACAATTATAAAGGGATCCCAGACAACTGTCTCCCGCATGGATTTCTGCGGTGTTGATGTCTAGATGGGAGTAAGATTAATCCTGGGGTTTAGATTTTTAAATGCAACAAGACTGTGAGCTCAGTTAGTCCAACTCTTGTTTAAGACAATTCAGAAATATTCATCAAGCAATACCTGTTTTAAGATTGATATCTATTTTTGCATAACATTTCTTTTCCAGAATTGCATATGACCTGAATTCAAAGAGTTCAATCAATGGACAAGTCAATTTTGCTGAACAAATTGTTCCAGAGGTTTATCACCATCACAGAAATGACATAACGTGGTAAATAAGCACACTATCAGTTCAGGTTTTGCTTTTGATTTTGTCTTCGATGATGGCAAATGCGTGGGATAGTGAAAAATCCTGTAAAAATGTACAGAGTGCACAGTAGTTAAGTGTTTAATTAACATTTCATTAAGTACATTCCTACAGAGTCACTCTGTGCATCTTCTGAGATCCCTTCATTCACTAACAGCAGCCTCAGAGAGCAGCAGCCCAATTACTTTTAGCCCAGTTACCATAATTGTTTTTGGTAGTGAAAGGACACTGGATTTATAAAAGACAATATTCATGAAGTATTCACCTGCTGGGGTTTTGGTGGGATTTTCTTTTGGTTTTGGTTCTTTTTTCCATGGTTGCAAAGCTATGTTAGGAAACCTGAAAATCACAAGCCTACCCTAAAAACCTGTGTCTATAATTAGTGCTATAAAATTAAATTTCGTTTAACCCCTTGTGATTTAAAGCTATTGGATTTACATGGAACTGGAAAACACATAGAGATCAGTATTTTTTGGTGGATGTTAAAAAGCATGCAACTTCATTTTTCATTAGGACCTGTACACTAAACCATCACTATAGACATTTGCAAGCTTATTTCAAAGATTTATGATTGACATGATCTAAACTTACTAAGCACTCTACATTTTAGGAAGAAACCCTTTGTTCTTTCTTAGTTATTAAAGTACTTGTTTTGTGTGACCTCAGATCTTTCTCATCCTTTAAGTACACACTGCATATCTCTCTGTGGCTGACTTGAAAATATTTGTTGAGATGTAGTATCATAGGAATCAAATGTCAAATTCTTTCAAAACATTTAAAAGCAAGTGTTCACCAACCTCATCTTCCTCCAGCATTAAGGAGAACGGTCAATTCAAAGCATGTGGTGACATTTACCATTACTGTCAAAGTAGTCTTTGAAGTAATGATTTCAACTCCTAAACACGTGTCTGCAGCCTATAGCAGATTACAAAACAGTCACTCAATGAGAATTCCTGAAGGGGAACTGAAAGAAATTCTCCATTTAGTATTTTCTCAAAGGAAGCAAAATATGAAGAAATCATCCATCTATCCCTCCTACCTCTGAAAACTAATATTTATGTAATTTTGATGAAACAGCAGCTGTGGTAAAGTGATTTATCCTAGGTATAAATCCATAAAGCAGTTTGGAATATTTTGGGGATGTGGTTTAGGATGAGTTACTGACATGAATAAAATCTTGGACTATTTTATTGAGACCCCAGATTTAAATATGACCCTAAATATGGCTAGTGTTCCACTCTGTGGTTTGCAGCAAGCATAAGATAGTAAAGATAGTAAACTGGGGAACTTACCATGTGCAAACACACATAGGTTGACATGCAGCTCCAGCTGAGACTGTGTGGACTGGCAGCCCAGCAAGGGGCACCTGAAGATAGACATAGATAAACACAAAGGAGAAAACTCCAGGGCCCTTATTTTGGTATCTCTACAAATTTATCATGGTTAGTACACATGCATACAGCTACAAGAGGAAGTTTTCTGGTCTGATGCATGAAGCAAGGCTGAACTGCCACAGAAGGCACCTCTGCCCCTAGAATATAACGTGCATATTTCTTCTCTTGTGGGAGAAGCCAACAAATTAAACATGGAGAGCGTGTGTGTGAGGGAGAAGAAAGTGAAAGCATTTAATTAAAAACCAAAAATGCAGTAGGGAGAAAAATATTCCCAGTTATTAGGCTGCTAATTTCATCACTGTCACTTCAGCCTGGATGCTTTTCAGCAAGTCTGGAGGAGTTTCCTTGCTTTTCTTTTTGGCAGTGACCTTTTGATAGGAAGGGATGTGCTGGGTCCCTGATTTATGCAAGAAAGACAGAAACATAAACAAGACTTTGTCCATAAGACACTTGAGAAGCCCCACGCCTTCTGGGAATGGTCAACCACGCACTCCTTTGTAGGCAAGTATTAATCTGGTAATATGGAAGATTAATTTACTTTTTAGACACAGTTAAAAATAACCCCCAACTTCAGTAATAAGGAGGAAAGCAGAGAGAGGAGAGATTTCTGTTTGCCTGCTGTAAATACGTGCTCATATTAACATACTGGGGTGAAATAATGAGCTACCTCAGGTTGTATGAGCTATTTGGGAAAATTACGAAAACTTTTTTAGTCTTATTCTGGTTTCACCTTGACAGAAACCATGATGCATGTAGGGGTGGCTTTAAACTGCTTTTAAAATACTCTAGCTAATCTTCCCCAGTTTAATGCGGAGTAGTCCTAAGCCCACTTCAATTCATCCTTCCTTTCTAGCAAAACCTGACCATGTTCAGGGTGCCACAAAGTGACTTTAGAAATCTTCAGAAAAACTGAAATGACTGAACACAACATAGATTTCCATTTAAAATGTTGTCCCTTAAAACACTGGGAGTAAAAATGTGGAGAAATTGGGAGTGATGTTTTCAGCTAGATTTGTTTTAAAGAGTCAAAAAAAAGCCATTAGCCCACATGGTCGTGGAACATATAAGTAGAGACAGTTTTGTTTGGATCTTTTGTTTCACAGGACCAAATGCACCAATTCCATACACTGGTTTTCTCCATCAAGTGTTTGGTAAGCATTTAAAAAAGATGCTCCTATAAAATCTGTGACTTGAAGGAAAAATTTTGCAGCAGGAAAGAAACATGCTTCCAAGGAGGTTAAACTGAGACTAAAACTTATTGGTGGTCTGATTTGAGGAGCTGTAAGCAGCATCTTGCTTTGCCATGTATTTGTCTTTCGGAGTATATGGTGCAGTGAAACAGGAGCTGGATTTGTTCACCTGTTCCATGACTGGAAAATGTCCTGCATCAAAAGCATCCCTCCTGTCTTTACAAGTGATAACTCTGAAAGTGAGGTAGCAATCATCAGGCATAGTAGTGTTTAACATGGGTAAATCTAGGATCACAGAAACATAGAATCATAGAATAACCGGAGCTGGAAGGGACCCACAAGGATCATTGAAATTCAGCTCCTGGCCCTACACAGGGCAGCCCCAAGAATCCCACTATGTGACAAAGAGGTACTCACTTTACCAAAGTGCATCTCAAGTTCTTTTAAGGGTAAAGAATATTTATAAAACAGGAAAACTTTCCAAGACTGAGGTGAAATACTTTTCTTTCTGACTGACTAGACTGATGACTCTCTGAAAAAATATCATTATTTCCCATAACCTTGCAAACAATTTACATGTTCTTAGTTTAAAAGATTATAAAGTCCTATAAGCTTTTATAAGCCTACTCATGTGCTTATAATTAAGCTCAGACATTTATGACTGAAAGAATGTATGAAAAAGACCAAACTTCTTTTTTTTTCTGAATGTAGGTTATTACTGAAATAGTTGCATATGTATTAGAAATTTATAGTTTAACTTCATTTTTCATGTATTCTCATCTTATTTAATATTTGAATGTGGTAGAGGGTTTTTTCTCTTCCTTTCTCTCTTCACGTCACCCTATAATTTCTCTCTTCTTTGTTCTTACTTTCTCTCTCCTCTCTTTCTGACAAGAAATGAAATTAATGTTAGTTTTCAAATTATTATCAACTTACAGTTAAAAATCCTGTATAAGATTCTAAAGACTCCTCTGTAGAAATAAAAGAAAAAGAGAAGGCAAGAGACTTACCAACAAGAACTTGACACATCTCCTTCAGGAAGAAATATTAGCCAGTCAGAAGATAAATAGGTTAGGGTTGGTGAAGGCAGGAGGACAAATGATAGTGACTACACAAAGTGAAATATTTGCAGTAATGTATATACATGAAGAGAGACCATTGCATGGAATACATGCTGTCACACAATGGATTAGAAAATTGAAAATTTATTATAAAAATGAGAAACCAACTCATTTGGTAAACCTTATTTTTACTTGAAGAGGTAGATTGCATAGTTTACATGTATATTTGCCAACAATAAAAAATGTCAGGAGATAATTTAGTACAATATTACAGCACCTGATGGATATCAGCACAAAATTATGCAAGTATCCACTGCCAGAGGATGGGGAAGCCTGACTCTTCTTCTCTTTCCTCTGTGCAACTCGTAGTTTCCTGATAAAAGTGAAAGAAGATATTGCAGGATTTGAGGTACTAGTTTGTGCTTATTACTAGCAATCTCATGCTATCTAAGAACATAAAATATATGAATCAGAAAAGGCCAACAATTTGCATCTGCTCTTACCAAGACAGACTAATTAAGAGAAATCATAGAAAGATCATTTAACATCTCTGTCTAAGACTTCACAGTACAAATACAGGCTTATTTAATGACTGAGTCAGTTTTCTCCATTTGTGATAGTGCTACTCAGAATTTAAGGGAAGTTATTGTACGTGATTGACAGAATTGGCAGTACTCCTATGGTACCACATTCTCCTCGTAGAGTATGTCATTCATAATTCAACACATTCTTAATTATCAAATGCCAGAATATTATGTAGTATCTCCTGCTGCAGTGTTGTATAGCATTTAATATCAAGTGAAAACAAGGAAAGGATTGTTTGCAAACTTATGGCCAGTATTCCTTTGCTGGAAAGGCAAAGGAATCTGTTTCCAGGGCACCAAAGGGAGAATGGAGATAAATACTTAGTGTGCATTCTAGAAGGTGGAACAATGTGAAATATAAATTTTTTTTTCCTTACTAGTTTGTGGTTTCAGTCCTGTGGTTTGCAGTGTAAAGAGATTAATTCCCTGTCTCATGTTTAGCAGAGGCATGGAACACAGTGAAGTGCTAGTTTAAGCTGAAGCCCCTGGTAGTACTGTTGAACTGAGTAAACCTGGAGGAGAAGACTGCAAATTCAGACTTAAGCACATTTGGCAGATGATGAGGTTAGCTTAGTTGGTTGGAGCCTGGTGCTAATAACACCAAGATTGTGGGTTTGATCCCTTTATGGACCATTCACTTAAGAGTGGAACTCGATCCTTGTGAATCCCTTCCAACTCAGAATATTCTGGGATTCTATAAGTCTTAGTAAAACTTTAAAAAAACATACAAGATGTAATGCACTGAAAGAATACTTTCTGATTTTCATAGAATCACAGAAATTATTTATGTTGGAAAACACCTCAAGGATCATTGAGCCTAACCTTTAAGCAGTCATCACCTTGTCTACTAGGCTGTAGTACTAAGTGTCACATCGAGTTGTTTTTTGAACACCTCCAGGGATGGTGACTGCACCACTTCTCTGGGCAGCCCATTCCAATCCTTGACAATCCTTTCAGGGAAGAAATTCTTTCTGATGTCCAGCCTAAACCTCCCAGGTGCAATTTGAAGCCATTTCTTGTTATCCTGTCTCTGGTTGTCTGTAAGAAGAGGCCAAACCCCACCTGGCTACAACCTCCTTTCAGGCAGTTGTAGAGGGTGATAAGGTCCCCCCTTATGGCCCCTTATCATCCTTTTCTCCAGGCTGAGCCCACACAACTCCCTCAGTCACTCCTCATCAAACTTGTGCTCCAGACTCTGCTCCAGCTCCATTGCCCTTCTCTGGACACGCTCCAGCACCTTGATGTCTTTTCTCACAGTGAGGGGTCCAGAACTGGGTGCAGTACTTGAAGTCCCTCACCAGTGGCCAGCACAGAGGGACAACCATTGCTCTGATCCTGCTGGACACACTATTTCTGACACAGGCCAGGTACCACTGACCTTCTTGCCCAGTTGGGCACACACTGGTTCATGTTTAGCTGCTGTCAACCAGCACTCCCAGGTGCTTTTCTGCTGGGCAGCTCTCCAGCCACTCTGCCCCAAACCTGTAGTGCTGCCTGGGGTTGTTGTGACCCAAGTGCAGGAGGTGGCATTTGGCTTTGTTGAACCTCATACTGTTGACCTCAGCCCAACGATCCAGTAAAAATTGTATTAGAAATATATTCTATTTTAAACGTCCACCAAAAGACTTATATCCATTAAAATGTTTGTGTTTTTTTTATTACTAATCAACAAAAAAGGTCACAAAGGAGGACTTAGACAGTGAGATTTTGAACATCTTTATGCACATTTTGTATACATTAAACTACAACTTGAACTTTGCCTGCAGGACATTAGCTGTTAATGAAATAAGTATGTTCTGCCTCACTTGTTTCATTCAATGCAGAATTTGAACAACCACAAGAGAGCAACAGCAAGTGAGAAGAAGGCATTGCACGTAGCTCTCAAATATGCCAAAGAATTTGGAATCATGCCTGTAGATTGGTTACTGTTATTGATAGGGATATGGCTAATTTAAGGTAAAGTGTTCCAAAGTAAAATTCCATTACTGAAAATTTGCTGGCTCTTAAATACTTTGAATGACTGCCAACAATCTGCAGAAATTGTTGTGAGGTACAGTAGCTTCCAATGAAAACCTAATCTTTCTTTATTTAAAGGATATTTTCTCATTTCTGACTCTCCTACTCTATATCTGTCTTGATTAATTAATGTAGTTCAGCACTGAGGTTACTTGATTCTTAAACTGAGACACTCATTCAAATACCTTGCTGAACTGTGGCCCAGGTTTTAACATGTGTGCTCACAAAGGAAAGCTAAATGAGTATGAATTGTTAATGGAACAGGAAATGTTCATGTATCAAACTTTCTATATATAGCATAGTAAACAGGAAATAGTAATAAAAAACCAGCTGTGGCAGCAAATGAGCTTCCACGTAGCTTGAGATCCCACAGGGCGTGGAAATACGGAGTGATTAAACCTTTTACTACCAATAACATACAGTCATAGCAGCCATTCCACAGATACCTTTGACTCTCCTTATTTCTCATAGACATGATTTATTCATGAATTCTGATATAAAAATTCATAAATAACTTCTTTACAGAGAAACAAATGAAACACAGCAATAGGCAATGAAATCACTGAAGCAACAGGGAAAAACTGATTTGTTGTTGTTGTTGTTGTTGTCTAAAAGGCCAAGCTACCAAAATAAGAATCTCAACCTGGTGCTAACTGTAATGGAAGGTTCTTTGAAAATTCTTATTATTACATTTGAGCCACACCATGCTTTTGGGATTAAATCTACAAGTACTGATGGATCCGAGTCAGCTCTTGAGTCAAATCCCTTGAAAGATAAGTGACTTTACTCTTAAAATTAGATTCTTTATTCCATATTTTAAGACCTAATTAAGTCGCTTTATTTTCAAAGATATACAAAGATGGAAAGAGCCATATAAACCAAAATGCCAGTTGGGTCAGCACACCAAAAATTGTTGCATACCTCTAGAGACATTTGAGGCCCCAGGTTTGAAACTCTGCTCTATTATAGTCAGGAAATATAGAATTTGCCAGTTTGGCTGGAAATGTTTTGGTTTGTTTAAGTAAATGTATTTATAATGTAACATTTACAATCAAAAAAAATTTCCCCCAAAACATAAATCAGAAACTATTCCCTGCTACACAAAGGAAATCTACATATACCTTAAGTATGGCTTTAGCTACCAATGTCAAAGAATTTTCATTGGCATAGGTTAGAAGATGCAAAATACTATTTTTGCTGGTACAAAAGTCCAGTACATACCATTAGCTTTACAACTTATTCATACAAATGGAGATACCCTTCTTCATAAGAGATAAAGAGGAGGAATTGACCCAATCAAATGGAGATAAGTAATAAGCAATTGTGGAATTTATTATTCAAAGCTATTATTTCTGGCTGTATTGGTCTGTTCCTATCACTAGATATGTAGCCTGATTAAAAGGAGTCAGAACAAAAAGATTTATTTTTTCTCTTATTAACTGTGCATATTCACTTTTGTTAATGATCTTCAGTTCCTGGTCTCTTAGGTATGAATAATTCTGAGAAGAATGGGATACCAAGTTTTCCTGAAAATTACTTATTTTTGTCAAAGAATAAATAATCAACAGCAATTTAGACTTTTTTTTTCAGCAGAAGGAAGAGTCAATAAATCAAGGTTATGCTTTTGTGAGGAATGCATAGATACAACATACTCCTAATGACTCAGAAACCATTCTGAAGAAAAAGAATACAATATTCAGTTGGAAGGGACCCACAGAGACCATGTAGACCAACTGCCTAATTTGGGGCTGACCAAGTTACAGCAGGGGACATTGAACAGATGCCTCTTAAACAGTGACAGCCTTGTGGCACTGACCACCTCTCCAGGAAGCCTTTTCCAGTGTTTGAGCACCCTCTTGGAAAAGAAATGCTTCCTAATGTCTAGTCTGAACCTCCCCTGGCACAGCATTCAACCATTCCCACAAGTCTTTCCCAAGGTGAAGAGCTCAACACCTCTCTACTTCCCCTGCTCAGGAAGCTGTAGAGAGCAACGAGGTCACCCCTCAGTCTCCTTTTCTTCAGACTAGACAAGTTCAGAGTCCTCAGCCTCTAATCACAAGACATTCCTTTCAACCTTTTCACCAACTTTTTTGCCCTGTCTGGATGCATTCAAGGACCTTCACAGACTTCTTATATTGCAAGGCCCAGAACTGCACACATACTCAAGGTGAGGCCGTGTCACCACTGAATACAGAGGAACAATTACCTCTGTTGTCCAGCTGCTGATGCTGTGCTAGATGTACTGCAGGATGGGGTTTGCCCTCTTACTGCCCAGGCAACCTGCTGACTCATATTGAGCCTTCTGCTGACCAGCACCCTCAGATCCCTTTCTGCAGAACTGCCCTACAACCACTCCTCTCCCAGTCTGTACTTGTGCCTGGCTTCATTACTCTGTCCTAGGTGCAGAATCTGGCATTTGAACTTGTTAAATTTTATCCCGTTAGTCATTGTTCATTGCTCCAATCTATCTAGATGGGCTCCTGCAAGGCCACTTGTTGCTCAAGAGAGTCAACAACACCTCCCAGTTTCATATCATTTTCTTTTTCTCTCATTGTGATTTTGGTGTTGTCAAGGAGAAGACCCAGAATCACATCGTGTTCAGTATATGACATACTAGTCATCCAGGTTGTCCCTCTTCCACTGAAACAAAATCAACCCTCAAAGTAAACCACACAGATGGGTTTAAGCCTGAAGTTCAACAAAATGTCTTCTCTCGTCTTAGAAACCCGAAACAACTCCTCTGTGTGACCTCTAAAGGATGTTGCTCTGTCAGGGCATGCAGAAAAGAGAGGTGCCAAATGGCTAGGAAACAACCGCCCCTGTACTGCAGAGTCTATGCCTAGGCAAAATCTGACAACACTTTAAAAAACCTCACTAACTTCCCCTTTTCATGTGGCTCCTTTCAACTATATACATACATATGGTTAAGATTTTCCTGAATAGCAATTTTTAAAAACTTTCCTGATGTGGGCCCCCTGTGAATAATGCACTGTTCAAACAATTCTCTTTTTCCTCGTCTGTTGACGTATGACCCCTCAAACCTTTATGAGAGAGGGTTGCAGCTCCATGTTCTGATGCAAGAGATAAATATGAGTTGCAGAAGAGAGATTATTTTCTTGCATGCCTTTTGTATATTATGATTTGTTTTGCAGATTCCAGTGTTGTACATTTCTGGATGCTCAGGATTCTGAGCATCTGTCTCAGTATGGTTCTGCTACCGTTGTATTTTTCATAAAAAGCATGAGGAAGTAGTTTCTGCTGACAATATACCTTCTTTCACAGACTCACAACAATCTGTACTGAATTTTTCCTCAAAAAAAAAAAAAGTTGGATAAAAGTACCCAGATTTTTGTTCTTAGTCATGATATCCAACCTGAAGTCAATTAACCTTAAAAATGAATTATTTTGTACTCAATCCAACAAGTAGAAACATGCTTTAAATGGAATACCTTACTAGTTTAAACTATTCTCCTTTGTTTTACAAAGGATTTTATTTCCCACAAAATATTTAAAAGATGACTGAAATCAGAACTTTGCATCTAAGTACTTCCTCAGCCTCAGCCTGAAGGTTAATCAGCTGGTATGAAGTATGCTTATGTTGGCTGAAATTATTGTGTATTGAGGAGGCACAAATGTGCATACAAAAGTAGGAAGAGGTGGAAATACCACAGAGTACCAGCGCCTTTGTGGGAAAGCAAGAAGCTGTGAAGTGATATACAAGTTCAAAGCCTAATTATGTAATTACTAACTGAAAGGTCAAAGTCAGCAAAGTACAGAGATAAGCTCTAAAATACTTACTAATAAAAAAATCGCACAAATTTCAGGAACAAAAAAAGCATTCAGATAAATTCTGCCCTTTAAAGGCAAGAGTTTTCCGAGAATAGATTTCATGGTTTCTCGGCCTGGATCCAACCAATGAAGTGGAGAGATCTCCTCCAACCTGCTGGCAGGGCTTGCTTCTCCACATGGTGAATTCACAGAACCACAGAATCACAGAATAGGTCAGGTTGGATCATCTGGTGGATGATCTGGTCCAGCCTCCTTGCTCTTAGGGTCACCCTAGAGCACATAGCACATGATTGTGTCCAGAGGGCTCTGGAACATCTCCAGTGAGTGAGATTCCACACCCTCTCTGGGTGATCTGTTCCACTGTACAATCACACAAAGAGGAAAGAAATCCTTCCTCATGTTTAGGTAGAACTTCCTGTGCATCAGTTCCTGCCCATTGTGTCTTGTCCTACTGCTCAGCACCACCAAACAGAGCCTGTTCCATCTCCTGAGCTTCAGATACTGACAGACATTGATGAGCTCTTCTCTCAGTCGTCTCTTCTCGAGGTTGAACAGGCCCAGCTCCCTCAGCCTTCCCTTTTAAGAGGGATGCTCCAGTCCCCTCATCATCTTTGTGGCCTCCTCTGGACCTGTCCCAGGAGGTCCATGTCTCTCTTACACTGAGGAGCCCAGAACTGGACACAGCACTCCAGATCCAGCTTGTCTAGGGCTGAGTAGTGGGGTAGGATCACCTCCCTTGACCTGCTGGCATGCTCTTCCTAATCCACCCCAGCACCCCACCAGCCTTCTTGACCCCCAGGATACCCTGCTGGTTCATGGACAGCTTGTTGTCCACCAGGAACCCCAGGTCCTTCTCCATGGAGTTGTTTTCCAACAGGTCAGCCCCCAGCCTCTCCTGGTGCTGGGGGTTATTATGCCCCAGGTGCAGGACCTATTACTTTCCTTTGTTGAACTTCAGACAAGTTTTGTCTGAGCCTCTCTCCAACCTGTCCTCTGAGGTATTAGCCTGTCATCCAAGCTTTGTGTTGTCTGTGGACTTGCTGAGGAGACATCTATCCCTTCATCCAAGTTATTGATGAATAAGTTAAACAATACTGGGCCCCGTACTGAACCCTGGGAGACACCACTAGTGACAGGCCTCCAACTAGACCCTGTCCTTTGTGTTTAGAGTTAGTTTTATTACAGTTAAGTTGCAGGTGGGTTTAAGTGTGTTGTTTGATCTGCAACTGTGTGTATGCTGCCTCTTGACTTTGGTGCAGATGGCAGGCCTGGTGGACTTGCTCATCACTTCAGCTCATGCAGTGCAGACACCAGCCTGGTTATATCCCACAGGATGGGTGTCCATAGTCTGAAATTGTGTGAACATGCCATCTCTGCCATCATACACATTGAGCTACAAACAACAGACAGGAACAGTCACGTTGCTCTTGTATCTAAGATAACAAATTTCATTGCTGACTTTCACCTCACTGAATGTGACCTTGTTTAGTACAGTCAGAATATAAGCCAGAGCAGAAACAGATATCCACAGACAATCCAAATTCTGGAATGAGTATCAGGACTTTGTGAGAGTGAGAATATCCTCGGTCTATTTTCATAGATAAAGTTTCTGGAAATGTTATCTGTGAAAGTCACTCTGATGCTTACTTCACTTATGTGACTTCCTGGGGCTTGTGGGTGTTAGATTTGGGTTTCAGTTGCTTAATTCCCTCTTGGGATTCCATGTTTGAATCTGCAGAAAAGGTTACAGCTTAAACAGTGCCCCATGTGTATTTGCCAGTTCCACAAAGCACAAGGTAACTTAATTAAGGCAAGCACTTTTGGCTTCCTGATGATTTTTCAGTCTGGTACACCAGAATTTTTAAAAATGTCTTACAGAGGAAATATAGGGTCTTTTTGTGTGTTGTGGACATCACAATGTCTAAATGGAAATGCAAGAGAAATGGTTTTTATATGTTAGATGTTTAATATCATCAAAAGTAAAACAAAGGCATTTTTAAAATAACAAAACTAAGGTTTGAGCTTTTATTTTCAATAAGACTGCACCATTATATTAGACATTTGTTTTCTCCTAGTTAGAAGCTTTTAAGAGCAGTCTAAAGTAGTCCAAAGTGGTCTAAAGAAAAGTCCATATGTTTGGACTATCATGTGATCCCACCTCTTACTGAATAATGGTTGCTCTGTCAAACAAACTTTCATTTGGAAGCAGTATTCCAACCTCAGGGCTGTAATATAACTTAAATAAATAAATAAACAAATAAATAAAGTTAGTGTGAAAACAAGATGTCTCATTATGCTAATAATGCCATTTTAATAGCTAAATAATTAACCCTAGCTGTTTCTCTCAAATGCCCAAACTGCTACCAGATTGACACCCTCTTTCTCCAGCTTCACACTCCCACTCATCTCCCAGCACTCCAGCAAAACTTGCTGCTCAGCACACCCAGAAGCTTCCCACAAGGGGTATCTGAATGAGAATAAGGTAAGAGGAACCTACTGCAAAAATACCATGGGGGCTCAGCTCCTTCTTTGTTTTGGAACATGCCATTTCAAGAACAGCCTTTCTGTTTACTACACCACAAGGAAAAATTAACACAGCCACAAGCACATGATGTTTTTACTTAGTGCTGCATGGCATTTCTCCTAGGTTTTCTTGAAACTTGGAAGGAGGACGACCTACATTTGCTATTCAGGGTTTTCCAATTCATACCCATATTTTCTACTCTCCTGGCTCTGTAAAGCACAGAGGTAGGAGGGTATAGGTGTTGTATCTCACCTTTACATGCTAAAATCTGTCCATACAGGAATTCAGCAAGTTTCTGGCCCCATATCCATTGAGGAATTGGGACTTTCACAGAATGTGCGTGTCACTTAAAAGATGAGGCTGGAGGTTACCTGTAAAGAAAGTCTAGATGTAAGGAAAGTGGTTCCTGTACAGAGTTACTTCCTCTGTAGCTCATCTGAGGCAGGAATACTATCTACAAACTATATAATTTTAATGACTAATACCAGTGTCTTTCACAGAATCATACAATTCACAAAAGGCAACACAAAAGGACTCATGCACTCAAGAAGCTCAGGTTTGTTTTCAGAATTGTACTCAGCATCTGAAATCCTTATTTTAGATATTAATTGATTACTACTCAAAAATGTTGAATCATGATATCTCTTGAAAATCTACTGAATGGGGAGCCAATTACTCAGTGGACTGAACAAAAATTTGTTTGAGAAGTTTCATACCAGTCATATAAGTAGGATGTGAAGGCACCAAAGCAGGAAAATTAAAACAGTAATACTAAACTTAATTCAAGCAGGCATCCCAACCAAAACAAAAATACCAATCAACTGTTTAGAAACTTCATTAATGACCAGAAAGTTACTGCTGATGTGAGCCAAGGGTTCCTTCATATGCAGTCAGTCAGCACAGTCACTGTCATTTGTGGTAAAGAGAACATTAAACTGAACAGGGCTGAACAGAGCTGGTGTAATGATGCTGTGGATTTGCCTTAATATCTCCAATAGCTCTTTTTGAGAATAATTACCATGCATTACACAATGCAGAAGGATCAACACAGCACCTACCTTCAAACATATCTGGTACCTAGCTGTTCCAGGCACTTGTCAAGTTGCCTGTAGCAGCCAGATTATTTAAGGCAATCACACAACTCAACCATCTATGTTCTGCATCAAGGTAGACACATCTATGTTCTACATCAAGGTAGATTTGTAGTGCTGCAAGCTCCTAGCATGTGAATGTGTGTTCATGAAAAAAATTCTGCTGGTCTAAGGATTTGTATGTAGCAGGCAAACTCACAATTTCTCCTCTGAAAACCAGCACCGCTCTAGTTTTGGACTTCCCACCTGCAAACTTTGAGGGCTGGAAGAGCCCTTTGCTGAAAAATTGAAAAAACATATGCATATATGGAAATACTTACTTTACTAAAAAATTAAGATTAAAATCTTCTTTGATGGCTGTGGCATATGATATGTGAAAATTTTCTCACTATCAGGAGAGGAAGTTTCTTGTTTGCCAGAATGTACTGGTGTTTCATTACATTTAAATGAAACTTTCTCACAAAGCCTGATTTATGTGATTAAAAGGGTATCACAGCACATGGTTTAGATTTAAGAGAGCTGAACTACCTAAAGATTTCTTAAGCATAGTCAGCCCAGACCTTGAGCTATTTATGTCCATTCTACCTTGCTACTCCCTGTGATAATTTCATCTCAGTTCCTCAAAGAACAATTTTGTGACTGCTGTCAATATAAACATGTATAGATTACTTTGCTTTCACTACATTCCAGCAATTCTCAGCTTTTCCCATGACCCCCATTTCCACGTGCATTTCCAAGATCATGACCTCCACTTTGGAAATAGCATTTGCCTCAAGATATATTCTGCCAACAAATGCACTGCCCAAACAAATGAACTATGTGTTAAGCAAAATCACATGACAGGAAGAGTTCCAAAATAAGTCAGAGCTCCAAAGCCTTCTTCTAAGGGGAAATGACCCGTGAATAATCCAAGCTCCATGCTGTCAATTTTCTCAACAACCTATACATTATGGGCTGACATCACTTATGGGAGAGCCCCAAATTTACTCCACTACTTTATGATGATGAACTCAAGACCAGCTGTCTACAGCAGAACATTGGTGGTGAAAGTAAGCCAGTGTCTATCTCACTTCCTCATGTAGGATATACAAGAAGACTACTGGTAATTTAATTTAATTAATGCATTTAGCCCATGAGATAATATTATTTCCTTCACAAGTGTGTTTTATCATGTCCATCATTACTCTGAGCACTTCAAGTGAAGCTGTTATATCATAATGTTTTTTATTTTACACTGTAGTAAATCTCTTCTATATTTGCAAAGTCTAGAAACAGACTTTTTTTCATGATTTCAAGAATGACAAGTTTTCAAAACACTGGCTGAGCTATTCAAACCCAGAAGGTAATAGGGAGCTGAGTGACAGACCTTTCTTTTTCCATTATGACTCAGAAATTGTCTCTGA
The DNA here is from genome assembly GCF_022539395.1 of Myiozetetes cayanensis. Taxonomy (NCBI): domain Eukaryota; kingdom Metazoa; phylum Chordata; class Aves; order Passeriformes; family Tyrannidae; genus Myiozetetes; species Myiozetetes cayanensis. The sequence goes on from NW_026087742.1 coordinate 15,367,699, forward strand.
GAAGGCCCAAGTACTCCCCCACCCCACTTTGCTCACTAAAACTGTAGTGGTTCCATTCATGCCAGCACAACGAAAATTGAAGCTTGGTTGGAAGCCTTGGATCTTCATGTTTCAGCTGCTCACAGCAGAAGAGGCCCTTGGAAATTGGTTCTCTCAGCATGTGGTCTGGGATGCAGTAATTCCAGCTCCAAAGGCAATAAAAGACAAGAAGATGGCTGCTCTGAGCTGAAGTCAATGAGTATTGCGTTGCTGGCATTATAACCAAAGCTCCACAGGCATAACTGCGGTTGTTAGAGATGGTTGCCTGCGTACATCTACCAGAATACACTGCTGATATGTGACCTGGAACCTTTCTGGACAGCAAAAAGTCTCTGTGTTACTGCATGTGCATCATACTTCAGTCCTCACAGTCATAGAACCCTAGAACAGGCTGGGTTGGAAGGGACCTTGAAGACCATCTCTTTCCAACCCCTCTGCCATGGACAGGGACACCTTTTGCTAGACCAGGTTGCTCAGGGGCCCATCCAAACTGGTCTTGAACAGTGGGGAATCCACAACTTATCTAGGCAACCTGTGCCAGTGCCTCACCACCCTCACAGTAAATAATTTCTTTCTAATACCTCATCTAAACCTTCATTGCTCGTGTAGTCACGTATGTAGGTGATGACCCTGGTCTTAAAGAAAACCCTTTTGATCTATAAAACTTTTGTTAAAATACCTTTTTATATGTATATTTCATGTATAAAATAAAAATACTAAGGTTTCTGCAAATGCCTTGCAAATAATAAAAGGAGAAATTAGAAAAATTAGAGCAGATGCTTTTTAATTAGTACCAAGTGATGGGTCTAGGGTTCTTCTTAGCCAGATGAACTAACACAGGAAAAACCTAGATAACATCAATATAATGTATATTTTAATCGAAAACTATCAGCAAAAAAAATGAATGGAGAATGTCATAGACCTTTACACAAACTGTCACAGTGTAAAGCACAAAAGTTGAATATTTTTCACAGTATACACCTATCTATCTGGTGCCTCTTTGCAACTGTTATTCACTTAAACTTCCCGAGAAGTCAGTAAAACATCCTCTGAAGTCAACTGGAATTTTTTTAATTTTTTTTTATTTTTATTTTTATTTTTTTATTTCTTCACAATGTGCCTGTTTCCATAAACAACAACAACAAAATTATTGAAGGGAAAGTTTAAAAGGCACAGAAACATCAGATATTATCAACTTTAAAATGTATATAACTACTGAGGCCAGAAGCCTCTACATAAAGCATTGGAATAGAGAGACTACCTTCATGTGATATAATTTTACAAATATTTTTATGTGACCATCAGTGATTTTCAACAGAAATTCTGCTTTGAGTGCTCGAGTAGACATGTTTTCACTTCAGAAATTGTTCATAGACTTAAAATCTAGCTGATTTTAAGTTGTTGAAGTTGGGCTTATAAAAACTGCGGCCTCTACAGGCACCGTCACTTCTGCAGTTCTTAGCTCAGAGCTCCTGCTTACATCTGTAGCACACAAAAGCTCTGTCATCAGCTGTGGCCTTTGGACACAGGTTTCTGTACCCACCAGCATCTCATAGGGATGTTGCATAAAGGGAGAAGACTAAGGATGACATAAGTAAGAAATGTAGCTTAACAAAGCAGTTCTCCAGGAGAGTAACTCAGGTTTTCCTATTTCCTTGGCAATAGCTGTAGGCTGTAATGTTAACTACTTGGACATCTGCATCCTTTGAACAATTTATTCCTTTAGCAACCATTGTAAACACTTATGTGCTGCTAGGAACCAGAATATATCACTACCCAACAAAGGCAACTGAATGCAAGGAAATAAATCAAAATACTTTTAAATTTAATCATCTTGATTTTAATGTCTGAGAGAGAATTATTTTTTTTTTCTTACTTTCTTTACATGAAACTGAGTGAGACATTTTTAAGGTCAGGAATTTCCTGGGCTATGCCCATTGAGTGTGTTTTGAGGTCTATTATATGCATGCTTTCCCAGTGCTCCTGCTGGGACTCCTTTTTATTGTTATTAACCTTGAGCGAGGCACCCGATGAAGGTTAAACCTAGGTTATAGCACACTGGCAGCAGTGACATGGAACCCACACCCCAGATGTCATATCACCCTCAGAGGACATGGAGGGAGGAAGCTGCCAAACAGCCTACATGATTCTGTTTCAATTCTTGCCAGCCATGTGTAACTGAAACAGGCAAAGCATAAGGAAAAGCTTTCTTCTGTAACTCTGAACCGCTTTCTGTCTAATTGCTGTGACAAGTGAATAAAGCTGAATGACCAACTGAAGAAATTTTTTTCCATGTATAAGGAGAGAAGAAGTCATTAATTTAAATATTTAAACAGCTAGAAGTTTTCCTACTTCATGCTGCAAAAGTAACTACGTATATCACAAAATAATTTGTGATGGTCTGTGTATGTGTGTAAGTCTGGTCCTAAGCAGTATTCACATAAGAAATGAGCAGATGGTATAGAGAAATGGTTTTATTAGTTGCCCTCACTTAATTTCTGGTCACTCAGCTTCTGAAAGGCACCTCTGATTCACAAAGGAAATGCTACGAACTGTTAGGATGCATTAGGAAAAAAATCAGCTTTGTTACTATGACTTCTTGTTTGGACCAGCAGCACAGCCATGTGCCCTAGATACCAAGGGAGTGAGGGATTCTGGGTTGGAAAGGTATGACAGGACTGTTTACCAGGGAAATGTGTGGCCAGGTTTTCAGTACTGAATGCATTAAGGAGTCTTGTAAACCTTTTGTCATTTTTCACTTATACAGAGGCAGGCTGGTCTTGGCTGGGCAACCATGCTTTGCTCTAAAAGGATGAGTTTGGGAACTGGAACTCAAATATTCCATAGCAGTTAAAAAAAAAAAAAAAAAAAAAAAGGAAAAACTGTTAATGGTTTTCTCATTTGTTGTATTCGTGTGCTTATTTCTGTTTTATCCACCTGTGTCCTCTGAAGTACATTTTGTGCTACACAGCCTGGAGCATATTCATTGCAGGGGAGCAATGTCATCATCTGCAGCGTGCTGGGGACACAGCACTTCTTGCACTTCTTTGACCGACACGACACAGTGCCATGTTAGTAAATTGCCACTAAAAATAAAACAATAATGAAATCTGAAGGCATTCTGGAAGACAGGTTTTCCATCTCCATAAGTGCAGGGCTTTGGCTTATTATTCACCTTATTCAGTTTAAAGGAAAACTGTTATTGCTGAAGAAGAGATTGAATACAACTCAGTAATCAGTCGTTTACTGCTCATATACTACTCATGCAAACTAATAGGGAGAACAAGCCTAGGGGAGATTTGTGATGGGAACCAACAACTAAATAATTTGTTGTAAGTGCTGCATGACTGCAGACCCCATTCTGCCTATGTTTGTTTCAGTCTGAAGCCACAGTAACTCCTTTGTGATTTATGGGGTAACAGCAGTAGTAAACTGTTCCTGTCACTGATCCAAGTGCCAAGATGGCATACATAAAGACTCTTTAATGGTTCAGGTCTCACTAAGCATCAGTACACTGAACTATGGAATAAAAGAAACATAAAACCAAACAGTAACAGGGGAAGATTTAGCCATGAACTTCTCAATGCAATTTTAAGGAAAACACATTAAAAAGCACCACTAGTTCACAGACCAGCTGTGCAGTGGTGTTTATTCCCAATCTGTGAAAGTGGATATTTTCCTTGTGAGCAGTATTCATTTTCTGTAGCCAGTTTTTTTATAGTGCCACCTGTTCTAGAGCAGTAACTGACATTTATAAACTTACTGAAAACAAGACGGCCAATACACATTTGAGTTTACTACAAATTTGTTCCTGAGAGGCTTTTCAGATCCCTCAGGGCAAAGTAACATGAGTTCTCTGAAATGTCATTTAAAATTAACAAGACCTTTATTTTTCAGTATTTAGTGACTTACATACTTGAGTTTTTATGTATCCCTCAAGTCAAGTCTAGCTGTAGAAGATAGACATAATCATAATTCATTTCCAGTTTAAGAATCTTTTACCCCACTAAAATGGCTGTAAAAAGGTCTCAGTCTGAGAAGAATTAGGCACAAGATTTTTTCACTTTTATAATATACTCAGTGTATTTAAGTGTGAAAAAACATATATGTTCTAAAACAATTTGATTTACAGTCTGTTCTCAAAAAGATTTGCAGTTCTATCCTTTAGCTACTGCTTTGTTCACCGTATTTGTCCAGTCCATTTTTCGAGTCTCTTCTGCAAGCTGCACACAAACATTTGATCTCACTCATATCTATAAAGGAAGGCAAATTTTTATTTTCAAAGCTAGATCTCTATTCTACTACTCATGCTCTTTATCCTTTTTTTTTGAATTATTATTATTTTTGCTATCATGCTTTATGTAATAGTAGTGCTAACTAGAAAATCATGCTGCCTTGGAAAATACTTTCCCATATGAGTGTGAAGCACTGTAAATACAGCAAGAGAGTAAAACCCATGGTGAGATAGTCCAGAGGGAAACAGGCAGAACTCCCTTGTTCTATTTGAAGATGTACCCACCAACACTGCACATCCATAGAAGTGTAATTGGTGTTCACGTGTCCTAGGGAAATTATGCATAGTGCTAGCTGTTTGAGCTCTTAAGTTCTTCTCAGAATAATACACATGATTGTCATGTTACTATATATCACAGCACAGCAATACTCTACTGAGAGTTTTTAAAGGACTTGCAAACCATGGAAAACCAAGGCATGGTAGTAACACAAAATGTTGGCTGCCAGTGCAAGTTTCTGTGGGGTCCTCTGTTTTGCCAAAAAACTGTCATCAGTGAACCAGGCCTGAATGGGGACACGTTACTGCTAATACCTCTGTGGTTGATGCTACTGTATGTGGTCCAGAAATTATTTTTCCAGAACACTTAGCTATCAGTAAAAAATAAAGATGTGTTGAAGAGGGAAAAAGCTCTTGCTGCCTGTCCACCTTCCTCCTCCACATTGTTCCCGCTTGCCTTGCTGTACAGTCACGAGGCCAGCAAGGACAATGATGAGCTGGTGGCTACAGCAGGAGATAACCCTTTGAGGGACCTCCCTTCCCAGATGTTCCTCAGGTCTTCTGTGATCTCCAGGCATGTCCTTGAGTCCATTCCATTTCATCCTCATGAGCACTGCATCGGCTCCTTCCCGCTCAGAGGACAGCAGGCTGGTTGAAGCAGTTAATGGGCACATGGGAGGGGGACAGACAGGGACGTACAAATCTATCATTATCTTATCATCTTTGAAATGCTTATTCTGACATTGGTCCATCTATTCCACAATCCAATGGACAAAACTGAGAAAGCCAGGAGGTAAATGCCAGCTGGCCCACAGCTTTCCTATCTAGAAGATAAGCTTTCCTCTCGTGCGTCTATTTAAATACTCTCACTATGCTATCGAAATCTATGAAAAGAGGTTAATAAAAGGGGGGAAATTAGGAATCCATTTATACACACCATTCTTTTAATGGAATTGATCAAAAGAGCTGCTTGATCCTATGGGCAGCTTCTGTAAAGAGATTGTATTCCAGAAAATGAACTTGAACTGGCTATGGGCAAATGAGTAACAGAAAAAAAAAGATAAACTGATTATTTTAAGATGTAAGATTTGCAGGATCATGTACACATCCCACCTACTTATTTCTGTTTGATTGTTTTGTTTAGTTTTGCCAGAGATTTTTTCCAAAAACTGACTTGCAATAACATCACTTTAAAATCCTGTACATTCACACGTGCTGTGTCATTGAAAGATTTGGTGGGTAAACACTGTCATGTGGCTTACTTAACCAAGTTGGTTAAACTTCACAGTCTGGATTTCAACCCTATAAATTCAGGCAAGTTAATTCGTTTCAAGCAACTTTTTTTTTTCAATTTTGAATTATGAAGAACAGAACAATTATAAATGTTCTTCCTTTTTTTTTCTTTTATTTCCAGAAGAAGAACAAAATGCACCTGGAAGTGTGTTCTACATACCCCTGAAATAAAGTTTACTATGGGCATTACATAACCTGGAAGCCACTGGTTCAGGGACACTACTATTTAAGAAGGATTTTTGTAGAACTAGATTGGAATGCTTGGAAAGAAATAATATAAAAAGTAATGCAAGATCTGGCAAGCTATGCAAACTATGGTAAAATGGGAGACTAAAACCTCATGCTGCAGGGCTTAAATTTTATGTACTAGGGAGGCCAGGAAGCAGTTTTTCTACTAATAACACTGTATAATTGAATTGAATGAGTAGACAGTGGATCTTATCCAAACCCACCGTCACTAACGAATACTTTGTATTTATTTTCCTGAGCTCTGGCTCAAGCCTGTTTTAGTGAGAAAGCTGCTCATCTTCCTTTTGGATCTGTGTACATTTGTCATTGCTGGAAGCAAAATGCAGACTAGGTGTTTTATCAACAAACAGATTAGAAAAAAAATGCAAACTGTCCTTGCAAACTCAACCCATGTGAAGTTCCCAGCCACTGCAAGATGTTCAAAATAGGAACACACATTCGTCATCTCTGAGTTCCTTGGTTGTTGAATACAGCATAGACTCTGATGAGTTACCTAGAGATCCTTTTGTTTCTGTAAAGCTTGGCTTCCTAAGTTCGGTTCCACCTGAAGAGAGCTCAGATTTTCTTTAAGCTTTTGCTAAACTTCTTTAATTGAGAGGATGGGCTTGAGGGAAATGGTGATCTTTTTCATCAGAGGTGCCAAAACTAGCTATTGCTCCTCATACAGACTTTCTCAAGCCAGTTCTCCTTTTCATCTGCAAATTATGAGAGGTCAGGGATTCATCTGGTGGCTGTAGAGGAGATGAATGAAGAAACCAAAGCTTCATTATTAGTGCTGACTGGTGGGACATACATGCACCTGCAGCTGCTCCCACTGCCACCTCCACTTCCAAAGCCCATGGCTGCCACTGTCCTGAAATATGGATATCAGCTGGAGAAATAAATAGATTTCATCCATGAAATATAAGTTCATAAATGAGGTTTGTGAGTTGTTTGGGGGTTTTTGTCTTTATCTTCTATGCAAAATGCCCAATAACCAATAAATATTTCCTATCAGCTGTGAAACTCCCAGTGGGAACAATTATGATGAGATAAGTATTGCAAAATCTTCCATCATTCTTCTGCACTGTTGCAGTGAAAATAAATGACAGCGCAAAAAGAAGACAGGAAACCTAATACAGCCAAGTATTCACCAGTACGTTGAAGAAGATGGCAGGTAGGAAAAGAAGCAGAAACAAACAGTACAACTTTTAAAGACACCCAACCTCCACTTGAAAATACGGCCAGATGTTGCCAGGCTTAACACTACAATGCCTATCCAAGTCAGTCAGCTTGGACCTGGAAAGGCTAGATATGACTTGCAGTTTTCCTACAATCAATGTGAAAAGATTCCCTTTAATTAGATGCAGGCCCTCGTGATTAACTCTGTCCACTGATGGGGGGAGAAGGCCAAGGAGACAGCAAGTGATAATGCTGTCAGCCCAGGTGAGTGCCATGCAGAGTGTCCCTGTTCCCTGCCATGTGCCAGTGTGGCTTGAGGGCTCTGTGATCCAAAATATTTCTGATTGAGATTAAAAGGAGATGAGCGCACGAAAAACATTTTATTACTCCTCCCTCCTAGCTTTTAGTCTGCTTCCAGGTTACACAGGTAACATGGGGGCACAACTGGACACCTTGACCTCTTCCACAGCACAGTAGCAGCAGTCTTTTCTTGTCTTTCAGCTTGTCTTTTCTTGAGAGGTAGAGAACTACACCTTGCTCTTGGGCCTCCTCTTCTTTGAACACACTCCTCCACTCCCTGTGAATGAATTTTCTCTGAACAGAACATGGGCTTTCCTCAGCTGGGGGGCATGGTGCTGGTGTCACTGTGCACACAATCTCAAAATGAGGCATTAAAATGCCCAACTGCAATCTATATGCAGGCTGCTTTCAAGAGGTCAGATTTCAAAAGAGGAAGTGCAGAAAAGGGATGATCATCTCTTCCTTATATCAGTGTGATCAAAACGTCCAGTGGCTTTCCCAGACTACACAAACAACTTTCATTTTATATTTTCAAACCGACACAAGTCAAACCTACATAATTAATGATGCCTGAGAGAATGAGTTCATTCAGTTCATTGAGTTCATTCAGCTTTTTAATGATACTTTGTCATGTGCCTTTGCAGGATCTTTCAAGGGAAGCAAACAGCTCAGTTGTGCTATCCCTTTATATCTAGGAAATGCAGACCAAACTGAAAGCAAGTGACCTGCAAAGCAGAAGTCCTTAACAAAATATTTCAGCATATGCAACTGGGGTTTTGCATTGGTCATTATTGCTCTTTGGGGCAAGAAAGTGTCTGTCTCTCACACCCGTCCTTCAATTATTTTGGAACATAGTTGCCAAATGCTCCTTTAAAGTTTTCTGTTAGTGCATAGTCTGTGTCATAATGATTTTTTACGTCACGTGCATTTGGTTCTTGAGAATAATTTAAGAAGCTGTCCATTTAAGGGAAAGCAGTAAAACAGATTTATGTATGTAAAAAGAAATGTTAATAAGTTCCTTTCTTTCATGTCAATATTTACAGAAATATCTTTTAAAAAAGGGAAAACTACTACTGATTGAAAAATCAGTTTCTAGACATTAATATCCAATAAAGAGTTTTCCAGCCAATTGTAGAGGCAACTGCAAATGATCTAGCTTGATTTTGATTATTTATATATGTGGAATATATTTCCAAATAAGCATTTGGAAATAAGTGGTCTCCTATAGGCAATGCAATTGATTTTATTTGATTTTGTATCTTCCAGGGCTCTAATATTTTCCCTAATGTCTTTGTTCCTGTCTGAGAAGGAGATTAACAAAAGCACCAGTATTTAAAAGTGGCACATGACAGAGCTGCAACGTTGTTAGCCCCAACACTAGTGCAGGCTGTGAGGGTATGACTCCATTGATGCTCATCTGGTTCATGTGATGCCTGCAAGCTCCAGAGAACAAATTAACCAATACAAAAAAATGTTTCAGTCTGCAGCACAGAACAAGACAATGTCTGCAAGGAGGCCACTAAGAAGCAAATGATCAGCAGAGCTTCCTGCTAGACAGGGGCAGACACACAGCCAACCTGCAGCTGAGACTGGTGCCCTGCCTCACCTGAAGGGACACAATCGTGTTGTCTTCTACCAGAGCAGCTGGCCACACTCTTGTTTGAGATAAACTGGGCAGTCAAGGTTCCTGATGAAGCCAGGAGAATGACTTATTTGCAGTTTTCTAGCACTTTTCTCTGTAGGTCACCACTGCAAACTCCCAAGTTGTTTTCTCCATTGATTTCTCAGTCAGTTTGACTGTTTTGGTTGTTTTTCCCTATTAAAGTAAAAATCTTTCATGAAAGGGACTCGTTATTTATTTCAGGGTAGGAGCCTTCTCACAAGATACCAGAGAAAATCTGTTTTCGGTTGCATCAGCATAACTTTAAATGTGCTCACACACATGTGCAGAACATAAGCAGGAAACTCCAGAGCTGTGGGAATCTGCAGGGACAGGCACAAAGAAGTTTATAGCTTGTGCAACTGCTGCAGGCAGCTTAGTTGTCCATCAGCGAAAGGTGTCACGCTGCTCACAGCCCAGGGGGACTGGGCGAGTGTAGGCTGTGTGAGACCTGGTCACTGCTCCCACCCAACCACATACTTCCACTCCATCCTGAGGCAGACAATAGATTCAGAGTCTCAGTTCAACAGTGGTGAGGATGCCCACCTTCCTGGGAGAAGGTGTTTTGGGAAGAGGAGAGAACTATGAAGGCAACAAAGACTGCTTTTCCATGGTACTGCACAATCACAGCTGATTCTAAGCGTGAGTGTTAAAGTCTGAGCTTTTTGAATGTGTAGAAGGGATGATTAATAATGCATAAGAGTGAACCATTAGCAAAACCAGCTTTGTTAATGAATGATTTGGGGAAAGTTCTGTTTTATAGTTTAAAAATGGCTTGATTCTCAAGTCTGCTGAGCATTCCCATCACAGTGATACCTGAGCTGCTGCAGATACATACATGTATATATATATATAGTTGAAAAAGGAGTTGAGACATCTGGAAGGCAAACAGAGCAAAAGTGATAGGAGAAACAGAAAGAAGAGCTGATAAGCAAGAATTTTCCTACTTATGGTTTACCTTCCCTGTTCATACAATAAAGCTACACCATTACAGAGAAAAGGATTAAAAGTGGTAATAATCCTCTTTTCATGCCAGACTGTAAACATACACTTCCTTTGGAAATAAACTAGGAACACAAGCAATATCAGAGAAATACTCTAAGCAACCTGCTCATTAGATAAGAGGGCCTGTCATTTAAGAAACAGCCTGTGAAAACTTCTTTGGAGTAAAGGTTATGTCTTAATGCTTCATTTAAAGTACACTATCCATATATCTGAGTTGGTTTAGTTTGGTTTGTTCTGGTTTTTTCCTAGTGTGTACAGGTTTCATTTCTTGGCTCTTTTCTTGTGTACACAGGCTCATCAGAGTAATGCATCAGCTCTAAGCAAGGAAAGAGCAACCAGAGACAATTAATTTACAAACTTAGAATAATTACAATTTACACCTTATCTTAACATATATGGAGCAGTTCAGATGAAAATATCCCTGTAAGTTTACTAGAACATCAAAGATCAGTAATACGTACAAAACTACAGCTTTCCCTCAAACTCCTTCTCCTGTATCAGCAGCTAATAAGGGGGTACTAAAACCAGTCTTAACAAGCAGCATTATGCTCTGAGCCAGTAGCAAATGCTTCATAGCTATCACAAGTTAGACAATGTTTCACCCCTTGAAAAGATTTAAAGGGCTGAGAAACCCTGTGCCTAGCCACTGGCTTGCACCACACATGGCTTCAGTCCCTGACAGGAGACTAACAACAAAGCTCTCACAAGAGCTGGAAGCCACAACTTTGTAACAAGGGCAGTCAAGAAGGGACAAACATACCGAAGAGGTTTACTCTTTCAACATACTAAACCTTACCCTCAGTAACACTAAAATAATGTCTCAAATTAAATTAAATGCTTTACAATTTGGCCTAACGCTTTACAGGAAGTCAAGGGACCACAGTGTTAGTCAGAAAGGAATTAATGACCATTTCTTATTAAACACAGAGAGCTTTAAAGTACAACAAGTGGGGAAAAAACAAGTTTACTGCTGTTCTTCTAAAAAAGACACGTACTTAAAAGGAGAAAATAGGAGTCCAATTGTATGCAATAAAAACAAAGAAAACAGCAAATACTTTAGTTATTGCTTGGTCAGCAGCTGTTTTCATTCCCCTGCCTATGTTCTGCTATGTCCTGGTTCAGTAATAAACTCAGGTGAAACAAAATCAATTTATGGGTGCATTACAGGGACATTATGCCCTGTTGAAAACAGAGGTTATATACATGTTTAAAACCAATATCCATATGAAGAGAATGCATCACAGATTAGTGTACTAAAATTTTGCTTCCCCAAGGTCAAACTTTGGTGGTTTTACTTATGAGTTGCTGCCATTTAACCTGAATTAAAGGGCATGGCACTTATGCAAAATGACAGCACTTTTTTCACTCTTTCCCTGGTCCTATATGGCACAGCATACTGATCACCTTCTGCAGGCACCCTGAGCTGCTCTCTGTTTCAAGCACCCTCACTCACTACAGGAGACCTGAATCTCTCGAAAGTGTATGTTACATTTCAAAAGCCAGTCTTAGTCTGTCGATGATACAGGTGAAGATCAACGGCTTGGCAAGCCTAAGATCTGTTCAGCAACAGAATCACAAATTGGTTTGGGTTGGAAGGGACCTTAAAGATCACCTAGTTCCAACCCTCCTGCCATGGGGAGGAATACCTTCCACTAGGCCAGGTTGCTCAGAGCTCCAGCCAACCTGGCCTTGAACACTTCCAGGGATGGGGCAGCCACAGCTCATCTGAAGAGCTTATGCCAGGGCCTCACAGTAAAGAATTTCTCATGCATGTCTAACCTACATTTCTCCTTTTTCAATTTGAATTCATTCCCCCTTTCCTGTTACTAGAGTTCCTGATGTCGATTCCATTTCCAGCTTCCTTATATGCCTCCTTCAGATCCTGGAATGCTGCTCTGAGGTCTCCACAGTCCATTTACTGAACTGATGCTTCCTTTGGACTTGCTCCAACAGTTCCCCATATTTTGTAGGGGAACTCAGAACTGTAGAGGGCATCACAACTGTATGCAGTAGTCTAAGTGGGGTGTCATGAGAGCAGAGTAGAGGGGCAGAATCACCTCCCTTGACCTGCTGGCCACACTGCTTTTGATGCAGCCCAAGATATGTTTCTTTTACATTTCATTGCAACATCAGATACCTCAGTGTGGTTTCTAAACCTGTGATGTCTTACTGACTGGAGAGTTCAAGAGCCAGTTTAAAATCCTGTCTCTGTCACCTTGTACATTGGCTTTTCTCAGACTCTGTAACTGAATTTCAATGCCCTTCCCTTTCTAACTTTCCATTAGGTATCCAGAATGTTTGGATGCTCTCAAGTTTTTTCCAGAGACCTTATTTCTCATTTTGAATTAATTACATTTGGTCATCAACAACAGCATCTCCAGATTTCTTGCTTCCTGAGTAAATTCAGCAAATGATTTTATTTTATTTTTATTTGAGTTTTTCTGTGTTATGCCCCAGCCCACTCAGTGGGTTTAAGGGGAAGGTAGTTTGGTTCATTCTAGGCAGTGCTTGCTCACTTCTCCATCACACTCCCCTCCCCTCTTCGGAAGGCTGGACAGGACAATTGGAGGCACAAAAGGTAAAGTTCACAGGTTGAGATAAGAACAATTTATTGGAAATAGAAATGAAATAAGACAATGAACAGTAACAGCAACAATGACAGAGTGTACAAGAAAGACGTGATTGTTCACCACACAGAGTCCAGTAACATGCAAACTTCTACAACCTTATGAGACCCTGAGGGCACCCATTTCCTTATTCCCAAACATGAGGTGATATAGAATAACCTCTTCATCCTGGCCATGCCCCCTCTTGGCTGCTGTAAAAATTAACCTTGCCCAGGCCAGAACCAGAACAGACATACACCTGGGTAACTTTGGCAATCATTATTTCTCTGTTTGTCTCCCAAACTTGACAGAGTTCCCGGTTAAAATCTAGCTTCACAAAATTCGTGCTGTGTAACTTTTATTTTTTTTTTAAGTTATTTTTCATAAATTACAAATAAGGAAAAGAAAAAAGGAAAATACCTGGATCAGCAACCCAGTGTGCAAGAAACAGAAAGGAGACAATTTAGCCACATTTTCCAGGAAGACTGCTGAGCCAGGAAGAATATAGACACGTTGTTTTCTATTATAACGGAGCACTTGATGTGAAAATAGTGACTCAGAGGCATTTGAACATGGGTATTATCACTCAGCTTTCCGATGGGAACAAGCCATCCGGTTGCCTAACTTCCACTCTAATTGAACGGAGCTGGCAGTCAAAGTTTCTTATATTTCTCTTAATATCCTAGCCCGCAGTCACAGAAATATCAGTTAATAGTAACTTATGGACACAGTGCCCCAGTAATTTGTAAACAGAACTTCTCAGAGTATTAAATAAAAGAGTTTTATTCAAAATGGCTTAGGTGTTATGGTCTTCTTGAGCTGGTTTATGCCTCTCTGCAAAAGCTGACTCAGATGCACTTCCCACAATTTACTGGGTTTTGATACTTTATTTTTAGTGCAATAACCCTTTATGTTAGAAGAAAGGCTAAATAACTGATGTTCTTATAGTTTAGATATAAATTACAGAAAACGACAGTAACACTTTCATCGCAAGCTGTGATGAGAGGCCAGCTATCGTGTGCTCACAGCAGCTATCAGAGTATGGAAGTTATCAGTCATCCCCTTTTCACCATTAAAACTCAAATTTTTGCTTCATATATCTGCATACAAAATGAAAATATTTTCTGGGCAGATACGGGGCACTTGGCTAGTCACAGGACTGTACAAGCAGGTTACACTCAAACATGGCTATGTGCAGGGCATGGCTCAACATTACCCTGGCAGCCAAAGTCTACTAAAAATGAGATTTGTATTTGTTCCTTACACCTAATACATAAAACATGCCACTCCTCTTTCAGTGGCAACATGGAAACGATATATAAGATTTGGTGTTTTTTCCACTGGGAAAGGAGGAATTAAATTTATTGGTGTAAACTTGGGGGGGGTGTTAATTAATTATTTCTCTATCTATCAAACACCTTCTCAAGAGCTTCTATATGAGCAGTAGTGTTTTGGATTCAGAATTCTGAGTCCAAAGGAGCAGCTCTTCCCCAGCTCCCTGTCAAATCAGCACATTCTTTTCAGTTCCACTGTGTGGGTACAGGCTTTTTTGCAATTGTGCAACGTTAGAACCAGGTGTAACATATTTTCTCTCTTTGTTCTGGTCCAATGGCATTACATTCTAGAGTCAAAAGAGTCGGATTTCCTCTGCTCAGAACTGAAGCCTGCAAATGATTACAGCTTTGTCACTGTCAATGTTTGGACTGAGTCAGAGGCACATGCTTAGGCAAATCGAAGCAATTTACTGTTAGCACTCTTACAATGTTGATTGTACTCCTACTAGGACAAAAAAAATCACATGTTTTTACCATATGTAATAAAATGCCTGTGTACAGATCACAAAGGACAAAACACTGGCATGACACTAGCATATACTTAGTGAGCACCAGCAAAGAGAAGTTTGGTTACAGCCACACTAGGAACCAGACTCAATATTCTTGAAAGCTGGTGTTTCTCCTACTTCGAGCTAAAACAATGGATTTAAATGCAAATAGCTACACAAGAACAAAGTCATTAGAGATTTCTTTCTCTTAAGCCATCATTGATCCCCCACCAACCCTAAGAAAGAATTTTCTCTGAGGCTATTCCAGGACCTCTTTCTCTCATCCCTCTGTACTGGCCACTGGTGAGGCCACACCTTGAGTCCTGTATCCAGTTTTGGGCCCCTCACTCCAAGAAAGACATTGGTGTGCTGGAGCATGTCCAGAGAAGGGCAACAAAGCTGGTGAAAGGCATACAGAGCAAGCCATTTGAGGAATGACTGAGGAAGCTAGGAAGGGCTCAACCTGGAAAAAACAAGGCTCAAGGGGGACCTTACCACTCTCTACAACTATCTGAAAGGAGGCTGTAGCCAGGTGGGGAATGGCCTCTTCTCCCAGGTAACCAGCAACAGGACAAGAGGACACAGCATCAAATTGTGTTAGGGGAGGCTCAGGTTGGACATTATGAAGAATTTCTTCACTGAAAGAGTTGTTAAGTATTAGAATGGGCTGCCCAGGGAAGTGAAGGAGTCACCATCCCTGGAGATGTTCAAGAAAAAACTGTTTGTGGCACTTAGTGCTCTGGTCTAGTTGACCAGGTGGTGATCAGTCAAAGCTTGGACTCAATGATCTTGGAGGTCTTCTCCAACATAAATGATTCAGTGATTCTGTGATCTACTTCTGGTTCCCAGTAGCAGAACCCATAGGCAGGTCTCCTTTTTGGCTGGATGAATGGAGGGGCACTGGAGGGACATCAAAACATAAAAATATCCATGTTAGTAGCTAGTTCAAAAAGCGTTTGTGATTCCAACTCCCCGCATGGGATGCAGACAGCATGGACATTCTCTGATCCCTAGCATAACGCTTGTGTTCTTCTCATTCATACAGGTATTGTTAAAAAGCCTGTGTGAGTACTGATCTCTAAATTTTAAAGATAAGAAATTAAAAACAAAGACCATGTTTGCACTGCATAATGCAGTCCAGAATAGATACACTCATGGGGATAATTTAGCCAGCTGGAGATTCAAAGTAATTAATCCACAAGTCTTCTGGTGTGGCATAGAGCGATGATGAAATACACAGAAAATATTCCAAAGTACGTGACAGATTGGGGACCTAAATGCATATCTCTGGAGCACAACACCATAACTACAAAGCCATCCTGACAAATGACATGAAATCTGTGGTGCACCCATGCTACAGAATTAACATCTAGACCTATGTTCTATTTGCTTCTTTGAAGAGAAACCCTCACCTCCTCAAAGAAAGTTATCTACAAGCAAATAATCCTGTTGCAGTAAAAAAAGCCCAAACAAACAAACCAAAACTACTAAGATAAATAAAACACTCAGTAGTGAAGCTCCAGGACATACTGAAATCTGCAATACTGACATCCTGAAGCCTCTGAGAAACTTCTCCCTTTACACAACTGCTGAATACAACAGAAGTTGAAAATGCATTTGGGATTCAGATCTTTCCCAGAAGGTTTAGCCTCTGAGGACGATAAGAACCAATCTGCTGGATATTTCTGCCATTCTGAAGCTGGAATGATAATACCACACTCTCCACCCACCTACTCAGGGGAATGAACTAGTGAGACCTTCACAGTAACCTGCAGTTTTTTCTATAAACTAATAAAAGTCCTAGCAAAACACACAGATTTGCCTCGCAGACCCCACAGGTCAGCTTGGAAGGCCTAAATCTAGAGTAGAAATCCCTAAACACGTTCATTTTGCACTGCCACTGTTGTTGCTGTTTTGGACAACACACATAAATCCTACTACGTGGTACTTGGGTAACTTATATAAGATTGAGAGGTATGTTTTGCAGCTCAATAAACTGTGTTTATGCATACATAAATACATATATATACATCTGCCTGTGAATACAGGTAGATGGATAGGTGGCTAGATTTAATAGAATTCAAGAGAGTAGGTTCCAGGATTACTCAAGGCATATGTAAGGGTTTAAAGAACAGTTGCCTGTCTCAAAGCGCTGTCAAGGCCATAGAAGGAATTTGCCATAATGGAGCTATAAACCACCACCATGGGAATTTGAGATAAGCACAGACAGAAGAAATTTATGACAGAAAGGGGTTAATTCTGGGCCTGGTGAGGCATATCTGGTAAGTACATCCTGGTTAACACAGGACAAAAATTCCTACTGTGGCAAAATGCGGGAAAGGAAACAACTGCACATGCAAGTTATGTGAATGGCATCTGTGTCTCATGGATACCTATAACTGGGACTGTGTAAAGGTGGTATCCCAAGAGGAACATCTCAGAGATCCCCACCACCTAGAAGTGCAGAGTGAAGAAGGACCAATGGGATACAGCTGAATCCACTGTTGGTGACTGTCTTCTGCTTGATCTCTCTCTCTCTCTCTCTCTCTCTCTTCACTCCTCTCTCCCCCTTTTCTATTTCTTTCTACTTCTCTAACTCACATTTACTGTTAAATAAAATCCATGTTATTGATTTTGGCATATGGTCCCGTTTGCACCCTCATTCAGGCAAAGGCATCTCTCACTAATCAGATCATAACAGTACAGACACAACATCTGTTTTGCATCTCAAGTACTATTTTCAAAGGTATTCAGTACTCACCAACTTTCGAACCTGCTGAAGCCAACTCTAAAGCTTTTGACAATATGTCCAACAACATGTCAAAGAAAATCTATGTACAGTGTTCATCTTGCCTTCTCTGCAGTTTCTGAACACCCTAAGTTTAGCCTGTTCTTCTGTTGATATTCACTGCTCTTTAAGCGTGGTTTTATATTTCCTTTAACAGTGCCATCCTACCATTTTCTTCTATTTCTATATATGTAAAATACCATATGGTCTTCTTATACATCTTTTGTAACAAAGAATGTTCTTTGTTCAGAATCTTTTAGACCTCTGAATCAGCACATTTTAAAGAAATGCTGAGTCATGCTAACATCTAATGTTGCTCAGAAAACGAACATTTTCATGCAGTCAGCCAAATTCTTAAACATTTTTGTAAAACTACATAATGCTGCAAGCTAATGACTAGTTCCCTACAAGATTCTGCAGTTTCTGCTGAGCAAGAACCCACTCAAAACTCTGAAAATTGATTCTGTGGACTTGCTTTTTCATGAGTTTCTATATTACTGAGCAAAATAAATTTGGATTGAACATTGCCATTACTGAAATTAGAAGTCATAACTTTTTACTACACTGAATTTTGCCATAGCACTATTGTACGTGGGTTTATGGCACCACCTACTGAAATATTATATATTAAAAATATTTCAATTATATAAACCAGTTTAAGACCTAGTTTTAAATAATCTTCCTGTTTCACACGTACAATTTGAAACTGTGGCTGTGACAAATTCTTTAATTAGAGGTTAAAATTTAATTTTGAACTTCAACAGCCTGTTGTGTCCAGTGATTGTAAAATCTTCATTTGGATTTAACTCTTCAGATGACTGAAAAAAAACCTGCCTTGAATTTTTATACACTAACCTTCATACACAACCCTTTTCTGCAGAAGGCAGAGATTATAAATCAGCTTGAAACCACTGGCAAATTGTTCTAGTTACAGGGACCTGTTTATCACTATGTGGGTATAACCAAAACTGTGTATTCCTGCACCCTCTCTGGGCTGTTAATAAATGCATCATTTGCAGTAGCTGCCCAGGGCACACCTGACACCTCAGGCTACAAGCTGGGTGTTAAAGAAACCCTTTTGAGGCAAGGGAGTGTTCCTTTGTCTTCACACCAATGACTCAGGTGTGATAACTCCCCTCTGGGGAGGCATTAACACCTTCACACCCAGCCTGGGGTCCATCTCTGTTAATGGGCCCCAATGGACTGGCATAATAGGCAGCTGCAACAACCTAGACCATCAGAGATTCAAAAAATATCCCATGACTCACAGAGCTAAATCACCCATTGTGAAACTCCCTACCCAGGGGGAGACACTGGGCATTCCCATCTGAATTTGAGCACATATAATCTTAGGGTTTTGGAGACTTCTAGTACCACACATTGGATCCAGAGGAGGACCAGAACTCCAAGAGGACTGTGACTGCCACTCTTGACAATGCAGATTGACCTCCTTGTTTTCCCTCTCTTTCTGAGCTGTTTGCTGATGACATGGAAAACTTGAATCATATTTTGATCAGAGCCTCCTTGAACTCAAGGCCAGGCAATGAAGGCTGTGCAAAGATGTATACAAGAATCCCAAAACTCAAAGTAGAAACCCAAGGGGTACTCCTCCCACAGCTGTTGGTGTAGCCTAAGAGGGAGCAGCAGGTAAGGGCTGAGGAGGCACACTGTGCTCCCCAGCATCTTACCTTTCCCAGACTGGCAATCTGCACAAATCCAGTTGGAGCATACTCCAGGAACTACAGATTGTAAGGCTTGCAGGAAACAAGCACTGGTTTAACACATCACTGACCTAAGTACACTGGTGAATAAAGTTAGCATGTTTCTGTCAAGATTATCCCACAGATTTGTGCAATCTAGGATTACATATTATAGCATTGTGATGAAAATGAGAATTTACAGGTTAAGAGCTTGATGAGCTACAGAAGTATGAATGGTCAGTATGTATGAAGTGGAAATAAACAAAAGGTCATCAGCAGGATTTTGCAGAAATTTAAGTAAATTGGACAGGAACAACTATATGTTAAAATGTACATTTGTGTGTGTAGATATAGATAGATAGATAGATAGATAGATAGATAGATAGATAGATAGATAAATAGATTCTCCAACAAGGCCTGAAGACTCTGAGAAATATTTTGGAATTGGTAGCCTGTACCTGTATTTTGATATTTACAGTATTACCTCAAATAATAAGCCAATTTTATTAGTCCAGGTGGTCCACTGCACATCTCTCTAAACTCATTGCTATTATGCAGGAAAATTTGTTTCCCATCATCGGTAAGTCATTTGGGATTCCAGAAAATTATTATACTGGGAAGAGTGAGGAAATGCTTCTCTTGTAGTTTTGCCTGAGACCATAGTTGTGCAGGTGCTTAAATAAATTTTAATGAAGTGGAATCTGGGGACAGGTGTAGAGCTCAGGCAGACACAGGTGTCCTGTCAGCTTGAAGAGACCGTACTTTTTTTCCCCTCACATATGCATGCACACAGAGAAACTGTTTGCATGCTAAGAAAATACAGGTACAAACCATATCATATATCCACTATATTTAGAAAATTTAATCCCAATATTTGCATAAAACATGGGTTAAAAATGCTACTTCCCTTGATGTGTAAATATACACATATATGCATGCTGTTTACAAATGGAGCGGTCAAATTCTGTCCTCAAGAAACCACATGCAATTCTAAGCAGAGTATTTGGCCACTACACTGGTACATAGATGAGAGAAAAATAAT
The DNA here is from genome assembly GCF_022539395.1 of Myiozetetes cayanensis. Classification (NCBI taxonomy): domain Eukaryota; kingdom Metazoa; phylum Chordata; class Aves; order Passeriformes; family Tyrannidae; genus Myiozetetes; species Myiozetetes cayanensis. Next base: position 15,387,874 of record NW_026087742.1, read on the forward strand.
ACTGTGATACAAACTAATGTAATGACACTTCTTAAAGAAAAGTCTTTGTATATAGCAGAGGGAAAAGTTAATGAGAAACAGATGTACACAGGCGAGTATTTCGAGTGAAATGGTATGTGTGGTTTCATCTGGGCACGTGTTTCTTTAGAACGTAGAGAGAGGGAGTATATATAGCTATGCAAAGGAAAATATTAGCTGCTGAAAAATGTGTATGCTATCGGGGAAAAAGAGGCTTTAAAGGGGAAAGTATTCAGATGAAAAAGCAAATTCTGTAAGTCTCCGGAGACGTCAGCATTTTTAAACTACAATTAATTAATTTTTTTTGCATTTTGAGAGGCCAAAATAAATGAAAACAATTCCTTTCCGTATGCACAAGGCAGTGTTTGCTGCAGCTATAGGTGTGCCAGTTGTGAGAAACATTGCTGCTCAGTACTGGCGCTGAACTGGCAGCAGCGACACCCACCTCTGCCCAGACAGCACGGGGTCACTGCTGCCACAATTCACCCTTACTCACGGCACCCCTGGCATCCAGCATAAAGCTCCCACATGCCCAGTCAGCACCTGGCTTGCAAAACCAACCACAACACTAACATACGCTGAGTGCCCAGCAATCTTGGCTGGAAAAGCAGGTACCAACTCCTTCATCCCTGTAGGGCAGGAAGGATTTTTTCTTTTATAAACAAAATATAACACTGTGTGTTTAAATAATGTGGTAATGCAGAAATCACTTTTATGAGATACTACCGGGAATGAGTGGAGTAGTAAAATAACATTAACACAGCCATCTCAAGAGAAAACACATTTTTTCAGGAGGACTTCAGGTTATAAATAAATATTCTACCCACAACTTCTGTAAACACTCAAAACTGAAGAAGATACTTTTATGTTCAGTTAGAGGCAGAGTCTCTACGTTTCCCAGAAAGTCAATTGTGTCCTGATCTGCATCAACAGCAGTGTGAGCGGCTTCCCCTCTGATCCACCTGCAGTACTGCTTCCAGCTCTGGGGTCCCCAGCATAGGAAGGACATGGACCTGTTGGAGTGAGTCCAGAGGAGTCCAGCAAAATGATTAAAGGGATGGAGCACCTCTGCTGCGAGGAAAGGCTGAAAGAGTTGGGATTGTTCAGCCTAGAAAAGAAAAGGCTTCCAAGTGACCTAATTGTGGCTTTCCAGTACCTGAAGGGAGTCTTGAAGAAAGAGGGAGGGGGACTATTTACAAGAGCCTAAAGTGGCAGAACAAGGGGAAATGACTTCAAACTGAATGAGAGTAGGTTTAGATTGGATAACAGGAAAAAATTCTTCCCTATGGTGGTGGTGAGGCACTGGCAAAGGTTGCCCAGAGAAGCTGTGGATGCTCCATAGCCTGTAAGTGTTCAAGGCCAGGTTGTTCTGAGCAACTTTGTCTAGTGGAAGGTACTGTTGCTCATGGTAGGGTTTTGGAACAAGATAATCTTTAAGGTGCTCTCCAACACAAACCATTCTATGTTTCTATGAAACTGAATGTTTTGTTAACATAACAACCACCAACCTTGCTCCGTCCCTGTAAAGCCATTACACAATATAAAAGGCCTACAGGAAGATACAGCAATTGTAAGGCCAAGGTAGTTTCTTTTTTTATTATTATTTCCCTCAGAAATGTTCTAATTCCATTAAAAAATGATTTCTGGCAAAGTTTCTGTTCCTACAGAACATTATCTGATAGTGTCCATCATTCAACACTTTACTGGCTAATTCCATGGTGCAGCTTCACACTCTAAAAGACAAGCAATAAATATAAAAGCACATAATCTGCCCATCTGTGTAGCATAGGACTCAGCAGGTAAACTGATTCATGTTAGTAGGAAATCTCTTTAATCAAAAATTACAGCACCTTCTTAGAAAACATTGCCACAAGTTGTGTAAACTACCAGCTATTGCTAGTCTCATGTTCAGAGGAGCACAGTTACACCACTCCCTTCTTGAATTCTTTCTCAGTTACCGTGACAACTTTAAAAACTATGGAAGCCACTTACTGGCTCCATATTTGCTTTGCAAATCCATCCTTCCCAGCTAATTTGCAAGGAGGGACCAACAGATTAAAAGTCAGCTTTACCATAGGCTGCCTCTGCCACATGTTCTATAAAACAGGTCTGTTCCTCTGAAAAGGACTTAAAGAACATGTAGGCCAAAACCAAAAAGAAAAAAAAAAAAGTGAGCAAAAGGTGAAACTAGGGAAATATCTTTTTTGTAATGGTCTTTCCTGGAAAGGAACTGCTTCCATGGACTCTGGATGAGGCTCTCAGAGCACAATCAAGAGTTCAGATTTTCCTAAACTGGTGTCATTAAAGCAATGGGCTGGGCTGCTCTGGGAAATACTTTCTGAATATCAGTATGAGAAATCACTGTTTCAGACCTGCATATGTCAATGGAGTCACTGTAAAAAGTCTATGAACATGTGTATATTATCATCAGTGCCTGTATATTATCATCAGTGCCTGTGTTCCACAGTAGCTAAATAGCTTCAATTCTCTTCTACTGCTTGTGAGAGGTCCTCCTTTTTTCAATGCCTTGCTACCCCTGGATGCAGAAATCCGGCAAGCAGGTCTGCCAGCACTGCCAGATCCTCTCCTGGATCATTTTCATGCAGAGAAAGAGGGGTGACCTGGCACTACCAGTCTGGCTGATGTAAATGCTACAACCTGTCTACAAAGTGAAACCCTCGTGAAAAGCCCCAGCCCCATGATGCCCCAGTTGTAATCTCAGGTTTCCATTGGCCATACATATTCCACATCAAGGTCCTCAAAACAAACTGTGACTGCATCCCTGATCACTTACCAGCTGAATTGCATTTTGGAGCAGTTAAAGTAGAAAAATTCTGCCTTTCACAAACTTGGACAAAAGCATCAGGGACAGCTATTTTAATAGGACTTGATCCAAAATTTCTATACAGTTTGATGCTGCACAGTATAGAGATAAAAAGAAAGTATTTCTGCAAAAGTATAAAAAGGGGAAAAAGTTTCCTTCTGAAAAGTATTTTCAGCAGTCAGCCTGTGTCTAATTCTACTGAACCACTGAGGCATCTTGGTCATTTTTCCCACTACTAAATATATATACATAAATATCCCTGAAAGTCCATCAATTGTTTTCAAAGCTTTAAAATTAGGCCCTTGGAAAACAGAGAAACATAAAGGAGGTCCATTGACCAAAGTAATTAAACAAATGCAGAGTATCTGATTCCTCTCTTATATTTTGCCTAACTGTTCTTGTAAAGCATATTTTCTCCTAACTTGCATTTTGATGGCAAGATTTTGCCAGTCTGAACAGTTTCTTCTCTCTCTTTTATCAAGTGGCAATTCAGCTCATAAATGCTTCTGCTGCTGCTTCTGCAAGTGCTGGCACAAAATTCTCAGGCAGTTTTTAGGAGGGGAAGCTGAACATTGTTCCTACACATCCTGGGAGTGGGAATGTAGTGCTTTTGAAAAGGACTGACCAGAAGCAGGCTAAGAGTGCGAACCTTTCCAATTGCCTTCTCCAAAAAACTGAACTTAATGCAATGATTTCAAGTTCAAAAGAACTGGGACTAAAACTTTAAGCTGTTGAATACTCCCAGTAACTTTGTTAAACGCCTTTTGCTATTTTCTTCCTTTCATTTGCTGCAGCATTCCTCAGAGTATATATAGAGAAAGGAGAAGGTGTATTTGTAATGACCAATGCTAACATTTTAAAATCATGTTGGCTATTCCATTTTACTAACTGTTGTGGGTATTATTATCTCCTCCCAGAAAAAGTCCTTTGTATGCCTTTAGGCTGCTGGCAAACATGAAACCCTCAACTCAGTCTCATAGAACACTACATTTTTTACAGGCAGGCACATAAGAAGCTGTGGTTGGGTCTTTGCTTCCCAGTGACCTAATTTTCCTGTTTGGATCAGAGAGAAAGTGGGAGGAGTGCATCTCAGAACGTACCATTCTTAAAGGTAACAGAATACGGTCTGAATGGCGTGCTTCATTTATAATTAAATTAACTGGTACGCATTGAGTTCCTGGGACAGCCACGCCAAAAATTAACGTGATGTGTCCTACTGATTGTGTTGGATTTCCTTCCAATTCCTTTCATTAAGATGTTCTATTCCCGTAAAACAAAAACATTCATACTCTCACAAGTACGTCAATGGCAAGGGATCAATTTTCAAAACCTGCCCCATTTCCTCAATGACTCAGCTTGTCAACATTTCACTTTTTGTATGATGAGAGTAAGTAATCCCTGGAGTAAAGAGTCCCACTAGGTGTAGTGCCTACCAAATTTATGTCATTAAAGGTCATGTAAAATTACTTGTTTCCCTATATACTTCTTTATATTGGCTCCTGTGTGCCCTACTTTTTTTTTTTAAATATACTTTGTGACACATGACAGTGGGAACAAGACAACAGTGGAAAGAGGTATATTAAAACATGGCTTTGAAAACAGAATGTTACTGATATTCAGACAGCAATAAACATGCACTTGATAGTACTCAGTTTACAGAGGGAGAAAGCAAAAGATAAATACCTTTTTATATTATATGATTTTGATATACATATCAATTTATGTTGTAAAAAGGCACTCTCTGTGTTGCATGTACTTTAATTTTATTTATTTGCACGTTCTTTTATTTTTCTTTATTTTCTGAGTTTTACCTCATGTGAGAGGCTGGACTGTTAATAGTTAATGACTCAAAACATTTTCCCATTCATGGAGGGACCAGAGTGCTTTGCTGAAGCCAGGCTTTGAGGCCAATAAGAATCAAAGTCTTCAAGATGGGATGGTGCTCTTTATCATGGTAATTGTCCTCTGCTCAGCTGTAAAACTCCCTCTCTTTCCCCCAGGGAAGGTCTGATGGGGAATTAGTGGCTCAGCCAAGCTGATGTGAGAGGCATCTGTCATGTCTTAGAAGGTGTCATTGGAAGGCCTTCCGAGAGAGGACTGAAAGCTCCCCCACTGCCCAGGGGAGGTATCAGGGCACCTTGCCTGAGTGTATTTTAACCCACTGGACTTTTTATTTTGTGGGCTTCTTCCCCCACCCCTGATGGACCAAGACCATGACTTTGACAAAGAGACCGCTAAATTACAACAATCAAGTTTCATCAAAGATACATGGGTGGTGATTATGTATCTTTCTACTCTTATCCTTTCTTTTTCTTTCTTCCTTTTCCTTATACATTTTCTTGAGTAATATTTTTATCCTTTCATATTGCTATATTACTGTAGACAATAATAAACAAAACGGCTGCATACCTGCTTTACATTGCAACCAAATTCGTCTAAAATAAAGCCTGCATATATAAAGACCTATCATTCAGCCTTGTTCCACTCTGATCCACCCCAACGGATGTGTTAACAAGAAGCTGGGTTGCCCTCACCTTCTGGGTGGGTCATAGCGCCTTGTGGCTCCATATCTCAGCAATGTACCTGTTTCAATACCAACTACAAAACTATACGTCAAGTGATTTTCCTGATTAAGCAAGATTTATTAAATGCATTCAAACATTAGACTTAATTGGCTAAGGGATATTCTCCTTTCACCCAAAAATCTCTTCTGAAGTTCCTATCAGAATACCAAGGTCCAACACAGAGGCTGTCTTCCTCTTGGCTAACACAGAGGCTGTGTAAACACACAAATGTTCACTCCTGAGATACTGCAATACAGGTATAAGTTCCCTGTTGCAATTTTTCTAAGGAATTAGTGCATAGCCTACTAATATCTCGCTCAGCAACCCCTGAGGTCAGTAAGAAAACAGTTATTAATGAAATTCCAATGAGCAGGTGAAATGTATCTACTTGCCAGAGAGCTCTTCAAATCTGTGCTTGTCATATGTTGCAAAAGAGGTGTCATGTACATGTACAGCAGCAAGTTTCCAGGGTCTTCTTCCTACGGTTTTGGGGGGTTTTTTTGCATTTTAAGTACAAGGTGAAACTGTAAAATCAAATTGCACATCAGTTACTTTAAAAAAAAATCCCTTAATTTATTACAATGACAAATATGAAATGTGCAGTTCTGGTGTCTGTTGCTTTTCAAACATTACTTGTACAAGCCCTCCTAGCACCACTGGAAAATGGCTTGGAACCAAGGAAAGCACAGGCAACTGATTCAAATGGGTTACCAAGAATGTAGAGATGGCTGTGGATCAGAGCCAAGAGAGAATTCAAGAGTTCTTGTGTCCTGGTTCTCATGCAGAGGCAGGGCGCAGGATTATCACTCTCATGTTTTAGGCAGGTATGTTACTGTGTTACCATGTGTTGTACCACTCTTTTGGTTCATTTAGTATTTCAGGGACAATAGGTAGGTGAAAATGAGGAAAATAACATAGATCTTATCTTTTCCCAGGATGTTGGCTTTGCCTAAATACAAAATTTTTAAGTTTGTTTCCAATTGTAAAGGTCTCTGAGGAGAAGGACCTGGGGGTCCTAGTGGACAACCAGCTGTCCATGAGGCAGGAGTGCCCTGGGGACCAAGAAGGCCAGAGGGATCCTGGGGTGCATTAGGAAGAGCATTGCCAACAGGTCAAGGGAGGTGATCCCACTGCTCTACTCAGCCCTGGTCAAGCTGCATCTGGAGTGCTGTGTCCAGTTCTGGGCTCCTCAGCACAAGAGAGTCAGGACCTCCTGGAGTGGGTCCAGCAGAGGTTGTGGAGATGATTAAGGGACTGGAGCACTTCTCCTACAAGGACAGGCTGAGCGAGCTGGTCCTGTTCAGCCTGGAGAAGAGACAGCTGAGAGGGGACCTCACCAGTGTCTGTCAGTATCTGCACCCGTGGTGCTGATGCAGAGCAAAAAGGTGGGAACAATGACCACACAAGCCAAGCTCCTCACCTGACATCAACAAAATGAAACAGCCCCCCCCCCAGTCAAACAGAGCTGAGTCATTGCCAGGGCATTGCCTCTGCTAACATTAGATGGTAGCAAAGTATGGCTACACAGATAGCATTTGACAACTTCACTTTGGGCTTAATCAGATCAGATTAGGGAAGGAGGGTATGGCTGAACAACTCTTGACTGCTCCCACTGGCCAGACAGCCCAGCTGCTGGAGCTCTTTCTTGTGAAAGCAGCTTGACCCAGACTACAAAACCCTTGGATCTTAAATATGCCAGTGACAGAGCCAACAATGAGAAACGAACATGCCTGTCATGGAAATGTCTTGACACGATGACCAGAACCTGCCTTTCATCCCCTCCACACAGCAACAGTGTCAGTCTGTGACTATACAGACTACTGTATGCAGTAGTGACAGATGGGCTACCTAGCTGTTGCTGAAGAATTCTGGATGATTAATGGAAGTGGTGCACCCCTGTTAGAGGAATGTTTCACTCAGGTTAATTAATCAACCTGAGAAGGAAATCTCATGGGAAGAAAAATCAGGATAATGTCATAGTAATTGTGCCTGAGACACACATCAGAATAAAAATATTTTAAAATAGTAAAAAAAAAAAAGAGTGCCTATACATTTTCATTTTATACTGAAACATCCCAGGCTCTACATCATTCAGGTTACTAGCCTACTAAATATCTTATGGTAACAGCACATACCATCTCTCTTGTTCTCGTTTCATCTGAAAAACTTACTGATTAAGTCTTCATCTACAAGTTTACATAACTGTGAAATGCTTTGGAGTTTTAATTAGAAATTCCAAAAGTGGCATTTTCCAGTGAAAAATGTTTCACTAGAATTTCCCAACCAGTTACAGCTTAAAGATGCTCATACATTAGTTTAAATCCCAGCAATTTTGGTGTTGAGTTATAACATGAAGCCTAAACTTTTCCCATTTTTCCTTACTGAAATTGCAGGGGTCATTAATGTTGATTTTGGGAAAACAAACGTGAATCATAAACAAAAGTACAGTTTTATATTGCCCAGAAGTACTGTGTTGGCAAGAAAAAAAAAATCCTGGCCTTCAGGTATCTTCTAGGGACAGTAGTTGACAATTTAATAGGAAACATGGAGAGAAAGAAAAGAACAAACATGTGTGCTAAGCAAGTCATCAAGTAAATAAGACCAAAGAGTCTTAATAAATCTCAGTGTTGCAAAAGATAATTCAATCCAAAAAAATCTGGACCAGTCGCACAAATCCTTCTTTGATCCCATCAATTGCATGTGAAGGATAAACGAGAGTCCCGAGTTTACAGAGAGTAAATCCAATGTACGGGGTCATTTCTGTAAGGTTTAATGGGCTTTAGAATTTACACACACAGGGGGTTACCATCAATTCCTGTTTTATCTAGAGCTTTACTGTAATTTTCCTTTCTTCAGTCATCACAACATATCCCTCCTTTTAGGACTTAGGAAGGACTGCTTAAGTGGAGGCTGCAAGATGTTCTTATCCAATATCAACTTTGCTGCTCAGAAGTAGGAGTTAATATTGTCTGGGGTCTGGCATAGTTCAAAGACTGAGAGGCTCTGCAGTGGGTTTGGAAATAGATCAAAAATCCCAAAGGGATGAGGCTGGGCCACTGGCAATCGACTCAAACCATACTGTGCAGAAAGATGAAAAATGTAACTCCCACTTCTCACTGCTAATCTTTAAGACCTTAATTAAATATTGACCTCCTAGTCTTCTAAAATCTTAAAAATCCAACATTTAATGAAATATGGCAATAAATTGGCCTTTTTTCTTCATTCCCAACTTCATATACACACAAACATAAATGTATTCATGGACCCTTAGTCAATCCAGCTAATTTCTCTTTTTCTGAATAGTTTTCAACAAAGCAAACCAAATGTGAACTGATCAAAGAAACCAAATAATTTATGTTCTTTCTTTGGAGATAATTTGATTATTTTACACTGTAGGCTAAGACTAATGATGTTCTTTGTTATTTACTTTGATTACAAACATTTCTTACACAAAGTGTGTTTTTCAAGATGAAGGTAAAAGGAGAGTTGTGTTCATTTGTAAAAACAGATGCAAAATATGTCTTTTTTTTTTTTTTTGTGGCAATAAATCAAAGACCTCCAGTGTTTGTCAAACAGGACATATAACACCAAAATCATTCGAACCAGCCTTTCCAAGTGTTTGCATGTGACTCCATATTCCTATCAGCTCAAATGTATTCTAACCAATATGTTCAAGTCTGGATGCTTAGCAATAACCAACTAAAAGGCTGAGCATCTTATACAGTGTGATTAATTCTTGATGTCCATGCCTACATTTGGATGTTGGCACCTAAGAAATACTTCCCTTAAAGATGTTGGGCCTTAAGGCAGCCTATAACCTAGACAAAACATATGGATTTTTATAACACACAGGCTGTAGAAAAACATAAGCAAATATTAATGCGTGGGAGATAGTTCACCCAAAAAAAAAAAAAATTCATTTATGCAAAGCTGAAGAAATTACTGAGGGGGCATTTCCCAGAAACCAGGAATAAAGCTCTTCCCAGTACAAATAATCAGTTCTTTTCCAATATCCCTTTGAATCTAAAAAAACATTAAAGTTTAATCTCACAAATCTTAACTGAAGCCAAAGTTCTGGTAAATCAGTAAGTATGACCTCTACCATTCATCATTCTTTTCAAAATGATTGATTTAAATTGAAAGACCGTAGAGCCACACTCTATGAGGAGGACATTTCATGTCCAATTATAATATAATCCATCACTTTTTGTTTGTACAATAGAAATATCCAAAATATTTAAGGGAAAGCTTTTAAAAAGTTGGTTTTACTTGAATTTAGAACAATGCATACCACAAACTGCTGATGTTACTTGTGATGGCTGGGCTTAAACTTCAGCAATGCTGATGTCCAAAAATAGAGTGGGATTATGGGAGCAACAGGCTCTGTCAAAAGGATCTTAATATATTTTTCAAGGAACAGACTAGGAATGCAGAGAATTCCTGATGGAAGGGGAAAATAATCTGTTCACTGTGCAGGTTCTGTTTATACCATGTTCATTGGACAAGTATCTTGGGATTCAAGACAAGAAGGTGTCTGTGCATGAACAGATCATCTTCAGATCAATACAGAAACACAAGAACTTGAGCAAACAAGTAATTACACATGTAGACTCAAGAGACACTTCAAAATACCTTACCAGGCAGTTAAGGTGGTAAACTTGGATGCTTCTCCCTTGGACAAAAATGTCTTCCAGAAAATATCTCAGATCATAAAAGTTCTTTTTTTTTTTTTTTTCCTGCAAACTAGCAACAAACTCTGTGACTTTAATGCATACATCAGACAAAATTTTGTGCTGCAAAGCTATGCGGCAGGTATATGTTTAATCTTACTGCAGAAGAGGTCTTTTTAATTAATCTATAGAGGGTGAAATCTGAATATATGAAAAAAAATTACTGCAGTCATAAAACCCTTTACTGGATGTAAAAAGTTTGTTTTCTGACAAAGTCCTTAATCTCTATCCTACAATAATAATTATCCCTACAATAATAAATATCCAAAGTATCAATATCATGGACTCCAAGTTTTAAAAATGTGTCTAAACTGGCATTCCTTTACCCAATGCATAGAAGTGTAATTAATCAATTTTAATTTTTTTACAAGTTCTTCATAGTACCACAGGTGTCAATAGGAGCTGAAGGACCTAATATCTCTAAAAAGAAAATCAGTGGTGTTAAAGCATTTAAATATGGATGTAGGAAAATTACCAGAAAGAGTAAACAATGGCGATCTTGACCCCCATATTTTTTCACCGTTCTACAAAAGCAGCAAGTTCTTACACTGCCTGTTCTTCTGCCCTAATAAGCAATGAATAGATGCACAGAAGATGCTCGCCTGCCTCAAGGACAATAAGATCTAACTACTGCGGAAAGCATTCACTTGTGGTTTCACACAAATATTTACAGGACAAACAATAGTTAATGACTATGTAAAAGAGACAGCAATCACATCTAATATACATTAAGGAAGAAACCAAACAAGATACGGGAAATACCAGAACAGGAAACATCACATTGCACAGAGCGCTTCACCCAAAACATAGGCACAACTTCTACCTCCAGTTCTGCCTAAAAATCTGATATGATTCCTCCAGTTGCATCAATATCTCCATAAAGGTCAATAAGGATATGGAAGGAGGCAAAGGTTTCAGGTTTTGCCTTTAATAGGTGAAGCCTACAGAATAAGTTTAGTTAATAAAGTTGTCCACCTTAAAATGTACTGACAGCAAACACAGTCAATTAACTTTACCCTTCAAAGACACATAAAGGACAGCATGAATATTGTGTTTAAATATACTTTTGTTCTATGGCACTAGAAAAAGGGGAATAAAAGGAAAAACGTGACAGCTACAATAGACATGATTAATCAGTCACAACCATCAAACAATGTGTGGAGGACACAGACAGGCTGCACTTTGATCTAAAACTACACAATACACCACAGTCTGCAGTATATCTACATCCAAAACCACTCCAAAACTAATACACAACATTAATCGTTCTTGGCATCCACTATAACCTGATGAATTTGCAGAGTTTATATTCCATTCCACTGGAGACTTAAACATAATAAAAATAAAAAATAGGTTGGAGCAGCAAAAATACCAGGGGCCAAAAGAACAAATAAAGCACACTGACTCCACAGCCCAGAATCAAAACAAATGACCAGTAAATGTAAATGGGCCAAGTACTGGCCTCTATTATTTGTACACGTACTTTTCATTACAAACTCATTACAAAATTTCATTACAAAATGAGTTCACATAAGTTTTCTTTGTAAGACAGTGGGAATAAAGTGGAACAGAAGATAATGTGCAATAAATGTATCTCAAATCACTTCATGAACATGACTTGTCACAACCTGCTTGCAAGGAACATCATCGTAATTAACATTGCCATCCCACAGATATTGAAATTGGGATTCCCCATTAAGCCTTTAACCTGAAAAAAATTGTACTCTTGTTTAAATCTGATGTGAGCAGTTTCATTAGTGTAACACAACTACAGTTAAGCATGAGGTTACCAAAAAAGGTAACTACAGCAACAGAATATGAGGAACTCTTCAAATCCCTCATGACGTGAGCCCGGGTATCCTTCCTCCAATCTGACCCTTACTGACATGCTAAGACATATGTCTTATTTTTAGTGTAGTGTTAATATCATTGAACAAAAAGCTTATTACTAATTTCCCTGGGCAGATTTCTATAGACTCAAGATGAAGTTTAAAGGACAACATCAGCAGAAGAGTTACAGATAGTCAGAAGTTTTACAAAGAGCACTTTTCCATCAGCAGATGAGGATCCACTAAAGCAGAATGTTCTTCAGATTCTCCTGGCATCCTGGCAGGCCAGCTATCCCAGTGCCTGTTTTCTGATCTGGGAGTCTGAAGACTCTGGCTTTTGACCTCTCAGGACCACAGGCTCTCCTGGGTTTACAGCTCTCCAGCATCCTTGCAGTTGTAGAGGCACACGGGGAGGCCTAGCTTGGGCTTCCAGCATGCTTCTTCCTAGGAGACCTAGATCCCAGGATGCCAACTCCTTAACAGTTCTCCTGATGTTGAGATATGAAAGCTGGGGTGGGGGGTTGGTAGGCAGAGTGCTTGGGACCCATGGCCTCAGCATACCTGGGAGCTCCCACTCTTCAGCCATCCAGTCCCTTACTTGGTAAGCCTTGGAAACATTTTATAGAATGAAACAAAAGGTCATGTTGACTTTTCCAAATTCCTTGAAAAAAACCCAGAAATATGGGGTTTCCACTTTGATTTTAAATAAGTATAATTGCCACTGATGAAGTTAAAAGTCCTTCCCAGAGAAAATGAATTTAGATTTATTTCCAGTCAGCCAAGAGAACAGTAAAAATCTAGCAGCAATTGGAAACTGTTTCTCACTCTGCCACTGTGGCTCTAGGATTTGAAAATCTCTGCAAGGATTCTTGGTCCTTAAGCAAGAGAAGCAATCACTGCCTAAGATTTGGGAAACTGTATGCATTCATTTGCATAGTACAATATTCCAAACCTGAATTTTGTCTGCAACCTAGGGGCTAATCAAACTTAAAGCCTGTAATACTAATATTAAGCTACCATGGACCAAATGCCCTAAAGGCAAAGAACTGCATGTGTGAACAGCCCTGTTTTCAAATCAAGCCAGCTAACATGCTGTATTCTTTCACTACTCTTTCCACACAGATAATGTACTATATCAGTTTCTCATTACTCTTGTTTGTTACAAAAATGGGTTTTCTAAATACTCATTGCCATTTCAATCACAAGAAACTGTATTAATAGAGTTGTTACATTGCAGAAGGAAGGCATGCCTAGTCGGCACAAGAAAAGCAAACCCATTTGACATGTATCAACAGTGAATATTCCAGCTTAGTAAAGAAGGTGAAGAATAAATTGGATCCTGGTTTTCCTCTGTAAAAGCAAAACAGGGCAGACAGCTAAAAATCTGCATGACTTCAGCTGAGATCTGAAATAAAGGATTAGTGAGGAAAAGTCCACTTAAAGAAGATAGAAATCATAGTTGCTACTAATTTTTTTACCAGGTGTTTAGAAAACAGAAAGAAAGAAGAGCAAAAAAGGACAAAATATTGGACACTGAGAAAAAAACATTTCCATGTAATTTTACTACAGGAACATGAGGTGTGGGAAAGCATACCATAAGTCCTCAGGGTAAAAAGGGAATCATGCAAAGAAAGCTTTAATGAAATGATTCAAGGAATCATCCAAAGAAAGAAGTATTAACAAAGAAAAGCACCAAAAGATTCACCTGTACAGACTAATTGAAAATTTAGATAGATAAACACAGATCTTTATATTAATAGGTATTTTAATACATATATTTACTTCTTTTAGCATACAGTTATTGAATTACATTAATATCTTCCTTAATTAGAAGAGAAATTTAACTCTGTCTCAGTCTAGAGGCAGTTCTTAATGCAAACAAAAGGATATGGTTCTCTCATATTTTTAAACTCAGTGTATTTGAAGCTGCTTCAATAGGTCCCACACAGATTTGATGAGTTCCTTTCAGTTATTTATTTGTAAATTTGATAGAAGACCAACAGATATGAAATGAAGTTCACACATGCAAAGTGTTGATTTTAAACAGTGTATATTTTTATCTTTTTACAGGTATAATTACAGGCAGTCTTCTGCACAAATGCAGTTTAGCCACTTGGAAATTACTTTCTACCCGTACAAAGATTTTTATATAGACTTACCACCAATGTATTAAATGAGTGAAAATTGGACCAAAAAGTTAAAGGAGAAATTCCTTATATTTTAGCTAATTTGAGAAAAAACAATGATTAGACATCCCTACATTTCCTACACAACACCCTTCTTTATATGCTCAGTGTGCTTTCAGTTATAATCTGCACACAAGTAATTCCTCTTTTTCAAAGTGGTAATGAGGACACAAACACTGCTTGTCATGGGGAAAGGGTAGCCTAAGAACAGTCTTATTTTGATCCAAGGCAAGTCATTCATTCCCTTACAGAAACTCCTCCCATAATGAGAGACACAGGAACCGAACATTGCAAGCATTTCTTCAATGAAAGCACAGTCTTCACATCCTGTTTAAAAGCTGGAGGGGTTTAAACTGTCACCATCACCTTGAGGCTTCTGCCATGAATTTCTTTTGGAAGTGTGGAAAGACCTGCACCATGAGATTTAGAAAAAATCATTCCCTGTGAGGGTTGTAACACACCAGAGCAGGTTGCCCAGAGAACCTATAGATGCCCCATCCCTGGAAGTGTTCAAGGCCAGGTTAAATGAAGCTCTGAACAACCTGATCTATTGGAAGGTGTCCCTGCCCATGGCAGGGGGTTGGAACAAAATTGAGCTTTAAGGTCCCTTCCAATCCAGGCTATTCTATTATACTATGAGAAGTTTTCCCTCCTCCCAGTCATTCCTAATGTCGTTTTTTTCATCTGCCACATCCAATCTTTTCCCAAAATTGAACTGCAGAATCCTCTCCTGGGAGGTGAATGGATCCCCACACTACCCAGACACCACCACCACCATCTCTGCAAAAATTTCACACAGTGTTGGTTTAACATCAAACTCATCTTTGACAACCTCTGAAACAAACCTGAGTAACCTTTAAAAATAAATGGTTGCAAACAAATTAGTGAGCTAGTATTGCTCGGTGTATGTAGTTCATCTATTTTGAAGTTCTTAGCTATGAAGAATTGTATACTGAATAGGACTGTAACTCCTGGAATATAACAGACTGACTATTCATCCACATGTGAACCTAATCTTTGAAATATTATATAAATCGGGCCTAATCAAAGACCGATGAAGTCAAAGGGAAGATTCCTAATACATCTCAAGAACTTTGGATCCTGAAGCAAAGGGTTCAAGTAGCCTGCCTACAATTTCTTTGGACTAGAAAAATTTAGTCGTACAAAACTGTGTCATCATGGTAACACAGGCTATACATTTCCCAGCAAAGATGTATTTGTAAATAAATAAAATAAATAAAAATCTCCTGTGTTCCTACAAGATGGAAAAAACCAGCAGTATAGCATAATTTAAAATAAAAGAAGCAACAACTGCAACATGAAACCCACCAAGAGTGTCAGCATTTTAATTTACTTTCATTTTAGGGAATTTGTCATACTAATTTCTCTCAGCCTTATAGCTCACTTACAAACTATACTAAGCAATTAATAAGCATACAAAGTTACTAATATTTTAATTTTCTAAAATCTGAGGGAAAATATTTGTGTCAGTCAGGCTGCTATGTTGTAAATTGTTCATTTAATTGTGATAGCAATAATTTTGCTAAATAGATTACAACCTCCAAACAGCGGGATTGCAGTGCACCAGCTATAGGCAATCTCCTTGCACCAGTGAATTTCTGCACAAAAGTGTTGTTAAAAATGAGTGCATACAAAGTGCAAAGCAGACAGCATCACAGAACACTAAGCTTTTAGTTTAGAAATTACTTTATAACAACATTTTCAGCAGAGTTTTGGTCATAATTTCACTTAAGATCCATCCATTGCATTTTTCTTGTTATTCAAAACACTCTGAAACTAATCAGAATCTTTTCTATTGACTTTACCTGGATTTGCACTGTGGCAATTAAGGTTTTGTATTTACCATGTTTTCTTCATCTCTGGATAAACAGCTCAGTCACTGTATATCCTGATCATACTGCTCTGGAGTATCTGGTCAAATAACTGATTTTGTGCAGTATAAATCTGAGACATAAAACACAGGAATTATTTCTTTCATGTCATGTCCTGTGTGCATGCTTCAAGTGCTGTTAAAATCAGAAAGATATCTATGCATACACTAATCATTAACTTCAAATTATGCAAGAAACAAGGTGGTATTTAAATAAAAAAGTCCTTTAAATGTGAGACTATCCTTACCTTCTAACTGTTTAAATAGACCATCATGACATTATCAGCACAAGTCCTTAAAATTACATCTAATACATGTTTAATAATCTACACAGTCTCAGGCACATAATGTCATCTCAAGGTAAAATTCATTGGGCAAACAAAAGGTTTATTGAAAAAATTCATGGTGTACAATGTGGATTTAGACAGCATTTAGGCAGCATGACAGACCTTAGGTTAGCCTCTTGCTCAGAGCTGGAATTTGCCTACCATATGAAAAAGAATTTGACTTTAAAGACTGTACAAAGGTGAGAAAGAGGTGGAGATGGACACTTGAACCTAGAGCTGAAAAGAGGCTTCCACCGCCTTATCTTTGCAATTTCAGCAGAGAGATAAAGTACATACATAGAAATTTGGCTTTGGAAACATACAATACACACAGTTTTTTCGTCCTGATTTCTGCTTCAGAGTGAAAAAGGTAATTTACTCACAGATTTTTATAAAGAAACGAAACTTCAGTCGTATAAAAAAAGTCACAAAGAATCTGTTTTATAGATTAGAGATTGGGTTTTCTTAAAACAGTTGAAATTATTACACATTGGACTTTGTTTCAGATCCTTCTTTCTGGGAATTATAACAACTGCTGCCAAAACAAAATCTGTTTAACTGTTTAACCTAAGAACCTAATTCAGTGCAAACGGGATCAGTTTATCAGAGTTTACTAGCTATAAAACAGACGTAGAAATAAAGAAATAAAACCAAAACCCTTCTCTTGAAACATTTTCTTCCTTCTACCTTCATTCAGATGCATAGCCAAGGTACTTTTCATTTTTTAACTCGGGAAACATTGTTAAATGGACAGTGTTCAATGGACTCACGTTAAATGGACAGTACTTCTTCCAGATCCCTTTTGAACTCCATCAGGAGTTAGCCTTACTGGTCCAAACTGGGTAACTTCCCCACATTATTGCAGAGCATTATTATGGCTGCTCCTCGGAGTATTGGGGAAAGGTCAGATACCAGATCCTGAAAGACCCGCTTTGGAATTCAAATCCCATTTGCTTGGCAGTGAAAAATGGAAGTTGTACGCAATATTGGCTGAAAAGAGGTTTTTTCTTAAAGTGTTTCCTATGCTGAGGTGACCCTGCCTTGGCAGGCGGGTTCAATCAAATGATCTCCAGAGGCCCCTTCCAGCCCTGTGGATTCTGTGATTCTATGATTCTATATTCTTGAAAGTGTTTCCATTGTAACTAAAATGTATCAGAGCTGGAATGGCTCAGCTTTCTCCCAAAAACTGCATCTATAGGAAGGTGATCCAAGCACATGGGATGCAGGATGCTGGACTGCTGTGTTCAAGGAAAACAGATAAAGCCAAAGATCACATATAAGATGGTCACAAAGACCAGGTTGGACATCAGGTAGATTTTGTTCATGGAAAAAGTTGTTAAGAATTGGAACGGACTGCCCAAGTTGGTGGTGGAGGAATGCATCCTTGGAAGTGTTCAAGACAAAACTGGATTCAGTGGCATTCAGTGCTCTGGTCTTGTTGACATGGTGGTGATCAGTGGAAGGTTGGACTTGATGATCTCAGAGGTCTTTTCCAACATACACGGATCTGTGATTTTGTGATTCCATGACAGAGCATGACACAAACCACTCCTTGATGACTTGAAAAGGGTTGGGGACAGATAAAATTCGGATGCTGTCCTCAGGAAAAAAGGAACAGACAAAACTATACCAATGGATTTTCTGTACTCTCAGCAGAGGGAAAAGAGATGTTTGAAGCCAGGTCTGGATGAGTGCATGGGCAGAAGATGGGAGTGAGACACAATCCATGAATGGATAAAAAGAAAAGACATGGAGACTGGGAACAGGGGAAAACAAGAGTTCCCAATAAAGAAATAAAAAGGGAGTCAAGATATAAATGAAGGACTAAGAAAGAAGTCAAGACACAAATGAAACAAAGAACAATCCTATCTGTACCGTGAGTAGCAGATCTTGGAACAAGGGTTGTGAAGAAGGAGAACATGAAGGAGAACATAAAGGAGAAAGCACATTACTTTTAAAGTTGGTTGGAGAAGATTATTCCTTTATGCCCATTTTACTAATTGAAAAGGCTTTGGTTGCTGGGCAGGTTTATCCTATATACCATGCTGCTTTTAGCACTCATCACTTCATTCTCTCCTGACCTACCCAGCAAAAAAACGTAGGAGGGAGTTGTTTACTTTCAGTCAAAGCGCTAAGACAAGTAAAGCCAGTCCTGGCAACCCCACATCCCACACCATCAGTACAGCCTAGTGAGAGAACAGCTACTGGCTGAGTCCATTCTGTGAGTTGTTTCCTTATGATTAACTTTTCCAAGTCAGGTTGGCTAGATGAGGAAATGTTTGGATTAGGTTTGGGTTCACATTCCAGTGCTTCATAAATCAAAGTATACGATATATTTTCAATACAAATGCCATACACAAGCCAGTAGTTTTGCACACTCTGGCTCAGCTTTAGATACCAACAGTCTCAAGCAGGTTTGAACACCACCAAATTGGATATAATTCATGCCTCTGTTTTTTCACCAAGCTTTCAGTGCCATTCTGTTTTTCTAATGTATAGTAGCACTGGTGATGATTCATAAGGCCAGACTGGAAGTTGAGTTAAAAGTCCATGGAACAGTGCAGCTTTACACTGGCAGAGAATCTGGTCTTCCAGCTCCCAGTTTTAGAGAACACCTTCCACAAAGATGGATTTCTTGCAGTGTACAGGCAAGATAACAAAGGTACATTCAAACAAAGGTGTGCTATGGCCAGTACCATCTGGAAGACATGGGCAGAGATAGTGAATGTAAGCTCAGATCCTGACAGCAGAAAAGGCACCACTTACCTGTTCGCCTTGTGTGGTGTTTCATCCCCTCCCCCTATCCCCTTTTCCAGACTCTCATCTCAGAAGTGCCTCTTAGGCCTCAGCCTTGATGAACAGCAGCTGGGCTAAGCTCCTCTGGAGCTTATCAGAAATACTGTCTGCTCCGAGGAACCAGTGCTGCCTAACGAGTTCCTGTTTTTTAACCAACAGCCTTGGAAACTTATTTTTCTTGCCTGAATAACAACCCAAGTGGAATAACATTTTTGTTATTGAACTTTTCAAAGACAGTTACAGACCTGAATTTCAGCCAGGATGGAAAATTAGTATGACTAAAGCCAACTCTCTTGCAACCCTATAAGCAGCAATCCTAAGTGACACCTTGAGCCCTCCTGGGCCACAGCAGGCCACGACCAGCATCGTCCCTCTGAGTGGGACACCTCTCAGAGCCAGCAAACTCTTGAGTTTGCTGTACTTGGAGGGCTGCTGCCAAATGCAGATGACAGAGCTTGGGTTAATTCCCCCACTGCTCGAGGTTCAACCCTTCACCCACTGAAAAGATGCAAAGGCATCCGAAGTGGGTACTTCACTGAACTCGAGGGGAATTTTTCTCAGGATATCATGTACATAATCCTCTAGGTCTGAGTGCGTGCTAGGATGAATATGCTATAACAAATGTACTATGAATGTTGCTCTCTTAAGTACTTTAGATTTGCTTTAGATTTTGCTTAAGTACTTTAGATTTGCAAGTTAGGCCTATAAGTTACTATTATGTTTATAATATATTCTATATGAATCTTGTGTTAAATTGTTTAACTTAAGCTATTAATTAAGTGTTGTTAAACCTTTTGGCCCAAACCATTGTTTAAGTCTGGGCCTCAGTTTGTCAAGGGGGTCCACTCTGAATCTTGTGACTTAAGGGGAGAGTCTCCCCTTTTCCTTTTTATCCTTACCCTTTCTTATCCTTACTCTTTCTTATCCTTACTCTTTTCCCCCACCAGCATCAATGTAAATGATTTTAGGGTTGATTTTGGGTTTAGATTGATTGATTTCAGGATTTTGGTTTGTTTTTCTCTCTGTGCTTTAAGCACCTTATAAGTTGTAGAGAGAACCTTGCCAAAAAGCATTGCTGTACTTTCACTTTTTTATTTAACCTCCTTTTTCCAATACCTTTGCTGGTGACATTTTAAGCAACCCAAAACACTAATTCGCGACACCCCGACAGCCACAAATAAGATATTCTCATACTTTACAGTCTCTACTTCAGTCTAACAACAGAAGTAATACACCATGCCCCACAGTGCTGAAGAATCAGATATCTGGGGAGGAGGCAAATTGGAACAGAAGTTGGTTCTTTGTTGTTGAAAATCTGTCTGCCTTTCTTCTGGTATAAGTGGTCCTGTGTAGCATGAGAGATGCACATCCCTTTCCCTCTGTCAGCCCTTCATGCTCTGCATGCCAGAGAAACCTCAGCTCAGCAGTGAATAGATGGGTTTCTCTACAGAATCAAAGGAGTGGAGAATTTTACTATGATCTTTCCCTTTCTGAATAGGAGGAGGAAATTTCTGTCAGTATGTAGCAGAATCACAAGATTCTAGTGGAGACCAGAGACAGCGAGCACACAGGATTACCCAGCTTTAGGTAGCTAACTCCCTAACTCTTATTCCTGAATTGTTCTCTTAGGCTTCAGTATAATCAAAAGAGGGAGATTTCTGACAAGGGCACTTGCAAAAGCAAAATGCAGCAGGCCTGTCTCCACTGCCAGTACAAAAAGCCCAAGATGTCCAGTCCCACAGCTTAAATACCATGTTTTTGCATTTCCTAACATCTACCCTGCATCTAACTACAGAAGAAGGAGCTTGGTCTGTAAGGAATTAGCTCTTTCAAGCTCAAATAGCAAAGGATGCAAAGGTAAGTAAATGTGCAAGAAGATGATAAAAACCAGTCCAGGGCTCAATCTATGGATGAGAGGCAGAGACAAGTTTCAGGTGTCTTCAGCTTGTATCTATTTGACAGGCTATGTATTCTCCAATCCATTGTGTTGCTTTTGTTTCTAACCAGGGGATAAGGTGGGAAAGGTATACAAACCCCTTTTTCAAAATTTTTCATCAGGCATTGCAGCTCGCAGCATAAACTCATATTTATCTTCATAAATTTTGAAGCAAGCATGAAACTGAGTTACCTGAATTCCTGTCTGTGTGTTAAAGTAACTGGGGGGAGAGAGCTTAGTGTGATCACTGCTGAAAACAGAAAAATCTCATTCCCAGAACTTAAATTCCAGACACTTTTATTTCTCTGATAGAAATAGTATAATGTACCCAAGACATGTTTATTTCTCACAACAGGCTGATCAAGGTAAGGACACAGATATGTTTATTTTTCTGGAGCTCTATTTATATAGGAATTAAAAGATACAAATAACAAGTTCAACCAAGAAGTGGAGCCAAGCAAAGAAACAAACAATGAAGAAGAGTCTTGCAAGTTTATGAGAAATGACTTGTAAGTAATATATGACTTTTAAAAAGAAAAGCCACAAGGCAAGGCTTTAGAATCTTATTCTTTTTTCTCCCAAAGTAACAAGGTTTGCACTTCAGACAAATAGGTAAGGAGTGGTCTGTACTTGTTGCTAGAGTTTGAACCCCCACAAAAAAGTTAGTATTAGCATGAAAGAAAATTAACTTCAGGAAAAGAGGGGAAGGTGTCTCGAGGCTAGAAATTGAGGGGAAATGTTTTCAGGTCAAATCTTTTCTTTTGTAGGAAATATTGTCTTCCTGTTTTATCTCACATTTAAGAAAATAAAAATTTAAGAATTTTGACTTCACCAAAACTACATTTGGTATTTATTTCCCAAGTAAACAAACTCAGTAGGTCAGAGGAACATGATTTCAGGCAATTTTTTTTGCTTCAGGCCTAATTTACTTTGCTACAGCAGGAAAAAATGTGTTCTCAAAAGGATTATTAATTTTTCTCATTGCACTGATTCAACTCTAGCTTTGAAACCAAGAATTTGAAATTAAGCAAAAGAATGAGTTGATTTTAGTCTGTATTAATGCCTTAACATGTTTGTGATTTTAAACTCACAAAATGTCTCCCCTGGTTGATTTCAAACTGTAAGATATTTTGTAATGTTATTCACATTAATGTCTTCATATTAAGAAAACAAACATAAATTTGTATCCAAGCTCTTCCTTCTATTACACACCCATTGAAAATTTGGCCATCAAATCTGCCAAATAATTCTCCAGAAAAACTTGCATCCACATAGTAGCTATTTAACACTCTTTAATAAGTAATTCCTTTATGCTTTAAGGAAGAAGTTCAAAGCTGTCCTCCGCATAGTAGATTAATTACCATGTTTGAAGTCACAGGTGGATCTGCTTTCTTCGCTGGACTGCAGCTAATTTGCTTGGAATATAGTTTCCTGTCTTCTGCGTTTCCATACATTATGATGAACACAGAAGAGGTCCTGTGTGCTGTCAAAAATTTTCTCTCAGCTTGCCAGGATTCTCCTTGATCCTGGGTCATTAACATAACAGTAACTCAGCATTACCAGGATTTCACCCACCCCTGTAGGCAATTATAGTCTGGGGGGAAAGATGGATGCTTTTCTCTAGGGAACAGCTGTAGCAATTTTTGCTGGTTTTGTGACAGTGGATACGTTTTAAAAGCAAGCTTCAAAGAGATCGTGGTGCACCAGTACAGATCCCCCTCACATTTCTTCAGCCTTGCTTGAAGGGCACAGAAACAGCTGTTCAACAGAAATTCATTACTGGGAAGTAGTTTAAATATGTAGATATACCAAACAGATTATAATGTAAATCCTACATTATATGTATTAATTCCATTATCCAAACTCATCTGCAGAGGGAGCTGGACAGGCTGGATGAATGGGCTGAATCCAATGGTATGATGTTTAACAAAACCAAGTGCCAGGTCCTACCCTTTGGCCACAACAACCCCCTGCAGCACTACAGGCTGGGACAGAGTGGCTGGAGAGCAGCCAGGTGGAAAGGGACCTGGGAGTTTGGATTGACAGGAGGCTGAACATGAGCCAGCAGTGTGCCCAGGTGGCCAGGAAGGCCAATGACATCCTGACCTGGATCAGGAACAGTGTGGCCAGCAGGAGCAGGGAAGTGATTCTGCCCCTGTACTCAGCTCTGGTGAGGCCACACCTGGAGTGCTGTGTCCAGTTCAGGGCCCCTCAGTTCAGGAAGGATATTGAGGTGTTGGAGCGGGTCCAGAGAAGAGCAACCAGGCTGGTGAAGGGACTTGAGCACAAGCCCTGTGAGGAGAGGCTGAGGGAGTTGGGGTTGTTTAGCCTGGAGAAGAGGAGGCTCAGGGGTGACCTCATCACTCTCTACAACTCCCTGAGCAGGAGGTTGGAGTGAGTTGGGGGTCGGTCTCTTCTCCCAGGCAACCTGCTGTAGGACAAGAGGGCACGGGCTTATGCTCTGCCAGGGGAGGTTTAGGTTAGACATTAGAAATAAGTTCTTTACAGAGTGAGTGATCAGGCATTGGAATGGGCTGCCCAGGGTGGTGGTGGAGTCACTGTCCCTGGAGGTATTGAAGAAGAGACTGGATGTGGCACTCAGTGCCATGGTCCAGTTGACAGGATGGTGTTGGTTCATGGGCTGGACTCAGTGATCTTAGAGGTCTGTTCCAACCTAATTGATTCTGTGATTCTGCCATCATCATGTAGGATTCTTGGTGGTAGCTATATTTTCTTTTATTCTGATGCTTTTCTTTACTCCTTCTGTTCTCTATCTTTACTCCTGTTTCTTCTCTTAATTTCTTTTTTTCTTTACTCATTTAAAATCTTCTCTTTCTTAATATTTTTGGTAAGTTAAAACTTTATCCAACCAGTGGGTTGGATTCTGCTAAGTTGTGTGGGTTGTGGAATGCTCTACTTGACTGTATGTTACCCCTTTTAAACTTTTGTCAAAATCCTTATTTCCTCCCATATTAAAAGTATCTCCTGGGAAAACATGTCAGCACTCTCTTTTTAGGCTTTCTCAAGGTATTAAAAACTAAAGACTCTCAAAACATTCAGTGGGTGAATTTTTTGGAGTCTTGAATACTTTTTAAAAGTAATACTCCTGGTTGAGCTTGTCACTCTGGGTCCAGGGTCTTACATCCTCGTATCTGTAGTGGCTGATTTCTCATCTCATTTCTCAGTGTGAGCATAAGATTCTGCTCAGGTAAAGCTGGTTTGACTTTTCCAAATCACTTTTCCTCCCTACTGCTATGGTTCTGTGACAGCCTTGTGAGGAAAGAATGCTCTAACCCTATCAGTCATGTGTCACGTGCTCCAAATAATGCACGGTTTCCTTCCTTCTGCTGTAGTCAACAAAACTGAGCTAAAACAATCTTGTCATTCCCCCAGCAGCTTTCCAAGTCTTAAAGGCATTTGATCCTGTAAGAGAACAGACATGCCACATCACCAGAAAAAGTCTGAACCAAGATGATAAGCACCTCAGAAAAAAGAGTGAATGTGCTGCCCTTTCAGGCTACAACTCCTAAAAATGTGCAAGTGTTTAGTATTGCAGTTGTTTATAATTATTATGACAGAGGAGCCTGCAATACATTTGCAAATTAAATGAAGTCAATCATGACATGGAGGCCAGTAATTTTAATAATAAGATTCTTTTCCTCATCTCTCAGCAGCAAGTTATAAACAACTATCTTTACGGTGTATTACAATTAATTAAGCAGAAGATCATTAGAATATGACTCTTGGTTTCTATTTTATTTTTCCAGAAATTAAATTATAGTTTGCACACATATTTAAAGTGTACCACATTACCCATATATCACACCCCTTCTGTTTAATTTCACATACCATACATGTTTGTTTGTTAAAGCTATTACCTGTGTCCCTGTGAAGATATTCCAGGTTAATCTTTGACAAGGACATTAATTAAATGTTTTGGTTGGCTAGAGTGAGCCAATCAAAACTTTGGTAAAGCAGAAAAGCTAAACAGGTGTTGATGAAGAGATTTAGAGTTACACACTATAAAAAATCAGCTACCAAAAGCATTAAGAAAAAACACAGTGTATGGATTTTGAAGATGGCTTTATTGCAAAAGCTCAAATCCATACTCATATTATTTCGTGTGGAGTTAGGCAAGATGCTAATTGAGATTTGTATCTATTAACATGTATAGCTATCTCAGTTCAGCTTCCCTAACATAGGCATCAGGTGTCATTTGAGATGTCCAAAGAATCTGAGATGTTAACAAGTGGGTGGCAGACATGAGACAAGACCTCTAGGAGACCCAAGCCCTTTTGAACCGGCAGCTGGAGCCAGGTAGGTCCCAAGAGCATCTCAAATGGCATCAGACGTTTGGGAACTGGATTGTGCCAAAGAACTCTGAAATTTCACTTTACTAAAGATTAAGGGAAAGATAACATTCCCTCTTTGGGTATTGCTACAATAGAAAAAGAAAAAAAAAAAACAAACCACAAAAAACAACCTTGCGTGACTGTCAATTAAAACAGTTCAAAGTCGTGTTTGAAGTCTGCTCCTTTGAAGTCTTTGGTGTTGTCTGTTGCCACGGATCCACTTTTAACCTTAAAGGGTAATGTTGCTCTCAAGGCAATGGCTGGACTTCCCTTTGCTCCTTTCAAGAGCTCTTTTGGGATACAAGACTACGTACAGACATTAGCAGCAGGGTATATGGTTACTGCACTTGTTTGGCACGGGGTGTGAAGGCATTAGGATTGGTGGGGAGAGTGGAATGCCTTGCTGAAGAGCTGAAAGACAAACACCATGTGGAGAAAGGAAGAGAATGGAGCAGGGTTTTTTCCTCAGTGGGAATATCTTCCAAAGGTCAGGAAACCCTTCCATAGACCAAAAGCACCCAACAATTTCTGACCTATCTAAGGGCTGGTGTAGTTTTCTATTATGCTTTTTCGCTCTGATTTCCTTTCCCTTTCTGAAAATAACAGGCTCTGTTGAAGAGAGTTAATTTCAAAAGCAGTAGCCATATATTTTCCTACAGGAGACGTCTAACTTGACTAAAAGCTCTTCTGAAGATCAGCTTGTAACTCTGCAGGACAATTCAAGCCATGTACTTAGACTCCTCTTTTTCTGAATTTTTGTCTGGGAGAAACCATCTTCTGTTGTTTGTTATAAAGGGAAATTGGCCACATTACTTATCCAGAGTTAGATGTTGCCAACATTCCTCCAGTGGTCATATCTCCTAGACATAACCTATACCTTTGTCATGAGCAAACAGGATCAATATGTGAAAATTATGACATCACCTGCAAACAAGCTGTCATTTCTATAGGCATCGAGCCTGTGACTTCATCCTTTCTCTCTGACATTGGAAGGGCACCAGAAGCCCAAAATGTGAAACATGCCTCTGAAATGAAATGGTCTTAAATAGTCTCTTTATGGCTTGAAAGACCACAGAGTATGCAAAACAGAAACAAATAGGACATTCATACTTTTGTTCAATAGTAAAGTACCTTTATTCACAAAGCTTATTAAGAATCTTGTTCAATTCTACAAGTATTATGGATATTGAATTCCAGATCAGCCAGGGAAGAGCTTCTTTTGTATTAAAATGAGTGTGCACTTGTATTTGAACAGTTGCAAATGAGGCCCTAATAAGGTGTTTCTCAAGTTCAGTTTTAACCAAAGACATTTACAGGGTCAATGAATTCAAGTTTTAACATGAAAAAGCACACTGCTAACATGAAGGAAAAGTACATCCACAGATCAATTTCAACAAGATTTTCCGCATTAATGATCTAAACACACTAATATTAGCACAAGTGTTAGGTTTCCACTAGGATAAACGTGACAGAATGGGCAAAACCTCACTTAATGCCATAAGTACATTGCTCAGATTGTGTTTCTAATCTGTAAGTACATTACATCATTAGTCACTCAAAGGAAAGGGCAGAGTTTCCTACCCAATTCATTACAAAAGAAGAGTGACATTTAGAAGGTAGAATACGAGAAATGGGAGTTGTATCTCACAGGTAGAGTTCTTTTTCTCATGAGAATTCTTTCATTAAAATAATAAAGACAATACTGGAATTCTGCCTCACTAGCTGAAAATTATTAAGCTTGTTTCTTAAAGGTATAGGGCATCTAAATGGAAGAGACACTGTTAGCTCCTCTTATGTAATTAGTGGAAAGGAAGTTTTCTGAGTTTATTTTTGCTTTGTTTAAATACTAGCTTGTACCCTTCAATGCATATGAACAGCAAACCCCATTACAGTGTGAAAAATGTTGTAGAGAAGATGGCAGGTCATCACTGGAAAGATTCACCACTGATCACCTTTTATTTACACGGACTAAGCACTTCTGGTGTTACTGAGAGACATGTGGGTCATTGTTCCACTTTCATCTGGTGCTCTGACTAAGTTTGCCAGAGTGGAGATTTAAAAACACCAAACTAGTTGCAGAGGATGGAGACAAAGGTGATCATACCAATTTTGTCATGACTTTAAGTGTTGAAAACTAAGCCAAACCCAGAGCATCCCTTTCTGTGCATTTATTGCTCACGTCCTGCTCCATAGTGTTTGGAGATGAACAGAATACCAAAAGAAGGATGTGAATTTTAGTGCTGACTATGGGGATGAATAGTTCATACAAATTCTGTATGTTTTACAGGGGTTTAAGAAATTAACAGCAGATATCTGATGCCCACCTACAGAGCACCAGCATTCCCTTCCACAGAGAAAATTGGTATATTTGAAAAGTGATTCCACAGAGCAAGTTGTGGATCCTTAGAACTAAAGGGTCAACCAGAGATCCATAGTTTGGCTTTGGATTTGGCTCATAGTAACTGAGAGACTTATCTGAGATTTAACACTGTGGTGCATCAGCTGCTTACCATAATGAGTTTTCTACTACAAACTTTAAACATCTTGGAACAATGAAAAATAACAGCCCACCCACAGCTACCCCGTTGCTGTGATTTTTTTTCTCACAAAATTTAGTTTAGTTTTGCCTTGATACTGTTTTTTCTCCAGTTGTCAGGACTCGTCACCATAGGAATAAAATACAAATTGAGAAGAGTGGTTTCACTGCAGGCCAGTAACATCATGAAGCTAAAGCAGTACAAGAAACAGGGATGGCACAGTGAGTTTCCTGTCACTTGGAATTTAATTATATCCTTATTTTTGGCTAGAGGTGCAGAGAATTTAACCAGCCTTGGCTTCCCTGCTAC
Source organism: Myiozetetes cayanensis (assembly GCF_022539395.1). NCBI lineage: Eukaryota > Metazoa > Chordata > Aves > Passeriformes > Tyrannidae > Myiozetetes > Myiozetetes cayanensis. The sequence continues at coordinate 15,416,172 of NW_026087742.1, forward strand.
CCAGGAGCAGGCACCAGTCCTACTGCCTCAGTGAAGTAACTGGCTTCACCTGCTGGTGACAGGGCGTGGCTGCATGGAGGGACAATCTGAGGGAAAGGGTGAGGGAAACCCAGGAGGGGCCCCTCACTTCTCTCAACTTTAGTTGTCACTTGAACCTTTTATTACCTTTCATTTCTTTAAGACAAAGTTAAGCCTCTGAAGAGGAAGGGGAACTTTGATTTGCATGGCCTTGATAGAGCTCTTCCAATCTATATTACTTGGCCAAAAATCATCATTTTTCTGTGGCAGATGCTTATCACTAACATGCTAAACTGAGACTTCTGTTACAAGGATGATCTGCTCCATGATCTTCCTGGGCACAGCGGTGATGCTGATGTGTCCGTAGTTCCCAGGGTCCTCCTTTCTACCTTTTAAAAGATGTTTTCCTTCTTCCAGTCACCTGGGATTTCACCTGACTGCCATGACTTTTCAAACATCATGACCACACAAGAAGGATGAGAGGGACTTTTTACAAGGACATGTAGTGATAGGATGAGGGGGAATGGCTTAAAAACTTAAAGAAAGTAGGTTTAGATTAGATGGTAGCAAGAAATTCTTTACTGTGAAGGTGGTGAGACACTGGTTGCCCAGAGAAGCTGTGGATGCCCCATCCCTGGAAGTGTTCAAGGCCAGGTTAAATGAAGCTCTGAGCAACCTGATCTATTGGAAGGTGTCCCTGCCTATGACAGGGGGATTGGAACAAAAGTGAGCTTTAAGGTCCCTTCCAACCCAAACCATTCTATGATTCTGTGATGCAAGACAACTGGAAAAAAAGTCCAGCAGTGTGTGTGCTTGCTTTGAACAGACTGCCCTCTAAAGTTGACAGGAGGCATTTCTTTAACTAGTTACCAGGATTTATGATACAAAAGGGCAAAACTGACAATTTGTACTGAATGGAGAATTCTTTTGGGTTAAGGTTAGCAGAGCTACTTGTTGACTGTAGGGTAAGTACAGTCTATGGAAAACTGGTTCAGGGAAGAACTACCATGCTATGGTTTATGCGTATCTTTCTTCCATAATTTATTTTTAAACCCTTTTGAACTCCTGTTCATATATCAAGCTAATAGGACAATTCCTAGCTCACATAGAGCCTATTGAGACAAAGCATTTAACAGTGTGCTATTACATTTCAGTGTCTCAGTGCTTTGCAAAATTAAAGTCCTAGAAAGAATCTGACTGTGTTGAATTTGTCAAACACAAAAACTTGCCTTCCTTTTTAGTCCCACACATGTCCGTATATGGTTAGAAATGGGATTAGACATTGCCAGATGACTCATTTTAACAACTTCTAGGACAAAAGCATAACAGCATCAGGTTATAATTCTGATTTCCTGAATCTAATCATGAAAAGGAAGTGGTTTATGCAAATCATCTTCCTACTGGAAATTACAGAATAACTCCTGAAGAGCTGGGGGAGGTTAAACAAAGGGTGTAACACTGAAACAGTACAATTTGTATGATGCCAAAAGGAAGGAAATGCAGCAGTTCTGTAGGGTTTTTATGGATTGGGAGGGATTAATTCTTCCTGTCAACTCCCTCGCCCCTTTTTAAGCATCATTAATACCTTTGCCAGTAAAGCAGGGTTCTTAAATATTTTCAGAACTGTCACAATCAGCCTGCCTCTAACTCACATGGGTTTATGTAGGGCTTGAAAAACAGAAGGCAATAGATCTGCTTTTTAAACATACCTTGGAGCACAAAGACACATTGCTTCTCCCCCTTTCACACACACACACCCACACCCAAAGATAAGGAAATACTTTAAAATGGAAAAGACAGAACAAAGGGAGAAGTCCAGAAGAATTATATCTGTACTTTTTCTTTAAAACATCAAAAATCAGAATATCCAGGAAAATGTCTGTATGAAAATATATAAGTTAATCAGCAATGACTCACTAGCCAGTTAAAATTACACACTATTATAAGAAAAAGGCTTTTAAAATTTTGCTTAAACCATGTGAAAATGAAAGATGGAATCTTCTTAAAAAAACCCAAATGTCTAGATTCCATAACATGCATTTTTATACAGACAAATTAAGAGAAACTCAATAAAAGGGCCCACTAAAATGAAACAATGATGTTTAAGTCAGCATAAGTGTCCTTCTCTGGCCTTGTCTCACTCCCAAAATCTGAATGACTGTTGAGGAGTTACAACCACACAAATACATACTTGGTCTGCCAGCAGGAAACACTTTAATGGCATTCACATTCCCATCAGTGAAATTATAGAGCTGTGTAATCTGCTCTCTCCATAGTTATTTTTTATTATTATTATTTTGGAATGTGTTCAAGGGGAAAGTAGGTCAAAACTTTTGAAGAGTGATTGGCCTACATTTTGTACACTTAGCAAATTTGGTTGCCTAAAAAATCACTGTCAGCAAAATGTTCTGGTTGCAAGGTCATCTTTACAAAGCTGCAGCAACTCAGTTTTAATGCAGGTGCAGTGGATTGCTGTTCTTTACTATATAAAATTTTAAAAATTGTCTGATTTACAGCAATGATTTTAGTATCCTCTTTCTATAGCACTGTCATAAAGCAAGTAAAAGAAAGAATATGTATAAACTAGAGGAGTCCTTGGAACTGGTAGCAGTAAATGTAAATGCTGTCTTATGCAACCATATGGTATACATTAGCACTTCTCTTAGTGTCTCAAGCTTAGAGCCAAAAAAGCTTCCACCATGAACTTGTGACAACATGAAGGACTTGGGTGTACTTTTTGTCATGTGGACATGACCCAGCCATGTGCACTGGGAGCCCAGAAATCCCCTCTGTCCTGGGCTGCATCCAAAGCAGTGTGGGCAGCAGGGGAGGGAGGGGATTCTGCCCCTCTGCTCTGCTCTGGTCAGACCCCACCTGCAGTGCTGCCTCCAGCTCTGGGGTCCCAGCACAGGAAGGACATGGACCTGTTGGAGCAAAGTCCAGAGGGCCACCAAGATGACCAGAGGGATGGAGCACCTCTGCTAGGAGGGAAGGCTGAGAGAATTGGGATTGTTCAGCCTGGAAATGAGAAGGCTTTGGGGTGACTAAATTGTTGCCTTCCAGTACCAAAAGGAAGCCTGCAAGAAAGATGGAGAGAGACTATTTACAAGGGCCTGTAGTGACAAGACAAGGGGGAATGGCTTCATACTGAGAGAGTAGGTTTAGATTAGATATTAGGAAGAAATTCTTCCCTGTGAGAACGGTGAGGCAATGGAACACATTACTCAGAGAAGCTGTGAATGGTCCATCCCTGTAAGTGTTTAAATCCAGGTTGGATGGAGGGCTGAGCAACCTGATCTATTGGAAGGTGTCCCTGCCCATGGCAGGGAGGTTGGAACTAGATGATTTTTAAGGTCCCTTCCAACCTAGGCCATTCTATGATAGATTTTAGGCTTGTGACCATCTAATGATGTCTATTAACCAGAAGCTACAGGATATCACCTAGCAATCTGAAAAGGGAAGACTGTTGGTGGACTATTGATCTCAATAATTCAAATTCAGCTGCCACACCAGGGGAAACAACCAAACAAACAAACAAGCAAACAAAAAACACACAACTACAATAACAACAACCACAACAACAACAAAACCAACCAAACAGAAAAACCCCAACCTCACACATGCAACATGTAACAATGTAAAGTGTGGAGCCAAGGAAAACAAGAAAGTGATGTGAGGTTTCAGTGCACAGGTTAGTGGTCACCATTGTACCAGGTGAAAAGGTATCCCATTAGCCTGCTATGCAGCTCTGAAAGCAGCCATGGGAACCACTCCTGATGGCCCACAACCACACACTTTTCCACGAAATGCAGTGGCAGTGAATGTACATTTGAAAGCTCTACAAGTAAAACAGGACCAGATAACTCTTTTCCATTTTAAGTAGCTTCTAACTTCTTCCCCCTTTTCTCCACCACGCAGTGGAAGAACCCCAACCCTAACACGTTTTGGGGGGAAAAATCCTGTGAAAATAACGATTCTTGAATATGTGCTTTCTGATTCCTTGCGACCTTGAGCTATGCTGTATCACACAGTGTCGATGTTTTAATGTCTCTAAATCCACATTAACACCAAACTATTTTAATAGACATATGTCACAGTGCTCAAGCATTTCAGGCAAAACAGCAACTGAATAGTTTCATTCAGCTACACATGGGCCACACGTGTAAGCTCATGAGCACATCACCCAAAATGGGTATGGAAGGCTTTTATTATGATGGATTTGGGCTGGATTGCTATGCTATGCTGTGTGAAATCTTGTCAAAACCTTGAATGATGTCTATTACTGTTTCCTGTAAAAGTATAGCTCTTGGCAAATACTGACATCACTACTGCCGCATTTTCAGCTAGACCAAACAAGGTTAAACTGCAGAAAAAACAACAAATCATCACTAGCTCCAAACTTAGGTGAAAGTCTACAAGCAAACTTACTCTGTGGATTTTCTTTGCATGTAATTTCAACAGTACAGCTGTCTGACGACAGGTTGTTTCATTAACTGCTGATTAAAAAAAAAAGCTTGCAAAAAATGGATACACAACCTGCGTTTAAATTTAGTTCTTGCTTTTACATGCGGGAAAAGTAATTACCTGCATCAGGTAAACATTGTCTGATACTGACATGGAACACCCCTAGGACAATTGGATAATAGGAACTCTGTTAGTAAAAGAAATGTGAGGGCTGATTTGTTAGCACTCAAAAAATTACTGCCCTTACTTTGGGGCTGGAACAAATATTCTCAAGTGTAGCCAGCCTGGAGGAGAGAAGGAGAACAGAGAAGTGCCAGCAGGAAATAATTTTTTTTGAAAGTCATGCTGTAGCTGAGGTGGGTGGATAGAAGATGATAAAACCTACTGGTTTCTGTTGGAAATATGGACATTTGGCCATTAATTTGCACTGGTATGAGGTGCAACTGAAGTAAAGATAATGTCACAGTATGATTTCCATTATACCAGTTTTCACTGGCAGTGAGTTTCAAACAAGTTTAAACAGTGTACACGAAGAGTTGCAGAGTCAAGTAGCCATACTACAGCATGCTGTATGACCATCAGAAGAGCATGTCTCTCAGGCTCCTGAGGTGGTAAAGTGAAAAGGGAGTTCTGAGCTCTTCTGCCTGGTATGCAGTGACAGAACCCATAGGAACAGTTCAAAGCTGTGCCAGGGGAGGTTCAGACATTTGGAAATATTTCTTCACTTTCATTCCATTTTAATTAATACTTTAATACACTACCATAGCACATACCTCCCATGAAATAGGTTAGATCATTTGTGTTGTCAGCAAATTTTTCTGGAACATCAGAACAGCCCCCGCTTCTCAAGCAACTGTGTTGTTGCTTTCATTTTGCTGCTGGGTCCTCACTGTTACAAGACTATGATTTCATTGAAGAGATGCACAAAAAGAAGCCATTTATTTACATAAATATTTGTGAGACTAGATAAGAACTTTCTTTTGATTTGTGTTCTTTCACTTACTATTATGCTTAATCGTACCAATATGTGGTAATTTTCATCATTGATTGATACTTTGCTAAAATTTTCTTTTCTGTGTTTGTTTTGGATGATAAATCACAGAAACTTAGGAAAACATTTGAGTTGTCTAGTATGAGCTCTTGACATTCTGTGCAAAAACACCATTCTAGACACTACCACAAGATATTTTTATTTACCACCTTAGCAACATCTAAAAACATTGTCTGCTGCTGTGACTACAAAGTCTGATCAAAACAGTATGGATGCAGTATTGAAACAACAGTCTACCTCTCTCGTGGCTGTTCATAGTCAACCTCTCATGATGTTTTATCCAATCTGCTGATCTTTGCCAGCAATCCAAGACCTTGCAACAGAAAACCCCATTCCTGAGCAAATTTTAGACATGAATAGCCCTCATCAGCTCCCGAGTCCCAAAAACTTTCTCTAGACAGCTTATTCCTTAGAGCTTCCTACCAACTCTTTCCTCCTGTCCCACTCCAAATACATTTACTTCAACCAGAAGTGTAGAGCCAAAGAAAGTAGAAATCCTGTTGCTGAATCTGTTTCACTACTTATCTGGAGGAGCTCGTCAAACCTTTCAAGGCAATTACAGACCCCTGTAGTCCCACATGGGTATTCCAAAACCAAGCAGGACAGAGGGTGGCCACCCATGGACTGTGCCTGTGACAGTGCAGGAACTCATCTACAATTTGCAGAAGTGTTGGTCTATATCTGATGTATTTGACTCAGAGACTGCAGGTTTTTAATTACTTTTTTTTTTTTTTGCATGCTGCTACTGTAGTTTGACACATTTATCAAATTCATTAAGCTCATTTGCTTTAACAGAAGATAAATAACTAAGCAAAGTGTTAAAAGGAATTTTTTCTTTAGAAACTAAATCCCACTGATTTCATCTACAGAAAATGCTCATGCAATCCCAGTTTCTTTAAATACAAAGCATACATGTTGCACGTGATGTGTTGCTCCTTCTAGAATTTGCAGCCCTTACAGACTGCACTGATACTGGCTGTGATCCTGGAGGTAATCCAAGAAGCAATTAATCAGATTTCACCCCCACTCAGACAGCCTGGATGCTTGCTTCATTCTTGAGGCTGCGTTGCTAGAAGTTCATTTGAACAAGTCACCTCAAAACTCCATCGAAGAGCCACAGTATTTAAACTTTGCATTAGTTTGACTGTCACTGTGTAGGGCATTAACTGCACAGTTTTCTTGCAAAAACAATGCAGTTGCTGGTTTACAGTTATGAAAATCTAAAAGGTAAGAGCCCAAATTATTTTAAGAAACTTGAGACTGAGTGAGGAATGTGGTTTGCGCAGCTGGAAATAAAGGTCATCTATTTTGAAATTTAGTTTATGCAAATAAAATTTTTAGCTTCTTTAAATGCTTCTACTTAAATTCCTGTAAAAGAGAATTCAAATGATTGCTGGTAGAAAGTCCAAATTTTTATAATTCCCTTCTAAAATTGAGCTTCAGTTTGACAAAAAAAAAAAAAAAAAAAATAGAAATAAAATGTCTTCTTCTGTTGCCAAATTTGTTATTTGTGGTTAATTTTAAATAACCTTAACTATTTTCCTAGATAACACTGATAATATTTTAGCTTTAAGCTCCAGTAACCATGGAAAACTAAGTGAAAATTAAATTATATTCTTGAAATAGCCATCATTGATATCCAAATATGAAGCTGGCAAAACACTGCCAATTACTTTGACATTTTATTTGCATAGTATATTCATGTCGTAACTATCTCATTTGATTAATTTGTGGGTTTGATATGTTTAGATCTTCAAACAATATAAAAAGGCTTTAAACAGCACACAAAAACATTTCCAGAGAAGTATATATGTGAGTCATGGGTGAATTATGACACCAGAAAAGAAAAATCATAAATAGCTCTGAGACAAAATATGTAAGGCTTTGACTATGCATTAATGTTATTCTAACATTATATTACTATATTCTTAGCATAACTGAATGTAATAGTACGGTAAAAAAACAAAACCCAATAACATTTAATAGTTTTCAAGCACGTCTTCAATTGTTTCACTGCAAGTCTACTAAGAAGTGAAGAAGAATCTGAAAAAATTAAGGAGAGAAGTCCTGCATATTCTTATTTAACATAAATTTGATCTAATTCAGACTAAAGTTGACATTTAAAACAGTTTCCCTTTCTTAGAGCTCTGTGAGAGACAGTGGTATTACAATACATGCCAGACCATGTAGAGGGGGAAAGAAAGTCAAGGAAAAGCCAATATCAAGAAAAGTACATGAACTGACTTTAAAGTCATATTGGGATGAAAGTAGCTAGGTTACTGTGGAGCTTATGACAAAAATATCCTTCTGCATGACCCCTCTTCTCTCACCTACTACAACCCATCAATAACCAAGTTGGTTTGAGGTCACTCAAGCTGGTCTGCACTACTCTGTACTCAACAGCAGGTCTACCTAAAGCTATCATAGAATCATGCAGTGGTTTGGGTTGGAAGGGACCTTAGAAATCTTATACTTCCAACACCCCTGCCAGTGGAAGGGGCACCTTCCACTAGACCGGGTTGCTCTGAGCCCCATCCAGCCTGGCCTTGAACTCTTCCAGGGATGGGGCAGTGTCTTGGTTTATAGAGACGCGTGCCAGGAGGCAGGACCTCCAACAGAAAAGACAAACCTTACCAGAGTAAATAAACAGTCCTTTAAGCCTAAGAAAAAGAACAACCTGAGGAGAAACCTATATAAATCTGTGACAAATTAAACCAGATTGAAAGATAGGATGAAGTTTTTTATCATAATCATAATAAGACTCTGCAGCAGCCTTTCCATATAGATGAGGGAGAAAAATCAGTTCCAAAGCACAGCTCCCATGGCAGGGATTTCATGCTGTTACAGGATTCTGCAACCAGAGAATTAATTCTACTGATCCAAGAAGTTCCTCTGTAGCTGCAAAATTGTACCAGCTGCAGTGGTCTCAAATATCACCATTCCATCTCAAGATCTATACGAGTTTGCCAGGTACAATGACACACAGGAATTATAAGGTCATGGTGCATTTTTTGCAGCAACATTTAATGCTAGAGATGCATAAACTTAAATAAACAAAAAGTAATCTGTTTCTGAAAACTGATCTCAGACACGATTGCTGTACTCAGAAAATGCCACTCAGAAAGGATATCTTGCAGTCATCATTGTGAGTTCTCGAAAATCTTTGAGATGCACATAGGCACTCAGAGTGCTAACAATGTTTGGGTAACATCTGGAAGAATCCTGAGAACAGGGCAGATTACTGCTCTGAAAATCGTCTGTGTTACCATATCCTGAGTACTGTCTTCTGTTCTTCTTTCCACGTCTGAAAAGGACTTAGAGAAGGACAAGTACAAAGGTCAAGGAGACACTGAAAAGCCTGGGACTTCAGTTTAAAGAAAAGGATGAGGGAGGAGGATATAACTGTAGTTTAAAAAGAAATCTTGACATTTTCAGATACAGTGAACCCAAAGACTATTAAGCAAATCCAGCAAATTAGAATTCCCCTGACAATTCTAATGAGATATTTAAATAGATTAAAGAAACTATTTTACACAGCAGATAGTGAAACTCTGGGATTTACTGCCTCCAGAAACTGAATTATTATCAGCAGGTTCAAAGAGGGGTTAGACAAATTCATGACCACTAGTTCCAGAAACAGAAACTAATGGGATAGGAAGCAAGAAACCCTCTAGCAGCCCTGATACAACCAGGATTGCAGACATGGAAGGTAGACTGCGGAAAGTGGTCTATATATTCACACACACTCCCAAAATATATCACCTCTTGCTCCATTTAAATCAAACAGTGACTAACAGCAGTGTGGCATTTCATTTTTGTGCCTCCTTGTAGACATTTCATATTATAAGGTCTGACCTATATGTTAAAAATAGTCATATTATTTAGTCAGTGTCCTGTGCTCCCCATGCAGGAAACGCTCAATGACTGGCAAAGTGCTCAGAGACTGGAACAAAGCCTGCTTCAGGATGTACACCTGAGCAGGCTTCACATCTCAGTCCCTGCCTGTCCAGTTCCTTGGCAAGGACCTTGACAACAGTCAGGTTTCTGACCTAATCTTAAATCATGCTTTTATGGTAAAAACTGGACATCAGTCCATATCATACTCTACTTAAACTGCTGAGACTGTACTATGAAAAATAGAGCGGTCTCCTAGTTAAAACATGAGATTAGGAACAGAGAGATGGCAGTTGCTGAAGGCCTTGGCTGTTTCCCTGAACCCAGGTCTTCAACTGCTTCTTCAGTTGTAAAAAGAATACCTGAAATCCATCATAATTTTTCAGCTGAAGTGCACAATGTACTTTTTTAGCACTGTCTCTGGATAAAGTAAACCGAGGCAAAGAGCGCATGGCCATGGGCCAGTCACTCCCTCAAGGTGGGTGTGCAGTTTACTCTTTGCAATCGTTACACGTGGGTTTGTGTTTGTGAAATTGCAGCTCATCTGACCAGGTGCTTACTGCATGTATTGAAAACCCATATTGTACTATTTTTGTTCACTTTTCAGTAATATCAGAGTAAATGTCCAAAACGGTAAAGGCTGGTTTAAGGAACTGGGCACAGTCAGTATGTATATACTTGACAATGGTTCAATTACAAAAATATTCTTGGTTCCCATGCCACCATTACATAATCTGATAAAATTACTGATGATCACATAGACCAACAAATCATTTCCCTTAATTTCAGAGTCATTCTGAAGAACAAATCAGGAGAGGTGAGTTTTCTCAGTGACAATTATCTTATTTTTAACTTCTGACATGTTTTCTTGAAACCTTCTATGACAGAAGCAGAAGTTCCTCTTCCTGCTAACTAGGTTAAGAAAAATTGTGTGGTTTTCTTGCTTCCTGCTGCAAATAACTAAGGAAGTGGTTTGTAAAACAAACAAAAAAAATTGCCAAATACTTACAAATACTTTTAGTGACTAGCTAATGAAGATAGGTTTATTGAGTTTTTTATGAATCTTCACTGTTGGTTCTGATTATGATTTTCCAAGTTAGTTATCCAGATAGGTACTTTTTTTTTAAGGATACAATCCACAGCTTTTCCATTTGAAATGAAAATAATTCCTTGAGGACATGTAGGCAGACTTTGTAATTTAGAGAATGACTAATATTGTGTGAACATGCAGGAAGGGCTGGTGTGCTCAATAAATTGTCCAGTGTGTATTTGTCTGTCTGATGTACTGGACACAGTACATTTATGCAGGCATCATTTAATATTTGACATAAAACATTGAAATAAAATACAAGAAAAAACTGTCACTTGTTGCAATAGATCTACCTTCAGTCAAAATACAGGCTTTTCTAATCAATCAGACAAACACACAGAAGGGAAACTTGTCTTAAGTCAGGCACTGGACTAGTAAAATGAAATTCAGTTGTACCTTGGCAGCAGATGTCAAAAATGCTTGAACAGGTCTTCCACTGCTTCAGCTCCTCACCTGTAAAATGAGATTGAAAATCTCCATCTCACAGTCACATCAGAAATTCCCTTAAATTTCTGCAAAGCAAAGGTATCACAGCATTGGGAAATTGTTGAATCAATTGAATTGAAGTCAGATTGAACAAATAAGATCTGCCACCAGAGTGTTACCACATCCAAACTATGTGTTATACAAAGAGTTTATCTCCACAGCCAGGAAACTCACTAAGTGTTCAGCTACAGAGGTTCTACTGCCAATGCCATAGAAACCATGACTATAATATTGTGTTAAAAGGGCACGGCACTAAATGTCAGTGCAATGCCATTGGCTCAGCACAAATCTGTACAACACAAGCAGGCATCTTTCAGGTTGTTTCTTCAGATACAAGAGGCAGATTTTCCATTCACGGAACTCTGTTGAGACCCAGAATCTTAAAAGGCATCTGCACCTTCAAAGGTCTCCCTTTGGATGACTCCTTTAGGGGAAAGGGAGTTGATGTAATGGTCCAGTGAGTCAGCCATAACTTTGTGATGGATGTGTATGTATAATGAGCTTCCCAAGGAAAACCAAAACACTTTAAAACTCAGAATAGCCAAGAAGACTGGAGCCCTTAATTTTTTTAATAGAGGAAATTCAAAGTGTCTAGGGGAGATGAAATAGAAATTAAAAGGACGTATACATAGCTTTTCCTGTCCCACTGCATCCTTGCAGATATTTTGCTTCCAGGTGAGATGGCAGTAGATTCAGCAGATTTCTGATTTCTCTCCCCTCTGTTCCAAGAAGGTTTGCATGTTCCCTTTTAAGACCACCTGGAAGCTCCCCACTGCATCAGGTCCTTCCCTCAGGAAGCTGCAGCCTCCCTGTTCTATTCCAGGACTTTCTTGGCAGTCTGCAAGGTGCTTCAGAAATCTTCCCTCCCTTGCACGAGCTCCATGATCCCATCGTCTTAAAAGAACTTGACATGGTTATGAATAAAAAGGCAGCTGAAAAAAAAAAAAACAACAACACTTTTTATAGCAATAAAGACAGAGCACAATGCTATCTTATTCACCTGTGAGATTTTATTATTAAATTTAATGCTATCATACATTTAGCTTTTTCCAAACATATCCTTGTCTTTTCACTCAAGATCTTGCCCTGGCAGAGTTTAAGAATTTTGCACATTTGCTTAGGTTTTCCAGATGTCCTGCAGCCTGCTTCTTCCTAGAGCACTGTACTTCCAGAAATGTCACTCATGCCCAGTGTGCCTTCACAGATCACCTTTATAATGCATCCATTGAAGACTTGATGAGTTGACACATGGGACTGCTGCACATTAAATCCAACCCATCCTGAAAGTCCTGGGAGAAAATACAAAAAGTAGCAATAGGAGAACAATGTCATTCATCTCTGTAAGCTGGGGGCAGAGTGTCTGGAAAGCAGCCCAGCAGAAAAGGAGCTGGGGGTGCTGGTAGACAGCAGCTGAACATGAGCCCACATGTGCCCAGGTGGCCAAGAAGGCCAACGGCACCTGTCCTGTGTCAGAAACAGTGTGGCCAGCAGGACCAGGGCAATGACCTTCCCTCTGTACGCTGCAGTCACGAGGCTACACCTTGAATCATGGATTGAGTTTTGGGCCCCTCTCTCCAAGAAAGACATTGGAGACTGGAGTGTGTCCAGAGAAGAGCAGTGGAGCCAAGGAAGAGTTTAAAGAAGTCATATGAGGAGAGGCTGAGGGAGCTGAAGAGGTTCAGCCTGGAGGAAAGGAGCCTCAGGGAAGGCATTATCGCTCTCTGCAACTACCCGAAAGGAGAATGTAGCCAGTGGGAGTCAGGCTCTGCTCCCAGGCAATGAGCAACAGGGCAGGAGGAAATGGCATCAAGTTGCATCAGGGGAGGCTCAGGTTAGACATCAGGAAAAGTTTCTTCATGGAAAGAGTTGTCAAGCATTGGAACGGGCTGCTCAGGGTTGTGCTGGAGCCACCATCCCTGGAGGTGTTCAAGAAACAGCTGGATGTGGCATCTAGTGCTGCTGTCTAGTTGACAAGATGGTGACTGGCCAAAGGTTGGACTTTATAATCCTGGAGGTCTTTTTCAAACTGAATGTTTCTATGATTACATGATTCTAATAGTTCACAGGGGAAAGAGAGCCCAGACTAAGTCTCAGTAGACCATCCATGTCACTGTAGGCATGCAGCAGCCAGTACTGCCCAACACTTACACTACACAACAGCTCCTCTCACAGCACAGGGTAACTACTGGTTATGTGATATCAGTGCACATGGCTGGATCATGTCCAGCCTCTCATCCACCAGCACCCCCAAGTCCTTCTCAGCAGGCCTGCTCTCAGTCTGTTCATGCCCCAGCCTGTACTTGTGCTTGGGATTGCCCCAACCCAGGTGCAGCACCTGATATGGCACTTGGTCTTGTTGAACCAGTTGAGATTCCCATGTGCCACTTCTTGAGCTTGACAAGGTCCCTCTGGATGGCATTCCATACATCCACCTTGTTGTGGGCAACATTCTGCACAACACCCCATGATAAGCCCAAACTATAGGCAAACACGCCAGATAGCTTTTAAGTCAGACATCTCAGACAGAAACAACTGGGGTGCATTGCCTACTCAAACTCTTTAAAAAGACCACAAAATGAGATCACTCTGGTGACCTGGCTTTGGATGGACTTCTTTATTTAAAAATATCTCCTGCAGCTGTGAGAAATTAGATTTAAATATTTCCTTCACAGCAGGCTGAATGACTATGTTTTGAGTCATGATGCCCAACAGGCTGGTATCAGGAAGCCTTGCTGATTTGATATGCAACATTTTATTTTCTTCCTGTAAGCATGTATTTGTTTCCTCTTAAGGGTTTTCATAGTGACAGTATCATAAAGCTCATGAGCATTCATTCTTAGATGTACAGGCATGGCAAAATGGCTTAAGTCAAATTTTTAAATGTTCAGTAATTTGAAAAGCTCTCTCTGTAATAAAAAGCCCTGCAGAAAAGAATCCAGAAACAAAGCCATGTGGTAGAAATGATCAAGTATTTCAGATGTAGCAGCCAGCAACAGCAGTGAGTGCACAAGGCCAGTTTGGATGGAGCTCTGAGCAACCTGGCCTAGTGGAAAGTGTCCCTGCCCATGGCAGAAGAGTTGGAACTGGATGATCTTTAAGGTTCCTTCCTACCCAGACCATTCTGTGACTGCAAGTTAAGACCTTCCACCTTTAACATACCATCTGTAAAAACAAACCAAAAAAATTTATAAATTTGCTTAAGAGTGATTTCCAGGATGTTGAAATTTATCTACCTGTTGAAAGATTAGCACTGGGTCTGGCAGTAAGTCCCACTCTGACTTCTGCTGGCTGAGCTCCACTTTAGACAGATAAGAGATTGAATACATTTTCCTGAGTCATTGCAGTCATTTACTTGCTAGCGGGGTTCTTTCTTCAGGTACAAGGTTCCATTTCTCTATCACCAAAGTGAGGGGAGTGAACCTACTTGGTGTTACGACCCACAAAGGCAAGAGTAAGCCAGGTTCTCATTAACAGATCCCTTGGGACAGATTAGAGTGAAATGACACTGAATGATCAGTGCTTGTAAATATATATACATAAGGTTTATTTTAGAAAAATAGTTACAAAACACTGGCTCAAGTGAATGCATTGTTTTAATTCTACTCAAAGCCTGCTCCATTTTATTATGACAAACTCTATGTTGGCTTGAAGTTCTTTTAGTGCCTTCCCATTACACTCCTGAGATGCATTTTGTATTCTTTGTAAGTTTTCTATACACAAACTCACACTTCACTAGCTCAAGTGCACTGCCTCTTCTGTATTGCCATCTCGCAGGAAACACTCCAGTGAAGCAGCCTCGAGACAGCCTTGTGTAATACAAGACCTTAAATCTTACAACTACAATAGATGAGTTAATGATTCAGAAATTCAGCAAGGTGAGCCAGACAACAAATTTCTTATGAAACTTCTCTTTGTTATCTGGAATTATTGATTTCTTGCACTGCTAATTCCCAATACCTTTTGACCAAAACCTCTAAGTAATCCTATATATCAAAAAATTGTATTAATATTATCATTAGTGTAGCAAACAGAGAATGGTAAATTAATGAATCGGCTACCAGTGAGCCTGTGTATTGTTGTCACAGTACTTCTTTTTGTCATATACATATTTTTGCTAGGGTTGTATTTCAGTATAATAGATAAACATTGAATCATGTAAAAATTTATATTTCCAGCAGAGTTTATTCATATATTGTGAGCCTTTCTCATGAACTTAATCAGATTTGTTTACTTAATTTCCTTTATTTGCATTATTAAGAAAGAAAGATATTATCTATAAAAATATAGGTTTATTTCCCTCCGGTTTATCACAAGTGTTATAAAAACATCGCTTGATCATGGTGAATAGACTGAAAAAGTTTAGTTGTCTTGCAGCTATAGAACAGATAGATAGTGTCAGATTTTTGCAATGTAAAGCAGTTCACACCTACAGACGAATGGCTGGACAGTACGTATCACATGTCCTCTGTCACTTCTGATGGGCTCAGCAGCTGCTAGACCAGTGTAAGGGCAGCAAGACCCTTTGCAGTGGGAACCACTCCAGCAAGAAAGAGTTCAGGAGTGCAGGAAAAGGAGTGTGAAGGAGCCACCTTCCTGCCCAGCAATCCTCTGAGCTATCTCCTCTGCTGTGATCAGTCTGCTCTCAGCTGGCAATTTTATTTTAGGGAATAAGCCAATGGCCAACCAAGCCCAGGACCAAATTATTCACATAGCCGGACAAAATTCTGATTTTCTCTAACTCTCACAGCCTAACGCCAAACTCAGTCAAACCATTACTCTCTGACTGTAAATCACCTTTCTTGTCAACAGTACTTTAGTTAATATTAGTTATTGCAAGGATTAGAAATAGGCATTCAGCAATAAAATGAACATCACATTAATCAGCAGCCTGTTAGCAAGCTTTTTGAAAGCTAAAGACAAGCTACAGTGGCATTGACAGATACAGTTCCCATTTGCAAATTACTGCTACTTCCACCTGGTGCTTATATACAAAGCCTGTCAAGTCTGCAAAGTTACAAATTTAGAAAATTTGTCCCCCTCCAAAATCAGCAGTTGAACAGAGCAGTAATAGATCTTATTGAAACAAGTTCTTCCTGGTATGAGGATGTCAATAGCCATGTATACTATATATATATATATATATATATATGTGTTATTTCAATTTATGTGGTTTGTACACAACCCATTTTTACCTTTTCAGTTACCCTGCAAAAATCCTTGGATTGCTGCAACCTATTGTGGAACCACATCCTCTGACTGATATGCTGCCAAGTTAGAAGAGAAATATTACTATGTTTATGGATAACCATTCTTAGCCCACTCAGTTGTTACCATCTATTTTTAGATTCTAACTTGTTCTTGAGCCAGAACATGTCTGAACTTTATCTATACTTTTTTAAACTCCCAATCATACATTTCTATGTGCCAATTCCAGCACTAGAGATTTGTTCTATATTTTGCATTGGAATTACCTAATTAATTATGAAAATGTCACATCCTCTGACTCAGCCTGTTTCTTTGTTTTGGAAAACCCAGCATGGCTTCTGAGGGATGGATAGTATTTACCCCTTTTTTCATAATTAAAATCACACAGAATAAATGTAAAATCCTGAAGGAATGAGTTAAATTACAGGAGAAGCAAATATCAAGTAAAGCATAAGAAAAACCTGATGTTTTCTGTGCCCCTATATGAATGAAATGCCCCCCCACACACCCCTTGCAAACAAAAACAATAGGGATTTTGTCCAAAACTCTTTCTCTCCGAACATCCTATCATTCCAGATGACTCATCCTTTATGTGGTCAGGGGAAGAAAGGAGATGTGCAGAATTGTAACATTACGTGCAAGCTAGAGTCACTCCTTGAACTTAGCCAAGTGTGAAGAACTATAAAATTCCTATAAGAGAGGATGTATAAGTAAGTAGCTGTTAAGAGTAGCTGTTAAGTAAGTCCCCATAAGCGTTTAATTGTTTAGGAAAAACAGTGGACAAAAGTGTATTATTTCAAAAAAACCTGTGATTTTTTCCTGCAAACCAGGTCTTGTGCATCAGGGTGGGACTTACTCTCCCAGAGGTTAATGGGATTTATTCCCATCTTGAGCTGATATATACCCACCAGCAGAACATTAAAACCTAATGACAGGGAGGAAGCAGAGGGGTATTATCTCTGGGCCCAAATTGCATTGAATAGTGTCATGAGCAATCTAAGCTAATTTGGCAGTTCTAGAAGACTGTAGATTCAGAGGTAAGCAACCAGAGCAGCCAGTAGCAGCAAAATATTTTAACTAAACCATGGCCATATATGAGCCCTGACTGCTCTCTCTTGATTTCTTTTGCACTTTCCCAACTGGAGTGTCACCTGGGGTTCAGTTTTGCTCTTCCTCCCTGAGCATTTGCCCCAAGGTGTCCAACTGAAAATACCAGATATGCCTCTTGCCATCATCCCTGTTAAATTATCTCCATGGCAAACATGAAATATCACCCTGGGTCAGAAAATGTCATGGCTTTCACAAGGCCTCTGTTTCTTCCTTGATTATTTTCAGGGATCTAATCTTCAAACTATCTTTTTATTTCTCCTCTGAATTTCTATTTGAGGTATATGAGACTACCAGAATACCCTTGCTTTTCTTCTTTTCTTTTCCATCCCATTAATACACAGGCTATTGTCACTGTCTTTCAAAATGTGAAGAAAAAAGAAAGTCAGTCCCACTTTTCTATGTATTTACATGTCTCTCATATGTCAAAATACCTTTGTTCAGTGCATCGGTAATGTGTATAAAGCTGAATGTGAAAGCAAACAACAAACTATTACTCAGACCATGTTTTCACAGTGTTATAATATGTCTTGATTAAATATCCAAAGATTTATAGATATCTGGAAAAAGCAGAAAGCTTTAAAATAAAGAAGTTTAAAGCCTGAAGTATATCTGATGGGTTTAGGTAGTTATGTCTGAAAATTGAACCTCAGTCTTCCCCAAGTCACTAAACTAAAACCACTTTGTATTTCAATCCTACAAAGAACTAAATAATTCACTGGCTACTGTCCTGCAAAGTAATTTCCTCTCTTTGTTTTCCATACTTGAATTTTCATATCTTTTCCAACGTTTTGTGCTTTGAATGAGTCAAGTATGGCAATTTTTTCCAGAATGGCTCTTTTTTTTTCCATAGATACAGTCTTTATTATCCTCCTTGACTACATCTAATACAGATTTCCTGTCAGTGCTCTCATAAATTATTACTTTGTACAATTTTATAACTGGTGACTAAAACAGATTAAATGAGACAATTTGTGCTAAATTAACAGGTATTGCTGAAAAATAGAGGCATCTATTTAAAATTTTGAATGTAGGTAACCCATATGCAGAAAACACAGAAAAAAACTTGCTTATTAATCAGTTTTAAATATTCTGCAGGGTAGTGAAATTCAACATGTCTCTTATAATTGGTCCTGCCAATTAAGCCAGGATTCTTCTAGTCAGGATTGTTTCTATCCAGATATCATGTAGCATGGAAAGTTCTGCATGTATGGTGCATCTCTGTCAGCAGAGAATGCTGTGGCTAATTTTTAAACCCACTTCGCTGCAGGACCCTTGTATTCCTATCCTTCTATTATTTATTTATCAAAGTGATAAAGAGAGAGGAAATAATCCAGTAGCAGGTCCCAGACATTTTGTTTGGAAAGAACTATTCTCAGATTAGGTCTGCAAGAAAAATTACTGGAAATACTGTGATTTGTAGATTGTGTCTCCAATATCCCAAATAAGAGGTAAAGGATGAGCAATTCAAAATACTGAGAGCACAGCCAAGGGTCAAGAAAAGGTTTCTATTTTCAGGAAGACATATTTTTAGTGTAGACCAAAAGAGACAGGAACAGAGAAAGAAACAATCTGTTCATGTCAAGACAGACAGATTTTGTGTCCGAATATGTAGATATTCAGATGTAGGGACTTTGAAAATAATTTCTTTACAGCATTTCTACTCTCCCATTCAAAACTGAGTTTTAAAATTTTGTGTCAATAAAATATCAGGCAATAAGAGTCAAATGGAGATTTTAATCCTACTTTAAGAGAGTATCTCTCACTTACAGGTAAAGGTTGCTGTTCTTCTTTGATTCAATTTTCACCTATGGAGAAACTCCTGAAGAATCCTCTGTCTCTTAAAAACAATTACACTGGTACCAGCTGATTCCATACTCTACAGTTATGCAACTATTTCATATTAGATAAGTCTTCCTTCAAATCTTCAGAATTCTCTCATGTAAAATATTAGTATAGCCCTTACTACTGAAAATCCATGAAGTTTCCACTGTCTTAAAGGTACTCCAGAAGTACTTTTGATGATTCAAAATTATCATCCTGATTTTAATATCTTGCAGCTCCCTGACTGACTTAGTCACCTCTTCACAGCAGTCTCTCAGCCAGGAAATGTGTAGGCCAAGTTCACTATGTAGTGTTGGAGAAACCACAGCAAAACTGAGCATGCATTTGTTGCACCTTTGGAGGGACATCTGAATAGTCTGCCATCTAAATATAGCAATCAGGGTGATTAGGACTAGTGAGAGAGCTGGAGTATATCTAACCTCCTTGATCTGTATTCTCTTTATAGGCAAAAGGTTGCCAAAGTCATCAAGCCCCCAGTCAAGTCAATGTAGAAAAAGAGTACTTCCCTGGGAATCCAGGGATTTTGAGATGGGTTTAGAAACTTTTGTTGTTTAAGCTTTATGAGTGCTTTCCTACATATAGTCTGTACTCCCTGGACTTCCTCTTCTCCCCTCCATTTTTTTATCACAGACTTTGGACTGAAGTAGGTGACGCTTTATGTAGATGTTTATACAGCCATAAGCAAAATTAAAACATTGCACAAATCATTATGAAGCTCATGGACTGCAAAAGAAAGAAAAGTTTTTCACAGAATCCCAAAAGAACAAGACACCAGGGGGCAAGAAAAATGCAACAGAAGTGGACACTTGTGTCCTTTAAGTTCCTTATTTTAAATCTGTGCTTGCAACTCACTAGAAGTATATTTTAGAGCAGAGATAGCAAGTCCTGTGGCCATGCTTTGTCTCTCAACTCTGCCATTCAGATCCTTCTCTTTCCACTTTGGCCTCTCGCCACACCTGGGCCCTTTTCTCCTTGTGTCCTTCTCCATGTTTCAGCATTATTTTAAATTCAGTGTTTGATGAGCCAAAGCCTGGTCTCATGGAAGTGGGTGGTCGCTCTGCAACTGCCCTTTAAGGAACCATTTGGTTTTGAACTTCATTGCCTATTGTTTCTGCAATATGAAAAACCATGGTATTTTTATCGTTGTCTCTCCGAGAGTATAACAAGTAATCATTTTCTGACACAAGCATTATATTTATAGTCATAAAGACAAACTCATACTTTGGCTACAGCCAAGTAACACTGCAATGTTCGTGTTTTCTTGCTGAGCAAAATTTCACCTGCCTTTCCAAATTTCTCCCTTCACTGATTTTCTGTCACAGTGTCCAATTCCTCCTTTCACTTTGGCTTCTAGTTCTGAAGACAAGAAATCCAAATATGTTGGATTAAAAGTTTTAATGGAAAATGCTTTCTTTAATGGTGTTTTTTCCATTTAATGTGAAATGCTTCTTTTCGCAGTTGAAAGATTATAGAGATATCTGATTTTAACAACAATCCCCTTCATTTAGAACAAGATAAAACAAAGAAGAAAACAGATGTTTCAGACACTTTGGAACAACAAAAAACCAAACAACATTTTCTTTAGTTAATTTAAAATCAGTTACGTAGAAAAAAGTCTATTATTTGGAACAAATAAAAAACCCCACATTTTCTTTTGTTATTCAAAATCAGTTATTTAGTTATTAAAAAAATCAGATTTTCATGTACAGAAATTGTGCAGCTTTAGGTTTCTCTGTCGTGTTTCTTTATATCCAGATAAAAGTGTCAATTTATCTTCTTGTATGCAATTATTTATCCCTCCCCTCTCTATTGTGAAAACAGGTGCCCCTTGTACAAGCAAAGTCTTTCCCTGACTCTTTCTCTTCCTGCATCACCGCATCACGCTTGGTTCCTCTCATTTTCCCTGTTCGCTTATTTCTTAGCAGTTTTGGGGGCAGTTTGATTAATTCTTTGATAGTGGCATTATAAAAAAAATGAAACACAAAATCTTCTAGCAAAGTGATAGCAGCAAAGAAGCATTTGCAGTTTATATGAAATTTTCGTGGCAGGCATCTGATCACAACTGCATAAAGTATGTGATGAATATATATACACCAGCACACTGCTGCTAAACCAGATGAAGATAGATGAAACATATCCCATTAGAGTAAACTACAGGGCTCCACTGTACATTAACAGTGACTTGGAAGACAAACATCATCCCTCTGAATGTCCCATTCTTCCCTCTTCCTCCCTCAGGTTGTATTGCTGAGCATGACGCCACACAGTATGGGATATCCCATGGGGTCAGCTCTGCCAGCTGTGCCCCTTCCCAACTCCTTGTGCACCCCCAGCCCCCTCACTGATGGGTGAGAAGTAGAAAAGGCCTTTACTCTGTGCAACCACTGCTCAGCAACAACGAAGTCATCCCTGAATTATCAACATAAATCCAAAACACACCACAAATCTAACACACAGCCCCATACCAGTTAATTTGAAGAAACCTAACTCTACCCAGCCAAATCCAGAACATCACTGAAACATGAGTGATAACTACAGTCTGCAGTGGTTGCAATGTGTGTTTTAGCAAAGACAGATTAAAGGATTCCTATTTAGGACCTTACACAAAGCCCATGGGAGCAAAGTTGTTCTTGTTCACTTCAGATCAAACCATTCTGATGTGTGAGAGGAATCCAGCACCTACAACAGCCTTCTCATCACAGCTTAAGATGGGTCAAGAGTCCTTCTTTGCAGCTGCAAAACTGGTATGAGACTGGAATCAGGCTTGAGGCAGACACTTCTTTCTTTCAGACATTAGTAAACGTCATACACTTTTTTCAGACAGAAAGTTTCCAAATGGTACCTTCACATGGTATTCCCATTGCACAATATCTTGGAAAACAGAGCGAAGTAGGATGAAGTTTATTAATACTCTACGCAATACATATGTCACAATGACTTGCATTAGTACCCAGTCACAGGAGCAGGATAATAATTTCACTTTGTCCCCTGAATAGTTCTGTGTTTTCTAAATTAGGAAATGCAATTTATTGTCTTCAATGGAATTTGGGTTAAGGTTAAAATTATTCCAGATCAGTAGATCTTACAACCTGTGCATACTTAAATATAGATTTATTATTTTTATTCCCAGATATATATACGCAATTTTTTTATATAAATAAACATATGACCCTATTAGCTTTGAACTTGGGTTAGGTTTCTCTGATGAAGTAAATTAAGAAAAAGTTAAGAAACTGTAATAAAAACAACAGGATTCAATTCTGCTTCTGGATCCAGCAGTTAGACCATGGTCCTACCAAGGGTGTCTCAGACGGTGCTGGAATCAAGCCATAAATATCTTTAGGAGATCATCATGACAGTGACAGGGACACTGATCCATAGACCTTACCAAGGAGTCAAGTTGCCCTGAAGAAAAGCCACAGAAACAGGACTGTGATTGACCTCTGTAAGGAGAAAATATCAGACTAGCAGGATCAGATCAGCATTTCTACTTCATCCAAGCAAGGAGTTTTCAATTGTGGTTACTGGCACTTGTGCAAGAGTGTGCAATGATAAAATGAGTCTTTGTTTTAAACATACCAACTTCTTATTCTCTTTCAACCTCAGAATAGTTTTTTTTCTGGTGGGTCATTGTTACAGTGCTATGTGGATTATCTTCTGTTGGAATAAAATATAGTAATTCTTTTAATTGTACACCACAAACTGCATACACACACAGAAAGAGGAATGTGGCTCATGACTGAGTCTTAGTGGCCTCCAGCCCTTTGCTATGGTTTTTCTGACTAGATTGTAACAAAGAACAAGAAAAAGAAAGAACAATGCCCAACCTATAGACAAATCCTGATTCTATTCTGAACTAGATACAGAATTTTTGCCCCAAATACAGGGCTAAAACTATATTGCTGTATTTTGGTTCACTCTTCTAATGGGACTAATTTAATACTACATGGTAGAATGGGAATGGGGCTCAATGGGGTACAATTTGGATGAGACTCTGAACAACCTAGTGTACTGAAAGGTGTCCCTGTCTATGTTAGGGAGGTTGGAACAAGATGGTCTTTAAAGTCTCTTCCAACTCCAAACCATTCTATCATTATATGTTACAAATATTTTCTGTACGCAGAGGAGTTCTAACATAAAATCCACATCTGATTCAGTAACAAGGAAAGAAAAGAAATTGATAGCTTAAAAAAAGAAACACTTTTGAACATGTTAAGTTTTTAATTTTTGATTTGCAATGTGTCTGGTCTGTTAAGAGCTACAGGAAGATTTCATCTGGGAAGATGTGTTAGGACAGTGCAAGGTCTCAGTGGGACCGGAGGCAATCTCCCAGCTTTTTGGTATCTCACCCTGATCACTTTTCCAGTGACAGTGAGTACAGCTCTGTCTTTCCTCATGAAACTTCACTGAAGGCATTAAAACTACTAGTCTTCAATGGAAAAACGTGCAGTAGCCAGAGTGCAATTCATATCCATTTCTCTTTTTGTCTGCTCTTGGGAGACAACCTCAGAAAGAAAGTTGCAAATGGATCCCTATACCTACGCATGGAAGTTCCTGAAGCTGGAAACCTGATTTACACTGATTACTTTCAACAGCATCAATAATTTCTTGTCTTTTTCTCTGATATTTTCTGGTCTTCTTTCCACAGGGCTGTATTATAAGATATTTTTGAGTTTTCTAAATAGAGTCATAAAATGGTTTGGGTTGGAAGGAACCTTAAATATCATCTAATTCCACCCCCCATGCCACGGGCAGGGACATCTTCCACTAGACCAGGTTGCTCCAAGCCTTGGACACTTCACAGATGGGGCAGCCACAAGTTCTCTGAGCAACCAGTGCCGGTGCCTCACCACTCTCACAGTAAAGAATTTCTTCCTAATAACTAATCTAAATCTACTCTCTTTCTGTTTAAGTAACATGTAATAATAACACAGAGACTTTGGAATTCATTTCTACTCAATAGGTGTCATTTTGGTCTCCCTCTAGCTGCTTCTGCCAACATATTCAAATATAAAATCCATAGAAATTACATGCAATATGCTAACTGTTACATATATTTTATCTCAACCATTAATTTCTGTGTACTAAATTGTATACTTGAACAGAATCTTCAAGTGTGCACAATTTAGAAATTACAGTATAATATGATACGGCCACATGAAATGGCAACATTTGGGACACTGATCAGACAAAAACAGTAAATGGTTTAAAATAGGTAGTTACATATTTAAATATAATACAGAACATCATATATATAAAACTAGTCCTAATAGACTAACAAAAGAATTATTTCTTCTCTTTATATGCACACAAACTCATGCATTCCCTACAGTTTCCATAAATTTAACCATATAAAAACTAAAACTCTCATTGAGTGGCAGTGGGGATCTTAAAAAGATTTTAATAATTTTGCTGAATCAGAAAATTCTCCTTTAACGTTAAAACAACATATGGATAAAAGCATGTAAAACAAAAATTCTCAGTTGAGATTTTATTTGAATACTTAAGGTCATGATTTTGAGACAGAGAATATATTTTCCTTGAAAATATTACTTTGATAACAAAATGAAAATTGGTTCAAACAAAAGAACATATAAACACGCTCAAAAAAGAAGTGAGCAGAAAGAAATAAACATAAAACATATGCTAGCTCCTTATGAGCATTCAAGCCTTTCTGTTGAGGACCTGCACATCACTTTCAGATATAACTGGACCTTTATTTTCATTTGGGTTGCATATAGTGCTACTAAGCCTTGTAGCAGTCCGTTCACACCACTTAATTTAGTGTACTAATCTGATTTCTCTGCCACATGACAACTACCTCAGTTAAACTCACAGCTGATGCAACCTGAAAGGGTTCCAATACTGCCAAGTATTAAAGGTTCTAAGTGATCAGTAGGGTCCTGGAGCTGTGCATGAGGGAAGGGTCATCGTCTCTCTTTAACTGCCTCTGCTGCCAAGCAATCAGTTACATTTGCAGGCTGGGATTTGTCCCAGGGGTTTCACATGGCCACAGCATGTGGCATCCTGGTCCCTACTCTTCCTTTTCTGCCTGGTAGTCTTCTCCCATGGACCCCTTTCCCATGGGGTTCCTACTTTGGTACAATCCCCTGCCTCATTTGGTCCTAAAGCCTGAAGATGTGACTCACTGTCCCACAGTGTCCCACTGAAGAGCCCAAGGGGTATTTGCTGACTGAGGACAGGGGACCACATCTAACGACTTCAGTAGCATTTCTCAATATATTCCAGTGGTACTGGTATATTGTCAGCCACCAGTGAGCATTCCTGTAGCACAGACACATAGAGGTGCAAAATCTGAATACAGAAGTGGACTAGAACTTAAAGACTGGTTGATACCATGGCAAAAAATGTTATAATAGTGGGATTTTTTTTTTAAATAATTTGTTGAACTTTCAAAAGTGTATGTATATATCTCAAGAAATCATTATTCTGGAATAATAAGTGGCATTAGAACCTCAGTAATATTTATTATAAATCTATAAGGTACATGTGTCTACATTTTAATGTATTTATATAATGTGAGCTACTACAGAAACATACTATAATGACACAGACACACCCAGTTATATAGGTAGATGCACAAGAAGGATGAAAAGCACAATACTGCAACTCTACATATTTTCAAAATCAGGAAAGATTTTTGTTCAGATTTTGCAGGACAGACATGTTTTCCATTAGCCTAAATACTGTTAGCTCCAACAGAAAACACACTGAAACGAAAATCATTTCATTGTGCACCATTCAAAACCATTATCCTACATCTGCTTAGGGACCTGTGTATTGTAACCTGTTAATGTTAAAATACCAACCTAATTACTTTCTGAAGTTATTCGATTGTTCTGGAAAACTAATCCACAGATTCATGTTAATTCACAGACAGTAAATCTGAGATCCACATGACAGTCTTGATCCAGAGCATATTAAAGACAACAAAAGTTCATTGACGTCAAAGGATTTCAGATCAGTAACTAAAATAAGGTATTACAGCACAGCTAGGAATAACACTTTTGTTAGCCCTTTGTTCATCTTGGTGGATAAGGGGGTAGAATTGTCTTTCTCTCTCTTTCTCTTTTGCTTCTTATTCTTCCTCGTGTGTTTCTTCATACCAACTGAATAACTACACTGTGAAAATTTAGTGACACCTGAAAATAAAAACTTTAATTTTTCCAACTCAAAGGTTTAAATACATCAGACAAAAGTTAAAGACTTTGTGGCAGGGGGTATGCTTCCTTGGCTTGTTTTATTGCAGATGTAAAGGACATTTTGCATCTAAAACAGGTGGGTTTTACCTAGAATTTGAGTACCCCTTCACAGGACACAGCATTATTGCCTGAGAACCAAGCAAAGCCATTCCTTTGAGGTATCCGGAATGCTTTTATTTCCAACATGCACTGGATAGTCCTGAGATAATATTTTTGAGTCACATGAAATGAGTGGCATCAGTCTATAAACAGCCTCCCTAGCAAGCAGTGACATTTTGTGAACTGAGACAACTCCACCCTCCTCCCCAAGTTCCTCTTTTTCATCCATTTCTTGCCTTTCTACTGGAAAGAGTTCCAATAGAAAGAGTCTGATAGAGACTTTGTTCTTATACACATGTGACTGCCCAGTCACTGTGCCTGCATTTGCTTGACCACTGGACTGGTCTATAATGGACCCTCATTGCTGCTTTCCCTGGATTCTTAAAGACATCAATAGGATCTTTTCTCAAGGCTGAACAGGCTCAGGTCAGTCAGCCTTTCCTTGTAAGAGAGATGTTCCAGCCCCTTAATCATCTTTGTAGCCCTCCACTGGGCTCCCTCCAGGAGCTCCATGTCTGTCTTGTCCTGAGGAGCCCAGAACTGGACAGCAATACCGTTTGTGGAAACACCTCTAAAGCTCCAATCTTAATGCTCTTTCTCATGTTCTTTTGGTGGGATTCAGAGCGGGAGTTTCAGTCCAAGCACATAAGATAAAAGCAGACTAGCATGAGCACAACTCACCTTCCTTGAAATGGATTGGAGTTGAGTTACGGACATCAGTAGAAGTAGAAATACCTCAAATATGACCAGCTCCCAAGCATCCCAATAACATAATCTAAATTCCAGCTGATATCAAGTGTTGTGTTACCCTTAAACAAACACCCTCGGCTGATCAGAATTTCTCATAGGCTGCAAAGCAGGGGAGCTCAGACACTAAGTGCTGAATTTCTCTGCAGCAACACATCTAAAGAGATATTTGTATATTTAAAGCAAAACCATAGGCCTCATTAAATCCTCAGCAATTCCAAGGAAAACATTGAGTTTATGCAATCCTGGCATTATACTCCATTACACAATGCAAACAGGGTCCAAAAATATCTAAAATAATGAAAATATTAGCTATGAGACCCAGAGTGGAATCCTGTAGCCTATGTTCAGATGTTTGTAGTGTACCCCTAGTATCTTTTAGGTCCAGGAAGGTTTCTCAGCACAGATTTGGCACAATGCAGCCCTTTCCTAATACCATCCTGCAAAAAAATTGCTGAATGTAAACGAAGAATAATATTTTGCCCTTTTGTATTCTTCTTATAACTGGTAAAATTGCCCTTGGCCTTCAGATTCTCATTGCTTTGAACATGTGAGTAGATATACTGCCTTTTCTATCCTCTTTCAGAGGCTCAGCTGTCTGACAATCCTGTATTCTTAAATAACATTGAACATCTAAACCCCTGTGTTCCAAAACTCAGAAATTTAGTTTTTTCAATAACTCCCTCTGTGGAGAAACAAATATTCTCCTAATCATCTCTTCTGATGCATTAAGATCCATTTATTAAAACTATTAAAAATGCCTCTGCCTGAATTAAGGTGCAAACAAGACCAGAAGGCAAAGTCAATAGTATGGGTTTTATTTAATGGTTACTGTGAGTCAGAGAAAGAGAGAAAGAAATAGGATAAAGGAAAAGGGGGGAAGGAAGAGACAGAGAGAAATCAAAATAGAAAATGAATCACCACTGTGGAATCCAGCAGGATCCCACTGATCCGATTCTTGTGGTCTTCTTAATTGTGAGAGTCCCACGAAACAGAGTCCAGTGGTTTAATATACATTCAGGAGATGGCAGGCACCTGGAGAGAGAGAGGGAAGCTTTGCAGCCTCTTGCAACAGGCTCTGGACTTGTTGCCTCACTTGGATCAGGTGGTGGAAGGCCTCAGGAATGAGTAGGGGAGGGGCTTTGGGCATTGAAGCAGTTTGACAGAAAAGTCTTTCTATGATTTTGACGTTTAAGACATTACTGACATTTGAGTCCATCACACCACTCCCTGGCTTAAACATTGTAACAGCTGTCGCTTTCCTAGGGCCCTCAGTTCACAGGTTGTCCCTGGCGGTCATACGTGCTCAGCAGAGCAGAAAAGAGAGAAATTGCAGAAAATTGCAAGTAATCACACAGCATATAGTAGTTATCCAAATCATCAAGAATGTAAACCCAATTGCAATCATCAACCCAACCCTCATTAGCCATTGCCCCACCCTGTGAGTCCCAAAGACTGGAGTATGGACATCAGTCAGGAACTGGGGTTCCTCAGCAGATGCTGTTGCATTATGGATGGTAATACAACATTCAGTTTCAGTAAGATTTAAATGTTCCACATACACTTTGTTCTTTTAACAATAACAGATCTAATGCTGAATAATTTGTAAACCCATTTTTGACACTTGTTGGACTTGCAAGTTAAGCTCTTCGAATGCGTACCAGATCCAATTGCCAAGGGAACCCCAGAGCTATCTTTTGCCCCACTGTGTAATAATCTAGGGTATGTATTTCACTGATCCATTCTTGGCTTTATCCAGGAGAACTTAGTTTTCACTGTGTCCTTCTTGCAAATGAATAATGAAAGAATAATGAAAGAATTTATGTTTTGGGCAAATGGATGGGAGCGCTATCCTTTTAGATTAGCATGCTGAATTAGAAGCATCCTCAAGCTACATTAAGTGGTGCAGTATAACTGCTTGGCTTGCAAGTCCAAATGTAATTTTTAGCATACAAAGCTTTATACAAAATACAAAACGTTAACATGCAAAAGGTTTTCATACAAATATATACACAAGGCAAAACTGTGGATTTACTATTGGTGGTGTTATAAGTAAAATTCATTCACTTTCAAATTTAGTTGTATTATTCCAGGTTGCTTTTTCTGGTTTTTTCTATGGGTAAATTACCTTCATCACATTCCTTTACAATTACTGCTACAGTAAGTTGCACCCACGACTGAGAAGTATGAGTGATGCAGGATGTATTACAGTTACCATATAGATTAGCATGAGTAAAAGAACTGATGTAAAGTTAAAACCATCTTAGGATACATGGCAGGAAACTAAATAGTACATAACACAAGTATTTCAAAAAATGGTTACAGGTTTTGAGAGCTGCTAAAAGGTTTTCTTGTATTTTATCCATGTCCCATTTGCAGTTTAGAGCTGCACCTCCTCCTGATTCAGGAAGGGAATATTTTCTCTTATTTTGTTTAGATCATTCAGTTCACTCATCAATATCTCCAGAAAATGTAGCCAAATCGTCATAATAAATCCAAAGCTTTTTGAGGAAGAACTGGGAAGGTTAATACATATTTGTATGATTTCAAATATGTATAAATTCTTCTACCAACTCCCAAGTTAAATTTCACTGAATTTTTAAATTTTCAATTTTTTGAAACAAAATTATATATCCATAAGATAATACTAAAAGCATTTTCCACTCTTTTCTCTTTTTTTTTTTTTTTTTTTTTGGTAAAAAGACAAAATGAATTTAGCAAAATTAAACCAACAATACATAAAATCCTTATATAACCCTGCTAATATTTTTTCCCTACAAATTATTCTTGATGAAAACACAAACAAATCACAAGAACTAATAAACTGATAATACAAGCAATTATGATGGCAATTAAAAGTTTCATTGGTTCCACACAGCTCCATCTCATCTGTTGGCAGGTTCCTACAAAAGATGAGTGAAAATTAAGCCCCATACAGACCAATTATTAAAAGGAAGGCCAGCATACCACTGTTAAAGCAGCACCTTGAGTTTGAAACGCTGACAATCACAAAGGTGACAGATCCTAAGGGAAAAGTCATTATCACATCTTGGTTGTTTTCAGCCTTCTCCTGCAGATCTGCTGGCAGTTCCCCCAGTCTGGAATGGTTCCTTTGATCTTCAGCGGGGAGTTGTTTGCTGAGGCAGTTACAGATAAATTTTGCTTGTATATTTCCTGCTGACATCAGAGTATAATCCAAAGCTTATCAAATTATTAAATGCATGGTATGACACCTTTCACCAGATAGGAATCTATACCTCCTCTTGATAGGGGCTGAACACTGAGTTAAAAGAAATGACCAACAATAAGGAAAATACAGGGTTTTTTGTCTGCCTAAGTCCCACAATGCAAATCACTGCTGTGCCCGTGGAAGATGCTTACCAGTCTCCAAAAGGTGCCCTTCCAGCACTGGGGAAATGCTGACCAAAAAAATACACCAACCAACCAATTCCACGGCTTTCATGTCTTGGAAGCTGTAAGCAACTAATACTTAGATTTCCAGGTCTTACTGTGACTCTTTATGGGTTTCTCAATTTTGAAGAGTGTAACTAACTGCTAAATGATCTCCTGTGGCCTTAGAAAGCAAACTGAATCAACATGTAGGGGATTTAGACCATTTCTATAAATACATTTAAAAACAAAATTGACACGAGTTTTCAAACAGGCCTTGAATGAAAAAAAACGTTGAGGGCCTGTACAATCTCTCCAGCTGATATCTTCTCCATATGTGCCTGAACTGCACTCTGGCCAAGAAGCTCTCTGAGAGCTCAAGCTGCTCTGACAGAATCTCGCAATGGGCCTCTCAACTGGATGGAGAGCACAGCTAAAATTCCTGGCTAGGAAATACATCACTTAAAAACAAATGTGGTCCAGGAAAAAAGTCATGGAAAGCATCGAAAACAGTCACATGGGAGTGTGAGATGTCAGCAAATGTCTTTCTTTTTATCCAAAAACCTGGAAGTCAGCATGATTGAATGTCTCATGCCTGCTTTCTTATCAGAAATACTTTTTCTGAACATTCATGTGAAAAAGTACTATACAAAATTAAAAAAACAAAAAACAAAACAAAAAAAAAAACAAAACAAAAAACAAAACAAAACCAAAACAAAACAAAAAAAAACCAAAAAACAAAACAAAACCAAACAAACAAAACAAAACAAAACAAAAAACAAAAAACAAAAAACACCAAGCCAACTCTCACTCTGCTAAATTACTGAATCAACTGCAAATTCAGAATTGAATGTGCTTCCAAGCCAGGACCCCACCAAGTCTGAATGTTCAGCAATCACAGTCATACTTATAATGGGCATTGCAGAAAGGAGGGAACTTTGCTTCACTCAGCTGGTTTGTTACTGATCCCCTACAACCCATGATTTTGAGAATTTGAAATTACTGACCTACAATTTATTCATTTAAAAGAAACATAGCCTCAGGATAGAACTTCATCCACTGCAAACTCTGCTTTCCTGACCTTAAAAAAGAGCAAGCTCAGAATGGGCCTGCAGAAAGCAGGACAGAAATATATATGCCACATATAACACATTTCCCTCCCCATTCCAAGCAATTTTCTTCATTCTTTAAAGCTGCTCTACTGTCCACAGAGTACTGCTCTGGTCAGTCAAAGGACCCTACACTGACTTTTGCAGAGTTGTTCCAGTCATCCTACTAGGAACTGCATTTTGTGTCCATAAGACTCCAAGGGAGTAAAGGTTGGCACCTCTGGTACTGACTTACTGTTCTGGGTCCCCCTGAGGCCGGTTCTCCACACGATGTGGACAAGAAGCCTACAGAATGGAGAGCATAAAGGAAAGAGTCTTCTCTCTGTTCTACCAGAATTTCCTAATCTTCAAAGGGGACATGATCCTGCCAAGGGATCACAGCCCCATAGGTTGTGCTTCCATGATCTGACTGTTTCTGCCTCACAGGGCATCACGATTAGCACACATCCTACTCATCCCCGAGGGCCAGCCCCCAGTCCTCTCAGCACCTCCCAAACTGCTCTGCAGTGGAGGAAGGAGCTGATAAAACAGTTCTATTAGTTGCTATGCACATGATTTATTCAGCTCCTCCCAAACCTAAAGCAGATCACCATCCTCAACTGCTAAGGCAGGGAGAAATAACTGGGAACGGGGATGGATTATCTGGGACAGGGTTGGACTTGTGTGAGGCATCAGCCAACGGCTCCCATTCTGCTCCTCCAGCTCCAGAGAAAACTGATGCAGCCTAGATCACGCTGAAGCACATGCTAATAACTGCAGATGAACATGTCCACACCACATAGCAGGGTGCAATAGTGCGGAATTACTGCACGACGGCTGATTCAAGCCAGGCAGCACTGCTGAGAAGTCCCTCCACAAGCCTTGCTGGCTTGGGAGCACTTCCAGATAAAAATAATTGTACAGCTCTTAGGGCTGAACTGGCTCACATGAAGTGCAGTCCCCAGCTCTTGTACTTTATGTTGTTGCTCTTCTCTTTTATTCATTTGTTTGGAGTTAGCATTAAAAGAGAACAGGAGAGAAAATGAAAGGACAATTCCAGCACACTAAACTGCTGCCTAGGAAATACATAAAAATCATGGTGCATCAATATATTGGCCGTGCAGCTCCAAAAGCAAGTAATCAAATCTATTTTATCATCTTTTAGGCAACATGAGATTTTCCTTTTGGCTCACTAATTTATTCTGACCATTACACTATTCAGTTGTATTTAAACCAGATGCAGGTGGGTGGGGTCTTTTTCCTTTTTTTATTTGTTGTTCATCTGCTGTTCTTAGCAAAGAAGAGTTGCTTTTGTTAAGATTTTTTTTGTTGCTAAACATTTAAAGATCAGAAGTCATCTAATTCCTTACCCTCAAAATCTGCCCAGTTTATCAGGATCTCCTTTTATCTTAACAGATTCA
This sequence comes from Myiozetetes cayanensis, assembly GCF_022539395.1. Classification (NCBI taxonomy): domain Eukaryota; kingdom Metazoa; phylum Chordata; class Aves; order Passeriformes; family Tyrannidae; genus Myiozetetes; species Myiozetetes cayanensis. Next base: position 15,449,300 of record NW_026087742.1, read on the forward strand.
ACCTAAAGTGATTTTCATGAAGACTGTAGTTATAAGTAATACCATGCTTCTCAAACAGATCTGTTAGGTCATATAACACTCCTAAAGACATAGCTTAAAGCTTACAGGGAGCTTAATGCTTTCCTTGACCCAAAGGAGCAATTTGAAGGGACTTTTGCAAATCTTCATGGCAGATCTCAGATTAAGCATTATAATTTTGTGAATTGCTTCAGATCACATTTTAATCATTATAAATATTTCAGAGTACTCCAAAAGAAAATCATAATCACTTGTTCCCATTTAAAAGTGATTTAGGACATAAGTTTAGTAAAGTTATCACCACTGGAAAGCCAATTCACTATTTCTAATTCAGTATACAGAGTAACAACAGCATTAATAGTGGAGACATCAATGTATGAGCTGCCTGTTCTCAATTCAGCAGGATTTTTTGTTTGAATTATAGTTTTTGAAGGTCATGACTCAACAGAACAATTTTAATACAAGTTCCCAGCAAACTCTGCCTGTTTCCTCCTGTCTGCTACCAAACTCCACATGTGGTTCATATCCACCAGCTTAAGGTGTTGGGAATAGCTGTCTCAGATCAAGCAGATCAGGCAGTTTATAGCTTTTTTCTAAAATCTGCTAAGTCTGTCCAGCTTCTTCATATCAGCTGAATGAGGTACTGTAAAGCTGCTGCAGGATCATACTGAGAAGGAAGAAGGTCAGCTGTTAGGGGCCATCAAAGTCTCAAAACAAGTTTACAGTGACAATTTTGACTGAAAATTAAACAGGTTTCTTACACAAGGAATGGGAAGTGTTTTGGGAAAAGTGAACAGAGCATTTGTCAAACTACACATAAGACACATGCATGTGCCTTTCCAGAGATTACGTGAGGTGTTTTAATGAAGTGTAGTTTTGAATACTCCATATTTTCCAAAAGATGGGTGGAACTGGAAAAGTGCTCAGTTCAAACCTTTACAGGCAGAGGGAAGAGAATAGATTTTATCAAATTAAGGGGCACATTTTATTGCTTCCTTCCAGTTTCAATTGACAATTAAAATGAGTTTGCAGAGCTCAAGGCAATCAAAAGCCTCTGTAACTCATAATCAGTCCAGGAAAATGCTTTTCTTGGTGCAATTTGGACAATCTGCTTGCAGTTCACCTATCTCTTTCATGTACAATACAGTTTACACATAGGATGATTTTCCTAATTCCATCTGTACATTTTGACTGTGAACTCCCTCCTACATAAAGACCACCTATATCTTGCCAACCACAATTTCATGAGCTATTTCTTAAAGAAAAACAAAACAAAACAAAACACCTTTTTCATAGAATCATAGAATGGTTTAGGCTTGAAGGGGCCTTAAAGATCATCTAGTTTCACCCCCTGCCATAGGCAAAGGACACCTTTCACTAAACCAAGTTGCTCAGACCTCCGTCTAATCTGGCCTTAAACACTTCCAGAGATGGGTATCCACAGCTTTTCTGGGCAACATGTGCCAGTGCCTCACCACCCTCACAGGAAAGAATTTCTTCCCAACAGCCAATCTAAACCCACTCTCTGTCAGAAGCCACTCCCCCTTGTTCTCTCACTACAGGTCCTTGTAAATAGTCTCTCTCCCTCTTTCTTGCAGGGTCCCTTCAGGTACTGGAAAGCCACAATTAGGTCACCTCAAAGCCTTCTCTTCTCCAGACTGAGCAAATCCAACTGTCTTGACCTTTCCTCATAGGAAAGGAATTCCTTCATCCCTCTAATCATCTTAGTGACCTCATCTGGACTCGATCCAAAGGTCCATGTCCTTCTGTGCTGGGACCCCAGAGCTGGAGGCAGCACTGCAGGTGGAGTCTCACCAGAGAAGCAGTGGGGCAGAATCCTCTCCCTCACCTGCTGCCCACACTGCTTTGGATGTAGTCCAGGATATAATTGGCTTTCTGGGATGCCAGCAAATGTGGCCAGGTCATGTCCAGCCTCTCATCCACCAGCACCCCAAGTCCTTCTCAGCAGGGCTGCTCTTGATCTGTTCGTCCCCCAGCACCATACGTAAGTGTGTTATCACAGCTGTACATGTGTTTTCCAACCTATGTAAGCCTGAAGACAGCACACCACTGTACAGGTGTAAGAAAGTGTCCTTTCCCCACAATGGAAAACCAACACTGTGCAAAGATTCAAATCTCATTTGCTTGTCTTTCCAGCTTTTAAGATTGCAGTCCCAGAAGACTGAGTTGCCTGAACGGCATGAAGGAAAACATGATTTTTTTTAACCCTCCCTGTCATTGGTCTGAGTCCAGATATGGCCAGTAGCAATCCAAAGCCATCTAGTAGCTGTTTAGAAACATGCATGCCATGAATTAGTGGCCTTATGCCAGGCACTTGGTTTGGTATTGCTTACCAGCGATCCCTGAAGGACAGTGTGATGGCACACCGATGAGGAAATACCAGAGGCTTGTTCAACTGCAGGACCTGCTTGGTGGATAAACAGAGGACTTTGCACTCACAGCCCTGAACTTTGGATCTTCTCACATCCACACATTTGTTCAGATGTGGTAGTTTTTGTCAGTATTTGAATTTTTACCATGTCTACCCAACCATTTCATTTCTCTCTGTTACATCACATATGGATCAGGGTGAATTTAAAGGCACACCTGTGATCCATCCACAGTACAGGCTTTCCAGTGCTATCCCAGCACTGAGTGCAACTCTAACACTAGCCTGGCTTCTGATTTAGATTGAAATAACCTAACAGGCACACTTTTCAGCCTATTTCCAGCCTAAGGATACGGGCACATGCTCCCTGACTACAACAGGAGTGTTAATGTCAATATGGCCAGCCCCCTCTGGGTGAGGCGCAGAGACACCTGCATTTCCACTTTACCGACAGCAGAGACTGAAGCAGAAATGGTTGTTAGGTGCCTTCTGCTTGTGACAAGCCAGCCTGATGCTATTACCACACCTACTGCCCTGGGTGTAGCCGTGCTCCTGTCACCAGCTGCTCTCCTCCTCCCCTCGTCAAAGCCTGACAACCACTCATGTCTGCCAGAATAACTGCCCATGTAACCTCCCACTCACACAGCTCATGGAAGTCAGCAAAGGCTAGCAAAGGTGTGCTACTCACATCGCTGAAGATCCAGGAAACCAAGTCAGAGTGGTTACCCTGGCAGAGCAGAGGTGATGGCAGTCACTGGTGGAGGGTGCAAAGTACTGCAGGGATGTGAGGAATGGTTATTGGAAGGGGCTCATCTTGCTCAGCACAACTACCCTCTGCACCAGCTCCAGGCTGAGCAAAGCAGAGACCACGTCCAGCAAAGGGGTAAAGCATCCCCAGCCTCCACCTTTCCTGATTCACCTCTGCTGAGGCCTACCAAGAAACACCTTTGTTTCACCTGTGGGTGAAGGCGCTACTGCAACACCTGCAGTGAATCTGGCCTCTCCAGGACTTTCTCTTCTTCACCCACCCTCCTCCCAGGATGCTCTGCTGCTTGGAACTTCACCCAGGCTCCAGTCCCATGCCCCAGGGTCACAGAGGAGAACAAGGAAGAGCACGAGACATAATCCTGACTCCCCTAAACCCCAGGTTGTTGTCCCTCCTTCTGCTCGTAACAATAAGAGCAGGGGAGAAATCCACTGATCTGCTGCTAATTTCTGAAGAGTCTCTTCCAAGTCACGTGATACTGCCTCCCATTTCACAGAAATCTTCCAATCCAGCAAAAGAGAGACTTCTCTGACATTTCTGACATTTACAGTCAGAAACAGTGTGGTTTCTCATAGGTGGAGGCACAGTCAAACACTTGGCATGCTGCCTTTCTGGCCTTCCCAAGACCTGCAGGAAGCACCTCAGGAAATGGAGAGCACCTGGTGCTAATGACGTAACTGCACTGGCCGAGGGGGACACGCACACCCACCCACAGCACAAAATCTTCCATAGGGTGCACACGCTTTTGTGTCAAACACGGCAGGTACGATCCCTCTCCCCGCTTTCAGCAGCAAAACATCAGATGTCACACAGGCAGATCCTTGGACAGAAAGTGAATTTATCTCTTGTTGCCAGTCCTACTAGAAACAAACAATCAGTACTCCAAGACTTTTGCGGTTCCTGCAGCCTCTCTCCAAGAGCCTTGCTTTCTGTTACTGCTCACTGCCCTGCTCAAAGGTCAGAGAAAGAAGTCTGCTAAAGAAACTGGAATTCAAATCCAGGTCTCTTAAATACCAAATTAGCTATAAATCTATAATTAATTTATTCTATGTAACAAAAATATTATGTATCTTATTTTATTATTTGGAAGTAGGGTCTTCTGGTTTTTATATTTCATCATAGGCATCAGTTCCATAAATACTTTCTGCATGTGACTAATCCTACGTAGCATCTGAAGTCAGACTACTAAAACACGTCTGCAAGGTCAGGGCCTAGGTTTGTTTTCAGTCATTCTTGTAAGAAATTATTTAGCTTCTGAACAAGTAAGCCACATCTCAGAAGGCTTTTAGGAGGAATCCCAGAGGTTTGACAGAGCCTGGACACACACCTGCCCTCTCATCTTTTCCAAGTCCCCCAGCATGCTCTGTTAAAACAACAGTATATCAGCCCCACAGAAAATGAGTGAAAATAGTCAGAAATATGAGTGTATGGGTCAGTGGTACCCCTAATCAAAAAATGTAAATTTCTCTTTATATCTGCTCCTGAAGTACCTCATTCTTTTCAGTCGTTGTAATTTATTACACTTGCTGAATTATGTTTGGAAGGAGAACTGTCACATGAGGGAAAATTACCTGCAATACATTCAACTGAGTGAGCACAACCAGCAGCAAGCCTGGATTACTGTACGGTTTCATCATAAGTAACTGAGAGTGAATAACTTAGCTAGAAAACTGGATCAAACCCAACTTCTGTGGTCCACCATCTATCCATCCGCAGTCCTGCACTGCCGTCTGCAGCCACCTGATAATATTTGGATTTCTCAGCCCACAGGCTCACATCAACATTAACAACGTTAGGAGAGTTCAGTGGCAGGCAGATGTGTTTTTCCCCATAAATATTATCATGTTAAAATAATCAACATAGTCCTCTTTTTCAAGATGATGTTTGCTCTTTTTCCAGCTTTTTCTACTTTCTGCTTTATCTCACTTCTCGGTTGTCTTTGCTGACTGAAGTTGAATGTCAGACACAAAATGTCACACTTTAATAACCCAGAAGATTTGTAATATGCTGACAAATAAGAGTGTTTTAAAAGTCATGCAGAATGTTTTAGCTACATAAGGAAATTGTTTTAAATTTAGATAATTATAGTTACAGCATTAAAATTGGGTTTTAATTGAATGTATCCCCTAACGTCTATCACCAGGGAAATATAGATATATTTTCTGCTATGCAAAAATTGCCTTTGGTGTTGTTGAAGCAAATGAGTTTAACTCAGGTGTGCTCCAGAGAGCACCCTGTCTCTTCTGACATGCAATATTTCTGTAGGCTGTGGTAACTAGTTCATATGACTGATCCCTCAGCTTTTTTGGAATGAATTTATCTTTGATGGTGATTGTAAAGCAGGGAGTTAACATGGTGTTTGCATAGACAGAGTCACTGCTGGACCAGGGATGTTATAGGATAATCATAAAAATCTTTTCTCAGACAAAAAATGTCCTGGATTAAGAAGAGAAAATAGGCATGGAAAAGTGGTTTGGAAAGAATTGCCTATTTTATAGTAACAAGATAAATCAAGAGTACCTGCTGGCTGTCAAAGAGCAAATAAGGCACGTCAGAGTGTCAAGTCTGCCTTGAAGGGAGCAGCTCAACTGCACCATTTACCATAACGCCTCTGAGAGCTGATGTAACTTGAGCGTAAGTCAGACCTGCTAGACCACGAGTAGCTATTGGGTTGACACTGATTTTGCACACCTTGTCCCTCTGTTGCTAGGAGGCAACACACTGGTCAGTGGGTGTTGATCACAGTGTAGGTGCACACTGCAAAACAGACTGCTGCTCTTGAGGAAGGGCCAGGCTGACCGCAGGGCATCCCAGCAGCACTGGGGACATTGAAATGGTTGGGGACAGAACTATCCAAGCAGGCTGTCCTTTCCCAAATCAGACATTAAGCACGGTGCTGGGAGCTCAGTGGGGGTCGGGGGATACCAGGTGTTAGAAGGGTAAGATGCCAGGCACTACCAGCAACAGCTCACCTCTGTGTAAGGCAGCAGCTCGCAGCTCTCACTGTGTTCAAAAGTCAGCAGAGGAAGGAGCTATGAGGTGCTGTCCTACAAAGATACCTTTCTTGAGCTGCTGCAGCACCAAGCTCCTGGCCCTACCTCTGCCCTGCTGCTTGGTGATTTCAAATCCAGCCACAAGCTGCCTTGGGAACTCATGCTTCCAGCACTAAGCCTGGCTCTGCAGCAAATTTGCAAGATTTCAACACTGCTAGTATAAAATAAAGATTTGGCAGGCTTTGATCTGAAATAAAGAACAAGCCTGAAAAGATCCATAGTCTCGAGAAATTTATTCAGGGTGATTGTCATGTTCTGTCTCATTAGCAGCACATGGGCCAGGTCCTGCCTTCTGCCATCCTGCTACAGTCCTCATGATGCAGAGGGAGAATAGCTTTACCTTAAGAGACAAATGCTTCCTCCAGGACATGGTCAAATCACAGTGCTTAGTAATAGTCTCTTAGGAGGCTGGGGTTGAGCTAGAGAGGCACATGGAGGCACTCTTACACAGGCACCTGGCCAGAAAAAAGTGTCACATGGAGGAAATCAAAAAGAAGGATTCCAAAAGTGCGATCCAGCCCCATAGCTAATGAGGTTAGGCACCCTGAACTGAGCACTTGCAGTTCCCCAGATACCAATGACACACCCAAAAAAAAAAAAAAAACCACAGAATCATGGAATGGTTTGAGTTGGACAGGATCTTAAACATCATCTAGTTCCAATCCCCCTGCCACAGGCAGGGATACCTTCCATGAGACCAAGTTGCTACAAGCTCCATCCAAACTGGTCTTGAACATTTCCAGGGATGGGGCATCCACAGCTTCAGTGGGCAACTTTTGCCATGGCCTCACCACCCTCATAGTAAAGAATATCCAATCTTAAATTACTCTCCTTCAGTTTAGAGCCATTACCCCTTGTCCTATCACTCAATGCCCTTGTCCAAAGTCCCTCTGCAGCTCTCTTGAAGCCCCTTTAGGTACTGGAAGGGTCTCTAAGGTCTCCCTAGAGCCTTCTCCAGGCTGAAAACCCCAACTGTCCCTCAGCTGGTCTTTGCTGGAGAGAAGCTCCAGCCCTCAGATCATCTTTTTGGCCTCTTCTGGACTTGCTCTATTTAATTGCCAAATAGCAAAGGTCTTAGAAAATGCATGTGGAATTTAAACTGTACCACAGGGATCAGTCAAATAGGGAAACATGGAGAGAAAGGGACCAGTGACTTTTTCAATACCTAAAGCCCTTTCTGCACAAACTGCTTCAAGGAAATTGTTTGTAATGGTACAACTAATCCCTGCTGCCAGTACGTGTCCTCACAAGTGTTAGCATAGCAAAATGCTAGTGAAAGCATAAAGATCAAAGACACAGCAATATTAGACACTGTTTTTAAAAAGAGATAAATTACGGTCCCTGGCATCATTTTATATCTTCAATATATTGCCCTATGTGGAAAAGTCACTGCATAGAGAAGGAAGATTTATGGCTATATGGGAGAAAGTGCAGGACAAACTGTAGAGGTAAATAAAGATGTTACCAGAGATAGTAGAGTTTAAAATCATACTGCATGAATCTGTGCAGAACTGTGTTTGAATTTTTTTCATGTAACCAGACTGACATCTTGTGTTTGTGCAGAACATTTAAACATGCATCTGAGGCAAATTAACTTGTAAATTGTTACAGCACTGTAAAGTTATACACTTTTCTTTCAGCAGAACAGTATGAAAGAACATGAATATAGTTTGGCCCAAATAAAATTGAAAGACCTGACTAATCTTCACTTCTCCAGCCTTAATGAGACACCATCCTCACAAAAGTTTTAATCCACCCTGACGCCCAGGAATCTTCTGTTTTTTTCAACCTGTAAGGCAAACAAGGTGGAGAGATCGAGGATTATGTTAGAGCAAGGGCATGGAAGGATTGCTGGGGATCTGTACGAGAAAGGTTAGATGAAAGAGTACGTGCAGAGACAGTCAAAGGGCTCATCCATACTATGCCATGGGAGCTGGCCCAGATTTACAAGACACTGGCAGCCAAGCCAGCAGTGCATGAAGCCTCCTAATTCTGCTGACTCCAGGACTGGGGAACCTAGATACAGTGTCAAGCTCACCCATTTACTCAGTTCTGGTCTTGGAGCTGAGTCCTCTCCAGCCAGCCACCCAGCACCAGGAGGCTCCAGATGAGCTCTGCAATCTTTGCACTGCACTCCGTGGTGTAGGCTTACTCCAAGCCACCATTGCAGGTCAAGTCCAGAGGGAAGGAGCAAGGAGGAGTTAGGAGATGGGTATAATTAAAACAGTGAAAATGGAAAGAAAGGAAGAAAAGATCTGCCAGAAGAAAAGCTAATCATCTCCTCCCTGCTTTTGATGGCTCTATGAAGAACAGTTCTCAGGGCCTGACACTGACACTCGACACAGTGCAGAATGTACCCTGTACCTGCAACATGAATTCTTACAGAAATGGAGAAAAACTGCAGCTCCTCTTATGAATAGGTCACAGTTGCTAGTGCTGAAAATTCTTTGCACTCTCCCAAAGAACAATTCAAAGCAAGAACATACCTAAAGCTGTAAAGTATCTAAAGTCATCATCTCCCTCTCTCTTGCATGGAGGATGAAGAAAGAGTGAGATCTGTCTCCTAACCCAGGACACTTGGGTGGCTGATCCAAACTAAAGGGCAAATGTTCCAACAGTACTTGCAAGACCTTTCAAGCCTGATCCCTGGCCAAATACATCCTCTGTACATGCTCAGACTTGCCCACACCCAGAAGCTGGAAGTTCAGCATGGATGTAGCCCCTCAAAGACAAGTGGCACAAGCAGAACATTGTGCCAATAAAAGCTATATTTCTTTCCTCTTTATTTTTAACATAAGAGGATAGAAGGGGAGGAATTAAGGTCACCAGGCCAGGAGAGGTATTTCTGAGGGCAGAATGGAGCCACATGCCCAAGCACATCAAATTACTTCAGCTGAAGTTACAGAAAAACAGCTTGAGATGGCCTGGAGCGATAAATTCAGCCAAGTGTCTCCCACACAGTTCCACTCATGTACCTCAAACACAGCCTGCATGCAATGTCCTTGCTGTCCCAGCTGGGATCTGCTTTTTGTCAACAGCTGACATTCATGCCAAATTGTAGAGTTTAATATTTATCCCTAAACACATAAAACTTGCTAATAAAAACGGACCAAGAGCTATTTGGTTACAATTACTAAGGCATCGATAGGCAGGAGTGGGAGTTCACATCTCCGAGCCCCAGGTTGTTCCCATCCTCCCAGACACACTGCTCCCGTGCTATTTCACAGACACCTGCATAGATGGGAAGTGTTCAGTCTTCCAGTCTGTCAAGTAAACACATTTCATGTCTCTGTAACAACAGCAGAAAATAATTGTGAGCAGTGACAATGTAATTAATAGTTAATTTCAGGCCCATTTGGTTGCAATAGCAGGTTGCACACAGGTATGTGCTTTACACAAATCCTCCCCACAGGGCTTCACAGCTCACCGTATTCAGAGGTATCAAATGACTGCAGATGGCACGAGCTCATCATTAACTATGGTTGCAAGAAATTCTTGAGATGTTAACCAAGTTTAGGGATGTACATATTGTATGTGCTGACATCTCTGAACTTCTTTAAAACCAGAGCAGCAATCACAACCACAGCTGTCAGCACTGGTGCTGCTGAAGCCTAGATAAGGTCTTGCTCACAGCACTTCTTCATCCTAGGGCTTGAAGCAGCATAGGTTAAATACTCCTGAAGTATCATTGAAGCTGCTTGGAACTATAGATGGAAGCACAGCGAGGTTTTCCGGGTGAGACAATACCTTACATTAGACCTGTGATATAACTGGAATAAACAGGCAAGCTATGAGGCACACAGCTGAAGACCCTTCTGAGTCAAAAGGGGCTTGTGTGTCCCAAAGCTTGTCCAGGTTTTCCCACATGTATGAGCTAGCCCAACAGTGGACGATACTTTTCCCTGGAAACCTTCCCTCACTTAGGAGAGACCATCACAGCCACAGGATTACTGCTAGTGGCACCAACACAACTCAAGATCTGAAAAGTCAGACAAGCAAGCAGACACACAAGTCCTTTTTCAAAAATATGACTCCAAAAAAGGCTTCTGCCCATCTTTCTCTTGTAGTGTTTTCACTTGCTGTGGCAGGGAATAGAACCTCTCGCCACAGACACCATCTTGCCCAATTAGGCTGGTTTGTGGTAAAGCTTTGTCTTCTTTGGCTCCCTTGTTAAAATACTACAGCACCATGTGGTAGAGATCATAATTTTTAACTGTCTTAACCCATCTGCAACTATCTGCAAAAAGACAATGTTACTGAGAACTGGCCTCATCAGTAAAGTCAGTGCCTGAACCTTTCCCAGGAGGCAAAATGGTCCAAGGAGGAGGACAAAGCCTGGTAAGTCTGAATTTGACAAACACTGGCTCTCAGGGCTTCAGGAAAGTGTTTAGATGGGCTTTGCAGGCTCTGAGAAGCAATCTGATGGCTGCTGTGTCCAATACTTGTCAAGTCTGATTGTTGTGCAGTATTGCCTCAGTGAATTCTATGTTTCCTTTGAGATACCACAAGCTGTACCTGACAGCCTAAGTGATGGCATGCTGGATTTTTGACCAGTGAATCATCCAACCAGGTAAGGCTATACTCTTCCTTATGAATCATCCCATCAGATGAGGTTATCCTCTTCCCTGTGCTATAAACATGTACAGATTTTTCCTTAGATGGACTTGCAGAACTTAATCTCACATTGGGTCTGGACAAGCGAAGAGGCAAAATTACTGTCTTCAGCTTCCTCCTGCATCAAAATACTATATGTTCTTGGGGAGATCCACCAGCATCACCTCCTTGCAGCTGAAGAAAATACTTTCAGGGCTGTATTCTTTGCAAGCAAAGCCCCAGGAGTCAGACACAGCCTGCTCAACACTCCCTAGGTAAGTGGCATTGGTATTTATTTGAGTAGGTTTCCAGCAGCATACACGTGGAGTTAATTATGCAGCCCACACTGCTATTAATGACCATCAAAACCCTTAATGAATTTTCATTCTCTGTCCAGGAGCACTCCAATCTCTCCAGTAGCAAACAATTAATGAATCTTAGGAGGCACTGGTGTACTTAAGATGCTCTGGTGAACCTATAAAAAGAGGCAATTCATTTCTGAATTTGGCACTAGGCACAGTGTGTCTTGTAAATGTCAATTTATGTAAGTGTAAGCATCTGACACTACTCAGCAGCACATGACCAAGGCCAAGAATTTGACTGACTCTGGCTGATTTGCAAGCCTAAAAATATTCTCTTTTATCGATATTCATTTTTCTGTACTTATTTGCATTCTAACAAAATTCTGTGCAGCCAGTGGTTTTATGGACCAATCCACAACAGCTCTGTGGAGATCCAGTACATGATGACCTGCCATGTGATGACACAGTTAGCATCATTGCATAAGAAGTAGCCCATATATGGGCATATTTTGATTTTCACTGTTTGCCTGTTCTAATTCTACTGGAATTAGAGACATTTTAATCTCTTTTATTGTTTTGTCTTCATTTACATGCAGTGCCCAAAGGCCACTGGCAAGCAGAGTGATGGCTAAATAAGTCAAATGCATTGTTATTACCACTGGAGTTCATATCATGGGCCCAGTTCTCTTCCCATTGACGTCAATAGTAAATCTTCCAATACTTCCAGTGAGAGCCAAAAATCTATAATCATACCCTGTTATGTTTTATACCGGCAGTACTGTGGGCTCCAGATGAAAATTCTAGCATTTATTACAATATGGGAAACACAGGGGGCTTTAAAAGAGGTTTGATGATAAATGCTTGCATTTACATGGCAAGTTTCTTCATTTGTCATCAGAACAAGACAAAGGTGAGTGCCAAAACAAAATCTTCAGAAAGATGAAGGAAAAATTGCAGATTTCTAAACTTCTAACTTTTCTTAGAACAACCTGATAATAGTGCACCATGATAAACCAGTAGGATAATTAAATGACACCATAACTTTGCAGCTTGGATATATCAATTTTTCCATTTCATCAGTGCTCTTCATTTGGTGGCTCTCAATACTGCCCTATCACTTTCAATTTCACCCACTGAGCCTCTTCATTTCTCTCTTTGGTGTTCATATTCCCTCCTTGGCCTAGTTTCTCACCCTTTTTCCTTCATTTTTTGTACTCTTGTCTGCTCACTGCTTTCCTTCTGTGTTTGCCACTTCTCAAAGACCTCTCTCTGTTATGAAGGAAATTAGCCATTTACAGCCACACAGCTCTCCACACTTGCCAAGTTTTTTCTTTTAGTTGTCAACTTTTGTGCTTTTTCAAGACCAAAACCACATGCTGCTTTCATGACTGCTCCTTCTCCCTCCATCTTTTTGATTCTACTTTTTCTTCTCTTCCTTAGCACTTTGACACATCCCCCTTAAATAAATTGGTTTGCACAGACACCCTCTAGAACATGAAAGTTCAATCTGCCTTGTTGTTCCGATCTGCTTAGATGCAGAGGGGAATCAGGTTCTGAAACATTCACATAAGCGAAATTAGTTCATCTTCCAAAACCACATAGCAACAGCAAAAAAAATTCAACAAAAATAAATCTTCATCTAGCTAAACTATAACACAGAGGCCCAAAACCGAACCCACAGTTCAAGGTGCAGCCTCACCAGTGCCCAGTACAGGGGAAAAGGAATATTGCATTAATGTTGCATAGTGATGCCTCAGTACACGTCACAGGCTTCACTCTGCTCTTGACTCCTCACCACAGTCCTTCAAGGGATGACTTCAACAAGTAAACTAAACCAACAAAAATGTTGGTCATATCCAGAGATTTCGGATGCTGAGGAACGAGTAGTAAGATGATGTCACATTTGTTGTGTTCAGAGGGAGCACAAAGTTTAGGGGACAGACAGCAAGGTGTAGGCAAGACTACTCCATTTGTGACACTAAGAACAGATTATATCCCTCAAGGAGAAGCTGCAGAATCCACCATCACATGTGTTTAATACTTCTGCAAATGTTGGCAGGACACCTAATTACATTGTTAGTGCAAGTCCAGGTAGACTCCTCCAACAGGGTGTACTGGATGACCTCCAGTAGTCCTTTCCAACCTTACCAATTCTGTGCCTCTGGGCTTGCCAAAAGCCTGAGGTTTCAGGAAACACACCACTCAGAATTCCATGCAATGCCCCTTGCTTTCAAATGAGCCAGCAACTGTAACATCCTGCACACACGGCTCGAAAATAATCTGTGGGCTTTGAGAAGCAGCATCCTGCAGATTAAGAAAAATCACAATACCACAGAGACTAACCCGGTGGATGGAAGAAACGCTTTTAGAACAACCATGTTTGAAACACTGTATTAATGAATTTTGCAATTTCTGCATTCGCCCAACCCTTGGAGAGGGGAGATCTTCTCAACCCAGAGGGATGTATTTGTCTGTTAGTGCCCCAGGGAAAACAAAACCATGTATGTCCAGTCAGTCTGTCAGGTATCCCATAAGGGAACTTTTCACCAAGCAGATTCACAAGGTCGAGGGTAATTCAGTTGCTCCTATCAGGGAAGGCTAATCCAACAGCATAAGGGAAGGTGCCTCAGCAGGCCTTCCAACGTGTTATTCTGCTGCTGGCAAACTTTCAGCACCTCTAGTGGTTTACAGAATTAATGCAAACTGTGACAGGTTAATAAGGTTTATATGTTGTCAGTGATAGCATCTAGCTGCAAAAAAGTATTTAAAACAATCTATTACAAAGCAAGCATAAGTACAAACTCTAATGCAAAACAATCTACTAATATATTATGGAGTAAAAGCCAGTTCTAGTGCTTAAGGCAGCAATCAGTGCACATAGAGTAAGTTTCTCACCCAATAGACATCCCTAAACTGGGGAAGGGGGTAGACAGGTTCAACCCGTCAGCTGATTCCAGAAGTCAGATCTTCCTCTGACTTTTCTCCATTTTCAACTTATTTTTATACTATTTCTTCAAGTTTAGGTGGAGCTTGAGTGAATCTAGTCATAAATACTTAATTGGGTAGTTGTTCTTCACATCTATCTTTCCTGGTGGACAGACATAACACAGTCTTTGAACTACGAAGTGTCACCATCTTCCCCTTCCTGCAGAATGTTTGTGGAACAAGGCCATAGCACCTTCACATTACTCCCTTCACTGTTGCATCCCCCATAACAGGTGCTTGTCAGCATTTCGGGGAACTTTCATAGGGCATCGTGACCATGTTCCATCCAGGAAGCAGCTGCTGGATCTCCTCTGTAATTCTTATTCTCCTTTAACTTTTAATCCTATCCATTATTCCACAAGCCACATCATCCTTTTAACAGGTAAAACTCAACAGAATAAAGATTATTTGGCATTATATAGGTGTATAACAAGATTAACAAACTTAGTTATTGTGATCCATTTAGGATGTGCTTATCCCAAATATTGCTGATATTCTGTGAATGTGATGTGAATCACAAAATGAATTGTGAATCCGAAAGAGTTTAAGTGACTTCAGCCTGGAGAAGACAAGGTTTCCTGGGTGACCTAATTGCAGCCTTCTAGTACCTGAAGAGCTTAGAAAAAGATGGAGAGAGACTATTTACAAGGGCATGTACAGGACGGGGGGAATGCCTTCAGATGGAGAGCAGGTTTAGATTGGATATTAGAAAGAAATTCTTTAATGTGAGAGTGGTGAAACACTGGAACAGGTTATCCGATGCACTGGTGGATGCCCCATCCCTGAAAGTGTTCAAGGCCAGCAAGGCTTGGAGCGACCTGGTCTAGTGGAAGTTGTCCCTGCCCACGGCAGATGGGTTGGAATGAGACGATCTTTAAGGTCCATTCAAACCCAAACCGTTCTATGATTCTGTGATTTGCTTAAGTGAAATTACAGCAAAGGAGAAACTTGAACCCACTTGAGTCCTATACTACCCATGCTACCTATGGACCACCTTACCTTAGCCTCTAAATTACAAGTGATACCAACTCTGGCATGTAAAAAGAGTTGGACTTGTGTTCTGGACAGCATGTCTGTAAAATTAATATACTTCTGCTGATACTAAGAGTCATAACATTTTTTTCTTCCTGAAGTAGATATTTATTCTTATTTCTGCCCCTTCTGAGTACTGCAAAGCCACATCCATTAAGGAACAATGAGTGCAACTCTGCTCAGCATCATGTTTCAGTATGTTTTACTGTTCTGCATCATGAGTCAATATGTTCCAAAACCAAGGCCATAATCCTGTCTCTCCAGACACACTCTGGAAGACAAGGAATGAAGAAGATTAACTAGAAACAGAATCTGAAGAACGTGTGCTTACATAAATACAATACAAGACACGGTTTGGCTGGTGGAAAGTTATCGTGACAAGAAGTCAAAGAGAATGCAGCTTGGATTTCGAGATCAGAAGCCTGCAGAGCTGGCAGATGGACAAATATGTCTTGTGAACTCAACAAAATGCCATAAAAGCTGCTGCTACGTAGACATGAAACTATATCATGCCATATTTTCTGTGCTGCTGTTCAGGGTATGAGCTCAAGAGTGTGGAAGGTTTTTCAGCATGTATTTTGTACCTTTTTTTATTTATTGTAAAAAAAAAAAAAAAAGGAGGAATATTGTGCTTGTACATTTTTAATTTATCCTTTCAATATTAGGGAATAAATTCACACTTTCACAGTTGCAGGTTTTGGGCCAGAGATTTTATTTCTGCGTGGCTGAAGTTTTAGGACAGTTACCTATCTGAAAACCCACTGCAGATGGATACCAACAGTGGGCAGAGCTGGAAAACTGCATTTGAATGGCACAACATCAGACCCATGAGAAAGTAAAAAAAAAAAAGCCCAAGTGTTAATAAAAGACAAAAAAATAGTAGGAGAAAGCATAAACATTACCCCAAATGCTGTACTGACCTCAAGGCCAACTCCTCTATTAGGAGTACTTCAGTTTTATGTCAGTGAGAGTGGGGGGGGAGTGGAAGAAGTAAATATTTATTTGTATTAACATGGGAAGTACGTTGATGAGATTTACGTCCTTTTTTTTCTTTATGAAAACAGTAGGAAACCACAGTACACACTCTTCAGCTTATGGTAACTGCAAGCAGACTATAAATGGCAATAAACATTAAGTTAGGGGCTTAGTCAGAGGATCTTATGGTAGATGCTTAGAGCAAGAGACATTTCAAACACTGCACAGTCTAGGAGAGATGGAGTTCCCAGCTCTTACCCCAAGAGTAAAGATTTGTTGTTTTTACAAACTAATCAAACTCTGGTAATTTTTTATAAAGATAGCACCGCAATATGGTAAATTATGTGGACGTTTTCTTCTGCAAGTAACCACAAATTGCTACACATTACAAGTAAACACAAATTTTAAGTACTGTTTCAGGTACTCACAGTACCAGTAGTTCCTTAAACTAAAGAACATTGAAATATTGAGTTATAAATGGTCAAAGATAATCTGTCTTTTGAGAAGAAGGAAAAGTAATCACTGGACTCAGCCTACAGACACCTAATGTGTTATTACATTTTAATCAAAGCCCAATTAGTCATAAGATAACTTTAAACAGACTTCAGCAATAAAATGGTTGTCTCAGGCTTGTCTTATGCAATGAAGGTATTTTTTAATGGAAAACAGTTCTGCTTGAGTTAAAGAACATTTATAAAATTAGCTGCCAAATCACAGTCTTTGCAAGGGAAAAATATTTTAATTGGCTTTGAAATTTTTCCTGACGAGACAAATTTCTTATCTTTTCCATCCACGCATTTAAAAGCATCCTCTGACTGAAAGGAGTTCTTCGGGTACTATGTTAGTGCTGTCATTATTATTCTTAATAAAATATCTGGATTATTGTGGTACCTCTATAAAGTGTTTTCCTGATGGCACACAAATCTTGTCAGCAAGTGTACTTTAGTTCTTTCTTAACTGGCATGTGGTAAAGATAAATAACTAGGAAATTATATATTTGACTGTATTTAGTATTCTTGGTAAACTATTTATTATGTCTGTGGCTATACAGTGCTCTCACTCTGTCTCCCACTCTTCACTTTGCACAGTTTAGTGATTAATGGTTAAAGAGAAAAAACCCATGCCAGTTAGAACAAAACGTTCTGGGACTCAATACAGCTGGGCATGATGCCAAATTCAAGGAGGTGCCAGTAAACCAATGTAAAATGTTACTGATCTGCTCTCGCCATGCCAGATCAGGATTTCATCTTGTACAAACTCCACAGAGTCAAACACAGTCAGCATTTGGCTCAGGAGTCATCAGGATGCTGATGATTCACCACGTCTGATCCAGTGTCTCAGCTTTCTCCTAAGGTAGCACTCTGATGGCAGGTGGGATACTCTAGTCACAGTTTTTCAAATGCTCAAGACAAGTAAAAATTTCTATGGTTTGGTTTGGGGTTTTTTTGGTTTGGGTGTTTTTTGGTTGTTGTTGGTTTTTTTTTTTTTGGTGAGATGAGCTCTGTTAAAATCTGCTGTGCTGGATAGATTCTATCTCTGAATAATTTATGTCATTTTTAAGTGACTTAAACACAAAGTATATGGTTTTATTCTTTGCTTCTAGCACTGGGGCTGGATTCAGGAGCTCCAGATGACTGAGAGGCACAGGGATCTACCAACACAGCTGATAAATACAATGTCACGTTAATCAAAACAAAGGGGTAGGGATGTGGATTTCTGCAGCAAACTGAATATCTACAAATGACAGTGAACTGGGACTCTTCACTCTGGAAAAGAGATGTCCAAAAGTGAATGTGATAGAGGTCTACAGACCCATGGTATGATATGGTGGGTTTGCTTTCTCCTCCAGTGTAAGTGTAGAGCATTAAATGAACCTCGTACAGTCCAGGTTTCGAGCAAACTAATGGATGTGTTTTGCCACACTGTAGATCTGTTTCCTGCAGGATGCAGATGCTGTGGATGCTAAAATTTTACATGAAGTGATGGACAGCTAAAACAAATGCACAGATCAAGGGTTTTCTAAATTGTACATGAATCTCATAGGATTCAGAAAGGAGGCTGGGAAAATATTAGGGAGAAGCACCATACATGTGAGCTTCTCTTCACACTCTTCTCTGAGCTCTTTAGGCTCCATCAGAGCCAGAAAAACTGAGGAGGATTCATCTATGGCTTGACCATGTTGCTACTGCCATAACTACCACTTCTCTTCTGTAAAATAAAAATCCCTTCCTCAGCTAGTGGTGCAACCCATCTCTGTCTGGTTGAAGCATCTGGGGCAGGTGAGCACAAGGTTAAAATTCCTCTCTACTACCCTACCTTGCT
The DNA here is from genome assembly GCF_022539395.1 of Myiozetetes cayanensis. Taxonomy (NCBI): domain Eukaryota; kingdom Metazoa; phylum Chordata; class Aves; order Passeriformes; family Tyrannidae; genus Myiozetetes; species Myiozetetes cayanensis. The sequence continues at coordinate 15,467,735 of NW_026087742.1, forward strand.
CCACAAAATCAGAAGCAGTACTAGTGAGGATAGTAAAAATCTAAATCTAAAATCTTTTATATTATTATTCATGTTGAATCATCAAACAGACACCAGTTTCAGAGGAACAATGTGATACCACCTGCTGATACTGGTGGGTAACCTATTTTGTTTTCTACCAGACAGGACACTCTGATAAGACTCTTCACCAGTTTGGCAGCAAACATAATTGGATATCTAAACAATTATTGGTACATACACCTGCTTCCACTGCTTTGCAGGCTGAGGCCTTCAGCAATACCTGTCACATTGCTTTTTACATATCGTCAGTAGGTCAGTAGAAGCTTGTTTTTCAAGCACAGCACTGGGTACCTCTGATCTGTGAGAGATGCTAGCTGCAGCTGCCAAGGGACTATTTAGGATGGTAGTATTTGCCTTAAAAATGTGCAGCTTAAATGCAGTGGAAAAGAGGATGTGAAAAGATATTAAAAATTAACATTGTCAATGGTGTACAGAGAGAACAATCAAGGTTTATAGATGTCTTTTATTTAATGTAAAGCTGAAACCTCTCTAAATCAAAATCATCAGTGGAAGTTATTTTCTAATGAAAAGACACTGTGGTGTCCCCCAAGGTTCAATACTGGGCCCAATATTGTTTAAGTTATTCATCAATGACTTGAATGAAGGGGTAGATGCCTCCTCAGTGAGTTCCTTGATGACAGAGCTCAAAGGAGTGGCCAATACTGTCTGAAGTTCAACAAAGGCAAGTGCAGAGTCCTGCATCTGAGGAACTCCATACACCAGTGCAGGCTGGGGGCTGACCTGCTGGAAAGCAGCTCTGAGGAGGAGAACCTGGGGGTCCTGGTTGACAACAAGCTGAGTTGAAGTCAAGAAGGCAAAATGCAATCCTAGGGTGCATTAGGAAGAGCATTGCCAGTAGGTCAAGGGAGGTGATCCTGCCCCTCTTCTCAGCCCTGGTGAGGCACATCTGGAGTGCTGTGTCCAGTTCTGGGCTCCTCAGCACAAGAGAGACATGGACCTCCTGGAACTGGTTCAGCAGAGGACTACAGACATGTTTAAGGGACTGGAGCATCTCTCCTATAAGGACAGGCTGAGAGAGCTGGGCCTGTTCAACCTGGAAAAGAGACAGCTGAGAGGAGACCTCATCAGTGTCTGTCAGTATCTGCAGGGAGATGTCAGGGGATGGACCAGGCTCTTCTTGGTGGTGCTGAACAATAGGAAAAGAGGCAGTGGCAGAATCTGTTGTACAGGAAGCTTCACCTCAACATGAGGAAGAACCTCTTTCATGTGCCAGTGATCACACACTGGAATAGATTGCCCAGAGAAGCTGTGGATTCTCCCTCACCGGAGATATCCAGAAGCTGTCTGGATGCAATCCTGTGCCATGTGCTCTGGGATGACCTTGCTTGAGCAGGGAGGCTGGACCAGATGATCCCCTGTGAGCCTTTCCAACCTTATCCACTCCATGATTCTGTGACTCTGTAGGCATCATTTGCTGGGACCTCAATTCGGTAAAAAGGTTTTGCAGGCAGTTAATATGTGTTTGCTGAAGGTTCCTCTGTGCAACACAAAGCAAAGCTACTTAGTTGGGATGAGCAACAAACCCTCTCTTCAGCAGGAGACATTGTAATATACTGCAGGCAAAGTCAAAGACATTACTACATCTGCAGGATACCACTGCATGGATTTTATTCAACCTGTGTCAGATGAACACTTAATCTGCAAAAACAAATCCTCTTCTTTTGCACATATAAGTGAAATGTGAAACTTATTTGCAGTCTTGCATGCACTGCAAATGAGATGTGGGTCAGAATACGTGCAGAACTGAATCATAATTCAGAGGTATTGAGATTGGCCAGAAAATTGTATGACTGCAACTTCCTGAATCAGGTGCTTAACTTTGCAGCTTGATGTCTTAGGACTTTTATAAATAACAGGAAATGCTTTAGGGAGCTTTTTTAGTTCATTTGGACTTTTTGTCTTCTTTTCATAAGAAATATGAAATATAAACTTCTTTCTTGTATACCTGCAGAATTTTCTGCCTGTTCAGCTGCTGCTGCATTCTAGACCCACACAGATATATCCTGGTTTCAAGTTTGTTTCACTCACCAATTCTGAAACCATCCATGCCTCTCTGCACTGAACCTTGAGTGATAGCACTGGGCCTGAGGAGCTGCAGCACATTCACAGGGCAACCAAAAGAACAGAACACTCTCAGGCTCCTCTGGTGGATGTTCAGCATATCTTCAGGGCTCTTACTACATCCTTACTGTACTTTTGTGGTTGTTTGAGCACGTCATGAGGTAAGGTGCCCTCCAAAGCCGCTCTATCACTGCCCTCCTCAACTGGACGAAAGGGTCATGGATCATGAAAAGGACAGGTAGAGGTCACAATTACCATCACAGGCAAAACAGATTTGACTTAGGGAAGTTAACAGTAGTTAAATTGATTACCAATCAAAATCAGAGCAGAATAATGAGAAGTAAAACAAATCCTAAAAACATCTTCCCCCTAGCCCTCCCTCCTTCCTGGGCTTAACTTTATTTCACATTCTCTACCTTCTCTTCAGCGGCACAGGGGGATATGGGGAACGAGGGTTATGTCAGTTCATCACATGTTGTTTCTGCCACCACTTCCTCCTCAAGGAGGTAGTCCAGGCAGGAACATGTTGCTACAATTCTGTAGAAATTTCCACAAAACACCTTCTGAGTTTTTTAAGCTCGGATAACAAATCAAAGAACTTCCTGTTCAGCACAACCCAAACAATGTTGGCTTCTGACTTCTTACTTGGCTTCACTGAACCATACACTCCAGTAAAATCCCTCTAACATGGCATGAAACTCTTAGAACAAGGCCAGATCTCTTTGTTGTATAAGCAGCTCAGTAGCTAGTCATGGAGGGAACTTCACACTCCACCTGAAATGAACATCATCAGGGTTCTGTGCTTGCTTCAGGAAACTGTAATTTGCCTCCTGTGCATCATCTGCAGAGGGATGTATGTGGTTTGGCTCTGATCAACGTCTGAAGAGAACCTTGTGCCTTAGCAAAAACCCAGATCAGCTCTACTTAGAAATATGTGGATGAACTACTCTTAACGCTGTATAAACAAAAGCAGCATTCTTACAGATTCGAGGCAAGAACTCTTGGTAACATGTTTTTGTAGGAATTTAAATCTTCAGTTATTCCTGGAATTCTTACAGCACTGCCAATAAAATTCACAATTCAATAAAGAGCAAATTATGTCTATTAATTAAAGACTACAGGTCACTCTGTTGGTATCCTCAGTCTAAAGAGTTGAACAAAAACATTTGCTTTGGATGCCTTTTTTGAAGTTTGTTTTTCAAGACAAGCAATCAGCTATTAACAAATCTGAATAGCAATTTTAAACAAAAGTGAAGAAAAGAAAATAAACTGTTTAAAAAAAATAGAAGAATGCCCAATCACAGAGAGGAAAGTCCCTACTTTAACTAAATACAGTAAATAAAATACCAACCATAGAATCATAGAATGGTTTGGGTTGGAAGGACCTTAAAGATTATCTGGATCCAATCCCCTGCCATGGGCAGGGACACCTTTCACTAGACCAGGTTGCTTCAAGTCCCATTCAACCTGGCCTTAAACACTCCCAGGAATGGGGCAGCCACAGCTTCTGTGGGCAAGCTGTGTCAGTGCCTCACCACCCTCACAGGGAAGAATTTCTTCCCAATAGCCAATTTAAACCCACTCTCTCTCAATTTGAAGCCATTCCCCCTTGCTCTCTCACTACAGGTCCTTGTAATTAGTCTCTCTCCATCTTTCTCGCAGGGTCCCTTCAGGTACTAGAAGACCACAATTAAATCACCCCTAAGCCTTCTCTAGACCGAGCAAATCCCAGTTTTCTCAGTCTATTCTTATAGGAAAGATGCTGCATCTCCTTACTCATCTTGGTGGTCTCCTCTGGACTCGGTCCAGCAGGTCCATGCCCTTCCTGTGCTGGGACCCCAGAGCTGGAGGCAGCACTGCAGGTGGGGTCTCACCAGAGCAGAGCAGAGTGAAAGAATCTCCTCCCTCCCCTGCTGCCCACTCTGCTTTGGATGCAGCCCAGGACATTGGTGGGTTTTGGGCTGCAAGTCCACACTGCTGGCTCGTGCCCAGTCTCTCATCCATCAGCATTCTCAAGTCCTTCTCAGCAGAGCTGCTCTCAATCTGTTCAACCCCCAGCCTGGAGTAATACCAGCTATTGCCTTGACCAAGGTGCAGCACCTTGCAATCGGTCTTCTTAAACTGGATGAGATTCCCATGGTCCCACTTCTCAAGCTTGTTTGGGTCCTTCTGGATGACATCCCATCCTTCAGGTGTGTCACCTCACCACTCAGCTTGGTATCATCTGCAAATTTGTTGAGGATGCATTTGATCCCTTTATCTTTGTCATTGATGAAGGTATTAAATAGCACTGGATGAAGATACTAAATAATGGACTTCCGAGGGACAGTACTTGTCACTGATGTCCATCATGACTCTGAGCTGTTGGCAACAAGCACAAATACTAGCAATAGGGCAAGGGAGGAAAAGCATTAGTTCAGCATCCCCTTTGCAGTGGATAAGACAGTGCTACCTCTGTTTTGCAGATGAGAACTATAACGTGCAATGCAGCCGTATGCATTTTCAAAATTCAAATTGTGCCATCAGAGCAGAGGTGAATGTCCAGAATTGTCTGTACCCTCACTGTGGGCTGAGCTTGCCTGACTGCGCTACTATTTAAGATTCATGGCACTGTCAAAGACTCCTGGAGAAAGAGGACCTCACTGTTACTAGAGCCAGGCACTTGTAGCCTCACTGCTGCCCACCAGTAGCCAAAAACTGAGCATGTCCTGACATGGAACCCACTGCTTATTCAGCCAATGTGGCATCTTCCAAAACCACTGTGTAGGATCAAAGGCGTGAGGGGAAGGTGCAGCTGTAAGCACACATCCTCTCAAGAACTAGAATAATGCTATTATATTCTTTCCCTTAAATGACTAAGAGCTACCAGAAGATATGCACTGATTTGGAACCTAGAAATATGTATCAAACCTCACCAAATATCAAATTTATCTACCTGTACATGTGATTTTTGAAGACTGCTGGGCATGGCTTTTTCATTTGTCCTGGGAAAGCTATTGCTAATTTTTTACAGATTACATGTTGATATTTACCTGGCAGCAGTCCCACTACCTCTGTTGACTTTTTTTCAAAGGAAGACCAGATTATCATTCCTGCAGCCAGGAAGTAGGCACCTGAAGACAGCAAATTATATTTCCCAAATGGCCCCTAAAAAGCAGGTGTACCTTGAGTGCCTGCATATAGAAAGGCATGACCTGCCAGCACTGGGTTCCTCTGCCACGCTGTCCCGTCTCTCACAGTAGCCAAAACCAGAAGTCTTGCCAAGAGCACAAGTGGGTGTTTTTAAGTTATCCATTTTTAAACAGAGTGAACCACCCAATTTATTTTAAATTAAGATTGTTACTTTAGCTTTTTGTTAAATTCTTGGGGGGGTTCTTCTGAGTTTAATGAACTTAGCAGTGCTTTTACAGAGTAAGTGTTTAACGTGTGTTGACCATACAACCAGCAGGATAAGTTCCACTGAAGAAAATTACTTAAAGTTCCATAAAACAGAGGAGAATTTACAATATTCTAATTGCCGGGAATAGTTTGAATGCAAGAGAAGAACAAAAATATATTAAAATAAAAAGTATATTTTAATATATTGCAAACAAAAAATCTACTGTATTATTGTAGTGACATCCATTTACTCTCTATCAGATACCATGGGAGTCCTAAATCCAGATGTTATATGTGGCAATTACTGCAAGTTAATTGAGCCTATTGGGTAAAAAGGAATAGGAAAATAAGAAAGAGCATCTCACAGCATGCTTGCACGATCCTAATGTCCAGATCAGAAATAAAATTATCAAACTTCTTACAGCTCGTCATAAATTCTTTCCTATAAGAATGTACATAAGATCTATATAGGTAAATACTGCTGGGGTTTCAAGAGATTCATGAAAAATGTTTCTTGTAATGCCAAGGTAAACTACAAAATAAATGCACACGTGAGAATTAAAAATCTGCTGAAGCAGCACAGCATCACTGGAATAGGTAGAACCAACCATCCTAAAACAATAGTTGTTGTTCCATTAGCATCTGGAAGCTTAACCAGAACTTAAACCTTAAACTCCAGATAAGCCTGATTCCAAAATGAGCAAAATAAATAAATCACCAGACTAGGACCATGGTGGAGAAATAAATCTCCAGTTTTTACAGGTGTTAAAAATCAAAATGACATTCAACATCCAATGCTTTTGTTTGGAAATCCGTCATGAGACAAAGCTTCACATTTTTTACAGATTAATTTATTACTCATTTTGCAATCACTTGCTGCATGCCACATGCAGCGTTCTAAGAAATAAGCTAACTAATTACAAGGTCCTGAACTAGGCATACGCAAGGCCAGCACAAAATAAACTTCCTTCTGCTCTTGCACTTTAAAGCAGGATTTGGAAAATAGAAACTGAATGCATCAAATCTGGATTTCTGGGAGACGTCAGAGGACTTTCAAGCATACATCTTGAGCTTTCATATGTGAAGGTTTAAAGCCTGCCCAGTTTTTGAGATATCTTAATTATCTCATTGATTCCCTCAGAGGTCACCCCTCACACTGCAAAAATACTGCCCAGTGGAACATGGCTGGCAGGTTGTATTCATAAGTTGAACATGAGGTCAAAGGGGATGCTGCACGTCAGGATCCATGACACAAATATGTTCTGGGATTACATAATGCTTGCATTCTCCTGACTCTTGTTTACCTCTGAGCAGTATAAGTAGTTACATCTCTTCACAAAAAAATGTTGTGTGTGGTTTGAAAAGGCTAATGAGTCTTACTTAAACTCCTCTGTCTGATGCTTCCTCCCCTCTCTCGTGCTGGTGCTAGGATGCAGACTCAAAGCTGCAGAACTACACTCGTCATCCAGATACCAGGATGACAAAGAGTCATTTTCAAAAATAGGAGGAGTGTTCTGGAAGCACAAGGAAGACCTAATACCAGCTGCAACGTAGCAAAGATGACAGTCCGAGCAATATGGCTCTAGAGAGTGCAGCATCATGAAGCAGCTGCACCAAAGCCTCTGCATCAGACAGAGTTGAGAGAAGCAAGATGAAGAACAGGAAAATGCCTCATGGCTTAGCAACTGCACCTGGTAACATTTATGCTCTCAACTGCCTGCCCATTTGCCAAAAATCCATCTAAGAAAAAAACCACACTGGCTATTTTCCCTTCACGATGATTTGTCCTCTGACGGATATCTGTCGTGGAGAGCGAGGTGGTTGGTGGAATGTGAGATCCATTTAAGGAGCGAATTGCGTGAAGATGACACATGGGAAAAAGCAAATGGAAACTGTGCTGTGAGCGTGGGGATACACTGGTCCATACTGGTCCTGTCTCTAACACAGCAGAGGCCAGTGCCCTGTCACAGTGCAGTGCATCATTTGCATAAAGTCATGCTGCTTTCAGCATGAACATAATCTAGTTGAAGGCGTCCCTGCCTGTGGCAAGGGGGTTGGAACTAGATGATCCTAAGGTCTGTTCCAACCCAAACCATCCTGTGATTCTATGATCCTACGATAACTTAAACCACTTGAAGATACAAGTGCAGTGGCTACACTTGTAACAAGTGGGGCTGACTTTTAGGAGACAGGAATGATTCTCCAGGTGAATTTTTCGTTTTACCTGTCATATTTTGTCTGTTCAAATGTTCTGCCAAACACAGCGTCAGGATGTCTGGTGGTACAGTTTGAGGATGTGTGAGTTGTTGTGCCATCCTAAAGGCCAAAACTATTAAAGGGATAATGCCTATATATCGTGCTAGAACAATAGGGCAGTTTGTTTAGGGAAATGTGTGTTGAATCTGGAATTCTATGCCTTGCAATGCACCAGTGTTTGCTTCAGAAACAACCAGCTAGATGTGTGATCATGTAATTCTACATTTCCCTTTTTTCTTCTTTTTATTTAATTTTTTCATGGAAACTTCTTGGCACCACTTTTCAGTCATCTCTAATGAGCACAACTGCAGTGGGCCGTAAATAAAGAATCACATTTAGAACGTAAATGCAAATAAACTCGCTCTTCCATCCCCCATCAAAACCACAAAGTACGGCGGGACTCCAAAGCTGCTGCCATTTCCACTGATTCATCTGCAAGAGGCTTTGAGCAGATGACAATGAATGCAGAAGCACTGGACAGGGGTGAAAGCACAAGCAATAAAAGAAGTGGATGCTCTCAGCTCCTCACAAAGTGGAGAGGACATGCTGTCTGGCTGGCAATTTTTTCTCCCAAGGCATATAAACCCTTCGAGGGGTTTTTTCTCATATTTAAGTGACCTATTGGTGGCCTCCGCTTTAGCTGTGGTGGAAGAGCACTTTTCCAGCACTACCAGTGCTGGATCTTATGATCCAGAAAAGACATTCATGTTGTTGACAACAGAGCCAGTGCTTTGTTCAGGTTTCCTGCAGCTTATGGGAGATGGAACTGGGTTACTGCAGAAGTATCTCCACAGTAATGTTATGCATTTCAACGTGTTTGCTTGTTATAGTTCACAGGCAGTGTTAAAAGTGAATATGATATGGAGAACAGACATTATAATCCATCACTATCAACCAAAGGAATAAATTACATGGATCCTTGTGCAAACTGGTTATTGGAGACAAAAGCTGAAAGTAAAAGGATCAAGAACAGGCTTTAGACTGAGGATTCTTGGACAGAAAATTAGGTGGATCAGCAGTGATAGGCTAAAATGTTAAATGCTGCTTTTACAAATTGTTTTGAACATCCAAATAGAGCATCCTATTTAATATAGGTAAGCTGAATTTTCAGTGTTCAAAATAAAATACTGTAACAAACATAGAACTTAAAGCAGTGCCTGAAACCAGGCTCTGCTATTCTTCCTCTTAATTCAAAGAGCAATAGTCTCAGGTGTGGAAAAATAACGATTCTAACAAGCTGTAATCTGATCCTTTTGTATACTTTGGCTTCTAGCACGGCACTAGTCAGGGAATTGACAAAACAGCTGGCAGTATTTCCTAGAACTATATAATTGAAGAAATGTTGATTATTTTCTGTTTGCTAGAAATGGTTGTTTTAACAAAAAGTTGTTTAGCAAACTTATTTTCCCCTTGTAGCTATAATCACAGAATCATTGACTCACATGATGGCTGGGGTAGGAAGGGACCATGTTATGATCCAGTTATTAAAATTATAAAAATACCTTTGACCAAATTAAGGTGGCAAATGAGACCAGATGCCAAAATCAATAGTATGGGTTTTATTTAACAGGAAATGTGAGACAGAGGATGGGAGTGGAAAAGAGAGAGTGACAGAGCGAGATTAAAGTAGAAAATGTATCACCACTCAGTGGTAGTAATATTATCATTAATCAAGGAGATACCATTGCAGAAGATACCCAAGATACTTTCTTCCTTCTTTAAATTTCAGGAAAAATCTCACTAGCACTTACTCATGTTACAAGAAATTTAGGAGACCTTGTTCAAGATTGTTAAAAAGCGTGGTAGGTGGATTCTTCTACCTTTTTAATACATTTAATTGGAAAGGCTGGCTTCATTCTGAAGGTAGACACTGGTGAAAGTTAAAATTTGTATAAATAATCTTTTAACTAAACAGTTACTAATTAATTGCCTGCAAATAACACCTGGGACAAAATTGAAACGTAGCTGCCAAACTTTTCATAGGCAATCTGTACTCACCATAAAATGGTCACGTTTTCATTTTTACTGACTCCCTGCTTGAACACCCCTGAAAATGAGGCTCCCTTTTTCTAAACAGGGTAATAGAAATGTCACCCAAACTCATACACCCTAGTCCTAATAATCGTGGCCCTTTCACTACCTGCTAAGCCCATAAAATTGCATTTAATGGTATTTTCTAACTTACTCTTACGTAATTAGAAGGATGAATTTTCAATCTATCTTGAGTTTCCTTTGTATCAAAAAGACACTAAAACTTTCTGGCAGACTGAAGCCTACCAAAAAGGTGCAGTAATTGCTTCAGACAGGGAATCATCATAAACTATAAAAATACACAGAAGGGACTGACTTACAGAATAATGCTAGCAGTATTGGTATGCTGATACTGAGATCTAAGTGAAAACACACAGATGTTTCCAGTACTTAGTGAAAATTAAAATAGTGGAGTGCCTTCCTCTAGGAAGTAACAGCTTGTTGGTTTAAGTCTTGAAGGGCCGAATTGAAATTCATCCATTAATTTCTAAAGAAAAATGTTTACATTTTTTTCAAATGTTCCAGCTAACTTAGCATGTGTTAGTTATTTGTTTATCTTCCATAAGCCTCATGCTCCAAGTGCTGAGATCCATGTCCCAGCCACTGGAACCAGAAACCATCAACAAGTGTCCATTTGCAAGCTTTTTTCCTCACTTGCATGCTTGGTTCTACCTAGCAATATGAAAAGGCTTGGAAAGAGACAGCTCTTTTGTAGGTGCAATGCTCAGATAAAAACATGCTCTCAGCTACCAGACAGGGTGTTAAAACAATTGAAAAACAGATGAGTTTCCTTCCATCACCATTAACAGCTACTCAGGAAAAAGTATGGTTCCTGCTCTTGAAGGCTGCAGGGGCAGATTTCCAAACATCTGACACTGTGAAGCAGTAAAAAAATGCTTCACACCAATCTGTCTCAATGCATACATAGAAAAACCATACTTTATAGTTTTATTTTACCTTTTCTACTCTATTTAACAGATATATTCTGCACCATCAGAATTGTCAGAACTTCCAGGGCTGGAGGATAAGGCAGGTGGTGTAGACAGAGGACTTGAGAAAGTGAGCAAAAGCAATGGAATAAGTCCCCATACCATGAAGGAATTCTGCTGAAGAATTTATGGGAGGCTTGAACTTTTGGGAGAGTCAAGATAAGGTAGAAAAGACAGTAACACAGGCACATCTTATCAGACATTGAGTAGTGTTTAAGGAGAAGGGCTGGGACAGTGGTTAAGTCCTGTGGAAAGATCTAGGTGAGGTTAAGACATGAAACAAAGTTTTGGAAAACTATTATCCAGTAACTGCAATCCCAGGCAACAGTGAGGAAACTTGCCTCTCAGGTAGGGAGAACATAAGAGCTACACCAACACCATTGTTCCACAAAGGGCATCCATTATACTGACCTTTATTTCCTTATTCCCATTCAAATCCCCCACACCATTCTTCATGCATAAAAGCCCATGCAATCCTAGCAATAATAGGATATCTTTATACAGATTTAGAAATCTTTGTCTTAAGATGCCCAAGAGATCAAGTGAAAATTTGAGAAGTATAACTCTCTCTATACACTTTCAATTTAACTAAATCTGGCCTTGCTTGATTAAAAACAATCAGGTTGTGCAATCATTTGGCTCCATGCCTTTTGAAATGCAGGATGCTGGACTGCATGAGGGGCAGGATGATTCTGAGCTCTTAACTGGTCAAATCAAGCAACATCATTTGGTGTTACAAGAGCACCTTCTACTGCCTGTGTAATGACATTGTTTTAGGAATGCTAAATCTTAAGGCAGGTCCCTCTGAACCTTCAGCCTGATCAGTGCCCTCCTAGGAACCTCTAAAGGATGATCTCTTATAGCCTGGCAAAGGAAATTATGTAGGTTTCAGACTACTTGTGTTTTAAAAAATAAATGTTCTTTGAGCTTCAAATCAAAATCCCATGTATTTCTATGCTTATACTCTCTGGCCCATACAGATGCTTTCCCTGCTTTGTAATAGACTGCATTTATTTTTAATTTCTAGGTTGTATTTGAGTTCAAGTATAACCATTAGGACTATTTCCAGTTTTGCTGGAGTGGAGTATTACATAGTTCACAAACCACCCATCAATAAAGCAGTAATTTGAATTACAGTATGTTTCCAGTGTTTAGGCATTTGAATTCTACACCTTCAGAGAACAACAGTGTACTGCCAAATTAGACTCTAAACACTGTTTATCAAAATGCTACTACAACCATCAGATACATTTAGTCATCAGAGATTTATTTGCTAGAGAATACTGGAACTTTTCCTTCTTCTTTTTTTTTTTTTTTTTTGGTCCTGTATCCTCTTGATAAATTTGCCCAAATTGATATATAGTATCCTCACCTAAATATCTCTTTCAGGGGAAAAGATATCCATGCATAAGCTGACTGTTCATTATTACACTAATCAATTTAATTGCAACATGACACCAGAAAGAAGCTCTGACCTTAATAATCCTCATGGACACTAAAAGGGATGACTCAGCAATTGAAGTGCAGAACAATAGGCCATAGAAATCATCCATTAAATCATTCCATGGTGACAATCTTTTATGCCTTGCAAAAGACTTCTGAACATCATGTTATTTCCAGCCTTTCCAAGAGTTAGTAACTTAGTTCCCCATTAATGGAAATAATGGAACCACTGCCACCAAAACCGGTGTACTGTGGGTACTTGTGCTAATGGTTAACACCCTTGCTGTTCCTTCCATCATCGAATTATGGTCACTAGGTAAAAGAGAGTTTGTATCCTCTTCAAAACCTGTTCAGGTTTTCTACTGTAGCTCATAACTTCCTCCAGTATCATCCTGAGGTATTTCTGCCTCTGCTCTTGACATTTCCTATGGAAGATCTCTCATGCACACATACACACACAAAGCAATTCTCCCCAAATACACCTGGTTTTCCCTTGTGATTTGTTCCTTAAGCATCTCCTCACGCACACAGGGTGACATCTTCCATGGGGAGACTGGTTTCACCCTGCAGGGACATCAGACTTGCTAAATCTGAAAAGTCTGACTTTTCTGTAGGGGACTGTGGGGAACTGCTGGACATTACTGAGGAAGAGGATGCTGGGGTTTAGAAGAAGGGCCCAACATCCTGAATCAGAAGTCTTTATGGGTTACTTCTTCACGATGGACTTTCACTCCCAGGAAATAATACTTTTAAAGATACTGATTTAGTGGAATCATAGAATATCCTGAGTTGGAAGAGACCCACAAGGATTATAGAGACCAACTCCTGGCCCTTCATAGGACAGGCCGAAGAATCCCACCATGCACCTGAGAGCGCTGTATAAACACTTCTTGAACTCTGGTGGGCTTGGTGCCATGGCCACTTCTGTGGTGGAGAAACTTTGCCTTACCTAATGTTTTAGGAAAGATTTCCACTACTTAACAGTGTCCGGCTCTATGAGCAGGCTAACAAAATAATTTTCAGGAATGAATATTCAGTAGAAATCTTAGCACCTCGTTTCTGCATAATACTTTCCCTAATCAAAATTCAGCCCAGTTTAGCTTTTCTCCCTTTTCTAAGTGTCTGGACAACACCAAATGCTTGCACTTGGGCTAATTCTGTTCTTGTGTGAGTGAATTCATTTTGACATTATGATAAACTTGGCACTGGTTTTGAATACACACCAGTGGGGACAGGTGGAATTTCAGTACTAACTCTCGTTTCCTTGGCTGTGTTATAAAACTAACCAGTAGATGAAGCAAAAGTGTGACTGAGGTAAATTGTACTTATAGAGCTTGAACTTTTAAATTATTGAGTATATATCTCAAATCCAATAGACAACACTAGTTTTACCACTCTTCATTTCATTAATCCAACAGAATATTGATCCGCTTTTATAACACTTATTTTCTTTACTGACTTCTAAAATTATATTGTAAGAGCCTGGATATAACAAGAATTTTACTTAATATTTGTGAAATAAAAAATCTGAGGAATTCCTGCAGTTTGTTTATTTCTTTAAAATGAACTGCAGTATAAATAAAACCAGTTACACTTCACTTCAAATATTTCCCCTTATGCTCTTACTAAGAAACGCTGCTGCACTACAGTGGTAAGAAATGGACGAGGGTGACCATCTGGGGCCATTTCCCACACCAAGGGAAATGGCTGAATAATTTCATTATTCAACATGACTGTCGTAATTAGCCAAGACGTAACATAGTCATATAATTGCTTCAAATATAGACTTTCTGACACTCCAAAGAGTTTGGCTGGCTGTTCATAAAAATAGTTTCACTCCCTGCTCCCATGAGCAGTTTTGCAATACCAGCTAGTGACAGCTCTGCTCGGTCTATTTTTGCCCCCGTGTGTTTGGGCGTTCTGTGTTGACAACTGTAGCAATCTTGTACTACAAACTGTGCTTTGAACGAGGGCTTAAACCTGTTCAAGTTTTCTCATGTGAAAGGAATGTTGGCATGGCTAGAGAGAAAAAGAATAAAGGAAAAAAAAACTTTAAAAAAAATCTTCCTGCATGAAGAAAGAAACCTTTTCTGCCCAGTAAATGTGATGTGAATAGAACAGAAGGACTAATTGTTTTCCTCTTGGTCTGGCCCATATATTGTGAATTGGTGTGATTGTATTTAACTGTGATCTATTCAAATAGGTAGCAAATAATGAAGCACTAAATTACAGTTTTATTTGGGAAGGAATTTCTGTACAGTCCTTGCTGTAGATTTTAACATGTACTCCTGAAGTGGAATGTCTTTTCCAGAGATTATGCCTTAAGACATAACACACATACATGCACACACTCTGAGACAATTTAAAGGTAGGTGCCCTAAGTGACAGACATGATAACAATCTTTCACTAGAGGATACACTGCAAGGAATAATCTTATTTCTCTGTGCCTTTGATGGGAACTACAAGGAGTCACAGGCTTGGACTGAAATGAAACCTGTTTGGGATAGGCATTTTGAATAGTCCTTTCTAGTTTCAAGGAAAACATAGATGTGTAGTGGATTGCTTAGAAAACTATGGAGCCTGTATCATGGATATCTTTAAGGACACACCATGTAGGCATTTGTCAGGAATGACTACAGTGATGCTGGTCCTGCCTTGGATAGGAGGATGGATCCCCTTAGGGGATGGAATCGGGTGTAATGTTAGATTTGAGCATCTTTGTTTTTGTCTCACAAGAAAATAGGTCAGGGAAGTCTCCTCTACAGGCCTGTCCAAGACTCATCTGTGTCAAATGCTCCATGCAGTTGGTTAGAGCATGGTGCTAATAACACCAAGGTCATGGATTTGATCCCTGTATGGGCCATTCACTTAAGAGTTGGACTCAAGGATCCCTGTGGGTCCCTTCCAACTCAGAATATTCTGTGATTCCGTGAATCATGTCACTAGTGTGTACAGCCAGCCCTTCCTCACTACTCACTCCACCCTCCATGGCTGCTCCCACATTTCCAGGCTGTGAACCAGAGAGAGTCCAAAGCTGTCCTTTCCTGTACAAGAGCAGTGATGGACCCGCTCTCCTACCATCAGGAAGGGACGACTGGGGTACTTACCCTGGATGGATGTTGCTCAGGCCTTTGACAGGTAATTTTGGGAGAGCAGCTGACCAGAAAATAAAACATTTTCTTTGATCCCTTAAATGTACTGAAAGACAGGGCAGTGTAATGGGAATATCCTTACATATCCGCCCAGTTTTTATGTTCTTGTCCAGCCATCTGCTCTTGTCTGCAACCAGAGTCAGGGATTGGATCTGATCCAGGGATTTGAGAGTTCCTTCAAGCAAGACCAGAGCATCTTATTAGGTAGCAGTGCCATGCTACCTCCATCCAGATGGAGGTGTGGTTTTATGTGTTACAAGGGTGGCAGCGAAGACCACAGGCTGCCTGCCCACATGCCAACATGCAGTGCCCATCGCCAACCCCACCACTGCAGTGGAGGAGAGACAGTGGTCAGCTTAGAGCTCCAGGGGCAACAGAGGCCCATCAGCCAATGCAGCAACTCTTCTTTCCCTGTCCCACCTGCTGGGAAGATCCCCCTTGGTGGATCCTGTCTGTGGAGTGCCTGCTTAATGTGGGAAAGGAAGCAATCCATAATTTTATGGCAGGTTTGGAGGTTTATTTAATTTTAGAGTACATTAATTTAGTCCTTCTTCTTCTTCTTCTCCTTCCTTTACACACACATCAGGCATTTTAACTAACACTAAAAATAAATTCTGGTTGTAGAGTGAGGCATTAAAAAGTTAAATATAAAAAGTTGAATATAAAACTTAAATTCACCTAGGCAATTTTAATTCGATACTCTTGATAATCTAGACTTTTATTCTGTCTTCTGCATCTTCTTCCCTCCACATGTTTTTTAATGTAAACCATCAAATTTCTGCCATTAACAAATATTTATCCATAAAAATCCTTTAAGCGAGCATTTGCAGGTACTTTGGAAAATCTCAGCACCAAGATTTCTGTCAATACTGAATGCTCGTCATATATAACAGTAACCTGAAGTGCTTCACTAATATATTCCTTTTTTGCCAGGAGAAAAGAGTGAAATCTCTGTTGAGATACCAAAAATGTATTTCATCGCCTGCTTGTCTAAATAGCTCTCCATTTCTAGAAGTCTTTTCAAGCCAGCTGTTGCTAATCATTAACCAAATACTTGAGGATGTTTGCCTCAGGTATGAGAAACTGAGACAGAGCTGGAAAAGTGCTGAGTGATGAGCCATGTGTAATTTTTTACTTTTAGTTAAATCATTAATGTTTATTACCTGTATTACTGACATTTCTAAAAGTATCACTCATATTCCAATGTCATTGTGACACTAGAACAAATATTTGGAAAAAGAACTTATAGATAAATTCATGTTACTGAAATGTCATAAGGTCAGAAAAGACATGGAAAACCAAACATTTCAATTCATGTTATGGATTAACCAAAACAATCAAGTCCTGTTGTTTTCACACCTTTGTATTAAGTTCTTTCAATCTCCCTGAAAATAAGTAAAAATCTGCACCTTAGCTAGTAATCCAAGAGGTACATTAAACTTCCTGGTATATAGTTGAATTGGAGAGTGCTTAATATTTCATTCAAAAGGCATGTAGATGTGGCACTTGGGGATATTGTCTAGTGGTGAACACAGTGGTGCTGTGATAACAGTGGTACTCAATGCTCTTTGGGGGCCTTTTCCAACCTAAACGATTCTATGACTCCGTTCCTTCCTTCATTATTCATCCACTCCTCTTTCCTCAGCAGCCAGGTTGGTTGACCACTGGAAATCTTCAGCCTCTTGTCTCTTGTTATGGCTACCAATTACCAGCCCCCACCACTGTCACCAGAACACAAGTCCTTAGCTGAATTCCGCTGTTTTACTGAATACCTTGCTGAAAATTTCCATCTTTACCTCATCAAAACGTGAGGCTTCAAAAGATACACTCGCTGGTCATTTCTGAGCTGTTGTCTTCCTTCTTTGCCTGCACTGCATGATACTATGCTTGCATTAAAGGCAGAGTTTTGACTAGCTTCTGAACTTCTAATTTTATCTCAGTGAAATCCTCTTAGAACTAGAGAAAAGTCAAATTGTTTGTATTTTTGTGTTGTAAAAAATGTAGTAGGGAAATCATCAGTAAAATGTTCACCTTTTAAAGACTTTAATGGATTTTTGGAGGCAGCTTATGTTACATGGGAATAGTTCAAATGGAGGGTTTACAAATTATGTATACTCTTCACATCTGTGAAGAAAGATGACTCTTCTTATTGTCTTTAAAAAATGCTTTTCCCATCACAACAGTCCTTATAAAGTAACCGCATCTTGATGCTTTTTATTCTCTTGGGAAAACCACTCCTTCATTTGCTCCATCTGCATCTGCCCAGAGCCAGAAATTGCACCGAAAATAAAACATTTAGTAGGCGTTTTACTTCTGTTGATTGTGTATTTTGCCTCTCAGACTGGCAGACCTGTGAATGCTGGGAAGACATTGTGATCAATTGTGTGTAGGGCAATAAATTCCTCACATCTTTCACTGGCTATCTGTGCAGTTGGTTAAAATGCAGCACTTCCACAGTTTCCATTCAACTTCCCTTAGGTACAGCATTGCTGGTAGGTTGGTAAAAAACTGGAACAAGAAAGTCACCAAAAAAATGGAAGGTCTACCAAGGCCTTTAAAGCCATTAATTTGCAAGGAAAAGTGTCTTTGCTTAAATAAATTCTACACACATTAACTGACACGCCCAAAGCATTCTAGGATGACTTTCTACTCAGATGCCTCAGAAACTACAAGATGGTTTCTTTTTTGTTCATTTTTGGAGGGAAAAAGTTTAGTTAGATTCAAATTTAACAGTAAGACCTTTGACACTGTGAAGTATTTATGCCTGATTTCAGCCATGGGTTTTGCGTAGTTTCTTTTTTTTTTTTTTTTTTTCCAGAACTACCAGTTCAAAAAGCTGTAGAAAGGAGCATCATAGCACTTCTTTTAATTCCTATATGTTTCTGTATCTGGAACTCTGATGAAGTTCTTAGTGCTAGGAAAGGTAACTGGTTTATACACCATAATCAGGTATATAAAGATTGCATCCTTAGCACAGAAAAGGGAAAAGGGTCTCCAGGAATGAACACTAACATCAGTATTAACTAGAAAACTTCCATCTTCTCATTATAACTCCATACATGGCTTTTTTTAAGGTCTTGGGCAAACCCTGTCTTCTCTCTTCCTCACCATCCTTCTCTGTAAGCTGCAGCTAAGTGCAAGAGTTAACTATGTGCCTGATGGGTAGTGGGAAAGAACTGAAGAGCAAACCCTTCCCACTCATTTTATACCTTCATATAAGGTTCTGATTTGCACCATTTCCAGTGAAAGGAGAATGGATGGTACTTTGCAGAATTACATCGAGGCCAAATATTGTATTTGGCATTTAAATT
This sequence comes from Myiozetetes cayanensis, assembly GCF_022539395.1. Classification (NCBI taxonomy): domain Eukaryota; kingdom Metazoa; phylum Chordata; class Aves; order Passeriformes; family Tyrannidae; genus Myiozetetes; species Myiozetetes cayanensis. The sequence continues at coordinate 15,486,438 of NW_026087742.1, forward strand.
CAAAGTTGATAGCAGTTTCAGAAATGCCTGAACTAGACAGTCAGTGCCAAGGGCTACATTTTTCATATTCTGTAATGTTCTTCAGTAATTGCTCCAAGACTCATACAGAGAAAACAGTGCACAGTGAAGGCTGTTACTAATTTTTTGATCAGAATCATATGATTCGCCTTTCTGATTTTTTTTAAGTTTCAAAGCTGTTCTCGCTTTGGTTTCTGTCTTAAGAGTTCTCAGTGCGAAGCACCACTTGCATGTTTGCCACAGCTCCTGAGGGGTGTACACATGTGAGTAATAACAATCAAGATTGCAGTAAATTTCCTGAGGATTAATGACTGGCTGGGAGGAGGCAAAGGTCAGCAGCACAGCCAAGGATCATTAACTCAAGCTGGTCATTAATCTCAAGAATTTACTTCATGCCAAGGTCAGTATTGTTATTTTAAGCCCGTAATGAAAAAAATATGGCCATATGAATTTTTATTTGATAGGTTTAATGGTAACATCTAGCACATTTTAGAAAAAAATTAATTTTACTTGGAAGAATTACATTAGCTAATCAGACCACCAGCCCATCTTCCAGTGATTGATTAGTTTTGCTTTCTTTAACATATGTACTGTCATAAGGGATTTATAGCATTTTTCTTCCATGTGCAACTGCTGTGGACCTATTAAATAGTGACCTTATTTGTGTATCTATTTACAAGTTTTTATTTCCTTCCCAAATTTTAACTCCTAGAGCTTACTTACATCTCTCTCAGAGTATTTGTATGACTGAACATCTGCTCAAGTTATTAGTTTTTAAAGTGATGTTTCAAAAGACTGCTGTTTGAAAGTGAGGATGTTATAGCTAACTAGGGGTGTCTACAATGTAGAGAGAATTTACTCTCTTTAGAAGCAGTACTCCCCTTTAGTACTCTCTTTTCCCTTTCCTGAACTCAGTATCCAAAAAAAAACCCTAGATACTGGCAGTCCTTGTGTCTAGGCACCAAAGCTGCCATGGAGCTCAAATGTTCCCCAACTCTTCTGGCATATTCCAAAGTACTATTGATATAGGTAACAGTGGAAGAAAACAAAGACTGAGCAAAAGGGGTTGAAATGCAATTTATCTTACACAATACAAGAAATATTTAGATGTTTCTAAAGCAAATAGCATTTTTTAAATTTCAAGGTGGAGCTTGCCTTTTTTTTTCTACATTTCTGTTTGCTAGGAAATTTGTCCCTGTGAGTTGCTCCTCAGCCTTTGCAATTCAAATCCTCAGTTGAATATTTTCCTCTTTGCCCCCACGTGGGGATTTGCTGCTGAAAGAGACAAAATCTTTGAGTTCAGTCCTCCAAGTTTACATGGAACTGTGCAGCAGGTCTACAGAGCTTTGACTACGTTTGACTCAACTCACCACAGATCACAAAATATTTTCCAACATTTCTTACAAACCTTAGCTCCGTGCTAAGAGACCAAAACAAGAGAGTCACGTGCTATACGAGGAGAGCAAGAATGACAAGGACCCATCGCAGCAATTTTACTTGCTCAGCTGCATCCTGGCTCCAGCTGAGGTCAATCTGCAATGCTTTAGGGCATGGCTCACCAACCAGGCACCTCGAAGACTTTAATACCTTTCTAAATCACCTCATTTATTCTTACTGACATATGTTATGTCTCTACTTGTAACATATTTTTATTATTTCCTTTAAAATATATTAACAGGTGTGTGTGTGTGAAAAATGGACAACTTAAGGAGGTGGTTGTTACTGGATAAAGACTCGATTTGAGTGTAGTCCAATGAAAATGTTTCACTATGCAGTCTTACAAGCCAAAAAAAAAAAAGCTTCCCAAATCTCACATTCTGATTGTAGATCAGGTTAACTCAGCCAGAAATACGTTAATATTCAGGTTCCTTTCCCCAATATATTCGGTTTCTTCTTTCTGCTGTGCTTTTTTGTATCTCTTTCTTTTACTTTTCCTTTAAAAAACTAAGAAACATAATTAAAGTCCTGACATAAAGTTATGGAAAGTCATAGCAAATGTGGCTTCCCATCCATAGCCCTCAGCATTCATGTTGCTGGCAGTCTGCTCCTCACTTCTTGTACTGTCATACCACCATAATTATATGCAGATTTTGTTTAGTTTCTTAATAGTCATGCTTTCCTTTACTATATGAACATATTAAAATGGTCCAGGAAATAATAGAAGGTGCTGGGAAAATGTGCCTAATATATCCAAACAAACAGAGAGAGATAAAAGAATTTACTAATGTGAGAAGCACAGCGAGCCTTATCTAGTGCCAGTGTCAGTATAATCAGTATCATCAGAGTCAGCCAGGAGAAAGTACAGGGAATCTTCTCCATGGCAGGTGTTTTCCCTCATATTTTTACAAGAAACTGTATTAGAATCATAGAATCATTGAGGTGAAAAAGACCTCCAACATCACCCAAGTTCAACTTTTGACCAAATACTATAGCACTGATTGCCACCTCCAATTATTGTTTTAATATCTCAAGGGATGGTGACTCCACCACTTCCAAGCGGGCAAGTGAATCGCTTTTTGTAGTGAGTTTCTCTGGTATAACCTGCTTCAACAAATCAACAGAAAATAACATTTTTTTTTTCTATTAAGAACTCTCATAACTCACTTTTAATGTAGAGTAACCCCATCAGAACTGAAACTAAGTGCATAATGTTAGAATAACCTGAGCATTTAATAAATCCTATTCTAAATGCTCATTCATGGACAGCTGTTTTTTATTTAAAGCAAAAGTGTTAGTATATTTTATTGTCTGTTCCTTAAATAAATTGCTTGAAACTTTTGGCTTCATTTACATATTTTGAAAATTAGTTCTATTACTTAATCATATACTGTGAAAAAAAAGTATATTTCTTGCCTTTAAGTTTTATGAGTTCCTGAAAACTCACTTATAGTTACAATTTTTTCAGTTCATACAATGTAGTTTTCAACATTCACTGTTTTAAAGGCTTCAATCTCATTCTTACTCATCCCTTCTCTCACATTCTAATCCATTCTCCAGAGGGACAGTCATTTCCTGGCTTCAGCAGCTTTCTATCACCCATTTATGAGCTTATTTATAAAACAGTACAGAAAAAATAGGATATTTTATATATATATAAAAATGTATATATACATCACCACATAATATATATTCTGTATATACAATAATATTTTTATATAATGGTATTATAAATATACGTATGCTTATATACCTTAACACCAATATATATAACAGTATAATAATATCCAGTTTTCTTTATCCTGTTCTAACCTAAGATATGCCTGTGGTACCTCTTGCATTTACTAAACAGATTTTCCCTGATTTTCCATGATGGTGATTTATTTTCTGATGAATGACAACAAATTTATTCTGAAATGTATAAGGACAATCATAATTGTTCTTTCTAGGTTTTCTGTCTCCTGTTTATGAACACTAGAGTAGCTACAGCTTGGATGAAGTCAATAAAGTTATAATTTAAAATAAGTAAACAGCTGATCTGGTGTATTTATACCTACTCAGATGCTTATGATAAGACAAGATTGATGTTAATTATAGTTGTCTCCAACACTAATTTAAATAACCAGCTGACTATGGTGTTGACGGTTCTCTATAGAGTCCTGTATAGAATTTAATTTTTTGTAAGTTCTTGGGGAAATCAGATATCCTTCCTGCCCACTGAAGGAGGAACCATTGGTATCCCAATTCTAAAAGAAAGTTCCACTATGACTCTGCTGCTTGAGGTGGTTTGGTTTAAGTTGTAAATGTAAACCAAAGAACTTGATCACTGGTGACTGAAAAACCCCAATTCCATTTCTTTACACAAGCAATAGGTTTTTCCTAGGTTTCTGGCCTACATCCAGTTTAAAAAAGTATATATAGCTACTTACTACACATTCTCTTTCTGCTCAGTTGATTATGGCATTATTCATTTTCTCTCCTGAAGTGTTGAAATACTTTTTACACCATTAAAAAGTTCCTTGCATTTTCCCTGAGGGAGCTGCATTTCAATGTTGAGTGATGTAATTCCTTCAAGAGCTGGTAACTGGTTTTTAAAGATTAACATGCACTCTGAGATCTTTTCAGGAAGGGCTATAAGCAAGTACCCATCATTCTCACTCTCTAATGTGTCATCCCTGGACCATTCCTCAGCAGGTCTAAAAATTCCACGGAGTGACTAAACCTTGCCATGCCATGATGTATTGCTGCAATGTCATGAGGTAAGGGCAAGAATTTTCATCAGTCAGGAGGGAAGCAAGGAAGTGAAAAAAGATTTGAGCTATTCACCTTAGAAATACAAAAGAATAGTGTATGAAAACCAGCACTGAGTCATCTGACAGGATCTATGGAGAATGGGGAGGTTTACTGGAGTATAAACTGCAAGGTTTGGCTTTTGGTGTGGTTTGGGAACTCAGGTATACAGTTAGAACAGGGAAATGTGACACTTGGAAAAAGAAGTTAATTATTGAAAGACTACTAATTAGTAACATCCAAGCGTTTTTTGCATCTACAGCAGCAATAGTTCTTTGCTTAATAGTCAAGAGTAACAATTAAAAATTATAGTATTTTTGGCCTCAGGTAAGTAATGAGTTGTGTTATTTGAGGATGCCAGGGTCAAAAGGGGATGACAATATTGGATTGTGTTTAAAGAGGGAAGCAAGGGAATGAATATGTGAGGATCAGGCTTCAAACCTGATTGGTTAAATAACCTTCTCAAGCACAATATTATGAATATGCAGTGTCCAAAAAGAAATAGAATAAAAGACTGCTCAGTAAAAAAGCTATGTCTTGCAAGCTAGAATATACAGTGTAACACAAGAAATGTTAAACAAGTTTGAAATAGTCTTAATGAAGACTATTGCCCCATCCCTGGAAGTGTTCAAGGCCAGGCTGGATGGGGCTTGGACCAGTGAGAGGTGTTCCTGTCCACGGCAAGGGCGTTGGAACTGGATGAATTTTAATGCCCCTTCTAACCCAAGCCATTTTATGATTCTAGGATTCTATTGAAGATATTAAATACTAGAGCAAAATGGTTTGCACAGGTGTTCAAAAAAGACAAGAAGGAAAGCAGCAGGACCTCTGTACTGTTGACCTGGAATAACAGTTAAAAACAACAGACAGATGCTGATTTGGGTTGTGATGGCAGAGGCAGTAAATTACTGCAGTGTCTGGCTCCACTTTTAAACACAAAAATAATCTATTTATACTCCCGTGCAGCTTTAGATGTGATGTTATGTGGAAAAGTATGAACTAAGCTGGAAATGATGGAATTGGCAGTAGGAACAGGAGGTGAACAAGAAACTGAATAAAAGTTAGTCATATACCATACTGAAAATGAACAGTATGAGGTTCAAAGTCACTAATGGTTACTTCCTGAAATACCAGTCTTGGGGCTGATATTACTGAAGATTTTTTATCAGTATCCTTGGCATCACTATGATGACAACATGAAATCAGAAGACAACCTTGGGGCGGGAGGTGTGAACAAAATGACCAGAATGTGAGCAACAGGCATAAAAAAAGGGAACTATTAAAAACAATAAAATGCTATGGAATTCTCACTTTATACTCAGTTATTTGGAAGCCATTGAGGAAAAACCAAGGAAAACCAGCTGATTACAGAGTGGAAAGAAACTGTTTCTGCAAAGATAGTGCAAACATGATCCTGGGATGTACCAGGAAAATCCCACAAGAGATAATGAAGCCAGTAAATTCTTAAAAGCATCAATAAGGCATTACCTGTAGTCTTTTATACAAGTCACGTTCAGGCTGATGTCTGACTTGAATCCATCCATGGATTCATACATGGAGAAACTAAAATAATGTCTTATGACAGAAAATTTTAAGAGCATTTCTTATTTAGTCAAGCAAAACAAAGGCTGATGAGAACCTTTCTTTGTCTACAAATCCATCAAGGAAAAACTATGAAAAGAATCGCTTAAGCTTACCTACTTGCCAGAAAATAAGTGAGTACAAAATCTATCACATCTGCATTTAGGCAAGGAATTAATCACAAGGTTTCTAGTGATTAAAGCACCAAAGTGTTATAACAGCTTTTCCTTAGAAATACTGGTGGCAAGAGGCCTAGATATTTTAAGAAGATACTTGCTCAGTTTGAGAAAGAGATTGTAAGATGAGGTTGCTTGTTGGGCTACTTAGATAAAGAGATTTCTTTCAGACCTTTCTTAGCAGTTCTGCATTTGCAGTTATCCTGGTAGCTCCACTTCCTTAAATGCAGTGAAACAGGAGCATTCACAGGTTCATCACAGGTCTACATTTCTTCCAGGACACGGAGGGCCAGATGCAGCTGCGAAATGTCTGGGAATTTTATAACAGAAATCTCTGAGGGCTGACGGGCAGTTAGGAAATCATGGGTTAAGGATTCGCTGTATGAGAAGCATGGCACTGAATTCCAAATGGGATGAAGCCATACATCTTAGTGTAAACAAATGGTTATGATTCCTGTCAAGAACCATTTTTCATCTCCATAAAGCCTACTTTAATAACATAGCACAGGCACCACTGAAAAACATATTCCCGTATTAGCCTTCCAACAACTTCCCAAATTGAAATAGAATCTGTTTTGGCAAAAACAGTACAGTTATCTACCAAGAAAAACATTTTAGGTACGCAGTTATATAAGCAATAAAAATAAATGTTTTGTAAAATTCACCCAGAAGGACTTATAAGTATTAAAAAAAAAACCCCAATAATAATTAACTAGATTTCATGAAGTATGAAACAGCCAAAAATAATAACCAGTACAGCTGAAGGTAGTGAAGTAATTTCTTCTACAGCACTCCAAAGTTTGACCACCTGTAGAGATTAAAAAAATATATCCAAAGAATTAATTTGCCCAATATGGGCAAAATTCTGTCTCTTAACGTGACTTCATTTTGCCAAACCAATGGAATTTTATGCAAGCTTAATATGTTTTACAAGTATTTGTTTCTCTGGCGCAGCAGCAAATCTTTGAGAAGACAGACGAAATAACAGAGTATCTACTGGGTTTCCTTTTGAGCAAAAAAAACTGTTATTGCCTCCTGCCAAGCCCCTGGCCCACAGAAGCAGTCAGTTTTGCTCCACTGATGGCCCAGGTAAGAGCAAATTAACGTTAACCTCAGTCAGAACTCACTATTCTGACACAAATGTGATATTCCTACTCTTCATCAGCCAAGAGATTTCCAGTAAAGGAAACTCCTATCATCTCACAGGCTAAGAACTCATTTAGCTTGTATTCAGACACCATGTTGAACATCACAATAACTCTTATCAGAACAGGATGATGAAGAATATGATAAGAACATAAATTAGGAGGCAACAAGGACTAATTTAGTTGGCAAAATGAAGGTTGAGGTAGGTTATGATAACACTTCATGTGGGGGAATAAATGAAGAGAAAACAACATTTTAAATTAAAAGTAGTATTAGCACAAGATCAGGTCCATGAATAAATTTACTCTGAAAACTGAAGTTTTCTGAACTTCTCCATTTCTAGAACTGCTTTCCACTCTAGAGGGTGGACCAAGAAACCTCTTTTAAGATAAAGCTTGATGGTTTCATTTCCATGACAGGACAAAAATGATCCTTGAGTTAAAACCTCATCTTTGGATCTTCTGAATATTTATCTCTGGATATCTGATTGCATTCACTTTCCCCAAAAGATTGGACATAAAGGATAGTTGCTTACTAACAGACTTATCATAATTCTTGGTACGTATTTCTTGTAAACTATTATTATTATTATTATTGATAATTTCTGTTGGCTGCTTGAAAAAGGTTGGCTTTGAGGATAAAGAGCAGCATGCTGATTTTACTTGGAAACGTGGGACACAGCTAAAGGTAGATGTAAGGCAGGATGTACTGAATAATGCTGAATTTTCAGTTAAATCTTCCAGGTACCTGGCTGGTTAGCTGGTGTACAACACTTGGGTCAGGCAACACTAGTTAGCTGCTCTTTTTTGTTGTTGTTGGGTTTCGGGCTTTTTGATTCAGTGTGCACACTTAGTCCTTTTTCTAAGAGAATTTACCCAAACAAATTTCTTTTTATGGCAAGAACTGAGTATAATGATGACATCATATTTTTCTCACACCTATGTACGTGAAATAGATGAACAACAAACTCTCAGTACTAAGTATCTACTTCACAATTCTTTGCAATGGAGGGTAAGGGATGAGACCCTCATATGAGACAGGAACTCCTTTTCTGTGTTTTCCTATATTTCCATGCAAAGCTGACCCTACAGTGGATACAGAAATAAAGAGAAAAAAGAGAAAAAACTAGCTTCAAAATGAGTTCAGCAGCACTTATGAACTACAAGCTGCTCAAAAATGAAGTTGTTTTTCAGTAGGAATGGTAGATATCCTCTGTTTTACAGAGCCATTTACAGCTGCAAGCGGAAAATGCAAATTGGTTATCTTTTCCGAGTTCCAGGGGAAAAAAAAAAAAGGAGGTCTGCAAAACAAGACACACCTGACTTAGGTACATTTATGTACCTAAAATACATAACATACTGTCATGGTTTAGGAATGGTATTCCCCAATTCAGTGTTCCTGTTCCCCCTGCCCTTCTCCTGTGGCAGGCTGGAGAGGACAATTAGAGGCACAAAAGTTAAAGATCACAGGTTGAAATGAGAAAAATTTATTGGAAACAGCAATGAGATAAGAAAATGAACAGTAACAGCAGCAATACTAATATCAGAGTGTACAAGAAATGTTATTGTGGAAACCCTCGACCATACCGGATTGTGCCACACTTCCCCAACCCAGAAGTAGACCCTTTCCCTGTTCCTGGAAAATGATGTGTGGTGGTATAGAATAACCTGCAGGTCCCAGACATGTGCCCTCATGGCTCCTGCAAAAATTAACCCTGTCCTGTCCAGAACCAGGACACATGCATACATGTATTTTAAGTATATTTATGTACTGAAGTCAACAAAGATTAATCTACTGGGTAAGTTGTTTAGGTGTGGGGTTTTTTCCTTCTTTCTCCAAAACTCATGTTATTTGAAATTGTTATCAAAATAACATTTTAAGATTCTGACTTGTTAACATCATCTTTTTCCTTCATTGACCTAGACATTCATCTTACTCCCAGAATTTGAGTGTTCAGTGCAATAGTAATCAAACACAGACATTTAATGGGAATTAGAATTTGTCCATGTCTCTCTTCTGCTTTTGATTACAATTTGTTTGGGCTTTGTTGTGTAGAGAGAATTATTCATCTGATCTGTGCCATGAAATTTCCCCTCAATTCTTAGTTTTGCAGAGCCTCATTTTTCTTAGAGTACTGCATCCATCTTTGGGCTTCCCAGTACAGGAAGGACATCAACCTGCTGGAGCAAGTCCAGAAGAGGACATCAAGATGATTAAAGGGAACACCTCTCCTATGAGGAAAGGCTGAGAGAATTGGGACTGTTCAGCCTAGAAAAGAGAAGGTTTCAGGATTGAGGCCTTCCAGTACCCAAAGAGCCTAGAAGATGGAGAGAGACTATTTACAGGGGCATGTAGTGACAGGAAAAGGGGTTATGACTTCAAATGGCTTCGAACTGAAAGAGAGTAGGTTTAGATCGGATATTAGGATGAAATTCTTTTACTGTGAGTGTGGTGAGGCAATGGAATAGGCTGCCCACAGAAGTTGTGGATGCCCCATTCCTGGAAGTGTTTAAGGCCAAGTTGGATGGGGCTCCTGGTCTAGTGGAAGGTGTCCCTGCCCGTGGCAGGGGGTTTGGAACTTGATGATCTTTAAGGTGCCTTCCAACCCAAGCCATTCTGTGATTCTATGACTCTGAAGTTCACAGGGTTGGTACATAAGGATGCAGTGAGGTGTTGTTGGCTAAAAAAATCACCGAAACATAGTATTTTATAACTGGAAAACAGAGCTTCGTTTAAGTTGAGTATCAATGTAAGGGTTTCCCCTGCGTGCTTCAAAAACTTCCTCAGCACCTCCTTCCTTTGGGTTTCACGCTGACTCCCTGCGGTAGTGCTCGTGGCGGAAACGCAATTGGTGAAGCGGACACCAAAATTGGGAGCGACGGCAGCAAGGTTCTCTCCCATCATCACTCGCAGACACCCCGCCGGGATGGCGGCACACACCGAGGATGTTCCACGTTGCCTCAGTGGGATCGCTGCGACGCCGCCTCGGCCCCTTCCCTCCCGGGGCGGAGCAGTTCCCGCCCGCCGTCCCGCCCCTTCCCTTCCCTTCCCCGCCCGCCGGACGGGCGGCCATGGCGGCGCCCGCGCTGCCCACGCCGCGGTACGGGCACCTGGGCCCGCGGGGGCCCTTCCGCGACGTGTACGAGCCGGCCGAGGACACCTTCCTGCTGCTGGATGCGCTGGAGCAGGACGCGGGCCGCCTGCGGGAGGCTCGGTAGGGCCGGCGCGGAGGGGCGGGACCAGCACCCTCCGAGGAGGGGTTTAATCTGCTGGGCGGCCGCTGTCACAGAGGGACGGGGCGCCCCAATATCAGAGGCGTCTTAAAGCTGTCAGTGTCCAAAGGAGGGCTGCGAAGATGGTGAAGGGTCTAGAGGGGGCATACGAGGAGCGGCTGAGGTCACTGGACTCGTTCAGCTTGGACAGGAGCAGACAGGACAGACCCCAGAGCTTCCCCGTGAGTGGCAGTGCAGGGACGGACACGGACCTTTTCTCTCTGGTTACCAGTGACAAGACCCGAGGGACCGGGTGAAGCTGTGTCAGGGAGATTGAAGCTGGGTATCAGGAACACGTTGTTCATTCACCCAGGGGGTGGTTGGACGGTGGAACAGACCACAGGGACGTGGTCGCAGCCCCCTGACAGAGTTCAGGGTGGGTTTGGACGACGTTCTCAGGCATATGGTGTTATTCTTGGGGTGTCCTGCACAGGGGCAGGAGTTGGACTTTGATGATCCTTGTGAGTCCCTTCCAACTCAGAATATTCTATGATGCCATGCATTTGAGCCCTGCTCTCTTTGAGGGGCTTCATATCTTTCATCATTTCTGTTGTTCAGCCTCACTGCAATAAATGTGTAATAAATGCTGTAGAAATGTAGCCCATACTGTTGAGATTGCATAGTTAATAGAAACTTTGATGTGAGGCACAGGAGAAACATACGTGTTTCCAAAAGTGGCTTGTGATCACCAAGAATCATCTGGATGGGCACCAGGAGGCCTGGCAGCCCGATGGGACAGGTGACATAATGTGAGCATTGAGGGCCATGGGACCAGCAAGTTCAGGAGCTGAAATCGATGATCCTTGTGAGTCCCCTCCAATTCAGGATATTCATGGTATTGTATGACTTCAGCATGTTTGGGAGAAGGACAGCACGTTTCATAACACTATCTCGACTAATTCTGTGTCTGTTGTGATGCTCTTATACGTTACAAATAAAAGTCATCCAGAGTTTCTCTCTTTAGAGTTGCGATCTGCCTTGAAATAGGATCTGGATCTGGTGTGGTTTCAACATTTCTAGCTTCTTCCATTCTTGGATCCAGTGCACTGTACATGTAAGTATAACAGCATTTAAACTGTTGCATGCAATAATAAAGAATGCTTAGCCCTCACATATATATTTCTCATTTTCCCATTTTAAAAACTGTTTACAAAAAAAATTAGCTCAGTTCTACAGCTAAGGAAATCAAAGCAAAAAGAAAGCCTGTTGAGCATTTCTGAGATTTGGACCAAGGACGAAGGCGGATGCACCACAACAGATCCTGAACTATTTACTTCAGGTTCTCTAACAATTAAGTAGTGCTGTGACTACAATTCCATTTTTCCATGCCTACACTTGTGTTTGCTGGGTTGAATCTTAAATTTTAGCCACCAGCTAGTCTTCCTGTGGTCTGATGAGATTAGTTACCTGGGTGTGGGTAGTAACTGAATTTTATTAGAGACTTGTATGAATATATATATTTATGCAGAGCTTAACGCTGAAGGGAAATCCTATATTTCAGCTTTCAGACAGCCATTAAAACTTACAGTGTAGCACTGAGTGGTTTAGCTGCTAATACAATGTGTGTATTTTACTGGCTATTTTTTGCTATTTACTTCCAAAGTAAAGGATGCTGAAATGGATATTTTCTTTGAGAGTACACAGATTAACATGTGGTTCATAGGGTTAAACTTCCATGTACTGTAGTCTATAACTTACACTTAGTAATATTTTGCTTTTAGATGTACAGATATCAACCCCATGGCAGCTTACTGTACACAGGAGACAGCTCGGCTGAACAATGTTCACCTTCAGCCAGTCATTACTGACTTGGTAAGATAAATGTTTCAGTAATATCTTCCTTATAGTTTTTGTAGTTTTTTAATACTTACTAGAGATCACACAATAGTTAAGAACATGTCCGGGTGGGTGTGGAATGTCTCCAGAAAGGAAGAATCCATGACCTCCCTGGGCAGCTGTTCCAGTGCTCTGTCACCCTCAATGTAAAGAAGTTCTTCCTCATGAGGTGGAACTTGTCATGGTCTAGTTTATGGTCATTGCTCCTTGTTTTGTTTCTGGGCACCACCGAAAAGAGTCTGGCACCATCCTCTTGGCACCCACCTTTGAGATACTTATATGCATTAATGAGATTCACCCCCCTCAGTCTTTTTTTCAGACTAAGCAGGTCCACCTCCTCCAGTCTCTTCTCCTAAGAGAGATGCTCCAGACCTGTAATCATCTTTGTGGCCCTGATATTGAAAAGCCTAGAACAAACTTTCTTTTAAAAAGCATGCATGGGGAGAAAGAAAACCAAAATGCCAAAATGTTTCTGAAAGAAGAGAAAACCAAACTACTCAAGCTCTAAAATTTAAAATTAAGCTCTAAAAAGTCATTGAATTAATGTAAAAAATAAATTCTGTAGATACAGTTTGGGAAAATGCTGGACAAGGAATTCTGTAGTGACTTGACATTATCATACCCCTTCCTCTAAAGCTATACAGTTCTTAGCTCTCAGCCTTTTCCAATTTATTTAGGACCTGTGTATGTTGTTACTTTTAGTTACTTACAAAATGTGATATGGAGAAAACCAATTTTCTCATCTCTTTAACCCTGAATATACATGTTTACAAAAGATGATGTAGATAGGCAACAATAAATGGGATTTAAACATGGATGAACAGCTTGCTCATACCTGAGAACTGAACTGCAGTTGTCAGAGATTGGTCATTTTGGCTAACAAATGTTAACTGATGATAAACTTAATATTCTTTTATATCTAATTTAAATTCTGAACTGGGCAAGAATAAAGTACTACCCCTGTGTCCACAGATGTGTCTCTTGCTTTTCTGCAACCTATGCATAACATAATCCTAAGACTATTGAAATTGTTCTGCTCTGCATGGGTACTTCTTCTTGATGCTTCTCCTGCACGTAGAAAGTAAAGGTTAATGTTCCTGAGTGAGGATGAAATGCTCAGAACATCCAGCATTATGTAAAACATTTGCATTCTTCGTGTTTTAAAAAAACACCCCCCACAAAAGAGTCATCAACTTCATCTACAGGTCAAAGGATTGTCTCCAAGATTAAATGGGAAGGTTGATCTACTGCTGTTTAATCCACCATATGTGGTAACACCTTCTGAAGAGGTAAGAAAAATTTGAAATACACGATAGAAATGGTATTTCTACTGTCAGAGGAGAGATGGCAAATCCAAAAGACCCTGCTATGTAAACTGCAAGGGTTTTTTTAAATAGTAAAGGATGCTGTAGGACCAGCACTGATTTAGTGAAAATGCTGGAGTTCCCTATAAACTCTACATGGGAATAAGGATTGCTAGCTGCTGCTTCTCAATACCTGCTTCCTCCATCAAGTATAAACCATGTAGTGTCACTGCGAGAGGGTACGGAGAAACTACACGCAGACCAATATGATCAAGAGGCAGAATCCCGTTTATTATGTGTTACAGTTTCCATTATATACTTTTCTTACACATACATGTTCTTACACGATTGGTTGGAAATAGTTAAACACACTTTTCAGCACTTAGTACTTGCTATCCTGTGATTGGCTCATACGTAGTTGTCCAGGCACATCTTCTTGCCTTTTCTCCCTGCACTTTCTCTCTGCCCTTTTTCTCCGCCTGTTTCTCTTTGCTGCTATCTCACAGTTAGCATTCTTGCAGGCTGACATCAGTGCCAGTACTTTTCCTGAGGTAAAGTCCTTGGTTGATTCAGGCTTAAGGCCCACTAACAGCTTGTCCACAGCCTGCTCTTTAGACAGGTATCCCACAATGTAGGACTTCTGTTAGGCATGCTAAGGAATTCTTATGGAAGACTTTCAACTGAAAATGCATTTATTTCCTGCAGATTAAAAATCCTCTGCTTCTGCAGATTCCTACTGTTGAAATTTGACTCTATAAACACTTAAGGGGTTTTCTGACCACCTTCCACTTGGCAAACAAGCTCATAAAACATTACAAGAAAATGCATACAAGGAATGTGACAATGTAGCTCTTTTAATTCAGTTTAAGAATAGAACTTGAAACAAAATAGTATGTTCCTCCTGTAGAAAGTAGTCTTGAAGTAATTTGCTGCATAAACTAACCTGCTGAATCAAAATTGTCACACTTCTAATGGCAGACACCTAAAGATAGAGGTTATAGTGATGTTTCTCTTATAAATATCAGTGACAATTCTATCGTTCTACATTATGACAGTCTTTGTTTTCATTCTTCCTAGGTGAAAGGCCATGGAATAGAGGTATCCTGGGCTGGTGGCAAACAGGGCAGAGAGGTAATGGATAGAGTTTTCCCATTAGTACCAGACCTACTTTCACCAGGAGGATTATTCTACTTGGTCACAATTAAAGAAAATAATCCAGGTGATCACTGTCCTTGGACATTTAAATGTGCCAAACCAGTTTAAACACTATTAATCAAAACATTGATCACAGCTAGACTAAAAATACAAGCAAATTTATCAATATTAAGACCTCCTCAAGCTAGTTTGGAAAATGGTGGTATGTAGGACCCCGGCAGCTCTGCAAGAGTTCAGTTCCAAGTCTGAGAGGTGACTGTAAATCTTCTGAACTGATTAACCAAGCCAGGCAAATCCTTTCTCATGGAAGAGAACAGTGGTGTTAAAAGGCAAAAGGCCTAAGCTGGAAATGTGGTATCTTTCATTTTAAAGGTGTAGGGAAAAGATTTGGGCTTGTTTCTTCTGATCTAATGTTAATGGCTACAGGTTATCAAGTAATTTTAAGAAGACAGATTATTCTTCACACCCGATTTACTAGGCAGCTTTTGGGATACAATGCTGCAAAATCTCCTTTTTCCTTTCTCCTACAGTTTAGCTTTATACTGAATTTTTCTTTGTTATTAATAGAAAATACTGAACTTCAGTTAGTAAACTGTAAGTTTTATTTGTTCTTGGTGGAAGATGATTTTGCATAAAAATTATTGTCTGAAAGAATAAGAGAACATAGTTTTTAATCTTTACTTTACAGTTTACATTTGACAGATATTTAGCACTGTCTTTCATAACCATTTTCTAATTCAGTTGTAAACACTGAACTTTCAATTACAGATGAAATTCTGGAAACAATGAAGAAAAGTGGCTTAGAAGGCACACAAGTACTTTCCAGGCAAGCAGGACAAGAGAAGCTGACTATCCTCAAATTTAGGAAGTCTTGATAATTCCTCTTCACCTTCCAGAGGTAGTAGGCATGCAGAAGGTTGGACACCTCATTGTCAGCTGAACACTGAAGTTGTCAAATTAATTTTTACACCAAGATTTTCACCCTCTTAGGGTGTATTCTCACTTCCTGATTACTGCAGTGAGACTGATCAAGACTCTGTATTTATATTTATTCTGGATGTGAACCAGCTATTGCCTGCTGGCAGAGGTACTGTTATACTCTGGCTATCTGCAGGACAGTTGTGGGGGAACCATAAAATAACCTACCCTGCTGCATTTGTACTTAAGCACCCAAGGCTTTTTCATCTATAAATAGGTATTTGTACATTTGTCATTGTGTCTTGTTATAATAATGTACTTGATATAGTCCCTCCTGTTTTTATAGCTAGTTTGTAGCTACCACTTTTGAACCAGTGGTACTCCTTTTGATGTAGTATCAGGCACCTTTACGGGTCTAAAGCACAATGAGCAAGTTTGTTTCTGTCAGAAGGAAAAGGTGCACTTCTGAACAGAAAGGTGAAGTGTCTTTCCTGTGCCGGGTCCTGCCCGTGGGGCACCACAACCCCTGCAGTGCTGCAGGCTGGGGCAGAGTGGCTGGAAAGCTGCCCAGCAGAGAAGAACCTGGAGGTGCTGGTCGACAGCAGCTGAACATGAGCCAGCCTGTGCCCAGGTGGCCAGGAGGCCCAGTGGCATCCTGGCCTGGATCAGCAACAGTGTGGCCAGCAGGAGCAGGGCAGTGACTGTGCCCCTGTGCCACAGCTCAAATCCTGTGTTCGGTTTTGGGCCCCACAATTCAGGAAGAACATTGAGGTGCTGAAGCATGTCTGGAGAAGGGCAACGGAGCTGGGAAAGGGTGTGGAGGACAAGTCTCATGAGGAGCAGCTGAAGGAGCTGGAGGTGTTTAGCCTGGAGAACAGGAGGCTCAGGAGACACCTTGTCACTCTACAAGTCACTGAAAGGAGGCTGCACCCAGGTGTGGGTCGGCCTCTTCTCCCAGGTAACAAGTGACAGGATGAGAGGAAACAGCCTCAAGTTGCGCCAGGGTTGGTTTAGATTAGGTATTTTTAAAAAAAAAAATTCACACAGGGTTGTCAAGCTTTGGAATTGGTTTCCCAGGGAAGTGTGGAGTCGCCATCCCTGGAAATGTTCAAAAAACATATGGATATAGCACTTGAGGACATCGTTTAATAGTGAACATGGAAGTGGTGGTGGGTTGGTTGGACTTCATGACCTTGACAGTCTTTTCAACCTTAAGAATTCTATGATTAAAGGCATGCTATTCTTCTCCTGAAGTCTTCTGGGCAGTAACACGGTGATTGTGCTCCCTTTTATGCCATTTTATGCCATTCAAGGAGAATACTACTATGGAGTAATCTAGATGAAGAGTAGTCATCCATGAAAAGGTATTAAGGAGATAAAAAGCATGCTTTTAAAAAGGCTAGTTCCTGGGTAAGTGAAAACAACGACTGTAAGGAAGTAGAGACACGGAATAAAAGTCCTTTCTCAAAATCACTATCCAAAATAGGAAGGTATTTCCTGACCAACAGACCCCAATGCCCAATGAAGAGCTTTCCTGTGCAGTGACCTAAAAAAATCTCTCCAGGAGACTGAAAAAAGGAGGGTTTAGACAGGCAAAAGTGGAGGTGCTGTTAGCACAAACATGCCTGTGCTGTATACAAGAAATTATAATTCTTGAAACTACTGAGGCTAAAAAAAAATTGCAGTTCATTAACCTCAGGACTTTGTTTTACCTTGTAAATAACTTGTTAAGAGAAACTTTGTGGCCATATGTGATATAAAGTATTTACACACTGAAAATTTTAAGCAAAGTTTTGATTTTGTGGTGACCAACTAGTCACTTCTGAGAAGCTATACTGCAATTTGCCTGCTTCCTACTTCTATAACTTCTTTGACTTGATAGCAGACCCTTAGCAAAGCCACACTTTTTTTTTTTTTTGCTTCAGTTTTCCCTTACAAAAGTGTTAGGAGAAGGTTTTATGCACAGCAATTTTGTTTTTCTGTAGAATCGTGGGGTTTGATGTTATAATCACAGGCACAGGGCTGTTTGAATGAACAAAAATGCTGTCACAGCCTTAGACCCCTCTAGAAGTAGATGTAGATAAGATGTAGTCAAAACATGCAATAGAATCAAGCTACAGGTTTAACAAAAGGCAGTTTTAATTAAACTACCTAGATTTTAGTTATCACTAAAGAATTAGTTTTAAAATAGGTAATCAAAGAGAAAAGAGGGCAGTCATCTGGCACATTAGATCACAACACTCAACAGTGTATAGTTTTAAGTTATAAAGGACAGAATAATGAAAATCAGAACAGAAAGTGTAATAAAACAACATGCTTTGAACAAAAGAATGATTGCACTGAACTACCTAACAACTGGCTATTTGGAAATGGAAATACAGGTATTATCTACTTAAGTAATTCATGAGGCAGTTCTCCTGGCTCCAATTTGCCTGCTGCAACTTTGGTGGAAGTACTTCTCAAAATGCACTCCAAATGAGAAGGCAGGTGACTTCTACCAGAGGTGATCCCTGTTATGCTCCCATCATCCTGTTGAAGACTGGGAACTAGTGACACAACAGGTAATTTTTTTTTTAAATTTTGAAATTTGCCATCTACAGATGTATGCATGTACACTTAGCATTTGTTAAGGTCTGCTAGAAGAGTTTAATATGGCTCTTTTCAAGCATTACCTGGTTAACCCCAGCTGGCCTTCAAATCAGTTACTGACCTCACAAATAAGTTATTTAGAATAACCAAAGTGATGCAACTGAGACAATCCTCGAGGTTTAGCATCAGTAACTGTGACACAAGAGAGCTGCTACCTACTTTGTCTTTTCAGCTAGACCTTTTTGATACCAGTTTTAAATCCTTTCCATTTTCTCTTAAAAAAAAAGGTCAAGGAATTTCTCCTCTGGAAGCCCAGTCTTACCTGTTAAAAATATAGACTTCAGTAATCAAGAGATAAAAATCATTTCTAGAGCTCTCACCTCAAAAGTGACCAACTTTGAGAAAACATACAGAACCTAAAATTTATACTGTTAATGCCTGAAAGTTTATCACACAGAGGAAGAGACAGCAATCCAGAGACTACAGAGATTGACCCAATTTATTTATTCCCCTCTTTTATTGACTTTTCAAAGAAAACCACCACAAATATCATCCAGGTTGGAATATATTAGTATGCTACCGCTGTTAAAAAAAATAAAAGGCATGAAAAAAATGTATAGTTGAAGGCTATTAAATTCTGATACATCTGTATGCTCACTTAAGAGTCCTTATGATTATAGGACAGTGGAAGTACGGTGGACATTCAGCGATAGCTACTTTGCCAGCTAATGAAGATAAACAAAGATTGATCAGTGTGTATGCCTTCTCTTTAGAAACCAATCAGCAATAAATAGTTGGTGTTATTCATTGTCATGCAGGAATGATTGTGCTCTCTATTTAGTTGGGCTTCTGAGTTTTCATGTTTTTAGGCTGCTGGATGGCTGAGGAGTTTTGGGAAAATTTTATGCTTTAACAGAAGATTATCACTGTAGTTTCATGCCTTAATGTCTAACAGCAACAACAGTTTTTTTTCCCCCCCAACAGTCCCATAAGAGGGACTATTATGAATGCGTCATAATCAAAAATCAAGTCTTTATACCACCTCTTTTATATTCACCTGTTATATTAAGAGGTATGATCTGGGTTAATTACATGACACCATGTTAGAATATGCCTAAAGTAAGAGGTTTTTAATCAACTATGCTGTGGCTTAAACACCACTTCTCAGACATAACTCTGCATTATTTCTGAAATTTTTAACATATCTTAAAAATATACCAATTAAAATAAATTATTGTTATCTATTTCTTTATATCAAAGAAGAATCTTCAAACTTACAAAAACAACAGTCCAGAGGTAAATATGTGTCGTATTCCACTAGTGAAGAATTGAAAGTAACTGACATTATTTCCAAGTAGTTAGCTTCTTTCAGCATACAGTTTACCACCTGCTCTTCACGTTTGCTCGCAGAAAGAAGAAAGACAGTCTAATTTCAGAAGAATGTCTCTCGACAGAGTGGACACGTGGATTTGTTGCTGGATGTGAACCATTTATACTGAAAAAAGAGAAATACAGCTGTTTAATATACAAATGCAAGCTGAATATCAGGAATGCTGTACATCAATAGTAATCATTATCTGCCAATGAATAGAACTACCAAAACATTAGCTATATTTAAAAAAAAAAAAAACAACAAGAAACAGTAAAAACAAAAAACCCTTTTTAACTTGTGCATGTATGGGCAACCTGGTTTAGTGGAAGTGTCCCTGCCCATGGCAGGGGGGTTGGAACTAGATGAGCTATGAAGGTCCCTTCCAACCCAAACCGCTCTATGATTCCAGGATATTTGGCCTATTTAAAAACATTTAGTCAAGGTACTTACCAAGCAAGCTGAATGAAACTTTTTCTTGCATGTTCTGCAAGCTTTTTTGGGAAGAGAATAGTTGGAACCATGAATGACTGAAAAGCAGATCATGCAATCTTCAACGCCTTCAAAACGTTTATCAACATTATTTTTCCACAAAGATAAACCTTCCATAATACTTCCATTCTAACAGAGGGAAAAGAGCTGTTAATATTGTAGAATTCCTTCAGACTATACTTACTATTATTCAAAAACACATGAAGGAAACAAAGCCTGAAGGCTTTATAATCTGAAATTATATACAATACATGCAGTGAGTAATTTATGATAGTCTAATCTACAGAAATGCAAGTATTCATCACAGAGGCAGAATGCACTTAGGAGCACTTAAAAGGGGATTTTGAAATTTTCAATCACTGTTTTGTTATAACCACAGATGATACAACCTCAGCAACCACTGGTCTTTTAGAGAATTTCATGGACTGGGTTTTCAGGTTTGACTTTTTTTTGGTGTTGTTTGGTTAGGGTTTTTTTCAAATTATAGTTGAGATGGCATTGCCACATGGGGCAAACACTGGCCCGTGTCTTAAGAGATCTGAATTTTCAACTTGGGCTATGGATTTAACAGGACTTAGCAGGCTGATCATTTTACCTCTCTTTAAGCATCTGGGAAAAAGCCGATGTTTAGAGTGACCCGATGCCTGTGAAGTTCTTTGTGATCTACTCATGAGATCCGTTATACAGATCTGTACAACACTGCATTACCAGGAATATTTTTCTATTATATGGACTTCTAAAGTTTTCAAAACTAGGAGCTTTCTCTAAACCCACCTGATGTGTAAGGTATGTGCTTAACTGTAGCATCCAATTGCGCCACTGCTGAACGGCCACACCAACCCTCTTTCCACTCTCAACCGTGATGGATCCCAGTGGGTAATTTGGTGGAAGCTGTATTATTAGCTCAATAAAGATATCATCAACTGAATAGGTAGCAATGACTTCTCGTGTTGCAGACCGAGCTTTTACCTATGAAAAAAAATGTACATATTAAAAAAACTCCAGAGAGATACTCACCATCTCTAGTCTTTATATATATACATAATATAAACTATAAATACGTTACTATACACATTAAATAATTTCCTTAGACCGGGTAAACATTCTTCTCAAAGAAAACAAAAATCTACTTCTATCTTGGCAAACTAAAAAGAAATGACCAGCCATTTTCCAATCTACTGATGGATTACATTTTTTAAAAAAGCAAGAAGTAGTACATTGATAACAGTATCTTCCACTTCCTCAACTTCTCCAACATCCTAAAACCCATTCTTTCATTTTTTTTCTAAACAGAATATTAATAAACATCAATTTAATATATTGATACCAAGCAAAATTATGTTTCATCAGTCATTTAGAACAACAAAAACACAAACATATAAAACACTCAGAACCACAGCCTGGTTGTGAGAAGTCAGATTTCTTAAAATGTCTGCAAAAAAACTGAAGGAAATAAAAAGAAAGGACAGAGAAGTCTTACTAACCGTCATGCCATTAAATAACTGTGTGCTGGTCTGCACAGAAGATATTTCCTGGGAGGAGAGCACACTGCTGACATATTTGCTTGTAAATTTATCTACAACATTGAAGACACGTTTCTCACAGCTGTTCCACCAAAGCCTGACCATGGCCGGCAAGTCTTTCAGTGTGATGTGGTACACAGAGCAGGCCAAGTGCGGGATCTGGGATGACAGCGCTCCTGTCCCGGGGAGGGAAAGAAAGGATGCTCAGATACTCTTGACACATCAGTCATGGATGTTGGTGCCTCCACACCACATACAAAAATTCTGATCTCAAAAGAACTGCGGTAATAACCAGAATTTCACATACGTGTTCCTATTATTGCTACTCTGAGGGCTTGTTTGACTCAGCTGTTCTTCCCAAGGCTGGTTTCTTTGTTTCTTAGCTTAACACTTCACACCTCAAAATTCACAGTCTAGTTTAGAGATGACCACTATGTGGACTACCATAAATCAAGAATAATTTTATATTGTAGAAATTACAAAATGCTCACTTTGGAGGGAAAAGGAATAAGATGTTTGGAGAACAGCTGAGGTTTGCAGTGTTCGTGCACAGAAATGGCCTCAGGTTGCACCAACAGAGGTTCAGATTGATATTAGGAAAAAATTCTTAGCTGAAAGATTGTTTAAGCATTGGAACAGGCAGCCCAGGGAAGTGGTGGAGTTGCCATCCCTGGAGGTGTTCAAAAAACAAGTAGACAGGGCACTTATTGATATGGTTTAGGGGCCACGGTGGTGTTCGATCAAAGGTTGAACTCGGATGATCTTGGAGGTCTTTTCCACCTTAATGATTCAATGATGAGATAAAGGAAATCTTTCCCTTGGGATATCATGTCAGTAATTCTTTCTTACTGTCATCCAGACAAATTGTTCTGCAACACAGTGATGTTCAAGCAAAAAATTAAGAAATGGAAGCTCAGTTTCTTTGCTTATACCTACACAGGTACATAAAATAAAAACTTCAATGAAGAAACTTTAATATTCTTTTTCATGTTTCTCAGCTAAAAAGAGATGGGTATTTTCTTTCTTCATCGATTAACTGGGTCTTCTGAACAGCATGACAAAAACAACACACAGTGTCTCCAACATTTAAAATACATATATTAAAATATTTTTTAATTTTTTGTATTTATAGATTGAAATGCAAGAAAAAATGGAAATTCTATTTAGCATTAGAAAGATATATCTAGAAGCAATGGTCCCAGAATAGATCACATATCTTTAGTGTTTTGGAATCTTTACATTCAGATTTCAATAGCAGCAATGTATATTATTCCTGTTTTTTGTTGTCCTTGATTTTCCTGATAAACACTTCAACTTGGACAAAGTTTCAAATGGGGAGTGTTAGCCAAAGATTTCTAAACATATGTATGTATTTGTCTCTCTGTGTCATCTGTTTTATAGGTAAGATTTTCTAAATAAGTATTTTTAAGCAAAAAAGACCATATTTAAACTTCTGTAATATAACAACTCTCTCAAATACACAAATACAATTTTTACTAACCTTTAACATCTAAATGAAGCTCTTCAGTAAAGAAGGTTTTTGTGTCCTTATTTGGAACTTCTGAAGTTGGCCCAGAAAAGACAGGGTTTTCAGGCATAAGCCTGAACAAGTGATACAGCAGTTTATTCAAGCTTTTAGTTCTTCTAAGGTATTGTGAGTAGAGAACTCGCAGCTGGTACCATTAAAAAAAAATACACAAAAAATACAAAACACACTTTATATCATAAATATAGCTTATTCTGTAAATAATACAAATATGTCCTTGCAGGGAGGAAAAGCAAGACTGTGATTCAGAACAAGCGTTTAGAAGAGCAGTTTAGTTCTCTGCACCATTTTGAAGGATTAGAAGATCGTAATATGTAGCAAGCTTCTTTGAAAACTCAAGAAAGAATCATCTATTAATGAATCTTAATTCTTTATTCCTCCAATATTACCACCCTCAACTATAGCAGTGCAGAAATCTAAGTCCAGGGATGCTTTCAGATTTTCACTAATTCCACAAAAACAAGAGGTAGGATTACATAATTAATAACAAGGCTGGATGAAGCTTCAAGATTCAAACTAAATAAGTAGTTTAAGAAATTCAGTTAAAATGAAAAGACTGAACATATACCTGAGAAGAAGCTGCTTTGAAGAAAGCTAATGTTAACTTCCAAGTGAGAAGATATCCCAGAACAAGGCAGAACTCATCACTCAAGGGCTGAATAACTGCAAATTCTCCAACTGGAATGCATTCCAGGATGTTTTCTAGCAAGAGTTCTTGAGTGGCCAGGATAGACATAAGAGCTGCTGGAGGTGATCTATGGGAAAATGTTATCTGGAATAGTAAACTCATTGAGCACAGCATTAACTGAATTTATGTTCATAGCCTTCCTAGAAAGTCGTGGTTGTAAAGCCATGCATGCAGAACATAAAAAGGGGGCTTTTGTAGCAGGAAAATTTACTTTCGAGTTTACACATCGGTGCTATATAGAATTTTTTTAATTGGTTTTTCCCCTTCTTACACAAGACAAATTTAAACTGAATGCTGATTGTTTAATCTGAAGTGGTCTGTGGCTGAGATGATTCAACCTACATCATGGATAGCTGCTTTGCTTGCCTTCTTATCACACCAACAAAGGACCAACTAAGCAGTGGATCTCCTAATCATTGCTGGGTTTGGATTAAAAAGCCTTTTGCAGCTCCACACTTAGGAAAGGTATTAATCATTGGGCTGAGGTTATAAAACAAATTTCAACCAGTTACCATTAACCCTCTTCAAACCATAGACTATTGGATTCAAGCTGTATAAAGCAGGTTGATTTTGGAGTTTCAAGTACCTGAAATTATCTGTGCAGATGGATACATCTGAACACAAGTAAAAATCTGTCAAGATTTTCCAATATGAAGCATACATATGGCACTTAGTCTAGTAACTGTACCTAAAAACAACTGTAAATACTTATCTGGTTTTAGCAAAGGCAGATTTAACCAATTATATTGAATATTTTAAATATTTATGACCCTATTGTCATAGCCATGTCATTTTTTTCTTTTAACATCTCCTGACAGACAACTAGTTTACTGCAAATTTCAACCATACAACACATTTTAAAAAATATGGAAAACAGTCTTTAAAAAATGAGGGAAAAAATACACACAATGCCAGCTCCTCCTCTTCATCACCATAGGATTTGAGATTTTCATCATCAAATTTAGGCAATTCAGGCATTAATCTAGAGAAATATAGAAAGGAATTAATATTAAATTTTTTAATAATTTTAATAAATTATTTTAATATATGTGATGGGTAATTCTTTGCTTATCAATGTCAATATAAATAATGGCAATAAAATAGTGGCAATTATTCCTTAACATTCCCACAGATCTTTAAGAGATGTGTCACCATGGCAAAGACAGTTCAAGAGTGACATGAATGAGCACGTAGCCTTGCTCAGTTCTCTTCCAGGTCTCTTACATTTCCTGAGTCATGCTAAAATAAAACAAAATTCTCTATCTGAATAAAGTTATTGCACATACTGTTTTTCAAATTCTGTATTCTCTCTTTAGGTATTAGAGATATCCAAGAAGTTCACAAGAATAGTACCTATTTTTATTCACTTTCCTAATGTCTTACCTGAGTTAGTGAAAATAAAATGTCATACTATTCACTGATCATGTCAGACCCTGATCAAACCTGGAACCTTTCAGTTTACATTTTAGGATTCATTTGGGGGTAAAAATAAGTAGCTTTATAGTTACCATACTGATATCTATCTGTGATACAGAAAATTGTATCTTCATGTACTGCAGCAAAATTTCTCACTATATATTAAGTCTACTTTTACAATTAAATTTAGCATTCATAGTTTTATATAATGATCTCCAACACGGAACACAAATTGCCCAGTTAAGAATTTTCTCCCATAACAAAACAGGGTTTTGCTAAACATGCAGCTGTAAGTGCACATTTAAAAAATAAAGGGTGGGGGGCAGGGTGAGAGGTGAAGGAAGTGAGAAATTTGTTGACTCTTACTTATACAGCATATGGTAGACAGAAATCTGTACAGGTCGAGCCCGAAACAGCAACAATGGAGAGAGAGTGTTCAGTAGAGTCTGGAGTTTATCTGGAAGATTTGTTTTCTGGCCTGCAACAAACTTCGGTGGCAGTTTATGGTTTAACAACTGGTCCTTCGATATGTAAGTTAGAGCTTCACCCAAAGATGTTAACACAGAGTTCTGAAAAGAACCTTCTGATGCATTTTTGGTTTCTCCTGTATAAAACAAGACAAGCCGTGATGCAAACTGTGTGGATGGTATCACAAGCAAGCATTGCTACAAATAACTCAAGACTGCACTTAGCAGCATCACCTAAACTTACGAATCAGTAGGTTAAGTGCAATTAATTTCCTAATTAGCGCGTAAGTGTTAAAAAATCTGAGTTTATATAAACTATATTGACATAATATTCCTATAAATTCAAAAATACAGCCCATTCAGTTCTATTTCAGAACAGCCTGGCTATTGCCCTCTTTGCCATATACTTGCCTGTGATTTTCACCAACAAAGGTAACAGCAAATTGTGAATTCCCTCAGAAAAGAATTCTTTCCATTCACTGATCAAGTTCTTAGGAAGATTTTCAATAGTTTCAGGAGCTGCTGCTTCAAAGTAAGCACTAAGGGCAGATGCCAAGTCACAACTAACACAAGCAAAAATCTGTACAAGTGGGACATGATAAAGGGAACGGTTTTCACTTGTTGTCTAGGAGGAAATAAAAAAGAGAAAGATTTCTTAACCATAAATTTGCTTTAAAATATGTTTCACATTCCCTGTCTACACCAGAAAGCGTAAGTTCAAAGAAGATTCAATTGCAAGGCCCATTTGAAAATTATTTGGGGAGGCAGGCAGTGTTTAAAAATGTAAATTGTACTCCAGTAAGACTTCCTGAAAAGAATTTCCAAGTCTCACCAACATTTAGAATCCTGGATTGCTTCCATTATATAACCTTCTTTATAATGACAGAAAGAAAATTCAAACAGAAGGTACCACACCTGGAGCACTTGTACAGTCCAGTGAGACAAAACTGATCTATGAAAGTGCTTTCACTCTTCTCCCTCAAACATAAAAGCTTTACCAAAATCATATTTGCATTTCCAAATTACGAAAGGGAATTGACAACACGCTATTAAAAACTGGAACTTATTGAAGTGGCTGTTAGAAGAATATTTCTTTTCCCCCATCATAGCTGCTTCTTTTTATTTTTGTTCTTACTAATTGCCCCAGAAAGGAGCATAATTATAAATTAAAAACATTCCCAAGCACTTAGTCTACACAAGATTTTCACATAAGTTCGTTATTTGTTTTTTTAAGTTTTAAAAAAAGAAAAAAAGATAGTTTTGAGGCTCATACAGTATAGGTAAGATTAATCCTGAGACCAAAAAAAGTCACATGGAAGTTTCCAGCCTGCCTTTCTAAGTGCATAATAACAGAGTGAAAGATTCTGTATCTTTATTTGCTTAATTAGGAAGTCAGCTGACTACTGACCTGTTTCCTAACAGCGTTAAATAAAATTTTGATATTTCCTGTGATCAGTTAGACATTGAAATGCAGATGCTGCTTTTCATTCAGTTCCTTTTTATGCATCATGTTAGACTTTGGTCTTAAAGGAATATTATTTTTGAACACAGAGATCTACAACATATATATATACAATAAGAAATAGGAGAGTATAGCTTTTCAACTACACACAACCTTTGTGAAAGCCCAGGATTTTATGCAATTCTTTTTAACATTGTGTCAGATGTTTGCTACACTGAGATTGCAAGTGTCCCTGCCATATGCAGGGAATGATCAAAAAAGGTAATCACATCAAAAGTGAGGATGCTTTCACATTACCTCTAACCAAGCCAGCATGGAGCACATGATGAAGTCCCACTCATTATCAGCCAAGGGAGCTGTGGAATACTTCAGCAACAAGGGAAGGTAACGGATCATCTCGATGTTGAAACCAAGCAACTGAGCACTTGTTTCTTTCAGATTGCTGTAAGAAGAACACAGCCAAAGCTTACATATCTTCATGTGGCAGACATGAGTATCTATATTCTTGCCTTCACTCCTCCTCTCATGACAAATTAGTCTGGCACCACCACACTCTGCCCTATGTGCTTTTGACACTCTGTCTATCAAAGGCCGAGTGCTACATTAGCTGCCAAGACTAATAAGAGTCCTAAATTACAGATTCATAAATTTTTTAAATTTACGCATTCACTCAAGTAATATATTTATATAACCTATGAAATTTAGCAATTTTAATTAAATCAATGCAAGGAAAATAATAATTTTAAGTTAGTAATTTAAGAAAAAAAAAAGCCCTCAAATCTTCGAATACCATACACTGTAAGTGTCCAAATATTGTACATTATAAGTTTAGATTAGATATTGGTGAGGCCCTGGCACAGGTTGCCCAGAGAGGCTGTGGCTGTCCCACCCCTGGAAGTGTTCAAGGCCAGGTTGGATAGAGCTCTGAGCAACCTGGTGTAGCGGGAGGTGTCCCTGCCTCTGGCAGCGGGGTAGAATGAGATGAGCTTTATGGTGCAAGCCACTCAATGTTTCTATGATTATTATCAGACTTTGTTGCCAGGATTTTTCTCACTATAGTCAAGACAAACGAATCTTAGTATATCTTCATTCCTTGCTGGGAGCTTTTCAAGTTATATTTTTAGGTCCAGAATTTGAAAAGACAGACAGAATCTAAGTTTGGTATCCAAGTTTTCTTCCTGCCACTGAAATAAGCAATCAGAAGTTGGAACTGAATATCCAGCAACACCTACAAAATTCAAAAGTTGGTCAGTTCTAAATGCTTTTGAAAACAGTTGACATCTAGGGGCATTTAAAAAAATCCCTTCGTTTCCCAGCCTTCAACCATCCAGGTAATTTTCTGCAGTATGAGTTATTAAATACTTAAAGACAAGTATATGAAACCAACTGATGCGGTTTGAAAAAAGACTCAATATGCAATAATAGAACAGTGGATGCCAGTTGTAATGTACAGACTGATTTTGTTTGAGTTAATAACTAGTCTGTATTTTTAAATGCTTGTCTTAGAAATGAAAAGAAGTCAAATTATCTTCAAGTTGCACCTACCAGCTAAAGAGAAAGCTGTCCTCACTGTCATTTTTCCAAGATATAATGATTTTCAGTATTCCAGATAGTAGATGATCACAATCAACACTTCTATCATTCAGGCAGGAGTTCAAAATGGAAAGACATCCAAATGCTCCTATAACATAGCAAAAATTCATATTCAGTAGTCTTAATTATCAAGACAAAACAAATGTTAAAATGCATGTCAAATGACTGGATCATTTTATTTGAATGTAACATTAATATCATAAGACAGCTGGGATAATACCTAAGCTTTCTTCCTTGAACATGTGATCCACAGGCGCCATTGTTAAATGAGAAATACTATATCCAACCCATACTTCAAAAAAACCCAACACCTTCTATAAGATTGATAGTTTATACAATTAACAAAAAGGAAAAATACCCGCTAAGATGGAAATCTCTTTGTGCTACTAAAAACGTAGTGTGCTAAGCAGTAATTTGGACAGATAACGAAGGAAATGCAACTGTGAGTTGTGAATTCTAATATTAATGGAGTGTTAATTGGAGTTCTTGTTGGAATGTTAATTTTTATTTTCAGAGTGAAGTACTACTGCTGCATTAGCACTGTTTTCCATTGTTAAGAAAAACTGCATTTATCTAGATTTCTTGGAGAAAATGGACATTTCCTACAAGCACGATGACAAAGAAAATAAGGCAAAGTACCACATATGCAGAGCAAAAGCAACCAAACCAAGCCCTGCTTCACTTAAACAGCAGAGCAACAATTTACAACTACTTTATCAGCACTTTCCTGACCTGAAAAGAAAAAGACCATTGGAACGGTAAGCTACAGCCTATGTCCCATCTAATGTGAATTTGGATATATGTTGCCTGCTCAGGAATCCCTAGAAAACTGTGAAGCATCAGAAAGGAAATGCAGATTATAAATAGGAGCATCCCATAACAGGTGAGGAGCAAGGATTCTTTTTCCCATTTTCTTCTGTTTAGAGTTTCACAGACACAATTTTTGCCTCACTGGTTCAGTCAGAAAGCCAAGAAGGCTCAACTAACTTCAAAGAGTAAGAGTTAGGGAAACTACCATAGCAGAAGGATTTCTTAAGATTCCTCTCCGTTGCTGCATGACACTAACACCGATAATTTTCACAATTTAAGGACACCCCTTTGAAGAATTCGTATCTGAAATCCTGAGGACACTGCCAAGGAACAGATTTAAAGTCACCAAAGATAGGGGTGTTTTTCAATTTAAGGAAGCACAGTCCTCTTAGAAACCACAAAACCTACATTTCAGTTTTTATACAGACTGATCAACAACAGCATATGCAAGAACACACAAAAGCAGAACTGGGAAAAAATAGAAAGTACTTTCCTTTTAAATGACATCTAATTCATAAATGTGTGTGAGCATTTCCAAATTATTTTCTTGAAAAGAAAACTTTTCCTGAAAAGCAACTTTTCACATGTTTGTGAAAATATAGACTCAAATTAAGTGGGTATATTCAAAGCAATAGTATAACACATCTCAATCAGCACAGCTGCTGTAGGTGTTTGTAGACCAGTTCTGACTGAGCACACTGTATGCCATGCACTGGAGGAACTACTCAAAAATTGTATGTAAACTGTGAAAGAGTTCTTGCCAAAGCATCTAAAGACAATGATGACACTACTGGTTGACAACAGCAATATTTTTGCATACTGTGTAGAGCCTGAATGGTTAACTGAAAACTTTGATATTTACAGGTGTGTTTAAATAAGACAAACCACACAAGAAGTACAACAATATCAAAATGCTTTTAACAATTCACCCTAAGTCCTTTAGGTCCAATTTTGCACCAGGCAAAATAGCTTGTAATTTCTGAATAAGGCAGAAAACTGTCTGGAAGAAATATGTAACTGAGAAAACATATCTTTCTAGAAAAAATAATATTATTATAGTTAATGCATTTTACCTAGAAGCAAACATTGCAAAATAGTGTTCTTAAATTCTAATGAACTAGACTGAGGGAGGTAAGAACATACTCACCATCAGTGCTGGAAAGATCTGTCTGTGTGCATGTCATAAGTTTGGCCACACAGTGGAAAACAAGTTCTCTCTTTTCCTCCTCAATTAAGAAAGGTGATAAACACTGGAGTGTATGCAGTCTGCCCTCTGTTAATGGCAGAAACCTATTCATACAAGCAAAACAGCAAGAATGAAATGAACCCAAACATTTAACTAGAAAACAAACTGTAAATTGTTTCATAATGATCTAATCTCCTCTGATGTAACTAATCCCACACACTAAAACACAGTCTCACTTTCATGTGCCCCACACATATATCACCTAGTTTTCAGTCTTCAGTTGTCATTTGTCAGAATCAGGATCATTTAACATTATCAACATGCACAACAAACTGAAAGTTTATAGGCAGCAGTATTGAGATACCCTTCTGTCGTCTTAAAAAGCTCTTTCCTCTCCCAGGACACACTGTTCTCTGCACGCATCACTTTAGCCATGGTTAAGGACCACAGTCTTCCATGTTCCTCTGATCTTCAAAGAAGAGGAAAGACCCTGGTTAATATATACAGATGCTCAGAGTTCACCACAAAAGCATTTGGATGAAGTTTGAATCCACACAGAGAAGGAAATGCAGTGGCACTTAATACCCTATACAACACAAACTGTGAAGACAGAGTTAAGATGTTTCACTTGTTCTCACGTACCTATCAAATACAGTTTGCTGAAGGCTGGCTGTATTACTCAGTGTACTGAACTTCTTGTATGTGATGTGCATCTCTTCTAACATACGAAGATATTCCAGAAGCAGGGAAGGAGGATTCTCTAGTTCTTCAATCCATTGTAAGGAGTACAACAGTTCTGCAACTAATTAAACAACAGAAGCTGTTGCTTACAAATGACAGCTGAATATATTCAGTGCATAAGCAAGATGTTTCAAGTCAAGTTTTTGCTGGTTTTTTTAATATGTTTTTAATGCATTAAAAGTATTATAATTACCCACAATCTCAGGTGCTCCAAAGCACAAACTAGATATTTGCCATTGTACCATAAAACACAAAAAAACCAAAAAGCTACAGTAATCTGCTGCAGATATTCAAGAAATTTTAAAGCAAATCAAGCAAGCATGACACAAATTACAACTCCTCTCTATTCTCCCCCTTTTTTGGATATACACTTCTTGCAGACAAGACAATCATGACCTAAGTCCAGAAGAAAACCAAATAAATTTGATGACAAGAGCTAGCATGTCGTTCCTTCATTAGCTTACAAAGACACACACTAAGCAATTACACTTCTCATCATGGTGAGATTTTTGGAGATAGAATTATTAATTTCATTTGATCACTCTAAAAATAAAAAGAAACTAGATTCCACCTGGTGGAATTAAGAAAAATTGCTGCCTCAAGCTATCTTTACCCTCAGGGCAGGGATACAGTTCCTATTGACCACTCATGCCAATGCACTGCGTGTTTTGGCAATGAACAAATCTGAAGTTCATTGAAAGTTCAAATATCTTCCAGTTGAAAGTTCTGTTGAGATAGGATGTATATAATCAAAAAAGGTTCCAAGAATAAAACAAAACCAAAAAAACCCAAAAACAAAAACAAACAAACAAACAAACAAAAGGGTAAAAGGATAATTTCTCATACTTGTATTCCTGACTTTAACTATGCCTTTCTAATTATCAGTTCAGGTCACAACTACTATAAGATAAAATTCCTTTAAGTTTTACCATCGTAACTTACTTATATTGTCAATTTTCTTTCTTTCAGCATCATCATTTCCATGGACTGCAGCATTTTCCAACATAAGAAGCACCATTTTACTTAATAAGGCTGAAGTGCACAAATGGCCTGGAAGTTTAGTTGTGCCACACAGCTTGACATTTGATCCCAGAGGTTCACAATTCATACTAAGCCTTCCTTCCAAAAGAGGTTTGTGTATCCACTGTAGTATGTGCATAAAAAGAGTGTGAACAAATAATTGGCATTTTAATGATGCACAGAAGAGCTATGATCTGTTTAACCTTAAAAATTGAGAATTATTAAAAAATAACCATGAAACAATCAAATTGACATCAAAAGCACAAGGGTGAGGATGACCCGCTCCAGCGTATTAAAAAACCTAAATGCACAGCAGTAACTTGAAACTGCCTTGCCACCTCAGAAAAAATGTTTCTTTAGAATTCTATATGTTTTACAAGAAATACTAGGTTTACTGAAGATTGGTGGTTGGACAGGAAATTTATGTCCTTCCCCACTCTCTACTATATGTATGTCAGCATTTTGTTGATAGTCAGCACATCATGTTCCTCTGCAGATATTGGCGTCTTTCACAAAATTAATCCTTTTGAAGAATTAATTTAAAGAACGTCTTCACAATGTACATTTTGTCAGACAAAATTCCAGAATTGTTAAGCAAGTTGTTGGTGTTCCATGCAGAAAAGGGCAATTTGGATTTCTTCAGTAGTACTGGGTGCATCCATAAACGTAGAGATTTTGTGCTTTTGATGGACAGAGGCTGAAAAGAACCTCTGCACAGACAGATGGGTATTCATAACTGCAGTGCCACGTCAAAAGAAAGAATGCTTACCACCCTAGAGGCTTGAGGAAAGATTGACTACCCCGTGCAAGCCCATTATCATTGCCATACCTCAGTAGACAGAGACTCCTGCAATTTCCCCCACTCGGTTTTGTTCGGTGTGACGTGATCAACAAAAGCTCTCACGAGGTATCCAGACTGTCCATCAGCTTCCATGAGCTTCGACAACAAGTCACTAACTGCAGAAATCAACACCTGGAGACTGAGAAAAGGAGAAAACACTGCAAACAAGTTTGGCACTCTCCAGTTAAAGCAAGCTGCATACGCTACATTGATACAATGCACTGTGTGTTGTACCAATGCTCTATAGGTGGTTTTCTGCTCTACCCACCGCCTTCAACAGGCTGAAAAGTCTCTCAGCAATATAAATGACCATTAAATAAAGACTAGTAGAGCACTGATCTTGGTTTGTTTTAGAAAAGAACATATTATGAAGCAGACGTGCATCCCAATTACCTTTTAACATCCAGAGAGGAAGACTGAATTTGATTCTTGACCCACAGTGCAGCTTTGAGCAAAAAGGTACTCTGTTTGTGTGTGCTCTGAAGCTGATGCACAAGGGAATTTACCCCAGACATCCAAGTGTGTTTTAGTTTGCATACAAGTAAATCTATTGTAGAGAAAAGAAAAAAGAAAACAAAACAATAACAAATGGACAAGAAAACCACCACAAACAGGTAAACTCTAATTACAATCTACAGCACACAGCATGTAGATCTACATGTACAGCATGTCTAAAGGTCCTAGAGTAGGAAAACAATTTTCTTTTCTATGTGGTTACATGGAAGAACTATCAAGGCCAAATATACAGCTCTCTTGTTGTAGAGCAGTTTTAAATTAATTATGACACACAGGGAAAATTTAATTTAATGGAGAAAAAGTGAAGTTCCTGTTGTCTACTACAATATGTCCACATGGTCTTCAAAACCACAGATCTTTTTACTGAAATACTGAGCAATCACAGCATCAACAGTCATTTGCAAAGCAGCAGTGGCTCTCAAGCTGGTACTGTCCCACGTCATTTCAATGACAACTCTGAAACACTGTATTTATTTGTGTTGATGTCAGTAAATGCATGTAACAATTTATAACTCTCAAATTCTGCCTTCAAAGAATATAAATCAAGATCTCAGATCTGAATGTGAGATGCTGCTAAAGAGAGAGGTATGGATCAAAGTTTGTCTGGGCAACCTGACCAGTATAAATGGTTTCAGAATAAATACATGTGTCTGAAGTGATTGCACACATCTTTTCATAGAATCCCTTCACTACAAAATGAACAAAAAAAAATGCTCATTTCTTGTATTTCATAGACTTCAAATAACTTACGTAACTCTCCAAAAAGTGTGCAATATCACAGCCTCAAAGTTACCTGATATTAACACCAAAAAAGTTTAAAAATTCTTGTAACGATGTACAGGACTTGATGTTTAGTGGTAATTATGGGCACTGTAAATTAAAGCATAAACTTTTCTATCAGTTACAGGTGCAAGTGCTCAATCATATGTGAATTCAGTATTCTATTACATACTTGAATCTGTTTCATGAAAAAGAAGAATTCAGATGTGATCATCACCTGTGAGAAAGTCTGGCTGGAGTTCTCTCTCTAGATTACCTGTTAAGTGTGTTGCATCCTGCCTCTGAGCACACAGCTGGAAGATGGTAAGCAGCAAGTCTTCTGAGGATGGCATCAGTAAACACCCTTTAACGGAGCTGAAAAAGCTTGAGGCCACATCACAGATGAAAGATACTGATGGTTCAGTATTTCCAGCTTCAGAAAGATCCTTTGCTTTAGATAGAGCTGCCTGAAGTTTATCAATAATCCTTTCAATATAAGTTTCATCAATCAGTGATTCTATTGGGGAGACAAAAACAACAGCATGCTTTGATTACTTGACAAACACGATCATTCAAAGACGTCATATTGCTATGGACCAATTTGGGTTATATTTACTGATTCTGAAAGCAAAATAAAGTGCAAAGCAGTTTCACTCTAATGTATACATAAAGTCTCTTACTTCACAGACATCAAGGATCACTCAGCCAAAGTTTCACACTGCCAATTATCTCCTCTCTAAACCAGTTGAAGTGGCTTCGAGAAAGGTCTATAAAACAGAGCAAGTGCAGACTGATCCCTCCCCCTTTTATGCCTTCCTAGCTTCTGGCAACCAGCTGTGAGCCCAAGATTATACCTGGATCATTGCATGTAATTACCCCAAGCAGCCCAGTCTTCTGTGAACATGGTTGGCCCCTTTTTTGTGGGATCCAAGCAGACCAATCCCATTTATCCTCAAACTCCAGGGCACCCTGTGCCAATGAGTTCCATCATTTAATTATAAACTGTATGAAGAAGTGTACTTTTCCCTCAAGACTGCTATGTAAACATCTGTTAGCAACTGAGGTTCTTCCACTGAAAGAAACAATGAAAAATTTCTTCCTATTTGCATTTTCCATGCAAATTATGATTTTATAGCTCTTTAGCACAACCCCATCCCTAAACACTTTCACTGCAAGTGAAAAATTCTAGTCTGTTTTATTGCCTCTACAAGCAGAAGCCACTGCTTGTCTAACCACCCCTGTCAGCTTTCTTTGGGCATATTCTAATTCTATCACACTTATTCTCAAAAGCATACTGGTGAACAAGAATATTGCAGTGACCAAAACTACAGGCAGTATTACAGATACTGACTACTTATTCAGTGTATTGACTACATGTCATTTGTCCTCTGTCCTTCTCACAGCAGCTCCTAATAACCTGTATTCCTTTTTTGCTGCTGAGCACAACCTGCCACTTACAGGGAATCACCACCACAAAGGCTGAAGGTCTCTTTTTGAGTTTTAACAGCTCAGAGCCCATCACTGATTCATTACAGTTACAGGTGGTTCTTCCTCTGTATACTTGTGATATTTACTGGTTTTTGATTTCTTTTGTACTCAGTTAAGCATTCAGTATCACACCATACTGCTACAGGACTCTGTGAAGTTTCAGTTTGGATTACTCCAAATAATTTATCAGAAACAACCACCTTCCTTTCAGTATTTATCCTTTTTCCCCTTTAATTCTTATCAACTGATAGGCTACTGATCCATGAAAGGCTTTTTCATTTCCTCCGTGGCAATTTACCTTGAGAAACTGAAATAAGAGATCTCATTAAAAAATCTTTTTTGAAAGTCCACAGACTCTACTTTGGCCTAAATCACTAAGTCAAGAACCACCACAGCTCCTGAAAGTCTCTTAGGCTTCAATCAATACGGATTAAAAACAGGTCACCCAGCAGAAAACGACCTCAGCAGTACCTCCAGCTCTAGAGTCAGAAAGCAAAACTTACTGGAAAATCAGCCCTATTTGAATCTGTTCTTTAAACACTGACAAGTGCACTTCACTTACGCTTTACACTTCACAAACTCCACGGATTGGAGCATTTACACTTCACAAACTCCAAGGATGACATATGCTTACCACTTTTAATGTGCTGTGACAACACCAAGCTCAGGAGGGTCCACCTTTCTGAAGAGGCTGAGTCTGATGAGGCTGTGCTAGGTTTTAAACAGAGCTGACACAGATCATCTGCCAGCATTACCAGTCTTTCTCCAAGTGTATCTCCTTTCAGCCAGTCAGAGACCAAGGCAAGTTTTGTTGAGCTTGAGCATGCCTGAATCACAAGAAAATAATTCTAAGAATCTTTTAAGATTAGAATAGTTTGGGTTAGAAGGGACCCTAAAGATCATCTTCCATGTTCCAATTCAAGCACCAACCCCCCTGTCACAGGCAGGGATATTTTCCTCCAGACCAAATTGCTCCATGCCCTATCCAACCAGGCTTTGAGCACTTCCAGGGATGCAGCATCCACAACTTTCTGGGCAACCTGTTATTAACTACTATTACTAAGTAAGCATAAGATTACTATGTCAAAGTTACACAGAGTGGGAATCATATCATCTGTCACAAACAATAAGTCTTTAGGTGTTTACATCTGTAAGAATCCCTCCAGCTTTCTTTTTGGTCAGAGACAGCAGCTTATGGCTAGGTCAGACCTCTGCTGTAGAGACAAAAAAGTCACCTTCTGAAAATGCTTCTTTTACCTTTTCTTCAACTACAGAGCCCAGGGAATTCCTATACTGGAATTACAAAAATAACTTTTGGATGACCAAGTTGGCTGAAATAAAGCCTACTTACAACATCAAATCCATTTACAGCACCGGAATGTAGGAGAATTAGAAACCTTTTGGGTTAAGGCAGGAGTAAAACAGCTGATGGGAATCTGAGAAGTCTCAAGGACTAAGTGTTTTGAGAACACAACAAGGACTGGACATCTGCAGGGATGAGAAAAACAGCACCTGCAGATGGGAGTCTGAGTTGAACCTGCCAGGAGGCATGTGAATAGAAGTGTTGTGGTTAGATTTAGAAGAAGAAGAATTTAGAAAATAAGATATGTTGACTAACCAATAATAATTGTGTGAACAGTGTGTATTTTGTGTGTGTGACCAATAATAGGTTAAGTAGTCAAATATGTAGTAGTTATTGAATTGTATAAAAGTAAATGTAATTTCCAATAAAGATGAAGCTTCCAAAACATCATATTGGTATGTGTGAAGTTTCCACTGAGTCTCGCACGTGACAACACCTGAATTTCTTTAAAAAGAAATGGAGGGTCACAAATAAAAAACATTATTTTGGTCATGTAAATATTTGGTGTGAAAAAATGGAATACTACCTTTTCCTTGTAAGCATCATGTAAGGGTGCTGATATAAATAATCATTTAAGTTATTAGTCTAATCCCCAGCTCCATTCTCTCTAACTTAGCAGGGATGACCAGCAAATCAGGAATCCCTCTGGCTCAAAAAGCAAACTGACCAAAAATAGAACAGACAAGAATTCTTTTGTTTTGGTATCATCATTTCATTTTTAAAACTGTCCCCAGATTTAAATGCATTTAAAACAAACACTCCTCTGAAACTATTAATGTAAGATTTTCAGGCTATGGAAATTATCACTATGTAGGTTAAAAAAAAAAAAAAAGTCATTCAAACACATGTGAGTCTCGAAGATAACACTGGAGAAATATTCAAAACTATGCATAACAAGAACAACAAAACAAAAACTAAAGAGGTACCTTTTGAATTATCTGGAGAAAAATAATCCATTTCAGATCCATCTGAAAAGAAAAGCAAAATTCCATAATTTTTAACAAATTCTTTGCTGAATAGGAAGGATTAATACCATTTTAACTGTTCTGCAGGGATTAAGTAGAAGTTGCCAAATTTCAGTAACAAAATCAATAAGGGACTTCATTCAAAAGAAAGGCCACCAATGACTGGTATAAAACTGCACTGTATAAAGAAGTAAGAGCAGAGGAATTCTGATGTTCCTTTTTTTTAATGATTTATACCATACAGAAAGAAACAGATGTCGCAACCTCTCACCCCAACACTGTCATGTCAAGTTTTCCTAAAACTACCTTCCTTAAATTAAGCTTATCCAAGTTCATGTAGAATTTTTTCTATTTGACAGAGCCAATATAAGATTATTAATGAACAACAGCCCACAAAAACAGTAATGATAAAAATAATGAATAAGGTACAAGTCTTACCTTTGCTAAATCATCAAGAATGATTTTCCTTTCTTCATTACTGTTGCAACAACGAAGCACACTGTATAAAATATCCACCAGGAAATGAGTGTCTTTTCTCCAGTCTTCTTTCAGCCAGGTTATTAAATTCATATACAGAAATTGTTCAGATGGACTTCTCTTATGACCTTTCATTTTGTTTTGGGATTCAGCTTGAGCATGGCTTGCATCATTTCCCTGCTCTAAAAGTACTTGGAAAACTCTGTCTGAGGAAAATGAGTTGAGCAGGGCAGAGAGAAATTTCAAATGCTGTTCTGACTTCTGTTCATTGACATACACAAAGCTCAGCTCAGCAAGGTTGCAGACCAAGCTCTCTAAAGGTTCTTTCCTTAGATGTGAACTATGTTGCAAGTCAGCCTGTATTTCAGAGTCACCTTTTCTCACTTCTGTGAGCTTTCCACTCCCTGTGTTGCTTTCAGATTCATCGTCCGTAAATTTGATTTTTAGAAATTTTTTGTTGTTTGGTTTTGTAGCAGCCTTTGGATTCTGAAGAATTTCTAGCATACCAGATATGGCAAACAATGATTTCTCATCAGCATCCAACCTATCAACATGAAGTACACACATTTTTAAAAGATGGTCCCAAAAATTGGACAACAGTTTCTGGAAAACTTCGTCTGTGCTGTCATCACTGGTGAGTTCTGCTTTAGCTTCCCAGGAGCTCAGCATTTCTGCTATTTGATAAAATAATGGTCCACTTTGTAACTTAGGCTCCTTAAGAACAGCACTGGTAAAAGGAATAAGCTATAAAGAAAAAAAAATATTGAAGAACAGTGATACAGTTAAAAAATCATTTTATTCTTTGTAATGCCAAGAAATTACATAATTTTGAAAAACATTGCAGAAGCAATTCTAAAAATATCAGAAATACTCAAGCTCGAACACTTGAACGCTCATGCTTGAAAATATACAGGATAGCTTTTTTTTCCTTAAATACAATTTAAACTGCACAGTTAAAATCATTATTTTATAGGAAGAAAAAAAATTACTAAATTCAGTAACATTATTTTTGTTACTCATTGCTCTCTACAGCTGCCTGAAAGGAGGTTGCAGCAAGGTGAGGGTCAGTCTCTTCTGCCATGTCTCAAATAAAAGGATGAGAGGAAATGGCCTTTAATGGCACCAGAGGAGGGTCAGATTAGATACAAGGAAAAAAAAATCACTGAAAGAGTGGTCAGGTATTGGAATACGTTGATGATTTTGTGTGATTTTTTTTCAAAAAAACCTAGGGAAATTTTCAACAGACCAGTAAACCCTACCTAAATTTCACATTTTCTTTAACGTTATTAAAATATTAATAATGGTAATTATTAATAATGGTAATTATTAAATGTACGCAGAAAAACATTCAATATTTCTAATAAATACCTGGTCAGATATAAGCATTTGATGAATTTGGTTTTGGTCATCTTCTTCTATTTTCTGCAGTACAGCAAAGCACAGACACTCCATAAATGCAGTTATAATTGCTGAACTTTCCGAAGGGCTGGCTACTGCTCGCTCACTTGACAACCTGTGAGAGGCAACAGCAGAGGGAGGGCACACTCAGTCAACTGTGCTTCCAAGAAACCCCATATGAATGCCATGAA
Source organism: Myiozetetes cayanensis (assembly GCF_022539395.1). Taxonomy (NCBI): domain Eukaryota; kingdom Metazoa; phylum Chordata; class Aves; order Passeriformes; family Tyrannidae; genus Myiozetetes; species Myiozetetes cayanensis. The sequence goes on from NW_026087742.1 coordinate 15,526,971, forward strand.
CATGCCCTCTGTTCTGTTGTTCTGATCCAGACAACACCGATGTGAGAATATAGAATCACAGAATCATTTACAGGAGACAGATCAAAATAAATTGAAATGAATGAGTCAATTACCCAGGCATTTAATACAACTTATATTAAAATAACTTCTTCATCCAGTCTTAGCACTGACAAAAAAATATCTATGTAAATAGAGGAACCATATCCAGTCAAGCATACTGTCCCATGTTTCAGCTGGCTGTCAAAACTCCTTTGCAATTTTCTACACACATCACAAAGGTTTAGAAAGTGTCACTTTCTGTCATTACAGGAAAAAAAAGAAAAAGAAAACAAAGCCACTTAAAGCCAGTTTCCCAGTAACCAGTTTGAGCCTGAAAAACTGGAATTTGTTTGCTTTTTAACGAAAATTAGATCAGACAAACTACCACAGAAATGTTACAATCATAGAATATTCTGAGTTGGAAGGGCCCCACAAGGATCACCAAGTCCAGCTCTTGAGTGAATGGCTCATATGGGGATTAAACCCACACCCTTGGTGTTATTAGACCAGGCTCTATCCCACTGAGCCAATCTCAGGCTCATCATTTCACTACCTGTAATAACATTCTATACACTTTTCAAAACCAACCCACACACTCTTCTCCAAGAGCTCTGATAATGGCCACACCACCATCAGCTGAGAACTGAGTTTTGTTTAAATGAATGGCATTTTAGTCTTTCATAAAATAATTTCTATATGCTTTTGAGTAGACAGTACTCATGTATCTATTAAAATTAGATTTGATAGAAAGTTGGTCTTGATGCATTTTAAAGGCAGAAAGTGATAGCAGTTTCCATCCTTTAAAAATCAGTATCACAAGAATTAAAGTTCCTGCATACAGGAAATTCACTATCACAGTGCTAATCCCCAATAACCTCTGTAAAAATTATACACTGGTGAGAAGAGCCTGATTCTTAAGAGTCACTCCTTATTTTAAATTAATTTCCTATTTTAAAACATATCATGGAATAAACACAAAGCTTTGACAAGGAAAGATAAGAATGCTTTATATAAGGAAGATGTAATAAAATCAAAAGGAAAGCTGAAGGTTTAAGATGACAGAAACAGGCACAAAGTTTCAGATATTTAGAAGAATTTTTACATGATTATTTTCATTCATCTTTAAAAGTTTGAAGGAGATAAGTTCTCTCATTTTCCAAATGTAAAAGAGACTGATTCCAAATAAATAAATTTGTGGTTCATACCCTTGAATTATAGAGTCGAAAAAAGTTCTGAAATATTCCAGCTTCGGTTTCATAACAGCAGGAGGTACCTTGCTAATGAAGGGCAAGAGGTTGGGGTATATAACGGTAGCCAGTCCTCGTCCACCTTCTCGAAGCACAGTCCACAGCTTTGGCAGAACTCCCTTTCTGGCATTGACATGACTCCAACAGTCCTACAGAAAGAAATTCACTTTCTGTAAATTAAACAGCCATGTGTTGCCTCGGAAGAACTCCCAAGCTAGACCTTTAACCTACCTCCCCATATTGTAGCTGAAACAAGTTATTGTACAATCTAAATTCTCTTAAGTTACTCACTCTCCAGTAGTTTTTAAAATCGCTTTCTCCCTATCTCAGCTTGTGAATTTAAGAAGTTACCATGACAAAACTATTTCTGCATCGTTTAAAATCAACTGACCTTCCTTGTTGGTCAACTCGAATCAAAGGCTTCTCTTTAATAATGATTTCATGCTGCTTCATAAAAGTCATCATTGTATTTAGCCCAGTATTTAATTTTAAGTTCTCATCATCAAGACCAAGTCATACTGACTTTTGAAGCATCACTCACTTCAAAACTCTGTTCAAAAATTTTCTGATGGCTGCAAAATACTTTGCTACTTTCTCCTCCCCAAAATGTTTTGCCATCTGATCTATTATATTTATAATACTTAGTATAGTTCCAGATACTTATATTTAGAAAAGGCTGAGCAAACATTGTTTGGGGTTTTTTCCACAGGAATTGTTACAGTTCATATCAACAGTTAAAAAAGAGATCTCAGTATTAAGGTCTCAAAACATCCCAGTCAATGGCAACACCTCATCCTGGTAATAAATTCAAAGCTGGTATTTCACTTAAAATTCAGTCAAAAAAAAAAAAAAGCTATAGAACCCTTAAACTTGAAGAGGAAACAAACAAACCAAAAGTGCACTGCAGGTCATTTTTTTAACTGTCTTTAGGTAAGAAAAAGGTTTTAAACATTATTTGACTTACTAGTAACTACATTTAATCAAAGGGATTCAGGTTAATTCAATTAAAGTCATAAAAAACCTCTAATTTTCAAACATGCTGGACACAATAAAGTTACACTGAAACCCTAAGGAGGAAGAAGGAGCATACAGCCTTGAGGAGTTCACGTTATTAACCATAAAGAACACCCAGTCAAGCCCTTCTTCCCAATTCTATACAGAGAACTTTGTGAAAAGTTAAGTCCCAGGAAAATATCTGCCTCTTAGTCTTCCCCATTACCTCAATAGTGGTGACAGCATAGAGCACAGCTTCCCAAAGAGCAGGACACACCACTGCATCGCTGTCATCAATGCTCAGAAGAACAGCAGGACAAACTCTTGGTGCTTCAGCTTTCACCAGCTCAGGCAAGTGCTGGCAAAAAGCAGAAATCAGCTCAAAGAAAGCTGAGCGAACCTGACAGAGACCACAGGAAATAAAACAAAATTTGTCACTCTGTGTAGTTTATAACATTCCTTCTGAAGTCAACATAACTTACAACATGTGGTCCACATATTTTATCGTATCAGCAAAGGTTTAAATATAATTAAAAATAAAGAAAACTAAAGCAATTATTAAACGGGTTTATCAAATGTTTTAAAGTAATTCATTCAGTTGCATTTTAATATACTTCTCAAAAGGTGTTTTCTCCCAAAAGCAACTTGAAACCTGTTAAAAAATACTACCTCATCATTTCATCACTCTGTGCACTACTGGTCTTAGCAGATTAAAGACTAATAAAATGGTTTAAAAAATGAAAATCCCAAAGCAATAAGAACATATGCAGTAAGCTGACAGAGTCTGTATCTTTTACATGAATTTTAAATGATGGCAGATTGCCACGAAGTAGATCATGATGATATAGAAATAACAATTTGGCCTACTGGGTAAATTTTAAAGCAATATTGTCTATTTAAGGCCTAGAAACCTGAAGGCTGTTTCAAATATAAGCAAAGTGCAAAGCTGATTTTTGTAGAATACAAGTAACTAAGACTTCCTTAGGTTAAGTGTATCACCTTTAACTAAAACAAACCCAAAAAAAGAAGAAATTAAAAGGTCACCTGTGGTATGTTGTGTTTGCTGTATTTCCAAAATTTGTTTTGGGACAGAAGCGACATTAACTTTTCCTCCAGTGAATGCATCTCTTTTTTTGGCAACATGTTAAGCAACTTTTTTAAAGCTAACAAGGAACAGGTCAGAATCCGGTAAAATTTGGCTTCCCTTTCTTCTTCTGGTACAGTTCTCAGAAAGCAAAACAAACAAAAAAATTAAAGTGAACCACAAATAAATCAGTAGGCTTCCCAAGTTCTTCTAAACTAAACTGTCTTCAGTTTTTTTGTGTTCTTCTTTCGACTTCAGGTGCTAGCAATGTAAATAATAAACTTTCCACAGGTTCTACATTACATTATGAAGTGTTAGAAAGAGTTTCAAGTCATCTCATATTCTACCTACTCACAAATGCTACTCCCAAAACAGCTGGAACAAGAATTAGATAACTGATAACACTTTCAAAAGCAGCTAAACTTAACTCCCAAAGAAAGTCACTAAGATCTGGACTCAAACAAATACTCTGTCTCTTGAAACAAAACTCTCCCTCCAGGGACAGAGAACCCAATACAGACCAAGACTTAAACCATATATATTAAAGCAGGTAAACATACTGGGGGTCACTGAGTGTATCAGCTGTCTCTTTCAAAAGGTGATCTTGAAGTACCTAAAAGGGAAAAATCCCACACATATAAACACAAAGAAATGTAATATTTACATATGAACAATATAGTGCATACATTATCCAGAAACAGCTCTACAATAAAATTTCCCAACCTCTGAGCTGCCTTTTTTAGACATGCTAATGAAAAAGAAAATAACTTAATTGACTCATGATCAACACAGTAGCTGTCAGAATTAAGGCTCCATAACACTTTGTAAGTTGCAGCCCTGTGCCAATGTGGAGCAGGATGAGTTTTAAATGTATAATAATAGCTGATATACACAAAGCTTTAAAGAAACACAAAAGTATAAACTCACATTAAGAATTTCATCTTTACAAAACACCAAGGCTTCAGGCTGTTTGCTTGAAGGAAAAGCTTTTTCAAAAGCTACTTTTGCAGCAGAAGCAGCAGGAGAGTAAGTGTCACACTGAGCAATCAGCCAGTATCCCATGATACTTTTCAGGTAAGGAGCTAAGTGTTTTTTTACTTTAAGAATCAGTTGCTCAAAAGATTGCTGAGTTGCTTCTCGAACACGGCGATCATGATCCTGTCAGAATAAAAAATGAAGGAAAGATAAATGCTTTTTGATTTAAGAAATGTGTCTTGGCTCCTGAAAGAAATACTAGAAATTGCTCTAACAGATAAGAATAGTGACCCATTCTGTCCCATATCATGTTTCCAACAGTAGCCAGTCCAGAGAGTTTAAAATGTATTACATATATCAAAAAAATTATTTATTATCTGGCTACACATGGTCTTTCACGTTTGGGTTTGATTTTGGTTTTTTTTTTAATATTAAGTCTGGTCAGATATTAGTCCCAGGTCAAAAAGATTTATAATTATGTTAACTGAACAGTCTCCTCAGCTGTTCTAGAATGTACATAAAAGAACTTTTCCTAAGAAATATCCTACCATGTTTTAAACATAAAGATCTAACAAACAGATATCTCTCGAGCAAGTAAGGCCTGACACCCAAAAGTTCAAGATCCCACGCACTGCCAATACTGAAATATCTCCACAATAAAGAACAATAATTTCCTTCAACTTCATGTTTTTCCTAGAACCAGTCAGTAATTCCAACAAAGGTAAATACGTCAATAAAGACCACCTTGGAGGCTGTTCCAGAGAGAGTAAGTATACAGAGAAGTTTCTAATTTAAATACTTCAATACTTACGAGCGAAATTTTACAATAAATTCTTGGCCAATAAGGAAGAACACCTTTAACAACTTCCGCCTCTCTCTCCTTGCACATTGTCCCAAACTCTTGCATAGCCTAAAATCAAAATATCAAGAGAATGGTCAGATAGATATGTTAGATAGATATAATTTACCAGCTTATATCTGAAACTGCAACACCCTTTTCAAAAAATCAATTCCTTTCTTGCAATTGAGCCTCTACAGAGATAAATGCACAAAGGACCTTCCTAGAGGTTAACAAAGATATCTTCTGGACTGTAATTCTAGCAAATCTACTAATATGAAACTAGTATTAGTTATGTTCACATATTCCTCTCCTATCCTTAAGAAAAGTGTATTGTTTTCCAATTAAAAAAAAAATGTGTGGGAGACAAAAGAATACGCTTACTTTTAATTTTGTTGTGATGTCCCTTTTAGAAAGTTTTCGCAACACCATTCGGAAATCAGCATCCACAAGGCTGTCTATTTCCTCTGCTCCTTGAATTGCAGGAACATATCCTAGATCACTCTGAGATGTTCCAAAGCCAATAAACCCAGGAACCGTTCCACGTTCTTTGGCAAGGAGCTCTGCAGCCCGGCCGCTGCTAGAAGGCTGACAAGAAACAGGGACAGAAGTCAATTATGTATTTAAATTTATTTTGCACACATCATGCATTTGAAATGATGATCCTATTTATATTGTATAGTTAACCTTCTAATTAAAACAAAGTCTCACAAACAAAAGGCCACCTATGCTTTGAACATAGAAGTTTGACCTAGAAAATTATTCTTCGCTTTGGAATTGAGCTGAGAAAGTTGGGGCTCTTCAGCTGGGAAAAGAGACTGGGAAAAGAAGTCTCTGGGGAGACTTTCAGTATCTGAAGGGAGCCTACAAGGAAGCCAGAGAGGGACTCTTCATCAGGAACTACAGTGATAGGACAAGAGGGAATGGCTTCAAACCCAGAGTAGGTTTAAATGAGATACGAGGAAGAAATTCTTCCCTCTGAGGGTGGACAGGCGCTGGCACAGGTTATCCAGAGAAACTGTGTATGCTCCATCCCTGGAAGTGTTCAAGGCCAGGTTGGATGGAGCTCTGAGAAACCTGACCTAGTGGAAGGTGCCCTGCTCAGGGCAGACAGTTGGAACTAGATGGGCTTAATGTCCCCTGCAACCCAAGCCATTCTGCGATTCTATTCTCTGATTCTATGAATCAGCATTCCCTTTTCTCACAATTCATAAATACTTATGGAAAGTTTTATTGGATTTATACATGCACAAAAATGCATATCAAGAAAGTCCTTCTGTAAGCAAACAATTTATTAAGAAACTCTTTATCCTCCTTCAATACTTCTGTTTTTCCTAGTTCTTCTCATGGGCTAATACGGTTCCCAGGGAACGCTATTCGTATCACTCGGAAAAACAAGAACAGATAGACAAAACATTCTCCCAGTAACAAAGAGGCCAAGAAGGATTTACAGAAATGGAGCAAGAGTGCATACCTAATACAGTATAACAGCAGTTAGTATTACAGTGTGTGTTTTGGAGTTTAGCATCTCTTCTTGTTTGCCCCAGTTGCTCACCTTCCCACTGGCTCATGTGTATTTCAACCAGACGCCTTTGGAAAGACTGCCCCAAAACCACCTGACGCTCTGATGTTCTCTGTGATACCTCATATTCCAAACACCTTTTATTTCCTAACGGCAGTCGCAGTTTTGTGAGTTTGTGGGGTTTAAGTAATCTTTTCTGAATGTGATCCCTCAATTATTACGGACGTACTGTTCCCTAGTCTAGCCGAAATCCACGGAGGAATTACAGAACCTGAACTCAGGGTTTCACACACATCCTAAGCGAGGGCCACATGGGACAGACTGCACACCACTACCGGCCTGGTGGCAAGACGGAGACATCCAAACAGGCGAATTCTAAGGCTATGCACAGAAAACCAGTCCGAACTCTGCTGAACTTAGACCCACGGTGATTCTGTAGTTACGTCCCCCTACCGCCGCCCCTCTCCGTACAAACGCCACGGCAGCACAGTCACACACCCCTAAGCAGGCACGTCCCAGGCCCAGAGGTGGCCGCGGTCCCGGCCACCGCCACCGGACCCACGACCGCGCCGCCTCCCCGCCGGAGCTGGGCCCCGCCGGCCCACGGCCCCGCCCGGGGCACCCGAGGCCCCGGCAGCCCGGGCCGCACCGCCCTTCCCGGCCCCGCGGAGGGAGCACCCCGGGGCCGGCGGGTCCCCGCTCCCCCGGGCCGCGCTCACCCGCAGGTTGCCCTTGGTTCGCTGCTTGTTCTTGCCCCCCATGGCGGCGGCACCGGGACCGGGACCGGGACGGGCCGGCACCCACGGGGACGGGGCGGCACTTCCGGGGCGGGGCCGGCGCTGCCGGGGCCACTCCCGCTCTCCAAAAATCCCCGGGACAGAAAAAAATCCACCGATCCTAAACGCGCGGAGACCCCGAGCGTCCCGCGGAGCCTTTACGGAGCTGCGGCCCTCTTGTGCGCTTAAAGGGACTCTGGATTTGGGAGTTCCATCCAGAGGCAAAACCGAATGACGTCAGTCCGAAGTATCGCTACAAAAGGTATCCCAGGGAGCCCATTCTGGAGAGCTCAGTGTTGGCAATTTTACTGGATCTGTACAGAAATACTTAATCAATACTTCATTTATTAAAAATATTTAATCGAAAGCGACCCCTTTGTGCTTTTTCAGACATGGGATTTAGGTAAAAGTATCCATAAAATTAGGATTCCTTGGTACAACTTTGTTGAAATTGGACTCAACACATGCAGCATAATGTACTTTATGTTACAGAAATGAAAACTTGTGAACTCAGAAGGCTGAGGATCATTTCACGGTTTTGGAGTGCACTGTAAGGGAGCCCATCCTTGATTAACTGGTGCTTTTACACAAATAAAAATAAGCTCTTCAGCTACAGATGTAGTGAAGCCACCACAGTATCTCTCTTACCTCCATACACACTTATACTTACAAGAAACTCTTATGCCTTAGAGTAGGCATCCTAGGTCAGCCTCTTAGCATGTGCAAGACTCTTGCAAATTTGCTCCATCCTTTTGTTTGTTTTGAAATAAAATATTGATCTCATGGCTTAATAAATTTTCATGTAGAAAGTAGAATATTGTTACAAAAAAGCCTTCATGTAGAGTATGTAAACAGTAGAAATTAATGTAAACATGTTGCCTCTCCTGAGATATCCACAGTGCATTTTTGTAACTTCCTATTCTTATATTCATTCCCTATATTCCATCTATTCATTCATCTGTAATTCTGTAACTGCCCAGTTGGTTATCAAACACATTTTTTTTAATCGTAATTAGGTATGTACCCTAAATCTCCTTAAAACCAGAAAGTAAATAAAGTAATAAAGTATTCATACAGTCATTTTCATTATTCCGGATTTCACTGGATATTTGTTTTCATTGAAAACTGTATTCATCACATAAACCATGAATTATTAATTCCCTCTCTGATCAACTGCTGCAGAACAGCTAAGGAATCTGTCATGAGGATTAAATTCCAAATGTAAGTGCTGGGGCCTGTGCTGATCTTCAAACCCTTCAATGCCCTTCAACCCCAAAGTACATTTGAAAAATGTCAGCACATCCTTTTTCTTCTAAAAAATGATATAGTTGCCCCAAATCCATATGATTTCCCCTGGCACCATGTGCATCAAAACATTTTTCTTCCAAAGTGGAAAACTTCCGTTGGCTCTGAATCTCAGCGTGTCCTCCACCTTCCAAAGAAACATCTTCTCTGTGCCGAATGAGAATTCTTTTCCACGTTAGTCTTCTTACTCTGAAAGCAATTGGAGAAATACTCATCTATCTATAAAATAAAGACTGTTTTAGGAAATACTATGGAATAACTATGATCACAAAAGTCAACAAATTCTGTTTACATATAGAAAGAGAGATAGAGAGATAATGGTTCATGAGCTGGTCATAGAAATACTGCCCACACGCAAACACTCTCATAAGGAGGAGCTTGGGTTTTTTTATATCTCCTCAGGATTCCAAAACCTTAATGTTAATCCTCACAAAATAACTAATGAAGATGTGGTTTCCATTTCAGTGCTCATTTCTGCCTTCCTCGTGCTAAGAATTCTCATACTTTCTTAGCTTTTATAATCAAACTACAATGTTCATTTAGTCTGCACCACCCAGAAGTATAAATGATGGAAGCAGAATAAAACATGAATGTAAAGTGGTATAAGAGCACACATATCTAACACAACTGGGGTACTGCTGCCCATCCCTAGAAAAGTGACACACAGAGGAAAATAAAACAGAAATAAATGTGCACCATTGTTGCTTTGATTGCTGCAACCAACAGTAGATATTCAGAGTTGTAAATACATTATTATAAATACAGTACTTGGCAGATCTTTAATCTTGGAAGGTGATTGGATTTCCCACCTTCTGGCCACATGTACAACATGAAAAAAATGTAATATTCTAACTACTAATTTAAGTACAAAGAAAAACTAACCTTGACCAGAATTCTTCACAACTACTTTGTAAACCTTCTACACAAACGACACCTGGTTTCCCTGGCATGCAAAACCCTGAAAGAGAGAGCTCCTTGGCCCAGTCAATAATATTCTTCCTTTTTTGCTTGTTGTAGATGTGATGACTATAGATCCACAACCGAGTGAACGTGGTGACGTCCGCCTGCACGGCGCCTGCAGCTGTCACTGAGGGAGACGAAAGCTCTTTGTCAATGTAAGCAGCTGCGTAGTCTTTAACCCACTGCCTTGCACTCAGCATGCAGGGCTCACCGCTGCAGTTTTGCATCAAGTATGTTTTTAGATCAGAGTTCAGGTGAATCTGCTGAGAGCGGCTCAATAACGACGACCTAAAGGGAAGCACAGATGCGGTTACCGCGTGCTGACAATTTAGCGTGTTCTTAGAATCACAGAAGCATAGAATCGTTAAGGTTGGAAAAGACCTCCAAGATCATCGAGCCCAACCTCTGACCAATCACCAGTTGTGACAAGGGAAAAATAAGACCACTGACTACTCATTCCTTTAGTTAATGTTAAGCTTTATCAAAACGGGCAACAGCCTCTCTTCTTGAGCATCACACCTATGGATAGTACCTACAGTAACCTTTCTGTACAGATGATGGTACTCCTACACACTTTTTCTCTTTTTTTTTTGCTGAGCACACCAGAGAAATCATGACCTTGTAAGATCTGATTTTCTTCAACACTTGTCCACCCAGCCTAATCTGCAGTAAACCATCAAAAAAAAAAAAAAAAGAGCTGCTTTCTCTTATCATAACTGCATTTGTGTAACACACTGTAACTTTTAAATGCTTTTATTAGCTGCCATACCTCACAGTAATTTCTGGTGGAACAGTTGGATATTTAAATGGTAAAGCACAGGCCATAGAGAATTCCACCTAAAAACCAAGGAGCAAATGCTTAGTTCAAGTAAGCCCTAAAATCCCACCAAAAAAAAAAAAAAGGCAAAATAAAATAAAGTGTTTACAGTACCACAGAGGCATTAGGGACCTCAGCCTTTACATTCAGTATAAACTGAACTTTCGAAGATGGCACCTCTGCAGACTCATTTTCAGCGTAGTGTTTCAGTTCAGCTAGAGCCAGCTGGTCTGTCACAGCAAACTCCTCCTCATAAGGGAACATGCTAGACAGTAAATCTAACTCTGAAACCTGCATCTCCGCTTCTTCCTGGTTAGTCATTTCTGTTGTTCCCTGAGCAAAGAAAAAATTTAGGGAAGAAAAATACTGCTTGAATATGGGACAAATTTCATTAACTATCCCTATGTAAATCATAATAGCGAATGACAGAATATTGTAAGTTAGAAGGGACTCACCAAGGGTATTGAGCCCGACTCTTAGCCTTGCACAGGACACTCACAAGAATCGCACCATGTGCCTGGAAGCATTGTCCAAACACTTGCTGAACTCTGTCAGGCTTGGTGCCACAACCACCGCCCTGGGCAGCCTGTCCCAGTGCCCCACCACCTTCTGGGAGAAAAACCTTTTCCTCACATACAACCGAAACCTCCCCTGACACAGCTTCAGGCCGTTTCCTCAGGTCCTGTCCCCGTTCCTGTCCCTGTCCCCATCCCTGTCCCTGTCCCGCTCTCCTCGCCCGGCCCTCACCGACACCAGGAAGGAGCTCGGAGCGGTGGCGATAGCGCATGCGCGGACACGTCCCGCTCCCAGCCTCGTCACGGCCCCACAATGCAGCGCGCCGGAAGCGCCCATGGCCGCCGGTGACCGCTGCCCCTCCGCCGGGGGATGAGGTGAGGTTGCCGTGTGCCCCGGGACGGAGCCATGCGCCACCGAGCTGTCCGCCCCGCGGCACCAGCAGGTGAGGGACGGGAGCCCCGCGGTGCCGCCGCCGCCGCCGCCGCGCTGCTGCTGCCGCCGCCGCCTCTCTCCTCCTCCTGCCGGCGCGGGGCTCGCTCCGGAGCCGCCGCTCCGGCCGGGGCACGCGGCGCTCCCGATTGGCTGTGGCGCCTGTCAGTCATGGCGCGGAAGGCGGGCGCGGGCCAATGGGGAGCGGGCGGGGCGGGGCCGTGGCGCGCTGCTTGGGGGCGGTGTGCACGTGGCGTGGGGGCGAGGAACGAGGGACGGGCACGGGGCTGAGGGACCGGACCGGACCGGACCGGACCGGACCGGACGGGACGGGACGGGACGGGCAGGGCAGGGCAGGGCACAGCGACCGCCTGAGCGACCGCCCGAGCGTCCACCCGAGTGTCCACCCGAGTGCCGAGTGCTCACTTGAGTACCAAGGGCACACGTAGGCGCCCAGCGAGTGCCCAGGGGAATGCCCGGCCGGGCTGTGCCCAGCCGCGGGCCACACCCGCTTCCCGTCGCGATGGGCCGTCCCTGCTGCCCTCGGGACCGGGCTGTCGGCTGGCAGCAGGAGCCCGACAGAACCGTAGGAGCCTGGCCTGCTCCCCGCCGCGCCCCCGTGGCTCCCAGGTGAGCCTTTTGAGGGCGTTCTTTCCAGGAGGTCGGGCGCAGGTGCGCGTCTGCAGACTGCTCTGTGTTATCTCAGAAAAGACGAAATGAAAATGCACGGGTCGCTGGGGCAGTGCAGCGCGTTTCCTGGTGAGGGCTGTGCCCTGGAAAGGCTAGTGCAGAACCTGTCAGAGAAGTCTGCCCAGGCACAGCGTGGGTTAAATTAATAGCTACACGCGTTTATGCTGTCCTGCCATCCTGGCAGGAGCTAGGACAATTTGGAAAGGATTTTAACAATTAAAAGTTGTTCTACATATTGTATTTTTTGCAGAAAAATGGGCTCTAGGGAAGGGTTGTTGGATGAAGGGGCATTTCTTTTTATGAACTAATTGAATGCTAAGTTGCAAAAGTTGATAATTCTGCCCTTAATGTCTGTCAAGCTTCTGTCAGCAACTGGGTCATCTGCCCTAAGAGCATGCTCGTATACGCGTGCTCATGCAAACATGTTTGTAAAAGGGTTTTCATACAAAAAGTCATCTGTGAGTATTATGCCTAGGGTCTGCCCTGCTTCGTTTCTCTCTGATTCTCTTGGTGTGCCTTAATTTTTTGGCTGTGACCACTGCGAGCAGGCAGCTGCTCTCTGTCCTGGAGTGCTGCTGAGTACGAGCTAAGAAATGGGTTTGAAAGGACGGCTCATACAGGTCAGATTTAGTGCTGACTGTGTTCATGTGAAGGGTGGACAGGAGGGTTAGGCTGGCCTGCAAAGACTGCAGAGACTTGATTTGGAACCCTCTCACCTTCCTTGTTTTCATTGTTTAGAATATGTCGAGTTTCAAGTTTACCTGAGGTTTTTGGCTGATCTTTAGTGCGGGGGCTACAGACTAGAAACTAAAAATGTGCTACCATATGGGCAGTAGCCACCTTTTTGAAACCAAGTATTTGGTTCAGGTTCCTGTAGGGGTAGATCACTCTTTTCGAGAGGAGTCTACAGGCATAGCAAATAACAGACCCATCTGAATTATTTACTTGATGTGTGGGGATAAATCTTTCCCAGTGAAGAAATTAAAAAATTAGAACTCCAGTTGTCTGTGTATTTTCAATTGTGTTATAGTATTTGCATGTGTCACACTACTTCAAGGACACAAGGAATTTGCAATAAACAAAGCAGAAAGATTGTAATTGCAAATAACTTCAACTGGGACAAAACCAACTCTTTTTCATAGAATCCCTGTGTTATTAGTTAAGAGTACAAATCCTAACGCATCGTAGTATTTTTGATACTAAATTTTCCAATCTTCTTGTTTGGTGCAATGCTTTTGACTTGAGATTTTAAATCATTTGGGTTTTGTTATTCATGCTGTGATCTTGTCTATACAACAGTTACAATTTTTTCATTTTAAACGTCAAATTAAGGCAAGTTAATTCACCTCAAGGGACAGCTTAGCCATAGAAATAATTTGTGTAGCAAGGAACAAGTAAAGCCGAAACTGCTTTCTAATTTTACTGTTTTTTCTTTCGTAGGTCACTCTTCCTTTTAAAAACAATTACAGACTGCAAATATGGGAAAGAAACGCATCAAAGGCAAAACTGCACAGTTTGATGAGTCTCCAGATATACTGAGTATGTTTCCCAGGAGAAGTCTGTGAACCTAAAGTTTGTTTTAACCTCAAAGAAGGCTTGAAAGCTGATTAATATTAGAAGGCCTTTACATTAGTCACTGTCTTTGAAGTCTCGTTTATAAAAGGTGGATTTTTTAAATTAAAACTGAAGTTCAAGAAGAAACTTGTTGCTACTTTTCTAAGTATGCTAGAAAATAATAATCCCATCTTGAAAACTGAGATTATTTTCTGGCTTTTAGGAAAGTCAGACCCACAGTTCTTTACTGATACACAGATTGTATAAAATTCCTCAAAATATAAAGGGTTTGTAGGGTCAGCTGTTAAGCTTAAGGCTTAAGTAGCATTTTCTTAATGAAAATTTTGTTACAGAAGGTTCTTGCTTTAGCAATAAGGGCTGTGATTAAAATATTTTCTGTGAAATAATTTGTCTTTATTCTAGCAGCTAATTCAGCACTGACCCTGGACACCTCAGCTCTTGGTCATGGTGTATTTTGGTTAAAACCTCTTCTTCTTCCTCTCCTCCTGTTCCTAATAGTTCCTAATCTCACATAGTAAATTTTATTCTAGCTCTACTTGTTCTCACCCCTGTGTTGAAATTTAATTTGTTTATCTTGTTTACCCTGGTTATTGTAGGTTTTGGTTTTCCTTGTGCTGTGTAGCATTCTCTTCTGCCACCTTGTCTACCAGGTCACAGATTGTGTCTTGCTCATCTGTTTCACTGATCCCAACTGGGGAGGTGAATTGAGCCATTCTAATTTATCTGTGAGAGAAGGCACTTACAATTTTAGCCAGGAGGCTTCGTGTGATGGCCTGTTTAAATTCAAGTCTACTGTACTTTGTATTCCTTGGTGTCCTGATCTTCTTTGGGTAGCTTCTGTCTCTGATGAGTGGCTTTTTTAGCTGTTTTTGTCTGGTTTGGTTGTCAGGGGTTTGGAGGGGGGTGTTGGTTTAAGGGTTTGGGTTTTTTTTGTTTGTTTCCTGGAGTCTGGATCCATGTCTGCTGTAACTGTTCCTCTTTTTCTTCAGCAGAGAGATCAGTTATGGTGTCATTGCTGATGGCATTTCACCTCTTGGGCTATAAATAGGTTATTTTACCATGACAAAGTTCTATAAAACCATAAATGAAACTAAAACTTATTATGAATAATTCAACTGCAATAGTAGTTGGCAAAATACAGAAGTTTTGTGTTTCGTTTTAAAGAGACAATTTGGAAGTTGTAGATGAAGTTTGTGTTTTTTAAAAAGGCTTAAAGAATACATCTAAATATCTGTAATTGTCTCTTGTTGGCTAGCATTTGCACTGTGCCAAAATCCTGTAATCTTGGACAGGAACAGAACTGTAGGTCCAAAATTTGCACCAGTTTCAGCTTATGCCAGGAGAAGTTTGCTGTCTTGATGCTGTAATCTTGTATGTGACCCTCAACAAAGGTGGATTCAGAGCTGTTACACTATCTGAGCAATAAAAACACCTCAGAGTAAATTACTTAAGACAACTTAATTATGCAAACAGCAATATAATTCTTGTCAATAGTTGTTTTGCAGAGATGTAACCAACAACTTGAAAAATTAAACAAGGAGAAATAAGACAGCTAAAGTCCTGAAAGTGCCTCTTAGCAACAGATGCCTGTTCTTGGTGTAATCGTTCTTAGCTAGGTTTGGTTAAATAGATGGAGTTCACACCAGGCCTAGAAGGTTCAGCTGGGTTGTAATATCATGGTGCAAAGTGATAACAGCACAGGAACCATGACTGCCATTCTTTTTATTACCATAATCTGCTGCATAATTTCACTGGGACAGCTCAGCTGGAAGCAGAGCCTCCATAATCTCCACTTCTCTGAGACAGGCAGGTGCAGCCTTGGTGATGGGAAACTGTGGTAGTGGGCTGTGGCTGCTCCGTGGGAGATTTGGGAATCATAAGGCCACAATAATGAAAGCCTAACATAGTAGGTAGGTGTGTATCCAAAAGTTCTGTCAACTCCTCTAACTAGATGTAGCTCTGAGGGATACTTTTAGTGATACAATAGCTTGGGAAGCACCAACAGTATCCCTGGATTCTGAATGCAGGTAGTGAAGGGTTTCTTTCTAATACATCTGATAAATTGTCAATGTTTCTTTGACTCTAGAAAGGCCATCCTAGCTTCTGGATTGCTGCCTGTGTCCTTAACATTTGCATCTGTTATGATACCGACATCCTTCTTGTGCTTTTTATTGTGTAGAACCCACGTGCAAGCACATTCGTAAAGGACTGGAACAAAGTCATCTGAAAAAGGCACTGCTGAACGTGGAATGGCACGTTTGTCAGGACTGCAAGGCAGACAATAAGACACAAGAGAAGTCTGAGGAGGAGGAGACTGAAGGCCCTTCAATATGGTTATGCCTAAAATGTGGACATAGGGTATCTTTTGTTGTTAATCTGTCTTAAGATTTTTCAGTGTCTCATAATATAGTAGAACAAGAGAGCTTCTAATTCAACTCTTATATTCTTTCTTTTTTTATTTTAAAGGTGTTGCTACCTAAATAAATTTGTATGCTAGAGAGTGGTTAAAAAAAATCTGCTCTAAATGTCAAATGAAGTACTTGAAAGCTTGGCACAACAGCATTTAGCAAGCTTAAGGCTAAAACACCATCTTGAGAACTGGTTTTCCTAGAAAGTCCAAATTAGTTTGCTGAGAAAGTAAAAATGCTCCTAATCTGTGGTTTTTAACAGTAAGATCTTAATGCTTACATTAATTCATTAAACTTAGAACTCTGCATGCTGAAGAGGTTTTTGTTCTGTTTCAATTTGCAAATTAAATGTTCAGTCCCAGAGCAGCTTTATAGTTATTCTGCACCCAGTAAATTGCCTTTCTGTCTGCAGAAATTACTCGAATAGAGACCCATCTGTTAATCCTAATTAGTTTAACATATTTTAATACTTTGTTTGTACTGTGACTTTATGTATGTTTCATTGATTGTCAGCTGGATTTTGTGACACTTCTGGTTATCAACATTGTAGGGTTGTGACCGAAATTCTCCAGATCAGCATGCTTTAAAGCATTATGAAAAGCCAAGATCAGATCCTCACTGTTTGGTTCTCAGTTTGGACAACTGGAGCGTGTGGTGAGTTTGTAAAAGACACAGCTGAAGGACAACAGAGGCTGGGTTATAATTTGTCTTTTTTTGTGTGTGTGAATTCAAAGACTTATCTCTGGGCATATAATAAAGTATTTCTATACACATAAGCCCCAGCAGTCTTTGCTGACATTTGCAGAATAAATGTTACTGTCTTGTAAAATTTATAATTAGAAAGTTTTCATAATCAAGGCTGAAATTGACCAACTAGTAAATGGGGTTGACTTCATATTTTACTGCTTTATCTAGGTCAGAATCCTGACAAATGGAAACAAATGTTGATATGTAGCTCTAAATCAAACCTTTAGACCTTGGGAGGAGGTTCTTTCTGATATACACTTAGTGGCAAACTTAGTTTTATTTACTCAGTAAATATGATTTTTTGATACCACATGTAGTCAGGAAGCACAGGTGTAGAAGTAGAAAATGCTACTTAATCAACCAATACAAAATCCATCTCCCTGGCAGTATTTCCCTCTCTTAAAAGGAATGATATATTACTGTATGTAAGGAGGAACCCTAATTTTCTAAACTATGCTACAGAAGTACTGTACCTGACATAAAGAGTTTTCATTTTGCTTAGTAACCTTGTTTTATGATTTAGTATCTGTCATTATGTTCATTTTATATAACGTTATTTATTTACTTGATCATATTTAGCACTTATATGTATTGAACTCTAGAATGAAAATGAACATTATTAATAATATGTATTACTAATGAACTAGTGAACTTCTTTTTGTGAATTTAAATTAGTGTTAAAATTGTGGGGGTTTAAGTGCTTTATTTTCCCTGGTGTTTTAATCAAAGTATTTGTGAAAGAGAGGAAGTTGTCAAAGAAGATGTTTTTACTTCCTCCTAGAATTTCTTGGTTGTACAAACTTGCCCAAGAAATGATTCAGAGATTGATATAGTGGCTATAAATTATTGTTATAAATCAAAACAATCAAAACCTGTAATACACACAGTGGGCCTAGTACATAAATTCTGATCAAAACTGCTTTTGCTTTGATTAATTATATGAATATGTGAATAAATCTCTCTGTGTTGTGCATGCATATGTGGTTTACATTGGATACGAATAATACCTGTAAACAGTTAAAAGAAATGTTTTGAACTTGGAGAGGAAGAGGAGTGTTCTGCTCTTTTGCATTTACAAGTGCTGTTTTACACATTTTCAGTCCTAGTATGACACAGCAGTTGGATGTACTCATGTTTTTCCCCCGTTGGTCAAGCAGCCATTGCTAACAAATGTCTTTCCAATCCCTCCATTCTTTCAAGGTTGCCTACACATTTTTTGACAGATAGAGTGTTATGATGTTAAAACTGCCCATGGAAGTAACTATCATTTGTTATTCCAGGAGTAAGAATGCCTATTTTTATGGTTAACCAGACAATAGATACACAATCAGGGATCCACAAGTTGAGCCACTTTTTTTTAATGAGATATGAAGAAATATGAGAGTTGCAGCAAATGCCAGGGATGCTAGAGATTTAGGGAAGCACTTTGCTGCAGACTTCTCCTGCTTTTAGTATCAGAAAATTGAGTCTGACTTAAGGTAGTCCTGATATCTGATGAATGATTTGTACCTAAGAACTGTAAGTGGTGTGTTCCAAAGTGCAGAATTATTTGCAATCTCTTCAGTACCTTTTTTTATCTCTTCAAAGAGCTGAACTACAAAATGGGTATATGTAAAACTCCTTCAGCTGTGTATGTTCTGGCAGAATTTTACCCTTCTTGAACCTTTATCCCTGCAGCTTCTCTCACAGTTTTGTTTAAAGCAGATTACTGGCCTAACCTTGCACTTCTTTGCTCACAAAGAGACAAATAGGGTTTGTATCAGCAACAGAAACGCAAATAGAAGTCCACAGGTCTAATGGTGGACACTGATTTATTTCTGATCCAATTTAAATATAACGAAGTACTTGCTAGGCTAGAGTACTCAGAATATTTTTCCATGCCGTAACATTCGTAAGTCATTTCCTTTAGGGACTGATATATTAGTTTCTTGATTTTGGGCAAAATTTCTTGTTCTTCATTAAGTTTTCTGGCAGCAAGGTTTCTAAGCACATCTCTTAAGAGTCTAAATTTATATTTGTAAATTGCAAACACCATTCACCAAAATAATTTACTGAAGATAATTTTTAAACATTTTATTTTTGTGATCAGAAGTAGGTTGAAGTCTTCTCCAAGACTTCTAAATCTGAAACTAAATCTTCTAATTTTATAATTAGAATTTATAATAATAAATCACATCAAACAAGCAAATAGTTTGGGATTTTTAAATGATAAGAGAAAAATAGCATTAATTGTTTTTCTTTTGGGGGCGGCGGAGGCAGGTGCTACATATGTGATAATGAAGTTCCCTATAACACTTCAACCCAGTTGGGCCAGACTGTGGATTTTGTTAGAAAACAAGTTTGTATTGACTCATCACGTCCAGGTAAGTAATTATAGTATAGATACAGTAAATCAGAAAGTCTGCTAAATGTAGGAGACAGTACTGTAAATCCAGAATTTACACTACATTAGATTGAGCACCTTATGGTAAAGGAAAAAGCTTTCTGTCCCCTTTTTTTTTCCTCTTTGTCACACAGGAGGAAAAAGATAGTTTTACTGTGACTTTTTAAAAAATGACATTCACTTTTTCTATGAATAGAGAATTTACTTTCAGTACTTAGTAGTGCTGTGTTAATTCATCAGTGTCGCTCAGTCTCTCTTGAGATCTAAAGGAAAATTGTCATTGCTTAAGGATAATTTGATTTGATTTTTCTTAAGTATTTTTCTAGGTCCTTGTGAATGTATCAGCTAGAATGACTGAGTCTCCAGCTGTTGCAGCACATTTCCTAATGGAGGGAGTAGGCAAGAGGTTTTTTCACTTGGTCTGTACATTTAGAATAGGCAACTGCAGGGCTTTCAGAACTCTCTAAAATACTGTGTTCAGCCTGCAGTCTGTCTCTAAAACATGGTTTTTTAAAAGCAAACAAACCCAGCAAAAACCCACAGTTTCCACAATGGCAAAAAAAAAAAAAAAAAGTTTTGTACAACTTCCCACTAGAAAACTTGGAAGAATTTGCATATAAAAATAAATGCTGTCAAAAATGGCTGTCAAAAGTTCTAGCACCATCCTACACTTGAGTGAAATCACAGGCCCCTTGGGAAATGGGTCACAAACATCCAGCAATGCCAACGTGGCTGTCTCCAAATTCAATTTGTTCAGAAAGCAGCTGAGATTTTTCTCACAGGAAGCAGAATCTTTTGAGTGGTCAGTCTTTCCCACACACGTAGTTCCTCTACATCAAATATTTGAACTTCGTAGCGGTTGCCAAAATTTTCTTCTCAGGTTTGAACTGGAAAACGGATGAATACCTGCAGGCAGTTGTTGTCCATTTCAGGTGTTCCATCTGTTGTTATCCAGCCATCTGTTTCTTGTCCAAAGATTGTATTGTCAGTTTTCCTTGCTTTTCTCTGAGCTGGCATTACTTGATTTTAAAGTTAATACTGGCTCATAGCCCTGTTTATCATAAACCTAATCAATCACTGACTGCCAAACTGGCAGAACAAGTGTGGGTGTTACTGTGGAAATTGCCTGAAATCCTCTTGTGTTTTTATTAAAGAGGTCATTGAAATTTTGAGCAATACACTAAAGTAATTTTGAGGAAAATACTTGTAACGTGTCTTGAAATACAAACCTTCTAGGTACATAAAATGAATATGAGAATGCTTTGACAGTGGGAGCCGGTTGGATGTTGTAGCAAGCCCTAACATAGATGATTTTGACACAGGAATGAGATTTGAGACAACAACTTGCAGAGTTGCAGAGTTTGGGATGAATGGCTTGTGGGCCAAGAGGCATGTTCAGTTTGCATGCTAATCTGAAATGGCATTTCAGGTGGATCTTGATTTGTATTTGTTGTTGTTGTTTTGTTCTATTTTTTAACTGCTGTTACCTAGACAGTTTAAGAACCTAAACCAATATTGTTACACTTATACAATTACAGAATTAATTATCATATGTATAAGTTTTAGACGTTGTAGATTGCTGCTGCCTATAATAAATTTTTCCTAGCCTATTCCCTGTTACTGGGTTAATATGTGGTATGTTTTTTTAATTATTGCAGTAGAAAAACAGCAAGAGAACAAAGAACTTGAAAATAAAAAAGTAGAAAAAGACAGCAAAAATGAGCAAGAAAAAGAAGTCTCGCTTAAAGAAGAGAATTCTCATTCAAATACTAACTTGGAGATCACTGTGAAAGGACTTAGTAACCTGGGGAATACGTGTTTCTTTAATGCAGTGATGCAGGTAAAGAAGTTATTGTTACTTTAAAAAAGAAAAAAACAACTTTGAATAGGAAAAAAAAGCTCTAAACAAAATGAAAAAGCCCACAAGAACCCCACCCACCTCAACATTTTACAGTGACACAATTAGACTGTGATTTTTTTCAGCTGCCAAGAATGATGGGTTCTTTCTAAAAATAGTGTGTTGGCCCAGAGAAATTCATGGAAATGGAGTTGCAAGTTCAGACTTGCTCTAAGGAGAAGTAAAAAAACCTGTCTTGTTTGTGAGGGACAACATTTTTCACTGACGTAACTAAGCATGCCACCTTCCTAGTTTAATAAAAATACAAATTCTCTGGCACATCACCCTTGCTGACCACTTAGAATATGAGATTAGTACTCAAAGACCATGGGTGTTTAATGAAACAAAAATGTCTCTTTCAGCAACAGGAAATCAATAGTAAATGTCAACAGGATGAGCATGTTGCATGCATTGTCATCTCAAGTCTTGTTCAGCTAAGAAGTGTATTAAAACTCTTGTGCTCTTAGGCTCTTGATCCTGAAGCTTTACTCAAACAAAGTCCCCACTGTACTTGCAGATTTTAGTGAACTTTTTGCTTTTGACTTATTTTTAAACACTTCTTAAAGCACACACACTGCGTTTGATCTTTCAATTTTTAGAAACAGGCACTAGTAAATACACTTGTCAAAAGATCAATCTGTAGAAAAATAATAGATTTAGGGTTTCTGCAATTTAAAGTAGTATTTATAGAAGGCACTTGGAAGTCCCATTAGCTGTATGGAAATTCCAGAGTAGTAGTTAACCATTCTAGTCCTGTGTTTGGGAAAAATTAATTGCTGCTAATCTGGTTGCTACAAATTCCATGACTGGTGGAATTCAACTGCCATTCCTGTTGTCCCCAGTTAGGAACCTCTTTCTGTCTTTTATGTTCTACAGAATTTATCACAAACTCCAGTCCTGAGGGAGCTGCTTAAAGAAGCTAGAATGCCTGGCACAACAGTCAAAATCGAGTCACCTGAGTTATCCATGGTAATATGCTTTGACCATAGTGTTTGTCCCCACCTTCCAGTCCGTTTAGGGGAAAAGCAATCCTTATCTCTGGATTTTAAAACCGTTTCAGCTAAATACTGACAAGATTAAGATGCAAAATCAGCAGCAACTTCACTTACTACCTTCCATGAACCTGCTTCTGAATTCAGTGGAGGTTTTTTGTTCAGAGTGAAAGAGCAGAGATCCAGTAACTACTAGCTGTTGTAAAAGAAGTGCTTGCATTGTGATTAAGTTATTTAAAGGATGACAGTACATAACTCTTGCTATAATGTCATTTGTCTAAATGCAAAACAGGAAACTAGAGGATGTCTATAGCACTAACTTAAATAATGCACCTGTCATTACAGTTAGAGATTTGGATGGGAAAGAAAGGTTGTGCTTTTTTTTTTTTTTTTTTTAAGAAATTGGATTGGTTTTCCTAGTAAAAGTAAGAAATCCAGAATTGGAACTAAGCAATAGATAATTAATGACTTTTGGTATCATTTCATGATAAACCGTGTGTTGTTTTTGTCAGGTTAACTTACTACCATTTTGGAATTTTGTATGTTCTGTATTACAATAAAGTTTTCAGGAACTGAAGGGTTTACATAAGGAAAAACTTATTCTAGAAGAATCAATCACTAAATTAAGGCAAAACAACTCTGTTGCTTTTCTTTCAAACAGGAACCTCAGCTGATAAAACTAGATCAGCCATGTCCTTTGACGTTAGCCATGCATCAGTTTCTGACAGAAATGCAAGAGACAAAAAAAGGGGTTGTCACTCCTAAGGAACTTTTTGCTCAGGTTTGTAAAAAGTGAGTATCTGTACAATTGCATGTCATAGGGACCATGACCAAAAGTTTGTTGTTTAAAAGATGATCAGTTTTTTCTCTTCTTTTAACCCGAGCTCACATCACAGCATATAAAATTTATGAATGTTAAGAATACTTAACAAGCTTTGACAGAAGAGGATAAAGAGCAAAATATAAATGAACAGCAGTAAAATGAAAGACATTCAATGACTTATTCTGATTAGCTGGCTTTGTATTTTTGGAAAATACCATATGTAGACACTTGTTGGTTTTGTGTAGGTGCGTTATGGAGACTTTGTCCTTGTGTGTCTGGTGTGAGTTGGTTTTCCTTTGTTTATCTCTGGGTTCACTTTTACCTTACAAGTAATGTTTCATTTAACAGAGCAATACGATTCAAAGGTTATCAGCAGCAAGACAGTCATGAATTGCTTCGTTACTTACTTGACGGAATGAGAACAGAGGAAATCCAGGTGAGTGCTAATTTCATGGCTGTGCTTACCTTTCTTCTCCATACCCCAGACCCAGACTTTTCCCTCTGCTGAGGGGAGAAAGAACCTTCTTTCTGAGATACATCAGCCTCTGTGGAGCGGTTGTGCTGCCTATAGCACTTATTTGAAGCAGATCAGCAAACAGAACACCCAGGAAAAGTGGGTTTGGAGTATGTGTAGTCACCCTGGAGAGTGTCCTTTTGTCTTAATTTATGAAATGCACTTGTGGAAATTCCATAATCTTTTCTTTTTGCCAGTTTTAATTTGGGCAACTATTTCATCCTTAGACTGATTTTCTTACATACTAATTGGAACATGGTTGCAAGCAAGTTTCTCAGTTGATTTTTTTTTAATAAATATCTGCAGGAACTATTTTGTGTCTCTACAGGTATTTGTGGGTTTTGTACCGATTCTCTTAATTGCTGAAAATTATTATTTTTCCTCCATCTGAAACATTTCGTAAAGTGAAGTGGTTAACTGAATAAATTTAGGAAATTTTACAATGTGGGGGTTTTTTTTAAATTTCAGCAAATAAGTGTTGGAATACTGAAGGCACTGACTGAGTCTAACAAACAAAATGAAGAAGAACTTAAAAAGAAAATTAAAGGTAAAATAAATTATCACAACATCAGTGACATGTAAAATCTTCTCTTGTTGAAGTGTATAAAGTAACATTAATTGTATCAACTAAAAGATACATGTTTAATTGTACAACTTTTGCCACCTCTTGAATATGTATCTAGAATACGAGGCTCAATACTTTTGGTCTATATTTAAGTCACTTGCTGAACTTGGTGGCATTTCCTTTTTAACAGGATAAGAGGGAGTTGATTCTGTAGACATCATACATTATGTTTGGGTAGTGATTAATCATTAAATTAAAATATTAGAAATTAAAATAATAGCATGTGAATGTAATTCATTCAGCCCCTAATAACTGTTACTTAACAGTGGTATAAAACCCCTCATGAACAGAATTATTTTTAAACTATTTTGACATGACTTAGGATGAAGAGAAAATTTAAATACAAGCTCTGTGCTACTCTGAAAATACAACTTGAGGAAATAGGTTTTGCTTGTCATGTGCCTATAGAGACAAACGCTGGTGCTTGTTTTTTAAGTTCAGATAGTTGCTAAGTCCTGAGAGAAAACAGGAGTTCTTGATGGGATGCAGTACTTCTGAGAAAATAGGGAAATGCATCTAAGTGGAGAAAGTGTTAAAAGTGTTGGTTTAACCAAGGTGTTTTCTGTAAATGTGTTTCCCCCCCCCTTTGATATACAAAAGATGGTTAATTTAAGAATCTTACTGTACTTCCTGTTCTGAGGAAATTAGAACAGGCCAACATGTTCCATTATACACACTGCATATTGTATTCTCTTTTTTTTTGTTTGGTAGGCCATAATGAAATTGGCTGCCAGTATACTGTATTAACTTGACTATATACTTTTTTAATCCTCAGAATATGAAAAGAAAAAGGGAATACAAAGTTTTGTAGATCGAATCTTTGGTGGAGAATTAACCAGCACAATTATGTGTGAGGAATGCAGAACTGTAAGTAAACTGTCCACTTTGAAAAGCCTAGAGTATAATATTCTGTAACCTGCAGGAGAGCCTCAAAGTGACTGTCTGTAAAGACGATTGCTGACTAACTGCATGCTTTTCGAAAAGGGGCGTGATTTGGCTGGAATCTTTCTTGCCTTATGTTATAAAGCTAATCTTTCAGTTCTTTTCAAAAGCCTTCCAGAGCAAGAGGTCAGCAACAACAAGCTGCCTCTGCCAGAAAAATTCCATCTTAGATTCCTGGTGAACACTTTCCAGTAGTACAGACTGTAGAGCAAATGAATTGTTGTGCTACCAGGAATATGCTGACAGGGACCCTTTCCCTTTTTTCATCATTTCCCACACTGAAATGACCATGGGATTGGCAGAACAGTTAAGAAGGCTTTACTGGGAGGATATATCCGGAGAGTGAAGTAATTGAGGGTGTTAGCAAGTGGGCTAGGTAAATACCATGATAGATTACAGCTATCGATCTCTTAGACCCTAAGGTCTCACATTCTAGACCACTACATCACTGCAATTTGTACAAATATTTCTTGCTCATTTCTGTGGTAACGAAACTGCTAGATTTTGGTCATTTGTGAAGGTAGATGAGCTGTGTTTTACATTTGTCTGCACAAGTGAAAGCAGGCCTTGAATGCAAGCATGCACATAAGCCTATTGACAGTGAGCCAGCTGCTTCCAAACCAAATTAAATTGGACTCTTGGTTATTCATTTAAAGGTATCCTTGGTTCATGAGTCTTTCCTTGATTTGTCACTTCCCGTACTAGATACTCAGGTAAGACATTGTATATGTTTGCTTTTTGGCTTAGTTTTTTTTTGCTTATATAAAAACACTTTTATTATACAATCATTATGGAGTGAATTCAATCATCTTTTTAGAAGTCTCTTTTGCAAGGTAAAACTGCACAGAAATATAAAGAATAAGATTTTTCATAAGAAAAATCTTGTAAGTGCCCGTAAGTGCCATGTAAATGCCTGTAAGTTGTGGCTCATAAATTGTCTCTGGAAAGTCACACAGGTTGCTTTAATGCTTTGGGTTGTTGTTTTTTTTTACTTTTGTCATCCATTTTTCTCCACTGAGTCCAAGAACACTTCTCCTAATATTCAGGTTATGGAATAAAGTTAAGAAACGTTGATAGGATAGTATGTGAATACTTATTTGATCAATATTAATTTATTTGATCAATCTCTAGACACTCAAAATACTTGATTTGCTTTGTGTTTTGCATTGATAATCTGTATATGTAATATTTCAGATTTGTTGTATAGCACTGCTCACACAGAAGTTAATGAGTAAATACTGAAATGAAACCCCCACAGCCAAACAGATCACATGTCTTCTGCCACAAACAAATTTCATTTTAGCAGAAGCAAACAAATTCTGTGGCGGGCAGTTTAACTGAAGATGTCTCCACTTGTGTTAAATGATACTCTTCAGTTCTTTAATGAGATGTGCCAGAGGCAAACATAATGTTGCCCCCTTACAGGTTCAGAATTTGGCCCTTGATAGCCTTAATTTTACATACTATTTCATTCTGCAAGTCCTTGTTTCACGTGGACCCCCTCTGGAGTGAGACACTCCTTCATAAACATTGGGGGTGAGTTAGTTGTATGGTATATCATTAAAATGTGTCTTGAGCTGAAAACTCAGATTAACATCTCATCCCTACAGTTTTCTTTGGAATACTGGTTTCTTATTTGGGACAGTAACATCTCTAATCCTGTGGTTGTTTTTGTGGCTTTTTGGGTTTTGTAGAAAGTAAAAATTACAAAGAAAGAAAACATTAAAAAAAACAAAGAAAAGGAATCTGAGGATGAAGAGGATAAAATCAGTGACCATTACCTTAAGCAGAAAGATGAGCCCCCTGGTACGAGTAAGCACCTTCAGAAAAAAGCGAAAAAACAGGCCAGAAAACAAGCCAAGGTTGGTTTTGATAAGTATTTCACTTTGTGCTTGCAATTTCTGTTAAAACCAATTATTTTTTGCTCTCTTAGTTTAGATGAAGGAGGAGACAGCTTAGAATTTCTCCTCACTCAAATGCACAACTGAAAAGACCAATTATATCTAGATCTTTGCTGTTAAGAAGTTTTATGTTCTATTAAGCATTGACTGTGCTAGGAATAAGCTAATATCCAGAATAACGTTGAATTTGTTTGCCTGTATGAAGTAGCCTTAATTTGCATCAGACAGCTGTTTTCTAGTCATTGATTGTAAGAACATTCACAAAACTTTGGAATACAGACATAAGAAAGGATCAGGAAGATAGCAGTGGGATCGTTAGTTGTATCTTGATGATACTGTGTAAAAAGGAGCAGTGGGAACTATATCTCAGTGAGGATAAATTCAGTATTGGTGGAATCATGGTTTATTCTCCCCTCCTCCTTCCTTGTGCATCTATGGCATGCCACTAAAAACTTGATGAAGAACTGGTACAGAAATGTTAAATATAATTTATACTTACTGTGGTTTTTGTACCTTGTACATTATGTATTCAAACGTGCAGAGCCAGCGCCGCCAGCAAAAACTTCAAGGAAAGGTGCTTCAGTTGACAGATCTCTGTGCAACTGGACAGTCAGAGATAGATGTCGAGTATAACCAAGAATCAGAGACAGAAATTAACTCTGAAACTCTTGATACGAAGCAAGAAGAGGAATCATCAGATGAGTGCAAAGATCACAGCTTAACTCAGAAAGAGTTGACTCTACAGGGAAATAATACAGAAGTTCAGAGCATGCATGAAAATACAGGAGAGCCAGAAGAAGAGTGTGTAGAAAATGAGTGTCTCACAGATCCCCCTATGGAAGGCTTAGATTCTCCTATGAAGTTTGTCAATGGCCTTGACAACCTGTCTTTGAAAGATAAGGATGATGACAATGCAGATGAGGAAGAGCTTGCTACTGACTTTGCAAAACTACACTTGGGTGCCAATGAAGCTGACCCCTTAGATGACCTTCAGACTGTTCCCAACAAGACATGCAAAGTATCGACAGAAGATCCCGAAATGGCATTTTGTACTCTGGCAAACAGGGAAGATCTGAACCCAGAAGAAGGTTCAATCCATCACTGTTTGTATCAATTTACCCGTAACGAGAAACTTACTGAGACCAATAAACTACTGTGTGATGTATGTACACAGAGACATTGTGGACCAAAGAACAACATAAAAAGTATGACAAACCATTTTTTTAAAGAAAACTTTAAATATGTTCCTATCAGCTGTTTGGGTGGGTAAGGGTGGGGGGGGAATACCCTTAAAGTGGTGTTTTTATAACTTTGTCCACTTTCATTGTACAGTTCATCATGTTAAAGGGGAATGTTCAGCTGCTCAGTTTTTGTAGTAGATGACATTATAACAGTTTATATAGTGAAAATAAAGAATTCTTGCTGTAACATTTGATGTTAATCAATAATGGTTTGTCCTTTCTGCAGGTGAAAAGAAGTATGTTTATACTAATGCCAAAAAGCAGATGCTAATCTCTCTTGCTCCTCCAATTTTAACTCTTCACTTAAAGAGGTTTCAACATGTAAGTACCAGGCTAATGTAGGTATATGGTATCAGTTTATTATGTATACATGCACGTAATATGAAAATATGCTAACATTAGTTTTATTCCTCTAAACTTTTGGGCTTTTTCCCAGTTTGGAAGGCATTGGTGTGCAGCATTGGGTTTTATGGTCTTTGAGGTGCTGGGGTGTGTTTTCCTGAAAGAGTATTCGCTTAATTAACTGGAAGACACTGTTTTGTGAGCTTATTTACAACATATTTCCTCATTATTCTTATTGCTTACTGTACCAAGCAGTGTCTTAGCACTAATGGTTTCCTACTATTACAGCAGTTCCTGGACTCTTAGATTTCAGTAGGTATAGGTAGAATACGATCCCTTACTAAGTAAGTGTAACAAATAAGTTGGCAGAAGTGGA
Source organism: Myiozetetes cayanensis (assembly GCF_022539395.1). Taxonomy (NCBI): domain Eukaryota; kingdom Metazoa; phylum Chordata; class Aves; order Passeriformes; family Tyrannidae; genus Myiozetetes; species Myiozetetes cayanensis. Next base: position 15,555,928 of record NW_026087742.1, read on the forward strand.
AAAGAGAGCGTTCCAAGCCTTGTAAGGGGCAGAGGGGAGAAGGAAAGGAAAGCAAAGCAACCTAAGTTTTATATACAGACACTGAAGTAAAGTGGCTTACCTCTTTATTCCCAAGTTGTAGAAAAAAATTTGGGGGCTTTAGCTTTTCAAGAGAGAAAGAGGAAAGGAAAGGGAGACAGTACTGCCTCTTCTAAATGTAGAATTGTTTGGTGTTTAGGACAAGATAATTGAAAAATAAGGGAGGTAACTTTAATTAGATGAAAAACAATTTCATATAGAAAACAGAAATGTGTAGTGTATTCCAAGAGACTGTAATATGAAGAAAATAACATTTGTCATCATCTTACTTTGTTTCTCCAGTTTGATAGTGGATGATTATTTGATTCAGGTGGGAGCACAAGTTACATCAGTTTTGATGCTGTAAGATTAGATCCTCAGGCATTTTGCAGTATCTGAAGTACATTAGAGCTGATTCTTTTTCCACTTTTGCTACCATTAAGTTAATGTAAGAGTGAGCTGAAGAGCCATCTTAGCTTGTGCTCCAGTGCAGCATGTGGGGGCAAGGAGGTAATGATGGAAAATTGGACATTGGAGGAAAAAAAATAAAAATGTTGTTTTTCCCAGTTTTGTGTAATGTAAAACTAATTTTATATTCTTGAAACGTTAACCTGAAACATATAGTAACTAAGCATGGTTTTAATATGCTCCATTTTTAACATTATGGGGTTTTCCTCTACTTTGGCTGTTTAAGGCTGGATTTAATCTGCAGAAGGTTAACAGGCATATCAAGTTTCCAGAAGTGATAGACTTGGCTCCTTTCTGCACAGCTAAATGTAAAGTAAGTGGGAAAACAATCAGATTCTCCTTTCACGTGTTCTGATGTGCTTTCACAATGAAGCTGCTTAGCAGAATCTTTGTAGAACGCTTGTCAAGCTTGTTATTTCTGTGGGATAATACCAGCTAACTTGTACTCGAGTCGGTGTACTGCGCTGATCATAGCTGTAGTGCTTGCCTGAATCTGCATTGGCCAGCTTCCATTTCATCAGCAAACAAATCAGTTTACTCTCCTCGAAACGCAGTACCTGACTGACATAGCTAAACTTCTGCTTTTTTAGAACGTGGCTGAAGGGAATACAAAGGTATTGTACTCTCTCTACGGAGTTGTTGAACACAGCGGAACAATGAGGTCTGGGCACTACACTGCCTACGTTAAAATGAGAACTACAAACAACCACCTCTCTGATCTTGTCCTTCGAGGACAATCTCCTCAAGGTAAATCATTAGAAATGTTTTACATATTCTTACTCACAGAATCACAGAAGGGTTGCAGGGGCCCTAAAGATCATCGAGTTTCAATCCCCTGCCACACCAGCTAAGGGCTCTGAGAAGGGCAGCAAAGCTGATGAAGTCGTATGAGGAGCAGCTGAGGCAGCTGGGGCTGTTTAGCCTGGAGTAAAGGAGGCTCAGGGGAGACCTCATCGCTCTCTACAACTGCCTGAAGGGAGGTTGTAGCCAGGTGGGGGTCAGCCTCTACTCCCAGGCAACCAGTAACAGGATGAGAGGAAATGGCCTCAAGTTGCACCAGGGAAGGTTCAGATTCAACATGAGGAAGAATTTCTTCGCTGAACAGGTCGTTAATCATTGGAGTGGGCTGCCTAGGGAGGTGGTGGAGTCACCATCCCTTAAAGTGATCCAGGAAATGACACTGTGGGCTACGGTCTAGCTGACAAGGCAATAATCAGTTAAAGGCTGGACTTAAAGATCATATAGAGGTGTTTTCCAACCTTAAAGATTCTATAATTCTACTCTACAATTCTTACTAAAGAACCATAATAGAATTATTTTAATTCTTTGTAATAACTTTTCCTCCTAATTTTTCCTTTCTCAGCTTTAGAAACTGAACCAGTCAAAGGGCAGTGGTTCCACATCAGCGATACCCACGTACAAGCTGTCTCTGTCTCCAAAGTGCTGAGCTCACAAGCCTATCTTCTGTTCTACGAGCGGCTGCTGTAACTCAGCAGACAGGAGCCTTCTTGTGCATGCAGTCACCTTCTTCAGGTGGTCTGAGCGAAGGCAGAGACTTGCAAATCATGTTCTCAATGTGTTGGAGCTACTGTATACAACAATAGGAATTCACTTTATGCTTCTTAAACACACTGACAAGTGGTTAACTTATACTTTTTCCAGTGTTTTCACTACTTTTCAATAAAAGTTTTTCTCAGAATTAACAGCTTTGAGCTTCCATTGAGTAATTTGGGTGTTGACGTAGACAAGCAACTGCTCCTTTTTGTTTCCTGCAGATGCTATAAATCTTGGTCAGCAGCTTTTTCATTTTAAAGCAACCAGCTATAATTTTGAACCATAGGTGTCTCAGCCATCATGTGTTCCATGTGTTTTTCAGACCTGGGTTCCAAGATAAGAAGCTGTTTCTTCCTACACATCTTACAGCCAAGACAACTGCAGCATCAGCTCTCTCTCCACTGTTGATTTATGTCCAATAGAGGAGCCCTCAAGTTGCAAACTCTCTTAAGGATTCTTGTGCTGGTGTTTTGGCAAGGCTCAGCACTTGGCTCTCCCTCCCTTTCAGTACAGGCAGTCCAGTGTAGCCTTTCTGCACTGCAGGCTTAGGAGAACTAGTCCTGCAGTGACTTTCAAGTTCGCTTCTCCACAAGCCAAGGCTTCATGTTGACTTTCATGTAAGTAAAATCTTGGCTCTTCTATGTTAGAACAGCAGCTTACATCCACTGCATTTTTCACAGCATTACTAGGACAATGGGCAGCCTTACGTGTTCTTCTCGTCAGCATTAGCAGTCATGCAGCAGAGTGCCAATCCCTCAGAAAACTAGCTGAGTTTATTTTGCAGCCATACCAGCAGCTGACTAAAGCAAGCCAAGAGCTGTTGTACAGCAGCCTTATTTAGGCATATGACAGTTCCAGACTTGATTTAGCCTTCCCCACCTTTCTGATTGTGAGATAAGAGTAGCACTGGCAAGAGTAATAAAGGGATTATTAATTAGTGAAGTGGCTTGAATTTCAAGTGCAGTTTTCCTTTCAAGCTACTTGGAGACACTCAAGCTGTTTGTTTACTTTCTAAGATGAATCTTAACAGGGGACTTCAGCTGAAAGATTCCAGTACTCTGCATCATGCTGGCTAGCACTGCTCAGCATTTATTTTTAAAGTGATCAGAATGTGATGCAGTTCACTGCTGTCAAGCTGCTGTTTTGAGAGCATGGCAACTCTAAAAGGGAGTGGATATAGATGCATGTAACAAAAACGAATCACAGAATCACAAAATGGTCTGTGTTGGAAAGCCCCATCCAATGTGGCCTTGAACACTTCCAGGGATGGGGCACCCACTCTCTGAACAACCTGTTTAAGGGCCTCATCACCTCCACAGTAAAGAATTTCTTCCATATATTTAACCTAAATTTCCCCTCTTTTAGTTTGTACCCATTCCCCCATGTTCTGTCACTGGAGTTTGTGATGAAGTGTTCCTCTCTGGCTTCCTGCAGCCCCCTTCACAGACTGATAGGTTGCTATGAGATCTCCATGCAACCTTCTCCAGGCTGAACAGCCCCAACTTTTTCAGCCTCTTTTCATAAGGGAGGTTCTCTGGTTCCCTTACTGACTTGGTAACCCTCTTCTGGACTTACTGTAACAGTTCATGCCCTTATGTTGGGGGCACCAGAACTGTATGCAGTGTGCCAGCAGGGTCTCACGAGAGCAGAGTGGAGGGGCTACCATAGGCAGAGACCATGGACTTGCTACCAACTTTCAATATTCATTTGACTGCTTACACTCAAGTATTGGCTAAGGAACACAAATAAGAGGACAAGCAGCTGCAACAATTACAGATGATGAGCTCTCTGCAGCACACTCATTTGGTCTCCCTGCAGGTTGAGTCGGTTTTGCCATGTGACAGTCCTTGGTATGTGATCTCCAATCTTTTATCTCAGACCCTGAGAAGTTCTGTCTCCTTCCTCACTGGGACAGGGTGTCAGGCAGCCAGCCAAGGTCAGCCCATCACACCCACACAACTGTCATCCTACACATTCATGGACTGGGAACAACCACGTCATGCTGGGTCCAAATAAAAGGAGTGTTAACATTTTAACAGTGAGTATGTTTATTGAAGTGTTTGAAGTTCTGCACTCCATTGTACACTGTTCATAACTTAAAGGCAAAAGCAAAACGTTGCAACAGGTTCCAACCAGGATATTAAAAACCTCACATAATCATGTCACTTAAGAAATACAGTGAAACCGTTCAATCATTTTGGTCTTCGTCCCAGTCTTTCTTTCCTGATGGAGGTTTGGGGCCGCCAGCTGGTTTTGCCATAATGATCTTGAAGAGAATAGAGAAGCAGAAAAAAGTAACATTAGAATCAGGCTCTTAGCCTACTCTAACAGCCACATGATGCTGACTGTTAGCATTCACTAACTTCATGCAGTTTCCCTACTCTGAGCCTAAGCCAGTGATTATTATTATTATCCATCTAATCGATATATTCACAACTTAGTTATTTTTTCTTGAAAAAGGCAGAAGCTGAGCCCTTGATACAATAAAAAAGGTGGTTTACCTCATTTTTGCATGCAAATTCAAGACTTCAGTTAGTCTACAGAAAGTGAGTGCTTAAACAGGCCAACAACAGGCTAGTTTACAGGATGCACGCTACAGAAAGCACAATTACCAGAGCTATTGTTCTGAATTATTGCATCTAAATATCACACTTTAAAACTGTGAAACTCCATTAGTCCTACCATGTTAAAGGCTCATTCTCTGCACCTGCTATAGTGACAAGTAAGGTAAAACTGAAACTGCATTTTTCATTCCTTCCATGAAAATTTGGGTTTAGGAGTAAAATTCACTTTCAAAGGCACAAATACAGCATGTAGCCATCAGCACGCAGCAGAAGGCAGTGGTGTTACGTGTTGTCAGCACAGATACAACCTGCCACGTGCTTGTCAATGAACTCAGGCATGCACTCACACAGAGATACCTCTCTGCTAGAGAAACAGGGCTTACTGCACACTATTTTTCAGGCTCATCTTTCCAGTCATCTTTATCCCAATGTCCTTGTTGCTTAGGGGCTTTTGGACCGCCTGCTGTTTTTGCCATAATAATCTACAGAAATTTTACATGCAAATACATTTTTGCTGAAGTTCCACAAAATAAATAAAGACTTTTATCATTAAGACTGTAACCTCTATTATTCCTAAAAATGGATTTTAATGTAAAAATATATGAGAGAAGGTTTCTTCTATTAAATCTTATTCCTAAAGAAGTTAGGACAACTTTCTGAATACAATTATCAACTGTCAAATCTTTAAAAAACAAAACTCAAAACCAACAAACATTAAGAGCACTTCCATAGAAGCAGCACCATTCCAGATTACAAGCTCTTGAACAAATTACTTCCTCACTTTAAGAAATAAACCACATTTTCAAGTACCATTATTTTTACACCTGGCATTCCCAGAAGATTTCACCTGCTTTGCATGAGGGTTCTGCAAGGTTTCAATTCAGCACCAAATTACTGCAGGCTTACCTGATCAACCCTTAGGACAGTTACTGCTGCATTTGTAGCTAGCTTGATACCCCAGAATTTTCCAAGGTATGTGTCTAACACACCAGCTTCCAACATATCCTTCACTGCAGCGGCTTCGGCCTATCAGATAGAGGAAAAACATTATTCAAAACTGTCTCAGGCTTTCACCTAGCAAGGTATTATCACTTCTCTGATCTCATCTTCTCCCTTCAGAAAACCTTCATTCCTAATCCATTGGTAGGAAGACAAAATCAGTAATTACTGAAGACTTATTTTCTGTCACATTAGTTCAGTATCCCACTTCACCTCCTACTGGCCTATAAGGCCACTACATGATACTGAATTTAACTGCTTGCTGATTAGAACACTTAAGTATTTCAATTCTAACAAGTTACTATTCTAGACTGTGCAATGCAGAGCTTCCAATGAGTTAAAACAACCTATAAATACTTCATTCCAATAGAAGTACTTTTAAATATAATCCTGTGCTGCGGGGCACCAAGTAACACAAGAGACTATTTACCTCGATATCAAATCCAACATTTTTCTTCCCTTCCTGATGCACAGCATAAAGTTTGGAGATGACCTCATTAGCCTTTACTCCGGAGTTTTCTGCCAGTGCTCGAGGAATGGATTCAAACGCCTCAGCGAACTTCTTGATGGCATATTGGTCAAGCCCAGGACAGGTCTAAAGTCAAGTTGAAAACCATGTCAGCATTTCAAAAACCTTAAAAAAGGAGGGCGTTTTCCCCCACACTTTTTATTAATACACACACACATATATATGTTGGTATAAAGTAATTTTTGTATTTTTTGTGAGACGCATGGTGTGAAAAAATGAGAAGTCAAGAAGCCCATTTGCTGTACCTCTCCGTAAGATGTGATCTGCTTGGCTAATTCAATCTCTGTTGCACCACCTCCAGGAACAAGACGTTTATCCTGTGAAGGAGACCACACCAAAAGAGTTTTTCTGCTTAAAGCATCTTACTAATTTTTACTTTTCAGAATTCTTTAATAGCTTCTTTTATAAAAAGCAAAATAATAATGCAGTGGGGTTTGTGTCTGGGAATTTTTTTGCTTTTTTTAAACAACTTCAGCTCTTGGCTAACTAATAATAGCATTCCTAGATTTTCTCATCTTTTCTATTATTTTGGTGGAAAATATGAGGCAGGAAGCCAATCCGCTGTACACTAAGTTTAATATGTCAACAGGTATCACAAGGTGTTGGGAGTTTCTGTTTTGTTTTTCTTTCATTTTATATTAAGCATTTACCTGTTACCTCTGGTCTTTTAAACAAAAAAGTAATCATCATAAATCACAAGTCAGGAAAACTCCTGGAGACAATCATAAACACACAGTGTTTCTGCACTCTAAATCACCATGCATGTCTTGGTAAATACCAAAACATTTCCTATGTATTAAAAAAAAACCAAAAACAAAACAAATCAAAAACCCACAAAAACAAACAAACAAACAAACAAACAAAACCTGAAATAATAGTCCACACCAGCTGCTCAGAAAAAAAACCCACTTGTAAAACTGAGTTCTTTCCATAAAAGTGTATTTGTATTATGTGGAGGAAGCATGTCTTCATACAAATGAATTAGAAATTTAGTCTGCAACCAATCAGTTCCTCCTGATCCCGAGTGACAAAGCTATCTAGATTTTCTTCTGCGCCTGGTCTCATTACAAAACATTTAGGGAGTAAGGCAAGAAAGAGTTGACTGTCATTAGAAAGTGGCAAAACTAATCTACCTTCAGGCACTCACTCATTACTGGAAACAATGAGTGCAGTACACACTGAGCACCACCTTTTAAGTATCCTCTATTCACAACAGCAATCTTCTTTAGAGAACCCTCTACACCTCAGTACAACACAGCCTTCTCTACAACTCCAGAAGGCTCCTAAGCAGGCAACACCTGCTATAGCCTTTGTAGCAGATGAGCACAAAGCAGGCCCAAGTCTCGCCTCAAACTGATCCACTGCTCGCTTTCGACAACTCGCGTGTTCTCGCTACTTACCCTTGTGAGTACTTTGAAAGTGTTGACACCATCGTCCACTGCCCTCTCTATGTCATCCATCAGGTTGTCTGTAGATCCACGAATGAGGATAGTGGAAATGGCACCATCCTCCTTTTCTGTTCAGACATATGCATGACTGAATTAACTCTCCAACAGGTAAAACACATACGAACATCACACTTTCTAGAACAGCAGTGCCAGCGGTTCTACAGAACATACATACCGTGCTTAAACACAACAACTTGTGTATCCCCAACCTCTGATAAATACACACTACTGCAGTGACCCATTTCTTCAAGAGTAGGGGGAGTCTGGAAAGAAAAACAAGAGTTAAGAGGTGGAACTGCTCATCAGATCTCACCCTCCTGCTCCTCATTTGAAAAGTCCATACCAGTCTGGGTAGGGCTGTTGCACCAACAGTTTTGCAGAGTCTCCTCAGATCCCACTTGGAGTTCAATCTTTAAAAACAAGTTTCCAGAACAACATTAACACATAAGAGTATTCTCTTAACTCAGCAGCATTTTGTAAACCAGTGACAAGATCAAAATGTACTGCACCAAGTTAAAAAATCCACTCAACTATTTTTTTGAGTTATAATCATCTAATTTCAGTGATGCTGTGCAAAGACTATTTCCTAAGAATTTAAAAACAACTAAGAGGTTCAAACACTTGGAAATTATCAACTTCCTCTTCTAGTGCAAAAAACTTGAACTGATCTTTACAACACTTCTGTAATAATCCTTTGTTATACAAGACATTACAGTACCATTTCCAGAAGTGCACACATTTTGGACACCACCAATTTACAACTTTCAACAAAGCACCACTTATTTCTGTGAGATGTTGAGAGCTGCTGCTGGTAAATCTGACTTCATGTTATGCAGACAATATTTTGAGGATCTACAAATATGTTTTATTTGTAAGAAGACAGAACAGAAAAATGACAGAGAAGTATTAAGAATTGCCATCTGTAAACACGTTAGTGATGCACAGAGGCATCCTATCATTGCTAAATCATCACATGAGGACTGTTAACGAGCAGAAACCATCGTGGAATAGTCTCACATGCCTTTGAGGCCACATTCCTCTTTACTAGATCTAGAAATGTTGATGTTCATGATTTGAGTGTGCTACAGACACACTTAAGCCAGAATAATAATACCACGTACACAAATTACTCCCCATTAGTTGTCATACAGAGATGAAATTCTATCAAGAAACTTAAGCTATGAAACAACCAGACTTAGGTCAGATTTTGACTCACTAGAGAAACAACTAATCTGCAGTATTTTTTTGGTAATTTGTTTGAGAGCTATGCAACAAGATGGAGAGTGCATTTCATAAATCTGGTAGACCAAATGTTTTTATGCTCTTCTAGTACTTACCTGACTAACATAAGATTGTATTTATTGGCGTAATGAAGAGCCATGTCTGCCACTTTGCCACCCGTTACCACTACGTTTGCACCACTGTCAGCGATAGCTTTGACTTGCAAATCCATGAGATTTTCTTCTCCTTTACTGAAATTCATCAGTTCTTCAGCATTCTTTATGAGTACGGTGCCCTAGTGAAACACACACACTGTTATCAGTTCAGCACTAAACCACATGCCTACAAGATTCTGACAGATCATTTGCCTCCCAACCTATCCATAAACCTCAAGTCATCCTATTTTGTAATACTGATACCTTTCATAGGCAACAAGGTAAAACAAATTCAAAAAGAACCAAAAGGGCAATTCTGGTATTTCTAGACAACCTTTGAGGTTCAGACACTCAAGCATGTAGTTTGGCTCAAATAACCCAACAAAACCAACCCCACTTCCCCGGTCTCAAAAACCCTGCGAAGCAAAATTAGGTTGCAACATTTTCTGTGAACTTTTTTAAACTAATAAATCAATATTAACCAAAATATCTCAATCATCAAGTGTCAAGAATATAAATATTTAAGTCTATGCTTATGTGCTCTTATTTTTAGAGAGGTAACTTATTTTGAGCTTCAACATACCTTAGTTTCAGTTATCATCCCATCAAAAGGGCACGAATACACAGCTATTTTTGCATCTTTGACAGAAGTAACATCTCCTTCAGTTTCTTTTTTAAAAACCATGCCATGCAGTACTGAGGAAGCAGAAATACCAGCACCCTGAAAGGAAATACATGGAATTTGAGACTTTTTACAAGAGCATGTAGTGATAGGGCAAGGGAAAACAGCTTTAAACTGAAAGAGAGTAGGTTTATAGTAAATATTAGGAAGAAATTCTTTACTGTGAGGGTGGCAAGGTACTAGAGCAGGTTGCCCAGAAAAGCTGCGACTGCCCCATCCCTGAAGTGTTCCAGCCCAGGCTGGACAGGGCTTGGAGCAACCTGGGATACTGGAAGGTGTCCCTGCCCATGGCAGAGGCCTGGATGGATTTAAGGTCTCTCCCAACCCAAACCATTCTGTGATTCTATGACTCTATGAATGAGGAAACGTCATATTTTCAGAATTCTGCACTACACTGCATGAAAAGCAGACCTTACAATCATCTGGATGTAACACACTAAGTTATCATTGCAGCATAAAGAAATAAGACTTCAGCTTATTCAGCAAAAACAAACATTGTCTTACACTGTCCCCATTAGAGATTACTTTCAATATCAGTGATTTTTGTTTCTGAAAGTTGCTACTGGGCACTACACAAGGAAAGTTAAGACCAATTTTCAGAATCTACTATGCATGCCACAACACAACAGAAATTAGAATAGAAAAGGCTCTTCCAAAGTTCAAAGATTAACCTTCATTAAACTGTTTACAGTTAATAATACAGTAAAGTTAGCTACTTCAAACTTACCACAATTTTGCACACTCTGATATTATCAACGTTGAAATGACCAGAATCAGGAAGAATAGAAACTGTTTGGGAAAAAAATAAAAAAAAAAAAAAAGGAAAGGATGAATTTGTGTAGCTTAATGAATAAAGTAGAACAATGGCACCATAAAAAATGCCTGGAACTTTTCTGAAGTACTAAATTTCAATGGTTTCAGATGACTATCTAAATTCAAGACAATTACTATCTGCTAATAACTGGCAACAAGAGAAACAGGAATTTTGGTTTTTTACAATGTAGTAATCAATAAACAACATTTATTCAGGCTGCTCAGTAATTAACTGAGTTCAAATATCCATTCATACATGTACATTCAAGAGAAAAGTCTGACTCAAAATATTTGAGAAAACACTGGAACTAAACAAGAAGGGTTTATCTTGGAAATCTAAAGGGAAAGAACAACTCAACAGAACTACAGTCTTGCTTCCATTGTTCTGTGGCTGGCACTACTAACAGCTTATCTGAAGCGCAATGCATCTTCCTAATTATAAAAAAAGAGGGAGAAGGAGGGGTTTCTGCATTAAAAAGGCTACAAAGCTATTTCTCTAAACATTTAGTAGGAAACACAAACCTTTTCTGAGCCACAATGCCAATGAAGAGTTGAACAGGAGAAAGGTTTACCCCCATTTCAGAGGCTAAGGCGTCCCATCCAATTCAATCTGTTAAATTAACCACACTTTCTGTCTCACATGCAGCTGTAATGACCATAAGCAAACCTACTCAGGTTTTCAGACACAAGCACACACCTATTCTTGTCCACTTACCACAGGCCTGAGCAATAAGCTTTGCCAGGAAACGTTCATTGCCATATTGTTTGCTCATCACTGAAGTGTGCAACAGAGATGCCACTTCTTCAACATCTCGAAGGTTCTTCGCAGAACAGCACACCAGGTCTGGAAGAATTTCTAGGGCTTTCTTGCAAGCCTTTTCGTATCCTTCAATCACCTGTGCAGCAAACAATAAATATTCACTACACTGCTTCATGCAGCATTTATCTGCTCTTTAAATAGTCACAAAACATCAGCAAATGCAAAAGTTTTCAAGGGAAGCAAGCAACCACAAGCAGCAAAACACACAGTTCTCCTTCAAACATCTTTATCTAAAAAACTGAGTTCTGAAGAAAGCAGATGATTCACAATATTGCAACCTAGGAACACTGACCAATGGTAATCTGGATTCAAGCTATGTGAATTGCAATGACAATACAACTTGCCTCTGAGACAGATAACCCCATCCTCAGAAGGTCTTCTGCTAACTCCAGAAGGACTCCAGCAAAAACAAGGACAAAGTTTGTTCCATCTCCAACTTCTTGTTCTTGCATGTGGGAAGCCATAACAAGCATTTTTGCTGCAGGATGCTGGACCTTTAAGAGAAGGTAGGTACACATCTTGGTAACTAACATCCCACCTAGGACTGCAGCTCCAGGCTTTTCTGCACATCCAGTCTAAGCTCTCTTATTTCAAACTGTATCTAGAGATACTAAGAATGCACAGAATTGGAAGAGAAAGCAGCATTGATTATCTCAATTGGCTGACTTCTCTAATATGGAAAAAGTACAAACTCATATTAAAACAAAACCAGAACTGAGATTTCCAGTTATTCTACTCATACTGAACACTAACACAATGTGTTCAGTAAGGAAATACTTCACATTTACACAGTTTCTGTCAGTAACTACACAATTCCTTAAAATATTATTTGTGTCATGTCACAAATATGAATTTGATAGTACTTGCAAGAGTCAGGACAGGACAGCCTTTTTATGCTTTCACAGTTTTTACAGGAGGATGCTGTTATATCCTCAGTTTCTTAAATTCAGTTAGTGGATTCTAAGCAGACAGGAGAACACGGCAACAAACAACACTGGGAGATTAACATGCAACAACTATTTCATTCAGACTTCTCCAGAACACTGTATTTCTACATACCCTCTTCTAAATCTACACAGTGGTTTGGGGAAAAGTAGGGAATTATTAAGCTTCTCCAACAACTACTTAATGCTGCTTTACAGAAGAGTTATATTCCTCACTGTGGATCTCAAATTCAGTGAAAAAGGTAAATGATTTACAAAGTGCCATATGTAAATCATCTGCCAGAGTGACATGTATTTCCCTAGTGACAGTCAGAACCACAGCAACCCATGAACAGAAACACCAGTTCACAACTGACATCTGAAGGAAGAAAACTTACTTCCAGCTCTCTCAGGATAGTAGCAGCATCATTTGTTACAAAAAGCTTCTCCAGATGATTGATAACCATTTTGTTCATTCCTAATGAGGGAAACAAAAAAAAAGAAAAAAAAGAATTCCTTATGCAAACAATATTTTGCACACAGACACTGCTTCATAACTTTCAGGTGTATCTTGCATATTAAAATGTTCACCCTATTTATAACTTAAGAACTTAAAATATTTTTTCCAAATAACATTTAGAAGTGTGTCACATTAAAAAGAAATCAGTAATTTCTGAATAAGCAGTTCTCTCTTCAGAAATACTAACATGTTATTTAATTAACCAATCCAGGAGAACATAGTTTGTTTTTGTATATATGACTGGCCACGGTTATGGTTAAGTTCACTCTGACTATCTGCCATGTTATCATCTTCCCTTTAGCTTTTGTGCTCTTCCATAGAGCAGTAGGGCAGCAAAGAGAACACAGTAACTGCTACAAAAACATGGCAAAGGCAGGTACACTGCACTCAAGAGCTAACAAAACACAATCTGATTTGTACTCACAAGGATATATTTACAGTTCTAGAGTAAGTCCAATGTGTTTCCTCAAGAAACAAACATCTGCTTCTTTGTCAAGGCATGTGTAGTTTTCAAACATAGGATTTGTCTCAAAAAAGCAGCAATAATTTTAGGATTTATTTACCATTTGGTCCATAAGCTGTACGGGTGGTTTGAGCAAGTTCTTTGCATGCCTGGATGTTCCTATAGACAGCTTCTTCTAGTCCTGAATAATGCTGAACAGAAAAATATCTGATCAGAATTAGGCTAACAAAAAAAACAAGTGATGAGCTAGTAACTTCTCATCAAAGCAGCGTCAATCTAGTGAGTCCCTGAACATTTTTTATTCATTTAAATCTGGTATTTCACTAAGAGCTTAAATGGAAACCAAACCTTACCCAAAGACAGTGAGAAAAGAACTACTTTTCTCCTTCTCAACTAGGCAGCTCAGCAGGCACAAACAGAAAATCTGAACAGTGACTCAACTTTCAATACAGTTTGCATCCCCTCAGTCTTCCAAAAAAATTTGTGACATGACAAAGGGAAACAGAAAACAACCAAGACAAGACTGGAGAGGGGTAAGGGGTTTTGTTAGCATAGATTTTATACATGCTTCTTTATTCACAGCTCTGTATTCCACAAAAATCATTTAACTCAGTTCTATGTTCAAACATGTGCAGTTTGAAAATTCAGAAGAATGATCAGTAAAATATTTGTGTTCAAGGCTGTGATCAGCCTGGCTTCACTTTGGAAACCTTAAGAAAAGACGGGATCCCCAGAAAGGGCCCTAAGAAAGAAGAAAGGGTAGGACAAAACATACCGTGTGGCCATAAGAGAGAAAGGTACTCTCTAATGTTTACTCTCTAAATACTAAAACATCTCAGAATGCCAGCTGACTCCTTGTTTTGCAGAAGAAGACAGCTCTTGCTATCTTGGCCTTGAATTCTCAATTAGAGAACAAGCAGTCAGGCCACTTTGTTTCCCTGTGCTGCTCCTGCTCTTGATGCATGCCATTATTTGGCTCCAACAATTCTACAAAGAAACACAGAGGGCTTTCAGAACTGCTAACTTCACTCTTCTTCCTACTAAGTAGCAGCAAACAGAAATTTTCTAATTTTTTCCCTTGCTTGGAAAGAGGGACTTTCCACAAGGGCTTGGAGTGACAGGACAAGGGGGAACGGCTTCACACTGAAAGAAAGCAGGTTTAGATTAAGCCTCAGGAAGAAATTCCTCCCTGTGAGGATGGTGAGGTTCTGGCACAGGTTGCCCAGAGCAGCCTGTGGATGCCCCTTCCCTAGAAATGTTCATGGCCAGGTTGGATGGGGCTTGGAGCGACCTGCTCTAGTGGAAGATATCCCTGCCCACGGCCGGGCAGTGGGAGGTAAATGACCCTTAAGGTCCCTTCCAATCCAAAGCCTTCTGCTGATTCTTTGAATAATAAGAAAAAAAAACTACATCTGCTTGCTTTCCATCCTTTCCAAAGAAAGCTGCTGCTTTATTAAGACACAGTCCTTCCATACTACCAAAATCTTCATTTTGCTAATATTAAATACAATTAATAGGGATTTATGGAAAGGAAATGCATGGAAAATATTGCAGCGATCTGCATCGCTGACAAAGGCCCTTCCCTTAAAGACACAGTAACAGAGAGAGCCAAGCACTGTCCGTAACAAGCGGGACACTCCTGAACAGCTCCAGCGACATGGCCCGGCTGAATGCTGCCCTAAGAGCTCCCCACACCGCGCGGGCTCGAGTCGAGTCGGGCGCGCAGCCCGAGAGGCCGCATTGGCGCCGAGAGGCCGCATTGGGCCCGGGCCCCCCGGCCCCCGCAGAGCTTTCTCGAAGGCTGCGAGCGCCAGGCGCCACCTGCAGCAGCGCGGGCCCCGGGCCGGGCCGGGGTCGATGCCCACGCCGAGCGCCGCAGAGGGGCCGGGCCGGGCCGGGCCGGTCCGGGCGGGGGGCAGTGTGCGGACCGCCGGCCCCCGCCCCGCGGACACGTGGGACGGCCGGGCCCGCCGGCCTGCCAGCGCCTCCCCCGCGCCACCGCCCCGGGACTCCTCCCGCACCCACCCACCCACCCACCGTCCGCCCATCCACCCGCCCATCCATCCATAGGTGATCCCACCTTCGCTCCCTCCTTGAGCATCTGGGCGAAGCCCGGGGCCTTGGGGACGTGCAGCGCCATCTCGGCTCAGCTGCGGGGCACGGCGAGCGGGGCACGGCGGGAGCGCGGGGCGCGCACGCGCGGGGCGGGACGGGGCCGGAGCGGGCCGGCCTTTCCCCCTCAGCGCGGCAGCCACGGGCGGAGGGAGGGAGGCGGCTCTGAGGGCAGCTCTGGGGGCGGCTCTGGGGAGAGGCTCTGGGGAGCTCTGGGACGGCTGGTCGCGGGGCGCGGCGGGCACCGCAGCGGGAAAGGCGCGCACGCCAACACAGGGCTGGGGTCGGCTCCCTCAGAGCCTTCCCTTCCCTGCCGAGCTCAGCGTACCGTCCCTAAGGCGTCCCAGTGGCAGGCACTGGTCGTAAAACTTAGCAGATTCTAGTCGAGTGTTTTGCTTAGTTCGTATCTGACTTGTCCGAATGGAAGCACAATGCACAGGTGGGAAAAATAAGTGTCACAGAACCACAGGATGGTTTTGAGTTGGAAGGGCCCCTAAAGATCACCTGGTTCCAACCCCCTGCCACGGGCAGGGACACTTCCCACTAAACCAGGTTGCTCGGAGCTCCATCCAGCCTCTCCTTGGAACACTGCCAGGCATGGGGCATCCACAGCTGCTCTGGGAAAGCTGTGCCAATGCCTGACTACCCTCACAGTAAAGACTTTCTTCTTAATATCTAATATAAACCTACTTTCTTTCAGTTTGAAGCCATTCCCCTTTGTCCCATTGTTGTCCACAAAAATCAAATTCATTACCTGGTATGCAACAAGCCAATAATTACCCACTTGAGAGAGGCATTGATTATTTATTTCAGAATTGTACAAGCCTGGGTGCTCAGTGTTACTCCGCAAATCAAGCACACCAACTATGAGAACTCTTTACTATTTATACATTTTAGCAAAAAAAGTTCTGCCAGATGTCCTCGTAGTCTGTAAATTCTGCATTCTTTGTGTCCACTATCAGTGAGCATCCTTCTTCCCAAGCTATGTGAACTTACCCTAGGTTTAAGATCATTGAAGTGTGTCACGCCCTAAACCTTAGCAACAACAATTCTACTAACAAGTGCTACAGAACATGCTATTTGGATGCCCACCTTGAAAGCTCTACATGTAGCTGCAGTCCTTCCAGGGAGACAGTGGCTCTGTTTCTATGTGGAGCTGCTTTAAGTTTGATGAGTTTTATTAACTTTGCTTCTGTGCCACACAAAATCAGATGTACTGCTTCAAGACAAGAAGTTCAAGGCCTTAGAAATAAAACTGCTGCTTTTAGGCCATGCAATACCTGAGCCTGTAACCCAACAGAGACTGCTGCCCCACCTGTGCAGTGCAGACAGGCTGCCTGCAAGGTTAGCTAAATCACTTGATACATGTTGCTTGAGCAACTTCAAGAGAACACGCTTACTTGGTTTAGTTTTACTGTCCCATAATTCTTAAAATTCAATCAGTTTTACCCTGTAACACACCCTGGCAGTGTAAAAAAGAGTGATGATGGAGGAAAACTACATGAATCATCCCATGAATGAGCTTCAACAATTCTGTATGCAGTTTTGCTACAAGTACTTGGAGGCAGATGCCACTAGAACCAGAAAAGGGAACTCACACAACCCTGTTTATTATAAACAAGGCATTTCCAAAAGGAAATACTGGATTTTGGCACAGGGGTCATAACCCCCTTTATCCCTCTCTTCTCCCTTCCAATGCTTGCACCACAGTGCAGCCAGGAAAGAAGGAAATGTCCATCCTGTTCTACAGTCATGATACTAGAAACTGTATTTTGTGAAGCAACTTCCGTAACCTGTTGTTAGCCATGGAGATCAGAAGAGCTATTACTCCTAAGTCAGTTCAAAAATCTTTTCATAGTCATGAACATGAAATCATGGACTTTATATCAATAGCTGAATGCATTTGAGTCAGAGACATTAGTTTTGGGGCAGAGAGGAAAGATGGTTTGTGTTCTTCGACTGCTGATCTCATTGATATACATTGGTGTTATTCCCCTTCCTTGTTTTTAACCTGGACAAATGACAGAAAAATCAAGGCAACAAATAGTGTGTAGGATAATAAAGAAATGGGATTTTACTGTTAAAAACACTTCTCAAGTTTACATTCATTGCAATCTTTCCATAGCATGAAAGGCTGAATATTTATCTTTCCATAACTTCTGTTCTCTGATTTTTCAGGGATGATCTCTCCAAAGCACTCGTTTCATCAGAACCTTAGTAAGTGTTAGCTCAGAAATGAATTCAAGACATTATTATTGTCTGACAATTGTGAGCATTCATCAGACTAGGAAGGTGACATTCCGTTATTGACTCTGATAATTAAAATGCTGTTATTTAATTAGTCTCTGAAGTGGGTTATATACAGAAAATTTATCTTGTGTAATGTTGGAACTACAGCAAAAAGTAAAGTCAGTTCACTCAGGCCAACAGTAACTATCACAGCATTTCAAGGTGTTTTCCAATAACTCAACTCCACTTGAGTAAAATAAGCAACTTGGGGGTGAAAGACTCAGCTCTTTTTATTCAGCACTTCAGCAGAACAATTTACTGGAAACAGCAATGAGATAAGAAAACAAACAGTAATAGCAACAATACTAATGACAGAGGGTAAAAGAAATAATGATTCACTCAGAAACCCTCTGACAGTAGACAATACCCAACTGCTCCCTTCACCACAATTACATGACTAAAAGAGACCCCTTCTCTACTGAAGAGATTCCCTTACCCCCACCTCTGGCAATGATGTGAGGTAGCATAGAATGATCTCCAGGTCCTGACCATGTGCCCCTCTTTGTACAGTGCTTTTATTGAAGCTTATGGTAGCTACTTTTTTAAAACCAGAATACCACTAAAGTCAAGATATACATGTATGTTTGTGACTATGAATATAGACAATATACATATGTACTAATCTGTATTCAGTTATCAATAGAACATTTCTTTGTGTTATAACCAGCAGTTATTTTGGACTTGCTGTATAATCACAGCTTTGGTTTGGCCTTGATCTTTTTTTAGCTATGTATCTACACCATTTATATTCTGCACAGACATTGCCATGTTAAAGGACCATCCAAAGGTCAGAGGGTTGGCTATTAGCAGTTGGCTGCGCTTTCATCAGCTAAAATCTATTACTGTACACATGGAAATCCCCACCTTATCTGTAGGCACTTGTTTGTCAAGTCCTAGAATGGTGAAATTTTAACAGGATCTCGGGAAGTTCATGAAAAGGACAGAAAGTTAATTTCTGTTTACTTATTCAGCTGTGGGAAACCAAACAATGGAAAATGAGGGATAGAAAAGTATCTGCTGAAGTGTGAGTATAACAACTGTGTTTGTGCAATAACACTGTCACCTGGCCAATGAAAAATATGGGTGTGGCATCTTGAGGGAAGTCTGAGGACCATACCTAGTTTGCAGAGAATCATGCTCATACGTGAAACAAAAAATTGTGAACCATGGAGTGCCAAACATTCAGAATAATTATCTTAGTAACAGCAGCTGCAGTTACATCAACTTTCCCCAGATTGTACTTATTTCACTTGTGTCATAATGAGAAGGAACAGTTTAATCAATTAGAGTAAGTCTAATCAACTAAGTACTGTTTAGGTCATTGCTACAGGTCCTGGGTTAAACGCTACCCTCATCCTGGGCTTCTCTCACTTCAGCAGAGGATTGCAAGCTGATCAGGAAAGGAAGATTTCCTTACCATTTGTATTCTTATCTCAGTGTGTGCTCTCTCTGCCATAGCTAATCCAGTTAGTTTGAGTCAATGGAAAGCACTTCTGGGGATTGCCTTTCCATGGAAGCAGTAGATTAAATTATTTGAAAATGCTGACATATTAAAGTAGTGAAGCCAGTCCTCAGCTGAGTTAAGGATCCAGCATGTTTGTGAAACATCTGGAGTACCAGTCTGATGAGGAGGAGTTGAAGGAGCTAGAGATGTTTAGCCTGGAGAAAGGGAGGCTCAAGAGGGACCTTCTTGTTTACTAAAACTACCTGAAAGGAGGTAGCCAGGTAGACGTCAGTCTCTTCTCCCAGATAACAAGCAATAGGACGAGAGGAAATGTGTGTGTCATGGCTGGGGGCGGGGGTAAGGGACTCTCTGGCTTCCACATGTCATGCCACTGACACTATGTGGAGTAAGAGGGTCATGCTGATCACACAGTGAGCTCAGATAGGAAATCCCAATCACACCGGCATCTTGGAAGTCCTCACAAACTGTCCTGAAGGTGAAAATTTCAGACTACCATCAGGGGAGGAGGAGGACAAGGTGAGACATGCTGAGGAGTCCCCATATAATCAGCTACCTGAAAATTAAAATGGTGTGTTCTCTTCACTGACAGTTCCTGCCATATCATAAGGATACATCGGAAGTGCCATATGGAGTCCTATGCAGCGAATTGCAGAAGCTATTGAGGCACAAGGTGAATCAAGTTAGGTTACAGACCTGAAAGCTTTCCAGATGGCTTTAGGTATCGCTGAACAAGAGAAATGGCCAGCACTCAACATCTACACTGACTCATGGATGGCAGCAAAGGCTCTGTGGGAATGGCTGGACCGATTGTCAGACCCACCTGGGCTGCTGGATTATGGCAAGACATCGCTGCCCGGGTAGAGAAGTTGGCTGTAAAAGAGCATTATATAGGTGCCCACATACCCAAGAGTTGGGCTTCTGAAGAGCATCGCCACAAGGAACAGGTGGATTGAGCTGTCAAGATTAAACTGACTCAGTTGGATCTGGACTGGCAGCATAAGGGTGAATTATTTCTAGTTTAGTGGGCCCGTGATGCCTCGGGTCATCAGGGAGGAGATGCAACACACAAATGGGTTTGTGATCAGGGGTAGATGGACACCATCTCCCAGGTTGTCTGTGAAACATGCACTGCAATCAAGCAGGCCAAGTGGGTAAAGCCTCTGTGGTATGGTAGACAATGGTCGGATTATAAATATGGGGAGACCAGACAGACTGATCACACTCTTGCAAACCCACCAAGGCAAGTGCTACGTATGATGGTGGAAACAATCACCAGATGGCTGGAGACACACCCTGGAGACATTCCACCACTGTAACACCATCTTGGGCCTTGAAAAGCAAGTCCTATGGCAGCAGGGCACCCCAGAAAGAATTGAGTCAAACAATGGGACTAATTTAAAAAATAGTCTCATAGACACCTGGACCAGATGGCACAGTGTGGAGGAGGGATATCATATTCCCTATCAGGCACCAGCCTCTGGGATAATTGAATGGACTGTCAAAAACCACACTGAAAGCAATTCGTGGTGGAACCTACCAATGGAATTAGCCTCACCCAATCCAAACCTCCATGTGCCACAGAAGCGGAAAAAGTCCCTGTGGTGCATATGAGAAATGTGTTAGGGAAGACAGTGGATTAGTCCTGCCTCGAGCAAAGGCAAACCCATCTGTGGGACTGTTTTTGCTGAACAAGCCAGGTGCATTTGGCAGGTAATGCAGAGAGATGGGGAAACACGATGTGTACCTTAAGGAGATTTGATTTTTTGAGTGACAAGAGTCTGTAGTGTTGAGTTGTATAATATTCATTGCTGAGTGACACTGCCATTGTATGCCATAACTACCACAGGCAATGAGTATGGACTGGTACACACCAGTTGTGAGCTCTTGATGCAGCTTGCAACCAGCCCAACAGCACACCAGCCCTCCTGCCCTGGGAGACAAGTACAGAGGAGGCCACCAAGATGATCAGAGAGATGGAGCACCTCCGATATAAGGAAAGGCTGAGAGAATTGTGTTTGTTCAGCCTGGAAAAGAGAAGGCTTAGGGGTGACCCAATTGCACTTTTGTAGTACTTGAAGGGAGCCTACAAGGAAGATGGACAGAGACTATTTACAAGGACATGGCATGACAGAACAATGGGAAATGGCTTCAAAAGTAGGTTTACATTAGATATTAGGAGAAAATTCTTTACTATGAGTGTAGTCAGGAACTGGCGCAGGTTATCTAGAGAAGCTGTGGATGTCCCGCTCCTGGAAGTGTTCCAAGGCCAGGTTGGATGGAGCTCTGAGCAGCCTGGTCTAGTGAAAGGTGTCCCTGTCCATGGCCTGGATTGGAACCAGATGATCTTTAAGGTTCCTTCCAACCCAGGCCATTCTATGATTTATGAATTTCTCAAGTGTGCCCACTAAGGGGCAGCATTGAAGAGCAGGTCTCTGTAAACAGCTACTTCTAGTCGTACTATGGAGTAGGTGTAAGGAAGGGACTAATATAATAATATATAATATAATGGCCAGTCTTCGCGAGCGAAGATCCGGGGAAGGTTTTTACACCTTCCAGCCTGCGCATTGGATTTTTTAGGTGAGACACAGTGTGCGCGGAACTGAGCCCACCCTTTAATCCTAAGGTTCATCTGCCGGAGCCAAGCGAGCTTGGACAGTGGCAGCGAGGTCCTTAGGACGTAGGTGGGTTGCCTTTAAGGGCTAACGAGCCCCACCTGCCCGGGAGTGGCCCTGACCGGGAATCGAACCGCGGTGATAGCGCGGCGCCTTTACCACTAGACCACCAGGGGCTAAGGAAGGGACTAACAAACTAGTAAATGGAAGGAAGAAAAAGAAAAAGAAAAAAAAAGAAAAAAAAAAGAAAAAGAAAAAAAGAAAAAAAAGATGTTAGCGACATTAATCCAGCTGAGAGGATGGCAATCCTGATTTCAGTGGCAATCCATCTGATAAGTGGTGTGAGAGCAAGTGGTGATCTGGTTGCATCAGTCTGGGCCATGAGATGTCCAGGGTCCTGGGGGCACTGCCTGGGCTTGAGGAGGTACCTTTTTAGGTTTCTTGTTTTCTATGTACATCAGTTATCATGAGCAGTTTGTTCTTTCGGGCCTTTCATGAAAATCCATGCCCAGTTCTGCCACTCATTCTTGTGCTTGTTCTGTACTGTATGTGGTTCTTTCTCACAGAAAAGTGCTGCCCTATCTCCACCTGCTCCCCCCTTCTCCAGCCAAAACTTGTTCTTTCTCATGGCATGTTAATGACAACAGTCCTTATTACCAGCAATTCTTGTCTGTTACTGCTAACAGTCCTTGGTTGGCTCTGCAGCCACCTGGTTATGGTTGTTTGAGACATACACATTAGTCCCTTAACTTCTGGGAATCGAGAGCTCAATGAGTCTCACTTTGCAGCACTGTTTATAGGGTCCTTAAAGAGTGGGCTTCAGAATGCTTTAGCCCCTTATAGTTGAGAGCTCAAAGGACCTCACTTTGGATTGCTGTTTATAGGGCCTTTAGTGGTATAATTTTTCATCCTGGCTGCAATTCAAGTCAGTAACTTTCTTTGAAGGTTCAGTAACAAAAATATTATTCCCACTTAGGTTGCTATTCAGGCAAGAAAAATAAGTTTCCTAGGCTCTTTGTTAGAAAACAGGTGCTCATTAGACACCACTCGTTCCTGGGGACAGAGAGTGTTTCTGATAACCTCAAGAGGTGTGGTTTGTCAAAGCCGAGGCCTAACGAGCGTTGGATCATAATGTGGCCTGGGCTGGGGGATGCACCACCACAACCCATCCCATGACTAAAGTCAGCTTCTCAGGGCCTCTAGGGTGGGAATATTATAATGCGGGAATATTCTGGAGTATTGATATCACTGGCTTAGTCCTGTACATTAGATCACAAGAGGAAGAGTGTGGCATGAATAAAGACAGGTAGTGCTTAGTCTTTCGCTTGCAGTCTGCTGCGCGGACATGTGTGATCATTTAGGGAGAACAAAGTTCAAGGGCTCTTTTCCTCCCCTCTGAAAAAGCAGCACTTTACTGCCCTTACCCTACTTTATCTTGTGAGTGTCCTAATAGAAAATTGGCAGAGTCTTTTTTTTTCTGGGCAGGAGTTGTCCCTGGATAAGGTAGTCTTTGAAATTGTCTCGTCTAATTTATCTGCCAGAGCAAAATATTTGCCTTTTTTTTTTTCCCCCCTAATATCTTTAGGTTTATAAAAATGTAATGCCTTTCATTGGAATAAGCAATTTTGGCTGAATTTGGATTCGTGGGGGAAACTGGTGTAAGAATCCATCCATTACAGGCCACATCAGAGAGGCACGAGGGTTCCAAACTGACTATAAATGGGGAGACAGGTCATAAGACTGATAATTTTTGACTTTGTAACCATATGATTTCGTGTTTAATGCAGTTTATTCTACAGACCAAGATAAATTCACATACACGCATCCTGTCATTCTATGATAGTCACATGCCTGATACATCTAGCACACCGCTCTTGCTATAATAACTGTAATATCATAAGTTTTCTCTTCAGAGAGGGAGGGAAGATCATAAAGACATAGAATGGTTGGGGTTGGAAGGGACCTTTAAGTTAATCTCCCATGGACAGGGACACCTTCCACTAGACCAGGTTGCTCCAAGCCCTGTCCTGGACTTGGACACTTCCAGGGATGGGGCAGCCACAGCTTCCTGGGCAACCTGTGCCAGGGCCTTCCCACCCTCACAAGGAAGAATTTCTTCCTAATAGCCAATCTAAACATACTTTTTCTCTGTATGAAGCCATTCCCTCTTGTCCAATCATTCCATGCTGTTGTCCAAAATCCCTCTCCATCTCTCTTGGAGCCTCTTGAGGCACTGAAAGGGGCTCTGAGCTCTCTGTGGAGCCTTCTCTTGTCCAGGCTGAACAACCCAAGCTCTCTCAGCCTGTCTTCACAGCAGTGGTGCTCCAGCCCTTGGAGCATTTTCATGGCCTCCCGGACTCACTCCAGCAAGTCCATGTGCTTCTACTGCTGGGGTTCCCAGAGCTGTACACAGGTGGGATTTCTAGAGAGCAGAGCAGGTGGGGAGACTCACCTCCCTCAACCTGCTGGTCACATCCCTTTTGATGCAGCCCAAGGTATGGTTGGCTCTCTGGGCTCCAAATGCAGATATATATCTAGAGGATGCATGAGGACTGGACTGTTATGAGATGAATTTACTAATGCATTTTTTCTGCTGATAAATATTCTAGCATTTATTGTTTCTACACTTCCCCTCTATGTTTGTAGCTGGCAGTGTGACCTAAGGCGGTTTCAGCGCTGAATCAGTAGTGAGGTTTCCAGTATTGCCAGAGTACCAGCTGCTGCTTGGGATTTTGCCACATTCTTCTGCATGCTGATTTCTTCCTGAGAGCAGCAAAGCTTCATGAAAGACTGTGTTGATTTGAAAGTCTTACACATGTATCCATGAAAGCATGATCATTTAGTGGGAATGTCTTGTAGTGTCCTCTTCAGGTAAGTTCTTAAGTAAGGAAAGCTTCAGTTGAAGCAGAGTGATTACTACACTTTTACATGGATATGAGGGAACTACCCTTCTCTTCTAGGATGGTGGTTTAGTGGCACAATTGGTAAGCAAAACTGATGAATTTTTTATTAAGTGATGGTGTTTCCAGTTGGCCAGTGCCAGCCAATGCTGGCTTTGAACATTTAGCTGTTGACCAACCAGAGAATTGCTGCACACTATCCATGTCCTCCTTCACCATTCACCGTTGAGATGACCCACCATCCTTCTTCCCATAATTAGTTTACAAAAGTTATTTCCATCTCCATGCTGATGTAAATGAAGTGTGTAAGTTTGCACATGTTGATTTCTGGCAATATTAAAGCCCCACCCAGCTTTTCCAGTAATATTTCCAACTTCAGCTTTCATCTTGTTTTCCATGCAGAGTTACACAGGGATCTTTGGCAGGATAATATCTCAAAGGCTTCAGCTTTCTTTCTCTCACCAGAATTAGCATTTTACAATTTCTATCTGGAGTTTGCTCTGGAAGTGATGGAGTTTTGCACCAGTCAGGTTTACAACTACAATTCAAGATGCAATTATTTCCAGATGATCTTAAGGCAGATGTAAAAATTGTTGGTTCAGCTCCTGTAAATACACATTACTTTGACTGAGCCAATTCTTTAATTTCTCTGCAACAATCTCCTTCATTAGGCCTGTATGATTCTATATAAGTGAATTCAGCTATCGGATAGCAATTTGCCATCAATCATAAAGTTACTTATGTGCTATTTTGTAAGTTAGTGCTCAATGTGTGTTTTGTGCTGGTGTTAATGATTTAGTTTAATCTGATAGAGTTCAGCCATTTATGACAGTAGAGCTTGGGGGAAAGTACATTATTTTGCCTGTGTTAAAATGCTACCTAGGCAGGTAGGTAATAGAGACTGGAGGTAATACCACAGAACACTAATAAAATGTTCTGTTGCTTGCTCCAGTTGTCAGGACTTGGGATTTTGGATTGTGAGTGATATTGTTCTATGTGCAATTTCAGGCAATACTTTTTTTTTTATTATTTCTTCTTGGAACATCTTCCATATGGTAGAATATTTAAAGTGTATTTTAAAATAGTGGCTGGCAATCTGCGAAATACCATTTTAGCATGAATGAGGTCATGTGCTACCAAAATACTACTTATACTAGGAACTGGAGATGAATTGAAAGTAGCACAGCTAAAAAAGTGAAGGCAACAGGTGTTTTATTAGATTGCAGGTATTGGCTTTTTTTAACATCTGTAGAATAACTGATACTTCATCCTAAAACTTGCTGCAAATTTGTATGTTTCCACTACTGAATATCAGTTACTCCCAGTATTCTTAATTTAGGATATGTTCCCTTAAGGTGTTTTTGGCTAATAAAACATGATATCCTCTTCTAGCACATCACCAGTTTCATAATGTGATGCAGGATTAAAAGAATTTTGCTTGAAGACCAGGCATCTGATGACTAAGAGTATACTGAAAAGGAAACAGGGCAGGCTATGCTCCTGAAAAAAAAAAGAAAAAAAACAAACCCTGGAGATACCAGCATTCTGCAATTTTCACAGACATGACTATAAGGTGTATGTGCAACCTGTCAGAAAGAAGTATTTTTTGCGTTGCAAGAAATGGGAGAGTAATTTGGTGTACATATTTTAATCACCTATTTAGTAAGTAAGAGAAGCAGGACTTATCTCTACCCAAAATTGATGATGGCTTTGACTATTATTTGAGCAAGTCAAGGAAGCGAAACATCTCGAACTTTAATTTCCCCATTGATTAAAACTGAGATCTTCCCTAGTGTATTCTTAGTAATTTAAACAACCTTTTAAAATGTGCTGTTTAAATCCATGTTGTTGGGAGTTTTAGCACAATCACCCCAATAATAAATAGATGCTAGAACAATTACAGTCAAATCATTCATCCTGATGCTTCAAATTTGATGTTCTGGATGCAGAATGCTGTAATATTCTCACATTTTAAAAGTATGCCACCTCCCATAAAGTAGTAGTTTCAGGTGGCTAATCATTGCATAAACCATGGGACTGATATTTAAATGCAAATCAGGGGCCTTTTTTTGGTGCAGTTTTGGATCTTAGCCCATGAGTCACAGTTTTCAGAAGCAGCAAACTCCATAGAAGAGTGCAACTGTGTCAGTTCTGGGCTCTTCAGTACAAGAAAGACAAGGAGCTACTGGAAATGGTCCAGCAGAGATCACAAAGATGATGAGGGGTCTGGAGCCTCAGGAGATACCTAACTAATGGTGTAGCTATCTGATACCCTCCCCGGTCATTGCTGGGGGAAAGGCAATGTGGATAGGATATTTTTGCAGTTTAGTAATTTTGAAGTATAAAAAAGGTCTTTTGAGGCTACAAAGGCAACTGCTGGCTTCCAGAGTTTTGCCCTGATGAGATCAATCCTGGACTAGGGCCAGAAGGTGAGAGGGTAAGGAAGGACTTCAGACTGTCTTTATTTGTCCTGCAACCCCTCTATATCTCAGCTGAGCCAAGAGAATCTAGGAATGTTTCTACACAGATGTGGGTTAGATAAACTCTTTCCATTCGGAATTTCAAGATATGAAATACATTTTGAGCTACAAAAGAAGGAGAACCCCCTTTTCAAGCACAAAACAATGAAGACATTCTGTATAACCATTCTGTAATTGTTCTCCGTTTTTCTCCATTTGTTCTAATGACATTGGTAACAATCAATCAAAGTCATGTAGGCAGTACAAGTGTGTGACAGAGTACTTGTGCAAGACAGGGATTAAACCTTTATTTTCTGGCAATAGGAAATAAAAGTTTAGGCTGAAGAAATTAATCTAGTGTGATATTTCAAGGTTTATCTGTTAATTGCTTGCCAGTGGTTTCAAAACTGAAAACAAGCTATCCAAAAATCACACCAGGAAATCCTCTGAGTTCAGTCAAATCTCTGATTGAGTCAGCTTCAGTTATCACTGCCATCACCAGTTAATCTATAAATACATCTGCTTTTACAGCCTACGCATTCTGAGATTTGCCCATTGCCTCCTCAGAAGAGCAGGGCTAGAGTCTGCTATTAAACAAGCCTGGCTTGGCAAAAGCCAACAAGAACCTAGCCCGAGAGGCCAAGCCCATCCGTTGTTGTCAGCTTTGATAGTCGCTGCTATCATTTGAAAGTGCACTTGCAGCCAGTCCAAGTTGGTAGTGTCAGCCCAAGCTGATTGGAGCTGCAGACATTTTTGCTGACTGGAGTCATGCTATCTTTGCCAGTTTGCTGGAATAGACACAGACACTGATTGGGTCATGCTGAAAACATTCCTGTCCTATGAAGCAAGTCTGTTTGTATTTCAGGTTTGCCAGGACTAATGAATTAAAAATCTTGGGCTCGCCACAGTTTGCTGCTTAATAATGCCTGTGACAGAAGGATTTTTTCCTCCCTGAAGCGTGACAGCATCATAATCCCTTGTCACTGGCAAGGAGAGGAAGGAAAAGCAGAATTGTGGAGAAAAGCGGAAAAGGGTGATCTTTTGGGACAGCAAAGCCTATGGGAAGTGCAGGTAGCAGCATGTTGCCCTGACAGCTGTCTCAGCTTCTCAGACCTTGTCAGTTCGTTGCTATGCAGCAGGTGCAGCCTTTTCTTTTATTGAAGCTTTACTCCATAAAGGCAACGACAAGCCAAGGCAGTGGCTGGCCCTGGATTATACAAGTGCAGACACTCCGCTAAGTGAGGTAAGGCAACAGGTGTGAAAAAATTCGGTAGAGCTGTTACAGCATTTAATCTGAGTTCTGCTGCAGATTTTTTTTTTTACAGAGGAACAGCAGCCAGCTCTCCAGGCAATTGTTGGGAAGAAAAGAGCTGCTCGTTAAATCTCATTAAATTCCAGGTTGCCCACTCACCCTCATCTCTGTCTACAGCGATATTGTTCGTCACGCATGGAGGAAGCAGGTGGGGAACTGGGGGCAGCCGATCTGAAAGTTTCCTGGTATCACCTTGTTTGCACACAGGCTTCTTCCATCCCTCTCTGTGACTGCTTTTTGTGATGAAGAGCTTGAGGATTTGGCACAAAAAGGAGTGAAGGGATAAATTCAATATTATTAAAAAAAAAAAAAGGCTAACAGGGAAATTGCAGTGTATAAAGAGGAGATTTCTTTTTCAGGATTGGAATAAAATGAAAACACTCTTTTGTGTTTTGATAGAATTCACCATTTCTTACTGAAAGGGTATTGATTTTTGCTCTCATATTAAAAGAATGATTAAAAGAGGTAATTTAAAAGCATTGCACACCACAGAGCATGGGACTGGGATAAAACAACAGACTTATAGCAATATTGTTATGGCAACTTTAAAACCCCTAGCAGAATGCATCATTTTAATTTCTTAGGTTATGATGGGAAATGTTAAGTTTACTCTTATGTGGAAGACCACTTGAGATAGTCAATGTCAGGGGAAAGTGTACCAACAACACAGAAGGATAAACAGCCTTGTTTTAAGGCTGTGCTTATCACTTAAAATCTCATTTTGTGGTTTTTTTTTTTTTTTTACTTTGTATTAGAAAGTATGGAAGGGAAATACGATAAAGAATTTTGCCTTAATAATTCTGTTTTTTTTTTTAAAACAATGAGGTGTATCAGATATTTCTTATGAAGTGAGGGTGGGGAGGTGGGGAAGAGATCATTAATGCTCAGAAGGTAAAAGTTATTCAGTCTAGTGCAACGCACTTCAAAATAAAGTATTTCAGTTGACTCCAAGGTCTTTTGCTGCGTCCAAAAACATACATGGCTACAATTACTTGACTTTTCTATGTCTCTGCTGCATAGATACCAGTTCAGTTTTTGTATATCTTGAACATTAGTAAGGGAGAATTAAGAACAGTTCCTAGTATCCTTTGTGTATTAGCAGAAAGAGACACTCTCAGCTTCAATAAGATTCATTTGAAATAAGGATTGTAAATTACTTGTTGTTATTTTAAGAAAAGATTATGCATTTCAAATAAATAACCATATCACTCTGCTAGGTAAATATCAAAACAGATAAAGCAATTAAACAAGAAATGCTAAAATTAATGAACACAACACAAATTTGATCCTATTCCACTGATTGCATGGCAGTGATGCCAGGGAAGCATTTGATTCACTTGTGCACCACCAAGGAAGACTGAAATACTGTTCTGTTGACCTTTTGAGACTGCCAAATAATTCAGTGTAAATTAGAATGAGTTTATAGGATTTCCCTGCAATACCATAGCCACTTTACTGAAAAACTAACTTAGGAAACTGGCTTTTGTTTTCACTTGCTAAATTCTTAGTTGTCTGCTGATAATGAATTAGTAAATTCATTGTATTTTTCTGATGCATTTGGTTTCTAATTGACTAAGAAGGTTTTATGGTAATTTAGAAGCTACTCTCATAATTTTCCAGATAGTTGGTATGAATACAATGTGTGCTGGATAGCAGTCCACAGTCCTAAAATAATTTCTTTATGGGCAGATCTTTTGCATGCATGAAGTCCCACTGACTTCATGTTCTCCACACATGGAGCTTACACATCAGAAGTTTAATATCTTTGAATTTTAGAAGCTGCGTGCTAGATAATCAAGGAGATTGCTTGTGTTCAGCTATTCAGCAGTTTAACCAAAACTGGTCATCCAAAAGGTTAGATATACATAGTAGAGCTCTGAGTACAACTCTTTAGTGTACAGAAATGTTTTAATTACACCATCAGAGATCAATAGTAGCTAGTTTTTTTGTTGCCCACCAATTCTTTAGTGTCAGGTTTGAAATGAACTAGCTGTTTTCTTAATGGACAGGGTTTCACCTCAGTAAAACCACCTTTTGTAATTGATGGTCTCAGAAGAAAGACGGAGGACGGAATAAGGTCCCGATCCGGGAGCCAAACCCATGCAGACAGAGCCCTACACCTGCACAGACTTCCACTGAGAAATCACCACCAAGGTTTGGAGACCCCGTAACTTTCTGGCCATTAAAAGTGCAACTCTCAGGCACAGCTGGACTGGGGGAGTCATGGGTGGAAGGTATGAGGATGGGTGCCTCCTCATTGACACCATGTGGAGTGGTGTGCTCATTTCCAATCACAAGGCAGGCTTGGGGTCATGTTACTCTCAACTCCCCACCCCTTCTTCCTTCTTCACCTTCAGAGCCAGGCAGCATTGCCACAAGTCAAGGCTTGCTGAAGGGGCAATGGCGGGGAGGCAGCAGGTGAGGAGAGGGGTAGCTTCCTTTGCCATCATTCTTTCTAATCTATAAATATCAAAAATAAAGGCAGTCTCTGCACTGAATTTCGTTTAATTCCTTTTTTAAATGGAAAAGTGAAATGATGCTCCCTTGACTTTGATTCTAAACGTTGCTTAGCTGGAATGGGAAAGGTAGCTGTGAGTGCATGAACAGCATTAAAACTCATTTATTGAATGATGTCACATGCTCTGTAATAAATATATTGTTTGTGTTATTGCAGCTGGAACAAACAAGTAAAAGCATTGACTCAAGTGCCCACATGATCACTACCGCCAGGGTACCTGCTGATAAGCAAGTACGAATTGCCTTCAGCCTGAATGACTCCCCAGGTACAGTTTAATTTATGGAGTAAACCACAATGAAATAGTTGTTTTGAAATTTTATGTGTACTTACCAGTGTTTACAATATCAAA
This sequence comes from Myiozetetes cayanensis, assembly GCF_022539395.1. Classification (NCBI taxonomy): domain Eukaryota; kingdom Metazoa; phylum Chordata; class Aves; order Passeriformes; family Tyrannidae; genus Myiozetetes; species Myiozetetes cayanensis. Next base: position 15,587,160 of record NW_026087742.1, read on the forward strand.
CGTAGTCCAGTATAATGGGTGGACTTTTTTCCTGAGTGGCAGCTGTGATCAGTTTTCCTGTCTGATAACTTTTAATGTTTCCATTAACAATTTCATTAGACTAAATCCACTAGATTGACAGTTTAGAATTCAGCTTTCTTTCAGTGGTTTGTGGGCTATACTGAGGACTGTGATTAACTATCAAATCTACCTGCACAGGCAGTATATCTGATGTTATGGAATTGTAAAACAAGAAAAGTAATAGGACAAATTTGGATGAGCCTAGAGCAGGAAGGGACTTTTTTTAGCAGGAAGGTTAAAAAGTGCCACACATGCCCAGCTTGGTGAAAGGTTTCAGGAAATGCATACCCCACATGGCATCTCTGAGAAAGCAGCAGAACTTTCATTGATGTTTATACTGTCAGCCAGTGCCCAAACACACACTGTACATACACGGACCCTTTGGCCTTTGGAATAGATGAATATTATTGGTTTACTCCTTCAATATTATGAAGGTCCAGAGAGCTGTTGCCAAACAATGAAAGTCAGAATGAAATAAAGCAGAAATTAAGCTGAAAAGCATCCCAAAAAAAGCTGGCTATTGCTTTTGCTAAAAGTACTTGGAGTCAGGGCTGAGATGTGTTTATGGATCTCTGATAACTAAAACCCTCTGCTGTTGCATGTTTTATGGGACTCTATGCATTGTGGGATAATGTGTGAGGTTGCTTCGTGAGCTTTGTGTGAACAGAATCTCAGTTTGAATACACTTTTCTCATGTAAAAAATATTTTAGAATATGCATCATCTTTCCTAGCAAATTTTTCTGTAATACTAATTTTTATCTACAATACTCAAATACAATCTCATTCCCTAAGCAAGGGAATCAAAAACCAAATATCTTCATATGTTATTGAACCCAACTTTCAGTTCGTAAAGATGAGTGACACAGAAAGATTAAGACAAGGAATATAAAGAAATAAATGTATATATATGTACTCTTTTTATAAATTAACATAATCTGGTAAATACATTTTTATTACAGAAAGCAGTAAAGAATCATTCTCATCTCTCAAGATACAGTCATGTGGTAAATCTCATACAGGAATTATGGCAAAGATAGGTCTTGAAGAGAGATGTAACTTATGGAAAAAGGATGCTTATGTGAGACACTGAAAACAAGTCAGGGAAGGCTGAAACCATGGGAAAATCAAAGACAGCAGACTGGTTTGTGACAAGAGATGACAACAGGAAATTGCAAGGTTGTGACTAGCTTGGAAGAAGGGGATATGAAAGGCAGGAAGCCTAACTTCCTTAACATTGCTTCATGGTTTATTTTTTACTTTTTTATCCTGCTGATAACTCCAGCCTCTCTCATAATGTTTAGGAAAATGAACCCAGTTAAAGAAAGGTAATCTTTTTCTGCCACATATTGTTAAGCTGTTCCATAATTTTGAATCCTTTATTGTATATATGCAAGTGTTCCTACAGTGTGCAATCCAGAATCTTCACGAGTGCTGATAAAGGAAAATAGCAACCCATAGAGTGAAAATGCTGTGTTCTCCTCCACATGCATCACATGCCTGTGAGGGCTACCAGGAGGCCTAAATCAACATATTGTTTTACCATGTCACAAGTTTCAAGAATTATTATGTTTAATATATTTAAAGAAGGCAAAGGAAATAAGCTTTTAACAGGTATGAAAATTTCTAGCAGACTCTAGTTGAATCAAGAGAGTAAAAACAAGTATTTAAAACCTTTTTTTCAAGATGAGCTGAAAAAGCCTTCAACAGATAGACCTTTAGGTATTCCATGGTTTTCCAGGCAGAGGTTTTTTTCTTTTTTATATTTCTTTATTCATTTTCTTTCCTTGAAAAGGAGATTTATTTTTTTTTTTCAGTTTAAGCAGGAGTTACCTGCTGTACGTGTGGTAGTAAAGCATCACCTGAGGCTCATGCACTGCTAAGCATGAACAGTAAGTTCTTCACCAGGGCTAAGTGGTCAGGAAATTGGTCTGACTTCAGCTTTTCCTTAAATTCTACTTCACTTAAAAGGCACAATGACACAGTTCACCAAAAAAGGCTGCATTCTCCTTCCGGGGCTGTACAATTGCTTACTAGGAGGAACTGGCAGCATAACTGGATATAAAAAGGGGAAATGGAATGTTTCTTCTGGGTGGCAATTATCTCACTGGCTAGGATTGTAACCAAGCAGTGGGTGTGAGAAGCAGTGAAAGGAGAAACTGCTCTCAACTTCACAAGAAGAAATTACTTTGTATTAACTGACCTACAAGACTGGGGCTGGCTTATTCCGAGTGTACAAGAAATAATTTAATTGTGCTATATTATTTGTGAGTCAACACCTGATGGCAAATCCTGGCCAGTTTTGTGCCATATTTTTAATGTGAAAGTAGGATAACCAGTTCCTTAAAAGTCTCAGGAGCAGCCCATTAGTGGGTGCTGTATAAGACAGTTTTATTGTGTATGTCTTATTCCTGTATATAGAGATCTCTATGTTTGGCTCTTTACTCAGGTTCACTAACATAGGTTTCCCACCATATTGCACCAGTTTTGACTTAAGGTACCATTTTAAATTAACAAATTGGAAACATATTATTCCAGCCCATCTTACATCACTTGGAAACTAATGTAATTTGAACTAAATATGGTGTTCCAAGATTTAAATAAGTGTTTCAAAGTTGATAATTCTTTGTGGTTTATCAATATCAACTTCATTTAACCAGTGACATTCAATATGTCCTAATATTTATCACTCTTACTTACAAATATATGAGGATGCAATCATTATAAGAGGAACTTCATGAAATTTAGACAAGTGGATTTGTTTTGTGCCCTACTTTGAAGGGAAGGTTTATAGGTAAACATCTCTTCAGCTTTCCTCCTAGAATAAAAGCTTGAGTCTGGATGAAAAGTTCTGCTCGTGACATGTGGTGATATATGACTGGGTTTGAACATATTAGTGAGTTCTTTTATTTGGAATTAATCTACCTCTGATAGAACATCCCAGAAAAATCAGTGACAAAGAAAGCAAAACATAAATTTTCTAATGAACCCAACAGATGGTGAAACAGAGTAATATTTTTGCAAGCATAGCAAAATTATTTATTTTACTCTTCTTTATGCTCATCATCCCAGTGACCACAAAGAACTTTTTGCCTTTCTAGTTGATCATGCAAGACTGTTTTGCAGTGGTTGCTTCTTCAAAAGCAACCTTCAAATTCCTACTCCGTCCTTATTTTGCTTGTAATGGCAACAGAGGCTTCCCAGGACACTGATTGAAAACCAGGAAGGGTTGCTAAAAATATATGGCTAAAATTTACAAAACTAGTTTCCTAAAACACACCAACCTACAAGGAAGTGGCTTGGTCTTTGGGGAATTAGATAGGAACTCATGTGAGATACCTTCAAAAGGATACTAATGAGAGGATGCTTATACTTCAGTGAAGGTATATGGAGTAGGAGGATTTTGCTGTCATCTCTTCTGTTATGGACTGCTTCTATTTTTGGGAGGTCCATAACTCTTATTATTGAGCAAGACTTCACATCCTATTCCTGGGCGAGGCAGTGACCGTTCCCCACTATTTTATGAGTGAGGTAACTGCGAGGTTTTGTAAGGTCGTGGCAGGCAGGGCTGTGAATATAAGCCCTGGAGCTCCGCACAGCAGTGCCAAGTTGCAGTCACTTAGCCACACAGCCTTCCAGGATGAATTTGATGAGTTGTCTGTCAGTATACAGGGCCAGAGCTGCTGGATCTCACTGTCCTCCCGGGGTCAAGAATGGACCCTGACACACAGTTTGCTGGTGTTGCCCCACTGCAAGTTGTGGTGCTTGTAGTTGAGTTTGAGTACTTTTTCTGTGTGAGGGCTGATCCGCTTACAGGATAACAGCCGACTTATGTTACCAATTTAATTCTTTAATTTAGGAGCAAGAAATCTGAATACGTGTAGGAGGAAAAAAAATAGTACCTGGTTGTATAATTAAATACTGGATCATAACTCAGTTACTCAAGGAAACAGAGCTGTGATTGGCATTTCCTATGTTTCGAGTGCTTGATTTAGCAGCCTTAATATGCTTTCAGTGCATTTAAATTTTTCTATTCTATTTCTGTCTATCTTTATGAAGATTATAGAGAAACTAATTTGCAGCTTTATGCTGCGAGCAAATCAGATGTTGTTCTTAAAGGATTTATTGCCTGTAGCCCACGGTTTTAGCTAAAGAGAGCAGCCATATATGAAGAGACTTGGATATTACACTTCATTGTACCAGACATTGTGTCAGTTAGACAGCAACATGTGAAGGATTTCTCATATTTGTCAACATGATGGAGGTCTGGGATATTGGAATCTCCAGGAGGCCAGAACATCAGTGGAGCTTTCCAGAAAGCAAGATTCATTCTCTAAAGTGCAACATTAGCATATATCAGAGGAATGCCTCAGGACATAAGAACATAAGTAGTAAGCCTTTTATATAAAGAAAATCCATCCTAACAGAGTTCAGATGCTCTCTGTTATAATGACGGCTTTCAGCCACAAGCAAAGCAAGCACGTGAACCATGAAACAAACAGGGAAATCAAACCCTTTTGTGCACATGAACCAAGTCTTTGGGTCAAAAAACCATCAAGTGTTCATCGTGTAATCAGGTTACAGGTCTTTAGGGCACTTTCAAATATAGAACTTCAAAATTAGATTTGGGATCTACGGGAAATCAGGAAGGGCTACTCATTTAGAAATCACTTTATAGATGCATTAACTTAGGTGGCTGTAATGAGGTCCCTGATATGATCCTTTTACATCACCAGTCAGTGCTGTTGAGTTTGCTGGGATGGCCATGGCATCCATATGTATGTTATTCTAACTTCCTCGTTTCCTTTTGACCAGTATCTTAACTCATTTTCAGGTGTAGCAAGTTCCTGTCTTTGATTTTTTTAATATTTTTGTTTTTTAACAAAATAGGCTTTTAACATCCAGCTTGAATTATAAATCCTTTTTCTTTGTGAGTTTTCTTATATTGACCACAGAGATGAGATGCTCTTTGTAGCTGTTGAAGAATCAGCCTAGATATTTTCAGGGGGTTTTGGTGTAGAAAATCCACTAACTTTATTGTAAAGGGGGGCATTGATCAGTGATTCCTAATCTAAGCACTCATTAAAAATTGATAGTGAATTGAGAAAAGGAGAAAAAGAGATAGTTCTGAAATTTGTTGTCTACTTAAGATGTAGAGTAGACAATAACAAATACAGATAGATGAGGAGGTAGTTCAAGAGTGTTTTGTTCTTCAGAATACTTACTTTGATTTTTCAGACGCTTCTTGTTTCTGATTTTCAGAGTCAGTAGATTCTGAAGGCAGAAATCAATGTAATTTTGGCTGGTCTTTTGCATAACGCCCAGTATTTCAGCTTGTAGGGGCAATAGTGATTCTTTCAGAAAAAAAATGCAAGAGTTTATATCCTTGCTCTTGACTTTCTGAAAACATCCTCAAAGAAGTTTTAGGAGCTGAATGACTGCTTTCATTTGCTTTCCCCTTGTGTGAAATTTAATCTTGTTTAGTTTTTACCGAGTGATTTTTGTTGTTATTGTTATGGTTGTTACTTTGACAACAGTGAAATACAAACTGACCTGAGGCAGTAATTTATTTCACTGAAAGCTGTGGGGAAAGTCTTTTGTTGTTCTTTTTGTGGAAAACAAGATTGCAGTTAGCTGTGAGGATTTCTGTTAATTTTCTGTTAAACTAAGTACTTGAGCGAAAAATCTCAAAAGAGCCTAAGAGAATCGGGAGCCCAGGAAAATTTCAAGCCACTAAAGTCCTCCACAGCATTTCTAGATGATGTTCTGCACATTGGATGATGATTTAAACAAGTCTTAAACTAGTATCACTAAAAAAAACCCCTAGCAGCTGTTCAATAGATGCTAGGGCAGGCCCATTATAAAATGTACTATGGTATGCCGTAATGGTTAGGATACCAGTACGTTCTATTTATGGTACCATTGACTCAGTCACTTGAGTTCAAAAAATAAGCAGGGAACATCTGTTTATTGAAAGGATTTCCTCTATATTAATTTCTCTCTCTATTCCATCCTTTATGAAGTACTTCCAAACTTTTTTAGTTGGTTCTTTTAGGAGGATATTCCAATTTATTTTCTAATACTCTGACGCTGCATTAGTTTTATTTTCTTATTAATAGCTGACACAGTGAAAAAGTAATTACTGGCTGATGTTGCTTCAATTTTATTTTTTTTTTTAGTACTTTGAAGGGTTGCTTTTGCTATGTTTTTCTTAATTTTAAAAATGTTCAGGATCCCTCCTTAAAGCTACTGTACCAAAGATTGTACTGCTGGAATTGTCAAAACAAATAGCAGCTTAACTGCCATCCATGACTCTGGTCCAAGATCTCTGTCAGAATATTTAACAGCTATTCAGCCAAATACTTGTAGAGCAGCTGTAGCCCGAGTCGGACTGAGTTTTATTCTGTCCTTCCTTTTAGCCTTGCCATATGATTCATCTTTCTTCTTTTAGAAAATTAGTCTATTTATAAATATTGTACAAGAAAGCAAGAGCAAATTAAAGGTAAACACTTGCATATCCTCATGATACAGTCCTCTACTATTAAAGCAATTTAAGTATATTCCAGAATGGACACGTTTGGGACATGGTGTGAAAAATGAAGGGGGGCACACACATGGCACGGGTATGACTTGGTAATGCTAGCAAGGCTCCTACAGCATGGAAATATTACTTTATTTTTTTCTTCTCTGGGCATCCCTTCCTAGACTCTGACCATGTGTTAGCCTGTATGCTTATTTTTCATAGGATAAGGTGACTTTTTTTACTTTTCCCCCCTAATTCCCTTTGCTATATGACCACGTAGAGCAGGATAAAAAGATATCAAATAATGATCAAATAATGATCAAATAATGACAAATAATTTAGATCCTAGCTTGTACTCTTTCAGAATATCCAGAATCCTGCTTTGATATGTGGTCCTCTTAGTCTTGCTGGGGTTTTGTTGCCATATACAAGTCTGCCAGCGTACGGCTTGTTGCAGGATCTGAACTGTGTTAGCAGTTTTCCCTTATGAGAGCCATCCTTATTTGATTTTGATACATTACAAATAACTGACTGTAAGCTAATAGTAGCGTTCTCCTCACCTCCCATAATCTGTAGTAAGATGCATAAGCAGTCATCCCAATCCAGCACAAAACTGATAGTGTGAAAGTCACTGAGAAGGAAATATTGGGATGGCTAGCTGTGATGCTACCAAGTATGATTCCAAGTATGTGTCCCACCTCAGTCCAGCTACTACTGGGCGGGTGTCCACATCACAAGCCTGACATAACTGGCGTAACTGTCCCACCTTTGCTGAAAGCCTGAATTATAAATAGATAAATAAATAGATAAATAAATAAATTAATTAATAAAAACATGGTTTGGCTTGTTGTCATGACTGAACTAAGTCTAGCCCATAAGGATTGTAATGGACAGGTTAAAGCCATGTCTCTGTGGTATGGAGAAATTTGTGGTGCCTTCCCCATTCTAATCATGTCTGTGCAGGTAACAGTCTTCATAGAATCATAGAATCACAGAACCATAGAATGGTTTGGATTGGAAGCAACCTTAAAGGTCATCTAATTCCAACCTCCCCAGCTCCAACCTGGCCCTAAACATTTCCAGGGCCCTAAACACAAACTGGCCCTAAACACTTCCATAGCTTCTCTGGGCAACCTATCCCAGTGCCTGGCCACCCTCACAGGGAAAACTTTCTTCCTAATATCTAATTAAACCTACTCTCTTTCCATTTGAAGCCATTCCCCTTGCCCCTTACACTGCATGTAAATTGTAAATAGTTTCTCTCCATCTTTCCTGGAGGCTCTCTTCAGACACTGTAAGGCCACAATTAGGTTACCCCAAAGCCATCTCTTCATGTTTCAGGGTTGCCAGGCCAGTTTGTGTGTTCTTGTGATTGTTTTTGCCATCATTCAGTTGAGGAATCCTTTGGTAGTAGCGATGCTGTCCTCAGAAGGTTTTTACTTTGTAGTGTAATGGAGAGAGCCCAGGAAGAAAGACAGTTTGTGTTTATTGGTTTTATTAAATTATTACAAGTTCTACTGGACTAACTGGCTTTGTTTTGTTTCTTAATCACTGCAATACAAAATAGATTTTCTGTCTTTCCATCAACTAAACATTTTCTTATTAACAACCCACTAGTATTTTCAAGAAATCTGTTAAGAAATCTCAACTGTAAAAGATAAGATGTGGAGGTTTTTTCAGGATCCAATATTATTGTCAATATATGCAATATAGAACTTCATCAGGTAGATTATTTGAAATGCCCTTTTTGGTAGACATTGACTTTTAACATCATGTTTACCTTTTAGATGATGCTTCCCCTGAAAACTTGTCTTTGGCATTTCCAGAACTAGATCAGCAGCTGCAGGTAAACTTTTTGTTGTTGTTGTTGTTGTTGTTACAACAGCCTGTTTCACAGTCACTACATTTGTTATGATAAAAAGCATTGTTATACTAAGGTGGAACTTTTCAGTGGTGCTTTTCTAACCTATTGACATTTAATAAGACTGTATATATCCATAGAAGAAAACATATATCCATGGAAGAAAACATCTGCAGAAAATTTGGTTTGGCATTTTTAATCGAATTGCAGGGAAATTAATATTGCAACAACCTCACCTGATTTTAAGACCTTTTGTACAATTCCTGTGTAAAATGCAGGACATGCTGCTGCACTGCAATGAAGAGAGTTCTTGTGTGTTTGGCAGGAGAAGGAATGAGCCAGGTATTATATTCTTATGCCTGCAGGCTGTGCTATGACTGATGTCATCAGCTTTCCCTGAAGCATTCCAACAGAAGCTGTACTGTGTACTGTAGTGCTGTTTCACCTTTAATCTTGGGGAAATAAAGCTAGTCATCAGGATTGATGAGAGCCTTATCAAAGTAACTGCGGTTTGTGCTGCACAGTGACCCTAATGATGGCCCTGGCAGGTGTCTGCAGACAGCCTGGGATAAAAGTGATGAGTCCTTTTGTGACCAGACTGATTTGTCAGCATAGGATGACGGAGCCCCGATACACTGGACAATGAGCAGTTGGTGGCAGCTCCATTAGTTCACCAGGCACAGAGCCAGTTCCACATCCAGGAATTATTTCACTTTTCTTTGTGGAGATTCTGGAGTGTTTGTTGGCTTTTGTAAAGTACTTCAGATCATCTGTTTTCCCGGGAGCATTTAGACTTCCTCTGATATTTCACTATGAAGGCAGTTGCTTCCTGGGTGTAAATTGAGAAAGGCATTAGCAGACCATGTTTGTCCAATAATGTCATCTTTCCTGTATCCATCAACTACTGAGACAACACGGGAGGGCTCCTGACTTCAAGGGCTGACTATTCTCTCCTACTGCTCTAATCAAAAGGATGTCTGCAAAAGGAATGAACGGTGACAGAGACTTTTATTGCTCTATGCCTCTCATCAGGTTCCTTTAGGAATCATTAAAGAAATGAAGAACATATTAAGATTTGGGACAAAAGGAACAGGATAGTTCGCTGGCCTCTTTATTCTGCTGACCTTCCAGTGCAGCGAAAATGATTGACTTTTTTTTCCCTCAGAAGAGTTCAGAGAGCAATAATGTTTCATGGCTGAAGCACTGAATTGAAAGTAAAGAACCCGCATTCTGTTTCCAGCTGTGTTGGTGACACATTGCCTAATCCTTCAGTTGCTTTCATCCCTCTGTTCACCTCTGAAATTAGGTTAATTTTTATCTTATTTGTAGAGCATTAAGATCAGTGGGTGAGGATTTCTCTAAAAGAGTAAAATATGATTATTATTACTGCTCTTGGCACATAAAAACAAAATTACTAGTATTAGATATAGGTACTTTACAGGACAAGTGATGATTTTTTTATTAGGACTTTTCTGACCCATATTTCTAAAACATATAATATACTCTAAATGTGTACTTTCATTATAGACTGGCAATGCTCCTCTCGAAGCTTTCAAGGCTGCTGGATAAATAGTAGCCCTTTAGTAAAAGTTTTTAAGTACTCACCAGTGCAATTCCACCAAGTACACCCTGTTGGTCTCCAAAGTACTTGGCATGTTTTTAAGAAACCTTCCTTACTCTCATGATCTCAATATGATAACACATTGAAGCAACAATCAAAGGCTTTGATTCAGATAATGTTCTCTTTATTACCATTCAGAAACTCTTTTAGTAATATTGGGGCAACTGAAAAGATAACTTTAGAGGACTATTTGTCTGACTCAACCACTTAAAAGTATAAAATTAGTGGTAGTGCTTCATCCTTTAGTTTTTTCAAGCTTATGTTTGTATTTATATTTAAATACCTTTATGTTCAGCCAGAGGCAGTTAAGTCAACATAGGGTTCTGAGCTAATGCAGAGATAACAGTACATTTAATTTTAGCAATGAAAACTTGAATATTCTTGCTTTTGTCAATCTGGATCACAGCTTTACATGGTAACTATATAATGTAATTACAATAATTTTGCACTGCTTTAAAATTTCAAACAAGCATCAACCATTGTAATTTACCTAGCTACATTCTCTTATTAATTATTTTTTTTTAAATTACTATAATCCAGACTGCTGGGTGGTTGTCAGAATTGTGTAGCATGTGGTTGCAATTTGTGTTAACGTAACCATGCCAGCTTTGAAACAGGTAGATCCTAGAGTGCAGAAACAGCTACAACACGGGCTCCACCAGGACCTGCAGAAGTACTGAATGGTGGTGTCCCTTGTCATTCTATCCATGCTTTTCTCCACCCCAGAGTTTTCTAGGATAAAGCAGCACACATGAAGTATCATGTAAATGAACCTTTTAATCACCTGTGGCATAGCAGCCTGAAATGCTTGAATTTGCAAGAATGCCGGTACATATTTTTGTAATGAAAATATGACATCTAGAGCCACAAGATGTTCATCACCGTGCCATAAATACAGTCAAAAGAGTTTGTATTTTATTTAAAGAACCAAAGTATAAATGCAGGTTAGGTGGGTATATAATAATAGGCACTATAAAAAAAAAAAAAAAAGGTAGTAACTTTCCAGGTTTCAAACATACAAAGGAAAATTTTGAAACCTGTTTTAAAAACAAACAAACAAACAAACAAAAAGCCAAAATTAGCTGGTCTTCAGGCTGGATCTTGAAAGCAGCTTGAAAGCTATGTAAGTTCACTGAGTCACTTGGAATTCTATGCATGTAGGCAGCAGACCACAGCCTGAGTACCCAGCAATTTGCACCTCTGTTTTAGGTTTCAAGCCCTTGTCCTCCTATGTTAGGCCCTGGCAGACAGCTTGGCTATTTGAGCAGAATTACCTAGTGTTGCCACTTTTCCTCACACAGCTCCACCATACCTGCCCCCCTCTCACCACTGTCTGATGGCAAAGTTCAGCGCAGCCCCCTCATGGCAGGGTAACAAACCCTGCTATCCAAGCACCAGCACTGGCTCTGCAGAGGTAGAGGTAGGATTGGCTGGAGAGAAGGTCTTTCTAGGAGACTCAGCAAATAGTTAATTCTCTATAAGGACTCTTACTAAAGGACGGTCCTAGATACAGCTTCTCTCTGAAGAATAAAAATGATCAGTCTGTATCTTCTGGCATACTAGGTAGGTTCAGACTAGAAATATTTTATTTTCAAATTGCCAGTGTGAAATTTTTTCTTTTTTTTTTAAACCTAAATCAAAATTGGTTTATGGTCAACTAGACACGAAAGCCCTCCATATGAGAACAGAGCAGTTTAAGCTGTATGTGGGTCTCTTTTGCAGCTTTATTATTAAAAAAAAAGAAACTATGAAGAAGTTATCACTGCTAAGTTGTCACTGAAACAAAACTCATATTATTAAACCTCTTTCTTTTATTTGCAGTATTGTAAATTATTCTCTTCCCACCCATGAGCAATACTTTGAATGAGGATAAAACACATGCTTATTTGGGCTTTTGTTATTTCCCTCAGCTGTGTGTGAGTCGAGTGGTGGGTAGTGCAGTGAGGGCTACACTTGTCACTTTGTCACTGGGAAACTTTACCCTTTTCCTTGTGTAAAAGCTGGACTGGTCCTTGGAAGGCACTTCCTTGATTATCCACAGAGTGGGTGGTGGCCCCTCTGACAGACACTCTACTATGGGTTGTCTGCTATATTTAGACACCTACATCAGCATCTAAGGCCTTCTTGTTCAGGTCACTGAATGCAGAGGGAAGTATTTAGAGTTAAGTACCTGCATTGCTATGCCCTGTGTGTTGCCTGTCCCGTTCCAGCACTTCCTGTGACTTGCTCAGTTCATCTCCTATTCTCCATCAACATCTTTATTCCGTGTGGGAGTTTGATCCTGAAGAGGGAAGAACACAAGTCACATATGGATGCACGGGGTGTTCTGTAATTCTTTATCATTCAAGGCCAGGTTGGATGGGGCTCTGAGAGAAAACTGATCTAGTGGAAGGTATCCCTGCCCATGGCAGGGGGTTTGGAACAAGATGATCTTTAAGGTCCCTTCCAACCCAAAGCCATTCTATGATTCTGTGATGTCTTCTCATGAAATTGTGAGCTTGTGGAGGGATTTATGTCATATTTTGTATTTTTGTACTACAAATCTGTGGAGATTATTAACAGAGAAAAAGCTCCAAGCATTTATAATATCAGCTTTCTAAGCCACAGGATAGTTTTTCATGCTTTAGTGGCAAATGCCTATACAAAAGAAGCAATGAAAACGTTATGAAAGGGACAGTTTGTTGTGCATGATATAAGCATTTAGCAGAAACCTTGTTTACTCTGGAACTTTAATTGATTCTACTGAATGCCAAGATTCTTAGACACATAAAATTATTTTAGAAAGCTTAAGAGTATACTGCGTTTTTAAAGAGGATGATGTATTTTTTTAATATTTATTAATATTTTTAATATTAATTTCCATAAGAATTCCTAGAGTTCTGTGGTACTCTAAAATGAGATATGAACTTGAAAAGTTTCCTGTAATGCTGCTGTAATAACTATGGTCTTAGGTTATGTAAGACATGGATGTTCACAAAGCCAGAACATCATCCTGAAGTTAGAAAAGAATGGAAAATGTCTCAGCAAAGGAGAGCAAAACTCTCAATTGCTCTTATCCAGTTGACCTGAATTGTTTGGAGGAAAGAGAGCTGCTTACGTTCATGGTAAAACTAGACTAGACAAGGTATATCCTGAAAGAGATATCTGAAACTGGTTGAAGAGTTCCACTTGCACCACAAAAAGTAGCTGCAAAGTGCTACTTTTGCTGGGAATAATGTGGTTTCTTCCATCATGGAAGAGTACACAAGGCTGTAAAATGAACATAGGCCACCATGCAAAATATCAGCACTGAACTTTCTGGTTTTCCACAAGAGTTTAGCTGAAAGTTATCAAATTTACAAAAAGCGAGATACCACTCTTTCCTTAGACCAGTGGTAAAGAATGCTTTCTAGACAAGTTCATGTGAGCTGGCAAAGCTGCCTGATACAATTTTCTCTTGAAACTTCAACATTTTCAGGAGAAAGTTTTAATTTTCTTTTTCACGGTTGAGTCAAAAAGTAAATGCAAACAAATTGTGGTGAATTACAATGGTCCCGTAGACCATTTCCCAGTTTTACAGCGAGTTATTCAACCAAGGAAAAATCAGACCTTGTTGAAAATCAGGCATAATAGGATAGACCACTAGCATAACTTAGAGCTGTAGCTTTTGTAATAGCTTTGTGAGCAAAATCAGAGATCCTGCATGCGCATTATCTTGCCAGCACTGAGAAATGAGAGTGGATGACACTGAAGCCTGAAATAAACAGGATTAAAAGTAGTAACTGTTGCCATTAAATGTAACTTTCTTTGGCAGTGATGTTTTTTGACTTGTCTAGCAGGTATGGTTTTATGTGTATTAATTTATGGATGGGCAAGGTACTACATGAAGTATCAAGCTTGGTCTGTCCTAAGAAGAAATCAATGTATGGCTGTTTGCTTGAGTGAAAAATGTACACACTGCAAACTGAACTTTATTCATGCCTGTTGTAAGTAGTTACCTGGATAAACTAGCAAACTCTCACCAAAAAAATGGTACACAGGCTTTATGGAGTGCCATCAGACTAGCATCTGCAACACTCTCCATGGTCTGGCCCCATGCCTTCAAAAAGGTCATTCCAGGTGGAATGGAGACTTGTAGCTCTCCTTTTCTCATGTGATTGGAAAAGAGGCATTTGTTAAATAATGAATGCATTGGCCAGTTTAATATCCTAGTGGCCAGAAATTACTCATGGACATCCATCACTAAATACTATCACCAAAACCTTTCTTAGAAATTTCCAAATTGCAAAAGAACAAGGCAAGTTGTCCCGTTCTGGCTGCCCCATCCCTGAAAGTGTTCAGTTCCAGGTTGGACGGTGCTTGAGGCAACCTGGTCTAGTGGAAGGTGTCCCTGCTCATGTCATGGGGTTGGAACTGAATGATCTTTAAGGTTCCTTCCAACCCAAACCATTCTATGATATGATTCAATTATATGATTCTATCTAGTCATATGAAAACATAGTCAAATCTATGTTTTAAAGAAAAATACACTAAAAAAGTTCTTTATATAGTCTTTAATACCATCAGACATGATTGAAAATAATTGCATGAACAGAACATTAGTAAACTGATTATATTTTTTGTTGTAAGTTTATTTTAAGTGCTAAAATATCAGTGTAAGAAGAAATGTCACTGAAGAGGACAATGGTAGGAAGGGGGTTGAAAATCAGCAACTGGTTCTAAGTGAACCTTAGATACTAAGTTTCAGCATGACTAGATAATTTTTAGCTCTCTATATATATCTTTTGAGTGGGAAGCTGGAATATAGAAACTGAACACTGTTTAATTTTTAAACTATTTAAACCAGCTAGATTAGCAGAAACTAAGTTAGAAGCAAATCCAAGGTGATTTTTCTGTTGGTTTGGTTTGGTTTGATTTTCTTTTGAAGTATCACTGTTTGGGGACTTTCCCTTTGGTGCTGTTCAGAATTTTTTTATTGTGACACATTTGTTGATGGCTGATCTCTGGCAGATACCAGAGATGCTACTTTGGCTCATCCTTGCATTCTTGGATTAGAGCACTGAGACTTCTATATTCTGTCTTGTTAAATTTATGCTTATTATTTGGGTGACTGTATGAATGGTGCTATTGCTCATCCACATTGAAATGCAATTAAAAGCCCTTTCCTAGGGATTAGATTCATCAAGGAATGGGCTGCCCTCTTCCTGAGTACCAAAAATCTCTAAAATCAGAGAGAATGTCCTGTGAAACAACTCTGCTGCAGCATTTTTGCATTCAGAACATAGGAAATGAGTGTCTGTGTTAAAATTTCAATGAGGGATCACATACCATCTACAGGTACTCTCAAGATCCATGCATTACTTACATCTGTGCATTGGGTAACATCTGAACCAACTTACCCTGTCTCCTGGATAAAAGTGGTTTTAACCTTTGTCTCTGAATTTTGAACTTAATTTTCCAGTTTAGATTTAAAAAAAAAAGGATTAGAAGATCATAAATAGGAAAGGACTGATGACTTGTGCTTTTGTTTTCCTAGTAAAATGTCATTAAAGGAATACTATGCTACAGAGAAGAGTCAAAGTAGGATGACAAAAAATGTAAAATAATCTACTAATATTGTGAAAGGCGTTTGGATGCTCTTTAACTAGGCAGCAAGGGAACTATTTTAAGTGTTTCCTTTTGCTTCAAACAGGTGGCTCAAGCATGCTATTTGGAGTTCATTTACAGTCAACAGATTCATGGCTAATAACTTAGAAGTACTTCCTGAAAGTGTTATAGCCAAAATGTGATAAGTCTGAAGCCTGAATTAAGCAGTTTTCTTTTTAAGGAACAAAAAGTACCTACATATAACAAAAAATTTATTTTCAAGATCTCAGCTGAAATTCGCATGAGGAGTTCTAGGACTGAGTGGGTTTATTTGCCATATTTATTAATTCAGTGTGCATTAGAAAAACGTTAAAGTTTTGCAACCATGATTTTGGTACTTAGGATAGGAGGTATAATGCTTTTGTCTTCAATGTGTCTCTTTTTTACCTGATTTTGTTTTTTTTTAATTGCCATCATCCTTCTACACTCAATCTCACCTGTGCTTTACAGGAAAATGTAAAACACTTTGTAAATAAGCTGATTTAACCCTCATAATCATTCTAATAATAATGGCCAGTCTTCGCGAGCGAAGATCCGGGGAAGGTCTTTCCACCTTCCAGCCTGCGCATTGGATTTTTTAGGTGAGACACAGTGTGCGCGGAACTGAGCCCACCCTTTAATCCTAAGGTTCATCTGCCGGGGCCAAGCGAGCTTGGACGGTGGCAGCGAGGTCCTTAGGACGTAGGTGGGTTGCCTTTAAGGGCTAACGAGCTCCACCTGCCCGGGAGTGGCCCTGACCGGGAATCGAACCCGGGTCTCCGCGGTGATAGCGCCGCGCCTTTACCACTAGACCACCAGGGGTTCCTAATCATTCTACTAAGTAAACATATCTCCTTCTTCTACAGGAAATAGAGATGCATAGAAATGGTATTACCTTCAGAAAGCTGTTTACAGCCTGAGATATTGCTGGGATAGAACCCATCATGAAATCTTGGCTGCACTGGAGTCAGCAGTCTAACTCCTGTTGAGTCCAGCAGAATCAACCCCAGTGTTCCAATTCACAGCCCTGTCCCGTTTAGGAATAAACTGGAATAAGCACTGCACTGAGGAATAAAAAGAGTATTTAGTCTATGTCTTTTCATGTGTTTTGTTCTCATCTCACAGAACTGGGGAATAAGAGCTTGTTTGCACTCAAATTCTCCTTCTGCCCAGAGCTGTAGTTTCTGCAGTGAAAAGACACTTATGTGTGTTATGGGTCTGACCAATGCATCAACCTTAGCATTCATACATCACTGTAGCTGAAAAAGAGGGATGTAAGGGAGAAATCTTTCTTTGCTTGATCTTTAGGAATACTTTGCAAAACTGACAAGGAGATTTCTGAAAATTCTTACAAGGTTTGAAGGTTTACGCATATTCTTATGCAGAGAAGTGGGATTGTTTTGGGGTTTTTTCCTTCCATGAAAGGCCATTGCTAGGAATAGTTGGCAATATCCTGCAGTTAGGGGGGAAAAATTCTCACAGGAATTAAGACAAATATTGAATCTTTCAAAATATGCATTTTTAAACTAATATTTCATCCCAAAACAGTGTAATTTTTTTTTTCTTTTTGTTAAAGCCTCTGCCTCCTTGCCATGAGTCTAAGGAATCTATGCAGGTGTATAAACAGCACTGCAAAATAGCAGAAGAGTACCATGAAGTCAAGAAAGAAATTGCTCTGCTGGAAGAAAGAAAGTAAGTAAATTTCCCAAAGGATTTACTGTTGTATAATCTCCTTGTAAAATCCTGTTTTAAACATGAGGTTTTCACATAATGTTTTCCAACCTTATATACATATATACTTACATATGTATATACTTATATGTACACACACAGTTTATAATTGTGACTTTCCAGTACATGAAAGGAGCCTATAAGAAAGGTGGAGAGAGACTATTTACAAGAGATAGGAAAAGAGAGAATGGCTTTAAACTGGCAGAGGCCAAGGTTTGGATATTAGGAGGATGGGATATTAGGAAAAAATTTTTCCCTGTGGGGGTGATGAGGCACTGGCACAGGTTGCCCCATCCCTGGAAGCGTTCGAGGTCAGGTTGGATGGGGCTCTGAACAAGCTGGTTTTGTGGAAGATGTCCCTGCCTGTGGCAGGGGGATTGTTACTGGATGATCTTTGGGGTCCCTTCCAAGCCAAACCATTCTATCATTCTTGTGACTCTATGATTCTATTCCAGACCTCGGCCTGACACTCACAGTCCAAGTAGGCCATTGCTCCATAGGATCAACTGGACCCACTAAGAGCTGTCACTGTTCTGGACCCTCACCAACATGCATGTCCCTTAAAACCTTCACTGACAGCCCCCAGGTCACATAACAATCCAGTTCAACTGGTGCAAATCTCCTTTTTAATGTTAGGGATTTTTTTTATTATTTCACTTTATACATTTTAATGACGCATGTAACAGATCCTCAGTAAGGCTTAGAGTGCTTGACAATATTGGTAGATGTGTTTCTGTGAGTTGCACTGTTTCTGTACACATTGGCTCAATGCACATTGGCATTTTAGGTGTTTGTATCCAAAGTGCATAAGCTGGAGACTTTTTGCATGTCTGTGGCCTGTACTCACAGCCCTGTCATCTTTTGCATGGCTGTTAAATGGCAAAGTGCACTCTGTGGCTCTCAGTCCATTTCCACAAGAAACCTGAAAAAGAAATTCAGAGAGAGGAAAGAGGGTGAGTAGTGAAATCCCTACCCAGCTGACCCAGCTGAAGTTCAGCCAAGTTTGCATCCATGGGAATCTTAGAATCAAGCTGATGGGAGGGAAACTATTGAAATCCTGTATTCTTACAAGATAGCCAAAGAACTCACTGAATCCAAACTATGCAGGCTAAGAAAGTGAGATGTCTTTAGGGGGGTTGATGGTTATAGACACAAGATAGTTACATTTTGCTTAAAATGTCAGAGCTACTTGAGGTTTCCCACTACAAATCTGCTTCCACTGAAGGATCTCTGTGGCACTCAGGTTCTGACAAACTGGCACAAAGAGAAGAAAAAGTACCCAGAAGAGACTAACACTACATTGTCCCTGCATGGAAAAAATGCATGACAATGCAGTGTTTGGATTTGATTCATCATTCACTGAACCTGATCAATCAAATGTAATTGGTGCATTTGGAAAGATGAAGAAAAGATAATTAATTCAAATAATTTTGCAATGATTTGTCAAATTTGGTTGTCTAATATAAGCCACTTACATATGTATTTAGTAATCAAGTGAATTCAGTGGAAACCCATGTGACTTCTTCTATTCTGAAAATCCAAATAGAATGTAAAATATTAAATGGTCATTTAAGTACTTAGACTTTAGATCTATAAACCCAAAAGGTGGCCTTAGATCATTTGGATCATTTGGATTTTAGGGTCTACTGATATAAATCCATTATTATTACTGGCACATCCCTGAATCAGTTATGCCTATTTATGAAGTATGCTTGAAGCCTCTAAAAACTAGACATTTATATTATTATTATAACTATAGACATTTATATTATTATTTTTGCACTTTCTTAAATGAAAAATATATCCTGTTTGAATGCCATCTTTTAATCTATGGAGTCTGTGGTATTAGTTGAATTAGAAATTCTTGAGAATGGCAGGTACATGCACAAAATTGTTTGCCAGAGCTCACAGCTGTCCTAATCAACTTCTGAGCCCAGGTGTCAGCCTCTCTGCAGTGATTACTCTGAATGAATTAATGGGCTTCAGGCTGGATTTTTCTTCATTCCACCAGCGGATGACAACAGTGAAACAATGCCAGGATGTTTCCACCACTGCTACCTTTGCTGAACCTGTTCTGTGGGTTCCATGCCCCAGTAAACACATGTTAAGAATGAACAAGGCAACAAATGGAATTATATTACTGTGGTTCTTCTGTGCCTTCTAATTACATATTTGTGGCCTTGTGTTCACGTGCTGTATAGCTGTGAAATGCCTAAACGTGACAAATATCGTGCAGCACCTTTCACCACTGCCCGTGTCTCTTAATCTGAAGAAGTGGTCCTAGAGCACCGGGATCGAAGATGTTTAATATCCTACAGGTTGGTGCACTGGTTGCTTGATTTTGAGCTTTAACAAGCTGCAAGTGCCAACTGAAGATTTTTTTTTTTTTCTCCAAATGTGAACTGTTTATAACTTCCCCTCCAGGTAGATTCTCCATTTTGTAGTATTTTGGAGTAGGTCTCCTGAGACTGCCTTTCCCCATTGGGGTGTCATTGCTTTCTGTAGCAGAAAGGAATGTTTTTACTTTCTGTTTTAATAAACCTTCCAGAAACTAACTGGGACCTCTTCACTGCATGAAGTTTGGTTAAAATTGGAAGGGGGATTAGAAAGTTATTAGGACATATATACTTTTACACACATGTAGGCTTACAAACCTGAGCACACTTATATAGTTATATACACCGTATGATTGCAGCATTTCAGTACCTGAAGGGAGCCTACAAGAAAGATGGAGAGAGACTATTTACAAGGGCATGTAGAGATAGGACAAGAGTAGAATAGCTTTGAACTGACAGAGGATAGGTTTAGATTAGATAGTAGGAAGAAATTCTTCCCTCGTGAGGGTGTTGAGGCACTTGCACAGGTCACCCAGAGAAGCTGTGGTTGCCCCATCACTGGAAGAGTTGAGTATGACATTCTTAGAATGGATGCTTTGACTTTTTAGAAAAGTCTGATGAGATGGACAGTCTTGGAGCCTCAAAAGTAGTTCTGATCAAATTGAAAAGATGGCATTTGGAGCTTTCTGAAATTTGCCCTTGTTTTGGGTGTCTTTATCTTCTACCTTTGAATTTGAATGTGGAAAATGGAAATAAAGATCCACAACTGCCTAATGCACCTGTTATCTATAGTCTATTTCTCTGAAATACTATTTTGATAAAATGGACGATGATCGAGTTTCACGCCTTTTAACGTGAACAAACAACTTTATAGTGTTGCTCAGTGTACATTTTTACCAAATGCAACCACAAGTTCTGTTGGAGGATACCCCTGCCAGTGCTCCCAACTTCCCTCCACAGGTAACTCACCTGTGTAATTACGATGGCAAGTCACACCTGGCACTGTCTGCATAGGTGGTGTCTACTGATAGAACACTCTGCACACAGAATACTGAAGGCTATGATTGACAGGAAAAACAAACCAACAAAACAAAACAGAAAATGGATTGAGCAAATATTTTCTATATGTTGGCAAGGAGGAAGAAATAACATTAAATTAACCTGGCATAAATATCTACAGCAGTGTTAGATCTTCTTAGTTAAAAAAAAAAAAAAAAAAAAAAAAGTAATTAAGTTCATTCTACTTTAAATCATTTTTGTTCCAGCCTTCAAGCTTCAGTGTCACCTCCATACATGAAATAATATATGCAGGTATATTTCTAAAGGAGGTATCTTTAAGAAATAGAAAGCTGAAAAACATCGTTTTAAAATAGTCAAAAATATTTAATCTTTTACAACTTTTCAAAGGCTTAGCTTGACTTTTCTCTCACTGAATTGTGAGCATCAGGTATGGCCAAAGTATCAAAAGTCATTGATGTAAGGAAGATTGCTTTTCATCAAGGCAAGAACAAAGCTTATTTGCCCTTTCTCTTGTATGCAGTGTAGATGGTGAAAGAATGTTCTAGGCTGGGAGTGGGAGAGAAGATGACAACTATTTCACAGGAAGATGGGAAATGTGTGAGAGGAAAAGAGGCTGCAGTTTCAAAAAAGGGAAAATAAAAGGACAAAAGCAAATAAGAAGGGTAAAAGAAGTTACTCAAGAAGAAGACCAAAAAAGGAAGTAAGAAATTGAAAGAATTTAAAAGAAGACTGAGTAGATTTTTTTTTTGCTAATATAGTCATAGCTTTGTTTGCTCTCTTCACTCAAACTCTTCCCATTTATGCCAGCAATATGTAGTACAAGGGGAAAAAATCACTGTGGAATGGGAGACACGATTGAAAATAAAGAAAAGGGTGTGGAAGCGAGAGCACACCACATTTAGGGCACAGAATGTAATTTAATTTATGTTCCAGAAACACACATGTATTTCCATAACAGATGTTTTGGGGTATCTAAGTTTGGGTGAAAGGGGTGGGATGGTTGGTTATTTTGAGCACTTGTTATATTGCTATTACTAGATAATGACCCTGGATTATGTAGTTAAATATTAGAGTTGCCATGGTTGCTAGCTGTGTCTTATATTCTTAGCACTGGCTGGTTATCACTTTTTCCTCCCCCAGACAATTCTAATATAACTCTCCAGAAAATATCATTTGATCACCACCTGGTTTAGGATCACTCCTTTTCTTTGCCACGGGTATGACTTCTTTTCTTCTTTTGCACATGTCACAGTAGACAGAGAATCATAGAATCATTAAGGTTGGAAACGACCTTTAGGATTATCAAGTCCAACCATCAACCCAGCAGCACCACCACGTTCACCATTAAACTATGTCCTCAAGTGCCACATCTACATCTTTTTTTTTTTTTTTACACCTCCAGGGATGGTGACTCCACCACTTCCCTGGACAGCCCATTCCATAGCCTGACAACCCTTTCCAGAAGAAGTTTTTCCTAATAATGTGGGAAGTGAAGACGATCTTATGGCCACCAGAACACAGACACATATTAGCTGTGAAGAAATGTGTGATGCCACAGATGATCCTGAGTACATTGTTCACAACTGGGGAAAGACAAATCTGACTCTTTGTACTCTGGAAGCTGTTTTCCTTGTGTCCCATCCATCTCTAAATATACTCATCTCCAGACAGATTTATCTGCTTAGTCTGACACTTTTCTTGGTATTTATTCATTGTGAATATTAGTGTTAAGGAGCTCTGTTGTCTGCATGGTCAGTCATTAGGGCCAAGAGAAATAATTTCCCTAAGACCATGCTGTGTTTTTCTCCTGCTCTGGCATGGTTGTGGTTTATGATTCAAGTCACATTAATGTTCCCTTCCCTCACAAATCCCTCACCAAAAAAGAACACTTAGAGTGTACATTACAGATTGTCTCAAAGCTTTGAGTACCTCAGCACCAGTTTAGAAAATACCTTATCAATGCTGTTAATATTTAAACTTGGGGTACCCATTAACAGAAAACACAGATTACACAGTGCTAGACCTATTTATTAAGCATCTGTAACAAAGGCTACATGGTGCAAGAGCTTAATATGGTGTTCTTTAACCTCTGGAAGCTAAGTTCAAATCCTGGATTAGATCAGAAGCAAATGTTACTGTCCTCATCCTTTTGTGAGCTTCGTAAGCTACCCCATTCATAACATTTAGCAATTCCCTGGTACTCTAATTTTAGATCTGTGGCAGGCTGACAGTATTTGCCTGAAACATCTCCCTACCCTGTAAACAGGTCGTTGATCCTGATGGGAAGGGAATAAGCAGGTTCTGCTGACTCAGAAGTGAGCAATTTTACAACAGAATCACAGAACAGGCTGAGTTGGAAGGGACCCACAAGGATCATCCAGTCCAGCTCCTGGCCCTGCACAGGACCATTCCCAAGAGTCACACCATGTGCCTGAGAGTATCGTCCAAATGTTTCTTGAACTCTGTCAGGCTTGGTGCTGCGACCACTTCCTGGGGAGCCTGTTCCAGTGCCCAACCACCCTCTGAGTGAGGAACCTCTTTCTAACATCCAGCCTGTAGCATTTATTGGACTTCCAGCACAATCTCATGGGTGGCCAATCAATAACACATATGTGCAGCTGTACACACAAGTAGCTACACAAGTAGCTACTTGCCAGTTTACTGGAAATTAGTTATTTGGACAGCTGTTTGCCTCCAATGTACCAGGAGACAACTGGAGATACCATCCCAAACAGAAACTACAGGAAAGATGGCTGAATTGCTCTTTTCTGCCCAGACAGTGCTACTGGATCACAGAATGAGTGCAAGGAAACTGCTTTCTATGAGGGAAGTCCTAGAGTATGGACTACAGCAATATTTTTATTTTAGCACATTTATAGCTTAAGAGCAAAGGTAAATCCCAGGAGAGGAAAATAGTTACCTGTGTTGCTTGAATATTACTGAAAAGCAGCATGAATGCCATGCCTCCACAAAGTCTCATCAAATCAGGAGTGACATTCATTAATAGAGTTGTCCGAGTTTGCACATTGTCTGTCTGTGCCACTCCTGGCTCAAGTCCAAATAGAGTAGTTAGTACCATTCTTTTTCTAGTACTAAAAGTCACTGCAGAAAAGATTTGCCTGCTTTGAAGATGCTGATTACTTGTTAGTGTGTTCACTGCATCTCTCTTTAAGAAGCTCATAAGTGTACGAAAAGTAAGGAAGAATGATTCTGAATCCATTTCTTTGGACACTTCTGTTTTAACAGTCTGTAATTTGAAAGAGCTTAATTTAATCCTTCAGTCCAGCACTGCACCAGAGAATAGTTGGGAAGAAATATTGCTGACACTCTCTCTTGGTCTCCAGAAACAAAAGGTCTTCCAGAGGAAGCCCTTGAGAGACTGAAGTGATTAAAGACTTGTAAAACCTCATTGTCCCTAAATGTACTTTTCACTCTCTAAAATACTTCTCCATGGCCTCTGTCCCATCAGTAAGAGCTGTCTAGCAAAATCATCTTGGCCCCTTTGAAAACTGGTTGATATCGCATGGCCCAACCAAAAAGAAATGAACCTGCTAAAGGCTTGCTGCTTTTAAAAGTTTTACAACTATGTTGTGTCAGATGTAAACAGAATTTTGCTGAGCTAAAATATGCTCTTGATGTTTTCTCTCAAGGGCCTGGCTGAATACACCTTTCACCTGGTGAAAGGAAAGAGGCTTTGCTGCAGCACAGCTGCTCTGCGTTACCTCAATGGTATAAAACAAAGCCAGCATATTTAAAAGGTACAGGAGGATGCCTATATATTGCCTCTTTGGGATGATTTAAAATCTCTGCAATGGCTGCTCACTCTTTTTTCTATTATTATTTTTTCAATGGGAAGCACAGTTGGGAGGCATGGCTGCGCTGAGTCTCTTCTAACTTTGTGACTCCTCAAACTGCAGTAACTGTGACTGTAAACCATGGGCAAACTCTGCTATCACTGAAAGCTGCAGTAAAGACAGAGGAAGGTCAAATTGATCCTAAAATCAGCCTAGACAGAAGTGTTTTTCAAAAGCCAGGTGCTTATGCTTTTGCTGCTGTAAGTGGTAGATTTGCAGCTATAAGTAACGTAAGCGATCAGCAAATACAGAAATGTTATCTTTTCGTGAATACTCTGACCTGCGGGAACAGAAATCCAGATCTGTAGGAATTTCCTGTCTGAAAGCACAGGTCTAGCCTGGCAAGAAGGCAGCAAAAGCTACCCACTTTGAAGGTACTAACATCTTCCCACTGATGACCTACAAGCATTGTTTTGATATGACTGAAAAATAAAGTCATAGGGCTATGAACCGTTAAAGATTAACTAATCTCTAAGATAGAATGATCAAAAGAACTAAGAACCCTTTAGAAGAGACTTCCTGTAGCAGGGGTGAATTTTTGACTTAAAGGGAAAAAAACTGAGGCCAGGCTAGCCTGCTGGATGACTTCAGTGGAGAACAATTAGTAATTCACTAACCCTGTGAGTTACTCATGCCTTCAGTGTGTTTTAAGACCTCTTTTATCTTAACTTGTGCTGAGGTAATTTCAGTTGATACTATACAGGAGACTCCAGCTCCTGTATAGCTCTGGGAATACAGGGCACTGTGTTACTCCATCCAGAAGAAATCACAGCTTGAATCCACGTGTGTCTGCTATTAAGAGCACTAGGAGGTGTCAGGTTTGCAGGTCTATCACTCTGCCTCAGTAGTAGGGCTAAGGTTGGAGCCTAAACACGTTATAGAAACAATGTATGGTAGTTCAGATTCATGTGCCTAGTGTCTGCTAGAATCATCTGAGGCACGGAAAGGAAATCAGGTGCACTTCACAGAATTTACTGATAAATCTAACTAACTGAACAAAAAACTTTGCTCTCTTTCAGTTGTATTTGGTATTAAGAGAAAAATAAATTGTTATTCTTCTGGTAAAGTATTAGCAAGCAATGTCCAGGAACCTGATTCACCACCATGAACTGCATGTGCAGTGTTTACAGTTATAGGATGGTTTGGACTGCGTTGGACTCTTCCGGGGACGTGACAGCCACAGCTTCTCTGGTTAACCTATGCCAGTGCCTCACCATCCTCACATGGAAGAATTTCTTCCCAATAGTCAATCTAACCCTGTTCTCTTTCAGTTTAAAGCCATTCCCTTGTCCTGTCACCCTTGTGAAGAGTCCCTCTCCAGCTCCTTTGGAGCACCTTTTGGTACTGGTAGGGCCTCTAAAGTCTCCCTGAAGCCTTCTGTTCTCCAGGCTGAACAGCCCCGAGCACAAATACTTGAAACCAACATTTTTCAGGTTTGGTCACTGAACAGCAAACTGATCAGCAATTTTGGAAGCTTTGTCTTTTAATGGGAAAAAAAGGACTCTAACAGATTAATTTTCTAGGCTCTTGTTTCACAGGAGCTCTGGTAATACCATGTTAACAACCTACAGTCCAGCTTTGACCTAACACGTGATGACAACAAATTTTTGCATACTGCTTTTTTTAATATATGGGGTTTTTTTCATAACCATTAGAAAGGAGCTGATTGCCAGGCTGGAACAAGTGGAAAAAGAAAGCATGGATGCTGCTCAGCTGGCTAAGGAGTACGCAGAACTGACAGAGGAGAACCGAACACTGAAGCTGGCCCAGACGCAGTGCGTGGAGCAACTGGAAAAGCTCAGAATACAGTATCAAAAAAGGCAGGGTTCCTCATAACTCCCAACTGGCTTGTGTGAGGCAGTTCATAAATGGTTGGTCCTGTGCTGGAAAGAGATTTTTAAAATAAGGATCTGTTTAATATGTTATAATACTTTACTACAGATACGGAGTATGTAGAAGTCTATATTTGAGTCAATGCTTGCCAGCCAGTAACTTAATATAATGGATATTTTATCCATTATATAATGGATATTTTATTTCAAGTAACATAATTGAAGTTAATCTATCTCCATTATATGTTCTACTAGATCAGGTTTCTTTTCTAAACATATTTCTTCCAATTTAAGAATATGTGGACACACTAGAAAATGGTATAAATAGTTCCTGGGTTGGAAATTTGGATCATACTAAGGCATACAGCAGGGACAATGTTAGTATATGGAATACATGTATGTTAAATTTAGTTTGGTGAAGATTTTTTTTGAATTATTTTCCTCATGCCTGAAGTGTTTGGAAGTTATCTTAAAACAGATCTCCTCGCTGATAAAACCTGTACTTCATTATCCTGTGTCAACTTTATATTGTTACATAAATTCTGAGAAATTGCACATTAAAAATTGAAGTAATATAATTCTTTTTTTTCACACGAGTGCACTGCCAGTAATAATTAGCAAGTTATGAAAATAAAAGGAAACAGTTAAGATCAAAATTTCCTTCCTCAAGTGTAAAGATTTGAGAGTCTTTTGGCTCTTGTACTTTTTGACATGCAAGAACTGAAAAATTAATGTAAGAATCATAGTTTCAACTGAGAATGTGTCAGTAAAAGTGCTGTGAGGATATTTTGTTCTTATATTCTGGTCTGTTTTGACACATAAGTGGCTGTAAGTAGGGGCAGGATGTACAAATAACCGAGAATATACAAATAATGGGGATATACAAATAACCGGGAAGTAAAATGTCAGTTTTACTTGCTCTATTTATCCCTGTACTTTCCTAGTTCAACTGAAAATTCTTTGTTATACTTCTATTTCTATTCATTATTCATTTTTTTCATTAAAAGTGGATATAGAAAAGTTCTCAATATTCTCAAATCACATTGTATTTTTAACTCTGCTTGACAGATGCAGCTTCTTACATCTTCATGAGGTTGGAATTCAACTCGATGTGCTATTAGTACTGAAATATGTCTTAGCAATTGAAAACTTGCTGCTGTACCCTGTCCAGTGTGGAGACAACGATGGGAAATCACTCCTGAGGTACATGCTTCTTGCTGGGATGCTCCACAGGCAGTGCAACACTGTATTTATTCCTCTTTCCTTGTCATCTGAGGATCAAAATTTCACTATATCTTGTGAAAGTTGAAGAGGAAAAAGAAAAAAAAAACATAATTAATAAAACCCACTTGGAATATCAGGCAGGGAATGCTGGAAAAGCCTTAGTTGAGTTTTGCACTGATGGGAAACAAAACATGAATATACATCAAGGCTTTGCTTTGAGCACAGAACACCACAGAGTCTAGAGTTTACTTTTTTTTTTTCCTGTATTTATGTGTATTAACAAGAGCATTCTCACTTTCAAATTATTTTGTTATTTTAGTAATTTTTCTATCTAGCTTTGAAAACATCATCCAATCTGGTGATTTCAGTGAATTCATCGAAAACTGTACAAAGTACATAAAATTACTCCATCGACAGACTGGTTTTGGATGTAAATGGGTTAGATGGCAGACCTTTACTTACAAATAGCTGCATTCACCTTGAAATTCTCTATTTAAGTCCAGCCATTTTGCTTTAGATATCAGAATAATAACAGACTGTACGCTGGGATTAAAACCTGAGGGAGAGCCACAGTGAGATGGAGAAGGAAAGCTGGGCCCCTTTTGTGACATATCGCACTTTGAGAGTAGCCAAAGAATATATATATATATATAAAATATATATATTTTCCCTGCAGATACTGACCAGTATGGAAGTCTTCAGGAAACATTTTTATAGGTGTACAGGCACCAAATCTGTGGTGTGGTCCAGCTACCAGCCTGGATAAATATGGAAGTCTTAAACCATCCCAAACTAATTGAAGTCAGAGATTTGTATTTAATCTTGATTATGGCTATTTGCAATCAGATTTTCCTCCTACTTTAAGTTATGGTGACAGTGAAAAATAACAGCCTTATATCAGTATATTTGCCTGCCAGCATGGATGCTCAAGTGTCTGAGAGCATTGATTCAGAGAAATTGTATCACAATCCAAATGAGTAAAACTGATATAGAAGTACCAAGGAAGAAAAATTAAAGGATCTCATGAAAACTATTTTTAAAAGAAAAAGTAGTAGGGGAAATGGGATTCAAAGACAGGACAGTAGAAAAATGGAATTTTCTGAAAATATTCATAGGCAAAGTCAACATCAACCAGGTATTGCAAAGTATAAATGTGGCAAGAACAGCCTTCTGAGAGCTACCTGCTGTATCTATCATCCACCTCTTCATTTTCTTATCAAGAAGCATAATAATGAGAAACATTTTTGTATTCAATAAGTCTCCAATTTTGACATGATGAGTCTTTTCTCTAGATACTCTGGAACTCTGTTGAATAAATAGCTGAAATTAAGCTTTTTAATAAAACACTTTTCATACTGATCTTGTATTTTCCAAGTAGACAGTATGATTTGTGTCCTGGTATTTAAGGAGAGACCTTGAAGTGGTCTGCAAGTTAGGTCCATTGGAAGTATCACAGTTATACGATTATTTCAAAGATGGTTTTACACTGTATTTCACCCAAGAACTTTGAACCCTGTTTAAGCTTTTGAGATCAAATGCCAATGAAATGTTCAATTTTATAATTTCTGACTACAGCCTGTGGGAACTGCGGTTGTATTCAGCAAAACAAGGGTGAAGTCTGAGGCTCTTGCTGTCGATTCACCAGTGGTCAGGAGGCAAGGAAAGGCATGTGAAAGGCTCAGAGGCAAAAGAAGCTGCTAAATGCAAACACCTACACAGACACAGCCAGTTATACAAAGTGTATTTGTTGCTATTAGCCAGGTTAGCCAGGTTAGCAACAGCCAGCATGCCACTGTGATGGCAAATGGGTTTGCTTCAAACCAGTGAAGAAAGAGTGAAGTACATGGGTTTAAAATAAAAGCAAGACCTGTGATTTCCATTTCATATCGTTACTAACTAAATTCCTTCCATCCTTATGAGTGCTGAACAAACTCAGTTTGAGTCTTCCAGTTAGCAAGGATATGACTCATTCAGTCTTAAACAACCAGAGGCAAGGGCAATTTGATACTTGAAAAGTCTGGAAGATAAGGACATGCATAACGTTTGGGCTCAGTGGTTTTTGTTTTTTTTTTTAATGTGTCCCTTTTCAGGATTATATTTATTCTGGCTGGTTTTGTGAATTAATGTTCTTTGGAAATGTGTCACCTCCCTCCAGAGGCTTTATTGCCCTCTAGGCCTTTGTGAAAATTACACATTGTTAACAGCGGGTACAAACAGGCAAGGGTGGGACAGAGAGGTGTTCTCAGCGTTCCTTTGGGTTGGTTGGGGAGCTCTGGCTCTGTGTTTTTGCTGTCTCACCTCCATATATCCAGCTCACAGACCACCTTTCAGAAACGAACTAGTCACAGTCTTCGTCATGGAGCCACTTGGTGCTTTTTCCTACATGAAATTCCTTGCTTGCTAAACACACAAAGTAGAAGTGTCCAAAGGAACAGGGGGGACTTGTCTGGAGGAGTCTTACCTCTCTTCTCATGGAGGGTACAAGATGTGCAATGTGGGAAGAAGAGGGCTGCAGGGAAAGGAAGTTTGGTCCAGGCAGTGATGTAGCAGGAGGAGTGCTGGCCCTGTCCAGCAGGATTGTGAGGACAGCTGACAAAACCTGGGTGCTGGGATAACTTTTCCCTCCTATTCGCATTCTTCACAGTCATACAGGGGCACCCATAGCACTGAGGATCTTCTCCTTCCTAATGGAGTGTCGTGGCATGCATATGCATGGATAATACAGTGATGCACATCCTTGGAAAACCCATGATGAAACTATTAATGGTCTTCACGACAGGCCTGGAAGGTGTGCAGCAATGGAGGACTAGGACTATTACTGGACAAGTACCAAAAAGCCTGTTTTCCATCCTACTAGACTTCTCTGGGACAGAACCGGACACTGTGACTGCATGACTGTATCACAGTGCACATTAAGGAGAGAGGGAAGGGAGCAAAGCAAAGCTGGTGGGGCAGTCTCAACCTTACCATTTCCTTCACTGAGTCCCTTGATTCTGCAGTGTTAAACGGGGAGTTATCAAGATGGTCCTTCAGATGTGCACCAAAACTGCATGGCTGACACTTTAAATTCAAAGTAGAGTATAAGAATGAAAAAAATCTACCTTGCTTTGGACATGCCAGTCACCTCTATGTTCTAGTGCTCCTTAGAGGGAATGTTGTGGATTGCTCATACCACATCAATGAAAGATGACAACCATTCACAAATCACTGTCACACTTGACCCAGGCTTCCTACATGGCACAGTCCGGTGGTTTACACTGCAGAAAGCACAAGGTTTGGCAAATGAGTCATTCTGCCTTCCTACACATCAACCATCAGTTCTCCCTTCTAAACCTCAGTTCCTTCAGTCCTCCCTGACCACAAGCCATGCATCTGTACTCCCCACTGAGTAAGCAGCACCAGCCTAGAACTCAGATCCAGTTGACTGGTGATCTCATGACATGGTCTGATGATCACCAGGGGCTTGAGATGGTTTCCAAATGTTACAGTCATATGATGTTTTGCAATTGGGTGCTGGTTTGTGGCAGCAAAGTATTCTACCAGCCTGCAGGTGCCAGCTGTGAGAGATGCTTTGTTTCTTTGAACTGGTTAGAAAATATGAGAGCAGGTGGTCTGTGAATTTAGTTATTTGTCTGAATCTTATACTGAATTTTAATACAGAAATTAGGGAAATGAAATGAGGATGTTTGTGCTGATGTAAAAAATGTGCAGTCAGATGCCAAACTCTGCTCTGGGTACTCAGAATGAGTAAACTGATGAGAACTGTAAGTGATGGAAAGGAAGTAGGTACAGCTAGGAAGAGGAACTGGCTAGTGAGCTGTTGCCTTATCTGCTTGCTTTCTTGCTTTTTATGGCTTGCACCAGTGGGATGTATGGGCTGTTGTCCTTAGCTCAACATTAAGAAGCTTTTGTTTGGATATGCATGAACATTTACTTCATTAAGGTTATGTTTTTTTGACTGTGTCTCGTATCAACAGAGCTGTGACGTGATACAGACACTCACAGTGCTGCAGACAGTTCTTCTACAGAAAGAGGAATAACCAGAATCAGGATATGAGTCTATTCTGCTAATCATAGAATCGTAGCATATTTGGAGTTGGGAGGGTCCCATATGGACCTCTGAGCCCAGTTCTGTGCCAACTGCTGTATTTGCATTAAAGATAAATAAAGCTTTGATAAATAGCCCATGTAGAGTAAAAACTACACTGAAGGCAGAGCACTTCAGTACTGAAGTAACTGCATCCCCACTAAGGGGCTTTTGCTGCTTTCATCACACAAGTGGAGTTTGGAACTTTTATTAACTAGATCCCCAGTTTCCCACATGAAGGGATAGTGATGTGATGTTCTGTCATCAGAAGAACTTTCACCTCTGTCTTGTGACTGTCTTATGAGTGTATGACACATCTCAGAGCACAGCCCAGATTGCCTTGTGGCCACAGACCTTCCCCACAGCCATTTCATCACAGTGCTCTCCTCAGATTGTTCCTTTAACTGTCTCATTACTTTGCTGTCCATGGAGAACTGAAATAAATTAATGACTGAATGTTTTAAGAGTAGTCAGAAGCAAGTTCATCACTTAACAACATTACCTGCTAAGAACCTTGACTGTCTTGTGGTCAGAACCTTTTGTATTCATGTCCTACAAGTATATGAATATATATGTTTACTGATTAGATGTCAGTACAAAAAAATACAAGTCTTAATATTCATGCAAGACATTCAATCATATTCCTATTAATGCTGTTTTAATATTAGGCTTATTCAGGGTGTTCCTTCCCTTGGCTGTAAAAAAAACCAAACCAGCTACTCACATAAAGTAGTACCTCCTGATGAATTTATCTGTGCCAAGGATGTGAACACTTCTTTTTGAAATCATTTCAAAAAAGGAGTGTTCTTTCAAGGAAAAAAACAACCTACACACGTAACAGTTCCCAGCTAATATAAATTACATCTAACTGTGCACTAACCGTTAAAAATGTTCTTAAATCTATTTATAAGCCTTTAAATAGCTCTCATCAATTTACATTGGAAAAAGATACCATTACATTTGACTGTCTGAGCTCCCTCTGGTGGGTAATGGGACATTATTATTATGAAGCAGAGGTACCTCAGATGATGTTTTGAGTGTACAATTATGTTTGTACAAATGAAGTTTTGTTTATGTAAATGTTTATGGCTAATAATTCTTTATATATCTAGGTACAGGTCAGTACACTAATTTATCACCATCTGATCACATCTGAAAATACCAAAAGAGTGATATGCAATATTTTAAAAATACTAGAGATACTTGCATGGAGGTGTAGTTTTCAACAATACCTTGAACAGCAGCTAAAATAAACACCTGAGTTAAATGAGTTCCGGCATCATACAGAAGCTGAAAGAATTCATAACTGAAAATTATTACTCAAACTGGGAATAGAGAGTAAGTTTAGTTAGACATTAGGAAGAAATTCTTCCCTGTGAGGGTGGTGAGGATCTGGGACAGGCTGCCCGGAGAAACTGTGGCTGCCCCATCCCTGGAAGCGTTCAAGGCCAGGCTGAATGTGGATCTGAGCAACCTGGTCTAGAGGAGGTTGTCCCTGCCATTGCAGGGGTTTGGCTGATCTTTAAGGTACCTTCCAACTCAAACCATTCTGTGAGTATATGATTCTGTGAACTATATCATAATATCTCTGTTTGTCCAAACTGCTTCTGTTGAGTTCAGCTGGATTTATATGCCCAGAAATCTGACGTATTATGGCTTCACTTTTTCAAAGTGCTAGACAGGATTGACCAACTGCAGGCACCTTGCAGAGCTTATTTAATGGCACAAAAACTAGGAGTCAAACACCCTTTAAATAATACAGTACAGACCAGCTGAAGAATGTGCTTCTTTTTTGCTGCCAGATTTTAAGGATGCCTTAATCTCATACAGCCTGGTATTCATGACTGACACATTTCTAACAGAAAACACAAGCATTATCTTCCTATTTTTCTCTTTGTGTTTAGGTTAAGTAATCTGAATACAGGAAGTGTCAAGCTTCGGAAGAGTGCCCAAATGCTCGGGCAACGTTCCAGCCACAGTTCGGGTTTCAATGAACTGAAGTGGTTGTGCTGGAATATTGGGATTGTTTTACCAGTAATGAATTTAGTGGCTCTTGCACGTCCCACAGTCTGTTTGAACAACCACGTTTTTGGAAAATTCAGTTTCCTGGAACATTCTGCAGGGAAAAAGAGCAGAAAAAGCATGCTATTAAGTTTGTTTTTCCGCTTTAGCTGGTTCAGAATCCTCGTTTAATTAATGAAAAGAGGTTTATGTTTTGTCATTTGGCTGAAACATGGCGAGAGACAAAATTCTAGTTACACTGTATTTAAAGGTGAGACATGAAGACAAAAGAAAGCATAAGCAGGATTTTACCAAAGTGGACATCATTTTTACTGGCAGGTTTTGATACCTTTTTATCTTCTGAGTATGACTGAGTATGTGCAGTGGTTTCAGATGTTTATGATAGTATTCTAATCCTGTAATTTCTGCCCAAGGGACTTTTAAATTAAATTAACTTTTAAATTAACTTTTAAATTAACAGTTTGACTGCCAGACTAAATCTACCACTATATTACTGTCCAAAAGAGAGCCATCCCTGAATGCTTATCACGAGAAAGTGGCATTTAAAAGTGCTTGATATTCCTCTTAAAATGAGGGTGTCCACATCTAAACGAGCAAGGCTGCCTGGTAAGAAATCACCAACACCAAAAAGGCACCACATAGTAAACTGCATTTAGGCTCTGGTTCAACACAGCACTTACAGTGGGGCACTGTGGCCACATCAAACAAATCTCTTGAACACATACCTAACTTGAAGCAATCAGTAGTTCCCACTGATTTGCCAGTAGGTCTATTCAAAGTAGGTTTATTCATGCACTAAAGTGTTTTGCTGGGTTGAGGCCAAAGACACCAGTGCCTCAGCTCGAAACCTGACTCTTGAAGGTTCGTTGGAATTTAATTACGTCCTTGGAGCGTTCAGACAGGTGTGCTGCAACAAGACCCTTCCATGGAGCTCCCTGTCAGTGAGCTACAGAGCTCCTCGCAGCACCTGGTAGCAGGGAGGACCCTCGTGCTGTGAGGAGCACACAAAGCCCAGCCCTCATCGCTGCAGCACTTTGAGCTGGGTCTCGCTCCAGCTGCAGCTGCCAAACAAGCCAGGTGCTTTGTAACGCAGAAGGGGTGAAGAAAACATTCTCTTTTGTCAGTCCTGGTAAGCACATTTGTTCCCACTCACACATGCCAACCTGTATGAAGTGTCTCCATAGGGTCATTATACGAAACTATATGAGTTTTTTTTAAAAAAGGCAAGCAAACACAGAAGAAATGTCAAATATTTACAAAACACTATAAAATACATTTAGAAATGGCTCTTAACTAGAAAAAAACCAGCATAAAACTATTTTAAAAATTTAGAAATACTCCTCTTGCTTTTCTTTTCGTCGTAAAAATGTAGCAGAAATACTGGGCTAGGACAAAAATGCCATGGATTCCTGTCAGAGAGGTCCCATTCCTCCTTTCTTCTCCTTCACATGCCTCTCCTCCTTCTTCCAGCAAGAGGAGATCTCAGCTGCTTCAAAGATGAGATAAAGAAATAAAATGTTTCCCAAGGTTCTGGTTGTGGCATCCTTTTCTTGGGGAAAGCCCCCTCTGCTTTTGGTAGGAACTGGAGAGAGGAGGAGTAAGACTTGGGTTAAAGGTGGCTTCTCTGCCCTCCATATGAATTTCTACTCAAATCTGGATGTGTAACAAGCAAATTAAATTTTCAGTTTGCATGCAGTAAGAAGAGACCCAGAGCTGAAGTATTTCCTGACTGAACTCACTCTGTAACCCAAGAGCTTCGATGCGTTGGTGACGATTCAGCACATGGATCTCCCTCCTCCATAAATGCACACTTCAAACAGGCATAGGGGACCATGCACAATTTTGCTTGTGATTTCATCTCACAGTTTGATCCTCTCATGCTGTCAATGCCTTTCCTTTGATCGTTGTAAATTGTGAAGGAGAAAGACTTCAGGTTCAAATACAAAATCATCAAACATCTGGACCCAGGAAGGAAGAAGACTCCGCCTTTAAATTTGGCTAGAACTCATTGCTACTTTTCCGATTTGCTTTATCATCACTAATCACTACTAATCAAAACCAAAGCTCTCCCTTCCCCTTCCCCTTCCCCTTCCCTTCCCTTCCCTTCCCTTCCCTTCCCTTCCTTCCTTCCCCTTCCTTCCTTCCCTTCCTTCCCTTCCCTTACTCCTTCCCTACCCCTTCTTTCCTTCCTCTCTTCATTTTCTCTTTCTTTTTTTTTCCTTCTTTCTCTTTAGTCAGGAGTATTAAAACATACACTTACAAAAGATAAGGAACTTTGAGTGCCTTTACATGATGTCAGATAGTGAGCCCGGACTTATCATGATATGTACAACTGAACAAAGAAAATTACTATTTCAGCATGATTTTAAGCATTTGGAGGTTTTTGTCTGATGATGCACTTTTTTGTTTTACTTAATATGTCTCTGAAATAAGCAGAGGATTTATGAAGCACATCATCTTCAGCAAGTCTCAGCCTTACTGGTGCATCATGGAGGACTTTTATTTAAAAACAAATGGGGAAATACTTCCAGCCCCATTTAATTATTTATTAAACACATTTCTAAATATTATTTTAGTTACAAGAGTCAATGCCAGCTAAAGGATGAAGTTAGAAGGTGAGGAGTAGTCCACAGTGGGCTTAGACTGGTCACTGTAAAGCCTAAGATGAGTTTTCAAAACTAAGCAGTGTTTGTGTAAGCAGCATGCCAAGTCTTTGGGGGCTTCATTTTCAGGGACTGGGTAATAGGAATTTCTGAATATCTTTTTTTTTTTTTTGAAATCATTAAAATTGACATGTCACATCAAGCCATCCTTCACCTTTGAAAATTAAGACTATGTGAAGTTCTCCTCTGACAAGGACCTGGACAACACAAAAAATGCCCCAGTGAGACGTGAGCAATTCAGATCACCTGTTATCTGCAGCACATGCTGCCCTGGGAACAGGGTCAAGAGCAGGGAATAGGTGTCTATTCAAACTGTACATGCCTGCTAAAGAGGTCTTTTACTTCTCCAGTGACTGTTTAGGGACTTTGGGGTCTAGTCACCCACCAGCTGGGTCTCCAGTTCTGAGATTCTATGATTCACTTAAAACTTGGCTCTCTGCACTCAAATAAGGGAATGCTGTTAAGCCTGAGACTCTTGGTATTCTGAGTCATGTTATGCAGACATGAAAGTACCTAAAACTCAGATTCTGGGTAGCATATTGTTCTGCCTTCCCTTGAAAAACCCCTCCCAGAAACCAACTACTTATCAACAAACTATTCTGCCGACCACACATGCCCGTGGCATGGGCACAAGCTGAGCACACGTGACAGGGAACTTGAACTCCTTACCGTACATGTGTGAAGTCATTGCTCTCTTGAAGTTGGACACAGCTCAGCAGGTTTGTGTGACTTCTGCTTCTTATTGAGTGACCTCCAACTTCTGCAGGCTGAGGCAGAGCAAAAGGAACTGCTGCACAGCTTGCCTGGCTGATTCTGCCTGTTGCTCTTCATGTAACTGGTGAAAGGCAGCGAGGGCTTCAGAGAGCAGAAAACGTGGCCCTTTGTCACCAGGGCTCCAGAGGCACCATCAGGTGGCAAAGAAGCCAAAGAGACTTCAAACCTGCAGGGCAAATGCTCCTGCAGCTCCACAGAACTCCACAGAGCTCTAGAGCACTCAACATTAAAAGGAGATCAGATGGAAAATGAGAGGGAAAATGCAATGGAAACATTCCTGTTTAAAACACCCCTATTTTTAAAAAATATTATTGTGGTGCTTGCAATGAAGATGTATGAGACACAAACTGACAGTTGTTTGAACTATATGGACAACTATATTCAAGAAAAACTTGAGCTTTTTTAGAGTTCAACCTGAGGCTTCTTCCAATAAATGGAAATCCTGGAGAAAGACATCTGATCAGTGGTAGGACACCGCTTTTATATCATGCCCAAAGATGTTATTGCTTGGTGGTCTGACTAAGAAACTCAGGAAATCATACCCTAGGAACAAGTTTGCTCATCTACACTCTTTGACCTTCAGAGGGCTTTGATGATGTCTCAGCTTAAGAATAAACTTTTTATTCTATCTTAGCTTAGCTTGCTCTCTTGAAGTTAGGGGTCTGATGTGCCACACACAGCTCAGCAGAAAGATCTGGAAAGAAGATAGATGTGCACTGTAAACTTTGTGACAGTGTATGTGGGTCTTTTGGGACTTCCTGGGAAAACCGTTTGAGACCATTTTGTTCATATGCGGAGAACAGAAGAAAAGCATGCAGTGATTTTGTACCAACCCTCCTCCCTAGAGCTGGTCTGTAGGACCAAAAACCCCAGGACACATCTGCTGACTCCCCTGAGGGCTCCAAGGAGGAGAAGACCCTCAAAGGAGGGAGGAAGGGAGAGCAGCAGGCAGGCAGGCATAGACCCTGGGCTCCCTGGCATCCTTGGCTGTGCCCTCTTTGCCCACTGTAGCCCACTTTGTCCGTTCAGTCTGAACAGATAACAAGCTGATAGGAGTTGCAGTTCCAGGTGATTCCTTCCTGGACCTTGTTACTCATTTTCTTTAAAGCTGGGCTATGCACTCTGTGAAGTCAGCTCCAGCTTCATCCAGCTGCCTAATTATTTCTGGAAAATCTGTGTGCAGTGTAACCATGCATCACTGGTCTGAGCCAACAGTCCTTTTAATGAAGCAGAAAGAACCGTTTCATTTTAATGCTGTTTATTAACACTCTCAGAGCTGAACTTTTCTGTTACCTGTTCTTTCTGCTAGAACTTTTCTTCCTCGTGTCCTTTTGTGAATTGAACCATTTCACTGTGTTTCGCATTGGAACTGCTCCAACCTTCTGTCAGATGGCTCTTTCTATAGAAAAATTGATTTAATACCCACACCAAATTAATTTAATACCCACACCAAAGCTTTATTGAAAGGAAAAAAATGAATTTATTGGTAGCAACATAACTGTCTTAATTTATTAACACTCAGTTAACTTTCTTGATTGGCATCTTTTCCCTGATTGTAAGAGTCTGTTGCAACAAACTACTTGTTTTAAAAATACTCTGCTTCCCAATCTCCTACTGACCAGCTGATTTATTTTTTTCTCAATGCTGTTGTGAACTCCTTCCCTTTTTTTTTTTTTTTTTTTTTTAACCACCAGCGACAACTTCTCTCCCCAGCAGCAACAATGTTTTTCCCTAGTATAATCTTATTTCTCTGTCACTGCCTGTAGGGTAGGGAGAGGACTCTGTCTCTAGTGTGCTAGTCTGGAGGCACATTTCCTCTCTGGAACTCATTATCCTAAAAGTTTGTTTTCTGCTTTTATCTGATAATGCAAACATATTTTGTACTTCAACAGCTTCACTAAGCAGGATGACTTTAAATTCAACAAACAACATAAGCATTTCTCATTTGTTTTCCAGAGAAGTTTTTTGGTTAACTAATTCTTCTTCAGTCCATCAGTGGTTAAACTTTATGTTTTCACTGTAAAGATCTTCCAGGGCATTATCTACCTAAATACCATTTTTTTCCTTTGGATGAAGCTTCATTATTAACATATATATCCCATAATACTTGCTCTGCTATGATGGCCTTATGAATTAAGTAACCCTTGGACCTGGAAGTTAGCTAGCATTGTTGACAGTATGTTGTATTTTGCTGTTTGAAACTCTGGCAGTATCTGAACAAGCTCAGCTTAATCCAAGCTAATTGTCACATTTTTAATGGCCTGCTGCCTGTTCTTGTAACCCATCGATTTGAAGCTGAAAATAATGCACATGGATTAAAATAAAATCCAGGTGATGTGTTCAGAAAATCAGCTGTGTGATCAACTAGAGAATTAGTGATCAGATG
This sequence comes from Myiozetetes cayanensis, assembly GCF_022539395.1. Taxonomy (NCBI): domain Eukaryota; kingdom Metazoa; phylum Chordata; class Aves; order Passeriformes; family Tyrannidae; genus Myiozetetes; species Myiozetetes cayanensis. The sequence goes on from NW_026087742.1 coordinate 15,626,756, forward strand.
GAGATAAGAAGAACTAAGGAAAACTGGGGATGGCAGTTGTTATTCATGACCTTTTAGTAATTTCTACCAAAATAATTCAAAGAGTGCTCAGAGGAAAGAAATGGAAAGCCTTGTCATCTTTGAAGACAGCGTCCCCACCACCAGAAAATAGGCTAAAGAGGTCAAAACACACGTGTAGATCCTCTCCCCATGTTGCAAATGTGGCATACTGTGATTTCACCAAATTCTGCAGCAACTTTTGCAAAAATCTCTGAGCTGTGGGAGAACAAACAAGAAACAGGGCCCTAATGTTTGGGTAGTGGGACTCCACACCCAAATTTTATACTTGTATTTCTTAATATATAGTTCACAGCCCTGAGGTGAACTGGGGGACTGGAAATGCTACCTGGGACTCTCTCACCCCAAAACTCAAGCCCATCAGCCAACAAGGGATGAGGCACCAACTTTCTCGGGCTTTGGCTAACCTGTGCATGTCGAGAAGCACAAGCAGACACACTGAGAAGATGCTCAGATCAAACAGAGAAGGACAGAGTAAATCGAGCCACGTTTGGGAGAAGAAACAAGGAACACACTGATCGGTTTTACATTTGGGATGTAAGTGGAGCTCAGTTTTACAAGACCAGGTATATTTGTATACCTAGATATACCTAGGCATATTTCCAAACTCCTCCCACAGTCCAGTATTTGCAGTTGTGCTGCTCTGTCACAAGCACACAACTGGTGTTTGAACTGCTGTATCAAAGGCAGTATGTTTCAAACACAACAGCCATTGGATTTGTGAAGTTGCCACCCTCCCCTTTCAGTGTGGTTAATATTTTACTTCTTCTAGCTCCCCAGTAGAACCACTGGAGAGCAATGCTTGAAAATAAAATGTCTGCTCTTTCATTTTTCAGCACAAGCTTTTGCTACTTATTTAGGCACAAGCTAAAGGCCCTACCTAACCTTAGTGTAGAAGTGACCCTTCCATGGACAGACACTGAGCACAGTCAGTTCCTCTTAGGCTGAGCTGTGCAAAGCACTGTAAAGTTCTTGGGGTGTGGGTGTGCTCTGCTCTGCCTGGGGGCACTTGCTTTCAGATTAAGATTAAGGGCCTGGAGGAACAGACTCACCAGGTAAGCACCAAGCCAGCCCCAGAGAAGATTCTACCGATTTTTGAGTGGTTATCTAAACTATTTCTCACCTTATGCAACAGCAAGTATTGATATCAATGACAGCCAACTTTATATTAATAGAAAGGTGAAGCTTAGTCGTCATGCCCTTACAAATACAACTGCCAGCAACATGAAAGCAGTTACAAGTTTCTTGTCGGTAGAAGAACAGCCACTAATCCAAATAAACATAGCTGTGATGACACATGACCTCTCTCAGTCAAAGGGACAAGATTTGCACAATGAGAGACAGAATGGATAGAACCTCAAACTGTGTTTTATTCATATATCCGTTTATGTTTAAGCTATTCTGAGTGAACTTTGACAGACAGGTTTAGAAGCCTTGTATAGGGAAGAACAGCTGTGAAAAACAGTGAAATTTGTTATTAATTATTATTACACAAGAGCATTTTCTCAAAACTGGTTTTACACATAGTATCTGCTATTCCTTGTTTTTTAAGGTCAGTCTTTGGAAGTTCCCTTCCCATTCTGCTATATCATTTCAGTTTTTGAAACCACATTGTGCCACCAGTGAAACTGCCAAGCGCTATTAAAATAGCACAGGTCAGAAGGATGGAGAAAAATATCTCTGGTATTTCTTGATATGCAACAGGACAGGGTATGTTTCAAATAGATTGTGGAGTTTCTGCTACTTTTCTCTGCTTGAAAGGTATGTGAGTATGATATATCTTCTGGTACGCAACAACCACTGTGCAACACAGTCCCTTGCTGTACATCATCTCTGCTTTCTGAGACTGTATGTGAGGTACTACAGTTGGGGGTATTTTTACCAGGTAGTGATTCATAAGCATAAAACTAGAACATTGGTATTTTGTTCTTTCTTGGAGGGACTTCATTGGAGATAATTACCACAATTTCAGATTTACAGCATTTGTCAAAAAGCACAAGGCGAAAGAAAATGCATGTTCTTGCTTTCACACAGTGGGAGGGCACGCAAGTGAGCACTCAGGGCTGAAGGCTTTTATCTTATCAGGTCCAAACCAACTGTGCTCTGCCAAGGCTGTGAGGAGAGATGTAAACACATTTACCATGACTTGCAAAACTCCTCCTGCACTCCAGAATCCCAAATTTTCCAAGTCAGTCTGAGGTGGAGTGACACGAGGAGAAGTCGGTAACATGCACAGGTACAACACACAGTGGGGAACGTTGCTCCTGTGAGCAACTCAGAACACCTAAACTGACCCTGGGCATTCTGAGAGGTTGGTCAGCAGCAGACTGCTCTGCCCTCTTGAAGCCCCACTAGTAGCAGTGTGCTTTGCATGAGCAGGTAGAGAAGATATTGCTCTGCAGAGCCTTTACATCCTCTCAGGAAGGCTGTAAGGGTTCTGACCTCTTGTGGAGTGCACCCACCCATGGACAACAGTCTCACACAAAGCCTTGCTACGATCAGCGACACACAAGAATAGCCCTTGAGTCAATACAGGCAGATGGACAAAAAGATGAGGATTTTGTACAGGAGAAAAGAATAGTGGCACATGAAATAATAGAAGAAAATCAATCTCCTAAGCAAAGCAACAGTTGGAAAACACCTTGCAGGAAATTTAAGCCTGCAGGTCTCTTTAACGGGAAATAGGTCTGTGTGCTAAGAAGGACCCACAAGAATCTGATTCCCTTCCAGCCTTCTGGTAGTGTGGCAGTCCTTCACTCCCTCTGCCTTCCCTCCTTTTCCTAAACCTTCCAAATACTTGTTGAGAGGTAAAGCAGCCAACATGTAACCCGACTCGCGTAACCTCTTCTGAAGACCCTATGTGAGCTCTGCAACCAAGAGATAGCAGCTAATTCCAGAAAGGTTACAAAATATGCAGAGAAACTATCACCATCATACTCACAGGCTGCTTTTCACAACTGCACTCGAGCCTAAGACAAGTTTGTCCAGTCAGGATATTGAACCAGGCACAAGGCAAAATGTAACAGTAGGCTGCTGCACAATCCAGGACGTATAAAAAAGTCTTCACTCACTTTTTCAGCTGTTTTTTTGCAGACTGTTTTGAAAAGGTCCCAGGCTACATAAACTCTGGCTAGAACAGCACCCAGGCTCCAAAAAACACCCAAGACCTGCACTGTCATTAAAGCACAACATTGACATGTTTCTCTGAAAAATGAAAGTCTCAAAAAGCGTTGTAATCATGTGACAGTAACAAGAACAGCACCAGAGGTTCTTGCTAAGTAGATCAGGCATCTTTGATCAGGCATCTTGGCCTATTTCTTTAGTAGTTCTTCAATAGCTTCTTTAGCCTCCCTTTAGTAGTTCATCCCTGTTAAGGGAAGGCTGAGGGGAATCTTAACAGGTGCAAATATCAGAAGGGAAGTATACAGATGATGGAGATAGGCTCTTTTCAGTTGCATTCAGTGACAGGCAATTGGCACAAACTGGAACACAGGAGGCTCCATCTGAACACTGGGGAATCCAGTTTCACTGTGAGGGTGACCGAGCACTGGCACAGGTTGCCCAGAGAGGCTGTGGAGTCTCCATCCCCGGAGATATTCAAAGAGTTGTCTGGGTATAGTCCTGGGCTCTGTGAGGCCCTGCTTGAGCAGGGGGAGTTGGACCAGATGTCCTCCAGAGGTGTCTCACAGCCATGCTGTGATTTTGTGAAGGGGAAGGGGAAGAGAAACCGTGTTCCTGATTAAGCTTGGGTAGTGGTTTCAAGAAGCTCACACCTTGCACTGTGAATAACCCAACACCAAAAGGTTTCTATAAAGGGTTGTGAGTCTCCTCCGGTGCTGGTAGAACCAGACAGGTGCAGATCATGAGCTGTACCAAGAAGGGAGAGGAAAAGCACTGTAAGAAACTCCCTGCTTTGTGGGCTAGGCTATACCTCACAAGACAAAAAATTAACAAAGAAACAAGTTATCAGGAACTGACACTGTATAATCAATTCTACCAATTCTATAACAAGTTTCAGATTTGCAAGTACACTTTTCAATCTGCTGTTTTCATCAACCTTCATCCTTTGACAAGCGCCAACCACTAGTTTGTGCATCATCTAATGCTCTGGTTTTGAGAAGCCACCAGAGCCAGTACAGAGAATTGCATGTTCATTTCTTTCCTTTTTCGCATGTTGATGGCAGTATCTCATTATGTGTCTTATTTGCACTGGGTTACATTTTGCTCTGTGTAGCAGTTCTGGTGACTTTCGCAGAACTAACCTGGAGTTAAAATCAGAAGTAGAGTTAAAATTGGCCTCATTTTCCCTTCAGTATGAGTTGTACACTTAAATCATGACTCATCATGGCTTGCAGCCACACCCAGGTGCTCGACGGGCTGACTGGCCAGTCACTTGAGAACAGAAGGCAATCCAGATGCAGGTGGGTGAAGATTGGCTCCCTCCTCTTACTGGATCACCGCAGTGACAAACAAACCAGCAATCACCCTGGTTTCTCAATTGAGGCTCCAACTTGCTAAGGAGTCCCAGAAACTGAACGGCTTCTGTTGTGGGGCATTTTAATGTGCAGCTCTAGACAGAAGCCAGCACTGAATCAATTTTTCCTCTGTTGTGACAAATAGGGAAATGCACAACCTCCGAAAAATAAATCCCCTTTTCCGAAAGCTGTAACTGGAGAATGACTATGTCAAAAAGTAAAACTATTTTCCTGGCAAGTCATTGTGTGATCACTACAGAAATAGCAGGTTACAATAAGAACCTTATGCTGTGAAATTAAAACTTAGACTGGAAAGCGCACCAAAATTAGGAAAGAATACCATGTATTCAAATAATTGGCTAAGTCAGGTCTTCAAATGCATCATTCAGTTTTGCAATCATCTTGTGTAACAAAAATAAGGTGGGTGATCATAAAGAATTCATTTAAGGGAAGGAGCATCTTAATAAGGTACTTAAATTATGTTATACCGTGCTGCAAAAACTCATATGTCACTTTATGCCACTGTCAGACACCTCCAAAAGCAAATGCAATTTCACTGTTCTCCATTCTGGTCCTGATATACTTACAATAGCCTTCAGACAGCCAAAGTGTGAGCCCTTCAGCAGCTTTCTACCACTAAATATTGAAACTGATCTTTCTTCAGGCATTAGACTCAAAAAGCACATATGTTTCATTTCCATATTTTCTTTCAGAGTGCTTGAACTGTTTCAGTCCAAATGCCGGAAAACCTAACCTTTTGAGTCATTTAACCAGTGTTTTTGTTGTTCATCTGTCTGTCTTGGTTGTGTCTGACCTCTGGGATGATTGCAATAGAAAAAACATTCAGTTTTTCTTTCTTTTCTTCACTATGACTCAACATCCTTCTCCTCTCAGGGGTGTGACTACAGTTCTTAGGGAATAGGTCCAAAGTTTCAACATTTCAAGTGTCTCTCCCACAAATACTCTTGTCATTTAAGAAATCTCAGGGTACCTGAGTTCAGATATACTAAGCAGTGCATCATCTTATAATCTGGGGTGGTTAGGTTTAGCACTTTACTAGAGGAGCAATAAACCATTTAGCCCTGATAATGAAGTGCTAAGTAGCAAACTTCTGGGTTAGAGCAGTTAGAGTGAAAGCAAGAGCCAGACATGTGGGAATATTGCATTACCAACTCTTAGTTCTCCTAAACTAAGGGTGTCCAGAGGGATCATCCCAATATGCTAATTCAGGAGACTGTCAACAGACTGTACCATAAATTAAAGAAAACAGATGGGGTCTTCTTTCCCTAGTAGATTTTTTTTTGTGAAGAGATGACAGCATGACCCCTTCATAAGGGAAGGGCACATGGAAACAGTGGGGTCTGTTATGCATTTAGTCTATGGTCCTGTAAATGGACATCCTCAGCTCCCCCAGCACGAGGCATTTCACCAGGTCTCCCTCCATCTTCCCAAAACCCTGGTGCTTCCATCAATCTACGTGCAGATCTGCATCTGGCTTAAAATTAAGAGCCTGCTGGTTTCAGGCTTAGGAGTTTTCTGCCACAGGGAGATTATTCATCCAAAGCCCTCACAGCTGCCATCCCACAGCATTACTCAAGATTGCAAACACTCATCGAACCTTGGATGACACACTCTGCCTTTCCCACATACACTTAGGTTTTCTCCCAAGTTTCAAGAGAGCCACTGTGTGAAAATGTCTGGTCTGGACAGTCTGGCTGCAGTAATTTTACTTCGCCTTCTGAAAATTTCTGGTCTTTTCCCAAACCAATCAAATCAGGCATTGTTGTCTGACAAAATTACAGCCATTACCAGTATTTACTCCAGGTATCCAGGAAAGCAAATCCATTTTTCAAGAATAGATCAGTTGTTTTCCTCTTTAAGTTAAGTACCCCTATGGGATTTTTTAGCTGTCCTGCTGCAATTCTCATTCTTTGGTCTTCTCACATACCTCCCCCAGCCTATCTACGCAGACCTCTTATTTGGCACAGCTAGATACTGTTTCCCACCTTTTTGCCATTGTTTACCCATGGTTTATTACCCTTCTCACAGAATCAAAGAAACTCTCATTCTATTCAAGAAAAAAAGTCCCTTTTTCCCCCCCATTGAAATATTACTGCTTAATTGAAGGCTGCTGTTTTTAAAAATGACATCAGAAAAAAACCCCAACCAACCAAATCAGATTTAACTGAGAAGCCAATTTTCATTTTAACAAGCTTTGATGAGAATTTGGACCAAATTAGCTGTAGATTTAAAATAATCACATTGCATTTTAAAAGACAGTCTACTCGAATAGGATTTACTGCCAGGTGGAAAGCATTTTTTTCTCGTTTTTTGTAAACAGGTAATGTAAAAATATTTTCCTGTGTTTAACACCTTGCTTTCCCAGAATGAACAAAAGACTTTTGTTAGCCAGAAGCTGTGGAAAATAAGCATGTGTGTTCCTAAGGATTAGAACAGTATCACACACATACAGCAAAAGATGGTATGGAAATAAATTCTAGAATAATGTATTTAAAGACTTCAAAAAACATTTTAAAATAAGAGACAGATTTTGAGCTTGCACATATTGACTTAGCCCTGAGCTTTCAGTCACTTAGATAGATACCACAGTAGCTCCTTGATAGATCAATTTACAGTTAGAAAATGTTATCTAAATGCAGACTAAAAAACAGCCTTTGTATTTGCAAATTCACAGAAGGGAGTGGTTTGGCTCTCATTTACTGGTGTGTAAATGGACTAATCTTCTATATGATGCCTACAGAAGTCATATTTGATGTGGACATGCATAGAGCGGGGTCTTCAGTCAGAAGATGGGCCTTCAGCACCGATTTTTCTCAACGACTTCCCAACACTTTTGTTCTAGAGGATTCTGATCCCAGCATCCTGCAGGAGTATGGGGGCATGGATTCAATCAATACACAGTCCTCAGGGAGTTATGTCTCTGCCCTAACCCAGTTATCCACACTCTCACTGCAAAGGCATGAGAGAAGCAGCTCCAAAAGGAGTTTTATCACATCTGTCTGAGAGACATACCACGGGAAGGAAACAATTACCCTCTGGAGATGCCTGTCTAGTTCCATCAGCTACATGGGAGCCAAGATTAGCAGCTTAGACTAGAGAGTTCAGTCTTAGATGGATAAAGATAGGTGAGATGAACCTCACTTTAGCACTGGGATATGTCACAATTCACCTCTGGAGAATTTATTAGCCAAGTTTCTATGGTATGAAACCAGCTTCAGCATACAAAGCATATGAAGAGGGGACAAGGGCAGAAAAGAACACATCCAATATTAAAGATGGCCTTTGGAGAAGAGGAGACTCAGGGGTGACCTCATCACTCTCTACAACTGCCTGAGAGGAGGTTGTAGCCAGGTGGGTGTTGGTCTCTTCTCCCAGGCAATCAGCAGTAGGACAAGAGGGCACAGGCTTAAGCTCTGTCAGGGGAGGTTTAGGTTGGATATTAGAAAGAAGTTTTTTACAGAGAGAGTGATCAGGCATTGGAATGGCCTGCCCAGAGAGGTGGTGGATTCACCGTCCCTGGAGGTTTTTAAGATGAGGCTGGATGTGGCATTAGTGCCATGATCTAGTAATCACAGTGGGGTTGGATCAAGGGTTGGACTTGATGATCTCGGAGGTCTCTTCCAACCCAGTTAATTCTATGATTCTATTCTATGGCTTCATGAGGAATTAACATCATTTAATAGAATGGGACTTATAGTCCCAATAATGTCATCAGTGTATCAGAAAAATAAACCTATTTCAGCAAATGAACATTTTCCTTTGATTTCTTCTAATTATATTGTTATTATTTGTTATCATGCCTGCTTCACACGTGGATTAGGAATTCCCAACATGTGTAAGAGCATAAGAACTACAAGTCATAGAAATTATAAAGAGCAGCTGTAGAAACTTAGATTCAGAATACCTTAAGTACTGGTAGTACCCAAATCTCAACCCAAAAGGTACTATTTGGATATCATCATCTAATAGCTGTGCTTAAATTCAATTTCCAATGAACTGCTTATGTCGTTTTGTAAAGCATCTCTGTTTGCACTGGTGAATATACTGCCCAACTAATAACTAAAAATAATTAAGTGCTGCCTTCTTAATGAGGTGAAAGGCAGTTATCAAACAGATACTGAAAGAAAATCTGTATTACAGAATACGCCAGGTTGGAAGGGACCCACAAGGATTATGGAGTCCAGCTGCTGGCCCTGCACAGGATCAGCCCCAAGAGTCACACCATGTGCATGAGAGTGATGTCCAGACACTCCTTGAGCTCCATCAGGCTTGGTGCTGTGACCGCTTCCCTGCGGAGCCTCTTCCAGTGCACAACCACTCTCTGGGTGAAGAACCTTTTTTTAATACCCAACCTAAACCTGCCCTGACACAACTTCAGGCCATTCTGTCGGGTTTTGTCAGTGGTCACCACAGAGCAGAGATCTGTTTTCATAGATCTGCTCTTCCCCTCCCAAGGACGCTGTAGCTGCAGTGAGGTCTCCGCTCAGTCCCCTCTTCCCCGGCTGAACAGACCGAGCGCCCTCAGCCGCTCCTCACACGCTGTCAGCCTCTGCCAGAACTGAAAGCCCAGCGTAGAAACAGCTGGGAAAAGTTACGTGACACTTCAACACGGTGTAAAACAGACTGTACGGTTCCTGCTGCTTTATTTTACGAGGCATGAAAGCAATCACTCAAACGCGAACAAAACCGTAAAACTGGGTTAAAATTTCGTAACAACGAAATTCCCATCAGCGCTCTTGGCACCTTTTGCCATCATTGAAGTTTTACTCGGGGGATTTCTGGAGAAGGTTGCCTTCGCCGGTGTCCTCGAATAAAAAGGTACACAGAATTTTAACAGCCCGCCCCAGCGCACAAGCCAACAGCAGGGAGGGAGGGAGGGAAGGGGGAGGGGAGAGAGGAAGAGGGAGGAGGGAGGGAAGGAGTGAGAAAGGGGGAAAGGGGAGGCAGCAGGAGAGGGAAGGAGGAGGGAAGGAGGAGCGGAGGAGGGAAGGAGTGAGGGAAGGACTGAGGGAGGGAGTGCGGGAGGCGGGTGCGGAGCGAGAGGCGGGCGGTAGGACCCGCCGCTGCCCCGGCTGGCTGCGCGCATGCGCAGCGCGGGGGTGGGGGCGGCGGGCGGTGCCGCGGGCGGCAGTCACCTGACGGCGCGCGCCGCAGTCGGGCCGTGCCCGAGCCGGGAGCGGCGGAGCCCGGGCAGGGGCAGCGGGGGCAGCAGCGGCGGGGAAGCGAAGCGAAGCGAGAGGAGAGGAGGAAGGGGGCGAGGCAGCCGCGGCGCTGTCCCCCGGCCCGCGGCGGCAGGCACCCAGGTAAAGCCGAGCCGGGCCGAAGCGGAGCGGCCGGTGCCCGCGGAGGGTGTTGGCGGTGGGGGGTCGAAGGCGGCGCCGCCCGGGCGCGGGGAGCGCTGAGGGAGGGTCGGGGCGCGGCCGCGGGGGCGGTGTTGGTGTCGGTGTCGGTCGTGTGGCCCCTTTCCCCTCCCCCGCCGCCAACACGCGCTCCGCGACCCGTCCCGGCGCGGCCGGGCCCGCGTGGGGCCGGGGGGTCTCGCCCGTGTCCGCGGGGCCGCCCTGTCAGCGCCGGCCGTGCCTCCCGCGGGGATCGCCTCCCCTCGCCCCGGGCCTGCGCTCGCTCGCTGCTCGTCCCCGGCTTCCGCGGGTGCCCTTGTGCCCCGCTGACACAGGCGTGACTCTCCCACGCCGCGCTCCCCGGCACTGTTCGAGAGGGGCAGCTCAGCCCCGCCGGGATCCCCCGCGGGAGCCGCGCTCTGCCCGGGTGAAACGCGCAGCCCGAGTGTTGGCTTTCCTCCCTTGGTTGGAGCCAGGGGAGGTTTATTTTAGACCGTAAACAACGGGATACAAATCCCGTCCGTCTTGTTCTCTGCGGTGAGATACTTGACATGTTTTGGGGCACGGTGAACGTGCAGTAATCACAAAAGAATCATCACCTGCTTTTCTGTAAAAGAACTGTCACTTGCTTTTCTGTCGAATTACCTTTATCCGTTTTAGTATACAGTATAACAGTAATCCCAAATTCATATACAACTCGGTTCTCCAAATGCTTGTTGAATTAAAAAAGGAGAGAGAAAAATGTTCTAGCAGTAAAGATAACTGTATGTACAGTATTTTTTGACTGACACATTAATTTGAGGCGCTTTAGGAAGGCAGTTTGTATGAAAAACATCTGGCTATAGTAATGGAATAACTGCAATCCAAAAACACTGTAAAATAAGGTTATGCAGCACTCTCAATGCTTTAGTATATAGAGTCAGTTCAATTTAAAGTATTATACTGCAGTGCAAAGAAAATGAAGGAGTATATTCCTGTCAGCGTGGTGAGTCTGAATTAAAGCCTCTAAGGTAAAGCATGAAATATGATTTGTAATATGAATTTAATTTTAAAGGTGACTTAAATGGCATAATTACTCTTGGATGCCCTAACATATGCGAGTAAGCCTGTGTGTACCCTAGCAAGCAGTGAGGCCCAAAAAAGGCAGATTTGCGGAGAGAAACAGTTGTTGCTGAATATCCACTTCGTTTATTTTTCAGAAGGGCTTCCTTCGAGGTGACTACTGAATACCTTGGGATTTGGAATTCTTTAGAACATCTAGAGTACCTTTCCCAATTTATTCTAAAAAAGAATCTACTCTTATTATCTGGGTGTGCCTTGTGAAGTGAACAAAAGCATAGTAAGTGGGATGTGTGGGAAGTTTTGCTTCATTAGCACACTGCTGATTCTAACCCAAGTGCAAATGTAGAGGTTTAACTTCCAGCAGCTGTATCTTTGAGTGGTTTATGTGCAATAATGTGCAAGATCTTAGTGTGTTAAATGTTTACTTGCTTTGAATAGGTTCTAAAATTCTTACGCAAAGGGTATTTTGAGCAGTAATAAAGTCATGTTTAGGTAAGAATGGTCTAGCATTAAAACCCATACCCTTTACCTGATGGTTTGGTGGCACTCTTGTTAGATGTAGAATAGAAGTGTCTTTGGACATGAGTTGCTTGAGTCCCAAATAACTCTGCCCTATGGTTTGGGGAAGCGTAGCTGAACAAGTCTCCTTGTTCCACTTTCCAAGTCTTGATAAACAAAGTGTTTATATGAATTCTTCTAAAATTTCCTTTTAATCATAGTCATCTTTCTCCCTGCACTGAGCATGCTGGTGTGGGGGAAAAAGGAGTGTTAGATCAGTCAGAGGGTTCATATTTGTGCCTGAGGGCTGGCATTTTAATTGTCCCGTCGAATTCCATTGCTGAAGGGTCCATGGGTGGTAGGAAAAACCTTTGTGGTATTTATAATGTAAGTCCTGTTTATATGCTATCCTCAGTTAAACCATAGGTAGAGTGCTAGTTGATGCAGATGTGGGGAGGAGCAAAACCTTGAGTGAGCCAAAATTAACTGCTGAAACAATCGTTGTTGTATTCACTGAGCCTAGTATGACCACAGTGGGGATAACGTGTTAGAACCCACCTGCAGCTTTCCCTGCCCCCACCTCCAGTTCAGAGAGAAGCAGTCTGGAGAGGGGAAAAAGAATCACTCTGTCTCCATATGCAGTGTGGCTTAGTTTAAGTGCTTTTCAGTTAATGCCCCGTAAAGGTGGAAGGCAGTTTTGGTCTTGTTAAGTAATACAAAAGGAAAATGTCGTGTTTTGCATAAATGTGAGTTAGCCGGTTAGAATAAGGCTCAACTGTGAACTGTCAGCTACTGAAGCTTTAAAAAGGGGCAAGCATGCTGTGAGGGGCAAATGACTTTAGAAGCACTGGTGAAGTAGATATAAATTGAGTTTCAGTCCAGACATACATTGGAGAGTGGAAGAGGTGTAGCCTAGGGTATCACTAACTCAAAATGTCTTTTAAATGTGAGCCTGTGTCTTAAAGAATACTCAATCAATCTTTAGAATCGTGTTGAGATATTTTGTTTGTGAGTGACTTCATTTGAACTGTCAACATAATGTTTGTAGGTGCTTGGATTCCAGTCTTGGCCCATTGTCAAATACTTAGATAAGTAAATATATGCCATTTGCACTCCCTGTTTACGTTTCAGTGATTCAGTGACCTTAAAAGAATCCTAGAGTGGTTTGGGTTGGAAGGGACCTTAGAGATCACCTAGTTCCAAATCCCCTGCCATTGGTAAGGACACCTTCCACTAGCCCAGGTTGCTCCAAGCCTTGTCCAACCTGGCCAGGAGCACTTCCAGGGATGGGGCAGCCCCAGCTTCTCTGGGCAGCCTGTTCTAGTGCCTCACCACCCTCACAGGGAAGAATTTCTTTCTAATAGCTGACCCTGCCCTCTGGCAGTGAGAAGCATTCCCCTTCGCCTTGTCACTCTATGCCCTTGTCTCAGGTTCTTCTCCAGCTCTCTTGGAGCCCCTTTAGGCACTGGAAGGGGCTCTAAGCTCACTCTGGGGTCTTCTCCTGGCTGAACAACTCCAGCTCTCTCAGCCTGTCTCCATAGCAGAGGGACTTCAGCCCTCAGAGCATCTTCCTGGCCTCCTCTGGACTCGCTCCAGAAGATCCACATCCTTTAGAATTTGGTCGCCCCAGATTTTGCAGATCAGTATTTTACTGTGGTACCATCCCAAAAGTGCTTATTTACAGCTCAGCTAGTATGACCATGTCTCTTGTCATTGTGTGTCAGATAGGAAATGGTCTACAGTTTCATGATGGGAAGACTGAAACACAGCTTTATGTGGTTTGGCAGAGCTTTACTAGCCTTACTATTTGAAAGCCTGGTTTTCTGCACATTTTTTGTTTTCTTTATTGTTATATAAATATTGTCAGTTCTGATGAACCTGTGCTGTTCTGTTTTCATAGAAATGTTTCTGAAGTTCTTTCTGATTTATGTCTAAAATATCTGCAGGTTTTTTTCAGTTTCACATACTGTGAAGGGCAGTTGTGGAAACAAATCAGAGTTAAACAGATAATACCAGAAACGAGATTCTAAATATAATTTCCAAACTGTATTTTCTTTTGATTTGTCAATATAACTGCTTCTCAATTTTCACAGGTTCTTTCTTGTGTCCTCCTAAGTTAGAGTAAAATACATTAGAACCACAGATGGTTAATTTAGTATTCATCATAAATATTTTGACATACTTACTTGTAAAGGCTTGTGACAGTTATTAAACCAAAATAATTTGTGTGGTTTAACTGTGGCAAAGAGTAGAATTTGTAGCTCTAAATGCAAAGGTGTTTGTCCTGTAAGTAGAGGCACGAGTTGACAGTAAATTTTAGTTGTGCATGCTTTTCTCATCCTAAGTGAATATTTTATTATCTAACCTAGTTTCTATTTAAGAAAAAATAAAACCAATTTTTACTTGTGTTTTTTGGATATTTTGTTTGTGGTTATTTTTGTTGTTGTTAGGTGTTTTGGGGGTTTTTTTAAAGGTCTTTAGAAAGTCGGTGCATTGTTGTTATCTTTTTTTTTTTACTTTGATATGGACTGCTTTGTGTCATCCTCTGAGGGAAACCTTTCAGACTTCTGTCCTGTGGAAAATCTGTGGTCACATAGTATCAATTTTTTTTTTTTTTTAAATTTTAAAATCACAGCTTCTGGAGTCTTGTGACTCCAGCCCCCCACATCTCTCCCATGTCCCAAGTTCTCATGTAGATTGCAAATATTTTTTTTTAAATTATATATTCAGGCTTAAAACCTGGAAAACAAATTAAGACTCTCAGAGAAGACTTTAAACTTGCCAGACTTCCTGTGATTCTTTTTTATACTAGCTTGTGACTTGACTAGAGTCCAAATGCTGTGGTAAGAGTTATGTTACAAAAATACAACCTGGTAGTTTTTTAAAGGCTCATTCGTGTAATTAAGCTGTGAACAATATCATCCAGGTGTTAGACTGGATGATAAATAAAGAATAAAATTTAGAATTTTAAGTGTGCTAATATCTGAAGATTAAATGTACTTTTTTCTAAAGGAGAAAGCATTGTTCTCTAGGCTGCAAAGCTTAGTTTTTGCTTTTTTTGTCACTATTTTTCTATTACAGTCTCTTTGAACTAAAGATGAAGAAGCAGTGAGCATGAACACTAAAACGCTTGTTCATTCTTTGTCAGCATAATGTGAATCAGCAGTCTTAACTGCTGTAGGCATTTATCTGTAATATAACCATTTCCTTAAAAGGAGAGATAGCTGGGGGCAAGGACAGAGAGATAAAACTTTAGAAAAAAAGCCTTTGCAGTGTATTTTGAATAAACTGTCTCTTATCTAAACTGTCTTGTGACAGACTATCTAAATGATAGTTGTCCCTTTGGACTTCACATCTGTGGATGACAGAAATTTTTTTGTAGGCTAAAGTAAATGTGTCAACCGTAAGAGCATTGACAGACATGAGTGATGTGCTACAACTTACTCAATAGATCAGTGTAAGAGTCAGGAATAGCAACGAGGGTGTTTTCTCCAAGCTATATTTTGGGGGGAGGGGGTCTGCAATTGTCTTTTTTCCAACTATTCAGGAATTTAAAGTGTTCCAAGAATACAGATGCAGTATAAGCTGATAAGTTGATAACTGAACAGACCTTTATTGTTTGCTGGGTGATAAATTAATGACTTTACATCCGGATATCCAAGTTCAACCAGCTCAGATAGCAGTGACAGCCAAGGTGTGTCCTGCCCGGGTTCTGCAGCTGCTAAGGGGAGCTTTGCTCTGTGCTCTCTCTTATTTCAGAGCTTTACCTGTGTACAAATGACAGTGACTGTGATTGCTACAGAGGATTGATATCCAGTGTGGCATTAGTGGATGTCTGTTCACTAAATAAAGACTAAGGAACAGGGTTTTGTTTACATTTTTAGTAATTTGGGTAACTTTTGGCTGGATCTCATACAGGAAGTTTATGGTAGGTGAAGATCAGAAAAAAACAAATGTGTGTAGACTGAGTTGATTTGCATAGTAGGGCTGCATAAGTAATAGTCTAGGAATAAAAGATTAGCTCTTCTTTATAGGAATATTGAAAACAAATTTATTTGTCGATGGAAAATAAGAGGCTGTTGCTCTTTAAGAGAAAGCACTGACCTCACAGGATGTAAGTCCTGTAGCTCATGAGTTTTTGCTTGGTTCTTGCTAGTACCATGGCTGTCTTAGTGGAGCTTAAGACAGAAGGATCTCAGGTCAATTTTTTTTTTTTTCTGGTTTATTGCTCCACTTGCTCTTAGGTGTTAACTGTTGATGGCAACAAGGTAGACTCCTGTGTTTTATTTGACAGTGAGTCTTTGAAAGACAATTGTTAGGGTTGGATGCTAGACTTGATCGAATCCAGGTGCTTTTGGATGAGTCATTTCTTCGAGGTTCAGCTGATGATGAGGAAATTACTGGTCCTGGTCACAGAAGCAGAGTGAGGTCCTGCTGGATGGCAGAACCAGCTCTCCTCAGCTTCCTGGAGTGGCTGGTTCTCAGCTGTTCAGGAGGAGAGGAAGAGTATCAAATGATTTCTGAATCAAAACCTTTTCCAGTCTATGCTGCTCTTCAGTCTACTGTCTCCAAAATTCGAAAAACCTGTAGTTTGCAAGGTAAACTTTGTGTGGGGAGCAAATGTGAGGGGTGGATGCTGCCTCTGGATTTGGGATTCCCATTGTATCTCGGTGACCATTAGATACTGGATTTTCTTTTCCAGGTCCTTGGATTTAGCACCAAGTGTTCAGACTGTAAGTTATAATCAGCTGTGTTTTTCCTGAAAGTATAAGCCTTCAAAGTAATAAGGGCATGACCCTTATTGATCTCCATGGATTTCTGTGTTCTGATTTAGTATTGTTAAGGACACTTGAACATTCAAACTCAGAACGTTCAAAAAGCATTTTGGTAAAACTGTACACAAACCACAGGTATCATAATGTAAATAGAAGCAGAAGGGACAGCAAATTGCACTCTCAAATCTGTATCTCGGTTTTAAGGGCCATTTTATTATTCCTTGGCTGTTTGCCTTAGAGTCTCAGAGCTCATGGAGCTCATTTCTGTGACTCATTCTTCTTAGTTGTGAATTTTCTTCTAATGCAGATCATTCCAGCATCAGCTGAACCCATGTTCAAAACATGCTCCTTAGATGTAAATCATACCCCTTTGTATGCTGAAGTCTCAACCTTTTGTTTTTGTGGTGTGTGAGGATGCTAAATTTACCTCTGTTCGCTGTCTTGCTGTATGTTATTCTGTGGTGAAGGTCCTGGCAGCTGTTATAGGCAGGTAGGAGCACCTCCAGCTGTTACTTTTACGGTCTTTATTCAGAAAGAATGATGCAAGTATACAATAAACCAGCTGTAAGCACACAGCATTGGTGTTACCTGACTGTTCTCTAAGTTAACAGAGTGCATAGTTGTAAACTATATGGCACTTAAGGAGCTTTCCTAATATTGGTACAAAATACAAGATATTCTGTCTAAGTCTTCATTCAAAGTTTAAAGAAGTTCTCACTGTTTTTCAATTAATAGTATGCTTTATGTATTTAGACTGATTTTTATGATCTTGTATATCTGGTGTTAATTATTAATCAAATATTTTGGACAGAGCATTCATGTCTTAGAAATTCTCAAAGCAAAGCTGGAATTCTTTAGTAGTTGTCCAGTGGACATCTGGATAAGTGACAATAATTTGGGCTAGTTGCTGCCCATTAATCTTTGGAGTTAATACTATTTTGACTAACAATATTACTGTTGCTTTATTGTTCTAAGGGTTTGAATTTTGTCTTAACAACTGCATCTCATTGCTGTTGCTTCTGGTTAGCTGTATAACTTGCCCCTTTGAATGGGATCTCTGTTTGTAATCAGCTGTTTTCAACCAAGAGTCATTCATAATGGCAGATTGTGAGGTTTGGGTTCAACAGCACAAAAAAAAAGAACGAATGCTCATATTGAACTCTCTGCCAGTATCCATACATTGTGTGTTTTGTTGTCCTTTGAGTCATGGAGATTATTCTTTAGCGTTAAATACTTGAGAAAGTGGTACTGTGACAAATTCAGACTTCCAGGAGTGGTTTACTAGCAAGATCGATTGTAAAAAGCATTTACTGGTTCTATTGTTGTGACTTTACTATATCATATAAAAATTTATGTATTATTTATATAATACATGATTTCTGTATTTATGGATATTATTAAAAAGTATATAGCCTCTTTTGTGAAATGCAGTACAAAACTTTCCAGGACAATGTAATTGTCTGAATTTTCAGAGACAACCTGTTGAACGGGTTTCTCCAGTTTTCAGCCAAAGATTTAGCCAAACTAAACAAAGACTGAATTAGCTTATCTTCTTTCTCTACAGCTTCTGCTCTCTGGCAGTTCAGTTGTGAAACCTTACAACCCTTACCAAGTTTTTTTTTTCAGCAATGTTGTGCCTCCATAAAAATTTTCTTAAGCTTTTTGTCTGCTTCTCAAAATTTGCCATCTTGCCACCGACACCAGTTTGTCGCGGGTGGGAGTGGAAGGCTTAGGCAAAATGTGTTTTAAAAAAGCCCTGCTGTCGAGTCACGAGGTGCAGAAAGGACTCCCTTGCTTTCTAAACTCCTCCTCAGAGAGGAGTCTAAGTGTGGCTGAATCTGATCAGCCTCAGTCAGCTGTTTAAATTTAAGGAATGACAGAGGTGTGATTGAACCACTTCTGTCCTACAGGTTTTAATGATTGGCAAAATGAGAATATCTATATAAAATGAATCGTGTATTATTACAAATGATCAGACAAAAGATCTTAATCGGAATTATTTACTTCACGATATAAATGTTAAAGCTACTAGTAGTGTGATACAAGATAGTGCACTACATTGAAGCAGTTATTGTAGCATTATATTAAAGCTAGCAAAAAGAAATAACTATTAAGTAGAGATTTTATGTAAGTTACCTGTACCAGCAGTTGAGGGGAGATCTCTTTTGCTCAGCCTCAAGGAGTATCTTTGGAGGGCATCCCCAGTTAAGGGAGGAATCTCCACAAATACACCACAGGAAAAGGGTTATGTCAGAAGAACCTGACTGTATGAAAGGGGCTTTATACTATAAAAGTGATTGACTGCTAGACACAAGTTTACAGGCCAGCTATCAGCTTATCTGTCACATCCAACTTCAAAAAGCAGGATGTGTGTTTGGAGGTTGGCGAACCAGGCTGGTTTTAGCGTGATTCAGCACTAAAAAACCGGCACCATGGCGGCACTGGTAGCTCACCACAGATAGCTTGCACTGTTTGCGTTCTCTGATTGGATTCTAGGTCTTAATTGGGGTAACACACAAATTTAAACATCAGGCAGTTCAGGTAAGCTGGTTTCTGTGTGTGCCTTTGTCAGCTTCGGTGACTACTTGATGCTTTACAGCTTCTTTCAGCACTCACAGAACACTTTTTGACCACAGGATGTTGGGTGCAGTGGTACTGCTGAGCATGAAAGTTTATCTGCCTTGTGCCAGATTTACATGTGTGTGGATGAGAAATACATCCCACTGTTAGGAGTACTGTCCTGGTACTGTGTTCCTGCTCTTACAGTCTACCTGCACCAGCCGGATTCCTCAACAGCGTTACCAGTTTTGTAACGTAGCAACAACAGGGCTTTATAGCTTTACCTGGTTATTGTCTTTGGAATATATACTTTTTTTTTTTTCCAAGTATCAATGGGGAGACTTTATGGTTTACCTGAAGACTTGCACCAAGTGATTCTTTAATGCAGAGATTGTGACAGGAGGAAGTAGAGGATTTTGTATCTACTTTTATTCTGAGGTCGGCTAGTAAGGAGCAGTAATTGCTACAAGTTGTAAGCAATCAGGTGAGCAAACCTGCAGCCTAATTTTAAAGTACCTACACTCTCTATTCTTCACAATTACCTTCCTGTAATAATATAATTAATAACTGTTTAAAGGCATGAGAAAAATGAACCTTGGATGAGATCTGTATTTGACAATGAGTCTTGATAGGCATCTTGCTCTGGTCTCTATACTGTGTACTTAAACAAATCTGTATTCTTTTTTTAAAAGTGTTTGCAGTGCTGATTTTCATTAAGTATTTTATATGTTCTTTAAAAATAACTATGTATATCTAGTCAATTGGATGTAGAGATGTCTACATTTACTGAAGATGCAGTAATTTTACAGGAACTGTTGGGCCTAGTTTTCACAATTGTATGCTAGTAGAGAGAAAAAAAATTGAGTTACTTCTCTTCAATAAAGCAGAATAAAGTTTTATAGCCAGTACTTAGAAGGTGTCCTGAATGAGTGTCCTTAGGCAAAACATTGTTTATCTCAAAATCGCTGTCTGATAAAGATTGGAAACTTCATATTAGCATGCTTGGTTGTGTAGACTGATTGAACTGCAAGTGTTTATGTGGTTTTTATACTAGCATGTGTGTTTATGTTCACTTTTTTTTTTTTTCCATTTCTTTGCCTCTTCTCAAGAGTATGAGGTTGTTAGGTGTGCAGAGGTTCAGGTGAGAGGAGCTGGAGGAACGCTCTTGTACTCACAGTACTAGTTTTCTTCCATTAACTGAGGATTATTTGTAGTTAGTGAGCTTTCACGTTGTTCCTTCTCTAATCCCTTCAACCTCTATTGTAAGGACTGTTTTAAGTTTTGGAAGATCTTTTTGGGCTTCCCATATTTTTTATGGTAAATGGCTATAACAAATGTCTTTAAAAATATTCTTGCATGTGTGGGGCTTTTTCAGAATTTTTTGCATTCAGTCACATGGTTGTTGACGCTCAGTGAGGAGTGATTTAAATATATAGTTATCTGCTGAATTTTGGAATACTTTTACAAGTTACCTGTGCCTACTTTAGTTTTCTTTACTTACTATTTTTATTTTAAAAAAATAACACTTATGACAGGAGTTTTAGGCTGGTTTACAAGGAAATAATTAATGTTGTTTGTAATGTCAGTTTTCTTTAGTAATTTGTTGCTGCTTACATATGAATTACGTGAGAATGGAAAAAAACCCTCAGATATTTTTAGAAAATTAAATTATGTAAAATGGACAAAAAAGCCCAGAAGGGCCTGTCCTTACAGGACAATTGCAACATGAGCTTGTAAGTTTTATAAAACTTCTTTAGAAAACATTATTGAATTGTTTTCTCTGCTTCATACCTTTCCCTGTCTTTTGTCCATCCATCTATAGATAAATCTAATTTTAAGAATTCTGGGTGTTCTAGAAGAGCAGTTAGGGTAGAAGAGAAATTAAACAGTTTACAGACGAGATGTACTTTTTGGTATAACAGTAAGTATTCTTTTGTGGGAATGTCTAGAAAAAAATCTAATCATAGGCAAGTTATTTTGTACTCACTGCTGTGGAAAATCCAGTTGGCAGTCATGACATCATAAATGTCATAATGTTATTTCTCTTAAGTGTTACAATGGTTAAATTTTCCCTTTCCTGTTTGATGCTTTTTGTTTTCTCCAGCACTTTCAGTTTTCTGGTGCTTTTCCTTTTGATTTCTTTTTATCTTGTATGACACTAGTTAGATTTTTACAAAGAAGACGGAGAGAAATTTTGTGTTTGATTGTAGTGTAGGGGTGGGGGGTTTTGGGGGTGTTCTCTAAATGTTTGGTTAAAATTTGAAATGCTTATTAAATGCTGCATTTTGTATTATGAATACCTGGAAAAACCTTTCATTCTCTTTAAATATAGCAGGAACGTAACTTGGCTGAGGAAGTCTTCACATTAGGAAGTACAACATTCTGTCAGAGTAACGTGTTAAATTGAGTTATGCTCAAACTAAATACTTTATTCATTTTTCAAGTAACAGAAGGTAGTGTTTCAGTGTCGAAAGCTGCTTTTTTTTGGTTGGGTTTTTTGTTTTGTTTTTTTGGTGGTTTTTTTTGGCAGCTGCAACATTGGAAGCTCTCTATCAGTGCTTCAAGTACTCCACAAGCTGTTTTGAAAACATGGTGCGTGCCTTGTGGAGATAAGTGAAAAGGAGGGTTGAGTGTTCTCTGCATATATTTATCTGTACATATATATAAACAAACTAGTATTCCTTTTAGCCTTCCGTGCTATGGAAGTGTAATGAACTGAACTGAATATTGGAACTGATTGTTTTATAAGGGAAAAACCAAAAGCAGCATATATGATACTTGTGTTGTCTGTTTCAGGGTTCTTTCTTAAAAGAAAAATAAGGCAAAAACATGTAAAGGCTTGCCTGTAACTGTAATCTCCCTCATGAGTTTTGCCTAGGTGTTCCCCAAAATATGTCCTCATCTATAATATTTCCCTGTGTTCCCCACCACCCTGGATTTAGTCTTCAGCTTTTTCATTTTGTCCTGTTCGGTTTTGATGTCTTTTTTTTTTTTTTTTTTTTTAACCTTCTTGTAACAAATACAGAGTTTGTTAAACTATGTGTGCTGTAATATCTGAGGAATATGGTAAGCTATGGCTATAGGGCAAACAAACTAGAAATATATAATTTATATGGCACTGTTTGCTTCTCATAAGCTTTTTTAAGAATAGAATTTCATGAATAGCATTTTCATGGGGAATTAAATACATTTAAACTGATTGGAAATTACATATTTCTCAAGTTATTGAATCTTGTTATTATGTATATGAAAACATTTAAACTGTTTCCTTCCAAAAACAAGCCCTTTATGGTTAACAGTGTATGGCATATAGGACTTTCCCTACCAGTTCTCACTGGGGAAAACTCGCAGTTGTGTAACTTTGGGGTTTTTTTCCTCGACTTTTATTTTCACAACACATTTGTACATTTTGTTGGTGAAGCTGAATGTACAGTGTTCTTTAAGGAAATGGGAAGGATAATGCTGATGCTATACACTTTACCGGCATCCAAACTGGTACAGTGCTACTATTTCCATTGGAAATGGGTCTTTTCCTTCCCTTTTCTGTTCAAAAGTTCACTGAAAATGCCTGTGTGCCATGAAAATAGCTTGAGTAGTGAGTAACCAGGAGCATAGCTGGCAGTGTGGTTGCTTTTTTTCCACAGTGCTTTTAAATATGCCCATGTCCTCCGCCCTCCCCGTGTTGTGAAAGTTTCCCACATTTGAAACCTGAGGATTTGCATTGGTTACAGTTTTACTGTTGTTGGGAGCTGGCAGATGGTTACAGCCTCTGTTGAGCAATAGAGTGATGGAGTAGTCCCGTGTCAGCTGAGTGAGGCTCCACAGCTGTGCTCGGTTACAAAAACTCTGGGGTGACTTGTGAAGTGTAATCTAAACGTTCAGTTTGTTGAGGTAAAACTTTTCATCAGTAATATATTTTCCTTTCAGGATAGTTCCAAATCTGACTGTGGTTTCTTGATCAAGCTCCAGATGTGAGGGCACTTCTTAGTAATCTTTTTTTCCTTCCTTTTAACTGGAAGAAGGACTCAAGTGAAAGAGAGATACAGTGTAAAAATCAAACTTGAAAGTGCTGGTTTGTACTCTGTAGCAGAGATGCCTTTCTCTCTAACTCTTCTTTTTTCTTTTTTCTTTTTGCAAATACTAGGAAGTTCAGGAATAGCTTTAAGACAGTTATGTATGAATTTATTTCAGTTATAAATATTGTATAACTGTGACTGTTGTTTATTATCCAATGAATATTTGAGAACTCTGGTCTGTCACAGAAGCGATGGGATTCCATTGTCCTGTGATTTGAATCATAGTGATTCATTAGGAAAGCGAAGGTGTAACAAACATGGCAGATAATAAAGAGCAGTAGAGGGGGAAAGAAGGCTGCATTAGGGAATTAAGGTAGGTGGAAAATTTAAATTTAAAAACAAAACACCAACCTACTGGAGAGAAAATCAATGTTTTACCAATACCTAGTTGATTTAACAGGCAAAATACTTTTGGAAGAAAACAGAACAGAGGTATTTTAGTCTGTACTAGGTCAATCAGTAAACAGAAGTAGCTCACATAGTATTTCAGTAAATTTTGGTTTAATGCATCTGTTTTATTTTTCTTTACATTTTCATGTTGTTGAAGTTAGAATATACTTATTACTAAAAATGAAAGCTTAGGTAATTTCTAGGCATTATGGTAAACTTATGGCTCTGAATCACATGCCTAGGAAAGAACTGCTCTATATTGCTGAAGTCCCTTTTTTGGTCTGTGAGACTACAAAAACAATGTTAAGATGTACATATTAAAGTTTGGGTACCTTAGGTGGTCACAAGCATGTCTTTATGTATTAACATGTACGAAGTACTGAGTACTAATCTGCAGAAGAATCAGACCAGGCAATGCACGTTTCACAGCTTGCTTGTGTTTTAATATCGATAGATTCCCGTTGGGTGCGACTTTGATGTGTACAGTTCGGCTTTTTGTTCCTCCAGGTTTGCAGCACAGAAGCATGCTTTCCCCTGAGCCCTACACTACCAGCTGTGATACAGAATGTCTCTAAGAGAGAACAACAGTGTGGTTTTTGCGTATGAATCTTCAGTACACAGCACCAACGTGCTCCTCAGTCTCGATGATCAAAGAAAGCAAGATATTCTTTGTGATGTTACAATTTTAGTGGAAGATCAGCGATTTCGGGCTCACAGAGCTGTGCTTGCAGCTTGCAGCAGTTACTTCCTTTCAAGAATTGTGGGCCAGGTGGACGCTGATCTTATCATCACTTTACCAGAAGAGGTAAGTGTCACTCCCTTCTGTGTTTTACCTGCCAGTGCTTCTAATCTGGTTTTTCTCTTTTACAGTAAGCTGGTGCTTAACTGACAAGTTGAGGTAAAGGGTTTAAGGACTGAAGGGAAGGAATTTCCAAGTTGTAAAGCTGCTGTTGGTTGAGGTAAAGGCTAGACAGATGAGTGTTTGTCACAGACCACAGATAAGTGAATGCTGTCACAGGAAATGCATAGGGAAGATCTTTTTAATTATGTATTACTTTTAAAATTATGCACCTCTTTCAAAGGATGTAAATTTGTCAAAAAACAGGGCTCAAAGGGTAAAGAGATATTGCAGAACTTGGAGGAAAGGTACTCATCAGTGAATATTTTTAGTGACATTACAGACTTTATGGGCAAGAGTGAGTTGAGTGTTTATGCAGAAATTATGTATCCAGAAAGCCTGTACTTCAGTAGCCACTTTAAAGGCTTTGTAACATACTGAATCTGAAAGCATAAGATTCTGTGCCAGATTCTCTGTTTGTACAGAAAATTAGAAGAGATCAAGTGTTTTCTCTAAAGAGTTTCAGTGGTCTTTATTATTCTCTTAGTGAATTTGTTACAAAATTGTTACAGCATAGTACCACTAGGCCACTTTTACTCACTCAGCCTTCTTGCTGTGTCTGTGTTTTTCTTCTTGATGCTTTTTTTTTTTTCTAGCAGCTTAATATGTTGATAGCCTGAATGTCTCTCAGGTTAAAAGAAAGGTAATGACGTGAGCTGATGTGAAAGGGAAGTAGGATGCTGGGGAATGCAAAGCCGTGACTTGGCATAAAAGAGGGAAATTAGTGGCATGAAAAACTTGTGATGTTGAAGAGGGGAATTTTGCTTTGGGATGATGGAAAAAACAGCATATTGGAAGATCAAGCAATGTACATTAAATCTGGGGAAAGAATAAGAAATATACATCAAAATTGGAGAGAGGAAAAATAATCTCTGGTGCAAAGCAACAGCATTCCAATGAACCCATGAAATAAACCTGAGTTAAAAGGGACCAGAGTTTGTACAGAAAATGGAGAAACATAATCCTGATATTTACTATAGTATAGACTCAAGAGGACTCCTAATGTATTATGTTTCTGATATAAGAACTGAATCTGCTGAAACAACTAGCAAATTTTTAACAGTGAATCTGATCTCTTACTAATTTGAACTGATCACTTCCTCAGTAAAAGCATTTTAAGACTCAGCAACTTGAACTTCTCTTCTGGGAACTGTTAAATATTTTGAAATAAGTCATTTTGTGAAGCTGCATATTTGAGACAAACACTGATCACATGGTTTGCTTTTTTTTTTTTAACCTTTTTAATCATCAAAAATATTTGAAGTTTGGGATTGGTGACTGGTGTCTTTCATTTTAGATACAAAAATATTTTTTGAATTCAAGTACTTCAAATATACTGTAAAGACTAACTACTGTAGGTTCTGTGTTGGTTTTTTCTGTCAGTGTCTTTACTCTGTGTTTAGACTTTTATCCCAAATACAAATTAAATAAATGGCTACTGCAAGAGTTGCTTTTCTAGATCAGTCAGACAGAGTCTCTTTTAGAGTTCTCTCTTGTTTGAGCACAACCAACTAGAAATGTGTAAAAGAAATTGAAAGGAGTAAAGTGTTTGTTCCCTCGATCTTTCCAGTTTTTAGTAGTATTTCTACCTAAACAGAAAGAATGTACAGTTTTAAAATACCTTCCGTTTCACTTATGAATGCTACTTGTTCATAATCCCACTTTAATGATTTATTAACAACAATGAACTTAATACTGTCTTTTATACTCCATTACATTATTGAGGATGAATTCATGTGGCGATGTCTCCAGACTACTCTCCAGAGCATATTTCAAATGCTATTTTAAGAGTTCTTTAGGTAGTTCAGAGAAGTTTACAGCCAGTTTTGATGATCTGTCTCTGTGCACATTTCTTCAACTTCCTTTCATGTGTTGTGTCCTTTAAAAAAACCACAACAAACAACCACTTAAAAAAGCAAAGTAAACAAACCCTAGACTGCTTCCTAAATCAAATTGCTTGTAAAGTTAATTATTTTGCTGGCAGAAGAATTCAGGATAGTTCATGCATTGATATAGCACTTTATTTAGCATAAAACGCTGTTCATTTTCAATAAAGGAGGGGAGCAGAATGCGGGCTTGAGTTTGAATATTAATAGTAACTCATATTGCTTTATCCTTCATTTTCAGAGAAAGGCTAAAAGAAGTGTCATGTCATTTGTAATATGGTGATCTGTTTGCAGCTTCCTACTTGATCCTTTAGTATTTTTTTCATGTGTAGATGATCTTGTTCAATTTGAATTAATACAGTTTTTTATCTCTGGCTTCCCTGCTAGGCAACTGTTGTGAAGATAAAAATGTTCAACCAAAATTACCTACCCCAAAGGGGCTTTAAACTGAGAATTTGGTTTGATGTAGTTTTTGGGTGCAATTCTTTTAACGTGTGGGAGGAAGAAAGGAGTTGGTGGCTCTACTAGGAAATAATCATATGTGGTCAAACTCCCTTTTTTCAAACTTTCTTATATTGGTGATTCATGAGTGATTAATGGTAATTGCTCTTCAAAAGGTACAGTTAAATACCAGCAGCATAATCTTATTCTAGTGTAATTAATATGCAACTTGGCTTTGAAAGACATCTTTGTGAAGTTGGAATCCAGTTACTGGTTCTCAGTGTACAGCAATATTTTTCACTTGTTAGTCTGTCCTGCTGGCAGCACAGGTAATTTGGGGGGTTGTGTATTTCTCTACTTAAACCCTTATTGACCATACTAATATTTTGCTTCTTTTTTAACAGGTAACACTTAAAGGATTTAGTCCTCTGCTTCAGTTTGCATATACAGCTAAACTTATTTTAAATAAAGACAATGTGTCTGAAGTTTGCAAATGCGCCGAGTTTTTGGGTGTACGCAACATTGAAGAGTCTTGCTTTCAGTTTCTCAAATTCAAATTTTTGGACTTCAAGTTGGATCAGCAGGAATGCCCTAGGAAGAAGTGTTGTACGCAGCGTTGTCAGAAAGCGAACCTGAAAACCGGCAATGCGGATGACGGAGACCCGGAAACAAATGATGAAGCAGAAGCACTTTCGGAAAAGGAATATAGTCAAACTCCTGACACAAAGCTCTGTAAAGATGAAGAAAATGCTAAATCATTGCCTGCTCTCCAAGACAGCGCCAATCAAAACTGTGATCCTGTACATTTAGAAAGGGGTAGAACTTCCAGCTTATCTTCCCAGTGCCCAAAGTATAGGAAATTCCAGAAGGCTTTTGGAAATGACAAAGTTCATTCTTCAGAGTCCAATTCCAGTATTAAAGACATTCAGGTGCCACCATTTGCCACTTTTCCCGATAAGGAAATACCTGATACTGATGGCGTACAAAAAGCTCAAGAGTGTGTACCTATGCAGCTGGTCTCAAACTGTGAAGAGACTTGGGTGAAAATGGAAGAAGAGGAAGAATGCATTCAGAAAAAGGAGGAGTCAAAGAGCGATTCTGTGACTCAGAATGTGTCATGTCCTGTGGAGAAAATGGATCTTGCTGCTTTTCCCCAAAACTCTGCTGCATCTCACGTACTCAATTCTGTGTCTATTTTACACACTTGCGAGCAATATGGTAACTTGAAGTTCAGTAGTGTGCAGAACAACACAGTCTTAGCTGAAAAAACTGCATCTGGTACTGGAGCTGGGACTGACAAAATTGAAAGTCAAGGTGATACCTCCTCAAAGGTCGATTTATGCGCTAGGGAAGCCACTAACATCCCATCAGCTGGTGATCGAAGCAGTGTGGAGAGAGAGGTGGCAGAGCATCTAGCAAAAGGGTTCTGGAGTGATGTTTACAGCACGGAAGCCTGTCAAATACATTTACCATCTGCAGTTCCCAAAGAGTGCTTGGAGCCAGTATACTCGGGGAAAAAATCAGAATGTCCGTGGCTGGGTATCAGGATCAGTGAGAGCCCTGAACCTTGCCCTCAGCGAACTTTTACAACACTGAGTTCTGTCAACTGCCCCTTTATAAGCAACCTTAGCACCGAAGGATGTGCCAACAGCTCTGAAATAAGCAGTGGAGATTATGTGCAGGGACAGCAACAAGAACAATGTCCCTATAATTATGTGATAAGTTTGGGAGAAGATTCGGAGACTGATACTGAGGGAGACAGTGAATCCTGTTCAGCAAGAGAACAAGAATGTGAGGTAAGAACATCCTGGTGTGTCCTTTGCTTTCCTGTCTTTCCCTATTAAAAAAATATTTTGAGTCTTTTGTGGGGTTTTATTTTTTTTCCTGTGGCTGCTTGTTTTAAAAGTCTGGGAATTAAAATATTAACCTTCCAAGGTTTATATGGAAGGTCACTATTAATTCAGGGAGACTTACCAAGTATTTTTGACAGGACATTGAAGTGTTAGATGCTTATATATTAGATCTTTTAAGATACTTTTCTCAAACAACTGTGTCAGAAAAGGTTCTGAATCTTAAATCAAGGCACGGAGGTTCTTTTTTGTAGTTTTTTTTCTTTTATCTGCTGCAGTTAGCTTAAGAAAACTAAACTTCTTGGAACCTTTGTTTTATAGAAACTAACAGTTTTCTTGGTCGTATTCTGAGTTGTAGGGAGAAGGTAGAACTGATACTTCAGATTAACTGTGAAATGAAAATAAAGTTTTCAAGCTGGCTTTAATAGCTGTGTGTTTAAGACTGTTTAATCATCTTCTCTGAAACTAAGGTTATATTTGTTTCTCCAACTGCAGTAATTATTTGGCACTTCCTTTCTTTGTTATTGTTTGTTAGTGGTTTAGGCAGATGCCATATAAGTTGTCTAATCCCAAAAGACTTTGCAATATACCTAGAACAATATCTGTCTCAGTTATTAGAACTGCAGAATTGCAGTGTAACTCTGTGTACAGTGGATCATTTAATGATATGAAAATTCAGTTGTTCTTAAAGCACTAGATTTCTTTTTCTTTTCAAGATGGAAGGCCTCACTGAGGCTGACCATAAGTGGAAGCTGCCATCAATATAAAAAATTGGCATGCCAAACAAAAGGCCAAAATTGATTAAACACATTTCTCATCTTTATGTGAGAGAGAAGGAGATGGCATCATTCCTAAAGACAATGCTCTGTCTCTTTTCCATTTCTCTGTTTGCTTTTTAAACTAAATTGAGATCTTTGACCACAGCAAGGTAGCATATTCTGCTACTTACTATACTCAATGGTAAGGATTAAAATAAAGCATCTTTAGTTGGATACTCATAAAACGTGATGATTATTTTATAAAGATAAATATGTTTTTCAGTATTAATCAACACTTTGTGATCTCAAATGCTTTTGTAGTTCAGAGATACAACAGTAGCAAGAACCTGGTTCTCTCTCTTCTCTAGCATTAAGAATTACAAGACAGATACTGTGACTTATGTATTTTGAGGAAATGCCCGTTTCAGATGAACTTTTCCTGCAGGAGAAAAAAAAAAGTATAGGTATAAAAATGCATGCAGGATGCAGTCTTAGTAGCAGCTTTGGGGAAACTTTAGACTGTATCACTGAGTCTTGACACCTGTTTTATGCCTGACTTAACCGTAACTTACCTTCTTAGAGTGTATCCCCTGCTGCACACAGGGATAGATTTCCTCCTACTATAAAAGTGCTTTTGAGGGTCTGGTATAAATGTGCAAAGTACTGTATTTCACCTGTGCTTGAACTCATGCAGTTGAAACCCCTGGGGTTTATCTGCATCATCCAACGGCTACATTAGTTTGCTCTTGTTTCTGAGGTGTAGGAAGAAAGATGGGTTGTGTGGTGAGGAATGCTTATAATGAAAACTTGACTTGGCTTGTTGGTGTTTGCGTATATCAGTTTCACCTTTGATTTACAGCTCTATCTTACCTTCTAGGTAAAGCTTCCATTTAATGCACAAAGGATTATCTCACTTTCCAGAAATGACTTCCAGTCGTTTCTGAAAATGCATAAATTAACTCCTGAACAATTGGACTGTATTCATGATATCCGAAGACGAAGTAAAAATAGAATTGCAGCCCAGCGATGTCGCAAGAGAAAACTTGACTGCATACAGAATCTTGAATCTGAAATTGAAAAACTGGTATGTATGAATATTCATTGCTGTTGTTGTGAGTCTTCATCAGAACATCTTGACTGGGTGTCTGGCAGTAGTTTGAGACTGAGGTGGCTTATTACTTCTTCCACTCAAGCTTAGAAAACTTTATCATTCTCAGATAGCTTCTTGATAGCAGTTCATGATTTTTCTGTGCTTTCCTCTGAAGTACACAGACTTTTCCTTCTGTGGACTTGTTTCCATTCAAATAAAAGTGCATCACAGTGTAATACTTGGTGAATGATGTTTCCAAAGCCTATAATCTGAGTTTAATTGTACAGAATAATTCCCAAACCATTATTACATTCTGTTTTCTGCCTCCTCCCCTTTCTTGCTGTGTGATTTTTGTTCTTCAGCTCATGGTGTTGCTCATGATCAAGTTTAGTTACGCAATTGTTAGTTGTGTAAGTACAGTTCTTGGAACATATTAACATGGGCTGGTGAACTGTTTCCTGAGCCTTGAGTCTTAAAAATGAGATTCTGCTTACAGAAAGGCGGAAGATACAGAAGAACTTGGGAAGTTGCTTGACTTTTTAGCAGTTGCATCAAAATTGTAGCTGAGGAATTAATGCTTCCAGATTTCTCTGCTGTTAATGCGATTTTTCCTTCTTAAGAAGGCAATAAAAAGATAAATATGTAATTTAAGAGAAATGTAGATAATCTGAGGTTAGGATTATCCACAAAACAGCAATGGCAAGAAAATAGAGTGGTTTTTCAGAGAAAAGTCTTCACTTCTGACCCTTCTCATCTCAGTTTCATGGTTGATCATACCATGTGCACCGTATAGTTCTGTTGTTTAGAATTACTGTACTCTTATTTCTTGTTCATGGAGCATTTGAGACTTACTGTGTGTGAATTTGATATCTGCATCAGCTAAGATGCAGTCATGTTGTACCTTTCTTGACTTCAGAGTGAAAAGGAAAATAAAATTAGAGCCAAGTGCCATGGGCTGGAAACTATTTTCCTGAAGTGATCCATCATCTTTCACTACATATATTCATATATTCCTCCTTCTGCAGTGAAGGAGATAGTGGGTTTTTTTGTTGTTGTTGTTGTTGTTTGGTTTTTTTGGTTTTTTTTTGAAGGAAGGTCGGCAGTGCCATTTAGCCCTGATGAGTTGACAGAGCAGGTCACTTGTGGTGCTGAATGGAGCTGATGCTCTGAGAGAGGGAAGGAAATCAGGTGATTGTGTTAACATTCTTCTGACTGAAGGGAGAAGTTGCATTTCTGACATTTCAAAACTTTCTGCCTGGCTTTGTCATCATGTTGTTATTTCTGTTATGTAACTCTGTCAATATTTTGCAACACTTGAGCAGGGCACTGAAGGTTGATCTGCAAGATTAGACATATAGTTGTTTAAGTGGCTAATAATTATAGGTAATATTCTTTCTTCTGGTTCCAGGCTGGAACAGACTGCGTGTCTGCTGTTTGACAGATAACACTGTGCAAGGTCTAGATAATGAGTGTTGAGTCTTGAGAATTGTGAGGTGGGGTCCCAGTTAGAGGAATCGTGTGCTAGGCACAAACATGTTCCAGTTGCCTTTTTTTTTTTTTTGTCTCTCAACTGTGCAGATAAGTTTCTTCAGAAATTCCTCAAAAGGTCTTGTTTGGAGCTATTGAGCATGTCTGACAGCAACAGATGTACATCATCAAAGTTATGTAAGGTTTACATGAATACAGAAACGTTAAGGTCTGTCTAGGCATAATTTCCAGGTGGGTGGAAGAAGAGAGACATCTGTGAAGAGCGATGTGTGGTACATCCAGGTTGCTTCATGCACGATGGCTCCTGCTTTGGTCCTGTTTCTCTGGATCAGTCAAATCTGTCAGACTTTTTAGTCTGTAATCTCATTGTATCCTCTGTAATGTGGCTTTGAGAGGGGATAGTATGGTGTATTACTATAGTTTATATATAGTTTTATATAGTGTATATATATAATTTTATGGAGTGTATATGTATAGTAGTACAGTTTATATATAGTTTATAGTATTACAGTTTGAAAACTTCTGATAAGTAGATAATACTCTGTCCTATAGCCTGTTAGGAAATACTATTTGGTGAAATTCCTCCTCCTGGCTTCCAGTATGTACAGTGTGTTGTCTTGTAAAACTCCTATTTGGTGTTGCTTATGGCTTTTTTTTTCTCAGATTAGGAGATAGTATTTGTAGTATGTTTGTTGGGAAAGTCCTATATGTGGAACAGAATAAGTCCCTGAGTGAGTAGAATCTGGAGACTGACAGCTGGGGAGTAACCTTGCTGAAAAGGACCTTGAGGTCTGAGCAGACAGCAGGCTGAGCATGGGTTAGCAGACACGTCCAGGCTGACAAAAAGACCATCAGTGTCCTGGGATATGTTAACAGGAGCACAGCTAGTTGTTTGAGGGCAGTTATTGTTTTCCTGTAGTTAGCACGTGTAAGACTGAGTCCTTTGCTGAGTTTTGGACCCGCCCAGTGCCAGGAGTACACTGATAAACAGGAGGAGGGTCACTGAGATGGAGAAGAGGTGGGTGTGGGGGGACCTAACAGCCACCTGCCCCTGTCCATGGGGAAGTTCTGAGGGTTATTGTAGCCACTGCTAGTGAAGGACCTTCAGATGCCAGAGGGTGGTACTTGACAGCAAGAGAACAAGGGGGGATTTCAACTTGATATGAGGAAACACTTTTTTCCATTGGGGAGAGGCAGGCAGCAGAGCAGTTTACACAGAGATGTTGTGCATGCCCAGTCCTCAAGGGTTTTGTGACATGAATGAGCAGAGACCTGAGCAGCCTGATCTTAATCAGAGCTGACTGTTTTGAGCAGGAGGTGAGACTACAGCCCTGCTGAGGTACCTCCCCACCTGAGTGATTCTGTAACATTGGAAGTCTTATGTCAAGCTCTACGTATATTGAAGAAGAATCCTGTCCAGTACTGAATCTGTTATCTGGGAGAATTATCTTTTATCATTTGTCTTGATCTTCTGTACTGATAATGTCATTTTTGACCCCCCATCTGTGTGTCCTTGTTGTTCACTAGTGTTCCATATTTGAGAACACACATGGGGCACTTCAGGAGATGTTGGCTTGTTAGAAACAACTCTTTCAGAGCAGTGTACAGTCAGATTCCTTGGACTATTTCCTGTGCCATGTGCTCTAGGATGACCCTGCTTGAGCAGGGAGGTTGGAGCAGATGACCTGCTGTGGTCATCTCCAGCGTTACCCACTCTGCAATTCTCACTTCAAAACTTTAAAATTAGGATACTTGGGAGGGGTAACAGAGTAGGGGATAACTGGCCTCAAGAAGCACTACTTCTGTGAAGATTCTGTAGCTGAGAAGGACATGTCAGTTAGTGATCCAAGAAATGTAATCTTGGATCTGAGATCTTATTATTTGTATTATAACAGGGTGAAGTGTGCGAACTAAAAATATTCTTCACCAGAAGAATTAAAAGAGCTCTCAGTTCATTATGACCCCAAAACTAACCTTGACATTACTTTGCAGTATTAGTATAATGCTGCTAAAATAAAAACAATAATATTTAGATTTATTAATTCGTCAGCAACTTCACATAGGAATGGGGGAACTTACACTGGAATAACTATTTCTGAATGTTGATGTTTGTTTTAAACAGCAGTCCAGATAATTTCGTCAGTCCATAATACACAGCTGAGTGCCTCTACATACCCAAAAGGTACATAAAGTGATTTTAGATAGGAGATTTGGCAACAGAATGGACGAGATTATTCTCAAAAGTATTGAG
This sequence comes from Myiozetetes cayanensis, assembly GCF_022539395.1. Classification (NCBI taxonomy): domain Eukaryota; kingdom Metazoa; phylum Chordata; class Aves; order Passeriformes; family Tyrannidae; genus Myiozetetes; species Myiozetetes cayanensis. The sequence goes on from NW_026087742.1 coordinate 15,660,670, forward strand.
AAACAGCTGGAGGGCAGTGCAGTCATCAGTCACAGCCAGCACACAGCTTCAGGAGGGGAAAGTTCTGCTTGTCAAACCTGGTTTCCTTCTACAACAGCGTAAACCACTTGGTTGATCTAGGAAAGCCGGTAGGCGTAATGTTTTTGGATTTCAGCAAAGCTTTTGATGCTGCCTCTCAGTGTCCTTTTGGACAAAGTGCCCAGCATACATCTGAATAACCTTGTTATGTGATGGGTGAACAATGGCTCACAGGTTGGGCACAAGGAGTTCTACTGATTGGGGTAACATCAGGCTGGTGTCTGGTCACTAGTGACGTTCCTCAGGGCTTCATCCTTGCCCCGGTTCTCTTCAACATCTTCATTAACTTGGACACTGGACTCAAAGGAATACTAAGTTAGCCAATGAAACTAAATCAGGAGAAGCTGCTGACTCCCTTGAGGGCACAGAAGCCCTTGCAGAGAGGCCTCAAAAAAATGGAGAGATGGACAATCACCAACCATATGAAGTTTAACAAGGGCAAGTGCTGGATTCTGTACCTGTGACAGGGCAGTCCTGGTTGCATGTATAGACTGGGGAATGAGACTGGGGATGGTGAAGGGTCTGGAGGGGAGGCCTTATGAGGAGCAGCTGAGGTCACTTGGCTTGTTCAGCCTGGAGAAGGGGAGACTGAGGGGAGACCTCACTGTGGTCTTCAGAATTCTCACAAGTGGAAGCAGAGGGACAAGTATCGATCTCTTCACTCTTGTGACCAGTGACAGGACTCAAGAAAACAGCGTGAAGCTGAGTCAGGGGAGGTTTAGGTTGGATATCAGGAAAAGTTTTTTACCCAGAGGGTGGTTGGGCACTGGAAGAGGCTCCCCAGGGAAGTGGTCACAGCACCAAGCCTGACAGAGCTCAAGGAGCATTTGGACAACACTCTCGTGTACGTGGTGTGATTCTTGCTTGGGGTGTCCTGTGCAGGGACAGGGGGTGGACTCAATGATCCCAGTGGGTCCCTTCCAACTCAAGCATATTCTATGATTAACAGGTGCTCCCAGTATGCTGACAAGTAGAAATTTACTAGCAAAGCTCTCTTTCTAATAATTTTAGGCAAAAAGGACTGGTAACAACTGCTCTTCTTGCCAAATGCTGCCGAAACTTAACCAGTTCTTTAAAAAAAAAATTGTAGAGGTTGCAGTATGAGTTTCTCTTGCAAAAGGGGATGTGAGAAGGAGTGACAATAATTAAACTCTCCAGGAGTGAATTGACATAGCAGTAGCTGTAACACACAGTCCCTGTGACTAACATTTAGTACATAAAAACTATTTAAAACCTTGTATATCTTCAAAGCTGTCAATTATTTAATTAGAGAATTTAAAATGAATGTGTTGGGACATGTTTGATTTTGGGTTCTTTGTTGTCTTCTTTCAACTGCTTTATTATGGCCTTGCTTGTTTGCTGTCCTTTGCCATTTCCTCATTTTTCTTTATTCCAAAAGTTGCTTGTTTCCATCATTAGACTTTTCAGTTCTCAGTGTATTTTCATCTTTAGCCACTTGTATCAGGAGTCTCAGAAAAATTCATATTTGTGAATTTTTGACATTGAAGTAAAAGAAAAAAAAAAGCTAATTTTTAACAAAAGCTGGATTTTTCTACTTGATATTCATTAAGTAATTGCAATCCTGTTTGCTGCCATGTGTTTGGACAATCCTGCTACATCATGTAGCTAGGTCTTACTTCTTCAGCATGTCTTATTTCTTTACTTTTCTATATTTTCTGTTTACTTTAGCAGCTGTACTTAACTCCATTGTTTGTCCCACAGTGGACTTGACACTTCTTGAGAATGGTAGTTATTTTCACCTGGTGGAATAGTATCAATAAGGAAAATGCTTCATTAGAGGTTAGGATTGACTTTTTGATACACATTTGATTGTATTGCTCTTTACTTTAATGCCAAATTACTTCTGCTTCAGCAGACCAGATTATTTACAGTCTTGTTTCAGCTCTGGTAGGAACATAAACCATAGTTTTGGTGTTAAAATGTAGACTAAAGGGCTATTTTTATTTTTGCAGCAAAATGAGAAGGAGAACTTGCTGAAAGAAAGAAACCACATTTTGTCAACTCTGGGTGAGACAAAGCAGAATCTGACTGGACTTTGCCAGCAGGTGTGCAAGGAAGCAGCCTTGAGTCACGAGCAAATACAAATACTTGCAAAATATTCTTCCTCAGATTGTCCACTCTTACTGTTGTTCCCGAAGAAAGAACAAACAGCTCCGTCTGACAGTGAGCCTGCAGTACCAGCATCTGTAGAATCAGCAGATGGTCTCTCAGGTGTTACACCTACAGCTGAGCAGAGTTCTTGTTATCAGTGTGTCAAAAGTGTGTGTGATGCAACGTACGATCAAGTACAAGGACTGCATCCAGTTTCTGTAAGAACACTGGAGGAGACGTTACTTGTGGAACAGTGTGGACACAGCAGTGGTATCACAGACTTCTGCCAGCAGATGACTGACAAATGCACTACAGATGAGTGAATCTCTTCTTCCTATTGCCAGCCTCTCAACATTGCAACTAAAAGTGAGATTGAGCATTATTGGAAAGTAGCTTACTAAGTGACAGAAAGATGAAACTTCATCTTCTGAAACTACTTTGACAGATAAGTGGTCACGATATTACTTGGCAAGTTTTGGATTTGCTCTGTGTAATTCTAGAGCATAATCTGTATGTGTCAACCTTGAAGCTTTTTTTTTTTGTGGTGATGCCAAGGAAGGTTCAGGAAAGTTGTTGGAATGTATAAACTCCATGTGCAGGTGTTTATTTTTGAGAAAGCTTTCATTCACATATAGAACAGCCTTTACTCTGACTTATGCCACAGTAACTAATGCCACTCTGCATCTCAGTGAAAGCCTCCTAACAGGTGTTTATGCACAATGACTTCTATACCTGGAATTCTTTTAAGATTTCTTTTTTTCCTGGTAGGCAAACCTTAAGCAGCACATACAGCTTTTGTTAAATGCTTATTTCGTACATCAGTTAGGACGACATGACAGCATGAGGAGATTCTGGCAAGCATGCTCTGGAACAGCTCGTTGCTTCTTGCTGTTCCCATCCCTGTCCCAGAGTGGACTCCTATTGAATAAAAGCAGTAGGCTTGTGGTAGTAGTAAAATGGAATAGTAGTAGGCTTTTATTGACTATATGCCTTTGTCTCAGCTCTCCAGTATAGAGTTAAGAGAACTGGAACGGCAGAGGTGCTGCCGCATACTGCTCTCTTCTCTACAGTTAGGGGGAGGAATAACAACATACTGTGAAAGGCAGATGTGTGATGCAGTTCTTGGATGAGTGTGCATTGGATCCTCTGGCATCTGAATCCCATAGGCTTGTTAAAATTCACTGCTGTATTGTGACTTACTGTCCCAGCACCTTCAAGCTTTCTGCTTGTTTGTGGTAATTTGGAATCAAAGTATTGTGAAAGTCTAAGGACAGATTTTTATTTTTTTTTAAGGCATTCAGGCACTACATTTTTTTTACTTAAGTGCCTAACTGCATAAAGTTACAAATATATTTGTTCTCTGATCACTGGGACCAGTAAATTTCTATTTCAAAATCTTAGTCTTTGGCATACTTTATGGCTAAACCTGTAGTACATTTTCAATGGCTTGTGCTATTAGTGTAGATATATAAAAAGTTTATTAAGGAAATGAGCTGGAGATATTTCCTTTATTTACTTTGTGAAGGAGAAATTCAGCTACTGAAAACAATCCCCGTTTTTTAGATTTTTACATAGCGGTGGATGCACATTGTATACCAATGATGCTTTGTTATTTAGATGTTATTCTAACAACAGAACTAAGTATTGAACCTCACCACAGAAAACTTTGGTTTTGCTGGTTTACAAAACATGAAGAATCTTGAACAAGCCAGTGGAATTCTTCATTTCCTACCTCAGTATGTATATTAGCTTTTTGTGTCTTTGTGTGCATGTACAGTAGGCAGCAAAGGACCTTGTAAATACCGCTTTTCAAAAGTTTTATCTTGCAGTGAGACAAAACTTGCTCTTGGCAAGACTTTGTTTTTTTCCCCTCCTCTCCCCACCACCCATAGGTAACATAGCATTAATAAATACATTAAGCCGCTTATTTAAAGTAAAAATTAAAAATCTGACAGATTTAAACAGGACTTCTCATAACCAGCACGGAATGCAAATGACTACACTACCTCACCTATGGGACTGAAAGTTGATTTGAAATCTCTAGTGATAACCTTCATCATATATCATTACTTTAAGGGGAAAATCATGTTAATGGAGCATAGCTTGTATAAAACACAGTGCTTGCAGTAATTGAAATTCAGAAATAAATACTTTATGGGAGACGTCAGGAGAGTTCTGCTGATAAACTTTCAGATAATTGAATTGAAATTCTCTTAAAATACTATCATTGATTATATGTTGATCTATATGTATTACTTAAGAAGCTCTCTGGGCTTTTTCCTCAATGTCTGTAGATTCCTGGTTCATTTAATCCTTGCCTCCCTTGCATGCTGCCATCCTGGGTAGCGTTTCGCTCTCAAGTCTCCATTTTATTTAAAAAGCAAACCAAAAAGAAACAATAAAAAACAAAATGGAAAGCCCCAAACCTCTCTCTACTGTTCATAACTACTGTCACTGTTGTTAAAGCTGGTGATACTCTGAAATGACATGGACAATGGCATTGTCCCAATAGTACACATACTTCAAAATGGAATTCCTTGGGGTAAATGCTTGTTAATAAACGGGTGGAGCGCATATGTAGGCAGTGGCTGGCTGGGAGCTTATCCAGTGGCCCAAACCCCTGACACACTTGGCTGTAGATGCTGGAAAACAAGGTCAGCGATTACCAAGTTAAAGGCTGGAATATCCACTAGAGGCTTGTGCTCCAGTGCTGGTGATCAGCCACAGTCTGAATTCCACACAGCTAATGGTGGAGGGATTCCAGTGCAGAAATCATCACTGTCATTGACCTGTGATAAAATTAACATCGTGTTTTTAAACCTGTAATGACCTTGATTGTGAGGGTAAGGGTTTTGCCTGACCAGCTACATCTAAGTAGTTTTTAAAATATTTATTTAATACTGTAGACCTACAAGTTGCATGTTGACTTCTATAGCCTATATGTCATCAACTTGCAAAAGTTAAGAATGAATGACAATTTTATGATACAGAATTCTCAGGAAAATGTTTTTGGAGTTTGGTTTTATTTTTTTCTTCCAGTAAAGAAATATTTGATTTTGAAATTGTAAAGTACTTTGCTAAAGCATGTTTTAAAATACTTTGAACAGACTATCTTAAAACCATAAAGGTATGATGGCATACAGATTGTAAAATAAACAGATAATTACAACAGTTGATTTTGTATCTTTCATAATTCAGTATTTTCTAAGACTACAATAAAAACCACTATCCTTTCTACAAAGGCTTTTCTATTTTGTATGCATCTTCTGCTGTGAAAATCTCCACTGGTGCATTATTCATAAACGTTTCTGAAAATGGTAGCAAAGTAGTCTTTGTATAGTTTATAAGTTTTATAGGCCCAAAATACTAGCTTAGGATTCTTCAGATGAAGCTGACATTTCTTACTAATCCAGAAAGGTAAGTGTGTCAAAGTTTGGTATCTTTTAAACTACTGAGGATGTTTCCTCAGTAATACATTTTTTTTTTATTTTAATATTCCCAAATGCATGGAATATTTTTCTCATCCTACTGCTGAGCAAATTTGTCATGTGGAAAATCTGATGAATATGAATAGCAAAGTCAAGGTCAGAATCTAAAATATAAAAAAAAACACAACTAAAAATTGTTATCAAATAAGTAATGAGTGCGAATAATATTACAGTACAATTCAGTATATTTTGTGAACTTCAGATATAACATTTAAGGCTTTCTTGATACATGATAATACTCTAGTAAGAATTTGGTATGATATTTTAACAAGGTGTCATAGTTTTTACAATCTACTGTTTTGTATTTACTGTGAAAGAGAAGGGGAGATGGATGAGAAAGACTTGGGAAGAAACAAAACACTTACTAATCAAAATATATATTTGACTTCATTAACTTGAAGGCTGTAAGTCTCAAGCTCCTGGGTGAACTGGCATGATTTTGTTTAAATGCATTTGGTGATGATAGTCAACGTTCTAAACCATATTGCAATTTTCTTTCTCAGCCCAGTCAGAAGATCCATTTCGCGTAAGCCTGTCAGCATTCGGGACTTTCTCAGGTAATGATCTAGGAAGTAAGAAATATTTTCAGTGGACAGCCCTTACTGGCTCTGAGTTTGCATTCCTGTCACTCTGACTCTTGTTAAAGATGCACTTTATTATGCTTTAGTAAAGGATCCCTTGAAGTCATACAGGCATATTAGATACTTTTAGGTAGCAGTGATAAATGGTGTATTGAATCAGCGTGTGAGGCATCTGTTTAAATGCAGATGTTACAACACTATTGGTATAATTACATAATTGCTCATTGTAATTTTTACTACTCATATATACCTTATATATAACATTCACTTGAATACAGGATAATCAACTAGAAACTATGTGTAAATAACAAAGGCTTTTTCATAAAGAAGGCATTCATAACAAAAGTAGTGGGCAAAAAGCAGGGGACAGGTACAGGGATAAAAGGCAGCAGAAGTCGCAGACTCCCCAGATCTGGGTTAATAGTGGATCATGGAAGTTTGGGGAATATCACTGACAACTGTACGCTGTGAATGTAGGAGTGCTAAGAGTTACATAAAATTTTCAGACTCCTGTGGGCTCTGAAATAAATCGGTCCTGCTCACCCATAAAACCAGAAAACTTTGCTAACTCGTGTATGTTCAGGTGTCATCCCAAAAAGCTGATGAACGTGTAAGTCCAAGCCCAATTGATGGGGAAGGTGAATGTCTCAATGATGCTTACCCCAGCCACCTTTGTGGGCTTTTTTAACCAAAACCAAGAACAGGAATAATTAAAAGACCTTATTACCTCTACTGAACAAGAGGGTGGCACACCCATGCTTTTTAGTAGACAGCAGAGAAAGCACGCAGGGTGAGGGATTATGAAAGCCTCACCTAACAAAAACATTTGTGTTTTGGTCCTTGCCCAGGGCTTGCTCTCCTGTCAGGCATTCTTGGTACTTGATAATCACGAGCTGGGCTGGATTGCACTTCAAATGAGATACAATATGTTGGAAGCCGTATGCTTTTACTTCTAGAATTCATCATTATGGTTGTCTAAGGTATGGTGTCTCCTGTGGTTAGATAGAACCCTTCCCAGGTGATGGCTGCTGTTGGAGAAGTGTCTTTCCTTTTGTCTGGAAGCAGTCCTTGGATGTATTCAATTGGACTCCAAATTTCGGTGGTGGTCTCCTGAAAAGAAATAACAGTTCTTTCCCACAGGAAGTAAAGGGGGTAGGCCCAGTGTTTCAGGGGCAGATAATAGGCTGTCCATGGCAGGTGTTAACCATACTGTCCTGGCACATTTTTTTTCTGGGAGAAATCCCTAGAAGTAATCCATTTTGGACGTGGAACCACATTGTGTTGGTGATCTCCTGGTAGAAAATTACAGTTCTTTCCTCCTCCCACAGGTTGACTGCCACCTACTCTTCCACTCTCACGGATCTCACTTGCTAACCATAAAGAGTCCAGCAGCTGAGCCCACGCCAAATGTCCAAGAAGAAAAACTCACAGCTGATTTTACTCTTTCCCAGAAACCAGCTCATGGCTGCACTGCACTTCTCACCTATTCCTACCGTCCAAACTCTCAATCTCACAGCCTAGATTGAAGCTGAGCAGTTTTCTGCTACAGCTCAAAAAAAGAAGTGTGCCAAGAGAGAAAGCTTTTGCTGACCTACTCCTTCTAATTGTGAAATTCTAGGCACTCTGTTATAGGGAGGGTTTCGGGTTGTTTTTGTTTTTGGGGGGTTTTTTTTGGTTGAGTTGTTTTGTTGTTTTGTGGTTTGTTGGTTTTTTAGCTCATGGTGAATGTCCCACACCTAGAGCCTGTGTAGGATGGGGTAAGTTCAGGCTTCATTGTTCGCCTGGCTTGGATTGTCCCATTGAAACACTAATGACTTTTCTCTGCAAGAAGCAGGACTTTTGTTTTCCTTTACCCGAGGCAGGGAGAGAAGGTAGATTTTTGTACTCTATAACTTTAGCTGAAGCAGCAGCAGCCAGAAGGGAAACAAGGGCTGGCAGTTTCTGGCTGGGAGGTGCTTGGTTTTGGGGTTCATCTTTTTGGCCGGGCCATTTTTGGCTTCTTTGAGCCCCGAGGGAAGTCCCGGGTTTTTCACCTCTGCCCCGTGCCTGGACACCTCTTCGGAGCTGCTGAGGACCAAAAGAGTTCCCATTCGTCCTGCGGTCTCCCCGTTTTTCGCTGGACAGACGGGCCCTCCATCCCTTCCCAGTGCCGCCACCGCAGCCCCGGGCGCGGCGCGGACTGCGCGGGGCTGGCGCTGCCTGCGGGGGGGATTCAGCAAGATAGTCCTTGTGGGGGGCTCACCCTGGGTTCTCAGCCCAGCTGGCGCGGCTGAGACCCGCCCTTGGCCACGCGGGCTCCTCTGGAATTCGGGAACCGCTCCCTTGTTCCCAAAAACCGGCATTTCCTGGGGCCCAGCAGCGCCCCCTGCTCGGCGTGGCTGTAACTGCGCCCAAGGGCCAAAAGCGCCTCCTTGTTTTCGGTGGGAGTTTGGTTACGGGACTGCTGCTTGGTTTGGGGTGTTACCTATCTATCTATCTATCTATCTACACATATTCTTTACTAAAGAGTTGTTATTTTCTTTTCCACACCTTTTCGACTGGAGCCTCTTAATTTCGAAGTTACAGCTAACTCAGAAGGAAGAGCTTGGTTTTTCTCCTATCCCGCTCTCCTAAGGCAAACATTTCTGTCTCATTAAACTGAGACATTTATTGGGGCCCAACATGGGGCTCGACGAGGGGAAAGGTGAAAAAAGGGTAACAGCTCTTGTGTAATCCATCTGTGTATTGATTTGGGAGCCCCTAGGCACCATGCAGCCTGAGTTAGCTGCTTTTCTTTGGCACGTAACCATGGCACATAACCATGCCAAGTGGCCTGGCTGTTTTCTTCAGCTCAAATTATAAGACTCAAGTATTGATAACTGCTTTTGAGTTCATATGTTGGGTATATGACACTGCACATTGAATACCTGTGAGTCTCATCTGGAATGTGTCCTCAAGGCTGCACTCCTGCTCTAGCTTAAGCTGTTTCCTCTGGGGATTTAAGGATAATGGCACCTATCCTTGTGGAGAAATACAGGGGCGTATGTTTTCCCAACCCTTCATCCGTTTTCCCTTTTAGTCCATTAGAATTGCTGCTGGGAAGTTTAAATCCTCTTTAGATGCTGCAGATATCTTGCTCTTTGGGCTTTGCATGCAAGTTTGTGCAAGACGAGAGTAAAACGCCTGATACCAGGGTGACTCAGGATATGGCCAAACCAAAAGAACAGACCAAGCCAATGGAGATTGCCACATCTCAGAGTTGAACAATGACAAGAACCCACTAGACACCACCTCCAGCTTGATAAACGTTGGGTTATTCAGCCTCTAACATCAACCAACCTTCAATTAAAGGGCAATCCATGGCTCTCTTCAGACACCCAGGTATATTGCTGTTGACCAGCATTCAAAAACTTGTAAGAGCAGAAATTGCCTCAAAAATTACACTGGAGTAACATAAGCTCCTCTAGCAGGTAAGTCAGTAGCAAAATCTTTTAGTTACCTAAGCATAAAAGACTATGAGACCCATCACTACAGGCTAAACTTGAACACCACTTCAAAATAAAGCAAGTGAAGGTGGAGAGTAGAAGCTTTTTTAAGAGAAACAGCCAGTGGAGCAGAATGGGGAAATTAATTCTGAGTTTTTGAAGAAAACGTAAAACCTCACTAGTAAAATTAAGTAGTGTTTGGTAGTAAAAAATTCCCACTTTTTGAAGTTATTCTTGCTTTAGACTACAGCTGTTTGCTTTTATTGAAAAACATTAGGTGGAACACTCATACTGTACAAGAAACACTGACAATTAGTCAAATGCATAAAAGACCAAAGACAAATAACTGAAGTATCTGCAATAGAACAAAAAAAATTGTTGGCACATGTTCCTAATTAGCATTTTGAATTCATTGCTTAAATACATACCAAGTTTTGCCTAAAGGGGTGCTGCCACCAGCCTTCTTTTCCTCCTTTTGAAACTTAAAACATCTGACCTTCAATACTGCTCGTGTGAGACACCGAGTTTGAATCTCACTGAATTATACACCCATGGGGGTCAGAATAAACCCACTTAAGTGTGTGGCTGGCCCTGCAGGTACAGGGTAAGGCCTGCCCACAGAGAGCACGTGGCAGAGCCTCAAGGCACTTGACAAGGGTTGCAGCCAACACGGCTGAGCCCATGGAGCGCACGTGGCAGCCCCAAGAGCTGGGGTCAGTCAGGCAGACCTGCCTGGTAGGTCACCCACACCACACCCCTGGAGCCTGTGAGTGGCTGCACCACACCTGACTCCAGCCTGGAAGGCACTGAGTGGTCAATGCCTGGATATCCCACCTGGGAGGCAGGACCAAACTATATAAATGTGGGAGCACGAGACGCCAAGTGAGCTTTTGTCGTCTGGTTGCCACCACGTGAGCCATCAGATCATGGTGGTAACTATTTTTCCTCTCCTTCCTCTCTCCTATTTCTTACTTCTTTCTTTTCTTCCTTTATTCCTTTCTTTGGTGGGTAACTTAAAACCAACGAGCTGTGTTTTACTAAGATGGTGTACTGATTGTTTTGTGGTGGATGCTTTTGTGAACTGGATCTGTGTGCTGGGTATTTTGGTGAAATACTTCTACTTATGTTATCCCTGTAAAACCTTTTGCCAAAATGTCTTATTTTCTCGCTAAATTAAAATAAATTCTCTTAGAGAAAGCGTAGCAACGTTTTCTCCAGACGTGACTTCAAAGCAATAACACACTAAAAGTTTTTCGAAAATTTAGTAAGCAAACTTAAAATTCTTAAATATATATTTCCAGTTAAGCGTAAAGCTTTAAAACTGGAGCATTACAGTATAGAAAAGCCATTTTATCTAATGCTCTTAAAGCCTTTATTCATGTCACATTTTTGCCTTGAACTTGTAAAAAAACCCCATCAAACTAACAAACCACCAAACCACAGGTTTGGCCCATTCCTGTCCTCTGAGCATGAGTTGAGCAAAGGCTGTGGAGACAAGACAAAGGAAAGTGACTTAATGTTGTTCCTTCAGACATCACAGCATCACAGGGAGGTTTTGCATTGGTTTAGGAAAATGCACGCCCAGTTCACTAGATATTGAATATCAGGGAATCCAGGAGGTAAATTCTCTGCTTTCAGAGAGAAACATTTAAATAAATATTTACATTAAACCAGAAGTCTACAGACTGATTTATCAGAAGTCTTGTTAAAAAAAAAAAACAACCCAACAACCTATTTCTATCTGGAGTATCCTTTTAAGAGAAAGAAGAGGTTGGCTAGGAGGGCCAGGATGCAGACTCAGCACTGTTCTACTACAGCATGAGCCACTCTTTCAGCTCCCTGACAGCTTTTGCAATGTTTCCACAGATCCCAGAAGATTACAAGGAAAAGTTTCACAAAAGTTCTCCAATCTTCAGCAGTTAAATTTCTTTCAGACTTTCTTGGGCAGAGGAGTCACACACGACTCGATAGCTGTCAGTCTTGTCTCCAGAGCTTTTAATATAGTGTGTGCCTGCAAAACAACCAGGGAGAGGGACTTGGTTATAAGCGGAATTTCACAATACTAAGAGCAAGTGTAGATGTCAGAAAGGGCTCAAATCTGATCTCGTTACCAATCCTTTTTGATTTTATTCCTGTTACTTTCATAGTTCGAAAGCTCACTTGACTCTAACGTTCACTCTCCACACTCCATAACTTCTTCCAGCCTTGGTGTCAGAGCCACACGCTCACCTTTTGCTGGAACAGCCATCAGCTTCCACAGTCAGCTTCCTTATGCTATTTGCTCCCAACCTTCCCTAACTGCAGTCACAAGTCTTCAGCAGAGTAAAACATCAACTTGATTTATGATGTAACATTTCAGTACAAAGTTACAGCAAAAAGCATTCGGTCTGTTTGCACAAAAGGCAAAAGAGGCACGACTGTAAGTTTAGTGAAGATCTGGAGAAGTGAATCAGAACTAATCAGGAATGAAATATCAAATTCCTGAGACATAAACAGGAATCTAATGCTGTGCACGATCAACAGAAACTGCTAATTAACATGAAAATTAAAGGAAAAGTTACTGAAAATCTGGCATAACACAGGATACTCATGGCATGAGGCAGTACAACAGATGTCATAGCCCACAGAATTGCTCTGGATGAAATAAGCTGTTTTGTAGAAGCTATTGAAGGATATTAAGATTTCACAGAGGTGATTTAAACAAAGAATGATATAAGGTTAAATCTTACCCTTTGCAGCACCTCTTGCAAGACAGCTCGACTTTCAAGAGTCAGTGGCTCCTCATCAGTAAGAGCTTGCTTTTCTGAGGATCCCAGAATATAGCTGAAATGCCAGAGTTTAGAGCATGAGCTTCTCACTCTGAAGGCAAAAAGCCAAAGGTAGTGCTGCTCCAGAACCCCAAGAGAGAGTCATGAGTTCTGGGGCTTCAGGATACAGCAAAAAATCACACAGACACGGAGAATGGGGCAGCGCTGGCTGGAAGAAGCAGCCACCACCATCACTGCCCGAGAAAATGCCATTTTGTGGCCAGGTTAGTGCTTCAGAGAATTTTCCTGCCGTGGGAAAAACAAAGAATCATAGCTGCGGAATGAAGGCAAAAAACCTGAAACAACTGTCCAGAGTAAGAGGGTGAACAGCCACATCAATGCAGCAGAATAAATGGGAACTTAACAAAAAACCAGAAACATGGAAGCCAGCCCAGAGAGAAACAATCCCTGTTTACTAGAGCATATGCTTGCATAAAAGAACTCTGGCATGGAGCCTTAGTTCAGGATATAGTTACTGAAGAATATTTTAAGACCACTTTAAAGTGCTATAAACCAACTGAACCCAAGCACACCTTAGTTTTTTTTCTGGACAGTTTTTAAGTGGGAGTCTCAAGCACATACTTTGCCCACCTTAGCAAGGATGGAGCAGACTTGGCCAGTGCAGGTTAGACCCCACACCAAGCTGTGCCTAAAGCCCTCTGCCCACATTTCCTGCTGCCCATGCTAACCTCTAACAGCTAATAGGCAGGCCTACTTGGTGCTGCCCATGACTGCAGGCTTGTTTTGCATACTCTCTTCTGATCAAAGGGGAAGGAACTCTCTTGTGCTGTGTACCTAGTGTTATTTTTTTATATGGTGTGCAATGGCTGGTATGCAATTTCTTACACAAAAGGCAGCCCTGGTATTGCATTTTTTTTCTAGGATTTGTCTTACACAAGGTGATGTTTCTCACTCTTGAGCATTATGATGCCAACAGCAGTAATACAGAAAAACACTCTGGAACAGAGCAGCACAGACAGCTGTGTCTGGATATGCCACAGATATAACAGCAGCATCCCTCAGTGAGATGCTGGGTGGGTGAAATGGGTTTTTCAGGCTTCCCCATAAACATTCTGCATGTACCTTTCAATAGAATCAATGCTGAAACAGAACAAACCCCTCTTGTAGTCGAGATGCTTTGGGGTGCACCTGTAGATGCTTCCAAGTGTCCTCGAGCAGCCAGAACAGAACAAGGTTTCTACCACACTGTAAGCAAGACATGTAACATTTATTCAGGAGAAAATAAAAGGAAGCACCTCTCTCCATCACTGTTCTAAAAAAAAATTCATGCTTTACGATTTTTTAGAGCTTTACACGGTGTAATTATGGGCACATCTTTCAGCCTGCATTCCCAGTGGCTCCTTAGGCTGGACTCCTCAGCAAGACTAATAGAACCACTGAATGGCAGAAGGGTTTGGGATGGAAGGGACCTTAAAGCTCATCCACTCCCACCCCCTGCCACGGCAGGGACACCTTCCACTAGACCAGATTCCTGCAAACTCTCTCCAGCCTGGCCTTGAACACTTCCAGGGATAGGGCAGCCACAGTTTCTCTGGGCAACCTGTGCCAGGGCCTCGGCAACCTCACAGGGAAGAATTTCTTCCTAATATGAGGAATAAACAGAGTGTTCTTGCAAAACTTGTAACAGTCATAACTGGTTTAGTAAGAGAGTGGAAAGGTACTGGTTATGCAGCCTGTGTAGTTCGCCTGTGTAGTTTGCTTAGGAATAAGAGAATCAGTCAGCTACATGGAACCCCTCCTCCAGCTTTGAAGTGACAACTCCATATGGAAGGTACAGTTTGATACAATGTACCCCGGAGTGGCTCGGCAATGGAGAAACAGGGAGGGACCTGCCTTTTGGGTGAGATGATAGGATAAAAGGGGGGCTGTGTTCCCTGCCACGTTGAGAGACCTCACTGAGGTTTGTTCAGTGAACTCCCTCTTTTATTCGAATAAAAGTTGGGTTTTTTTTTAGTTAGCTTCTCTGTCTCCTGGCTATTTATGTGTTTCCCAACACCTGGATTTTCAGAATACTAATTGTCTAATCTAAATCTGCCTTCTTTCAGCTTGAGGCCATTCCCTTCTCCTATCACTACGTGCCCTTGAGGGAAGTCCCTCTCCCTAAGCACATTGCACAGACCTAATCCACGAGCACCTTGCACAGACCACCCGAAATAATTGTTCCAGAGGCTCCCCGGGGGCACACGGACACTCCTGTTTTACCGGGCTTGTCCTCAGCGCCCTCCCCGGCACCTCCCGGTTCTCCCAGGACAGGGAGGGCAGTGCCCAGGCGGGGACCCCCCCATCACTGTCTCACCATCCGCACTCGTCGGGCAGCTTGGAGAGCTTCCTCTTGTGGTCCACCGAGACGCCGGCGGCCGCGCCTGCACAGAGGAAGGGAGAAAGGGAGGGATGCGGCGAGGGGACCCGCGGGGAGGGGACCCGGCGGGGCGGCGGGGCCGGGACTCACTGCGGAGCAGGATGCAGCCGCCCTCCTCGTCGTTGGACACCCAGCTCAGCGTGTCACCCACCGGCCGCTTGCAGCCGGCGCACAGGAACACCATGGGCAGCAGCTCCGCGCTGTACGAGCCCTCCGCGCCCGCCCCCCACGGCTGCGGCGACTGCTGCTGCTGCTGCTGCTGCTGCTGCTGCTCCGCGCTGCCCCCGGCGCGCACCTCCAGCAGCGACATGGAGCACTCCAGCTCCGCCGCCAGCTCGGCCGGCGGGAACAGCGCGCCCGCCATGGCCCCCGACCCGACCCGGCCCGCCCCGAGCGGAGGAAGCGGCAGTGACGCCCTCACGGCCTTCAAATCGCCCGCGCAGGAACCGGCAGTGACGCCGCTCGGGAAGCACGGGCCGCCCGCACCGCCAGCATCATCCCCGGGACCGCCCCGCACCGCCCACATCATCCCCGGGACCGCCCCGCACCGCCCACATCATCCCCGGGACCGCCCCGCACCGCCCACATCATCCCCGGGACCGCCCCGCACCGCCCTCATCATCCCCGGGACCGCCCCGCACCGCCCACATCATCCCCGGGACCGCCCCGCACCGCCCACATCACCGGGTACCGCCCCCGCTCCCGTGCCCGGGCGGTTTTCGTGTCCTCTAGAAAGAGAGTGCGGTTTGAGGTCGTCGAAACCGAGCAAAAATATATGGTTACTCCAACACAACATTTGTTTATGAAGCGTTTTATCAAGTCGCACCTAGTTCATAGAATTATCCTGAGTTGAAAGGGACTCACGAGGATCATCCAGTCCAACTCCTGGCCCTGCACAGGACACCCCAACAATCCCACCATGTGCCTGAGAGCGTTGTCTCCTTGAGCTCTGGCAGCCTTGGGGCCGTGACCACTGCCCTGGGGAGCCTGGGGACCACTACCCACAGTCCAGTGCCCGACCACCCTCTGGGGGAAGAACCTTTTTCTAATATCCAGACTAATCGTCCCCGACACAGCTCGAGCCATTCCCTTGGATCCTGTCACTCTAGACTCCAGTTCTTTACCTACAGATAAATTCAGGAATGTCCTTCAGCCCAGCTGTGCTCAGGAGCTCTCAGGAGCAGTGCCCTGCTGCGACAGGCTGAGAGGGAAGGGTTTGTGACCTAGATGGCACTTATCCATCCCAATCTTGGGTTACTTGACATCCATCTCAGTTTAATATGTGATGAGGAATAACATAATTGTCCGCCAGGAAGGGAGGACTGCATTTTAAGGGCTGCTGTTACATCTCTGCCAGACATTAATGGTCATTGCCACTGGATGTTTTCAGTCCCAAAGCAGTCCTTGAGCTGTGAGACCCCTGAGTGATTGACACAGGCATCAGTTATGCAATTCGCTTTCTGAGGGCACTGAAGTACAATGAAGCAAAGTATTAGGTTGGAGCTCTGAGCTAGCTTAAAATGCACTGCTGGCATGGCTAACAGAACAAACTCCTCTGAGTATTTCTGGGCTTATGAATATTATTGGGATTACATAGATCCAATTCCAGTAGATGGAAGCAAGTTGGAGGTTAACAAATGTAAGTATTGTAGAGTAGTAGGTGCTAATCTAGTACAGGCGAAATGTTGCATAGCTTGTCTGACTGACCTGGTTTTGTTTCCTTGCAATAGAGCCCACGCCGGGGCATGGTGAGTATAGATGGGTGTCTGCCTTCAGACTGCTTGATTACTAACACTGAAACTCTGTGCTTTATCTTCCAGTCATTTGAAACTCCAAGACTGCTGATACTAACCCTTGTTTGGAAGGACAGATTTTTTTGAAGTTGTTTGCTCAAGGGAAATCCGATGACTTGCAGATCTGTAATTTGGGATGTTAGCTACCTGTACCCTACTGTCAGCAAAGTCGACTGAGTGAGCAGAGATTTTCATGAAACTTCTGTGTTTTTGTCTTGCGACCTCAGGTTTACATTGTGACTCACAAACGTTCAGAGCCTTAGTAAAAGAAACGTTATGTTTCCACTAGCCAGGAACAAAAGCTGTTCTTTTGCCTTTCCTCCTTTGATTTAGTGCTGCTGAATGAATAAAGTAACATTATACATTATTGTGAAAATGCTGTCCTGCTGTGGAAGCTGGTTCTGCTGTGTTTTGCAGTTTATTTTCAAAGGATATGATAAGAAATAGTATTCACCCCATTCGCTTTGCTGGAGCTCACACTTAGTTTTGCACAATGAAATCGCAACATCGTTTTATGGTCCTTACTTATCCACTTAAAGTGGCAAATAATTTTGTTTTTTCTTTTCTAATGTAACTCCATTGGTTCAGTTTTGCTGAGATGAAGTGACAGGCTTTGTTCTGAGGGATGAGCTGAGTGCAGTGGAGGGATTGAGAGATCAAGGGAGAGTGGGAGGCATGTTTGAGTCACTTCGGCTCCAGGCAGTGCTTTCCCTCAATTTCTGCCAAGGCTCTGCCTGTGGTTGTGTCCTCAGTTAAGTGACAAAGTTAAGGGGTTTATCTGTTGCTGTTTAATTTACTGAAGACAGCTGTAACTGTCCAGATGTGGTTCCAGAGACTAAAATTGCTTTCCCCTAGGTTTGATTACAGTGATCTGGTCTGTAAGGAAAATGTGATGGTCTTTCAGACTACTTTCATGTCTCTGTAATTAATAGCACAAGAAACTGCCTTTCTGACAGTGAAGACTGAACTGGCCCATGTTAGGAGCTGCTTCTACTTCGCTTGCTTGGAGAGCAAGAATAGGGAAAGGGAGCAGAAACTTACTCTGCACTGCCTCTAGGAAAGCTTTTCTGGCCGAGGGTTTATTGAGCACCACACCTTACAGAAGGTGTAAATATCCACATCCTTCCACACAGAAAATCTTGCTCTGTAATGCTGCAGAGCCACATTTGGTTCTGCTGGGACCAGGCAGGCTATGAGTAGTTTCTCTAATTCTCTTAATTTTAAAATTAGGGCAGATAATTACCCCCAAATTTCACCAGGGAAACCCCAAACTGCACCAAAGATCAGGAATCTGAGCTTTCCACTTTTTCCTTCTCCTTAATAACATTTTTCTACCGTTTGGGTTGCCTGGTATATAATGAAGGTGGCATTTGCGTTACAGCGCTTCCCTCCCTGGGTGTTCCTCTCTACTCAGCTGCCTGTTTTCTTGAAATTTATAGAAATTGTGCTTCTGAGACAAGATGTTCATCCTCTGTTTAATTTATATTTGTTGATAGTTTTGTGGAAGAAATTACCCCATGTGCTTATGAGTGATCTTATCATCCTTATTTGCATTAAAAGCAGGGTAAATCTCTTACTGTTTTTTTTTCCCCACTTATTTTCTCTCCCTAAAGAAGCTAAGAAGTCTGCCACTTTTCAGGAGTTTTTATAATCTAGGGAGATGAAAACCGACATTTTGCCATGTCAGCAGTGCAGGAGGAACGGAGTCTGAGTCCTCTCGGTACTATTCTTCCTTCTCCAAATACCCCTGTGAGAACAGTGGGTTACAAGTTAAAAAGAAAACAACAAGGGAAACAACCCCACAGCTGGTTAGTTTTTAACTGGAGTAAAAGCACTTTGTGGGTTTTCCTGTGTTTGCAGAATATTTACATCCAGAAGCCACAGGTGGGATTATTGTCTTCATGTTCTTGGGACGTGTAGGTGGATTAAGTTCCGCAAGTCCTTGCCTTTTGCTCTGAGGATGAAATGTGGTCATTTCTGCTCAGATGGCAACAAGCATTCCGAAACTGTAAAAATTTAGGATACCTCCAGGATTGCAGTAAAATCCTGATGTTCCAGAGGGTCTCAGCTGAATGGCTGCAGTGGGGCCTGAGTGTTTGTCCGGGGGCGTTGCTGGGGCAGCCCAAGTGAATCGTGCAGTTGCCAAAACCCCTGGGATGGGATTGGAGCTCCCTAATTCAATTTTGCCCATTGGTTGTTTTTATTTAATGTAAAACAGAGACCTGAATCTCTGCACTTCCTTTCCTCCATTACGTGGCTGGTCCCTGAAGCTTTGTGAGACTGTGTTTGTTCCATGAAAATGCATCTAAATCCAGCTGTAAAATCGTGGTCTTGTTTTCTTTTAATAACATTGTGCAGCTCTCTCCATTTTGTATAAAAAGAATTAAAAAGCTCAATTGGCCCATGAGCTAATAGGCTACTTAAAAACATGCACACACACACACAAAGGTGATGGTAAAATTTAGCAATAGGAAAGCTTTTTGTTGATTGTTAAAATAAAATACGTTATTCCATTTTTTAAAAAGAAATACCTAATTGCAGAACTTAAAACCAGGAAGTTTTGGTTCAAACTCCCCTTGAGACCTAGAATAAATTTATTTAACTTCAGTGAGTTCCATGTAACATATTAAATCTGCTTTTTAAAAAAAGGAACTGAAATAGTTCTGATACAGAATTCTATAAACCCAAACTCTTCAATTCTGTCTCAGTGGCTTTGAACACTTCAAATCTTTGGGCTTTTCAATACATCCCTGGGCCATGACCTTGCTTTTTAGATTTTTTTTTTTTTTTTTTACCAAAAGTCCCCTAATTCTCCCTTGAGGAGCTGTGGTTGGCCACTATCACCCCCTTGCTTTTTTCCATAGTAAATTGGTGAAGAGCATGGCAGAATATTGGCCTTCACCTGCTAATTTAACGTTCTCTGAATTAAAGGTCATTAAAACTTTGTTTAACAGAGGAAGAATAAAATAAGCTGCCCCTCCACATTGATATTTCTCAGTAGCCCAGCCAAAACTCAGCTTTCGGATAAGGATACAGCTGGGCCAGCCCTAGTTTGAGGTTTAAACGAGCTGGGCTAATTCCCTTAATCTCATTGTAGCTCTTGTGAACTTCTTCACAAAGAAACACCCAATCAAACATAACTGGACCTGTATCAAAGAACACAGTGTTTTCTGTCCTTTCAGAGGAAAGATTTATTTTGTCTGGTCAATATTTGTCTCTGGAGTCAGTGACCCTTCCTTTTCACCCCAGTCGAAGTGAGTCGCCCGCTGTGACTTCAGGGCAGAGCACCCAACCTTCCCGAGGCTTTAACCTGGGCACTGGCCACCACCCCCTGATCCCAGGAAGCAGCATTTTTGAAACAGTGACCAAATGTGCTCCTAGGGTAGGAGTAGATTCATCCCATCTCTCAGCCAGCCCGTGGCTCAGGCAGTACTTTACACAGCACTGCAGCCTTCATTAAAAAGCAGCTTCCTTTGCTCCTCCAGCCACCTCATCCTCCCATTTCCCAGTTCTGAACACATACTTTGGCATTGGGAATCCTTTAACTTGTTCCCTGAAGAAACCACTTGGTCCTAATAAAGCAAGCAGCCTTTTGCACTATTTTATGATGATTACAGAAGCACTGCAGCTGAACAGGGCAAGGGTCACATTCTCTTCCTCTGCACTGATGTGCTGTGAGGGTCACAGACACTTTTCAACAAGCTTTCATTAGTATTTCTCTTGGTATAAAATGCTTTCAAGGCTGGAATTCCCTCCCTGAGGGCATCACTCTAAAGATCCTGGGTTGTACTTTTCCCCCTAAAATCAGGATTTGGCAGTAGCAGCTCAGGCTTGAGCCCTACACTGCATCCTGCACTGTGACTATGTAAAAGGAACCATACCCAAATATCTGCACGGCTGTAGCCACCAGCATACTCACTGGATGTTTTTTCCCAAGGCATCTCTCAGCCCTGGCCTTGCCCTGTTACAGTGAACTGTTAGGAGGCTCTCAAGACCTTTAACAAATTGGCACTCAGGTGCCTCTCCCTGAAAGGAGAAACCGAATCAGTCAAGTGACACACCTTTATTAGAGACCATCAGTTATATTGCTGTGTTTTATATTTCCTGTGGTACTGCTGACAGGATTATTGTGTTGCGTCCACAGACTCCATCGTCATCGCCTTTTGGGTCGGACTTGCTGCCTTCGTGATGTTGCTTTTCCTTATTTTACTGTGTATGTCCCGCTCTGGATCGACTCCAGTAAAGTAAGTACAGCCAGACATAAAGTAAGTGCAGATCAGTGGGATAAAATAACCTGGGTGAGACATTCACTCCCTTGAGTGGCCCAGCAGTTCCATACAACATTTGTAACTGCACAGAGATGACACTCTTCATGTAGTTATTTGATTAGGGTGTCTTTCGACCTGCAGCCATTCACTGTTTGCATAAATCACCTGGATAAAAGGGACTAATGAGGTTTGCAGGTGACATAACACAGCTCAAATCCTCTGGTTTCTCAAGGAGCACCACTAATACAAAAGGCAGCTTACCCAACTAAACCACAAAGCAGGAGGCAGGCTTACAACACAAGAAACATGGAAATAAAATTGCAGGACAGTGGAGCTATGTTCCCAATAATTTACTATTCCTAAAAAACTGGCAGGAGATTCTGTACACATGAAAATCTCAGAGTGTTTGGGAGACTTAAAGTATTGATTTTTAAGATTTTTTCACTTTTTCATTGTCTTACTGAGTGACATACTTGGCTTAAAAATTTCCATGTTTATCCTTGGTATGTTCAATTTTGGCTTTCAAAAGAACTATTGTGAACAAGGCAGGTCTAGGAACGTTTTGTGGAGTGCCCAGGAATTATTAATGAAAAGCACTATAGGATGAAAAGCACTATAGGATGAGACTTAGACTTTTAATTTTTCTAAGTTTGAAACATACTGTAAGAAAACAATTTTAGGACTGAGGGAAGTATTCAACACTCACACACACACACACACACAGAGAACTTGCCCCTTTTGATTGAGTTTCATTTGATTTTTAAGCCCCACTTCAATTACTCTTTTCCCAATTCCAGCAACGAAACCAAACAGGGTGTCTGGAAGAAATCATTCTGTAAACTTCCACCAGCCTCCCATGTCATCCTCTTTGTTATGTCATCCACCCCTTACCCTTGGCATGACAATCATCCAATATCTGTATGGAAGCCTCCTGTCTCTTTTCCTGTGATAATTCTGATACATTCCCCCAACAAACACACACATACACACGTCACGGGTCGAGGCTGGAGAACTTTTACCTTCACCATTTCTGCTCTCATCCATCTCTCTGTCACTCCCAGGGACGTGCAGGGTACTGTGTGCTCTCCCAGCTTGCTCAGGGCCAGGTTAGAGGCTTTCAAGGCAGGTGGTTCCTGCGAGTGCACCTTGTGCTTGAAGGGAATGTTGAGCAAACCCCCACCACAGGTCAGCTGGATCCCTGGGGTGTCCCTGAAAGTTATGTTTTCATAGGATCACAGAAACACAGCATGGGTTTGGTGGGAAGGGACCTTCAAGATTATCTAGTCCCACCCCCCTGCCATGGGCAGGGATACCTCCCACTAGCCCAGGTTGCTCCAATCCCCATCCAACATGGCCTTGAACTTCCAGGGATGGGGCAGCTACAGCTCCTCTGGGCAACCTGTGCCTCCCCAGTCTCACACAGAGGAATTTCTTCCCAATATCCCATCTAACCCTGCCCTCTGGCAGTGGGAAGCCATTACCCCTTGTCCTATCCCTCCAGACTCTTGTCCAGAGTCCCTCTCCAGCTCTCTTGGAGCCCCTTTAGGCACTGGAAAGGGCTGTAAGGTCTCCCTGGAGCCTTCTCTTCTCCAGGCTGAAACCCCCAGCTCTCCCAGCCTGTCTCCAGAGCAGAGCTGCTCCAGTCTTTGGAACACCTCCCTGGCCTCCTCTGGGCTGTCTCCAGCAGCTCCATGCCTTTTTCGTGTTGTGGTCCCCACAGCTGGAGCTGAGGTCTCACCTGGGTGGAGCAGAAGGGGAGAATCCCCTCCCTCACCTGCTTTTGATGCAATTTTGGCATCTCTTGCACTGCTATGCAACACCAAGGTCTCCTCTTTTGGCAAGGGCACACCACCCTCCACAGCAGAGTCCGCTGGTTTTAACCTGCATATCCACACAGAAAACAAGTCAAAGTGTCTTCCAAAAGACCTGTATCTACTTATGCCACAGCTTAGTCCTTGGTTAGAGACACTGAGAGGTCCTGGACCTGAGTCTGTGATCTGATTGCACCACGCATTGCTCTGCAATACCAAAGAATTTGGTGCTAAAAGTCTGATGGGTGAGTTTGAGATGCAAGAGGGGAGGAGGTTGTGCAATCCATGTCCCAGTCCCCTCTGTCACCATTACATAATCTCACAGAAGTAAGACAAAAGCTCTGGGGCATGGGACCAGAGATTTCAAGCCCGTTAGTGTGCCGAGGCAACTGATGATGACACTGCTGGGATCCAGAGCCAGTATTAAGAGTTGCTTCAGTGGTGTTTCTCACCATCCAGAATGGTGCAGAAAAGTGAGGGTTAGTGGCTGGAGGCAGTTCCTGGCTAAGGCTGGACACAGTGGAAGGGGGACAGGGCAAGATCCTTCCTGGACCTCTCCAGAGGTACACTGGTCTCCCATGCATTTCACTGGAGGCTAGGCAGTCCTGGCAGCCATGCACGAGCCAAATTTTCTGGCTCTCCAGACAGCATAATGTTGGAAAAAAAAAAACCAAAACAAGTTGGGTTACCAGAGTTGGAAGACCTGTGTATCTCATCCCTCATCCCAGTTTCTTGCTCTCAGAGAGGTTCACTCCAGGGCCCCTGTGCTCACTGGCAGCACGAGCTCTGCTGGCTCCAGACAGACCTCCTGCAGTAAGGAATTCCATTCGGTGTTTAGATGTGGTGCCTCATCACCCCACAGGGATCACAGATATGAAGCTGCCTTTATCTTTCGAAGCATGTGTCCCTCAAAAAATGACATCAGACATTTTTCACTGTACTTGGCTTTCTCTAGACCTGCACTGCCTGGAATTACCTTTTCTGCCCTTTGAATCACTATTTCAGTTGTATCTTATCTCTGTGATTTTTGTCTTGGCTGAGGTCAATCACAGCCCTGCCTTAGGGTGACCTGGCTTGACCAGCTCACTCTGAGTACTGGGACTCTGGAACTCTTCCAGCCTCCTCCAACCTCCCTGCTGTTCCAGGGATGGCTAACGATTAACAGAGCCTGCCAGAGTTCTCCTCAGACAGTCCCTGGGTCTCTGAGATGCAAGTTTTCCGGCTGATTTTTAAAATACGGATAGCTAGCTGATGGTATTTAGCTACTTAACGGACTGGAAAGAAAATGTTCTGTTTTGGTAAGAGTTTTTTCGTTTTGCTTCTGTCAAACAGAGAGAAGAGAAATGAATAGAATACACTGGCAGCATAGAAAAGAAACCCCCAAACCTGTGCTGGGCTTATTGCTGAGACTTTGGGGTTTTGTTTCTGCTTTTTGAATTACCATTAAGCAAAATCTCTGTTGGGTTAGTCTTGTCAGGCACAGATATTTTAAGCTTTCATTTGCAAGTAATATAAATTTGAGGTTATAAAGTTTATATTTCACTTTCCTTTTCATACCATTTGCTTTATCTTGCTTTTTAGATTTTGATTATTAGGTTTGTGTAGCCAATAAAACACTGTTTTTTAGTCCAGGATGCCTTCTTTTTTCCTTCTGAAGCCAGGATGGCTCCAGAACATTAATAAGGCTTTTCAAAAATTTTCCATTGTCACTTTTGGGTTACATTTTTCTTCCTAGTGTAATTTTCCTCCCAACCTTTGAGGCCTAAGGATACAGTAGTAGTTGAGATCTTGTCTTCAGCCCTGTTAACTAGAACTTACTGCTTCTAGGCCAGGACTCCCCTGCTATTTACTTTTCAAGGGTGAAGTCTGGGAAACTGCTGGGAAGAGGGCTCAGGGAGGAGGAGGCAGGTGCATTCTGCTGTTCTCATATCACCCCTTCTACCCCACCACTAACTTCTTTTTCTGGCAGAACCACACATCTTTGAGTTGTTATTATTTGTACACTGGAAATTTCCTGCTACTTGAGTGCTATCTGTTCTTTTCCAGGTCTGTCCCATTTCCTTGGTCAGTTCCCCACCAGCCCTTAGAGCTGTGTCTTCTTTTTTCCCAACCCCAATATCAGGCAGTCCTTCCCAAATCTCTCACATCCCTCTTGTTCTTGCCCCCAGTGACACCCATTCACAATCTCAGGAAGCTCTTACCCCTCTTCTCTTTCCCAGAAGCAGCCCTGACAGTTCCCTTCACCCTTGGTACAGAGCAAGTCATAGCAAAGTTCCTACTTTCCTCTTTAAAAAGCCCACTAAAGGACCAAGATTAAGGGCTGGAGGGAGAGAGGGGAGTCACCTCATACCACCCTCAGCTCACCCCTTTCCTGTTGGTCATACTCCATTTCCAGACAAGGACATGGTTCTTATGATGGATGGAGAGGGCTGAAGTCCAAAAGCTTTTCTCATCCTGGATTCAGTGTCTTCTGTGTTAGAAGCAGCATCTTCTTTATTTCTTAAAACTTTGATGTACTTCCTGTTGAAACTGAGACTGCCTCTCTTCCAAACACATCCCTGATGGCTGTACTTTTTTCTGTCCACACATTCCAGACAAGTGACTGTAGGGAGCCAGATGGAAGAAAGCAGTTCCAATGGGGAACAGCCTCACTGTGATGACTTCAGGAGCCCATACTCAGATGTGGTTGCTTCTTAAACACCTCGCTCCCTTTCGGATGAAATGGGCATTCCTGGAAGGATCTGAGCCTGAGGTAAAACTGGAAGAGGTTAAACCAACCCAGCAGGGCAGTTCCCATGGTTGCAGAAATAAGGTCAGTGCTGTGACTGCCTGTTAAACACCTGGATTCAGGAGAAAAAAGAAAATGTCTTTCAAAAAATAAACAAACCTGAAAAACCCTGGATGCATAAGAGGAGGTCCTAATGGCCATATTTGAGTAAAATGGCTCAGCACTTCCCCCCCAGGGGTAGAATATGCCCTTTATTTACTTTTGCCAAAAAAAAAAACAAAACCCATAACTTTGGTTACTTAAAATTTATTAAAACACTGTTTATCTAAAAGAGCCTTTAAAAAGTGAATGGCAGCACTAATCTCAAGGGAATGTTTTCCTGAATAAAGCCATCAGCTTTACTTGCTACCCAGAAATACAGTTTTGCTACCAATAACCAATTGCTTTTTGCTTCCCTGTTGAAATGGTCAATGGTAAAGAAACCGTCAGCGTTGAACGGTCTTGAAATGGCATCTGCCAGTTACCAAGGTGTTAGAAAAAGGGAATATGTCTCATATCAAGAGAATGTATTTTATATCAAAGGCAAATGCTGGCAAAACCACAAAAGCAGGACGACGTTTCTGCAGGAGGCTGATGAATAGCTGGACAGAACTGCCGAGGGTCACGGCAGTGCTTCGGTGACATGGAGGGGATGGGTCCAGCTCAGCTGGAGCTGAGTCATGAGAGCCACTCACATTCCCTCTCCCTTCAGTGGCCTTGGCTCTTCCCAGCTCTCCTCCCCACCAAACCCAGGCAGAACTGGAGAGGTCGAGGAGCTCTCGGAGCTCCAGGAAGCACAAAACTGGTCTGCAGAGTCAGGCTGAGGAAGGGGGCGAGGGCTGGAAGAGAGGTTAAGGCTGCTCAGCAAGTTCCTGGGCTGAGGTCAACACAAAACTCATTTGAAACTTGAGGAGAAGCACAGAAATTCCACATCCCCAAGTAGGCAGCAAAAACTCCTCCAGGGAAGCACTGCCAGAGCAGCCTCATGTGGGAGTGTGGGCCAGGATGGTTGCCAGAGTGGGTGGGTTGGGCTGCATTGTCAAAGCCTTAAACACAAGAGACAGACCAAACCCGCCAGGCAGATGTTTGTATTGCTGGTTTGTTTTTTAAATCTTCAGATGTATTTTTTAGCCTCAGAGATAAGACACTGCTGCAGTTTGCTGAGCAAACTGGCTGTGAGCAGTGCTGGGCTCAGAGACCCACCCAGGTGTGAAGGCTGCTGGGTCACTCTGAGTGGAGAAAGAGCAAAGGCTGCAAAACTGATGGTGCAGCACGGACACAGAGGTGTCAGAGCCAAGTGTTTCTGTTTGCCAACTCAGATAGCCACAACAGCCTCCCCTGTTTCCTCGGGGCCCCCTCACCCTTTGCCAGAGCTGAGGGACTTCTCACATGAGACAAGAATCCACTCCCTTGCTGGAACCAGCTGTTCCACTGCAAATTGGGAATTACTTGCAATAGTAACTCCACTGCAGTCACCCAGCATCACCAAAGACACACTGGGAGCAAACCTGACCATCCAGACCCATTTTCCTCCTCAAGGATGCAGCAGCTTCAACCATTCCTGCCTCATGTGTATGCCCTCAGCTGGAACCTCTCTCCTGACCAGTTCTGCATGGCCTGCCTGCTCCAGCATCCTCCTCCCTGACTCAGGACAGACTTGTATCACCCCCTTTTTTAAGATCCTCCACTCCACAAGGGGATTTCAAGGGGATTTCTGGAAGATGTGAACACTCCCATTCATGACAACAGGTGTTCTTCCATGGGTTGCACTGGAACAGGGCTCAGAGCACGTAACCACTAAAAAGACCTTTTTGATTTTTAACTTTCAAATTACCTGGAAATACAGTATGAAGTATATAAACATTAATAAATAATATGCAAAACACAGCCCTGGCTTATAGCACCCAACCTGGGGGCAGGGGAGTGGGGGGAGCAAAACATTTCCTCCCATGACATTCCATATGTACCCATTTCAAAGCTTCCCAGTGCTTTGCTTTCCACAGGGAGCACTTTATTTCCCCTTCCCCCTGAGTCCTCCATTAGAGAATCATGGAATTGTTTAGGCTGGAAAAGCCCTTGAAGATCAAATCCAACTGTTCCCCAGCACTGCCAAGGCCACCACTAACCCATGTCCCCAGGTGCCACTTTCACACTGTGTGATCCCTCCTATCCTTGGGTTGGTGGAATGCTCTTATTTCTTTAATTCTCTCAACAGATCATACTATAAACCACTGTGGGGTGTGCTCAGGACCTCGAGGCAACTGAGAAATCCCTTCCCTTTGTGTCATGGGTATTTTCTTTTAACAGTTAGGTGAGATGGAAAGACATCTTTTGTTTTGGAACACCTTTGGTTTCATTGTGCCTGTTTGTTTTTTGTAATCAAGAAAAATAAGGGTTTTTTTGCTTCACACAGATTTCCTGATGTCAGCCCCCTGCAACAAAATGTAGCCTCTAAGGGGCTTTCAGCATTTTTAAGAAATATCGTTTTTAACTCAAGTCCTGATACAGAGCTGACAGCTTCTTTAGGAAAAGAATATTCAAATGTAAAAGTGATCTCATTACTTGTGTCTCATGTTTTTTATTTAAAAACCACAACAAATTCAATACCCATCACAAGGAATGCACAATTTTTTTCCCTCTACAGGATTTGTACAAAGGACTTGGGCACAGCATGTAGCTGTGAGACAATTTAATAAATCCTGGTTTACATTTCAAAGCTTCAGGTCCTGGGTGTTTGCAGATCTGGACTGTCGTGTTCACCTGCCCTCCAGGCCACATTCCAGAACTATCTATCAGATTTCACAAAGAATTCCCAATAAAACTCACATATGATCAATTAGCAACAAGTCCCTTGGGGTTTAGTTCCATCTCTCACCTGTTCCAAGTGGAGAGAAGATGGGCCTTTGCTGCAAGTTCCAGCAGCAGTGATGGTCAGGGCTTTTTCTAATTAAAAAAAAAAAAGGATAATAAAAATAGACCAGCTCTAATATAAATGCTTTCAAAAGCCATATAATTTAAAAGAAGAATCACAGACCACCATGATTCCAGTGTTCAGTCTGTTATCCACACTGGTTTTGGTATCATGAAATAATAATCATGGCTAAACCTCCAGCTCCTTGTTCTTTGCACTTACACCACATTGTGGGAAGTTCTGCAGCCTTTTTTCCCCCCATCTTATATTGGAGAGAGGATGGATTTTAACGACACAGGGACTGGAACTGTGTCTGGACACAGATCCAGAGTGCAGGAAACAGTCTTTTTGGTTCTTCGTAAAGTTAAAAATGCCTTAATAAAAATTATATAAATGTCATGTTCCCATACTGTTCAAGAAAAGGGAAATTGGAAATTTAATGTCCCACTGAGAGACAATGAATACAATTCTCCCCCTCTGAGTCTGCTCAGTAAACAGTAATAAAATACTGATTTTCATGACCAAACCAGTTAGGTCTGTATGGGGACAGCTCAGGAGGGTTTCAAGGCTCACAGTGACGATGGCAGAGCACAGAACATTAAAGATTAAGTCAGTTCCCTGAGTTAATGCCCTGATGTTGCCAGGTGAAGGGTTTTGCAAAGAGACACAATAGTTTCTTCTCCTTGCTCCTGAGTTTCCAAGTCATCACCGTTCATTTCACCATCTGCACTAGTGCAGATCAGTCTGACATGAGTTATTAACATATCTGGCTCCTGTGCTCCGAGCCACATGTCCTTGATGTAAACGGAGGTCAGGAATACACAAACAGCTGTGGAAGACAAATTAAGAGAAATCTGAACAGATACTCTTCTACTTCCCCATAGTAATATCAAACCATCTACCTCCAGACTTATATTTTAAAATAGTTTCCTCTTTTCCTAGATGGAAAATCAGGGGGGGGGGGGTGTTGCCCATGCAAAGCCAATGACTCCCCTCACACAAAGGAGACAAACCAGTTTCCTGTCAGCTTCCTTAAATAAAACAGCTTGAAATCTGGCCATCACTGACCAGCACATGGATCAGCACCCATGCCCACATGGACTTGTTTTTTGTTGCAGACTGTTTTTCCCCTTGGAATTGTATTTTTTTCATGCCTCACTGAACTCCAATTTTAGTGCTCGAAAGGGAAGCTCCTTTGCAGGACTGTGAGTGTTGCACTGTCAGAAAGGCCCACAGGTGTGACCCTTCTCTGTGCTGCCCACCCTGCGCCCATCCCACCACACACACACAGCTTCTATCTTGGAAGGCTATGAGCTCCAGCAGGCATGGGCAAACTTCAAAATGGTTTTTTGAATTAAAAAAACCCATGGAACTCCCCACTTCCTCCCATTACTGCCCTGTAACAAGAGAGATAAGGAAAAGACAAGTTACCTTTCCTGTTCTCATCCTCTTCTGTCGTGGCTGAGAGGCACAAGGATTTCACAAGCTCATGGAAGCTGCTGGCCAGGCCCTGAGCATCCAAGAGCCGAAGCATGATGGAGCTGAGCACAGGGAGCTCCTTGGAGAGCTGAGCCTCACAGACACGGGTGTAGAACTTGAAGAGGTTCTTCCTCAGTGTCCCATCCCTGAGCATCTCCCGCGTGGCCGCCGGCTGTGGCACGACACACCCCTGGAGCCAGCGCAGCATCAGTGCCACGTTCTGCTCGCTGAGGCTGTGCTCCACCATGGACTTCACCAGCCATTTCGTGACCAGGAGAGTGCACGCACAGGTGAGACTGACGGAGTCGTCCCCAAGGTCATTGGGCCTGAGGGGCTCCCCTCCCTGTTTGGAAGGGGGCCCTGGGAAAACAGGCTCCCAGTGGGCAAATATGGAATTGAGATGGTCTCTGCATTTCTCCAGCTCAGACACTTCCAGGTCTCCAGCAGCGTCATCTTCTTCTACCCCGTTCTTTTTCCGAATGTGACGATATGCACGAGATGAGGCTTGGGGCTTGTTCTTGTCTTTAATATTTCCTGTAAGAAGAAAACCACCACCAAAACAAACATCAGATACTCCACAGGTATCTATGTACTTTCCTGGTACAAAATTATGCAAGAGAAGTAGTCTGCTGTGTTGATTCAGTTGCTAAAAGGGTAAGCACCAGCCTCGTTTTGCTGCCTCATGGAGCCTGTGCCATTCAAATGGGCTCTGGGCAGCTCCCAGGGACTCAGGCTGGAACACTGCTCTGAACAGGATCACCCAGCCTGGAGGTGAGAGAAGCTCTGGAGGCTTGGAGCAACACACTGTGTTTTAAACCCACACATACAGTAGTTACAGATGTCATTACAACAACTCTCTTTGTGTCTTTCTGAGGAGCTTTTTAAAGGGTGTGAAAAACTTCAGAAAAACTAAAGCTTTTACAGTATCCCTTCAATATGTGATAGTTTCATAAATAAACTGATACAGAACATTTAAACAAATCTATAATGTGCACCAAGAGCAGTGGTAGCTGCAGGAAACCAGTGTTGTTTAACCACCTCTTGCTACCAAGTTCCTTGGACATTTTATTCACAGAGATCACAAGAGAAGTCACACAAGTCCAGACATATTTTCCCTTTCTTCACACACTGAAAAATTAACTGTTTAATTTTCCCTTGCTTTATTGTTTTTACTCATGTATCACTTCCAGATGCCCCATCCACACTCTGAACGATTCAAACCTTTGAGCACAAAGCCTCCAGGCATTGCTTTTTCTTTTAAGATTTAAGAATACAGTTTCTCAAAGCCTGATACCAGATTTGCAATTGAGTTTCATTTTAAAGCTCTTTCCCTTTCTAAAACTGTGTTTCTCCAAAGCTTCTAAATTGTGTTAAAATTAGAAACCGCTGCAAGGAAGACCTGAAAAATAGCTTTCCATTTCCCTTCCTCCTTCTCCAGCAAGTTGCATCAGATCATCCGACTGAAGTTATTAATACACTGTTTCCTGGGAAGTTTGCCTCACTTACACGGTTGGTGACAGCTCAACAAAGTCTTCCTTCTCTGAAACATTTTAGTACTTACTGAGCAATTCTTTGATTTGGTATTTCTGAGCAAGGGCCTGCAGGTCCTCCTGCAGCTGCAAGTCTCTGTCGATGAGGCTCCACTTGTGCAGCAGCAGCAGCACGTCCCTGTTGGAGAGGACTCCGTCATTCACCGTGAAACGCCTCATCTCCCGGAAGGCCTCAACAACCACAGCGCGATATTCCAGCACAGAACTGAGGGTGCTGAAGAACTGAGTCAGCTTGGCCAGATCCAGATTAGTCCTGTGGAAAGAAGACACAAGTGCCATGTATTTTTCTGTGTGGTAATTAATAAAATAAGTACAAGTTTTTTTCTCCTTACAGGCCATATGATTAGGAATGAAGGATGTAGAACTTAACAGCAACTGTGCATCCAATGTTACTTTATTCCCCATGTCATCAAACAGCTAAACCTTCCTGCCAAAGAAATCTCATCCAAAGTCACTACTCAACTTCTAAACAGAAGGTGAAAAAAAGCAGGGAACTACCAGACATCAAGAAATTCTTCTGCCCTTAATAAATTTCGAAAGGGAGAGAGGACGAGATGCAAACTGATTAAAAACAAAATCAGAGGACTTACCGAATGTGTTTGATTAACGTGATCAAAACATACAGAAATTCATTTACAAGCTGAATAGGAAGAAATTTCCTGTTCTCCTGGGACTGATTCTTGCTTTCTCTCTTGTCTCCTAGATTTGTTAGCCACAGAGTATGGAGTAAGGAAATAATTTTATTTATCACTTTGTTTTCCAGAAACCTGAAAAACAAAAGAAGGAAAACCCATTTGGAAGGCAGATCCTGTCCAGGAACTGGTCCATCACCTACAGGGGACCATATTCTTGTGCATTTTTGGTGTAAAGCCTTGGCTGAACCTGTCAGAGCACTCTGTGCAGAAGAGATTTTGTGTGTGTGTGCCCATGTATGTGAAGGAGAGGCAAGGGGAGGAGGAAGGAGCAGGAGGAGAAATGTTCTAGACAGCTCAAATCCATTACTGTGCCAGTCACTGTGCAGCAGCTCCTATGACAGGATGTGAATTGTGGGCATTTGAAATTTAAAAGCTACATACACTAAAACAAGGCACCGTTTTGCTAAGTTTTTCAAGGAAGTGTTCTCAAAAACACAAAGCGCCCTCCATCGTCCCTCCTTCCACAACCCAAAAGCATCTTGTTTCTGTTTTCAGAAACACAAGGGACATTTCAGAGTTCAGCAAGTTCTGCCAGTACAGCCCTTGGTGCTGAACATCACCAGCCCCGACTGTCTCTGTATCTGTCACCTTGGTTTTCATACTCAGTCACATAATTATGCTACTGGGGACAGCAGAATTGTTCCCATTTCTCCAGTATTTCCCTAGTTACCTTTTCTCTAAGCTGTGCAGGACCCAGGTTAGGAGGCTGTGATCCTGTATCAGCTCATAGGCAGCTCTGGTGACACGAGCAGCACTTTGCAGTATCTCCAGAATACGATTCTGAAACAGAAAATATAAAACTTGTTCTTGCACAAATTCAGAAATGGTCAGGATATAAATATCAGACTTTTAGAAGGGTATAATTAATAATCAGACTGGTATCTGATCAGCTTCAAGATAAAATGTATCACCAACACCACCTGCTCTCAGCAACTCCAGGGAAGAAAAGACATCTTATTTTCAAAGCTTCACACCATAGGTGCTACTCTTACAAGAAGTCTTAAGGTAGCAGGGCAATTTTACATTTTTGCTCCAAGATTTTCTATCTGAGATACTTTTAACAGGACTGGATTTCTCAGGGTGGATGCTCACAAACCTGAGAGCTTCTGGTATGTGAGTTTTCTTCCTACTGCAGCCCTGTACAGGTAACAAACATGCTGGTTATTAGGGAATACAGAGACCCAAAAAAGCAAAGACCCCGAATGTAGGAGCAAAGTTGTGGTACACAAGTGAGACTCCATGATGGCAAGGAGCTGTTCCAGTTTCAGTGGATAAGGATGTGACTCTGCTTTCTATATAAGCAATTATTTCCCCCTCCACACATACACAAAATCAACAAGGAACAAGTTTTCTAGAGAGCAAGGGAAGAGTCAGCTGCTCCTTTCTGCTTTGTACTTGTTTGAGATCTCCAAGCCATGCAAACTTTTGGGGTTTGGGGTTTTTTGGCAGGCATTTTTTAAAAAAATTTCTTACCTGGGAGCCCTCATCACACAAAGGGCTGTTGAAAAAGGAGAGAATGACCTGGAAAATCCTCTGGTAATCATAAAGCTCATAGCAATGCTTGTCACGCAGCCCTTCCCCAAGAAATCTGAGGATCCACTCACGCTCTGTTTTGTACTAGAAGCCATAAAGAAAAATAACCCCGTAAGACATTTCCAAACAATACCTGCTCCTAAGACACAAAAACCTGATTCCCTGGGAGTGCCAGCTCAAGGTTTACCACAGCTTGTTCTGGACTTCTCCATTGCCATCCCTACCAAATTTAATCACTAACATCCACCAGGAACAGTGAGTCTGCAGACCAAATATGCAGTGAAAATGGAACTGTAAAAGTTTCTGTGCCTAAAATACTTCATTTGAACTCAGTGTTAATAATCTAAACTCAAAGATGGATGTAAGCTAGCTAGGGCAGAATATTCTGTTTGGTGTGCTCACAGAGAAAACCCAGCACAATGAATTATTTCACTGTGTGTTACTATTAAGAAAACAACAAAGAAACAGGGAAATAATAACTTTAATTCCAATATGAAACAAAACAAAGGTGCCTCTAATTAACTACCTATGGGAGAATGAGATTTCATTGTATTTTAATGGCTTTTTTCCATTATTCTCTGAGGAATTATTGGATACCTAAGATGTGATCCTTACATTACCTCAAAATCAAAACTGTAGAAAAGCTGGAAAAATCCTGGCACTTTCTTCAGGTCCAAATACTGGTGTGACAGAAGGAATCTGTTTACCTTGATATACATGTGCTCCTCTGTGAAGAGAAATAACTGTTACTGTGGAGGAGGAACACATTCCCAATACACAACCACAGAGAACAATAAATGGCAGCTGTAGTGTGCAATGTTCCAGCTGTGAGAACAGCCCAGGAACTGCAGGAGGCCTCATTATATTGCTGGCCATCCCTTCTCTTCCCCAAAATAGAAAGCTTATTCAGAGTAAATGAGCACAAAGAAGGTGAGAAGATAAACATTCACCATGGCTCTGATTTCACCAAGTCCAACACTACTGCATTGACAGAACAGAAATCTGCAGCAAAGGCAGAGGCAAAACCCCTCCATACTTCAAGCCTAATTTTTTAAACTACAGACATGTCCCCCATGAGCACAGAAACAATTTGCCCTGGGGGACTTTGTAGTCATCAGCCCTGGAGGTTTTCTAGGATCAGCCTAGAGGTCTGAAGGTTTTCTGGGACAAAGCCCCAGCAAAGTGCTCCACTCTCACAGCTGGTCTGGGCAGAAGGTTGGGCTGGAGGCCTCACAAGGTCCCTTCCAGACTGCCCTGCTCCCTGAGGCTGTGACTCCTTTTCAACAGTGATTTCATGTGACTCAGCATCCAAGGACAAGAGGACACTCAGGTCAATCTACTCTGCTCTGCTGAGCAGGACCCTCAGACTCATCCTCTGCCCACCTCCACCCCAAGATGACGAGGAGGTGGTGGCTTCACCACCAGGTATCAGACTGGTTTTGTACACAAATCCAAATGGTACTTCCTACTGCCCCAGGAAGGCAGCCTACACAACACCGAAAGCTTTCCTGGGAAACACAGGAATGCAGGATCCCGGCTCCCAGCAGTGTCACAGCCCTCTCCTCTTCCAGACATGCACAGGGACTCGCTCCAAGTGTGACATGCACAGGAGGTTACAGTACCTGGCTTCAGGATCTGCTGTGCCACACGAGCAATGTAGAGGGTCAGGGAGAAGGTGAACCTGAGGTTGGGCTGCCTGATTCCATTCTGCACAGTATCCAAGAGATACAGCAACTGCAAGAGCCCAGAAGAGAACAGCCTGAACCATAACCCAAACAAATACAACAGGAGCACGAGCACATAAGTCAGCTTTCAGGATATTTCATAGGCTCTACCTCAAATATC
The DNA here is from genome assembly GCF_022539395.1 of Myiozetetes cayanensis. Classification (NCBI taxonomy): domain Eukaryota; kingdom Metazoa; phylum Chordata; class Aves; order Passeriformes; family Tyrannidae; genus Myiozetetes; species Myiozetetes cayanensis. The sequence goes on from NW_026087742.1 coordinate 15,696,232, forward strand.
AATTCCATCAGGATTTCCATTCCTACAAACAAAATTCCTAAGAATTTCTAAAACACATTTCCCCACTTCTTCTGTCTATTGATTACAACAGGAGGAAACATAAACCGATAAAGGAGAAACAATGGAAAAGAGGATAAAAAGCTGCTTTTAGCTCTTCCACCACGTGCATGTACGTGGATGAGCAAAGGAGTGTCCATGACCTACAAGGTCTCACCTGGCAGACTGTCAGTGGAGCTCAGCCTTACCTGGCTCTTCTCCCGAAAGCGAGCTCCTTCCAGGTGGGAGCGGAAGGAAGCCAGGACGAAATATGCAGCTGCTCTCATGTTGGAATCGTAGCTGCTCAGGGCAGCTACTGTGAGACCCAGGGCATTGACTTCCACAAACTTGTGACATGCCACCACACACTCTGTGGGGAGAGGGAAAAAAGACACAGAAAAGCCCCTGGTGAGTCCCATAGCACGTAATAGCCCTAAAATCCTTAACATTCCTGTTCATAAGCACCCATTTCTGGCTCTACCCTGACAAACTGTGACCTCACCACAACCTGAAGGCTCCTCCAGCTAACAAAGGTGTTCTGCAAATCACTCTGAGACAGGAATTCTTTACTTGAGCTGGAATTCATGAAGTCAGTCTCATTTGTGTGAGACAGAGGTGACCCTGCCCACTCGGGCGTGCCAAGTTAAGAGTAAACTCCGTAAAGACGTATCATATCTCACTGTTTAGGGAAAGCTGAGTACAAAGAAGAACAAGAGGGAAAATTCACCTCCCCAGAGCATTTTCTGGGTGCCTAAAAGAAAGATCAGCAAATGAAAAGCCTACCTGCACTAAAAAGCTTCTGCAACAGAAAGGGCAGGAGAGTAACACGTAAATAGTCCTTTGGCCTCAGCATTGTCCCTGTGCAGGCAGGAGTGACTCTGCTGGTAAGGCCTGTTCACAGCAAAGTACCAAACTATACCCCTGTGCCCTTCTGGGAGAAACAAAATCCAGCCCAACAGAAAACAGGAAACACTCCCTTCAATCTAACATTTACCTTGCACAGCATTTTGCCATCAGGATTCAGAGTTTCTCATTTAAGGGCTAAGTGTTTCGAAGAGTTTGTCCCATTTCTACCCACTGATGGCTAGAAAGGATTTGATGTAAAACCTCTACAATGTGTCCTGACTATTTCAATTCTGTTCACCAGGAAAGGAACACAATGGCACCTTTTGATGGTATTTTACCAGCTACAGTGCAAATGTACCATAGTGTCGAGTTTAGAAATAATATTAATGTATTTTCTTGTCATTCACACTGAAGGTCAAGAGGAAGCTTCCAGAAACAAATATTCCTATTTAAGAAGGGGCTGTAGTCTTACTGACAAGTACCCAGCTTTGATCCACTGATTTCCTCCCCTTCACTACCCACACAAACTAATATATATAAAATATCTTTATGTAAACAAATCACATGATAAACATATCACATGTAAACAAATGGATGTCCCTGCATCAGCAGCTGGGCTGTTTCTCTTATCTTCTTCTCAACTGCCAGAACTCCTAAAACTCGATTTCATGCCTGGCAGTTTCCTACCCAGCTCTGCTGGTTATGGGCCAGGTAACAGCAGGGTCTCCACCACCCACCAGTCCAGTGCCATCTGTCCCAGAGCCAGCACCCTGCTCTCCTTCAGGCTGCTGGAGAACTACTAACAGGCACCAAGCTGTTTTTTCATGGGGTGGTGCCACATAATGAAATCCAAGGTTCTCACTTCAGCAGTCCACAGGTTTATTTGGAAAACTTTCTTTCACTAAAAACATGCCGTGGTAATATTTTGCACTGAGAGTGCATTCAACAATTAACATAAAATAACGAGTTATTATTATAAAAACACCACGTTAATTCTATGTCTGACATACAGTTTGTTTAAAGGACCTTGAGAACCATGATGGAAAAGCTTTCCACAAGATGCTTAATGAAGCTAAAGATAGATCTTGCTATCTGTCCAACTCCAAAGAATGACTTTTTCCTCAGTGAGCATTAAACACTGTGCAACAAGTCTGTGTTTATAAATGCAGCAGTTAGATAACATCTGTGCACAGAGCACTCTGCAGCCAGCACAAAGAACAAATAAATAAAGAACTGGGAATTCCAAGAGCAGATGACATGGTTTATGAGCACTACGGGACTCAAACTCATAAATCACTTGGGCCCTTTAAAAATGCCCCTCTTACAACACCGACTCTCATTCAGTGTGGAGCAGTTAAAGAGGGTTGTTTTTCTCCTCTCCAGTTTCAGACTCAAGACAGCCACTGTCTCCACAGCTCCACAAGAACATGACGTTCTCAGCCTCGCTGCTTCCCACACAAGTGGCCACACAAGAGGTCACCAGCAGAGCTGCTGAGCCTGACTGAGAACCATCAGATCCTCCCTCCAGCTCAGGTGTTGGGTGGTGATGGCATTGTCCTTTTTTCAATTATTACACCAGGTTCCAAAGGCATTGGCTGTCTGTGCTCTTCATCCACATCCATCTCAAAGGTCCAGCACATTTACTGGATCATCTGAAATCCCTCCTCCTACAAAATGTCAAATAATTCTGGTATCTTTTCTCCTCAGAGGACTGAAGGGCAGTTCTTGTTCCCACTGTGCAGTTTAAACCACAGCCAAGGACAGGCCAAGAACACCCAAACAGGTGCTGTACTGCAAAGGTCTGGGTGAACAAAGCACTGTGAGTGTGGTTTCACTGACAGACACCAACAGCCTGCCAGGTGCTTCTGGTATTATTGGTGTGGAAAGCCAAATCTAGCTGTAACTACACAGTGGTAACCATAACCAACACAGGGAGGGAGCTGTTTAGGAAATTCCTTAGGATGCTTGTGTCCCTTTGATCCCTGAGGGTTCTCTCCAGAAACAGTGTGTCTGTGGAGCCCAACAGGGACGTTTCTTGTGCCAAGCAGGGTCATGTCACACTCAGAAACTTTCTGACAGTTCTGAGCGCCAGCCTATTCGTAACACACACTGGCCCCATGCACCTCTGTCTGCTGGAAAGTGAGTTGGCTGAAGTTTCTGTGTTCTATAACTCAGCCTGTCATAGGCCAGATCTCCAGCCAGCTCAGTCACAGCCCTCACTGCAGTACATTCCAAAGCCAGGCACAAATTCCTTGCACTACCTGCTCCTGCAGCAGAGTAACCTGACACTAAATACCCAAGATAAACATTCACTTTACCTGGTCTGGTCAGTTCACTGAAGAGCTGAAGTAGAAAACAAGGATCATAGAAGTCATCAAGACTCTTGACAGTGTCATCTTTATATAGTGACTCCTGTATCTCCTGAAACCAAATGCAAACCAGAATTTGTAAGGAAAAAATCCAGTTTCCAGCTTGCTTTCAAACTTCCCCAATTACCCAATCCCAGGATAAACCAGGTGATACTACACCTTGAAAAATATAATGCAACATAGGGTAAGACATGCACTCAAGTGGTTAAATCTGGCCTTCACTACCGGGGTATATCCACAACTATTTCTCCTCACCAGCACCAACAGCATGTCAGCAAACTGCAGGAAAGGCTGGAGAGCCTACTGTCAGTGGATTCTTGGACACTCCAATTTTGGTCTCACATACATGACAATCTTTGCAACGCACAATCACACCTGCCAACAAGATGTGGCCTGATATACTGCAATGCATTTGAAAAGCCCTCCTAAAGAATTAATTCCAGCCCTCCTACGTATTGAAATCACTTTCCTCATGGAAACAAACTGCAGTGTTTTACATGAATGCAAGGAAGGAATGGCTTGAGTGAAAGGCTCTTTTTGCACATCCAAAGAAGGATAACCAAAAGTAGACTGAAGCAAAAGCACCTGTGACGGCAGCAGTCGGCGATGCTGAGGGAACGACAGAATTGTCTTCATCATCTTTTCTCGGTCCAGCAGACACAGAATCTCCTCCATGCTTGGCTGCTGCCAGAGGGACTTCCCCAGACTCTTGCAAGTCCTGTGATGCTCCACAGCAGCCGGACCCCAGAGCAGGATCCTTAAAAGTTGTTAAAGGTAAAGGCATTAGGAAAGAGACTGCTGGCACTGAGCAGAAAGCAATTACAGGTTCAAAATTAGTATTTAAATTTTCTCTTCACTTGTACTTATTACCATGTGGCAACATGAAATTAGAACTCATTTCCTTGGCAACACCTTTTCCATCTATCCCAAAGCTTTTGAATTCAGTCTGAGGGTGTCTCATTAACTCTGTCCTACCCTGTTAGTACAAGTCAGAACGTACCTGCTCATAGAAGTGCCTGTTTATTTAAGCTGTAAGTGCAGGTAGGAATGAGCAGCTCATTAAGAGACAGGGATTCAGACCTGCCCCAGCTGCCTAAGCCAGTGCTCTTGCACTGCTGGAAATATTTCTGCCTCCAGGGCCGAAAAGGGCATGTGAGGAAGGCAGACCAAATCCCTCAGTGTATGGAAGAACTCTTGACATCAGGCTTTCCTGTGGACTGCTGAGGCACAGGAAGGGGAAGAAGTCCTACTCTAGTGACCAAAAGTCCTACAATTTGGCCTCCATCTGTGAGGACATTCCTATAGTGGGTCCTAAGTATGGAGAGTGGGGGACACCTGAAACGAGGCATTTCCTCACCCAGGCCACAGACACCCAAAATGTTTGGGCAACACACGAGAATTAAGGTTAAGAATAGAAAACTCATGGGAAAAATGTTTCTAAAAGCAAAATTCACCTCTAGGTTTGACCTTGCTCACTGTTTATTTCAGTTAAAAATAAGACCCTGGAAAAATGCCTGTTGTGAGACTGCTTATTGGTGTGCAGTTACCCTAACAAAGGAAGGTGCTCAACCTACCTGGAGTTTATAAGACTTTGATTATTCTTCTCATACAACTGAAGCAGCAGCAGTATCTTCTGATCTAAAAGCCACGATTGAACCTGAAGTTAGTCACCCAGGGAGATGAAAGCCAGACGTAGAAGGAAGTGCCTTTCCCAGGGTAACACACTCACCTACAGCACTCAGAGTGGCCCCGTAGGCCCCCAGCAGCACAGGGAGGTGGCTGCTCTCACACAGAGAGGGGCTGAGCTGCACAGCTGTCAGCAGAACATCCACCAGCGCCTCTGCAACGAGCACAGCTTCAGCCTGGCAGCTCCCAGTCACACAGTGCACACGTAAACACACCCCCAGACCCTCTGCAATGGATGCACACACAGGACTGCACATTTTACATCAAGATCTGTCTCTAGAAATACCAGAACGTTTCCCCAGCTACACTAAAGGACAATTGTGATGCATTTCATTGAAGTAGAATATCTCAAACCAGTATTCCCAAGCTGGACACACAAGGCATGTTGCCAGGTGAGGTCCCCAGTGTGGCCCATATGCAGAAACTTTTCCGCTCACTCTCTGGTCAAAAAGGAGTGCTGCCCCCTACCCTGCCATGCCTCCACTCCCTCCTCTCCCAGGAGGGCATCTGCAATTTGCTCACGAGTTACACAGAGAACAGGCAGACATCCCAGCAGCCTCCCCAGGGTACTTGAGGAGTTACAGCAAGAACTTGTAAGTTCACACCCCAGCTGCAGTAGCTACAAAAATGCTCCTACAGTGTGCATTCCAACAGGGATCAGCACTGCAGAGTCCAGGTAGTTACTGAGCTACAGGAACTCTGTCCTGTTGCATACAAAAATTAGCCATCTTTTGTTCTATACCTAACTGAGAAACAGAAAAATAGGTAGTATTTCAGCAGTGAAGAAACAAAGACAACCCTACACATGAACTAGCATCCAATTTATATTCCAATTTATGAGGAAGGATATTCCTCATGAAATTTGCAGTATCAAATACACCTCATGTGAATTAACATTTTTTGATGCAATTTGCAAAATCAACTTAAAATCTCCTGTATTGACCTATTTTAACGGTTTATCATCACAGGACCTTTATGCACTTCAGTGATCTTATACTAACTGCTTCACAGAAACCAGAAGAATCAATTCAAGACTTCAACTGGATTAAAAAAACAAAACCCCCCCCAAAAAATCAAACAAAACCCCCAAACCTACTTTCCAGTAGTTTTAGAAATGTTAGTGTTTAAAACCAGCATCAATAAAATACATGTAACATTTGGATCCAAGAACAGGTACAATTTAAAACTAAATGCTAATACTCTGGAACTGTTTAATAGCTCTGCAAGTATTCATGTAGGTGGATAGAGAAAACATGATGTAAGAAAGACAAGATTAACTATATTTAGTAAAGGCAAGAAGAAGATAAAAAATTACCTCTTGTCTGGATGTTCGTGCCATCTTCTCTTGACCTCAGGATGGCTGACAAAAACAGAGAGTGCTGCGTGATCATCATGTGAACTTTGGAGAGCTTGACTAAGCTCTGACTAAGTGAAGATTCTGTCTTGTACAATAACTGAAAGGCAACATTCAGGACTTTCAGAAATGCTTCATCCCTGTAGCGGTACCTTTGGGAGCAAGGACCACAGAAAAGTCAGACCCTAACCAAGCTAAAGGAAACCTGCTTGAAATAAAAAGCTGTTTAAGAAATGAGTACTCTGCAAAGAAAGCAAACTTAGTTAAACCAAACCAAAATAAAATGGAAACACTTACTTGAGTCCTGTCTTCACCAGGCTGTACCACTCATCTGGGTCCACCTCTCCAACCACGCGCTGTGTGTGCAGCAAATCAAAACAGGTGTTTACATTTGGCACACAGAGCTTCTACAGCTCATCAACACCAGCAACTTCAGTTCAAGGGACACACTAACAACATGCAAGCCAAACTCAGGGGGATGATCAAGGGATAGCAGCGAAAAAAAAAGCTCTTGGATACAACAATCCTACCTTCCTTGTTCAAATGAAAAGGCAAGAGTTGTTTTGTTGGTCTGGGTGCAGAGGAGCATATGGGCTGTATGTAATTAAAAAGCAAGCTGGTCTGTAGGTATTAAAAAAACCCAGAACCTTGAAACTCTTTACACTCCTGAAGTGTGAAAGGAATCAAAAGTTGGCAAGTCAAAGCAAGAGATTTGGTACTAGGGTTTAGTGTGCTTAAACTAAGCAAGCTGTGCACATGGAGGTGGCTGGGTGTGTGTGTTCCTTACAACAACTGGTCAAAAGGATCTCTGCCCCAGACTGTAGATGCCATGGTAGGTGGGTTTCAGCAGAAGTGTCTTTATCACTTTTTTTTTTTTAATAAAAAAGAAAAAATATCCACTGGCAACCTTTGATTTTTTTACTCTTGAATACCTCATACTCATGTCTTCAAAGGGGACTCTTAGCAGAAAGCAGTCATCAAGAACTCAAAACTGCTTTATAAAGGATTAGCAGGGCTAAGTTAACACTGCAAAAGCTATTAAAAGCCCACAGAAACCATAATCTATAAAACAGAAAATCCAATCCAGTCTGTATTTCCCCAAGACACAAGTGTCCAATCACACACATGCACCCAGTGCCACTCTTGGCAAAGCAGGTAAGAAGTCTCACCAGTAATTCCTCCAGCCTCAGCAGCATGGACCTCTCCACTTCTTGCTTGCTTTCATCTTTATTGCTGCTGTACATGGCAACTAACCCCTTCATGCAGGCTGATAACAGGCGTCTCCTCCAGGAACGCAGCTCCTCTGAGTTTTCAAGCACTCTGGATATGGCATCTGCCACTGCCCAACTGCAGAGAGATAGTGATTTATTTTTTTGTTCATGTTGAATTTGCTTTTTGTATATGTTAAAGGTGTCTTGCTGCCAAAGTGCAGAGCGACAGATTCTGTGAGGAGAGGATGCTGTTACTGCTCACAGGATTCGCATTCAGGACAAGCTGAGCCCCGAGAGGGCAACACACACTGCCCACCTCTCTTCGTTCCCTGCTCTCTCAAGAGCAGCAGGAAGCTGGTCCATCAGGTTGTGCAGCCCTTTGCTTTCTGAAGATGGCAACAGCCTTGAAAGGATCTGCAGTTTCTCAGCAGCCTCACACGACGCTTCCGTGTCCTGAATTCCAGCGCAGAGCTCCTTCCACAGAGCTTTCCTCAGGACAGGGGTAACAGCAGAGACAACTGCAGGGAGAGCAGAGGTCACGGTTTCCACCACCTACAGGTGTTAAACAACAACACACTAACTCCAAATCACTTTCTAACCCAGGCCCAGATTACTCAGTTTCCAGGACATGATGCTACAGCAGCTGCTAATCTGCTACAGAGAAGTGCTAGAGAAAGGCTCAGTTCTTTGCCCATCCTTTACTTTCCCAGGTGCTGACAAGGTCTTTTCACTGCTTGACCTTGTAGGTAGAGCTACAGCTACAGTCAGCCTGTTTCCTTTGCTATTTATATTTCTGGGCTATAGGAGAAATGAAATCAAAGTGATCCTGGTTTTTCAAGTTGAATCCTAACTCCTCGTTTTGCTGGTAGAGAATTTAACACCCTTGTCCATCAATGTAATGCTGCTGTGGGTTTGGAAAGGTCTGGACTGCCAGCTTAGGAGGGCACGTAGCAAGCTGTAGTTGGAGATTTGTTTTAGAAGAAAATTTTGGCCTCTGCAAAAGTGAAATCTCAGATTCTGCAAAACCATCTGGCTGGTGTGTTCCATCTGTGCCTAAGCAAAAGGTTTTACCTCCTGTACTAAACCAAGAGAAGCACACGAAGACAGATTTTCACAGGCACCAAGCATTAAATAAGGGCTTCAAAAGAAATCTGTGCAGCAGTAACTGTAAGAACATTTGGCTTCATTCTAACAGCCAACCCTCAGCACAGCCTTTTACCCTTAGTGCTGCAGAGGTACTTACAAGAGTCATCAGAAGACAGACACCTAAGTTTTATCACCTCTACTTATTGTGCAGAGGGTCCAAGACTCCCAAATCGTAAACAGGGATCAGTGGTTCCTTTACCTGTGGAAGGTCGGGTGAAATCATCCTGGTCTCTGCATTGCAAATACACGTTAATGAGTGGGAGAAAGCTTTCCATGTGCTTCCTGAGGTACTTCCCAGTGGCACTGCTCAGGCACCAGAGCTCAAACTGCAGCAGGTGAGTCCTGGAGTGCTTGATCAGCATGGCCACAATGGCAAGGGAGGTGTGGGAGCACTGGGTGAGGCAGTGAACCTGCACCTCAACACTGACTGCGTGGGCAAGGACTGGCTCGTTCTGGAGAGCCTGAAGGAAAACCTTCTCCAAATCCTTGCTGGCTGATGCTGACATCAATATCCCCAAAGCTTTAATGTGCTCTGTGGATAGCAGGAGCTCTCCTTGCTGAGGCTGCCTTTGGTAGCTGTCTGTGAGGAGCTGCACCAAAATCTGTCCATAGAAGCTCAACTGTTTCCCTTTTTTAGGGGATTTTTCAGATTTCTGAGCAGTCAAGCTTGTCTCGGGAAGTCTCAGCATGGTTAAAGTGATGTCCTTCAGCTGAGCTGCACTCATGTACATGTGCAACTCCTCCAGAGCCTGCAGCTGATGAGATTTCCTGGGAGAGATCTGGCTGCTGTTTTTCCCCACAGCCTGTAGCTCTTTCAAGACAGCTTTTGTGATAGCTTCGAAATACTTGGACAACACGTGTGTGTGATCCGCTGTGGTGCTCTGAAGGATGGAGGCACCCGTTTTCAGCAGCTGGAGCACACCAGAATTGAGGTGAGCTGACAGGAGCTTCACAGTGACAGGGTTCAAACCAGGCTGAGGAACGGAACGTAGTTCTAAAGCCAGGAACCAACTCTCCAGCACAGGATGTCCGAAAATTAACATGAGTGTTTCTTCCAGGGTCTGTAACAGATGGTTGTAACAATATCACTGAATGGAAAATTATAGAGTCTGAGGTAAAAAAATAAAAGCATTCATCTATATTCTAGTCTCCACAAATTCACAGAACAGATGAAAGAAGGGAAAAAAATCACTCCTCCAAGAACATAATTTTCATAACCAGGCTTTATACAGGGCTTAGGAAATACACTTTTTTTCTGCAAAGTTGATCTCTTTCAGGACCTCTCCTGACTGTGCTCCTGACAGCTCAGGAGTGAGACTGTAGATGATGCAGCTGGGTGAGATTTCCAGACAGTACTTTTTTAACTGCTGGTCCACATGCTCTATGTTCCTAACTTCTCCTCTGAGACCTTAACAGCATCTGTGGTAAGGAAAACTATTTCCCTAGAGAATAAATCAAATCAAAATTTACTAACAGGTGCCTGTGTATCAAGCATCTTGGTACCTTGTCATTTGAAGACTCCTCTGTGATCAGAGATTCCTCATCCACAAAGAGATCTGACTCAGTCTGATGCTCCTCCCGTTTCTGTTGATGATCCAACTCTATCTGATTGCCCCGGCACAACAAGTTGTTCAGCAGGTCCACATAGAGGTCCACAAGTTGAGGGCCAAAAGTTTTACCAAGCTGTGAAAATAAAAACACCTTGGAAATTGAGAAAAGAGAAGGATGGGAGCAGAAGGATAATTATCCAACAGGAATGGAAGTTAACTAAGAGCTACTTAGATTACAACATCTTCTGGGAGAAGGAATCACTCACCTCTATAGAGACCTGATTCTAGGAAAAGTCTCAGGATGCCAAATAAATATTTATAGATTTTTATCTATACTGTGACTTCTGGTGTAACATAGGCCAGTGAATTTTACCCTCTGGAAAGGCTTCTTAGTGACACCCAGGAGCTGGATTAAATTCTCAGGTTTATTTGCACTCACACAGATCAGTAAGGCTAACCCACACAAAGTAAATCCAAGACTCCTCAACAATCAGAAGAACAGACATTTCTTTACAAATTAGGTGCAGCTTTGTCTGGTGCTCTGTAGCCTCAGTGAGAGCCAAGCACAGGAAAAAGCTGCAGAACTGAATCCTAAGGTTTAACAGCCAGGTCATTTGTACTTTCTGAATTAAAATAAACCAAACAAAGCCACAATATTATTATAACATTGCTCTTACACTGCTGAAGCTCTCCACTGTGGATTTCAGGTATAGCAACACATGCTTTACTCCCAGCAAAAGCTGTTCAGGTGGGAGCTGGGAAGCCAGGTCTCTCAATTGTGTCTGGATACCATCTTCCAGTAAGGTCTTGCTTCCCCTCTCGTAGGCTCTCTTTAGCAAAGTGGTAAATACAGAATCCAGGGTCACAGCAGGTTCTTTGCTTACCTCTTTGTGGGTTTTGAACTGTTTAAAAATAGAAAAAAGCATGAGGAAAATAATGATGAGTACGAATCAAAAATTTCTTCAGCTATCTTTGCTTTCAAATGAGCTCTGAGCTGAGAGCTGGATGAAGCTCCAGGAGCACAAGGCCTGCTATCACAGGAGCTGTCCCGAGGGGAATCTACCCTTGCTCGCTGCTGGGCTAACAGGGAAACACCCACACCCAGCACAGGGTGTGTGGGTATATTCTCAACCCACTTCTGCCACTGTGAACTGGCTCCTGAGGCCACACCACACGTCAGGCTGTGCTGTGCCTGGTGAGGAGCTGTGTCTGTGTGACTGTGTACAACTCCTGAACCCTAGCACCACTTCCCAGCCACCCAGACCTCTTGTGTCCTTAGAGAGAAGCTCTCGAGCAAATTTGTGTCCCAACGTGATCAAGAAGCAATACAGAATTAGCTTAATGTGAACTGTACTTTCTGATGGGAATGTAACCTTTATAAACTGGGAGGTTTTACAGGAATACTGGCTCAAGCATTCAGTGACTCCAGGTATTCCATACCACAGGTTCCTGAGATTGCTGGGGTATCCACAGTTTATAGTACTGGTTAAACTGGCAGAGCTGAGGGTACTTGGAAACTTTCAGGGACTTCAGATCTTTATCATAGAGCTGAAACATCAAGCAGAGGGCCAAGGGTTCTCTCTGAGAGTGCAGGAGGTCAGTGAAAACAGCAACAAGGTACTCCACAATGTGTGCTCCTAGAAAAACAAATAAAAAAATGGAACTTCTATTGACAGAAGTAATCTGCATGAGCAAAGACACAGGGGCAGCAGTCTTTCCCTAGGGCCTGGGCAGCAGGCCCCAGAGCATCCTTTAGGGAAGTACTGAATAGGATTAAAAGGTGTTTGTGGTAAGCCAGACAAATGTTCCTGACCCACTGAGCTACCTGGAAAATCAGGTTTCCTTGCAGATAAGCACAAAACTAGTTCTGCCTTCACTGTGTTGTGCTAAACAGGCCTGTATTTTAACATGATAAAGACCCCAGCCAAGTATCACCTAAGAGGAGAACTGATTTGTACCAGGGGCACACAGCCAGGTTAACATGTGTGAGGTAAAGAGGGAATCTCTTTCAGAACTGGGACTTCTCAGTCCCACCCCAGCTGCTCCTCAACAGCACACAGAACTTAGCGAGGTGCTGTGGGGCTTGGCAAATCCTGCTCCAAGACCACCTGATGCCCCTGTGACTCCAACAGTTTCCTTAAGGATGTGGCAGAACCTGGCAACATTCATCACCAGAGCTTCATCTCTGAAGAAGTTTTCTTTGGAAAATGCATCCATTTCCTACTCAACAGTGCAGTCCCTTCTCCCACTGCCTTGTCTCTATGACAGAGCTGTCTACAGCCACTGACACCACCTTCCTCTCATGATCCACACACTCTGTGCTTAAAACATTCAGTCACTGAAGCCAACTGCTTCCAGACCAAGACTGTCCATGCAAGGACAGTGTCTCCTGTTTAGGGTCAGGAAAAAAGGACAGAAGCACCTCATAGTGCCTCTCTTGAGCAGGGAGCACCACTGATCAACCTCCTTCTGCTTGCAACGAAGATAATAACATATCTTGAGGAGTTCACTGGGTAAAAATGATCCCACTTCCACCCCGCTGGCAGAGCTGATACACAGAAACAAAAGTCTGTACCTGTTCCATTTTCAGACTGAAGCAACAGTACATTCCTGGCTTCTAACGCCGCAGGGACAACAGCACTGAATGGAAATGTCTGAACAATCATGTCTTCATTTAAAGTTAACTCAATTTCCTCATCTAAGCCATCACTGCCCTCAATCATGACATCCACCATATCCAGGACATCTATTAAGTGAAGAAAAAAATGTAAGCAGAGGATTCACACTAACTGGAAAACAACAGAGGTAGAATGCAGCACTCCAGGAACACAGGCACCAAGTCTTGGAATTCTCTGTCATTTAGGAGTTGCCACTTACCGTCAATGTGAGAGATGGGAATGCTGATGTTATCAGAGTCCTGTTTAAGCACATTGACCTGGAGCACGCTGGCTTCCTGAACCAGGTCTGCTGCCTTGTCTGTGTAGGGATAGGGGTTTGTCACCAGCTTCAGCAGGACCTGCCAACAAAGGTTGAGAGAGAAAAGTAAGTGCACAGGCTCTTAAGTGTGTGGGAACCACATCTTGTTAAGAAAGACCATGTGCTAAAAGTGGTTGTAAGCTGGGCAAGTTTTAGGAGGACAAATTCCATATCACTTTTGCAGGAATCTGCCTGTGGTTCCTGCCATACAGGGTACGCTGGGTCAGATGGAAAAAGAAACGTCCACTGCAATTTGGCACTAAAGTGCTACCATAGACTGAGTCCCTGGGGAAACTGCACTGAAAAAGAAGCACTGGGCATTTTAACATCCTGAAGAGTAAACAGGAAACGTCAACTTTTTTTGTAAAAGATTACAATTTACTGAGGTCTGGTAATTTTGGCAGGTAATGCCATTCTAGGAGGAGATAAATGTTACCCACACATACAACACTATACCCTTATACCAACAATGCTATAATAACAGCTTATCTTCTGGGATTTAATTTTCCTGCAAATCATTTTGCTGTCCTCCCATCAAGACAAGAAAGATGTCAGCCCTGTATAAAGAATGACAAGCACTGCTTTTCTCGGAATTCATTCACTGGTCTTTGACAGATTTCTCAAAAACAGCAACAAATTCCCTAGTTCCCACTAACAGTATTGTTGGTATTGTTTATCCAGCTAATTTGGACACCGTTACCCTTTCCAAAAACTGAATCACTGCTTCCTTTTGGTCTTCTTTTGTATTATCCAAGTGTTCCAGCCAAACTGAAAGTTCCTTCCAGGTGTACTCAAACACCCCACTGTCACGTAAAACCTGTCCAGAAAACAAAGGGAGGGGTGTGTAAAAAAAAAACCCAAAACACCTAAAATACAGTACACCCCAAAGCACAGATCTTTTTGTATAGCAATTTCATGTTTTCTCCTTGGAAAGAAAAAAAGAACAGGCTGATGAAAAGAAGTATCTGTCACTCTCTTCTCACCCTCTTTGTATACAAAGGAAGCTATCACAACTCATTTGTTCTACATTTAATCTGCGTACAACACCAACAGCTACAAAAATAACTGCTGCTTACACGAATCTGACAGGCTAATTCATTACAATAAAGAAAAAACGAAGGGAAAAAGATTCATTTTAACGTAATTGACTATTTTTGGCAGGGCCTCAAAATAGAAACACGCAGCTCTTGTGAAAACAGGCAGGAACAGAATGTGAAATCCAAAAACATGCCTGCGATTATGTGGCACTGTGTCGAAAAATAAGCAAAACACACCCGTTAGCTTCTATTCTTAGCAGCCTTTCTGCTGACGTAACTGCCCTGACTTTCCTGCTCCTGCATTACCTCCAGTGAAAATGCAGTGGGACTGAACCTGAAAGAGGACACCAGACTGAATCAGGCATCCCCCATCCCCATTCAGCAAAAAGAATCCAAATACACCACAAAAACAGTACTGGGAGACAGAGTTAACCTGAATTTAATCCCCTGCAGGGATCAAGAGCAACTAAAACCTAATTCAACCACTGTAACTTCAGTTCAGTGGACTGAATATTACAATTGCATCCTGTGACTGAAGCTAAATGCAGAGATTAAGTGCACAAAGCTGTACAAACTTGTGTGCCACTAATACAGGACACTGCAGGAAGAGCCCTGTCCAGGGCCCAGAACAGCTTCTTGGATTTTCTCTTTGCATTTATTCCTAATGCAGATCTCTACCCCTGCTTAGATAACTAAAAGATGTCCTGTTTTAAGATACTGAAAACAACAGCACCTGGTGCCTTCATGGGCTTGCAGTTGATCACACTCCTGAAAAGTCAGATGATAACTTATTTCAATGCACAGAAGGGGATTTTAATTCAAAAGTACTCCTTGCATCAAAGCTTGTATCGGACTGTAACAAAGACAACTATTTTGCAGGGCCAGAGCAGACTAGCTAAGGCTTTTTAGGAAGGCTGGAGTGACGAAGTACAGATTAAATAAATGAGGGTAAGAAATAAAAACAAAAAATCATCTCTTCTTGATCCATGTCAAGACCTTTGCAGGCACAAGCTACAATGATTTATCATGATGTCAGAATTAATTTAGCCTAGGGGGGTGAGCAAAGATTAAAGACATTTTCTTTAATATTTTACCAACTGTTGCAGCAAAGTCACTTGACAGCATTTACTTTCATAGAATATTTAGCTAACAGGCAGTTATCTGACAGTAAATTCCAAGAACAGTCACAGGAAAGGAGATTCTCTGGGCCACACAGCTATGCAGTAAAAGTATCTGCTTTAAGAAAATATTTTACAGTCCTGAAATTTCAGACCAGTAGGATATAGTGAATATCCTGATTTTTCAGTTCAGATGCTTACCTTGATGATCAGTTTTTTGGTGGAAATTTTCAGATGAGAATGGTTACTTGTAACGAACATCTTCATCAGTAAATAGAAGACTGATTTTTCACCAGACACCTTCGCTGCCTCAGAGATATCCTATAAAGGAAAAGTATATTAAAATTCCCCTGCTACAGCAACACTGTACAGGATTATGTTGCACTGAGGCAGATATGTAAGACATTATTTTATAGACCTGTTCAAAAATCCCAAGGCCGGAAACAAATGGGATCATTTACACTACTTTGCATTCAGTGAGCCAGGATCATTGTACTCATTTGTACAATGTTTGTTTGGAAAGCAGAAGAAGAGACCAGCAATAGAAACACCAACCAATAAAAGGGGTCCAAGATAAAACCATTCCCTCCCCAAACATCTCCTCCTCCTGTTATCACAATCCATGGGAGTCTCTGTTTCCCCCCAAAGCTTAGCCCACTCCTCTCTCCTCACATGACAAGCAGGCTCTTGACAGTGTCCTTATTTTACAAGCCTGCAGTAAAAAAAGAGAGCTAGGGACCTGAAAGTTTCCGGGAATTATAGAGAGCACTAAAAAATGTTGAAATCTTCCCTGGGAACAGGTAGGATGGCTCCCATCAGTGGCTCATTTCCTTGGTCTGAAAGCTCAGGCCTTCCAGACAAGTGGAAACCAGCACATTCTCACTCATGCCCCTCTCCAAAGATATACAGAGCTGAGGGAACCTTGTCCAGTGCTCATCAGGGAAGTGAAAACTGCTGACATTTTGTAAAGCCTTTCCAGCTCAGAGGAGATTTTTCACTGATGCTGAGACTGCAATTCCTACCGGGTTTACAAAAAGGTCACCTCCTAAAATGACTGGACCGGGACTAGTTTAAAACTAGGCAGTGCCAGGTGGAAAGATTTGAGGATAAAAGGCCAAGGAAACATAAATTTGCATCCAAGTCTCTTACCTGTACTCTGAACCAGGCAAATTTATTTGCAGGAAGTTCCAAAGCCACTCTCAGTATGTGGTGCTGCAGGAGAGGAGGGACCTCTTCCCGGAGGCCCTTTTCAGTGACGATACCTGAGGTGTCAAAGAAATACAACCAACTTCAGCCTGGTCCAACTTCCTGAGATCTCAGGAACACTCATATTTTAGGGTTTCAAACAGTCACTGTGAGACAAGCTGGCAATCCACCAATTTTCATAGCATGGGATCCCTAAACACACTGACAACTATGTTTGGCCCACCCACGGTGGGAATCCAGCCCTCAGAGGTAGAGTCCAACAACTGCCCCCAGCACAAGCCATCACTGCTTCATGGGAATACAAAATTTATCAGTCTCAGCAACCCTGCAAAGCTGTGACCTACAGGAAGTACAAAGGATGGATGAACTGGAAAGCAGGACACAGAATTTAAGTCAACAATAAATCTTAACGCTCATGCTATGACAATATTTGCTCCAGACAATGGAACTTTAAACTCATGTCTCTCCCTACGTCACTTCTATCACCCACTCCCAACATCTGCTATGGCATAACCTCAGTTATTCACCCCACAGATCACAGAGCTGTGAAGACCCTTATAGTGTGACCAAAACCTGCCCTGCCCACCCCTGAACTGCAGGCAAGTTCCACGGGGAGATCAGCTGCACAAAGCTCTGGTGTCCACGTGCTTTTCGTAGTCTGTGCAGGACACTGTGGCCCACATTAGAGAGAGCACAATACATCTTAAACAGTCACCACAAAGGCTATCCAGTGGTAAGACCAAACAATAAAACTCCACCAGATACTTAAAGAACATATTGCTACAAGGTAGAAAAACATGATGCACTTGGTGTGCATGTTTTCATCAAGGTGGGGGGGAGGAGCAACAGAACTCTCCCTCTGACATTCGAGAGAACAAAATCTCATGATTATTTTACACCATCATTTTCTACCACGTCACCTTTCTTCAAAATCAATATCCAGGCTCACTTCACTGCATTTGTTTGAGAATGACATTTCACTTTCCAGCCTATTCAACTTCATTATTTCATAATGTAACCAAACAGACCCGCAAAGACATTTCTGTCTCACAAAAAGGTGTCCTGCCTTTTGTCCAGTTTGAAGTAAACAGACCAGTAAGTAATAATGAGATAAACAGGGTATGTGATTTGGTGAGTCAGCAAGTAGACAAACCAATTAAATGTGCTTTGACAGAGGGAGGGAAAACCTCATGCATGAGACAGTTGATTTAGAGGGGGGTTTTGTTTAAAGCCCCTTTTTCCCCTGACAGAGTTTAATTAAGGCATTTACATAACTCCCATCCTTACACATCACAGGCCTGCCTAACACAGAGATAGCTGCTCTAGCTGGGTGGCCTACAAGCTCTGGTGGCCCACAGTCAGCAGTGGTGCCCAAGCAACCCTCTGTTCTCTCCCCCAGACTTGTGCATGGCTGTATTAATTGTACCACAAGCAGCACTGGAGGACCTTCCTAAATCTGTCAGGCATGATTTGCCCTTAGTGAAGCCACACGGGCTGTCACCAATTACCTCTGTGCTTTCCATGTGCCTTAGCTTAGTTTCCAGGAGAATGTGCTCTATGATCTTGCCTGGCACAGAAATGAGACTGATTGGTCTGTAGTTCCCTGGGTCTTCCACTTTCCCCTTATTAAAAACGGGGCTATATGTGCACTTTCCAAGTCAGTGGGAAGTTCACTGGACTGCTCCTACTTCTCAAAATATGATGGACAGTGGATTAGCCACTTCCTCTGTCAGTTCCCTCAGGACCTGCAGATGAATCTCATCAGATCCCACGGCCTTGTGCATATTCACGTTCCTTAGATGGTCAGGTCTCCCATTTCCTTCCAGAGAGGGCCTACATTATCCCTAATCTTTCATTAGCAACGTATCTATGGAAACCCTTCCTGTTGTCTTTGATATTCCTGGCCAGACTCAATTCTAACCGGACCTTGGCTTCCCTAACCTTGTCCCCAGCTTCCCTGTGTAATTTCCCTATATTCCTCCAAGGCCATCTGTCCTCACTTCCACCTTCTGAAAGCTTCTTTTTCCCCTCTGACTTTGCTCAGTAGTTCCTTATCTGTCCATGAAGGCCTCCTGGTATTTTTGCCAGATTTCCTCCTCGTCGTGATGCATCGCTCCTGAGCTTGGAGGAGGTGATCCCTGTATATCAGCCAGCAATCTGGGGCCCCTCTACCCTCCAAGCCTCTGTCCCACAGGAATTGACCAAACAGGTCCCTTAACAAGCCAAATCTCCATTACAAGAGTTTTCAGAGAACACTGGTGAATTAGGATGTGCTCTCCCATCCCAAATTTTCTGTGAACTATGCTGTTCAAAACATTCTTTATCATCACAGCTAATAAGAGTTTGGAAATAGCTTTCTGATGTTGGGATTGTTGACAGAGGTCTAGGAGAAATCTAACTAAGAATTGAAAGTAAGCCTTTCTCAGAAAGTTTAGCATTCAAACCCATAAAGAATATGACACAGGAAGAAGAAAACTGTAGTACAGCGTAACACAGCTGAGTGTAGCAGAGCAGCTATGGAATTTAAGAGGGCAGAGTGCCAGAGCACTGCAGAAACATCAACAATAAATGCCAACACAATGAAGAAAATAAAATTAGTTACTTTTAGGAAACGGCTCTTTATCTCCACAGAAGAGCAAACATTCCCTTCTGCTGTGGGCTTTGTGAACAGCCAGAGAAAACAGTGAAGGAAAAAGAGATACCCATCACATACCTTTTAGCAGCTTGCTAAAATCAAAGTTGCTCCGTGCTACCAAGTGGGGCACAACCTTCTGATAAAGGCATATGACCTGAAGCAGTGCAGCTTTCAGAAACAGCGTCTCTGCGTCATCTGAACCTGAACAAAGTGTTTCCAGAATTAGCTTCTCCTTCCTTCATAACAAGAGAGCACAGTGTAGCCCCTCCATTACCCAGCATGAGAATTACTCACTGTATTTCCAACAGACTTGCCTAGGAAATGATCTACTATCTTCTAAACAAGAAGAATCAGAAAAACACTCATGGAATTCCCCAGTTTTCTACCCCAGTGTTCCTATGTGAATACTTTCAAAACTAAATCAGCTTATTCAGCGCTTAAATTGACAGCTGATGTTTCTAATTTGACTCAAAAGTGCTCACACATATAAAACACAACCTCAACGCTGTAAGAATCCCATCAGTCCCACTGCTGTTCCATTTAAGGCTGGACAACAGAAAAAAAGTGAAGGCAAGGACATGGTGGTGCTGCCGGTTTCTGGGCACACTACTTTTACCTCAGGGCAGCTGGGTTCGGCTGGGGAAGCGCAGGAGACAGTACACTAAAGTTCGTTGCTAATTTGTTATTTCAGTTAAAGGTTTCTTTCTTTCTTTACTTCCCCCTTTTCAAAATAATACCTTCTCAGTGTGACCTCTTGGCAAGAGGCAGACAAGTAACTGTACGAGAAAAACACCAACACCACTTAAGGCAGCTGTTTACTTCTTAGGAAAAGCCCTTTCAGCAGCTAAATGTTTTTTCGGTTTGTAACATGAGGACGCATAAAAGCTACTTGTTATCCAGTCCCTAACGAAGTGAAGCAAAGTACATGAAGGGCAGCCAAAACGTTTAACACCTACTTTTTTCCTGTTAATTTGGTCTCCCTCAGGGAGCTATGAAGAACTGGATGGATGCCATGGATAAACTTTGTTTGCCTGAGTCTCAACTCCCATTACAAAAGAATTCTCTGGTGGTCACAGTGCAAATAAAGCTGCAATGGGTGAGCTGAGAGTAAGTGGCACAGCATTATCACCACAGTATAAATATAGCAGAGAAACTACAGCTACAGTCCTGAAGAAATCAGCTGCTCCACTGGTTTCCACAGGCACTCGGCCAACCAAGCCTTGGAGTGTCAGTGCTGACAATTACTCTGCTGCCCGAAGCCACGCACAGGACATCCACTGAAAAATCCTGCGCTCCAGGAAGTCTCTCTGTGGAATATGCCCTGGGAAGGACAAAACTGGCTGCAGATTTATCTCCAGCCTACAAGTAAAACATGGCAGGCCACAGGCAGTACTGAAACTCCCCATTCCCTGCAATGGGACTATGGAAACAGGCCCTCCAAGAGAGGGACACTGGGTTTGTGAAAGGAAAACTGAAGCCTTCACTCCAATCCTCTCTCAACTCTTTCAACACTTTGAATGTTTCTACTCCTGTGTTACAGCAACACAAGTATTTATGTAGCCACACTAACTGCTTCAGAAAAGTGACCTCATGGTAAAATAACTTGCCCAAACAAAAATCTGCTGTGATTCTGTGACAGCAGAAAGTCAAACTTTAAGTTCTAGTAGCAATGGCACCCCATTTATTAAACTGTGTTCTCAGGCTGCCCGAAGAACCAAACAAAGACAAGTTGAATAGTAAATGCACAGATGAGATCTGGACTCTGCTGAAGTTACCAGCCTGACATGGGATGAGGGTTTCACAACACCCATTCACACACTGATAAGAAGGGGTGACTCCACCTGCTTTGCCTACCATGCTGTTCAGCAGCTTCTGCTGTCTCGGTCGTTGCCTTCCCAGTGGAGGTGTCACCTTCCCTTTTCTCCTCTGGGCCATCATGGTGTTCTCTCCCTTGCTTCAGAAGAGACTGCCAGACAGCCACAATGTTGTTCATGTCTGGTAAAAGCTAAAAGCAAAAAAAGGATAAATTCCAACAGCTCTCCTGCGTAAGACAAAGCTCCTGTGATAATAATATCCACAGGATAAATCACTCCTGTGATAAATATATTCACAGTCAACCAACATGAGGATTTGCTGCTCTTAACAAAGCTTAGAACTGATCTTGTGTGCTACCAGGAAAAGATCTGAAATCAAACAGTGTTCTTTCACTTCTGAAGAACATCAGTACTGGAAAGAACATATTATTGAAAAAGTTTCCTGTTTGGTCCTTCTTCCTCATGGTATATTTTCAACTCAAGTGCTACTTTGTCTAGTAACTTCTGAGTACAGAAGTTGCTTCCTGCTCTTGGAATTCATCAACAGCTGTCACTGTTGCAAATCTGTCTCACAACTAAATTTTCTTTGCATTCCCATCAGCCAGCTGTGCTAGGAAATGTAGGATACCACCTCACCAGTTACCAACACCTTTTCATCCACAGCCTTCTCCTCCCCCAGGATACCATCTCCCGGCTCCCAGGCTGCAACCACGTGGGGAGAAAATGCCGAGGGGAGCAGTGTCCTGCTGCCTGCAAAAGGACTCACGCTAGGCCCCAGTTTTTCTCTGTCCTTTGTACCTTGCTGATGGCTTCTCTGTACAGCTGCACAAACTCCTGCATCACTGGCAGGGTGAAGATTTCTGACCTTTGCCAGGTTTCCTCAGTCAAACAGTACTCAATGTTCTTCAAGGCTCTCCTCAGCACCATGGACACCAGTGACAGGATGTTGTGCTTCACTGCTGAGCTGGGTAACTGAAAGAAGGAAGCTGAATTCATGACATTTCAGTGATTCCTCTTATGCTTCGCATATGATTTGTACTTTGATTACGTGTTGAAATTTGTCAATTAATTACTTATTTCCTAAATCTTGGCTTTCAGGAAAGAATCCACAGGTTTTCAAATTTCCAGCCTAAACTACTAGTGAGCAGTGAAAGGTACCTGAAAGTAATACCAATGGGTTTAATTCATTTTCCAGTGGTTCCCCAAGCCAGATTTATGCTGGGACAGACAATACAAACCACATGTAATAAACCAACTTAAACTTTTTGGATGATCACACACTTAAAACAGCATCGACTGAGACAGAAAAAAACATTGAAGTACTACAGATGCTCTTACATTTAACCCTTGGGTGAACATTATTTTATTGCACACTGCAGGGATTGTTGTTACCATCACCATGGAAAGCAACCTGGGAAGAGGGATAAATTCTGAAGTCTTAAAAGAATTGGAGATCTCTGGTTGAGCTTCATAGATCTGAAACAAACAAACAAACAAAAAACACTAAACAACACAAAACTATTTAAGCCCCATTGACATAGCCCTGGAGATGACAGCTTCTTCTGGGGAGCATATTACAGAAGGGTTTTGACTTGTCAAAAGTAACAGCAACAAAAAATATCAATTTTTATGCAGAAATGCTACAGAAGACTCCCCCTACACAACTAAATGAAACCTCTGAATGTAACTTGCATCCCTGCTAAAGGTCACCACTTTTCAACAAACAGATTCCAGGTCCTACTTGCCCATTTTAAGCTACTAAAAAAGGAGTCAGGGGAACACCCAGGCAGGACTGAAGGTTTTTCCAGCTGAGCTTTAATGATGCATGTCAAAAAATGTGTCATCGATGTGATGTTTTCCACTGTTTCTTATACCAATTCCTTCTTGCCCAGTTTAGTGAGAAGTTTATAGACCCTCCTGCTCTGAGCAGGGCTTTTTACCACCCTCCACACTCTTACCTTCTTGAGTAACTTCATATTGTCCATCCAAGCAGACTTCATCCTAGGAACAAAGGAATACTGGGTCTCCTTGAAGTATCTATTCAACAAATCTGGGCATACTTTGAGAATATTCACCACGAGATCAGCAACCATTTCATCTTCTGTTGCGGTTTTTAAACCAAGCAGAAAGTGCAGAAGTACCACATTTCCTCCCCTATTGAAGAAAAAAAAAAAAAAGAAGTTTAAATAAGAAACCCTTATTTTAACACTTCATATGGGATGTGAACTCTGCAGCTCCTCTAACTGTTAACTGAGGTGAAGACCTCTCACACTCCTGGCATAATTTCTAAATTTATACTCAGAGAAGTAAGAACTGAATTTACCTCCATGTTTTCTGCATGACAAATGGTAATTACTTTGAATTAATACCAGACATTTCAGAGCAGACATAGTAACTAGTGAGGTCTCTCTTGTTCCTAGGACAAAATCCATGTACAATTCCAGCTTGTCCAGTGACTTACTTGCCAGAAGTTCCAAGACTTGGATCATAGAACGTTATGCCATGTTTCAGAGAGCAGCAGAGGTCCATCAAGAAATTATGCACCAGTTCCCGTACCATCGTCTTCCCCACCTCTTCAGAACTCTGGGTCACCTATAAAAACCAAAAAGGAGTAAAAAAGGCATACAGGATTTGGTATCAGAGCAGAAAATCTTACATCAATTTCATTCTACATTTTATGAAGCTCCTTTTACAGAAATTCTAAAAGACAGTTAGGCTTTTGTTCAGATGAAGAAGAGAAACTTTGGGACCCATTTCTCCCAGGGTAACAGATCTGCACTACAGTCCTGGCAGTCAAGGAGGGGAAATAAACCCTCCTGCTCAAGCAGTGAGAAGCAAAAGAAATTTGGTGTTTCTTTTTAAGCAGCCTCAGTAGATCCCTCTTCTTGAGCTCATCAAGGTTCAGACCAACTGGGAGCTGTTTCAAAACCTGTGGGCTGCAGGAACGGGGAAAAAGAAAAGGCAGCACAAAGACTAAGAGTAATAAAGAAATGACCAGACCTCTAAATCCCCAGGGCTGACATCAGTAATCCCATTCCACCGGTAAAGCGAAGCAATGTGGATCAACACTTCTGCAGTAAAAAAGCGAACCTTCTGGGTTTTGGTGATACTTTTATTTTGAACCACCTGAAAATGATGAAGAAAAACTTAAAAAACTCTTCTATTTATCACAAGTTATCACGAAGTAACGGTAAACTAGCAACAGGCTTCACTCTTCTCATACACACACAGCTGGCTCTCCTCACTAGAGCTGACAAAAGGTTCTGGTTTTGCTTCTGCTTCTGTCAACACTTCTCTCACACTCCTGCTCCACCTTGACTCTACACCAGCCTCTGCAACCCCTGCACGTGCCACACAGGACAGACCTTCAAGATGAATTAAAGAGCACAGAACACCTTTAGAGTACTACACCCACAGACTGAGACCAGCCAAACCTGCTGGTAGAGATGGTAAAGCCTGCTAAGTTCTCAAAAGTTCTTCTGCTGTGTTTCATTGTTGGCAGTGTTTTAATTCTCATTTTCCTTGCTCAGCTGAAGAAGTCACATAGTGTGTTGGGGCTCACCAATAGTGTAACAGCACATGATGTATGATTCCCACATAGGAAAAGCTTCATTTAAAAAACAAAGCTCCAAGGAGGTTTATTTGTACATTTAAATGGTAACTTTTTTATTCTTTTTTTCCCCCCTGTTATTGCAACAGCAAAATGAAAGAACATTTTTCTCTTTAATTTGCCAGTTGTGAAAGGCTGAGTCTGAGGAAGGTTCTTGTGGTTACACTCTAAATTTGAAACTATTTTTCCTTCATTCTCTCAGCTGGCCATACAAGAGCTTGTGCAACATTGCTAGAGAAGTTCAAAACAGAGATTCAAAAATCATAGATACTAGAAATGAAAACATTCCTAAAAACATTTTTATAGAAATAAAATACATCTCAGGTGCAGCTGCCGCCCCTACAGCAGTGACAAGCTGGTGCCTCACAGAGAAGAGGCAGAGCCGTGCTCAGAAGGTATGTGACAGAGCACAGGAAAGGCAGCCATGACTAACCCAACCCTCACACCTTTCAGCAATTCCTGCTTTCCAGTTTTCTGTCTCAACCTCGTTATAGTACAAAGGAATTTCTGTCTGCCATGAAAGAATCAAAAAAAACACTGTCAAAGGGGAGCATTCACCTTTCCAGCAGTACTTTCTGACAGCAGGTGGAATGTACCCTCTCTTTTTCACAACAAATTATCTCACAACAATTCCAACCCACAAAACCATGAGAATCTGCTGGGCACCACACACTGAAGATGAGCTGAAATTACCATCCAAGCATAAGCTATTGCAATGACTTCCTTTCAAAGAAGGCATTGGAAAAGCAGAACAAGCTTCAGTCCCAAAACAGTAATACAGCCACACTACCAACCTCCAACAAATATTATCAGCAACAGATACACTTACAACTTGTAGCAGCAGAACAATGGCATCTTAATATCTTTAAGAGCTGAACATTTTGTAAGAAATCACTGCAAAAATGCTTCCAGCAGCAAAGAAAACAGAAAACATGAGACAACACAATTTTGAGGGTATATCGTACCTTAGTTCTCAGTGTGGAGAGTAGAAGATTTACAGTAGAAACTCTGTCTTCCTTTACTTCAGAGCGAAAAATACCTGGAATGAAATCTAAGAAGACATTTCAAAAGTTAGGTGAATATGTGAAAGCTCTTCTCATATAAAAATGCTTCAGGGAATTCATATCCATTTATCTTCCATGTCATATTATTTACCCTTGCAGTTATATTTCAGGATGAATCAAAAGCCTGCAAGCAGAGTTCAGAAAGATGATGAGTCTGTACCCATAGTTATAAGCAAAGGATGCTGCCAAACCTACTTTCATCCTAAGTAGCTAATTTGCCACTTCTTGCTACAGTATTTTTGGTCCCAATGTGCTATTAAGTAAACTCCTATTTACTTGACTTGCAATTGTTTTCCTGAGTGATTCTCAAATGTTTGGAGGTTCTTAGACACCCTCAGTTTCTAGGGAACTTGGGGCTCTTGCAGGGGAAGGAAAGCCAGCTGTGCTGACTGGGTCTAGGTGTGCACTGCCATTCCCTGGCCTGAAATAATGAACCAGTGTCAGGGTAGCAGGAACAAGAGAAATAAGTAACTATGGCCAGTTCTCAGTCCCTCAAGTACGAGAAATGAACTTATGCCAGTAATGACTTAATGACATTTTTTTGAACAGTATTTTTAGATGCCTTCTGAATTCTTTCATAACCTTACCTAGGGTCACAACTCCCATGAGAAAGGTCACAACTCCCATGAAGTACACACAGTCTATTTAAAAAAATTTTAATGCAGCATACCCACTGTTACTGCCTTATGAGCAAGGCTGAAGGTCACAAAGCTTTTTTTCTACTTATTGACTCCAAGACCTCTAAACATTTACTTTTTTTCATCTGTGTCACCACAGACTTCCTATTTTTGCAAAGTTTTAGTAGACAGCATATTGTTCTCAAGCAGAAGAGGCACTCACTAGAATACCAAAGATGTTTAAAGTTTTTCAGGTAATAGGATAAAAAAAAATATTTTGTACCTTATTAGGACTATTTAAGTGGTTCACATTTTTTATTTGATCATATTTATTATTCCCTATGAAAGACTGTGCCTTAAAACCATAAAAACAACAAGCAATTACAAAGTACCTTTTAATTCCAGCACCTGTGTCAAGACTCCATTGTCACCAGCAATTAAAAAGGAGAGAGCAAACTGAATATAGGCCATGCGGACATCAGTTCTCCCCTAGAAATACAAAATACTGTCAGCACAGAGATTGTACATGACTGCAAAACCAACACTGCAACTGTTGATTATCCTGAGAAGTACCATAAGCATGTAAATTCAGGGACACCTTCCACTAGATCACGTTGCTCCAAGCCCTGTCCAACCCAGCCTGGGACACTTCCAGGGATGGGGCAGCCACAGTTTCTCTGGGCAACCAGGGCTTTGCAGTTCTCATAGGAAAGGATTCCTCCCTAGTATCTAATTTAAATCTACTCTCTTTTAGTTAAAAACACTTGCCCATCATCCCATCACTACATTCCATGATAGAGTCCCTCCCTGATTCATCATTTTTTTTCAAACTTTCCGTGCAAAATTAGGCTGCATGTAAAATTGTCTGAAAGAAGATACTGAGCAGGCAAAACATAAGGTGGCAGGGACTCATGAAAGGGTTGAAAGAAGAAATGAGTGAATGACGGAAAGAGTGAAAGAAACAAGATTTTGCTGTAAGTCTTGGGCCGGGTATTTTTGCATTAAAAACTCATCTCTTATAGCCAGTTGTGACATAATTTCACTGAAAGCCACACACCTTTAATCTGGTTTTGGACACTTTTTTCCTCATACATTACTTGCATATCTAATAAGCTTGTGGTCAAAAGATCAAACTCAAGCATTTAAAAGTAAGGGGTGGAAGTACTCCTGCAGACAACTTCTGCAGTAAGGTCAAAAACCATGGAATCTCATAGTCCCAAAATTATAAAAGGTGGCTGCAAGAAAAAGAGATGTGTTTGGTTTTTTTCCCTTTCTATTTGATTGCTTATATAAAAACAGTCTGATTTGTCACCACAGATGGAACAAACCCAGCACAAACGTACACATTCACTCTGCAAGTCACCTTAATATCCAGAAAATAATACTGGATTTATTATACACTTATATCTGGAATGACACATAAATATTCTTGTTCTAAAATGCTAGTTTGGGTCAATCCTGACTACTTTTAGCAAACAGAGAGGAAACAAGAAATAGTTTCCTCTGCAAAAAGAGTAACTTTTTCTACTCACTTGCACATTCTCCTTAAGGATTTCCAGCAAGAGATTACTTCAAACTCTTGCTCATATTTTCAAAAGCAGTTCCTCTGTGCTAATACTGGGCATTATCACATGGCACACAGCATCTTAATTTACCTTATTACACCTTTTTTTCAACAGTCCAGGCAGATATTTGTTATTGAAATCAAAGTGGCTATACACATCCCTTGCTGAATCCGGACCCTGGGCCACCATTGCCGACAGCAGTGTGAGGCACCCTCGGCTCAGCCTAAAAAAAAATGTAGAAAAAAATCTGCAGGTTAATTCCAGGACTATGAAATCACGTGACTAAAACTTTAAAAAGAAAACAGAAGAGAAGTTAAACCAACCAAAATA
Organism: Myiozetetes cayanensis; assembly: GCF_022539395.1. Taxonomy (NCBI): domain Eukaryota; kingdom Metazoa; phylum Chordata; class Aves; order Passeriformes; family Tyrannidae; genus Myiozetetes; species Myiozetetes cayanensis. Next base: position 15,724,402 of record NW_026087742.1, read on the forward strand.
ATTTTTTTAGGCAGCGATAATGGCAACTGGGAAGGAGCGGAGAGGGAAGAAGGAAGAAGGGAATGCCTATTTACATTCTTTCCCAAAATTAAGCTACAATCTGAGGTGGATATTCCCTTTATAAACTAAGTTAAAAGGAAGAAAGTACCAAAATTAAAACCTTGAAGATGTCCATGCTCATTGCAGGGGGGTTGGACTAGATGACCCTTAAAAGTCCCTTCTAAACCAAACTATTCTATGAACTCCCAAACTCACAGGAGTTTGCCTCTCATTTCAATGGGAATGACTGGGCCACTGGGTGCACGTCTGCAGACCTCCAGCACTTGAATAGCCACTGCCCATAAAGGGGATTGGAGTCTGTCCATCATGTTTCTGTCATGGACAATCTGTAAGAGCCACACGACTAAAACAGAGATCCCAACTGGACATACCACCACAAAAAAATAAAATCAATCTGCCCATCAAAGAGGTAGCACAGAAAATGCAGAGCATGTACCCTCAGAAATCTGCACACTCCTCTGTGCAGGTTCTAGGATTGCTCCAGAAGCTGGAACTTTTAAATGCTTAATCAGAAGTGCAGTTCTTGCATAGCTTCACAATTTCATTTACAGTACACCTATCCACCCATATTTGAGATTCTATATACAGTCAAAATACTGCAATGAGATCAAATGAGTGGTGCAGGAAGCACAGCTGTGTCTGTGAACTGAAATCAGAGAACACTTTTCCAATTCTGGGCTTCCCAAAGACCAAAAGACAAGTCCTTGGCCTTGGACAAGCCATTTGCAGTCTCTGTTTTTTTCTCTCCCTTCCCCTTCCTCCCAGGTTTGTATTAAAATGTCTCTGACACTCAGAACTTCTTTTGCCCTGTCCACTGGGCATGAGAAATTGTTGTTTAGACTGGCATAGATAACACAGAATACTTCAAATGACCTAAAATAACTTTAGATTTAACACACAGGAAAAGTTACAGAGCAAAAGTCACTCTGAAAGAAAAAGAATTCTATTATAAACATGGAAATCTGGCTCCAAAAACATAGGGAAATAAACCACTCACTAGCAGCTCTTTTTGCCATCACAAGACAGGCTGTTCAGCCTCTGTGAACCACAAGAAAGCCTGTTCCCCCCAGGGTGTTTCACCCCACAGACCAAGTAGCATTAAAATAACAGAACTCAGGATGTCCATGTCTACCCTCTTCAGCTTTCACCAGGACAGGCCCAACCAATGAAAACTTCAGCCTAAGGAAAGTATCCTACAGCATCAGCCTGTGTGTTGTATCAGAGCTTCCACCTTGCAAAGAGTTCCATAGGGTAATTATTTTATGACACGTGGAACAGGATCATTAAATAAAGGTGGGTGATCAGCAGTAAGTCAAGCTGAATTTTGCAGCATCTCGTACATATGTGCAAGACCCAGACAGCCCCTCAGGGTCAACTAACAGAGATTCTCCACAACTGCACCGAGGAGGCTTACCTGTGATTCTCAGAATACAAAGCAGCATAGACCAGTTTCATGTACGAATGAATCAACTTTTTGACAATGTTCATTCCCACAACAGAAAAATGGGAGAGGTCACTGGCTGTCCTCAGTAAAATGGCTTCTAGAGCTTGAAAGATTAACAGCATCTGCAGGATAAAGAAGTACGTTAATATCTGCCAATATCAGGTGTGACTTGAAATTATTATCTGAGCGAACATTAATAACCACCATTAATAAAAAGAATAATCCCACCGCATGAGGAGAGCTTCCACAGATGAAGGTGACATTAATCTCTGAATTCTCTTCTGAATTTAGAATTTCTCTTTGAAAAGATTAGTTCTGGGAAGCTTCGAGGAACCAATGTTTTAAGAGACAACTGCCAGGAACAATGAAACATGCTGGAGAAAACCATCCGAGCTGCTCCAGGCTTGCAATTAACTCCTTCTGGAGGAATCCAGAGTCCACACAGCATTGGGACCGTGCTGACTACATACATTAGCCCCGATTAGTAAAAGGATCTTGAGGAAAGCGTGTCACTGAACATGACATAGGTTGTCATTACACAGGTAAAAATTATAATCTAAGGCAAAGATTGACAACTGATGGTTAAAAAGAACGCCAATTCTATGCTGTAAGCAGATTTAAGTTAGCAACGCTGCCTCAGCATTCACAGTGAAAAGAGTTATTTAATTCTTTGTTTATTTGCCATAGTCTGGTGAGGATAAATTGTGCTCAGCTGAGAGGACAAAAATGAGGTCAACTTTATCAGTGACTTCCTAGAAATACTGATGTATCAGGCATATGTCTAGATATCTGAAAACAACTGCTGTCACTGGACTACTTTTGTTATGCTTTCTTAACTGCTTCTATTGATCCCCTTATTTCACAAAAGGCCTTTTGATAAAATTTAAAGAACCTCAACAGCTCGATTTGGACAAGATTACTGGTTGTGCATATTATCAAATCCAGGAACATCCTGGAAGTAAAAACGGTATTTCCCAATTGATAAGTGTTTCTGCCACTGTGACTCTTCAAAAAAAAAAAAAAAAAGCCAAACCAAAAGCATACTAAACTATAAGAGTTTTATTTACACCACAAAGCATTTATTCACAGAACCACAAAATATCCTGAGCTTGAAGGGACCCACAAGGACCATCCAGTCCAGCCCCTGGCCCTGCACAGGACACTCCGACAATCCCACCGTGTCTCCTGAGAGCGCTGTCCAAACGCTCCTTGATGTCTGGGCAGGTCTGGGGCCGTGACCACAGCCCGGGGGACCTTCTGTAGGTTCCCCTCCAGGGTGGGACGCAGCTCCCAGCCACTAAGCTACAACCCCCGCCCAGCTTACTTCGCTTTCGGGCCTCCTTTCTCCGTCCAGGAGCTTGAATATCTCCGCGCATTCCATGGAGATTTTCACGTATCCCTCCACGACATCGTACACCTCGGGCGACGGCAGCGTCTTGGCCACGGACACGAAGGTCTCCAGCCCTGCAGAGCCGGAGCGTCACCCGGGGAGCCACCGCCACGCGTGGGACCCGCTCTGGGCCCGCACGTGTCCGCGGCACCCCCACCGCCACCACCAACACCACCGCCACCGTCACCGCCACCCCCGCCGGGTCCCCCTGGGATCGCAGCAGCCCCCGGGGAGCCGCTCCCCGCCCGGGCAGGCCCCGCTCACCGCTGGCGGCGGCCGCGGGGTCCCGCAGCAGCGCCTTGAAGCGGGTGCCATTGAACTCATCGTCCCGGGCGCGCTTGGCCGCAGGCGGGCCGGCCGCGGGCTGAGCGCTCCGCTTCGCCGCCATGCGGTCCCCGGGCACGGCCAGCACCGCCCCGGAACGCGGCCGGGCCGCAGGAAGGGGCGGGCAAGGCTGGGCTGTCCCGCCCTCAGGCGGCGGGGTCCGGCGACTGCCCCTGCCCGGCCCGGCCGAGCACTCCTAGGGAGGAGCTGTCAGAGCGGTCGGAGCGCAAGGTGGCAAAAAGAGTTAAAAATAGATATCGTGGAGTGGTCTGGGTTGGGAGGGACCTTAAAGCTCCTCCAGTTCCACGCCCCTGCCTTCCACTGGACCGGGTTGTTCCGAGTGAAATACCGTAAAAAAGCCACCGTGATCCAGAAGAGGGCAACGCAACATTCGCGGCCCCTCTCAGATTTAGGAGTAACAAATGCTTTCGTGTCGATGGAGGATGCTGCGGTGTTTTGAGAACAGGTGGTGGAATATAAAGAATCATGAAATCAGCTGGGTTGGAAAAGACCTCCGAGATCATCACGTCCAACCCTTGATCCAACCCCGCTGTGGTTCCCAGACCATAACACTGATGCTACATCCAGTCTCACCCTAAACACCTCCAGGGACAGAAAATCCACCACCTCCCTGGGCAGCCCATTGCAATACCTGATTACTCTCTGTAAAGATCTTTCTCCTAATATCCAACCTAAACCTCCCCTGGCACAGCTCGAGACCGAGCCCTCCCGTCCTACTGACAGCCGCCTGGGAGAAGAGACCAACCCCCACCCGGCTAAAGGTGAAGTTAGAGGGCACAAAAGGGTTAAATAAAAGGAGCACATGAGACTGGAGGGAAAAAAAGGAAATGTGAAAATATGAATTGCCAGATATTAGGTAAAAGGGCTTTTTAAAAGTTACTTAGTAGAACAAGGCTAAAAAGCTGCGAGGTACATCACGCTCTGCCAATAATTCCTATTGCCAGAAATATTTAGACTCAGTACATTCCAACTATTTTTCTGCTTGTTAAGATGGCAGTACCATCTTTGGAATTCACTCCAGTCTAGCAAATTCTATGCAAAGACACAGAATATTCGGTTCTTCCATATAACATTATTGGTGGGTTGTTCTGGCTGATGGGAATCCTTTGTTTCAATGTTACAGTTTTCTTGAAACTTAACTGAAGGTAAACCGATATACAAGTACATTTGCAATTCCTAAAATTGGGAGGCATAGAAGATGGCAAGTACATAACATTTTCAAGAGAGAGTTTCTTTGGTTTTGAGGAGGTGAAAAGGAAGGCTAGAGCTCATAGAACTGGGAAAAAAAAAACCACACCTTGATTTAGCATAGCTTTTCAAAGGCTTGAAGTACCTATATTGAGATTTTCAAGGTAAAAATCCTAGCTGTCAGGCTTACAAACCTGAGAGCTACCATCACACCATCTTTCATAGGAGATCTACTATAAAAAAATTACTGCAAAAGGCTAGTGAAAATGTCTTTTAATTTCAACTTGAAGTTCAGTTATTCTCTCCCCTCACTGCCTCAGCAGCTGTTAGAGGCTTTAATTAGGATGGGGAGGGCTGGTTTCACTGCTGATTTCACTTCAAGATAGGTTACTTACATGTTCTGCTGTTGTGCATTTGCAAACCCATGTCCTTTTCTTTCTCTATTATATCTATGACAATTTTACTCCCCCAGGTCTGTCTTTTGGCAAGCTGCATTCATGGAGACTGAGACTGAGACATCAGGCTCAGACAGAGTTCATCTGCTCTTTTGTGCCTACATGTTCAACAGATGTAAGCAGTGGATGAGTCAAGTAGTAACTCCTGAGCTGCCCAGTTTTCAGTAAATTGAAGTATACTTCTGTGATTCTTGCCAGATGAACATATAATCGTATTCCTTTCTGAAATACTACCAGTTTTCCATTCGTTTCCATACCTAACTTGAGAGACCTTGAGCCATGACTTTTTCAAGGCTCCTGCAAAAAGCCACCACTTTTTCAGTGCTTTGACATTGATTCTGTGGCTTTAAAAAGCTGCTGTATTAAATGTCAAGTACACAGTCGTTAGTCATTTTGGAAAATCTTAGCTTTAATACATATTCAAGGGGAAGCAGTGACAACAACCAGCCAAAGGCAGCCTCATAAATCCATAATAAGGCACTTAAAAAAACAAACTGATTCCCAAGACTGTGGTCCACCCAGCAGCCCTGTCCTAATGTCCTTCCTAAGCTGAGAAGCAAGACACAAAGCCTTTTTGGGTAAGAGTCACATCAGGAAGTGATGAGAGATGCCTTTAAGAGGGCAAGAGCAACAAAGCTTGGACCTTTCTCTTGGTACGTCTCTTCTTCCGCCACCTTAGGTCTTGTTTTCTCTTGTTTCCAGCGGTAAGCTCTGTGAGATGGGACATGCCTCTTACTTCGTGTCTATACAAGTGCCAGCTGCACTGCTAGAAAAATAATCTGTGTACAGGAGAAGTGCCAGCACGACTGGCAGCGCTCGGGAGGATGAGGAGCTGGGACCTCTCTGCTGCGTGTGGTGAGGAAGTTGGAGTGAGATTTCGTTCGGAATGAAACACAAGGAGATTGTCTTGAAAAGCTTCATGGGTTACATCTTACTTGCTTGTGAAGTGGTTGGGGTCTCTATGACATCATTATTAGTTCTGCCAAGAAGTGGCTCATGACCACAAAACTCAGTGCTTGTTAGCTAACTTCGCTCTCTCTGAAGCAAGGCAAAAAATGGCAGAAAACAGCAAATATTTCCCCTCCTTCTAAACTTGCTGGTTGAAGTACTGTACTCTGTATTCACTCAAACTTCTACTTGCATGCAGGAGAATGTTTCCTCCCTGTGGCTCACAGAATTGGTCCTCTCAAGTTCAAATTACTGCGCACTTGAACATCTTGTTAGAACTTAAAATCTGTAGCACCCCGTGAGAACTTACAACATCCAAAACACATTTAGAATTAGAAATCCCAAGAGAGGCTTCTTTACCACTATTTTCATTCTTGTGTCCATAGAAATAGGGGTTGAATTGTGAAAAATGTGCTATGTTATTTTAAATAATTGCCATTTAGTGATTACTGTAAAGCATGGGCTTTGTTTTAAGCGGTCTGACGCTGATTTCCATAGAAACAGGGAGAGGATAGCAGTTTCAACTGTCCTGTAGATTCCATCTGTGTCAGAATGCTGGAATATAAAATGTTTAAAAATGTGGGAAAATCCTGGGCTTCTGTGCTTCGATTTTATTTGTTTGTTTACCCCCAAAAGCCAATGAGAACATTAGTGAACTTCTTGCAAACTTTATTCTGGGAGAAGAGAATGAAAGTGACTTACATCATCTCCCCAAAAATATTGGGGAGAAAAGAGGAAGAAAAAGCAGTAGGAGGTATAATGGGGAGAAGTATATATATGTATATGTGTGTGTGTGTGTAAAAGTATTTCTATGATTATATATTTCTGACAACTTTTGTTACTGTGCTATAGATCTTGTGATTTTTTTTCACTAATAGAAAATTTCAGTCCATCTAGCTCAACTGTCTTTTATTATTTCACTTTGTTTACTTCCTAACTGACAGCACTCATTTTATTGGAATTTCCATACACTAAGCCATGATATGAGTTTCAAATTGGAAGTTTGGCTGAAGTTCAGGGAAAAATGAATAATATGGGGCGGGGGGAATTAAGTACTCAGATTTTGGCTTTGCTCTTGCAAAGCTTCCATGCAACAGGCACAATTCCTGCATTTTTGACACTGTGAAATGGTTTCTTTTCAGCCCAAGTTCAAAGGAGAGAAACTGTCTGAAGCAGATGTGATATCTAACCTGGATTCTAACTTAGGGACTTTCATATGATTTTCTTCTTTGGGGGAAAAAAAAAAAACGGAATCTAACTCCTGTTGCTAATGAGGAAATGCCAAGGCTGAGAGATTCTACATGCTGAACATGTCTGGATTAGTTATATTGTCTTCCAACTACTGAGCACTGCCAGCTTGTAGAAGCTGCTTTCAAGGCTATGGCACAGAGACACATTCTGCACATCAGGATAAATACCTTCTCCCATCCTGCTTTGTGTTTTACATGGCTGTCTCTGAGCTTACTGTTTAAGCACTACCCCATAGCAGGAATTACCAAAAATATTACAGATTTTAGGTTAATGTCAAATAGCAAAGTAGCCCCCATTCAGAGGAAATATATATATATATATACAAACATATACATATATATATATAAACATCAATACCATTTTACTGAAAGCTTCAATTCCTGTCAGCCACAGTGTCCATAAGTTGCTTTCCTCCACAGGAAGACTTCCCTAAAAGGCAGATTGTACCTGCACAGTGCCAAAAGCATACCAGGCTCATTCCTGCACCACGGGATGGTCCTTCCTTATAACACCACCAGCCTAGAAGAAATGTTCTCTCACTGGGAAGAGAAGATTCACAAATTTTCATTAGGCAACAGTCCTAATGGATCTAAAGTCTTTCAAGCAGGAGTACAGGATATTTCCCAGTGATTTTTGATGTTCTATATATTCTTCTGCATTGATTATGTACTTTTCACAGATCCATTGTGTACTCAGAGTCACTCACAGAGGACTGAGTTGCCGTCATTGACATCTACATTCCAGAGATTACCAAGCAATTCCAAGAACCTGAAATTATGGTAGATATGTAGTTATGGCAGGTGGGAAGTTGGGGTAGACGGATAAGTTCACCCTAATCATCTAAACACCTTTCTAGAAGATCCAAATATGCCCCCCAGTGCTTTATTTCATGGTGGGGTAAAAATCTGTGCAAAACAAGAGGAGTAGCTGGAGACTTCTGCAAGTCTCCTTCCAGTACCACAGTTGGAAGGCAGAGGGTAACAGGTTCAGTTCAGAGGCAAACATTGTCCTTATCTGAAGCAGCCAGAAGGAAAAGCCTCACCTGGCAGAGCTGCTGTTCCCTCTTCCCATCTGTGTTTGCAGTTGCAGATGCTTCAGAGCCGTTTTATACTGTTATTTTGGCACCTTTGATCCCATTTATCTGAGTTCAGTAAAGCTTGATGGAATGTCCCTGACCTCAGACAGGTTCATGTGAAACCTGGTTTGCTCTTATCTGCCCAAGACTAAGGAAGCATAACTGTGTTGCCCAGGTGTTTTTCTGTGTGTGAAGAGGTAGAGGGTGAGGAACAAAAGTGGATTCAGATTCAAACGTGAAGGTCAAGTTGGTCCAAGTTCAGTGTAACCTCCAGAAACAGGTGCCAAAGTTTGGAAATTCACACCTGGATGTGATCCAACTTCAGTTGGAACAGGAGGAGAGGAACGGATTTAACAGAATTAGTTTGGTTCCATCATCTCTCACCCACCCACTCTTTTTTTTTTTCTTTCTTTTTTTTTTTTTTTTTTTTTTTTTTTCAGGAGAAAGGTGTGTGAACATGCATGGCAGGATGTAAACAGTGTCTGCTAGTTTTATACCCCACCACAGCCCCAGGGCAGAAGATGCTTTCATGCCCCGTTTCCAATGTTGGTTCTAGGCTCCCTTTTCTGAGGGCAGCTCTTACAGGAACTGGGAAATGAGTGTTCTGATTTATTCTCTTTAGTCTCTCATACCTTAAAAGGAGCTCCAAATTATATTTGAAGGTGGCTTAGCAGGTTGTCATGACGTTTTGTTTGAACTTCCCACTGGTTTACTTTTCATTCTCACAAAAGATCTCAGGGAACAACTTGAACTCTCTCAAAGTAATTTCAAGACGTGTTCTCACTTTGCAGTGAAAGCTTTAAGCCAAGCCTACACACTTAGAACTCAGCTACGCTGAATAACTCGAGCTGTATAGCTACTGGTTGTGATAAGGTGGTGTCGGGCAAAAACGGGAGGAGAGGAAACTGAGAAAGGGGAAGTTCTTTTGCAGCATGGAAGAGGTAGTGGCTGTTTGCTCACTGAAATCCCTCGTCCGGAGATCCTGCAAGGCTTAGCTATCAGCTGGATTCCCCCGGAGACAGGTGAGCCAAGGTGTAAGGGCAGGAGTTGGGCTGGAGCAGCAAACCTGGCAGGGTCTGGCATGAGGAGAGACGGGGTCTGAAGCAGGGAAAGCAGGGCAGTTGCGCTGCGGAGCACAGGGAGTGATGGGGAGCACCTTGCACCTGTCTTGGGAAAAACACAAGCAGGGAAATGTCACGAGTCGGGCTGTGCGTGTAATTCTGTGACAGTCCTCCAGCCACTGCCGACCACGAATGAGAGGGGAGAAGGTGAAATCGAGCCGCTGGGCCAGGAGGGAGGTGCCGGGACCGCGAACTGCCCGGAGAGGGGTGGGGAGAGCCGGGAGAGGGCGGGCGAGGTGCCCCGGGTCTGAGTCAGCCCGGCCGCACGATGCGCGCCCGGGGCAGTGCCAGGCGCGGCACCGCCGGGATCCCGCGTACCTTCCCCGCCGCCCCCGCGTCCCGGCCGGACCCGCTCCCGCGGGCAGGGCCGCTCCGCCCTCGCCATCCTCCTCCTCCTCCTTCTCCTCCTCCTCCTCCTCCTCCCGCGGGTCGGGGCAGCCCCGAGGGCGCCCGGCGGGCCGGGGGGGCTGCGCCGCCAGCCAGGACCGGCCCCCGCCATGTGAGTCTGCGGGGCTGCCCCCCCGCCCCGCGCCGCCCGCTCCCGCACCATGAGGTACGGGGGTGCGGGGCAGCTCCCACGCCGCGCTCAGGTAGAGCCCGGGCGGCTCCTCCGCCTCCTCTCCTGCCTGGTCCTCGTGTGCGGCGCGGAGGTCGCGGCGCTCGCCGACTTCTCAGGTACGGGGCGGGCACCGAGCGGGGCTGCGGGGGCTGCGGGGAGCCCAGGGCTGGGCGGGGGTCGGGCACCCCGCGGGCAGGGGCTGGCGGGGGCTGCCAGCCCCCCTCACTGCGTCCCGCAGTGCCCCCACCATCCCGGACAGGGGCCGCCGGATCCCGGGCTCCCCGCCCGGAGTGGCGCCAGGAGCTGCGTATTCCCGGCGGGCTCCGTGCTCCGTATTCCCTCTGTCGGGCCGTGTCCCGGGCCTGCACCCCGGGGAGAGCGTGGGTCGGATGTGCTGGGAAGGAGGGCAGGGAGCAGGAGAGGGTTAAGGGCTTCCAGGGGGTCCAGGTGGGGAGGGACGCGAGGAGCTAAGCTGTCACTGCGCCGTGGGAACGCTGCGCGTGGATCGGCCAGGGCCTGACCAAAAGTGCGTGGAAGTCCCTGGAAAGGTTCCCACTTTCTCCTGGAGATTTGAAGTCGGGCCCTGAGGGAGCCGTCCTGAGCTCCGATAGCGAGCAAGTGCTGCGCTTCTCTCTGCCGGGGGAGAAGCCTCGTAGCGCCGCGATGAGAGGAGTCCCTTGCCAGGGAGCAGAGGCACCAGTTGTCACCCGGAGATCCCAGCCGTGACCCCTGCGAGGCTGCTGCATCTCTGCAAATTGAAATGACTGCAGAAACTGGGAAGATTTGTTCCCACTGGGACAAAGAAGCAATCTCTATTTTTTGTTTGAGAAGACTGCACTCTTGTACCTTTCCTAGTGCTCCAGGGCATCCCACTGCTGCTATAAAGTTATTGAGAAGAGCTGTTTCTCCCCTTTCTATATGTCACAGTGAACATAGCACATTCCTGGAAGTTGGAAGCTTAAGGAACTGCCTCTTGGGCAGAAAGCAAACCTTACCCTTAGTGAACAGAGCAGAACTTCCAAAAGCCAGTGGAGAGCACAGCCACAAAGTTAGTATATAATTAATAGCCCAAATTTGTTGTTATGTATATTAATACAGTTCATGTTATTACAGTTCAAAATGGTGGTGAGAGTTCTGTAGAAATTATTTTGTCAGCAATAGGAAAATACAGTTTGTCATTTTATTATTGTGTCCAGCTCCATAAGCCTGAACATTTCTGAGCAGGCAGCAACCAAATATAAAGACCAGAATGACATCCTTGATAAGTTACAGTTTGTGTATTAGATTCCTTTCACATGTAAAAGGCTTTAAAATTCTTGCTGTCTCATTCTTTGATGGTTTTTTTTTTTTGCTGATTTGTAGATGTTAGTTTTGGAATCACATGGTGGTTCTCTGCAAGAACATAAAATAAATGTTCAAATTCTCCCTTTCACATAGCTGCTGAGTTAAAAAATATCCCTTTATCTAGGACAGTTCCTCTCACAAAAGTCCATTCACTTTTCAAATGAAGTTATTTAGATAAGGTTATCCAAGACACATTTCAGAAGTACAGCTGTATTCAGTATTCATTGTGCACTGAACTTTCCAAATAGGTAGAATGACCAGAGAAAAAAGCTCTGGCTCACCCCAGAGAGATGTCATGCAGACATTTCAGTAAATAAGATGTAGTAAAGGAAAACAGATTCGAAAATTCTTTCCATACTGGGAAGTTCCCAGGCTTGAACACATTCTTCTCACATTTTACTTTTAACATGGAGATCTAATCCAGAATGACAGAAAAGATCAAAGTATTACTGGAACCTTTAAAAAAAAAAAAAAAAAGGTATCCAGAGCATATGGAGAATATTTTAGCTGCTTCAAAAGGAGGTGCTGTGGACCAAGAACTGCCAGAGGTGAGATGACACCCTGCAGTGCCATCCCCAGGCTGTTTAATGCCTTTTAAAGAGCTCTGTAACAGCAGGTTCAAGATGAGCTTCTAGAGTTGATTTTCTTTATTTGCTCCCTCCCGTGGCAGGAACAGCAACATGATTTCCCTAAAGTGTACACGGACACAAATCTGCCCTGTTTGAAGGACAGTGCCTTGCAGCTGGGCAGTATCCCGAGGCGTGAGGAGTGGGAAGCTTCTCTTACTTTACCCAACCACCTGCACTTCCCCTCTCCTGCAAAGGGCCAGGTCTAACCCTGCCCTTCCAAGGCCAAAGCTTCCAGGAGGCAGAGGTTACAGGTTTCCACCGGCAGTCCATGTCAGAGCAAAAGGAACAGTGACCTGCCCCTTCAGTGTGTTCTGTGGGATTGGATCTGATACCGGGAATTTAGGAGTGCACAGAGAATTGGAAGGCAAATTACTTCAGCTTTTCCTCCTTTTCTCACACTTCAGGCTTTCATACTCAGATTACCAGCTACACACTTCTTTTGGGTCATTGCCTTTATTGCTCTGTGTGTTTCCAGCATCAGGTCTCTTCCCCAGCAGCCCAAACTCCGTTCCTCTCTGTTCCCCCTCTCTCCACCTCAGCTTTCCAGAATCTCTTCTCAGACTGCTGCCAGGTTCCAACACCTGTATGTGTCGTCTCTGTTGTTCTCCTTATGCAAGGGTTAAATTGTGCCAGCAGTTCTAACCTGCCCAGAGCCTGTTTGTTCATCATCAGACCCAGCTGCTTGCTTGGAACAACCCAAAGATGCTCCCTCTTGGGATCCCTTCAGTGTTCTGAAAAGGGGAGCAGGGAACAGTTTGTGTCAATACCGAAAGGTTATTATTATGGGATTTTTTATGTTTGACTTGTATCTGTGGTCTGTATCCCTTCCAGGATATAGAGCAGTGGGTTCTTGTTCTCATCTGTCCAGCTTTTAACTATGAAAAAAAAAATTTCTTGGTGGATTTTTTTTTTTTTTTAAAGAGACATTTCTTCATGGTGCAATAGTGTTTCGTGATTGATATGTGAATTGGTATTTTCTAGTGAAGATAAATGTTCTAAAACAAAACACCAGCAGCAGTTCAAAATCCAGCCCTGTGAGGAATGACTCAGTAGTTTCTCTTTCTAATGGTAGGAAGTATTGGAAGTACTGTTGATGCATGGCATACTTAAAGATCTGCATAATCTATGATTCTCCAGTAGTTTGGTGGCAGCAATTAACAGATTTAAAAGTCAGACTTGATGATCTCGCAGGTTTTATCTGGCCTTAATGATTCTATCATTCTATATTTATTAATTCAATGGGTTACTGAAAGTGGAGATGTGCTCTGAGGTCTGCAGTCCTCTATGTGATTAATTTTTAAATGTGGAATCCAAGCATTTGTGCCAATTTTGAAACTGAAAGCTGAAGGTTTGGAAGAAGAGATATTTAATCTGCAGTTCTTTCCTTAGATCTTCATGCATATTGGTGTGATCCTACAGCTACAGAATTCTCTTCCCCTCATGCCTGCTCTTCAAAACATGTCTTTTCACCAAAATATTTATTTATTCTTTTCTACTTGACAAAGCTTTGTCCTGCCGTTGCTTTTCTCAGTGATCACTTGCAGCTTTCACATCTCAGATCAGGTCCCAGTCCAGGAGGCTGAAGACTGCTGTGAATTTTGCTAGTTCTCCAATCTCTGGGAACTAAAATCCTGAATACTCTGGGCTCCCAGGAGACTGTCAGAAGAGTCATTTTTCAAGAAATCAAGGCATCGTGACAGCCACTTCCTCACAACTCTTTTATGTTCAAGGACTGGTTCCCAAAATAGGCAAAAATAAGGAGCTGGGAAAACCAGGAAACTTACATATTGTAGTTCTGCTTCACTTACACCTGTGTCCTGGTGCTCTAGAAAGTCCAGCTGCTGAGGTAGAGGTGGCTTGGCTGGGCTTGGTGGCATTTTGAATGTCTTCCCAATAGCAGGAATCGGTGCTCGCTCTCTCATCCTCTGCCCTCCATGCTGACAGGGGGAAAAGGCCTTGGCTCTCTGTCCTACCACTGCTCCTTCTCCCACCTTTTCCCCATCTGCTGCCAAAGTGAACTGACCTCTTACCTATCTGGAAACACACTCCTTCTCCCTGGCAACACCGAGGAACCCCCATTCCCCTTTGTTGATGCCCCTTCCTTCTCTTTCTTTTCTCCATGCTCCTTTAAGCTCAGGCTCAGGCTTCACCTGGCCTCCTTCACTCACTCACCACTCAATCTCCCTTTCCTTACCTGAGTCCCAGCCAGGTTTTCTGGGCAGCTTTCAAGAAATGTGGCTGTAACTGAAGATCAAAAATGAAGTAACTGCGTGATTGCATAACTGGGCTGAAGAGTGACTTTCTGGATGTGAACAGAAAAAGCACCACTGCTTAGGCAGAACCTTTTCATCTCCCTCTGCTGGTGTCAACTTTTCTGTCTTTTCTTCCAGAGCAGTTCATCACTTTAACTCCATAGACTTGATCTTCTGACCCAACCGTAGAAAACAAATGGATCTAATGAAAAAGCAAACCAGTTCACCCAAGAAATACAATCTGATTCTGTGACCTTTCTGCATTAAAAGTTTCCATTAAGTTCTGTGGCTTTCACCCATACCAGATTTGCCCCCAGGCAAAAGGAAAGCAAACAAATGCCTCGAACAAATGCTTTGTTTGTAGTAAGGTGGCAGGATCAATCAGGACCAACCACAATGATGCAGAGGTTTTCTTGCTGGTTTTGTGTTGGTCAGATAAAATCCTATATAAATTTCCTTGAGTCAGTTCTGTTGACTCACCGTGGCAATTGGAGCATGTCCTTCAACCAACCAGGATATTTAAAGAAGTGCTAAAAGGAGTGATGCAATGATGCATCTTCTTAATACTGCCTTGTGAAAGTCAGGCAAAAGTGTTGGTTGCTTTTTTTAAGGAAAACATTTCATTTTAGAATCATGTTTCGTTTCAGTAATATGGGAGTTAAACCTCAAAGTCTGGTTTAAAGCTTTGCTAAGTGGAGTGGGCTTGGATCTGGGATTTGTTCTGTGGAACAAAGGTGTGTGTCAGAAGTGAGATTTTAGTTGAGGTCATGGTGCTGAGAGATGCAAGGTCTTACCTCTGTCCCTGCAGTTCTCACTGCTTTCCTGAGGAAGTGTAGTTTATGAAATCATATTTTAAATGTGCTAATATTTTTTTGTTAAATCCACTGGTGAGATTTAATTATCCTTGTTAGACAAGTAAAAGCTTTGGTCCTGTTGAGTTCCTACACATTTTGTGAGCATAAGCAGCTGGGCCTTACTTCCATCCCTAAGGAAGGAGGTTGCTCCACAAGCTCTCCCAAAATGAGTTACAGTGTGATGCTCCTGCCCTTACAGCAGATGTCAGGGAAATTCAGATGTGAGACACAAACCTATGGGAAACTTGAGCTCCTGAGCTTCACTGCTCAGGGACCAGCATGTTTGGGTCTGTCGTTCAGATTCCCACACCTTTGGGGCAGGAGCTCTCTTTGTTCTCCCTGTGCAGATTGCTGGCACCTGACACATCATATGCCATTTTTTTTCCCAAAATGAGTAGCAGGGGTTAGTTCCTCCCTGCCTTCCTACTCCATCTGCTGCCGATAGCCTTCCCAGTGAGGCAGAGCTTCCAAACAGTCTCAGCTTTATTAGAGAAAGGGGTTACAGACTTGTTCCAAATAAATACTCAGCTTTTGTTGGAAGTGTCCCCAGACAGAGAAGGCACTGTCTGACCAGTCAACACTTATCAGAATTCTGTCATCTGCCAGCCATAATCTACAATTAAAATTGAAATATTTTGATATATTACCAAACACAGAGAAAATAGTGTCCTAAGGGAGCTGAAGAGCAGGAGGAGGCGTGGTTGTGCCTTATGTGTTCAGCACTGGTGAGTCATTTCATCTGAATTACTAGGCATTTTAGGAGTTTTGCTTCAAAGGCCTATTGTGTGGCTTCTGGCAACAAATTAAATACCAGTGAGGTTTGACTCTTAATTTAGAATTAATTTTTTAAAAATCACTCATGATATAATGTCTAGTTGAAAGCCTATGGCCACTGGAAGCATTCCCACACATTTCACTGAGCTTTTGATGAGGGTCTCAACCCACAAATATCTTGTTTATTTTTCTTCATAATGTTTAATCTTGGATGGGAAGACAAACATTATTTTTTCAGAATAATTTTGCAGTTTTTAACTCTTCATTTCTTCAGGCTAAAACTGAGTTGGGGGTCTAAGAAATGTTGTTATAAAGAAAATCATGCAGGTGATGAGGGTGCACTGGAGTGTATTTTTGCTTTTCTAGCTTGGACTTTACTGCAAAGCCATCATAGCACTGCAGATCAGTGAGCTGGCAGATTTCTGATTTTTTAAGTGTCAAATATAAATGGGAATACAAGAAATGCGGAGTTTGAGTCTGATTTCTGCTTGCAACAAAGCTGTATTTTGTTTTCTGAGCTGGCAATGAACAGTTCTCCCTGGCCTTCTTGGGGAACATGAACATGAAGGTTCACGTTCATAAATCCGAGTTTTCAGAGAAGTATTTTCCTCTAGTCCCTAAGGTTCTCCTACTTGCAGTCTTTGGCAATATTTTGACTTCTCTGTCTCTTAGGCATAGTGATTCTCTCATTCTGCCTCCAGAAGCAGT
The DNA here is from genome assembly GCF_022539395.1 of Myiozetetes cayanensis. Classification (NCBI taxonomy): domain Eukaryota; kingdom Metazoa; phylum Chordata; class Aves; order Passeriformes; family Tyrannidae; genus Myiozetetes; species Myiozetetes cayanensis. The sequence continues at coordinate 15,740,799 of NW_026087742.1, forward strand.
TGCCCACTGAGCCTTTCACTTGTTACTTCCCATTAATGGCACTAGAGGAGGCTACCCTCTCTCCAGCCAAAAGGAGGGATTTTTGGCAAGGGTGGGAAAGAGCCTCACAGTCTCCTTTAACAGCATTATCCCCCTTGGTCAGCATCTTTAGATAGGAGGCAGAAAATCTTCCTTTTCTACTGTAGTTCCTTATTAGGTCCCAGGACAAGTATTTGCCCCTCTGGTTTCATGGAAAAACTGACCACAGTGTGGAGTTTGCTACAGACCCAAATCTTTGGGGATCCTGACAGAGGAAAGGGAAAAGGAAATAAAAAGTGAGTGAGAAAACAGAAGTGCATAGGGATCTCTCCAATTTCCTCAGAAAGCCACTGGGATACAATGACAATAAGCATAGCTCCTAGGAGACAGCTCAAGGGAATATGAAAGTGTAGATCTGAAGGAAAGAGAAGGCCTGTGGAAGGATCTGAGAGACAGAGAATGGGCACATGGACTGTGAGTGCAGGATTGATGGGTTTTCCCACTCCACAAAAGTTTCATTCACATAACTGCAAGTCTGAGCTGAGTGGCACAGAGGGGAAGAGGTTGTGTGGTTCCTGGAGAAACAAGTGACCAAAAAGTTACAGAAGTCTCTGTAGGATGTCTTCATTTTGCTTTTCCAGAAAAAGCTCATGGCTTGGTTCTTTGTGTGTGCTGCTGCTCACTGGCTAAACCTTGTTCAGACTAGACCTTGAATGTGTTCTTGTGCTGAATTATCTGCTGGTTACCTGATCCTTTCTCTGGCCTAAGTGGAACCAAGCTCTTGCTTAATTTGACCCTCAGATTTAACCCACAACGAGAGTTAGGTTCAGTAAGATGGTTATGATCCATGAGCTATGACTATGAGGGGAAATAAAAAATAGGAAATCTTAGGAAAGCTTTCATATTGATAAAGCATGGAAATCCTGTCAGACACCTTCATCACTGATGCCTGCTTTGATTGCCAGACTATTCCAAAAGCGTTCTCACTACTAACTTATGCATTTTCTTAATCCTTCATCTGTCACTAAGGTCAGCAGAAACAAGTTGCTCCATTGGCAGCAGGCCTGTGGCTCTCCAGCCGCCAGTTGACTTTCAGCATAAGTCATTTAGACTGAGTTGAAAGTGGAAGTTCTTACTCTGACCTGGCAGCTCAGGCTTCAATTGTCACGAAACTTGTAGGAACTTTGTTTCTTTGAGCCCTGCACTCCTCAGGCTTGGAACTGGCCATTGAGCTTAAGAGTAGTTGAGCTGAATAAGGGAGTGGCAGATGGACAGAAGTCATGATCTCATAAGCTTCATCTCCTTTAGAATTGGACAACTGAAAAGTCAAGGGCTGATTCTAAGAAAAGCAACAGATTTGGATGCTCTGAAACCACAAGTAGGCATCTGGAAATGGAAGGGGTTTCGTGGTCAGTAGCTTATCAGTGAAACTAGATTATCACTAGTTTTTTCAAATAAAAATCTATCCTCACATCAAAAAAGGTTTAGATCATAGAAAAAAATATGGTGATTATACAAAAAATACTTTCCTTGCATGGCAAATGAACTTTTCATGCCATCTCCTGCAGTACAACTGAAAGGATGAAGTTAGTAGGATGGTGGTCACTAGCAAAGGCCATGAGGTTGAGAAGAACAGTGGAAAAAGGTACACTGAAGAAAAACGAGCCATGGAGGGAAATCAAAATGAGTGACTATGCAGGAAAAGCATTTATTAAGCAGGTATGTGGATCTGCTGAGTAAAGCTGTTGTGCTACTTTGAGTAGAATAAGCAGTGCTTCTGCCCAAGGGTTTTTCTTGCTGATAAAAGACTGTGAGATCAAGTGTGGCTATAATGACTCAAACAGGATGTTTACAGTGCACTTAGATACAAAAGAATAAAATGATGAGGCAAGAAACACAGTGTTGTGAATTTTATAAACACTGTTTTTCCTGGGTAACATTTTGCCCTCCATCACAATTGCTAAATAAGAGCTGCCACAGACAGAACTGTGACTAATTTGGCTAATTCTGGAAGAAAGGATTACGCTTGGATTCTGCACTGGTGTTTTGAGCCTCAGTACAAAGTTACAAAGAGTGAGTAGTTTGGGTTAGGCAGACAGTTGCGTGGGATGACACCTTCTGGCCTTCAAATCAATGGGCTTCTTTTTGTTGCCCGCTTCTTTGGGCTTAACTTCTGAGCCAGCCTGTAACGTCTTGAACATGATTTTGTATGCAGAGCACCCCATACGTCACTTATGAATGTGTGTCTTGGATAAATGGGAAAGTTCCTACTGGAGCTTTCACACAGATGTTATTGGGACACTGCAGTATTACCAAGGTTTTTTTTTAATTTAGACAATTCTCACAGTAGTGGATTTTTTTTTTTGTATAAAGTTTGATATTGTTTTAAGGAGTGAAATTTATTATTTTTGAAAAATAGAAAGAGGAGCTCTATTGTCCTACTCGTTGCAGATAACACGTGAGAAAGTGACTGCTGCAGCTGAACACCGCCTCCCTCTCCATCACCCAACAACCCAGAAAACAATGAGGAAAGTAAACAACATTAAGTCATCTCAGCTTTTTTTTGTATGGTCTGCTTAAGATTCTGTTTGCTCAGGGTAAGGAACCCTATAACTCACAAGTGTTCTGATTTCCCAGTCCCAGATATTGATAACATAAACACCAAATGAGACGACAGGATGCTTCCTCAGGAGCAGCCACGGCGCTCTCAATGCCCTCACTTCTGATCATCATGGCTGGTGTTAATTATAGGGATAAGACCATATTTTCCCCCTAACCTGACATTGTCATTTGGCTGAACTTGCTTCCTCAGGGAAAACGTGTTTCTGTGCAAAATTCAGTAAGCAATATAGGGATACTCACGGTCTCAAGGAGATGAAGCTCCTACCAGGGTGACTACAAGGCCTTGCTGCCCAGGGAAGGAGGGAAAGCAGCCTGGGAATGGCTCCCTCCTGCTCAAGCACCGCTCTGGGACAAGGCAAGAGGCAGCAGTTGCTGAGAAAATGTCATTCCCTCACTGAGGGCAGGGCAGGCAGTGCCCTGTTTTGTGCAGAGAGCTAGCATGAGGAGAGCAAAGAACCTGGAGTTTTCCAGGGAAGAGCAAGAGGAAATCGTGATTTTTAGAGTGGGAATTCTTCCTCAGCATGGGCTGTGAGCTGCAAAGGGCTACTCCACCCACGTCTGCGTGGTCTGTGTGTGGTAATAAAAAATGCAGGTTTGTGTGGTCTGCCATGTGAGACGAGCGATTTAGATACTCATACGTCACCCACCACTCCTCTTATCAGAGAACATTAGGTTTCAGCAATTTCCATTACTATTTTTATCCTTTATTGTGTGCAAATACATGAGTATTTTAGTAACAGCAGAGTCATGTCTGCTTGGAAGGCCAGAGAGCTTGATGCCTTATTCTCACCAGTCCATCTAATGCTGATTTTACAAGTGGACCATACTGCTCCAACAGAATCAGGGCAAGATTTTTATAAAGGCATTTGTTTTTAAAAGATTGAATAGTTGCAATTGTTGGCGAAAGGTACTTAGATACTGGATTAGGAATTTGCAGGATCAAAGTAGCAGTTAAGATGCCAGGGAACTCATCCAAATCACAGCATAGCTGATATTCTTTAGGGAATACTGCACTGTTTCGTATATGGCACTCTTGCTTCCAAGTAACTTAAAACCTGCAGAACTGAAATGATTACGAATATCGGGCTGTATCTTTGCAGGTGTTGAGTGCCCACAGCTCACGTGGGGCTGAATGCTCTGACACTGAGGCTCTTTATGCCATGATGGTGATGCCAAAGGTGTTCAGCAGCCCCAAAGGCCACTGGAGGCCCCTTTGCAGCATCAGGCCGTGGCAAAGTCGCTTGGGTGCCGTCGGGCACTTGGCCCATTTTCCTGGCAACACTCAGCACCTCCCAGGAGCGGGCTGGCAGAGGAGTGGCTCTGGCAGGGAACTTCAATTATTTGCGATCTCAATTACACCGAAAATGTAGGGGATGGATTTGGTTGTGGGTTTGGGTTTTTTTGTTTAACCCCTGAGAAGCCATGAGGATTGTGGCTTGGCCATGGTCTCCTTGAGATCTGGACTGCACATACAGGGCATGACATTTTTTTGTGCGCTGATTCCAGTGCCAGTGCTCAGACTGAGGCTGGGGAGGTGGGGAATTCACCTACAGCTTTGCTGCACCAGAAGGTGCATCTACGTGATTCCTGTGTAGATGGGGAACAGCAAGGTAGTAGTGGAGCAGGCTTCTCCTTGCTCCAGACTTAGTAACTGATAGGGGAGCTGGTTGTCCTTATCCAGTTACACAGTAGGAGCTGGAACAAATGTCAGAGAACTGAAATGTTTATTCTATCCCTAGAAGTGTTCAAGGACAGGTGGATGGGTCTTGAAGAAACCTAGTGGAAGTTGTCCCTTCCCATGGCAGGGCGTTGGAACTGGGTGATCTTTAAGGTCCCTTCTGAACCAAATCATTTCACAATTCTATAATTTTCATATCTTCTGCTTAGAGTACTTAGGTTTCTATTTAAAAAACTTTTTTAAATTGCTTGTCTTTGGGGATAGGTTTATAAAGGGCAGAAGTGTGGAAATTAAATGGCACGAGCAAACTCCTTTTCAATATTTTCTTTGAGAAAATTAATTTTTGTTTTAATTATACACCCCTCCCTATTGAGCCACGAAAACAAGAAAATGTTGGGGGTGGGGTTTCTCCATTATTCTTAAGAGTGAAACACAACTGCCTAGAAGTCCAGAAGTGCAGAGCATCCTTTTAAGACGAGGTGTAAGGAGTACCTTTAGCCAGCTGGAATGCAAGAGCCTGGCCCACAGAACCAAGTAATACCCCTTCTGACCTCTGCAGACACACCTAGGATTGAGCACAGCCAGGACTGGCAAGGGCCCGAGGCCGGGGATTGTCCATGACAACACATCCTGCTGCCGCTGGAGTGCTGGGAGGGCTGTGACTCACGGCCACACGACCCCACGTGTCCCAGCCCCGAGCTTTCCGAGCACGAAAGGTTGACCCATTCACAGAACGGCGTGGCTGTGAGCCAGGTGTATAACCTTGACTACAGTGCCCTTTCCTGAGACTGATTGTGGTTTTCTTATTGTCTGACGAGCTTGTCGTTTCCTGTGCTGGTTGTAAGAGCTGAATATTTTCTAGGTTACCTAACCAAGCTCCTGCAGAACCACACAGCCCACGCCTGCGACGGGGAGCACCTGAGCCTGCACTGCCCTCGGCACTCAACCATCAGCGTTCAGTCGGCGTCTTACGGGCAAGACCCCCACATGTGCAGCACTCAGGAGCCTAAAACAAGGATGGCAGAACCCAGGAACTGTGTGGCACCCACCTCTTTGCAGGTACCCCATGCTGTAAAGGTTCTCGATGTACAAAATGTTTCCACGCAAGCGTTCGCAGCGTTGAATGAAATGTCACCGTACCTCTGTGAGTTTGCCATCAAAAGTGTCACAGCTGAAAGGATTTGTCTGCACAGCAGGATATTACCATAGGATTGGGAGAGCTTTGTAGATTGAGAATGGAAACCCCATTCTCAAAGTTCCCTAAAATAGTTCCTTTCCAATCAAGGGCTAGTCGTGACTGAGTTGACCAATCTTAATCTATCACACAGGCCCTCCTTGTCCCCAGGAGAGCATACAAGCATTGGACATAAAGTGATATTCTGGTTGGCATCTGGCTTGTTCCATGCCTGTCTTTCCTCACTGAAAAGGCACAGTGACAGCTAAACACCAAATCCTAAGTGTTTCCACAGATATCTGCATTTCTGTGAATACCTTATCTGTATCAGCAATATCCTATGGTTTGTTTGCTGGGCCTGCTTAAGAACAGTTTAAAAATCATGTATATTTCATCAATTATTACTTTCCTCGTGGAGACTTTTGTAACAAGACTTAGAAGATCTGACCTATCACTGCTTCATCATAGTGAAAAATGCCTAGTGTTGGGCCAAAGTCAGTAAATCCTTGCAAAAATGAGTAATCAGTGGATTTTGAACATGTTCTTTTGGTGAAACTGTTGCAGATGCTCTACAGAAGCTCTGCTGAACACCTGAAGCTTTGATGAGTATTTGCAACATTTGTGCCTGTAGCAGACACATTTCCCTCTTGACAACAGGGAGTGGCTGTTCCTGCCCCTTGTTAGTTGAAGAGTTCTACAGAATGGTCTGACAGTAATATCCTTTCTCCAGAATCAGTACTGGGGAAGTTTTATAACTGCCCATAATGTATTGCAGTTTCTAAAGACATTCCAAACATTACCTATGGGCCATGCGAAAGTTCATCTCCCCACCAAAACCAGTAGGCCAGATGCATCCTTGGTGTCATTTTACTGTCCACAGCAAAGTGACACCAGTGATTATTTTGGGCTTGTGAGGTCCCCATGGGCAGTGTTTTTCCTTGAATATCAAAAACACAGCATGGGATAACTGTTGTATAAACTATCATCATAATTCAGGCACTGTCACTGATCAAAGGCATGAAAGCATTTTGGTGAGGCCGTGAACTCGAGAGACGCTCTGCATCTCAGGGAGTTCCTGTTCTGTCAAGGAGAAGGGACACATCTTGTAAACTGATTTCTTAGAGTACCAGTGATCTCACCCCTCCTCCTCTTCCCTTTGGAAGCCAATCTGCAGTCCCACAGTGGGGTGTGATGCTGCCCTGCAGCCCGGGGGGAAGCACAACAGGCACGTTTTACATCGGCCTCCCATTAGAGGGATCCCTGCAGAGCTGGATCTGTCTCCAGATATTAACAGCCTGGTGCTATTTTGAGTGTCATTGTTTGTTTTTGTCTCTGCGTGCTTGTGCACAGCAACATGACAGAAAATGCTGCTGCTGTTTGCATTAGGCAGGAGAAAATACAAACAGATGCACAGGAGATGATTCAGATCAGGTGTAAACAGAAGGTGCCTCAGTAGGGGACAGCTCTCCACTTGCTAAAAATGTAACTCTATTTCACTGGTCCCTTCCAGAATCATCCCAAATAAGGAGGAGTTATTTGTTTGACTTGCAACTCTGTAAAAAAAGAACTGACTTACAAAATTAAGCCTGCTGTGCTTTCCCTTCCCTTTTAAACTCTAATTTAGAGTGCATTTAATGCTCAAAAAGTTTTGGAAGCAAATCCTTTGCTTCTACCAATGTGAGCATTACAGGATGTAACTGCTAATTTGTCATTGCTGCTGGGAGGGATGGCTTCCAGGGATGACAGCAGAGATCCAGCCACTGCCAACTCTCTCAGACTGGAAATAGGAATGCAGGTTCTGCTATCACAGTGGTAAATTTGTGATTTGGCCCCTTGGTATGACTGAGACCACTTCTGGTGAGAAACAAGGCAAAAATTCCCATAGATTTTATGAGACTACCTAAAATTATCACAGAATGGTATCTTACAGTTAGTCCTGTTAAGAGTGGGGTGACCTGGGGATAACACCTTCCTTGTCACCTTCCTTGCCTGCTGTGATTTTAAACATCAAAAATCCTGGGCACAACAACACAGACTATCAAAAAATGGTGTCAGGAAAGCCCTCTCTAAACTGAGCTTTGAAGGTGAGTAAGAATTTCCTGAGTACATTGTTGCATTTAAACTGGGTTTTTTTAGGTGCTTTGGTTTGTGACTGTGTTAAAAGCTGGGCACAGACTCACCTTGGGCAATGTCTTCCTATTTTCCGCAGCTGCAGTTCCAAACCCACTGATGAAGTGGGAGCATCAGTGTGAGCAGTAGGAGTACTCAGGCCTTCTGCAGGACTTGGAGAGGGCCCACATGGCCCTTTGTGTGTAGCACTGCTGACCTGTTTATTGTCCTTCTCTGTTGCCACTCCCGGGGGAAGCAGCACAGCGAGAACCAGGATATATTGCTGGGCCAATAAATTTGGAGTAAATACGGCCTTAGAACAACAGCATTAAAAACCCCACGAAACAAGACAAGGAGGCTGAGGATAGACAGGCACATCCGTGCTTTCCCATCAAACCAATTCTGAAATTTGCTCAAGTGGCAAGTCAAGCAAATATCTGATCATGTGTCTTAACTGCAAGCAAGAAGGAAACGTCCCTTCAGCAGGAGGTCAAACACATGGCTTAGACATAGGGTTGTGCTTCAGTGTCCCTCAGCACACCAAGCCATTAGTTAGAACTCCCTCAAGTGAAGTTTATTACAGAGCATGAGCAGGTACATGTGTCGATCAATACGAAATGGTTAAAAGGATCTCTTTTTGAGTTGCCAGGCTCCACCTGGACATTGCACTCCCACAAATGTGTTCAGGAATGTGTGTCTTAGGCACACTCAGGGGAAAAGCTGGAGGGTCAGTGTGTTCCCTCTTTCTCTGCATCACCAAGGCTGTAGTGGCACTCAGGGAAATTTGCCTGACTCCCCTGGGGGCAGAGGGAAAAGAGACAAACAATAGTAAATTGGTGACATCCTAATTTGCTGTGAGCATTGCCGTGATGAATGTGATCCCATAAACTTGGCCATGACTGCAAGTCCAGTGGAGATATGGCCTAGGTCCAATGATACAGATGTTTCTTGCATGTTTATAGCCAAAAAGTTGTGATTTCTCTCCTGTATAGAACAAAGCGCAACTAAGTGTTCTCATTGCTGTATAGCTTCATACCTTGTTTTCAAGCCTATCCTTTTTGCCCATTGTTCTAGAAAGTACTGGATGAATGCCAAAACCTGAGATCCTGCCAACTCCTTGTCAATAGTCGGGTTTTTGGGCCTGATCTGTGTCCAGGAACCACTAAATCCCTCCTTGTCTCCTTTAAATGCAAACCTAGTAAGTAATCGACATCAGGCAAATGTGTTTTTCTGTGTGTTTTGTTGCTTGTTTTGGTTAAAATGCCACTGCACGAGGCTTTGCATAAATCTATGTGGAGCTTTGGGGCTCTTGGATTGATAGCAAATTGTTCTTTTCTACTTTACCTTAGCTCTCACTGTATTTGCAGTTTCAGGGTGCTTGCAGCCACTGTCATGACCAGTGTAGTTTGGCAGGGCCATCTGTCAGACATCGGACTAGAAGGGGAAAATGTTTTGGAAATGATTTTTAGAGAAATAGCAATGATAACATCATATTAGAAAGACAGAGATGAATAGCAAAACCAGGTGCTTGGGTTAAGGATCCAAATGATGCAGAGGATATCACAGTGAGGAATATGTAAAAAATACTTAAAGGAACTGGGCTCAAAGCTTTCAAAGATTCAAAAATGCCTCCCACTTACGGAATAATGGCCAGAGGATAGACATGCTGACTTTGTTACAGGGTCTGTTGTAGAATCACCTGTGATCTGTGCAGCTGTTTGATGTTGATGCGTCAAGGAACAAATCCTGCCTCAGAAAGAGTCCTGTTTGTAAACACAAGAAAGTGCAAGAACAATTAAGAGGTTCCATTTATTGGTGTTTTTTATTGTTTTCCTTGTTGCTATTGTATATGAGAACAAGCCCCAGCAGCCTGGGGGCTCACCTTTTTTTGGCAGCTAATCCCCAGCGTGGCTGAAATGGGTCCCAAAGAACACAGCTGAACGATGATTTACGGGTAGATTCACCAGCCAACCCAGGAACACTGTCCCACAACCACAGGAGAGAGCACTAAAGGCACTTTCTTTAACCAGAGCATCGAGAGAGACACCACTGGTGGAACAGGCAAACTGAAGGGCCAATACGGGCAGGGTGTGGAAGTCACAGCAGAGAGAGACAAGAGGCAGATGGTACATTTGGCAAAGCACTGACACAAGAACTCCCGGGGGGATACACTGGGCCAATCGTTAGCGGGAAAGAAGTGCCTGAAATTTAAAATTTTCATTATCTGTTTTAATATATCAAGAGTTTAATTTTTTTTAAAATATTGCAATTAGTGCATTATTAATAGTAGATGGATTTGAATGCCATAGCTGTGTCTGTGACATTAGAAATCTCTTTTTACTAATCAGAAGTGAATTGGGAACCTATTTGTTACTTTCAGTAGCTGCTTAATATTTTTCCCCATTGGAAATGAGCTTCTTTGAGTACACAGTATTTTCTGTGGTCTGAATTTTACAAAAGCTGGTCAAAAATGTATTTAAGAGCAAGTGCTGCCCTCAAGATTGAGAAATAATCCAATTCCAGTGCAAACTACATGATTTCTCGTGACAGGAAATTTATATTTGTAGGTAAGATACCAATATTGTTAGGCTTGGCAGTGGAAAACATCCTTACTCAGGAAATCACTTGAGTATAACTTGTATATTTTGCAGTCTCCTGCAGTGGGCACTTAAGCAATTGCCTAAATACCTCATTTTTTTTCCTCGATTTAGAATTATTTTTGCTCTATCTCTGCAGAGATCTCTGCTGAAATCGTCCCCTGCCTGATACCACTTGGGAGTTTGTCTCTGTTGTCTGTGCTTCCACAGCCCCTCCAGCACAGCCATAGCCACAGAGCACAGCTTTAGCCTGTCAGCCCTTGGTTTTTGGCATGAGTTTTATGGGTTCATGGTATGGCAGGTGCTTCTGCAGAAGTGACAATCTGCAGCAGGTCAGGTATTTTTTTAAAGTAACTCTTTTTTAGACCTAAACTTGTGTCTGTTGATGAGCTTGAATGGAAGAAACTGAACTGTTACCAAGAATATTAATCCATTGTTTTATCTGTTCTATTCTGGATGAAACAATAATTTTTTTTAATGAATAGATAGGAGGTTTTGCTCTCTACAGTTCCAACACTCACACTCCACTCACAGGGACACCATTCTCTAAAAATAAGGTTTCCCTTTTCTCTTGCTCAGTCAGGGTCCTCCTTTTCCTGTTTTCACATTTTTGAGGACAAAAAAATGGGAGGAGAAAAAAAACTCTTCTCCTTGGCCTCATCTGCTGTAAAAAGGTTAAAAAGGAAGATCTGAGCAGGTAAAATAGCACAGGGAGAGTGGCTGCTTAGGCCAGCAAGAGCTTCCTTGGCCAGATACAGATTCTAGCTGGTTCTCCAGGAGGGATCAGCCGTTCTGACTGGGAGATGAGCTCGCTGACTTCCCCACCTCTGTGCTGAGAGTGCTGCCTATGTGGCTGTGCCAGCTGAGCAGGGGAGAGGGGGTGTTTTTCTCAGGCTCCTGATCCACATTGCTGTGTCGGCAAAACTTTCCAATGAGCCCGTGCTGGATAGTGAAGCTCAGGGAAACCCCTGACCTTGGTGAAGCCCTGCAAATACAGCTGGGAGCGGTGTTTGGCTGGGGATGGGGAGCCCTTTCCCATGCTTTTATCCTCCCATTCTTTGCTCCTCACCCAGGGCTGTCACCGAGCGGTGCCAGCCGTGCCCGTGATTGATGAGCGCTCAGGGCAGCCGAGGTGGGCGTAGAGCAGCAGTGTCCTGGGGACACACAAAAGGGAAGGATGAGGTTTCTCCTACGGAGCAGGGGAGGAAAGCAAGCCAGGAAATCAGGCAGGAAGGGGGGAGGCTGTTCTACTGGGAGAGGAGATTGGCAAAATTAATTTTTTTATTCAATTCAAAAAGGAGCCAGAGGCTCTGGATGATCACACGGGAGCATTCAGTTGGAGGAAGTGCTCTGCTATTGACTCTGTTGTACTGGTGCCTCATGTCACTGGCAACAGCAGTTGCAGAAAAGCTGGTTTCTGTCACGCTGCTATTTACTATTAACAGCCCAGCTGAACAAATTGCCTCATGTTACCTTATTGCTGTTTGCTTCTACTTTAGCTGAATACAAAACCAAATCAGCATGTGAGAACCAGGAACTGAAACTCCACTGCCAGGAATCCAAGTTCCTTATCATCTACTCGGCCACCTATGGCAGATGGGCACAGGAGGAGAGCGTCTGCTCGGCAGAGGCGGAGCACATCCCCCCCTTTGGTAGGTTTGTACACTGCTCACAGACCTTCTCCAGGCAGGTGCTCAGAGAAGAGGGAAAACAGGTGGGGAGAAAGCTTCAGGTGCAAGAGCAACGGTGTTTTGAAAGGGTCAGCGACTGAGATGTAAGAGAGATTATTTCTGAAACTCAAATCAATCGCCCAGTGAGGAACATAGAGGAAGAAATGCAGCAGAGTAGTAAATTTTCACGTGGTTAATCAGTCCTTAGTATGATTAACATCAAAAACTAGTTCTATTGCCTGTCTTCAACTTAGGTGGCATGTACTAAAGATCAGCTCTTTGCCTCTTCTTCCTCCAGCTTCTGACAACAATCAGGCAACCCTGACACTGCGTTTCACTGCTTCCCTCTTCTCTGATCCCTTTTTCTGCCAGATCTTCCTTGCCTTAGCTGCAGACTGCAAGGAGAGGAGCCATAGGACAGGGTTCATTGCTCAGATGCTGTTGTATGACCAGAGTCCAAGACTCTGTGGTGGTATACCAGGAAATTAAATGTGCCTGGGACCTCTCTGGCACCAAGTCCAGCAGGCAGGAATGTCCAAATGGTGCTAAACTGATTAATGTGTTCAGTGGTCGAAGCTGAAGGTATGAAGATAAATTTTCATGCCATGGAGAAGGCCAGCACAAGGTGTGTGTGCTGTTCAAATCCCTTAGTAGCACACAGGAAAGGGCTTGTATGACTGGTGCCAGCCCTGTGCAAAGGCTGAGAATTGCTCCTAAGGAGCATACTACAAGTGTAATCTGTGAGAAGCATCTCTGAACATCAAGAAGAGATCAATAATTAATCTTAAGAGCCATTTGTCTGCAAGCCAATGTTTCTATTTAGTTACACAGGTACTATTAAAAATGCATCGGCTGAAAATTGTCATCTGTTCTTGGACAAGGATCTATTTAATATTGCCAGGTCTGTGTTTCACACCTTGTGTGGGCCTTCTGTTCTGGGGAGGGAAGATTTTAGCAGGTGTCTGACAGACCCACACATCCTTCACCAGGGCAGTGTGTGACACAAGGCAGGGCAGAGATGGCTCAGCTCATCGAGAAAGGCTGCCATCGTACTTATGTCTTGCACTTCAGTCACCTCTTAAAACCACTCGCCTCTAATGTCAGCACTTACAGTTCACAGGCCAGAATTCTGCCAACCCTTCTTACTGGATAAAGTTTCCCAGGATAAATAGAGAAAGAATTTGCAACAGCAACAAGCTTTGCTGTGGCCCCCGTGTACAAGCACTCCTGGAGCAATGCCCTGGCTGGTGCTGGTTTTGTGTTCTATAAAGCAGCCCATGACACGGGTAATAGGAGAGAGCATAAAACCTGAGACAAACACAAAGTAGATCTACAGAAGGTAGATCCTTGTATAGATTTTCCAGGTGCTTGGCCTCTTCCTGCACAGTACCAGTGACCCTGTGCAGGCAGTAGAATTTCCAAGAGCACCTGGGCAGCATGGGAGTTCACATTCAGTCATCACAAAAGACTTGGCACTTAGGACCCAGATCCAGTTGACTCCAGGTCTGTCTGTCTAGAGCTTAAATCTTCTGTGGTTATTTAAGCACCTACTGATGTGAGTGGGTGCATGATTAGACTTCTGAAATGCCTGTGTACCTTTCTCTCAGGGAAAGCAGTAGTAATTTAAATGTCAGCATGATTGTAATGACTTGAGACAATTTGAAAACTTACTTCAGCTGCTCTTCCTTCCTGAATCAGAGCCCACTTACTTGTTTGTGTTTGCACCAAAAGCTAAATTGTTTCCACCACGCATCCATTGTTGTTTCTGCCCACATTTGTGTTTCCCAGCCTAAAGGCAGTGCTTGAGCCTTTCCAGTTCTTCACTGCATCACAGAGAAACTGTGAGGCAGTTTTTTTTACACTGTGGAGAAGAGTTTTGTTTCAGGACGTTGTAGGTCCTAATGCCAGGCATAGGAAATCTCTGTTGAGCTCAGGTTTTGCATCTCTCCACACCTGATATGATCCTGCCAGGGGCTCTGGGCATTGAATTAATCAGATACTCCTGTAGATCTTGGTTACCTGGTGGTACATGTGATAAGCAGTGATGAACAGCAGCTTTGGGCTGGCACAGATGTGTTCTGAACCATCACTTTTCCGTGAGCCACCTGTCAAATCAGCTGACAGATTTTCAGAGGGACAGATTGCTTCAAAGGGAACACAAGAAAACATAAAATTTCTTTAGCCTAAAGGCTTTTCTCCATGTAGGAAACAGAGTGTATAAATCCATTTCTGCTATGGCCTTGCAGCACTTCTAGGATCCTGACCCTCAGCTCTACATATAACGAACCTCTTGTGCACGGCACCAAAGCAGGAAAACGTAGCAGTTTGTTCCTGTCTGAGCTGCTGCCTTTTCTGACCCATTATCTCTTTTATATTTGTACTAACATGTGCATGAGGAAAGAGAAAATGCATTGGTCAGAAGTTAAAGGATTGCACCAGAACAGGTTACCATAGAGAGCACAAGGAAGATTCAGGTCAACAAACACCTCTCAAATAATAAATTACTCCTGTTAATACATGAAAATACTGGACAGGAGGCTCCAGTGGGTCATCTCCAGCTGCCCCTTGCAAGTAGAACACTGCAATATCCTTCCCAGAAATTGATGTGCATTGGCTGGTCAGATGTGTATCCCCTCCAGCACAAGTGACCAGGACAGCCCTCTCTTCTATCTGGTCCCCACTTTGGGGAGTTTGGGAGGGGAGGTGGAGAATTCACACACTCTCATCACAGCTTGCATCATGGCACGTCATAGCCTGGGCCTGGGTTTTGTCCTAACCCTCTCTTTCCAGCGGAATTCAGCTAAGAGGAAGGGGTGTTAGAAAGGCAAGAAAGGGAGATTTTCAAAATCCTGCAGGTTCTTTCTGGTCCCTAGGTGTCATCATTTTTTTACATAACAGGTTTCTGTGATGCTGTGATTTTTTGTAATTTTTTTTTAATTTTTTTATTTTTATTTTTTATCAGTATTGTGGACAATTTAAAGGGCCTTTCTTATTCACTGATCGTGAATGAAAAGCTTTTGATTTCTGTCTCTTACTAAAAGATGTTCTCTCTTGCTAGTGTGAGGCAGTCCCTTGGGAAAGTCTCCTGAGAGCAGAAATAAGTGCAGTGGAGGCACAAGTGCCTGTAGGCAGACTGGGAATGTTTACACACTGCCTAGGAACTCCTGCCTGTGCACATGCAGGAGCAGGGAGTCTGGTTCCTGCTGTTCCCAGCAAGTGGGGAGCTCCACTTGTCCCTTGCCCTTGATTTTGGTGAGATGGATCCCCCATGCTCATGCATATGCAAGGAGAGAAAAATTAGGTTTTTTGTACAAAATACAGAGTTCTGAACTTGGAGCTGCTTGTAAATCAAACCAGGCAATGGGATAATCTCCTGCAGGCTTCCAAGGCCTCAGGACAGACACTGCGGGGAGAGGGAGAAAGGGGGCAGCTGTTCAGAAAGTCTCGGTGCTGGATTCACTTCCAGGGAATGGTCTGTACTGTCAGTAAGTAGAACTTTTGGCATATCATCCTGCCTTGTTTACTGACAATACTTGGACCTGGAATGTAAAGGTATCAGTAACACTTTTCCTAAGTGGTGCTAATGACATTGTGTGTTTCTGCCGGGATCAGCAGCGGTTCAAACGGCCCTTTTCTGATGCACAGGGACCCTGTGTGCCATGCTCCTGCATAAATTACCATAGTATTATGGGAACTTTCTTTAGGAGTCTGCAGCCGTAGCTTGCTTCGAACTCCACAGCTTCCCCTTGTCAGTTCTCATCCTGAGAGCTGATATTCGGGCTCCACAAAGCACAAGCCATCCTGATTTGGAGGTGTGAAATCTTTGCTTTCAGTTGATTTTAAAAGCGAGCTCCTTATTCTTCCGTGTTTGGGCACAGCCCAGGGCACATAAATCAGCATGAGGAGCAGTTGGAGATGAAAGCAAGGAGCAGCTGGGCTTCAGTGTCAGGGTGACAAACTGTGGAGGTTTTTTTTTTTGTGTGTGCCCTGGTCCTTGTGCCTGCCTGTTACTGTTACTTATTGTGTCATGGGGATCCACATTTGAGACACATCCCCTGCCCCTCGAGTCCCAGTGCTCGCCCTGTGCATTGTGATGTGGGAGAACAGGGCAGCTGGAAATGTTTGGAGAGGGTGGGACAGGATGCTGTCGCCAAGCTTGGCACAAGATGCTCCATCACCTATCTGCAGGTCTTGTGTGGCAGGGTGGAAAGAAAGGGAGGGAAAGCAACTGTCTGAATTGAGAAAAGCTTTAAGAAACCAGAAGACAAATTGCTTCTCATTAAAACCTGCATGATTTATAGCGTGTCATTTGCATGCCAAAACTTTCCCAAACAAAGCTAATTAGGGAGCTGAAAGAGCCTTTCCTCCAGAAACAAGGCTTTCTACGCCAACTGTTAAATAGCTGCAGTCAGACTGGATGGTTTATTACTGCACTAAGAACCTCATCCTGACACCCGTGTCCCCGTGCCATCCATAGGGGTGTCTGCTACAAAAGATCCACCGACAGGCTCGGCAACTGTGGGAGAGAGATGTGAGGAATGGAGTGTTTTCCCAGCCACACGTCGCTGCCCTGTCCACCAGTGGATGCCACCAGCCTTTTTAGCATGCTGGGAATGTGCCTTTTGAGAGGCAGTTTATTGTAAATGGATGGTACCAGTTTAACAAGCCCCACAGACACGTGTAGCTCAAGCAGCATTTGGACAGCCAGAAAGAAGCCACTCTGAGTATTTATGTTCATCTCCCCGTTTCTGCTTTCTTTGGGGCTGTTCTGTGGGACTCCTTTACTCAAGATGCAGCACTGAACGGAGTTTGACTAGGAGGATAAGTTATTCAAGTCATTCCCATCATAACAGCTGGGAGAACTAGTGGGAAGGCAGCAAGGATGCACATAAACCAGACAGAAAAAAAAAAAAGAATATTTTTTGACTGAATCACTAAAAACCAAAATGTTTTTAGAATGCAGGAAGTTGTTAAATAGGTTTTTTTAATTTTATAGGGCTTTCCAGGTAACTCCTGTGGTGTCCTGCAAAAGCAAACCAGCCATGCAACCAGTTTGCATTTACTCACCTGTGACACCAGGCAATCCCTGGGAGGTTCTCCAAAACCTGGCCTGCCAAGAGCCTGCAGGCATATGACAACTGGCTCCTCAGGTAGAGGAGCCAAATCCAAGATGGATAGAGAAGATAAGAAGCTATTAACTCCCACAGAAACAAGAGCAAGCATCTACCAAAGGCAAAATGAAACATGTACTTGCCGTATCACTGACTTTGTAGAAAACCATCAGCACAGCAGCCTCCTGTTTTTATAAGGCTCCAAGAGTAGCTCCCAGGGCAGGAAATTCTGTAGAAAACATAATTCAGTTTGCTGTTGTGCTCCCAATCCATTAATTTATGAATCACCCGATAATTCCTCCTGATACTCTCCTGTTGTTTTTGCACTTGGCAAAGTAAGTTTGGCTGCCTAAAATGTCCATGCAAATATATCCTTCCTCGGCTGAAATCACCAGGGAGGGCAGCTAAAATGCTGAGTTATTTAATCAGAACTGCCCAATTCTTTAGGTCAGCCTTCCCTGCCTTCCCACAACCTCTTGGGACATACAGACATTGGGATTTTAGGTCTCTGAGAAGCCAAAGGAAGAGCTGGTCCCTGAAAAATCCATGTCCAAAGTATCCTGCAAGGCCTTTGTCAGACAGATCAGCCCAATATCTCCTGATGGCTCAGCTCAGGTGTATGACTTATTTAGTGCTGGTGTCGGGGGATTAACTCTAAAAATCACAAATCTGCACCATTTTCACACATTAAATGTCAATTTTCTTTGCCAAGAACTCGATCTCAAACCTCCACTTCTTTTCAGATTTGGGGAACCTCTGGAGGGCCTTTGCAAACACTGTCTGCCCTTCCTCTAAAGAAGCTCAAATGAGCTTCAGCATTTGGAAGGTGACCAGATGCCATCCTCTATTAGAGAAAGAGGGACTGTTTTAATGCCCAGAGAACTTTATTTTCAGACCTCCAGAGTGCCCTTGCCTCAGAAGCCTGGAGTGAGACATACCTGTCATGCACAGAAAGCCACAAAATGCCTGTGGGGATGCTGACTGGAAGCAGCAGCTTCAGAAAAATTACTTGCTCCAGATCTAATCACATTTGGAGACTTTTTTTTTTTTTTTTTTTAAACAGAGTGTAACTCACACACCTTCCCACTCTAATGATTTCGGTTTCAGTGCAAAATCCATTTTTGGCTGCCACATGTTTCCCTGGCTAAATATTGAGCCCATTCTGATCTCTTCATAATAAATCAAAATCCACTTTCAATACCTCAAACTTCCCTGTAGCCCAAGCTATTGTGACACAAAAATTGATCTCACCTGACTTGAACTGAAACAAGGCATCCAGTTGACTCATCTCAATAACCCAGAGGCCAAGAGAAAGACTTGCATAGAGCATTTTCACCTCCCTTGATTTGCACACCTGCCTTGAGATGGAATAGATGGACTGCTGTTTGGATGTCCTTATTTCTTCCAAGATATCATGAAGGGAACACAGAGACCTTATACTGGGCACCCCTTTGGAGCTTGACATGACTCTTAGTACACCTGGAAGTCAACACGGGACAGTTACCTTGCTGCAGGTTCACCTTTTCATTGCAGCTGACTTCCCTGCATTGACAGATCTTAACATTTAACTCTGAAATCCTGCTTAGACAAACTTATGCCCGAGATCAGTTTTGTGTCTCTAGTTGTGCATCCAGCAGCTCTTGTTTCAGACAACACTAGTGTTCTGTATTTATTGTATAGTATATTGTATATCTTTTTCTTTCAGACTGTTTGTCTTACACAGCGCTGGAGGTTTTATCAAAGAGGTGTTCTGGGAAGCAGAGATGCAAAATCATTGTGAGTAGCCAGGATTTTGGAAGCCCGTGCCTTCCTGGAGTGACAAAATCCCTCACTGTCAGCTATGCATGTGGTAAGAGCAAAGGCACCATCCATTTTCAAAGCCTCGTTCTGCTTGCAAAGCAAAACTATGACAGACACACATCTGGACACTGAGCCTTCCTAAATCTCCCCTTCCCTTTCACTGAGGAAGTTTATGACACAGCCACACAAGAACCAACAAAATATGTGAACAACCCCACAGGCAGAGCTGCATCTAATGAAAACTCAGGCATTAAGGGTTTTTTTTCCATACGGTTTGCTATAGACTAATATGTTTTCATAAGGGAAGAGAAGAATTCCCTACAATTCCTCAATAGGAGCAGTTCCATGGGGACATACCAGTGTCCTTTGGCTGCATGTCTAGTGAGTAGTGGTCAAAGGGCACAGGTTTTTTGGGAATAGCAGTGTAGGACTGATGGCCAGATCGCCACGTACCTGAAGATCAGAGGAAAGTGAGCCTGGGAGATTTTCAGTCTGCCTGTGAGCTGGTTGTGAGAGGCAGTGCAGTAATTCAGCTTCCTGTTGCTGGAGAGGGCACTAACATGTTATATTATTGTGCAGTTCCCTTCATGAACAGAATTATCTCTAATTAGTCTGAGGATACTTACAACCAGTCATTCCTTCTTGCACATCTGTGCACCACCAGAAAAGCAGAGTGAGTTTGTTTGCACTGGAATTATGCATTCTGTTATTTAGGGAAGTGGTTTTGCAAAACACATGCGTAATAAATAGTGTTCTTGTGTGTTGCTGGCACATTTGGGAGAGTTTTTCTTCTGCCAAATCCTCCTGAGCTGTGCAATCTGAAGCATTAGCCAGTGATTTGCAGATCTGATTATTTCACAGATCATCTAATGAACATGGGAAGAGTTTGGGCATATTCCAGAAAGACATTTCACATTCTTTCTCCTCACTAGAAGATTCCTGCTAACCTGAGGCTTCCCAAGATAATGCCAACAGGCCTCTCCCTGAAGCAACAGGAGCACAGCAGAGCAGACCACAGGCTGTGCCACACCTGAAAGTATTTCCATCATGGTCAGGAACATGAAAAAAAATCATTAACTCCCCACCTCAGTGGTCAGCAGCTGTTTTAGGCCTGGTGTGTCTGGCTGCAGTTTTATTTTCGCAGTTAATTCCTGACAGCAAAAGCATCACAGGAGCTGGGAGGTGCTGGTTTCTCGCAGTCTCAGTGTCCCCCCATGACCTGCTCAGCAGCATCTCCTGTCTGCACGAGGTGGCATTCCTGGCTCTTGCTGAGACCGGGCTTCAGGGTCACGGAATGCTCTCTCAGGGCTCCTGACGCCCCACGGGGTATCCACACTCCCTGGATGCCAGAGTCCTTCTGTGGGCTTTGGTGACTGGCTACTACTTTACCTGACAAAGTAGTGCTGCTGTAGTAAATTATCCTGATTAAAATTCTAGTTCTAGTACCAGCTATTCCATTCAGCAACCTGGTGCAGCCCACCCGAGCTAAAAGTCCTCCTAATGAAAAAAAAGCAATGCAAGCAAACGCAAACCAGGAGCTTTTTCTGTTCACACTGTTTTGAATTAAACATTTCCCTACAACAAATGTTTGAATAGCACAGGGGGAAAGGAGCAAGCAAAGCCCTGGGAAGTTCCCCCTGCGAGGGGAGCAGGAGAAACATCAGCATAGGTGAAGGAGTCCCAGCCCATGTGACGGGAGCTTCGGGTCCTGCATTGGCAGTGGAATGGTGCACCCTCTCAGGATGTTGTTCCCAATACAGGCAGTTATTCAGAACATACAGACTGCAGGCTGAAAACAATCCATCCTGCTCCCTGTCTGCCCCAGGCACCAAGGAAAGTGTTCTGCTGCTGGAAAACAGCAAAGAATTATGACCAGGGACGAGCCAAAATAGAAATGAGCTCATTCTCCCCTATCTCTGTTGGCCTTCCACGGCGAACAGGAGCTAAGAGTACCAAAAATATTCCTTCATCAGGAAAGGAAGCAGCTCTGACTTTGAGCCCATACAGAAAGAAAAGTTCTGCTTGGAAAAAAAAAAAATCCTATTCTTAGTTGTTTTCCAAACGAAAACCACGCTAACTTGCAAATCTCAGTCTCCTCGGTGTCATTTAACTCTCTCAACACTATTTATTGGCAAATGTTTCTATGTGGGATAGAGGTGAGGTTCATACCTGAAATTTCTTCCTTCCCCTGCCTCTTCACATCAGTCTGAAAATCAATCAGTCTATCTTCACACAGTACAGGAACAGCTGCCAAGATCTGGGTGTCTGAAGGGCCCATTCACCCATCACAGAATATATGAGCCCTCAATGTCTGCACAATGCACCTGCCTTTAGCTCTTTTAATTACTTTAAGAAGACTGTGAACACTTACCAAGGGAATAAACTAATGAAATGAGAAGGATGCAGCCCACTCCCACCCAGCTCATCTATTCCCATCCTCCCCACCTTCCGTCGCAGAGCCTTTGCAGAGGACATCACGCAAGACTTTAAACATTTATCTGAGAATTACAGTGAATTATCCTCATCTAAACCCAGGACCTAGATGCAACTTAGCATCTGACTGTAGCACAGTTTATCCTGAATTTATAGGCCAATTTTGTCTCCTATTCAGGGCTGGCACACCCCTTGAGGGGTTGAAAACAAGGGGGGTGGTGCCCGGGCTGTACACAGTAATTAACTGGGGAGAGGGTTCCTAAAACTAACAGTACACAATTTGTCTTTTGTCTTTGCAGTTCCTAAATTTATCCTCACGGCTGTCAACCCCCTGGCCCCTGATAACAAGTCTTCCACGAAACAGAATGATGGTACGTACCATCACAGACACAGGGTTTGCTGCTTCCCTTTGCTCGAAACAGGCTGTTTTCCCACTGCAGAGCTTCATCTGAGGCACGAGGTAGTGGAAACCCTGCTGAAACAGCTGCTCTTCCCTTTGGAGAGCAGCGGGACAGGCTGGGAGCGGGATGTGGGCACAGCCCTGCAGTCACAGTAACGCTGTGAGAGGAGTGACCTGCCCAGCCTACCCACAACCACCGTTGCTGGGAAGAGCAAAAGTGAGACTGCAGTTGTTTCACAGGGTGAAGAATCTTTTAAGAGTTATGCCAACACCTGCTCTTCTTGAAGGCCACAGAGCTAAGGAGGCGGCTCACGCGAGTGCACTGTCCTTGGTAACACAGCACACAGCAGTGCTTGGGGTGGGAAGTCCACTGGGAAGCTGTGGAGCTTCAGGAACTAAAATTATTTTAGAAACCCCAATAGGAATGGGGCACAAGAGGGTTTCAGTTGGTAACATTGTTTTTCTAGATGTTCAGTATTTTCAATGCTTTGTTTCTATATTGATTTAATTTATCAACCATTGTTTGGTCTAATATTCTGTGAGGCTCCTGCAGCACAGCCTGGGCCTGCCTGTGTTCTGGGTGGACTTTTTGGCTGAAAAGTTATTGGGTGAATATGAGTTTAGTAGCTTCACTGAATTTGCTTTACCTTCTCATGTCACAGGTGTTGACCTTGATCCAAAGGAATCGAGATTTCCAAAGAAAGATGGAATTATTGTTAGCTCTAACTACCTGGCTACATTTGCATACATCAGAGGTAGGAAAATGAGGCTGAGATTGTTTGGCACACGTTTTGAGGAAAGGTCATAACTAGTAATCCCATGTTTATGTTAACGATATTATTAGAATATAATCAATCTTGTGGATGGGAAAATTGCAGCATAATTGATATTTATGGAATATTTCCCATCTTGAAGGATCCAAACTCTTTTAGAGACTGCAGCCAAGATATATTTTAATGAATATTTTCAATGGGGACTGTCGGTTGTTCAGTAGTTTTAAAAACCTGGCCCTGGCCTGTGAGCAGCACTGGAGACATCCATGTTTGGGGATGCTGGGTTGTAAACATACAGCGATCATCAAGGAGCAGTGATGGTAAGGCCTGTTTTGGCAGGGTGGCTGGAAAAAACCAAAAAGGGCATGCAGAATTCTGGTAGCTGTTTGAGAACACTGGTGAGCTGCTCATAAAGAGATGGGATTTGTTGTTTAAACCCTGGCTTTCTGCCTGCAGATCACCTCGAAAGAGCCGCTCTCCTGTTTGTGTCCAGCGTGTGCGTGGGGTTAATCCTCACGCTGTGTGCCCTGGTGATCCGCGGCTGGTGCGCAAGGGACATCCGGAAACTACACAGGAAGGAGGAGCAGTTGGTGCCAGAGAGTGCCAGAGTGTACGAGAACAGTGAACAGGAGGAGGAGGAGGATTCCCTTTTGGACACCCAGGAGGAGATAGATGGACTTTACAGACCTTCTTACTCAGGATATAATTTGACAGAGGCGGCAGAACTGGCAGAAAGGATTGAGCGCAGGGAGCAGATCATACAAGAAATCTGGATGAACAGTGGTGCGGATATGACACCTCCTAGAAATATGAATACATTTTATATTAATGAGCAATAAATGGCTTATTTTGGATGATGCCCTAGCCCTTTTTTTTTTTTTTTTTTTAAAAAAAGAAATGTACCTTCTGTGAAGGAACATTTGTATCCATGTAATTATTTGTAAAATACAATGAAATACATGCAATAAAAGGAGAGTTTCATACCCTTGGCTGTCTACAAATACTTCTATGAAAAACACTTTCATAATTTTAATTCCTGTTATGGATTACTTTTCACTGTAATTTGGGATCAACTGCCAGGTGCAGGTTAAGGAATATTAAAAAAGGTGGAAAAAACCATCACATGAAGAAATACTTTCTGCGTTAGATGGCACTTGTAACCAGTTAGGGTGCTGCAGCTCATAAGTTACATCAAAACTTGCTCTACTGATGAGAAATATGAGTATTATTACTGGCATGTGAAGGACAAAGCAAAACTAAGCACAAGTTCCTGAAGCTTTTCTGCTGTTTCCTTAACTCAACCTTTCCCTAATAAATCATGTTCCTCTGGTAACAGTGATCCTGATTACAAGGGGGGTTAAGTTCTGCTTCCTGTCTTTAAAATGTCTCCAATATTTTAGCTGCAGCCCATAGGGAATTTACTGAACAAAAGGAGGAAAAATGTCACTTCCTGTTGGGAATACTTCATGGCTTCATTCTGCTTCCCCGCTCAGATGCTGCGTGTCCAGGTAGAGCCGAGCAGTATGAAACACTTGGAAAGAAAAGAGTGACATGACTTGTCATTTCCTACTGATACAAAGTCAAATTAAGCTGAGAAAACTTTAAAGGAGGAAGGGGACTTGCTCGGATGACTAAGGCACAATCCCGTGCTCAGCTGGAAAAACCTCAGCAGCAATTAGCATCCTATCAGAGGAAGGAAGAGAGGCTGAGGAGAGGGCTGAGGTCACTCAGAGCACTGGGAAACTGCAGGAGAGGCAGGCACAGCCCAGGATTCTGGCTGCACTCCCGCTGGGACTGCTCTCCCCTTCCCCACAAAAAGTCATTGTAGCCTGTGCTACGGTACGATATTGGTGAACTGAGTTTTGTCTGGAGAACCCCATGCCTTGGTTCTAGGGTGAAGAAGGTGGGTTTGCCTTTGGCTGGCCCTGTGGAGAGATGTGGGACAGCCCTGGGCAGGAGCTGGCTCCTTCCTCCTGACTCATGGGGCAGGGGCCACCCATTTCCCAGGCAGACAGAAGGGACTGATCAACAATTCCCACTGCTGACAGACTGTACTAGTGAAAAAAACCTCTATCCTCTTCCTTTTACTGATCCAACTGGATTGTGGAGAGCGGGCTGGGCTCCACCACAGGAGGCGCACAGTAAAAGATTCCTGCGGGTGCCTCCTTCCCAATATGGAGCATTCCACAGTCTCTGGGAATGTGTTTTGAACTAGAAAAAAAAAAAAAAGTGCTTAGTAATGCATACCTGTTTGAATGGATCCTCAAACATGGTGACAAACCCTGTCAGAACCCCAGCACCAGGAGCAACTCAGCAGGGTAGGGAAAGCAGCTTTTGCTCCAGGCTGGGAGGTCAAGCTTCACTCAGGATTTGTTCCCTTGACTAAACTATTTATAGTCTGAATTTGGGTTGCTATTTTATTCTTTCTGCATAAACTTTCCAACTCTAACTGGGGAAAGCTATCAATTAGTGGTTCACCTCATTCCCAAATGTTCACTGTTCACAGCAGTCTGAAAGTCAGAGTGAATACAAACATGGAAAAGCCTGAGAAACAGACGTTGAATTATTTCAATCTTTCTGAAACAACACCCTCTGCAAAAAAAGCATCCAGTAGAGAGACCAGAGAATTAATGAGGAATGTCCTTACCTGCCCCAAGCCGTGAAAAAACCAGCAGAAGTGCCATAGCTGGAATCTGTTTCCTTACAGGTATCTTTTGGGAGGGTGCCATGGGGCAGCAGCAGCAGCAGCGCTATGGGAAGGGTGCTCAGGGCTGGATGGAGTTGCAGCAGTAAAATCCCAGCAACTTCCCAGAAAAGCAGCCTAAGGAGAAAATACTGCAAAGGAGAGCTGGCACTTTTAGGGACTATTTGGTTCGTGCCACACGCGTGGCTGTGGGAATAACACGCCTTTGGAAATGACATGAAATGACATCAACACCTAAACTTGCTGCAAGGCAACATGCAGTGTTGGCATGGCTGTTGGAACTCCCCACTCCTGCCTTGAAAATACCCTGAGTTTGTCACCAGGAATCCCTGGGTGAGGTTGCAGGAAGCAGTAAATAAATCCTTCTGAATCCTGGGTGACAGCAGAGCCTGGAACAACCTGGGAAAGCAAAACTGAAAAGGAGTGAAACCACGTCTGGAAACCACTTCCATTCATTAGGATGGTGATATGGCCACAAAATAACACATTTAGCAACAATCTGTTGTGCAAGTCCTTTGACAGAGAATGGGTTTTCCCTCTGGAAGGGCACAGCTGCTCTCAAACTTCCGGAAATAAATGGTTTAAACTAAAATATGCAAACCTATGTGTGGTGTTCCTATCTCCATCATCTCAAAATCCCTAACTAGTTAAAATACCTACAGGCTTTCCTGGGTTCCTGTAGTCTTTAATCTTTTTCCAATGAGTTCATTTAATTTCAGCTATCATAAATTAATCCAGCAGATCCACAAATACTGTGGTAAAAACTCAGAAGATCTTATGGAAAGTTTTCTCAGCTAAAGAAGAAAACAGCACCAATTACAGCAGGGAACAGCAGTTAAAGGTGTGCAGAATAAAATGAATTTTCGTCTGTGTTAAATATTTACTATGTCTGCTTTGCCCTCACTTTTAGAAAGGAGATGAGAATATTATAAGCTCCATAATCCAGGGTCCTGTTCAAACATCCCTCCTCTCAGCATCCTCTGTCCAATGGTAATTTTAAAGTCTCTTTTTCCCTGACAGTCTTTTTAACTGAAAGAGTAACTCTCAAGAAGTCTTGGATAGATAACCAGACTTCTTGACTCCTTCTACTATTTCACTCTGCCTTCTCTGCAATGGAATACTTTCCTGGTATCAAGGACAATAAATGCAATGGCCAAAAGCCAGCAATGACATCACTTATTTACAGGGCTGGGAGCCCCCCAGAACAAACTCCTCAAATGATGCTAATTGAAGATGAAAGCTCTACTGGTGAGAGGGATTCAGTAGGATATTTTCAAGCATCCACTATAACTGATTCAAAACACCTGGGAAGCTCCTGGCTGAGACCACAAAGCTCAAGGCAGTTATGAACAAGTAACTTAAAAAAAAGATACTTTCAAATGAGGAAGAGTAGACAAGGAAGTAATCCTGCTAAGGAATTGTTCTGGGGTGCAAACATCCCAAAAAACAAGTACCACTGGGTAAGGTCATGTTGCAAGCCCCGGCATTGGTGCAAATCTCCACCTTGGGGAGCGTATGGGCAGTCCACCTTCTGGGAATCTCCCTCCCAGGTTGGCAGGACAAAAACCACATGTCCTCAGCCAGCCCCTTAAACAGAGACGAGATTTTGGGGAGGGGAATTGTTGTCACAAGCGGAATTGTAACTCCCTTTAACTCCCCCTCGACACAAAATGTGCCAGGCTGCCTCACAACCTGCTTTTAAAGCTCATAAACAGCGTTACATTTTTTTTCTGGCTGCCAAAAGGATGTAAATATTTTAGGAAGATGCTGGGAAAGAGAAAAACAAATGTGTAACAACTCTTAAGTCATCAATCTACAAAGTCATTTGGGTTACTTTTTGAAGCACTTCTATATAGTTGTCCAAACAAGAGAATTACTCAAGGCAGAACCTGTTTTGAACAGACAGCATTCATACAAATCCCTATGGAACCACCATGGAGAGAGTCTGAATCTGTACAAGTCTTAAAAGCCACAGCAACACTTCCAGCAACCTGGGCCTCACCCTTGGCAGGACTGACCAGCAGCTGGACCAGATGACCAACAACCTTTATAACAAATCAAGAACTGTGGTTTTCTGGTGATTTCACCGAGTGCTCCCCATCCCAGTTATGGACCACGAACATCCACCGTACCACTGGGGGTTGCACTGCCAGTGACACTAAGAATTAAGTATTTCCAGATTTTCTTCACTCCACCCTTTGACGAGGACAAAGGAGCACATCAGGGAAAAAAGCTTTCAGCTATGGGAATGGTTAAAAATCCCCAGAGCTGTACAGGGCAGGTTTTGCAACTTAGAAAAATCCCACATGCAGATTCTTTTTTTTTTGGTAAAATACCATGTTACTGGAAAGTTGAGGTTCAGTAAAAACTACCGGACACCAAACTTTCCTAAGAGTTAAAAATAAAATAAAATAAAAAAATCAGTGATTGAAGTAAACCCACCATTAATAGTTCACTATTAATTATTGTGGCATTAATTATCTCTTCTGCATCCAATCTTCCAGCTGCGAGTTTAGCCAACACTTCAGAGTTTTAACTTGATCTGTGTCTCTTTGACCACAGTAATACAGAAAATTATGATTTTTTACTTTCAGACATCTTGTCATATTAAACTTGGTTTTATTTATCTAATCTACTTGCAAATGCTGCTTGCTTTTGTATACAGATTTTTGTCAACCTTTATATACCAGCAATGAAAACTAAACCAAATGGATGAAAATTATGCATTCCACAAGGATTTCTGTGTTATTTGTGGTTATACAAAAATACTTCCTTTAAATAACTGTGAAGAGGTTAACTCAATTAAAAAATTATAGTTTGGAATTAGCTATGTTGAAATTTGAACGAGCACATAAAAATCATTAACTTTCCCTGCATTAGCCTGGGAGAACAAATTTATTGTAAAATAAATTACCTATTACAGGGCACACCATCTAATAGTAATGCAAGAATAAGAAGGAAGTATAAAGACCACTCCAAACAACACCAAACATTCCAGTGCATATTTACTAGATCTGTTATCTAGGAAATGGATTAGCATTTCAATATTCAAATTACAAGTTTCTAATAAAATATGAAACTTCAAGAGAATTGGTTCAATTCTTTGCAGAGACAAATGCTGCTGGAGTTGCAGGGAAATGTCAACTTTTATTGAACACCCGAGGCTACAGAAGTGACAATTTCAGCTTCTGAAAGAAGAACCTACCGCATACAATCCTCACTGCAAACAACGAACAGCTTAAGAAGGGGTTTGCAGGGCTTCATCTTGGACCCCATTTGATGTCTTTTACACCATGAAATTGCCTTTTCAAAGCTTGGTTGTCTGCCCACTCAGCATTTAGAAATGAGTCGTTGTCATCCTCCTCCAGTTTCTGTGAATGGAGAGGAGAGGAAGGCAGTGAGGGACACAGTCCAGGCTCTGACAGCTCTGAAGCACCAAAGAGACACTCACCTTCAGCTCCTCCTGCTTTCTGTAGTAATACAGCATCATCTCTTTTTGCTCTTCATGACTAATCACAGGCTCACGCCCTGGAGCTCCTTGTCCTTTCTGGAAGGGAAATGGTAAATGTTACCACTGGTGGCATTTGTGATACAAAGTAGAAGCTACCGAGGTAGCACAACCTTCAAAAGATAGCAAAAAGCTACACAAAGACAGCAAAAACCTTCCTTCAGACAACTGGATTTCTCAAATTTCATAAGGTCCCTCAGGACAGAAGAACAAATGCTCCTGCATTCATAGAATCACAGAACGGTCTGGGGTGGAAGGGACCTTGAAGATCATTTAATTCCAACCCCTGCCATGGGCAGGGTCACCTCCAACTAGACCAGGTTGCTCCAAGCCCCGTCCAACGTGGCCTTGGACACTTCCAGGGATGGGGCAGCCACAGCTTCTCTGGGCAACCTGTGCCAGGGCCTCCCCACCCTCACAGGGAAGTGAGGGTTGTTTTTTCAAGTGATTTCAAGTGGTTCATTTTTCACCTCAGCATCTGAATCATGCTGTCAACTCTGTGGACATCAGTGGAAGATGCAAACAGGATTGAGTCTATTTTACTTAAACTGCCACTCTAAAAGACATAATAAATCTGTTTTAAGGTCATTCTAGATATCTCAGGATAGGCCCATCTATCTTTAGCTCCCCTGCTAATACAGACTCAGAATGGCACAATACTTAGTAAAGCAGGGAAGGCAGGAGTTATAAAATACTACAAATTAAAGAAAATTTATTTTCCAGGTAACTGTCCTCTTGGAAGAAATGATGCACAGAGAAGAAAACAGCTGGTGACAGCTACTGTCAGCAACAGCAAGCAGAGCAGCTTCCATGGAGAAGGTTGATGACCTCTGGAAGAGAAAGGGTCTGAGGTAGTTTAAGAACAGAGAAACCCTTGCACTACTCTGCATCCTCTGAAGAGGTCCATCAACTAACTAAACAGGCAACTTCCCTGGGAGCCTGCACTTCAGTGGCTGTTAAGCTGCCACACCATTTTTCAGTCACCCTGAGAGGAAAGAGAAAGAAATTCTGGTCTTCTAAGTGACAGACACATAAATCACCTGACTTATCTCCAAGGGATGCACTGCAGACACCTGCAGCTGACAAGATTTGCTATGAAACTTTTCAATTTGTATTCCATCTATTTTTAAATACCTCTTTGTTGTACTTCACAAAAGTGCTACGGGGCAAGTCATAACAGCAGTTACAGTTTGCCTGTAACTGACAGGCAAAGGAATTACTGAAGAAAAATTTAGAATATAATAAATTCAAACCTTAAAATAGATGTGCCATTTTGAGACATTCAAGCCAGGACTAATATAATCCATTTTAGACACCTATGGACAATTCTCTTCCACAGAGAACAGACGGCCAAAGGTGAAGAACTTATACAGACATCTCCTAGCAATACTCACTTTTTGGATCTTGACAATGATGGTTGTTTTCTCATTTTTTCCTACATAGTCAGACAGCAACTTTGTTTCTTGCAGCTCCTTTCCTGCCCACCATAACTGTGCTTCTGATTCTTTTATAACTTCTAGTCCAGCCTGTGACATACAAACAAGGTGAAGTGTTAGGGGTGTTGTTTCTTGCTCTATTTGTTTCTTGCTTTTTTCCCAAATCTACCTCTGCTACATCTTTCTCCTCATGCTCATCTGTGGCATTCATTCATTCATTCATATTCCATTCAGTCTTGATCTCACGTGAACACTTTGGGCAATGAGCTCTTCATACTGCAGGTAACCAGCTATTTAAAATGAGACCCAGACTTACCCGAGTGTTGTATGCAACATTTCAAATAAACTCCAATAATTTTATTTCTAGTTAAGCTACTGGTGTGTTTTTACATAAACTATGAGACTAAAATCTTAAACAAAATCCATCATGCAAGTGAAAACAACCTTCAATGATAAGATGGAGAACAGCATAGCACATGTTTAGCCCAGGGACTACACAGAATGGGAATAGGTTACTGCGTACGTGAGTTCCTGACAAGTCTTCTTTATCTTCAAACTCCATCCTAATTGGATCGTGTGGAGGCAATCCCATTGGATACACAATCATCACAGCCCCTCGGAGCTGCTCCAATGCATCTTTCACCATCTCCATGTTCATACACACGTTGGCCTGAACTTGTTTCTGAAATACAGACAGGGATCATTGGCAATTTAAGCAAACCTGCAGAAGACTTTGCTTTTGTAGTCAGTTCAAAGTTTCAGAGGTGGGATAATCTGAGTAGAGCTAATGGGCTGCATAAAGATACCAGAAGTGCAAATTTCCTCGTTGGAATACTGACTCTGGAGCACATCACTCCCCTTTGGCCCCTCTGTTCAGCCTGCTTACATGGGGTGGGGGAGGAAACAAAAATAGGAGATCTCCACTAAACTCTGCAGGAGGCATTTAACACCAACTGCCTGTGGGACACAGGACTCAACCCAGGACATGTATGACCACAGAAGTCAGATAGAGAGGCTTTGGTTTCCAAGCGCATGTGATTCATGACTGTGATTCAAACCAGTAGAATTCAAGTGTGGGATAGAGAAGGGGCCTAAAACTTGAAAGAAAAAATAGAGCACCCGTGAGCAGAAGCCTAAAGCGTAGCATATTCATAGAATCAATCATAGAATCAACCGGGTTGGAAAACGACCTCTGAGATCATCAGAGTCCAACCCTTGATCCAACCCCACTGTGGTTACCAGACCTTGGCAGTGAGTGCCACATCCATCCAGTCTCATCTTAAAAACCTCCAGGGATGGAGAATCCACCACCTCCCTAGGCAGCCCATTCCAATGTCTGATCACTCTCTCTGTAAAAAATTTCTTCCTAATATCCAACCTAAACCTCCCCTGGCACAGTTTAAGACCGTGCTCTCTTGTCCTATTGCACAGCTCCTGGAGAGACCTGTGTGATCAAACACTTGAGGTCATTCCAAACCCTACCACCAGGGATAAAGGAGATAACATAACACATCTGGAAGAGAAGAAATAAAGCTTTTCCCTATGGATTTAACCATTTCAGTATTTTAAATAATAAGGTACGAGAATGTTGCCTCCTTGTGGACACTTTTGATCTTGTTAACTAGCCCATAAAACTTAAAATGCACATTTCTTCATTTTCATCATTATAAAGTGATGCACTTCACAAACCACTTCACAAACTATTTTTAATTCATTCAACAAAGACATTTTATAATAAATATTACTTAATTTGTGTTTCAAAGTCCTACAAGTGCTGACACACAACACAGAACATCTACAGACTTGGCAAAGTGAAGGTGAATACCTGAAAGCACCATCCCACGAGGGCCTCACACTTGTCTTTGAACACACTTGTTGTGACCGAGCATGAGTCCAAGTGCTTGTCAAACCAAGGCCAAATCCCTGTCCCATCCCTGGGCCAGGCTGGATGGGGCTTGGAGCAACCTGGTCTAGTGGAAAGTGTCCCTGCCCATGGCAGAGGGGTTGGAACTGCATAAGCTTTAATGTCCCTTCCAACCCAACCCATTCTGTGATAATCTAAGAGATTAGAACACATTTTTCAATTAAGTATACATAAAACACAAAAGGCTGTGTTGACTCCAGGAAGAGCACAGAACCCAGTTAATTTTTCACCAGAAAGCACGACAAGTATTCACCCAAAGAACACATCAATAGCAAATTGTTGGGTAGCACTGAGTGCCATTTAATCATTCCACGTGGGCTCGGCCGCCAGCATTCACTTGGAATTTAGGATCTGATTCCTTAACCTGTTGAACCAGCTTGCCAAAAGCCACAAAGGAAATAATTAACAGAGATGTCAGTTTTTATTAGACTATTCACATCATGGTATTTCTCAAGAACTGGCAGCCCTTGCACTGAAAGAAGTCTGGTTTTATTTAAGTTGCCCAACTCCAAAGCACTTATTAGGAAAGCCCCACACACCACTTGAGGAAATTTACCTTAGAGATTAATGCCTTGGCTTCCTCTATTGTCTTCTTTATAACCTGCTGCATTTTTTCATTTGGAGCTAAAAACAAGAGACACATATTTCATGGTCTACACTTACTGTAAAGAAACCAAATGCACAACCTGTCCAGAATCCACTGTGAGCAAATGAAACCGTGTTGAATCACAAAGCAGGAGAGACACTCCTAAGCTGCAGCCTATTTACAAATTGGATTGTTCATTCCCGTATTTCTTACTAACTTACAAGACAAAACAGTACTTCTCATGGGACAGCCAAACTTACTTTTGCCCAAAGACATGTGACTGGTATTTGCCCAATTCCCAAGTGTTCCATGCCAGGTTTAGACAGGGCTTCGAGCAACCTGGTCTAGTGGAAGGTGTCCCTGCCCACGGCAGAGGGTGAAACTGGATGAGCTTTAAGGTCCCAAACCGTTCTGTGATTTCATAATTCTGTGACTTGGAACTTCACCTGGGACAAAGGAACTGAGTAGAAAGCAACAACCATAATCCCATACCCTCCACAACATAAAACAAGGCTCTTTCCCTGCTGGACTACTGGGGACTGTACTGGCAGATGTGCTTTTACTGGGCACAACAGCTCACAGTGGTCTGACTTCTTTTCTAATTAAAATCTCAATCTAACAGCAAAGGTAGTTTTGCAAATACACTGTTCATTTCATATCACATCACACTTATCTACTTACTATAAAAACCTGTCCTCAAATACAAAAATCCAATTAAAGCATACTCATTCCCAGTTTACTTCCCACTTAAGTGCTTGATGGTATTTGGTTTGGCCCACATATACACACTGTTCAATATTCTAACTTTTTCAACATTATAAAGCTGTCTTCTCACTAACAAAGTGAGAGTTCAGTGAGTCTGAGTCCCAGTCAATGAGAAAAAAGGAGAAATATTAGAGAAACAACTAGCTGATGTACCTTGGAGTCTCTGGAGAAAACCAGTTCTCAAGTGTACATTTACAAGTGGGGAGAGTAAATTACAATGGACAGTCCAACTTGCCCCTGGTGATTGTTTGTGTGCTGAAGAGATATGCTGCTCTTTAGGCTTTTCAAATCAGTATTACCCCAGGCCCTAACCCAAGACAGAACTCCTGTGTATGTAACTGATACTTTGGCTATTCAGGTCCAGAATTAGGAGTCTGTTATAGGTGGTCTGTGTCTGCAGGGAAGGAAATAACTCTTTACATCTGACTTACCGTGCCCGTTTCTCCGTCCCAGTTCATCCTTCCTGAAGACGCTCCCACCGCTCGGGACACACTTCTCTGCCCACTCATCCTTCAACTTCAGCTCTCCAATCTGCTCATCTGTCAGTCCTTGCATATTGTAAGGCAAGGAAATTCCATGCTCTGCCAGCTCCTCCATCTCTTTAGAGCGTTCAGAGAACAAGATTAGAAGTCTTTTGTTATTAAAGACCATTTGCAAAAGCCTTTCACATGATGTGTGTGCAGGCAAACCTTAACCCCAGCCTTCAGTTCAAACAGCTAAGTCCAAGGAATAAATATTAAGGGATATAAAGACACACAGACAGATACAGACGCTGTAGTTATGTCAAAATTCATACATTTCCCATACATATAAAACAACATAACAAATGCCTGTGCAGGGATTCAAGCCTTGATGGTACCTGCTGGCCATAACCCTTTTCTTTTGGGCATTTCCCTATGCACTTTAGCTGTTGGTTTTGTTTTTTTTTTAATTTCAGAGCAGGCTCAGTAAGGCCTCAGACAGTCCACAAACGCAGTGTGGCTGGAGCACAGCAGGTGAGGGTGGGCTGCACCCCCAGGTCAGGCTCACCTGAGGGGGAATCTCAGCTCTGGCAGCCCCACAGCAGGGCAGGAAGTTTTTTAAAACTGCCTCAAAACTGAACTCAGCACCAACTCAGACGCATCAGCCACTCCATCACAGGGCAGGGGATGCCTTGCACCAAGCACCTGGTAGGGAACGATCACATTCACGTGTAAAGGGACACAAAGGAGTCCTTTCCAGTGCCAAAATGGGGAGTTTGGACACGGAGTGAAGTGACAAGGAGGAATAGCTTTAAACTGAAGGGGAGTAGATTTAGATGAGATATTAGGAAGAAATTCTTCCCTGTGAGGGTGGTGAGGATCTGGCACAGGTTGCCCAGAGAAGCTGTGGCTGCCCCATCCCTGGAAGCGTTCATGGCCAGGTTGGACGGGGTTTGGAGCAACCTGGTCTAGTTGGAGGTGTCCCTACCCGTGGCAGGGGGTGGAACTGGACGTTTAAGTCCCTTCCAGGCCCTGATTTAAGCAGCCACTACAGGTTCACGCAGCGGGTGCGTCCCCAGCCCTGTGCAGTGCCCGCTCTAAAATCCCCAAGCCCGGAATTCCCACGCGGTTGCGGCGGGCGACCCCCGCCCTGCTGAGGGCGGCGCTCCCGGGCGGTACCTGAGCACAGGCGCTGCACCTTCAGCCGCCCGTTGTGGATGCGGGCGGCGAGGGCCGCCAGCTCGGCCAGGCGGGAGCTGCCCGGCGCCTCCAGCAGGAACTGGCTCTCGCCGCCGCGCTTCACGTGCAGCCGCACCATGGCCGGGCCTCAGCGACGGGGCCGCGTCCCTGGATACGGGCAAAGAGGAGCCAGCGCGGGGCGACGGCCGCGCCCAGCGCCGCGGGGCGCGCTGAGGGCACGGCGGGGCCGCTCCCGGGGCCGCCCCCGCTGTCAGCGGCACCTTCGGGATCCACCGGCACCCTCGGGATCCACCGGGACTCTCGGGATCCACTGGGATTCCCGGGATCCACCGGCTGCCTCCGGAGCTGCCTCAGCGGCCGCTCCTCTGATTCCGGTTCCGCTTCCCGGAAGACACCGGGGCGCCCCTTAAAGGGCCCGCGCCCCGGCCGGGTGCTCCGGGGCCGCCCCGGGCACGGAGAGAGAAGGAGCACACCCGGGTGAGGGGCGGGAACGTCCGTGTCACGGACACGCGGGTGTCCCCGGGGAGCGGGACACAGCCACGGACAGGTGTGCGGGAGCGCCCGTGGGGAGCGGGTCACGTCACACTGCAGTTCTCCGCGTTTTCAGAGCTTCTGCTGGCGGTCATCGCTCCCATCCATTCACACACGTCACGGCGCTACCAGAGCTTAGACACAGAAATATATATATATATATATACGTGTATGTATGTATACACACACACACACACTGGAATTCCGAAGCATTCCCCGTGGTCCCTGCAGGCGCCGCTCCAGCCCCACAGCCCTGTGAAGTGCAGAGGTGCCTAACACCAGGTACAGTTCAGACAGTAGTTTTTAATCACTGCAGTTAGATATTCGACAACATATTCATCATCACGTGACTCCAGCTAGCAAAAAGTTTCCCCCCGAAATTGGCTTGCTAATGTAGGAATATACCAAAACACCGATCACACAGATGTTTATAGCAACAG
This sequence comes from Myiozetetes cayanensis, assembly GCF_022539395.1. Lineage (NCBI taxonomy): Eukaryota > Metazoa > Chordata > Aves > Passeriformes > Tyrannidae > Myiozetetes > Myiozetetes cayanensis. Next base: position 15,776,739 of record NW_026087742.1, read on the forward strand.
CATAAAACAAGGGAACTCACACACCGAAGCACAAACGGTACCAACTGCTGCTCCAAATGTACAAGTTGAGGGACCTGAACAGAAAAAAGCGCCATATAAAACTCACTATCACTGCTCTACACAGCTGCAGCTCGCGGTTAACCAGGGACTGCCCAAAGGAACAACGCGTTATTTTATAGACCATGTTCGACAGCACTGGAGAATTTAAAAAGCGCACTGCCCTTGGAGTATTTTGCTACTGTAAATACAATGTTACTGTGTTGTTTCATTCCCTGGCTGGCAGACTGTATTGTCTGCAACTGGTAAAGACTGCTTTGTATCTCAAAACCCGAGGGGAATCTTTTCCCAGAGGTTGAGGGAAAACTTTTTCTATACGCTGTTTCTAATTTTTGGGAAAAAAAATGTAGTTAAAATAGTAATGAATAAATAGATGATATGGAACAATTATTCTGAATTAGTGCTAGTGAGTGTATGTCACAATAGGATTTAATAGCTGAAATGTACTGACACAGAAAATTAGTTGAATATATTAATATGCAAAGTTTTGTTTGTATTTTGAAAGTAAAACTACTTTTGTTGTGCCTCAAATTCAAATATAAGCCTTACAAATATCCATAGCCTCTGTTATAAATTAAAACAACTTCTAAACAATACTTTTCAACATTCAAATCTCAATAAACTTTGGCAGCTCTTTGGTAAATACTTATAAATACAATTAACAAAACAGTCAAAAGGGAGGGGGGAGGCTACCAGCAGGGAGCCTCTTTTTGTGGAATTCCACAAGGGGGACCAGAAATGAGAGAGCTCCCTAAGCAAAATCTATGTCTAGGATTGGTAGATTTTAATGAGATCAGTAGCTCATCCTTCTTCTCTTTTTCTGTCTATTCAAATACTATTACATCAGGTTTTTAATAAATTTCAGACAATTTTTTTGTGCTCTACCATATATACACATTCAAAATTTATACACAAGCAATAGTGGCTGTTTATGAGTAGAGTTAAGTTTCAGTGCATTTAACACTTAATTATTGCACACAGAATAATCTCAAATACCCAATTATTCTACTGGATAAATGTAGCAACAAATACAACCTGTTGTATCTTTGAACAACTATCTTTCTGTAAAATCATGAGTTGGTGACACCTGGGGTGCCGAGGAGGCGAAGGGATCTGCAGGGGACCTGTTGCTGGTTGCTCTGGATGGGACAGGGGGTGCAGGGGGTCTCCTTGCTGGCATTGTACAGAAGCAATCGGTAGAGCTTTTATTCCAGTCATCACCAAAGTTAAAGTCTGAACCAAGGAAAGTCTTTTGTTCAGTGCCCAGCAACCCTGGAGATCCAGCTGACTTCCTGGAGCCGAGTCTCTGAAAATCCGGGACACTTGTAGATGGCTTTAGCTTCAGATTGAAGTTCTCGTCCTCATCAAATGTCACCCACCCCTTGGGCTGCACATTTTCTGCCTTGAGAGATTTACTTGGCGAGCAAAACGTGTTTTCAGCTGCATCCACAGAAAACAGAGGCTTGGTTGTGTTACAGCTGGGGCGGGGCAGGGAAGGGAAAGGACGGGAAACTGCAGGTCCTTCCCGTACCTGCGAGGTTATTCCGGACCCTTGCGTTTCCATCCTAAATGGGTTCCCAGCGTTAGGAGTCCTTTCGGTGAACGGATTTGCGCAGTTCAGCCCAGTAACAAACGGATTTGGAGAGGTGCGCTTATGTTCCTGGGATGAGTGGAAGGATGGAGTAGGAGGCATTGCTGGCATGCAGTTTATAGTATTCAAAGTATCGGTGTTTCTTTGTGCTGCTGAAGGCAAAGGTGTCAGCTCCTGGTTTAAGGGTGGAGCGGGTGATGTTCGGACACATGTCTGCATCTGGGACACGAGCAGCTGGAATGACAGGTCTTCAAAAGGGTCACTGCTGAGCTGGGGGTCGGGGTTGGAGCTGTAGGTCCAGTTGGGTTTCAGCTGCAAAGGAAACAACGTGCTCAGTAATCCCCAGGTTATTCCTGACACCTCCCCCCTTTCTCACTGTTCCAGCTGAAACTTCAGCACAATTCAGCTGTAACTAGAATGGAAACAACCACCCTGAACCCCTTCTCTGAAAAAAAGCCTAAGAGTTGTTGAACACCGTGTTCCCCTCTTGGTGATCAACGCAGCTGGAATCTACTTCCTACGGGTCAGAATCCCAAGTCCATGTGAACGTTGGATGAGAAAACCTTTGGGAAATGCTACTGTATTCTAAACAAGTGATAACCCAGCACAGCTAGAGAATAAGGAGCTCTAGGTTACATTGTTTGTCACACTGATGTTACAAGCAGTATTTAAGCATCACGATGGAAGGAATCATTAGTGTCATTAGTACGTGCATGTCAGACATTTCTATGCAGACACAGGCACCCGTAGGCATTCCGGTGCTTCCTGGTATGAGAAGGGACATATTTTAAAATGGCAAGTTATCCTTGTTTAGAATAATATTGAATGGAGAAGACAGAGTTTTCTCCACAGAACTTCTCAGCTTCTAAAAACAAACATATTCCTGTTTTTATACATTTCTTCAAACAACAGTGCAACTTTTTTACCTTGTAAGAACTGTCCCAAAAGGTGGAGTATCTACTTTTTCAGTCAGCATACTGACAGAACAGGGTTTAGAGCTTCCCCTTTTTTAATGAATTGAGTTTAAGTTAACACAGCTCCTGAGAATTAAAATTTCACAAAAAAGTTTGTCATTTTAACACATCACCTTAATATACCCGAAGAGTTTGGGTATTTAGCTTGAAAATTCTGTTAACTAAGGTTGTGTTGAACTAGAGTGTGAGCTAAAACACAGTATTTACTACAGCCTAACCTCCATCTTTATCCATCTTGGGTTCACTGCATTTATTGTGCATAGTTTGAAGCGTGTCTCCACACATCCACTACCTAAGCAGCTCCACAAAATTAGTCTACAGGCTTTAGAGACACAAGGGAATAATAATAATAATAATATTGCAAAGTTTTCCCCAGTGTATGCAGCATAACAATTTATTTTAAAAATTTTCAGTTGTAGCTTGAATGGGGTGTATATACAGTCAGTGTTCTGCAGAATAATATTAAACTGAAGGCACTGAGTAACTGAGGGGAAAATGTGAAAACCTGAACTGCAGAAAGAATAGAAATCAAATGCAGCTTGGTACCAGCTGGTTAAGTCCTCTAGTCATTAGAAGCACAAAGACCCCAAGGAAACTATGAATCCCAATTGCTCTTCACCATAAGTAAAAATTTGCTCTGAACAATTCTGGAACCAAATGCTTTTAAAATTGTAGCAAACCATTTGTTTTACTTTGGGTAGTAGTAAGTTCTCTGTTCTTTGAAAAATGTAAAATATGGGGTTTATTTTGGAAAAAAATTTGCACTTAAGAAAACATTTAATGCCAACACTGATCTTTTTTCCCCCCAAATAGAGTGAAACCAGGAGATTCAGCAGTGACTAAGCAACATAGGTGAAGGTCCAACTGTTTCATAAAAGATGATGAAGCAAAATATTTGCTCTGGCACTAATAAATGCAGTCTCACTTTTAAATGCATTATGAAAGGGAAAAGCAAACTATGGTATGACAGTCAATCCATGAATGTAGACAGGTGGTTTTTAACATGGATGGGACTCCAGATGTATGAAAACAAGATTCATACATCTTTTCTGCTTGAGTAGATGGAGACCACATACAAGATTGGTAAATAGTCAGATACCTGTTACCCTGACGGTTGCTCCTGCTTGTGAAAGAGAAACAGACATCAAAGGAAAGAAAGTTAGGAAGAAAATCCAAGTAACAAAGCAACCTCATGTTAAAAATACTTTCACAGATTTTCACAAAGCCATTTTTTGAGCTATAAATACAAACTACAAGTATTTATTATACACTAGACTAAATTCTGAATTTCTGTTGTATTCTACCCTAAGCTTGACCATTAAGAATCAAAAAACTAACTCAATCCCATTCTAAGTTATTTCCACACAGACACTCACTTTGCAGTTGACTGAGCTACCTTTTGGAGTTGGATTATAAGAACCTGAGCATTGATGGTCTAATTCTAATCATCTATTAACATGAAAAGCCCCATAACTCTCCTTCTGGGAACTGTGTTGGTACAACCACTCACCTCCAGTAACAGTTTTTCAAGCTGAAAAACCATAAGGCTTCTCATTCTGTTGAAAACTAAAATCTTACTTTACAATAAATAACATCTATTTAAATTAACTAACTCTCCCTTTTAATATACTGCTTGGTAATCTATAGAATCCTGAATATTCACACTGTATATTATTATTATTTTTATAAGGAGAGATTTAGGTTCTTCAATGGCACAATCAAGATTTGCACAGAAGGATGGGTTTGGAATCCACTACCTCTCAAAAGACTTTGTATTTATTTAAAAAACTTTCCTCAGAAAATTCTGTATTTTTTTTGCCTAAGTTTCCAAAATGAAAAACAGTTAACAGAGAGCAGAGAGAGAGGTTCAGCAGAAAGAAAGGAAAACCATTTAAAGATTTTTAATTTGAATGCAAAATCAACTCACCAAGGACTGAATTTAGCTGCTTCACTTTGGTACAAAATAGGCATTAACTAACCTGTGTAGCAAAAGAGGTCTTCAGGTGTGGGCCTAAGCAAAAATCTGAGCAGCACTGAAAACCTGATTCTGCATTTTTAAGCAGTAGGAAGAAACTATGGCTTTCCCTAGAAAAGGTTGGTGTTTTTTTAAAATAACATTCTAAATGGTCCCACAGAACAGAATGTTAATGTTACTGGATGAAATTTTCACATTACTTTGATATGTTTCTATATTTTAACTGACACTGGGGAATGGGAAGAATCTGTTTCTTTTAAGTATTAATCAGTATTGTCTTTCTCCAATGAATTATCATCAACATAAAGCACCACATCATGCAATGACTTTATTCAAAATCTGTTAGCTACTTTCTAATCTTACTTGCTAGTTACGTGTCATGCAAGTATCATTATAAAATTAAATTTCTTAGATTGAGTATTTTTCCACACAAAGGTGCCAAATGGCAACATAATTTTAAGAACGAGCTCTCCTTAAGTTGTCAGACTGTCATAAGAAATCCCAAGTTGAATGTTTAGTATTTAAGATGTTAGTTATTCACAGACAATATGTAAGCAATTATTACCCTAGTAGAACCTGACGACCTCTGAATCCACTCTTTTGAACTTTTATTTTGGTTTGTGTGCTTGCTTTAGGAGTGCCTCACAGGTCTGCAGCATTCATAACAAGACCGCGTTAATTTACACAACGAAAAAAAATTGTATTTCCAAAATGTTTTTACTTACTTGCTGCTGGGATGGAGCAGGTTCAGAAGGCAAACTGTGAGAGGATCGGCTACGAGGAGGCGGCTGTGGGGGTTCCAGGCTTTGTGGGGCACTTGCCTGAGATGGATGTGATGCCACAGGAATCAGGGGCTCCTGCATCCTTAGCATGGGAGCACTGGGCTGAGCAGGACCAGCAGCCTGAGGCTTTAGTGGTTCAGGAAGCAACGGTGAGCCTAAAAGTACATTTGGAGTGATTTTCATCCTAAAGATTTGTAACAGAATTCCTAAGGACAGTATGATGAGGACACATGGCTGTGGAAGCAACAGAGAGAACTGCAGAGGAAGGGGCTCTAAGAAGAGCAGGTGTTCAGGGTAACAAGACTGGAAATCAGCAAAAGCTCAGCAGATCTCCATTACAAATTATTATAGTTTAAACTGGAATAACAAGTTTAGATTGGATATTGAGAAGAAATTCTTCTCTGTGAGGGTGGTGAGGCTCTGGCACAGGTTGCCTGGAGAAGCTGTGGCTGCCCCATCCCTGGAAGTGTCCAAGGCCAGGCTGGATAGGGCTTGGAGGAACCTGTTCTAATGGAAGGTGTCTCTGCCCATGGCAAGGGGGTGGAACTGGATCTTTAAGGTTCCTTCCCACCTCAACCATTCTGTGATTCTATACAAAACAGAGAACCAGAAGCCATGTCATTCCTAAATGTACTTCAGTAGTATTGAAAAAGTATTTTGGAAGTCACTGTTATAAAATGTATATTTTAATATTAATAAAGGGGTTTTGTAAACTGTGAATTTAGGAAGTGGTTTTAAGAGTCAAACATAAATTCTATTCCAGATCTTACAATTACAGAACTACCAATGTAGAGAATGTCCAGTGAGCAACATGAAGGGACACATCAGCGTGCTCAGACCAAAACGCTGCCATCTGATCATAGCTTCTCCTGATACCAGGAAATCTATGGGTCAAGATCTCAGGTGATCCTGAGATTATTATCTGGTGAGGGTTTACAGCACTTGTGGACAATCAACAGAAACTGCCAAGTGTTACTACATTCAAGAATCTAAATTTCTAGTGACAAGTGGAGACATCTATTGGAAAACAAAGCACTCAAACCAGAGACTGTATCTCTTGACTGAATTGTGACACTTATATTTCACTTATAAAGGCAACTCACCCCGTGGTGGTTCAGCTGGTTTGGCTCTGAGTTTCGGGTACTGGTCTTCCCCGAGGAACGGACATGGCTTTGTGGGACACTGATAACTCCAGCTCGAGGAGGAACAGTCTGACATGATAAGGGGGTAAAAAGAAAGTATTTTAGCTCTGCTTTGGATCTGTAGTCATCTACTGTTAAATGATTTGGGATAATCAGGGCTCTGTGAAAAATAAATGATTTGATAACAGCTGCTGAACTCATGTTTCATGCCCATGTAAAAGCAAAGAATATATTCAAACCATGATGAGGGTTCAGTTCAAAGCAAAGAATTTTTACAACCGTTTTCAGTGTTATATAAATACTTACCTATGCACCAATACTAGAAGCAGTTATTATTTTGCTAGTATCAATAAGATAATTTACATAAGTCTGTGAATTGTTTTAACAACACAACCAACAACAGCAGCTACTTTGTTCCTCAACAAACAGTATTGATAAAATACACACTCTGCCTCATCTGAAGGCTGGAGAGAAATAGGAACTTATTCCAGATTACAGCTGAAATGAGTGAATTACAAACACCACATTGAAAGTTGGATACAAGGCACTGGAATAAGAGGCAAGCATCATGTTTTTTTCAGATCTTCTATTACATTTGTTTGTTTTGTTGGAGTTTAGAGGTTTTGTTTATTTGTTTGTTTTGTTTGGGGATTTTTTTTCTCTCTGGATAATATGAACAAAAATTCTTGCACTTATGTCAGTTCCCAGGCACTGGCAAAGTCTCTTTTCTACACCAGATTTTCTTATTTTCTGTGTATTTTTCTTTATCCAAATTTTAGAAGAATGTGTTTTACATTTCTGGGAAAACAACAAAAAAGAGCCAAGATCACAAATCAATGTCTTTGAGAAAAATGAATCAGCAAAATGTTAATTCCATGAAGAGTTTCAACAGTAGTTTGCAGTAGCTGCAATACTGGAATATGCTGCAAAGTTTACAGAATTATCAGCAAACAATCCCATTTCTTAGTAATTCTCTAATGATAAGCCAAACACAAAGGCTCCTGTATGCTGCTGTTAATAAAAATAAGGCAGATGTTCTTCATCTCTTGAGTTCTTGCTAGAAGTGAAGCATTTGAACACCCATAAATCCTTATTTCCCTACCTTCAGTTCAGTTCCATAAATAAAGGAATGAAACTAATATTTGTTGTACTAGTTGAATATTTCCTTTCTACATAAAGACTTTTATAAAAACTGGTTATTAAAACAAGGTACAAAATCCCATAACACATCAAATAATCATGATATATCAACTGCCTGGATAATTGATTAATGCCTGCAAGGAATTAACTGCTGTCAGGATTTACATTTCAGCATAGAAGATAATACATTTTATCATACCAAATCAGCAAGGACATATAACACAAAGAGTAACTCTGAAGTTATTTGAAATGTTGACCTAACAAACAGCATAAACTTAGAAGGAGAATTATTGTAAGACAGAATACCTACCGGTCTGGTCATGCCCGCTGAAGGTGGAGGGTGACTACGAACTGCAACAGATAGCAGAGATTGCTGACTTAGAACATATTTCAAAATCAACTTCTCTCTGTATTATAATTAGTACAAAGCATGTAAATGTATTACCTAAATTATCTTTTCTTTGTGTTCCAGGACTTTTTTGTGCTTTGAAGCATGGAAAAGAAATTAGATTATCTATGTTAGATAAGACACAAATGGGTATTAGATGGCAGTGTTACATTACCACTAATGAGAATGGGAGCAAAGAGACACCAGTGATTTTTTAGAAAATTGTTACATAGCACTGTCTATCCATCAGCTGTCACTATAACACACTCCTGTCCAATAGCACACATGGAGTAATCTGACCCTTTTAATTACACATTAAGTCAAATTACCTCCTGTTTGTTGCAAGCTAAAGATGCCCACTTGTACAGGTGCCCCATTTTCTCAATCACGCTAGAAGCTGTTTTGTTTTGTGGTATATTCTGCTGCAGTCTTTAAAACAAAAAGAGCTGATATAACACAGTTCCTGGCCCTACTCTCTGTGTTTATGGGATAAATCTCTTAAGAGCACCAGCCTCGTTGTGGCCATGCTGATGCTAATGACAACCTTGTCATCATAATGCAACATCCAAGTTGGGAAGTGCAAGCTCAGGCAAGTGAACAGTTTTTAACAGGCCAAGAGGTTTGGGATTCTGGCTTGTGTTTCTGTGGCTTACTTCCCAGGAAGGCAAAACCACCATGTCAGTGGAAGGAACACTCTGGTGCACAAGACAGTTTGTCAAATCAGCCTCTGGTTGTCAGATGACCTCAGTAGCACTGGAATGTGTTTCTGGGCACAGCTCTCAGTGATGCAACTCCCACCCTGAGCAACCTGGTGCCAGTTTACCCTCCTTGGGGCAGGAGGATGGAGTGGACAGTCACCAAAAGGTCCCTTCCAACCTTGACTATTCTATGCATAGGGTGATTTTGCCAATTTATAAAAATAAATCAGCAATATGGCCAAAGTTAATTGTAGAATACAAGAGGACATCCTGACTGAGACTCTATTAGGACTGGTATTGCCATACCTATATTTGTTGCAAAGGACACATTCCTGTGGGGACAGGAAGAAACCCAAACCCCTGACTGTGCTGGCATGGCTACAGGACCCATCCAGCACTACTCATACACACTCCCAATTAGAATGTGAAAGAGAAATGCTTCTCCTAACTGTATGTCACACAGAGCTAGCGATCACTGTGCTCTTTAGAAAGAGACAAAATATTAAATTACAGACTAAATTGTTTAAATGGAAGTTTCTCTCCCCAAAATGTATGAACATGCTTAGTTCTTTATGAAAAGTCAGGTTCCCAAAATTCTAGATTTAGTTTCAGGTATAGCAGTCACCCTAGTGACCAGTCAGCACCAGCCTCCTCTGAGAGTCAGCCTGGAAAGCATTCTTGATTACGACACTCAAAGTTTTCACTTCCTTTTTAAAAAATGCCTTCTATAACAATTCCCTCCACCACTGAAAACTAGGAAGCAACTTGGCTGTCTGAAAACTATGTTAAATAAAAGAAGAAAGATTCCATGTGAAAAATACTTTCATGAAACTACCTTTACTATCACAAGGGCAATAGTATTACTCAGGTACTATACAAGAATTCTGTTTCTAGAATACAAAAATTGTTATGTTACCTTCTACTTCTCTCCTAGCTACCCCAGGACTGGGAGGAGCTCCAAGACCTTTTCAGAGAAAGAAGAGAAGCTGTACATTGCATAAGAAAAGCAGCAGATTGAGAAAGCAAAACCAGAAAGAACACAGCCACGAGAGAGCTGCACACAATTTAACACTGGCCTAAGCTGGATTACAGTCAATTGTAGGACATAACTGTTTGTAGCAGCATGGGGAACCAGACTGGTGTGAATTATAATTCAACAAGTATGCTCATGTTTAGTAACATCCATTGTTTTAATTCTATATTACAGTTGAAAGAGAATTTCATTGCTTCAAAATATTCACTCTCACAAGGTTTTGTATATTCAGTATGATCTTACATGTCGGTGTTGACCCTCTCCTAAAACAGAGCATGTGCCTGCACTCAAACACTGGGGAGTGAACAGGTACATCAAACACACTCTGCAACATTAAGGCTGCTCCCTGTCACTTAAAATACTGAGTAGTCTGCTTCTGTCACACTCCATCTGAGCGAGCAACTGGATGGAAGAAATGTTTCCCACTTTGTATAACGTATCCATAGAACTGTATCATTATCTCCAAGCAATGCTGTGTACTGGGGAGAGCTGTCTCACCTGGTGTTACAGTTCAGATTGAGAGAAAGCAGGATTTCAATCGTGCATAACCATGCTGAGCTGTTTTATTGCTGCAACGTGATCGAGCATATACTGAGTCCCTAAAATTGTAAGGTAGAAATACGGCATGGCATAGACAGTATGCAAGGAGAAATCCTGAAGGAAAGAGTAACTGGTATCTGGCAACTCTGGAGTGGCTCAGGTCCAGAGGAAGGAAAGGAGCCAGTGCTCAGGAAGTCTACCTGAAAACCAAATTCTGCCTTAGTGCTGACACAGCCTCCTGCTTTCTCATCATGTGCCAGTGTGTGGGATCTGCTCAGAGCTCTCTGTGATCTGTGAATTCTGTCAGATATGGGTGGAGGTGTCACTCCGAGTGGGCAGAGTGAAGGCTGCAGTTGAGGCCGGAATGTGATTGTCCCCAGAGATGTAAGATTTATGGTTTGGCTGAACATCTGGTTCAAAGACATGACATCCCAGCACATGTTATCTGTTGTGGGTGAGCTCCAGGCTCTGCCAATTGCCATTAGATTTCCACCCAAAATTTCCTGACCACGAACTTCTCTGTGAGAGAAGCAGCAGTGAAGGGGCGGGGGGGGAAACTGCCCAAGAACATTCCACTGCTTGCAGGTTGTAGTTCTGCCCTTTTCCCACGCAGCCCAGAGAAACCCCTGGGGAGAACAGAAAGCGGGAAAGGCAATGGGAAGTCCCCCTGCCACTGGAGGAATATCAAGGTAGGTGGAGAGCAGCCCAGCAGAGCACAGGACACTCCTCTGAACCCTTGGTAGTCACAGAGACGTAAAGCTGAATGTTCATCTCAGATGGCCACGGACACCAGGAAACCTCTCTCTTCAAGAGCAGGGAACGAGTTGGTTCATTCCACAGATCTCCTGCACTTTCCCTTCCCACAGCTCAGCTCACACTTTGAATAGGCATTTTCAGCATGGTTTTGTTAAGCATATCGTGGTTTATGCAGGATGATGACTAAAGCCAGTGCACCGTGCAGAGGAAGGTTGCTGGGCACCAGGATTTTAGAAGGTTTTTTAAATTTAAAAATACTCAATACATGGAAGTGAAAGGGCATAAGAAATATCTGAAATTTCACTTACTAATAATACTCTTCGACAATGATAAAGCAAAATAATGGAGTTGGGATCACAACAGGCAGTATAGGAATATTTTAATCTTATGCCCAGTGAAAAATATGCATCTGAACCTGAAACACATTTATGGGTCTCATTTTAAACAGAGTGTTGCCTGTCTGGAGCTTGAAATCTCTACTGCAGTTTGACATAGGACTTTGCAAGAAAAGATATCACATAGTTGTTTAAAATAGTATTTTAAGGAAAGGGGTTGGATTTACACAGAAGCAGCCCGTAATTTATGCCCTGACATCCTTCAGACAAACACTGCATGTTTTGCAAAGATGACATTTAACGGAAAATAATGTAACCCTGACTTCTCATAAAGTAAAACGTGCATATACATATATGTGTGTTTATACATACATATGAAATCCAGGCCCCTTGCCTGCATTTGGACAGTGCATTTACTGTTGTAGCATTAAGGCTTCTCGTTTTCTCCATCACTCAACATTCCTTCTTCAGCAAGAAGAAAGGTGCTTTCCCCATCTTTAAATAAAAAAAGCTTTTTCAAACTGACTGCCATGTCCTGATGCACCCCAACAACCTGGAATTCTGCTCTGCAAAACGAACCCCAAAGCTACAGGTGAAAAATAAAGATGTGGAATGGTTCTTGCAGGGCTAAGTTTAGTGAGGGACTATAAATAGCAGAGTAAACTAATCAGTACTTGCTGCTTGAGTGCAAGTGTTTTCACAGCTTAACACACTTGCATTTCTTTTAACGTCAACTGTATTACTGTATTCTCTAGGATAATTTTATTTATTTGGAGGATAATCACAGTGAAAATGTTATGCACTTTACCTAAATTATTGCATTTACTGAAAATACTGTGTACTCTCTTAATCTTAAGCCCATTTAAACCAATGATAACTGCAACAATCAGGAAAAATCTGACTGGTACTATTAAAGAAAAAAACAACCACAAATGTTATTTTTTAACTTCAATTGACAATTAGCAGCCTTTATAATTTTTAATGTTCTGTAAGAATTTAATCTGTAACGTATTAAAAAAGTGTTGGGTAAACAGTGTGACATTTTAATTTTTAACTATGAACAACTGAGAGCTTACAGTTCAGTGAAAATTTTTTGTATTACTGTATGAAAAGTCTGCCCTTTGTTAAGCCTTGCAATGAGTGCAGAACCTCATTTCCTTAAATGTCAGATATGACCAAATTCTAAAACATTTCGATGTCCAAATCCTCCTCTCATCTTCAAAGCACACTGAGCTATTAGAAAAAACGTTGTGGGCATTGAAGGGAGTGAAGCACTTGGCAAAAAAAGGTCAAAACACAAAGCGGGGGGGGAGTAACATTTAAAATGCACAACATATTAAAGACATAATCAATGTCCCTTTGCATGTGCTACAGAAGTCTATAACCAAAGTTTTATCCACCTATATTTATTTTTACAGGGCTTTAGGAGCCTTTCTTCTAGGGAAGAGAAATAGGTGCCCTTTCCCCAAGCAGAGTAACCCCCTAGGACACTTATTCTGGTTCTAGCCCTGTGCTGAGCTCAGGTACCGTTGAAAAGCAGAGTATTATGCCTTGCACATGTACACCATGAGTGGAAAATGAAGAGGATAGAAAAGGTGAAAAACTTTAAGTCAGAATAATATATGAAACACAAACATACTACAGTCTCAAATGACTGCATAAAAAGCAAGTTTTATGCAAGTTACAGCTCTTTATGGAAAGCTATGTTGGGAAAGAGGATAAAAAAAGAAGACTAGTCTTGGCACAATTGAGACAAACCAGGCAAACAGGATTGTGTCAGTGCACATAAAGCTGTACAGGACTGAAGTACAATGAATTACATCTCACCTACGTTGAGTGTGATGTATAAACTATTTCCTAAAACTTCTGCATTTTAACTCATTTGAAATATTATACCTTTGGCATTAAAACCTACTCCCCTCCACAGTATTTAAGAGCCATATACATTTTTGCCTGACATCAGAGTAAGTTGGTTGATATTTACAGACTATGTAAAACAGTTTATTTATTTTCTGAGATTGCTCAAAACTTTTTGAATCATTTTCTCAAAAAATGTCTTTCCTACCAACTGAGTGTTATTTCAGAGAAATATTTTGGAGTCATGAGCGATTTCCCCCCTATCCCACGTATTGATGAGCTGATTTAAGTCCAAGCAGGACAGCTCAACCTGTGACAAGGAATTAGGGGAGAATTATGTCAGGATTTTGTTATTTTGTGTAAAGATCTGTAGTTCTCCTTCAAAGCAACAAGATAAACTCCTTTCCTAAGTTTGTGTTTCTGAAGTATACACTAACCACTAACTGCAGGGACTATGGAGGACATTCCATGTCTCTAAGGAAGGGCTTAGGAACACATTCCAGACTTGGAAGCAGAAAGTAAACTATCCATATATCAGTGGAGAGAATATATCAGCATGGAGACGAATACAGCTCTATGATATAGAGTTCTCTGTTAATTGGGGAAACTAAGCCAGACCAGCAGTGGCTTCAATTTGAACAAATTAATTAATGGATAATTACTGCAAGTAGCTACAATCACAAGCCATTTAACAACGCTCCTTGACATAGCCTGTGAGGAAGAAAGCTCTCCTTTCTACAACTACAGACAAGTTCCAGCTTCCACAGAAAAGTTAGCTGGGTGTATTCTGACCAGGGCAAAGTAATAAAAGCCTGGGACAACTTTAATCTCTGACTATAAAGTACCAGTTTCTGGACAAATATTATTTCACTAAAAAGTCCAATGTAATTCAGAGAGGGGGACAAACCCCGAGACAGAAATTATATTGACATTCCAGAGTTATCCCTTTCTATGACTTTAGGAATGACCCACTTTTATACCTTTGGAAATCATCACGTTAAGTACTGTCACAACAGATCACCACAGCAGTTTTGCTATGCAGTCATATTGGAAAACAATTAAAATCATTACCTCCAAATTCCTTTCTAGCAGGTGCAGGACTCCTACCGCCTGACAGTATTTTAGAAATGAATGCAGCAATAATGACAAATATCAGTACAGTAGGAGGGAAGAGAAAGAATGAGAAAGTTAAAAATTACAAGGGTCAGCTGTCATTAACTATGTTGCCCATATGCTTCTGAACATCCAGTTTCTTGTAGTGCTCAATTGTTCACCTTTTCAGATGATCCAAATGAAGTCTACATTAAAAACGTGGACATGGTAAAATGCATACATACAGATGCCAAAATTAAAGAAATATAAATCAATGAATGCATAAGATTATTTATATTTTATTTTAAAAATGAAGATGCTATAAAAAATGAAAATATTGACTGAACATTGCTGTAGGAAGCCCATATTTTTAAAACTGTGAAAGTAAGTTTATAAAAAACTTAATTGACTAATAATATTTAAACGGTATTGAAGAATGCTGTCATTTCCCACGCTGCCACTGCTATTAAATGTACCAACTAAACATTTCAGTCCTAAACTTTAAAGTTCATCTCACAGACTTGAATCAAAATATTCCTGAGCACCTGGCACAGGTCCCCACACTACCTGAGGGTGGAGGTGGCCTCTGGGGTGGAGCAGGACGGGGAGGAGGAGCAACAGGACGAGGGGGTGGAGGACGCTTCGGCTCCAGGCTCTGAGGAGGTTCTTTCTGCTGGGCACCAGGCTGGAATTCAGCTGAAAGATGTGACAGAAAACAGTGCAAAAATTAATCCCTGTCACTCTCCAGCCCTGAAACAATGATCCAGAAGTTTTTGCAAGAGGGTAAAAAAAAAAAAAAAAAAAAAAAGAGGAAAAAACCAATGATGAAAAGATTTGCTAAGCCAAGATTTTTGTCTCGTGTTTTAATAATTTTATGCTTTTCATTAAATCCTCAACATTCCTACAAATTGAAACATTCCAAATTTCAATTTTGACCCTTACCCATGAGCGAAGTGCTGCGGAGAAAAAATGCTACAAAAAGAATGCCGAGGGCATTTGAGCAATCTTTGTTAAAAGTTACTCTAAATTCCATCGAAACAAAGTCCTTTAGAAGAGACGTGATTAATACACACCGTGTGTGGAAACAGGAGGTCCAGGAGTTTTTGCTGGGGCTCGGCTGGGCCTCACTGGGAGCGTGGGTCCATCTGACAGTGTGGGGGACTGGCAGGGACTGGAACGTGGGGAAGAGCTGGGGGAGGTTCCAAGCCCTGAGCTCGAAGTTGGCTGCAGATGCTGAGGAAGGATTTCTTCTACTTCAGCACTGTAGTCATCGATGTCTCCTAAATAACAAATCCCCAAAAAAAGAAATGGGGATCAACAGTTAACTTATTTTAAAAAAAGTTGAGGAATTATAAACTGATTCTGGGCACGGGACTTTATGCAAAAAAGTCCTAAATTTCAAAGGAATTAGCTCAACAACCAAAGTATGATTCTTACATCATAACATTACACGTGAAGAATGCACGTGCATTCAAACAAGTTGAAAATGCTTCAATTGCACAATACATGTTATGGGTACATGTTAGAGCTTTATACAACTGCATGGCAACTGTAATGTTGTTTAAACTAAGAAACAATCAGCTTTACAAAGAGGACCTTGGCAAAAATTATTTCAGAAGGCTGGGCAGGGGATTCCAAGATATCTGCTGTTTGAAACAACTTCTGCTGGAAAAAGGTACCATGGTGTTTAAAAAAAAGGTTAATGTGGATGTGCCTTTGAAGAGTAAACTCTCAGTTCAGAATGTTTTATGTTGCTCTCCAAAATGCCTAATCCAGACAATTATCCCATCAATAACTCCAGTAAGACCATAACAATCCTTTCTTCCCTAACTTCTAGGTTTCTCTATCATCAGGAACATTTCAAAATGAGCAATGCTTTATCTCAACAAACCTTCCATATCATAATCTGCAGTAACCTCAGCATCTTCACAAAGCAAAGTGGAGCTTGTTGATGAAGGTAGCCCAATATTAATCTTTTCTAGATTCATTTCATCTTCCAAACTTCTGATCCAATCCGGATTTTTCAAGTTTATGTTTATAATCCGTCCTTGGAGCTGAATTGCCAGAAAAGTAGGCACAAAATAGAAATTGTTAAGAGTAGAGACATTAAAACTCAGCATCCTAGATTTAAAAATTAAAAAAATAATTACTGAAAATATCACAAATAAGGTCATCACAATATTTGGGACTAAACAATGGCACTGACATATCACAAAAATAATCACGCTTTTCACTTCATTTTGGTAATTAATTACATTTATGTAGTTTAAACTGTTAATTAGAACTATTTAACATTTTTCTATAGAAAAACTAACAACTTGTCTCTAGATTTCACTTTTCAGTTGATCAGAAAGTTTCTGGGGTTTTTTAACATTTTTCAGTGATTGCAGTACAGAAGTGCTGAATTTTTAATAAACTGCAGGCTATAAATATGTTATACTGGTTCCTTCTAAAAATCCAAAGTAAAAACTCTGGTTTTTAAATCATAAAAAGAACCCCAAAACCCTCCTTTGACGTAGATGCCTCTCAGTACAGGAACTTCATTTCTCTAACAGTCTTCTCTCCTAAAAATAAAGAATAATACTTCTTTCATCTGGCTTTTGAAACTCAACATAATGCTATGTGGTTACCAAAAGAAAAAAAAATGAACAGGCCATGCAACAGTCTAGTATGGAATGGAAAATCTTCTCAGAATTAAAGACAAACAAACAAAACCCCCAACCCACTCGAGTAGTCCCTAAAATGGTGGAACTTTTCTTGATATATGAAAATTCAGTAATTTTTACATTACCTCAATACCATTCAAATTCATAACATTCAAAGCAGAGCTTCCTTCCAAAAACGTTACCCACATCTTGTCTTCCACAAACCTGCAAAGTTCATTGGAAACAATAACCAAACAAAATACCACAACACTTAATACTTCAATTGAGAGCTTAGTGAAAAGGCAACATGCACAGGGATCCTTTCATTTTCAGTTCATTTAGAACTTCTAACCTAATTTTAGAGTACAAAATCTGTATAAAAATACATGATGCTCTACCTCAGAAATAAAAGAGTATCTGGAAAAAATATGTCTGAAAACTGAGATACGTACAGGTATGTAAAACTAATTGTAAAGACACTGAAGTTGAAATCTAAATGTTAAAAATGAAGCAGATCATAATTGAAATGCCCGCTAAGAAAGCAATTTTATTCAGGAAATAGGTGGGAACAATTTTTGACTTGCTCCAGATAGGAAAAGGGGGAATGACTTCCCACTGCCAGAGGGCAGGATTAGATGGGATATTGGGAAGAAATTCTTCTCTGTGAGGGTTGGGAAGCCCTGGCACAGGTTGCCCAGAGAAACTGTAGCTGCCTCGTCTCTGGAAGTGTCCAAGGCCACACTGGATGGGGTTTGGAGCAATCTGGTCTACTAGGAGGTGTCCCTGTCCATGGCAGGGAATGGAACAAGATGAGCTCTAAGGTCCCTCCCAAATCAAATCAGTCTGTGATTCCATGAATAGAGATTAAAAGTAAAAAGGTTTTTTTAACCTTATAAGTATAACTTCGCCATAGCTTGCAAATTTTTGAAGAAGATCATCAATCAAGTTATCATCAAAATAGTTTTCTTCTGCTGAAGAACTTTTGATGGAGACCATCACAGTCCCATCAGGTGGTCCTTGCATTGCAATCACCTCCTTATACACTTTTTGTCTCTCTTCTGCTTCGATTTCAAATATGTCGATGTCAATGAGTGCAACAACAGGCCTTGGAAAAAAAACACACAAGAAAAACCTGTTAGCGGAGTATCTGAGCAACAAAACACACAGCACAAGTATTAAATCTTAGGAGATAATGTACAGAATAAAACTGAAACCTGTGATCAGATGTTTTCAGCTCTGCTCTTCCATAGTGCAACAAAGTGCCAGGATTCCACGTATAGGGGACGTTACTGTCAGTGTGAAAACTTGCATTCAGGAGATCCAGGTCTTCAGCTACATTCAGCAATAAAAGCAAAAGGGGAAAAACACGGTGATTGCAAGAATGGGCTTTAAAAATTAGCTGTTTGTAAAAAAAAATAAAAAAAAATCACAGAAAGTAAACCCAAACCGAGTGTTTTATAGAAAAAAAACTCCAGAACTTCCTTTTGCACTACTGAAATGTCAGTAACTGGGATCTGAGTCCTGACCCTCTGTTCAGCATTACTGCCTTCACTGAAGATGCTGTTTCAAGTGTTCTGTCTCTAACCAAGCCCAGAACCACTGGCACTAATGGATGTCACTAATTGGATTCTCTAAGCCAGTTAAAAGAAGGAAAACACTCAAACCTGATCGATCAAAGGGCCATTTTCTCCTCCTCCACAGGATCCGATCTGTCCACGCTGGAGTGCGACACTTCTCACTGGTGTCGTAGTCATCAGAGAACAGATCATACTTGTACGTAGGAGCAAAATTTATTTTCCCTTCCAAAAATCCCCTAAAAATCTGTAAGAGACAAAGCCGTTGTATGCCACGCCAGAAGACAGAAACAGATGGGAAACAGCTTGAAACCAATCAGGATTCTCTATTCTAACAGTGAAAACCTGTGTAGACGTCTCAAAATAAAAATAAAAAAAGTCATTTGGCAATATGAGTCCTTCTCCACATTTCATCTGCTGAAAACATTCCACATTTGCCTCTGTGACTAAATAGTGACCCAGACAATCATCAATAAACAAAGTATGTCAACATTTATATCTTTAAACCCAGGGTTATGACCAACCTACTGTGCCTCCCATGTCATTGGAGGTCACCCAGAACACACACCACTTTAATTAGGTGCTTAGTTGTTCCTCTGTCACCACAAGTTGGGAATTACAGGTTTATATTTTATGTACCAAGCATTCCTGCAAATTCACAGAATCACAGACTGGTTTGGGTTGGAAGGGACCTTAAAGACCATTCAGTTCCAACCCCTTGCCATGGGCAGGGATGCCATTCACTATATCAGGCTGCTCAGGGTCCCATCCAACCTGGCCTTGAACACTTCCAGGGAAAAGCTGACACAAGGTGTCCCACCAAAAAATAGGAGTTAAAAAAAAAAAAAAAAACACAAAGAAACAGTAAAGAGTCATTAATATATGGAATGGGCTGCCCAGGGAGGTGGTGGATTCTCTGTCCCTGGAGATATTTAAGAAGAGACTGGATGTGGCACTTAGTGCCATAGTCTAGTAACTGTGGTGGTAGTGGATCAAGGGTTGGACTTGATGATCTCAGAGGTCCTTTCCAACCCATCTGATTCTATGATTCTGTGATTCAATATGAACTGAAAGATTAGAGATAATATCACCATTTCCTCTCAAGCAAATAGGAAAACAGAACAAAAAGAAGTATTATGTGACATTATCTGACACATATTTAGAGATACAGTGTCAACTGAAAGGAATCAAAAACTCCCTAAGGCAGGCTTTTGCAAGACAGAAACACACAACCAGCTGACACAAGACATGAGGGGTGCCCTTCAGTGTTTAAGCTGGGCACCAGCTAAAACCTTAGTTAACTTAACAAGCTCCATTCTTGGGTTCAATCTCATATGGGTTAGTTTTACTTCACTTCAGAAACCTGTAAAATATAACTCTGACTTGGATCTTACAATCAAATCTCCATCAAGTGACAGGCTGGCTGCTTTTCTTGTTGGAAATACAATCTGAAATCCAGTCAGTTTAAAAGTCTGTGTCAGAAGATCAATGTCAGACCGTCAGAAGTTCCACAATTTCTGAGACAATTTGTTTGCCTTCAGTAACTTTTTCTTAACCTACTCATACTTTTCCTTTCACTGCTACATGCTGCCTCCTAAGAAACACTACAGACCTAAAGGCAGCAGCTTTCTTCAGACTTTGTTATTCTGTGTTTTCTTCATAAATAAAAAGGCATTATTTGGACTGCTGCTTTTTCTAGCAGTAACAGCATCAGACCTATTACTGCAGCAACTTCAGTAAAGAGTAACATTACCAAAAGAACTTCTACAAATATATTTTTTTAAGTAGTAGTGAACCTGATAAAACGAAAAATATTATAATTAGTAGACCCAGTGCTGACGATACAGATTTACAGAAGCACCACACAGAACTGTTAAAGCCAAAGAGGAAAATAAAGTATTCTGAAGTCTTGGTAACAATTCAAGATACCTGTCCAGAATTTTTCTGATTGATAAGTTGGTCTCCTGCTATGAGGGGATCCCAGTTCTGTTGTCGTATCAGGTCCTTCACCTCCTCATTGGGCATATCTATTCGATAATTGAAGTCACCACACCAGAAAATATAGTCATGGGAAAAGAGCATCCTTCCCTGCAAAGCAGAAGCACACACAAGGAAGATAAAAACACCCAGGTGACAAATTTACTACCTCCAGGTGCAGAAGTTCAGTTTTCATCTGTAAAATACATATAAATTCCAACTGAAGAGGACAACTGAAATACATCTACGCAAACAATGGTATGGTGTTCACATATACAGAGCGTGAGAGAAGGAACAGTTCTTATGTAGCTCATGTTTCTAAAGAAACATGAATCATCTGTATTGGATTCTAAAATTTTTCATCTTCCTACTCCTGTTTCTGAAGTCAGCTCCAAGGCAATGACTGCTGCCTCTGTCACAAAACCAACACAACACTCCCCTGGGATTTTGTGGCACAATCTCCTGACAAAATGCAAATCAAGGGCTTTAGTATTCAGATTTAATTGAAGACTTCTCAGTTACATCCAATTTTCATAGCTAGGGAGAGACACAAGGGCTCTCTTACTTTAAACAAAGCCTAAGGTCTAAAGTGAGAACTTTTACTTCCCCCTTTGTTTTGATTTTTCCGCTGCTCATAAGTAAATCCAAGCAGATGCACTGGTAGATTAAATGAGCACATTTAGGAAACTGATGGATGTGGTACTTTCAAGGAAAAGTACCACTGAAACATGATCATGGGAATAAATTTAGAAATTAAAAAAAAAACTGTAAAACTGCACAGTCCCATAAACACTAACAAAGGACAGTCTGACTACAAATTTAACACAGCTTTAAGTCTCAACGAAGCACTTTGTTGCACTGATAAAAAAATTAAGTATTTACTTGGTGTTTGATAATCCTTTATGAGAATATGGCATAGAATTGTTAGCAAAAATCATTCCTATGTACTGAAAACAGTGCTGTTTCCCAGGGATTTTTTTCTCACAGCTGATTAACTCTGGTGCCTTCAAAAGTTCTACCACATGTCAGGGATCTAAAAGGTCCCTTTCCTAAGCTAAATGCTTGATTCTTAATGCAAGTGAACTTATGCTTTATCACCTCTCTCAGGCATTGCATTGGAAAGGTCTATTCTTTCTGCAGTCTCCTGTTTTAATAAAAGTTATGCAAACTTCATTATCTCAGAGACCTCTGACTCAAGGAAATCTGATTTTCACAGGAATCTGGGGAGGGGGAAAAACAGAAGTGGAGCTTTTGGACGACACTGCTGGAGCCCCAAGCATTTTAGTTCTCATTCGTTGTGGAATTTGAACACTGCTGCTTACCATTGGAAAACCAAGTTTGCGAGAAATTTCTACGAAGTCCTCGTTTCTCTCTTTAACCTGGGACTGCCCTGCAGCAAAGTGGCTGCAGACAAAGCAGAGGCTGGAGGTGTGGAACAGCATCCGAATGGCCACAGCACCTTTGTTCCCAGTGGCTCCTCCCATGCCTGTCTTCACAGTGTCCACGGCAACATCCCTGAAAGAGTGAAACAACTTCCAGAAACACGGTACCCACGTGTCTGAGCGTGACCCTGGGCTGCCAAAAGAACATTTTCACATCGTTCTTTCAGCCACAAGACTGGTTTTAAAAAATGCCAACAGCTGTTGAGCAGGTAACAGGACAAGAGTTCAGCTTTTCAAGCTTTGTTGGTGACTCAGGAGGCATTTAAAAGCTGAGATAAAAGAATTTAAGCAACTACTTCCCCAGAAGATGGAACAACTCCTTCGGAGCCCCACATGCTCCTGGGTACTTTTGAGTGTTATCTCGCAACAGAAGGCGAGGTGGAGGTGACCCAGCCTGGGGACAGCTGTGCCCACTGACCTGATAAAAGGGGCGTGCTGGGGCCTGATGAACACGAAGAGGCAGACACCCACCAGCTGCTCAGAGGCCAGGAGCACATACTTGTAATCTCTTGAGATAGTCTTCTGCAGCTCAGCAGCCCAGAGCTTCTGGTTGGTTGTGCTAAGCAGTGAGACAGAAAATGCCGGTTTTAAAAGAAATCAAATTAAGCAGGTTTCTAACTGTTGATTGAGTTGAATGAATTTCATCCAATGATCTCATCTAACTCTTGGGGCAGTAAGCCAAAGCCATGTTGGGAATGGTGCTCAAATGCCTCCCAGCAGAGACATGGGCTCTAGACTGCCATGACATCATGATTCAAATTCAACCTCTACAAATGCTGCTTCACTTTTCCCAACACCACAAACAACATTATCTTTCCTATATTTCTGAGGCTAGATTAGAGGAGCAAAACCTAAGAATTTTCCTAGGGAGTTACTTCCCAGCCTACAGCTCAGTCAGTATTGGAAAACAGTTGTCCATGATCTGAGATCCAGAAGAAACTTCCTTGGAGACATAACAGACCCCGGTTTTTAGAGCTAGCATTGCATATAAATGAAAAATATCAGGCCTGGAATCAGCATTAAATAGACAGTGTGAAATCAGGGGATGACACGCTGCTACTTGGCACTCAAGACAAAAGCCCATGCAAAAGTTACAGAATTATGGGCT
The DNA here is from genome assembly GCF_022539395.1 of Myiozetetes cayanensis. Lineage (NCBI taxonomy): Eukaryota > Metazoa > Chordata > Aves > Passeriformes > Tyrannidae > Myiozetetes > Myiozetetes cayanensis. Next base: position 15,799,845 of record NW_026087742.1, read on the forward strand.
TTAGGTGCTCCTTCCAAGGAGTTAAAGCTTGCCTAACAGCAGTAAACAAGCAATGCAGAGAAAACAATGGGCAAAGGGAATATGGCCCTAGGACTACACACACATTTACCAGTGGTATCACCCACCACTGGGAAAAATTTATTTCCATAACCCACTCTGCTAGGGGTGAAAAATCCCAACCCCACAATAATACATCCATGGAATGGCAGTGAAAACTGACAGGATGAAAGGAAGCCTTGCTTTATCCAGCTCACAACCTGGTGCAAGACACTATATAATGACACACCAAGAACACATGCTTTTGGGAAGATTTTCACAGGATTTGCTGTTCCCCAGCAGTACAAGAACACCAGAGCTGAATTAAACATAGGAAAAAGCTGAGGAGCTGCTGGAGGTGCAATCCAAAATACAGTCAAGTGCTGACTGTTTGGATCCCTGAGATTACATTATACATGATCTAAGTAATCACAGCTTTGCTAGGGAAAGCTGAGATGAAGTCTGCAATCCTGGCACAGAAACTGGGAGAACCAGAACACAGCAAAAAACTAATCCAGACTAATCCAAATCAGCATAAAACAGAAGAAAACAAAATTTTAAATAACATTTTACTCAAAAAACATGCTTATCAACCAAACCAGTCCTGTATGGATTGTAACACCCACCTGGCATTCACGATGTTTCCTGCATTTAACTCCACCATTTCTTCAAACCCAATGGCAAATATGTCCACAGGTTTGTTTTTGCGATCTGCAGGGAAACATGAAAATAGTTATTTGTCCTTTCTAATTAACTGAAGAAGCAAGACCTCATATATATATTAATTTTAGTTAGAAATTCTTTACTTAGGAAGAAACTTCTTCCCAGCAAGGGTGGTGAGACTCTGGCAAAAGTTGCCCAGAGAAGCTGTGGCTGCCCCATCCCTGGAAGTGTCCAAGGCCAGGCTGGATGGGGACTTGGAGCAATGTGGTCTACTGGAAGGTATCCCTGCCCATGGCAGGGGGTGAGACTGGATGGTGTTTCATTGTCCCTTCTAACCCAAGACATTCTATGCTTCTGTGATATCTATTTTAATGTTCATGATCTAATTAGGAAAATCAGAGTTTTCAAGGAAAAAAAAAAAGACAGAATAAAAGTGCTACCTTGGAATTCGTGGATGCCAGCTAACTTTGGTGCATCCAGCAGCCAGTCAGTGAGGGTCTGATTTCTGAAGGCAATGCTCCGGAACTGCTTCCCACCGTTGACGTTCCACGTCCCAACGCACACACGGATCTTTTTCGGTTTTGCATACTTATAAAAGTTCTCACACATACTCTTCAGCACTTTTACAGATGCTGCAAAAACATTTGAAGAGATGTTATTTTTATAGGGAATGTTTCTTTGGAAAACTTGGCAATGAGAGCTTGCCCATATATACATGCACGGACATAGAGAAAGTTAAACTGTTGAAGGAGGAGGAAAATGTCCCTTACAGACATTCCTTCTCTGGTAGGGCACTGACTGACTGAAAATCAGCAGCAATTTGTTCAAAGCAATATAAATAGAAATAATACATGAAGGAAACATAATGTTCATGTTTTATAAATATCTGTCGTTCTTTCACCTTATCTGTGATTCTCTAGGGAAACCATCATTTTTCATACATACCAACACCATTTTCATAGATCACATTTATGAAATCCAATTTCTAGTACAGAACCAACTTGCAGATATATTCATTTCTGGAAGTGCAGAGTATGTCTATGTAAGCCACAAATCTGAATTGTTTTTTAGGTCAGTTGGATTCCTAAAGTTCTACTTTAGTGAGGAAAGTAGGCTGGGATTCAAAACAATTAAACTCATTTCTCTGTCCCACCAGCCTCTCCCTGTGCCTTGTTTTTATCTGCCAGATGGGAGAGAGAGGAACGACACATGTGTAAAGGACATTGTGAGAAATGAAACAGCTGATTCAGTGGTGAGGTAAATCAATATCACTTAGGTAAAGTACCTATTTTGAATGCTCTCATGGTTATGAGACTCCAAAAGAATCATAGAAACAATATTAGATGGAATTCTTCACTTGTTGCTCTCTTGCATAATAATCAGTTACTGGGCATGGTATTTTCATTGTAATCCCCCAAATAAGATGCTTAGTGAGCTGCTGCTGTCTTTTCAGTTATTATTTTTAAGTTTGCTACCTTTGAATTTGCTACAGAATCTTGGCTACCTGGTTAAAACAAAAGTCACAGATTCTCTAGGCCCTCACGGGTTTGAAACAAACTGGAAACAAGAGAAGAAAATATTATATTGTATTTGTTGGCTGTGAGCTCTTTCCCTGCTGAACAAACCATATATGCACAGATGGTAATCACAGAGAAAAGACAGTGAACTGGTTGGTGTCTCCTGGAGGCACTACAAGCAGACCATGCCTGGGATCATGCTTTCCTTATCATAATCCAGGGAAATGAAGCCTCGAAAACAGCAAGAAGCCAACGGAACACTCGACATCTTCAGGTGAGAGCCAAATACTGAGTCTACTTCTGACTGGACCTACACACCAGGTAACTCAAGCCAACAAGTCCAGCACGTGCCTGAAGAGCCACCAAGGCTCAAGGACAGGAGCAACCCAGGGACTTGACCACTGAGGGGAAACCAAACTCAGCAATGTTGTAGCCACAACACATCCAAATACCCAAAGAACCCAAACAGCACCGCAGGCAGCTCTGAAGGTTTGCACAGAGTAGCCTTTGTAGTACTCTGAGCAAGTTTTAGTATCAGAGTTTGGACTTTTATTATCTTCGGTTTCTTCTTTTTCTGTTGAAAATTTAGCACTTTTCAGCTTTATTTTAAATATTTACCCCAAATCATTCAGCGTTGCTACCCAGCAGCTTCTAAGAAAAGCTGCAAAACTGAATTTAACTCCTGACATTGTCATGAAGCCCTAATATGCAGAGCCTTATCACGTTAGAGTTTAACTTTAGGAGGGAACTGACAACACGCTTATTACAAACAGGCAATTCTTATCTTTAAACTAGCAAGCTTTCCAAATTGTAGAATGGTACTTTTTATAAATTAGCATAAACAATTTTTTTTTAAAAAAGCATCTGTTTTCCCAAATACCGAGTGAACCAGTTGCTTTTCAGAACTCCTGAGCCTCCTGCAAGTATGATTTGACTACATATTTCTGGCTATTTATCTTTTCAGAAAAACTGTGCCTCACTCTGTCAAAAATCCAATCAATTAAATTTTCTGTTATTTTGCAGGAAAAATACCTGCTGCTCTTAGGCAAATAGACATTTGGACATCAGTTCTACAAAGGGAGTGCCAATTTAATAGTCCATGAGGGATATTCTGTGCAACTGAACTTGATGGAACTACAACATCCAAATTCCTGTAGTAATGTTTCAATACATGCAATTTGTATCCAGGTGAAACTTGCAAATGCTAACAAAATAGCTGACTTGTATCACTCTTCCTGAGTTCTAAGCTAGAAGGCAACACCAGCAATGACAATGTGACTGTTTATTCCAATAAACACTTTTTAACACTGACCAAATGCCAGCGAATCAGATAATTTCAGTTCTATATTACCCAGGACTCAGATTTCATTCTTTAGGTACTCACTAAGAGTTAAGTAGGTAGAGTAAAACACATACAGAAAAAGCAAAGTTGACAAACGTAGAGGTCATTTTAATTTCCTCAAAATTATGCAGCAAAATCTGCATACAGGAGCATTAGGAATATTTTATTTTAAAGAATAGTTTCTGGGAACAAGGAGAAGATGAAGTGCCACACAGCTGACAAGTACTTGCAGCTCTCCCCTCAAAATATGGAATATGTACATATCCTACCTCCCCTAACATAGCAGCTTCAGGTAAACAGCTTAAGGAACATCAAAAAGGAGAATTTCCACTAAGAATCAGAAAATTCAGAATTTCTGAATTCTCCAAAGCAGGTCTCTCATATTTTAAGCTCAACATAAGGGACATTGGTCAGGATATTACTGGGATGTCTACAAGCAGGAGATGAAGAGTTACCTAAAAACTTCCCTCCTCAAGCTTCGCCTTCACTGAGAGTTCAACCTAAAGAGATGCTTGAATATTTTCCCTTCCTGTCACCTAGAGAGGTGACCAAATCTCAGGGAGTTTGACTGGAATTCTGTTCCACAAAACACAAGTGCCAGCAAGTTATTTCAAATCCTTCCAGCACAGCATTAACCTTTGCTGGGAGATAGTAAAACATCAGCCTGCCTCCTGCAAGAACACAAGCAGGTGGAGCATTCTGACAGCAAATAAGATGAAATTAGAAATCATATTGAAGAATATTACACAGACATGAGAAAGAAGCCAGAGAAGAACAACAGGTGGTCAGGTATTTACAGTTTAATTTACTATACTCTACCTGATTGTAATGATTGCTCTGAAACTACGGGTGCAGCAAGAAGAAAACAAGAAAAGATTAGTCAAACAAGTTAATTGCTTTTTAGAATTTTTCAGCAATATGTGAGAGAACATGCTGTAACACACAATTTATTACACATAACCATTTGCATCAGTTAAAGCACATCTTTTATGCCGCAAAATCTACAGAGTTTCACAACAGGATTAACAAATTCTCTTTCCTTGCTTTATTAATAATGGATTTACACATGATGAAGTACCCTGCTAGTTAATTTGCCACTTAGCAGCGAATGCAGAGACACGTTCTGTTCAGTGAAGAGGGATTAATGTTCCTCAGCTGCCAGGAGCTGCAAATATGGAAAGGACAGCTTGCACTCCCAGAGAAAGCGAGAAGAAATGAAAACAACTTTCAACTAATTTTGAGGCGAGGCTGATTTAGCAGGTTTCAGACACAAGGAAAGTTACAATAACATGAAACCTCGTGCGAAAGAAACGGGAGAAACACACCCTTCCAGGTTCCACATCGGATGAAGATGTGGGCCCACAAGATGAAGACTACAATTGGGCAAGGATTTTTGTCTTGTGCCAGAGATTTGCACCAAAGCTTTGACACGCTTTTCCTCATTTTAGGTTGAGAAATGTTCAGGAGAGGGAAAAAAAAAATTACAAGGAAAATTTTAGAATGTTATGAATCCCCAAAACTTTACAATAACCCACCATTTAGAACACATGGGTTCTTGGAAAGAAGACTCAAATTTCAGTTCCTTCTTTGCCCAAGTATGAGCTCCTCTATATTTTGTATCCCATGGGAGTGCTCTGATCACAGCCCTACACCTGACTCACTGTTTCCTTGCCCATCAGACCTACAGAAGGACAGGACTGACTGCAGTTCTGGGTACCATGGAGGCTACACTCCTTCTTGGGGATGCAGGATTCTGGTTCAGCTCCCTGTTCTGGGGCGGGGAACCACCTTGCTGGAGCCAGAACCCTAAGTCCCACATGGCTGCTCTGCACAAGCAGAATTTCTTATGGAAAACTCTCTGATTTTGACATAGAACTTCACCCACGAATAACAAACAGGTCAAGAAATCACTGCAGCACGTTAGTTTGGCACTATTAGTAAAGCAGACGTAACTTTCATCTTTTAATAAGCCAAGAGAACATTAAAAACAGCATTTATACTTCCAATAGTGCTTTGAGAACAAACTCCATACAGCTTTCTTACACCAAATAGTTACGAGACAGATTAAAATCCTGAAAGACACATACCGCGTAAACTGCTGGTGGTTAAGAGAGCCCGTGCTTTATCTGCTAAATCACTATTTAGGGTATTTCCCAATAACAAAACATCAATGGCCTCCTGCTTGGAGCTATCAAAAAAGTTATTTTGGATCGTTCTGGTCACAGAACGAGCACCATCCTTCAGCTTTCCAGCCTGTTAGGGAGGAACATGTATAAAATATTTTATGTTGGACACTGCTCACAATAACATTGGCAATATTCAGTAGCACATATGTAAACTGTGTTAATGATTTTAAAGTCTAAGGCAATTTCCTTCTTTAAGTGTTAAATATAAGTTTCCTGAGCCTACTCTACTACGTGTGCTGTCCCCCCACCCCCAAATGCTAAACAACACAGTAATACCTTCAAGGCACATCTAGCAAACAGATTTAAAAGAAATTAAATAAAATACTGCAGGGAGGGGAATAATTTTTTTTCCTAAGCCTTAGGTCTTCAAAAATTGATTTCATGTAGTGTCACGTTTAGACCATAACAGGGATTTTGGGCTTTCCCCCAAATAGTGAGAGATGAGCAAGAACTTGAGTCCAAATGCCATGATACACGAATATATATGTATATGCACATATGAGTTCAGAATCCACATTCTGAAATATCCATGTTAAAAACAGAGATAGCTTGGACTTATTAAGACCCTGTAACTTTTGAAAAGAGCATGCAATTCTCATGCAGTATCCCAGAAGGAACACAGGCACTAATCAATTGCTATGAACATTGCTCATGAAGGCCTTTTAAATGCATAAGGAAAACGACACAAGCTTAAAAAAACTACCCCAGGATTTAGTTGTACAAATTGTACTACACAACAAGGAAGAAACTGCTCTTTTGCAAGGCTAAGGAGAAGTAAATTGGCACCGGGACTTGTGGCAGACAATGTGGATGAGGCGTGGGGCGAACACTACTGCAGTAGGATTTGGATGGGATGTGCTCCCTTCCTGGCACACAATGCACAACTTATGATCCAAAAATACACTCACCGTTCCCAAATCAGGCAATTAATTGAAAGGAACCCAGAGAAAGCAAAAGAAAGAGCAGGTAAGGAGTTAGATGTAAAGAGCATTGTAATACTTTAAAAGGGACTGGTTTTCAGAATAGAAATGTATATTAACACATTTAAGGTTAAAATAATTTTTCTCCTATCTTAAATTTTCATATTTTTACTTCTAAGTACTCTTGGACTCTGAAGAATCAAACTGATGAGTAAGTAATGGAAGAATTTCAAGCATCAAACTTTTAATTTGAAAAATGAGAACACAACTTAAAATCTACATTTTAAAATGGATTATCAGAGTACTCAAGAACATATTGAGTAGTGACCTGGCCAGGTTTTACTGAAACTAGAGCAAGTTTGGTAAAAAAGATCCTCTTTATATAGGTGGGACTTGTGTCAGGGATGCTGTGTTTGACTTAGGAGATGTGACACTAATTACAGTTGTCCCAGGGTAAGGATCCAGTGTTATTCCAAAGACAGCTGAGTATATGCACTGTCATGGTTTAACCCCAAGCTGAAACCAGGACATCTTCTCTATTCTGCATTTTAAACACTAAAAACGGAAATGAAAATACAGTAAGTGCATTTTTCAAAGTAGAAAATTTAAGTAGCCAAGTGAATGGCAGAAAACCATTAATTTAGGAAAAGAACTAAGGAGGGTTGAATGGGTAAGTCAAGAAAAGGGGAGAAACTCCATAAAATACTTTCTACAGTTTTCCTGACAAAAATGAGTGACATTTTTGTAAGAAAATAAAACTAAACGTCTTTAACCAGATTCCACTCTACAGTAAAATAAAAGCAACTCCCAAAATGAAGAGGTCTCGTATGTACCAGTCAAGGGTAGAATAAGCAACAAGTTCTATTCCACTTATTTTGCTTTTATGTATCTTGCTGTGGGACCTCCCACATGTGCAGAAAAGGGCCCTGGAATGGTCTGAACAAACAAGTGATGGAAAAACACACAAAACAGGTGACTAAGAGTACATGGGATGTAACACAGAACAAGGAGCAGCACATTCTTTGACAATAAGAATGGTGTGAAAAGACATTTTTGAAGGAACTAAAGGCAAAAACTGCTAAGGTTCAACATTTGTTTGTCTTGATAGGTATCACCTGGTAAGAGAGAGAGAATCATGGACACAAAAAAGTGCAACATTTTGAGAAGAAAAATAAAAGACAGCGTTAGAAAATGCGAACAACTCAGGCATCAACCAAGACAAAACAAGCTGAAGGGAAACTGAGCATTACACTGTCATGGAGTAGGGAACTGTTAACACAACATTAGAAAACAGGGTAGAAACAGCATTTGGAGGTGTTTTTTTTTTCAGTAATTGCAAAACTAAAAAGAAACAGCTGGAGGAAGGTGCAAACAAAAACCACCCAGCTGCAACTTGTTTAATACTAACACTGTTAAACACTAAAGGCATGAACAACAACGTCCAGTCAAACACATCAGAAAAGAAAGGAGAAATGGTAAATGGAACTGAAACAACAGCAGGAGAGGCAGAGAGAGAAGTGAAAATATTCAAAACCACTAAAGCTGATTTGAATATACACTTTTCTGAACTATGATCTGAAGAAATGGAAGATTTGAGCCTTATCCTATCACACAGAACAGTGTTGTTTGGGAGGCAGAAGCATGGCTGGGAAGGGATCTACTGGACTAAAATCCGGTTATCTACACAACCTAACAGTTTTGTGCTAATTGTTTTGTTGGTTAGGTTTGGGATTTTTTTTTTTTTAAGGGTTACCAAAAGAAAGGGCACATTTTTAAAAAGAAAATCTCATTGTTGCTGTATTAATGACAGACTTCATTAAAACCCATGCTGAACACTGTTAAAACATTCAAGAAAATGTACTTTACCTTCGCTTTTCCTTCAAGGGCTCCAGTTCCAGCATAAATTTTACTGACAGAATCCCCATTCACAGACCACATGGATCGGAAAACTTCCTGAAAGCGAGTAACTAACTGAGGCTTCTCAGCTAATCCTAATACCTCCAGCTGCTTTGTTAGCATCTGCAACATTTGTAAAAGAAAAATCTTGAGATGTATTTACTGAAAGGCACACTGTATTTTTCAGCACATACGAATAAAACCCCTCACTAAACTAAACTAAATAAAAAAAATCGATTTTCGAGAGCTTTTAAAAAATTCTTTAAAACCTCGAGGTGTCCAACAGCACGAAAAAAGGAGCCTAAAACAGTGAACACAGAATGACAAAGGTAAAATTCTGAAGGTTGGTCAGGAATTAACAAAAGATACAAAAGGAAACTGGCACACAAAATTAAGAAGACATAAACAAGAAAAGAAGCTTCTGAAATTGGGTGCTTGCTCTTAGAATTTTAGGTGGTCATCCAGAGCTCAGCACTTGTTAACTTGAAGTATATACCATGCTAAATAAAGTAAGAATTCATGTATCTCATTTAAACAGAATTTTTAAATTAGGTAAGCAGCTCTTCAAGATTTACCATTTCCCTTCTTATTAATCAGCTTTATATTTTTAGCTCTCATATTTTAGCTGAAATCATAATTAAATCATAATTTAGTTCTCGTCGCTAAAAAATTTGGCACACCTAGTCTAAAAAAAAAACACCAAACAAACAGTTGTATTAATCCAGTTCTTAAAAGGTAAGAAAGGAAAAAACAGAGCTGCAAAGCTAAGTTTGACATATAAGTGCTGCACACATTAAGAGTGGATAAAGATTTGTTCTTATGCCATAGAAGACTCCTGTGTTAACGCAGCAGCAAAGCACTACATATTCCAGAATTGGATATGTTTGTTCTACAAACAGCTACTCACAGAAGTTCCTCTTACAGATGCTAAAACAATAGCATTTTAATTCTATAAAATTCAGAAAACAAATTTTCCTTATTTTGACCTTGCAGCACCCATGATTTTTCGTTTTTAAACATGCTGAGGATCTTCAGAAGTCAGAACAAGGAACATATCACACCATAAACCCAACTGCCATCTCTGAAACATGTTAATTCCCTTTTCCTAGGGAAGTGAATGCTGCTTTTACAGCCTAAGTGCCACAGAAGCATCAGCTGGACATGGTTTTCCTACCTCTAAGCCAAGGAAAGCCTGGACGCTGTTTGTTCTATCCAGACAGTCCAGGCAGTTGGTTCTGACAGTACCACTCTGGGATCTGTGCCAAGGACAACGGGAGACAGAGAGAGAAAACAACTGAAATAACTCATTTAACACATTATCTCCTCAACAAAGACAGGGACATGAAGATCTGAACCAGGACAATAAATCAGGGTATTGTTGGTTCCTGCCAGGAACAGAAGGTGAGCTCCCAAGAGCAGCACCGCTCACTGTACACAACATTTTCTGCAAATAACATCAGTATTTCTGCTTCAGTTTTTTGCAATCCTCCTTGCTCGCTTGGTTAAAGTGTTATTCAGGATTAGGTTTTCCTTTCAAATAGTTCAGCTAACATACTTCCCAAGAACCTCAGAGGGAAATAACAACTTTTGTTAAAACAAAAACAAAACAAAACAAAAAGTAGAGACACTTCTTGGTTCTGTTTAAATAAACTAGAAGTAAGAAGAATTTGTGATAAAACTGAAGCCAATTTCAACCACTCCTTACTTTCTCTTTCCTGCCCAAATAAAAATGAAAAATAAGCCTTTCCCGCCAAACCTCGAGGGAGGTTTGAGGCTCTCAGGCCTGCTCTGCTTTCTTTGGGAAAAGCCCAGAAATTCCTGCTGGAAAGCTCTTGAAAGGATTATGTCACACAACATCCATGCACTGCTTGCTTGGCCAGGAGTACAAAATTCCTATGACTCTCCCAATGAGAGTCACTAATTCCTTCCTGCTGTGATTCTCACTACACGCTTTGCCCAGTGAAGTCAGTATGGTTTCAGCACGTGGACTGGGACATCTAACCAGAAACCACAGAAAGTTTTGAAGAACTTTCTCCAGGATTATTTTTTTTTTTTTTTGCATTACTATCTCCACATTTGACTTGAAATACAAAAAAAAGCCTGACATTACCCAAAGGAGATGGTCCACGAACTCACAAACATTATCATCGTGTCTTTCATTAATGCTGTTTTTGAAGTCATTACAAGCCACGGCCTATTTGGCTTTCAGCCTGTTGCCAGTCTTTCTGATGTGTGATTATTTGAATCTACATCAGGATGCAAACGCTGCTCTCCCAATCCAAAGTGTCACACCCCTCTGAAAGCTTTTTGGAGTACGGTCAGTGACATTTTGAGCAGCAGATGGGGAGCTGAGCACCCTCCAACTAAATCTAATCCTATTAAGGGCTACTAAACCCTGTCCCTGGGGGATTTAATCTCACAGCCAGGCCAGAGCACAGGGTGGCACTGGAACTCTCTTCTTCTCTCCCACTGCATGAGGCACAGCATTCAACAGCTCTCTCAGGGAGAACCTCACATGGAAGGGAGAAGAGCAGGAATGCTGCCTCTTTCCAGCCCTTCTGCTGAGACAAGCACAGCCTTCGCTCCAGGAATAAGGACAGAAGTACAGAGCAGGACAGAAATCAGAAATCAGGCATCTCATTCCCTCTTTGAGAGAAAGGAACCACTCACATGGGGAACTCAGGTGCAAACAGATTCAGAAAAGGATTGCACTGAACATGAACTTTTACAGCACACAGAAAATGGTGTGTTCCATCACTAAAGGAGATACAGAGAACGTTATACTGGAAAATGGAAAAAGACTCATTCTGTAATCTGTCAAGAAATAGGACAATTGACCATCTTCACTAAATCATCAGGTCAAAGGCCTGAAATTAATTCTTGTCCCTTCAATGTCTCATAGAGACCTTCTACGAAGATTTTTAGAATGAGAAAAAAATTGTAATGGAGTAGAATAGGTGACTCATAATTCAGCTGTTAAGCATCATCTTGGATACAATGAAAACACCACAACAGAAGCTACTTTTTTTCCCTTAATTTTTCTCTCTTTTCTCTTATCTTCGTGCTAAGGGGCGAAATCCACCCCAGCAACCCAATTTAATTTGAGGAAATATACAGAAGTTATATACACACAAACCTTTTCACTTCCTTTCCATCAAAATAAAAAAAGCCACACTCCAAGAACTTCTGGACTTGAGGTTTAAGCACACTGTGCAGTTTTTCTGCCTTTCCACCTTTAACCATCTGATGATAGTCGAAGTTCACCATTTTGATATCAGCTGAATGTTCAGATGCTTTCAAATGGCTCTGGTATAGTAAAAAGAGAATAACAACATATGAATATATCAGTATCTGAACACACAGAGCTAAACAAGAGGCTGCAAGTGTTTTAAAGGCTGTTTTATCAGCCATCTTGTATATTACAATGCTTTCTCTTAGGTAAAACTTTCCCTCATATTCACTGAAAAACCCTGAAGTGCTCACACAATGCTTGTTGGCAAAGCATTGGGCACCTGGGAACTCTGCTGTCTCCTACCAGGAGAGCTGGATGCAGCAAATACCCCACTGAATGCCCCAAGATATTCTCCTTCTGCAATACAAAGGGAATAGGAAAAAAGGAGAGGGAAATAACAGATGGCTATTGACATGTTCTCTGGCTTCAGACAGAACTCCTCGAACTGTCAGGATTTATGGACTGCACTATGACAGTTATTTTTAACCTAACCAGTGGGAATTAATGAAAGTGGCCACTCATAGTTAACATCTTCCGAACAAACATTTCCTTTTAATCACGAAGCAGCTTTCATGTTTAAATTGATAAATTAATTTGTGATTTTTAAAAAAATGTTAAGGAACAGATCCATTAATTCCAAGAGAAATGTCTTTGAAAGGAACATCACAGTACTAAATATCACAAAGTATCATTTATTTATTCATGAATTTTATAGTGTAAAAAATATTTATGCTTTTTAATAGCATGAAATACGAAAATAACTGAAAATCCCTCAACATTGCCTATGTTGCTGTTATAATTTTTCAGCACAGTAACCAACCTGAACAGAATCAAGCACAAATCGTACAGAGAGCTCTCAACAATTTATTTCACATTATGTATCTTAAGCAGCACTGTTACGATAAATCAAATTTGAACTCCCAGCGGCAGTTGCTCCAGAGCACAGCATTCCTGGTTTGGTTTTCAAAGGCTGTATAAAAGCTTCATTGCCAACTAGCAAACTCCAAGGACAGGCACAGTGAGAGAACTGTCACACTCACCTGAAAAGCTTTGCTGAGCATGTGCTCCCCTTCTTTTGACCCAAGTAAATTTACAATAATTTGCTTGCCATATAAATTTTTAAGAGTTTGGAAATGCCTGTTAACAGAAGAGAAATTCCAGAGTCATCTCCTGGCATGCAGAAAATGAACAGGAACACTTGCAACACCGACCAAGATGCTGCCAAATATTTCACTATAAATTTAATTCACATTTTCCAACAAAGCACTAGAAGGTATAAGCAATCCCGGAGAGCTCCCTGCTTTGCTGAATCCCACATTTCTCTAGACAAAGCCTCCTGTTTGGAATGATACATCCCATCTCTGTGATGCAGCATTTATCAGAGATCTGTGGTGCATTACCAAAAATCTAAGATGTTCTTTCACCTGTCAAAAGCTGGTGCATTCGCCTCGAAACCCCTTGACATTCTGACACGATGGGATCCCACCTATGACATGAAAATTACATTAAATTATTTGTCTTGCTTTGAGTGAAAGCCATGTAAATGTTTCATCAGCTCTAATAAAATGCTGGTAAGTCTGAAGAACTTGGAGTCCCTGTGAGGCATGAACTATTTTTAACCTTTCCTGTAAAAATTGTGTCACAGCAGTAGTTGCTGAACTAGTCCCTCTTTCTAGGAAACTTGGATGAAATTATATTACAGTAATTCTTGATCCTTATTGACTTCTTGAAAAGACTTCTCCTCAAGAACAGTTCAGAAGAAGACAGTCTCTCTGGATGCCCTCAGACAACCTACTTAAAACAGGAAAAACTCAGAACTTCAAAGAGAAAACACCTAAAGAGCACTGGACGTTCAAAACGTGTGCAGAGCAGCGTTCAGAGACTTGAGAGAAGCAGGCCTAGCGAGTCACATCATAGCACCAACTCACTCCCAAAGAATCACCTCATCCTGAAAGGGAACTGTGCAGAAGAACCCGAGGGCTACTGTATTCATGTATTTTTAAACATGTTAGGAAACACTTTTATAATTAAATCTATCTCCTGTTTGTTTACCTGCAGGCCTGGCTGTTCCCAAAATAAGGGAACAGATCCTCGAATCTGTATGAAAGATGACACAGAGTCATCTAAATATATCACCTGTAAAGAAAAGAAAAGAAGCATAGTGTTAATAGTGATCACAGTGTAATGTTTTAGATTTCTTAGCTTTAACTAAACATGGAGTCAATAAAATATATTTACATATTCCATATTCCACTAAAAAAAGTTAAAACGTTTATTGTGTTCCCTGGACTTTTCTCTTTAACCCCTCTGAATACCTAAGAGAAATTGTGGCACTCTCATGCTCCCTCACAGGATCATGATTCACACAATATGTTGGGAAATACAGCAGGCTTTTACTATTTGGGCCTGAGTAACTCCTGTGCCACCAGTAAGAGGTTTTAAACAACTTGGTAAGACTTTCAGCTCAGGAGGCTCAAGGTAAGCACAGCCACCCACAGCAGTTCAGCTCATGGATAACAGCTTCTTAAGCTACTGCAACCCAGGCTCCTGTGTGCCCTTACCCTAAGCTACACTGAAAACCAAGATCACTGAATTATGTAACCTACTTAGACTCCTTATTTAGCACCAAAGGAACTGTTCCAATATCTGTTGGCTACAGGCTTGACTTGTGATCTGTCGATTGAGAGCAAAAATCACAGCACACACGTGCTAACACTGGCTTTGTCAGCCAAGCAATGTGCCCTGCAGCTTAACATACCTGTTCTGTTTCAACAAAATTAGCAACATGACCGTCATCGTTTGTTCCCCGGACGTTAAACCTGGTGCCAGCCCGTTCACAGCTCAGTCGTGAAATGAGACAAGCCTTTGCCTGCTTGTGAGCTGCATAAATTGTCCTTATCTCCACTCCCCCACACATGAGGCGTAGCAGCCAGTCATCACAGTTCACACCGTAGTGCTTCAGATGTAAATGCAGCGACTGGTTCCTATCAGGGACAAAATAATCATGAAATAACTGGGAGGAAATTAAATCCAGCTCAAACTGTTAAGCCCACTACTAACTCCTTACATTTTACAACTACTACCACGAATAAGAACAGAAAAACAAGCATGCTATAGTTCTGTGATATAACTCTTCTTTAAATGTACCTGAAATAGCAAAGTTTACATGAGAACAGCTTAAACATTTGCACAATAAGAATATGGGCTGAAGCTCTGAATTTTAATGACCTTAAAATATTAACCCTTATAGCCCTGCTCATCACCCAGTAAAAACCAACACTCAAAGCTTGTTTACATTTCTCTGCTCAGCCTTGCTTTGAGAAGCCAAACATTACAGACTCTGGAAAAAGCAAGCTGGAATCCCAATGACAGGGTTGTTTTTGTGGTGGATAAAGCACCATGCAGTTTCACACCACCACAAAATAAAGCTAGAGAAAAGTTCTTGTCAATATACATTGATTATTTCCATTATATGTCATCATATCCCAACACTTCCCAGACAAGCTTCCAGGAATACATTCACAGCCAATTGAGTCTCAAATTTCTGTAAATATAAATTTCAGGGTAAAGTGCTGGTACATTATACACTACAGGGACAAAAAGCAAGTTTCCTACAAGTCCTATAAACCTGCATCAAGAGAAAAGTGTTTCTGAAGACTTGAGCTTATGTTCTGTCTTAATACACATATTTTGTCCTATACTTCACTCTGATCAGATTCCTCTACCTGACCAAAACAGTGGCAGAGAGTAGAGAAGCCAGAGCTCGTTCATATGCCAGAACTGGTTTGGTGTCTTGTATTTTGGACAGAAGAGGGGGGAGGACGTAGCTTTTCAGGTGTTCTAACAAGATACTGCCAAGTCTTCAGTGCCCTTCAGTGCCTTCCAAGTTTCATGGACACACAGACCGTTTTTAACAAAGGCTGAAGAGAAGGGAGCAGAATTTCTGACATGACACTTGTGTGTATTTCCAGCATTATTTAAGCTGCTTATTGGCAGGAAAAGCAGCATTCCTTTTTCCCAAAGTTCTCTGTGTGAAAATCTATACTTTATTCAAAAACAAGCACCAAAAGGAGCTGCAAGTTCAGCAGCCAAGCAAAGTGCACTTTGTAGCAGAGCCTACCTGCTGTGTCAACAAAACCAGCAATATCAATTTGCTGTGAAATAAAACTTTTAAAGTGAAAATCTGTGTCTTCTGATTAAGAAACTCTTAAGTGGCCATGGAAACATCCTGTCACTAGTAACATACTTATGCCCTTAGAGTTAAAGTCATGGTATTCCATCTCACCAAGATTTGTGGGAGAAAGGTGTACGTGTGAGAGCTGGGAAAGACAAGGATAAAAACTTCTGTAGAGGGATTCATTACTCTAATGCCTGCTGAAACAACTGTGAACTCACCAAAAAAACCTGTTGTCAGTGGTGTGCTCCTGCATGCTGCGGTGAGCATTGAGACTCAGGTCTAGACTGACACCAGTTGCAGACCAGGCAAAGTAGAAGTTTCCTGAGTTCAAGACTTTGCGCACTTCTGAAATGCGATCCTCGTCTGTCGGGTCAACTCGCAGTGACACAAACTCCGTGGAAGTGACTCGGAACACTTCAGAGTCCTGAATCTTTCCCACAGACATGCACCCTGTCACTAGAACCAGGTAATGTAACAGTGTGTCTCCTGTAAAACAAGAAAGGCATAGGTAAGAGAATGGGTCTCAGTGGAGTGGGGAGTGGTTGCATTTACAAGCTCAAAGGCACACGGGCAACCCGTTTGCCTGAAAAAAGTACAAAAAGAACCAACACCAAGAACACGTTCCCAAGCTCTACAGACAAAAAGGAAACACAAACAGCAGAAACTGGGCTGCAAAGAGCAAGGATTGCGAAAACGGAAGTTATTTTTGTCCCCTCCCTCATTTCTGGGAGCACTCCAAACTTGTAAGTTACTCTACCAAGGGAAAAACCAAAACAAACAAATAGAAAAAAACCCACCAGCCCAGTTCCTGTTACAAGGATTCAGTTTTACAGGAGCAGCATAGATTTCTTTCCCAAATGAAAAATGGAAGTTTTACATATTTGACTCACCGAGGTTTAATCTTAGCACACCCAAGAGCCCATATGCATCCATGACTTTGGAATAGGTATTCTTGATTGTGTCTTTTTCTGCAGAAGCTGTGGAGAGAAAACATAAGATATGATGATGTAAAAGCCCCTACACTGTGGCAGGGAGAAGGAGCCGCTCCAAACCGAAAAATCCAAGGGATTACAAAAGCAGAGCTTACGTGACACTTCTGGAAAGAAATCAAGATGTATGACCATATGGCACTTTATAATGGAAAAGGAAGATCTCATGACAAAGTACCATCATGTTATGTTTTTAAGCAACTTGCAAACACTCGAAATGATGTTAAAGGAGAACGTAGGCATTTTTAACAGCATCATCTCTTAATATAAAAAACATCTACAACACAGGCAATTAATATCCATGAGAATGCCCTCCTCTCAGGTGCATGGTGGGACTCTCGGGGATGGTCCTGTGCAGCGCTGAGGGCTGCAGTCGATGAGCCTTCTGGGTCCCTTCCAACTCAGCATATTCTGTGATTCTGTCATTTTATAAATGCTGCTTTTATAATCAAAAATCATTTTTTTCTCCGACTATAAAACCCTGATGTGGCAGCATTATCTCCAAAGAAGTAAACAAGATTATCACAAGTGCATTTTAACTACTTTTAGATATATTCCGAGAAAAGCAAAACTCTGGCAGGTCCACAAAAAAGAGTATTTAAAAGAAATGTCTTAGATTAAGAAAACACAGTTTTCACAGACAGTTTAAAAAAAACACCCTGTAATATGTTAGAAGAAACTAAAGTATGCCTGCCATTACTCACCCTGGAGTTAATGTAACACTTTAGCCCTTTAATCAGCACTCAAAAAGCCAGGCCCACAATCTTGGCAGTAGAGCCAGGTGAGAGATGCTGCAAAGCAGCAGGATCCAGCTTTGGCAGTGGATCTACAGGGATCAAGATTTCTGGGTCACCAATGGTCAGCACTGTCTGCTTCCTCAGAAATTATCTGCTTTTCACTTTGACCTAAAGAGCAAATGAAAATGCCTACTGCCCTGGCATTCTGCTATGATCTCTTTCACATTAGCTATATCTTATTTAGAATAAAAAAGCTATATTTTATCTAGAATTGCTCTTCCTAATGACTATTCCCTAAACCTATCCCTTCTATTCAAATATCTGCCAGCTCTCTTAATCAAAGTGAATCAGAAAATCCAATATAGATGAAACCATTATTTAACCACAGCTTGAAATCTAACCCTACTCAATGTTTTATTACGTGGATTTTTAAGAAGTTTCTCTATATATTTGTACTGACACCCTGTATGCCTGTAATAGAGATGCTAAAGATAAGAGAGCTACAGCCAGCATGAGGATTTATTTCCAAAGTCCTCTCCCAGAACAAGTGTTAAGAACCTGCAGCCAATCTAAACACATTTTGTCAGCATCATCAAACCATGTTTTTCTTAACCAGAAGACCACCAGAGGCTGGAAAGAACCTCTAAACTTCAAAACCTGGTTCTTTCAATCTGCTTTTCAGCAAGGGTTTAACGATATCAACATAGTCTTCTAAACTCAACTTTGGTAACCAGAGAGCTGCCACGTTCCTCCTCCACATTTCAAATTATTAATGAAAGACGAGGTTTAGTCTCAAACTTCTTGCAGGATTTATCTTAAAGGTGCCTGCCAGTATTTAATGACATTTCAGAACAATGGTTTTCCTGTCTACGATGGATTTACTCTCTTTTTCCATTGCAGAGAATGCCAGTTATCCTTGCTAAGCCTTAATAAGTAAATTAAGTAACACGCACTTTGCAAACTCAGAACAACTAAAAAGGGCCACCCCTAACAAAGCACCAAAGAATTGCAAAAACAAACAAATGGAAATACAAAAACTTATTGTGGTCAGTCAATTACTATTTTCTTAACAAAGCAGCCAAGCACCAACCAAAAGCATTTCACATGAGGTCTTCCAGTGACGTTAGACTTAATTCAGTGTGAACTCAGCAAAACTTTTCCACAGCAACTATATAAGTATTTCTATCTGGCACTGTCTGCACTTTTTCCACTTCTTTTTAAATGGGTTCCCTTCTTCCATCTTGCCCTGGCCCCTGCTCACCCACTCCAGGCTTCTGCTTTTGGGGCAATGCACAACAAGGGACTTCCCACCATCAGGAGTGTTACAACATCAACAAAAAGCATCTGAGGTTTCTGAAAACCAAGATGAAATCAGGAAGAAGACACGGCCCCACCACATTCCTCCCCATCCTCTTCCATTTGAACCGGGACAGTCTCCCAAGGGACCCTGCACAGCCTCCTCAACAGGCCAAAGTCTGCCCTCCAGAAGCCCAAGGCAGTTCTACTGACCCCCTCCTTACTCATCCAAAATTAAAAACTTTTTATCCTTTCACAATTGTTGTTAGCAATACCAAAACAAAAACAACCAAAACAAACCAACAAAGATCTCCACAAAATCACAACACTTTTGATGTGGTTCAAGACAAATTGCAATGCATTCTTGCAGAATTTCAGCAAGCCCCATTTGCAGTGTCACAGAAAAAGAACAAAATAATTTCAAGCCAATATTTAATAAAAATTAACAAGTCACAGTATTTTAAAATGTGCATTGTAATAATCACACCCTATAAATCACAGACTCATTTAAGGTAACTGATTCAATTCTTTTAAAGGCAATATGTCAGCTCTCCCAGTGTTACACAAATGGAACCCCACCAACAATCCTGCCTTTAGGATAACTTGGTTCAACATGTATTCTGCTTAATTCCAGATTATTAATTAGTTTTGCAACTTTAACAGTTATACAGTTCAGACCATATTAAAAGTTACCATGTGGGCTTTCTATATTTTTGTTCTTGGTGAGTTCACAGACTGCCATGACCACACATTTTAAGTTAGTGGCTACAACCTCCATCTAGAATATAGGACTCTGAGCCAGGAACAGTGACACAATATGCAGTTCCTTCAGGCACAAGACTCCTCATTTACGTCAGCCAAGAAAACGTTCATGCTACTGTCACTTCAAAAAGTTTAAAATTTGAAAAAATTATGAACTATTCTTACACAGCTTGGTTTTGTGCTTTTAAGACTGAGGTTTTCAAGCTTTTTCAAATTAGGACGGTTAAACTTTCAGGAGATAAATTAAAGCTAGCACTTGAATATTACCACCTAGGTGACATTAAAATCAGAGTGGAGTCACCACTTTCAATTATAAATTAACCAACTGAAGAACCATTTCGTTACTTTTGCTACTTTTAACACCTCTTTTATCGACACATTGCTGGTACGGGGTCAGCTCGAGATGCTGCAGTCTGAGGGGATCCTGCCAACTTGCTTCTCGAGGCCTGGTGAAAGCACTGGGATTTAAATGTGTGGGAGAATTTTTGTTTCAAGAAGTGTTACGAGTGGCAGTGCTAACCATGAACACCAGAGGCCCGCTGCACACAGGTCACTCCAGCCCTACTCCAGCCCCACAGAAAGCTCGGGGTGGGCACAGGGCCTCCTCCTGCTCACACCTGTTCTGCCCTCAGCTCTACCACGGGACTGGAGCCCCAGGATGTGCATGATGCTCCTGCTCTCTCCACTCAGTGTTTTTTTCCCAGACGACAGAACATTCTCCTTTACTCCTGGCAGGCGACAGGAGTAAAGGCAGCTTCCCACTCCTTTTGGGATGACTCACCAGCAGGAACAGGGAGAGAGAACACACTCCTACCCAGTCAATGAAATCTTTACAGGTAACATATCTTATTAGAGTCCTACTTCAAGGAATAAATATACTGTCTATTTCATATGGCAAATTAGAAAAACGTATCTATGACATCCTCCCACTAAACTCCAAACAAATCAGCAGTGAAGGTGCTGACTTTTAAGCCCAAGTGGTCTCACCAGGCTTTGAGAAGCAAACTGGGCAGGATCCCCCTCAGACTGCAGTATCTCAGGCTAAGGACACAGTACCAGGAGTGTGTCAATAAAAGAGGGGTTGGATATATCAAGGCAAGCAAAGTATTGCTCAGCTGTTTTGGCCACAGCTGATCCACACAGGGTACTTCGAGCAGAAGCGTGGCCTGGGCTGCTCCCACATTCAGGCAATAATTATGCAATCACCTCTGAACTATCCACTTCAACCCCCTTCCTGGCTTCCCTCTGACTTTGTTGACTGAAACAACAGCACACAGAGCACTCACTGAAAATCACCCACCATCTGAGCTGTGCAGCATCTCATAGCCAGGCCTAACTAAATCCTCTGAATCATCATCTTGCAGTGCCTCACTGAGTGCACAGCGGATGAAGGTTAACGCAGTTATCCTTCCCTCAGCAAAATGACAGATGTGCTTCCTTTGAGATGACATTTAAAGGATCAGTAAGCTTTCAGTCCTTTCTCTTAGCCCATTTCAAAGCCAAATTTCTATGCAGGATATTGGATATTCCAGGAGGTGCAGTTCACTAAGGCCTTCTGAACCGAGACACAGAATCAGTTTTAATGGTGAAGTGCATTTCACTGGGTTCTGCACATATTATACATTCTACATACTGGTAAGAACTATGATCAGGTATAAGGCTGACCACCTTATTTAATTTCCAGTATTTATCAAATGATTTGGAAAAGTGCCTTACAGTTTGAGATCGGTATTGTTGATTTTTATAGTTTAAAAAGGGTTGGTACCATCAGCAAAACCCACAAGTTTTCAGCAGTTAAAAGTGATGCTGTTATGGATTTAAATTGATATGTGCTTGATTGGACTGTTTTGCTATCTATTGACACAGATTGTACAAACATATGGGAAATCTTCCCCAAGGAACAGTTTTTCATTACTTTGTCTTTTATTTGTACCAATACCCAGAAGTTTGTAAGGCTACAGACTGGAATCTTCTGGCTGGGTTCTGTGGCATGGCAAGAGAGGTGGAGAAGTAGCAATTTACAAATCTTTCCTGAGCACTAATAATTGTACTCATTTAAATAAGTATCAAAAAGAAATTATACCAGACAGGAACAGAAAAAGAGGGGAAAAAAAATCCTGAGCTAAGGAACTCCTTGGCTTTTTTTCTGCTGTCAAGTTTAGGATTGAGATCTCCCAACCACTAGCAAAAGTTTCAGTACCTAAAGAATTTAGTGAATTAAACACAAATTAAATAGAGAGAATGAAAACAAAATGCCACTGCTAAATATTCACTGGGAGACTGTGCCCATGTGCCAGGCAGAAAAAGAGTAAGCAGCTTCCTGATTAAGGTTACTGAAAACAATATTCAGAGGAACTACTTCCAGCTGAGTAGGAACGTTTGCTGTGCTGTAACCTACCAATTAGAATTTCAAGGACAACATATTACAGATTAATAACATCCTATCACTAAGTACAGAACAAAAGGGGAGAGAGGATTTCAAGCTTCCTTCAGGTCCTGCTTTCTCGGTTTGGTAACAAACTGAGGCACAGAAGAGGGCAGGAACTTGGAAATAATTTTTAATTTTTAGGGAAGAAAGTTTATCCA
The DNA here is from genome assembly GCF_022539395.1 of Myiozetetes cayanensis. NCBI lineage: Eukaryota > Metazoa > Chordata > Aves > Passeriformes > Tyrannidae > Myiozetetes > Myiozetetes cayanensis. The sequence goes on from NW_026087742.1 coordinate 15,822,184, forward strand.
GGTGCCTGCAAGTGTATCCCAGCATAAAAAGCGACTGATTTGCTGCCCTTTTCGAGCATAACTTTCAGGAATAAATAATTTTTCATCCACTGGCCCTTAAGCAGCTTAAGCCTGTTCCCCAGTTACTAAATACATGCTAAAATAACATTTAACACAAATCTTCAAAGCACTTCAGGGCTTGCACTGACCCTGCTCAGTAGCTTTAGGGCTGGACACTTGCTCCCAGTCCACACCACAGAGTTCCTTGCCTTGCCAATACTGCTACTAAATAAAAGGAGATTCCTGAATACACAGTAAGAAGAAACTGCATCAGAAAAAAAAGATAATTACAAAAACAGGAGAAAAACACCCTTTTTTCTTCACCTAGACCATCACACAGTCACAGCTACCAAGTCAATCACTGCCAGGCCTGTTACAGGTACTGGCTAAAGAAAAAATTACTTTCTACAAAAGAGTCAAAACCAAGCTCAGAAACCCTGTTCAACCAGGTTCTTTGATTTCCTGAAGAATATTAACCAAATGATATTTTAAAACCCTACGTATAGGTTTCATGGTTCTCACTTGCACTTCTCAATGTCTGCCAAAAAAAAAAAAAGGGGGGGGGGAGGAATTTAAGGGAAATATTTCATACATTTATCACTTAAAACATGTAAAAATAATTTTGCAATGCAAGACACCTTGCTCCAAATATTACTCATTTTATTACAAGACAAATCAATACAGAGTCTCAAGATGGATTAAAAATACAGGGACAAAATAAAGCTAAAAATCAAAAAGCCATCAAAAACGATACAAAATGAGATAAAAACAGATTATGATGATGTAACATTTAAGAATATAGAATTTTTTATTATGAAATACATCACAGAGAATTAGCTTGTCAATGATTCATCACATATTCAAAAGAAAGTTGTTCAGAAGCAAAGAAATAAGCAAATGTTGTTGGAAGCAATTAGAAGAAAATTTAGTGGACATGAAAATATACATGCATGATGAAATGCAATTAACTGTGTAAAACTCTCAAGAGATGAAGGTAAGAAAACGTCTCTCTTTCTTTTCCCATTTAAATCAGAAGCCTCTCCATTAGCAAACAGGAAAACAGAACAGTTGCTTCTTTACATTCCACAAATAAACAGCTTACACCATGTCAAGTCTGCCACCTTTCTACACTGTAGTTATCAAAACAGATGGACTTACAGAGCACAGCCACAGCTCCGGATTCAAACATGAGACATTCCTCTCTGTTCCTGGTTTCCACGATCACACTGAAGGGAAGCGGATCCAGCTTCTGATAGACACGGTATCCTTTACTGAAAGCCATTTTGCTCCGATCACAGGCAGCCCTGTCCAACACAAGATGATGTTTGTTAGCGAAACCTCCCTGTGCTTCCAGATACCTCCTGCAAAGCAGGTCTGACCCGTGTCCTTCCTGGGGATTTTATGTCTTTATCAACAACAACAACAACAACAAGACCTGCTCCCTCTTTCTACCTCACAAGACTTATTTTACCTCATGTTCCAAAACAAACGTAAGGATTATCTAGAGACGACATAACAAGGTTTCAAACCCAGACTTACTCAGAGAAACACCTTAAAAATTTTTAAAAGCTTCTTGGAGACAACAAGAATTTCATAGAATCCCAGATTGGTTTGGGTTGGAAGGGACGTTAAAGCCCATTCAGTTCCACCCTCTGCCATGGGCAGGGACACCTTCCACTAAGCCAGGTTGCTCCAAGCCCTGTTCATCTGGCTCTAAACTCTTCCAGGGATGGGGCAGCCACAGCTTCTCTGGGCAATCTGTGCCAGGGCCTCACCACCCTCACAGGGAAGAATCTCTTCCCAATATGTAATCTAAACCTAGTCTCGCTCAATTGATAGCAAATTTTTTTCACTCTGAGTATAAAGCAATTTCTTTCACAACACTTAGTAAATAGGATTTCTTCTTAGGAAAAACCAAGAAAAATAAGCTTTTCCAGCCACCACCAATATGGAAGGAAGACTGGCAAGTACATCAATCATAAACTAATGTCTAAAGCAGAGGGGCAGAAGCCTGGGCAGGCCTCAATTTTTCTATCCATTTTACTAATTCTGACCTTGTACATAGAGATGATATATTTAAAACACTGAAGCCGCCAAGACATTTTAAAAGATTTTACAAAAGCATTAACCTATTTTCGTTGGTTTTTTTTCTTTCTTTCTTTCTTCCCCCCCCCCCTTTTAACTGAAAGCAGGGTTTGGTTCGGATTTAAACCCTGCCCTGCAGTGGCTGAAACATCGCAGTGCCACAGCAGTGACGCTGCCCGTCAGCCGCAGGGGTGAGACCTCAAAAACAATAAACGATTTAAAAAAGCAGACACCCCACGCCGTAAGAAACTAAACAAACGCCAGAGCAGCGAGATTCCTAAGGGCTGAAGGTCAGGAAACACGCAGCGAAGGAGGATCGCTCCCGAACGGCACACGCGGGGGTTTGCGCCCTCCCGTCCCCGCCGCTCCGTGACCTCCAGGGTGGGCACGCACTTGGCGGCTCGGGGCCACCAGCCTGGGGGCCACCAGCGTGGGGCCGAGCCGGGCCGCCACATCCCCGGGCACATCCCCGGCGCGGCGCGGGCAGCGCCTGCTCCATCTTGCCCGGCGCCCCCGCCCGAGCCCCGAGCCCCCGGCCCTCGGCCCCCCGGTCCCCGGTGCCGGCCGCAGCCCGCGGCCCCGGAGGTGCCCCCCGCTCACCGTCGGCCGCCGCCCGCCCGCCCCGCCCGGTGCCGCCGAGCCGGCGGGAGCCGCTTCCTCCCGGCCCCGCGTCCCTTCCGCACTGCGCCGCCCGCCCCGGAAGGCGGGGGGCGGGCACGGAGCGGAGGGGCGGGCGGTGGAGCGCGGCCAGGTGATGGATGCGACTCGCCCCGAGCCCTGCCGAGTGATTATGGCAAGGAGCAAAACCTCAGGGCCGGGCTCGGGGGCGGCCCTGTGGGCTGGGACGTGGCGCTGTGTAAAGGGCGCCGGGCACAGGGCTGTGAGGGCGGGCGCTCCGAGTGCTCCGGGTCGGTCCTGAGCTGGAAGGGACCCACTGGGATCGTCGAAGTCCGGCTGCTGGCCCTGTACAGGACGCCCCAGCCAGCAATCCCACTGTCACTGAAAACACAAGTGAAACCCTCCAACACTACCTTTTAAGTGTTGGTGAGCCAGGCATTTACTTTATTCATTCCAGCTACCTATGTCCATTTCAAGACTTTTCATGTATTTATACATTTTGGCAAATAAATTAATGTTCGTTGGTTCTAAGTTACATGATTCTCTTAATTTAATTAGTATTCTATCCTTCACTGGCTAATTTTGGTCCTCCTCCTTTGGTCCTCCCATCATTTTCCTTAGACAGATAGTCTCCAACTTTCAGGCTGTTACGTCTTTGTTATTGCCCTCTGTATCTTCTGGATACTCCAACATGTCTTTGAAGGACCATAAATTTAAGATCCCAGGTGTTAAATCCTCAGCTCCCTCAAGCTTTATTTATTGAAGCTTATTACAGTTTCAATAGCTTCAATCTCAGAAAAACTGAAAGCTTTGGTGATTTAAAGATCAAATCGACAAGAGTCTGTAAGAGGAAAAGAACTTAGCTACCTGCTACCATTAATTAAAATTTTGGGAAAGTTGTATAATTTCCAACAATTCACCCCTTTGGAAGTGATCTTAAGTATTTCTTTTAAGATTATTTCCACTTGACTTCGCTGAGTATTTAGCAAGACTTAAAACACTAAAATACAATAACCACTATTAACAATTTCCAACAAGAGCGATCTCTGGATGTATTAAATTTTGGAGCACAGATTCAAATTTCAACATTGGCCTCCTGAAAGTGGATGACAGCGCTCTTCCTTATGAAGGGAAGCACCTACACCAGCGTTGGTGGTACAGATCAGAGGATGCCCAGGGAAGGTAAAGGGAAGCACTTTCATTCTGGCAGAGTCCAGAGTGTCCACTACAGCTCCCGTAGAGTAAAATGGGCCAGGGCAAAAACAGTTACTGCATTAGCCCTTCTCATTGCAGCCTTTCAACTACACGCTGCACTCTGGGGCTCTGCTCTTTCCTTTTCACGCAGATGGACTCTCACCTTCTCTTGCACTTATCACATGTCTCACATGCTAACCCTAAGGAGTCCAGTGGTCGAGCCCATGCCTGCTCTTTCCCCGTGCAGTGCAACGTGGGGTGTGTACAGTTTAAAGGCTGCAAGTGGAAAGTGACTGTCACTTAATTAGGAGTGCCTAGAAATTTGCAATTAGAAGGGGTAGGTCAGCAAAAGCTTTCTCTCTTGGCACACTTCAGTTTAATGAGACAGAAATGTCTGCTAAGGAAGGCAGGATAGGAGAAAAACCAAGCTCTTCCGAGTTATTACAACTTTGAAATTAAGAGGCTCCAGTAGAAAAGGTGCAGAAAAGAAAATAACAGCTATTTACTAAAGAATATGTGTGTGTATATATATATTTATGTGTATATATATATTTATGTATATATATAGGGAGCCTCTGGTGGTCTAGTGGTAAAGGCGCTGCGCTATCACCGCGGAGACCCGGGTTCGATTCCCGGTCAGGGCCACTCCCGGGCAGGTGGGGCTCGTTAGCCCTTAAAGGCAACCCACCTACGTCCTGAGGACCTCGCTGCCACCGTCCAAGCTCGCTTGGCCCCGGCAGATGAACCTCAGGATTAAAGGGTGGGCTCAGTTCCGCGCACACTGTGTCTCACCTAAAAAATCCAATGCGCAGGCTGGAAGGTGTAAAGACCTTCCCCGGATCTTCGCTCGCGAAGACTGGCCATAAAAATAAATATATATAGGTAACACCACAAAACAGGTCCTCAGGAGCTCTGAGGAGGTGTCCAGGCAGTGGGACGAGGTGAAACTGGGACCTTCCCTGGGGCTCGAAGAAGCCAAAAATGACCCGGCTGAAGAAAAAAAATTAATCCGGAGACCCTCTCTCCACTCCCAGGGGAAAAGTAAAGCGCAGTCCCCAGAAAAAAAAACACCTCACCTCCCTCTACAGTCTCCCAAAGCCATTATAAACTGAATCCGGGTGGGATTGCAGAGTTTGACCTCAGGTAAAGGTTTGATCCACCGTGTTCATTAAAGATGTTGAAATAGTTTTTCTGGGATGCAGTTAGGATTCCAAAGATCAGGAATCATGCTGCTTCTGGTATGTTTAAGGAGACAAGAAGGGAGAACACTCCCGAGGGAAGATAAACTCACTCACTGACCCTGAAATAAAGGAATATTCACTTTAAAAATTAAAGGATATTTCTATAAAACAGTATTTTGCTGATGGAGATTTTTCAATGAATCTTCTGATCCCAACATTTCTCTGTGTTGGGGTAAGAATTGGATTCTTATCTTTAAACCTGTGAAGATTTAACTGCTTGATTCTGAATCATCATTATGTTGTCAGGGGCAGAAACCCGTATTTCATATCTTCATTCCAGGAGATGCTCACACCGACTTGTAGATGGGGGTCCCCTCTGAGCAGCTGCAAGGTTTCTTTCACTTGGGATAAGGCTCGGCAGCGGACGTGGAAAGCTTCAAAACCCTGTCCTAATTATTGCCACGCTCATTAATAACCTGTGACGACCTTTGGCAGCCTGGATACCTTTGGATCCAGGTAGATCCAAACGGCAGGGACGAGCTGGAGGCGCGGGACGGCAGGAAACGGGGGAGCTCCGGCGTGCGGGAACGGGGATGCGGCAAATCCAAGCCCGCAGGTTCTCAGGCAAGCAGAGCCGGCGGGAGCTCCCGCATCCAGCCCGCAGCCGAGGGAAGCGAAGGGCGGAAACGGCTGCGCTTTTATTCCTCCAGTTCTCACGCGGTTCCCGCAGGATCTCAGTTCCAGGGCTCCCGCCCCGGCCCGCTCCGTCCACTCGGGACCGGCACCCCGGGCACGGCGCAGCCCCGTCCCCAGGCTTGGGTATGGGGGGGCTGCTGAGCCCCGCCTTGCGCATCTCTCTCAGAGAGAGCCCCCTCACGGAGGCATGGGGAAAACACGAGAGAATTTAAACTACAACAGCTGGTGTTGGTGACTGTGACGGACCTGAATAATTAGAGGTTAATGGGGAATTATTCAGTGCACCAGAAGCGAGAGAGAAAATCAGCTTGATCAGACCCCATAGGGGTGGTTTATTGGAAGTGCCAATAAGGAATAACAGGAATTGCCACAGCCCCCATCCCTCAGCTTGGTCCCACCTACACACATCACTGTCCCTGGGAAGTGCTGTTCTTCCCAGCTGGAAAACCTAGAAAAATTTCTTTTCTTACTTCCTAAAACTCCTCTCTGGAAACTTCTACTCTCCCATGTTTCTCCTCAAACAGCATCGTCTCTCCTTCCGTCTCTCCAGAAGTGGCATTGCTGCTCCCTGGCGTTTCCACAATTAATATAATTGATGCTGAGCCTCTCTGGGATTGTGAGAGGGGCCAGAGTGGGATCAGGCCAGGGCTGGCCGTGCCAACACCGCCGCACGCTGCAGCTGCTCGTAGGACACAAACATGACCACATTCCAGGAGCCCAACCGCAGGAAGGATGGGATGAATCTGTACCGGGAAAAGCAACGCTGGAGAGGACGTCCCAGGGACACCCCCATCCCCAAAGCCCTGCACGTGGGTTGGGGTATCTGGAGTTCAGTGCTGCTGCGTCCACGTGGCTGTCACACTGAGCTTGTGGGCATGCAGGGGGGATGTTGCCAACTCACCCCTTGTAGAGGCCGGCAAGGCCATCCTGCATGAGCAGGGCCAGGAGGCAGCTCAGGGCGTTCCGGTACTGCCCGGGACTGGAGTTCATGTACCGCGTCTTCACCACATCTACTGGTGATGCCACCACTGTGGCACAGAACCCAGCACCGAAGGCAGCCACAAAGTGGCACGGAACATTGTCTAAAGGTGGGGAAGAGCCAGGGTTGTGGGGACAGGGAAGGCCCTGCCCGTGTCCCCCCTGCACAGGATGCTGTCTAAAGGCAGGCAAGAGCCGGGGTTGGACGTTGTGGGGACAGGGAAGGCCCCTCAGTGTCCCTCCCATGCCATTCTCACCTGCCATGAGCTGTGTCCGCAGCAGCACATCCTTGAGGAGGTCGTAGGTGACGAGCTCCCCGCAGTTGATGATGGCATTGCGGGCAATGTTGGGCAGCGTTCCTGGGTAGGGGGGGAGGGGGGCACTGTGAGTGGGGGCTCACAGCTCCTCCTGGAGAACCCTGTGTGGGTGCCCCAGCTGTGATGTCCCTAACCTTGTCCCCTTCCTCATCCCCATTTCCATTTTTATTCCCATCCCATCCCTTTCCCCCGTACCTCTCCAGAGCCCGCGGACCCCCTCCTCCCTGGCGATGGTGCGATAGGCATCCACGGTGCCGCTGTACCGGCGGGCGCCGTCCAGCATTGCCCCGCTGGCTTGGAACCGGACCTTGACCACATCGGTGGGCTGGGCACAGGCCACAGCCACGGCCCCCGTGGTGCAGCCTGCCAGGAGCCGCGCAGTCAGGCCTGTGTCTGGAGAGAGCAGGTGCTGAGATCCCCGGCCCTGCGGGAACCCCCAACCCCCCCCGGGGCAAGGGGGACCCTGGGCTGTGTGGGGACCCTGGACCTGCAGGGACCCTCAGCCCTGTGGGCACCCTGGGCTATGGGGGGATGCTGGGGCAAGTGGGGTCCCCTGGGCTTCACCAGGGGTCATCTTGGCAGTTTGTGCACCCCCCCCCCCCCGAGTGGATTGCTCACCCTGAGGTGGGCTGTGCCCCTCCAGGTAGGTAGGGTGGGGTTGTGCACTGGGATGGGGGAGTGCAGGGTTGTTTGGATCATATGAATACTCACTCTCGGCACCCTTAGGGGTGTAGAGCTGCTTCACAGAGTCATAGAGCCCAATGCGGATGGAGGCGAAGCTCATCTGGCGCTGCAGCCCGGCTGCCAACCCGCTATACAGGCTGCGGGGTCCCTCTGTCCTCACCATGGTGCTCAGTGTCCCCAAAACACCCCGGTACTCCACTGAGTTGATGGCCCGGGGGATCCTCACCTCGCCCTGGATCTGCAGGGTGCCAACCGTGTCACCACCTCTTCTGTTCCCCTCCAAATGCCACCAGCTCTGGGGTGGAGCTGGCGTGTGGGGGGGCTCCCATTGTCGCTGTGTGTTCCCTCTGCCCGTGGGACTCTGGGGGGCCCGGCGGGTCATACCTGCAGCCGCACTTTGGCGGTGTCCAGGGGGAAGGTGCAGAGGTCGGCGATGCATCCGGCCATCCCCGCACTGACGAACTTCATGGCGGTGGTTGGGGGCACCTCAGGGGGCTTCAGACCCACCATGGTGGCAGAGGGGCTGGAGGCAGGGGAGGGAAGGGTTTGTGGAGGATCCGGGATGCTGCACTGGATGGGGCTTCACGCAGGTTTGGTGACGGAGGTGATGATGTGCCGTGGTGGTTTCCGCTGGCTTGGGACAATCCAAAAACCATATGCTGCCCTCTTTCCTCGCTTACATCCCCAGGGGAAGCTGAGGCACGGGGCTTCCTCGCTCAGCATGGGATTCACCAATTCCCACCCTTCCCTATCCCACCCCAGCCATAACGGCTCAGTAAGAGCTTCTCCCCCAGGGTGACCGTCTGTGTTCCCCCCATGGCCTCACCGTAGGGACCCCGGCACCGCTTCCTGGCTCCTGCCTTGCTCAGGCAGCACCCTGAGAGCCGACTCCTTGGCCCCACCCTTATATAGCACCCAGGATGACATTCCAGCAGCCACGGATCGGGTGACAGGGAAACTGAGTTCCCCCCGTGGCATTTGCGCTGATGGGAGTGGGGTCACCTGGTACCCGTGACGGGGTTGTTTCAGCCCTCTGCTCACACCCAGGGCTCAGGCACGGGAAGGGGGGTCCTGCCCAAATCCCCAGTGCCCGTTGGAGCAATGCTGTGGGGAAGCACCCAGCAATGTCCAGGTGGCCACTGGGAGTGCAGGGATCGAGGAGGAATGCCAGGTTTTAACCTAAAAGTGCTCTGGGAAGGATGAGATGCAGAAAACCCTTGCCAAAAAAACCACCATCCCCATGACACCTTTCAGAGCGTGGCTGGGCACTAAGGCTGAGGCTTCCAGGGAGGACAGGGCTCAGGACAAGAGGCTGGATGCCAAGGTGGAGTGCAGAAGTGTCCCTTTAACTCCTATTTTAAAAACGTCATGTGTTTAACCCTTGGTGTTCCTCAGCACCGCACTCACAAAACCTGAAGGGATGAGCCACATCCCTATAGGAAACTCCACACTCACACCTGAGCTTGCCTCACATAAGAGGGACTTTGAGTGGCCCTGATGCCCTGAAACCACCTTTACTCCATCCCTTGGGCTCCAGGAAAAAGCTGCCTGGCACTGACACCCTTTTCCAGTTGGCTCCTGCCTTGTTTTCCTGCCCGTCCGTGCCGCTGACCTAAACCCAAGAGGAAGGTGCTGTTTACCTCATGCCCGAGGGGTCACCTCCTCTGTGACAGTGTTCCCAGCCCAGCTGGCATCCTGCCTGGGTTTTTTTGGGAATGCAACTGAGAGAAAGCAGCCTGCATGTCACTCCTGTCCCCGCAGGGGACACTGGGCATGTTTATCTCCCAACCCAGTAAGGGCAGGAGGGAAAGGGGCCAGGATCCCAGGACAAGTTGTGCCAGCAGTGAATTACACATTTAGGGTGTCCCCTGGGAAAAACAACACTACAGAGGGAGGAGGAAAAGGGGATGCTGATCCTTTGGCTCCTTTAAATCCTGAATTACATGTATCGTTTGAAAAGCAGCTTGAATTGGGAGCAACTTGTCCCATGCAGCTGTGCTGCACGATGATACTGAGTTCCTTGGCAAAGCAGTGACCTTTCCACGTGTGCCCAGCCAGCCCAGCTTCCAGCAGCATTTCTCCACCCTGGAAGCTTGTGGAAGAAGGAGTCCTATTCCCTGTTGAGGGGGACAGTTCGCACCAGCTGACAAGAAACCAGGGAATTTTATTGAAACACAAACACTAGAGGGAGAGCAGTACAAAAATAACTGAGCTCTGGTGGCCTCAAAGTCTGTTCTCCAAAAGGTGCAGGACATAAAAATATACAAAAATAATTTAGGATAAAAAAATGTCATCTTTCTAGTCCCCCCCCCTTTTGTACACCCAGCAGTGTTTCACAGTGCCCTTGGCCTGTGTTCACACAAGCACTTTGGGCATCTTTAGAAACTGCAAATTGTGCTGCCCACCAGCTATTTTTGAAAGGGTGATTTCACAGGAATACATCCCAAAATTGGACTATCTGGAGAGTTCATGGGTCACCCACAGGGGTGCATCTCCTTGGGGACCTGCCCCTGCAAGACACACGGTCTTGCAGCTCCCTGTGGGTGATCAAAGGCTTTAAGCCCCTCTAATTAGGGGATGCCAATTAACCAACCAATTAGGCAAACTAAAAGCAGAGCCTGAAAGCTGTGGCTTCCACCTCCCCTTTACTGGAGTACCCAGTGGTTGGGATCGGGAAGCTCCACTGCAGACGATCTCTTGTGAATGCTATTCCTTCTTGGAGAGCTGAGCTGAGAAGATCCTGGCAATTCTTTGGGCTTCCTCTTCTGAGAGGTTGGGTGTGGGCTTGGGATGATTTGGTCTTCGGTATGGGATGCCCCCTGGAACTGCTCCGCTCCTTCTCTCCTGTGGAGAGAAGGGATCAGGTGTGAGAACTCCGCCAGCATCTGGATTTGGGTTGTGGCAAAACATGGGGAGACCAGTTGGATACACAGGAAAAACCACCACAATGAGAGAGGTCCCAACCCTTAACTCTGAATTTGTGAAGGCCCATCCTCAGGCAAAGCCTCCTCGTGTGAAGCCAAAGGAATGACACTGGTGTAGTCACTGGGATCTGACTCTCTCTGTTTTGATTTTCAATTATTATTTCATTTCTTTAATTTGCAGAACCCTAAAGAGAAACCTCCTTGCAGCGGAGAGGCAAGGCTCCAGCACAACAAATCCAAACTGGCTGACAGGACAAGGCAGGGATGGGTTTAAACTGAAAAAGGAGAGATTTAGATTAGCTATTGGAAAGAAATTCTTCCCTGTGAGGGTGGGGAGGCCCTGGCACAGGTTGCCCAGAGAAGCTGTGGCTGCCCCATCCCTGGGAGAGTCCCAGGCTAGGTTGGACAGGGCTTGGAGCAACCTGTTCTAATGGAAGGTGTCCCTGCCCATGGCAGGGGGGTGGGAATGAGGGAATGAGATGAGCTTTGAAGTCCTTTCCAACCCAAATATGATTTCAGGAGCAAATGGGATGGGCCAGTGTAATGTACCAATTAAAAGATGGAGTCTGCTTCCCCACTGTCTTGAGCTAAAAAGCCTTGATGGCACAGCTGGGCTGCTGCAGGAGCTGAGCTGCTTGCAAAAGCTCCAGGAGGCACCCAGCAAGCCAGCAGAGGCAGGCAGACCGGTGAAAAAGATAGAAAGTTGTTACAACCAAGAACACAGCCAGGACTTACTCTCTGGTATGCCAGGCAGATCTTGCTTGGAGAGTGGGGAAGCTGCCAATGGACACTCGGGGCCCATCTTGGTCCCAGGTGACCTGGCCAGTGGGCATCCAAGGGTCTGCCACGGTGAGGGGATTTAGGGCCGAGCCCAGGGACTGCTGGAGGGGCTGTTTGAGAGGACTCCTGTGGGAGCTGCTGCCACTCTGTTACCCTGCAGGTTTGGCTCCCTCCTCGGAGGCTACAAGGCGACCAGGGAAGAAGCCCAGCAGAGATCTACCAGTGCCAGTGGCACTTCATGGTGGTGGTAACTCCTGTCCACTGTGCTTTTAACAGTTACCCTCAGCTTTTCCTACTTTTCTATCTTCCTTCTTTCTCTCTGCTCTTTTGTGTTACAAAATAAAGTTGAATTCTCCTTTTGGGATCCAGCATCTGGCCTTGTTTGTGCCTTAATCTCGCTTATGGGAATGTTTTAGAACCTGGTTCCCCCCTGCATCTAAGCAGATTGGAACAGCCAGGCTCAGCTGAAGGGACCCCAAAGGAGAATCCCGCAAGAGGAAAATCCCTGGATTAAGCAGTGTCACCTCCTCTGTAGTTTGCTGGCAGCCTCCCAGGAACCTGGCTTTGTCCCAAATGTTCCTGTAGCACTAAAGACAGGTAATTTCAGCAACAAAGAAACTCATGACCCCAGCGAGAGCCAGGCCATGCCTATGAAGACCCGAGAAAGCCATGATCTGGCTCCGGGAGCTTTGAGAGGATGAAGCTGCGGCGCCAGGAAAGGCTCCTGGAAAGCTGATCCACCAGTCTGGCCTTTCACCTACATCACTGGGCTGCTTCTCTGAGTCCCAGGAAAGGTCTCTTGAGGTGACCAGCTCCTTCCCAAGAGAAATAGCACCAGGATTCTGTTTTAGTGAGCTCCTCTCTTTGATATTGAGAGGCAAACGGCTTTTTTAGGAATAAGTGAGTCCTTGTGTTTGGTTACATGTACATTACAGACTCAGATGACAGTGTGCAGATAAATATACTTTAAACCACTTCCAATTTTATCACACTGAAATAACATACATGGATAATTAGGAGAATCTTTGCTTTGTTCTTGTTTGTTCTTAACAATTCTCCAGGATGATTTTCCTAAAACAAAACTAACGAGCCAAGAGAGGTTAAATGCAGACCTGGCAACAGCAAAAACTTAAAAACCAGGAAAGAGAGCTGCTCTCTGCACAAAGCACCTCTCTTGGATAGTGCAGGGCTGTCTAGAGAAGACCAGGTCAGTAGCTCATTCTTCCCACACTGTTTTCTGCCCACGTGTCCATGAACAGCCAAAATACCAGGAGCGGCTGGAGAGCGGCAGTTCCCAGACACGGTGCTGATCCTGGAGTTCATCGCTGTGCAGCTCTCTAGAAAATTCCCCAAATCTGCTAATTAACCCTATTTCAGAGGTGAATGAAACTGCACTTCCCATGTCTCACAGTTTCCCTTTTCCATGTGCCACACATATCGTCATGCTCAGCCAGGGATGGAGGGCCAGCACCTCCTGTTTTGTGAGGAAGAGTTGTTTGAGTTGGAAGGGACCTTAAAGATCATCCAGTTCCAGCGCCCTGCCATGGGCAGGGACACCTTCCACCAGACCAGGTTGCTCCGACCTGGCCTTGGACACTTCCAGGAATGGAAACCACGACACAAGAGCAGGTGTTTGATGCTATTTGACGTCACTGAAGGGAAGGAGAGCAGTTTGTTTGCTCACGAAGCCAGTAAACAAGATGTGCTCGAAAAACACGTCACTAGCATGTTGTTTCAGATAGAAGTGGCTAAAATAGACCTCCTGCCATTTTCACACCTCCGTTCCAATGTGCAGGATGCAGAGGTGTTGGGATGTGTGTATCTATCCCAAGGATGTTCCTAAGGAGAACTGTGAGAAAGGTTTAGCAGCTCTCCTTGCTGCTTTTCTACGTGTACAGGTATGAATGAAAATGAGAGAGGTTTAAAAGCACTGTTAGCGCTCCCAGCTCACACAGATGTCCAGAATCGTGAATCATGGAATTTCTGAGGTTAGAAAAGATGCATAAGATCATGGAGTCCAACTGTTCCCCCAGTATTACCAAAGCCACCACTAACCCACGGGCCCAAGTGCCACATCCACACAGCTGTTAAATCCCCCTAGGGACTGGACAACGCTTTTAGGGAAAGAATTTTCCCAATATCCAATCTAAATCTACCCTGACACAACCTGAGGCCATTTCCTCTCATCCTGTCCCTTGTTCCCTGGGAGCAGAGCCTGACCCCCACCTGGCTCCACCCTCCTGTCAGGGAGTTGGAGAAAGCAACTCTGAGGTCCCCTCTGAGCCTCCTTTTCTCCAGGCTGATTTCCCCCCAGTTCCCTCAGCTGCTCCTGGTGCTCCAGACTTTTCCTCAGCCCCATTGCTCTTTTTTTGGACATCAAACCTCCCTTTGATCCATCAAACAGGCAGTTTCTACCCATCAGTTTTCACCTGCATATTTTCCAGAGTACACATCCGAAATGTTGTGTTTACACTGTTCCTCACCACAGGAAAAGGCTCATCCAGGCTCCGACCTGAGCACACACAGAGCCCATCCCAGGATCTCCCTCTCTCTCTCTCTCTCTCTCTCAGACTTCAAATGTCTGGTACTCAGCCAGGAAGCTCCCACATTCCATTGGGAAAGGGACTGTGCACTGAGGATCACGCTTCACTTTTCTTTTTATAGGAATGGCAGTGACACCGAAACCATCTGAGGATTATCCAGGGGCTGGATTAAAGCAAACAGATCCATGAGCATTTTACAGGTCACAGAGAGGGTAGGGACTGGAGCCAGGGAATATTTCAGGACTGTGGCTCAGTAGGTTTGCTGGTGGTTTTGTTTGTGCCCAGGGATGGAGGGGATGTTAACAGGCTACAACCTCCCCTGGGAGTTGCACCTATTCCTGCTTTCCAGGTAAGAAATCAAGTAGATCCAGCAGATCAAGAAGAAACAACACAACCCACAAAAAGGATGTTTCGGCTGTTGCTGCTGTCAGCATTTTTAGAACATATAAAACCTGTTACTGTGAATCTGCCCAAGGCTGTGTCTAATTCACTCTGAAGGTAAATCTATCTATATACAAATAAGAATTATTCTGAGGAAGACTGTTTTCTTATCCTTTTGGAATATTCCTAGAGGTGAGGGAAGAAAGAAATGAAAAATACTTGGAGCGGGACTTTAGACAAGGGTTTGGAGTGACAGGACAGGAGGGGATGGCTTCCTCCTGCCAGAGGGCAGGGTTAGATGGGATATTGGGAAGAAATTCTTCCCTGTGAGGGTGGTGAGGCACTGGCACAGGTTGCCCAGAGAAGCTGTAGCTGCTCCATCCCTGGAAGTGTTCAAGGCTGGACAGGGCTTGGAGTAACCTGTTCTAGTGGAAGGTGTCCCTGCCCATGGCAGGGGGTGAGACTGGATGAGCTTTAATGTCCCTTCCAACCCAAACCACTCTGGGATTCCATGAGTCTTTTTCAGGCTGTTTGTTTACCACTCCCAGATAAGATGATGCATTGATTCCTCTCTGTATGACCTATAAAATAAATGCTCTAAGGAACATTTATGACACTGGAAGCAGTTTTCTTGACGAATCAGAACAGAATAAGGCAGGATAGCTCTGAACTCAAGGAACCCTGCGGTTTGACACTAATACCAGTTTTACTCAAATTCCCTCTCTCTGCAGTTCTGAGCTGAGTGGCTGGAAACACAGCCCTGAAAATGATTAATAATTAGGTAGATTTGCCTAATAGCAAGGCACTGTTTGGAAAGAGCTAATCTTAAACCAGCCTAAATCCAGGATTAGCTGCAGCACTTTTTGTAGGGTCTGCTGAGACAGGATTCTGTTGTGCCCTGTGCTCCACCAAACACCCTGTGTGAAAACCATTTGCTGCTGCCAATGGTAAAACAGAGTTCAGCAAAACTGCTTTCTCATAGTTTTGGTTCTAACTGGCCTTGGTAACATCAGTTTCTAAACCTGGACTGTTTGGTTTCTGCACAGTTCAGCGAACGCTGAGCGTGACAGCATGGCTGCAATCTGAGCTGTTCTCTGAAGATCACCTCTCGCTCACGTGGCAGCTGGCAAACACCTCCTGGCTTCCCCAGTGCTCCTGCCACCCCTCTCTGGCTTGTCTGACTCCCTGCTTTCCCACTCTTCCCTCAGGGAGTGATGAAGCAGTAACGAGGTGGGAAGGCTGACAGCATTTTGAGACAAAAATGCTGTCTCAGCTCCTGCTGTGAGGACGTGGGGACCTGAGGAGGTGCTGCGGCAGCTCAGGCCTCAGCCTGGATCCATGACCACCTTCCAGGGATTCGAGTTTTGCAGAGCCTCACACAACCTAGATTTTTTTTTTACTCTTCTTCTCCCAATCAGACTCAGGCTTCCAGTTCTCGAGGTTCTTCTCTTCCACACTCTGCTCTTAGAGTGGGCAGGAGGATGGATTTTAAAAATGGGAGAGTTAATAAACTTTTCTATAAAATCACAGACTCACTGAATGGTTTGGGTTGGAAGTGACCTTAAAGCTTATCTCACTCCAACCCCCCTGGCATGGGCAGGGACACCTCCCATTAGAACAGGTTGCTCCAAGCCCCATCCAACCTGGCCTTGGACACTTCCAGGGATGGGGCAGCCACAGCTTCTCCGGGCAACCTGTGCCAGGGCCTCCCCACCCTCACAGCCAAGAATTTCCTCCTAATGTCCAACTTAAATCTCTCCTCATCTAGTTTAAAACTGTTTCCCCTTATCCCATCACTATCTGCCTGTGTAAGAAGTCGCTTTCCCTCTTTTTTATGAAAAGTACTGAAAATAAGATTAATATGTAGACTTTGAAATGACTGAGCCACAGACCTCTTGCAGTAAATAAATATTTATGCACATAAAAAAGTGAAACCTCAGCAAAATGCAGCTTTGCTGCAGGAGGGACAATCATGCCTGTTATTCTGCTATTCCCTGTGTCACAGAACAGCTCCTTGATGTCTCTCCAGGAAAGCCTCTCCTGCTTCCAGTTCCCTCATTTCATCCCGATGAGCACAGACAATGCACCCATGAACATTAAAAATGATCCTGACAGAGAGAAAAGGGATCAGGAAGATTCTCCTTGACATGATTTGGAAGCCATCATGTCTAAGCAGAGCGCTGGCAGGCAAAAGAAGAGAGAAGTACTTCTGTTCCTGCTTTAAGGAATGGACTTAAGTTTGACAATGAAAGAAAGGGCATCCCATACTTACTTTCGGAACTGTGGAAGGATGAGAAGTGCTGAGCAGTCTCATGGAGGCTTCCATCTCCTGGGGTGGGAGGAAGAAGTTCGGAACAACGACAGGATCAGATCTGAGCAGAGCTGTTAAGGAACAACTTTTGGCAGCGAGTGGTTGCACAGAGCTCCAGATGTGCAATCAGCTTGTTAATGGATCCCAGATGACAGTGAATCTCATTCATTTTAATCAATATTCTATTGTTCTGAATGCTTGGTTCTCTCTCACAGAGTGTGGAACACTGACCTGACTTACAGCAATACCTCACAAATCTGTAGAGCGCTTCATCCTGCAAAATTTCCAAGACTGCTTAGTGGAACTGAGTGCAAGATTTGGGATCTGTGCAAGAAACGTCGGGAAGTATCTTAAAAGCAAACTAAATCACATTTCTTTTCACACAGAAGAAACACAAGAGCTCTAATGTATGGAAAAAAACAACATGGGAAAAAATGCGAGAAGACACACTGGAATTAGCCAAAATGAAGATCACAAAATATACTGGTTAAAAGCTGCGAGAGAGTCATCGCTACACTGAGTGAAACACAAGTAACAGGGTCTTCATTTTCCAGGGAAGACCTCCACAGAGTGAATTTCTCTTTCCTGAGGCCAGGGACAGTCTGAGTAAACAGGCAGACACGCTCTGGGAATGCAAGGAGTGCTTAAGGAAAGAGTAAAAAGGATACAAAGTGATTTTTGGTTTGGTGGAGTTTTCTGACTCTTCCAGTGGGTCTTCACTGCTGTCATCAGGAAAACTGTCACGGTTTCTTTCTGAGCCAGCTTGGGTCGATACACTCCTAACACAATTCTCATCAGAACCACTTCCTTCCTTGTCATGATGCTCTTCATTTAAATCCTCAGCGTTTTCCTCCTCCTCTCTCCCTGTGGTTTTTGGATTGACCAAACCCACGTCTCCTGGGAACGGCGGTAATTCCTTGGAGCCTGCATGGACCTTGACACTTTTCTTTCTGTGTTCAGAGTTAAATGCTCTGTTCCAGAGGCTCTGTCCAGCAGGTTGAAGAGGCTCCTTCTCTGCTGTTTCTGTGCCGCTGTTGAAGCTTTGGAAGCCTTCCATTGCTTCCCAAGGACTGTTGCCATTCCCACCAGCATGGAGGCTCACGGATGGGCTCAGGGCTGTGAGCTGGCTCTGGCTGTCCCCTTGCAGGATGCTGGTGCTGCTGTTTTCCCTTTGCAAACAACCCACATCCATGGAGTGCTGATCTCCAGGCCTGGAGTCCACGGAATGCTGCTCAGGCCCCTGCCCAGTTTCAGAGATCACACTGGACCAGGGACTCATCCTGTCTGTTATGGTTGTTATGTCATTGAGAGCTTGTGGCTCTATAACATCTTCCTCATATTCCTCTTCACTGTGTGGCTGGATGGCAAAAGCACCTTCATCTTCCTGGATATAATCCATTGGATGCTCATCTTCAGGGACAATGGGGTCTAGGAGTTTGTGCAACATGTGTCTCTCAAACACAGGTCTCCCAGAATTGCACGGCTGGTGTGGATCACTGGAAATTCTGGGTGGGTCCAACTCCAGCTGGCCTTGACGGACTTCCTGTCTGGCTCCTTCCTCCGTCCAGCTGGATGCATCCACAGCACTCGGCTTCCTGCTGCTGTCTGGATGCACATTAGAAGCTTCTTTGCTATTTTTAGTTATGGTCTGTAAGTCTGGTTAACAAAAAACAGCATCAGCAAATGCATGGAGCAACAATTCAGCTTATAATTGATTTGTTTTGGCTTTCTCCAGATAATCCTATGTGTTCTTCCAAATGAAAAAGGCAAAATACTGGCTCTGGGGAGACTTTAGAGCCCCTTCCAGTGCCTAAAGGGGCTCCAAAAGAGCTGGAGAGGGACTTTGGACAAGGGCATGGAGTGACAGGCCAAGGAGGAATGGCCTCCCATTGCCAAAGGGCAGGGTTAGAAGAAATTCTTCCCTGTGAGGGTGGTGAGACCCTGGCACAGGTTGCCCAGAGAAGCTGTTGCTACCCCATCCCTGGAAGTGTTCAAGACCAGGTTGGATGGGACTTGGAGCAACCTGGTCTCGTGGGAAGTGTCCCTGCCCTTGGCAGGGGCTGGAACTGGATCATCTTTAAGGTCTCTTCCAACCCAAACCTTCTGTGATTCTATAATTCTATTATTCTATTGGTATTTTGGAGTGGTTAAAACCAGTTTTGACAGTTCACAGCACATGAGAAAATAAAAGGAATAATCTAGACAGGAAAGGTGGATAATCTTTCCACCTTTCCATTCCACAGGTCCCCTAGTTTTATGTGCACAGTTGTTACTGATATTTTCCAGCTTCCAGTCAAACTCTCCAACTTGGATCAAACGACAGACAATGGTTAAGGTAATATTTGTAACACAGAAATTCACTGTTGCTCAGTTGTGGGGGGTGAAATTGTCAGAGCTGCAAACAACAGGACTGTGTTTCCTAACACAGACCCTGGAAAAGGGGATTGGAATTAATCAAACCTATGCAATCCTGAGAATCTCTAGGGATTTTACAAATTCCTTAAAAAGCCACAATCACAGGTGTTTTTGGTTCCTAGTGAGCAAATCCTGTTCATTGCTTGCATCTTCTGAGAAATGAGTTTACCAGTGTTAAGAAAAATGGGAAACTATTCTGAGGCAAGTCCTGCTCCAAGGGAATGGTGGAGGACATTTGGGAAAGCAGAAGGAAGAGTCTGAGGCAGACTGTAGAGAAGAGCATGTAAAGAAACAGAAAAACAATTGCTAAGGATAAGAAGGGAAATAAAAGAGCAAAACTTGGAGAATAAAGAGAGAAAAAAAAAAAGAGAAGTTTAAGGTGGTGATACAAGAACAGTGAATCCTAGCATAAAAGAGATGTGCCTTTTAACTCCATCTCTTGGAAATGCTGCTTCCCTGTAGGGAGCCACTGGCAGAAAAAGCATGGAGTAACTTCTCCACTGGCAGCAACTGCATCTCTGAGCTACAGTTTATTCTCTGTTCTGATAAATTCTTTTAAAAGCATCAACTTTTAAATTGATTTCCATCTCATTTTGCTACTCACAGCAACAACTTACCATTGATTAGGCTGCTGACCTGAGACACCAACTGACTGGATTTTTCCAAAAGATGGCATCCTTTGGGATCCAATTCTCTGCTCACGGAGCCCTGGTTGTCCCTCTCCTGCTCCTCATGGCTTGGTTTGGATGTGTTGCCGTAACTGAAGTCAGGAAAAGACCTGGTCAGCTTCTGGCTGAAGTATCTTTGAACCTCATCCAGCTCACTCAAGTTTTTTCTGGAAGCAGTGGTAAGAAATTTGGTAAGAATGGGATAAAAAAAGCCTGTGGCAAATGGGTTTTAATTGTATCTTTCTAGGCAACAGCATGTAAATATGCAAATACAAGATTAAAGGTTATTGAAAAATAGATCAGTTGGCAAATGTTGAGATTGCTCTAAGTAAGAGAATAACACTCATGAACAAATCCTGAATTAGCCATGAAACTTAGGCTGGAAGTTAAAAAAAGAGCTAGCTTTAAACTTATTTAATCAAAGCAGTTGGATTTGAGATGACCTTCCAACAACTCATAAAGTCAAGAATATGAATTGATTTTGTGTCTGAGCTTGATAAAAATCTGAGGATTCCTACCTGCATAAGATCCAGGGATTTTAAGATATATTGCTTGTGGTAGCAGGGGTAGGGACGAAACACCTCAGAAAGTCTCTTTCAGCCCTATATTCCTACAGACTTTAATATTCTTCTAAATTTATACCTTACTTAAACCTAGAATATAGCCAGGAGAAAAGTGCTTCCAGCAAAGAGAAAAGCATCCTGTGGGGAAAGGGAAGCCTGCTCCACACACCATAAAAATGCTTACAGGTTATCTTTGTAAAAACCAGTTCAGGGGACTATCGGCTTCACGGCGCGTCTTGGGTGACAGGACAGATAAATCCAGGCACTCTCTCCCGGTTTGGAAACGCTGCTGTTGCTGTTTCGCTCCAGTCCTTCAAAACTGGATCCTTCACTTCCAAGCTCTGCTCTGCAAACCCGAGGCTTGGCATTGCCTTGTAATTTTACCTGAGGGCAGTGAGGAGACCGGCGCGCGATGATGCCGGCGATGCCGAGTCCAGCCTCGCTGCCCGCCGCGCGTTCCCTTCCTGCTGCAGGGATTCGTGGAATCTGCGCACGTTCTGCATGTGCTCTTCGTGGCGAGGCGTGTGCGTTCCAGGAGTGCTAATCCTGCTGAAAACAGCCCTGTGTTCAACACCAAAAACCAGGCTGAAATCTCTAACTGTGAAGAGCCCGCTAACTAAGAATATCCAGTGCCTTGAAATCCATTGAAGAGCCACTGTGGATGAAATGAAGTCTTTCAAATGTCTATGGGAATGGCATTTACTGTTTCAGATTTACACCAAAATCGAGTTCAGTGGTGTGGCTGGGAATCTTCCATGCCCACTGACAGATTCCATAATGGTAGAACCACGGTCCCTCTAAACTTCAAAGATACACGTGGGAAAAGGATCACCTCTATAGGCTAATTACACAAATCATGAATTAAAACACTCTCTCTCTAGTTAAATATATTTGGTGCTTGTTTTAAGGGACAAAAAGCAGGAATTACTGCAGGATATCTGACAGTCTTACTCCTGGAATATGTAATGCGACAGCATTTTACCAGCTGTCATTAAGTGGTCAGGGGTAGAATTTATGGCAAAATAAAGGGGATATATCAGAAATACTCTCTTCTAACTTATTAAAAATAAAAGCAAAGACAAATATAATCAGAGCCTGGAAGAAGAACCTGCCAGTTTTAGGAATGGCATCATGTAAATCCTAATTTACAAGGGTGTAAATGAAAATATCAGCGAGAAGAAAAAGAACATCTGGGTTGTGTCAAAAGGAGCCCGTCCCAGGATTGCAATCTCCTGTGCTGCCCTCACACTGGGAAGGGGAATTTCCTCTAGTTTTTAAGAGCAAGACCTTTGACAGGGTTTGCCTTTTTCATCTGAGCCCTGAAAATAATCAAAAAGGTTGATGGTCTGTGGACTCACCGCTCTCGAGTAGGAACAGTCAGTTCCTTTGACAAGGAATTCAGCATCTGCTTGGAAAAGTTTGCAGCATTCCCAGGAGATGGTAGAAAGCTTGCCTTCCCCTAGAATGAAGAGGAACACTGTACATGAGTCTTCCACAGCAGGAAAATAAGAGAAATGAAAACATTATGGTGCTCGAACTAACAAAAACTCACGTTTTCTAAATAGCTTTAAATTTTCAGTGGATTTTCCAGCACTGGGCCAAAGTACCATTTCACAACACACTGATTTCAGACACTTTTGTTAATTCCTCCCATGTATCAAAGAGGAAACTGATGAAAAGTAGGATAGGGGCTCCATTACATGTGTATAACACACCCCAGTCTATCTGGAAAGTCCAAAGAATAAAGAAAAACCCAGAAGAAACGGCAAATCTTCCAGAAAAAGAGATTCCTGACAGATTAGAAATGAAAGGCTGAATTTATGGTCTGTTTTTGGCCATCAGCTGCCACCCAAAGCAGCAAACAGAATAGAACAATGCCAGACACCCAGACATCCAGAACCACACTATTTAGATTATTATCCTAAAAAAAGTTCCAAATAACAGAGTGAAGCTACTGGGAACGTTCATGACTTGGTTTGAGTGCTGTAAGTAGTGTTGGCGTGCAGCTCCCATGCAAACATGGAGCAGAATTCTCTAAGGAATTAAGTGGTTCTGATACATTTACACAGACTGTGGCCCACAAGAGTGCTGTGAATTTGCTGACAAACCTGGAGACTCGGTGCTAATTAGGAGGAATCTGATTAAATATGAGAGGGGAGGAAATGGAAGCACTTACAGAAGAACTTTCCGGCTGGGTTCGGGCCCTGGCCTGTCTTTCTTCTTTGAGGTGATTTATGTTTTGGAGAGGGGAAATTGCTACTTTAATCTGCCCTCGGCACTGCCCACTGAAATCTGTGATGTTGTACCACCCACACACGAGCTGGAAGCCAGAAAGGAGAGGGGAAAGGTCCACGGATGCAAATCCAATCACTCGCTCTGTCTCTGGATGATATAAAACACGGATGCATCGAAATGAAGCATTTTCAGGAATGCTGAAACACAGTCAACTATACAGCCCTTACATTATGCCTTGGAAAGAGACCCCATCTCCAGAACAACCAGTTCTATCCAAGAAGAGGATATTATTTGGTTATCTTAGTTACATTCAGCTAAAAATGTCCCTGCAGAACCAGTGAAAGCCCAGGGAAGGGAGAGGGATTGGCAGGAGTATCACTGTAAACACACATTACTCTGGATGATACAGAAAGGCTGAGGGAGTTTATTTTGGAAGCAAAAATCAGGCAGTTGAACTTTAATATAAAAAAAAAAGAAATAAAAGTATTTGGTTACAACTGGTTGCGCTTCAACCAACTGCAGGGACAACAAACAGCATGTTTGAAGAGACAATAAAGAACAGAGTAAAGAGTTTCTTTGGCAGAAAGAACACAGTAAAGAATTTCCTTCAGTAGGAAAATCCAACTTCTAAAATATTGTCAAAACAAAATCTGAAAGAATACAAATAAAGCAAACCTTGTAAGGTGATTAATGGGGAGAAGGAGGATGCCAAGGGCCAGGAAATCAGTAGGTATTTATCTCTAGCATTCTTTTAGTGTAAGTTAAAAAAATTACGATTCTAGTCTTTGATTTATTTATTTTCCTTGAATTAAATACAAGTAACCCAAGGAAAGGGATGCAGAGAAGACACTCCTCTCAATACTGTACTGCAAACTTTACCTGCTTTGTGCCAAACTTTGAAGACCAAGGTTTGCTGTGGATCCAGCAGAAGCTCTTTGGATAACCTGTTAAGAACAAAAATCATAATATCTTATGCAAAACAGGAAAAAGAACAAGTACAGTAAGATGCCCCTGGAGTTTCAGTGCCACTGTATCTACCCAGTTTCTTTCTGGACTGATAGGGGCAGGAACAAAACAAACCCCCAAATTATTAAGCCTTCAGAGCATAACTATCTTTACTTGGTTTGGGCTTCTACTTATTTCCCTCTCCTCATTCTTGCTGCACATTTAAAAGACAGGACAATAAAACCATGAAGGAACAGAAATATGCCTAGTTCATGACTCAACAACACAGTGACAGCAAAGCACTGAGGTCATGGCTGAAAGCTGTAATGTTTGAGGTTCATTTCTGAAATAAAAAAAACCCAAGCCGAAAATTGAAGTGTCAAATTGTAGAACAGTTTTTAAGCTGTTTGAAGCAATTCAGGTATTAGAAATGCTGGAAGAGCCACTAGGTTGGAAACACAGGTTTATTCCTGAATATTCCTGAATATGTATGACTTGATCTGCTGAGGGCTAGAGGAAGGTGTCCCTGCCCATGGCAGGGGGTGGAACTGGGTGAGCTTTAAGGTTCCTTCCAACCCAAACCTGTGATTCCGTGACACATCCTTTTCACACTTGGCCTGGCTCTCAGATCCAGGGTGTTTCTGTGTGAGTTCCCATCTCTTACCTGGCTTGTTCCTGGAAGTCCCAGACTGGTGAGTCTGTATTTTCTATTACTGGAGTGGTTATTGGAGCATCTGCACCAGCAACAGCAAACGATACACAGCTACTAGGGGCTGTTACTTCCCGTTCTGTCAAAGGACTTCCTAAAATTACACAGAATTAAATACTAATTTGTTAGTAATAGTAACAATAAAAAAAAAAAATCTAAAGACAGTTCAGCAATTAAAACCAGACAATCAGCAAAGAAATCCACCATCTAGAAAATGCTTCTTTCCAGAGGTGGAGCCGAAAGCCCTTTATGTTTACAATGGGAGCAAATATTACATGAACATTTACAGAGCAGAATACTGGAATACTCAAGGGAGAAATGGAAAAACCATTTGCCCAAGATCATCTGAGAGGTCAGAGGCAAAGCTAGGAATAAAATCCAGGTCCACAGTACCCTACCCGTTTGGCAATAATAAGGAATAAAATTTCTTCTTGAAACCAGCTTGCATTTGTTTCAGTGTATTCATTGCCTCTCAATTAGTTACTTCCAAAAATCCCCTAAAAATGATACGTTGAATATTGCAATATTTCTGCAATATTCAGAAGAAACCTCCTTTATCTCACCAAAAACTTTTAGTAGCAAACAACGTCACATCAGTTTCCCAAGACTATGAATTCCAGAAGATTCCAGAATCATTACCAAAAAATCCATCTGCAGGGCTCAGAATCTTTTGGAATTACACACACTTAAATCATGGCTTATATTTGACTTTTAGTTGTGTTCTCAGGGACAAAAAGTTGAATTTTCAATTCACATCACACTTCCATCCATGCCATATTCATGGCATATCACCTGGAGGGTGAAACAGTGGATCCT
Source organism: Myiozetetes cayanensis (assembly GCF_022539395.1). Taxonomy (NCBI): domain Eukaryota; kingdom Metazoa; phylum Chordata; class Aves; order Passeriformes; family Tyrannidae; genus Myiozetetes; species Myiozetetes cayanensis. The sequence continues at coordinate 15,847,266 of NW_026087742.1, forward strand.
AACAGAGATGTTTCCAGCAAACTCACCTAGATCAGTTCCTTACTCCTGTTCGTATTTTGGCCCAAGGTGAAAGGCAGAGCCCCTGATGTGTTTGAAAGGGTTTAACCCATCTTGAACTAAAGAGATTCCTTTACAGACCAGGGAAAAGGCTCCATAAACCCATGAATTCCCCAACTGCTGCACATCAAACCCCAAACATCACCTGCCAGGAAGGAATATTTTAATACATTCAGCCTAAATTTCAAAGCAAAGAGCAATTTTAGGAGAGTCTCAGGGTTTAGTTATTCAGATAAAGCTTAACTTCAGAATTCAGCTGTCATGTGTAACAGGAAACATTATGTTACTTATATTTTGAATTGTATTCATAGAGGCTGAATAGTTTAATCTCCTGCTTTTTACACAGTGATTGGGGCTGCAGGTTCCAAATTTTCTTGGAGTATGAACAGATCCCAGAGGAAAAAAGAAAGAAAGAAACAAATAAAAGAAACAAAAAAGAAAATAAAAAGGGGGGTGGTGATATTACCTTTCAAACTCAGATGCATTGCTCTTTCTACAAGGATATTGACAGCAATTGTGTTTTCCAGAAACATCACGTCTTCTTCCTGTGGTTTGCCATTGGTGATTCCTGGACTTACAGTATCCAGCTGCTGATTTTCAGGGACCTGCTGGCTCAGATCGGCGGTTTTCCCTGTGCCTTCATCCTCACTGCTGCTGCATTCCTGGGCACAGGGAATTCTGCTGGGCAGAGCAGCAGGAGCGGGAGCGAGGCTGACGTGGACACGCACGGCGGCTCCTGCCAGGTCTGCGGCGTTGCATCTGAACAACGGATACACCCCTGCAGGAGAACCCACAACCAACCAGCTGAACAAGCCAAAGGAAAAGCAGGAGCTTGGGAAACAGCTGGTACAGTTCACTACAGCAGAGATCTCACAGTAGCCCAGCAGAAGGAATTTTGATTTTCAGTGTAATTTCTATGTGAGGTGTCGCCCAGAAGGATCCGCTTGGAAAGGTTAAAATCCATGCTCAATCCCCCAAATTGGGCAAACCTTCATATTCCCCCTCGCAGCTCAGATTACTGTTTTAAAGCACATCAGCTCCCTGAGAGCCCTGGCAATAGTGACTCTGCATAATTTTATATACATCTATGGAGAATACAACACACACCCAGAATAAAAACTTGGTTTAACTTTTGCTCCTTCTCCCTTCCCTGAGAATATCTCAAAGAAGAGCCAATGACCCATCCACAAATCTACCTGGTGGATGATGGGTACCATAAAGCCATAAGCTAAAATATAAGTTCCACCTCAACATGAGGAAGAACTTTCCATAGAGGGTGGCAGAGCACTGGAACAGCTGCCCAGGGAGGGTGTGGAGTCTCCCTTTCTGAAGACATTCCAAACCCACCTGGGTTCCTATGTCACCTGCTCCAGGTGGCCCTGCCTTGGCAGGGGGGTTGGACTGGATGATCTCCAGAGGTCCCTTCCAACCCTGACTATTCTGGAATTCCATGCAGGACAAAGTAAAGCTGTAAACATTTTGCTTAAAGTTACTAGAGAAGAAACCGAATTAAATCACCAATAATGAGGAATGAGCATGACTCTGCTCCAGGAACTCACCACTAACACTTGAGTGTTCTCCTGGATCTCTCTGCCAACGCTGCGAGGTCGACATAGGCAGATCCAATCAGACGATCTGTATCGAGTGGTCTTTCCACCTCATCCTCTTTGCCATATGCCCACCACACCTGGATTTCTAATTTCTCCTCCCTGAAGAACCACAGCAGCCCTTGGCTCCTTCTGAGAGTCACCTTGTTTGGCTTCCTAAAGTTCACCGTGACATTCTCCGCGTCGCCGCTCAGTTTTGGCCGCTTAAGCCAAGTCCACGTGGCTTCCTGGTTGTAGAGCTTATACCTGAGGTAGCAAAAGGTGCTTCTATCGAGGTGTGTCTGGCCTGCGAGCAGCACACAGTGGAGTGGCAGCCACACTCTTGGGGTGGAGATGGTCACAGTCACTGGGTCGGCACTCGGCTCCCAGTCCTTGCTCTCCTCCGTGCTGTCTCCATGGATCTCCTCACTGCTCCATCCCAGGAGTTTAGCAGCGTCCAAAACACGTTCTCTGTCACCCCAATGAGCAAAAGTAACAGAAAGTTCCAGCCCCCCCACAATGGCCTGTGTGACGTTCGTGCAGTGTGGAGGCATCGGATCGCTGGAGAGGGTCACTGGGAACCAGCCCGAAATACCTTCGGGAGGAAAGATCACCATTAGACTCATCCTACCCTTTGGAAAACGTCAGTGAAGAATTGTCACCTCTCTGGCCATCAGTCAAGGACCAGAACTTGAGGTGTTTATTTCTCATTTGGAATCTATGAAATAATTTCTAAGGTGAAAAAGCAACAAACTATTAGACTTCAGAAAACTTCAGTAGTTCCGATCCCGAAGGCACTTTGCTTTCCATTTCATGAACAACACCCATTTTACAATGAAGCTACACATCATGGATCTACAATTATAAAATCAGGTATTCTCATTTAATTCCTTCTCTCTTCCCATTAAAAATAACCCCAAAATTTCCTGCTGGAGAAAATGAGAATTATACTGAACTTAAAGCAGAAATAACCAGGGTAATAATGAAAACATCATTACTACAAGACAAAATAATCCCAAACTAACACTAGATAGAGGAGATCATGAGTGGAGAAGTATGTGAATAATTTTTTCACAGATATATTCTGAGTTGGAAGGGACCCACAGGGATCATCGAGATATTTTAGACTTAGTAAAAAAAAAAACCACAAACAATGCTACTGTTTTCTTATTATCTAACACCTTTGTTTCCAGCTTAGACATCTGGAAAGGAATCACTGATCCTCCACTAAACACTACAGCTCTTGGACTTTCCATCTTAAAAGTAGAAAATAACCAAAATAAACAAACTAAATAAAATCCTAAGGATTGTAGGCGCTCGTTTTAGCTGAGATGTGGTTAAATTTCTTCATAGTAGCCTCAGATTATTCCTTCAGCTACTCAGTCATCCTACATCCTGAAAAAAAGATCTTCAAACAATCTTTATATGAGTTTTCTAATACAAGATTTTTAGTGAACACATGGTCTGAAAGAACTTTGGTCTAAAAAGAAACCAGACAAAAAACCCACTTAGGTCTAAAAAAAACCCTCAAAATGGGTTTAATTTCATGTCATTCCAAAAATGGGAATGAAAACTGTTTTATGGAATTCCAACAGCATTTGCACAGAATGTCAGTAGTGTAATTACCCGATCTTCTTGTCAGCAGGTCTCTGGTTGGAATTGTGACTGTCCCAAGGAGATAATCTCTCGATGCCCGATCAGCCAATCTGTCAGTGGCTGGAAAAGAAATGATTTTGTAAATACTCCATACTGGAACTCAAGATTTAGTACCTCCTCTGAAAGAAAAGCTCTGTTGCCTCAACAGCAAACAGCTCAGCTGCCATCCTCAAAACACTTTTAATCCTTTTAAATGCATTATCTCCTCATTTAAGAGATGATCTTGATCACCAGGAGTCTTAACAACTCTTTGCTCCAGGGGAACAGTTCTCTCCCAATGCCAGTTCAGGTAATTACTTCTAGTAGCACAGAACAGACCCTGGGAACATTGAAATTCAGGTTGGACAGGGCTCTCAGCAATCTGCCCTAGTGGTGGATGGCCCTGCTCATTGCAGGGGTTTGGACCAGATGGTTTTTGGAAGTTCCAACCCAAACTATTCTGTGATTCTATGATTATTCTCTTTTCTATACTAAAAATTAAGGGGATTTCTGCAACAGCATTCAGTCCTTGTAACCACTTGTACTCCTCACCTGACTTGGTGCTCTGATGGTAGATAGAGAAGGTGATGATGCCAGACTGCAGGAGTTCCCCCAGACTGGAGGATTCTCCGCTGCTTTTCTGACTGATGAGGCTGCAAAGAAACTCTACGTGATGCTCAAACTCCGGGCAGAAAGTACAAGCCACGACTTGTGTGTTTTGTGTCTCTGCCTCAGGCAGGAAGGAGAGGAGCACAGAGACATAAGAGTTCACTCCCACACCTGCATAGTACTGGACTGCGGGGTTCTTCTGTGCCACAGCTCTTCATTTCACATGAAAAAAAGAAAAAAGAAAAAGAAAAGAATAAATAGAATGAATAAATTGTACAAGGAATCTAGGAACCAACACAATTAAAGCAAAGGTTTCGAGGCCTCATGGTGAAAAGATGAGACAGAACGGTGAATGTTTGAAGTCCACAGAGATGTGGGTTCTGGTTGCATATTATTTTTCATCTTTTTTTTTCATCTGAACAAACTAGGAACAGATAGGAAATGGGAAGAGGAACTATTGTGAGGTTCATCACTGATGGCTGTCCTCTTACCTGTGTAAGTGGTTGAGAAAGTACTCAGCACCCTTAGAAATACACTGTACTCTAGAATAACTTCCCAAAGAACTTGCTCCAGAAGGGAGCCCAAGGCCAAGCCAAATTATTTTTACAGACTAGCAAAAGGAGGGGAAATCTGCAGATGGAATCATTTACAAGTAAACCAGACTCAGATATTACTGAGGTCAAATGCCTGAAGGATGAGGAGTCTGAGGTCACCTCCATCACGTCCTTGACTTTGGCAGGGATCCTCATCTTACAGGGTCTACTTGAATTAAGATGGATCAGGAGCTCAGCAATAGTGAGAAAGGGTCAGAACAGTGCTCTGGAATGAAAGAGGCCATTCTTCTCTTATGGAATTGACTCTCTCTAGTGTTAGCTTTTTTAAAATTCTTGAAAATCACATTTTGGAACTAAATCCAGGTGATCCCATGCACTTTGAGCAGCAGCCTTATGGTGGAAAGGACCATGTTTCATTTACTAGTTAGTTTACTGAGGTTCTGACAGTGAAATGCAAGAAAACAGAGCTCAGTTAACTTTTAAATACCATCAGTAACACCAAGGTCCAATATCCAAATAGGTACTGTCTTATATCAATTTTATATCAGTCCTTGGTGTAGAAAAATGTGGAAATGTAGGAAATTGTGCCCTTCCAATCTTCATCCCGCACTGGACAAATGCTACCACTCTGTACTGCAGCTTCAGTGACCAAAATAACCACTGATGGACTTTATATATAAAGTTAATTTTCTCTCAGAGCAGAACCCACTTTGAATCTCGGTCTCTGCAGATGGAAAGTTGTTGAGTTACAATTCATTTTAATCTCATGCCTCAGCCTGCTGCCTCCAGATAAAGCCGTTTTAAGCGAAAAATGGTCCTTTTTGAATGAGGCTTTACCTGGCTGCTGCTTGCAAACCTGCTGCTCTGTGTATGTGTACAGAAAGTGAAACAGCTTGAGCAGTTATTCCTGCTTTTTTCAGGGATCGTTGGTATCTCACGCTCACGTCGAGCAAACCTGGATTAAATGGAAGAAAGGGAGGAAAAAAGGGGTCAGTTTTTAATACAGTTACATCCAATCTAATCAGTATTTAGCTATACCTCTTAAAACAAGCCCTCACGTGTGCACTCACTATCAGAGCTTTAAAATACCCTCCTCAAGCATTTCAACACACCTTTTTGTAGCACTGCAGTGACAAAATCTTCCAAGAGATGCTGGAATGAACAGATGTTCTGCTGCTGCATGATACTCACCTATTACAAAGTAACTGTGGCACAGTGACCTCACTTGTCTGGCCCCAGCTTGTTTTACAGCCCTTTTTTCTAAGAAGCTGCCTCATAATTCCTTGTGGCCTTCCCAGAGCTGATGTTCGTGTTATTTGGAAAAGCCACGAGAGAACTTAGAGATGTCTCTGCTCACACCATAAACAGCCCTTCTTCAGATCCCCTTTTTCCCACCTTACATAGGAGTTTCACTACAGGCTGTGGCTTATTTGTCAGCAAAGCATTTTGATACAATTTTTGGGGAATCTGAGGGTTGCCCGTGCTTAATCCCTGATTTTGCACTCATTATGGCAACAGTGAAAGCTGGAAGGAAAAACAGTCCTGGTTGGTTTCACTTGCCAACACAAATATGTATTTTTATTTGCCTTGGAAGCAAATAGACTTTATTTTTACACACAGGATCAGAGAATTGGTTAGGTTGGAAAAGACCCATAAGATCATGGAGTCCAACTGTTCCCCCAGCACTGCCAAGGCCACCACTAACCTATGCCACCGAGTGCCACATCCACATGGCTGTTAAATCTCTCCATGGATGGGGACTCCATCACTGCTCTGGATAGGACAATTATTTTGGGGAAGAAATTATCCCAATAAACCTCCCCTGGCATAACTTGAGGCTGTTTCCTCTCATCCTGTCCCTTGCTCCCTGGGAGCAGAGCCTGACCCCCACCTGGCTCCACCCTCCTGTCAGGGAGTTGGAGAGAGTGAGAAGGTCCCCTCTGAGCCTCCTTTTCTCCAGGCTGAGCCTTCCCAGCTCCCTCAGCTGCTCCTGGTGCTCCAGCCCCTTCTCCAGCTCTGTTTCCTCCTCTGGACACGCTCCAGGCCCTCAGTGTCCTTCCTGCAGTGAGGGGCCCAGAGCTGCCCCCAGCACTGGAGATGCCTCAGCAGTGCCCAGCACAGGGGACAGGCACTGCCCTGGGCCTGTGGCCACCCCAGTGCTGACACAAACCACGTGCCCTTGGCCTCTTGCCCACCTGGACCACACCTGGGCTCATGTTCAGCTGCTGTCACCAGCACCCCCAGCTCTTTTTCCAGCTTTTCAGCCACTCTTAGCACTGCATGGAGTTGTCGTGAGCCAAGTGCAAGATGATCTGTCCCGTGACCTTCTCCGGCACTGAGGTCAGGCTGACAGGCCTATAATTCCCTGGAACCTTCCTGTACATGGGTGTTACTTTTGCCAACTTCCAGTCAGCTGGGACCTGCTCAATATTCCTGCTGCCCAGTGAAATCAAGCTCCTCCTGTTTGCTTCCCTCACAGGTGTAGAAGCACTTCAATTGGGCTGTTGATCCCGACATCCTTTTTGTGGGAGAAGCTCTACTTCTTATGTGACCCTGCCCACGCACTTCTGTGGTTCCTGACACATCCATATCCCTCGTGTCTTTGCACCCCGTGGATCTCCATTTCCTGCCTCTCCTGAGGCAGCACAGTGAAGGACTTCACTAACACACGCTGCCCGAGGCTTCTCTACTAAGCCTGGTTTTACCACACAAAGTGAAAACCCAAAGGCTTCCTTACCTGAAGATTGTGGATGAAATTCCTCGGAGGAATCAGTCCGGGGGACCAACGGAAGATTAAAAGTCTGTATCCCTATTTCTTCCCGATGCTGCATGGTCACCATGGCACAGAGCCGGGACAAAGGCAAGGTCCCTTTCGCCACCAGCTGGTCCCTGACATTTGGGTAATAATACCTGAGAAGACACAAAGAAGCAGCACCAACGTTTCTCTCACAAGTGCACAGAAATCAACTTTAATCTGTGTGTCTTCAAACCCTAATTAGTCTCTCAATAGCTGAAATCTCAAGGAAATGAATTTCCACCGGAGCAGAGAATCAGTAAGTGCTTAAGTTAATGCTATGAAAGTAACCGAATAATTCACATGAAAGTAAGTAATGAATCATAATGAAAGGGAGTAGATAATGCTACAAATATACTTTTTCACTGGTTCTAACAGATCAACAAGCAGAAACTCCACTAATAAACTGGTATCCCAAAGAAAAACTAGAGAAGGATCTGGCACCAAATATTCTCCGCTCTCAATTTTCATCAATTAATGAAAATGCCTCTTGCAGAACAGATTTGTGGTACCACCTTGTGAGTGCAAAAAGTTACTCCAGACCTTTCCTTACTGTGTTACATGGCTTCAGATTTATCCTAAAGCGAGTTTTGGCACTTTATCTAACGGACAACTTGCAGTAATTCTCATGTGACTTTTTGCAAACTTTAAAATGCTTGACTTGTTTACTACAGAATGAACAGATTATTACGTTTTTCTAAAGCTATTTGTCTTCATGGCTACTAATACTTATCTTTGGTTGCCAAAGAAACAATTTGGACTTACAAAACATTTTATATTATTTATTTTATAGTATTTCTTTTGTAGTAGGGAAATAATCAAACCCAACAAATGAAATTATACTGTCAGGGTGCTATTAAGTGAAATTTAGATGTGTCAAGCTTTTAAACACTACTTTTAGATTGTTGTTGTGCTGATAAAAAAGTGGAAGAAAGGACACTAAGAACATACCCTTTTCTAAAGAAAACTGTAAAAAGAATAGAGTAATTACCGCTTTTGGGGAGGAAAAAAGGCTTATGGGTTGAAAATGCAGATATTTATCACCAGATGTTGATGACCTTTTAAATTTTTTTCAGTTATTATTAAATAATACTATGCAATATCCATCTCATAGCTTTTGAATACATCTCTATCTGTATTGATGTGCCATCTACAAAGAACAGGATGTTATTCTGTACCTGCACCAAACTTCAAACTGGATTCCTCCTCCAGCCACTCCTGGGGCCATAAAAACATTGACCAGGAGCCTCTGGACTGGGACATCAGCAGGAACCACCAGGGAATGATGATGCTCATCATTAAAGACGGGATCAGGGACACACAAAGTGGTTGCTGTTCGAAATGGCTTCAATTTGATGCCTAAAAAATAAGCAAGGTTGGTTCAAAATGGTGGCATTTGGGGTTTCCAAACTTTTCCTACTTGCAATCCTCCAGGAGGCAGGACCCAAGTAATCTATGCAGCACCATGATCCTATGAGCCACAGGCTGGAAAACACTGCTAAATGTGGCTGAAAGCTGACAAATTCCACAGGATTTGCTATGGAACAATGCTATTTTTCAGTGGGATGACATGTTAGTGATCCAAAGCCCTCAAATCAACCCTATGTTCTTTTCTACAACTGCAATTAATTAAGCACTCTTTAATAATCTGAAAAATGGTGGGTTTAGATGGGATATTGAGAAGAAATTCTTCCCTGTGAAGGTGGTGAGGCCCTGGCACTGGCTGCCCAGAGCAGCTGTGGCTGCCCCATCCCTGGAAATGTTCAAGGCCAAGTTGGAGCAAGCTGTTGTAGTGGAAGGTGTCCCTGCCCATGGCAGGGGGGTGGAATTGGATGATCTTTAAATTGCCTTCCAACCCAAACCATTCCATGATAATCCTAATGATTAAACCACACAAGTCTTCTCTTGCTGTATCCATGAAGATCATAGAATCATTAAGGTTGAAAAAGCCCACTAAGATCATCAAGTCCAGCCACTAACTCAGCACTGTCAAGGCCATCACTGAATCATGTCTCCAAGTGCCATATTCACATGTTTTTGAACATTTCCAGGGATGTTGACTCCACCACTGCCCTGGGCTTTTAATTCAGTGAGACAGCCCAAGTACAGTTGGATGCAGATATTACAAGAAAAACAAGCACTGGCTGCATGAATGCTCAGAAAAACCCCCACCTCTTCCTTAGGCAGAGAGAACATGACTAAACAATACTTAATTAAAGCAATGCTCTAAATAAGAAGGAACTATAGACCAAATTTACCATCCTCATGCAATCCAGGGCCTTGCAGTGCAGCACAACCAGCCTCCTGAACTGGGAAATGGTACTGGATGTAGCAGTCGGCCTCTCCCCACACCGTGGACTGCAAGGGAGTGAGTCCTTTCACACTCTCCACGTGGATCTCAAACACGTGTTCCATCAGGTCTTCCCCTTCTGGGTCTATCTGCTGACAAAACAAAGGGAATCCACATGGAAAGGATGACCCTCTAGGAAAACTGGGAACATTTCAACACGCTACCCAGGAAAGCAGTTGAGTCACCCCTGGAAGGATTTAGAAGATGTGTAGATGTGGCACTTGGGGACATGGGTTAGTGGTGGCCTTGGCAGTGCTGGGGGATGGTTGGACCTGATGATCTTAAAGGGCTTTTCCAACCTAAATGATCATGTATGACAAGAATTAAGAAGCCTGAGATGGGGGACGGAGCCATTATCTGCCAATGTCCTCCTCAGGGTCACAGAAACACTGAAAGCCTGAGAGCAATTTTTTTTCCCTGCAGAACCCAAAACTCAGCACATAAAAGTTCTTACACATCCAACTCAAAAGTAGTGGCAAAGCCTCCACAACGAGGCTGTGAGAATTAAGATTTTCTAACATTTGGTAGGTTTTTTTTTTAGATAGAAGCAGTGGATATGCAAGGAAACAAAAAGGGCAATAGATATCTAATGTCAAGACTGGTGAGAGCCAGTTGGTAAGAAAAGAATATAAACAATATAGTTCCATGTGGAATGTGATTATTTATGACAAAACAGCTTCAAAAGGAGATTGGGGGTCACTCATCTGTTAATGAACCTACTGGTAAAACCCTTTTCACATGTCCCTAACAGCAAGAATGGGGATTTACTGAACGATTCATAAAAAGGTATTACTGATTAATAAATACCATTGTGGGTTTTGTAGGAGGAGGGTCCAGAGAGTGGGAAGGACGTTGTGGGACAGCAGGTACCACTCCTTCTCCATTCTTTAGCCTTTGCAGTGCCACTATTTGATCAGCTGATCCCATTGCCAGGATGACTCTGAGGCTCCCACTTGTGCTGCCAGTGAAAACATCAACCACAGGCATGTAACTGTCCACAGCAACCACCGGGTACTGAGCCTGGAGGAGCAGGTGGGAAACCTTTGGATCTCTACAGAGGATTGAAACAAAAACAGACCAACAAAATAATGAGCCATTTGAGTAGGAACAGGATCACATGAAGCTCGTCTTAACACAGCCTCACCTATGAGCCAGCCTAGACATCCATGATCAGATGGAAGAAGACTTCCATTTGCTAATGGGAGTAGCCATATTACACTTTTATGAGGCAGTTACGTGTTTTATGGATGGACTTGGGCCCGAAGAAAAGAAGGAACAGGAACTGTTCTCCCAGAAAAAAATCACCTAGAAAAAAATGTAAAAACCTCTAACAACACACTGAAGATATTCAAGGTCAGATTGACAGGGCTTGGAGCAACCTGGTGTAGTGGAAGGTATTCCCACCCATGGCAGGGGATGGAACTGGATGAGCTTTAAGGTCCCTTCCAACCCAAACCATCCAGGATTTTAAGATATAAACAAGTAAAATACAGTGGATTACTGAAAAAGTTACACAAATGACACAGTAATAACTAGCAAAGTGGTGTCCAGCCACTTCCAGTACCATCTGATTTACACCTACCACTAGATCTGACCAAAATAAAAGCAATTAATCCTTTGTATCAGAAAGAATCTCTTCTGTCCAGTATTTCCATTAATTTAAACTGTGTTAGGCAGGTATATTTACTGACTGAACAAGAAGCTACAAGATTAAACCCAAAAAGAACAAAGAACTTTTTACTCCTGAACAAGGACAGTGTAACTTACTCATACACTGCTCACTATAGGAAGTTTACCAGGACAAAAATGCCTTTTGCTATAAAAAGTGTCATTAAGAACCCTCCCACAAAACCCCCAGACATCATCCATGACTTCCTTCCCTCAGCATCAGTGAGGATATTTCCCAAACCAATAAAATATGGGGAAAAAAAAAAAGATGTTTACTTGAATGAGATGTAAAACTGATGCAGAGGAAGTTTCACTAATCCCAGCAGTCTGTCACAGCCAGTGCTTCCCAGCTTGTTCCAAGCTTCAATAATCATGACATTGTCTTTCAGCCTCTCCAAGCGTTTGGAACTCAATGGAAAAGGCATCACCTGGAAGGGTTTGACACAGGATTAGCATTCAGAATAAACTGGAAAATATTGGCTAAGTCAGGAGCATTCTGGTAGCACTACATCATTCCAGTCTAAAGAACTGTGCTTTTCAGAGGTGGAAATTAAAAATTAAATTTGCATTTGCCTAATGAAATTCAGAAAACTGGTAGGCTTGGAACGCTTTTTGATATATTGGACAGAGCCAAGTAGAGATATTCCTAAATAAATAAAAGTAATTTATCTATGAAATGTGTTTGCCAGTGTGGAACCATCAGTGTGAAGTGGAAAACGTGTGACTTGCCTGACAAAAATTGAAGGCAGGTTGCGTTGTGCCCCACGTGACAGCAGATTTCGTTGCCCCCTCCGTGCCGAGCAGTTTGCAGTTTAAATACACATTGCAAGAACTGGGGAGCCCCTTGTCCCCAGCAACAAAATCCTTCCCATCAGGCACCATCAACAGCACGTGCAGCAGATGTAGCACCTCCTCAGATGGGGTTATCTGGGTCAGCACATCCTGGGCCACGACTTTCCTGCTGCCCGCCCCTGCCTTCTGGGGATCTTCAGGGCTTGTTCTCAAGCAGTGAGGGCCTTCTGCATTTGCACTTGTCCTGCTGGACTCCTGGAATTCCAGCTGGGGGCTTCTCACAGCATGAGCCAGGACTCGGTGCCCGGCAGGAGCTGACCTGGCAGTGGTGCAGGTGAAGTCCTTGTTGTCGGCTGCAAGCTCTAAGAGTCCCTGCAAGGTAAGGCCAAGTGGGTTGGTCAGGTGTGTCCCATCCCAAAACAAGGGACTGCAACAGAAACTATGGAAAATATATCCCGTGCTTTGCTCCAGAGCTGAGGTGTCTCACCCTAAGGCATGTGCTGGTTACAAGCTACAGCTGTCACTGCTAAATAAACGTGTGGTTTTATTAAATAAAGCCCAAACTGGAGTTCAAAACCACACAATTACAGATGATTCAGAGAATGGTTTGGGTTGGAAGGGACCTTAAAGCTCATCCAGTTCCACCCCCTGCCATGGGCAGGGACACCTCCTACTAGACCAGGTTACTCCAAGCCCTGTCCAATGTGGCCTTAGACACTTCCAGGGATGGGGCAGCCACAGCTTCCCTGGGTAACCTGTGCCAGGTCCTCCCCACCCTCACAGGGAAGAATTCCTTCCTAATATCCAATCGACACCTACTCTATTTCCATTTGAAACCATTCCCCCTTGCCCTGTCACTCCAGGCCCTTGTAAATAGTCTCTCTCCACATTTCCTTCAGGTACTGGAAGGCCACATTTAGGTCACCCCAAAGCCTTCTCCTTTCGGGTGCGAACAATCCCAATTCTCTCAGCCTTTCCTCACAGGAGAGTTGCTCCATCCCTCTAATCATCTTGCTGACCCTCCTCTGAATAAAGTAAAAAAATAAACCAATCCCAAACCCAAAGCTGGCTGAAAATGAACCCCTACCCAGCCAAGGTGAAAAGTACTGTGAAAAAGTATCACAACTGTCACTTGCTCCATGTTGCTACAGTACATGCTGCTCGAGAAAAATTAGGAAAAAGAAGCGTTTCTGAATGTTTTCTGTCACTGCTCTTTCACTTTTAAGCTGCCTGCTGATTTTAGCCATCTGCAAGTGTTAATTGCTACACAGCACCACAGATTTGCTGGATGCATTCAGGTGACAAGGCAGCAAGAAGGAGGGGAATAAACTGAAGACCAGAAGATAAAGTAATAAAATAAAGAAAAGGATTTGAGCCACAAAGTGACCAAATAAGGAAAACATAATAATCAGGTATTTCACTGAGCATCTGAAACCCAGGAGATGGGGCAACCAAAATCAGTTTTCTTGAAGTATTAACATCCCCTTCACTGAGTTTTTGCATTGAACTTGGGTTCATCAATTCCCTCCAATACCTTCTTCCACTTTTCCTCTCTCATACCCTGTTGCACTCCATTCTCTCCCTGAATAAACACACCATTTCTCCTCCCTGCCTTCAGCACTTTCCACATCTAAACATACTTTCTTAAGCCTTCAGCTGCTAATCTAGAGAGCTCTTTATCTTCAGAACTGGCAGATCTGCTGCGCAGGAGTTTTAATCCTTCTCAATGAGGAGCTGAGCAGAAACTTTGGCTGGAGAAAATAACTCCTGAAGTGACAAGGTGGTACCAAGGACAGGGAACACCAGGCCCCACATCAGCTCGTGTTACATGTGAAGCAGAAGCCAAAACTCCCAGCCCTGAACATGTGCCCCTCAAACTTTGCCTGTGGAGCGGTTTCTGTATCCAAGCCCCAGCTTATTTGCAACATCCTTAGACGTGCAGGAAATTCAAAATATTTCTCCAAACCCTTAAGGAATAAAAAAAAGTTTATATTATCTTGTATTGGTCTTACAAACCTTCATATCCAAGACCCAGCAAATTAAAACAAAGAGAGAACAGACAGAGGAGGGAAAAATCAGCGTGCAGCCAAAATTGGTAGTAAGAGGTTGTTTAACAAAGTCGAGATGGTAAAACACGTACCACAAGTGGTCCAACTTGGGGGTGATCTCCCTCTTTTTCCACAGGTATTTCCCAGCTGACAGTGAGCAGCTTGGCCTGGATGACCCTGCGGAGCTGAAGCGCTGCTGAGCCAATGGCCACGGGCTGAGGACAAGCAAAGAATCAATTTTGCAAGATTTCGGTCAGGTTTAAAGGACTTCTGTGAAACAAAAGCTTTCTGGGAAGCCACGGGCAGCCACACAGACTCCTCACTCCCATAACATCAGTAGTACCAACAGGCATTTGGAAATTTTCCCCTCGTTCCAATTATTAGAACAACAGTAAGACAATTTCTCCCAGAACCTACTGTAAAGAATTCCAGATTAAGGCAAAAAATGACCATCCCAAACCCTAGTAAATGAGCAAAATTTCCATACTTAGAGATGCAATTTATTCACCCGTCAAAAGAAAAGCAGATATCCTTAGTCTTGATTAAAATGCAACATAAGCTGAGTTAACCCTTCTCACCCTCTTCATCACAGGTAGATTATTATAAAAACAATCTTAGTGAACAGAAATGCACTTTTTTCCCCCCAAATGCACAGGTTACACCAGTTTTTCACAGCTCATGTTATTCCTCTTAACCTGGGCAGGGTAAAGATACAAACTGCATCCACATGACCTCATTGTATGTTGCTAAATGAGCTGTGTTCTCACTGAAGAATAATGTTTACAATTGATCTGATGTTTTTAAAAACAGGAGATCAGTTTTAAAGATGAGGAAAGGACAGGGGTTTTTTGCCTGTTGGTTTTGAACTCAGAAAATCCTTGAATGGAGTGACAAAGAGTGACAAGCCTGGAACGGGCTTCCCTGGGGAAGTGGTCACTTCCAAGCCTGACAGAGCTCAAGGAGTGTTTGGACAACACTTTCAGGCACAGGGTGGGATTTTGGAGTCCAGGAGTTGGACTCAGATCCTAGTGGTCCCTTCCCACTCAGGATATTCTGGGATTCTGTGACAGTAGAACAGCAACCAGTTCAAGTTCTATTATCTGCCCATAATGTCATTTCCCTTCTCAATATCTGGCTGTCTGCATTAAGTGTGTGTGGGAAATCAAAATGCCAGGAATTCTTTGTTTTTTCAAGACACAAAGGAGAAACAACAACTAATCAATACCTTTTTCTGGGTGCTTTTCCTCATGTAGATTTTAAAAGGAAGGTCAGACTCCCACCAGTGCTCTATCATTGTTCCACCGAAACGCACAGGGAACACAGACCGCTGTTGGAATTTCACCTCTGGAAGACAGGAGCAACAAATATACCAAATTACCTGAAAATAAATAAACTTCCCCCTGGAGATCACTCTGTTACACACACAACCATTTAATTTTGCATAATTTATTAACAACAAGGCCAAAGTGAACTGTTCTTCATTTTCCAAGGGCCGAAAAGAACAGGGGGAGAAAATCAGGATTATAATTAAGATTATAACAGCATTTAAAGGCTGCAGTTGACACCAAGGCTCTGTCATCTGTATACAGTAATTCTTGCCCTTTTTTCAGTGGGAGAACCGTGCCTCATTCTGAGTTATACAGTTCATATAGTCAATCAATGACCATATTGGAGAGGCATTGGAAAGTCACTCTGGAATTCCAGTTTCTGGGAAGACAGCATTGCTTCTAAAGCATTCTCTGCTCAGGAATTGTTTTTGGAGATACAAACAATGGTGACTCTCAGAAAAGTGCTTAATGTCTGATTTGAGCACAGGACTCAGGGTCCCTTGGATCCAACAGATTTTCTGAGCTCTTGGAGATGTTACATGACATCATCTGGAAAATTACTTATTTGAGGTATAAGCATCTCTATTTCTAAAAGTAATTTATCTTCCTCTTACTATGGCAGAAAGGACAATTGCTTAACATTGAACTGAAAGAATGGGATTATTGACTTACTGTTCTTTCCCTAGGAAAGAAAATTTGAAAATCCCAATAGCAAGACTTCTTGAAAAAAAAAAAAAGTTCAAAAATCAATTGGCTTCCCTCTCCCTGAGAGAACCATTCCAGCACCTGCAGCACAGCAACTCTACTCTAATCACACTGTGATTTTCAGGCAGCAAAAGAAATAGAAAACACTACTAAATAATTTCTAAGAGATGAAAGAGTCAACAAAACTAAATATAAGGGGGGGGGGAAATAATGCCCTTACCATCATCTGTGATTTTACTTGAAGCTACTCGAATTACTTCCGTTTTTATGGAGACCTGTCCCTTATCATCCTTGGAGACTCCCATGGGAAAGTGGTACTCCACAAAGAAAGTGCTGTGAATAAAAAAGTTAATGGATGATCACAATCCATCAAGAATCAAATTAGAAAAATAATCTAAAAAACAAAATCCACCAAAGATCCATGAAAAAATGTATGTAATGAAAGCGAACACAGCAGGCAAGTTCCATGTTTACACTGTCACTCTTTTTTTTTTTAGGATAACTGAATCACCTATTTTCTGAATTTTTTCCATATTACAGGTTCTCCTCCAATACAACCTCTTGTTTTCAGTGTACATTTGGACCTCCCCAAAACCCCTGGAAAAGCACAGCCTGAAGTGAGGCCACATCACAATAAATTAGACACATCTTTAACAAGATTACAGGATACACTTTCTGAGAGAAAGAGAAATAGGGAGACCTCAGAAGCCTGGAGAACTCAGGGAAGCTGGATTACTCAGCAAACCTCAGGGAAAACTACCTTAAAGGCCCAGGAAACAAGCTGGGAGGACACAATCCCTCTTACCACTTATTAACAGATGCAGGTCGTGGAGGTTTTCCCATTAAATCCTTTTTCCTCTGGAATATCTGGATGCTCTTAGGAGGGATCTTCAGGCTGTCAATGATGACTCTGGCCAGATGTATTTGCTGCAGAAATGCCAACATGTCTGAATCCAAGGATGTGACGTGAGCTGCTTCCCTGTGATCTTCTGGAGGAGCAGTGGGAGAGCAGCTGGAGAGATGAAAATGAGACTCAGGATACAGAAACATCCTCAGTGTGACCACATGAAGGGAAAACTGTAGCTTGCTGGGATGTTATTTTAAAAATGGATGTTTTAAATGTATTTTTACAACAATTTTGGTACTCTCTGTACCAGAAATGTTACAATACCTGGGGTACACAACTGAAATAAAAAACCAACCCAGAAAGTGCAGGTTCCACACTGTTAATTAGAAAAAAATCTTACGTTAACTCTTCAAAAAGAAAAGATTTATTCAATGTCATGTACAAAACTGGGGAGATGACACAGTTATACACAAGAACAAGTCGTCTGCTGCAGAGGAACAGCACCAGGATTTTAGTCATAATTTACAGTTTCACTTGTCTAATTTGTAAGACATGTAGATGGTTTTGTGTTGGTACCTCTGGATATAGGAAGACTGTAAAAATAGCAGTATTTGTAAGAAAAAAAAAATCAGCAATAATTGTTTGGAGCTGAATTATTAAAAAAAAGGAGTCATAAAACTATAATACTAATTGTATTGTGAAGCTTGATTTTTAGGTACACTTTTATTGGTTCTGTCATGAAAAAAAGGGAATACAACTAGATGAGGTCAGAAGTCAGTGATGTAACTATTTACCTGCATTTAATTTCTGTCACATTCTGATCAAAGGCATTAAGATCTTTCTGTGGATTTGCTGGATTAGCTTTCCTAAGAGCTTCTCTCTTGGATGCTTTGTTTGAGGATTTAACATCATCATCACTGAGGGAATCACTTAAACTGGAATCAGATTTCTGAAACAAAAATAAGGCACATAAATAGGAAGTTAATTAGAAGAGAGATATGTATGGAGAGATACATAATAGTCATGATACATATATTAAAAAGAAATCCAACTTGAGGATTGTTTAACTTGAAACAATTGCAATGGTATCAAAATTTTTCAGCAGTTTAAAAAAAAAAAAAAAAAAGTCTTCCTGGACAATTCTTCCTGAGCAATTTCCAAACTCAGCCTTAAAATCCTGAAATCTGTTGAATTTTTGATTAGGCAAACTTCTGGTTTTCTTCCCATCAGGGAATGCACATTTTCCTTTGGATCTCCACTTACAGGAGTGGTGTAAAAAAGCCTCTCCAGCAGACTCTGGTCATAGTGGGGGTCCCCCAGTTCACTGTCATACACCTCACTGCCAAGAGAGAGGGAATCCCAAAGGGATCCTGTGCGATCCCACAAATGCCCCGGAGAGAAATCAGCACTGTGGGTAAAAGAGAGAGAAACATAGCTTAGTTTTCCAGGTTCTGGAGGTATTTTCTAAGGAATCTGGACAATACTGTCTCTTTTATACCAGATTTGGGCAGTTTTGACTCCAGATGGAGCCAGTCCGTGACCCAACCTGAAGGGTTATCCCGTAGTAACATCCCTGGATCCAACAGGAAAAAACTGTGTGTGAATTGCAGGTTGGAAGAGATCCCTGGAGATCATCTAGTCCAACCCCTGCTCAAAGGGAAAGGATGCAAATAAAAATCATCCCACTGGATTGGGAGTGTCTCCCAAGCTGCAGGTTCCATAAACTCTGTGGGTAACTGGCTCCAGACCTTGGTGACTTTCATAATAAAATATATCTATTAAGATCTAATTTAGTAATCTAATTTTTATCCTTAACTGCTTTATAACTTCTGCTTTAAAGTACCACTAATACTTGAGGACAGTTTATTTCAATAAAAAACCCAAACAAACTACATCTGAGGAGGGAAATCCAAGTATTTTTAGAACATGGTTGGAACAAATTGGGGTTTGTTTGGTTTAAAGGGTTTTCTCTGTGCTGTGAGTTCAACATCATTTTGTGATCTGCAAACAATGAACTGAAATTCCGAATATCTGACCCAGAAACTGTGTTGTTCAGGATGCTTCACATGCCTGATTTGGGCACAATGGGAGCACCATTTATTCTCCTGCCACACAAAATGAGAGAGAAATGTTACGTTAATATTTGGAGGAAGTTGAAAAATAACTATTGGTTCTCTGTGGTTTTCATTTACTGTTTCTTCTTCAAAGAAACAGTGTATTTGTTTTGTATACTTGGTAACATTTTAGGATACAGCAGTAACAACTATTAAAAAATTAAGTTTTTTCAAAGATTTTGGTAATTTCTCTTGTTAAATCAACACGACTTGCAGCTTTCCAGGCTGTCCTGCCTTAAAGCTGAGTTATAAAACACCTCCACCACTTGCACATTGGTTACATTCCGAAAAATGTGGAAAAATTGAGGAGTCAAGAGACATTTTTTTAGTATAAAATGGTCAAAAAAGGACAACTTTGCAGTAACAACCCCCAGTGCACCACACTCACCTGCCCAGCAGTAACTGGATTGCCCTTTCTTCAGAATTTAGATCCAATTGCTGCTCTGAAACTTCAGATTCAGAGTGATGGAAATCTACAGGAGGGGGCACCAAACTGGACTTCAAGCCCTTGGGGCTCCTGGATAACAGCGATGGAAGCACAGAGGGTAAAAGGAAAAATAAAGATATTAAACAGTAAAAGGAATTCAAGATTAACCCATTCATTGGTCTATCAATTTTTCCTGCAGAGTCCAAAATCCTCTACTTTAAACAAACAGTATTAGTTTGAGCAGAACTAATTTAAATTGTGTTTGCAACAGCATCACTGACTGTCAAAGATAATGACACTACTTTCTGGTTATCACAGAACAACAGGAAATATTTCTATTTTTCCAGAGGAAAAACAAGGAAATGAGGTTTCTCCTATTAAAAAAAAAAGCATTTGTTTTAATACTTTTAAATATCACTGAACTGAGAATGTTTATTAAGTCTAATACTAAACAAAGGTGGAGTTCGAAGCTGAAAAGGCACCAACACTTTTTTTTTCCAGTCTGTTAATAAAAATCATGTGGAAGAAGATAATGACTAATAATTTTGAGAACACAGTTATACAGATGCAAATTTGCATGGGAATTTTGACATCAGGAGATACAAACTAGAATATAACAAAATAGATAAAAATAATATTTACTATTTAATAATATTTTATGTAATTATGTATTTTAATATTTTATAATATTATTTGTATTATGGTGTATTTTTTATAATCTATAGAATGAAATATAGAATAAAAAGTATCCAATTTACTAATTTGAAAACGTGTTCTCTGGGATGAAGTAAGCATTTCACTTGCATTTCCTTATGCTACTCTTATTCTTTATCAACATTTAATATTTCCTCTATATTAAATATCAATATCAATAATATAATATCAATAATATTTCCTTATCACTATTTAATATTTCTTATCAATATTTCCTTATCAACTAAATACAAACATACTACAAAGCAGAATTAAAATCAAGGCTTACTACTTGAAGATCAAAATAAATTCACAAAATGTAGGTTTTATTCACAGGTAGAATTTAACTCCCCATTTGAATGAGAATCCTACAACACATCCCACGAATAGGAGCATTTCAAGTTTTCCTGATAAGGCCTAAAATATATAGTCTGGAACTTAAATCTCACTTCCCCCCATTCCAAGCTCACTTTGTTGATGCTTTAAAATCCTCTCTCTCTACAAATGGAGCCCCTTTATTCAGCTCAATCTCCATGTCAGGGCTGGATTTCAGTGCAGAGACAACCATGGCATCCCGGAGTTTCCTGCCCTGATCCAGGAGAGCTGGGAAACAAGCAGAGGGATTTATATTTCAGCGGTCAAATGGGATTTGAAAGCAACACATAAAGGCAATAAATGTGTCGGTGACAGTCAAGAAACTTCTGTTTTCTGCTGTTATAAAAAGATCTTAACACCCTGGGGACTAAACATGTCTGATACACCAAAAAGCAGCTCAGTGAGAGTGATCCTGCACCAGTTTCCCACTCAGAGCCGTAAAAACAACTCACCCACACACACCAAGTTGGGCAGTGGAAAGGCATTATTAGGATACAGAAGCCAAACTAATTTAGGGAGGAGTAGTTTGTCACCTTACAGTGTCTAATTTTAGGTCTTTTCTGTGAATATGAAGCACAAAACACAGCACATAGGGAAATGTGTCCTACTCTGATGCTCATTTCAATCCAGTCCAGGCAGCCTGTGGTCTAAAAAGAATGAAAATAGTTCTCCACCTGAAAATGCCAACAGAATTGGAACCCTCCCAAGTCCACCCTCAACAGGAGCAGCAGCTCTGAGGGTCACTTCAAAAGACACCTCCAAGACTAAAGAACCTGTGAAGGTGAGTTTCCTTTTCTTTTCATCCCTCCAGGCTCAGGAATCCTGCTGGGCCACCATGTTTTCCCTGAGCTGGGTATTCCAGTCACCTTCCAACAAGACTAGATCAGTAGTTTTTAGGTAAAGTAAATAATATAAAAATTATCTTTGATATAACACAGTGAAAGGGTGTGAAGGATCCCTTCGCCTTCAGAAAATCTCAGCTCTGGAGAAGCACTGGAAATATCATCAAGTGCTGTTTGTTGTGAACATCAAAGATGATGCCAGTTGCACACAAACCTGACAGCAGGTCTTTTGTAGCTGGGCTGTGCATGGAGAGCATCCGTGTGTTCATTCCAGCACTGGTGCTGGTGGGAAACAACAGGGAAGGATTTGAAGGATTTATTTTCCAAGGCTCATCTGGTAAAATCCCAGGGTGGTGAGAAGCAGGAGAAGTGTCTTTCATGTTTTCAGAGTTCTCTTGGAAGAGCAAACAGTCCTTTCCTCTAGTGAAAAATGAAATGTTATTTCAGTAACAACGCAAATGGATGGGTAAAGAGATTCCAGACTCTTCAAATGCTCCAAGAAGAAATGTAATGTTATTTTCATGACTCCTCACCTTCCACTTAGACCATAAGAGAGGCCCAACTCAAGCTGCAAGTAAAATACATCTTTTTAAAAGATCTTTTTGCAAAAGCATGTAGTGACAGGACAAGGGGGAATGGATTCAAACTGACAGAGAGTAGGTTTAGATTAGACATGAGGAGGTAATTCCTCCCTGTGAGGGTGGTGAGCCCCTGGCACAGGTTGCCCAGAGAAGCTGTGGCTGCCCCATCCCTGGAAGTGTTCAAGGTCAGGTTGGACAGGGCTTGGAGCAATGTGGTCTAGTGGAAGGTGCCCCTGCCCTTGGCAGGGGGTGGAACTGGATGAGCTTTAAGTTCCTCCCAACCCAAACCATTCTGTGATTTGCTGCACCTCTTGTGTGAACCAGCACGGCTTGAACTGAGTCAACATAGGACGTGAATTTCTGCCGGATGACAAACTGCCCCTGTAAGCTCAGAAACCTTCAACAGTCTGGATTTCATGCAACGTAACGTGTACAAAATTATCAAGCATTCCATAACTCACAAATGCATAGTTATTACCAAAAAAATGTGTGTGAACTGCAAAATAAACCAGAATTTTGTAACGGGACCAAAAAAAAAAAAAAGAGTACCTGGGGCTTGTGGCTTTGCTGTCGTCAACAGACTCTGGGTCAGCAACAGCCACCTGTGTGTGCCTGGGCTGCTGGCATGGAGCAGTAAGCTGGGACTTGCTGCTTCCCTGAGCAGGAGCAGGGTCTGAACTCCCCTCTGTGGTGGTGCTGGTGTCGTACACTTCTGGCAGAGGTTCCAGAGCCAGCGAGACCTGAAAGACAGAAGGTGAAAATACGACTTTGTTCTTTCCTTAGCTAAGTGCAGCACGTACTGTATTCAACTTTACTTGTCGTGCCAGGAAAAACTGTTGCTCTTCCACATAAAGGAATATTTACATTTTGCATGACTCTGACTGATTTATAACCACTTGTTTCCCACTCCATGTTTTCCAATCCCAGACAATTATCTTTCATCATCAATTCTCCAGAGCCAGGGCTGCAGGACAGAACTTTCCTCATTCCAGATTTCAAAACCTCCTACAATTCCAGCCCAGTGAAGTGTTAGAACTGAGGGTCCATTTTTAAATCCCCTGTTAAAACTCACTCTCAGTGTACAGACGACATTTTCTTTATCAAGTTGAACTACAACACACCCCTCCAAACAAAATAGAGTCAAACCCACCAATATTTATTTTTCATTTGCTACCTTAGCTCAGAAATGCCTTGGACAGAGAGCAGGTCTGCAGTGTGCCATGTACAGCTTGATCCTGCCACCTGATTACACACACAATAACTTATAACAAAGAGCAAAAGACATCAGGACCACCTGCAGCTCTCCAAGTTTAGCAGATGTTGGTGACACCAAGGGGAAAGACCCTTTGATGGGATGGCTCGGAGAGAGCTGGGACAGTTTGGTGATCTGCACCCTGCCAATGGGGAGGTGGTCAAGCTTGGTCAGGACCTCCAGGACAAGCACACCCATATCTGTGAAAATCAGGAACAGTTTCAGGTCAGTCTCATGGTCACAATTAACACTTTTTGGTTCAAGTGACAGAAATGTCAGAGGTGTTATGTTTTACACGGAAATTATGATAATGAGACATCAGGGAAAAGAAGAGTCACTACAGATATTATTACGATAAATAAACACAAGATTACCAGAAAAGGAATGACATAACAAATGGGAATGGCTTCCCACTGCCAGAGGGCAGGGTTAGACGGGATGTTGGGAAGAAATTCTCTCCTGTGAGGGTGATGAGGCACTGCCACAGGTTGCCCAGAGAAGCTGTGGCTGCCCCATTCCTGAAATTGTCCAAGGCCATGTTGGATGGGACTTGGAGCAACACGGTCTAATCTACAGCAAGGGGTGGACCTGGATGATCTTTAAGGTGCCTCCCAACCCAAACCAGTCTGGGATTCCATGAGTAGCAACAGCTGGCACAGGTTTTACGGACAGATTCCGGACATCAGGCTTGCATTAATTTCCTGCATATCTTTCGCTAAATTAAACACCTTAATGACATTACAAGCTCATCTGAGTACCTTTCTATTTTCCATGCCTTTAGACATTGAAATGCCTGTATGAATAATACCAAGTCCCACAGAATCCCAGAACAGCTGGGGTTGGAAAAGACCTCTGGACACTCTCGAGTCCACCCTGTGACTGATCCCCACCTCGTGAATCAAAGCAGAGCACTGGGTACTACGTCCAGTCGTTCCTTGAGCACCTCCTGGGATGGGGCTCCACCACCTCCCTAGGCAGCTTCTTCCAATGTTTTAACAACCGTTAAATTTCCATGAGGAAATTCCTTCTGATGTCCAACCTGACCCTCCCCTGGTGCAGCCTAAGCCTATGTCCCCTTGTTCTAACCCACCCCTAATAAACTCCTGGGCTTTTGCGGGTCTCCCACGCGAACTGTCCCTACCTGCCAGGTAGGCGGCGAGCTGCCGGGGCCCGCAGCGCACCGGGAAGCGGGCGGTGGTTCTCCCGGCGGGATGCCCGGCACGGGAGGCGGGCTGGAACAAGGTGCCGCCGGAGGTCTCCCCCCACCACCTCAGGCGGACGAGGACGGGCGGTTTGGGGGACGCCCAGACCACCCTGGGCACGGTGCAGCGCAGGAAGCAGCGCGGCGGGCCCTGGACGAGCGGAGGGAGGCTGGTTGTGGCGGGGGCTGCGCCGGCACCTGCGGGCACAGGCGGCGTCAGCGGCGACCCGAGCTCCCGTGTTGCTTTCCGCCCCATCCCGCCGCCGTTCCATCCCCGCGGGATCCCTCCAAACCTTCCCTCCGCCCATCCCATCCCATCCCATCCCATCCCATGCCCTTCCACACCTTCCCTCCGCCGCATCCCGCCCGCGCCTCCCGCCCGGCAACGGCCGCCCCCCCCGGGGACTACAGCTCCCGTCATGCACCGCGCCCGGTAGAGACCAGCGCGGCTACGGACTACACTTCCCAGAGCGCCACGGGATTACGTCTCTTCCCCGCCCGCCTAGCGCCGGAGCCTCGCCCCGGGGAACTACAGCTCCCGTCATGCACCGCGCCCTGTAAGGTACGGCGGAGCTGTGGACTACATTTCCCGTAGTGCCACGGGGACCCGCATTACGCCCCGCAATCCCGAGCTCCCGTGTCTCCCCTGTGACATCCCAGAACCCTTCCATCCTTCCATCCCTCTCCACACCTCTCCTACGCCGGGTCCTGGGCCGGCAGCTCGTTCCCCACTCCAGTGCCGCATCCTGCCCCACAACAGCCGCCATGGCGGTAGACTACAACTCCCGTCATGCACCGCGCCCCGCAGAGCGCAGCGGAGCCTCGGACTACATCTCCCATGATGCCCCGCGTCACTTTCCCTTGGTGCCGCGCGGCGGCGCTGTCGAGGGAGGCCGCTTCCGGCGGGGCGGGGCGGAGCGGGCGGGGGCGGCTGGGGGGTTCCGGCGTATCCCGGTGTATCCCGGTGTATCCCGGCGTATCCCGGTATTCCCGGTGTGTCCCTCGCCGTCATGTCGGCCCTGGAGAAGCAGCTGCACCTGGGCCGCCTCTCGCCGCGGCCTCCGTTGCCTGGCGGCGGCGGCCAGTCCGGCTCCAAGATGCGCATGGGGTAGGCGGGGGAAGGGCAGGGGAGGGCAGGGGCGGCTGAAGGGGTCAGGGGTGAGCTCTGGGGGCAGGGGTGGTTGTTTTGGGGGTCTGGAGGGAGGAGGATTCATTTTGGCGGACGTGGAGGGAGGGGTGTTCGTATCGGGGGGGTTATACGGAGGTGGTGCTTGTTGGGGGTCTGGAGGGAGGGGCGCTCGTATTGGGGAGTCCAGAAGGGGGGCTCGCACTGGGGGGTCTGGAGGGAGGGGTGGCCCTGCTTCCCGGTGCTCCAGGACGAGCAGCACCTGGATCAGTTTTCTCCAGCCGCAACGGGCAAAGGTGGCCCTGCCTGGAGTATCCTCGGAGCTGGGGGGAAGTGACACCTCCCGGGATTGCTCTCTAGCCCTTTCCTTCGAATCCTTTTGCCATCAGTTTTGGGAGGGAGGGTCGAGAACCTTGCCCAGCTGGTACCTCAGAGTGTGGCTGGGGGAGAGAGGTGTGTTAGAATTTCTGGGAATTGGGTTCCTAAGTCGGAGTTGGACTTTGATGATCCTTATGGTGGGTCCCTTTTTCCAACTCAGGGTGTCCCGTGATTCTGTGAAATGGGATTTCTCAGCAGCAGGTCTCCCTGTGAAGTAGGTGAGCTCTGCCTAGGGACTTAAATCCCTGCTCCAGGTGATGGAAAATCTGGGATACTCTTAAATATTTCGAGCATGAGTTGAGAGCACATTTTGGGAGCTGACTTAAGGATGTGGATGGCAAATAGAAAGGATAGAACGGGCAAGAACAGCCCTTATTCCCTGAGTCCGAGAGAGAAAATGGGCTGCAAACGGGACACTCTTGAAGGGAATTTTCTGATTCTGCCTCCAAAGGTGTGAGGGAGGAGCTTGTTGTGATGTGAGGAGAAAAACAGGATCTTGCAGCAGGTTGGTTTGGAGGGAGGGGGTTTCCAGGTGAAGAGGGAAGCAAAGGAAGCTGGCAGGGATGGTGCAGATTTAAAACATGGGGGCTTTGACTAATTTAATTAATCAGAAAAACTGAGGTTTTATTAAATCTGGAGAAAATGTGTTTTCAGGGATGTGAGAATATGGAATTTGAGGTCTGGCTTGTGACAGAGACCAGGGCTTGGTGCTCTGGTGCTCTCCACCTCAGGACTCTGCAAGATTCCTGCTCCATTAGGAGGATAAAAATATCCTACAGTTCCCATAGGAAACCTGCTTTGATGCAGGAAATCAGATAACTAAAAGAAATAATGGAAATTATTGGAAAAATGGAAATAAACTGTTGGGGTATTTATGGATGGGATCACTTTCCTCTCCTTAAAAACAGGGTTTTAAAAGGTTGGTTCACATTATTTTTGTACTTCCATCCATATTTATGGGGTATCCATTGTTTATACTTGGATGGATGGAATGCAATTGGTGTTGTTAGGACATGAATTAATGCTGCCAAATCTTCATCAAACAGTGCTTTATTTTAATGGGAATTATTTTAAAGCCAAGCTTATTTTAAAGCCAAGGCGTGGCCTTCAGGTTAAGCAAAACAGTTGTGTTTATGGTTTCATTTAGGAGATATGCCTAGAAATTAGAAAACAAGCGAGCTTGAATGACTTTCTCTCTTTCAGGACTGTTGTCTGCTCTCCTGTGGCCCTTGGTTACCTGAATTAAGGGTTTCCTTATGGTGTGTTGAAACGTGGGGCTGTGAGCAAGCCACAAAGCTCCCAATTCCCCAGTTGGTGCCGTGGGGAGACTTGGATTTCACAGGAGTGTGCTGAGGGTTACGTGGACATACCAAGTTAGACTCGGTGTTAAATGTATTATTTAATCTTGCTGGCTCTGTTGTTCACAGGCTTCACCAAGCAAAGTCTGCCGAGCACAGTTTTCCTGGTTTAGATGAAGAAATTAAGTTTTTAACTCTTCCTCTTGTTAACTCGTCCTTCACAGCTATTCTGTGTGGTTTTGAGTGTGCTTTATACAGGTTTCATGCACTGTAAACTTTGTCAACGCTCCATCAACCCTTGTGATAATTTTTGTTAGAAAACCCCACAAAACGAAAGGCATTTAAGTTACTGACTTAACGAGGTGCTGACAAATCAACCCCCCATGTATTTGTCACTTCATTTGCTCATTGCAGGTAAACAAACATCTAATGGGCATTTCCAGGGATTTTTCAAAGGGTTTTATAGATACCTGTGTGTTGGGTTTTTTTTACAAGTTAGAGATATTTATGCTCATTAGTAGCAATTTTATATATTAATTTATGTAGTTCTTCCTGTCTTGCTGCACTTTGGAGAGTTTTGAAACACCATTAGGGGATTCATGAAGGAAAATTTGCTTTCTGTTGTCCTATAAAGCTTTTTTTCCCTTTCAAATGCTTCCTGAGAGCACTGATATGAAACCTGGTGTTTTGGTTTAAGGATCAAGAATTCCCCTGGAATTCTTCCTCTTGGAAGTAGCAGGGAATAGTCCATAACAATGTTGTGTTGCGTGGCACAGTTGTATTTTTGGCTTCCATTCCCAACATGGAATGGCCTCGTCCAGAGGGGCTTGTGGCTTGTATAGAAAGTAGCCAAGAAAAAGTGGGATAGAGTTTAGCTTAGGCTGAGTTTATCCTTCCAAGGTTCAGTTCACAGTGGGATAAAACAGCTGCAGAAGGTGCCCGGGATGTGTTCTGTAATTCCAGCTTAACAGTGCTGGAGTTTAAGGATCGTTCCAGAAAAATTATTCTGTGGCACCCATTTCTGGTTTGGTTTGCTGGGTCCTTTAAAAAGCACTCATTAGTTGTGTCAGTTCAAACATTTGGTCAACAAAATGTTGCTTCAGCAGAGGAAGGTGCAAACCCACAGCAGCTGTTTGATGGGTGCGCTTCTAATTTTGAATTTTGAGTGTGTGTTGCGCTAAAAAAAGGCAGCTCTGGATAAATTCAAAATCAAAGATACTCATTCTTTTCTCGGGAGAAATGTTTTCCACCCCCCGTGGTCACTTGGGATTTTGTGGAAAACTCCACATTTAGTCTGCCCTTTGTGGGGAAGGGTTCAGTGTTAAATATGAGGTTATTTTATGTTTCAGCATTGCTGGGAGGTTTGGTTTTTTTTTTTTTTAAATTATGTATTTGCATCAGAGGTGACAACAGTTTTTAATTCCCAGGTCCTCTTCACTTTCTGCTCCAATTCCCTTGCAAACATAGGAATTCTTGTGAAATCTTTTCCCCAGATATTCCATGTTTGTCACTCGACTATTAAGGTTTTCCCTGGAGGTGTTAACTCTTGTGGAAGTTGAAGCTGAACTTGAAGCTGCTGAATCCATCAGTAGGGCGAGTTCCCGGGGAAGGGCTCAGCTTTGGTTTCATGGATACCTCTTGCAATTCCTGAGGTGCTCTCCATGGATCTGTCGTGGTATTACCATCTGCCTGCCTCCTGCTTGGAAATTTTAGCGTTGGATCTCTGCTGTCAGAAATGGAAGGAGACACAAAAATACTCATCCTTGGAAGTGCTCAAGGCCAGGTTGGGCAGGGTTTGGACCAATGGAAGGGAGGGATAACAGGGAGTTGGAATGGGATGGGCTTTAAGGTCCCTCCCAACCCAAATCAGTCTGGAGTTCTCTGAAAAGCTGGATCTATTCCCAGGGAGAATGGAGAAGAAACCTCACAGGTTTGTTCTGTGGTCCAGGGATTGTGTATCAGAGCTCCCAGGAACTGGGAAACCTTTTTCCAGGAGAAAGGGAGCTGCTCCAGGCCAGTCTAAGAGGCTTGAGACTGATACCAGGTTCTCCAGGGTCTCTCAAATCATCTGCTTGGGAAAACAAGCTAAAAATCCCCTTCAATCCAAGCAGCTTCTGAGTTAATTTAATTTACCCATCCCAGTAAAGCTTCTTGCTCTATGCCCCGTTTTCCAGTCTGGATTATTTCTGTACTTCTCTGGATCCTCTTCCAGTTGTGCCCCTAATTTATCGATCCAGCTGCAGGGTTTGGTGATTTTGGTTAGTGCTGTGCTTCATATTCCCCATGGCAGCCTCGAGTGCTTAAAGATCTGATTGGATGGTAAAACCCTGGGGTTTGCTGTTTGGGGCAGACCCTGAGCCTGTGGCCATCTGGGAGGTATTTTGTGTCCTTGCAGCTTGGTCTCGTGGCCTTGGTGTGCAGCAGCAAGAAGTTCATTTCTTGCTTTTTATTGTCATTAATTTTGAGGCTAAATATCCCAAATTTGTGCTACTGAGGAGTTGTGTGATTTCATGCATCTCCCACATATTTATGGATTCCCTGGCTGTCCATCCTAAAGCCCTTCTTCCAGAAAAATTCAATAACTTGTCATACAACCAGAACTCTTCCATGGCATAATCAGGAGCTTCCCCATGTCCTGCCTCCCCTAGGGAGAAGAGAATTCCCTTAAAATTTCTGCTATCACGATACAGGTGGTTCCCAGGAGTTCCTGCTGTTGACCGGGTTTACGGATTATGTTGGAAGGGGTGTAACCACACAACGATATTTCCTAATCACCTGGAATTCCTCAGGAAAATCAAACCTAAATCCAACCATAACAAACACGCTGTGGAAAAGTCTGGCTGCAGCTGAAATGCTGCATTTTAAAAGGGTGGTGGAGTTTATTTCTTACCTGTTCAAAAATGGGAGAAGGGAATTCATCCAGGCCGTGAGAAGTTCTTTGCATCTCCAGAAAGAACCAGAAAGGTGTGGAGAGAGCACATGAGCAGAGCTGGGATGGCTTCCAGGGAAAAAAATTAAGGTTTGAATGTGATTTTTTTTCTTGATCAGAGCATGAGATTAAGCTGAGGCAGTAAAAGAGATTAATATTTTCTGGATTTATGTAGCTGACCCCTCCCATTTTATTTAACTGAAATTTGACAGGAGGTCTGGAAACCCACAGTGGAAATTTCATCCTGGGATTCAGGGAGCAGCGGGTTTATGTTTCATATTCTAGAAATACAAGGGGAAATAGGAGTTCTGTTTCTACAAAATCCAGAAGCTACTTTGCCTGTTCTGTTCTATTTCCTTAGGAAACCGTGAATTCGGGAGAAATCTCCTTCCACGGGCATTTCTCCGCTGGGAAGGTCTTTCACCCCTCACGCCCATGCTGGATTTTAATATTCTGTGCTGCCTGTTTTCTTCCCTCAGATGAGTTGAAGTGCAAAAACACAGTTAAAATGGTGCAGTTACTCATCCTGGGCTCGAATGCAGCCTAATTATGCCACTTCCAAAATTAAGCCCTACTCTTTTAGCCTTCCTGAGTGAATAGCAGCCCGAGAACCAGATTTTGCATCAACTGAGTCATCAGGAAAATTCTGATTGCGGAGCTTTTTGTTGGAAATGGGGATACAAGGAGAGGGCACAGCTGCACCTCTTGAAAGATAAATTGGTTTTTTTTTTGCAACTGGGCACCTTTGAGAGTTGGCTAATGGGATGTCCACGGGCCTAGTGATAATTTAGGGGGATTGCATTCCGTAGAGTGCTGGATATGCCCTGACGTTATTGCTGCAGGAGCGGCTCGGTTAAGGGGTAATTTGTTGCAGTGCTTTGTGATGTAACCACCAGAAAACTGCAGCAGAAATTATTGCAAAGAGGAGATGGGGAATAACGACTGTAATTCACAGTTTGGAAGTGTTTTCCTGGGAAAACCAGGAGGTGTTTGCTGCCTTTGTTCAGTTATTGTTCCCTGAGCATGTGGGAGAAGACACCAGGTTACATGAAAAGGCCAAAGGTAATTCCTAGACATGAAGTGGCCACAGGTAGTAGCATTGATATCCTAGTTTTTCATCACTCCAAGTCCACCATCCTGGTGTGGAAATACTCCACCAGCATCTGTGTTACACAGTTTGGTCATTACGATCCTTAATTTAAAATAGTTTTTAAAAATCCTACCTTTTAAAATTAATTGAATTTTTTGTTTTAATAAATATAACCTCAATATGTTTTACCTGCATTGCTGGACTTGAAAGCATCCTTCTTAATGGAGTATTTTTAGGATAGGATATTGTCAGATTCCCAGGAAATTGCCTGTAGAAGAGCTCTAAGGACATGGAAAACAGCATTTTGAGGAGTGTTTGTTCTATTTTATGGTGACGTTTTCCCATGGTCCTTTATACTTAACTGAGGCAGGATAGATGTGGAAGCACAAAATGAATTAATTGCTTTCTCTCTTCCCTTCATGTTCCTGATGTTGCCCTACCTCCCATTTTAAATACTCTTTACAAATATGTCAGATTTTTGACTGTCACAATAAATTCCACAACACTTGAGCTGTAATTAAAACTTGCTGCTGTGAAATTAAACCTGGTGGGTGAATTTTTTTTTTAATTCTGCTTCCAATAGCGTTTTTGATTTATAAATTAAATTTTAAAATTAATTTATAAATTAAATTTAAAATGTAATTTATAAATTATAAATTATTTTCATTTATACCACACTCTTCAATTCTATCCATAGTTTTTCCACCAGACTTTGGAAGAGGTTGACTTTCTATTTGAATGTTACTTCTTCCAAAAATTAGAGGGGATTTCTAGGAATGTTATAATCTGTGCCAGGTAGTAGGTGGTAAAGTAATAACCTTCAGTAAATATCTGACACTGCTTTTCAATACTGTGGGTCAAGGTGACTTCTGAGAACAACATATTCTTTTTTTTTTTTTTTTAAATTATGATTCACGGGCTGAGTCATAAATTTGGGATGGCTTCCTGTGTTCCAGGCTCTGGAATACTCCCAGCCATGCGAGTGTCATGTTTGCCTCAAGGCCAGAGCAAAATTACAAAGTATTTAATGACTTTTGACTCTGTTTTGAAGCACCTGCAAACTGGGAGGTTGTACTGGGATGGCATGTCTGTATTCCGTGTTCCTTTTATTTTCCCTTGGCTTAGTGTAGTCTAAATCACTGTTTTTCAGTCTTCCTTGGAATTATTTGATGAGGAAAATACTCTTCTCTCTGTGTTTCCACGAGTTCTCCTCAGCAGCAGTAACAATTAGGGGAAAAAAGGAAGGATTTCCTCACTGACCATAAAATCCTTAATATTGTTGTGTGGGAATTTCACTTCCAGTCCTGAACTGTTGCATAACACCAGCGTGTTCTCTTCGGTGGATGGAGGGAAGCCTGGATGCCAATTGCAGTGGAAGATTTTAAAAATAACTCCTTTCTCAGGGATTTTTTTTTTTCTGTCTTGCAGCCCCGGAAGAAAGAGGGATTTTTCACCAGTGCTTTGGAGCCAGTACTTTGAATCTATGGAGGATGTAGTGGTGGAAAACGACACTGGCAAGGATATATCCTTTTATTTCGCAGATTTCACTTGTCATAATCTCAGTGACTGGGGTGGTATCACATGTTTATTGGGGTTCTCTTCAGCTTTTTCATGTGTTTCTTCTCATCCTCATCCATTATGTCCCTTGCAGGGCTCCATACTAGAACTATCCCTTTTAAGCTGTTCCGGGCAAGGCCGTTGTTTCTTTAGTCATCATTCATTTAAAAGGAGTATTTCCAACAGCTCGATACCTTTGTTTGCAGGGAAACACTCAGCAGGTTCCCATCATTCAAACCCCATAAGGATCAAAGCTGCTTATTGATTTTTTTATTAACAACTTCAGCAGGACAACAGGTCAGCCTCGACATCAACACTTAGATGTTGATAAG
The DNA here is from genome assembly GCF_022539395.1 of Myiozetetes cayanensis. Taxonomy (NCBI): domain Eukaryota; kingdom Metazoa; phylum Chordata; class Aves; order Passeriformes; family Tyrannidae; genus Myiozetetes; species Myiozetetes cayanensis. The sequence goes on from NW_026087742.1 coordinate 15,880,434, forward strand.
TACTTCGAAATTTTTGGCCGAGGTGGCGATGCCATCAGAGTCTTCTGGCAGTGCCAGCCAGTTTTTTTTCTGCAGCTATTTCTTCTCCACGATTAGGAAAACCAAACTTTCAGGCTATTTCTCTCCAAATACCAATTTAGTAATTACTCCTATAATCCCAGTAGCATAGGATGCTTTGAAATGAGAGAATTCTCTGTCCTTGTTGTTTTGCACAGCTTTTCATTACAGATTTGTCCAGTTGATCCCATGGATTCTTCATGCCCCAGCCCTCAAAAGGATTCCAGACCAGGTTGGACGGGGCATGGAGCAAGCTGGTCTAGTGGGAGGTGTCCATGCCCATGCCAGGGGGTGGAACTTGGTGAGCTGTAAGGTCCCTTCCAACCCAAGACATTCTGTGATTCCATGATGATTCCATGATTCATGATGTGCACCTTGGCTGTGTTTAATGTGCAGTCCCCTGAGGCCCCGATATGAAATAAAAAGCATAATAGATCTATTTGGATGGGTTGTGCCTATAAACATCCCAAATTTAAGCAAATCTTAGTTATTTGGGATTTTTTCTGCTCCCTTTAGAGAAGCTTCAGCTTTGTTTGAAACGTTTTGGGCAGATGTGAACTGTGGAAGCAGCTGAATTAATGGGTGAGTTGGTGCCCTCTGCTCTGCCCCAGTGACCTGTTGGAGTAATTTGGACTGGGGGGAACCTTAAAACTCATCCAGTTCCACCCCCTGCCATGGGCAGTGGCACTTCCCACTATCCCAAGGTTGCTCCAAACCCTGTCCAACCTGGCCTTGGGCACTTCCAGGGATGGGGCAGTCACAGCTTCCCTGGGCAACCTGTGCCAGGGCCTCCCCACCCTCACAGGGAAGAATTTCTTCCCAATATCCCATCTGACAGTGCCCTGTGGCAGTGGGAAGCCATTCCCCCTTGTCCTGTCCCTCCAGGTCCTTGTCCAAAGTCCCTCTCCAGCTCCCTTGGAGCCCCTTTAGGCACTGGAAGGGATTCTGAGGTCTCCCTGGAGTCTTTTCTCCTCCAGGCTGAACAGCCCCTGTTCTCCCAGCCTGGCTCCAGAGCAGAGGGGCTCCAGTCCCTGTGTCAGCTTAGTGGCTTTCTAGTTTTCTCTCCATTGTTCAATTCACTGTTGTGCACAGGGGGAAAAGGGTGGGGGTGGGAGATGTGGGAATTACAGGGAGGAGAAAAACTGGGCAGGCGGAAAACAACTCTTGAAGCTTAAATTCAGTTACGTTTTGTCCGGGTAATGCTTGAACGTAATCAGAGGGGCAAATGAGTACACAAGGGTAGAAATAAAACAGTATTGGGTATTGCAGGCTCCAAAACACATCCAAGTGACTCTGAGTAACTCTCTGGAATGCCCTTAACTGTTCATACACTTTTCGAATTTACAAAAGCGGGTTGGAGGGACCTGTCCTGCTGCTGTTACACGGTGGAGGCCACTCTGCCCTGTCCTGGGCTGTGTTTACTGTAAGTAAAACTGCTGCTTGAGAGAAACAAATGTGTGTGGAACTGTTACTGTGTGAGTGTGGATTCAGCTCTGGGAAACACAGGAAAACAATATTAGAAAAGATAATAACAATATTATCTTTGTGTGGTTGAGGTCCTGCTGAGAAACCTCCTTTGCTGCTCAAGCCACTCTCTGAAACTCTCTGGAACAAAAACTGAGGTGGTGCCAACCACGAGTGGCTGTGGGGACTGACCAGGCCAGAATTCCTCCATCCCACCCATTCCCTTTGAAAAATGGAGTTAAGGAAGAAAACTGAAGACTTCAAATAAAGTAAAAATCCCTTGCTGTGTTGGATGTTTATTTAGGACCTTTTCAATCCAGCAAATCTTTGAGCTCTCTGGTGTCCTTAACAGATAATAGGATGACTTACATGGAATTGGGACACCTCCATGTTTTCCTTGTGCCATTTAATACCTTTTAACAATTTAATGACATGTTGGTGACTTCTTCATTTCAGTCTCTGCTTAAAGGCTACCAAGAATGACCATTTTGCTGGAGTCATTGCTCTTAAATTCCCAACAGGATTGTGGAGTGATCCTGATGATCTAACCAGAAACTATCTTATAATATGATGGGACATACCAGAAAAATGCTTTTCCAACTGGACTGTAATTCTGGTGTCTGTAATATTTGTTAGTTTTAACACCTGCTACAGAATTATGTTCTTCGTGCATTTTGGAATGAATTTGTTCCAAACAATCAAGTGTTAAATATTTAGGATGAACCAGAGCTTATAAAAACCAACCCAAACCCCTCCTTCAAAATAAAAACAACACAATTTGAGAAGCATTGAGGGTAATCATCTGTAAATAAAATAACAACCTGCAGGAGCAGTGTGTTCCTCTTTTCTCTTGCTGTTTGAGCAGGAACTTCTTGGCGATGAGTCTGGATAAATTTGGATAAAACTCAGGGCACTGGAAGTCCTTCCACTTTCTCACATCACACCATGATCCTCTTTCCTTGCTGCCTACTAACAATAGTCTGATTTTTAGCAGCAGACCTCTGTTAAATTATTGCTATGGTGCATCAGCACCTTGCAGATGGTGGGTTTGTAGTGTCTTTAGGGGCTGGAAAAAATTAACTTCTGGATTCAGTGGGTTTTGGAAGAGCAACTGCTGCAGCCATTTAGGAGCTGAATAACTGAAAAATCAAAATAAAAGAGTTGGGTAGCTTTTGGCATTTATGTGGGTGGTTCTATTAAGAATTCCTCAGCAAATTTCCCCATTCCTGCAGGGCTGTTATTTAAATAATCAATGATTGCTTAACGCAGAGGTCTTCCTGTCAACAAAGAATGCCACTTAATCTCTGTGATATCTGAAATAACTTAGTTAAATTGATCTGCCAACAACAAATAGAGCCTACTTTACCTTAAAAAAAAATTCCTCACTTGTTCCCCCTGACCTCTTTGGACTAATCAATTTTTATACATTTCAACCTGTAAAATTCTGTTGTTTGAGAGCAAACTGAACATGTGGTGCAAAGGAGCTGCTTCATCTTCATGTCAACCATGCAGCCAGGAGTTAATTCTGTACCATCTGGGGCTTGGAGAGGGAGGGAATTCCTTTGGTGTCTGTAATCCCACTGCTGTTTCAGTTTTCAGAGGTGCTGCAGAGCTTGAATTCATGATTTGATGAGTGTTTATAATGTTTGATGCCCAGGGAAATAAATGTCCTCATTAGCAGTGCATGGATGGAGCTTTTGGTTTATTAAGGGTAATTTTATGGAACAGTCTTGCTTGCTCTCTGTAACACCTTGTCCAGTGCGGGTTCAACCACTCTGTTGGCAATGAAGGGTTTTTAGGGAGTGCTTGATGTCGCTAATCCCACACTCTCTGTGCCTCCTTGCAGTCTGCAATCATTAACAGGATCCAGTGTAGGATCGTGGCTTTGGATCTCCGAGGCCATGGTAAGTCAGATAAATAAACCTGGGATCACATCGGTGTGTTACGCTTGTTTTTTTAAAGGTGTAGTGAATTCCTCCCAAAATGACGAAGAAAGCATTTTAAGGCATCCCAATTTTTATTCAAAGCGAGGATGGAAAAGTGGCTTCTGCCAGGAGCTGAGACTCCCTGAACTTCTGTGCAAGGCAGTGGTTGGTTTGTTCCTTCCACCAACTCCTTCCTCTCTATTTCCATGACCTGTAGGTGATTTTTTCCATGAGAAATAAGGGCTGTTCTTTAATTTTAAGATACGTTGCAAATACAGCACAGTTATGGGCAGTATTTCCAACCCATAACTGCAATAACTGTTCCTATTAATTCTGTGTTTCTTAATTATTTATGTTCAGTACGGTAGACTCACTGTTATTATCTGTGCCAAAAAGCTTTGTACACTCCGTGCTCTGAGTCCTGAGAGGGCCTGAAGGTTTTCAACTGAAGTGCATTTAACTTGGGGTTGGTTTTTTTTCTTTTCTAGGAGAAACAAAAGTTAGGAATCCTGAAGATCTGTCTGCAGAAACTATGTCCAAGTAAGGAAGTTTATGCTCATTTTTCTTTTCACAAACCTCTTATTGTCTTTCCTTGATTGAACAGTAAACTAGTCGAGGACATAAAACATTCATTCAGAGAGCTGGGAGATTTCATTTCATGTGATTCTGGTAGTTATCCCATCTTTTCCTTCCTTTTTGGGACAGTTTGAAGTCAGATTCCAAACTGGAGCCATTCTCGGGGTTCCCTCAGTTTGTAACTCAGTGGCTTCTCATCAGAGAGCACTTTAAGCCTACAACGCTTGCTAGAGAGTTTGTAATAGCAGGGGAATGCTTTCCTTGGAGATTCCTGGGGGGATTTTAACCTGAAATCACCAGTTTGGCTCTCCCTCAGTTCCTGGAGCGAGTGTTCAGAGTGGACCCACCTTGGACTGGTGACACCCCCAAAGTCTGGGTCACAGACTGAGATTTTTCAAGCACAGAGAGGGTTGCTTTTTCCAACTACCACGACCTGCTTTGGTATGCAAATCCCCCTCTTGACAAAACTGTAAGAAAAGCAAATACCCACTGTAAAGCACATTATGCTCTGCCTGGTTTTAGTACAAAGAGACTCTTTGCTACCCCAACAGTTAAATCATGAAGGATTTTGTAACCTTCCCATGGACAAATCCACTTGGTTTGTTGTGGGGAGGCCATGTGTGAAATGGATTCTGACTTCCATTGTGTACCTTATTCCTGCTGCTTATGCCTTGTCAGGCCCTGATGTGTTGCTGTCCTGAGGACATGCCTGATGAAATAATTAGAATGTTTTCAGTCCAGAGCAGCACCACTGTGTGGGGAAAACAAGTCCCTTTTGTTTTCAGACCTTTCCCTTCTCTTAGTAATGAGCTTGCAAGTTAATCCTAAATATCTTTTAAATAGGAGCCTTAAGTTAGTGCTGGCTTTATCCTTACTCTTTTAAATCAAATCCTCGAGCAGTTTTCTCTAGCAGAGCAAACAAACCAGTCAACCTATTTTTTCCCTTCTTTTGTGTTTTCAGTACTGCTCAGTGCTCAGGCTCCTCAGAATGGTTGTAGTCAGGAAAGAAACTGGGATGTCTTCAAACTACAGTGCTCTTCAGTAGATTTCAACCCTTAGCTCTGCTGCTGTTTTGGGGGTTGAGGATCACATCATCCAGCTTTCCCATCCTGGGAAAGTGTCGAGAAGTCACAGCTTCAGATTAAGAAGGTTCCTTATGGAAAAGATGGGGAAATTGCCCCTTGCCTTGTGATATCTGTGCTCGTAGAGAGTCAATCTTTTTGCTCATGCCCAGTATTGTTCATCTTTGCCTTGGTCAGTTGGTTCAGTTATTTTCTCCCTCTAATTCCAAACAATTCTTTCAGAACAATGAATTTCTTGCTCTGTGCTTCCATGCAAGAGGATTTGACAGCTTTTTCCTCACCTTTTATTTAACATTCCCACCAGCAAATGTCAACCTAAAATGATTTCCTTGAGGAATCACAAAATTTGGGTTGGGAGGAACCTTAAAGCTCATCTCCTCATGGGTAGGGACACCTTCCAGTGGAGTGGGTTGCTCTAATTTCTTTTAAATAGGTATCTTTTAAATGGGTACCTTCTAAATGAGAACTTTCTGTTAATAAAAGCGGAAATTTCATGGATGTTCAGGAAAGCATTGATTTGAAGGATTTCCTTCACTGATACCGAGATGAAGCAGTGACAGGAGAATAAACTTGTTCCCTGTGGGTTAAAAGACAGTTTGGAGCCAGAAATCTCTCTGGGATCGGTACTTTCTCCTCGTGTGGAGGTGGAGATGCCAACCCTGGTTTGCTCTCCCCCTGGCAGAGACGTTGGGAATGTGGTGGAAGCTCTGTATGGGGACCTCCCCCCCCCCATCATGCTGATAGGGCACAGCATGGGGGGGGCCATCGCGGTGCACACGGCGGTCGCAAACCTGGTGCCGAGTCTGCTGGGGCTGTGCATGATCGATGTCGTGGAAGGTGAGTGATGGGTTCCCTCAGATGGCCTGCCACCCCTTTGGCTGGGCTTACCCCTTCTACTTTTTCCTTTAGCCCCAAATCCCCTGGATACAGAAAGTTTTGCCCAGTTTTTAAACCAATTCTATCCTCCTAAAAAATCCTGCCTGCACAAAAATCTTTCCTGTATGACCCTCCCTTCTTCTCCCTTCTTCCTTCTCCTTTTCCCTTGTTCACTTTTTTCCTGCTAATTGCTTTGAAATACTTTCTTTTTAGTGGGGAAAAGGGTGGCTTTTCCTATAATGCCTGGTGCTAATTAATGATTCCTTCTTATCTTACTATCTGAATGTCCTACCTTTTCAAATACTAATTTTCCACTAATGACCATTGGTTTAGGAACACTGTACTTGCCTTAACAACGTTAAATCCCCGGGGGGAGCTCCAGCTCTCTCTGAAGGTGTTGCAACCAGTTCTGTATAAAGGGATGTGGCAATGATTTCATCAGATGCCACAAAGCTGTAATACTTGCTTTTAGGAACAGCCATGGATGCATTGAACAGCATGCAGAACTTCCTGAGAAGTCGTCCCAAAACTTTCAAGTCACTTGAAAATGCCATTGAGTGGAGGTAAGGGATGGATTAGTCTCTAAAATCACTTGTCTTCCTTGTTTCCCCACCAGCACTTTTCCCACATGAATCTTAAATTCACAGTTACAGCGACAATGGGGCGGGGGTGGTTGAAGTTGACATTTAGCACGAGCCACTCCAAATTCCTTCTGAGAACAGGGTTTGGGAACGGTTTGAGGAAATCTTGAACTGTGCAGGGATTTTGCTCCTGTTTCTGGACCTGCTGGTTCCTGAATCTCTTCAATAAATATTTCTCTCCTATTATTTTTTTCTAGTGTAAAAAGTGGACAAATAAGAAATCTCGAATCTGCCAGAGTTTCTATGGTCGGTCAAGTCAAACAGTAGGTTGCTTTGGGGTTATTTTATTTATTTATTTTTCTGGAGTTCTTAAAGTCACCTAGTCTGTTTTACAATAAATATTTGCTACCTGAGTGCATGTGAAAGGGAAAATTTCTTTGAGCAAAACCCACAAAGATTTAAAAGAAATTCACTGTGTTTAAGAAAGTTTAACTGTTGTGTGTTCCTTGGTTTTCCTGCCTTGCTGCACACCTTAAGAAATAAGTGTTACCTGAGGAGTGATCTGAGGTGGTGGATGGATCAGAGTAACCTGCTTGTGGCACTTGAATCCTTGACATACCTGAAGCCTTTACAAATGTCTCACACTCCGTTAAGAAAAGCTTAAGTTGGTTTTTTGACAACTTCTGCCTCATCTAAGGAGCTGTTGGCATTTCTGTTTGCACAGGGATACATGTGCTGCACATTCACTCAATCCCAGTCTTTCATCCACAGCTCCTTCTAAACTTGAGGGTTTTTTTTTCAGCCAATACCTGAGAAATTTCTGAACACTTTAAATTGAATTCTGGGTGGTTTTTTTGGTTTGGAGTTTTTTCTTTTGGCAAGGAATCAGTTTCTGGGTTTATTTCCACAGGTGTGAAGGGGCTGCCAGTCCTGAATGTCCTAAAGCCATAGTGGAGGGAATTATTGAAGAGGAGGAGGAGGAAGAGGATGAGGATGAGGAAGGGGGAGGCTCTGTCAACAAAAGGAAGAAAGAAGATGACACAGAGGTGGGGAGTTTCTTGCTGTGTTTTCACTTTCCCCTGCAAGAGTAGGCACCAGTAATTATCCAGATCATTCTGATTTGAAAAGGAGCAACTCCAGGGATGGAAAACTCCAAGTCTGAACGTTGAAACAATTTGTGAGCTATTTGTGTTAGTAAAAAATAGCAAATTGATTACCCCGAGTTCCTCACCCTTGTCTTGAAGGCTCTTCTGCTCTTGGTGTAGCTCTTGCTGACTTTTTTGTTCCCTACTCGTGTAGTTGGACTGTGATTTGGAAAGAAATTTGGAGGAGGGAGGGTAATCCCCTGGCCGTGTGTGATCCACCAGAGGGAGCCAGTATTTTTATGTATATTTATATATATGTGCACTTCCAAGTGACTCCCTGAGTTCATTTTCTTCCTGCTGTTTTCCTGATCACTAATGCAGAACTCTCTCTCTCCTCCCTGCAGACAAAGAAGGAGCATTTATACACGTGGCGGATTGAACTGGCTAAAACAGAGAAGTACTGGGATGGCTGGTTCAGGGGTTTATCCAACCTCTTCCTGAGCTGTCCCACTCCAAAGCTTTTGCTTTTAGCTGGTAGGTGTCTCTCCCAGTCCTGTTTAGGTGTTCAGTGACACCCCACTTGTATTTAAGAGAATAGGGTCAACATTTGGCTGCTGTGTTTCTCTGGGAATAGCAAACTTGCCTCTTCCACGTTGGCTTTTCCATGTCTTTTGAAATACTGTGGTGTGATTTCAACTCCTCAAGTGAAAGTCAGATAGAGCTATAGGCCCTTTTTGTACCTTAGTAGGAAGTAAAGTGTGCAACTAAGATAAATCTCCTTTGAAGTTTAGAGAGGGATGTGCTCTTGGATTTTTTGGCTGTGTTTCTTCACTGTCACCTCACTCTCTCGAGGTGCAGCAGTGAAATGTCCTCATGGGTGGCAGACGTGTTTATTTTGTGTTTTCCAAGCTAATGTCTCTTTCAAAATGCAGTGGTGTTCTCTCTGGCTTTTCTCCAATATATCTGTTTGTTTGATTGCAGGTGTTGACAGGCTGGATAAAGATCTGACCATTGGGCAGATGCAAGGTAAATATTTACTATTGTTACTCCAGCCTTACTGTAATGCTGGTTTTAGAGGACAGCTTGTTGCTATGGGTACAGTCTATATCCAGACAAATGTGCATTAAAGAATTAGCCCATCCCAAAGTGTTCTTTAACTCCTGTGCTTGAGGAAAGGTGGGGAAGTTGAGGAGGAAGAAGCTGAATTTTTGTTCAGTCCAGTGTTCAGTGTTCCAGCAGTGGAGCTCCCACATTTCTCTTGGATCCCACTGTGTGTGAGGGCTTCTTTCTAGTCCATTATTCCCCTTTCTATCTATATTCCTGATGTTCCTATGCAGCACACCTGCAACCATCTAAAATTGTCCCATCTCCTGGTGTTTTTGGCAGACATCAGACCAAGATTAAGCATCTTCATTAATGTTTTGGGATTTGGGCTGGTTTTTTAACCAATCCCAGCTTTCCAGAGCAACCAGTACTGGAAAATAGTATTGGATAGCAGGATAAATGTTACTATAAGATAGATTTATAACAGTTCCAACTCTGAAAGAAGTTGCATTGAGAAACTCTGAGAAGTTTAACTTCATTTTAACTCCTGGGAACCAGCTCTAATTACACCTGGGGAACACGAATTATGCAGCTGATCCGTGTTTTCTTTGGAGCCCATCTCCTGTTTGTCTTGTACAGTTTGCCCAGACTTCCATGCCTTCCCTGGTCCCTCTTTGCCAGATGCATTTAGTGAGATTTCTTGGCAAAGAATGTGAGATCCATGTGCTGACTCTTGATCCACAGGGAAGTTCCAGATGCAGGTCCTCCCACAGTGTGGCCATGCAGTCCATGAAGACGCTCCAGACAAGGTGAGCCCCACCATGGGATTAAAGCTACTCTGTCTTCCCCAGGTTAAATGCAAAAGGGATCTGTTCTTTACCATGGAGCAGAGGGGTATTTTTTTTTTGGCACGACAGCTGGCTTTTCACAAATAGCTTGGAGTTTGAAGCTGGCTGGAAAGCCTGGGCTAAGATGTTACATGCTGGGTGCGGGATGTACCTAATTCTTCCCAGTGTGGATTTCTTATCCCTGCCTTTCCTCATGCAGTTCCCCACTATCCCATGCACCAAGCTGCAGCTTTAGGGGTTGGTCTGTGTTTTGTTGAATTGAGTGGCTCACATTTTCCAAATGGAAACCAAATGTTCCTGAAACAACTTTCAGACTGACGGAGCAGCGCTGCTTCTGGGCACTGCTGGAATTAGTGTCCACACAGAAGCAGGAATGTGGTTGGGAACATGTCTGTTTTAAAGCTCTGACAGCTGTGACTGTAAAACTCAGCCTTTCTGTGCTTCATTTCACAGTCTGAAATAGGTATTTTTATCTAAACGTACTGATACTGGGATATTGGGAAGAAATGCTTCCCTGTGAGGGTGGTGAGGCCCTGGCACAGGTTGCCCAGAGAAACTGTGGCTGCTCCATCCCTGGAAGTGTTTAAGGCCAGGCTGGATGGGGCTTGGAGCAACCTGGTTTAGTGGAAGGTGTCCCTGCCCATGGAACCGGGTGAGCTTTAAGGTCCTTTCCAACCCCAAACCATTCCATTATTGCTGCTGTCATGTTATTGTCTTCCTTTGTTCTTTATAGGAATAACTTGCATTGTGGTTTTACCAGACCTTGTTTTAAGAATTACTGAAAAGGGTGGAGAAAAAGTTTGGTCAGCTCTTGATTGTGAGATCAGTGTCAGAGTCAAGGTGGAAGCATTTTACATATTTATATATATATGTATGTATATATATGTGTGTGTGTATATATATATATATATAAGCATGTTGTACAGAGCTCTTATTTAAAGGAACAAACTTGACTCAGCAAGAGACCCCCAAGGACGTGAACTCTTGTTGGGAATACTGCAGGTTTGGAAAATTGCCTGAATTTCTTGTTCTCTTTGTGCCCCTTTAAATCCTGCCCCATTTTTTTTCCCCGTTCCCTCAGGTCGCTGAAGCTGTTGCAACATTTCTGATCCGTCACAGGTTTACAGAGCCCATCGGAGGATTCCAGTGGTAAGGATTCAGGGAAACTGGAGCTGTGCTGCCCTTGAGCAGAACTTTTGCTCCTGCTGCCAATTTGGCTCTCAAGGTGGGAGGTTGGAATTTTGGCATAATGCTAAAAACCACAGGTAAACAAACAGCTCTGAGTCACAGCCATTAATGCATTTGATGTTTGTGTGTTCCCTCTGAATTTCTCATGTCCCTCTGAATTTCTCCCCCTTGGAGAGGAGGAGCAAAGCTGATTCCTTCCTTTATAACCTTCCAGGCAAGGAAAATGACAAATTTTATGGCATTTAGCTTAAATAATATTTTATTTAAGTAATCAAGGCCTTGCAAACAACTTCCATCACACTTCTTTGGCTAAGAAATATTGATGAGATGAGGCAGATAAAGCTGTGTACTTCACTTTCCAGACTTTCTGTACTTATCCCATGTGTTTTCCTATCAAAATGAACTATGGAAGCCAGGCCTATGTGATCAGCAGTGAGAGGAGGGTGTGACTGATAAGGTTGAGTGGAAAAACTCCCAAAGTCTTAGTTAAACCTCAGAGAAAGTGTTTTAGGATCATATTTCAGGTGAGTGGTATAATCCTGAGAAGTCTTCCTGCTTTTAGCTAAGAATTCCCCAACAAAAACTGGAAGCCCCAGAATGACACTAGACTAGCAATGCTAAAGAGTTATTGCTGCATGACCTCTTCCTTTTTCTTCCTTTAGCCAGTATCTTTGGGGATGAAACAGTAGGAATGCAGGACTGGGAACTGCATATTTTAAGTCCAGTGAAAGCATATGGTGTAGGTTGATGGAAGAGAGGGAGAAGACTAAAGGACTTTGCAGCTAAGTTTAGGGTATTGCAGAATCTGCAGAGAATACTTGTATTTTAATATGGGATCTTTCTTCCACTCTCTTTTTTTTTCCTCCTAGTGTGTTTCCTGCTTGTTAATATCCTGGTGTTCTCCAGCACTGAATCCTATTGTAAATAAACTGCACCAGAGGCCACTGTGATGTATCCATATGCTCTCATCTCCCAGTCCAGCAGCAGTGGGAAGTTGGTGTGAGATTCATCCCCTAGAACTAGTTCTCCAGTCTAAATTCTTAGGGACTTCCTTGCTGGGAAGCAGCTTCTACTGAAGACCATGAAAAGCTCTTCAGGCCCTTGGGAGTGGGATCCTCCTCTCTGCTGCCACAAGGAAAGACCTCCTGGAATCCCAAGTCAGTCGATCAGACCAATCTCCATCAATTCTCAGGCTTTCTTGGACCCAACTGCAGAAGGGCCGTGGACAGTCCAGATCCACCAAAGGCTTTGCAGCACAGCCAAAGGCTTCGGGATTTCTCTGTGGAATCATCTTGGAAGTGCCCCTTAGGTTTGGGTTTTATATATTCACATTCTCTTTCCCCCAAAGCAAATGAGGAATTGGCTTTGTTGAAAGCTCAGGTTTCATCTCACCGACACGGTTAAGGTGTGGGAAGAGCCTAGAGGACACTTTCCTGGGAAAAGTTGGATGGGATTGTATCTCAAAAAGGTGAGGGGGAGCCCTGAGCTCTGTTTCAGTCTGGGCAGTTTTCTTAGTACTTTTTTCGAGTCCTTTCTGGGAAGAATAGCCTGGATAACTCCATCTACTGCAGACACATCCCACGAAGGGGACGCTGGGGCCTGCGCTGATGGGACAGACCCAAGAGGGCCAACAGGTTGTTCCTGCCCCGGCACGTGTCTGTGCTTCCCTTTTTATAGCTGCCACACACAGCCAGGCATTGCTCGGCATCGCTGGAATGGCTGTAGGTGAAGCCCTAGGAGAGCTTAGAGTCAGTCCTGCTGATGTGGATGCAGAGGTGAGGCAGCTGCTCCCCCAGAATTGGAGGAAGGACCTTGTTTCCACTGTCACTTCCTGGATCATTTTGCTGCCTGCCCTCCGGAATTCCATATACACAGAGAGCTTTTCTTCAGGGATAAATGATCCCTAGACAGAGTCACTCGTGAGTGTAAGAGCAGGCATGTTTTGGAGCAGTTTTCCTCGATATTTTCCCAGTGGATATCTGAAATCCCTTTTTTCCTGCCTGGTGTCCATCACCCTTTGCTGCTGTAGGATGATTTTTGTGATTTGGGAGCTGCCATTTGCATCCATGTGTATATCCCATCGACAAGAGCCATCAGGAATTTTTGGTATTTGAGAGAGGTGCAGGTGGGGCAAAGGGTTTAACTTTGAACCTGGTGGAAATCCACTCATGTCTGATTCACTGGCCACAGGAGTCCTGGCCTTGCTCCTGACACATCAGGATGGGAAATGCCTGGGTTAGGGACAGGAGAAGCTCATTCCAGAGAGCTCTTCTCCCTCCTGGCACTTTGGCCATCAGGTGATTAAAGGGAATTGCTGGCTCCCAGCACTTCCCTCTGTAATGGTCACCATGTGAATGATTGCATTAATTTCCTGTGGCCATGATGTCCAACCCTGTTCCTTATGGATTCAATGGATCTTCAATAATTGAGACGCAAAATAACACCTTCCCGAGACATATCCTGAAAATTGGCAAAACTCTCTTTTCCAGGTGACTCCTTTGTTCAAATTGTTCGGGATTAAATAATATAGTATGTGTGCATCCAAGAATCTCACTTCCTGGGGTAATTAAGCCTGTGATCATAGTCCTGAGTGATCCTCGTGAATTCACATTCCTCCTCTGGAAGTTAACTTGGAGAATCCAAGGGATTCCTCGCGTTACCTCTTTCGTTTATGAGATCTGAAAAATAAATCCCAACCACACCGAATACTCTGTGGAAAGCAGATCAATCCTGGATTCTCTGCAGGCGCCACTGGAAAAAGGATGACTTTTGGAATCCTGTTGGTGAGGCCTGTGGGGCCCGTTTGGCCTGCAGGGCCTGTGCGGCCTCTGAAGCCTGTGGGGCCCACAGGGCCTGGGAGGCCTTTGAAGCCTGTGGGGCATATGTAGTCTAGGGGGGCCTGTATGGCCCTATGGGGCACGTGGGGCCTTTGTGGCCTGTGGGGCCGTAGGATTCTGGTTTGTTGTTTAACACTGGAGAGGTGAGTGAAAAGAAAATAAATGTTTCAACAGCCTATTTAATGGTGCGTCGCTCTGTGCTGAGCTCCCAGCCCTGCCTTGCCTGGAATTAGGTGGGAATAGTTCAGGGACTGGTGCTGGATTTGGAAAAAAAAAAAAGGGATTCCAGAGACAGCAGCAGTGTGGGAGTGGGTGGAGGGGAAATTCCTTTCGGTTCCGTCGAGCCATGTACATTCTTGAGACTGTACTTTTGTCTGAGAAGTATTAATGCTCCTGCTGCAGTTTCCAGGGAGCTCCAGGCTGGGCTAAATGGGATTTAGGTAGAGGGATAGCACAGGCTGTGAGAAAAGGGACTGCAGAGAGAAGGAATATTCTGTTCAGCTCATGAAAAACGAGCACAGAGTGAACTGTCCCCAAACTCCCAGCTTTTCACTGCATTTTTCCTGCAGCCTTTGGATTATTTAGAAATCACACTTGCTTTTGTTGCAGTTGTTGGATTGAAGATAAGTGGAAACTTTCCCTGTGGAAGATCCCAAGGCTTGGCAGGAGCATGACATGGAGTTTGGGAGGCTGGTTTGTAACAGGCTTTGCTTTAATTTAATAAGTTAAATAAATAAATGAAAAAATGAGGCCTAGGATGGGTTTTGCCAGATTATACACACCAGAAAAAGCCATCAGTGACTGGATGGAGCACTGGGATTGTTGGAAAAAGATTATTTCCTCTATTGCTAAAGCATGTGGTCTTGCTTTGAATGAACCAACTCTTGAACGAGGAATGAAAACTCAGGCCTGGGGTTTTCCACGTGGAATTCTCCCATCAGGCTGTGATAGGGCATTTGCAGAGGGTAATGCATTTATGGGCAAAGTTGTTATTTTTCCCTTTTTTGGCCACAGAAAGGCCTGGAAAACCTGAGGAAGCCTGTTCCAGCCAGAGCCGTGCATTGCAGGGCAACACAAACCTTGAAAAATCCCCCCCCAGGAGGGTGGATTAGATATTAGGAAGAAGTTCGTTTACAGTTGTGGCCCTGGCTCTGGTTTTCCAGAGAGATTGTGGATTCCCCATCCCTGGAAGTGTTCAAGGCCAGGTTGGATGATGCTTGGAGCAATGTGGTCTGGTGGGAGAGAGTTGGAATTGGATGGGCTTTATAGTTCCTCCCAACCCAAACTACTCTGATTCTGTAACTTTGGCACTGACATTTATCCTGCCCTCCACTATTCCCTTTACTCTTGGGAGCAGAAAGGCCTGGGAAAAGAGCCTGGCAACCAGTGATTCACTGGTTTGAACTGGTGCTCCATGCTCTTGGAAATCTAGACCTGGATCTTCAGCTGAGGTCAAAAAATAGAGTTTTTGGGTTGTCCCTTCCAAGAAATCCTGGCCCTGGTGCATCTACTACCCATCTCACAGCCTGGAAGTGCCCTTTGTGTTGCCCAATCCTGCATCCCTTGGTTGTGTCATCCGTAGGGACCCGTCTGATGGCACCGTGTCCGTAAGGCATCCCAGAACAGCGGGATAGGGATAGGTGTTTGATCCAGGCTTTGCTGTCGGATCCTTGGTCGGTTGTGGCCGAGCATTCCGAGTCCGGCAGGGTGACCTTTTACCACGTGCTGCTATTCCCAGATGGAAAATGTGTATGCGTGTGTGTGTGTGTGTGTGTGAGTTCTCCAGAGACCGCGCGCCGTGTCCCGTGTCCGCCACATCCTGTTCCTGTCTTGTTCCGTGTCCGTTTCCCTCGCCTACAAATAAAGCATTTGTGAAAAGCCTGGAGTAGGAATTCCTGCTTTCCCTTCAGCTGTGGTACTTGGGCTCCTCGGAGAAGCCAGTGGAGGAAGGGTGTTGATCCAGCTGTTCCTGTGCCATCCCCAAGCCTTGGGTTTTTCTGGTGACTCATGGAAGCCTCTTGTCATCCGAAATGCTCCTCCATCCCTTCTCTGCACTCTAAGGTGGGGGAAAGTGGGGAATTTAGCACCAGCTTTTGCTCTTTCCGCTCTTTTCCATGACCAACTCCCACGTGTACAGAAACATCTGGAAGTAATAAACCACGGCCCTCGGGCTGCTGAGTAACCTGTGCTCTGTCCAACCATCTCTGAGTCCTGGCGTGGTTGTTCCTCTTTGAAAAAGCAGGAATTTGGGGAAACTGGAAATCTTCCAGGCTGTTTTCACATTCAGACAGGTTTAACAGACCCCCGAAGGGCTCCTGGAGCCTCTTCCCAGTGCTCCAGCTCCTGTTGTCCTGCCTGAACGCTGCTCGCAGCTCCCCTCCACTCCTGTGTGCCTATGGAAGGGTTAAGCCAGGGCTGGATAGCAGCCAAGGAGTGATAAATGCACATTTTTTAACTGAAAGTGAGCAGGAGAGCCCTTGGGAGAGGTCTGCCTGCTGTTTCCATCCCCCTTCATTATTTTTATCCTTTTTTCTTCCAGTTAGGAAAGAGCCTGAGAGGTGACGTGGTTGCCTCGGCCCCCGTGGGGAGCTGGGGGCATCCCAGAGGATTTGAATCTCATCCAAATGTTCTTAGATGAGGCTGGATGGACACAGAGTTTCTGTGCCAATGGTGTCCTTCAGCGAGACCCTCACTTCATCCGGATTGTTTCTCCTGGGAAGTGCCTAGGGGGATCAGCTGCCCAATCTCCAGGCGCTGCTGGAGATCCTGGCTCTCTCCTCTTGGCCTTCCAGTCACTGAAGAGCTGTGGTTGCAGCAGAAGGGGAATATGTCTGCGGGCAGGCAGGGAGCCAGGAGGGCTGGAAGGAGCTGCCATCTCCCTGAGACTGGATTCTGGCATCCTAAGAAATGGATGGGAGCACAGGGATCGAGGTTTTGGCACCCCAAAACAAAGCTGGGATCCCTGAGACCGGATTTTGGCACCTCAAAGCACAGATGGGAGCTCTGAAAGTGAGGTTTTGACACCCCAAAACAGAGTTGGGATCCCTGAGACTGGATTTTGACATCCCCAAACAGCTCTGGGAGCCCCAGGATTAGGTTTGTCACCCCAAAAGAGACTCCAGCTTAGTGCCCTTTCACTTTATTTCCACACAATTTGGTCATGGCTGAGCAAGTGACATCCCCCCACCCCGGATCACCCCCCACTATGTTTCCACCCACTTCCTCCCTCCCTCTCTCGCTCCAGCCTTGGGAACATGCTGTGCTGGGATGGCTTTGCCACATCCACGATCCCACGATGGCTCAGTCCCACGGGTCGGCACCACATGGCCGCCGGAACTCCTGCCCGTGCTCGTGGATCCACTTATTCGCCACTGGAAGGGACAAGGACACAGATCCCGGTCTGTCCCTGTGCTGATACTGGGGACCTTTTTTCCTGTTATCCAGGATTTTTGTGTGTTCCCCGCCCATCCAACCCTTTGTCACCCCAGGGTGACACCCAGCAGTCTCTCTCACCCCACTTGTCCCCAGCCAGGACAGGGCAGCCGGCGTGGAGAGTGTCACCATCACCGTTCCCGTTCCTCCGCAGGTTCCACCAGAAAAGAGCGGCATTCTGAGGAGCAGAGACTGGATTTTGGCACCCTAAAGCAGAGCTGGGATCCCTGAGACTGGATATTTTGGCATCCCAAAACACAGGTGAGAGCTCCAGGGTTAGGGTTTGGCACCCCAAAGCAGAGCTGGGAACTGCAGGATTTGATGCCCCTCAAAAGGAGCCAGAGCCCAGGGCTGAGCTTTGGCACCTTAAAACAGGGCTGGTATCCCTGAGATTGGGGTTTGGCACCCCAAAATAGATCAGGGAGCCCTGGCTTGAGATTGAGGTTTGGCACCCCAAAACAGAGCTGGGAGCTGTGGGATCAGGGTTTGACACCCTGCAAAGGGAGCCAGGAGCCCCAGGGCTGGATTTTGGCACCCCAAAACAGGGCTGGGATCCTTGGGGTTGGAGTTTAGCACCCCAAAACAGGGCTAGCATCCCTGAAACTGGATTTTTACATCCCAAAACAGTGCTGGGAGTCCCAGGGTTAGGATTTGTCACTCCAAAACAGAGCTGGGATCCCAGAGAAAGGATTTTGGCATCCCAAAACAGGGAGATCTGGGGTTTAGGTTTGTCACCCCAAAACAGGGCTAGGAGCCCCAGGATTGGGGTTTAGCATCAGAACAGGCTCGAGCACAATTCCCTGCAAGAGCTGACATCCTGGGAGCAGCATCCCCCCCTTCCCTGCTCCTGGGGGTTCAGTGGGTCCCCCTCACCTTGACCACAGGCACGCTGAAGTTGGCGTAGATGAAGGCGGTGGAGCCCCCAGCCTCCACTGCACTCAGCTGGAAAAGGAGCAAAAACAGGAGCCATGGTTGTCCCTCTTCCCAAGATCTAGCTGCTGTGCACAGGGAAACTGAGGCACGACTCCTCCCTCGGTCCCCAACTGCATTTCCCTTGCTTTGTCACCCCACAAGTTCTGAAATACTCCCCAAACGTTGGCGTTTAACACCCCACTGCAGCATTGGAGGGCTGCCCTTGCCCATCTCGCACCCCGTTCACTCTGAACCCTACTGTGACCGGCAGGGCCGTGTCTCCAGGTGTGGCAGTGAGGGAGGACTCACATAGATCATGACTGTGGCGATCCTGTTGCCCGACTTCATTCTGTAAAGGGGGCTCTTCCTGGACTGCTCCAAGAGTGACGAGGTAGGAATGGTCAGTCCCGTGGGAACAGTCCTGTGCTGATGCACCTCAGCCCAGAGGCACCTCATGCCCCAACAGCTCCGAGCTGCTCCCCCTCCCTGTGAAATCCCTCCCTCTCCCTTCTTTTCTCCCCCTCCTTCCTTCCCTCTTCCCTCACCTCCTTCCTCCCTCCTCCCCCTTCCCAGGCACCCACCCAGGGATCACCATCCTGGGACCACCCACCCTGCCAGGGTCCATCTCCAGGAACATTCTGAGGGACCACCCCAGGGTTCACCTCCGGGAACCACCCCATGGTGCACCTTCAGGAACATCTGAGGAATCACCCCAAAGACCATCCTCAGGGTCCATCTCCAGGAACATGAGGGACCACTCCAGAGCCCACCCCATGGACCACTTCCAGGAATATCCCAGAGGCCACCCCAGGAGCACTCCAAAGAGCACCCCAAGAACACCACAGGAACATCACCCCACGGCCCACCCGTGGCCCTCCCCATAGTCCGCCCAGGCAGCTCCCTGACCGTGGCGTGGTCGAAGTGTGGCTCATAGTGGCCTCCCAGCCCGTAGTTGACCACTTGCAGGTACTCTGCGTAGGGTGGCCGCAGGTCCAGGCCGGTGACGGCAGCGATGCGCCGATCCAGGGCCCTCACCACGGGGTCAGCCGTGTCCTTCAGCCACGCACTGCGGGACCACCACACCTTCAGCCCCCCGATTCAGGCTGGGCTTAGCCCTTGTGGCGCTGCTGGAGGCACCAGGCCTGCCCAGTGTGGCTCCACTGCCACCTCGGTGGTGGCCACGGTGGTGCCACTGGCTGGAGGACAAGGCAGGGGCTGACTCCCACCTCTGGCTTATCCGGTACTCGGCTTTCTGCTGCTTCTCCCCAGAGGCGACCACGGATCTCTGCAGCTGCAGGACAAATGGGGGAGGTTGCTGCACATGGGGACCCTCACACCGAGCAGAGACCCCAGTCAGGATCGAAGCTGGTGCTTGCCAGTGGTTGCCAAACATCCCCACCCCAAGGTGTCCTACAGATCCAACAGGTGGGTATCACCAAGTCAGGCTTGGTTAGGAAGTGGTTTAGGTGCACGTGTGAACTTGATTTCTCCCCAGAAAATCTTTTGTCTGGCTCATAATCCCAAGGGTCTCATAGAATCACTGACTGGTTTGGGTTGGAAGGGACCTTAAAGATCATCCAGTTCCACCCCCCTCCATGGGCAGGGACACCTTCCACTAGACCATATTGCTCCAAGCCCTGTCCAGCCTGGACTTGCTGGAGAAGGCTTTGGCTGAGCTTTGCCTTAAAACCCCTCCTATCTCTGCATTCAGCTCTCGGGACGCCCTCCTCCAGGAAGGAGACATCCCTGGGGACAGGGACGGCTCACCCAGGGCCCTGCCAACCACTTGATGGTCTCAGCCTCAGCATCGCTGATGAAATCATGGTACAGAGCCACATAGGGTCGGATCCTGACCATCTCCTTCTTGGCAGGCTGGAGGAGGAGGTAGGGATTGCTGTTGGTCTCATAGGAGCAGCCAAGCTGCAGGAGCTGCTCTGGGGCTGGCTGGGAAGAAAGGGGACAAAGGAGGGCATAAGGGGCAGGGAGGTGATAAGGTGGTTGGGGGGTGACCATGGCCCCCCCTGCTAGCCCCACCTGCCCCCTGGGGCGCTGGCACAGCTCCTCGTAGGTGTCCCGGCTCTGCAGGCGGGTACTGTTGGGGCGTCTCAGAGGTCTGGCGCTCACCCCGTCCCCATCTCCAGCAGCTTCTCATACTTGGCCACGTTCCTGGTCACCCTTTGATTACTGGGATCTGCCGGAGAGGTGGTGTCACCCAAAATGCCATGTCCCCATCACCCCCCTTCCCTGGGGAACTGCCCCATGTGGGGGCAAGAAATGGGGTGAAGGAAGCTGTTGTCACGCAGAGCTGATGGGGGCATACCAAAACCTCTCCCCTCATCCTTCTGCAGCCAAGGTTGTCCCACATACCGTAGTGGAGAAACTCCCTGGAGAGGCTCAAGGCATGAGAGATGTTTCCAGCCTGGATGGGGGAGTGGAGAGGCATGAGCATCCCCTCTCTGTGGTTTGTCTCTATGGATACTGTGGGGATGGAGGGGGCTTGTGGCTGTACCATGAAGTAGGAGAAGGCAAGGTGGTCCAGAGCATCCTCCAGGCTGCTCCTGTCCTCCGGGTTCCAGCTGCCATAGGAGAGGCGGAAGAGGCTGACGGCCTCCTCCAGCCACGCGATGGAGTGGTAATAGTTACCTGTGTCATAGGCTACCTGTGAGGCAACACATCACCTGGACCCGCCAGCTGGGCCATCCTGGCCTGCATCCTGTCCCCTTCCCATCCCATCCCATCCCATCCCATCCCCTTCTCTACCATCCCACCACATCCCCACCCTTATCCCATCCTGACCCATCCCATCCCCTTCTTATCCCATCCTATCCCCATCACCATCCTCATCCCAATCTCAACCCTATCTCCTTCCACCCTTGCCTTACCCTGTCCTCTCCCATCCCATTCTATCCCATCCTCATGCCATTCTATCCCACCCCATTGCACCCACCCATCCTGTCCCATTACATCCTGTCACTTTCTTATTCCCATCTCCATCCCCATTCCCTCCCACATCATCCCCATCCATTCTGCTCATCTCCATCTCCCTTTCCGTCTCAGTCTCCATCCCCATCTGCACCTGCACCTCCATCTCTTCCCAAGCGAAGAAAACGCAATGTCTATCCCTATGGAAGCAATGTCCTGGGCTGAAAAAGCTTTGTGTGGGGTGGTGGGGCTTGCCCTCACCTTTCCCACATGGAAGCAGTCGTCGGCGGACAGGGAGACGCGCCGGTTGGGGCTGTAGAGGGGCAGGTGGTCAGTGCCAGATCTCTGGAAGATGCCGCTGGCCAAACCCTTGACACTGAGGGCGTAGACGTCCTGCAGCCGCATCAGCGCCCGGGCGGCTCCGTCCAGGTCCTCGGCTCCAGGCAGCTCCTGCTCCACCTCCCTGAGACCAGCATGGAGTGCTGCAGGGTGGGAATGGGGTGCAGGTTTTGGGGTGTAATCACCCCTGTCAGCCCTTCTCAATCCCTAGGGACCCACATCCATCCATTCTCCTTCTTCTCCATCCATTGTGGTCCTTCACATGTTCCACTCCCTTATCCATTTGCCTGCTCCTCCAACCGTTCTTCTGCTTCTCCACCTGCTCTCCTCCTCCATCCATTCCCTTGCTCCTCCACATGTTCCATTCCCTCATCCATTCCCTGGGTTCTCCATCCATTCTGCTCCTCCACCCATTTTATGGCTTCTCCATCCATTCCCTGGCCCCTCCATCCATTCCCTGGCTATTCCATCCATTCCCTGGCTCCTCTATCCATTCCCTGGCTATTCCATCCATTCTTTGGCTCCATTCTCCTGCTCCTCTATCTGTTAACCCTTCTCCTCTGTCCATTCTTGTGCTCTTCCACATTCTGCTCCTCCACCCATTTACCTCTTCTCCATCCATCCATTCCCCTGCTCCTCCACCCATTCTTCTCCTGCTCCTCTACCCACTGACCTCCTCCGTCCATTCTCCTGCTCTTCCATATGTTCTGCTCCTCCATCTATTCTCCTGCTCCTCCACCCATTCCCCTCTGCTTTTCCATCCACCCTTTCCTCACCACTTCCTGGCTCTGCCAGGTGACAGAGGGGACACGTGGCCATACCCTGGGCATTCCTGGTGGCCTCGTCGCTGTAGATGATGTTGAGCCAGTCGGAGTGGAGGCGCTTGATGAGGCTGAAGGCCAGCAAGGGATTGTCCACCGAGGCCTCGGGGTCCTGGTGCAGCACCTGGACCTTCTCATAGAACCTACAAGGCACCCACTGGGTGACACCTTGATGCTCCTCAGTGGTCACACCCCCGGGGTGGGGGCTGAGTCCCCCCATCCTTGGGTGGCTTTGCCTCGGTGTCCACTTTTGGGCCAAAGCCAGAGCTGAGGGATTGTCCACCCGCATCCCTGGTGGGTGCGTGGGATGGGCTGTGCCTTGGGGATGCTGTGAGTCACATCCCCGGGGGTGGGGAGGCCATGTCCCCGTCCAGTGGCACGGCTGGGGGGCCCACAAGCAGTGTACGGTCTGAGCTCCCCATCCTCTTTCAGTTGGGGGCACCCCGAAAATCGGGTGCTGCGGGGAGGTGGAGATGGATTAACCCCCCTCACTGCCAGGGCATCACCCACCCTTGGGGCTGGGTGGGCAGGATGGGCGGCTGGAGGGGAGGGGACGCTGCAGGTGCCCCCACGCGTGACCGCGGCGGGGTGGGGAGTCTGCAGTACCTGCGGAGGCGGCGGAGGCGGGCGTTCTCCTCCCGCAGGTAGGACCGGAGCCGGCGGAGCAGGCGGCGCTCGGCGCCCAGCGCTGCTCGCACGCTCAGCATCGCCGAGAAGGTTTCGGCCGGGGCGGGGGGCGGCAGCAGCGCCAGCAGCGCCCCCAGTACCCCCAGTGCTCCAAGTGCCCCCAGTGCTCCAAGTGCCCCCAGCGCCTCCAGTGCCCTCAGCGCCCCCAGTGCCAGCAGTGCTCTCAGTGCTCCAGGTTCCCCCAGTGCCAACAGCACGCAAAGAATCCTCAGTACCCTCAGCGCTCCCAGTACCTCCGGTATTCCCAGTGCTCCCCGTCCCAGCAGCGCCCCCAGCACTCCCAGTGTCACCAGTGACCCCAGCTCCAGCGCCCGCATCCGGCCGCCGCCGCCGCCGGAGAAAGGAGGGGGGAAGGGGCGGAGAGGCCCCGCCTTTATGGGGGAAAAGGGGGGTAGAGGGGTGGGGGTTTCCCGGATCCGCCACGCTGGCTGGGGAGGGGAAGGGTGGTGCTGTTCCCCCTCTTGCCTGTCCCTGTCCCCATCCTGCTTGTCCCTCTCTTGTCTCCGTCCTGCCACAAACTAATCCCGCCTGTCCCTCTCCCTATTCCCTGCTGGTCCCATCCTGCCCTGTCCTCAGCTTCATTTTGCCTGTCCTGCTCCTGCCTGTCCCCATTTTGTCCTCTGTCTCCATCTCACCCTGTCCCACTTTTGTCTGCCCTCATCCTGCCTGTCCCTGTCCCTATTCTATCTTGCCCCCATCCTACCTGTCCCTTTTCCTGCCTTGCACTCATCCTTCCTGTCCCCATCCCATCCTACCTTTTGTCTGTCCCCAAACTGTTCTGGACTCATCCTGCCTGTTGCTGTCCTCTGTTCCCATCCCATCCCCATCTTTCCTGTCCCCACCCTGCCCTGTGCTCAGCTGGACTGGCCCACTCCTGTCTCTCCCCATCCTGTCCTGTCCCTATCCCATCCTTGTCCCCCTCCTATGTGTCCTCTGCTGCCTGACTCCACTCTGTCCTGTCATAATCCCATCCTGTCCCCATCCCATTCTGTCCTGTCCCTATCCATCCTGTCCCAGTGGGTTGAGGGTGGCGGGTTGGGAACATCCCACTTCGTTCCCAATCAATATGTGGACACTCACCATGGAAGAACCCTTTTTAGGAGAAAACCCTGTTGGAGGAGGTGCTCAGGTACCCCTTCTGTGGGGACAGCACCACAATGGCACCCCAAAGTACCCCCAGCCCCTGGAACCCTGGAGCCTCCCAGGGAAAATGGGCCAGAACTGGCTGAATTCCCAAAAGCAGGGCCAAGAAATGGGAAGTGTGGTTTTCCGAGGGTGCCTGCGCTGAGGGGCTGTGAGGGGCCAGCCCTGTTCTCCACCATGGGGTGATGAGTGCAAAGACATGATGGGTGCAGGGCTTTTCCCAGTTTTTTTTCCCCAATACTGGTTGGATTTCACCTGCTTTGGGAGGACTTTATTTGCCAGCAGCACAGGACTGTGAGGTTGCTGTCGCCGTCAGGATGCCACAACCCATTCCTATGGAGCAGAATAAAAAAATCCCTGCAAGACCAGAGTTCTTTTTCCTATGGGAATACAGGCCCAAAGCAGGCAATTGGAATAAAACAGGATAAAAAATAGGAATTCTCTCTGCCACATGAGGGCGACACAGGGACTGGAAACATTTTTAACTTACATAAGACTTTAGGGGACTTCTGCCTCAGGGAACCAGCTGCTCTCGGTGGCACTTTTTTGCTGCTACCAGGTGAAAAATGCCCATTTTTGGAGGAGCAGCATCATTTTGGGTGCTGTGCCAGCACCCCTTGGCCAGCCTGCAGCAGATCCTCTACCACCACCAACTGATGGGTGATTAAAAAGCCATAATTAAATATAAAATTAAAAGCGACACGATGCTGAGCCTCTGGAGCATCCAAAACATCCTGGGGAGGTCTGGATCGGGATACCAGCAGTCAGGAGTGACCCCCTTGACTAACACAGGTCTGTTTTTAGGAAGCCTTGAGGTTCTGATCAGAGGAGTCCAGGGTGAAGAGGCAGAAGACGATCTCCTCGCAGGCGCTGGCGGTGCCGCACTCGAACAAGCAGCCGAAAACTCTGCCTGGACACACGGCCAGGTCGGAATACCCGGCAGGCCCCGCGTGCAGCACCCAGGGGCGCCGCCAGCCCGCCCCGTCCAGCGGCGACGGGTTCAGGTAGACACCCAAATCGCGCCGGTGGCGCCGGTCGGTGGGGTGGGAGTAGAGCAGCCACGTGGGCGCCCCGGCGGTGCCGGCGGGCGCGGCAAAGCTCACCACGCTGCCCTGGCAGCCGTGCGGGGGCTCGGCCAGCGCCGGGCAGCGCGCCGGGCGCTGGAAGCGCAGCCCGCGGTCGGCGCTGAGCGCCACGGCGCGGCAGCCGTGCGGGGCACGGGCGCTGCAGTACAGCAAGGGCGGCTGGGCGCCGCGGATTTCGGCTACCTGGCACTCGCCCGTGCGCTCGCCGGCGAGCAGGGCGCCCTTGTGCCAGCGGCGCCCGCCGTCATCGCTGTAGAAGACGAGGGAGTGCTGGCGGGTCCAGCAGGGCAGCCGAGCGGCCCCGCACAGGAGCCCGTGCATGTAGTAGGTGTACGCCGGCACCACGAGCCGCCCCGAATCCAGCTGCACGCCGTGGCCCGGCCCCACGGCAAAGGTGGCCCAGCGGGACAGGTCGGCGCCGACGGCCTCGTCCGTCACGTCCCGCAGCGGGGCCCAGCTGCGGCCGCCGTCGGCGCTCGTGGAGAAGCAGAGACGCGCGGCGCTGCTCCCCCTCCAGATCTGGTGCTGCTCTGTCTTCCCCTGCTCCACGCAGATGCAGAAGAGGAAGATGGTGCCGCTCCTGGCATCGAGGAGCGGACACGGGTTCATGGTGCGGCGGCCGGGCAGCGCCAGCGCCGACAGCTCCTCCACCGGACCCCACTGCCGGCAATGAGGGAAACGGGGCTCAATCGTGGGGTGCACCAGCGTCGCCGCACCCTGGAACCACCCGGCGTGGATGCGGACACAGGTTGTTCCTGCAGCGCGGGGTGGATTTTACCTTCACCGAGGAGCCGTGCCGGCAGCCCCGACGCAGCACCAGGTACTTGGCGTCCTCATCCCGGGCTGAGGAGCGTTTCTCGGCAAAGGCAAGGAAGGATTCATCCGGGGGGATGTAGAGCAGAGCTGGGATGCGGTAGGTGACCCCACTTCCCTGTCGGAACAGCGTCTCCGGAGGGGAGACAAGCGGGGATTCCGATGGTGGTGGCAGTGGGGGCTCTCCCTGCCATCTCCCTGGTGCTGGAAGTGTGGGAATGCCGGGTGTAAAGGGTTAAATACCAGGAAAAGCCCTCATGTCCCCCTGTATGGAGGGATAGGGATAAGGACTCACCTTGAGGCAAGTGGTGGCCTGGAACATGGTGGCTCCTGCTGGGGCCTAAGCGGGGTAGGAGAGGGGGACTGAGAGCAGAGCCCCTTGGAGGGGTCACAGCCCACTCTCCTGCCTGTCTGTGGTGTCTCCGTGTCCCTCTGATCCCCAGTGCTGCACAAGCTCCCCTATTTCGCCCCCAAGCCCACTCCCCATGCTGTTCCCAAGGGCTCTGCACCCCCCGTGCCTCTCCAGTACTTCCAAGCCTACAACTCCTTTAGGTCCCCCAGTGTCCCCACCCCAGAGTCCCCATGCCCATGCATTCCCCTGCCCCAATCCCCCCCATGCACGACCTCCCACCTGGATCCCATCCTGCACCCCCATGTCCCTGCAACCCCCTCTACACCCCACAGCATAAATCCCCCACACCTCAGAAAGCACTGACCCCCAACGACAGACACCCCCGCTGTGCACCCCCCTGCACCCCACATGTCCTCACCCCCTTCCCCTCATGCACCGACCCCCTCATCCACCTCCAGTGCCCAGGCCCTCCCCGTGTACCCCCTTGGTCCGACTCCCCTGCACACCTGCCCTGCACCCTCAAACCCCGATTCCCCTTCACCCCACACGCAGCGACCTTCCCATTCCCTGACCCCCAACACCCCGACTCCCCTACACCCCGCATGCACCAATCCTGCCCATTCCCTTTCCCAGACCCCCCTTCCATCCCCCTGCACACCCAAAACCCCGACTTCCCTGCACCCCACATGCACCGATCCCCCCACAATCCCCCCCATCCCGGACCCGCCGCACACCCCTGCCCCCCAAACCCCTGAGTCCCCTACCCCCCGCACGTAATGACTCCTCACGACCCCCCAATCCTCTCCGTGCCCCGACACGCCGCATTCCCACATTCCCGCATCCCTCCGCAGACCCCGTTCCTCAGCCACCGCCTCCGCCGCGCCGGGGCCGCCCCGCTCCGCCTCTTCCTGCAGCTCCCGGAGAGGGGGGGGAACCGGATCAGGCGGTCGGAGAGCCCAAGGAAATGGGCGGGGATCCAAGTGTGGGGACAGCAGAGCCTGGTCCTGGTGCCAGAGGGCCGATACCTGCGCAGGTGTGGGCAGGTGATGTGATCAGCCCCCTGCAGAGGAGGTGGAAAGGTGGGATTTCGGGAGGATACTGAGTGCTGGAGCTGCTCCCGAGGAGGTTCTCTTCCCAACAGGCGGGAGGGGACCCAAGAGCGGGATGGAGGCTTGGGGTGCCCCTGCCGACCGACCTCACCTTCCCAGGTGTCCCTATGGAACAGGTGCGGAGAGTGAGGGCCAGGAAAACGATGAAGGACCATCGGGGGGTTCCCTGGGGTGAGTCAGCCAACCCCAACGAGCTCTGCAAGGGGAAAAAAAAAGGGAATCGTCCGCTCCCTTCCGAGGGGAATGGAGGGTCTGATAAACCGATTGGACCCATCCCACAAGGAATTCTGCTGCCTCCCTGGGGCCCGGGTAAGGGACACTACTAGGAAACTCCCTGATCTTTACGGCCCCCTATTACCTGCCGTTGGTTGTCCAGGGAACTTAAGTTGGAACTCGGGGAAAAAAAGAGCAGAAAGAGGACAGGAAACTTGGGGGGTGAGGGGTGGAACGACGACACCACAAAGATAGTATGAGGTGATGCAGGGAGAAAATTATAAGGACCAAAGCCAAACCGAAACTTAATTTGGCCACTGAGGTGAAAGATAACAGTTCCTATCATTAAATAAATAGGCAGCAAAAGGAGGACCAAGGAGAGTCTCCATACTTTGCTGGATGTGGAGGGCAGCTGTGTCAGGGAATGAGGAAAAGGCTGAGGGACTCAATGCCTCCTTTGCCTCAGTCTTTAATACCAAAACCTCAGGATATCCAGCTCCCAGAGCTGGAAGTCAGTGATGGGGAGCTGAGTGAAGCCCCTGTAATCCAGGAGGGAACGATTCTGTGAACTGGGATTCCCTCTCTGGTCTCCACCTCCCCTGAAACACCCCAGAGATGCTCCAGGACACGTTTGATGTCTGTTCTTCCCTTTTATTGAAAAAAAAACTCCCAAAAAATCTTTTAAAAAATGCCAGTTTATAGAAGGGACACGCAGGACAAGAGGTGCCACAAGGAAACAGCGGGACAGACGGACAGACACAGCTTGGAAAACCTCTTTTACACCTTTTTGAGAAGCTCTGTGGCCAAACACACAGAAGTAGCATATTTTATCCCCCCCTCCCCCCCCAACACATAAAAGGTTTTTATACAAAACAATCTATCCCCACTTAGATAAATACAAAAATAAAGAAAACTTGTTTGCCAGGGGACGGTTGTTCCACACAAGAGTTTTGTCCTGAATTCCTAACATGGAAGGGAAAGGTGGGATTAGTAAAACAGCCCCCAGACATGGAGCCATGTGATAAAGCACTGCCAGGTACAGCGGAGGAAGCTGGGGCAGCATCAGTGACGTGTCTCCCCTCACGGGGGTCCCCAAAATCCAACTTGAGGGTCTGCCCTGCAAGCACACAGCCCAAGCTTAGCCATGAGCTTCAAGAAATCTTGGATGCAAGATTAAAAATCCAAAAATGGAATAGGATTTCAGGACAAAAACAGAGGCCATGATTCGCTTTCTTTGCCATTCGACTTTATTGGTGTTAACTCAGCACGTTCCCGGGAAGGTGGGACGGTGTCCGGGATCATTTTGTTTTCCTCTCCAGGGCCAGACTATCATGGAGCTTGGACACCTCTGGCTCGTAGGCTTCCATGACTAACGTCCCGTTGTTATCGAAGAACTTGGCGATGGATTTGGTGAACTCGGCTTCCCTCTGCTGCTTGGTTTTCCCGCTGATGAACGTCAGCTTCAGGGTGTACTTGTCATCAAACCTGCAGGGAGAGCAGAGAGGTCTCAGAGCAGGATCCCAGCTGGAATCAGAACCCTCCCAGGCTGGAGTCTCCACCTGGGCACCCACAGCTACAATTAACACAGTTTTATAGTCTGTGCTTAAATCAGGGGGATTAAAGAGAACCAGAACCCATTTGCAGCAGGAAACCACTCGGCACTGTTTCTAGACCAGGACATGGAATTTTTGATAGAATATTTGTAGGTTTGGAATGGAAAGAGAGTATTTAGGGTGATGCTCTGGAGGGATAGGGATGGAAATGGTGGCTCTGGCTAAGCCTGGGATGTTGGAGCAAAGGGTACCGTTTGAGGCTGGAGGAGAGTTGCCAAACGTCGTCGGGGTCCATCCCCGCCGGGTCTTTCCTGTGAGCCACGAGGAAAATACTCTTCTCCTTGTATGAGGTGTAGATGGTCAGGATTCCCATCATCACAAAATATGTGCAGAGAAAGTTAAGGAAATCGGGGAGTTGCAAAGACAGGCAGGGAAGTCCCTCGGATCCCCTCAGAGAGATTGTTTAACCACCTCTTGTGACACTCCGTTCTCATGCATGGCTGATGCCTCATTAGCATGAGAAATTACTAATGAATTCTTACCTTTAATAATAACAAAATTATTTTCTTATTAACTCCCTGGAAGTGTCCAAGGCCAGGTTGGACGGGGCTTGGAGCAACCTGGTCTAGTGAAAAGTGTCCCTGCCCATGGCTGGGGTTAGAGCTGGAAGGTCTTTCATGGAACTGTTTAGGCTGGAAAAGTCCAACTGTTCCCTCAGCACTGCCAGGGCCACCACTAATCCTTCACCCTGCTGAACCTCCCAGAGTGGCCTCAGCCCATGGATCCAGGCTACCCAGATCTGTCTGCAGAGGTGCTGGCAAGAATTCCCTCTGTTCCACTTTTCCCTCTCAGTATCTGCCCTGTGGTATTAGGGAAGAGCAGACATGTCTGTAACTGCACTGTGGATAGAATAAGGGAATGATTTGCTCTGAGGTCACCCAAATGTGGGTGCATCATACCCAGACAGGCAGGAATTTTCCCATCACATGAAAAACTGTCTGATTATCAGCTGACCTCGGGACGAAAAATTCCCACAGGCCTGAAAACAGGAGAGACAAGGGTTTCCTTCATGTGGAAGATCAAAGCCTTTTGGTAGAAGTGAGACAACATTTCTAAAGGATATGAGACAACACAAAAAGCAAGGACGGGTTTGGATTCAGGAAAAGGGTGCAGGTAATCCCAAATCAAAGCAACAATTGCAAAGAGACAAGAGATTGTGCAGATGAGGAGGCGGCCGTCGATCAAGCGGAAATTTTCCACATATTTGTACTTTTCCAGGAGAACCTGTGGGAGAAAATGAGTGGCTGAGTTTATTTTGTGCTTTCCGTGAATATGACAAACTGTTTCTGGGAAAGGTTTAGAGGAAACAGCCTCCATGAGACGGGTAAACTGAGCAGAGAGTTCATGGAGAATTAATGCCAGGCATCCTGATAATTTGCTGATTAACACTGGGAATTAAGCACAATCCATGGGAATCACATGAGGTGCTACAGGCCTGGCAAGGATAGGGGCACAGACAACCCCAAAAAAGTAGAAAAGAAAATAAGAGCGTTTCCCAAGAAGGAAAAAGTCAGCAGTGGCAGAAGGTACCTTTTTGGCAGAGTCATCCAGGGAATTTTTCACGGCCGAACCGTCCCATTTGTCAATTTTCACTGGCTTGTCATCAATCTTCCACTGCAAAGGAAACCAAAGGGAGTGAGGAGAATTTCATCCTAGTGCCCTTGTTCCTGCCCTGAACACAAAGACAGGAGGCAAACCAGAGAGCAGCTGCCAGTTTGGGAAAACCTCAGTGGAGACAGAGGGAATCTGGGATCCAAAAGCCCCCTCAGCACCACCAAACCTGTTCCCTGTGCAGGTTCCAGCTCGTTCATCTTGTCACAGGTTTGAAGGGGCTTTTCACATCAGGTTTACTCTAAATTTGCTTCTACATTTGCTGCCATCCCCAGATTGTGACTGAATTCCTGCCTTTGAATGTATTCCTGCTGTTACACGCGGACTCTTGGATGGCAGGAGGAAAATTCCAAGAATCCCCAACTATCTGGGTACAAGGGGAGAATTAAAAGGCACAAATAAGAAATGAAGTTTCAGTTAAACTATCCTCCAGGATGAAACCAAAAGCTTCTGTTGTTCTTCCATATTCAGGTTTTCCTTGGAAATAGGTCCCTGCCTAACAACAATTCCCAGATACAACAGCTCAGCTTTTCCAAGGGGTTTGCCTTCACCTGAACTATATTATTTTTTGAGCCCTGTGTATTTTAAGTCATTCCTTATTTCAGTTGAGTGACTGGAGATGGAATTTTAGCTGCCAGGAGAGCAATCCTCAATTTCCCTCATGTTATTTCCTGCTCCTACAGCTCCTGAATTGGATTATTAACCCCCGGTCCAAGTCTTTGAGTAACACCACCAACCCCCAACCCCTGCTTCCTTATCCCACAGGAAAATCAAAATGCTTCCAAGAAACCCATCCAGCCTTGACCTCACTGCTCCCAGTTATCCAGTTTGAGGACTTTGAGGAAAGGAGCTCCAAAGGCTTATAAAGAAAAACTCAGACTTTGGTTCCAGCCTGATGGAGAAAAGAAGAAACCAACCAGTTCAAAACACAGGTTTTTTTAAGTTTGGGTGTGTTTTGACACAAACCTTTCTTCCCCCAAGGATTATTCCTTGTGCTGCTTTACATTCCATTCAGTTTTAGGCTGGGTACCTGGCTTGGCTCTTTAAATATTCCACCGGAGTTTCTAGCACACTTTGGGAATTACAAACATCAATAATCAAGTCACAAAGTAAAATCAGGTTTGTTGCTACTGCAAGAGGAGCACCAGTGTAAAAACTCTTCAAGGGAAACAACGTTTCTGTGTCTAATCTGTGTTTTCTATGATAAGGATGAAAAGAAAGGAACCCCTCCTTTCTAAAATCAGGAATTTTTCAAACTGGGAGACAAGAGGCTGGAAGAGCCTCAGTGCATGATGCAATTCTGGGGCACAGAAGGCAGTTGGTGTTCAGGAAGTGGTTTTAGTCCTGGAGCCAACTCTTGGTGTTGTGCTTAAATGGGTATTAATTTGATTAATTCAGTGTGCTTTAAATGGGAGAAATCCCCAGGCATTTCCTGAGGAGGAACTGTGGCCACACCATCCCAAATTCCGTGTCTGTGCACACTTAAGTGGCCCTGGATGAGCAGGGAATGCTCGGGAATAGCTTCCCAGTTATCACAAAGACTTCAAGGACATCAGAAAGACCAAAAAAAACATGGAATAGTTAAACCACAAATCTCCCTATACTCCCGATTTAATCTTCCAGGGAAGCACAGAAAGGTAAACAAGCAATATGTCCTAAGGCTTCGAAGCCTCGCTGGTCATCAGTTATTTCCCTGCTGCGGAGAAACTGGGACAAATTATGGACTTAAGGCCAGAATTCTCCAGGTGATTCCAGGTGACTCCATCAACGGATACAAGAGTTCACAGAAATGACCAGACTTCCCTCAGGCAGAGAGAGGAAACGAAGGCACACACAGGGAAAAGAAGGAGGAACATTGCCAAGCGTGTGTGTTCTTGGGGTGGGAACTCCTCAGGGGTTTCTCCCTAGAGGATTCATTGTATTTCCCTTCCCCATGACTCCTGGTTTTCACCCCTCAGCATCCAGAGAACACGGCAGGAAGAACAGGAATGCCTTGGGAGCAGGGTGTTTCCATGAGTTCTGGAAGTTTAACCACAAAAGGACTGCTGAGCACATCTGCAAAGACAATGCCCTAAAAGCACCAACTTAACAGCTTAAATCTACTGTTCCAAAGGAGAACCATGGAATTCTTAGGAATGCATGGAAAACATCACCTCAAACATGTGCAGGAAAACTATACTCTTTAAATCCCAACTGCAAGTGCCTGTGTTTTGAAGTTCAGTACAAGTTGCCAAGCCCATCCCTCTGGAGATACATCCATAGATACAGACCAACTCCATCTCCTTAGGAAGCACAAAAAGAGCCTCTAGGTCTTTCATTCCAGCTCCCAGGCTGCCAAGTATCCCCAGAAGCTGGGACACGATATCTGGACGCCGAGTTGAGACCAAAGCTAATCCAAACCTAAGGTACTTTACACTACTGGGATGAGATTGGGATTGTCAGATCTGCTCCCCCCAACATCCCAGAGGATCATGGAATACCCTGAGCTGGAAGGGACCCACAAGGATCACCGAGTCCAACTCCTGGGCCTGAGGATGCTCAGGGATGAGGATGCTCAGGATGAGGGGGTGGATGCCCAGGGACAGGGTGGGGAGATAGGAAGGAAGGGCGGGATGCTCAGGAATGAGGGGGTTGACGCTCAGAAATGAAGGATGGATGTTCAGGAATGAGGGAGGATACTCGGGATGAGGGAGGGATGCTCAGGGATGAGGATGTTCAGGAATGAGGAGGGGGGATGCACAGGACTAAAGGATGGATACCCAGGGGTGAAGGATGGATGCTCAGGGATGAAGGGAGGGATGTTCAGGGATGAAGGGAGGGATGCCCAGGGATAAGGGGGGGATGCCCAGGGGTGAAGGGGGGGATGCCCAGGGGTGAAGGATGGGTGCCCAGGGGTGAAGGATGGGTGCCCAGGAATAAGGGGAGGATGCCCAGGGATGAAGGCTGGGTGCCCAGGGCTGGCGGGGGGATGCCCAGGGGCCCGGCCGGGGCAGGGTGGCGGTCGGGGCGGGCCCAGGAGCCCCGCCCGCGGTACCTTGTCCAGGAGCCCGTTCCGGCCGCCTTTGGCCGCCATCTTCTCACTGTCTCTGCCCCCTCCCCGCGCGCGACACCTGGGCGCTCCTGATTGGCCGCGCGGGAGGAAGTTACGCCCCGTCACCCTCGCGCGCGCCGCGAGGCACGCTGGGAAATGTAGTCCGCTCCTCAGGTTACTCCTGTGAGGGACGGGGTGTTCAAATCTTGGAATCACGGGATGTTTGGGTTGGGAGGAACCTTAAATCCCGTCCAGTTCCATGGGCGGGGACACCTTCCACTACACCAGGTTGCTCCAAGCCCTGTCCAACCGCAAAAGGGCTGCCCGCAGTCACCGTCCCTGGAGGGATTTAACAGTGGTGGCCTTGGCAGTGCTGGGGGAACTGGATGACCCTGGAGATCTTTTCCAACCCTAACTATTCCATGATTCCATGATCTTCAACAGATCTGCTGTGTGGCCAAGCCACAAGGCTGGACCCCAATGCTGTGGCTACAGAGGGGCAAATGCCACACAGATACTGCTGGGGGTCCCTTGGATTCACAGCTGGATTAACCTCACCTCAAACCCAGCTGTTGGGAGAACAGCCTTGGAGTAAAAGTGAATGTGCCCCAATGTGAAGTAGGACTTCGATCTCTTCCATGTTTCATCTCCATCCCAGCTCCAATGGTGGTTCCATCTGAACTGCCAGTGCAAGCAGGACCTGATACTTCTCTGCACTGGCTGGGGAAGAGAGGAGGCAGAGAGGCAGGAAATTAAGGCGCCTTTTGCAGCTAATAGTAAATAACCCAGCACATCTGCTTTCCCTTTGGAATTGCTCAGGATTGCTGGTGCCTTTACTTTTGGGGCTCCCATGTTTCATGCGTGTTCCAGGATAGAACTGGATCCCTACCATGTGGGGACGGAAGAGAGCCAAGCCATCCAAGGAGCCATACCATCCCTCTGCTCACAACCCTGGCCTCCAAAACAGGGAATCCAGCCCAGGGCAGGTCTGGAGGCAGCAGGAATTCCATGTGGTGTTCGATATTCCCCCCTGTAACCATCAGCGAGGAGACGGCCAAGCCACTTTCCCCCTCCTGAGGTAAGGAAATCTAGTAGGAAAATTGGATCAGAAAATCCAATCTTGTCCTGGAAAATCCAGGACAAGATTCATCTCATCCATCCCTGCCCAAAAACTGGAATCAGAGTGGCTGGGACAAGCGATGAGAAGCAATGGAGGATGCTCACTGCCCACTAGCTGCTTCCCTACATGAAAAAATAGGTCGTTACACCCACTTTCACCAATTTTTCCCCCTCCAAAACATATTAGGAAAAATTCCTTCCCCAAAAGGGTTGTCCAGCCCTGGCACGGGTTGCCCAGGGCAGTAGTGAGTGCCCATCCCTGGGGGAATTTAAAAGCTGTGTGGACGTGACACCTGGGGACATGGTTTACTGGTGGGATTGGCAGTGCTGGGGGAACAGCTGGACTGGATGATCCTGAAGGGCTTTTCCAAACTCAAGGATTCTCTCTGGTCACTCAATAACCTCGCCCGTTTGGCACAAGCAGCAGTAGGATCCCGCCTGTCACCAAGCACAGCACCTTTGACAGAAACAGGGATTTCACTGTCAGAACCTGGTTTTATTCTGTTTGAACCCCGGCCTCTGCCCTGCAGTCTCTCCAAGTCCTGGTTGCTGTTAAAACGTACAACATTATTTGTACACATTTGCTATTTTGTCGGCGTGTTTCTGGTTTGTGACAGTTGTTTCACAAGCAGGATTTACTCTGTTTCAAACAAACAGAAGCCACAACATGAGGGATTGCCTGCGTGTTGTCATTCCACTCACACATTTCACACATGCAAGTCAGCGGTCCTTCGGTGCCTTTTGGAAACATTCAGGTGGTTCAGCTGAGACCCAAAATGACCGTGGAAAGTCTCTGTCACCAGCCCAGTGCTCCGCTGGCGAGCTGAGAACGCGAAAGCACAATTGGAATTTTTCCACAAATGGAAAAGCACAATATAAAGCATTATTGGAAAAAGGAAAAAAAAAAAAAAAGTGTAGCGACACCTAGGTTTGTTTTGAACAGTTTGACAGCAAATCCCAATCCGTGCCCAGCTGAGGGTTTTCCCGTTTGCATAGTGAAGAGCTAATGCTAGAGCGGATGAGTTGCGGTGTTTTCCAGACATGGGGAGGGGGAAAGTTTGTGTCAGGTGCGTGGATCATCCCAGTTTCCGTGCTGTGCTTCTACCCAGCTCCCATCCATGGATGTCCATCATGGACAGTGGTTAGTTTTGCCCTCAGGGGTGAAATGGTCCAGGTTTTCCTGAAATGCTTCCCCTAATGCACGGGACGAGCTCTGTCGGAGGGTCTCTCCCCTCGGAGCATTGCTAAAGGCTTGGTTTTTAAAATCAGTGAGAGTCTTTAAGGCTTCAACCTCCCCCTTTGCTTTCATTGAGAAAATACTTGTTCAAGCTACACTTCCTGACTGCTGTGCACTGCAGGTACAAGAGCATTGGAAGAGAAATACTGACAATATAGAACAACATCGTACAATCACCTGGTATGATCCCTTTTGGCACTTTTCCTTCATTTATCTGATCTTGCTGGCTCCAAACATGGACCATTCATTCCGTGTGGCTGTTCCCGGGCAAAGAGCTCCAGAGGGTTAAAAAGTGACTTTCTGGAGTCAGCGGCATCTTTGGCAGACACAAGTCATGGAACCAACCCCAGCTTCACATTCTGGGAGGATGCTCCCACAGAGAATGCCTTCATCCCAGAGGGAAGGCTGAGGGTTAGAAAGGACTTTCCTAAGGTGTGAATAAATACGTGGTTTAATCTCAGGCCTCTGCACATCTTGCAAGAGGTATTTTCCTCCTCAGCTGGCTGAATTTCTGGCAAAGGTAGTGCCATTCCTGACCTTTTTATGGGAGAGGATGGGAACTCCTGCTCTTTTGAGTGTAATTATTTACAATTTTTGTGGTTTTTTGTGCAAGCTTACACAGACTTCGAGAGTGTTAAATTAATAGAACATTCATCCTGCTTCGCATTGCCGCAACCCTTCCACGATTGTGATTCCACATCCAAAGGTCTCCTTAAATGTGGATGCCACAGCCTGTGCGTGATGCTTGGGGAGTCGGGATCTCTGTTTTGGGGGGAGCTGGGGTCCCATGGAGCTTTTTTTGGCTGGGGACAAACTCCAGCTGAGGCATGCCTCCTACCCAGCTCGGATTTGGAAAGAGGAAATTAACGCACAAACCCCCGAAATATTTATAAAATCTTTTCCAAAGGAGATATTTAAGACACTGGCCTGGTGCATTGGGCTGTGAAATCTCTTTGAAGAGGGGAAAGAAAAGATACATTCAGCATGTAAATCTAGGTTTTTTGTGGTGTGGCAGCCCAGGCCTGGCTGAACCCACACAAGAAGTGCCACAAGAAAGAAAGAAACTTCAGGGAAGTCTGAGTGGGGCTGCAGGGATTAACTGTGGAAAAATAATTCTAAATCTAAATGCACTTGGGAAGTGCATACTTTAGCTCAAAATGTTGGGAGAAACTACATGGATTCTCAGTTAAAGCTGTGGCTTTCCCTCCTGAGCTCTAAGGACACATCCAGGCCATTGCTCCTTCTCTCTGTGCTGCTCTTCCAGGTCTGGCCAAGGCTCTAATTCCTCAATTTCCCTCTAATTCACAGCTGGAAAGAGGAGCAGCATTCAGTTTGGGTCAAAAGTGCCTGATTCAAGCAACACCTCCTAAGGCTCTGAGAGGGCCTGGAGTGCTGGAAAGACAGAGCAGGCCAGGTCTCACCAGTCCCGGGGACAACTTTAACCATCCAGTAGTTTGTGTGGCAAGGAGATCCAGAGATACAGATATATATTATGGAATCATTGCTATAAGATTTCTCCAAACAAAAGTGTCAATCTTTCGAAATATAGTATTTAAAATATATAAATTTTATCCATTAAAATATAAGATTTCTTTTTTTTTTTGCCTTTTTTTTTTTTTTTGTAAAAATCCAGTTCAATTAGGGAAAAAAAAAATCTGCCAGGGTCCTTGCAGTGAAAAAGAAAACCAGTTCC
This sequence comes from Myiozetetes cayanensis, assembly GCF_022539395.1. Classification (NCBI taxonomy): domain Eukaryota; kingdom Metazoa; phylum Chordata; class Aves; order Passeriformes; family Tyrannidae; genus Myiozetetes; species Myiozetetes cayanensis. The sequence goes on from NW_026087742.1 coordinate 15,918,129, forward strand.
TGTTTTCTTTTTAACCGTTTTAAGATGGAGGGAGAAAATTCAACTGTTCTTAGACAGAGGAAATTGGGCAACAAATGTTCTTTTAGATCAGATCTGTTTGTTTAAGCGCACTGGGTGTCCTCCCTTCACACCATCCATGGAGAAGCTTGCCCCAGCACTGTGCTCATCCCCCAAAATCTCTGGCACGTGGGTGGGCAGGTGGGGAACGCCACAGCTCCGCCCTGGACAAAGATCCCCGTGGGCTCCGAGGATCCCAGTGAATACTCTGCAAGGCAGCTTTCAAGGATCGAGGTGGAACAGTGTTGTTTGAGCTCCGTTACTGGAAATAATCCACAGAGTTAACGGATGGATGAGTGTTACAAACATTCAAAGGGCGGGAGGCCACATCTGCGCAGAGAACACACGCTCCACCAAGCCCAGGCTCCAGGCCAGCTCTGCTGCAGGCCCGACTTTATGCCTGGAAGTGGGAATTTTTAGTGCATTGCTCACCTGAGCTTTCTCAGTGGTTTGGACCTGGAGCCAGGGAGCTCAGAGCAGGGAAAGCCCTCTGGAAGGCTGGTCTCCCATCCCAGCTCCACAACCAACCACTGGGTGCCTGGAGAGCACAGGGATGCGTCAGATCCCTCAGGAGCCTCCTCTGGGACATGTAAGAACAGGTCTTAGACAGAGAGCTCTTAACCAAGCAAGATCCTGAGGGTATGTGTCAGCAGGGAGAATGTCTGCTGAACAAAATCACCCAGCTGGTATTTCCCTTCCTTCAGTGTTAGAGGGAAGAATAGGAAATCCTCTTGGCTTGGAAGAGGCAGGGACTAGGAGAAAAGCTCCCTGGATCCCAGCGCCCAGTGCTCCACCCAAGCTCTCTGCCCTGTCACTAACCCAGAATTACAAGTCCCTATAAGGCTTTTCGGTAAAACCCTTATTTTAGGTCTCTTTTTTTTCCACTTCATTTGGTTTTTTACATCAAGAAAGTGACGCATGGTCTGTACTGCTGTTGCAGACAGTGAGATACATTCATTTTTAAGTACTGTTCGGGATTTCCTTGGAGAAATACGGAACAGGCTCCCTCCCCAGCAGCCCTCAAGTCATTTGACATGGGTAAGGCCTGACTCCACAGTCTGAGGGAGAAAATCGGGCAGGCAGAGAGGAGAAGACTGTAAGACAGAACAAACCTAATTTCCATGAGCAGAGCTCAGATTTCCCTTGGCAAGGGATGAACGAGGTCCTTACCTCGTACCCCATGTTCACAACCCTCCAGGCTGGGGAACCCACGTGAGTGTGGAGGCCTTGCAGTGTATTCACAGGGATAACAACTCCTTCACACCAACGGACCAGAAGGGATTTTCTTTCCTCGTTCTCTCCTGTTTTTTTTTTTGTCAAATCTGAAAGGACTCTGGCTTCTCTCCGAACTGGACCTACGAACGCCTTACCACTGGAACGAGAAAACAATGGGGTGGGTGGAAGTAGGGCAAAAAATAGTTTTCCTGTAAGACAATCTGATAAACCTCATCGTCCTCTAGAAAGGCAGCATGGCCCACCAGTGCTACTTGGCCCCCAGAGTGCTCTTGGAGCGCAGCAGGTACCGATCCACTCGGACTTTCCTCCTGTCCACTGTCCTGTTCTCGCTGTCAAAAATCCGCTGGAGGTGCAGGGCCAACCTCCTGTCCTCCTCCTCCTGCTGGAGCTTCTGCTCCCTCTCCCGCACCTCCGGAGGCACCTCCCCTGCCGTGTGCCTCAGTCTCTTGACGGAGCCGTTGTGCTCCAAGTGCTTTGTTTTGCAGCATCTCTTCCGGCCCCGCCTCAGGAGCGGCGGCTGCTCCGTGATGATGTTCCCGACGGAATTGCAGGTGCTGTTCTGCACGTTCATCAGCTTGCTGTTGTTCAGGTACTTCAGCTGCTTTTTCGCCGGCGCCTTGGCGGGGACTCCGAGCGTGCTGCTGTCGGGCAGCGTCGTGCCAACGCCCACGCTCAGCATTTTCGGGCCAAGACCAAGACAGGATTTGTCCACGAGTTTTAGGTCAGGGCCTTCAGACACTCGTGTGTTCGAGGAGGTTACATTTGATCTCACATCTGCTTCGGCAGCGCTGTCATCTGTTGTTAAGGCCTGTGAACCCTTGTTCTTGTCGCTCCCTCTTCCCAGCTTCATTTCACTGATGGAAGGGAAGGAATCCAGCTTGGGGTGAGGCTCTCCCACTGTGTCAGGTGGAAGGTGGTCATCCTGCACTTGTGGCTGCTCTTTAGTGTAAGTGCTGGAGTTGGTGATGTCAGGAACCGTAACGTCTTCCACGGGCTCTGAGGCCAGGGATGTGAGGGTCGCTTTAGAGAGAGTCTTTTTGATCTGACGCTCCTGAAATATCTGCTCCCATTTTTTCAGTATCCTAGGACTGGCCTCGTAGGTGGTTGGCTTCTGCAGGCTCCGGTTCAGGTTCCTCGGGGTGGATTTGATGATGAGAGGGCTCAGGACTCTGCCGTCGGGAAGCCTCTTCGGAGGAGTACACGGGGAGCAGACGATGGGCTTGAAGTGGTTGAGCTCCTCAGAGATGCTGTCGTTGCTCTCGGGGCTGATGGACCGCTCTGGCTTGTGCAGGGCCGAGAGGGACGACACAGCGGTGAGGACCAGGCGCTTCTCTGCCGTCAGGTCCGGGGCCGAGAGGCAGCGGTTGTTCTGCGTGGATGACAGGACCCCGATCAGCGGTGTCGATGTGCCAGTCACGGGCAGCACCTGAAAGGCAAGGCAGAACACCCGGGATATTGGTCACGGAGAGGAGAAGGACAAGAATGTGAGAGGGAAACAGGAGAGCCCGAGGTTACTGTGATCTCTGGGCACAGCACCTTCCATGCTCAATATGGGGCACGAGCAGGACACACCAGATCCAGCATGATTTGGGTCTGAAGTTATGTCAGTGCAAGAGCAGGGCAACCCCTCCAATGGCAAAATCACGGGATGGTTTGGTTTGGAAGGGACCTTGAAGATCATCTCACTCCAATGAGGCTGGATGGGGCTTGGAGCACCTAGAAGGTGACCCTTCCCATGCCAGGGGACTGGAACTGGATGAGCTTTAAGGTCCCATCCAACCCAAACCATTCTACGATCTTATGAATCTCTTCCCATAGCATGGAAGTGCCAAAGAACATATCCTGACATCAGGAAAACAAATAAACAAGCTTTGCTCTGTTTAAAGAGCTTTGAAGAGAAAGGGAAAGGAAGAAAGGATTATTTTCCTAAACTTCTGTAAGATTTTTCTTTAATTGGCTGCAGATTCAGCCTTGAAAAGAAAATGAATCACAAAACAAAAGGCTAAGGACAATCCTCCCAATTAGCCTCCAATAACTCTGTCACCTGTCTGCTTTTCTGCTCAGCAATTCCCAACCCATCAGGTTTTTACTGGGAAGTGACTGGCCCCAGGGCAATAACGCAGCACCACAAACGCCATGTTTCATATCTGCAGATTACTGGTGCTGCGTAACCTCAGATAAGGACATTTACATACAACAACCTGTTCCCAGACGCTGCCTGTACCTTTGCTTTGTTGGCTGGGGCTGATCTCTGCCTGCTCTTGGATCTCTCCTGAATGGTGTCGTTGCAGCTCCGACTCCTCTCCAGCTTGGCGGTTAAATTCCTGGAAAGCAGATGGGTGGAACGGGATTGTTCATGGCCTTAAGGACAACCAGCTCAACAGCCCTGGCAGCTGTTGGGAGAGGCATCAGCCTTGGCAGCACCTGACTGTAAGAGATACCTCCTATGCCCTCTGGGAAAGGGATCCAAGAATTTTAGATTGTGTTCATGGGCTCCCCACTAAACATATGGACACCTCCACCCACGGCTCATAATTTACTGAGGTCAGAGCTAATGATGAAGCTGTGGAAACCCCTTTGCTTCTCATGTGGAAACACACTTGGTTACTCAGCTGCTTCCACTAGGTCAAGCAACAGCTTTCTAGGGAAAAAGCTGTCTGGGACTGATGGTCTCTCTTCATGTCTGTGCTGGAGAAGGATCCAGCACTCCTGAGTTCATCCCACAGGACTTTGATTTCTGACTAATGATTTAAATCTACAGGCAATGATTCTTCTGCTTCATGGGGTGAACACTAAATTCCTTGATCCCCTGGATTTTATAACAGGCAGAAAGTAAGCAGATGGACACCATGTCCTAACAATGAACCTGCTCTAAAATTCCAGAAAAAAAAAAAATCACTTATTTTGGATTGAAACCACCATTTGAATTAGAGCATCTCAGGTGTGTTTAGAACAAGTTGAAAGAACATCTTTAAGGGACACTGAATAAAGTCTCAGCATCTTACCCTGAAAGGAGAGCAAAGGAGGTCTTGGAAACAAAAGCCGACCGATGAGTTTGCTTGCCCTGGAATGGTTCTTCATTCTCTGAATCCGAGAGCCGTTCAGGAAACTGAAGTCAATCAAGGAAGAGTTAACTGACATGTACAACAAAGAAAATAACTTGGAAAATAAAATTCTTTCTTGCAAAGGTGTTAAAGATCCCCAAAGCCCTAGTTTCTGATTGTACCGAGAGGACATAAAGCATAAATAATGCAAAAATAAGCACACAGCTCCTATTTGTAGTCATTGAATAAACTTATCTACTGATCAAGAAAAAGTGAGAAAATCCTACAGTTAAATTACTACAGGGTGTTCATTACTCAGCCCCCACAGATCAGCCCATCAAACTGAAATGGTAAGAGCATTTCCTACAGAGCCTCCCAACTGAAATGGGAAACAGCCAAGACTCAGCCTGAAGGATGTGTTGAACTTCAGAATCGTGCAGAAGATTCACGGGGAAGTGTTAAAGGAAGTGCACAAGGATCCTCCCAAAGCAGAGATTTATCTGCTCTGTTTGGAAGTCATGTGTTGGTGGGTAAAAGGGGGACAGAAACCTCTGGAAGAACATCTGCCATAATCAACATGGATCTTTATAATCTGTTAGCTCACAGCCTTCAGGGACTATAAAGGGTCAATCAAATCATCCTGGAAAGCCAAAGGATGAAAGCTCTGGATATGTGGATAGGAAGCAGAAGCATGAGCTTACTTACACACTCTTGGTTCACTTTCAGCACGACAGATTCATCCTTTTTCTGTTGTTCCTCTGTTTTTCTTTTCCCTACATCCATGTCATCTACAATGAACTTGTGAATCAGCTCCTCAGACGCCTTTTCTTCTTGTAGTTTTTCTTCTCTCAGCTGGAAAGAATGAAAAAAGAGTATTTATAATATATGAAGTCCTCCACACAAATTTGCAATAGCAAGAGTCAGGTCACAGCACTAAATTTTGTGCCTTCAAGGCAGAGCTCCTGCCTCTCTCTCATAATAACATGAAGATTGGTTTGTTTCTACAACACATTTGTGGTTTTGACACAAATAGCAGGGATTTTATCTTCTTTTCAGGACAACAAAGGCACTTAGACACAGGCCATGAATAGTCTACATATATCTGTAAATAGAACAGCCTCCCTCCTTCCCCCATCTAACCTCTGTGGATATGTAACATCATACAGGAATATTTAAGGATTTTGGGCAAACCCAGCCTATGAGGTGCCAGCACAATCTTTGCTGACGGTGACCAGTCAAAAAGACAACAACAGGATCCTAATCAAGGGATACAAACCAGAATTTAGGTCCAGAATTCAGGCTGCACACAAACTCTAATGATAAAATCTATACTAATTAAAAACCAAAAAATTAAGTAGCCTTGTGTAAATTATCTCCCAGAGAATTTCTTTACAAATGCTAGCACATAGAAATGTGCTGGGACGTGAGGATCAGAAACTGAAACAACGTGGTGTGAAACATCCACCCTGGGAGAAGTTTATCCAAGTAGCATCTCCGGAATACTGAATGCAAGACCATCGGCAAAATTAGCAGCACAATTAGCAGAAAATGCATTTTAACTTGTTTGTAGCTGTTTTGAGTACTGGAACTGCAGGGAAAAAATGCTGAACATGTGGTAATTTTCTGTTCAAGAAACACCATCATTCCTGATATTAATATTTATTTCCAAAAGTTTGGCAAACGCACACTTGGGATCTTCACAAACTGCCAGATTTAGAAAACAGCTCGCAACTGGGATGAGTAAAGGAGTTTTGAAATGCTCCTCTCCCTTTCTCAGGAAAGCCAGCCTGGCTTATCCCCATTCCACAGGCAGGGGGAGCTGAGATGAGAGCTTCTGCTTCCAGACACAGAGGGAATACCCATCAGGAAAAGCTTAGATTCCCAGACCTGAATTCTCCTCCTGCCTAATTCAGTTCAGAGACACCGAGAAATCCTTGATAAGTGACAACAGTCCCAATTTTGCCTCTGTAACTCTCTGATTGGAGAGGTTGGTCTGTTCTCCCACAGAACAAGTGATGGCATGAGAGGAAACGTCCTCAAGCTGCACCACTAGAGGCTTAAATTGGAAAATTCCTTCCCTGAAAGGCTGGTCAGGCACTGGAACAGGAATCCCCATCCCTGGAGGGATTTAACAGCTGTGTGGATGTGGCACTTGGGAACACGATTTAGTGGTGGCCTTGGCAGTGCTGGGGAACGGTTGGACTCCATGATCTCAGAGGGCTTTTCCAACCTAAATGATTCTGTGATTCTATGAATGAGGAAACAGTGAGTGACTGCAGCACCGGTTGTGATTTCATCAGCAAAATTGCACTGCAGTTTCCTCTTCGATGACGATTCAGGGAATCTCTCCCCCCATAGCTCTTTCAGCTGAGTTTCATAAAAAGCAGGTTTAAGTTGGCAGGGGAAGGAAACTCATCTCTCATCTGGCAAGGGACAGAAAGGGCAAGGCAGGAGGCTGAACAGGAATGAGACAGAACCAGGCCCAAAATGCCAGAAACAAGTTAAAACATTTCCTTGTGACTGATGGGGAAGGTAGAGGTGTTGGCATGGGACTGCACGCAGTATCTTTCAGCAATGTTCCTATAAAAGGGTTATAGATCATGGGAGAGAAGATGGTTTAATCCTTCCAGAAGATCCAGATATGCCTCACAGAATCCCTGAATGGTTTGGGTTGGAAAGGACTTTAGAGCACATCCAGTTCCACCCCTTGCCATGGGCAGGGACACCTTCCACTAGACCACATTGCTCTAAACCCTGTCCAACCTGGCCTTGAACACTTCCAGGGCTGGGGCAGCCACAGCTGCTCTGGGCAACCTGTGCCAGGGGCTCACCACCCTCACAGGGAGGAATTTCTTCTCAATATCCCATCTAATCCTGCTCTCTGGTAGTGGGAAGCCATTCCCTCTTGTCTTGTCACTAGTACCTGAAGAAAAGTCCCTCTACAGCTTCCTTGAAGGCATTGGAAGGGACCTTTAGATCATCTGTTAATACCTATACAAAAAACTTCATTTCTTCATCTTTAAGCCAAAGATGCCCTGAATCAACTCATCTTAAAGACCACAGTGAAAAACACAGTGATGCACATTTAAATTACTTAATTATATTTTTACAGCAGTAAGATTCCTGTGCACTTAAAGTCTGACATTGTTGCCCAAACCCAGCTGCTCCTCAACATCATTGCTGAAAATGCCACAAGCCCCACAGCTTTGCACACAAAGTTTCCTTCCCTTCCTTCCAAGCCACCTGGATGGGAGAAGAGTCTGCAACTGCTTGAGATCAGTTAATGAAACAGTCAGCCAAAGTTACCCTAATAACCTGCAGCGACATTTCCCATCAGTGCCATGGCTAATTCCACTCGAGGGGAAGCAGGAGGGAAGGCCCTTCCACACTTTTCAACTGTCTCCTCACTCAGATGCATTTCTCAGCCTAGTTATTTACCTTAAGTATCACCTAAACAGAATTTTCCTCCTCAGACAAGGCTGTTTTTCTAACTCAGCTCCACAGCCCTTTCTACCCCTGTTGGTATTTTCAAGTGAAAACCCAAAGAAAATTCAGCAATGACGAGCCCCCTGGGATCCTTTTCCCCAGCAGGCAGAATAACCAATGAGGGGCCAGACCCATCTCAAGGGAAAACACCATCACAGAAGTCAAAAATCCCTTTTTAAATGGAGAAAATATTTTCATGGACTTTAACTGCAAACCAGCTGAAAAGCTTTTCCTCCCTTATCATTTTTTTGACCTTTAAATGACATTTTTTCCTTGCCTAAAAATAAACAGAAAGCTCTGGTTTGGAATAGTTTGTTTCTGAGGAGAAGGATGTTATTGCAGGAGATACCTTATGCTGCAAAAGCCTTTATGGAATTACATCCACAACCAGTTGCTCCAAGGAAGGTACATTTCCATGTTCTGGAAGACAGACTAAGACAGCAAAATTTGGTTTCTAAATGCTCAATTACAGCCATTTCCTGAAGTGGCTGAACAGCATAAGGGGAATAAATGACTTTTGTCACAGAGCAGGAATAAAGAGCCCTTCAGGTTTCTCTACAGGATAGCATTCCTGCAAGAAATCCAAGTTCTCCTGGAACAAAACACACAATTACCCAGAATACTGACCTTCCTTAGCTGGCTTTCATATTCTTCTCGGAGTTCCCCTGCTTTGCTTAATTTAATGGGTGCTCTGAATATAAAATCTGGAAAGAGAAGGGAAAAAAAGAAAGGAAACACTTTTTAGTGCAGGATAATGGTGTTGGCCAGTATTTCCCAAAAAGTGTGAGATCGCCATGGGCTGTGCAAGAGGTTCTGCAGCACTTTTTCCAACTCCAGATGTTTATATTCCACCACTGCTATCAAAGCTCTGTTTAACAGGCAGGGACATCAGGAGGAGGGTGGCCAAGCAATCCTACTTTGCACTTCCAGAGTTTCCTTGGAGACTCTCAAGAGTCCTTGACAAGCAGTTAAGCAATCAGAGGAGTATTGGCATGATGTAAACACAGAGGTGAAGTAACAGCCTGGTGATATCACAGGGGATCTCAGTCCCAGGAATAAAGCCAGGCTTTAAGCACAGGGAATCTGAAGCCTAGGAATAAACTCAGGCTTTAAGCTCCTACTCCCAGACACCCAAAGCACACAGGCTGACAGCTGCAGCACAGCACCCTCAATTCACATCCCTGCCCTTCTTCCACTGACACCAGTGCATTGGGAATGCTACCTACTTTCTGGATAAACAGTGCTTTTTCTCCTCCACATCCCCTTCCAGCTGTTTGCAGCATTATCCCACTGATCTGGAGCAAGCACAGCCTTTTTTTTTTCCACTTGCAATTCATTCCCCGAGGTCAATATTTCTCTCTGTCTGGCAGGAATTCCCCGTCCTGCTCCCACTTCCTCCCTTCCCCCTCGGGAATTCAGGAACCAAAAGGCTACTGGCACGGGGTTACAGTTTAACCTCGTGGAGTCTGTTATTCCCAAAGGACTCCCTTCCTTCTGTCGGCCACAAAGCTCCCTCCCACTTCTGTGCAGTGCAAGTCTGGGCAAGTTGCACTACCGTTGGAGGAGCCTGGATGGAAAAGGGAACAACAAGAACAAAACAAGCCCTGGACAACCATCCTGGCTCAATCCCTATCAGTATTCCAGGCAGGGAGCAGGACAGCCCATCATCCTAATGTGATGTGGTCAGGATGGAACAGGTACGAGCATGGAGGAAACATCAGGGGTATTTCCTTCTTCCAGCTTGCTAAAATTAAAGGATATAAACCAGCAGCTCCATCACGTTTTCAGAGAATCACAGAACATTTAGGTTGGAAAAGACCTCCAAGAATCCAACCTGTGACTGGTCCCCACCTTGTCAATCAGACCAGAGCACTGAGAGCCACATCCAGTCATTCCTTGAACACCTCCAAGGATGGGGCTCCACCACGTCCCTGGGCAGCCCCTTCCAGTGCTTAAAAACCCCTTCCATGAAAAAACTTCTCCTGATGTCCAGTATGAACCTCCCCTGGTGCAGTTTGAGGCTGTGTCCTCTCCTCCTGTCACTTGTTCCCTACCCCCACCTTGCTCTACTCTCCTGTCAAGGGAGTTGGACAGAGCAAAAAGGTTCCCCACGCCCCTCCTTTTCTCCAGGCTGAAACCCCCGAGCTCCCTCAGCCACTCCTCACAGGACTTCCTTTATTTAGGAAGCACTTTCACTTGGCCCAAAATGAAAGGTTCACAGCGGGGGGAGTGAATCAAACGCCCAGTGACCTGTTGCTGACTGTCCTGCTGGGCATCCTCGGGTTCAGGGCCACATTTCCCTCCTCCCTGGGTTCAGGTCACAGCCCTGGTGCCCACATATGCCACTTAATCACTCACTAAATTCTGTTTTCACTTGTCCTGCTTTCCACTGGTTTGCTTTTATCTTACAGAAGACTCCTGTAACTTGAGTCCCTCCCACTGAGGGCGAGTTCAAACTCTGTAGCCTCTGGAGATGGGAATGCAGAACAAATCACAGAGTATTTCTTTAATACTCCCTTCAGAAAGGAGAAAAATAATCTCATGCAAGCAAACATCAAGCATATAGATTATAAGGCACTTTTTTTTAAATAAAAAAGCTGCTATTCCCTCCTCCTTGCACGCCTACGAGAGCCAGGCTTGTTTTTAAAGGAGAACTTCCCAAATGTCCCAATATGTGGGATGAAAATCCCAAGCAGAGGTAGTGCTGGGAAGGCCAGGCTGCATTCCTTGCTCCTGCAACCAGCCATGCTGGAAACTTTCCACTGGTTTCCCCAAATGTTTTTCCAGTTGTGTCCTTGAGTACTTCCAGCTCTTTGTGAGCTTTATCAAGCTGAATTTCCACTGGGATGCTCCTGACAGCAACAGGAATTTAACTCCCCTGCAGCAAACTTCAGCTACTTCTCAATGGTTAAGGCTTGTCTCAGACCTCATCTCCAGAGGTAAAAAGGTGGATATTTTTTCCCCTTCAGGGAAACATACAACTGGAAAGAGGAGCCACGTCAACTGTCTCATTGCTCACATGGGTTCAGCAAGCCAGAAGAGATTTTTAATAGTGGGATAACACTTATTTGTAAAGTTGTGCTGGTTTAGCTCAAGGGAGGCAATTTTGTCCATAGTGTCTTTATGAACCAACTTGAATATTTTATAGTTGGGTCCAACTCTGTAGAAGAGATGGAATCAAAAATGTATGCATAGCTATATATCTGCACTCCACAGAATCCCAGAACGGGTCAGGTTGGAAGGGACCACAGTGGATCATCTGGTCCCACTTCCCTGCTCAAGGAGGGTCATCCCAGAGCACATGGCATAGGATTGTGTCCAGAGAGTTCTGGAATATTTCCAGTGAGGGAGACTCCACATCCCCTCTGGATAATCTGTTCCTGTGCATGGTCACCCACATAGGAAGGAAGTTCTTCCTCATCTTCAGGTAGAACTTCCTGGCCATCAGAACCACTCCAGGTGGAACCACACCAGTCCTCACACTGGGATGCGGCCAGGAAGGACAGCAAGATGACCAGAGCACCACACGTGTTTCCCTGGAATACCTCACTGTGCCAGTCCTGGATGTTCAGGGCCAGGACAAGGCTGCTCAGCTGTGCCACAGAGAGCAACAAAATGGGCAAAAACATGGAAGAAAAGGCTTTTCACGCGATTTTGCAGCAGATCTCCTGCTTGGTCTTCCTCTCAAGTGATCTGTGGGCCAACAGAAATGTTTTCTGAAGGGCTGCCGGGAAGGCTGGCACTGGGATGCTCCTTCCAAGCCCAGGTAAGAGCACCAAAACAGGATCAGACCTGGCATCCTGCTCTTTTATCCTGGCAGACAAGAGTTTCATTCCGCTGTGCTCAGCCTTGGAAAAAACAATTGATTTCTGCACTATTTGAGAGGACAACAGATTTTCTAATTATTTAATGCTGGTTTTCTTTATAAGAGGCATCTGACAGCCTAAATCCCCTCTGACTCCATCCTTTCCAGGTTGGAAGTGTGCCTTACACACCATCTCCGTGGAGCCACACTCCCGACCAGCACATTTTATATTTACTGGCAAAAGATCCAGAAACCTCCATCTGGCGAATTCAGCACCAGGGGCTGGATAAAAGTAAAGCTGAACTCGACTCAGAGGCCTGTCTGTCATTCAGAGGCTCCTGAGTTTTGCCAATCTGATTCCATCCGGCAAGTCAAAACTGTGCCATGAGCAGGAGCAAATTTCCTCAACCCCAGCTTCCAAGGGAACTTCCAGTAGACGTTGTAGCTTCCTTCTCCCCTTTCCTCCTGGCAGGGATAAAAAACCCTTGAGGTTTTCACTATTTTCCCCTCCCAGCAGTCAGTGAGTGTTTATACTTGCAGCTGAAGGTGAAATTTTAAAATGTTTTCGAAATACAAACCAAGAAGTTTTGTGAGTGCAGAGAGGTTTGGAAACAGTTTTCCAAGAGGAGCAGTTTAATTAAATGATATGAAGATATGCCAACAGCTGAGATAAAGCTTCCCAACAGATTTGCATAGAATTATGGAATGGTTGAGATTGGGAGGGACTTAAAGCCCATCCAGTTCCACTCCCTGCCATGGGCAGGGACACCTTCCACGAGACCACGTTGCTCCAAACATGGCCTCTAACACTTCCAGGGATGGGGCACCCACAACTTCTCTGGGCAATCCGTGCCCAGGGCCTCACCACCCCCACAGGGAAGAATTCTTTCCCAATATCCCATCTAACCCTCCCCCCTCTGGTAAGCCATTCCCCCTTGTCCTGGCACTCCAGGCCCTTGTCCAAAGTCCCTCTCCAACCCTCTTGGAAGCCCCTTCAGGCTCTGGAAGGGGCTCTAAGGTCTCCACAGAGCCAGTATTTTGTTGTTTTAATTGGGAAGAACATTTAAAAAACATTTAGAAGCACAGTGAGGAAAAAAACCCCTATTGTAGGTATAAGCACTATTCAGATGGAGGCACAACTAGCTGGAAAATTATTTTCCAGGAGCTAACGATCCACTGCCATGCTAGGAGAGCCTCTCACACTGGCCATGGCGTCTGGCCCTAATCATTCTCTTCATTAACAGCTTGAATGGTAGATTAAAAAAAGAAGTGGTGTTGTCTTTAATCAGTTTGATATGGGGGGGAAAGGGGGGCAAATCACTGCTTTTCCCAAGGCAGGGATTGCCTTGTTCATCGGGATTGCCACTTCCAAACACTGTGGCCTTGAGATAAAAAACAACTGGTGACAGACTAGAGAACAACAGAAACAACAGGAAATTAAGGAATCACCAGGAAATGCTCCAGAACTAGACTGGTCCGGGCCAGTGGGGAAAGAGGGAAACCACAGCCAAAAAAAGACTGTGAGGAAGGAGGGGGAAGTCATGTTAAAAGTTTGGCAAAAACACTCTTCTGTGAGCATCAGTTATTAATTGTAGTGCAAAAGAGAAACAAAAGAAATCAGCTGCCTTTGTAATAAGGGAGATTTCGATTAGACATTAGGGAAAGTTTTCCAAGTGTTCAGAGGCTGAAGCAAAGGTGGGATCCCATCCTGCTGTCTGTGTTCAGATGAGAGACTTGGGATGTCTGTGAGGAATGGTTTGGGTACACCCAGTCCTACCTCAGCACAGGGAGCAGAATTTCCCTGTCCCTTCCAAAAACACCTGGGGGTCTGTTACATACCCAGTCACTTATTGCAGCCCCTCAGCACTTAAAGAAAGTTTGTAAAAAAAGAAGGGGAGTGACTTTCTACATGAGTTGGAAGGGACCCACATGGATCGTCACTAAGTGACAGGACAAGGGGGAATAGCAGCTTCCAACTGCCAGAGGGCAGGGTTAGATTGGGATATTGGGAAAGAATTCTTCCCTATGAGGGTGGGAAGGCCCTGGCACAGGTTGCTAAGAGCAGCTGTGGCTGCCCCATCCCTGGAAGTGTTCAAGGCCAGGCTGGAGCAATGTGGTCTAGTGGAAGGTGTCCCTGTCCACAGCAGGGGGGTGGAACTGGATGTGCATTGAGATCCCTTCCAACCCAAACCATCCAGGTTGATTTATGATTATTTATTCTCTCGCTCCTAGGCCACTTTCATTTTAGCAGTCTAAAGCTCTAGACCATCTTATCAAGCCCTTTCCTTAGAAAACTGCATTTCTGTTTCCCAGTTCATGAGGGAACATTTGTTCTTCAGCAATCTTCCAAGCTCTCTTGACATCATCTATAATCTGAGATGGTAATGTCAGAATTGACATGCAGAAATCTATCAGTGCAGATGGGGATCTGATCCTGAAGTTTGGCCTTGTGCCTGCTGAGAAGACACAGCCACAATCTCATCTGTTTGTCCTTCTTCACGAGCCTCTTTTCTTTTTTCTTTATTAATAAGATATTCCATCTCCTTGGAAGTGGCCTCAAGTTGTGCCAGGGAGGCTTAGGTTGGATATTCGGCAAAATTTCTTCACTGAAAGGGTGGTCAGGCATTGGAACAGGCTGGAGGGATTTAAAACCTGTGTGGATGTGGCACCTGGGGACATGGGTTAGTGGTGGCCGTGGCAGTGCTGGGGAACGATTGCACTCAATGGTCTTGAAGGGCTTTTCCAACCTAAACAATTCTCTGACTCTATGAAATGTGAATGTACTTATTTTGTTAAAAATCTGGCTGAGCACCTCCCTGCAAACATGTTCTGTTCCTTCTCCTTGGCCTGCTGAATCCTCACACACACATATGTGGTCTCCCAGCCTCCCATCTGCTGCTCCTTTCTGCCTTCCAAGACTTTCAACAAGCAACTGTTTTAATATAAGCTTAATGGGTGTTTCATAACAGAATTCACAGAATAATTCAGGTTAGCAAAGACCTCTGGGCACGTAACCCTTCTGCTCAAGCAGGGTCACCAGGAGCAGGCTGGCCAGGTCCATGTCCAGGATGGAAACTCCACCTGGCAAACTCGTGCTGGTGCTTAGTCACCCTCACAGAAAAAGAAGAAAGCTCAGAGGGATCTCACCAATGCTTTAAATGACAAGTGGAGAAGACAGAGCCAGGCTCTTCTCTGTGGTAACAGAACAGGAGGAAATGGGCACAAATTAAAATAAAAGAAGTTCATTGAACATAGAAAAATCACTTTTTTACTGTCAGGGTGGTCAAGCACTGGTACTGGTTGTCCAGGGAGGCCACAGAGTCTCTTGGAGATGGTACTAACCCACCTGGACACATTCCTGGAGACCCTGCTTTGAGCAGGGCTTGGCTCTCCCTGCCATGCTGGGATCCTCCATCAGCCTCACTAATGCAAGGATAAACCACTTTGACTGCTCTCTCCCTGCAAGGGGAGGTCCCTGTTTGCAATGGATCATCTGCCTTTGATTCCCACACTACGAGCACAACTTGGAGCACAAGAAAATGACAACCAAGACAATTACTCTGTGCCTTATTGCAAAATATAGTCATGGAATGGTTTGGATTGGAAAGGACCATAAAGCTCATCATGTTCCAATCCAGTGCCATAGGCAGGGACACTTTCCCCTAGACCATGTTGCTCCTTGAACACTTCCAGGAATGGGGCAGCCACAGCTTCTCTGGGCAGCCTGTGCCAAGCCTCAATAACCTCACAGGGAAGGATTTCATCCCAATATCTCATCTAACCCTGCCCTCTGGCAGAAGAAAGCCATTCCCCCTTATCCCACACACAATTCAGGACAAGCAGAGAATTAAAACTAATTCCTTTTAAAGAAAACCAACCAAGATACTGCACAAGCATTCCTGCAGGATAGCTGGATACTCCCATCCAAGCCTGCCTGGACCAAGCCGAGTCCATTTAAGCAGGACTGACAGCACTGCCTCGGAGCAGAGATTGACTTGGGGAGTTCCCAGAGGAACCACTCCCATCCCTTTGGCTCAGCTCCCTCTGGACAGCCCGGCTGTTCATTGATTCTGCAAATCCTTCCAGGCAAAGGCTCCTTAAATCTCTTCCAGGTTAGCGGGGTTAGTTCAAACCACCAATTTAAGCTGTTTAAGCTCGTCCTGCCAATTCTTCCCGCAGCCAATTAGAGGATGCTGACACAAGCACGAACTGGGAGACCAGGAACATGCTCCGGGTCCAGCTAAAAGGATGTTTATCCGTAGCTTAAATCCTTGTCTGTTCCAGAGGGCTCCCCCCTGGCACGGCTTCTGGGTGGTCGATCTCTGCATCACCTCCCCAACTAAGAGATCCTGGCACATTCCAAGAGCTCACAGCAGCAAGGTGGGCATCTCCAGCAGCTCCCACTGGGAAAGAAGAACACCGCCGGCTCAGACAAGGATTTTGAAGGAAACGCAGGGAGCGGTTTTCCAGGAGTTGAGGAAGGCAGCTGGCTTTAGAGGCAGGAAGGAAACGCGTGACAAGAAGCCAGGAACTCAGGAACGATGGATTATTTTATGCCAGCAAGGGAGCAGGACTTCCCATGGCGCATCCTTCCAGGGCCTTCCAGGGTGAGGGGACCCGATGGGCACTCAGAGCGTAGAGCTGCTGATCTGGGCACAGCAGAGTGGGGAAATATCCCCCCCGTCCGGGCATCCCTTCCAGGGATTACGCCATCCATCCACTCCATCTCCTGACGCCACAGAGGAGGGGTGGGCTCAGCCCCGCCGCCCCCTCACTGCTCGGTCCCGCAGGATTCGGGGGGTGGGAGGGAGAGAGACGGCTGAGTCCCCACAAACTCATCGCACCTTCCGCGTTTGGCCCCGCAGGACACGGCGGGGGGGGGGGAAGAAGGGGAGGAGGGAACGACACCTGAGCACCCGCAAACTCATCGCCCCCCCTGCCCCCTGCACTGGCCACGCCCCACGGGGTCTGGGCCCCGACGGGGCACGGCCCTGCAGGACTCGGGGTAGCTGATTCCTGGTAAAACTCATCACTCCTCCTGCTCGACCCCTGTCTGAGTCCCCGCGAACTCATCGCACCTCCCACGCTTGGCTCCGCTGGGCTCGGGGCGGGCCTGAGCCCCCAGGAACTCATCGCACCTGCCGCGCTGCCGCCCCCTCCCGCGCTGGCCACACCCCCCTGGGGGCCGAGCCTCCGCAAACTCATCACACCTCCCGTGTCTGGATCCCCCCCACCCTCCGGCCCGTCTGAGCCCCGCAAACTCGTCGCACTTCTGGCGAGCGGCGCCGCCTCCCGCGGTCCGAGCCCCCGCGCACCCCCGCCCGCCCCGCGCGTGGCCGCGCCCGGGGCTGAGCCCCGCGCACTCCTCGCGCCCCGGGCCACGCCCCGGCCCCCGCGCCCCCGCCCCGCCGATGGGGGGGCGCAGGTGCCGCCGCCGCACCTTGGTCCGGCGGCCGCTGCTCCCCGCCTCCTCCTCCGGCCGCCGTGCTGGCTGCGGGCTCGGCCTGCTGCCGCCGGGCCCGTGTGGAGAGGCGGCTGCGGCACAGCGGGCAGCACAGGCCCGGGCCCTGCAGGCAGCGCTGCGAGCAGGCGAGGCAGAGCGAGTGGCGGCAGGGCGGCGTCACCGTCACCGCCTCCGCCAGCGCCTGCCGGCACACCGGGCACTCCGCCACCGCCAGCACCACCCCGTCCTGCTCCTCCTCGGCCGCGGGCCGCCCCCGCCGCCGCCGCCCCCGCAGCGCGGCCCGGCCGCCAGCGCCCGCCGCCGCCGCCGCCATCTTCCCACACTTTGAAGGGCCGCGGAGGCCACGCCCATCCCGCATAATTAATGAGAGGGGCGCGCGCTGTCATTCATAGTAATGAGCGCGGCGCTCGCGCGGCCCGCCTCCGCACAGACCACGCCCTCTCGATGAATATTCATGAGTGCGGTATATAAGGACGGTCCGCCGCTCCACTCCTCCCGCGGCTGCCGCTCCGTTCCCGCTGCGGTCGGAGCTCCTGCAGGGAGACGGAGTCACCCTGTGGGGCCTCGGCCCTTCGAGGGTGCCGCTGTCCCCGCCACGAACCCGGGGAGGTCACAAAACAAATAACGCCATGGAGGGGCTGTGGCTCCAGAGCAGGACGGGCAGGGGTGCGGAGGCGGCGAACAGCCAGGCAATGGTTTGAAAAGCAGGAGAGCGAGACGTGGCCGTGGGAAAGGGGTGCTGGGCTGGCTCGGTGTGTCCAGTGAAGCCCAGCTCCATCCCTGTGGGATTGTCAGCTGCCTTGGGAGCAGCTTGCTTGGATCTGTCTCCCGTTTTCTGCTGCTTCTTCCGGGCACGGTTTGCAGAGGGACGCTCTTCCAGGAGGGAAGGGATGAGGAGAGATGCTATGGCATCCAAATGCACATGCTTTTCCCGGGAACAAGGGGAATGCAAACCTCTCTGCTATGTTAGACAGGGTACTAAACAGACCATCTGTTTTTAAAGACAAATCATGGAATCACAGACTGCATTGGGTTGGAAGGGACCTTAAAGTGGGTTGGAAGGGACCTTAAAGATCATCCAGTTCCACCTGCACTAGACACCTTCCACTAGAACAGGTTGCTCCAAGCCCCCTCCAACCTGGCCTTGGACATTTCCAGGGATGGGGCAGCAACAGCTGCTCTGGGCAACCCGTGCCAGGGCCTCCCCACCCTCATGGGGATGAATTTCTTCCCAGTATCCCACCTAACCCTGCTCCCTGGCAGTGGGAAGACATTACCCCTTTTCCAAAGTCCCTCTCCAGCTCTCTTGGAGCACCTTTAGGCACTGGGAGGGGCTCTAAGGTCTCCCTGGAGCCTTCTCTTCTCCAGGTGAATACCCCCAGCCCTCCCTGCCTGTCTCCAGAGCACAGGGGCTCCAGCCCTCAGAGCATCTCCGTGGCCTCCTCTGGACTCACTCCATCAACTCCACATCCTTCTTGTGCTGGGAATGTCCTCTGAGCTGTGCTGGCATTTGAGGTATTCTCTTCTACTTATCATAGGGATATATAATAGAAACAAATACTTGTTCAGGCGGAACAGCAGGTAAGGGCCAACATCCCAGTGGGAACAATAAATCCCAGGCTTAAATTTCAACAAGAGAAAATTAAGTAGAAGAGTGAGGTTGATAAAAGGTTGGGACTGAGGTAGAGAATTTTTAATAAAGTTAAGCCTGGGAATGAGGGAAGGGTGGTGGGAAGATGTTTTTAAGATTTGTTTTACTTCTCATTGGCCTACTCTTGATTTGATTGACAACAAATTCAATAATATCCCCAAGTCGAGGCTGTGCTGCCCATGATAGTAACAGGTGAGTGATCTCTCCCTGCCCTTATCCCAACCCAGGAGTCTTTTGGTACATTTTCTCTCCCCTGTCCAACCAAGGAGGGCAGTGATGGAGCAGCTTCGGTGGGCACCCAGAGTCCAGCCAGAGTTAAACCACGATAGAAGGTGACTCAGAGCAAACCAGAGGAGGCAGAGCCTCTGCACCGGTTGCTATGGAAATTTCTTTTGCTTTTCATCTCTTTACTGGGACACTGAACAAATCTGTAGTTTTTTCATCATATTTTTGCACCTCTCTGATGAAGCCTCTCAGCTACATCGGATTGGCATCAGAAAAAGTGTTGCTGCAGGGACAGAGGTGAAGCTTGAAACCTTTGAGCCACAGTTAGAGAGAGGAAGGGAAGATCTGTGCCCAAGAAACAGCCTCTAACTCTGTGCCAGGAACCTGATGCTGGACAGAGTCAGATGGGGAGTGTGTTATTCTCTAGGATCAGGCAGGGATCTGGGCTCCCAGGATCCCTCGGGGACAGAGAACATTGAAAGAGGAGACAGTTCCCCACCAAAGCTACTTGTAGAACAAGCAACTGTGAAGATCTTTAGGGCTCTGCAGATGTTCAAGTGATAGCAGATTTGGAAAGGGATCTCTGCCAGATGTTCTCCCAAATTACTTCTGCACATCCAGCCCACCTTGGACAGAACTTGGTTTCTGTGTGTCCAATTTGTCTTCCAAGCCAAACGCCTGCAAGGGGAACGGTTTTACATAGGGAAGGCAGGGTTAGATGGGATATTGGGAAGAAATTCTTCCCTGTGAGGGTGGGGAGGCTCTGGCACAGGTTGTCCAGAGAAGCTGTGACTGCCCCATCCCTGGAAGTGTTCAAGGCCAGGTTGGACTGGACTTGGGGCAACAGGGTCTTGTGCAAGGTGTTCCTGCCCATGGCAGAGGGTGGAACTGGATGGTCTTTAAGATCCTTTCCAGTCTGTGGTTCTCCAGTTCGGGATGTGCGGAGCTCAGTGTTGGCCTGCAGAGGGAATCCTAATCCCATGCAAGGCTCCAGCCTCAAATCCTGCCGACTCCAGCTAAAACCTCAGCCTGCCAGGGAACGTTTCTCTGCTCACCTCTCCTGAGGAGCTGGCAGGGTTTTGCCACCACCATTTCTCTTCATGATCCTCCGGCAATGTCAGCCCTAGACAGACACTTACATAGGGAGCAAGTGGGATATGTCCCAGAGGAAACAGGAAATACAGACAGACCCATGGCATGTGTTCCCCCATTTTTCCTCTCTCTCCTTCCCCTGTGCTTTGTCCAACCCTTCTTCACACCTCTCTCTTATTTGGTTGCTGATCTCCATCCCTGGAGGAGAATCTCATACTCACTGTCCTCTCTCTATCACTGGTTTGCCTGATTATTTGGATTGGATTTGTAATTTGTTTGGATTTTACTATTTATTTGGATTTGTGCTTGGCAACATGCACAGAATCTAAAAAAATGACCCGATTTCCCATTCCAGGTTGGACTACGTGGTTCCATTGCTAAATTATTATTTTAAGCCTCATCAGTCATTGACTGCCTTAAACCCTCCCAAAAGTGCAGCTTTAGAGCCCTTGAAAGTCCACCAGCACTCAGACTGATGGGTAAACAACCCCTGCCTGCAGTGCTTATGGCCTGTTTTATGGGAAAAGACCTTCCCAGATGCAACTGAGAGCTGGCTTGTGCCCTCAGAGGGTTTCACTGCACCCTGCTGCAACTGCACGAAGCCCTTGGGAACACACTTTGCATCCAAGGTGCTGTAACAGAGGATGCTGCCTCCAGCACAGGTTCTGCAGGCTGTTAGGTCACTGTGGGGTGATAAATGCAAAGACCACTCCTCCTTTCCCCCAGAGCACGAGTCGGAGTCAGGAGACGTGGGGTGATGTCCTCTGACACCTCTGCAGCTTGAGGTGGGTTGTGAGACATGAGAAAGCTCCCGGGCAAGGCTGAGTTTCACCCATGGTCCATTGGGAAAAGCAATCTCTGGGGCTGCTCCGTGGTGAAAGGGAGGGGTGAGAAGCAGAGAAATCAGGATGGGAGCAGGGAATCAGGTGCTGGATAAAGCAATGTCTGTTTTAGAACTGCGGCCACACGAGGAGGTGGTGATTGCCTGCAGGAGATGTGACTCCTTGCAGCTCCAGGGGACATTCAGTGCTGACTTCTGGCTTGCAGGCACATCTCCTGCCATCACTGAGTCAGAACCAGGTTCTGGGAAGAGGAGAGGAGACTGGCTGCAAAGGTGGCTGCAAGGAGCCCAGCGAGGAGTTCAAGGGTTACACCATCACTCATAGAAAGGAGAGAACTCCTCTCCCATGGTTTCACTGCTGTGAATTACAGCATTGCTCTACCACTGGCTCAATGCATGAGAAGGAACAGCATAAAAGAGGCCAAGGCTCAGCCTGAAGGATCATTGTCAGCTCTCCTCTTCCCCCTGGATCAGAGCTGTGAGAGGAGCTCCTTGGGCATTGTGCAGCGAGGCAGGATTGACTCTGCAGCCCAGAGATGGTTTAGAATCATAGACTGGTTTGGGCTGGAAGAGACCAAAAATACGGATTTTGCTTGATTTAGCTGTACCCTGAGAGGGGACTGTGGTTTTCACTGCAGGATCATGGATAATGCACCCTGGATAGCAGCTGCCTGATCAGCATCCCAGCTTGTGTCAGCACTGGTGTGGCAGTAGCACCAGGGCAGTGACCATGAGGCACCTCCAGTGCTGGGGGCCGTTTTGGACCTCCCACTCCAAGAAGGATATTGCAGGGCTGGAGCGTGTCCAGAGAAGGGAATGAAGCTGGGGAAGGGTCTGGAGCACCAGGAGTGGCTGAGGGAACTCTGGGGAGCTCAACCTGGAGAAAAGAAGGCTCAGGGGGGACCATCTCGCACTCTCCAACTCCCTGACAGGAGGGTGGAACCAGGTAGAAATCGGGCTCTGCTCCCAGGGAACAAGGGAGAGAAGAAGAGGAAATGGCCTCAAGTTGTGCCAGGGGAGGTGTAGGTGGGATATGAGGAAAATTCCTTCCCCAGAAGGGTTGTCCAGCCTTGGCCCAGGCTGGAGTCCCCAGCCCTGGAGGGATTTAAAAGCTGTGTGGATGTGGCACTTGGGGACATGGGTTAATGGTGGCCTTGGCAGTGCTGGGGGAACTGTTGGACTCCATCTTAGATGCCTTTTCCAACCTTAACAATTCCGTGATTCCATAATCAGGACTTACTCCTGCCTTCCCTGGCATGGGCAGCCTTCATGCCTGGGCAGAAGAAACCTGCAGCAAGCTACAGGTTTTAGCAGCCTGACCTCAAGTGATGCAGCAGCTCCTCAGTTCCTGGGACAGCACTCACTCCTGCAGCAGGATTTCTTTAGTCCAGTTTCCAACATCTTATGGTCCTGCAGGTTTCCAGCTCCGTTGCCTGCAGCTGACAGCCCTCACATGTGTGTTTCTCCCTGCCCAGGTCAGATCAAATGTCAGGGATGCGGCGCTACAAACTTCCAAGGGTAGGTCCAGTGTGCAGCCAGCTCCTCCAGCCTGCAGCCTTGTCAGCTCCCGATCCTGCCACGGGGCTCTCAAGGCAGGGGGTGTTGTTGGAGCCCATGCTTTTTACTCAGGTTGTAGGAGAAACTCAGTTTTCTCTCTCTTTCTCCTTCCTCCCCCCTGCAAAAAAAAAAAGAAAAAAAAGAAAAAAAGGAATCGTCTCATCTTCTCAAGTGCCCAGAAAACATGCAGTGAGCTTGACCTAAAGACTCAGGAACCAGGAGGCAAATAAAAAAGACCCAGGTTTTATTATTTGCAGGTCAGTGCCATGGGTTTTGGAGCCCGATTCAAGGATTGATGTTGGCACTATTGAACTGCCAGACAGATTCCTTTGCAGATGAAGATAAAGCGCCTGGGTTTTGCCAAAGCGTGAATGTATTCTTTATGAGACCCAACAGAGATGTAACACAGCACCTTGCTCCTGACAAGGCTGGCCTTTATTTCCTGGGTCTGCACTTAGGACAGGCCTGAACTTTCTCATAAGTTTTAGCCCTGATGCGGGGCCAGGATCTACAGTCCTGAATTCAGCTGTTGCTGTTACAGCAGAGGTGCAAAATAACTTCATTGACTTGGGCTTCGTGTCCCCATTTTTCTAAGCACTTTCATAACTTGCCCACAAACCTGTGCTACAAATGGGCTTTTCAAGTCCGTCCTGTGCAAGGGAAAAGCTGGGAAAGAAGGTGCCGGCTGTTCGTGGTGCGAGATGGAAGGAGCCTGCTGTTTACCCACAACCCTTTAATATCTTTATCGAGGCACGAGGAGAAAATAGAGAGGCATTGCCAGCAAAACTTACAGGGAGCTGGAAACGAGCAGAGCAGTGAAATAAGGGAAGCTGCAGTAGGTGGTGAGAACTTTCAGCTCTGGAGTCCACGACAGAAGAAGGATGTGGAGCTGCTGGAGTGTGTCCAGAGGAGGCCACAAAGATGCTCCAAGGGCTGGAACCCTGTGCTCTGGAGACAGACTGGGACAGCTGGGGGTGTTCAGCCTGGAAAAGAGAAGGCTCCAGGGAGACCTTAGAGCCCCTTTCAGTGCCTAAAGGGGCTTCAAGAGAGCTGGAGAGGGACTTTGGACAAGGGTCTGGAGGGAGAGGACGAGGGGGAATGTCGTCTCACTGCCAGAGGGCGGGGTTAGATTGGAAATAGGGAAGAAATTCTTCCCTGTGAGAAGAACTCCCATTTCTGGTTGGCCCTGAAATGCAAGAGGGGTGGTACTGCTTGTGCTTTCTGTAGAGGACCAGTGCCAGAGATGTGTAGAGAGAAAATAACAAAGCTGGTGATTCAAAGAGTTATTAAAATAGGTTTCTTATTACCAAGATTTCCCTCAGGAACAGGCACCTGCAAACATGGTTTGGAAAAGGAGGATGTTTTTGGCACCTGGGATAGGGCTAGAGAGAGACAGAAATAAGAAGTGGATGGAAAAAAGAGGTTTTGCTGCAGAAATTCCCCTTGATTGCTTCCATCTCTGTGACAAATGGGGCTTGTGGCTGGTGTGAGCAGGATAGGGGTTTGGGGAGACCTTGGAGCTCTTGGCAGACTGGTGGCTTGATGCCACATCTCAAGTGGGATGGCATTGGGCACAAAGATCTCCTAGCCTGGAAAGCCCAGTCCCACGCTTGAATTAATGGAAGGAAATAAAGAACTTGGCTGATGGAGGAGATCTCCGGTCACCAAAGGGATCACAGGCAGTGACAGTCTCTCCTGGCCAGTGGTGCAAGGAAGCCAAAGGAGATGAGGGGAAGAGACATGAAGCCATTTGCAAAAGAGAAACCCAGGGCTCCTGCAAGGTCTGGAACCTCCACCCAAGCCTTCCCAGTGGTGGAACATGGGCATGAAGGTGTTCAGCTCTGCATTAAAGCCTGTGTTTTGTGTGCTAATGGAGTGTCTTGCTCTGAGCACTCCTGGAAGTGCAAATTGCGAAGGTGGAGCAGTAGAATGGGAAAAAACCATGCAAAATCTGGTCTTGGGAGTCTAAGGAATCCTGGAGAGCAGAAAGCTGAGCCTCACAGACAGGCAGAGAAGGGCTGGCAGCCAGAGCTGGACCACTTCATGCAGGAACTGGGGAGCAGCAGTAACAGGAGCAAAGTGGTGTAGAGGCCAGGTGGCTTCTCCAGGGGTGACTGTGTGACCAGTGGCTTTCCAACCGATGGCATTTCATTCCCAGCATGCGGAGATGAAGGGCAGGTGAGGTGGGAGCACTGTCCACGCTGCTGAGATGGTGGGAGGAGGATTTGGGATTGTGGCTTGGGGTCAGGGGTGGGGTTGCTGCTGTAGGCAGGGGCTATGCTGGTCGTTTAAATGGCTTTATGCAGCAGGAGGAATGTCAAACAGCTGGTGGGGAGAGGTCTCGACCGCTTTGTCTCTCTGAAACCTCTGTCCCTTGTGTGCTGCCTCCACTGCCACAGGAGAGAAGGAGCTTGTCCATGGCACTAGAAAGGGAACTGGGGTTTATTGGGAAGAGTTTCATGGCACTGGGGGACCTCGGTGGTGAAGCAGAGCCCTGGGAAGGAATACTGCACACCTCGGATTTCTGCTTTGCCCCATTCGGAGCGTGGGATGCTCAGGGCTGTGCCAGGGCTTCACCCCGGGGTGGGGCAGAAGGGTCTGCGCGGGCTCAAGCCCCGCGCGGGGGTTCAAACCTCTCCCGAGGGCGTTCGAGCATCTCAGAACCGGGTGTCCAGGTGGGTTTGACAGGGAGAAGGAGCGCAGTCCCTTGTGTTTGGGGGAGGGATATATCCCATCAATGCCACCTCTTGGCTCGTAGCCCCCCGCGACGGGGTCCAGCCCAGCGGGTCCTTCCAGCTCCCCGGCCGGGCTGCAGGGAGGCAGGGGTTAACCCTGCGGCTCCCACACTACTCCCCGCCCGCCCTCCCTCCGCCCTCCCGCCGCCGAGGAATTTCCTAAAACACCCCCCAAAAAACTAGGAATATAATAATAATTTATATATATATAAAAAACCCCAAACAAACAACACAAAACCCACCCTGCGGATCCCCCCTCCAATCTCCGCCTTTAATACCAACAAACAAACTCGGCTCTCCCTAAAGGAGGCGCCTTTGATCGGAGCGAGACGAGCCCCGCCGGGCACGGGCACCGGCACCACCGGCACCCCCGGACACCGGCACCGCGGCACCTCCGGGCACCGACAGCCCCAGGAACTGGCACCCCCGGCACCGGCACAGCGACACCGGCACCGCAGCACCCCTGGCATCGGTATCCCACGGCACTGGCACCTCCGGCACCGACAGCCCCGGGAACCGACACGCCGGGCACCGATAGTCCCGACATCTCGGCACGCCCGGGCTCCGACACTCCTGCCCCCGGCACCGCAGCTCTCCCGGCTCCGACAGCCCCGGCACCGGCAGCCCCGGTACCTCCGAGCATCGCACACCGGCATCGAAACTTCGGCACCGTCGGGCACCGACAGCGGGAGCAAAGCCCCCGGCACAGACACCGACACATCACCGGGCACCGCACCGGGAGCAGCATCGGGACATCGGGCAGCGCACCCGGCACCGACGCCGATCGCCGGGCTGCGATGCTTCCCGGGGCGGGTCCCCTCGTCTTCCTTCTCCGGTGCCTGCTGCTCCTCTTCGCCTCCGAGAGCCGAGCTCGGGCTCGTAAGTGTCCCCCTCTCCCTTCCCGGCTGCTCTGCGTCCCTTCGTGCCTCAGTTTCCCCGTTTCTTCAGTCTCCAAGGATGTGCAGGGGTGCTTTACGGGCATGGCTGGGGACACGGGGAGGTTCCTGACCATGGCAGGTGTTGCATGGACCTCCATGGCCGGGATGTCCCAGATTTCCCATCCGGCACTGTTGGGGACATGACTGTGTCCCCCTCTGCCCGCTGCTGTCCCTAGCTGCTCTGAAGGGTTGTACAGCGCCGAACACATCCCTGCGTGCTGATGAGGGGCCTGGGGACTCCGTGGGCTGGCAGGGATGTACCGTAGTGCTGGGACCCCCTTTCCATGGGCTAGAAATGTCGCAGGGCAGGGGGTTGACTTGCACACCTTCCCCTGCCCAGATCCCACCCAGCACGGGTACATCTCCCCTCCGAGAGTGCACAGGGCAGGGGCAATTTGGGGAAATTACTCCTCCCAAAACAAAGGTGGGGGCTTTACTCCATGTCCATCCCTTTTCCATCTCCATGTCCATCCCTTGCTCTCTCTCACTCCTGCTCCCACCAGGCTGAGTGGGGCAGACAAAAGTTTGGCATGGGGAAGGGAAGGGAAGTTCGGCACTTGTATAAAAAAGCTGGAAGGAGCTGGCCGGAGCTGTTTAGGAGCTTGGAGGGTACTGGAGGTTTAATTGGGGCCAGGAGGTGCGTTTGGCTTGGGTAAAGCACTGGGACCCCACCAGTGGGTGCTGAGCAACCCCTGCAACACCGCAAAGCCACCGGAGCTCCGAGCAAACCGGAGCAGGACCTGTTGTGTCCCTCCATTTATTCTCCCTTTTAATCTCCCGGAGTCCCAGCGGAGTCAGTCGGTGGCTGTGTCAGGGTGATTTACAACCTGCCCGCTGCCAGCAGTGCATTAGGCAAATAAGCGTCCTGCTGGAGCGCTGTGAGCACTGGATTGCTCATCCCGGCAGGAAGGAGGGGGGCTGAGGGGGCGGGAAGGCAGGGGCATGGATGGGGCTGCGCAGAGTCCTGGAGAGCAAAATCTGGATGAATTTGGCGCTTTGGCTTTCCTGGGCTCATCAAAGGCACCAGACCTAGAACCACAGCAGCTGTTCTTGCACAAGGGATGTTGGTCTGACTCCCTGCCTCTGCCGGGGTTGCTGTGGTACCCAGATTAGGAGGAGGATGGAATCTCTCCCGAGAATGAAACAGGTATTACGTGATGTTTTCACTCTTTGGAGGTGCCTGCTAGTGGTAGCAGAGCCCCTAAATCGTGCATAAACCATGATGAGTAGGGGCAGAAAGGGTTTTTCTGCTTTGGGAGAAAGTGTTGGGGTCCGTTTGCAGGACTTATAATGGTAATAAAGAGCTGGGAACTTAGGGGTAGAAGTAGAATTGGAGCAGGGAGGTCCAGGATCACCCACCCCCCAGCTCTGCAGCACTTTAGCTTTGCTGCAAGGCACATCTCATGGTGCCAGGGCTCCAGCTGCCCCATGGCTGAGAGCAGGGGGTTTTGGTGACAAGATCCTAATCAAATTGTGGTCTTCTCTCCACCACCCACCTCTGCAGCCTCGGATTTTTCTCAAGGCCAAGTGCTCAGGGAGAATGAAGACAGGAATAAATTAATTACGAGCAGGCTCATCAGCCAAGGGACTTAGAGTGTCGTGGCTAAAAATAGGTGAGAAGCAGAAATGCTGAGGCCTGAAGGCAAGTCAGAAAAGAAGAATTTACCCACAGAAAGAGGTTATGTTAGGGGATTTGCACTCCCAGCTGAAAAAAAATATCAGAGTCACAGGTTACTGGGCCAAATGTGCTGCTTTTTGAGTAATTTGGGGCAATAGCTGAATGCAACCATGTTTTGGCTGGAGGCATTTAAACATCAGCATCTCTGGAGAGCACAGGGCAGTGGTTTTCCCCAGGAGCTTGAAAGTTGCTGTTTCATTTCTGTTTGACGTGGTTGCTGGAGAAAAGGGCTTTCATGGGATCCCTCTGTCCTGGGAGTTCGGATCCAGCGTGCTGAGGGACTGGGTGCTCCAAGAGGGGAAGGACCAGGACGAAAAGCAAATGCTACCAATGCCATGGTAAGGGGGAGGGTAAGTTGCTCTAGACAACTGAACATTCCCTTGGGAAGGAGTGGGGGGAATTTGGGCCCCGTCTGCCTGCTCCGGAGCCCACAGGGATCTTCTAGGCTTGTGACTTTGCTTGAGTTCTCTACCCTGAGGAGCTCAGAGTTGCTTCATGAGGCTGCATTTTTGGAGCTACAGAGTTTTCTAGGCTCCCAAAGTCCTGAGAAGGTATTCCCAACCGAGAACTGAGTGAGGCAAGTTTGGGAAGCGATCTGGAGATGTGAGCGGAGTCTCTGGGATGCCACATGTCAAGGGCCCAGTGTGTTTTAACTAGTCCCTTCTCAGCTAAGTTGCATTTTAAGCCTTTCATAAATACAGGGCTGTCAGAGGAGCGCCTGGACTCTGTGTACCAGACAGTGCCTTTTACACTTTATTTATGGCCGCTCTTAAAACTTGCAAACTGGTTTGCATAAACTCCACCCCCCCACCCCCCACCCCCCATGCCTGGCACAGCACGGGCTGGCAGGTGTGGGACCTCCAAAAGAGCTGCTAGGGCTGGGAACCCGGCTTGGACATCCCCTGATGGGATAAAGCTCCAGGGCTGCCATCTGGGGATGTAGCAATGCCCCCCCTACCCCTGCCCCAGCCACGGGATAAAAAAAGGAGAAGCCCTGTGAGGTGTTTCAATGACATCCTTGGTGGAACCAGTTTGGCACCTGGAGTGAAGGTCCCTGCTTGGGAAACTGAGGCACGGGACTGGTGGAGGCTTCCTGCAGTGGGTGAGCTAATTGGGATGAGCATTTTCCACGCTTTGAGGTCTTTCAGCTTTGAGGTGTATCAGCTCCTCTCTAGCCTGTAGCAGGGATTCACCTCTGGAGACTCCCAGTGTCCTGGAGCATAGAGGAGCTCCAATATCAGTCAGGACTGACTGACAGAGCCACAGCTGGGTAATGCTGAGAGCTGTTTCCTGGGATGGTAGAGCAGGGATGTAAAAGAAGCTTAAAGACCATTCAGAATCTTCTGCTCAGGTCTGGAAAACCCAGATGTGGGAGAAGGGGGTGTAGGGGTAGGGTCTGCTGCATCTGTGTGTGTGTGTGTGGCTTGACTTCACTGAGTCCTCCAGAGGGAGGTGAAGTGAGCGCGGCTGAGCCTGAGCCAAGGGAGGATTTGGCAGCAGAACGTGGTATTTCAGTAGCCATCATGTGTGCAAGTTTTACAGCTCACCTTGGTTCCTCCTGCTGTGCTTGGGGTCGGTGCAGGAGATGATCTGACCTGTTTTGGCCCCTAGTGAAGCCGTGGCCAAAGTGCCCAGGCAGTGGGAGGAGTCACACCACCCATGGGGATATCTGTGTCCACTGTGAATGTGGAAGGGTGCGAGGAACTGGCTCAAAGGGGCTGTGCCAGTGGGCTGGAGAGCTTCAAGGGACAGGTCTTATAGATGTGATAGCCCAAGAGGACTTGTCTGCATGCAAGGTCAGGAGATGTGGTCAAATTCTAGTGGAAGGTGTCCCTGTCCATGGCAGGGGGTTGGAACCAGATGATCTGTAAGGTCCCTTCCAAACCAAACCACTTTGTGTTTCTGTGATTCTGTATCTGATGGTCCAACAAGGAGGTTGTGGGATCTTGATCATCTCCCATCATTTCATGGATTTTCACTGTGTCTAGAGCAGGTCAAGAAGAAGTGGGGTAACAACTCATGGTATCTGGTGTGTGAAGCTGTTGAGACACATCTTGAAGAAACATTCTGTTCTCATGGTGTGAGAGATGTTAGCAATTACTGGATGCAGCACAGGATGGGTTGGGTTTCTCCTCACCATTCACTTTTTCACCCTGGATTGGTGTCCCTAAAGCATCTTCTGAAGGTGCTCCAGTGCATTCAGACTGTCTTAGACCATCTGTGACAGCCTTTTGTGAGGTTTCAATCTCCTATCAGCTGGAAATCTTCCCACAATACATATCCTAAATCTTCCAGGTTTTCCCTGAGCTGGTTGCTTTTTCTTGTCCCTGCCATGACCAGAGATCACCCTTTTCTTTCTTAACAGCCCTATCTTGCCTCTTCCCATTTTACTTCCTATCTCATATTACATTCCTCCTTACCATCCAGGATGCAATTGATGCTAATTAATGACAATTAACGATAACCAAAGCACATCAGGGCCTGGGTATAGCTTCAAGCTATTTCCCAAGGGTGTCCAGACTCTTGCTACAGGTCTTGGCTGGTGCCAAACTGGGCTTTACCAAATGCCTGGAGATAGCAAGGCCGAGGTGTCTCCAGCAGGTAAGTATGGACACGAGCAGGACCAGGTCAGTGGGCGGGGTATCCCATGATTTGGATGTAACCAGGTGGTCCCCAACCCAGAAAACACTGGAGCCTTGGCAGAAAGCAGCTGTTGGATGGGAAGAAAGGGAGAACCTCCGTCCTTCAGGATGTTCCTGGCAGAGCTCTTTGGGGTGGGCAAGGTGGAGCAGCTCCCCCGTGGAGGAATCACTCTCCAGAGCATCTCCCACCCTCCCTCTGGGCCTGAGGCCACAGGACTTGCTGCTGGGCAGCAGAGGAATCACTTCCATGGCTTTCAGGTTTTTTTTCTGGTCCATAGAAGCCATAATGGAAATCTGAACACCAGGATCTTGTACTGGGAGCTTCTTGTATTTGAGAAGAAACTGGTTAGATGGCACCTGCTCTCAGAGGTTTTTGCAGCGGGGAACTTGTCCCTTTCCACCCTCTGCTCCCACTTCCAGGTCTCATAGGGCCACTTCCAAGCACGAAGCTTCTAGTTTGCAATCAGCAAGCTCTGGTTGTGTCTCCAAGCTGGTGTGGACCAGGCTGGCCAGGTCCTTGAGAAGGAAAAAAGGTGATGACTTCACCTGGATTTTTGGTGCTGCAAAGCACTCCACAGTTGTCGAGCCCTCTCTGGAAAATGAGAAGTAAACTCAAATGACTTTTCCAAGCATGCTCTTGCTGAAGACTCAATAAATAAGGTGACTGAACAGCACAGGAGCAATTCACTGCCACAAATGGCTTTTCACTCCGAATGAACTGGGGGGATATCCAAAGTGTGACCTCTGAAAATGAAATTATTAGCCTGGCATGGCAAAAAATGATCCAGAGCCTCCAGGTCTTAAGCCTTCTCCATCCATCCATCCATCCATCCATCCATCCATCCATCCATCCATCCATCCATCCATCCATCCATCCATCCATCCATCCTCCATCCATCCCCAGCTTGCTGCTACCCAAAATTGCAGGCACCTTATGCCAAATGGAGATGCCGACAAGTGTCTCCTGCTGCCCAGCGCTGCCAGTTGGCTTTAATTTTACCAGCAGCCCCTTCACAGACATGAATCAGGCTGCTTTCGAGGGCTGGACCCAAATCAGGGCTCCACTGGTGATTAAATGTTCGCACGGAGCAGCCAACTGGCAGGAGAGCCTGCAAAGCAGAGCGGGGCCACAGCGCGTGGAGGCAACTCGATTTCTTCACTCTCGGCGTAATTCATGAAGATGCTGCAAGCAGGGAAAAATGAAGTCATTTTCTCACCCTTTCGCAAAACTATTTTTGTGGATTTTTTTCCCCCCTCTCTCTCCTGGATTTCTGCATTTTCCAGCTGCATGCTCACCAGTTTTGTGTAGTATGCTGTAAGCTCGTGTCGTGCGTGGCTGGGAGTAGGGGTTTGCTGGCTTGTCAAGGGGTTTGGAGCAAGATATGTAAAGGATGATGTCAAGTCCTGAGCAGGGAAAAGGAAGGAAAATACCTCTGCCTGTCCCTCTGATGACATCCACTCCAAAATTACTGCAAATCTCCATCTCTGCAGATGCAACGCTGGCCCCACACTGCTGTGCTCACACAAGGAGGTCTGGACAGCTCCTGTCCAGAGGTACAGCTTGGGGAATCAAAGGCTTAAAGCCACCAACGAGGAGCTCAGGGCTACTGGCAGAGACCTGTAGGGATCATCACAGACCCATAGGGCTGCCCTTCCTGCTGGCCAGAGGGTCTGGCCATGGTAAAGCATCGCTTGGCTTCATCCTGAGGATGGTCAGGAGCTGGAGGAAGGACTGCAGCCCAGCCCAAGCGTATTTGGATGAGTTTTGTCTGGTTGGTGGGAGAAACCCATTAAGCGGGTGACATCTCCAGCTTTGGCAAGGTGGGACAGCACCAGCTGGGCTCTCCGAACCACTGCTGGGCCCCAGGTGACAAAGCAGAGCACAGGATGGCTTTTAGCATCTTTGAGGTGGTGAAGGCCATTGGGATCATTTTGGGGACCCTCTGCTGTTCATCAAGGAGCCCTCCCAGCAGCCCAGCAGGGTAAACATCCGAGTTCACGGAGCTAGGCACTGTGCCCT
This sequence comes from Myiozetetes cayanensis, assembly GCF_022539395.1. Lineage (NCBI taxonomy): Eukaryota > Metazoa > Chordata > Aves > Passeriformes > Tyrannidae > Myiozetetes > Myiozetetes cayanensis. The sequence goes on from NW_026087742.1 coordinate 15,950,600, forward strand.
GGAAAATAGCCCTCTCCCACATCCCCAGGGTGCTGTAACGTTTTAAAAGACCCATAAAAGCTTCAGGGAGCATAAATGTCTCCACTGCCTTTGGGCAACGTCATCGTCCAAACTACCTCAAATCCCTTCAATGACGTAAGCTTTAAAATCACCTACAGTTTTCAGAGGAGCTGTGAGCACTTAAATCACTAAAACCACATCAGGCAGGTGTGTGCTTAGTCATGAAACAGCTCAAGTCCCAGTGTGACCCTCTGCCTGGTCAGGGCCTGGGGACATGTCACAGGAGAGTGGGGGCAGCCATCAGGGCTGTTACAGGGTCCAGATTCCCGTGGGTTGGAGCTCAGTCCTGCAGGACCAGGTGATGCTTGTGGATGGGAACATTAAGGATGACTGAATTGGGTTTTTTGGCCAAACTCCTGGGGTTTGTGTGGTGATTCTGGCCATGGTTTGTCCCACAGGCTCCTGCTGCAGGCGGGCTTGGTCCTGTCAAAGGATTGGTGCGTGACCAAGGACTTGGAGATGGAGGAGGTTGATAGGGAACTGCTAAAATACAGGGAGTGGGGGGGACATCTCCTTCACCATTTGTGCTGGGCACCATCTAATTGCTTTCCCTGCTCCGTGGAGAGGTTAAATCCATGCCAGTGTAGCCAGGTCTGGATTATTTCTGGGACAGACACTTCCTGTTCAGGAGCACAGCTGGAAACTGGCTCTTCTCAGGATAATAGGATCAAGGAGGAAGAAAAAGAATACATGTGTTTATGCTTTTGGGGGCAAAAAATGGATGAGGTGGATTTGCTGTCCCCATGGACAACCCCAGAAATGAAAAGCCAGTCACTCCAGTCAGACCAGTGCTGCACTAAGCCAGGTAAAGCCAAGGGGATGGGACAAGCCAGCCCAGTCCTGCTCCTCAGGGAAGATATCTGGCTGCTGGTGTTGGTGATAGTGCTTGTCCAGGGATTCTGGAGATAATGAGCTGAAGTTCTTAGAGGGAGCAAAAGATTTTCCTCCAGAACGTGTTTCTACCCAAAATTGTCTTCCTTTTTTCTTTCTTCTGTTTTGTTGTTGTTGTTGTGCAACAGTGAAAATGCCTCCCAAATTTAGGCTCTCCTATCTCTGTCACCACTCCCTGGGGGAAATTCCATCCTATACCATCACCCATCCATCTTCCAGTGAGCATTTCTACTGACCTGTTTTAGAGTGAAATCTCACTTTTCTTGCCTCCAAACCACCCATTCTTTTCCTTGCTTGCAAAGGAACTCCAGTTTACTTGGAGGAGTTGGCATTTGGGTCACATGTGTCCCAGCATAAACACCCCCCCTCCAAATCATAACAAAAAGAAAAAAAAAAAGTGTTTTGGGAATGTATTCCATCTGGGATTTGGTGAGTGGGATGTGGCCATCAGCTACTCACAGGGAGCAGCATGAAGGCACAGGGCTGTCCTTGCTGTTCTTGTTGCCAGCGGGAGGGGAGGTCTCGTGAGGACCATCTCCTTTTCTCACGTGGCTTCTCCTGGTTGACTTTCAGGGCCGGATACGTTCTGCGACTTCAACGGCAAGAAGTACAGCCCCGGGGAGAGCTGGCACCCCTACCTGGAGCCCCAGGGGCTGATGTACTGCATCCGCTGCAGCTGCTCTGAGGCACGTCCCCCACCAGGGCCACGGGAGGTGATGGGGACACTCCTGTGCTGGGGCTTTGCTTTGGCACCTAATTTGACCTGAGTGTCTAATCTGACCTGAGATGCCCTTTCCAGCCCCGTAGCGATGTCAGATTAATCTCTTCCCTTTTGAAAAAGCCATCCCGTCCCCCTGGGGGTGTTGGGTTGACCTTGTTGTTGACTGTGGGGAGACCTTTTGGTACTCCAAGGGAGCTTACAAAAACATGGAGAGGGATTTTTTACATGGACAGATAGTAATAGGACTAAGGGAATGGTTTTAAACCAGAAGAAGGGAGATTCAGATTAGATTTTAGGAAGAAATTCATCCCTGGTGAGGGTGGTGAGGCACTAGCACAGGTTGCCCAGAGTAGCTGTGGCTGCCCCAGCCCTAGATGAGTTCAAGGCCAGCTTGGACAGGGCTTGGAGCAACCTGGTCTAGTGGAAGGTGTCCCTGCCCATGGCAGGGGGTGGAACTGGATGATCTTTGAAGTCCCTCCTAAACCAAACCAGTCTGTGATTGCATGATTCTGTCTCAGCAGAGTTGGTGGGCTGTGAGTGGAGATGGCTCAGGGCTACTCTTGGACCGTGAGTGGTCTTTGCTGATGAGGCACCGTGAGCTGGCTGGGTTTGGACACAGTTTGTTGTGATAATGTGGCCACTGCCCAACATCTCCCTCCTCTTGCAGGGGTGAACATGAACCAAATGTTCCCTGTGGACCTAAACGAACCATCTTTGTCTCTCCCCAGAACACCAACATCAGGTGCTACCGGATCCAGTGCCCAGCCCTGCAATGTGCCAACCCCGTCACGGACCCCCAGCAGTGCTGCCCGAGGTGTCTTGGTAGGTGGACATCCCTCAGGGAGCGGGGGACAAGGTGGCCGTGGTCCTGCAGAGTGGTCCCTCAACCGCTCACACCCGTGGCAAGGCAGAGATGCTGGGTTTGATCCTGCTCACGGAGTCACCACAGCTCGGGCTGCTCGTGATACTTTTTCCCTCCAAAAATGTGATTTTTGATGGAAAAGGGCTCTCTGCCAGTCCACTTTCTCATCCCCTTCCTGAGAGATTTGTAGGGGCAAAATGTTATTTCACATTTCAGGGACAAAGCAGAAACTGGCACTTTATTCTGATCATTTGCCAGCAAAATTTCTTGGATTAAAAAAAAAATTAAAAAAAATTTGAAAGATTTTTAACCACCTAATTCTCTACACTGGAGATTATCTCACGTTTTATCCCCAAAATTTTCCCTCCCTGTCCACTACTGATGACCTCAGTTTACCTCTATATTTTCATTCTCTCCCTATAGATTACTATGACTTCGCTCCCATAATTTTCACTACCTGTCCACTACTGTATTATGTAATTTTTACCTCAAAATCTTTCTCTCCCCTACAGACTAACTCACATTTTATGCCCAAAGTGTTCATTTTGTCCCCTCAGATTTTTCCTCCAAAATGTTCCTTGTCCCTTACACTTTACCTCAAGTTTTGACCCCCAAATTTTCCCTAACTCTCCACTACTCAGTTTACCTCAATCTGTTCATTCTCACCCCTATACATCACCTCAAGATTTAGCCCCAAAACTTTCCCTACCTGAGTGCTGGCAAAGCCAGTCAGAAACCATCAGTGATTTGAGAAATTAGGAAGAAAAACTAGGAAAAAAATTAACCCTATTTTTAATTTTTAGCTAATTAACCACGGGAGAAGCCCTTTTTACGTGACTCCATCTGAATTTGAAGATCATTACAACCAGGGGAGGGAAAAAATCAAGAATTTTGTTAGAGGTCAAACTTCCAGGTTTTGCTTCGGTGCTGAGCTCAGTGCAGTCAGGGCAGCCCCATTCCCCAAAAGCTTTTGGAATCATAATTCCCAACCAACCCTGGCCACTTCTCCATGGGAACTGTGGTGCGTAAAGGGCTCCTTGTCCCTTCGGGTTGGGGTCATGGGGAATCTGCAGAGCATCCACGCTGTGTCAGGTCCAGGCAGGGCTGGCTCTCATCCTGCTCCATTCTCGTGTTCTTTTCCAGAGCCACATTCCCCTTCTGGCCTCCGGGCGCCTGTCAAGTCCTGCCAGTACAATGGGACGACCTACCAGCAAGGGGAGACGTTCAGCACCAGCGAGCTGTTTCCCAGCCGCCAGCCCAACCAGTGTGTGCAGTGCAGCTGCTCCGTGAGTCACCTCAGAGCCCACGGGAGGTGGGGAGGGCTTGGACTCTGCTCCTGCACCCCGACACTGTCCCACAAGCTCAAAAACCTCAAAAAACCTGGGGGTACCAGCCCATGGTGCTTTATCATCAGGATCAGGTTACCAGTGCAGAAGAGAGATTTGCCGGAGATCACATGGTCGGTTTTGGGTGGGGCCCGTGGGGCTCCTTGGGGTGGGCATGGGGACTGTCCCCATCGAGCATCCCAGTGATCTGGGCCTGTGTCTGACAGCATCCAGCTGGGATGGAGGGCCCCCAGGGAACCTGCAGGAGCTCAGTGTGCCTGCAAGGCAACATGGACACGAGGTGCCTGTGCTTGGGATTCAGAGGTTCTTGGAATCCATAGTTTTGTAGAAAGGCCTGGATTGGAAGGGACCTTAAAGCTTACTCCACTCCAACCCCCTGCCATGGGCAGGGACACCTTCCACTATGTTACTCCAAGCCCTGTCCAACCTGGCTGTGAAGACTTCCAGGGATGGGGCAGCCACAGCTTCTCTGGGCAACCTGTGCCAGGGCCTGATCCTCCTCACAGGGAAAAATTTCTTCCCACTATCTAAACCAAATCTCTCCATGGAATATTGACCTCTTGCTGTTGAGTTGCTGGGATTGAGCTGAGCTGCAGAAAGGATTTGTTGGCTCCCAACCACCACTGGGTGCCTCAGTCTCTAAGGGTCTCCAGCTGCCTCTGGCTCCTGCCCTGCATGGCTGGAGCTCCCCTAGGAGATGACAGCAGAGACACAGGGTGGTGGGCAGTCAGAGATGGCAGTGGGATGGCAAGTGGATCTTCATCCCCTTTGCTTGAGTTTAAGTGGGAGCTGAACCCAGGGCTGAGGTGTGCTTGAGCACCAGGAGCTGGGCTCCTCTAGAATCTCCTGCAGTGTTCACCAGCCCTCTGGGCCAGCAGAGATGGGCCCTGCAGGAGGGCTGAGCATGTGCTTTTCAGGCTGTCTACAAAAAGCGTTTGCAGGAAGCAGCTCCTTTCCATGCTCACTTCCAGTGACCTTTGGCAGCACCATTGTATTCCCTTCTTCCCTGACTGGTCCTCATTGTCCCACCTGAGGGCTGTGACGGTAGCCAGGACGGCCTCAGTGTGCATCTCAGTGATCATCCATCACTGACTGCTAACTCTGTTGGGATGTTCCTTCTCCAGCAATGCCCTGAGACAGGGCTTGGCTCTGTTCTACCCATCCCTCTCCCAAGGGTTGGGATCCTGTGAAAATTCATCAAGAACTGAGTTCTGACACCTTCTCGGGAGGCATGAGGTCAGCAGTGATGGGATGGTGTGTGGAGTGCCAGGAGCTGAGTGTCAGGAGATAAATGGATCAGCTTCTCCTCCTTGAGACAGAGTGAGGATGGGGGACTGGAAGTGCTGACACTGGACTCGGACACTGTGAGGAACTGCTCACACTGGCTGCTGCCTCTGCCATGAAAGAGAGTTGCAGGTGTGGCTTTCACCACCCATCATTCAGAGCCCTTGGATGGGCCCAACCTCCACAGCTCCGTGCCTTGCTTGCAGCAAATAATTGGACTAAGTTTGGCCAGGAAAGAATAAAGAGGCAGGAGAGTCCAAACCACCTCCCTCTCTCACACACAGGGGTTACACCAGTTAATGTTTGGTAGCAAAGTATCCATGATACTGGAATAGCTGGTCTGAGCCTCCGGGGTTTGCTCACACCTCAGAGATTGGTGGTGAAAGGAATAACTCAGATGTAGAAATGATACAGTTTTTGAGGCTGGTCCCTCTCTTAGGGACCCCAGATGGATGGTGGGAAACACCAGGAAGGAGCTCTTGGATCCTACTCTATTGGATTCTACTCCTACACCTTGCCCTGCTTTCCCACCTCATCCCCAGGAGCCCGTGGAGTTCCATGTCCCTCTCGGCTGTCACTCGGGCTCTGTTTATTCAGCAGGATAATGCCTTGGATACGAAGGAGAAAATAAAAGGCTGGCTGTGGAGGGGTCTCTGGGCTGTGTCTGCTGTCAGCTGCTGGAACAGCTGCGGGAACAGCTGGCCTAACCCTCCTCAAAAACCGCCCCGAGACTGGAGCCTCTGGGATAAATCCTGCTTTTTATGACATTTGCCCGAGGCAGGTCATTGCTGTGAGCTGCTGGTCAGAAGGAGAAAGAAGGAAGAGGCAGGTCTGGACTCCATGAAGAGGAGAGCAGGGTTTGGTTTGCAGTGACCTCCACCAAACCCTGTTGTTTTACAAACTTTCCTCATGCTCCTCATGTTCCTTGTGCAAACCGTTTGGCTTCCTGGTGGGAGAAGAAGCTGCTTTGGTTTGGTTTCCTAAGGATATCCTTGGTTGACCTCTTGGTTTTTGTTCAGTGGGAGCTTGTGGACACCCCAGAGAAAACTGCTGTGTGAAGAAGAGGACCTTGCTGTTGAGCTCTGACTGCTGAACATCCTTTTTTTACCCTTCTGCAAAGCAGCAAAAACTTAGTCCTGCAGTGCAAATCCACTGCCTGAAGTGGGACTGAGATGTACTAAGGTCGAGGCTGGTCTTGATCTGTGGTTTTCAGTTTGAATCACTGCAGAAATGAAGTTTCCAAACCAGCCACCCAGCCTGTGGAAGAAGGTCTACACCTGAACGTGCATCCACAGCTCCGGATCTGTGTCTGTGTGCTTGGTTCTGGTGTTCTTAAATAACCCCAGGCAGAGGGAGGGCAGAGCTTTGGCGTGGACCTGTGTCTGGGTTCAGCATCAGGCTTCCCATTTCTACCTGTCTCCTCCAGGTCCTTTTCCTGGGAGATGTCAGAGAAAATCTTCTTGTGCCCCTTCAAATCAGGGGGTTGTTACGCAGAGTTTAAAGGTGTGTCATGGCCTTTTCAGGTCTGATAGCACTGAGCATTGGTGAGGTTTGAGGATGGACTATCAGGGGGCTTTTGATCGTGGAATCATGGAATAACAGGATGGTTTGGTTTGGTTTGGAAGGGATTTGAATCTCACCTAGTCCCACCCTCCTACCATGGCAGGGACACCTTCCACTAGACCAGGTTGCTCCAAGGCCCATCCAACCTGGCCTTGAACACTTCCAGGGATCCAGGGGCAGCCACAGCTTTTCTGGGCAACCTGTGGCAGGGCTTCCTCACCCTCACAGGGAGGAATTTCTCCTGAATGATTTACGGTGGGTCTGCGATTTGAAGTGCTGGCATCCCAACACAGGGGTCATACAACCTTTTGCAATGCTGACAATGATTTTTTTTCCCCTCCTGCCCTCCTAGGAAGGCCAGATTTACTGTGGCTTGGTGACCTGCCCGAAGCTGTCGTGTTCCTCTCCGTTAACCGTGACGGATTCCTGCTGCCAGGTCTGCAAAGGTAATGAGGCTGGAGGTGAGGGTGGGATACTCCAGTTGGTTGCCACTTGACAGCAGGAGCCATTCCAAGCCACTTTAGCAGGATTTTGGAGGCCTGTGCCATAAATCAGGCCACTTCCTAGTGCTTGGTTGTACCAGGAAACAAAGATGGGGGCTTTTACCTTGCACGTTTCCCCTCCCTCACTGAGTTGTGATCTGCCTTCCTGCAGCCCCAAAAGCTGGAAGGGCTGAACTCTTTGCCCTGCCACTGGTGCATTGTGCAAAGATGGGACCTGTGTGGAGGGAAGTCCTCCAGGCCGCTCATCCACCAGGACCATGTGAAGGTGATGCATTTTACTGTTGCTCCAGGGAAGTTTCCAGGACAGTCAGGGAAAAACCCTCTTTCCACCCCATTACAGCATGGCTGAGTTTCACTCTCACAGCTCTCTGTGAGGGACAAATTCCTGAACTTGCTGCTGTTTCCCCTGTCTCACACCTGGGAGAGTGAGGAGAGAGTTAAGCTCCATGTCTCCAGATGAGACAGATCCCAGCGAGGATGGGCAGATTCACATCCTGCTGACAGTGAAGTCACAGCATAAAATGACTCTTTAATACAAGAGATATTTATGAGGCTGGAAGGCCATGGTTGCCTCCTGACCATGGGCATAGAATGACCTCCTCCAGGTACCTCCTCCAAACTCTCCCCTTCTGCCATTTGTGTTCCTCCCTCCTGGTTTTCTTTGGTGCAGCTGGGATATGTCACTGACTCTGTGAGAAATGTCTTTGGATTTATTTTTAATCATTCCCCATCACTCTTACTCTACCTCTGGGGTGTTTTTCACACCATCCAACTTCAGAAGCTTCAAAGTCATGTCTTTCCTGGAGCTGAGTTGTTGTTGATAGTGGGATAAAATGTTTTTCTGGGGTATGGCTCCATTTGCTTTGGATAATATGAATTGCATGTTCAAAGTTCCCCTCTTTCCAGATCTCCCAGGTGGGCCAGCACCCATAGGAGAGCTGCTTCCAGCCAAAGAGAGAGCAAATCTCCAGGCAGCATCTCACAGGACAATGTTCTTCCCTTGCAGATGGCTCCCATGAGAAGTCCACAGAGGAGGAACCCCTGCAGTTAAACAGAGGTGTTGTACGTGATATTTGCATTTTAAAACTCAGATTATTGCTTCTGGCACACTGCAATTAAACAGCTCAAAGAATGCCCTTGGCCATTGTCTTCTACAAAGAAATGACCCCAGCAGCTCTCGGAGGGCACTCCGGTCCTTGAACAGCAGAACCATGGGAATCTGGTTTGCAGGGGAATCATGTCTTGGAATTCAGTCTAGGTGAGGGATATCAGCACAGGTGAGACCTCAGACCACCAGGGAAAGACTCTTCTCTTCCTCCGAAGCATTTTGAGGACATGGTTTAGTGGTGGAGAGCACTTTGGCAGAGCCAGGTTAAGGGTTGGACTCAATGACCTTAAGATATTTTCCAACCTAAATGATTCTGATTCTACGACCTCTTCGGTCTTTGGAAGAGCAAAAGACCTTTGGGAACTGAAAATCTTGGACAGTTCTCCTTTTTTGCTGAGGGTTCCTTCACAGTGACATTTCAGACCCAGGTCTGTGGGATTAGGTCAGTTAGCTCTTGGCTCTGCCCTTCTCCCTACTGCTCCACCACCTATAAACCCTCCAAAATAGGCACAAGGGGACCCTTTGTGCTGAGTGTCTTGTCCCAGAACTTTGCTCTTGGAAGCCTGGGACGCTCCTGGGATTTCAGTCCCGCTAGCTGGCAGCCCCACACCAGCCCTCCTGCTGCCCACCAGGTGAGAGAGCAGGATATGGCCCATCCTTACCTTTCTTATCCTGTTTGGGTCACACAGAGGCCAGTCCTCAGTTTCCCAGTGGGTATCTAGGAAAAAGCAGCCCATTTCTCTGCCCGTGTCAGGGATGTAGGACCTCACATGCTTCTCTGAGGGCACTGGGTTGAGCATGGGAGAAAGGTGCTGTCCCAATGAAGGTGACCACACACAGCTTAAGGAGGACACCAGTGTAGGGCCTTGACTCCAGCTACTCAGTACTCCTTGGGCAGTGGCAGCAGCAAGATGGGGAAGGGTCTGGATCACCAGCAGTGGCTGAGGGAACTTGGGGGGCTCAGCCTGGAGAAAAGGAGGCTGAGGGGGGAACTTCCAGCTCTCTCCAACTCCCTGACAGGAGGGTGCAGCCAGGTGGGGGTCAGGCTCTGCTCCCAGGGAACAAGGGACAGGATGAGAGGAAATGGCCTGAGGTTGTGCCAGAGGAAATTCAGGTTGTATGTTGGGAAAATTTCTTCCCTGAAAGGGTTGTCCAGCCCTGGCACAGACTGCCCAGGGCAGTTCTGGAGTTCCCATCCCTGGAGGGATTTAACAGCCCTGTGGATGTGGCACTTAGGGACATGGTTTAGTGGTTGGTTTGTCAGTGGTGGGGGAATGGTTGGACTCGATGATTTTGGAGAGATTTTCCAACATAAATGATTCTGTGATTCTATGGCTTCTGGGTCATTGCTTATCCCTGTGACCCACGGACCTTCCACTCCTGATGGAAGGTGTGCAGGACACTGCATGGCTTTTTCCAGCATCCTTTGGAGTGAGGACAACCCAGCTGCCTGGGTCTGAGCCCCCTCCTTTTCTCTGACTGCTCACAGAGGCACTCGCAAGACCAGTGCTCGGGGGAGGTGACGGGCAGGAAGCCACCCGGAGCCACTGTGTCCACTGTCCTCAGTTCTTCCCTGGAGTTCATTCCCAGAAGCTTCAAACCCAAGGGGGCAGGTGGCACCACTGTGAAGATCGTCTTGAAAGAGAAGCACAAGAAAGGTAAGGGATGGAGAGGCTGAGAAGTCTGTGTGTGGCTTGAGGCGACTTCTCCAGAACTTTGAATTCCCCAGGGAATCTGTTTCAGCAGCAGGTTTCCAGTAACAAGTCTTACTTCCCACTTCTCCACTGCCAGCCTCGCCCAGCTATCTCAGTCCTGGAGCCCAGAGCCTCTTGACTGCATGAATCTCCCACTTTCCAAAAAGACTTGGGAGGAAATTGGTCCTTGGAGCATTTTGGAGATCTGGGACCTGGGAAGGGAGGTGCTCAGCTGGAAGGCTCCACATGAACCTTCCAGTACAGTGCCACAGAGGGACAGGATGTTCCTCCTTGCGCCTACCTGCCACGTGCTGGGTCTGTCCCAGGTGTTCCTCCTGGAGGAGAGAGTAGGAAAGTGAGATGAGGAGGCAACCCCCTTGATCCAAAGGGGGAATAACAGGTCCTTTCTCCCCCTGGCGGCTCTCCCACCATTGTGCCTCCAGAAAAACTCTTTCCAGTCCTTGGAGACAAAGCCCTAGAGAAAATTTTGGGACCTCCAAAAATTTCCGTGGTGGAGTCAGCAGGTGGCACTCTTCACTGTGCTTCATTCTGCGACAGCCTCCGAGGGACCCTGGGCTTCCAGAGGTTGGGAGGCAGGTGAGGTCCTGCCCACACTTACCCCTCGCTCACACCAGAGCGGTCAAACCCAGCAGCCTCCACCTCCTGGTGCCTGGGCCCTCTGCCCCGTGGCACCTCCTGGGTGGGGTGGCTGCAATATCCCCGTTCCCACTGCTGCCGGATCCACTGCCGGATCCTGCTCCTCGAGGCAGCAGGACCACCCACCTGTGAGGTGGTGAAATGGGTTGAGCTCTACCAAGCCTTGGGTTTACAAAGATGAGGAGGGTTCATTTCCATCAGCAGGTCTTTTCTCTGTCTCCTCCAGCTTGTGTTTACAACGGGAAGACCTATTCCCACGGGGAAGTGTGGCACCCTGTCTTTCGGCTCTACGGCCTCCTGCCCTGCATCCTCTGCACTTGCAGGGACGGCGTCCAGGACTGCCAGAAGATCACGTGCCCCAAGGAATATCCGTGTGACTATCCAGAAAAAGTAGATGGGAAATGCTGTAAAATATGTCCAGGTAGGTGGGATCCCACCTGCGCCTGCAGCTGGCTTCCAGATCCTTCCCTACCTTGGTTTAAAGCCCTGGGATAGATGTGTAGGGTTTCACATTCCTGGTGTCTTGAATCCACATCAGATGAGTTCAGATGGAAGGGTTGGCTTGTCTTGGAGGGCAGCGGGACTTTCCCAAGGTGAGGAAGCTGCAAGGACCCCCAAAAGGTTCCATCTGTTGGGAGGCCGGAGTCTGGAGGAAGATGCTCGAGGAGGGACGTGCTCAGACAGACAGAAGGTGATTTCTGGGGAGAGGGCACATGGACTGCTCTCCAGAGCTCCCTGTGGGACAAAAAGTCAGAGGGTTAAATTGTGACAGGTGAGATGTAGGAGAAAGGAGGAGAAGGAGAAGATTTCCCAGGAATGGGGTTATCTGTGGTACTTACAATTTGTTGGAATGGGAGCTCCCCATACCCGGAAATGGACGTTGGACACACAGCTGGAGCGGACCAGGGGGAGCTGGGCTAGTACTGGGACATGGGAAAGGGGCTGGAGCACAAGTCTGATGAGGAGCAGCTGAGGGAGCTGGGGGGCTCAGCCTGGAGAAAAGGAGGGTCAGGGGAGACCTTATCACTCTACATCTGCTTAGCAGGAGGGTGGAGCCAGGTGGGGGGCAGGCTCTGCTCCCAGGGAACAAGGAATAGGACAAGAGGAAATGGCCTCAAGTTGTGCCAGGGAGGTTTAGGTTGTATATTTGGAAAATTCCTTCCCTAAAAGGGTGTCCAGCCCTGGCACAGGCTGCTCAGGTTGGTGGTGGAGCCCCCATCCCTGGAGGGATTTAACAGCCATGTGGATGTGGCACTTGGGAACATGGGTGGCCTTGGCAGTGCTGGCGGAATGGTTGGACTGGATGATCTTAGAGGACTTTTCCAATCTTAATGATTCTGTGATTCCATGGTGGAGAAGACCTCTTCTGTTTTCTAATGTTCAGTGTGTTTTGAGTCTCTCAGCTGTTCCTTGGTCTTTGGAAAACTATTTTCCTTAAACCACAGAGCTGGTAAAGATGCGGCAGGGCGTGAGATCTCCTTCTGTTCCCGATGGAGAATGTTTTCCAGGTTATACTTGTCTGTACTGTCATTTATCAGGAGATGTTCAGCTGATGGACCACCCACTGCTTCCCTCTGGAGACTTTGAGTGTCTTTGAGCCTGGCTGGAGGTCTGTCAGGTTCCTTGTGATCTCCTCTGATGAGCATCTTCAAGGGGGCTTTGTGGAGGGGTCTCGCCAGGGAGAACAACCAAGGGGCACTGCCACGTTTCGGAGTGGGGGCAAACAGGCTGCAAAATCATTTGAGCTGGGATTTTTGAGGCTTTCCAGCCTCTGAGCAGGGAGGTTCTGGGATGGCCTCTATGGGGGAGCAAAGGGCAGAAGCTCAGCTTGTTTTAATAAGGTTTCTGATATGTTTATGAGCAGGATTTATGATGTGGTGCCTAGTGGGAATGGGATGTGATGACTGAGCAGAGCCCTTCCATTCTTGCATTCCCATTATAGTGGGTCTCTCTGCTTTCAAGTCGACAACTTTCCCTGCTTGGATCTCTTGTCTGCTGTTCAGTACTCTTTTTATTTCCAGTTAAACACCCTGATGCAGCCAAAATGATTTTGTTCTTGCTTTCCAGTTCTCCCAGACAGTGATCACACACACACACACATTACTCAGCCAGCTTACATCCTTGCCCTTTCCTTCACTGCACGGAGGTTTTGCCCATCTTCTTTCTCCAGGCAGTTTCTGTGACTGTTCTCCCCTTCCTGCTTTGTATCCAGTAGCTTGGATTTCTGCTTGCTAAAGGGGTGCTGATCCCGGGATTGCGGCCATGCATTGTTTGGATGGGGAGGTCATCGGAGCTGCTGTGGGCAGAACAAGTGACCTCGACCCGTGTCCCTGCTTCTCCTTCCCAACACTGTTGGGCCACTGAGTGGCCCCAGAGTGAAGCTCCAAAGCTGTTAAATGCCTGTTGAATGTGGGGTTCCTTCCCTGGCTTGAAGGTGGGGCTTTAATCAAGGACTCCATGATCTTAGAGGTCTTTTGCAGTTTTAACAGCTCCATGATTCTATGAATGCCCCAGAGCAGGGGAAGTTTAACGGTCTGGGGCAGAGGTTTTCCTGCACCCTGACTCTGTGGTGGAAAGGATGAGGGTGCTGGGCTGTGGTTGTCCCCCTTCGCCTCATGCTGAGCCTGCAGAGCTGAACGCTTGTATTCCTGGTGCTTAACCCTTTAAACTGGGATTTCCATCCCCTCTTGGAGAAAAGGAGCTCAGGACCACCCCAGAAAGCCTGGGGGAGAGCAGAATCAGGCCTGAAATAACTGTCCTACTAAAATACACCCCACGCATCTATTTATAGCCAAGCTTTCTTTCGAGTAGCGTAAAAAGTTTCAGCATCCAAAATGGCTGGGAGAACAAGGCTAAATTCAGCAGTGCTGGGCTCCTCTGCCTTCCAAGGCTCACAACCAAAGGCAATAAATCTCCTTCCAAAACCGTGGGGGATTCTTAATTACTCCAGATACATTAAAAAAAAAAAAAAAAAAAGTGAAATGTTAGCAGCTGTCCTTTACCGAGGATGTTGCAGAAGTCACGTAGGGCCCCGGTGTGGGTGGCACCCCACGTGGGGAGAGTGCTGGGGATGGTGCTGAGCTGGGCATATTGCCCAGGCAGTCCAGCCACAGCTCTGGATCCTACACTGCTGGCTCATCCCTTCGCTTCCCTGACGTTCCTCCTCCAGGACAGCAGTGGGAGTGAGATGGGGAGCGGGGAACCCAGCCTGGGCTTTGTGGTGATGGTGGCACCACGGTCCCTGCGGTGAGATACAGGTGCTGAAAATCCCCTGCCCTGCTGCCTGAGTCAGAGGGAATGGAAAACATCAGGATGAGCAGGTCCACAGGTCCTTTAATAACATCTCCCCTCGCTGCCAGTGCTGGGGATCAGATCAAGGTCCTACTCAGAGACGCAGCTGTGCCCGACGGCACCAAACCCAAGGAGATGCCTTTTCCATGGCCCGGGGGCTGAGGCAGCTCCTCCAAGCTCCTTCCTGCCCTGGTTTAATGAACTCTGTCCTTGTTTTTGCCCAGAAACTAGAGTCAAACCCACGGATGAAATAGTCACCACCCGGTGTGGCAAGAACCCCAGCCATGTCCTGGTGTACATGTTTGTGCCACCGCGCTCGGAGAACTCCAAGGAGATCCTCAGGACAATGGCCATCGAGAAGGAGCTGACGGAGGAGGTGGAAATCTACAACTGGAAGCTGATTAAAGGTGAGTACCATAACAAAACCAGCCAGGAGTGCGAGGAGCGTGTGGAAACCTGAAGCTTTCCAAGCTATGGTCAATCTTTCAGGCTTTTCTAGTGGTGCTCCAGCCCTTGAGAGGTGAATCAAAACCTGCTGACAGCAGGGTGGCTTTTCTGGCTCCCTCATTTCACCCTCTTTTCCTGCAGTTCTGTGCAGAGCAGGGGCTGGAAATCACTTTTGGCCCCACCACAAGCTGCAACACTATCTGGAGGCACAGCATGTGGGCAAACAAGACAAGGACCATGGGGCTGTTCCCCTGAACCTTTCATGGTTTTCATGCCAAATGCACATGGAAGAAACAAACAAACAAACAAAAATTGTTCTGGTTTTTGGTTTTGGTTTTGCTCTTTTTTTTTTTTTTTAACCCTAGTCCACCCACAGCTTCCGAAGGGGGAATGAATTGTCCCCTGGCTACTTTTTGGATGGGTGGGTTTGGATGCTCCCTTTGGTGAGTCCTCCAGAGGTCAAAGCACAGCAAATGCACTGTCAAATGGCACCAATCTCTTGCTCTCTCCTCATGCCTTCAGCTTTGCAACACTGTTATGGACCAGAGGGTCCCAGGGACACCTGGTCCTGCAGATATTTGCGTTGTGTTTCTCTTGGGCCCAGGAAAGTGTCATGGTGCCCCAACCCTGAGTTTCTGTTGGACATTCTCTATCCAAAATACTTGAGCATTTGAGGTTGGTTGTACCTTTCCTATGGACACAGTGACCCTCAGCCCAGGTGTTCTGGACATGTGTAGGCAGATATTCTGGTCTCTTGGTTACGGTCATGTCTCACCTCACTCCCTAGGGAGACCTCAGCCAGGTTCTTCCCCTTCTTCACAAAGGGTGGGCACACATGGATGGTAGCCAGAGAAAATAACTCCAGAGATGGACCCTTGGTTGCCACCATGTTTCCATCCTCCCCCTGCCGTTCTCCATCCTCCACGGTGCCCCTCTCCCCATCCTCCCCCTCTTCTCCTTCACAATGGCACCTTGTAGCTAGAGGACAGCTCTGAGCCCACACTGTCTGGGCCCCACCGTTTCCTCTCCTCGCTCCTTGGCAGAAGTTGACACCCAAACCTTCTTGGTACCTTCTGAGGCCAAAAACTTCATGCCTGCATGGAGCTCCCGAGCCCTGCCAGCCAGGGACAGGGAAGGCCCTTGTCCCCGAGGCCAACACAGCTCTTTTGCTTGGCAGAGCGAAGTGTTGTTATTGGGAAAGAGTCACATATGGATTCCACCTCTCCGTGGTCCATCTACTCTACCGACAGTGCAGCATGTGTGGAGTAAAGAGGCTGCAAGTCACACCTGGACCTCATCCATCTGCCTTTGTATGGCTTGTGATACCTACATGGCCTTCGCTGTTTCTGTCCTGGGAGGTTTTTCTCCCTGAAGCAGGAGCTGAGAGGAGAAACCAGTGCCAACATCCACCCAAAAGTCTTACCCAGCTGGCTGGTGGTGCATGACCAGCCTCCAGAAGAGCTGCAGTGGGGGCTTCCCCATGTTTTTAGGGGTCTGAAAACCACCAGGCATTTTGAAAAGTGACTTTCCAGTGTTTTTGAACAGGAGTTATTCGTGGAAATAGAGGACAGTGAAGGAACAGGCAGGATCAGAGAGGGACCAGCATGGTTTGGAGGCGCTGCTGTTGATTCCTGCCCTACACCTGGATTGGAGGTGTGGTCCACCCATGGACCCCTTTCCCACATTTACCCTGCCAAGCTGTTGATTAGACAGTGATCAAAATACTCCTTTCTATCCTGAAAACTGGCAGCTCTGGGTCTGCCAGCCATCCCTGGGGTTTCACCATGCTCGTATTCCCTCACACCTGGGCTGGAGGAGACCTGCAGGGTCCACACCAGCCACCCCCACGCTTTTCTGGTGTTTTCTCCTGCCATGGAGATTCTACAGCCCACCTACTTTCTTCCAGACCCACAAAGTCCTTCCTAAGGGAAGACTTTTCCCAGTGTGCAGCTCAAGCTTGTACCTTCTCGTCCTCTCCACTGCAGGTGTCAAGAGCACAGTCCTTTCCTCTGAAGATGCCATCAGCTCCCACCTCTGCCCTCTCTTACATGGTTTAAGCACTTGAATATTTTCAGTCTTTCCTTGATTTTGGAATTTTCTGGTCCTTTGTTCCTTCCCATGGCTCTGCTCTGGACTCTATGTGCTCTACTTCTGTTTGGATCCTGAGGCAGCACCTAAAGCATAGAATTTTCAAATCACAGACTGGTTTGTGCTGGAAGGGACCTTAAAGATCATCCTGTTCTGACACCCTGCTGAGGACAGAGACACCTTCCACTAGATCAGGTTCCTCCCCATCCAACCTGATCTTGAACACTTCCAGGGATGGGGCAGCCACAACTTCTCTGGGCAACCTGTGCTGGGGGCCTCACCACTCTCACCATAAAAAATTTCTTCCTCCTATCTAGTCTTAATCTCCCCTTTTTTAGTTTAAAACTATCACCCACTGTCCTCTTTCTACAGGCCCCATTAAAAAGTCAGTCCCCATCTTCCTGATAAATCCCCTTTAATGCACCAAGGAAGGTGGTAAGTGCTCAACAGCCCCACCACCTCCCTCCATCTCACCCAAAACGTTGCAAGGAATGATCCTGCCTGTTGGATGGGATCAGCTTGCTGGGAAGTGTCACTGCCCTTTCGCAGCTCCATCCCCTCCTGCCTCTCTGGTGGGTGCACTATTCTTATCTGTGCCGCCTTGTGCTCTCCTTGTGCCTGCTGGAGCATCCCCTGCATTCCTGCACTGCTCTCCACCTCCTGGCATCTGTCAGGGACGGTCATCCTGGGGCAGGCAAAGGTCTCAGCCAGCTCTGAGAGAGCTCTTGGGGGAGCATTATCTGGGTCCGTTGATTAAAAGCTGTTTATCTCTCATAGCTCTTGTTTAAAATATCCTCTTCATTACTAATGTGCTGGAAAGTGCTTCATCAGCCATGGGCACTGCAAGCACAGCCTCCTGCCCCTTTCTAAGTATAGACCAGAAGGATTTATTGAACACTTGTGCCTTCCTTGCGTCATTAACAGTTATATTACCTCCATCCAGTATCTTCTTTTGTTACTGGTAGGGCTTCTTTTCCCAACCCACTGAAAGGACTTATTAATAGTCCAAATACCCACATATTTCTCTGTATGTTTTTGACTTCCTGTGTTAATTTTCCACAGTCCGTAACATCTCATTTAGATGGACTGCAAGCCGGTTCCCTTTCATTCTGTACTCTTTTTATGTGTAATTGCTGCTGGGAATCGGGGAAAGTGTCTTAACCAAATAAGGGGGACCACACTGCCTCTCACATCTGCTGGCAGCAAGAGGCTGGATGCTCTGGGAGCCCGGGGGAGAGGTGGGGAAGGATATGCCAGGCATACCTGCCTGGTTTGTCACGCTTCGGAATATCGTAACCCCTAATCCCACAGAAAGGTCACTTCCATTGCTAAATGCAGGTTCTGGTTTGCTTGGGTCAGACGCCTGAGTCAGGCACCTCCACTGATGGGATGGTGCTGGCACGGGCACAAATATCAATCTCTGCTGAGGTCACTCGTGTTTTTTCTTGTCCTGGAGGAATTTCAGGGCTGGTGTCTGAGAGATGGAAAACTTTGGTCCCTGGCTGCTTCCAGGAAAGGAAAACATCCTAGGACGGAGGGGTATCAGCAGTCAGGGGAGATAGGTGGTCTAGAGAGAGCAGAGGGCACAGGGATCTCAGCATCTTCTTGGTCTCACCTCTATTTCTTTTATGGTTTTTTGGGGAGCTCAGAACTTCTTCAGCATGAGATGTTTTCTGGAGCAATGAAATCTTACTGTTTTCACCTGCTTCATGGTGTCCCTGCTGTGTCCTGATTTAATGAGCAGTACTGTTTGCACTGAACCATAAGGTCATGGAATGGTTTGGGTTGGAAGGGACTTTTAAAGCCCATCCAGGTCCACCTCCCTTCCATGGGCAGGGACACCTTCCATTCAGTTGCTCCAAGCCCTGTCCAACCTGGTCTTGAACACTTCCAGGGATGGGGCAGCTTCTCTGGGCAACCTGTGCCAGGGCCTGCCCACCCTCACAGGGAAGAGTTGCTTCCTAATATTCAAATGAGATCTCTCCTGGCCTTTGCCAGCCTTGGTTTCACTCCCAAACTCCCACCAGGCTTCACCAGCAGGTCCTGCACTGAGCCAGGACGCCAGGGCATCCAGGGCAGGCAGTTTCCCCTTTGCATCTCAGGAGGGGACAGAACAATCAAACCTGGGTGAGCCTTAGATAAGAATCTGATGCCTTGTGTTCCCCTCTGCAGGAATATTCCATCTGATCCAAACCAAGAAGATCAGCAAACAAGAATTCAAGCAAGAAGCACAAAACTTCAGGCTGATCACCCGGACAAACGAAGGTAGGGAGAGAAAAAATCCCTTTTCCTCACTCCTCCAGCACATCCTGCCCCAAACAACCTGCTGTTTTCCTGCTCTGCTCTGGCCATTGCAAAAAGACTGCATAAATCCCAGCACGGCATGGGGAGCTGATCCATAGGGAAAAGGCTTGTGCAAGCTTAGTGGGGTTGGAACTGACCTGTTTTCACACCCATATGCAACACTCCTGGTTAACAGCCGCTTTATGGTATTGGAAAGGGCAGCCAGCTTTCTAAAAGTGGATGCATCCTTGTGAAATCCAAAGGATTTGTCTCTCCAAAGCCCATAAAACTGTTTGATTTTTATATCTAATCCATCTGGTCTTAAAGGGTGGGGGGGGGGGGGAGAAAAAATATAAGTGATGCAAGGGATTAGAAAGAAAATAAACTGTCAAAGTGTTTTTAAAAATCACTCTGAGTGTTCTTGGATGTGCGTAAATGTTGCGAAAAGCAGGAATGCCAGTGCACATGCCGGGAGCGGCTGGACGGAGCGAAACTGCCATGCTATTTCCTGCTGGCTGCCTCTCCTCCTGGGCTGTGTTGGAGTTTAGTGGGATAGGTCGGGATCAGAGCCATTCCCGTATTGTCCAGCACCCACAGGTCACTGGGTCAGTCTGGAACAGCGCTGCTGCCCAGTGCACCCGGTGCTCCAGGGAGCCTGGAGATTTGTTTTCACCCCCAGTCTGCTTGGGACAACATCTCTTGAGCAAACCCCGGGGGATTTTCCAGTCCCTGCTCCCAGGCTGGGTTTCACACCTTCATGGAGCAATGTGCCAGCTTCTTCTCGCCTCAGTTTCCCCTGGCAAATAATACTGCTGAGAATCTGCAGCTCGCTGGTGAGGCTGCAGGCGATTGAAGGGGGTTCCTTCTCCTTCTGCACAGGATTTTGCTGTACCATAGGTAGAAGAGCCAAGGCTGATGCAGCAGCAGGAAAATGAATATAAATGTAGGGGTTTTTAGAAAACCACCCCGAAGAAATGGGGCTGACAGAAGGGAGGAGAGAAACCTACCTGCCCACTGCCCATGAAACTGAAATTTTGGCTTTCTGAGGGTGAGACAGAGGACATGCAAAATGCTTCTTCCCCCTGAAAGGCAGGGAATCATCCCAAATCCCAGACATGCCAGACAGGACATGGCCATAGATCATGTCCAAGCACCCTTTGAGGAGTTAGAGAGAGGGATTTATCCCTGTTTTGGTCTGAGCTCCTTTTCTTTTAAGACCATGCGAGGGTTTACCAGGAAGAACATTGGAAGTGCCGTTGACCGTGCCATTAATTGCATTGCAGTGGGTAAGAAGGTCCCTCTTGACCTCAGATACCATTTTAACTGCAAGGTGACAAAGTCTAGAGCTGGATGGTGAATCGCTGATGAGCTGCTCTGGCCATGGCTGGTGCCGTGGGTAGATCTCTATCCCAGCCTCTCTCCCAGCATGGTCCTTGCAGATCCTCCAGCACGGAAAATTGTGCTTTCCTTCTCCAGGGTTGTTGCTAATGTGTGTCCCTCTCTGCTCATCCAGGTCACTGGAACATCTTCCGAGCCCAGACGTCAGAGCTGAGGATGACAGAGAGCCCAGAGAAGGAAACAGAGAACTTGTAAAGCAAAAAAACTTTACCCTCGCTTTTGATTTATCTGCACCCCCACACATACACATATATATGAGAACCAGAGCTGCATTATTAGACTGGCACTTCAATAAAGGATGCACTAGTGTAAGTTCCAGAAACTCCAGATCCCAGTTGATCCGTGTCCAAGCCGCAGCCATGGAGGTGCCTCTCTCCCTCTTCTGCTATCCTTGGATATGCAGAGGGAAGAGAGTGAAACGGCAGAGGTGTGAGACCTGGTGTGACATGAAGAGGTGGGATACATCCCTGGCACCCCGGCATTCTCAAAGAGCACCAGGAGCAAAGCTTGACTGCGCATCTTTCCAATCACCGCCGCAAAGATGACCTGCAAGGAAAGAAAAATCATCCTTTGTTTCTTTTCCTGGAGCCCCTGTGATCTGCAAAGGGTTTTTTTTTTGGCTGAAAACCCTCCAAAGGGTGTTTTGTGAAAAGTCTTGTGTCTTTTCTCCTCTGTTCCAGCTGGGAGGATCCTTTTCCCTTCTTTGCAGATCGTGTGAAGATGCAGTTTTTGGGAAGACCCACCTGCTGACAGGGTCTGAGACCCTGAGCACTGCGCTAAGGTCGCTACTAAGCAGGTTATTATGCTATATACTTATATATCCTACATAATATCTACTGGGCTGTATTCACTGGAGGGGCATCTCCCAGAGGGTCAACAGGACCATTTCTGCAGCGTGGAGAGGAGGGTGGGCAGCAGCATCACCTTCCCCCTGTCTGGAAACAGCTTTGGGGGATTTTCAAGTTGGTTTTGGTACATGTATTTATCCTTGGATTCTTGTTTTATTCTGTTTTGATAAATCTATTTATTTGGAGATCAGAATCTGTCTGATAAATCTGATTAAAGCATCTTCTTGATTCAGCTTTCTGTGCTGTTTTTCCTTTCCCTCTAGGGTCTGTATTACATCTCTGGGTGGGACCCCCATCCTGGTGGGGTCTGACCCCTTGACCCCTCAGAGTAGGGATACAGGATCCTATGGATGCTTTGCTCATCAGCAGGCGATCATGCCTCCCCATTTCCTTGTGGTCTGCACATGGTTTTGGGATGAAAACAGAGCTTAGGGCTGGTGGTGGACATGGAGGGCAGGTGATAAACCCAGGCCAAGAAAGAGGAAGTCCTGGAATGCTGGCTAGGAGCCCAAGCAAGCTGCTAAGTGAGTGTAGGAGCTCTGTCTTGGACAGGCAACCACTCACGTGGGGCTACGAAAGGATAAATGTGAGCAGCTCCCACCCCATGCTTTCCCTTTCTCTCTTCATTATGCTCCAAAAAACCAGGTTTGGTGGATACAAAGTGGATGTAAACAGGTGCCAAAGCATGGAGGAGTGAGAGAGGATGCAAGGAGCAACCAGGGACAACTGGAGCAGCCGGCAGGCACTGAGCTGCCAGCACTCACCAGAGCCAGGCAGTGATCCTGGGGCTGAGCTGGTTCAGCTTGTCCAGGAAAAAATCCCACTGATGCTTTGGCCATTAGGGGTGTTCTCCATGGCATGAGGTGAAGGGAGAGGGGCAAAGTCACCTCCTCACCTGCGTGGCTATAGCTGCAGGGAGGATGCTGCCAGCCTTGGGCAGAGCCTAAGCCCTTGCTCGTCAGCCTAATTAACTCACCCTTGCTGATCTAATTGGAGCTGAGGGGAGCTGCAATTTGTGCTCATTTACCAGAAGCAGCAGGAGTTAAAAAAAAAACCTGCTCTGTTGGGTTCATGGGGAAGGCTGGGAGAAAACCAGCAAGAATTCTCATCCAAAGGGGGTTTCCTGCAGGTATCTCTGGGTTACTGAGCCCATACAGGTTGTACTGGGCCCATAGAGGTTCTACTGAGCCCATATAGGTTAGAGGGAACCCATGTAGGTTGTACTGAGCCCATATGGGTTGTACTGGGCACGTAAAGGTTATTCTGAGGCCATATATGTTGTACTGGGCCCATGCAGATTGCACTGAGCCCATAACAGGTTTTACTGAGTCCATTAAGTTCTACTGAGCTCTTAAAGGTTATACTGAGCCCATCTAGGCTGTACTGAGCCCATCTGGGTTGTACTGGGCCCATAAAGGCTGTACCGAGCCCAGACACAGACAGGCCTCTTGGGTGCAACTCAGCTGAGTGCTGCGCACATAGAGCTCCTCTACCATGTCTAGGAGGGTGGTGGATGCTTCCAGATGTTCCGTGACCAGGAGAAACCCTTTGGAGAGCAACAACAGAGTTGCATGGAGTTGGTCATTTCTCCCAGGTAACAAGTGATAGGGCAGGAGGAAATGGCCTCAAGTTACACCAGAGGAGCTTTGGGTTGGATATTAGGAAAAATCCAAAAGGTTGTCCAGCCCTGGCACAGGCTGCCCAGGGCAGTGATGAAGTCTCCACTGTCCTGGAGGAATTTAACAGCTGTGTGGATGTGGCACTTGGGGACATGGGTCAGTGGTGGCCTTGGCAGCGCTGGGGGAATGATTGGACTCAATGGTCTTAGAGGGCTTTTCCAACCTTAATAGCTCTGTGATCCCATGATTCTATGGATGTGGTCCCTGCTATCCCTCACTGAGCAAT
Source organism: Myiozetetes cayanensis (assembly GCF_022539395.1). NCBI lineage: Eukaryota > Metazoa > Chordata > Aves > Passeriformes > Tyrannidae > Myiozetetes > Myiozetetes cayanensis. The sequence goes on from NW_026087742.1 coordinate 15,973,549, forward strand.
CCTTACCCTCAGCGTGGTGCTTTGTATTTCTTCCCAAAAGCATCACGTGTCTGAAGTGACCACAGAGCTGCATCCCCCCAGGGCTGCATTGCCTGGAGCCCTGGGTGAGCTCTTCCTTGGACAGGGAGGTTTGGGGATTAACAGTGATGTAGAAGATAGAGTTCCTGTGGAGAGAGGTTCATGGGGCATGAGATGGAAAAGCAACCTCATCCTAAGGAGCTTCCCACCAAGAGACGAAGCTGCTGCCTGGTCCCTCCCTGGGAAACATGCATGGCATTGTCCTGGTGCAGATGCTCTGAGGTGTGCTGGGGTGGCTCTGCTCCTTCTTCTGCTGTTGTCCTTGCACTGAAGGTGGTCTCAGCAAACAGGGCTTGGCTCTGAGTTGGTGTTGAGTGCACCCATCATGAATGGGAGACATGAAAATCTCCAAAGAAGCTGTCTGAGTGATGTAGCTGTTCCATCCTCCCATAAGTTTCTTTATTGCCCAGACCCATCACATCCACTTTCCCTGGCTGCCTCCAAACATCATTTCATCATTTCTGGTATCAGCTTCTCCCCCACCATCAGGCATCACGCCCCTGCCAGCTCTCTGTTGGTGGGAGTCAGGCTTTCTGCTGCCTCTCAGTTACCCCTTTACTGCAGCCCTGCTTTGGAACACTGTCATAAAAGGCACCCCATAAATTTTATATGGAACAGTAAAACATTTTCGCCTTGGCTGCAGTTCCCTCTCTCTTGCTCCGGCAGCACAGACCAAAGGCGTGAGCTCCAGGCTCCGTATCTCGGCTGTCGGCTCCTGGCACACAAAACTGGGATGACATTGCTTTTTGCTGCTTTGGTTGCAGGAATAAGCCTTGCACTGGTCCTGGAGCAGCACTGCTGCCTCCTGTCTAAGGGATGCAGCCATGGGGGGCACAGGACAGTTGGTCTCCAAAAGGAGACCCCAAAGCCTCCCCTTTGCTCTCTGCAATGAGGCAGGAAGGGCTCTTAACCCTAACCCTAATTATGAATTAGGGAATCACAAACTGATTTGGGTTGGAAGCGACCTTAAAGCTCACCCAATCCTACTCCCTGCCATGGGCAGGGACACCTTCCACTACACCAGGTTGCTCCAAGCCCCATCCATTCTGGCCTTGAACACTTCCAGGGGTGGGGCAGCCACAACTTCTCTGGGCAACCTGTGCCAGGGCCTCCCCACCCTCACAGAGAAGAATTTCCTCCCAATATCCCACCTAACCCTGCCCTTGGAAGTGGGAATCCATTCCCCCTTGTCCTGGCACTCCAGGCCCATGTCCTAAGTCCCTCTGCAGCTCTCTTGGAGTCCCTTTAGGCACTGGGAGGGGCTCTAAGGTCTCCCTTGGAGCCTTCTCTTCTCCAGGTGAACACCCCCAGATCTCCCTGCCTGTCTCCAGAGCAGAGGGGCTCCAGCCCTCAGAGCATCTCCATGGCCTCCTCTGGACTCACTCCAGCAGGTCCACATCCTTCTGATGTTGGGACTCCCACAGCTGGAGGCAGCACTGCAGGTGGAGTCTCACCTGAGCAGAGTAAAAGTGACCCCTGAGCCAACAGAGATATGAGGGGTGGGCTGAGCTTTCCCTTCAGAAAACAGAGGTGCAGCCATGGGACCCCACTCATCATCCCTGTCCATTATTATCCAGCCAGTCAGTTGTCTATCCACATCCATACTTTTCCAGACATAACCTTTTGGGTCCTTTGGCTTTCCCTTCTGTGCAGTGGCATGGAAGAGAGAAGAGCTTCACCTTGGTTTATCCCGAATGCTGACCAGTATCAAAGCCCTCCGTTTCTCCCAGGACTGTAAAGAACCATCCCAGAGGAGCTCTGGGAACACACACCAGGCCCACGTGGGCTGGTGACAGCCCCTAATGACCAGGAGCCTGCCCTAATGACCACACCTCCCCGCAGGGGACCTCTCAGGGGCCGCCTTCCCCGCGGGGGTGTCTCTGGGGATTAACCCTTTTAATTGGATCAGCAGCCACAGATCAGAAGCCAACACTTCTCCGTGGGTGGCATCGCCTTCCTCGCCCTGCTCCTCCTCCCTGCGTCCCTTTGCCTCGGCAGGGATCACCCCATTCCCACCCCGAGCTGTGAAGGTGGGGCTGGTCCGGGGGCAGAGCTGACACAGTGCTATGGGACCTTTCACCTCTTGCAGCACTGGCTGTGTTTGCACATCCGTGAGCGAGGAGAAACCTCAGCTTTTGGACGCAGAGATGATCATGGAAGTGTAGAACTGGGTTTGAAAAGATCTCCTCGCTCTCCACAAGTCCCTGACAGGAGGGTGGAGTCAGGGGGGGTGGGGGTTGGGCTTTTCTTCCAGGTGACAGGACAAGGGGAAATGGCCCCAAATTGTGTCAGGGGCTGTATTAGGTTGGATATTAGGGAAAGTTTCTTCCCCAAAAGGTTATTCAGCCCTGGCACAGGCTGCCCGGGGCAGTGGTGGAGTCCCCATCCCTGGAGGGATTTAACAGCCACGTGGATGTGGCACTTGGGGATATGGGCCAGTGGTGGCCTTAGCTGTGCTGGGGGAATGGTTGGACTCAATGATCTTAGAGGGCTTTTGCAACCTAAATGATTCTATGCTAAGCTCAGTCGTGGACTGTTTGGGAAAAGATGAAGCTTTCCAAGACCCCTCTGCATCCCCTGGCTGATGCATCAGAAGGAGTTTCAGCCAGCCTGGACCTTTGCTGATATGGATAAAACCCACGAGAAGAAATCCAGCACCCACTGGTTGCACCACCAAGCTGGAGGAGTGTCATGGGTCTCGATGCTGTCCCATGGAGGCAGCCTGATGTCTTCAGAGCAGAGAAACCTCACAGCAAAACACCCAAACCCTACTTTGGGATTTCAAATATCTTGTCCAAGAGAACCTGGCGTGGAGTCAGACACTGCCTCTGACCCGAGCCAGGAGGAGAGGGGGACATCAGCTCTTCTCTATCCTCAGGGAGATGTCATGATTTAATTGCTGCTTCTGCAGGATTTGCATCTCCTGGCACTTCTGGAGGACCCAGATCTCCTGTTGCACCTCCCCTGGGACCTGTATCTCCTGCCAGCCCTCCTGTAATCCTCTCTCCTCCTGCTGTGGTCTGCTTTGAGTTCAGTAAGTGCACCATGGCTGGTCCAACCTGCGCTGAGACATCTTTGGACTCTGCAGAGAGCATTTGGGCACAGTTTGGGTCCCCAGTTCCAGGCAGACAGGGACTGGCTGGACCCAGTCCAACTGGAAGATACTCCAAAAACATTTTCCCCTTCAGAAGTGCTGGAACTGCGACCAAGGGAAGGAGGGGCGTCCCATCCTTGGAGAAACTCAGCTTTTGCCTGGACACAACCCTGAGCAACCTGATGTAACTTCAGAGTTATCCCTGCTTGGAGTCAGAGGTTGGACCAGGGACCTCCTGGGGTCCCGTCCAACCTGAATTGCCCCGTGGCTGTGTGCTGCAGGGTGGATGGCAAGTCACCATCAGAAATCTTGGCTCTACCTCCGGGGTCTTAGGGCTTTTTTTACGTCAGAGCCGTGCTATTTCATGCTCTATTATCAGGTCAGTCAAAATACTTCTCCAAACTATATGTCCATGCCAGCTACACTCACTTCCTTGGCTCCTGCTGCTTTCCATTGCATTGGATTTTCAGTCATGCAAAATATCTACTTTCACCTTTATCTGCATGAAGGGCAAGCCAGTACCTCTTGGTTATGTTCACCAGAGCCTCGTTCCCCACTGGGCAAGACAGGAGAGCCAACCCTGGTGACGTGCACTGCTCACTTTGAGGTGTCACTGCATCACTGGGGCTCTGCTACGGGGAAATAAAGTCACATAAAAGAAGGTTTTGCTGGGTTTGGTGCTGCTCCAAATGTCCTGGGTGAAGCTCTGGGGATGGGTTGAATTTTTAAGCATCTCCCTATGAACTGGGATGTACATTCTCGTATCACCTTCCCTCAGCCAAAGGGGGAGAATTTCTCCTGAAAAGGATAGGATTTGCCTTAAAATCCAGGACTTGCAGCTCCATAGAGACCCACATGCCATGTTGACTCTCCTCTGTACATCCTTTTCTTTTTCAGCCATGAGAAATGGAGAAACCAGAGGGCTGTCCGTGCTGCACAGCTCACAGGCTGTTCTCGTGCCACCACAGACCTGTCTCCTCTCCAGACTAAACAGTCCTAACATTTCCTGTCTCTTCTCACAGAGAATGTGTCTGTGATCACTGTTTTCTCCTGTTTCTGCACCTTTTTGGATGCCAGAGCAGCTCAAGGTGTACCTAATCTGGGGGGTTGTCCGAGCTGCTGGGGAAATGAGCTCGCATTTCCTTGCCTCCATCTTTGTCAAAGCTCCCCAAAACTGAGAAACAAAGAAATCCCTGCAGAGAAAAGCTTTGCCAGCAAGTCAGGACTACCCAGACACTGGAAAAAGCCCCTGACTGCCTGGAACATGGGTGCAGGGAAAGCGGTGATGAGAAAAACAGGGAAACCCTTGGAGGTGGCGGCTGGTGGGGCTGGAGCTGGGGGAGGGATGGGTGGTGGAGGAAATGGGACCAGCATGGTGTGACCAAAACCCCAGAGGTCCTTTCCTCCATCGTGATGCTTCTCTGCCTTCCACGTGTGACGTGGCCATCCCCAAATGTGGGGTTTCCAAAGGACAGACCAGAGGTACAAAGGAGCTGGTGGATTATCCCATGGCTGTCCTGTCCTGTGGGATGTGAGAGAGCCACCCACGGCGAGGGTTTTTCTCCCTCTCCTATTTTTTTTGGCCACTCAGTTCCCAGTGGAGACCCCTGTTTGTACAGGCTGGATAAATGTGAAGGGAACTGCTTACAAGTCCTTCTCACCAGCGTTGCCAAAAGACCATGATTCAGTGCTGTTTTTTTGGGTAGAAATGAATTAGTTCGGGCCCATCACAATTATCTAACTCAACAGGCACAACAATAACCCACTGTTTAATGGTTGTTCATGGCCCTTTAGCACCATCTGGGTTGTCTGATGAGGGACTTTGAGAACAGTTGAAAATGAAGTAAGAAGGATTGCTTGGCCCAGACACCCCTTTTCGCCTCCCAGCTGCACAGACAATGAAAATAATCCTGATGGACCCATTAGACACAGGGAGAGGGACTGTGCAGCAAACATCAACACGTGCCCTCTGAGCTGCAGGTCCGTGTCCCCAAGTGGTAGGTGGTGGCCTTGGGAGGAGCAGGGGAGAAAAGCTGGCCATGTGTCTAAACAGCAAAGAGTTGCACCCTGGACGTGCTCCTCTTCAAGCTTCGGGGGTTGAGTTTGAGTGGGTGAAGCTTGAGACATTCCCACGGCAAGGCTGGGGGTTGAAGAGGCCTCTGCTGCTGCTCAGGAGGACTTGGACCACTCTGGAGATGGGGCTGTTTCTTGTGCATACTGGAAGAAACAAGGCTCCCCATATCATGTACATGAGGTGATGCCACCCCTGATAGCCCCTGCCACGGCCTTCCCAGCCTCCAACCTCCAGGTCCCAAGGTCTCTCCAGTAGCTGGCTGTGATCTCCCAGTCCCACCAGTCCCACCTTCCAGCCCCACAATCTCTCCAGTCTCCATCCCAGCTTCTCCAGCACCCAGCTGTGACCTGTGTCGCTGGCACCCAAACACCCAGATGTACCCGCAGAATAGAGCCAGGACAGGGAAAACAGTTAGAAATGGATCTCAGTGAAGGAAATGGAATCTAATTAATCAGACAAACTGCTCTAACTGGGGACAAATGAAGTGACCATTCAGCTGCTTTGACAGGACTGGCCCATTTATCCACTTATCCTTCTATTTTTCACATTTGTTTCTCTCCAGACCCCCTTCATGCCTCCCTTTGCCCACGATCAATCTGTCTGGATGGGAAATGTAGGCAAGTGCGTCCTCCCCCCCCCACGCCACATTGTCAGTGTTCATCCAAACAGGCCCAATTTAGTTTTTATTAATTTCTTTTTTACACCCTGCCTGTCTCTGTGTCTAGTTTTAGCTTGGTGCTGAGTGCTCCAGGCTGCAGTTTTCACAGGAAGACCTGGGAAAGTGGAGTGTTGCTCACCGAGGCAGGAGTTTGCAAGGAGGATTTGGCAGGGCGGCTGCAGAGAGACCCTCGGGGGCTCCTCCAAACCCCGTCAGGCTTCCGGCTCCTGTTCTGTGGCAGGACAATCCTCCTGAATAATGAATAATGAATGGAAATATTGATCCCCTTCCAAGCTGCTTTTAGCACGTCCCGAGAAGTTACGCAGACGCTGTTGTGGGCTCCTTCTCCTCCCAAGTGGAGCGAGGGAATCTGTATCCTACTGACGCAGCTGCCCCTTGTCCTGCCCTCCATGACCTTCCTGGGAAGTCAGGAAGACCCAGTTCCACAGTGGGTGGAGGCTTTTAATACGTGACCGTGGCTGCATCGATCCGTGGTGAGGCTGTCAGGGATCACCACCTGGGCCAAGAGGTTTCCAGGAGAAAACCTGGAGCTGGAAATCACTTTGCTGCCTTCCCGAGATGGATTATTGGCATGTGAAGCTGAATGTGAATCTCAAAAATGAACAAAAAAAGGTCAAATAGAACTGAATATAATTTGGCCCTTCATCTAAACAAACACCAGCCAGTGATAGATTCCCAAAATTACCAGGACAAACTCCCCAGACAGTGTTGATCTGTTAATAAATAAGAGATCACGTGACTCATGTTGGATTTCCAGATCAGCCTCACCAAATGCTGGCCATGGTCCTCCAAAAAGGCATTTGGGTGCCTCTTGCCCTTGAACCTGCCCTGCAGACCTGAACAGCTCTGGTGCAAATCGGGACACAATCCAAGGGAGTTTTGTCCTTCACAGCATAGCCAGGGTTAACTGTAATGCATCCCAAAGGATCTTGAGGGTTTTGTCTTTGAAATGGCAACTTAACCCTTTCTAGCTGATCATTGCCTTGGTGGAATCCTTTTCCCATCAGCCAAAACTTGAGTTTTACCTCTCTTCCTTGGCCAGGCCAAGGAAGGACTTGGTGGCCCCTGGGGTCATGTTACAGGTCCCAGGGGAAGACAGAGGATGGGCTGCATGGGGAGAAGTGGTGGGAGCTGGAACTGGCTCAGTTCTGGCTCACTGCTTGTTCTTTTGGTGAGACCAGCAGAAGAGTAGCCTGATCTCTGCATGGGGCTCCAAAATAAGCCTGGGGTGATGCTCTTACCAACCCCTCTTCATGGTGGGGATGGTCCCTCCTCCCTCCCCCTTGGAATTCTGCACCCCCGGGGAGCAGCCGTGCTCTCCACACCTGGTCTGGGGAGGAGGGATAACGTCATCCACAGCTCCTTGGCACGCAGGCCGTGGCAAAATCCCAGCCAGAGGAGAGGCCAGCTGGGGGAAAACTCATGGGTGAGCCCATGCCAAGTCTCCCAGCTGGGAATTGGTGGGGAGGGCTCAGGCTCTGCTCCTCGTGGGGCCTGCGGTTTAATTCCCTGTACACCAAGGTAAGGGCAGGGAGGAGGAATCTCCTGCAAGCAAAAAAACCCTGGGATTTGGTTCTTCAAATGTCCTGGTTAGGGATGATCCAGTAGGGAATGTCAGTGGAAGATACATTGGAAATGACATCCCGGTGACCCTTCGGGATGGACTCAGCAGGGTGGGTGCCCCGTGACTCTGTGCATGCTCCTCTCCTGTGTCCTTCTCCCTTCTCTTCATCATTTGGGTTTTTGACAAATCCTAGAGCTTTTTTTAGAGACTCATCAGGCATTGTGATGGGACACATGGGCTCCAGTCCTTGCTTTGATGGCAGCAGGGCAGAGTCTGCTCCCTTTCTATCCTGCTAGAAGAGGTGGGATGTTGGGGAGCAAATGCTGCTTCTTGATTTATTTTTTCCCCACTGAAGTGAGTTTTGAAGTTGCCAACCCCTGGCTGTGGCACTGCTGAGACCAATGGAGGTGAGTGTGCAGCCTCCTCACCCTTACAGCCTTGTCTTCCCAAATTAAGGAAAACACAAGAAACAGGGTGGGTAGGAGATTCCCCTTCCTTGGGGTGACTTCCCTCTCCCAGTTCCTTGCAGGAGATGGGTCAGGGCTTGGATGAGAATGTCACATCCCAAACCATTGTGCTCAATAGCCAAGGACTAACCTGGTACCTCTTTGAACCCACCCACAGTTTTTGGTCTTGGAGAAGGTCTGAATTCAAGGCTGCAGCACCAGGAACAACTTTGGCACCCAGTTTTAGGCCTTTTTCTACCCAAGTGACTCTCTGATTATATTCCTGATTTGCACCCAAGTGGGCGACGCTCCCAGCACTTGGAGATCAGGTTAGAAATGCCTTTCTTGATATTTGATATTCCTGAGTTTCTGTCTCAGGAAGACATCAGAGGCTTTTTCCTGCCTGGTGGGCATCATGGGGGGACATCCAACCAGCCCAGGAGACCAAAATGCTGTTTTCCAGACCACAGGAACCAGATTTTCTTTCCAGCACTCAGCTCTGAGCCAGGATCCTGCCAGTCCTGGCATAGGAAACCCTTTTTTTCCCCAGCTTTATCCATACAAGTGACAATGCTGGTGTGGGATGGACTCGGATGGACAGGGTGAACCTCCTGAAACCCATCCATAATTTTGGCCTCCACAAGGACTTGGAGAAGTTTTGAAGACGGGTGCAAGCATGGATCAGGACCAACCCAACCAGGGATGGGATATGCTGGGATTTTAGCAAAGCTCTTGGCATCATCTCCACCAGCATCCTCATGGTCAAAACTGGAGTGATGTGGGGTGATAGGAACACTCCTACTGCAGGAATCCCTGGGATGCAGGGATGGGACTGTGTCAGGTTGGTTGTGGGTGATGTAGCTGGTCTCCTTTGCAGCACATCTGCCAAGTCCCATACCTCCCAAATTTACTCCCAAAATCCTTCCCCAGAGGAGCACCAGGGAACTCAATGAGTGTGGGTAAAAAGGGCTGGGGAGTTGTGGCCATGTGGGATGGGAAGGATGCCAGAAATCCATCATTATAGGAATAATCTTATAATTTGAATATTAAAATATAAAATGTACGGGGGGGATGGCCGTGGTGTTGGTGGGTGAGCAGGACCTGCAGCAGCAGCAGCAACAACAGAGGAGGAGGAGAAGGATGAGGAGGAGTAAGAGGAGGAGGAAGGTCAGATCTCCTCTTGGATAAACAGGTCAAAAGCCTTCAAGACCCCAAATTTAGCAGGACTAGGGTGTGCAGGTGCCACGGTGGTGACGTGATGGTGTTCTGTGCATCAACAGTGTGGATGCAGCCACCAAACCCATGGAAACAACTCCCAAAAACTTGCAAACGGTCCCTTGGCACCCACAACACAGAGGGGAGGTGGAGGAGGAGATTTAATTCCCTGTGGAAGGGGGAGCTGTGTCCCAGTTCCAGCATCCCTGGGCAGGTGTAGCCCCTCGGTTTAGCCCCGTTGGCTACATCACTGGGTAAGGTTGTTTCGCTGCTGGAGCTACAACAACATCCCAGAAAGTTAATTCTGGCACCTCCTGCCTTGGCACAGGGCAGGCAGGCACCACATGGCACTGAGCCAGACCCTCTGCGATGCCGGCAGGGAGCAACAGCAGCACCGCCCGTGCCAGGCACCCCATCCTGGGGCTGTGCCCCCTTGTCGGGGGGGTGGCCTGGGGACAGTGGAGTGGCTTTTGGGGATGTGGCTGGGATACAGGGGGATGAGAAGGGGTGTAGGGCTGAGATCCCAGATTCGAGGGGCCAGATCTCTCCGTTAGTGCCTCTATGGCCTCCCTGACTGGCTCTGCCTGAGGTGTTTCAAGGGCCATGGACAGGCCTCGGTACAGGGATGGGGCTCAGCCCCAGAGACACTCCTGGCCATCCTATGAACCAGAAGGGATCTGAGAAAAGCAGGGATGTCCCTGGGGTGGCTCAGATCTTGCAGCTGGTCTCTGTACTCTCCCAGAAGACACAGGTCTCCAAATTGGTGGGACCAATCCCCACAAGCATCCCTGTCACTGAGGATGACAGTGTCCCTCAGCAGCTGGTGCTGAGCTCTGCCACCTCTGCCCAGCCTCAGTTATCCCCTTCTGGGTGTAGGGCAGGATGACATCCCAGTGCCAGCCCCCCAAACTCCCCTGGCATGAGGCTGACGAGTCGTCCCCTGCACCGGGGTCCTCTCCAGTTGCCTGCATCCCCCCTCAGAGCAGGGCCAGTAGCCGAGAAGCTGCACTGGGACCAGAAGCCCGTCCAGGGAATATAATAAAATTAAAGCTCATTAAGCACTTAGAGAAGGGTTTGCATTGAGGGGGGGTGGGCGGGGGAGCCGGTGGGGCCGTGCATCTCAATACTGGGCTATTTAGAAGGGAGAATTTAATAACAGGGGGGGTTGGTTTTTATGGCAATAGATTTATTCCACCTGGGCTAAGAAATACATTCCACATCTGCCGAGCCGTGTAACCAGACTCTAATTAAAATCGTGTGCCAAGCGAGGGCCTGGCTGGAAAACACAAAGCTGGCTTTTAGAGCGGCTGGGAACCGCGGCCGCGCCGAGCCCGGCCCCGGGCCAGGCGGCTGTGGGGCGGCAGTGGCAGGCACTGGTGGTAGGCACTGGTGGCAGGAGGTGGTGGCAGGAGATGGTGGCAGGAACCTGTGGCAGGAGATGGTGGCTGGCAGGACGGGCACGGGGGTGTTGGAGGGGCTGTGCCACCTCTTGCCTGCGCCACAGTGGGGTAGGAGGGGTGGTGGAGGGTGGGGGGTGTCCGTGTGTGTGCGGGGACCCTGGGACAAGGTGGCATCTGCATGTGTGCAGGGACCTTGGGGACAGAGTGGTGTCCGTGTGTGGAGGGACCCTGGGACAAAGTGACATACCTGTGTGTGGTGACTGTGGGGACAAGGTGATGCCCATGAGTACACAGGGACCCCGGGACAAGGGGACACCTCTCTTTATGCAGTGACCATGGCGACGAGGTGACACCCACGTGGGTGCAGGCACCGAAGGACAAGGTGACATCTCTCTGTATGTAGTGAGTGACCACAGGGACAGAGTGACACCCCTGTGTGTGCAGGCACTGTGGGTCAGGGCCGTGTCCATGTCTGCACAGGCATCCCTGGGGACAGGGCGACGTTGTGTGCATGGTGGCAGTGACACCTGTGGACATGTGGTGACAGTGGAATGGGGCAATGACCTCGTGTGCACAGTGGCCACTACACAAGCAGTGACACAGGGAAAGGGTGATGTCTCCCGGAATGCTGTGACCCCAGGGACAAGGTAGATGGTGTCTGTGCACAGTGGTGGTGACACACATCTGTGGGATGGACCATGGGATGGCTGATGTCCCTGCACAAGCAGTGCCACGGAGATGGGGTGACAGCCACATGTGTGTAGCAGCAGGGACAGCGTGACACCCCTGTGTGTCTGCAGTGACAACAGGGAGAGGGTGACACCCATCTGTCCACAGTGTCCACAAGCATAGGGTGACATCAACACATGTAGCACCATGTGGGTGACATCCACACACCTATAACGACCGCAGGATGGGGTGACACCCTGTGCTAGTGACATGGGGACAGGGTGATGGCCATATGTATGTTGTGACCACAGTGACACCCACAATGTGGGATGGGTGATGACCATGAACGAGCAGTGCCACGGGGATGGAGTCACACTGGTGACAGGGTGACACTGGTGACGTGGTGTCCACACAGCCGCGGGCACTGGAGCAGCGGTTACGGGGCTGAAAGGCCGCCCTGTGCACCCCAACATGGGACAGATTTTACAGTCCTGCTAAGTCGAGCCTAAAATGTCCTGAACAAACAGCAGTTCTGTCTCGGGTTTAATAGCCCCGTCCTCCAGACAGCAGCAGGAGCGCCAGTTCTGATGGAGAAACTCATGAAACCTTTGAAATAGTTTGTACGGGAGTAGTGAAGTGAGAAAAAACCCCAGAGCGCTCGCTGCCAAGGAAAACACACTTACCTAGTAAAGCATGAGTAATAAGTGGCATTTTTTACAGTGTGAAGATATAACTTTTCACGAAAATACCAAATAAGGCTCCGTGCAAAAAGTGGACGGCCTTTCTAGTTGATTTTTTTTTCCTTCCCTTCTCTTTCTTCCCTTTCTTTTCGTTCTCAAGGCACACGTGTGTTTTCCCCAGCGCCCGTTTTGCAGGACCCTGTTTACAGCGCCGCCTTCCCGCCACTCCCGGGTTCCTCCGCCGTGAGATGAAACGAGGAGGGAATGGAAAAACAAGGGCTGCTGTTCTGTGAGACTTTCTATTTTTAAAAGGTTAAAAATATCTATTTTCAGACACTCAGCCCAGGAAGCGCTGGGGTGAAGCGACGCGGCAGGACGGCAGGAGTAAACAAGCGCCGGGACGTGCCGGGAGGCGCGGGAGCTGCGGCTCCGGGGATGCTCAGGGGACGGGGACAGCACGGGACACCACGAGCCGTGGGTGTGGCCACAAGGAGAGGTGGCTGCAGGGCCCGGTGCCAGTGGGGATGCTCAGCCCCGAGGGAGGATGCTCCGCATCAAGGTGGGATGCTCAGCCCCTCAAGGGAAGGTGGTCCATACCCAGGGGGATGCCCAGCCCCAAGGTGGGATGCTCAGCTCCAAGGCTGGGTGATGTTCAGCCCCTGAGGAAGGGTGCTCAGCACCCAGGGGCATGCTCAGAGGATGCCCAGCATGCTTGGATCCTGAGGGGGAATGCCCAGCTCCTGAGGGGGATGCTTTGCACCCAGGCAGAACGGTTTATCTGCCCCCACAGCACAGGTCTTGGAGCCCTCATGGCTCAAGTGTGAGGGATGGAATGCTTGGCTACTGCCCATGGAACCCACTGAAGGAGAGGGATGTGGTACCCACCGTGAGAGGAGGGATGTGGAAAAACCATCTCCAAAATCCCACAGACGCTCTTCCTCCCTGCGTTTTGCAGCTTTGCTCCCCTCTCCACCAAGGTGAAGGTGCTGGTGATGCTCTCTGAGCTGGCTCCAGCAGTGGCTGTGCCCTTGTGCTCATCCCTTGGCCACACCTGGGCACCTTCTCCTGGGGTTTCCTGTTGCAGACATCAAACACGTCACGTCACAGCCCCCCAGAGCAGTGATTTCAGGGGTGACCTAATTGTGGGAGCCTACAAGGCGGCTGCAGGGGGACTTTGGACAAGGGCCTGGAGTGACAGGACCAGGGGGAATGGCTTCAAACTGACAGAGAGGGGGGGTTAGATTGGATATTAGGAAGAAGTTCTTCCCTGTGAGGGTGGTGAGGCCTTGGCCCAGGTCACCCAGAGAAGGGTTGTTGAACGTTGGAAGAAGGGGCTGCCCAGGGAGGTGGAAGAGTCCTCATCCCTGGAGCTGCTCAAGCAATAACAGGACATGGTACTCGGTGCTCTGGTCTGGTTGACAAGGTATGGATCGGTCACAGGTTGGACTCTGATGATCACAGAGGCCCTTCCCAATCTACTCAATCCTGTGATTCCATGATCCACAGCACTGACACACAGCCCTGGCCCGCTCTCCCCTCTGCCAGCGCTGGGACTCGCTGAGCAGTGCTTTGCTTCCTTATAAGGCCCTGCTGTTCCCTGCTCCAGTATCTTAGCTGGCATTGTCTGCTGGGAGGGCAAACAATTCCCAGCAGGCTGCTGGGACACCCTCCTGCCCAGCACAGTTATCCTGGATTAGCAGCGCTTCCCCACATCCCTCCTGTTTTCCTTTATCTACCCCCGAGCGGGAAGAGCCAGAGGGCGTTTTCCGAGCAGGCTCTGCCCCGCGGGAAGGAGAGTTGTAAATCAACTCTGCTACCTCCCAAACAAAGGATGGGGATTTTTCATCCCTCAGAGCAGCGTTTCCAGCCCCTTCCCAAGGGCTGCTGGTTCTGAGGTACCTTGTCCGACTGGAGCCTGGTCCATCAACAGTTTTAGGTCCAGAGGACGGTGCACCTTAGCCCACATGGAAAACAAGGATGAAACTTCCTCTGCCTGAATAAAAGGCCTTCAGGGAGTGAAGAAACACTATAAACCACACTTTATTTAATACATGAACAAATACCCTCTCCCACTGCCTCTTCTGAGGCTCTTCCAGGGGTGTAAATATGGTGGGGAGATCCAGGGGGAAAAGATTTGCCCTTGGAGTTGGATCTCCAGTTATAAATCACACATACACAAAGACCTCTGTATCTCCCAGTAGGAGGTTTTGGACCCTGAGCCCCTCAAATACCACATCCTGAGGTAGGAGATGTGGTCGTTGCTCCAAGAGCCAGAGCCTGGCTCCTGGACATTTCACCCCCTGCCAGCCCCCAGGTGACAAATGGATGACATCCACCTACAAAGGAGCCTTCTCCCTCTAACCAGCTCCATTTTCTTGCTCCCAGGCAGTGTCTGGGGACACTTCAGCCTCGGCTGAGGGGGCATCCAGGGACCTGAGGCCCCCCTGGGGCTGGCAGACCATGCAGTGCGGGAGTGGGGAGTATTAGATCATAATTTTTGGAAGTCTGAAGTTCGCCCAGGTCCTGCTCCTTCAGACATTAAGTCATTTTCCTGAGGAAGTGGCGTGTGACGTTGATCTGGTTATAGAGGGAATATAGGGGTGGAGCAGGGAGCTCCAGGGAGACCACGGCAGAGGTGAGGAGCAAGAGCACTGGGACACCATGTCCTGTCAACATCTGCCAGGGGAATAGGACTGCAGGGGTCCAAATTCAATACAAATCCTGCTGAGATTTCAGGTGCACTACAACGCTCAGTTTAAAGCTTCCAGTTTTCATGGAAGAACTCTTTACACGCTTCACCAGGGAAACATCTTTGATTTCCATGCAGTCAAATATCATAATGACCCCTGGAAACCAGGATGTGACAAACCATTTAATGAATATAGACAATAGAAAAAAATATCTGCGTTTAATGGGATATTTACTTATCGTGGGTTTTTCTTCTAATAATTAAATTGTCTTCCTTAAGCCAGAACAAGATTGTTTTTTCTTTCCCCAGGACACAGCAGTGCCACAAACCCAGTGATGCCACTGGTTTGCAGTGGATCCTCTCACACCTTTTGGGGTTACAAACTGCCTTGGGCGACATGACTTCAATCCAGCCAATTGGTCACAACCGGTGTGTGCTCAAATTTCCCGAGTCCCCAACCTGATCTCCAGGTCAGAACGACTGTAAACACACTCAGTCAGCCCTTTCACTGGCCACAGGTCAGGACATTTTCAGCTGGGTGGCAGTTGTTCCATGGTCACACTCTTCAGATTCTATCATTCTGCCAACCACAAACGCTTCATAAACCCGTGTGTACATCCATATCCATACACATGTCAGCCTAACACCACTCAACCAACCGCTGGTTGGACATCAGGAACACTCACTGGCCCAAGCTTCAGAAATGCTCAGCATCCATCCCTCTGGAAAATCTGGCTTTTTACATCTGTCTATCAACTTAAGCATCAGAAAAGCAGGAGGCACCCAAAACAACAGCTCCTTTCTGATTAACAGGCCGGTGGTGATTTACTGCTCTCCGTTAATGAGGTTCCTCAGGACCATGTGCTGTGACACACGTCCTTCAGCAGGCAGATGATGAGGTGTCCCAGAAAACTCTTCTCTTGTCTGGGTCATGCCTGTAAAAACCACTTCAGGCAACCCAAAACCTGCCAACCCCAAAATGCAGCAGGTGCCTGCCTGGTGTTATCAGCAGTGCCCTCTAATCACTCTCCCCTCTCACTCATCAGCCTTTAAGGTTAAAGATCCAGTTGCTTTCCCAACAACAACAAAGCCTTCCTCCAATTCCTCTGGAGCCAATTGGGTGGGAAGTCTCAAAGCTGTTTTTGTCAAGCCAGAGCACCAACAGTGTCGTGGTCTATAATTAGGCATCTGAGCAGTTTACAGGGGATACATTCAAGGAAGACAAGAGTAACAGGGTTTTATATGCACTTTTTTGTCCAAAAAAAAGGTTATGAAAGGCAGGGCAAAAACTATTTACCAGTCTTAGGGGAGAAATTAAATTCATTTCATTCAGTTAAAGCTGAAGCAGATGTTCAATATTTGTGCCTGTGTCTGAGGACCTGCTACGTTACGGCTTCTACCCAACGTGAACATTCAGAACAATCTGGAGAGCTGAGGGTGTAAAAAGAGAGAAGAATGCCACAACTCCTCTCCTAACTTAGCAACAAACAGGTGAAAGGCCAGATAAAAAAATATAATTTCATGTGAACAGATTAACAGTCTTCCAAGAGTTCCTCTAGATGTTGCTTCTGGCTGGCAGTTCCCACACTGCTTAGCGAAGATGACTGAAGTTATTGCATTAACAAAGAAAAGCTTTTCTCTAATACAAAATCTAGTCCAGAGGGCTTCCTTACACAGTAAGCAGGATCCCTTATGTAACCCAGGGTTGCATGTTGTCCTCCTCCCCCAGCAGCAGCAGCTGCTTGCAGAGAGACATGCAAAAACGGGGAGCTACACTCCCCCAAGCTGCCAAGAGGACCAGGAGAAAGATCCAGTTCATTTCTTCTGGAAAAAGCCCATGATGGAGACCTGTTTGTTGGCTCTGTTGGCAGGAGCTGCTCCTTTCTTCAGGGTCTTCCTCTCTTCCTTCGGTTCCTTCTTCATGGGCAGCACAGGCTGTTTGTGTGCAGCTGGTGGCTTGGGCTTGGGGAATTCCTCCTCGCTGTCTGTGCAGGACTCGCTCTCATACACCTTCTCAGTCACTGGTGGGAGGAAGAGAAGAGCAGATGATGATGATGGTTAAGGCTGCATATCAAAGAGCAGAGACCTTCCCACTGCAGCCTTCCCACTGCATTTCTGGAAAGGAGTGTTTGGGTTCAAGAAGCACCTGTCAGGAACTAAGCCCACTGCTCAAGGTTAAACAGTAGGAAATGGCCTCAGGTTGTGCCAGAGGAGGTTCAGCTTGGATATTAGGGACATGGAAAAGGTTGCCAGGACAGTGGTGGAGTCCCCATCCCTGGAGGGATTTAACAGCCGTGCGAAAGTGGCACTTGGGGACGTGGGTTAGCGGTGGCCTTGGCTGTGCTGGGGAAATGGACTCAATGATCTTAGAGGGCTTTTCCAACCCTCAGTGATCCTGTGATTTGAATTCACCTTGCAGAGGCTGACAAACAGCCCTAAGAAAGTGATGAATCTGAATGAACCAGTTTAGCCATAGACGATGGAACATCTATTTTATGGTTAAAACCCAGCATTCTGACTTGGTCTGACTTCCACAGGGGCCAAAACAGTGAGATTGTCCAGAAATCCAGACCAGACAACCCTAGAGACAGCCCCAGCCTCCCCTCACCAGCACATCAGACAGTCAGGGAAAACCAAGCAGTTTTCACCCAACTCATGAGAGACAGAGCACAAAACCTCTGGGGCACTTTCCTTCCACAGAGGTGGCCAAACGTGGCAGATACAAAGAAATCCTTTTGGAAGAAATAAAACCAAAGCCACGGCTGAAATCAGGGATATGCCTGAAGGGGATTGCCAGCTCACTGCTGTCAGCGTTCAGTGATGGAAAGCCCAGGGATATAAAACCAGGCTCACGGAAATTAAACTGGAGGCAGCTCCCCTGATGAAAGCCACCGTCAGATACTGGTAAATGTTGTTATATCAGCTTTCCCAGCAGTGTTCTGGGATTCTTCTACTAAAGCTATTTTTCTTTAGCGACTGTATTCTTTTAAATAAATGTCTTAACTTCCCTTCTTCTGGGAAATGGGCTTTCACTTGTATTAATGCAT
Organism: Myiozetetes cayanensis; assembly: GCF_022539395.1. NCBI lineage: Eukaryota > Metazoa > Chordata > Aves > Passeriformes > Tyrannidae > Myiozetetes > Myiozetetes cayanensis. The sequence continues at coordinate 15,991,184 of NW_026087742.1, forward strand.
CAAATTTAAGAATGTTTTCTACGTAACCAGAGGCTGGGAAGAGGAATGCTATGAAATCCTGCTCGGCAGCGCTGGGAGAACCTCAAACAGGGACTGGAAAGCAGCCTCCCTTCAGAGGTAACAGGCTTTTCAGGGAGCAGTTTTCACAGAGCATTAGCCAGTGGGTGAGCTTTAAAAACTTACTGTGTTGCCCACCACTGTGAGGAATCTCTGGGAAACTCCCTAAGTGTGCATTTAATCCCCTGCAACTGCGAGATAACACAGTTTAGATCAACTTTCTTTGACTGCAATCTCAGCTGAACTTAAAAGGTCTGTATTTGCAGCACACAGATATAGTTACTGATGCCCCACTCCCAGTCAGACTCCCCAAAAATCACAGTAACTCAAACAACATGAGCTCTAAAATGCTGTAAAACAAATATCTCTCCAATGCACACATCTATATTCTAATATTCAAGCCCACATGTGTCCTTTCAAGCTCCAGAAAGTGCAAGGTAGAAATGCTCTAGTTTAAACCTTGGTAATTCCCCTTTGTTATAGACTAAGAGCAGGAACTCAATCCACGAAATCCCTATTGATACATGGGAACATGTCTTGTGCTTAACTCCACACATACTTTAATTGCTCAATTTCCCTCAGGGCTAATCCCTAAATTAGTTTTGCTTTTTGACACCAATTCCTTGCTATTGCAGCTATTGTGAAAACCATCACTTAAAATTGTGGGGAATGTAAAGTACAGCCTCATTCTAATGTTAGGATTTAAAGTCTCTTAAAACCTAGTCCTGGTTTAAAAAATAATAAAAAAAAAAACAAACCTCTATTTCAAAGAATAACAACAATTTACGTTACTCTGGGAAATTTATGAGTTATTTAGCCTTTGAATTATTAGGCTTGTGCGTGGAAAGGGTGGGGGAGGGAAGGCAGAAGAGAAACTGGGCAATAATCAGACAGCAAGTTTTGCACTACAGGCTTGGAGGGTTTTTAGTAGGGAAAGCAGTTCCCTAGTTCCTCAGTATCCCAGCTCCAACCCCCTGTCCATCCCAGAGGATCTGTCTCCCAAGGGCACAACAGGGGCTCGCATTTCCTCTTTCTTATAAAATGGTAGTGGATGTGAATTATAAAACCTAAAGTCCGGATTTCCCAAGGGACTATGAAACCCCTTGAGGATGAAGAGCAAAGAAAGAAAATCAATATTCCAGGTGTAGTCCATTGGGAACGGTTGAACAGAGGTAGAAGGGCTGGAAGCTGAACCCGGAACAGCCATTCCTCTGCTCTGGACGCAGAGCTTGTTCAGCTCAGCTCCCCAGCTAATGCTATTTTGTTCCATTTTCCTTCCAAGTGTTTTAACGGTTCTATCTGGGATGGGAAAGCAAAACACTCCCTCACGTCACGAGCCAAAACTGCCAATAACTTTGTGCAAGTCCAATTCTTGGACAGAAATCCAGACCTTGGGATTTCGGTCCCTAGTGCAGCCAGTTGCTGAGTGCTAGAGCTTTACATTTCTTTAAAGGAGACACCCCAAGTTAATCGGAACCACAGGATCCAGCTCTGCAGACAGGTGCAAACAGACACAGGCTGACTCAGGGCCAGGCAGCTCCGGAGCCGGGCCAGGAATGCCCGTGTCTGTCCATGCTCAGGCACCACAACAGACCTGGACGACAGCACCAAATCATCTCCCAGAACTGGCTGAGCTCCCCTGACATCCCCTCTGATCACCAAGGCTGGAGAATGTTAAGCATCCCACACAACTGAGTTGACAACAGCATTACGAAACCTGTGTTCCACACTCGTAAATGTATAAAACCTTTAAAAAAAACCAAAAAACAAGACCCAAACGAACATTATTCTGAACTTTTGCAGCTCTACTTCAGTGTCAGAACACAGAGGAAAAAAGTACAGCAACTTTCTCCAGGTCACAGGAGGAAGCAGTGTCCAGTCAGGCTAGAATTCAAAGCCCTGGACTTCTGTAGGGACTCTCTTCTCTCTCTTCCCTCCACCTTCATCAGAAACACAAATCTCTGAAGTATTTAACCCCCAACTTATTCCTTGTTTATCTGGGATACTGAAAGTTTTTTTATTATATAATCAAGTTCTGTTGCACAGCTCTGGATTTATCCCCACAGGAAAAAAAGCCCCAACAAACCCAAACTTATCTCAGCCAGAATTTATCCCAAACCCTAAACCTCTTTCTGCACCACCTTGAAAAGCTCACAGCTTTAGGGAGGAGAGTCCATGAAGGTGGTTCTCATGCTGGCAAGAGGAAAGGGAAAAGAACTGAAAGAAAATCTATGGATAATCAAAGAGAGGTAAGGATTCAGCTCCAGCTCCCTGACTCCCTACCCAGGCCTCCACCAGAAGGGCAGTTCCCTCAGTCTGGGAGCACAAGTTCCATGTGGAATAACAAAGTGATTTCATGAACCTGTAAAAGTCCTCAATAAAGTGAGTTCCACTGAGGGGTAGGGCACAGTCAGCCTTACCCATGCAGCCTTCTTCTTCATCAATAAACATCTTGGATTTCAGCACACGCTTCCTCTTCCTCTTCCTCCCTCCAGCTGACACCTGAAGGGCATGGCAGTATTGTGAGAAACCAAGAGTTAAGGCCCCATCACATACATAGGTCACAAAAGTGTCAGCTCCAGGTCAGAAATTGGTCTCTCTACTGACGATGAGCAACATTTGATAACTAACTTTGCCTTTTCCCAGGATATCTTGGTCAAAATACAACCTCAGTGAGACAGCAAGCTCTCCTGGTGCCAGCACAGGGAGCACATTCCATCTCCAGGACATGAGAGGTTTGGAAATGTGTTTGGTTATGTGAGAAGGGATGTCCCATCACACCTCCAAAGGAATGAAGAAAGGACAAGGTGTCCAGGACAAACTGCTGAGATTTCATAGAATCCTGGAATGATTTGCATTGGAAAGGACCTTAAGCATCATCCAGTTCCAACCCCTGCCATGGACAGGGACACCTTCCACTAGAACAGGTTGCTCCAAGCCCTGTTCAACCTGGTCTTGGACACTTACAGGGATGAGGCAGCCACAGTTTCTCTGGGCAACCTGTGCCAGGGCCTCCCCACCCTCACAGGGAAGAATTTTTCCATGTATCAAACTTAAATTTCCCCTCTTTCAATAAAACTACACCTATTTTCTCAACTCAGAGTTTAACTTGCCAATCTCCCTCATGCAGGAGCTCCCTTGCAATAAAAGGTTGAATACCAAGACTGTCTGGTTTAATTTCTGGAAGTTAATCATTCTAATTTGCTCTTACCTCCATGGCTGCAGGCTCCAGTTCAGTTTTCAGAGCAGGTATAGGTGGTGGAGATGGAGCTTTCTCTTCCTCAGGTGTGGGAGGTGGTGGGACATCTGCTAAGAAGAACACTTTGATAGCACATGGGTCTAATGGCTCCCCCTTCAGCTCCTCTTTTGTCTCAAATAATTCCATTTAACTCTTTTAACTTGTGTTTAGACCAAGGTTTATAATTTCTCACTCGGATTTGTGGAATTCAAATCAGGACACATCACTGGAAGCAGTCAGAGAAGGTTTACCCTGTCCTAAGGTGCGACACACTGCAGTTCCCAAAGAAAGGAAAGTGGGAGAGGATGGGAGAAGTGCATTTGGGATTTTTATGCCAAGGCAAAACAATCAGTTCCACCAAATGAAGCTTTAAATACAGGCACAGGAACGGGCTTGTTTAAGCCATACATTTCACTTGCACATTAAAAGAGCGATTGTCATTTGTTTAGAAGTCAAGAGAGTCAGGGTGTGGTAAAACAGTTGTTGCTTCACTGGTGGTGCTACACATCCCAAACAATCCAAGAATTAATTAAGTGCAATATGCTACTACCCATCCTAAAAGATTGTTAAGGGACATCTCAAGCTTTTATTTGAAAAAAGGAAAAAAAAAAAAAAAAAAGGATCCAAAATCACAAAACCCCCAAACATACAAAAAACGAAGCCTGTTCTCTCGTTGTGCCATCTCCTCGCTCTCTTCTGGGTACAAGGACAGGGACACTGGAATCCACTCAATGCCAAGACTAATTGAACCATTCAAGGACACCTTCACGAGTTTGCATGGAGCAAAAGGCAGGGTCACCCTTCTGTGGGGCTTGAGGAGCTCCAAGAGATCCAAGTGAGAAACAGTGTCACGCAAGTTCCCAGTGTGTGGCAGAGCTGGGAATGTGGGGGAAGAAACTCCTCATCTGACCTATTGCTTCATCCCAACAAGGATGTGGCTGGCTGGGAGGACAGAGCCTGCTTGGCTCCTGCTCCCAGCCCTGCTGGCTGTGGCACCGCCTCCATCCCGCTGGCCTGACACGGATTCAGGATCCGTAGCTGTCCCAGAAGATTAGGTCAGTGTGAAGAGTTATGGCCCTGCCAGGCACGCGGCCAACTGACCTTCAAGGGTTAAGAAGGGCTCAAGTGAAACAGTGGTTGGCTGCCAAGGCTGAATAACAAATTACATTCTTCAAACAAGGACTCAGCCTCCCAACTACTTCAGTAAGCGAGGCACGGAAACGCAAATGGAGTGGGATAACATGACTCGGGGTTTCACCTTACTCCAGAGGGCTGGGGCTGGCAAAGATAAAGCCAAACAACAGCTCCGCTCCGAGGTGTAAGTGCTGGGGCGGCCAAGGAGCTGCGGGGAGCTCGAAACTCTCAATATTTTATTTATCACAGTCTCACGGCAACTGCAGAGCACCAAACCTGCTTCAGCACTGCCCAGCCGGGCCACGTCCATTTGAAATACATTTTTAAGGGAGGACAGGCTGAGAAGAGCTGAAAACCAGCCTCCAGCAGAGGCTGCTAAAGGTATTTTCAATGTGCCCGCTCCACTATGGGGAGAAATTTCCACTTAGGGGAAATTTGGGCTTCTTTGGGTTTTTTTCAGCTTCCCTGAAAAAAGTTCCCCCAGCATTTGGCCGGCAGAAGGTACCTTCTCCCCACGTCAGTGTTTAGGACTATTATCAAGCTCTTTATTACTTTGTTATCCTCCTCTAGCCAACACAGCCCTCTGACATGTGATAACTCCTGAGTCAACCTCTTGCTGCTGCCCACAGTTTACTCAACAGGAACAGCTGCATGAAATGGATACAAGTTGGGCAACTGGATGTACCAAAGATGTAAATCCTGGCTTTGTTCGGTTTGCTCTGACCCTGCCTGGAAAAACTGTGAGAAGCTTTAGTGCTTCTGCTGTGGCTCTGAAACCCACGGAGTTTGCAGGTTACAGTGCCACTGAAATCACCCTCCAAAGTGGCTGTAAAACACTTGTCAACACTGCGAAAGCTGCCTGTGTTCATACAGCTGAAGTTGCCAAAACCTCCTGTCCTCTGTGGGCACATTTGTGGAGTTTATTCTGGCACTGGAAGCAAAACAACCTACAGTGACTAAGGAACCCTCATACCAATATAACTTTTTAATGAAAAATCATTTAAATGGAGAGGATTGTGCCTTATGCTCTCTCTGTACTTGCTACAATGTGCTAACGCTGGTGTAAGAGGAGCTTATTTTGGGCTCCTTTCAGTACACCAAGAGCAGATTAATACAGAACAACGCAAAAGACTTGCCCTGACATAAAAGTGCCCATACAGTGCTTTGCATCAGCCGTGTGGGCTGAGCCTCAAACCCACAAAACCTTCCAAAGTCTGCCTGAAAACAGGGGCTGTGGTTTTTCATAGAATCAATCACAGAATCACAGACTGGTTTGGGTTGGAAGGGACCTGAAAGATCATCTCATTCCACCCCCTGCCATGGGTAGGGACACCTTCCACTAGATCAGGTTGCTCCAAGCCCTGTCCAACGTGGCCTTGAACACTTCCAGGGATGGGGCAGCCACAGCTTCTCTGGGCAGCCTGTGCCAGGGCCTCCCCACCCTCACAGGGAAGAATTTCTTCCCAATATCCCATCTAACCCTGCCCTCTGGCAGTCTGAAGCCATCCCCCTTGTCCTATCACTCCAGGCCCCTTTAAAGTCTCTTTCCATCTTTCTTGCAGGCTCCTTTCAGGTCCTGGAAGGCTGCAATTACATATATGTATATTATTATTTTTTAAATCATTTGTTTCATCCAACTCACATTCTTGAATACTGAACGTAATATTACCAGTTTGGATTCATTATGAATATTCCAAAGAATTCCAATCTACCTTCTTTCATCCAGTTGGATTTAGAAGGGCAAGCAGCAGGACCAAAGGGCCGAGCTCTCTCAGTTTTCACTTTCCCTTTTGCAAGGGACAATGTGAGGGATTTCCATATTTGTATATATGTGTTGTAATTTGCATAAATTTACAATTCTAATGCACAACACAAAGAAATAAAGAGGAGGAGCAACAGCAGTGACAAAACAACCTCTCTAGTGCCTGACCAGCCTCTGGGAGAAGAACCTTTTCCTGATATCCAGCCTAACCCTCTCCTGACACAGCTCCAGCCATTCCCTCGGGTCCTGTCACTGGTCACAGAGAGAATAAACAAAAACCATGGAATAAGTGAGACCACACATACAAAAGCATTAACTGTTCAGCACATGTTATGGTCCCACAGGTATTCTACAGGAGAGCAGAGAGTTCTAATATTCCAAAATCCTGCCTGCTCCCACCCACTCTCTCTCGCTGAGAGATTCCAGCCCAGCAAGGACAGGCTGATTTCGATCTTCCCTCTTCAGAGCTAAACAACGCAGTAGGTGAGTGATGAGGAAATGGAAAGGCAAACCTCTAAAGAAACAAATACCAGAGTGTGGACATGTATGCATTTTTTTATAGACAAACAAGAAGCTTCACACAGGAATGGGATGAAATTAAGGCTGACCATGAAGAACAACTTCCCGAGAGATTTATCATCCTGTGGAATAGTCTAAGGAGAGAGAGGTGATGACAAAGTTCGCTTGAAATTATGCTGGGTAGAGGAGAAACTATGAAAACAGGCCCAAACGTGGCATGGAGACTGCAGAGATACCCAACAGGAGCCTCCTCTCTCACTTGTATTGCAGATTCTCATGATTTTCCAGTTGTTTCCAATGTGGCAGCTGCACTAAATGAAGAATCAGCTCCAGCTCTCCTGCTCCCCCTCCTCCTGCTCCTCCCTCACCTCCTCCTCCCCCTCCTCACCAATACAACCCATTTGCTGTTTCACCTTCATATACTGGAGCTCTATACCAAACTGGTGGTTTCAATTATTTGCCCATAATGATCCCCAAATTCTTTCCCTGATCAGCTTGTTGGATGCCAGTTCCATCTCACACATACTCCGGAGCTCAATCCCCACTTATTTTCCAGTTATCTGTATTGAACGGCATTTGACACCTCAATTATCCAAATTCTTTGGAATCCAGCCCTGCTGTTCCTTATTATAAGCCCAAATCCCAAGATGTTCCGGGCACCAACTCCTGTCAAAGCCAACAGCCACTGAGGAGACGCCAAGTCGCATCAGATACAGCTCAACTGCTCTGCCTCCAGTTTCTCTATTATCTAGTTTTTGAGGTTTTTTTAGGAAGTCTTGCTTCCAACACCATCTTCCAAACAATTTCTATAAATAGACAGAATAATGATACTAAAAGTGACCCCGGAAGGAGGCGAAGGTCACTTTGTGAGTGTTTACTCACCATATAAACTGGTTATGACCAGTCCTATGATTCTGGAAGGCATCGTATCTTTCACAAGAGATTTGGGAACCTCTTTCTCACATGTCCATATGACTGGTAGCACACTTGGGGAGGAGACAGCCAGGTCTGAGCTAAGCTAAAACAAAGACTGAGGCATCTCAACTCTATGGCCAAGTGCTTGCAGCACAAAGATAAACAGAGAGCTCAAGCTAAAGCCATTTCCATGGTCTTTAGTCCTCTAAACTATTCCCTCTATCGCTGACCAACAGTCTTGGATAGTCATGTTGTGGAAATCAGGCCCCTGACCTACATGACTGGCTTGTTTACAGATCTTTTTACCTTCCTCATCGCTGCTGTCAGACTCAAGTTGTTTGATTCGCTTCCTCTTTCTCTTCGTGTTCTCAGGATCTCTTTCCTCCTCGTTATCCGACCTGTCCACACGCTTCATTTTACTGCCACAAAACGGGGAAAAAAAGGGAAGGAACACCTGTTATCTCTTATGTGTGCACAAAAGCATCATGTGTCTTTGGATTCCTTATGGAAGGAACTCAAATACCTCTGTACCTCCTAAAAACATGAGCTGAACTATACACTGCCCTGCACAATCAGTGCACCACCATTTCCAAGCCTCTCATCCCAACCCATATCCAGCTCTCCAAAACAAGGAAGGTTTATTTAGCCCCTCTGCAGTTCAGCCCAGTACCTCACCTCGCCTGGCCACGGCACCAGCCTATTTCTGATCTTGTCTCTTTAGCTCAGGCTCCCGATGTCCCCAAAAGCATCACTCAGAAGCTCTTTTGACAGACTGCTTGCCACTGACTGACTATGAAGTAGTGTCTCAGAATCCTGGAGCCATTTTTAAAGACTACTGGAAAAATAAAATAGCTTCTTTCTTTTTAATGTTGGCGAGACACGTCAGACCAACAAGCCTGGAGGCTACAGGCCCACGTATCCTCAAAGAGCTGGGACAGCCCCAGTGGCCTTCCCAAATCCACGCTGCCAACACCTCCGGGTCCTTGGCTTTTTGCACAAGACTATCAATAAGACAAGCAGTTAGTGCTCAGTGTGATGGTGGGCTGGGTGGTGTGCTTACCTATTTAGTAAGAAATGGATTGAGACCACCAATTAATTACTCATAGGCCACCAGAGAGCCATCAGACTTAGTGATTCCTTGTCTCTGTCAGTTTGGGTTGGATTACACACAAAGGGCTGAACTTAAAATTTACCTGGAGCCTCAGCCCAAAGTAAACCAGGGGCACTGAAAGCAGCAGTGCATTAGCTATGGGAACCAACAAGCAGAACTTTGTGTGCTGGAAGCTGTGTACATATAAGCTTGGGAATATACCACCTTCCCTGCAGGACAGGTGCTCCTGCCAGCCCTCAGGTCTATCCTAAGTCCGCTCACAGTGTGAGGTTGTCTCATGGAAAGCCACCCCCTTCCACTGAAGACAACCTGGACCATGTCTCTTCTCACATGTAACGGCCCTGAGGCACCCACAGCACCAAGGGAAAAGGAGTTCTCGGAGAAATAATTTTAGCCAGGTTTAATGCAATTTAGCAGCTGGAAACAGGAGGTAAGCCAACATTGTAAAACCAGACAGCTCCACACAGACTATCAACAAGCAGGTTCACAGGTGACAGGGACCCTCAAAGCCATGACCTACCTTTTTCTGTCCTTTTGTTGAATTCTAGCAGACTCTGTTCTCTTCCCAGGTTTCTCTACTATAGGATTAGGGGATGACTCTTGTTCTGCCACAGCAACCGAAGGCTTGACTACTTCTTTCTCCTCCTTTGGCTGCTCAGGCACAGGGCTGACTTTGAGTTTATCTGCGAATAAACCATTCAAAAAGAACAAACACTGAGCATTCAGTATGAATGACAACTTATAGGGGAACTGGCTGGCTCTGTGCACCAAGAATACACAAAACACTCCAGATGATGTATTTAGGGATCTAGACTGCACTGGGGATTTAGCAATCCCCAATTTAGATTAGGGATCTAGATTGGCCAAGCTATGTCATACATGGAAAGAAGTGGGCATGATTAAATTTCCACCTGTTTTCCCATGGTTCTGCTGTTCCTGATGTCAAGCCACCGGTACTGCAGCAGTGGAAACTCTGTGGAAGAGGGCTGGGAGGCAGTGGCAGAAGCCCTTATAGTCCCCAGGTGCCAAGGCACTGCAGAAGGATTGGGAGCCCCTCTTCTAGACACGCCTTTGACACAACACTACATCCATTTTTAGACTCAGTTTATCCCTTCTGAATTTGACTTTTAGTTAAGCACAAACCTGCCCAGAAACAGGAGAATTAGGACCAATGAAGAGAACGAGAGGTGTGTGCAGTCTCCTTGCATAATATTAGAACCCATGATTAGTATTTTCAGTAGTACACCAGCTTGTTGTCCCACCCCAATACCAACATGACCAACAATCTCAGAATGGTTTGGGTTGGAAGGGACCTTAAAGATCCTCTTGGCAGAGAGGTTGAAATCAGCCTCTTTTATCTACACAGCACCACATACGAGGACAATTCTGCTTCAACAGGCTTCACTTAGTACCAGAGAAGAGACAGCAGGGGGGAGCAGACAGCAAAATAATGTATTTATCAATATAACCACCTAATGACAGTCTGTGAGCTTCATCCAGCAGCTTTCCACACTCCCACAAAAAGAGGGGAGCAGGTGAGACAGAAACCTCTGTTATCCCAAGCATGAGATGCCCAAGAAAAGGAGAAAATATTGAGCAGTGACATCAACTAGACCATCAGTAGGGTCAGAGGCTGCCGGGAGGGTCACGACTCCATTTCCAAACACTGCATTCTGGCAGTGCTTGGAAAACACTTGCTGCTTCCTGGAGCAAGGGGAAGCATCTCCTACACCAGCACCTGAATGACAGTTCTTGTCTATGATGAACAGCAGAAAGCCCAAGCACCCTATCACTGGTAACTCAGGACTTTCTGGCAATGGTGGAATCTTCGAAGCCAGGAGAGACGTACGCGTAGGGAATAAATCTTCCTCCTGGAATCCCCCTCTCTCTTCTATGCACATAATCATTTCCAGTTCTGCTCAGTTTGCTCCTTCCCTGTTCCCACCTCAAAGTTTTCTTGATGTGCTCCAGGACAGGACTCAGCAGAGAAGGGAACCCCTTTGAAAATTTTGGAAATGCATGCAACAAGAATTCCCCGCCTGCACTGGGTTACTTTTACCATGCCATTCCAACTGATTGGGTTTTCAGCACATGAACTTTGGTCTAGGGTTCTTCTAAGACCTTCAGAATTTACTCTGGTTAACTGTGGTGACTGTCCTTAGGCTGAGTGTCCTCAACTCCTGCAGGTTCACCAAAACAGGGACTCAAAGATCCCCAACAGGGCTTTGCCTTGTGTGCTCAGTGCTGGAACTGTCACCTGAAAACTCTGTCAGATGCCTGTTAGAAAGTTAACTTTGTTGTTTACTCTCTTCCAAAATTCTTCTTTGAAGCCTCCTGTACTCACTGTTGTAAGGGAATCTTTGAAGAAGGTCCTACAGTCCTTTTCCAACATCAATTTAAAAGCATCAGCATATTTTCTTTAGAATTGGACAATTCAGAAGGGACCTCCAGAGGCCACCTAGTCCAAAGCTCAGCTCAAAGGGGAAGGCCACCCTTCATTTTTACTCTCCAGTTATTAGTCCTTCAGTTTTTAGGAAAAAAATTAACCCAAAAACTAACTATGGACTCCTCAGTGCTGTGTGATGAAAAGCAAGCACTGTTAACATGCCCTGCAAAACAGGTTTTGGCAAATATCTCCCCACTAGTTGATCTTCCAGCCAGGAGTACTCACTTTAAATCAGATTTCTTCTGCACTAAAAAATCGTTCCTGGGTTAGTCTGCACAAATATGTCATTTTAATTGATCTCCATCCAGCAAGCTTTTTGTCTGAAAAACTCTACTGAAAACTCTTAATTTTTGTCCTTAAGAGCTGCATGCCAAAACATTAACCCCTTTAAGGCCAAAAGAGCAGAAGAATAGCATGGAAGACTATTGGGAAAGAGGGGATATAAAGAAAATCCAATGAGTTTGGCAGGGGAGGATTGAAAGGAAGAGTTCTGCTCTTTTCTATATGCCTCCCATTACAGCTCTATAACAAAACACCTGATTCCACTGAATATTTTTTACTTGTTACCCAGCTTAAATAAAATATATACATAATTTAAAAAAAAGAGATAAAGAGATTTCCCAGAACCATCAGAGGGTTTTTTTTTGTTTGTTTGGTGGTTTTTGTTTTTTTTGTTTGTTTGTTTTTTTAACACCAGGCTGTTCCCTGACCATCTCTGAAAACAGAAGAGCACTTACTCATAGCAGCTTTCCCAAAGAAGTTGTTGATGATGTTGTTTTTTGTTGGTGGTTTGCTGCTTGCTGTGGAGACCTAGGAGCAAACAGAGGAGTAACCACAGGAATTGTTCACAGCCCTCAAATGCACAGAACTGCTTCTGGACAAGCAAAATAAATAGGTATGATTTGTTCACCAGTGCCTTAGATTTTAGCATTTAGGAGAATTTGAAGATACTTGTTAGATACTACAGACATCAAAGGGGTGAGAGTGAGTTACTAAGGACTCCTTAGCCAGGCCCTCAAATCTAACTTGGGGCACATTCCCACCTCATGGTGTTGCTGAAATAAATGCTTGGGACTTGGGTCAGTTCCCAGGAAAGAACTGCTCTTTTTGCAAACTATCAGTGCCTGAATTCACAGCAACAGAGGAAAGAACATGGACTGACCACACCAGGAAGGTTTTATCCAGCTCCTCTGGCATGTAGGCTGTTTGCAAAGGAGTATCACTGCTCTCTTCCATCAGTACAGCCACCATCCAAGTGAAAAATCACACACACACACAAACCCAGGAAGCGTGGCCTCCTCACCCCAATAATTCCCATGCAAATAAAAGGCAACCAGACACTAAAGTTCCCAAAACACACATATTTCACCAGTTCTAAATTCACTGTAAAAATCAGAAAAAGGAACCAAAATGTACTCAGCTGTTATAAAAAAGCCAAACCATACACAGGGAACGTTACCATTTTAACACTCATTTTTCTGGCCAAATAGCTTTAAAAACAATTCTACTAATTAAAATTAAAATGTAATCCTATCCTGGAAAAACAGCAGTGGAGAAGATAAACAATTTAGTCTTGCACAGGTCAAGTTCTGAGACTTCCCTCGCAGCCTAAGTTTAAACACCTTGATACTTTTAAGACCTGAGCCTTCTCACATTTCACTTATTGCTCAAAACAAATCCTTTTAAGCACAATGGGGAGAGCAAGATCCTCAACTGGTTTATACATTGGGATAGCTGGAGACAACGGAATAATTGTCTCCATAAGGCAGCTATGCTGGTTTATACTCACCGGAGATTCGGCTCAAGAGGGAATGTCAAAATTACGGCAAATACACTTTTGAGGAGAGATCAAGAGTGTGGCATGAGGTATTTTTGCCCAAGGTGACTGCACATAGTTAAACACTTTCAGAGGGTCACTGAGCATTCCCAGTGGGATGTGAGTTTAGCAGGAGGAGCAGCACAAGGCGGTTGAGGTTACTGACGTGGTGTAAAAGCGGCTCATTAAAGCCATCAACCCAGGGGGGTCTGAGGTAACTTACACCTGGGGCCTCTGCTTTGGTCTCCTTATTTGTGTCCTGGGGTTTGGAAGCTGCTTTGGCTGCAAACATTCCCATGATCCCTTTGTGCTGCTGCGAGGGTTGTTTGGTAGCCGGCGGCCCGTGGCCATTGACGGCAGGAGCGCTGGGAGCATCCGTGTCATTTTCCCTCTGAGAACTGCCCTGCAGGGACGTCTGTGCTCTGGGAATGTCAGGCGGCATCCTGCGGACTGCGGCGTCACAGTGGATGGCGCTGAACCTGGGTGATGGAGGGAAAAATGTAATTAGCCTTTTCAACTCACGAGTTTTCAGCTCGTTTTTCCCCCTGTTTCTCCGGTGCTACGTTCTCCTGTTATGGAAAAAAGAGCAGTTTAATCTGTGTATGGGACAAGAAAGAAAGGCTGGCACAGAACAAGAGACCTCTGATGAAAAGATCAGCTGGACCTGTCAGCAGGAGGCAGAGCACTCCCATGCTAAACAAGTTGTTCAGCTTTCCTGGGGGAAAAGGACCTTCTCCATACCCAGGGTGGAAAGAGAGCAAGCTGCATTTTATTCCTAAATGGGTTAGAGTTTGTGGGATAAGTTGTATGGCTGTGTGAGGATCTGAAACATTTACAGCCTTCAGATGCTCTGAGAGAGGCCACAATGGCTGCAACTTCCCAGGTAAGTAAAACACAACTAAAACTGAATGAAGCACAGAGGATATTCTGACTTAACTATATAAAGTCATTTCCATGTGATCCCTGCTAGACAGAGGTGCAACTCAGCTTATAATAATTGATTGCCTGGGGATATGGAGATACAAGAACCAAATGACATGCTTGCAGTAACAGCACAACTCACTGACAGTCAGGAATAGCAGTTCCCAAAAATAACTGAACTCTGCTCCCCACTGTGCAAATCACAGGCAACGCTTTCCAGATTTCCCACAGAAATGCCACAAAAGAGCCCAGGCTCACACCTCCCAACCCACTGAATTACACAGCAGATTTCTATTTGCATAAGCAACAAACCAGTTCATTTCTGTGCCTCAGCACTGGGTGCTCACGTGCACAGGCCACTTCACTCAGATCAGGGTCTGTAATGCATTAAAAAATCAACACCATCTCTACGGCATTCCCAGGCTGCAGCAGCAACCTCTTGACATTCAAACCTTTAAAGGAAGGAAAAGAGACATTGAAGGAAAATATTCCTGCTCTCCTTTATACTTTTAACAGGGTTAATATGGCTCTCAGGACAGCTTGTGCTCCAAATCCAAACACCATCAAGCCTCCAGAATATAAATAATATTGTCAGCACCCTTCCAGGTTACAAATAATATTGTCAATAATATCGACTGTGCAGCAGAGCTCAGCTAAACTTCCCGTATTCCAAACGAGCTTGCCTTGATGCTGCTGTGTTACTATAGCTTATGGGTTTGACTCAAAATTCACTAGAAAATCACTGAAAATACAAGCAATGCTTGGACTATGCTCTGCCAACAAGGAGCTGCTTCCACTTGGAAAGCTGATGATGGCAACAGGCACTAAATCCAGTTACTGATATCAATTAGTACATCTAGTTACCTCCACTGTCCCCACAGCAAAGCAAGTCCTCTAGAAACACAGAAGAGAATAAAGATCCTTGTCCTAGAGCTGGACTCACAGGGAGGCTCTGTTTGCTACAAACCTCATATAAAAACCTCTGGATTTTGCAGGTCCTGCAGGAATCTTTTCCCAAGTGCTTAAGACAATCCAGATAGTTGACAAGCGAGACAGAACATGGTCAGTTGAATTTAGTTCAGCCAGGTCACAAATAAAGAAGCTGAATTTTTCTTAAGTTTGCTTAGGAAATTCTACTCCAAAGCCAGACAGGGCTTTACACCCAGGCTTTGGAGAGCTGTTTATCTAAATTGTCTAAACCTTCTGGATGTACAAATCCCAAATGCAGACTCCTCCAAGGCACAAGTATCACTAAACTGGGGTGTCTGAGAATAAACAGAGTGGAACGAGGCAAGTGCTGCCAAATCTCTGGCACATGGCTCCATTGACAGGGGGTTTTCCAGCACCTTGCAGGTCATTGCCTCTCATGCCCCAAACAGCTTCTAGAACAATATTTTCTCAGCCACTCTCTTGTCAACACATTGCAGACAGCTATGTTTGTCCTTTCAAATTCTATACTCTTCCTATGACACAGCATTCAGGCATCCCCCTTTTAAACCAGATTGGTCATGGCACTGTACATCCCCATGACTTCAAGCTGAAGCTGTCATGGTGGGAACAACATATAAATGAAAAGTTACAGCTGCCAGGGACTGCTCAGGAGGGGAGACAGTGACTCCTGGAGACTGCAGTCCTTCCCAATTCTTCTCTAGTTCAGCCACGAAGGACACTTGAGCTGCCTGGGCTGTTTTGTGTGCTCCTCCTACGCATCAGACTCTAAGAGATCACAGAATACTCTGGGTTGGAAGGGACCCACAAGGATCAAAGCTCAGCTCTTGGGGAATGAGTTCCTGTAAGACATCTTTGGAGAGGTGGATGAAAACACAGTTCCACAAAACAGAAAGCAAACTCATGTTTGCTGAGCACATCACTCATGGTTTTCTAAGTCTGTTTTGATTTACTTTTCCTGTGTGACTGAGAGCTGGATTAAAATGGTCATGATTAAGTGTGACCTGGAAATGAAAAAGAAGTTTCTAGCCATCAGAGGAGAAAGGTACTGGAACAGTAACCAGCAAGCGAACCAACTGTAACCTGGAAATAGCTCAGTTTACAAAACAGTCACCTATGTACTGTTTGGGGATTGGTCTGGCATGATTTGAGAAGGATATCTTTTTTTAGCTTTCTAGAAGTCCAGACCTATCTGGTAAGCAGTGACTGAAGAACAACACCAGTCCGGAATCACGGGGTTTAGGAAGAAAAAGCAAGATGGGACTCACTTGCTGCAGTTGTGCAGGTTTGTTTTGACAATGTCATAGTCAGTGTTGTAGAGTGGGGAGCTGTCCTTGAGCAAGGCCTTCTGAATGCTGTACACATGCACACTCGCAATCGTGGACAGCTTAGACTTCATTGCTGGGGGGAAAAGAGAGAAAAAAAGTCCTCTGTTAGCACAGCCTTTGGGATGGAGCAAGACTGACAGACTTTCTGAATATAAAAAGGTCTAGCTGCACCTCCCCCCAACACTCACTAATCAAGAATTCAGGGTAACATACTCCACAAGCCTGTCACGTTTTCCACTACACACTCTTGGTTCTTGCGCAACTGAAATAAGAGTGATCTCTGTGTTTACCTTCAAAATATACACTGTTTGGGATCCAGAATATCTGTGTGAGTACCTAAAGCTAAGGAGGAGTGTAGATGGTCATAGCTCTGCTGGAATTGTGCCATTAGTGCAGTGTCACAGTGTCATCCCTAGAAGAGTGCTGGAATCAAAATTTTATTTCTTTTATGCTATTTAGACTGTAATCCCCTTGAGACAAAGGCTGTTTTTTAGGAATTCTTTGTTCACTGCTTATATTGTTCTTTCCACAGAGTCCTGGTCTGAGGCTGAGCTTCGAGGCACTGTAAAAATACACACAGTAATCATTTCTTGGGGCTGGCCCTGAACTATGCAGCTCCCTCAAAAATCCCAGCCTTTTCCAAATACAAGTCATACCTTTTGCCTGCCTTCCAATAAAAGAAAACCATGAGCAACCCGTTCCTCCACACCAAAACAGAGTGTTACAGAACACACACAACTCAACAAACATGACAGGTAGTAGTGTTTGACAATCTCCTACCCTTCAGCTTTAGCTAGAAACCCACTTCAGATTTCCAGAAGGAAAAGAACTCGTCTTTCAAACAAGGTGACATCATTAGCACGGATATTTAAGGTCACAAATGCCACAGTGTATCCTCAAACGCCAAAGATGTCATCTGAAAGCAATGAAGGGCCTGAAGTTGTGTTTCAATTGCTATGGGTAAAGTTTCATCAGCAGGACCAGATTCCGGAAAGATGGTGAGGCAACTGCTAGGACATGGAACAATGTTACAATGGTGGGTTTTTTCAACTTTTACTGTGAAAGTTAATACAAAAGTGAGGTAAATGTCCCAGGAGAACATTCTAACAACCACAGGACTTGGGGCAAAGACTGCAATTGCATTAAACCAATAGCCAGAATTAGCATTCTTGGGGCCCTGAAGACTCACAATTATTCTGAGACACTACTTGGGTATTGCTGTCTTTAGGGACAGTCAGAGGAAAAGAATCACTGACAAAATGTTCGGCATCTAATAAAAAAATCGCAAGATCAAATCACAACCCTGAAGGTACTCAGCTGTTGGCTCAGACACTCCAAGTTCTGAGAAAAAGTTGGTACAAAAAGTACACACCTGACCCCAAGAGCCTGGCTGGGCACTGACGTGCAGATGGCAAGTTCTGAGCTTTGCTCATTTTGCTGTTCTTTCAAAGAAAAAAGTTAAATCCACGTCATTTTCACAATTTTCTTACCTTCCAGTTTATCCTCCCTCACTACTGCAACCTTGTGGCACTGGAAAAAATTAAACACATGGCAATCTTAAAATTCCAAAATATCTGCTGTGTGCAAGACTAATATTTTCAGTTATAAGAAAGTCTAGTGATTATTTGTGCAGCTTCACAGCTGCAAAGAACACTGCCTTTAAAAACTCATCAGCCACTAGTTTTTAAAGCTCTGTCATCCCACTTTTCAGTTTTACAGATCACCGGATCCCTAAAGAAAGGTTTTGTACTCCACTCAAGACACTGGGAGATGAGACGCAGATGAAACCAAACCTAAACACCTGTGCAGCAGAGGAAAAGCAAATTAAGAACAGCCAGAAATCTGCCTCACCAGCCCACACCACCCCTGGATATCTGGATTGCCAGGACACTTCAATCCACCAATCGGTAATCCAGGCATGGCACCAGAGAAGCTAAACAACATGAAAAATTAAGCATTAATTTCATTAAATTTACATCTAACCTAACCTAAATATCTAAGCTAAATTTAATTAAAAAGCCAGGAAGGAATGTTTCTGGAAATGGACAGTCTTCAAGGTCTATAGCTGCTCCAGGACATTTACCAGACTGTGGTTAATACAGAGAGGATCCAGACTGGGGGAAACCCAACCACCATTAATTGTGTTTAACAGATACCACAAACCTGCTTGAAGTCAGGGAAAAACCTGTTAAACTCAGGCTATCAACGTGTTATCAACCTGCCCAGCTTTAAATAAATATATCCCATTAGACAGAACTAATGCAATAAATAATTACCACAGTCTTCTTTTAGGAATGGTGAATCTCAGGGTGCCCTGGTTTTTATTTGTATATTGGAAAGCAACACCAACAAACCTTTTCTTTTTTGTTCTACTAAATAATAAACTGCTTCACATGCACAAAATATTGCCTTTAAATGTCCAAATCTGCCTGAAATGGAAGGTAATTATTTACTGTACTAATTCTGTATGATGGAATATATTTATTTAAAGGTGCACAAGTAGCATCACATTGACAGACTAGGTTTAACAGGTTTTTCCCTGATTTCTTTTGGAATTAATAAGCCTCTTAGCTCGCCAGAGCTGGAAGTCAGGCAGGAAGACCTGCCTGAAGTTTTAGATGACATTCCTGAAAATCTGACAAGAAGCAATGAGAAAAAATCAATCCACTAAGCAGCAATTCTTTTGTTTAGTAAGACAAAACACTTCAAATACAAAATATTATTTTTCAATCAGTACTAAGACGTTGCTTTAATTAGCCAGCAAAAGAGTAAGTAAATAAAGACTAGGAGTCTTGGCCCCTCACCGTGGCTGATAAAAAGCAGCAAGGAAAGGGTATGCAGTGCTTAATGGGAATTATTTGTGAAGGAATTCTATCCCTCTCTCCCTTCAGGAATCCTGCAGCTGAATCCACAGCATTCCAGCTACACCTACTGCCAGCAGGCAGTAGTGCAGGGATACCAGCAGGCACAGGAATCCACCTGGAGCTTCCACAGCCCTTTCCTACCCAAAATTGACTCAGACTGAGGAACTTTGAACTCTTCCTGTGGGTTATTCCTAATCCTGGCATTGCTTCACCTCTGCCCCCAACACCTTCCTGCACCTGCAGCTCACCCTTCTTAAGAGGCACTGATAGTGCAGCATTCAAAAATAAGAGATTTAAAAACAAAGGGGGGAAAAGTGGCCTTTATGTGTTTATGGATCTAATGGAAGATTCCCTGCCCAAGGCACGGGGTTGCAATTAGATCATCTTTAAGGTCCCTCACAACCCACACCATCCTGTGATCCTATGAACTTGTTTAACAAATATACAAGCTCCTAAGAGAGAGTTAAAAATAATTATTTGCTGCTATTTCAGAAGTAATTTGTTTGTTTTAAATACATTATGGCAAATTTAAATGTAATAGTACAGGTTGACAACTCACTGGCCAGTTCTAGTGAGCCAAGAGACTTGTTATTTCCAAAAGAAATCAGCAAAAAACCTGTTAAACTTAGGCTATAAACATCACATTACCTCTGCAGCTTTAAATAAATATATTCCATCATACAGAATTAATGCAATAAATAATTACCTTCCATTTCAGGCAGATTTGGACATTTAAAGACAATATTTTATGCGTGTGGACCAGTTTATTATTTAGGACAACAAAAAAAGGTTTGTTGAGGATTTTTTCTACAAATAGAAACCCTGGGATTTATCATTCCTGAAAGAAAACTGTGGATCATATTGTAATAGATACTTGTGTATTTAAAAATACTTAGTGGGATGTCAAAGTCATTTTGTGTTTGGCTCTTCAATTCTTCTGTGAGCAAAGGGAAACAGGCACCTAATTTCCTCATCTTCTTTTAAAAACTTCTGGAGTACCTGTCTCAAGTTTTAGACAACATTCCTGGAAATCTCACAAGCAGCAATATGGAAAAACAAATATATTAAGCAGGAATTCCTTCCTTAATAATTTTTAAATTATCAAATACTGTTAATAAATTTATGTTTGTTCACCACGATTAAAAAGCTGCTTTAATTAACAAGACAACTTCACCTATTAATTTGTTGTTCTGTTATTATTCCATTCTAAATGAGTTCCAAGCTCTCTCTGCACTTCCACCCCACAGCAGATGCCAGGAAATGGATGAGTTGATCTCAGAAGAGTCCTTCCAGAAGGTTTTATAATCTCTGCTGCTCAATAGGAGTGATGAGAGAGATGACTGGTAACAGGATTTACGTAATTAATTAAGAACTCTGGTGTGTTATTCAGCACTGTATTCCCAAGCCATGGCCAACTGATTCTTCCTCCACATCACCTGCACACTGGGACAGAGACTGTGCCTTACTTTGCACCTGTCCAGAAGACCTATCTGGAAGTATCTTACTGGAAAAAGAGCAAGTTCAGATCCAAAGATCACAAAACAAGATGGAAAAGACACGAGAACAAAGAGCGCACAGACACTTTTGAGAAGTGAAACACTCACCACGTGTCCATTCTGGCGGAGGTCTCCTGCTACTAAGTAGGTGACATGAAGCTGAGCTCCTGAGTTCTCCTTCCGTTTCCTCTCCACATAATCATACAGCATCCTGCACAAAGAAACCACTGTTAATCACCCACAAAGGAAAGAGCCTGTAGCCACCACTTCCATGAAGGTTACATAAAAAAAAAGTAAAGCCACCCTGACATGGAAACTTTTCACATTTATTAACAAGCACAGTTATTTTACCCAGGATTAAATTAATCTTCCTGAGACACCTTCCTCCTTGGCCACTTTAGAGAATCTCAGTCCAACAACAAAAGGTTTGTTGAGCATTTAGTAGTTAGTTTCAGGTGGTCTCACATCCTCTGGGCAGCTTGTCCCAAAGTCTCTCCTCAAATAAGGCATTTCTGAGACCCCTGACTGAGAAACTGGTGACTTTTTGGTCCATAATCACATGACCAGGTGTGTACGTACAATCCCAGTTACATCCATGGACGGGGTCATCAGGAACAGCAGGGAAGAGTGGGATTAGGGAGGATTGAGCTGAGCCTCAAGATTTCAGCTCCCACTCACACCACTGACCTATGATGACTGTCCCATGTACCTGGGCAGAGACACTGCCATCCATAGGGACACTGCCTGGGAAAAATACTGGAATATCGTTACCACTACAGAGACAGACTGCAAGGACCACACTGTCACATCCAGCACAATCCCTAAAATAATTCCCTTGTGTCACCAGGCATTTGCCAGCTTCTAGGAGAGAGTTTCAAGTACACAGATGCCACAGGAATTCTTCATGCCCAGGTTGCCTCTGCTTCACCAGGGCCACCTTCTTCCCAGTGAGGAGTTCTAATTTATGACGAGAATTGTTCCCAGCAGGACTCTCCAGTCAGGTCTGAAGCCCACTCAGATTTACACACCACCTAAATTGTTCACATGCACACAGAGGAAAGAGACAAAACAATCTCTTCCATTCCATGAGATGCCTAAGTTGATGTTCCAGTGGTTTGGGCAGGACAGAGCACAGCAAATGCTCCTTTAGGTCTGGGACACAGCCAGAGAAAAGGAGAGCAAATATTTGCATTATGGGGCTTGGCACTCTTTGGGAGCCTTCAAATCTTACACTTTCCCCTGCATTGTGGGAACAGCTCTGGAATCCCTGAGAGCCCATTCTTTGCTTTATAGGCCATTCAAGAGGTTACAGTCATTCTAATTCTCTAAAATATAAGACAAGGTTACACACTGAGGCTAAATTTGGAAAAGTGCAGCTGACTTCCCATCCTTCCCACATTTACCTATGCCCACAAAGCCTGGTGGAGAGCCAGGCTTGTGGAACAACACAACTGACTGTGCCTGAGAAGGGTTTTTTAATATTTCCAGAGGGATCATTTGAATATGCTCACCACAGTCATTAAAACAGGAATTAAAAGCAATTAACAAGGCTTCGGGGTACGTAGCAACACCTACTGTTTAGCCTGGTTGACATGGACTCCCAGAGTGTAGCTCAGCCATTTGTATGTCACCTGTAACAAGAAGTTAAAAAAACCAAAACAATAAAACCTTTCAGTATGAAAACCTCAGCCTCTCAACTGGTCAAATGCACTCTGTCAGACAAAACACACCAACTCTGCTGCACTGGCATCTAGGCACAACGCCATTTTTAAAATTTTTATTTATTTATTTATTCCCAAATAAATTTTGAAATAAATTTTGGAAGGAATGCACCCGTGCACAAGTTTATCGGTTTTCTGAACTGTCCTAAAAACAGGTAAGGAAGGGGGCAAGAGGAGGAAGAAGGAAATGGGGGAGAGGAGGAAAGAAGGGAAGGAGGAAAGGGGGGGAAGTAGGAGGAAGGAAGGGGAAAGGAACAGGAAGAAAGGGAAAAGGGGAGAAAGACGGAGCAGAAAGGGGAAGGGGAAGAAAGAAGGGGAAGAGAAGGAAAGAGGGAAGAGGAGGAAGAAAGGAAAAAGGAAGCAGAGAGATGGAAGAGAGAAGGAAGGAGGAGGAAGGGGGAAGAGAAGTAAAAGAGGGGGAAAGATGGCAAAGGGGGGAGAGGAGGAAAGAAGGGGGAAAGAGAAGGAAGGGGGGGCAGAGAAGGAATCCCCTGACTGCCCCCGCCGCCGAGACTCACGACGCGGTTCTGGTCGGTGACGAACTCGTCGATATTCTCCAGGTACAGCTCGTCCGCCATGGCAGGCCCGGCCGCGCCTTCCCGCGCACCTCAGCACCGCCCGCCCGCCGCCGCCATGGCAACCGCACCGGGCCGACGGCGGCCGGCAGGGGACACGGAGCCTCGGCAGAGCGGGCGGGGACACGGAGCACCAGGAGAGCGGGCGCGCACCGGGAGCGGGAGCGGGCGCGGACCGGGAGTGGGCGGGCACTAAGACCACGCGGGCGAAGGGAGCGGCGGAGCTTTAGGACCGCGCGGTCCTATGGCCCGCCCTCCCCGTCCTCCCGCCGTGCGCGGTCCTAGCGCCCGCCCGCATCCTGTGTCCGCCCGCTCCCTGTTCTCTCCAACAGGGATACGGCCCCCACGGGCTCCGCCAGCCCTCTCCCCGAGATCACAGAATCCCAGAATAGTCAGGGAGGGAAGGAACCTCTGGACATCACCCAGTGCAACCCTCCTGCCAAGGCAGGGTCACCCAAGTGACACGGGGACGTTTCCAGGTGGGTTTGGAATGTCTTCAGGGAGGGAGACTCCGCAGCCTCCCTGGGCAGCTGTTCCAGTGCTCTGCCACCCTCAGTGTAAAGAAGTTCTTCCTCATGTTGAGGTGGAACTTGTGTTTCAGTTTATGGCCACTGCCCCTCGTCCTGCCACTGGGCACCACTGGATAGGGTCTGGCACCGTCCTCTGACGCCCTGGATGTATTTGCGTGGACTGATGAGACGCCCTCTGTCTTTTCTCCAAACTAACCAGGCCCAGCTCCATCACTCATCTTAGAGGTCTTTTCTGCTACTGAGATTATGATTAAAAAAAATTAAAAATGATTAAGTGATCTGGGGGAAAACAACCCGTAACAGAGCGGATAACGAGCAGCAAGAACCAGGAGCTGTGACACAGTCGCTGCGGTCACGGGAGGGGGCAGGGATTTAACAGGACTTGCGAGGGGCCAAACAGCAGCGACTCTGTGAATGCACCGGCCTCACGTGGAGGCGTGGGCGCCGCGTTCCCAAAATAATTTCTCCTTATGCAATTCCCTCTGCGAGTCAGCAGGTGACAGCTGGGCACCACACTTGCCTGGCAGCCCTGGAGCCGCTCCTGCTGGGAATGCTGAGAGAATGTGTTGCTGTCCAGCTTGTGCAGACCAGAGCTCCTGCTGCCTCTTCCCTGCCAGCTTCCAGCACCCACCGTGTGCTCCATGCTGAGAGAGCCATGGCTGTGCCTGACAGCACCCCAGGCTTGTGCCAGTCTGAAGTGTCGATGGAGTGGTGGAACAAATCCAGGAGTCACAGAACCATTTGGGTTGGAAAAGCTCAGATCATTGAGTCCAACTGTTCCCCCAGCACTGCCAAGGCCACCACTGCCCCGTGTCCCCAAGAGTCACATCCACATGGCTTTCAAATCCCTCCAGAGATGGGCACTGCCCTGGGCAGTCTGTGCCAGGGCTGGACAACCCCTTCTATGAAGACAATGTAAGCCTTCCGTGGCACAGCTTGAGGCCGCATCCTTATGTCCTGTTACTGTTCCCTGTGAGCAGAGCCTGGTCCCCACCTGGCTCCACCCTCCTGTCAGGATTTGAGAGACCGAGAAGCCTCGTCTGAGGAAGGCTTCTCCTGAGCCCCACCTGGCTCCTCTTGAGCCTCCTCTTCTCCAGGCTGAGCCCCCTGCCATCCCCCTCAGCCACTCCAGCTGCTCCAGCCCCTTCCCCAGCTCCATTCCCTTATCTGGACACGCTCCAGCCCCACAATGTCCTTCTTGCTGTGAGGGGCCCAGAGCTGCCCCCAGGACTGGAGATGCCTCAGCAGTGCCCAGTGCAGGGGACAGGCACTGCCCTGGGCCTGTGGCCACCCCAGTGCTGACACAAACCACGTGCCCTTGGCCTCTTGCCCACCTGGACACACCTGGGCTCATGTTCAGCTGCAGTTGATCAGCACCTCCAGGGACTTTTCCAGTTTTCCAGCCACTCTGTCCCCAGTCTGGGGTGCTGCAGGGGGTTGTGGTCACCCAAGGGGAGTGCAGGCAGTGATGCCACCTGAGAGTGGCCACATTTATCAGGAGTGTCCCTTGCCCTGGGCAAAGTCGCTCACTCCATGAGAACTCCAGGCAGATGCAGATCCTCACTTGAACACAACAGTTTTTTAACCTGGTAAATGTCAAGGAAGGAAATTGCCCACGTTTAGTAAGTGTTAAAATAAACTCACGTGACGCACACGGCCCTGCAGTGCTGGGGTATTTCTCTAGTGCTCACAACAATGGCATTGCTCAGTTGGCACTGTGTTTGTTTTGCTGGTAAGAAAATGATATACATCCTCTTCCTCCTGTGTCCCAGGCACCTCCTCTCACACTCTTGTTCTCTCTTTTTCTTTGTTTTACTGTTGTTATTCTTGTACTGTGACATTCTGCTCTTGGCTTGACATTTCCTTCTTGTGTTCAGGTCTTAAATGAATTACTCATCTTTTTTTTTTTTTTAAGAGTCTCTCTTTTCATCTTTTGTTCTTTCTTCCTTTAAGTTTCCTGCTTTGAGCTTTCTGGAGGAGTTCCTGACGTGGGTGAATGTGGCTGAGAACTGTAAAATTACATTTTTCACCCTCAGGGCACAGTGTGTGCCTTGGTTCTGCAGGTTGGCTTTAAGGGTAAGAATTACTATAGGAGGTAAAAACCCTCCAGCAGAGGATTTCTTTCCTCTTTATTAAAATTCTGTGGAATCTGGTTCTGGTGTCACTCATATCTGCTTTATACTCTGAGGGACCTATATGGGCATAAGTTGAAATAAGGGAGGTTCGAACTGGGTGTCAGAAGAAGTTATTAGAATCCCAGAATAGTTTGGTTTGGGAGGGACATTAAGGATCATCCCGCTCCAAATACCCTCCAATGGACAGGGACACCTTCCACTAGACCATGATGCTCCAAGCCCCATCCAACCTGACCTTGAACGCTTCCAGGAATGGGGCAGCCACCCCTGCAAGGGTGACCTCTGGCAGGGGGTCTGGCCAGCAGCTGGGGACGGACCGGAGGTGAGAGAATCTTCACTACTACTGATGCAAGTCCAACAATTCATCCAAGCTCTGCGATTGGAAACAGCTCCTTCTGGCACAGGAAGCTTGGAGGAGCTTGGAGCCTGCCACGTTGGCTACAAGGTGGGCCAAAAAATGACGACTGCCAGGAGAAGTGCAATCAGCCAGAAACACGCACGGGCTCTGACCTGTCTCCCCAGGCCAGCAAGGAGCTTCCTTAAGTACTTCCTTAATGCACCCTGTGGTGCACAGCCCTCGGCACAGCCTGACACGTGCATTTCCTTGTTTTTCTTCCCCTCTGGCACAGCTTTGGGAACATGCTTTGAGTCAATGAATAGCTTGAAGGGGCAGAAGTGGTTCTGCCAGTGGGACACATCCACCAAGATCCTGCCCAAATGAGCTGGGGTTCTCAGCCTGAGAGGTTCCCTCACAACAGCCCTAGGGAAAGGGGTTTTTTTTGAATAACATGTAGTGAAAATGTCCTTCTAAATAACTGCAGGGCTGGTAGCTGGTGCTTGCAGGACTTGATTGATGCTGGCGTTCTCTGTAGGGAGGTTGGTTGATGCTTCTTAGGTATCACATGGGGACCTGGTGTAATTGGATCAAGGAAAAATCAATCCATAGCTTAAGGCTTCCCAGCACCACCCCCTTTTGCACCAAGCCAGGAGGCTTCTCCATCACCCAAAGTCTTGGAGACCCAGTTGGATATCAGGAATGACCAGCCAGGACCAAACCCCATCAGGGTGAAGGGTGACTTCTGAGCTCCTTTCAGCCCTATGGGAGAAGGGAGGCAGGCAGTGATGATTCCAGAAACATGACCAGAGGTGCTGCTTTGGGATAAGCTGCTTCTCCAGAGCCTGTGGGCCCCTAGCAGGGCTGGGCTCCAGCCCATGCATTGAACTCCTACCCATTTCCAATAATCCACGTCATTAGTACATGGAAACAGTGCATACAGCCCTTGAGTACAATTTCCTTGGGAAAAAACCTGAGATTTTGCTGAAAGGCTTGCGGGGAGGGGGCTACTGTACCAATCTGGGCACTCCACTCCCAGCTCTGCCCGTGATGCCAACACAGCTCTTGTCACCTCTCTGTAACACCCCAGCCTTGCCAAAATCAACAGGAATTTTGTCCCAGACTTCACTGGAGCCAAGACGGTGCCCTTTGCATCCATCTGCAGCTCCCTGTGAGCTCTGACAGACCTTCTTGCCAGGCACCTGTTTCATATCCACCACCTCTGTCCTCCCCTCCCCTTCCTGCTATTAAGCCCTGACTTGCATTACCTCAAAAGGTTCCCTGCCAGAAAAACTCTTCAATCCAAGGAACTGGTGAGGATTGAAGAGGGTTGGCTAATGTTTAAGGTACTCAAAGGAAAAGCTATGAGAGAACAGCAAACAATACGAAGACAAACACCCCCCCACCATCACCACTTTAAAAGCACTCGAACTGTGACAGAAGGATAAAACGTGAGCCATCTGTGGTTCCCTTCCATACAAATTTCCTCCCTGCTTCAAAAGCAGGATACTGACAGTAATTACCCCAGTGACACAACCACGGTCCCCTCTGTCGTCTTGTTTACGAGGATCCCAGACCTGTGACACACAACCCTCCTCATCCTACGCAGGCAGTGCTGCCACCAGCCAAAAAGGAAGAGCCCTTGGCTTTGATCTCCAGGCAAAAAGTTGAGGTTTAATCATAAAAAAAAGGAAATAACGCGCTACACACACACAATGTCGGTGCAAAATATGAGTCTCTCCTGCCAAGGGCAGAGACCCAGAGCAGTTCTCCTGAGGTTAGCTGAGGTGATGATCCCACCCTGGGTGGGATTCCCAAGATGGATGCTGCTCCATGCACTGATATGACCACCTGGTGAGGTTTATGGTGTCTTTCTCCCCAATTTTTTCCCCTTTTCATCAAGAAAATGACTGCACACAGGGAACACCTTCCTTTCCTTGCCAGCAACACAGAAATTAACCTTGTCAGACAACAGACCTGTGGCGACAAAGGGCAGATTATCAGCCCAGTTTTTTGATAAAAACAGGGGTTGGTTAACACAGTCAATTGCTCTATAAAATCAAAACATACTTTCACACGCTTAATCTCATTGATAAGGTGGAAGTTCTGCAGGCTGGGAACAGTTTGCTCAGGGTTTAATGTTTGACTCATTAGAAGTTTGACCAGATTTGTGTATTTTCTACATTTGGAATAAAAAGCTGAGACGAGAACATTTTATCTCTTTCCCACTCCCCGGGTGACCAAATGCAGCTCACACCAGCACCTGGGCAATACAAGGACTTCATTTATACTCCATGACCTTGAGGTGCAACCCCAGAATCACAGAATGTTAAAGGTTGGAAGGGACTGTAAAGATCTAGTCCCACTCCCCTGCCTTGGGCAGGGACACCTCCCACTAGTCCTGGTTGCTCAATGCAACCTGACCTTGAACACTACCAGAGTTGGGGCATCCACAGCTATCCTTATTTAAGCCCCAAATCCTAATTTTACCCCACTTTGAGCAAGTCTGTGATTGTCCAGCCCCAACAGGACATGTGTTGCCATGCTCTGCCCTCACTCCCTGCCTTGTCACTGCTGTGTTGTGCCCCGCTCACCCCATCCCACACCCTAAGGCCCTATGTCCCACACCCCATGGTGACAGGGGCCCTTCTCTGCTCCCTGTGCCCTTCCTGCAGCCCTGGGCCCTATCAGCCACCCCCAGGCCCCTGAACTTCGCCCTGTGCCTTATCCCTCATCCTCAGGCCCTGTCCTCTATCTCTAACCTCTGTCCCTGGGAAGAGCTCCCTGTCCCCAGTCTCCTATCCTGTCTTCTGTACCCCACTGCAGGACCCACTACCCTCTCTCAGACCATGTCGCATGTCCCCAGGCCCTGTGTCTCACTTTCCAACCCCAAACCACCATCCTCCACCTTCCTGCACCCTCTCTCATCCTTCATCTCTGTCCCTGTCCCCCATGTCTGTCCCCTCTCCCCGCACTCCCGTCCTCTATTCTTTCCCCATCCCCTACCCCTGTTCCCCATCCATCTCTGTCCCCTCTGCCCTGTTCTCCCATCCCCACTGCCTCTCCCTTTGCCTGTCCCTGTGCCTACGCTCCTGTCCCATCCCCGCCTCTTGTCCCATCCCCGCCTCCTGTTCTCATCCCCGCCTCTTGTCCCATCCCCGCCTCCTGTCCCCGTCCCGCTGCCTTTCCCCATCCACCTGCCTGTTCCTGTCTCCCTGCCCATATCCCCATACCCTCCTCACCGTCCTCCGACGCTCCGTCTCTCCCTCCTCTCTCTCTCCCTCCTCTCCGCTCGCCCCGCCCGGCGGCTCCCGGCGGCCCCGGCGGCCGCGGGGGCCGGTCCTTTATGTCGCCATGTCCGGGGCCCCGGTGCGGGTGCTGCTGCTGGGGCCGGTGCCGTACGCGGAGGCGCTGCGGGTGCAGGAGCGCTGCGTGGCGGCGGCGCGGGCGGCGCGGGGCCCGGCCCCCGGCCCCGGGGCCCGGGCGGTGCGGGGCCCGGCTGTCCTCCCCGGTGACAGCGCGGTGCGGGGCCCGGCGGCGCTCCCCGGTGACAGCGCGGTGCGGGGCGGCCCCGGCGCGGTGCCCGCGGAGAGCGTGGTGCTGAGCGAGCCGGCGCACCCCGTGTACACGTGGGGCTTGCGGGGCGCGCCGGACGCGGCGGCGGCGGCGGCGCTGCGGGCGCGGGGCGCGGGGCTGGTGGCGGCGCGGCGCGGCGGCCACATCACGTTCCACGGCCCCGGGCAGCTCCTCGCCTTCCCCGTGCTCGACCTGCGCCGCCGCCGCCTCCCGCTCCGCGGGTACGTGGCCGGGCTGGAGGCGCTGGTGCTGCGGCTCTGCCGCCGGCTCGGCCTGGGAGCCGCCCGCGCCCTCCCGCCGCCCTTCACCGGAGTGTGGATGGGCGACAGCAAGCTGTGTGCCATCGGTGAGCGGGGACACGGGGCAGGGACACGGGTGTGCACGGTCGCACCTCTGCTCTGCAGACAAGCCGAGAGATGGGGGTGTTCAGCCTGGAGAAGAGAATGTTCCAGGGATAACTTAGAGCTCCTTCCAGTGCCTGAAAGGGCTTCAAGAGAGCAGGAGAGGGACTTGGTGAACAAGAGCCTGGAGTGACAGGACGAGGGGGAATGGCTTCCCACTGCCAGAGGGAAGGATTAGATGGGATATTGGGAAGAAATATCTTCTGTGCCCAGTTCTGGGATATTGGGAGGAAAAAGCTGTATGCAGTTCTGGGCTCCTCAGTACAAGACAGACAAGCTACTGGAGAGGGTGCAGTGGAAGCCATGAAGATGATTAAAGGACTGGAGCATCTCTTATGATGAGACTTGGGGATCTGGGCCTGGTTAGTTTGGAGAAGACAAGACTGAGGGATCTCATCAGTCCATACAGAGTATCTCCAAGAGGTGTCAGAGGATGGTAGCAGGTGCTGTTCAGTGGTGCCCAGTGACAGGATGAGGGGCAATGACCATAAACTGAAACACAACAAATTCCACCTCAAACTGAGGAAAAACTTCTTCCCATGGAGGGTGGCAGAGCAGTGGAACAACTGCCAAGGGAAGGCGTCCCTACTCTGCACCCTGCACTTATTAGGCCATGGCTGGGTGCATGCAGCCTGGTCCCCAGCCCTGCCCCCTTCCCCTGGCCCCCTCCACAGCCCCACATCCTGCACCCCTTCCTGCAGCCCAGCACCCCCAGCTGGGCTCTGCCACCCGGGGTTGGGTTCCTGCAGGCCAGACCCCCTTTTGCAGCACAGCCCTGTGTCCAAGCCCATGGAAACTCCAGCAATGGGACATGCTGGGGGATGCACCCCATCTGTCCCAAATTTGGGGAGCCTGCCTCTAGGTTAGGGGTTTTCCCTGGCATAATTGGGGAGCACAGCATGCGGAGGGGAGGATATTTATAATGACCTGGGCTGTGTAGTCACTAAATATCTCACACTGGGACATCCCTGGCAGTGGGTGCTGATGGGTGGGTGCTTTTGGCCCCTGCAGGTGTGCATTGTGGCAACCACATCACCTCGCATGGACTGGCACTGAACTGCTGCACCGACCTCACCTGGTTTGACCACATCGTCCCCTGCGGGCTGGAGGGGAAGGGTGTCACCTCGCTGAGCCACGAGCTGGGCCGGCATATCACCGTCGACCATGTCCTGGAGCCCTTCTTTGACTCCTTCCAGGAGGTGTTTGACTGCACTTTGGACTTCTCGGAAGACCCCGGGAACTAGGAGTGTCGTGGTGCCTTGGCCTGGTGTTTTGGCAAAGCCACAGCACGGTTGATGGACATCGTGGCCGCTGCCTGGGGCTTTGTTGTGAGACAGGAGCTCTTGTGCCTTTGCCTGTAGACTCTGCCTGGACAGTGGCACAGAGGTTTAGGCTGCTGCTTAAACATCCAAACGTCTCCTGGGGCTGTTCTCCCCAGGCCCCCGGGACTCCATCCTTCAGCTGAGTCCTCCAAGGGCATCACATCCCTGTGTCACTTGCTGGGGAAATACCCAAACAGGTGCTTTTGTGTTTTTTTTTCTGCTGCTCTCCCTGCAAAAATCCCAAAACGGGTGAACACTCATGGGCCCTTTGGATCAGAGGAAGAGGGACTGGTGGGTCGAGCATCCTTCCCCTGCTGATGGGTAAAAAGAGGCAGATTTTATATAAAGAGAGTTGCTGGGAACTTTTGCTGCCAATCCTTTGCTCGTTTATTTACCTCAAGACTTACCTTTTTCTCACCCTGATCCGGGAGAAATTCTCACCCTGGGGCCAGGGAGAGTGATGTGAATGCAGTGGGAAAAGCAGGAGGAGAAAGGAAAGGGGTTGGGGTGCCCGAGGAGAGAAACCATGGCTGTCATGGACCCTGTAGGACCATGCAGAATCCCAGGTGGGTGATGGGGACCTGCTCCCACTGGGTCCGTGGTGCTGTAGGAGACATTGCTGGGGTCTGCTGTCCCAGCCACGGCATCATAAAGTGACTTTAATCAACAGGGATAAGAAAGTCCCCTGAGACTAAAGTCTCCACACCCCGCTCAGACAAGACCTGACCCCCACCCACAGCCCCTCACTGCTGCTCTGGGCCTTCTTTCTTCCTCACAAGCCTTGGAATTTCTCTGCATCTGCCCTCAGGGTTTTGGGGGGACAAAGGGTGCAACTGGGAGCAATGGGGCTAGAAACGGGAAAATCCTATTTCATGGAGCAGGCTCAGCTCTGGGAGGGAATGGTGAGCAGGGAAGAACATGCCCAGGCAGGCTCGGTGCCAGTGTCAGGGCTTGGGGACAGTGGAGACGGACGAGGAGGGACAGGAAAACGTCACCGGCAGCTTGTGCCGGGGGGGAAATGCAGAATCCAGCTCTCCCGGCCCCATAAGGCCCCGGTATCTGGCTGGGGCGAGGGGGCTGTGGCAGGATCCGTGGGGTTGGGGACAGGTTGGTGGCCCGTGGCAGGACTGGGTGGCTGTGGCAGGTGGCTCTGCCCCGGGAAGGGGAGGAGACTGGCGGCACTCCCAGCCCGGCCGCATCCCTTCCCACCGCCCGCGATGCTCAGTCTGGCTCAGCCTGGCAGCAGCGCAGGCAGGGAGGGCACCCCGGGTGAGTGCGATCTCCCCTTCCCACTTCCTGGCCCCCCTTCCCCTTCCTGGACCCACACCCTCCCTATGGTGGGTCCCTCCATGCTGCACCCCATCTGCAGGTACCCTCCTGCAGGTCTTGCCCTAAATTTTTCAGGTTCAGCCTCCTCCTGCTTCAAACTTTTCTCCAAGTCAGAAAGGCAGCCAGATCTGAGCCCATTGTGGCTGCTCAGCCCCTTCCTCCTCCTCTTTGGTATTGGGGTCTCCTCCTGAGAGGTGCATGCTGAGTTTGGGGTGACCTTTTTGGGGGGGATCAGCTGCATATGCATAGAGTAGAGCTGCTGGTGCTCAGGAGCAGGAGGAAAAAGGGTGGATACCTGGGGTGCGACAGTGGTTTGTGGGGACAGCGTGTCCCAAAGGATGGCACACGTGGGGGACTGTGTCCTGGTGTCCCTTCCTGCCCCAGGCAAGGGAAGGTACACAAAGGCACAGAGGGGGCACATGGAGGTCCAGGGGGTGCTGACAGAGGGGTACAATATCCAAAGGGGAGGCAGGTCAGAGGGGGTCTGGGACCCCTACAAAGGGGGGTTTTAGGCCAGTGACATGTCTACAGGGGTGTATGGGGAGCTGTACCAGTTCTGTATCCTGTAAGGGTACAGGATACATGCCTGCCATCCCTACACATTCCCAAGGAAAGCAGACTTTGAACCCAACCATCCTGGCCCCCTGGGTCAGCTTTGTCCCATTGTCCTCAATGGACACATGAGAGGGGGTCAGGCAGCTGCCTCAGAGCCCTGGGAGCTTTATTCCCTCTGTAGAAGGAATGAAATTTAAAGACGGGGCTGCCAGGAATGCAAAGGGTTTGGACACCCCTGCTTTGTAGCAGAGGAGGTGCTTTGGGGATCATTTTTGGGGTCATTGTTGCGTCCAGCAGGACCATCGTCCCGGGAGCTGCCCCATCACGAGGGTGGCCTGTTACGAGTCTCCCTGTCCTTCCCTGCAGCCTGGAGGAGGACATGGAAGAGAACAACCAGACGGAGACCTGGCACCAAAGCCTGCAGGCTGTCCTTAATACCTTAAACCAGACACTGCATGGGGTCATCCTCTGCCCCTCTGACCGCTCTGCCACCACTGCTGCTACCACACAGGACACCCGCACCGGCCACCCCGGCCGGAACGACAATGCCTACATGTACATCCTCTTCGTCATGACGCTCTTCGCTGCCACGGTGGGCAGCCTCATCCTGGGCTACACCCGCTCCCGGAAAGTGGACAAGCGCAGTGACCCATACCACGTCTACATCAAGAACAGGGTCTCCATGATCTGAGCCTGGCCCTAACGCCTTGTCCCCACGGAGCCAGTGGGTTTGGGGTCACGTTGCTGCGCACATGCCACTGTCTGTGGGATGTGGCAGTGCTGCTGGCCTCAAATCTCCTGGGAACCCCCACTGCAGAGATGCTCAGCCCCAGTGTGAGCAGCACCAGGACATCCTCACCAGGATACAGCTCCTGGCTGGCAGGAGCTGGCAGAATGCAACCCACAGGCACGTCCTGGTCACACAGATCCACCGCGGCTGAGCCTCGTGGGGACAGGGATAGTAAAGACATCTCCTTTCCCACCTGGTGAGGCTGACAGAGGTCTTCCAGGATGAAAATTCCCCATTTTCTGATGCCTACTGGATCAGCCAACGTTGACCTCCATGGGCTCCCAGCAGCTGTGTGACATGGGCTTTTCTGGTGCTGAAACCCTGTAATTTTTGAGCTGGGCTAGGCCCTGTTCTTCCGGCAGGGAATTAAAGGAGGTGATGGGTTCCAGGTGGGGTTGTGTTTGCTTCTTCTCCGAGCAGAGTTGCTGTTGGGGGCATTCTGTGGGGCACCGCTCTGTGCCAGGGCCCGGGGGATGCTGGAAGGGCTAAACTTGCTCCCTGTGTGCTGCCAAGGTGGATTCAAGGGCAATCCCTGGGTGACGTCACAGCCCCTATGATGGGAAAATTCCTGCAGGATGAAGCAAGCCCTACCACCCAAGGAGCTGCTTTGTCTCTGCTGCTGTCTGGAGAGCATTGTTGGAGCCCTGGGCACTCTGTGAGCATGGCCCGAGTTTAGCTGGAGTCGTGTGGCTCCACGCATCTCCAGGTCTCCAATTTCCGGACGGTGATGCTGGAGTTTTTCCTGCTTCCTTCCTGCTGTCAGCTGTAGCTTTGGCCTTTTGTACTGCAGGTCCCAAATGTGTTTTCCATGGGGTCAGGGCGCAGTGATGGACGGGAAAGGGATGTTCTTGGGTCCTGCTCAGCTCCTTGGCTTTGACTCTGCTATTAAGCTGGCTGGGTTTGGATCTGGCCTGTGGAGTGGCCGGTGTCCAGGACAGTGAATGTCCCTGTCCTTCAAAACAGGCTGTGGGGCAGCACCAGTGACCCAGTCTCCCACAGGTCTTAACCTGTTCATAATGGCATAATGAATGTCTTTAATTGCAGCTAGATTAGCTGGCCCACAGGAGCCTTTCCGCCGGCATTCCAAGGTTAAACACGGCTGCAATCCTGAGCCCAAACAGTGACGCCAAACCCTAATCCAAAAAATAATAGTGGATGTGAGCGTGTTTGGGGTAGGGCTGGAAACCTTGGCACCAGAGGCACTGATATGGCAGCAGCTCAGCCACTAATTCCTGATTTTCCATGCCCTCAGCTTGGGCATAAAACCTGAAGCAGGGGTTTTGGGGAGCTCACTTTGGGGCTGATCCCACTGGGATTCTTGAGTCAGCAGGGCTTTCTGGGGGTCCAAGTGCAACCACTGTCCTCCGGCACCTGGCCCAAGCAGGAAGTACCTGGAGAGGCTTTGTTGTGTTTATCTTTCAGTTGCAGCGCTGGGAAAGGAAAATAAACCTTCTATCTGCAAATAAATCGGGGGAACTGGGCCAGGTGGGAACAAGAGACACACAACCCGCTCTTGGGTTTCCTCCACCTCTGTGGTGTTTGTCCTCCTCCAGTGGGAAGAGCCATGGAGCAGCCTTGTGTGCCAGGGCCAGGAAGATGGGGCCCTGGGAGGGGAAGGGTGCTGGATGGTGAGTGTGGCACCCTAAATCCCCCCTGGTAATCTGGTCTTTTTGCTTTTCCCACTTCTGGGAGAAAGAGATGAATCTGATGAGTCTGGAGTCTCTTCTTCTGCTATGTCCTAAGGGGAGTTAAAGAGTGGCATATCATAAAAATGATTTTCCCTAATCCAGCAGAGTCTAAAGGGGAATATCACTCCTACAAGACATAGCTTCTGCAGCGATCATTATTCACCTATTCAGATTTCTGATCTATCGGCAGCTCCTCCTGTTCACCCCTGCAGTTAAATTTGGACCAGAGCCTTTGGCAGGCGTTCCCCAACCCTGGAGCTGCTGGCTGGATGCCACCAGGCTGGGTGATGAGAGGCCAGTGCCACCTTGTGGCAGCTGTCTCAGGGTCCCAGTGCCACATGGTCCTCTTTCCCAGGACACTCTGGCACCCCTGGAACAAGAGCAGATGGACTTGTGTCCACGGGACCATCGGCTCCTGTTTGTCTGCCGTTGTCCCCATGGAACCCACATCTCCAGCTTCGCTCATGTCCCCTTGGGATCTGTGGCTCTGGCTGGTTGGGTGTCCCCATGGCTCATGTGCCCTTGGGAGTGGTGGCTCTGGGATGGTTTGGTGTCCTCGTGGCACCCACAGCTCCAGGCTGGTTTGTGTCCCTCCTGCAGGGCTGGTTTGGTGTCCCCTTGGCATCCACGGCTTCAGTCTGGCTGGTGTCCCCTTGGGATCCATGGCTGTGGGGCTATAGTGCCCTGGGGACAGTTGCATCCAGTTGCAGTGTTCCCATCTTGCAGAGCTCTGGAGCAAGGCACTCCACCACGTGGCTGTGTGGCACACTGGGAGAACTCAGACATCCTGGTCTCACTGCATGCAAAGAGCGGGGAGGTGAAACCAGTGCACACCAAACACTGTGTCAGAGCCTTTCCAGGATGATCTCCTAGGAATTTTCAGCTTCACTTCCCTTTCTCGGCCCTATCATCTCTCTCCTCCCATGCAGGCTCCCATCTCAGCCTCGTCTTTCCCAGACTCCTGCTCTGGGCAGAAGTGGTGGCCCTACTGCCAGCCAGGCGGAAGCATTTGGGGCTTGGAGCGAGCTCCCAGGGTCTGGCTAAGTGATGCTCCACAGCAAACCCTATGACACGTAGCAGAGAAAGCCATGACAACTCACTCACATGACAACCCCAGCAGCCTGGTTTGGAGTTCCAGTGGGAACACTACATTGGGGAGTACCATTCCTAAAGCATCAAAGGAGCATCTTTGTCAAGAATATAAGCAAAGCCCAGTCTTGTAAAGATTTTTCACAACTTGCAAAAAATAGAAGAGATAATCAACTGCAAAGCATTTGCTATGTTATACAGGTTAAAATAGGAGGGGTTAATAAATGAATGAATTAGAGGAAGAAAAAAAGAAATAAATTCCCAGCAAACTTACTGTACTGGTGGACTCATCTGGATGGGTTTCCCAAATACCCATGGCTTAGGATCTCCTGGGACATCACTGGGAGAGGCTTGGGCAAGCTGCCCCTTCCTCTGAGTCCTTAGTTTGGGTTCCCCACCTGCCATTGGGTCCCTTGTGGAGACAGCTGATGTCTCTCCTTCTTCTGCTGGGCAGGTATGGTGGGGTGTTCCTTGGACTCCCTCACCTGCCTTTGCCTCACTGTCCTCATTTGTGGGTGTGCAGCCAAGCTCCTTCATGGGTAACCCAGCAGATCCACTCTCAAATCCAGTTTGGGAGTTGCTGTTGAGGTTTTCAGCTTCTTCTGAAAACAAGCACCAGCAACTTTTTTGCTTTCTCCGGTTCCTCTTCCACCTTTTGTGAGGTGAGGTGCTTCGTGTCTGGTCCTACAAGAGACCCAGCACAGTGGTGTGGTCATGGCAACAAAGCTCTACCTACCATAACCCAGGGAAATGATGAGAAGATGAGAGGGTTCCCATTCCCAGCAGGACTAGCAAGAGCTTGCAAGGGAAACAGGGAACCCTTGGGAGGTCAGAGCAAAGTGTCTAGTGGGGGTGACTGAGCTGTGATCACTCACTGGTTTTGTCTGGGGGTGCCACCAGCCCCTCACTGAGCACCTTTGGGTCTGCCTGACTGGGAGGGCAGGGCAGACTTTCCTGGGGAAACCTCTGTGTGAGGCTGCAGGTTACAGAGCCTGAGCTCTGCAGTGCTCCCTTGCCTTTGTCCAGAAGGCACGTCCCATCTGCCCTCCCAGGCACTTCCAGTACCTCTTCCCTGCCTTTCCACCTAAGCAGTGAGTAACGTTTCTCCTGCACACTCCAAGCCAGCAGTTCAAAGCTCGAAGTAGTTTTCCCTTAGCATTGCTAGAGGTGAGATGGGGCACGTGCAACAGCAACAAACCTCCTTGCTATTTGAGACTGATGTACCTACACCCTTCACACACTTTTTCCTTTTAACGAGAAAAAAGTGTTAGCAAGTCTCCTGTGCTCCCCTGCCTTCGCTATAGTTGAAGGTGGTGAACCTTTCACAGGGAACTCCTAAGAACTGCCAACTGCAGAGATTAAAATAAAGTTATCTAGGACTGTGCTGGGCCATCAAAGCAACAGAAGA
The DNA here is from genome assembly GCF_022539395.1 of Myiozetetes cayanensis. NCBI lineage: Eukaryota > Metazoa > Chordata > Aves > Passeriformes > Tyrannidae > Myiozetetes > Myiozetetes cayanensis. Next base: position 16,029,192 of record NW_026087742.1, read on the forward strand.
CTGGGACTTCCCAGTCCCAGAGACATCTGTCTATCTTCCTGCTCTCATTTAATGAAAAGGGGACATTTGGGGAATCTGAGCAATATTTGATAGTAACTCACATCTGCTGACATGGAAAAGTTCTGTACTTGGGCAAATGTTACTACTTCTTCAATAGGCTGAAGAAACCTAGAGAAGAAAGAGGAAATTCTAAAAGGGTCTGGGAAGGTAAGAGGGCTGGTTCTTGGGAAGAGAGGGAGTAGACTAGAGCTGAGCAGGGAAAGGACAGTACTGAAGTAGTAGGGCAAGAGCAGAGGTAACCTCAGGGCGGACAGGCAAATGCAAAGTTCTCTAGGCAGACCAGCAATGGCAGAAGATTCCAAGTCTTTTTGTATTCAGAGGGGAACAAGACACAAAAATCCTCTTCTGCCCTGTTCTGTGTTCTCATGTCAACTGTTTCTTTTGACAGGGACCAGGCTCAGCTCAGCAACCTTCTCCAAGTTTTACAAAGCTCTTTGTACGTTACCTTCTCTGGAGCTCGTGGTGGCTGAGGTGACGTGGATTCTCTGGAGTGACAAAGCCTTTGAAGTTAGTGAGAAAGAGAGTAAGTAGAGACCTCTTGTCCTAAAATCCAGAGTTCTTTGTTCCTCTCCTTTTATTTATTCACCTGTGATATTTCCTGCATGCTGGTGGAAAAGGCAATCTGAAATTCCTTCTGTCATGAGGTCTATTCTTTATCCTTTCCTCTGCCTTCTGGATGGACACATTCTGCAGTTAATATATTTCTTTGCTCTTTCCTTGATTTCTGGACTAATAACCTATTGTAAGCAGAGCAGTTTGAGCCACTAAACAGTGAAACCTGAAGAGGTTTAAGGAAAAGGATACAATGCAGGTGACCCAAAGTTGCCATTATTTAACAGGGAAATTAAAAAAGGATGACTGGAGGCTGTGACACAAATTCCAGTAAAATCAAACCCACTGAGGTGTGCTGCCTGCTGGAGGCTCAGCTGATTCAACTTTTCCTGCCTACTTGTTTTCCAAGTCCTTGGGGAGCATTTCACCATATATTCAGTTTCCTTCTCAACCACCAAAGCTAACTTCTGCTCTTTGAAATGACACCTTTGCACTGTTTTCATGATCTTGCTGCCAGAATCATGGAGGTGAGGCCCTTCCTCTCCCCCTCCTGCAGCAGTCTCTGAACCACTCATCTGGAGTACCACTGGTTGCTCTCTCACAATGCTGAGCCTGCACATTTTCTCTTTACAATTTCCATTTCCTGGGAAAAAGTTAACTTTAAAAAGCAGCAGTTAAATTCAGTCATCTCTTGTTTTGTTGTGTTTATACAACTACATTGATGGCTTCCAATGAGAGCCCCAACTGAAGATCACACAAACATCTGTGACTACCATGGAAAAAAAATCAGAGATAATTTGCCTGAAAAAAAATTATCTTAATGAACATTCAGTCTCAGGAAGCTCTAATCTAAGGAATGCCAAGCTGAAGACCTCTTTGTCACATACACCATGGGACATGACAGATTTCAAGGCAAGTTGAATCAGCACGATTTTCAGAATGCAAGGAACGGTTGTCTTCTAAATGCTGAGCAACTCTTGCTTGAAACATCACCCAAGACTGATTTCTAGAGGTCCCTCTAGCACTGCACCTTCTTTTATGCATTGCCAGCCAATCTGGCAGTGTGGAGAACAGACTTGGGAACGTGTCCCTATTCCCTTCCCTGGTCCTTGGTGAGAGCTCTGTCTCCAGGAGAGCAAGGAAGCACTGAAACTCAAAGCCCAGTTCCTTCTCTCAGTCCATTTCAATCAGCAACCACAGTCAGTCTCTGCTGCAGGAAAATGCTCATAGAATCATTTAATCATGGAACAACAACTTTGGGTACGACGGTTGTAATTTCTTGATAGCTGGGATGGGGTTGCCGGATACCCAAAGACAATATTTGAAAGCCAAGAGAGAGAAAACACAGTACTGGTGAGTTACTGTTTTCATGACAGGCTCACTGGAGGCGCTTTCCCTTCCACTGGTGATCTCTCCCCCTAGAGAGTACTCTGCGGCTACCAAAGACAGTGCTCTGTGCTGAGGCTGCACTCAACACAAGCTTCTTGGAGGGGCCTTTACAAGAATACATTGGAAGCACATCTCTAACACACATCGTGTAATGACACGGAGAGCTGGGGGGGAACTTTTCCAGCTCAAGCCCTTAAAAAACATAACTGTTTTTTTTTTTTATAACAGTCTGGGTATAGTTCTGTGGGTCTTGCCACATCCACAGCATAGATCCTTCTTCCTGATCGCTTGTGAGACATCAAAGGGATGTGTCACCTACTCACCAGCTTGTCTGGCTCGATCTGTTGCTCAGATTTCCATGCACGCCCGCTCCAGGTGCTGCAACAGGGACACACAGGCTCTGCCCCTGGTCCAGGCTGGTGGCTGGCACTTGGCTTCCCTCCCTCAGGTCTCCCCAGCTGCCAGCACCCAGGCACATGTGGTCTGTGGATTTGTCCCAGCTGCTGGCACCAGGCCCCCATACACACCTGCACACCAGCTGGGGCATCCCTCACCTGGGAGAAGAGTCAGAAATGGAGATGGGACACACCATGGTGAACAGGTGCTGGGCGTGCCCAGACAAATGTACTGACCAGCCTCCTATATACCCTTTTATTCCTTTATCCATCCATTTTCCATTACTTTTTATTCCCAGATCTCTTTGTCTCCTCACCAAAGTATCCCATAACAGACCAGTCCTATCCCAAAGTACACTTCTTTTGCATGGCATAATGTATCCATACCCTTTTATTTTAGGCAGTTTAAAACTTGTTATACTAGTGGACTCATCTGGATGGGTTCCCCAAGGACCTCATGGCTTAGGATCTCCTGGGACATCACTGGGAGAGGCTTGGGCAAGCTGCCCCTTCCTCTGAGTCCTTAGTTTGGGTTCCCCACCTGCCATTGGGTCCCTTGTGGAGACGGCTGATGTCTCTCCTTCCTCTGCTAGGCTGGGGAGCAGATTTGGTGGGGTGTTCCTTGGACTCCCTCACCTGCCTTTGCCTCACTGTCCTCATTTGTGGGTGTGCAGCCAAGCTCCTTCATGGGTAACCCAGCAGATCCACTCTCAAATCCAGTTTGGGAGTTGCTGTTGAGGTTTTCAGCTGCTTCTGAAAACAAGCACCAGCAATTTTTTTGCTTTCTCTGGTTCCTCTTCCGCCTGTTGTGAGGTGAGGTGCTTCGTGTCTGGTCCTGCAAGAGACCCAGCACAGTGGTGTGGTCATGGCAACAAAGCTCTACCTACCTATACCCAGGGAAATGATGAGAAGATGAGAGGGTTCCCATTCCCAGCAGGACTAGCAAGAGCTTGCAAGGGAAACAGGGAACCCTTGGGAGGTCAGAGCAAAGTGTCTAGTGGGGGTGACTGAGCTGTGATCACTCACTGGTTTTGTCTGGGGGTGCCACCAGCCCCTCACTGAGCACCTTTGGGTCTGCCTGACTGGGAGGGCAGGGCAGACTTTCCTGGGGAAACCTCGTGTGAGGCTGCAGGTTAGAGAGCCTGAGCTCTGCAGTGCTCCCTTGCCTTTGTCCAGAAGGCACATCCCATCTGCCCTCCCGGGCACTTCCAGTACCTCTTCCCTGCCTTTCCACCTAAGCAGTGAGTAACGTTTCTCCTGCACACTCTAAGCCAGCAGTTCAAAGCACTGAGTAGTTTTCCCTTAGCATTTCTAGAGGTGAGATGGGGCACATGTGGTGTCATCTACCCAGTGTGGCTGTCCCATGCAGCAAAGATATGGCAGCAGAAGCAGACCCCAGGTCTCCATGGATGGGTTTTGTCACAGTCCTCCTAAGTGGAGGATGTGAATAATTACTGGAAGCCTTGGGTGTTTGTGTTACCTCCTTTTGATGAACAATGTGCTGGTCTGGGGGTGTGTGCAGGCTCAGAGAGGCCTTCTCGCCTAGGTCTTGGTGTAAGCCTGTTTCCTTTGCAGGTGTTCTGGGTGCAATACAGCTGTTCTGGCTAGAAAAAAACCAACACTATTAATTAGTCACATAATGCTCAGATACCTCCTGTTATTTAGAGTGAATTGGGCTGAAGATGCTGTTACTACCTGGATGAGTTTCCAGGGCAGGTATATATGAACACCAATAAGGAACAGGCAGGGAAATTGCCAGGTGAACACAGGCAAGCCACAACATTTGCAAGAAAACGGAAATTATTCTTACTTTCCTCTTCTTCTCTTGATCAGTATCATGACACAACATATCACGATGGTCGAGAACACAGTTATTACAACCAGCAAGATGATTATGAATCCCTGAACACCTGCCAAAAGAAACTGGTAAGTTCACACAGAACAGGAAGTGATGCCAACATGTGTCTTGTGTCTTCTTCACGAGGTTGGAAGTGAAGTGGAACATTCAGCATTTTGTGCTGTGTAGGAAATCCTCTTGCTTTTTAAATAAATGCTGGTAATGTCTCCCATTTCCCTGATATCGGGGAAAATAGATCTATATATGCACACAGCCACCACAGAGACACAAAGGTACCCCAGGGAAGAGCCTTCTGCATGGTTTCAAATCACAAAGACTCCATCTAACAGGAGATCTGAACTCACAGAAGATTGTCCAGCAGGACCTACGTAAGTACAGGCTGCTCTCCCACACCTGCATATCCTTGCCCAAGCACTGCCCAGTACATGCTGCACCTCTCCATACAACTGCAGCCTACCTTCCTCTCCTTTTTGCTCCAGATGAAGTGCCTTTATTTTCCTTCCTTGTGGGTGTTCAAGCAGGCAACACAAGGCATGGCGGTGGTTGGCAGAGAAGGTAACTCTGCTTGCCACTGTTACAGTTCCATTTCGGTTTTGGATGTAGTGTATTTGAGGGGACTCATCCAGGCCTCTCTCATCCAGCCAGGTGATGTTGGGAGCAGGCTTTCCTGTTGCAGAGCAAACTGCAGCAAGGAGACCCTCGGTGGGCAGGTGTGAATCAAACTCGACTGTGAGCTCAGAAATTGCTGAGAGCAGAAAGAGAAGGTACTTTTTACAATCTGTGGTGAGTTTGTGGTCAAAGCTGGGTGGATCACCTCTCCATACAGGGTCTCTTATCCAAAAGCCTCTCCTGCCTTATTTACCTGCACCTGCTGTGAGGGATGGAGCGTCAATCTGGAGACTTTCCACCAAGGAGGTGCTGCAGCATGGAAAGTCTCCATGCGGCACTGGAGGGGATAATGACCCACCCACCTCCTGACTACACCAGACCCGTGCTGAGTGCCAGAGAGTGAGAAGATATTAGTGTAAAACTTACTCTGGATGTTGAGGAGTATGTCTTTGCTGAAAGAGCCGTGACGGAACACATTGAAAATGCATCTGTAATAGGACTCATCCTCAAATGTGAGATTTTGGAGGGTGATAGCCGAGGCCTTTGAGGTTCCTGCAGTGAAACGCACCTTCTTCTGAAATGTCCCTATCAACCTCAGCCCGTATATTGAGCTGTAGGTGGCTATGTTCTGGAAGAAAGACCCATTTATCTTCTGCCAGGTGACTTGCAAAACCTCCATTGAGAGCAAGAAGTTGCAATATAAATTTGCCTCTCCACCAAAGGCTGCTAGGATGACACTATCGGATTTGATGACTTCCTTCAAACCTAGGAACAAAGATATCATCTTGTCAAACCCTCAGCATAGCACCACCACAAGCCCCCTAAAGCACATCCACAGGTGCCGCATCCAGATGCCTCCTGAACATCTCAAGGGCACCAGCGCCCTGGGCAACTTATTGCCATGTCTAACCCCACTTTCAGTCAATTCTGTTTTCTAATGTCTAATCGGAAACTCCCATGGTAAAACTTGAGGTCAGTTCTTCTTGTCCTTTCCCTTGGGACGGAGCAGAAGAGACCAACCCCCACCTCAATACAACCTCCCTTCAAGTAGTTGTAGAAAGCGATGAGGTCTCCCTTCAACCTCCTTTACTCCAGGCTAAACATCCCCAGCTCCCACAGACACTCCACAGGTGACTTACGCTCTAGACCCTTCATCAGCTTTGTTGCTCTTCTCTGGACACGCTCCAGCACCTCAATGTCTTTCTTGAAGTGAGGGGCCCAAAACTGAACAGAGTGCTTGAGGTAAGGCCTCACCAGTGCTGAATACAGAGGGACAATCATTTCCCCAGTCTTGCTGGCCACACTATTCTTGATACAGGCCAGGATGCCATGGGCCTTCTTGGCCACGTAGCCAGATCCTATCCAGCTGGCTGTCAACCAGCACCCCCAAGGTCCTTTGTGCTGAGCATCCCTCAAGCCACTTCTCACCCAGCCTGTGGCACTTCTCCCATTAACCAGGACTGCTGGTGAATGATTTAAAGTGGCTTGTCAAGCTCTCTCACCAGCTCCCTCATCCCTCTCATCTCATCTGGGTCCATAGACTTGTGGGTGTCTAATTAGCCTAGCAGGTCACTAACCATTTCCTCCTGGATTATGGGGGCTTCATTCAGCTCCCTCTCACTAACTTCCAGCTCTGGCAGCTGGATATCTTGAGAACAACTGGTTTGGGTATTAAAGACATGGGGAAAAAAGGCATTAAGTAACTCAGCCTTTTCCTCATCTCCTAACACTGTGCTACTCTACTGGGAAGGCTATAGTGCCTTGCAGCATCCCTTCACAGAGCTCTCATCTTGCAGAGCTCTGGAGCAAGGCACTCCACCACGTGGCTGTGTGGCACACTGGGAGAACTCAGACATCCTGGTCTCACAGGTGGTCGTCACATCTTTAGCCTCTGCTGTACATATCCTGTGGAGAGGAGGAAGGCAGACTGGGAACAGCAGGGTGGGCAGGCTCCTCAGCAAGCACAGCAACCACCCAGAGAAAAACCCTGTCACTCCCAAGAGCGTCCCTGCTCCTCTGTCACTGGCACCTGCAGGGCTGTGGGGGGAGGTGGAGCAGCCCCGGGCACCCTGCAGACAAAGGGCTGGAGAGAGATATCCCCCTGCTCCAGCCTGTGCCCAGAGAAGTGTGCACCATCCAGAGATGTACACTGGAAATGCAAACCTGAACCATCCTGTGTACTAAGGAGCTTAGCAACAATTAGAAAAAAAGAGAATATACAGGCAGAACATAACAGCTTGAGTGCAAAGATTATCTGAGATCCTCTTCTGACCTGCCTTTCTCAATCTGAACAATCCCCAGGTTCCTAGCTATTATTGCAATACCAATTAGTATTTTTTAGTCAGGATAGTGTCTGGGTCTCCTTGCTTGTCAGGAAAGGCTGATGTTGCTCCAGAGTTAACCTGGTGTGGATAAAGGACACTCCACTCACCCATGGCTGGTTCCTCTGGCTGGCAGCCTCCACAGAGCAGAAGGTGGCAAAGTTCAGCCCAGAAAAGCAGGGGGAAAGCATTGTGGCACAAAGCAATTGTCTGAGAAAGCTCATCTCTTTCCCCATATCCCTGAGGGTGGCTGGTGTGCCCAGAGGGAACGTTGAAGATTTTTGCGCCTTTTTTTTTTTTAACGCTTACCTTGGAGGCCAATCAGCAGCACCTGGGAGGAACAGTCTCAGGACCCTGGTGAATCATTAATCATTGTTTCCTGCAGCAGCACTGGCTCCAGAGCTGGAAACAAACAGCACCCACTTTTTTCCCCTCAGCAGCAAGGCTTGGTGTTGTCCCTTGCTAGCCCTCTGTAGCTGGGCTTTGCTACGAGCCATCTGATGGACCTGCACCTCACAGGGTGTAATTGTGGGATCTTCCTGGTAAGCAAGGATGGTGGCTGGTGGAGAGGGAAGAAACAAGGGACCACAGGCCCCTACAGCCCCTGCTCTGTTCGGCAGGAAAGGGAGGCGCTCCCTGTGGATCACCGCCCCAGCTGCCTGCTGGACACCGCGCTGGGTGCCGATACCGGACTCCTGAGGGAGATCACTTTCCTCCCCTGGATCTGGCGGAGAGGAATCACAAGCAAGAACAAGAGATGATTCCCCACCAGAGGGCAGTGTGGAGACACCTGCAGACAAGCAAACCAAGCTGGATTAGGAGAGGAGTCACCGCAGGTTTGCCTGAAGCCTCCCCACCTCAAATGTCTTTGCGCCTTATATAATTCCAGAAGGGAAAAGCCGGGGTGTGACTGTACTCCTGGGCTTCAAGGTGATGTCTTGTGCCCAAGGGTTTTGCTGTAAAACCACACAGCACAGCTCCCTGCCACCTGGTAACTCAGCATGGTGAAGTTCCTAACTGTGCTTGCAGAAGGATACCCACCATACTCAGCACATGTTTTCAGTAAGAAAGGGAGAAAGCTGTCTTACAGGAAAATATGAGAAGCCAATACCATGTACACTCTGTGTTTGTCTTTGCTGTTTATGAATTTGACTCTTCATCAAAGCAGCATCATCAATTTCTCTAATTCTCATCAGTTTTATGATTTCTTTCAGGTCTACATGAGTTTGCATCCTCCCCCTACCACTCCCTGCCCCATCTTGTAGACTAATTCATAACAAGGTGAGATCGACTCCAGGACATCCCTCCTGGAACCTCGCCCTGAGGGGAAGGGGCTCCATCCAGCCTCTCCTTTAGCCTCACAGCACTGCAGGCAAAGAGCAGGCGAGGTGAAACCAGTGCACACCAAACACTGTGTCAGAGCCTTTCCAGAGGATCCCTCAGGAATTTTCAGCTTCAGTTCCCTTTCTCGGCCCTATCATCTCTCTCCTCCCATGCAGGCTCCCATCTCAGCCTCGTCTTTCCCAGACTCCTGCTCTGGGCAGAAGTGGTGGCCCTACTGCCAGCCAGGCGGAAGCATTTGGGGCTTGGAGCGAGCTCCCAGGGTCTGGCTAAGTGATGCTCCACAGCAAACCCTATGACACGTAGCAGAGAAAGCCATGACAACTCACTTACTTTCCCCTTCCCAGGGGCACAACTGCCAACCAAATTCACTACATTAACAGACTCAAAAACCTCAACAAAAACAAGCATCAGAGATTCTTGCAGAAGCAGCTCAAGACAAGAATTGGTGGGCACGGACAAGAGAGGATGCAGCTATTTCTGTAGAGGTCACACAGGGAGCTTTCCTGGCTTAGAAGGGCCAAAGAGCATGTGAAGGTGAATATGCTCAATGTACATGGCACTCACACCTCTAGAGGGGCCTGGTAACAAGTCAGATTATTGAAACAGAATCTGCCCAACTTCTCACATTGTTTCCCACATCCCCCTTCCACAACTTTTACCTTTTTCTGTATAGTTCCTGAACTTTGTGAATAAAAAGGAGGTAGCTTTTTTCCCCTTTTCAGTAATTTATCAAAGTTTCTGGAAGATGCAGTTCTTTGTTTGTTTAAGCAGAACTATCCCAGAGGACTGCTTGTCCAGGCCAGACCTCAAATGCTTTCAACTTCTCAGATAAAGCAGCATATTCAGACTTTGAGTACTGAAGGCTGTGACCTTAATTACTTAATTCTGATTTTCTGAAGAAAAACACTAAGTAAGTTTTAAAGTCTACCTAAGTGTGCTAGGTTTGAGTTGAAAAGGCAATGTTCTGTGGGCTTATTCCTTTTTCAGGCTTCAGTTTTGCTACTTCTGCTGATGCCAAAAAGGAGAATTACTAGTAAAGAGAAAGACAGTTAATCAGCAGTTTTATGGCATTGTATTTCCCTCCACCCTTTCTGTTGGTTCATGTTTATTGTTCTCAGTTATGCCACAGGCCAAGGAACACCCTGCTCCTGCTTACAGCTTAGGTGAAAGGAGAGGGGAAAGGAAATGTTGGCTCTCTCCTGGCTGCAAGCCCAGACACATCACTGAGCTGAGAGGGGCAGACATCAGCCTGGCAAAAGCCATGAGAGCAGGTTATCATCAAGAAAGTTCACCCCCTGGTTTCCTGCTGGTATCATATTTTCTTCAGTTCGGAAGTTATGGGGATTTTACTCTTTTGATCACAAATCAGTTGAGGAACACAGAGTTTTGCAGTACCCAGTGCCAGTTCCCCACTGCTGTGTCAGCTCCTAGCTGTGCCCAACCCTCATCTGCCCTGGCTGCATTATCCATAGCCACTCTTATGTCATATGCTGGCCATCAAGGGTCAAAAAGAGGCCATCCATCGCTAATTAACTCTGCAGACTTTGCAAACTGGGACTCTTGCTCATGCTCTTAAATGGTATGCTTTCCAAGCACCCCTCAGTTCTTTTGCCAAGCCCTTGGCACACGTGGTTTAGTTGCAAAACTGGGCAAATGCCTCAAGCCAATTAGTCTGCTAATGCCTGCAGAAGAGAGGCCACAGAGAGGTACAGATCCCAGGTAGTGTTCTCAATGCAAAGATAATTTTATAAGAAGTGTTACTCCTGAAAGTAGCCAAGACCTAAGCACCCATTTTCTAACAAATTGCCAACTTGAGAGATTTCCTGTGAAAACTGTTCCTGCATTTGACTCCATTTAGAGTCCTTTCCCCCATCTTCAGGCTCTGTGTGTGCCCTTTTGCTCTGATCTTTCTTTCCCTCCTCCCTCCCTAGCTCCCACTTCCCAGATCAGCCCTATGACAACCCTGGTTGGAGAAGAACAAGAGGTGCCCAGCAGGGCAGAGGTGATCCAGGTAGGAGGACAGCATCTGCAAAGGTGTGATGAGACAGAATAACATCAGGGAGAGGAAGCAACCTCGAACCAACCAGGAGATACAAATGACGTGGCTGTGTCAAAGCAACAACAAAGCAAAGGACAAACTTGTTATTTGTGGGATAAGTATTGCACTGGTTGATAGTTCATCAAGTCTGGATCCCATGGACAAGAAGAAGAGCAAAGAAGGAATAAATATGATAAGGGAATGAAGGAAGCTGTAGAGAATCAAATAGAGGGGCCCAGAACTTCTCACTCACCTGTCAGGAAAAACAACTATCCCCCTACTAATGACTGGTGGCTTCTGGCTTCAGTTTTTCCAATCTGGCCTCCCAACCCATGTCTGCCAGTTCCACAGCAGAATGACAGCCACAAATCTGAGAGTAGAGGAGTTAAAACTGCACAATGACCACAAGATCCTCCTGCTAGGCCAGAGCCCACTGGAGAACCTGATGCATCACGCCCCTTCAGTCTGGGATGTTATCACCTGTGACCCAGGATTTCACCTCCTTTTGTTTTGTGTCCTAGTCAGAGGGTTTCCACCCCAGAGGAGCCTGCAGGAAGCTCAGCACTCTCTCTTGGTGATGCAGCTAGGTCTTGTTTTCCCTATGCAACCTTGAGCTAGACTCCAAGGAATGTTTTCTGGTTGTCTTGATGTGGTCAGAAGTTGTTATAAAACAGATTTGCAGAAAAAAATGGTTGAATTTATATACACAGATACAGAAGTATTGAATAGAGAACCTCGTTTCTCCTGATAAATCCTAGAAAGCAGACAGCATACATTTAGTACCCTTAAACCATTCTAAAGTAGGTATGCAAAGATTTTCTGTTCTTTGTGTATAGGTTCTGGTGTTTTGAGAAAAACCTGCAGCAAAAAGTGATATTTCTTGTGACTCAGATGATGGGCAGCTGAAATCACTGCAATCTCACTTACAAAAATAGCTACATTCCTGTAGACAAGGAAGGCTCAGGGCAGACTGGCTTCTTTAAACCTAAAATATAAGCTTGGGTGTTTATGATGAAACACTGGACTTTCTGTAAGTTATTTGAGGGAAAATAGAAAATATTTTGATTGGAAAAAGAAATTCACTTTTTTTAGACTAAAAGTTTAGGGTTTTTTTCCGAAAACTTTTACTTGCATCTTAATCCTTCATGTATAATTTTAAGTGTTGTTATACTAGAAAAGCTGCATTTTCCTCCTTTTTCCTTAGGGTGGTTAAAGATCACAGCTTCTGACAAGGTAGGGAGCTCACCACTCTGTTTATATTGTGTATGGGTCTTAGGCTGAGGATTCCCTCAGACTTCCCAGAAATTTCTGGTGGAGGCTGAGGATTCCCTCAGACTTCCCAGAAATTTCTGGTGGCTTTTTTCAAAGCTGAGCAGACTGCAACAGAGTCCACAAACCAAACTCTTGTCCACAAACACTTGGACAAAAGTTCAGTGCTGCTTTCACACACAGCTTTACATGAACAAAGATGAAGGAAGCAGAGATATGAAAAAGCCCTTTGTATGGCTTCCAAAATGTGAGTAATTACTGGTATACTGAGAGTGAAAACAAAAATATACTTTTGTATCTACCTGGTTTGATAGTCTCATTTATGAAAGAGAAAAATGTACTCAGTTAGTGCGATTCTCTTATTTCAGCTATTGCCAGGGCTCAAGTGCTGAAAACCGAATGAAAAACAATAGGTTATATTTTCTTCCGTGTCTGAGTTCGTAGGAAAATTTACTGGTGTGGTATTTAGATGAATCATTCCCCTAGGGTCATGCAATAGAGAATTGAGGAATAATGCTTTCAAACTTCTATCATCAAAACAAAGTTAGTTTTGGGACTAAATCCATACAGGAAAAAAAAGTTCCTTTTCACTGTATGAATTTAGTCCCAGCCCACTGGCAGTAGTGGTTTCAGAAGAAGAATATTCTTCCTATTTCAGCCATGACTTGTAAACTATCTAAGGCCAGCATTTCTGCTACATTTCAAATTTACATCTTCAGCCAGAGCTGTTGGGGCAATTAATTTGCCCCTGGGCAGAGAAAAATACCAACACAATACAGTTTTGAAATAGCCTGACATGCCAAAACAGGAACATGGGCATTTTATACAGCCTGAGAACCCTTCATTATATATCAACATATATATATATATATATATATATACATAATACCATCAGTTAAAAAGGACATTCCTTACATGAGTTAAAACCTTAACCCAGACTGGTTAATGCCAAGATCAAAGGATCCCAGAGCTGAGAGGTGCAGGCTAAGTTTGCTTTATAAAGCGAAACACATTACCCAGAGCCAATTTTACCCCAGTAAGATGCAACCAGGAGGGTGACATTGTCACTTGCCTTCTTTCCATCTGTTAGGAGAATTATGCCCTGCAGCAACACAACTATTGCCCTGGGCTGGACAAGTGGTAGTGACAAGAGGTGGCCAGAGGCAGAGTTAGGTGAGACCAACAACTGTCCAGTCACAAAAGAGACAAACTCCTAGGCCTTTCTTTTTCTCTCTCTCTTTTTTTTTTTTTTTTTTTTGTGATGGCCATAGTAGCTCAGAACATTCCTGTAGAGTTAATGTTGAAAATATGGTCTGCTTCCATTTACTTACAAAGTTAACCTGCTTTATATTGGCTGTATTGGAGTAGCAAAGCAGAGCAGTCTATTTTACTTAAATTTCCTACCAGTTTTATTTCTGCTTCTCATCTCAAGCCCCATACCACCCACCCACCTACAGCCATGCAGGGCCCCTGCAGCCAAAAGGTGTTGGGGATCAAACCTATCTGTTCATGAAAGCCACCTGTTTATTAAAATATATACTAAGCTTCTGTATAAACCCCCCTGAGATATAACCTCCAAGGAATTACTGTCAAATGGTTAACAGAGGTAACTGGGCAGACAAGCACAAAATAACCACAAAGAATCCTCAGAACAGCAGTTGGGGTGTTCATCACCCTCAGTCAAAATTTCTGATCCCCCCAGTCACGTGCTTGTTTGTTCCACAAAAGGTGGTTTGTCTTTATTTCACATCCCTTTTCCCTCCCCCACAACTAAAAGCCAGTTTATTATCCATAGTCTGTATGCTTGCATTCATTTTGTTGCTGTATGAAGCCAAACTCCACTGCACTAGCACACAGCAGTTTATGGCACTGCATCTTAGTAGATGGCTTTCTATAGCATGAAGGCAAATACATGCATTAGTTTTAAGTGTTCTGCCTTTGGAGGTCATTTGCTGTTCTCATTTCAATATTGTGAAAGAAAAATAAATCTTGTACAGAATTCTGCTTATGGGTAAACCACCTCATCCCTCTCTTTTACTTAGTCTCTGGACCTATCATGCCACAAAAGCTTTTCACAATTCAGCATTCAGCTAAAAAGCAAAAGAAATTGCAATCCCACAGATACTTTCATGACTCCAAACCCTCCTTTCCCCCCCTCCAGGTGATCAGCTTGTAGAAAAGAATAGTAGGTAACCTTTGCTGTCTTCCTGGGTTTGAAAAGGTTTCTTTGCAACTTTGTGCCTTTCTCTCTTCCCTCAGAAAACCCTTTTCATTATCCATGTCCAGACTCTCTGTTTCAGTGAGAGAATCCTTTCACTTTTTTTTTTTTTTAAGACCCCTTAGTCTAAACATTAGCAGAAATCCTATGTTCAGACTCAGGTAAGCCTCTCTAAATTGCAAGTGCAGATTGTGCAGAAGGGTAAGGGCTGAGGCTGCACAGCCTGCTCAGAAGGTGTGCCAGGGGCTCTCACCCCCTTCTTGTTCTCCAGGAACCCAGGGGTAAAACCCACTTCTCCCCTGGCCTCTTCTCTCACAGAGGAAGAAATGAAGCTGCAATGCTGGAAAAATTTGGAAAAAAACATTGCTTCCTTCTTTGAAAGTTATGGAGCTCCGGAGAAAAAAATCCCAATTGTGACAGCTGCAGCCAGTTCCCTTTTCCCCTCAGTCACCAGCTGCTCTATTACTAAGTGTTAGGGAGCCTAAAAAAAGCATTTTATGGCAAGTACCAGGTTTATTCATTCTCAACTCACCCACTTGCTTTCATTTTAGGTTACTTGGCTCTTTAACTACAACTCAGTCTGATTCATCTGGGATGCCCATTTGAAAATAGATGGATGAGGAAAAACCAGATGACATGCACTTGCTCCAGGAAGCCAGAAAGAGAGGAAACACGCTGCACTTACAGTCTTCATGCTCCCCACAAGACCAACATCAGCCAGGTAGGCTCATTTCTCCTTCCCTGGGTCTGTCAAGTTTCATGAGCATATGGTGCAATTCAGAGAATTACAGGAGATTACAGCTCAGATCTGACCTACAGTCTAGAAGCAAAGAATTTTCACAACACGCAATACTTGTTGCCCTGTCATTGTGTATATCTGCCCATATGCAGCACCCACCTCCTTACACCTGCCAGCCTCCTGCATCCCACTGTACTCACCTATCACCACTCCAGCACAGAAACAAAACAAGCCAAACAGCCCTGCTGCCCCTCCAACTGCTCTTTTATTGCCCTGCTTCCTCCTGCAGGTGGGTGGGCTGCCTGGAAACACAAGGCAGCTGTGATGGATCAGGGAGATTACTAAGGGGGCTGTGGAAACCGCTGAGAAAGAGGGGAAAAGAAAACACATCTGTAGCTTTGGCTTTTGCTTCATTTTCTAGGAAAGGCTAGTGCAAGTCAGAGTTGGCACTTCTGCATCCCTGATGACTCCTGGCTTGAAGCCTGTTGCTCCTGGCGCCTGGGTTACAAGTTCAGGCTGGCTGCAGTCTTGGCCTGATCTCTTGTGCCCTTTGGGGAACAAGTTCAACACTTGAAGCTCACAGCAGTGTGCTGGGCTGCTCCATGGGTTTTCTGCAGCCCAGCTCCTAGCTGAGGTCTCATTTGGCCCATTAGCAACACTTCCCAGGCCACCAGCCCTACAAAATGCTGCTCCGTTTCAGACAACTCCCCCACCCGCTTGCAATCTTAAAATATTGCAATCTTAAAATATTGCAAGAAAAGGAATAAACATGATATTCAAACCTCGAGAAAATACAAAGAACAAGTTTCATTAAGTGGATCCACACAGTCAGCCTGAATCTCAAATAAATACTTTACAGCTTTTTTTCCCTACAAAACGGAATGTTATAGTATAACAAAATAAATAAATATCCATTATAAATTGTCCTTTTTTCTATTACTCTTGGAGAGAGTCACAGCAGGTTTGCTTGGAAGCTTGAGGTGCTGTTGTAAGAGTTTCCCTCTTGCATATGTAGCGTGGGCAGTTTCTCAGGTGTTCAGTGGTGCACTGGGGCTGGAGGACCCCACAGGAGCCCACCCGCCTGCAGCTCCGTACTGCCCGCACTTCTTGGCCTTGCTACAGGCAGGAGGTACCTGATGGAAGAGAGGTTGGTTTTGTTTATTTCTTAAAAAATACAGGGATATTGTAAGTGAGAGGGTAAAGATCCTGGCTATATGTGTTGTGAAATGGGTCCTTGCATCTCTCTGTGTGAGGGGAGCCTCAAGTTTTCCCCTTGCAATCCCACCAGCAGTCTTCAGCTTGGACCCACGGGCATAGTGCCTGTGGAAGACATGTACTGCATTTCCTCCATTGCTTGTTTTTGTCCAAAATGCTCATCAAAAGTCAGGCTGTACACGTTAGTCATATCCTGCAAGGAGGATGAGGAACCTTCTCAAAACTGGGCTGTGATTTTCTGAAACGATGCCACCTCACTCAGTGTATCCCCACCTCAAGCTTGCATCCTTCATCATCAGGATGGCCTCGGTGAACAACCAGCAATGCCTCAGCTCCTACCACAGCATGGCACCCTGGGCTTTCCTCACAGAGGCACAGTTTTCCTCTAAGACCCCATTTTGTTTGAGACACATCCTCAAAGCTGCTGCCTTTGTGAGCTGCGCTGGGCGTGCTGAGGGAGGTTATTTTAGGAGCTGCAGAAGAATGGTGCAAGGGTCTGGCCATTGCTTGCACAACTATTTTGTGCATAAATATAGTGGTAGAGTGACTCTTCTGCCACAGCATGCATTGTCATTGACACAGTGAATATCTTCTAGGTGCTGGTGCTGTCAGGTGCATATGACCTGGCTGTGCAGAATCAGGTTTCCCCTTCCCAGCGTGCTGCTGCCCAACTCTCTGGCTGGGGGCTAATCCCTGTGTCTCTCTCCAGCCCAGGAGCAGCTCGGGCTGGGCAGTGTGTAGGCAGCCCTGGCGTGGCTGGGCAGAGCTGGGTTGTGGTACTGAGCCCTGTGGCCGGTGGGGTTGAGCCCTGCAGCACTCTGGGGAAAGGCAGACCTACCCAGCATGGCCAGGCTGGGTTTCTCTCCAGGTCACGTCGGTGCCTGAGGCAGTGGCAGAGGAGAAAGGTGAGAAGGAGGAGGGCAGTCAGGGGGACCAGTACTCCCACTGCAATGGCGATAGTGGGTGCCACGGTGCTGTCCAGACCTGTGGGGAAGGCAGCAGGTACTCAGTTTGTGCATGAAGTCAAACAACAACCCAAAACCCATTTCAAACATCCCTTGGCCATTCCCTGGGGTGAGATGGGGTGGATAGGGGCACTGGGAGCACATGCCAGCATGACACACACACACAGCAGTGCCAGCAGACCTGTGCTTGGGATCTGGTATCATGGTCAGATGTGAGAAACCCAGCCCTCCAAGCTACCCAACACTGGCACGTCTTGTTGGTGCATCAGGCTATGTGACAGGGAAACCCATCACAGAGGAAAGGAGGCTGGGGCACATCATGGCATATGGGGGGACCTAGGGAGCAGTAACAAATTGTATGCCATAGCCCAGGGCATTCAGATGCTCTCAGGCACCTTCTCCATCCCTCCCAAGCCCAGCCCGGGCTGCTGTTCAGGATGCCTTCCCCACCTGCCCCGAACCCTCTGAGGAGTTGTGTGATCTATCCCAGGGGTCTTTCTCCACCCCTCCTCAAAGCAGGAGCAGAGTTACGTACTGACCCTGCTGCAGGCTGTCCGTGGGCAGGACCCGAGTCACGTTTAGAGAAGGGTGCTGGATCATGCAGGCGATGGGATAGTCATGGAGGATTTTGGAGTGGGTGTGGGTGAAATTGCTGATGACAGTCACGGTCTGGTTGCTGAACTTGATATGGTATTCCCTTGGTTTCTGCTGCAGGATGCTGGGAAGGTGCCAGGTTATTTTTGGAGCTGGTTTCCCAGTTGCTGAGCAGCTTATCTCCACCACTTTCTCAGAGTCCTCAGTTTTGTCTGGACTGGGTATAAGTTTAGCTTCCACTTTGGGGTCCGAGATGGCTGTAAACGACAAAGTGACAAAATTCATTAGTTTCTGCCCACATTTGAGCAAAGAGCGTCTGTATTTAGAATTACCTTGGAGCACGAGCTTGATGTCTCATCTTACTTCCCCCTTCCCAAAGCCCCAGCAGTGGCAAATAAACATGAAAGTGATCAGGCAGCAGTCTAGAACTGAAGAGCTAGACAAAAATAAAGGGCAAGGGGTAGAAACATCTGTGTTTCAGTTCTGTTATTAGCAGCTGCACCGCAGCATCCCAGCTGAGAAGTGGTGATTATGGATGGGTTAAAATCAGTAAGTAGTGAAACCATGAAACTATATGTCTTCCTCTCTCTGGAAGAGCTGATCTGCTTGAATGAGTTAAAATTATTGTTCTTTTCCCTTAAACTTACATGCAGGATTAGCTTTACTGCTGTTTGAGGTGTGTAGAGTTGCAGAACACAGGACTAAATGCATTTATTTATGCAAGACGGTAACAGTGATTTTGTATGTGGTTACACCACAGGATTTCATCTGTGGAGGGTTTGAGTTTGTATGACTTTCTTGCCTCTAAGTGCTGGGTTTTGAGTGCATCATGGTATCCCTCAAAACCTTCACAAAAAATCACTTCTTCTGGACTCTTTCTCACCCTACAAGATTTGAAGATGCTGTCCCAATCTTAGTCAGCGAGAAGGATGAACTACAGGCATCACTCATGCTTATTCACTCACATGAAGCCTGCTTGTTGATTCCTATTTATAGAAACTTCAATTGCAAGGAACAGAGAAAGGAGGGGAGTTCAGGAATCTGTTTTCAATCTGGATAGAACTCCAGGTGAGATCTGAACACATAAGAACACACCTGTCCCATGTGGAAAATCACCTATTTATCCTTGGCCATAAAATCATATCATAATTTAAGTCAGAAAAGACCTCTGGAGGTCATCTAGTTCAAGCCTCTACTCTGCTTAGGTCAGTTTGCTCAGACCAAGGTCTATAAAGGCATCTAGCTCTATTTGGGAGTTCAGCCCATGGGTTTCTGTATGGCAGCTCACCCGCCTGCCTTCTACTTCAGTGCATGTGCTGGTGGAATAGGGGTCCAAACTGCACTCCACTTCTAGGTCCCTGATTCTGAGAATATTACTTCTTTAAACCATTTAAGTGCAGTTGCAATTCTAGTTTCAGTCAAGTCTGAGTTGCTATGAACGTTCTCTGATTAAGAAAGTATCCATGATTATATTTAGTAGAACTCCATATGTATATTACTATTTACATAACAAAAATAACAATGGTCAGTGCAATATTTATGCTGAAATTAATTTTTTTCCCAATACTAGCAAACACCCCACTTTCATTTAGCAATTCTGCTTTTAAACAAACAAAGAAACAAACCTTCTATTTATTCCTCTTAGGAAAAATGATTATTCTTCCTTTTGTGAGGTAAACAAAGATTTGCATAGGAATGAGGTGTAGCAAACACTGTGAAAGGGGAAAATGCTTGTGCCAGATACAAAAAGGCACCTATAACCTCCTGGTACAATTCCAGATACATCTCATAGGGTTGTTTGCATCCTCCAAGCCGTAAGTGCCAGAGAGTGGAAGCTAGACTTTGTATACCATCAGCTTTGCTGCTTCTTGTTTGTTGTTTGATTTTTTAAAAGCCCGACCTCATTTATTTACTGTGGTTGCGGCTGCCTAGGAAAAATAAGTGTGTATTTCTCATTTTTTGTATCACCAATAGATAGAAACTCAAACCCCACATAGCTGCTGAAACCTCTGAGAGCAACAAGGAAAGTGTGTAGGGGGATTTCAGCTGGAACTTCTCAAAATCTCCCAAGTATGAAAAGACTAGTGTCACAAACAGTTTACGTTTCGATAATAAATGATCTCTGAACTTCTTCTTTCACTCACGGGATGCATAAAAATAACATATCCACCCCCAGCATTAACACAGCATTCAAATAGGTTGCAAAATTCAAAAGCAGTCAAAGAGAGTAGTCACAGATGTTTCCAAAGAGGATGAGAAAAATTGCTTAGTATCTTGCCAGAAACACATGCACTCCATGCCTGCTCTTCTCCAGACTAAAAAGTTCTCTCTCTTCTCACATTGGACCCCAAGGCCTTATCCTGTAGGGCTGAGCTTCTCTCTAGCAAATGTCTGTAATAGATGTACTCTCAAAAGCTGCAAGTGCTTGCTTTTTCAGTCAAGTCCCACTACACTGTTTGCTTGTGTGTGCCCGCTGTTGATGTTTGATACACACACTTAAATTAACTGCTTCTTTTGCCTCTCATCAAAATATTTGTTTCCAGTGAAAAAGTCTTTGAAAGAAAAGTTGAGTGCAAGTACTTGCTTTAGTTGCTCTTGAAGAGAAGTAATGCAGATGTTCCAAAATTCAAGCTCTGTCAGCATTCCCAAATATTTGAAAAAGAGAGTTTCTAATGACGTACATCACTTTGATTATCTGTAATGGCTTCTGTAATTAGAGGGAGACTGTCAGGTCACGATGTGCTTTATATGTTTAAAAACTCTTGACAGTGGCATCATAGAGACTGATAAAAGATTATAGGCATTATAGTTTGCCTCGTGGTGACATCAAGCCTTTTCCAACCATGTGGATGTTCACCAGCAGCCCTGTGCCTCAGTTTCCCTGTCTAAGAAAGAGCAATGGCATTTCTCCACTGTGCTCAAGACTTCCAGGCAAATGATGCTGCCTACCATGAAGGCAGGTCTCTGAAGATGGCCCAGCAACTGCCCAGGGAATTTTGTGACCCAGCAAGTCTTGCCCATTCTTGTGTATCACATCCCTCTTTCTCCACCCCTGCTCCCTCAATACTCTTTCTGGATTTCATTCTAATGCTCTTTGGCAGTGAAGGCTGACAGAACACTTCCAAAGTAAAGTCGAGGGGGAAGGGGAACAGATTATTTGAAAGAGACCAACCGAGCATGACTGAAACTATTCTGTTCCAAAATGGATTATGCCAAAGGGTAAGAAATTTCTGCTTCTTCCTGGGTTTGCTGTTTCCAACAGGCAAGTCTGAAATCCCTCCAGTCATACCTGTTTCTTTTTTCACAGTGTTGTATCCAGTTCTTACAGGGTTTCGCTTCCCCTCACCCCGCAGCGAGGGTGCCCATCCCGGAACAGCCGCTCTTGCGAAGGCTGCTGTAATCGGGCAATTACCACCTTGTAAACTCCCTGGCAGTCCCCTCTTGAGGGCAAAGGCATGGCACCGTTTCATTTTCAGCTGGTGACTCTGGCTTGCTTGCCTTGCCCCATGTCCCTGAGCCTTGGGAGATTCCTGCTGGCTTCACACTCCGTCATGGGACACCCTCTGGGCTTGTTCGGACAAGTTATTCCCATCATTATGTGTCAGGGGATAAGGGAGCAAGACTGTGGCTTTTGAGTAGCATCACATGCATTAATTTCAATGAAGGATACCATATATGAACCAAAATCTTCTGTCACAGTGCTGGATACTCAGATTGTTCATGCTGACCCCCCCAGGATGAGTTTGATGCAGCACATTACAGGAAGGCCACCACGACCCCCAGGAGGCAGCCCCTGGCAGTGGCCCCCAAGCCCATGAGAGAACTGAAACCCTTCTCAGTTGATACATTTTCATCTGAGGTGCAGGAAGAGACGCTTGTATGCCTGGCAGCAGAAAAACAACTTCTTTTTTTAGAAGTAGTGCTCTGGTGAAGGATGAACCAGAGCCACAAGGCTGGTGTTTTTGGTAAGAAATTCCCCCACTTGGATAAAAAAACCGCAAATCAAACCAAAAACAGAAACAAAAGAAATCTAACTTTATGTTCAATTTACATGATAAACAAGAATGGGATCCATCTGCAAGGCACTTCCATGTTTTTCCTGTAATGTATAATTGGTGTTTACCGTCCGAGTGACTCAGAGCTGGGTGCCTTTAAGAAAACCTTCCTCTTCATATATGAAATATTGCGTGAATTTATCCTCATTTGTCTTTTCTGCTCTAGGAGTTTTCCCAAAAGATGGGAAAAAGTACTATTGCTCCAGGCTTGGTTTTCTCCTGTATTTCCCACCACCTTTCCTCTATTGCCTAAGTCATCTTTTCCCTATAATCCAGGGGTGTCTTTTCTCCACCAGAGAACTCCAGACATGGGTGTGGACACATGGATCTGTGTCTTTGTCAGCAGAAGGTACTAGGGATAAGCAAAATACTCTGCAGAGGTCATATCACCAGCGACAGGTCACACTGATAATCTCCACATGGGACATGACCTTTGGCCAGTGTCCTCACAGCAGAGTCTTGCATGAGGAATTCAGGAGCCAACAGATTGTCCTCAGAGCATGTTTAATACCTCAGCTTTTTCACAGGCAGAAAAGCAGCAGCCTTCCTCAAAAGATAAGCAACTTTTCACTTATTTCAACTAAGTTAATCTATTTATATTTATTTCAGCTTGTACTTGCTAGTTGACGATTACATATGGTGACAAATATTGCCACCTTGACTCATGGTATGTTTCAGCTCTCTTCTTTAAGGGAGTTGATGCTGACTTGCTCAAGATATTCATGTGGCAAAACTCATGAGCTGTGCCCTTTTCCTGGCCCAAGCACAACTACTGTCATTTTTACTATTGCTTCAAAATGAGCTTTCAACTACTCTGGTCATGCATGTGCCTCTTTGCCTTTTGAATACTTTGCAATTTTTTTAAGACCAAATGCAGAGCAAGGAAATAATTGCTGAGTTCCAGGCTTAGGGTGTGAGAGCAGCAGTGAAATTAAGCAGAAGAAGGAGTGCAGGGTTCATGGCTGTGGCCAGCCAGCTGTCAGCACAGGACCAGGGAAACTTGGAGGAAGTTCACGGGTTACACATCAGCTTTGAATCTCACTGTTGCTGACTTGAAAGGGAAGAAAATAAAATAAATGTTGAACGCTGGTTTCCTGTCAGAGGTAAAACTAGAGAGGGAGAGTGGGCCAGAGAGGAAGCTGAGCTTTTCCCATAGCAATGTACCAATGTCAGGGAAGGTTTTTCACAGTGAAAATTACTTGGTCCTCAGAAGAAAGCCTGTACACAATTACAGTGCCTTACCATAAACGTTGAGACACATCCTGCCAGTGACAGCCCCTGAGGGAAACGTGTTGAAGATGCATTTGTAGCATCCTTCATCTTGGAGGGTGACTCTGTGAAGGGAGATGGCCGAGGCTTGTAGGTCGCTGTGGGCGAAGCTCACGTGGCTGACATAGCCCTTTGCTATCTTCTGGCCGTTCATTGCACTGTAAGTCGCTATGTTGTCTTCGGGCCCATCCCTCTCCTTCTGCCAGGTCACCTGTATCACATCTTCTTTTGTCACTGCCCGGCACGAAAAAGTAACGTTTCCTCCTGCCTGGACCGACTGGACTTTTCTGTTCATCACCTGCACAGAGGCTGCAAGAGAAGCAGGTGCCACACTCAGCATTTCTCACGGTCGTGTGCAGCCCACCCCCAGCAGAGGTCCCCACAACCCTTCAGCCTCACTTCCAACCAGAGCAACACCAGAGGCATTCTCTGCCCCTCCATCCAGGGAAAAAGTTAAAATACAGCTTGAAAGAGCTACTCTGAGAGTTTCACTGGACCTGCCACCTCTCACACCAAGCATCTCACCAGCCTGATACCTGTGCTGTAGAGAGCACCACTGAGAAAGGCAGCTCTGGTGTTGGGAGCCACTGATTTCTGTCTGCTAGGACTGCTATCCTGTGGGCACCCATGGAGAGGTTCCCTAAAGTTTCAGCTGTGCTAGTGACCAAACAGACATTGGGCCATTACCTCTCTCTTAGCCCTCCTGCAGTGCAGAGTGAAGGAGATCTGTAAAACTTCTAAAAATTATGTATCTCACTATACACCGGGCATTGGCACTTGTCAGAGACTGGCAAGAGAACAGAAAACCAGAAGGAAAAAGCAAGGTAGGGAGAGCAGAGGCAAACTGCATTTGTCCTGCTCTCTCAGGCTTGAGGCCATGCAGCTGGGAAGCAGCTGCAGAAGAGACCTTGCTGAAGGCCCACAGACAGAAAACTTTCACAGCATAAATGCCATGGTATTAAAGGTCTCCAGGGAAAAGAAAACACAGTCTCCTCTTCCGATTTATAGACATGTGAAAAAACTATTAAGGGTACAGGCAAGGAAAAGGGATGCTCCCAGGCTGACAGCTCAGCTCCACAGTCCTCTTAGGATAATAGTTTTCCAAAGTTTGTTCACGTACATCAGCAGGGGCAGGAAGATATCAGCAAGGACGAGTGCATCACTGAGAACATATAATTCAATGTGTAAGAACACTAAATATCTTTGCAGGCTTTAAAGAGGAGTGAGGCTGTCTGCAGTGCCCAGAGGTACACTTGGCTAACCCACCCGACAAAGTGCTCTCAGGTTCTGGCTGTGGCCGTGGCCAGAGAGATCTCCACCAGAGACCAATAACCCAGCTGTGAAGCTGTACCAGTCATTTTGCTGTGCCACAGGCAGAATACAAATCATGATCATGAAAGTTAGTTTGAAACTAATTCAGCCTTTTATACATGATTTTTAAATACAAAACCAGTGTACACACACACACACACACGCTTTTGGTGGCCTGAGCAGATATCTACAAGCAATGTTTGGCTGGTTGCAATAAATTTGTACATCTCTCTGGAGCTTATAAATGCACTGGTGGTACATTAAGCAGCAGATACTGTCAACACAACCAGCAGTGACATGCCTGAAGCCCCAGGTGAGCACTGCAGTCGTGTGCAGTGCCACATGTGCTGTGTCACCTCTGGGCTTGCCCTGGAGGGGTGAGAGGTGGGGACTGCAGCATCCAGCAGCACAGAAGGCTGGCAGGGCCACAGAGGTACCTAAGGCCGTTACAGTAATGGCACAAACACACAGACAGACAAAGGAGTTACCTGATGCAATGGTCCAGATGCTGGAGAGGAACAGGCAAGAGACCATCATGATCTCAGCTATATGCTCAGCGAGATGAGCGAGCGACTGATGCATCGAGTGTGACTTCCCCCTTTTTATACACTGCGCTCGTACTCTAGGGACATTCCCAGTGCCTTCAGCTACAGTAAGAGGGACCTCATAAAAACTTCCTTCCCCTCTGACACTCAGCTGAATAACAAAATTCTGGGGGGACATGACAACAAATGTCAGTCAGAAACTGATGATTTCCCAGCGGGGCTGCCACACAGGCAGGGGTAATGGGTTTTTCACAAGCACCTTTTCCATAAGGTTGGGTTTTCACAAGTGCCTAAATACAAACACAGATTTCTAACCTGGCTGACCAGGGTCTGTGGGTTGCAGGATGAAAGGCCACCTTGGTCCTGACCTGAGCTCTAGGAAAGGAGTTTGGATCAGTAGTCATGCTGCAATGAGTAGTGCAAATGTCCCCGACTCAGAGGACCCAGTTAGATTTCTGCACCCTTTGTGTAAGTCATTGGACACCCAGGAGCTGCTGATGCTGCTGTAACACAACTCTTTTTCTAGGTTAAGGAGACCAGAGCAAGCCAAGTACCAGACCCAGGACCTAGGTCATGTTGCCTCAGAGAAAAAGCAGAGCTTTGTTCTCCGCTTTCTTCCACTGAGGTTGGCCCCATCTCCAGAGATCCATGATCCCTCCCTAACCCCGTCCCTAGGAAAGACGGGGCTGCTGTCCCACAAGGAAACCCTTGCTCTCCACCCTCACTTGAGATGACATTAAAATAGGTGACACAGCTGGTTTGAGCCACTGTTTTTGTGCACTTCTGCTCTGTCATTGTTACTCCTGTGTTTCCCTTTTCTCTGTGGGTTGCGATCATATTGCTGAAACCAGCCAAACCCTCAGCCCACGGGTGGCTCACACACCGCACAGTGGGGCAGCCAGCCACTGACACCTCATGTGCTAATCAAACTTCTACTGGTAAACTGTGTTTCATGTTTCTGCTTTCTGATGAGGTGGCTTCCAGTTTTGAAAATTCTTACTACTCCAAATGACTACGATTGCAACTAAAATGTTTTCTTTCAGTTGAATGGCTGCACAGATTAGCCTTGAGTCATGCAAATAGTTTGGGGGAAGCCAACGGGCCCAAGTCATAACTTCACACCAAAAATTCTCAGACGTACTTACACATTTGCAGTTCCTTGTCTCTTCCCAAGAGGTAATTAATCTGAAAACAGAAACAGCTCGGGTATCAGTATGTCTGTAAAGAAACATTTTTGATGTGCTTTTGAGTAGGTTCAGTAATTAATTCCCATCAGTCTGCAAATTGCAATTGGTTCATACTATTGCCTTTTTCATTTGAGGTATCTTGTTTTCCTTTCCTTGAGTTATTTTCATAGTTGCATTTTCATGCAAAACTTCTGGAAGGGCATTCTGGACTGATCAAAATGTGAAATCAACGTAAAAATGGTTCTTGTGTGGTTTCCCAGACCATTTTACAGCTATTAAGCAATATAATTAGCTCCAACAGGCTCTGGACCAAGACTCAGGAACAAGTCAGACAGAAGGCTGCTAGCCCCAAAAAGGAGATTCACAAGCAAGTATCTAATTTCTGATTGCCAGCCTCTCAGAACTTCCAAAACTGAAAAGAACCCCCCCCCAAACCCACAACCCATTAAAATTTGCTGACACTACATCCTTTTGCAGCACAGTCTCTTAGGAGGGTGCAAATGATCTCTTTAAAGATTGATTACAGGCTTTGTTTATCTCCTCATCTTCATTCTGCTACAATTTTGAAACAGTAGTTTAACAGGAGAACTTTCCACAAGCTTGCAGACACTGTCCTTATAGCTGACACCACTTAGTGATCACAAAAGGAACTGCACTGGATTTTTAAAAGAATCACAAGCCCAGCTGATCTATAGGAAATGTTTGTGTCAACTTTACCCGTCGTATTGTCTGTTAGAAACATTCTAATCTTCCAAAACCCTGAAATCTGTGTGCTGCTAGAGAAAACACTTCCTGAAAAAATCCTTCAGTCTTAACAAAGAACAGAGATGGGAAAAATGGTGGGAAAAATTTGTTGGCTCCGTTTGCAGCACCCCTGTATACCCAGCATAACTAGTGATAAAAGCCATGTGTTCTGGCTGCTCTTTCCAAGCTCTGCCTTTTTCCAGGTTCTGAGCACATCTGACTGCTGCAGCATCTCTGTCTGATCCCGTCCCTTTCTCCAGGGACCTGGCAACATCAGCACTTGATTAATTACTTTCAACATGAGGCAGGCAGAAATATGAGATCCACTCATTAACCCCACCACTTCTTTAAGTTTTGTGAGTGTATCTTTAAGTGCATATGTTCAGGCAGTTCCTACTCTGTTCATCTTTACATAGACTTTTGATGGATTACAGACCTCTTTCTTCCTTACAGATCTCATGCTCTTCTGCTTCAGTTGCACAGCATCTTCATTTCTGAGAACTGCACACCATGCCTGAGCATCAGTCATGTTTTAAAGTCAGCGAAAGCTTAGGAATAAATCAGGCAGAAGATTGTTCTGCAACCACTGCTTGAAAAACCCAGTGATTCCCATTCGTTTCCTCCTTTCTGCTTCACCAGGGTGTGCTCTCTAGTTCCCAGTAAATCCAAAAATGACATACAAGAATTAATTGCACAGTCATGAAATGCCAACGTTTCCCAACAGCCCAAATGACTAATGAAGTTGATAACTCACACAGATGAACTTTCAGAAAATGTTCCCGATGGGAACCACTCAGGCACAGTCGGAGTGCAAAACCGACTGTTTGCCAACCATCAGTCTAAACCACTGTTTTTTCAACCACCCAAACCCAGGTTAGCAACTGGGCAGCTGCCTACCTTGTCAGCAGGATTCGGTGCCACCTCTCAAGGCATTTTCTGTAAAGAGAACAAAACAGATAGGGGTGATTTCATTCACTTGTGATTTGTACTTACTTTTGGAGTTTGGTTCTCTGGTACTAGTAGTAGGTACAACAATTGGGAAGCAGCTTGTCAAATGCAAACGAACATCTCTGGAGCTTTATAACATGTTTGTAGGTAATGCCTGGATATGGCAAATCCCTCCCCATCTCCACTGAGTTTGGAGAGCTGCAGTACACTGGGGTTAAGACAGTATCTGTATCTAGAAACATATGCTCCAGCCTATGTCACTGCACCAGGGGGAGCTGCAGCAGGACCTGCAGTCCACAGCCCAGTGTTGCTGCAGGACTGAGGGGTGCTCATTTGAACTGGGTTTGGATTAGAGTTAGGGTCCACAAACACAGGGTGTACCCTAAGGTCCACCCTTAGGTCTGTATCCACAGTCACAACTGTTTATCCTTGGTCATGTTTGGGTTGGAGGTACTTGATTTGTGATCTCCCCCCAAACTGGACTCCCTCTCTCTGCCAACACACTGCTGTCAGCTAAAAGTTAGAGCTGCTGGTGCTGAAATGCAGTGTGGGACTGCCTAGTAAAGTGCAAAAGAGAAGCAAAGGAGGGGGCTAATAAAGCTTGTGGTGGTGTACATCTATCTGCAAAACTACATGTTCCCAGGGGACAGCACAAGTTGTCAAACTATCCTGTTAAGTGCCCAACCCTTCTTTTACCTCTGAGTTTTGATGAAATTGCTTCAGACACCTAAAGTCTTACAGAGATTTTTTTTTTCTTTTCCAGCAATGTATCACAATTAGAATGTGTAAACAAAAATTTGCTCATTTTCTAGACCACCACCCCTGCAAATAGTATTTCTGGTTCTTTTATTTTATTTCTTCCTTATAGCTCAGGAGGAAGAGAAAGGGATAAAAATTATTGAAAAAAAAAAAAGGAGAGGAAGAAGCAAAAAAAGACCACACTGGAAAGCTTTGGTAGGAAAGGCTGTGCTTCGTTGGGGTTTGAAGTGTTTGGTTTGTGCCATTCAGTGTGTCACACCATTTCTCAGAAGAGAGAGATGGCCAGGCATGTGTTTTCCTCTTGCCAAAAAACACCCTAAGTTGCTATTTTTGGTCAAGGGAACTTAGAGGAGTCCATGCTGCAACCCCCTAGTCGCTTCATGAAGGTCATCAGCACCAGCACACACACCAGTGTCTCAGGAAGCCACATCACTCATCCATTCCACCCTTCTTCCTCTCCCACCCCCACTTAAAATGTTTTCATGCAGCGGAGGCTTTGGGGTGATTTTGGTTTTTTTCAGGTGAACAACATCTAGGTCCTGCGTATGTCTGACAGTGTGAGAGATAATGAGCTGCTTTGGTCACTGAGTTTCATTCTGTAACACAGACAGTACAGAAAACAATCTAGCCAGAAAGGAAACCGCACCAAAATTGGCTACCCAAAGTGCAGAGATCCAGTGGAAGCATGGGAAACTTCCTACCAAAAATAAGGTAGGTCCAATACAACTTTATATTTAATTACTAAACAAGGCGATTAAGAGATGGATTCCATTAAAATTGGAGCAAATAAGACCTTCAATGAATCAGACTTAAGGGACCACGTAAGGCACCGGGAGGAGCCTCTTGATTAAAGAAAGGTAATTTAGAAAGCAAATTAGGACGAACAATATAGTTCTTAGTATGTCAAAGAGTATTACCTCAGGATGATTTTTAAGGAGGTGACTTCATCTGTAGGCTCCCAGCATGGAGAGCCTGCTGAAGGGAGGACGGGTGTTCATCCTGGTGAGGAACACAAGGAACAGAAAGTCCTTGTCATCTGCTCCAAGTTTCCAGGAAGGAAAACTGCATTTAGAGGTTCACTTTGCCATCTCTTATCTGTTGGCACCATATCTCATAGAGATAAGCTTTTATATAAACTATAAAAAAATAGATTAAACTGTACAATGTATTTAAATGCTGTACATGGGATACATAAGTATGCTATAGTTATGGACAACAGTGGTTAGGAATAGATTATCTCCTAAGGAGCTGTGAAGACAGAGGAGGATACTCCGCAGAAGCCACCTAGGACAGGTAGAAAATTCCCTTTCTTTTCCCTTGTTTTCTGAAAGAAAGAAAAGGTCTTGCAGTCTCTAAGTGCTGTATCCTGACTGCTTACTTGGTCTTATGGAGCTCAGATGAGGCACTCCATTGCCAAAATTAAACGTTCTGCTTGTTTCCAAAGAGAATCCATCCCTCATCTCCCTGCAGGTCTGTGTCCAGACATCTAAGTCATGACCACTTTACCTGGTCTTGAGGGAAAGGGCAAAAGTCCCCAGAGCATGAAGCCTTACAAAAGCAGTTTGAGTCAAAGCCAGCAAAATCCATGTGATGCTGGTGGGTCCTCACCTGTGTTAGCAAGGAGCAGAGATGAGCTCACGTGCCTTCAGGGTCTCAGCTCCAGGCTCTTTGCTCCCAGGCTTGCAAATACCCACTGCTTTAAGTGGCTGTGTCACACTTACAAGTGGGACTTCTGATCCTTTTGAAATCATTCCTGACTGCTTTTTAGGAGAAGGAATCGTAACTGTGAGCAAGGTTTTTGTAAAGCAGATTTTTCCTTCTACCTTGATAAGGCCATGAACCCCATATCCCCCATGAGAGCAGAAGGGAGGAAGGGCCACTACTGTACAAGGCATCACCAGCGTGGTGCTGTGTCCCAGCCTGTGCTCATCCACACTGCATTTTCCTCACTGTCAAAAACTCTAACAAATCACTGCCGAGAGAAGTAACTCAGGGAGAGCACTGACCAGCTGCCCTTGCAGGACAGAAACTGTAATTCATCTCTCCAGCTCCTGTCAAGGAGCTGTGCCAGCCTGGTGTGACTTTTGTGTAGCATGTCACTCCTCTGTCATAGCTGCCCAACTGATGATGAAGTCGCATCTTTCGGAAAAATCATAGACTTTGTGAAAGTTCAGAGTAATGGAGAAATAACAAGGGTAGGGGTTTTTTTTGTCTGTTTATGGGTTTTTTTTCAGAGAAACAGCCATACCTCAGCGACCTTGCAAAGTTCTGGTGCTGCAGAGGTCTAGTCCTGGCTGCTGCTGCTGCTCACTAGGTAGCATGAGAGGCAGAGACTGGAGGTTAGCTAGCAAGGGCTCCTCGGCTCTGCAGCACTGGGCAAGCTCAGAGCCTGCCTAAAGAAAAAGCTCAGGTTACAACATAAAATTTGCATGAAACTTGTAGCAGTCAGCCCATCCACACCAAATTCCTAAGGAATGAGGCTCATGTGGGTACATCAGCCAGCTGTCAGCATCTCTCCTGAGTAACTTGAACCAGACCTGGGGAAAAAAAAAAAAGTAAATGGGCACCTACAGGTGGGGTGGTATCTACAAGGCTTGGGAAAATTGGCAGTTGGGTGGAGGAAATAATCCCAAATTATCACTCCTGTGAGACTGGCAGGAAAAGTTCATCAGCTTCAGGTGAATTAGTCTGTGTGTAGGTGCTGGCCAACCATGGCCGGTGGGGCCCCAAGACGGAGGGGACAGGGCCAATTACAGGGGTGACAAGAATTAAAATGTCCTGAAGTGATGGGGCATTGAGCCTTTTTTGCCATGCAGCCAGACACAGAGCAAGGATGACACCTTTTCGCTTGATTGGATGTGGGGGTTTTGAGGTATGGAGTTTTGTGTCAGAGGTGGTGGGTTTAAGGAGTAAATTAGGAACTGCATATTTCTGGAGGAAGGTCCAGCTGTTTCTGGACCAGTAACCTCTCACTGAGGGACACCAAGCTAGATGGAGACAAGAGCTGCAGCAGCTCCCCACTGAAGCCCTTACTCCTGAAAGCTGGTGCTGTCAAGTCCCACAGCAGGGCAGAGAAGCATCATATTTCTGGAAGCAGATGGGGCTGGTGACACCCCTCATAAAGGTGGCTCAGTGAGTCCCTGTGTGACCTGACCAGCAGATTCCCACTACCTCTGCCCAAGAAGTCCCCCTTCATGGACAGAAAGTGCACCTGCTGCCTTGTCTCTTGGCCCTTAGGCAGTTGGATCAAAGCAAAATCAGATTGAAGGTAATCTTAATTTCAGGTGTACAAAGCAGACCTAACACAAACTTGAGCTTTTAATAGTAGGTGCTTAATGCTGCAGCTGCTGGGAGAAAATGTTGCAGATTTCAGACCCCATCATTTATCCATAGCCTCTGCTGCTTCCTCTAATTAATTTCTTGACTGTCTTTCCTTCTTCCTATACATCCCCAAGTCTGCCACTTCATCTCTTCTGTTTGAAGAGTTCACTTTTAAGCAGCACTTCTATATTTGGTTTGACCACTTCCTGAGCAAGACAGCTCATGCAGCCGCTCTGCAAAGAGCAAAGTGAAACTATAGAAAGAAAGAAAGAAAAGGAATTTTGCCTTTGTTTTCATTTTAATAGTTGAGTCATATTTCTCCTCTTTTGAGACTGCTGGTCAGAACTATTTCCCAGCATTTTCTGTGATAAAGCTATGCCTTCAATTGCCTCTAAAAAACCCCACTAAGATCCAACCCCAGAACCACTCCAACCAGCCCAAGCAAGTTGGGCTCCCTTCCTCCAGCTGCTGGGGACCTGCCCCAGAGAGTCACCATGTCTGTAGCATGAATTCAGATGCTGAGAAATGCTTTCAATTCTCAGACCACGCGACGTGTTTTCCCACAGGATTACATATGATTGACTAAATTAGAATTTATCTGGGAGCTGTGCAGCAGTTTACAGGTCTAATTTGCTAGAGGAACATGTGCTATTTATCTTTTGACAGTCCAGGGGAAGAGCTAACTAAGCCCAACAGCCTTTCCACCTGAGGAAGGGACTAAAAAATGAGAAGCCAAGTCAATACAAACAAGAAAAAGGGGAATAAATAATGGTCAGGAAACAAAAATACTTATATCAAACTCACAGTGTCTGACAGTTACAACAGACTCCTAATGTGAATAATGT
This sequence comes from Myiozetetes cayanensis, assembly GCF_022539395.1. NCBI lineage: Eukaryota > Metazoa > Chordata > Aves > Passeriformes > Tyrannidae > Myiozetetes > Myiozetetes cayanensis. Next base: position 16,061,742 of record NW_026087742.1, read on the forward strand.
GTATTATAAACATACGTGCATATTTTGTTTTAAATATATCTCATAGGGATTCTAGGACTGAATTGTATGAAACAGTCCCCTGGCATCTCCAACAAAGCTAGAGGAGTTTGTGCTCAGTGTAGGAAAAACACTATATATAATTCAAAGAAAATCAAGTAGGCAACCTGGAACAAGGTAGGATTATAGCTTTATTTTTAGACACAGATATTAATGAAAGCAATCTAAATTCTTCCACTAAGCAGAAAGTTGGGAAGTTTACTAATATTTTCAAAACTTTCTGCTACTCTTATAAAAGCACCAGAGGCACGTATAGAAAGAAATTATTTCAGGCAAGTTGCAGAACATGGGTAGTATATAAAAGAAATGAGACCTAAGAACACACATTTAGCAAGGAAAGTATCGACAACAACAAAGAATCATGGCATTAGCTATTTGCCTCAGTCCTGGGAAAGAAAGAGCATATGCAAATAAGCAATTAGAGACGTAGTCATAACGTACCTCCACCAGCAAGCTGGGCATAATTCCCAAGTTCATATGACTTCGCAGCTTTACACCCCTTAGTGCATTTTTATTATATATATAAATCTAACATATAAATATTAACAGTATGTTGCAAAACGTTTGTAAATTACAGGCATTTTACAAGCACAACATTTTAAACTGTAAGCGATAGCACACGCCCCAGCAAGCCTAGTTCTTATTACCAAGAAGCAGGGTAGCAGCCATCTGAACATAATGTAAAGGCTCTAACTTTGCCAAATAACTTCAGGACCTAAACCTGGAAGTATAGTCTTCTGCTTGAAACAGCAAGGAATTATTTCAGCTGCTGGAGACAGATGTACCAGAAGCTGTTGTGTCTGCTAGCCTTGCACTCACCCCTGTGTTTGCAAGTTGTGTTGCACAACTGCTGTGTTCTTCTTCCTTTGCTTTTCACCAAGAGACACTAAAGGTCAGATTGATGCAGATCATTTGTGGGAGCATGAGACTGGTTCTCCCCTATCTCTCCCCAATATTTACTGCTCACTCACTCATCTAGAGGTACTTAATACATACAAGTCCAGAAAGGCTGATTGCTCCTCAAAACTACAGATTTTGCTGAGGTACTGCCAGGTTCCCCATGGGGACACAGGCCATACTTCCCAAGAATAGCTACGTGCTGTAACACATGCCAACAGCTTGTCCCTGCCATCCTTCCATCCTAGGAGCCGTGATCTGTGCCTCTACACCCCTGTGACAGCCCCTGCTCCTGCAGGCTTCCAGGGCAGAGCTGGGTGCCTTACCAGGGACTGCCTTCAGGGGAGAACAGCAGCAGAGAAGCTAAATAAAGTGCCTTATCCAAAAAGCTGGAGAAGGGGTCTCTCTACGGGACCACAGGTGCCCATGGGTTGGCAGTGGGAAGGGAGGACTATGAAGGGCCAGACCTACCTGCTCACCTTTATTTCCATGCTCTAGGTGGAAAGTACCCATCCCAATCAGGAGAAAAAGATATTCCCACAAACAAAGTAAGTAAACAGGCTCCTTGAGCACCTTGGGGGTGATGTGGAGTTGCATGGGTGGGGGCAAGGGGGAGCTCTCTGCCAGCATCCAGCATCGCTGCAGAGGCAGTGGGCAGCACCCATGGCCAGGCATTTTGCATCCCATCCAAGGGAAACCTCCTTGCATCCAGTGGGGGATACCTGCCCTCTTGGTGCCCCACCATGCTAGATTATCTGGGGCCTCTTGTCTGTTTTGTTTCTGGAGAAGGCAGCATGAGGGGACAGCCATCCCCTCCCGCTACGAAATTGTGTGTGCCTCAGCCACCACTCTGCAGCTGCCTCCTGCAGTGGTGAACTGGGTCTTCCTACGTCACAGCCGGACCCACAGCATTGCAAGCACTCAAACCACGGTGGGGGAAGCTTCTGCTGTGCCCCTGTTTCATCCCCTGCAAATGAGGTGGGGGGCTGCTGAAGGAAGTGGTCTGCCAGCACAGCACAGCCTGCATTTGGTCACACACCAGCCCCCATTCCCCGTACACAAGCACAGTTTAGAACTTTCTCTAAACAGATGTCAGTATGACATATTCTCCTAATAAAACAGTTTCTGCATATTGAATACGCAAATAGGGAAGACTCACATGATAGCCAGGATCACATGCGATCATGTGAATCAGGAGGTCTTGGTTTCGATTCAGACTGCTACATTTTCCTTCTGTGGGTAAAGCCATTCATGTAGCAAAGATATAATACTTTTACCATTTTCACGAGCTGCAGTATTTGCTTAGCAAAAAACAGCTTCTTGTTAGTCATTTACATCAGCAATTTCATGGCAGTGTTTAGGCAGCACAATAATGTTTGAAAACACCTTAAATTCTCTAAGATAGCAGCTTAACACAATACTGAGAGACTGATGTCTCTCCTTCTGTCAGGTTGCAAAACAAGTATGTTTAAAAATCCCATTATCTTATGCAAAAGTGAAAACTCAGCTCTAAAATTTTACAGGAGCCATCCATAGTTCAATCAACCTCCTAACAAGAACCAACTAGACTGATAAAAACAAGGCTGAGAGAAAGCATGATGCAAATGACAGCCCTCTGCCATTTAGATACTTATGGGACAGAGAGATGAATTTCCAGAAGGGCTCAAGCCTGTCAGACCTGTGCACACAAACACCCAGCACACAGTCAGGCATGTGGTGCATCACGTAGAGCCTCTGTGCCCCAGTGCCCAGCCAGTGATCCCAGGCACAATTCAGGCTCCATTGGCCATAGAGCTAAAACGGAGAACGAGCAAGCAAGAACTTCCATTTCTAAGACAGACATGGACAACTGATTTCGGTTAATTAAACCTCCTAAAGCAAAACAACAAAAAGAAAAACCCACCAAGGTTGCAAATCTAGGTTTTATTAAGGCCGTTGAGCACTGCTGCATGACACAAGTGTGTGCTAAACTAGAGATAAAGCTTGAAAAGTCATCAGGTTTATTTAGCCCTCAGAGATTCAGCTCTTTCCCCAACTAATGCCACGTGAGCTCATGCTTTTGCACAGCCTGTGCTCAGTCTGTAGCTAAGTCCTGTGCTGCTGAAAATCCTTGTCTCATGTTGCTGCACCAAAGCATGACAATCACATGTGTTTTCTTCCTCTCTCCTCAGCACAGACCTACAGCTATCCATCAAGTACCATGAAGGTAAAGACTAAAAGCAATTGATTTTTTTTTTTTTTTTTTTTTTTTGCTGCTCTCTGGGGCAATTGAGTCAAAACATTAACTTATCAGAAAGATGTGGTGTCCATCATGTTCCCGTGGGAGAGAGAAAAGCCCGTAATCAGACTATTTGCTTGGGACAGAGAAAAGCATCAGTTTAAGCCTATGTAAAAATAAGTGTATGCACATAAAACTCTTAACACCGATACTCAGCTGCACTCTTGGGCAGCCAGCAGCCAAACAGGCTGCAGCACTCACTCATAATTTCTGAGGCTTGCTGTAATGCTGCCTGGCCCAAATCAGACAATTCAGGAGGCTGAACCTTGTTATCATGTCCTGGGTGAGTGTCCCCAGTGACTGCACAAGTTACAGCTGGGGAGGTGCTTTTCTGTCCTCTACCACCTTCCCTTCTCCCTTCAGCTTTCTGGTAACCAGCGTAGCCTCTCTTGACTACTGACATGTTTCCACAAAAAGTTTCAGTTTCAACATGACATTTTCTAATCATTGAATTGGACTATTGCCAACCAGGCTTAGTAATAAAGGAAGTCTTCTGTTGAAAAACAAAGGGAAATTTAATCCTTTGAGGCTTAAAGGTTAATCTTTACACTGTAAATGTAATGTAAATGTAAATTTGTTGATGCCTCAACAAATGGCTAAGTCTCTGTTGGAACAGAATAAGGTTTCCCTTTCCAATGTCCCACTGACTGTAGAAGGAAGAAAAGAAAAAAAAAATAACCAAGCAAACATGCCCTTTCAGGTTGCATATTTAGTTTCTTATAAACCATTGCAACACAGAAAAGACTGCTAAACACTTTGCCCCGTCCCAGCTGCCTCCCTGCTTTAGGGTTAGGTTTAGGAGTTCTGGCAATGCACCCCAAGGTAATTTAAGAGGTAACTCCATAAGCTGGTATGTTCCCTGCTTCTGTGCCTGAACTTATCATCCAAGAGGGCAGGGATGGGGAACAGCCACTTCTCAGTCTTGTGTGGTTGTTTGTCTTTGTTAATATGCTGGGCTCCTAGAGGCAGCAGCTGAGTACTTGTGGTTTGCTACCTCTGCTTTGTAAATAGTTCATTTTAGCAGAGGGTTAGTGAAGTCGCCTCGAGTCCCTGATGACGAACAATCAGCAGAAGCCCTATGTACCACAGAACAAAACACTGCCATTTAGCAGCCTAACTGGGTTCTTTTAGGTGTTTTTTTTTAAATAAAGATGACATCAGTAAAACAAAAGTTGGTGTCCAGCAGATAAGTGGGTGTTTAGAAGAAAATTTTGAAGAAGATGGGCAAGATGACAGAAAACAGCGTGATGAAATGAGTTCATCGTTTGTATATGTAAGTGTGGGATGGACTGTGGGGTAAGAGGAGGGGGTGGAACTGTAATGGGGAACCTGCCAAGTAGCTGTCAAGTTCTGAGAGTTTTTGGAGTTCTGAGGAAAAGCTCCAGAGCATGGTTCAAAGACAGTCCCAGGAATTAGTGCAATAAGAAAGATGTCCTTTCTGAGCGTTCCACTTAGCCTGTGAATAATTAAGGTCTTCACTCTTGCTCCTCCTACACCATCAGCACGTGGGAGAAACGAGTCCACCTCTGCACTTTGATCTCCCCGCTGATAAGAGAAGGTTGATAATAATAGCCTTTTAGAACACAGAGCCTGGAAGGATTCTGGGAAATTTGGCTATGAGCAAGTCTTGGTTAGATACCTGTATGTTTGACAGACAAGAGGTGCTCCAGACTTCACTCAGTGGACTGGGAGCCAGTCACTCGTTAAAATTAAGAGCCTACCTATTCTCATTTTATAGGCACATTAAAAGAAACACTGCTGTCCTCCCAATTCTTTGCAATCATGACTCGGTGAGGAGAGAGCCATGCACTTGCAGATAGGCAGGAAATTCCTTTTCTTAGGCAAGTCTACCCTGATCACTCTGATCCTTAAAATTTCTGGAATTTCTAAATCTCAAAATTTTATAAAACCTCAAATAAAAACTCAGGATTTATTTTCAGTGAAGTCTTCTCAAGGTCAGGAGATCTTTCACACCAAGGAGAATCTATAAGACAATATGATTTACATAAGCTTGGAAAATCTGAAACAAATTCTGCAGGAATTTTGTTCTAAGAATTCTTTCTCACTTCTAGGTTTGAAAAATAAAATCTAACCTTTTGGGTTTTTTCACCCATGAAGCAGAGACCATTATTCCACTTACAGGGTGTGAAAGGTAGCTACAACTGTCATGTGAACCCAGTAACACTCACTAGAAACACTGTCACTACTGAGGACAATCACTATAAAGCCTCTACTTACTCACTGGTTTCACTAACCAGTGGGTTCAAATCAAGAACACCAGGGCAAACAAATTTTTAACTTCTGACTCCAAGTACTTAATCACTTCACATTGTCCCTTTAGATTTAATGAGTCATCCTGCAAGCTATTTAGATGCACAATCACCCACAACCCATTAGCAAACACCTTCAAGAGGCAAAAGGAAGGACAAGTCTAAACAAAGTTGGGAAAGCATTTGCCCACACAACCTTACCTCCTCTGCTAATGGCTCTTACAGAAATTACAGCAGACAGGAGTTAGAGAATATTCTGAGTTGGAAGGGACTCTTCTTTCTTCTCCCTCTGTTTTCACAGAGGGCATTAGATGAGGACTGCCAGGGAAGGGATTAACGATGGTTTCATCTCCAGTGAGGCCAGGGCCCCTTCCAGGACAGCGTTGTCTCCTGCACAGACACACGCAACACACACTTGGGGTCCTAGACCCTACAGTCTCTCTGGCAACTGGCTGTGACTCCTCTATCCCTTCCTTTATTCCTCTGTTTTCTTATGCATTTTACTCTGCAAATCACCCTGAACCCTCCCCTAAATATCCCATGTTAAGTCTTGTGCAAATCCCAAATGCTCTCCCTTCACATAAATCGATAAAATGTCCCATGTAACTCTCCCTCCACCCCCATCAGCTCCCATTCACTGGTTGGGTGGATGTCACCGTGGGCTCACCGGGATGATCTCCCTTATGGGACAGCCCCAGGGGGAGTTGGGGCAGGGAGTGATTCAGGCTGCTCGGCTGCAGTTGTGCTGCTGTGCTCCCTCACGTGGTGATGAGAATTTACCACATAACCCGCTGCTGGCAGTGCTGGTTCCTCAGGACACCAGTCAGGCCTTCACGCTCCACCCACACCAGGTGTCCATGTGTTTCTGTACAGTAGGGAAATGACTGTGGATTCACAAACCCTTCTTGGTACTGTGTATATTGGTCAATAGCACTGCAGGAGCGTAGAAGCTATACTAGGTTTGTTCAGCTTCTTCAGGGTATAATTGTGTTGAGCTTCACTCTTTCTCCTTCTCCCATTCCCACCCTCAGGAACACGTTGCCAAAAGAGATTCTGTGAATTCCAGCGAGCTGTGGTACTCAACTCTCAGCCACAGTGTAAAACATGAAGGGTCCGAGATTGACTGCAATAGTTGGACAGAATATGCCCTTGTCCAAGTGCCCAAGGAGAAGGAAACTATCACCAGCCCTGAAGAGCACAGTGAATATGATGATGTCCTGGTGCTTAGAAGGCACTCTTTAACTTGAGTGTGTGCAGCCATGATAACCATCTTACCTTGGCTGTCAGGTCCTCAAACAAGCAAGTCTCTCTCAGCCCCAAGCTTATGCATTAGGATACATCTACCAGTTATTTTCCCATGAGACAAACCTGTCCATGAAAGGGTGATTAGAGAAAGAAACATGGACAGGGTACAGCACTGGACAACTAAACCAGGAGGAATAAATAGCAGCTGCCACCATAAAGACAATGTTCCTCTATAGAAAATTAGGAGCTTCAATGTTAGAAGCAACTGAGTCTGCACCTTTTTCTGGACTTTTATAATACTTTTCAAAGGAGTCTTAAATAACTACTGATGCAAATCTCAAAAATGCAATAATAACAGGGTTATTTTGTATATCTGGGCGGTCTTTTATGTTTTAAATGAGAGCATAAGCCTTGTGTTAGGTGCACTTACGCTTTTTCAAAGTTTTTCTGTCCTGCTTGATTTATACCGTTGTACAAGGCACAATTTTTATAAATAACTCATTTCTCAAATTCCCCTCTTCCCCTTTTAATGTAATACTACTTATCTAAGAGTGAAGTCTTAATGAAGTTGGAATTAAATAAAAAACCCCAATAAACTGCATGCAAAACAAATATTACACGCCCTGAGTAGAGTGTGAATACTGATGCTGTCCAGGTGGTAACTACCTCTCAGTAGTAGAAGCCCAGGTGTTCTTCCATGACACAACTCTTCCAGCTCACTCCTGCCGGAGTCTCAGGTTTGGCTTTCTGCAATGCTAGAATATAACCTCCTCACAGCCCATCACTCCCCTGCAAGAAGTGTTTCTGGACATGCTCAAAGGTCTGAAACCGGTTATTCAGCTGTTTACCAGAGCTCATAAAGCGATTATGTGCCTGTGTTCTTGCTTAAGCACGGGTTTTTTTTCCTCCCTCCATTTTTGTAACAACACAGTTTGGAAGAAAGTGTTGTAGAGTTTTCCTGAGTTTAAGTCTTCCTTTGTCTGTGATGGCTGGCTGCAGCCCTGGCTTTATGGGGTAGTGCCTTTGCCACCACCACCTGTCATTTCAGTGCCAGGGGTGGTCCCACAGGTGAATGGCTGCCTGTAGCATGGAAGGACACACACTGCCTGCAGGTACTACCGCTCTGACAGGCAGCCGAGTCTGCCCAAAACTGGTACTGGCTGTTGTAGTTACACAGATGACTGACTACCTGCTATGGGATTTTAAAGGGCTGGTTGTACACTCTATAAGCTGCTTCTTAACAGCATCTCAGTTGTCTCAGTTGTTAAAGTATTACGCGCATTCCTTCTATTAAAATTCACGGTAAGCATCCACACAAAATATCTACCTTGATGAAAAAATGTGTTTTCACACTGCTGTGTCCCTAATGAATTGAATCCTAATTAATACAATCTGTAGACTGTAAAGTTGGATATTTCCTGTTTAATATCACGTCTTACTACAACTCCACCTTCTTCTTTCCTGGGGGTTAAGGTACTGGGGCAGAGCAGGATGGCTGGGTAAAAAAAATGAATGCTTATCTCCTTTTTTTTCTCAACTCTTAATGCTCATAGGGGTATCACCACAAAGTCTAATCACTACATTATTTTTCAGCTCTCAGAATTAAGATAAAGAAATGTTCAAGGATATATTCAGGCATCTTAGTAAGAGCAATAAGTTTGAGCAGCATCTCAATAGCAACTTATTTCTTTGCTGCTGGTACTTTCATAGCCTGCTGCTTTTGGGTACAAACCGTACAAGCATTGAAGTTTAACCTTCCCCAGTGTAAGAATCAAAAGGAATACCTCTTCTAGCTGTATGCTGCATAGAAAATTACAGCAAGAGAAAATATGGTTCTTACAGCCAATGCTACATCTTACAAATCAAGACGGGATCAGAATTAGCCACAAATAAGAGAGTCATGCAAACTACTAATTTGGTCCAGAACGTTTCCCAAGCTCAGATAAAACTCACGCAACAACAGCTATGTGTTTGAGTGTACAGCTCTGTCAGACAGATGCTTCAGACAGCTCTCAGCACTTACAATTCCAGAGGTTATTTTCCAGTTCAAACAGCTGAAAGACTGGAGCTTGAAAACAAACACTTTAGGACTAAAAATAATTTAATGCACAATAACATTGACAGAGTACTCCTTAAATAAAATAGTAATATTAGAAAAGAAAACACAATTTACCATAAGGTGTTTCTTAAAATACAAAATTTTTCTTAAAATAAATGTGTCTATCCAACAGCACTATACACTATACAGGCTATAAATAAATGACAAGAAGGTATACTTCACTAACATGGTAGTGAATACATTCCATTCTGCATAAAGTTAATGCTTCATTTTCAGGTTATTGCCAGTTACTGTCTATAACTCCACTGCCACGCTGGTCTGCATGGTCTGCTTCAGCACCTTGCTCTTGGCATTGATCCGTCTCATCTGATCTCTCATCAACAAGAACAACCATTTGCTGCCTTATTAAGGCAAAAGCCTTGCATCTGTTCATTTTTATCCCCACTGCTGGGACAGGGACTATAGCTAACGGAGTAGACTAGTTTGTCTTCAGATTTACAAACACAGGTCAAATATCTGTCTATTCACTAGTAGCAGTAGTTAATTATTAAAGCACACAGCTGATTTTACCCTTGAAAGATTCCTGTGACATTCAGATGCGTTAGTGAACAAGACATGTTTCTTCATGATGTTTCTTCCTTCTTTTCTATTTCACATTGAAGAAGAGAAAAATAGAGCAGATACCACCTTATCCAGGAAGACTCTAGGATGAATAAGGAGAGTTAAAGCTTCCTTGAGAATCTAGTGCAAAGGTCTTACATGTAATTAAAGAATACGTATATATATATGTGTGTGTGTATACATATATATATATATATAAAAGTTTTCAGGCTGTTTTACAAGGAAAGAGCAATGGGAAAACATGGCATATGATGAAGTTAGGAGGGGAAAAAGCAGCAACATGGGGGGAAGTGAGCATTAAGGGTGAAGCTGTGCAGATAATTTTAGATAAACCAAGAGAAAAAGAAAGCCATGTGCAAGACCACTTTTAAAGCTTGCACAGAGCATTCAGATTTAATCATAAGGCAAGACAGATTTAATCATAAGGCAAGACAAAGCAGAGCTTTCAAAGTCAACAGAGCATCAGAGAAGATACGTGATTTCCACCAGGGCAAACTGGATTGTTGAGGTATCAGGACAATAAAGAAGGAGGTAGTGGTGTTATAGGAGTGCAACACTTATAAAGATGTCACATATTCCATTTACAATATTGCACCATAGGCAGCATTTACGGGAAAACAACTTTAGGAGTGTTTCTACCTAATGAATAGCTCCCTGCCCTGGGATTACTAATAGATAGGAGATCCCATCTCTTCCAGGTGGTGATGAAGATGAGGAACTTTTCCATCATTTCTCTGAAAGTTAAAACAGTACAATATTAAAATTAAAATGAAACTTATATTATAATATGAGTTAATCATAATATACACTGAATGCTGAAGTATTGGTCTAGGATTATTCTGAAAGCACATAGGTTTGACTTCGTAAATTGGGGGTGGGGAAGCAGCTCCACAGCATTGTTTTCATTATAACTGCAAAGATCATGGGACTTTTATACTGGCATTTCTATCAAGACAAATATGAATTTGTTGGAATCACTGCCTAGTCACTGGTAGTCATTGGAACCACTGCTTAGAAAACCTAAGAGAATGAACATTTGGTGATTTTAAAAGGTATCTGTGTGCATAATAGATTAAAAAAACCAAACAAACCCCAAAACAAACAAACAAAAAACCCACAAAAATGACCCTCCAAAAAGACAAAAATTAGGAGTCTTTCTCATCCTTGATTGTGAAAAAAAAAATTGAGAAATTTAATCCCAAGTTACTTATCCTGTTTTACTTGCATTAAAATTTGGTTTGTAATTATTCAAAAATGAATGTACAATAAAGAGAAATATTTCTCATTATTTGTCTCCCCGCTATGGTACACATACATCTGAGGAGAATTTCTTTGTGTAGAGAAAATGTAAGAATAGATCCGAGACGTTAGGTTGGAGTCCACAGCTAACCTGTCTCATCACTCTTCCCTTTCTCATCAGATGACCTGGCACTGAATCCTCGGTAATAAGTTATGCACAGCAGGGCATTCTCAAAACTATTTTACAGTGTTCTTAATGTTGTTGTGCAAAATGTATTTCCTAACAAATCTCAACACCTTTCTAGAATTATTTCCATTCATTACCATAAATACTTCTGCTCTTTGTAAAAAACCACTTTCTGTAATGTACAGGACTTACATGTGAGAGAAGTTCGGTCAAGCTTTAACCCGTCACATTCAGATGTCCCAGGATTAAAAGTATCGTCTTCATCGTAAATATTCTGACGTAAAATGTTCCTTATAAAATCTGGGTTCATAAGGTTTTCCATAAATCCTTCTGTTGATGGTGGCACAGAAAACACTAGCTGATAAATTACACTGGAGCTTTCATTACTGAAAAACAAAGTCAGGTGTGAATGCCCTCAAGCTCCCCCTGGGTGTTTTATTTTTTTGAGAAGACTGACTTTACATACCAATGTTGACACGGATTTTTTTTTTTTTTTTAATGTTTTCTAAAGCAAAGCATTATAAAAGAAAACTGTCATCAAAGCTTCCAGTTTCCTCCTCCCCTCTCCTCCCTTCTCAGAACAGGTCTTGAAACTGAGCCCGTACTTGAAGCCAGCCAGACATGTTTTCAAATGCACAAAGGGCAATTGGACATGTGTCCTGATGGGGTGTGGTTTTCAGCACCCCTGCTTCACAAGTACACACCGATAAGAGGTGGTGTAATATCCTATAAATAGGTTGGCTAGGAGCCTGCAGAAAGGTCTGCTCTCCTGCCACCAGTACCTGGGACCACCCAGCTGCGCTCCTGGCTCAGCTCTGAAGTGGATTACACAAGCCAGCGAACGGGAGACCACCTCTGGAGATTTCACTGATTGTGGTCTACTACATCCACTGTCGACCATTCAACAGTTACATTTTGTGCTCACAGAATTGAAACATTACAAAAAGTAGCTGAATGTGAGAAAAAAGGAAACTAAGAGAGGCAGCAAGAGAGAGACATGCAAACAGGCAGAGGGGGAGAGATCAGCTGATCAGTGTATATGCAGAACTACACCTTTGTACTTCATGGTCTAATTCACAATTTTTAACTTAGAGGAAATAAGACTTAGAAGCTACAGTTCACCGTGGAACAGAGCTGGCATGCCCAGGGCTGGCAATGCGAGGGAGCAAAGTGTCCTCAGGACTGCCCCTTGTCATGTCCCAGGGGAGCTCTTTCTCTGTCCTTGCTCCCTCAAGGGCCTTGGGACTTTGCGAATTTACTTTCCTTGATTTTCTCCAGTCTTTACAATTCCTTTGTAATCCAGCATTTTCAGAACCGCTCGAGGAAGCTCACTGTCTTCCCTTACCTCTCTGCTATTTCTCCATGACAGGAGGCATGTATATTCTTGTTGCCTTTACCTCTTCTGGGAACAAAACAGTTCTCTCTGCCCCATGAACCTTGTTTTATTTATTTAAGACTATTTAGCCAAGTCAATTTTAAGTGTCTCCACCAATTAATTTTCCCTTTAATAAATATCCTTGAATATGTTTGTTAAGGGCTGCAACTGGGACCAAAAATAATAGAGATGATACTTTACAGCAATGAAATGCTACTGTCATATGCTATTAGCAGCATTTTCCATTTACACCAGAGAACCTTTTGATCTATAAACCTAACTTTCCCCCAAACAACCTATATATACACATGCCTATGTGTTTATCTCATCAAAAGCGTGTAATTTTCAGATAATTTTGGTGACAAATTGCTTACCTGAAAGAAATCACTTGAGCTGACCTAAAGTAACGTCCTAAAGCTGGAGATGAACTGTAGACCTCTGTTAGCTGGGATAGAGAAAAAAAAAAAAGAAAAAAAGAAAAACATATTTCATCTATTCAATCTCTCTTTTCCCTACAAAAAAACCCCACAGCAAATCATTCTTAGAAGATATCTTAGGGGCATAAACACAGGTACTGAAAGTCAAACATCAGCAAATATCTGCCCTGGAAGATGTACACAGTCCTTTTAAATTTGACAGAAAAGATAGTTGCACATTTGAGTGACTGCTATATAACCTTAACACAATAGAGGCACTCAGGGTGATCTAAAATCATGCACTCGTTGCCATGTGCAATTCATATGGTTAGGTTTGGGATTTAATCAGTGCCAAAAAGCTCTTCTAACTTTTACTTGGTAGAGGGAAGGGTTTCTCTACTGACGCTCCCTTTTCACGATGTCTAAATGAGCACTGCCATGTCTGCTGAGCTTATTTCACCTGAAACTAAGAACTGGGATGGCTTGATGGAAATTGCAGCTATAAACCCAGGTTGTCATTGTGTACTAATGAAAGAATGCAGCACACAAGATTTTCAGCACCTATTGGTTTTAAATGACTTTCACAAGCCCCTCCTAAATTATTCAATGATTCTGTGAAAAAGGTAAAGACTGTGTCCTAACCATTAGTCAAACGTGGTGGAAGAAAATCAGATGCTCTTTTTGTGCTTAAAAGCAGAAAACTCTGTTTTTCTAGATCAGGACTTTAAGAAGTAGAATTCAATTTTTTGTGTGGACTTGCTACTCAGAGAAACAGAAACTTCTTGAAAGGAAAAACACTGAAACTGTGTTGTAAGCAGAATCAACTTTGCCAAGAAACACATCAAGACATACCCTCTTAGTAATGTCCTCAGAGAAAACGTGTGGGAGACCACACATTAACTCCAATGTTCCCGAAAAATTGTGAAAACTTCCACTGTTTAGTAGTGCATCAGGATCCCAATAGTCATCCTCATCTGTGTAAACATCTAATAATCGAAAGGAGATGGAAAGGGAAGGAAAAAGTTCCGGTTAGCTGAAGTACTGAAAACAACCTTCTTGTCTTGCTCTGTGGTGGCTTTCTAACAAATTTCCTAGGTAAGGTCTGACTGGGAGTGACAGGAAGAAACTGCAAGTGTTAGACACCAGGTCAGTTATTACGGAGTCAGAACCACCTTATGGGAGAGTGTGTGTGTGTGTGTGTGTGTGTGGAGGGGGGAAGGGATGGATTGGACCTCACGGAGGTGGGGTGGTGTTGTGTCCCTCATGGCAGCCCCTGGACCCACATGGAGAAGCCCTGGAGTAGCTGCCAGTCACAAACAGCCCTTGGAAAACTGTAACACCCCACATCCTGCAGCCCCTAACCCAGCTCAGATTGGCAGGGACAGTGAGGACACTGCCCCTCACCCTGACCTGGAACCCCCAGAGTGGCTGGTGGTCAGAGATCCCCCTCAGGGGGTTTGGCCGGATAAAACCAGTGCAAATAAAACCAAGGGCATGTGTTTGCCTCCTGTCACGGCCCTGCCATTGGACTTGTGAGAGCTGGTCTCCTACAAGGCTTCAGTGGTAGCTGTGTGATCTGTCTCTCCCTCTTTCTCCTTCTCTCTTCTTGATCCCTCTGCTTCTCTTTCTCTGCTCCTTTCTTGATGCTTAAGGTGGTTTGGAGCTGGAGGGATTGTATCTTGATTTAAGTGTTGTTGGTTTACTGGATGTTAAGTGTTGTCAATTAATACATGCTGAGTACCTAGTACATGCTGAGTCAGTATTGTGGTGGAGTGTTTTTGTCTGGCTTGTGTGGTGTCCTTTTCAACTTTGGCCAAGTCCCCTTATTTGCTCCTCTAAATTAATAAAGAAATTCCTTGGGAACAAGCCCGTGGCTTATTCTCTTGATGCTATCTGGAGATATTAGTGAATCCTATATCTATATATTAAAGCAAAATTCCCAGCCAATCCTGTGAGCTGGTAGCTCCCTGGGCTTGGACTCTTACAGCAAGTCACCTGAAGAAAAGTGACAGCATGTGGAGGTCAAACACCCACCCCCATCAGCAAAAGTCAGCTGCCCTGGGAGCCTGGGTGACAATGACACCACCTGAGGGGATCTAAGTGATCCATGGCACTGGTTGCAATGTGACAAACATAATTTCCATCCTCATCCCCATATCTCTCCTCACAACATTTTCTCACCTAGCTACAAACTGGAATTGCCACCTGATCAGGATAGAAGTTGCTTGCTGCATGCTAAGATAAAAGCATTCACATCCACTACCCAACCCACCCAACCCACCAGACTCTGCAGTCAGTATCCTGGTCCCTTCAGCAGTTTAATGATAGAGTTTAAAGGATGCTATTGTTGCATTTGTGTTACATTAGACTGTAAGTATTGTACATTTGTATTATTGCAACCAAGAGTGAGATACTTACTAGAATAAAGAATTAGGCTGATGAGAATGACGAAGAAGATTACTAGAAATATTGAAGTTATAACCATCCACAGCTTACACTTCCAGAAAACTACTTTCCTGCATGACTTCCAGTGGTCTCTCTCCTAGTTATAAAAGGGAAGGACGTATTGATTAATGAAATAAGGCAAGAAAAAAATACTGAAGCAAGTCTCTACTGTCCCATTTAGAAACAAAAACCCCCCATAGATGGGAGAACCTCATAGGTAAGCAATGCCCTACACCAGGGGTTCCCACCCTTGACTACTGCTGCAGGTGGGAACGTAGACCTGCAGAAGGTGAAGGACTTTCACAGGAAGGCGGAAAACATTTAATTCCCATTTGTGCAGAATTTCCAACTCCTAAACTGCCCTTAAAGCCAAAGTACTACAAAGGTGTGTTCTTGGCTCCCTCTTTAACTACGTGAATTTGATTTGCATGTTCCACAAGCTGTCCTTTTAATGTTTTCCATCTCTCCCAACCAAAAAGGTGTCTGTAGAGGTATTTCCAAAATCATTCACCTTTGCAGTGTTGATGATGTCAATCTGCATAGCTGCTGGGTACCAGCACCAAAGCAAAGGGACTGCTATTGAATAGATGCTGTTGCATTATATCCACCATAAAATAGCTGAGACCTTTATAGCTGGCTCCCTTTTTCTTCAGAAGATGGGAAACTTGAAGGTTGTTGAGTATATTTAATAGAGAGTTTAATGGGAATCTCACCTGTTCTAGGAGACCACAAGAAAACTATCTCCAAAGTGATTGTGCACATTCATGTGGGAGAGAAAGGACAATACTTGCCTGATATTTAATTTTTAATACTATTTAAGACCATAGCAAGAATTAGTCTTTTAATTAGTTAACTTAGTGGTATGAATATTACAAAGCAAACAAACAAAACCCCAGAACCAACCAAACAATAAGAACCTCACTTAGGTGGCAAAGCAATACAGAAAATTTCAACTGCTTTGTTCCACAGCCAGAAGACTGAAGGAAGGGCTTGAATTCATAAGCAGATCATGCTGCCTTTTTATTCCTTCTCCTTCCTCCTCTCCATCCATCACAAACCCAGTAGTAAGCTCCACATCCTTTTTGACATTAGTACCAAGTAAGGAAAAGGTTGTCTAGGCCACACACATGCAGATTGGCAAGAGGCACTAATCCAGGTTACCTCCCTTCACTTTTTAAACTTTCTAAGAATCCAGCATAACAGAAAGGCTTTCACTGAATTTTACTGAATCCACTGACAGGCTAAAAGTTTTTGTGAGGGTGGCAGGTGGACAGGCAGAGAAAATGGACACTTACAGAAAGAGCTTACAAGAGTCATTTCTCCAGGAGCAGGGGCAGAAAAAGGGAAACACTCTCTGCACACAGAACTTTGCTTTGGTGGAGAACAAAGAGCAAAAACTGAATATGGTTTGACTTACAGCATGCTTTCAGTTGTTAAATAAAAACAATTATATGTATTTGTATTAATTTTTAAAATGTGTTAGAAGAAAGAAGCTTCAATTTAATACTTAAGACTAGCATATCATTTTGAATGTAAAAAAATTTTAAAAGCCAGTAACTATTGCCTAGAGTGCAACTTTGAAATCAGATATAGTGATAGCAGTTCAGACAGACAGCTGTCAAGCCCAAGTTTCGATTGGGCCGCCACGTGTTTAGACTATGACAAAGTGTAATTCTTAATCACACGGAGCAAACTGCCTTGATCTCAAGAAAACCTTCAGCTCTGCAACTAGTCCATGAGCCTCTGGGCAGTGCCCAGAGGCATCACAAGACTGCTGGGGGGAAGCAACAGCAGCAGAGAAAAATCTCTCCCTGATGGGCAGGGCAGTTCTCATTAACCTGCCACCTAACCAGAAAGCAAAGCAGGATAACTTTGCAGCAGTCCCTATAGGACAGGAAGCCAATTGCCAGAATCAGCAGAAACAGAGCTTGAATGAAAACTCAATTCTGAGAAGGGGAAGGATAAACTTAAGGGTAAAGTTTTGCAATATAGCCAAGCAGATCTAGCTCACCCCTGCCTCTCTTTCACCCTCTCCCGTTCCTCTTTGCACCTCCCTCAAATTTGTCTCACACTCTAGCAAGCTGACTCAGCTTACCAGGCCAAAGGAGAAGTAGCTGACCCCTGATACAGTAGAATAGATGGGGGTTTTGCCCAGCAAGTGGAATGGATCAGCACACAGAGATGATCAGTAGGGCTGGCACAAGGAAGCATTTGCAGTTACTCCACCAAGAGCAGGAAGGGAGGGGTGGTGTGACTAATACAGGCAGCTCTCAGGGGGGCTCAGCCATGCCTAGAGAAAAGTGGGAAACATCTTTGCTCTGTCACAAATTTTCCTGGAGTGAGTAATGTAAATCATTGCACAACAGTCACCTATGAACATACATTATATCTCTGCCAGAATTAGTGTGCTCTGTAGCTTTAAGCTAAGTACTGGAGCTACCGTCCCCAGGACTCATATGTTAGTCCTGACTGAGGCTTTGGAGCATTCTGTTAATACAATGTTAATACATAATGGTTAGTAACTGTGAATTACTCAAAGATAAAGAGAATCCAGAGTGCTCTGTTGGAGGACATTTTATTCTTGTTTTGGCAGCACTGTTTTCTGGTTAGTTTGTACTGAAGGGAAGCTTGGCTTTAAAATCGATTTCAACTTTTCCCCTTTCTGATTTTGATCCCAATCCCACTGAGAGCGCATGAAAATAGAAAGCAAAACTCAGGGTACCAAATATAACTTCAGTTCCTAAGTTAAAGCTTAAAATGCCACTCCAGTATTAGAACACCTCATTGATAAGAAGAGAAAAAGTAGGTTTTCAGCTCCTTTCCCTCTCCCTCAAACAGCAAACTGGACCCCCCCCAAGATGTTTCTGCAAAGTATCATTTCTCTTCCCGTGTAGTGTTTTCCCCAACAGCAACAATCTAATGAGCAAGTAAAATTCCTACCTTTCTCGTTCGAGCATTTAGAGGCTTGTCGTGATCAGGCTCGCTTTCCTCCACATTATCTTCTTGTAATTCAATAATCTCATGCTGCTGAGCAGAGCTTTGCCTTTTCATTTCTTCTGTCTCTGTGCGGGGACCTCTGTCTCTAAAGCGAGCACAGAGGCAACTCATTTCCTTCTGGTTTCAGGACAGTCAGAGTTCTGATCCGAGGCTGGAGACAGTAACAGGGAGAGTCGGGATAGTTTTCGCAGGAGTGGTCTCAAAACACTGATAGACAGGGGGAGTTCCTTGGAAGAACAAAAAAAAGGTGGCTGCACTAGCTGCAAACAGGAGGCAGAGGAAGTATCAATTTGCCCAGCCGTGAGAACTACAGTGCTCTCCTGTGCAATACTAGGTTTTCCAGTTTGCCAACCTTCCTGTACCAGCCCTTGACAAGCAAGTGACTAAAGCTTCAGCAACGTTATCGTTCGCTGAGGCGGTTTTGAAAGCAACCAGAGTGCTTTCCCTGCTGCTGTCAGCCAAAGCAATAAATTACTATTAATGTTATCCATGCAGCTAAACAGATGTGGTTCTGAACAGCATAAACTGAGTAAAGGATCATGTAGCTTGTGGTCTGCTTAGGCTGTGACTCTACCCACGCTTGTAATTCTGGTTTCCCTGTATGGACAAAAAAGAAATGAATGCTACTGATCTTTGTGCTGTGAACTGTCCTTTCTCTAGCTGGTTATACTGCCTAAAATCACATCTGGTGTTAAAGAACCATTTCTGTCTGTTAACATACGATCCAAACTAAAACTGAGAAGCTGCTTTCAGATAAAACAAACAAAAAAAACCAGCCCAAGAACACAAAGTACAGATCTGAGAAGAGGAAGGTGACCTTCAATTTCAACCTATGCTCTACAGGGCACGTTTTTACGAAGCAATCAGGGTGATCTGGTTTACATTAACTTCCCATGTGAACACTGCTGTGCACTTAAAGTCACTCACAACCACTTACTGCAGACAGGGCTGATTCCACCCCCAATCTCTCCACTATCCTTCATCCTACCTCCTCTTATTTCTGCTGTTCAGACTCCACCCTCATGTTTCTCCTTCCTCCCCACAGAGCATCTCTCTCCCCTCTGGATCTACAGGGCTGGGCACATAGCTGGTAACTGCATTCTTGCTTACTCTTTTGTTCCAGCACAGGGAGGATCATGCATTAAGAGCCAAACAAAGCCTCTCTCAGCAACTCCCTTCTCTGCTGCCTGGGTATCCAACTCAGACTACTGCTACTTCTTTTTCCTGCCAAAAGCTTGGGATGCTCTCTCTCCCCACCCTGCCACTTTGATTTTTTAAATTTTTGCAACTCATCTGGCTACTGATGCCCAGGGTTCAGATTCCTGATGTTGTGTCACAGCCACCCAGGCAAAGGCCCTCCATGGAACTGAGTACACGTCTTATGTTTATTCAGCAAGTAAAAAGAAATACAAACTGTATAACCCCATATTTTGGTTCTGAGAATCCTGAGGACTGAGGATGAAGCTGTGTGGTCATCAAGATTATAACATGTGTCTGGATCTACAAGATTTTACCTGGGACATCTTCACTAGAAAAGCGTTTCTCAGCTGGTTCTCAGTACACTGGCTGGAGACCAGCTTCATTTATATAATTTCCACTCACAGTAAAAGGCATTACCCTCCTACAGAATTGTCTGAAACCAAAACGGTTTTTCTAAGTCAAATGAGTTAATGATTATGGATCTCACCATGCACAGGCCAAAGTCCTTATTTTCTTTATATATCTGTGAAGGACCTCCTTAAAGTGTTGAGTTCCTTTCATCTGGGGGAATCTTCCACACTTGGTGCTCTTCTTGCATGTGAAGTGCCAGCCCTTCTGACCATGTTGCTGAGAAACTCTTAAATAAAATGAGAAGTCGAGAACTGGCCTGAACTCTCTGGGCTAGGCTTTTATCTAAAACAGAATAGCAGGAAAACTGTTTTCTTGCCTAGCCAAGACATCTCTGGTTTCAATATGAGGAAAAGAAACTTCTGCCTTTAAACGTGCACTTTAGAAATAGAGTTACACTAGGCTCAGCTTTACAAAAAGATGAAACTCCAAGGTACAAATGTAGTTCTGATTGCACCTGGGGATTAGGGTTTCAGAGGCAAAAACAAATAAAACATATCCACTTGCAGTTTTAGCGGGTGTTTATTAAAAAGGAAGATGTGAATGCCTGACTAGCCATTAAAGATAGTAAACTTCTAAAATATAGGCTTTGAGTACACCTTATGCTGTAAGTTTGACAGAAGCCAAGGTAAGGTGCCCAACACTAGATAGAGAAAGGAAGGAAAAGCAATATTAGTGTTAGAAAGAAGAATCTAGCTGCATGCAGAATACAGTGGTAGCACATGACAGCATTTTCCCCACATGCCTCCAAGGTGGATCTAAAACTAAAGATCACATGTTTTTGTGCTGCAGAGTAAGTTTTCTGTGTGAACAGCAATGACAGACATTCAAATTGTCAACTTCTTTGTAGTTGTTGTTGTTTTGTTGGTTGTTTTTTTTTTCCAAATACGTTAAATGTGAAAGCTAAACACTTCCAAATATTGAGCACAATTTAAAGACCATCTGCATGGTCTTAAGGCCATTTAAATAAATCTTTTATTAAGTTAAATACCAGTATTCTGAAGTCCCATAAGCAGTTTTGGAAATCTTAAATCAGCTAGATTTGGGATGATCAGGAGATTGTAATTATCAAAATCAGATTTACTGACAGAGTTAAAGGAATGTGGCTGTCATTTCCTTTTCTACTTTTTTTGAGCCCGAGGATGAATCCAATCACATAAATCTATTTTCCTTTCATGTCCTTTTCAATGAAATGTGGCCACATGGGCACAGCCCAGAAAGATACAAAACCCAAAAATCCTGAGCTTGAAACTCTGCTTGCTGTGGACCAAGGAAATCAGGAAAAACAGTGAACACATGCTTAAGATTCACAATGCATGCCAGAGACAGAGCTGGGGAAATACATCTGTAACAAACTGAAAACATTAAACCCTTCAGTTATGTTCAAATTGTAAAGACAATGCAAGAAGAAGCATTAGGGTTTTTTAGTTTAATTAATTACAACTGATTAATTCTTTCCATTTACCTAGGCATCACATTCTTCTAGTTCTTTAAGAGAAATTTCTTACATCCTAACATTTGTGAGCAATATATATGGTATTTTTAGGAAAACAAAAGAGAAAACCCAAAAGTTACAGCCCAGAAAGTAATAGTCGGGCAGTGGGAGCATAACAAGAGGATGAATTAATCTAAGCTTTGTACACTAAACACTACTGGTATTTTTGAGAAATATGAAATAATTATTTATGTTTAGAATCCTGGAACATGACTAAGGCAATATACATGAGCTGAATATATATGGAATATGACTCTGAATATGCAGATATATGTTTAGAGATATATAGATAGCAAGAGATATGGAAGAAGAGAAGACATGCACAAGAGAGATTTGGCTGGATTTTTGTTACAGATTCAAATCCATTTTGTTTTGTTCTTGAGGCAGTGCTGTTTCCAGTAATGGGGATAAGGAAGATGAATCCATAAGGAACCTGATGTTGCTCTGGATCTGATCAGTTATTTCTAGATAAACCACAAATTATAGTTTCTTCATTAAGAAAGTGTATTCTTTCACAAAGAAACAGTCAATGGCATTTTCCTTTTATGTCATCAGATAGGCTACAGTAGGAAGTGTCTTTCATACAGAGATGATGTGCATTTTCTCCTTGGCTGATCAGTTTGTGTTCTGATGGATCCAGTCATAAAGTGCCGTCACCTTCGTGTACACACCAGGACGATTGCGCCGAGCACATCCTTCACCCCAGCTCACAATGCCAGCAAGATACCATCTATTTCCCTTTCCTGTGCAGGCCAAGGGACCTCCAGAATCTCCCTAAAATGAAGGGAGTCCAGCCATTAGTATACACACACACACAGAGCACTGTAACAAAAGTTAAGTTGTTTAAGAACAGTAAATACCTGCCATTCTGTTTCTCAAATCAAAACTTAATACTAGAGTCTAAATTCTGGATAGAATGTACCCAGCTAGACACCAAATTTATTCAGTTATCTTAACTTGTGGAAATAGCACACTAAGCAATATAAATCATTGGCAAGAAGTAGTTTATAACAGTACTCCTTGCTAATTTCCACTGCAGGATTCATGAAACAATTCAACACAGCCCAAATGGGGAGAGATGATGATAGGGATGGAAACAGGAAATTCTACCACCATTTGATCATGAATTGCTCACAGGTTGATGGCAGAACTCTCATGCTGTGTGTTAAACAGGAACAGAAAGATACCACCTCCCCCCAGTTAAAAACAAACAAACAACTCCCCAAACAGACAACATCAACAAAACCCAACAAACTAAACCAAGCCCCAACCCCCAAAACAGACCAGGCACAATTAAGTATTATCATTAAGTCTACACATGTAGATGGAAAGGAAGGAATAAAGTCTAAGGAATGTGCAAATAAGAACCCGGTCCTCAAATGGAACAAGCAGCTTTGCACAGCAATGTAGGAAAATAAAAAATTCGATTCAGTTCAGTTCACAGGATCCAAATGCATTCAGGCTCATCAATGCTTTTGTGCCCTTCACTGCTACAGTGCAGCTCCTCTCTGCAGCTCTTCCTTATGCACACAAGGCACTCAGCTGCCTCCAAAGTGACCCTGGGACTTGTTTGCTGCTCCCAAGTGGAGCTAAAACATGTAAAAGGTCAGAAGAAAGCCATGTACCAAGAAAAGAGTAATAGTAGAAAAGCCTTCCATCACCCAACCAAACAAAATTATCTAGATATAAGAGAAGGAGCCAGAGCAGTTCTTCCTCTCTCTCAGGCTGCTGTCCTACTAGCAATTCTAATGATCCAAGAGGCTGATCCCAAAGTGACTGGAGAAAGGAGGATACATAGTCCAGTACATTACACAGCCTGTTCTGAAAGACCAAAAGGGTTGTATGCTGGTGATGTGAGGAAGGATCCTACATAGAGGAACTAAGATCGAAGAACATCCCAGAGTGATAGGAAAACAGTCTGAAAGAGTAAATGTTTTATTTTTCACTGTAAGTATCAGATCCTCTAAAGATGAAAGAAAGGCATGTAGAAGCTTCACATAACTTGTGCAACACATGCACAGCTTACATGTCCAGGAAGAAATGAACAAAACAGGATGACTACAAGTCTGGAACTATAGTAAAAGAGTTTCAGGGTGCTGTGGGGGTTTCCTGAGCTGCCAAAATCATTCCTCTCTAGCACTGTACAGGAAATATCCTAGTGACAGAAAACAAAAAAATAGCAAAGATGCCACCCAGACCAAGAACTTAAAGGCCCAGAGGGCCAGCATGCTAGGAGTCAAACACAGCATATTGTGTTGGAAACTGGCCAGTATGATACATAGCTGAAATGCTTAAAAATGTCCATCTGAAAATTCAAGGGCATTTCTTAAGCAATACAATTTTGGAGGAACATCACACTTCTAAACCAACATGCTTTAACAAAACAATTCCAAGGTCTAGACAAGCTGTACATGAAGTTAACAGAAATAATAATTCATTGAATTAGAACTTCAGGACTGCAAGAAAATCCTGCAAATAGTCTAATCCACATAAAGAAGTTTGACCCATTTTGAGCTACAATCTTGCAAAAATTATCCTATTACACTAAAATAGTAGAATTTATATATTATACAAAAATTATATCAAATTGCCACGGTCTAAAAATCAGTAACACATTTCTCTCCCTTTACACAGTATGGGGTATAAAAACCACTTTTGCAATTTTGTAAGTTGATATTTATCGTAAATTTAAATACAAAAAAAGTAACAACTAGTCTAATAACTGAGATGGAGAAAGAAAGCAGAGTCAGGAAAATTGAAGCACGTCCAAAGGGCAGTTTCTGATTGTGTGTGTAAACAAGTGAGGTCATATAACTTATGATACCATGATGTAGTCAAAAGTTGTATTAAAAGGGAACATTCCAGCTGCAGTTCGCAAACCTAGCTTAGCTTTTCCATTTGTATTTCTTTGTAACTGTAACAATACATTACTCATCACACTGTTACAGTGTTTTAGCAATTCCACACCCAGACACTAAAAAGAAAAAATGAAATTAATGTAAATTAATACAGATGGACCTAACTTTATTCCTTTTATCCTTATATTTTTCTTCTACAGTTGTATTTCATATAAAAGAAGATGAAAACCAGTTCTCCTGGACACAATTGGCCCTTTGTCTTTGCAAAACAACATTTCTCAAGAGAGTCAGAGATTATCTATGCCAAATTTCCTTCCTTATTTTGGAGAGCCTTTAGTTGTCATTTTAAGTTAACCATACCCTCACACTCAAGATGTCTCTATTACTAATAAAAACAACAAACAAACAAAAAACCAAACAAAAACAACAACAAAAAAAGAAAATAAAAAAGAAAAGAGTCACACAAACAACCCACAACTCTCAACAGTTTTCAAACAAGTTCCAGAATACCTGGCATGCATCAACGCCACCATTGAGATTCCCAGCACAGAGCATACGTGAGGTAATAAGATCATCATACAGCTTGTTGCAAACACTTTGGTTAATTATTCTCACTCGAGCTTCTTGTAGTGTTTTGGCAAAATGACCTGGAAAAATATACAAATAGTATTGCAGAGGTTAAAGTGGTACAAATTTCTAATAGAGATACCTCTTATAAAAACAAAAGAGAATTGCTTCAAGCTCTAAATCTACCCAGTTAATGATAGCAGAGTAATTTCATTCCCTTCAAATGGAGCCTGCCCTGCACTTTTAAAAGTTGTTGTCCACACAGAGGTCCCAATGCACCACCTTTCCATCCCCCTAGTCTTTATCCCAATGAGCTTGTTCTGCCAGAAAGTAGTAAAAGCACCATTCAAACTGTAAAATAAGATTCCACACAGGGCAACTATCTTTGAATACCATTTCAAATCATGTCCAAAGACAATATGTTATTATTCACACTACAGTTACACCCCCAAAAAATGTCCAAGTCCTACAAAGTGAAATTTATATGTTGTTTTCAATCCTCTCTAAATCAAGGAATAAAGCTGAAGGGGGAAAACCAAATAATTAAAAAACCCCAACAAAACCCAAAAAACAGTCTGCAAGTCACACATGATGTTAAGAACTTAATTCTGTACTGTAGCATTGACATAAGGTGTCATTAAGAACTAGAAATCCCGAGACATATTTTGGCCCAATAGTGTGCATAACCTTTTTGATACCTGGATGATCAGAGGAAATACAGGGGTTTGGTTTGTTTGCTTAGTCAGCTTTGAGGGTGGGTTTGGATGGAAAAATACGTTTATTTTACATATCATTATATTGAATCTGAATGTTACCCATGTAATTTTGATAAAAAGCAAGACATTGTATCAGGGCATCAGTTGTAAAGCTGTTTACACTTCGTTAAGTTGTTATTAACGAGACTTAAATATTTTTTAAAGGCATATTAAGTAAGCCAGAACTACACAGCCTAGGGGCGTCTGACCAAACATGAGGAACTAAGTCTCAGCACAACTGTGGGGACCTCTGAAGTGCTGAGGGGCTGTCCAAGCCCAGGTTTCAGTGCTGGCTCGTGTTTAATGCTGAGACCCCCTGGGCTTCCAGTCTCCTCTGTCCAATTCAGTTCTCTTTTTTTCTGCCTCCTTCCTGCCGTATGCTATTTCAAGCACAGAGGTAAAACTCTGCAGGGGGCATACATTAAATTGCCTTTAGCTGAGACAGAGAAAACAAAAAATTCTCCATGATATTTTTGCAATTACTGCTGTTCATGGCCCCACATTGTCACAAACGTAGATACAGAGACAAATTCTTTCTCTGCAGTAGCTGCAAGTCACTGTTTTCTTTACATGCAAGATACCTATTCACCAGATAAAATGAGCCGTGAGCACGGGCACATTTTTGTAAATCTATGGTCATTTGCTTTTCAATGATCCGTGACACCAGAGTGTGCATTTTGTCACTTATCGCCTGCAAACATTCAGAATTCACAGACTGTAGCTAAGGAGATCTTTTCTAGCTTTTTATAGACCCACTAAGTAAACCAGAGGGTTGGGGGATTTTTTTTGCTTTAAAGTATAAATATTTCATTGTTAGAGTTTAAAACTAAGCCAAACTTGCCAGAAGTATATCCAAGAAATGAACATACTATTTTCTTTTATGGCTCCCCAGCCAGTTACATAGCAGACAGTTCCATAAAGAAATACTCTAGAGGTGCTGGGTAAACAAATGGGCTGTACCAGCTCATTGAAGAATACAGGCATCTCCATTTCCAACAGGGCAATGTCATAATCTGAGATAGATCGGTCGTACTGTGGGTGGACAATAATCCTCTTGATTGATCTCATAGCTACCCGATTGCTCTTTCCATTAATAGTATGTAAGCCCATATATGCTCTCCATCCCAAAGGAACAGAGTATCTGTAAAGAAAATGCTTTTAGGAGATCCCGTTGCAAAGTGATGTAGTGTTAGTTCCCTCCATTTTAATCAGCTTTCAGTGTTATATGAGATTCATCAAAACCAAAGTGAATGGAGTAGAATACTACTTCAGAAGATGATAGATGCACTATAATCTCTGTCTCCTAAAATATTAAGTAATGTTTTGCTTGCTTTCTTGAAAACAATTCATTTCCTGGAGCTCTAAGATCAATTCTGTGCAATGCACCACACTTTGGGAGTCAGAGAAGTGTATTATTAAATTCTAATTCCTCCTTGCCACAGGTAGGAGGCATGTTTTTTCAATTTGCACTACCTAAACTGAACGTCAGTGAGTTTTACACTCCAATTATCAATAAATAGGAACTCTTCTGAAGAGAAAAGGCCATAGATTCTATTCAGAAAATCCCTGTCCTAAGAAAAAAAAAAAAAGAGAATTAAAAAAAAGGGTGTTTACTCTAAATCTAACAAAGCAGTGTTTTATCTTTCAGGATTGACTGACAATAGAAGGAAAGGAATAGCTTCAAATACTTCAGATTTTTTGAAGCCAGCAGAATACAATACTGAGTGTTGATGTAGTGATATGTCACAGAGTTATAACCTGAATCAACTCCTCTAGACAAGGAATAGCTACTGCAGACTTTTGAAAGCAACGCTGTAAGGTTTTTAAACTGTACATACTCTGAGAAAATGTAATTTCTTCATACCTCACAGAATCAGAATCCAGGAAGCAGTGGGCAGCAGATATGAGCCACCTGTTGGAAATAACAGATGCGCCACATACGTGACCTTGTGCTCCCATCTGTAAACTTGCTTGCCAAGGCCACTTTCCAGATCTTGCATCTTCACCTCCAACAATTCTGTTTTTCTTAATCTGGTGTCTCCCACAAGCTAATAGAAATCATTGAATACAATAGTATCAAAGCCCACAAGGTCATTTCACTTTGCCATGCTTAACACAAACTTTTATCCGCAGACCACAAAAAAAAAGAAAGGGAAAAAAAGTATTTTCTTACTGTGCAATTTGTAAAAAGGTGAGTACTTGCCCAATCCCACTCAATGGGCAGGTGAGATATAAGCCAATCATTGCCTGTCCTCCCTTGCAGCTTTCTAAAGAGGTTAAAAATTTAAAAAAAAATAATTAAAAAAAATGTAGGCATGATTCAAAGCTGGGTTGTTTCCAAAAGTGCACTTGAATACATTCTCACATTTTTCCCCTCCTTCCAAACACAGCCCTTTGACCGCATTTCATTCAGCTGCAACAAGCACTAAGACCTTCTTAATTGTCCTGGAAGTGTTCATTGCTTGAAATAAGTCGTCACACGCAGAATGGATGAGTGGATTTAAAAGAAACCATGCAAAATTCCAGACATACATTTTCATACAGGTGTCGCTGGGAATTATTTTTTTCTAACTTACATTTGATTTAATCAATTCTTTATCCAACAGTGCTTGACTGTAACACAAATTCCTGACTCAGTTTCCCAAGTCATAAACTAATTTTTACATAAATGTTACCACACCACAGTTCATTTCATCAGATCCATCTGCACAGTCTCTCTTCCCATCACACTCAGGATTTGGTTTCAGCAAGCACTTTCCATTGAGGCATTTGTATGCATAAGGAGAGCAGTGTTTGTAGGCTGAAATAAGAGAGAGAAGATAGTGCCACACGTTAGGAGCCAGGCTTTCAAATTATTAAAAAAACCCTTGCACGTTCAACCAGTTGTTCCAAACTGCACACTCCAGTCTGCTGGAAGCCATAGGCTGTACTGGTATAAACAGGTCCCTTTATGGAGGAGGTACAGTGGAATGCTTTACTCTGGTTAATGATTACACTAATTTCAATCTTCACTATCCTTGAGGAAAAAGACTGAAAAGCATCCAACTGTCTTCACCACCATTTTACTTAACTCTAAACTGAGCCAGCTAGGCTTGTCAGATCTGTTCTTTTACCTCCACCAGCTCTACTGACATTACCAATTACAAATCTTCACAGCACCTTTGCATTTTTAAGTGAAATTGAGAAAACTGTAGAAGAACTTTATACCTCTCTCAAATAATTTTTTTCTAAGGACTATCAAAAGTTACTATGTGAGAATCCTGACACATCTCAGCCATAGGCTTTCATCACCATTGTTCTTATTACCAGTTGTTTACACCTCTAAACAACAGTGAAGGCATTTTTTTTTTTCAGCAAACAAAGACATACTCCTGGCTACCTCAAGGACCTAAAATTCAAAGCAAGCCAAGAATTATAATGGAAAAATGCAGCAAGTCACTACCAGCAAGTCACTGGTAGTACTGGCACTGTCTGTGGCAAAAGTCCCCAGCCTACTATATCTCTCTCCCATACATTATTTTGTACAGATCTGGCGGCACCTGAGGAAAAAGTGCTCTTCCAACAGGATCACCAGAAAGATGTGGTTTGGTAATTTTTCCAAAATGACTGTTACCTTAGATTTGGCTTCATTAATCTTCTAGACTCTTCCAAGAACTAGTTATACTCTGCATGTTTTATTTTCACAATTATGAAACTTCGTACCATGAAAAAAAAATTGGAAACAACACATTTATCCATTAAGATAAGCATGTTCCACTTTCTGCCTTCCACCATCTTTCAGAAGGTAGCTAAAATATATATATACTTACAGCAGTTGTTTTCATCACTGTCCTCCCCACAGCTGTCATCGTCTTTACAAGACCTGTACTGGTGCTTACACTTCCTGTCACCACAGTTCAACCGTTCTGGATTACAACCTGAAGAAAAAAAGGTCTGTAAATGCCTTATAAATCAAATAGCAGGTTATCAGCCGTGAGCTACAAACCCTACCAGAGGTCACCTCGATGTTGCCGTGCTCTCTCTGTCGGACATTAATCTACCACGGTTTCGAGAGCATCCAGTGACAGAGGGACTTGTTTCATTACCTAACTTGTGCTGTGCTCTCTGACCTTGGACTACCTTCTGGTCAGTCTTTCTGGCATCTCTTCAGTGTTCCTTATCTTCTTTGATGTGCAGTGCCCAACTGGGATACAATACTCTAGCCAAGGCCTTCCCACTGGTGACTGGGAAGATATTTTCAGACTTTTATGACTTTGACTCACAAGTCAGCTTTTGAGCAACTATTATCCCCCCTAGCCATTTTTTGGCAAAAAAAAGCAACTTAGGCAATCCGCTTGTCTATTTGATTCCCTGTGTTCAGATCTTGTCTTTATTTTTCTACATATATGATCTCCAGCATCTCAGAAGCATTTATAAGTACATCCTTCTTTCTACTGTGTAGCACTTTCCCTATATCATAAGCATCTACTCTAGCCTGTCATTTAGATCATGAGCAAAAATTATGTGGCATTCCATAACAGATATTGGCAGAATGACAATAAAAATGTCCTTTCACTTTGGTAATTACTCTTGGCCATTTGTTCTCTGGAAACAATTTTCTGTAGTTTTTCCTCACTGTGTTTTCTTCACTTACTGATAAGCTTGTCACACAGGACAGCGTGAAAGTACAACTTTTCCTTTATTTATCCTCTCACAGCGAGGAATTAAAACAATATTTTGAAACTCCATGCTGGTTTTTAATATTTCCACTGGTTACAAATAGTTGACTTGTTGTGCTATTTTTTTCCTTTGGAAGATTTAGTTATAAAAGTTGGTGTAAAATTCCCTCTCAATTTTTTTTGTTCTCCCACTCTTTAAAGAGATGCATTACACAGCCTCTTCTCCAGACTTTTATATCTTCACCCACATCCCTCATGTGATCTTAAAGATCACCACCAATATTTTAGAGAACTTCAGGCAGCCTCTAAACTTCGTGGAACAAACTCTTTAAAGAAGATAACAAACAAGAAATAACTGCTCTACCACTGTCTAATTCATCACTACCATTTGAGCAGCCTTTCCAGCATTCAGACAGATTACTTGAAGGAATGCATGTTCTATCTGCATATTTAAGGACAAACTAGAAAAATAAGAAAACAATGGCACTAGAAATGCTAGTACAGTCTAAATGCATTAATGCAGGACTATACCATGAAGACATATTAAAATGGCTATTAAAATTGAAGCTAGTGTCATTTGTAAAATAAATTGAATGTTAAAAAAGGAAATAATATCTTACTTGGGAGAATCTGTCAAAGATTTTAATCAATCAGTGTGAATCAAATTAATCAATATTCACCTGAATGGAAACTGGTACGTTAATCTCACAGTAACTGCCTCACTCTGAGGGTTCAAAGTGATTCATCACAGATACATAACTACCAATAGCAAACACTTCTTTAATTTGTTAAGGGAATGCATTTTACAGAGGAACATCCAAGGAGAAGGAAAATAAAAATCAAAAGTAGGCATTCTCTTTAATATTATAAATAAATATTTCCTGATATTAAAATGTTGCAGAAACTAACCTGTGTTTCTACATTCAAGTAAATGACTGATGTGAATAAGTGCCCTATCAAACCTTTTCCAAATCCAATCTCATTATGTAACAGTCTTTCACCAAGCATTTCTTTCACATTCACCTAAACTAAAACCTAGTATAGATGGTCAGTTGTTCCTTTGCCATATATAAAAAATGTTTGTTGTCTTCCACTTTTTCAGATGTGCCAGGAAAAAAAATTATCTGTAGAAGAAAAGGTAGCTGGAAGTTCTCCTCTTTCTGCTCAAGTCAAATGAAATTTTTTTCTCATCTAGCATCATGAGCAAATTAAGAGCTACATCAGATTGAAGGACCAAACCTATTTGTCCCACAGTTGTCCTATCAGTTCCAATTTGAAGTAATTTAGTCCTCTTCACTGCCTTGCATGTGATGTCCGTGGGAGGAAAGCACACACTAGGTAGTCAGCAGTGTTTCCATTTTCTCTTCACCACTCTCCAAGTTATTCAGCTGATGGCTGGCATTTCCTTTCCAGGTCAACTCAGAGCAGTGCCTGTCATTTTTAATAACTGTTTTTTAATAGGTACCCAAACAATATGCAGAAGCTAATCTGAGGTGGGTGACTGCAGGTCCTACAGATGCAGGAGATGAATTTTTTTGTACCCCTTCCTCTTAACTTGTCCTACAGGCACAGCTGACCTAGAAAACCAGTGCTCTCAGATGGTCTTCCACAAATTACTGTAATGACTTGATACTGACACATCACAGCTATTCTACCCCTCCTGCTGAGTCTTAATACAGATCCTTATGATCATGACTAAGACTTCATTAAATAACTTTGAGCCATCTGCCTGCTCCTCAGTGCCAGAAGCAGAGCACACAGACAGTACTAGACCCCGACAAATTAGAGGACTGGGCAATCACCAACAGCATGAGGTTTAACAAGGGAAAGTGCTGGATTCTGCACTTGGGATGGGGCAACCCGTGGTTGTGTGTATAGACTGGAGAACAAGAGACTGGAGAGCAGTGCCACAGAAAGCAGCCTGGGGTCCTGGTCAATGGCAAGTTGAAGATGAGTCAGCAGTGCCCTGGTAGACAGGGGGGCCAACTGTGTCCTGGGGGTATCAGGCAAAGCATCACCAGTCGGGCAAGGGAGGGGATTGTCTCGCTCTGCTCTGCACTGGGGAGGCCTCACTTGAATATTGTGTGCAGTTTTGGACACTGCAATATAAAAGAGACATTAAACTACTAGAGAGTGTTCAAAGGAGGGCAACAAAGATGGTGAAGGCTCTGGAGGAGGAACTGTATGAGGAGCAGCTGAGGTCACTTGGTCTGTTCATCCTGGAGGAGACTGAGGGGAGGCCTCACTGCAGTTACAACTTTCCTGTGAGGGGAGAAGGAGGGGCAGGCAGTGATCTCTTCTCTGTGACAGAGCCCAAGGGAATGGCCTGAAGCTGAGGCAGGGGAGGTTTAGGTTGGATATCAGGAAAAGTATTTTCACCCAGAGGGTGGTTTGGCGCTGGAACAGGCTCCCCAGGGAAGTGGTGACAGCACCAAGCCTGACAGAGTTCAAGAAGCATTTGAACAATGCTCTCAGGCACATGGTGTGATTCTTGGGTTGTCCTGTGCAAGGTCAGGAGTTGGACTTGGCGATCCTGATGGGTCCCTTCCAACTCAGTATATTCTATGATTCTAATAAAGACTGGGTATTTTCTCTGTTAAAAAATGTATTCTCAGGCTTAGACTCATCTTTAGACCATTTTTGAGGCAGTAACCAGAGTAACCATAAGATGTGGTGTAGTTTCTAACTTTTTCTAGTACAAAGAGACACTCACTGGTGGAAGAAGAAATCCCTAAAATGTGTTAGTCCTGTAGAATGACCAACCATAAAACCTGCCACTTATTAATAATCAAAGGCATGAAAAAAGAATCTTTACCAGAGACCTTAATACATAAATGCTCCTATGTCAACAATGAACAGAACTACATTCAGTCAAGGAAGCTGAGGATCTGAAGAGGTTTCAAAGACTCATCTGATCTCTTGAAATTACAGAGAAATTTAGTTACCTAGACATTAATTGGGTAAAGGAAATAAAAGGCATAGAAAAAATAAGGTATTCTCTCTTTTTTAAGAAATATCACTTGTAAATATGTGTATCTCCTGAAAATTCCTGTTTCACCCTCAAAAGCCTCCTAAGACCTAACATTGATCCAGAAGTGCATAGACTGGGGAATCAGGAGAGGGCTATAGGAAACACAGTCACATTTCTGCAACATTTGCTAGTAAGGGGTCCTCCTCAACTGTCAGTGAAAACCTAAAGAGTTTGCCTAAACCTGGAAACTGATCTAGAGCGAGTTGAGTTGTGAACTTCTGCTGGTAGAAGAGTCATGCTTAGAGGCTCTCTGCCATACTATTTTCATGTTGCAGCTTGGCTATTTTAAGGTGTTAGCAAAGTGCCTTATAGTTAGATTTACAGAAATCAGGAAATTTTATTTTTACTCCCAGAAGTGTTGATAAAAGCTAGAAAATGAGCATCTTATATCCAAATGCATACATCTATTTTTTCAATTAAAGACAGAATCATATTTTAAACATTTATCTCTTGAAATTAGGTTAAGAATAAAAGGGAGGTTGATTTGTATGTGGTTGGCCTGTCTAGCATGGTTTCTCAAAGGTTTCTCCTGAAAAATTAAAATATGTGCTCAATAACTTACGGTCTGTGTGACTGAAGGCTTTATATTCAATATAAAACCCTCTGTGGGTGACCAGTTCATCAGAATGGAAGTTGATTGCAACAGAATAGCCATACTCTCTGTTTCTGTTGTTTTCTGAAAGAGCTTTACAGTATCTAGCAAGGCAAAGGTGAGAATTATTAATTTCTAACCAAACTGACCATTACCACCCAGCTACATCTACTTTTACTGAAAGGCAAGGACACTAAAAAGCTTTAAGACAATACACTATAGGTCAGTTATATTTTGGTGTTAAAAACAGCCCGACAAAAGTATTGGAAAGCCTATTTACAGATGCTTTCCACTCCACAACTTTTCTGGGACTTTGAAACAAAACACAGCAAGATTATCCATGTCAGGATCTACCTTACAAACTGCTTCAAGCATGTTTGGTTTCAGATTTCTCATTTAGGTTTGCAAACCCAAGAGCTGCAAATCCAGTAAAGGGTTAAATCATAGAACCAAGTCCAACAGCTGTTGCTTATTTCAATATGCACCTTCCAAGAGGCAAATTACTCAGAATAGTGGGGGTTGGTAGTGTTAGTGTAACAATTACAGTCACTAAAGAGTAAGTGGTATACAAAATGAAAGTTCTGATGGATGCAACCTCTGCACCTACATCAAGACCACTGACAGGAATTTACAGTTTATCTGCAGCTGCATAAAATCCTGTGGTTTTCTACATTATCGCTCTTTAAGGGAAACAAAAAAGAGTAAGTAAATGCCCCTAGAAAAACCAGGATGCCTAAATTAACATAATGACAAATGTTCAATACTAGGGCAGAATTAAGAACCTTCTGCTGCCAAAGTTCTTCGGAAGCATGCCATTTTTTTTTTAAATGTTTCTTTCTGCACTGTAAGTGGTGATACATTTTTTTCCTAAGTACAGTACATTGTGCAGAACATCAACATGCAAATTAATGTCTCAGAAAATAGTGTCTTTACTCACCTAACTCCATCAATTTCTAACCAGTCTTTATCACATTTACTGGAACCTGGAGACTTCTCTTGAATTTGTATTACAAGGATTTTTAGTGACAGCTTGTAGCCAGGCAATGGTGCCTAAAAATCAAAGGATAAACCCCTGACACACATTCCCAAGGTGAAAAAGCCCTGTGCTTCTAAGATGGCAAATCTCTGTATACTTACTAGCAGATTGAAAGTACCACATTTCTATTGTGCAAATTAGTGCCTTCGGAGAACAAAAAAATTTTGCTAATTTAAAAATCTATAGAAATCTTTTTAGACCCAACTTTGGCCAGGCTGTGCTAGATAAAGGAGTGTGAGCATTTCTGCAGGCAGCATAAAGCAGTGTATCAGAAGCTCATGCAATGTTTGTACTGCCATGTGTTCCCACTCCTTTTGTGAATAGAGATGAGGGTTTTGTGCTACACCCTGCTGATAATTTTCACTGAGCACATGAAAGGTAGAGACTGCTCCCAAGTCATATATATGAAAAAGCTTTCTTTACCAGGGAAAGTGAAAAGGTACTTAAATGCTTGATGGAGCAACAGACAAACACACTGGGGAGTTGGTAGAAATCATGGGCAGATTTTAAGTCCTGCCAAAGGACTTGTTGGACATTCAGAGCTGAACTTCTGAGCTAGAGAAGGTCCTGTTTCTGCAGAATTCAGGGAGATATAGTGTGGTATCCATCATATGAGGCATGATTTAAATGACCATTTTTTCTTTCTGACATGGAAGAAAAGTGCTGATTATTATTAATATTCTCTGCCTTCTAGGAGTTGTCATCTTACCCATTAATTTGGTTATGTCATGAATAATACTCAAACTTTTGGAAGCTGGCAATGTTTCCCTCCCATAGCTGGCAAGTGTATGTAGGACAGGAAAGAAATGGGTGCCTGAAAAGAAGTCAGGTCCAGTAATCCCATAAAGTTTTCTCTCTGTTCCACCCACATCAAAAGTAATTTCTCCCAATTTTTGGTCTAATTAACATAAAATAGAGTCATCACTACTCAGAAGAGTTCCCGGAACTTACTTTGATGATCCAGCTGCAGTCGATGTTTGGTGGGTAGTAACTCGGGTAGTAAGGGGAACTCAGTGTCCCGTTCCAGGAAACGTAATGACCACCACACACTGGGAGAGAAATGTATCAGCAAGGAACACCGTTATCTCAGCTGGGTTAAAGTGCAGGGCTACTTCACTTCCCAGGACACTTCTCTATGCACTGAGTTAGAAGAATGGGTTGTGACAGTATTGAACTCACATTTTGCCTCTATTAACAGAAGATCACTCAACTGCCGCCTCTCCATCACACTGAATTTCTCTTATTAAATTGGGTAATTAAGGGTAAGTACAAAACAGCTCTGATTGAAGTCTTTAAAAAAATGTTTTTCGTGGTAGGTGGAAGAAGCAACTAAACGTGGATGCAACAAACCTCCCTCTTCCAACGTGCTTCTGACCTTTCTGTAGGCATTATCAAAAACTGAAAAGCAATCAGCCCAGTGAAGGGAAACCCCCATTTAAGTTCACATAAACCAGGAAGTTTATGTGTCAGTTCTCAGTCTGAAAATTCATGCCACACTTGAACAATATTTTTGAGGTTTTATTTTCTACCAAGGACTCTCCCAGATATGCAGTCCTCAGTGCTTTTAGTTCCCTTTAGATAACATCATGAATGCAAACATGAATATGACAGAAATCAAGACAATTTTGAAAATAACCATATTTTGTGGCAAACCCCAATCTAAATATCATCTGGAATGCTCATCTTCAGGAGAATTAAGCCATTCTGGTTAGTAATGTGCATGGGATAGGTACTTGCCTAAGCAGCATCCACAAAGACACAAGCTGAAGTGTGTAAGCTTTGGAAAAGTTTATCCCCCGTGGTTTGTTCCGCAAGTTTGAAAATAGTCACTTGCTTAATTGTCAAAATTCTTACACTAAGGCCTTACCAAATGACTGTCACTAAACTTGACCTGGTGAAACCCCTTCATCTCCTCTACAATACTACAGTTTATCTTTACTCAAAATATTTCACTAATCACCCGGAACTCATGTAAAATTCACAGTGCCCCAAAGGTTCAGAATATACTTCTTAGGTCTTGAAACACTTTTCTTACACATTTAACTGCACTGAGCACTACCTCCAGTAAAGGAACAAAGATGAATTAGAACTGTTTGCTCTTGTTTTCCATTTTCTTTTAACACACATTCTACAAGCCAGGGATAGATTGCCAAAACTGATAAAAGTGCTGTTCTTTGACTGGGACTATCCAGCCTTGCTTAGACATATAGTGCCTGTAGAGCTATCTGGCTGGCTGCTCTGCTGCCGCTGCTCAGCGTTTTCCATGTAGTAAGAGCAATGTCTGGCAAGTATGGCTTGAGTAGTTATCAGAAAGACAAAAAAAGTCTCCCAGACCAAAGGATTTTTTCCTATTCTTTGTTCAGTTCTCAAACTTTTTTTTTTAAAGGGAGTCAGAATGATAATGCCCTGACTTATATGCCAACAGTCCCTCCCACAGGTACGTTCAAAGCAATATCAACTTTTTAAGAGGCAAAACCAGGAATAAGTGTGCTTACATCAGATGCTTGTTTCTATTAATTACTTACTGATTTTAGGAATGGCTTGAAAGTGAGCTTTTAATATGCTGCTTCCTTCTCTTTGGTCCAGTGAGAAGGTAAGCAACATTACATTGCTAGATGAAGTTAAACGTACAACAGAAGGAGTCCAGGCCCCAGGTCCACACCACCTGAAATAGTGCAAAAAATGCATTAAAAAATTCCCATATTCCAGTCATCTTTGCCGAGAAACCAGGCTCAAATAACAGTGATCTGGTCATCTGTGTTTCTGATGCATTCCTTTGGCTACCACTTCCCTTTTATTCTTCCAGCCAGCTGATAGCACACAAGATGCTAGAGAGTTTCCTGTCACTGAGGCTTAGTCACTCAGGGTGAAAAAATCATCCTTTTTCTTGCTTAGCAAGTGCCCTGGAGTTTTCAGACCTGCAGAAGCTTCAGAGAGGGAGTGGCAGATTATGTTATTTTGGTAGTGGTAGTGGCACTGGGTAACAGAGGTTAGGTCTGAAAAGACAACAAGTGCCAGTGCAGCAGTGCTGAGAAGCATCTCTGCAACAGATAAGCCCAAACATTTCTATTCTATTAACATTCACTTTGGTTTCGTGTCACAAAAGCTATCACACAAAATGTGAAGCTCTATGCATGGAAACTATTAATTCTTATTGACCTTCTACTTGAGTAATGAGTTAATTTATAATCTTATCTTGAAAACTTACTTCTACTTGGAATTTGAGGTGCTACATCTTGCATTTGTAAATTCACTCTTACATTTATTCCATTTTGAAACCCACAGCATATTTTGGATTTCTTTTCATTAATTGATAAATCTGTGTTAAAAATTTCTAGCAGTTTTCTCTTTTCCCTGCACAGCAAATGAAAGCAATAAGACCTCACAGTAACAGAATATTTCCACCGCAGCCCTGCCACTGTCACTGAGAAACACATTGGCAGCATTAAAATAAAATTTTTGAACCTTAAACTGAAAGTAGTTGTCTTCTGCTTTCGAGCAGGCTATTCCTGGTTCCCATTTCACATGAGACACTAGAAAATGTGTCTATGATTTGCTTCTCTTGCAGACATTATTAAATCCATTTTATCGTAATAACTGACAAAAGCTTTATAAAATAACTATTTGAGCCCTATCTGCACTGACACATGGAAATCTTTCAGCACCTTGATCAAACCAGCTGACAGCCTGGCTTATCTTCTAGCTGTACCTTTTGTCACAGTATCATCAGAGCAGCAGGGCAAGCTATGAGAAGGGTTTTCCACGAGATGCTTGTTCTTACACTACACCTCACCATCACAGCTTGCTCACTCTTCAGCATTTGTCACTGAACAGCTGTATTGCTGCAGTTTACACAAACTGGTGAGAATTATTTTAGTCATCACTTGTGACCCTAGATCTAAATGTTAGGGAATAATGGCTGTAAATACCATAATTACTGGCTGCCATGGCTATTGGACATATTATTGTTGGTTCTACTATGTCTGTCTTAAGTAGTCACTAGCTGCTTTTGGCTCCAGTAGAAAACTGATAGACATATGCAAAACCACACATTTTCTACAGTGGAAAGAAAAGTAACCAGAAAAAGTCAGGTTTTTTTTTTTTGAGGTACTGTTAGGCATTTAACATAATTTCAGACAAAAAATTCTGTTTTGGTTCTTTGATAGACAGGCACTAATGCACACTCTTGAACTTTGCCTTACAGCTTACTGCATCAGTGTTCTCTGACTATGTTATCTCATACCCCTGTGTCAGTTTTGCTGTCTTCCAGGTGCTTCCATGCTCATGGCCAGGTCTACACTTGCGTTTCCTAAAAATCTCAGCCATTGTTAACAACGCACAGTGGAGTAACAGTCGCAGCAATAATCCATAATCAACAGCAGCCCAGCATCAGGAACAGGATTCTCCTTCCTATGCTACAATCTGAGAGTAAGTCCTTACACAAACCATGTGTTCACTGCATGCCAACAATGGCAAGCTGTTATGTTTTGTTGTGTGAAGAAAGAAATAAGGCTGTTAACAGAGTTGAAGATGACCACCCACCCAAGTAAGTTACAGCACTACTGGAGAAGTGCATTTCAGATTCCTAACTGAATCTTCATGCTCAGAGAGCTTCTTCCTGAATGTTCTCACAAAAAAAAAATTAAAAATTCCCTTCTTGAAACCATCCAATCTCAGACTCCCAAACTTGCCTTTTTATGTTTGTTTGTTTGTTTGTTTTTTGACAAAGACAGATTCATTGTGTCCATACATGCAATTTGATTCTCAAAAGTGAGCTTGGCCACTCAAGTTTAAATATCATATGATCTTACTTATGCAAATGGTGACTCTGAGGATGGAGCCTTCCACAGACACAGTCCCTGTGACTGGACTACTATAAAACATGTATTTTCTACAGGTGATAGGATACAATATTATAAAAAGTCTGTATTTTGTTGAGTTGTGACAGTATCTGTATGAAATCAAATCCATTAAAAATTAGTCATAATATAGAAAAAGCCTTTGCTCTCTCTATCATACCTGGTAATGATCTTGTTTTGCAGTGGAAGGAGGAAATCATATGCTGACAAGTGGTGTGATGCACAGCTCTCTGGAGTGACACCATGCAGATTGATAACCACCAGTCTCACCACACAGTTAGAAGGAACTCGCAGCCTCCATTGATAAAAAGACTTTTTGGGATTCATCAGAGTTAGAGTCCTGTTGTTACCTGGCTTGGCATACAGGTCAAAGGACACTGCTATACAAAAGAAGCTAGATCAGTGGTTGAAAAAACTGTTAAGTTGAAAGATAAATTAAGTTCTTGGATAAAATTTCAGACAAGGTAGAAACAATCACCTACTCACGTTTCTTGACTACTCTGATTCCTTTTTGCCCTTCCCGTTTCAACTCTATTCTCTTTCCCCTACCAGACTGCATCACCTTCTCCTGCTCTGGACAAGCCTCATCACCACCAGTTCAACACACACTCCACAAGCAGGAGGTGATTTGGCTGCAATTGCTACAATCTCTGTTTCACACCTGCTGCTTGCTGTGTCATTGTCTCTTTGCCCCTCTCCATGCAATGAGAACGCTGAGTACACAAAGCCAGCCTCAAGGTGTGCTTGATGTGGAGAAATCAGGCAAAGTGAATTAAAGCCCTACAGTGATCTGACTGATCACTACAAAACTATCTGATCATAAGACAAGTAAATTATGCATAATTCTGTATAGTTGTGGTTTTTTTTTTAAGATGCCAAGAATAGGAGCCACAGCTCATTGCAGTGCAGTGGGAACCATTAAACTGCAACCATTTTGGTCAGAACATCAGAATAAAAGCTGTATGGTATTTTCATCCAGCCTTTATTTGAAACATAAGCCAGGGAGATTCCCTGGTTTGGTTTAGTTCATAGGCCCTACAGATATAAGAATAACTGGCAAGCTGACATTTTTCTGTTACGGGATTCCCCCCTCCCCTGCCCCCACAAATGGTATTAGTTGGGATTGAAGCATAATTACCTGATTTTAGCATCACATCATATTCTGTGGAATCTGAAACTGAAATTTATTAACTATCAGCTACACGAGCCAAAGACACAAACTGGAGAAAGGAAAATAGATAGAATAGGAATTAAATGACAGGTACATTGTTACCAAAAAGCTCCATTGAAACAAGATCAAAATCTTCCTCCCCAGAGGAACTGAACAAGTGAGCTGCTTGTTTATTACACATTTCTTTCTGTTCCACTGGGGTTAATTTCTTAAGAGAAGCAACTATATCTTGTGGTGCCCAGAATGTATTCCAGTAGTAAGCTCGAAGTCCAAATTCTCCTTCACTGTGAAAGGAAAAAAGTACATAATAAATACACTATAATTACTATTTTGGTCGTGATTTCCACAGGGTTACATTTTTGGTTGGCAGTTTCTTAGCCAGTTGAACTGCTGTGCAAAGAGTTGCAGCTGAACACAGTGGCAAAAAGTTCTCTTGTTTAAGAATCGATTTTGCTATACAGCAGTAATACTTTGAAAATATGCTGCTTAAAAAGTTACACACTAACACTGAAAACTACACCTCACCAAATCCTTGCAGTAATTTTTATGGAATTAGATATTTCCATCCCTGCTGTATAATTACACACTTTTTAGATCATGTTACAGCTCCAGAAACACTGCACCTTTTTTCTTCTTTTTTTTTTTAAACTGAGGTTAGCACCATATGACAACACAGTTTTATACCCATACTTTGATACAACATTTCACACAATTGTTGCTGAAAGAAACAATCTTTATGTGTACACATAGAAAGTATTACCTCAGTGATTCAAAGAGACAATCCATCACACTCCTGCTTTCAAAATGGCCTGCAGACTGACCTTTCAGAGTTTTCAGAAACTACCAGGACAGTAGTAGCCATCTGCTCAGTGTATTTTTCCTTCTCACCAGGAGCTTAAGCAGAATGTCTTGCCCAAAATCATACATTTCATTTTTGCTTTGACAGGTTAAAAAGGAACTTTATTTGAATAGGCAAAACCAAAATAACATTCTGCGAGTGCCAAATTGTTATTTCAAAGATTAGAAATGGATGAATAGACTACAAAACAATCCATAAAGCAAGGAACAATTAATCAGACTTCATTTCTCTCACCGATTTTACAGGGCAAAGACAGAAATCACTCTGTAGCTTAACTCATATATTTAAGTGCATTTCTACATTTTTAATTCTCTTACAGAGACCTGCATGTTCTTCCAGGTAACTAATTTAAAATGCATGAAAAAAATATAAGAGAAACACAGCTGAGTATTTTAAATTTATACCACATGCTGAAACAGTACCTACCTGAAAGCAGCCACTACAGACTTCAAGTAGTACTTTCCCAAGAAGGAAGACTCATATGTTTCTGCCAACTGACGATTAAATAGTGGTAAAAGAAAATGCAAAGCATTGTATTTTAGTGCCAATATAATCTCTTATGCTATAAAGTATTTGTCTTTTTCTTCCTTTCCTCTTCCTCACACCCCCACACATATCAAAAGCACTATCCATCACTTGCACAAAATGTATCAAATAAGGCTCATAAATGTGCATTAAATTCCGTTAAAATAAAAAATCGCTACTAAGTCACGTCACATTTCAAGACCATTGAGATAGCTCTTGATAAATAGCCATGAAAAGCAAGCCTTTATTAATCCATTTATATTTTTGTTTCAGTCTTTAAATTTCTGCCACATAATCTGGGCAGGAGCAACTTTTATTGGCAGTGCACAAAGCAGCTTTGAGACCCTAGATTAGCTCTTCTGGGAAATACAGGCTAACAGAGAACTGCTTTGTCTTTAAGACTGCTGTTCACGTGTACCTAGGAAACAGTACTGATCTCACAAATAGAAACTCATAAGAAGTGTAAGAAAGAAAGCATTGTTGTGAGTGATAAAGGAAAACAAAATAAAAAGTCAAGCATTAGATTGGAGATATAATAAAAAAAGAAAGAGAAATGTAGAAGGAAGAGAGTTTGAATAAAATAAAACAAAACCACTCTCCTCTTTGCTTTGAGTATTTTTTCCATAACCTTGAAACCCACAGGTTTATTATTTAGAAAACATTGACCTTACTATAAGACTCACAGCCCCATCTGTCTAGCTACGTTTCTAAATCTGAAAAGCTTTAAACTTGCAATTTTGAAGGAAAAAAATAGTTATGACTATCTGAAATCCTTTTCTCATTCCCAGTCTGATTCTGTAAAAATATTTATAAATTATTACTCTACTTATGTGGGAACTTACATAATTTTGGATCGCTTCTGCTTGCAGGAGGAATTTCTGTGATGTTGGATCATTGAGGTCATTTGTGTAAGTCAAATTAGGAATTTCTAGGCTTCCACCAATATAAATGAAGGAGAAAGCTGGAGCTGAGGGGGAAAAAAAAATTAAAAAATGAGCACACCTAATAACGTTATGGAAAAGCTTCCAGAACAAGAGGTTTGCAGGAGCTTGCATTTATCCTTGGCACCTGTAGGTATTAGTTCTTAGGAGAAACGTGCAGTAATAGCCAGAACACTGAGTCAGTCTCACTGACAGAGTAATGCCCAGCAGGAAAGGACAGAAATGAGGTACAGGTTCAGAAAGGCATTTTTACTAGGAAGATTTAGTTGTTAAACTTCCATTTTTTGCAGTGCTGGTCTCCTGAAGAGGTATGGTTTTAATGGCTATGTGTTGAGATTTCGGAAGTTATATACATAAGTTAGGTACCCTGTTCTGTTTTTTGGAAAAGGTGAATAGAAGATATACAGCTAATTCCTGTAGGTTCTTGGGAAAGATGACAGTTATAATAATAATGATGGTATTCACAAAGAGAGTCAAAAAATAGAGATAAAATGCATACTTTCAATATTCTTGTGCAACTATTAACTGCGAAGTATTGTGCAGTTTGTCGCTTTAGCAAAGACATTAAGGAGAAGGGAAAGGTAAATAGTTTAAATGCACATAATGTGCTCAGCTGTTTAGTGCAGAGCTTTTCACAGCACAAAATACTCCCCAGCGTGGTCTGGCTGGGATGGGTAACACTTACAGAAAGAATAGTGCAGGACTAGCACGATTACTGTAACTGTTAAAGAAACTACAGGTAATATTCCTAGAAGCCACCTCCTCCAGAAACACAACTTCATCCTTTTGAAGACATGATACTTTTGACGGGATGGGTAGTAGCAAATATGTGGGCATTCCTAGAGAATGACACGGGAAGGCATCAGTTAGTAAAGCAACACAGAAGAGCCATTGTATTACATTTTAGCAGATTTACTCTTTTAAAGATGTTAAAAATGAGATAATATCTTTCATGTTATCAGCTA
The DNA here is from genome assembly GCF_022539395.1 of Myiozetetes cayanensis. Classification (NCBI taxonomy): domain Eukaryota; kingdom Metazoa; phylum Chordata; class Aves; order Passeriformes; family Tyrannidae; genus Myiozetetes; species Myiozetetes cayanensis. The sequence goes on from NW_026087742.1 coordinate 16,105,748, forward strand.
CATCACGCGTGAAACCCACAGCTTTCTTGGCTGCTTGCTTGCTTTATGCATTTCAATCTGTGGAAGTGGTGGGGAAATTATCACCTTGGTTAAGAGCACTTTACGAAGAATAGAGGTCAATGCACATGGGAGTGGATAGGGAGATCAGTTACTGATCTGTTCCTGCTATAAAGCTTAGCTGGTGCCTCTTACCTGCCCTGCAGTCCGCTTGGTGTCTGGAGCTGGTATGCTGTACACAGAAATCCGGCTGGAGGGGAGAGCCCGTAGCATGATGCTGTGACACAAACACCTCTTGACAAACCTAATGGCAAAACCCTAACCAACCCTCGTTTCTTAAGCATAACTCTGAATAGCATGCTGCCTTCCCCACCACACACGCTGGGCTTCTCGAATTCCCCCTTTGCCATGCTGCTTGAAGTTGGAGCCAGCTGATCTGTGATCAAAGAAGGTGGGGAGGAAAAGCTGCCATCACTGTAACTCTTTGTTTTCCTAACTGGTTAAGTGGGATATGGATCCCATCACTTCAAAACAGATGACTTCTTTCAGAAATAATAGAGTAAGGAAATAATTTATCACACAAGGCAAAGGTCACGCAAGCAATTTACCGATAAAGACACCCTAGAGCAACATAAATGAGGCCGTTTCTAATAAACACTCAGTGGAATCCACAGAAACACTGATGAGAGAGAAGAAATGCTGAATTTCACAGACCACCTGAACTTTTCAGTCTCAAGCCGGTACCAAAGAAAAAATGTAACTGCAAAGTAATTCATGCTCACATTGACTAGTTTGAAAGAAAAACTAGTTTTAAGTCAGCAAATCAACAAGTTCAACATATTCTTCACATAAAATAAGAAAATCAAGGATGTGAGAGGGCCAATGACGTTTTATATGTATTGAGAGAGACAGCACGAAGAACAAAACCTTGAAAACTAAAACAGGCCCAAGAAACCTCAGCCCCAGATAAAGAACCCAAACAAAAGAAGCCTTCCCTGACCCCCAAAACACCACAAAGGGAAGAAACAAACTCCAACACAGATCACACAGACTGCAAAAGGGATTAATTGGAAGGCAATCCTCAGAGCTCAGAAATTCAAACTGCAACTGCAGACAGATGGTTTTGCTCAAGCCACCTTTTTTTCTAACAGTCTGTCTGCTACACACACAACCTGCTGATTGATACTTTGTCCCTTCCTTTATGGAAAGAAAAAAAAAAACACAGAAAAACCTAGAGGAAACAAACCACTTTTGCATAAAAATTGTATCAGGACCTTTCAGAAACATCAGTGTTACTTGGGCAAGGACAAATCATTGCAATAACCTCACATCATTATATTTACTTACCTTCTTAAGGTTGCCTGAAGCTAAAGAATTCAAATTCTTAGGTGGATGAACTTGAATATGAAGAAAAGAAGGCAGGAAATAAAAGAGTCAGTAGCTCCAAATCATGCAATTGATCAAATGAAAGCTGGAGGAAGAATAAGCATGGAACAAATCTCTACTCTCAACTCAAAATCTCTGATGTTCAAAAATTAGGACCCCACAGATTTGAAAGGATTGAGTTCACCTTCTGCAACCTCTACTCTCCCTTTGTGCCTGTCAGTTGTCCTTGAAGGAGGAGACAGGGAGGGAAAGTAGTATTTGCAAGAGTGCAAATAGTTGATTGCTGCTCCACAGTTACTTCTGTACTGGCCTTGCACATCTCAGAAGAAAGGAGTGACTAAGCCTTGAGCTCTCTCTATGTGATCAGCTGTATCTTCAGCTTCCTGACAGAGGATTGCACCTGTGCTTAGGTGGTACCTGGAAGATGAATGCAAAGTACCAGAAGTTTATTATTGCACCTCGTCCTGTGTCTCCAGACATCTGCATAGAACAACTACCACTAGGAGCATCCTCTTCCTTATTCAGGAAGGTTTGAAAAAAGGTAATTATTACTTTCATATATGAATTCCAGAATCAGCAAGAGACACGCAAAGAAATTCCACCACTGAACAGTTTTTCCAAATGTGATTTTTAATGAAGATATCCAGGACATGTTTTATTCCACAAAAACGGTTTTCACACTACAAGACTGAAGGCACATATTTGTGAATCCATGGTGCAAAATTTGACACTCGTGTGTAGACACCTGGGAAATTTGGTCTTCCACATCCATAACCCCAGCTCACTATGCCAGTCAAAAACCACTTTCCATCTCCATTGCTTTGACACGACAAAGGTCCGCCAGAATCACCCTAAAAATAATAAATGGAGTTGAACGTGTTTGCAATGAAACATAAAAACTGGGGAAAAATCCACAGGAGATGTTTTGACTGAGTAATTCCAACAGTGATTATAATTTCATATTTGCATAGTTCAAACCATCAATACTTTGTTATTTGTAAGCAGATGGGATTGCACAGTTGTACCAAAGTTTGCTCTTTCACAAGAAAGAAGGCTAGCTCTCCCTCACTAAAGACACTGAAGATATTATTTTTCATGGACCAGATTTGAAATTCAAATATTTTTTTCCCTAGCTTCAAACTTACAGCTAAACTCCAAATCTGCTCCTTACTATGTATGTACATTCATAGGTTACAAATTAACAACTCAGAAAAATAGTAAGCTTTTTTTTAGTTTAAAAAAGGAAAAAGAACCTAAGTGTTGTCCTCTAGGCAACAAGCAACTAACAAGTTTAGGTGTACGTAATGTCTTTGCAATTAGATCAGTTAAAGTGAAGTCTGCAACAGACTTCCAAGTTTTATACAGTATGTCATAATGCCATAATACAGGACAAAGCAACTAGGACTCTTCCTTTACAATACGTTCTTGCACAAATACATTGGCAGAGCTTCAGGCAAAAAAAAAGTGCCACCTTTTGGGGAAAATTGCTTGGACCAAGCTTACACCTTCCTGTAAGAATCTGCTGTACACACAGTATCTCTTAAAAAGACACCAAACAGCAAGTTAAACTTTACCGAAACATTGGATGCAAGAAAGAAGTTCCAAAAGCAAAAAGTGAGCTGGCAAAATTCAGATGTTTTGCAAGAGAAGTGCTTTCCTTCTAGACATACATTTTGCCAGAGCTAGGAAACTATTTTGTTTTAACTTTATAGCACGTTAGGAATGCAGTTTGGAAGGGACCTCTTCCTAGGTGCCTAGGCAGCACCTCTGCTCAAACCAGGATTAACTACTATTTTAGTAGTAGGTTTGTGTAAGTTCATTAAAGTATAACATCTGTAATATGAAATGTTATATAAACATATATTGTATGTATACACACACAGAGTTTTACCACTGTTCACTAGAAGAAAATTCAGAACTTCTCATTTATTATCTTTCAGCTTTTCCAGATCAGAAATAATTTACATTTGGAAATTTATGCCCAATTGTCATTGTCTCATTATACAGTCCAAGTTGGAAGGGAGGGATCCTGAAAAGAGACAAGCTAGTTTCTCATTTTTTTCTTCAGCTGAGAGCTTCTTATGCCAAAAATTGCCTGACTTCAATTTGTTATTGGGAGTTGCAAATTGATCAGCTCTTGGCTTGCAACTGAAATGTAGTGATGCTACTCATGCACATAAAGCAGCAGAACTCTGAAAGCACCCAGAGGAGAGATTTGCTGGCAGACAACTCTTACATCACTCTTTTTCAGAATTGAAACATACTGATCACAAAGGGGTCAATTCTTACACCTCATCATTCAACAGTGAAAGACAAGATATGGTCTATGCAAAGTGTGTGAGATACATACTTTACACCCATCTCTTTTCCCAGACAATAGCCCAGCACAAAACATCCTAGCTGTGATAATCCCATATGTGGAATGACACAATGTCTGGTCAATAATTTCTACCTCTGCTTTCTGAAGAACTGCTGAACCTTCATCATCTGGAAAACAAATTCAAAGAAGGGTGATTCAACAGAGTTTAGCATTTTACTTATCTATTGAAACAGAAAACAAGTCTTCAGAAAATATCCACAGATAATTTAGACCACTGAGTTTATTCCAGATTCCAAACAACTGCAATAGAGCAGAAAACTTCTTCTAACAGGCAATTGTATAATGTGGCCTTGGTCCTTTAGACTCACCAAATACAATGGCATAATCACTAGGGTCGGTCAAAAAGTTTTCTCTTTGCTTTTTGCAGAAGTGTCTCAAGATTTCTTAATTTGTTCTCTTTTTATTTTTAAGAGTAAACAGGATTTTACAAAGGTATTTGGATCATCACATGGCAGATTTGCAGTTAGGGCAGTATATCTGAAGGAGCCGAATCCAAGATTAAGATTATGAGTCAGAGTTTCAGAATGCAAGTTTTGGCAGCATAAAGAACTTGGACATTTCTCAAAATTTGGTTCTCTCTGTCTGAAAGATTTGGTAAAACACCTCCTTGCTGTAAGATAGATACTTTCAGAAAAACAGAATTAAACCTAATTGTCCCCTCCTTTTAATGCAGAAGGTCCAATCTCATCACCAGCTAATCCTCTCAAAATCTGGCTACAGCCAAAGAAATCTCTTCTATATATTCAATTATAAAAGTGTTGGTTTACATAATGAAGCTCTGGTTCAGGATTTGACAAAGGCAGTATACGGTATACTTTAAAATTACAGTGTGACCGTTCTGTTAAACCGCATTCTGAGGACGGAGCTGGCACCTCACAGCCAGGGTCAGCACTACAGGGCTGCTCAGCCTGCAGAGGTTGAAGGCAGGAGAAGGGAGACTTAGCAATTTCATCTCCATGCAGGAAGCAGCACAGGCTCCAGAGGTAACAACGGTGAAAAATAACATTGCGTTATTTCAGTTTAAGTGTAGCTCCTTGCAAGTCTTAGCTAACAACACGAGCCAGAAGACTTTCAGATCCATGGGACCAGTAGCCAATATTACTGAACATATGAAGGTACACGCACGAGGCACCTACTTGTATAGGACAGAAAATTCAAAACACTATTATTTTCTGCACACCTCAGCAACACACAAAAGCTGGTGTCCTGCACACACACCCCTCCCCACCTGTGAAGGCTGCTCTTTACCTGGGGGAAAAAAATTCGCTCAACTGAAGGGACAAAACCCACCTGTTTCCTGCTTTTGGCCCCAACCTGTTATCCAGCACTTGTCACCACTGCGGACTTTGTGGGAAAAGGGAGGCACACAGACCGGTTGGATGACATGGCTCATTGTGTCCGGCCACGGCTTGCTCAGCTGCAGCAGTGCGATGTCGTAGTCGTAGTTCCTGCTGTTGTAGTATTCGTGGACTATGATCCGCCTCACCGCAGACACAAACCTCGCTCGGCCTTGCATTTGCATCCCCATGTGGGCACGCCACGCTCTGGGGTCAGCCAGCCTGCTCGGGAGCACACAGCGAAGGCGTTTCTTTACAAAGTACCCCAAAACACCTGGTGAAAGGGGAGGGCAGCACCTCATGCAGTTCAGACTCTGGGATCTAAAGGCATTTGTGGATGCCGGCCCTGTTTGGGGAAGACTGCTTACTTGCTCCCTTGAAAGCAGTGAGCTGCAGACACGAGCCATTCTTTGGATATCACTGATGCTCCACAGTAAGCAGCTCCCACAAAATGAAGGCTGACCTGCCAGGGCCATTCACCTTCCTCGCTGTTTGAGCCACCTACAATCCGAGAGATGAGACTGCTGATCTTGCTACTGCCACAACCTGCAAGGGATATTTCAGGTTACAAACCCCAGCTCTAGTGCTTTTTCTTTAGTGAGAGGGCTTCCCACACAGGGCATGAGAGAATCTTGAACTTTGAAATGTTTTGAAATGTATTTCCTTGCCCTGTTCCCAAACTATTTGGCTACTCTATTACTGAAACAAGAGGTGACTCCAAGTCAAAACAGGCACTGGTCTGGAAAATTTACCAAGTTCCTTTTCTAGCTCTGCTACAGGAATTGATCTTTGAATATTTCTTATGTCAGCAATGTCAAAAGATCCATTGATTTAATAAGCATCCCAATGAATATATAAAAACAGAGAGTACCTCATCTCTTTTTGATACTGTCAGCCCTGACCTGAAAGGACACAATCAGTAAGGAAGTTCAGCATCATCAGAACACTTATTTCTTGCCAAAACAGTGGGAATGATACAAGAAAAATGTACATGACTTCAGAAATAAGGTGGTCCAATCATTAATTTGTGTGGAAATAACTGACAGCCTGTCAATGCTGTCTATTACTAACAGATGAAGAAGTCATAACCCAGCACAAAAAGCTGCAGTCTGATTTGAAAAGCAAGGAAGAAAGACCTTTCTGTAGGGCCTTGTGTCCATCCCTAGTGCCTGCAAATAAAGCTTCTTCTCAAGGGTTTTAGTCCCACACTCCCACACAGAGGTGTTAATATTTCTGAACACTTTCCTGCACACAGACAAAAAGCCAAATGCAGCATCCATGTTTCCAGACAAAAGTAGTCACATGGTTACTCTTTTAAGATATCCTACTCAATCCAAGGCAGGTGCTGGCAGATTTGAAATACAGGTAACACCATAGAATGGTTTGGGTTGGAACCCTCTGTCACATTCAGGGACACCTTCCACTGGACCAGGTTGCTCAGGGCCCCATCCAACCTGGACATTAACACTTCCAGGGATAGGGTACCCACTTCTCCAGGTAGCCTGTTACCATGCCTCAGGACCCTCACAGTGAAGAATTTTTTCCTTATACCTATTCTAACTCTATCATTTGTCAGTATAAAGCCATTCATTCCCCTTGTGCTGTCATACACACCCTTGTGAAAAGTCCCTCTGCAGCTCTCCTGTAGGCCCCTTCAGGTACTGGAAGGTGCTAAAAGGTCTCCCTGAAGCCCTCTCTTCTCCTTGCTGAAAAACCCCAGCTCTCAGTCTGTCTTCATAGGAGAGGTCACTCCAGCCTTTGGATCATCTTTGTGAACCTCCTCTGGACTTGTTCCAACAGATCTGTGTTATATATCTCAGATATCTGAGAGCATTCAATTTAATCAGCTAATCCTAATCCCACTTTTATTGCTACTGCAGTAACAATCATCTGTTCACTTTTGAGCAAAGCAAACTGAAAAGGTTGTACAGATGTTACTTCAGGAAGATTTGAGACCAGAACGCAGTTTGATATTATGAAACACTGGGGTCTTCACCATCAGGAATAGGAAGAGAAAGTGAAAAGTTTGTGGTTTTTATCTCATTGCAGCTGTATCATCCTTAAGTCCAAATACAGTCTGACTTCAATAGAAGTACCTGACATCGCTGCAGGCAACAAAAACGCTGCCTCACCAGCTAGCCAAGTTCACTCTGCAATTAACCTTGCTTCCCTAATCCTTAACACAGCTAGAAGTACAACACAGTAAGAAGTACAACCGTACTCCCCATGTCTAAGACTATAAACTCACCATCTCACAAGAACTTAGGAAATTCTGCAAGCAGACCTGAAGTAAACTGATAGCTGGTCATTGCCCCAGTATTATAGAGAGAATGTAATAAAAACTCAGTACCTGCAGCGTGAGTTGTACCCACTCCAAAACAGGAAGAAATAAAGGGCTTTATTTTGCAAAAAGTTCAAAGTTCAAAAAGATGAATGCTTGAGAGGAACTTACTGCAGCTGCTTTCATCGCTTCCATCAACACAGTCCACAGTGCCATCACATTTTGCATATTGTTTCCTGATGCAGACATTATTCCTGCACTTAAATGTGTGGTTTGTGCAAGGAATACCTGAAATTTTTGTTGAGAGAAAAAAAACCAAACAAACAAACTATTGGTTCAGTTTAACATGTGAAGAAATGTCTGCACAGATAAAAGACTTGTACATGTATTAGTAGGTAGGAGGGAAAATAGCAGAAAAACCACTTTGACTGGGATGGCTTTAGTCAGCCTCTAATTAGAATAAACTATTCAAGTGGAACTGCAACAATACCAAGGTGTGCATCAAGTTGGCCAAGTCTGAACTAAAGTTTCCTCCCATCTTTTCCCATAGCACTAATGAACGTGGATATAGTAGCAAAAATTTAGATGTAGAGTGTTAGGCTAGAAAGAGAAATCCTCCAGGATTCTGGAAAGAAGCTCTCCTTTATATTTCAGTATTAAATGTGAAATGAAAGACTGTAGTAAAAGTAGTATTATCAACTGTATTCAGTAAAACTGCAAACCCTAGCCTTGGCATTTTCCTATTTCCCTATGGCTTGCAATAAATGAGGCCACTCAAACCCAATCTATTTTTCTTGTCGTCACACAGGAGTATCCTGTAACCATTTACACAGACTGTCTAGTCAGACAGGTCTAAACCTTTTCTTCAAAAAAGTCACCTGCAGCACTTACCAGTTGTGCTCCCTTTCATGCCATGGTGTTCATTTATTCTAAAAAGTCCAAGAAAGGTCTGATTCAAGACTTTCATGGGCCTACTGCTAAATTTATAGTTTCCATAGAATTTTAAACACATTAAACTTATAACCCTGAAAACTGCTCCAGAGAAACTATCATTTTTATAGTTATTTTACAGATGGTAAAACAGATCCAGGAATTAATTTGCACAGCTTATGCTTTAAAGTGACAAAAGCAGGGATTCAAGCTTCAAATTCCTAGATCCCCATCCTGCACCCTCTTAATTTTTCTGCCAGTATTTTACTGAAACAGATGTTTGTGAGCTCATTAAAAAAAAAAAAAAGAAATAGTTTAAAATCAATAAAGACTTCTTTCTAAGTATTTTAGAAAATTGAACAGAATTATACAGCCTGAGTGAAATTTGATAGTGCCTCTAAACTCTTTGAATGTAGCATCCAGAATTCAAGTCAGAGGGAGATAGATAATAGAAGAGAGAAAATAAAATATTTAAGAGAGCAGCCTTACTGTGGGTGCAGTTCTGCTCATCTTTTCCATTCTCACAGTCATTTACTCCATTGCAGGCAACCAAATTATCCTGTATTGCGAAGCTGGAGTTACAGTTCCACTCAGGGACAACTTTAAAAACATAAGTCAGATCAGGTGTAGAAGCATGCTTGTAAATGCTGACACTACCCTTCTGACTGTGTCTGGGTACCACTTCATACCTTCACTGCCTGGTACAGGGATGGGTGTGAGTGCCACATTTTGTGTGCAGGAAATAAAGTGCAAATGACTCCAGTGACATCCTCAGTTCACAAATTGCCCCGGGCAGAGTTGGACAAGTTCTAACCTGCTTTCATCATGGACGTTTAGTATCACCTTCATCTACTCCATTCACCCTCATTTGTCACTTCCCCCACAAAAATAACTCACCTCAAAATGGAACAGAACTTTACTAATAATTGCCAGCATTTGTGACATGAGGAAAAACTAAAATATAGCCTATTACAGCTGGTTTTGCATATCCAAATTTCTTCCTTGTGCTCTCCAGTGCCATATTTCTTCATTCTTTGGTCTCTGCCAACTAACTATTACTTAAGCACTGGAGGCTGACGTAGTCTGTACCTGGACATACAAATGAAGTTGAAAATATCTTTTTTTTTCCTCTTAAAAAATTTCACCTTGTTTCAGCTGCCATCTAAGACAAAATAATTCACTTGTTTCCAGTCAAGATCTCTAATAAGTGAATACAAACCACAGAAGAGTTCATCGCTTTCATCAAAGCAGTTGTTGATGCCATCACAGCGCTGCAGCTGCTGGATGCACAAGCCAGTAGAACACTTGAAATATCCAGGTGGACATGCTGGAGGTTAAAAAAAAAAAGAAAAAAACAACTTCAAAATTTTCTTTCCCCAAATATTGCCAGCTCATTTCATTTTACAGTCACTGAGCTATTCCAAGGAATGATACAGTTGGTCTAAATTTAATAGACTGTATACATTACCAGCACTTAAACTGAATTTAAATATTGAAAACTGGGATTTGAAGAAGAGGAAAAAACACCCTTAAAATTCCAATTCAGCTGTTCCTGGAATATGTACCACAGGCTCACTAGGGCTGGACCAAATCAGCCAGTGTTTTATGACACAATGCAAGACCACTTAGAATGCCATCTTCTTCAAAAGGACAGTCTCACTTCCAACAACCAAAATTTGCAGTGCTTCACCAACTTTGGAAAGTAACCTGCATGGACCTGATGTATGAACTACATAAGCACTTTTAAAATAAACACAAAATAAGCAGTTGATTATTTGGCACTCTCTCTTCATTACTTGGAGGCCTTTGTAGTAACAGAAACATTACAAATGAAATGTTGGGGATGACAACAAACAGGAGCAGCAGACTTCAATTGACTGCACCGTGGTCATAGCCACACAGGAAACTTTAAGGGCTGTGCAGAAGGGAGCAGGCTGTACATGCAGGAAACCAGAGCATGCTGCACATGTCCACAAACCTTAGATGTACAGCCCTGATGAGCGAGAAAAGGCTCTTTGTTTGCTAGTCATCTGAGGTAATAAGATTAGAAAAGAAAATGAACTAAAACCCAACAGATATGTTTCTTAATTGAGTCCTAGTGGACCCCAAGAAGATGATGCTTCACAGGTCTGAAATGCAAAGAGGGATTGAAAAGATAAAATCCATCTTACGCTGGCTGATGTTGTAGCTGCCATACTCCACCAGAAGGGGTTTCTCGGAGACCTTCGAACTGCACTGAAGCTCAACATTGACAGCAGAACTCGTAACGTGGAAGACTGTTTGGTGATCAACATAGTAACCACAGTACCTAAAAGTGTTCAGCGGAGTTCTGAGCAGCCTTCACAGGAAAATTGCCTTGCATACAAGTTAAAGGTCAACAACACTGAAATTCAGCAGTACAGTCAGCTGCCATTCTTTAATTAAAAACCAAAACCTGAAGCAGTACCCAAATTCCCTGAAATGCTGGTAATAATCCTTCACGACCACACCAATGCAAGCACAAATTTTTGCCAAAAAGCCTGGAAGAAGAGAGATGTAATGAAGAAATTTATCAAGACCAACATGGATACTTTTGTCTCCATTTCTGATATCAGTTTTCAAAGGATTTTGATTTTTAAGAAGACTCAAGTAAGTTTGGTGGGAGGGTAAATGTCAGTGCAGTGGGACAGCAAATTTAGCTTCTCTGATTTTAATGATTGCTCTTAAAGAATAGTACAGAAAGAGATTGGCATAAAATTGGTCCAACTTCACTGAAGGCAGAGGGGAATAGATTTAGGGAAATGAAAATTTCCTTTTCCTAGCCTTCCTCCACCACTAACATTCTGGAAATTTACCTTTGAATGTCACGCCTTCAAATAACTAGTCTTAAAAATAATCCCTTGAGTGCACCTCTACTTACAGCTGCCGTTTTGGCAAAGAGGTTCCTTGGACTTCAGCCTAGGAGCCACCTGGTTCAGAGAAACCTAAATGTTCCCTGATGCCAGCAAACATTTAACTCATCCTTTGCTAATGGATTTCTAATGTCCCTTCCCATCAAAGATGTTGCAGCTAGAATTTAGATGCAGCTCTAGATGAGGGGGGGACAAAAAAATCCTCCAAAACAAACAAACCAACAAACAAACCAACCTACAAAACCCCCAACAAACAAAACCAAGCAAACAAAACTACAAAAAAACCAATCCCCCAAAAAACTAAATAAGCAAAGCCTCTTTAACAAGGAGAAGGTTGCTGGATCATTATTTAAAAATTGGAGACAGTTTTAAAACAGTGAGCATTGACAGTACAGGTCATTCTAGGAGTAGAAATAAGGACCTCTATTCATAAACTGCCTCAAAAATACAGCACTCATGAGTAAAACATCTGGCTTGCAGGTTTCTTCCGAAAAAAAAGTACTTACGAGTCTAAACAGATTTAGGAGCAGAAGTAGCAGTACTGATTTTTAGTGGCACACACACTTGGTTGACAGCACTGCAAGGACACACATTGCTGCTAGAATGAACACAAATAACATGAAAATGGATTGTTGTATTTTTAAAAGGACTAGTGGACTATTATACAGAGGTAAATATTTCCCTCGTGTATTTTGGCCACATCAGGCATTTGCACCAGGATTACTCTTCATGTCAATGAATGTAGAGAAATTGTTCAGTAATTTCCATGTGAATAGGTGTTGTCTACGTGTCCCGTGCATCCCAGTGAGGTGGGATTTCAAAAATGAAACATCCTCTTAATAGATCTGGGAGATTCTGTTCCAGCAATGTGAAAAATAAAGGAAGAAAACAATTTAAAAATAGACTCCTCTTAGACATCCTGAATGCAGATGCAAAAAAACCCAGCTAATTTTACAGCTTTCTACTATATAAAAATTAATTGTAAAAACCCCAAACCCAAAAAAACAACAAACAAAAAACAAACAACAAAAAACCCAAGCCACCAAACAAAACAAGCAAACAGAAAAACCAAAACCAAGTCAACAAAAAACCACAGCCAAAACATCAAATCTCTCAGGGCTATGAGCTGAACAAGAATCACAGAATATTCTGAGATGGAAGGGACCCACAAATATCACAAAGTCCAGCTCTTAAATGAATGGCCCATACAGGGATCAAACCCACAACCTTGCTGTTGTTAGCACCACACTCTAACCAGCTGGGCTAATCTCAGAGTGAAGACTTCCTACCACAGGAAGTCTAATTTTCACTCATTTTAACGTCCATCACCAGTGCTCCCAACCTAAACCAGTTTGTCAAAGTACACAGCAAAATGCCACCTAACCATGTGATTCCTCTCAGTTAACCCACGGACATTTCTTTTCTGCATTCCTCCTTCTGTCAATCACTTTGACACCTTCCCTCCAACAAACCTTAGCACCAGTTTAAAAGCAGTTGCAGTCTGCATTGACCACTTGTCAGCCACATGAAACAACCTCATCTCACCAGAAGCAGAGGATATCTCTGCCCATCTGTGAAAGAGCTGAAACAGGTATATTGAGGGAGCCATCTCCTATGCACAGTGAGAAACGCCATATGGGATTTGTAAGACAAAGCTACTGATCCTCAGGACCCTTCTGCTGGAGTTTTACCAGCCATATCTCCGTGTCCAAGGCAAGTGGAGGTTGCAAGGCACTGTCTGTAACTCTTTGCCATTGATAAAGAGAGAAACTAATTCAGGGATTCATGTCCCACATGTTGAAGGAGAGAGTGGGATACTTTTTTCAGGGGATGAGCAGATACATGCATCCTGTAGCAGAAACAATGGGATGTTGGACCAACAGTATTAAGAAAAGTAAAGCATTGTCAGCCTCTGTGTTCACATAAACCTCTAATGTTTTGCTTACAGATACTCATTGATACTTCCACCCCTGAGAATTTTAGCAAAAGCAGTTCATCAGCTGTAACTGCTTCGACTTAGGCAGTGGAACATTTGTATGGCCACTGGAAGAAAAACGAGGGAGAACTGCATGGTTGTGTTCAGTGGGCCTGGGTAGACAAAGCTGTCCCTGAAGGTCTGAAGGAACCTTATCTGCACCATCTTCTTGGTAGCAGCCTTTACTAATATCAGCATCCTGATGCTTCTTGACCTTTTTTACCTGAGATAACAGAATAAGCATCCTATAAACTGCAATTTCAGGAAGTTGAAAGGTGGAGTCCCCCTGAACCCCCATTTCATTAACCATTAAAATGTGGATAAAAGAAAATAAAGTATCACAATGTTTCATGCTTCAAATCATATTATTTTTCCTTGAGAAGTAGACACAAAACTGAAAATCAGAAGTTCAAAAGCCTTAGTTTCAGTGAAAAAGACACTTTCAAAGGAAAGTTGGACTTGGTCTATATATATCAGCAACAGCTTACAACAGAAATGAGGAACATGTGCTCTTGTGCAGTACTTCAAAAGTAACACTGAGTGCACTTCTAAGTGTAATACTCTGACATTTCATCCTATGGAATGTATAACTGGTAGGCTTATTGAAAAACTTTTCTTTCAGATAGAGAATACTTACAAAATGAATTCATTATAATTTTTTCATCCAGGTTCTGCCTTTATTTGATATCTCAGCCCTCCCAAATGTCCCAAATGACAGTTCTGTCATAAAAAGAACACCAAAAAGCCCCACAAGCACACCAAACGTGTTGTGTTTTGTCTGGTGTTTTTATGTGCCCATCTAGTCCAGCAACCAATTTCCATCAAGGCACAATCTCAGGAGCTTCAGATTAAATGTAATTACAATATGGTATCAAAGAATAGAGAAAGTTTTTCTCCTCTTTGTAATTCTTTCAGTTACACTCGGAGGCCTAATTGACTTTTCTTAGTTTCAGTAATGAGTTCAGAAACTCAGTTTACAGAATAATCTTACTGAAGTTTCCATTTGAACAAAGTTAAAAAAAAAGAATTTCTATGTCCTAAATCTAACCTTGTCTCATGATCCATTCTTTGAAAGATGACCTAAAAATAAAGAATGGGTGGACACTATGCTGGGAAAGCAGGGGTATCTTATTAAAAAAAATAGTAGCAATATTTTCATTCGGAAAACACTTCAGAAATATAGTGGTACCTTGGAAGACACTGTGCAGTTTCTCTTTCAAGAGCCAGTGACTGGAATGAGGAAGCAGTTACTCTTCTATTCCCAATCATCTCATTGCAACAGTTTTCACCAAGAAGTTAATTAGATTCACTGTCCTCTTGAGCAATCATAGAATTAAGTTACACTTTAAAGGTCTGTAGCAGACCTAGTTCAATGGTCCCAGAATTACTTTACACTTCACAGGACATCCATCTTCACCCAATTCTTTCAATTTCTCTCTCTCCAGAGAGTACCAAATGCTCTTGTTTTCATGTTTCTGGTACTTTTCAATAGAAATATATATAAAATAATATACATATATAAATAAATATATATAAAATAAAGATTCTGTTATGTCAGCAGCTAAAACGAAAGAATGCTAGGACAACCCAGTGAGTTATTTCTATTTTTTTTTGTGGAAACTGAGTGAGCTGCAGTAGTAACAGGAAGGTTTACTTCTGCATGGATTATTAATGTAACAGTACCAAAATACTTACATCTGTTCGTTAATTTTCCACCACCCTCGCTCACAGCCTTTAATATTCTTCTCACTAATGGTATAGTTATGAAACTTCAGAGCTATACCAAGGCTCTTCTGTGGAGTCTGTCGTGGACAAGAAAGACGTGAAAGCAGCCTTTTTCCTTTTGTGGACATGAAACACAAAAGTCTATAAACTTATCTCGGCAATCACAGAGCTTGGCAATGCCACCCTCCGGGAGCTTTGAGCCAGCTCAGCAGCCAGCACCTGAGACACATGCCAGCTATTCATTCTTGAGTAAGAGCAAAGGTTGGCACAGCCCCACCACAGCTGCAGGCTTTCTCCCCCCATAGCCAGCAGCCTTTTCATCTTCAGAAAGCCCCTGGCCAAAGAAAGCAGCGTTTGTATCAAGACCAAAACACTCAAACACATCCAAATTTACTTGTGTAGGGACACAGAGACCCAGTGGACTTTAAGAGCTAAGATACTGCAGGGAATAACTGTGTCATGTTACCTCTACCACAGAACTGTAAGTCTTCTTCTAGTATCTGCTCAGCCAAGCATTCTTTAGTATTTTACAAAACGTTTTTAAGGCCAGCAATATTATGAGTGTTCATAATTAATTAGAAGTTCCTTTATTAAAAGTAACAGGACCTTTTTGCAAGACAAGGCAGTGTTCATTTAAAAACAAGGGTTGGTTCAGGGAAAAAATCCAGAAATGAAAATTTTTCGCCTTCTCTCTTACAGAAAACATACTTTGGCAAATGAGGGAAGCTTCATTGTTGAATGACTGGGAAATTAAACCAGTTTGAGCAATTAATCTTGCAAGTTACCCATGTCAAGTGTCTAGAAACCTTTCCCTCAGAAGTCCAAGGTGAACTGAAGACGTCAAATTTAGCAAAAAAAAACCCTCAAAAACCAAAAAAAAAAAAAAAACCCACACCTTATCATTCTAGAAAAAAAAGAGGCTGTAGATCATGGCTAGCTGGACTTGATTTATATTGGTGTGATTCAATATGGGCAACCACTAGCTTTACAAGTCACGAGTAACATAAGCAGAAAGATGGAAAACAGTGGACATCATCATATCCATTGCCATATTCCTTAGAGAAGAAAACACTGAAGGGCAAGCCCTAATTTTATCAGCACTAACAGAGAAATACTCATGACAGAGAAGGCATGACATGGAAATTTCAGCAATTTGCTTTCAGGAAAGTACCTGAAAAGACACAGAAAAAGGACACCAAGTTAGAAAAAGTCTGTGGGATTGTATTAATAGGACAGACTATCCTGAAGACAAATTAAACATATTAGACATATGAGAAGCTATCAGAGAAGTGGCAGTAATAATGAGGTTAGAGAACTCTTTTGTACATAAGTTTCATCCAAATTTCTGAGGGTGGGAAGAGGAGAGTTAAAAACAGTCAAGTCTTACATTCCCTGACGTGAAGTAATTCTGCAGGCTAAACATCAAAACTTATCTCAGCTCTTGACCTTTGTAAATGGACAGCTTAGGAACTATGTTCTTTCCCTTAAGAATAAGTGCACAGAAAAAGAAAAAAATTACATAAAGAGCTGAGCACAGCCAGCTATTCAGCTATGCCATTTCTATAAACTGCTGCACCTGTAAGGATGCAGGTTACTGCCTACTCAATTGGTTCTGCTTTACTTAAACTTTGTGTGCCCAAAATACACAACAGTGCCTGAGAGGCAGAGATTTGTGTTACCTGAAAGTTCCATGCACAAAGACATTTGGGAGGATAATAGCTTGGGTAATAGGGACTTGTGATGATCCCTTCGTAGCCAATTTTCTCTTTTGTCACTATTGCTTTTCCACACCCTAGGGAAAAAAAAAAAAAAACCCAAACAAAAAACAAAAGGCAATATTTACTTTCAGTAAAGCTATTCAGTGGGCTAAAGCATCCAAATTTATCAGAAGTCCTTCACTGCAAAGCAGAGTAGGTTATGTTTAATAGGTTTTTATATTTATCTGGGTTTGACTTGTAAAAAGAGACCCTTCCCATTGATGCACACAGAAGACAAGGAATTTAAAAGTCCAGGGATGCTTGCTGGGCTCTGCAAGACCAGGAGAAAATATTATGAAGTTTTATATTGGTTATTTTGCTGAAGGCAGTTCTGCAAACAAGCATATCAATACGTCCACACTGCAGTAGTACATAAGGATCTTTAGTCTTAAAGTGCAGCCAGCTAGAAGAGAAATGGACAATGTATCTAAACAGATCAGCCTCCTGAAGTACAAAATTTTCTTTTTATGGATTTACAGAATTCATTAAAAACAAAGCACACACAGAGAAACTAACAAAGAAAACCCAGACCTGAATTTAAACAAGCAAAAACCTAACAAATAAACAAGAAACCCAACCCAGCCAGCCCTGAATTTGGAGTTATTTAAGATGGAGATTTTATCACACGCTTTTATGATGGTGTGGAAAGTATGCAGCACCTTTTTGAGCAGCTTGAATTTCTTTGCATTGGATTGAGTCAGATTTTTCTCCTTGTGCTACTAGTGTGATATTCCTTGTACAATTTGTAACTGTGATCTAACCACTTCTTAAAGATTAAAGTAATAAAAAGCAAGTGATGGACCTGATACACAAACACAACAGACTCCTGTTTGTCCATGAGGAGTCACGGAGCGATAGCAAATGCAGACAAAGCTACTGAAGTTTTATTTTCTGAGAGCAATTTTTAGAGCTGAACTCTCTCCACCTTTAACGCGATCCCACAGACCCAAGGCAGGAGAGGAGCCAGTGCTACACCTGAAATAACAGCCCCATCTGCTGGAACATTGCGGTGCTCGCCAACTGAATTCAGGGCTGGTTTCAGCCTCTTATTTTCATATTTCACTGCACAGCTAGTCTGCTCAGATTACATTACTAAAGAGGAAGGGAGATGCTCAATAGTGCAGAGGAGAGGCAGAAGAGAGACATACATTTATGAAAAAAAAGGGATAAGAAATATAGGAGTCATTTGTGTGTAGTCAGAAACATGACAGCCTCTTCAGGATCTTAGACAGAAACAACACACTAAAAACTTTTCCAAACACAGAACAAACCTACTTTCTTGTGTAATGACCTCAAAATAGCCACGGAATTCCTTATGGTCCTTTACTTGTGCTGCCTTGAACATTACCAGCATGAGATTATTTGTGGACACAAGTGACACCAATGAATCAGCTGGTTCACAAGCTCTGAGGGGGAAGAAAGAAGAGCACATACATAAGAAATCAGCTAAAAAGTAAAAAGCCTAACACATCACTCTCATTCTATGCATGGGTTTTCCGCTGGTTCAGATCTTACCTACTTTGAAAGTCTAGTAAAAATCTCCATGCTCTTAAATGCAAAATACCTGTTACAAGGCCAGTTAGAAACCTAATATCGGAAATCACTTCTTACAAAAAGAGAAATCGTAAGCATGAAAACTAATATGGAATGGTTTGCTCTAGGAGATAGTGACTTTCAGCCTTCACTCCAAGTAAAAATGAATGAAGCCAATATTAAAGAAATGGTTGTAGAAAGAGAAAGCTTATTTAATTAGACCAACAGATTTATCCACTTTTTGGGGAGTGGGAAAGCCAAGAAAGTTATTCTCCAAGTCAGAAATTAAGAACCTGAGCCAATCAACTAGTCTCATTAAAAAAGTTACTTTCCATATGCATTACCTAGCAGACATCTTCACTCCCCTACAGATACTAACATGTAAGTGAACACCATCTGCTGGATCATAGAAAAGTCAATTGGTGAGAGATATTAGCAGAGGACAACTCTCAAAGAGAACTGAAAAGCCAATGCTCTGTTTTTGAGCCTTATACCCCAATTGACAGACCAGAGAAAAGGATTTCAGGGGTGAACACACTGAGCTCTTCATCTACTTCACGGAAATGCTGTCTTCTCCTTTTGGAGTGACAGAGCCCTGTGGAATTAGTTATCAGGAATTTCAAATAAAAAGTCCCTAAACAAGCATATTGGATCATTAAAGAAACAGAAAGAAAACAAAAAAAGTAACAGTCTACATCTCTCAACCCATCACAGCTTTAACTCTAGATTTTAAAAACCCTCTAAACAAATAAAACAGATTAAAAAAACACTGACTAGTGCCAGTAAGTAAAAAATCATGAGACTGAGTTTTAGAACTTCAGTCTTCATATGAAGAACACTAATCTTCATCTAAAATTAGAGTTTGTTTAAGGGAGGAAATTTTGACATTCACTTTCAGTTAATGTCTGTTTCCTGATAAGAAACAGAAAATTCCACCCAGTAATGTGTGACTTTCATAATTCTGTAGCTGCACTCTGGCTGAAGAATAAAGAAAAATTTGAAGAACATTTTACCATTTCTTTATTTTACCATTCTTACCAATGTCATGTTTTCCACTTTTGTAAGAAACTTAAAATTACCAGGTGTTGTGTGAGTAATACGCGAAGATCAGAATAATTGTAACAAAACAAAAGCTACCAAAAATGAAGATGACAAGTCTTAGGGAAAAAAAAAAAATAGGAAAAAAAATTGTCAAGGAATTCTTAATGATATTTTATACTCACCGGTACAGTATTTTATCTTTGATTGGCATCAGAGAGTCATAAATGGTTAGTGAGTCAGTGATGCAGTTATCTGCTTCAATCTGGAGGGATACTATTGAAAGGCGAATAAGATGGCCCACAGATGCAATAAGCTTAAAATAGCAGATTGTTCCCTCCGAGGCAGCCCGCATACCCAGGGGAAAGTGCTCATGTAGATGGTCACCATACAGGTCATACATGCAATTTGTTCCTGTGAAAAAGTCACATTTTCAACATTGGACACACTCACTCCAAAGTGCTTAAACCCACATGGCATTAAAAAAAAATATATAGAGAGAAAATCCTGAAATGTGTTAAACTAAAGCAACATGTGAAAGCACATCTAACCCAGAAAACAATGTAATAACAGAATCATAGGGTGGTTTGTATTATAAGAGATCATCTAGTTCATGCCATGGAGGGGGGACACCTTCCAACCTGGTCTTGGACACTTCCAGGAATGGGGCATCTACAGCTTCTCTGGGCAACCTGTGCCACTGCCTTACTACCCCCACACTAATGAATTTCTTCTTACCCTAAACCCAAACCTATCCTTTTCCAGCTCAAAGCCATTGCCCCTTGTCCTTGTAGAGTCCCTCTCTTGCTTTCTCTACCACTCACTGTTTGCATCTTAGTTACAAGTCTGTGGTCAAGGAAAAGTCTATTCATAAAAGTGCAGAACATGGCCAAGAGTGCTGTAATTCAGTCCACGCATTTTATTTGCACTAAAGCAATGCCATTTCGTACAATTTGCAGTTAACAAAGTTCTGCAGAGTCTCTACAGGATAAATTACTTAAATAATTGTTTGCTGGGAAATGCTCATCTACTTTCAAGGTGCATAAATCAACTGCTTGTCCCTACAGATGTTAGTATATTTATAATCAATAAAATAAAAACAAAATAAAAATGCAGCTACATGACTGTATTACTCCTGCTTTTTTTATTGTTCAAATGTCAGGGTTTTCAATGTTTTATCATGACTTGAGCTGTAATTGCTACCAACAAAGTCAGATTTACCAATTCCTTTGGTTTGGAAGGACTGCTAAGACCTTCGTGTTCATCGTCCTGCTCAAAGCAGGGTCAGAATTAATTCAGACCAGGACTTTGTCCTGTCAAGTCTTGAAAACATTTGCAGCATTAGAAATCACTGTTGGAAATGGAAGTGGTTCGAAATACTAATGAAGAAACCTAGCCTACACATTAAAAAAAAAAAGAAGGTAAAAAGTTGTGTCATCGTTTAGATAAGGATAACCAGGAAACTCTGTTACTTGTATCAAATTTTGCAACCAAGCTGAAACAGTTGTAACTTCCGAGTCAAATACATTGAGGTATTTTTTTCAATTCAATATTGCAGCCCCCAGACAGTAAAAATCTTGGGGATTTTTTTTTTTTGTTTTGTTTTGGATAATGCAAATTAGGGAGAATAAGATCTAAAGTAAATATTTGCATTAATTTCTGCCTATTAGGAACACAAGTCTCTGAAATAGTTACTATCATGGAAAAACAATTAGAGCACTATGAATGTTTCCTACCACTTGTTGACTCAAATTAAATGTTGGTCTTTTAACCAGCAAGTAATCAAGACAGGAAGTGGCAGGCTTTGTTTGATTTCCACTTCTGATTTACAGTCTTGAAACTAATGCTATGAATGTTGATGAACAATCTCTAAGGGTCACACCCCGTTCAACTGAATTACAGTTATAACTATTTAAAGCCTTGGTTGGGCCGTTCTTCTTCCTTATTCCTTGTTCTTATCTCTTCCCAACAACATTCTTTTTATAATAGTTATTTGTGGTTATTTAGTCACCCTTCACAAAGCCAGCTTTGATCACAATCTCTAGAATTATGTGACTACTATTATTTCTACTATGTAAGTAACGATGAGCTCACTGATGGTGTGGAGCAGGGTGAAGAGAATTCAGAGCTAGCTCTGGAACTACAAGTAGTGCAAGTGTGTTAGCTTCAAAAGAAAGCTGGATGAAGTGTTTACCCAAGCAAACCCTGCACAGCCAGATGCCATGGCAATGCAAGTCACTTGCATCAGCTGAATCTCTACAAGGCTCTTGTCCAACAAGATTCTTCAATAAATCTGCCCTCCAATCCTGTGCCTGAACCAATGACCAGGTGCATCTTCATACCAAAAGTAACTCTATTGCTCTCGAAATACAACCAGGCAATGCACATTCCTTGTGTGCTGCTGCATGATCACCTTCACCGCTGCACCACATTCTATAGTCCTAAGCAGACATAGTCAAATGACCACAGAAAATGAAATTGCACAAATTTAAGACTTTCTCTACTGTGGTCGTCCGTGCTGTTGTTCCCCAGTAACTTCATTGCATACCAGCTCTATGCTTGCCATAGATACCAGCTGACACCCGTGGTTGGCTACAGCAAGTCCCTGAAAGATGACTAGAATATGGCAGGACATTCTTCTCCCTTTGTGTGAAAGACACCACAGAGGTCCTAAAAAAGCCTTAGCATCCCTACTTTTGTTAAACTCTTCCTCTTATTGTCTTCTGTTTTGGGAACTGCACTTTGGAATAAGTTGAAACACAGGTTTTGAATGTACCAGTTCCTCTGCACTGGAACACTGAACTGGGAAATGAAATCACTATGCAAGTAAACACCAGTATGCAAAATTCTTTTACATAAACAAAATGCATGTCATGAGATGTGATAAGCATCAATATTGCTATACTTTGTAGTTTAAGCCAGGAAAGGTTTTGAACAAGAGAAGGTTGTAGCAAAATTGACATGAGTTTTGAGAAATCATGAGTTGAAAGCAGTCAAAACACTGCAAACCATGGCCCAGCGTGTGTGACCCAAAGTCCCCGTGTGGACCACAGAACTAGGAGACCTTGACTTGGCTACACTGGCAAAAGTAGCTGTTGAATTCCAAAAAAGTATGCAAGCTAAAACATTGCAACATACCAGAAGTGGTGGAAATCACAGATAGAAGTGAAAAAAATTAATGTCTCAAAAGAGAAAAACACAATCACAGAAAGGTATAAAGCCTTTTAAAAAAAATGAAACAGTGCAACTTCTCAAGATGAAGAGACAGTCTGTGTCAAAGAGCAAGGGAGGCCAACACACTGAGCTGCTTGACAACTACTGGCCCAACAGAAACTTATCAAACATCTGCATCAAAGATGATCAGCGTACTATGGCTTAGCCTGGTAGCATGTTTTCTAGGTACCAACTCCACATAACAGTGCTTTTGTACCGCTTGTAAAGTTTCTGCACACTGGCAAAGAACCCTGCTGGGAGGTTTATAATATTAAACCAAGCAGGATACAAGTTATGTCTCCCACAACCCTTGCAAAACTCAACTGCTCAAACTAGTTACTGTTAGGAAATTAATTCCAAAGAAAAACTCTTCATTAACCTTGGAGGAAAGGGAATTAAGGAGGATAAAGTGTGGGCAAAAGCATTACCATTGTTCAGCATATTTAATTCATTACTGTCCACTTTAGAAAAGGTTAATCCTTTGTTCAACACAGTGAATAGCTAACAATTGACTGAGTTTATTTCCTACCATGCCCCCAGGTACATCTAAAAAATTTACCAGGCTGATAAGGGTAGACAGCTTCTATATTTGTTGTGTGCAACACTCTTGGTCATTTTTATACCAAGTATAAAGGGACTTAAATACCAAGGTTTAATTTGACCCTCTTAAATTAACACTGAACAGTGTGTCTTTAAGTCTAAGTCATGAACTAGAACATTTGTTCTCCACCTCTCCATTGCCAGGAAGCTGCCAAAATGGTGAATTACCTGTTCCTGTTGTCGACCAATAATCTGACCGAAGACCTGCTGCATAGAAAAAGAATTGTGTGAGTCTTCTTGCTTGCCTGAAATCCTGAATTCAGGGTTTAATTCAATCACATTTCAGTCCTAACACTAAATACACGTGACAAAACAGATATCTCAGTGGGGGGGGGGAGGGGCTACCCTTTATTTCTGCAAGCATTGCAAGCAGCTTTGAAAGTATCATGTCCCCAGACATCTCAGCACCTGAGGCAGGAAGAGACTGCATGTCACTTAAGCAGTCATATTCAATTAAAGGACTAAGAGAGAGGTACCCAGGGGGTCATTTCCTCACCCTTGGCCACAAAGTCTTTGTCAGCTTTCAGCTGGACAGAGTTGTTCCATCCTACGGTCATAGAACTGAAAATCATAAAACCATTTTGTAGCTAAGTACATTAAACAGATACTTGAATCTCACATTGTTAATTTGTTCACCAGACTGAAATGGCACAAGAGTTGTTTAATGAATGGGCAGGGTTTTAATCTATTTTTTAGTTTTTAATAAAGGAGTGACAAGACTCTCATTTGCAGTGTAGGGACTAAAGTTTGATCCATGTGGAAACCTTAACCCTTCATCTTTTTATACCTTAAAAGCCACAGAGTGAGCTGCCTACAAGGTGTCAGTCTTAGCTCCTGACTATGAACATAAGCACTCCAAATACAGGAAGTTTTACAATCACTGTTTACAAGGATACATTTTGATCTCAAATCTTGGGGTTTATTTTCCTTCTCACTTTTTTTTCTTTTTTTTTTAGTTATAAATTTAGTGTTGGAAGCTAAAAATACAGGATAAAGATTTTAGTTTATTTATAGAATTTGCCACCCCAGAGTAAAAATGTTTGCTTAATGAAGTGTTTCCTCTAGGATATGGGTATGTGCTAATACCAACCACTCAGAACAATAGAGTCCATGTCCACTGCAAGGCCCTGAAGGCTTCCCACCGAAGTCCGGTTAATGATACTTGTCTGAATGGAATCCTTTAAAATGGCAGCCACACAATCCTCACACAGCACTTGGCCCTTCGCCTGTGGTACCACAAACACGATCCAGAAATGAATAAGAAGGCCTCCATTGTTGTTGTTACTGAAAGAAACAGGTCCTACAGATTAGCAACATGCTGGAAGTTCTCTGAAGACTAGACTTTTAGCCCGAGCTTCTCAAGTTCAAATTTAGAAGTGTATGGTTCATTTCCATCTGTCCTAGTTACATTAACACACTGAACGTATATTTTCCTCTTGGAGGGGGAGGGGGAAAGAAGCACAGAACACCAAAACACACTCTTCATATCCAATTGGGAATCCGTGGTGTGTTGATTTCCTGAGATCTCCTGCCTTTGAGATCTATGGAAATTATATTATCTGCTTGAATTAGAGCAGAATTATCTCCTAAAAATCAAACCAGAAATAGTAGAATTATCATTTCCAGAAATGCAGAACTCTTCATTGGTATGCATTTCACCCTGTACTGTGTGCTATGAGTGTATATATATATATAAAAGAATATATGTATATATTATATAACAGTTTCTTATAAATAGGTATATAAGAAACAGTTTCTAGACTATTTAGGTAACACACTAGAAACCATGTATGGTCACCCAAATCTTTACCTTCTGGTGGGGAGAAAAATCATTAAACCAAACGTACCCTAGAAACTCCTTTACCTGAATCAAAATTGCATTTGGTTCAAGAGGATGGGAATAACCAAACTTCTAATATTAATTGCAAATATAATATAAGAGTAAGGGGACTTTATTGCACTATAGATATTTTCCCCTTCTGTCAGTAGACAATAGTTTTACATAAATAAATTATCAACATATTACTTAAAAAATATGTGCGACTTAGCCAATAACACAGAGTTGTACTTGAACAGCATGTTTAAGTGGTTAAAATTCTGTGTGACCTATTGGCCAGAGTATCACCAATCCTCTTTAAAGTCATTATTTCTGTTCATCTTAGATTGTACTCCAGGCAGACAAGGAACTGCTTATATGACTTCAGTTTGTCCTTACTTTTATTAAGTGAATTAGTATGGGTCATCAACATATTTTGCTACCAGTACAAGTACATAGCAAAGACACTATATCATAACCACCAAAAATAGGCTTCTCTTATGGGTTTATTACATTACACACTACCCAGCAGAAAGGCAATTACATTAACTGCAGTTTTACCTGACTTCTGAAACGGTGGACTGCTTATAAAATTTGGAGAAAGAAGAGGTCGTGTAGACCAAGTTCATCTGAAAGAGAAAATATAAAGGTTTAGCATTTCTGAAAGTCATTCCTACCTAGAACTGGTATATTTCTAGCCTTTCCTAAGAGTATCCTGTTTTCCACCAAGACTATGCAGCATGCAAACCTTTCCAGACATACATTCAGCCAAGCCAGGCAGAGCAGAAGACCAGCTCTTCATAGCAAGTCCAGTGTTCCCAGGAAACATCAAATCTTCTGCCCATGGCCAATTGAAGTGTACAGCAATGTTTTTTCCAAATAAATGAGTTTTGAAAGAGGTGCACATTCTTTGCTCAGCAAATCCCAGAGAGGGGCTTTTCTATGCTGATGCTTAGGGTCAAACTTCCAGAAATGTGCACCTGCCTGTAACACTTTTTGTGTTGCTACTAAAGTGCAACGAACAGCACATGTCAGAGCTTTTTCCACAGAACCAGAGAAAGGACCTGTGGAGACCATCTAGTCCAATCCTAGTGCTCAAAGCAGGGTCAACTACATCCTCTTGCTCAGGGACATTTCCAGTTGAATATCTCCAAGAATGGGGACTACACGGCCTCCCTGGAAAACCTCTCTAGTGTTTGATTACCCTCACAGCTAAAGAGCTCTTTTTCTCTGTTTGTGTGGAATTTCTTGCATTTTGATTCAGTCTATATCTATTTTCTTCATCAACAGTTTAATATTAAAGTATTTCTTTCCAATACACACAGTGTAAAATGTGTGGAGAAGCAAAAACTCTGCCTGTTTGATGCTGTGGGATTGCCCTGGAAGCAAAAATCACATGAATTTTAATCCCTAACTTTTGATGTTTGACACAGGAAGTGTGAACAATACTTTCAAGGGCCTAAATAAAATGGGTGGAGCTCAATCTTTCTCCAGATTAGACTACAAGGGATTTTACATATTACTGTCACTACAAAAGAAAAAAGGAATCTATCTTGAGACAATCTTCTACTACCACATGTGGTCTCTGGGCCAGTAACCACGAACAAAAATGTTTCAAAGTAAAAAACCACTGCCCTACTAACAGTTTTAGTCAGAAGTTGGCATGAAGCTCAGTTTCAGCTTTGCAAAATCCATTGGTGAGTTCGGGCAAAGTTTACACATAAAAAATAGACTTCAAGTTACATTCAAGTAGGAGGTGGTGACACTGGCAGCTCAACACCTTCTTTCTGACACCTCTGTGTGACAGAGGCAGGATGCTCTGGGACATGAGCAGGACACAGGGCTTACATCAGGTTAGAGCTGCTCCATGGAGTGCAGGGGAAGGATGTCCCCTGAACTGGTTACCTGCTACCCCTCCTGAAAGCACTTCAGTCACTGACATGCAGGACTGGGAAAACTCAACAGTCAGCTTTCAAGCCTTTTGTGAAGCAGCTAGGGGAGGGAGGACAAATAGAGCTGGAAAACGAGAACATGAGTTGATATTATGACAAAAACTTAGCAATTATTAAAAAATTTCTTGGTTGCGTCTAACTTTTTTTTGTTATTTGTTCAGCAGTTTTCATATCATTGTTTGAATCCTTATGTGGACAGTTCTGCATTTCCTGCTGCATTAGTGTATTTTTGATCACTACACCAAGTGTCTTCAAAGTCACATTCCCTTTTAACTAAGATTCCTATCCCTTTCTTCCCCACTGTGGAGCAGCTTTAACTGCCTACCAACAGAGTGCTATTTCTGCATTGACTGATGCAAGGTGTTTGGGAAGAATAAGGGCCTTTAGAATACCTAGCATCAGAAGGAAATGTAACTGTAAATATGTTTGAGAGCTCTGGGGTAATTATAGATGCTTTAAGGCAGAAGACTGGCAGAAGATACCAATTTAAATGCAAAAGACTTCAGCAGTTCAACGTCTCAAAAGTGGCAATTAAGTTTTGAAAGACTTTTGCAGAGTTCTATTCATAGATCCTGATTCGTGGGGGGAAATACATAACATTTTTAGTAAAATGTAGAAGTCAAAGAGACCTATCCAAAACTCAGCTTGTGATTAACAAGCTGAAAGCCATCAGTTCCTTCATACCTCCAGATAGCCACTCTTTGTACACAATCCTCTGAGGGGGAAAACGTGGGAAGGAGAACACCACAACAGACTCAGTTGTGAGTCTGGTGGCCCTGAATGTCCCACCTTTAATTCACAGCTCTAATCTTTACTAGCCAAGCAACACGCTCATCTTACCACATGTTGCACAGTCTGTGCCATGGAGAGGAATTCCTTTGACTCCTTCTGCCTATATTCTGGGAGAAACTCTATGTTGGCAACACGAAACAGTCCAACAAAATACAGTGCATCTTTGTTTTCTGCCTGAACTGCAAGAAACAAAGAAGACAACCTATTTTTTCCCTCCGAATAACAATGAGGTGTGGTTTTTTTTATTAAACTTCTAACCCAAATTAATCTATTTGGCCTTACAGTGGAAACAGCTACCAAAAGAACACTGTGCTTTTTATAGCCAAACTCTTATAAATGTGTACCAAAATATGCTTAGTTGAGCACCTGTTCCCTCCACACAAGATAAGATACCACCATACAAATGAGCCAGCATAATGAAGGAGGCATCAACATCCAAATTCTGGAGCATCTCTGAGGAATCTGAGGCAGTATTAGCATCAGGAGTCTAAAGAGGAAAACATAGCCTTTAATGCCCAATTAGATACATGTTGGAGCCCCTGGTGGTCTAGTGGTAAAGGCGCGGCGCTGTCACCGCTGAGACCCGGGTTGGATTCCCGGTCAGGGCCACTCCCGGGCAGATGGGGCTCGTTAGCCCTTAAAGGCAACCCACCTACGTCCTAAGGACCTCGCTGCCACCGTCCAAGCTCGCTTGGCCCCGGCAGATGAACCTTAGGATTAAAGGGTGGGCTCAGTTCCGCGCACACTGTGTCTCACCTAAAAAATCCAATGCGCAGGCTGGAAGGTGTAAAGACCTTCCCCGGATCTTCGCTTGCGAAGACTGGCCATTATTATTATTATTATTAGATACATGTGCTTCTTACTCCCCTTTTATTTCTTTAATTCTATTTTGTATGAAAGATAAAGGACCTGGATTTTGTAAGGCCAAGAAACACAGTGAAAGATAAAAATTCTGAGCAAACAAGCTCAGAGAAACTGTCAGGTCTGCATAATCAATGTGCACATAAAATTGTTTTGCATAACACTTCAAAAAAAAGTCACACTCCCTAAAGCCATCAGCTATGCCTGTTCTTATAAGTACTTAAGTCTTTAACAAAGACACACAAAAAGTATTATGCTTTTTTTTAGAAACAGCCTTTAGGACAAGTGAGATCCTAAAGTCAGCTGAAAGTACTGTTGAGGATAGGGATGTATGAAATCAGCTTGAGCTTTCAGCAACTCACCAATGAAGAGCCACAGTAATGTCCAGGTTACAACGCCTAAAATGAATAGAATGAGGGTAAAGAGAATTATTTTGTTTTGAAAATTCCACAGCAACTTATCTTTTTTCTTCAATTTGGCATGTTTTTTCCTTGCCAGAATCCTCTTTGCCAACTTATCTTCTGCAGATACCATTTGGACTGAAAGTGTTGGCTACCTAAAATAAGGTGAAAGACAACAAAAAAATGTGGAACATTTCTAACAGCAATTGATGGACCAACAACTGGAAGAGATCACCACATATATCTGTCTGCTACTGTATGTACACAGCTATAATTAATTTAGCAGCGGTTTAAAACTCCAGTCAGAAAGTAAGAGCCTTCCTTCAAGACACTTGTGTTTCACTCCTGAGTTGACATCACTGTGGGATGTCAAGTTTAATCTAGTGGCTACAAAACCCACGTGTTGACGGAGCTTGTCCACGCAGGAGATGACAAGCATAACTACTAGCCATTTTCAAAAGTAGCACTGTAGGTTATTTCACAAGTGTTTGTTTCCTTTTGCCCAACAGCAGAAGACCCACAATTGTGTCCAGTTTTTGGCCTGTGAGTATAAAATAATCCAGGGTGATTCCAGGGGAAGGTCACCAAGCAGGAAGGGGCTGAAGGGACATACAGCAAAAGGTTGAGAGCCCTGGGGTTGTTCAGTCAGAGACAAGGAGGCAAAGACAGCGTGAGTAAATCTAATTATAGATTTCCCTATCTAAAGTGGGTTACGGAAAAGACAGAGACACACTTTTCTCACTGATGCACAGTGAAGAGACAGCCACAACGGTCACATGCAGCAGCAGGGGAAATTCCAGCTAGAATGGAGGAGGGGGAAGAACATATTTCATCATGAGGGCCATGCATGTGAGCCATGCCCAGAGAGCTCAGGGAACCTCCATCCCCAGAGGCATTTGAAACTTAGTGGATTAACGTCCCAGGAAATCTGTTGGTTTTGATGTTTTTTAAAAAATTTACAAACATTCAGAAATTCCCATCAACACAATTTTTTCTAATATTTTTCTGATATTATGCGCTAGTAATGCTCTCAAGAAGAGAGCTCTGTGTATCCTTACAAAGGGAGCATAAGAAACATCACCAGAAATGTCCTAGTTGTCCCATAGTCACATACAGCAGATAGCAGTCTTTGACCTCAGAATGGAGGATGTTCAAAGACAGCTTGTCAATAAGTAATAACAAGTAGAGTAAAAATACCCAGTAACACCCTTTACAATTTCCTCAAGCAAAATCTGAAAACATAGAACTGGAAGATTTCAGATTCGTGTCTTCTTTCTAGCTAATCAACTGCACCTGTTTTGTGTGTTCTCCACTCTATTTACCCATCTTCCGTAATTTTTAAAAACCTTATCAGGTACACATCTCTTTAAGAATGAAAACCAAACTGCCTGTTTGTTTGAATCTCCTCACTGTCAGGCAAAGTTCCTGTGTACACTCAGGTGTCCAATAGGACAGCTCGGGGCACCTCAATGAATGCTCAGTTCTGACATCTGAGCTTTGGGCCACTTGGATCAAGATTCCCCCAATAATATTTTGTATCTAAGTTTTCCCATTTCACTCCTTTTTGCAGCTATACACCTAACCAGGCAGATTTCTTCTTAAAAATTAGGTTCTGTCAAGGACCATTGAAAACTGCACTAGGCTGACATAACTGGACTATAAGTATGAACTTGAAACAACAACTTCATTGCCATTACTGCAATTCTAACTTTATTTTTAAAAAAATGCCCTCCATGTGTCAAGGTTTGCATGGTAAAGTTCTCTGTTACACAGGATTCATTCAGTACACTGAATGCTGTGTGCTACATCATCAATATTTCCCTAGGTAATATAAGTCTACCACAGACATCTTATAGAAAGGAAAACCAAGGCAAAGTTAAGCTGCTCCCTTCCCTTAGTAAGGGCCATAATTCTTAATTCAGCTTTCCTCTCTACAGCAACTTAGTTCTTGTATTCTAGAGTTGGTTTCCATCTGAAGCTGTAATTTGACTATCACCATTCACTAAATTATTTAATTACTTCTTTGTCATGAGTTAACACTCAAGCAATAATCCCCTGCTGCATTTTGTCAGGGAAAAGCAAAACACTTTGCCTACTTTAACGTTGCCTTTTTGTCTAAAATGTGACTTCTTTTTTGAAAAGCCTGCTGCCATGACACCTATATAAGCTTTTCATATTGGCACACTGTCATGTCCTTTATTTAAATTGTCTGGAAATACATATTATTAGCAATCTAAGGATACGCAAACACCTGTTGACATTTTCAGACTGAGCTATAAAAGAGAAAATTACACCAAATCTAGTCATGATGTTAAGTTTAATACTTGATAGTCAGGTGATGAGATCTAATAGTGTCAAGAAGCACACAAAATCAAGAATGCTTAGGTCACCTACTTACACTTCCTTCATCTTCAGGTTTAGCTGTTGGGTGATCATCTTTTCCATCCATTCCAACAGCATCAATTTTATTCCTTGTCCGAGCTGAAAAAGAGCCTTGCACCTTTCCTCAAGCACCACTTCTACTTCTGAAGCTGAAGACAGCTAACAGCAATGCCCAGGACCAAAAGAGGCATCAATTTACTTTGATGAGTTTCCAATTGTAATCTCATCTGCCCTATTGCACCTTCGTGCATGTTAGAAGGGTGCTATCATGTAACTTTGGGCTTCCAAGTCAGACTGGATAAAAAAGGCTTTTCATGGTATTTTCAATGCAGAAATAGGCTCCAGCTTGTTAAGAGATAAAATCACAGTGCCAAAATCTATACTACACTAAAATGGCACAAAATTAATTTCATGAACAAGAAAAGTAGCAAGGAAAATGTAAATATGAAAGCAAAAACATGCCCAAAGAAGGAAAATAAATACAGGCACCTTGAGTAAGGGTATTGCAAATAGCAGATAACTGCAAACCAAGAGGAGCATTTCGACTCTCTTCTAGAATTTTGTAAAGTATCTGTTGAACACTCAAATCTGGTTATTTTATTGTAACTGAGAAATAAACAGCTGCAGGCTACTTATTTAATATTGTTAAAATAGATCAGGCTTCAAATAGAGAAGCCTTTTTGTAATCAGATGCAGGAAGTCACTCGTATTATAACAGTTCCATCCTATTTTCTTTGTTAATTAAATATTTATAGAGGATGTAAACCAGTACTTTCCTCAATGGATGCTAACTATAGAGCTGTCTTTACTTTTAAGTGATTAACAATCTCAATGCCTTCCCTGCAGAAATGGCACTGGAGAAATACCATTTTTATTAAAAAAAATAACCCTTCTATTAATTTATCTTTGAAGATATAAACTCTAGCCTATCAATCAAAAAATTTAGCAATACAGTAGAGACACAGGATAGAAAAGATGCAATCAGAACTCATAGCAGGTGAGCTCCAGGCATGATCTATACTCTGTCTATGTAACCAGCAATAAATTACTTCAACTGCAAGGCAAGAAGTCCTAGAGTTAGATAAAGTACTAGCAAACTGTAATATTTCTTATCTGGAATAGTCTTTGGCTTATGCCCTGAAGCACAGTAATTGTGTCCTCAGTCATTGTTGTCTGTTCTAGAACTGCAAGGTAATTTAACCATATCAAGTGATATGTTAAGCTCTCGGCCTTATTAATACTTAGTAACATAGGAAAATCTATTAATGTATTCCATATGACTATATATAATTGCTTCCAAGTCTCACTTTTTGGGGGTTTTCTAATTATGAGTAATT
Source organism: Myiozetetes cayanensis (assembly GCF_022539395.1). Lineage (NCBI taxonomy): Eukaryota > Metazoa > Chordata > Aves > Passeriformes > Tyrannidae > Myiozetetes > Myiozetetes cayanensis. The sequence continues at coordinate 16,138,332 of NW_026087742.1, forward strand.
TTTGGGGATTACTCTGCTTTCTTAAAAAGGTTCATTTAAATCCCCAAAACCTCCAACTATTCTGTACACAGGGAGATCCTGTGATAAAAGTGGTACTTCAGAAGCTGGTCCATAGATTGAAAGAGTATTGTATGTATAAATACTTCAGCCTGTGTAGGAGATCATGCTGGAGCAGATATTCCTGAAGGACTGTGGCCCACGGGAAGAGGATGTTGAAGCAGAGGAAAAGTGTGAGAAAGAAGGGGTAGCAGAGAGAAGTTATTGAATACTGACCATAAGCCCCCTTCTCCAGCACTACTTGGGGTTTGGAAGGTGAAGGGGGTGGTAACTAGAAGAGAGGCAAGTGAAGAAATGGGCCTGGGGAAGGAGGAGGAACAACATTTTTTCCATGTTTGCCTTTTGGATCCCCCCTACCCACACATTAATACTCCCATTTTTATTTAAATTTGCAGTAAGTTCAAAAATTTTTCCCCAAATTGAGGATGTTTTGCCTGTGACAGTAATTGGCAAATAATCTCCCTGTCTTCATCAGAAACCACTATTTTTCCCTTATTCCCGTTCCTCCCATTTTTTCCCCCAGTTCTGCTGAGAAAAGGAGGTTGGGTCTGAGCAGCCAGGGGGGAGTTTGGCTGATAGTCGTGGCTAACCACTCAAACCTATGTTGCAGCATATGATACTTACTTCCCCCTCTCCTCCTTTTAAAAAGCAAGGGTTTGAGTTTTGCTCAAGACAGCTTTACTTTGAAACAGAATGTACTAAGAATAAAGTAAGCAATTCATAAAAAACCATGACATCTCTTTCTGACCCAAATCAACTGTTTCAGAAGTGTCCCGTTGTCTTGCCCTTGTCATAGCTTCCTACACCAGTTGCACTTCCTCATGCTTTTCTACCTCAAAACCCACTCGCACAAATCACAGAATTCTCAGTTTATTCACACCCTGATAGTGTCGCTTGGGTTTACTCACATCATTCTCTCTTAGGGGCAGAGCTTCCTCATGCACGTCTGTTTGGCAGCCTGACTTTCTGTCACACATCTCACACAAGACACTCACCCAGCCAGGGCCAGCTTGTCAGTCTAATCTGTGACCCCTGTGGTGGTGACAAAAGATAGTCAAGGAAAGATAGTCTGGTCTTTGACGCATCCTTCCCGAAGCACACAGACACCTCTCTCCCTTTCCAGTCTTCTGGGCAATGTGGTTCATCCTAAGATAAGACCACCAGGTGGGTGTCTGCAGGAGAAACTGTCTGGAGGCTCACAGAATGAATGCATTCCAGAGATAGGGTGCACACTGGTTTGCAAAAGGATATAAAATGCTACTGGAGACCAGGCAATCTCAGCAAACTGATGTCCCAGAGCTGCCAGTACATTCTGGGTGGATTCCTTTAGCAGGGAAGACAGGGAACAGTCACTTTTGGATGAATGACTAAAAGTGCTCAGATCCTGATAAATACAGAGCTAAAATCTGAATTAGCTACATAAGTGCTTTGTCGCTTTGTAACTGTGAATTCTGCAAGACTGAAGACTGTAAATCCGTACATTTCTAGCCAAACTTCCTCTTATTATAACCCTTCAGATACTGTAATCCATTGTAATAGATCATAAAGTTGTTATTTAGATGCTGCATTGGCAATATTTATTCACTGTACTGGCAATAAATCTAACCGTAATCATCCACAGTATGATTATGTCCTACTTCTTGTACTTGGCTGAGAGCCTTCCCCCAACTACTCTGCTACAACCCCCAGCCCACTGAGTCCCTGATAAAGGGAAAGGTTACAGCAGATCTACACAACAGCCTCAAGCCACAGCAGAGATGTCTGCCTGTATTACACAGATGTATCGTGGAGCAAGCTGGGATACCAGCAATTCAGCCTTGTGGGAGAAAAAGTTTGTCTGGTGCTGCACAAACCTAGTGCTATACCAGGGGAGAGGTAGGGCTCAGCTCACCTGTCTCAGACTGCCTAGATGTTAGGCATGGAAATCCAAGTTTGTTTTCTAGACTCAGTCTGTGCAGGGTGGTGACAGAGAAGCATTCAAAACAGAAAAGATGAATCACACTTTCACAACTGAGTACAGATAGGAAAGGGGTTATTATCTTATCAAACCTGCCATCGACAGAATCATCTCTGTGTAAGAGAAATCTTTCCCTTCTGACCAGAGACGCCTTCATGATCAGTTCTGAGGCCGTCCTTGCCCCTTTAACTGACAGGAGCCTAGAACCAGCTTGACAGCATCAGCCCACTAACACAGCAGGGTGCTCCACAGAGCCACTAACCTCGGCATGGCATTTTTTTCCAAATTGAACATTTAAAGTGACAGAGTTTGCTTGTGTTGCAGGATGTCCCTTTGCCCAACCAGCAACCTCTAACAGGCTGCACAAAATCGTTGGAGGAACGTCCCTGCACAATGCAAAGTGAATTCTACAACAACCTGGTTTTAGTACCTATAAGAATTCCCTTGCATATTGCTTTTATCTGCTTTTTCTTTAATCAAAACTCAGGTAAAGCACACGTTTTAACATGTCTCAGAAAAATAAACAAGAGTTTAAATGACAGTTTATAATGACATTTCAAAAGGCTTTCATAAATATTCTTAAATCAATCAATTTTTGTTGGTACAGAATCACAGTGATTGCATACTCTGTACCCCAAATAATTTCTTCAAATTACAGCCAAGATTACTTCTAATAGAGGGAGGAAAGGTTTTGGTGGTCCTTCTCAATAAACCAGCTGAATTTGTAATTCAGTTTCATTTTGGATATATGCCAAGTCAAATACCTATGTGTTCAATGAGCATGTACTAGTAACTACTACGGTATTAGAAGTCTGCAAAGATCTGCATACACAGGTGAGACATTAACATTTTGGATACATCTCTTTCACCACAGAAGATAGAACCAGCCCACAATAGATATTACTTCAATTTTTTAAAGCTAAAATGGTAAGCAAGTTGAGGTGAGGCTTTTATCCAAGTATGAAAATGGGTGGCAATTGATTACTAAATACTAAATTATTAATATCTGTCTGCTAACACACTTTTCAATATCAACTTTGAACCTCTTTTTCTGTCCCCCACTGAATGAATACCATGCTGCTTACTTTCAAGATCTTTGTCATCTAGAGATCCAGCTTTGAATCACAGCGTTTGTATTTGTTTTTCTTCTCCTTGAGCTCTCACTCAATTTCTGACTGTTGACAATCCTTGACTATGCACTAGAGGTCTCTGATGTAGCAAAACATTTCCCAGCAGGCAAAATCACCTTGGAAATTACAGGCAATTGAGCTGCCTTCAAGGATCCAGAAACAATATATCTGCCATTGAAGAGCACATCATATGAAATGAAGCAGAATATAGAGCTAATAGAACTATGTCACCTCTGAGACTCAGACTAAGGACAGCTTGATTATTTGCATCCCCATCAATTTAAATTAAATTTAAAAGGCTAAGTAAGCACATCCTTTGGACATAAAATGCCTTTATAAGTCTGTGGCATTTTAAGAACAGTAAGCCCTTCTACTCCATCAGTTAATGGTCTTGCATTACTTGATGCTCATTGGGGCCACCACTTTACTCTCCATTTACCTTTTCCTCGTATGAAACTGGACTGCTGTGTGTGGCAGGGCAAGGAGCAAGACAAGCAATATTGGCACAGCATACATAGAACAATACTGCTAAATTAAATATGACTTTTTAGGACAATGACGGTGGTATGAAACCTACTGCATTCCTAATAAAATAAATACTATTTAAAAAAAAAAAAAGGTAGAGTTTCTACAATAATGAGGCTGACCCAGCTGAACTAACATTAAAGCTAAAGAAAACACACTACAGAATTCAAGTCAGGGCAGCTCTTCAGCCAAGCAAAAACAATGCTTGTAGCTTTTCAGGTGATTTGCTGATGTGCAAAATCCCATCTATCACATGTACTTGGATAGGTCAGGCCTGAGCATGGTCTGACAAGCGAAGTTCAAAGTACTTTTACTGGTGAACGTGTCTGTGTTCATCCCTGCAAATCACACTCCATTGGTGACCTGGTCCTTAATTGCTGACCTATTAAAAGTGAACAGAGATGAGATTTATATGGTCATGGTTTCAGCTTACAAGCAGTGCTGTACAAAAGCTCTGGTCCATGAGGCCAAGACCTCCAGATGCTGTTCTGGTCAATGGATACCCTGTTCTCGATCATCAAACTCTATGTGCCACATGGAACACAAAGAAGAAAACATCTCTCTTCCCTCACTTTCTTAGCAGTCACATCTATTCCCGTTATGGATGCCCAGCTGAAGTGAGGCTAATGTTTAGTGCAAGCAAACCAAAGATATCTTACTCATGCTTGCAGGATTAAATCATCTCCCCAGGAAACACAGTGCCCGAGGCCTTATGCCAGCCTAGCCTCAGTGTTTGCCAGAAATAAATTCCCCTGTAAAATGCTAGTATAATCTACCTTTCTGCCATTCCACCGTTGCATTTTCCTTGCACTTAGGCAGAGCATATCTTTAATACCCTGGAAAGCAACCAGCACTGGAAGTTTACCTTCTTGTCTTCCCTCCTCTGTCTTTCAAAAACTACCCATGCCTCTTCCTTTCAGTCTTGATCTTTCACCTCATTTCTATTTCTCTGATCATCATCTAAGTAGAAGGACAGACCAAGAAATCCTGGCAAGAAGAAAAAAAAAAACAAAAAACCACAAACCCCAAATCCTAGAGCTTTTCCTGGCTTTATTACTTTCTCTTAAAAGACTCCAGCAGGGCATTGAGGCCACTTGTCATACTTTTATCTCCACTCGCAGTCTTTCGATATTATCATCCAGGCAGTGAGACTACAGCAAGCACAGAGAACTTCAAACTGTTAAGGAGCAGAGCAGAGTTTTGTTGTTTTGTTTGGTTGATTTGGTTTTTTTTGTTGTTGTTGTTGTTTTGGTTTTTTTGTTTGTTTGTTTTTTGTTTGTTTTTAAACTTTATTTTTAAAGCAAGTAACTCCAACTAACCTACTATTAAACAGATTATTTGTACTTTCAAGTATTAAACAAGCTGTTTCACTCAGTCTGGTGAATTTGGGGTTTCAGTGTCTTTGTTTAGGAGATATGGGGCAGCTCACCATTTCATCCCTAGAAGTGACTGACACTGCTGTTGTCATCCCTCACCCACCAAAGATTTTGATGAGTACCCAGAAGGCCTACAGTGATGAATTCAAGAACTGAAAAAGCACACTTGACAGGGAGGGACACCAGGAAGTTAATCCACCTAATTTGATAAAGAAAAGTTTAAACAGAGGTATTTCTAGCCTTTGAATAACATAGCTCTGTTGTTGGCAGGCTCATCACCAAGACAAAGAAAGTCCTAAGTGCCAGCAGAGGCAGAGCAGTGCAAAGAGAGAACTTACAAAGAAAACCTGGTGTTCAGAATAAAAAGCACACACAAGCACAGACAAGCCAGTTGAGATGAACCACTAGTGAGGGATGTTAACCCTGAATACAACTGACCAAGAATTGCACTGGCTCTTTTTCACCAAATTGCACAGACCCCTGTTCAAACTTTTTTTTTTTTTTTCAGATATGCTTTTGATGTTCTAGTGAGGTCAACACAATCCCCTCTGACCTTGACATCTTTGGGTACTGCCAGGCAACTACTCTATCTCAGCTGCAGGGGCACTAATCTTCATTAGGAGTTGATCACCAGCTTGAATATCTGCTCATGCCCTTGGGCTGAGTGCAGGGAAATAACAGGCAGAAGTTAAGAGGATCTGGACTGATGGAAACAAATGAAAGTCTAAATATATAACTCGTTACTGTGATCCACACAAGCTGATTTTTTCCCCTGCCTGCTTCTAGGTTGTGCATTACAGCAATTGCTGTTTGTATGTTGGTTAGAGAAGCAGGACTTCAAGGGTTGGATACGGACATGATCTGCACATGGCAGTGTCTTTATACATTCACTGCCCCGTGAAGAAAATGCAAGAAATAAAGAACTAAAGACCTATTAACAGGAGAGTGGTACAGCCTTGTCCGTTTCCTTTAGAGTGTCACTGCTAAAAAAAAAAAATAAATCAAAATTTCTTACCACAGTTACAGGTTTTGACCAAACAGGACAGACACCTTGTGTGTCTGCAGTGAGGACATCCAGCAGAGAGAAGCACCCTTTCCAGTGCTGGGTCCCCAGACAGCCTCAAACTGAAGAAGTTGTGAACCTTTCTTCAGCACCATCATGGTATCCAGCTCCATCAGTCAACATCTCACAGCAACACCACTTGAGCCAGCTGTGTGAACAAAAGCTTTATCACAAGCAGGCCCTTCTTTCAAGGAGCTCAACTCTCCTGATGTTAGAGCCAGTCACTTCATAAAAGATAATATGGAGCTAATCAAGACAAATCAGTCTGGTCAGCAATTTTCCAAACTAGGCAAAGCCACCTGAGATTTGTTTAAGGATCAGTACTTGAGGAACGGGTGGATATCACAGCAAACATAAGCTGATCACACATGTACAAATACAGTGCCTAGTAAGGATAGCTGGTCATATAAGCCACACTTGCCTACAGCAGTGAAATTTCAGTATCCTTTGTTGTCTGGAAAGCACGGGATAAGATCCCCAAACTAAATCCTTTGTGTACGGTAATGTCAGAACCTGCAAAGACTGCACTTCCTGCATGTAACAGAGTACTGCTGAATGTCTGTGTGTCCTGACCTTCAGACACAGAGAGCTCCCTATATCCACTTCCATGTTGGCTGGTCATCTATCTACCTCTTGCCTGTCCAGACTTGTAGTGGATTTATTTTAACAGGTGAGATGGATTCCTCATGGTGTTTCAAGTCAAAAGGAGGGGAAAGCTAATTTAGGATCATCTGGGATGCTGGCAGAGCCACCCATTTTTACTGCCATGGCCATATAAAAATAGAAACAAGACAAAAAATGCCTACACTTCTACATGGACAGCCTGGACCCCTCCTCACATAGCTTAGGATCTTGTGCAGCCTCATGGTCTCTTGGCTCTCAATATTGCAAGTGACATGCAAGGCTGTCACTATTTCTCCTCCACAACCATTACTAGGAGACAGCTCTAAAGTCCCTGACACCTTACACTGAACCCATCACATTGTTGGGATCCTGTTCAAGATATTAAATCTCTGAACTTGCCTCAGCCTCATAATTTCTCAAAATTTTCTCTCATAACATTTTTAAGAATAGATTCAGACTCCAATTTCCCCATTTCTTTGGGGAGGGGTGGGTCACGACAAGGGGAGATCAGGACATAACACATGACTATGTACCTGGTTCCTATGGTTTTAAATTGGTGATAGAAATTGTAATTGTATTTTTCAATGACTCTTCATAACACATCGCATTTTCAGTGCAGCCCTCCTCCTGAGGATTTTAAAGAATTCCCAGACACAATGACAAGCCTCAAAAGTGCTTTGCCTTTCTAATGAATCCCAAGGGAGGAAATATGAGTCATTCTGTAAAACGCCAAGCAAATGGCAATAGCCACATCCTTTACCTCAGAGGACAAAATGTAGTTACAAGCACCCAGCTCATAAGTAATGTTCTATAAAGAACTATTTTTGGAGTCAGTTTTCCTTGCTCCAAGGAGCAAAGCAGTTTTTTTAAAAAATAGATTTAAAAAATGTTCTTTTAGAGGTTCTGGTTGCCTTTTGATGGATAAACACTCATCCATCCTGGAGTAAAAACATATCAGTAGGAGAACTGTCTTTAGTTTCTTCGTTCTTTCAGAAACTTCTGCCAGACACAGGAACAGTTTATCCCAGCACAGCAGCTCTGCCGCTGCACAGAGGTGAGGGTCTGGAGAGAGCATGTCCATTTTGCTGCTCATTCAGTCTTATTTTTAGACAGCCAAGTAAACAAGCAAATGCCATTTCTCTTTAAGCAATGTACACTCCCGGTCTCCACTATGAACAACTTCCCACTAATGTGAGTAAAGATCCGCCTTCCCTCATTCCCAGCCAAGGTGACAGGACTTTCAGCTTCACTTGCTATATATAGATTTAAATTAGAAATATTAACTGAGAATATACAAATATTGACCAAAGGAACAACTAAAATTCGATACCCCCGGCAACCCTATGATGACAGAAGGGATGGTATTGATGACATCAAGTATGACTGTTTTATGTTTCCATTTACAGAGGTCATCATGTCCCTCTTCTCCCAGATGAGGGTAATCCTTCTTTTTTCTATAAGAACAGTTGGTGTAGCTGTAGTCTTCTTTCGCTCAAGAACTTACTTTATTCTGCCCATCTTACCCTGCATTTCATGGGTTATTTCAAGTCTGCTCACAGGAAAGACAGCTTTATATCAATCTATTTTTCTAATTAATTTTTCTTTCTAATTTGCCTTTTCCACCCCCCCCTCCTCTGAAGATCCACCACTGATATAAAACACGCAAGTTAGCAGCAGATAGAAAATGTTTGCTTTCAGTTGTTACTTTCTATCAGACTTTATCCCCTCCCCTTTTCAGATTCAAACAAGGAGTCCAGGAATAAATAATAAAAACAAAACAAAACCAAAACAAAACCCAAAAAACCCACACCAAAACACAATAAACAAACAAAACAACAAAAAAATCCCCCACCCTCTTGTTTTCTCTGCTCATTTGAAGGTGTTACATGCATCAACCCCCACTTAGGCCAGCCATGACCACTGCAGTTGAGTTCCTTGCAGACTTTGCTGACCACACAGTGCTCTGTTGGGGCTCACATCTCACCATCATGACACTGCAAGCAAACAAATAAATCCAGCTGTTCTGATCCTGCATATTCTGATACTCTAAAAATATCACTGCAAAGTGTTGAAGTTTAAAGTCTGATAACAGTTCTGTGCTGGCCTTGATCTCACATGTTATACCTATGGTACAATTAAACTAACAATATCAATTTAAGGAGATAGTCCTAAACACAAAGAAAAATCACTCCTTTTATTTCAAAATCACTATAAAAGAATAGAACATTTTCTGAAACTCATTGTCTTCAAACTTAATGATTCACCCCATTATATCTATTGGAGAACCTCTTAAAGAAAGCAGACAATGTTCAGGACTGAAAACTCCTTCCTCTATACCTCCCACTTTTTAAAGATCTGGCATTTATGCTTAGCTGAAGGGCACAAGCATCATTGCTCCTGCAGTTAAGTGCTCCCTGGGCCCATTTATCTCCAGCTAATAATCCAATTTGCCTGGATGTACTTGCCTCCAGTGGGAGTGCAATTCACAGAGCAAATGCAGAAGGTAGTTCTTAAGGGACTCATCATATTACATAGAGACAGGCACTTTAAATACAGAATATATTCTGCCAAAGTGAGCTTCACTCATGCAGCCTACTTCACTGACATGGCGGTACTATGGCTTGCTTTTATCTCACAACTCCCACTTAAAAACCAAGCAGAACAAAAACTGTTTAATCATTCATGGATTCATTTTACACAATACAGAGGCTGCTGAATCTGGCTGTAAACAGTAATTTTGCTTTTGAACCTTATCTACACCAAGTATGTAAGAAAAAAGTAGAAAATACAGATGAAATTAATCAGAAAAAAAAAGTTTATGATTGTAAAGTGCACTACTCTTTTTTCTACTTATTTTGACTTAATGCATTACAGGTGTCTCACACCCAGAAAACACAGAAACCTACCACAACACTTACTTTCACACAATACTTCCCTTTGCATTCCCTCTGGGAAGGTTATGGCAACGCTTAACACATTAACACATACACCCCAAAAACTCATCTCTGTTCTAGCTGTTGTATTTGGCACCCCACAAAACAGCTTGTAAGGTGGTAATGCTTCTGGGGAAAGGGCTCACAAAATTAAACATGTCAGAGCACAAAAAGAAGACTTTCATTTTTAAGCAAAATCTCAAGGGACAAGTAAATCTCTTATAAAACACACTATGATTTCAGTGGATCTTTTTGAGACCTGAGCAGAAGTGCCTTTTAATTGCACTAAGAAGTCCTAAAGAGAAGATCTCCAAGACAAATGGTAGAGAATGAAACTGAGTGCACAGGAGTCGGCAAAGCAACTTCCAGTACTTACAAACTGTAGGTCTGCTCCTTAAAACTTACTACATTGACCTTCGTGGTGGTAGACAGCACATCTGAGATGTGGGGCTCTCCCAAGTGATCCCACTGTCCTGCACTCAAGAGACAGGCACCTTCACAGAGCTGCACGCCTGCACAGTCCACTTTCAGCTGTGGCCATGCTGCCCCTGGCTAACAACAGCTCCAGCAACAGCCAGCAACACACTTAGTAATAAACAGCCAAGAGGAATTAATAGCTGCTTTGCCACAGTGCCAGCAGCACCTGATAGTTCTGAGCCACTTTAGGGACACTGCCCCAGAGCAAAATCTCCCACAATAGGAAAGCAAAGTGCACTTTAGCTTATGCACATGAGCATGAGCTTTCTTTTCCTCACCTTCTCTCTCCTCAAGCAAGGCCTGAACTGTTCACTGCAGTTTCCTTGTGCAATCTAACAACCAAGTCCACCTGGCTACAGGACAAGCTCTTGCTTTTCAGTAGCAAAACTTCCTCCAGCTGCTACTCCTGTGGGCACCCAGCTGTAGCTCATCTTCATAGAATCATTTAGGTTGAAAAAGAACCTTATTAAGACCTCTCACTGACTCCAACCATTACCCATATTGCAAAATACACTTCTAAGGGAATACAAGAAATACTGCTTTAATTTAGTACCACTGGCAGAACTTTGGCACAGTGCTTAATGCATCTGAACTGTTGTGGCAGATCATGAGATAAGGTCTCCTTAAGGATGTCAAGGGATGATGAACGCACCTGGCATATGCACAGATTCCCTTGATATTCCACGTGCACCTTCCTAACTTGCTATCTGATTTATTGGTTTTTCCTCCTTGAATCAGAAGGTTTTTCTATTCACTTGGAAAACCAGTGTTGCCATGGTATCCAAGCACCTTAAAGTCTGACCTAAATTTATGTGACCATTTTCCTGAGAGATGAGGAAGGGGTTTGTCCCCTTTTACCAAGAGCCAAAGACACAAAGCCCAGGTCCAGTGCTCAGCAGCTCTGTGGGTGTTAGGGCACATCCATGGAGGGAAGCACTTCTCCAGTATCTTTGAGAACCTGGTCAAAACAACTCTTTGGTTGTGAGCTGGAAGGAGCTGGAAGCAGCAGAGTCATCCTTACATTTACATTATGTGTGGGAGCTAATACAAAGAAACAGAACAAAGTGTTGACTCATAACAACACTAATGCAAAACCTGCTCCTAAAAGCAAGCCCTGTTCATTTTTGTTGTGCTTTCCATGCCTTGACAAGAAATGAGGGAAACAGAACATTTAATTGATTTCTGTGCAAACAAAAAAGCTTTCATCCACCTCACATCTTTATCGACGAGATGACAATGCGTACCTTTTCTTAAAACTCAGTTTGGAAATACCCAGCAGTTGTCAGTCTGTCTCAGACACGTGCTGCTTCAAGCCCCTGCAAGCCATGTGCCTGGGGGTGCCTGCTCCTTCCCTCCAGCACTGCCTCTCCCCTTGCCAGCCAAGCTGGGCCCTGCAGATCTCAGAGCAGAGCAGAGATGTCTCCTGCATTCCTGGACATCACTTCTGAGCCTGGACATAAGGTTTGAAGCTGCCATGTGGTCTGCAGAGCACTGACTCAGTGGAGCATAGGATTTACTCCTGTAGCATTTCTACCAAACTGAACCATTTAGCAGAAATTTCATTAGGGAGAAAGGTCACCTCTCTAATTTCCCCTATAAATCCAATAGAACTACTGACAAATCTATTTCTACATCTGAGGAATGGCATCAGAACTTCACTTGAATGTCACAGCATCATGCACTCTACTGTTGTGTAAACATTGCAAGATGAGAGCAGAAAAATTTCCTCCCATCCAAGGCTGTGATTTTCCCCCTACGGTAATAGTTAATATCCTTTTTTCTCCCCCCCCACCCTCTGCCATTTTATCTCATGGTTTTCTACTGCTCGAGCTTAGTCACAGACCTATGGTGGTTTTATTTTGGAAATTCATGTGGGAAGAACAACCTCAGCGAAGTTTAAATAAGTACATAGATTTTTTAGGATGGGGAGTAGTGGCTGCCTCTGCATGTTTTCCTAGCAGTCACTTGGGCTGTCTTCTTGTCCCGGCCACTTGCCATTTCTGCAGGACAGCAAGCCCCACAAAGGGGAAAAGAGTTTGTTTCCAGTCAAAAGCATGCTGTGTGTAAAACTCATGCCGACAAAATTGTCTGTTCCTCTGCCTGTCTGGTGCCAGTTTTAAATTTAGGGTGTTGCAGATTGTTTTGCCTTGGTAGCCTATGCGTGCATTAAAAATATCAGCTTCTATGTTTCTTTTTAAGTTTATAGAATACACAAAATAGCTGGAGGAAGGTCTGTGTACACAGGCTTATCTATATATAATGGCCAGTCTTCACGAGCGAAGATCCGGGGAAGGTCTTTACACCTTCCAGCCTGCGCATTGGATTTTTTAGGTGAGACACAGTGTGCGCGGAACTGAGCCCACCCTTTAATCCTAAGGTTCATCTGCCGGGGCCAAGCGAGCTTGGACGGTGGCAGCGAGGTCCTTAGGACGTAGATGGGTTGCCTTTAAGGGCTAACGAGCCCCACCTGCCCGGGAGTGGCCCTGACAGGCTTATCTATAGCCTTGGTAACTCCTCACTCCCTGGCTCAGGACCTACCATGGCAGACACCAAACAAGCTCAGAGTAAATGGTTGAATTTCTTTCTTCTAAAGGTGCTTACTTCCCTATTCCTAGTTAGAAGACATTACCATATATGATGCTATTAATGTCTGAGTTGTTCAAATCATCACTATTAGTATTAGCCCTCCTGTTAGAGGAATGGAGGTAGCAAATCCAAACAATGCAGGTAGAGCCAAAGGCAATCAATTACAGACATAGAAATGAAACTCAGATGTCCTGAGTCCTTAACCTTGCTCCTTGGTGGCTCTGTTTTGGCCTACAAGACAGTTTGGTCTGAATGCATTGTGGTCATTGTGTGAACAGTCCATGCAGGCAGCTCCCAGGTGAAAGGGACAGGGCTGTTGGTGTCTGCTGCTGCCAGCAGCACCTTCCTTCTCTTCTCATCCCTGCTGAGTGTGAGGGATGCTGCTTAGCAGAAGCATCTTAGAAAGGGATGCTGCAGGCTAATTTACTGAAGGGCAAAGCCTCTTCATGCCGTTCACCCTCATTAGTTTTCAGTTAAAACACACCGTGTTATGCCAGCCTGACAGTCCTCAAGCTCCTGCTTAATTGAACTGGCTGGACTTAAATACTGACTGTCTGTTCATTGCATTTTCTTTCTCCTCTCCTTATATATAAAGATAAACTTGGATCCTACTCTTGTTTTTGGTTCTTCCTCCCTCACATGTGTTGAGCATCCTTTCGGAAGGCCATTAGATACCACCTTAATGGTAAAAAGAAGTTACTAAACAATTATCCATAATGAGGTCATGGTCTCAAAACCTTTATTTAGGCAGATAAATGTCATTTACTTGTGTACAGGTATGGCAAACTGAAGATCAAGGGAGCAATATTTAAGGTGGGTCTGGTCCAGCCTGCTGTGATGGGTCTCTCTGTGGCACAGCTATTGAAGGGGGATGATATTTAAAGCATTTTCTCATAAAAATATTCTGTTCTATTCTATTCTAGTCTAGTCTAGTCTAGTATAGTCTATTGGAATAGCTGATTTTGTTATAGTCAAGCTTCAAACAGGATTATAGGCAGTGTGTGCGTGTGACGGATCTTAGCTCATCCTTGCTGTCAAACTGAGTCCACAGCCTTCAGTGAGATGCTATTCATCATCTGCAGAGGAAATCCTCCCCTAAGCAGTAGAGCTAGGAGAGTAAACACGAACTCCCTTCTTCCAAACACATACTGTAGCCCGCAGTGTTCAAAGCTCCTGTATGTCTTTATTCTAATGTACATCAAGGCTTTTAAGTAGTAACAATGCAGAAGGTTCCTACATAAATTAATTAGCCTTCTGGGAGACCTGTGTAAGTGCTTTTGATGCAGTAGAAGCAAACTTACAATGGCTTTTTGTTAATATAAGAGAAGCGATAATGCTTCCTGCTAACTTGGTTACAACTAGCAGGGTATTGTATTAATTGACTTCTTACCTTCAGATGTTTGTAAACTTACTAATTAGGATATCTTAATAGAAGAAGATTTCTAGGCCAGAGTGCATTAGCAATTAATTAACAACAGCATTAATATTTCTATATCTATCATATGGGGATATGGAAGGACAAGGTTAGCCCACAGGATAAAGTATACTTTGCATCACTGAAAGCCAGATATTAACAGCTAGAACAGTTTGATGGATTGTAGCCTCTTTTTTTGTCACTGCCAGAGGCAGAGTGCTGGGCTAGACAAACTGCTGCTCTGACCAGTAGATCCATCTGCTCTTCTGAGTCAGCCTTGCTAATGACTTGGATCTGAATTTGCCTGGGTCCTCTCCACTTCCTGCAAGGTCAGGAGAAAATCTGACAGGGGAGCAGGTGGTGCCACAGCATGGCATCAGGGATACAGAAAGCAACATACCCCGGGAACTCAACTGGCAAGCAGCACTTAAAAGTGGTGGTTTTGGAGAGAAGAACATACAGAATGGAAATTCTGCAGCCAGAGAGGGGAGACCCAGGTCACTGAGTTCAGCATAGATCCTGTGTCCCCTGTGGGGGTGGTGTGGGGCAGAAGGTGTGGGGTTGTGACCTCTTAGACCTCTTACCTACCTTCAAGGTAGTTCTTCCAGCTCATCCCATCCAGTCATTTTGCCTGCTGTGGCTGTGACTTTGTGTTAGAGGAAGGTGCCTGCTGTTCACATTCATCAAGGTGAAATTTCTGGTGGCAGACATTTATTTGTCTTGCCATCAGTCCAGATTTCCTTAGTCATCTTATTTGCTTTTAGTAAGAAAAACTACATCCTCTTCATTTTACACCTCATGTCATCTCTATGGGGAAGTCACTTATTGCCCTTTGCACTGAGCTAATGCCCCACCACAACTGAAAGGTGAGCTCCTACCTGAGATGGACTGTCTGGGGTGGTCACCTGTTCCTCTGCTGAGCTAATTCACCTAAGTAACAGAAAAATATTACTGAACAGGTAGTAAACACAAAAAAATGTATTTGACTGTAGCACAGTGGAGGAGCTAAGATGTTCTGGCAAGTGTAAGAGGACGTACTAGTGTGGACAGGACTTTTTCAGTGGCAGCTACTATAGATCCACTAAGCTCCAACCATGTAATGTGACCTTCACATCCCTTCTTGCTTGCTCTGCTCTGCAGCACTTGGCTGAAGCGGGGAGATGCTAGTCCTTCCTCCTGACAGGGATGATAGAGGCTTTGTATGAGCTGGGGTTCAGTTTACTCACTGGTAGAAACTTTGGAAGCTACATCAACATGTGTGTCACTGGCCCCAGGGCTAGTTAGTAAACAACTAGCTGCCACCACGTGTCATTGGGTTTAAAGCCAGACAGAAGTCACCCCTACCTATGTATGTAGCCACTCAGAGAGCTGTCAGAACAGATTACTCTTCATTTGTTACCTGACAAGATATTACATTTTCAGGCCTTCTTGGAAGCCTGTCATGAATTAAAAAGTTTAAAAAAAAAAAAAGAAAAAAAAAGAAAAAAGAAAAAAAAAAGAGCCCCCAGAGTTCTATTATCATGTTTCCCTCCTGACTTGCCCACTTTCTTGTGGGGAAAAAGTGATTTGGTTTTGTGAGTGAAGACAGCAGAGATAGTTAACAGCACGAAAACCCTGCAGAGAAAATTCCATGAACCCCTCAAGTGTATGTGCCACACAGCCTTGAGGCAATCTGCGATGACTGGCAAATCAAGTATGCAGAGTTAGCTCCTGCTCCTGTGGCCAGATGACTCTGGTTGTGAGTTCTATTGACACTCCAGCAAACTGACCCCAAATGAACCACTGGCCACATTTATAGATTATTTGAGTTTGAACTCTGGGCATTTTTCAGGTCAGAATTGTTCTGGTGCTTTTGTTCTATTTCTTCTGTTGCATTTAAGACACACCTTGTTTTGTGTTTTGTTCGATATAATATCAATTATGAGAAGACGAAGCCTGTTCTCACCTCTGTCTGACAGACCGTTCTTTCACAGTGAAGAATTCCCCAAATTTGGAGACTCACCTGCTGCCAGCTGTGCTGAAGCTGGCTGGGATGGAGCCTGTAGAGTGCTGTGCTTTGGACTGGTGACTAAAGAAGGTAATAACACACAGTGTGGTGGCTACTGCTAAACAGTGCCTGAACAGTGCCAAGGTCTTCTCTCTTTCTCATTCTGCCCCCACAGCTTGAGTTGGGCAAGAAGGTGTGTGTGTGGGGGGCACAGCTGGGACAGCTGACCCAAACTGGCCAAAGGGATATTCATAGAATCATAGAATTCTATGAATTCTAGAATTCTGTTCCATACATACGTGTGTCAGGGTCAGCAACAAAAGCTCAGGGAAAAAGAGGAAGAAGGGGACAACTGTAGTAACAAGTAACCATCATGCATACTGAGGCCATGCTTTCCAGAAGTGGCTAAATGTCTGTCTGCCAATGGGAAATAGTGAATTAATTCCTTATTTTTCTTTGTTTTCACATGCAGCTTTTGCTTTCGCTATTAAATGGATTTTAGCTTGATCCACAAGTTTGTGGGCTGCAGTTGACCCAGCATGCTAGTTAAATTGGGTGGGACTACACGAATCAGACTCAATGGATAATAAATCTTTTCTTCATTTTAGGAAAGTTCAGTGGATGTGCCTTTAGGGAAACACTAAATTGAACCTGTAACAAGACTGTAAAACACTACAGCAAGGAGTCACTCAAACAGGGCTCTGGGTTAGAGATGGGATAGATTGACCACTGAAAATACTTAAATCCTCTGCACTGTACCATGTGGTCATTGGTTTTACTTGCTTTTACCTCTAAATAATGAGTCTAAGAGGTGTCTTTAATTTGTCTTTATTCTTAGGTCAAACAATACCATCACTGAATTGAAGAACGAGGTTACTGGTTGAAATACAAGTGCAGTGTGAGACAAATATGGAAGATAACACTTTGCAAATAAATTAATACAGAATAATTGTCTTTGCATAGTTCAGAAGTGAAAAGTAGGAGGCAGCAGTGCGCACGTGCTGTGAACTGATACACACCACCACAAAAACCCAAGTTCATAGATGAACTCTTGCAGCTGCAAAGAAAACAAACCAAACCAAAAATACCCCAAACCTCAGAGAGCACTAACTATTAAAAACCAGGCAGAAAGGGAACTAATGAGATTTTTTTTGTTGTTTTTGTTTTGGGTTTTTTTGTGATTTTGTGTTTTTTTTTGTTTTGTTTTTTTTTTTCTTAACAGACCATGCTGCAGAAAGAGTGTTTTCTCCACAGACAGAGATGTTTTCAGATAATCTGCCTTGGCATTCCATAGCCTGTCATACCCGACTGTGATGCTCCTTTGTTGCTGCCCATCTGAAGGCCTATTACGTTCTGTCCCTGACGAAGCTGCTCTTCTGAAAATCCTCGTCGATTCTGCTGTGCTTTCCTGTCCAGATACACACAAAAAAAGCAACATAGACACATGCCATCATTCTCCATGTGCTCAGAGGACCGCGAAAAGCAATCTGAAATTGGCTCATGTATCATGTAATGTTGTTTGCACCATCCCACGTGCTGGACAATACTGGCTGAGCTAATTGCTGCAGTTAGAAATAACGCTCTAGTCAAGCCTCAGACTTTCACTGTACCACTTATTCCAGAACCCCAAGGGACTTCCCCAGCAGCTATGACAGGTAAAATATTTATGTAGTGTTGTATATAACACACAAAATAGGGTTAATTTGTGTTAAACCCTATAGCTCTTAACAGCTGTAGTCCACGGGATCTGATCAATGAGACACTTACCTGTGCTGCACTACAAGTTGATACCCATTAGAGGAACAGTACAAATTGGCATAATTTAACTCAGTGGAGTAAATAAGATCTGAATGTCCCCACAGCAACAATGGGTTGGTGAAGGGACCTGCTCATTTTTGCAGAGTAGATGATGGTTGCCCACAGGACAGAACAACTGCTCTGTTTCCATTTCCAGATCTCTCACCTCTAAGGAACAGACTTTTCCCTTTGCACCTGGGTCTCAACTGTATGACAGTCCTTTAAATTCTGCCAAAACGTACTGACCACTTCTGCTCAGTGTCCCAGGTCTCAAAAAAGAACCTTTGTTGGAATGTAAAAGGAGCCTTTCTCTCCCTGAAAATAGCACTGAGGGCCACAGTGGTAAAGAAGAAACACAGAAGTTTGCACTCTGCTGTCCTGCAAGAAACTGTACGACTTGGATTAATCCTTCATTTTAACAAGGTGGAGAAAACAGGCAGTTTACAAGGGAGAAAGATCAGTCTCTTCCTATCAAATGAGCCATATGAATCAGCAGAGCTGCAGAGTGAGGGAGGCTTTCCATCTACCAGACCCTACTCCCACCCAGGTACAATCTTTTTCCTTGCTGTGTCTGTTTGCCCTGGGATCAGGTTACGCTGCAATACAGCATCGAGTTACAGTTCCCCTTTTCTCCCCACCCCACCACTAGATGAGAATGCTAGATTAGGTACCTGCTGTGATTGAAAACCATCAACATGATCCTCTCTGTGAGGGTCAGATCCTGTACTGTGCTAAGAACCCTGGCTCAAGTCCAAAAAACCACTTACTCTCTTTGCAAGGCTCAGGTGTTCAGGACACTGCAGAAGAAGAACCCACCACATCCACATGAAAGCCCAGCAAAGCAGAAAGGTGGAAAAGATCACAGGAAACCAGCACTGACCAGTCGTTTTTCAGAATGGGTTTTCAGTGGTAATGTATAGACTAGCAAGAGGGCTTACAGAGCCCATCACAGGCTCTCAGATTCCACACCTCCCGCCAGAAACCACAGGCTGTTTTGGAGGGAGGCACACAGAACCATGGGTGCCTCAGAAAGCAGCCCCTCTCACAGCTGCTTAATGTCTTTTCCAGAATACTTGCAATGGCATGGAACTACTGCCAGGATCTCCACAAGAGGATGTTTTTAGAACTGCTCCTCTTACCTAATTGAATCTCAGGTTCACTGTGTCTGCCTCTACTTTAATTAAAAAACCAGGAAAGCATTCTATTTTTTTTTTCTCTTTCCCCCTAGGATTTTCAGCTGTGTTGATGAGTGCTTCCACAGAAAGTCTAAAAGTAACCAAAGAAGAAAAAAATGAGAGCTGCAAAAGAGAAATAAAAAAAGAGACTAGCAGGAAGCCTGGATATGCTAATAAAAGTCGATTATATATACAGTTTGGATTATATAGAGTTATTTTGACCATCATAAGCGTCCCATTTAGTATATGATGGTCTTACAGATAGCAACATGTACACAATTTGTTTTTAGGTGGGTGGAAGTGGTCTTAACTGAGACTGTAGAAAAAGGGGTGAGGGCAAGTTTACTCCCACTCCATGTCTCACACTATGTCAAGTTCTACTTGGCTTGTCTGCTGTCACCTGGCATCACTCTTACCTCAAACTGATCTGTTAAGCTTTTGTGCCAACCTCACACCAGTGCTTGTGGTTGGCAAACCACAGGATAACAAACAGCCATGGATCCATGAACCTTGGTGGGACACACAAGGAGAGGGGAATCAGCCCAGTGGGACCAGGGATGTGAGACACTGGCAATGGAAAGTTAAATGGCTTAGCTCAAGTGTGGCATTATCCTAATCACTGTAGATCCCTGCACGGGTACTCTTACACCATTTAATACTGGTCTCTCAATTTAATTAAAGGTGATTAAGAATGAGCCTGAAAGCCCTGAATTATGACTAACACGTGGTGGCAGTGAGGGGGCTTGGTCTGCCTGAAGGGATGGGTAAGCTACTCAGAAAACAGCTTCTGATCTGCAACACGGTGTAACATCACCTTTCCTCAAGGTAGCGGCTATAAAAGGGTATTTCAGGGGCTGCAATAGATATTGGTTGGCTATCCAAGCAGTACAGGCTGGGCAGCCAGCTAGAGGAGAAGGGAGGTAATCACCTCTTCATCTGTGCCAATGAAAACTGCTCCCACCCACAATTAAGAGTCCAGATGAAAATTAATTTTTCCATGAAGGACTTTGTTTTAGTTACATAAAACAAATAAGCCTGTCTGGGTCATAGCGATTTCACGTCTGGTTTATATTAAAGCATGTAACTGGATTTGAAATCAATTTTAAACCCAATTATATTCCATAAATATAAATCTATTTGTGCTCTGCATTAAGCTAATGTAACCTGATTTCATAGAAACAATGCATAGGAGTTTGCATTTATTTGCCTAAAATTCAAGTCTCACTTAGATTCAGTTTTACCAGCTCAAGGTTGAAGACAAACACACTGAAGTTTGCTTTATTTTTGCTGAGCCTCTCCTGGACATCAGAAAATTCAAGGGAAGAAAAGAAAAGCATTCAGCACTCTTTTTACTAACATGCCTCAGACATTTCCATGTAAGAAATACTCTTGGATGGCAGAATCTCATGTCAATAATATGCCTGTGGGGCAGGAGGGCTGACTGTGGGAGGATTTCATTTTCTTCCTGTCCCTGCTTCTCATCTTCCCTAGCCAAAACAAAAGGAGGTTCAGAACAAATAAACACTCTTCCAAGGCAGAGAATTCTTCACAGATAAGTGGTACTCTCCAAGAGAAAAGAAGGCTAAGAAATGATTTTTGGTTTGATAAAGAAGGGGAAAAACCTTCATACCTTCTCTCTGCTTGGTAAAGTGCTCACTGTATGGAGGTTTCCAGACATCCATAACAGCCTTGTCTTCATTAGTCTTTCTGTCTGCTATCTGATGTGAGGCAAAAGTACACTTTTGCTGCCAGCTACTCTTGGGACACACATATCTGCATGGCTGCTGCCATTTTCATTCCCTTTGATTCATAAACAGATATTGAGGATTAGCTGAAGCTTCTGAATAGACGAATGTCATCAAAACTGGTGACTAAATTTCCTAAGTATCGTTGCTTTCCTTCTAGGGAACGAGAATTAGGGATAAAGTCTGTGAAGAAGAAAATTATGAATCTTCTCCAGTGATCAGTGCAGGCACCTCAAGCAGTGAGATGGCCGTGCTACAAAGAGAAAAAGCTGCAGCACACAGCTCCCATGGGCAGTCCTGGTGTAACTTTAGGCCAACAAGATATGGTAGGACATACAGCTAGAAAGCTGGGAGCCACTGAAGGGTAGAGAATATTGCTGCCTGGGCCTTTGATTCCCTTCTCTAGAATCCAGAGAGAAAAATCTCTCCATTACAAGGAAGCTTTGGAAAGACTCATCCTTTCCTTTCCCAACAAATTTCCTTTCATTCTAAAGGCAGACAATATTACCAGTTTCCCAGGGAAGGCAGCTCTGAGCAGCTCTGGACTTTACCTGTGAAACCAGGATGGATCTCCTTTGTAGCAGCCGTCATCCTTGGTGACTGCCAAACTGCCTAGAGCCATTAAGGTTCTCTGCACTGCTGCCATGTCCTTCCCTAGAAAGCCAGACAGTGAAGTTAATATATGTCCTTGCACAGCAAATAGCTTGGCACACCGATAAATAGTTTTTTCCAATGTATTAACTAACTCCCTCAGCTCCCCTGAAGAAGTGCATTAATAGCATTATAAATGCTATTTTACTATTGCTAAAAAGGAGGTGCTGGCATGCAAGAGCTTATTAAAATGTCAACAAAGCGATAGTGTTAAAGTGAAACTTAATTATTCAGACACTTCAAGGTTTCTAAGCCTTTGGTTATTTCAATGCCTTCTGCCATACCATTTTAAGTCTATATAATGCTTTTGGTAAAATTTTCTCCTTAGAAGAGATTACTTTGGTATACAAATAATGGTAATATACTCAGTAAAACATGAAAATAGGAGAACAGTGTGTCAAATAACAGTGCTCAGTTTGTTCAACGTTGATCCCTGTGCTAACAAAGCTCACAGCAGTCCTGGTGAGCTCCTGTGCAGATAACTTCTATCAGTTCTTCCCAATTTAACCATCAAATCACCTTCCTACTGGCTTCAATTCTATGCAGTTTCATACCTTCAGTTTCTGCCATCCAGTCCACTATTTTTCCACTTTCTCCCTATGCTATCTTACTTCACCCCTCAGTTCAAAAAGCCACAGCTTGTTTCACCTTTAGCCAAATAAAAATTATGTAACTCATTACCCAATCCAGATATGCTAACTTTTTGAAAACTTTCTAGCAAAAATGAGTTTGCAGCAGGTATTTCCAATTGTGTGAGGTGGTAAGTTGTTGGAAATCCACTTTCTGCTTCTCCCTTCTTCTGAAGTCCTTCCTTTAGTGTTTCTATGACTCCCCTCCCCTTCTTTCCATTCCAGTTCTCCCTCTTTCCTAAAGTGATGTATCTAGTTAACAGATCTGATTATGGTTCTTCAAGTGTGAGAGCAAGTAATTCATAAAAACATGAGATACCAGAGAGATGATGATAATAGATCTCAGAAATACTTCCAGTAGCCCAATATCAAGGAATATCACTGTACACCAGCTGGAGTGGAGAGGGAAGCGGGCTCTGCACTCTCTGTGTTTATGCTGTGCATCACCCTGATTGATTATAGGCAGATCCAGCCCAGGGCTTTGGTTCATACGAACCTAAATGCCTAACACTCTGGCTGAGCTGAGGAAGACACCCCAAGGCTGAAAACACCTATCAGCTTCCAATTGTGGCTGTCATACAGACTACTACAGTCTATCAGAATCCTATCTGCAGGGGACCATTTGCTCAGGAAACAAATTGTCAGTCACCCAGAATCCTCCTTTTACTGTATTTGTTAATGCAAACTGCATCAGACGAGTCCTTGTGCAAGGAGGGCAGCTGAAGAGCCGACATCCCCCACGCGCACGTACACAGGCGCACACTGAGGAGAGCGAGGCAGAAGCGCTCAGAGCTCCCCGCAGCAGCAGATGTACCATATGCCGCAACAGATGCCACGCACAACGTCCTTGGGATGCCTCCCATATAATGAGGAGCGCAGTGACTGACTGGGATGAAAAAGGGACGCGGAGAAAGATTTAAAAGTGAATCAGCTGAATAGTGACGGCAAGCGAAGAGAAAGGAAAAAGAAACAAAAGACAGGCAGCGAAACATGATGATCAGCCTCGCGGAGCCATCTGGCAGCACCCCCCGCCCCACGCTCCGGGCTCAGCTCTGCTTTATTTGTCAGTGACGAGTCGGAGATGCTGCAGGGGAAAAAGAGTGAGTGGGAGCTGAACAACACGTGACAAAACAAAGCTACGGCCACGGCTCTGCTCTGCAGAGACTCCTTGCTGCATATGAGGGGTGCTGTGAGTGAGGAAAGACCCAAAATCCAAATGGTTTTGTGCCACTTGACCTCTTCTAGCAAAGGTTTCAAGGGGCTCCAATGGTCAGCTTAAAAAAACAAAAAAAAAAAACACTGAAAGATTTTAAATTTCCAGTAAGAAAGTCACCTAATGCTGCAGCCACCTGGCAGAACACATCATAGACATTCTCTGAAGCCAGACTTGACTCTGGCATTGCAGCAAATCGTAGTTAGTGCCTTCCCTGAGCTCCAGTACTTGTTTATTGGCAGCCACATGGGCTGCCCACCTGGCCCTCAGCTTCAGCTCCCTGGATCGTGCTGCAGGGACCCACACTGATGGCACGCCTGCATCTTCAGTGTCCTCTGCAGTGTGCTTGGAATAGCACAGCCTCAAAGAGGAACTTGGCACAGCCAGTGCAAGGAGGAAGGGGCCTCTGCTCAGCTCACATCTTATGCCTTTCTCTTTGGGGGAAACCTGCCTGGAAGGCCCTCTTCTCTGAGGCCAGAAAGGAGAAGGTTCAAACACAAAGATGGAGAACTGTTCTGCCTTGTATTCCTGAAATTTTTTTTATAAAGGTTGAACAAATACCCAGAGGTGCAGCTGCCTCTTGCCTGCCTGGAAATATACCAAGGAGGTATCTGCACAATACATTTATGTAAGAAAGGGCCAAAAGAGAGGTGATACTTCCCCTGGACCAAGAAGTCTCAGAGATGAAGAAAAATGTACCAGATGGACTCAGTGAGTCTGAAACAGTCAACAGCAAATCATATCCTAAAACATTTTCATTAATCATTGCTAAGAATTTCAAAGCAAAAGCTCCCAGAAAACAATTAGCGCCAGGGAAAAGCTGTTTTTCACTCACACGCTTTTCTTTCACTATAAACATTGACATCTCTCTTTATAAAGAGGTTATGGTGTGAAGAAGAGTGCAATTATGAAATAGCAAAAAAGTGACTATCCTTTCTGTCCAGCTAATCCAGGTTCAGATGATTCAGCCCTGAAGCAGCACAGATGCTACAGGTCAGAGTTACAGTTAGACACAAAAAGCTTGCAGTGACTCACTGCTGGAGAGTGCTTCATCTCAGCACTGAAATGAGCAGCAGGAAGGATGAAAAGGGAGTGGGGAAGTGAGGAGACAGATTAGCTTTGGGAAGTCTTAAAATAACAGTGAAGAAAAGTCTTGTATGCCTCCCTCCTAGGTTGCAAGTTGTGTTTTGACTTCCTGTATTCTAGAAGTTACTACCTTTTTTCCTTACATCTATTGAGAAAAACTGATGAGTGAAAGGAAGAGATTAGGAGACAGCCACCATCATTAGGAACTTTTTGTCTTTCAAGCAAGTCCTTTTCCTAGTAAGGATCAAAGTACTGTATTTTCATTTGCATGGTGTGAAGCCACTGTAAGCTGCAAAAGACTGCAAAGAACATTATCTGAAATGAGCCATTGTCATCCCTTACAAGACAGATGGAACTTCTCTCTCAACAGCCTGCTAGGCTGAGGGGTGAGAGGGTGCTACATCAGGGAAGTGAAAATCCTTTCATTTCAGATATTTAAAGATAGATTGGATGAAACAGTAAAGACTGAACTGGAAGAAACAATCCTGCCCTTGGCCCCCAAATGTATGGTTTTGTCAAGTAAATTTGGCACTCTGAGACCATTACACCTCCCAGTAACTCCAGCTGTCAATATATCCTTTCCCTCTAACCCATTCACAAAGAGCTCCCTAGTATTTCATTCCTCCAGCTGTCCTTCATAGGACTGATCTCTTCCACATATCCCAACTGCCTGTGAAAACAAACCCCACTTTTTTCTCTCGATGTGTGCTCCTATACAGACTATGCTGACCAGCTTTCCCAGTGGATTGTTTTTCTCTTTCCAATGTTTCATTCTCAAGGCAGATTTTTGACCCTTTCAAATGCGCCTTTCACTACCCTGCAGCTGTCCTTGCTCTGAGCCCTCATCCAAAGCATTGCATCACCTTGTCCAGAGAGATGCAGGATATGCAGCGTGTTTGGTTAAGGCACCATGAAGGGATGCATCAACACCACAGAAGTGGGCAAAGCCAGCCACACGATCGTGCAAATGACTCAGCTCTTCAGTAACTTGAACAAGCAGTTTCTGTTTCGAACATGGAATGGAGACAGCCTTCACCTGGCTTACTGCGAAATCACAGGAGCACCCTGAATTTTTTTGCTGTTGCCATAGTGACCTCTCTTAAAAGACTCTCTCCTTAGAGAGAGAAGCTCAGCTAACATGGTGTTAAAGCAGTGAGTTTTGCTTCTCACTAATTATAAATGAGGCCTCATAAGCTTCACAGGGGCATACATGCTCCTGGGAATGCATTTTATTGCTCCAATTAAAGCTTTGCTTATAATTTGAAAACTGCGATAAAATCTTGCCATCAGAAAATCAGGGGTTTCCATATTTCTTATTAGAAGCTACTTAGTTTGAAATGATTAACATAGAGAACAGTTGTTTCATCAGGTCTGTGGATTTCTATCAGCAGGATGGGCTTTTGGATAACACATGAGCCTGGAAAGGTTCTGATATGCCCTCAGGGTAATATAAATCCCTCAGAGGAGATAATGCAGCACTGGAAGAACATGGTAATGAGGTAAGGCAAACAGAAACAAAAGATAATTACGTTAGAGAATATGTCTTAGACAAAATGCACATCAAAGTAAAATGAAGACTGCAAGCTGACTTCCAGTTTATTATTTTTACCTTCCCATAAATCCACTGTCTGAAAAATATCTGTTGTTCTTACTCCGTAGATTTCAGCAGCTTTTAAGAACTGAGATATTTGTTCCATCTGCTTGAAAGCCATTTTTGATTCAGAGATCTTTGTGATGGGCTCATTTCCCTTTGGATGTAAACTGTTTATTAACTTGCATAACAGCTGAGAGATAAAGACAGAAACAAAATTAGAAAACAGTCACCAAACTAGAAGGCAATTTCTGCACATGAAATGATGCTGCAAAATGTTTTCAACCTGGCAACTTTCTGTCAGGGACATAATTTCTTCAGATAAAAACAAAGAAGTGAATTGATAATAATCACAGTATATTAGAAAAGTATAAAAGCTTTCATTAACTGAGGCAATAGCCTGACCACATAAATCCTAATCTGCTAGAAACAACAAAGCAATCACTGGTAGAGGTTATATAACAACTGACAGAGAAGAAACCTCACGCCCGAGCCAAAAAATAAGCAATGTCAATTGAAATATTGTTAAAGTCACTTTGGCAGAGATTCAGTGATTAGCATAGTCTTACAGCCTGCTGCAAACAGCAGCATCTGCCTGTTGTTCAATAAACAAATGGAATACAATGTTTTAGCTACAGAATTATTTTCAAGAAGGCAGTTATGACACAATTCAATCCTTGAAATTTGCTGTCTCTTCGCCTTTCCTTGTCAACACTGATTATTTCTTAAAGAGAAAAGTATGCATCTGAATTTAAAGTGGATCACATTTAACTGTATGAGAAAAGATGCTGAAGGAATGAGTCATACTCATATATAACATGCATGACTCATAAGAATCATAAATATTGTACTGATCCCAGTACACTAGTAGAATAATTTATCTTTTGAGATTAAGACTCTTGGCTGAAATAAATCAGATACTAAGATATATATTTCTGCATCAACCTTGAGCTCTGATGAATTTAGCTAGATGAAGAGAGAACGTAAGGACACTGTGCATATAAACATATGAAAGTGTATAATTGGACAAAACACTTACCGTTCCATCCATCAGCCAGGTCTGAAAATGCTGCCTTCCAGGAGGAGGGTGCTCTATGTGTTCTCCACACTGGACAATAATCCAGTTCACCAACCTAGACTCTAATTCCGGGTCATATTTCTGTTCAATCTTTTCCTGAACTTCTCGACTTAAGCCATAGCTTGGTCCTCTGTTAGCCATCTCTGGAAACAAGACAGAACTTATTTAGTGGGCAGAGTCCTGCTCTACAGCTTTGAAGTACGCACCGGAAAATTAAAGAATAAAAGAGTGAACAGCCTGCCCTCAATGTTAGACAGCTGAACAGATGTTCATGAACGTGGAAAGTAACTGTATGGCACTGGTTATAGCTGTTCCACAGAACAGGGGAGGGATCATCGAGGGAATATCCTTTTCCAAAAGCACAAATCAGCTACAACATTTTTTTTTAAAGGAAGGGAAAAACAGCAGTGCCCCCTGCCCAACCACAAAAACAGAAGAAAAGCAAAATTGAAAGCAGAGTAGGTTTAAAGAGAGGCTTCTGCTATGTTTACAGAGAATACAACAGGGTTCTCAGATCAATGTTAAAGCTGTCTGCAAATCCAAAAGCAGTTTAAAATTGCCTACCTAATACTTGCTAAGAAGAAGAAGGTGGTACATGGGAGCTCAAGCAATCCGATTAAAGATGCAGTCAGTCTTCCTCAGCAGAGATGCAAGGATGGATATCCAGAGATCAGCAGACCGAGAAGCGTTGATGAATTTAAGAGACGAAGGCTGCCACAACGCCCTGCTGCTGCTTCAGCATCGTGGTTTGAAGAGCAGTGTATTGATTTGATTTCCCTCACATATGAGGAGGGTCAGAGCAGGGGCGTTGCTAAGAGCCATTAAAGAGGCCTGCCTACTCAGTCGCAGCCCGGGGATGCTGTTTATCTCACCCATCTGCAGTCTGTTTTCATGCATCTTTCCTCAGCCTTGCGCTGCTCACCCCACAGGCTCAGATTTACTCCACCTAGTCTGCATCAACCCAAACTGCACCAAGCATCCCACTGACAGATAGCTACAAATAAAAATACAGGCATTCTGTTAGATGAAGGCAAACAGAAATTACCACAAATATAATTTATTTTTAATCACAAAGCAGAAGCAAACCCTTTTCCTCCCTGTTCTGCATTCCCATGCTAACAGGCTTAGAATGTGAAAAATAATTTCTTCCCTGCTCAAGTACTGATAAAAACTTTCAACAAGGGGACAACAGGATGAAAAGTCAAGGAAGAGGAGGCAGGTAGCAGAATATTATCACCCTATCATTAGCATATATTAGGCTATCGAATAGTGTCCAGGACACAATAGTGACACAACAGTGTCCTGAGAAAACAACCAAAATCACTAAAAACAAGGGGAAATCACTGAAAAGTAGCAAATGTACTATAAAGCACAAGGATTTTACTTTCTGCTGGTATGAGTCAGCTAAACTCCCATGATAGCAAGGGAGCTATGCCCATGTACAGTAGTTTTAATTTTGATTATACCACTGCAGTGGTAGAATGTGGAAGGGGAGAGAAGGAACGTTAAGACAAGAGACTTTTCTTGTGATCTGATTTATACAGTTTTAATCCTATATTAAATAAAATAACTTTGCTTCTTTCTGAATTACATAAGACTTTGTCAAATGTCTTTCATTCATGCTGTATTATCCACTCTGGTACAAAATAGTTTCTTTTTGGCAAATGATTCATGTTCAGCTTGATATGCAAGAACGTTGATAAACCTGAGGTAGATTCACAATCAGTTTTGCCAAGAAAAGTCCTCCTGCTGCATTTGGAAATGAAAAAAAAAAAAAGGGGAGGTGAGAAAGGAATACAGTTTCTTGTATATCTGTTTCAATAATGGTCTCTTCATCCATTACTTTCTCATTTTAAGACCTTAAATTATCAGATTTATACTGCTTCAGATGCTACTGGGCTTGACAGACTCAAGAGATGAAAAATTTAATAGATGACTGAATTCATTGTTGTCCTCCACAGGCATTTCATTTTAGTGCTTTCTCTTCTCTGCACTGGTAGTTTTAAACCCCTACGAAACACTTGGTTACATAACTCAGAGTGCTACGTGACAGGGCCACCACTTGAGCACTTTCCACCTCAGTGAACACGCTGTTGAAGGCCCAGCAAATACGCAGGAACCAAGGCTTCAAACCCAGCCTGGAGATCAGAGAAGGATCAAGCTGCAGCTGCAACACTAAGAGGCAGAACATGAATTTGACATCCTCTCCCTTCCAGCAATTGTTAAGGGCTGGGCTTCACACTCTTTGTCCCACCAAGAATAACCTTTATTTTGCATTTTTGGATCTTTTTGTGGTCTTCTGTTTAGAAGGGAACTACTGAGGTTGCTTCGCTGCTTCTGGTCACACCAGGCTGTTCAGGCTCACTGGCACTAAGATTTCATGAAAGTCACTTACCTTTGAATCAGTCTCTGACTCTGTTTCCTGACTTGGGGGCAGGGATGAGTAATTTAACTCTCCTAAGCTGCAGAGCAGAGGTCTCCCCCTTCACAGCTGTCGGCTATGCAACCTGTTCTCAAGGGACCATTCCGTACCGTGAACGCTGAAAAGCAAGCTTGTCCATCAGTATCAATTTTTAACAAGGCTTTGAAAATCTGGAAAACTCCAGAGGATTGGAAAAACACCAGCTCCTCACCAATATTTCCAGAGTACCGCAAAACAAATCATCTGGCCTGCTTCTGTTCCATCAACCTGCGATAAACAATGGAATAATTTTTTTTTTAAGTGATAGGGTTGATGCAATTTACTAAAAGCTCAGTAATACATTAGAGGTGGCATGACACACTAATTAGCGAACTAAGCTGATTCTGAAACAACAAGACACATTAGAGAATAAACCTGGTAACTAGTAGGTACTGTAATATTACTATAACTGAAAAATCAGTAATGATGCAGTCTGGTGTATATTTTATTCAGTTTGTACAAGCATACGTTCCCAGGCCTGAAATACTTAATATGTTATCAGAAGTCACCAAAAATATCCAAGCTCCTAAGAAGATCCCAGCTCATGTGAGCTGTGATGAATAAAACAAAAAAGATAAAGAAACCTCCTTGAAAGCAGTCTGCCTGGAAGCAGGCAAAAACATGTCTCAATGCAGTTGAAGTCCAGCCATCACGACAAACGTGCCTTTGACCTTGTCCTACGAGAAAACAGATGCTAAAAAAAAATGCAAAGGGTGATGAAGATAAGCAGCTGGGCACAGATGCTGGGTAAGACACTGTGGTTGAAAGGCTTGGCTGAATAAAGGACAGGAGGTGCAGCAACAGCAACGGGAATATTTTATCCAGTTCTGACAATCACTCTCCAAAAAAAGTGTTGAAAGAGTGAAGTAAATTCAAGTAATTATTCCAGTAACCAAGGGATTGAAAATTAGAGCCTTTACAGCAATTGCTTCAGAAAGATTATCTGTTTAGCTCACCAAAACCAAAAGTTAAGAAATGGCAAATACATGTGCTTACAATATACCTGCCAGACACAGGCATACTAAGGCCTGATGGATAAAAATGGGTTATGGAAGAAAGGGAAAGGTTTTCAGCTGTGAAGATACTACCATTAGAACACTTCGCCTATTGCTTCTGATGGATGTTGTCCTCTCACTTTTCTTGGCAACACAAGACTGGAATTTATGACTAAAAATAGAGTTGAAGCTTGAATAACTGAAGCAGCATTTCATGCCTGTAAGCACTGTGGCTCATCTTATGCTTTCAGATAATCACAAGATTACCCTATAAATTTAAAAATCTTTTTAAGTCTATATACAAGTCATGCCAACAACAACAAAACTGACATTAACTATCTCACTACCCATGTTTAGATCCAAGGTAACCCAATAGCTTTCAGTGTCTTCCAAGTGGAACACAGAGGGAAAAGTGAAGCTTACCCTAACACAGAGCAACCCTTAATCTTTGCTAGATTCATTCCTCAGAAAGAGCCTGGTATTTCAACCATTCCAAAGCACTACCTTACAAGGTATGCTGGGCCAATCCCCATCAGACAAAGCTATCCAGCAATTAGAATACCTGGGAAGTCCAGGCTCCATTTCCCTGCTGTGCCACTGTACAATAATGGACCTTTTATAACTAAGTTAAAAAAACAAACAAGAAAACAAACCAAACCAAACCAGGAGGTTTTCCAAAGCTTTAAAGATTAGAGAATCTCCCTTCATAAGAAAAACTTCTGAAGAAGTTTCTGCTCAAAGATCCTCCCTGAGAACAGACATGAACTTCTATGTGTGATGTCATGTTTTCTAGAGTAGCAGAGGATGCTCAGGTCCAATACAAGCTCAGCGAAAGTACAGGGCCTTTTCCAGGGAGTTGCAAGGCAGGAAAGTAGCTCTGCAGACCCTTGGTTTTATTCATGGCCTTGGTTTGTCGTAAGATACCTGGAGATGTTCTACACAAGAGAACTAGTCTGACTGGGGAAAAAAAGTAGCTACTGGAATATTACCATCTATTTAACTGTGCAAAAGCAAGCGGTAGAGATATCAGAACCAGGAGACAATATTAATTTTAAAAATTCCAACTTCCCCATTACTTTGAAATCTGCAATCTAGAGAACTTCAAAGAATAAAAGCGCTAACTTTAGCAAGTACCTTCCCTTTCACCTGCAAAAAGGTTCCTTTGCCAGCTCTGAAGATGTTAATCCCCAAGCGAGTACATAGTTCGAACACCTCGAATTTGTGATTAAAGAAAAGTAATTCAGGAAGGAAGGACCTTCGTATTTGCATGACAGAACAGAATGCACTAACGCTGCAACCTACAGAGCAAGGCAGCTCCCAAGACTGCCATGATCAGAATTGGTAAGTCACTGACCACCTCCCATGCAGCTTGCCAGCTTACCACTTAGCACATGGAAACCAATGCCTGTGGATAATAATTGTCAGCATTCCCATGATTCAAGGTGATCTGGAAGGTAAATTGTGCATTTTAGTTCTCACAATCTCGTAACTCTTGTGCTGGATTGACAGGTTCCTTTGAAAGAAAACCAATATGTTTCATTATACCAAGCGTTTATCCGTCCCCAACGAAAATGGTACCTCCTGAGAACTACTTTGGTTGGAAAATTATATACTGCAATGCCACATTTACCAGTAGAACTGAAAAGAAGTATCATCTTTGTTTCTCTGAAACATAGGTCAAAACAGACAGCAGGATTTACAAATAAACAAACAAGAAAGATCAAATCCCCTAACTAAATAAAGGCTGCTTCTTAAGGTTAGGGACTTAGTTTTGCTGTTAGGAACTTTTTCAAGAGTTACTGTCCTAAGGACTAGCACACACTGGCACGTTTTCTGCCAGCAAACTGTATTCAATTAAAACTCAAAAAGCGAGGCTTCTTGTAAGGACCAGACCCGATCCCAGGCAGCCTCCAGGGATTGCTTTTCCCAGACTAAAGTCTGGGCAGGCCATTTGCATCACTCCAGTCTCTAAGCGTGCTACTGTTCAGCATACCTCTGCCACAGATATGAGCACCTGCTTCCACCCCGACAGGCAGCAGTGACCTTCTCATGTTGCCACGTGGGAGGCCAGTGGACAATGTGGTGCAGATCAGAAGGCCCAAAAAGAACACAACCTTTCACGTGCTAGCCTGAAAACATTTTAAATATGTATTTTAATTTCGGGACCAAATGACTGGAAGTTTTAGGAGCTGCCATTTGCTTTTCCTTCCAAATCTGAATGCAGAGCTGCCTGAAGCCCATTGCCAAACACAAATCAAGTGACTGTAGCAGGCTGAGAACACGTCTATTGCTCACCCGTGAGCAGATCACAAGCTACAATTACTGTGTCATATGGAGGACGCCCCTTTCTCTTTAATGGAATAGGAGCATTGGACCATACAACATACATATGCAGGACTCGAAAGAGAAATACAAGGTCAAGCCTGCAACCAGACTGCAATAAGTCCTGTAATTCAGATTTATCCATTACAAGGCCAGGGCTGTAAGAAACATTATTGTGTTCTAGGCAAATACGTATTGAAGAGAGATGAGGTCCTACAGTCAGAAAGTCAGTCTGAGCTACAGAAACTGACCAGTAAATCTATGAGCAGTGTATTTTTGTCCTTTGCCTCTCTTTCCCAACAGTAATCTCTTCCCCTAGAAAACACTAGCCAGGAGCAAAACACTATGGAACAGTGGCATGAAAACCTCATGCAGCAAGCTGCCTGCTATTTAACATAATGGCTGAGTTCACTCTGCCTTTCCTGTCCCTGCTGGGCTGGAGAACAAAGGTAGAAGGGTGAGATCTGTGGTATTTCTGTATGCCTTCCTTATACAACTGATGAATATTCACCAAACCTTAGTGAAATTTTACTTTCACACACATCTTAATTAATTTGTTCATCAGCTCAAAGCAGAGACTGCTGATCTCAGAGACACATAATCCTCTTACATTTCCAGGTAAGCCTTCAGTTTTAACTAACTTTTCATGACTTAAAACAAAAAATCTGACGGAGCAAGGTAGGCTTCTTTATAACAGCACAACAGAGTAACTTAAAAACCAAGGAAGCTGAAATCTCACTATCTCCCCAGGACATGATTTTCCCTTCCACTTGTGGCTTTTTTTTTTCCTGCCACAGAGGAAAGGATGAGGGCAAGGAGAAATGACAAGAACAAACCTGATGTAGAAACTGACCAAGGCAGTGGTTCAGAAAATGTTGTAACTCTGTATTGCAGCACGACCAGAGCATTAAAAGTACTTGAGCAGCTGCAGACAAATCACTGGTTCAAAGTCTCTCTCTAAGCACGTTTTAATTTGATATGAAAAGTATGGTACCATAAATCTTTTAGTCCCACTGAATAACAGCATGTTCAAGAGAGAACATAATCAAAATTAACATAAAAATGAAACAGCAGGAGTTAGTTCTGAGGCCTATGCAGCTAGGGGTTTTTTTGTGAACACTGATTTGTTTGCTTTTAGTGTTGATGCAAGAGAAAATAGGTTAACCAAACTGAAACAACACTAAATGTTAATACCAATTAAGTAAAAAAATAAACAAAGCCAAACAACAGAAGAGACAAAACAAGTAGAACATTTAACAAGATATAAATACATGTATCTAAAACTGCCTAAGTACAGCTCAACATAAGCAGAATAAGAGTACTTGTTTATTAGGAGACAAGTTGAATAACCTTTAGAAACTTTCAGCACATACTGGTTCACTGCAGAGTTCAATCCCAAACACAGGAAAGCATGCCTCATCGTTTTTTTCCTTTTCAGAAGGCAGAAGAGTTTGTTTTAGAAGTTAAATCTCAAACAGTTTGATTTTGCAACAGATTGAGAAAGAAAATGTTGATAAGGACTAGGGACAGTCAAGGCCAGCTGGTAATGCTTGTGGTTCTTTTACATGAAAACTACTACCTGCTCCTCTGATATGCTAATAAAACATCCTGCATAGCTACAACAGCTTGTTGTTATTTACTCGTGAAACGTGAATGATTATAACTCCTCGGCAAAAGTTACTATTATGTAGTTTAAGCTTTATGTAGAAGACAAATACCTCGAGGTGCTTATTCAAGTGGCACTGTTTGATCAAAATCAACAACACGAGCAGATGAGCTGCTTGATTAGTGTCCAGAGTTCCATTGTACTGTGACAGCAGTGTTAGCCCTGACATGTCTGCACTACACTCAATGACAGATGAGCCCAAAAGTAATTTTTCAGACCTGCCAAAAGCGAAAGACAATGAGAATACTAACAAATTCAGCTAAGTGCACTACTAAAAATAATTAAGCATAGATTAAGGCATTTGGAGAAAGCCAATCCCCGCCCCAGGCACTACAAGACAGAGTCGGTAAAACTCTGAAAGCATAAGACACTGATTATTTAATGAGAATCAAGCTTATTGCTGAGGAAATGTATATTATATATTCACAAAATATACTTTGTATTTGGCAACAAATCAGCTGTTAATAAAAAAACCCCACAAAACGGAATGTAAGAATTCATTGCAAAGATCTTAAAAAGTGTGCACCATGCAGAGCTTCCCAAATGTGCAACACACTAGTTTAATACAGTATTTCTACAGAGGAAAGAAATACTTGTTTTTAAACGTGACTAATATTGAAAATAACTTACTATGTAGGCATCTACTGGCAAAGACAAAAACAATGCTCTAGGCATTAAATCAGGGGACATAACAGTAACAACTTTGAATGACACCATAATATGTGAATACTTCATTATTCCAGATCGTCAAAACTTCCTGACAGGTCAAGAGCTAGTGAGAGGTAGGATGTAAACCTCCCTGGTTATCACTATCCTTTCTTTCAGGTATCTGAACGTGCCAAGTTGAAAACAATCAAAACTCTGGTAATTTCCAGCATGAAGACAAGGAAAGTGCTTGCAAAGATAAATACCAGTGAAATTACCAGGGCTAAGTTAGAGAAAAAGGTCTGCCTGCATAAGGCCCACCTCAGGTTGCAAAGAGAAGTAGTGGCTGCCCCATCCCTGGAAGTGTCCAAGGCCAGGCTGGATGGGGCTTTGAGCAATCTGGACTGGTGGAAGGTGATCCTGCCCATGGCAGGGGGGATGGAAGCAGATGATCTTCAAGGTCCCTTCCAACCCAAACCATTCTATGATTCTATGACTGAGTTAGGGAATTGGTACGCTTGAATTAGAAAATCTGCATCTAAGCAAGAGCCATCTTTTTTACTCTCCTACCAAAATTCAATTTTTTACATGACAGCTTCTTGTTTTTTTGCAGTACTGAAGCCTAAATAAAACTGTACTTCACAGAAACTCATCTGAAATGTAGGGGGGGGGTGTTGTTGCTGTGGGTTTGTTTTTGCTTTAGTTACTTGTGTTTTTGAAATTAAAACCCACTACCTCAACAGAGCCCACAGAGCACAATAACAGTGGCACAACTAAAACTTAAAAAAACTCTCTAGAAATACCATATCCCCAGGAGATTTAGGCTTTTAAAGTAACAACAGTGATGCCATTTACTACTTAAAATAATAAAACCACAACAACAACTATATAATTTTGACTGATTTTTCACATTAGGGCCAGCCTGAACTAATTTCAGCCTCTCAACTAAGGTCCTCTCTCTCAAGTGTATGAATGACACTGTATTCTTGGACAAAACCCAGGTAATAGTTATGTTTGCAATTAAATCCATTTACTATTAAATTCTATGGATTCACATTACGAGATTTATCGAACCATCCAATCGCATTTACAGCTTTTCAGGGTGGCACTTGCACAGCTCAAATTCCTAACTCAGAAGACACTGTTCCCTGTAATCTACAGCTCTCAAGCCATGGGAAAGAGGCAGCGGTGCCCTATGGCACTGTACCCCCACTTTAAAGAAGCTACTATAAAAGTCACCATATGGATCCAGTTTCAGTTCACATCAAGATTCTATTTTGTTCCCTTAATAGGAGGCCCACAATTAACTATTACAAACAGGCAGCCTGAAGAAGACAACATGCACCCTCCTGATAACCAAAGACAAGTCTTAAAATGTTGAGGCCCTGCATTCTTAGAAATTAAATTCTTTCTTAAAGAGTACTCCAAGCACATCATCAGAGTGTGCCTTCTACTTTTTAACAGTACTTGAGAACAAAACAATCATTTATCTGAAATCTGTTTATTGTGCTTCGTGGTATTCACTATTTCTAATAATTAACCTCAGTAAACAAGTTGCCTTGCACAGATGGTTTCAGACATAAGATACAATACCTTTACAGCAAAAGGAGAATATTAAAAGGTGTCAAAGATGTGAAAATAAAGTTTTACTGTACAAGCCAATAGTAACAAAAATTAATCAACTTTTCAGTACAAAATTGTATGAAATTTGTGGAAAAAAAAAAAGGGTTTAAGTGCTGAAGGAGAGGTTCTGAACACAAGAGCAGCACTCCTTTCCACTTTGGACTGTGTGCAAATGCAGCGATAATACAATACCTGTATTTACATTACAGAGGTAAGAAAACAGCAGATAAAGCTCAGTTCCTACTGTGATAGTCACAGGCCTGCCATCATCTGGTTAAGAACAGGGCTTCTGCTACTCAAGGAAAAGAGTCAGGTGTAGAGTTCATGCACTAATGCTACTCTGCAGCTTATGCTAGTGTTGAGAGCTTGTCAATTAAATCATCAACAGTATTCACAAGGAGTTTGGTATCCTCCTTCTCGCTCATCCGATGCTGGCCAATTTTGCGCAGGATAACATCCACGTCTTTGCTCAACACACGATCAGCAACTTGCATAGAGATCTGCCAAGGGACATCACCATCCTTCATGCCATGAATAAGTCGTAAGGGACAAGTTATAGGGATAGGACTATTCAGCACACAGTGATTTTCTGCTTCTTTGATAAAGTCATACGTCAAGGCGTAATATCCTTCCTGGTTATGCTTTGTTGGAAACTTCCATTTGCCTTTTTCTTCTATTTCTTTTTGTGTCTATAGAAAAAAGAGAGCAAAGAATAGACAAGACAGATGTTAGGAGTATTTTAGAGTGCCTCAGGTTATTTCTGTTCTAAAAGCACTAAAAGTCTTTGAATCATTAGATTTCACCCTGTTTGTTTTCATTAGCAAAGGTGTATTCCTGTTCTCCTACAGCACCTGAGAAGACAAACCCCCTGCCATGTCACAAAAGCTGCTCTGCACATCTCTCCTGCAAATTAAGCTAGTTAAAATTCATCAATGAAATTAAGTTTCTCAGCCAGAATCTATCAGAAAAAAAAAAAGATGCATAAACACTGTGAACAGTAAGTCTCCTTGGATTCAATCAGTTCCCAGAACCTCAACCAAGGAGAATCCTACGAAAAGGAATTTTCCATTCATTAGTCTTTTCAGTATTTGGCACAATTGCTGTATCTAAATATTGTACTTCCAGATTTTTAACCTTAGTCCTAAGTAGTAACGCTGACACTATGAAGTGCATTAGAGAAAACCAAAAAAAGAAGGAAAATATTTTAATTATTCTAAAGCACAACTTATTCATTGCCATGTAACACCTGATTTAATTTCCTAAAGACTGGACATTATTATCATCAAAGAAGAAACTCAGAAAGGTAGTTCCCACTACCTAAACCTTACAGTCTTTACAAACACACTGATGTGAAGAATTTCCTTACTACACCCCCAACCTATGTCATACTCTTCTCATCCAACCTCATGTCAAATACATTAGTAGCTACTTCTCCATCCTTGAAAGCACAAGGATTCAATTTCAATGCAAATATAAGATATTCAGAGCTGAAATCTAATGGACTGCTAACAGCAGGGATCTGACTTCACCTCCCATATGGCACAGCAATATAAACACTTTCTGGGTAGTGCTCACATCAGTCTCATACTACAACGAACAGCATTTTGCAGACTTTCAGATTAATGTAAATTTTTAGCTTACTTCCACTACACAGAAAACTTAACTGCAAATCTGCAGGAAGGGTACAGTTTAAACAACAGGGTTTCTTAAAAGGTTGATGGATTTTTAGACTGCACAAAAGCCAACCATCAACACTTACCTCAATGGGAAGCCTCTTGAAACTTGTTACAAGGTGGTCTGCTGCTACAGCTACTCCAACCAGAGCAGCTACTTTATCTGGCCGTGCTATTGCAGCATGGAGCATCAGCCACCCACCCATACTGGAGCCCACCAGAATCTGAAAAAAATTTAAAAAAGGAGAAGAAAATATAGTGATTTACAGGGAAAGGGGCTGATAAGTTTTTTTTTTTTTCTTTTACGAAGTATCAGTTTTCACTTTGTTTAACTACTGAAACCTCGGGCATAATCCTGCTGTCCTTACCCAGGCAGAACCGCTGTCACCTCCAGTGGAAATTTTGCCTGAGTAAGCACCACAAGATCTAGTACTTATAATTCTGTTTGGCATGGCTGGTTATTGCTGTCTGAGACTGAAACACTGAAAACAAAACGAGAGTTGAAACAATTCAGTATCACATGCATACTTTATGTTTCCCTCTTAAAATAAATGCACATGGGAAAGGCTCAGTGCAGCGAAAGAAGTAAACAAATGTAATTCATAATACAAAATTGTTTTAAACAAAACACTGGGTATTTCCAGATTGAAGGAGATTCCAAGTTTCTCACAGTAATTTCTAAACTAAGTGAAGAAGTCAAATATTGCTTCTGCTTGACATATTTTTAAAGTTATTTAACCATGTGGAGTATCTTAGCTTGCAACCTTCCAGCAAATCCTTTAATTATTGTGCCAACATGGGACAGTGACACACTTTTTCTTAAGAGGGCTGCACTGCACTGGAACAGTTCCCAGTCCCCTGTCAGGTGGCACCTGCATTATGAGGCTTTCTTAGACTCTCTGGGATGACAGCCCTCCTCTGAGCAGGAGGTTCTAATAAACAGCTGCCAGGAGGTCCTGGCAACCCATGTTTCTGTGATTTTATGATCTACCTGCTTGCAAAAAAGGTTCTGCAAATGCGACCTCTCAAATGATTCAGCTTGAAAGTGAGCAAGTGTGAGTTGTTCAGCAGAAGCTACTGTTGACCAGAGCTGTTATGGCATATCTTTGATAAATGTTCTACCTCGAGGGGACAAAAAAGGATTTAGAATAAAATATTACCTGTGGTCCATCTGTAAGTTCATCCAGTATAGACAGAACATCTTTTCTCCACTTCCCAACTGTACACTCCTCAAAGTTACCATCTGAACTTCCACATCCTGTATAATCAAATCTGTAAAAGTAACCAACAAAATGAAAGTCACGGTACTGTCTACAGCAACAGAGACACTAGCTAAACACTACTGTTTAATCAAATTACGCAGTGGACAAGATAACACATTAAATATTTTCTTACTTGGTCCCGCTTACTACTTGCACCAGAAATCACATAAAAAGAGGTTTAAGTACAGCATATGCAACTAAGTGATGCAGCGTTCTCTTATAATTTGATATCATAACTTACAAGAATAGACAATTTTTCTTACAGTTAAAAAAATCCCAAATACTTCAATTTTAAAGGTACTTTTTAAATGTACAAACTCTCTTTCAAACACTGCACCCAAACAGGATGATTTAGCACCCTCAGCATTCAGCCTAGTCTATCAGAGGATGGCATCATCGACCACCAGCATGTTCTTCCAAAATCACAGAAGACACAGGGTAAATTAGTCAGACTCAGTAGGCAAGGACCATGCTGACAGTGGTAACTTGAAAAAAAAGAGAACTCCAGGTCCTTCCTTTTTGATTGCTGTGTCTGTATCTTGATTGTAACATGTAGCACTGGTTAGACTATAGAAATTTATTAGAGAGTTTTCTGAATTACTTTCAGAATACATTCTCTCGATTTACCTCAGTCTCCCGACAGACAGAAATCCTAAGTTTGGAAACAGAAGAAAGACTTCTTAGCTTATCTACAGCATAGGACGCATTCCAATCCGAATGCCAGAGTTTACATTTCTGAAGAACAACACTCCACATGTACCTGATGAAGGAATGACCCAGTGATTTGCAGAAGTCTTCAAGGGCAGTTGCTTTCTCACCATTCATATTTGAGTTAAAGCCTGGGAGGAAAATAACCCCTGGATTCCTGCCTTTTAGTTTATGATAAGCAAGATTTGGTCGATCAGGTCGAGTAAGAAAGCTGACTGATGACTTCAGCCTGCAAACTAATAAAAAGAGCTATTTAGTAGAATCATCATGATAACCTTGGCAGAAATATTAGTATTTTACAAACCTAGGGTTCAGAAAATATGGGCATATTATGTGAAAATGATATTTTGGCTCAAGAAGAAAAATGCATCTCCTATATTCTTTAATGACTGACAAGTACTGATGAACCTGAGAGGGAAAGCCAACTCTGATTCATTCTCAACTTATTAAATGCCAACCATACACGGAGTTCACTCGGCAATTAGCACAGTGGTTGACTGAAGACAAATGCTAAGATTTCCTAGACTTCATCTGTCCTCATGTTTTATACCATCTTGAATGCATTTACTCACTTCACATGAAATGGTAAGATTTTTTTAATCTAGTTCTTTAAACTTTTTATTTCAGCTTTTTGGGTTTTTTTCTGGATTTCAAAAAAGTATAATTTTGGGACGAGTATGCTGTGCAATGTTAAGTTTGCAAGTACATGAGGTGACAAATTTTCCATGAAAATTAAAACTGAAGGACAAAACTGCAGCTGTATCAAAATCCTGGACCCACGCCATATATATGGAGAGGTACGGTGGGAAAGTTCAAAATCAAGAATTGGGAAAGAATGTTGTGACTAACTTTTTTAACACAGGGAACAAAACACAACATTAGCACTGCTTAAAACCAAATGAAGTAAGTAACATCTAGTCCTTTTCATGATATCTTCAACAGATATTCTGCTTAAGTTAAAGAATATTGCCAGGAACACTGAAAAAAAAGAATAATTTTAACACTGTGCTATCATAACACCAGCCGTTTTCTCAGATATGAAGCACAGCTACACATTCTGTAAACATAGAGTAACACATTAAAGACATCCCATAAGAAGAAACAGAATTGACCTCTGTAGAGCTGTGATTTCTTATGTTTTTCCAAAAGATATCCTACTGCATGGTTTGCTGTATTCTCACTGGAAAGGTTACATTATTCCAGTACTTGGATTGTTCTGTTTATCCAGAATGAAAACAAGCACTTTGCAACCCTAAGCAGTTTGCAAATATTTAAAAAATTAAAAATAATTTTGTGCGCATTCTGTCAAAGAAATCTGCAACATTTACAAGAGTGAGAAGCTTTCCTATCGGCATAAACTTAAAATTATTTTGTTCTGCTTTACTTCAAAATAACAAATGAGACACATTTAGAAAACAAACACTAGGTTGGACTCTGTTATTCACGATAATAAACATCAACCACCACTCCCTAAGTTAATTTCAAACAAGAAAATAGGATTAACAAAGGAAATGTTAACTAATTAATAACTATGCTGATCTCAACAGCTGCTACAGTATTTAATCTAACTTTAGCAGGCAATTGTACGTCTGCTGTGGGTGAGGAACAAGTAATTCACAGAGAGGTGTTATGGAGACTTAATCCACTCTATTATCCCACTCAGCAAGGTAATTTGTTAAATTAAAAGCTTGGTCAAGTCTCCTAAGACTTTGATACTCTTAATTCTTAGATTAGAAGACGAGTTCTTCAGCAGCAGGGTACAGAAACTACGCAACCCGATATAATGCTGCAGGGCTTGCTGGTGTAACAGGATAAATCTCAGTAACAGGATAAATACTGCAAAACCAGACCCCAACAGCATCGCAGAGTTCTGCTTTGTCGCTATCAGAGACATTACATTCAAGGGGTCTGGGGGGCTCTACTTGTTGTTAAACTTTTCATGTGCATGAATAAATGTGTAACAGATGCAGGATGCTGCCATCATTCGGCATTTCCCTAGAGTCTAACAACTTATATAATTTGAACTATAGATTAGAACCATTAAATTTCTCCTCACACAACGGGATAATTCTTTATCCTACTAATGCATGAATTACTATAAAGAAGAACGAATGACACAGTAAAGGTATTCAGATGCATACACGCTATGGCTTTTGGTTTGCGCGTCTCTGTCGCTAAATTAGTCACTTCTTTGCCTGCCAATAACAGAGGAGATACACCAAGAAGTGTTAAATTTAACAGAAAAATAATTAGGAGTACTTTTCTCCTGCTTAAGCCCTGATAACCATCTCTGAAGTCACTGGTTTTCCTTCCTGGAGGTGTCCTCAAGCTGGTTTGACACTGGGCAGGGTTTAAACTGCAGCTACAAGACACAACTACTGTCTAAGCTATTCACAAACAGTTCTGCATTGAACAAGTTAATGCACCAGCAGCAATCCTAACCCAAATAATGCAAACCCCTAAAGCAACCACCCCAGCCAGTCCAAAAGCAAAGCTCACTGGAGTAACACTCTCAGATTTCCTTATAGACGGACAAAACCATAAATAATGGAGTAGCTATCCAGTAATTTCTCCTCCTGATTTCAGTGAAAGACCTTACTAAGAGCAGGGAAGCATTTCTGAAGGGTGCAAGGTGGTACAGAGTGTTTATAAAACCAAGTTATAGACAGAAGGAGACAGCTACTGGAATACCACAGGACTCTGGCCTGATGCTAAGGAATTCTCTTCATATCTGAATCCCTGTGCAATTTCAATTGTGTTGTGAACATCAGAAACTGACTGAGACCACTGCTATATGCCAAAACCAAAGAAGCTCTCTGAGCAACTTTGGGAATGCTCCAGCAATGCGATCCACCCACTGTTAACAGGAGCAGAATATCACATCTGTAAGAGGTAATGCACTAAACCCTGACCCACCTGGTTTCATGCAATCTCCTGAGCCACAGGAGTAAGCAGGACCAGCTCTGCCAGCAGGAACTGCTGCTGAGCCTGGTCCCAGAGCACCCAAAGACACCCTCAATCAATCAGACATTCTGCTCGTTATCGTTACAATCCCACAGAAAGGGAGAAAAAACAGCAGCAAAACCCCACTGTATTTATTTCAGTGCAGCTACAAAATGTGCACCCTTAGTGGCAAGTAAATTTTACTCACTGAGCAGCCTCAGATGAGGCTCATCACCTTTTCTGTCAAATTTAAGGCAATGAATAAACTCAACAAGTCAGACAAGCACAGAACCTGGAAGAGCAAGAAGGCGTGGGGGGCATTACGTGTTTCGGCAGGGGACCATCCCACTGAGGAGTGGATGCCAGCAGAGTTTTCCAGGTGCCCGGGGAAGCTTTGCCTGCAGGCACGTTTCACGCCCAAGCAGACGAACTGGCACACCGATTCCCAGCTCCCCAAAACGCAGCGGGGGCAGGAGGAGCTTTGAGCCCGCAAAACAAACGAGGGAAAACCGTCAGGAGCGCTGTCCCTCGGAGGAGAGCGAATTTTTATAACATCCCCACCCCAACCCCGGAGGACGCGCCCGGGCCGTCCCCGACGGACACGGCGCTGAAGGGGTGTGTGTTCCCGAGCACCGCCCCGCGGCCAGCACAGCCGGCACCGGCCCACATCCGCCGCCCTGCGGCTGACACCCCTTCTCCTCCGAGCTCCCCGGGGCCCTGCCCTTACCCGGGAGCCCCCGGGCCGCGCTCGGCGGCGACAGCGGCAGCGCCACGGCCGAGGCAGCGCGGCCGCCCCGCACCAGCGCTCTCGCCATGGCCGCCATGGCCGCCGCCCGCGCAGGCGCCGCCCCGCCCCGGGCGGGAGGCGGGCGGGGAGCCGGGCGGTCCCCG
This sequence comes from Myiozetetes cayanensis, assembly GCF_022539395.1. NCBI lineage: Eukaryota > Metazoa > Chordata > Aves > Passeriformes > Tyrannidae > Myiozetetes > Myiozetetes cayanensis. The sequence continues at coordinate 16,182,615 of NW_026087742.1, forward strand.
GTGAGGCGGTACCTGCAGCGCCGCGGGATGTGCTGGGCTCCTGAGGGCCAGACGGACACGGAGCTCCGGGAGCAGGTCTGGCGGAGGGCAACAAAACGTGATTAAGGGGCTGCAGCATCTCTGCTACAAGGAAAGGCCGAGGGAGCTGGGCCTGTGCAGCGTCCAGGAGAGACGGCCGAGAGGGGACCTCATGAATGTGCATAAATACCCGAAGAGGAGATGCTAGGAGGATGAAGCCAGGCTTTTCTCGGTGATGCCAAGCACTAGGATGAGAGGCAACAGGCAGAAACTGATGCACAGGAGTTCCACCTGAACATGAGGAAGAACTTTACTGTGCCGGTGACCACCCACTGGAACGGATTGTCCAGGGAGGGTGAGGCGTCTCCCTGACTGGAGACATGCAAGAACTGTCTGGACGCAATCCTATGCCATGTGCTCTGGGATGACCCTGCTTGAGCAGGAAGGCTGGACCAGATGATCCGCTGTGGTCCCTTCCAACATCACCCATTCTGTGACTCTGTGTGTGTTCTGGAGAGGGCACCCTCCTCGAGTGCCTCTGTACCAGGCAAGGCTGGATGCCACTCAGGTTGCCTCTCTGTATGTAGGGCTCTGTATCTATTAGGATATATTTTGTAATATATATATATACATATATGTTATTGCACTAATTACCTGCCCCTTACAGATAGCCAGAAAGGGCATTTGAAACATCATCTTACCTCCTGCAGTCACCTCTCCAGCGGCATCGCTGCGTGGCTGTGTGTCAGCCTGCTGGGTACCCGAACAGGCTCACACCACCTCACCTTCTCTCCTCAGCCTTAGCTGTATCGGCACGGTAGCCAAAACAAGGTCCTTCTTCACCGTACCCTTTTAGATACAGGCCTTGGCAGACACCCAGAGAGGAAGAAAGTAATCAAAGAATTGCTGAATCATTCAGGTTGGAAAAGATCTCTAAGATCGAGTCCAACCAGCCAGGCCAGCACCTGTAGGTCATGGGACCCAGCAGCTGAGGTTTTTAAAATGCAGCCTACACAGTCTGCAATTGCCCAAGATCCTTCAGGGTAAGCAGGGGCTTGACTCCCATGGGAGTTAAGCTTGGAGAGCTTGAAGACTGATCATAAAAGATGGTGCCTACCACCCTTCTTTGCTTACAGTGTCCTGATGTCCACCACTACAAAGTCCATCACACTTCACGATGATGACTGCAAACAGAAATGAAATAAATCAGAAATAAAAAAGGAATAAATAATAAACTGCATGGACTTCCACAACAAGCTAATAATTCCTGCAATTCAAGTCATGTCTAAGTCAAATACTGTGAAAACTGGGAAATCCTCAAACTTGAGCAATTTCTGGTTTGCAGATAAAACAAAAAAGAAAAGTCTATATCCAAGTCTGGTGATAAATTTTTCAAACAGACTCATAAAAAAAGGAAAAAGGTAATATACTATACACATGCAGTGAGACAGACTACACTCCTAATTTCACTACCATCTGAAAGATTATTTTCCATAGCTCTTTGATGGGGAAACATAGGGAACAGCTCAACTAAGCATTACTATGAAACACATTATTGCTTGCACAACTGTATATGAAAATAGACAAGCAGAAATGTCTCAAAGCGGCAAGAAAATATTTGAAACAAGTATATTTTTAAAAATGTTTATTGAAATGCCTTCATTGCATCATGCAGGATACAAAAATTATTATTAGAAAACCTTTAAAACCATACTAAGGAGTAAAATCAAGATACATCAGGGAAAAATAATAATTGTATAAACAAAACCAATTTATTTCTGATAGTGTTTTAAATCATGGATTACAGGCTGTGATCCGCAAGATGATAACAATTAGCTTGTGATAACAGTCCCTTCTTTCATGAGTCAAGTCAAAACTGATGTTTGTCATGCTAGAGCAACCACATCACCTGTGTATACCAGAAAAAATTCAACCCTCCCATTAGATACAGCGTTTAAAAAATATAAAAAAAATATTCTGCCAGCATACTTCTATTCTGCTTTCAGTTTGTTCCACCAAAAGCCATTAACTTTTCATTGAGAAAAAAAGAAGGCTAATGTGCTTTCTTCTAGTACACAAACCACAGAGCACGTAAGTTTCGATTACAGAAACTGAACCTCTTTAAAGTCATAATACAAAAGACTTTCTTGAAGTTCAGCGCAATTAAATAATTTACAATCTTGCAATATTAGTCAAGGACTTGGAAGCGATTTTAAAGTGGGAGACCACTGCATCCTCAGTGTTTTTGTTGTTTTAGGAATCTCAATCCCTGCTACTTACAATTTTCAGGGTTTTTATTCATATACTGCTTAGTGTAAACTCTTAGAACTTGCCTCTCTCTTTTTATTCTATTTGACAGCATTATTATGTGCAGATATACATTAAACAAAAACAACAAACCTACTCTCTGGGGCTGAGAACCTGGCTCCAAAGAATTTAGATAGGTAGAGATTGTGGTCCTGGCTTCAAGGTGGGCAGTGTTTGAGAGATTGCAGTAGAGGGTTCACTTGGCACAGAGTAAGATTAGAACCACACTGGGACCTTCCTACATCAAAGAAAATTGCTGTAGGGTCCAGAACCAGCTCATTCTATTCAACAGTGAAGATTAAAAAAACCCTTCCTTATGAGGAAGTTAATACACGTGTTTCATTTAACATCCTTGTGGAAAAAAATTGCATCTTTATAAGGCTATCCTCCTTTTTTGTCAAGCTCCATAGATGCAGAGTTTAAACATACAGTTGGTGCCTCTGAGTGCTTGAACACACAGAATATCCTAACAATTTAATTACATTAGAAGTCATGAAGGAATTTGGCACTGTCCCCTTACAGAAAGTTAGGTAGAACTAACAATATGAAGACATTATGATACTGGAATCTTATAACTCTTTGGCTCTGTTGTGACACTTAACTACTAAGGCAAGAACTGTGTGTACCTTAGGGTTGCTTTTTTTTGCTTGTATTTTTATAAAATACTTGATTAAAAGTTTTTTTAAAAATCACCTAATCATCTATAAACGTCAAATGCTGCATATTAAAATATATGCTTATTACACCTTTTTTTGTTCCAGTACTAGAATTTTTGCATACTGATGACAACACACAGATTTGTAAACTGTTCAGTATGAGTTTACGACAGACAATTCTCCATGTAAGAGAATCTGTAGAAACTTGTCACTGAATCTAGATGCTGTAATGAAAACTGCCCGATTATCCGTTTTTGGAGCACTGCGATTCTCTCAACAGCTTTAGCTCTTCCGTTCCTATAAATATCAACTAAAACAGGTCACAGCCCCCCCCTTTTCAGTGCATTTGTAAACCCCCCTCAGTCTGAGGTTTTGGGTGCACATCATAAGGAGGACATTGCAGGGTACTCACTGGCTCTTCAGCCTTCACTACATATGGCTAACTTCGCTCGTTAGGTTATTGCAATATGCCCTACTGCTCCCCTTTTCCTACAGCATGAAGTGGGTGTAGCCTTCGGCGCCCGTGACAATGACATCCATCCATATCCTCATGGCTTCTGGCGAAGGAGCAACCATGTAGTATATGCGGTCATGGGTCTTAACGCTGAAGGTGAGCAACGGGTTGGGACTCTGAAACGCAACAGAAAGAGGGATTTCAAAAAGAAGGACACCAAAGCCATTTATTGGTACCAGAAGTGAAATCGCTTACGGGGTTAAATGAATAGGGTTAAGAAGATGATAAAATGCGAAATGCTGCACCACTGCATCTTACAGTGCAGCAGATGTGTTTAAAGTGTTTGCATCCACCATAAACAGTTTTTACAGCGTGTTTCCACTAGAGTTTTACACAGCAATACAGGGCTCTAAATTGTTGTTTCATGCCCAAATACCTAAACTCACCCCCACCATCCAGTGGCTTTCACTGGATCCATTTCCAGCTTTCACTGGCTTTCACAAATCCACTGAACCAAGGATATGTTCAGCTTGTTCATAACTCCTTTAAATTACAGATGAGAGGCAGGGGTGCTAGTTAAGTCCCTCCTTGGGACAGAGACATCCCTTGATTAGCCAAAGCCACTGATTTCAGAGGTCTCGCCACTGGACTAAGGAACTCCTTGCAGCAAATCCCACTTTCCAGTTAAGACATTCTTATCTCTGCTTTCATCAGTATTTAAAAAAACCCACAACAAATAGTGTTGATCACTGATTAGCTTCCTTTTCCTCCACTCCAGCTTTTCTTTTTTTTTTTAAATGATTGTTTTGGGTTTTTTTGGTGGTTCGCCGTCCCCCCTCCCCATAACTTCAGCTCTCCCTTTGACTTCACAGCAGTTACCATACTCTGGGTATTGCTCTATGATACGTGGTTAAAATGGCAATGACAAACTTTACCTTATATGCATTCTTTAGATGATCATAATAGACTTCTTCAATAGCTTGAAAATATATTATACCTTTTAACTTAGTTTCATGTTTGTCTAAAATGGAAAAGAGAATGGACTTGAGAACTGAAATGAACAGTACTTTAAGAAGCAAAATCTTAATTTCATTTCCATATACGTTCAGCTGATAAGTAAATGGCTCAATAGTCCTGCTTGTAAAATCCCACAGAAACCTTCAACCTTTGTTATTAGTTTGTCAGTTTTTTTGAGAGATGCATTTTTGATTTTACTATGTTTTCTTTTCCAGGTGGTTTCAAAGGAAAAAAAGATTCTGCAATTTGCTCCTCTATTTGCAAGTAACACCCTTCACTGACATGTCTAAACGTTATGGTTGGTATTAGCCCACAGAAGGACAGATGTCTCTCAGGTAACATCCAATCTTCCAACTGCATGAAAGCCAGCCAGACTTCACACAGTTTGCAGGTTAAGACCTCCAGATTGCCTTCAAAGGAAAAGTGTTACAATAAACAAATTTTCAATACAATCTGATAGCAAAACCTTTACATTAGAACATCCTCTGTGCTTGTACCTTTTAAAAAAGGGCTTCTTCACATTTATAATAATCTCCCTCAGTCTCAAGCTAAAATTTATTATTCAAATCAAGGGTTAGCAGGTTATAGGTAGGTTTCTATAGGTTCTGACACATGGAAAAGTTTACACAGGAGGTTGAAAGTTCTGGGGCAGCAGCTCCAGCATCATAATCATCTGTTTGCACTCTCCTACTCTGACACTCAAGGTAAAAGCCAAATTAATTACACACAGTTTGCTCCCAATGCAACAGCAAACTCCCCATTTGCTTCAGAGTGTCTGAAATAGAATGTCTGAATGCACAGTTTTCCAGTGAGGCAGCTAACAAGGAGTAAGTTGTTATCCAGTGGTACTATGTACCAATATCCCAGTGCAGCAAAGCTGAAATACAGGCTGGGAGTTTTTTCACTCGAGTTTTGATACTTAAAATGGAGACACAGTTGACTTAATCTCCCTTTAAAGGCAATGGAAAGAAGCAGACACTTGCAGAGGGTCAATTCTAAACTATTTCAGACATCATCTCACACTGCCTTTTGTCCCAGCATTACCTAGTGAATTATTAGGGCAGGGAGGGTACTGACTGGGAACTTAACATCTTACCAGTCTCAACTAAAACATTTCACAAGAGAAAGGAGTGGGACAGATCAGCATCTACCCTGCATTTTCCTCCAGTGGGATGAGAAATTGTTAAGAAGCATCGCAACTGCACGTGACAGTGAAGGGCAAACTTCCTTCCACTTCCAGTACTATTGTATTAAGGGAGTATAGTGCTTTCTGACCCCAAGTTATAGTATCACCTTAACACTGAACAGTCATGCAGAACATTTTTATCAGTCCCTTGAGAGATGCTGCTATCATTCTGAACACTCAGAGAACTCAGCTTACATCCTACCAGTAGCTACAGGCAGTTTTGAAAGCTTTGTATGATGGCAAAATGAAATCCCAGAGAGCAAACGATCCAGTGTTGGGAATTTCTCTGCCAGCCCCCAGAGGACCAGTAGAAGTACTGAGGTCTCAGGTTACGAGATTATAGCACAGATTATGCTAAACTAAATGCAATACTACACAAAGTATACTGTCTGTGCACTACAAGGAAACACTGGATCCACTCTCCTTTCAAGCCCCACCTGGGAATTTGGTTACAAGAGTATTTCAGGTATCCACAAGCTCCCAACACAACAGTCCACAGAGGTCCCTGTATTCTTCAGGCCAGAAAGTGCAGATCCTGCAGTTGCCGCACTAAATTGTCAGATTTTATTGCACTCTGTCCAGAGCACTTGCAGAACTAAAGCAATGTACCAGAATATTCACTTAGAGTTGAAATACTCTTGAGTTTACAGCATCTGTATTTATTTTGTAAGTCTGCTATGTATTTAAAGATCTAGACAAATCCTCACTCATACAAGCAGTGGCATTTTAGTGCAGCTGGTACAGAATTCTCATAAAACTATTCTCGTGGCCTGAAGTCCTTGAAACTTTATGAAAAGTTTTCTTTTGCAATTGAAAATAAATTATGGCAACTGCAGTACTGCAGTCAAAACTGATCCTGTTAACTGTTAACATGACTAAAAAAAAGAAGAATAAAGAGATCAGTAGCAGATGGAAACACTACTTTATGTTACAGGCCTTGCTAACAAAGAAAAACCAGATGTTAGGAACAAAATAGAAAATGTTTGTCACATTCTTCATAGTACTACTGCAAACTAGTAAGAAATATTGAGTGGGAATGTAATGAATTAATATCATGAATTCAAATATATGTTTTAAATGAGACAGACAGAGAGCAATGCATAACCCTACCATCAGTTTTAAGTTCCTTATGAGCTGCTGGAAAGCAGTAATGTCAGAGAAGTAAATAAAACTGTTTGGGTGGTTTTTGTACTCGATGTTTTTTCATTCTTTTTAGCAACGACCATCCTACATATGCCCCTGTCTGGCCTCTCCTAACAATAAATATTCAGAACATAATGTCATTTTTCTGGCTTCCTCTGAAACTTCAAAGTCAAACCATGTGCACAGCAACTGAACAAACATGTATGTTCCTACATTCCAAATTTCTGGGTTTATCCCAAGATAACAAAGCAACGTACTGCTTATAATGTCTCCAGATATTGCATAGCACAACTTAATGTACAGAGACCTCTTCAGAGTATTGCATGTTCTTCATCTGAAATTTCTCAGACTCTCAAAATAAGGCAAACTCAAAGGCTACCTCTGTATATTTAATTTCCTGAAAGTCTTTTATCAGCACATCAAGCAATAGGACTACAGAAGCATTTCCATTCAAATTTCATGGTAAGTATAATAAATTATATTCTTGTCTGAAGGGTGCAAGAAATCATTCTGTCATTGGGGGAAGTATTTATATATTTAAAATTTATATATTTATATATTTAAAAATAAATTTTGTGGAGGCATTATTCTGTGTACTTGGAACCTGACCATCTTCCATTTTTTCTTGCCTATCTGCATGTCTTCCTTTGTTTTGCATGCTCAGTTCTGCCTTACCTGACATTAGGATTGAACACTGTAGGGAAGGGATTGCATGAGCTCTAAGCGTAAAACACCAGGTGAAATGCAAACATTTTATCTGGACTCACTACGTTCATAACGCAGCTGAGGTTGATAGGAAAATAGAGACACAGATGTACCCTAGCAGTGATCCTGCAACCTACCTGCGTAGTAAGTAAAAGTTCTCTTGTTTCTGTCAAAAACAAACCATCGTTTCTTCCACGTTTTAATTTTCCCTCCCATTTTAATCAGAAAGCCTCGGCAGGTCTTCTCTGTGAGGGAGATGTGGTAACAGGTCTCGATGTTGTGCCCAGCTGTTTCGATGTGACTACGCAGGTCAAAGTCTTCCTTTCTAACGGGCAAATAGCGAGTCAAGGGACGGGCCTACAGGAAAGAAAAGAAATCATATTATTTTTCAGAGAAGTCTTAACTTCTCCTTCACTTCTGCTGCTGCAAGGACATAACTACAAACTGCTCATAGATTCTAAGAATGAACGGAAGAAAAATAAAGAGTTTTTTGCTGCAGCCCTAATTTTCTTTAAAAGAAAAAGCCTTTAAACTTCTAACTTTACAGTGTTGGATAACTTTATAAAAGCCAGATAGAACATGGGAGTTTCTTGAAATCTGTCAGCTGATAAGCTGGTAGTACACAGCATAGAAATGTTGTTTTAGAATTAAGATGCTAATTAAATGTAAAGGTGTGTTGCTGCTTTAGATGAAGTCCAAGAACTTTATTTCTATGATGTTAAGCAAACCCTTTATTTCTCTGGGCTAAATACTCGTTGCACATATCTCACTCTTTAATATTTCACTGCTACAGGCATTTTCATGCAAAGTATAATACAACTAATAAGAACTTGATATTACAGGAAAAATTAACAATGAGAGTGAACTGTAATCGCTAGTTAGTTTCAGAGATTGCAGTGAACAAAGTGGAATTATTTTCTTCTGAATGAATGAAATGTGATATCTAGTTCACAATCAGCAATATGGTATAGAGAGATGAAACACATCCCTCTGCAAGAGTCAGCAAAGCAGTGTAGGTGATAATGCCTCATTTCTGACTGCAGTTCAAGACTACACATCAAGCCTGGATAGTGTCAGCTGGGAGAACAAGCAGGAGGAGATAGTAATTTGGGATCTCTGCCAGCTGAGGGAATATGCTTGTTTCCTCTGTCTGGAGGGTGTACGCATAACCACCCCTGATCATTTTAAACATAAAAGACAAGTCTCCCAAGGCTCCTGCTGCAGTCATGGCAGAGGGAGGCTACGTTGGAACAGAAGCTGATTTAGGCACTTTGAATGATCTGTGAAAGGAGCATCTTCCTCTCTCTCTTCCCCTGGATTCCAGAGAAGTCAGTGACCTGGAGAAACTAATCTGCCCCTGCTTCATTCCTGAAGTTAGCCTGTTAAATCCCACTGTGACTCTCAGATCGAAGGGACTTTCCCTCGTTGCATTCTTGAGAACCTCTTGACGCAATGGGAGCTGCGTTGCCCGCAAGAACTCTTAGCACCCTTCTAAAATTATGCAACCCTGTGTGATACAAGCTGGCACCAGCTTTGGCAAGTGCAAAGGTGGAGTTCCTTCCTCTAGCTTATGTTTCTAAGCGTCAAAAACTGCTGGAAAAAACCCCATTGGGTCTCACTCTACAAAGGAAAGAAAAAAGCAAAAAATTTGTAGTCATTTCTGACAGATATGTTTTGTCTTCCTGCCAACTCAGTCTTCAGCCTCTCTGCCAAATCTGCTAATCAGCAGTAACTAACAGAGCATTCTATTTACAACACATGCACGCTGTAATTGGGGATAAAGGTATCAGCGTTCCATTGTTGTTTATGCCATACTTGAGTTGTCATCAAAATTTCTTCGAAAAAAAGGCCATCAAGTAAGTAAAATTTAGTATTTGTAATTACATCTTATATTAAAACAAAGGAATGTATATATTTAACTAGAAACAGCTGGTTAAACACCAGCAAAGGTACCACAGATAAAACTAGAAATGGTGAAGACATTTTCTTGCTCTAGTATACTAACATTGACTGGCTATTCTATTTGCTGTATCTTATAGATATTATTAGTTTTGGCAGAATAAATAAATAGGTAAGACTTCTAAGCCTAAAGAAAGCTCAAGATGCCTCTAAATCCTAAAGAGAAGCAAGAATGTATAGGAGGTGACACTTTTTAAATTCAGTAGTGTTTCTCATGTTGTATAGTTCCAGTAACTTTAGAAAAATACTGTTTCCTCTATAGTAGATATGGAGCTGGAAAAGATTTATGTTTTTCTTGTGTGTGTGGTTTGGTTTTTTTTTGTGTGTGTGTTTTTATTTTTAGTTTTGTTTGTTTGTTGTTTGGTGTTATTTTGTTTTGGGTTTTTGTTAACTGTTTGGAAGCAACAATTCACATTCTAAGGTATTTCATGTATTTAAAGAAAAAACCAAACCAAACCAAACCAAACCCCACAAGCCCCATACCAGTGGTTTACAAAATTGACAAACTCACAAATTTCTCCTGTTCTGGCTAAAAAAAAAAAATAAAATCTGCTCTTCCCATATTCAATAACAAACCTTATAGGATTAATATCTATACTTTATGTCTAAGATGCTAAATAGATATCTATGCTATTATTTAACTTTAAATGAATACTTGGACACCTAAGGCTTCAAAAGCCCAAACATACTTTTAGCGGAACAGTTGCACCTCAGAAATACTAAATCCATCTGTTCAGCTGAAAGCTGTTCTGTTTACCATTGGCAGAAATACACTTAGTCCTTTCTGTATAAGAAGAGGAAGTCTTGCACTTCAAAACCATTTCACGTCAACATATCTCACCTGTGCTCTTTGTTTCTCACGTATTTTGACTTCCTTTTCAATTAATTTTTGCCTCTGGCTAGTTTCTTCCTCCAGTCTTTTCTCCAGTTGCTCTCTGCGGCGTTTTTCTTCTTCCAGAGCTCGTTTCTTAGCTTCCATCTCCCGTTCCTAAATACCACAGCACACACAGAACTTCAGTTTATATGTGAAACTTATAGTTGGTAATGCAATTTCTAAGCTAGGGCTAAATCCCTTTTTGCCTCTTAAGTAGGCAGAAATATATATCCAGCACAGTAGACTGAAATTTGGAATAAGAACTGCAAACAGAAATGAAGATTCTTCTCATGCAGCTCTGATTTTGCCATCAATGGCCCACAGAGACAGCAGATATTGCATATGGGCTCAAAGGTATAGTGTGAGGATAAAACCAGGAAAGGAGAGATAATTTTTACATGTTTATTAGGTGTAAACTATTCAGGGTTCAGTGTTGCATTTAGGAGGACATTATCTCAACTAACTAGTCTTAGTTTTACTCAATGTTATGCTTACCCTGGTCTCAAGCAGCCTGGTCTTTTCAGCATGTGCTTGTTTCAGAAGTCTCTCCATCTCTTCTATTCTTGCAACGTTTGAAGTGCTAGCACTGCACAAAAACCCCCCAGATAATCAAACAAACAAAAAAGAAGCCCAGAGTTATTTAAAGGAATACTTGGTATTTAAAGAAATATTTTTCAGTCCAACATCATACAGTTTAAAAATGGAGTTGATAGTTTCTGATCCAATTCAGTGCAATATCCTCTAACAAAACAAACAAACAAACAAACCAAACAAAAGCCCAACCAACCAACAAGACTACTGCTGTTTGGCACGTTGATGAATGACTCCAGTTCTGGTCCTTCTGTACCTTGACCTGACAATTGTTGTGCTTTTCCAGGAAAAAATGTCTCTCTCACCTTGAATATGGTAAAATATAACTTACATATTTTAAATATGTCAGAACAAAGCATCAGAAATTGTCTTCCCTTACAGTCTGATGTGGCTAGAAAATACTGTCAACCACCATCTAAACCAATCTGAATTTATTTTGCTTAAGGGAAGCTTTGTCAAGGAAAATGATCTGCCTATCTTCCAAGTTTTATCAACAAAATCAGCCCCCACTCTTTTCTTCCCTCACCAAAGTCTTCCCTGTGAGAAACTGAAAGATCTGTTACAGTAGGTCCTTTTCTAATTTTTGAATTGGTTTTGTTTATTGGTTTGGTTTCTTTCCAGCATTGGTTGAGAGATTACAAAGAACCAAAATGAGGCAGAGGGACAAACAGCATCAGTGAAATTCAACAGCCATCGGGGCTCTCACATCCTGGGCTGGAGGTTGCAAGTACAAGATGGCCCTGATGTAGCTCAGACACACAGATGTCATACCACTGCCATGTCAGATCACTGCACAGATAGAGTTAATTCCCAGCTTATCTCCAGCTATCAGAAACTGGCCAACTGTATGAATGTAAAACAGAAATGCTCAAAACTTGAGTCCTAATGTTTTTACTTCAAAAAAACCAACCCCAACACCAATGAACTCAAAAAAGCCCAAACAAACAAGCCATCAGAATGAATGCCACTGGTATTTTCTGAAGCACTGATACGTTGCAGTGATAAAGACTACAAGGGGAAATAAAGGGGCTTCCCTGTCACAGGAAACAGATGCTGTTCGAAACACAACGTGCTAGCCAAAAAAACCCTGTCCTTGTGTTCACAAGAGATCCGTAATGCTGTGACAAGGCTGTACTTAATTATCAGCCTCCACTTATGCTTGTGAAACTGCTGGGGCAGGACTGTGAGGAGGAATGAAAGCACTACCATACTGTCAGAAACGAAAACCAGACTGTCAGAAGAAAATTGTTTGCACACAGTTTTGAGACTCATCTGGACTTTTAACACAGATTGTGGATGTTCCTTTAATCTGAGGAGTGGTGTCTGAGGATGAGAAAAGCAGCCAAGGGCTCTAAACCTTTCAGTGTCATCTCTTCGCTTTTACTGACCCAGAAAAGGCAGAGGAAAGGGCAAAAAAGACTGCTGGAGGAGCCTTAAGTGTTTCAGCTTAAGCATCTAGTAAGTTAACATGTTGGACTTACAGAACAAGTGTACATCACTGACGGCCTGTGTCTTTGAGAAATTTCCTATCAGAGGAAATTCCTTCCCTATAGTGACCAGGAGAGGAAGCACTGATATCTCTGTAAGCTTCGACATTGTAACTTAACTTTTCCACATTTTTATTTTTCATTTTCAAATAAACAGGTGAGATGTAGTTTAACCTGATCATGAGGTGCTACACAAATATTATGCCTAATTATCTTCTATTTTCTTAACCAGTTAGCAACATTCACTAGTATCAACATGTGCATATTCTCTTTTTTCATTATGACCCTGTGACATTACAAGATCAGAAAGAAAGATGATTTACCTGGAAATGTTATCTGGTGAGCATGCTGATATGCTTGTCTCCATACTGTCGGAACTGTCTAGGCTTAATGTGTCAAAGGCATGGTCCTTGTAACTATGATCTGGGTAATGGAAACTATTCAAATACACGTTGGATTCGGATGCTGTTCTGCTGTAGAATTCAGGAGACTTCTGCCTTTGGTTTTCACAGATGCGCTGATGGTTATATCCTATAAAGGACAGAGAAAACCTTTGTTTTACACAAAAATTTTGTGACTGGAACGTAACTTGTTAGCAGCACAAGCATTTTGAACATCACCTCAGTCTTAACTGCACTGTAACCAAGGTGCTACAGTATTACAGTTAATTTCACAAGTTAATCATAACTGAAATAAAAGCTTTAAATAACTGTTTTAATCTATGATGTATGCAAATATATGCAGATTAGTACATAACTGACTTTTCAATAAATATTCTTGTATGTATATTATGAAAGCCTAATTTGAATGAATGAAATTTTCATTTTAAAATGAAAATTAGGCCTAATCTGGAAAGTAATGCAATTAAATTCAGGGATCTAGGAGAGCTGACACTGATTAAATTAGGCAAAAAACCCCAAACCCTGTTATTCTATGGTCTTGAGTACTTGTCTGCTTGATTTTATTGAATGTGGGTTATTTTTTGTCTGTTTGGGCAACTTTGCCTTCTGCTAACTGCAAATTGAAGTTTTAGTTTCAGGATAATAGGGGCTGTTTGTCACGTCATTGTAGTTACTAGTGTGGAGGTATTTTCCTGGAGTTTTGAAACTGCAGTTCACCCTACATGATTGAAGCAGATCTTTATAGCTCAATGACTGTAAAGAAAAATAAGGTTTATGGAACGGTTACATTCTTTATCCACAAAAATCATGATTTTTCCACAAAATCATTTTTTCTGAAAAGCCATCCTTCTTCAACACAGGGAATTTTATTTGGCTATGTGTCCTTTGAAGATGTTTCTTCAGATTTATTTTTATCTCATGTCTCCATTGCTCTTGTAATATATTGCAGCAGTATTTATACAGACTTACAGAGGTTGTTGAGCTTGCCTGATGAAGAGGAGACTATAATGACACTTGTCAATTTAACTGCTGAAGTATTTTACAGTGCCCTTTTAAGGGCTGTTTAATTTATGTGATTACAAATGCAACTGTACTGCTCATCTTTTCCTTCAGTGAATGCAAGAAGTGAGACTTTCTCACAGTTCTGATACTCAGTCAGGTTTGTAATATTCTCTGCACATTCCTGACCCAAATTCTGAGCTGCGGGCAGAGCTGGAGATTAGAAAGGACTGACAGACTACATGAAAATCTCCCATTTGTACAGGAAGGCAGTCCTTGACATTCCACATATTTAAGATAAACAGACATAGGAAAAATGCAGACAAATGTACAAATGCAGCAAGGTCCAGATAAAAATGTTTCCTAGACACCAATGAGACACTGATGTTAGGAAAACATGCCTAAAGTGGGAATATTTTCCTGCCTTTTTTCTCTGTCTGCACATACAAGGTTACTCCCTGGTATTTTTTGCCGTGCCACACTGGGGAGAGTCCCAGTTCAGGGAGACAACAGCTGTAGTATCTGGAAAGTGTGTCTGCAGCTGAATAATTAAAGCACGTTATTAAAGAAATTGTGCCCTACAAGCATTTTCAAGGCAGATTGTTTGCTCCCCACTTCCCTTTGTGTGGTACAAAGGCTCCTGGCAAACAGTTAAAGCAGGTTTCTAAGGAACTAATGGGACTTTACTTGGCATTTAAAAGAACACTAAATTTCAATAAAAAGTTCAGTTGTGTCGATTAGTAAAAGAGACAAAGGGGACACAAATACACCTCAGCAGCCATAAATACCAGCGTCACACAACACAGGTGTTACTGATTCACATGTGCAGTTTGGTTTTTCCCCCCATTATTCTGGCAGATGCTGCTGTTATTGCAGATAAGCAATTACCTTTCATACGCAAACCTTTGGAATGACTAATTGCTCCTGTGAAATGATTATCAATTATTCATTAGGGAAAGAGAAAAAGAATAATTACTGAAAGAACTTTATTCAAATGCACGTTTTTTCTGTTGAGCTCTCTGGAAAACCTTGCCTACTCAGAAATCTTAATCCCGCATCTTATTATTATTCCACTGAAAAATAAATCTTATCTAAAAGGCCTAGAGAAGCATAGCAGTTCTACAAAGACTCTTCTAAAGGAATCAACTTTCTATTAAGATAAAGAATCCATTTTTAAGTCAAACATTTATCACTTACATTTACGTAATCATGCAAATGTAACTGAACGCTGCAAGAAACACACATTTGTTAGCCTGCAAAAAATGAGGCTCATTCACAGAAAAAAAAAGCATAACTCGGTGTTCTCCTTTTATCTTCATGCTGGAAGCAACAGGCAGCTCAAAGCTTAGGATAAGCTGACCACTGACACCAAAAACCTCACAACCAACCTGCCTCCATTACAGCCCCACTTACACAGCAGGCAGGCACAATCTGTTGTTTCAGGAATTATTACCTGCTCAGGTGCCTATTCACACAACATGCACTTGAAAATATTGGACTCCTTGGAAGATCCAGCACTTAACTAAAATCTTCCCACAAGACAAGATTTGTACCAGTGAAGCTTAACTTGGTACAAAAGCTAAAATGTTTCTTGCTGCATTGGCTTTACTACAGAGATCCATTGCTCCGTAGTAAAACAGTAAACTTAACTATGTTAAGAGACATACTGTTGAGCAAAATACTGCAAACATCCATAAAGCCATATCATTAAAGAAAAATATTCCAAAAGAGTTATTGCAGAATCACAAAAACCAGGTATAGCACCACAAAATTCTTGTGGGGGTAGAACTAAAGGTGAAAGCTATTATTGAAAGTGGCACTGTCAAGTATGTAAAAAACACACCAGTTTCTTTTTCATGAAAAAGATCCCATGACATTTTCTTTTCTTCCTATTCTTCCTTCTTTACCCCTTTTCTTTTTTTTCTTTTTAAAGATTGACATTAACATGTCAAGATACATTTGTTGTGTGGAAACATGCCAAAGCAGGAAGCCCAAGTCTGTCTACCTTGTCATTTAACACCCATAGAGCTGCAAAGATTTCTAAATTTTCTGCTCTACTTGTGTGGCTATGAGCAAAGAAGCAAAAAATTAAGCCTATGCAAAGCCATAGCTCTGCAGATATTAGCATAAATCAGAAGTTTTGTTGTGACAGGGTATTTGACAGCACAAAGAAAAGAATTTTTGAAGTGCTATCATTACTTAACAATTATTTAAAAGTTTTGCAATATTTTGGGAACTACTTGACAGTGCTGATGCAATTGGTACTTTTGCAAAAACACGACACGGCAGATAAAGCCAGGTAAAGGGTTGTTTCATACCTTTTCTGGCTTTTCCTGAGTTTGGTAAGAAAAAGAGTGAAAAACAGACAAACAACGACAACAACAAAAAAAGGTAAACTGCTTTGAAAAGCTTATACTTTCTTTATACAAATATCCCCTGCCTGCAGTACACTGTTTTTTTCTGTGGAGTTTAGAAAGAACATAAATAATCATCTTGCTGGTACCTCACTTCCCTGTCCCAACAGCCTCGTTCCTGGTGCTATGTCTGGTCTTACACCTTAATTCCCAGTTAGCCATTCCCTTTTCCCTTTTGCAGTCAATTGGACTGAACTGGCAAACTCTCCCCCCTCACTCCTGCCTGTCCTTGTGCAGGCTTCTGGTGCCCCGCGCTCCACAGGAGCTCCCTGTGGCCAAGCCTTAATCTGTGAGGTCTCTCGACTGTACCAAATAGCAGCTTCTTCATTCTTTTTTTTGGCAAATGGTTTGGATACAAAGGCATGTAACACAGGAGCTGAATTTATAAATACAGTGCTTCAAAAGTACCTCATGAAAGGCGCGAAGAAACAGCTTTTCCACTAAAGATTTATAACCAATATGCATTCTCTGAAACATTTTATAAGTTGCTCTTAACTCAGGCTCTGATTACTGACAGTGACCTGTTCTTTCAATAACAATTCTTGAACTCACATGACTGACTAAACACAGTTTTGGTAATTTGGAATAAAGTCTATTTGGTGCTAAAAAAATCTATGACATTATTTCCTACTGCATTCAGTCTAAAATTTATTCATAGAGATTACTTGTTCCTGCATGAAGAAAATGAGATTGAAATGGGGCTGTTCTTCATTTCCTGAAGAACACTTTCACTTTTAATTTTCATTTTTCCATCTCAGAGTTTTACATTTACCTTCTTGGACTGAAATAAGAAAAACTGGAGAAAGCATATTAGAGAAGACTTATTTTAAACCATAACTAGTTTAGGGATAACACTCAGAAAATATCTTAAAACTGTCTGAGCTGCTACTTCCTCCTGCCAGCATTGACTATACTTGTTTTCAGATCTATACAAACCCCCCAAAACATCTGGTCTAGAAGTTTGCTCACTGCTATCAAGCCCTAAGGAACACAGGAAGCTACTGATGCCACTTCAGGAGCACACCACCCTCTTTGGATAGCAGTTTGCAGGGCGCTGCATGATATCCAGGGCTCTAGACTGAGGGGATGAAGTGGAATTTAACACATGAGACCCTAGCTCTCCACTGAGCCAAGTACCCCCAGATCCAAGGCATTGGATGAGCTCTATGCTCAAGGTATCAGGAAGCCGAGATTCCCGTGTCGTTTGCAATAGATCACCTTCGACACAGAAAACTGATGGAGTGAAAAACCTGTCAAGTGGGAAAAGGGACCCAAGGAAAGCAAGCACTAGTTCAGTACATGACAGGTAGAGAACACTTTATCTATTCATCATCTTTTTTAGGTGAACAACTAATTTCTGAAGCAGGAAGAGAAGTGAGCTCGTATTTATCAGTATAATCAGTCTCTATACATTTGTAGAGTTCCACTGATTTGTTAGCAAATCTTATTCCTTAAAAATATTCACATAGTCTGAAATGGTATTCCATTTCAGTTCTACTGTGTGGTGTGCTGAAATAGCACATCATGTTCAGAACATTACCCAAACCTCACTGTTCCACAGAAATGCACTTTCTTGACTTGTGACCTTGAAGAAAGTTTACTTTCCCTCTGTGTGCTAAGCACGGGTATGAAGTACTAGGGGAAACTCAGTACCTTCCCTGCTCAAACCATGATATTAAGGCTGTGCCCATAATGCTGAATGAAAGGTGCCTGAAGACTGTTTGTCTGGCCCTTCTGTATAGCTGGAGAGAAATACTGGATAGAAATCTGACTCCAACCACCCTGACTTGGACATCTCTGTCCTTGCCGAGTTCTGTTGTGCAGGGCAGAAAGAGCCCTGCAAACACTTCTGTGGTGTGGTACCCCATCAAAGGAGCTTTCCCCAACCTACAACCACAGCACTTCAGTGCAAGAGCAGTTACAGTCTTCAAGTTCCTCCAACAGCAATAAGTTCAGCTCTGTGTTGAACATAAATGAAATAAATCCTTCACTAACTACTAAGAGAGGACACAAATAGTCCTTGTGTTCCTATATCCTTCCTGTTACAACTCTCTTACTTTGCAAATCCTGTGACACTTCAAATAAAGCACCTGTCAGCAGCATTATTTCCCTTTGGCAAAGCTGATGTTTCAGAAGGGGACACCTCGAACTACCCTCTTTCCCAGTAACAAATTAATCCCTTAAGGCTCTCTTCATAATTTACTACTTCCATTCAAACTGTTGGATCTTTCAAAAAATAACAGTCACCTAGTATGAGAAGCAGTATAGCACATGATTCCTCAATGGCATATGAAAAGCGCTGTGCCAAGTGCCTTAATGAATACATCCCTCTCATTCCCCCCTGCTTCTCTTCTGTGTCAGATCATATTCAATTTTGATTCATGAGGTTTCTCTCTTTCTCACTCTCGTGACAAGAAACCTGATGCTACTCTTAGATTGTCTTAGGTTGCATGGTGACAAAAAATTAAATATTAAAACTGATTTAGTTTTAAAAGTCCTTGCCTGTGTTAGGTTTGGTAACATTTTGTGATTATGTTTTAGGTCACACACTAATGGGCTTTTGCAACCATTTTACAGAAGAATTTCCTTATTCATTTTCAAACTGAAAAAACATCCCAACGATGAGTCTGAATGTACTTGCAAGATATTCCACCCCCACACACAGATTACTTTGAAGAAGCTTTCCAAGCTGAGCACGAATCTCTTTTTGTATTGCATCTGAAATACCTCAAGGTAAGTTAGCTACAACACAGCAGGTTTGTAGAAGGCCTCCTGCACAACTAAAGTTCAAGCCCAACAAAACACAACTGTATCAGCTCTATAAGGGGGATGCATTAAGTCATGATCCTTTCTCAGAATGTTTGCTCCATCCCTGTATCGAGTCATCGTGGTGCTTGTGACTAACATCAGTCATCTGCTTTGACCTTTAAGAGCTGCTAGCTCTGACAAGTCCTGTAACAACGGGATGGATCCTATCTCAGCTCAGCCTTAGTCAGTGTAATTCTACATAAGGACCCCTTGCACTAACACCAATAACAGCAATGCAGCTGGAAAGAAAATAAATGGACAGATGGCACCAAGGAACAACTCCATTTGAAGATGGGACACTTATGAATAATCCATCTCATTAAAGCAGAAACTTAAGTGTGTTGACTCAAGTTGACAAACAACAGACACAGAATCCCATACCCTATAAGATCATGTTTCAGAGATGCAACTTGCTTTTAGATCCAGAATTGCTGTGTCCCTATTACAAAACTCAGCCATCTATCCACAATGGAACATATCTCTCCCTTCCTATTTTGTAGCTCAAATAGTTAAGACCACTTATAGTACCACAATCACAGCTTCTCAATTCCCTGTCTGAGGAATTTATGCAGGCAAAAATATATGCCCATGAAAAACAATTTTCAAGATGACAACATTAAAAAGAAAAAAAGGGAAAAAAAGAAAAGGAAGCAACATGTAATACATTGCCTCAAAATCATTCACAGAAATTACCCTATTAACACAATGCGTTATTTTTCAATATACTTTTCTTCTTTACTGGATTATATTTGGTTACCATGTACTTCAAAACTACCTGTGCACCTGTGTCATAATATAAATATCTTATTTTGTCTATAATAAAAAAAAATAATTACATTTAGAAATTGCTTTTTTTCACCAAGAAGTAAATTTATTTTACAGATCTGTTGACTATAACAACACCAGTTTCAGGCTTATTTCCTGAAAAACTGAACGCTGACTTTAAACAGAAATTAATCAAATAAAAAGGTCTTACCTTTGTGCATCCTTCTTGACTCTGACTCTTTGGTCATGGTTGCCAGGCAGTGAGGAAGCACGCTGCCACAGCTGTTGCTTTGTCCTAATGGTAAATGTCCCTGCAGGAAATATTGTAAACACATGCTTAAAAATACATTACAAGATTTTTGTTTTGTATCAGCAACTTGCTTTGTCGTGGGTATCAACATATTTTCAAAGTAGTATCTCCACCTTCCAGCTGTTTGTTCATTTACTATGGCACAAATGAAGGGTATTTTCACTTTAGACACACCCTTAACTTTACCACTTAGAGGCCTTAGGTAGAAAAGAAAACAACATGTTGTGTCCCTAGAATCAATTTAAACTAGCCTGAAAATACAATCCTTGAGATAGAAATCATGCATTTGTGATTAATGTACTACAGCAAGGCATTTCCAGAGGTCGGAATAAGGTCTGGAAGTACGGAAGGCTTTGTGCATATTCCCGTATGTTAATAACCCTGAAGTTCTTTCCAAGTCCGTTTCAGATGCGAATTTGGGGGATTACCTAATGCTTACAGTGTAACCCCACCTAACCTGTGACATGATACAGGATTTACAGGGATGCTGGAAGGCTATGGGCAGCAGCCACGTACTTTGGATGCGGTGTTCCGTCCAAGCGTGGCGCTATTGAAGTGCGGTGACACGGACGGAGTGGTTTTCTTGCGAGGTAAAGTATCGCTCATGTACGTGCATTCCCTGTGCTGCTTCTTGCGCTCTTCCAGGTTTCTGAAATGCTTCAAACGCAATTTGTTACAGTTTTGACACAATGAATTGACGGGCTTGCTCAGTTATGCTCTACAGGGAAAATACTGAAGGCATTAGTCTGGAAAGAACAAAAATCTAAAATACAGAGTACATCCTGCTTCATAGTACTTTCCAGGAGTTTAACAAATATCACATTAAAAGCATACTGAGTAAAAGAGTGCATTTAATTCATTTGCACATTTTGTGTCCAAGTCCCTGTACCTTTTGTTTTAAAAATTCAAGTCTAGTATACAAGCGGAACTCAATTACAAAGTTTTATTTACAAGTGATTCTAATGAACCGGTGGCTTAAAACCAATACAGTTTTTGAAAGGCATTGTCCAAATGTATATGAAAAATTAATTTAGGATTTCAAATATAGGCACAAGAACTTTTTTGTTGCGAGTCCTCTGACAGTAACAGTGGCTCTTAAGTATTAGTATTGGCCTCTGCATTGTTCATATAAGGAGAAATTTTGTTCAGTAATATTTTATAATACACTGTGTTGATTTTTAAATGAGTGCTTTAAGTGCAACACTATGCAAGCATGATCAGCTTGTGATCTATCATATGACTCTAAAAACCTCACATGTAAATCAACTTGATGGTCACCATAAGAAAAGCAAACAAAACAAAAGAATCCCAAGTTACCAGCTTTGAATCTGTTACCTGTTGTTGCCTGCGGTGTTTCTTAGCTGGCAGAGGTGGAGGTGTATCAGATAAAGGAATAGGATCTACATGAGTAGCCATGACCTCAGGCCAATGGACTGATGGAAGTTGAGCAATAGAGCGAGGAGAAAGAGAGTGAGGAAACACAAATCCAGAACAGAGAGGTGATCTTAGCTTTATAGGAAAAAGAGAAATTACACACAGAGTTTTCTTTTTGGAATTTCTCAGAAGATACGGCACATACAAGCTGCAGTTCTAGCACTGTGTTTAGCAGGGAAGGACATGTGTTGTATTGCAACTCTCAAGACATACTGAGCTACGAGAAGCAGCACAGAAATGCCAAATTCTAAACCAGCTGCTGCCTTATTGCAACATAAAGGTAGGTGGCTTTACAATTATAAGGTTATTTCATTCCTTTAAAAGGAATTGATTAAAAATTTGCTACAGTGATTACAAAGGCAAAAACATCACAGAGACTGAGGAAAAGAAAGTAAGCTAGAAGACAGACTGGACAGACTCCATGGAATAACTAAGATAGGTAGAAGCTACCCATCTCCCACAAATATTCGAGATATGCTTCTACCACCTCACAGGGAAAAAACCAAAACAAAACAAGAAGAAGCTACAAAACATACCAAGTGAACACCTGAGCATCACTGATCCAGTCATCATTAAGCTTGTCCAAAAAAGGTTTCTCAAAGATGCATTACATTACTGTGTTTGACAGGCAAAGACTGCCATTTAGTGCTGCTTGGGCCATAAGGATTCAGGTTTTTTTGGCCTTCAGTCCCATCTACCTCATCAAAGACACTTTACAACTGGAACAGCCCTTCAGCTTTACTATTAAACTTGTTACCTGACTTGGTAACTGTCACACGGCAGTTTGCCTTCGGGTCAATTTGTTACATGTTGAATTACCAAAAAATGAAAAATACAGAAAATAAAAAGGCACTCATGAAAGAACAATGCAAACAAAGGGAAACGTCTCTCAAACAAACCTCTTTATTTTGTGGCTGGCTCGTCAGCACAGCCGTGGAAGGCTCAGTGGCAACTGCTTCAGCATCTGTGGGGGTCTGAGTGGAAGGGGATATATTCGTGGAATTGCCATACAGCTCACTAATTTCACTTACACTGATATAGCCCTAAAAGGAGGAATTCAGAAGTTAAAAGGAGCAAAAGCCAAAAGGCGTGCAAGAGTATTAATGTATTCAGTACAATGAAAGTTAGTTTAGAGTGATACAGCCAAATATTTGTTATCAATTAAATTACAATCACAAATACAATTAGCATCAAGCTTTTAAAGTGTTAAATGCTTGGATTCTGAATATTGCTCTTAATTTATTTTCAAAAATATTTGTGTAAATAAAACCCAAATGTACTTTAAGTGTCCAAAAGATTTTACTAAAACGTGAATACCCTTTAGAAATTATGTAGCTCTTTCTCAGGAAAGCAAATTGGGGGAAAAGGAAGAACATATCTTATTTTTATATCCTACTTTTTTTTGTCCATGTTTAAATAAAATGGCCTGATTTGTTTCTTGCTTACCTACGAAGCTAATTTGAGTAAATCAAATGATTAATGAAACTGGGAGGAACTTACACAAGGACAAGCCATCCCTTAAATTATGCTAACACATCATCTTTCAGTAGCATCGTCTGGAAGATGCTTCTGACTTTTATATCTTACCAGAAGACTCAGTTAAGACCCTGTTAGTGTCAGCCTTGTAGTCATTACAATTCGCTTCCTTTTTTTTATTTATTTAATTGAACAGTCATACAGGAAGTGATGGACTGAGGATGGCAGGGACATCAGAGTGCATTGCTGCTTGCAGAGAAGATTTATACAGGCAGATTTTGGTAAAATACAATTAATGGATGTGTTTTGGTGTTAACTGAACAAATGTTATTTAGAAAATAAAATATGGATTCTAATGCACTGGAGTATAGGATTCCAGGCTGAATAAAGTCAGATGTCCTAATTTCTTATCCAACAAGGTTACACAAAAGGAAGGATAAACCACTGCTGAAGCAATGTCATAAAGATGAGATAGAAATATGCTTAGTTTTTAAATCAAGATTGTAAGCTGCTTTCACATTGAGAATGTGTTGAAGGGACTATGTTTCTATTACTGTGCCAACACAGCAACATACCAGTATGTTTACTTCAGCAATTCAGTAAGAGAAGCCACAGACTACTATAGTATTTCTTCTTTTTGAAAATGCCTGGATTTAGCAATGATCGTAGAAGGCAAGCTGAGAAAAACACCAGCATTTCTATCTACTGGCATAATTTTCAATGTATGTTATCAATTATCTCAAGCAGATAAGACAACTCTGGAAGATAAGGTATCATACAGTGAACACAGTACCGTACCAAACAGGAGGTAAATCTTAACTGATATTATTTCACAATCTACTAAATGAGGAAACTGGGTAAGATACTAAAGTTTATCTCTCAAAACATGTGACTACAGTAAAATAGAGTCCAGTATGACTTAACATAAAACTTGCTTAATCATCTCGTAGTAGCAGTTTATCAGTCACCAAAACTCAGCAAGTCTATGGATACAATAATGTGTTCATTTTTAAAGATAAAAGCACTGTCACCATTGTATGAAAAACATTCACTTCTGACTCACAACGCCAGTGAGGACTCATCATGGGGATAAAAAACAAAGTAAAGAACAAATGACTGTGCTGTTCGTTAGCTCAGGCCCCTATTACATTAGATTAAATAAATGGTTTCAGGTCAGATTAGTCATCCAAGTAATTTTGTCAATGCTGAACTTTTAAACAGCACTGATCTTCCGTGCTTATTTAAGTACTAGGATAAGCCTCCTGCCTTCGTATGTGAGGGCATGTTACTTTCTTGCTTTGCAGGAAGGAGTAAACTTCACAATGGATGGAGGAGAGTTACAAATATGTGCTTTGGTGAAGAGGGCCTGGGAAAAAAAGTTGGACCACAGGCTCGACTGATGAGTGAGCAACTGCATGGTGAGATTAACTGCTGCGTGCCAGCAGTCTGTTTAAGCCTGTGTGCCACTTAGTGCCTGATTTTTAAAGGTGCCAGAACAGTCAGAGAAAAGTTAAACTGGACTGAGATAAACACAACATCTGGCAAAGAAAGGCATTTCTTTCATAACACAGAACCTATGGGAACACTGAGGATGAAACATAACTCATACTGTTCCTTCTCTTATGTGCCTTGGAGTAAATCTAACTGACTTCACTGCAGTGAAATAAATGACACCACTGAATAATCCATTTCATTAAAGAGTGTAGGCTCACTTTTTCAATGTAGTTGCATTTTGAAATATGTGATTAAACAAGCCATTATGTGGATATGAAGAAAAAAACCTCAGAGATAGCATCCACTCTAGTGAGAAAATGAACAGATCCATCTCTAAAAGAAAAAAAAAAAATGAAGCTTAGACTTGGCAGATGTCCTGGTGGGAGTTCAGATGTCCAGGTCAGAACACACCCTAGGGCACTGAAAGTCTAAGCATCTGCAACATGGCTTGCAGCAGGGAGGAGTGCTCAACCCCACTGGCACGTGAAACTGCACACCAGGAACCTGGAGACCACATAAGCAAGATCCCAATTCCCAGGTGCTGAAAGGACACATGGTTGGTTTAGACTTCAAGAGCCCAACTTCCCACAGTGACACCTACATCATTAGATGTGGCAGACCTTGTTCAGGGCTTTGATACGAGCAGATCCAGCAAGTCCGGTCAGTCCTCTTTAGCAGAAGTTAATGAAGCAGCCATAAATACCCGTTGGTGTATTTTAAATGCTAAATTTTCCACTTACTCTAGCTATTAAGAAGATATAAATGAATAGCTCAATAGGTATCTTACAACAACAATAGCTTGAAGCCTTCAATCTAGCCCTTTTTGAAAAGAACAGAATGTACACTTGTCATACTTTAATGCAGAGCCTTAGAATAAGGGAGGGGATGCAATGATAAATCTACAGTGCAAAAATAAGACTGAACTGTATTTGTACTTGAACAGAGTTATTCCTGGACTCATTCTTCTTCATTTCAATGAGGTTTGATTGCCTATTTTGAGAAAATTAGACATACACACACACACTCCCCACACATAAAACCAATCAGTTTTCCAAAGCAAGAGATTGAGGATACCAGTCATATCTGGAAGACTGTCAAGAGAAGCTATTTTTGCTCACTCATGCATCTGGACTTCCATCAATAACTTAAAAAAACTGAAATTGTATGAAATTACTTTGGAAAGATGTGATGACTAGGACTTCACTAAATACTACAGTGCTTTTGTGTGAAGTATTATTAAAAGTTCCTTATAGTAAAGTCAAAGGCAGTGAAACTCTTTACCTCTTTTAGACTATTGGGACTGATAGGAAATCCCTTTCCTCCGGAAAGTGTGGAATATTTCTTTTCCAGATTACAGAGATTTTCTTTTTCCTGTTAAAACCAGACATTTCATGTTAAAAGCCAACAGTTTTGTAAGTAAAAAATAAATGCTAGTCATTTTCTTAACTGTATGAAGAAACACACTGGGATGGAAGGCTGAAACTGCACAGCAGAGTTTTAGCTTCATCCATTTACAGCAGAACTGAACAAAAAATGGAGATGCAGAACAAAAAGTTAGTGCAGGATTTTATTTAATAACCACAGCCCAGCCAAACCAAATAAGTGTTCCTTCAACATTTTGGAAATTATGATTCTGCTCAGTGAACTAACTGTGATTTTTCTCACAATTAAAAGCAAAAAATAAAATGGACACGAAGAGTTCACGCCAGTTTCTTATTAAGCAGCTGTTAGCTGATGTTAAGGAGCTCATCTTGTGGCCTAGTCTGGGCTATTAGAAGCCCAAAAATCTGAGCTCCTTGTGCACAGTTCCAACAGCCACATAGGGAGCACAAGCTTCTAGCTTCAGCATCCATGCCAAGTTGGGTCCTCAGGTTGAGCCCTCTGAAAAGGAAGCACCTCTAAAACCCTTTTAATTACCAAATGCCATTAGCATTTTCTCTTAAGAAGTCTGCTGATTAATTGCAAAAGATTTCTTTTTTTTTTAAAGGTGAATGAACGCAAACCTTGTCTGTCACGTTATACCAACTTGTTAGCTTCTGCAGAACTGATGTTTTTCTTGTGCTCTACATTCTTTTATTCTATGAAATGCTGTTTTATTGCCTGCTAAAAATGTTTGAAAGACAATAAATACTTACCCTTTGCAGCATCATTATTAAGTTGTTTTTCTCTTTTACAAAATGATCTTGTTCTCTTTGTGCTTGTTGGACAATATGATTGGCTTGTTTTTTGAGAGCAGAAATCTTTTCCTAATATAAAAAGAAAGTACTCACAGTTTATGTTTCATTTTCAAAGTACAAAACAACCTGCATCAAGGATCCTATTCATGAGAGTTCACTGTTGGTTTTCTATTATTAGTTTAACAAATCATTTAACATCAACATCAATAACAAGCCTAAAATAACTGTAGTTTTGTCCAGAGTGTACAAATCTCCTTTCTTAAAGAAGAAAAAAATATGCTTTGGTGTTTTTTTGTAGCAAATTAAAGGGTTTGATTTTTATATGCAAATATACAAACAGGGCAGGAAATGTTGTTGATTTATTTCCTTTTGGAAAAGTGAATGATTTGATCTGTGTGGGATGTCACTGCATTATTGTCTTTGCTCTGCTTCAAAAACTTTTCCAAAGAGGAACACTTTGCATTATTTCTCGCAGATGGGCAGGTTGTAGAGCCATTTCATTACCTTTATACTCAACAACAAAGAACAAAGACTGTTAGTGCTTTTACCTTTCTACTGACAATGCTGCGCTGATATTCAGCTACTTCATGTAGGAGCTGTTGGGTCAGATTTTCTTTCTCTTCATCTAACCTGCTTTCATGTTCAAGCTGCTGAAATTCCAGATCTTCAAAGTGTTTGCTTTCTATGTCCAGAAGATCAGCATCCTTAAGGGGGAAAAACAAACAAACAAACAAAAGGTAATATATATAAAAAAAGTAATTGTGCTTTCACTGACACCAGAGGTCTTTATAAACAAACACAAAAATCAACCTAGAATGATATTTACCTATCTCATACAACAGGTTCCACCAAGGAGCTCAATGCTTTTAGTGACCTACTGTCATAATAAGAGAGAAAATAGGGCTAATTATTATTTTGATGTTGCTTTCTCCATCACTCCTACTGTGCTTCTTGCTAAGAAGCACCTTCAGAGTGAGGGAGTTGTTTTGCCGTGTTCAGAGCAAGCTGAAGCCTCTCGAACTGGTTGGGCAGACCTCTCTACTGTAGCCTAACTGGGACACCAACAAAACCTGAACTCATCCAGTGAGGTTGTCACATGCCAAACTGGGAGAGCATGTGCTTATCAACCCAAAAGGACAGAAAGGATCATGCCAGTAACACCAGAGAACTTCACACAGAATTAACTAATTATGGGAAATCACACTAAAAAAAAAAAGGAGTCTGGACTGCAGTTAGAATTTCTTCATGTCTATCCCAAGTACCAGCACTGATTTTATTAACAGACACAGTTAGGTAAGACAAAAGATATGTGGAGTCGTGTGCCTTCAGCACACTGCCAGCACCTCAGCAGTGATGTTCAACCACGTAAGTTGCTCAGCCAGAGTCTGGTCATGGACACCAAACTGGAGCTGAAAATTGCTCTCTATGCAATGAAGGACTCTGGTCACACACCCCAACCAGTAGGTGTATTACTCCAGAAAAGGTATCAACCAACTTTTATGTATTTCCCTGAAACAACACCAGGTTTTGTCAGGAGAAAAAAAAAAAAAAAGGAAGTTGATTGCAGCAAAAAAGACCTAAGAAAAGAGTCTAGAGAAGAGCAATGAGGCTGGTGAAGGGACTCGAGCACAAGTCCTATGAGAAGAGGCTAAGGGAGCTGGGGCTGTTTAGTCTGGAGAAGAGGAGGCTCAGGGGTGACCTCATCACTCTCTGCAACTACCTGAGAGGAGGTTGTAGCCAGGTGGGGGTAGGTCTCTTCTCCCAGGTAACCAGCCCTAGGACAAGAGGGCACGGGTTTAAGCTCTGCCAGGGGAGGTGTAGGTTGGATATTAGGAAGAAATTTTTTACAGAGAGAGTGATCAGACATTGGAATGGGCTGCCCAGGGAAGTAGTGAATTCACCATCCTTGGTGGTATTTAAGGTGAAACTGGATGTGACACTCAGTGCCATGGTCTAGTAATCATGGCAGTGTTGGATCAAGGGTTGGACTTGATGATCTCAGAGGTCTTTTCCAACCTGGTTAATTCTGTGATTCTATGAAATAAGAACACACCGCTTAGGGATGATGAGATAAAACTCATGGTGCCTTTTCAGCACAAGAACTGAATGCTAATCTTTCTCCTGAAACATCTGTGCATTCATAACATGAATTCCTGCTTACAAGTTCCAGAGTTCTGAAGAAAAAGTGGGTTTTTTTAATAATCACAGTATTAGTTAAGTGCTAAGGCTCTCTAAAATAAGCATGTTGTGCCTAACTTGTTACACAAGAAAACTTACATCCTGGAAGCAATTTATCATTTTAGAGGAATGCTACTTTTCTAATTTCAACCTCGGGCAAAGGTCAGTGACTGAGATAAACAGATAGGTCCCTATAAAAGTCATCCAAAACGAGCTTCCAGTGTACCATGGAAAGACACAGGATGCATAAACTGAAGAATCCAAGTTACTATATGAAATACCAGCATCTTCCCATTACTCTCCAAAGATGTGCCCTTCACTTGCAGGGGACAATGACCAAAAGAAAAGGTGTGGGCTAAAAATTACAGGAAAGCAGCTACCTACAATACAGAAATGCTTTGTTCAAACTGGCCAGACACCTTCAGCGTCTAAAACAAACAGAAGGGCTTTGCTTGGGGCATGAAAGCCAATAAATTCAGTCTATTGCATACCACATTAATTGCTACTGAGGCAAAAGAACAGACTTCAGGGAAGGCAACCAATAGCCAAAGACAATCGAGAGCATTTAAAATACACTTCCTGTCCAACAGGGAGAGTATATATGCATTTCTCTATTTTCTCTATTTTGGGTACAACGACTGCTCTCACACTTGATATCCATTTGAGAGCTACTGTGTCCTAATTCAGTGATAACTTCTACTGCATTGATCACAGCAATCACTGCTGACTTCCACTACAACTAGCCTGGAATAATACGCAGTAGGACTAAACTGGACACCTAACTACACCACCGCATTTCAAGTTTTGTCCCACTTTTAAATCCAAAATTGTTATTAAAACAACTCGGAAGAAACAAACAAAACCAAAAGGATTTACTACCCTCCCATAGCAACAAGACTGCAGCTTCTCATGAATTAGTATCTTCAAGTATGTGACTGCAGAGGAAAGGCTTGCTTTCCTTTTAATATTTATGAGACATTACATAACACTGTCTTTTTTTTTTTAAAGGTAACACGAAAAAATCTTTAAGTGTCTCAAAAGCAGAAAACTCCTTCTGTACTGAGAATTTAACATTGTTATTTCCAAAGTTGGACTTTTTCACTTTTTGTTCTCTGAAACCAAAAAAAATAGAAAGAAAAAAAAACCACACAAAACCAAAAACAAACCAAAAAAACCCCCAAAAAACACAACAACAACAAAAAAACTCCCAAAAAACCCCAACAACGAATTCTGCAAATAAAACAACGTGTAAAGAGTATTTCCTATAAAGTTGAAAAGCCTTTTTTTTCATCAGTGCTATTACAGCCCTTATTCCTGATACAATCAAGACAGAAAAAAAGATCTGACTTTCACATGGCCTCTTGAGCTTGCCATACTGATGCTTTGAAAATTGTATTGTCTCCCACTAAAGCTAACTACATGTGCTGTATAATCCCCTTCACGTTAATGAATAATATGATTTTTCCATAGAAACTAATGGTACCTTCATAGACAGTATTGCAGCTTTTTTTTTGATTACAAATAATACAAACTAAAATCATGTTGCAATTAGACAGTATGAAAAGTTTATTTATATCAATGTGTAACTGTTGAAAATGAAAACGTAGGACAAAACGGCTATTTTACTTAGTTGCAAAATCTTCAAAATTAATTTTTCAAATACAGTTCAGACTAACAGCTAAGTTGTATACTGAAAAAAAGAAGTTACCCATGGCTTCACTGAGACAGACATTTGCTGGTCAGTTCCTGTCTTTGCTCACACAGGTGAAGAATGATGCTCCACCATTCATCTAAACATCACAACAGCTTCCACACCACTCAGCAGGCCTAAGGGGCTAACTACAGGAAAGTAGCCCAAAACTTTAAAATCATTCAACACAAAATGATTTCTAATCCACCCATTTGCACTCTACTTGTCTGCCATCATGCACATCATCTATTACAACCATTCCACAAAAAAACCCCACCCTTGTGACTATTAAATATTCTAAGTTGCAAATATGTTCAGACACTGGATACTTGAAAGAGAATATGTTATACTTAACTAAAAAAAAAATAAAGAAAAAATTAAAAATCAACAAAATAAAAAAGTGCAATCTTGAAACTTGCTACTAACCCTCTTCAGCTGCTGCTGTAACTGTTCCCTCATGGACTCAGGGCAATTATCAAGCTGCGTCTTCTGCTCCGAGTAAAGCTCCTGAAGCCTCTCTAGTTTTTCCCTCTCAGCATCAAGTTTTAATTTTTCCTGAAGCATGAACCAGAAAATAAACACAATTACCTTCAAACCCAAGCAGTTGTTAGTGATTATGACAGTGCGTGGCAAAACCTTAATGAACAGTTGAAGCACGTTGGTCAAAGACAGAAACCGCTTGTTAGTTGAAATGCAACAGTGGGATGCAAAATGATCAAAACCAAAACATAAATCATTTTAGTGGGGTGATTAATTCTCTCTGTTGTCACTGTGTTTTGTACCCATGCCTGGATGATGCTTTTAAAGCCCACTGCCCAAACACCTGTCTCACCTAGTGAAAAAATTAAATAAAATAAGGAAATGGTAGCCGTATTAGTGAGGTCACTGGTGAAGCCGAGAGAGAAAGAGTAGCTTTTAGAAAGCAAAATGGCTGGAATATGACTGTAGTTTGGCAGTGAGGGAGAAGTGGATCTTCCCAGGAGAATGAATTACATGCCTGTGTGGCTCTGTACAGACAAGTACATTTAGCAAGCAGTGAAGAAACAGAATGAGACAGAGTTTTATAAAGAAATAACTCAAGGCCAGGAAGTCCTGTTGCAGCAGAAACACTAAGTGATCCAGCAAATTTGCTTCAGGAGACAGGAACTGTAACCTGTTCATGGGGATCAAAGGTGACAGCTTCACCTCCCAGGTCTCCACCAACTAGTTCAGCTTTCCTCTCATTCTGCTCAAGCAGCAGCACTCAGCACACTGCTTCTCACCCTCCAAAGCCTTTGGCCTTTTAATCTTTGTAACCAAATACTACATGATTTACTGTGCAACACTGCTCTGAAGACTTGCTGCAGATCACTTAAAGCTGCCCTGCAGACTATTATTTATCTGGGGAACAAAGTTTGGGAAACAATAAATCAGAGCACAGAGAATTCTTTTAGCACCTTTCACTTGCATCCACACTGGTCAACACAACAGATGCATTTCCTTCAAATAAGCAATTAGTAACTGGAAACAACAATATGCCTGATATGCCAGGCATAAATAATCCACTAAGTCCCTGAAGCCTGGCTCTCTGATACCTTGTAGAATAACACTGGTGTAGTTCTCTTTTCCTACTTGTTCTGTAGTAACGCATCTCCTCTCTGATGGTCTCTAACTGTCCTTTAACACTCAAAAATCGACAGTATCAGCCCCAAAATTTCAGCATCTCTGGGTTACTCCAAGAACAGTTGACTTCTGTCACAGCATCTACTCATATCTCCTCTTTCCAGTCCCAACTGATGTTTAAAATCAAATGTGTGGCATAACAGGTGCTATATGATTAGACACTCTGCATCACTCTTATGGCACATGCCATAGAGAAGGAACATCTTTTACTGTACAGTACTTGCCATTTCAAACTGTGAGCAGGCATTTCCCCAAACATACTCTCTGCTATGCCTGACAAGGTTCTCAAACCCTTATGCATGGCAGAGGCATAGTAACATGTTTTAGCTGCCTCCTGTCTTTATGATTTTATCTCTAAATCTGAGTGGGATCAAGGGGCTGGGATTAACTTTTCCCAGTATTTAAAAACAACAGCAGGAAGCAATTTATTCAAGTCCAATGTCAACCAGATTCCCAGCCCCATTACGTTCATTTACACATGCAGCTTCTCAGTTCATACAAGAAGATGAACAAAATGTTGAACACAAATATATATATTTTTAAGCTTATGAAAATGAGCAACTGAGCCCGAATATTCTATTACCTGGACTTGCTGTACTAGCTTCTGTCTTACATCAGCAGCAGCAGGGATCAGAAATACAGAGGATGTAGCACGTGCAAGCTGTATAATAAGGCAGAATCATGCAGCTCCTGAGAGGTCAGCTCAAGACCTCTGTCCCCAAGAAGCCCCATTTGCTCAATCACTCTTACTTCCAAGACAGAAGGAAATCTATGGATAAGCTGGCAGTTCCTCTCCTCACAAACCTTGTTGTCCATTTAACAAGCAACCTACTGTCTGCCACGTTATTTCACACTTCCTTTTTCTACCCACCTTAGCATCCAAAGCAGCAAGGACTTCTCTGGCCTTAGCTGCTGCATCGTGCCTCTGAAGCCATTAATAGCTCTCTAAATGTCTGTGCCCTGCAACAAGTGTGCTCACTCATTAACGAGCAAGTCAAATCTCGAGTGTGAGGGGACATCATCAGCAAGTATAAAACTCCCTGAGAATCCTGCCAGAGATACTGTTACATCCCTCAAGAAATTAGACATGTATTCCTTTGAGATTGAAAGCGATACTCATCTGGTCTATTTATAGTGTAGGAAGTGCTAACATCCCACCAAACTGGCTCCCTTCAAAATGTGCAGTCTTAACAGGAAATATCACTTTCAGCAACGAGATGCATTATATGTTTTGCAGCTGTGGAGTTAAGTTTGCTGACATCTCAGGCTGTGCATTGGTAAAGCCCATTTAATTCACAAAAAGTAATGTGATAAATAAATCAATAATCATAATTTTTTCATACAGTCTTTTCTACAAATGAATCCAGGCAAGTTCTTCTAGAAGGGAAAGGATTCATAAGTCTGCAGGCCAAGTGCAAGACGCAGCTGAGGCAGGTCTGTGGCTGACTCCACGAGCAGCCAGCAGCAGAGCTGTGAACAGAATCCATGTGCTCCTGCTGCTCATCCTCATTTAACCACATAAGCTTGTACTTGTTAAATATTTCTCTGCAGACAGCGCTCACGCCAGAAGCACATTAACTACAGTCTGGTTGAGTCCTATTTCCAGGGAAAAGAAGTACAACATCTGGTCTTAGCCTACTGCCCAACTTGTCCTATGGTCTGCCTCTTAGATGCATGTTAAGCAAACTTGAGGTCAGCCAGGATACACAATGGGACTGATTTGGGGTTTGATGATACTGGGGCACAGCTTGGATCACTTCTGGAGGATTTCTTAAAATTGTGAAGGATAGCAGTAGAAAGAATTGACATGTGACACTCTCCCCCAAGAGCACAGACATGGAATGTTAGCAAAGCACATGTGGCAAGAACACAGACCATAACTGATAAAATGGGTCACAAAAGGAAATCAGTCTTTAGACCTGGTAGAAATAATTTAAGGGCAAAGAAAGAGAAAAAAAAAAAAAAGAATATATACCCAACACATCTCAGAGATGATGAGGACACAGAGGAAATAAAAGGATGGTTTTAAAGACAATCATAGTCCCTAGATGAACAGGAACAACAGAAAGAAAGTGAAATAAATTGCTTCAGTGTTGTCTTCAGTGGTTAAAGATGTCCTATGCCTGATCAGTGCTGCTAGTTTTAAAGTCCTAGTGGATCTCCACAGCCCTTCTGCAGAGAACTTCTGCTTTTCAGTTTGTCATCCATCACAATCTGCTACTGCAGGCAGGCTGGCTATAACTGTAGAGCAACATGGCTGCAAGCACACGTGCCCTCTGAACCAATCTTCTTACATAAATGGGTAGAAATTCTGCAAAAATGAGAGTAAATTTGATGAAACATAGAAAACTCAAAAATCCAGATAAAAAATGGGAAAAAAAACAAAAACCAAAAAACAAACCCCAGAAGTTAGAATCCTATCATTTTTATCAGGTCACTGTGAAATGGATTGTATGGCTAGGTGAAATTGGTTCACTGTACAACCTTCCAAATCACTCCACAAAAAAACACATGAACAAAAAAACCTTCCAAAAATCAAGATATGTGTCATTTTCAGACAGAAATGGCAAATAAACCTACAAGACAAACTGAAGAAAAAACCACACCAAACCTGAATGTATTCCCATCCAACAGGCTCTTAACTTTCAGTCTGAAGTGCAAGTGCTCCACAATCTTTCTCAGTCCAACCCACCTATAAATCATCTTTTAAGGCAGCAACATTTGTAATCCACCCTAACCTTCAGATATGCATGCTCTGTCTCTCATCACAAAATCAATCTCACAATACTCAGGTTCCTGAGAAATAAGAAGCATATGCAGTTCTTCAAAAAGCTTCTCCACCTCATCTTCATGCTTTCACCTCTAGCCAAACCTTTCTCTTTACACTGCAAACTTACACCCTCCCTTTCTCCAGAATAACCTAATGCAAAAGCTAAAGGTGGGAGAAAGAGGAGACTACAGAAATTACTCCTTTCTACTTGGAAATGGTGTGATGCTACAAGGTTTGTCTGTTCAATAGTAATGGAGAGTAAATGGAAAAGCAAGAAAATTTGACTTGAACGCTGATGAAACTGGCTTAACCCTTGCCATGGATTTGTAAGAAAATAGCCTACTCTCTAACAAAAAAGCAGATATAAAGATAACAACAGCAAAAAAAAGTCATCTGCTCTTCAGTGGTTATCCACTGAAGGAAGAGGGCAAGTGGTACATTTGGGGAAAGTGTTAAACCTGAGGTCTACCAACTTGTCCAGCACTCTGGCAAATTAAAAGCATTTACAATACTGTGGTTGATACAAATCAGACCACATACAACTGATTAAAAAACCTCGCCCAACTGCTGAAATAAAAGAGAGCCTACTTTTGAAACTGTATGTGCTCATCCTCTGTATTTTCAGACTACTCTTGCATGTATTCCTTGGTCTCTTTCAGGACAGAAGCATAAAACTTGTAACAATTTAACTGTTCATCATTAAATCTTTGTGGGTTTCATGACCAGAAGCCATTAAGAGGAAAAGAAAGAGTATGTCAGGCATATTAAGAGGAGCATAATAAGACAGTAAGTTATTTCACAATAGTTCTTTTTTTCTGTATGAGTGGTAACTAATTTATCATATAACTTATTGTAATCAGTGATGGCATCTATGCAAGAGATCTCAATATTTTTGTTTCAGATGCATGCATAAAGCTACTGTTAAAAAGCATTTTAAACCAGAGTAAGCAATCCCTATGCTTTAACTAAAAAAAAAAAAAATCACATTAGGTGCACACATTAACTTGCTACTAAGACAACTCAAGTTTTTTGCCATTTCTAAGCTCATTCTCTGACCATTGCAATGTCTTGTCCTAGTGAAAAGATGGGGAGGCAAAAGAAAAACCCTGATTTTAGTGCACTGTTCTTTCATGAGTGTAGAAGAGAAAATAATCATCTAACCAGAAGAAAAAAAATTTCAAGTTAGAAAATTCAAATTCTGTATAGTCTTTAACATCTAGATGACAATAGGAGGATTCCCATTAGCAGTATAACCCATTCTGCTATTTCTCTCATGACTGTTTTAAAAGAAAGCTTGCAAATTCAGATTTTTCTCCTTTGGTTTTTGTAATCATCTTTTTCTTCATCACTGGTTATATCCAGTGGATGCAAGTATGCCTCCAAACCCTTAATCTTCTGTATTGTGTCTTAAGGAGGCAGATAATGTTATGGATATGATAACTCATCCATATGAAACACTTGCTTATATATTGCTGAACTGGAATCTGATCAGGATATATTTAAAAGGCTATGCTATGCAATATAAATTTGTCAGATTCATCAGGATAACAGTAGCAGGAATTCTGCATGAAGAAGAGAAAGGACTGAGGAGAGGCCACCAGTATATTTAATGTGTTCTTTCCTTGACTCTATTCTTCAAAGTCTTTGCAGTACTAATTCAGCAAAGAGGTTGAGTTTTAAATGTTTTGGTATGTCTGAGATATTCTTTTCATGGTTGAAAAATATTTCCACAAAAGAATGTGGACAAAATTCAATGTATTCCAAAAAAAGATGAGCTATCTGCTGCCAGCTGCTCCTGATTTCTGCCACTGAAGATTCAGAGACAAGAAATCTTGGTTGATAAAAGAGTTCCAAAGCCACCATGACATAAGGTAAAGGTCCTCCAGAAGAACAGGAATGATGTCCGTCTCTCTAAAAAGGAGTCTCAACTTTTGCATAAATAATTGTTTTGAAACTGTGTGCCAAAACTCCCATTTAGCTATGACGGCCTCCCACAGCACTTCTGCTGAATTCATTACTAATTTCCAGTTATTCCAGTATATTCATGCTCACTGATCTTTTGTTTCTTTCCCTGGCTATACCATTACTTTCAGCCTCCTGCTTTAACTTAGAGACATCAGGCATGGGGAATCATTAGGCAGCCTTCTCCACATATGTTGGACTGCATTTTTTAAACTGGCACAGATTAAGGATGCACTGTATGACAAGAAAATACGTTGCAGAACTGGATAACATTCAAGCAGGAAAATGCAGTTTTCTCCAGCTCCCTTACAGACAAATGTCAATCCTAAACTAAGTCTCATGAGCAAAGATTCACCGGGAGGAAGCCGTAAATGTAAATTCCACCGTGGGCCTGAGGTGTTGTTCCACTGCAAACAATACCATCATTATTGTACACTGGCAGTACAGCAACATGAATGACTGCTGTGTGAATACAGGGAGCTGGGTCTGGATGGCAGGGAAAAGGGACCTTGGTTCACCTGCTTGCTGATTTCTAGCTCGGTCCAGCTCAGCTCTCTCCAGAACAGGCTGCGCTCAAGGCAGTTTTCTCAGTATCTGGAGCACAGCTCTTTCGCTCAGAACTTCAAGCTGTATCTGTCAAACTGTGTTAGTAGTGGTACTTATCAGGGCCGCCCCTGCATAAATGGAGCTTGTGATTAATAGCTTAAATATTGATATTCCCATATGTTCATACTGGGCACTGGAACAGGCTGCCCAGGGAAGTGGTCACAGCACCAAGCCTGTCAGAGTTCAGGAAGCATTTGGACAACGCTCTCAGGCACATGGTGTGACTCTTGGGGATGTCCTGTGTTGGGCTAAGAGTTGGACTCAATGATCCTTGTGGGTCCCTTCCAACTCAGCATATTCTGTGATTCATCTGATGTAGTTGGTCACCACCTTCTGTGGATAAAACCAAATATGTAGTGCAAGGTAGTTAAAAAAAGAAAATTAAGAAAAAAATAATGGAAGATTGTAAGCTGTGCTCAAGAAGCACAGCCATGATTACCCTAGCATGATTTCCAGCATAGCTGAAAGCACAAGCCATGCCAAGCAGCTCTGGAAGTAGCTACCCCAGCCATGACAACTGAGTCCTGACAGCACCTATACCTGAGAGAGAGGCACCACAACCAGAACTACACCAAGTCCTGCAACAGTGTTAAAAGGTTTTGCCACTTTTTCAAAACAACAACCGTTCATAGCTCTTATTTCTAAAAAGTAAGTAAATCAACACTAATGTCTTCGCTCCTTACAATGAATGGTGGCACAGTCATGAAAGCAAGGAAAGTGCTCCCAACTCACCCCAGGGTGTGTGCTATGTCATCTTTTCCACCAATTCATTCATTCTTCCTCACCATTAGTCCTGTGTTCAGTAGGGTTGGGCACAAGACTTGAATGAGATCAGGATGCAGCTTAACATGTAATGTACAAATCCACTCACAAAATACATTCCTGATGTACAAGCGAGGTGCTGGGACACAGAGACATTGTACCAGAGCAAAGAGCACGCTGACACAGCCCAAAACTCAACTCACAACTCTCCTGCCATCTGCCTTCAAGTATGTTTTCCAGTCAATTCTTTTACCTCACCAGGACTAGAAACTGAGGCTTTAAAATTGTGTAAAAGTTGGCAAAACTTTGTCCCCTCACCTAAATGAAATGTGCAGGAGGCATTAAAAAGAAAAAAATCAAATAATCAAGAAGAAGGCAGTATAAGAGCTTCCACTTGCAGTCCATTTCAGGTACATAACCTGGCCCAATAATTAGGCTGTAGTTTGTGATCCCTCTTTAAAAGACTTTTGCAAGTTTTTCAAACAGGTGCATGGGTAAGGATGAGACACAACCAGGCAGGGGTTTCCTGTCAAACAGGTGCCAAGATCAGTGGCAAATTCCATGAGATGCCCAAGTCTCTGCAGGGACAAGTGCCATCATGTACAAGACTAATGCCTCACCATCATTTCTCAAGTCAAATGAACTCTCCCTCTCACTCCAGACAACCAACACCATGTGGTGTATGAAGGTATCGCTCCCTTACCCCGACAGAAACACAACCACTGTTTGAAATATGGGACCCCAACAGCTTCTTGCCTCGAAGCCCCATCAAAACCAAGACCCCAGGTATCAGTAGGGTTGAAATATTCAGACAACCAATAGAAATTGCAACCACCTGTGGACACTGGGACACTCACTCTTGCAAGAAACAACACAAAAAGTACCATCAGCAGAGGGGCAACTCTTGGCCAAAACCTGAGCCTTAATTCTGTTGAAGAAGTCCTAAGTTTTGATTTATTTTAGCAAAAAGGACCATCTACCTCTACCTGAGCTCCTTTTGGGGGTTGGAGGGTTGATCCTGTGCTACTACAGAGCCAAGATGTTGCCTGTCCTGCATCAGATCTGCAGGGTTGCAACCTGAACTTAAGACACACAAATCAAGCTTTAAAAAAATGCCACTGTTTCAAGCTAGCCCAGACTTTTATTTGTTGACATGATCAGTGCCATCTGTTCTGTTGGCTGACACTACTTTCTCCAGAACCCTTCAGCTGTCACTTTATATTTTGCCTGCTCACAGAGGCTTATGTCCCATTTCTATTTTAAACTTTCACTTTTATGCAATGCTTTATTCCTACAAAGAATATTTCAGTATTAATTGAGCCATGGCTTTAAGTTTAGAGGACACACTCACAGCTGGGGTGGTTTTTTTGTTTGTTTGTTTAAAACAAAAAGGAACACAAAAGAAAAGACAACTAATATTTTGTAACTGATCTGACTAGCACCATGCTTCATACTGAAAAAAATGTTCTGAGTGAACGTGCCTTTTAAATAACAACATGCTTTTTCTAGGCTGCTTTCCATGTTTCAGTTCAACTGAAAATCTAAACTAGACCCAGCATTTTTATTTTCTGACTGGTACACACTAATGTTCCATCATATGACTGCAAAGAAATTTAAATGACCCACAGATTTTACAGTAATTTCCATTAGCTTAATTTAACTGTGAGGCTACTAGAGAACCAATATAAAAGGCAAAAGATCTCTTGAATTTCTGGACATGTTATTTGTTACCACTTACCAACCAAAACTTCTAGAAGCATCCTTTTGGAGGGCACCTGCTTGGACTACCCTATCTGCCCACTTTAAACTCATCTTTATACTAAAAAGCAAGAAGGAAACATGTCCCATAGGCAACTTAAAACAAGACCAGACCACAGGTAACACTGAAAGCTGAAGAATCTGTGAGGATCACATGAGAACAAGGAAAAGTGCAGGCAGGGAAGTCCAGGGAAGTTTGAACTTAATCTGGATGTGCACTGTCTCCCCGTAGAGCAGAGAAGTGGGAACAACATTCTTCTCAAACACAGGCTTGGTGAGCACAGCCACAAAATAGCAGTCAGGTTCATGACAGGGCAAGCAGAAATCAAAGACAAAAAGCTCAGAATAAAACAATGCAAGCTGTAAGGTGTGAATTAAATAGGAACTGCAAAAGTGCTAAAAAATGTGCAGCTTGACTAAGAAAAATGCAGAACACTTCCAGATATTTCTGGAAAACTTAAAAAAGAGGAGAGACTAGTTAGAGCATTTCCACAAGTGACAGGTCTAAATTATGAGGTAGAGGATGAAATTTAAAAAGGAAACAACACTGGCTGAAATTCCTGGAAAAACTTCCTGACCTTGAAGTATTATTGGCCCTGGCACATCCCCTGTGGAGAAGGGAACTGCATGCCTGGAGAGGCCAGTGAAGAGCCTGGCAGAGGAACTGGCACCCCATGGCTTGAGGGGGACAACTTCATCTTGCAGGCCCTTTCCATTTCTGCACTTAAAATCTTATTATAGTGCTATTCTGTTTTGGAACATGTTTTGCTATAGTTGAGAGCAATTAAGTACCTGACTGTATAGGAAAACTGATTAATTCCTGGGACTTAATCACAGAGAATATTCTACAGTACTAAAATTGTCAGTCAGCAAACAAAATAAAAAAATAATTGCTTTAAAATTACATAATTGACAGATGTCTTATACATCATTCTATACAATAACAGAAAAAACCTGCAGCCTTCTTTCATTCTGTTTATTTGCTGAGAAAGGATTCTTTTTTGTTGTTGTTGTTCTCCAAATTATATAACCTACAATGGAAGACAGTGGAACAGCTCAATTTGTACTGTTCTTTTAAGCAACATATAACCCAAGTACAAGCCCTACATATATTTTTTTTAATTAATAAAAATTTCTTTATGGTAGATCAGGTTTTTTTACTTAAGCATACTATATTTTGCTTGTCAAGCATACATTGGAAGACATGAACATACTGTTAAAGGGAAATGATGGTGAAGCAACTATTTTTTTCTTTCATATTTATCAAGTAAATTTACTTATAGGCAGTACTTCATAAAATAACCTCCATCAATGTTAATCATATAAATATATTTCAATATAAGATCAAGGGGAACAGAGCACACAGCCAAGATAACTGAATTACCTTTGTCTTTTCACCAATAACATTTCTCTCCAGTTCAGCTATTTTTCTGTTTAGATGATCCAATATTTCCTTCTCTTTCAGCAGCTCTGTTGTTTCAGATTTCTGTTCCCCATCCAAAAGGGCACATTCCATATCCAACTAGGAACACAAAACATCTTTCAGAAGAAGTCCAGATTCAGAAGAAATCTTGATACACATTATTTTCTGGGGGAAGGGGAATGAGTTGGTGATTGTTCACAAGAGAAGTATTTTAAAAAGAGGGGAGGGGGAAAAAATGTTTTGCTGCCACAGAACTTAAAAAGAGATCACAAATCTCAGAAGTAAAATTGCGACTCAAAATACTGCAAAATAAAGTCCAAACCAACTTTAGCTTGAAGATCCTTTTTTTCCCAAACTACTTATTTTCTCTCTCTTCTCTGTGCTCCCTCCTGTTATGATACTGTACTATCTCTGTGCACAGCTCAGTCAGGAAACCCTTCTGGAACAGCTGTTCCTTTCCTGTCGCTGATAATTGGAGCAGGCAAAACCCAAATGCCTGGCCAGCTTAGTTTGCAACTGAGAGATTCCAGAAGTCCAGGGGGTGTCAACACACCCTTGCCACCGTAAAGCCAAGGAGGTTTGAAAGGAAGTTGTCTCACTTCCTTTCTCTTTAAACAGCCACAGGAGATACCACCATAAAACTCCCAAGTGACACGAGGTATTTGGATCAACTGAGTGGCCACTAAACGAGCAAGATTGTTCCAATTCCACTCAGGAGTGTAATGGTTACAGCTGGGAAATGCTAACCCAAGCATCATATCCATCTCCCCGCTGGGGAAAAATAACCTTCACAACAGGAGACAGCCAGGTCTGTGATTCGGTGCCTAATCCTGGTGAAAATCACAGAATATGAAGGTTTCATACATCAGTGAGTTCCCCGTGTACTTACTGAACCCATCAGACTTGTGCTATGTAGTCATACGTAACAAGGAAGACATTTAAAACCAAAACATATTTCATACCTCCCTTGAGGATTCATCCATCTGGTCATTTAAATCTTTGATCTTCTGCTCAAGTTCTTCCAAGTTGTTCAGTATTACTATGCGCTCCTCCTCCAGCCGGCCAAGCTCCTGCCTTCTTTGCTCATCACTGGTGCATTCTGGCATCTGCAGTTGCACGTCACGAGAGGTTCATTAGAAAAAGAGTTAAACACTGCCTTTTCTTCTCTTTTTCATACAGTTTTCATTTTAGACAAGTACAGCACCGCTGGTTTTGAACCCATTACATATTTCCCATCTACTGTATTGCTATTTCTATATTTAGGAAGTGTACAAGAGAAACAAACATGATACTTTACTTCCAGGCATTGGAATTAAATACTATACTTAACAGTAAATACTATTCATTCTAAAGGAATTACTTAAACTTAACCTTTGAAAATACTTTACATGCTGTGCTATTTAGATTGTAAAAATCCAATTTTTCCCTTATAAAAATAACATAGATAGATGAAAATGCTTTTTATGTCAGCTGTTCGTATAACAGAGGCTAGGATGTAGGATAGGACATTTTTGTAACCAGCCATTAAGATGGGCAGGTTACATAAAATAAGGATAAAAGTTAGTTCTATACCCCAAGGTATCACAGAGGAGGTAGTACCCTTAATGTTCTTCTTTTCATTGCCACTTACTTACCAGTAACTGTGCCAAGAATTAAACAACTTTATGAATAAAATACCTTCAGATCTTACAGCAGCAAATGCTAGATCAAGCAGATCATGCATTCTTCATGTTTGCCCAACCCCAGGGGCTTGTGATCCAATTACTCTGCTAAGGCTGCTCGCTCATTGTCCCCATCAGAATTAGAGGTGAGTTATGTGCAGGGCTTCACAGCAACCACTGGACCACACAACCTCGCTCAAAAGAGGCTCAGCTCAGCTACTGAACGGCTATTCTGAGAGTAGCCGTTTTATCCTGAACAAATCTGAGCTCGATATTTTAAAACAATGAACTGTGTTTCATTAACACAGTTCTTGCTTGCTACTGCTTTCCTAAAGGGCTTAGCAGAACACCCTTCACAATGAATGAATGAATGGTATTCCTTGATTTAGCAATAGTAATCCTAGCAGGAAAGCCTCTTTTTGTCCGGTCTCCTGTTTGGATAATGCTGACAAAACATCTTTGATTTCAGCTTCCTAATAAGGATTTAAAATAGGATCTCTGACCTGCATGAAGAAAGCAACAAATGGGAAAGAAATGCAAGACCACAGCAACTTGAAATGTCCTACTACCTTTTCAACATGGAAAGACCAAGTAAAGCCATAATAGCTTTCTATTCTATTTCTATTCTATTTCCATATTGTGTTGAACACAATTTCACACCAGAAGACTCTGTAGACAGATTTCCAGAGAGATAATCTTTTAGAATAGAAAATGTTTCTCTATCGCACCTCTTCCTTCTATTAAGTTCTAAGTTAAGTAGGGGTTAAAT
Organism: Myiozetetes cayanensis; assembly: GCF_022539395.1. Taxonomy (NCBI): domain Eukaryota; kingdom Metazoa; phylum Chordata; class Aves; order Passeriformes; family Tyrannidae; genus Myiozetetes; species Myiozetetes cayanensis. Next base: position 16,226,531 of record NW_026087742.1, read on the forward strand.
ACAATTCATATGTAAGCATGCTGAAGATCACACAGTGTGTAAACAACAGCAAAGAGAAGAGAAACAAAGCATTTTGAAGGCACGAATTTGTTAAACAGAAATTTGCTTTTATGGCTTTGGTTGATCTTATTATGCTCTTGATTCTAACTCTTGAACACAGTTATTTAACATAATAATGTCTCTGGGACTTGCTGTGCTGCTGCTCTGGCACAGCAGAGCCTAGGAACTGACCCAGGGAATGGAAAAGGCTCTTATCCCAGCCCAGAAAAGGCTCCTGCTGCTCAAGCAAGCAAATAGTTAGGAATGCTGTTAGCTCATTTTTAAAGGACAATTTCTCTTCAGAAACGAAAACAGCAGTGTGAAGTGTACAGGAGAGGAGGTGAAGCTTATTAAATGCAGGAGCTGGGTCAGAGGGGCAGGAGGCTGGCTGCTGCCATGTGCCCCAAGAGACAACAGCTGATCCAACAAATGGCTCAAGTCCAACCCTGGGAAAGGAGACAGGACAGTAAATTCAGCTCAGGCAACAGTTTTCCATGTGACTGTTCTGGTTTGACGGTGAGAAAACATGCTCCTCTTACAGAAGACAGGAGCCTCAGGTTGGAAGAAAACAGCAGAGCTTCCCTTCCCTCCTACATCCCAGGATGATGCTATAAGCAGGTCTCCCAAAACCTTCCTTATTCAAGTAGCTATAATTGTTCAAGAAAATCCTTCTCTTTTGGAAAAATCTTAAAACTCCTCCTGAACTGTACACCCCTCTGAAAAACACCCAAACTTCCAGTACCATTAGCTTCCACAAAATACAAAATACTCATGTACTGTCTACTACATTTTGCTGGCTATATTTTCTACATTTGCTGCCTTATAAAACTGTATGAGTTCTGAGATTAATTCTCATACCTAAGCCAGCCTAATCATGGCCCCAGCCAGGACAGCCTAGAGGAGGATTTCAAACAGCAAACATACTCTGCTTCTACAGAGTGTTACCTTTGGTGTGATGCTTAGGTAGGATGACTCAGTGGCATCCTTCAGGAAGCTGGGAGCAGGATAAGGTGGAGGCTTCCCACTCTCACTGAAGTGCTCATCAGCTCTCAGCCCTCTGGAGGGAGGGTAAGCAGCAGTGCTGCGGCTGTGGCTGCTCAGCTCCGAGAAGTCCGAATCGCTTGCAGATGATTTCAAGTGGCTTCTGAACCTCGTTTCCAGATTCATCTGGGAGTCTTCAAACACGGAATCCTCATCAGAAAGCTGAAGTTTTTCGAGTTCTTTGTTAATTTTTTGAACATCAGCAACTGTGGTAGCTGCAGCAGGGTTGCTGTCAGATTTGGAGTATTCTGCACACAGATTGAGGATTGTCTCGAGCCGCTGTCGTTCCTAGTTTAAAAAGAGATAATAGCACTGAGTGTCACATGTGAGCTAAAGATGAAGGGGAAAAAAAAAGTTTGATTTTTTTGTTTTGTTTGGGTTGTATTTTGTTTGTTTCATTTGGGTTGTGGGTTTTTTTTAGAGTGAAGGATTGAAGTCCACCGTAAAGTCAATCTACACCACTTAGAGCCAATAAACATAGATACATAAATAAATTACAGTGCAAGTGACGAATCAAAGTTAACATGGAAGAATAATTAAAAAACATTAAAATGTTCTACATTGGAAAGATAAATAAGTATTAGGACATATTTAACTAGCTGTTAATTTCTGTGAAACGTACTTTTAAACTTTTTATTCAAGTTGTTGTCTCCACACCCATTTATACAAACACATGTCCAGTGATCTCACTGCGTAAATCACTAAGAGTTCCACTTCACACTTACGCTATATTCCTACCGAGTTGCAAAATCTAGCGCAGATTTTCCATGAAGTCACTCATTCCTGACTTCTTTGGATTTTTTTTCCATTTTCTTAACTGTGATTCCCTTTTTTTGAGAGAATTAGTCCACATTTTGAAACACACAGTTTTAGGAGCATTAAGAGAAAAATCAGGCATCACATCTATAATACAACAGCTGTCAAATGCACAGAATGGGGGAAATCTTTATTTAACAGTTTATTCAAATTCCCTATGGATTCATACCAACATTTCAAACATGAGACTCTGAATAGCTGTGTCAGTTTAACTTGACGTGCTTCAAGTTGCTATAAACATTTAATTCCTACAGGATTTCTAGATCTCTATGATACTGTTTATAAACTATCAGAAAAGCTATATTTGTTTTATATCACTGTATGCACAGTTTCCTATAACTTCTATTTGAGATGAAATTTTTTTACCTTTTCATTTTTAAGAGGTATATGATTTTATGTAATTTCATGTAACCTTTGCTAAACAAAAAGTAAATAAAAAATTGCTTACCATAAGCCTATTGAAAATTTTGCTGGAAAAAAGACCACTGTGAGAGTTCCAAGCTTGGCATTAATACCTGCACTAATGATCTCGTTTCTGATTTCTAGGAAATCCTTCTTACTTTTAGCAGTATTTAAAAAGAAAGCCAAAACCACAACATCCTCAGCCTCCTTCCCCAGGAACCACTACAGACCTGCTTTCCAACCTCTACCTGGCATTAGATTTGCAAACAGGATTTGCAAAGCAGCTGCTTCTGACAGCCCTAACACTACCTATGCCCAACAGCAAGTGATTACAAGGATCAAGCAAAGCAGCTGGGGCAATGCATTGCCTGCCCTTTCCTTGCACCAAGCCACTGGACTGCATGAAAATTTAACACTGGTTTGCAAGCACCCAGCTTTTTATACAGCTACCAAGAAACTACTGTATGCACCACATGTTCACATCGCCCCACATCACCCACAATTAAGAGCTCTGGTTCTGAGCTGGAGAACCCATCTGAACCCACCCGTTTCCAAGCACTACCCAAACAAGAGAGCGCTGTGAGAGAGAAATTTTGCCTTTGGGTAGCTTATTTCCAGGTTCCCACTGCAGGTTTCCTCTGAAGCCTCCTGAAGCACCAGCAGAGACGAGCCGCTGAAATAACGGAGCCTGGGGCAGCAACTGCAAGCTTCTATTTTCCACAAAATGGTCCAGCAGATTCTGCAGACATCCTTTAACCCCAAATGACTGACATAATTATAACTCTCAAAAGCCTTGTTCCCTCCAGGCAACTACTGCCAGACCCTAAGACTCTTCCCTCACCCCTCCAACACTGCTATCCTGCCTCTTACTAAGTCGTTTGGCCAAGCAACCCAATTCCTAAAGCGCTGAGCAAGTGCTGGCTGGGACTGCCAGTAATTCTGCAGCTCTCCCTGTTGTGACGGCACCGGGCCTCTCACAATGGTTATAGACAGGAAACATGGCATCAGGACATGAGGTCCCATCCTTCCCTGCAACAACAGGCTGTATCAGGTTACCCCATGCTAAGCCTCCATCCCCTTGGTAATGAATGATAGGAAATGGCAAATTTCAAAGCGGGGCCACTGCTCGTCCCAGATGAAGTGCTCAGGTGAGGGGCTCTCACTGCAAACCTGCCCTTTGCTGAGCAGTCAAAATGGGAAAAGGGATTCCTTTTTCCCCCCAAGTCTCAGATGCTCAGAAAAAGCTTAAAAGTTGCAGGAAAACCTCTGCCAGTCCTCAAAAAATTCCTGATGAGCTTTCAGACACATTACAGAAATACTGATATCTCTCACTTCTATTTTGACATGTGCTGAGAAGCTTATGGACAGGAAGCTCTGTGGTTATTTTATACGCTCTATTCTCATCATTTCATCTCAGCCAACTCATTCCAGCTCCAGCACACCTGCATTTAACTGTTTCCAGCATAAATTTCTCAGTGAAGCAGCAAGCCAGGAAAGTACCCCTGCGAAGAAAACTGCAAAAGGAGTAGCCCATGGAAAATCCAGTCAACAATTTTACAAGAAATAGCACACAAGTTATTTCTGATGCTGAACACAGCAGAGGGGAAGAAAAAAAGGTATGTCAAAAGCAGGAATGGGTTTAAAATTTCCTCTGGCGGGATGAAGGAGTGTTGAATCAAGCCTTAGTCTGCCAGTGTGTTTCCCCATAAAATGTTCTTTCTAACAGACTAAAACACCTCTGTGTATTTTCTGTGGTTCTCTTCCCTGCCACAAAAAGAGGTAACAGGTCTTGTATGCTTTCTGCCTGAGCAGTTTCACTACTTCTTGGCTTTGAGAAAGCTACACTTTACCTATGGTTGGCTGCAAATTTAGGTGCTGAAGGAGAAGAGTGGGATAAGGAGATTATAACGCCCTTCTGCTACTGATTAACACTGACATTAAGAGACATCACTGGCACAATGTAAAAGAAATTTCCAAAACAGCAGAAATAAATATCCCACTTTTTTAACAGTAACCAAGTGGTGATTCCTGGATTTGTTCATCTGCTGCACTCATGTTTATGAATTTTACAAATGCGTAGAGGGGGTGCTATATCTAGACATCAAGGCAAGACTTAGTTAATCAGCTGTGGCAAGCAGGAAGCTTTTTAGGTAAGTGCCATTAGCAACTGAATAACTTCATATTCCATTAAAAATACATGTGCAGTCTATCCCTTGTGACTAACACTAACATGAATTACAGCTAGTCTGTGCAGCCAGGTTGTCTTTGTCTGAAGAAATGGCTGTTGCACTTTTCAGCTACTAAAGAACAGCACTTTTCTACTGTTGCTCGTGCAGACAAACAAACACCTTCTCAGCAAAAGCCTGGAGCAGTAGCTACTGAAAAAGGATGGTGGGGAAAGAGGCAGAGAGACTGGGGAAGAGAACTGCAGAAACTCCCCAAACTTTCTTTCTTACAAATACATTCAGTGCCCCAGAGACAAGAGGCATGAGAAGCTTTCTCTTTCCTTCCTGCATTTCTCAGGAGCTCATTTCAAAGCTAAACTTTACCTGGGACTGAGAACAGTTCACCAACTGTTCTTCCCCTTCCCTCCAGTTTGCACCAGTTTCTCACTAAAGCCTCGTTTATTTTCTCATTTTCAGTCCTTGTTTTGCTCTAGTTAGTGTTTTGGCTCTGAGGTTACCACTCCTATATCTGCAGCCATGTATTTGGCTCCTGAGGGAATGCCATCAGCTTCCAAAATAACAGTGTTGTTCAGCATAGAACTTTTGTCCCTACAGTACCTAGTGCAGATGCTCCTTTTCAAATCACACTGAAGGCAAGAGTCTGAAGACAAGAGCTACACTGCAGTATTTAAGTTCTGTAAATAAGAACAGGTCTCCTGAAATTGGTTTCTTCCTGGCCCATACTGTTACTTTGCATAACATATAGCTGCAAAAATTAAGCACGTGTAATCTACACTTTGGCTTATTAAAGATCCCACAGAAATGTTTTACAATACAATTGAAACAGAATGTTCCTGAAAAGTTAAGAACTCATCAATATTAGTTATATTCTGCAGTGGGGGGTTATCATATTACACAGCACTTTCTCAATTACAAAACTAAACTGATGTTAAGTAGCTATTCTGTAACACTATAGAGACTGTGAAATACTAGTGCTGTGAAAAATTACCTTGAAGGTAGCCTTTGTCTGCTTGGCTGGGGTTCCTGTAAGAGCTAATCACTTACAATTTTACATCCAGCTTGGGTACTTTATGCTTAAAGACACAGTACCAGTATAGATTTATAAAACATGTATATGATATTTTCCACATGCTGTAGGGGAAGATTTATATAAGCTTTATTAACCACGATTTTAAAGTCTGTACCATGCTGAAAGCTCAGAAATATTTTCATTTCATTTACCCTTCACAATGAGCACATTATACTAAACTGTAATCCAGCAATGCAATCCAGGCGCAGGTTAATATATTCTGTATTATTCCCTACTTCTAAATTAACTAATGAAATTCGATGCTCTTCTGACTGTGAAAAGTGGACTAAGGAATAAGCTCCATAAATTTTATTACTGCTTGTTTGGGCATTGATAGACTGAAACCTCTCCCAGTACATCTCCTGCATCCAGCAAAGCCTCATTAACAACCATATATTTACAGATCCGTAAAGACAGTTGGCCTAGGAAGGCATCCCACAGTTACTGCACATGTAACTTTTAAGTACCTACCACCATCTAGAGGAAATACTTTGTACTGCCTAAAAACCAGCGGTAGAAAATTCAGCTTCAGTGCTATTCAAATGAGCGGCTATCAAAGAAAACAGATGGCCCTTAATATCTACCCAGCATTGTTGCCTGTGCTGTTCCACCCCTGACCTCCCCATGGGCCTAAGAGAAAGACTGCCTTTTAGTTCCAGCAGCAACCACAATTGGGCTTTCATCTCAGATAGGAAAAAAAGACTGAGATTTCCTCTCTAAGTAAAAGAAAAAAAAATTTAAAAAATCAATAGCTAATTGAATCGCATTGAATATTATTAGAACACAGTGATAATTTTTTTCCTTGTTTGTAAGGCTCCTGGGCTATCATCAGCAATAGCTGCTCTGACTTCTACTTGTATACAGCTTGTATAAAAATCCTTACACCAAGATGCAGTGTCCGGTCAGCTGCTCTGGAGAGGAAGCAGAAGCAGATCATGACCCACCAGCCTGCTGCCTGTGCCAGCTCCAGGAGCAACCCCATGCTGTCCCACCTGCTCCCATAGCCCATCAGGCCCCAGTAATGCCAGAAGGATGGCAGCCACAAGAATTCCAGTTCCTCCTGCTCTTCAAGTCACAGAGGAACAGGTTGGCAAAACAGAAAGGGCATCAGTCTTCAGCTAGCTTGAGTGAACCCAGACACAGAAAGCAAATCTAGAGAAGGTGATAGGGAAAACATCAAATCCAACCCAAGTATATACATGTCTTTCATGTTTGGTGCACAGAAACAAATTGCAACTCAGACTTTTAAAATATGTGGGTTTTTTAAAAAAATCTTGCATAATTTCACTATTTGTATTTTTTTTTTTATTATTGTTTAGTCCCTATTTCCTTGGGCAACGACAGCAGTTTGGTTTCATATGCAGGCTGTAGCAGCAGCTCAAAATGCAAACTTCCAGAGGAGCCTCTGTCACTTAAAATGCAAACTAAGCACAAGTAAAACTCATAGAATAATTTATTCTTAAAAGAAAAGGAAAACAAGTTAAAGTAAACAGCAGAGCTCAAGGGCAGATACTAGGTCAGATTACGATAAGTGCATAGATTTTACTACCCAAAAAAATCCAAAAGTAAATAGCAGCTACCAAACACAACATTCCCAAACCTCCCTGTGCCAGCAGGATAACTACAGAGGCAGTGCTGGTGCAAAGAAAGATACTCTCCACTTCATATCTGAGCCATAGAGCAGTCTAGTCCTCTAAAAAGATTTATGTTTCTGATGGAGTTGTCTGAATAGTCCTACACTGTTCTTCTGCCTACCTTGTTTCAAAAACCCAGTATGGAAGAGTCTGACTTGTGCACAGAGGGACTACATTTCCCCTGCCATTTACCTACCAGCTACTCAACCTGAACTTTTACACAGCACTGAAAGCTCAGAGCACACAGTTTTGATACCCACCAGTGCTTGTTTAGTTGTTTTTTTTTTATTTACACCTTCCCCCACCGCTCAAAAAAGAGAGACCCGAACAGATATGGATCTCTAACCTTTGTCCCTGTGCAGGCAAGAGCAAACAAAACTCTTCTTTGGAAGCTCAGGCTGAATATATCAAGTCCCTGTTTGGACAGGGATTCACAAAGAAGGACAAAAATAAAACAAAACCAAAACAGGAAAGCAGGACAGGCCTTAACGTACTAAAAGCTAACGTGTGGATTTTTTTTAGTATATATTTCTACTTCTCAGAGATCTAAAAAGCTGTTAATGGTGTTTTTCAGACTCTCAAACCATTGGAAAGGGGTATTCTCCAGATATTCCTCTCTTCTACCAGATAGTTTGAACAAGGGGGGAAAAAAAGTATTGAGAAGGATCCTGAGTATAAGATGAACTCAAGCAGGAGGAGGCTCCTTCATGTTCAAATTATATGCAACACACAAAACATCATTTTTTTTCCATGTTTGGAAAAACAGTACGCAAATTCTCTTATTAAAGAAATCAGACTTGAAGGAAGTACTTATTTAGCAAGAGAAGAAATATTGGGGGGTGGGAGAGGATGTAGCCATAACATCCCAGTATAAAATCAGAACAATTTACCCTTCTCGAATAGTGAAACAACCCTGTATCTTTCATCCCTCACCACAAATAAATTAAAAAAAAAAAAAAAAAAGGCTGTTGTTCTCTTTGAAATACAAATACGTTGCTTTTATGACTGATTATCTCAAGTTTTACAGCATGACTGTCTGGAAAACCCTTTGATAAGAAGTAAAGAAGTAGTCACCCTTTCGTATACACAAAACACCAGGACTAGGGAGAAGAAAGGAGATTTCCGAAAGGAGCAGAGGACAGGCAGCAGGACAAAGGCAGCAAGAAGAGAGAGAAACGACCCACCAGCATTTCTGCTGATGCTTCCCACAACCTTTCCTAAGCCATCCAGCCATTTCCACTCACAGTTGGTCCCTCTCACCCTAGGGATCTCAGTTCCTGCTCCCAAGAAGCCACAGCTTCAAGGGGAGCCAGCAGAGGTTTTGGGGGGCAAAGCAAGGCAGGGGTGCACACACCCTCACACTCACGGAGCATGAAAGGGGCTAGTGCCTGCCACCCTCTCACACCTGTCCCTCAACTCCACAGCCCTGGCTTTGAGCAGGAAAAGATGAACATTTCCACATCTTGCAAACAATAGTGTCTATCTTATAACTACTGCAGTGAGTGGATTAGGGATGAAAAGGAAGGCTCCTGCCTGTGTAACAGGTTGCTCACCAGCTCGCATCATGGGCATAAGTGAGACAGGGCAGGGGAGATATCTGAATGGGTTCCAATTCTTTAGCTGAAGGTGCTCAGTTGAGGGCTGAACCTGCGATTCGAGATGGGAACAGTGGCCCTGCACAGGCACTGGGTCATTGCTAGTGACCCTCTACAGGCAGCCCCTGTTCCCACATTCCCACTACTACTGCATTCTGCCTCCCCATGGCTTTTCACCCCAGCCTGCCTGGGAAGTGAACTCTCCTGCAGCCTTACTGCCTGTATGCCGACTAGACAGGTTTAAGAATATCCCATCGCCATTTTGCTCAAATTCATGAAGATTTGAATTCAAGAACAAACATGTAAAGTTAATGTCTCAAATCTAAGACTCAGGAATACCAACCAGCCCATCTAATGACCTCTGCTTCTATGTGGATAATAAAATCAGGAAATATCAATCCATGATTCAGGGTCAGGGACTCCTAAGGCCACTTAGAAAACCTTTATGAAGAACTACTAAGTATTCCTCCAGAGACAGTTTCAATAAGAAGCTGTTTCAAACATCTTTGTTTGCTCTGAAGACCGTTTTACTTTTCCTATTCAAAAGTTGTTTCTGTAATACATAAATTACATTTTACTACCAAGTTTAATCCCAAACTGAAGCAGCATGCACTGCTTTGCACTGACTAGAGGGCAAAGAAAGAAACCCTGTCCCCCTCTGCTACTTGCCATTTTGGGAGGGGGAGAAGCAAGGAGGTCTGTATTTTAATGAAAATACTCAGGAGGAAAAGTAAAAACTAAGCAGAAGAAGCTCTGCTGATGGATGTTGAGCCCATACCAATGCATACCTAACTCCACAGCCCACATGGCTCAGCAGTTTAGAGGGGAATCCTTTTTTCTTTCCCCACTTACCACAAAACAGTGCCATCATCTAAAACTAAAAGTCCTGGATCCCCGCAGTGTAATTTATGGGTTTTATGTACGTAGACATTTTAACAGAGCCTGCAGGATAAGTGACTGCAATTTACACGGCTTCCAACATTTTTTCAGGATGGCTGAATAGCACTGTCTGTCCAAGCTGTTACACTGCAGCAACCTATTTAAGCGTTAGCTTCATGTAGTGCGATAACAAATGACGCATCTGAAGCAGTCAACATTTGAATTCCAGGACAGAGCAGCCTATGCTTTGCTGTCTAGCTATCAGAAAGGTACCTGGGATGGGCATTTTGCAAGTGCTAAACGTCACAACAAACCAGGAGAAAAAAAAAAATATTACCAGGCGTTCCATCTCCTGCTCCCGAAGTCGCTCTTCCCTCTGCCTCCTGTGGTAGTCCATGAGGTCTTCTCTTCCTGAAATTGAGCTGATGCTGTTCTTCCGCTCTCGCATGGACGTTTGCAGAGAATTTGGCATCTGTCTGTAACTTTCCAGATCTGGGTCATCAAGTTCCATGGAACTGGTGGAAAGGTTTCTTCGGACAGAGAACGACCTGTCAAAATCCACTGGGGAGAAAGAACTACTGGGACTTGTTCCTGAGAGCCCAAGTCTATCAAAATCATCAGGCAAATATGGGGAAGAAGGTGCTAAAAGCATTTTTTTAGCAATTCGAGGGCTTGGAGGAACACTAAGAGTTGAACTGACATAGGGATTACTCCCAGAGACAGAGTTTGCATGTGGTGAAACCCCTGAGCTGCAAGAAGAAAAATTCAGGTAATTATCAGCATCTAAAGCATTCTGAGGTAGATCTTTTTCTCCAAGTTTTTTCCTTTTACTATTACCCAGAGAGCTTCTGGGGGGCAAACTTAACGGCACCAGCTGGTTTTCTGTTGATTTATAAAGTCTGGGTAGGGAACGACTGTATGCTCCCATATGACTTAGAGATCCACCAGAGTACTTCCTAGGCCGTGAACCCAGAGTTTCCATCATCACATCCTTGTACTTAACTGGCTTTATGTGAAGGGCCAGGTTGTTTTCAACATTCATCCTCCTACCTTGCTTTGGGCTAGAAGGCATGCTGGCTGCCCCCGAATTGCTCGCAGGTGAAAGCACCAGCTCGTTCCCCGAGCTTCCATTCCACATAGTCAGAAGAGAGCCTGAGATCTTCTTTGTCTCCAGCATTCCTGGGAAGTAGATGTTGTCATAAGATTTATTTTTCTGACTGTACTTTGAGTAGTGAAACTTATCCACATGTCCAAGGGATCTCTCATTTTCTCTGCTGGCTTGAATATCAAAGTCTGTCCTTCCTACATTGTACCCGCTGAGGGATGGTGACGCACCTGATATGGAACCCAAATGCTTTACAGAGATGCTTTTATCTGGAAGATATGGGCTTTCACAGGGGAACTGCTTGCCTCCTTGAATTTTGTTAATAGAGTGTGTATTCTTAACACTGGAGGGAGGATTAGGTTTAACTGGCATAGGTTGTGAAAGGGTTAAGTAAGAGCCAGCATAGTCCCCGTTGGTTTTAAATTTGAGAGTTGATGAATATTTCTTCGTACTGAGGTTTTCCATAATATCCTGGAGACCATTTTCAAGGGAATTTGCCACAGAACCCTTTCCCAAACTAGCATTTTGTAACTCCATCTGGTTTTGTGCGTGGCTATACTCTGCCATAATCTTACTGGAATCTGTAAAGAAGACAAAACAAGAAGAAAAATTTTTTAGCAAGTAAGTAGCCTCTTGCATGTGCATGCCTTCACATTAACTTAAAAAGAACACTTTTTGGAGTAATTACTGTGCTTGTAATAAAAGGTGGGAATGCACAATTTTCCCATCTCTGTTTTTGCAAAACATGAGAGACTGAAAAAGGTAGAGAGACATCACCAAATTCATACCACAAACCAGCAACACACTTGGAAAGATGCTATACTCTTTCTGTGCTGTTCTATCCATTGCAGGAGTCTGTGGGTTAGCCTTTATTATTCTGAGCCCCTTAGGATGTCCATGATGTAAGGAAGCATTACTGTCCTGATGTATTACAGCTGTGGAACTGAGGCTCAGGGAGAAGATGCAAAGCAGACAGCAGAATGAAGAACCAAACTCAGGTTTCCCAGGGCCAAGGACATAAGATATTGCTCTGGATCACCTCTTCTTTTAACCTGTGCAGCTAGTGCATCCGAGCCCAACATACTAATGAGCTCAACTCAAAGCTCAGTAAGAGTTTGTCACCCTTTTGCTTACCCTGTGCATTATCCTGCAAGGCCTAATGGGAAAGTACAAAATCAAGGCACGTTTTTTTCAAGGTGTTTCAGCTCATTGCTCTTAAAATACAAAGCTGTAACTACATCTGCAAAGGGCACTCTGGTTAAAAGATAACCTGAAGGAAGTATAATGCTAGGCTCCACGACTTCATTCAAAACAACAAAACCACATGACTGTTAAAAACACTGATGGGGGTTAAGGTTACAGGTCCTAATGCTTCATGTTCAGAACTACAATTTATATTCTGGAAGGTAGATGTTATTGTTCAGTGATGTGTCAAGCTCTAGCCTACAGTTCTGAGCTCCACTTTGCCAAAAGCAAAGAATGGAATTCAGCTCCTGACAGTGCCGGTCACTGCAGGAGATAAACAGGACCCCCAGCAGGCTTACACTTAGACCTCAGTTGATGTAGATGTGACATTATTTAACATTTACAGCAGCTCCTGGGATGTGCTAGGCTGTGCTTCAAACTAATAAAGGACTGGAGCGTCAGTTCCTGCAGTGCCAGCGAGTGTTGATTCTGAAAATAAGGGTCAGCTCTGGGATTTACTCTTGGCTCAGTCACATTTCACCTGTGACTTCAGCCACCTCATGAGAAACCTAATTTCAGCTTGTCACTCAGCAGGGACACCTAATGTGCAAAGTGCCCTTAAAATCCTTGGAGGCAATATTTTAGTCCTCTTCCAAGTGCCACTTCAGGCAATTATAAGAACCTAGAAACAAAACTTCTCATTCCTGCCCCCCAGCAGAGTTCATATAATCTGATTTCACTGATGATCACTATGTTCAGATATCTAGTGGAAAGTGGCAATGCATTCTTCACCCAAGTCCTTGTTCCTGGGACCTTTCTTGCTAATAAGACAAAACCCCATGGAATTCATTACAGTCCAAAGCATAAACAAACCTCTGTTGCAGAGGCTTCCTCTGTGCAAACAGCGCTAAGTTCAAGTACATAACACACAGTCTCCTAAATTCTTAAGGAAAAAGACCCCATAACTTTAAGAACAAAGGTAACCATCACTAATAATAGAACTGAATAGGCAGAAGATAAAAGGAGCCAGCATTACAGAACACACACACACAAACCCCAAAATTAAATCAAACACCTTCTTGAGCACAGTGGACCTGGCTAAGCAGCTGTTATTTACAAGCTCTGGTAGTGGCCAAAAACATTAACTTGCCCCTTCAAAACTAAGCCTCAAGTTTACTACTACACATAATTTAATATTTTTGTACTGGGTGTGATTATGTGATTTATACTATATTTCTAATTTTAACACATCTGTTATAATGACCCAGCTATCTAAGTTGCCTTTGAACCAGGGAGTTCAGAGAGTCCTCCTCACACTTTGAGCAGTGAAACTGCAGTTTATTATAATAAGACATTTTACTTGGCACATTTTAACTACTTTCATAAATTTTGATAACAGCAATAATGAAGTTCAAATGAAAAAAGGAGAAGCGTGACCCGCATTCAAAAGAACTCGTCTGGACAAGACAACATCATCTGGAAAATCAAGCATTCATCATATTAGTGGTGTTTTAAGGAAGAATAATAAGATGTAGAAGTTATTTAAGAGCACGGATATAAAGCACAATGTATATGCCTTCTATACTTAGCCTTCCATTGTGGAACTGAACCGAACTTCCACCTTCACCTTTCTTTCTCCTCCTCTCTTCCAAATCTCTCTTAAATTTGAAATCTCATCTCATATCAAAATTGTACTGTCCAAACCTTGACCTGAACACTGCTGAAGTTCAAATATTTTTGCATAAATTCCACTGGCTCCTCTATAAATAGCTTAGCAGACACGTTAATAGGACATTAATAATTGTTCATTACTCTATTGCTACACCACTAGGGCACATTTAATCCTACAAAGACTGGATGTGTTTGCCAAAAAACAAGTTAGTTCATGGAAACTTGCATGCCTGTTGACCACAGCAGTGAAGGGTTCATTGTACTTGAAATCCAAACAACTACAGTAAGTAAAGTGTGACGATACCTTCATGTAGCCACTCAATTTCAGCTTTTCTCTACTACACCTTATACCAGCTCCTCTGCATTTATTGGTTCCAGCACCACAGTGCCCGCAATCATATGGTTAAATCCCAACCGGATGACAGCACATGTTTAGATGAAACGTAGCTGCTTCCCACAAACCAGATCTTGTTTGTTTTGTTTATTTTTAGGACAATGTTTGGGTAGAGACTTCATGAATATGCCAGGATGCATTACACATCCTGGCTGATGCTGTCTTGCATGCAGCTTTAGAGACTGAGGCCGGGAGCACTGGGACATGACGTGCCCTGAACCCATCCTGCATCCAGGTCAGCCCCAGTGTTCGCACACAGCACAAGGGTCCTCTGTTCAGCAAAGTATTTGCTGCCTGGAGCTACAGAAGGAAATTCTTCCAGTTTTTTATATTCTCTTTTTTTCCCCCCCGTCATTCCTTTTCTTCCTCTCCCGAGTGGTTTAGCTGGGGGTCACTGATATCTACTGCAGCCAGGCATTAAACTGAGGGGGGAGGGTTGGCTGTCTGCGGCGTATCCAGCTGTGGCCTTGTTCTGCCTGGTAAATGGAGTTAGGCATGGAACAAGAACAGAGTGCTGATCTTATCCATTAAAGGGCCAAAATCAAATCAGAAAGGCTGGAAGATCTCAGTACATTTACAAACAAACTTCATTTTAATTTATTACCTGATCCAGCATTCTGAAAGGAGGAGAGGTTACTTCTGTTCGGCATCATATTTGTCTTCTACAGGACGGTTAAAACAACACTAATTAGAGTCAACCAGATAAATTATGACCTGCAAATAAATAACAAAAGAAAACAAACAAACATTGTGTTAAGTGCATTCTGAGAACATTTTTGAAGCATATAATGTAGACAACAATTGGCTTTTCTTAAGGTGAAATTACACAAGACAACGCAAAAAAAAAAAAGAGTTAAAAAGATATTTGGAAGGGACTCTTTGTGCTTAATGTGGAGATTGTGGAGAAAAAACCACCAAAACAAACACCTGTCTGCTACTGGTTTATCAGTTTAAAAGTACATATAATTTGATTTGATAATCAGCTATTATCTATGATCCTCACTCTCTACAGGCAGTTACTAGTCACAGCTCCTGAGTTTTGTCTGTGATCCTGTGGCTTCCTTAAGAAATCATTAACAAGGTTGGACTTTGTTTCTGAAGACTTTATTTTTGAAAGCCCATGGCCTAGTTTCAGCCAATGCAACACCAGCATCCTGTAATCATGAACAAACCTATGCAGAACCAGGTGTGTGATCCAAAACACAGAAAATGTTTTGGCATACAATGATTTCTGAGTTTCCAAAGAAGCCAGACTAGGAATGCAAAGAGATTCTTTAAAGTTTGTTTAAAAAAAACCCAAAAAACAACAAAAATTATATGGCTACAGGAGAAGCTTGGCTTAAAAGAAATGCCAAAATTAAATTCCATCCGCTAAAAACTAAAATGAAATCTAAATCCAAATAGAAGATCTCTAGTGAGTTGATCTATTAAAAGATTTATTTTTTTTTTTATACACACATCTGTTTTTAAATGGTCGGAAAAAAAAAATTTAAATTGCATCAAGTGACAAAATTAATGGCGACCATCTGTAGGTCCTCTGGGCTTTAACTCTGGACAAGCAAATAGAAATGCATCAGTAAAACAAGTGAAGAATGGAGACAGATGTCTGGGGTTGTCTAGAGACAAGCCACCTATTTAATTAACCACAGTCATCACAGCCCCAAGGTTCCAGGTTTCTGGTGCACAGACTTTCTGTGCCATGCTTTTTCATATTAGTCTCCTGGGATGATAGCCCTGGGAGAAGGGAGCTGACTGCTGATCCTTGCAGAGGGAGGCTCCTTTATTGTGACCTCTGGCTTTTCCCTCATCTGCTCCTCACAAACTGCTCTCCCAAAGGGAAGCCAGTCCCCGTCCTTTTGCTCTCTTCCCCTAGGAATCCCTCTGTGCTGGTCTCACTTTGCAGTGCTTTTTCTTTCTGTGCAGAGGTCACTTCTTAGTCCTAAGGGGAGTTTCCACCCCACCAGGCACCTCCTCCCCCTCACAGTGAGAAGTGGCCCTCCTCCAAGATCACACAATCGACCATTCCCCAAAAACAGCACTGCTCCTCAAGGAGCCAGGATAAGGAAAGAGATCCCTGGAGCACCACACTTCCTGAGGGTTCTCACTCACCATGTCCACTCTCTCCACTATCACAGGGCTGCAATTTTTCCAAAGCAGATGGGGGAAAAGAACCTGGACAGCAGAGAGCTTTTAATCCCAAGTTTCATGTTCAACAGGTTATTTTATTGACATGAAACATTTACCATCCTTTTTACCTCACTGAGTCTTCCACCCCACAGACAAACTCCTTCCCTAATTCCTCCCAGTTTGCCTCAGCTCCTCCAGACTCAAAACCCGCCTAGCATTCCAGGAGTCTAACTTTGCTGGAGCAGGTCTGGGAAACTGCCCAGGGACCCCTGGCAGGGCTGTGGCAACAGGCAGCTGACCCCAGCAAGAGGTAACAGAGGTTCTCCCACTTGTCTGCATTTCGTCTGCCTTCCAAACGTGAAGCACTGGGACACAAATCCAGTTAATACTGCCAATTCATTGCCATCTTGGCATATTGCTTGGGTAATCTCTATTAAACATATTGCACTTCAAGCCCAGAGATCCCCAGAAAACAATCAGAACTTTAACTTCTCTAGAACATGTTCAAGTTGACACACAAAACTAGTGACTCTCAACATTTCACCCTGTTCTGCAAAAAAAGTGTCACTGTATCATTGATCAGGAAAAAACAAAATATGGGCAACTTGGAATTAAAAGACAGAAGAAAGGGTCAGTTAAAAAGAAAGGAAGATATAATTGCACTTCCTGAATCTCTAACATTGCTGCTTTATATTCAGATCACCAAATTTATCTCGTGAGATGAAAACTATCACTTAATCAATGTGACAAACATTAAGAAGAGCACAGCTGGAAGGGAAGGGTTTCTATGCAACTGAAAATTCAATCTTCAGTTCAGTTTGATGAACACCTGGGTTTGCTAATAACTAAAAGGAAAAATGTCTTTTTTAAGGTTAAATATTTATATGGTTTCAGTTTGAGTTTGAGAACTCATTACACATCTCTTTTCTAAGGGATGAGAGATCAGAGAAGTCATCACCTAGTAATAATTGAATTTGGGGGGGGAGGGGAAAACTTTCTAAAAACTCTCCACTGCGAGCAAAAAAAGAATTAATTAATGAATTAATGAGCTAAGATAACAAACAGCTCAAAATCCACAGCATATCTGCTCTCGTGAAATCATATGCTTTCAGATGAGCTTATACAGAGCCTCCAACAAGGCCTCCAGCAAGGCTGTCTCTCGTTACAGAGCACATGCCACACTCTGCCTTGTCTGGAACGAAGTAAAATTATTTCATCTGGGATTTATAAAGTCATCTGAAGTGAATGTATACAGCATTACCAATCATGTTTCATCTCTACAGAGCCCAGGCCAAATTAAGTTTTGTTCCGCTAACGACCAGAAGAAACAGTGATTCACGACTCAAACAGGCAGCAAGTCTAACAAAGGATTCCAATTTTAAGACATTATAACACGAGGTAGCTCTACAGTAAAAACTCTTTCCCTTGTGCAGTGGTTTAACCCCAGCTGGCAACTCAGCCCCACCAGTGGCTCACTCAGTTCCCCCTCAGGATGGGGGAAAGAATCAGAAGAGTAATAGAAGGAAAATTCATGGATTGAGTTAAAAGACAGTTTAATGGGTAAAACAAAAGTGACACAAAAGGCAAAGCAAACTAAATCCCCAGGAAAGTAGGGTTCCATCACACGTAACAGTGACTTGGGAAGAGAAATGCCATCATTCTGAATGCTGCACCCCCTTTTTCATTCTTTCCCCAGCTTTATATGCTGAGCATGTTTCCACGTGATGTGGGATAAAACCTGGGTAAGCCTGTCACAGCTGCATTCCCTTCAAACTTCTTGTGCTCCCCAGCCTTCTCACTGGCGTGGCATAAGGAATTGAAAAGTCCTTGACTTAAAAGAAACACTGCTTAGCAAAAACTATAAACAATGACGTGTTATCAACATTATTCTCATACTAAACCCAAAACACAATGCTGTAACAGCTACTAGGAAGAAATACCAGCCAAAATCAGGACACTTTGGCTTAGGAGCCTAAAGCTGCAGCTCAACCAAGCTACAGGTACAGCTCTTACACAGCAGTTAGTCCATAGATTTTTCACACCTTCAACAAAATTCAGCATCCAGAGATTTTTTTTTTCCCATAGTATAGCACACCTCCGTGCATGAACAGACTGTTCCATTACCAAGCTGATTTACCTTTTTCCTGCATAATTTGAGGACAATGTACTTGCTCCTGATTAAATCAAGTCTTTGTTTTCCCCCCTCATGATTTACTTTGCTTATTTACAAACAAAAGTCTTGATAGGCTCAATCTGATGGCAAAGTAAAACTCACAGGGATCTACTGTTTACCTCCAAAACACTTAGGTGTAAACCCATCTTTCCCCAACCCCTTGAAGCCCCCTGTCAAACTAAAACAATATATTCACAGAAGGGCATCTGCATAATTTGGTGAGATTCTGTACCCACTAACTACTGAATGGATACATCCCTAAGAGAGAGCAAAGCCATCTCTGCCAAAAACTGCACAACTCAGCAAAGCTGTTAAGGGTCACCTTAAATATCCTTCTTCATTTCCACCTACCCCACAACACAGTACATTAGACCCCAAAAACCACAGCTAGTTTCCTGCCAGCATAGCCCTGAAATCTGCTCAGTCCCTGACTTTTCACAGTGTAAGCCCTGCAACACACAGGTTCCTGCATGCAAGTGAGCACAAGGTCCTGGTTACAGGCAAAGGGTGTTTCAGTTCCTAAAACTCAGTTTGGCACCTTCAGCAACACTAAATAAGTTCAAAATCAAATATCTGTGAATCAGATTTGACTAAGTCACTCTCTTGCAATCCTGCAGGTTTCCGATGTGGAAAAGGGAGTGGTACAGGAAGTCGCTCTTATGGCTTACCTCTTCCTCTGACAAACTATCGTGCTGGATATTGGAGAAGGAGCAGAAATAAAACAATACAACAGAAAACACCCCAAATATCTTTACTCCCCTCATAAACCGCATCTATTTTCCTGAAATAACCACCCCAGCAACTCCAAAACCTGCACCTAAATATGACATTTTTAACCATTCTGTCTTACTGTTAAAACATGATTCTCTCTGATAAGGATTGATGTTGTAGGCATTGTCACATCAATTGCTCTTTCCAGTAGACAGATGTAATCATTTTAATCAGATCACGACAGCTGACAATTTTAAATGCACATCGAAAATGAAAACATTCATTACCATGTAAATGTTATGGTTTGGTGACTACAAATTGAGATTTCAGCCATTGGTATAAGAGACACCAACTACTGAGTGTGTCCAAATAAAACTGACAGGGGAAAAGTTGAAGCTTTATAACTTTTGGTCCATAATAGGTACTCTTACCTGAAATTGAAATTGTGGAAGTACACATTTCAATGAATTTAACCTTATTCCTATGCATTTGGTAGGACAAGAGACTAGATCACCTACTCATACCATATTATTTTAGTAAACATCACTGCCTCCTCCTTATCTTACAGTCACACAAACCACTGTTTCATCTGGACTAGTTCACCAAGAGAAGTTAAAGGAAGAATGAGAGTTAATTCTTTTCTGCCCAAACAAAAGCTACCAACAGGCAGAAACATACTACAAGAGATCTCCATTAAAACAATTAACTCCTTTCTTCACGCAGAAAAACAGGGCTGGCAGAGGACAAGCCTAACGCCAGTCATGTGCCTCCTTTCCGTCTTGGTACCTTTCTGGTAGTTAAGCTAAAGAGTCTGACCAATGACTGGCTCATCTCATGACAGTAATGACAAGCTCCCTGGTATCATTCTGATGCTATTTCATTAACTCCTTTCCTACTGAAACTGTGAGCATGCTCAAAAGATCTGCAGGCTGAGACTTTAAAATTTCACACAGAGTGGCAAATAGAAAGTTCTGCTGGTGGCTGGTGGGCTGTGACTGCTTACATCTCATTATGCAGACTAACAAACAAACAACCACTAACAAACCAAACATAGCTGGTGTAGTAATATCTAGATCAATATAATTCTCACTCCTGAAGCCCAAGAAATACAGACTTTCTTCATCTAAAATTTCAGGAAGGGGATGGAGTGCAAAACAATTTATATCCAAATTCACACCATAAAGGAACAGAAATTGTCACTGTACAAGAGCATGAAGACCTTAAACAAAAGTTTCTCCTTTTTCCCATCCTACTTGACATGATCAACTTGACTCTGGAACACCCCTAACAAATTCTATGAGAGCTTGCCATAGGGAAGTAAGGGAAGCAGGTAAATAAGGCCTAGAAAATCTAAGCAATTAGAAAAACTAATTAGAACAGCTTCAAGGATCACCTACTCTTTTTTCTTTCTTTCTTGGATGTTCTTACCATTTTGCCCCACCTATTGCATTTTCCCACTCTTTCGGGCAAATTTTTCCCACGATCTGCTTTCCTCTGTGCTGATTTCTTTCACTGCCACTTTGTGCCTGTCACTTCCTTTCGATAATCAGTTCTCTCCAGTGCCCCCTTATTCTGACAGTTTCTGTCTCTCGTTTCGTTCTTCCATTTCTCCTCAATTTGTCTCCTTTCCAAAGTGCTTGCCCCATATTTCCAAATGTCCCCTCCAGCTCTTTAACGCTTCTTCATTTTCCAGCACTCTCAGGGCAGCAAGCATGCCCCCAGACTAAATACTTCTCATCACACTTGCTTGGCAAAACCCACCATGACAGTGATAGCTCAAGTGGCACCCGCTGTGGCTGCTGTGCTACCAAGCCATGGGTCTTCTTGCACAAACACAGGACAGCATTTATGAGCAAGTCCCAGGACTGCGTTCCTTGAGCAAGGAATACGGGTACTATACCTGCAGTTACACCATTTACTCTAATTAAGGAAGTTAAGTAAAATGGTTCACTTAAAAACTGACCCCACCTGCATGAGATTTAAGTAAAGAAAAACCAAGCTTGGTCACACTTATGGAGTTCACTCTACATAACGCTCTCTGGAAGACCTCTTTTGTACAGGAGAAGACTCCCCTTGGATTTCTGTGGCATCTTAGATGTGCTCCACTGGTCTAAAACAAAACCTAAATGAACGGCACCTGCTCTGAATACCCAGAGCAGGGCATCATCTTATAGGTAGTCATTTAATCTAATGGGAAACATTGCTTCCTAGGCTGACAGCTACTACGCATCAGAATCAACTGTTTTAAGAAATTAAAATGGCACTCCATGTGCAGTGAACACAGCATTAACAGTCACCAGCACTTTCCCCCATCCACTTTGCTTATTTCAGGTTTTCTCTGGATCTTCCAGCGAAAAAGACAAAAAAAAATCTTCCTGTCCAAACCCCTTTAGTCCCTCTGATCCAACTCCAGCCTCAAGATGGGTCTGCAATCTTTACCTCACCCATTCTCAGCTTCCTATCTACAAACAAAATACTTCAAATTTTTCACGATGGGCTTTGTTCCTTCCCAACAATGGTCTACTGGTGCTTTTACCTACTTTCAAGGAGCTGGTTGATAACTGCATCTGATAAGTGTAGACAATAACTGATATGGAAAACATTGCTACTCTTCCCCTCCTGCTTGCTGGCAAATATTTCCACTCCCTCAGTAAAAACCTTGACACACAAGTGAGTCCATTTAGCATTTGTCAAAATGGAAGGGAAACATATTGCTGGTGTGCAAAAGGAAGTGTGTAAAATTAACTATCTAGAAATGATAGAGTATTACTATTTGACAGCCCGAAAAGAATCTCTTTCTCTGTTATCCTCTCAGTTCAGACTACCCCTCCCCATGACAGCAAAGGTAGGCACTCTCCCATCTTCTGATTACTTCATCTTCTATCTTTCCTACATTGCTTCCTTCTGCTGTGGGAAAGCAATCCCATCCTCATCCTTTGAAATTCCATTTGGTACTATCATCCTCCAATGTTAATACCTTATCTTTGGTGACATTATCCATGAGACTATAGCGAAAGGAAAAACTGAGAAGTTCATCAACATGAAAACTTGCAAAAAGGGCCACTCCCCTGTCCCTCTTCCCCCAAAAGAGAGGGAACATGCAGCACAAAGATGAAATATTCACCATGTTCTGACTGGCAAAATATTCACGCAGATGCCCTGGAGATGCAGACACAGAGAATTTGGACACGTGCAGAGTCAAGGCTCAGAGACAAGATGACAGGTTGACAAGATGAGCATTTGGGGGAAAAGGAACTGGTGACAAAAGCCATGTGTTCGAGATCACGCAAGCACTGTGGCAGGAGCAGAAAGCCCATCTCTTGAGCCTCTATGCAAGCACAGTCAGTCTATTTACACTTCTGCACAGGGGGAAATTCCTCAGGCAGCTTTGGAGCAGGAGGAGTGGGGGCTGTAGTTTTCATCCCGTTCCTACTTTTGCTGGTGGGCAGCAGGTATCTTTCCGAGAAAGCTCGGATCTCCAAGCTGAATTCACCGCCGAGCGCCCGGCTCCCAGCGCCACGGAATCCCACCCCGGCTGCTGACAGGGCTACACGAGGGGGGACTTACGAGCTCTAAATCTGTCAGGGGAGACCGAGTCCAAAACCCTCGATTTCCGTCCGCAAACCGATCAGCCGTAACGCCGGGTTCCTGTTGCTAAACTCCAGTGATGCCGAGACGGCATCCATCACCGGCTCAGCCCCAGGAACCCATCCCCGCCGGGCACGGCAGCCCTCGCACAGCCGCAGGAGCCTTTAAAAGCCACCAGCCGAACAAAGGAGAGCGGACAAAGAGCCCTGTCCCACGTCTTCCCTTCTATCAGGTACACTACCGACGATGGAAAACCAAACCAAGCCAAGCCAAGACAGCCCTGCTGTACCTCCCTTGCCTTCTCGGACCACGGACGCGCGGAGACGGATGCCCCCGCCACCGCCCGGGTCAGAGGCTTTGTTCATCGGAGGGGACGCGACAGAACCGGGGAGAACACCCGGACGAAGAGGGAGGGAGAAGCGTCCGGCGACGAAAGGGACAACGGGGGGAGCCCCGTCTCTTTTAGCTGCGGGGTCCCTGCTGAGACGGGCGGCAAGCGAGGGACCCCGCCGCCCCCACCCGTCAGACGTGCGAGGGAGCCGGAGGCGAGGAGGTGGCACAAACTCCCCTAAAAGTAGCCAAAAACCGGGGACGACTGCGAGCGGCTGAGCCGGCGTCAGCCCGGGCTCTGCGCGCTCGGGAGGGACCCTCTCCCCACGCCCGCGGGGCTCCGCCGAGAGCGGCGCCGCCGCTGCCCGGGTGGGCTTCATCCACCCCGCGGGACGGCGCTTCCCCCGCACTCACCGCCGGCTCCGGCCGCCGCCGCTCCCCGCGCATCCCGGTCCCGCTGCCCGCCCGGCTCTGGGAGCGCCGCCGCCGCCCCCGGGAGCCGCCCCCCGCCGCAGTGCCCGCCCCCCGGCGCGGCCGGGGCACCCCCGCGGGCGGAATGGTTCGCTCCCCTCAGGCCGGGGTCGCGGGAGCGGGGCGGCCGAAGGGCAGCCGGGGTGGGGGTGTGCGCGGGGAGGGGGTAGGCGGGTGAAAAGGGGGAAAAAGCGAGCACAGGGATGTCCCCGGAGGGGCTACTGCGGGCTCTTCACGATCCATAAATATGAGTCGCCAGGCAATTTCCTGCCCGCGAGATTAGCTGAGCAAACAGGGCGGCGCTGGCAGGGCGCGGGCCCGATTTTCCGTGCCCAGGGCTGTGGCTGCGTTTACCTGCGCTCGCCCGCCACCTCATCTTCCTCTCTTCATCGTCTCCGGTGAAGCAGTTTTACAGAAGGGGCTGCTCTCCGCCCTCCTGACTCCGGAGCGGAGCCGGGTTGCCTCCTTGCCCTGGTTAGGGTGTCCCTGCCGCTCACCCAGCCCGGGTCACACCCTGCTGCCACCTGCCAGAGGCGTCCCCCGATTCAGTCTTACCTGAGAAAAATACACCTGTGAATGCAGGTGTGCGCACACAGACACACGTGTGTGTATACACACATGGGGATCCCAAAGGACCCCCATCCAGGTCCCATGCATCAGCGAAGGATGCACGCAGGTGGCAGCTGCCACCACCAGCATTTCGCTGTCCCAAATTGGACAATGGGCTGGTGAACCCGTCTGGCCCTTACTGGAGGGGTTTTCACACCAAAGCAAGCCTACGAACCAGCACCGGCTCGGCAAAGCATATCTGCCAGATCAGCGCATCTCACCCATCGCGTGTTTGGCAAGTGCCTGGGGATGCCAGTCTGGACCATTCAGGGTTCCTGGCTCAGGAGGCTGCTCAGTGACAGAGGCAGCGAGGCTGACCGCTGGGTTGCAGCTGTTGCAAGGGAAAGAGGACAAAGCCTCCAGAGATGTGTCATGCCGTCCCTGGGATCGCTGGGTGCTGGGAGTCACAGGGCGTATAAGCAGCCTTGGCTTTCCAACGCTCATGTAGTGTCAGCTTGCTAAGGCAAAGCCCGGCGATGAGAGATGCGAGCCAGCCTGGAGGGTTGTGCTCAGGGCAGTGAGCCAGAGTATCCTGCCTAGCGATCTTGTTTCGTGCTGTGTGGCCTCGTCACTCTACCTTTTCCCCGTTTGTTTCTCAAAGATGAAATGCGGGCATTGCTGCACATACCTGCTGTGCAGGGGTCCTGTGGGATGAGTCAAAGCTCACACATCCCTCGGCCAGGTAAACCATTGCCGTGATTGCTGACTGTTCCCATGTGCCACGAGGAAACGGGGGCCCTTGTGATCCAGTTCCCACCTGGCATATTCCAGAGGATATTTTACTTGGCTAGAACACTTACTTTACCACAATATAAATGGTGTAAGAACTGGAATCTGTATAGTAACACCCAAAATACCAGAGAATATTAATTAAAAAAAAAAAAAGGCAAGAAACCAAACCAAAAGAAAAGCTCAACACCCTTGGCTGTCCTGATGTCTCCTGTAGTTTACATATAAAAAACCACGCTTTGAGACCACTTACTCTTCTGTCACTGCCTCCACAAACATCCCAAATGCTTCATTTATCACTAGCACTGAACCTGGCTTTTCTGTTTTGTTCACCGAACAAGAAAGAAAGAGTACACACAGTTAAAAAAAATAAAGGCAGATGCATGTAATTAATGCAGAGTTAAGAACAAGCTCACAGCTGGTAGAGGTGAGAATGACTCTTAACCCTGCCACAGCCAGAACCAAAAGCAGCCAGCCTTCCCTTGATCTCACATGATCTTCCTTTTCCTTTTAAGTGGGAAAACTCTAGATAACAGTCTGAAAAAATCTCCCTAGAGAAAACGAAGCCTAATAAAAACTGTAACTTTGCTCTTGCCGTTAAATTGTTACTCTGAGGGACTTTCGATATGCCAGCTGAAACACACCTTCAGTTAGTTCCTACTCAACACATGAGTTCCTATCAACACCTGGGTAAAGCAGACCATGTGCTTCCCCTGACACCTGTATGATGGGACAATTCTCTCTCAATAAGTGTCATCTGTTTCTTGGCAGCAAAGGAAATAAAAGTAAGGACTAAGACTTCTCTCTAGATAATAAGAGGTACTTAAAAGCAGCCATAGCTGAGCCCCTAAAATAACTTAGTAGGTTGTAATGTCTAACAGGCAAGACTCTGGCAATTTAAAACAACAACAAAAAAAACCCTGTCTTGGAATTTTTATGAGTGGGAAATACTTAAAAATTAACAAACAAGTGAAACTCCAAAAACTAAAGAGCTGAAAACTCTTGCTGAAATAAAAGCAACAATGCTACTATTAAAAAAAGTCAGGAAAAAGCATATGGAAACTGGCACAAGAGCTACAAGCCATAGATGGGTTCAACAATCCACCTAGCTAGTATAAACTGTTTTCATGGCAATTGCACAGCTACAACAACTGTGCTGCATATTATAGAGCTTTTAAAATTCTCCACCCCTCAGCATGCAAGCATGCCCAATAAAAGTTTAGTTTCCATGGTAATTCATATAAGTAGAAATCAAATGTTGGAATGTTTGCAAAAATCATGCTTTAATCAGGAGCATTGAAAATGGTAATAAAATACCATTTTATGACCATATTTCAATGTCATGTTCCTGTAAGAGGGAAGGAGAGATCAGCTGCTTCAGAACTGAAGTCACCTCTGAGCAGGCACCTACAATTACAACCTGGTCCCTTACCTTTACAGATTTTATCCACATCAGGTGTGGACATGACTGCATTTCTGTCAAATGAGCCAGAGCCCACAGCTGGGAGCTGGTTCAGGCTTTGTGTTACCTGCAGGAGGAGAGCCTGACAAAATTGGTTGAGATAAAGCTACCCGTTGATGACTGGGTGCTGTTACACCCAGTCTTTTCTTTGGTGGCAAAACTGGTCTGGTTTCTTCCCTTTCCTGCCTTAACTATTAGTTTGGGCTGCCGAATTATGGTTTGTGACCTTCCTTGGAGGGTTGATGCAGTTGTTTGTGAAAACCAGACCAAGAAAATAATCCAGGGGAAACCTCTTCCTTCCCTGCACCTTTACCCCTTCCGACAAATTTCCAAATAGTAATTGCGTTAGGGTGATTGATGAGAAGAGAAACTAATAGATCTGAGCCACTGTGCTTGAGACCAAACCTCTGCTTCTTGAACTGGCATCACCAACACACTAAAGGATAATTAAATTGCACCCTTTTTGAACAAACATGTCACAACAAACGAAATCATAAGGTTCACTGCTTTCTGTCATTTAACCAGAGCATTTTGAACCACTGTGAAAAAAACCAGCTGTTGTTCGCCATTGCAGAATAAAAATACACAATTGTTTATAGCTTGAAAATAATAACAATTGTCAGAATCAGGACTTCTAGTGAAACTTCAAAGCAAGCAGTGATTCTTCCGCTGTAACTTCCTCAAAGACATTTTGAGGCAGCGTAGAAGAGTGGATGCTAGGTATTGAAAGAAACTTGATTTTTATGGCTCGTTGGGGATCTCTGAAAAATGAAAAGGCAACGTGAAGCGTGACTGCATTCATCAGTATCATTCCAGTTTTAAAAAAAATCACACCCAATAGTTACACTGGTTACCCTAGTTAAAAATCTAAAAATCTGTAAATGCAGCACACAGTAGGGGATGTATATCAAACAATAATATAATAATGAAAGTTAGTGTTCAACCAGTGGAGTGTTCTTATGACTCGGCCTGAAACCTAAGTTGTCACACAAGAGCTATCAAGAAGAAACTGCCCGGGGAAAATAAGTTACATGAGTAATCAAATCTCATGCTCCAGGGCGCAAGTCAATTGCTGGAAGGGTCAAGAAAGGAATTTCCTCACTCTCTTCCTTTGCACAGTTGTACACAATTAACTAGATTGTAATTGCAAGGCAAGAAAGCAGTTAGGTCTTGCATTTCTCTGAATCATCGGGCACTGGCTGCTTTTGCAGCTGAATTCAGAGCTTGAGGGGCAGGTCTGGTAGGTGGGTTTTGTTGCAGTTCTGTGAGGCTGTGCCTAGAGTTGCAGTGCAGTTGTGAGATTTGCTCTTCCTTTGTGCTGACAGCCTAGCCCAGAGTATGACTGTGTTGCAGAACTACCATTAAAGTGGGACTAATTTAGGCAGTTAATTTTCTGTTAATAACAAGTAGTTACCTTAAAAAAATCTCTCTGTCAATAATTGCACAACTCATAATGACTCATTTAAGTAGCAGCAGTGTTGTAGCCATAATGGCCTAAAGATATAAACAAGACAAGATTTGTTGGAGAGGTAACCATTTTTATTAAGCAACTAGACCATTTAGTGCAATAAAAGATCATGCTACTTCTTCTTTAAATAGAACATTTTAGCGATCAAAAGAATTTTTGCTAACACAGGACAGACATTGCTGCAACTCACAGGAGCATTGCCCCTGTTAGCTTGTGTATGGCTCTCTGTCTTCACAGCTGATTAATTGCTTCCCTTTCCTAGAATCAGGGTGTGTTGGTGAGTGGGGGTGGCTTAGGGCTTCATTAGCTGCTACAGCAGCTAAGCTCTCTACAGTGGTACTAAAGTGTTTTTTCCTGTACACAAGTACATTTTTGATATATGATCTGTGAGAAAACATATTGAAAACTGCAAGCACCAGGTCTACAGGCAAAACCTTGGTCAGTGCTCCTCATAGATGCCAAAACAGTAGGAAAACAGTTGGCAGAAGACATGGTGCGAATTCTGTAGCTACACTGGCTTACAATTATAGTCACAGATTAGGGCAGCTAATCATTTTGTACTGAGTGGCTGGAAACATGGGTACCTCCACTTTACAGTTGTCCCTTCTAGTCTTTTTCCCAGCAAGCAGTAAGGTTACTCATAGAATCATGGAATATCCTGAGGAAGTGACCCACAAGGGTCATTGAGTCCAAATCTTAACCCTGCACAGGACAAAAGTTCCTACATGTACCTTAGTTTGGGGCCTTATAATTTGCTTTTGATGCCAAGGCAGGGAAGTTTTCTGTTTTTCTTTGGTCTCTGTTTATCAAATCTGCATGCATGTATAACAATATTGTGGGTCATGTCATTGAGACAGTACTTTCTTCAGTAGGAAGTGAGAAGAAGTCTAAAAGAATTTAAGCTGTTTGCCCAAGGTTACACGAGAAATCTCAGTGGGGGCAAAGTGTGGAACAAAAGAACCAGCGTTACTACTTTAATTTCACAATTAATCTTTGTAAAGATAGATCTCTCTGTGTTGAAATAAATTCTCATTTGGTTTCTTCCTCCTGCAAAAAGTGTTCTTCCCCTTCAAGTGGAATTAAATTAATTAGTACAGTCAAAAGAGGTAAAACAGTGTATTTGTACCCAAAGGAAAGATGGTTGTCAAAACGTACGTCATTCTGTTAAGAGTCATTTGTTCTTTTGTAAAGTAAAAAGCTTTGCCTAACAAAGTTGGGATAAAATATATTCTCACAACTGATTCATGAAGCTGCTTTTGCTGGCAAGTTTTTATATGTGCATTGAGAAGGGTTGTAGATATTTTCTTCTCAGCAGATGGCCCCCAAATGTGGAATTATGTCCCATTAACAGCACAAAGGATGACACAGTATTGCTACTACTTTCTCACACTAGTAAGGGCAGTCAGAGTAAGATGCAGAGATATATTTCAGTGTCAGATTTCTGTTTCTTTTTCCTCCTAATAGAGTAAGGATTAAAAGTATCTGAAAAATGCAAATTATAACCATTCTCTCCCTACGAAGCCTCTACTTAAAATTGCCTTAAGTGCTTAGACAAAATGTACTAAACCCAACTATAGACATCCTGAAGATGCACTAATACCAAAGCAAAATCAACCTAAACCAAAATAGAAATCGAGTGACAACCCATCATCTAGCTTCCCCACTGCACTTGCACCCCTTCAACAAAATCCCAAAAGTATAACAGGGTAGTAGAGAATGTCACAGAATGGAATACAGTCATACTCTGGGCTGGGTAGTCAGCACAAAGGAAGAGTAAATCTCCCATCAGAATATGCAGGGGAAAGGAGTCCAGCATCTCCCCACAGGTTTTTAACTGATGGGTGCTGTAGAAATCTGTCTCCAGGACAGCTTCTGTACCAGAGAGCTTGTTGGTGTGCAAGGCACTGTAAGACAGGATATAGCACACACCCTTCAGATATGCCCTGTGCTAGATTAATCCCTAACCTGTCCTTTCCTTTCCTCCATATGTCAGCCCCATTTTGGGTTACCCTGGGGAATAATGGGGGACCATGTCCCACCATCCTACTGGTAACACTGTTTGCCTGCTCTTGGATGTGCCACCTTCCTCACAGAGCCTGTCGTCATGCTAGTAACAGGATTGGCAGGCAGGGCAGGGGATGAAGCTGGGAGGGCTCCAGATGACCTCAGCCTCTGTGCAGGCTGCAAACTGCTGGAAGAGCTTTTGGCACCGTGATCTTCGTGTCAAGAAAGTAAAGCACTTGGGTACTTCATATTCAAAGCTCCGCACCTCTCCACCCACCCAGCCTGTCACAGCTGGGAACCCTGCACTTTAACCAGAAGCTAAAGATTTACAGGGCAGCACCCAGCTAACAGTACAAGGTAAACTGAGAAGCAAATAAATTTTGGGAATTTGAGATGCTGTTTTACAGGAGCTGGACCATGAGAAGTCTGCTGACTTATGCACATATCCTTGCCTACGGTGCTCACTGGAGAGCATCCGTCCCCACCTCGCAGTGCTGCTCCTGGCAGCCTGGGTAGCCTGTTTGCCACAAAGCCCTGTATGTGCTCTTTGCTCTGGGCCTGCACTGGTGTGGCCATGACACTACACACTTCCCGTGAAATTTCCACTAACTGATGTAGGATTAGGCCCACAGGAAGCAATAAAATATGCTTGCTGATCCCACAGTATCACAGGAAATTAACATATGACAATATTTAACACATTGTTTTAATAAATTATAATTCGGTACTGTAGTTTAAAGACCACTGTGAAATCTGAGATAGGAAGCTGGGGGTAGTCTGGCTTCTTTTTCATAATGCCTTGTTTGCACGTTGCTTTTTTTTTCTTTCTCTTTGTAGTATTGAAACCTCACAGCACTCAGGGGGAGGCATCCCAGTGCTGGTGAGCAACAACCTTCATTTTCGTTACAGGCTCACCAAACCATCCTGTAAACTAGAATCCCATTCTAACTAAGAAGAGAAATGCACTATCTCAGTGATACACTTTGCTAACAGAACATAAATTACTGAGCAACTTGAAATGGGGACACAAAAGTAGCCCGTAGGAGCCAGGCGATTAGTGCATAGAGAGAGAGAAGGGCTGACAGCAGATCCTCATTAGACTTAGGAACAGTTTGTCATTAGCATGCTTTTTTAAACCTCAGAATTTTAACAGAAGATAAATGTTTCTTTCTGCCTCCGATCTCGTCTTTAGTTAACGGAGGTTTCAGGTTCCCCCTCCCCCTTCATTTCTGGAGAGGCTGCCAAGTTTTCCCAGAGCTAAAAGCAACAACTTTCTGTTAAACGTTACTTCATGCTTCTGGTATTAATCTAATAGGAGGCTGGATGGGGAGGAGGGGGAAGCAGCAATGAAAGCTGATTTCCTGCCGTGCAGTGGGAAATCCATAGAAAATTCAGATTTAACACTAATTTTAGCAGCTGGATGACTGCTTTGGCTTTTACTCGCCATAGGAACATACAACTGCATACTATTTTTTTGTTATAAAAAGAAAACAGATGTCAAGCAAAAGGCAAAATAATATGGAGGCTTGCAATTGTAAATATCCTGATTAAACCATCCTATTCAACTATGCTAGAAATATCAACAAATTTTGCAAATTACCTCTCATTTCTGTTAGCATTTCTAATAAGAATGTTTATGGAAACAGAAAATATGCAAGGAAATCATCTTGCTAATAAGCAGTTCAACAAATATTTACTTGGGAAGTGCTCCAGTGACCACTTTGAAAAGAGTATTAGTGGGTTTGAGAATCGCACAATTGGGACATTGAAATAAATCTCCTCGATGGAGGTGGAAAAAAAAATCATAACAAAAGGAGCAGATTGTGAACACTCAAAATATAAGTCAGAGACAGCAGTCCTATAGCAGTTTACAACCATAGACAACATACACCACAGAACTGTTAGCAGCACCTCTCTCAGGCATGCAGCACACCAGTGGATAACTTCTTATACTCATCCTCCATTCTCTAGATAAGCTCTTTATTAGGAAGGCCTTGACTATTTATTCTGATAATAATTGTTTGGAGGGTGATGGCCACAAATATAGTCCTTCATCTTGACTAGTAAAATAATAGTTGTTTTTTTCTTTCTGTGCTTGTTGCTCAGCCTTTGCTCCACCTGTTTCTCACACACCATATGGCTCAAATCACGACATATTGCAGAAGATTTTTTTTTTACATTGATGCAAAGAAAGCTTACTACGGTACACATGCTGAAACTGAACGCTGTTTTGGAGATGAAGCAGGGCTGTAGCTTATTTGTGCATACTGAGTCTCCAAGGAAGGACCCTTACCACAGATTATCTCGATTGTAAAGCTTTACCTGCCCGCTGATGCGTGCAATCAACAGAACACGGCAGCTGGTTTTTATGTCACTAGCTGCAGCCAGCTGTTAGACTGAAAGTGTTAATCACCCTTTTCATCGGTCCCAGGCTTGCATTAAGCAAACTGGAAGGCGCTCAGGGGGTAGTGATGTCTGAAAAATCCCAGAAGCTAACACCCAAAACATGAAGTAGAAGTTACGCTGTGTGAGCCGGGAAGCTTCTCGAGGGGCAGATAAGCACAGGGCTGGGATATTTGATAGCCTGAAGTACTTATGGGTAGGACAGACAAGAAATGAAAGCCTTGAAAACAAGTGAGAGAATGAGAAGAGTTCCTGTGGATATCACATTAGGAAGAAGTTTTAACTGATGAAGCTTCTTAGGGGTCTTGCAAAAGCAAAGGCCTCTAAAAAGAAAATTGTTTCCAGTTTCTTTATTCTGTGTTCCTAAACCTCAGGACACTAAGCGCAGTTTTTAAGTCAGCAGGACCATTGCCATTGCACCCTCTGTACTCCAAAAATTCCAGCTGGTATCAAGTTTTCCTTGTAATGGAAACAAGCTGGCAGAACTTCAAAGTCCTGATAACAGTTTATACAGAGAAGGGACAGCAACAGTTTGTTATACTTCACTATTAAAAATGTTGTTTTCACCTCTCTGTCTCTTTTTTTTTTTTTTTTTTTAGAATTTGGCAATGAAATGGTGCCACTTGTATCTGGTCACAGCTAAGGAAGAGAATGTCAAAATGTAGCTGTACTGGAATTTGTCTGGGAAATGCTATCTAAGAGCTCAACTTTCATCAAATATGCCATGGCCAGGGGCTATGAGCACCATGAAATCACTGAGCTCAGTTGGACAGCTTTTAAATGGCTGAAAAACTGAAATGGGAGCTTTGAAAAATAGGGATATGTGAGTATCCTATCTATTTTTTAGCACAGAAATCACACCACCATGATAAACATTGTCTTAAGGCAGCACAAACACTCCAAAGAACATATGAAACTGAGTGAAAAAAATGTTGAGTGAGAAGTGAAAATAACACTTTAAATAAATTTGCCTTTACTTAACAAATGCAGTTCAAACAATTCCCTCTGAGTCTCTATGTTGTATCTTTTTTAATTTTTGCTCCCAGTAGGATTGCAGCTCCAGTTTCCAGGCTGTCCTAACTTTCCACGTAGTACCAAATGGCATATGAAGAATGTTAATGCATTGTGGTCTGTGCCACTTTGCAAAGATTTAAGAATTATGCTGGGGCTCACAGTAACCAAAGGCTGAGTATCTATATAAAGAAGACATTTTTACTTCTCTGGAAAAAACATTTCTCTTTCAAAAGTATTACAGTCCCTCATTTCTTTTCTGCCTCCTTTGACTTCTTCCCTGATCATATGCAACAGTAGAAACGGCCTTTGTTAGCTTTTTCTGGGCTGGCAAGAAGCCCAAAGATCCAGCTGACAAAAACCTCAAGTCAGCAAATCCAGTGTGAAGAATGTCCTTTTCAGAGTCCCTGTTTCACAGTCTCCCTGTCACGGAACACCTCAATAGCACCACACAGCAGAGCCTTGCGTGGCCCTTCCTTACGAGGTGAATTATCCTTACTGTGTTCCTTCACGCTGAAGGAATTAGCTCTTGTCACCCACCCGTGTCTGCCCAGCACTGGTGTGCTGAGCTCTGGGGGAGGCTGATGTGACAGCATCCCAAACGAAGCTCCCGTCAGTGGGTTCAAGGAGCCATTGCAAGGCTCAGTGGGTTGGCTCCTGTCCCTCCCACCCCTCATCACATCTGAAGCGCAGCATCCTATGCTCAGAGGGAAGCAGCCTGAGAAGGCTGTGCTATCCCAGAAGAGGTACGGGCGGCAAAAGGTCCCCCAGTTAAATACGTGTGCCGCTGTAATCCTCACCTGCTACTGGATCATGGGGTTTGCCCCAAAATTTCTAACACAAAAGAGTCAAGGACTTCACAGAAGCTACTGTTTAACAATGGTCAGCAGTCAGAAAAACAACTGCTCTGAACAAACTAAAGGGTCTCATGCATTAGTTGAATAACGTGAATTTTGATTCCCCCCAAAGGAATTCAATGATTTTTTAAGGAAATAAAGAACACAGTAAATAAGGACTTCACTGAGTGGCACAACAATCTGCACTACAGCTTCGCAGCACGGAAGTGGTTCATCCTGCAATCACAGCACTTCATATAATATCAAAATAAGCACTTATTTCTCATGCAGTTTTCTTTCCTGAGCCTTTCCTTAGTGGACACAAGTGAACACGGTGCTTTCTGCTCTTTCTCCTCCCCTTTCCTCAGTGGTCCTTTGGTATTTACCTCCTCTCATTTTGGATTTCCTGTCTCTACCCTGGGGAAAGGATTTTCCCGTGAGAAACAAATGTCACATTGCTGCTCTGCCTGGATGCCAATAGTCCAAGCCTATCTTCCATCTGAAGCAAAGCTCTCATCTACCTGCTATCAGAACAGTACTGCTCTCAGATTTTCTTCTTTTTTTTTTTTTTTCCCCTCAGATTTCATTTGGAAATGAAAAATGACCTTTAGGTCCCTAGTAGAGCTGCTATTTCCATTTATTAAATTAGGATGAATGCAGCTGTTTTGGGCAAGTGAAGACCTAAACTGGACTAAATCTCAAAATTAAAACCAAACATCTTTTTGAAAGCACACCTACTTTCTATAGGGTCCTGCAGAGCACATATTTTTTTGGTTACTGTATTTGATGTTTTGCTCTGAGAGGGGGAGAAAAGCAAATTAAAATAGTCCATATCTCTTCTGCACATGTACAGACAGCAGGGCACAGCAACTCTCCTAGAAGCATCCAGATATGGTGTTATTTAACACACACAGTTGTTTCTGAAATTACAGAAGGTGGTTTTGCATGAGAGGAGAAATATCCCTGGCAATTCACACCTAATTATTCGTGGAAATAAAAGTCACCAGCAGGACATGAGAGGAAAAAAAGCTCTGCGTCTGAGCAGTGAAAATCCCAGGATATGTGTTTGCTTAGATGGTTGGGACCCAAAGCTTGCTTCACCTCAAACACAGAGCAGAACTTTTTGTCTTTTTCCAGTGACCAAAGAGACCGATAAATCTTTAGCCTCTGGACTGGGTCATGCTAAGGCTGCTGAACCCTCAGGTTGCTTTGCTGACAGGTTTTGGAAGTGCTTGGGAAGGACAAAGGTGCCACTTCTCTTCTCTGGCTCTGGAGAGGTTAGAAGACACAATAGAAGTGTGCCATGAGGACAGAAAAGCAGTTTCTGAAGCCTCAGCAGGAATTGTGTTCATGTGCATGCATGTGCAGGTGCAAGTGTGCATCCTGTACTGAGGGTATGTAACACTAGCAGGGTGCTGAAGGCTGGCTAAGGAGTGGGGTGGGATACATTGCTTTGTGCATTCTCATTTAGAGGCCTTTAGGGTGTTTGGTGCTCAGGATGTTGAAAATGCCTTGGATTTCTTTGCTATCTTCTTGTGGTATGTGATAAGGGATGCTAGATTGCCATGATTGCGACAGCCTGACTGTGGCAAACAACAGCCTGTGCTTTGAATGGGTTGTACTGCACCTCTTAAAGCTGTTATAGAGCACTGGGGAGTGTTTTGTGGCTTGTGGTATATGCAGAATGGGTGATTTGTAGACCTTTTGGGTCTAACCAACTATTACCTCTGCACTTGGGAGGCATTGGATTGGATGACCCTGGTGGCTTATTCCAAGTAGACTGTGTGATACCTCACACTGCTCCCTATTTTATGAGAAATACATTATTGCACTGATTATATACTCACTTTGAAAGTTGACAAAAAACTTCTTCAATACATATGAAAGAATGTCTGGAGGCTGAACTCTAGGTAATGCATTTTGGAAAGCTCAGAAAAGCCAGTAGTCTGGCCAGTGCATCACCAGAGAGCTAGCTGGGGTTCAGAAGAATGCAGCAGAATTACGTACAGCCTTGCTTCAGAGTTGTCTTGAACCCATTTGCTTTTCATTTTCTGCAATGTAAGTATAAGAAGAATCCAAATCTACACTTAGTTGATCATCTATGGAACTAATGAAAGTCAGATGCAGACAGTGCTTTAATAAAAGTCAGACTCAGTTGCAGGGGTAATTATGTGGAGCCCACAGACACTTTCAAACCAGGGGAAATATCTGTGGAAGGGACAATTTGGATGGTCTTGAACTTTGTCTCAGTTGCAGCCCAAACCCATAATGTTAGAAATCTCTTAAGGTCAGGCTTATAAACAGACTGTCAAAAGTTTGTTTGTTTTTTAAAATAAAGACATAAGGGACAACATTTCTGTTGTAGCCAGACAACCTATTCATGTGCTAAATGTAGTCAGCAAAGGAAATACTGTGCAAAAAGTCTGGTGTCTTCTAAGCAATAAGATAGGTGAATAACCAAGTAAAGCTCATTCAGTGGAGAGAGCATGTGGGATGTTGTAATAATCAAAAAATAAAGGTGAACTGTGAGCAAACTGACTGTATAATAGGGAGAAAAAGCAAACCTCCAAAGCCAAGTGTAAGTCTTACTTTGCCAAGTTCAACTCTGCAGCAAGTAAATATTCCTATGTAGAAAGCTCCAGTAGAATTGACTTGGGCCAGGTGGGCCTAGCTGGAGTTTTATTCTGATCTGGCCTTTCTCTTCTAGTTGATGTTCATTTATATTTTCTGCACTGAAATCTGTAATTTCATTCCATATAGGATAAACTTGCTTAACAACAGTTAGAAGCAGAGATACCTGCTTCTTTGCCACTACAATAATGAGGAGATCCATTAGAGCACTGCCACGTTCTAGCTGGTCAATACTTTTGTATCATTTCTCTCTTTTGCAGATGGACAGATGTTGGAAACTGATACTGCATTTTTCTGATACAAAGCCTTCTGATTTCAGAGCAACTCCTTGAACACAAGTTCTCGCATCAGTACAATTCAGAGCAGATAACACCTTACTTGCTTGGAGCTCCAGGTGCCTGACTTCTGAAAACTCAGCTTTTATTCAGTCAGGCATAAAGTATTTATTTGGCTGTGACTTTCCTGATGCCTTCTCTGCATGCTGCCCTGATGCCTTTCTGGTTTCTCTACACATGAACAATATTCAGCCACCTGCACGTTAACTCGGCCTGTGATCAAACCCTCCACCTACACAACACATTCTTAAACAGCTTTGTACATACCCTCATTTTTGGGGTGGTGGCTCCTATTGTTTCAGCTATCTGTTCCCTAAGGCCTAATTGCACTTTGCAGTTGACTTAAATGAAAGGTGGTTGTTACACCCACTACCTTCAGCAACTGCCAGCGTCACAAGATGTGCATTTTCAGTACCCAGGCAAGCCATTGTGTTTATGTGCCTCAGAACTACTTGACAGGACACCAACTACTGACTGGCAAGTTTTATCAGACACACAGATCGCTTCCCGTGAAACTTCTAGAGCTGCAGACCATCTTCCTCTATATTCCTACATTACAGAAGCTCTGTATTTAAATGCAGCAGCAGCTCCCTTTTCCTTGACAAAGGTAGAATCTGAGTACTACAGGAAAATGGCCCGTTCCACTCTTCATCCTGCTCTTTAAATCATTCTCCTCTCCCCAGCAAATTCCATTTTCCAATTAAATATGCCAACAGGCTGTTCTCTTTGCTGAAAAATCTGGATTTTGCCTTAACCATGGATTCATACCTTTATGAAACACAACTCTACACATTTCAAAATTAACCCATACTGTCAGCTAGCCTTAATGTGTTCAGACAGAGTAGCCAGAGTAACTTGGAGAATAAAGACATTTTTACCTTTTAGTCAAAGCTGGCATTTTTGGCAATGAGTAGAAGCTGGTTTTGTACTCTGGAAAGCTCTTGACAATGAGACACTCACATTCAAGTTCCTGCTGTACTCATCTGAGCAGGTGTGGAGTAAAAACCTCTGCTCCAACTTGGGCAGAGCTTTTAAGTGGGATCCTGTGTCAGGTCAGTGCCTGATACCACAGAAGAAAAGGTTCATGAATTAAAGCATCCCACTAGCATCGAAAAGCAAACATTAACATAACTGCGTTCACAGGAAAAATATATATGTAAAAAAGAGAAACATTTCAAACAGTTCTCCTTTCACTCCATCAGGGAATAAATAAACTTCAAGCCTCTGACACTGCTAAGGACCAAACATCATACACCGGTAGTAACAGAACCACAGTGCTAGCAGCAATGGAGTTTGGGCAGAAACCGTTAAGGTTCCGCTGTTCACAGGGTATTTTCAGACTTTTGAGTGGTTCTTCAGATACGAGTCTCCTAGGAGCCCACTTGGCACTCCACAGCTTGTTCAGTTTTTGTACTTCCTTTGCTTCCTGGGCAAAAGCTGATGTGTAATGGAACAAGGATTACTGCTCCTTGCAGAGCTTCACAAAGCACAGGATGGTGCTCTGAGCACAGCAGCAAGTTCTCCTCCCTGTGGTGCAGCTGATCCCCCACCCTGATCCTGCCCTTTGCAGTCACCTCCTTTAGCACAGCTTCTGAATGCTCAGCTCTAGCCTGGGCCAGCTCCAAGGCTGAGGAACAATCCCTGTTTACCTAACGACACCAGCCTCGCCTGGAACAGGGATGTCCTTTCTCTGACCCACTTGACAGAGGAAATTTATCAGCTCTGGAGCTTTTCCACTTTAAACAGAGAGACTTGCTTCAGTGCCGCTTGCCAAGCCCTGCCGCACAAAGCACACAAAGGAGCACAGTGTCATGGAAATAAATGAGCCACTTCCTGGGTATTCTTCAGCCTGGCGGTCATGCCCTGGCAGGTACCTCACCTGGCACCTGTTTTTGCCAACCAACAGGTCATTACCCAGAGGCAACACGCTGCTGAGAACAGGCACAAGCTGTTCACAGGAACGAAGGAAGCTGAATGCACGGGCAGGCTTTGGAAATCCCACGACATTTTTACCTGATGAATGACGAGCAGATCGCAAAAATGCTTAAATGCTTCTGGGAAGTACCAGATCCCATAACTGCTCCATCCCAGGAAATTGCCTCATCACTAGGCAGAGCAGTCATGCTGCCGTCTTGCTTTTTTCTCTGTGGCTTGATGAGTCTTTCCTTCCTTTTCTGACCAGTTCATGAATTCACATCCACATGTGAGGTGGAGAGCCTCTTGTGTCAATTCTTTAACTGGATAAGCCAATTATCCCTCACAGGAGGTGTAAATTTGTGCCGCCTCAGGAAAGGACTCATGCTGAACTGATACCCTTGCTTCCTGGCCAAGAGGTGGGCACTGACACAACTCAGAAGAAAACAGCAAATCCCCCATATATAAAGACACAATACAGGTGCCTGAGCTCAAGCCATGAATCCTGGTTTCAAACCTGTAAGCATACATTCAGCCTGGGAGAGCATAGGAATTTTTTGGCACGTTTTTGTTCCTGTCAAAACCCTTTCCATGGCTTTTTGCTCTCTCTCCCGTAAGCCTCATTTTGAACCCTTGGACCAGGACTTGGAATTGCAGTGTGAGCCCTTGCTTTTTAAAAGTTAGGCATGTTGCAAATCCATTACCATGCTGCTGTTGTCCAAAATGACATGTGCTACTGCCGTATAGACCCACCAAAGATTCACAAGGTGACTGAGAGCTGGGAGTTTTCTAACTTTCAAGCAGTTATCTTTCAACGAGATTTAAAAACACAACTTGTTTCTAAAAGAAAGTTTAAAAAAGCGTGGAAATAATATCACATAGAAACTCTGATCTGTGGGGTTAATGGTAAAGTACATGAGAGAGCCAGTGTCACATATCTGCCTTAAAACATGAGGTACTAATACACCTCTCCGAAAAGGTGACATTTCCCAACCTGAGTTCAAGAAGCCTTTGGTGAAACTTCCTGTATTCAGCATAAGGCATGTGTCCATTTGCTGGATAGTTCATCCTTGACTTTTAGAATTCACAGCATCCTAAACTGTCAAATAGAACCCTTAATGAGTATATTTTTAAAGTAGCCTTGAACGCGTATATTCATATCTGCTCTTTTTGTAACAATGCAGTGCTCCTTAGGGAATGGCTGACAAAGCATGGATCCTTACTATGCTTTTAAAGTGGTCAGTCTAACAGAGAGTGAGCTTTTGCCATTCAGTCATGCATGAGCTGGCAGAGGAGAAGAGGTAACAAAACCAGCTGTTCGACTTAGCTGGCTTGGCAACATGCTGTCCCCATCATTAGCTGTGCCCTCTGCAACCTCTTATTAGGCCAGCTGACCTAAGAAACACCGACATTTCCTCAGACCTGACATGTGTAGAGCCCCAGTCAAGAAATGGCACGAGCTCACCTTCACAGCGGCAGAGCAGATCCTCAGTGTGAACGACCCGCACTCCTCAGGTTCAGTTGTTGCTTTCCAAAAGCTGGGGTCAGGACACAGGACTTCGTTGATGAAGACATCCTAAACGCTGTCGGGCTCGGAGCACACACACCAAGGCTGCTGGAAGGCAGAATAACCATAGAGTCAAAGCCAAGTCACACTGATATTGTATGGAGTGTATTTGGAGGCTTGGCCTCAATTAGCATATAAATTAAGTGGTACACGCAGTCGCAGCTTGCCAGAAAATGAGACGGATTAATCTCCCCAATTTGGCAGCTCTCTAGAGCATTTAGTTTGTGAATGAAGAGCCAGGCGCGCTGGGAAGCCAAGCTGGGTCCACAGCTTACAGCCAATTGACTTTACATGGTGAAAGCAGGTCTTGAGAAGTCGTGGAGCAGCCCCGTGCCTTTTCTGTTCTTAAACTAAGTTCCTATTATAGGAAAGTGACTTTAAAGATACTAATCACCGTTCCAGTAGACTGATAGCATTTCACCTATTGCATCCACAGGCCCAGAGGAGCTGTGGTGTGGTCCTCCTGCTGCAGGCTTCTGGCCATTAACAGAGTGCTTGATTTTATTCCAAGTAAAGAAGAAGGAACGGAAAGTTCACAGGAAAAACGATACGGAAAAGATGTGACCACGTAGCTGCTGAGCTTTTACACAGGCAGAAATTTTACTTGGGGATCTTTATTAGGGTAAAGAATAAGGACAGAGAAGAGCACATGAGCACAGAGGGAATGAGTAGCTGTGTTTATTTGTATAGCCTATACAAGCCTTTTAGGGTATTTCAGTGGAGACAGAGGGAAGAAGGCTTGTGTTTTTGTGCAGATGCCTTTCACATTCATTAGGTTTTAGTTTTTCTTCTTTAAATATTTTCAGTTGTCAGGGGCTCAGCTCAGACGCAAAAGCAAGGAAATGTAAGCACAAAGGCATGCAGATTTTTCCAAGAGCAGTGCTGTCTTGCTCCTATAGCTACATACTCTGCTTTGGGGAGGATTTAATTTCTAGGAGAGAAAGCACAACAGATTTAAACATAAGTAAAATGTACAGGGAAAAATCAGTGTTGGACACTAATGGTCTTTTTTCTTAATACTTTAAACTCTGGTGTAAATAGAGTGACTTGAAAAATAAAATCCACAGTCTAGCCTAGTCTGACTATATACACAGCTCTATCTTATTCTCCATCCTGAGACAAATGCTTCTATTAATTATAGGGTAAGAATTACAAGAAAATATTATAGGTCTCTTGAAATCCTCTCTGCATCCTTCAGCTAGCCTGCAGTTTCTTTCTACATTGAGTTTGTCCTTTCACATTCTTTTTAAGCTCCAGTTTAGTGCTTTCCTATGATGCTGCAGCAGCTGCAATTTGGAGCTGCAGAGATGACCCACCCTTTGCAAATGGCCTGGGCCTCCTCCTCAGCTGGGGTGAGGTAGGTCCTGTGGTTCTGCACTCCTGCCCATTTCCCCTTGTCAGCAGCTGAACATGTGGGTTCCTATCCAAATCCAGAGTCACTACCTGGTGCTGGATTTGCTGTAGCAGTCAGGTAGATACGGTCCCATCTGGTGCTCACAGCTAGCAAAGCTGTGACCTGAATAACCTCTTTTTCTACAGCACGAAACAGTCAAGCAACCTTAATGAAAAGCAGAAATGACTGTGCTTGAGCAAGAGCTGGGAATTTTAACAACCCAGATAAAAGAAATGTGTGACATCCAACTTGCTTCAGTATTAAAAAAAAAAAAAAATTAGATTAATGTCACAAGACAAGAAAAACATCAAAATAAAAGTACTCCTTAAAAAGCTCCCCCACCCCCCTTCCCCAGCCTTGTCCGTTTCATTAATGTTACCCACCCCTCGGCAATCT
This sequence comes from Myiozetetes cayanensis, assembly GCF_022539395.1. Classification (NCBI taxonomy): domain Eukaryota; kingdom Metazoa; phylum Chordata; class Aves; order Passeriformes; family Tyrannidae; genus Myiozetetes; species Myiozetetes cayanensis. The sequence goes on from NW_026087742.1 coordinate 16,268,705, forward strand.
GCTTTCCTGGTAAACCATTTCTGGCACAGCTATTGCATGAAGGGTGGTTTCTGATCTTGCACTCTGTAAAATATCCCCATTCAAGTTTCAACAAGGGAGAAATTTCTCTCTGAGGAATAATTATTTGTTTAACCCACCCTCACAAATAAAAAAAAAAAAAAGGAGCAAAGTGGTTCATCGAGAATGAGTAGAATGAGTACAGCAGAATGAAATAAACCCATGACTCAGGGTTGAACCAGAGTTGTGATGTAAATCTACTAGTGACTTCAACTTGCATCTGTTCAAATTAAAGGGTAAAACTGCTCTAATCTTGTTAGGTCTTGCATATTCTGACACCACCACCTGAACTGGAACAGCAACATAATTTTCCAGTTGTCTCCACACTTTGCTTTCTTGTGGTCAGAACCTAAAAGTAGCTCTGACAAAAAGAGAGGGCTGCTTCCCAAAATTTTTGCTTTGTAAATACATTTCTTATTCATGCTTCTAGGCACATAACATCACCCCCAGGATCATGAACCTTTTATGACCATGACCTATGGCTTAGAAATTACAGTTTATTACAAAATGAAGCTCTCTCCTGAACTCACCCACACAAGGCCCTGCACAGATTAATTCATAAACCTTTTCTCTGTCTCTCTTCCCCTACCTCAAAAAACTGAAAAAGCAAAGCAGCATAGTTTAGTAGAGCAGGAATAATGATAATTACGTGGAGCTTTTTCTTGGTGTGTATTATCTCAGCACACGGTCACATCACCTTCCTCTCCTTACCTCGGTGACTGCCAGAGCTGCATCCAGCCCTGACACCAGCTCCTGCCTCTGGTGCAGCTTCCCCGTTTGGAAAGTCTATGTGCTGAACAGTTGGTAAATATTCACAATCACCCAGCTATTTTTATTGAGCCTTCCTGTACCTATTGCTTGTAGAAATTATCATTAAGAAAGGTCAGGAACAAGGGCGATTTCTCCTTCAAAAGGAACTAATGTGTCAAACAAAGATCTCAGAGAAGTTAACAACCTTCTGTGAGCATAAACATGAACTACAGAGACCAGCTGCAGAATAACAGTTGGGTTTCAATATAAACAGACTGAGTTTTACCGTGGGTTTATATATCTATTTCGATGAAGTTATTTATTCTACAGGAAAAATGCTGTTTGTAAGGCCCCAGGAAGGCAGGGGGATGAGAAGAGAAAAGGAAGTCCTACTTATGCTGTTCGAAGAAGCTTCACTGCTCGACTCAGGAAGAGACTCTAAAATAAATATTTCACAAAGCCACACATTTTGAGAGTCTTCAAGAAAAGGATGCCTTTTTTAAAGCAAAAAAAAAAAAAAAAAAAATAATCTCATAGTTCTTCCAACATATTTAAAGGATATTTAAAGCTACTTTCCTGCCTTTAAAAGCACACCCTGCTTTCTGTTTCCTGGCTGGGTGGGGGGAAAAACCCCACAGAGATACAGAAATTGCAGCCAAAGGTAAACAAGATTAGTATGTGTTTAGTATCTGCATGAGGTAGTGAGGAATGGAATGAAAACTAGATTGAATATGAAGGACAAGAAAGAGATTGATTGCTCAGGTCAAAGACTTTTTGAAGATTTAGATTAAAACCTGTTATGTGTGGCCTTAATGTAGACAGTATGTTTTAAATTAATTAATTTCACACAGTAACTTGCTGCATATAGGTGAAGGCCACACTGAGAGAAGGGTGGCTCTAACTGAAGGAGGCTTCTAAGTGAAAAAAGTGATATCTGCCATCTTCATCTAGTGTAAAACACACAAGTACTAAAACATACCATTTCTTACGCCGTCCAATTTTGTCCCTCAGAAAAGTCCAGCTTCTTCCATAACTAAAACTGAAAAGCAGGCTCTCTTCAAACATTTCAAGTGAATAAAAGAAAATATGAGATAGTTGTTTTTTATTCTCAAATTTCTCCAAAACACCAAAGTGGTCTGGAAACCTAATCATAAGTAACAGGCACCCAAATGGCACCAAGACAGGAAACATTTCCAGAAGCTCTCAAGCCAGTAGGACCCTGTCAAACCAGCACAAATTCACTGGAAAGCCTTGCTTGTTCCTTCCAAAGATGAGTTTTGGGGCCCAAGAAACCATAGGTCATATTAAGAGTACAGCAGCCACTGACTTGTCATTACTTCATTTCTTCTCCCATCATGACCTTTTCCACAGATATTTGGAGGTTTTTTTAATCATTAACTTACACTACTATTTAAAAGAACTAGTTTTGTATCCCTTTTTTCTCTGATTCCTGATTTTATTCTCTGCTCTATTAATAATGACCGAAGTATTTATTTTGTTTAATATACAATAAATACCATATATAAGCTGCTTTACTCTGCTAATTCTGTCACTTGTCTTATACACTAAATTTAATGATTTAATCCCAGAGCAAGCTCTATGCTCTTGCTTCATGAAGTTTGATGCACAAATAAAATTCTTTTCTTACTCAGTATTAGCAAGAGAAATAAGTATTAATGTAATACAGTGACAAACTTATTTGAACTAAAAGTGCAAATTTAGATCAGATTTGCTAAACCATTTCAGGCCAAATAAAAGATGCACAAGAACCAACAAAATGTTTGTGTGCTCCTCTTGATGGACTTTGAATGCATGCTACTAGAAAGAAAAGCAAACTATGGAAATTTTTTAGATCCACTTTCCAGAAGGCAAACTAATGACATTTTAATACTGCCTGACTCATTCAGAGTCTACTAGAGACACATTTCAGAAGGATGCAGTTCTGTATCAGTATCTCCAACAGCAATCCTCTGATTTTTATTATCCTTAAGCAGAAACTATTCAGACAAACAGCATCAACACACACCACACAAACAGCTGTGCTGCTGTTGCTCAAAAAGGGACAGGGGACCGAGCAGGGATTCTGCCACAAAGGACCGGCCCCAGAAAAACATTAACAGGGTGACTTCAGTTCGGCTGAGCTGACATCCCGTGTGGTTTAAGTGGATTTCAGATGTTATCTTTTATCTCAGCACAGGAGCTCAGTGTGTCTCCTGCTGGGTCTGGGCAGTTTGGTAAAGTAATAGCATGTGTAGTCAGGGACTTATTTGAAGCAAGTAAGTCCCATTTTCTAGGAAGCATTATAAGGATTGCAATGGGAGAAACATCCAGTATTTTGTTTGTAATTAGCAGGTTGTCCTTTTAGAGATTAATCCAAAATGAAATTTCACTACTGTTTTAATTTAAGGTCTTCTTGTTGGTTACTACTTCTAATGCTTCATGCCTGCAACTAGGCTGTTAAATTTAACTCCCTGTATCTCTAAATAATCAGCTCTTCTTTTTCTAAACTATAAAGTTCCACTTATTGTTAAATTTCAGAAAATATTTTAGCAAGATGGAGCTAGTATCAATTAAAACATGGCTTTATTTTCCACAAACAGACTGCTCTGTACTTTCCATTTTAAATATTGAAAAAATAAATATACATTTTAAAACTTATGTAAACCTTAAAAGTTTAATCTGAAGTGATTATCCTTCAAAAACTGGAATGTTTATCCAAGTTGCAGAAAGTACCTGAGCAATATTGAGTTCACTTGCCTGTAAATATGAGTTAGGTATTGATTTTAGAAGCAAAACTGTAGATCTGCCTCAGCCTGAGTAAGGAATTTAGATCTTACCATGGGAAGATCTTACCTCCTTAATGGGAAGGAGTCAGAATAATTTTCTATATCTGCACAAAATGCTTTTGGGTTTTGGCAATCAACAAAATTTATTTTAGTTCATCACAAGTGTCACTGACATCTTGGTAGAAAGCCAAAAGCTTTTTCTTTGAACATCTTGGGCTCAGTTGTCACATCTGGGAAACCTAAGATTTTTAAGTCTTGCTGCACTTCACTTAGTTTTTGATTTGTGTTATATCAGAAAATCTAGATTTGCACAAACATGTAGAAAAATCTTAGTGCCACGGGTCTAGGTGACATGGCAGTGTTCAGTCAAAAGTTGGACTCAGTCTTAGAGGTCTTTTCCAAAATAATTGATTCTGTGATTCTGTGAAAAAGACTTCAACATGTCACCAGTTAACCAAAATTCTGATACCCAAGCCAAAGACTAGGATTTTTCTCTGAATTCAGTCAGAGCAAACAAGTTTCTTAAAAAAGGCTGGGATTTTCTTTGCACTCTAAGAACTGCAAGTATTACAAAACTCCCATTGCTTCAGTACCCACCACAATAGTAATAAAACTGAAAGACTGACAACATCTCTGTCAGTGGTGAAGTCAAGAGAATTAGTCCTGGAAATAAAAATACGAAGCATTAATTTTTAAATATTCTAGTCTGTATTTTCTAAAGTAACTGTGAGTTTGGATCTCTGATTCTGCATATGCAACACACAGAACAGCTCAGATGGCATTGTTTTTCAGACAGTGTTGAAGACTTTCCCTCTGAAAACCGAGATCCTACATGGTGTATTTTAAGAAGACCCCCCTGGGAAGACAACACCAATAGTCACTGCAGAAAATTATGCCATGCAATTTCAGCCTGTGCTTTAGCAGGGACTTCAGTATGGATCACCCATAATCCACATGCAGTTTTTGGTCACAATTCTCAAAGTAAATTTTAAACAGCTATTTTCATTGCCAAGGGAAAGATGGGGTAGTTTCACTGCCTAATTGAGGGACCTACCTCAGGAGGTTACATTATAGGACCAGTCTCCTCATGCACCTTCTTTGGTCTTTATATCAGGAATATACAAGCAGCTGGTGACACCAATACACCTCTGAAGAAGGGACAACTCAGTGTCCAGGAGCTGTGTCATGAGAATCCTTCTTTGCTTCCTTTGTGAACTGCCAGGTACCCACCCAGCAATCCCATGCCATGGAATAAGGACAGCTTTGGTCTAAGGGGGATTTTAATTCCCTGGGGCAAGAGACAGCCTGACATTGCTGCTTCTGCAGCTCATTCATGGCCTGAACCCTACATATGAACCCCAAGGGGCTGCTGGCTGCCATGGGCAAACTAACCCCTTTCCTGCTGTAGAGCAGCTCCTGACAGCCCATGATGTTTAGGATGTAAGGAATGACCAAGTACTGCACTGAAGAAATGTTCCTGCTCCAAGCTGCCTGCATGAGGAAAGGCTTTCCCATCCTTGCCCCACTATTTGGGTAGGCCAATGCCCTTGGCACTTACCTTGGTGATACAAAACACCTCCAGACATCCAGCCCAACTCCTGGATTTTCTGGCCAGCTGACATTTGCCTTTAGGAGTGTAGCCACTGACCTTCACGGCATCCAAAGTGCACAGGGAGTTACTGGGTGTTTCAGCCTCTCCCAGCACCCTTGGTGTCTGTTCTGCCTTTCTGTCCTCACAGACAGCTCTTGCATGCCCACGTCCTTAGGAGTGACAGAGGGGCCACAGAGAGGCGGGGCAGAGACACGGGTGTGTACACACATGTGCTGCCTTCCTCCAGCTTCAGGCCATCCCTGTCCTTTAAGGCAGGGTGAGAGGGGGTGTTCAACCACCTCCCTTTCTATTTCCTCCATATGCCAGGGCTGCCCGTGTTCAGACACCAACCAGCAGCCCAAATGATATGGTCAGATGTGCTGGAACATCTTCTGGAGGTGCAAAGAAAAGGAGGTAGGGTGAGAAGATTCACATTAAGAAGATAAATGTGTTAGAAGTGTCAATATTTAAAGCTGGCTAAAAAAGAAAATTGTATTCAAAGCTGAAAATCAATCTTCTGTAAGCTAAGAACTGTTCTGATACAAAAATCATCTGTCGGCATTAATAGACTAAAGAATATTCCTATAGATTCAAATCCTAAGTCGGCTGCAGTCCTTATGCAGGTGTACCTTCAGTTCTTATAAAATGGAAGAGACTGTTTTTTCTGACTGAGTCTTAATCATCACTAAAATGTTTATAATTTTAATTGATCAGAAGCAGCCATACCTAGAGGCTGGGAGGCACTGGGCACGGGTTCTGCTTACATATGCTGGGGATCTCAGCTTTTGACTGGTACCAGAGAAGCCCAAGCTAGATAGTGTGAGCAGGACCAGATTGAAGACAGCCATATTAGGGTCCATCTTCACACTTTTATTTAGATTTTGCTTCATTACTGAAAAATGATGACAGATTAAACATCTTCCTCCAGACTGTTTATTCCCTGTGCGAGTCACAGGGATGTTTAAACTCACCAAGCAAATAGTCTCAAAAAACACCTTTTAATACTATCAAACAAAGTAAAATAATCACATACCTATGCCAAATGAGTCAGCAAATACACATAATCCTTTCTAAAGAGAAGTAATGGCTTGTCAAAGGCATAGTCTGTTTTAGGCAAGTTCTACTGCTTTTTACAGACAGGCCCATATTATCGAAACTGATGACACTGGAAAGACTCAGGCAGTGATGTATTTACTTATGGATATCAGTGACTCTGTGAGGAATGGAAGATTGCTTTTTCCCCCAGTGCTAATATTTTCTCCCTTAACCACATCATATACCCTCATGAAAAGGCTGCTACTGCCTATATATCCCTTTGCTTTATTTACCACTTATGGCTGCAGCACTTGAACCACTGTTCTCAATGGATCCTCAGAATTTGTTTGCAAAATGCTCCATTGAGACAAAACATCACTTTACAAGATGAAGAATCACATGCTTAACTGCCTTCTCTGAACAAGGAGAGGTAATTGCAAAGCATCTTGTATTGATGACTCTTCTACATGTAGGTCCAAAAGGGGAAATGAGTCTGAGATGCATTCAGTACGGGGCTACAGAAAGCGATGACTCTGCAATCAGAGCTGTTTTTCTTATATGAAAAAGTGATTACTCAACCAGTGCTGACTGTTTAAGAAGCAAAAAAGAACTACAGGGAACAAATGAGCAACACATTCAGCTGAATATTTTTTCTCTCCAGTGGGAAGAATGCAGTTTTTAGTATTAATTGCCTAATCATACAATTTGCACCTCAAGGATAGCAAACCATTTGCATGGACCATTCAGAGACAAAGCTGTTTGCCTACAGCTGAGACACTGCAGGAGATTTATTATGCTCATCTACATCAGACATTTCCAAAACATCATGTAAAGTTGTACAAATATCCAAAGAGGTCTTAGTTAGGGTAAAGTTTAATTTTTTTGCCTGATATTATGAAGCTGGATTTTCCTGACAAGGTTAGAGGGACCTAAACAGCAAAACAATTTTTATTTCCAAAGGCTACTAAGGCTGCACAATTATATGTCCTGCTTAGCTTGGATTTCAAGTAATTAACCTGAAAATTCAGGAGCCACACAAATGAGGCAAACATCCCAAGGAGCTACACAGTTAAATCCTTGCAAAGTTTTGAGCCTGTGCCTCTCTGTTGCTTGTTCCACTCAAAGTCTCCTTTGATAACTATTAGATCCATTACTAGCGTGTGAAGAAGAGACGTGCAAGACAGATGTCACTTGTTTCCTAACTTTCTTTCAAGGATTCAAGAAAAGCAGAAATAAGAAGTCTGCTACCAAGAGTGAGAGGCTCACTGCTGAGGCTCCAGGTGGGTCCATGACATCTCCTCAGCTCTACATCCAGCCACAGATGAACAAAGCTGCAGGACCTGAATGGTCTTAATTAGGGTTTCCCAGACAAGTTGCATGCCAGATACTTCTCATATTACAGAAACTGCCTGAATGAGCAACCATCTCTTACTGCTTGTGTACAAAGCACAGAGTCCAGAGCTGCTGCTCTCACCAGTGTCAATACTGATATAAACTAATTTTGGGAACCACGCTTATAAGTGAAGATGGATCAGTGACGAACAATTAAGAGATGGTGGAGGGCAGAAGAAGATAAAGATTTATGTGGGAAGGTGGTACTTGCTGACACCAGTCATGAGAGCTGCCTGGAGGCACAGCTCAGAGCTTACTGTACTTTGTGCACCAGCCAGCAGGCACAGAGTGACTGCCAATGCCAAAAAAATACATTATTTCCACCAAGCTGATGTTGTGGGTTGATCCTGGCTAGACACCAGGTGCCCATCAAAGCCACTCTATCACTCCCTTCTTCAGCTGGACAGGGGAGAGAAAATATAACAAAAGGCACAGGCTGGCCACAAGAATACAACCTGCTTTGGGCATCCACCTGTTCTGGTCTTCTGCAGGCTGCAGGTGGATATCTGCTGCACCATGGACTGCAGGGGGACATCCTTCCTCACTGTGGTCTTCACCATGGCCTCCAGGAGGATCCCTGCTCCAGTGCCTGGAGTACCTCCTCTGCCCTCCAGCACTGGTCTCTGTGTCTGCAGAGCTGATTCTCTCACATATTCTCACTCCTCTCTTCTCTGACTGCAATTTGTTTCCACAGAATAACTTTTCCCCCCTTTCTTAAACATGTTACCACAGAGGCATTACTCCTGTCACCGATGGGCTCAGCCTTGATCCGTGGTGGGTCCATCCTGGAGCCAGCTGGAACTCCATGGGACATGGGGAAGCTTCTGGCAGCTTCTCGCAGGAGCCACCCCTGTAACCCCACTGCTACCAAAGCCTTGCCATGCAAATCTAATACAACTGAGTTTGTGCAATAGCAAAGAAAAGGAAAAGCAGCCAGGGCAGCAGTGGTGAGCGTGGCTGTGCTTAGGGCAGAGACCCCGGGAACACAGCACAGCAATGCAGCAGGAGAGCTCCTGGCCTCAGGAAGCCAAAGGCTTCCAACTTCCCGTGGAAAATGATACCCTGTGACAAACACAAACCCCTGTGGCTAGCAATGATTTCATCAAATACAGTAGCATGAGAACAGAAAAGAAAGCCTAAATTAATACACAGCTTTCAAAATAATTAAACCCAAGTTTAATTTGCATTCATTTAGTGTTGTGTTCATTTACCAAAACAGAATATTAATTGCTTGAAAATATTTGAAGATTACTAAGTATTTGTAAAAGTGTTTGTGGCTCCTAATGCATCGATCAATATTAACAAGATTATGAAATCTAGAATGTCCAAGTACATTTCCTTTCTTTCTTTAATGTTCTTCTGTGTATTTCAGTCATGCAGTGAGGGAATAGAAATAGCATAATCAGTATCACTAGACCAAGCCCAGAGTAAGAAGAGTAAATAATCCAAAAATATTAAGCAAACTATATATACACCATACAAAAATGACTAATGCCACATACATCTGGAAGAAATTAGAGTTAATTGGAAATAATGAACTAACCAAGCAGGCCCAACTTCATAGTCTGTTATTTGTGGTGGCCAGCACTAGCAACAGTCAAGAGATTCATCCATATTTGTATGCTCCATTTTTCAGTTGTCACTGCAGCTCTACATAAATAATTCTATCACATCCCCCATCATCCAGACATATTGCTTAATATGTAAAAATAAATTGCTATATTTCTTCTCATCTCCCTCCCATCCAAACCACAGATATCTCCTCTATGCAGCATATTATTAAAATGTTCAGGAAGGCAAAAGTTAATAACTGGTTTCTCCATAGGAAAATATCTTATGCTATGAAGGGATTTATTATGTGAAGTCAGGCAGGCTGCAAAGTTTGCTGATGAGAAACAACCCCTCTGCCTTATTCAACTGTTTTGACAACTCTTAAATACAAGTGATGACACAGTTGAAATACCTAGTCTGAAACAAGATAAGATGAATCTCTCATATTAAATGCTTTCTTGTACTAACACCTGTTTTTGCATATATTAGCACCAATAGCAGAACAGCACTCGATACAGATGAAAGTAGATTTGGACTTGTAACCTTTAATGTGAGTCAGATGTGATTCATAGCTCAAGCTATGTCATTCCTATCTGTACTTGCTTATTTTATAATAAAAAATGGGCCTTTGAAATACTAACTTGCATGAGATCCACAGCCTTGCACTTACATGCTGGCAGTTCAAGCCCAGGACAGGGCATGCATGAAAAAACCCCTGCTGCTGCTGAATAGGGGGGCTCATTAAAAGGCACCCCAAAATCCCAGCCAAATCCCCAGTGGGCCAAACACAGGGATCTCCTCACTTTTCCTGGCTCCCAGCCTGGAACCACTCTGTTTCCTTCACTGTCCTTTCTAACTGAGCACCAAAGTCACAGAATTCAGTCAAGGAGGCTTCAGCTCATGAGTGAAAATCCCTGTCCTCAGCAGTGAGACACACCCAGTATGACAACAGCTCTCCAGCATCCCTCCAGAATTTCCTCAAGGACACAGCAGAGTGTAAAAAAATGCCATGAAAAAAAAAAAAAAAAGAGAGAATCTCAGTGCACAGACTTATGCTTGGAAAGATATTAATACATCAATAGTATGACAGAAAAGGGCAACAGGCAACCAGAATGGAATTTCTTTGTAGGTAGCTTGCCAATAGTTTACACAATGGAGTGGATATTGCATGGAATGAATACTGAAATATTGAAAATAAGTTTGTTTTCGAAGGCCGGAGGAAAGCATTTAAGAATAAGAGTAAAGACTACTAATCTTTACCACTGTAATGTATTTGCTGTGTAGCATTTTACAGGCAGGCAAACAATATCATTCTGTTAGAATTCAATGGACCAACCACATATCAGGAGCCCAACTAAAAACTAAAACTGAGATTTTTGTACTGTGTAGATTTCTTCAAGTCTGTCTTCCAGACTTGGCTAGCACAATGAATTCTTTTCCTTTGACACAGACCATCAGTATCTCATGAATATTATAACATGTCCAAGTCCAAGCAACTGCCAAGTCAAGTGCTTGCAAGCAGTTGATTACAGCACACAGAGCTATGATGGGATTTGTCTCTCAAAAGGCAATCAAAGAATGCCAGTGCACTAAGATGAAGCCACACTGTTAAAATCAAAGCGTTTCATACAGCAGCTTCCAGAGCAGGGCAGCAACCCTTCTGACTCTAGAAAGCTACCAGAACTGGTTAAATAATGGAAATTTGGTCTATAGAAGCCAAACAAGTGAAGAAGTAACAGAAAATTACACTTGGAATTTAAATGACACCTACCACTGTTTTTCAGCTGTTTTCACTTACACATTCTAGCCTGACATACAGTTTAGTGAATACTGTGGTTTCTCTGTGGAGGTAACAGCCCAAATGGTAGCAGAGATTAAAAAAAAAAAATCTTATCTAACCCCAAACTGAATTTCTCAGCCTTGTAGTGTGAAAAGTACCAGTGCTAGATCAACAGCAAAACACAGAAGCTTTTCTATTAATTAGAAAACCTTTTGGGGCAGGGTTGGGGCTCCAGGTCATGCATTGCAGCCCACCACTAATATTCTTTTCTGTACTTCTGCAGACACACCTGTGTTTGTTTCATTTAGGCATGGTGAGGAACACTTTTTTGGGCAAAACTGTTTGTCACTTCAAAGCATTACCATAAGGCATCCCCAGTTCTGTTGTACAGCAGATAGAAGTGGTAGTCTTTCCACTTCACGGCTTCTACTCCTACTCACAGCACCACACCTGTGCCAAAGCATCACTATCTAAGTATCTCTTCAACTGCTGAAAAAGGAAACTAGGGTTCCAGTCAACTTCTCTCCTCATATAACCAGTAGGCCCACTCAGAATGGATGGGCTTACCAGAGGAAGAAAAATAATCTGCAAATGCCAGTTAATTCACGGGCAGCTGCACTCTGAGTTTTGTGCCAACTAACATGTTCAGGTAAAGCCAATTTGTTGTGACCCTACCTATAGCATAAGTGGTTGTGAACTGCCAGAAGCCTGGCACTAGCTAAATGTTCATTTCAAAGTGTCTTGTTTTTACCAAGAATTGATTTCCAATTTGTGGAGAAAGACTAACATGAAGTGTCATTCTTTTGTCCTCCGTAGCAGCTGTTGCCCCTATCAAAGACCTGTATTAAAGCCCTCCTGAGAGAATTTTATCTATTTCATCAGACTGAAATCTCAGGGGATAAATGGAAGAGGATTATTTCTGCCCTGCCTCAAAGAGACATGCAGGAGCAGCTCTTAGTCCTTGTGTCTGCTTTGCCCTCCTTCATGCAAGTCAGAGCAATAAGCCTTTACTTGCAGCCCCCTAATTCAAACACTGGACAAGGGTAATCACATTTCACACTTCATGGTTTAAACTGATCACCATATGGATTAGGAAAGAAACTGTGTCTCACCACATATGAAACTATCACACCAGTTCATAGCTCTGTTAGTGGTTTCTTTGCTGTAGGCTCAAGAATTAAGTACTTGCCCCAGCTGGAGGTATGGATCCTGGATATGCATATCTTCTCCTTGCTGCTTTATTTTTCTAGCTCTGTGTTTTTGAAACTTGCCCAGAGCAGAAATCAAGACAAGTTTCATTGCTCTGAGCTGAGCATACCTTTTTGAGATTTAACACATTGCACTTTCACATACCAATAATGACTTGCTAGGAAATTCCCTTGCTGTGCTATTTAGAATGCACTGGAAGAACGGCTTTGATCATCTTCAGATGCATTCAGTCTTTGGGACTGATTTTTCATTTCAGAATAAGATTTAACATAGTTCCCATTAGGACCTTTAGCCATTTTGAGCGGTTTAGTTAGCTTTGTTTGATTGTTTGTTTGGTTTTGTGTGTGTGGTGGTGGTGTTTTTGTTTGTTTGTTGGGTTTTTTGTTTGGTTTTATTTGTTAAGCACAAATTTTGCATTTTAAAGCTATTTTTAAAGAAATCCAAGTTTGCATAAAGACTCTGTGTGTGTGTGTGTGTGATGCACCCACAGTGTGTCTGCCCAGGTGGCTGTCCTTAACAACTCTGAGAAACCTGCTAGGTAAAACAGCTGGGGGCCTTCTCAACAGTTTCCAGAGTTTTGGTGGGGAACACAACTGCAGTTTCCAGGGCCTGAATCCCCATTCAGGAGATGCTGTACTTCAGCTGCTGCCAGGCTGCAGCAGTAACAGCAGCAGAGCTGTGGAAACAGGGCAGATGATGTGAATGACTATGCCCAGTTTCTCCTCACCAACCAAAAAGCAAGCAGGATCTGGCAGGAATGTTCATCAGAGGCGGAAAGCAGCAGGGCAGAGAAATGGAAGAAGGACAGGGCTTTGGGCCCATTTAAACCAGTTCTCTATTCTCCAGTGCTTTGTCTAATCAGCTCTCAAGCAACAGTGCTGCCATGACTTCACAGAACATGTCCAATGGGAGTCACCCAGCTTCATAATATGCATCTTTGGCCCCTATATCTCACTCCCTCCCCAGCAATTATTGTTCATATCATCTCACTTCAAAAACTCCAAAGACTTTCCATCACCGCCTTTCCCAACCAACGGGCTCCTTCAGCCCTCTTTCCCGTGGCTAGAGTTTGTGTTCCCTTTAGGAAGGCTGCACATGCATTTCACACAACAGGCACCATCTCCATGACACCGTGCACTGTCTGCACAAGGAAAGAACCACAAGTTTGCCACATAAATCCTACCATGTAATCGATTTTCATGCCAACATTTCTGGGTCACAGCAAGCACTCATGCTCTGGGGAGCTTTTCATAACCAAATGACTTCATGATTGCTCGGCTCTGAATAATCTACTCTGACAATGGTTATTGTTTATGCTTGCAGTTCCAGTCAACACTGGAGCCCCACTGATGCCAGACAAATAGGCAGGTAAACAAAGGCCCTGCCTGAAAGGACTTGCTGCATAATTTATGTCAACATACAGGCAGAGCAAAGAGTCCGAGTTCAGGAATTAGAAGCACGAGGTTGAAGAAAGGCAGAGGAAAGCACTGGCCAAAATGTTCGATCACCACAGGTTAAGGGTTCCTTCCCCTCCCCCCCTCCTGATTTGATTTGATCACAGAAGCACAAGACCAAAAGGAGCCTCATAAATTCACACCACATAGCCATGCCCCCAGGCAAGATCAGATGCACACACACCACCCCTGACTGGCATGGTCATCTGCATGGTATGAACAGAGTTACTGCAAGCTGCCTGTCCCAGTGACTGTGACTTTCAGCAAAACCATCTTCATTCCTCTTCTGGCCACTGTGGACCAGAGAACGGTGTATTGCTTTTGTCTTCACAAACAGCTCATTTGGTTTATTTCAGCTTTACCATCCCTTAAGTTACACAACCCCATACCTTTCTCTTCATGGTATATGGCCCTGGTCTTTCTTATTCCTTTCAAGCCTCTCCAGTTGGTCTTACCACTCTTACCTCCACAGGGAGTAGGATCCCTTTGCATGTCCTATCACCTCTGTCTCTTTAACCTTGTGGAATAAATGATAATACATATTATTGATTTATATATATATATATATATCATCTCAGTCACTGTTATTTTTAGATCTTTATCTGCAGAATTGCAGTCTATTCATTTGTTTTCCATCTTGTAACCAACTGAAAAAAGTTATGGCTTGGTACAATACAGAAATTCACATTTGTCTTCCCTGGACTGTGATTTATTTTCAAATAATTCTTTTCAGTTTCTTTCAGCTGTTTTGAACCAGAAACTTGTTGCTTAGAACTCTTGAGCCCCAGTCCCATCCCAAATTTTCCATTCTGAAATATATTTAATCATAAATCACTGTTCCATCATCCACAGTCATCAAGAAAAATACCAGCTCCCCTTTGCACATGCACAGCTGGGCAACGTCTGGTGTTTGTGCTGCATGGAACAAAAACATTTTTGCTTGCTGCACTTTGCAAAAGGCAAAAGACAGAGTGTAAAAATTTCACCCCTAAGTGTGAAATCTTAGGGACCAGTCTCGGTGAAGACAGGATCCAAAAAAAAAACCAAACAAACAACATCACAACATAAAAAGAAGAGGAAAGGAACAGTACCAAAAACACAGCACAGCTTAAGCTGAAAAACATCAGTTGATAGTGTCAATGATCAACATGGTCTGCACATGCTTTGTTTTATTTCTCATTAACTTCCAAGGGCATTATAACAGCACAGTAAAACCAGGGATCCAAGAGGTCTGGATCTAAAATTATTACTTGAGAGACACAAAATTCCATCACGCGAGTCTCAGAGAAACTCAAAATCTGGATTTCCAAAACTGCTTAATTAAACCCTTTTGCAGCAGTATTCTATTTTACTGGGTACAGTTGTACTATTCTCTTCTACAGTCAAGCATAGCGCTGCAGAAACTATTTCTTGTTGACTCTTAGAGCACCATTTCTTGCTAATACTGGTCAGTGGATATTTCACTTTGAAGACCAAAGTAAGCACGATCATTTGGTTTGCATGAAAAAACAACTATCTTTGCCTTCAAAAGGCATTTAAACCTGGAAATAAAGAGGCACCTTGTCGTAACAAAAACTTTTAGAGCATTACAGTTTCAAGGAGACTAAAAAACTGTCTACTGCAATTCCCTATGATTTTTTCCTTCACTTGTAAACTTCAATGTTCCATAAGTCTTACTATTTTGCTAAATCTAAATGTTTAACACCATTACATATTACTCCATAAAATAAAATGGCTAGCACATCACTTCCATAGTATAGGAAGTGAACTATAAAGTAGCAACTTGGCCTCTTTGAGAATCTTTAAAGAGAGCACAGCTTTTCCACCGTTAAAATTGTCAGCAGCAAACCCACCATTTACACTGTACCACTGCTTTAAGAGGATTTCCTGCCACAGCAAAATATTCCTATTTTGGCCATCATCAGGATTATGCAAGCTCTGCTTGCTAAAGAATAGGCTTTATGCCATTTCATAACTTGGCCACCATAGTGTGGGATACCTGAAGTTCATTCTTGTTGACTATTATCCCAGAACTGTCACATCCCACCCTCACACAGTCTACAGGACACTTTGGAGCAGGTTTTCCCCCTGCAAGCACAAAGATGAGACTTAGATCAGCTGTAAGGAAGATTCAGTACCAACATCAGGCTCATCATCCAGCACTCCTGACAAGCCACCACACGTTGACAGGAATTAATTTTTACCCCTCCCAAACAGTTGCCCTCTCCCACTGAAAATCTGCAGTCACACATGCCACCTGAAAGCAGCTGTGGCCAACCCCCATGGCAAGAAGAAATGAGTGCTCTGAAACCAAGCCCTGCAATGAGATGCTTGAGAATCAAGTTATGCAGGCCTCCTAAATTGCACCTCTCCTTAGCAGGTCCAGTGAACAACTCCACCACCTAGTAATGGGAAACCAGTACTAGGAAAAACCTGCAGAAACATGTCACAGTTTGCATCTGTGAAATGCAATAGTGTAAAAGCCACACTTTCATTTCCCCCCTCTTTTTAATTATTTTACACATTTACAGAACTTTTAAACCACAGAGGTAGCCTTACATCTCTGCAATTTAATAACCAAATACCCTAAAGCAGCAATTCCCAAAGTGGGAATTTGCACATCTTGACTTCACATTTATTGCTAGAGGCAGAATTCTCCCCCTCTGCCACGTTGCTGATAGGAGCTCAGGCAACTGAGCCATCTTAGCTCTGTGTTCATAATAGTTTGGGAATGTGTTAACTTTGGACTTGCATGGAGGGGTCAGAGCCCATCACCCTTGCTACACTCCACCATCTCCATTCTCCAGCAAACAGAATTTGGTCAGCACATCATTGTGTGACTATACCAATACAAATGCTTTCAATAAATGTGCTAAAAGAGTAGAGCCTACCCTAGTACAAAGGTGGAACCTCTGCAACCTCCCAAGGTGGCTTTCCCTGCAGCAGAGGCATTCACAAGGGCTGCCCTGCATGGATTCTCTGGTGTCTATGAAAGGTTGCAGTCACCTCTGAGCTCTCTCTGGGGGATGGCAGTGGCTTCTCCACCCTTTCATTGCATTTCATTGACAAAAATTAATTACATTGAGTACCTTCCTCCGTCTATCACACTTGCACAACAAACAGTTTTCAGACAGAAAGAGACATGCAGATAGAGTACCAGGTCTGATCAAACAGCTCTGCATCCCTAGAAATCATATTAATGTTTTACTTGCATTAATCCTCTTTTTGCTGTTCATTTAATCTTCTAAAATTCAATGTTATTTGACTCTTCCATATAGCCTTTTCTATTTCTGGGTACCATGTGAGAATCAACACTTGATTCGCACCACTTTACAATACCATCCCGTGTTTAAAAATAAGTGTACTAAAACATTTCCTTTTACACAAAGGCACTTTTTGTGTGTGTGTGTATATTTTCCTCTACACAAAAGCCACTCCTCCCAATTTTAATTTTAAACTTAAATTTCAGATCTAAGCAGTTCTGAGTCACATTTTCAAAAAGCTGATGGATGAAAAATATGCAACACTGGCTGCAACTGGCTGGTGCCAGTGCAAAGTATTTATGCGAGACAGGAATAGACAGAGGGAAATAACTCTCAAACCCTCCTGAAGAACAACATGCCCTTTCCCAGGCCCTGTGTTTTGCTTATTGCTCAGTCCATAATAATTTTCCAATCTGCTGGAGGCCAGTGGCCCTGCTGCCAGGGAACCTTCACTGACTCCTTCTAAAGCAATGTATGCCGGTCAGGGGTTTCTCCTTTCCACTCCTGCTTTGTCTCTCATACTTCATTTCCCAGTCAAAAACATACTTTGAATATTTTAATGTCACAGTTTTTCCATCTGACCGTGGTATCCTCCAGGACCACTACAGCACAACAGAAGACCCTCCTCCTTGTTATCTTTCCTGTGCTCCTGAGGAACAATGAGCATATCAAGTAGTCAAAGAAGTCTAAAGCAAATCAAGCTCAGATGTGATGCTGGGCTGGTTGTGTCTCCTCTGCCTGTTCCTTCTTCCTCTGTGGTAGGATAAGGTCCTGCCAAAACTCTGTGACTGGAGACAGGAATGCTATTTCAAGTTTAGAGGTTAGCAGCCTAAAAAAAATAAAAACCAAAAAAAACCCACGACTAGTGTACTGAAGACTCTTTAGCAGCTCTGTAGCTATATGAATTCAATGATTTATTGTGCATAAGCCAGTCAAGGATCAGTTTCTGTTCTTGAAAAACATCATGATAGTTAGGAATAATTCAGTCTTAACAAGCATGAAAGGCTATGAAACTCCCAATTCTAAGTAAGACCAGTAAAAATCTTTTTCAGATCCACATTTCCAATTTCAGTCAAGGGAAACCTTGTCTCAAACATTTTTCTTCACTTTCAAATCTTAAAATACCAAATGCAGTTGGGGCTGAGTATACTCTTCAACAAACCAAATGAAACTTTCCCAAAACATGATTGACGAGGTACAGACATTTCATTTCCTCCAAACAGAGGAAAATAACCACTCCAGTTTTTGCCAAGTCATTTTTTTTCAAGATCCACAATTTCATAGAAGGTATTTTAGTTTTGATAAAATTGCATTTTCTATTCTACAGAAAGTGTTTTCATCAAAACTTTTCCAAGCACGTTGAGCTGCAATGCCACAGAAACCTTCCATTCAGGAGGTACCTCATCCATAGCCATTATCCATTCCTCCCACAGTAGATGCCAGTGTTTGCTGGGAGCAATGCAATTTCGTCCTTAAGCTGTCTACATGCTCTTGACAGACAGCTATTGTGTCTGCATCAATACAGCTGCTATCTGATAATCCAAATCCCTCATTGTTGTTTCCAAAGGAAAAGCATGCTTCCCTTCTTTCTTTTCATTTCCTGAAAAACTATTTTTTTTATTCAGAAAAACTAAAATGAAAACTATTCCCTGATTCAAGAATCCAACACTCGATTGCCCGTGGAGTTGTTTCAAACCAGCTATTCTGCTGGGAGTTCATATTCTACTTCACTGCAGAATAAAGGGGGTTTTGTACGTTGCGCAAGATCCCGTTCCCTAAGGCTACTGCTCATCCTGCAAGCCTCCCCTTCCACATGACGGGATGTTCCTCCCTGTTCTGCTCTTGGTTAGGACTATCTGAAGGGCAAGTGTTGGGTCCCAGCTCAGACATTCCCCTCTCAAGTGTCATGCTTTGGCTGGTGCCGCCAACCACCTCCATCCCCGGCACGTTGCCTCCAGCTGCCTCGGGGAGATGGAGCTGAGCCCGCTCTTCCGAAAGGAAGCCGGAAGGGTAGATGAGGTTATAAACAATGACTACCTTGTAATTAGCAGCAACACAATTACAGCAACACAAAATACAGGGTTTGAAGGGGCTACACGGTTGCTTCAGAGGAGCCCTTGTGCCGGGCGAGCTTACACCCCCAGCTCCAAGGCACTGGGCTTATTGGTGTTTTGAAACGGACAGTAAAGAAGCTTCAGTGTTATAAAGGAGCACTGATAACACATCATTCCAACAACTTCCTACTTTGCACAGACACTTTAAACCATTCACCCGTGAAACAACACATCCAAGGCAGCTTCTTAGCACAGGTCAGATGCTGAATGGGAGGCACATTCCACCCTCTAAGCATTTAAGCCACCAGTAATTAACTTATCGGAGGCCACGAGTGTCCTTTGGTCTGCCAGTGCCTCCTCCAAACAGACAGGCAGTGGGAGTGGGTTTGTTGGTATGCACCAGGCATTTCAGGCATGAATCCCAGCCTTGTCCCAGCATACCCCAGTACATGGACACAGCCAGCCGGCGGTGAAAGCCTCATAAACCACGCTCTGAGAACGTGGGTGGTGCTCAGATTCAAAACACAGGCGGCATGAACAGTGATAACATCAGTATTACAGAAATCTGATAACTGCATTACTGAATCTTACTAAAAAGCCCTCAGGGGCTCCAGGAGTGGCTTCATTTCTGCAGCATGTCTTGCCCAAGCCTGAGGAATGGATTGGCTCCTGCTCAGATCTTGCCCCTGTGAAAAGCCACAAGTCTGCTGCTTCCCCACATTTGCACTGGTACTTATTGTCTTGGCAGTCTCTAAGTGGATAAGAAGGTATAGCTTATCAAAATCCTATTAATTGTCCGTAGATAGGATGCAGAAGGAATAGTCAAATTCAGTAGCTTGGGTACAGGCTGTAGGGAGTAGGACAAGCCACCATTTTAAGGGGACTTTAACTATGTTCAGCTCTCAGTCCTTCACTCTCCAGCCACCTCAGGACTTCAGTTCAGAGCAGACTCCTGAACTGGTCACACATTTCCAAATTAGGGCAAGCATCCAGCCAAGTGAAATCAGTCCTCAGCAGTCACAGTTACCTTCTCCTAATACCAGCTTACCATCACGAAACAGTGGTGTAAAAAATCAGCACTAGCTGTATGGAAAAGTTGCAGCATAACTTGAGATAGTCCTGAACCACTTTCAACTCCAGCCAAAGTAAAATATTCAGGTACAAACTTGAGCACCAAAACCAACCCAACAAACAACAATAAACCCCAAACAAAACCAAACAAACAACAAAAACCCCCAACCAAACAAAAAACCCCAGTGGTCAGTAGTTGCTCTTGGACATGCAAAAGCACTTGCTTTTTTGGAGCTCTTTGCTCCAAAAAAAACTCATTTACAAGATGACTGAGAATGTCATTCACATCAAAAATAACAAAGGTTTTGTAACACTTCACATGTTCACAGGTCTGCCAAGATTTGAATCCATACAACACTTGTGGGAACCAATATTCCCCTACATCCCACCACAAAGTACAAATATTCAAAGGAAATCTAAAAGCAAGACTCCTTAACTTTAAAATCCTTCTCTTTTCATGGAAAATATTTTGAACAGAACACTCTGAAGCAATGTCCCAGGAGAAGTTTTCCTTTTCCATGTGAAATTTTTATTTTTCAGTAAAATCCTTTTCTGCAAGACTCTTCCTACAAGAAAATTTCAACCAGCTCTAGTCAAAACATTTGTATAATCCAGGTGGTAACATATAAACACACAAGGAGAATGTGGCAAGTTTAAAACTACTTTCTCAGGAACCGATACCAAGACAGGGCTGCAACTGTGGAGCAATTGCCCCCCATCTGCTTCTCTTCATGATGCAGCCACACTGACACGCACCATGTCATTAGCATACCTGCAAGCTTTTGGGGCTGTCCTGTTCTCAACATCTTCAAGAAGCACTTTAGATAATTCATGTTTTTGCCACCTGCATAGTAAGCTCACAAAGTAATTGAGCTTGAGGTGTAATGTCTTCCTATTCAAAATCTCATTGGGACGTACCCTCTCAGCCTTTCTTTCCTTCATGATTCATCTCAAGTCACACTTAATAGAAGAGTTAAACTTTTGCTGTCTTTGTTTGTTTGTGTGTGTGTGTTTTTTGTGGGTTGGTTTGGGTTTTTTTTTGTGGTTTTTTTTTTTTTTTTTTGTGAGCAGAGAATAATCTATAAGGATTTTGGCCTGTAACCATTTCTGAAGAGCAAAAAACCTGTTCAACTAGCATGAGGTTCTAGCTCATACTGTCCTATCAGCAGTGCTCAAGCAAACAGTAGGAGCTCTTTCACTACCTGCACCTTTTCCTTAGCATCTGCTCCAGTCCTGATGACTCCCTGACAGCCTCTGGCTTGGTCCTGCAAGAATTCCTCAACCTTGTTGTTAGATTTTTTTAAAAAATGTGGTTATACAGTTACTGCTTTATACAAAACATGCTTTAATACACCTATGCTTTTCCATTGCTGTATGCCTTACACTCTCCACCTCAGCCCAAGCATCAACAGGTTTCATGCCTAAAAAATCACTGAGGTACAATATTTTAGTCAGAATCCTTTTGAATAAGTAAATAAAGCTTGTAGTCAGCAGAGATTTTTCATCTGATACTGATCCTGTCCCAAGAGCTACATTTTACAGGGCACACCTCAGTCGTATCACTTGACCAATATCAGATCTTAAGTCAATATTTATTCCCTAAAGCTATGCGTAGTATTTGGCCACCTTTTATTTTGTCTCCTTGTATTTTTCAAATGGAGAATGGTTGTGCGCAGGAAAGAACAATTTAAAAAAAAATTAGAAGAAAAACATAGCAAAAAAAAGAAAAAAAATCAAGCTCATAAAAATCATTTAACTCTCATTCTCTGGCCTTTTCAGTTTCACTCCAAGTTGGTTTAGACCACTGTAGCTATCTTGTGCCCAAACTACTTCTCACTAAAATCAAGACAAGCTTCATGACTGCTGGATGTTGGCACATCCCTCTGCTCTCCCCACCTTTCAATACAGTCGCTGTCAGACTCAAAGCTCGATGCTGAAGGGCTGCTGCATGCCTGCCTTTTTAACTTGAGGGAGGTTGGGAATCTGTAACTCTGCCAGAAAACAGACTCATTTGTTATTAACACAGCCCATATTTAGCCATGTGTCTCCCAAGGAAAAAAGCACATACTTCCTTCTTAACAAAGCCTGATCTCTGCACAGCCAAGTCCCCGGGGACTGCTGGATCCCATTTTGCATGGCCAAATAAGGTAAAGCAAGAATCTGAAAAATGCAAACCTGGCCTGAAATTGCCCATAGCTTTGAGGAGCTATTTTTGGATTTGTTAACCTTTTCTTAAAAATCAGAGGGTGCTGCAAGGCCTTAGTTTTACTACTTTTTCCCTTTGGAATACTTAACTTCCAGAAAAGCAGTTTGGAACACAAGTGAGCTTTAAGGAGATGAAATGGTAGGAGACCAGGGTTGAAAGCAGCAACAGGAAGCAATACTGAAGAAAACAGTGTTAAAGCTTCCCCAAAATAAAAAAGGTGTGATTCACCAAAGATACTGAAAGGATGTTCTCCAGATTACAGGCAAGCAGTCTCCTGAAATGCACACAAGAAGGAATCCAGTAGTCTATGCAACACACTGAATGTCTCAGAGGATTTTAGTTCTGGCCTCTCACTGAATTTCACTACTCTCCTTTGAACAAGTAGGCAGATATGTTTGTTTAAAGGAAAAGTTATTAGGCATTTAAGGGAGAAAGGATAGGGTGAATAACCTGAGTCTACACATGAAACATCATTGCAAAGACTTCTTAAGGATGTAACTCTGACTTCATTTTCCTCTGCCCATCATCCATCACAAATACATCTTGTCCTCCAGCACTCTGTGCTTTGTGACCTGCCACATCTGAGAAGCATACAGCTCTTTCACAGGAACCCAGATATTCAAGATCCCCGTTATCAATGCACATTGAAACTATAAGCATCTGGGACATGGGAAAAAGCAGTTTCCTACCATCCCAGCTGAAGAATGTGTGTGCTGGAGTTACTCAGCTTCACACAGAGCAAGTGCAAAATAACACCACGTGGATGATGCATACATGGACCAGATCTTCATTTGGGGGGTGGAAGAAGCACAGATTTTTCAACATGCTGAAAAAGTGAAAGCAGAAGCTTGGAAAAAATGGATTTTTGCTATTTTTTTCTAACTTAGGAGTTATGAGAAGTGATCAGGCATTGAGGCCATTGTATGACTGAGAAGCTGCTCCTGGCTTCTCTGAGAAGTGAAGACATTGTCATGTCATGAAGCACTTTCTGTTTGTGATTATCAACTGTATAGGCTTCCATGGGGTGCTTTTAATGCTGACTCAGCACCTTAGCTGGCTACCAGTTTGTTTGGAAGTATTACACCATTTCAGTTTCCTTAGCACACTGCTTGCTTGTCTTCTGCAGATATTGAGGAAATACCTGTATCCATGCAGGATACAGACAGGGAGAAGGGAGTAGTAGTTATTCACTTCCAAACCCCCCTGTGCTCTACGGGAAGTTAGTGACTGTTAATGAGCTAACTAATCCCTTTAGGTATTGTCATATTAGCAGCACTCAGCCTATTTTACCAAATTAAAGGTGAAAGAGCAGCTTTTAAGTTTCTTTTTCCCAGGAAATTATTCAAAAGAAAATTTAGAAAATGTAGCAAAGTAGAAACCCAATAAGTTTAAAAATGAGAAAGATTTACCTTTTGCCTACAAGGCGCCAGAGACACAGGCCAGGTTTAGCCCAGGTCACCACATTCAGACTCCCAAAACTGCAGACCTCATCATATGCTTTTGTACCTGAGGACAAGTCTGTGGCCTACAGCAAAGAATGAAATGGCAATGTTGATGCAGCAGGACCATCAGTGTTTTAAGTGATGGAGTATTTGGCAATCCCAGACATGAGTATGGACTGGGGCAAAAACTCTCTGAGACCAGCCCTGTAGAGAAGGACTTGAGGATTCTCGTGAATGGAAAGTTGGAAATAAGCCATCAGTGTGCACTTGCAGTCCAGAAAGCCAAACACATCCTGGGCTGCATCAAAAGCAGCATGGACAGCAAGTCAAGGGAGGGGATTCTGCCTCTACGCTGCCTTCATGAGATCCCACCTGGTATACTGTGTCCAGCTGGTGTCCCCAGCATGGGAAAGACATGGGCCTGTTGAAGCAGATCCAGAGGAGGGCCATGAAGATGAACAGAGGGATGGAACAGCTCTCCTACAAAGACAGGCTGAGAGAGTCATGGTTGTTCAGCCTAGAAAAGAGCAGGCTTCAAGAGAGACCTCACTGCAGCCTTCCTATACCTTAATGGGGCTTATAAAAAGGAGGGAGAGGGAGTTTTTATTAGGGCAGATAGTGACAGGTCAAGGGCCAATGGTTCTAAACTGAAAGAAGGGAGGTTTAGATTAGATGTTAGGAAGAAATTATTTACTGTGAGGGTGGTGAGGCACTGGGACAGGCTGTCTAGAGAAGTTGTGGATGCCCCATCCCTGGAAGTGTTCAAGGTCAGGTTGGATGGGGTACTGAGGAACCTGGTCTAGTGGGCAGCATCCCTGCTTATGGCAGAGGTGTTGCAACTAGATTATATTTAAGGTCCCTTCCAACCTGAACTAGTCTATGATTATGTTTCTACAGCATAAGAGGAATTTAGAGGTCCCTCCTCCATGGGCAAATTACATTGCTCATCACATGGGACCATATGCCAACACAAGAGCTTTCGAATAGTAGGAGCATATGGATTTTAAGAAGCATGACAGGACTTTTAAATTTTTTTTTAAACAGTCAAAATTGTGACAGACAAAGACTGTAATCTGAACACAGACTGGTCTTCCTCAGCCAGAACACAGTTCTTGGTTTGAAGACTGTAATGCTCTCAAGGTGAAAACATTCTATGATTTTAATAAGTGTAAGAATCTGAATATCAGTCAGAGTTGTAGGACTCAGAGCTAATTTTGCAGCAGATTTCCACTCAGTGTGGGATTAGGAAATGGAGACATAAAAATCCTCCCATCCAGTCCTGCATAACGAAGACACTTCCTCCTTTCCCTGCTGATGCTGGTAGGAAGCACCAGGTCCCAAGAGAGGTGAAGGCTGGCTCCTTACAGACCCTCCCCCTGATTCTGGGAGCTTAAGGTCTTGGCCTGTTGCATCCTTACCCTGGAGGGAAGTAGCATGCCAAGTTGGCCAGGACCCAACTCTCCTGCTTGTGGCCAGACTGTGGCTCAGCTGCTGACCTGAGGAGAGCAGGGCTCTGTGGGGAGGCCCAAAGGCTACCCCGTCTGCCAGCTGGCCAATGGCCAAAGCAGCTCTCTTTCCAAACCAAAGCCAGAAAGTACTATTAAGGGGCTGACTCCAGTTTGAAACTAAACACAAAATTATAGGAGCTTCCTCTTGCTTTTTCACAGGGTTTTAAAACTGAGCAAGGTCCTGTGAAGCTCCTGAAATTACCCCTGTAAAATTTTTGTCTTTGCCTTTAATGTGTAGAGCTCAGGGGTGGAAATAAGGTTGAATTTATGATTTTGTTCAGGTTTTGACTGACAGCAAAACAAGACCAGAACACTTCTTCTGAACTGAAGGGCCAGGAGGTATTGAAAAGCTTTAGCCACACCTCACATTTTGGAAATATTTTGGGTTTGTTTGGGTTTTTTGTTTTTATTTTTTAACTTATTCAAGCCTAAGAAGACAACTAGGCCATAAAAAAAAGATTTCAATGCACAATCAACAGGATTCCCTATTTAGTCTAACCTAGGATTCAAAAAAAACCCAAACACATGGAAACATGGATTCTATATTTAGACTTGAGAGACAGTAAGATGAAAAAGTGAATTGGACTTACGTGGATATCACATCAGGCTTTTGGTCCTTGACAGAGCTGGCCAAGGCTTCCAACAGAACTGGACTCCATGAAGTGCAACTGTGAGTTGCTGTTCTGGAAGTGATCTTGAGAGGGGATCAGGGGGTGGAAAGCATTTGGGCAAGAGGCAGGAGGAATATCTTCTGATGGTTGGTCACATGTGGAACCTCACCAGGTACACACCATCAGCAACCCCCTGGATGTCCACAGGAAACTGCCAAGCCCAGTTCTTTGCCCGGCCTTTCTCATGCTACCACACCACATACAACCATCCCCAGAGAAAACATATCAAAACAGAACGAGACACACACAAAACCCCCCAACAAAACAACAAAAAAACCCAAACCAATGCCTGTTCTACTTCTGCTAGCTGGAGTGAACGAAACGAAATAGATCTTTGTGTTTACTAGAACTTTGTGTTTACTTGTTTACTATCTGTGTGCTTCAGTACAGTACAGAACAAAAGGCAACTTTATGCTTAAAATTTTCCCTATAAATCCTGTTTTATTCATCAGAATGAAGGATTGGAGCGAGGACACCTTTTCAAATGCTGTACTGGAAACAGGGCTACACATATGTTTAAAGTTCAGGGGTTTTATATGACAGGCTTGGGACTTAGACTGACAAAGCTGATTATTTCTTCCTCATACTCAGACAGGCTAATGCTCTGTGTGCTTGTCCAGGGCCTGGGCCACAGCATCCAAGTGCAGGTCTTAAGTTACCCAGTCAAAGTAAACAGATTTGGGGTTTGGCTTCATGCACTGTCCAGGCTGAATTTCAGCTGGCTTTGCTTGAGACCCACCTCCACTCTCTATGGCTCCTCAGGCTCAGCACTCAGCCCAACTCTCCCTTCACATGCTTGGCCTCCTTCATCCTTGCAATTGGAGTTTCCAGTGAATCTCCTGCCTTCCCCTGATGAGTCAAGGGCTGAAGCACCTCTCCTACGAGGACAATCTGAGAGAGTTGTGGTTGTTTTTCCTGGGAAGACCTTATTGTGGCTTTTCACTTCTTGAAGGGGTCTTGGTTGTGCTGGGTTAATGCTTGGACTTGACCTTAGAGGTCTTTTCCAGCTTTAATGACTATGATTATAAGAAAGATGAGGACAAACTTTTCAGCAGGGCCTGTTGCAATCGGACAACGTGTAGTGGTTTTAAACTAGAAGATGATTGATTTAGATTAGATAGAAAGAAAATTTTATAATGAGGGTGGAAAACACTGGAGCAGGTTGCCCAGAGAGGTGGTGGATGCCCCATCCCTGAAAATATTCAAAGTCAGGCTGGACAGGGCTCTGAGCAGTGTGGTCTAGTTGAAGATGTCCCTGCCTAAAGCAGAGCCAGTTGGACTCAGTGGTCTTTAAAGATCCCTTCCAATTCAAACTCTTTTATAACTCAGCAAAAGGATCCAATCCAGAGAAGGTAACACTGGCCAAGATGTACAAAGGATAGGAAAGAAAGAAAGAAAATCAGGGAAACAGGAGACAAAAAGAAAAAAAGTAAACCCACATCTAAGAGGCTATTTTGTTTAGTTTGTAAAAGAATGCTTCTGGTAAAAAGATTTTTAGCTTTGGGCTTGGAATACATAATGGCCAACATCTTATGTTTTTACCCAAAGGGTACTCCAGGTTAGGGGTTCTCACAGCTGGGGAATACAGAGAGCTGGTGGGCCTGTGAGGGGGCCTGCAGACCACACCACTGCTCTGAGGTTGGGACTTCAAAGCTCTGTGACAAGGAACAACATGGGGAAAAGCTGACCCAAGAAATCTGGGGATCAGTGGTGCAGCTTGAAGCCATGCCTGTTCTGAGCACCAAACAGGCATGCTTTAGTGTGCAGAGCTCCCCAGATGAATTGCAATTTTGTACATCAGTTTACAGGCAGAGGAAGTCCTCCTTTTATGGTTTCCACCCTCCCACTTTTTCCTCCTTCTCCCTAGAAATTTCTACCCTCACAGTAAGCCAAGATCAAATGATTTCAATGTGTAGTTATGCTCAGAGAGGGCAGGGACCCCAGGGAAGCAGACAGGGTGGGGAAATCCATGATTGTCACCTTTTCCCAGTGACTCAGTTGCAGGCTATTCCAACAGGACAAATGAACTACTTTCAATTCAAAGCAATTTTAAAATGAAAAAGTTGTTAAAATCGAAATAAGGATTTTAACATTAGACTGCAAAGATTAAAGAAAGTAGATCTTTGCTGGTTACTTGAATCTGTTTTACAAAGACATCTGAAAGGCATTTTATCAGCTGCTGAGCAGTATTTACTTATGAAACTGTTCTAATTGCTTTGGAATGTGCACCCTGGCTGCTGGAACAGCTCACTCCTGCTGATACACTGAGCAAAGTAATACTGGCTCATAGGACATGGCACTTTTATACAGCATTCATTCTTCTTTCTGAAGGTAAATAGCATGAAATTTGAAAAGAAAAAGCAGCAAATACCTCATAAACAATGACTTTTGCAGAGTTGCCCCAAATGTTTCCAAGAGCATGAACTCATTAGCAACATTAATCATTGCCATGACTGAAATCCTCACAGATCAGTAATTTAGAACTAAACCCATCTTGCAGCTGGAGATTGTGTGGGTGAAAACTTATTCCTGCTGCCCACTAAAGCAGTGCTGGAGTCAATATAGAGCATGGAAGAAGTGGTGTGTCCTGGCCACAATAAAGCCCTGCTATTAGCTTGCAGTCTCACCCTCCCTTAGTAGTTAAGCACTGAAGGTCTTGGTAGATCAAAGAAAATCTGCTCAATCTTGCCTTAATCTTCTAAAACTGAAGCAGAACTCTGGTCTGCATTACACATGCCCAGGCTCAGTAACAGCCTACCAAAAAACAAATTGGTAATAGCTCTGTCTTTAAGACAAAGCAATCCCAAATATTGAGTCACAGCCTGGAAGGTGTAGTGGTTTGAATGGCACTTGGTCTGTCTGCATCACAAAATCCCAGTGTAATTTACCCAGCAGAGCTAGAAAAGCACAGAACATTTACTATTGTGCATGTTGATGTATAGAACATGGAAAATAAACGACAAACCATCTTGATCCTCCTAGCACTGATGCAGAAGCGAACCACTACAGATCCACAACAGCCAAGTCAGTCCCATTGGCTTGGGCTAAACTTTATAAACAGACTTCTAAACTTCACATGTTTGAGTTGACTTCATAGGAAGCAGGAACGTCACACATCCCTCCTCCCACCCTCCCTTCCAAAGCCTGAGCTAACAGCATCCTTGGAAAAAACAGCTTCAGACAAAACCAGGCCAGGCTTGGAGATAAACAGCCCTGGTGGCTGCTCTGAGCCCATGGACCAGGCCACAACACTCCTCCTTCAGCGCTCCAGTGTGTGTGGTAGTAACCTCAAATTTTCTTCTGCAGGAAGCATTGCACACACAATAAAGTTTGTGCTTTGTGCAGACACAAGGGCTGTGGCTTTTTAAAGAGCCTGGTGTTCGCTAAAAGGGCAGGTAGGATATCCAGTTGGGAGCGGGCAGATCTTGGAGAAGGGTGAAGGTGAGACAGGGTTAGAGTCTCTCACCTGAGAGGGCTCTTCTCATTTCTGACTCATCCAACAAGCAAGTTTCTTGAGTTTTCTGCCTGACATCCCATCCAGGTCTTCTCCTGCACCATGAGGGAACTGTATGCAGTTGTCTCTGCA
This sequence comes from Myiozetetes cayanensis, assembly GCF_022539395.1. NCBI lineage: Eukaryota > Metazoa > Chordata > Aves > Passeriformes > Tyrannidae > Myiozetetes > Myiozetetes cayanensis. The sequence continues at coordinate 16,298,111 of NW_026087742.1, forward strand.
TCTCTCCTCCAGATCCAAACCATATAGGCAGCCCTCAACCTCCTCAACTTTGGTTGCCACTTCAGTTGCTGCCCTTTTCCTCTCCTGCTGTCAGTCACAGCCTGCCTTTGCTGATCAGCTACATGCTCCATTCCTGCTCTGCTTTCACCAGGGCAAGGGTAAATGTCTCCTAATTTCCTGCTTTTCCCTGCCTTCCCTTAACCATTCACAGTTACCATTTCCTTTTGTTTCCTACAGCCAATTTTTTTTTTTTAAACAGCTGATTTGTTTTCTTATTGGAAAGCCTTTTTTGGCCTTAAGGCAGCATGAACTTCTCCCTGTTTTCTCCTGCTGAGCAGTGACACGACCTAAAGGTGAGGGCTTTGAGGCTGCAGAAGAGATTTCCTCGTGCGACCTTTTTAATCCTTGGCCTCCATTGCTTCAGTCAACACCACAAGTGCCTTCTAGTATGACAATCACCATTTGTTGCTTAGGAATTAAACATTGACTAAACACATCATTCTGCATAGGCCATTGAACTGGAAGAATGTTTAGTGAGCTCAGCAGCTAAAGCTTTATTAACCATCTCTGGTGACCTTCTCCTTTGCTTTCTCCAAGGGTTCAAAGACTTTCCAAAGTGCTCCTTCTATAATCCACAATGCTTTTAAAGCTCCAACACCACCCCCCAAAAAAAAAAAAAAGTTCTGCCAGCACATAGATGCTAACTTATCCATCCCACCATGGTATAAAGTTTGTAGTTCCACACTTCATGCCGTTCTGAGTTCTCTCCAAACCGGTTTAGCACCACCCACAGCACATCTACTGCTCCTTCTGCCACACCAGTAATTTTAAGTGCTGCACTACAAGTTGAAAAAAAAAAAAAAAGATTCTTTTCCTTCCCTAAGCATGCCTGCAATGTTTAACAGTGCTCTAGAGCACAGGTCAGCTAAAGGTGTGTTGAAACAGAACAACTAACAGACAGGACATCAATGGAGTTTTACAAACACCAGCAAGTACACTCATCCAGCAGGATAACAGGAGTCCAACATACCCCTGGGGGAGGATGCCCTCTCCTAAAGTACCAAAACCAGGGTGAAATGTTTCATGGGATAATTATATTCTGAACAGAAGTCTGGAAGGCTTGCTAAAGTACCAGTTTCTCACTCTGGTGCTTAAAAGCAAGCAGAGAGAAAAGTGACACAAGAATTCCTTGCATTTTCTGAATTCTCCTCTCCCTTTACTTGGTAAACACAAAAGAGAAAAGCACAGGAGACAAGAGCCCACATTTCCCTCAGACTCAATGTTATTAATACATCCATGCTCCCATCAGATCAGGAAGAAAAACTTCCATGAGTGTTAGGTGGTCTTTTGTGGCTGTTACTGAATAACAACCAACAAAGTAAGAGAGCAGCTCTACCACCTACCAAAACTGGACTCTGTTCCACTTGGTGGCATCTTGCCAATGCTAATAGTTTAGTAGGACAGTTAAGTGCTTTTGAAACTAAAATGCAGCTTTCAACACTATTCCTAGACTAATCATATCTGGAAAGTCCCCATCAGTCTGAACACTGTCTCAGCTTCAAGCCAGAAAGCCATACCTAATTAGGCTCTCCTGAGGGACATGGCTACATGTGCCAGCTACCTTGAGTTAGGAAAAGAACACCACCAGCATTAATGATGAGATTCTCTGGACAGAGCAAATGGACTCTGACTGTTGGGAATCCTGCAAGACAGAAGCGAGACAGAGGTCTGTCTGGATTTGAGACTGAGGAGACACTTACCTGCTGGCCTTTCTTCTCCAACCACTTACAGGAGTCTTCAAGAGAAGAAGGAGGTGTGGTGCCTTAAGATGTTAAGAGATGGTATCTGGGAGCATGTACTTGAGCCTAACTTTGACCCTGGGGGTCCACATTCCCCATGGAGGAGTGTCATGGGAAAAGCCAGGTGGGACAGCACCCCAGCACTTCACAGAAGGCATTCTTGAGTCTGCATGTGGGAGTTTGGTTTCAGTCTGCTTAGACTAGTACCTGTGTCAGACTACATAGTTGCAGTCCTCAGCACTAGAGCAGGAGTGTTTCTCAACACTTAATGAATGCAGTGCAACACCTCTGTCATCTGGGCAGGTGTAATGATCACCGGGGTCATATTCAGCACATGAGAAGGTAATCATGGTTTTCTTCTAAAACATAACGCAGGTTTTTCAGCTTACCACTTCCAAAACTTTGTAGTTTTGGCAAGGGTTGAGACCCAGGAAGAAAATCCCACCTATTGGTTTCGCAGGCACAAAGGGTGTGTGAAGACCATTAAAGCTGTACAAGCCCAAACAAAGCAAGACCCCAGGAACAGAAAGAGGCAGCTGCACATCTCTAACCAAACACATGGTAGAGACCTGGGGCACCACCCTGGTGAGCCTCTGGATCTACCAGCCCATGTTCCCTGGAGGCAGGAGGGACAGCAATACACACCTGTCTATTCAATATTGTGTTTCAGTGGGGTAAGTAAGAAGGGTTTTTCTTCTCCTCTTTCCTAAAACACTCTAACTGAACACTCACAGCTAGTGGGGCAGGAAAACAAGGATTTCAAGCTGGCTGACTGTTAGACATCTACAAAAACATATACATTACTGGGTACTCCAGTGTCCTCTGGAAACTTGATTTTCAACTCCTTTCCCTCTAAAAGCCTTGCTCTAACAGCTTCCACAGCCTCTTCTGCTCTAAGAGTCACAGGACAGTAACAGAGCAGAGAACAAATTCACTGGCCAATCCTTTCATTTCACTTTTGGGTAAGCGTAATTCCACTGTAATCCTGATCTTGAGAAGCCGGTCCTCTGGTGCATTCATTAACACTGCCTGCATTATCCTTCAGCCTTGGAAAGGGGACAAACCTAGCCCCAAGACAGGAGGAAGGAACATGGTGGAAGGCAAATTACACTACTTAAAAGTTCTTGGCAATAAATGCAAGACAAGATTGTAATTATCTAGTTTATTGCCATAAAGAAGTAATTTTTTAGTAGTCTAGTTTTTAAATAAATCTTTCCAGGACATGGCAGTCAAAAGCCATTTGAGAACACAATCCCCCTTGTGCACAAAGTCCAGGTGATATGAAGATCATAGAATGGCTTGGGCTGAAAGGCAACTCAAAGTACGTTTAGTTCCAACCCCCCTTCGATTAGACCAGGGTGTTCAAAAGCCCCATCCAGCCTGGCTTTGAACACTTCCAGGGATGGGGCATCCCCAACCTGTTCCAGTGTTTCACCACCCCCACTGTAAGAATTTCTTCCTACTATCTAATCTAAACCTACTCTCACTTTGAAGTAATTCCTCCTTGTCCTGTCACTATATGCTCATCTAAAAAGTCTCTCTCCAGCTTTCTTGTAGATTCCCTTCAGGTACTGGAAGGCTGCAATTAGATCACCCCAAAGCCTTCTCTTCTCTACGCTCTCAATTCTCTCAGAGTTTCCTCCCAAGATGGGCACCAGCAATCTCTTTGCAGATTTAGCCCTGTGAAAACAAACAATTACTTGGTAGGAGTTTCCAGGATCCTCCAAACTGCACAGACTGTACTACTGTAAACTGTCCTGCAGCAGCCTTCCCCTTCTTTTGTGGACATATTTCAGGAATCCTAACTGAGTTTTAGATTCATTCTGAATCTTAAAGCCTGGAAGGATATGTCTGGTGTCAAGTGTTTTAGCCAGCCTGGCTACACAGTGAACACATCCAATGGACAGGGGGAAAACCAGTCTTGAGAAATACCAGTTCATCACTCCATACACATGGCTGTGGTGTGCAACCAAGGAGACAACCTGGTGAGACAGCCTCAGATAGTCCTGTTTACTAAGGGCAGTCTTCAAGACAGATTTATGGAGGGTCAGAGGGGATTATCTTTGCAATACACTTTTTTTTAATTTTTGGCAATGACCAAAGCACATTTTTCAGCAATATCCACTATCACACAGGATGAATTGGTCAGTTCTGATGTTCAGAGTTCAAGTCCTAAGAAATGCAGAATTAGAAAAAAAAACCCTGTTGGTATTTGAGATATTTAGGCTGCAATACTAGCAATTGTTATTTTTCTCAGGAGAAACACCTGGCACATCATATTTTATTTGCTGCCAGTGTATTCTTTCAAAAGATGGAATCAAATCAAATTCTGCACTTTTACAAATGTGGAACTGCATTTAACATATCAGATGAACTTTGTACTGGATGCGATTCAAAGATTGAACTTCGTGTAATAATTTGTTCTGTCTCAAAAAAGCGCCCCAAACTGAGAGCTTTATTTTCTGTTCCAAAGGGCAAGTTACAGCACCATCACTGCTGCATACCTTTCCTCCTCCTCCCTTTCCACTGCTCCAGCCTCTCTTTCTGAGGATGGTTTTTGTTTCTTTCTTGTACTCGTGATTTTAGGTTTGGCAATTTCAAGCTGGAAGAAAACCTTGGAATATCAAAACCCAACCCTTTGCTCAGTTGCTGTGAACTAAAAAGAAAAGGGAATTGCTCAGTAATAGAATGTTCAAGAAAAATATTTTTACCATCTTTAATTCTCATTTACACAGATCTTACCAAATAAACACCGTGTTTTTCTCTGCCTGATCTGCCAGAGGATGACTGTGATGAAGGGAGGAACACACCCTAAGCAGTCTTATTTTCCTTTTCTTTTCTCCTTTTCTTGTATTTGCAAGAAGCAACATGATAGAAAACAACTCAGGTATCAATTTCTTCTATGTTACACTCAAAAGTGTTCAGTCCAAGAGGAATTCATATTAGTTACAAACATGTGAAGTGCCAAGGTCTGTCCCCCACAGTACAGAGTGAGGGCCTGGGGGGCATGGCTGGCCTAGTCATTTGATGCCCCTCTGCTGAGCCACCCAAACAGCATCTGCCACAAAAAGTATCAAAAGTTCCATGTGATTATAAGAGATGAAACATCAAAGGCTTCTACAACTCTGATCAAACACTGAAATTGCCCTTTCAAACCCAAGCATGAGATACCATCTGGGCTTTGTGCAGACCAGCCAAGCTTTTAGGGCATTTCAGTGAAACCTGTGAGCCTTGGCATGAAGACCAACACATTGTTCAGCATCTCCTGAGTCACCAGAAGCTTCTCAAAGCTTCTGCCTCAGTGTCTGTGCTGGCATTGTCAGACAGTTTCCACTTCATGCAACTACCTGCTAGCTTGCTTGATGCTCTTCCACCAAGACACTGCTCACTACAGATAAGGCAGGAGAAAACTACCCTTGTACCAACTTCAAATTAGACTCCAGGCTAAGAAATCGTATCTTGCAACAAAGGGGTTGTTTTAAACTACTGAACACAAAAAATAATCACAAAACAGACCAGAGAAACATTCACCTCTCTGAAGTACTACCAAAATCACAACAGTACTCAATTTCAGCCCATAGCTTATGTTGAAAACTAATCCACAAATTTGGCCATGCAAGCACTTCTGCCACAGGCATGTGCTCCCACTGGTTGCTGAAAGGAATGGTATCAACTCACTGAGGCCAAATTTTTTGTCGAACCTGCAGATATAAACCTATACAGCTATGTGTGTGACAGCAGCTTCTCCCTTGAGCAGGCTCTGCATCATCCCAAAGTTCTTCCCCAAGGTATATTTACTTCTGCTGCAGATAAGAGACATACAAGAAACAAACCATTTTCTACTCTAAACAACCTTCAATTTTAATTTAAAGCAAATCTCTAAATGGAGGGAAAGGTAATTCCTTAACAGATAATCAATTGAGTTTGAAAACATGATTACCTTAACAGCTCATCCATACAGGAAGATACCTGTTTAATGATCCTGGTCACACTCACCATCTTTTCTGGGAGAATCCAATTGGTCTTGACTTCAGGCAGTGGCACTGCTATCAGCTGAGCAGAGCAGAAACAAGCATTAAACTCTGATCCCCAAGAAGAGCATCTGGCCTCACCAACCAGCAGTAGTTCAAAATTCACTTGGTTTCTTTTTCCAGCATTAGCTCACCTGAGACCTCAACTAACTGACCCCACTTAGTACATTTAAATTGGACAGAGGCTTTTTGCTCAAATGCTTGTATAGTCTAATGCAAGTGCCTGGTGTGCCGCCCATCTGATCAGAAGAATCAGTGACATTCCCATTACTCAGCTCTAGAGCCTGACAGCATTTTGCTCACCTTCCAGCTACACGTGAAATGAGAGCAGTTGGCAGCAGACACCAGGTTTCAAACTGGCTTTCCTTCAGACAGCATGGAAGAGTTGATCCTCCACGGCTAAAAACATGAAGGTTCAACAGTATCCCTTAAGAGGCATATAGTAAGCCACATGTAATTCAGGAACGATCCTGTTGGAACAGCTAATCACAGGTTTGGGGCAACAGTGAAACTCTGTATAAAGGGTGTGCATAAATTTGTCATAGAACACGCATCCAGTTTTTGCAGTCTCATATGCTTCACAAAAGTATTAACTTCATGCATATGTGTGCACATACATACATGTGTGACCTTTTCCAGCATTGCTAAAGGCACACAGATGGGGGAAGAGGCAAAATAAAAAAAAAATGATTAAACACCCAGGGAACCCCAATATGATGGAATCATGCTCAGTCTTGCATCTGAAGCCCCCTCATGTACATGATTTTCCTTGCCTGAGGCAACAGTATACAGAGGGGGGAAAAAAAAAGTCACACTGTTACTGCAAGAAATTTAACACCAGCCTTTTACACACTGGCAGCTTATGCCAGACACATTAGACTCATGTGGCATAGGTATATATTCTGCAAAAACTAGTGGCACACTCCCTGCCTACAGCACATTGCAGACAGATTACTTAACCATTATGTGTCACTGCTAATATAGTCTGGCTTGTAAACACTTACCTCGAGGTCTGAGACAACAGGTAGGAACAGTAGTGATTAAGTTCTGAATTCCCAGTTCTACCTTTAGGATTTAAAATAAAGTATCTACAGACACACCCCGCTCAGTCATCTCTGTCTAAAAACATGAAGGAATCAGGGCCATCCATTCTCCCCTTCTCCCCACCCCCAGAACTCCCACATCCTCAAGACAGGCAAGCTGAAAGTAACTCAAAAGCAGGGTCTCTCTGATCTCACTGGCTTACAAGCATCTGGCAATTAGCCAAGGCTCCAGGAATCATTACCAATGTTTTGTTTCCTGATCAAATGTTACCATGGAGCTTCATCACCTGTATTAAAGCAGTAGAGGCTGCACAGGAGTTATATTTGCCTTCCAAGATAGACCTGGATCCATGAATTAGCATGCTTTTATCCCAGTGCAGCCAGGCAGAGATATAACTGTGCATGCATACAACTGCAAGCACACAAAGATTTCTAATCACTTTGCACTGCTACTTCCACTGAGAAGTTGTCAGCACATCCTAAAAATAAGCATGTTGTCCAGGTCCAACTACCCAGAAAACAAGAGTGCATCAAGATGTGACACCTCAAAAAAAACCTCAAACCAACGTTCAGTGAGACGAGTCTGCATCAGAGAAGTAACTGAGCTCAGGGGATGTTGGTTGACTCACAATGGAATCATCATGTACCGAAACAGTCAGCAGGACAGAACACACAGTAAAGATGATTAGCTCATGTTGTACTTTTTATTTTCAGGATTAAAAACTCCAACAATATAAAGCAGAAAGAAACAGATGTGAACCCCAAGTTTATCTGCAGTTCAGATGAGGCATCCTGGTTTCACAAAATTGGACAGATGGATCAAGCACAAACTACTACGAAAGAGAAGAGAAACTGCACAAAATAAAAACTGAGAACTGGTTACTCCTCTTCCTTACCTGGCCCCTCTGCCTCTTCCACAAAATAAATAAATAAATAAAAATCCATCTGCAAAATACATTTAACATTAAGAAAAAAATCCAAGAACCATCAACATTATTTTTATAGAGGACATACTCATCAATACTTTTTTCAAAATTAAGAATATGCTGCAGTTCAATGTAGATGAGATATCACAGGTCTATCAGAGGTTAAGAGAAGTAGTGTTTCAGTGGACAACACAATATATTTTATATTCCTGAATATTTATGTAATCAGATTCAGCACACAGTGCTAAAGCTGACATTCTTATTCCAGTCACTACAATTAAAAGTTTACTTGATAAGACATGCAGAGAAATAAATATGCTTATGGAAGTAAGACAGACATATTCAATTAGTAGGACTGATTATTTTTAATACAAAATAGAGACTGATTTAACAACCTAAAAGAAGGAGCTAATAGAATTACCATTAAAAGTGCGATTAAGTAAATCACTATATTCTCGCCACAGTTAGTCCTACATACACATCCTTAGCATAAAATTTATTTGCTCTTCACCATATGCTCTTGCTCCTTTATCCATCTGTTGAGTCAAAAAACAAGGCTGGAATAAAAATTTGTAAGAGAGAAAAGCAAAATAACAGTATCTTATTTTCCACTGCCAAAAAGAACTGCATTTAGAACTGATCTGAACTTTGAACGAAGTTTTGGTTCAGTTGTGTTCCTCACATTAGACAGTTTCTCTGTGCTTAAACAACCACTGAAAATTTGCCTGAAGTTTTGTCCCCAAGTGGCCCTCTGACCAAAAAAATTTGCTTATTAGGGATTGGTAACAATATGCTGAAACCAAGATGGAAGTCTTACTAAAACTTCACATGGACTTGGTATGAAATACTGCAACGTCAAGTAAACCTCAAGTCACACATGATCTGTAGACTTCCATGGGTTTTAAATCAAAATGGCCACATCCTCTATCTACTGAAGTCATAAACCCTGAACTGCTAGATGGTACAGCAATGAACTCTCACACCTGAGACAGGTATGCAAAGAAAATATTTCTAAAGGCTTAGCCAGATGAGAACAAGATAAGCATCTTGGCAGAAGCCCTTCTTCTGTTTGAGCCAAAATTCCTGCTCAAAATTGCTTCTTCAACCTTACAGCACAGGTGCTTTGTAAACTCCAACGTGCTAACTTGGTGCAAGCCCAGCAGAAAACAGCATGTGTTGGGAGCCAAGAAAGCATTTTCTCATTGTTCCTATCTTCTCCAAAGAGTCTGTTTAGCAGAATACAGGCCTTTTTGCAGTCTCTGCTCTGAATCACAGAATCAGAGAATCACTAAGGTTGGAAAAGACCTCCAAGATCATTGAGTCCAACCAGCAACGCAGCACTGCTATGTTCAGTACTAAACCATTTTCTCAAGGGCCATAGCCACATATTTTCTGAACTCTTCCAGGGATGGCAACTCCACCACTTTCCCGTGCAGTCTGTTCCAATGCTTTCTAATCCTTTTTGTGAAGAATTTTTTCCTAATACCTGATCTAAACCTGGCCTGGTACAGCTTGAGGTCGTTTCCTCTTGTCCTGTAAGTTGTTACCTGGGAGAAGAGACCAACCTCCACCTCACTACAACCTCCTTTCAGGCAGCTGTAGAGAGAAACAGGGTGTCCCTTGAGCCTGCTTTTCTCCAGGCTAAGCAATCCTAGAAGATTCCCAATCTCACATCTCTCACTACCTGCAGCACCCCTGAAACATGTCTTGCCAGCACTGTCTCCAGCATGATCCTCACCATCCCAGCAGAGCACATGGACACAGGAATCCCTTCAGTGAGATAAAACTCAATAGCAGGAATTTTTCTTTTGTTATTTAAAAAAAAAAAAAAAATAAATCGACACACTCCCAGCTTCACAGTTCAATGTATTAGGACAGTAGTTCCCAAGTAAGAAGCCAAGAGATTGTCAGCCTGCAAAATCCAGTACTAACTCCTTTTCTGTTTTCGCCTACAAGGACACAGTAAGAAGCTAAGTAAGTACTCATACACATAACAACTATCTCCCTACTACTTCCCATCAGGGATACACACAGAGATCTACTGTGCCTCAAATGTGCCCTTGAATTGCACATGGCAGCAATCAGTGCAAGGAGAACAGGAATGCCACCAGTGTGCTTGGCATTCAGTGTTGCATATTAAGAAGAGAAAGAACAGTCTCAAAACAGCATATAAGTAACCTGAATCTAGAGTAACAAACCATACAAGTAATTATTCAAGAACATGCAATTCAAGTAAGTACTTTGCCTCGAGCAGATGCTACTTTCCTGGCTTTTCCTCTCCCAGCACCTACCAAAAAGTCAAGAAGTCAGAACAATTCTTCTGGGGGAGTTTTCTACTTGGACTGTGTAAAACTAAACCCTACTGCTTCGGGGATATATGAGCAAGACTAAAACACTGTATTCACCAGATGTATGCCTATCTCAACAGCCTTCTCCTGTGTTCATGTCAATCTTTATTTTCCTCAAGCTCAAACATCCCTGATCTCACAGTGAGTTGCTCACACTGACCTGAGGAACAGACTACTCAGAGGCAGACTTGTGTCTGAGTGTCTCAGCATGAGCTGCAGCCACCATCACTCACCTGCCAGACCTGCTCCACTCCACTGCCTGAAACTGGGCCAAACACTGCCACACCTTCCATGTGGGCACTGGATGCAAACTACTGCCCTACTTCCTCGATCCTCCCTTCCTGCCCAGCTCACCTTTTAATTTTGTCATGCTGCAAAATAGAGTCCACAGCCCAAAGTCCAAGCCTAGATGAGCTCCATCTTGCAAAGCATGAGGAAGTATGAGTAAGTTTCACTGATGTGTCAAGAGAGGTAAGCCTGTTATATATGGGTAGCTTTGCTCTGTCTAACAGAATAGAAGAGAGGTAGTTCATACTGCTTAGGATGGTTTAGGACTACCCCAGGACCAATTTGAAACACCAGCATTAACACTGCCCAGAAAATCCATGGGAGTTATTCTGTCACAGACAAGTGTTATCTGCCAAGAGCCCAACTCACTACTTGAGACTGTCAGGTTCCTCACATTAGAAGCACAACACCAAGCACTGCTCTGAAATGACACAGGAGACTCTTCAGACACGCCAAACTTACAGAAACGTTGTTCTCCTCACACACATACTTAACCATTAATCCTAAAGCTGTTCTCCATTTCTTCTCCCTCTGCTAACACTCTTAACGCCTAACATGCCCTTATCTATTTCAAGAGGCAAGAGTTAACAGCAAGTATGTTAGAGAAACTGCTGAGTTTGCACTTAAAAATGTCCAACCAAAGCCCTGAGTTGCAACCATCCCATTTCTATCCAAATAAATACAGCAGAAGGACCAACGACACATGCACAATACAAGTACTGGTTAAGCCCAATAAATCTCTTCTGAGGTAGGTATATGCAGTACAAAATATACTAAGGGTCAAAGGCAAACACCACGTTCACTTCATCGTCTTGCCTTGTCTTCCAGTTTTGCAGGAAACCTTGCAAACATATTATCTCTGCCTAATCAGTATTCAAGCCAGTTTTTTCTGAGTTCTGAGCTCTAAGACAATTTGCAGCTACAATACCAATGAAACAAAATCCATATATGTAATGGTATCATGGAGTTTCAGTTAGGGCCACAGGTAAAGTAGGTTAACACAAAATACAGGTAAGAAAAATTCAGGTATTTTAAATAAATTTGCAGACTAAACAGTGCTGTTCAAAAAAAGAAAAGGTTCCGACAGTTTCATCAACAAGAAAAAAAATAATAAAAACCTTCTGCTGGGGGTTTTCAAAGGAAGTATTAAACTAGAAATTTGAGCTGAGTTTCCAAAACCTGATTTTTGTGATTTATCCTCCATCACTAGAACAGAAGAGGAAAGGAGAAAGACAGCTTGAGTGACAGGCAGCCCCCTACCCCCAACTCCCTTAGAAAAAGGATTCAGTTAAAAAATTCAAAGAACTCTAATGAAAACCATGCAAACAACAGATAAATCAGATTACAGTCTGCTCAGAATTCAGCCAAGGTTCACATGGAAGGTTTGCAAACCTTAAGATAAACTTGTCCCAAGTTTAGAGTTTGTGACAAGCAAGCAAAGAGGTTTGGGATTTTTCCCAGCTGTCAGACCACGATGGCAGACACAGGATACAATAACAAAAATAATAAATCTGGAGATTCACTTTTCTTTTGAAAAAATATCTATAAAATGATACATCCTATTATAAATAAGATTAGAGATTAATACAAATTCATATTCAGTGAATAATTAGTGCACCAACAGTTGCTTTAGAAAGACGACTGAGCAGAGAAGCATCTGCTAATCAGTCACTTTTGTGCTTAGTCTTTTTTTTAAAAAACGATAAACCAGACTAGAGGCCTGCTATCAGCTAGTGAATTAAGTGCTGATAAGTACCAACATGCAATTGCATTGGCTCAAACACACATGGTTATATCTTGTTGTGAACAAACAAAAAAACCCACGGCTACAGAAAGCAGCAGCACTGACACCTGCCTGTGCTTGTATGACTATTGCTGACTTTGTCACAGGCATGTGAAGGCAGAAGAAATTTCTCCCCCATAGCTGTGGCTCTGTCTACAAGCACAACTTGCAGGTCCTATTTCGAAATTCATTGTCACATCACAAGTCACAGTGATTCAATATTTGGGCTTTGAGCACTCCATTAACTCCAGTTCTTTGAATATCAAGTAATCCCCCATTTAGCCCACCTTCTTTCAGAGAAAGGCTGTCTGGGTGAGAAACTTTCCCCAAAGAAAAACTGATGGATGAAAAAACCTGACTACCCAACAAGCAAAAGAGAAAGGTTGTGCTGTACTTTCTCAAGTGTCTCAAGAAGAATTCAGACTTGTGAGTGATAATGTTCAAAATCTGAAGATAGAAGTATTCTCCAAATTAACGACAAAAGAAGCACAAACAAAAAAGAAACAACTTAAACATGATTGCAATAAATGTATTGAAGTATTAAAGTAAAATGAAGAGGTCCAGAAGAAGCATTTGGACTCCAAAGAGGAAGAGTGGGACAAGCCTTCACCTCTCAGGCCCAAAGGACAGTTTGGATATTTAACAGTGTTAACAGCTTCCCCCTGAACAATGGCAATATTGTCCCTTCAAGTAAGTCAGAGGTAGTGTCTAAAACAGCATAATGACCACAGCAGCAGCTATGCCTGAGGTGGCCCAAGAACAATACCATCTCATCCAGCCTGGTCACACTGCTATGGGATCAGCAGCAATCCTTGGAGTGAGCCCTGGTGATGGGAAACAAGCAGGATGCACACACAAGGGCACGGTGAGCCCAGTCACCAGGGAGATGCGCCCCACAATCGGGTACATCTGCTCCAGAGGCCAGCCTCTCGTTGGCAGGCAGAGACCACGGGCAGACGGCAGCAGATGTGTGCATAACTTAGTCAAACACTTAGCACAGACAGACACGCAGCAGCACTCAGACAGCACTTTGTTCCACTCAGGTCCACACATCACCAGGAGCGGGGACCCGGCTGTACGTGATGTCTTACCACGTTTCCTCTAGGACACCTTTTTTTTTTTAAATAAATGGAGACTACAATGGGTTTCACTTAATAAGTAAAACACTGAGCATAGTTCAAAGATGTCCACTGAGGAGCACAAGCAGGATACAGCAATCAGGATTTAGATGTAGATTCATCCTCTTCTAAAAGGAGGTCATTCAGTGCAATAACTGTAGCAGCAAAGTCAACCAGCTCCACAAAGTCCGATGTAATTATGTTAACACCCATAACACCGGGCTTCTGTTCTTTCACCCAATTCAAAATCATGGGCAGGTTCCTAAAGAAATTGAAACAAAGACAATTAGACACTTTAAAGAAGAGACATTTCTCTATACTTACTCTACTTACTTCAAACATGTCATTTACAAAATATATTCTCATATCTGTAACAGGGTCCTGACTGCCACCAGCTGATGAGAGGAGTGCTTAACATAGCACATGGTCATCAGCTATCGAACACTGGTCAGTCACCAATCCAAATTAGCAGGCATACAAAACATTTGTGAACTCTGCATTCACTGAGCAGACTGTGCTTCAGTATTTAACGATACACTACAACTTTCTCCAACCTGGTTTGTTTTTACCCAAGCACCTGTTAAGTCAAAAGCTCAATTTCACAGCAGACTGCAGTGTAGCACAAAGCAAAGCTGTATCTGGCCTAAGATGTCCTCCTGCCCATTTCTGCCTGAGGGTGGGCAGGACAAAAACTGGGGGTAGCATTTCTACAAAACTCCTTTCAGCTTCCAGACCCACCCAAAGCAACGGGATCAGGGAAACCAAACTCAGAATCAGGCTGTCAGCTCTACAGGGGTTGAACATTCTGCTATACATCACTGTAACCACAGAAATGTGAGGCGTGTCAGGAACTGAACCAAATGGAGTTAGAAATCTCACCATAGGGAAAAATTTCAAGTAATTTCTTGGACACAGTGCAAGCCAGGAGTCTACACCAGCTTTTTTGCACTCTAACGTGCAAATACCAGGTTTTTCAGCAGTTAGACAAATGGATAAATATATTAGCATTATTCAAATTAGTGCCACAGCACCCATAATTAATTGGCAAGATGGTAGACAAGCAAATTAGCTAACAGGATGATAAAGAAAAAAACCACACCCACAAAAATCTAAAAACACCCTACGACACCTGTTTCAGGAAAATTTAAAAAATCTTATTAAGAACCAAGAGAAAAAAAGAACTTGAGTGAAGGCATAATTACTGCCCCTTTCAAGGGACACACGAGACTTCTGCTGGCTAAGTGTGACTGTTGCACATTTCTCCTTTAACAAGAGCTCAAGAACTCTTAAATATTCATATGCAGGGTAAAATTTCCATATGAGAAGGCAGACATCTACATAAAATGCAAAGACTGATTTGCATATCAGCTAGCTTGTGTAAATGTACACGAGCAATCACGCTTTAGCAAACAGCAGCATCTATTAAATTTTCAGTTTCCTTGCAAACAAGGGGTAAGGATGGGGCTGAAGGAACGGGACGGAGCGAAGGCAGGCTTCCAGCTAATAGTGGCTTACGGCCCAGGTGTGTGCCAGGAGTGGGCTGAACAAACTCGGATGTTTTAAAGCCGAAGCGCGTACGATGCTGGCTCTAACCAGCAGACCACAGCCGGTGTATGGCCCCGCAGCAGCCCCGGCGCCGCACCCCGCTCACGGCCCCCGAGCGCCGCCCAGTGCCCAGCGCCCGCACAAACCCGGAACGTCAGCTGCATTTGCTCATGTTTTGCCAGATTAATGGGTGTAAACAGGAAGGAGGCTGAAAATTCCGTGATTTATACCGCCACCTGGAATTTCCTTGCTTCACAGAATCGCCCGGGTTGGAAAGGATATTAAAGGTCATCTCATTCCTACCTCCATGCCATGGGGAGGGACACTTTCCACTCAACCAGGTTGCTCAAAGCCCCATCCAGCTCGGCTGTGAACACTCCCAAGGATGGTGCATCCACAACTGCTCTGGCTTCATCACCCTCACAGTAAAAAATTTCTTCCTAATACCTAGTCTAAACCTACTCTCTTGCAGTTTAAAGCCATTCCCCCTTGTTCTGTCACTACAGGCCCTTGTACAAAGTCTCTCTCCATCTTTCTTGTAGGCTCCCTTCAGGTACTGGAAGGCTGCAATTTGGTCACCCTGGAGCATTCTCTTCTCCAGGCTGAACAATTCCAGTTCTCCCAGCCTTTCCTCACAAGAGAGGTGCTCCATCCCTTTAATGATCTTCATGGTCTCCCCTCTGGACTCACTCCAACAGGCTGATGTCCTTCCTGTGCTGGGGACCCCAGAGCTGGACACACAGTACTCCAGGTGGGATCTAATGAGTGGAGCAGAGGGGCAGAATCACCACCCTCAACCTGCTGCCCACACTGCTTTGGATGAAGCCCAGGATGTGTTCGGCCTTCTGGGCTGCAAGTGCACACTGCCAGGTCATGTCCAGGCTCTCATCCAACAGCACCCTCAAGTCCTTCTCAGCAGAGCTGCTCTCAGTCAACAACTTACATCAGCAACTTTTGTGAGCGCAAAAGCACTACATTTGGTATTTTTAGAAAGGATTTTTAAAGAGCTATATTGACTTCAGCTTCAAAACAGTAATACTGTAACTAATTCTAAAGTGACTAATGAACATGAACTGGCTGCTGAAGATGTGTGTTTATCTCACTGCTTAGAATTAAGCTCAGTTCCTGATCAAATTAGACCAGTTGTGACCACCTCTACCAGAGTAATTTAAAACTTGATATCATTATGGCAAGATAAACTGTGATACCAAAACATGGAATATTAAACAGTGAGCCAGGAAACCAGATCCTATCAGGACATTTTTTATATTTTTTAGTAAACAGGCTAAAAGGTGATAATTCCATAAAATACAGTCATATAGAAATATGCTGGTCATGCTGTTAATACTGTTAAAAGTCACTGGCACCCTGCACTACTCCAGGTAAAATCCTCTTACAGTGATCTCACTCACAGATAAAATAATTGTACAACAGTGAGTGGTATTAAAGTGAAATGGTTAATCTAATTTTTGGTTAGAAAAGAAAAAACAACCAAGATAAAATACTGCCCTAGGTCATATACCTGATATTACTGGGACAGATTTGTATAGACAAATGCAAAACTGAACCCAGAAACAGTCAATTTTCCTCTGTGGCACAGGCTTTCCCCCCCACTTATAGTTTTATATATATATATACACACTCTGTCACTATTATTTTCATTGATTCTTTATTTTTAAGGATTACAAATATCTCTCACGAGCAATAGTACTGAGCAAAACAGCATCAAGCCTAAAATAACATCTCCTGGTTTCTTGCTTACTCAGTGCTTCTTTCAACATGAAACACTGGTAAGTAAAGAACTGAGAAATGAAGACAAGTCCTTACCTGTGAACAAGTGTGTTCTTCAGACCACGAACGAGATGCCGTGCAATAGTTTTCACTCGAGGTGTGAGGATTGCTTGAGAAACGTGGAAAGTCCCATAACGACTTCGTTCCTCAAGTGTGGTCTCCAGGAACTGCAACAGTTTGTGCACGTTGGTTGTGTTAGCCCACGGTGCCGGCATTTTATTACCTGGCCACAGGAAGGGGTATTCCTCATATAAAGGGTGGTGGTAAAATATGAGAACCTAACAGAAGAAAAAAAAAAAAGAGAAAAAATAAACCAAAAAAATCACAATTATTATATTTTTATTTGAGCAGGATGTTGCATTGGCTTATGCTCATACTGTCGCAGCTAGCATAGCAGTGAAAAGAGGACCAAGCAAAAAGAAGGTGATCCTGAGTCAAGAAGGTCAGTCAATTTTTTGCACTATTACCAAAGGAGATTGAGGTCATTTTGGTTAGCTATGAGAACAGGATTGCTCCAGGCTTTAAGGGTCATCAGTTTAAAATGACAAAGTTGCCAGGAGTATACTGAACTGTCATTCCATGAATTCAGTTTAAATGCATTTCTAAGAGAATGTCAGATTCTTACCATCAGAGAACACTGTATCTGTACTTTAAGTTAAGGATTTTAGCAGTCTTGCCATGTTCTGAATAACTCCTACTAGGTGGCTAAAGTGTACTGGGCCGAGTGGCATAATGGCACTCTGCTCACACTTGCAGCATGAGATGCTAAAGCTTTCCTGCTTTCAGCAAAACCTTCTGCAAATCAAAAGTGCGTATTTTATACCTTGTAAGGTGGTCCTCTATAAGAAGATAGCACAAAGATGCAACACTTCTTATTAACACCCACATTTACAAAACATTAATTTTGAGCCCTAATACTGACAACATCAGTTCAGAGGAATTCCTCAAAGACTCATATTTTACAGTTTAAGAATTACAGCTGCTGCTGAAATTTAGCCACTGTTGAAACCCTACTCTTGGTTTGTGTGCACACATGGGAGCAGACAGAAGAGGCATTTAACCTCACCCCTATAGATCTGGATGGCTGCAAAGGAGTTAAAATTCTGTACTCTACCTACCAGTCACATTAAAGCTTATATGTTTCACACTGGCCAAAAAGATGACAGTTAATCAAATCTTCACTGACACAAGTTTGCAAGTTTCAGAAGAGAAAACCATCTGTGAGGAGCACAAAGCTCCAAGGATATATAATTTAATTTAACAAGCATGCTTGGGAACGGGACACAGATTAGCCACATCATGGACCAGGGGATACAGAGCTGCACATAAATGGAGGAAAACATGCACACGACATAAAAGAGGCCCTAGGGGGCTTTAAATTGACCATCAGCATCATTCTTGGTCCAGCACCTCTGAGTGCGAACTACACACAGATTCTGTTTTTAAAATCTTAACCTTTTGGGTTTGAACAACATTACACATCCTTTCCCTACCTGGTGTTTCTTCTCCCACATGTACTGTAATGTCACGTATTCCACGCATTCAACAGCACAAAGTTTGGATTCAAACGCTGAGTGGATCCTGTTGATCAAGAAGTGGTGATGGCTGTCACCCATGGCGTAGAAGTGATTGAAATCCAAGAAGATTACTTCCTTGGGGTGCTGCTCAAGGAAGGTATTAATTTCCTTCAGCCCATCCCATACTGTGATGCCAAACAAGCCATGTATGAAGTAAATCTCTTGTCCTATTTCCCCAGGTTTGGAAGACACACGAAGATCAAAGTAGCGGATCCCACCTTCCAACTGCTCTTTGAAAGTCAGATTTTGAGTCACTGACCATTTCTTCATGATCCTTTTGACCAAGGAAATTCTGGCCAAACGTTTGATGGCTGTGGCTTGGTCTGGTCCCACAGGAGATTTCTCATCAACCCAGTAGCTGAAAGAATCATGTGATCCTAGGAAAAAAAGCCAAGAATAATCAATTTAAAAAAAATTGACTCTGTCAAAACACATATAACCATGTGCTCTGTAAACTGAACTAAGTCCTACTTATATGGCAGGATCACAGAAGAGTTATGCTCAAGTGTGAGCTTTCAGACCATCCTTTACATCTTAGTTTTATCTGACTCTACAACAAGAGCTATGCATAAGGTTCTCAGTTGGAAGCTTACACGAGGAAATAATTCCAATTTCAATGCACTCTGAAAACCACAAGACAAACCTAAGCGGGTAAAGGAAAACTTCCTTCTAACCTTCCTTCAATTTATAAACTACCAATCAATCTTCAAAGCTTTCCCAGAGCCTGGTAGATCACTGACCTAAGATGAGACTTTCAGCTTCATTGTAAAAATCTGAGACTTCAATTTAATTCTACCTGGTAAATGCAATTATGACCTAATATAGCAGAGTTCTTCAAAGAGGTATCTTTATATGTGTGACAGACAGAGGGATCTGTACCTGCACAAGCCTCAAGACAGTAAATAAATGATTAGCAGTTTGAACAGTGGGCAGTGACTGGCTGAACTCAGAGGTGGAACCACTGAGTACATCACAGTTACTGTGTGTGTAGATACCAAGCTCATGTTAAGTGAGTTCATGAACATGTCTTTTACCTGGTAGTGCCTTTGAGTGACCAAACATATGGTGAATAGAAAACTCCTCAAAAAGACAACCAGCAATCCAAATCACCGGTCCATGCCAAAATAATGAGTGTCCAACAAGGCTCCTGCAACACTATCTGTACCTTGGCAGAAAAACTGCATCTCCAGTATAAAATTTTTGCTTGCTAGGAGAAAACTCCAAGTGAAAATTCAGTAGTAAACAGAAACAAACCTGAATAACAAAATTCCTATAAAATAACAGCTTTGGAGTCAATCAAATATCCCTACCCTAGCCAAGTCAGTAACAGAACAAAGAGTGAGGGCAATGTATCTCATCCTGCACTGTACCAGAACAGCAGAAAACAGACAGGTAGAAGTTGATCCGCCACAGACTGAGGTTTACCAGTGATTTCTAATCATTGACACCAGGCACCAGCATTCTGGCCACACAGTTGCAACTGCTCCAGGCTCATCTTCCATGTGAAGCCCAGACAGGAGAAATACTATAGGAGCTCTATCAGCCCTCCTTCCCTTTATCTTCAGCACAGTGGACGAGAGTTTGCTCAGTGAGCCAAACCCCACCCGCTCCCTGCAGACCACTTGCTGAAGTACAGAGAAAGCATCTTCACCCCCAGTAACAAGGAGTTCATATTCCAGCTGCCCCAGGAATACAAGGACCCTGCACCATGTTGCTGGCATCTGCATTTTCCAATCCTGCATGCCCCGGGTTCTTGTCCCTGACTCTGGGACTATGCTTTTCTAGAATTTTCTCCTCTACCTCAGTTTGCAACTCTGAAAAGTCCTTACTTGTCATATCCAATTTTGAGTAACATTTTAGGCATCTACAGACTCCTTTACCCAAACCTTTTGTGTACCAGGGCTCACTTGAAGACTGATGCATTCCCTGTGATGCAAGGTCAGAGCTACAAACAAGATTATGATCTCAATTGGATTATCCTGTCGGCATTTTTTAATCCAGATGGAAGAACAGACTGTGCATAAACCAAACATCAGTTGCCAACAACCTTAAATGCCCTCTGTCTCTATGAATTTCAACTAGTTCAAAAGCAATGAAAAGGAACCAAGAAAGTTCATTTTCAGGCTTTACAGATAAGCACTAAAACTAGTTCTGAACAACTTTTCATGAATTCTTCACAGCCTTTGTACAAGTGTGCCTCTTATGGTTTTCAATTCGGTCCTCTAGAAACAAGTGATAAGTATCAAAAGAACTGGTTTTAAAAGATGCCAGCTTAAGAAGCTATTTACTACCTGTCACAGTAAACTACATGAGAAAGTAGCTGTCAGTTTTGGAGTGACAGGATTTTCTCTCCCACCTCCAAACACGCAACCCCAAACAAAATACGGGATCAAACATCTAGTGGAGACACTGCAGAAGAAGCCATGTAAGTCCTGGCTCATGCTGCAGGATGTTGCTTACAGATGCTTGAGTTTCAGACACCTTCCCATACAGCAGAATGAGTCTTTCAAGCTTCTGCAATATTTGGAAAGTACACTACAATCACAAGGGGCTTGTCTTCTGCCTTGGAATGAGTCATTTGGTACACAGAAATAACAGGGTTTTTGTTTTTCCACAGTGAAGATGTTGGTTTGTTTGGGGTTTTTTATGATCTTGATTCTGTCCATTTTTATTTCTTCCTCTGTTTAGGTCAATGTAGAAAACGCTTTGACTTGCTGGAATAATGACATAAGAAATATTTTCTTTTTATTTTAACTAAGCCAATGCAGCAGTCTAGAGACCTGTCTATAGGAGTCACACCATTAAGCTCCCTTAGACTGATAAATCTAACTTACAAAGGAATGACAATTTTATTTGGCCACAAATATATTGTTGCCAACTCGGAGTTGTCTGAGCAAATCTGAATTCAGAAACAGCTTGATTTCCTAAGTCTGATCACATACTTTACAGCTACAAAAGCCTTTCCTTTGCAGGTTGCCACATACAAGGTGCATTTAAGGACACAAAGAGCAACTTTTCTCTCCACAGTATCACAATTTCTCTACAGTATCACAAACCACATTCTATTTATAGCACTAGAGAGTAACACCAAAGAAAACGAGCCAGAAGCACGTTGCAACTTTTTCAACACATAGTTTAAAAACCGCACTCCTTAACAGCAACCTGAACTATGTGTGACATGCTTCTATAGTTAGAGAAGATCCTTTTAACTCCCTCCCCATGGCTCTGCTAAAAGGCTAGAAAATGGCACTTTCACTTACAATGAAGTCAACATGCATACCTAGAAAACAAACAAGCAAGAACATGAGCTGGAGCATCTAAAAAACATGCCCTTCTTTTCACGGTTGGTAGCAGACCACCTGCTAAGGAGGACAGGGGAACATCATCAATTCTATTGATCATTCTATGATCAGTACTGAGGCTGGAACGACGGCACAAATTCAGTTAGTTTTCAGTGGTCATTTAAGAAGTCCAGCCACCACTGTGAAATATCAAGGCCAGGAAGAGAAAAACAAACTGAAGCAACAGCACTGGATACTCGTTGGGCTGTGGGGTAAGAGCAGTGTGGGGATTCACATCATCCACCAGGCCCTTCTTTAATTTAAGATCACTATGATATGTTACCAGGTCAGCCACTGCCTTTTAATACAGCTTAGCTGTGATGTTAAGTACATGCTAAGCCGATTGTATCATGAGGTCAAAATAACCCCTGCTCTCCTTCTCTACTCTACTCTACCTACTCCTAAACTCCATAAAAAGTGTAGCCATTCTGTAGCTATGGCATGAGCCAGGCTGGTTGCTGATATATGTGATACAGCACGATTTTTTTTGAAAAAGCATAACCTAAACCAACCCAACTCTATAAAATTTAAAAAGCAAAGGCTAGTGCCTACACCAGAAGAAAGGAACAGACCAGTCCCATTTTGTTAGCAGCTCAGTGTAAAAGCTGCTAACCACATTCTCAATTCATGTCTAACACAAGGATGTGTGAAGATACTCAGATGCCGTGCAGTGACAGCAACAAGGCTGGCAGTTCCTCGACAGAGCAAGTGCCACAAAACTCTCATAGAAATGTACATAGGAAAGTCTTTTTCACATGTAAAAAATCCTTCACGACCTGTGTTCCCTACCACATAAATAGTGTGTGTCACTTCAAATTATTCTGAGTACTTTTCTCAGGAAAAACAACCTCGAGAATTCTTGAAGCAAGACATTTCCAATGATACCTACCTCAAATATAAATAACACCCTATATTGACTCAATAAAGCTATTCCTTAAACCTTTTGACTCTGAACAAAGCAACTCACCAAACTAGGTATTTATAACCTCCACCTTACACCCTGAGAAGTCAAAAGGCAGAGAAAAGTCAAGAAACATGATCTTCCATTGTCCTTTAGGAGAACAGAGGCCAGAACCCCACTGTGAACTGCCTCCAAGGCACATTCTTGCACGTGCAGCACACATCTTTCTGAGTTACTGTAGATGAGACCGGATTACCATTCAGACTGCAAACCTCACTGAGCTGCTCCAGTGACATGGCATCAGTCTGGTGCTCAGCCCTTGCCGAAACCAAGTCAGCCACAGAAAATACAACAAAGTGATGATAATTTGCCATTTGCTTCCAACTGGCTGAAGATGCACAGCATGAACCAGCAGGCATTAAATTTAATCATGAAAGAGACTGCACATTCAAAGACAAAAATTAGGGTACTGCTAATCAGCTGGCAGCTCTTACAGACAACAGCTGTTCTATTTTGGTTTCATTTCTTTCATCTGACAAAGACTGGAAGTTTCAATGAAAGCAGTCACATCCAGTCAAGTGCCCAGATATTTAACTATCAAAGGTTATGATATACTTAGAATAAAGAAGTATCTTCTAGATGCCATACTTAAAATTATGGCTAGTCCTCTTAATTTTATCCTGGTAATTGCAACCGTGGATTAATTTTTATCTGTATCTTTAAACATATTTTTATTATCCCTATACTAATCTCTCAAGTTAATTGTATGTTAAACAGATCATTTATCAATTCAATTTGTATGTTAAATAGACTGCATTTCACTGCTCAGGATGACTTTTTTTGTTGAAGCCTTCCTGCTAATTGTTAGAAAGCAGCCTTTTATCATCACACCTGCAGGAAAATCTACCTTTCCAATGTGTCTATTTGTCCTGCTACTTAGTCACAGATAGTCAAATTAACCCACGGTGTAGCTCGAACAAGTGATACTCATCAACAGAATGTTATTAAGCATCAAATCTCAACACTTGTTAGCCATATCATTTGATATTATCTTTTGTTTCCACACAGTACTTTCTGCATATCCAGTGGCAGCAGAGGGATGGGGACGAGCATCATCTCACCAACCTGTGTCCTTTTGGAAGCCTGTAAATTTACCTTCATGGGATATTAAAAATATGACTCTATGGCATGCAAAGTGCATAGATCTTGCAACATAGAACATACTCGTGCACTGCCAATTACTTGAAAACAAGAGAAAACCACCTGTTTTTCGCATACAAGTATGACTAGTGGCATATTGCTGGTCTCCCTTGTAGCAAGGCTGTAGACTAGTCAGAAGCAGCAACTACAGACACTTTCTGCAATAATCTGGTTTACCAAGAAACAATAAATCAAATCAGAAGGACAAGAGGATGCACTGTCAGTAAGTTTAACTAGATCCAAATAATTTGGATTCATCTTCACATTAAAAGAATATTATTGGGATAAAAAATGCAAGAAAACCTCTTGTGTATGATAAATGTGTGTAAGAACCAAGGTCAAGCTAACACAGCAACCCCCTAAAAGCATTAAAGGGTCATTTGTGGACACAGAACCCCCCCAGTTGTAGTGACGCCAAACTTCTTAGCACAAGCTTTTCTCACTAGACGAAGTACACTCCCCACACATCACAAACCACGACACAGCACAGCAAGCATTACACAGCCAAGACAGCCAGAAGCACAGGAATCAAGTTTCAAAAAACACACCATGTAATTGCTAGCAAGTTAAGGCTGTCCCACAAGTGTTCCTCTAAAACACATGTCCTGTGTGCCAAAACTGAGAGAAAAACCATATAAGGAAAAGTGTCTCTCAAAGCCTAGAAGTCCCTAGGATTCAGGTCATCAACAATCCACATTTTCTAATCAGAAGATTAACATCTTAAAAGTTCATCACTAATGAAAAGTAAATCAAATAGTTCATATTAACACCCAACAAAAGGAGGCAAGGCAGAAGTAACCAACATACTATTGATAATTAATTATCTAAAACTATAGGGATGAGTGTTTATATTTCAACAATTTTAAAAGAATCCTTTGGTATTCTTAATGCAGTCTCATTAAGATAGACAAATCCTAGTACAGACCAAATCCTCTTAGGAAAACTTCTTCTCATAGAGGAAGAACTACCCTCATTTCCCACTGCTTCTTTCAGGGTGGGAGGTGAAGCAGGGTACAGTAAAAAGGGCCATAAAGAGAGCTTAAAGACAGCTCAAAACTGCCTCAGACACAATGTCACAGGGTAGTTTGCTTTTCTTTCCAGCCAGGAGAAATCCTTTTGGCACTGGTTGGAGTTATTGCCGTTGAAGTTTAAGGTCATTTAGCAACGATTTCCCATTTATCATCAACCTCTTATGTCTGCATTGGGAAAGCAGGAAAGCAAGAAAGCAGCAGTGCATCTCTATCATTTCAATTCCTGAATGGATCCAGCTGCTCCAAAAGGAAAAAAAAAATCCTCAGTTTAGAGTCCTAAACTCCTGATTTCTGACGACTCAGAAATGTGTGGACCAAGGGCTCATTCTCTTCTAAGAAGGCTCTAGCAAAATTCTTTCTTGTTTTCATTACATGGTACTTTTCCCCCTTTTAACATCTTTTCTGGAAGAGCAGGCAAACTGGAACTTTCACATAAAATGGAAAGAGAGCAACAACCATTTATGTCCACATTATGACTGGTTTTCTCCATCTGAAGTAAGACTTTGGCATGTTCTGCACTCATTTACCAGACACATTTAAGTCACTCTCTAGGGAACAGATCTTAATAAGGAAAATAATTTTTTTTTTAATCGGGGAAAAAATAAGACCTTCATACAGTGTCTGAAGAAAATTCTGTGGCCTTTCAAGAACAGCTGGTTTTAGCTAAACAGATGACAGTAGTCCTTTAAAAAGAGAAACCCTAAGACTGGCTTTTCAGGGGAATTTCTACACAGATCCAGTGTCTGCCACACGAGTTTCTCACACAGGGGCACACAAAAAGAATACTTGGTTATTTAAGAATAGTGCAACATCTTCCACCAGATATTCTCATCAGTGTAACATTCCTGATAATTTAATAGGCTCTCTAGAAACATTTGAGATTTGAGTCTACAATCAAGTAGACTACCAAGGTAATAAAGTAACTTTTCCTTTCAGAAAAAGTTCATCCTGAGAATTCTGCATTTACAAATCATACCCAACATCATCATACTTAAGCAGATGCTTTCGTCTAATGGTTACTACCTGATTCATTGCCACATGCCAACTAAATTGGGAAGGAAAGCAGGGCTTGGTGCATCAGAACAAATCTTACATTTCTTCCCTTTGAGCTTTAACCCAACAGATGGTCAGCTCAGCTTATTCAGTGATCCTTCTAATTAGAACTCCAAAGGAGTACCGCTTGGGAGGAGGATGCAGCCTCAAGCTCACCACCACTTCTCTCAGCTCGTGTGTCCAAAGCATGCACCAGCCCATGAACAAAGAAACAAGCAAACCACAGCACTAGCAAGTTCAGCAGCTCACCTCAGGGTCATGTAGGCAAAGAGGAAAAAAACCCATCAGATGTAGTCAGAGCCTAGTGACCAGATCTTAACTGGGCAGTGCTGCTGCTTCTTTTCAGAACCACATCGGTTCTGCTTGGCCAACTCAAATGCAGGCAGCTCATCGGGTTCTTGGTGAACACTCGCACTGCCAGGACAGCAGAGCTGGCTGGGTGGCAGATGGCACTCCTGGGCAGGTGCACAAGACCCCACCAGCTTTCCCATGGCATTCTCCATGTGGCTGACACATAAGGACAATAAGCACCCAGCAGTCACGCTATGGCACCACTCAGTCACCCACAGGAGCTTGTCATCACAGGAAACACCCTCCATGCCTTGTATCCACCCCTTTAACTTAACTATGGGCTTGGCCAGCAGGGCTGCTCCTCATTATGACTGCCTACGAGCTGTATGTGTAAAGCTTTGTTTTCCAGGGATGATCATTTCATAGTACTTTGATCACTGAGATGAAAACCAGGAGGCTTCTCACTCAGGCTTTTGTGGTGAGCTTCCCATAGAAGGGCAGAAACAGTGGCATGTTATAGTAGTGAAAGTTTTGGCCACAGTCATACCGACACTACCATGAACAAACTATAGGAGGTTATATTAAAAGTTGGTTAGAAAGTTAAGAGTGCATGTGTCAGAGTGGGGAATTAGGCAGCTTGACTAGCGCTGTAACTTAGAGCAGCAAGCAGACTCACTCCTTTAGAAGAGCCACCTCCCCTCAGAGATCAGTGAACAGCCAAGTTAAAGACACTTTTACAAGTATTTCAAGTCTCAGACTGGTCTTGTTTTAGCTATATTCATGCCAATATTATTTTCTCTGTTAAAAAAAAATGCTTCTGGAACTGTAAAACTCATCTTTTCCATCAGCTCTAGCTGCCACCCAGCATCCCACAGGAAACTCCTCACCCATAATCCAACCTGATGCTGACAGGAATAGCTCCACATTGCAACTGCTCTGCATGACTTAGAAATGAGATCCTGGCCAGCCTTCCACACGGTTTCTGAGGAAGCAAGAACACACCAGCTGGGATCACTAGAAGATGAGAGAAGAGGCTCTGTGCCCGATCAGAAGCCGCAGGTGGAGAGCTGCCCCCCTCTCCCAGCCTGAACATTCCACACCAGCAGAGCACCCTGCTGGGTGTGATGCTCAGCTCTGGGTGTACCAGCATCTGAAAAACTGGCTTTTGGTGGCAAAAACTTCCTTACTGTTTCAAATCACCCTTAGACGTACAAAGTTTGACCTACAACACAAACATTTATATTTCAAAGTTTTAAAAATGAAATTTTCCATTTTTCAGCTCTCTTCTCCAGAGCACCAACCAAACCAATCAAAAAGTTCAGATTCAAGTTAACTGTTTCTCGACTAAGCTTAATTTTTACTAATAGCATGTCTTCCACCCAAACCATGCGAAAGAAAATATAATCACCCGTATATTCTACATACAGCCATTCAACCTGTTGTTCTTTCCTTTCTACATCTGCAGTGCCATGACACAACAGGTTAACTTTCATGTTCCCTTGGGACACTCACATGCTCCAGCACCCAGGCCGGGGCTTGCCTAATTCCAAGAGCAGCTGTTGCACAAAGCTTTTCTGGCAGAAACCACTTCTCAAACAAACAAACAAACAAAACCAAAGAACACAAACCCCCAAACCCTCTAAAATCCCTCTAAATCATTATCACCACAGAAAACATTCCCACCAGGTTAGCATGCTGAACACACTCGTTCATACTTGAAGGAGTAGAGGAGGGAAGGCAGGGGACAGAACAGACTTTTGGTTACCTTACTTATATTTATGAAACGGCACCCACAACTATTCTGGGGGCTCCTGCAAGGAGCAGTGGATCCCTACCTAAGTCATCATAAGCTTTCTCTGGAAGACAAAGAAAGAAAATCAGCATGGGGGAAGTTCCCAGCTAACAATCCTTTAATCAGGCATTTAATCAGGCACTGGAACGGGCTGCCCAGGGAGGTGGTGGATTCTCCGTCCCTGGAGCTATTTCAGAAGAGACTGGATGTGGCACTTAGTGCCATAGTCTAGTAGCTGTGGTGGTAGTGGATCAAGGGTTGGACTTGATGATCTCAGAGGTCCTTTCCAACCCATCTATGATTCCGTGATCCTGACCAGAGCTGGAAACCGGGATACAGGTTGGTACAAAATTGTATACCTATCTCTTACATCACAGCTCTTAAATATTCAAAGCTGGAATAAGAATTAAGTAAATGCATTATTACCAACACCCAAAGGAAAACCAAATTGCCTGCTCTTCTGCTCATTGCATTCATCCAGTACCTTGGAGGCTGGACTGATAAAACACTCAACAAGCAAACACTGACAGCTGGCAGTGAACATCCACTAGACTACCTTGTCTCAAACCAACAGCTATAAGCTTATCGTGACCTCACAAAGTGGACCTTGACGCAGAGTGTTTCACCTGCAAGAGCTTGATGAAACAGAAAGTGGTGCTGCACCTTCAGACTCACAGAGACTTCAGGCTAGCACACAGTTAGTCGAG
Organism: Myiozetetes cayanensis; assembly: GCF_022539395.1. Classification (NCBI taxonomy): domain Eukaryota; kingdom Metazoa; phylum Chordata; class Aves; order Passeriformes; family Tyrannidae; genus Myiozetetes; species Myiozetetes cayanensis. The sequence goes on from NW_026087742.1 coordinate 16,326,676, forward strand.
AGACTTGTATAAGAATTTCTGCAGTAGTTAAAATGAAACAGTACAAACTGTACATACCATGGTACACTGAACTATCAGCATGCAACTACAAGCAAGGATAGACTGATTTACTTCAAAAGCAGATCAATGAGAGCGCTCCAGATTCTTGTTGTGTTCCATTTCTCAGAGAATAAATAAGAAAAATAGCTGATGCAGATCAACTCATGATCAAGGAAAGTAATAAGTATCACAGTTGTACATTATTTCATAAAATTCTTTAAAGTAAACCAGCTTGAGATTAAACAAATACCATACAATACCCTGCCAAAGGTCAAATCCACAATCAAAATGTTTAAGAGTTCATTTTTAAACCCACATTCAAAGAGGATTAGTGGAATATAATTAAGAGAAAACCCTCTAGACTTTCACACAAGGTCACCACTTGTTGAGGGTGGTTATTTTTGTTGACTACGTTGTATGGTTGTAAGTTGACATTTTAGTGACATCACGCATTCCTTAGATGAGACTATACTAGTGTAACATTTTGTCTAGAGTTTTTTTCTAAAAAAAAAAAAAAAAAAAAAAACCCACAAAAAAAACCACAAAAAAACCAACAAAACAAAACAAAAAAACCCCAACAAAACAAAACAAAACATAACCAAAAAAAACCCAAAAAAACCCCAGAAAAGCCCAAATGTGGGAACAGATCACAGAAACTATAGAGAATGACCTTGAATTTTTCAGAATCTCCATTTTGAGCACAGAGTTAAACAAGCATGTAAACACTCTGTATACATCACAAAGTAGCCATCTTCAACATCATTTGCTACCAGTTGGTTCTAACGACTGAGCAAAGAATGATCTTCTCTGCCTTCAGGTAACATATTTCACACCATATTTAATAGCTCACTGAATCCCAGAAAAATGTAGCCTGAAAAGGACCTCCAGGAGTCACAACTACCTTTTCTAAAGCCAGTGAAAACAAGCAGCTCCAAAAGCAAAAGCTTTGCAACAAATAAACAGTAGAATTCTATGAAGACTTCCTGAGCATCATACAAGAGACTTAAGACTTTCCCACTTAGAATACCACACCATAAATTAAATAATTAAATCTAAGCAGTTACTTTACTGAAAAAGCCCCATTACACCATTATTTTGTCCTTTTCTGAAAAAAAAATAAAATTCTTTGAATACTGCAATTCTTCAAAGTGCAAAAAGTATAAAAGTGTCATGATTTTTTAATGCTGACTTTATTTTGAGTTAAAACAAGTTTTAAGGTTTCCACTCCTGGAGCTCCATCTCTGCTCCTCCATACAAAGAGTGACCAGGAATAGGGAGGGGAAAACAAACAAGCAAAATCCCCAAACCACAACCAGTTGAGTCCATCATTCCAGGGGAGAAAACACATCAAGAGATGGACAAAAGCAGGCCACACCTGTCATATGCACACACAGGCATTAAGTACAAACAAAAATGCTTCTCATTCAATCTGAAGCCCACCTTTCACCTCCCTCTTGAAAGGTAACACTGGTCTCCATTGCTATTCAGCATCTGTAAATAGATGCCTCAACTCCAACCTGTATTATACAATCCTTTCCTTGCACACTTCTAGGAACACCACCCTGGCTCTCAAAAGGGTTGCCTTTTATATGCACATTGAACTTCCTTTCTCTTCCACTTCTATTGAGCAGGGTCACATACAACATTGTTGCTACTATCAGGGTAGGAGGGTGCCACTTTTGATTGAAACTTGGCATCTGAGATCTCTGAGATCACCCAGTCCAAATTTTGACCAAACACCACCTTGTCAACTAGACCATGGCACTCAGTGCCATGTCCAGTCATTTCTTGACCACCACCAGGGATGGAGACTCCATCACCTCCCTGCGCAGACCGCTCCAATGTTTAATCACCCTTTCTGTGAAGAAATTTCTCCTAATGTCCAAGACGCAGATTGAGACTATCTATAATATGACACATATCCAATGTGTTTTGACAAGCTAAAGCGCTAAGGTGAAAACCAAGCCTGTACCAGTCTAATATCAAGTATCAGAATGAGCTGCCACTGTAGCCACCCCTAAAATCTTCCCTTCTGACATGTACAAGTAATAGTGCTTTTTGCCCTTTACAGATGGAAAGTCAGCCTGTTCCTATGTAAGCTTCAGGTCATCTGCTGGTGTACTCGTTTACCACTTTATCTCTCTGTAAACCAGAAATGATGATGCTTACTCTTGCCAATTTTAATAAATTAGACTACAAGCTCTGCACAGGAGCCAGGTGTTAGCTATTTTAAAGTTTACATAGAAAATTTTAGTGGGAAAATTTTAAAAGTCATTACAGTATCTTAGTGTCTCTCATGTAAGACCACACATTAGGATATTCCATAACCATGCCGTACTGTTTTTTTCACCCTCTAACAAGCCATGCTTATATTATGCTACAGAAGAGATATCATGAAACGGCCTGGGTTGGAGGGGACCTTACAGATTATCTAGTTCCAAGCCCCCTGCCACGGGCAGGGACACCTTCCGCTAGACCCTGCGGCTCAAAGCCCCGTCCCAGCGGACCCGGAACACGTCCACTTGCCGAACCTCCACTTGCTCAGGTCAACACAAACAAACCTTGCTCCCGACTTGACTTCAGGCTTACTAAACAACCTCTAAAACCTTAAGGAGGAGCTCCAGAGGCCACAGCTACCTTTTTTTTTAAAGCCAGTGAAAACAGCAGGTCAATGGTTAGTACTGACGCCAGACTGCGGCGGACGGGGATCCCCTCAGCCCCAGCGCTCCATTTCCAGGGACGCGACGCCGCGGCCGACGGGCGCCCCGCCCCGCCCCGCCCCAGCGCCAGGAGCCGGCCCCCTCCCACCTGCCCCACCGTCCTACCCGGGATGGCGAGGTTGGAGAGCGGGAGGGCGCGCAGCGCCGCGGGCAGGGAGCCCATCCAGTCGGCGTTGCTGTCGGCCATGGCCCCCACGGCCCCGCCGCGCCGGCGGCCGCGCCCCCTCATCGCGGGCCCCGCTCCCTCACGGCCGGCCGGGGCTGCGCGGCCCGGCCGCCACCGGCGCGGCGCGCGCGGGGCCCGCCCTTATGTAACGCGGCGGTGACGTCACGGCGGAGTGCCGGCACGCCATTGGCTGCCCCCCGCGCGCTCCTCCCCCCGCGCCCGTGAGGGGCGGGACGGGCTTGGATGCCGTGCCCTGGGAATCGCGGGATGGGGCAGGTGGTGGTGTGGGTTGCGATCCCCTGCCCTCGAATCCCGGGATGGGGCAGGTGGTAGTGTGGGCTGGGATCCCCTGCCCTCGGAATCCCGGGATGGGGCAGGTGGTAATGTGGGCTGGGATCCCCTGCCCTCAGAATCCCGGGATGGGGCAGGTGGGGAGGGACCACGGTGTGGCATCTGGTGCAACCTCCCTGCTTAAGCAGAGTAATTTCAGAGCGCGTGGCGCAGGATTGTGTCCAGACGGTTCCTGAGTATCTCCAGTGAGGGACACTCCCACCAGCTCTCTGAACAATCTGTTCCGGTGGTTGGTCGCTGCACAGTAAAGAAGTTCTTCCTCATGTTCAAGTGGAACTTCCTGTGCATCAGTTTCTGGCCGTGTTTCCCTCTCCCATTTCTCAGCACCACCGAGCAGAGCCCGGCTCCAGCCTCTCGGCACCCTCCCTTCAGACACTTATGTGCATTGATGAGGTCCACTTCCAGACTTGTCCAAGCTAAACAGGCCTAACTCCCTCAGCCTTTCCTCATAAGAGAGATACACCAGTCCCTAAAATTCATTCACTCCCGCTGCTGTAGTACCAGAGAGTCTGCTCCCGGTGCAGAGGGTCAGCGTCTTGGTTTTACAATGCCAAATGGTCAGTAAGTGGATCAGCTGGAGCGATTTACACACTGCGCGTGGCAAGAGCCAACACGGCAGCAGAAGTTTTAAGGAGCAAGAGAGGGTAGGCTCAGTCCCTGCTCTTCCAGCAAATCCCTTTCACTGACAGTCTCACACTGCACCTTTCACTGCAGTTAACTGGTGGCTAAAGCATTCTCCAAAACAGTTTCTGGATTTTCTGTGACACACAAGATGGATCGGCTAAAACACGTTTTTTCTCCCTTGCATTATTTTGTGCCTTTGAAGGATAATGCTTTGTGAACAAGTTCTCTTAAAAACTCCTTACAAATATGTACAAAGTTTGCACATTATTCACTGAATGATTTCATTGATATCTAGTAAAACTGCTGATTGAACTATATATTTAAAGTATATATACAATTAATATATCTGTAAATACACAGGTTAACTATGAGCTTTCACCTAATACAACCAGAATCCACCTCCTTCCATGAGTCTGCATTTTCCTTCTCAAAGACGTTTTGCTTTTAGAGCTTTGAGACTGAAGAATCTTAAAACTAGTGCAATTTCTATTACAGGTTTTCACACAGCACTCCCAGCCTAGGACCCTCACACTCAAGGAAAAGCAGAGAGGGTAGGTTTGGCATGCATTCCACTGTCCTGCAGCCCTGTTCCTCCTTGCCGTTAAGACTACCTGGTACCCTTGGCCTAATGTAGGAGACAGCAAGCCATGCTATTCAAAGCCATATGTATGAGATCAGAAACATTTACTCTTGTCAATAAATTTATATCTTCAACTGACAGACTGACTGCTGTGTGGGAGCTCCAGTCCATATCCCTGCAAGTTTATCTCTCTTAAATGGCTATTAGACTGTAGGTTGCCTCACTCTCTCATGCTCCCACCACTGCAGCTTGTGACTGCCCAGCAAATGAGAGCGTGTGAACTCCTTGAATATTGTTGGTGACCACAGCTGTGTCACGGTGTAGCTTTCCAGAGTGAGAAAGCTTTGCAGTGCAGGGGCAGCCATTCCACCAAGGTTGATATGTCCCTGTGGACATCTTTGTGACTTCAGAGCAGGGACTGGAAACACCAAAACTGCAGTCTAGAGCCAAAACTATTACAGCTGACTGCTGACACAGCAGTGTTGGTGTCCTTGCCAGACCCCACGTTGCATTTCCCATCTTTCAACAGATGTAGAGACGGAGTGTATATGGCAGAGAGTGGAGTCTGAATAGGAACAGGTAAAGTGTGCTCTGGTATGGGAACAGGAGTCTTGATTAGACTTTTTTTACCATGAGAGCAGGTCTTAGCAGTCCTCTGCCATCAGATCAGATAGAAAAGAGGAGGGCTAAAGCTGGAGGGGGAGAGTCTCAAACCTTTTCCCTTCACAGCCTCCAAAAAAAACCTCTGGCCCTTTGCCATCACTTTTTAGTAGTACCAAAGGATGTGACAGCACTGTGGTACTTCAGTGCTACCACAGCATAGCAGCTTTCTCCCTTGTTCACAGCTGGTTTCAGCATCCTCAGGCTATCATGTGCAGCATGAGTACACCCTGGCTCTTGTGGTTAAGATCTTGCAGCTAGATCTTCAAGCTGCAAAGGGCATTTAGACACCACCAGCTCAAAATCAGAATGATGAGGGAAGGAGAAGATGCATTCATTCAGCACAGGGATTTCAGCTGTGAGCATCACATGTGATGCATAGATACTGGCCCACAGTAACCACTAGCAAAACTTTTTTATGGTCCAAAAAATCCTTCATGTGCTTTTCTAGGAAAGAGGAGCATTAAATTACCTGTTCCCTCCACCAAAACCTCAACCTCTTTCCATCTCCATAAAACTCTGTAATTTTCTTCTGTAATCAGTACCAAATCCTGCAATTACGATCATTAATTTCAATGGCCAGAGGGAACAAATGTGCATTAATAATACAATTTTATTTTCCACAGACTAAACCCACAAATTATGTAGGATCTTGTCGCTTGAGACCATTCAAATGCTCCACTTCAAATATGTGTTTAAGTGGCTGCAAAAATGAATGCCTAAGCAGGCAGGAAAAACATCATATTATTGACATTTTTTAATTCTAGATCAAGGTCAGTAGGGTGTTGTATTTTTCCATGTTGCTTGTGCATTTACGTGTGAATCACAGTCAGTAGTGAGGATGGCCTGACTGAAACTTTACTATCAATTTTTCCTCGCAGATTATATAGCCATATTTATATAGCCATATTTATGCCTTATGTGGATTTACTGAGAGCTCAGCTATTCCCTTTTGCCTGGGTGCAGAGCACAAGCCAATGTCAGAGGCAGCTCGGACAATTTAACAGCTGAAATCCCGTTCCCACACTCCTAACCCTCCTGTTTTCAAATGCATAGTAAAAAGATTAGCTGTGCAGATCAGGCTGATGCTATTTAAGCACCAAGAGGCATATGGTTTTCACTGTTAGCCAATTCCAAACACACAAATGTGATTTATTTCAATTTTAACACGCAGTTCTTGGGCTGTCATATACAGAATATAAATCCTGATCAGTGAACTTTTTAAAAAGCTTTAAAGCAACTAAAAAGAAGTTGATAGTATCAAGTGCTACAGGGAGCTTTGCCTCCTTCCTTACCCCACTGAGTACCCTGGTAACACATCTCATTCTTAAACAGAATGCTTTGCCATTGTTAAAAAGCTTTCTGTTAATGTTTTCAAAATCTTCCATTTCAGCCCAAAATCTACTGTGCCATGTAAATTCCAAATCCTTATGTGCAATTCATCAGCAGGCAATAGATCAAATAAGTTATTGAAACAGCTTCTGTGTCATCTGCATATTTTAAAGGTCACTTTGCTACTGATGAGAAGAAAACTGCAGGATTCACTCTCACAGAGAGAAGCTAATTGCTCAACATTCCATGTAAATATACTCAGACTCTTCCAAGCTGTTCATTACCATTTTTACCCTGACTGTAATGGAATTATTTAACATTTAAAACCATCAGACACACTCAACCACAAAGCTCTGCAGACATCACTGCATTTAAAACCTCGCTCCTTCAAGTGCAATAGACCAAATAGGGGTGTTCATTTTCCATTTTACAGCAAGTCAGAAAACCACTATTGCAGCAATTTTTGCATTTCCTAAGTCCATTGCAAACACTTAGATGTCTGTCATATAATATAGACTTTGTGCTATTGACTTCCTTCCCCCCCCCTCCTTTATCTGTCCATCACTCATAGCCTCAGTGTCAGTTTATATCACTATATTACCTGCTTCTCTCTCTCTCGCCTTTGTTTGCTGGTTTCTGTAAGCCAAGCCCTGGCATCTGTGAGTCGTATGTTTGACAACAGCGAGCTATTCAATACTTCATTTACACCACATGAGGGTGTTCCAAGCTGTGTACGATGCCAGAGTCAATCTGGAAATCCTCTCGTTTGGAAAGGAACCAAGGGGCAAACAGATACGTTATTTTTCCTCTGATTAAAACTCTTATGAGGGCAACCTGATACAGGAGACTGAAAGAAAAGAGATGAAACATCACAGGCTAGAAAACAGCTGGAAGAGTAGTTTTAAAGACATAATCGGATGTTCCCTGAAATCAAATAATCTTTACTGTGGACTTCCCTGAGCTTTGTCTTGTCTTTAAGGAATAATTCTAAATATAATATGAATTGATATTATTTCCATTAAAATCTCCTTAGGCGGGATTAAGTAATCATTATTCCCCTGCAGAGCTTTTCAGGAGCTTTCCATTGGCTTATTGCTCAAAGTTAATTGCCAAGTCAAGAAGAATTACTTACAAACATAAACAATAAATAATACAAAAATTATTCTCTTTTGTATACTGCTTATTCTGGAGTGTGCACAGATCTTTCTAATGTTTGACAGTTCTGTTAAGTGATGGCTTTAAATCCAGCAAAGGCTACACAAGGTAACTAATACCCTGTGCAGGTTAACAGGCATAATTTCTGTGCACAGCTTCGTAAAACAAACACATACATTAAAACAAACCCAAAGGTTTTCAGCAGCTTTCAACACAGCTGCAATGAGGGAAACATCTCCCTAAAAGAGAAAACTCTGTGGGTCCTTATTAAGATGGGCTGTTTTCCCAGGAAATCCCAGATGCCAAAGCCTATTATCAGCAATTGCTGTCTAATGAGTCTGGCTCTGGGATGGCCAGGCAGCCTTCTCTCTCCCACAGCCCTGTGTTCTCCCACAGTCTGCTCCCCGGCACTGCCACACCTCCACCTGCATTCCAACGACTGGAACACACCGTGCAAACTATAGGGTGCTTCTTAAATAAACAAGCCAAGCTTAATTAATTTCCGGGACCCAAAGGTGACTTGTAAGAGAAGACATTGCAGTGCAGTTTAAAAAGGACGCGTGATTCAGAGTGAGGCAGAAGGTAATGCAGGAGGCTTACGGCTTTGTGGGACAGCTGTCAGGTGTGCCAGGAGCAGGGCATCCTCTCAGTCAGTCACAGCTGCGCCCTCCACTGTCGGAGAGGTGGAAACCACCAGCCTGCCCCACGCACCGTGTGGGCTTGGGGCTGGCAGCCTTTCCCAGCTCTCTGTCAGCAGGGCCCAGAACCACCTGGATGCAACCAGCAGGAATACAAGCCAGGGAGCACTGGGAAAAGTCACTCACTCCGCTGAAGTCCCCAGGCCCTGCCAGTGACTTCACAAGGCACAATAGTAACTGAAAACAAATCCTGAAAACAATTCCTTGCTTTTGTCCTTTTTTCCCTTTACTCTACAACATTTACCATCTCCTCAGAAGCAGATGGAAACCACTTCTGCATAAAACCACCTTGCTGCTCAGCTTTCCAGTGTGTGTTGCTTTTACAGCTGTGTAATGCACGTATTAAAGACCGCATACAGCACACCCAGCTAATTTCACAGTATTACATTACATGTTATACACGACCTCAGATTCTGACTCAGGTCTGCTGTACAGATTTCACTGTGTCATGGATTTGCATTTAGCAACGTGACACTGTGGTTTTGGCTGGGGTACAGTTCATTCTCTTCATAGTAGCTGGTGTGAGGCTGTGTTTTGGATTTATGACAGAAACGGTGTTGATAACACAGAGAGATGTTTTGGTGCTTACACAATGTCAAGTCCTTTTCTGCCTCTCAACCCCCCACACCAGCAAGTGGGCTTGGGGGGCACAAGAAGCTGGGAGGGGACAGTTGGGACAGCTGACCCCAACTGGCCACAGGGATATCCTACACCATATGGTGTCATGTTTGGCACGTAAAATGGGAAAGAAGAAGGAAGAGGGGAACATTAAAAGTGACAGGGTTTTGTGTTCCCAATTCACCATTACACACTATGGAGCCTGGCTTTCCTGGAGATGACTGCCCATGTGAAGTTGTGAATTAATTCTGTGTTTTGATTTGCTTGTGCACATCTTTTGCTTTCCCTATTAAACTGTCTTTACCTCAGCCCACGAATTTTCTCACTTTTACTCTCCCAGTTCTCTACCCATCCCACTGGTTGAAGTGAGTTGCCAGCTGGGGTTAAACCACAACAAACATTCAAGACTCTCTTATAAAATCTTTTCTGTACCCACACAGCAAGCTTTGAAAATTTTACTCTTACAGGAAAGCTTTTATCTAACACTCCCATAGCCATCTTCAAGCATCTGGTAACTTGATCTGGGCCAAATTATTCCAGGGTTGACAGAACCCAAGTCCAGGCTGAATGATTTCAGCGTATATACAGTGGCAGCTGCTGCCAAAAATAATCACAGAATCAGAGAGCGGTTTGGGTTGGAAGGGACCCCTAAGTTATATAGTTTCAAACCCCCTTCTATGGACAGGGACACCTTCCACTTGATGAAGTTGCTGAAAGCTCCATCCAGCCTGGCCTTCAACCCTTCCAGGGATGAGGCAGCTGAGGTTGCTGCAGTCAAGTGCTTAATTTTTTTTTTTTTTTGGAAGTTGGTTTTGTTTGTTTGTTTTGTTTTTCCTCTTTAAAGCAGGGGTTAATTTTGAACCTCTCCGCAATTCTCGAGTAAACTGTATGCTACATGTTTATCCTGGTGCCGAGCAGGTGGAGTCAAACAGAGATATAAACTATCCTACACCCAATTTAGCTGCAGAAAACCAGGAGGATGGGGGCATCTGGGGGCGGGGATTTCCTCTTCCAGGTGCCCTGGTTCCCTCTCTGAAGCCGGCGTGGGAGTGCAGGGACCCTCCTTGTCCTCCGGGCAGGCAGGGGCCATCTCCGCACCCGCGCGGTGATCCCGGCGGGACGGGACGGGGCGGTTCGGGATGAGATGGGGCGGTGGCGAGCGGGCCCCGCTCCCCGGCGCTGCCGCTCCGCCTGGTGCTCAGCAGCGGGATCGCGGCTGCGCTGCCTCCGGTGCGTCCCCAGCGCGGGGGGCTCCCTGGAAAACCTCCCGGACAGGCTGGAAGCGCTCCTCAGCCAGCCGGAGTCCCTCGGGGATCGTCACCCTGCTCATCCTCGTTTGCGGAGGCGGCAGCAGCAGCAGGAACATCCTTCGGGAATGGGCGGGTCGGGGAGGGGCGCCCGCCGCAGGCAGCGGCGGCACCCCCTGAGCACTGTTCAGGGGCAGAGGGAACATCCTTGGCCAGAAGCAACCGTGGGGATTAAAATATCCGAGATAATAAAATAAGCTCCTTCGACAGCTATGCTAAGGGCAGTCATCCTCATCTATGAGCAAGGAGGAAAGTCCTGGCTCTCCACACCCCTTCGAATATTGTTACCCTTCTGGGTTTTGTTTGTTTGTTTGTGGGGTTGGTTTGTTTGTTCACGGGTTTTTCCCACTTTCTCTTTTTAAGGACTAAAAGCTGCCTTCTTTTGCAATGATGGATAGTATGACAAAAGGTAAACTACTTTGCTTCTACTACCCCACGCAGACAAGAAACGCTCAAATTAACATTGAGCCTTTCATGCATGCAAGGTCAGTGTAGTTTTGTAGGACAGAAAATGTTTTCAGTTCAGCACAGATGACAGATTTAGGACTGGTTGTAGTATAAGATAAATAATACAACAAAATACTCTAAAAAAGGCTGTTAGATCATTCTTTCCAGTAAGTAATTAATTTAATCTAAATTCCCCAGAAATACAGTGCTCTGAACCCTGACACTCATCGACCAGCATTTAGCAGTAAATAAAACAAATCCCATTCCTAAATCAGAATATCAATTTTGAGCCTGACATGATTGAATTTTAGCTGATTTGCATTAATTACAGAAATACCATTCTGGTAACAATAAATTTTCAAACAAGCTTAGAGGGCCTTTTTCTTGGCTGCCTGAAGGTAATGTAGGATCACACTGCTGCAGATTTGGTACCTTGCATTAGTGATCACACAGCTGCTGACCTGGCTGAGAACTGTACAGTGGGAGCTGAGCCAATCCCCCCCTCTGCACCATCACTTATTCATTAGTGTCAGTGCAAGGAAATATGTAGCCCAGGTAGGACAGGGGTAAGACTGGATCACCTCTTTCATAGGCTTAAACCACCTGGGAAACTTCCCCTGAGGTCTTGAAAGACAGCAAATGACAGAAACTCATTAAAACCAAAGGAGAAGAAAATTATTATATTCCTTTTTTTTTTTTCTTTTTCCTTAATGGGTATCAAAAATATAATTCCACAAAAGCAGACTCAAGTGTAAGCACTGTTTCAAAGGCACAGCACTTCTAAAAGGACTAGAATTTTCCATTATCTTTAGGCTTGTTCACTTCAATCCTTAAGTCTCTGGCCCACACGTGGCTTATGCATGAGCCCAGAGTTGACTGTTTTCTGTGACTTCACCAATGGCAACTGAATCTTCCTCACAAACACTTGCACCAGGCCTGCACCATGACCTTTCATCTCACCAACGCCTCCACGTGATCCTGTGCTGCAACCCCCTGCTGAGAGATGCGGATATTTTCTTTCTGTATAAAATGCTGATTGTTTTTTGTTTGGTTTCACAGTGATAGAAAATACTAAGTTGGTCATGTTAGTCCACAGTTGAAAAAAATATTTGCAAGAACGACTCGTGGAGGTATCAAAAAACTTGTGTGAAGCCACTGTAACTGTGGTGTCCATACGTCAGAGCTGTCATCTCTATGCACTCAGTAAAAAGAAGCTTCAACACTCTTCAGTCAGGCTGGAGGAGTGATGTGTTAATCTGCTCCCATTAAAAAGACAGGAAATTCCCAGTTGATCATCTAATTCAAATTAAGCAGGTGTAATCTCACGGTGACACAACGGTGTTAACTTAATGCATATATGGAGATAGACAGGATGAAGTGTCCTAAGGAATGCTCAGCTTCCAACAGTAATGTCATGTAGGCACTCTGAATTTTAATATGGGTCATTAACACCCAGCTCCTGCAGTCACTGTTCTAAAGGCAGAGCCTTTTAACTGTGTCAGTCTTCTGCAAGGTACACAAGGGGTGTAGGCAATGTTACAGGTTTTCTAGTTCGTGGCAGGATGGGGCAGTCCCATCAGACTCCACCATGGAGGTGTACTTTATTGGAGGTGGTGGTGGCTTGAAAGATGGAGGTCTGTTCATACTGAAACAGAAGAGAAAAAAGGCACTATCACACAAAAACCTGCATAAAAGACAGTTGTAAAATGATCACAGGAGGGGGTAGATTGACACTAAGAGCACCTGACACTAGCTCTTACATACTGCAACTTCCCTGATTTTGTTTTATAACCCCAGCACACCTCCTGGTATTCATTTGGCTTTCTCAGATCACACCTTGCAATTTTACTTTATTCATATTTTCAAAGAACAGAACATGGTTCTGATGAACTATTCAAAACCAGAGGTCTTTTGCTCACACTACTCTCTGAAGGTATATTTAATGACTTGTAACTCTTTTTTTGGTCAGTTTATAGGTCAAGATAAATAACGGTCCCATCCCAAATCATTAAAAAAAATCGACCCTGTTTTCCCCTTCTATATACAGGATTTGTAGTTGTGTTTTGAAAGGGTTTTCTAGAATGATAAATGATTCATTTTCACCATGAATTTTCCAACATTTAAGTAATATTAGTCAGATTGAAAATTGTTATCTCCTAGATACTACTTTTACCAGTAGATCTCTGAGTGTGTTAGTAGTGAATTAAACTTTGGTAATAATTACAAACTCAATGCTTCTTTGACTGAGATTAAGTTTCAGGTATCCTACTTTCACATATATTATTCACAACTCAAATAGAGCTGCCCTAGAAGTACAATTTCATTAAAACATGTCCTCAAGTCACCATGGAAAATGAGAGAGCAAAAGCAGCTGGCAGGGAGGCTAATAGAAGTGGGGGGCTCTGGGGACAAAAATCGACTGTTATTCTTCCCTTGCACCCTGAAGCTGCACTGCAGCTCTTTTCTTAAAGTTTATTTTAAAGATAACCCACAAAACAGATGAAAGGACTGAAAACACTCCACTTTTCATATTACTGTATGAAAAAAAAAGCATTACCAATCCACGTACTTAAAGGCCTTGTGTCCTGTGAGTCGTCTCAAATGAAAAGGTGTAAGTCCAAACAGCTGGGTTAGAGTTTGTGCTGTCCATCTTGCCCCGCCTCCCACCCCTGTGGCTCCCCTCACTTGTACTTACATCTCTTTCTGGTACTGACACCATTTCCTGATGCCCACAGCTATTAGGGAACTGCAGAAGAGGAGCAGGACGGCTACCACTGTCGGCCAGGGGAAGCGACTGGTGTTTGTGTTCCTCTCACCTGTAGGGGACACGCTAGTCAGACCTCATCCTGATGTCCTCAGAGAGGAGGGAAATGTGGGCTTGCTGCCTGTGCACATTGTTCCCCCCAGCACAGTGCTGGTGTCAGTGCAGCCCCAAATCCCCACCACACGGTCACGTTCCCAGGCTGAGGATCCCAAACTCTGGCTGTTGCAGCTCTGATTTATGGACTTAACCCACTTTTGTTCTGACTGGGACTACTGAGCTGGTTTCAGCCACCCATCAGATCACATGATGAGATTATTCAGGCACAGTCCAGCAAGCGTTTCATCCAAAACCCATTGGCTTTCTCTGTTCCCCTGTGAGCTTCTCTGTGAGGAGCAAGCAATTCACAGCTGGGCACAGCTACCCACCACAGCTGTCCTTCCCACGGGTTATTTTTCACACCATTGACACCAAACCCTGCCAAAATGTCTGGCCAAGGGCTCAGCTGCATTTTGGGGAGAGCTGTTGTTGGTGATGTAGCTTCCCTGCCCCATTCCAGCCTCTCCCCACCACAGTGCTTGGATCCCACCCTACCCCCTTCTGCATAGGCACCCTTGGGGGTGCTGGTGGCTGACAGAGGTGCCCTCAGAGTCCTGGGTATGGAAAAGGGGAGAAGGAGCACAGTACTCCTCCAGCTGCTGTGGAGGGTGCAGCAGTGGTCTGGGTGCCAGAGGGGGCTGGAGCACAAGGTCCCTGGGTGATACAGCTTGGTGTCACCTCCCTGTGCATCACACACCTGTGCAAGGCTGGCTGTACTGGTACGTCACCCAGCCTGGGTCTTACCCACTGTGGCAGCCTGTGCCGTGGCCTGGCACCAAGTTCACCGCACCACAGGAGCCATAAGATTTCCCTGGGGCACAAGAGCGTGACTGGAAGAAAACATGCACTGGAGCTTTGCTTGCACATGGAGGGAGAAGGCTGGAATGCCAAAAGCCTGCAACAGGCTGCAGTGTGAAGACACAGCAGCTGTGACTCCTTTTTCATCTCTTTTCCCTTTTTTGAAATCCTCTGGTCAAACGGATATGATGCTCCAGGTTTTGTGCTTCTGCAATGGCATGCTGAAAGAATGGGGATTTGTAGGATAATGTCTCACCAGTACTGTTGAGTAGGCTGCTGGCAGTAAAGAAATCTTTCCCTTTGGTAACTGAAATTGTCTGGTCTGTGATTCTGTAGAACAGATTACCTAAAAAGGTATGGGCACAGAATATTTTTAGTAACTTTTTTAAAATGAAGATTATCTTTTGAACCCACTGTTATTCACCCTGCTGAAAACTGGAAATCAAATTCCAGAATCAGGGTGTCAAAATTCTCTTGGCAAGATGCCTACATTTTTGGCCTAAAGCCTGGTGTTAGAAAAAAAATGTCCTTCTATCAAATTAAAGAATATTAGAAGAAAAGAAAGGGAGGAAGGAATGAAGGAAGGAGAGAAGGAGGGAAGGGAGGGAGGGAGGAAGGAAGGAAGGAAGGAGGGAGCGAGGGAGGAAGGAGGAAGGGAGGAAGGAGGGAAGGGAGGGAGGGAGAAAGGAAGCAAGGAAGGAATCCATTAGAAAACACCTTTTAAAATGTTACAGCAAGCCAGCATTGAGCTGTGCAGTGGTCTGAGAGAATGATAAGCTCTTTACCTCTTTGATGGTAATGAAAAACCTAAAGTTATTAAGTGGCTTAGCAGCAGCACAAAGAGTCTGCCTTTGTCACAACTCAGCAAAACCTCAGTCTCCTCTGTCAAGTGCTGTGTCTGAACCACAAAAATAATCTATCATCTCTTCGTAGGCAGTACTTTGCCCTTCCTAATAGAGCTAAGCTACCTGTGTCTGAATTGGTGCTGCCTAAGGATACATTTCTGTTTTTTCTAGCCACCTCCATGTTCACAGCTTCTACAATAATACCTAAAATCCACAACTAGACAATGGCACAGCATTTCCAGAGCTGCCACGGCACTTACCGTGTGTCAGGGTTGTATTCTCAGAGGAGCGAGTGGCATTACTGAGGCTCTGTGAAGATTCCGTGGTGGAATCATTCAAATCTGTACAAAAAGAAATAATGTCCTTCAATTATCTTCCAAGCCTGTACCTGTGACTGCTTCATTAGGCTCAGTTGTGGCTAGTTTGTACTCTTGGCCTTTCTCTGATGCAAACAACAAATGAAATAATAACAGGAACCTGAAAGTCTCTGGTAATTGCTGATTTACAAATCCAAGAAAAAACCCAAAACCGCTGTTTAAATGATATGAATGAAACACCAGAAAGAACCAGGAAAATCTTTTTCTTATTCGATGCTGGCTTTGATTTGAAATTGAACAGTGAATTGTGTGTGTGTATATCTATCTATATATCTATCTATCTGTAGGTATGTATGTGTGTATGCAGTAAAAAGCCCTATGAAAACCTATCCAAATTTAGGGCACTCTAAAAAGTCACTGAGACTTTTGGATATTATTTCAGTTCTTTTCTTCTGGTCATTAGATGTTAAATTTTATGTGAACAAGCATGGCAGATCTGGCATTTTATGAAGTTATATATACATTATAAAAAAAAAAAAAGCAGCACATGCTCTTAGAGATTCCCTAGCACTGTGCTCTGTACAGCACACTGATGAGCACTACTTATTCTTATTTACATAATGGCTTGTGTTAGAGCCTCAGACGACTGAAATGATGATGGTAATCGCTGTTGTAGGAGCCCAGTGGCCCTGGGAGAGCACAGGGACACATGTTGGTATGCCTCAGCAGGCTCCCTGGTGCCCCTGTGCTCTGAAATTGCCCCTCAATTACAGCTGCTGCACTGAGGACCCTTCAAGGCCATTATCTCTTAGCCAGTGGTCAGGCAGGCCCAGGTGTAGGGAAGCAATGGCAGGGATGTGGGGATGAGTGGTGCAACGCACGGTATATCCTGCAAATATTAGTGTAATTCAGCATGCTTTTAGCAAAGATTGCCACCAGCAAGCTGTGAAAGAGCGGAATTGTGAAGCACTAGAAGTTGCCACAAGGTTGTGGTCTAAATGTGTGGCTGTGGGTTGTACGTGGGTAAATAAGCACTGGCGCGTTACCAAAAATATATTCAGAAAACAGAAAGCGGCTGCTACATTTGCACTTCAGCTGAAAGACGACTCCCATGCAAATGCAAAAGCACACTGACAATTCCTGCCTGCTCCAAAAGCACAAAGACAAACCAAGATTTTAAAAAAGAAAGTCACTTTGGGCTTCTTGCTGCTAAGCAGAGATTTTCTAAAGGGAAAGACTTCTGAAAAAAATGTTCACCTTAGGGTGATTTTTTTATTGATTTATTGATCTTTAATGAGGCTGCCTTTCAATGTTCTATTAGCCAGCCTTTATTGCTCCATATTATCTCATTATTTCATTGCTACTCTGCGATTTTATTTAGCTTCTGTGGCAATTTATTTCATCTATAAACTACCTTCAGTACTTACTACATTTGCCTAGCAACTCTCTCAATTGTAATGTTATTAAAATAAATGTGTCTAATGAAACCAGGGTACTCAAATGTTTTTTCATTCCTCTTTTGCCACTGCAAATCCTTGACAGCTTGGAAACTCGGGCTTTTGTCTTCTAACTCAGCAGAATTCAACAGGGAAACTGTTTCTGTGAAGTATTGAAAAGCTGGTACAGGTGACTCCACCTGACTTTTGGCTGCCCTCAAACAAGCACTACACAACTCCATTTGAAAGCCTATCACAGGCTAGAACCTCGACTGAGATAGATGAATAAACTTTGACAAAACATTAGGAGCATTTTTGTATTTCAGCTTAGTTTGCAGGTGGAGCTCCGTAGCTTCAAGTGCACTGGCTTGTTTTGTCCTGAAGCCAGAGCAGCGATGAACAAAAATACATAAATCAGAATCTAGACAGGATGTCACCAGCTCCAGGGAAACAAAACTGTTTTCCCAACTAGCAAAGGGAAGTTTTGAAGAAGTTAGTGTACGGGAGTCAAACCTGCAATGTCTGATGCCAAAAGGCAATTTATTTAACATTTGCCTTTAAGCCAGGTGCTAAGATTTCCAGAGCTCAGCTAGCCATTTATCTGATATTTAAACACAGATGGTGGCTAGCGAGTAGACCTCTATTTTCCCAAAAGAACTATTTCACATTTACTAAAAAGAGTTCATCTTTCTTAAAAACTGTCTCATTTTTGGAAAAAAATATCATTAAGCCATCTAAACAAACCTGAGGAGGTAAAATGCAGCTGTAACCCATCACTCAAAGCCTGAGCTTCTCTGGGCTCAGACATAGAGCAACAGTGGAAGCTAAGCAAAGATCAGGCTGCAGTTTTAATAGCCTTGGTTTTGTTTTCCCTGCTCCTGCTCTTGCCTCTCTATGTCCACTCTTCCCTTGAATCCGTTCCCAGATGTCTCTTAGATTTTCATTAAAAACTTGCAAAATAACAGGAACTGAACCAAACCAGTAGACTAAAACAGCAGGATTGGACTTGGCATCCTGACTCAGCTGCAGCCCAGAGGATTTGCTCGAGTAGCTGATGGTGGCACCAGTGTGAGAACCAGAGCGAGCCAGAGAGGAGCAGCACTAATCCAAGGCTGGCATACTGCAACTGCCACACGTTAGGAGCAGTGGTTAAAAGGCAGTTGTTTCCTGGGTTACTTACAGAAGAAAAATGGCTCAGCTCCAGCTTGCATTATGCCTTTGACCTCATGCCTCCTCAGCCAGTGAAGATGTATAATTCAGCGAGGAGAATCTTCTCTGTTCACTTTGTATATTTATAGCCTTTGTCATTAAATTTTTTGTTGAGACAGAAGGGCTTTCAGTCCACTTGGACAAGCAAGTTTGCTGTTCTGCTCTCAGCCAGGCAAGTGTCTCTGCTTTGGGGATAGGGACGGCAGCATGAGACGCAGCAAACTTTCATTTCAGTGCCACTGCAGTCTGTGTTCCTGCCTTGGCATATCTCCATCTGGCCTCTGTGTGCCCCAGGGCTTTATGTTGAGTGATTCAACTCCCACAACGAAGCCTTGTGTTTAGTGTCTTCCTCCAGTATTACCCCAAACACTGCCCTTCACATTGCTCTCTTATCTCTGCTAGAGAGTAACTTTAAGGTTTAAGGTTACAAATCCGCTCTTGCTGGTGGCTACCTCCGTGGTGGATCATTCCTGAGCCCAAGCTGTGGTGCTGTTAAGGAGAGGAACAACAACTTGCCACTTTGCCTCCTCCTTGTGCTGCCTGCACTGCAGTTTTGCATGTGCTTCTTTGTGTCCAGTGACGAGTGTGTGCCACGTGTGTGTTTTTTCAGGAGCTGTGGCAGTGAGCACACCTCTTCTTTCTGCCCCAGCACCCTTCCATCTGCTGCCTGAAACCAGCCAGTCCTACAGGGATCAACAGCTGGGCTTCAAAAGAGACTTTAAAGAAAAGGGTGCTTGCAGACAGGCTGAGCTGCAAGAAAATGCACTCTGCTGGGCATTAACCCTGTATTTTGAGACCCGAAGGTAGGAGGTTCTCAGCTTCCTCTGCTCTTGATTCAGGCTGCTGCTGCTGCACTGTCCAGCTGCTGGTGCATGTACCTCTCCCTGAGGAAGAGAGGTTAAACCCTTCCAAGCATTAACCTGCCCTCCACTGGCCTCGGTGTTGCCAACTCAAAGAAGAAATTACTGACTTATCTGTTGTAAATATTTTGTTTATTGTTGCTTTGTATTTGGACTTCTGCGCTCTGATGTTTGGGTTGCACTTTTTCTAGCTCTAATGTAATTCTGTTTTGGTATGATATTTAATTAAAGAGAATAGGTATTCTTTGTAAACAATACAATAACACTAATTAATATATACTAGAAGTCTGTTCAGTTGCCGAATTTAATGCATATATCCTAAATGGAGCATTAAAAAAGGTAAAATCAAGACAGCATTTTCTCATATATTTACTTTTGAACTGTGGTTACACTGACTGTGGTTAGTGTACTTCCTAGTGTATAATGCACTAGGAAAAGGCCTTCAGGAGACAGTAAATTGTTTGTTACAAAAAGTGCAAGATGGTTATTGTGTTTATGTGTCTTTCTCCTACGTTGTTGAAACAATAGAGAAAACATTTTGGCTTAATTGATTACCTTTTGTTGTGGAAGCAGGAGCCAAGTTTGCTTGACTTGTGAAATCCAGAGAGGCCAAAGATGTCGACTGGGGCTCTAAAGACAAACAGATTACATGGTATCACATTTAGCTGATAGGTTCTTTAGAAAATAATATTAATAAATCATAAAACAACCTAGATTGAAGCTTGTGGCAGCTGTTGGGTAGACGCAGACTCTGCAGCAGAAATTCTGTTATCAGACTCAACGTTCAAAACACATCCCACAAACTCAGGGGGCACTCACAAATGGCTGATGTTATTAATACTGGCCCTTTCCCGTGGACTGGCTGGGGACATCATTTATTTATGTTTTTATGCACAGGGTGCAGTTTTAGTGCTGTGGGATGGAACATGCCCTTGATAGTGGTGCTCCCCCATTTATCCAGGTCCTTTCCAGAAATGGTCCATGACAACATGCCACAGCCCTATAAGCCCAGGAGGTCACCTGTGGGTTTCCCTCTCCGTTGCTGAAGAGAGTTTTATGTAGTTACCCATGTGCATACTCTGGTAAAACAGAGTTAGCTATCTTACATAACTAATGAATGGCAATGACGTGCTGCTCTTGGATCAAGGAAAAGTGGTGGCTTTAACTTTTCTGTCACATGCACCTCTCTGTCATAATAGGACAAATTTATTTACAGGTTCTATAGGCATAATATTCCATTTTATAAAAATATGTAAGAATAAGATGTAATATTCAGGATGCCATTTTAGATGCTGTCCTAACGTGACAGTTTTAGGAAGATTTCTGTCGGATCTCTGCTTGAATAACTTCACAGCTCACAAATTCCCACACAGCAGGACACAGGTACTGTCAGTACCAGAGCACACTGACCTTTCCCTGGCACACCTCTGGCTCTGTGTACATGACATTTAAGCAGTGGTCAAGCAGAGATCTTACATATATTGTATAATGAAGGCTTCTATTTTTTTCCTCCTTACCTGAAGCAGTCATGACAGCTGATGTAAGTGTTGAGTTACCAAGGTCTATAACAAATCAAAGCAAACAGCATAAGGAAGATGTTTATTCTGCTTTAGGAAAGTGAGTGATTTAAAGGTTCAAGAGTGAGAAAGTAGATCACACTTAATTTCCAAATAATCTTTCAATACACAACTCAGCTCAGTGGTCTGGAGAGGGACATGAAGCACTTGAAGTAACTGTGCTGTGAAATCCCTAGGGAAACAGGTTTTTGGGGGAAAAATTTTGGAGCCCCTGGCACCTCAACTTAAAAAGCGCAAGTGAATCACATGGGTTTATTCCATACAAAGAGAGGCACCTTATTAGCACAGGTGTAAATAACATATATGACCTGCTGGTGGCACCTGCACAGCTCCATCCACGAGGCACTTCAGAGGCTGCAACTCTGACAGGAAATCTCAGAGACCACTTGCACTGAAAAGTGCTCACTGAGTCCTCAGAGAAGAGGATGGGAGTTATTCCTTGTAATTAAAGAACTGTTAACCACCCAGACAAGTGCGACAAGTGTGGCAGAGACACCATCCTGCCCAAGCAGTATGTATATCCTGAGTTAAGAGCTCTCTCACTTTTTTCAGCTGTTTATTTCCCCAGGAGAAGAGGCAAAGTACTCCCTGAGTAGGTTAGGAGGATGGATTGTCTCCCCAAAGGGCTCCATGAAGGAGATAATCCATGGAATCTCACACACTCCATTAGAAAAACACACCTGGGAAGGCAGCCAGAAAGTACCTCTGTCTGGTTGGGCATGTGTGGAGGGCACTGGGTAGGAGCAACCTTCTGCAGATCAGATCTTAACATACCTAGGTAACTGTCAACTCTCCAGATGCTTTCCTGTGCAAGCAGTTGTACCGCCTTTGACTGCTGCTTTTCCATTTGCATTCCGTCTTAGCCTTGCCTGCACTAGCAGGGATTTTGCAGTAGCTGGCTGACACAAAGGACTCCTTACCAAAGGTGCAGCAGGTCTGAAAACCAGGTCAGTGGGCACCTTGAGGTGTGCCCAGCTCCCAGTGAGTGTCTGCAGAGTGTGCAGGGTGAAGCCAAGTGGTGACCTGATGCAACCTGCCAGGGTTCCTTTGAGAGATCACCTTGCAGAGACTAATGGAAAATAAAGTCTCTCTCTCAGGGCCCCCCAATACCTGGCATGACTTTCTGGAGTGCAGTGAGGTACTGGCTGAACTCCCAGGGCTTGCCACAACCTGCACTTGCAGAAGTTGTTACACAGAAACCCACCCTTCCTTTCATGCCTTCTGTCTACAACATTTCCCTGACACACTCCCGTAACCCACTGCTACAGTGCAGCTGCCTCCCGTGAGGAGCAGAACAAACTGCTCCGGGACAGACGTCTGCAAAGGGCCTCAGCTGAGGTGTGGAGGGAACATTTGTCTGTCTGCAATAAGCTGATAATAAGACAAACTTGCAGAGGCAGAGCACAGATTTACCACATTTACACAAATTAAGAAACATTCTATCAGTTATTTAATTAGGCAAAAGTGTTGAGGATCTTGGCTGTGTACTTAAGCAGAAGGTGGAACCGTTAGCAGAGCTGTTATTTTTAATTATTAGTTCAGTGCTGAAAGAGCTATATTCAAATGCCAGCTGAAGCATCAGAAATAACATTATGTGCCCCTCAAGGCTGGAGTTTAATTATACTTGGTCTTAATTATGATAGATTACATCACCAAAATATCTGTTTATTGTATTTTCTCCGAAGTCATAGCTGCAGGAAAGGGTTTTTTGCTAGCTATTTAGGGTAGTAAGTGTTACAACAGCTTTAGGAATTTATAGACACCTCTAACACAACCCAAGTTATTTTATTCTTCTCTAATTTATCCTACCTTCTGAAACCGTGGTGGTAAAAGCTTCAGATGAGGCTTCATTAGACTTATTGTCTGTGAAGAAAGAAAAGAGAAAGATGAAACCAGGTCTTTAAAATAGTTATAAAGGCAGAAATTTAGTTTGGGTTTGTGTCGTGCTGTGCACCTTTGCAGAAGGCATGGCTGAGAATTAATGTGGTTCTTTCCTTTCTGTCATATCTAAATACATTAATGTTTTTATACCGAGTGGATCTATCTTAGCATTAGCATGACCTGCAGGCAAGAACTTGGACCGCTTTAATTGACGGCTCTCCAATTTGAAGATATTTCTACAAAACTACAAGTTGGGTGAAATGAGTAACTTTGGAGAAAACGGTGATTTCTCTCCCTTCCCTATGAAGCTATGTTTCCAGAGGACTCAGCCCTGGCTTTTGATGCAGTCTTACTTCGTGGAAAAAACCTACCAATAAGCATATCCCCAGCCACAAGTGAACACAGCCGAGCTGCAAGCAGTTGCCAAGGTACGTGATGTACCAGTAGATGCTGCTAAGGGGTCAGCAGCTCAGTCCTGTCATCTGTGCAGCAAGGAGTATACATAATAGTTATAATAATAATAATAATTAAAAAAAAAAGGTGTCACTATGCATTTGCACCTGAAGAGGAGACCTGCACAAGAGGGTGCTAAAGGAAATCTGTCTGCTCTTCTCACCAGCCCCCCTGCATTCTCAGAAGTGTCAAAACCCTCTTTAATGCTGAGTCTCCCACTTTCACTGAAAAAGCAGGAGAGTATTTATCCCCACTTCCCTAACCATGTAGCTAATCCTTATAGTACAGATTATAGGGGAGTTTCCCCATCATCCCAAAATGGTTCGTCCTTTCGCAAGTTTCACTGAAGATGTATAACACAGCCCTGATATGAGGGTTTGGATTTCCAGGGAGCTGCATTGCACACATGCAGAGTTTTTGCCACAAGTGCTCAGTGGGAAACACATGATTATAATAGCTCACTGGTGCCATGTGGCTATGCTAATCTATTTTTGGGTATGGGAAGTACAGCAAGATACTGCCTAAACAAACAACAGGCATCTTCTGTTTGTGCAGGAGTTTCTTAGCTCATTTAGAGGTTTAAGCAAAGACTTGAGCTAAAAAACCTGCCAGAAAGTTCAAGCTGTGAGATGAACTTGTACCATAAAGCTTCCTTACTCTTGGCATTTCTTCAGTATTTTAAATAACAGAGAACACATGTGTTTGGTGTTCTTAACATCTCAGATGTGTTTTATCTACGAAAAACCTACCGAATGAAACAAATATTTCCTCTGATGAAATATTCCATGTTTCACTCCCGAGGGAAGAAAACAGGCATGCACACGAGAATGTCTTGTGTGTCTCTTGGGTCCCTTGCAGCACCAGCGTTGATCTCATCTGATAGAAACCTTCACTGTCTTGCAAGTCTTCTTGTACAACAAGGATTTCTTGGGGGAAAAAGAAAAAGACTCTCTTGTTCACTCCAGACCATAAATCAAAGCTGTGCATAATATTGGTACTGAAAAGCAAGCTCATACAGATGCAGGTTTCTTTGCTGAGACACTACCAAAGATCTGTCACGAACAGTGTGGTTATACCAAACCATGGTCCCCATCCCTTGCAATTGCAGGGGTCTGTGGTCCCGGCCATTTGCCATCTGTTCCCTTTGAGGAGGTCTGACACTCTCCCCTTCACCCAGACAGACACCTACAGGCTCTCTGTGGCAGGAACAGATGAGCGACCACCACTTCTCTTGGCAATCACTTCTACAGCTGTGCCATTGTCCTGTTGACAGGTTGCTTTACCTCCAGGCTGCTCCAGCAGGTTCACTCTGTCCACGTACCACACGAGGCTTGGCTTGGGAAACGCCTTCCTCACGACACAGCTCACGCTGGGCTGTGGGGCAGGAAAAGGCAGTTACTGGGTTAGCCTCCAATGTCCTCACCCTGCTGCCAGCTTCCAAATTCCCTTATGGACAGTGCTTGATAACTCACAATCCTGCTCTGGAAGGAAACACTTGCTTCCTCTGTACTGTGCTTCTTGCCCACTCCTTTCATTTTTCTGGCTGTGGGCACTGTTGAATGAGAGTCCATGGACACCCCCACTGCTCTGGATGACAGGGCTCCAACTCTCTCTAACCCTGTCTCTGGCTGGAGAGATGTAGGGTGATCCCCACCCTCCTGTCCCCGGTGATGAACACCCACATGGAAAAACACTGGAGTCGGTAATGGGCAGCGTGTGTATGGAGAATTAAACACCTTCTGATCAACATCCTTCATTAGGCAGATGGAGAGACAAATCCCATGAAAAGGACTGCCTAGCTGTTTAATATACAAAATTAGATACCTTTGTAGTGGGCATAATATGCAGGAGGTTTGCAGAAATTGATGCTTTAGATGCAGTAGTCCTGACTCCATGCCAATTGCTCCAAAAATCTTTGTTTGTGCTCCACTTAATTTTTCATCAAGCAATAGATGGGAAGAACCTCAAAGTCAAGGCTGGATGAAGGGTTGGGCACTAGCAAGGTGGGAGGTCTCATCCTCATGCTGCCTGGATGTTCCCAATTACATTTATTTAGCAGGTTATGACACTGCTAATTACTAAGCACTGTTATAGGAGAAATTGACTCGTCCTTTTAAACAGAAAAAAAGAAAAACAAATCACGTGCTACTCATACAGCGCAAGGCCCACTTGCTCGCACTTTCGAAGAAAGTGGCTCCCACATTTAGTTGAAAGCAAGCTTGATGTATTGCAGCCAGCAGAGTCAATCATTCAGTACAAAGACTGAAACTACCCAGCTGAAACTCTTTTCCTGCCACGGTAAATAGCATCTGAACTCGTAGTGTAATTGCTTTCCCCCATTTTCTCTTCATTATTCCCTTATTTTTCAGGCAAGTTTAGGTCATAATATTTTTATAAATGCTTCCTATGAAGAAATATAAATCCAATATCCTCACTAGATTGAAGCCCTGTAAGAAAAAGAAGAAAAGAGAAGTAAAGGAGTTGGTGTTTGTTTGAAGATGAAGAAATGACTGGACTATTGTCCAGTCCCATGTTGGCAGCACCCTTGCTCTGTTCAACAGGACAGTGCAGACAAAAGCCTGCAATGTCCAACACCACACATGAAAAGAGGTCATCAGGAAAATTACACCAGTCAGTTTTGCAGAACCAGCTTGACTCACGGCTTGTCTGAAGCAGATGGATATGGCTAGTATAAGGTTCTGCCTGCCCATAAGATCTATTTCCAAGGAAAACCTTAATTTTCACAGATCAAAAGCTTCAACTTGGAGAGATGGAACAGGAAGCAAAGCAGCCTAGCTAGTAGCCAGAGTGGCTCGCTAGTCAGTCATATGGGCCACAAACATGTTTTAGGCCAAGTATGGCCACTGCAGATCTGCAGACTTTTAGATTTTGCCATTACCAAGCATGTGAGAAAACAGAGCCCCTAAAACATATGGGTAATTGCTCATCTTTAAAAAGACACTGAGATCCAGTTGCTCTATTGGCATCTGACTGCCCCAGATGAGATACACTTGCAGTGTGATACATTATGCCCAACACACTCACCACCTTTTCATCAGCATGTTTGGCCGTGTCTGTGCTCCAAGCATTGCTCCCACAGCCAGCACCTGCTCCTCCCTGTCCCAGGGGGCTGTGGGACAGATAGAAGCTGCCTCCGTCTGACTCCTTGGAGCATCATCCTGGTTAGCAGGTGACTTTTTTCAGAGAGGGATTTTATGTGGTGTGGAGAGAGCAGCTCGAGACTGTTGGGTAGTAGCTGACAGATGGGGAGGGAAAGGGAGAATTGCAGCCCCCTGCAAACCACATAGCCTCTTGATCTGAAGTTCTGGAGTCTTCCCTAGGGCTAACATAAAATCAGATTTTGACCACACAGCAGGGAAGCCCTTAGCTAGGTCACAGTTGTGCTCACTGAAGCAGTTCACTGCTGTGAGGATGGAAAGGGCGTGAACAGCTGACATTAAGTCATTACCGTGCCCATTGCCCTGTGTGCTTGGTCAGTTTAGATGTCCCACCCATGTCTGATTCTGCTCAGCTTGCCTGGCTGGGGTGCTGTGGTGACTATAAGGCAGTCACAGGCCTTACTCTTTGCTCCAAAATTGCTCACCTTCTGCGAGGTGCCAGCCGAGCCCTCCTGCAGACTAACAGAGATCTCGGGGTAAGCTGGAAAGCAAACATATATGTATTACTGAAATGGACACTGAAGATCACAGCTTCTAATAAGACACAGCAGCCTTGTTTCATAGAAAGGATGGAAATTAAATCCTAACTCTACCCACACATGTAGATTTGAGGTCAAGGAAGTGGTTTACAAGCATATATCAGCAGCTACTGCCACAGGATTCGTGATGTATTTCACTGCCTATCTAAACTGGGTGGCTTTGCTGGGGAAACAAGATGAAACTGTCCTGCAGTCACGGCTCTGGCAGCAGAGCCACCCTTCCTGGGCCCAATGAAACAAAACACACCCCAGTTGTTGGTTCCTCTGGGTGCTTGCCAGTCAAAGCCATCTCCAAAGGCTTTAGGCATCCCCAAAGACATTGATTGGTTTCGGGTGCCAGCCACCCACATGCTGTCACCTGGACAGATGTGTGACAGTGTCACACCACAGATGCTTCCTGCCTTGCCAGGAAGCCCAGAGGTCACCTTCACATCAGAGCAGCAGGCTGTGGATGACCACATCCACACGGAACGGAAAAAGGGTTTTCTTTTGGTTTTGCAGCATTTTGGTTCTGGGTGCAGCTGACTGTATAAATTAAAGCTATCAGGCTCTATAAGCCTTTGGGATCCCTGATTTGGAGTAATATTAACTGACTTGTTAAGTAAGGACTGTTGAAACTGTGTTAATATATAAAAAAAATCTCAAAAACCTCAGATAAATTGTACTTCTGGCCTTTTCTGACCCTTGAAACTGGACTGGAAACAAGTGCTGTCCTTGGATTAGTTAGAAGATCCGTAATTCTTTCTCTTTCCAACTTAAATCTCAGTTTATTCTCTACCATTAAGACAGTTTTCTCTTTTTTCTTACCCTGTTATATTCCCTTACATTCCCCTCTGAGCTGAACTGCTCAAGTTTCCCTGTTGTATTATATAGCCAATCCTCTATGAACTCTCCTGATTTCTTTTTTTTTTTTTTTTTTTTTAATTTCCACTTTTCTGCTTAATGTGACTGATGGATTATGCCTAGTCATGACCTGTATTTAATTATCATGGCCTTATGGTTTTCTGAACTCAGGGTACTTTCGGATGAAATTTCTTTTTTTTTTTTCCTTTTTTCCTTTTTTATTTTTCCTTCTTGGTTTTGCTCTTTACTCATTTGTTTGGTTTATTTTGTTTTGTTTTGGGGGGTAGATTGGTAGATTCTTCCTATCAGAAAATGAATATATTAAGATTTACTTCTTGTTTCTGCCCTGCCAAAACTGTACATATGGTAGTGGAGCTGGCAGAAGACAAGCATACTTTTTCAGATGTAAGAAAAAGTCTGATAAATGGGATCTTCTAATCTCAGCAAAAAGTTGTCTGGGAGACTAAATGATGTCTAGTCTAGTGCATGATCTTCCTTTTGTTTTTTTGATGAGAATGGGCACACTTTTCCACATCTGTATTGGAAGCTGTCTTCTGCTTTTTCAGAAGACAAGTTTGCTGGGGAACTGTCATGCACAGCTCTCATGCATAGCTCTGGATAATCTAATAGATCTTTTCCAATTAACATCTCAGCCTCTGTTAACATTTTGACATTCACTTGTCTTGCTAGGATATTTACCAGTGTTTTGGTTCTAGTGAAAATTCAATATTTAGTTCAGCAGTTTCTGCTGCTGAGCTTTTACTGTTACAGAAAGGGAAAATCAATATTTGGCGAAGTTAGACTTGAAAAGGCCGTATGTTTTCTGAGAAACTTGTATCTGAAAGAACTCTGTTCTAGAAAAGAAATATTTTAAAGTATTTCACTCCAAAAGTACCCCCTTAAAAAAAGCTCTCTTGTTCAAACATCTGTCTTTACTCAACTTATGAAGACTCTCAACTTCATTGAGAGGCTTTTTCAGGCCTTTCCCATCCTCTCCTGCCCAGCTCTCAACTGTGAGGAAGTGCCACTTCATCGCCCCTCAGACTTGGTCTGTCTCTGCTGTGTTTAGCCCTGCCTGAAGCATTTGTCAGAGTGGCCCTGCACAAGGAGCTTTCTGCAGGCAACATCACCTGCCCTCTCCCCTGTTTTGTAACACCCATCCTGTGGGGTTCAATTACATGAGAGTTTGTGGGGGGGGGATTGCCAGGATGGGAAAATCTCCCCAGTTTTCAGCTGGGCTTTGCTCTCCAGCTGTGTCCTTGCTAATGGCCAAGACTACAGATATAGCCAATATAATGTGCTGGTGACATTGCATACACATACTATCTCTAGATTCTGTCCCAGCCCTTTGAGGATGGATCTAACTGCTAGGACATAAAAGTTCATTTCTTCGTTCCCTGGTAAGCACAAGGAACAAGAGAGGTGTTGTTATCTGAAAAAGCTCTTTGTGCCTGAATGTCACCGGGAGAGTTCTGGATTATTCTGGCCACTGTCTCTGCCTATTCTGCCCTGCCAGTGGTGCACAGGTGTGTGTGCTGGTGCAGGGGAGGCTCTAAACCCTCTGCTCTTGGCCTCACATCCTGCTGCAGGACAAGAGAGGTAAATGGAGAAAGGCTGGTCAGTCTGATGGAGTCATAAGCAGCATCACTTCAGGGAATATTAAGAGAAAAGAGTGACACTGGATGCAAAACAGTTATTTTACTTGCAAAATATCAGATGTGGAAGGGCTGGGATCATGAAAGCACACTTCCTCCAAGATGTAGACTCCATTTACCTGAAGTCTGAGAGACTTTCCTCAGCACCCACCACAAACCTCATGGCTCTCAGGGAGCCCCTGCACCTAACCCTGCCCTCAGGACCCCTGTGGGACAGGGTGACAGCAGAGCACCCTCAAAGCCAGCCAGCACTTACTGGGAAATACACAGACTGTTCACCACCAAGGGCCACAGTTGCCTTCTCTTGTTTGCCTCTCTACCCTGTTGTACTCATATGCTGACGCAGACAAGCACACACCTCACAGTAATTCTGGGAAAAACCAAGTATAGCAACCTCTTACAGACACAGAAATCAAGGTGAGAGCATCAGCAGTGATGGAGGGGAGGGAGAGTTCAAGTATGTTAGTATACTGGAACAATTACCCAGGTAACACTGTCTCTATTTGACAAATGTTGATTTTTTAAAATAAGACCTGTGTCTGAATCATGCAAACGCAAGAGGAGATTTCAGATCATTATCTTCTATTTTTATTTCTTTTACATCAGGGACCAACAGCCCCCAGACACGTTTTTCTTTTTTTCTTTGCTGCTCCCTGTTGAACCTTCCTTTGAATTCAGAGCATCAGCTTCACATTGGCTGTGCCACCCTCAAGGTGTGGGCTTCCTTGGACAATCAGCTACAGTCAAGGGACTGTTGACAGACCCACTGTTCAACACTCATTTATTTTAGGAGCTTTGGAAATATGTTTTCCAGACCAACAGATCTATAAACAGAAAATAAAGCCTGGGTTTCAAGTGGGTAGCATTTTTCTGATTCAATTGTACCTCAGCAATTGTAGAGTAGTTTCTAAGCCATTAGAAAGGGAACAGAAAAAGTAACTGAAGATGGGGAAGGCTTCCAGCATGAAATGCCAGCCCACATGTTTGCAGTTCACAGGCTCCATCACTCCTGACCAGCTGGAGACTCCCCACTCAGGACCCTCATTTTCAGAGCCAGAGCATTTGGCAGCAGTTGAATATCACATACTTTTGAGGATGTGACTTTGCAACAGCAGTAGTTCCAAACTGCTTACTAACTTTTGGCCATGATTTCCTAACCACAGGCAGCACGGTCATTTGGGGCACAGAGATCTTGATGACCTGTAACCTGCAAACATAAGCCTACACATCAGGGTAAGACACTGGCCATGCACATGCCCGTGGGGGTGACACATGTGCAACAACTCTACTATTTTGTCATGCCAGAAGTTGAAGGAATTGAAGGAATGGCCTCAAATTCCTCTAAGAACTACAGGGTTATTTTCCAACATTTTACCTCACTGCAGCTGAAAAAAATTACAATGTAAATATGTTTATATTAAAAAAAACAATCAGTGTGTTTCAAGTTGTTGGCATCAGAACCAGAGAGGAGTGTTACCCACCCAAGTGCAAGGAAGCAGGCATTTGGCATAAGCCCCTTACCATATACTCTCACAGTGGTGCTGCTCTTCTGGACTCTCTCCGGGTGATACCTCACGTGGCAGGAAAAGACCTTGCCATCATCAGTGATTTTGGTGGGGAAAATCTTTAGAGTGTTATTCAGACCCAGGCGGACTCTTTGCCCGTACACTGAGCTGCTGTTCCTGTACACGGCAGGACAGGAGGGCTCCTTGGTCACAAGTTCCTCTTTCCTGTTGTTGTCACCCTGTGAAAAGAAAAACCCACCGTATAGTGAAGGCAGACTGGACACACAGATAGAAAAATATTTTTGTAGGCCAGCTCTCTTCCCACTATCAAAATCTTCCCTCTCACCCTTAGCGTTGTGTAGTAGTAAGTGGACACTTGCAACATTTATTTTTTTTCCTGAACACATTCTCTCCCAGAACTTCAACACCAAGAGCAGTCATCTTCTTACCAATAAAAATATGGAGTAAATAGTTGTGTCTGATGAATCCTGATTTCTGTATCCTTCAGGGAGGGCCAACAGAGCTGCTTTCTCACTGCAACAGTCTTTAAGTTATGCTGAACATCCCATACATGCTAAACACGACTGAAATTTCAAGAAAAACTTTGCTCTTTGGGAATTTTAAGTAGCTAGAATTTGACAATACTAAGCAAAAGTCATCCCCTCTTGTTGCCTGTGTGGCAGCAACCCTTAGACATAGGTACAGCCTACAGATAGAGGTACATCCTGGACATCTGTGCCAGTACATATTTGCAAGCTTTACTCTGTATGACAATGGCAATCCACATATGTCATTGTGCTGACCCATGGGTTTTTTTTTCCATTTTCTTTGACCACTTTGTAGAGTGAACTAGC
Organism: Myiozetetes cayanensis; assembly: GCF_022539395.1. Taxonomy (NCBI): domain Eukaryota; kingdom Metazoa; phylum Chordata; class Aves; order Passeriformes; family Tyrannidae; genus Myiozetetes; species Myiozetetes cayanensis. The sequence continues at coordinate 16,358,184 of NW_026087742.1, forward strand.
AAAACTAAAAATTAGGAAGGACAAGGCTGTTCCCTTAAAATTTCAATATTAAGAATGCGCTGCATAGGGGAGATCTAAATAGATAATGAACCAGGACAAAAGGTTAAAATACCTAAAATATTTGAAAATCACCTTTAGGAAAACCCTCAACAGTTACAGCTCCTCAGTGACAACAGATATAAATGAACAGGCAAAGCTCAAGGAACTGCTCGCTGATACTTATCTTTGTATGCTGAAATGAATGTTAAAAGGTTACATTAAAACATGCTTATAAATATTTATCCAGAGAGTGAGATAAAGTACAAAAATATAGCAAACTTTACATCTCACAGCAAATTGCTTTAAAATAGTTTTTCATGTGGTTAGCTTGATAACTAGGTTTGCATGTCTTCAGTGGGCATCCGTGACACAGAGGTTAACAAAACCAAAAACATTAGTCAGTACCTTTTTTTTTGTTATCTCAAAGCAGCCTGGTATCTTACTACCCTACACAGTAACCATGTATTTTTCAGATACTAAAGCCTCACTACAAAAAAAAAAAAAAAATCCCTGGGAAATCCAACACAAGAAATATTTTACTTCTGTTATATTTGCCACTTTCCATGGCCCTGCTCTGTGTGTGGTCCTGAAAATTGAAAAAAAAAAAAAAAAAAAAAAAAAAAGAATTTTACCTCTTTGTTTCAGCTATTATGGTGGGTATGTTGCAAGCCCATGTTTATATTTTCTCCCTTTTTTATCACAGTCCAACGTGACTGATATGCTTTGTTTAGCAAGTTCTACAGGACACACTAGAGTAGAACATTTCTATTTCAATCTGCAAAAATACCCTGTATTCCTTTCCAAACTTTATACCTGAGATGAAAAATACTTACCACTAGCCATTTCAAAGGATAAGTGGACAAATCTTCTGAGATCGTGTCCTCAAGGCATGGAATTTCTAAAGTCTGGTTTAACCACACTTTCTTCAGGTAGTGCTGCTCCTCTTTTATCATTGTAACAACAACAAAAAGCCCAAGAAGGAAAATCAGAAACATGATGTTCATTGTGCTTTGAAAACCAATGCTGACTAGTCTTTTGTTCAATGAACAGACACTTTTTTTGACTAGAATAGAACTGTAATTTTCAACCATTACCCATAGACACATTTGTTAAGTGAAAGCCCTACGTCTGATTCTAGAGGTAGTGTCATGGCTCAATTCACAGCTTTACCTGAATTTTTTGGTAATTCTTATAAAAGCTTTTCCTAACTGCAGGATCAAGATGTCTCCTTTTGGAGCTGAGAATAATTTGAAGCTTCAATTTTTCTCTAACATTTTTTTTCTTTCTGCAGCAATAAACCTCCACATCACTTTTGTGCACCCACATTTCCTTTCCTCTGAAGATAACAGCAGACCTTCTTTTCAATAAGCAGGGTATTCAGCATGTCAGGTTAACCCCTTTTTTCAGGGTAAGTGCTCCTGTTGTTATTCTCCAACCTGCCCACTTCCAGAAGCAGAAAACTTGTTACTCTTATCTGTTTGAAAAGGCATTTCAGCATTTCCTACCGTACCCATTCCCAGCCCAGGGCTCCAGTCCTGCTGTGGGAGGGCGGAGTGGTGCACTGGAAAGAGCACAGCTGTGGCTCAGAAGTCGGGTCTGTGTGCATGTGTGCACTCAAACAGAAGAGCAGTGGTGATGGGCTGGAGGTGCTGTGAGTGGTGTGGTCAGCACTGACCTCTCTGACCCCCAGCCGTGCAGAGGGTGATAGTGTGGCCTGCTGTGCCATCCTCCCTGCCTGCTGTGACCTGCCTTCCCTCTTCCCTGCAGGCAGGCACCAGCACACACCACAGGGAGACTCTTCAGCTTTGCTCCCTTGGTAGCTCTGGTTTGCATGTTGAGATAGAGTAGATATGCATTTCTTTTATTTTTTGTCTTGAGGGGAGTGAAAATATCTAGCTGTCTCAGACTGTCACGTTACTTGTCAGTGGGGACTTTGTGGTGACTGTAACTTCCTTTGTGTCTGTGCTTTGTATGCAAGCACAGAGCAATGGTGCCAGCACACAGCCTGTGCCACGGGGATGTGAAGAAAGGCAGAGCCCAGAGTTGTGACCAGGAGATCCAGTGGCAGAAGCAGCTTTCCTGCATGGTTCACCAGAGTGAACCAAGCAGCTCTTGCAGCAGGACACAGAGTGCAGAACACCTAATGGGCTGGATAATGCAGAAAGGATAAGGAAAGGACAAAAGAAGCAAATCTATAGCTTCTCCAGGAAGAAAGGTGCACAGGAGACTTTGCTGGGACACTCTAGCATGTAAAAGTGCCATGCAGCATACAGTAAGTACGGAGATGAGTAGTCACCCCAGGAGGTCAGCCTGCAAACAGTCTCTGCCTGTTCTCACAATCATGTCCCACCTGCTTGTTTCCCACCCCCCAACTCTGATTCCCATCTCCATTAACAGTCTGTTGGCTATGGTCCTCTGTGTTTGTCTGTCCTGTGCAGGCCTGCTGCTCTGCAGGCTTTTAGCAGTATCTACAAGCTGAATCCATCTGGATTCACTTCAGTTTGGCGTAGTTGGAAACTACTTTGTGAGTCACTAGCACCCTTATCCACTCCACTCATAGGCTGGATTAAGGGGGTTTTACCTTCTTTTGTGAGGAAGTGGTTCATTGAAAAAGATCTGGCTACCTTAAAATACAAACCTGCAAGAGGTAGCAAACTGAATTTTTTAGTTCTCTCTAAGCAAGCAGCTATCAGTATCACAGCTTACTACCTCATGCAGCTACCGAAAAAAGCCACAGCGATGCTAGTATGAACAAAAGCTGCCCACACTTAACACACAGATAGCAATAACAGTGTTGAGCATGCCCACATCAACTGAGGGCACCAGCAAGAGAAAAGGAGCGATGCCTGATTAGCACTGTTATTGTGTTAGGGAAGAGACAGAGAAACATGGTATGAGGAACAGAAGCACAGGAGGGTTTCACAGGGTTACCAGCACTGTTTGTACCTCACTGTACTCCCCTTGATCCAGCCTCTCTGCCCTGTGAAGCACAGGAAAATTCCCCAGGGGGAACCTACCATAACACACCTCTGTACAGGGGTTGCAGGTAGAGCAGCAGCTTTATCTTTGGCACAGTTATCCAGCGTGTACTGTTTAAACACCCATCCTCTGTGACTTGCACAGAGGTGCTGGCTCTCATTTTGCCCCTGTGAGTTCATCAGGGCAGGAAGGTTCCACAGGGTTGCCTGAAGTGTGTCGCCAACTTAACCTGCTTGCAGCCACCGCCATGCAGGGGCCATCAGGTTAAACATTCCCTCGTATGAGTCTTGCACAGAACCTCCTCCAGCTGCAAGACCTCTGTTGATCCAGCATGGGTACCAATGGCCCTCCTGCCACCAGTCTGGCCTCATCATGAAGCTAAAAGGGCAGTGGGAGCACAGCTGCCCTTTGCTACCCCTGAAATGACCTGCACCCACCCTGCTCCTAACCCTTGAACGTCTGCTACGCCTACAGCCCTGGGCAAAAGCAGAGTGAGCATGTTGGTTTTGCAGCTCTGAACTGAAACCATGCCAGGTTTGTTGCATTTACTTTAATCCTGCTTGGGCTGTTAGCAGAAACCTGGGTCAGGGAAAGGTTTCTGGGGTCATCAAATCCAGTCCCCCATGTGCACAACAGCAAGCTTGCTCAGTGTCCCTGCCCAGCTCCATCTTCACAGCAGTTTGGACTTTTGCCCTCACTGCTGACATGAAATAGCTGTTCCCAGTGTTGCTGCACTAACAATTGCCACTGTTGTTTAATTTGTAGTCAAATCCATTACCACCTATTTAAATCAATTTGCTCCTTTGCTGGGATAATTTAAATATCCTCCCTAGAGTTCACGCACTCCCCTGAGGCTTACTTACCACGAACAGTCATGCTGCCTTCCAGCTTTCTTTCGGCTGACAGAAGCAGCCAAGTCTCTGTTCCCGTGATTGTTCTAAGCAATCCCCTGTTTTGCTCAGTGTGTTTTTGACAGTGGGGACATTGAGCTAACACCCAGCATGCCCTGCAGATGCCAGCCCTCAGCCTCAAACAGATAATGGTGTTTTCTCTTTCTGATGCCCAACGCTGCACGCCCATAGCAGCAGCACAGCCTGGTTTGGAGATCCACCATCCTTGGTCCTGCCATATCCTGAGCTGCTCATCCAGTGTTCTCCGCAGCACGTTTCTCCAAAATAAAAATGCGGGAACTTCCCATCTCAACACCTTTTGGCCTTACTTCATATTCCTCCAAACAAATAAGCTTTTCTAATCATGAGTTGTATAACAACAACTAGAGAGGGCCTGGTAAACAGGAAACTGTAGCAGCGACATTCAGTGACATCCACTGCAAACTCCAAACAGGTCACCATCGCCGACCAAGAAATGTTTGTCTATCCTCATACTCTCCCCCACCCACTAGGATAAAGCAACATCTCACTCGTCATCACTTACCTTCTGCCTTGACAATAAGTTGAATTTTTGCAGCCTTTGTCCCATATGGGTAAGTAGCAAAACTGCACTCGTACTGCCCGCTAAGGGCGATGGTAACGTTTTTCAGATGCAGAGCCCACTGATTGCATTCAGACGGGGCGTTTGGATTGGTGGAACACAAAGATTCTGTGACATCCTGGCTGCAGCACTTCCTTGTGCTGAAGGACACTGAAAAATTGTAAGAAGCCTTGGAAAATTTGAAGTAATGAGTGCCATAAATGGGATGATGAACAGCTATTTTGGTAGACTGGCTGTCTTCGGTCTTGGACCACTGTGTCTGTATTATGTGGGTGGTGCGTGATTTTGGGAAGAGGCACACCAGGGTCACGTCAGTACCTGGCAGAGCGCTGACCACTTCTGTTTCAGTAAGGACATCTCTAGACTGGCCTTAAAAACAAACAGGATCATTTTCAGTGCAAGTAATGTTTAAACAAAGCTTTAAGCCATCTTTGACATGATTTGGTGCCTTAGACACAGACAACTATGAAGACCCTAAAACTGTGACCACAGGCATTCCAGGGAGGAGTTTTACAGCAAATCTCCACCAGTACAGACTGCAGAGAGAGAACTAGGAAAGCAAATGCATGTGTGTCTAGAAGAGGGCAGAGAGCTGCTGTCACGCTTGTGGGAGAGAAATGGGAGCTCTAAGGGCCTCTGTGAAAATAGGAATCTTTCAAGTAATATAAATAAAGCAGAAGCTGGGCCCAGTTATTCCCCAGCTCTTTTTGCAAGAACAAATGAGTTATCCCTGCTGGATAATTCCACTCCCCAGCGGCCCTCCTGCCCACTGCCATTGCCTTTACCTCCACGTTATTAAACATCTCCTGCATGGCCCAAACGAGTGCCTGTCTCAGTGTCAGAGAGAGTTGCCCTGGTATGTATGGTTTCTTCCTCAATTAATTTCATAAAGCAGGTGGCAGTCCTTAGTGTGCCATATAAAGGAGTAATGGATCGATGAAATGAAGGGGCTTTCAGCAGGAGCCTGTACTACTTGGTTTAGCTGCTGCTGTAGTAAAATTGATTTATCTCCCTTTCTCCCTCCTATGAGTAAGAGTCTTGCAGTCCCCAAACCCCCGTATGCAGGGTACTGACAAACTCAAGGAGATGAAGAATTTATGGATGGGGGAGTCGTAGTGAGACAAGTAATCAATCACACACACAGAGCCATATACAAAAAGTCCCTTTTCCAAAAGGGCATGCAGGTCCACAGAAAAAATGAGCTGTGCAGTTCCTCTTAGACACAGACTTGTCACACCCCTTCTACATTGGATTTTATCCTCCCTGTGTGTCATAATATCAACGTATATTTGCTGTGGGAATTTGCCCTGCAGTCCCACCAGGCTCACTGCTGGCTCCTCACAGCAGCAGGTGCCCACTGCTCACCCTTTGTACTTGAAAAAAGCGGGTACCCATTTCCTTGCTTTGACATTTGCTCTGCCGTGTAGTGCAGAGCTCTGGGGCACCTAAGCCAGGGGATGCCCTGTCAGAGGTCAGGCAACCTCGATGGTACCTGCAGTGCGTTCCACACTCTGCCAGCTCAGCCAGGAGCAAGACAGGGGCACAGTGCACCATCAGCTCTGATTGAACAGGGAAAAGGAACAAGGGCAGAGCACCACGTCCCCTCAGAGGTGGCTGAGATTTGGTGCCTATCCACTGAAGTGCGACATGGATACACAGATACCAGGTGTGGGGAGAACAAAGCTACTGAATGGACATGGCCAACATTAATCTCTGTTGTTTCATTGCTGCACTTGCTCTGTTGTAATCTTTTCATTGTATTCTAACAGATAGGATGATGTAAGTGGGTAAATAAAAACCAACCTGAATGACAAGTGTTGTGAGAAAAATTACTGAAAACTATTTTTGTCAGTCCAAGGAGATTATTATAGGAAATGCTCCCTGATTTCACTGCAAGTTTTGCACCAGTAAAAGGAAAAAGCAATTAGCAATCTTATGATCAGACTACCAGGCAAAAGACAACTAACAAGCTTACTCTCATATTCATGCTGGTGGTGTATGAGGTCAAAGAATCATGTAAAGAATGCTTATGCATTATCGCTTGAGGAGATTATATTAAGATGAAAAAGTTATATATGTAGAAACAACATTTTAATTTGTGTTATTTGTTATGAGCCTAGCACGTTAGGTTACTTTAACTGAAACCCTTTCATGCAGTGAAAGTGTTCTTAACTTTTTGTTAGCATCTCAATATAAGCATTCTCATTTTACGTCAACTTTGTTTTTCCAAATCAAATACCGTCCATTAGCTCATACGTGTATTCCAAATGAAATTTCTTCGAGTAACTCACAGACATTTAAGTGTCTGACCTCCACAAAGGGCATGGTGGTGACCACTTTCATCTTTGAGTGACTTAAGTGAGGATTTCATCCTCAGGAAAAAAACCCCAAGTCCTATTTTTCTCTAATTAGTATTGCTCTCCTGTGCATGTCTTGAGGCTTCTATTTGTTTCTTTGCATTCAAGAACTTCTATTTTGTATGAATACACATATGAATTATTTTTCCTTTCTTTTAAAATCCAGTTTACCTCAGTGATGAAGAAAATAAGAATAGGTTATGTCAGATTCTGAGATGCATATTACCATGCCAGTCAGATGCATGCAGTTCTTCCTTTCTTAACTGGAAAAATGTGTATCCTACAAAATTGTTCTTCCTAGCTGATAGTAAGTATTCCTGCATGGAACGTGATCAGACTTTTGGGGGTGGTAGGTGGAGGATGTTGAGAATATCAGGTTTTTTCTTGGTTTTCCTTGGACTGTTTTTGGTTTAAACTCCTTCTGACAGGGATGCAGCCCTCCTTACTCTACTTCTCTGAAAGTTTTACTCTGATGACAAACTTGTTTCTCAAGCCTTTAACACAGCACATAGAGCTGGGAAAGGAAGGAGAAGGGAAGAATCTATTTAAAGTTTTGCAGCTGTACAATTTTTCCTCACCTTGCAGTGTTTCAGTTCTTCCTCTCTCTGCATACACAGGTATGGCTGTGAGAGAGAGGTGTTGTTTTTTTCTTTTCTCAGTGAAGGCAGTTTTCATTTTGGCCCATTTGAGATGAGCACACATTGCCTGAAGTACACATGAGCTGATCTCATCTACTATTCTGGCAGGTTAGGCAATTTGAATGAAGTGATCTGCTAGTCAGCACAAGCCACTTAGTCCTTACTAACTGCATGTTATAACTAGGGTGATTAGAAAGCTGTCAGGAAACAGTAAATCATTGCCAGTAGCTGTGAGACACACTAGTGAGACACACAAAGCCCAGCCTGCCCCTCCCGACCCTCCATCATAAACTGAATCAAGGTGTCCCACGGACACTCCTACCTGTGATGCTGGGCACCCAGAGGAAACAAAAGAGAGAGAAGAGCCACCTTTCTTCCATCTTCACTTGATGAAGCTCTGCTAAGTATGTAGCTCTCTTGGTGCTCCCATCAGGCTCTCAGAAAAGGAAGTTGAGATGGTCTGCCCCGTGCAGATGCGCAACACAGTCACTTAGCATGACTTCAAAGAAATGCTTCATTAAATGTGAAAGCCTCAGTTTCCTGCCAGAGGGATAAAATTAGTACATCTTGTGAAACCTTTAAGTTGAAAACGTTGTCTACACTGCAAGCTCATCTTATAGACCAATTTTTTTCCTTTTGCCTTCTCAGATAAACTCAGAATAAGCAGTTTACTGGTTTACATGCTCTCAAAAATATGTCAGGTGTCTAAGGTTGAATATATAATTTTTTTGAGATATGACTTAGGGGTGATTATGGTGGTGCTAGGTTAGTGGTTGGACTTGATGATCTTAAAGGTCTCTTCCAACCTTGATGATTCTGTGTTTTCTGTGTACTACGTAGTAGCTAACATTAAAAAAAAAAAAAGGCTTTCTTTCCCCAGCTTCATTTCCTTTGTGTGTTAGTCCAAAATATCTCAGATATATTATTTCTAGACATCTCTATACTCAGTATCTTTAAAAACCCCAGCAAAATAACAAAACCACTCCCCTAAATTATAACAGAGTGAACTGAGAGTTTTCTACATTCACATTTTTTCCCTTTTCGTTCCTGAGAAGACCATTAATTATTTTCCGCAAGATGAAGAATTACAGCATTACACATGGCAACATCCCCTGATGTGGTTAACCCCTGTACCATCCTTCAGCTGTCAGCTTTGGTGACGGCAGCATCCTCAGGCAGAAGAGCGTGGTTCCTGCCAGTCCTGTCACCTGTCTTTATTGCAGGTCACCTGCACATCCTTCTGAGCTGTCCTCGAAGCACACTGCATTTCCAAAAGCTTGGCACCTGCCAGCAAAGCACCTCATTGCAGGCAGGACTTATGCAAACTGGATCTGCTGCTGGCAGCTTTTCAGAAGGAAGCAGGTCTGAGTTCCTGCTTAGCGTACTTGTTTCCCCAAAACCAAAAAGAGCAGGGCAGGACACCTCAAATACACAGCGTGGACATAGGCTTTTGCTGGTTCCTCCCGAGGTGGGATGGGTGTTTGGCTCCATTCTTGGGGGGCTAAGGACAACCCACCCTTTGGATTTTGGGAGAGAGATGATTACAGCCCATCCACCAGGGCAGAGAAGGTAAGTATCACAGTCCCTTAAATGGACTATTCTCTCTACAAGCAGTGCCCTCTCTTGGGTGGCTGGTCCATCCCTCAGTCGTCTGGGTCCTGACATGTCTTTTCCTGACATCTGCTCACCACGCAGCTCCTCATTGCTCCAGGATGCAAGGTACAAAGTGAAAAACTAAGTCCTCACTAGTCATTTTCCTGTTTTGTGCACTACCAGATGTAATAATAATGGCCAGTCTTCGCGAGCGAAGATCCGGGGAAGGTCTTTCCACCTTCCAGCCTGCGCATTGGATTTTTTAGGTGAGACACAGTGTGCGCGGAACTGAGCCCACCCTTTAATCCTAAGGTTCATCTGCCGGGGCCAAGCGAGCTTGGACAGTGGCAGCGAGGTCCTCAGGACGTAGGTGGGTTGCCTTTAAGGGCTAACGAGCCCCACCTGCCCGGGAGTGGCCCTGACCGGGAATCGAACCCGGGTCTCCGCGGTGATAGCGCGGCGCCTTTACCGCTAGACCACCAGGGGCTCCGCTACTACCAGATGTAATCAGCATCAATACCACTGTCCTAATTTGTGCACACACAATCTTTCACTAGCATGTTCAGAAGGGATAAAGGCTCCAGCTGGAACAGCTAGAAGTGCTGGAGAGGCTGCAGTCAAGGCTCCACACTTCTTGGAGGATAAATGCTTTTGCACAGTTCCTTGTTTTGCTTCCTCTACCTCATTAAATGCACTGGGTGCCCTGGTTACTGCTAAAGGAATTGTCTCTGGGGAAGAAACCTCTGCTTGTCATTAGAAACTCGATAGAGAGAGAAAGATCTGTCCCAGAGGATCAACAAGTCCTGAGGTTGAGCATGAACAGAATAGTCAAGCCATTGTAATTGACAGACACAGAAGGGAGTAAAAATTTTAAACAGTTACGTTCTGGTTTCCAGTTCAGAGCAGAGACCACAAAGAACCCAGAGATTACCTGCAGATACTAGAGTCAAAGAAAACTGGACTTTAATCTAAAATTTGGGCATTCATTCATGATTGCAGTTACCTTTACTTCTCCTGCTGATCAGGTCATGTAAGCTTTGTACCATGAGAGAATGTATTTTGTGTAACATGGAGCAAAACAGTCTTAAATGAGCCTTTTTATGGATCTGAAATATACATCGCAATTTGACAAGACAGCCCGAGTGCTGTGTGGCATATTCAATAGCCACAGAAATCCCCGAGCAGCTTTTTCGAGTTACTATGTCACTGTATGTTGCCCTTGGAATTTGTTCCCCTCTCCTCCCCCTCCCCAAATAATACTCTAAAAATACACTGCTGCCACGATCCATTGTGTTGGCTGAATGCAGCCACCCAGCGCCGTTGCTGTGCTTGGTGATGAAAGACAGACAAGAAAGAAATCCCTCAGCTCGATGGATTTTTGTTCGATTCAGAGCTGAGTTTTGCCCCAATTCCTACCTTAAGCCCAGATCCTGAAATAGTCATTCACCCTGCTACTGACATTCATGTGCATGAACAGCTAAGCCCTGCCTCTGCCTATGACATCAAAAACCACTTCTGAGACACCACTTACCTCAGCCTGCTGGCAGGGAGACACCTCCTCCCTGCAGCAAGACTTGAGGTCCTGCTCACAGCAGGGCAAATTATTATGAGAGCTTTTTCCCCTGCTACCCCTTTCCTGAAAAGTTACTCACAGGCAGCTTTGTAGATGCCGCAGTTGGATGTCACACACCGGGTTATGGATGGCAGGGATGAGAGGTGGTAGTGAAACATGCCCAGGGACAGCAGACCTTGCTGGTAGTTGGAAGGAGTATATCTCTGTATTTGGCTTTTCCTTGGTGAGGCAGCTACAGGGATGATTGTCTCAGCACTGGGATGTGCAGATTTTTCCCGCTGTTCCAGAGAGACCCCAGAAATCACTGCAAGGCTGGGAGGTTTTAGGGAAAAGAAGCTGTGCCCACGCAAGTGACATACCTTGTCAGTGGATATGTGAATCCCAGCATTTTCTTTTGGGCTGGACAAGCAGTTGACCTGGATGTTAGTTCCCTGTGTCCCAGGCAGTGGCAGGAACCGATGGGCTCTGAATACCATCCAGGATGGGTCCCCAGTAGTGCACTGTAGCACGGGGCTCTGCCCGCTGCACAGGGACACTTCAGGAAGCAATAATTCTTTTCCCCTTGAGTGAGAGTAGGGGGTGGCAGTGGGGGATCCTCAAATTATTTTCTGCAGATCTGTTCACCACTGGAGGAGGCATTTGGAACACTACAAATGATTCTTTCCACGGCAATCACCGTATTATGCATTATGCTCACAAAACCCTTCACTGCAATACAATTTTTCTGCCTCAATTACAGTAAGCTGCACCTAAGGAAGAAGCAAAGCTGCAGTCAGTCCCACAGAAAAAGAAATCTTGAACTCCAGAGACAAATTCAATTATTCACAAAGAGAGCCTTTTCAGAAATGCTAGTGCACGAGCTCTTCCTGCCAGAGGCGAGGATGATTACCCTTGCAGACTGGTGTCCTCTAAACATTGCTTAAAGAAAGCGCTGGTCCCTGGTGAAAAAGAGATGGAGACTTTGAAGCAGGAATTTCATGAAAGAGTAAACTAACCTTTCAGGTTCGCTTGGCACTTGGCACAGAAGCTCCCACTTCATTGCTGTGTTTTGGTTTTGAACCTCTTTGAAACTCGTGCTAATGACTCTGTAGCTGGCAGGCACCTTTGACCACAGCAGCTCGCAGGGGGGTTGGATGAGTGGGTGGCATGGGCTAGAAGGGTGGATGGGTGGGTGCAGCATTTCAGGGGACAGGGCACTGAGGTTGCAGTGGGATATCCACTGGGCTTTTCCAGTGACGCCTCTGGTTCCTCAGTCTCCCCCTTCCCACCCTTAGCTCTGGTGCCTCTCTGCAGCTGGCAGCACTGCCTCTTCTGTGTGAGGGAAGAGAGAAGAGGGTTTCTCACTCTGCATTCTTCTTGTGCTCCTCCTCCCTCATGGCTGCACACCTACCTACACACTGTGTTTGACACAGCGCAGCCCTGGTTCCAGCCGAGGTGTTGCAGCACAGAGAGACACACACACAACAACGATTTGAGATGTTCAAAGATCTGAGTGGACTTCTGTTCCCTACTCCTTCACTGACAGCTCAGACTACTGGGAGAAAACCAAGAACAGCTCAGCCCTGGATGCCTCCCTGCTCCACCTTCTCATTAGTTTTTCTAACTAGAAGGCCTAACTGACAAGTCATGTTTCCGAGAAAGGAGAGCATATATTTGGGGATAAATGGAGGAGAATGAGCTCCCTCACTTTTTCTGCCATTCCAGCCACAGGTCCCTGCAGTCCTCTGCTCCCATTTAATCCCATTTCTGATCAATGACTGTCCATCAGGAACCATACGAAAGCTGTTGTGCATTTCATGGTGCAAAGTGCAAGTTACTGAAAAAGCAGAGTATAAAAAGTGAAACCAATGAACAAAACAAAAGAAATATAAAGCACACTGACCCAGCAACTACACACCAATGCAAAACCTCTGTGTGAAAGCCACCCAGCTATTTCCAACAAAATGAAAGACTACAGAGCCATTATTTTCAAAATTAACTGGAATGCTCATGTGAGACCAGCCCTGCTTTCTTTGGCCTCTCTCTTTTCCAGATACAGCACAAGCTGTGCTTTCCCCCCCTGTTTTACACAACATCAGCTAAAGGCTATCACTTGCACATCTCATCTTCCACATTCTGTATTAAAATTTTTTGATGCAGGTTAATAACTATGTAACAAAAGGTAATGGAAGCCATAGCTTTGAAAAAAGAGTTACCTGCTGCCAGTGCTGGGAAACACCTGCTCCTGTTAGGTTAAGGTTTCCACGGAAGCTTCCCAGAAGGGCCATGTCATCCACTGGTCACTTTGGCAGCGTTTTCAGAGACAATGCTTGGAGCAGCTTTTGTGGGTCATGCCAGCAAGAGAGAACAGGAGTCTGTTCTGAAAGTCCTTTTTGTAGATGCAGCTTGCTGGGCTTTATCTTGAGATCTGCATGACAGAGGGAGTTACCAAGACAAGCAACAGGCCACTTGGTCAGAATTGAAAAGCTTAAGTTCACATCCAAAGTGGTATAAACCTAGATGGGTTGTACAGCTCATTTTGCCGTACAGACTATCTCCAATGGATTTGGCTCCCTGATTAATTTAAATTCCTCCATACTATTGTGTGCAAGTACCTTCTCAAAGACACGGATGTCTGTCCTGAGCTCAACACAGCACACTGATTAGAATTCACCACTGAAGAAATACATCAAATAGAAAGGATTAAATGCGTGAAAGTTGACTTCAGATACAGTATCAGTGACAATTTGAGGGCAGCAGCTGACTTTTCATTACAAAAAAAAAAAATCATTTACAACAAAACAGTGACATTGAGAACCATAATTTGGATTTCTTTTTTTTTTTTGGCAAAATATTTTGAAAGCATCAGATGTTAAGGAATTTGTTTGCATGCAGTATCTTTGTAGCCCTATAAATACCTTTCATGCTATCAGAAGCAACCATGGGAAAGTGAGATATTTCCCCATCTATAAACTTGTCCACTACACCCTGTCTCTTCAGGAAAGGTGGTGAAGTTTAAATGAGAAAAGCAAAGCAGAGATGGTTTCTCATGTTGAGCCTGACTGTGCAGAGAAGAAAATGTATCTCAGGGGAGCCTGTTTGGACTCCTGAGGTGCTTTAGCCTGGGGTCTTGCAGAGCAGGACACCTCCCCCAGGTCCTGGAAAGAGGGGAAGTCATCTCCAGAAGGCAACACAAAGGTGAGTGCACCTCAGATGAGCACAGCGTAGGGCAAGTGCATTCCTAAATCTGGGAATCTCAACAGAGTTACCAGCCTGCAGTTAGAAGGGATAAGTACAGCCCAGGAGTAGCTAGAAGGTAAAACGGAGAGTAGAAAACTTCTTGGATATTTCTGCATAATGTTATTTTCCACTCCATAAGCAGAGTAACATGTAGCTACTTCAGATGTGAAACCTTCTGGTTCACTCTGTGCTTGAAGGCATAATGTGAACCTGCCCTAAGGAGCCTGCAAGGAGTTTTTAGGGCTGCAATGTGCACTGAAAACATATCTCCTTCCAGAGTGCTCTTGGGCAAGTAGCTGAAGAAAAAGATGGGGAATTAAGATAGTTTTTAACAGAAAACGCTTTCAACATTCCATATGACTTCCTAAAGTTTCAGCAAGCACCAAAATTAAGAAAGACTTCCAGTTTTTGGTTGGTTTGTAAGGGTCACTGCCTGTGTGAAATAGATGTTCAGTTTCTAGATGAGTCTGTCACCTCCTAGAACAAACAGGAAAACCCTGCACTGCTATTTCCTGTTTCAGTGAAACTTCATATCCTAGCTAGTGGGGATTTAAAAGAGTCACCATTCACACATTTTTTTGTTTAAAGTAGAGAAGGGACAATCAATTAATGAAGAGCATCCCTGAGTATTACCTGGACTGGAGTTTTGGTTGTGAACAAAAAGTAGGTTAGCAGTCATCTCCTTTAGCCCTCCTCCCAGTCTGACCCTTTGTCCTCAATACTATTTCCATCCCAGTCACTGAAGTGTTCCCTAGCCATTCCCAGGAGCCTGCTTGTGACCCACTGACACGCAGGCACCACTCGACTGAACACCGCTCTTCCTCTGCCTGAAATGAGGTTATGCTTTAACTTCTCCACAGCTGATTAAGCCTAGCAATGCTGCTAATGGCAATGAAATCATTTGAGACCTCTAGCAGAGCAGTTAACTTCTATTTTGCATGATTGCCTCCATTTTCAAAATGAATATACACTGGCTGGGTGGGTTTAACTGCCCAAGCCGATGGGTGGCTCCTGGATGTTTCCAGACTGTGTCCCAGAAAGATCACCACTCTGTAGACAAGGGAAGCCACTCATGTTACCCAAGTCTTGTTTCCTCAAAAGGTTGAAGCCACCTTCTACCCCTTGGAAAATCAATGATTCAGTAAATTAATTTCAGTCTGGTACTGTAATTGGATTTTTTTAAAAAAATAAGCACATTGTAAGACTTCTGAAAGTCAGTAAGCTGGAGAACTGCACTGTGACTGATCCCAAATCAAGTAGTTTATTTGACGTTTTAATTGAAAATAAGAAAAAAAACCTCTCATTGCAGAACTGAACAAAGTCAGCTTGATGTGAATCAGACTCTCCAGAGGACTCTCCCCTCCCTACCCCTTGCTCAGCTGCATGGCCATCGAAGCACCAAACGTCATGCAAACTACAGCAGCCGTGGTCATTCTGGTCATCCTTTCCCCCTTTAGAATGGCACCGACTCACACGGCGTATTTCTCTAACAGGGGCTACTGTGCAGCAAAGAGATTGTCAAGGAAGGGAAAAGAAAAAAAGCCCATTACAGAATTGCATGAAAAACACAAGTTTAGAAGCACTGTAGATCTGTTTGCAGGAGGCTGGATCAAAATCACTTCAGGCTCACTTTAGTGATTTAGCTGAATACACCAGAGACACATTTGGCTTGCAGTGCTTCTGCCAAGTCGTGGTCTTTCAGGATGCAAGAGAAAGTACTGAGCCTGGGGATCAGTACAGCTGACCAGCTGCTCAGAGTACAGGTACAATTTTAGAAGTCTGATTTAATATCTGGTTCAACGAGCAATGCTCATGGCTAAATTGGAAATAAAACTAATCTATCCTTATTAGATTGGGGCTGTAATCTCATAACACCCTCAGATATTGGACTTCCCTGTCAGGCTTACTGCTTTGCACTGGCTCTCATTCCCAAAAAGCTGAAGAGAGCAAATTGGATAATGAAAGAAATGTAAGAAATGTAAGTTCAAAGAAAATTCATATATAGTTCAGTGGTTTGAACAGTAGAAGCTCTTAACAACCCACATATAAAACAAAGAGGGAAAGAAGCAGATGTGCTCCATTCACCCAGAAGGTAAGTTTTATTATACCAGTGTGGATGCTGCCCAGGTTTGAAAACACTGGGTGCAACAAGTGTATTCCTTGGAATTCTAGGGAATATTGCTCACTTTCCCTGAACACAAAAAGTACAGCCTTATTGGATTGGCACCTACATCAAATGCTGGTTGCCCACAGGAAAAAATTAGGTTTTTTCAGGGAATTAATCAGCTATTTCAAAATTGATAAAATATTGAACAGAGAAAGTATATTATCTATCTTAATATTAGAATTATTATCCATAAAAAAATATTAACCAAAAAATACGTTAGGTTCAGTTAATCTGACTTTGGCAAAAAATGAAGAATTAGATCTCCTGGTAGGTTCTCCAGCATGTCCATTTTTCAGTTGCAGTTTTCAGCAGTCTTTCTCTATGGGTGCCCTTTCCTTCTCTCACCAGAATCATGTTTTGCCACCCCCTGACCTGCTCCATTACAGAATAGTTCAAGCAGTCAGGCAGGTCCTCTGGAGATGGGGTCCCCAGGCCTAGGCGAGGGTTACCTCTCCAAGACCTCACCCATCTCCCCTCAAAAGGCAGGGATGACCAGTTTTGGTTTATTATTTAAACCCCTTGCATCAATTCTCAGAAAAAACTTCACCATCCATTGTCTAAACAAAACAACACAAGTTCCTTGCTAACAATAAACTTTTTCATAGGACCCGAAGCTAACCTAAGGGCTTGACATTTACTTGTTCACATTTTCTAGGAAGCAGGCTTCAGCAATCCACTTTTAAACACCGCAGAAAAGCCTATATTTCTTTCCCTGGTTCCCCATGCTGTGTACTTTCTCTTTGGGAAACTGCCAAAGTCTGCCTCAAGAGGCTGTTATTTTGCTCCAAGAGACGGAAATCAATCAATCAATCCGTGACTTGGCAGCATCAGAACGGGAGATTAGGACTCTCAAGGCAGATTATAAACACAATCCCCTCAATTAACTTCCCTGGGATGGGCTAGAGGCGGTTAGATCCTCGTTAAGTCAATTATTAACACGGATGGCCAACAAGCATATTTTTTTATGACAAGTCTTATTAATTTCATGTGCAAAACAGACATGGGCCAAAGCTTGCACCCTTTACTGTGGTGTGGGGAGAAGGGCTGGTGAGGGCACCTCTGGCCTCACCTTTTGCTGGCAGTCTCCTGTGACCTCCCAGTGAGAAAGCTCAGCAGGCATCCGTGGTCCCTACCCTTTGCTTGGAGAATTAGTTGAAGGAAACGTTTTGTGCCTGTGTAGTTTAATCCATAACTACATAGCTCTTGGTCAGTTTTAAGCACCCAGTTTTCTGGGCCTGAAAAAGCTTGCCAGAACACAGGCATTTTTTTTTTGCTGCTCAAAGCAGGCACCAAAAACTTGTGCTTAAGTTACTCTGAAAACTGAGCCCTGATGCAGCTTTGCTGCCAATATGATCATCATACTCAGAATGCCCTTCTGTAATATCCCATTGTATTTTTAACAACAGAACTTCACCTGCCTTCTTCCAGACTTTATCAGAATTTAGCCTTACAATTATGTCTGCTACAGTTTATCTTACTACAGAAAGCAGATACTTTCAGGAGGGTGGAAGCTCCATGTGGAAGTCACTCTTTTTTGGGTCTCAGACTTTGCACATAAAGGCCAGTTTCCCCTGCTGGTTTGTACCTTAGAGGTAGCTTCCTCATTTGAGTTACAGCATCAGCCTCTCTATGTGAAAAACTAAGGCATTCATGGCTCGGCCAAAAGGGCACAGAAGCCCCACCTTCACACTGAGCATAGACTGAATTCCCCTTCCGGAGTTCAAAGGAAAAAAGCTGAACTGTGACCCAGAAAGACTGAGATTAGTTTAAAAATGTCCTGTTCTATGACACAGCACTATATCCATGGTCCCTGCTCAGCAATAATTTATTAGAACTCCTTCCTGCCTGAACAACATTTAAGGGCAGCTAAATGAGCAGCAGCACTGGCAGGCAGTATCTTGCACTGTCCTATTGAGCAATTAAAACTGTGCCAGGCAAGTGTCTGATTTAACCTTTTGGTCAGGCTCCTGTAGCCTGTTGAAATCGTTCAAGATCCTGGCAGTATTGCTGACCTCCAGAGAAAGAGCCCCAAATTGTTCCCCTGTGAAAGGCTGGCAGATGGACCTTCTCCAGTGGCTCATGTGCTTGGCACAGCCTGAAGAGTGACTGGGAGCAACCCAGTGAAGGAAGGGAAGGGTTGGCAAGCAGCTGAAGACACCTGGATGCTCTCAGCAAGGAAAGATGACATGTCAGCGAGACCCACCGGTGACATATGTGACTGGCCAGGAGCAGTGACAGCTTAAGGCCAAAACTGATTCTTGTGTCCATCCATCTGGACAAGTATTTGCTGCTGTTATGTGTGCTTACCAGTGGGAATACATGATTAAAACATTTCTAATTTGCGGCGCCTTCAAATGCATTCAAGTCAGGCTCCCTTCTCCAGGGGATAAATGGCATTTGTAAATCTTCAATATTTTTCTAAGTTCAGGTATCATTGCAGGTGAAAAATCAGAATATTTGTACTTTTAGCAGCCTTTTAGGTGCATGTTGCCATTTGATGAAGATTCAGACATAAATTTGCAACCCCAAGACAAGCTCATCTTTCAATGAATATTTAGTTGGTATGGGTTGACAGTGGAAAAAGGTAATAAGCAGTTTTTATAGAACCACAGAACTGGTTTGGGTTGAAAGGGACTTTCAAAAATGATCTAGTCCAACCTTCTGCTGTGGGGAGGGACATTTTTTACTAGGTCAGGCTGTTCAAAGCCCAGTCCGACCAGATCCTGACCATTTCCCAAGGATGGGGCATTCTGCTACTGCTTCAACCTGTCCTGCTAGGCAAAAATTTCTGGAAAAAATTCTTTTATTCTAATTTATCTGCCTTTTTTTTTTTTGGTGAAATGGTAATCCCTGGCATTCATCTTTTTGGTCTCTGGCCTTGTCTTAGTATCTTTTGGTACTGCTCAACAACTCAGCTTTACAGGATTCAGCATAGCATGTGTGTGACCAGGGTTCTCCTTATGCTGTTGACTGCTACCCCTGATAACGTTCTCTTTCCTACATCTCTTTCTTCTACTCCCTTCATATGGGCTAAGGTAGCACCAGTCAGACCAGAAAAGTAGGAAGCCTAATTACTGGACCTGTGCAACTGAAATGATGGAGTTCCCAAGCCTACAGCCAAGATAAGAAGCCGCCTAATAAACAAACAAGCAGGATGTCTGTAGTCCATCAGAGAAGTAATCAAAGCCTGGATAAGGCATTTGGCGTACTTTAAGACGAGGCTGTGCAGACTTGGAGAAGTTCAATTACAGCATCTCAGTTTATATGGAATAAATTGAAGATAGGGCTGATGGTGAACAGACCCAGAATGAAAGCTGAGCACTTGGCAGAAGTCAGTGACTGACAAGGAAACACACGGTTCTCTGTGTGTTCTCTGTGAGAAGAAGGCTCTCTGTAAATAATCTAATTTATATAAAGAGAAAGCCCAGATCCAGCCTTTAGACGGGAATTTCTACCATGTTGGACACCAGGAGGTGCCGCACTGTGTTTGCTACTTTTCAGCCACTCTACTGGAATCAGGAAAGTTGGGGACAAGCAGAATACTGAATCAGACCTGTGCTTAAAGACAGCCGAGTAAATTAGGAATCCTGGCTGAGGAACTGGAGGGGCAGAAGGCTCAAGGACAGCCTGCTGAGCCCTCATTATGACTAGCTGGTGATTTCATGCAGCCAGCCTTGGCAGAGCTCATCGAACCGCCACCATGCTGGTGGTGACTCGTGGGAGAGGCAGCTCCTGGGGAGAAACCAGCAGCCCTGGCTGCTTATCAGTGCTTGCAAAGTCCAGCACAGCTTCCTCACAAACAAGTTTTGAAGCATTCATAATTAGAGAGGCTTCACAGTTTGAAAGATTTTATCTGTGTTGATTTCTGTTGCTGCTTTTCAAAAAATTGTAGGCAGGGCTACCCAATTTTTTTCTTAGTATAAAAAATAATTGGGAAAATGGAATTTAAAGAAAAAATAATTTACAAAAGGTATACAGATCTTGAGCTGCTCTCTGACTGAAGCCAAAATACCTCTTCCCCACTCCCCATGCACTCTGACGTACTTACAGGGCTGCTCCTCAGATATCAGATGCATGAAACTCCTCTATACCTAAGGTGAAAATGGGGAAAACAACATGACACAATCATTGTGCCCAGTAAAGGGACATGGCCAGACACCATCTCATCCCTCAACAGCACCACAGCTGCTCTCCAGTTCTATCAGGCCTGTGACTTTTCCCCTCTCAGCTAAAGGTACAGATAGTTGCTGCCTGTAACATTATGTTACCAAGCTCAGACCTTTAGCTACTGGAAGAAATGGACTATTTGATGATCCCAGAGATCACCCAGGGCCAGACTCAGCTGAACCCCCGTGGCTCTCCTTGCCCCCCAAGCCACCCTACAGATATCTCTCCCAGCCCTCGTATTTGTAATCAGTGCCCCAACGAGAGGCTAATGAGTAAGACAAGCATTTCTGAAGGTTAAACATTTTTGCAGCTGGTGATGCCATTCCTCCACAATTAAATGCAAATGTCTCAAAGGTACTTAAATCCTTGTTTGCTGCCAAGACAACTACACTTCTTGGAACGGTAGCCTAAATCTTTCAACAGAACTCACATTGCTGTGCCTCTGTCATTTATGGGCTTTTTAGAGATATAACAATTGTTATGCTTCAGGCAAAAACTGTGTAAAACAACAACAAAAAAACCTAATCCACCTCATAAATGAGAAATATTTTACTTCGGGAAAGGTAGAGTCATTAATAGTGGCAACACTGTAATACATGCTAATTACATTTTTAGTAAATGTTTTCAGGGAGAGCGACACAAGCTGTGCCAGAGCCCAAGCCATTTATAGCCACGGTTTTATCTTTAAACCAGACTCTGGGTTAACAGAGTATTTTGCCTGGTGATAAGCTTGTCCCACCATCTCAGTGGGGCCATCAGCTGGACACCCTCAGATTTTTGTTCACACTCAGTAGCATTCTCCAGGCTCTGCTCTCCGTGGGGCTAGGCTTAGACAGGCTGCTGCTATTTATTTTCATTTCTCCAGTTGATATCTTTAGGCTCTTCTTATCCCCATACTGCTTTAAAAACCAGCAGGTATCTCAGTGCTGGTTACCTCATAGCAACCTTCTACCATTTTCAAAACTCTCTGTCTTCCACTCTTAGTGTTTGCTATTGAAGAAACTCCCAGGGAGTAACTCCTAGAAACTAGATTTTTAATTTTTGTTGTTGTTATTTACAAAGATGTTTTTGCTCTGTTTCTCCAACCTCTAACTTTTCAGTACAGGAAGCTTGTTTGAAGGTTCAGTCTTTGCTGAGGTCTTACAGAAAAAACAGTTTAACTGAACTTAGGCTCAGCAATGTCTATGCCCATCTCAGAGAGAGCCTGTGTCCTGAAAAAACCTGTACTGACCTGGGGTATTTTATTCCCATTTGTTCTGTTTCTAAGCACTATCCTCAACCTCAAATCCACCTCAGATAAATCTAGCAGAGAATTACCTTTAGACTCTCAACATACCATGTGTTAGCAACATAGTCAGGTAATGCCATCAATACCCACTGCTCTACCCACAGTACACCCAAACATATCATGCTTGTTCTATACCTATTAGAAAAAAGTAAATCCCAGACTTCATTTAATGCTGGGGCCCTTCCCTGGTCCAGCCAGCAGCACTGAACCAGGGTTGGTTGTATGTGAGCAGCAACGTGGACAGAGCAGAAGCAGGGACGCGTGGTCATCAGGGACGGCAGGGCTCCTGAAACAGGCTGCTGACACCACGAGGTGGGGACATGGAGTAAAAAAAAAAAGCAAACCCACACAGAAATAACCTCTCTGAAAACAAATTGCCAGTAATTTCTTTGCACGTAAAAATCAAAACATGCCTTACAGAAAAGCCCTCCCCATCCCTCCCTGGCCTGACCGCTGAGTGCAGTCTGTCTCACAGTGGAAGTCTGCTATTGCCTGTGGTTTTTCAACCACAGAGTTTTAGCTTTGTCAAGGCTTTGGCTGTGGTTTTGTCCAGAAAATGTATCTGTAACCTGCAGCAGAGGTTGGTTTTCCCCTTTCCAATTTACCTGGGTATATTGGGAGGCTCCACCTCTGAGCCCATCAGTTCATAGTTTTCTTCCTGCCTGTCATTTAGCAGTCACCTCTGCTGGTTCAACAGACCTAGAGACAGTGCATTTTCAAACAGGCATAAAATTCAAGTTGACTCTAATTATCTCAAGGTAATTTACCCATAAACTGCCAAGATAAGACCATCAGACTGTCCAGGTATCACTGAAGCTAAGAAACAAAGCTGTCCTGAGTACGCAGGAGCAAGCAGCTCATTGCTCATGCCTCGGATCGCTTTTAGTCCAACAATTCACCTTAAAGCAGGCACAGTGCAGAACATCACCCTCACTCCTCCTAATGCACTTTACAATGAATTAGATTTTAATATCAGAATATTACAGCTTCCAGTACCAAGAGATAATGGGTGAAACACAGGGTTTCCATGGGACATTGGTGTATTTTGTCTTTTATGTTTGTTCTGAGCTTTGCTTTGGTGGTACAATGCGCTTATATGCCATTACCATAAATTCAATTGTTTGCACATTCTCTCTCAATTTTCCATCCTCTGGCAATAAAGCTACATTTAGAAAGGGCTGTCTTTAGCAATTGCTTGCCATCCTTTTATTGATGGATTCTCTGAACATCTCATTGCACTTTTATTCTATTATCCGTTTAATGGTTTTTCATTTTCTCCAACATAGACAGACCAAGGAATGTTTTACCATAGTAGCTGCCACTTTCACTTTCCACTTGGGGGTAGGCCAGGAGGTAGAGGGGAAACAGTGGGGATTTTTTCCATGAATTAATTTTTAAAATTAACTCTACTTTTATATACTAGATCATCACTGCCTTGAAGAGTTTTACTCCTTATTTCTCCTCCGTAAAATAAAGGGTTTATTATTTTATACTGACATTTAAAATTCTGCTAATTTAAAATTCTGTAAGTGTTGACTGTTTAAAACATCTGATTTGAATCACATCACAAAGAACTCAAATGGAAAAAAATTCTTTTGACAATTTTATTTCAACCAGATTGAACTCACTAAACTTACCCAAAGACATTTCTATTACTACTAAAATCAGGTGATAGACACCTAGCAAATAATCATCATTTACTGTTTTTTTTTTAAAATTGTCCCTTATTTCATCCGGTTGCCCAAATAGGATGTGTCTGAATTAAGAACATGCCACTGTTTCTTAGAACCACAGTGGTTCATAGATAGAAGTGAGATTTGAAAGGAAAGGGGATATTTTTCACAAAACCAGTTGATAAAACAGTAAAAACTACAAACAACCAGGCACACAGTTGGGCACATGAGATTTCTGGAGTATAAGAATCTATGAACAGTTTTATCTATGATCCACAAAACTTGTAAAAACTTGTCCACTACAATGGACAAACCAGAGTTTCAGTATTCTTAGCTTATATGTTTTGTTAAGTCAAATTGTTCTGCTGTTTAATAAAAACAGTCTAGTCCAGCGATTTCTAGTGAAGTGGTATCTATTCCCTCTATGATTTCAGCAAAATCCCACATTCTGAAGGAATCATTTCCCATTTAACATCCATCTCCCTGCATACCAACAAGGTCAGCCCTTTCATGACAAAGAAGACTTCTTACCACTGCTCTGATGGTCTTGCATGGAGGTGACATTGCAACATCTGGAGGAAATGCATCTCTTTTCCATTCTGTTTGTAGTGGGATGTGTACTTCTTCAGGATGTTCTGTTCACCCACAGGACTACGTGAGCTATTGAGTAATGAACAGTAACACAGGAGTTATTAAATGCATTTTCAGGATAAACTTGTCTTATTAAGTGCAGTTTGAAGAAGCTGTTTTCCATCCTCATGAGGTGCTGTGAGCAGAAATTAGCTCCCAAGCTCCCTGAGATTTCCATTCAGGTCTGTGGGAAGCTCAGGCACATGAGAAGGGTGCCATCAGCCTCTGAGGGACCTACTCATTGCAGCCTGACGTTGGGATGTTTCCACCACAAAGGTAGAGAGAGAAGCGAGTCCTTGCCATTAGAAGGGCAAATTGGCCAAAATGTGTAGCACAGCAGACAATGTCTACTTAATTATTGAGCAGAAACAGGTACAAATGAAATCTGGTATACTGAAGAGGTGCAGTGAAATACCTAACAGCAGAAATAAGCAATTACATTTTAAAAGGCATTTAAATCTCAGTTTACGGTTAAATGATTACCAGTTCAATTCAATAATGCCTCAATATTGGATTAAAATGTATCTATATGACTGAAACTAGAAGTAGCCATCAAAATAAATCTTCTACTGCATATATTTGCCTGCTGTGTTTGAAGGGGTTTTTGTCATTGAAACATTAAGCTAAGACATGCACTAGATATCTTCTTCAAAAGTTTTTATAAAAAATAGCTGAAGGCTGAATAATTCTCCACAGCATTGTGGTTGGGGGGGAAAAAAAAAAAAAGTAAAACCCAACCAAAATTCAAGAAACACTTAGAGGGCAAGGAGAAGTAAAAGAGTAGAATCAGAAAAAAAAAAAAAAAAAAGACAAAAAAAGACACACACACACCCCCCACTCCCAAAAACAAAATCTCCAAAAAAACCCTCCAAAACCCCCAAACCACCACCCTTCTCCTACCGTTTTATCTAACTTGCAACATTCTAACAAATATCTAACTTCCATTGCAGGAGTTTATTGGGGTTGTGTGCAGGGGACAGCATCCTCAGGGCCCCAGCAGCTGCTGCATATGTTTAGCAGAAGGACGAGCCTGGCAGCCCTGAGCCAATGGCCCTGACTCCATCTGCTCAGAGTAGTTACAGGTGAACTGAAAACACTGCTAAAAAGGGAAGGTGTAATCCTACTAGCAAATGGCAGGTTAATAGTGCAACGCAGCTGAGCTAGTTCGAAGCCAACCACTTATCTGCTGTGGGCCAAGCTGGGTTTTAGTAACAGGCAGGAGCATTTTGCAGTTGAAGATGGGTTTATTCAAAGAGAAATCCTGCAGGACACTAACTACTTCATCCCACCTTAGCCTCAAACAGTGCAAACTGACTGGCTGAACCCCAAGAAACTGAATAATCCTTCAAAGAGTGAGACTGGACTCCAACAGGATGAGAAGTTCCTGTTTGACCACAGAGAAATAATTTTGTTTTCTTGTCACTGCTCTGTAACTGAGAAAATCATCATCTTGTCATGAATTTACAGATCAATTCATTCATGCAACAAAAGAAAAAATCTCCAGGAAGCACAGTCTCTTTGTTTGAACTCAATCATTTATTCTGCTCAATATCTTTCCAGGCTGAAATTAAATATTTTCCTCTTTCCCCATCTAAATAAAATGTGATCCAACACATTATTCAGTTCTAATCTATTTTGGCCAGCTACATTTTTATGCTGTTAAGGCAAAATTAATTTAACCATATATGCACAGGAATATCATCATGTTGTGCATGGAAGATAAAATCTCGCACGGCATTCGGCTCATGAATGTAGCTTCCAGGAGGATGTTCATTTCCAAATCGCATTTTTACCCCAATAGATTCTTAATTTGCCTTGTTCTATATGGTTTCCAGTCATCATTTTGTACGGCAATAAAAATCAGTGAAGCAGCAAAAGCTTACAGGCCTCTGCCTAGGTTTGATTTATATAATGACTGGCACAATATCATTGGTCTGTGTAAATGAAATTCATTCATCTCCCACTGTTTATAATGCAGTCATAAAGTGCATTATGTATTTATTGATAAACAGTCATTTTATTTGCAGTAGTGCTGGGAAAAAAAATGTGCTACCTTAATTTTCTTGTTCCATGTATCATTTACATGTAGAGCTATGTAAAACCTGTTTATTCCAATCATCTTCTGTTTCAAAGCCTAAAAGTAGACTGATACATCCTTATAAAGCACCATTAATTAAAAAAAAAACCAAAACCCAAAACAAACAACAGGCTGTGGCAAAAACTCAGACTTTTAAGACTTGAATTAATACTGATCTAGCCTTAAGAAAACTGCGTAGTGTTATCCCACAGCAGGAAAGCTGCAGCTCCAACCATTTTCCTGAAGTTCAATTTTCCCCTAATTAGGGGAAAAATAATCAAAGTGTCATTTTTCTGAGACATTTGCTGCAAGATTTTTTATTTAAATAACATTTGTTTAAAGAAAACAATGAAGCCTCACTCAAAAAAATCACAACTGTCTCCTGCACAGATTTAATCAGGTGGCTTAGTCCTACCATCAGGAAAAATCGCATGCACTTCTCCCTCCCCCCTCCCTTTTTTTTTTTTTTTTTAAGAAATGCTATGTGCCTTATTTATATCTCTGAAGGCATAATTTTATATCCTGTTTTCCTCTTAATTGTCCTCTTTTCCTCATGGTGTAGTTACACAAAATCGTATTTTCCATAAAAGCTGTATTAATTCTGGTGAGGGTCATTAGACTGACAGCTTTGAAGTACAGAAATTTTCATTTACCCTACAAGAAACCAGGAGAAAAGCAATAACGTGCCTTTATCCTAACCCTGAATGAACCACTTCTGAAGACTGCTCAGAGTAAATACAGTCTTGAGGGTCTGCTCCAGTTCATGACACCTCTCTGGGAGTGCTTGAAAGGATCAATAGAATCTCCTGTACAATGAGAATTCAATAACATGTCCCTTTCTATAAGGGATGTGCCTGTCTCCAAAAAAGCTTATTTCATCCCAGCCAAATCTAAGTTGTGGAAAGGTCATCACTTTAATTTAGCTCTGGGTTGTACTGAGTATGTTTGAAGCCCTGTTTTCAAAAATGTGGCATTTTACTGCACCAGAACTTTGATTTTCCACAGAAAGATTTCAGTAGGTTTTACTCTATGGTGGAAAAGTCAACTTATTTATTGCATTTTGTTCCTTGGCTTCTATTGGAGCTCTTACAGCTGAGTCTCAGGCCAGCATTTAGACTTGACCATCTCCTGTGCTGTGTCCTCACCTTGGAATCTGCATCCACAGCTTCCAGTGTAACTTTGATAAATGACAAAAATGAGAACTGATACCTTTTGTGCCTAAGAACAGTGCTGAAACACCCTGCAAGGGTAGGTCGAAGAAAGTCTTGTTATTTGCTGTTTATCCTCATTTCTTGGGGAAAAGAGAGGCAGTGGTGAAGGGAGAGAAGATTCCCCTTTCCCTAGCAACTAAATTCACTGTTCAAATCATTGACTGAAGCACTGAACACAAACATTTGCCTTTACAGCAGGCTGTGGCACTAGAAGCAGCATATCTCTTTTACTGCTTCTTCTTTTATTGCTTTGGGGACAAAAAACCCAACAACAACAACAAAAAAATCATACAGCCCACCCCCCCCCCCAAAAAAAAACCCACCACGAAAAACCAACCAACCAACTAACAAACCAAAACTGGTTCTTGAAGATCTCCTCTTCACAAAAAAGCCTAGGTAATGACTCTATTATCCCAATATTTATCTCTGGAAATGTTTCACCTATGAATTTGAGGCAGGTCTCACCGTGAGTTATTGCAGCATGGTATCATGATGCTCTGAGAACAGGGAAAGCTCTCAGGCATTTGAGAGCTGGATGCCAAGAGCAGAAACTCCAGAGACAAGAAAACATCAAGACTAAGCTGTCCTTGAAAGCAGCCCTAGCAAGGAGCCACCCCTTGGTCACAGTACTTATGAAAGAGGGAACTTGGTGGGACAGCGAGATGAGGAAACAAAAAACATTCAAGGAACAGCTTTTCAGGGGCAGAGCAGTGCCCTGGTGGTTACTCTCACAGTGACAAGCTGACACAAGCACCAGTAAGGAGACAGAGGTTTGCTCCACCATGACTGGAGTTGTGTTCCAGGTGGATTTGATCCATGAGGTATCGGAACTGAGGCTGGGATAGCCCATTTATTCCACCTCACCCACAAATAGGGGGTGGGTGGGGAAAGGAACTAATTTTGCTTCATGTAAACAAAACTCTACATTTAGGATGGTTTTAAATATTAGAAGAAGCTGGAGCTTGAAGTGTTATATGCTAATTTCCTTTTTCACATATTGAAAAGTAACATTCAGTTGTACAAATATTTTTCTTCCTCAGATTAAACTAAAAGCTGGATTTCTCAATTACTTTGGTCATCTTTAAATTACTTGGGTTATTCAAACATTTATTTGAAACTCCTTGTGAATCTTTTGCTAACATTTAATGACATTAAAAAAATTAAAAAAGTTCTTTTACTCTCCAAGTGCTGGAAGTCTCTTTTTCTTTTCTATCCTTTTTTTGATTGTCTCCTTTTAATCCTTACACATTGTACATGCCAGCTTCATTGACAAATGTGTACGTGAGCAGATATCTGTGATTTTTGGCTCAAGGAATATAATACAATACAGCATAGTTAGGACACTGCAAAACTGAGCCCAGAAAATTATAGGACAACCAGTGACTAATGCACAACCTAAAAGGAACATATTTGAATGTTTAGAGCTCAAAAAGAGCTTTAGGTTGTTGGGTTTTTTATTAGCACTTGCTCTTCTCCACCCCTAGAGAATACAAAGCTTTTTATAATTGTCATTCAAATTTATAACATGTAGATTTATGATTTATTAGTGTTGACCTTTCCTTGCCCTTCTTAGCTATGAAATTTTGAGGCTTATAATACAAAACAATCCTCAAATGGCTTACCAAATTCTAAAAAAACACAGAGAAAAATATAGAATTCTCCCTTCCCATCTCCAAAAAAAACCTGACAACAATCATCGACTCTGCATGAGAGTAACATAAATACTCTTCTGAAAATCCAGGTACATTGCAGATTGATATAATTCTCAAGCATGTAGTTCTTGACACCCTAGTATGTACTAAAAAAAATATCCTGCTTTCAATACTGTGGGAAAATAGAAAAGCATTTTCAATTTAAAAAAGACATGCTGCAGAGAGCGATCGCAGAAGTTTAATGACAGAAGCTTTTATGGCCTCTTAGAAATATTTTTCTGGGAAAAAAAGTAGTTACACACAAGAACTATTAAAACAGTGGGTAAGTCCTCTCTCGAATCAGTGGTTTGCTTGTGTTTTACAAGACCCCACTCAAAGCAGGGATCTGGCCTTTGTAGCCCATTTATTTACAAATTAAAGTGGAGGAAATGAACATATAATGCTCTTTACTGGCATCACAACCAAATATACAAGCCTTTCTCCCCTTCCCTGCAACAGTGCTGACTGAATGTGCTGTCCATACATGAGATGATCACAATGTAGTTGTACTTCATCAAAGATGGTGACAGCCACAAACAACAAGGCTTTTGGATGATTCATTGCTTTGCAGCCTAACTGGGCAGTAGCTGATGGGGATAGCTTGCCCGATGCCCAACAAAATACTTTTTGAAGAAGTATATACATTTTTTTCCTTGCCTTGCTTTGTTCCTTTTGGGAACTTGTGTTCCAAAATGCAGACCTGGGGGTGCTGGCCAACAGCTGGCTGTACATGAGCCAGCAGTGTGCCCAGGTGGCCAAGAGGGCTGAAGGCATCCTAGCCTGGATCAAGAATATTGTGGCCAGCAGGGTCAGGGCAGTGATTGTTCCCCTGTACTCAGCACTGGTGAGGCCACACCTCAAATCCTGTGTTCAGGTTTGGATCTCTCGTTACAAGAAAGACATTCAGGTGCTGGAGTGCATCCAGAGAAGGGCAGTGAAGCTGGTGAAGGGTTTGGAGCAAGAGTTTTATGAGGAGCAGCTGAGGGAGCTGGGGAGCCCAGAGAAAAGGAGGCTCAGGGGAGACCTTATCTCTCTACAACTACCTGAAAGGAGGTTGTAGTCAGGTGAGGGTTGGTGGGTTGGTCTCTTCTCCCAGGCAACAAGTGACAGGACAAGAGTAGATGGCCTCAAGTTGCACCAGGGAAGGTTTAGATTGGATACAGGGAAAAATTCTGTCACTGACATTGCGGACAGGCATCAGAATAGTCTGCTCAGGGATGTGACGGAATCTCTATTCCTGAATATGTTCAAAAAATGTCTAGATGTAGCACACAGGGATATGGTTTAGTAGGGAACACAGTGGTGCTGGGTTACTGGTTGGACTAGAAGTTCCTAGAGGTCTTTTCTAACTTTAGTGATGTTATGATTCTAAAGCTGGTGACCTGAGCAAAACTGTGGCCTGCTAAAACAAAACTCTCAATGATTAGTTTGAACAGGCATGGCAGTTAGTTGAAATCAAGTTTCACATACACTTAAAAGAAATATTTGTCTGTCTTTCAGGTTATCAAGGAAAGTCTTGAATGGGTTAAAAGCCTGTGTATTCACATCACTAAATACGCATGAAGATCCATGAACAGAGATGTGTGTCCAGATATGGTGCATGTCTAGGGAGCAGTAAGTCCACGTGGGGAGCTGTGCAGCATACAGGATGAAAAGACAGTTGTATTGCACCTAATTGTGTGATAAACTACGGACTAAATACAAGTAGGGAGAAAAAAAGAATTTTTAAAAGCTACAGTTGTGATTCTGCAAAAGGACATTTTGATTCTCTCATTCAACGTTATGGATCCGGCCACTGGAAATGACCCAGCAAGGATCTCATCACAGCCTTTTCTAACTGCACCACAGCATCTCTTGGCTTCTGAATGCATAAAAGAGCCACATCCACAATAAGAACTGTTAACCGTTTTCAATGAATAATTCAACAAGCTCCAGTCATGAAACCCACAACAACCACTGCAAGGAAGATGAAGTATTTTTGCTGCCCATCATTATGTACGTTCATGCCACAGGGATTTTTCAATTATTGAACAGTGTAGAATTGCCTTTGTTTGCAGAAACTGTCAATTTGAATTGTGTGGCGTCTATACATTCATTTATGTTTGCCAAAGGCTGCTTGACATTAGCTTGGCTTTTTACTCCTTTGCCACATGAAGGTGCAGATCAAAAGTACTGAACGATTACTAACGTTTTATGAAGCATCTTAGGTTGGATTCTTTAACTGTCAAGACATTTCCAATAATTTCTTCAGATATTTTTCTATCAGCCCTGTTAATTTTTTTTTTATTTACCAACTTTAACAGTATAAACAACTGCTGATGTTACAGAAGTTTGTGTCACAAGTAATAAGAAATTAAAGGTGAAGTAGCTAGCATTAACTTGAAAATGTTGCTGCTTTTATTTAATTCATGTTGAAATTGAACCCACAGCTTAAGAAGGAGCTGTCTTTTCAATTTACAAAGGATATGAGAACAGTGTTTTGAGCGGGCAACAATATTTTGCATGCAGATATACTGAGCTTCAGTTTGGTGATGTAAACAACTTATTTTAGCTAGTGATGACAGAAATGAAGGAGTTCCTGATGTGTGAGCTTAAAGGCAAGCATCTACTATTTCCTGAGGCACCAGCAAGAATGGAAACACACCTTGCAAATTACTATTATGTGTACTATGTGGCAAGAGACATTGCTTTTCATTTATTTGTGAATTGTGGGAAGAAATTCAAGTTTGTTCTATAATTATAGTTGTGGTGTAATCAAGTCCGTGCCTGCTTGTACATCCAGTGTCTGTATGTACTTAATTCCTTGGGTTCCAGGATTTTAGCAGATTCCTGGTTAGTTTTTGCACAGAAGAATCAATTGACTGGTAAGACAAAAATGGACATGAGGGACAGTGTTGACCCCCTCCTAGTCATCATCACAGCAACACACATGACTAACTCTCTCAGGAGCTACTCAGGAAGGAATTTTGGAAAATGCTAGATTTCCCCAGGTAGATCCCTACTATGCGTAGAGCAGTGTCTGTGCTTCGGTGTGCTGATGACCATCCTGGGTGGGGATCTGGCTGTCCCACGGACTCCCCAGACACCTCCTGCTGCATAATTGACCAAGTTCTGCATAGGTGAGGCTCTTGGAAATAGTAGAAATGTTTCCAGCAGATGCAGAAATGGTCACCATCTCTTGAACGGATTGGTGCTTCATGTTTAGATAATCAATAACTGTGGATCCAGTGCTGGTACAAAGGCTCTTACAATGGAGAATCCTGTTGCCATCCAGGCTACAAACAACCATCCAGTTCAAGAGATTTGAGTCCCTATACAGTCCCTTACTCAAAGGGTACTCAAATCAATCAATGGGATAAGCTTTCAAATAATTTGTTTTGATTTGGGGTTTTTTTAAGCACTCTGTCCACGTGTGCATGGCCTGAGTGC
Source organism: Myiozetetes cayanensis (assembly GCF_022539395.1). Lineage (NCBI taxonomy): Eukaryota > Metazoa > Chordata > Aves > Passeriformes > Tyrannidae > Myiozetetes > Myiozetetes cayanensis. Next base: position 16,390,406 of record NW_026087742.1, read on the forward strand.
TGTAAGACTGAACGTACAGAAGTCCTCTTGATGGTTTCTACACTGGATCACATAAAGTTTGTGCATATGCTAAAAGTTTTGTGCTAAATGGAGTATTCTATCAGTGAGACAAATTCACCTGACCATGGAAGCGGTGCTACAGTTTTATAGGAAAAGAGAACTGAGAAATGTGAAGTGATAGGTTTGTTGAACCAGAGCATCCCAGAAGGGTACTCTATTTCATAACCTCTGTATCATCAGCATCTACAGGTGATAACTCATACTCAATAGCAAGCCACGGTCAACAGGGCAATGACAAAACCCACAAATAGAAACTTTCCTGGAAAGCCACTCTTTCTTATTGATTTAAACTTACAAATAATCTCCATAACCTAAAATTAATCACTCGACATTAAATCAGCTGCTAAACGTTAGGCATCAGATCTTCATTATCAGCTTCTTGAGCAGAAGCCCACAGAGTAGCTCCTTCCGAAGAAAATCCACACTTTCCAAATTGTTTACTAATTGCAGTGGAACAAAATGATCCCTTTAGAGCTGAACACTGTTAACTTTCTTAACTCTAAAGTAAACTTCAAGGTTCCCGAAGTGATTGAGTATCCATGGAGAAAAAGTTAATAATTAACAATGTTATGCCCCTCAGTGAGACCTGAGAGACAACTTACTGACTATGATGAAGTTTAACTGAGTAAGATAAACTCCAAAACGTAAATGCAACAAACTTATTCAGAAACTAGGGTTAAATAGTTCAACAATTTTGTACAAAAAATGATTTCTCAGATAGAGAGCTATTTGTATGTGTGCCCATCCACACACTGTTTTAATTTTTTTAATTTACTCGATGCCCTCTGAATACTTCCTGCTGCAGAATAATCAGGAAAATTCAGAAAAAAAAATGAAGTGATATTGTTATATCTAAGGATTTCCAGAAGCTTACAAAGATTCTACTAATTAGTACTCTGCAGCAACAAAAAAGCCATTGCCCATTAAACATCATACACCCTTTCTATTGCTAGATGTGTGTAACAATTTTGTTTTTTCCTCAGTCCTGCTGTATAAACATTAGAAATGCATAGTCACCCTAAGATTCCTGATAACCATCCATCCCTGGATAGCTGTGATTATGGGCATCCAAATCTAATACACTTACACCCCAGATGCATTCCTGAGGCAGGAATGTGTGTATCCATACACACCCGTGCTCTCTGCTGACACAGTTTCCTTTTTGTGAACCGCAGGCAGAATCTCTGCTCTTTACCTTCCCCATCTGAACTCCTTCCTTACAGAGACACCTAAGTGAGAGTTCCTCCTTTAATAGCTGGCCCCTTGCAGACATCGCCCTTGCCAAGTTCAGAATAGAAACCTGAACACACAGCCAGTAAGTGAAGGGACCACAACCATCACCACAGGCATTCCTGTGAAAGGCAGGGCACAATCTCAGATCTGCAGCCCACGACAGCCAACCTAAAAATCCAGTAAAGCAAGCTACAACATCTAGTTGTTGCTCGGGCTGCTCACACAGCCCCCACCCATGTAGCCTCTGTGGTAAGATCTCAGCCTTGTGTGGTGGCTCTCATGCACACACTGATGCTTTCCCTGCATGAGTGACTCTTGGCAATCCACAGCAGGCTGAAAGAACAATTATTTGATTATGTGATACAGCAATCACCCATGGGCCTCATTTCTCCTTGGAGAAATGCATTTGAATATACACTGCATCTGACACCATAACACCAATACAGGTGGAGTTATCCACCTGTGGTAGAGTTAATTTAACTTGTGGTCTGATCCTCTCTAGACACCATTTCCTGCTATCTGCTAATCAGTGTATTTTCAAAGGTACAAAAGGACCAATGGCAAAGGGATTAGTGAAGGGACTCATGATGAATACGAGGTTGTGAGCAACCACTGTGTCCTGCTCCTGACCTTTCTGATAATACATCAGTTCATAACTCAGAGATATTTATGACATCCCCATTACCTAAGCCCATTTTCCCACTTCTAATTTGCATAAATCAGATTGACTGTTACACATCTATCCTCTCCATAGACATTATGACAGTACTTCTAAAAAATTTTAAGTAAGGCAACTAACAAATAAGAAGCTCAGCCATTACCAAGTTCAGCTGTAAATCATGATCTTATCTTCCATGCTTCGGAAAACAGTTTGTCCTGCCACAAGGAAGCCAGCACAGCTCTTATTCCTGAAAAAAATCTGATTTCCCATGTAGCTGTGAAAAGAAACGTAGAGATACTTCAGACTCCAAATACCACAACTCTTGTTCTCAGCTTCTGCAGGCTTTTGTAAGCCTGGGGAATCAGCTTCACCTCTTCGTCCTTCAGCTCTCTACATACAAATCTGAGTCCTCTTTCTCCTCTGTTTTCCTTCAGGACAGGGTCCCTCCATCACCTACCAAGCCTAGTAGAGCTGGTTATTGCAGTCGTTGATATCCCAGTGAGGCAGCTTGTTTAGATCATGCCAAGAAAAGTGCCAATTTCAAAGCCATCCTGGCTTCAAGGCAGCGTTGTGACTGTGGGATCTGACACAGAGACACAGGATAATTTAGGCTGGAGGGGACCCCAGGTGTCTCCAGTCCAGCCTGCTGCCTGAAGCGGGGTCTGGCACAGAGGAATCAAAGCCCGAACAAAAGTGAGGTAAAGGCTGCAGTGCTGCTGTGTCACCAAGTCCTCAAGGATGTGTCAGGCCAGGCTGGGAAGAGGTGAGAGGAGCCAGGGGCCAAGTCTGACATCTGGGGACACAGACTGGTCTGAAAGCGATGGACTGGCTTCAGTGGAACAGGAAAGTAATAGCAATGGAAGCATCATTTTGGGGCTAGTACAAATAAAAGAATTCATGAACGTAACAGATGAGGCAGAAAAAAACCCTACATGGATCTACTGCACAGGCAATATGTTTTAACAAAGTAGGTCAGCACCACCTTTCACCCAACCCCTTTTGCAGCTCTGAAACACACCTTTAGCCACATGGAGGTGCAGCTTGGAATGAAAAGGTATGCTGCTAACAGGAAATAGTGGGGACTTCGGGCTGCTGACCTGGTGAGATTTTCAGAAAGTGGCCTGACATGGTTTTGGCTTGTTTTCACCACAGTTATTCATTTGGGAATTTGTGCAACAACAGGAACAGTAACAGTAACACTGTGCTTCTGTTATTGCTTGTTAGCTGTTACTCTTTTATCACAAAAATACTTGTCGGCTCTACCGTTCAACCTCACTTACCTTCCTCTGGCTGGTATGTGAACCTTCACTGGTACAGAGTCTTAAGGACCCTATGGCTTGCCTAAGCCAACTTCTTTCCTACAGAGGCCCATTAAAAAGCTCATGCATTTTACTGGGTAGTTATCATGTCCTCGTGATATATTTCTCATTATTGTAACCTGAAATTTCATTTCCATGTCAAGGACTCTCATATCTGTCTTCGTGATGGAAAAACCATAAACTGCTTTATATTTCCGTGGTGCCTTTAGGACAAATAAAGGCTGAATCAGTCCAGGCTTTCATTCTCAAATGTGTCCTGTAGGGGCTTCAAATGGATGCTGTGTGTTCTGAGTCTCAGTCCCTGACCACTGTTACATATACTGATGCTTCAAAAGCAGCACTTGAAGCCTGAGCAAAGATCATGTCTGCAGGGAGAAAGGTCATACTGAGCTGATTTTCAATTAGCTTTTTAATTAGGCAGGCTATGAAAAAGACGGGGCTATTTTTCAGAATACTGTATTTTTTCAACCAGGTCTGTTGGCAGCTTCCATAAAGTCAAGCCTTTGGACATGATCATAGCAACACTCATGTAGCACACCAGCTCCATGTAAAATGAACTCTTCTTTCATCAGCATCTTCACAGAATGGCATGCCAGCATTGGCATGAAAGGTAGTTCAGCACATATCATAGCAACTTAACTTGCAATAGATATGAGAATGCTAAAGGAGGAAAGATTAATTTCAAGGGTATGGTGCTAATATGCAAAACCTTTTTAAAGGACTGACTCTATTTGCAGTTTCATATCTGGGTGTTATTTGCTTATGTTATTAATTGTCTAGGTAGACACTTCTCCTGAGCCTTGACATCCATGTGTCTTAGCAACTGCAACTTGCTAGCTTTATGTTCTGTACTTAAAAAGCTCCCTTGGGACTCTGGATAAACTCTTTTATTTTTTATTCCTGGAGTTTTGCTAACTTTCTATTTATCATATTTCCCCTTTTGGAATGGTTGCACTTGGGATATGCAAGAGCAAATCATGCTTATAACAAGCAAGTATCGTGCACCAAAGCAAGCAGTTTGGCAAGACTGAACTAAGAGGTTCATCAAATAAATTAATAGCATTGAAGGGAAGGGAAATCTGACCCCCAAAAAACCCCATAAACCCACATATCAAATACATATATGCCTCAGATTTTGGACTTATTTCTTCTCTTTGCATTGTTATAGATAACTAATCGCAAACCCCCCCACCTTGGTCAGATATGGTTTGTGGAGAAAAAGAACTTAAGTTTGTATCAGAATAACAATAAGGTCAGGGTTAGCACAGGCTTCTGAGTAGAGTTGGAGACACTTGCCAAACTCTAGGGGAGTGCCACTTTCTACTAGGAAATTTGGGTTGGGCATGCAGGGCAATGACTCCACTGGAACAACAGACAAAATAGATTAAGTCCTAACATAACAAATAATTAGATTAAATGTTATTGTGGACAAGTTTCCACTTATTTCTTTTTGCTTATTTCTAAGGTCAGAACTGATGTGTTGCGTCATAGGATTTACATTACACAAGAACTCGTTGCCAATGTGGACCAAAAGGATCAAGAAATTTTGTAGCCATGCAAAAAAAATAAAGTTTTTTTTTTTTTTTAAGTCTTTGGTTTTTTACCTAAACTTCTTATTAGGTCCTATAATGAAGCAGGTTTCCTTTCACCAGATGCATTAGGTGAGAATGGGAGAGCCTTTCCCACTGTTATTGTTTTGCATTACACATCCATCTTAAGTCAAGTCAGGAGTGTAAAGAGCCCACATTGTTTCTAATGAAGCCATGAGCATTTTACAACGAGACAGAAAACCCCCTGATTTATAATCAGGATAAAATCCTTATTTAATAAAATTAGGCATTCTGGCTTTAACCTATAGACTAAAAACTGGAATGATGTGTTTTTACCAAGACAAGGATGATTACAGCAGAAATATAAGCAAACAAATCAGCAGCTTCTCATTTGAACAAGGGAAACCTACCAAGAGTCTTAGGCCTACACAGGTTGAATTTTAGAGCATATTTCATTCCAATATTATATTAAGATCAGTGATTTATTTCATTCAGATCAACAATCCTTGCTGCCTTTGCTTGAAGAGTGGGGATCACATGGAAGGCAGCTTTCTTACAGGCAAAGACACTGCAGAGATGGATTTTTTTAAATGTGTCAGAGATTGATTCCTAAAGCCTTGCTCTTTGCTTTCTCTGCAATCACAACTCACCACACACCTCTGAGCTGATATTCTATTTAAAATCTTGAGATTGCAAATACAGCCAAAGCTCTTTTCCTGCAAGTCTTCGTATGATTTTGTCCTGTTTTCCATTCTATTACATTTTAGCAAATCGCCACACTTAAACAAGTTGTTTTGACATGCTTTTAGAAGGGTTTGCATCTGCCATAAGGACAGGTTCATAAGAAGTGTGATATTAATTTTCCTCAGTCCCAGCATGCTTGAAGAAGAAAAAAAACCAAAAAGAGGCTATGTGAGTTACCAGCCTCACCACTCTTCACAAGGGCTCTTGTAAAGACAATGGACAGTAAAGCAATCTCAGAGTCATGCTGGGGTGGATGGAGAAGGGGAGAGCAACATGATCCAAAGAGACAGAGATGCTCAGCCATTTCAAAAATGGGGATGCAGGTTTCAGTTTTCAAAAGACTAGCACTTGCAAGGCTGGTTACTATGAAAAGCATAGACCTTTGGTGACAGTTGAGGGACCTGTAGCACCTCCAACAAAAATATGGAGAAAATGCATCCAGTTACTAGAAAGTAATACTGCTTTGTTAGTACATTTTAAGCAAGTCTAGTCCTTTATGCTGTGGTGCCAGAGACTCTGTGCCCTGTCCCCTACAGAGAAGGAATACAAAGCTCTAATATTTCTCTTTCTTTCAGGATCAGGAAAAAACCTCAGACCCCAAAAAGATCTTAACAGACCAGCTCATCCACAGGTGTCTGTTTTACACTCAGAACAGCAGGTGAAGGAATTAACACAAGAGAGGGTGTTGTGGGAGGAAACAAACAAACAAAAAAAGAAAGAAAAGAAACTAATAACATTATCAAGATATAAAAACAAGGTCATTGAGTCAGGCCAGAATTCACAGCCTGTGTGCAAACTCCCTAGATAGCTACAGTCATTTTGCCACTCTTATTTTCAAGTTAAGATGGATCAGCAGCATCACCTACTTTCATCCAGAGCTGGGATACATCCCAAGAACATTGCTCCAGGCCCAGATGGGTCATTTTGTCTTTGCACACCTCCATGACTCCACTTCTGAAAAAACCCAAAGCCTTCATTTTTTAGAAAATTAGTATTTTCCTCTTTATCATGCATAGTGTTTACACTGCTAGGCAGCAGCTGCTGCAGGCAGATAAAACATAGTTTGGCCTTACAGTGTCGCATCTATCTCAGCTAAATTATTGCATTGCTATGATCTTCATAGGGCAAGGAGATTCAATAGCAGAAAGATGTTGTTGTTTATGAGACTCTAATGATGACTAGTTTAGGCTAAATCAAAAGCCAGAGAGAACATTTATTGTTAAGTCTTTGACACCATTTCCAAAGCTGCTTGCTAGCTTTGAAAAAAATGCCTTCTGTGTATGGTTAGGAGCAGAAGTAAAAGCCTTACATAATTCTGTGCTAGAGCTAAACAATACTAGATTCAAAGGTTTTGTTTGTTATCTAAAAGTTCATAACTCTTCTTCGATTCAGATTTCTCTGCAGAAGCAACAAAGCTTACCTATAGCAAAACAGATCCTTACAACTTAACTCAAGCCCCAGCTATTTAAACAGCTTTTTTTTTTTTTTAAATGAAACAAAACCCCAACAAAATACACCCCCCAAAAACCCTAAACCACCACCACCACCAACAACAACAAAAATCCAACACCCAAAACAAAACAAAAAACCAACCAACAAACAAAAAAATTCCAAACCCCCAAAGAACAAGAGCACCATCAGATCTATTTTGATATATTTAGGAGCCTTTTTTACAGCATCTGTTGCAAGTTCAGGTCAATCTGAATATGAGCAGAAAAAGCCAGAGAAGCAATGGGTCCCAAAAGGAGTGAATACGTGTGGCACATGTTAATCCTCCAACTTACTTAAGGATTCAAATCCACCAGGGAACACAAATTCCATCCATGGCTCTGCTACAAATCCAAGGTTTGAACAGCAAGCCTTGATGTGTGCAGCAAGGTGGGCATGGACATGAACCAGCATCCCTGCCTTCATTCTTGCAGCAGAACAAAAATGGGGAAAGCTGAGACTGCCCAAGACCCTGGGATCGGTGCAGTTTCTGTTCCAAACAGCCTTGTTATACTCATCAAGCCACAGTGACCTCATGAAAATATCGGCACTGTCAAAATCAAGAAAGCCTTACTTGTATCTTTTGACATGAGAATACTGATTGTTTTGGTTGGTTGGTTTGAGGCTTGCTTTTTCCCCCCCTCCCCCCTTTAATTTGAAATATCTTGCACACCTTGCATGATAAAGGAGGCTATAGGAGCATGAATTTAATGTAAAGGATACTATGGCATTTTAACCAGCTCTACTGGCAGGAACAGCAGCGTAACATGAAACGAGGACGATGCTAAATGTAAGCCCATGAGGCCTTCAATCCACAATTTACAGCCCGTCAGCAATCCACTGCTGGCACTCCATGAGTGGGGTTGCCTGTGCTGAGATTTGGTGACAGAAGTTAAAAACAGTAGCTATAAAACTGTTACTTTTATCTGGGGAGAGCTGCTGTCAAAAGCTCTTTCTGACAAAAGCTATTTCTGTCAAAACAGAGGCTACGCAGTTACATAGGCATTTGGACAAGGTTTTATTATTATTTCTTTTGACGAAGTTTCATTTCACGTTCATGTTCTTGGAACTGAAATCTTTCCAGTTTTATTAGGAAAAAAAATAAATTAATTGTACTCAAACAAATTAGGGATTTAAATTTGAAGAAGCAAGCTGTAGTATTGGAAGTCTCCAGTGGGCTCCCCCACCTTCTGTTTTCCTGAGTCTCTCAGTACCCTGCCAGATAGATATGTGTCATGAATACACAAAGTGTAAGGAAGTCTTAACCACTGCATATAGAAAATAATACCACGCTTGGCCAGCACAGCAAGCTGTGCTGTTCTGTTACTGTATTCATAGCATGAAAGGAGAAAAGCAAGGCACTGAATAAAGGTATCAGGTGTGTCACTTCCACAGCATAGACATCCCAGTATGTCACCATTTCTATCTCTAGAACAGAAACAAAATCAGACTACAAACCCAGGAATTTCAATCCATTCATGTTCTTGAAGCTTTTTTCAGTTACCAGAAGAAAGCCCCTTTGTGAGAACTAATTTTTCTTTCATTAAGTGCATTACTGGCAGCAAGAGCTGTTCTCCTGGGTACCAACCTTCCACCAGCTTCTGTCCATCCATGAGAATAAACTTGCAGTCGCCTACCTGTCACCTCCATGGTTCCTGCTGGAAAGACAAGGCTGCATCCAAAATCACATCACCAGCTCCTCTGTCTGTCCCTGTGCCCCACATTCATGTCCACCGCTCGCCACCAGCCTGCTCTCGAGTGTCAGTGTGAGGATCTTTGCCGGGGCTGCTGGTGAAAAGGATCCCCTGCTGACAGAGGACAGAAAACAGGGAACAGATTCAAACCTCAAAGAAATACTTCAGGAGGCAAATATGACGATGGTCTGAAGGACACTCCCACCTGAATGTTGCTGTCCATCTAGTGGCTACACAGGGCCATGAATTTCACCTCAAACTGAGGCATTTCCGTCCACACCAAGGCAGGTTGAAGGGGCCACAGGAAACAGCAAAACATGAACAAAGACCATTCCTTACACATTCAGATTTTCCCTGTTGGCTTGCATGTCTAACCTGAGGCAGGAATCAGCCCCTGCTGAATACAGGCTGACAGCTTGGTGGGGCACATGTCCTTTGAGTAAGGTGAACAGGGACAGTAACTCAAGAACTGCCACAGTGGCAGATTGGAAGTCTGTGCAAAACACAACGTGTGAATTCAGTGTGTTTCCTAATCACAGGCCAGTGTTTTCCATGCTGTGTCCAAACACCCTTGGACTGTCAGTCCATGGACAGTAGTAGCCTGCACATGTGTTGAGCTGCATAAGGCTGAAGGTTCCCCATTCCACCAGGAGAAAGCCTGTCTGTCTCCCTGGTCCTAGTGCTGAGTTTTACCTTCCCGGCTCCAAGTGCTTTCCTGATTACATTGTATGTACTTCAGGTTTTCTTCAACTGCTTTGTACCATGTGTGATATTTAAAATAGCAAGTCGTCCTCTTCTTTTGTCAGCTTATGGTGTATTTCATCTCCCACTATCTCATAAAGTGACAGTTTGATTATAATGTAATTACTTTTTTTAAGTGAACCTAGTGCATAATTTTTATTTCCAGATGGGTTTATGTTCCTTATATTTAAACTCATTATGAACAAGAAGACTGCACAGGAAAAATACAAAGTAAGCTGTCTTTTTCTTTCTTTTTTTTTTTTTAAAAAAGGTGAACATTTTGAAAGGCCTACAAAGTGAGGGAAAAGATACCAGTGTCACATGGTAGAAAAGATTAATTTCAAACATGAGAGCACAAATGAACTTGAGAGCCCTTCAAGGCATTTACATGGAAATTGAAAAAATAAATGTTTAATTTTCATTGCTTGGAATTTGGTAAAAGCTAACAGGCTAAATAGCTTCTATATCCAAGAATCAAGAGCAAGGATCAGAGAGCAGCTCCAAACGACCATGGCAGGGGTTGTGCCAGTTCACAAATTGGTGAAATGCAAGTCTTTTTTATACAGTCAAGTCTCCAAGCCTCCTGTGGCTGGGTACTTGCCAGGAGCTCGTTTGCAAGTCAAGTATTATTTGTTGATGCTAAGAAGCACAAGCTGATACATTTTGCCAAAACATGTGACAAGAAAATCCATGTAAATCAGCAGTGCTTTGCTGCAGAAACTGTGGTTCCTCTCTGAAAACTGTCTTAGTAAAATGGCACCCTGGGGTTTCCTGTTTATTGCATCCCAGTGACATCCAAATCAAACATGATCAGCTCAGACGCAAGTGATAATGATTTTTTTAACTGCTGCTTCTTCGAAAATAGAAATAAAATTGTACAGTCAAGATGTGCTTTCTGGCTCACACATTGGCAGTGTAGATCCTACAATTGGTATTTAGTTAATAATCCTTTTTATGACTCACAATGCAGTTTGTTTTCTATCATCCTGTTTGCAGTTTATTGGCATTATGGGAAAAAATACATTCAGAAGGAAAAAAAAAGTAATCCCAAAGCAAACACATTAACTTACCCCAAAATTGAAATTAGATCCTCATTTGGGTCCATTCCTTTAGCAGTGCTTTTACATCTGCTCAAGCACTTGCTGATGCATCTCTTCTGTCCAAACTGGAGGTGCAAGGCAGTGTATTATGTCGGTAACACATTTGCTTTTCCTGACATGGGAAATTGTTTAAAAAAGAACTAATAGAATAGAACATTTTACAGTGTAGTTGTAAAACAGAAGCAAGAGATACTGTGGGTATATCCACTTCTTTTTGTCATTTTACCACTCGTGACGCCGCAGATGTGGCTGGATAATGGTGACATTTGAAGTCTGTGACTTGTATAACTTACCAGCACTACCAACCAGGCTGCAACTTGGGAGCAAGGGACCTGCTGCTGGAAACTGCCGTACTTTCCTCTTGCAACCCCTCAGGCCTCTTTCTCTTTGACCACAGGTTGATTCAGAATATATTTCCTGAAAATAAATGGATTATTGCTTTAGAAATATATACACATATGTTCTTTTTTCTTCCAAACACATGTATATGTTGTATGTTTCCGAACACATCCTTTTTTTCTGGGCTCATTTTCCCATATTTCTAAGTTTTAGGCTGCTGATAAGCAACTTAATCTGCTGGAACAAGAATATCACTTGCTTTTCATGCAGTATGTGTCCAGCAGTTCTCCTGGGACACTTTAAACTAGCATGTAAGATTTTGATATTCCAGGCACGTTCTCTACCTTATTCTATTGCCTTGCCACAGACCTCAGTACACCAACTTAATTGTTCATTTGTCTGGGCCTGTCAATTCCTCCATTTCCACACTCCCACGTCAGTACGAGCCTTCTGTTAGGTGGTGGGAAAACTCAGAGATTATCACATACCACAACATCATTTATTTACTCTATCAAACAGGAACTATTGATTGATTCAGCTTGTTCAGCAGCAAACCTGCAACATTATTTTAACAAGAAATAGCTTAGTTCTACATAAGAATTGGACCCTAGGAATTCAGATAAAAGATATGAAACACCGTTGCTTCACGGTTACCTTTTCAAGTGAAAAAATTAACACTGTAAGAGCAAAATCTAGGCATGGTGAGAAAAGAAAAGGGGAAATCATCTGAGAGAAAAATCAGAGATAAAAACAACTTTTATTAAAGCCTAGCAGTCCCTGGGGGTGTCACGAAAGCTTCTGAATAGATGAAGCATTTCTAGTAATTACAATGAATCGAACAAATACTGTCAACTTCAGGTTTGCCACAAAATATCTTTTAAAAGAAAAGGACAACTGAATTTTAAATTTTTATTATTACTGAAACCAAGTCATTGTCTCAATTAAGTGACTATGATCTGCCAAGCAGAAAATTTTTTTGTATGATATTTTCAACACTTAAGAAATAACCCCCCCAAAATATTTTTTTCCTTTTTCTTCTTTTAAACACATTCCCTTTTGTACCTATTCCCTTCCCCCTCAATCAAATCTGATGAGCAGTTTTTGTACACGAGCTACAGAGCGTCAGAAAACCAGTATCACTATTGAAATCACCTTTTTTTAAAAAGAAAAGCAACTGGAGGAGGTCACACAGAGTTCAAAGACTCATGCTTTTGCATATTCAAATTTCATTTTAAGGTCCATGGTAAGACTTAAAACACTGCCCAGGGACATAAACACTGACAGGGGGCTGTGGCTGTAGAGTTTACACATCCACAAAACAAGGATGGGACTGGATAAGGCGGTGATAAAGTTGGGACCCTTCCCTTTATCCAACACCACAGAGCAGCTCTTGACTTCAACTTGCCTGACTCTTTTGCCCACCTGCCAGAAACATGAGTAATAGCTGAATGTGTTTTCTCATGTATTTAACTATTCCTTTGTTTGATTTCATTCCAGTCTGAAAAAGAACTGAATTATAATTATAATTATGATGGAAAAAAGGACATTTGACAGCAGCACTTACCAAAATTTTGATTTTAAAAGTGCAAAGGATGCATCTTGAATCAAGGCCACTGAATCAGTCTTTCAGGACATAGTCCAAAGCAGCCTTCAGCTTCTTCATGTCAGTGTAATATGAGAAATTTTTTTCACAAGTGGCACTAGACTAGATAATTTTGCAGTTGTGTTTTCCTCAAATGTAGAATTGGTCCAGAGGTCAAAGCCTTGTCCAGCTAAGAAGCCATCAAAATGGTGACAGTTTTACAGAACAAAATGCTGAAGCTTCTGTTAAAAACCAACTCCATCAAAGGAGAAAAAAAAATAATGTCAAGAGTCTTATTATATGACTACATTAAGAAGATTTCTTTAATCAATACATGGTATACAATCCACATAATTCAATTTGAAAAAATTTTAACTAGATTATATCTTGGCAAGAAGACCTTTTAGGTAATTTTAAACTCAATTTTTATCTGTCCAAATAATGAACTCTAGAAGGTTAAGAGATTAGCACTTCAGAGTATATTTTAGTGCAATCAAAGCTTTCCTGAGAGGAGGCTATTGTACTGAAATTGTCAGAATCTTGTCTGGATTATCATATAGACAAGAAAAACCCCAAGAATTAATATCTTCCACTTTTCTCTGACAAGATGAAATAAGGCACAGACAAAGTGCTAAAAGAAATACAGTCATTTCCATTAATGAAAAAGCTTACCTCAAAGTGGTTGAAGGAACGCTAGGAAAAAGTAAAGCAACCATTTCCCCAACACACAACTATAAAGTGAAGATAATATAAATCTGTAAGATGATATTTAAAATATAAGTAAATACCTTATTTTTCAAAAGTAATTTTGTACTCTTCTTTCTTTTCAGTCATAAATGATTGCTGTCTTCCTTTGGATTTTATTCTTTTCTGTGTACGTCAAAACCACAACCCAACTTTGTGTTTTTGTTTCCATCTTTAGGGTAGACTAGCATGTGCAAATCCTGGCATTTCTGTTCCCTCTGGCTTGCACTTCCACACTCAGAAAGTGGGAGGGGTAAGAGAACTAAGAGGCAGCCTGACCTGCTGCCCTGCCAGAAGGGAGGATCCCATCCTCTGTGTGTCACTGTGACACTCTTGTGTCACGCGCACTCTTTTGAAACCACCAGCAGCTGAAATGCCACCAGGTCCCTGGACACTCTGCTTCCAAGCTTCACCATCTTTCCTCACCGAGAAGTTTTAGTTTTACTTCTAGTGCAGGGAAACCCACTCTCCCTGAGGATGGGGAGAACTGAGCATTTTCCCACCACCACAGTCATTTACCTACCGACAGGCCACTGTGTCACCTGTCTCAGTAATCTATACCAAACCGTTCACATCCTCCAGCCCTTTCTGATGCTGTCCAGTCTCTGATCACCTCACGGGCACAGGAAAAGCTGCCTTGCAGAGTGCTGCCCCAGCTCTGAGCCCCCATGCCCACGGTGTGGGCCCAGGGGCACGTGCAGAAGCCAGGCTGATGGCTCCAGCAGGTGCTTTGGGTAAGGAGCAGCTGCTGCAGCAGAGCCACCCGTGCCTTGTCCCGGTGGGACACAGGGTGTCCTGGCTGTGCACTCCGTGAGAACTGGGCAGTGCTGCAGCTCATGGCTCTGGCCCCAGAGGAGACTGCTGTCCTCACTGCTGCAAACTGCCCTCCTTCATCAGTCCTGCCCATCAGCCATGGGTGAAGGCTGAGGGACACACCAGCTGCTGAGGAGCAGCCCCACAGGACTCCCTGGGGAGCCACAGCCCTGCAGCTTACACTCAGGTCAGCAAGAATTGCAGTCCAAGAGCCTTTTACCTGTGAACTCTCTGGCTTCACCTGGCATTTGGGAAAGGCAAGATGCTCCATGTTGGCATGCTGCATAGGAAAAGCCTATGGGAACTCGGGGAGAAGGATGGCTGTGTTCCTGCAGGGACCCTGAATTGAAATCCCAAAGACAAGAAATGGTGGTGTAATCCCTCCACATTACGAAAACCACTACAGCCTGCATTTACTGTGAATGCTGTATCAGGCTGCAATAAAGTTCTTTTGCTGGTGCCAACAGACAGCCTATGTGTCATCTCTGGCCATCAGCCTCATTACTGTTTCTGGAGGGTCTGTTTTCCTGCTGCCTGATACAGTTACATGCGACTGACTTACATTCTCTATGTGATGAATGGGTAACTTTGGTTATCCAGAAGAAGGTCAATTAAAAACACCACAAGGCCAACTAGACAGAGATAAGCAAATATTAAAGCATCTGGGCAGACCAGGTGCTTGAAGATATCCCTGCAAAGCTCTTCAAGTTAAAAACAGAAAACAAAACCCCAACAAATTACCACCTTGACAGATTATTAAATGTTTAAAGCTTCTGGCAATAAGAGCTGCTAATAAAGAAACAGAGTAAACCAGAAGACAACAGCAGCAACAGTAATTATACTGCAGAATGATTAAAAAGCACACAGCTATAATGACTCTAATCTATTTTATGAGAGAAACTCAAAGGTTCAGCATTCAAAAAAATAATCAATTAGGGAGCAAGGGAGATGGGAAAAAAAATCTATTTATACTGAATTCCTACAATCAAGTGATAAATCAGTCATGAGTAATTGTAGGAATTACTGCAGCTCACCATGTTTTGATAACACTGGCTACTCCACCAGAGACTGAGGAAAGACTGCTCAGTTTCTCAGAATCCAAAGGGACTCCGCAGAGTAATCTGTGAGAAATTGTTGTGCTCAACAAATTGTACTGCTTGGCTGGAAGAGTATCTGGCATGACCAAAGTTAAGATCTTGGTTTGGAGAACTTTTCTTGTATTCATAGCAAGACCAACTTCCAGTTCAGTGACGCCTAACAGGCAGGCTCCTTAACTCTTAAACACTTCTACATATCTTGCCTCTTTTCCTCTCCCTGTTCTTCCTTTACGTTTTTCCTTCCCCAGGTACAAGATGTTTACCTATTAGCTTCTCACAGTGATGCTAACGAAGAAAATGCTGTTCTTGGATATCTGCCATGTCCTCTTTCCTCTGCAGAAGCCAGGGAGTTCAAAGGAAGAACACGAGGAGGATGCATGGGAAAACCTGTGGTGATTCCCAGCCCTTCCTCTCACAAAGCACAGTTCCTTAGAACAGGATTTGCGTGCTTGAACGTGCTATTTCACACACTCCTGCATGCTCATGGCCAGGCAGCAGGATCCCACCCCTCAGCACTTCCTCTCTCCTTAGCTGCTGAACTTGGACAGCTTCTGCCTTGGAAGTGCCGGGCTGCGAGTGGCACGGAGATGAAAAGCCAGCTCTCATCCAGCCAGCTGTTCCCGCTCTTAGGAAATGATGCTCACTGCTAGATAAGGGAAGAGCTTCAGGTGATGCACCCCCAGCCCTGATCCAGCGCAGGGTGGTCCCTGGGCAGCACAATACCAGGCTCTCTCTCCCCTTGGCTTTGCCACCCCACTCCCTTCCAGCTTCCTCGCACCACATTAGCTCCATGCCCTCGTACCTGCACCGATGCTCGCGGTCACCTGCCACCCTGAGAAACTGCCCTCAGAAAGGAGATTGTTCTCACTGTGCTCTCACTGGGTCCTGAAACTACAGGGAATCTGCAGGAGAGACAAGGACTGGTGTGGGCAGCAGCCTGGACTTGGGTTAGATTGAGTGTGCAAAGAAAAAAACCCTTATATTGAAAACTTTCTACACTGGAGTAAAGAACTGCATTATTCTAAAGGTAAAAATATGTTACTCTGTTTCCCTATTTGTCTCCTCTTTGATCATTTCTAGTGAGATTACTTTGTATATTAAAAAATACAGCCTTTCTAAAGCTTTTACTTTTATTCCTGTAGCTCTTTCTTCCACTGTTCCATTTGCAAAAAAAAATTTGAAACACAGAGAACCTCACACTATCAGATATCTGCGCTCCAAATATCAGAGAAAAAACCCCAACAGCTTCCACCCCACAAACATTCATATGTCAGTATGAAAAAGATCTTTCAGATGTGCTCTTTTTAGCAGGGTTGAGTTGGAGACTTGGTCTGAGTGACACGTCTTGTTTGTTATTACCTCCTTCAAGGCCTGTGTGTGTGCCAGGATGAGATCCCTGCTCCTCCACCTTGTTCCGAAGATGCTGAAATGCTTCTGAGAGCAGAGGATTGGATTGGACCAAATGCACCAGATGCAAGGATTAAGTATGAAATATAAACAGCAAGAATGTAGATCAGATCACATGAGAAAGCAATCTGTGTGCCAAGATAAAAATATAATTTCTCCTTTGATGCTTTCCCATGTAATTTCTGGGTTTGTATTTTAAATATTAATATTGTGATCGAGCACCTCAACTTTCTGCAAAGCAGGTATTAACTACCAAATATTTAAAAATTCTATTTCAGATGAAGGGGAGAGATAAACCCACTCCAGGAAGGACTTAGTTGTGCCAAAGCTGCTCTGCTTCTCAACATCTCTCTGGAAAAACTAAGCATTGATCATTATCACCACACCATCCCTCCTGATTTGCTTACTGTTCAAATTTCACAGTGGGATGCAATTAATTAATATGGGTTTACATGTGCTATGTTTTTAGACCCAGTATCTATTGACAGCCACTTGACATTAATTATTTGTATTATTGACCTCTTTGCATCATAGAAAGCTCTCTGGAGAAGAGCTTGGGAACGTGCCAGAGGTGGAGAGGCACAGTTGCTGAAGGCAGGTAGGGAGATGCTGCAGTTGCACTTGTGCAGACTGGGAGGGCAAGTATTGCAAAACTCATCTCAGGGTTCTTTAGTTATTGCTATTGTTTTCATCTGTGAGGCTCAAAATGGAAGAAAAGCAGCCTCAGTTGTTTTAAATCCTTGCTTCAAAGGCATAGTGTGACCCTACTGAGCTCTGAGTTGTGCCTGTGGCACAAAAGACAGTGAGAAACTTCCCTCCCTGCAAAGAGACGTGAAAAAGCAGCCCAGGCCACCCCAGCTAGGTACTCATGAGCAAGTGAGCTGAAAGACAACACCCTGAGGTTTCCAATAGGGATGCATACATACAAAATAAGCAAATAACAAGTCATATAAAAATCAGAACTTTGAACTTCAGAAACTGCACCCAGAGAGACAAAGTTCTAGTTGCAGGGACACAAATCAGATAAACCTGAGCACCACCTGAGCCGTAGGTGGAGCAGCAAGGCCCTCAGTGACAAAAACGGGGCAGGTACCAGTCTGAGGGCAGGTGATCTCCACAGGGATGCTACTGGACAGCAGCCAGGAGAGCAACCTTGATGTAAATTACATCAGTGTAAGACCTGCAGCTGAGAAGTCTCACCTCATAGTGCAGGAAGGAAATTAGCAGTGATGAAGCTTCCTTAGGCTGACCCTCAGCCAGATTAGAAAGCAAGAAAGGGAACATTAAGAGACCTTGAGGGCAGGAGTCAACTTGAAAAAAATTAAAAAGGTACAAAAATTTGTGGCTCTGGAGATAGACATTGGAATGGAGAGTGGTAGTCAAAACCTGGCTAGAAATTCAGAAAGTTGCAGGCCTTTGATAATATTTGAATGTTTGGTGTCGTGATTTACACTGTCGATATTGATCTCGAACATGTTTTTCACTGATTGTTTTTCAATTACTTTTTATTTAAAAAAAGTAAATCAAAATACTTGAATCCTGATTCTATTTAACCACAGAAGTTGTACAAACCTTTTCCTGAGAAAGTAGGCAAAATAGATGACACATATTGGACAGTAAGGAATGAAGGTATCAAAGAAACAAATTGCCCAGAGAAAATATTTCCTGCTCACCTGTAAGTGTTGAAGTTGGGGTGAGCATCCACCCAATGCTCACATGCTGCAGTGAGCTAAGGCAGGATGCTCACCTGTTTTTTTCTTGGCCTTATCCAGGCACTAGACCAAAGACAGGAATCAAATAAGAGAAGATTAAACCATTTCCACTCAGAGAAAAGTTCTCCCCTTAATTACATGAGCAATAATAAGAAACTCATCTTTTTCCTCTCCATACTGCATCATACTGTGCAGTAGATTTTAGGGAGGTGCAAACAGAGGAAACTTAATACCAATACAGGATGCTGCTTCCCAGCCAACAGCACACAGGCAGAGAGCCACCACTGCAGGAACCACTGCTCTCCAGGTCAGAGGAAGACACACCCATGCTTTTCATATTTATGGTTTCTTCTGTGATTCTGCAGCAGAAAACAGGAGGCGACTGCAGATCATGGAGTTGTTTAATTATAAAATTAATTAATTACCACCAGAATAGATTTAGAAGATTCAAGCTTTAACACCTGTCCTTAATCATTTATCAGTTACACCCCAAGAAATGCAGCAGCAGAGCCTCTATCTCCTTCCCACTAGGTGACTCCCCCTTTTGGGGGTTTTCCTTATCACGGTCAGACGTCAACTCACTCCTCTTCCTCTCATTTTGCTTTAAGCACACAATGCAACTCCCAGAGGCCTGCTGTTATCCTCCATACCCCAAACCCAACCTCCAAAGCTCCCTCTCAGACTGAAATGCACGTTTGTCTCTGGTGGCCTTGCTCCGTTTCGCGGCGTGCTTCGATTGCCAGAGCAGCCAGCTGGGGCAGTAAGTTAGAGAAAGACATCGTTCCCATAGTAACTCATTTTCTCTACCCACTCATTAGATTAACACATTTTAGATCAAAGGTAGACATGAAAATATCTCAGAAATGATAGTCCAAAGCTTTACTTAAATACAAACTAAATCCAGCACGCTATCTCAAAAAGCACTGCTTAATATCAGCGCATACATCTACAGCTGCAACGCCCATCGTGCTGTCCTGCCTCAAAGTTGCCAAAAGCATCGTGGATACTTCATTTTGTTGCTAGTTTGCAGACAATTGCTTAAGTACAGGAACAAACAGGTACTCCCCAGCTATCAGATCAGAGCTGCAACCAAGCGGAGAAGTTCACCCTCTCTGTGATCAGCTCTCGGTGCACTCAACATTCAGGCAACGTTTGCAACTTTGCTGCAGAAAAGGTCTGATTCACACTCCCGGTGGCAGCAAATCTCTTATTGGTTTCGCCTTCCCGAATTCAATTTTGTTACATTTTTAGTAGCCCAGCATGCATTGACTTAATGGAAGTTCAAGCCCAAGGAACAAATTCATGTGCCAGCACCGTGTGTCCAGAAAATACAAAAAGCCTTTGGGCTGCTTCTACTCCATCATCACACAGCAACTCTGCCATGCACCAGAAAGAGCAAAAAAAATCCTGATACTGCATGGACCTTTTCCCACTGGACGTTTCCAATAATACTTTCCTGTAAAATAGGCAGGATGCAGGGTTAAGGGATGAGAAACCTGGAGCTTTATGTAGCATTTCTTTTTCAGTTTTGGATATTTTATTTTTTTCCCTAAAGTGCAACTCTGCAGATGGAATAGGAGCCAATTCTTTTGATTCCCTTTCTTGTCATTCCTCTCTCCAAACTGATTTTATGGTTCTCAGGGGCCTTCGCCCATATATATGCATAGTTACACAACACCTTCAATGTATTCTGCTTGTGCAAATTGCAGTTGGTGTAATGGGTCTTGAACATGCCTGTAGTGTTACTGTATTGCAAACAGTAACCATGAGCTTGCTAAAAACACTGTCTTAATGCTTTGCTGAGGTCCAAATGAAGACTACTTCAACCTAACAACATAATTCAGAAGTCGACTTGCACTGGCATTTTCATGTCAGTGTCCCTTGTCCATTTTTGTCTGAGAAACAGGATTTTCCCAATGACAGCCTGCAATTTCACCAATCTGTTAGAATCACCAGGAACTGAACTTGGCTCTTTTTTTCTTTTTTTCTTTTTTTCTTTTTTTCTTCTTTTTTTTCCTCTACACCTCTCCTTATCAGAAATCTCATTTGTCAGCTGTGCAGCCTTGGTGCTCCAGCTCACCCCAACAACATCTCACCTACTTTTTCCTCGGTATAGCTCCTCACAAAAGTGCAATTTGCAGGTGACAAAAAATAATTCTCATCCCAGAAAATTGCCCTAGAGTTCTGTGCAAAAATTCATTCAAAAGGTGTGATGTATATTAAGAACTTAGATGAGCCAATGCTGTTCAGCATTCCTGACAGCAAAGTCAGTGCAACCCTTTTGCCTGGTGAGGTTGGGGCAAATGTTATGTGTGTCCCAAATAAGATCTCTCACATCAGATATTGTAATGCCCTCCCCTAATATCTTCACAGTATTGACTCAGGTTTTTTTTTCCTTCATTTCCTTTTGTCTCATTTGGCTCTCTGACAGCCCTTCCCTTATCTGCTTTACCCCTACAAAGAAAGGTATCACGGTACTCTAGGAAGATAGCTCACATCAACTCCACAGTGCTGGATGGTGCATGACTGGGTCTTTGCTTTTGTACTGGGGACTCTCTGCTGTTTTCTGTCACCTGGGGAGACTGAAATTCAGTCCTAGTTTTCAAGTAAACTGCAGATGAAAGAGACATTGCCTGCTTTGTTGTGCTGTAACCTCAGGCTAGAGATTTAAAATATATATGATTTTGGTCATTAAAAAAACTGTAGCTTTTTCCTGTCATTTATGTTCTCTATACTTTGTGCCTCATTAGAAACAGGAGAGGAATATAGGCACTACAACATGATGGAAATGCCAGCCAGCAGCCAGTACATTTTGAGTGTTGAAATGCACACAGTAAAATGGTAGTTGAATGAAAAGAACAAATAGGTTTGTTCTGTATTTAAACTACAGTAGTCAGAACAAAATCTCAGACTTTTAAAATGATGAAAGGAAGCCAAGTGATAAAGCTGGCTATGAATTTTATAAGTTCCTGCTACTTAATAGCTGTAGCCCACTGGATCTTTGCAAGAAAATATGTGCCAGCCATGCCACTACCCAGGCAATAATCATTCTCTGAGACTCATCTCCCTGTTTCTTTTCTATTGGCAGAGGATAACTGGTTAAGCTGCCCTTTTTCTACTGGGAAAAGCTAAATGCACTGCTCTCTCAAGGCAGGCAGGCAGGCAGCTCCTGGTCCGTGTGGCCACACAGGGAGGGAAGGGACATTTCCTGCTTTGAACTAAGTGCTGTTCCCTCAGGAAACAGTTGCTGCCTTCTCAGGGCACAGCAGAGGAGGGTCATACCTTTGATCATCGGATACCAAGGTAACATTGCCTGGTTTTTCTCTCTCTCCAGTCCGATATGTTGCTTTCCTCATTTTAAGTGTCCAAAAACAAGAGAAGAAAGATAACCGCTTTCCCCAAAAGAGAAGTCTGCAAGCACTCGTGCTTGTGTGAACTCTTTCTCTTACTTCTTTTCACAAAAGGAGGTGGCCAGCAATTAGAAGGCAGGCAGTGCTTTGGGAATAATTCTGCTATTCTCTCTGTTTTAGGTTATTTCAGAAGTTTCTGCTCAGTTAAATTCCCACAAACAGCAGATGGATGTCCTTTCAAGTCTGCCTCTGGACCAGACTCAGTGTCATTCATGCCTGTGAATAAGCGGTGCTTTCTACTTTGCAGGTAGAAAGTAACCTACTACACAGATTTTCAAGGTTAACAGAGCTCTTCAGGGACCCTGAGAATTTACTACAGAAGGTTAAACTCTGCTACGTTTCTGGGTGTCACAAACTCAGAAACACTGCTACACAGTGTGTTACAGGCTAAAGAGGAGGATACCATTCCCTGCTGTTTCTGAGGTGGTCATTTTTCAACCCTTACTCAAGGTGTTGGTGGGGCGAGCTGACCCAACCCCAAAAGAGCTCCGCCTTTCTCACAACTCCCAATCATTGCAAATACAGAGAAAACTCCAGCCGCCTCCTTTTAAATCTCTCTAGTTCCCTGCCAGCCTGACCTCCTGCAGCATGAACACTTTTCTATCCCCTGAGCCAAGTGATTTTACAGCTGGTTGGCAGGAATGGTGCTGCGTAGACCAGGATCCACTGCTTAGCCCTGGTGTCTGCACACACACGCTTGCAAAAAGCTTATTTCAGTGTCTTAACTTGTGTCACCAATTTGCACTTACTACAGCTTTACTTCAAAGTGCTCTTGGTCCTGTCACAACCTACTCATTTGTATCTCATGTTTAACTGCACAACTACACAGAGTTCCTAAGCAATCACAAGCATACACCCTTTTTTTGTTCTTTTGTGCAATTTTCTTTAATTTTTTTTTTTTTTTTAAAGTAGACATTACCTGAGCTGCTCCCAGTAGTTAAACCTGTCTCTGATTAAAATGTCATGCTCTGGTACATGCTGTTTGTGTTCAGCCCCTGGGATCCATCCACAAAGTCAGTCAATACATTGTGCAGAACACAGATTACAAGAGGTGCCACCCAGCCACCTTTGTGCATGCAGTTGCTCTCTCTCCCTCTGGCAGCTCTCCCAGCAGCCCTGCAGACGGCAGACACAGCACAAGGGAGAGCAAAAGTAGTTTATTGGCAGAGATGCTCACTGTAACACAAATTGCAGGCAGCTGCCTTAACACATCCTGACAAGGAAGCTCTGATTGGGCTTGACACCTACATGATATACAACTCTCCAACTATACAGATCCTGAGGGAGCACATCAGAGACCTGCTCCCCAGGAGAGATGCAGGTTAACATGCCAGGATTTAGCCAGCACTGCTGCTCCCTTGTTAATATAAACAGCAGCAACTTGCCTTAAAGAAGGAAACACAAAGTGACCTTCACTGTTTGGCAGTCAGCGGTCTTAAATCCAGCAACAAACACAACACAATACCTTACACGTCTCAGAACTGTTTTTAAAGAGAGCTAGAACATAATAGCTGCCTCCCCCACTATATCTCAATTTGCTCTTTGACTTTGGCTATTATGTGTTTTCTTGCTAAAGCTCCTGTGGCACTTTCCCCAGCTGCCTGATGCCTGAGGGCTGTGTCAGCTGCACAGCAGGTGCCTCCGAGGCACAGGCACGCTGTGAGCTGACACTGCAGGGTGGGGCACACAGCAGCCCCCCTCGAACGAACGTGTGTCCACTGCCCAGCTGAACGCCTTCGCTTCCTGAGGTTGCCAAGTGCTACTGAGCCAAACAGCTCCTCAAACCCTTACTCTCGTAAAAGAGCAGCCAAGTTCAACACGAGGGAGCTTCCCTGCAGATCAAGTAGAAAGATGCTGGCGACTTCAGCGAGGCAAGGATTATAACAGAGCAGGTGGCACTTGTAGGCTGGCTGTAAATGCCTGGCTGAAGCAGCCTGCCAGCATGCAGAGCAGCTCACCAAGCACCTCCATGAAGGAGTGAAGCAATCCTGGATGAATAACCTCCCACCGAACTGTCAGACAGTGATTGACTTTTCTGAAACCAAAAGGCGTTACAAAGGAAGTGCTTGAATTTTAGTTACCTGTTTATTAAAAGTGGTTTGAGCAGTGGCGAGCGATTTCAGGAGGTTTCAGGTGGTTGCAGCACCCAAAGGTGTTCTGGACCTTGGCATCGCTTCCCTCCACTCTTCCAACATCCAGTATTTCCTCTGTAATCGTTGCCTGTATCCTATCAGCTGGTTTTCATCTTTGTCTCTTTGCACTAATGATGTAAGAAAACATATTCATAGGTTGTGACACTCTTCTCCAAACTGCCAACTGCTGACCCATCCCTGCTGCTCCATAACTGTTTTAGATGAGACCAGACTTCTCATAATGACACAGTCCAGCTTTATCAGCTGATATCAGCCTTCTCAAGCAATAGATACTGATCTTTTCTTAAGCTGTAAATCTACAGCTGCCCAACATGTGACAGTGACATATATTGTAATATTGTGCTAATATTGCATTAACTCTCAGAACTGCTCTCCCATCCTGGAGAATGTGCAGTTGGCTGGTGACAAGTGTCACATTAGGAACCTCGACATTGCAGCGGACTGCAAAGCTCTGCTCTGACCACATCTCCTCAGAGGAGTCTGGCCTTTGTCCACCACAGAAAATCACAGCATCTCCACGCTGTGATCCAGCTGACAGAACAGCTTCCTGCAGGGAGATACCTTAATCGTGTTTCTCAAGTTCAGCCTGACAGCTGGTAACACACACAGGCCCACTTGGCATTCACCTTCCACTTAGCACCACGAGAAACCTGACGGCTGACACAGATGACAGGAACTGCCAGCACGAGCCATCAGCTGAACAGTACTTTTATTCCAAGTCACCCAACGCACAGTACCTTATAAAAAGTCTCTGATTTAGGTCTGTATACATATATACAGAAAAGCATTTCTGCCAAGTACCTCATTGGATTCCTGTTTAGTTTTGGATGAATGGAGGGAAAAGGGATAGACAGGCTCATGCAAAAAGAGCATTAGGAAGCTGTCAGCTTCCCCTCACTATGATTCACGTGGTCCTGAGACACAAGGTAAAATTTTACATTGAAGAGTAATACAGCAAATCAAGATGTGCTGTACAAAGTCATTTATTTTTGCTCTTCTGTTGCTTCTCAAGTGACAGTCACTTAATAAAATTTTTGGGAGCTCTGTGAACAAATGCACTAAATATACAATTACATCCATGTTATTTCTGGTGCCATCACATCCATGCTATTGCTCTTAAGGCCTCTCATCACAATGGGACCAAGCATCTTTCGGGTATGTGCTAATACGTTATAATTGTCTCCCTGATAAGTAAATTATGCATAGGAAGGCAGCTTTTGAGTCAGATTCTGTGTTAACAGTCATTCAACTTCAGAAGAGGAAATTTCATTAACTAAAACATATTTCAAGGTAAAACTCAGGTTGAAAAGACATAAATTATTTTGATGGTCACTTGGACAGGTCTGAAGCACATTTTTAAATAAAAGGCAAAGTACTTCTTAATCTTAACAATCTTCTTGTTTATCAATCACCAGAAAGAATAAATGTGTGACCCAAAAAGCACTTGTTTGGCCTTAACCCCATAGTTTGCCATAATCGATATATTGTAATATATTGAAGAAACCACCTTGGGTATCTGGGATACATACTTTGAAAGAAGGAACTCCCTGCAGCCTTATTAAATGTTTTAAATCCTGATTTTCAATTGAGAACATTTAAATGGGATTTTACCTAGCCAAAAGAGCAAATTTAATTCTGCTACTGAAGACTTTTGTCCTTAGGATTTTGAAGTTCTCCACTATACTACGAAACATCCAAATAAATCATGGTGGAGAACCTTATTGTTGTTGTTTGGGGTTTTTTTTCCTCCAAAATGTGCAAACACAAACACCAAACATCCCCTTGCCCCTTAACAAAAGACAAAGAGGAACAAAACCGCTGCCTTTCCCTCTGTGTAAATGGAGGAGAGCCCAGCTGTGCTCCACATGGGGAGCTGCGTGTCAGCTGTGTGGCTGGGAGGCTGTGCATCTTTGTGTCACACCTTGCTCTGCCCTGGGCCTCCTGGGTGGCCAGGGACACACACTTCTCACTCAGTTTTACAAAACAGCATGGGAGTCAATGTCCCTTATCAAAGAAGAAACTTTTGATCAGTTGACAAAGAGTCTCTGTTTCAGCACGTGTGAAACAAGAGTTCATATTGCTGCTGGGCTGGTAGGCTCTACATGGCCGCATTTTTTGAAAAAAGCCTGAGGTACTTCCTTTCTAACACAGGAAAAGCCCTGCTCCAGCAGAAACTGCCTTTCCAGGGCCAGGATGCTGTGCTCAAAAATGCCAGCTGCCACCTACCACTGCTGGAGTGCAGTGCTAAGCCTGTGCTTTCTCCTGTGCCCGGACTCGCCTTCTGCTGGGGAATACAGGGAAAGTCGCAATCTCGGGCTGACGCTGAAAGGTTACGGAGTTGTCATTGCTCCAAATCAACTCTTGCCCCATCTGCTTCCCTAGCATCTGTTCCCATAGCAGTTCCTGACTCCCTCCAGTGAAGGAAATTGATCTGCTGCACACTGTCGGTACGGAAAGGATGGGAAAGGAGGAAGCAGAACTGGCGCTGTACCAAGCTCATAAGTATTGTGCAGGCCTGTTGAACAAATCTGTTCTGCACAGGGCACAAATCACTGGCAGTGATGAAATTTTTACCTACCTCAGAGATCCCTGTGGAAGTGCCAAGCACGTGTTTCACTCTTCTGCTTCCTGGACAGGGTAGCAGTGGTACGTGACTGCACTGGGAGGAATAGTCACCTAAAGTCATTTGTGAATACAGTAACATGTGACTTACTAAAGAGCTTGGGACATTTTGATTAGGCCTAATAACCTCACACCTTAACAGATGCCATAAGTATGTTTACAGGGAAAAAGAGCAGAAATGTAGGGTTGCACATGAACAGCGATAAAGGGTAGGGAAATGTAGGAAGAAGCAACTAATTTATTAGTAATTGATATTAAAGAAATATAGAATAATTTGAAATACAAAATTAAACAATCTGATTGCAGTCAGGAACCAGCTCATGTTTTAAAAAGGTATGTGAACTTCCAAATGCAGACAGGTAATAGTGTCAAGATTGCACAATGAAAATGATAAGAAAAGGCAAAACAAAGCCAAGGTCCCACACTTCGATTCTGCTCACCAGAGCAAATATAATATCCTGGCACTCAGCAGCAAACTGTGGTGACTGGGATCCTAGTTGATACCTTTGTAAAGTCAGGGGATCAACTGTGACGTTCTGAGCACTAGGCAGCAGCAGCAGACAGTTCAAACATCTGAACAAACCCTTCTTTCTTCCAAGTCTGCTAAAGATCTGGACCTGCAATCCCCCAAATTGTCATTAAATAATTTAGTCTTTCCTTTCAATTCTCAACCAGGAGAACAGGCACCGCATTTAATTAGTGTCTCAATTATCATTTAAATGTTTGCTCATCAAGTTCAATAAAGATCAAGCGGCTGAATTTTGAGACAAGTGGCTGTGTCATCAGTGATCTCCCAAGGGGTGACTTATTTAAAGGTTAGAAATTCATGCAAAGAGTTCTAAAAAGCACTTAATCAGTATAAATTCTTTTGGCTGCAGACCCTGCCCTTGTGAGCAAGTGTCCAATCCATCTGACCTTAGTGGATTAGGATGTATTTCATGTGTCACAGGAACAGACTGGTCGTAAGCTGCACTCACGAGCTTCCAAGAGGTCATGTCTCTCTAAAAATATTTTCTACCAAGCAATTGTACTACAGAAAATTAGCAAATGATTCACTAAAATAACCTAACTGCTGAAATAAAGAAAGGTGTGCAGCTGCAACTTCAAATAGGTGTTCTAGTGGCTAGAAATCTGTTTCTCAAAAGAAACAGTCTTAGATTTGCTTGATCTCTGTCCAACCACCAGTCATCAGCCTATTCTATGAAATGTTTGTCTCTAATCACTGGAAGGAAAGGAATGAAAGCAATGAAAAATCCCCAAACTTATCACACCTTTTTGAATTAAGATGCAGCATTTGTGCTTTTATCTCTGGACTGCCTACAAAGTCTGGTACTTAAAGAAATGTACAAATTTCCTTCAGCTTAGGCATTTGCAGCAGCTTTGGAAATGAAGAGAGCAGAGTTCTTGAATTTCATAAGCAAGATACATAAGGAATTCTTCCCACAAAGCGGGCACATTATTTGAAAACCAATTGAGTACTGGAAGATCAATGCCAAGATATTCCAAAATGTTGCCTAGAACTGGAATATGTAATCATTATCTGCTCTCTCCTTCCCCAACAAACACCCATACAATAGTGACAGTTGGGTGAGCAAACATAGTTAACCTTTCCAGAACATTTTTCCATGTGAAGAGGGAAAAGGAAACCAGAATCTTGTCAGTCCCTAAGACTGAATTGTTGGAAGTCAGAGGGAAAGGCAGGACATGGCACAGGGCTAGCAATGACAAAAAGCTGAGTAGACCAAAAACACGCACCTGATCCCAACGCAGCATACACACCACGCTGCAGAAGGAATCAATAACCCCAAAGATCACTGCCAGGGCACCCGAGCAGAAAGTCCCTCCACAGCCCTGGCCTTCTGGTCTGATGCAGTCTCTAAGCAGACACACAACTGCAGAACTGAAAGGAAGAGATGTTCTGCCATATGAAGCCACCATTTTTCCCTACAGCATCCCATCTCCAGCCACAGCCAACGCATACTGTTTCAGGAGAAGTTCTACACAAGGGAATTAACTCTTGAAGGCAAGCACTTGAAACCCTGAGCCTGGGTGACCTGACCCTTACATTAACAAAGTGATTCAATAGGTAAAGGCATGCCAAAGGGCAATACATCAAAGACTGTTTCACTTGGAGCCATGAAGCAAATGGACCTTCAGCCACTGGATTTTGGTGCATTCTTATATCAGGCCTCTCACCTTCTTCCAATGACAGCACTGAAGGACTTGCCAAGTCTCATTGTAAAGCTTTGCATGTCACTCTAAATTACCTAGAGCACTGTTGTGCTGGTCAGCACAACTGGAACACTGAACCACAGGCAGGATAGCTAGCTGGGCAAACAGTCTTCACATGAAGGCAGAACCATCTTCCATGGTGTTTCACTTTTCATTTTTCAAAATCCTGCTGGCCTCTAGTTGCCCCAGGCACTACCTGAGAGCTCCAGCTAAAGATAGGACTTCCCAAGCTACTTCTATTGTATTCTAGCCTACTGCTTTCCAAGGCAGAGTATCACCTGTTGAGCAGACCCTTGTGCTCAGTTCCCACATAAATGTATTACCTCACTGTTGGCTAAGTCAACAGGCTTAGCCAAAAATCACCAAAGCAGTCATACAAGTAGACAGTCTTAACTAGTGCCTCAGAAGCCTCATATTTAGTTTGTTAGTCAGTGATTTGCAAGGTATACATTGCCTCAGATTTCAAATCATTGGCAAAATGGCAGAAACATTCAGCAATGCTGAATCCATTGCCAGAAACTCACAAACAACCTCCCATCAACAAGTATGTTGAGGTATGCCAGCAAGCAGACCAGTTCTGAATTTATCCATTTTTTCATAACACCTTGTATTATCTAAGTAAGGCATTTTTGTTTTGGAGTTTTTGTCCGAAGCCAAAAATCAGATGTCATATGGCATTTATAGCCAGATGTCTCAGAGAAACCCAAGCAAACCATACCAATTCAATTTCTTTTGTTCATCAGATATGTAATCCTACAAAGCAAAAAACCTAATTTCACCAAGGCCATCAATGCAGGATTCAGATTTACCTCGATAGTCCAAGCCTTATGGACAGAGTTCTAAATCAACTGTTTCGTTAAACTATTCAGCTGCTGAACTAGCTAATCCACAGTTTCCACTCACCATTTCACATTTATTTACTACCACAAGCTTTACCTTTTTCAAGATGAGATTTTTTTTAGCTGTCTGCAACCAATTATATGTATTGCAAGCTTCTGTCATAGACTTTCTCCTCAGAATTTTGCCATTTACAAAAGAGGCTTAAAGATCAGCAATCAAACTCCAAAGTAATATGGCTAAGGTTACACTTTATGCTAATGATATTAAACAAAAACAGGTTGGCACCAACTGCAACGATGACATGAAATAGGGGCATGCAAATAATTGATTTCTCAGATTGGTTGCTAACTTAACAAATAATATATTCCCCCAGTTAGAAGGATTGTACCTTTGTCTTTAAAAAACCCAATAAATTAAGACAAGTAAGTTAGTTTTGTTGGTGCTGAAATGAACTGCTGTTTCCATGTTGATGATTTTAACCCATACAACGCAATTGAAACGCCACAAGCATTATTCACCAAAGAAAGGACAATTTTGTCACCCCAGTGCTTTGTGGCATTGTCTGCTCTAATTTCTAGGACACTCAGGGACCAATAACCTCTGAACTAGATGAAGGACCGTAAGGTGCTGGGCTGTGGCACCTCTCCAGCTCAGGCAATTACCAGCTGGCATAGGTGTGTACAGGGGAGGAGAGAAAGATTTTCCAAGGTGAAAAGCAGCACACCAAGGATTTTACAAACTTCTCACAGAGAAGTCTGCACCTCTAACTCTTTTATTTGGTGTTGATTCATTCAGTGATTTAAGAGTTATAGATCCATGAGTCAGTTCCCAAACATTTCAGGTCGAGGTTATCATTGAATCATAGCCTTTGTCAAATGCCCTGTCTCACTTTTCGTGCAGCATTTTTCTTTCCTACTGTTGTTTGTATTGTTGCCTGAGCACTGCAAGCAAGCCTCTCAGTACAAGAACAGCGTAACTTTCCCACCTCTCACTGCACAGAAATAATTTTGCCTTCTTTCATCCCCGTGTTTGGTGATTAACATAGAGCTCATTCAAGACTGTCAGCTTCTCATTTCTAAGCAGGAATTACTGCAGAGATGGTGGAAACGCATAGTGGTGTATTTAGAAGACAAGAAATACAAGCAGTACAAGCTAACCCCTGCTAGACAAATATTTGAGCATTGCAATCCTCAATGTTGTCTTAGATAGCATTTGAAAATTAAATAAAAAAACTGTGGGAAGAAAACAGGCTGACACATTCTTCCCATCTTCCCCGTGCTACAGCTTAACCCTCAGCCTACCGCTTAAAAGTGCTCTTACCCAAGCAGAAATACCACAAAAAAACTTCCCAAAGGCAAGATCAATCTGCAGTCTGAGGCAGGGCAGAAAGGGAGTGCCCTCTTTGGGTGCAGCCTGGCTCCTGTGCCTCCTGAAAGGGTCTGTGCACAGGGTGCTTTTGGTTTGCATCTGGGTCATTAAGCCTGTTACCTCCTAGTAATGATGCAGGAGCAGGTATGCAAACCATCCAACTTCTCTTTAGCAAGAGAACAGGCTTATCTCTGCTGCCTTTGCTCTAAGGGCAGGCAACACAGTTTCGGTTGTAGCCAGGAATAGGTATTTCCATCTCATCCTGGCACAATTCAGGGTTTAAGCCTTAAACACACCTCACAGAAGGGAGATAATAAATAATGCAACATCCTCAACACTCTGTAATTCACCTGCTGTGTGAATATGTGTGCTTAGGAAGTGAACTCACCGCCAGGAAGACTGAGATCCTGTGAGACTTTTAACACAGAGTACAGACATTTTGGGATAACAGGTATTAAGCTCCCAAAGGAAAAGGCAGAGTGCACCATGCCAGCCCACCTGTTCATTCAAAACTGCTTTTGAACAGAAAGCTGGCTGCCGCAAAAATCTCACCCTAAATCAGGAGAAAAATAATTATCTTGATTAGTCACACGTATTAAGGGTGAATACTCATCTCTTGCTTAATGCATCCTCCCTGTCACTGTTGTTCTGTACTACCGAAATTTCTTTGGTCCTTTCTCTTTTATAGGTGCATGTCTTACTGATGAAAACCTCTAGAATCAGCACATTTCCTTCGGTAGAGCTCAAAATATTTGATCAAATGAGACTGGTTTCAATATTCTTATTTTATGTGTAGAGAAAACAGAGGCAGAAAGAAGTGATCTCTCAGCTTGAAAGAGAGCTCAGGGTCACTCAGCTCTGCCTCACTTCAAGGAGGCCAACCCAGCACCGTCTCAGCCCCCAGGCTGGAAAAAGACACTTCTGTCTGTCCCCGTGGGCTACAGCAGAGTCTCTTTCCAGGCTCACACCAACCTTACTTATCAGCAGCCGCCCATAGTTGAAAAATCCAAATATTAGTCCTTGGAAGCAATATCTTTGAAAGGGTAGAGAGAACAGATGCCCATGTGTTACAGTTCTAATATAAATATCAAGTCCATTGCTTCTGTTGCCAGGCATTCTGGTTGTGACTTCAGTTTTCCCACAAAGAGAGTGCAGAAGCAAAGCACAGATGGGGAAATATTAGTTAAACCACCAAAAAAAAAAAAAATTGCTTTCTTTCTGCGAAGGGAAATGGCATTTTTAGAAAACACAAATGTAGTTCCAAGCTAAGTGGTTAATTTTTTTTTTAAATTCAAATGGAGTGGCACATCAAATTTGTAATTAGGATTTAAAAGATGCAAAGTCAAGACAGCAATCCTTCTGGCTTTTTCTCTGATAATTGCTTTTAGAAAAATCAATATATATTTTAATATTCATGAAATAAGAGGTAAATCCTAGAATAAGGGTTGAATCTGTTCCTGCTTCTCTAGAAAAATTTATCACATGGAGGAATCACTCTGATGAAATCTAAAAATCAAAAAAATATAGATTTTTTTTCTAACTCCTTGAAAGAAATGACAACTATTTTCTAAAAGCACTCAAGAGCAAAAATAGGATTTTTCTGGGTACTTTTAAAAATTTATTTTTTTTTACATGAGGTTAAGTTCACTTGAATTTTCAGTCTTCAAGGTGATCTATGTATGGTTAGAAGTCTTCTGAAAATATATAGAGTCACATATAAAAATTTTAAAGGTGCATCCCACGGCGTTTGTGAGAATAAAAATTTTCTCTAGTCTGAAGAAAACCACTGGATGGTCATACCCAAAGATTAAACCCTAGAAGGGACTGAGAGACACATTCTAAAGGAAAAAAATGGGGCAAGCAGCAACACATTGGTAAAGAAGCAGCTTTGATAAGTATAACCAAGACATGCTACTTATTTGCAGACTCCAGATGTTCAAGTTCTGCTGCCTGTACATGGAAAAAGTATGTTTTACACTTTCTGTTACCCTATGGCCTTCGCCTCACTGGACAACAAATTCCCAGCAACAAAAAAGGAATTTTGAAGTTACAAGACTGCAGCCTCAAAGAACAAGTGGAATCAGCAAGCAAACAAAAGGCTAGGAGTGTAAGTAGAAAAAGAAAATTAAAAGTTAGGACCTAAAAAGGAAAATTGTCATCGGCAGATGTGTTAGAATATGGAAGAAATTTGTCAATATTTGTCAACAGGAGGCAGTGAGTGCAAACTGGAATACGGCAGATTACACTCAAACAGAAAAAATAAAATTGCTTTACAGTGAGGGTGGTCAAACACTGGAACATGCTGCCCAGAGGAGTTGTGGAGTCTCCCTCCTTGGAGTCCCAGTCCTGGACAACCTTCTGCCTGAGCAGGGGAGGGGACTAAATGGTCTCCAGAGGAACCTTCCAACCTTAACCTTTCTCTGTGTGAATTTGTTTAATGGGTAAGATCATACCCATAAGGCAGCCCTGTTGCAGGCTGCCTGCCTTAGTGCAGTGACTCTGGTCCAAAGAATAGACACCTACTGCTTCCAAAGCTCATTTGAACTGCACTGACTCCACCTCATCCCTTGAGAAAGCAGCAAAAGAAACTTTTTTTCCTCTCATATTGTTTACTGAGGTCCTAGGCTGACTGCCAAACTCCCTAATTTCTTTTCAGAAAGTGAATCAAACAGACTTGTAACTCTAACCCTTCCCAAGTCTGGGGCAGCAAGCTGTCATCAGTGTGACGAGCAGGTTTACGTCACTGGTCACTAAGTCTTTGTCTACTCTGTGAGATTGCTCAGAAGGCGATTTGGTATCAAAAAACATGACTATGTTAAAGAGTTTTCACATCACTCTTTAAAATCTCAGCTGGGCCTAAAACAAATCCCAGGAGTCAAGCAGTAATTACTGTCTTTTTCTGTTGAGTTGAGCTAGTTTTGGATCACTGACCAACTTGTCATGTTTTCCTTTCATAAGAAAGAAAGAAAAGAAACAAATGAAATTAAAGGAATCAGTCTAAAAGAGAAGATAGATCCTGTGAGCTAAGTTTATTTGGCTGTCAAAGATCAGACACTAGCAGTACATTTTATATGTAGATTTGCTTCAAAACCTGCCCTCTATCCAAACATGTCCCCAGTAACCTAGAGAAATCAACTGATAACACTGACTGTCTCAGTGGGGAAAAAAACAATGGAAAGAAAAGAAAATGTACTTCTTCTAATTATTAATTATGAAAGCTTACAAAGTCACCCAAGTTGTCTCTTGTCAGATGTCCAGGAGATAAAATGTTCCTTTAAATCTTGTTTCTTTTTCTGAGAAAAGCTTAATGAGTGTGATTTCAAAATAAATACTAATGCTTTTATTGCAAGTTTATTTCTAAGTATGAATCACCAGCAGAAAGGCAGCTTGAGAGATTTTAAGGGTAGGGGCTGAAGGCAATGACAGCCCAGCGTGCACTTGCAAATGGGAGGACTAGAAATCAAAGCCTTTGCCCTCTGCTTCATGGCTTGATTGACTTGGCAATTACACAGGCCATTGCCCTGGGCTGCTACGAACTTTCTTCCACAGCACTGAGCCTTATTTTTTTAAGGGTTTGGATTCCTGATCAGATGATTTTTTTTTTTCCAATAAGCACCCCTTTTCATCAAGGAATGCCTGACATATAGAGAGGGAGGTAGAAGCAAGGAAAGAGAAATTATGTAGGAGTAAATTATAAGTGTCCAAGAGCAAATTGACAGTGCTTGTTCAGGTGGAAGAAAATCATATTAAACACTCACCGTGTTCCAGAACATCACAGGGTGACACATTGCAGTGTTTTATCAAGGTATTGCATCTTTTCTCAAACCAAACAAACTCATTGACTTTCCATTGTTCACAAACTCATCAGCCACATTGAAGGCCATCAGTTTGGATTTAAAAGCCAGTGAATTGTTTCTGCTCGCTCTGTACATGGTCTGGTCTCGCCTTTTAAGATACAACTTCTGCACAGAAATTGGAGGTCACATATTCAAACGACTGTGCTGCAAGTGAAAAAAAAGATACACAGATGCATTAGCAGCCCAGGTACTCAAAACGAGGAGAAGAAATGCATTTTTATTCCACGTGTGTCACTAAGGGAAAAAAAGGTTTCTGAGATTCTCCAGTAAGACTTTGCTACAAAAATACTCCAACATTCTGAAACTGATTACAAAGGAACACACATTTATTAATCAATCATACTCCTTCACAGCCAAAATGAGTGCCATAGGCTGATGTGCTTATCGACAATTGAAACAACAACAGCACCAAGAATAGATAACTTTCATCTTCCCTTGTGGTCCATTTTGAAGCAATTAGACATTAATGC
The DNA here is from genome assembly GCF_022539395.1 of Myiozetetes cayanensis. Classification (NCBI taxonomy): domain Eukaryota; kingdom Metazoa; phylum Chordata; class Aves; order Passeriformes; family Tyrannidae; genus Myiozetetes; species Myiozetetes cayanensis. Next base: position 16,425,642 of record NW_026087742.1, read on the forward strand.
TTCCTAATGGCACCCACAATCTGTTTGCTGCTCTTGCATGCTTTGACAGCTTGGGATAGGCAGAGTTGAATTTTTTTCCTCATTGAGTGAATAAGGAATGTTTTAACTTCTATGAATGAGATGCAAACTCTTATTTTAAAGAATAGAGTAGCATTTAAATTCTGCTCGCAGGCAGTTGAAAAATTAGATACTGTACTTTCCCAGTTCCACTGAGAACTGAGGACAGATGCTTCTCCTTTCCAACAAAGTGAAGGAAATTGCTTTGGGCAGGCCGCTTGCTAGACCAGGGCTCTCTGTGTCCTGATTAACCACTGGCTGCATCAGTCTGGATATCATTTTAGAGGCCAGAGCCAGGGGTGTGAGGGTGTCCTGCTGCCAGGTGCTGACAAGGTGCTGGGCAGCCTCTCCAGCCTCTGGTGGCCACAGAACTCACAGCAGTGGTGGGGGCATGGAAGGGCTTAACTACAGATAAGGCTTAACCTACAGACTCTTATGTCCCTCCTCCCTGTATTCTGCCTACTGTGATAACCATCACACAAGGCAAGCAAGAAGGGCAGGAATGGGGAACAATCTTCATGATTGTTTAAAACAAAACCACAACACACATGTCCCAAGCCAGTCCCAAAACAGTACCTACTGATTCACAGGTTGTGATTCACAGTCAGCCCATGCCCAAGAAGACTGTAGACTGGCAGGGACATAAGGATGAGCATGAAGCTCCTGAGAGCTCCAGTGACCATCCGACCTACAGCTCCAGTCCCTCTGGCTCAGCTGCCACACAACATTCTAGGTAGCTGTTGATCACATTTACCACTAAAAGACTGACCACCTTTTAATCTTTCCTGACACAAGGGAGACAAGCATTAATTTCTGTGACCACCAGCCTTTTCTCCCTACCCTGGCTCCCTCCAGCCCACCTCTATCTTCAGGCCCAAGGACACCCTTTTGGCTTGGCCAAGCCCCTGGTGCCCTGCTGTCCCAGACAGGTTCCCTGGGCATCACCTTGTGGCCCCTGATGGAGTCCACTGCTGTCCCCAGCTCAGGACCCCCCTCACACTGGGGCAGCCCTGCTTCTCCTGCACCCTCAGAGCAAGGTCACCACTGTCTTCCCTGCCTTCCAGCAGGCCACTGCACCAGGAGCAGACCATCAGTGAAAGGGAGACAGCTGCTGTTAGACTTACTGCTTTGGGAAGCCCACCCCTTCCGCCATAGGATCATCATCACCCCTCAGTGTGGATGACTTATTCACCTACTGAAATGGGCAGCCTACCCACGGAAAAATACTTTTTGCTTTGCTGTGGCATGAGCCACCACTGATACAGCTCTCAGCACGTGGCTTCGTTCTGCTTCCAAAATATTCCCAACCGCCTGTCATTTCACACTCTCCTGCCTTCGTCTTCCTCATCCTCCCTATTATTTCTTTGGCATTTGACACCTTGTCTTCTTCTTCTACAAAGAAGTACAGCCAAATTGCATAAGCCTGTTGCATAAATCCCAGCTGCAAACCCCAAGATGCCTGTCATGATGCCTTGTTTCTGGTATTCTCTTCCCTCAACACCCCTCCATCCGCCCCCGACCCCCTGATGTTCTCTAGCTTTCTAAATCTTCAGACGAGCTATCTTACTATCATTTTCCCCCTGATGTAATGCCAAAGGCCAACTACCTTGCCAGGTTATTAATGGCAATTATTACAATTACAAATTCAAGAAGAATTATTTTGCAACTAAATTAAACATCTAAAGTAAGGGCAAGTACATGTGACGAATACCTAAGAGCTGTCAAATCTCTGCAATTAGTACTCTGTTCAGAGCTAAAGGAAAAGCCTCTGAAGCAGCACTGAATTACAGATCTTTGTGTTCTTTTATTACAATTTTTCATTGTGAAATTGGAGAGGATATATAGCACACAAGAATGACCAGCTCCAAGGCTTCTGTGTGCATTCACTACACAAAATCTGAAACTTCAAAAAACTTATGGCATGTTTACCAACCCCGTTAGAAAACAACAGCCTTCGTTTCCATCTCGGTCAATTTGTGTAAAAAATCAAAGTAATGAAAACAACTGTGCTGCAATCAAACTTACTTTATTTTTTACATTCTCTGTTCCCTTCACCTTGTTTAAAGCAAGAACAAAAGGCTTTCAGCCAGGGCTTCAGCGTGCATGCCCAATCATGAAAGACAAGTACTTCTTTTATCAGCAACGTATTGATGAGTAGACAAAGCTACCATTTTATTTCCCCTGCTAAGGTGGAGTTAAAGCAGTGTATCCATCAGAACTGCATACAACCTCTAAACTAGCCAGGCAGTGGGATCAAAACAAGAAGCAGACATGACTCTCCATCTTATGGCATTTGTTCAAAGCCACACTTTTTCTTCCTCCACAGAGCACTTTGTAAAAACACGTTTCAGAGGCTGCTGAAGATGCAGCGTGACAAATAAACCAAGTAACAAGGAAGCTCCATGGGCAAAGTCATTCATGCTAAACAACCTTTAGTCCCCTGTTTGACAGTTAAGGATGTGGAGCTGCACCAGATGGGATAGAAATTTCCCCCCTGGGATCAGAGGCATTTGTTCATCAGACGTTTGTGCCAGCACAGAGGAAGCCGTGCCAGGAGAAGACATCATGAGCATTTGATTCGAGCTGCAGCGCTTGTCTCAAGTGCAGGCAGCATTTCTTTACCCTCCTGTAAGTGCTGTTTCAGCAGCACTGTAAGGACTTGCAAATTAGACAAATAGTTCCTGCTAAAAGTTGTCTTAATTTTCCTCTTCATCTTTCTGAGCTGGAATCTCAAGCAGTGAAAGAATATTTCAGGATAGTAGCTGTGAGGTCAGTTTTTAAGTGTCATCCTTGTTATTGACCTTTCCATATAAACAGTGGAATCATAGAATATCTCAGGTTGGGAGGGACCCATAAAGACCACTGAATCCAACTACATTTGATATATCCATTGGATGGATTCAGGTCAATCAGGTGATACATGTATTAGTATACAAAAGTTAGGCACACAATAAAATAAACCATCTAAATGATTTTCAGTCTGCAGGGAACACCTCTGGCTAGACAGTGTTGGCTGGAGTTGGGAAACCCACATGCCAGGAAGAAAATAAACAAGTGTATTCAATTAAGAGCAATCCTAAAAGCATAGCTTTTATAATTAAGGTATTATAAAGGAAACCCAGATTCTTCAGAGATATAAGAAATACTTAGAATTCCAGTGCTGTTTGTCTGCCAGTCAATTCTCAATAGAGAATTTTCCTGTCAGCCAAGTTTAAAGGCCTGGGCTCCAGACAAATTGACTGCTCATAAAAAGAATATCCATTACATCAGAATTTTTTGCTGGATGCTGAGCTTTGACAGGTTGGAGAATGATGTCCCCGCAGAGTCAAACCATGTGTAAGAACAGAGCCCATATGGCTGCGTTGCATTGTTCTTCTTTCTCTCATCTCTCTCAACAGATAATTTCCGAGCTCAAATTTGCTAAGATGGCTAAACAGAAAGAAATCCTGCAAAACTTGCCATCTCCAGCCTTACTTAAGTTCTTCAAAGACCAAATTGATACTTGGACTCAAAAGACTTCTTTCAGGTCATAGCTTTTTAAGGAAAACTTGGCTTTCTGCAAAAAGAACTATACTCCATCTCACACTTCTTACCTGGTTATTATTCAGGCTTGTTAGCATGAGGACTTCCTACAGGCTTTTATAGCCTGCTAAAACTCCCAATATGCATTATGGCCTTCACACATTAGAGCTGCACAGTACTGTTAATAACAGAACATGGAAGGGTAATTTACTGACAAATTACTATAATTGAATACACACAATCCACTAACCATGTTTTAAGAGAAAAATGCATTACATATAAGAGAGAAATATCATTTTGTGTCGTAAGAAGGGACTGAAGCCAGCAAGGCAGAGATAACATCACCTATTAATTATAGCTATTCCAGACAGACTCCTTCCTGGCTTGTTTTTAACTTTCATTAATGTAGACTCCACAGCTATGCCACTTTCATTGAGGCTTTGCTGCCTTTATCATTAGCAAGCTTTACCTAAGTCCTGAACCTCCTGTGTTGCAGTATATGCTGTGCACCAAGGACATGAAGGAAAAAAGTAAAATTCCTTTATATGGCAATATCCTTTTAGGTATTTGAAGGCTACCATTAGATCAATCCCTCTGACTGATCTTTCTCTTTCTGAAAGTGTGGTGCTCAGATCTTTATACAGTACTTATGTTGCAAAGTTGAGACATGAGCTAACAGTAAACATCTTTATAGATAATACTTCCAGTTACACTACTGACTATTACATCTTTGCTGCAATTAGTGTGAGCGAGAACACAACAGGTCTGTGTAGCTGGAAATCAGATCTCGTGGTATAAATTAAATTTAAAAGCTCTTAGCCTCACAGTTGAAAAGGACTCTCAGTATTACAGCAAGATGATTCATTAATGCTCTCTCTTTGTGTTGGAGAGAGATGACTTCCAACAGTAAAGACTTCCCAGATTTTTTGCCACTGGTTGTCACACTACTGGGATGGAATTATAAGAAGTACATCTGATTTTTTTTATACTGTGTTCAGCAACTATTATGAAAGGAAAATCCATGTCTTAAGGATGTTTCTGATCAGACACATCCCCAGAGGTCTCCAAGAATCATGACTATTGCTTACTTGGCATCTTTACCTTCAGAAAATGAGGTGGGAAAGAGAAGCAGCCCCAGAGCTGTTAAGCTAAGTGGATTCTCTTACAACAACACAACACAGCAATGGAACTGTGGATAACCAAACTACCCAGGTACCACAAACCAGAAAGAATTAATCACAAAAATTGGCTATAGAGCAAAACAGATCCAGCTTCTCAGCCAAAGACCAGGAGGTATTAAAAAAAAAAAATCAAAACTACTACTATAAAGAACAATGAAAGCATTTCTGTTAATCTATTCCCAACCACCCACCCCCTAGTTACAGATTTCTCAGGTTTCTCAGAGAATTGGCTACTGAAATCAAACAGATGACACAGTTTCACAGTGATTACAGTGGCACAGTGTGCCAGTTTCCCTCTGTCCCTTCACTGACGTGCCCAGTAACTGTCATCTCTTGGAATTTAAAGCCAAGGGTCACTCACATAGTGGAATGCACTTCATGTCTTTCAAAACATCATTAGGACATAATCACTCATCATTTCCAAATAAATCAATCATACCTCCAAGGCTGAAGACTTAATGCTATACTTTATGCCTAACCACCTCCTCTAAAACAGACTCTCTCTCCAAGAAACTGTCTGAGGGAGGAATATATATCTATGTCAGACCAGCTTCCAAGTAGTACTGAGTTCATTAATTCCTGTTAAATTTTCCTTTATGTTTTTCATAAGTGTTTCTCCACTTCTTCCCTTTGCTCAGATTCACTAGGCAGATTATCGTGACCCAAAGCTCTAGCATATAACCCCTGGAATCATTATGAGAATATGTATTGACTTTTCACTTTGGAGCAGAGGCATGCTTTTTTGTTTCTTGTTTTTTTTATGTTTGTTTCCATCTTTCATCTCATCTGGGTACAGAAGAATCATTTAATGTCTACCTACAAATTCTAAAAAAATCTGTGAATAATTCATGCACTGGAGGAGAACAAATTACCACCCACCTGCACCTGTGGATGTCAAGGGATTAATAATCATTAATAAGTTTCCTCTTCTCTTAAACTGCATTACTGTAGCACCAAATAATACACTCGATCAGTGTCGCTGTAAACTTTGGAAAGTAAAACAGATGCATCACTGGAAGAAAAATGTTCTTTTCTAGATTAAAGAAAATTCATGAGAAGGGCACACTGTGGATCTCCTCACACCAGACTGAGGTCATCAACTCATTTTACAGGAGAAGAGCAGCATGTACTTATCTCACAGCTTTAACCTGGGAGTCCATCTTTGCATTAGGAGAAAAAATAAACAGGTGAAAAATACAACCCCGATGTCATGGAGCATAAAAGGAAACCAGCATTTTCTTTTTTGTTACCAGTCAGTGAACCAGGACTATCTGATCTTCTTCCACACACACTGAACCAAGATTTTTGCTGTTCAGCTCAGGAATGTACCAACTCCTGCTGCTAGATCAGATCAATTTCCTCCTGCCTGCTTTGTAGACAAAGAGAAAGAATTTATAACCTAGCAGCCCTCCTGCTCCAAGAATGGAGCCTGAAGTGTTGTCTCCATTGTGACAGTGGAGCTCAGGTCTCCCCAGCAAACAGGGTGCCCGGTGCTACGTGATGCAGAGCTCTGTCACAGCACAGGGGTCTTTGCCAGGTTTTTGTACTAACCAGAGTGAATTCTGTAAGCCTCAGCAATGCAAATGGTACATTTGATCCAGAGTTGCTCTCTTTTGGAGATTCAGCACACCAGGAGCACCTCCTGCCTCGGGCTCAGCCTGCCACACGTTGTGAAGCCAAGCCACTGAGGGCTGCCCTGGGGTCAGTCCCAGCTGCACATCGTGCGTGTCCAAGGGCAGCGCTCGGGCACCTCATGCCTTGCCCAGTGTTCTGCTCAAGAAGTGACCACTGACACCTTGAGCATGAGCCTCCCAGGTCAGCACCGAATTTACCCTTTCCACTTACCTCAAATACATTGTCCATAGTCTTCAGCTGCTTACATTTGCCTTGTTTGGGGCTTGTTGGCTTTTTTTTTGTTGTTGTTTGTGGTGGTATTTTTGGTTTGGTTTGGTATTTTTGGGGTTTGGGAGAAGGGGGGAGGGAGGTGTGTTATGGGGTTTTGGGGTTTGTTTTCTTTAGGTTTCTACCCTATAGATAAAACACTCCCCAAATTCAAAATGAGATATTGAGAATATAAGGAATAATTAGTTTCCAAATATTTGCAAGGTAAACAAGGAACATTTCACTCTCCACAGCCTTGAGTAACAACCCTCAGTTTCCACTAAGTGTCTCAGTGAAAGTTAGTAGAGCATTAAAGCATAGAAGTAGCTTCTCTGAGAAGCCTAAGACATGGTATTAAATCCAAATAAACACATCAGGTTTTGACTGCTCCTTAGGAATAGTCACAATATGTAGCTCTAAATTATTTAACATAATTGTTTACTCAGTAATTCCAGGTGCCAGTACCAGGTAAAGACAGATGTGCAGGACCTAAATCATCCGAAAATATCACAGCTACTGGAAGTTATTTACAGTAGTGCTTTCATGTGAAAGATGCATGCTCTGGAGTTGGAGTACTTCTCAAGGAGGTCAGAATCAGCACGGACAGTGCTGTGTCCTTCACATCTCCTTACTTGCTCCCTTATTGCAGTGTTGTACCTGATCAGTCAGCTGGCTTTGAGGAAATCTGTGGCTGGTTGTAGTTGATGCCAACTTCATGTCAATCTCTCAGTTCTATCACACGGCTGAAATTACCCGTCTGGAAAAAAAAACTTAGACTATACTAGGAACATCTAGTGCTTCCCCTCCCTGCAAATGGGATGAAGCCAATCAACTGTGAACTAAACTAAGAGCAGAAATTGGCATGAATTATGCAAGCTATCTCAACTGAACATTTTTTTCCCCTCACCATATCCCTGCTTTACCTAAGGCAGAAAAATTCTTTCAGACAGCTGCTATTTTTTTTGGCTTCTTTCATACATCACCAGGAACACCTCCCACTGGGTTGCTCAGGAGATTGCTAAAATAACATAAGTAATACAGCACAAGTATTCTACCATTAGTCATAGGGCTGAAGATCATTCTGGCTTTGTCTACTTCTCTCCGTGATTTCTTTTGCTGCATCAGTACAGCCCTTTGTGCTCTGTGAACACACTCATCATTCTTCCATCCTCGTAGTACCCACGTGACAAGTTATTGCTCTCAAAGCCTTGTTATGGGCAAAAGGGGAAACAACTCATTTGGGAAGCCAAGAATTCTATGTTAGACTAATTAAAATCTTAACAGCCTAACTAAAATACACTAAGCTGTTATTACAGTGCAGTTACAATGATATCAACCTTCGGAGTCCCAATTATCTAAACAATACCACGAACAGCTCAGTAATACAGTCAAAGATTGTTATACAAAAGTCTTCTCTGATATTATGCTCTCCCTTATCCTGCCCCTCTGGCTATCAAGTGGGACAGTAAGTCAGCCTCAAAGATCAGCTTGGGGAGAAGGACAGGGTCTTAAATAATTTGTTAACATCCCCAAGTTTGAAATAAATTGTTAACATCCCCAGTCCTTTGCTAGAAGGAGCATCATGTCCATGATGGGGTTTCTTCCTCTCCTTTTCTGAAGAGTATGCCATCAATGGTTTTTACCTTCTCCCTCCAGGGCCCACATTTGAGTAATTTAATAGATTTTCTAGGATAATTGTACGCTTAAATGTTATTTTCACTGATGTGCAAGTTGCTATTGCATCCACATTTGCTATAGGTAAGAAACTCTCTCCAGAAATGGAACAGCTCTTCCCTTTCTCTTTGTTACCACTAAAACTGGTTTTGTCCAGCTCTACAGTTCTTTAACTGAGCACGGCTGAGCCATCAATAACCTTAAGTTTCCAGTATTATTCTTTGCCCCTTTCATTATCATCCCATGTCTCTACTCCTTGACACCACATCCTCTGACTTTTTTTTGTGGCCTCTACTGTCATACCACACCTACATTACCCCATGTGACTCTATGCTACAGCAATAAATGTTTCATTTGAATAACTACTTCTTATAATTGACTGTATAGAATTAAGGTAATTCCTAATGCTTATACAAAATTAAGCAAGAGCAAAACAAATTAGGCAACAGCTTCCTCATCATGAGGAAAAACAAATGTCATTGATTAGCAAACAAAACTAAAGCTCTAGGATGGCTAAGGCAAAATCAGACAAAGTCTAAGCAGTTTCAGTCCTGAGGCCTTACAAAGTAGGCAGGTTATAGGGCCATAGTGACCAAGATATCCCACTCTTCCCAGAGCATCATAACTCAAGTCTCAGTGTCCTAAAGCTTTGTGTGTACTTGAAGCCATTGAAATGTAGTGGGCACTTGTCTGTGTTGCTTCCAGTCCCACATGGCCAATTACATCCCTTCATAGGCAAAGAAAATGATTAGGAGGTAATTTAAAGATGATTTAAGAAAAACACCCCAGAACTCTACCACCCCAGATCCAGTTATAAATAGATGCAAATGCATCAGGTTCTTTAATTAGCAACACTTGCTCCAGACAGTCTCTGGTTTGCTTTTGCTTCTGTAAGTGTAGATCAAATTGAGAGGGATGGAGAGCATGGCTTTAGCAGCTGGAAAGGTGGAAATTGTACATCTCCCCAATAGAAGGTGTCCTACACACACCAAGTACCAGTCAGTCAATCCTATGCTATTCCTGGCTGGGCACCTATCACACTTGTTAGTCAGCCAATTATGGTTTTTCTTTTCTGCTGGATTCAAGACCTTGCAAGTTTATTGACGTGTTTACCATTTGTGCTCATTATGATAGAGGTTTCATCTATGAAAGTTGTCACTTTGTTGTGGTTATGGCCTCACTTTACAAAAGTTCACCACCAAATTTCAGTCAAAATTGTCATCAGTTCTCCTGAGATATACCAGGTGAAAACAAACTGCAGCTTTAGCAGAGCACAGAACAGTGACTTTTCAAGCATCCCCTCAACATCCATCTCCAGCTAGGAGTGGGAGGGGAAGCTGCTGGTCCACTTTCATCTCCTGAACACAGTGTTTCATGGACAACATCTGAAGTCTGTAAAGTATTTGCAGATCTTCTTCTCATTTGCCAAGACTAACTGGCTTCCACAGAGACTAAATATAGTGGATCTTAATCTACAAGGCTGTGAAAAAGTCAGTCAAGTCCTGACAGCATAAACCAAAAAAAAATAGGCTTTTTTCTGCCACAAGTATAATATAGTTTAGAGAAGCAGATGTTACCACCTTATGGCAGAGAAAAAAGGCCACATTTTCAGGCAAAACAGCCCCTCAATACATACTGAAAAGCCTGTACAGTGGAATACTTGGTGCAATCCAGAAAAGTCCAATTTGTGAAAGCAAGTAATTGCCTACAGCTATCTTTTGAGACCTTGAAGGAAAGAAGAAAGCCATTGAAGAACATACCCTTCTATGCTCAGCAGGGTCTGAAGTGCTACATCCTCATTATGCCAGGCACCACACAGAGTGCAGCTTGTAGAAGACTGAAGACTGTGAGGAGATCCTCTACTGTTACATATATTTACAAAATCAGAACAGTCGCTCCATTTTGAGCTAAGCCTATTCACTTTAATCCAATTTATACTTGAATGAAGCTGTCTTTGTTCAAGCTTTCATGTCAGACCAATCCAACTCTGCTTTTGTAGAATTGTTGAGGGGGGAAGGAGACCCTTGAGATCCTCTAGTTCAACCTCTGCTCAAGCAGAGCCAGTTGGAGCAGGTTGCTCCAAAGGACTGCATATATGGACACAGTCCAGTCAGGCTTTGAATACCTCTAAGAATGGTGACTCCAAGACCTCTCTGGATCATTTGTGCCAGTGCTCAATCACCCATACAGTAAAAAAGTGTTTTCTTAAGGAATTGGATGGAATTTTCTGTGTTTCTGTTGTGCCCACTGCCTCTTGTCCCGCCACTAGGTAGTACTGAGAATAGTTTGGCTCTGTTTTCCTGAGCCTCCCATCAGATATTTATACACATTTATAAGATCTCCACAAGCTTCCTCTTCTCCTGGCTGATGAGTCAAAGCTCTCTCACAGCCTTTTCTCATGTGAAAATGCTCTGTCCCCTTAGTCATCTCTATGGTCTGTCCCCTTAGTCATCCCTGTGACCCTTTGCTGGACTCTCTCCAGTGTGTCCCTGTCTTTTGTCTGCTGGAAAGCTCAGCCCTGGACACATCTCTCCAGATGCAGTCTTGCCAGCTGAGCAGCAGGGAGGGATTACTTCCCTCAGCCTACTGGCAGCTCTCCTCCTAGTGCAGCCCAGGATGCTGATGGCTGCCTTTGCCATGAGGGTGCACTCCTGGCTGGCCATCACCTGGACTCCCAGGTCCTTGTCTGCAGAACCCCATGATCTGTGATTTGAGCCTACAAACACACACAAGTGCAGGAGAGAGTCCTTGTTTCCTGCAGTGAACACCTGTGCCCAGAAGATGTGCAAATGCCACTTTGGGATAACGGCACAAGGTGGCTGGACCAGCCAGTGTCCTGTACGGGCATTCATTCATCGCCCTCGAGATACTTGGCATGTTTTACTTTCCTCCCAAGAATGGCAGGGAGCAGGTGGGAAGCTTTTCAACACAACTGACTGGTTGATCCTCCCTTAAAGCTCAGATACTATTCCCATAGTCTTCTGTATAAACTACTGTTTCCAGTGGGTCTGAGAACACCTGGCTGTCCACATGGTTGGTTTATGTGCAGTAACATGAGCTCTTGATCGAGAAGCTGAGAACATGTCTTGAAATTTCCAACAGCAACTGGAACAATCTATAGTCTAAACCTGAGAATCCTTAAAGGGTGCATTTAAGCCAAAACTTCCCTGGCTGGTGTGGCATCATGCCTACACTGTGTTTATTTCCTGTGCTTTAGACTCATATTCAGCATCAGGCTGAAAACATCCCTTGCTGACAAAGGACAAAAAGCAGGATTAGTCACATTTGAGTATCCGCTTCCATACCTTCTTCAACCTTAAGAGCCTTTGAGTACTTGCCGAATTGTTTTCCCTTTCATCTTTGTACAAGTCACTGCTGATTCAGAGAGGTAGAAGAGGAAAATAATGAGGGAAGCGCACATGTTGCAATGCTAAAAAACAGATACTAGTGTAAACAGCCCAGCTGGAAAAAGCAAACAACAGAAACATAATGAAACAGTTTGATCTTATTTTTCCAGTCGAGTTTTGTGGATGCTCCCACACACTCACAAAACTCACCCTCCAGGACTGTTTGCAACCAAGTTGCAATCCACCACACGCACTGGGGACCTGAATCTGCTCTGCATGACCCATGTGCACAAAACTCAACAGAGCAGTCCTTTCTTTCAGTTTATCTGAGAGAAAAATCTGTGGTTTCTCTGCATTCTAGTTGTGCTGAGCCAGGGACAAACAAGGTGGAGCATTTTGGAGTGGCTTCCTGCTAATGAGCCAAGATTTCCAAAGTGGGCTCAGGCAGATGCAGCTATAAAAGTACTGTAATTCCAATTCATGGGCCTCTAGTGGAAATGAAGCAATGAATAAGACAGCTGCTTAAGAGTTATCCAAGAAGGAAAACTATGATTAACGTTTCTCTTATTGCCTTAACATCTTCCTTTTTTCTTTATACAAGGCAACATGTGTGTACAAAGTAACATTCAAAGAAAATATTTCATTACTCATTTTTCTTTCGTCCCCAAAGCTAAATATCATCTTCATCAAACAAATGTATTTCTGACCTACTGAGGCATGTGGATATGCAATGAGCGTGTTTCCTCTCCCTTCAGTTTAGCTCTGGTGCTGAAATAATCACACTTTCCACCCACAAGTCCTCCGAACCTTTAACTTCATATGACATCCAAAGTAATTCCTGCATGATCTATACCAAGTTTGTAAAAGCTGTCATCATTTCTCATCCCCCTCATAGAACCCAGTTGTTTGATCAACATGCCATGAGACAGCTACAACAAACCATCGACCTACTTGGCGTGTAACCAGCGGGCTGAGCAAGGAAACCTCCCATTGCTTTAATGCCAAGGGACGTGCTTCATCTGCTGTTTACAGTATAATACAGCATTTTTTTTTCAGTACATCAGTCATAATCTCTCCTGGGGCCACAAGTTCTTCAGAGAATCATCTCAACCTCTGAGCACCAGCCAGCTCATGGTGCTCCATATCCTCTCACATTCACATAACTGAGTCAGGCTCCTGTGCAGCAATCAAGGCACAGAAGAGACACACTTTTTCCAGACATAGGTTCATGTCAGCCCTCTGATTCCTCTGGGATCCTGCCCTAATTCTTCAGCTGCTATAGCTGAGGGAAGACAGGCATGGAAACACCACTCCCCAGCGGTAAAAATGGAGGCTCAAATTCAGGCAAGTCCCATTCTCTAAATGAAGCTGAGAGGGATGCAACCCTTTCTTCTAAAACAATAGCTGCTCTGTCAAACACTTAGCTTATTTTCTTAAGGAAGAGAGGCTTCTTTGAGCTCTCTGAGACAAGTTGCATAAATCCCTGGCACATGCTAGATAACCTGAGTTAACACGTGCTCACAGCAAAGTTTTTACATATTTCTCTTGCAGCCATATAAGCAACAGCGTGAGGCTACTGTTTGGCAATGTTTTTACTTGCCAGGACAGTTTCAAATATAAACTCTGAACAGGAACATTATTGTATTTTGCGAAGTTTTTTAATATTTTCTCTCCTGCACTGGGATCAAAGGCATCACCTACATCCACAAACCCCCTCCACTTAAAATATCAGGAGATAAAGCTAAGGGAATAGATGCAACATTTTTACATATATACAGTCCCCTAACATTTGGTTGGGTGGTTTTGTTAGAGGAAGCCGTGCATGTCCATGTTCCAGCCTCTTGCCCCCACAAGTATGCCTTTATCACCAGTCACAGTCCTTCCAGACTCTCCCTCCCCTCTGTATTTACCAGATGGCCCAGCAGCTCACCTGCTCCTCCTCTCTTCACCAAGTTACATTTGGATTCTGTTTCTTCCATGCTTCTTGCTTGAATTTTTGCAGCTGGCACTCCTTCCTTCATCTGTCAGTAGAGGCTATCAGGTGGTGTGCGACTGATCTATCAGCACCCTCCATGATCTCACTGTGAGCTACAAGAGCTGACTAAGACATCTGTATGCCTGGGCCATGTCCTCTGCTCCTCTATAGAGTTGTTGTCCAGTTGCAGTCCCTCTTTTGAACATCTAAACAAAGACAAAGAATCCTCATACAGACTGCTCATGGCTCTATACGAGATTTCATGTTACATGCTCTGAGAGTGAAAAGTCTCATGATGAAGTCTTCACGCCCTATTCTACTAGTGGAAAAAATTAAATGGAAAGGAGAAACGGAAATGAAATGGAAAGGGGAACATGATGACAAATTTTGAAGAATCCAATCTGATCATCACCAGCAAAAATTAAACTTCATGTGCAATAAGTACCTTGGCACCAGTGTGCACTGCACAGGTAAAGGCTTGCTTGAATTAGAAGTTTCTGAGTTGTTCGTCAGATCAGCCCCTGTAAGACGCAACAACAGGTTTTTACTGACATTTTCATATTGCAAACAATTTTTATTATATTCCCTCATGTATTCCAACAGCTGTGTTAGCAATGTCCTTGGTAATAGACTTCAGACTCTCCAGTTTGTTTGTATCTGCTATATTTAGGTTTGTTGTTCAAACCTCTTGATCTGAATATTGGCATGACTCATCAATTGTTGGCAGCATATTATTATAACTAATCAGCATCTTACAATTAGAGACAATGGCTTCTGAATAAAATTAGTTGACTGGAATTCTTTTTGAGCCAGTCAGCAGTAGCCATTAGATAAAAAGCTTTATCATTTGTAATTTTGTGTTATTGATCCCAAAATGCTAGAGATAAAACACCACTGGAAAACTTCCTGGAGATTATGTCAATACACACTGAGTATTAACACAATAATTTTTAACAAACCAGACACAATGAGTCATCCCTTTTAACACATTCCTGGACTTTGGAATTACCTGTTATGGTTTCTGTATCATGATTTACACTAACTGAAAAGCTTACCTTTCTCCCAAAATGTTAATTTTAAGGTTTCCCAGGAAAATTCATCTCAGCCTGAGTAAGAGTTCTCTGAGTAGTTTCTTAAAGTGTCCAGATCCACTTGATTTTGGAGCCATGCGGGCAACTGCACGTATGAGCTCCATGATCAGCACTTTTGGCAGGTCCTCCTCCCCTGCAATTTGTTCTTGATATAACTTCACAAGAGATCAGTCAGTGCAATCTTTGGACTTTACTGCCTCCGACATGTCTGCCCAGCACAGCCTGTGAGAAGACTGGAGTGACATACTACACCGGTGGAAGCTGTGGCATTTGGGGAGAGGCAGAATCCTCCAGCTTTGGGCACGCTCTGAAGTCAGGTTAGCCAGGAGCCCTGCCTTCTTTTAGGGCTAACACGCTGCTTGTCGGCTGTTGGGTGGCATTTTGCCACCAAGAGGCAATCTTCCAGCTTCCAGTGCTGTTTACAGGCATGTTTCACCTACAATTTGGCAAGACAAATTGTTTTCTGGCACGTCAAAAAGGTTGTTGACTCCAGGTAGAAGCTATTTTAAAATGCTTTTATGTCAGTATAATTTTTCCTCATTTCCATTTCTACCAGGGTATAATTTTAAAGCTCAATGCAAAGAAAAATATATCACCCTACTATCTTTCCAGAACAATTTAAATGGCAATTAAACCAGCATCCTAACAAATACATCTTTGTTTGCAAGCCCAGCATACCAAGCAGCATCTTCAGAGTGCCAGTGAAGTTTAATTCATGGCAGTATCTTCACCAACAAGGCAGAAAACCTCCCAACAAAGCTATAGAAATTCTGAAATATATAATTTTTCAATATTTCACACTTGACAGCATTGGTTATTAATGTTTTTAACTCATATACAGAATTTGCTGTTTGTCAGCTCAACATGGTACTAACTTCATCTACAAGCATCCCTGGCACCCTGTGATACCATGACAAGCCAGGACCATGTACAGGCTTCACATCAGTGTGGGTCCTCTGCCTGCAGATCAGCCTCCCCAGGCCAGTGTCCTGAGCCCATGTGAGTTTTAAATGCCATCAATCATCACTCATGCTCAAATGACAGCACAAAAACTCTAACATAGAGCCTGGTGTTTTTTCTTCCTTTTTTTTTTTTTTTTAATTCCTCCCCCCACTCCCCTTTAAATAATGCCATTTAAGCTCTGCTTTTACTCTAGTTGTTGATGGTAGTCCAGAACTCAGTAGCAGGGTGATGAAAAAGAGGACCTACCTGCAAAACACAGAAGTACAGATTATGACACACTACTCCCTAGAACATCAGAGCATCTCCCTGAGGGCCTCACATTGCAATGTCACTCCTGTGAGAGTCTGAACACCTTACTTTGAGACACGCCCTGTCCTCTGGGACATATATATACACAATGGAAAATTTATCCCTCCTTCCCACACACTGATTTAGAGAAATGAAACAGAATGGATGTGGTTGATGTGCAGGGAAAATACATCATATTTGTTTTCACAAATGACAGATCCGGGAACAGACACTTGGGCTATTAAGATAGTGTCTAAAGGAAAAAATAAAAATACAGCCAGCATGGCAGTAAATGGACTTATATCAAGTCATAAGAAAACAGAAAAGTACTAAGCGGTTTCAGACTTCAGTCCAAAAATTGTTGGGACAAACTCACAGTAATACAACACTGGACAGCAGGATTCACAACAGCAGCATTAATTTTACCCTGAAAAGCTTTCCTGTAACACATTTACCATCACTGTCAGCCAAATCTCAGACATGACTTCAAGTGTGACGTGAGTGAATTTTCACATGCCAGACTTTATCTTTCATAGATGTTTCTCTCTTGACAATCCTATGCAATCATCATAATCATGTTATGAGAACACCGACACACACGGATTTATCAGTTCCTCAGCCTTTTGCAGGATCCAAAACTTGTACAGTTGTGATTTCCATTCTGAGCCCAAATCCATCATTTTTCCACACAATATTTTCCTATTGCTTTACTCATAAGTTCCAAAGGAGGTGGGAAGGAGGAAGACCACTTCTTCCAAAATACCCTTTTTCCAGGGGACAGTAAGCTGTTTGAATATGGGCCGCCTGAGCAGTTCCTGAGGCTGAATGGTTTCCTTGATGTATGCACGGCAGCACAGGATTTCAAATGAGCAACTAAGTGCTGGAATTGAATAAATAATTCAGTAGGAAAGACGGCAAATATGCCATTCAGTAAGATTAATGTTATTATGAAAGAAAAACGTTCACTGGAGATTGTGGGAAAACTTTTTCGGGGACAGGTTTTCTACCTCTTTTTCTACCTGCCAATGATTTGTGCAAGGACTGCATTGGTTGACTCGTGTTTTAGAGCTGTTGACAAGA
Organism: Myiozetetes cayanensis; assembly: GCF_022539395.1. Classification (NCBI taxonomy): domain Eukaryota; kingdom Metazoa; phylum Chordata; class Aves; order Passeriformes; family Tyrannidae; genus Myiozetetes; species Myiozetetes cayanensis. The sequence goes on from NW_026087742.1 coordinate 16,442,701, forward strand.
AGGGGCTCTTTAATGTGCATGTTCACACTTCTAAAATGCTGCACTGCTGCCATGAGCACCACTCACGGAGTCCACCGTGTCCTGTGCAGCATCAATCACATACCAGGTTGCCTTGAGCTCAGAGATCATTATGCTAAGCTTTGGGAGAGATAATAGCAGTTACAGATTCAAGCCTAAACAAATCAAGTTAATAGATTTGTTTCCTTAGTAGGAGGGAAGATTTTAAATCAAACTTTTACAGGTAGCAAGCTTATGTTCAAACCCAACATCTACGCAGCAGAATACGTCACCTCATGGCACTATTGTCCTTTAAGGAGCTTTTCTCTAATTTCCAGTGAGCTTTAATATCTTCATGGGGAATAAATCTCAGCCACCAAAACATGTTTAACTTTTCTGCCACTGATCCCTGTGTGAAAATGGACCAGATTTTCTGATGGGGTTCAGAACTGCCCATGGAAAAATTCCTTTTTCTTCCCATTTCATAGTCTTATTTCCACCCATCTGTGCATTGTGTAGTTTCTTCTGATTGCACTCGGCACAAGGCATAGCCTGGCCAGATTCTCATCTTGGGTACAGCAACACAAACCCAAACAAACCACTATATCAATGAAGTCTATTTACTTTGAGAAGCAGTTCCACTTTTAGCCCTCTAAAGAATTACTGGAGTATTTTCAGATTCTAGCAGAAATAGATTAGGACTTGTAAGTTTAACTAGATTTGTGTTTAACTAGATTAACTCTGTAGAGTTATTGCTCAAGCTTATACTCTGTATACAAAAAAAACAAACCCAAAACCAAACCAACAAAAACAAACAAAACCAAAAACTTCAGTGCTTTCAAAATGAAAAAAATAGAAACTTCTGTATCACACAGTCAAGTGAGATGAGGGTATCTTGTCATAAATAAGCAGAATTTGGAAACAGGGATAGATATATTAATACTGAGCACCAGAACTCTGAAACCACCACTTCATCACAGAGACAAATAGCCTAATGTTTCAGGTTCAAGCTTATTCACACACCACTTGAATATCTTTTTCCTCTCTATAGAGAAAGATTTTTTTTTTTTTTGCTTTTCATGAAAAGGGGTGAGGAGAGGTTGATCATAACTGAATTAAGGATGATACTTGACTACGAAAATATGCCAAGAACCAAAAGAAATCTTCTGTTAACAGGGGAAACCCCCCCACATCTGTACCTTAACATCTTTTTGATTCCAGCTGTTCCTGTGAAGAATTTCTTTCTGCTAAGACAAAGTAGACCAGGACTCTCTTCAGGTTTTCTTGCCTGCTGGTACAAATCTACTCTGTGCAGAGAACAGTCTTTGAAAAACATATATGATGCAAGGCCAGATCTAAAGCATGCTGGAGGTCTTTCAATTTTTTTATCTTTCAGATTTTTATGAGCCTGCCACCTGCCTTGGCCGCTTTGAGACATGGTTTGACACAGGTAAGGAGGAAAGGTCTCCAGGAGACCCCTCTGGTGTGCAGCAAGGTAGTGGTGAACTTGTTTTAGCCTCCAGAAGTCAGTGTGATGCAAACCTCTCCGTCTTAATCGGGCAGGACAACAGCAGTGACTGTTACCTCCCCTTGTTGCTGTATTACCATGTGACAGTGTATGACTTTTGAATTCAGCATTTCTATTGCTGTTCTCTATAAGGAGCTCACCTTGGGCAGCTAATTCCCGGCTTTTAATCCAACAGAGCTATTCTGGCAGCACAAAGGTTGTATTAGCCTCTGGGTAAGTGCTTTCCAACACAACCTTAGTTGGAACTCCTTTTTATTTCAGTCCATAGAAACAAACTGTATCCTACCAGTTCAGTTCAGTGCAGGTGCAACTTTAATTTCCTCATTTCCTTGTTTCCATGTGTTCCTATTTCTATGCTAATTTGACTTTTCACTGTTCCTTAGCCACAAGCAGCAGCCTCTCACAAATCTCTTGTTCTGCTATTTACTCATCTGCATTTGACTGTTGCCATGTGACCAAAACACCCTCAAAGTGTTTCAATGACTCTACGAGTTTTTCCATTCATTTCCAAGCACTACCCTTCTCAGAGTTCTACCAAGAAATGGATACTCTAATATCTGAGCTCATTGCTACAGAAAATAAGAAAAAGGAATCCTATGTAAATGCACTTCAATCTGCACTGTTCCACTCAGCACCACTACAATAACTGGGCAAAAAGAGTAGAAAACTATGAGAAAGAGGCATCTGGCTGTTCTTTTTTTTCAGTCTAAAAGCAATTTATTATAAATCAGATGACCTACAAATAGGAAGGTCTGCTGCTCTGCAAATGCCTGCTCTCTTCACGTGTCCTCTTAGCCCTACTTCACTTCAAACTGACTAGTTTTTCAAGCACTGGTATGTCAATACGTCTTGAGAAAGCAGCATTTGCCTCACTGGTTCAAACTATTGGTTAATCTGGCCCAGAACTTCACTGCAACGACAGCCCAGGTCCTCTCAGTGCAGGATACATGCAGAAGCAGAACAGGTTTGCCACCTGATGTCAGCCAGTCCACGTGCACTCAGTCCTGGGCTCACAGCTGCACATAGTGGAATTGCACTCCCTGCTGAATATACTTCCCCAAAATCAATAGTCTCATCAAGGCACCTGCCAGAGATGTTAGCCAGGAGAACATCCTATGCCCTACAATTCAAGGTCTACCCACAGCACCTTCTCCACGTGCCTTTAGCTAACACCAACCACAGCACCCAGCACCCCTCTGTTCCTGGTCAGGGAGTCCACTAATTATGGAAGGAGGGGGGCAGGAAGCACAGCCAAGCCCCCTCATTAGTGCACTGCTTTCCTCCTCACAGCCATCAGAGAACTGAGACAGGCCAGCACTGTTTGTAACAGCACACACAGCTGGAGATCAGAGAGACCTCATTAGGCTTTGACAAATCCGCCTTTAGAACCCAAAGTGAAGCTCAAACACTAAAGCAGCTGCAGAAATGCATCTTCAGCCAGTCTGGGCAAAGTCTCAATTTACCCAGCACTTGAAAGAGCCTTACAAGCATCCTGCTCAACATGCCATGGCACTGTGAAGGATTTTTCACAGGTCTTCTGATTAGTTGAAATTTTCTTCATTATTCAGTAACAGGTCTAGATGCTTGCTTTCCAGATTCTTCCACGCTGCTGATTTGGGCTCCACTGTAACTACAGATTGACATTGCTTCCTGAGGTGCAGGAGTAGATGTGCAGGGGGTCTAACCAAACCTGGACAAGAACAACATGTGCCACTTTAGATTTATATCCACAAAGGATTAACCCTGCATCCTTCTAAAAAAGCCCAGACCTTCACTTCAAAAGCATTTCTGAACCTGAGGTAAAGGAATGCTCTCTGCCCTTTTCTGCTGTGACTGAGGAGCCTCTACGGTCTGAGCTGAAGAGTACATTGAAAGGGCATCCCAGCTCCCTTCTGACACACTAGCCCTTATGCTGTTTGTGCTGTCTCCCTTTTTCCTCTTCCCTCAATCATTGCAGACTAAGGCAGGTTGTCTCCCATGCCTATCTGCTTTCCTTAACAACTAAAAATTCCTTTTCGAGATACAAGCAACTTGATCTTTTACTTCTTTCTTCAGCCTTCCAGCATTTTTGATGTGACTTTGATGAGACTGACGAATATCTTCATGTTACCAAAATTTAAAATCCTTAGAATTCAGTCTCTAAACTAATTTAAAAAACTAGTTTAATGTCGTTATGTATTTTGTCAACTATCTATTTTTCAACACTTCTAGTAAAGTAATACTTCTAATTAAAAATGTACCATTCTGCTCCATAATAATGCTCTTCAGCAAGCACCTCTAGGACAGGAAGACAGGACTAAGGACTTTCCCAGACAAAACCAAAAAGGGTAGACAAGAAAAGAAAGAGGGACAACAGTCACATAGAAATCCCATGGCAATCAGCAAGTTCCTTTCATCAGAGTATCATGTTTAGACCAATAATAAAACGACCTAGAAAAAAAAAATCTTTACATATCTTCAGTTTGTGATCCAAGCATTTGCATGTCTCTGGGCATAAAAGGACCTTTTCTTCATTTTCCTATACCCACATTTATGCAAAAGAAGGCAGAAATCAGATGTGTCTGTTCACTCATAAGTAGCTGAGCATCCACATCCTTGCTTATGCACCCATGGGTGTCTAAATTTTCATATCATAGTTGATTAGCCAGCACTCCATTATATTGAAGGAAGTACTGCTTCCCTGAAAATGGCCATTTGAATTTAATGGTAACTGTTTTATATCCCAGGGGTATTATCACCACTGCAGTCAGATTTCTACATTTAATTAGTTCATCGTCTGCCCTTGATGATTTGGTGGCGCTTCTCCATGGCAACATTGATTTGCCAAGTTTAGTTTCAGAAAGGGAAGAAAGGCACAAACCCCCAGATCTCAGCATAGCTGGCTACGCCATGAGCGGGAGCGCTCAGGCTGCAAATCCCACGAGACAGGAGCTGTTTATCCAACTTGTGCTGTGCTTCAGCAACTGGCAGGCTGAGCACTGCCCAGTGCCTCCCTGGCCCTCCGCTGTGGGGCTTGCAGCTGATTAGTCATGTGTTGACTCAGTATTTCAGACTCATTATTGGCTAGAAAACCAGCCAAAACCAAGGGTTATAACACTTCAGGTTCCATCCTCATCTAAACAGAGCCAGGCTACTGGGGAAATGCCATTTATTTCTTGCCATGTTACAGAAGAACTTGTTTTAAAATTTTCCCTTTGCCTGGCTTGACCATGCCTCTGACACCTACTATTTTGCCCTAATAATAAGAAATAGCAACTAGGCTTTAGACTGTTTTCTATGCTGGAAAATCCCAAGACAGTCTGTACATTTGGTGAAGCACACTCAAGACATCTAATAACTTGCCCAGCAGTGAAACCCTCTGAGTTGCAGAACAATACATGCTTAGCCAACATCAAAGCTGCCACAAAGCATTAAACTCACATAGCAAAATCAGGCAGAATTACCATGACTCTACGTGGGCTGTAAAGAGTCACTGATGTTGAAAAAGCTTTAAGTAGCCAGTATTTCCTCATTCTTCAAGGACCTGGGGACCTATTGCTATTTTCTAAGACACAAAACCTCACAAGAACTAATAAGTAATATGAGAATACCTACTATGGAGTCAAAAAAGCCAAATCCAAATTTTCATCTTCAGGCAACTTTAGCCTCCATTGTACAGGGTTGCTAAACATGAGGATTAAGTAATGGCTGCTCAGTCTGTTCTAGTCTGGCTCTGAATATCCCCTACTGAAGATTTGCTGTTTTGAAAAATTAACTGGAGCTGTTTCTGCCCACCATGTAGCTTAATGAGAGTGGTTAGGTTCTCTTGCCTGTACAGCAAACACCTCATTATTTGTCCAAAATAACACATCCCCACCAGAAGAAACCTTCCTATTTCAGTGGTCCTTGTGGTTCCTCTCCTGATCTTGCCAGGGGGAGCCACAGGAACCCCACAGTCCCTCCAAGCACAGGTTGGCAGCCCCTGGCTCTCCACTGGATGTAGCTCCACTGTGCAAAATGCTGGGGGGTTGGGGTGGATCATTTAGACCCCCTGTGCTCTGTTAACAGCAGAACTGTCTGAAGGAGCTACAGTAAAACACAAAGTTTCAGTATCTGCTGCACACTGTTGAAATAAAGTCTCCTCCAGGGACAGCACTGCTGTTAGAACCACCACCTTCCCACTGCTGTTGTTAGTGAATAAAGTATCTATTTGATCTGTGATCTATTAAAAAAAAATAAAAATAATCAGGCTTTAAAAGCAGCACAAATCGTTGACTGAGCCCCCAACAGCAGGTCCCTTGCAGGCCACAGAATGTTGGGTGGGAGCAAACAGGCAATTACAGTTCCAGCTATGCCTGACTTACTTAAGGTGCTCTATTGAACCAGCAGCTTAACCGGCCAGTGACATGAGCAATGCCCAAGGAGCTCATGGTACTAATTGGTAGGATTTTCAAGTGCACTAGAAGTCTGCTCTACAGGACTTCCTGGCCACTCTAATGGAATTAATTTCATCCTAATGCCTCATTGTTCGTATTATGTATCCTCCTCCTCCAAATATAGTATTTCAAATAATTAAAGCCAGGTTAATTACTCTGCCAGCCACTGGGAACACTTATAATGCCACCACATGTGGCAAAGGAACCACATGCAGCTAAAGAACCCCATGCTGTTTCCCATGTGTCTGGATAGTAAAAAAATCCCACACTCCCCTGCATTTCAATAAATAATACTATTAACTAAAATACAGATGTGTGAAATTAGATGGTGTATTGGGCATGAGATTTGAAAGTCGAATTTACAAGTGCTCACAACAAAGCAGGCCATCTGAAGGTTGAGGAATTATCTGTCTCTTAGGGGGTTAGATCCAATAGTTTGGTATTACTGCAGAGAGCTCAATTTCCTTAACCCAGCCAGGTGAAGGGCAAGGGGAAAATACAGCTATTGGGTACGTAGGCACTAAGAGGCCACACCAGAAAGGCAAAACTCAAACTGAACACAACTCACCGTAAGAGTAAAGAGAATGGATTTACCAGATACACCTGTAAGCTGGAAATCAGGATGTCCCCAGCCAGCACAGACATTGCCTGTTTAACCTTCCACGAAACAACAGCTTTACAGATGAAGTAATGACAGTCAAGGAAAGTGAATATAAGAGCAACTACAAGTGATGGTGGGGAAGCTTACTTTTACAGCCTGAGATATCCTTCTAGTCTTACATTTAAGATCTTCAGTACTCCATTTGTCCCAGCAAATTTATTGGGACATTTTTCACACACTCACCTCCCCCAGATACCACTGTCTCAGAGCTCAAGAGTTTAACAACAGGGAAACAGTTCACCCTCTAGGCTTTGGATCTACTCACCATCTAAAACAGGGAGATGAAAGTATTTCAGCTCTCTGGGAAGCAGGGCCACTACTTATTTAGGTATTTTACAGATAAAATATCTGGAACTACACAAAAAATTTCAAACTTACAATAAGTGCTTAACAAGATTGGAGAGGTACATAGTGCAAGATCTGTTACACTTAAAGCAACAAGTAACCCATGTTCTCTCTGATTTCTTTTACAGCTTGGGTAATTCAGCGGCCAGGATTTCATTTGCTGCTGGCAATTCAGACAGCATTTGTCCCCAGGTTCATAAATGTTACCTAAGTGAGTTTCCAACAGAAGTCTGCTTGGACATTAGGATGTTTAACTAGCAATCTAAAACTAATCCTTGTCCCTCTTTCACTGCTCATCACATCATTCACAAGCTTGTTTGCACTGTCAGTTTCAGGCAGCCTTAGTAAAGTCTGGGAACGGTCATCTTTACACTGCTAGCATTACAGATGGGAGGGAAATGTCTTCTTAGACTGAGCCGCTAACCCCAAGTAGCAAATTGCACTTTTTACTCTTTCCTTGCTGGTCAGATCTCATGTTTTCAGAAAGCGCAGAGTGGATCAACAGTTAAGAAAAGAATAAAAAAGCAGAGTATAAAATTATACAGTTCTGTAGTGGACCATAGTGTGTGTCATCCCCCTGCTCCACCCCCTTGCCAACACCTTGACCTAATAACTTATGAAGCCAAATAATAAACAATTTGTCCCCAAACCCCACCATGCTGTTCCAGGGTTGTTTTCTGGGAGCTGGGGTTGCAGTGTGTATACAGTGCATTGCTGCTATTTTGGGGTTTGTTTGGTTTTTTTTGTTACCTAGACTTGACACGTACATAGAGGTACATCAGTCTTTATTCTGACAAATAGCATGCCATGCCCTTTTTCACTTATGATCCTTGACCCTCAACAGGACTTCTTCTTCCATAAACTCTGAATCTGGGTGCTCCAGCAACTCCGAGAGCAAAACCCACCTGTGACTTAACCTAAACCAGATTACATTCAGGTTCTGCCAACAGGGAAGGACACCTGCAGAACAGCAGACTTCACTGTATCATATATGTATATATATATATATGTATATATATATATGTATATATATATATCATATGTTTTTTCCTTTCAAGGACTTCCACCTTCCAGATCTGAAAACAATAATCAAGTAGATTCAAGGACAGCAGTGTGAAAGAGGATTGTGTTGTACAAGGAATTTAATACACCTACCAAGTTAGAGACAGCTTCCCAAAAACTGGGAAAAGCTCTGCAAAAAGTCTTAGTTAAAAATTAATTACCCAAAACATGAGAAAGGTAACAAACTAGCTAGATTCTTCAATAGATACATTTACTAGAAGTTATCCTCTTAGGAAGCTACCTCCTACAATGTGGTAGATTATGTGATCACTCGCTACAGTGATTCTCTCCTTACAACAGAATTTATGAAGAAACAGGGGCAATAAATGGCAGCATCACTGCTCAACTTTTTCTACCCACAAATAATTAATTTTTAATTTTTTTTTAAAAATACAATATTTTAGCTGGAGCAGGTCTCTGGACTTGATTAAGTAGTATTAAAGGCAGTATTAAGAGACTGAGCTTGTAGTGCAGCTGCACCTTCCATAACTGTTTGCTTTGCTGATAACCTTTGGTTTATAACCATGGCAGCAAAGAGCGAAAAATGCCCCTGCAGTGTGACAACAATTAAAGCACAAACCCACAGCGTGGCCAAACACACAAAGCAAATTTTCACTTTAGAAATACAGAGCCAACACATTTATCAAGGCCAAAGCTTAGTGACCATTACCCATTGTAACTACACGCACAGCACATGTAGGTATCAAACCAAGCACATAAATAGCAGGATTCAATTCCTCGGTCACAGGAGCTCGACTTGAGCCACATGGGAAACAAACGCAGGAACCAAGAAAGCAGTTGGGCTCTGCAGAAAAGTGTCTGGGTGCCCTGGGGGATACCAGCCTGCAGCAGCACACCCTCACAGCTACGCTCACAGCCGGCTGCCTACCGGGCTGTCCCGGTAAGAGCACGGCCAGCAGGCCAAGGGGAACAGTCAGATGCTCTCTGTGTTTGTGAAGCCCAATGTGAACCTCCCTGATTATCTTGGCCCTTCCAATACAGGACAGCAGTGGCCAAGTCTCTTGCAGGGACTCAGGGTGACAAAAAATTCCAGAATTCCAAAATGAAGCAAGTGTACAGTTGCAACTAAAGTGGGACACTTTTTTTCAGGGAACTTTTTCCTCATTTGTAAATTCAGACCATCAGTTCATCTCAGGGGCTGTTCTGGCACCATGTATAATTCTATCTGAGAAAAGCATCCCATTACTTTTTCCTGTGCTCACTAAGATATCTTCATTATATTTTAAGCAATTCCTTAAGTACTCAGGGCTTTTTTAGTCACTTGGAACTGCAAGCAACTGCAAAAGAAGTAGTCCTTTAATTGCACTCACACCCCATATGGTTAGCTTCAAAGGCACAGGAGCAGCCTGACAGGACTGACAGCCCATCTCGGTGCTCAGCAGGGACTTGTGGGATGCACAGTCTGCACTCAGTATGGCTCACGCTGGTGGCACACTAACCAAAATCACCTGCTAAGCCACCAGCTCCACACAGAGACACTTAGTGCGCTGTCTCACAGCCACTATACCTGTGAAGGACCACACTACATGGATGTTTAATGCACAGAGACCCTTGCAATATTATTTTCAGCTGCTGAAGGTGTGCCATCCTGATGTTAAAGGATTTTCTTTCCTCAGCTCGCTCTTTTGTCCTAAGGTGCACTCACACAAATGGAGAGAAAAGGTATTAGCAACAAATATATAATTAAAGGGAGATCTATACTCTGGCTAGACTGTAACTTTCACTTACCAGAAAAAAAAATCCATGGGAAATTTCAGAAAAAGAGATTTCAGAATTATTAGGAAATACCACAGCTGAAAAAATTTCTGAGACACGGCTACGAGGGCCAAGGACGTGAGTGACAGAGGATACTGATGAAGAATGCAAACTTGACACAGTACAAAAATAAAATGCAACTTATTCCTCTTGCAGGACATTTTTTTCCTTTCAATCTGGTATGCAGAATTTGAGCAGGACCCTGAAGTGGAACTAGGTTTTATGTCACAATAAAACTAAGTAACTTCAGATTTCATAAAGGCTAAAAGGAAGCCTAGGTTCCCTTGAAAAATTTGAGCATCATCTCAAATCAGAATTTCATCTGTGTTTTTTCCAAGGTTTGCCATTTGGGAAACAAAAGACTGTTTCAGTTTGGTCCAAGCAACTTCACTGAACACACAGTGTTCTCTCAAATAGGCAAAAGGAGGGAAAAGCTACAGTCCAAGAAAGAAAATTCACTTGAAGGGGCACAGCAGCATTGCATCATGAGGGTCAGATCATTTTATAATCCTCTGTATCTTACAACTGACTGCACAAATGTTAAACTGAGCATCAGTTATGCCAGGCAATCACAGACCTAACGAGGGTAGCAGCACTGACCACATACCTGGAAGTAACCATCAGCCTTCTTTTACTACCTGTACAGACCTAAGGGAAAAGACATCATCACTTTGTCCCAGTATTTATTGTTTTAATTGAAGAGAAATAAAACCAATTACAGGTAGTCACAGCAATTAGCCCCATGTGGTCACTCAACCTATTTTTTTGAATAAGAAGTATTTCAATAACAGCAAAGCAATTTACTGAGGGAAACATGCAAAAAGGTACCTTCGATACTTTTGGCATAAATAAAAGACCTGAGCTTGGGGACTAACCCAAGGCAGGGGAAATCCAAACAGCAGAGCAAACAGCTCATTTGTATTAATGTACCAATTGCTCAGAGTTAAACAGACTGTACACATACATAAAGATTTCATCGTTATCCTTTCACCAGCTGACTTCAAATGGTGACTTTCTGGAATTTCAGCCTTACAGAAGGCCTTGCTGGCCTATTAGTCTGTAAATATCCCAAACTTTTCAGTCTTCTTCATTTACAAAACTGGGGTGTGCTCATGCTGGCATTAGAGTCAAATATGTATGAAAAAAAGTATCTGATAGACCATATTATTCTGTTACTTTATTTATAGGAACATTCAGTACTGAAGACACTTATTTGACAGTTTTCAAAGGATTCAAGGACATTTCTAATGAAGAGAGCCAGATTATATTTTAATTACTTCCTGGTACTAATCAGGGTGAGATACAAGTTCTTTAATACAACAGAAGCTATCTTGAGATAGGGTGACTGCTATCCAGCTGCACAGTAGTCCTCAACAATCACTATTCCCTTTAGCCTCATTTGTTTAGCGCTCCAGTAAACAAGTGGGACTTCAGAGGCAGTCCTTAAAATGGACTTTTGACATTTGGGTGGAAGTACATACCAGCATCCAATTTGGTAATTTTTTTGGTGTGGTTCCCCCCACCCCCTCTTTTCAGTTTCATCTTCAAAACTATCAGGCGTGCTAGTAAGTCTAAATCAACTGTAACTAAAAAAAAAAAAATACACTTGTTAAATGCACAGACATACAGAAAACTCAAAACTCAGTAAAAATACTTCAGACTCCAAGTCACAATGGGAAGGGGAGGGGTTATTAAAAAGCCCTTAATAAAGGGCTCTTGTTTAGAGCTTGTTAATTACTGTCAGTCAAGCATGTACAACAATGATCCGATCTTTCAAAGTGAAATTTCCACCTCCAAGTAAAGAAAATAATGCTTAGTTAAATCCAGAGGAGCAGCAAGCCTATGTTTTTGTAAGAGGAAGTAGTAAATAGGCTTCAGAAGAAATATGAAAAATATTTAGATTTCCTAGAGGATTTCAAAATTCCAGTTATAAAAGCCAGAAAACATTTGCTGTTAGAATGCTGTTTAATTGATACAATTAAACTTATGAGAAATGCCAAGATGGAGTTTGTGACAGGGAACAGACGGTTTCCTGAACTACATCAACCAACATGCATCTTGTCATATGCGTATTGTGTAGGAAGCTTACAAGAAATATTTTTATTTGCATTAGCAGCAACTTGGTCCACTAGAGTTAGGACAACTCCAAGGTATGTAATTTAATAAAGTGTCCTCCCACTTTTTTGCAAACTTTGGCATCTCTATACCCGGGTGCATAATGGTAAGTGCCCAGCTTCCCACATTTTGTCTAAAATATCCCGAGTATAAAAGAGTCAGCTCCCACATAAACTGCATTAAGCATAGCCCTTAATGTGGTCATTTCAAATTCAAATTTACTTGCATATCACTTAAGTGGTTTTTTTTGGTTTTTTCCCCTCCCTCTTTACTGAATGTCTTCCCGGGAACCAAAAGACATGAGTTACATGTATTCAAATAAAGATGCTATCTGCCTAATTAACATTATGCTGTGAGCTCTAATAAAACCTCAACAGCAGAAAGAAAGCACTACCAACTCTATGACTCTGTGTGGTTTCATAAGGAAGCTCTTCCTTTTAATGCACGTCAGGACTGTTTCAGACAGCACTTGTCAAATGGTGCTGGAGTCAGTCCAAAGCAGCTCCAAACACTCTCAGGGCATCCATTAGCCTGCTAGTAGATAATCATCCTGTGGTCTGCCACAGGTTCTTTAAAAGCAACATTTCAGAAGCACACTGACATTGGGTCCTTTAACTCTAGAACATTACAATTAAAAAAAGTTCCCAAAATACTGCTAGAAGTCTCGGTAGAGGGGATGGGGTGGAGAAAGGGGCAAGGGGACAGGCAGAAAGAAGTCCAGAGTTAAATCTGGTTCCAGTTCCAACTGCCAATGTCGAGACAAGCTGAATTGCAGCACAAGCACTCCTGCTGAGGTTCCCAGGCAGAGAGAGACAGCTCGGTAAGGGCAGAAAGTCAAAGGTGCAGTGAGCATCCGCAGCATTCAGTCATCTCCATCGTGCTTTGTCTTTCAACACAAAAGCCTGATAGCTGTTTCAAGCAAAGGCTTGCAAAGTTCTGAATGGTCTTCAGGTAAGCTCGTTTATATTCTTGCAAGAGAAAGACTTACCTGAAAGCTGAAGCTTGAGAAGACAAAGTCACTTCTTGCTGTGGCTATTCAATTGTAGTCCACGTTGTTTTCTACTTGAAGCTGCCACTTTGTGTCTTGACAGCAGCTTCTTCCATCCCCCCTCCCTCAGTCCTCTTAAAAAGAACAGATTTTCCTAGTTAATTCAAAATGACTGAATTATTTCCCAATATAGTAACTCAAACCACTTACTGTATAATCAATGCTTTTAGACACAAGTATCCATTGGGCATTTTATTTCACATAGATATCCATGGGGTCAATTACACTTGCTGTGCAAATCATGCACTCGAGCCTGATCAGTGACACCAGAAATTCAATTATCTATGGCTTTCTAGATGAATCTTTTGATAGACTAGGGCGCAGCTATGCAGCTATTTAATTTAATAAAGCTATTTAGATCCAACGTTAAGCAGATGGTGAAACTTGGATGTGGTTACATAGTAACACATTTGAAAGTGACAAGTCTAAATCTCACTTCGTCTGGAAACTGGCTTTGGGATAACCTACGACAATCAGCTAAGTAGCATCAACATCCAAATTAACCAGGTTCTTCCTGCTATTAGGACGTATCTGAAGGCAATAGGCAAGTAGTCTAAATATTGCCTTCTGGTACAAGCAGGACCATTTCCTCCAAGCACCATTCTGTGTTTGCCTTTTTTCTTGCTTACTCTGTGTCATGTATCACTTGCAAGTAAGGTGGTTTAACCGTCTGCAGTGTTGCATCATTGTAATTTTTCCAGCTATAAGAAGGATAGCTGATGTTGATAAGTTACCCATTTTCCACTTGGAAAACTCCTCAGACTTAAACATAAATGCACACTCCACATCCCTCATGTCTTTACACAACATGAAAGTGGAGGAAAAAAATTATGCAACACTGATTCTCAAACATTTCCATATTAAGTCGAAAAGTAATTAACACTGTCCTGAAAAGCCAGAGCAGAGGGAGACAAACCCATTTTTTAGTAGCCAATTTTAAAACTGCCTGAAGAGCCAATACAAAATACATCTGAACAGGTGAGACTTTTTGCCTTAACCAATATTTGGTGTTTGGTTACTAATCCAGGGCTTCTAGCAAAATTCCTGGCCACAGGAAACAGATCCAGCTGACAGTAAGCATCACATCTAGACATCACAAGCATTAGTAAGAAAGTAGCATACTCTGAAACAGTGTGTGTCTTCCTCCAGCCACCTTAAGCCTTTTGCTCATTTGCTTAGCCTACCTGTGTAAACGGATCTCCAACTGACTCTATCCATCAATCTGGATTTTAAAGCTAAAACAAAGGCACTTTATTTGCCCACAGCCATTTCTCTCTTTCCTCTCAATTCCTGTCAAAGAAGGAAAGAACTTAGTTGTGGGATTAAAGTCAGGCTGCTTCAGTTTTTACACATAATAGGAGCAGTCACAGCTGAAGTCTGGTCTTGAAAGAGCCAGTTTATTCAAAAGATAGAAATACAACTGCTCTATGTTTTATCTACCACACCTGACAAGGAATTCAGCTTTTGCCACAAATAGTGCCTGAAAGTAATTATTTCCAAATTATTAGAGCAGTTCAGGAAAGTTAGAGATCTGTGGACTCTTTTTCTTGTGAGTACAATACAATGGTGGCAGCAGAGACCAGGCTTAGACAGGTGTCTGTCTCTCCCCTGACCAGACAGCAGGGAGGTCTGAAGGGCTGAAGCGTCTTTTGTTGGTCCACTGCTGCATTGCACATGACCTAATACTGCATAAAGCCATAAATCACCAGGAAAAACTTAATTTTCTGGAGTTTGCTACAAGCTGAATTGTGTGAACAAATACTGGCCCTAAATACTTTGCTGTCAAGAAAAGGAGCTGTTCAAGAATACAGAATATCTGAAGTCATACAGAAGACTATAACACACTTCTTAACGAGACAGGCAAGATGAAGTATTAGGGAGACTGAAACTGCAGGGACACATCCCTAGGGACAGGATCTAATGCAGCAAGATCACCAGGAACAAGAATTCAGAGATCCAAGACGATAATAAACAAGTAAAATTGAACACTGGGAAAAGGACAAAGGGAAAAAAACCAGACAGTGGAATCTTTCATGCCATGTCTTAAATACTTCACTTGCAATCCTTAGCCAATACAGCCATATCACTGTTTTCTCACAGATGCAAAATGAAGTTACTTTACAGTATTGATATTGAAGTCATATGGCACTGGAGTGGAACCAGAAGCAAAAGTGGCAGACAAGGATTTAGTCAAAGACATCAGATTTACCAAGTTACACTAAGAGCAGCACCTGATATATGGTCCCAGGCATCCTAAAAACTCAGAACCCACTAAAGTTTTACTAGAACAGGAACAAATTCAAGTGTGGTGCAATGGCAAAGATTCAAACTTCTTCCTCTGGCAGTCAGTATTAAAAAAGTTATTTCCTGTAAATCTCTGTTGGATTATAATTCTAATATAACCTAGTGGAAGAGTACATTTCAAGTTGGAATATAATAAATCTGTGGCTAACCTCAGTCAAATGGAAAGGACTTTTTAATATATTTCACATACTCTGTGCATTCTCTGTGCAGCCCTGCACAGAAATTCAAATTCTTCTCAGCTGTTGAGGAAGCTGGAGTCTACTTGGTTTCCAAATTGGTCCCAAAATTGTGAGGTAAATTCCAATTTACAGTCTTGATTACTAGTCATACAAAGGGTAAAAGAGTCACAAGCTTGGCTTGTAGGCTCCCAAACAGAATTAATTTTCTACTGGCAATTGAAGGATCTAGATTTAGATATAGCATAAAATCAAGTAAAGATCACAAAAGACTAGAAGAAGTTTCACTGAGGGGTTGTCAGTGCTGATTAAAATGCCTAACACATCTCTACTTGAGTTCATGTTGTTTGAATAATTATTACTAAGACTCGCAACCTATTTTTTGTGCATTTTCATTCAGTATAATTCAGCTAAAGGTACTAAGCTAATTACCAAGAACAATTTCTAGAAGCTGCCTAAACTTTAAAAATCAAAGTTCTTTCAGAAAGCACTCTCCACAATGAGGTCCTTTCACACACTGGTTTATTAGAAAAGACACTCCTACCTAGCAGTTCTTCATTGCTTACAAGTATTTTCAAAGTATATCATCTCAGTTACACATCAGGACATACAAAGACAACAAAAATGAATGAATGAATGAATGAATGCTGGTAGGTTATAATGCCATTGAATTTTTTAAGCAATATACCAAATACACCAGAAATTCTATTACGTGTTACCCTGCTGAGATATTCAACCACTCTTCTGCCTTTGCTTTTTACTAGTTGTCACAGTTTACTGTAACTTTGACATATCTTTTTAGAACATCGTTAGAACATCTTTAAACTATCTTTAAACACCTTCAGAACAACTGGTCAAGCAAGTGCTTCTAAGTTTCCACAGTACTGCAGAGATCTATGCCACCAACTGCACAAACCCTGCTGAAAACAGCTTTGGAACACCACTGAAAACCTCAGAGCTGCTTGATTAACGTCAAGCCTAATATTTTCATGACACTGGTAAGATACGTTATATGTGTAAACTGCAAGGAAGCACTAGCTTTGCTCTTGGGAATAAATGCATTTCCAAAAGTCAAACCTAGTCTTCTACTACTCTGGTAAGTGCCACAGGTGGACAGAAAACCCTAGGCTACCTCCCACAGGGCAATCGAGCAGTTAACGACCACAGATACTTCGAGGGTTTTTTCACCCAGAGCTTTAGATCTCCTCTTCAGCAACCTCTGAAGTGACCTTAGTTGTCAAAACAATTTCGACTGCTCTGCTATCTGTTACTACAGCACTCACCTGCAGAGACTTCAAACAATGCAGTGGTTCAGAGAGAACAAGTTCATGTCTGTGGCATCAGAAAAGTTATTATGATACATTTTAATCACTTATCTATTCAACAGTACAGTTTTCTGCACCTGAATTTGTGTCACTCGGAGATGGAAATAGCAGCAACACTGCCAGAAAGAAGCTAAAGTTAAGAACTCTGAAGGTAAAAACCTTGCCTCCGCTCTTCATGAACAATCATCCCCTTTTATTGGGCTTTCCTTGAGCTGGGTACCCAATACATTAGATAATTTTTGTGACTGAACAGTAGTAGTCCTTTAATAATATCTTATTTAGTGTTTCCCTTCTTTTAATAGTACATTTTCTTAGATTTCACTTGTATTGTATGCACAAACATTTTCGATACTCCAAATACTAAATCTTATACATTCTATAATTGGACTACCTTGTACAATTTAAAGATACTTGAGCAGAGGACAACTTACATTTCTCAAAGCTAGAGATGTGAATTACTACTCTTCCCCTCCTTTCCTACCTCCCTCACCAGTGATTTTGGGTGTTCAGTTTACCTAAGTGCTAGATTTTAACAAAGTACTATACGCTTCCTGTAATGTAAAATAAATATTAGAAAGGATTTCAGCAGACAACACCACAGACATTCAAAAGTGGCACTGTTAGGAAAAAACACATACTCTGTATATGCAATTAGAGAGAAGGAAACATATCACCAAAAAAGTGGATCCATTTTCCCATACTTTAAGCAATCTCAAATCTAAACGACATATGAAAATTTTATATTTTGAATGTTTTTATTTCAATCAAAATACAAATACAAGCATTTGAAAATGTACAAAAATAAAAAAAGGACATTTTCTACATCTTGAAAAAGCAGATCAAACCTACTTCTATATGTACAATTCTTTCTGTGGGAAGTCCTAATCAGCAGACTTTTTTCTGTTCTCTTCTGAGCATTCTGTGCCAAATCCCTCCCCCAAAATCCAGCCACACTGAAGACTACAAGCAATAATTCAAAAAGCTAACACACTAAATGTCCCTGAACAGATTACAGTGAAACCATTTCTCACAGGTAATAAACCTGTAGGTGATAATATATTTTGCTAATGACTTTAGGGCAAATTACATCCTGATGGGTAGTTTGCAAGTCAAGCTTTCTGCAGTTTGTTGATATATAACTTGGGTAACACAGTTGGACTACATTTTCAAGTTAGTTTTACAAATTCAAAAAACCAGCTAGAGTTTTGTTGATAGCATTCTTCCTCCCTCTCTCCTTGCCCCAAAGTTTTAATTCTTCACACAAAAATGTATCTGCAAATAAGAATAAAGAGCCATAGAAAAGGTGTGAACCAAAAATAATTGGTTTTTACATCATCTGCCAACATAACAGGGACTGAAATGATCACCTGCTCATTGTACTGATGAAGGCAGAGGAAGTGTTATCACAACAACAGGTTTGAACCACTCTATAATGTATATCCTAATATTTTTGGTGTGAAGTTTTCCACAGTAATATTGATCAAATTATCTCAAGAGGTATAGTTCATTCATGGAATTGTCTACCATTCCATGTGTTTTAATGTTTGGCCAAGACACTGTTTTCTTTTCATGTTTTGAGAGCTGATGTTTTCTGGAGCTGCAGTAACATAAGGATAAGGTGAGGCAATGCTCATGGAAAGAGGTAGGTGCTTAAACTGACATTGTGGGAAAACATATTTTTGGGGGACAAAAATATGAGTCCTTCTTTAGGCCTCAGATGCAGCAGGTAGCTTTAAAGTTTAAAACAGCTGCTCAGTTTACATGAATGTGCTCAGTTCCTAAAAGAAAAGCAAGGTGACAGTGGTTCAAAGGTAGCTCCCAAGAAACAGGTTCTCTACAACCTTTTCCTTTGCCTTCCCTTCAGTTGTCAACAGAAAGCTGCGTAGCAAGAGAACAGCTAATATCTGCTTCTACAGCATCAAGAACACAGGCACTAAGCCATAATCTTCTAGCTGCTACCTGTAACAAGCTAGAAACATTTAATTTACCTCGCCCTATCATGGACAGGGATCTCATTACCTTTTACAACGCTGGAGATGAATGCAGGTTGAATACAGGTTTAACAACGACCTCCTGCCTGCAGCACATTTCACTATGCTACCTTTCAACTCTGCTGCTTCTACAGCTTTGACTCTTGCCTCTAAAAAACCCAAACATCTGCAGAGGAACACACTAACACCATAGAATTCATGTTCAGTTCTGTACAATACCCAGTTCAGTATGACACATCCATTCTTCTCAACATTTTGTCTTCAGGTCATCTAATGAAAATCATTATTCTGTACTTAAGTGTACATGTACTTAGAGAATACACAAGCCATTTAATTTTCTCCAGCAAATTTTAGACACCAACCTATTTTCTGCTGTCTTAAAATATTTCAAGATTGTCCTGTGAGCTCATTTCAGCACTAACAAAGTATATTCTTTTTTTTTTACTGAAAAGTACCTGGTTGACTGAAGCCTTTCTTTTCTTGCTAAGACATAACACATCCCAGGATGTTCTAATGCAAACTGAGAAGAAAGCAAGGAGTGTATTTATTACCAAGCAAGGTAAACTCTTTAAAATAGGAGTCATACTTGGAAAAATGGCTAAATAGGAACTGATTGGTATGATGTAGCTTCACATAAGACACTTACAGAAAGTTCTCTCTGTCTAGTCATCTACTTCCTCCAACCAAGTTTCATATAGACCTAACTGTAAAACCAAAACCAGCATGGACATCAACAGGCAGAATCAAGAGAAAATAAAAAGTTTCTGATGTAAGGCTATTGCTTCACTTTTAACAAGGTGGGAAGACACACAGCATACTTTATAGAAACAGCCAGTCAGTATTTGAGAGGTAGTGTAGTTGTTCATTTGACTGGGAGAGGTAGAGCTAGTTGAGAAATCAATAGCTAAGGCCAGTCAAAATGATTCCCAAGTTTTCTAAAATGTGATAAAATGACTCTCAGCCTGAGATTAGTAATGTCACAAGGGATTCAGCCATCTTGCTCATATTTACTGACTTTTACATAGGTAAAGTTATTCTAAAATATCCATCCAGGGAGAGAACGCTCCAAGAAACAGCCAAGGAAAAAGCTTAGCTACGTTTTGGCATGTGTCAAACAATTAATCTAGGTATGCATCTTATGACTAAAGCTAAAAGGCTCTCCTCTTTTGGCAGGTTGATAAAACTACAAAACCAAACACATGCCCAAGACTAGAAGCAAGTTAGGTCTCAAATTCCTTGCAGTTTACCTATAATAAAATTCTCCAGTGCAATTTCTTCCCACAGGAAAAAATACCAATTATTTTAGAGATGAAAGCCAACGAGACATACGGGTCATACAGTCAACAGGTAATAAAACCCTTGTTAGAGACATCTGGGTACAGAATCATACATAATGCTCCCTTGGATTGATGTAGACTCTTCCAGGTCCTGAGTTTTGTGGGTATCTGCTGCTCCAATTTTTGTGGTAAGTTTGTTGATAAACAGGATACGTAGGCTGAAGACCTTCTTGTTCTTCTGGCTCTTCAGCCTCGTAAGTGAATTGCCTTCCATTCACAGCTTTCTAAACACACACAAGAATCAATGAGTTTCATATTTCATGTACAGAACCTGCAATTCCTTTTCTTGTTAAAATTTTAAGCAACAAAACAGTCCTATGAATAAAGAAACACAAACTTAAAAATTTGAATCACTAACAGACATGACAGAAGCATTAGTAACTACATAGAGTTAAGCTCAACCTTTTGTTCCAAAGGAAGTTAGAATTTAAAGCTCAATGAATCTAATGAGCAAATCACCAGTTATGAAAATGTCTGTCAGCAACTCCTGTGCTTTGTTACGTTACTCAACAAAAAAATCAAAGCTGTAGTGTTTAGGTATTTCAATTAGTGAAACTACTACAGGAAATTAAAACGGTATAGTCACTTCCCACTTCATGGATAGCAAACCCACACCTCCAACAGTTATTGACCAGGATGGACAAAGGTTTTATGTTCATGAAAAACATCTTTATAAGCTTATTTTAAGGAATAAAATGAAATGAAAGCTTTATTTAGAAATTCAAGCCGTTTTATTATTTACCATGTGCTGCAAGTTCCCAGCATCTTTCTCTCTGTACTGGCTTTGCAAAGGAAAATGTTCTTTCTGAAAGAAGAAAAGTTACAGTGGAAACAAGTCAAGATTCAACACTGCAGAACAGGTTTGGTTTATACAAAAATACCAGCCATCACCAAATACACTCTTCCTTGGGAAGTGTCTTAACTGACAACCATTTAGAATCCTTTTTATAAACCAATGGCTGGTGGAAAAGAAGATAAGTGTCAGTCAGGGTCATCTGTTCCAGCTGTGTCCCCTCTCCCAACTTCTTGTCCCGCTCCCAACCTCTTGTGCACACCCCCAGTGCACTCTCTGGTAGAGCAGTGCAAGAAGCAGAAAAGGCCCTGACAGCGTGCGAGCCCTGCTCAGCAACAACAAACATCCCTGAGTTATCAACACTGTTATTTGCACAAATCCATAACACAGCCCCAAACCAGCTACTGCCAAGAAAATCAACTCCTCCCCAGCCAAACCACCCACTGTAAGAGATGAGGTTCAAGACCACATAAGGAATCTGGAGGTGCACAAGTTCATGTGACCAGATGAGATACATCTGCAGGTTCTGAGGTAACTGGTGCAGGAAGTGACTAAACCATTATCCATCATATTTGAGACATCATAGCAGTCCAGTGAAGTTTGCACTGACTTGGAAAGAGGAAATAAACCCTCCATTTTTAAAAAGGGAAACAAAGATGATCTGGGGAACTACAGGCCGGTCAGTCACACTTCAGTGCCCAGAGAGATAAAGGAGCAGATTCTCCTGGAAACCATGCTAAGGTGCATGGAAAATAAGGAGGTGACTGGCAACAGCCAACATGGCTTCACAAAGGGCACATTGTGCCTGACAGATTTGGTGGCTGTCTATGACAGGGTTAATAGTGTTGGTGGATGAAGGAAGAGCAATTGATGTCATCTACTTGGACATGTGCAAAGCATTTGACGTTGTCTTGCATGACATCCCTGTCTCTAAACTGGAGAGCCATGGATGTGATGGACGGACCACTTGGTGGATAAAAAATTGACTGGACGGTCACACTCAGAAGAGTTGTGGTCAAGGGCTCAACGTCAAGTGGGAACTGGTAATAAGCGTCATTCCTCAGGGGTTGGCATCCAGTCTGGTGCAGTTTAACATCTTGGTTGGCAACATGGACACTGAGATTGAGTGTAGCTTCACCAGGTTTGCTGATGACATCAAGCTGTGCGGTGTGGTTGACATACTGGGGGAAAGAGATGCCATCCAGAGGGACCCTGGCAGGCTTGAGAGGTGGAAACTCATGAAGTTCAACAAGGCCAAGTGCAAGGTCCTGCACCTGAGCAAGAACAGTCCCAAGCACAAATACGGGCTGGGTGGAGAATGGGTTGAGAGCAGTCCTGAGGACGTCCTGGGGCTGTTGGTGGATGAGAAGTTAGTTAATGCAGAAGACTCAAAATCTCCCTTCTTCATTTTTTTTTTTTTTTTTTCACGATTATGAAGGAGCAACTTCATGAGTGAAACTGGCCTATTTCCAAATATCCAGATAATCACCAACTGCCTGACTTAATGGTCAATCTTAATCACACCATGCCTGACTTAATGGCCAATCTTAATCACACCAAGCAACATCAACTGAGAATTATGATTTAGGATACATTTTACACTACAGTATCATCACTTCTAATTAAGCTCTTCCCTTTATGCCACACTTAGTAAAGGGGCACAACAGGCTAAAGTGGCAATTTTTGCACAATTCTATAATTTTTGTTTTGTAATTCCTTCTTTTCCCATCAGTCTCACATTGGTAGCAACAATACAAAGTACCTAAAGCTCTGGTCTTAGAGCAGAACCCTCACACAACAAGTATTCATACAGGTAGGTAACATTTGCAGGGGTTCTCACCCAAAAAAATAATTTTGGAAAGAACCCAATCTCAGTAACATCTCTCTTTCTTTTCTCCTCCTTTCCCTTAGCTTTTTACTTTTCCACATTTGTTTAGTTCAAGTTTTGAAGCAGCTTTGAGTTATGTAACTTTTAATATGACCTCCAAATGCATTGTAAAATTACTTTTAAAATCATCTAATATTTTCTACCTTCTCCACTTCTCCAACAGTTATTATTCACCATCTTCACAGGTCTATTATTCCAAATTTTGTTTGTTAAACTTTTTGCCTTGTAATTCCATTTCAAAATGTCCCCTCCTGCCCTTAAAGTCACACTGCTTTTGCTTTTCAAGTCCTAAAATGCAATTTGCAGACTAATTCTGAGAATATGTGATTTACTACTCACCAGGAGACACTGCTCTTTCACATCTGAGCTAAGAGCATGAATTCACCACACAAGAAGGCAAAACACACGTGGAAAACAAGTACCCCCCATCTTCCCCGAAGGCTAATGTTCTGTGAGAAAAAAACAAACTTCCTGCTCAAGACATTCTACCAACAGTGGATTTAGACATGATTAAGACAAACACTGGAAAGTGGAAGAGCAAATTCCAGTTAGTTCATTTATTCAACTAAAACTAGAGACAAAGGAAATCGTCTCACATGGCATGAGAAGACAAGACCTTTGCCAGAGAATAGAGTTTACAGCCATGGAGCAAGTGATAGAACCAAAATCATCAGGTTCTGTCAAACAAAACTGGTGTTGAGCTACACTATTTCTGTGTAGGGGAGATAGTGTACTTGGGGTTCTGTGCTGATAGTAACAGTAGTTAGCATCGTCTTAGCTTTACATTATGCAGAGTTTCATACAAACACTTTTACTCTGAGCATGCTCCTTTTAAAACAGTCCTTTAAAAGCCTAAACCAATTATCTCACCAACAATTCTGTCCTGTTTTTTCTCAACCTTTCCGATTTAGAAATCTCATTACAAAAGCATCCACTAAAAAAAAGGCTTGTGCCTCATTCTAACCCCTATCTGGGCAATATTTTGGGCATTTCCCCTATTGTAAGACCCTTTATCAATATTGATGATTTTATCTATGAACGTTTTGTGCTTCCTTTCATTCAGTCTCGTTTGGTTAAACAGTTCTTCAGTCTATGGTAAATTACAACAATAATACTGCCTTTTTCATCAAGGAAGAGGTATTTTAATCTGCATGGAGAGCATTAGGAAAAGAACTAGAAGAGTGGAAGGGAACCACAGTCTACAAATGAATCAACATTATGCTAGGTTTAAGAGCACTGTGGGTGATGTTTTCCAGTCTGATTCAGAAATACTGTCATTTGGTAAATGGTGTTATATGCTTTTAACTGTGCTAAGACAATTTCACCATTTCCTTTCCTGTTTGGAATAGGAACACAAATATTACTGTTAAAGAGCTTTAGCATTTGACCTCTTTGTGTGGTTAAATAAGTGAGGCATTCCTCCAAGCTGCAAGTCTAAAGTCAGTCTTCTCACGGCTAGAACTACCTACTGGGCTGTACTTTCCTTCATCTGCTCTTATTTTCTGTTGCTACAGAAGAGCCCTGTTACATTCTGAATCCTTCAAGAACTCTGAATTTTGCATTGCATTATGCAAAACAATGTTTTTTTCCTCTTTCCTTCAGGAACACCTGTCAAGCTACTAATAGCTTCAGTTCTTTCCCGTTGTCAAAGACTACCCATCTCAGTCACGTTTCAAGGCAAGTAAAGAAGTTTTGTTTCTAAGCAATACATTCTTTGAAACAGTGAATTTAATGATTCCAAGGATTGCCTGAATTAGTACACCCTCCCTCTCCCACTGCTTTTTTAAATATTACGCAACAGAAAAAAATCCTCTTTAAGCCACTGGAATTCTTCCATTGCTCAACTTCTTGATTTGTCTCAAAAACTCAGTTGCCAAGCAGAGATTCCTCTCTCACCAAGGACGTAACCAACCTTCAGGCTGCTCACTGCTCTTTCACATTACACGCAATAAATAGTTCTGAGTAACAGAGTAGCATTTCCATGACAGTGATTATTAAAAGAACACCCAGACAAAAGCAGTAGCTTTGCTGATAAAAAAGGTGACAAAGATGAACCAACAGTCTTCACAGTAAATTAAACTATAAGGTTGTATTTTCCATGTTCCACTTAATATCCCTGTGTTTTGGACTTTTGCCTCACTCTTTTACAGCCCCAGTGAGGCAGTTCTTCTCAGTTCTGAAGTGATTCACTGTATATGTGAATTGGTATTTGCAAATACCAGTACAGAGCAACTATGAGTGCTCAGTTTCACAGTACTTTTGCACCTCTGTGCAGCCTATTATTTCCACTCAGACTGAGCTGAGCATCTATTGCTGCTGACAATGCAGTGACACTCTCCCTACAGGTGTTTTCAGTGTAACCAGAAGCTTACACCTGAACTCCCTAGTGAGAGGCTCACCAGAATGCTTCTCATTCATGGTAGAGTACACAGTTCCAACAGCACTTGGAACACGAGTTACATGGTTAGTACACACATTCAGTCACACAGGACAAGACAGGCTGCTAATTTGTTTCATTTACCTCTTTACAGCTATCCAAGTGTCAACTTGGTGCACCAAAACAATGCAACCAATCACCTCTTAACTAAAGCCACTATTTTAACATTCATTTCTGCTCGATAAAGCAGAAGCTTTTGCTTCAAGCTAACAGAGTACATGTGATCATAAGTACTATCAGATGGGAAGACCCAGACTTCAGCTCCAGTTCTTTTCAGTTTTGGAGTTCCACAGAGAGAGAAGGACAGGTACACTAACAATGTTATGCCAACATCCATTATTTTTAAATAAAGCATAGTTAACATCCAGCCTGAAGAACTAGATCTTTCCTCTTCCTCTCCCAAGACAACTTGAAACTGTATTTATCTAGCTTGAGGAAAATGAATATTCAGTTCAGTCTGTTTAGGATTTTTTTTCTCTATTTACAAAATACAGTTAAATAAAACATTTTACTATTTCTTGGTTCTTAAGTATTCACTTACAGAAGCTACAATAATCCCAATCAAGAAAGAATTCAAAGGCCGCAGAGTTCCGAAGAGGAAAACAATAAAGTACACACTTTACGAGTAGCTCTATAAAGGATAAATAATTGCATTTTGTTGTCATTTTCCCATCTAGCAGCACTACTGATGCAGAAATAACATAATAGTCCGTATCTTTTGATTCTAGAAGACAATCTTTTACAAGTACCTAAAGCATAGGAATGCCTTAGCAGAGGCACAATTCATCAAAAATTGCATTTCTTGCATACTGTAGTGACAGAACAAATAGTCACTACATTGCTGGCACAAGATACCCAACCTGAGCACAGAAAAGCACTGGTTCTCTTGTGTTGTCTTAGGTGTTGTACCACCTTCAAAGCAAGACAACAAAAACCTACTACACTTTATGCCAACAAAATGTTTTCTACCTTCATAATGTTACAATCATCAAGTAGCAATGGATCTCAGAAGAGTTTCTTGCTTTTCTCAGCAGTAATATACAAAAGTATTACTCACTGTAACATTTGCAACACACAGTATTGATTTCATGCATTCCTTTCATGAGAAAGAGGAAACTTTTTATCAGCAACTGATATTTGTGAGCTTTAGTAACCATCAATCACACAAAGAAAGTCTGCAGGAGTATTTTCAACATTAAAAATGCCATCAAAATCCTTCTTGAAGGTAGGGGATGATTTTTTTCCTTCTACCAAAAAAAGACTTCTATGGGTCCTTAAAACTGCAAAGCTACACCAGAGTATTGGAAAAATGGTATTTGTTATAAACAAATGATTGTCTGAACTACCTCAGTCTTATAATTCAGCACAACAGTGGTTGGAATATTTATATGACGTACTGAGGATGGAACAAAAATCCCACTAAAAACAATCACAATCTATTTCTTACAAGTACTAATAGCTGATGGAACTTTTCTTCAGTGTAACCAGAAATCTAAAAAATCAGACTGACTGATTTTTATACATATATATAAAAGATGCTTTCGAGGCTACGGTCAGGATTCACAAGTTTTCATGAATAGACTGGTTTATTTTATGAAGTATAATAATCAATGATGTTAGCTGAAGCCACCTCCCATGAACAGATCTCCTCTATGCTGCCTAGAGCAAGAAATGCCTTCCAAATTCATCTGGAGCTTCACAGTCCAATCCAGCTCAAAACCATGCTGGAACAAAGAAGGACAGTCCTATCCTTCCTTGTACCCCACTTATTTTAACTGTCTCATATGCTAGAATTGGCTCTCCCGTGTATCACCTCTATGGTCCTGTTTGATCAGACTACACCCACACAAACACTAGATGTTGGCAAGGAACTTTTCTACCTATTGCTGTCTTGCTTGGACAGTGTTACTTTAGATGACATGAAGCCATCCCTGAAAGCATACTAAAAATTCAAGTACTTGTCTCAGATTTAGTACAGGAACCTTTGCTGCTGATAAATGCAAAAAAAAAAAAAAAAAAAAAAAAAGGATAAAATTACAATTTGCATAACTGCAAGCATTTCAAAGTGATTTAGTGATCTTCACTGAGAATCAAAACCCATACATTGGTAAATTAGCTATGCCACAGCCTAAATTCCAATATAACCCTACCACTCAAACCTTAACAGCTTGAAAGAATGTCAGTTGTTACAAGCAAGGAAGGTGATGATGAAGTAACTATTTAAGTTTATCAAGTATATTTCCCCCCTTCCCTCCCCCTGAAGACTGTTTTATATTCTATGTATATTCTCTTAATCACCATGAAATTTCAACTATAGATTTTTCTTCGTCAAAAGGAGATGTGTCTGTCAAATGTTGTTAGGGATACGAAAATGATCTGTCTACCTGTTTCCTGACCTTTAAGGATGACTTGGACACCAAGGATAAGAGATTCAGATATCATATACGTGGGGAAACAGCTTGGTTGCAAAACAACTGAAAGGATCCATACATGACCTGGGAAGCAGATTCAGACTAAATTAAACATAATAAAACAAAGTTAACGCTTTCCCTACCTCAATTTAAAATGCATATAACCACTTACTCACCTGAAGCACAGGTTCTTTCTGTGGGACTGAGAATGCTCGCTCCTCACATGAAGATGGTTTGTGAGTGGGTGGAAGATCAATCCTGTAGTAAAGAAACAATCAAATACGACATGTCATGTTTGTGGAGTCCAACTGAATAGTCAGATATTATTTATTTAGCTGCCAAATCAAGCAACACTCAATATTCAGGAACACACACCTTTCACTCATCAATGACAGACGTGAAATATTGTAACGTAACACATCCACCACTGGCAATAATTCAGCCACACACTTTCTGCAGGAAAGCACCACCTGTAATTTACTCTTTACCCTATACAGTAGACTGAACCTCCCCTCATACACTCCAACTAAGTAGAATTAGGGACTACTGTTATCTATCATGTTTTCTGGGTTATGAGATACAGTTTGAGCAACTTTTTTAAGTACAGCCTTTCTTTAAAAAGCCTTTGAGAAAGCCTTACTATCAATTATTGCATGCAAGACTTTTTCCATTGTAACCTTCTCAGTGAAAGCAAATTATTCTAAAAGAATTTAAATGTTTAAGACTGTTCATATAAATATGTTTCAGCTACAGAATTTAAGACAAACCAATAAACAAGAAAATGGAATTTCTAACCCTGTCAGAAATTACTCAGAAGTTAACACTTGACTCACCTTGCTAGCTTAGTGCAAATGAGGAAACTTATTTTATGCTGAAGGTCCTAAGTTATTTAATTCTACTCCTCATTAAGTATATCTATAGACATGACAGACATTTTCATTTCTCATTAAGTGTTCACTGCGTATTGCATGTGCAAAAAGACTTGTATTTAAAGATATTTAAAGCCATCATCACTTCTTATGTATGCTCCAAACAGGGTCTAGATATCATCCACTTTAACTGATAAAGTCTTTTCAGACTTTTTTGTTTGACCATTTGGATGCTCAGAGAAGTAAATCATCTGTCTGCACCAGCGACTCGAAGAAACAACCAGAAAGCACATTAAATCTGTAATTTCTAAGTACGTGTCTGTGGGTGCTTGCTTAATTTTACAAATATATCAGAATAAATCTTAGCAGGCCTTCACTTCTGCAAAGCATGGTCAATTTGCTTTCAAATTAGACCCACAGGTACAACAAACTAGTAGTCTGTGGCATCAGTCAAGAGGGAACTCTCCCCTGCCCTCCAGTTAAATCTACAAATTTTCTTTCCAAAACAAAACCAAAACAAAAACACCCTTCTGAAGAGATAAAGCATTATATTACCTCTGAAGTCACTCTTATGATCTCATTTCTTTTACAGAAATAAGATTTCATATTTTCTACTCTGAAAATACAGCCCTGAAATTATGACAGCTGAACAGCTATTAAGTAAACTCGGACATTTACATTCCTGTATAGAACAAATGCTTTCTATATATTGCTTTCATTTGAAAAAAAAATCCAACACATACTCACACTTTGTCAAGATAGGATGGCCTTTTTTTCCTCGGGGTCAGCAGCACTGTCACAAAGATGGTAATGATAAAAAGAGCAAGGACTGCTCCAATCACAGCCCCTGCTACAGCAACAGAAGATGTCTGCTTAAATGGCACATCTGCAATGTGATAGCACAGATTACACCTTTAAGAAGTTCACATACTTTCAATACTCAGATAAGCTACTTCAGCCTTGTTCTGAGAAATGCTGCTTCCTTCTACCACCAAACTCAAAGCCTCATCCTGTATTAGCAGGATGTAAAACTCTTGCAGTTTTGACTCTACACACAGAGATAAAAGCTGGTTGAATTCAGACAGTTCATGAAACCATAACCTGATTTCAAAAGTGTCATTGACCACTTTTAATAGGTTAAGCTTCATGCTTTAAAAAATAAAGCTGCATGTTTTTATTTTCCATTTCAAGGCAAGATGACATTACAGAACACATGCTTTGGACTTGCATGAGCTAAAACCTAGACAACTATGGCTTTATTGGTAATCTTTCTTTAAAGACATTGAAGTCTGTAGAAAGTAAAAAGGAAAACGTAAAATCAGGAAAAAAATATATACTACTAGGAGCAATGGATATGCAAACTTACTAATTACTTGGCTTGCACTTATAAAACCAACCACTTAGGCCACCTATCATCTCTGGGACTTAACACTTCACGCTACAAGAAAGTAATTTTCATAAATAAATTTTAATGGAGGGGAGGGAAAAAAGGTGTCTTTTTCCTTCTAAAGCATTTTGTTTTGACCTTAGCATTGTCAAATCCAAAGTTTAACAACTCTCATACTGAATTAATGCACTTGTCAGTCTTTAAAGGTCACTCCTTTCACTCTGCTTGGAATTCAATGTTTAAGTCTCAAAACTGAAAAACCTGCTAGCACTTTGATTTAAAAATCATCAATCCCAGTTATTTCAAACTTGCATCAACAGGCTCATCAAAAAGTTGCACAGTTGGAATAGTTCATATTAGCTGCACTAAAACTGTTCCCTGTAAAATATCTGTAGCATACATTAAATGATGCTCTGATCTACATTGAATACTGAATGTGAAAGGTTAACAGCAAAGAATTTGAAAATTAACACAGTTCTATACCTGCAATATATCATCTACTTCAGTTGTTTTCCAAATAAGACATGACCATTCCCTATTTAACCTCTTACCAGAGGAAATTTTGAGAGCCCTTCAGCTACATGTTCTATTCACAGGTAAAAAAATGCTTGAAATATTCAATATGTTCTATCAGTGACAAAAATATAATGTTGTTCTGCCTGGATGCTGAAAAGCTGGACAAGATAATCTCTTACTAAAAAAAAAAAACCCAAAACACTTAATTTGGAATCTAATAAAGAGATTCTTGTCCTCTCATTGCACATGAAAGACATGACAGGAACACTACCCTGGGATCACACTCACAAAGGTATGTTTGAGTATTTATTAAGCTATGATAAAACTAAGACTTTTTTGTGACTTCCTTAAAGTTACAGAATAAAGTCACGGAGTAACAACTTGCAGGAGCAAATTCACTCCACAGGATTAATTAATGTCCCACCTTCAGTGATCATTGTTCTAGTTTACATAACGGCTTTCTTGGCACAAGCTCCATTTGTGTCAGATACCAAGCTGAACACCGTGAACCTGTCCTGGTTTTGCTGGGAGAGTCAATTTCTTCTCAGTAGCTGGAACAGTGCTGTGTCTCTGATTCAGCATGAGAATAATGTTGATAACACACTGATGTTTTGGCTTTTGCTGGACTGTTTTTTTTTTATGTGTGTCTCAGAGGAGGTATACCAAAGAAAACTGGGAGGGAGTATAGCTAGGACAAGTGACCCAAACTGGTCAAAGGAATACTATAAACCACAGAATATCATGCCCAATATGAAAACAGGTGAAGTTACCCAGAAGGGAGGCCACTCTGGCTTCAGGAAGGGGATCTGGCATTGGTCAGCAGGTGGGGTGCAACAGTATTGTGCACTTGTTTGTTTGGGTTTCTTTCCCCTTTTTGATTATCATTATTATTTACTATTATTGTTATCATATTTTACCTTGTTTTCAAATAGCAAGTTGTCCTTAACACACAACTTGTACTTTTGATTCTTCTCTCCATTTGACAAGGCTGGCAGGGAGAGAGGGGAGGTGAGTGAGCAGCTGTGGGGTGCTTAGCTGCCAGCTGGGTTTAAACCACAGCAGAAACATAAATCCTAGTTTCTTCTGAAGAATGGGCACATAAATCATTTTAACTGGCTTCAGTTTAGTTTATACTGAGTGCCCTCTTCTTTAAGCGAGAAAATTGCAAATAGCTAATATACGTTGTTAGGTCCAGAATTCACCAAGTAGCTTTGGTCTTGTGGTTACACCAGAAGAATTTCTTGACTTGTTCATACTAACTTCACAGTGCCATTTTTCCTGATAAATTCTGTTATAATGTTGAAACAGAATAGAGCATTACACTTTCAATCAAAGTCCAGCCATTGAATCCCATTTTGTGTGAGACAATAACCACCCATTTGCTTCTGAACACCAGCAAAAATAGTGATATCCCACAAGAGTAACAACACACAGGAACTGAGGTGCAATTACCACAGGGTACACTGAATTTACTTTCTTATTTCGCTTTGGCAAAAATGGAGTCTCAAAAATTTCATCAGTCCAACCAGGAAAATGATCAGAAACCCAGACCACCATGCCAAGGTGAAGAAGCCAGAGAGCACCTCACATCCATGGTGCCAGTTATGCAGCATTTTAACCACCAGTTGGTCAGAAATAGATGGGAATTGATTCACTCCAAAAAATACAGTTAAAGTAAAGCTACAGCAGCCAAAAATAAAAGAACGAAAAAAAATGAGACTTTTTTTTTTTAAGCACACAATTCCTAGATAGTGGATCAGCTGTGCTTTAAGTGAAATTGTTTGGGTAGCAACTATCACCACTTATTATTCTCTTATCTTCTTAAAACAGTTCCTGAAGACACTTGTTTTATAAGCTTAGGGTCAACAAGGGGAAATGCCTAAGAGACCAGATTAAACAGCTTAAACACTTCAGTTTATTCTAACCAACCCCTGAGTTTGTGCTTTTCTGTGCTTTGCTGTCTTCAATTTTTAAGAATATACCTTTGAAACATTTTTGAACACTACCTATGTTCCAGAATGTAACAAAAAGTTTATTCACACAACAGCCATTTGTACTTACAATCAATTCTTTTTACAGCAGACATAATGTACAAAACATTGCAACACGCATAAGCCCTATCCGTATTATCAACTTCAACTCCAGAACATTTCAACTTCTTAACCCATAGGAATTAAACATATATATATTTTAAAAATCAAAGCAAAAAATTCCACAGAGACAAAAGCAAGATATCCCATGTGGAAAACCGGTTTATGGTTATGTTTATTTCAAAGTAACACCATCTTTTAAAGATGATATAACAAGTATTTTTATTTGAAGAGAGGTATAATCTCTTTATTCCAGAAATAATTTGGATCAGAACCTTCTACTAGAAATTTAATTCCTTTCCTTGTGTTTGCACTCAGTCTACAGATACCCACTTGCTATTGTTCTTGAGACTTTGGTCAATCATGTATTAGTACTCCATTAATCCAAACACAAACTTAAGTTGTTTAGGGATGCTTTTCCATTGGAATTTCAAATAAAGCTGTTGTCTTATTTAACCTTTTTTGAAGACATGCAGTCATATGCAATCACAGTGTATTGTCTACAACGCTCAGTACAACTATGTTCATGAAGCTCTAAATGCTGTAAAGCTACCAAACATCGTGAGGCTAGAAAAGAACTTCCAGCAAGAATGCTCATAAAGCAGCTGTAATTATGCAGCCTATTTCACCTCAAAGGTAGCAGTCTTCCCTTTTCAGGTTCCAAACACTAATAGCCTTATCAGCTTCAGTTTCCTCAAGCTAAACACTTAAAAATGGCACTTCAAAAGATCTATTATTCTAAGTATGAATTTATCATTGTTCTGTAATTCCTCTAAAGTTATTCCATTCCTCCCTAAATAATCAGCAGATCTGGGCTGGTGAATCTGCTCAAGACAAAGTAGAACTACTTCAGATGTCAAACAAGATGTTCTACATATAATGGATACAATGTCATTTGAAAGAACAAGAACATGTTGTTAAATCAGTATTGATTATTTGCAGGGAAAACAAATCCACTGCAGTACAGAGACTGCACAAGTCATCAGAATTCCTGTTTCATAGATTCTGTAGTTGCATCACTGGAGAGTGTGTGTTCAATAAATGAAGTAGCAGTGCAAGTGTCCACTTCCCTACTAATAATCTGAAACTAGTTACCCTCTTCAAAGCAGGCATTGTAACTTATTCGGAAGCAGCGTAAAACCGCTGTTTAAACTTCCGGTCATAAAAACTCTTAACGTTTTTTGGCACCTGGATAAATAAGCAAATTCACATTAGCCTCCAGCTTCGGAATCTATATTATTCTCCTTAGTTGTGTCCAATTCTCCAATTCTTTCAAATTCAACGGTAAGATTCCCACATAGCCTCCGAAACAGGTCTCAAAAATTGCACCCTGTGTACTTGCAAAGAGCACCTCGTACGCGTTAATGAGTTTTGACATCCTGCCAATTACAGGCCCAACAAAATACCTTACTGTATGTATATACAGACACTAGAATAAGCTTTAGAAATCAATGACTATAAAAAAATAACTTTTCATCTTATTCAAATACAAGCCTTTGACCTGTTTACAGTTACTCCTCAAAATTTTGTTCATAAGTTAGTTTCAGTGCAATGACTTAAATTTTAAGTATATAGTTACAAGAAGGCTCATTGAAATGCTAAGAGGTATTCATTTTTATTCAGAAAAAAACCCCTAAAAAATAAAGCTTAAATTCTGCTGTAACTCATTTTACTGGGTAAAATACTTGCTATATAGAAGCATTAAGTTTACCATGGATGGTACCTACACTGGAATAATTCAAAGCCCCAAAAGATTATATTTGATGATTGATTTAGGTAAACTTAGTTTTTAAATCAGAGAACCAAGACAGCCACTTTTTATTCTTAAACAATATTGTATGGGAACTTTAATTTAGCCTTTTTTTTTTTACCTCTGACATAGACTAATATAAGCACTCTGCGTTAAAACTCCAATTTTAAACAGTAGTACAGCATTGGGAAAAAAAAAAGCAGCTCAAATACATTTTCCCCAGATTCAGTATTTCCATTGTGTCAAGTTACAATATAAAAACCTTCAAAAAAAAAAATCAGTTTCAAAAAGTTTATTCCTCCTCTCTTGTGTAAGTATAAACAATCTGAAAGTGACCAGCCAATGAAATGAACTGTAGATACACGTTTAGTTTTCAGTGGTTACTACACATACCACTCCCTCCGAGATATTACCGCGCCATCTAAGTGAGAAACAAAGTCCTCATCATCATATAAGTCACCACCCATAAAATTCAATCCATACGTTCCACCTTCATAGTAATCCATTCGTCTTTCATAACGTTCCTGGTACCTGTTAGTATTGTCTACATTGTTCAACTCAGGTTTTTCAGGGTCTTCTAAATAATCTTTAGATATTACGTTCATTGGATGCTTTATTTCTTTTTTTATACTGTCAGGGTAAGAATCCACATCATCTGACTGCAGAACATCTATTTGAGACTCTTTTTGCATATCTGACGGTGGAATGTAGCTCTTAGCAAAGTAGTCACCACGGAACGTCTTTCTTCTCCTATAGCAGAGAATTCCACCCAGAACACTGAGAAGTGAGAGTAAAAGAAGCCCACCCACCACAGAACCGATGACGGTACCCCAAGAGTCGTCCTGCATTGTTGGCAAGGTTGAAGTTGGGAAATCTATTATTCTAGGCTGTGTTGCTAAACCTGTGATGCCATCAGTCGAAGGATGCCAGGGAACCGTGGGCAGTCGAGTGGTAGTAGTAGGAGGATCTAATGGAAAGAGCAGAGAAGTAGACAAGACACAGAAAAGGCACAGAATGTCAATGCAAGCTAAATCAGTTAAGGGTTTATAAGAAAGCAAAGTTGATGGGTATGTTCTACAAGAATAGTTTTTCATTCTCAAGTTCATGGCACTACACAAAGTCTTACATTTTCCACAGGCTTTGAACTAGCTTCGTTAAATGTGGCTTTGGGCTATGCTGCAGAAGGATAGAAAGTACAGGGAGTAAACAAAATAAAGATCACCTTCAAGCAGACATTTTGCCCTCCTCAAAGTAAGGAAATGCAGGTTTTCTGCTCAGATGTTGACTGTTCACCTCCTTCATGGAGGAAAAACCCAAGCAGGCCTCTAACTTTCCATCCAGCATTTAGGAATACTGGATCAAATTAACTGATTATGCCACAGAGTCAATTACTTCACACTAAATTTCCACTTCAGAAATTGTTCAGGGCATTAAGTATAAGAATGAAAAACTATGAGTTGTGTAGTCTGCAACATATGAACTACTGATTTTTAAGCTAGTCTCTGCAAAAACATTTGTTTCATTAATACAACTTACTCAGCCTCACTTTGGGATTAGTGAAAGAAGCATAGTTAAAAATGGCATGTATTAATCTCAAAGTAACACTTATGTTGAGCAAGGAGCCGTGAGGTTTTTAAAGTAATAATAAAAAACCGGAACATTTCAAGTAAAAATTATTCCTATGCATTCCTCCTGAAAGCAATTTGATGCCTCATGCACAAAGAAATTTCCATATTCATTCCTCAGTATGAAATACCAATTGATTTCATGTCAGGTTATGTATGTAAACAAGAGACTGCCAGCTACCACAGGTCTCCAGCACACAGCTTTTCCCCTTGTTCTTTAGGTCTGCTGGAGATGTGTGCATCTGTATTGCTGACAAGGTTCCAAGTGATGGGCTGATGACACTGAGAAAGCCTCCTGAGATTACACCAGTCAATCACAATGTTTTATGCAACTCCAGTTCTTATTTCTGTGCCACGCTGGAAAAAAAACCCCTACTTTTTGCCTTGCCCAATGCAAGGTAATTATTTCAAAATCAATAAAGCAACACTAAACATGTTATTATAGCTTGAACCTTTCAGAGAGAATATTACATGGACAGCCAAGTAGCTCATTACACCATGTCATTCAGTTAAATGCCCATAAGCAAGACTCATGGAACTACTACTACCACCATATTAGAGGCACCCTAGATTTAACACCATAAGAAGTAAACCAGATAGAACTAGAGATCTGTCAGGCTTCCAGTTATTTGACAAATCACAAACAGCCATAAATATGATTTTTCATCTTACTACTCAGAGACAGACACACAATTCTCTCATAGTAGACAGAATCGACACATTTGTCATGATCACTACAGATCTTCAGACTGCATCTCACTGCTTAATGCAATGCTTTAAGTTCCACACACTAAGTTTTCAAAACGCATAATTATATTACTTGCTACGTAAAAGTGATGATTTGTTAGGGAGCTATACGTAAATGAAATTAATTTGACAGAAGACAGGAAACTGAACAAGAAGGATGCACTACCAAAATGAACAAGAGGAACTCAGATTATGATTTTAGTAAAAACTGATTTAAAGTAAGTTTGATAATTTAACAAAGAAGTAGAGATTAAGCAATCCAAGTTTACCAGGCTTCCATGTCCCACACATCCATAGATCAAGAAGATAAACCTCACTTCCTTGAAAGGGTATTTCTTTTAGACAGATTTTTTAGCTCTATTTATACTCAGCAGAGGGGTTTAGGTTTTTTTTTTGTGTGTGTGTTTTTGTTGTTTTTTTGTTTGTTTGATTTTTACCTTGGCTTTGCAATTGCTCATTTATTTCCCTCTGATATTGAGATTTTAAGTCCCATCCTCTGCATGCACAACTATGCTATACTTGCATTCTGGCAAATTTAATCACCACATACGTGAAAAAACCACAGTGGTAATTACACTCCATATATTAAAAAAAACAACCAACAAACAGCGTTTTACAAAAGCTTTTCCTTAATTTCTGATTCATCCACTTGTTTTCAAGTTGTGCTGCTGCATTATCTGAAAGAACTAATTAGCACATTAATCTTAAATTAATTGCAAATGTATGCTCAATTAAGCATTTGTTTCTATGTATTCCTTGAATATAGATATAACCATGATACCTGTGCTGCTTGTGTCCACACCTCTTACTGTTGAAGAATGACAAAATTAAACATGTCCCTTCTTGTTTAAAAGGCCAATTATAAGAAAGAATAAGTGAAGTTCACTTCTGATGTCACCCAGTGCTTTTTAAATGTAAAACTTGTGGTTTTTTGTTTGTTTGTGTTTTGTTTGGTTTATTTTTTTTAAGAAAATGCCACTCTTGTTGGTTGGTATGAAAGACAATATTCTTTCATATCAGAAAGCTGTTTAAATATTATATTTCACATAATCACCAATACCTGATTGAATTCTGAATGCTTTCTACAAAACATCGAGCACATAATTTTAATTTTAATTGTTTCATATGGCACTTGATTCAAAAGCAACAATTTCCCACATTTTACTTAGGATCCAATGTTTAACAGCTTTTACTGACGTAGGCTCATGCTGCTGCACAAACTACAACAACATAGTAATATATCCATGCAGGTCAGGGAGCTAAAAGTGGTATAAATTCTAAAAAATATTTGGGCTATGGTTAAATGCATCTTGATTTCAGTTTTTGTTTCCTATTGTTCTGGGCTCTGTTCACATCCTTATTACACATGCTCTGCAGTAATGACGACCACAAAGACCCCCATAAAATTTCTTCTCCTTCTACACAGCTACCATCCCCATTAAAACAAGAGACATAACCGAGGAAAGCAAAAACCAGTTTTCTAGTATCAATATACTGAGTCAATCAACTCACCCCATGCACATAAAGAAGCCTGGTTTTTGTTTCAAAGCTTTTGACGTAGTTTTCTGCTCAGTAAAGCAAGACTTCCTCTTCACTTCAAATGAAGCTCTAATAACACCTCAAATTAAAGCACTATGGTCCTTGTATACTGCTTAGTTTTTTCTCTATTAATTATTTTTGCAATTGTTTCCCATAAAAGTACTACCAACTGATCATTTTATTTTTTCCTTCAATTCTTGATCTTTTTCTCAACTCTAAAAATACAAACAACTTGGCCTGGGAAGGTGAGTTTCCGCAGTTAAGTTTAGTAAAGACATTCAATTAACATGATAAGTTTCATCTCCCAAATACCACATCTTCCCACTTCAATCCCCCTGAAGTACTTTGTCGTTCAAATGTGTGTGACCCACCTTTGCTTCTGTGATAAGTCAAAGCCAACAACAAGCCAAGTGGAAAGAAATGGATGGAACATCCTCAGAACCAGACCATTAGCTTCAAAATCTTAGGTTAAGTTCTGTCTTGGTATCAGTATCAACAAGCACATCATTGTAAGAAAACCAACTAGACAATATAATATTTTCAAACTATAAATCATTTTGGATTTAGCCCACTGTGAAGTAATTCAGAGGTAAGGTGACCAGCTCTACAATAGGTAAGATAATTCAATACTGGTACACATCTCCTTTGGTTAAAATTTCAGTTAAGCATTACAGAAGTAGTTTTGGAAGGAGAGGTTTCTTAGCTAGTTATTGTGTATTAATATAGACAAAGTCTGCCTAGTTCCAAAAGCCACAATAAAGTGGCTAAAAGTAGTTCCCCTTATTTGAAAAAAAAACAAAAAAAACCAAACAAAAAAACCCACACCAAAACCACAAACCCCACCTGATTCAAGATGCAAACATGCCTTTCTTTGACAAGGACTGCTATCAGTTACTTATAATCCAAAACTGAGCTGGCTTTGCACAAATTACAAGCTCTCTCTTCGCACCTGTCATTTTCCTGAGGGATAAGTATCTGTCTGGACATGTATGTTTGCACAGAGACATATTTACCTTTGCCTCTTAACCTGCTGTTGTTGCTAAATTTCACTTAGATGGCAAGTACTTAAAAATTGAATAATAATAATTCAACTTAGCTGGGTGTTATAAAAACAACCCTTTCTTTCAACTGTTGAAAAGCTTACACAGCAACTCCTTTATAACAGGAGGGAAAGCTGCCTTGCCATCAAAGGAGGCTTTCAGAAATGTCCAAGAAGAAGTGATATGGAAATTTATCAGTCTTTCTCCAACCATTGGGACTGTAAAAGTCAAGAAATAGATGAGGACACTGTGTAACCCTCTCCCCACAGTTTCTTGTCTATCAAGGCTCCACAACGGAGCAGAATGTTTCCCTTTACATTATTTGTCAGTGTATGTGCCCCCATGTCTATTTTGGCAGCATGATATGTAGACAGGTACCATCAATTTCTTTCATCAATCATATATTTTCAAAGTTTAGAGTACTTTTGCAGTTTCTAGCTGGGATTTCCACACACTAAATAGAAGATTTTGGTATTTCTTTGGGATACAAGAGAAACTTAGCATAAGCTCAAGCATGAAGGAATATTCAGGAAGACCATTAAAGTTTCAATGCATGCCATATCAGGGAGCAAGAAAGTTAACAGTCAGAATATCCTGGGAAGTCCTTTGCTACACAATACAGAAAAAGAAAAAAAAAGCAGTTTGTACTTTAGAAAATGAAAGTGCCTGAATCCACAATGCTCTCTCAGAACAGAGGTGTATATATGGAGAAACAAAAGCAAAACCAAGGATCAGCCTCTCCTCTGTTATTCCTTACTATGCTCACTCTACAAGAGGGTGACCCTGTACTTCCAAACCACACCTTCCCAGGATTGCTGGCTAACAAAGGCTGGCTTTACTTTTAACAAGAACAGTGTCTCTCAAAGGCAGTCACGACAGAGGAAGTAAGCAGGTTCCTGTCTGAATGCAAGTCTCACAGGTCACTTCTCCCTTGCAAGCAGAGAAAGGGAAGGCCTCAGTAAGCAGTATGAAGGTGAAGGAACACAGAGCCAAGAAAACAAAATTCAATTCCTTGCGTAAGCAAACTGAGTAAATCAATATTGCAAGAGAAAGTGCTTTACATATCAAGCCTACAGCTTCTTTTGGAAAACCTGGCAAAATAGGACTAGGTCCAGAACTTCAGCACTTGAACCTCACAAGAACCATGACTTGCTTTTGCTGGAAAACTACACAGAAAGTTTGCCACTCTCTGAATGAGTGAAAAATAGCAAATATATCAGTGCCTTAAAAGCAATATAAAAAAAGTCTGTCTTAAAACAACATTTGAGTATTTCTCTATCCCTGTAAAGATGCATTATCTCCTGTAAATAAAAACTGGTGATTTTACCATTTAGTCCGTATCAACTTGTTCTCTTCTATTTCCCTACTCCACCTTAAGAGTACTAAAAAAGTCAAGGAGCACAACAAAACTTATTAAAAATACAGTTGGTTTTTTTTTTTTAACAGTGAGTATCAGGACAAAAGGCAATTTTTTTGTTCAGCTAACATTCATTTCAGCCTACAACACATTTCAACTTGAGATATTTTTTGCTAGCAGTTAAAAAACTTAATTACCAGCACTGTGACTGTTCAGAAGCATTAACACCCTAAATCCTTTTTGACATCTTTACAATTAAAATCTGAAAGATGTCCACTAGGCTTCAAGCTTTCCCTTTGTTTTATGCCAAGTTTCATACAGTGGATAAAAGCAAAGATAGAAAAATAAGCTAATTGCTTATTTCATGTTATTGCTGATTGCTTCATAGTACAGTAGTGCCACATTTGCCATTACTAGATACCTTATCAGTTAAGTCAAATATTAAACGTGGTAAGATTATTTCATAGTTACTTGTCCATCCTGCACCATTAAGGGCATTTCAGTTATTTAAAGAGCCAATCACACTGAAAAGTTATTCTTAAGAGTTACAATACAATGTGTTTAATATTCCTTTCTGAAAACAACACAGGTATTACACTTATGATTGCCCTACCTCTCACATTTTTATTAAGCCTCCTATATATGCAAAGTTAATACACAATGCTTTTAATCAGTTTCGTAGCATGAGGTTTTAAAAAACTGAAATTAATTTAATGTCAACTAAAGTATTTGTTTTTCCTGGAGCACTTAACTAGGAGAACCATGACTGTATGATTTCTAGCTAGCTGAAGTTCAGTTTTGGTGCTCCCTAAAACCAGCTGAGTTTTGGTAATTGCACTTAAATCACTACAGCGAAACAAAGTCGCTGAACAAAGCTGAGAAGCAGCACTCATGCTAAACAGTATCCAGTAGTTCACATCCAAGATCAACTACTGCAGCTTAACTATCTCTGCAGTAAAGTTTGTTAAGCTATGATACATTTGCCATAGGCTGGAACACAAGTTGTCACCACAGCCCAATCGGCCTGTACACTTTTCCTGCTTTTCAAAAACTTGATTTATTTCAAGAAACACCATATATGATTTCCTGGTTGGTCTATTTTGGTCTGTTAGTTGTAAACATAATTTGAATGATGGCCTTAGATCTTCATGCATGACAATCATGGTAAAAAGCACGAGTTGTACTTAAAGCAGATGATATTCACAGAACTGACAACTTGAAAAGTGGTGCACTTGAAAAAACTTCCCCCATTCCTGAGACTTAGAATAAGGCTGAAAACAGCTATAAACTGCACTGTTGTTTTCTGAGTATTTCAGTGTTACATTACAGGCAAATATTTCACCCTATTTAATGATGATATTTGAATTTTTTTACTTGATACTTCTTAAAACATGCCCGTCTTTGTTATTGTTTTGAGACTTCTATGCAGCCATGAATTCTTCTTCACAGAAGCAGCATTATAACCAAGCATCCAAAAATAACTTCTCACCAAAGTAACTTCCATAACTTGAAATCTTTTAAGTTA
This sequence comes from Myiozetetes cayanensis, assembly GCF_022539395.1. NCBI lineage: Eukaryota > Metazoa > Chordata > Aves > Passeriformes > Tyrannidae > Myiozetetes > Myiozetetes cayanensis. The sequence goes on from NW_026087742.1 coordinate 16,484,755, forward strand.
TATAAAAAAGTTTGATATAAAAAAGTAATATAAAATTCTAGCTATTAAGTTGCTTACAAACAATTCCACTGTCTGAAACTACTTAGAAGTTTCCTGTTAGCTAGGTCATTAACTCGGCAGTTAATTAGAACTTAACTACAATGTAGGCCATTGTGGAAATCTAGTATGTCAGTCTGACTGCAACACCATCATTTGTTCTAAAGATGCAGACAACTATCAAAAATGAATTCTGACAGATGTGGCTTCAAAGATCCTGGACCTTAAATTTTAGTTTCAAGTTCTCATTCTCATCTCCGCTCTTAAGTGTTCATATTGAGTTTTAAGTTCCTTACTAAGGAGTCAGCTGTGTTTGCATCCTGTAAGAGGCTGATGTGCACTCTGACACTTAATTCCCTTATCGAAATGGCCAATGTCAGTAACTTATTGAAAAGATTTTAATTTTCATGTTTGTATTATCTTCCTTATAAAAATGATATTAACATTTATTGATCAAGCTAGGTATTACTAATTTTCCTAATCCATTATGGAAACCTGCAGAGCTTTTCCACACTTGACAGCACCATTCACATACACCGTAAGTCATGCTGCTCTTTCACCAAGAAGGTGTCACAGTAAAACATTCATTACATCATGTTAACAGATACAAGGTTGTGTGCTACAACAGTATCTCTCACACAACAGCTGTGATGCTAAACAGTCACACACATCTGCTATATTATACTAAGTAGACCAGCAAGTTCTGCTTGAGATACTTAACTTCATGATTACTGCATACCAGCATCCTAAGAAAATAAGATGAGTAACTGGTGTGTAATACACATTCAGAACATAACCCTAACTTCCTTAACGAAGATCACCGTTGGCTTTTCTAAATACATTTCATCACCTCCCACCAACATCTGTTTTTTCAATTTATTACAGACAAGGTGCTGTTTATTGCAGTCAATATACCTCATCAAACACAGGTTAACACTGTAAGAAACAAATTTCAGTTCACCTACCAAGAGAAAGTAATAATCTCAGAAGCACCTCAACTTTAAGACTTTGTACTACGTGTGCATTATTAATTATGCCAAACTGTATTATAACTCTTAAATCCGTATTTCAAATAGATTCTCATACAAAAGGTGTAAATATTTCATGCATCAACTGGCTCTTCAGTTTGTTAATTCAGTCACTGACCAAAACACAGTTAACACACTGTCTTTGCTGAGAAGACTTACCTAATATGTAGACAGTCTTTTGATCACTCCTCTGACCAAGTGAATTAGTCACCTTACAGATGTAAGTCCCAGTGTAGTTATAAGTCAATGGGCTGCTGAACTGCAGAGTACTGTTGGCAGACAGCAATCCTTCAGGCCACTGTCCATCCAACCTAGAAACAACAGTTATATTCCAAATGTGAGTCTTTACAACTAGTTTAAATAGCAAAGTTTAAAAGAGTATTTGTAATAGTCTGTAAAGTGAACTTTTCACTGTGCTCTGACATTGTCAGTGGGCTTTTCCTGGATGTTCTCAGTGTGCACCTGAACATTTATTCAGTATTTAATTTCTGTGCCAAATCCTTTAAATGTCAAATCTGCTGGCACTAGCAAGCTGTCTACAAATGAAGACTACTACAGCTAAAAAACATTATCTCAAAAGAACTTGAAGGAACGAGCCAACTCAAGCTCTAAAAACTAACAGTCTAACTAAGAAGCACTTATACTGCTGTCAAGATTATATGCCTGTTCTTTTGCATCTGGTTGAGTACAAGAAATATTTCTGTCCATACATGCTTCATTTACAGGGCATTTTGACTAGAATTTCTGAGCATGAGTTCAAGCAGTTTCCCACTTTCTTGGCCTGCTTTTTCTCATCCCTGATCACTTTTCCATCCGAATTACAGCGCTGAAATAGATAATATCTGGTGGTTATACATTTGGGGAAACAACTAGTTAAAAAAAGGAATTGTTTCTAGTCAACTGGCTTTTCCAGCTCTATCATTTCCCTGTACCATTCTGCCTGAGACTGCAGTAACAACTGTGTAAACACGACGAGAAAGGGGAAAGGGCAAAGGCACTGGAACTATTTCAACAGAGCTGCCAACTGCCCATTAAACACCTGTGTAATTTCATGCCAGTGCATCCCATTTTCTAAGTACCTATAAAGAGCTAACCAGGCCTAAATCAATATGCAAGCATATGTACACCAGATTACAGTACATTGAAAGCAGTTAGAAAGTGTGATTTTAAAAGCAGCACTGAAGAAAAGCCACCCAACACCTTAAAATAAGTATTCAATTAAAAAAAACCAAACCACCCCACAGTTAACAGTAAAAATGATTTCCAACAAATGTAGGTTGAAGACAACATTCCTACTACTGTGCTGTGATTATTGCCCAGAAGTGCCTCAGCCATATTAAAGCTGATAAAAGTGATCAAGCACATACTCCGTAATTTATTAGTACCAGAAATATTTATTTCAAGAAACATTATAAAACAGTCAATTTTTTTGCCAGGTCTATGCTAACAAAATTCTCATACGTTCAACATTTTTAAATTATTGACCATGAAAATATCACTATCCCAGCAAGTACAATGCCATCTTTGATTCCAAGGGACACAATTTTTTGGTATGGTAGTTCCTCATGCATCAGTATTACAGCTTCTTTGAAAGGTTTTGTTCCTGCTCAAAAAGGTACCCGCTTTATTCCAGAAAATTTAGCTTCTGTGTAAAAGTTGGTTCCATTTTAACCTTAGGAAGTATAAAAGTCACCTGTGAAGCTCTAAGTGCTTTAAATGTACTTAAATATGTTTATTTCTTCTGGAATTACAGACAGAGGTAGTATTGATTAGTTCTTACATATGTCTCAAGTTCAAATGAGAGAACTGAGAACACAGTGCATCTGAAGAAGCAAATGGTACTGCTGTTCAGCTGCAAGCCTGGCAAGCTTTCCTGAACAGAGGAACTTTAATGTGTTGAAATTTCTCATCACGCTGATTTTGAGCTAAGCCTGGGATGGGGATGGCAGTCTGCTGAAGCAGTAGGTAAAGTACACATTTTACTAAAATTAATTCAGCATAGCCATGCTATCCTGACTGGAATGAGTTGCTGACTGAAAGTTTCAGTGGCTGGTTTTAGGATTGAATCAGTTGCAGTAATGCTTTGTTTTCCTGCAATACTGCCATCAAGCAATTCCAAACTTATCAATACAACATTTTCAATTCACATCACGACTACTGTTCCTCTACATTGAGTTATATCCACTAGTGCGAAGGTAGGGAAATTGATTACAGCTTCTAATAAATAAATATTCCCAAATATTTACCAACAGAAGCCACTATAACAGTTACACATAAATTCACACTTATCCTTAGGAAAGTTATTTCCTTTTCTACAGGCAACAAGTAAATCTAAAAGAAAAGGGTTTATTTATTTATTTATTTATTCTTCACAGGACAGACTTTCACCTGTGCTTGCTTTTATTGTCCTCCTTTCTCTCTTGCACAAAGTACAGCCGTGTCTGCAAAAGCCAAGCAGTACACTTCACAATAGGGACCACCTAAATCATATATTCATCAGGTGTGGCTGCTGTGTTCAATTTTATTTTTTTTTTACTAGACACATATGTTCAAGGCCTAGTTTCCAACACGATGGATTCATCTGACTTGGTAACTACTTGAGCACTTTTGAAAAACATGAAATTCTATAATTCAGTAATTTTCAGATTTTAAAATGCAATACAGGTAAGTCTGTTCCAGTGTTTACAATCTACTCTCAGTAATAATAAAACAGAACTGATGAAAAAACAGTTGCATCCCAGCTAGACTTGCTGGTCTTTGTTCTACATGCTGCAGCATACACAGCTTAGTCTGCTTTGAGTAGCTGAAGAGACTTTACCCTGAGAGTAATGACAAACTGTTCAGGCATGTAAATTTACAAGATATTCACCCACCCATATTTATACATACACATCTTGTATTCTCCTTCTAAATGGCTGGATAAAACCATAACAACCCAATACAAGTCATACACTCTTTGTTTTCAAAACATGCATTTACTGTAAGCTAAGCAATTATACCACTTGAAGTGCGTGGTAAGTCCCTTTTTATAAATATTTACCTGGTCCACGAAAATTCCATAGGTAATGGATTTGCATCAGCATTACATTTGAGCTGAACGTTCCCTCTTCCAATGAACCAGTTTCCATCATAGCCAGTTACTGAAACTTCTGGGGCATCTGACAAAAAAATGTTTTATCTATCAATCACAACTTTTTTGTTAAGAGTGAATTGTGTGTAATGGTCAGATCAGTGGAGCAGAAGGTTTTTTTTTTTTTTTCTTTTTTTTTGGGGGGTAGAGGGAGGAAGTAGGATGTGTGCTTTCATTATTGTTTGTCTGTTTGTTTTTAATTTAAAGACCACCAACATTACCAAAATACAGCAAACACAATGCAGTTTCAAGCTACAGCATTAATATGTAGCAACGAACAAGTTGTTTTAATCAGTGCAACTTGTCCCGTGTTTTCAGCAAAACATACATACAGCATCTTGGGGAAGTGAGAGGACTTCAGAAGAAAAGGATCCATTTCAATTTTTGGGGAAGTGAGGAATGATAATTTAGAGCTACTTCCCAGTACAAAGATACAGCAAAGGGTCAGAAACAGCCTTTGGAAGAAAACCGGTAATTAGGAAATCACCAAAAAGTTCACAGATGCCAGCTATAAAGGTTAAGTTATCCACCAGCACCAATATGTAGAATTATGTTGTTAAGGTTGTAAAAAGCAAGGAGGCGATTTCAGATAAGCCAGAGACACCCAGCTGAAATACACAGAAGCCACAGAACAGACAGTAATAATACAGATTTGGTGTAAGCTCCTACAGCAGTGAGGGAGCAACAGTTGTAAAAGCTGTGTCAGGCAAGACTGAAGAACACACACTGCTTCTCACTGCTGTTACTTACTATACAATTTTACTAGAAATTCTGAAACACTCCCTTTAGATGAACATATTTAAGATCAATTTGCATCCTCATTTCACTTTAAATATGAAACTTTATTCTCTTATTCACTGTTTGAGACAATGATGGAAAGAAAACACCTTTTGTTCTATTTCTGCATCAATGGCCCTTCAATCTAAAACTTCAAGATTGGTAAAATAAAGCAACACTAAACACTATTTTATGCCAAAGTAAGTGATTATTTACCAAACAAAATAAAAACAAACCCAAAACAAATTCTAGCCAAACCAAAATAGCAAGTCTACTTTTTCCAGCCACTACATTGCTTTTAATTGAACTGACAGACTTCTGGAATTTAGGACCTTTAAAGCAGCACACAGCTGAGACAGGAAAATAAAGGAACAACTTGAAAATAGTTGGCTTTGGTTACATATGCATTGTCTACCAAAAAAAAAAGTCACATGACTAAAGTTTGTCTTAAGTGGTTTTCGGTAAGCAGCATTTTAAGTCATGTCATCACATACTCCTGTGCCTTAAAGCCACACATATGTTAAACATGCCTGGTACATTTTTGAATTATATGAGTGTGATGGTTCGGACTACCACAATGAGCAACCTGAAGCTGAATATTAAATGTTAAGAATGTATGCATTATGTTCTTTTTTCCTTATGCTAATTAGAGTGGACAAAGCTTAGTCATTACCCTGAAAATAACTTACTGACTGTAAGGCCTGCTTTCAACTTGTCATCTCAAACATCAATCTTCATTACATTTCTTTTGCAATACTGCTGAAATTGTGAGACACTATAAACAGCTTACAGATCAACTGAGTTTGTTATTTTGTCAGTAATCCTTGAATTTTATTTTTAAACATGAATAATTATGTTTACCCATGATTCAATATCCAAAACAAACAACAGAAACAAACACTACAGTATTTTAGCTTCATGACTTTATTCGCAAAACAGAGACCCCAGGTTTCTACTCCTGCCTGACCTGCCTCTGTCACGGTTTTTCTACAGTTTTCATTTCCTTCGCTTTTCTGAAGCAGGCAGTGCTCATCTCCTTCCTGTGGAAGGTATATACTGATTAAGAGGGTGGTTGTAAGAGATATACCAAGCAGCAACTACCTTACAGAATACTTACACTGTATGTCCAACACATAAGGGTATCGGATCTCCTTTTCCAAAGCAGGGTGCCTCACAACACAAGTTATGTGTCTTCCTCTTGCAAACCGCGTGGGGATAATCATGTACTGGCTTACAACTGTCACTGTTTCATTTGGAAACAATGTAAAGTTGGATTCCTTTTCACCAAGGTCTCCTTCCCAGTCAATCTGCGCAGCAGGTTTTCCAGTGGCTGCCGTACAAGTGGCTGCTATTGTCCAGTTTGCACCATCTATTAGAGGGTTTGGTCCTTTCGTTAAGCTCACGACAGGTTCAACTAGGGAGGGGAGAAAAAGTAAATTTAGACAAGAAAGACTCCACATCTTTGTAACTGTCACTGTAAGAGTCAAACAAAATCTAATCCATTTGCAAAAGCCTGGGCTAATCAGATATCCCAGAAATAAGACCATGGCATATCTCAGAGGTGATAGCTCTGTGAAGCTTTTGCCTGTTGACACTATTCACCTTTGTCCACTCATCCAAGTTCAGCGCTGTTCATTCACTACATTTAACGCACTGACAGGGAACTCCAGGGTGGTTAGGTCCAAAACACCAACTACAGTGCTCCAGTTGTACTGTCTGGCAACAGACAGCTTAAAATATTAAGTTGAAACTACACTGCAATTTCTTGTCAAAAATCTTAGATTCTGCTGCCTTTTCAAGCATTCAGGTATTAATCTATACTGACAGTTTATGTCATTTCAGAGCTACCTCAGTGTTTAACACCCAACATTTAAGAGTTTAAGCTTTTGTTCATGAGTACAACACAAATGACTTGCATGCTGCCAAGGATATTCAACCTCTAAAAAAGTATTATTCTATACACATCACACATTAAATCTAATGTGCATGTGCAAATACACCTATTTTATATAAAATTTATATGGTTTTGATATACAAAGAAATCTGTTTTATATTATGAATAAAATTCTGCCTATACACCTATTTTGGAAAATGAATCCCTATAAAAGTAAAAAATTTGAACTCAGTATTACACCCAAGACTCAAGAAATCCACACATGGGAGGATGTGACCTCCTTGTAAGGCCACTGCTCACCCCAAAAATTTGCAGATTTAGGTAACACACTTCATTCTAAAAGGAAATTTAGTTCCTTATGTACAAGGTTACAGCTGAGGGCCCTAGACTGAAAAGTTTTTAAAAATCTCCTTTCTTATTTAACAAGTCTTTTTTTTCCAGCCCTGTACAAGCCATCCACCAGTCAAAGCCTAAGCCAGAAATACTGTCTGGTACTCCAGACACAAACCATGGTTGGGCTTTTTTAGAATGGCTCATTTGTATCACCAGTATTCTAAGATCCAGGTTTTGCAGTAGAGTAGCAGCCTAACATAATCCTTGTCTCTTGCTCTCATCAGGCTGTTGGAGTCCTCTAGGGCAGGTCATCCCTACACACCATAATTTTTCACAATCTACCTTAGTGGAGCAGCACTCACTAATCACAAAGCAAAGACAAGTCTTGCAACTTCTATGCCTTTCAGGACATGAAGGAAACATTTAGTTCATGTAATTTCTTTCCCAGAAGTTGAAGCTGACCCACACATATAACGTGAAATGAAATAGAGCAGACTTCACCATACCTGGTAAGGTATCTTTGGAAGGCACAGGTAGTTGGACAAGTAACTGGGTAACAAATATTTTCAGCTGCAGTGAATTCAGTGCCAGGATCAGTCTGTGACTCTTTTCTGCTCAATCTAACACTGCTCATGTCTGAAGAAGGTGGTTTATTATTTGCTCAATTACACTAAAGGGAAAGACAGCTACTAAATGGATAACCTTATAAAAATGTCTTTTCTGCTCTATGAGTGGAAGAGCTTAAAGAATATAAATCATCATGAAATTGAAGGTTTTTTGGGCCAATACTGAGACCAAATTATTTTCTACTTTGTTTCTCTGAATGCTTACCCTCTGTGATTTGTTAGTGACCCTACTGTAAATAAACCAACAGCAGGGGTTTTATGCCAAGTTCTACACTCACTCTCCTAGAGCTGAAGCATCCCTAATGGAATTTCTTTCAATTCTGATTGCCTGCCCTCCAACACTAGCAACAACTAGAGCCTTCTGCAATAAGCCTGGAGCATTCTATCCTCTGGAAAAAAAACAAAGCCTTTAAAGCCTGATATGGAGAACTTGACATGACACAGTTTTGTTATTTCACTCACAGTTTGGTTTTCCTGCTTGTTCTCCCCAAATCACTAGTTGTAACTTTTCCAGTAGCTTCTGTATTATTAATAAAAGGCAGACATAAACACCCAAATTTATATTTAGAATTTCATAAGCATAAAGATTCTAGTTTTTGCTGAATCACTCCCTGCCCAAGATCTCTGTACAGTGAAATCAATTAAATAAGCAGCTACCATTAGCGTTTCATGCCAGTAACATACTCAAAGAAATTCAGTGGGAAATAAAGTTTATATATTCTATTCCTTTGATGATAAAAAACCAGTACCTAGCTGCAGAATTTTTCTTCTATTTCTTTGCAAAGGGATACATGAGTAAACAAGAACTCTTAGGTAGCAGAGATCTCCAGATTGAGAGCAGACTAGTCAGTTCTTTTCTTTTAGAACAAAAAGTCTGAAAGTATTAAGTGACAGTAGCCAGAAAGCAGGATGGACTAATTTAGAAAGCCCACTTTGTGCTAAAAGTACCATTATTAGGAAAAAAGCTTCTTTTCTGAAGTGATACCAGAAATTTGTAGGATAAGTCAGTTTGAGTTCATTGTGTAATACTTAGTTTTATACTTGCCAATAAGACACAAAGCTGAACTATTCAAAACTATGCAGCTCCATAAAATACTTACTCCTAATCCAATGTGTTTCAGTGCTTTAAATTTTTTTATATTTCACAAATATTTAGGCTTCTACTGTCACATCTTCCCAAAAATTACAATTCTTGCACTACACACCAACTACGAGGTAACTAAATAGCCACATACTAAAAAGCAGAAAGCAACTGTTGTTAGGATCCTTATTTCTATAGTTTATCGTTCAGAATTATCACTTGTCCCAGCAACTGAAGCAAAACCAGCAGAAATCCAACTAGTTATTCTACACATTACATATATTCTACATGAATACACATCATTCATATATATATATATTCCACAGTCTTTCTATACGTTTCACTCACGGATTTAGAGAAGCATCCGGCAAATGAATCCATAATCACAAGGGGCCATTGGCACCTCACCTCTCTATTATATCATCTTCTATTTGGAAAAAAGATTACCCAAAGTAAGAGGTTTGGAGGGGTTTTTTGGGGGTAGGTTTTCTTACTTTTTTTATTTTTTTGGAAAGCATAACTTCTATATGCACCAACTCTTGCAGCAGTCCTTTTTTATCCCAGGAGCATTCAGTGTGCCACATGAATCATACTGAAACATGTCCTACAGACTTTCATTGCTCACAGTGGTGGTGGTGGACACATGAAGGCAGCTAGGAGAGCATTAGAGAAGCTGCTTCACCCATGCATTAGAAACATTATGCTCTACTTAGATCGAATCAAAAAGATGGTGAAAGAAATGCTCTGTTTGGGAAAGGAAGCCACCAATCCCACAGAGATCCAAAAGCAGAAGCGTTCTGCTTCCACAGTGTAAGAGTTCAAGGGCAGTGATGGTTTCCTCCCTCCCCTTTCAATCATCAACTGAGTAGATACACTGATTGAACAGACAGAAGTCACTGCCAACCAACCATTTCATTCATGTAACTGAGAACAGTCACACCAATCTAAAGCAACATTACGGCATGAATTACATTTGTGCTATAAAGATGTTTAAAATCTCGCCTAATTTGCACATACTGACTCATGACCACTACCTGATTTAACCCTACTCACTCTACCTTCATTGTAGGTTCAGCATGGACCTCTCACTGCTCAAGTCCTTACACTTCATAGAAAACCAACATAACAAAGTATTCAAACAAGAAAGAGCCTCAAATGCTATTGCATTAAGTTTCCAAGCTTCAAAGTTTCTTCTTGGTTTTAAATATTTCATAAGCCACTTTCAACTGTTTCTGTTAGTTTTAAAACTTTTCTTCTGCCACTGGACAAAATCGGCAGGATTACAACACAAACAAGATTATTTCCTCTTGACCAAAAATTCACTAATTCCTTGGCAATAGCATGACACCGGGAATTGTCTGTTCCTTCTTCATTGCAACTGACATTTACTTGAATAACTTCTTTCCAAAACAGTATTTCTAGCCTTTATTTTCTCTCCCTCAAAACCAGCAGCTTTATACTTCTGTGTACCTTATCCTGTTGGATAATTAATCCTTAATTATTGACTTATGATTGTTTTGTTTTTATAGTTTGGGGTTTTTTTTTTGGTCATTCATTTTAAGACCAATCAGTTCACTAATTTGTTATCTACTTGGTACTTTTTCTTGACCCATGTATTGTGCAGTACTTAATGTGTATATCTCATCAGTTGACACTTCTTAAACACCATTACTTCATTAGAACTGAGAGGATCCAGTTTCTATACTATCTGACACGCACCTTCTTCTGATTCCTAATTGTAAGAATTTCTGATTAGTGTCTGGGATCTATTCATGGTGACAGACCTACCTACACCTTTGACACTCATCTGCACAGCTCACTGTTCACTTGGAGCATTGGTAAGAGCCAGGCTGCAGAACAGCCAGACCTCCTTTATCAGTATCCATGCTGAGAAGTCTAACTTGGCAAGACAGCAGAGTCAAACCAAACCAAGTATTTAAAACAGTCATGTACAGCACTTTAGTTGGCAACACAAAAATTAAGTCAGCTGTGCAAGCTGACCTGTCACAATCCATCTCTTCTGCCTTGAGACACCAGTTGGCTCATTTGGTCAGAGTCTTTATAAAAAATAGCATGCCATAAAACTATTTGTGATTTTTTGCTCTAGTTTAACACAGTTAAGTTTGAAGAAACAACACTGTAGACAAGTTCAATATACCTGTTTGACCCTAAAAGCATTTTCATATTTTTACTGTCTTAATCTCTTGTTCTAAAATGCATTTCCTTAAGACAGCATAGGGTACTAAATAAAGAAAACTGGGGGCAAGCAAAATCACCAAATGTGGCAAGTCTGTTAAGCCAAAGCAGCATAAGACAAGTTCTAAATATGGTGATCAGTACACTTTGGCAAAACAAAGGGCATTTTACCTTGTAGTTATTTTTCCTTCCATTTGTCTTCAGTGTGTCTGTCTTATGGTGTACAAGCACCTATTACAGTATGTCCACTACATATGGGAAGGAAACTAATTCTTTGCTGAATAGGAACAGACTAGGGACTAGGATAAAAGGTAGTGCTGCTTGGATTGGAGACAGTTTCAGCCTTAGGACAAGAACTTTGCTCACTTAAGGGAGAGTTTTTTAGATCAGTGGGCAAACACAGACTGAAACTGATTTTAAAGTTAAATTAACTTTTAAGTTTCAATTACAGCTGTTCCATGCCTTACAACCCTACTGAGCTTGGAATTGTGAGCTTTGCTGGCCTGAGCTCAGCAAGTCATTCATTTACATGCATATTCTAAAAATCATTACTTCCCCAGTATTTTTACTTTATAAGTCTACATGTCAGTGTAGTAAAAGGTTTCCAGACATAAGTTCTGTGGCCTTAGCAGTGTAAGCCCAGCCGAGGGTGGGCTACCCAGTTTTACGTGCAAACCAAGCTGCTGCTAACTATGATGGAAAGGCATCTTTGCAAATAATAGATGGGCTTCGCAATTCAGAGGCTGATATCAAGTCACTGAGGCTTAACAGCAATGGTAACCATCTGCATCAACTACGAAAAACAACCTATGATCAGAAACACTGTATGCCTGACAAATACTATTCCTACTCCACCACAACTGCAATTTTTTGATAATATATCAAATCTAATCAAGCAAACTGTGGTCCTTCTACATTTTCAAATGCAGAATAATAAACACATAGGACATACATTTGCTTTCCAAGTTCCTCCTCAGGTTCTCCATAAACCTGAAATTTCAAGGACAAAATGGACACAACTACTTACATGATCCGAAAAAAAGTCTTGGGAACTGACTAGAAGAGTTGAGGCAGAACAGTAAGAACCACCCATATATATTAGTGAAGTACAGTAGCTGAAACCTTTAGTCAAAAACCTGCTACAATAACCACAGCCATAGGCACTTACAGTACAAATGGAAGAGAGATGGAAAAGAGAGTCATAAAAACTACATGCTTTGTATATCACGTAGAATTTTGGTCAAGGTACTTGTTTCGAATTGGGTTAAGCCAGTTGCTTTGATGTGTTTATTTTGCCCCACCTTGTGGTGAAAACCAGTTTACATACTGTGCTACAGCCATCTGACTAATCTCATCAAGTGCTCTACTATCTGTTTACAAAAACAGCCATTGAGGACCACCTCAGCTGTAGAAATATCATGACTACTGGCAGTACATGCAGAAGTACCTTTACTACAAGAAGGAATAGTACCATAAGGAGAGGGCAAGTCAATAGCAGGTTTTCAAGTTTCAGGGTAATCATTTTACCTCACACTGCACTTACCACCTAAGTCGACCTGTGCTTCAGTACTAATTCCTTATGACAGCAATACCCAACCCTCAACAAGAGGGACTAAATCAGTATAACTGAACACCAAATTTATAAAAGCTTCTCATTATGACTTCCCACAACCAGTCAAGAGCTTAAGTTGCCTCTTCCCTCCCACAACTCCCAGCAGTCAACTAGACAGTTTTACTTCATGTTTATGCTACGCAAAGAACAGTTTACATCATCAGCCTCAAGCAGCTACCATTAACTTACCATGTTAGCAACACATTTATAGAACGATTTGAGTTGGAAGGGACCTTTTAAAGTCCATCTAGTCCAATCCCCCTTCAAAAATACCAGGTTCATCGAAGCCCAGTTCAACCCAACCTTGAACATCTCCAAGCATGGAGCATCTACCACTTATCTGGGAACTATGACCTCATTACAGATGATGAATTATTGCACTGAGACAACTGGTCATCAGCAGGTTTCAAACAACACCTTTTTTTCCTGAAAACTGGTGACTACTCACAGCACTATCTGAGGGAATTTATGAGGGAATTTGGCCACTGCAGTAGCTTAAGTAGCATTCAGCAGCTTCTCAGCACACACACACATAAGTCCATACCAGCATTGCCCAGTCAAAGTTGCAAATGTTCATATTAGCACAATGCTTATATAGGAATCGGTTACTTTATTTTTAATATCTAGACAATCAAAGAACAAGTTCTAAACAAGCAGGACCTAAAAGAAGGCTCCTCAGTGACATTAGTGAGAATAACAAGATATCTGTAATGGAAGGTCAGTAAACACATATTTTGCATTAAAAGGTAAAATACAACTTATCAGTAAGTCTGCAGAACTTCACCTTCTTTCATAAAGAATTTGACTTACCTAGTACCGTTACAGTTGTTGTTGACTGTGTATTTCCAAGTGGGAATGTAACTGCTTTGCAAATATATTCTCCTGCATCGGAAAAGCTTACATTTTTTAAAATGATTGTTGCATCAGTAAGCGAGTAGTTTTTAAATGCCACTCTTCCTTGGTATTCTCCTTGAACAGATATTCCATATTCAGGATGATGAACAGCAATAGTCTGTGAACTTTTACCATATATCTTCTCCCAAGAAACTTGTGTTATTGTTTCATTTACATCAATTATGCATTTCAGTGCAACCTTCTTCCCCCAAACTGCTGTCACATGTGGATCAACAACTGGTCCAGCTAAGGCACCTAAAAACAAAGCAATTGTTAGTTGGGACACAGGAGTGTTATGTCTCTGAGTTTTCACATTAAGCCTCCTTCAGTAATTAGCTTGGCTTTTTAAAAGAGAATTCTTACTTTCTTCTGAACAACTGATTTACAGCAGTGTAGAAACACTACAGAAGCATGCTTCAAGCAAAAACATCAAAGCTAGGCAGAGATCAATCATTTTTTTAGAGAATACTAGAGAATATTATCACCAAAACACAACTTGCCATAAAATCAACCTGACAATTGTGTAACTGGGGTAACAGTCTTGTGGAAATTTAACTAGATATGAGTGTTGTGTGTAATCAGACTTACTGAAAAAAGCAATAACCAGACAGTGGTACTTTAGTAGTCTGATTACTGACCCAGAGTATCAGGTAAAAATTGCAGTTAAATTACTGCACTTGTTTCTATTTTCAAATGATACAACTCCTAATAAAGATTAAATAAAGAAAAATGCAGGAGTGTAACCTCTACCACCTACCATACCAGTAACTAGAATTAAAAACCAAACAGGAAAACGCCTCTCAAACTCCCACAAACTACTCCCTGTGATAACCAACCTAAGAACTCAATTTTAACTTCCCTATCCTACTTCCTAACAAAGACATGTACCATCACACATAGGCAATCTTTCTGCTACACTGCAGTGTGGTGTCTTCACACAACATCTTCCTTCACACAGTAAACATGCAAGAGAGGGCACAGCCAAGTGTTTGCTTAAGATCCAATGCATTTCCACTAAATACCTAAAATACCTTCCACAGAAGCAACTATGTTCTGAGCTCAGCATTTTACACCACACTTGTTTCAAAAAGGGAAATCCATCAGGACAAAACAGTTCAATAAATCACTGGTTCACAATTTATTTTGCCAAAGAGGTGCTCCAGAACTCCAGAAACGTCACCCTAGTTCTCTTGAAGCAAACTAATACGATGGAAAAGAACCAAAGTCTTGGTCCAAACTACTTTTTTTACCCTGTGCTTAAGTTTTAAGAGAGCCATTTCAGATGCTCCAATTCTCTCTCCAGTTACCCAATCAGTACCCAGGCTGTTACTGAGGATGTTCACCCATGGGACAAGATTCAAGACTAAATTTTAGTAGCCCCATTTTCAAAGGCATGAAGAGGTCATTCAACATGAGATATGAACCACCTTTTCACCCACCAAGTTCACACAAAAGACAAGCCATGTGTTCAGAACATAAGTCTCTATATGCCTTTATGTACGAGTCCATTGTTAAAAGCTTTTCATTTCCCATCAATTTTTTATTTTTATCGTTCAAACCCTAACTGAGTCAATGAAGACACCCAAAAAAGTGACTTAAACATTCAGCTACAGATTTCTTCAGTATAAAACCACTGATTAACATCAATTGGATAAAAACTTTAACCTGCACAAATAAAACACTAAGCCAAAACTTTAACCCAAGACTGTTGATATGGCAGTAACTAAGGGCTGGTGATGGGACAGAAAGTAGCCTGAAAGCTCAAAAAAAAATATGAATGCATTTGATATAAAGAAAATCTGCCATGACTAATTCACTAGTAATGCAGGAATATTTTGCCTAGTCTTCTCATGCCTCTTAATTAACACACATTGTTGTGTCAGTGTGAATAGAGAGCAATTATTTGCACACTAACTGAAATGAGTAGAATTTTGCCCAAATTTTGTCTCCACTTGCCACTGCTACATTTAAGCATAAGGTGAAGTGGTCCTTAGAGTATTTGACTATTGCGTTCTACATTATTTATAAGGCCCACAAGTTACATTTCAGAAATGTATTTCAGAAGGTACAGGATATATCTATTCCATCATGTCATTAAAATAAAGAAAACACATTTTTGTTCAGAAATCAGAATTTTGCAGTATTTAAAACTACTGAATATTAACCTGTATTAAACTTCAGCATAACGATGTATGTATAAGTATGTAACTCCAACAAACTTAGCATAGTAAAGCCCTACAAGTGGACTTACAAAAACAGCTTAGACTTCTGGGAAGGTAACAAACTGAACTGGAAAAACATCCCAGTTAGTTCAACACACAAGCTCTTTTGTTTCTTTTTTTTGTGAACAATTCTACTCACAGTAATTGGAGGGTTTAGCTACATAAAGATGACCAGAGTACATTTAAAAAGTCAATACTCAACAATTTTTCCAGCAAAGAATTCTTCTAACAGCTCATTTGTGCCATGAGAACATTGTATTCTCACACAAATTGCATGAATATTTTCAGAAGTCAAACTTTTTCATTGCTGCTCCTACTTTCAAGATTTACAGATTGAAACAAGTAGCATAAATACACATTTATATACGTGAACACACTTGCAGCTATAGAATGTTGATCAGTTACATCTTTTCATTCACCTTCTACAGCAAAGGAAGTAAAGCCAATAGAACACTACTCTAAATTTTATGCTTTTATCTCATCTTCTGACACGTGTTCAGACTCTGAAAAAAAATGAAACTCATCTATGCTAATCATTTAACCTGAACTTACATATAGTTTATATAACAGCACATAGACTCCAAAATGTTTCAAATCTTAGGGAGATCACACTGACACTTTCTATCCACTGACTTCCCACAAGCTACTTGCACAAGACAATAAAGCCAAACTGCTACAAGAACAGAAAACTTAAGTTTTTCCCTCTATCAGCAACTTATTCAGTTCACATCTGGCCTCAGCACACCCTAATGGCAGGGAACTAAGAAGAGTTCCAGTCAAGAATGGAGCAGAACGACAAGAACATCCCATTTTGGTGACAGCAAGTTGCTGTGTCAGCAGAACTTCCCACGAAAAACCCTTAAGGTCGGGCTAAGCATTACTGTTAGGTCAGTTTAATTTCAAATGACATCAGAAAGCTCAGACTTAGTCTTGCAGTCCTCCTCCTCCTCCTGTGTCAGCACTCACCAGGTACCTAAGATACCCCAACCTACAAAAACTCACTTGTTCTCTTCCCGCTTTAACCTTCTGAATTTGCTCTGTCAATCACAAGCAGCAACGCAACAGAGGCAGCGAGCACAGTCACACAGTCCAGTGGTATTTTCAGATGTGTTTAGCTGGAAAAGCAAAGCACTCAAGGACACTGCAGAAAACAAGCCTCAACTTGAGGCTTTACAAAAATATATGGTTAAATGACTGGGAAGAAGTCAGTGTGTGTCTTTGGAGTACCAGGGCACGATCAAATTACTGTGTCAAAAAAAGATCAGAACTAAAGAATGGAAGAGATTGAAGATTAAGCAGTAAAAAATGCCTCAGCAGTAGCTTTCAATTAGAACTGTTAAGCAAATACTTAGGAAAGAACTGCACTTACATCAAAGAGATAGTATTATAACCTAGTGTTCCTCCTTCCTAAGGATCTGCTTATTGCAGTACTTATTACAACTGGAGTACTAGTTCATCAATCAATTTCTGGGGGGCAAGTGAGTTTCTATAAGCATTAAATTTACAGTACTTATTTTTAAAGAAGAAAACTGGAGATATATTATTTCCATCTCAGAGAGCAATTCTTAAAACCTTGTTCAGTGTTTATCACAGTAATACAACAGGCATGCAAAAGCCTGCCAGAACGCAAAAAGTTTTGATGAAATGAGGCGTAGCAGCTCAATAGTCTGAAGCAGAGACTACTGAAATCCTCAGGCTTTCTCTCAATCAAAAGTTAACTATTGCTGAAGCAGGGGTTTTACTCAAAACACCAAGCTCAAGACAGACAAACTCTCCGTTAAGTGCTATCACAGGATGTTCTGGACAACTTTTAAGCACTCTGAACCTCCATCTGCTGCTCCCAAGGGTACAGATGATGACCTATCACACCACTCTAATAAGGTTTGTGTTACTCTGCTCCTTCATTCCCCACAGCTGATGGAAGGGATGGTCAGTTATCTTCCAGTTGTTGAATCAACATGTTGATCTACACACAGACACCAAGCAACAGTAATATTTATGGGGAAGGCTACAGCTGCCATTCAAAAGACATCATCCAGAGCCCACGGAAAGGATTCACACTGCCTGTTAGAAGGCCACACAATGCACCACTGGACAAAGAAGTCTCATCCTTAACACAAAAGAGTCAAGATGACCAAGTAGGCAAACCTCTACAGCACCACAATAAACAATTATTGGCAAGACTCACATTTTCAACATGTAAAACAACCAAGAAGATTTAAAAAAGCTATTTTACTCCAGCGCAACAAAAAGTTGTAACAAGAATTTACAGCTCAGAGTTTAACACTACCACTGCTTGAGCCCAACTCATCAGCTGGAGCTTCAAAGCAGCTCTGCCCTGCAAGTCAGACTGGCTGTTACCCACTATTCTTATTTCACAGTGTCATTTTGACACGTTAACTGGTGCTTCTGTTCTAGTTTCAGTAACACCACAGAAGACAGTGACTGTGGCCCTGCATGCTCTGCTTCCTACCATGCTGCACAGACCTCTAGCATCAAGCATCAGGAAACTAAATACAGTCTAAGACACTAGAGGAAGCTAAAAAAGAATATTAGGCTCATTATTCAAATTCAGTTGTGAAGGACACTCTTAATAAACCAATTGTATAAGGCTAAAGCTTTAAATCTAACTACTCACCAAGAACATTTACCAAGTCCCATGAACTTTAAAACTTTATCTGGCATTTCAATTTAAACCATACTAATATCCATGTCCATTTGACATGCTTTCTACATTATTATCTTATATATATATATTAACACATAGTGAATTAAGACTTTCATGTTTATCCTGATACTAAGCTTTCGAATGTTTACAAAGACATGCTGAACTAATAAGTGAGGCATGCTATGAGGCAGCTGGATGTTCTTCTGTAATGAATATTTCCAACTCTGTTTAACCAAATCTTCCAATCCCACCTCCTTTAAAAGGAAATCAGCAAGACAACGAGGTACTCTTTTTCCAACAAACAGGCCAGGTTCAAAAGCAGGACTGGAGCAGAACATTGCATTCTTAGTTCCACTCCCTTAAAAAACTAATAGTAAGAGTAAACAAGCAGTTTCAAAGTTATCTGTAGAAATATACACCACTAACCAACATCATGCTCTTCTCCTAACCAACACAAAATACTTCAGATCCCCATTTAAATAAATTCAAATCCATGGTTATCAATAGGTATAAATAATACGCTAAAAGGAAAGAAGAGATTGAAACAAGCAGTCCTTAATGGAACTGAAACCTCTGATTGGAAAGTTAGCTAAAGAGTTCCAGATGATCTTAATCTTTCGAAACATAAAAGATGAGTTAATAGTTTTGACAAACTGATGTGGTGGAAAATGTTAAAAGTCATCCTATAAGCATATAACCAAAATATCTAACAGATACAGTGGAAGGTCAAAAGAAGCATTGTGCTTCTGAGTCCTGGTGGTGCTGCCAATTATAAATGCATTGTATACAGAAAAACAAGTGAAGTTATACATACAAAACTTTCCCAGGCAGGCAGAAAAAAACCCTTCAAGTTGTACTGAGTCCAAATTAGAAGAGCAGTCAGCATGCACGAGTGTAAGTAACAGACAGGATGTTCAGTAACTGGTTAGAAAGTAAAGACTGTTCTGAAAGCTACAGCAAGTATATGGTGATTATGCTTGAAAGTGACACTCTAGAATATGCTAATATAAAAGTAAACTCTCTTCTCCAGCCTGCACCACTAAGGCTCCATCTGGAGTTGTTCAGCTTGAACATCATATATCAGCCATCCAGAGTCTGCAAGCAACGTGTGCTCAAAGGCCTAGAAAACATGACCCACAAGAAAGGATGGAATAACTGACTGTTATTCTCCAAGAAGGCAACCCAATAAAGGTCTAAAGTGCTTACACTGCAAAAAGAGAACGACTGCAATACTAAGCATGCCTGTGAAGATTAGGAAGGAGATAAACCAAAGTAAAAAAACAATAACAAACAGTAACAACAAAAAACCCCAAACAAACAAAAAAACGCACAAAAAACTTGCAAAAAACCCCAAACCACAAAGAAAAACATCAAAGCCCACTGAAATAAAAAACAAACCACCAACCCCTTTGATGCTACAAAGTGAATTCTTCAAATGAACACCCTGGCCAAAATTACAAACTTCCAGAACCTTTAGAAAGGTTTGATATTTAGTAATTAAAGACCAAACACCCAAACTAACCTAAGCTGATCCTGCACTGGGGTAGAGACATGATCAAAGATTTTGCTGGCCTTATTACTGTAAGATTATTAACAGACATTTAGACAGCAAAGTCTGGTCTTCCTTTAAATTCATATTAGCCAATATAACACACATGCTGATGGACTCAAACACAAGTTCTCCTTTCAGGGACTTATTTGCAACATTCCATTCAATACACTTATACTACTTGCTCTCTTATGACCATTTGGTTGACCCAGACCTCACTACTGTGAGAAGATTTCAGAATACTCTGCTTTTACAAGTCTCATTCCCAGTACTCTCCCTAGCAACCTGTTGTTTTTTCACCTGTGTTTCAAGACTATCCTTACTTGCTATGCAAATCAACAAACTAAGTCAGTTTATACGTGAAGGAATTACTGAAAACACAAATAAGAAATTAACTCAGAAGACATCTAAGATGGCAACTTTATTTAATTTTGAATGCTCAGTTAGTAGCATTTCAAACACATTATGAAACCAGGAATTCTGTGCTCAAGAACACCAGTGCTTTCAGCTAGCACATATTTACTTAAGACAGCGCAGTTTCAGTTACTTTTTTCATCCTCAGGTCTACTGCATTTGTGTTTAAGGTGAATACTACAACCTGTTCAAATAGATACTTCCTTACCAAATGTATACCTTCTGTTTGAATTTATTTGCATTCTTTACAGTTACTCTTGTCAATAAAGGTTCTTCCCTTCATCAGAGGGACAGCCAGCTCACACAGCAGGCGACCAGTCTTCTCTATCGCTTATTTTCTCTATTCTGATCCATAAGCAGATATTCATCTTTTGTCATGTGTTCTGTAAAAAGCTTCTAGCTCTTCAAAGTTGAATATATGAACCCACACAGAATCTCGATCAGCATCAGTCTGCCCTCAACTGAGACACCAGGGCATACTCAAATCATTTCCTTAGGGACCAGCCTTCTCATTCGCACCAACAAATAAGACTTGGGTGAAATGACAGCCTTCAGCTTTGAGAAAAGTAACTCGCTCGATAATAAGTTGTGTTATAATCTGACATTTAGACACAGCTTCAGTCTTGCTTGCTTAGAATTTGTTTTAAAAGCTCGATTTCTTCAGTTATTTGCAGAGTTGGAGGTAATGACAATTTCCATTCAGAAGATATACAATTTAGTCAGCTAGTGCTTCAGCTTTTCTGACTTCTGTAAATCAAGTACATAGAACTTCACTGGCCTTTAAGTCAGCTCCATCACCTACTACCAAACTGCTTTTCAGGAATACACACAACTACATGCATTACACAAAAATCAACACTTCCTAGACACCAATTTATTCTGAAGAGGTTTCAAATCTAGTACACTCTTCAGAGTTAAGTCTAGAAATTCCACTTCAAGATGAAAGTGGATGTCAACATAACATTATTGCAGAGGACACGCTTCAAAACAGTGCATGACCTAGTTCATATCATGGACAGGCCATCTTGCCTGTAAGCAAGACCTTTGGCAAAGTTCACAGAACTGACCATCACAAGCTCAAGGCCATGTTTCCAATTATAGAAATATTATATATTTATAATAAGTAATACATATGAAGTTTAATACTCCCCTCCATGCAGGACTTCATGGGCACCACTGAACATCCATCTACACTTCAGCTTCTTTAACTATTCAATAACTCAGTTTCAAAGCCCTGTGTAAGTCATCTTTACTCCAACCTGTTATCAACTAGTATTTATGTATAATTAGGGCACCTCATACTCCAGACAATGCAACAGCCAATATCCTACTATCCTCCAGCATCACCTAGAACTATAGATTCCACCACAAGAATTCCCTCCAGGATAAGGTCCTAGGAAGACCCCAGAGACTGCTAACTGTAGGTCTGGTCAGATAAATACTCTCCCACTTACTTCCAAACTCCAGACCTCTCCACTCGTTATTTGGAAAAGCAAAATTGAATGTTTTCACAATATCCGCTTTCTTATTCTTTGAGAGGAAGAGAAAAATTGGGGATGAGGGACTGGGCACTAGGTATCACAGAAGTCTGAGGAGTTACTGCCCATCACTTCTGCTTCATTTCAAAATCTGGAAGTTACCAATGACACAGAAGCATAGTCTCCTCCACCTAGCCACAGACTTGCAGAAATGTGGGTTGCTATTCCAGTCCAACAAACAACTTCCCTTCCAAGTTATATGGTTGTTGTTTCAACACTACCATATAATAAGCTTGCCATTACACATACTAACAGAAATAAAACAAGGCAACTGCAACCAGAATCAAAAAATACAACACAAAGTATAGGATTTTTTTGTCACTGCTGTTTGTTCTCTTTCATTATAAAGTAGCAAGGCACTTTTCTGCTACACAGCGATCGATGTGTACACTTCCATCCCAACCATGTGGGTAACTACAACGTGCATCTTGCTAGATTACCTGCAAAGCTCATGTCTATCCCACAGTCTAAGCTATGAGCAGCAAGACATTCTTGACTTAATCACTCTGATTTCATTTGTCAGACCAAAATTCTCTGACTCAATCACTGCTCATCAGTACCAGCTTGGAGAAGGAAGAAAAAAAAAAAAAGGCAGCTTTCACAAAAAGCCTGTGACATCTCTAAAGTGCTCAACAGGTCATGTCCAACACAGATAAAAGCTATAGTGATCATTTCCACCTAGTAATCACCACAAACACAGGTGAAGTCCTAGGTACAGGTCTCTTCATAACACATTTATCATTGGCAAAGAGAAACAAGCTCTAATATCGATGCAGGGAATAATGATTTCATGAAGGTAAGAGGCAAGGGACCCCTACAGGCTACTTAGTCCTGCTTAAAGTAGGTCCAGTTACATCAGACTGCTTGGAGACTCATCCAGTCTAGTCTTCAATATCACCATAGAACAACATTTATTCCTCAATCACTTTGGCACCTGCTCCCTCACAGAGAAGTATTTCTTCCTTACATTGGTTCAGGATTTCCCATATTCCAGCAGGGTTATGAAATTCCTAACTTAACCAAGAATGAAGTTTTAAGCACAAGTCACTTAAAAGAAACAAACTACGTAGTGCACTTTAGCCACTTTGAGGAGAAAAACGTAAATGAAAAAACACTGCTTTGTTAACATCTATGTCTTTAGTAGGATATTACTTTTGCACAGGAACAATAAAGCAAAAATTGAACTAACGTGGAAATGGACATCTCTCCAAGTTTCAATGGAGGGAGGAACACGGCATAACAAGAGACTGCCCACTGCATTTAGTGGTGTGAGCACACACAGTCCACACATTCCTTACAGAAAGCTCAAGGACAAGCTACCAAAAAATTCTCTACAAGCAATTGCTTGACATAAACACCAAGGTACCAGGATTCGGGGGGCTCTGGGGAGTTTGATTTTTGCTTTGGTTTTTCTGTGAAATTAATAAGGAAGGACCTGGAATTCTGCTAAGTACACAGCAACAGTTGTAAACATTCAGCATTCCCTGCCCCCAGCACTGTACCTCCTACACTGGAACTAGAGAGTCATTAAAAACTGGTCAGGAGCACTGATGTGTGTGATGTCTTTCTAGAGGATGGAACAAGACCTTTAATCCCTAGGAAAGTCCCGATTCCCTTAAGCAGACCATTCCTTCCCTTCTTATATGCTGTCATTCCACATACCACCTACTCTCCAGAGAGCTGAGGTCTGGGGGAGGAGAAGGAAGGTTGTACTTTGCACTAAGTAGCAAAGTCTCGAATAAGTTCAGAAACACAGCTAAACATTAACTTCACATTTTCAATTGCCTATAAAGTTTCAATGTTATCTGCCAATATTGAACAACTGCAGCCACACAATGAAATATAAAATAAACGCATTTTGTCAGGACCAGCAAATCTCAGCTGTCCATGAGAAGATCTGATGAGTTAACAGTTACATTACAAAGTTATGTGGATGCCTGCTGCCCCCTGCACTGCTGACACTGCTGACTTTTTTTTTAGCTCTTAAGGCCTGCTCTCCACTGCAAGCTACTTCAGAAAGTTAACCCTTTCCTGTCCAGGAACTGCATCATGACAGCAAGCTTAGAGAATGCTGTTTAATAGCTGCTCGATTCACTGACAAACTATATTTTCTATACGTGTGACACCGTCAGCCAGCTCTGTGCTGTAAGGGACTGGTCTTACTGGATCCTTACTGAAGCAACAGAAGAAGTGTAGGCAGATCTTTAACAAATCCTCTAACAATTACAACTTCCACTTGGAGTTAACAATGGGATCCATTCTTAAAGTAAGCTTGTAGAAACCAAATTGCTTTATATGAAAAACTTGTTCCAGACTTGACTTGGGCATTTTAATCTAGATAGAAGACTTCCAACCACTACTTTTCTTCCAGGACTAACTATAGTATACTAGCTCCTGCCTACCCATGCACAAAGTGACTGAAAGGGACTTCTGGAGGTTATCCAATCCGACCCCCAACTGAAAGCAGGGTCAACTTTGAAGTCAGATCAAGTTGCTCAGGGTCATACCATAGTCAGGTTCTGAATATTTTCAGGGACAGAGATCCCACAACCTGTTTCAGTGCTTCATTCTCTGTGTGGGAAAACATACTGCTAACACATTGTAAAGATTTGTCTTGCTGTAGCTTGTGTCTGCTGCCTCTTATCCTTAGCATAGCTAAGGAGTCTGTCTTCATTTTCCCCCCCTCACTACCTATTAAACAGTCAGAGCCAGCAATTAGGATGTCCCACTTCAGACCTTGTCTCAAAGCTGAACAAACTCACTTCTCAAGCCCTCTTCATACATCATGTGCTGCTGACTTCCTTATCTTAGTGTCCTTTCACAGGTATCTCAGCATCTTCCTTGTGGTTGGGAATACAAAACTGTCCATGGTACTTCTGATGCAGTCTCACAACCTCCAAATAGTGGAGAATAATTGCTTCTTTCAACCTGCTGACCGTGCCCCATGTGCTCTTCACCTTTTGCACCACAAAGGCACACACTGACCCACAAGGACCCTTAGTTTCTTTCCTGTAAAGGTACTTCTCACCAGCTGGCACCACATTCACACTGCTGCATGGGGTCATCCTGCCCCAGAGAGACTTAGTTTGGCATTTGCTTTTGAATTTCATAAGGTTTCCAATAGGTATTTCTCCAGCATGCAAATATCCCACTCAATTAGCTCTAGTCTCCAGCAGGTCAATTGACCCTCACAGTCTGGTAGCATCCACAAATTTGCTCTCAGTACACCAGTGACCTGGAAGAGGGGTTGGAATGTAGACAAACTGCCCCTGCACTGATGCCACCAGTAACAAGCCTCCAGGTGGACTTCATACAGCTGATCAGAACCTTTCAAGTTCAGTGCCACACACAACTTTTCACCCACTTAACAATCCAGTTCCCAAACCATACCTCACCAGTTCGGCTACAAGCACACTTTCGGAAATCTTATTATACGCTTCTTACGGCTAATAACACTCACTGTTCTTCCTTTGTCCACAGTCTTGTCCTAGGTACTTACAGCAATAAATTCAAGATCTCTTTTCACAGCAGTCTCAGGTTGTGAAGACACCACCGTAACTGCTTTTCCTCACTTCACTTCTGTTTTCACCTTATTGGCAGCCACATCAATTTATCAAACCTAAGCCATGCATCTTGAGTCTCAAATAACACAGCTGCAGAGCAACCCTGGAAATTCATTACCAAAAGAATTTTCACTAACAGTTCCACAAAGTCCCACAGACCTCATCTCTTTCTGTAAGGTAGAATACTCTGCAGAATCTTTCAAAGATATTAAATGAAGCTTACACAAAACTGTCTCAATAAGAGATTACATCCTGATTTGTCAGAAGGTAACGTAAGTTATTAAATGTTCATGTGACAACACTGATGCATCACCTGTAATAATTATCTTGTTATAGTCAAAAGCCTTACTATTTTACAGCTACTGAACTTAAGAGTTGTGTTATACATATAGAATCATCAAATGGTTTGGGTTGGAAGGACCCTAAAGTTTGCCTTGTTCCAGTGTCCTGCCATATAAGCTGCATGCAGAAGCAAGAACTACCTGTGATACCACAAACTGATGAAACACAGCTACACAGAACTTAGTATGCTTCTTACTATACAGGATATCCTGGATAAATGGGAATATTGCACTCACTAGTTACTAGAGGTAGACTATTTTATGCTACCTCAGCTACCAATGACACATCAAAACCTTCAACAGGATGCATTTAAATTTCTGAAGTGATTAATGGTATGGTCACAACCATCACATTCTCATGGTTGATTTCTTTAGAACTACAGAGTCTTTTTAAATGTTAAAGTCCCTTAATGAAGTCATAACAACATTACTTCTGTTTCAAGGAAGTTTACCTTTTGAAGTCAAAAGTGCATTGAAGTGTTTAAAACACAGAAATAGCATCACCGGTGAAGGGCTGAGAAGTGGGTTTTTATAATGCAATTATCAATCTTTACAAATATATTCAAAAATGGTATTAGGCTTAACAGCTCTTGACTTTGCTTCTCCAACCTCTAGTAATGATCCTTATCAGAGCTAAGTAGTTGTTTTGTTGTAGCAAGGGCCAACAGATTATGCTGGAGAAATTAAAGGAACTTGGGGAAAAAATTACCCCAACTTAATGCAAGTCAGAGTCAGAAGTCTTGCCCTTTCAATTACTTACATTTGATGTCATTTAACTTATGCTTGATAATCAAGTGGTATGCTTAATAATCAAGTGATTATTCTTCTACCAAATTATGTGCACTGAAATGAAGTAAAGTTAGTTATGCAATCTGAACATGATCTCAACTTCTTCATATTCTTTCTCCAGCATCCACTCATCCTGTTTCTAAGGCTGTCCCAGCAATAATTAGTTTTCAGCTTAACCACCTGCAGCATGGGTGTTATTTCAAGTAAAAAAAGCAACAGAAGTGGGCAAACAATGTCCCCACAAAAAAATGATTAAGTAGAGTTTAAGTCTAACACTCACCTGTAATCTTCTAACTCAAGGGCTAATGAAAGTAACAAATCCAAAAGTAACTAATAAAGTCATCAAGCTAGCTCAGGTGGTTTTTTTCCACTCCTCTGTACACACATCAACTATGGAGACCTGTTTGACTAGTCTTTACTCACCTTCAGCAGAAGATTGCCATTTCAATGACTCCAAATTTTGTACATGCCACTGCACTCCAGGGACAGCACTAGCACCTGCTAAGTATTTAAAACAGTCACTTAAGGAAAACATTCTGTTCTGTACAAACTAATCCCAGGACTAGTTTAAAAAACTATCAAGTTATACCAGCCTTGACTAACAGAAAAGGAGAAAATAGTGAATCTCTGTAGACATATAAAGTTATTTTAAATGTTAGGTAATGAAAGCCTGGGGGAGGGCAGGGTAGGGGGGAGAAATTGGCAAGAGCCTCTACTGCTGCAGATAATAAAAGTGACCTTCTCAATAACATGCTGATGATAAATTTGACCTACCTTAACCTTCCCCAACATTTGGAAAAAAGCAAGGACAGAGGACAGAGACAGAAGTTTCAGGACTTTTAATTTTCTTTATTATTATTATTGCTGTTAATTTTCTTCTATTGCTAACTCAGGGACAGAAAGAGCAATTCTTGAGTTCACATTTGAAACATTTACAACTCTAAAAGTTAATTACCTGAAAGAATGAGGAGAAAAATAACTCCTGAAGCATTAATGTATCGGATAATACAAAAAACTTAGTGCTGTGATTTTACCCTGACTTGGAAGTTGTGCTTTGCCTTAAAGCTCTTCATCATGAGCTTCTGTACTAAGTTGTGTAATAAGCAGCCACTGGCCCAGCTTTTCTAGAACCAGTGTAAATATTGGCCAAGAGCCCCCTCAAGTCTTACTCATACATATCTACACTTCATTTTAACCCACTATCCTCACATCTTTTCACATCCAGGGGAGTAAGACAAGCTCTCACTTAACAGCTTTTTCATCTCTCCCCACTTTATAGACTCATACACAATAATTATTTTCCCCATCAAGGTCTTTACTGCACATTTCACTCTTTAATAGCTTCTCATATATTTCCTTGCATTTTATCCACATTCAGCTATTCTCATATTTTCTTTCTTAGCTCATCTTGTGATTTCTTCCCACACTTACATGATCCTCTTTTCTAAGCAACCCATCTGCTTTCTAACCAGGAATAAAGAATAATGCTAATGACCCCCTTACCTCTAACAAGAAAGCCTGATCAACTTATTTCATGCCTAATGAAGTAATTCATCATCTTCTCCATCCTCTCAATAAAAACACATTACTGCACTTCAGATAGCTATGATCTCTGAGGTGCTGAATACAACTGCCCTTCCAGTAAGTAATTCTCTAAAATCTTATTTTAGACATGCTAATCCTAACAAAAAAACCTCATAGATACACAGAACCACAGAATGGCTTTGGTAAGAAGGTACTTATAAAGATCATATACAGCTCCTCCTCTTCAAACAACAACAGAACCAAAGAACACATGGCATAATGGATTATTAATAATTAGATAATTGCACTTATACACACTCCTCACTAAGAAAATCTGGCCACTTAGCTCATAGTCAACTATCAGGTCCCTTAGAAAATTCCTCCCAGAAACTTCTGCATTACTATCCACATACCAATCAGTAACACAGTCATCAGGGGAAAGAAAAAAAAACAAAACCTTCCAAGTAATGCTGACTCAAACCAACACATTCATTCAAAGCTGGAAACAAAAGTCCAAGTACAAACACAAACTGTGCTAGAGCGAAGCAATCTGTCATCACACAGCCCACCTTTAAGTGGAAAGGTAGCAGGGCTCCAGAGTGAGCAGACAATCTCAGCACTCTCACTCTGCACACTTATCTAACCAGGCTGCAGCCCTACCTTCCGATAAAGAACTTTGTTTGGACAACGCTGCATTCAACCACAGAAGAGCAGGTCAGGCCACCCCCACAGCAGCACAACCGTCTAACACCGGATGGGAAGTCATACTCTTTAAGTTTATTGCTCGTCAACAGATAACCACATCAACACTAATAACAAGGACATTATTTACTGACAGCACTGCACGTAGCTGGCACTTAGCAGGATTATCTTGTAACAGTCTGTATAACAGGTTTTCTATTTTTCTTACCCTACTTTGATTCATTACTAATTTTGTTTCCACAAATTGAGATTTAGACACTTGATTCTAGAGCTTCTTACTCGGTTTTTCCTTTGAGCTCCACAAATGCTCCACTTATTAGCCCCACACACTGATTACTGAAGCAACACACCCCACCTCCTTTTCCCTTTTCACATCAGATGCAATTGACATCTGTGATTTTGCATACCTTAAGAGCTCTACTACCAGCACCTGAAAGGCAATCAGCTGGTACAGGTGCTCTGTAAAGCCAACATATTTTTGCTGCTTCTGCTACAGAGCAGTCCTTTGTTTCTCAATATCACCCTGGCAGCAATACTCCATAAAAGGGATGGGAAAGAAAACAACCTAGATTTGAACATATTTCTGACTCTAATCTCACAAACAAATCCTGCTAGAACCGCCTTTTGTTCAGTATTAAACATATGTCATATTCCACGACACAAAATTAAGTTATTTAAGGAGGCAAGAGAAACACATCATTTAAATCAAGTAACTGTTCAACCTTTATGTAGCACAAGCGGATAAAAAACCATGGCAATTCTTTTATGATACTCCAAGTGTTCAGATCTTAAATAACATTGTACTTCATTTCCATATATATGGGAGCTCTCGCACAGCAGAAGCATCACAGTGTAACAGTTATCTTGAACGTGACAGACCTACCACAATGAAACAGAGCTAAGAACCACTCCAAAGCAGCACACCTCATAATCTAACTAGTTAACCTGTGGTACAGGATGGACAAACTTCTGGCAGGTTTTTTTTTTTTTTCTCCTGATAATCATCAAACAACCCAGATTTAAACTCTCCTCTTTGAAGTTACTCTTATTTCTACCACTGAATTTGCTGTTTCTTCATGCAGCAGTTTCACACACTGCCCAGCCTACTACATAGTTCACCACCACTCCATTCTTTCCAGCTTCTCAAACACCTTCTGTAGTTTTTCCATTCCTTCTCTCTCTATTGTCATATTGACTCACCTAATGTCTCTTTCAAACTGCATTTTTCTCCACACCATTTTCAAAAAATAAATGCATATTCAGTTATGAGTTTCTAAACTATTACCACTGAATTCGACATACAATGAGGAAAAAAGTACATTCTGCCGTCTTTCTGAACACTCTACCATGCTTTCCCATTTCCAAGAGAGTAACCTGGTTTGCCTGACCTCCTGGTTTTGCTATGACTTAACCTGAAAAATAACTGAAAAAGTTTATAGTCAAAGAGATTGTTTTGGTCAATAGTTATCAGGAATTTTTTTTATATATATATATATCATACACTGTATACTTATACCATCCACATCTTTATAATCCACTCCTTCCAGCTCCACTACCATTCTGGAGCCTGTACTCTAAGCTGCTTTGAAAAAAAACCCAAAACATTCAATGAAACTTAACAAGATATATGCCCCACACACTTTTTCTAGCCTTACTAAGAAACTTAACCAACAATTCAATTTGAAAATTATTATTTCCTCAATGAAAAAATGCATCTTCAATATCTTTCCTTTCTATTCACCTCACTTGATGATTTTGCTAATTTTTAATTCATACTTATATTCCAAAAAAACTTCACAAAAAATCTTTTTACTGTGTACAAATTAACGAGGCTCTGAAATTATGAGGAATTTATTTAATAGCACCACAGGTCCTCGTTTACAACATAGTTGAAAAATATTTGTCACAACGCAGAGTAAGTTATTTTATAGATTTAAGGTTATGATGATGTTTCTTATGGATGCCATACATCTCCCCTAGTTCACAGCTATACTGATTTGATCGTACAAATTTAGTACCTATGTATTGAATCATGCACTGTTTGACTGAGAAGTGGAACAATTACTTGTGCATGTTACCTGAACCCAATAGTCTTGCTTTCCTAAGAAGAGCAGTATTTAATAAGCAGGTAAGTTTTTACTCAAAAATCCAGAAGTCGCTGTTATTTCAGATGTCTGATACATTTTCTCTTTTTGTGCCCCCCTTTGGTTTTTTGGTCAGAGTCTTGAGGGGTTTTTGGTAATAATTCTCTGAGGAATTACAGATGAAATAAATCATCATTTCTAACTGTCAGCCCAAATGATTACATAAATATTGTTTTGATTTCATAGTGGCATTATTCTACTTGGGTTTGTATTTTCTGTGGTACCATTTTCAAATCCTCCTTTTGTTATCATTATCAGAATTGGCTGACCAATAGGAGGAAAGGTGACCAAAAGTAATCAGCAGTTTTGAATTCCATCAACATGTAATCATGCTCAGAATGTATATAGGAGCACTCTTAAAAGCCACAGTCATAACAATAGTTTTCCTTCATACTCACGTGTTACAGTTACAACGATAGTGAAAACAATTGTGGGAAATTTCAAGTGGGAAAAAAACCAAACTAAAATCTGAGATATTGACAAAAAACCCAATCTTCCCCTGCTGCTTATCCCACAGTCCAAAAGCCACTAGTAGTTTTTGAAGTTCCCTTTTTCATCCAGAGATTATACTTCAAAACTTTGTGCTTATTTCAACACAACACTGCCGCTTCTGCCAGATGTTCTCAAGTGTTATCAGTACAAGTTCCCAGATGCCAAAAAGAATCTGGGAAGACTGACAACCGAATTACACTCATCAAGACTAAACCGGTAAGTCCCTCCGTGACACGGGGCACGGATGCTCTTAGCTTCATTGTTACTATTATCTTCACATTTAGATATAAAAATAGCTTGTCAAGGTTATGTCAAGTCTGCAGCTTCACCTTTCTAACTGCAAAAGAGCAGAAATAACCCCAAACAACGGGAGAGGAAAACAGCGCTAGTGCAAAAAGTTTGCCGACCCTATGGAAACTAGTCTTCAAGCCTTGAAGTTTTGAAACGTGACGCCTTCTCAATATTTAGAGAGTTAGGAACAATGATCTTTTTTGAAAGCTACATCATTGCCAGAGGGGGGAGACTATTACATACACGAGCACAATCCTACAGCAGCAGCGCCTCAACTCCCTCCCTGAAAAAGCATTTCTCAGATACTACACAACTGCTTTACGGCTTGCAAGTTCCTGGGTATTTTTATCACATGAATCTCCAGAGACTACCTT
This sequence comes from Myiozetetes cayanensis, assembly GCF_022539395.1. Lineage (NCBI taxonomy): Eukaryota > Metazoa > Chordata > Aves > Passeriformes > Tyrannidae > Myiozetetes > Myiozetetes cayanensis. The sequence goes on from NW_026087742.1 coordinate 16,516,973, forward strand.
CTCTAACTTGTTCCTCCTTCATTAAAGAGGGAAGGGACACAGTGTCTCCTATAATAAAATATCCTTGCCAACTATTCATTGCTGCATTGGGAATACAACGGCACGATGACGGTTTTCGATTTGCTCTCGCCCAAGTCCACTTTTATCCCCTCTCATCTTCCACTGCTGTAAAAAAAAAAAAAATGACACCACGTACAGCACACCGCACGCAGCACTAAATAAATAAATAAATAAACAAACAAATTCCTGCTCAGTTTCCAACTGCTACGTCGCCTGTTTGCTTCCCACAGGAAGATGCATGGGAAGTGGGGGCTGGTGATGGCACTTTCCCCCGAGCGGCCACGCCAAGCCCCGCGGGGCCCGGCACCGCAGTGCCCCCGGCAGCAGCCGCTCAGGATGCGGGTGGTGAGAAGCGCACAAAGACACGACCTCACCCCGCAACCGGCGCGGATTCCACCCTCGGCGACGGGCAACAACCACACGGGCCAACAGCGCCGGCAGCAAAGCGAGTACTACCCCAGCCCTCAAGAGCACCCGCAGAACGCCGAGACCCTTCTGTCCTTCCCACAGGCAGGGAAAGGGGACGTGCAGGGCGGGGGGGGAAGCACCCACGAATTCCCGCAAACAAGCAAAATCCCGCCGTTCAGGAAGGGCATTTCAGCGGATAACCTGCCGCCCGCCGGGGGAAGCCCCAGCCCCGCCGGCGGCGGATAAACTTCCCCTGCTGCCCCACCCGGGCCGCGGCCACCCGAGCCCGACCGCTGGGGAACCTCGGCCTCCCGGGACACCCACTCGCCCTCCCGGCGGCGGTGCCGGGGGTTCCCGCGGGGAAGCGCCCGCGGCTCTGCCCGGCGCGGTGCAGGCTCCGGCTCCGACCCTGCTCCGCATCGCTCCCTCCCGCACGACCCCGGCCGCGTCCCGCCCGGCTCCCCCCGCGCAGGGCGGCCGGCAGCCCCCGGCAGCCCCCCACCCCGCCCCGCCGGCCGCCACACAAACTTTCCTTCAACTCGGCCGCGTCCCCCGGCGCTCCCGGGGCTCGGGTTTCTCTCCTCCTCTTCCTCCACCCACCCTCTCGCCCGTCCGCCAAGGGGAAAAGTTCCACTTACTGCAGCAGAAGCGAGAGAAAACCAACCCCAGCAGCCCCAGCCCCGGCCCGGGAGCCACCGCCGAGCGCAGCCGCCGCCGCCGCTGCCGCCACCGGGGGGAGGCACCGCCACCAGCCGCTAGGAAAAGTTCCCGGCGGGCGGCAGGAGCCGACGAAGGGGAAAAACCAGCGGCAGCCTCCGCAGCGGCTCCGGCCCCTGCCATGCTCCGGGCTCGGCTCGCAGTCGCCGCCGCTTCGCCGCCCGGCCGGTCCCGCCCGGTCCCGCTGCCCGCGCCGGCGGCGCCTCCCCACACGGAGCGTGTGTCACTGTGCGGGGCGGGGCGCGCCGCTCCCGCCCTCCTCAGAGCGGGCCGCACCACCCGCCGCAGGGAGGGGGTGCCGAGGGAGGGTGGGAGGCGTGGGCCGTGCGCCTGCACTGCGACCCCCGCCACCTCCCCCCGCCCCGGGGCGAGTCGCCTCGCCCCCGGCCTTCCCCGCCCCGCTGCGTGGGACTCGCAGACGCGCCCCGCGCACCGGGGGGGATACCCGTGGATATCGCGGGCGGCGGGTGGGAGGGGGTGCCACGGCGTCCTCCCCCGAGGGGCTGTTGGTACGTCCCGCCCCGCCCCGAGCGCGGCCGGGGGGCCCGCCCGGCTCCGCCGCCCTCCCCTCGCTCCCGCCCCTCCGGCATCCCCCGCCCCTGCACCGGGACGGGCTGGGCGGCCGCTGCCCCTGGGCTGGGCACGGGCCGGCAGCGCTCGCCCCGGGCGGGGTGCCTGAGGGGGCGGCGGGGGACCGGCCGCATCTCGCTCCGCCAGGCGCGGCCGTTCCCGGTCGCGGGGGGATCCGGCCGGGGCCGCTCCCGGTGTCCCGCGGGTGGCGGACGGGCCGGTTCCCCCTCGGCGGGGCGCCTGCCCGCTGCGCCGGAGCTCCGCGCCGTGGTTTTGCCAACAATAAACTTTCCCGGCGCTGTCCCCTCGTGGGTCGCGCTGCCCCGTGCGGGGCGTGCAGGGTGCGCTGCCCGGGCACCGGCCAGGGGTGCCCCGCTCCCCCTGCGCTTCCAGCGTGGCTGGGGCGGCATCCCGGCGGCACGAGGGGAAGGAGCATCGAGCGCTCGGGGACGGGGCGATGCGGAGCCGTCCCCAGCCCGCAACAGATGGCGGTATCCAAAGGCGGACTCTGGCAGAGCTAAGCGGTCTGAAATCATCTGGGAGCGGAGTGAGCCCTGTGGAGAGAGCAGCGAGGAATACCAAATACGGCCCTGTGCAGTCCTCGCAGAGGGCCCTGCAGGGGTCCGGGGGCAGCAGGCAGGGTTTCTGTCACGCTAGTGCCTGTAGGGATTTTTGGCCGTGCCACAGCACATAGCTGTGCTCCGGGAAAGGCTGTCACCGACGAGGGCAGAGCTGCTCCGCAGGGAGCGATGATGCCCCAGCCACGGGCGCAGACCAGTGCTGTAAGTATAGTCAGGGCAGAGTGGCCACTCGTGAGGCGAAGAGGGAATTCACGCCTTTGCCCAAGGTCCCAGGATTCCAGCTAAGGGCTGTCTCGGAATTAGAGCAGCCTGCAACCAGGTCATAAAATTAAAGGTGACTTTTCAAAGAAATCCAGTTTCTTTGCTGCACCTTTGCGCTGATCGTCAGCTTTGGGGATACAGTGTCAATGGACGTATCCCCAAATTAGATTTTCAACAGTAAAATACAGAAGCTTGAAAAAATTGGCTTGAGAGTCGTGCTTCTTTACAATCTAGGTGTGCATTCTCGTTTCAGATACACTATCCTTGCAAAACCTCAAGGAAAATGTTGAATAGCTATATATATACCATACCTGCTACTGAGACATCTCCTGGGAACAAGTTCCACATAAGCACCACATTTTCCACAAAGCAGTGTAGTATTTGATGATTTCCTTCAACTGTGGGCATGAAGAGCAGTTTCTCTCAAAGCTACGCATGGCTAAGTTTATCAGATGCTCACAATAGTATGTTCATCCAGTCTTCAGCCACACTGAATCTTTGCCAATTAACTGGCCTCATTAATTTGTAACTGTGAAACAAAACAGAATTCAGGCGAAAGAGTTACTACAGGCAAACTGCTGGCTGCGATGGACGCTGGACATTCATCAACATTTCGCTCTGAAAAACCAACATAACTGAGAGGATTCTTAAAGTTTTTTGAAATCAATGTAATTTAGTAAGTCTAATCCTCAGCTAGCACAAAGCTGTTCTCATGCCAATTTGCTCTGCGACAGGGACACAGGATTGCTCGGGTGGTACTGAGGATGCTGTCCAAAGGTTCATGGACAGGTTTTTTCAGCAGTTTGTTTAAAAGAGCTTTACTCGCTCTGCTGATACTTTTGAAGCCTGGTCCTTTACTCTGTTGTTAGACTCTGCCGTTTTGATTCCATGGTAACCGATATATTCCACCATGCCAATAAACCTGGATAAATATAATACTGAATTAATCATTAGAGCCCCATTTTTATTTATGATAAGAGCCTTTTTATGTGGGAAAACTGATGAGCATAACTGTAGCAGAATAATTTATACTGGTATGGCTTTGCTGATGTAACATTCCAGGTAGATGTTTTAATTGTGTGTAATTATTCCATTTCCCTGCATAGACGAGTCCTATATAGATAAATCCCATTTTATAGTTAACAGTCGAAGCAAATTACATTTCATAATTACATTTACACCAAGTTTAAGGCACTCTTAGGATGGGTTGGAAATATAATGGGGCCATAGTGTAATTGAGAGTGCAACCTTAAAATCCTATTTGTGACAACTATAATCAAATTACCATCTGCTATAATATTTTTATTCTCTCTCATTCCAAAACAACAAAAGGCATTAAATGTGTTTAAAATAAAATGGTTTGAAGGTCTAGCACCAAAATATGTACATCGATTCATGCAGGCTAAGGAAGCAAATGCAATTTGTCATATTTAAACAGAACTGTGCCCAGTCTGTAGGTAACATCTTCCAGTGCCAGATTCAGCACTGTTGTAACCAGGCATCCTGGGGACTTCGTGATACAAAAGGAAATTTGAGTTCATGATATCAAGGCTAAATTTGGCTCCCCGATGCTTAGAACACTCCTGAAGGCACGATGCTCCAAACAATTAATCTTGCATAATATGGAATAAATGCGTATAGGACACACTAGCTCAGTTCTTGAAAATCTGTTGTTACTGGCATATTTTTTCCATAAAAAGATGGTTTTCTGCAGTTGGCAGCAGTCCTGTTCAAAAGCATCTTTGAACTCTAGAAATACAAAAGACTGTACTTTATTTCCAGTCCCTATTTTCCTCTCTTTCTCGCCATTGTTCACCCACCTGCCCTTCCCCGCCCCAAGAAAAAGAAAAGACCCTTACCCTCAGTTTAGACCGGGGAGTTTGGCAAGTGTTTCCTTCTCCATTCTTAACCCTTTTGGTAGTTTGAAAACAAAGTCCTGAAGCAGTGTGAAATTAACTTATATGCATATCATTTGAAGTGACGGCACAAATTCCTGCTGGAATGAAGGGCTATTCACTTCAGTGGGAATCGTCAAATAGATTTGTCGCAGAACAATGTGCTTTTCTGAAAACTCTCGCTTCCATTCGAATAGATGGGATGGGGCCTCCTGGTGATGGTTGTACACCACCACCCGTTATGACCCTTTAAAATAAAACCACACCAAACCAATCCCAAACAAAAACCTGCCTTTTTCTTTTTTTCTTTTTCCTTTCCTTTTTTTTTTTTTTTAAACACACTTCCAGCTGGATGAGATTTTTAGCTTGTTATTGTGCAGGGTTTCTGCCGTTTGCTAACAGGTGGTTGTCCTTCTGCATCGTTCCTCCAGTCAGAATAATTCTGTCTCTGGGTGTGCCTCAGCAAAACTGCTGCCAGAGTGACTGTTTTCTATGCTGTATGGAGAAAGATGCCTGTCCAATTCCTTGTCTCGAAAGCCATGGAGAGGGATCTCTGTAGGCTGTGCAGCAGCCATGACTGGCAGCGGTTCCAGCAAGACCAATGGACGTGGGCTGCATATTTATGTGCATGCATCTCCTGACCCAGTGGTGGACTTGGCTGATTGATTATCCATGGATGTGTTTGGTAAGGGGCTCAGACAACACCCCACAGTGTACAGTTTGGCTTATCACAGGTGAACTATGTTTTTATAGTGTTAGATACACTTAAGGATTTTTGGGTGAAGGATGCTCTATAATCCTGACTATTATCAAGGCATTACTAAGATTAGGAATGTGTTGTAAAGTTTGATGACTTTCATGTTTCCAGCTCTTTGCATACAGTGTAATGCAAAATGATCTGGATTGTCATCTCATAAAAAATCTATCATAATATTTTGATATAAATCATAAACAAGCTTAGCCAAGAATAACATACATACAGTCGCATGGCATATGATATTTTTAAAATCTATTTGCCCATCTTATTAAAGATGACATACTTAAAATCTTGTTTCAATCAAAGACCCTTTAAGGAGATCCCTTTAAGGAGAAATCTGAGTGTCTGACTCATTCTTCATTGCAAAGTACAATTAGAAAACTGGTTCTCTTGCTCACAGAGTGGCCCCGCTCTCCTAGATTTGTGCGAGAACTGTTATGTGTCTCAGAAGAGTCCCAAAGCTCATGCTTTTTTTTTCATAAAAGAGTAATGCAGTTACTGACAATAACCACTCTCCAGCATTATGTTTCATACCCGTGGTCAGAAGTACAAGTCACCCAGTCTGTAGTGCATCTGAGATTCCCATTGCCTCAACCTAGAGGTTTAAAACTCACAGACAGCTAAGTGAATTCCTCATGCATTTCTGACAGGAAAAAAAAAATAGGTAAGGAAATGGTAGGCTTTCCAGTTAAATCTCTCAGGTTGCCACTTACCTCATTGACAAAGAGAACAGAAAACTTAAGGATTCCTCTCAGAAGTATATTTGCAAGACAATGCTTCCTCTGTTTTCTTTCTGCACTGCTTCCCTTTACTGCAGGCTCTTGCTCTCCTGTATGCCTGTTTTCTTGCCTCTCTCTTCCTCTTCAACAATTTATGTGTGCTTACACTGAGTATGATATTTTATACTAATAAATACAAAACACCCTTGATTCATAAGTGTCTGTGTGGACACATGCACAATTTGCATACTTTTTTCTAAAACTACAATTTTTCTTTCTAGGCACAAGCATTAGACACTTAAGATGAACAGAAAGAGAAAAGTGAAGGGAACAGGCAGAGAAGAGAGGAAAAAGAGAGAATGAGTGAGTGAGGGCTGGTACTGTGATGTTTCAAAAGCAGGAGTACAGTTAGAAACAGGGTAAGAAACCCAAAGGACTGTACCCTGGTCCAGTAGCTGGAGCAGCAGAGGGAGGATGCTACGTTGTGTCACTCCCCCTGGGGCTGATCCTTAGCCAAAACTATTATCCAGAAGCTGATGGTGTTGCCAGTCTGCTTGGGTGCCAGTTGGACACCCCTGTACTGCAGTCCCACTTCCCTGTTTTCTTGGCACTGGTCTCTGCAGTGGCCAAACAGATGCCTCCAGGCACACCTCCACAGTCTGGCTGACTTCCCTGCACAAGAGAGAGATGCTGACCTACCACTTCATCCAGCCTAGTGGAGGATGGATAATTATCCGACATGGTCCTGGTCCAGCTCTGTAAGATGATTCTCGGTGTCCTTGTAGATGTTTCTCTCACAGCTAAAGAAAACCAAAATAAATCTTCTTTTCTCAGCATTGAAAAGGAGAAAGATGATTCTAAAAAAAAAATTATATCCCAATGAGGTCACAATTTTATAGTGCATACCTGCATTTCACAATGATATTTTAATTGTGCCAATTCACTGACATGATCTCAGACCCAGCAGGAGATTAGTTCCTGATTCAAGGAAAAGGAAAAGGGAGTTCTAACATTCATTTTAATGTGAACCTTTACTCATTTTTAGTATCTACACTGTTACACTAGCTTCACTTAATTATGGGAGAAGAAGCAGGTTTAGAATTCCCTGGAGGAACTCTCTCTTTTTTCTTCTCAGACTTACTCTCTTCATCTTCTCAACTGCTCCTCCCTTAGTCTTTTAATTTTCCTTGAGAGTGCTTATTCTTATCATTAGAAATGAGCATATCTTGGCAAGATTTTACCTACTAAAAATGGTGTAAACTTATTACTCTGTTTTAATTATTTTCTCTGTCTTTTCCTCTGTGTTTTGCTTGTTAAATGCAGCAGGTTTTCCACAGTATGATGAGTGGAGTACATGAACCCAAAGGTCACGCCTGCCTGTGCCCTGGGGATACAACTTGGATATGTAATATATGAAAGATGCATCAAGGTGAAGCCACAAGGTAGCTGTTGTAATATGCATGTATGTGTCCAGAGAAGGGCAGCGAGGCTCGTGCAGGGTCTAGAGCCTCTGAGGGAGCTGGGGTTGTTTAGCCTGGGGAAGAAGAGGCTCGGGGTAGATCTTATCACTCTCTGCAATGACCTGCAAGGAGGTTGTAGCCAGGTGGGTGTCGGGCTCTTCTCCCAGGGAACCAGCAGTAGGACAAGAGGGCACGGTCATAAGCTGCACCAGGGGAGTTTTGGGTTGAAGATTAGGAAGAAGTTCTTCACAGGCTGGGTCATTGGGCATTGGAATGGGCTGCCCAAGGAGGTAGTGGAGTCACCATCCCTGGAGGTGCTTAAGGAAAGACTGGATGTGGCACTCAGTGCCTTGGTCTAATTGACAAGGTGGTGTTTGGTCATAGGTTGGACTCGATGATCTCAGAGGTCTTTTCCAACCTAATTGATTCTGTGATTCTACACTGTATTCCTGCTGCTTGCATCTGTGTTTTGTACTTGAAACAGTTTTAACTACTGCAAATTCAAAATCAGATGAGATTTAAACATCCCATGGTTCACTAAGCAAAAGTCACCTTGTAGGTTGCTGCTGTACGAAGCCTGTGTACATTACAGTTTCTATTCTGCCATTTTTTAATATCTATAAAAATTGTTGTTGGTCTGAAACTAAATGAAGGTTTCAGTCTGAATGATTTTTGAGTACATTTTAGCTCACGTACAGATAAAATATTATAAAACTTTGTGCAACAAAGAGGAATCCATATTAATTTTAGACACCTGTTTTTACCCTTTTACATGTGTCATTGAATTCCAAATTTCCCCTTCTACTTTCAGCCTTAAAAGGGTAGCCAAGAATGCACCTACACGCTTTTCATCCTTTGAGAAAAAATTTATAAACTGAAGAACCTTATTAAACCTTAAAAACAAGTCTCTGTGCACAAAAAATGTTTCATTTCTATACAGAATTTTAATAGACGCTGTTAGAAGCACACAGAAAACCTCTAAAGCTCTGCTTTAACCTGAGGTCTGTCCCAGGGTGTGTCTTTACACCAAGAGAAGTAACACTGGTACACATGGAAAGCATCAATGAGGCCGAAGTCTTCATCTATGCACGGCTTCAATTATCCCCATATACAAGAGAAAGCTGCATTTATAAAGAAGCGAAAAACCTTATTCCTGTGAGGAAAAAGACTGCCTTTATCGATAATAACTACACCTAAATTGCAATTATATAACTGTTTTACCTTAAAAATCACCTCATGATCAAAACTGTTACATAACACAGACAAAATCTGTGTAGATTAAAGGCATGTAATAGTGGATTTTTTTTCCTTTCGTTGTCTAGAGAAAAATGTAATTTCAGTTGTGCCAAAAAAAAAAAATTGCTCAATTTTTTGGCTTTTATACACATTTCTGACCCCTTCAAATTAGGTCAGTTTCTAAACAAAAGCATCATTTAAATGTGAAGTATCAGTGTTTCATTTCAGAAATATTTACTGTTTCCTTGGTTCAGTCTTCCAGATTGAGACATTCTGCAATTTTCTGGAAACTATCCCAAATTCACGGATGTTTTCAGATTCTGCAAAAATGCGGTTTGGATCTCTAATATTTTAGTTGGTGGGGGTGGGGGGTGTGGAGTAAAGGTACACCTATACCTTACTTGAGAGTTCCCAAGGCCTGAGAATTTTTTTCCTTTAATTTGTAGTAATCCACTCAGAAAGGATTAAGTTATCCAAATCAGGCCACCCTGTAACAGAAATACAGAAGTCCTCTTTTCAACTTAGTTATTATGAAATAAATAATTTTAAAAGGATATTTTATGTGAGGTACACAGTACTGAAACACCTGACATTATTCTAATGTCATACTTTAGCAGACACAGTCAAGGAGGAACACAGGCTTGACTGGTAAAGCACACACGTGTGTAACTTAAAGTATGAGAGAAATACAATTAAAAGAAAGAAAACTTGCTCTAGGTGGCATGTAGGTGTAAATACCTTGAGGAACACAGGCTGTAAAACATATTTCTCCTGCCCACAAACTCACACCTTCTAATGCCTTGTAAAATTAGCTTCATCCTCAATAGTATCCTTCAACAGCAAGTTTCTAGGCCTAATTATATATTTAATTATCTACTTTTTGTCAGTTCATTTAATTCCAAGCACATTCAACAGCGTGTCATATGGGATCAATTCTTCAACAGTGATTTTATTATGGTTTCTATATAATGTTACTTCACTATATCCACCCTGTTCCCACCCCTGAGCATATGGTGTCTCTTTTTTTAATACATCTGAATTAGAGAAAAGTGCCGACATTTAATATGAATCTCTTGGCTTTTGAGGCTTGCCAATCCTAGAGTTGTTTGCAAATGTTTTTGGTATCAATTTCACTTCTGTAACACAAGTGTTTTGTTAACATCTGTCCTGCAGCAGATGATCATTTTTATTTACTGATTTATTCACGTATCTATATTTTGGTGCAAAAACATAATTGTAACTCTTGGGTTTTAATCTGCAGAAGGAACGGGGCAGAATGAAATGCAGTCAGTCATGCTTTGCACTTGAAAGGAACAGCGCCATTATTTCTTGGTTTTCTGCTGTAATCCTAGGTATAATAAGCAGAATGGCAAAAATAAATTGAGGTCTTTGTTGCAATTCCCCCCCTCTCAGCCAGAGCAATGCTTTCTCTCATGTACATCGTCTATCAAATGTTGTTTAAGGATCTTTTTGCACCAGCTGCTATCCTGTTTTACTTTTTACTTCAGCTAAGCTCTCTAAACAGTTTGATGAGCACGAAGAAGGATGCCAACCTGACAAATCCCATTTTTCAGATTTTTCTCCCAAAGTCACTCAGTTGCGAAACACCACGATGGTGGCTGTATTCACATTTGGGGCAATGAGACCTGTCAGCCCTGTTATCTTAGAATCACAGAATCAGAGAAAAGTTTGGACTGTAAGAGATCTTACAGATTATCCACTTCAAATCCCCCTGCCACGGGCAGAGACAGCTAAAATGACAAATCTGAGAAGAGCCATTATCTCATGGTTTTGCAGGGCATGGAAGCACAGAATATCATCTTTGTGTTTGTTTTTTTTTTTTTTTTCTTTATCTTCCTTTTCTGTTAGTCTCTCTATTTCTTACCTGTTTATGGTTATATGAACACAAAATCTTGTTAATATTTACCATCTGGATGTGTAACATGTGGTTCAGGAAGGGCAGCATCCAGTTCATGAACTGCATTTTCAGGGAAAACTCCATGTTCCCACTATAGACTACTGTCATTAGCATTGAGTGGGCTGGATATGTAACTTATGCATTTCAAACTGAAATTGCCATTTTATGTTATTTCTAAAGGTTCTTGATTTTTAATCAGTTATGCTGTTCGTCTGCTTGCAATCAACTGAATAAAACTCACGATAAATAAAATAAGAAATGCAGAGAAGTAGCAGATAGTCCTGGTCACCCTTAACCCCTGCCACCCCAGGTCAGACTCTTTTGAATGTTTCAGAAACAGATGGTTTCCCATGAGCTGTATAATGGTGCAATGCTTTTATTAGCACAGGGTTTAAATAACCTGCATAAATAGTTGTTGTTATGTTGGTAAAACAGTGATTCTAACAGATCTTGTTGGGGATAGGGGGTGTTAAGCATAAATGCCAACATAAAAAATAGCCCCTAAAACCATGCAGAAATTCAATGAGAAACCAAGCACATTTTCTTCAGGACAGAAATTTTTCACATTTTAATATAAAATGTAAAGCCAATTGTAACCAAATTTTCCAAGGATCCTTGGAAAAGGATCCTGGCGCTGGTCTACAATATTCAGTCTAAACCCTGACTGCCATTTTTAGCTGCATTGTTTGTTGGTTTTATCACTTCAGTTTTTCGTGAGGAGCCTCCATCAAGGTCATAAACTCTCAAAAAGACAAAGGAATAAAAAAGCTTCTCCAAAATCAGAATGATTTGTATTATGATTGACAATATTCTTATTACTAATCTTAGCAATGAGATTCATAGAATCATAGAACACCGGGTTGGAAGGGACATAAAGGATCATCTGGTCCAACCTTTCCTGGCAAGAGAACAGTCTAGAAAAGATGGCCCAGCTGAATCCTAAAAGTGTCCAATGCTGTGGGATCCACCACTTCCCCGGGGAGATTATTCCAATGACTGATTATTCTCCTTGTGAAAAATTATCCTTTTGTGACTACTGAGAATGTCCCCAGGGGTAACTTGTACCCATAAGGAACCCATGAGAAAATACGTACTCTGCAACTCCTTTCCAGGAGGAAAAAATGCTATAGTCCTTAATTTTGGTGTATTATGAGCAGAGTTTTATGCCATTGAGTATTTATATGTCTCTGACCAGCAATACATAAGTATGTCTTTTAAGAGTTAAGGGCATAGAAGTAGAAGGCAGACAGTAATTTATGATTTTCTGGTTACAGTTTACCAGAGGAATATTTCCTCTGTTCTAAGCAAAATAGAATTATGGTTGCAGCCCAGTCATCATTCTCTATGTTACATTTATCTGCCTGTGTATGGAGATATTTACCTAAATAGGAATATTAGATGCAACTTGTCTTCTGAGTAACCTGATCCTGCAAAGACTTACACTTACACTTTATTTTATATGAGTGGCATGACCAAAACAATGTTACTGGCACATGCAGAGTTCAGTCTGTGTGTTAACCTCAGCAACATACAAGCCCCGATCTGACTTGATTACAGTGAGTTGGAAAATTACACCAAAACTACTTTCTATAATCAGAAAATATAGGTGAATTTAAATCAGACTTTCTCACAAGAGAATATACACCATTTTCAGAGTGGCTGGAATTTCTGGTGCAAGTGAGAATCTCCAAGATTAAAAGCTGTCTGAAACACATTAAACCTTGTTTACTGAATCAGGTTTATTACATTAACTATCTTCAGTAAATACAGAAGAGGAGTGGGCCCTGATAAAGAAAGAAGTCACTAAGTTTTGGTGCAATGATAAATATTGAAGACCCGATTGTAGACTCTAACTCAGGCAAGAGAGGAACCTCAGCCTGGGAGATGAAGCAGTGTTTTACATGAAGTGCTAGAAGGTTTGCTTTTAGATACAGCTATAGACTACTCACAACTGTTAAGTGTAGACAGCTTGGGAAATGCCTACTGGATTACTTCCGTGAAACAGAACTATTGGTTCTTATTCAGCTGTTATGACTGCCTCTATTGTTCCTGTTCCTTTTTAAAGTGAATATTTTTACATCCTTTATTGTTATAACAGCAGGGATAGGTAATTCTTTTTTTTTCAATTACTGTAAAAGTCACTGAAAGTACAGTTTTAAAGGGACCGAAATTGTTCACACCAGTGAGTGTAATTTGGCAAATAATTACAACTGAAAAAATATGGAATCAGTATAAAAAGATCTGAAATGTTGCGTTTCAGAAACACCAACTGCTTATTTTGACATTTTATAATGAATCATTTTGGGGTTTTTCTTTCAAGTGTTTTTTTTTCCTGGAGAGTGGTCTATATTTTTTACAGACAAAATAATTAGATGGACATAATCCAAGAACAAAACACAGCATTTGAATGAAAAATACACAGAAAAAGTCCATTTATATTTCAATTTAGCAGAAGAATTTTTCCTTAATTTTTACTGTAATTATTTAACTAAAAAGAATCATAATTTGCTCTGCTGTGTTAATAATGACTGTAGGTGTCAATAACCCAGTGTATGCATATCAATTTAGATCCAATTACATTTTAGAAGGAAAAAACACCTCATAAATATGTGACAATGCAATTGATTTGGTTTTTCAATGTTCACAGGTAACACAATGAAATAAAGGTGGCTACATCACGTGTGGATGCATGACTAGCCTAACTACATCCTTAGAACTGAAGTATGTTGCAGAAAGAAATGAGGCCACGACTCCAAAGAGGCCTGGCTTCATTCAGGCTCTCTTTTGAAAGATGTACAGGATATGATCAAGCATCTTTGCAGCAAAAAACTTTCACGGTAAGAACCTCATCAGGACACCACAGAGTTCACTGGAAAACTAGCGTAAGGCCATCCTATGCAGACAGATACAAGGGAAGGCATGGGCTTGCTTTATTTCCTGAGGTCTTGGAGATCTGCTGAAGAAGCAGAATGGAACAGCTACAGGAGCAGAAATCTTGTTTCACTGAGAAGAGGATATTTGGAAGATATGTTTGGAACACACCAGAGCCCCACTTCAGAGCTTTGGCATGGAAGTGGAACACGCATGGCTCGTAAAATGGGCAGAGAAGAGTTAAGATACATGGCACAATTTCCAGATGTACAAGTGTTAACTATTAAAGAAACTGTGCTGATGCAAAAAAAAAAAAAAAAAAAGGATTTGGACCTTGTTCTTTCACTTTTTCTTTTCTGAACTGATGTAAAGCTGTTCCAGTGAAACCCCACCAAGCATCTGTCAGCTCCTGGTTGCAGCACAGAAATCATCAGTACAAAATTCTCCTCAGGAAATGATGGGGTTCAGGCCTTTGTACAGAAGACCTCTGATCCATCAGTCAGTTAAGAGCCACCACTATACAAAGTTTAAACCTTTTCTCCTATATTAAAGCAACGCTATAATGATTTTGTAACTGCATATGCAAGTACCTCTGTAAGTTAAAATGGCTCTATATCCCTTTGGGTTACCAGTTGAGAATTAAAGTTTGCATGTGCCAACTTTTTCACATTTGTGTGAAAGGAAAACAGAGAGGAAAACTGAAGGGATTAGTCTTAATACCTTAGAGCTAAATAAATATTTACTGAGTTTGATTCTGCCGTCATTTCATGGCTAATGCTAAGTACAAGGTGACTGCAGGACTGCTGAAAATACACAAACAACATTAATCTGCTGTTTTTTCCCTCATTTTGAAATGTATCACAGAATCCAATTTCATGGCACGTTTTGATTTTATACATATCCCTTCCCAGGTGAAATAGGCATTTTTTGTCACCTGTGACACTTTTATTTCTCATATGTGTTTCTAAAATGTGAGGCCCTGTTTCCCTATTTAGATATGCCTTTATGCAAAACTATGGCAGAGATTTACTGCTGCAGCAGCTACTTTTTGACTCTATCAGGCAGCCAGCTATTTTCTACAAAATCCTCCCTGTTACAGGATTCCAGACTACCCATAGATCACTCCAAACAGGAATGTGAACATTCAAAACCAGCTCTCCTGCTAACAAAAAGAACTTCTTTGTTGCTCTCTCTGTAAAATTCAGCTGGTAGTTAACCAGATTCTTTCAGAGTAGATAACTAATGATATTAGAATACCCATGTAGGTGCAAATGTGTAACTTTCTGATATTTTATATGAGTAAAATTCATGGGACTAATTTTAAAAAAAGAGAATGATTTCTGCACTGTTCAGCTCCATTTAGAGTTACTGTATTTCACACAATATGCAACTCGGGGTGAAGATGACAAATTCATGTGTTGTAAAATGTAGCACCTTCTACTGACTAGCTTCAGACTTTTGCAAATGAGAGAGGTTCATGCTGCTGTCCTTATTTTGATTCCAGACCATTTCCAAAGTCAGCTGAAGGCCTTAAACATAATCCTTGGGGTAATTAGTGGAGGGAGCCCCAGCAACACTACAGATCCAGTTTCAGCCTTTGAATGGCTGAGACAGCTTCTTACTCCTGGGGAGAAGCAGAGCACAGAGCTGGGGAAACTGCACCTGCTCACCTATGGGCTGCATTCCTGTGGCATATCCACCTGCCACAAAGAAACCTTGCAAAGGTGCTTGGCAATGCAGCCACTTGGAAATGCTGCCTTTTGGAAAGTTATGGCAACCACCCTTGGAAGTATATTATTTTATGTCTTCATGAAAGCCATGTAACAGTTGACAGCTTCTTAAAAAGTTTAGTAGTTTAACAAGGAGTGTCCCCCTTCCCCCAACATAACCCTCTAGGATAAAAATTTCACAACAGGATAGGAAAAACTCAAGTAAGGTCAATAAACTCTCACATAGATTGTACATAAAGACTCTGAGGCCCACAAACACCTAGAGGAATTGTCTTTTAAGGTGTTCTTTGACTTAAAAAGCATAGAGGGATTAATCTGATAAAAATTTGTTATTGTCATTCTGGATTTCCTCACAGAGAGCGGAGAGGAAAAGTGCAGTGGTGCAGTGCATCTCATCCTAAAGTGGACAACAAAAATAGAGTAGATGAAATACCTTTCAAAGTGTCTGTTTCTCACTTTGGACTACTAGAAAACCTGAACTAACTAGCTCAGGTGTAGGCAATGACAGTGTAGGCATATAAATTAGCAGAAGTCCAGTCCTGATGAATATATTTTGGGCTGAGGCTCATCTCAATTTGTGCAAGTCATTTGTGTATGAAATTTTTATCTTTTTCTAATGAACAAAGCATGCACCTGAGCAGACTTTATGTGGCTGGAGACAACCTCAGTGCCCTCTGTATAGGTATGATAATGAAACTGAGAAGTGTGTGAGCATAGTTTAACTGAAAACCGGGGCTGTAGCTTACAAGACAAAGGGAAGAGATGCTGCATGCTCCCGACTCTTTGGTCAGTGCTGGCCACATGTGTTGTTGACTGTGTTATAATGCCAGTTGTAGGCACCACACACGTAACCAACCCAGACTCAGAACAGCTGCAGAAAGGGAGGTGCAGGATTTCTTGCCATCTGTTTCCCAGGGCTGAATCTTTGAACAACTCTGTTGTGAAGTACCAACTCCACTAATTGCTATAAGTGACTTCTACTTTCTCATGTTCTCTGCCTTTGGAAGTCCTGAATTTTCTTACTTATTTCCATTTATCTGAAATTAGGTTCTTGTCAGGTTTTTTTCTTATTTTGTTGTCCTGCTGGAACACAAACACCATTAGCATACAGGGAAGCTATTGAGAGCAACAGTTTCATGGACTACACAAGAAGTGGCAAACAGCCTGCTGTTGAAACCTTGGATGCTCTAACAGCCATCAGTTTTCTTTCTATACTGAGGTTTTCTCTGACATGAATCCCAAGCATAACTACGCATAATGCAGCTTTTGTATATACCTCTTTTAGAATCACACACCTTCACGTGTCAGGCTCTAAAAAACATGAAGGCTTGTTTGGATATTGGTATAGTGTGTGCTGTTACTTATTCACTCCATGTGTATGAGGACATAAGCACACACATGCAGGAGTTCATCTCCAAAATCACTCTTTTCTGAGACTTACCCTTGACTAATTATTAAAATGGTGCTACAAACCCATTTCCCACTCTTAAGACTTCTCCCTTCAGAGGCATCCACCTCAAATGTGAAATATGGATGGTGTTTTCTGTGTTGTCTGGCAACCCACTAGGGAAGTAATCTGCAAAACATACCCCTACGTTTTTAATCCACGTGACAAACCCTTTAGTTCCACCAGAGGATGAAGTTAGCGAGAGATTAACATTTTGGAGGCCTGTGCACACTGACATACAACCACAGTAATTTTTTATTGACCACCTACTGATGTCTTTTCCACCTTAGTGCAAAACACTAAAACATGTGGAATGGCACTGAGTCGTACCTTCTGAACCTGAGCCATGCAACACTTGTCAGGTTATTATGAAAATTTCTTAACCATATCAAGCAGTAGTGATTCAGTATCAACTGACTCCACAGACTGTTTTTACATCTTTTCTGTATTTGCCAAAAAGGGAATATTTTCACCATTTTACAAAAATTAAGGTTAATACTGAGGTGGCCAATGATATGTCTTGATATATTGATGATAGAGTGCAAAGATTTGCTGTTGAAGAAGGAAAACTACCTGCCAAGTTAAAAACAGAAAGCAAAATAATAATTAAAAAGCATTACCAAACCACAATCAAACATGGTGACATTTTGCAGGTGCCTAGGTGCTTAGTAGTCTTCTATGACATCCACATAGCTGAGTTAATGCAAGAGTGTTGGGAAAGGGTGGTATGGTTGAGATATTTTAAAAGAGTGAGAATTAAAACCCTGTAGAAAATTTGAGAGGACTTAATGGAAACATATTTTTCTAAAATAGGGTTTGACCAGAATATTGACACTTCTGCTTGTAACTGATTCATTAGGTACTTTTCTGATCATTAGTAACCAGAAGCTTGGGTTCTTTGGATAAGCTTGTCTGGAAAACATAGCAAGTTAAGCAGAAAAGATCTCCTTTTGCCATGTTAAAGAGTTAATAAAATATTGTTTCAGAAAGATGTCTCAGTTGAAAATCTTACCGTTGCTTAAATATGCTCTAGAATGTTTTATCCTGTTGCTATTTGTGATCACTGCTTACTCAGGAGCCTAAAAAATACATCTAGCAGAAAAAATAAATAGAGAATACTGATGTTTAAATAGGTACCATAGTCCCCTCAGAATTCATGCTAAATCAGTATCTTGACAA
This sequence comes from Myiozetetes cayanensis, assembly GCF_022539395.1. Classification (NCBI taxonomy): domain Eukaryota; kingdom Metazoa; phylum Chordata; class Aves; order Passeriformes; family Tyrannidae; genus Myiozetetes; species Myiozetetes cayanensis. The sequence continues at coordinate 16,534,782 of NW_026087742.1, forward strand.
GGTACATTAAAATCATTTTATTATGTGCATCGCTCCAGATGCTTATTTTCATTATTTCCATTGGGGTCATTACTTCTCACACATAGCAGCTCAAATCTTTATTGTCTAAGTGATATTCATTTTAAATTAAAACATTTTTTTTAAAAAATGGCTTCTTACTCTTCAGAGTATTGATAGTACAGAACTATAATCTTTCACACAGGAATGGTAAATGAAAATAACAAAGTACTCTAGTCATAAATATTATGGTGAATACCTGTGTAAAAACTGTGAGTTTAATTTATGTTCCTCATGATGAAGTAATGTGTGGCAAAATCACAAAATGATCCGTTTGAAAACGAAATTCAGTGTCTAGTCCTGGTTAATGTTCATATGTATGAGAGAAAGAAGTGCAGTTCAAGAAAGCCGTTTATGTTCCCTTTGCAATTCTTGTACTAAAAAGCCCTTGCAGTCATTAGACTTTCATTAGCCTTATTTGATAAGTTCTATCCAGACAGTAATTTACATAGTCATCACTATCAATTATACCACAGTTGTGTCCAGAACTTCAGCATAAGTTTAGAAAATATAAGTGCAGACTCAAGCATTCTGTAGAAAAACACTTTATTATCTTGCCATTCACCGAGACCCTGAAGATGTACAAAGCAGCTTGTGCAGGGTGCAACAGCAACAATATTTGCAGCATTTCCCGTGGCATGGAACCATGGGAATTCATGGCAGATCACCACACCTAGAGGAGCTGGCGGGAAGGAGGGGATGCCCTACACCTAAGGGCCAGCACAGGGACAAAGCTTGTGTCCATCCTTTGAAACTCTCCTAGGAGCCATAGATTTGGTATCTAAGCAAATCATTAAAATCTAGGACCTCAGCCCTATAATGGACCATAGTTTTGAAGCACTCCTAGAAGTTAATGTAGTCATAGGAAAGCCAGTGCCCGCACACTTTATCATTATCATTTAAATGATGTTTGTTGCAGAGTGGTGCCTATGGAAAGTAAACCTCTTAGGTAAGTTATCTGCTAGATGGAAATCACTTCTGTTCACCTTTCAGTGTAATGTGACTGGATTTTCTTGGTGGAACCTCCTTTTCAACCTTTTTGTGGGAATCTGAGTTGAAGGGAGAAAAAAGTGACCCAGCATAAGAAAAAGTATAAGAGTATAAGAAAAAAATCTCTGTTTAAGGTTTTCTGTGCTAGAAGTCTGGGGAAGGGAAGCTGTACATGGTGCACATACTCATATTTATTTATGCAGATAATGCTGATGTACTTTGAGATTTGTCTTTCACCCAGTAATATTTGTATGTAATTCTCACATTTTCAGTATCCACGCCATTGTAGTACCATGCTAATTTGTACTTGGTCTCTGTATTATGAGCCACTTCATTACATCTTACTGAAAACCAAGACTGACTCGTGTTTGCATTCCCATGACTGAAATAGCTTTGGAATCTGCATGCAGGCTTCTCATTGTCTTTCCTTGCTTTTGTCCCCTCAGACTCCTGGTAAAGGAGATTTTTATGAATTGCTCATGGCTTCCTCTGTGACTGCACAACATTGTACCACTACCACTCGAGAATTACAGACAACTTCACTGAATGCGTGTGTACCGACTGCAAAGGAATCTCTGATCTTTGTCTTCTACTGCAATTTGAGCCTGCAAAAGTTTGTCTGACATGTGAACTGTGCAAAATCTTTCCTGAACTTTTTTTAAGCTCTGGTTTTGTCCATGGGAATGCACGGCATTTTATTACTTCAAATCTGAAGATCTTTGTTGTAATAGGGAGAGAAAAGCAGAAAGCAAAAACTTGGTGAAAGAATTTTAGTTAAGACAAGTAGCTAGCTGGGACTCTGATCAATTGTGAGTACAAAACATATCATGAGCAAATACTTTTATTCATAGAATACAAACATTAAAATAATAAAAGAATTTTATCAGATACAAATTAAAATCTGCTGTGTTTTACTGATATTGTATTTGATCATTCCAGCGAACTTCATCTGGTTACCTGAACTGATTTAATAAATGCTGAATATAATTCCTTTGTGGCTGGACAATTGCAGACATTTAGAAAGCAAAGTGTATAGTTTCAACTGACTTCTTCTTGTATGACTATGTTTTTCATAGTTATATTGAGATACAAATCACTTCCAACAGGTTTACATTTTAAGTGAATGCATGGATCCCATCATATGGTGCTGCCAATTAGCAGAAACAAAAAGCTGATGTCATGTTCTGTGAAATGACACATAACACTGTATGCAAACTGCTGGACTGTTTAGAAGGTGATTGCTGGAGGAGGGAATAGAGTTATTCCCCAAGATTCTTTTTATCCAGTTCCCCATGACAATTATCCTTGCTTTTACTTAGCATGCAGCAAATTATTTTAATAACCTCAGAGTACAACATCACTAATCTTCCAGGGAAACTATTGGATAATCTGATGTACATTTAAATTCATGTAAAAAGACACAGCTGTCTGAATACCTGTGGTTAAGACTTTATTGCTTTGATACAAATCAATCATATAATTCTGAAATAGGGAATGTTTTTTGGTTAGATGTGCATTACTTGAGCCATTGAAACATTAAAACGAGGTATTTGTTTCTGTAAGCTGCAGATAATTTCCACTGTGGAACTGAGGATTGTACATTCATGTGTCAGCCGGTTAATATTGAGGGTGTTAAGTGTTTGCAGAACCTGGATCCAAGGGAAGAAGTTCATATTATTTTCCTGCTTGTTATGTCTTTCCTCTCTGTTAGGTGATGGTTGTCCCAAAGAACATTTACTGGAATATCTACTGATGAGATATATCATTACTGATAGCTTTCAGTGAACACTGCTGTTGTACAGTTAAAATCCTCTAAAGCTAGGATAAAAGCTTTGAAGATAAGAAAGATTACCATGGGAATGTCATTATTTGGAGAGAAAGAAGTAAATGCACTACCACAAAAACCTTTAATGATTGTTTTACATAAATGCATATCAAAAGAGAAAGCACCAGGATCAGTAGGTGCTCAGTCTTTTTTGTTTTCAGTTGAGTCAGGGGTTTATGTACTGATTTAGTCACCTGAATTTAGATTCTCGTGCAGTATAAAACAGGGTAGTTTTGCTGGAATAAGTGATACTACATTGAAATATATAGAAAATGCCATCTCCCCTCCTCTCCCCTCCCTTCCCCTTCCCTCTCCTCTTCCCTCTACCCTCTCATCTCCTCAGACCATTTTCTGGATGACTCTTTTTAGAAAAGAGAAAATTTGAGTATCAAGAGTAATAGACTTTATGAGATACTGTAATTCTCAAATATGAAGAAGCTAACTTCATACTAATAAATTATATCTCCAGTAGGAAAATCATCAGATTGAATTTGAGCTTTCTTTCAGACTTGCTGAGAGTTGAAAGATTCAGTGTGTTTTTAATTAAAGCAGCCTAACCTAAGTCCAGATCATGCTCTCAATTATTTTTTTCCCCTGAAGCAAAGGAAATAACAGGTGTGATAAAACTGCTGTCTCCCCTTCAAAATACGGAAATCAGAAACCATATTCCAACTTGCAGCTCAGAATTCAGTTCTCGCATCTACCTTAGAAGGATGACAGAACAATATCCGAGGGATCACCCTCAGCTTTGACTGAAAATATTCTTTGAAAATGAAATATCCTAATGCAGGCAAGTATTTATCATCATAGGTGTGACAAGAGGTATGAGACTTAAGTTGTGAGCTGTAAGAAAATCAAGCTTGATCTCCGGTTATTACAGTGGTGCAGCTGGGTAGCAGGGCTGTGCCTGTGCACACACCAAATCATGAATTCCTTGAACGGTTCAGGAATTTCCCAACCATCTCATGGATGGGATAATGGGCAAGCTTGAGACAATGAACCAACCTGAAACTAAGTGATTGACGGGACCTTCATAATACAGGAGTTGACTGATTGTTACAGGAGCCCTTCTGGTGGGAATTTTGGACTGATCTAGAAATTGTCCCTGATGAAACTGCTGCTAATTTCTATTCTAATTTCTGTGCCTAAATGTTTTCATTGACATCCTAGGTCGAGTGTATGAATGTGTCCCTGCTGCAGACATGGTTGGATTGTACACAGACAAAATATTTGCAAACAGACAACAGAAACCACTCCTCCAGAAATGCCCACGTGGAGCAGTTTTATGTCTGTAGCGAGGACATTTCAGAGATGTTTTCTATGTAGGCCATATGAGTAGCAATGACATGCATGTGCTGTGCTGATCATGTAGGACCTTGGTCTGTTGAATTATAAGAACTGAGTAAAACTGTGGGTTTAGGGGTCTCTCCTGATGCAGCAGAAGATGTCACTGCACTGACCCTTGAAACAGAACCCCCCATCGCCACTGGGCAGTGACAGCTCATCCTTCTTCAAAGACCTGATTCCCCATGCAAGGCCAACCTTATGCCACCATCCCAGTACATGTTTTCATCTTAACAAGCACACTGACCAAAGCTCTGTTTGTGCATTAGTCAGACTCTGACTAAAGAAGAAAAAAGCTGATTTCCTGGTGTCTTCTGGACAGGGAGGAGTAATGAACCTTAAAAAAGCATGTCTTCCAGCCACACGGAAAGCAAAATGAGAGATCTTAAGTCAGAGTTTCTTTACTGCTTCCCTGCTGGCTTGGCTGGTTCCCTTGTCCCTCCCCTCCCACTGCTGCTTCCTCTTTCCAGAAGTTGTGGAGTTTGGATAAACCCGTCCTGCAGGTCCTCCAACCCGCCTGCTGATGTGACTTTGGAACCAACTGTAGGAGACCTGATTTGACTATACAGGATTATTGGCTTGTAAATGTAAGACTTTGATCACTAAACAACCTTCCCAACTTAACATTTTCCCAGTCATTTCTATCTTCGTAGACTTGGGATCCCTTTATTTGAGATAGGTTGTGAAAAACATGTCTATTTATAATGAGATCCATTTTCAGTGTTCAAACTGAAAACACAAACATGGTATTTAATGCACTACAAGGCAGATTTTTTTTAAATTATTATTTAAAAAAAGGAAAAGAAAGAAAAAAAAAAGCAAAAAAGGAAAAGGAAGGGAAAGCTAGGCAGGGAATGTAGAAGTGGTCAGGGGGCATAGGCTCTGTTAAACAGCTTTCATCTTTCGGCAGTCAACGTGCACAGGCTGAAACTCCAGAGCCTGTAGCTCATACTGCCTCTGTCAGGAGCCTTACCACTGTGACTGCAGGAATTCATAAAGAAACTGTTCTGATTTTTCAGAGCTGAGGGCAGAGTAGGCCCTCCTGTAGATGATGATTACAGGTTATGCATAACTGCATTTGTCAAGTACTTGAGGCTGTTGTGAAGTGCTATAAACTTCTATTTCAGGGTCGTACTTTCCTTTCAGAGCAATCTCTAAAAACACAAAAATACCAAATAGCCAAAATCAATAACAGGAATTGTTCTTTCCAGAAACTGCTGCTTCACAGAGATTAACTCAGTTTGGCATCTTTTTTTCGTTTGGATCATAATACTGTGGTATGTTACAGTGCTGAAAATGTGACTGAAATTGAGAAGATGAATATGGTAACAACCAGACAGAATCCTGAGAAATACCAGCAATATAAATTTCTCAATTACTGCTTTTAGAACAGCAAATATCTGTAACTCACGTGGGTATCCTGGACTTCAGTGTATTGGGTCACTATTAGGGAGATGAGCCAAGGGAAAGCTGGGAGGTTTGCTTTCTGCTCTGCTGGAATCTATGGGCATGCAAGTGTTGAAGACATAGGAGTTTTGGCACTTATATTAAGAAGTAGAGCAGTCATGAAGAACTCTATACCTAAGTCACAGGAGGGATTCAAAGGAGAGGTAAAAAGACATGAAGTCAAAGCAGTAGTGCTTCCTCTCCACCAGCTTTAAACACTGACACCATCTGTACTGGGTGTCAATAAAGCAGTTGCCATGATCTTCCAGAAATGATTTAAATGAAAAAAAAAAAAATCAAGGAATAAAATAGAAACAGGGTTAAAAACAAATCAGCTGGAGGAAAAGTCACAGAGGGCCTGATTTCCAGTCATGTGCATATTCCATGTCTTAACAGTGTAAAAAGTCCTCGGAGTAAATGGGGTTCAGCAGACACTGTGCATACATCACAGCTCACTTGTGTTATCTGAGAGCTGGTCTTGCAGTCTTCTCTGACCAATTTAATAAGTAGTGAAGTGCAGAATGCTTGGCATAAAAAGTAGCACCATCTGTTCTCAAAGCATGGATCCTTGTCTCAGGGAAGGGAGCTGCTGTTGTTTTTCATGAGAAGGTAGGTAGTTGCCTCGCTGGAGGTGAGGCTGACCTGGAGTTCTCAGCCTGTTATGTACAGTAACAGTTTTATCATTCTCCACATTGTTCCTTGTCTGATAAGCCCCAGAAGTTATTTGCAGTTCAAATCATTCCAAGCTTGCTGGCTATTACAGTAAGAGAAGAGATTGTGAGGCAATGCAGATTGCAATCCACAGCAGCAAGACGTTTCTCCAGGTTACTGTCCTATGGGGCTACATTTATTAAAGCAAAGGTTGGACCAAAACTCCCATGGGACAGTAGGTCATGGCAGATTTCAGTGGTGGTATAAATAAAGAAGTTGGCTTTCTTGTAGGGCATCTGGTCTTACTCCACCTGAAAAAGAATCCTTTCCTGCCAATGCTCAAGTTCTTATCCCTTTGCAGGTACCAGTATAACCACCAGGATAAGCAATCCTTGACTGCATGGACTCCCAACCGCTTCCTCATTTGCCTGTTTGATCTCCACTAATTCTTCCTCTAATATATCTTCAGACAGTTTGTGCTCCATAAAAGAGGAAGAGAAACTTTGACTCACAAGGATCTCTTGAGCCTCAGAGACCTGTATGCTTCCCCTCAGCCTCATGGGTGGATATGAGCCTGTCTGTAAGGGCTATTGCAGATTTCCTCCTTTCCCCCTGTTCACACTGGGTCTGACTTTGGCACTTTCTAGTCCTCACCTCACCAGGGTCATGATCGTGGCACATACTTCATCTGTACCACTGTATAAAATAAGTCACTTAATTTTTAGCTCTGTTTCTTACAGAAACAGGATGATATAATCCATCTGGATTTTTCCTTTCATTGAGTAGATTTGAAGTAGCTGGCTAATTTCAGTAATCCTTAATAGAGAGACACAGGCTTAAAAGATAGTTCAATTCCTACAAATGTAGGGAGAATAAGTGGTCACAGAGGTGAACAAAGTGCTTTTTTACACCTTTTTATGGTAAATGCTACCATTTAAGCTCCTGTCTTTTTATGAATATGAAAATGCATACATTAGAGGGTGTGATAAATGTTTGTCCATGGTAGAAATTAACCTTGAGCTCAGAATGAAAAGACCAAAGATGGTCAATGGTAAGCCAGCACTTCACAGAAAATGAAGCTTCATCAGTCTGGTGCTTGTGGAACCTCCCATGTGATGGATTTCTCACTGGGGACCTTCTTCTACCACTATAAATTTCATCTGATTACCCATCCCATGGGTAAATAACCATGAATAAATGGAAAGATTGTGAGACAGCCAGCCAAATGTTATAACAACAGAAAAATAACTAGTGTCAGAATTTATCAATTCATAAGTGGTTTTTTTTTTGATCTGGTAGCCAAGTTAACAAGCTTCTGTGCTGCAGCCAGTATCTACACACCATAAGTGAGTGGGATTTGTTTTGCCACCTAGGGTATCAAAGGGACTGCACATACTATTTTTTAGAGTATTCATAAATGTACTGATTGCTATGGTATCAATTGCACTAGAAGATTACCAAGAGCCTTCTTTCCTGAAGTGTTTAGCAAATTAATTAAAAGATCTGAACCCTCATGAGTCTAAAAATTCTTTATTGTTTAATGCCATAATCTTCTTGTTATAAATAAGGGGTCCAGTCATACAAAATAATCCAAAGCCTTTTGCAATGCATAATCCAGTGAAAAGACTGGTTTTGGTTCAAAGTTGGCTAAGCTGTTTGTAGCAGGTAAGGACAATAGCAGGGTTTTAAAGTGGTCTGTGAAGGAGAGCAGCAGTTCACTGTCTAGGGAGGACTTTGTGAAATGCAAGTTGTTCACATCTGTGAATTTAAAAAGAAGAATCTCTGGAATGAGGGTTTTATAGACTGCATGTCAGAAACTGCAATTCCAATTTGCACCTGTATTTACATACATTTAAATACAAATAAAATTGCAAATCAGCAGCAGCTGAGGATGAAGCACAGATAAGTCAAAGAAGGGTGGACAACTGTCATTAATATTCATTTAGCTGTGTTGCCAAATTACCACTTTTAAAATAAGGGTGGGAAGTCAAACAGAGATGTTTAATTGGGCAAATAACTTCACTGCTTCCTTATGCTGCTGAAAGGAAATTCAAAGGATTTCCAGACATTAATCTTTTCATTAATCCAAAGGAAATCCTTGGATGATGAGAAACAGTTACCAAGTGGACCTCGGGGATTGCATTATGTAAACTGCAGGACTAATCCAGGGATTCGAACATGGATATCATGTCCTGACTGTCTATTCAACTAGTGCTTAAATTTGTCTTGCAACTAGTTACACTGAAGGATATTCAGTGTGGCTTTTAGTGCACTTGTGTGGACAATGTCTCTACCAAAAACCTCTATCAAATATTTACAGGACAGTTATATCTGCACTTCAAACTGCTTTGTTCGTTCTTTTTTTTTTTCTGATGCTCTTCATTTTCTCCAGCCCCTGTCATAAAGACATATTAAAATGCTGATATGTAAAAGGAATAGTTTAACCTGGACTTTTAAAGGATCACAGAAGTTGTGCCTGGAGGCAGCAACACCAGTGTATCCATAGTATGAACGCTGCCAGCTTTTCATTGATCAAATGCCTCATGCTCAATAAGGCACTTCTGCATCTGGCTTCATAACTCCCATGAGGTCCTTTAGAGTGTTGCCAGGAGCCTGTGAGTAGGGAATCACCCCAGAGTTTGCCAAAAATGAGAGTGTGTTCAATGCTCCTTGTCTACCAAGGACTGAAACATTTTTTCCGATCCTTCAGTTTACCTGTTGTTTAATTGGCTTTAATCAGCTGAGTGTTCCTCAATGATTTTCAGATAGATCAGTATTAAAAAGTGTTGACGTGGACATTGCTTTCAGATAGACAAGCCTTAGTAATACCTATAAAAAAAGCTTCATACAATTTTTTTTTTTAAACTGTGGGCTTTTTCTAGTAATGTGAAAAACTCATGCATCAACAAAGAGTGATAGTCTAATTTTTCTCACAAATAAATGCATCCTAGGTTTTTAAGAAACCAGAGTATGATGGGGTAGGATAAACTAATGGCTGTTGTCTCAGAAAAGCCAAATTATACTTCTATCCTCTTTGTCTGGTGTTTTTTGTTTTGTTTTGTTTTGTTTTTTAATTATTTTCATTTAATTTGCCAGTGATTCCATATTGCAGAAGGAAATTCAGGAAACAAGATAACCATTTAATTAATGAGCTGTTTTTTTCCTTATCTATGTGTAGAAAAGTATAGAAATATTTAAGGAAATATATTAAAAAAAGCAAGATATGCAGTCCTAGAATTTGCCATGCATTGTGTTCCCAGGACAAACTTGAAACAGGTAACAACTTTGTGGATTGCTTTGCTTTCACCACCTCTCCTGCCCGCCCTTTCCCCCATCTCCGTCTGTTCTGGGCACCACACAGAGCAAGGGCAGTAAATTGTTTTGACCATCTCTCAGGGGGAAAAGCACTTTGCATTCTATGGGTAAGTCTATGTCTTTACTTTAGATGAAGAGAGGGAAATGAGAGCTGTGTGAAAAGCAGGTTGGGCCTGGAATAGAGCCTTGGATTGGGGAACAATGGTCCAAGGCTTGCCTTCTCTATCTGGCATTACTCAGGAACGTGCACCTGCCTCCCTGCCCTGAGTCCAGCTGATGGGGTTGGACTGGGACATGCTGCTGACTAATTTTTCTCACCCAGAGATACCTCCTGGGTTTTTAACAAGCCAAAGTTTTAAGGTGAATTAGTGGCGAGTGAAAGAAAATCCACCTAGTCAAAGGGACCACACCCACACACAGATAAAAATGTACCAACTAGTAACCAGCCTAGATAGTTTACCAAGAAACAAAATTGCTGCATAGTGTTTTTCTTTAAAGCTAAATCCACTCAACAGTCCAGCAGTATATTTTGTGGCCAGATTTTTCTCCTTGGCTGACTATGGTTGGGCTCCTAAATCCGTATTTTGTCAGCTAATTGGGAACTGACACAGCACCAATAGACCCACCAAAATCATCACCTTTGAAAACCAGGCCTCCTTCATTTCTGTGCTGAAATGGGACTTAAATACCTTAAGTACCTAAAATTGAAAATACTGTCTAAAGGCTTTGCATTGATCATAGATTAAACAGCACCATCAGCCAGAGATGAAATAAAGGAAAGTCATTCCCTGCCCTGACCAATGTTGCTTTTTTTCACCTAAAAAAGATCTGATTCATTGTTTGTCATGTTCCCCCTGAGGAGCTCATGTGTTTCCAGAGCCTCGGCTTGTTTTCCTCCTGTCCCTTTCACAGCCACATTGAAGCTGTGCAGTCAAGGAATCAGCCAGAGCTTACACACTCAGTGGCAGAGAGGCAAGTAGAAAAGAGCAATTTTCTTTTTAATCCTCCTGCCTTGTCATCAGTGTAGCACCTTTTTCAGATTCTCAATTACCTCTATTTCTGTGGAAGGCATACCACATTCAGAAACTTTCTTTCTTTCTTTCTTTACCTCAGTCTAAACAAACTCAGTCTAGCTGTTAATTTTCTCTCTCTTCAAACAATATTAACTTTAACGTGCCTTGCTGCCTCCTCAATTCTCTGTTTCACTTATCATTTCCTCTGTGTTATACCCCAGAAATATGAACTTCTAATCTACATCTTGCTTTAATTCTATTACACTTCTTAACACATGTGATCCTAATTCAGTGCCCTTATTTTTGGAACTTTCTAACTTACCCATGCAACTCATTTAGAAGTCTTTCATCATTTTCTGACTCAGTTTTATTTCCCTCTTTCAGTCTTGCTTTCCCTAATAAGAGGAAACACAAGCAAAGAAGAAAAAAGAATAAAGACAAATATTTCCACCAAAAAAGCTAGTCATTTATTTTCTGGTAGGTCTTCATGCAACGTGAGCCACAGAAAAATGTCTGTTGTAAGTGATGAAGTCATAACACAGCATTTGTAAAAGTGAAGTGGCATGTTTGCCTTGCAGTTGTTTAATTTTAACCTTTTCTTCAGTCTTGGAGAAAAAATAAAAAGCTCTGTGTGAAAATGAGTATAAAAAGAGCCTTTTCCTTTAAAGTCTTGTACTGGAATGAATGATAAATGCTAATTCCCATCTCCTGAAAGCAAGACTTTAGCAGGCAGACAGACATTTCGGAGAGCTGCACACTTTGTAGCAGCAGTGGAAAAACAAGGAAAGAGCTGTGCAGATCAAAACAAAATACCAAAGTCCCTACCCGTGTAGGTTTATGTTGATGAGATGTCATTGAGAACAGCCTGCACCACCTTTAGTTTGCAGGGCAGCGTACCTTTTCCACTCACTGCAGAAAACAATACAAAGAATGAAGCAGCAATACCTGAGTGCAAACAGAAACACCCAGCAAAGCACGGGGAAGTGACTGACTGAAATGTTCACGAGTGCCCAAGGACTGATTCAGCAGAGAAACTCACAGTGAGCCTGGTGATACATGAAAGAACTAAGGATGAAGCCGGTGCCTGTCTTCTCCATTTTCTCTTGCGACCCAAGGGGAGCAAACACCATCAGGATAAGTAGAAATACTTTACTAATCAAGTAGCAATACTCATCCTAAGGGCTGCAATAAATTAGGCCTCCAGTGTGGTGACTACTGCAGGACATCCCCAAGGCAAAGAAGTGCTGAAAAGTGGTCTTTCCATGGACATTTCCCTTACTGTTGATTAGTAATCCCCCTGACTGCCCCAGCCTGCTGTCACAGCCTGTTGTGATGCCCTGACAGGAGACTGGTGCTGTGGGAGCTGCAGAGCCAGCTTGGAATGGCTGCTCTGGCAGCTGGGGAGATGGGGCAAGCAGCCTCTGGGAAACAGCAGCCTGGGAAATGGTCTCCCAAGTGAATGACGTGATGAAACTGAACCATATTTCCTCTCTCACATTTAAGTTAGAAAGCCTCTTGGTGCTCACTAGAGGTGGTGCTGTGCTGATGTGCCTCCACACCAGATACTCTGAGAGATTTCCTGCTGTGAAAAAAATGAGCTAAGGAGAGGACAGAAGAGCACACATATATATTCCTAATAAAAATATAAACACCACAAGTCTATGGCCTGATACGTTTGAATCATATTGATTTGGCAAGTTCCTGCTGGCAGTAAGAATGAAAGAGAAGTCACCAAAGTTGGGTGTGCATGTGCTTGCAAACCATTTTTTAACCACTTCAGGTGACCTCAGGCTTCTCTTCTAAGGATGACTATTTTTTTTTAGTCCAAAAGTGTGTCCAAAGGGTTTGGTAAAGGGGCTCAACTTTCTAGCTTCACAGCTTGCAAATGTGTTAAACAGCTGTCAGCATCTTCAGGAATTTCAAGTATAAATAGGAGATCCTCAGACTTCTTTCTTGGTGGGTCACTTGGCCTGTGAAGACTTGCAGGTCCTGCCCTGGGACAGGGTTGTGTAGGGGTCCAATGTATGTGTTTTCACTCATACTTGTTTTACCCTGCTGAACTGAAACTTGTTAAATTCTTAACAAAACTTATAGTCTAGGTCCAAACCTCAACTATTTAAATAATTACCAAACCGTTTACATAACTCATGCAATGTGATTGTTTCACTTTACAGCTTCTGAAGACTAAATCTGATAAAATTCTGTAATGCCATGATCAGCTTAAACTGCCATAAATGAGCCCTGTGGCTGAGAGATGCAACCCCATTTATTCCCAGCCCCGGTGGTATTTCTGGCACATAGAGTCCACTTTTATAGATCTGATGTTCTGGGGTAAGGAGTCCAACTCTGAAGTCTATTCAGGACATAGTCTAGGGTTCAACAATGCTGAGTCCTACTTTTTGACTTCACAAAATTTCAGGCACAAAAGAGAACGTGGGGAAGGACAAGATGAAACCTTCCCTCAGATTTAGATTCAGTTCAGAACGTGCTTCAGATGGCAACTGATACAGAACTTCATTTATAACTCCAGACTTGGATTTCCATGCATCTAAGGTGCATGACAATATTCCTTTGTATATTTATCTCCATTTACTGCTTTGAAAGATTTGTTTGCATTCACCCCTGATGTAATTCATGTTCAAAATCCTTTGGGATGACATTCATCATCACTGGCACAGCCAAACATAATTGCTATACTCGGGTTCAAAGCTCAAGTATAAATCCCCTCTTCACCCTCAGAAGTGAGACCTATAGCCACTCAACATTTAGAAGGTCCTGTCATGGATGGTTTTGTTGAGTTTTATCTAAGTGTCTCAAGGAACCCATCAACCACAACCATGTAAATACTTTGCAAGCCTAAGGAAGGAAAAGCGAGGAGTGCCATCTTTTTGATGGCTTTGCAAAAGTCTCAGCAATAGATCCAGAGGAGACTACATCAATACCACTGGTTTAACATACACTGACCATTTTACCGGTGTTTGACCTTTGTTAGTCTGGGTTTTAAATCTCTCTTGAGCTTGGTATGAAAGAAATAGCAAGCTGAACAACTTACTCGACAAGTGCTATGTAGCTAAGTGTTATTTGCTTGATAAACAAGGTTTCTATAGGGAAGTGTTTAGTAATGCATGCACTTGCTAGAACTCCTGGAACAGGATGTGCTTTTGAATACCAAAGGCAAGTAGCTGGAAATGACAAGTGGGCATTAATTACTCCTTGCCTACTGAGCACATCTACTACCTTTTACAACATAAACATCAGAAAAAGGAGAAATTAAGTAACACTAGATGAAACCTGACAATACATTACATACATATGATTTTTTTTCCTGAAATACTTATTGAATTAGAGGTTTGTAGGCCAAGTAAAGACTGCTTTACGGCCTTCTCCTCCTGACTCCCCTGTGTGGTGTGACTGTCCTCTCATCTCCTTCCAGTGCTGAATTTCCAGATTATGCAGAGCTATCCACCCTCCATCTACAATGTTTTTCTGGTAGCCCAGTGGACCTATCTAAAAATAGCAGGATGTCCCCAGTGAGGGTAGGTTCACTCCTTTCAGCTATGAATGACTGATGTTAGCGTCCCTGCACTAGGGTTGAGATCAACATCTTGATGGGCCAGGTGACAAGGTAGGTTCAAACCTACTTCAAGCAGGGTGAGATTATGTTCTTCTCCTTGCTGTTCTGTCTTTAGCACTTTGTAACTGCTTTGGAGAAGTTCTCTGCTCAATTTTTCAGTCTCATGTCCCCATTCTAGTAAGTACAGCTCATTTTTACTTTTGGCAATAGTACTAGTCATCAGGTTGGAGGATGCTGATTATTAAAATATGTAATAATAAAAATGAAGTATAATTTAAAAAATAAACCATCTATGTTTAGGTAATGTGTGAGTACTTGGAATGCACAGTTCATAAATGGTTCTGAACTGATCCTACAGATAATCCCACTACAGACAGCTGGAAACAGCTGCCCTGAAAACAGGACCTTATCTGATGGTAGTTTCTAACTGGTGAGTCAGTTAGTGGATGATCTTGCATCAAAGAGCATTTGGGAGGAACAAATCCAAGGTCTGCTGAGAGGAATAGAGATGAGAGACAGCAATAAAAATGGAATAGACCAGAAGAGAACGGATATCAACCTCTGAACCACTGGGCAACAGGCTAGCCATGCACACTGTGTGAGAATTAGCAGGCTGGTTAGTCTTACAGCCAGGAGGTGTAGAAACCCTGTTTTCCCCAAGGGGATTAAGATAAGATAAAGCAGCTGAGATAAGACCTTGTAATATTTGGTGTTTCTCTAAGAGAAAACATATACATGATGTTACTTTGCAGCTAATAAGGGTTCTGAGCCCTAGAAGTATCCGTGCTATAACACTGCTGAAAACGTGAAGGCTGCCCATACAGCTGGGTTCCTGGTTTTACTTTATTACCAAATACAGAACACCTCCAAAAGCACACTGCTTCCTAATGCCAAATTGAGGTCTTAATTCAATATGAACTCAAGGAAATGTGACACCTGCTGAAACAAAAAAAAAAAAGGGTATAATGTGTATTCATAAAGATCTCCCATCCAAGCTTGAATCATGCCCTAGGGTGCCAGACTTTGAGATCATAGCCCATCTCACCATGGGGCACAGACAAAGCTGTTGCAAAGCTTAATGCTGCTGCACACAGCGAATGAATCACAGATTCTGGTCATTTGAGTGGGCTGAATAAGGTTTGTCACATCAAGATATGGACTTCATTCTTCTGAACAAAGCAAAACATTTATTGAAAAACTGACGTTTTCTTAATATAAATGAATAAGCACAGTAATTTGCACTTATATAACTCCTTTCATGTCCTCCAGAGCTCAGAGCTTCTTAGCAGTGAAAGGTGATTTTTTTTTTCTTTCCTTACATTTTAAAGGAAAAAAATGAAGCACTTGGAAATGACTTGCACAGAATTGAGTCAAAACTGGTCAGTCTCCTGCTGTCATTGTCATATGTAGCTGCATCCTCTTCACTACCAATTTAATAGTTCATTGTTTGGGGTTTTTTGTTGCTTGCATACAGAGAATAAGTTTACAGCAGTTGTAGAATGATTTGTTGTTTCATTATATAGATTTATCCTGCAAGCTTTGGAATGTAAAAAAGAATTTCTGTACTATCCATTGTAGTTATTTATAAATAATTAGGATCAGCTTCATCAGAACTAGTAGAGGATGAACAAAGACCTTGGTAGCACATATTTTTCTTTTGGCATCAGCACTGGCTTACGTAGCTCTCACTTTGTTCTCTTGTATAATTTTTTCACGGTGCTCCATTTTTAAATCTGATTCACTGCACAAACAGTTGTTGATTCACAACATAAGAGAGTGGTATGTAGCGAGGGAGTGAGAATGGGCAATGAGAACTGTGCTGTCCAGCTTTGCTACTGATAAAAAATGCATGAATATTTCAGCAAATTTGCTGTGTCCTGGACATACTGAACACAAAATAAATGTGGAACCCAGATATCTCAAAGGTTCAATAAAAGCCTACAAAGTCTTTATCTTTAGGTCACTAGTTCAAATCACAAGTAAAAGACCTGAGGTCCATTTCTTAGCAGAAGAGTGCTGATAGCACTCATTCCTGCTCTTCTCTGTGATCTTATTAAAGAAGCAAGAGCAGAGGGAATGCATTACTCACTCTGCCCTAGAGGCAGGTCAAGGCTGAGCACATTGGCAGGTCTGTGTGTAGGATGCTGCCTCTTGCTTTGTCCCTGTTGAATAATGAGAAAATTAATCCCTTGTGTAGTGAATGTGACACCTTCTGACACCACAAATTCAGGCAGATGGGGGGAAAGGATGCAAAGTGTCTATGGATCCGTGCTGTGCAAATCAAAAGCCACTCAGAAGTAATTTGTATTGGACAAGCATAAAACCAATACAACCCAGAGTCAGGCCAGCTCGTAGCTGATCGATAAGAATGTTCAGTAAAGCCATTGCAAATGTCCAGCTTTTAATTGGCACATAAAGTTTTATGAAACAGAATCATTGCATAAACAGTGACAGCATGTAAAAACTGCAACAAGTACACCAACAACAGCTTAATAGTAATTCTGACAGAACATATTTCATAAGAACCTGTTTACCACTGATATCCTTCATGAACTTATATTGGAAATAAAGACTATTACATTGCAGTCAACCCATGAAATTATTACTACAAACATTCATTATTTTATGAAGCAGCCTATTGACATTCCTGAACCTGCATAAAGAATTATGAACTCCTGTTACACTAGTACACCAGGGCTTGGCTTTAGATTATGAATTCATCACTGCATTCATAAGCTCTCACCAATGTTCCATTGCTTATGTGTAAAATGTGTACACATTTACCAGTCTTGCTAGAATCACAAATAGATAGAAATTATGTTAAAAATTCCACTGCCCGGCATTCATTAATGTGCAAAAATGAAGCTGCATTTCTGCTGAAGATATATTACAGGACGGCATAAAAACAAGAGTATACTTTTTTTACTGTGTTAACAAATAAGTGAAACTTAGTGCATTTATAACTGTACTGTGCTGGTCAGTCAGTCTAGAGTCTTATGAGTTTAAACTGTAGGTTTGAAGTTTCAATCTGTGTGTATTTGAAGGGTTCTCAAGCCAGTAAAGCTGAACTTTCCAAAGTTCTCGTAGTCATCAGTAAAAAAAAGTGACTCTAAAGAGTCAAAATGGGAAGACAGAAAAAGATCACAAATATTCCCACTGGCTCTGGAGATCACCTCAGGGAGATTTAAGGAAGAAAGAAAAGAGCAATGGAGGTTCTGCCAGAATGAACATTTTCTCCCAGAAAAAAGCCCTCTTCCTGGACCTTGTGAGTAATCCCACAAGGAGTTCTTTCTTTATCCCTTTTAGAGAAAAGTGTCATTCTCTGTCATACACTTCATCACTGAGTGGCAGGGGATGGTGCTGACCACTGCATTAGACATTTTCCTGGTCTACAAGTTGTTTGGTTATGCTTTTCATTAAACAAAATTTCAAATGAAGTCTTAGAAGAGTTGGGTTTTTTTTGAGTAGTAGTCACTCTGAAAACAGATGAATCATCGGTGTTGTACAGTAGCAAAATACTTTCCTCATCTTGAGTTTTGTGAGATACCATATGTGCTTATGAAGGTAATATAAATCAACATTGTATTCAAAGAATACTAGAGATTCCTCTGATGTGAGCTGATAAATCAGTCCTGATAAAAGCAAACAGCTCCAGTTCAAATGGAAATATTCAATTACATGAAATTTTCACTTGTCAATGCATTCTGACAGACCCATTTAATATGTCAGAGTCTTTTCAAAATGGAATTGGACATTACTGACAGCATAAATTACATTAGTTTTTTTTTCCTATTTGTGTTGCCTACTTGATCTCTGTAAGTCTTGTGATCTGTGTAAGTCTTGTGAATTTGAGGACCTCTGCTTCTTCTGTTTTGGGATGGACATTTCTATATATTTGGTCTTCACATCGTAGTTAGTCTGGGATATTAAAACCATGTAACAGGGTTCAGTAGTGCAATGTGAACTTTCCACATCTCACTCTATGGAAAAGCAAACTTACATGTGCTTTGCATAAGGGTAGGGCAGGGTCCTTTCAGCAAGCAAAATACAACATTGCTGTGCTTCAGGTACTAAAAAGGTAGCCAGAAGACTTTACTTGCTTATAAATTATGTATTCAACCCTTCTTTATCCAAGAATGTTATAGTTTTCATTTGTATGAGGTATTCTCCTCCCATTCTGAATTACTTTGTGATGGAAGAGTCCTCTTTCAACTTCTTAATTCTTTCCTGCCCATGTCAATTCAGTCCTGTCAATGGATGTTGTCTGCATTGGTTGAAAGTCTCTGTGTTTCTCTGCCAGGAAAGAATATATTGCCTTGTGCTCAGGTGGCATTCTCCTCTCATGGCACATGTTTAAGTCCAGCAAAATTAACGTGATGGCACCTTGACAGGTAAAGTATTTCACCAGTGGACACCTGATATACTAGCTTTTGAGAGGTAACTGTGTATGACTCCTTTTGCCACAGCTGAAGATCACTGGGTGTAGTGCCACTGGCTTACAGTGTGAAAAACAGAATCCCATGTTGGTTCAATGTACAATTTTCCCACCTATATATATATGTAGTGGATATAACTATGCATAAGTTATCCTATAACTGTGGATAAAGAAACTCTATCTTCTGGGAATAGCTTGGAGGAATTCGTACAATAAAAAAAATCAAACATTACATCTCTAAGATGTTGGCTTATTAAAAATTTAAATAAATTTCTATTTTCTTTATTAAAAAATACCTTTATAATTTATTTCAGTTAAAGTTTAAGTCGACATTTGATATTTACAAGTAAAGGGAAAATTCAGGGGATCAAAAAAAACCAGTGAGGCATTTTCTTGTACCACCGACACCCCTGGAGGCTGGGGCTGACGTGTCTGGCCACCAGTGTGGGTAGCCGTGGAAAGCACACACTGCCTGGTTGGGGTGCCATCTCCACTGGCACCCCGTGCTGGGATGCTTCCTGAGGTGCTGAAACACAGCACCCTGCATGGGGTATTCAGCCAGGCTGAGCACTGACACACTGGAGGTGGCTGATGGAGACAGCAGACATGAAATCACTGCTTTCCCTGCAAAAGCAGATCAGCTGAAACCTAAATTGCTGGGAGAGAATTCAGGGATGCTGTATTTTCAGAATCATTTCTATTTGCTGCGTTAATCAGGAATGCAACCCAGCTTTCTGACTTCACTTATTAGTCACATGGTCATATAATATAAACTGGAGGTGAATTAGTTGGCTCCATAGTCTGGCTTCCCAGAGGCAAACATTTTGAAATTTTGTGATGAGAATCTGTGCTCGCAGTCTGTTTGGAAGGTATGTGCTAGTTTGGGAAATATATCCTTCAAAAGACAGCAATGCTACCAGAATCAGAAACATGTGGAGATTTTTGCTCCGAGTTAAGCATGTGTTTGGGCATGGGTGTGTGTATATCCCAAAGACTGTCACAAAGACGTTATAATGAATTTCCTTCTAATATGTTTAAAATATTTTCTCATGCACTGCAAATTTTACCACAAGAACAACTAAGCTTCTGGTGAGATAGCTGCTTGCTCCAATATAGAAGTATATTTAAAAAGAAAAAAAGAAAAAAAAAGCATTTTCCTTCTCTGGAGTCAGAAGGCAAAAGCATATGTGCATACTTCATTATGAAAATATTGCCTAATTCTCAATAGAACTCATCTGACATTAGTTACAAAGTGTATCCCATAATGCATTCTGCAAAACTGTACCTGTACCACCAAAAAACAGACACAAAAATAACATCTCTTTTTCAGTGAGAACAGGTGCAAAAATCACGTTTGGATATAGCAGGGCAGAAATACATTGATGACTTCTTGTTTTTTTTCCTTAAAATGAATAAATTTCTTTGTTTCCTCTTGCTAGAAATTTCAAAGCTTTGGTGTTGAAGTTAAAGCTGTGGTGCACAGATTTGGGATGAGATTGTTTCTGGGAGGGTTTGCATATTTATTTTATTGACTTTCTAGGAATTAAGCTTTAAGATTTAACATTTACTTTTATTAACATTCTTCCTCCAGAAAAATGAGCTGGTTTAGTTTTGGTAACCTAGCCTCTAAAGTCTTAATTTTGCCAGGCTAGACCATGGTGACAGGCCTTGCTAATGAAAAGACATTGAATTATTTTCCTTTCATGCCAAATGCTTTCCAATCATTTTCTCTTTTTTCTGGGGTAATACCCAAGCCAAAGATTCTTATCCTCGTACCAACATTGTAGTGCAAAGAACAAAGTGAAATATTTCTATTAAAAGAGGGAGAAATAGGTATCTGTTAATTTTTATTGCTACCTATAAGCAAATGTTAATAAAATATAAACTCAGTTCTTTTGGGATGAGGGATTAGGTGCTTAATGTGACTCTGATGTGTAGACTTTTGTAGTGCTCCTCGGAGTTCTGCTGAGAGAACAGAAAGAACACTGCAGCTCCAGTCCTATCTGCTTCCTGAAGTCTTCAAGCAGTTCCTCATGAACAAGCTTACGGCTTGAGTTCATCTGATAATTCACACGTGCTGGCATTGGCTGTGCAAATACTTTGCTTGTAATACAGTTTCATTTGGCTAACAGGGAAGTGATGCCCATTTCCACTGTAGAATCAACTTTGTGTATTACATCATATCCCACCTCTCCATGAGAGGGCAAGAGAGGTACCGAGCCAGACCCACAGTTTGCTGTACTCAGTGCAGAGGGGAGGGGATAAGAAGATAAAGCAGGTTTCTAATAGATGGCATGTATTTTGAATCTTTGTTTTTCTCCTGTCTTTGACGGGGAATTATCCATTGCAATTTAATTGATAGCTGTTTTAAAAGTGCTGATATAGTACCTCAGACTTCAAGACTACCGTGAAATGACTGGAAATAAATATTGCAACACCATTCTTGACAAAATGCTGGTTTTATTTGAAAGCTGACTATCTTACCTGGTGTAATGACTGACATTTAACCAAAGATTAAAGATTTTTACTTGAAACTCCAAGTTTCAAGTGCCTCCTACAAGTAAAATGTACTATAGATTTATAATAATGTATAAATATTCAGTAATAGATGTTGTGTCTAGGTTATTGAAGAGAAGGGTGAACTATGAGTGGACTTTTGCAAATGTCCAGATTAACAAATCCGAGAGAAAAAAAATTCTTAGTAATAGATTCCCTTCTATGGCTTTGTTAACACCAGCTTTTTAAAAATCTCCAATCTGTTCCACAATGCTTCACAGTGTCACTTATTACACACAGGACTTTTACCAACTCAGCCATTTTGCAGTCATTGATTATCTCAGGAACTCTGAAACAACATAGTTCCCTTCTTATATGTGAAAGACTGTTTTTTTCCAAAGCATGAGAATTGGATACTTTCAAACTCTCGCTACTGTGTGACATGATATCTAACGAAGAGTAAACACCAAAGGAGATAAAATCAAGAGGCAAAGCAGTCAGGCAGGTATTGGGCATTAGGACATGCCAATCTGCATTGCTCACCTGGAAGACTTTGTCCTTGTTAAGTGGATGCATCCTGTCGATTCATCCATGGGTAACAGACAACAGCACTGCACATAAACTGACAACAATTGATAAAAAAACATCTGCAGAGAGAAGTTAGCTACAGTCTGCCAAACCCTTTCTGGAACAACGAGAGTAACCAGATGCTTTCTTTCCAACCTACTTTAGTCTTAAGCAAGATGCTTCAAGGACAAGATGACATTTTATGCCTACTTAAAAAGGACAAAGAGCTCTGGTAAACTTGTTTGAATGGATGAAGAGAGGCTGATTGTCTGGAGTGGCTGGAAGAAAGCGCTTGCTAAATAATTAGCTTACCAATCACTGTATTTCTACTGAGCTGTACTATGACACACACTGAAGAATTGATAATACTTTATAATAGTAATTGATAACACTTTATAATAATCTTGTAACTTACTACAAAAGAAATTTCACTATTAATAAACACCTCTTCCTGTAAAGCTCCTTAAAGTCACCATTTGCTCTTGTATGAGGTGGGAAGCTTGTTTTTTTAGTGGTGGGACCTGGACCATCAATACTTGCATTCCTTTCACAAGACTGGAGACATGCTATAAGCATAGCTATCAGCTGGATATTTGATGTAAGGATAATGACATTGATTTGGATGTTTCTAATGGTCATTTCAGCTTGTGCTGTTGATGTGGAACATACAGAATGTTGATAGTTGGGTTTGAATAAAGCGTGGTTAGCAGAAACAGTTGGATGCTTAAGAATCAAAAAGATGAAGCCAAACTGAATGAAAAAAACCGTATTGAGCATATACAATTGTTCATACTGGCACTTTTTCTTAATGAAGAAAAAAAGCCTTAATAAAAGACAGAGGCTTTTTTGTGCTAATTTAAGGAAATTTGAACTTTGACATATAATTTTACATCTGTAAAGACAAATAGAGTTATATTATCAAGACAAGCTTTATCATTACTTTTACTGGAGGTAGGGGAAGGGAAGGATGTGTTATAGAGTAGAACTGTTAAGATTACACTTTGATTACATCCATTTAACATTGGAAATATGAAGAGGACTCCTCTGATCTCGACAGCATTTGCTGACTATTACTCTGGCTGATTAATAGATATGCAGCTTTACCACTTCCAGTTTTTCCTTACCCTCTTTATGAGCAGAAGTTTTGATCCCATAAAGTAAAATTTGATGTTAATTTTCCTAGCAGTCAATAAAGATAAAATGTATACTTAACCTGTTTAGCCTCTTGCTGTTGAGTTGTCAAGATAAATTGCTTAGAGGTCTGGCTTGGTCAGAGCCAAATGGGGATCAGCATCATATAAACTCATATTGCCATAAGCTACAGAGCATATTGCATTTATCTATATGCATCCTAGGAGTATGATCAGCAAGAAATACAAATGAGCTCTCGTTAGTAAGCTTGTAATCTCCCTAAAATTAATTGTCTTGTGTATCTGTAATCATGGATCACTCCCACCAATATGGCTGTTTGCATTCCAAAGAGAAACAACTTTATACAGGCCTAACAATGGACTGTGGAAAAAAGTATTTCCCTTTTCAAGTTCGTCACATGAGGTAAACGTAAATAGTTTTGAATGTCATATCAATGACCATTGATATGAATGGTGGAAACTCAAAGACCCCCTAATGATCTCCCTAAACAGCAGAAAGATGGACTGTGGCCATCACTATAAATGGATTCACCAGCTCCACACTAATTTCACTGCGAAATGCAGGTACTGGAACCTCTGCCTAGAGCAAGTTCCCAGGATCCTCACCGAGCAATAGGCCTGACATTAGACATCTACTGATGCTGCATAAGATGTACCTAATTTTACTGCAATCACATTTTGTTTGATTTTGCTGCATAGACCTAAATTCCATTTGGGTAGTAAAGCCTATGGCAGGGAACAAAGTGACTCTTTCTTCCTCCGTGAATGGAGATTTTTTTTTTTTTCTGGGATTGAGGACTGTGGCTCATTTGTTTGAAAGACATTGAAACCAACTGGTTTCGTATCATACTTCTCAAATGTAAGAGTAAGTTGTGACAAGGTAGAATGAGGAATCTATACAATGTGAAGTAATTTTTTTTTTTTTTTAGTTATTAACAACATATTTCTGTAAAAGAGATCTGACTGCCAGTGGCAAAAGAGTTTTATAAGACAGTACTGATCTTTGTCTGTACAGAAAGGGTGCCCTGAAGCTGCTGATGGAAACGAACCACCAGACAAGCGATAGTCAAATATGAGGGAGGGAATGTTGGCTCAGGTTGAGCTGTGGTTTTGGAGTGCAATGTACCTGCCACAGGGCAGTCGTGGTTAACAGCTTAATAACCTGACACTGCCTGTTCTAGGCCTAGCAGGGCAATACAGCCTTCACTTGATTTTTACATTTTATTCCTGCTGGGAAATTGGCTGTAAGATACATTAGATTTATTAATAGGGGAATGTAATTCTCCGTTAGCTTCAGCAAAACAAAAACAAAAACAAATTACAAATTTAAACTAGCTTCAACAGAAGACAAAAGCCTGGTAATATGATGATACATCACAAGTATGAACACAATAAAATATCCAGTACAGATGAGGTTTTGAAACAGGCAGTAAAAAAATAAACTTCACGGTGTGGTCTTGGTACTTCTGCAAGCATTAAAACATGCTACTAAGTAGGAGTTCATTTCCTTTAATCTGAGGGTTTCTATGGCCAGAGAATGTCACTGTGATTAAAGAAGAAATGGAATGACTGGAAAATTACATGAAAATTATGTAAAATTGTTATTACTTACAACAATGCTCAACCCTAGTTCAGAGTCACTTATAGTTCAACATCAACAGCAGTGTAGAGAAACAACCTCAAACTTGCTCATTTTAAGTCTGAATACAGGGAGAACAAAAAAAGCCCCAGTGCTTTCCAGTACTAGAACTACTCTTGTGCTTCCACCAGTGAACTCAGTGATGGGAAAAGGAGAAGGTTCATCATACATGAAGCCACAGTTGCTTGAAGTATTTGAGCTGTAGTATAAATAAGGCAATCTTTTACAGACAGCACAGCTATTAAACAGTAATGAAGAACTGAAAAGCAACTCTACATAATCACCATTCAGCTAAATGATGATTTCACAGATGGAAGAACAGATGAAATTCAGCCAAATGATTTTAAGGGCAAATGAATAGGCAATAATGTACTTAGGAAGCATTAGCCTCTCTTCATTCTCAGAGACAGTGACCTATTGTTCACAATTAATAAAGCCTGAGGCACAAAGGGGACAGAGACAGTGGCTGCCTAAGATCTGTTCAAATCCACACAGTAAAACAAGCATAGAAAACCGTACGTTGCACTACATCTCAACATAAAACAGACACAAAATATTTTCACGCATGCAGATTAAAATGTAAGCCCCACTAAATTTTGACAAGTTATGACTTTCTTCCTGCATGTGATGAAAGTCACTTTTGCCGTAAGTTAAAGGATCATTGGTTAGGTAGCAGCTTAGATCTCCTTTGCTCACAGGCCTTTCTAGGGCTGGCACAAAGCAGCAGGCAAAGGAGTCACCAGCCCTTAAATGTCAGCTTGTCTTTGGGAGCTGAAAACTCAGAAATAGTGCAGTCATCTACTACAGTAAAGTAAGTCAGAAATTAAGAATGCATTCTGTGTCAAGCACCTGAGCCAGTAAAAATCAGAATGTGTGGCTTCTAGAGATGAGTAATTATTTTAATTTTTGTAACTACCATATCAGCAACAAAGGAAAAATATCTAACTGCAGACATATTACCATTATGAGGAAAAGCTAGCATTAATAAGTCCAGTAGTTCATGTTCATAAATGAGCTTAGAGACATTTGTTACAAATTTTGTTCTCTGGGAAGCCCAAAAAGAAATTAGTTTGGTTTGTATTTGTTTTTTTGGTTGGTTTAGTTTTTTTTTGGTTTGTTTGGGGTGTTTTGTGTGTTTGTGTGTTTGTGTGTGTTTTTTTTTGTTTTGTTGTGGTTTTTTTCTCCCCAGTGCAACTATTACTTTTGTTCTGAAAAAATAGATAATAACTTGCTCTTAGTTTTGAGGATATTTTGCCCTCCAATATGTGTCCAAAGCTAGTTTTCACACTATGGCTATCAGGTATTGGTCTAAAACCTGCAATACAGCAAAAGGACAAAAAAATGTTTGCAGTAGCTATACTGCGGAAAACCTTGTACATGTACATGGGTTTGTACATGACTCCCAATCCAATTATTTTACATTTCTCTGTTAAATTGGATGCTGAAGGACATAATAAATGTAACTTTAGAACTACTATGATATTCTAACACATCTAGCCTTGAAAAGCAGGATTTCTTCTTCTGGAATTGTCCACCAGTTGTGTCTGTCCTATCTCTGAATAGTTCGGACCTGTAGCATTACAGACTTGATGTGAAAAAAGAATAGGGAATTTATGCTCTTTTATTTGTTAAATACCAGAACTAAAGATTGTCTAATTAAATCATCAGGCCATGTGTTTAAAAAGCAATCTGAAGGAAGTATTTTGTGGCAAAGTACAGCTGGTATAGATGCAAGTCGTTTGCACAGGATACTGTAAACAACACCAACAAAAAAATCTAAGTGAGCTCAGGAGAATAGCCAAAGTCATGAAGGATAACTCTGCTCAGCACAAGGTCAGGCCTTGGGAGGCTCTTGGACAGCTGAGTACCATTGTTGATTGTAGTTTTCTGGTTAGGGACTGAACCCAGAAGGCTTCAATCAGAGGGAATATTGCATTATGCTGGGCCTCTTATTGTGTTCTTTCCCTTCATGTTTTCTACTTGTCAGTGTCAAGCATGACATGCTCTTCTTGGGTTTTTAATCCCATCATAGGACAGGTTGTCCCTAGTTTTTGGGCATGTCATCTTGCTGGTGACTTCAAGTGGTCCTTGTAGTCACACAGTATGTGATGTCTGTTTTCTGTGAGGGAATGTTCTCATCCTTAGGGGAAAGGAGGATGCCAAGCTCTGCATTCACATTGCATTGTAAGCTTAAAAAACAGACACTAGAAAAATTTGGACTCCACGTCCTAGATACCTAGGAAGAAACCTTGGGGCACAGGCACAAAGCCACAAATTACTGGTCTGCATATGGGAGCCCTTAAATAACATGTGACATCCAGTCTCTTTCCAGACTTGAAAAATCTCTCCAGGTAAGCAAAGCAGCTTAAGGGATGAGAATGATGACAGTGCACAGAAGAGGACTTCTGAATTGCCAACATAGGAGCAAAGAAACACTTTAAAATGACTCTGCCATTGCAGCCATTGAACTTGACTGGCCTCAAGCAAAGCTAAAATGTACGAGTTCTCTCTGAGTCACTCTGACCTGAAATGCTGCTGAAGGGTCATGCAAAAGTTCTACCTTATTGTGTAAATATGGTACGTTGCAAGTCTGTAACTAAGAAAGCTTTGGTGTGCCTATTGTAGCATCTTGGATGGATGGTAAGAGCCATTAGATGGCAGAGCCATTACCTGAGCTCCAGAAGGTTTCCATAAGTCTGAAAGAATTTTGCTGGAAGAAGGAGGAAGGACTTGGGAAAAGCTTGCGCAATAATGACCTAAAAAACCTCGCAATACTAAAGCTAATTATCTATATTTCAAATGCAAAAAGCGGATTTCTGTAATAAGCATCTTGGGTTTGTATTGTCACAGAGACAAATAGAATGTGTCATTATGTCAGTACCAACGATGGAGCAATACAGAATGCTAAGATACTTAACGTATGGCTTGCTGGTTTTGAGTGATTTTCATTTTTAAGGAAATGGAAAAACAATGTTGGGAGTGGGAGAGGAGGTATTGATAGTTTTGGCTATTAGGAAAAGAGGTTTCATTTTTTTTGAGGACTTAGAAATGGTATGTAAATATCAGCAGAATGGGTATGCGCATGATGAAAAAAATTCTTTTCTGAGATAAAACCTATGAAATGAACATGTTAGGCCTATTGTGGTCTAGTTAGCACAGTGTTGTATTAAAGATTAATCAATAGTGTCAGTAAATATTCAAATTTTCTTAAAAATTCTGGTGCTGTGCTGTAATGGATGAGAAGCATTCAAATCCTATTTTGGTCACACATGAACAAACCGAAACTTGAAATTATTGTGTTCATTGTGATTTTTTTAATTGAAGATTGTTGAAACTTAATATTTACAGTACACTTTGACAGAGTATTCCAATTACAAATAAGAATTTAACCACAAACTACATATCAGAAAACAATAGCCTTTTCCTTCCCTAAAGGGCATGAAAAATTAGATTTGTTTTTCCTGTGTTCTTGCAACTCTAAAAGTAATAGAAGATCCATATGGTTTGGCTTTTCTGTTACTTAATAAGAGCAAAAAAATGACTGCTGCTGCTGCAGTGAGAGGAAAAAAATTGTATACTTTAAGGCTCAACAAAATGTCATGAAAAATGTGTCGTAATGCTGTAAAAGAGGTTAAACTGAAAGTTTAACATACATTGCCCTCCCATACCATGGAGCTATGAAGCTTAAATGTGACTGTTTGTGTAGGCAAATTATGAGAAAGGCTGAGAACAGAGCTTTGTGCATGTAAGTAACACAAAAGTGAAACAAGTCAACCACGTATTAAAGAGCAAGATTGAGAAGGAGAGGGCAAATATTTTAGATTTCAGTGTACAAAAGAGGAATTTTTGTCACAGTTAAATTGCCAAATTTTAACTCTTGAAAATAACATGCCTGGAGCACTCAGAAGCCGCTAACTGACATCCCTAAAAGCTGTACAGGGGAAAAGAATTGTTCTAGATTTTATACCATTAGCAAAACTAAACCTAAATCCTTCATTATAAACACTGTTTCATATGAATAACAACTTCTTTAGCATGGCTCAGAGGGTGATTAGAAATCTATAAAGAAAATTAATGAGGGCTGACTACTAAAGGGGTAGGTGGCTGACCACCTTTGGGAACACTGAGGTCTAGAAGCATTGAAATGGAAGAGATGATGGAATTTAAATTGCCAGTCCTCCTGTGTAAGTGCTAGCCCAGGCTTCTGGGAAAATGTGACTGTCAGGATCCAGAGGCAAAGGAGCTCAGAGAGTTCTCCACATTGCCTGTCTTCAGGCTTTGTGCAGCTGCCAGTATCCTAACTTTAGCTGCAGTCTTCCCTGTCACTTGGTAGCTGCTTGGGTAGAACTCTTGTGTGACCATATGGATTCAAGTCCCTCCCTTGTGTCCCCTCTGGGTGGATAGCAACACAGCCTTGCTAAAAACTTGCTCAGAAAAAAAAAATGACAAAAAAGTAAGGCGTCAGGCTACCTGTGGAATGATCTAGTATCGTTCAGGTTTCCAGAAGATGCCAATTATTGTCATTCAGTGCCTGGTATGAAAATGTGGGCTATAGCAAAAGAGAAAATTAAGCAAGTTCCAAGATGATATGTTATGATCTCCACTAATAACTACAGGTTTGTGTTCTGCAGAGAGATTTATTCCAAATTGAATGCTACATTCATTGTTCTAAGCAAACTTATATGATGGTAGGGAGCTTGATGCAAAAAGTAATGGTCACCAAACAATGCACATTACACCATTGTTCTCCAGTTTATTCAACT
The DNA here is from genome assembly GCF_022539395.1 of Myiozetetes cayanensis. Classification (NCBI taxonomy): domain Eukaryota; kingdom Metazoa; phylum Chordata; class Aves; order Passeriformes; family Tyrannidae; genus Myiozetetes; species Myiozetetes cayanensis. The sequence continues at coordinate 16,564,048 of NW_026087742.1, forward strand.
GTAATCAATCCTATGGTGAATTTTAGCACAAGAAGACAGAATAGCATTGCCAGCAAGCTGGCTTGATCCTGGCTTAGTAAAAGAAAAGTTAATCAATCGAAGAAACTGAAAAACTAGATGAACAGGTTTTCCAGAGAACATTGTAAACTGAGAAAAGTGACAATAAATAGAAGGCCTGTTCTGGGAATGGGAAGGACAAAAGAACTGGAAATACAAACCTTCAGTGTTTATCACACACAGACACTGCAGGATTTGCAGTAAGATGTTTAACCCATAAACTATAATATCTGTACACAAAGTACATAGATATATATGGCATGCCAGGCAGGGAGAGGGAACCTGGCAGACGACTTCAGAAATGTTTTCCTAGAGTGGTAGCCAGGGTTACAAGGAAGGGGGGAGAAGACAAGCCAGAGTCAGAAGAGAGATCCACCTGCAAGCTGTACCAGGAGGAGTGAGAAAGTGCACCTTTACTGCTGTGGGGTCGTCAGTGGCACAAAGGACTCAGTGCCAGAGCCCCAGTTCTGGTTATCTGGAAGAGTAAACAGGAGTTCATATATCCTACAGTGTCCTGAGCCTGCTGCCAGCCTCAGATGAAGGAGCTGAAACCTACAGAAGAGTTGGCAGGGCTGCCAGATGAAGACCGCTTACTTAGTCAGTTCTGCCACATAGTGTTTGGAAAATCAGTAAAGATTGAAACAGGGCTACCAATGAGCAGAAAACTGCTTATTTTGTTTCACGCTTTCTGTTGCAGACATGTGGCTCCACATTCATTCTTCATATAAAATGCTGAATATATAATCCTGGTAGATTTATGGAAAATTCACTTCTACTGAATGAGTTAAAACTCAGACATGGTCTGCCCCTGTCAAGAACAGGGAACTTGTTTTTCAAAGGCAGGCTGTTTCCATTAACATTGGAGACCACAAAGAGACAGGTAAGGAAAGAAGCACGAGCTTCTAAAATGATATCAGAATTTGTGGTATCCTGATAAACTTGAACCAATTCTTCTTCACTCATTTGATTCTGGTGTGACACTTCAATAGTTAATTTGTTCATCGCACTGTTTTGCTTAGCAAGTGTCTACATCATGTGGGTGAGGTCTGTTTGTATGAGAGATACCTAGAACTGATGTTATAATGAAAATAAGTTGTACACAAAACTTTACCTCAGTTAGAGGAAATAAGCAAGGTAACATGCTGGAGGTTGGGATTAAACAGGAAACTCAAATAAGGGAAAAAATGCTTCACAACAGCCAACTATTTGATACCAGGAAAACAACTTGTAATGCTCTTTTAAGATAACGAAGAATTTGAAACTGTGTACCAACATACACACTTACATAATATGATTGACGGAGCATCACTTGCTTTTGACAAGGTGTGAAGTGTAATGAATTGACAGAATAAATAGTTCTTTAAAAAGCAGCAGCTTCATGACTTAAACTGGTTTTGTAGCTTAAAATGTGGGTTTGTAAGTTAGTGCATAACTAAAGATGCAGAGAAGAAGGCAAATGGAACAGTAGCCTGGCAATAACCTTCATATAACCCTAGACTATGGGAAGCATCAAAGTGTCAGGCAATGGACCAGGCAGTGACAGCAGACAGGAATATAAAGTTTTTTTTTCTGAATACTTTTCTTCAAGGACTGAAACAGTGATGCACATCAGAAGCTTTAAATTGACCTATTGAGTTCCTATTAACTCTCTAAACAGGACACAAAACAGTTTCTTGGTCTGCTTGAAAAGGAATCATTGGATGTTCATTATTCCTCTTGGGAAACATGTTATCCTCACTTAGAGGATTTGCTTTTTTTATAGCACCTTGATGTTGCTGAGTTGCATAGAGATTGTTCTTCACAGGCATCAAAGACCATTAATGAAGCACTTTCTTGTGAAGTTTTGTGTGAAAGGAAAATAATATAAAATTTTTTTTTTTTTTTTTAGATAGTACATCTACTATGAATTTGAGAGCTCTTATAAAAAGAAAAGTGTTCATTTCCTTCTAAAAAGAGGTTAAGGTTAAACCCCTCTCAAATCTTACCGAATAACACACTGTCTTTCCAAGCTCAGTAAGCAATTAGGTGATGAAGCTGAACACTTGACAGGAATTTTTTTTCAAGCCATTTTTGCAGAAGCAAAGGAGTGAACATGTGTTATTGCTAACCGCAGGGCAAATTATGGGTGTGCTAGAAGGCAAACCAATGAAGTTAAAGTGGTGCAGGTCAGGCAAAGATAGAAATTAGTGAAAGAAATATAAAATAGGTAATCCTTCCTGATGGAAAAAAAAAAAAAAATCAGAGTGTTAGAAACTTCAGAGGGAGTTAACTAATTAAGTTTCTCAAAGATCTGTCAAGGGACCTTTAGTAAATATATATATTGAATAAGATAGGCGAAACGACTTGGAGTATGGTGATAAAATGCACTAAGACAAAGCCTGGAGGCATCTTTAATAGAAAACAGAAGTGCAGTATTTTGCAAGAAAAATGATATAGCAAAAATGGAATAAAATTTACAGTGCAAAAGGCAAGGTCTTGTACTTGTGTGATAGGCAACACCGTAAGCTGGTAGTCTCAGTCTATCATGGCATAAAAGGAGAAAAGCTTGGCTGTAGCAAAGGTTATTATAGACAATTCTTGAATTTGCCAAGGTGTTCCTTGCAGAGATTGAAGTAATAATAACACTGTATATTGCAGTTGAAAAGCCTCTTCAACCTCATTTAGAGAAACTTATGCACTGTTGCTTCAAAAAGTTGCTCATTTACACAGGGATAGGGATGACCAGCATAATACCCGGGAGTTTTATTTCATGTGCTAATGAAACCTTGCAGAAATAATAGGATTATAGGTCTCTAATGCACAGGTACATTTAAAAATATATCACAAGGGGGAATAGAAATGAGAAGAGAGAATAGGATGTTTTCTGTACTATGCAGATGATAGCATAATCTGAATTTGATGCCTGAAGGGGTATTTTATGTTGAACATGATGTAGAACACAATTTTTTCCATAGTTTACAAGAGGCAGGTTGAAAATAATGGGAGCACAGAAAACGTATCAGTAATGGCAGATCATGTAATAACCTGGGTGTCACTTTGATCAATAAATGTGCAGTGGTACTGCTTATTCTTTGTTTAATTGCAAAAGAAAAAGCCCCACACATGGTCAGTATAGAATTGTGTTGTTCTTAACACTGGAAATTTAGAGGACTTTTGCCCTTTCACAGTGTCATGCTTGTGCTCCATTTTGAGGGCAGGGGAACAGATCTAGCACAGTGAAACTTTCAACCCCCTGCAACAAGCAGCTTTGGCTTGTTTAATTGCAAGTGCTAGAGATGTACTTTCAAAAGCCATAGACATGGATATAGCATTCAACAGCAATGGAGTAAAATTCTGTGGTTTAAATTTGGTTTCAATTAGGATATAATTAGGGCTGAAATGTACAGAATATGTTGAAACAGGGTCAATTTTTCGGTCAGCTGTTTATTCTTTAGCATCCACACTGCATGCTTCCAATAATATGGGCTTTAATTTGATTGATTGAAGTGTTCATTTGATAAAATACAATAGAAAATTAAATTACAGTCATTGGAAGGCATTTAGACACTTTTAATAACTGAGAATTAACATAAGCCTGTAAGATAAAAATAGGAGGACCATGAACAGAACAAGTGTTATTTATTGAGAGGAAATAATAAGTAGAATTGAGTAGCCAGAGTAGACATGTATTGAGGTGTGCCATAACAGCTAGGATGGCAGTATAAAATGCCAAGCAAGAAAACAATTAATTTTAAAGAGGATTGCTCTTTGATAGATGCTTATAACTGACTATTTCAATGTTGATTGTCCTGTTGTATTGCCACCTCTTTGCTGAGGATTGCCAAACTAGGAATGAAGTAGTTTCCTAATTTAGGAAAAAGGAAGATAAGTTCCTGGAGGGAAAGTGATTAGAAAGCTTAAAATACTCCTCAAACAAACCTGTTATACATATATATGCAGCCCTATGGTATAAAGTTCAGTTCTTCTGATTACCATGTTCTTGCAGACTCCTGTGGTGGAAGGAGCTTTGTGAATGCAGCAGCTTAATGAACAGAAAGATGTAAGGAGATAAATATCAGGGCAAGCACTGCTGGTGTGCTGAGAAACTAATTACATCTGGGGTGCCTGTAGTATAGAATGGTAAAACTCAAAACTAGAGAATGCTGGATAGCCATAAAAGATGTTTTTCATATCAGAGTGCGTAGGAAAGGAACCCAAACCACCAAGGCACAGGAAAGGGGTATGGCTGTGTCTATCTGAGACATGAACTCTGAGGATCACCATTATCAGAAACAGAAGCATACAACATGCAAGGGACAGAAGAAAGAGACAATAGAGGAAGTTACTTGCAATACATCCCAATTATAAGTTAAAGACCTTATGGTTAGTTAAATTACTTCAAATTACTGAAAGATTAAGGACCATGCCTAAGCCGAGTATTTGTCTTCTGCACAAATACATTAACTATAGACAATTAAATTTACCTAATCAAGCCTGACAATGCTACACACTGTTTCTCATTAGAAAGTCACTGTTTTAAAAAAATCGACTACTTGAAATGAAATGGTAAAGAGATTCTGTAGGGATCTCCAAGGGTGCAGCCATCTGACTCGCTGGCTTAAGAGTGAGTTGATGTCACTGCCTAGCATTTGCCTCAGGCAAAGGAAATTTTTGCTGTTAGTGATTTCTTTCTGCAACTGAAATGCATAAGGAAAATAAAAGGATCTTGGTTAATACTGCAACACTTCTGCTCATGTTCAGTAGACCAGGGCTCCAACTCTAACCTTCTTGGTGCAGATAATACTTAAGCCCCAGAACAAAACTCAGCTTGAAATATGAGGGCTGGATAAATAATGTGAAACTTAGTGGGAAGTTCAGAGGAAGACTAACCAAACTTAGGATTTTTATGCAGAAATGAGCATGACCTAAGATGAAGCAGAAATTAGAGCTCTTTTTAAAGGCACAAGAATGATTATGGTCTTCATTTCAAAGTTCACAGGCGCAAACACTTAAGGCTACGGGATGCTTGCTAATGGCCTCCTTCCCAAGAGCATGTTTAGTCGAAGGCAGACCTATGTTTTCTCATGAAATACAACTTGCCTGAAAGACAGGAAGCTTCTCAGATATTCTTCAGAACCTTTACTGTAAATATATAATACAAATAGATGAGGTTGGCAAAGGTGATGTTTCTTACTGCCTCCATGTTAGGAATACATCCACATTTCTCCCCAACCTCTCTGCATGTAATTACTCCTAGGATAAACTTCACAGTTCCTATGAAGCAGGCTGGTGAAGGGCAGGGGCAGATCTGTCAGGAGCAGCCCACCACTCTTTATTTGTGTTCTGCCTATTCAGAGTGGGGAGGAGGAGGGATATCTTTGGATTTTGTCACAGCAGAGGCTGCCTGAAGGTTTCCTGGCATCAGTGTTCAAATTCGTGACCAGATTTTTCAATTTGGTGGTAAAAACAAAGAGGTGTTTTAGGGATCTGGGAAGTGAGCAGCTCCCCATACCTTTCCAGGGATCCCTTTATGCTGCAAAGACACAGGGGATGATGGAGAAACAAGTTGAAGGCCCAAAGCAGGCCTTGTTGGCAGCTACGTGAGTAGCATCTGCCTGGGGAAGGTGATCCCAGTGGGAAACTAGATTTTAGGAAGACAGCTAGTGTAATAATTCGATGTAGGAAGAATACAAAAGAAGGACTTTTGTAGCCATGTATATTAATAGAATGCAAATTTATAGGTAGTGACAAAAGTATAAATTAACACCTCAGCTCCCTGAAATCATAAAAACAGTTATTCCTGACTCATATTTTTCTTTTCTTGAGCATCAAATGCTCAAAAAAGAAATTAAATAGAAAGAAAAAACAAAACAACAAAACCCAGACTCTAAACACTATACTTTTTCGTCTGTACTCCCCCCAGCACAGTCTATGGTGCTGAAGGTGTATCTTAGGTTGAACTCCACAGAAGAAATAAATATGTGGCCCAGGAAGTTGATGGCTGGAAAATCCTTCCTCACTGTCTCACTAGTTTCGAGCTTCTGTTGAGCTGGTGGAAGTTATTAGAGCTCACACACTGACCTTAGCACAACCATGCTTGGACTAGGAGAGTTTACTAGCATAGAACTGAAGGGGGTGTGTCACCAGAGTTAGTTTCTGACACCATAAGGTGGAGTCATCAAAAAAAGTCGTCCATGAATACATTGCAGTTCATAAGAACATACTGCTCCTCAACACATCTGCTCCTCTGCTCCCATGCTTTGGAAGAAATTTCTCCCTGCAACTATGTTAACAAACCTCAGTAACTCTTTCTGTCCTCCTCATTCAGTTTGAATCCCAAGCATTTAATGAAGAGCCACTCAAAGAGAAAGATATGAGATCACACAACTGTCCAGAAAGATCTGAAAGGTCAAACCTGAATACTAAAATACAGCCTTCCTGAATGGGTTTTGAACATTTAGCCACATCAGATGGTGTGAACAAATATGATCTTGATACCTAAGGAGGGGAGAATCATAAGAGTTTTTAGCCATGCTCCTAATTACACAGCAAGCATGTTCAGTGTGAGTACCAATGGACAGTCCTTTATGTAGTACTTAAATGAGCTACAAAACTTATAAGCTATTATTTTGGCTATTAATATTTTAATAATATCGCAGAAGTTAATAAAAGAGAAGCATATGTTTCTTATGAAGGAAAGTAGCACTTAATTTTTGAGATTTTGCTCAACTTACAAATATGTAGCTGAGCTAGAGATCAGAGTTACCCATGAGCTTTTATTTCAACATGGTTCTTGTCGCTTTCTGGAGAGACAGACTAACCTTTGAAAGTCTCTAATTTGTTTGGAGTTGCCAGTCCTTGAGGGTTTGCATTTTGTAGTGTTGGAAAAACAGAGAATGCTTACTGCCTGTCAGTTTTATTTTAGTCTGTTTTATACATTTACAAAACCTTACAGTGAAAAGCCTTGCATTTTATACTACAGAAGGGAAAGGATTAGATTCTTGATTACACAGATTAGAAAATATTTTCCTTCTCTTACTGTGAGTAAAATCATCACCTGAGGCTCTCCCTTGGGTCTGGTGAGCAAATGAATAATTTTCTGACCTTTTCCCTGCTCGCTGGCGTGAGGGACATTGGGGTTTTTTTTTTCCATGGCTATTTTTCTCTAATATAAAATTTACACAAAACTTTTGCCAGTGCTGAACTTGAGTGATGTCACCGGGTTCTCTGGTAACCTCCTGTGATAAATCTAAAGATGACCTACCGCCTGTGGACAGAAGTTTTCTCCTCAGCTCATTCAAGTCTTCAGATCTCAGGAACAGTATAACCCTTTCTGGATAATTATCCCAGTTCAGCTGTTCAGAAGTCTTGCTTGTAAAGCCCTAGGCTATTTCTCTGGAGCCACTGCATCAAAACCAACCCTGTTGACAGCAGTTGTGAATCAGTGGTAAGTTCAAGTGAAACTTGGGAGTAAAGCAAAGTCTGTTAAATGTGGGAAAAAGTCAAATGAGCCAAGAGTTGTTTATTGGCAATTAAAAGCTTAAAAGCTTTAACTAGGCCTATAATCTGTACTTTTCATAGAAAGCACTGCAGGTCGTACAAAATGAAACACTTGTTACATAAATTGGAGATAGTTAATAGAAGTAAAATTTCAAAAGCTATGACTTTGACTGCAGTCATGGATGCTTGGCCAGTTAGCTGTACCTTTAGCCTAGGCAGCCTTCCATGGCAGTTTGTAGACTTTCTGGACTTTCACAAATCTTTCTTTGTTAATTGAAGACAATCTGGATATTGGACGTGTTTGAAATAAGCTCCATCTGTTTTCATTGTGTGTCCACGTTGTTGAATGAGGATAAATAGGTAAATTCTTGTTAAATAAAGAAGCTTTAAGTCCATTTTTCTTATACAAACAGAGTCAAGCAGATTGGATTTAGAAAGGCCTGAATAGCCTTCATATAAGAAAGCCAAGGGCAAGATCAAGTTCACTTGAGCTAGTAATACAGACAGCACCAGCTGCCAAGAAACGTTCTGCAGTAAAATGTCTTCATATAGAAGAAGAGCAGAAGAAACTCATACAGATTTTCCTATTGACCCTGAGCACTTGCAAGAGCCTGTGGAAATATGAAGTGCACTTATACTGGGATTACTGGATAAAATGAGAAAGCTTGTAATAGACATTTTGATATATTTCAGTTAAAAATTTTTATCTATTAAATGTATTAATAAAAATGTTAAAATACTGGAAGCAAGAAAATAAAGTACATGTAAAAATTTGAAAAAGGGCTTCAGTCTGTGAAATGTAGCATATAAAAACTCCAGATCAAGTGAGCAGGCACAGAACTGAAACTAAGAATTGACAACAGCTCTATTTATCCTTTTACGGGGTACAAATAGCTCAGTTTGACTACAAATATGTAATGAAAATATCCTTAAAATCATCTTCTGTTTATGCTTGTCAATATCTACTGCTAGTTACAATTTCTATCCCTCCCTCCAGTCTTCTCAATCTGCAGCATTTGAACTTGGGTAAAGCAAAAAAAGAGACAACTTGGAGAACTTGAAGCAACTTGGAGAAGCATATTGTCTCACAGTTCTTCATTCAAATGTTTTAATTGTCTTAATAGAGGAGTTTTAAGAAATCACGTACATAAAATACTACCGAGTCTTTAAGGAAGAAATTAAATCTACTCACAAAATCATGCATGCAGGAAAGGCCATTCTCTATATACGCCTTTTGATGATGAATTGTTTTAAAAATGAGATGTATCACTATCTTTTTGTTTGTTTGTTTGTTTTTGTTACAGTGGTGGTGAAACTGGAAGATACATACTGTTTAAAGTATTTTTCTTTTTAGCACTGCTGTAATAATCTGGCCCAGTCAGAATAAAAACTAAATATGAGTGTTTTCATCCATATTAGAATAAACAAGGAGAAAAAAGGAATTGGTAATCACTGTAGAATACAAGTGCATCAAAGGATATCTTGAATCAAAATAGTTTCTATGACCTTCACGACTAATTTATAATTTCTTTGTAAAAAAGCAGGAGTAATGAACGAAACCAATTAAAAGTACAGTCAAGCACAATACAGAGCTGTGTGGAAATACACTTGAACTTTTGACTCCTCTGATGCCTTTTGTTTGCTAATCCATGTGTCAGAAGAGCATCCAGGATTTCTGAGCAGAGTCCTGGGATTTAGGCACACCTGGCTGACTTTCGGTCACTGTGGCCACATGCTTTGCATGCATGACAAGTTTGTATCTCCACTGTTTTATTTAGCACTCCATTCCACTGTGTGCAGTGGTCTGTGCAGGGATAGTCAGCTAATTTGGGGTTGGCTACCTTACACATTCCTGGCAACCCTTGTGTAACAGTCCGCAGCGCACTGCAGCATACCTGCACTGATTGATTTAGGCACTGCTATACTTCCACTGCACTTGGGTCATTTTGCTGACATGCCTGGATTTAGTGGTAAGGGGCTGATAATGATGTCCTTTGGGTGCAGGTAACGAGTGGACTCATAACCTCTGTAACCAAACGCATGACACCCGGCTATCCACCAGGGCTCTCTGTGATGTGCCACAGTGGTGCTTTTCTGTGGAGAAACTGAAGAGTAGTCCCTCACTCCAGTCACTCACCTCTGGCACGTCAGCAGGAGCCTCTCATTTTAAGGTCACCTACAGTCTTTTCCTCTTCTTTTAGTCCTACAATTCAAGACATTGCAGCAAGACCTTTAGTAATGCTCTCAACACCAGGCAGTGCTACAAAATGCTAGAGCTGTGTAAACGTTAGCATAAGTTGGAAAACAACAGATAACAGGGCAAAGGGATCCCTGTTCTTCTCTACAGAGGTTATTCTGCATATGCAGTTGTTCTACCGGCAAGGAGCCGCAGTGCTTCAGTCCCAGAAGCCAGGAGTGAAGCCAGCTATGTGCTGCAGTGCAGTGCAGCAATAGCAGCCTTGCCATGGTTTGTTTGATATTGTCAGGAGCCTGACTATAACCAAGAGTCCCTTCCCATCTGCTCCTGCTCTATGATGTACGTGGCACCTCTACCAAAACCTTTGAGCCATATAGCTTTATTTGCAGTACTGATTCATTTACAGCTCAGGCTGAACAGCATGACATCTCTTCCCTTTCCTTCTTATTATACTATGCAACAGACTCTCATTAAAAATTACACCAACAGTGAAAACCATGAAAGAAACAGAGAGAAAGAGAGATGTAAACTCTGTAACAAGCTGGTTTACCCTGACTTCTTTAAATTTCACTGCATTGTTATTCTGAAACGGAACACTAGGAGGTATTTTTGGGCATCACCTGACGGCAATATTGCAGTCCTCCAGCTCCACATACCTTACCGTGCCTTTAATACACAGTGGCTGCTTGAGCAGTGGCACATCAAATAACTTGCCTGAGGCTTTAGACTAACATTTTCACACTCGACTTTTATTCTGTAATCGACAGACAATTAGGAATAGACAGATAAGTAAATATTCAGGATCTTTGATTTTTGTTGCAGTGGGAGAAACAATTCCAAATTTACTGGTGAGATTCATCCTTGGTTTGATACTTAACAGTTTTCATTTAAGGAGCTAGCTAATTTATTAGTTCCTTAGTCCTGTGGAGAGATTTAATAAGAATACTTTTATGAGCCTACTTTGGTGACAGTATAATCTCTTAGTTTAATTTTCCAGCTAAAGATATTTCCGCTGCTGAGGGCCCACTGATCAGGTATCTGATCTTCACTATCAGCATCATTTGAAACAACATCACGTGGGCTTCTTTTTCCTGAGTTGTAAATAACAAAGAGAGAAATAGCACTAAGCAGTTATGTGAGCCATGACTCAGCTCTGTTGCCCAAATTAGAAGTGTGTTAGTTCCATTAAATAAACAACCAGCTGGGCCAGTTTTCCTGAGCCCTCTCCATAGCTGAAAGCATGTGTAAGAGAAAAGGAGTGAGAAGATAAAGCATACTTTGCTTTCTAAGGTTATACGTATAACTTCAATTTGGCAAGCAGACCCTTGCTGGGGAAAGGCTGAAAGTTCCTCCCATGCCCAGTTCCTCCAAGCCACAAAGAGTATTTTTCCATTAGAATGGAAGTTTTAAACTGGAATATCACATTAGTTTTATCTTAAAATTTCTAATGTGAGTTGATTTGCTTTGTTTGGGTTTTTTTTAGGGGTTTTGTTTGGTTGGGTTTGTTTGTTTTTAATTCCATATTGGTACATCCTGTGCAGGAGTCCATCTATATCACCATCATGGAAGGATTTGTGTGATTGCCTGTGCTGACCAATTTGACAGACCCAGAGAACTGCATTTCTAGGGTTTTCTTCCTATTCCACATGTAAAAAATTGCTTTAAAAAAAATCAATTTCTATTCAAATAATTTCCAAAAATGTCTATGCTCCTGTTAAAATCACTGAATTAACCTAATTTCTGCATTAGATTTTCCCTATATTTTGCACCAGACTTTTATAATTTCTTTCTTCCTAAAGAAAAATTTAATGCACATTTTCCATTCCAGAACAGTTTAAAATTGCATAGTTCTAAGCAATGGCCTCTTCAAGGCTTGTGATGGTAGAACTGAAAAGGTCTGACTAAGATTTCCAAGATGTGAGGGGAAAAAGTTTTAGTTGTTTGCAATTCAGTAACCTGATACATAATTTCAGCTGCTACTCTAGCTTGTCTTTTTCATTAATACATAAACACAGTCTCCTGAATTAAGCTGAGTTCTTTGCATTATGCTTTTTCAGACACTTTTATCATAATCTGTTGCTTAGACACTGGAAACAAGCATACTTTGTCCCAGTTAGGAAAATTTAATAGATTCTACTAAGCAATTCCTTGCCTTTCCTGCATCTGCTAAGAAATCAAATTCTTTGCTACTTGTTCTGAACAAGCTGTATCACTGTCTTTTTCACAGACTCAGAGTTACATGTCTCAGCAATCCAGAGATGGAAGTAGAGGCCACTACTTTTCCACTCATTTTTGAGTCATTTGAGGACATCATGCAAGCCTGTTTATGCTATTTGAAAAGGAGGTGTTGAATCTTCACTCCTGCATGTTTTGATTTGGAGGACAGATACCAAATGGAGGCACCAGAATCAATTTAAGAATGCAGCAGAAAGAACATTTTAAAAAAAGCTGAAAGGAGAATCACATTTCTGGGGCTCTGCCTTTCCTTTAATTGCAATCACCAGTGAAGATTCTAATAAATGCACATAAATTGTTACAAGAGTGTACAAGGGTTCAATTTTTGAATCTGCGGTTTGGGGATTTACATGGGTTTTATGAAGAATTAGTGCTTATGGTTATTAACTTCTTTTTCTGAACTTTTCCATTAGCATTCCACCTCAAGGCTGCCCAATTCATTCATCTTCTTAAAAAACTGAAACATTAGACCGATAATATCAGACAGCCTGTGTGCCTATTCAGAATCTTGTGCTGCTTTCCTAATTCCTTCCCAAAGAACGTTTAGGAGAACTCACTGACCGTGTCTGTTGGTTTCATAGCTGTGTCAGCTCTCCTTTACTCTTCAATAAGCAAATGTTTGTCATCTGCTAACCCAGACTTGAAAGCATAGTTATTTTATTCCACTTTTTTTCCCCACCTTCCTATAACTTTTGGCTCAATTTCAGAGTAAAAACTGTTTACCCAGCTTTACTCAAGTGGGTATCCCTTCAGATTATTTCAACTTGCCAAATCTTTACTCTATTAATTTCTCTTTTCCAACTGGAATTCTCAGTGCTACACACATATAAATACTCATTTTATTGCCATCATCTATCAGTATCTTTGCAATCTGAACTAAAAAACATTTTGGGTTTGCCTCTGTATTACTCCCACTTTGAAGAAGCAGCTCGCATCTCTGGAGACCTGGAGTTTCACTGGATTATTCTTCTTTTATCTTTCCTTCTGAATGCATTACCACATTGTTATTGCATTAATTTTCATTGTGTTCTCCAAAGACATGCCTTCTTTCAGGAAAGTAGAAATTATAGGTAAGTGGATTTCAATGCAAATAGGTAGCTCTTTCTAAATGTATCTTATCTTCATATTAAGGTAAGTGCATTACTTCATTTAGGAGGTAAAGCACATCATTTAGGAAGGTTTAATAAGTGAGGACCGTACAGTCCATTTGAATTTCATATTTGTGCTTCCTCCGAACTAGCTTAATTATCCTAACATCTGAATGCAGTGCCCACTTACAAAAGCTGGTTAATGAAATACTGATATTTGAACTCCTAGAGAATAAGCAACAGAAAATTTCTCTCAGAGCTAATATATAGCAAGATTTTAGTTACGAATCTTCACATCAGCCCATTTCTGAATCAAAGCCTTCCTTTAGTTCAGTGATTCTCTTGTAACCATACTACTTTAAAAGACCATTCTGTACTTTTCCCTCCACAGTATTACCCTCATATTATAGCCTTTATGTTCTGCACTTCTCACGGTTGAGAGAGTCATGGAATGACTTTAAGAAGGTGACCTTTTAGAAAGCCAGTAAACTTTCAGGAAAACCTTGTTGTACTATGTTAACTTCAGCCTATAATGAAAGTTTATAGTAGTGCTTTAACATCAAGGAGGAATTCTAGGCAAGGATAGAAAAAAAATATCCAAATCCTTCTGTTTTTGTCTTGTGGCTAAAAGCCTGCCAGAGAGGAAGAGAAAATGTTTCTGGAGACCATGTCAAGCTTTCAGATGGTAAAACCCACATGCAAGTTAATTCCTTTTGTAAACTGGGCCTAGCTTCTCTTTTGGTTCAAAATCTTTTATAATATTAAGTAACACTGAAAAAATTTTATTGTTAATTCGAATGCCAATAAAACTCTTTCACTGTTTATATAGCATCCTAAAAGCTGCTATTGTTCAGTCAAACAAACTAATAAACTTTCACTTTCTAGCTTGAAAATGCAACTGATATAGCTGTCACTAAATGTTACAGGAATACCAAGATTTTCAACGCCATTTACTAATATATTAAAATCACCTAAAATAGAGTACCTGGAAACCTGAGAGCTATAACAGATATGATCGACTGAAAGAAGAGTGAAGCAGTCCCAAGCATGCCATTAATAAAACATGACTTCAATTTTATTGTGAAAAATTGACTCATCTTTACTAGTTGAAAGATTTAAACAGAATTCAGGGAGACTTAACATCATACAGTTGCCCCCACCCTCCCCCCCCGCAAAAAAAAAGAGCTTTTCAATCAAAACCTCCTCTTAGATATGATTACACTGATTTATAACTCAAATTGAAGCTGAGAAGAGTTCAAGGTAGGTCAGCTTAAGCTGCGGACATGTAGGAAGCTGTCGCAAAACAAGTTAAGCACACTACCTTTGGCCCCTGTTATCTGAGGCACAGGCTAATTGAACAGCACTTCCCCGAGCTCTGAGCCTTTCTCTCAGGTGGAGAAGAAATATATTAAGTGGGCGAGGTTCCAGAGAGATAATAAGTTATTAGGTGTCAGAGAGCTGTAACTTAGAAGTAAATGAGAAAAACTGCCAAGACTGTAAGAACACAGAGTTAAAAAGTGAAATTTTAAGAAAAACAGAGAGAAGTCAGGGCTGAAAAGAAAAAAAAAAAAAAAAAGAAAAAAATGAGATCTATAGTGCAATAATCCTTAAAATGAAGAGTTATTTATTCATCATTATACTGTTACGTTTTGTTTCTTTAAAAATTAGTAGACAAAAGAACGGAATCTGCTGTAAGATGAGAAATGTACCATGCGACTTGCAAACTGTTAATTCTAACTGCAGTGTTGTAGTGTCACCATGTAGTAGTGTCAGCTGTCTTCCTAAAAGTAGGTAAATGTGGGAAGAAGATGTAGCAGAATGCCAAGCATCTCTCCCTATGAAAGGGGAATCGGTCTCTGACAAACTTTTAAGAGTATTTCCTTGGCATACTAACAAATGCCAAGCAGCGCTTGAAAATTTGTTTGCTTCCATAGCAATGAAAACCTAAGCCCCCAGACAAATGGGAGCTGTAAAACTGGAGCTGGGGTCCCATTCTAAAAGTAGCCCTCTGAAGACACGACTGCAGTAGAGTTGGTCGTTTGTTTCCATGGCTAAGGGATGTCTCAAATGGAAACGATAGCTGGAGATTAATGCTGGCTATATATTTAGGCTTCCCCTAAGCAAAAAAGTACTTTGAGGCACTTTTGTAATGTTTCCAAGTTGTGATCAAGAACTCAGTCCCTTGTTTCCTAGAATAAACCTGGCCTCGAGCTGGCCTGGTGTCAAATTACCTGGGGTGACCCAGCCAGCAGAGTGCATATCACTTAGATTTGCTGTCTCTGGACAAACAGGAGTTTTGAAGAACATGACAGGGCAGAGGAGTTTTTCCACCCAACTCTGAGGGTGGCTGCATTGAATGCTAGGATATGGAGCAATATTTTTCCAGGTGAACCCACATTGTCCTGTGCCTTCTGATAAAGGCAACTTGTCTAGAGGTCTCCAGGAGTCATGGAAACATCATCTTGTCCTGTGATGACTTGAAAGCTTCATGCCTCTAGAACTTCAGTTATCAGTGGTTCATGAGTAAAAAAACAATGATTTTATTAACTCTTGATTATTTATTAATGTAGTTAAGTGGAAAAACCCACTATCAGGAATTGACATTAAAGTAATATACTCTATAGATGATGAAAACAAAGAAGGTACATGAGTTTTGGTTGCTGTCTTGATTTCTGAAAAACACTGTCCTCGTGAAGCATTTTAAAACATTCTCTATGTCAGTTAATAAGCTGGGTTGTACAGTTGTCTGTATGTCTTATAACTACGTTAGTAATTATTCTGCTATTTTGCTACAGTTCAACATTTAAGAGTTATATGCTAGATCTTTGTATCAATTTAATCTGACAATTTTCATAGCAACACAGAGCTTAGTGCATTATACCCCTTGATGAGAATATAATACCGTTTTACAGGAAAGTAGGTCCCAAGAAAGTTACTAATGACAGAAAAAAACCCCAATTAAATTCTTCATAGTTTTGTCCTATCATACTACTGTGCTTTTTGTGTATGTGTTAATGAGATATTGGATGATAGAAAATTCTGATTTTAAAATGTTACCTGGTTAAAAAAGCAAACTCTTTTCTAACTGACAAAGTTCTTTTTATTAGCAAAAGATAACACCCTTACAACAGCAAGAAAGGACAATTTTTAGATTAAAGAAATAGGAAATCATTCAAACTAACAAAAATGAGGTTTAGCTGGATTGCCTGGGGAATAATATACGCATGTTCACCTCTATTTCTGACATTTTGAGCTGATTGTTTTCAAGTCAGCCTTAGCAATCTGCAATCACACACTCTTTTGTAATATAGCAACTACTCTTTTTCCTCTCCATAGCTTTGGGTGAGTGCAGTTTCCAAACTCAGTCTAACATTCAGATATTTTAAGGTTATGACTATGAATGAGAATGCAATACTTTGTTAAAGAAGTCTTGAGACTATTGTAACTATTGTCTTCAAGTTCCAAAGAAATTACAGCTGGACACAAAACACATGAAATTATACATATATATAAAAAAACCAAGATTACTTTTAGAAGAAAATAAAGAATATAAAAACATATTGTCATGAACAAGCCTAAATATAAAAGGTTAAGACAAAACACGTTATGTACAATGCCTAATTTTTGAAAGCAGTGTGCTTCAATCAGCTGTCCCTATTCTTTATTTAATTTCCTTTGCAAGGGCACTGAGGAGAACACAATGAGAGTTAACATATCAGACCTTTTCTTCAAGGGGTAATTTTCCAATGACAATGGCAAATCTTTGTCAATTGCAACATAATATATTGAAGTTTGAACTGGAGTATTTGAAAGTAATTTTTTTAAAAACTAATTTTATCACGAACACTTGGAAAAAGAATCACATCAATGGAAGGTAAATCTAACCTGTTTTAATGAAGTTTATAAAATCTAAGAATTGCTAGGATTTGTATGCAGTAGCTGAATAAGAAAAATTTACACTCTTCAGATAAAACTAGGTATTGCATGCAGTGCTGAAACAGTGAAGAACAAACAAAAGTGACTCATAAAAAGGCTTCTCACCTCTGAAACCAGTATTATGTAGTAGATGCTACTACCATGAACATGAAATGAGTAAATGATGTCTCATTAATTGTATGCTTCTCAACAGATAAAATAAAGTAAGGAAAGGAATTCAGTTTGATGAAAACATTCCACCAGGTGGAAGCCAAATATTCACCTCTTGCAGCACAATCATGTCTCAGAGACTTTATGTCCTACAATCTCCCAGTGAAACAAGTGCAGTGTATAAAAACATACAGCATACACAGTTAGTAGCTTTAGTAGCTTTGGACTATGTAGAAAGTAACCAGGAACATTCAGAGCAAGGAACTGCAGAAGTGGCTTTCTTCCAACTGTTGCTTGTTGATAAGCAAACTAAATGAAATATGAAATAGTTGTGATATTAGTTTTGCACTTTTCTTATTGTTCCTTTTTATTTTCTTGGCTTAGTATCCACATAAGATCATGGTTAGAGACTGGATGTCAGCTTAAACAGGCTCTTTCTCTGAAATACTACTATCATCACTGTGATCTTATATCTCTTGAATTAACTCTGTTGACTTAGGTCTAGTGGTTTCTGTGGATCACTGTGCACAGACTTTAAATCCACGGTCAGGCTCATGAAAACTGTTTTTTCAGTTTCACACAAGTCACTGACAGACTTAAAGGAGATGTGTTCAATGTTCTACACGGAAGTGGATGTACATCCATGTAAAGGTTCCCAAGGTTGCTCTTATCCTAAACTGTGCCCTGGAGCGGCATTGTTTTGATGTGGATTTCAGTAATTTGCTGGTTCCTGTCAGAAGAAATGATTGTTGAAGAGACTTTGGTTGTGAGACGTGGAAGCCACAGTAAATTTCCCATGTTGCAGGATTTTTCTCAGGTACTCCCACCAGTGTGATTCAGCTGTATGTGAAACCTGTGAGGTTTCTATGTAGCTGTGTAACAATGGCTTCAGATTTGGGGTTTTTTTGCCTGTAATGACTGTTGTACAAGCTGCAGGGGCTTTAGGTGGTAGAATTTCTAGACTGGTAGGCAAGTAGGTAGCTGTGAGATACTGTCACTGTGTAAACTAATGGGGACCAGGTATGCCCTATTTTTATCTTGAGGAAGTTTGCAGGAGGCAACCCTAGATCCACGCAATAAACTAAGAGAGCAAAATGACCTTTTGTCTGACTGGGCACGAATATTACTGAGAAACAAAAATGCCGTGAGCTTGTATGTGCCTTTCCAAAGAACACCTGAATTAAGAGTTCATTCTTCTTTTCAGCAGCAAGAAATTACTGATAGAAGAAGTGTGTACAAAACCCAGGGCTTTTCAAAAGTAGATTTTAAACCTGAGGTGTAGTAGTTTACAGAGAAGCTGGAGGGGTGATGAGGTTTGCATTCTCAGTCAGGTAACTAGAAAACCACTGACAGCCTTATACAAAATTAATTGAAATATCTCATAGTGGAGGTTCTTGGTAATGCTGGAGATGAGCAAGGATAGGAGCTCTCTCAGGGCCTCACAAGAGAAGATGGAATGCTTGGCCCCAGCCCTGCTCAGTTATGTACTGCAGACATCACTTCTCATATGTCTGGCAGTCAAACGCCTTTTTTCAGAGCAGCAGGGGCAGTGATGCTGCACTCCTGCCAGCCTGTGAGCACACACTGCCCTCTCCACCACGGGGAAAGCCCATCTCCACTGCCCACAAGTGCAACAGATGTGCTCGGGAATGGAATCATAGACACATTGATCAAAAAGGCATTGTTTCATCAGGTCTGCCTGCGCTCCCGAAGCCAACTCGGGCACAGTTGATCCAGCTGCCCGGTCCTCATGCTGCCCTGGGCATAATTTTAGCCTGAGGCATGGCAGGAGAACGTATTCCTTGGGTGCTTGCCAGGGGTATGTTCTCTGGGAGATGGGGTTTTGCAGGGTTGCAGATCCCCTGGACAACATCCAGCTGTGAGGGCAAGGCTGCTGACACCTCTTGGCCAGCCGTGGGAAGGGGTGTCCCAGGACAGCTTGCTCGTGCACCCGCCTATGAGAAGGTGTCAGCAGCTTTACTGAAAGGCTGTTTCACACTCCCTGTGCTGGCAGTTGCAGCCAGTCCCCCTGCAAGCTGCTGCCAAGGCCTGACGTTCTCGGCTGGTGTTGGGAAATATTCCTTTAGTTACACAGCTCAGTTTTCTCCCTTTCTCCTCCTTTCTGTCCAGGGCTGGGGTTTAAATTATTTATCTCTAGAAATATTTGCCATAGGAAGTCTCTCCACTGGCAGGGCTATCAAGAAATACATACACAGAGAAACGGAGATAGCTTTTTCTCCTGCAAACTCTTAACTGATTGGTTCCTGAAGCAAAATCCAGAAACAGAGGTGGAAACAAATAACTGGAAATTTAAGCTAGGAATTAGTATTACGCCACAGATTGTTTGTTGAACCTTAGAGAAGTGGATCTTTTACATCATCCCGCATATTTTCTTCTGAGCAATAGAAGAGCAGCAAAAAAATAATCAGTTCTGCTTCCACATGAGGTGAGTCTTTTGATGAGAGGTGTTCTTAGCTGACTGCTCAGACATGTTCCCAAATGATAAGAGCACAGATCAAAAATCTTACACAGAAAATGAACTAGAAAGCCCTTAGGACCAGAGTAAATACTATCTGACTAGAGAAAGAATTCTGATGGGCTCCTATCAGCTTTAATTACCTAAAGACTATTATCCATGTAACAAGCTTCTCTGGCATTTCTAAGGAACAGGTATATTTAATAAATTAAGAACTTAGTAAAAATATTCCCTAATTACACTCATTAGAAAATTTAAGCTACAAGAACACCAATAAAGCTTCTGCTGTATCTCACACAGACAGCAGTTAATGAACAGATATCTTAAGTCTGAATTAGCAAGCAACATTTGCTTTCTTGAATATGACACCTTAGGCATCATTTCAATGAAGGGGGATGTCTTATACATATTCTGAGTAACTGCTCATCCTCAGTCTGCAATTTGAAAACCATGTTGCCATTAATTAATGATGCACTCACGTCAGAATAATAACAGATATGGAAATGAACATATTGAAATTGTACATGAATCAAAAGAAAGGCAAAAGGCAAGTTACAGAAATGTTCATTTGGATTAATTATTCTCTTTGAAGAACTCCACAAATTAAATAGTTCATGAAGTCACTTGCTGTCACACAGCTTACTACATTGAAAGTTCTGTAGTAAAAATAAAGCTTTTTTGTCTGCCTTTGCACACCTCCTCAATAATTTTCTCTCTGGGCTAATTTCTGTCAATGCAACTGTATTCTCTATAAAAGATGATGCAGGAAGGGAATATTTCTATTCTATACCAAAGGAACTGAAAAGAATTTCTTTTACATTTCTAATTTTTATTTCTTTACCAAGCTGTACTTAAATTCTCTAACTTCCCATCTGAAATGGACAGGATCCTGTATTGTGTCTTACCCTCAAGCAAAGCTCAAGGCAGGCAGGACTTCGGTGTTAATTAAATATGTTATGAAAACTATTCTCTATATGAAACACTGTCCCTAGGTGGCTAAAATTATTTGACTTGTAAAGAAATGTTAGCTGCATACATCGAGAAACTCTTTAACTAATTAGATATTTTATGTTGTAAATGCAAAGCTAAATACTTGAGTTGATACTTTGATCAGCTAAATGCTGATCAAAAGTGTCTTCAGTAAGCTGTTGAGACAATGTGATGCTTAATATCATTTGAACCAATTACATATGTTTCGCTTCAAACCTGAAAGTAAATAAACTCTTACCTTTTGATTTGATAACCTTTCTCTTTCTCAACAAAAGGTCATTTAAGGTTCCTGCTTTTCCTCCTGTTTGGTCCCTCTTGGAAGCAATACAGACTTCAACTTTCTTTTTTTGTAAGTTATCTAAGACTGGTGCAGGAAAGGTTCGTTCAGGTCAGAGCAGAAGGATTAAAAGGTCATCCTAACCTTTTCAACCCTCTGCTTCGCCCTGAATGGAGTGGTATTTTGTCACTGGGCTATATAATTAGGACCTCCTTCACTTCATTAGCTCTCAGGCACCCTGTGGGGCTAGTAACAAACTGAACCAAGTTTCCAAGGAAAGCTTTCTCTCCTGTGTGTTATGTCTTAATTGAAAAATTAAGTCATTTTGAATCTTAAGACTTGGACAGGTTTAATTTTGATCACAAAGAGAGATGCAAAAAAGGATTGCTTTCTTCTATAGGAAAACCCCAAAATGTAGTGGAAAAGCGTAATCATCTGCCTCACTGGGGAAAGGCAGTTAAGAGAGAAAGTTCTAGTACAATTGAGAACTACAGTAACACTTGTGCAGGCTTCATGGCAATCAGGAAAAATGGTGAAAAGGGTGAAAACTAGGGCTGTTCTTCCACAGCTGCATTTCTGTAAACCACTAATTACAAAACGTTAAAGAGTGAGGGGGCAGTCAGCTTTAACCAAGATATTCTTTGTCAGATATAGTCTCTTCTGTTCAGAGATAAGTTTTGCAAGAGAAATTGAAATGGTACAGTTTCCTGGTTAGTAAAGCCCAAGTCAGAGTAAAGAAACTGTTTATGAATATTAGTGCTAATTAGTGATGGATGGAATTAATTTTTGTGCTTATGTAGTTGACAAAATCCAGGTCTGGTGGAACGAAACCTGTAAACATGCTTTGGGAGTCCTGCAAGGCAGGATAGTAGCCCTGCAGTTTCCATTGCTTCCTTCACTCTCCATCACCCATACTGAGAGTCAAGACAAATTTACTCTGAGTTACTAAAGAGGAAAGAAGATACAATAACGGCAATCAACTAGGGACTTACAGATTTTTGCCCTTAAATTTTAAGCCTTTTTTTTTTTTTTTTTTTAAATATCAGTATTACAGATGGAAAGCCATTTAATATTCAGTTGAACTATGTAACATAGATAGGAAAAAACCACCACCTTTTAAAAGGGTATTTTACAAAAACACTGTACCCAAATACCTACAAGGCATGGAGGTGTATATACAAAGAGTGAAGTAAAGGATTATATGCTGGGTTTCTCAACTTCTGTCTGCTATATGAAAGAACACGGTAATTTACACCAAAGAGATATACAAAAATGCCCTGAAAAAACCACACTTTTAGGTATCATATCCATGCTGAAGAACACACAGATATTCTACATTCCAGATTTTGTGATGACCTTAAACAGAGACTGTTGTGAAAGGACCTGCTTATGGTAACATATTCAGTAGTAGATTATGGAGATTTACAACTTGTGTCCACAATTTTTGTGCTCTTCCTGTGCAGCAAATGTGATGTGGGAAGGTTTGGGCCCACTCTTTTTGGCCCTATCTGTGCTGGCAAATCTGCAATTTTAACCTCAGAGATGGTAATGTGTCATGTGGGAGAGCGGAGGGAGGAGTAATTATCTAAGTTGTATTAAATTAATTGTGGCAAAAATAGAAATAACAGAAAAAGCTAGTCTTTGGCAAACACCTGCAGTCTGAAGAGTTGCTACAGATTGGAGAAAAGGTCATGGAAATATTGAAACAGAAACTGTGTATTGCGGTACAAAGCTTAAATATGATTTTTCAGCTGTGGAATTCTAGTGCTTGAAGGGCTAAAAGTTGTACTTAGTTTGACCCAAATGTTATTAACATTTGGCTGGACTATTAATTTTTTTTTCCTATCAAAAAGGTCATCTGCCTTCAATAGCCACATCTTAGAAATCATACTCTTGGGATTTGTTTTAATAGTATTGTGAGTTTTTGGAGGCAAAGCACAGTTTCTGGAGGGATAGGATAAGGTGAAGTAGATAAATGTATATCAACTGCAGCCATTTGAATAAGCTTGTACCAACTGAGATGGATTAAATTCCCCTAATGCAATACAACTCGCTTTCTCAATATACACAGAAGGGCTCAGATCTGATGTCATCAATATGAAAGGCTTTCTAAATCTTGAAATGGTTTTCTAAAATTGAGGTCAAAATACTGGGAAGCTCTGGGTTTGGTAAAATTCACCACATGCTTTTGTGACTGGGAGATTTTAAAGAGTAGTGTGATTATTACGAGGGTTTTGATTTTTCCTGTTTTCCCAATGCCACAAGCTAGACTAAGGGATGTGTCATATATATTAGAACAATTGCATCTCAGCAAAGTACTTATAAGCATTTTACTGTCAGCACAACTGAGGCAGTTGGGAAGTATTAGGGAGTGTGTCTGTATAGACTGAGGAAGGCTGGAGCTCAGCTGGATCCCAAGAGGCCTTGTATCTGCTGTTGGTCAACTAAAGGCTTGAGGTTTGGACTACATCCCTGTTCTGATAGTCTCTGTGTTTCATGTATCTCCCAGGTAAACACAGGAAGATGAAAGGAAAAATACATGAGTAAAACTTAGGAAAGGTTGGAAAGAGAGGAAGTTAGGAAAGGTAGATTATAAAACTAACTGTGCTGCGTCTATCTTGCTGCACAAGTGCAGGCTGCTCCTGGATCTCATGAAAAAGTTCAAGCAAGAACATAAGAGCAGATATTGCAAGGGATCACACATAAGGGAAGTGTTTAAATGCACCTAAATGAAGTTAGCATTGCTCTGTTCAAAGCTTAAGAGCTCCTCTTTAGACCTCCATGAAAGCTTTGACATGCATGTGTGAGGTTTCTATGGCATTAGGCAGTAGTCACTTTGACAGCTGAGCCACTCATTTGGGTTTTATTCTTGGTTTCACTTGCTACAAGCAGCCATTTTTCTGTTTGGCACACATAGATATATTAAAGCAAACAATCAAACAAGAACTCTTAGTAAGATGGAGAGCTGCAAGACAGGTACTCATGACTGTTCACAAGTTCTTGAGGTATTTAACTGGGGGACCAAAAGGTCTTAAAATCCAAGGGATCTAAAAGAAGAAAGACAAATTTAGGACACGGTCACCTCTGCTGTATATGTCTTACCTGAAAATGTGGTGTGCTAAAATGAAGTGTAAATGAATTAAGTAAGTCTCCAGCTGGTAGGGGATAGCTGAGTTTCTGCTTTTTTCAGTGGGTTTTAAATGACTCAAGCATTTGGCCTCATCATTGAGGTTCAACGGCTGTGAACCTGAGCGAGTTAATGTTTTATGTGAAAATACTAGAGGAGCAAAGCCCTGAGTCACAACAATGAGGCAGAGTAACAGGTACTTTTTCCCCCCAAATCCTTTCTGAGCCTTGTGTTTCTCACTGATGGGATTTTCAGAGGCACTGCCAGAAGTACCCAGCAGAAACCTGGCACTAGAATAGCAAAAGCTAGTCCTCAGTTGCACTGAAACTTTTGCAAATACTCAACACAGAAGTCACCTTCCTTTGTTTAAACCTTGGTATAAAAGCTATTGACATGAGTCCTCCTAGTCCCCAGGCTTTCAAAGGCCTTTGGAATATAGTAATAGAGAAACTCACGCTGCCTCCAGAAGTTGACTCTCTGCTTAAGATTTCTTAATCCTCACAGCAGCTGCAGCTTCACCACTTGAGGGTCGTCTCTTGCTGACCCACTGAACAACGTGTTGCATGGGCAACAAACTCTACTTCTGAATATTTGTATGCTTTTTATATTCACACAGGAGGAGAGGGACTGCACGTGCTTGACCAATGTGTGATAAATAGCTGCAGAAGCTAGTTCAGTGTGTAGGGAGATGTGAAAATATATTCTGGTTGGGAATGTTGTGACAGTTACGATAAAGATGTGTTACTTAACTACCTTTGAGCATCTGGCTCTTCCCACAGGGTACTTTGTTTGGGAATATGATCTCTACAAACAGCTTCTTATTTCATGCCTGAAGAGCAGTAAGTGAATGCACTCAGACAAATTTACCATGAAAGTATTGTATTCCTTTTATCTTTCGGACAGAGGAAATTCCTCAGGCGATGTTTCTTTTGATCGGTAAATGCCAACCCAGCAGTCCACTGCTGGCAGCAATGAAGCTGCAGGTATCTGTCTGCTCTGCCTGGACAGTATGGCCTGAACTAGAAATGTATGAAATCCATTCTCCAAGTTTCTTGACAATGCCAGCCAGGCATGATGAAAGTGAAACTAATTGTTGCAATAGTGCTGTCCTAAATCTAGGGAAAGGCAGGAGGCAGGCACATAGCACACAGCCTGTGGGATAGCCTCAGGACTGTAGCAGGAGCCCAGCTAACAAGGAAAAATCCTCATTGGAAGGGGGCACAGCTTGTTTGCTTTTATCAGTTCCCTGAAACTTGGCCTGTAGAGCAGCAGCACTTCTGCCAGCCAGGTAAGATTGATGCTATAAGAGTAAAGCAGCATGGATCACAGCCAAAGTCTAAATAACAAGAATTTGGGATTAATAATCCCTGTTCTTTAGGGAAAATATGGCTCTCTTTTTCCCAGCTCTGCCGAAGGCGTCAGTCTATTTATGGCAAGCAGTCACACTCTGTTTTAAGTGTGATTATCCAAACTTAATCCTGCTATACAATATATTTTTTTTCAATATCTTACTCTTTCTACGACACAGATATTTGCCTGATGAGGTACTCTATATACAGGTAGAGAAAAGTATTACACTAGCCTATCTGAATAATCAGTATACTCAGGTTACTGTTCTTCCTTGCACCAATGCACTGCTGACACTGGCTAGGAAATCTTTTTTGAGTTTACGTTGCCCAAAGGCTTCAGACCAAAACTGAGTCACAGTTCTGAGTTTATAGTCCCTGTAAACACAAAATGTTTAAAAATCAGAAGGAAAGGGAGAAGTTCAAAATAAATATGTGCCATGTACTCCTAAATTATTTAACTTATATAGTAAGGATTAGGGAGTACATGCTGTTAAATACTTGACATGTAGTTTCTTCTGAAGAGTGAAAACCATGATCTTCTGAAGTTCTTTTTTGGAGGTGTTGAAAGAGAGGAATGCAGGAGAACCTTCTAGATTATATTTCTCTATCAGGTTTGATAGGATTGGAAATACTCCTAACAGAAAAAGGGTGCAGAGAGCTACTGGCTAAGCTGGGTGGAAGTGACTTTTCTTTTCTTGAATGTAGAACTGAAGCCAGTCATTACTGCTGATCTGCTTCTTCAGCCAAAAATACACATCTCATAAGTGTGTCCATAGCTAAAGCTGAAGTGAAATACTAGAAGTTTTGAGATAACAGATGACAAGAATCAGCTGCACAACATAAACTGATTTTGCAGAGAAAATATCAGTTCTGAACAGATGGTGTTATGTCCTGTTATCTATACTCATGCTGGTTGTCAGAAATGTATCAAAATCTGGTACCCAAAAACGTGGGAGAAGTGATGGGGACATTGTTACAAATCCACTAAAAGGTAGCATGTGTGTTAATTGTACTTCAGGAAAAGCAGACCATTAACTAATAAAAAGATGCCAGTTTATTTCAGAATGAGCTGTAGGTCCACCTGAAGCGCATCTCAACTCAGAACCATGTGTCAAACACTTCTGCCACAGAGCCAGTGAAAATGTGCTTTCTGTTATGTGGTGGAAAAGACCCAGTACCTCTGACTGGTGCTCTCAAAACTTGCAAGACAATTGGGCACTGGACAAAATGTAGCCCTTGACCATCCCTCAGTATGTCACCTTAGTTTGGAACTTTCAATACAAAATCTGTGTTTCTGGATTTGAGAGATGACTTGCCATTGTCATAACTGCTTGTGCTTTAGTACTCAGAGTCCTTCATATCTTTAGGTGAAAAAGAAGACCACCTGTGAATACTATCAAAAACATTAAAGCAATACCCAAAGTGAATATCTAGGCCAAATGGTCAGTTCTCTATCACTTTTATTTCTTTGTTATGTCAGATTGATAACTGTTATATTGTAATCAATGGACTGGCATATTGAGGGTATTTTAGGATTCAAAGGCTATCAAAGTTAGGAACTCTTGCTCAGATAACAGAAGCGTCACAGTTCAGACACCTTTGCAGAAAAGGAAGTTGCTTCTTGTGGTTAAAGTCCTGTGTGCTATAAATACAAAAGCCGAAAAACTGTGAATTTATACTGACTGTGAACAGAGACAGAGTGATAAAAAGGTTTATATTAATCTGGATTTCCCTTTCAGATTGTTAGAGGCAAAGTGGCCTATTTTCAAGGACCCTGGCAAGACCTACTTAGCTGTGGCTGAGGTATCTCTGGCTGTAGACAAATATTGCTTGGCATTTTCAATTGTGATTATATTTCCGTTTCAAAACCACGTGGAGAGCACTCAGTCATTCTTTTTGTGGTTCTATCTTGTACTTGACAAAGCCTGAAATCATACTAAAAGCTTAAATTTAAACAGTGGATATTGCACTTGCCATATGAGAATGCCCTATATACAAATGTCTGCACATGACAGACCCCCTTTTACTCCAACTAGCTGAATATATTGTCCTCTTTATTAGCAGGGGAACTGAGGGTGAGATATCCTGTGTTCACTAGAAGTCTCTTGAATACTGATGGCGGAAACACAGGTGGGAACTAAAGTTTCATCAAGTCATCACACAACTAAGGCAGATAGGATTTTTCATGGAAAGTCTAGCTCAGCCGTGGAACCCTCTTTTTGTGACAGATTCACTCAGCAGTAGTTTCCAGCAGCTGAGAGTGCCAAGTTGGAGGGGTGCACGTTGTTTCCTAGGTTTGTGAAGGGGAGCTGCAGCTCAAGCAGTGGGTAGCATTGATAGGCAGGGTGAGCCCTTGTTAATCAAAACAGTCATCTGCAGCAAAACTACAGACTTGGAACTTTGCAATACTGAATATTACAGTTAAAGACCATATAGAAGGATCACTCAGTTAAACATCCAAGTAATATCCTCTCCCTGGGAGTTTCCAATAGCATTGCAAGGAGTTGTCCAGGGTTTATTCTGCAGCACAAAGCAGGCTCTAAATATGCTGAATTTGACACATTTCTTGCATACTGCTTAAAGTAAATGTGTTTATAAATGCTCACGGTGGATAGACTGAATAAGGCAATTCACTTAATTTTTCTTGCCATACAACCAGTTAGTTGTTGGAAGTTAGTGCTACCACTTTTGCTGATTAACCTCAACTATTTAAAATTAGAATTGGTCTAATAGTTGAACTATGGATTTTTAACTTTGTAATAATAATGAAATAAACCTCATCTTCTTTTAAATGTGGATTTGGAGGTTGAGAGGCAGAACTTAAATAGAGACTTGGGATTTCTTAATGACTTTTATGCTAGCTTAGTGAAAATATCTTTACATGTATCTTTGCCAAAGGATAAAAAGTAAATTTGCACATTTAAGAAAATGTTATACACAATCAAGACCCCAGGAACCATTGCACCTTGAAACAGAGTGGGGAACTGGTTAATCTAACTGAAATGAAGGGAAGAGGTGGCCATATATTCAAATTTATTTGAGTTGAGAGGAATTTGAAAAGTTCTAAAAGGAGTAATTTCAGAAAGACTTTTGTAATTCCATGTCCATCTACAGACCTGATGAAGCAAAGGATATCTTTCAACTAAGAGAGAAAATGAGGCAACTGCTGTGGCTTCATCTGTACCTTCTACGCTCACATTCCAGGTCCTGTCATTGCCCAGACTGTGCTGAGCTGAGAGAGATTTCTGTTGTGAGCAGGTTGTATTGCAAAAGGCTGGACTGTTACAAGAAGAAAAATTTCTTCCGGCATTGCCAAGCACGGGACACAGAAAGGGCCTGCAGGTGGGGTGTGCTAAATGGGCTCGGAGCTGTGCAGGGTGGTGGCAGCAGGAGGAACCTCCAGGTGATTATAACATTACCTTAAGGCTAACCCCGCATATTGAGCTGTCAAGTCTGAGAGAAAAGACACATAGGAACTCATTTTTCTATTTGATGTGCCATGGTAGGATTGAGGAATGAAAATGAAAACGAAATTAGATTCAACCAGCAGTACTTAGATGGTAATGCAGTAAAAATTGGAAGGGTGCTAGCAGCCTTTAGGAAAGAGATGAGGGTTCAGTAACACAGGCCATTATTTGTGTTACTTGAAGTGTCTACACTTCTGTGATTCTACATTTTTCCCTGACATGCTTACTTATATGGCACTTTAAAACACTAACTGCCTTTGTAGCTGGTAAGAATTGCTTGCAAGCATAAAAGCATCAAAATATTAAAGTATTAAACAACAGATAAAGAACAAGAGAAGCAAGTCTACCTTTGAAGAAGCCAACAAAAGGTGAGAAAATTATATTAACTTTTTTTTTTTTTTTTGAAACTGACAATGCTTTTACAGATAGGTAATAAAAAAATAGTATAATATCAATAAGTACCTTCAAACAAATGTTTTGAGTGGATGATTAATTGATTGGTTGCCCTATCCATTTTTTTTGTCAGCCTTCAGAAAACATTAAGCCTTGCAATGGTTGATACATTCTTAGCCATAATTTTATTTTTGACCATTCCTAATTTATACAAGTTCTGTAATACTACATAAAAACAAAATCTGAAGTCCTTAAGTTTAAGTTGTAGTAAAAAAAGAAATATTATTTATTTTACGAAAAGCAATAATGAGAATCTTATTTGATAAAAAATAAATAAAATAACTGGATCTCCTTCCTTCACTTACTGAAGCAACCTTCCTTTTTAACCTGAGAAAATACTCTTACAAGTGATTGATCATATTGGCATTCTGCATAGCCTTTACTCACCTTGTTAATGGGGAAATGTGATCAATATTTACTTGAAGATGTGCTCCTGGGATTAGCTATATATTAGAAGAAAAAATCTATGGTTTGTTGCATTGAAGACTAAATTTAGATAAGCTTTAGAATAGAATAGAATAGAATAGAATAGAATAGAATAGAATAGAATAGAACAGAGTATTGGGGATTTATGTTGATAGTGAACAACCAAATGCCACTATGCTCAGTATTGTTCTGACACTTCTTAGTTTTAATACAGTTGGCCTTTGGAAGATTTCCTGGAAGTATCAGACTGAAGTAAAAAATCAAGTAACTTTTCTGAGCACTTTAATTAAGCTGATGTCTTCACCATTGCCTTGCTCTATACAAAGAAGACATCTGCTTGATTGTGCTTACATCATTTGCACTGAAGATGGTTTCCCCTGCTTCAGACCAGACTCTCTTTTACCATGGATGTGGAGGCAAGACAAAAAAAAAGTCTTTCCTTTGTATAAGTGAACTAGTGCATCATTGAAGCCTGGTTTTTTTGCATCTTCTCTCAAGTTTTGTGTTTGTGTTGAGTAGGTTAAAAATAAGCTTCTTGAAACTGTGTCTGCAACTTGGAAAGGATAAGAGAGTAGTATACTGTGTATTTTCAACAGATCTGCTTCTTGTTCAAGGTTGGGAAATGAGAAGTGCTAATCTGGTTTTCTACATTTTTCTCTACTTCATCAGTAAAAGTTGCACCTGAAGAACAGAACAAATTGCAATCATCTTGTCAGATAATGTTCCAAAATACACGTGGGTATCCAGCTTCCCTCAGTCCCTCATGGTTTCAATGGTAACTTTAGTCTTGAGCTATTTCAGTAGATGCCCTATTTAAAAGAATATACAGCTGAGAGTGGGAAAAGAAGGTGCAAACTGCCAGTGTTAACCCTAAGTTGGTTCATTTGAAATTTTTTTTGTTCTGAAATTTCAGACTCCACAGCTTACCTTATATTCCAGGGATTTCTTGTTAATATCTGCTATACTTTCTCAGCTCCTCACCAACTGAGAGGATGTAATTAAGCTTTGGCAAGGAAGCAAGCATCTTGAATTTGAAACCTGACAAAGGAGAGACTGAGCTGATAGGGGAAAGCAGACAAGAAGTTTACTTCATTCTGCACAAGAAAATGCTCATTTAGATGTGTAGATCAAAGCATGCACATCACCACCAAGCCTTGGATTGGAACTTCTTGCTTTTCTCTCAGTAAGGGGAACATACATTACACATATGTTGTCCCCCTTTGCTAGATGGTCAGTACACTGCCTGGCTGTTCAGTGCTTGTTGTCTCTGCTCCACCCTGACTCTTGGAAAAGATATCAGGATTACAACAGGATTCCTCTTGGTCCTACTGTCAACTGGAATGGAGCTTTGGGGGGAAATGTTTGGCATACTAGCCCTTTATATATAAAATTTACTATTTTCACCAGATCTTAAAGATATTCAGGCACCTATACTTTCAAGTTTGCCTAGGTATGAAGCTGCCCTAATTAAAAGTGCTAAATTCTCTGAGATATTCAGACTATCGGTAGCTTGGTTCTTGATAGGCAATCAAACAGTATTTATCAAAAAGTGAACCCAAAGTATTAAAAGCCTTTTTGCATTTAAAAAAAGAATTCTCTGGCCTAATAAAATGCTAAACCGAGCTAATTTTTCCTTTTAGAAGCACTGGACCCCAACAATTTTTTTTCAAAGAATAGGAATTTCAAGATTCAACTGGGAAAGATTATAATTGGTATCAACTCCTATCTCACTGCCCTCCTGTGCAATACACTAAGACTGTCAAGGTCTGTAATAATTTTCTACACAGGGATGGATCTATAAAATATAAATCATTAAAGTTGTGCAACTAATATTTCCTTTCACAGCATTATACCTGTAGCTGGTAGTCAGAGCCAACAGATTTAGAGCTTTACTTTTTTTTTTTAAGAGAAGAAAAGGGGATTGATAGTGCTGTTGTATGTGTTTGCTTAGTACTACCTGAACTGCCTATATCCTGTCACTCTGAAGAAAAAATGTTATTAGCAGCCCAGAAACCTGGTTTTGCTGTATTACTGCAAGGGGTTTAACTACCACCTTGCTCTGTAAGAATGGGAACAAAAGTCTGTCAGCAAAAACTATTAATTTTTTGACGGGAAGCAAAACTCATTCTTAATGCTTTTTACAGTAGACTACATTTAAATGAGGAAGTGAAAAGCTCTACTGAGTAATTTTTAAGATCTCAGTTATTAGTATTATAGAAAGCTCCTCTAGATATAGAGAAATTCAAATCAAAGCTGCAGTACTTTGAAGACTGGAGTAATTGTAGAGCACCACTTCAGACCACCTACAAAAGCACTTGTTCTTCACTCACTTTTTCTGTAGCTTTTGAGCTCTGATTCAGTTACAGCTGGTCTGTGATGGAAATGTCAAAGCTGGCTCATTTGTTACTTGTGGATAGACTTATCCAAAGCTGGTAAACTCCTAGATGAAAATGGATTTAGGAGTAGAGGAAAGACATTACAGCACCCCCTCTCTCCTCCCCTCAGTGGGAGCACCAGTAGTGCAGGCATCCCCTTTGCTGCTGCTGTTTTTAATGGGGATGCCTGCAAACCACCACTTCTTGTCAGTCCTCTGGTCCTCCATTCTGGAATGGGCTATGAGGATGCTATTTACTCAAGAGTATTTCCTAGTTTATACTTACCCATAATTTGGCCAGTTTAACCTGCTTTAGGCATGGACTATGAGTAGAAGGTGAAGGTGTCTGTGACACTTTTCTTTTCCATGTGAGGCTGTGCCGGCTGAAGCAGCCATGACTGCCTGCACTGGGATCAGTGAACTCATCTAGCTGGGGAATAAAAATAAGGAAAAAAGTGGATAATTTAAAAGATTGCTGCCAATTGTGAGGAAAGAGGAGAGAGCAAGTTGCCACAGTCCTAGTGAAACAAAATACATCCTGAAGTGAAAGTGGGAGTCTCAGTCTACTCTCTGAGCACATTCAGCTCTTGCTGCCAAGTTCTCCCTCTCGTGTCTCTGGTCAGCTTTGGAAAAGCAGGATGCCCATTTGCTTTATTGAGAATGTTGACTCTCATTTGCAGCTGGGGAGGCACAGCAATGCACAGTTTAAGTGAGATGGCATCTGCACATGCAAGTCCTCTGCACAGGAAAGAAAATTTAGGTGGTCCATAGCAGTGCAATTGTTAAAAATAAGTAAGTTTCCATTCTTTTGAGATAGTAACAATAACAATGAAAAAACGCTAGGACAGAAAAGGAAATTATCTTGCTTTGGATTCTTGTGACTTTCCCTTTTCTCAGAAAAGGGGAACAACTATTGAAGAAGGAAAACAAATTTAAGCTGCTGATGACATTTCAAAGTTGTTTACCAGTAAGAAGGTATGTGCAAGCTGATCTTTAACAATTCTATAAGTAGCAAGTAATTTCCATTTGTAATATCTCAGCTTACTGTGTTTAAGATGTGCATTGATCTCCTTTTTTTTTTTTTGTTTTCTTTTTTTTATGGTATGCTGCAAAATGCTTCAACAGCTACCTTGCAGCCACATAAATCTAAAATAATATATGAAATGCCTTAAAGGTAACACAGTTAAGGGGCTGTCCTGAAAACACGCAGCTGTGGTTTTTCTTATAGCTAGTAAAGTCTACTTATTCAACACATACATACTTTCACCTAACTGAGATGTTAAATTTAAAACTTCTTAAGCCTTTAACCCTCTTTTGGAAAATTTTAGTCTGATGAGCACCAGCCTCAAACACTCTGCCAGCTACGCAAACAGTATGATTACAATAAACATACTGCAATCAAAGCGTAACGGAATATTTCCTGACATAAAACCTTCTATAAACCCAGGTGTCATAAATTTCTAAAGCAGACAAATACTTAACGACTAACAGTGAGGTACTGAGTGAGTGACCTTGGCTGAAGTGTTGACAAACTAGCATAAGTGAAAGGGATTAAATTCAGCAGTCTTGGACTTCTCTGACGGGTGTTACTGGTAGATCTGACGGATCTGCTGTGTTTGAAAAGGTACATAAAGCCTCTGTAATTTGCAAGTAATATATTATGCCTCCATTGGGTGAACAAACTGGTTTTACTCCTGCCCTTGTTCAAGCAAAACTCTATGAATTGCAAATCTGTCAGTAATATTGTATCTCTACTGCGTTTTTTTTTTTAAATTGACATAGATGTCATGCATTTCTTTACATCTCAAGGCTACTCAGCTCTGCAATTTGATGACCAGGCTATTCTATTAATTTTGGCTTATTCTAATGTACTAATTTCTAATGCAGGGGAAGGAGAATGCTGAGCTTGGTTATGTCTATTTACCAATCTTTACACGCAGATCAGCATGTGTCATATAATATGCATGTATAAATTAATAAGAAATGTTACTTATGGAATTAAAAATTTGGGGGTTTAGATGAAATTTTAGACTATAGGATATTAAAACCTGTTAGAATCATTTGGCCTTGCATTGTGTATTCAAACTACACTTAAGAAATTGCTCATTTTGTATTTCATAGAATTACAGAATCATAGAACGATTTGGGTTGAAAGGGATCTCAAAGATCATCCAGCTGCCACGGGCAGGAATACCATTCACCAGATCAGGTTACTCAGAGCCCTGTCCAGCCTGGTTCCAAACACTCCCAGGGATGGGTAGTCCACAACCTCCCTGGGTAACCTGTTCTAGTGTGTCACCACCCTCACAGTAAAGAATTTCTTCCTGATATCTTAGCAAAACCTACCATCCTTCAGCTTAAGGCTGTTCCTCCTTGCCCTATCACTCTACATGCCCTTGTGAAAAGTCCCCTTCCAGCTCCTTTGTATACCCCTTTAAGTACTGGAAGGTGCTATAAGGTCTCCTTGGAGACTTCTGCAGATTGAGCAGCCCCTAATGGCTCAGCCTAAACTCATAGAAGAGGTGTTCCAGCCCTCTGATCATCTTCATCACTCTCATCTGGACTAATCCTAACAGGTCCATGCCTTTCTTGTGCTGGGGTCCACAAAGCTAGGTGCAGTACTCCAGATGAGGTTCATAAGAGCAGAGTGGGAGAATCCCCTCCCTGCACTTACTGCCCACCCTGCTTTTCATGCAGCCCAGGGGGTTGTTGGCTGTCTGGGCTGCAAGTGCACATTGCTGACTTATGTTGAGCTTTTCATTCACAAACACCCCCACAGCCCAGCCTGTACTTGTGCCTGGGATTGCCCCAACCCAGGTACAGGACCTTGTGCTTGGATAATCTTCTTTACTTGAACATGTTTGAGGACTGAAAGATTAGGTAACTTAAAATCTAATGAACATTGAGGGGAGAAAAACAGTGATTTGATTGCAGAAAGGAAGAAAAGAGGTATATCTTCAACAATAGTTTTCAAGTTAGTCCTCATTAAAATCTGTTTAATTATTGCAAAAGAAGGAATTAGAGAGAGAGACTGCACCTATCAAACATTTTGTTTGTACCTAACAAAATATAACCTTTGAACCGAGATAATTTCCTACCTTGATTTAATTAGCGAGATTCGGAAACCCATAAATTAAAAAAACCAGCACACTACAGATACCAGCTGTCAAAGGGAGTTACCAAGAAATGCTTCAAACTGCCTTGCTCTTAAAAATCTCCTTACATCGCTACTTACAGGTGATTTCATATTTAATTAGTTGTGCAAACTGTCCTACTGCTGGCATCACAGTGGGTAGACCAACTGCTTAAAAAACATTCATAGCTTGTGACCTGAAAGCTTTCAGAAAACTTGCATAAAATTCAGCCTATGTTTTGTCACTCTACCTCCACAGCCACGGAGAGCCAAACACATTTTAAAGAGACAGAAGGGATGGGAGAGGGACAAGTGTGGGACCAAGCAAAAAACAGCCCACAGATGAGGTGTGAAAAGCAGTTATTTTAAGTTGGAGCCATGGGGTGAGGTTTTACCATATTGTGCACTTAATATAATGGAAAGCAGTTAAATTGCAGCAGAGCACCAATATGCCGTGCTAAGCTGTTGCTAATACAAAAGCACTTCACGAGCTTCTCTTGGTATTGGTGCACTTTGTATGCATGAATCCATCAGTGTCAACATGTGTAGCATTCTCATAAAGCTCCTAGTAAACCCTTAATTACCATCTGCAAGACTGTGAATGAATGAAAGGTCACTAAAGACCACAGGTGGAAGGCTAGCCTACAATGGGATGGTAGAGTCCTCAAAGCCTTGTTTCTTACCAATACTTTTGGTTTACTGGCTATCTGACCTTGAAGCATCCCCACCTCTCTCCCGCTTTGGGAGCTTTTGACTACAAGGACTGAAGTTCAGAGAAGAGGGGTAGCGTGTCCAGCTTGGGGGCTGCTGTGCCTTATCCTGCCTGGGTCAGACACAGATGTGCTCCATGTGGGGCTACAGACACAGACTCTGTGACAGCAGAGGCAGCCAGCCCTGCTCCACCCCCTTCCTGCTCCTCACACAGGGACAATGGGTGATGAGGCACAAGCCCAGCTTGACCCTACTACTCCTGTTCACTGGATCTTACAAGCTGTGGATGCCTTTTCTGCTCTGGCAGCTGTCAGGGACCAGCCCTAGCAGGGAGAAGGAACAGGGAACAAGAGGCTATCCCTATCCCTGTACCTGGAAAGATAGCTCCAAAGTTTGGGGGCCAAACTTGAAAACCTTAACAGAGAAGTCCCTGGAGGTTGGTGGCCCCCTTTCCACACCTTAGAAAGTGCTGGGTGCACTCAAATGAGTTAGCCTTACCCACAAAGGAAGAGTTTTAAAGTAATGGCTTGGAAATTGTGCTGGTTTAAAAGTAAACTAGCGGGAGAATGAACCCAACTCAAGAGAGGTTACAAGTCAGAGTTACAATTTACTAAAAAGATTAGAATAAATACAATGATACAGAGAAAATGGGGTTTAACCCCCAAAGACAGATGGATAACTCAGCATCCTGGGACAAGGAGAGAACGGTGTTCAGTAGCCCCTGTGCTGAGCACCACTTGGTCCCCCTGGGGGCAAACTAAAAGAAAAGGAAACCTGTTGGTCTGGGTGATGGTGAGCAAGAACAGAGTAAAAATTAAAATACTGTCTCTTTTGAAACAAAGTGAGTCTTGGACTATTTGGTCTCCCTGGACTGGAGGTTTGCTTTGCAGCCAAGGGCAGCTCCCCATGTTGTCCTCTTTCTTTGGCCTGCCATGTATGCCTTTGTTAGCCTTGATGGAGAGGATAGTCTCCAGTATCCTCATAAGGCAGATATGAAAATATGTTTATCTTCAACTTCTTCTCACCACAGCTGAACTGTGTTGTAAAAATTTGAAGTATAGTTTCTCATCCTCACATGAAGAAAGGGTCACTTACCAAGACACCTTTCATTGGAAGGAGACCTGCAGGAAAAATCTGTTGTTGAAAAAGACACAGTGAGGTGTTATCCTTTTAATGGATTTTAAAGAGTTCTTTCATCCTTTTCCTAATTTCTAATCCATGTTGGTAGGTTCTGGCAGATATAAGTAGTGGGGTTCTCACAACAACCAGAGGCAGAAGGCACCTTTCTATTGGACAGCCAGTAGATTTCCCCAGAGAAAGGGAAAATGAAACGTAGTCAGTGAATAATTTCAGTATATCCTGATACTTGTATGCTAGTGAGGCACACAAATCCAGAAAAAGAAACTGCTGAGAGGGAAGTAAACTTGTTACATGGTATCAGTAACATATGTGTGCTGTGGCTAATCATTGCACAGCTGCGTAGTTATCTTGCATTCTGGTTTTGTGCTTGATCCAGAGGCTTCCATGACTTTGGCTATATTCTATGGTTGGTGCTGTATCCAGGCAAGCTGCACCATGTGCATATTGCCAAAATACTGTCAAAATGCTCACTGGTAACTGCAATGAGATAGGGTTTAGCTGTTGAACAATAGTTACATGTATACCAAATATTTTGAAATTCTAAAAGGAAAATAATTTAGACATTTTGTATATGCATTTCAAAGGTTTATTGAAAAATATTACCTGTGTAAATACTTTAGAATTGCAGGATGCATTGGTTTAAGATGCTGATTGCGTAACGTATTTTTGAGAAAATTAAATTAATTTAAAAAATAGTGACAATTTCCTGGGATCTCACTGTAGACTTATGCCCTTGTTGTTTGTTGTCTTTTGGCCTTTCTACGAAAGCTTTGTTTGTTTTTGTTTTTTTTTTTTTTAAGTTGGATTTTGAATTGAGACCTTCAGGGAACCTTCAGCCCATTTCCATTTTCCTACTTTTCTCTTTGAAGGAGTCTGCTATCTACTTTTTCCCACAAGAAACCTTATGAGGTCCTTTATTATACATTCCAAGAAAGCCCATCTCCTGCTTGCTTTTATTTTTCTTAAACACTGTTCTGAAGCTAAGTTACAAGTATAAAAATGGAAGGCTTGGGAGAACAATACATTTTAACACATGAAGCCTCAAGCATGAAATCAGATCCATTGTGTTTTTTCAGGTATGTGATTTTTCTTAAGACGCCAAGAGAAGTTCAGTTGCTTTGAGATCTGCAGGGAGCTTTTGCAAGCATACGGCTTCTTCAGGCTGAATATACTGCTTAATCATGTGTTGCATAACAATCACTGATCTGCAAGATCTGAACTGAGCTTTGTCCTGTGTTGTGAGCAGAAAATGTGTGGTCACCATAAAGGGTTATCTTAAGTAGTCACAGAGGCCACTAACAGTGCAGTGTAGCACATCGGCTTTCTACTGTTTGAGGTCAACCCATAATTTTATTTCAACGAGTGTAGGTGACCCAAATGAACTGCAATATGAACAGGTCGTGAAGGTCAGAAACCTTAAGATGAAATCCCTTCCTCTTCTTTGCTCTTAAACACAACTTTTCTGATTTGTTGTTTGCCTATACTACAGACTTCTATTTTGAGAGAGTAGTTTAAAGCAGGTGCACAAAAACCCTACGTGTTGATTTGTGTGCCTCACTTGGAAACATTTATCCTATTTTAAAGGCCATCAAATCTTCAAGCACAAATTAGGTTTTAAAGGACGTTCAGGCATTTCTGTGCTACAGGAAGAAATGCAAGGAGGAAGTTTTAGAAAAAGAAAAAACAGTATGCCTGAAATTCTGTATTTAAATCAAATAAGCTAAATCAGCTTATTTGCTGCATAGGTTATTTGGTGAAAGTCATATGAATGTCCCATACAAAGAACCGAAAGGATATGCATCAACCTTCACGTTTCATAAGCTTTAAGTATCCATGGAATTGCATGGGGCTGATGAAAATTCTTTTCTACCCTGAATATTGTATACATGCACAAGAGCTTAAAATACTTGCTTTGAACCTGCAGGTAAGGATATGCTGTTTAGGAAGTATTTTGTTTGTAGGTGACTTCATGAGAAATAACTTTGATAACTAATCTGCATTGTTCTAATTAATATTCTGATGAATTTCAGGTATTTTAAAATTATACTTAAAACCTAAGAAACAGATTGTGTAATAGTGTCAGTCTGGATTTCCCTGGAGGAAAACATTTTCTGTGTAGCTATAAAGAGACTGAGTATTGATTCTGGGTAGCACCTTGATATACTAATCTTTTGTTTCTTATGCTGCAACAAATTTCAGAAGCTTTATGATGATCTTATTCACCTGTGGTCCTCCCTTTGCTTGCCCTAATTTAGAGCAATTGTAAGTCTTAGACTAAAATTTTAATATTAAATACAAAATAGTTGAAAGGTCATTTCCAATT
Source organism: Myiozetetes cayanensis (assembly GCF_022539395.1). Lineage (NCBI taxonomy): Eukaryota > Metazoa > Chordata > Aves > Passeriformes > Tyrannidae > Myiozetetes > Myiozetetes cayanensis. Next base: position 16,603,436 of record NW_026087742.1, read on the forward strand.
ATTAATTTTTTTCAGCTTTGTGTATGACACTTGGCTAGGTCTGAATATATTCCAAACCTTAATTCTGAGAGTGCTTATCGATGTTTTCATACTGACCAAAATGTCAGTATAAATGAAGAAATGAAGAAATATCTAGGATTAGTACATGGATCTCCATGGAATCATGAGTCTGCTTCATGTAGGTAGAAGTAACACGTAGAAAAATTTTCCTGGCAGAATACTCTGTACCAGTTCCCTGTTTTTGAAGGGTCTTAACGCTTACTGATTGCACTGAATTGCATTTATTTCTCAGTTTTCCAGGTTACTACTAAGTAGCTTTTCTCAAAAGTAAAACACATGGTATCTTCAGCTCTCTTAAGGTCTGCATCTGTCTACCTACGCTGTGAAGTAATGAGTAAGCAATCTCATTTTTATTCAGCCAATCCAAAAATTATTCATATCTGTCAATAACTGGTTCAAAACAAGCTTAATCTCTCTTAAACCTTACTGAACTCTTTTTTCATTTGCCAATTTCCCTTTAAGTTTATGTGCACTATTCTTCTCCCTGTCTACTAGAAGAATACTGTTAAAACTGCTATAAAACTAGTATTATTAGGTATTTTAACTCTGAAGATATAATATTCCCCATCAGTAATGACTGCAAAGAAAAAAAGTCATTTATGTGCTACAGGCTGTACAATTGTTAATAATTGCAGGTTGTTAAAAAGTACCTGCAAAATTACATGTCTGTAATTTCCTTAAATGATCTTGATAAATATTAAGAGATCACTCTATTTTCTAAATCTTAATTTGTTCAATTATACCAAGGAAACAGGTATAATGATAGTCTTTGAAAATGCCTGCTCATTGAAAAATAGGCATGTAGTTTATTTTTTTTTTACTAGTGTGTGAGCTCTGAGAGAAACACACTAGGGTCTGCTGTATAAAGAACAGGCTACTATGATGTTTCCTTTGAAATTGGAGCATAGTTTATCCTGGCTCCAAGTGAACTTATTTCTCTCTACTGATTTTTTTCTTTGGTCTTAAAGTTTGATCTTAGTTTTGGAACTTCTATATACATCTCAAATGAAAATACCTCTAAAGCTTTTCTGTTCTAACAACCTTGTGCCAAGTGATAAAACAAGGATACCCGTGCAGCAAAAAATGTTAACATTTAGGTTTGGGTCAGTTAGACATGAGAGTTGCTGTAGGAATATCCATTTGGCACTGACACCTAGCAGGGTATCTCAGGTTGTCAACACATTTGGTTAATGGATTTGGTAGCAGGTGGGAGAACAGATCACTGGGGGCTGAACCAGCTTGAGCTGTTTATGATGCTGTCCCAGAGAATGTGTTAGCAGCACACAGCACCCAATAGATTTTTAGCCAGTAACAATAGAAATTCTCAAACCTGGAACAATGTTTGGGTTTGAGGTTGGTTTTTTTTTTTTTGATACACTGTCAGAGCTTGCAGGTCAACTTGGTGTTTGTGTGGAGATGTCTTAAGGCGGTGACACATTCACTGGGTATAGAGGAAGGAGATGCCCAAAGAAGATCTGATACTTTGGTAGGTTCAGTGTGTGATTAGAGGAGCTGGGTAGGAATGAGACTTTTCTGATACAAAATTTTTTACTTGTCTTCAGTGGCATTGATAAATGCTCACAGTTTGTGGGACTGCTTCCTCTTGTCTAGTTAACGTGAAATAGATCTAATAGCAGTTCTTACTATCACAAAAGAAAAGAAAAAATAAGTCTGTTTTCCTGTGCTTTCACTATTTGAATATATTCTGCTCTTCCTCTGACATGGTAATTCAAAGCCACAGCAGATCTAAGTTAATAAATATGGACATAATGACATATACGTATTGCATAGAGACCTTACCTCATAAATAATCACTAAAGAAACCTCGATGGTGGTGGCACTTGCTGGATAAGTCAGTTTTCTCTGAAAAGGATATCTTATATACAGTTCAATAGGCCCTAAATTATTTGAGTTAGTACAAGAGGTAATGAATGTGGATGGCACATACCTGAGTGACAGGATGTTGTCTTTTTGTCTGCAGCTTCCTTTTCTGAAGGTTAAATACTTAAAATGCATATTTTTCTATAGCTGTCATCCATTATGATTTTAAATTTTTTTTAGTTAAATATTTACACACTCTAAGCACATACTTGAGGTCCTAAATTTAATGCCATCACAGCACTGAATGCATTGAGAAGGGTACTTGGATACCTCCCAGTTTACATGTTCACACCATGCAATGCTCTGTTAAAAAGAGCAGATCACATGTGACGTGGGTAGAATGAGTACAGTAGTTTGGGCTAGAAGCACTTAAATGCTTAATAGACAGCCTTTCTTTTTCAGGTGCTATTTCAAGGTCTCTGTCCTTCCAGGTGAACTGATGAAGTTATTAACTTTGTATATTTCTATATTTTTACATTTCTATATAGGCAATTCTTATACCTATGTTAGGTTCTAGAAATAAAGTAAGAAAGCACTTTAATCACTGTGTCAGACCTGCTGCTGGGTAGGTTGGGGTGAACAGTGCAGCTCCTCCAGAAAGATGTGCCCAAGGCTGGGGTGAGCCACTGAGGAGAGGTGGGGAAAGGAGTTTGAATGACTCCATGATAACCCAGTAAATAGCGTAGCCTTCTAAAATCCCAGCCTAGGCCAAGTGTTTGAAATGAGCTAACTGCTGTCCCACAGAATTATATTAATAAGCAGAAATTTATTCTGGTTGAAAGACTGTATCAGGCCTCCTATCAAGGGCTAAGACTGTGGTCACTGTACCGTCTGATGTTTTATGTGAATACAAAATCTTATGAATTCAGTAAATGTTTTGTAAATAGATTTGGTCTAATAGCTTTTGACATTTCTTGTGTGCAAAAGGAAACAATTAAAATAATTGTACTCTTTTTCATTTGATTTTTGTCAAGATGTTGATAATAGGATTAGTGTGGGCTGCTGCTGCTGCTGCTGGGTTTTTTGTGGAACAGCATCACTTTCTTCAGTTCAGCATAGCTTGTTCCTTACTCTCCTAGAAAATGCTTAGAGTGCTGGAGTAATTGTGTTTCCAATGTTCTGTAATGAACAAGTCAAGTGTTACGAGAAGTTTGTAATTGTGATACTACGCTGGAATACAAGTCTGTACTGCTCCTTGTGCCAGTTCTGTTATGTTATTTGATGTGAATGTGTCTCTTGTCTCTTTCCTTAGCTCTTGAAATACAGATAATTTATTTTACTTAACTGTTTCAATAATTTATAAACTGTAACAGTTGTATCAGTTGGATGACTGGACAGGTAGACAGGCTGAGGTGGAAATCTAGTACCAAGATGCAAAATCAATGTTGTATGTAAGCTAGTGCACAAGCAGGTTTTATTCCAGAAAAGCTGGAGGCTGCAGCTAAACACAACTTCACAAAAGGGTGCTAGAGAGAAAGATCAAGAGAACTACAGAACTGAGACTAATTCTGCATATGAGACTTAGCAGTGGATACTAAAGAACACAGGAGGTGGACATGGTGTGTATAAAATGGGGAGAAGTGTTGGGAGTCAAGTTGGTCTTCAGATCCCCTCAGGGAACCCTGGTAGATTAAATGTGATGGTAGGGGTCAAGGTCAGCCAAGTGGGGTGTTAGGGAGAAGGCAAACGAGATGGACCAAAGGAAGAAACTGGAATTCAGTATGAAGAGGTGGATGCCTTTCTACTTTGAAGAAGTTTTGGCTGTTATTGTGGGTTCCCTGAAAATGTTGACATGGTGCCAATAAGAAAGTAAATGGAACAGTAGAAACAAAAGGAAAGGGATAAGCATATTTGGTATTTACTTTTCTGTCCATCTTATTACATATCCCTGTCTTGAATGCTGTGTGGGGTTTTAGCCCCCATTGTCCCTGTCTTGGCAAATAACAGACAACTTTAAAAAGGTGCAGAAAAGGACAATTTTCACAGAATGAGTAAAACATAAAAGTTAAATCATGAGTGACACTGCGTGCTTTCATGGGCTCTAACTACATAGATGTAGCTCTTTTGGATATAGGTTTACTAGAGCTAGTACTAGATAACTGTTTTCTTGGAAGGAAAGGTGCCCATATCAGCCATCATTCTGTGTTTGTACACATTTTATTGTATGTACTCATGCTATACTGCTAATATTAATTTTAAATTTTGTTTGCTGTTGCTGTTATAATGATGCCCATTTGGACTCAGTGGGCTTACAATGAGCTTGTGAGCTGTAAATAATTTACCTGATTAAGTTGACTAAACAGTGCTTGAAACTTCATAAAAATATTTTTGTTCTTTGTGCTGGCTGTCTGATAGCAATGTGGAAACTCTTCAAATACTAAATTCTTGTTAATCTGGGCTTGACTAATGAGTGTGAAGCAGAGCAGTGTTCAGGTTGCTCTAATTTGAATGAGTCATCATAGCCAATTTGTTTGGCATAACCTGTATGCAACAGTCCAGCACTGGAAATTCAGATAAATACTGATATCAAGCTTCCTTCAGTTGTGGATACTTTTACTTTTGGATAATGCTGAATCTTTCTTAATCTGACAGTTAAATTGCTACTCTTTTCCCCCATGTCTTTGTGGTAGTAGAATCTGTACTTAAGTAGATCTATTATAAATGGTGAAAACTGAATTATGTCAGGAGATTTGGTATCAGATCAAGATCTTAAAAGCATCATTTGTAGATACTTCGTTAGGTGGTTGGAACCAGTAACTTTTTTTCCTTTTACAAAATGTCAAACTTGGTATGTGGCAATAAATTTATTGGACAGAATACTGGCTCATAAAAAGCTGGGGTCTTAAATCTTCCATGTGAATGGCAACCAGTATACTTGATATATGGCATAGAAAAGCTGTACTGTGGTCCACTATCACAATTTATTCAGTAAACAAATGGAAATACTTGCATTTGAAAAGGTTTTTCTGGTGGGTAAGAAGAATATAAAACATGGAAATTGTGAACTCTATTTTGCTGTAAATGATTACAATGACTTTGGGGGTTATTCTGGCTTTCTAGCCATGTTTGTTCCTATGTGTCTTTGACAATGCAGAATTATCCCATGCACTAGGGATCTGACTGGAATGATTCTTGTGAGCTAATAATGCACAGACTGGTATTTGCCTTGTAATGCTGTCATGTTTTGTTGCTATGCAAGAGAAACTAGCAACTTGCTAATTTAAGTCTAACATTCAGATACCATTCTTCTTTTGTTCTTAACATAGGTCCTTGACTAATCAGGCACAGTCGGATCATTTGACTTGGCTGAAAGTTCCTGTAATTTACTGGCTTCTTAATTTAGTGCTATAAAACTGCATAATACTAGCACTTGTCTCATGAATGTGTAGCCTATTATATTTCATAATTGTTATATTTGATTTAAATATGATAAATCTTTTAATTAAAATTTTCCAATGCAGGCAGTGTGAGGAATAAAAACAGTTTGTGTGGAGGAGCTGTTACTGAAGGGTTTGTGTGGCTCTTCTGCCTGCTGGGATTAGGTAGCACTTGTCAAAGTTGTTAGATTAAAATAAAACAGTGATGTCTGTGATAAGCCAAATCTTTGAAAGTGGCTTTCTAATAATAACTTGCCCACTTCTGTGTTCCCTAAACCTTTGTTTAATGATGAGGGTTTGGAAGCATAGTTGTTTATGCACTGCTATTCAACTTGAGCTATGGAACAGCATATGTTTAATATGCCTGTGTTCACCTCTGGTCTTGGTTATTGTCTGAGCAATTTCATGATAGGACAGAAAGTTTTAGGACCAAATAGCTGGTGGTCAAACAAGTTCTCAGGATGATTTCAGACTCTGTATGGCCTGTGGTGATGTTTATTCAAGTTTTCATTTGAAACTAGACCTCATGTTTTAAGTTAAACACCTTCTGATTACTCTAAAAGAACACAGTGTGAGTAACTAGAGTGGCAATTAGAATCAAAAAGTTATACTGCATAATACTGCTTTCTGTTCTGAGCCAATTTCTGAGTTCTTCTATGTGTCATGAGAATGGTAAGATCAAGTGAAGTACTGGTAGATAACAGACAGTTTTCTGGTGACATTCACCAAAACACACAACATAAGAGCAAATTGCACGCATTTATCTGCTTACTCCATAAGGGCAATTAACTCTACTTTTGAAATTGGGAAACATTGGAATAATAGAAGGGTTTGGCTTTGAAGGGACCTTTAAAGATATTCTAGTTCACTCTCCTGCCATGGGCAGGGATATCTTTCACTCGATCATCTTGATCGAAGCCCCATCCAACTTGACCTTGAACATTTCCAGTGGTGGGGCTCCACAACTTCTCTGGGTAACTTCTTCCAGTGACTTGCCACGCTCATCATGAAAAACTTCTTCCTTATGTCCAAACTAAACATATCCTCCTTCTGTTTAAAATTATTGCCCCTTGTCCTGCTATTACAACCCTTGACAAAAAAGCTCCATCATTCTTACAAGCCTGATGGAGTTCAAGGAACATTAGGATGATCATCTCAGGCACATGATGTTACTCTTGTGGAGGGTCCTGTGCAGAGCTAATGATTCTGATGAGTTCCTTCCAACTCTGCATATTCTGTGATATCAAGAGGCTACAATAATGTCTACCTGGAGCTGTCTCTAGGCTAAAAAACCAGCCAACTATGTCTTCATAAAGAAGATGTTCCAACCCTCTGACTTTCGTGACCCTCCTGTGGACCCCCTCTGTAACATGTCTGTCTTGTCCTGAGGATCCCAGAACTGGATGTAGTACTCTGGGTATGGTCTCACAAGAGCAGAGAAATGTACAGGGAGAGGAAGGGGGGAAGGAGTTTGGTGTTTCAGACAACTACCTGCCAGGCTACCAACTGCAAGAATAATTCTAAATGCATGGTAAATGCTGCAGTGTGTCCTCTTACCATTAAGATGTGTAGGTTTTCTCCAAATATGTGAACAGCTGAATTAAATGAACAATTAAATGTAGCAATATCATTAGGCTGCAAATGTGCAGGACAGGAAGTGGGAAAGGCCCCTTCCCAGGGTTCATGTGTTTTATCCTGACCATAAATGCTCGTATTGCCCATGCAGTGCTCAGTGTGATATGTTCTGCCAGTTTTCCACTATTAAAAGACAGTGACCAGGGGTTAACTTTTCCTCCCATGGCTTCTCACTCTTTCCATCACTTCTGTATATCTCAGGTCTGCAGGCTGTCACATGAAGGAATTTTAAATATGTCTGTCTTACCACCTGTCCTGGGACACTTTTAGTAGGACAAGAATGGTTTTCCTTGGCTTTTAGTAAAAATATCTCCAATTGATATATCTCATACTCCAGTTAGATAAGGGAGTGTTGTCTGTGCCATATAGTCTTTATGATGAGAAACCTTAGTAAAGAGCAAGGTGGTGTTTCTGAAGTGCAAGTTTTCCTCCAGGAGATGGCAAGCATGCAGTCTTCAAGCAACCTAATTATTTGGAACCTGTTGTTGCTGCCCATGCTATCCATTTCCACTGAGCTCAAGTTCCTAACTCTTGCCTCCCATTTCTTTTCTTCATGATACTGAAGTTTTCTGTGGTCATTGGGCTATTGAAGCATTTCAATAAATCATGGTGTGAAGTCGTAGCTGTCTTTTCAAAAAGACGTAAATCACATCATCCTGTGTTTAGGAGATCTGTTACACAGTGAGGATAGTTATAACTGTTCAATCAGGAGCCCTGTCTATAGGGACCTAGGAGAAAGCGCTGACAGGGTATTTTGGCTGTGTCCTGCAAAGTAGGTTTTGGCCTTTCTTGAGGTCATATAGGCTGAGCAATAAGAGGGTAACAGCAAGAGCACTGGTCTTCATTTAGTAAAGAGATGAGCTTAACATATCTGCAGCCTCCCAAAGGGCTAACAAGCTTACTGGGTAAATAAAAGGATGTTTAAATTTTGGTATAAATCTACTGAAGTCTTCCAGAATGGGACTGGGACTACCAGCTACTGACACATGAAATTAAAAATGCAAAATGAGGTAGTAACTTGGGGATCTCTGGAGGTCTTCTGGTCCGGAGCCCTCCTCAAAGTAGGACCGATTTTGAAGCTGTCTTCTGCTTTCTTACCATTCTTTCTGGAAGCAATCAGTGGGACTAAGCATAATTTAAAATTGTAAACCTCTACTTTCAGATATGAGGGGCTCTTTCATAAAAATGGTCTCTTAAAGCATTCACAGGCAACATTTTGGGGTCTCTAATCAAGAGGGCAGAGTTCCGACTTGTCAACAAAATTTTCCAGATCTACTTCTAAGAAGAATTTTTAATTACTAATCATTTCAAAGAAGTCTTGAAAGACTTTTCCTTCTTTCTATGAATCAATAATGTACTTGAAAAGAGACTTTTTTGTCTCTTTTTATGAGACATTTTATGATCAGATGTTTTCCATGTTGCCAACAGCTGCATCTCTTCGTGCACGCCCAGCAGACAGGACACGAGCATGTGTGCTTTACATGGATGTCAATCCATGGCTGTCATTACAGTGAATGCAGGCTCTAGTGGAAGAAGGTGCAATGAACTACCAGTATACACATTTTTAAGTGACAGCATATGCATGCAGTGAAGTCTATGGTAGCTTGTGCATGGTGTGTGTTAAGGAAGTTGCTTTCAATAGACAAATAGGTGCTTTAATGACAGAAATGGAGCAAAGTATCTTGAAACCAGATAGGGAGACTGCAACAGCTGTTGAGCTATTTCTTAAAATGCGCCCTTACCACTATGGAAGAAATGCAAGACACATGGTGGGACTGCAGCCACTATTTATACACAATCCCTCAGTCCCAGGAGAAATTTCTTACGTTTATGAATATTGAAGCTTTAAAAAATAAGCCAACATATTTTATGTGTTACAATTCTGTATTCACAGTTGTGAATGTGTACTATCATTGTGTGGTAGATGCTAATCCTAGATTTAAAACTTCTTTTTCTTTCAGGGTGGAAACACATTCACATCTGGAGCTCACTAGAAAGGGGCATTGAGAGTTGTTTGGCAACTTGGATACATAATTATTTCAGTACTGGAAGCGTGTGCCCCTTGCTTTTACAGGAGACCCAGTAAAGGGGCATGATACCTCAGACTTCATGCAGATCAGCTCATGTGGATGTAATGAAATATCTTTTATCACTTTTATTGAGTATCAATAGTATAACTGACATTTAATAAACATGTAAAATGTTATAAATATTCTTATCTAAAATTTTCTGTTCTCTGTGGGCAAAAATTGACATTCTAATTTGCCCAAATTAAGACCAAGTAGTCAAAGTACACTAGTAAATATTTTTTTTCCATGGAAAAATAGACTGGTTTAGGTATTATGGTTATATGTATACCTTACTTTCAGAAGATATGGGTATTTCAGACACAGAAAGGCTATTCAGAATCTTGCTACAAAGACATGTATGAGTTTCTTTGAGAGCATTCTGGAAAGGGAAACTGACTATTTTGGACCATTGAAAAAACATGGGATTTGCATGTATTTTGGGCACTTGAATATGTCCTCTTCCAGATGTAATGTTTGTTGTAAAACTGCTTGGAACTGCCTTTTAAAGCTTATCTTCTATTCTAGACTGCAGCTCCAAATATACTTAAATGACTGACTTCTGGATTTTCATTCTAATTCTCTTTTCTATGCCCCTTCTGAGTGGTCCAACTAGACCTTTTTAAAATATAACCTCAGTATTACTCTGACATAGATATTCCTTTGTATTTTCATAGTTAGTATTACAGGTTTACCTTTCAAAACCTGGTCTCTTTGGTAACAAATGTTGCAGACAAGTGGGAAAATTGGCAGGGAAAGACTCTCCAAGAAGAATATTTTGGTGTTTTAAGAAAGATATACACAAAATAACACCCAAGACCTACATGTTCTTCCAAATTTTAGGCTATGTTTTATGGGAAGTAGTGTGATTTAGGAAGTAGTAATTTGGCTTAATCTTTCCTGGATTGCAGGGATATAGTCAATACTGAATCTCAGTAAGCCTGCAGAAAGTAGGCATGCATCTGTTAGCTATCCAAAGTCCTATTTTAAAACTTCAAGAAACCTCCAAGTAAATCTTAAAGCTTTGTCAAGCTGCTGTGTTTGTTGTGTCCACTGAGGTCCCTGAAGAGAGAAGGCTACAGGGTCACACCTGTTCCTTGAAATGAATCGTATAATTTATGCTCAAGTGGCTTTGGGGTCACAATACAGAGATACAAAATCCCCGAAGGAGAGAACAGATTCTTTCATCTGCATGATCTAAACAGGTGTTGCCACCTTTTATGCCAGCTGCCAAATCTTGGCAGAAAGCAGTGCTAAGGAATAAAAGACAAAAATAAGGCAGCAGTATGTTGTCCTGAAACTTGGGTTTCACTGGTTGATTTTCATTCCACGTGGGACTTGCATAAGTGTATAAATAGGAAGGAAATGCTGTTCTGTTTGCAGTACAGTTTTCTGACATTTGGACATACTGAGTGTTTGTCCTGAGTTGAATAATCATGCTAGACTGGAGAGTAAAGGGTTGAAAAATACTGTATACATTTTTTAGGGGGTCACTCACCAAACTAGAACTGAAAGATGAGTCTTCCTTAGTTTCAACAAAGGGTTTCTGCCTAAATTATTGCTTAGAAGTACTGGAGTAACATGGGTAGCAAAATACCTTGCTTACGATGTGCATTTTTGAGGAATGGAAGACACTTCTTTTTGATCACCAAAACAGCAGTTCAAATCCTGAAAAACAAGCAAATGTGGTATTAGAGAGATTTAGATCTTTTCCAGCTGACATATATAAAATTCTTAAAGGAGAGAGGAAAAAATAACTCTGTTCATGTAAACTGAAAAGAGATCTAATTTGATTGTATGGGTAACATTTCAAGAAAGAATTTTAAATTGATATGAAAAACCTGTATAGAAAAACTGTATAGAAAAAGTAGGTAACTTTTATTACTAATTATGATATCTACTACAGTGCAAATAATTTGATTTTCATGTAAACCTTGTTTCTTTTTATTAAGGAAAAAATGTACAGGCTTTATCTGTATTTGAGTTGAGTTGGTAACATGATCACTAGTCTAAGAGAGATGTTGAGGAGCATCATGATTCCTGGTGTGGATTAGCTGAGACAAAATGACACCTACAGCTTATCCCTTAAAGAAGATGGACAGAAGGCATACTTTTTCAGGCCAGAGTAAATAGGGCAAGATGAGTATGTTGGTAGTGAGAATGGGCTAAATGTCAGGTCATTGATTGCTGGGAGAGGAGATGACTAGGGGTGTGATGGGAGTGACATGCAATGAGAGCCTCAGTACTTCTCCTGGGCTCATGGTTACAGCTGTCCTCTCCTGAATCACTGTTTTCTTCACTCAGTCGGATGAGAGGCACAAGCTTAAATTAATGTGTGGCCCAGTAAGTTACTGGTATTTTTTGTGTATGATGAGTGTACACTTCTGGTTTTGCCTATCAGCAACCTGAGTGTGCTTTCTCCATGGCACGCCCATTGGTTCTAATGAGGGTGAGCAGAGTGTATGTTAAATTTGAATGAAGAAGTGAAGAAAGAGAAATTAATCTGCCAATAAGTGAATATGTTCCCATAGAAACCAGGTAGCTTAATCACAACTAGGAAATCAAACTTGATACCTTAATTTCTGTGAAACTTGATGAGCATCATAACGTTTATGCTGGATTAATACTCCAAGATGAGGTGACATGGAATCCTGTTCTACATGACACTGCAAACAAGACTCTAGGATTCCAAGAACTGAAGTTTCTACTCCCATCTAATATTACTTCAGTGACTAAGCAGAATGATCTAATTAGAGGTTTGCATTTAAAAGAATACTAGAAATCTGTGAAATGGACTCAAAATTTTGCACACTAATTAAATATTATATCCACATATACAGATTTGTTTAAACTTATATCCAGGATTTGCAAACCGCACTCCTCCACTTCCCAGGTCATTTAATATAACTTCATTTATTATTTTGTGGAATTGATTCCACAGAGCATAAATTTAACAACAAACTTTCTCTGCAACAGTTCTCATTAAAAAAAAAAAAAGGCATTATAAACTAACAAAACAGCCTTTGAAACAAAACAGTGATGCAAATCTAAAACCTGAGTACCATATGTAGCCACCTTCGTTTGTTAGTTTATGTTGCCATTTGAAATATGTTCATGAAAGACAGAAGGAAAACGAAATTTGTAGTTACCCTGGATAGTTGTGGAATTGATTAGGAAACTGTCAACAAATGATGACTCTCCAAAAAGAACTCCATCCATTTGTTATTTTGAAAAGTTGTTTACTTCACTTATCTCAAAAATATCAAAACTGTTGTGGTTTCCTCAAAAGCAGTTTCATAATGAAAGACTCAATTTTTTTTTCCAGCTGAGTTAGGTGAAGCTATCAAATTATACTGGGGTGCATCCAAGATTTGGGTTGTCTGTGAGCTGTCAACCCAAGCTGCATTTGCAGTGCTTGGAAAGAATGCATTGGTCTGCATGGTGAATCAAAGAAAAAGGACTTGTGTACTTGGGAGGATGTTTGTATTGTTGTTGGTTTTTTTTCCCCTGTGGAGAAAATTGGCTTCATGCTGTTCTGGATAAAAGAAAAAACGTTGATCAGGCTGCAAACTCTGCTTTTGAGAGGAGGTAACTAATATGACTGAACACACAAAATCTGGAGATGATAAAAGTTGCTATGTGGTCGGTTCCCAGACTTGTAGACTTCAGATATTAACCATTCCAAGGCTTGACACTCGACCAAAGTTTTCTCTAAATGTCATGTCACTGTCTTGGTACATGGAGTTCACCGTATTAATAATACATTGGAAGAGCTGCCATTTCAATCTTGAAGTACTTCCTCTAGGGGGGAAAAAACCTGTGGTTCTGAATTGGCAAAATTCCCAAATGAATAAGTCTGTATGAAAAAAGTGTATGAAACCCCAAGGGATTGCTTTGACAGGATTTTGACATTATTGATAGTCCTGATGTTCTCTCATAATACTGAATAAGCATGTTTTTCCTTTTTTTCCCTTTCTGTTTATTGAAACTGCTTAGTATAACACCTTGGTTTAACTCACTAGATTTAGTGTAGAGATGTAACCAGAAAGAACTCAGTCGCTCTGGTAAGTTTGCTGTCACAAATTAAAGGTAAAGGTTGCACAATTAATGAATGACCCGAAGTTTGGACTTTCAGTCTTGCATCTCTTACAGACAGCCTGACTACTCAGTATCAGACTTTTTTGAAAGGGTCAAAAAAGTAGGAGAAGAATCAAATCAGCTGCTCCCTTCCATATGGATCACATAGTAGGCTATAAACAAACAAGAAAAATGAGTCCTATGGTATATAATTATATAATAGTTTATATAATTATATATACTATACTATAACATATATTTTTGTATCTTAGAAAAATATATTGAGACACCCCCTCTTCTGCTCTGTATAATTAAATGTTTTTCTCCCTGCCAGTCTCTCTAAGAAATCCCACAGGATGATAGAAAATGAGTGGGGTAAGGATTAAGATTTCAAATGTATTGTCTTTAAACATAGAAACTAATAGGATTCAATTTTTTTTTTTCTCCAGTTGGTTCCAGCTCTTAAACTCTTAGCAATATTTCAATTCTTCTGAATGTTCTCACTGAAAAAGTCTTCAAAGGCACTTTACTGTGAATTAAATAGTTATCATGGAGCCATTAGTTGAATATTTTTACATTATTTGAAATTCTTGATCCTTCTGATAGACTTGTATCAGCAGTGAAACTGATAAGTGATTTAAAAAAAGGTCTTCCTTGCCTTGCTTGAAAAGGTTTATATAGAGGTTGGGGTGGAAATTATGCAACAGGATCTGGGCATCCTGGTTCTCCTAACACTGCTGGATTTCTAACTGTCCACAGACAACTGTTTGAGGATGGGACAGAAATAAAAACTCAGATGAAGTCTGAGGAAAGCACCTCTGGTAACTAGTATGTAAGAGCAAAATAGGTATCTGAAAATTTACCTATTACATTATAGGCTTGAAATCAGCAGAAATCTATATTCCTTGTGTGCCTCTTGAATTTGCATAAAACATCAGTTTATGAACACAGGGAAGCACTGATCCTACTGACCCCTTCTAGGATGGTGCACTGGTTTAAACAGTCTTCCTCTGTTTGTTACAAGTTCTTAGCTTGCATTATACAAAAAATCTTCAGTGCTTCATCACACTGGGTGTAACAAATATTTTCGAGAGAGCTGGAAAACAGGAGAGGCTTTGAACTATCTTGCATCATTTGGTACTTTAGGAATGGCCACAAGGATTTGCATTTTTTGCAGGCGTGAGGATAAACTATTAATAGGCAAAGTTATATGAACAAAATTATAAATTATTAATCAACTTTTGATATTGAGCACTTCATATCTGCCAACTTATGCATCCTACATCTAAACTAACACCTTGTTAGAGGATGCTAATACTAAAACCAGAATTTTATTCTATTCTTGACATCTTAAGTGCCCCCAGCTGTGTGATTGACAAGACTATATCTGTGTTACCATTTTGGGTTTGCAATCAGATTTTAGAAACATTAGCATTTATGCAGAAGTCATCAGACTTACCAGGGGTTTTATAGGTGCTTGAGAAGCATTAGCAAAACACAAAAGAGCACCTTTATATGGAAAGAAATACAGGAATTCTTTTTTAGGCTTAGCTAAGGCACTGCTGTGGAATTAAGGAAATGACCATTAACTTCAGTGAGAAGAACATGTTACTATTGATTTATGCAACTTCCCAACAGCCTGGAGAGACACAAACAAGTGTCAGTTGTGAGCCTCTTAGCAACTCTACTCCATGTTCAACCATGCTAGTAAGGAGAGGCTTTTGAGAACAGACACACGGAGGAAACTTGTATTAGAAGGAAATATAAGCACTGTTGAACAAGAGTCAAAGGTCTCTAGTGTAGTTGCCAGGTAGCTTTGCCATAATATATCAGATAATGCTTAAGCTGTTAGGGAGAAAAACCTTACCAACAGTATGGGATTGGTTTTATGTCACATCCACACTGTCATCCCTGTGTAGCTCTCAAGATCAAGCTGTAATTTTATAGCCAGGACCACCATCAACCTGATCGTAAGGTCCACTTGGTTTTCTAGAGCTGGCAATCCAACTGGAATGTATCTCACTAGAGAATCTACAAGAAAGAGAATCCAGTGGTTTGATGTATATAATGCTTCAGATGGCAGTGTTGCACTTTCAGCTACCTGCTGTCCTTGCCAAGTCTGTGTCCAAGAAGCTAGTTAGAAGTTAGAAGTTTGATAAAAGGGCAGGGAAGATGTAAAAGTCTGGTCAGCTGTCTTGGTTGCTCTGGCATAAGCCTGAGCAGTCCTTGCTGGAGCATGTATCTAGAACAGTAGCTCTGACCTCACCCCTCAGCTCCACTCCCAGCTGCCAGAGCATGGCTTTATGATGATGCTTGAGTACTCTTTGTTATCTGCAGATCTGTGTGCTGTTTCCCAACCTGCTGTCTTCCTCCTTTCCATCACTTCTTGCAAGCGAATTAAACACAGTTCAACAGCCAGCCTGTGCTGTGTAACCACTCTCCTTTTCCTATCTGAAAAAGAAGCAAACCATTTAGTATTGAATCATTTCACCATTTTCTTAGTTGACCTTAGGTTAGAAACTGCCCATTTAAGCATTGAAGTGGTTAGATCATACTTTTAATAACGTACACTTGGATTTCTACTGGACTTTAAATTTGCACAGTATTTTCCTGGAGGGTTACAGGCATTTTCTATCGTTAGAACATTGAAATGAGACAAAATATGTACTGTGATCTTGATGCCAAGTAATGTTATGACACCCTTTATATGCCATCATTTTCCTTGGAGATGCATTTCACCTGATCAAATTTGCCTTTTCAGCAAAAAGTGGATGAACAAGACAATAAAGAAGTTTTAGCCAAATGTAGCAATTAGAAAAAAAAAAAAAGAAATCTGTTTCTTCTATCAGTTCTCAACATTTAAAATTCCTGATAGTTATATAAAAATAAGAATCTCTTTTTTTTGGTTTGTAAACAGTGATGTAGTTGATTTTTTTTTTCCAGTTTGTTTACTTTGCTTGAACTTGAATTTAATGAACTTGTGCTAAGTACTATAGAGTATAGCTCTCCAACCTTGCCTTCCAATTTACTGTCTTCATGACTCACAACTTTTTTGTTTGCTGAATACTAATAACATTTCATTTGAGATTGGATGGACAGGATGTGGTGCTTACCCTTCATTTATGTTTCCTTTGCCTGTGTTATTTTTTGGCTATACCAGTAAAGCTGCTTTCTCTGATTGTATCTGTAAATGCAGAAAACTTAAGCATGCTAACAGTGAAAGGAAAATTCAGTTGTTACTTGACCACAGTTGTCATTGCTCATATGTGAACTACTTCAGTGGTTACTGTATTATAATCTTAAAAGGAGTTCAAGGTAGTGAAGCTTCATGAAGAAGGAATTATTCTGATGGATAAAGTCAACTTCTGAACTTTACTCTATAATGTAAGGGATGCAAAATTAGCCTTTTGTCAAGAGTCAGAATGGTTACAGTGAGAAAAAAAAATTGCTCTTAAAAGATAAACCAGTTAATCAAGCACACTGAAAGCTGATAGGTTATCCCCTTCAGTGACCTTTGGACAAGAAGCTCTATGAATGATTTTGGTTTTCTGATCTAAGTATTTTAAACAGTGTTGGAAAGAATTCATAGGGACATAAGCAACTGGAAGATAACCATGGAAGTTTCTCTTCTTTTCCAAGTCACTTAAATGATGTAAATTTTTATCACACGTGTAGGAATAACTGCTAGGTTTTTATCCCATAACTGACAAATAATGAAACAACTGATGCTCTTCCACTTTGAAATGGGCAGATGGTGTGTTATACATCTAACTGTAATTGCGGTGTGGGAGACTTTGTTTTGGGTTTCTGGTGTGGGTTTTTTTTTTAATTAGAAACTAATACTTTATACAGGAGGATAAAAAGGATCGGTGTTAGGTTTCACTTTTATATAACAGCCATTGCATATATGTCTTTGCCCGTATAGCTATTGTGGCTTGCTTTGACAGATAATGAAACTGGTGCAACTGCAAAGGAAATGAATGGGAAAAAAATCCTGTGTGAGGATTTTTTTTTATGAGAAATTATTATTAGCTTCTTTGCTCTTGAAATATGGCTAGAGTCTGAGAATTAGGCATTTCTTACAAGGCTATGATATGCTCTGTTAAATTGTAAAGCCTCATATTTACTAGCTTTTGAGAGTGTCTTCTTGCTGTTTTCAGGAGGCCCTGTAAGCCAGCAGGTGTAGCAACCCTCACTAGTAGAATCAAGTAATTTGTTAGTTTGATTTTTATTTTGATGCATCCTTACAAGTTTCGTTTGACACCAGTGAAGGCTTTTTAGCTGTGACAAGGACTGAAAAATTCTGTGAACTGCTCCTTAGTGGTTTTTGGAAGTGAGAAAAAAGTATAGGTAGAATCAAAGTATTTGCTGACCTGTGTGTTAGTGAAAATCTGGAATAGATCTGTAGTCTGAGGACACGAGAAAATTAATTGAAAGATATCTTCAGCAGTAATATCATAAGTATGCATGAAATATGACCTGAAGACAGATGTTTTGACTGGTAACAGGAGGTTTACTGTTGCTGTAAAATGAGTATATAACAGCCAGTAAAATCCAGTTTGAAGTTACTTCAGTTCTGAATTATTCAACTAGGTAGAGTTTGAGAGTGAAGTATTTCTACCCCGCATGGTTGGTGGAGAGAGGGTTTTTTTGGCGTCAATATACAGCATTGATTTATTCCCAGCATAATTTGCAGACCTGTAGGGCTTTATCCCATAGTGTTGTCCATTTTGATGCCTCCTTTTATCCACCCTCTACTCTACATGATTTCTCTTTGTTTCAAGAGATGGTGTAAATATTAAGTTTCTTTTTATTTAAGATATAAAACTTCCAAGTTGTTAGATGAGGAGTACAATAACAGTTGGCCTAATTGTTTTTTCATAATTTGTGAAGTCACTTTTGCTCATAAGTCTTGTGGCATGTGTCCTCTGCAGGGAAACAGGACTTGGTGAAAATGGTTTCAGAATCTCAGGAGAGCCTTTAAAGGGAAAAGTTGGGGGTGTAATAGCAGCAAATTATTAATCAGGCTCATTGTTGATCTCTGCTGGTGGTACGGGATGAACAAAAAATCCCAAACAAACAAACTCCTCAGTTTTTAATTACTGAATGGGCAGTGCTCTGTGTTCATATTTTCAACAGTGTAGTCAGTGGAAAAATATTCAGTACTGCTTCCTACTACTGTCTCAGATAATAAGTGGTGTTCAGACTGCCCTGCCTACTATGGAACTACTTGGGAAAAGATAACTAATACTTATTCAAAACCCAAGTGCTATACCTCTGATTGTCACAGAAATATAATTCATTTAAAAGTAATGTTAATTTTCACAGAATGAGTCACCAACCCAGGAATGACACAAAAAGTTGAAAGTCTTCTATGCAAGAAAGACTTTCTCCATGTCAGAAGGAGATAACAGACAAGGTATAACAGACTTTAAAATCCTTGATGAAATGTATAGGATGGGTGTGGATTTCTGACACGAGAAATAGGGCTACCATCAAATAAAACTTTTTGAAAATTGGTCCAGTATCCAGGAGAAGATTGGAAGACTACAGAAGATTGCTTTAAATGTGTATGATATTAAAGTCTCAGAAATTGAAAAGTAGTAGAAATGGAGTGAAAAGGAACTGCTACTTATATCTGAACAGGTTGTAATAGTCTTGAAAGGCTTCTCATCTCTTTTAGAAACAAAACCTACCAAAAAAAAGTCAGTGATTTTCAATAAGGCAAAAATTCTGCATTTAGCTCCTCCTAAATTAATCAGCTGAACCTGCCACTCATTTTTTTGTGGATTTACACCTTTAGAGGGCTTCTGTGAAGCTACAACTACTGAATGATTTTTACTGCTATTTCAGACTTTTGCATACAGCCTCCTTGTGTTTCAGAAGCTGATGGGTTTAAAGATGCATTGTTCTGACTTTTGACTATGTTGGTTGCAGTTCTGGAACGCTAGCCCTCTGTTGTACTGCATCTCTGAGATCAGCTGATTCAAACAAAATACCTGATTACTGAATTGTAACCTATTATTGTGAACGCTTCAATCATGTTTTAAGTTGTGTAATTGACTATGAACTATGTATTTTGGCTGCCAGTTCCTTCTCATAAGCCTTATATTTTTATTAGTCCCTTCAGGATGGATTTTTTCCCTCTTTAGGACTTAAGATAGCTGGTAATTGATCTTGTCTTCAATCTTTTTCCTTGACCATCTCTCTGCTGAAGTAGCTGATGGTGCCTTTCTGTGGCTTGTAAAAAACTTGAATTAAGGCAGGATATAAATTATGCTTATCTCAGATAATTATTTTTGAGGGTTTGCACTTTTTTATTTTTAATAGAAAAATTTTAATTTAATGCTAATAGAAAAAAATTTGCATTGTTATTGTTGGTCTTAGAGTCTCTAAAATCTTACCAAAGGCAAACTCGGAGGAAATACCAGAAGGAAAATGGTTTTCTGTGAAAAAAATGACCAGGTGACTTCCTTCAATGTGGTTTCTTGCCTTTGAAGACAGTAATGATCCCACTAAATATGTTGGTACACACGAGAAAACATGTACTGATTTGTAATCCATGGAGTAAGAAGAAACTGATAATGATGTCTGAACCCATCGTGGATTTTTTGAAAGGTTGACCTCAGCTTTTTTAAAAACTGTGATGCTTAGACAGGCTTTGAGTTAAGACCTCAGAAATAGTTTAAGCCTTAAAGGGCATCCAAAATCTTAACTTTTGAAAAGTTGGCATTATATTTCTGATGACTGGCAGGCAAATGCAACAAAGCAGCACTGATTTGTTGTTGTAAAGATATGGGAAATGTCTTGATACAATGACTGGAAATATTCTACAATAAGCAAAAACCACTCCTAACCTATAATCCTTGCCTGCGTAGCCTTCAAAATTGATGGAATGGTTCAGTTTATTGGCAAGAACCTTAAAGTTGGTACTCCATGCAGAAACCTAAGACACCAGTTCAACAGCTGGGTTAGGTTCATTGGAAAGAATGACTTGGAGGCAAAGCCATGCATTTAGAATTCAACAGAAAAGTTCATGAGTTTTAGAATTAAATTGATTTTAAAATACCTACCTGTATTCCTGTTATGTTGTTTAAAAATTCCTGAAGTCCACGTGGGGGTTTTCAGTTAAGTCTGTATGTACCTTAAAATGTGGGACATGTGGATGTGTTTACTGTTGTTGAATGACTGGATCCAAGAAAGACTTCAAGGAATCTTTTCACATACCTGAGCTGCCTGCAAACCTATCTCTCTATTGATACCTTGCAGTTTTAAGTAGTCTGATCTATATGAGATGGATCAAGAAAATAGCCTAAGTAAATTCTGTGGTAGGAGATTTCAAGAGTAATTGCTAAAATATTTTTATTCTCACCTTTTTGATTTTTTTTTTTTTTTTAAACTACCACCTCCTCTGTGGGGAAAATAGCTTGGATAAAGAGTTTCACTACCACTGGGTAGCTATCCTAATTTAGTGTTCTTCAACTCTTTCCTATAGTTTAATTCAAGCAGAAAAGTGATAGAATCTCAGACCATAATTAGACAAGTGCTGGAAAAAACACCTATTTTCATGCATCAGCTTTGAATGCTAGTATACGTGAGGTACACAGACTTGGAAAATATTTCCTCTGAATGAGGAAAGGATTAAAAAGAGTGAAGAAGATGAGGTTTATGTGGGTGGAAGAGTGTAGGGGCTGCAATTGATAAAGGGTAAAGCAGAATCACTCTAGAACTTTATAATAAAACTGGTTAGAAAGGAAGGGAGGATACCCAAAACTGATCACATTTAAGGTTAATATTACCTGGCAGCCCAGAGGGCCAACTGTGTCCTGTGGGTCATCAGGCAAAGCATCACCAGCTGGTCAAGGAAGGTGATTGTTCTGGTTTGCTCTGCACTGGAGCAGCTTCACATTGGGTACTGTGTGCAGTTTTGGACACCACAATATAAGAAAGATTTTACGCTGTCAGAGACCATCCAGAGGAGGGCAGCAAAGATGGCGGAGGGTCTTGAGGGGAAGCCGCGTGAGGAGCGGCTGAGGGCACTCGGTCTGTTCAGCCTGGAGGAGGATGAGGGGAGACCTCACTGCAGTTGCAGCTTCTTCATGAGGGGAAGAGGAAGAGCAGGAACCGATCTTTTCTCTGTGGTGACCAGTGACAAAACCCGAAGGAATTCCTGAAGTTGTGTCAGGGAGATTTAGGTTGGACATGATAAAAAAGGTTCTTCCCCTGGAGGGTGGTTGGGCTCTGGAACAGGCTCCCCAGGTGTGAAATGCTGGATTCAAATCTCACTGAGTTGTGTACTGATATGGGTCAGAAACACCTCACCATGAGGGTATGTGTGCATGGGGAAGTACACGAGTAAGGCCTGCTGAGAGCTCATGGCCTGCAGCCAGCGGGCCCCTGAGTACGATGGCTGATTTGGAGGGGGGCACCTTCAGGTCTTGGGTGTTAAACCATTCTCTGGAGGTGTAATGCTCTCCCAAACTGCCCCTCGAGCACGTGGCTCTATCAGCCCTCAAGAAGGACACACAAGACCATGGCTGAGGGACGGACAAAAAAGGAAGTTTATTGGGGATGGGGTTTTATATGGCTTTCAGGGGGATTGAAAAGGGACCAATTACAAGGTCAAGGTACTACAGAAAAACCCAATCAGGTAAAGAGTTAATAGCCAATAGAAAGAGGTGAACAAAGGCCAATGGGAAGACCTCAGGATATCTTCCCAGGACATTCCTGCATAAGGGTCCTTCACAGGGGGTGTCGGGAAGGAGACAGAGTGACTTCGCAAAATACAGAAAAGCCATCTTAAGATCTGTTTAAACAACATTAAAACCTTCTGTTTCTATAACATTTGAGCTGTTTTCTTCTTTTCCTTCACCAGTCCATCTCTGACAGGACTTCTTCCATTCCAGATAGGGCAAATCCATTGCTACACCTGAGGGCACACGGAGAGCGGGAAGAGTTGCAGCAACCACAGCTGAGTCCATGCAGAACACACAGCATCACTGAAGGACCTGCAGCTGGGCTGTCAGCCAAAGCAGACCTGCCTGGTAGCTCACCCACACCACACCCTTGGAGCCTGTGAGTGGCTACAGCACACCTGACTCCAATCTGGAAGGCACTGAGTGGATAATGACTGGATATCCCACCTGGGAGGCAAAACCAAATTGTATAAATACATGAGACTCCACACAGGCTCTCTCTTCCTTCTCTCCTGCAGTCTGCACCATGAGAACCATTGAGTCTTGTAAGTAACCATCTTTCTCCTTTCTTTCTTCCTTTTCTTTTTACTATTTTAATCTGTTGTCTTTTTTTGCTCTTTGCATTTTCTTGTGGTAACTTAAACCCAATGAATTGTGTTTTACAAAAGCTGGTATATTGATTGATTATAGTGGATGTTTTCTGTGAGCTGAGTTTTTGTGCTGTGTTTTAGTTAAAAAGCTTTTCTTGGTTGCATTTTACTCCTGTAAAACCTTTTGCCGAAATGCCTTATTTTTCTCACTAAAGTAAAAGAAATTCCCTTAGAGAAAGCATAGTAGCATTTTCTCTGGACACAGACTTGATGTTATAATGAAAAAAAAGGCTTTTTAAAATAATGTCTTAAATAAATGTAATTGCACCAGGCAGCTTGTGGCTTAAAATCTAGAGTGTAACACCAGGGAAGTTGTTCCAGTATCAAGCCTGACAGACAGAGTTCAAGAAGCGTTTGGATGATACTCAGGCACGTTTTGTGACTCTCAGGGATGGTCCTGTGCAGGGACAAGGGTTGGACTTGATGATCCTTGTGGATCCCTTCCAACTCAGCTGATTCTGTGATTGTTTGACAATATTCATAAGTGATCATTACTGGTATGACTCTTGGTTTGTCATCAGTAATAAAAGGGAGATTTAACTACCTCTAGTTCAGTCAAGAAATTTAGTATGTAGCGATAACTGAAATGTGCTCTTTTTGCTTCATGAATCGCCTTGTGTTGTTCAACACTCGTGCCTCATTCTCAGCACAACGTTATAAAGGAGGCCTATAATAAGAACTATTTTGTTTTAATGTTTCTCTTTAGTCTCACTCCTTGACAGCCAAATCTTTGCTGATGTAATTGGGAAATGTTTTAGGGCTGCTGTCTTCTCACCTAATTAAGAAAATGATTGGGTCCCCAGAGGGACATATCTCCCTAGGTGTGACAAATGAAAGAATTGCCCTCTTGCTGTAGCAAAGCCAATCTGAATGCTTTGAGAATATCTTTAAGATCAAAGTATACTTTTAATTTTCTTTTGTGGCTCTCCTGAGTTAAATCAAAGAGGAATGTAGCCCAACATACATATTTATATTGAAGGAAATGAACCACTATGATAAGTCATATATAGAGGGCTTTGTGGCATTCACAATGAGATATACTCATCTCTCCTGTGCCTGCTGAATAAAAGGATAGTCTTTGGTCTTTAGACTCTCAGATTACAGTATTCACCTCATACTTCCTTTTTTGTTATTGGCTTATTTTTCATGGAAGGCTAATAATATAATGTAATTCTACCTAATAACCTACACACTGAAAAGTCAGGCCAAAACTCAAATGCAGGCAAAAAGAGGATTACCCAAATACTAAATTACGTGGAAATTTCCAAAACTCTCACTGGTTTTAAGTTCAGGAAGTATAGATATTAGAAAAGTAAAAGTTATAATATCCTGTTGAATTTTACCTAGCTTAAAACAACTCTGCCCTCCAAAAAAGAAAAAAGCAAACCCAAGAAACCCAAAAACAAACAAACAAACAAATAAATAAATAAAAAATCATCCTGATGTGATACTTGGAAGTAAATACTTTCTTTCTTTATCTAAGACCAGGACAGAAACTGTGTTTATGCATTCCTAGTGCAGTAAGCAGTTAAAGAAACAAAACATGAATGTGTCACTCTAATACTGGGAAGATGGACTTGAACAGATGATTGACTGGTAAGAATCTTAAAACATAAGCAATGAGATTTCAGAGTCCCATATCACAAAGAAGCGTCTAGAAAACAAAATTTCTCCAGACTTTTTAATTGTGTTCAACACCCAGAGGTGTAAAAATGCTATGGCATATGGCTTACACTATGATTAGTCTCATTTCTTGAAATACTTTAAAAATAATCAGCAAGAACTGTGTTCCCTCTATGCCATCCATCTGGATAGTAAACTCAAGCAGAAAGGCAATCAGACCTATTTAAGGACTGTGGCATTTTGCAACAAAAAGGGTACAGCAAAGGAGCACTAGGGATAATCAGTATTCAGTTGTTAACAGCCATCACAATCTACGTCTTGATGTTCATCTGAAAAAAATCTAGCCATGATACAGACTTAATTACCTTCAGCCTGTGTAATTACAAAGAAAGTTCACTTAGCCAGCTGCCAACAAGTCATTGGGAAGCTAATGGCCTGTTGAGTACTGCAACCAAGCTTATATTCCCAACACCTGGTTATCTTTGCTTTTTGGCTAACTTGGGTTTGACTGTCTTTCAGATGACTGAAAATGTCGAGTCAAGCTGCACGAGCAGCAGCTTTCTAAGAAAGTAAAATTACATACTGATTGGGAACCTGCTCATTCCACAGAGAGCACAGCAAAGAGCTTTTGGTTCCACTTAGGTGGAATTGACTGAAATGAATGTACAGCTTCAGTTGGTGGGAAGACTGTATTGCTGCTCGGAATTAACAAAATATTATAGATCATCCTACTGATGTTTCTAGATTTAAAATTAGTCAAAATATCTGCATTTGAGGAATTGTCCAAGAACATAAGAAATTACATTTGCAAAATTAAATCTCCAGTGACAGACACACTTCTAGGAAACATGTGTCTCTGACACATTAGGAATAATCAAATTGTTATTTTGATTTTTCTTTTTATTTTTTGGTTTGAACCCCTAGGGATAAGTTTGGGGATATATAGGCACCCCTTGTCCTAAAGGAAGACCTAAGGAAATAAGTTATTATTGAACAAAATATACTGGCAATAGTTCTACATGAAATTTTAAGCTGTTTTAACCTTAAAAAATGTATTTAAATATACTTCAGGGGAAGAGGAAAAACCCCAACCCTGTAAACTTCTGGTTTTGCTGTATTTTAATACAAAGTACAATTAAAAAACATGAAAAGATATAAAAGATAGGTGGAAATCTATAGAGCAAAATATTGTTCAGGGAAAGTAGTTTCACAAACTAGTTGCTGGTAATTTTTCTCTCTGACATAATTGCCTTAGTATCTTTTATGGTATGCAATATTTTCCTCATAATTTTAATTATAATCTGCAGTTTTCTCTGAAAATCATGCTAAGGTAACTGAAAGTAATTTTTTTCTCTTCATGAAACAGTAACCCATAAATAATGCTAGTAATAAATACTTAAAGAAATATCATCAAAAAGCTGGAATAAGCTGTTTTAGCTCTGTCTGTTCCTACAGAATACAGGTCTTAAAATCGTGGTTGAATGATAATGGAAACTATGTGAACTTGATTAAGAGCCTGATGGAGATATCTAAACAAAGGTGAATTTGAGCAAGAGTCAAATGTGATTTAAAGTAGCAATTCCTGATGTATCTTTCTGGCCATAAAACAAGATTGTTAGTATTATCAAGTGGTGTGCTGAAAGTAATTTTGCATTTTGTTTTGGTTTTTTGTTTATTTTTTTCCCCTGTGAGCTACTTTATGTTGGTTTAGATAATTTACTCTGTTAAATTATGGAGGAGACCATTCTTTAGAAAAAAGTGTTATGAGAAATAGTGGACTGGGGAGGCAGAATTGCATGCAGCTAATAGCTAGGTAACTGGAACCAGGTAATTTGACTACATTAGGAAAGTGACAAACACGTGCCATGTGTTGGGTCTGAAAGGCAATTGCATTCAAAATGAAGCCACTTGATTTTTATGTAGTATATGAGGGATTATTAGGCATAACAAGACATTAAATAAAATCTGCTGTACAAAGGCACGTTTCTAAGAGGATTGCAGGGAGCACGGGATTGCTGATCCAACAGACCCATACAGTTAACTTGTAAATACAGACAAATTTCCTTTCTTGCAGAAGAGCTTTTTTATCGTTAGTGGTCTGTGTGCTTTTGGGCATGATCACAAGCGATATCCAAAGGACTACTGGCTCATATGTGTGTTAGTCACTTGATCTGGCTACTTCACTTTCATTGAATGTCCCATTTGGAGATTCAGATCAGCATAAGTTAGTCTTTCCATACTTGTTAACGTTTGGCATGGATTGAGTCCTTTGCCCAGAGAAAGTGCTAAAAATGGATTTGTTACCCTATTTTCCTAGAATTGAAGTGCAGCAAAATGATGCTGAAGAAAGACAATGACTTGAGTGGGAGTTTCTTCCTTTCTTGATTTTCTAGTAGAAGTTAAAGATATGAGCTGTCTGTCAGCTTTCACTGAAAGCAGGAGGTGTGCCACTATTGAGCCACTGGCAGCACAGGACAGGAAGAAGAAATTCAGTCTAGCCTTTGCTCTGTAACATCAATACATTGTACTTGACATTGCTAGGAGGAGATTTGCACCTGTCTACACTATCTGCATAGTCATACCTGCAGGTAGGATCATTTACTCTTGCCTGACCTAAAAACTCTTTGTTAAAGGTTGGGTGTAAGAGGAAATCAAGACCTGACCATAGAAATAGAAGCTGATCTTCTCTTTCTGCTATGTATAACTCAAGATTGGCTGCATTAGTGCAAGGTGTTTTCAACACGTGGTGCTGATTGTTGATGAGAGATTGTGGTGAGCTACCAAAGGCTCTGTGTAACTGTGCAGCTCAAGAGACACCTTCTTGCTAATAACATTTGTGTCATGTCTAGAAATTTGAAACAACTGATGTGCCTAAACACAAGAGGTCAAGTGACATTAAAATGATCAGTGGCTCAGTAGGAATAGTCAATGCTTTTCTTTTACTATCCGAAATGTGGAAGTAGATTTTCTGATAGTCAGTGCCTTTAACACCACTTCCTAATTTTCTTTGTGCAGTAACTTCAAAAACCAGAGGACAATGCCTTCAAGCTAAAGTATGGGGTGATAGTGTGAAATGGAATCTAAACCTGGTGAAGTGGAATCTAAGCCACATGTATCCCTGATAGAGTTTGGGGTTACTATGTGATTTACCCTGCAAGGAATACCTAAATTTTCTGTGGAAATGCACAGTCCCCTTCTGATAAATGCTCATGGTGTTAGAAATCAGAATGGGGGAGGAAGCAATTTGGTCTCTTAAATCTTCCAGGAAAAAGATAGATGCTGCAAGAAATTATGAGTGAAGGCTAATCTAAGGTATGAAAAGGAATCCAAGCTTTTCAAATTTATCAGAAGGGAAAAAGACTAAGTATCCCATCTATCACATGCATAACTTGAAGATGTTCTGAGACTTGGCTCTTATTTCAAGCCTAATGAAGAAAGTTTGTTCAGTTAAGTAGGAAGGAAGATCTTGCAAATGCATATTACATATTGATGAATACTAGATGAAGATAAAATGGTAGAGCTCGAAGATATGCAAATGACTTTCAATTTGTGGTAGTGAGATTATATTATGGACTGATAAAGTTCACTTTGGGTTAACTCTATGGCAGCAAAATTAAAAATAAACAAGTGATATTAAGAAAAGTACAGTCTTATGCAATACTTGAAACATCAGTGATTTAAAAGGAATGGCATTAAATAGCCTTGTGAAAGTCTCAGAAAATATTGTGATTTATAGCATGGGTGCACTTACACTTGCAAAAAATAATGCTGACCTTGCTAGTACTCTACTGTAGCTACTAGGAGACAAGTAGAAACTGTGACAAGTGAAAGCTTTTTTATACAATTAACTTGTTTTCCTGGCATAGTTTTTGGACATTTAATAGAGAAGTACCTATGAATCTATAAAGTAAAGGGCATAGTCTTCTACAGTGCTGGCAGCTGTAATAAGCAAGTGGGGAATTATGAAGAAGTGGAAAATATGAGATACTTTATTTGGGATTTTTAATCATCTGCCAAAAGAATATTTTTCTTTTGTTGGATTGAAATGAAGGATCCTTTTGGAAAGCTAGTGAACAAAATTTTCCCTATAGTACTATTCAGTGTTTAATAGTTGTGTATTAACCATTTATTTATTTTTGAGGAAAAGTATATGGAAGAGGAACATATCACTTTCCTGCTAGTGAAGCAGATTATATATTTTAAAAGCACAGTGAACTCTGAGGCAGAAAAACTATCTAGAAACAGTCAGGATGTGACACACACAACCTAAGAACTGGGTAAATTGTCATAGTACAGAGCAGGCATACTTTGAGAGAAGTTTCTTTGTTAGCTACCATAGCAAGTCATTATCTCATTTTAAAAGATGCCTTCTGAAAGCTGTTTGTCCTGTCAGCAGATATCAACACGTTTAAAGACCTGTGCCAAATTCAGCATGGATTAACAGACACTCAGTTGAAAACCTTTGCTAGAGGTAAAGCTGGAAGATGGGGATGTTGTTTTCTTTGGGTTGGTTGCACAGCTACTTAGATATCAACTGCAAAGTCCCCATATGTTACAGGGCCAGTAAAAAAAGTGGTAACAAAAAGACAGTTTAATCCATTAGTGTTTAGTGTAATTTTGTAAGCTATTAGCATTTGCATAGCTGGAACATCGATAGAGACAGGGCCCAGATGTTGTGTTTCAGGCTGTGGGAACCTACAAAAAGGTGTTGCCATACTGATGCTCAGCTGGCTAAAAGGTGTTTTTAATGTCAAGTATTCGTAAGAAATAAAACAGCTGTCTAATATGTATTTCTAGTGAACAGGAGGCTTTGGATAGAGAAGAAGGTTTAAAAGGAATGTAAAAGTTAATAATAAATGTTTATTTTAATGGTATGACTTAGTTTTTAGAGGAGTATTCTCTCATGTGCTTTGTTTTGACCAAAACTGTGTACACAGCACCTAATTCCATATTATGCTAAGGCAGTCCTGTTGTATATCAAGTTATACATAGAAAAAGTTTGAATTACTGGGTGGTAGAGCTCCCTACCTATCTGCATACTTTGTATGCCCATGGTTTTAGGATGTAGGGTGCATATGTCATTAAACTAATTTCATAACTTGGGGTAAGTCAAAAGAAGCTTTATAGAGATTTAATTGATGAACAATCAGTATGCCATAAGGTGTGCTGGCATGTTTACTTTTGCAAGCTCCATTAAAGAGCAGCAAAAAAGCAAGTGAGCAGGTTGTGACCATATATATATATATATGCATAAATATATATATAGTTCAAATGGTGTACAAGCATCACATACTGTGAGCATGTCCAATTATTTAGTGTAATTTCTATTTGTATCACTTTTTTTTTCTGTGGGGAGAAAGGGGGAGAGGGAGTAGGAACCTGAATGAAATTGGAACTGTAACTAAAAGCATTGGCCAGGATAACCCCATTGTATTTGCATATATCTTGTAAATCCACAAACTTACCTGTTCTGTTAATGGAGCTTAAATAAACTATGACTTCTTGTATTCAAAGCAGGATGTGTTTAAATACCTACCGGTAAAAGTAAGGTGAAATTCAAATTGATCTAGGGTGATGATATCCTTGGGAACCAGCAGGGCTGCTTTACAATAAGAGACAAACTGAACAAATGATGAAGATAAAGCGGTGGCCAATGCGTGGCTTTAATGCATTAAGCAGCATCCTAGACTACAGAAAAAATTACTGTGACAACTTTTGATTTTTAAATCAGCAGTGAACCTGGAGAATTCAGAAGGCCAAAGTATTTTTTTTCAGTGGTATACCTGGATGAGTGGTTTGTGTGAAGGTTGCAGCTAGGTGAGGAAACTTTAGCAGTCAACTTCTGCAATATTACTTGCACTCTTGAGTCACTGTGGTCTCTTATTTGTGTCAAACACTGTAGATAGCATGTTAATCAGAGATAAGAATCTGAGTGGCCACATAGGAAAAAGGATTTCATCTTGCTGATCTGAGGCAGTGCAACATCCTCTGACAAGGTCACATTTCCAGCAGATAAAAAGTTGAACCCAAAACCACAAACCTAATTTTAATGTTTTAAACACTTAAATTAGCACCTTCCTTGGCTTTGTGGTACCTCATTTTGTGTCTGCCTGATGGCTGTATGAGAAGCATAATGTAGAGAAGAACTCTAGAAATGCTTTACTCAGCAGAGATTCACAAGAGGAGAGCAAAAGCTCTTCTTCCTCACTAGGAACTCAGCAGGTAATTGCCCTTGCGATGTGGCATTGTGGCATTACCAGTCAATAAAACTTAAGAAAATGAAAGCAAAGCAAAATGATCAAGCCTGTTACACTATGCTCCTGTATTTAGGTGAGGAAAATCCTTGTGGGTTAGCTACAGAACTGGTGTGCTTCTACAGAGCCTGCCAGTGAGCTTTTGCTTTAGGTGATCCTTTCTTTGTGTAGAGAAGGCAGTCATCTTTCTCAGTGTCTGCTGCTCAGCCTTTCTTCACAGCTTTACAGCTCTTGAGTACAAGTAAGAGTACTCAATGATACTTTTTGGTGGTTGGTGGTGTTCTTAAAGTCTGTGAATATCAGAACCCTTTAATCAAGATGTTTCTGATGTTTAATGGCCTAGTCCAAAAATACATTTCTTGCTATTGCCTGTTCAAGGTGGTACTTAAGGGATCTTTTGCTGTGTTTCTATGAGATGTACTATTTCCTCCATTAGTTCTCCTGCCTTCAGTGGCAGTGAGACAATTTTCTACTGAGACAGCAAACCTCTTGGAGGTATACCTTAGTTAAGTCTCTGTTAAAATATGGGAAAGTAGACAAGTCAACACAGATGAGATATTTGTGAAAAGGATAGTAAAATATAAACTAACTCTTTCAAATGTAAGAGAAGAGAGAAATAGCAATGACCAAAACTGAGAAACAAGTCTTAAAATCAGTGAAGTAGAGAATACAAAGGAAAGAGTCTCTGTGGGATTAGGTATCTTCAGTGTGTTTGAGCGTGTACTCAAGTTTAGGGGAGGGGAGGAGTATGCAGATTAGCACTTCAATTGTCACATTAAGAAATAAATATTATTGCCAGCTTTTAAAGCAACTTGTTGTAGCTTTCATAAGAAGACAAGTGGGAAAGGTCAAACCTTTTAATGAAACCTTAGAATGACAGGATAATAGTAATGAAAATATATTTGCTTGAGTAATTAGGTGTGTTAATAATAAGGCTATATTGGGCTTGTTAAATCTGATGTAGGCTAACCCATTGTCATACAGAACAGTGACAAGATGGTCACTTCATCTCTACATATGTGTACCCTGCAGGAACAGGATTAAGAAAAGCAATGAGGTGAATGTGTTAAGTTCTTAATGTAAATGAGCTGACCTGCCCTGTTTTTACCAAAACCTATTTTGTAATTAAGCTAATATATTATTCAGTTTTCCTCTTGCCTCTTAACTAGCAATGATATAGGTTCAAATACTGAACTAGCAATGTTATTCAAACATCAACTTAACAAGAAAAATGGGTAAAGGTACATGAGAGAAACTTATTAAAAAAAAAAGTGCTGTAGCAAACTTGAGTATGGATGAAATGTCCTGTCTTTTTTAAACTTGCCACCTTAAAGATATGCAAGAGTGAAGCCCGGTGGAATTACTTTAGGGTATCAAATGTTTCAGAGTATGTGTTCTCTTCAAGATTTCTAACCAAAAGGCCTTATTGCTTCTTGTAATTGTCATAAATATTATCAAATAAATTACTGTGATATAAGACACAGGATAGGTAGGTAGTTGTTTCACAAATGTGAGCTAAGATGTTCTGCAGGATCATGGTGCTTTGACCCTACAAAGCGATGGCTCTTGGCCTTATTTAAATAAGGTACCACCTGACCTGTGATGAAACATTCACAAATGACCTTGCACCCCATCATTGCTTGGCAGTTGGGACGTGAAGGATAGGGAGAAGACATCATGACAAAAATATTAGATTATAAGAAAAGGTTTTCATTACCACGACAGGAAAATTAGAAGGTTGCATAACAGGCCCAGTGAAGACCATGCTATGTGTACTGAAGATGATCACTGACACAAGCTTACGAACTGCTCAGGGTGCTCTGTGTGTGTTGAAGCAGGAGCATGGTGAGTGGTTCAGTGAGTGCATAATACTATCAATTTACTAAAACTAAGAAAAGAAAATGCCTGAATGTCATCAGTGTCCCACTGCTTTGGTTGACAGTGGTTAGTATTCAGAAACACAGCTGCCTATCACTTAATGCAGTGTCCATTTAGGTTACTGATGCTTCATGGAAACCAAACCATCCTCTACTGGTTACTGAAACATATTTGTAGGGAGCACTTCAAGCAGAAATGAACCAAAAAAACCCTTCTTTGTGCGTGTAGTGGCTTTTACCAGGTACTGAATGACGCAGCTCAGTGTAAAACTATTGATCTGGATTCCTAGAAGGCATACTGACAAGTTGGAATTTGACACCTCTTTCAAGCAAAAGCTATGACATGCAGATGAACACCTAACGATTGGGATGTAAACAATACAATATTAGTTGTCCTTCTGATTTCTGGAAGTGGTGCAAGTGGTAGGCTTTGGTGATGTCTTACTGCCTTTTTTCAGTGTTAATCAGTTATCAGATAATCAGCAATACAGCAGCTCAGCAGGGAGAGACCTGCTGAGTAAAATACCAGTAACAGGTAAATGTTGCAATATAGATGTAATTGCTTGTACTCAACAGAACCAATGAGTGAGAAACAACAACTAGGGGTCTCAAAGGAGTAGCAAGATTTTTCTTAGTGATATTTGTCAGAAATCTAAACCCAAAAAGCTTGTGTTCAGTCAAAGAATTACTCATACAATTTGTAGTAGTTTTTTTGTTTTTACAAAGGAACAAATTCTGTCTATCTCCACATCCTTATTGCTCTTTTGACTTTGGGCAATGCTGAAGCAGGAAGACTTGCCAAATCTCGATTACTCACTGGAAAAATGTCTTTTGATACCCTATGAAAAAATGAAAAACACTGGCACTTACTTTATTCTTGCCCAGCTTGAATAAATTGAAAAATTGAAAATGAGAGCTATTTCCAATGTTTAAGAATTAGAAGCAATGCAGCACTGTTTTTTCAGTTGTGATAGAAGAGAATAATAGGATATCCCGAGTTGGAAGGGACCTACAAGTTCCCTTGAAGTTCAACTCCTGGCTCTGCACAAGACAGTACCAGAGGGTAGGCCCAAGAAGCACACCACACACCTGAGAGTGGAGTGGACAAGAGTGAGCTAAGTCCAGTGAAAAGCGAGGGTAATGATAGATAGCATGGAAAGGAGGAGTTCCAGTTGTGTTGTCTCTTTGTTGTTTCAGGGCACATTATGTGCTCTCCCAGTACCCTTGTGCTACAAGCACACTTCTACACAAAACCAGTGGAGGACAAAAAATAACTTGCTTAAATTATACTTGATTCAGGCAGTCTGACCTCTTCATGAAATCTGATGGGTAAATGACTTCTCTTTTGTCTGTCTAGAATTCCTCTAATACCCCAGTGGTGTCCTAAATACTTTCCTGTGTCATTTTGTACCAAAAGTTATTCTTACCTTAAGGTGTTTTTGCTGCTTAACATTGAATTGAGAAGAAAAATAGAGCTTTGGCCACAAATAAGGCTTTTTTGCCCAAGTGGTTTCTGGTGTAAGCAGCCAGAGTGAAACTCTTAATAAGAGGACAGAGGAAGAGAGTGAAGGAGAGGAACTGTCCTCTCTCTGCTGAAACTAGAAGTGTGCTTTCTGATGGACAATATAAATACTTTGTTATTTGTTACATACAGAACCTGCACTTGCAATGTGTGCCTAAAAATACACATTTTTATGGTACTGCTACGGTTCAGTTGATATTAGAATGGGAAAAAAAATGGAAGACAGGTATGTGTTGGTCTGGCAATGATTGTACTTAGATGCACATAACTGACTTTATATGTTATCTAAAGTTAGAAATGTGGTTTACGTGGGGCTTTTTAGATCTCGTAATGAATGCTGAGTGTCATTACACTCATCTACGATGGATGAGGAATAAAAGGAGTTCGGTTTTGTATCTGTATCTTTGGGCACACTGTATGTTATAGGGATTCAATCTTGACTTAAAAGTAACGGAGTATTTTTTCCCTCTGTTATTTAGCAACTGTAAATGCTCACTTTTTCTGTGATAACTGTCAAGAAAATTATAGTCTATTGGAACTATGGAATTGTATTCATCCATAGAATTAAAACCTGATACTATAAGTTTCTATTTTGACCATGTTTTTTGGTTATATTAGTCTTGTCAGTTCTATTTCACCTCATGAGTTTTTGCAAGAAGAAGCTGCTGGAAGTTTTCTTTTCTGACAGTTGAAAAGTTTTTTGAGATTTCCTAAGCTCTCTGACCTTCCTATAGACCTGTGAAAAAAAAAGACATAACAGTTTTAAATCAGAAAAAAAAAAAGTGCTATGTGATGATAAAACCACCTTTTTCTTTTCAGTTGCTCTTCAACTGCTTTTGAAAAGTCAGCTGGGTGCAGATGTAAAATAACTGGATTTAAAAACAAAACAACTAATGCTGCTATTTGGCCAAACCATTGTGTGCTAAAGGTAAATTTCTACTAGTTAGTGCATTTGAAAAGTGATGGCTACAATGAAAATGCCAATGCAGCATTAACTGTAGGAATTACAGTGAAGATGACTGTAAAATGTTTCCTTTAACTATTTACTGATGTGATAGAATGGCTAAGACAAATAAAAGAATCACTTTTGAACAGTTGTACTGAAAGTGACTGAACAGACAAGCTGCCTTGTGTTGTTGTGCACCAAAGACAGGAGCCAGAACTGAGATTGCTGTTGCTGGCTGGAATGTGGGCATTTAAACAAGAACTAATTTTGCTAGTTGTTAGCTGTCTTTCAAGACTTTAGGCATTAGATTTAAGCCATTATGAATGTCTCTAAATTAGTACTGGAACACCTGGTGAGACATCCTCATGTAATTTAATGCAATTAGAGGTGTATTGAAAGAGGAGGGGGTTTACCAGGCGGTTTCTTTCTCAGTAGAGTGTTGATTGACTTCAGCACTACCTTTCTGTGTTGTGATGAGAGCTAGGGGCTCTGGACCAGAGTCACAAAGCTGCATTCTAAACCAAGAAGTTTTCTGCCTGGATCTGGTATCCCAGTGAACTTTCCATCAAAACAAGAAGCTGGACAAAACTGAAGCCTTGCTTCAGCGGAGGGCTACACTAATTGAATAGCATATGGAGGTTTTGGCTGGAAGGAGAGTTATGTGGATGTCTTCAAGATTGAAGTGTATTTCTTTAAATCTCTTAAACAGTTTTTCATTTCCCTGAAGATTAAGAGAAAGATGGTACTGGTTCAGTAACAGATGGCATACTTAAATTTGACTATGGTGCTTCTTGATGGTAACACTGAGGTCTTCCCTCAATATTTGATATCCCAAATAATTAGTCTTTTCCATTTCTTCTTCAATTGGGAATGATTGCTTTAAGTGCATGGAACTCAAATGATTCATTTCAGAATTATTTTTAAAGTTGTACCAGGGGAGGTTTAGACTGGATATAAGGAAAAATTTCTTCACAGAAGTGTTTGTTAAGCGCAGATTGCTGTGGCTGAGTCACTATCCCTGGAGGTATTTAAAAGATGTGTAGATGTGACATTTAGGGACATGGTTTGGTGGTAGACTTGGGACTGTTATGTTTAAAACTGGACTCAGTCTTAAAACCTAAACGATTCTGTGATTCCAAGTACATAACCAGAATATTAAGACCAAGTAACTCTCAGTGTATTTAGTTGCTTTTCTGACATGGCTTGCCACTTCAACAGTTCGTGTGGTTGTGGAAGATTTAAGGCGAAGTTAATACTCAAAAATGGCCTTCTTGTCACTGAAGCAGCTTGTTATAATCCCTTTCTAGTCACTAGTAGAAAAAATAATTGAGAAATGGGATTTGTCTAAGCCTTACAGTCAATCTTACCTTAGAATAAAATGCTCAATTCCTTAGAAATACCTATATTTCTTCTTTGGCTACTAAAGTAATTTAAGGGACTATCCAAAGTTGCCACCTATTACATCTACAGTGTGGATGTAAAAAAAGTTTGAGGCAGACTGTAGAGATAGTACTTACCTGGAATGCCTGTCTGCTTAAACTATATTAAGAAAATTTTTTGTGATAAAATAAATAACATAGATCCCAAATGATTACTCTGACCTATTTATTACGATATTAGTAGTCCAGGTAAATTGTTTCTGTATAGAAATTCATTAGTGTGCGGCTAGTAATTGTTACCTATCAGCATGTTTTAAGGCTTAAAAGAACACTAGTGTTTAAAAAAAGAGTTGTATTTCTCCCTTTTCCTCTCTTCATGTGAGGTTTCCTGTGCTGGTCTAGTTTACCCTATGGACTTACAATCCTATAATTAAAACAATTTTAAAGGATGTGTAATAATCTTGGTGCTTCCTTTTGATTGCATACTAAAAAAATTAGTTTTAAAGCAAGTCAAGGAATAGTTTGACACTGTTACTAGTTTTTGCATAAAATATAGCATACAATTAAAGCATCTAGTTTTGTTTTTTGTTGCCTTTTTTTTTCTTTTTTAATCCAGTGTTTGGATCTTATAGTTTTGCAGTACTCAGTAGATCTCTGAAAGCATAGAGTATTTTTTTTTTTTTGGGTTCAATACCTTCTTGTTTCCTCCATAGGTTCTAAGTTGAGAAGAATAAGTCTGTGTAATGTTCATATAATCTTACTAATGTCTTTGTTCTGATAATGGCTCTTGGAACTGAGTGCAGGAATTGGTATTTCTTAGCTTTTATACTGTTGGGATTTTCTTGGTAAAATGAAGTAAGTATGATGTAATTTGTACTTGCTATCATGGTGTTTTTACATTTAGGAAAAAAAAGTGCTCCTTGATATGTGGTTTATGAAAAAAACAAAAAATACTTAAATCTAGTATCTTCAGAGAACAGATGAATTTGTGTTATCAAGTCACATTAACTATTGTGTTAACATGGAGCTGAAGTTCTACAGTTAAATGTAAAGCCTGAAGTGGCAGGGTTATTGCTTGTTGACCTGATCTGTAAATTACAGCTAGGGTAATGCCACACACACTCTTAATTTAGTGCTTGTAGTTTGAGTGTTCATTAAATGATGAATAGGTGCCTCTAACACAGCCAAACCTGTATTGTTTGAAAACAGTTCATTTCAGATGCAGTATTTCAAGACCTGATTAAGGTAATTGTTGTAGTTGACTACATTAGCTTGTTTGATGTATTACCTTTCTAAGTTTTCTTCATCTTAATTGGAAAATACTTAATTATATCAACATTATGTCTTTGAGTAATGGGAAGGAAGACCTGCTAGCTGCCAGGTTGTCTTCTATTGCCTGCAGTAGGAGTCTGAGAAGCATATGGCAGTAATCACACCAAAATGCTTTGCCCCACTTGGGGTTCTCTCCTTACTTGAGACATCTTGCTGTATCAAAGAGATTCAAGGAAAGGTTGGAGCGTGTGGTGCCCCTGGACACTACCTTTAGAGAGCAGGAGTGACTGTTTTGTTTCATTTGAGGTCTGGTTTGTTTGGGTTTTCTGTCAACCCAGGGAAATCCATTTAAGTTGGTTCACTTGTCAAGCCTGTAACTGAAGAAAATACTCCAACTCAAGCTACTCGTACTATAGAAGAGGGATTCCAATAGCAGATTTTGTTCTTTTATTATGCAAGTGCTTAACTTTAGGAGAAAAAAACAAAAAGTAATTTTTTTAAATACTGCTACCAGGAAAACTTAATTTCTTCTCACTTTTTCTTTGGTCTCAAACTGAGTGAGAAACACATCTGCTGCTGTGGCAGATGGAGAAGAGCAAGGAACAGCTAAGCAGCTGATACAGGTACAGAGCTGACAAAAGGGCTAACTGGACTTGGAAAATAAAATCATTTCAGCTGGCAAATGCTAGAAGTACCCAAAATTAAAAAAAGTCACCCTAACATAGCAAGATAAGCTCATAGGGGTACAGTTAATGTACCATCCCAACCAAATGAGAATAGTTCCTCTGCAGCATGTAGATGTGTGCAAGAAAACATACAGTCCCCTCCAAACTTCTTACAATATAGTAACTGCCTAACGAAGTGTTTTGGGAGCAGGGAGAAAATGAGGAAGGTCAGTTTATACTCACCACAGAAGTATTCATGATGTTCTTTAGCTGATGTTTCTGTGTTTAGTCACTTTTCCTTGACTAAGTGTGTTCTCACATATTTGTAAGGACAGGTTTTTCATGCTTTAAAGGCAAAATTAGGAAAAAAATTCCAGTGGTTTAC
This sequence comes from Myiozetetes cayanensis, assembly GCF_022539395.1. Classification (NCBI taxonomy): domain Eukaryota; kingdom Metazoa; phylum Chordata; class Aves; order Passeriformes; family Tyrannidae; genus Myiozetetes; species Myiozetetes cayanensis. The sequence continues at coordinate 16,641,801 of NW_026087742.1, forward strand.
CTGACACAAAAAGGTGTGCCTGGAAAAGTGCACTACAAAGGCTTATGGTTATTCTGTGCTGTTGTCTCCTGGCTGTCCACTCTAAATATTTCTTCAACTATTCTGTGAACTGATATTGATAACCTAAAACTAAAAATCATTGCACTGATCAAAGCAACACATTTTAAAGTATGGAGGATATTTGGGAGATAATTGTAACTGTAAAACAGACCTCAAAGAGAAGAACAGGTCTCACAGAAAAATGGCAATGTTTTAGCTTTGCTGGTTTCTGCCTCTCTCCAATGTTTCTCTAATCCTAACACAGAAACCATTCTGTTCAGGTACTTCTCATGTCCTTGCTGAGAACAGAAACTGGGACTCAAGACCTGCAGTCATATTCAACCTGAGCCACACAACTGCTGGGTTTGCTGTCTGAAAGTCAGGACAAACTTGTGGTGCAGTGAACTGCACTTGTGGGGTCACATGGACTTGAAGTGAACAGAACAGTATATATTACACTGATGCAAAATCAGTCTGATGCCACTTGTCACCTCTGGAAGTCATCCTGGAGATTAGGCTATAGAGGAAGCAGAATATGATTGAAGGCAAGGAAGCACATGATGTGTTTTGTTACTGGTGTCAGTTCTGCTCTGAAAAATAGAGAGGTTCCTGTCAAAGGTTTGAATTATACTGCTAAAATCCATCAGTAAAATCTCAGAGTGATTAGAGACAAACTCAGATAGAAACCTGAGAGAAGAGGTATTCAGACTCTTCTCTTGCCCTAAACAACCCCTGTGAGGATGCTTAATGAAGTAAATTAGGCTTTTACAGTCTGAACACCTCTGTATTTAACTTTTTTCAACTCTCCTTAACTTCTATGTGGGTAATACTTATAAGCTTGATTTGTGCAGTCATCACACTGGAACATATGAATAGCTGGCTCCTTGAATTTTCAATCCAATCAATGAGCTCATTGAGGAAGGAAAAATTTCTTGCACTCCTATCCCTGTGCTGTTTGATTTGTGCAAGGTATGAATCGTCTGTTCAGCTTGACCTGAAGCTTCAGTTTCTGGAAAGCTAAGTTGGTATTTAATCTCTTCAGGCAATTGTATGATTGGAAGACAAAACAGAAGTGAATGAAGAATAAAAGGGAAATAATTTTTCTGCCTGCAGTGAATTAAGGGAAATTATAAAGGAGTAAATTATTCTCAGATAAGATAAATTGATCTAAAAGAGAAAGATAAGCTTTGTGGAGTAGTTATTTGAAGTTGCTCACCTACTGCTCAAAAATGCCAAGGGACTAGTACCTAAATTTTATTCATGTTCATAATACTTCTATAACTTCAAGAAGAGACAGTGTTAATCCCCAGATTAATAGCAGTAAAGCACAATTATTCAAGGGCCTCAAACAGGCCAGAGTTCGTGGTTTCTATTTGAGTTAATGAGTATATCCCCTTCTGACCTTTGGTGTAAGGGCTCTTAATTCAAAAAAAGGGCAAATTTAGTATGCAGTACAAAATATGAACAGAAGAGACCAACCATGTAGTTTTAAGTGAAATAAATAGTTGCCAAGATTGTCACTGAGCAGCCTGAAATGAGGACTTTTTCCTAATGAGCAAGATGAAAGAAATAATTGTCTTGTGATTGTACAGCCTCTAGCACTAATTCCAATCAGCAGTACAGGGCAGGTGGTCCTGCTACCAGGCTCTTCTTCACTCATTAAATGGAGTAGGCTGATGAAGCTGACCTGTCTCACAGGCGTGGAGGCACTGTGTGGTCTTGGCAAGGTATTCCTGTTGCTGACAGAGCATTCTGGTTTTGAAACAGGTATTTAGAGTGCAAATACATGGGCTGTGGTGTTCACAGGGAGACTTTCAAGTTTCTTTTCTAAAATATCATTTAACTGATTAGGAAGACAAGACTAGTAGAAAATTCAGTCTTGGGTGTTCACCAAAAATATTTTTGGTGGTGAAGAACCATGTCATGCCATAAAACATGGACTGATGTTGCCCAGATCTGTCCTGCCATATGTTCAGAAACCTGCTCAGTGTACTATGTTCTTTAGGCTGACATGGCACTTTTTTAGGATGACCACAGATGAAGAGGGAAGGGATATTCCTAATTTTGGAATGCAGAATGAACACTGGGGATAGGGAAGGAAGGAGGAGGCCAAGATTGTTAAAGCTGCAGTGTATTTTTTCTGTTGAAGTCACTCTAAAGCTTCTTGCAGTAGCTTCACTGACATGTCTTATTGGATTAACCCTTCTCTGAGTTAGGAATAATTTATCCAGGAAGGAAGGTCCTCCTACTGAAGCTTTTTGCATTGTGCAGTCATGCACTGTGTGTTGCATTGAAAAGCAGCACAAGACAAGTAATAGAAAACATTATCTATTATCAACTCCTTCACAAATTTATTTTAATGTTGTTTTTTAGAGGGTGAATACTGATGAGCATGTCACAGATGCTTGCTAGTATAAATTAAGATCACATGAAGTCTAAAATGTTTGTCAGAAAATGGGCTTGCCAATAAGGTAGTGGAAGACCTGTCAGCAGCATAAAGCATTGTGCAGTGAAGAGATGTACACAAGCTCCAAGCAAAACCAGAAGCAGGCTATTCATGATAGCTTAGATTCTGTGGGGAGTAATTTGGTTTATTAAGCAGTCTTTAATTTGCATTGTTAATCAGTCACTCATTTACCTACTGAGTTTTTTTCTGTAAAGCTGTAATTTTGCCCATGGGTAGTACACAAGCAGTGTTTGAGAAGGTTGTTGGACTCTACCCATCTGGGAAGACAAAGAAATGTTTCTGAAGATCAAAGGGTATTATTTGCCAAATTGGTCCAAAATCACACACAAGTACACAACATCTTGCCATTTCATTACAAGAAAACATTATATTGATTTATGGTAAAGACAAATGGACAATCTTCCACAAAAAAACCCATCAAAATGCATTTTGTCAGACTTGTAAGAGCTTGGTTTTACCACCAATTCTGATTCTCATACTTTGAGGCAAGTAGGGCAGTTAGTGCCCGGAGATCAGCAAGGAGACTCACTATAAGCATAGGAGGAGGAAGTTATGAGGAAATACTGAAAAAAATGGGTTGGTTTGACTAGTCTCGACAAGTCTTGAAGGACTTGAGGGATTTCAAATAAGTGTAAAACATTGGGGGAGATCAAAGGAATGACCTGTTCTTGCCCTACATTCGTGGGGTAAAGAAGTCATAAGCTAGAACTACAGCAAAGGATGCCTTAGGTTGGATTGAGTAAAACTTTCCAGGGATTAAGCTAATCAAACATAGTATTAGGTGTTCTATAGAGCTGGTACAATTTCCAGTAAAACTGGTGGGAGGAGTGATTGTGATTCTGTCTGTATGAATGATATGGATCCTTACGGCCTGCCCCAAAGTGAGAGCTCTCCTAGGACAGTTTCCAATGCTGTGTGGCATTCCTTTTGCAACCTGGAGTATCCTCACCAAGATCCGAATATCTGTCTGCCTCAGGCAAGCTGGAGGGATGCTTATGATAGCTATAACAAGCACAAGGATTACCTTTTTTCTTATTTTGATCAATACATCCCCACGTATGAGATGCTTAGTAATTTTTTTAGTAATTATGCATTTCCTTGTTCCAAATTCTTTTCCTATTGACCTGATCAACATATCAAGTTAAACAAATCTCTGGTAAGTGTCTGAGAATGATTGAAATAACTCAAGTTCAATGATTATATATATTAAGAAGGTAAATGGAGCTGAAAGTAAAAAAGTGCTGTATTGTGGTGATTTAAGAAATCAGGAGGGTCTGTTTGCTTGTTTCCAAGAAATTCAAATAGATTTGTCTTCTAGAAAAATATTTTAAATTTATACTCTAGTTGAAGCTTTATTTTCACACTTCTTGTGATGGAACACTTTAGTAAATTTCACTGCTGAGTTGCATTTATCAGCCTGTTATGGCTATGCAAATTTGGAAAAACTTCCATGTTCAACATCAAAATAAATTTTCTTATTATGACAAGGCACTTCAAAACCTAGTCAGAGTCTTAATATCAAATAAATGAACTGGTGTTTGAAACTTGAATGGCTCAGAGTGAGATGACTCAGCCTGCATCATGGTCTATTCAGGGACTCAGTAGCTGCTCTAAATTCAGTGTATTAAAATTGGAAAATTGTGGCCCATGCTCTGGTCTGGGCAAGAAAGGATTGAATATTCTTTGTGTGGAAGGAGATGGATGCAGAAATACCTGCCTGTGCCAGGGTGTGACTTGCAGTGTGCAGAGGCTTTCTGGTTTCTTGACAACAGTCTTCACATTGCAGCTCTCCTAACTTGAGATTCTCAAAAACAAGATTAACCAGGAGAGCAACATCCACCCCTTACTCATTAATACCTTAGGACAAAAATCCCATGTACCTCTTCCCCAATGTAATTGAAGTATAAATCTTTGACCGAAATTCCCAAAATAAAAACTCCTGCATTTAATAAAAGATGGCAGTTAGGGAACTACTGAGGGTAAAAGCTGTGTATTTTTCTTTCTTGGCTGTTTTAGTGACTTATTTTCCTGCATCAGTTTTGATCGTGTATGAAATACGTCTGTGGCTCCAGGTTGAACAAAGAAAAGCTACTTTTTAGCACTAAAAAAGAAAACGGCTTTGCTTTATGTAATATTTTGGTTTAGTATTTCAAAATTAATTTTGATGCAACTTTGCTTCTAATTGTAATAAAAGCTTTTCAGGAATATCTGAATTGTGCTGAATCCAGTGGAATAAAACCCAAAAACCTTCAGTGCTTGATTAACTTTGCATCACTTTCTGAGTAATTTGCAATTCCTGAATAGGTATTCTTGGTTATAGAACAAACCTGAAGTACACATTGGTAGTGACAATATTTCTATGAAATGAGTTATACTGAATAGTTGATTCACATAGTGAATTTTTCTACCATAAATCTTCATCAAGGAAGAGGCAAAGAGACTGGCTTTGAGGCCACAGGCCAAACCAGATTCTGCTACTGTGACATGTTTGTTATGTCTTTCTAACCTGAGTTTCAGCATTTCTTTCATGGGCAACAAATGAATCCCAATGAATCCCAACAGTTTACACTGTTTAAGAAAAAGACTTTTTTTTACTTTGACTCAGTTTGCTGAATATGACTATTTCATGTTGTATTTCTTCAGACACTAGCTGTATGAGTACAAATTTCATATATTGGTTTGACAATGTGTATCAGGCAAAGTTTAGAAACACAGTAGTGCTGCTTTTAATAGTAGCACAGACAAGAGCATCGTTGTCAGCAAGTCCAAGGGAATAACATGGAAACACATGCTTCTGACTGTGTTTGCTTGAGGCAAGTGAGAAGAGTGTATACAAATAAAGTTGGTGATGATGTTAAAAAAGAAAATGTATGTATGGATTGTGTTGATACTGAAGCCCAGTATAGCAAGCTTCTTGGAGTAGGTGCAGGGCTTCTATTGCCCATAAGGCAGACTGTGCTGTACTTCCCTTGAATGACTACATGCAGTAGTACTTGGATCCTCTGCTACATTGCTAGCAGACAGAAATTCTGGGCTTCATTGGTTGCATCTTTCTATGAAACCACTTCAAGACCTGTTCAGTAGATAAATAAATTTCTGTATTGTATAGTTTGAGCTATATCATGTATGCAGATTGTTTCTTTACAGAAGCTTTTCCATTGGCGACTATAAGTATATTTAAAAGAAAGCAGAGAACTCTTCTGATCACAGAAGGGGAAGAATTCAGAAAAAAAAAAATCCAAGGCCTTTATTTATGGGGATGAAGAAGAATTCATTTCTTTCCTGATTATTTACAGAAACATTCCTTGCTATGTTTTGTCCTGCAGAATTTTATCTTGATTTATCTTGCAGTAGGCTGTGGAAGCTGCTGAGGATTAAGCAGAAAAGCATATTTATGGCTGTCTAGGTGTAATCTAAGTGACTACTAAGAAAATCTATGCTTCATATATTTATTCTGTGTAATGGAAATGAAATGTGAAAAGTAAAGAGAAAAGTGGCTCTTCCAGACTGTTGCAATGTAAACTGTTTGAATGATATGCTTAACCCAACTGTAGACAGAATTAGAAAATTTGATAAAGGGAAATAGAAACTAGAGAAGCTTCCAGCATCCAAGTACAGCAGAAAAATCATGCCTGTATTGTCCTTACCAGATAAAGATATGTGGAATCACTTCACACATGTTAGTTTGCAGTTCCTTAGGTATGATTATTGAAAAAGATATTCTATGAACGCTTCTAAACATGTCTAAAGCTACCTATTCCCTGCTATAACAAATCTGATATGTTTATGGGGATGGTCATTAGGCTTTTTGGAAAATAATGAAGATCAGCATGAATATATTATTTGATCTCTTTGTAAATACACTTCTCAATTTAGTACTTTGCATTATAATAGGAGCTAATAAACCAGTGAAGTAAAAATAATTACTGTATTTCCAGACTTAGGTCTAACAACTTTTTATGGTGACCAAGATCCTTTCTTTTTAGGTAGTGGCCTACGTTGTTATGACTGTATCAAGTAAATCTAACATCATTAATGACTGAAGGAATTATGAAACATTTCCTATAGAGAACAGTGAGACAAAGCAGAGATATTCTTCATGCTTCACACTGTTTAAGGACTAGTAGACTCACCTAAAATTTGGCCTGTAAAACCATTTTTCATGACTACTAAGACACTAGTGGCCAATTTGAAACTAGAAGATTTAATAACATGGTAAAAATTTGCATGTACAATTTTTCCTTAATTTTTTTTTTTTACTTCTACAAGAGAGGAGGTGGGATAAGGCACCTTTTTTATGTTTGGTTTTGGTGGGTTTTGTTTGAGTTTTTACTGTTTTGTCTTCTTCTGAACTTCCTCAGTATCAGCTTCAGCGTTTTTGGGTCTGCACAGGCTATTAGTTTAACTGACAGGACAAAAAAAGGACAGCTTCCAGCAGTATTCACTTCTGTCAGGGCATGAGTAAAATGTCTGGTTTCAATGTTTCTCTCCATAGCAGTAATAGACAGTGTATGTTGAAATAACATATAATAAAAAATTCAACTAAATCATGAGGAGTGTAAACTAGATATTTGGAAACCCTTTGAGAGCTTATAGTATAACATAGGTCAAAGTGCCTGCATAAACAGGAGTTCCTTCTCCTTCATCAGAGTCTTTCACTGGAACCTAACACAAAATGAGACACTGAAATTGATTATCTCTATTTAAGTGAATTTTTTGTAAAAACAAAGATGCTTCTCCAAATGTTATCCAAATCAAATTTGAGAGTCTAAGCAACTTCTAAAAAGATCTGATTCTGACTTAGGGTGTGGTTTTTTCCTGGTGTAATTTAAGACTATTTCACATGCCCCTCTGGTGTTTTCCTAGTTGCTTGTCAGTGAGGAGTGATTTTTATGAGCTTAATATCAATACATGTATTCTTAAAGTTGTCTAGCATTCACCCAATATAATCCAGTAGTTTGGCAATTCTCCCTCACTTCAGCTGGAAGTGTGCCTTCATTGAAAGGCTACTTTAAAGCAACATTTAGATGGGTTCTGCTTATGTCAGAACTTAGTATTTTGTGTGTATGGATACAATTTAGTTCATTTGTTTGTTATTCTTGGGTGTTGAGCATGGTGACAAATAACTTATTCCCCAAAAATTCAAAGAGGTTCATTACAGTTTATGTTGTAAAACATGGAGTCATGTTTTCCTTTTTGACAGTCTGGCAGGTGTTGATCATCCAAGTTTAAGGATTTCTGCACAATGGTGATAAATCCATGGAATTCTAGTTTTTGTGAGGAATTTTCATTTCCTCTGTTCTTTTAAACCCCATACAAAATCCAGTAGAAAGAAATGAATGAAAGCAGCACTAAAATTGAGAATGAAACATGTTAATATGCGTATGGCTATTCTTGAAATAGACCACAGGTGGCCATAAACCATGAAGTATTAATAGCCTCATTCATTGGAATTTATATTGATTAACACCTGTCTTTCTGGTGACAGAATTTACCAACAGCACTTAATTTTAAATTCTTTGTTACACTTTTGACTTCCTGGAACCAGGACATGTCAATGTTAACAAAATGATGTTCTTTGGACATTTGTTATTTTTACTCTTTGAAATAATAGATGTTGAGTGGGACTATATGAGATCCTGCTCAGAAAATCTCAAATCTCAGTTGCCCACATGAGAACCTTTCCAATGACAAATGAGATAGCAGGATAGCTTTGTCAGGATACCAGGAGAAAAAGCCTTGAATCACAGCTATCTTCTTTCTCTGTCAAACAGGTACTGCTTCTGTGGGGTGCAAAGCCTGGTGCTGGTTTAGAGTTCTGGATCTGTCAGTGTGTCTGTGTTGTGATGGATATTAATTGCTAGAGGGAGGGAGGGAACCAGGTGTGTACCACCCCCACCTGAGTGTGGTGGCAAGAGGTGTTCACCCAAGGTGTTCACTGAGCAGCCCCTCCTCTGCTTGCAGCAGGAGCAGCTGTCTGTGGGATTATTCTGATTGCTGTCAAAAGGCAGTGATAGCTGAAGGAGTCACTTAAATATTCTCACATTTGATTCACCAATTTGATTATGACGCATCAAGATGTAACTCATCTTCTGGTCTCTCCTGAGAAGGGGAGAAATAAGTGTAAAAATCTGCTGTCCACTATCTTGTGTAAATATCCAATTTAATTAATATTGCTACATTTGAGCCCTAGATGTGACTTTAAGCAAGTTTGTTCTTGACCACATCTGTATTTTTGAGAAATTCAAGGCATTCGTTGTTCTGGGGGGATGGTATAGTGTGAATCAGCTGGATTTAGCAAACACAAGTCCATAACTCAAATTAATGGTATGTACATTGGAAAGGTAACAAAGAATGCATGATCATTTTGGTGAGGAACAAGTCAAAACTACCCCAAGTTTTGATCCAAATTAGGTTTATAACTTCTAGTTTAAAGCATTCATGTAGTATGTAATGCTTTCCGATATCCTACTCCCATAAAAATTCTCAGTTTCAGAAAAAGCCCTTAAAGACCATTGCATCATACTGCAGAAAAAGTCAGATACGTAACTATTTGCTTACACTTACAACAACAGTGGTTGTTGTAGTCACATCTTAACTCACTAATTTGGGAGTACTGTATGCATGGCAGTTAAAACATCACAATCAGCATTAGTTTTACATTTCTATTAAGAAGTTCTTTGCTACTTTAACCTATTAAATGACTATTCCCTTTCTGTTGTTGTAGGTTCGGTATATACCCTTTGACTAACCTGTAAATATATCCTTTAAGCTGATGGAGAGTAGTTGCTGTTTATCTCAGAACAGTCTTTTATGCTAATAGTTTACAAAGAATCACCTCTGCTACAAATGACCAGAGACAGAGCATTATTTAAACACCTTCAAGTAACCTTTTAAAAAAGTCAACATTTTCAGTGCAGGTGGATTTCTGTGATAATGTGGGCAGATGTAGCTGAACATAAAAATGACAGAGATTTGTAATGTAAATAAGGGAATCTTAAATTTCCCAGGAACTTGTTTGGTTAAAAACCCCAAAACAAATGAGCTGTGTGGAAACTGAGGCTTCAAAGCATGAAAACCTCAAGTTGCATGCTTTTGAAACTATCTTTATAGACTAGCCTTAATGAAAACAATTTAGGAACCTGAGGCTGTGCACAGAAGTCTGTCTGCTTGCTCAGGCTTGCTAGAATAAATCTGAGTTTTTTCTAAGCTGAATAGGGGCCCTTCAAGAAAGACTGGTGTTTTTCTTTTTGGTTGTGGGCTGGGTTTTTTTTGTTTGTTTGTTTGTTTGTGGTTTTTTGATACCACAATTTTAACTGTAGAAGCTGATGCAGGAATCTTTGGACAAGTTAGTATGTTTTAATTTAGAGCATCTAGTGTTATTTAGTCAGTAGATGAACAGGAACGTTTATATTCAGGATGTTTCACTGTATTTACTGCTTTCTGTATTTTTTTAGTAGAATTTAACACCTTTTGAGTTACTTTCTTCATGTTTCCTCTTTACCTAATTTTAAAAGGATTTGACATTAGGGAGGCTGAATGTGTCAACCAGCTGGGTATAACTGAAGGCCCTCAGTGAAAACAATACTGAAAAATAACTTGAGCTTGTCTCATTTCATCCTTAAGACTTCTATAAACTCACTTCAGTCTTGCATAACATGAGCCATTACCATCCCTCATGCTGAAGACCATAAATGATTCAACAGCACTTCTTTGTTGATATTCTTATGAAATTTTACTTGAGCATATACCACTTCACAAAAGATCTCAGCATTTTGGTTTTGTTTTTGTTTTTTTTTTTTTTTTTTTTAATTTTAGTACATGTTGAGGCTGGAACAATGATTTAAAATTTCACATGCAGTAACTATTGTGATTCGTACAGTTAGGTAAGAAAATAATACAGTAAAATGTGTGCACAGTTGGGTTCAGAGCTTAATGCCTGGGCTATTATGCCAGTAATGAGTGTCTGAAGTAGCATAACATAAAGACTTGAAATACTGTATTGCTTTTGACAGGAGGCTGGTTTTCTTTTTTAGTTCAGGAGTGTTTTCAGTCTTTCCTAAATTTTGTAAAGGATCTAATGCTGAAGAACATAATCACAAGTGGCATTCACCTGAATGTCTTGCATGTTGATGGGACTTCTGTACCATGTGCACAGGCAGGGAGCTAAAAGATTAAGTTATATAAGTTTTCATTTCAAGGTCTGGCTGCTTTGTTTGTATATTATTCTCAAGAATTATGAGTAATATATCTCTTAAGCCAGAGCAATTGGAAGGAGATTTCAGTAGCTTAAATCCTGTAAATTGTAGCTGAATAGAATAAAGTATGAAGCTCAAGTGCCTTATCAGACAAGGGCTGAATAGCAAGAGCAGAGCAGAAGGTCTGAGTTGTGGAGGTGAGTGAAATAAGTGATGAGTAGATTAGATGATGAGATTAGGTGGTGACACAGCATGAAAAAAACTTGGAAAATTATTTTCTACTTTAATAGTTATTTACTTTCTGGTCATCAAGCAGTAGCTTATTCTATTGCAACACTTTGCAGGACTTATTTACCGGCAAAATGGCTAATAATTTTGGGGTTAAAATGCAACTTGAAACAAAATCAACCTCTCTTTCCTGTCATTACTTTACTACAACAGGAAAACATCTTTGTGGTGTTGTGATGATGGAAAAAAAGAGGGAAGTAGTGTGGAACAAACTTACTAAGTAACACTGTAAGGTTTGGGAGGTGGAATGATGATAGAATGGGAAGATACTTTTAGCAGCTATTCCACAGATGAACTTGTCAACAGTGAGACCAGGGAAGAATTTACAAAAACAAGCCATGTCTGTGACTGAGACAAAGGACTTGCCTGTGTGAAGTAGGAGAGGTCTGGCTCCGGGTGTTTCCTGTCCATGTGTGGCGCAGTTTCTGAGAAATAAGATAACATTAGGATAAGGAACCAGACAGAGATAGAAGGGTAATGACCATGTTGGCTCTTCTGAGTTGTCATTTCACAGAATGGTTTGGTGTTGGAAGAGATACTCAAGATCATTTAACTGCAAACCACGAAATTTCAGTGAACACAACTTCACTCAGGACCTCTCTCAAGTTCAATAAGTTAGAGTTTGTTCAGTGCAGTCTGTCCATCTTCCCTGAAACAATCCCCTGGTAACTACAAGTCCTTCCAAATTATAAACTCTCAGTTGCACCAGAAAACATGCAGATGAAGTTTTGATGTATAAACATCTTTCACTTCTGACTGCTGTTGGACTGGTTTGGATACCAAAAAACCACAAGAGAGCAAATGAAATATATCATGTTTGGTAAGCCCAAGGAAAATCTGGGCTTGAATAGCTGGTTCTTTCTAAGGGACAGTCTGAATTAAGGAATCTTGTCTTGCTGCAATTCCTACCCTATATTATTAGGGTAGTACTTAATTTCACATAGTTGTTTTTTCTAAGCTGTGTAAGTAGTTGGATTAAAATTCTGTAGTCAACCTATTTCCAAAATATGTCAAGAAAAGTAGTCCCATCCCCTTATGATTGTCCTGATACTAACTAGAGACAATTATTGAAATCTTTACTGAATACTGATTCATTAGATAGATCTAAGTTACATTAAACATCAGTATTTCAATATTAAAAATTATCTTAAGTTTTGTTTGGGTAAAGCGACTTGATTAGAGTTTTGAAATATTTTAAAACAGATTTAATTTTTTGATCCATTTTTCTATGCAGCATGAAAGAAGCACACAGTAGGCTGCTTCTTTGCAAAGAACTTATTTCTCCCTTAAATGCTGCCAATTAATTTGTTTAACCTGTATTTAGTTAGTGCTGTCATTATAGTATTCTGAATATTATTTAATTTCAATTTCTTAAGAAGCTGAGGGAGTTCAACTGTAAGATCTTCAGACAGCTCAGAAATATGCTGTTAAAGAGCTGCCTCATGACCTTCTGTTTTCTATGTTGCATAGATATTTTGCCTTGGTAAAAGAATGCGTGTTCTGAAAGTGGGCACCTCTATTTGTTTTAAATATTTTCTTATATATCATGGAAGTAACCTTTTTACATTCAGCAGTCAGTTAATATCCTATTTGTTTATTTCAAGCTTGTTCTGGTGGCTCTCTGTTCCTCAACACTGAATTGATGCACTGTGACTTCTTTTCTTTATTGCTTAAGAGGGATTTTCAAGCCTTCTAAGCTTTCTGTGTGTCAGAATGAGGAAGTTACCATACAATATTGGATTTCACACAGCAATAAATGCTAGTAGAAAAAAGACTAAGATATCAGTGACCTGACAAAGTAATTGTGTAAAGCTTTGTAGAAATGAAACCATTAAATTTGTTCCGTGATTCCTTCTCTAAATTAAGTCTTGCAGGTTTCAGATGCAATGTCCAGTAAGTTGTACTATAAAAATCCTTGAAAACAATTTGAAACACTTGATAATGGACTAGGGAGAGACTTAATAGTGTGTTTATGGTGCAAATGTTGTCTTCTGTGTAATGACAGCTAGAGGAGAGAGGTAGTACTCCAGCCATTCCCCACTGGCTACACTGTGTGAATAGCCTGCTGAAAGGGCTTGTATTGCTTATCCAGTCTCAAGGAACAATGATGTCTGGGGCTGTGTCCTGTGCAGAGCCAGGAGCTGCACTGTGGAAATATTGGTGAGTCTCTTCTAACTCAGGATATTCTACAATTCTGTGATAATTTTTAAGTCTCATAATTTTTAATCATAAAGTATTTACCCTCAGTAATGATCTGGAAGGATGTTAGAAATAGTTTCTAATCAATTTAACAGGAGTCAGATGCACCAAGAAACTGGGAAAGAACTCTGAAGTGTTCATTTAGCATGTTTTTTTAAAGATGGGTGAAATTTCAGTGAACCAGAGAAAAGTTTCATTTTGTTTCTTAGAGCATCAAGAAGGTATTGGGCAGGAAGTGATGTAGCAAAAATCTGTACATAACTTTTTCAAGAGCAAGAAACATGCTAGTCTACACACCTCATGGAAAGTGAATCTTACCAAGCACGTGACTGTTACATAGCTTCAAGTGCTCGTGAGATAAGGCTTAGCTGTCTGACTTTTCAGTGAAAGGTACAACAGGCTCCTGAAACTGTCCAAGTTAGGAAAATAAAACTGTTTGCATAATGAAACGTATAAATTATTTTAGGAAGGGACTCATCCAGTAATGTGGTTTTACAGTAGATTCTGCAGTCCTGGGTTCTTGAACGTTCATGATCATCATGTTTGGTCTTGGATTGTTTAATGTTAGAAAAACTTGTTAAAACTAGACAAAGCTGGGGGAGCAACAAATAATGTTGCAGACCGGTTGGTGGGATCCATCCACACAAGTTGCTGTGGGATGTGGCTTCAGTTTTTCAGATGGTAACTGGAAACAGCACCACCCAATCCTGCAACCGTTGTCACAGACTTCTGAAATAATTAGCTCCCTGTTTTGTGCCGCTGCTGAAAGGAAAGGGCAGTTCTGTTTTTTATAACCTTGGGAATATGAAGCAGTCAATTGTGTTTGCTGTACAGGTATGACAATATCAGGAGCCTGGGGAGGAGAAAAACACCCCTGAAACAGAACACAAAATCTGCAGCGCATTCAGAAAAGAATAAAGACATGGTATGCCTTCCAATGAAGCTAAGATCTATTATTTGAAAGGATTGAAAAATGAGCTTGCACTAATCCAAATATTTCTGAGGGGAACAGTCTTTTGACTGAAGACTGCTTTTTATTACAGCAGAAAGTGATGAATTCTGTAGTTGAAAGGTGAACATACAAAAATTGAGTCCAGAAATGAGACATGTATCTAATGGGGATGGCAGCAAATCATTGAAATGTCTTAGCCATGGATATGCTCACTTTAACCTCATTTCACCTTTGAAAAATTGTGCATCTCAAACTTTTATTTGAGCTGTGGGTTTGACTTACAGACTTCAGGCAGAAATATTGAAGTCACTTGGCTTATTGTACCAACGAGGTCAAGCACAGAGTTTTGCAGTATTATGGCTTTTAGAGTATAGGAATCTGTGTTACAATATATGGTTAGATTGCCTGACCCTGCTCACAGCTTGTATGCATCCCAATTATTTTTCTTTACTTGTCATTCAGACAAGAAAAATTGACTTTGGCTTTTTCTCCCCTGTGCAAGCATGTTAAGCTTTTTCCCAGTCAGGTGTTCAAGGCTTTTGATATTTTTATGGTTCACAGAACTGCACAAGGTGTCAAGTAATTCAAATGAAAGTGCTTTAAGAAGTCTGACAATTGGTACCATCCTGCAATAAAACACACAATGTTAAATGAGTCTGTTAAAAGTTTGTTTAAAGGTATTCAGATGAAACAAAATTCTATCGTGACTAAAGATACTTCATGTCATTGTATTTAAACGACTTTGCAGAGCAAGCAGTGCAGGAAACTGGTATGTTGATCACAGAAACTCACATTGTCATGCCTCTGTATTTCGAGAATAAATCTGGTAGCTTGAGGAATGCACATGAAAAATGTTACTGATATGAGGTAAAAACAGGATTTAATCTATTTAACTCTGCTTATGGCTACTCATAGAGTACTTTACCTGCAACATTGATAACCTATGGCAATCTACTATGCCCACACATTTCACAGGGCTTTCACACCCACTGGCTTGCATTTTCCATAGAAAGAGTTATAGAAACTTGAATATTCAAGTTGGATCCCATTTATTTTTACTTCTGTAATTAAGCTTAAAACTGATATCAAGGATTGATTCTTCCTCTGCAGCTTGGAACTAGTCATTAAAATTACATGAAATAAGTAATAAGAAAAACTTATGAAAACTAAATATGTGGAATATTTAAATACTCAGTTTTTCTCCTTCTCTTTAGAGTAATTTTTTTTTTTTTTTAATGAGGTTAAGTTGCTGTTTGGGTGTGGAGAAAGTCCAGAATAATCTAGTGTAATTTAAGCTGTGCTACTGACTATGTGCATGTCCATGAGGCTGACTTAAAAACAGTTCAATATTTTTCAGCATAGGCAAGGAAGCTGAATGTCTTGTAGCAAGTGAAGCACTCAACCAACAGATATAATGTGAGACAGTCAAAAATCCTAATGCTGGAAGAAATAGGGCATTTAACACAAACATTAAATGTTTACTTCTTGATAAATCAGGTGGAGTCTTAGCAGCTCTTTTTGTTATAATATGTGAGATGGAGAAGTCCCAGTCTAGAATTTGTAATAACAGAAATTAGAGTTTGTATCCCCCTTGCAACCTGAAAAACATTTCACATAAGGTGAAATATTGACCATTACTGAATATCCCATGGGACAGCTGGACAGAAAGAATCTGAAGAATAAAAAAGAAAAGATACCAAAAAAACCCTGAACCCCCAAGTGTAATAATGAGTCAGACCTAAAATGCTCATTCCTTTGTTTCTAAAATTTTGCTCTATTTCTGAATTTGTTACAATATAAGATTTAAAACAATGACATGGTTAATCTTGATCTCATATCTCATATGCTTTTGTTCTTGGTAAATATCTTCTGATGGCAGTCACTCATCTTGGTTTCTCACTGAAAATACTGAAATCAACTCATCTGTCCAACAAAAGAAGCCTCATTCAGAAAAAATTATTGGCTTTTTTACTGGTGATTAATACCATTAGTCTTGGTTCAGTAAAGATTTCTGATGAACAAATTCAATTCTGTAGGTTAGCTATCACTTAATCTAAATTATGCATCTATTATGTAATTGCCATTATAATATTGTTCCAAGGAAAGCTGACAACTTTAGTGGTGGGAATTTGAATCTTAATGGAAAGCTCTTAGAAGGAAAGTTGACACGTCTAATAAGAAGTTTAGAGAATGGCTTTCCACGACATAGTACCTTTTTGTCAGAATTCAGTGTGCTCATTTGAATTTCTGGCTTCTACAACACACTGCCTTAATATCCTGACAATTATTAGAGAATAATGATAATATAAAAGTGGAAAAATTATAAATGGAATCCTCTGGGGTTTTCTGTAGCCTAAAATTGATTTATCCTTTTGCTCCTAATGTAGGCTATACTAAGACTGTGCAGGAGCAGCTCCTTGATTAAATGTCTCCATGTTTTTACTCAGGTGCTTTCTGCTCTGTTAAACCTGAAGGAACTCTTGGGGACAGAACTGTCTGTGTTGGAGTGCAAAGGACTCAAACCTGTTTACTATACCAGACTAAAAACAACTGTGTTTCTTCAGACCATAGGGAACAACATGGACATGAGGTGGTGGGAAGGAAACCACCCTGCAGAATAGCAGAGTGCTATAGCTGCTGCTTTGTAGAGTGGTGTAACTAAAGTATCTCAAAAAAACTTGACTTTCATTTATGCTCTGAAGTGTTTCTTAGTTTCTACTTTGAAAATGTGATGTTTACAGAGAAGGCTATTATCTAACCTTGGAAAGGCTTGCTTTGTGTTAGTCCAAACAGGATCCTGGGTTTTACTTCTTTACAGCATGTTCATCAACCTGTTGGCCAGGGTTAGTTCAGAATGGTACTTGGCTTCATGAGTTCACCAGGTATGTCTGTTAGACTTATAACAGGTAAAATTGGCAATCAAATTGTGATGTGGCTCAGCTACACCTTGTTGCACTTGGACTGCATGGGAAGGACTACTCTAGAACTCAAGTCAGAATATACTTACTATAAAGAAGCAAAATTTTCAGAGATTTTTTTTTTAAGAGTAAAATTTAATGATTCCAGACTTCACTTTGTGATTTGTTGTAGTTTTTGTCAAGCTTGATATTGAGCTATATGGAGTGAGAAGTACTGCTGTATATAATATTTTTTCTTAATCTATTTTATTGTTCTTTCCTTCCTTTCTATCTACTGTCAGCCAGAAGGATTTAGAGAGTGTTCTAGCCTTATTGCAGAGTATGTAAGAAAAATGAACCTCAATCCTAGCCATGTTCACCAACAGACTTCTAAAATTTACAGTCTTGTTACACCTGAACATCACAGAATTGTTAAGATTGGAAAAGAACTTTACTATCAAGTCTAACTGTGAACCTAGAACAGCCACCACATTCACCACAAATGTGGTCCTCAATGCCACATCCACACATTTTTTGAACACTACCAGAAATGGTGACTCCACCCTTCCCTGGGTAGTCTGTTTTAATGCTTGAGAACCCTTTCCATGAATAATTTTTCACTAATATCTAATCTAAACCTCCCCTGGCACAACTTGAGGCATTTTCCTCTTGTTCAGTCACTATTTTTGTGGAAGCAGAGACTGACTCCCACCTTCTGCAACCTCATTTCAGACAGTTACAGAGAGTGTCCTTTCATCCTGGCTAAACAGCCTCAGTTGCTCCTCATCAGACTTGTGCTCTGGCCCCTTCACAGATGTTTTTTGAAATCAGCTACTATCCATAACTGAATTGCCCAACTTCACAGTATAAACATATTTTTGAATGCTTTGCAATAAGCTTAGAAAGAAACTCTACTCTTATTTTAGTGCAAGACTTCAGACTTCTATTGCAAGGCCAGTTTCAAAGTCTTGGACTCCTCCAGATTGTCTCTTAGATCCTGGACTGCATTTCTTTAGTTTTTGTTAGGTGCTCAATTGTATTCTGCAATAGGCTGAGTGCTGGATGGTTTCCTAAGAGTAGTTTCGTTAAGGTTGTACTTGGAATACATTCTAGAATAATAAACACTTCACAACCACCTTGTCACCATTCTTGCCCTGAAGTGTTTCCTTATTTCTGTTTCTATATGGCTGTCTTTTCTACCTCCACATGCATTTGTGAAAACACCTGATGAATTCATCTGTGTTAAACCTGAGCAAGACAAGTCAGGGCCCTGATCCAGGCTTATCAAGCATCCACAAAATACATCTTCTAGCATAGAGAGGAGGATCATTCTGAAATGAGCAGAAATATTTAGATTGAATGATTTACACTCCCAAGTTGTTTATTAAAATACAGGCAAAGTTGTGCTCGTGCTTTAGTGACAGTAGCTGCTCTAATTGGGGAATTCCCCAGTGACTGCTTTTAACTCTCTTACTCTGCACTCAGTAAGGTTGAAGCACTCCTGCATGGTTTGCTGCTGAGGGACTGAGCTTCCACCCACTGGCAGTCTGCTAAATAAGGCAGACAAAACTAGACTGTACCTCTAAATATGTTTAGCAGTGCCTGTTAAGGTAGCTTGTTGGGATTCAAGTTGGTTAGACTTATCTGCAACTACATTAAGTACTCTCAAGTAGGGATTATGTAGTGGTGTTCAAGTGAAACCCCATCATTAAAGGGTGGAATTTTTGGTGAGCTGTTTTGGCAGGTGATGCAAACCGATGGAAGAGATTTCTCTGTCTTGCAAGACTCATTACCTGCTGGCTGATGTGCTGGGTTATAGGCAGCTAAAGAGGGCAAGATGGGATGAACACAGAGAGAGGCAGAACAACAGAGTAGAATTTCATAAGCAGGTGCAGCTGAGGAAACAGGGCTTGAAAGCAAAGGCACAGACTTTAAACTCATTGAAAATTTCTGGAGAGCTGTCAAATTATTGTTGATATATGTAGTCAATTACTGTGGAAATTAGCATACTTGTTCTTTCTTCGGTCTAATTTTGGCCATCTCTTGTGTAAGTAGAAGAGCAAAGTTAAATCTCAATCTAAGAACATACTGCAAGTCAAAACAATTAAGCCAAATAAGTTGTTTTTAAAAAGACTGGTAAATTTTCATAAGTGCTGAAATGAAATTTTTTTAAAAAGCAACTTTTGTGTATGACTGTCTAACTTTCAAATAACCTAAGTAATCTTGGAATTTGAGATTGGAGCACTTCAGAATATTTTTCTGCTTAGGTAGTAGTTGCCTAAAGGTAGAAGCTATTAGCTGGTGCTTGCCTCCAAGAAAAGATATTAACCAGGAAATGGACGATGAGCTGTATGGGTAATGAATGGCATATTCTTCACCAGGAATTCCAATAACAATAGTCTAGTGTCTAGAAACCAGAAAGAATATGTGGTGTCAAAATTGCATCATGATTTTTCGACAGGTTTCTAGAAATTCAAAATTTTAGGTTTCCCTGAGGAAGAAGGTTCTAGTCACATGTTTTAGAGATTAGTGGCCCCTGAAATGGAAGCTTTCCTAAGAAATAACTTGGAAAAATTTGTTTGGAAGAGAACTTGGCAAAACAGTGTGACTTTTTTTCAGACTATGAAGGATAACAGAAAGTACCAATAGCTGCAGAGATAATATTCAGATAATAAATGTCACTCTGTCTTTACAGAAGCACTTTACATCAATGTCCATAACATTTGGGAATATGGAGTCACAAGATGGACGGCATGAGATCTGTTGCATTTTAAGGGTGAAGGTGACCTCCAAGAAAAGCCTGTAGGGCAGTACTGCAAGCAAAGGACTTGTGAGCTGGGTTGGAGGATGTGGTTGTGTGGATAAGGGAAATGTAAGCACCAGCATTCTCTGTTCTCAGTGCAGTGCCCAGGACTGGTTCCATGTTGTTGAAAATAAAGGATTACCCTTTGAAAACCCTTTCTTGAATGTAAAATGAAGCCCTGCGTCTTCCAACTTCGAAAGATAGCAACTAGGGGTGAGACAAAAGCATAGAACTCCTGTAGTTTTTTCTACCCTACTAGTCACCTCAGGTGTTAGAGCAGAGGGACCATGATGAAAAATATGAGTCTTCATCAAATTCTTGTTCTTCTTTCACTACACAGAGTATGAAATGAATATACTGTCAGATTTTTCCTCTCATATTAATTAGTATTCCCTTCTAGATGCAAATTCAGTGACAAGATGATACTTGTGCTATTTGGGACAAGTGCAGAATTCTGGGTTGTGAGGGAAAAAATAGTATTTTTTCTGTTGGTGGTAAAATAGCTGTTGAACTCTTGATTAAAATCTATTAAGGAGTCTGGGAGATTTTTATTTTTGTTCTTTTCTATGTAGAAATAGAAAATGATATCATGGAAAAGAGTAGTCTGAAGGTATAAATGGTAAATATTCTGGAATCCCAACAGGAAGTAAGTGACCAGAGACTTAGTGAAGTTGTATAAGATCTGTCTTCAAAATTTAAGCTGGCAATAATTTTTCCATTAAAACACAAATTGTGTTGTAAAATCTTTTCAGATCCAGACCTACTAAATGCGTTTCTTATGTAATCTTACTGCTTTTTTACCTTAATTTCGATGTGGACAGTGTTGAATCGCTTCATCTGGCAGACATGGCAATACCATAGGGCTTTAGACAGGGAATAAAGTAGCAAAAGGGTCCCAGCTCACTACTGGCTTTTATCAGTTGTGATACAGAAAGAAATGTCATTGGTTTCAACAATGTTTGCACTTGGTCTGATATCGCTACCCACACGGCATCTGCTGGAAGATTCAATTTTGTCACACTGGTAAAGTGTTTTTACCAGGGGAAATAGTTGAATGTTTGTAGTTAATGTCTGCTGTTGTGCTGTCAAAAGCTTCCATCTAGATGTAAATACTTTATATAAGCTTGAAAAGACAGAGGCTGACTCGGTTCCTGCCACTGGTACGTACGTCAGTGATGCAGAGGGTGAAACGTCAGTCACGTTTCTCTGGTTAGATTGGCTAGGGATACGAAAATCTCTAAATAGCTTGCTACTCAGATTGCAAGAACATTTCTGCTGGCCTCTCTTAATAACAAAAGTGCAATCTCCACAGGGGGAAAGAGATAAAAGGCCAGAGAGAGTGGAAGATAACATACTCACCTGTTGGAGATAGAAAGTTGCTCTTCATTTTTGGCTGTGTGCTGTAATGGATCCTGCTCATCAGATTAAAAATTGAATGAGTGTGTGAGGGATACAGCAAAATAGATACCAAGTAAAAAGACTTTTGAAGAATCATTTGAAAAAGGGTAACACACTATTTTAACAAAGGAAAAGCTGAAATGTCCAGCAGAGAACAGCCTGTGTTCCTAAGTGACTCCCTCCTGTTCCAGACATGCAGATTAGAGCACTCTACACCATTGTGTAACTGTCTATTGGCTTTATCTTCTATAATCTTTTAAATCTTGGGCACTTCGATTTTTGTGTACTCCAAAAAGCTTGAAAATGGAAGTTATGGAAATAAGGAATTCCACATTCAAGTTAACTTTCCCATTTTCTTTCTATTTATACCAAATAATTATTTTATTTTTTCCTTTGCAGTTAATTAATTATTATTATTAAAAGTACAAAACCCTGATAAATGTGAATTCTAAGGTGGTGGTTGTTTTTTGTTGTTGTTGTTTTTTGTTTTTGTTTGTTTGTTTTTGGTTTTTGTTGTTGATTTTTTGTTTGGTTTGTTTGGGTTTTTTTTTTGTCACTAACAATTTGTCATCTTCTGGTAAGGGCATAGGGGCTGCTAAAATTTGAGTTCAAAGGCCAAGTGCTTGGACCATCCAGACTATATGAATTCTTTTTAGGCAAGCCCTATGTCAGCAGGCTAAAGGGAGATGTGCACCGTGCTCTCCAGCAGATGTTTGGGTGCACAAAAGCTGTGTTAGCAGTGATTAAACCTTTCAGAAACATTGCTGTGTGTTGCAGTGGAAGCCAAGTTGAGTAGGAGGTTCCAGTATCCCTTCCCCTCTCTCAGATAAACCACTGCAGCTGATACTTGTCTTTCAGTACTGAAATATTCTCCTGCTGAATGTTGCCTTCACAGTAAACCAGCCATTTCAAGTTGCATTTATTGTTTTTGATGAACTCTTGAAAGTTCTTTCCTTCTAAAATAACTGCTTTATTTTGAAATAGCAAGTGTTAAAGAAGGTTTAAAAGCACAAATATAAACTCAAGAAAGTTATAAACTTGAAAAATTTATGAGTTCATGTTTTTTTACTCCTTCAAGTGTGTGCATCATTAAGGATAGAGCAAATGGAATTCTCTCACCTGTTCTTGTAGACTGGTACCAATATAACACAAAATGATTTGCTTTACTTTGCTTTTATCAAAATGAAATTCACAGCCAAACTGAAGGCAGCTTCCCACATTATCATCCTTTTCAGCCAAATTTACAGGTTAAAATTAAATGACTGCTTTAAAATACCTTCAATCACCATACTCCATAAGACTGATCACTTAGTGTGATGCACTGCATTGTTGGTATAAAATGTAACTATTTTTGTTGTTGTTGTTTTGTTTTAGATTTTTCTTTTTTTTTTCCTTCTTGTTATTTGGAAAGACAAATGTGTGCTGTCTGGTAGACTGGTGGTGCTGAAAAGGGTTCATGTCATCTGCCTTGCTTCTAAGTTTTTTTAAATTTGGTTTTTAAAAACATGAAGATTGTTGGCACATGCCTTTGTTTCTGAACATAAAAAAATTGGTTCTTGGCTTTTTTCCTCTGACTATTCCTCTTTCATTCTAGCATACCTTCAGGTTTCCCTAGGACATAATGTTGGTAACTACTATTTTAATCCCTGTGAATTTTTTTCCTCCCTTCTGTTGTTTGATAGGCAAAATATGTTACGTTTATTGTTAATGTCACACGTTACTGATAGGGAAGAATAGCTTTATTGTTCTAAACATCATGTTTTATTTGGTTATTTATTATGCCTTTTCATGCAGGGTTTGGATGAATTAACGTTTGTACAAGTGACATGACAGGAAGGATCATTCTTGCTATTGCTGCCCTCTGGGGAATTCACTAAATTGGATGTGAAAACTGGGATATTTTCAAGCTCAAATATTCTGTTCTCTCATGGTAGATGCTTCCTCTCTTTCTTTCTCCATTTTCACTTCTTTGTTTTCATGTATGTCTCTGTGTCCCCTCCAAGTCTTGCCAGAAAGTCCATATTGTTGCAGTAATGTTAGGTTTTGCAGCATCCAAATGGGTAATTTTCTCACAGAGCCCGAGGTGCTGCTTACGGTTCTGCTGAAAGTTGTTTTTCCTAGCTTTACAAAGGTACAGACTCATTTCTTAAGCATTTAATCTTTGTTTGAAACTATTATGGAGTAATTTTGCATCAGGTGACAGTAATATATTTTCCAGTAGTTGAAGGGCAAGGGTTCAAAAACAGCCATGTGTAATTTTTTTATCATTATTCTTAATTTTTTTTTTAAATTAAGTAGTAGTTTCATTTAGTAGTGCCCTTCACTAAAATGGACTATAGTCATCTCCACTATACAGACTTTAAACAAATAAAGTCTAATCTTCTCTCTTGATTATAGTTTGCTTTTTGTCTGTACCACATGGAAAAGTCCAATAGGTCTGTTACAGAACTGGGTTTGATATTTCTTTTCACTTTTTAAAAAGAAGAGCCACCATAATCCCCATGTTCTTCTCCTTCTTTCTTCATTATTTAGCTGTTCATGTGTTCCACTTAATTTTACTGGAAAATATAGACTTAAAAATAAGTTAGTGTTGGGTAGACTTCCCACATTTAAATATATGCTGTCTGAGGGAAGTTGAAGTATTTCTGCTAACTGTCATGACAACATATACACAGACATGGACAGCAAATAATCATAATCTTTTTACATGTTAACAGCAATCCAAACCCACCCTGTTGTCTTTGAGTGTTTCTTGATGGTGGAGATGGGGTATGTGCTTCTTGACTCTGCTATGTGGTCTTGCTAACATTTTCAAATGCCTTGTTTTATGTAAAACCTATATCTGAAGTTAAACTTATGACAGATGCATTCATTCTAATATTTTAAATTTTGTAAATCCTAAGTGTGAGTTGTGTTTTCTTTAGTAACGTTTATTATTGGGCATCTGTAGTCGTGAGATGAAAGTGCGCCTTGTAGCTATGGATTTGGATGCATAAATCAAGTTGATAAAATATTTACTACTTAGTCAAAAACAGAAGGGGGAAAAAAAAACCAAACTAAAAATGCTCTAGCAACCTCAGGCCCCACCTTCTGGCCTTGTTGACATATTACCACAAGTTGTTGTGAAATTATTCATAAATGAACAACCCCATTGCTGTACAAGACCATCATTAACTCAGTTGCTGCAACATTTCATAAGCTAAGCTTTACACTTAAAAATTCGAATTGTTGTTTTAAGGTTTTTCAAGCAATTTTATATTCCTACCTTTCCTTAGACAGCTGTGTTCAATCTGAATAAGTGACTGTATGTTCTTGCTTTTTGTTTCTTCTACTAAAGAATTGCTGTTATCAATATTATCATGTGTTCCTTGTAACATTATTGTGGTTGAAATAATGATGTTTATAAAAAAAGTTCCAGTTCCTGGATAGATTAATATTTCTATACTGACTTCTCTGTTTAGTTATGTCATCCTTACTTGAAGTCTCAAGGAAGGAGATATTTGCTTTTGAGGCAGGAGTAACTTGCCATTTCAAATCTTGCTCTGCTGCAGTCTCATCTGCCTATCTATTCTCAGTCTTAAAAGTATTGATGAAGGATATAAATCCATTCTTTCTGAAGAAAAATGTTGGATATTGTTCTCTCTACTGTCAGTGAATGGTGGTTGCCTCGGGAATGAATTGAGAAGCTTTACAAAGGTTTGCCATGACATTACACATGATTACTCGTAACCATGCTTCTTGCAATAGCTGGACATAAAGCCACTTCCAAGTTCTCCTGTATTTTCTGTGACAATTAAAGCTTTTCTTACTTTACAGGCTCACTGGTATCTTGTGATAATTAAAACTCCCTCATGGCAGTCTGGTGATAGGTTCTTGATCCTGGTATTACCTTGAACTAAGAGAGTTTAAGTACCCTGGGCATCTTTTAAGAAAGGAAGCCCCATCAGAGCACACTTGCTAAGCCTATGTCTGCATCATGTCAAGTGTGTAACCTTTATATCCACATTATTAAATGCCTTCATGTTGGCTAAAATGTCCCTAGTTTTCTCTTAAAGCCCTTGCCAGGCCAAACTCTAACACAGAGTGGGGGAAGAGGCAGTCGCTCCTAAATGAGATGTGCTTTCTGAGACTGCACCAGTCAAGTTGCTACCAGATAGCTGTTATTTCACAAGAGATGAGGACCCCAACTGCTTGAGTCATCCTGTTATTGATGCCTGGAGGTGGCAGGCACTAAATTAACCTACAGGAAACACTGATATTTACCATTGTTTTTTGTCTGGCTGCATTCAGAATTTTTCTGAAGATATAAACTTTGCTGCAGAGGATCTCTTCTTCTCCTTTGTTCTACCAAGCTCCAGAGGCAGCCTGGAGCAGTGTTGTTGGCTGCATGAATGATTATAGAAATCTATACTCATGGAATAAATGCTGTACTCATCCCTGTCAGTCTGACCTTTCTGGACTGACATGGGAAGAGATCATCTGGATTGAATAAAATGTTTGCTCTGAAGTTTTCTCTTTTTTAGAGTCTTGTTGCACCACCTGCAGTTTATTTTATGTATATGAATACAGGTAGGATTTCCTGTGGAGAGGTCTAGTGTTCAGCACACTCATGTATCTTTGCTTGTCTGCTGGAAAGGTCTTACTGTGCAGTTTGTTGTGTTCTCTTGATAGAAGGCATCTATTTTCAACGGCAGGTACTTGCTGCTTGCTGTCCTCTCTGACTGGGGTGTGTGACATCACCTGTGATCTGTACCGCACGAGTACAATGGTAGAGGT
The DNA here is from genome assembly GCF_022539395.1 of Myiozetetes cayanensis. Lineage (NCBI taxonomy): Eukaryota > Metazoa > Chordata > Aves > Passeriformes > Tyrannidae > Myiozetetes > Myiozetetes cayanensis. The sequence continues at coordinate 16,667,818 of NW_026087742.1, forward strand.
GAGGTCTAAAAACCAGACTAGAGCAAGCACAGTCTCGCTGTTTCATAGTGATACTGGAGGCTAATACTTGAGATGTCATCTGTAATGTAATTGCCACATAATAAAAAAAATGATTACAAGGTGATCCAAAAGGGATGTTGTATTAGTCTGGATGGAATCAAAACAGAGACTAAGTTTGCTAACAAGTCTAGCACTTGGTAAATTGAAATAACATCCTTCTGTCTGATGTTAACAGTATGATTGGGAGTAGAAAATAGATGTTGATGAGAATTTAGACATTAGGTTACATACTATGTTGGATAATTAAACATTTTAATTGTTTCAGAGTGTAATTTTCCAACTGGGCAACTAGTATACTCTGCCCTAGTAGAGCACTCTGAACACTGCTGGTTGAGCTTCCCTCTCAGCTCTGTCCTTTGAGTATTCAGGTGATGTGACACAGTTGTTGTAATGTAGCGATGTTCTTGAAACAGAAATATTGTCCTCAAATGCAACTGAGTTAATGTATTGGATATTCTTGGAGGCAGCTGCACTGAGTGAGCAGTGAAAAGGGAAGTTAAGGGGTAGGACCCATCTTGTATGGGATGTATAACCTGAACAGTAAGTCAAGATAGTACAATGTTATCTCCCTTCACTATCGTTTCATTCATTTTTTGCCTTCTCACATCAGTACTGCAACAAGCTTGATAGGCTTATATGATTCCACTGATAGGGGTAGTAAGGACCACTGCATAATCTAAAACTTGCCAGCATCTCTACAGTTAATAACAAACCTTCAAGTGCCAGTTAAATGCTATCTTTGATATTCATCTTGCAGTGACTTCGAACACCAAGTTTTGTGTGCTGACTGAATTCCAGAGTGATGCTGAAACAGGCAACACCAATTTGGGCAGACTCTGCTGGCTATGCAGACATGTGTCTAAGGAGGGTTCTCCTTGCCCAGTACTGTTTCAGTGTTGATTGCTGCTCAGCTAGTGTCTGCAACAGGGCTAAACCATAGGTAACCAGTTAATAAATGTGGTCTGTGTCTAGCACAGTAGATTTGGATTTATTGTCTGTACTAGAAATCTGACTATTACCTGGTATAGTTTTGGCACCTATAAACTAGTGTGGTCACAGCTCAGATCTGAGCATGGGCAGGAATATTTTCAGCAGTGGTTTAGTGAGATTTGGAGCCAAAGGAAGTTTTCCAGCATAACTGTAGGATCTTATATGCCAACTGGCATGTTTAATTTATGTCCCTTGGTATGTTTTATTTGCTAATATAGACAGAGCCTTTTCTTGTTAAATTTCTAACCCTTGCCTACTAAAAATAGAGACTTAAAGGTCAAAGTATTTTCAGCCTACCTGAGACTCCACTGAGAGATTAAACTCATCTTTCTGTCAAGTTGGATGATGGGTATATAAAATTTTCCTGTCAGCTGGCATGGGAGAAATCTCGAGCTGAGGACTGTGTAGTCTCTTAAGGGTTGTGGTTTCCTCTAGTGCTACTTCTGAGCATGTAGCTTATGTGTTCTTCTGCTACAATGGAGTGCAGGAAATAACTGATTCTTGAGAACACTCAAGAGATGAGATGATATGACAAGAAAGGGGTAAAAGATGAACCTTTGGCTCTTAAATTAGTTTTTACCCAGTTAAAGATCTGTTATGCCTTGAAAATCTTGTAGAACTAAGTGTGCTCTTAATGTCTTGTTTTTCTGACTTTGGAGATTTTTAGGTATCTTGTAGAGTGGTGTTGTAGGAACCATCCCTGCTTTTTTGGATGTTGGTTTCAGAACATGTTGGTCATAAAACTTGAGAGGATACTTAGAAGGTCAGACAAGGCTGCCAGTGGTATATCCACAGTCCGTAGGTCTCCTGAAAAGTGGAGAGCAGGTTGGGAGTCTCTAGGTATGCATGCTGTCTGATCATGTGTGACTAAGCAGAGAACAATGGCTTTCTCCTTGTCTAAAGGGGAGAGGTGACTTCCCTTTAATTTTTTATCATCTTTGTGAAAAGAGCAATTATCAACATAAAATATCTTTGGACTGAAAGACATCTTTGGACTTCCACTGAAAGGGCTTTTTTTTATTTTTGTGAAATTTTTTAATACTTTGTTCCTGAAACTTGAGGGGGGTTTAGACTGAGGGTATAAATGTGTAGGTGTTCTTTTTGATTTGGTTAGTTTTTGATTTTTTTTTTTATTAATTTGCTGACTGTCTACCTCCAAATACAGAATTTACCAAATTTTTTTTTCAGTTGTAAAGCTCCTACATCATATATCCCAGCCAGCAGGCTATCTTTTGCTATAGTCATATATGAATTTTGGTGAATTCTGATGGAATACTCAAGATACTTTGAAGACAACTTAAATGTGTGCCGTTGATTAAGTGATTTTAACTTAGAATTGTAATCAGAGCTGTGTCATTCAATTAAAAAGCTAGTTTTGATTCAAGCTATCATTAACTCAACTAGTGGTGTTTATGTTGCCTGGTTAAAACCTTGTTTTCTCTAGATAATTGCATGATAGACAAGACAACTCTGTAATGAAAGTAAATTTGTTGATATTTTGATGGGGATATACTAATTTTGTCATTAAATTATTTAGCCAATTACATGTTGTGCTGTCAATGTATTTGTGCTAGGAGCAAGGTACTGGGTACCATGCTTTTAGCAAATACTTGTAGCATTGAAGGGGAGTTGTATTCCCTGTGGAAGTGTTTGCTACCACAGTTTGAGAGCTTCTGCACTTTCTCTGTTTGGACTACGTTTTTCTTTAATTGCTTATTCTCAGCAGGCATTCATTTATCAGTTAGCTACTGCTACTATTTCAGACTTGAAGAACAGGTTTGTTTGCTGAAAACCTTATCTGTGTTTTCTGATTATATTACTTGATTTAATCAAATAGGTTGCCCCTTTCTGTAGACCCTGTCTTCCACAGAAGAATAAACCACCAATAACCCTATGCAGCTGGAAACAGTGTCAGGTCTGGAAGTCCCGAAAGGTGACCAGTCATGCAGATGAAGAATTTGCTTTACTTTTCTAAGTTATTCCTGGAGGAATTCTGCCATTATGACATGTGGTTGTATTTGACATTATGACCCTCTTAAATGGGAGGGTCTTGTAAAGAAATGGGTGAGGACCTCACAGACAATGCGAACATGAGTAACACAAATGCTTTTTGTACCCAGAAAAGCAGTTGGAAATACAGTTCTTTTGATCCTGTATATAATTTGGAAGTTGTTTAACTTCCAGAAAAACAGATAAAGCCTCACTAAACCTTTTTCTTCCTTATGATGCAGCTGGACTTGCCTGCCTCAGCTTCCCTATTGTGGCTGCTAAAGGTATGAAGGTGTTTTGATGCTGGAAGGTAATGGTGTAGTGAGGGGTCAATGTCTTTCCCCTCTTCACAAGATAATTTTCTCAGGGTGCTAAAGAGGTGATGTTTTTATGTCTTGGATTTAAACATACATCTATGTTGCATACAGGTAAAAAAAAAAGAATCATTAGTTTGTGAGGTTAAACCTATTTTTTTAAAAAAATCAGAAAACCTATTTAGACACTTACTGCAGTACATCAGTGAATGCACAGAGAGGGTGAGGCAGGCAATGCCAAGACAGCACTGCAGCTAGCTGTATAGTCCCTAAGCATTTTGCCAAGTAATATTTATCAAAAAATAATGTGGTTTTCAAAAGTGATAGAACTCAGCTTCTGTGTCACTTGCATAGCTACCTCATATGTGGACTGTTCCAAATCTATCCTGTATTTTAATAGGTAAAGTAAGTTTATCTCTTTCACTTCAGACCCTCACCTGTTGTCTTTCTTCACTTTTAGGATAGGCAGCATTTTTCTTCGCTTGCCTTTATGTAATACAATATTACTTTCTTATATATAGCTACCTTTTCTAAACAGTATGTCTTCACTGACCTCAATCAAATTGGGTATGCTTATTCAGAAATTCAGATGGAGGTAGTTTTTTTTAATAGGCAAACATGCAGTGCTGGCCTTTGGAAAAAAATCCTAAATTTAACTCAGTTAGTATAAAATATCATTGTGATACTTTGTCCTCAGTACTGATGAGAATTTGAAATTATATGTGTGAAATGCTGTGATTCTGTGATGTCTCTCTGCTTGGATTTTGTGCTGGAAGTTTGTAGATTTTCCAGATTTCATCCATTTGAAATAGAAGCTGAATATCTCACTGTGGTTTTTATAGTTTCCTTTTCAAAAATGTATTCCAGCCTGCTATTGTGAACAATTCCTACTAAAAAAAAAAAAAAAAAAAAAACCAAAACCAAAAACCAAACCAAAACAAAAACCCTAAATAAGACATCCAATATATTGAAATTCTGTTCTAACTGCCTATGAGTGGCAGCTTATTGGTTACACCTTTTGATTAAGAGTATCCCAGCTGTGGAAAAATATGAAATCTGTAGTCAAATATGATAAGTAGTCAGTTATGGTATTTCCTCTGAGTAACATCTTCAAAAATCTTGAATATTGGTATATAATTCTATATGTTCCAAAGCTATATGAATAAGTTGGTAAAAATTATTTTCCTAGGATAGGTCTTTAAACAATTGAGATTTTTTTTCAGGATTTTGAGGATTTGTGCCTTTTTTTTTTCTTGTGTGCAGTTTTCCTATTAAATCTGGTGAACAGCAGAAACGGCAGCTTTTCGAGTACCTAGCCTGAGGGGTTTAATACAAAACATAGAAAGAATAGTCAAAACTTTGCCTAGTTATGTGAACTCAGTCGAGTGCCACAACGTGTTACTTAACTATGTTGTGGTTATAACTATTTACATTAGTCCAAATATTTATATAATGCACAACGTTTTATGAGGTGCTAAGTAGAGAATGAATATTTTCTTTGCAAGAAAGGTGTTCCGTCCTATGAGCAGATGATGTCTACATGTTTTGAGGAAAAGGTCTTTCAAGTTTCCAAATATTTTAGGAAAACATGCACAGCAAAATGTACCAAAGAAACATTTGTTTCTTCTTTTAATTCATGTATCTTTTCCTTATCAGCTGGCCTTAAATGTAGAACAAAACTAAAAGAAGTATTTATAATTGATATGTTAATTTCTTCCTGTGAATTGAAGTGAGTTTTCCCGTTTTCAGGATAATGTGGACACCTCTCTGAAAGAGGAGTCACATCAGTGTTGTTAATTCCTTAACCATGGCCCCATCTATGGCTCTGGTGGGCATGTCAGCATCTCCAGGAAGCAGGGCACAGGTCAGAGGCTGCAGGTAGTTCTCTTATGAGGTGTTAAATTCACACCTAGTTTGAAGGTAGTTTCACTACAGAGCTATTTCCTCTCCTGTAGTGTCATTAAGTCAGACTAATCAATAAAAATGTGTCCAAAAAAATGTCTCGTTATTCAGTACATTAGAACCTTATGGTTTTTAAATTTCTTTGTCTCTTTTGTTGTTATTATCTCATATTAAACTGTTTAGGCAATTATTTCAGCTCTGTCATAGACCAGAAAACAAATTCTAATACTTGCAAACAAAATACATTTTAAAAATAAATCCTTTGTAGCTCAGAAGGGAATAGAAAACATAATGAGCAGAGCAAACTAGGTCCTGTTAATAGTCCTTGTTTAGGATGGACAAGCCTTCCTTTCCAACATGTTTTTGATTACTAGAGCTTGCTCGTTTGATTTCTGCATTGCCAGACAGGAACCTGAACCTTGAAAGCTGGCCTTAATACAGCTATTTATATTTGCTTGAATTCAAATGTGCATTTGAAAATAGAACAATAAAGCGGTGAGGTACGTCAACAGTTGTGTCAGAAAATTAGGAATTAGATGATACTTGTTGCGTGGATATTGCCATGTTACCTGGTGATTTTTGTTTTATATAAGAATATGTACATATATATGTGATTCTTGTTATATGTAAAAACATTTATGAACAGGCAAGAATGACAGGCTTTGTATTTAGGATTGAACTAAAATGTTAGCTGAGTGCTTTTCAGTTTTATTGTGGTCTTTATAGAAAACTGAAGCTCGCTGCCCTAGCTGTTTTTCTCTTTGTGGCTCCTGGGCTAGAAATTGGGTTCCACCTGTTGTGTGGGCAGGTGATGGTTGTGATGGGCACTAATTGTTTTGGTGGGCATATTCTGAAAGACAGGAGGATTTTTCAAGTATTTTGTGAAATTATTTTCAAGCAAAATAGATGAAAAGCCATGCACTGTTGTGGGATTTTTGCCATATTGGTCGACATTGTTAGCGTCAATGAACTTGATTGGGAATTCAAAACAGAACTTGAGCAGACTTGGAATAAATTAGAATAAAATCAAAGACAGTATTTGCAGGATGCCCTCTGAGGAAAATCTGTAAACTTTTGTACAGTTCTAACAGACAGAAATCCTGTTCTCATGCTAATATGGCCAATAATGAAGAAACGTGGGAACAAAAACACAGTGAATGTGTTGTACAAGCAGAATTGTGCTGAACTAGGCTGAATAATGGGGTTCTCTATGGGATGTCAGCCAGCCCTTTAATGCTTACTGATGCTACAAAAGCACTTGCTAATCCTGCACCAGGAATTGTTTTTCTAAATCATGTCAGGACTTTGATTTCTTTGTAATAGAGCAAGGCAAGGAAGGCTGAGTCTGAGACTCAGGACAGACAGCTTGCCCATTGGAGAGGATGATGCTTTGTAGTGGTGTGCCATGCTGGAATTGCAGCTGACAACAGACTGCACAAGGACCAGCAGCTTGAAGGAAGTACTTTGCTGTCTAATTTGTGGGCTTTCTTATTACCTGGTAAAGCTGTCTACTACAGACCTGGCTAATGGGGACATTTGGGACTCTCTTGTCTTCATTTGAACCCTTTTTTAGTTGTCACACGAAAGGGTGACAGTTGTGTCAATGCTGTACGGGAGGAAGAAAGAAACAACATCACTTTGAACTTCAGGATTTAGCAGTGCCATATTACCCTCTGAAGAAGTTGCATCAGAAAACCAGCTTTTAAATGCTGGGGATAGAAATAGGCTGGTTTCATAAGCGTTTAGATGTCAAGGAGGTGTAGCAGAGGGCATGCATTCAGAATAACTTCATTTTCGCCTTAACATCTACACTGATCTCTGTTGTATTTTGCTGATCAATACATAAATACTGGCATGGTGAGAGGAAGAGGGTTTTAGCAACAAAAAATGAAGATCTGTTTATGACTCTGTAGATGTATCTCAGTGTAAGAGCAGGGATTTCACAAGGGAGGTAAACAAAGAAAAGCCCACATTGTTTCCCGCTGAGATTCCTGTTGTTAGGAGACTAGGGAACATTGAAACATACATAAATATGAACTACTGCTGAAGACAACTGAGGAGTTGGGTAATAATGTCAAGTACATGTGGAAGTACCTAGCTCTTTGGATGACTCCTGGAGGAAATGATCTCTCTGCCTAATGGAAAACAGAGTGGCTCAGCTCACACGGTTGCCTGGCAAGCTACGTAGGTGAAGGCACCTTGCATCCTCCCATTCCTTTCTTTTGTCCACCTTGTTGCTTTTTAAGGGAAGCAACAAGGGAAGGATCACCTTAAGGGAAGGTGATCTTTTGTGAAAACCTCAGCAACAAAGCCCGACTATAGATGAACGAGAAATGGTTTCAATGAGCTTCACAATGTCAGTATAACTTTCTATTTAAAATATGAATCCAGATATAAAATTCTTCCTAGTAATTATTTTAATATAAATCTCCCTGAAAATCATAGGCCTAAAAAATGCAATTTAATTAAAAATTATAGGAGTTAAATTTTATAATAGATAATCTCCGGGTTTCAATCATTTGTGACTGGTTTTTGTTAGTTTGTGTAGGCCATTTCTTGGATGTCTGTTCACTTTTCATCAACTGTGCCCACTCAGATACCCTATTATCTGACTTGGACACCTTTATCTTGTACTCAGGTATAGAACTGAACAGATAACTTCATTATTCATTAAATTCTATTATTGCTTTTAATTAAAGTCTCTCCAAAATCAACACTGAAGTGTCTGCCTGTTATGAGTATAGGTAAGTTAATAAACATTCATTTGCCTTGCTCATTAAGAGAACCTAATGTTACTGCACAGCGTTTTTACAATCAAAATCTAAAGCCCATAGAACTTGTTCATAAATCAGATTAAAAAATACTTTCTTATAAAGCTAAGTGACCTTATAGATCAATGGTTCCAGATAAGATCCAGGGTAAGCTACTCCAAAGACAGAAAGCATCAATCTTCGGTGATTCATTTCCTCAGCTACTCCCAATGCAATTTAGTGAATACATAGTTTCTGCAATAAAACCTCTTCCCAAAAGGCTGAATATTTATACTAAGATGTGCTAAATAAGTATGAGAATTGCATCATCTCTTGTATAAGAGCTGGGTATGTTGTATTTGAAAAATCAGATAAGAAAACTTAATGAATACAGGGTTATTCTTTAAAATGAACCATTTCTCTCTCAAAACCAGTGTTTCTCTCTTACTTCAATATAAAAATCACAAGGTAACCTTCTCATTGTAGCTTCAACTAGTATGTGTTTTACTGTCCTTCAGTTTTCTGGGAAATCCTAATTGTCAGATTTACTGCATGCACCTTCACAAGCACAGTTAAGAATGTTGATTTTTACTTGTCCTGGCTGCAGGACAAGGAACTGTGGTTTTCATGAAAGAACTGAAAGTCAGGAATGGTTGCTTGTTTTTTTTTTTTTAATTTCTGATACTGATTGACTCTGTTTCCTGGATGGAAGATAGGTAAAATAATTATTTTCATACCAGGAAATAATTTTAGGAATTTGAATGAGAAGTATTTCAGAAATCTGAACCTAAAAGCTAGAACTGTTAAATTCTGTGTGGTCATTTCTTTTCAGTTTGCACAAAGATAGCCAAGAAGAAATTAGAAAATGCTATGTCACTTTTCTCTTATAAAACAGAACAGAATTTTGTCTGGGGAAAAAAAGTATGATATCTAGAAGAATGCCCATGGGTGGAGCTCACCATTCTTGCACCTTTCTCAGACTGAGACTGAAGGTGGGGCTTCAGGATTAGGGAGTGCATTGAAAGAGGCACGTTGGAAATGGGAAGATGTGAAGGTGGCAAAGAGGGCAGCAGGAGGAAGGTTAGATTTCCTTTGGTCTGTGTTTTGGGGCATGCAGGGTGAGCAACCAGACATGTTCGTGGGTTAGCAACCAGGGTAAAATGACAGGAGATGGACAAAAAGTTGAACCATTTAAAGACTAACAAATAGTTGTTTAAAAAGGTACATGCTGTTTTGTTTGATTTTTTTTTTTTTCACTCTTTATAAGCCAGTGTGTCAGAGTACATCTAATCACTTACTATTATGGGAATCAAATATACAAAGTAACAGTTGGTATTTACAAAACAGACAGAAGACTTTGCTTCTGAGAAAAGGTTTATTAGCCACATCAGAAATCATGAACAAAAACTAGTAAACTTGATCTGACAAGCAGACTTGCAAAACATGAACTACTGAATAACAGCAATTTGACTGGCTTGAAATGCTAGTATACACTTAGAGGCACCAAATACTTTAATGTGTGTTTCTGTGTAATCTGAATCCTTCTTACCATGCTGCTTTTATTTCCACAGCCCAATTCAGAAATGTCCTCAGTGTTAATTAAGACATAAGTTATATTATAGTAGACAACTGACCAAGTTAGGGAGCAGTAGAAGCTGTAGTCAGTCACTTCACTGTGCAACAAAGAATTCCTATCAGTAGCCTGTGTCACGCAGCAAAAGGTCCAGAGGTGATGATTACCTTTGCCTCATAAGGACATCATCATGCAACAGACAGGTAAACTCTCCCCATGCAGAACAAACTAACAAAATCTGGTCAAAAGTGTGTTCTGTGAAAACAACTCAGTAAACCTGCACCAAGTATGGGAAGAGATACCAAGAAATATAGATGCTGGGTGAACTTGCTAGGGTTCTTGGGGTTACCCTCTCCAAGTGGTTGATTTGTTCCAACAGCTTAATGTTTAGATATCAAACAGTCAATCCAGATATATCTATATATAGATAATATCAAACAGTATCTAGAAATAATACTTTGCAACCTTTGTCAATGTATATCTTCTACAAAATGCTGAGCTGCCTTAAGATAAGACAAAAGGTATACAACTTATTTCTTGCTCAAAAGAGAGGCCAGTGTGACTCTCAACCTACTCCTCTGTCCTTTGGACAGAAAGCAACCGTGGTTTGACTGCTTTGGACCTGTATGTGTACTGTGTGTTGACTCTGGTGATGCTCAGAAGAAAAATGAAATGAGAAATTGCTGAGGTTCATGTCTTTTCTTCCATTAAGACAGTAGTCGGGATCTCTCTTTACTTTGAGACTGCTTATTATCATGAAGTACAGGGACGTTCATGTCTTGGAAATTCCTACCCCTCTTCTGTGTTGGGCTATACCAGCCTAGTAAGACCGACAGTTCCCAGTGACTCCCTCAAGTTTGATTTCCTTGGGTAGTCAGAGTGAAAATGGTTTTTGGCTTTCTGGAGTTCCATAAGTAAGTTATGACTGACAGTGTTTTCTGATAAACAAACTAACGTAAATAAATGTTGCTAACTACTCTCAGATTTTGAAAGTCCACTTTCTTATCTTTGTTAACTTATTTTCATTTCTCTGGGATCAAAGTAGAATCTCTTTCTGTGTAGTGAGGTGTTGGGTTTTCGGGTTTTTTTACCCCCAAGATAGTCAATACCATTAATGTAAAACAGGCTTTTTTTTATGGTTCTATTGTTAGCCTCCTTCTGACAGAAGTAAAAAACAGTCGACACTCAATAGTCATAATTGCTATGAAGTGACACCAACAGACAAATGTACTGCAAAGCTTCGTGCTAACATGCTGGCTAGTCAGTACTAAATGTGTTTACTTTTCAGAGTTATTGTCACCTTTAGCTGTCCAGAAGGGAAAAAAAATAGCTGTTAGCAGAAGTAATTTTCAAGGATGTAATAATTAAGAGGAGGGGAGTGTCAATTTGTTCAAATAGGTTTCAATATATGCTATTTTTTTAAATATTATCTACTACTCTGGCAAATTAATCCTCTAAAATAAAGCTTTCTGTATTGAACATGGCTGATTCAATGGTTATTTCCTATGAAGATGATCATAAATGGGAATGCTGGTGAACATGCAACTTAGGGTTTCCAGTACAGAAACAGCTGTTAGCATTGAGGTGTTGTGTATACTCTGTCAGTGAGGGTTTATTGCTGCCCTGGGTGAGCCATTTTGGCATTCCAGGATGTGCAGCTTAATAGCTGCCCAATATTTAAACAGGGGGAACAGCTTGGATTTCAGGCCCCGAAAGCTCTAACATTCCTTTCTTGCATAGTCCCAGAGGGCCATGTGGTGCCTTTAATTGGGAACAAGTAAGCATTAGTCTGGTGGCTTGAGCAATTCAGGAGATGAAATGAGACAGAAGTTGTCTCTGCAGGTGGGTTAACAGCTGCTGCCAAGTGCCTCTCTATCTTACTATCTCAGAGCAAGCCTCAGAGATGAGCCTGAATAATTTCCAGTGTCATATAAAGACTGGAAAGCAGCAGGAGAGATTTGTTCTGATTCTTGTGAAAAAGATTGATGTAGTATTTGTTTTGGAAGACTTGAAGCTGAGAGAGAAATTCTTTTTTGTTTCTCCAGTCATTTAAAGTCTGAAAGTAGGTATGCAAATTCCAGCTTTTTTAAAAGTGTAGTTGTAAGCGATAAGCAGTTAACCCTCTCAATGCAACTACCTATAATTTAGCTATCAATTAACTTTGTCTTAGTGCCTCACAAACTGTTACAAATAAGTAGGACAATCTGTCTGGAACAAGTAGCTTGGAAATGTAATTACCTGACTTATTTGCAGATGAATGTTTTTGACAGAAGCTTTAAGGAGGGGGAGAAGGATATCATGTGGAAATAGCTCTGACAAAAATAAAACTACTTCTCCCAGTGCAGTCCTATTCAAAGATGAGGACCCTGTTACTCCTTCCCCCTTTTTATCTGTAGATTCACCATGCTACTACTGCTGAGGATAAATCCTAAACATGAGTTTGCCATAATTAGCAAACAGGAGAGCAAGAAGAGAAATTATCATGTATTAAGTAGAAGATAAAGGAGATTTCTTTGGGAAAGAGAACCAACAAACTCTTTAGTGTTTAGCTGAGTTACCTTCTCTCTTCAAATGTTTCATGGCAAACTGACTTTTCCAATTCACTTTTGCACATCTCAGTAATTGAAAGAGGAATGCATTTTCCCTTCAGCTGCATACTGGAGGCTCATGCATCAACAGGCCCTTTTTGTAAGTGCTTATCTGTGACTGTACGAAAGAGGTTTGCTATCTAAAAATCCATAAAAAGCAGATCAAATATGTGTCATCTGTGCAACTGAATCCTGAGCTCTGATCTAGCTGCCTTTTGTGAGCTAACGAGGGTCACTGTGGGTCAAGTCTTGAATGGAAACTTCCAGGAAAAATAAAAGTGTAGTAGGAAGTACCCTTTAGTGCATCCGTAAGTGGTGCTTGCCCTTTGACTCAGTGATACAATATAACTTGAAAGATACTTATAACAGTTTATGCAATCTTCTGGTTTGGTGTCTGAACAGATCAGTGGCTTTTAGAGCACAGAACAACAGCTTCACTCTGGAAGGTCTGGCCTAATGCAGTGAAAGGCATCTAAATACGTGGTATTTCTAATGGGTGAAAACACAAGCTGGGGAAATAAAAACCTGTTTAATCTCTTTAAAAACAAACCAGCTAGATGAAGAGATGGTCTTCTTTCTTAATTTATCATTGGTGAAAATATATTTATACAAATAAGAAGTAAATCATGGAACATATTTTTTGGAGAAGCCGTAAAACCTACAACAGCAAGTGGATTAAGGAGCAATACAGTAGCTTCATCAAGAAATTCATTAGTGGCAATAACATATGAGACTTAGGCAGTCTTCAGATCATGAAGTGCTAGTTTGCCAACACCTGGAGCGTACACCAGGAGAAGGATCATTCTGTGCATGCCTTACTTCCCAAGCAGGCTTTCCTCAGCCCCAACTCTGCAATAAGTTAAATTCAGGGGATATTTTCCTAATCCCAGCCATTCTTAGAATAATAAGCACATACAACAGAAAGGCTGTTTATAAAGCAGGACAAACTTTGTTTTGTTAGTCCATAGTTTTGACTAAAACAAGGAATTATGAAGAGCTGGGAATTTGGGGACTGATGCTAGAAAAAGGGAAGGGAAGAAAACAGAGGGGCAAAGGACAGTGTGTCAGGGAAGGCTTTAAGGTCTGTCAATAAAACTTTATATAATCACAAATCCACTGACACCAGATAAAACTATGCTCACTTAACTTTTTTCATAGAATGGATCTATTTTTTTTGAAGCTTTAGTGAATGTGTTTTTTTCAAATCCTGTTGCTGAAGTGTTCAGTAATCTGAGTTCATAACCATGGTGTCCTGTAAATGCACCAGATTACCAGCTGACAAGGACCTGGACCAAGACCCAGGTTACACTCTGTAAATTCAGTCAAATGGGAGTGCTATTCTGTGTCTGAAGAAGCAAGATAACTAAGAAGTATTCTCTTTTGTTCTTCCCTGGTAAGTGTATCCAGACCACTTAAAATTTCCTGGTACCTTGAGAGAATTGCAGTGTAGAGCATAAGATTTTCATCATGTTGCAGTGATACCGAGCCAGCCCAAGTATTGTAGAGAAACTGACAAAAAAAACCCCTGAATCAAAAAACCCCAATTGAATGAAAGGCTTGTACCTCTGTTTAGAAAAAATATGTTTCACCCTGATTTCATCTGTTTTTCATCCTTTGCATGCTAGACTTATTCTTTCTCTTGATGGACACATTTTCAAAGTTTTAATTTAAAATTTCTTCAGTCTTTTTGGATTCAAAATAATGTATGCTGAAGTGAAAAACTGTGCATTGTGAGGACAAACACTTTGAAATTAAAACCTTGAGATTTAAGCCAATCCAAGAAATTAAGCATTCCAGCAGTTTTGTGAAAAGTGCAAGTTCTGTATTATGATCAAAAGCTCTGGAATAACTCAATCCTATCTTTAAGCAGTCTTTCAAAATAGTTTTCTAATTTGGGCTGAATATTCTTATTCAAAATGAAATTTTTAGAACTTCTTACCACCACCACCTTCAACATGTGAATGAATTAATGAAGCAGCTTCTGGTTTTCATACAAAATATACTTTTAAACCATTTTTATTTTTTGAATATACATGCTAGCCCTGAATTTTGTCCATGGCAATCTTTTCTCTCTCGTCTCCTGCATCTCCCTGTGGGTATTAATATGAATAATTGACCAGCACAAATAACCCATCCATTAGTAAAGGACTTTTGGTCTATAAAGCAGACTTACTTTTCCCTTGGCAGTATTTAGGAGTGCACAGAGAGCATCAGAAGCACTGATCATGTATTTACAGAGCTGTAAGTGCAGAGTGAAGTTTTATAGTAAGTCGGCAGGAGCTCTCCCCATGCAGTCCCTCTGAACTGCTGTGGCTGCAAGATGATACAGTTTACCTCCAGGAGAGCAGGAGTGGAAGTTATCTGTACTCCTCAGACTGAAGTAGCTTCCTGGTGATGATGTGTAGAGGTGAACGTGGCATAATTGCCTGCTCTGCTTCTGCAAATAAATGCAGTGGGTAATGATACGGGGGGAGAGCTGCTTCTGTAAACCTTCATTTTAAACACAACTGCTTGGAAGCAAAGTTACCTGCAAAGAAAAAGCTTCTGGGGGCTTACCAAATGAAAGCAGAGTTTTGTTGCCTAAGTAGTGTTTGACAGTGAATTCTTATTGTTTCTTCAGAAGATAAATCTAAACTTTTAATTAAGATGGTGTGTCCTTGCACTCTGAGGCTTCCAAATAGGGGTGTTCAGTATCTGCCAAGGGAGGTGAAAAAGAAACTCGTTTAACAAAGGCTTTGTGTTAAATGAGATACAGAAACTGACCCAAAGAACCTCTCAAGCAGACCAGTTTCACTTAACTGCTATTGAGAAAACTATGTTAAGTAAGGATGGAGTCCAAAGGACACAGTGCTGTGGAAGGGGATGGAAGAGGAAAAGGTGTCTAACCATAGAGTCTGTAGAGTTTTTAATGCATTTTGTCAACTCATATATGCACAATTCTTGACCAGTATCAGTAGGTGAAAGGTGGTGATACAGCTCTCTAAACCTACCAGCCTAACTTTTCATGGACCTTTTTTAGGTTTTACTTTGGTTTTCACTCTCTTTCCACAGCTTCTATTGCTCATACATAATGCTGGTGAAGAAGGAGGTCTTTCATTTGAGGAAATGAGTACAGTGAAAAAAGCACTAGATAAGGCACGAGAGGAGAATTCTCTTCCTTTTTAAAGTTGGCCACTGAGTTGTTGAATATTTGGTACCTCCCAAGGAGAGGAAGGTATGCCTGCATTTTTAAAGCCAGAGGGTTGTCTCACACTGTGCTTTTCATCAACACTATGTTTATAAAAGAGTTAGTCATCTCTGCCACTACTCCAGGAGAGAAAAACTGTCATGAAATAGTAAATGAAATTTTGATAGCCTTTTTGGCCCTATATTCAGATATCTCTGCTTTAATCATGGAAGAGTGGGCATTTAATTATGCCCAGAAGTACTTGCATAATATTTGAGTGTTTTTAAGGAAGGATAGCACTTGACATAAGCAAACTGTAATTTTAAATCCTGTGCTTGGGACAAGGCATATATATATATGTATTTGAAGAAATATGATTTTCTGACATATGTGTATGTTTGTTTTTAGACATGCATGCACTCTGTCAGAGGCTGTGAAAAAAAGTTGATTTAGTACATCACGTAGGACAGTTGTGCACATGGTTAATCTGTTAACACCTGTGTGGGTTTTTTTAACTCTTATTTTTGATGAGGAATCAGGACCTCTGATGGTACATTTGGTACTGTTCTCTCTGTGAGTATTGAAGCCCTAAAAAAAGAGAGGATTTAAACAGAAATGTTGCCACAGTAGAGTTAGCAGGAGAAGCTATGAAGTGACACATTTAAGACACTAATTTTCTCTGTGGTTTTCTCAGATGATGGGGTCCTGTAATGATTTCGGTGGAGGGGAGTTAACAACTGCCATCTTGTCTTAGTGGGTGACCATATCAGAGCTGATTCCTCAGGCACTGTAAATTAGTGTATGGAGAAGAATGAGGTGCAGAAGATGATGGTGTTTGTCATTCCTGATGCACAGCAGACAATGTTTAAATCACAGTTTGATGATGGAACTAAGAAATTTATTTTCTCTGTGTCTGTGTTTGTGGTTTTGATAACTTTCAGCATTACACAGTTTGAACTATAACTCTCTTACTGTTTCTACTGTACATAAACTCCAAAATTCTTCATTTGTTCACTGCTACAGAAACAGCAGGAGTCATATGGAAATGTCTTGGAGAAGAACTTTGCATTCTAGTTCTTTGCATACCAGAAAACTTATATACTAGGAAGACTTCTTATGTCCCCTGCTAAATTTACATGTCCACTGGTATCATAAAGAATTGCAACTTCAATATGCATGCTCGATTGTGTATATTACAGTTCATTAACCAGCTCTCAGGCTGACTAATTGTGCCAGATGGTATAATTTCTGTGTGTACTTGACTTGCCATGAGTTGTTACTATCTTGGTTCTAATATTTATCTGTAGTAAGTGGGTGTGGAGAAAAGGACTTGTAATTCATAAGCACCTATACTGAAAAGACCAATTGCAGATGGAAACAATTCAATGAGTTGTGATTCCAGATGTATCAATAGGAATATGAACACTCAGCATCCATCAGGGGAACTACCAAATAAAATTACAACCTTCAAAAGCTTCTAATAAGCCTTTGAGCATGCTGGTTTGGAGGGAGGTCTATGAACATGCTTTTAGGGCTTACAGGAGCCAGAAAATCACGTTCCAATGTGAGTTCACTTTAATGACGAACCTCTAAAATATATAGTTGAGTTTTATTTTGTGTTTGCACAAAGATATATTACACCCTATTTTGCTCTTTCATCTGAGGAGCGCTGCTCCTTAGCACTTGGGAAATTTGTCCCCTCCTGCTCACCCATTTTTCCCCAAGCTGACGTGTAAATTTAGTCAGGATGATCATTAGATTGCTTTCCTTAGAGACTCAGTAGAACATTGTGTGTACCCTCCTGACTCTTGGATGAGAAGTGTTTTATTTATCTAGGTAATTTGTCATAACAGGTAAACAAGTCAAATCAATCCCAACAAAATTTCACAGGGCAGTGAGTGGAACCACTTCATTCAGCCTGAATTTAATGGAAGAGGTGACTTGCAAAACCTGGTGGGGCACTTCTGTTGGAATTATCCTTCCAGTGATCTTCACACAATTTAGAGGCTGTGATTTCAGAGGGAAAGAATGATTACTCGAAGGGTTCCTTCTGTCAGTCTATTTTGTTCAGAAAAAAATAATTGGAGCTGGGGAAAAAAACCTTCAGTGCAGAGAAGGCTAAACCAGCAGAACATGCCTCTATTTCTTCAAGCCTCCTTCATGTCCATTTGGATTATGGAACTTTATACCCATTTTATGAAACATCTGTTCATATTGCATAGAATATACTTAACTGTGTGAAATTTGCAGAAATCCAATACTTTATGCTCTTAGCATTCCTCCATAGGTTGTTTCTTTAACTACATGTCACAGAGTTAAAATAGGTTTTGAAGCTGAAGAGGTAGATAAATTTAGAGGCCAAGTTAATACACCTCTGAAGAAACTGCAGATGCTTAGGATACGTATTGAATAATCATAAAGATAAGCACAAGAAAAGGGAAAGATCCTGATCTGTAATGGGATTAATTTTTAACAGACACAAATAGTCTTTGATTGTGATAGTAACACAAACCACAAACTGCTGTACAACCTCATTTTTTCACAGAGAAATCAGGGTTGCAAGGAAAGAAAACCAGTCTAAAATAAAAACTAAACTTATTTTGCTTTCCGATGCCTAACACAACCACTTACGTAGTCAATAACTGCCAGAAAAATAGTTTTTACAAAAGACATATTAATAAGCAAATCTTCCTGTGAGCTACTTTAATTTTGTCACAGCACTTATCTTTTAATTTTAGTGGTAATTAAATCCCTTCTCTTGTGCATCTGAACAGAAACAGCGCAGTCTTAACAGCTTCTCGAAACATGTTGTACTTTTCTTTTTTTTTCTTTTTCGGCAACAGGCGAGGCAGGATAATTTAATTTATTTAAAAAATGTGGTTTGGAGTTGTGTACTTGGGAGGCTTGTGTGCCTGTTGCTAGGTTTGCCTTTCAGTGCTATGGCAACCGCCGAGAAGTGGGGCGCAGCGGGAGATGGCGGCCGCGCTGTGCATCCCAGAGGACTCGGTGTCCTTGGGGTTAGCAGACAGTCCCTGCGCCAAGGGGTTTGAGTGCAGATGAGTGTTTTTAAGATCCTGTGGCTTCAGACCCACCTGTCAGTCTTGTTCTCACTTTCCCCAAGGACCGAAACTGGCAGCAGAACCTAAGCGGCAGCAGCAGCTCTGGGTGTCTTTTCAGTGGAAAAAGAAAACACACGGGCAGGGAGCAAGAGCTGGGCAGGATTTTTTAAACTTGCCAGGACAATGCACAACCTCACCCATCAGCAGCTTGAATTATCCAGAAATATGTCCAAACATAACTCATGGTATTTGCATGAGATGCCTGGATAACTATCAATATTTATTGAAAATGTTAATTAGTGGCCTTCTGGCTGGTTGATGTGTTTATTTTTCTGAGTGCAATCATTTTCTGTGAAAAACTGTGTTCTTGCAAACTGTCGCTTGACAAAACAGCAGTCTGAGCTTGAGTAACTCTGCGTGAATAAGGGATAGTGAGTTTGAGCTCACAGCTCTGGGATTCACCTGCTACCAGGGGAGCAGTCACCCTGCTTCTCTCCTAACTTTGATGTTTGACTTGGACATGCTTTGATTTGCGTACCTCACTCCCTTAGCTTTGAGCTTGGGATTGCATGTGACCTCATGCTGTCGGTAAATGTTTACAGGCATACCATTCCCAAAGGAAGTGTGGTTTCACCCAGACTGAAAAAGCATGTCTGCTGTGGTTCCCGTGCTTGTCTTTGCCTGGCAGCCTAATCACTGTGGGGCTTTTCTCTGCTTGCCATTGCCAAGTTTAAAGTATAGACCCTTCTCTGGTGACGTTCAGCAAGGTGCAGTCACCCCAAGATCTTGCCTGGCTGGAGTGGGGGACGTGACTGCAAGTGGTTGCTGCAGGGAAAGGATTGCAAGATGTGGGGCAGGGGGTGTTAGACACCCTTCACAACCCCTCTGTGAAGGTTTTTAATTTAGTGGCTGTAATTCTTGGCTGAGGATGGATGAGTGCATTTATAACTGTCGTTGCTCCTCACTTTTTTCCTTTTGTGTGTGATTTTGGAAGATGAGGAGCAGAAACTGATCTGTTAATTTTTTGGGTTTGTTTGGTTTTTTAATTATATATAACTTGATTTTTTAAAGTCACAGATACTGCAAGCACTGGATTCTGTGATGTTTTTTCACTTGGAAGTAAACACAGGTGTTTTACTTATTTAAGGTATGTGTCCCCATATGGAAGAGGTTTCAAATGGATGCTGCAGTAATCTGATTTGAAGCTTTCTAGTTACTCAGTATTATTTTTGTTCATAGATTGAAAAATAACCCACAACTTCATTTGACTAGTTACTGTGTAGTGTAAGCTACCAGGTTTGTATTTTCCAGTACCTTTCTAGATATTAGTTCACAGCAGAACTTCAGTTTCTGAAATGCTTGCAAAACATGAGTGGTTTGGGTTTTCATTTTTTGTCTTAGTGTAGTCGTATGCTTACGCCTGGAACAACAGGCTTGAATTTTTTTAACTGGATTTGTCTACATGTAGTCATGACACTTGCAAACCCACAATGTATCCAGCAGCTAACTTCCAAACCATGAGGAGGACAAGTGTTCTGTTACTTAGTGTCAAAAACTAATATATATCATTACTTTTGCAATTGAATATTCATCTTTGGGCCAATTAGCTGACAGTGTCACAGCCCTTATTTCAGTTTTCTTTTCTTTTTGTCCCTTCTACTTTTCAAGATTTTCTAGTCACTGTGATAGTTGTGACAGGGCCAGGAGATGTAACCTAGAAACAAGTTTTTCCTCCCTATGAGGCTGCTGGTTGGCACAAGGTGCAGCACCAGGTGTATAGCATTGCTGCCTCTGGTTATTGGGCATTTACTGACTCAGCAAATTAGCTCAGATGAGCTAATGCTGAGTTACTGATGAAGGAACAATGTCTTCACCCCGTTACGTTTCAGTCACTTGCAGGACATGTTAATCTGTTGTCAGTACACAGCTGGGTCAAACCCCAGGAAGCTGATGGCAGCACTTGCTGTGTGTGGGGACGAGGGCAAAAGCAGCAGTACCAGCAGTGGTAGCAGGTTACTGAGTGTTGACAGGAGCACTAGGCTTGCAGTGAAGGCCTGAGGGTGACTGACACCCTCAGGCTGCATGTGGGGAGTGACCAGGTGGCAGCAAGGACAGACAGCTGCTGGAGGACACCAAGACACAGGGGGACTGCAGCTTTGACAGCCAGATCACCCATCACTGATCATAATCCCCTGCAGGGATCTGGAGCAAGGATGACAGGCAGCCACATCCTCTGTGTCCCCTTGTGGTACTGGTACATGCTGGGACTGAGGAAGCTACCCAGATGGAGTTTCCAAGGGACCATGCAGCTCTCTAGGTCTCCAGCTGCATGATTTGCCCAGGGTATCTGCTGATGCCCAAGGTCAACAGCAAGAATGTCTATGGGAGGTGGGTCAGGTGGAAGAGCTCTGCTCTGCTTAGTGACCAAGGTGTGGGATGAAGTGGGCAGGTTGAGGAGCAATCTGCTCCAAGAAGGGGGCTGACTGATTGAACCATGATGCCCTCTATGGAACAGAAATGTTAACTAGGTACATAGCCTGGCAAGAGGTATCCTGCACTCTCTGACCACCAGGTAGAAGATGAAGGGAAATGAGTTCTCTACTGGGGACAGGGAGAGAACCTGCTCCTTGTCTACCTTGTCCTCCCATGTGGCTTTGTGCAACAGATATCAGGCTCTGGAGCTGGATGGACTGGGACATGATGAGATTGAAGATGATCCACCCACTCCTGGAGAGTCACCAAGGTCAAGTCAACCTATTCACTATGTTGAGAAATACACTCAGTGCAGGTAGCTTGATTTGCAAGCTGCAGATTGAGCTCTGGATGGTGGAAGCCCCAGATAAGAGGCTGTGAGCTGCCAATTCTTTGCATAACAAAGGGCATGGGGACCTGTGGCACCAACCAGGTGATGGACACTCAGACACAGCAGGAGTTTCCAACCCCCAGACTTTACTGTGTTTAGACTGGAAGGGTATAAAAGCCCAAGGTTTCCTTTGTTTGGGGTCACTCCTCAAAGGCACAAAGCTCGAGCTGTTATTTTATTATTTAGTTACTGCACCAGGATTAAATTATTTGAAGGATCTAGGCTCTAAGACTGCAGTGGGAAACCTGCTTTGGCTCTGTGAGCGTGTGGTGTGTAGCTGAGAAAGGGCTTCAGTTCCAGCTCAGGTACTGAGTGTGACTGCCAGAGTGTCTCCTGGATGGTCAGACAGGGAAGTTTCATTAACAACCACATCATGATTGTATCCATGAAGAAAATAATGACAATTTATTGTTATAGGGTACTCCCTTCTGAGAGGAGCAGTGGGCCCAACCTGCTGACCAGACCTGCCTTTAAGAGAAGCTTGTTTCTTCTCTGGGGCTTAGGTTAAAGATATTACCTGGAGACTTCCTGGCCTGATATATGCTTTTTCGTAAGTGTACCCATGAAGTTGTAAGGAGGAGTTCAAGGGTGATCAAAAGAGACTTCACAGCCTTGGAGAGATTGGAAAAGTGATTGGAAATGCAGGTTGTATTTTTCTCCATCCTCCCAATTGTAGGGAATGACACTGAAAGAAACCAGGCAGATCTAGCTTATCAGTGCCTGGATCCTGAGGGATGGTGTGCTGATGCAAGCTTTCATACTGCACCACGATGCACTGAGTACACTGGAGCGCATCTGAAATGTTTGTATGCGAAGGCAGGCTGTATGTGGAATAAACAAGAGGAGATGGTAGCTTTTTCTCAGTCCCAGAGCTAAAACATCACTGTCATAAGTAAGACTTACTGGGAAGGGTCCACTGATTGGAGTGCTGTGGTGTTTATAGGCTCCTCAGGGTGGGGGGCAGGCAAGGAGGAGGGGTAGTGCTGTATGTAAAGAAGAGGTTGGACTGTACAGCACCTGCAGTTAGGGATGATGTAGTCAAGAACCTCTGGGTAAGGACAAGTAGAAAAACTAATGAAGCAAATGTGAGAGTCTACCATAGATAGGTCAACCAGCATGGTAACACCAATGTATTATTCTAGAAGGAATTAAGGGAAATTACTACAAGAGTCATCCCTGTCCTTATGGGCAATCTCCACAGGTATTAATTGGGACTATCATACAGCAGACACTAACAGGTTTAGGAAAATCCTAAAGCCCTTTGAAGAAAACTTTTTGATACAGATACCAAGGGAACTGACTAGGAAAGATGCTTTATTGAACCTGTTGTTGATCTACAGGTAAAGTGATGGTTGGTGTTTGTCTTGGCCATAGTTATCATGAAAGGGTAGAGTTTAAAATTTTTGGTGATATATATATATATATGTGTATAAAAATCCCTTGTTAGCAGAGCTAACATCTTTGGCTTTTGGGACAGCAGACTGTAGGCTACTCAAGGGTCTAGTTAGAAAGGTCTATTCAGAATTTGCTTTAGAAGGAATCAGGGTCCATAGATGCTGGTCAATGTTTAAGACTGCAGCAGCAAATAATTCAGTGCATCAAAGTGTATGGACTTTGGTAGTCAGGTCAGGTTACACAGGAGGACAACAGATGCAGCTCACTACTGCAGGGAGAAAATTCATACAGCTAAAGTGAACTGGAGTTGAACCTGGGCAGTAGGGTGGAGGATCACAAAAAGGCTCTAATTATGTTAACAGCAAGATGGAGGACTCAATAAACATTGGTCTGTTACTTGATGAGGTTGATTACCTCACAAGTAGGGATGGAGATAAAGCAGAGTGTACTGAAAGAGTTGTCAAGGTTGTTTTGAGACCTGTCTCATTTATAAATAGTCTGGGGAATCTGGACAGGTCCTGGTTAACCTGAAGCAGGTAAATTATTCCAATTTTTGAGAAAGGCAAGAAGGAAGACCCTGGTTGTTGTAGGCACTTTGTGGTGCCTGGTAAAACTATGGAGAAGATAGTTATGGGAGTTAGTGGAAAGTGCTTGGAAAGCAATGCATCCATCAAAGCCAATGGGGCCTCATGAAGGTAAAGTCATAGGCTACTAATTTAATGTCCTCTTAAGAGAGAAGGTTACCTACCTAGTGGACAAAAAGAAGATAGTGAATATGTTGGTGTTTTGTTTTGGTTGCTTGCTTGTATTTTTATTTTAAGAAAGCTTTTGATACTGTCTCTCACAGTGTCCTTCTGGACAAGCGATGGATGAACAACTGACTGAAAGACTGGGCTCAAAGTATTGTAGCATAGAGGTTAACATTTAGTCAGTGATGAGTGGTGTTCACCACAGCTCAATTTTAGGACCAGTTTTCTTCAGTGTTTTTATTAGTGACTTGGACATAGGAGTCAAGTGCACACTAAGAAGTTTGACAACATTACTAAATTATGAACTGTTAACTCCCTCAGGGTTAGAGCAGCCTAACACAGAGATCTTCGTAGACTGGAGCATTGGGAAAACCCCACCACATGAAATTTAACACAGATCAGTACCAGGCTCTGCACCTGAGGTGGTATCAACCTTGTTCCCCTGGACTGGGGGACAAGAGGCTGGAATGTTGCCCTGCAGGTAGGGATGCAGGGCTTTTGGTTGACAGTAAGATCAATATGAGTCAACAGTGTGCCCTGGTGGCTGAAAGGACCTACCCTACCCTGCGGTGCATCAGACACATCATTAGCTAAGCTGTCAGAAGTGATTGTCCCACCACTGATGAACCTCTCCTCAAGTACTGTGTGCAGTTTTTGGCTACGCAGTATGGGAGAGAGAGAAAAATGTTAGAATATATCCAAAGAAGAGCAACCAAGATGGTAAAAGATGGATGATTTATGAGGAGTGGCAGAGGACACAAGGTTTACTTTCTGTAGAGAAGAGGAAGCTGAGTTATGATCTAGTTGTTTTCTACCACTTGCTCATGAGAGGGAGCTGAAGGGGAAATGCCCATATCTCCTCTCTAGTGTGTGGTGATAGGATGCCAGGGAATGGCTTAGAGCTGCATTGGGGAAGTTCAGATGGGATATTAAGGCTACTGAAAGAGTGCTCAAGCACTGGAACAAACTCCTCAGGGAAGTGATCAAGTCTGTAAGCCTTGGAAAATGCTCTTAAATATGTGGCTTAACTTTTATATTACCTCGTGTGTAGCCAGGAGTAGGACTCAATGATCCCTGTGGGTCCCTTCCAAGCCAGGATATTCTATATACTTATTTCCCTCTTCTAGCTGAAAGAACGTGAGCATTATGATATTTATATAGTAGTGTAAATTATATTTGTTTGTTTTCTCCACATGCTTATATTTGTGAGGCAAGGAAGCTCCATTCCACATTGCTAATATTTGTAATGCCATGGAAATGAAAGATCTGGCTTCTAAGTTTTCTCACGGTAGTTTTCAACATGTTATTTCTTCTCTTACCCTCTGCCACTGCTTAAAAGAATAAAATCTGTTAACAACAGGCATATGTGACCAACAGCTCCTCCTACTTCAAATCTGTCTTTAAGCTTCACTTTTTGGGAGTCCATCCTACATTAACCTTCTGCTAGGGTTTATATCAAACCAAAAATGCAGTAACTATGGTGCTTTGCAAACGTGTGTGTCTGTGAAATTGTGAACTTGTGCGTTTGCTAGTCTGTTGATAAGGTATGGCTGAAATCTACTGGCAAAAGTACAAATGTAGGTTCTCTGAAAATTGAATGAACAGTTACTTGGAAATGCACAAATAATTGAACTTTCATCCATTTAGGAAATAAAGCATTCTGATTCACCTGATATTTTAGAATAAAGTGAGATCTTTAAGTTCTGAGGATTCAATCCTGAGGATTCATGATATAGGACAAATAAAAGACAGTGCCAAATGAATCAGTGGCTTAACCAAAGAAACAAATGTGGTCTTTGATTGTTTAAATTCGCCCCTCTTTCACATAGGGTTTTAGAGAAGCTTTGATTTACTTCATTACAGGAAGGTTAACACTGCTTTCTCTAATACTGGCTTTTAGAATTCTACTCAGGTATGTGTATTTGAGGTTTTTGTGTTGATAACTATAGACTGCTTCATTCATTCTGGTCCATTTTCAAGGCTGTACCTCTCTATCACGTATGTCAAACATCTGTGTGTCTGGAGGGATCTCCATCACTCTGAGGGATTTTTTTTTTTCTTTTTTTTTAAGCAGAATATCTGAAAGGAAAAAGGATGCTGAAAGCTAAGAAAGAAAATAAAAGATTTAAAAAGAAGCAGCATACCTGCAGGCTATTTCTGACTGATAAGAATTCAACTGGCTGTGCTTTTTTCCAAGTGAGTGGCCAAATGAAGCTTTGCTGTTTGACATTCTCCCCTGCCTCTCCACCTGTGCCACACAAAGACTTTTAGTCTCCATCCTCTGAATAAAATCTATTTCTAGGTCAGGCACACCTCACGTTGAAAAGGGAGACATTTGGCAGGGACGAAGGAAGGTTCAGAGCTCTTTTACTCCCAGACATAAGTTTAATGGAGTAGGATCTGTTTATTATGGACAGAAAACTAATGATAACTATTTCCTTTTTAAAGTAAATGCTACTCCTCACCTTGAAATATTAGAAAGTTATTGAATATTTTCTTGATAGTAGGATGAAGGCTCCTCTAACCTGGTTGTGCTCTTACACATATTCAGGAGAACAAGAAAAAGGTATCTTGCAGGGTACTGAACGCTCAAACTTATCTTCTGCAGGAGGAAAATCATACTGTGTGAGCTGATAAAAGAAGAGTAAACCCTGAACAGTTAGAAGGCAACCCAATGTACAGCATTATGGGGTTCAACTCTGATAGCAGCATAAGACTCATTGTAATTCACTGACATCTAAAACCATTTTAAAAAAAAAAACACACATGTAACCAGAAGTCACTACTATGTTAAAATTGTTTTTTTATTTTATTTTTTACTAGGCTCACATAGCAAAGAGAAAGGAGAATTCTACATAGAATCATAGAATGGTTTGAATTGGAAGTCTCCTAGAAGATGATTTAGTTCTAACCCTCCTGTCATGGGCAAGGACACCTTTGGCTAGATTAGAGACAAAGATGCTCAGAGCTCTATCCAACCTGGCCTCAAACACTTCCAAAGAAGGGGCATCCAGTGCCTCATATGCAAATGAATTAATATTCTCATATTCCAGATAGGTGTCCCAATAAAAGGCAAACTGCAAAGAAGGCTGTGAACCTCAGCTCTTGTTTTTCCTTCCCACTCTATCTTCATGCTGCATATTCTGTCTTCACCACAGCCTGGTGCTACACATGGTGCCATCCAAGTAGCGTTTAACTCCGATTCACTTTTCTTCTCTGTAAGAGATCAGGGTTGCAATTGCTCCAATATCTTTTAGTCAGGTTTAAAATGGACATAAGAGCAGTACCCACAACAGGGAAGATTGATTTATTTATTTAAGAAATCACACTGGTAATACCTGTTACAAAGTGATGTTCTTTCCTGGCTCAGCGAGGAAGAGAGTCCTGATTCTTGTGCCAAAGGCTGAGTGTAACTCTTTCAAGAAATTAGGAGGTTGGCTTAATATGTTTGTTTGGTGTATGGGGGAAGGGAAGTGAAACTGAGGAGAGGAAATGTTTCAGTCATTTTTTTTTGTGTTTGTTTTGGAGTCTCTTTTACATGTAACTAATACTCTAGGGCTCAAGTTTGTCTTTTTGTCTTTCAGACTCAGTGAAAATAATAAATCAGTTCTGATAATTCACCAAATGGTGAAGCGTTACTTGAGAGGATTCTTTTATTTTTTTCCCAATCTGGATCAAGCAAGGCTTTTTCCTACAGACATTTTGTATGGACAGACGTAGTTATATTTCAGTTAGTACAGGTTCACTGATCATAGGATTCTTTATTTTGTTCGATCAACTGTATAAAATGCAACAGTTGGAGTTGTAGTTTTCTTGAAAAACAGGGAGGGTGATTGAAGTAGAAAAAGGAATCATTTATCTTGTGAACCTTCTAAAGGATACAAAAGGACTTTTCTTCAAATATAAAAATTATGCTCTGCTAGGGTAAGATGCTTCAAATGCAAGGGGGTTGAGGTGCACTTTGTTCAACAGTGAGGACTAGACATAGTTTGGGCCTATTTAAAGTAAATGGTTCAGAACCATATCAGGGACCCAATTCCATGCTGACGTGAATAACAGTCCTACTTTCAAAGTACTCTTTGGTCCTGCTCCCCCTCCCAACTGCTGAATCCTAGAGGCAGTTACAGAAGTTACAGGCAATGTGCTGTTCTGACTTTTACATTTCAAGACAGACACAGGGGATTTAATTGCTGCTCTTGTAAGTAGTCAAAATGACAAAGGGAATGTAGCAGTTGCCATGCCAAAGAGACGGAAAAGCTTTGGGCTCTGCTCTAGTTGGAAGCAGAGACATCTCTGGTGGGCTATGACTCAGGCTTATAAAGTTCGTGAAGGCAAGAGATGAACTCTTATTCACTAAATCTCACCACAGAATGGCTAGGAAATTAATTCGAATAGATTTGAAACAGATAAAGCATACTTTAATATGGCGCACAGTGGACTTGTGGAGATTGTGGAGGCAGACGCAATGTGAGCAGGTGCAAAAAAGGATGGACAAACTGTGAGGGATGTTTGTTGCATAAGCAGATAGGGGATAAGTAGGGATATGACTTTAAACATTCATAATCCAGTTTTTATAGGTGTTATGGGAGCACAAGAGCAATGGACTGTAGGGAGTGTTGAGTACCATCTGTCCTCCTGCCACTGGGCAAGGTTCACCATGGGTTTGGCCCAGTGAGGCATTTTTTTGTGTCCATAACATAAGTGAAAAATTTTCATTTCATGATCAGTGTAATTTTTTACCCCTGGGGTGGGAGAGGGGAAGTCTAAGCTGCATTTTCACTTAATTTGTAGTCTCAGCTTGGGCCCCAGCTTGCCTACCTTAGCTGCCATTACACTTCTGAGCTGAAGCTAAGCTGCTGACTTGTGGCTTTGAAATCCCAGGCCCAAGACTGACATCCATTTTAATGTGCAGTACAGACAGAATGGTGAATTGCAGCTGTGGGCAGGGGCTACCTGTCAGCCCTGTACCTGATGCAGTCCTGATGTAATCAAAGCCAGGCTTGATGACTTCTTTGTCTCCTACCCTTTTACTGGGCAGCAAAGGAAACCTTTGCCTTCCCTCAGCTGAGAGTGGTGCTGCTCGCTGCTCCCCTGCAGCCAAGCAGAGCAGGAGGAGGAGAAAGGTCCAGGATTTGGCTGGAAGGCACGGCTGCCTTTGCTACCTCCCAGCTGAGATTTTCTTTTTTGCTTGACTGTGTAAGTGCACAGCTCAGATCTGCTCTCCTGTTTCTTTTAGTCAAATCACAGGGAATAAAGCATGATGACAGAGGAGCTCTTGGGCAAACACCTGCCTCACCTGATGATGATGATAAACACCAGTGACTGCAAGTCTCTGTTGAGACCAATGTCTGCTTGTGTGAGTGCTTTACTGACATGCTAAATTTGATTGGAGTTATTGGTTTGAGGAGGAAGGTTATTGCTGCCAAGAGTAGCTGTCTCTCAACAGACCCAGCCTTGGCATGGGTCCTAATTTGGAGGTAGCATAGGCAAAATAAGTAGACTATCTGATCAAAACTACAGTGTTTACTTAGCTGTTTGAAAACTTTGAGGTGCCAGACTAAAAGATATGCAGAATTTATAGTTTTTAAGATGTCTTAATTTTATTTTTTCTGGGTTTTGTTTTGCTTGTTTTTGTCTTTGTTGTTTGTTTGTTTGTTTAGTTTGGTTTGGTTTTGTTTGTGGTTTTTTTTTTTGTTTGGTTTGGGTTTTTTGAGCTTTTCTTGTGAGGATTGGACACCCGGTGTGACATAACCTGTGTGGAACTTAGCTGGCCAGGGTGTTTTTCCCAGGGCCAAAATGAATCACTCGATCTCCAGATCTGGTCTGAAGAAGGAACTCCGAGTTGCTGTATAGTATAGATGATCCTTTAAATTCTTTCATCCTCATGTGCAGCAGCATAAACATGCTATTTACTTAATTTTAAAATAGTGAGGTGTTGGTGAAGTGTTTGAAAAGTCAAGTTTTTATTATCTCCCATCATTTGTCATTTTTTGACCTGAATAACATCTTCAAATATGATGTGAAAATAATCACCACACAGAATATACCATGTAAATTATGTAAGTGGAAGAACATCATTTGTTCAGGAACTAAAACATCAGGACATAATAGTGATGAAATAAAAAAATATTTTGTTAAAATTGTTTAGAAGTGGAAAAGCTTACCATGGGCTCATATAATAAGGGTGTGGAAATCAATGCTGCTAGGTGTCAAGTTAGGTCTTTGTAGAGTAAAATCAGGAAATTATGCTAATGTGGCTGGACAAGATGAACTGTGGTATTTAGCTACGATAGTAAACTACACAAATGAATGAGTTCATGTGTATACAACATAAGTTATGTATGTTAGGGAGAAATGTTTGGGGTTTTTTTTGTAATTTGTTCTAGTGGACCTCTTTTTGGTTAGCTTTTTCTGAAGCATCTTGTTCTGGACACTTTCAAGCAGGAGAGCAGCGTAAACCAGCCCTTGCTATTTGTTTTTAATTCTGTTTCTTTATTTCACCAGTTTTGCAGAACGTGCTTTCCAGATTTTGGGATGCTCCATCCCTTGGAATGCACAAACCTGTGTTTTGTGGAAATGCAGGTGTTGTGCAAACCATGTTGTACTAAGAGTCATCTGTTTAAGAGACAAATGCACCTGATGCTAACTGAATAAAGCACTGAGAGAAACTCAGGGATTTGGTTGCTATTGGTTGAACTGGAAGGAACTTGAAGGTAGAAATGTTTTGCTACTTATTTCCAGTTCTGAAAGTGCTATTTGCTGCTGCTGTTTGTACGCTGTGCAAGGCTTGGTTGCTGGCTGTGCTTGTGTGCCTTCTGTGATGGCAAGCGAGAGTTGGCCAAGGACAAGGATCTGTCCCTAGGCAACAGAGTTGTTATACTCACAACTAAATTTTATAGAAAAAAGCAATTGACTTATTGGCCCAAAGACACCTTTGCCTATCTGGATGAATTGTTTGTAACTGTTCCAGTTCAAAATGGTCTTGAGATCTGTATGCCATTTATGACACTTTGTTTAAAAACCAAGGTGAAGTCGAAATAACCAAGGCTTCAGGCAGTGGCTGGAACATAGCACTGTGGACTTTGCATTAGAGAATGAATCGTTATAGCTGGTTCTCCTTTCAGGGTTGGTTTCACATTTTAACTTGGGGTGCTTTTGAGGGGGTGCTCAGCTGTCAGATGTTGATATGCACAATCCTAAGTAACTGTTTGTACTGTCTCTGTGTGACAGGGACTCCTGTTCTTTGCCAACTCAACATCCGGCTGAAAATGATTTTGAAATCCTTTTGGTTTTTTTTTTAAGTAACATGAAACTTCAGTTTTCGTTTTCTACTACCCAGCTTAGAAATTAATATCGGTCTGCTGGAAATTAGGAATCAAACAAATAAGAGTATCATTCATATTTTTTTTATAGACAGAGATGACTGATGTTCACTTTTCACTAAGCACTGCCTTAGCAAAGCAGACTAATTTTTGGAGACATTTGTACTTAAAATTGACAAGTTCAGGTTTTGAGTTGGATGCTATCTAGAAAGCCTAGATAGAGCAGTTTTGACATGGTTGTACCCATGTTTTAGAAATTCAAGTATCCAGTATTCACCTGGGAACAAGTCCCAGGAGTTTTGGAGATAGTTGGTGTACTCACACACCAAACAAAGTCTTCCCCTGCGACCTCTGCTCCAGGAGTGAAAAAAACTCTGGAAGTATAAAAAGTACAAAGTTATAAAACTTGGATTGTAATATTCCTCCTTGTAACTTCACCCCTTCAAGTGCTATAATAATATTGATGCAGAGAAAGGGAAGGAGGTTCTGTTGTTTTCAAGTCTTATACACCCAAGACTTTCTACTTGTCTCCTGTTGGCCAGCCACTGGTTTTTGCATATTTTGAACCAACTGTACTCACACTACCCACATGTTCTTTTTTTATCTATAATAGCTTGAGAATTGGAGCTTTTAGGTTGGACTCAGTGATCTCAGAGGTCTTTTTGGATCTAATTGATTCTGTGATTTACTGATAACTGTAGCATTTGCTTGGCATGGGAACTCAGCTGGACAAGTGTTCTATTCTTCATTTTCCTTCAGCCTCCATTTATTCAAAAGTGTTGATATTGAGCCACAGCATTTGGGATTGATAATAGTTAAGTGCTTCTGAAAATGAAATTCACAGAAAACATCTGAAGATCTGGTGATCTTTGAAGGTATGCTCATTAGGCATGCTGTCCTCATTTTCAAAGGTGCATGTTTAGGAATCCTATTTGAAAAATAAGGGTATTATCACAGCTTGAAATATTTCAAATACAAAGGATGCATTACTGGTTTGAGCAAAGTTTTAAGAGGGTGATGAGCATATCCCTGTTATGGCAGCACATATGCCATCCAAGATTGGTTGTGAAACAATTTATTTACCAGCAGACTAACAATTTATATTTCCAAAAATCCTACTTGATGTGAGAGCAGCTAGATACAGTACAGTGAGAGAAGTTGAAATAACTTTGAGGTCTACCCACTTTGACCTTAGATGTAGGCCGTATATGCTAGTTTCCTAAAATAACTTTAATATCTATATTAGACTAGTTGTCAGACTGTGTTCAACCTCACAGCCTGCTGTGTTTCAACATGACTTGAATAAGCTTTAGATCACGGCTTTAATCCTAGAGATTTTGAAGTAACACCAGCGTGTCTTTTAAAATACATGGGTATGAAGCAGCTGTTGAAAATAGAATGCCATGGATGAATAGACTTCTCTGTTACAGATATAAGACTTGCTACCATTTTTCCTTGAAAACACGCTTCTGCAATGCACTTGCACATAAAAAATGGATTGATTACAATGCATGTGCTGTGAAGAGCACAAGTATAGGCTAATCTGTCAGCCCAACTCGTTTTAGATTAGCTTCCAACAATCTTGAATATACTCTTATCACCTAGTCCTAAGTATATGGCTTTTGCATGTAAGAGCTACACATACAGTTGGAGTGAAAAATTGATCCTGATGTGGGGAAATGAGTTGAACTGGTGCCTACATGGTTTGTAGCTTTTAGGCTGATCCTGCAAGCATGCAGGTTCAGGACCACATTTCCAGTCAGACACACAAGAGGTCATGGTAATAATAAATTCAGTCATCTTTGTCAGAAAATAAAATACGGGAATATCAATGTACAAACGGGTTTGGACCTACTTGCTTTCCTTTTTTCTTCACTCTCCTTTTGTTATGTGCAGACCCTGTGTACTTACCTGATGAAAAACTTGCATTTATTCTTACATAGTCTTTAGGTGTATTAACAAAAAGGGGCTATTGACTTAAAAGCTTGGTAGAGAATAAAATATTGCTGTTACTCCTGGGCTGAGTCAGAGCAGTGGCAAGTGCCTGCTGCTTCTGGAGCAAGAGGAGTTTCTAGAGAGCCATGGTTTTCTTGGAGATTCCACACACAGCAGGACCCTCAAGATCTATCAGCAGTTTCTAGCTCTTTCTAGGTATTTGGCATTGCCCAAAGAAGGAGATGGCATTTTCATGCCTGGAAGGAGAATTCCATGATCCATTCAATGTCCATTGTGGGCATTGCAATTGCTGAGCTGGAATGGATCCAGTTAATTCAAAAGCATTTGAGATCGACTGCTGATTGAGCCCTTTTAACTATTCTACTCCGCTAACAGCTCCTGCTTGCTCCCCCTTGGGCATGGCTGGGCAAACCTTACTGAGCAACCCTTGCAGCTTTGGGTCTGACCTTCTGCTTCAGCCAGCGTGGTTGTGAGTTGGAGGGTTGATTTGGTGCAAACTGAGCTATCAGCACTACACTGCACTGGTAGCCTTTAAATAAAGGTGTACTTTCTCTCTACCCCTTCTTCTTTGATATCCACGCATGCAAGTGTGCCCTCATCTCCCTTTCTGCTCCAGGGATAATGAGCAGGTCACAGCTTATGGTGTATCTGTTGCAAAGCTGTATGCATGTGCTGGTTGCTCAACTGAACCAGCTAGACTTGACAACAGAGCTCAGAGCTGTAGTCTTCCCCTCATTAGAGGGAATTACTTGGGCCTTGTATCCTCTGTACAGCAGAAAATTTTCTTAGAACTTGTTGGACTTTACCTCTTTTCACTGACAAATGGAGCTGAAATTTCTTAATGAGTTCAAAATCGTTGGAGAGATCAGGTTAGTGGGAGGCAAGGAGGAGAGAACAAATCAATAATTCAATCTTTTAAGTAATCTTTCCTTAGGACCCAATCTTTAAATAACCTTTCGTATCTTCCCCTCATCTTGGAGAAATTTGTTCCAGTCTTCAGTCTTTCAACAAGTGGCAAAGGAACACTTCACTTTTGTGCTGTGTATTGAAGGATTGCTTCAGTAGTATGAGTCCTATGTTGCCTAAAGGAAGCCCTTGCTCTGTTTTTAAACTTCTCAAATTAGGTTGAGAGGTGTAGAAGAGAGGAAGGGAGTCTTCAGGCAGACTTGTGAAGCTCATTGGGGGCCTTGGACTTAAAATCAATGACTTGAGTATTGAAATCTGAAAAATTGACACTTATTTTTGTCATAAATTCTTGGATCTGGCCCAATATTTGAAAGGTTGGATTCTACTTCTAATTCAAGATACATTCTTTTAGAAGTAAGTTAGGGATCAACATGTATTCCCCTGGTAATCTCAAAGTAAAGTAATAAAAAACAAAAGAAAGAATAAAGTTTAGCTCAGTTGAAATCGATACTTTGTGTGCTGGCAGGTTCAAATGTGCTTGCACTATAATCATTACAGTTCATACTTCTCTTGTTCTTTTATATTGCCCAAGATCATGACTTAACTATAAAGTTGGCATTGGAAAAGTTTTCAAGTAAATTACTCTCATCTTCATTTTGTGTGACTGGTTTTTGACATATTTTGTCTTCCCACTGGACAGTTGTGAAACTTGAGCTATTTTAGGAAACATGGTTGATTATCTCTGTAATTTCAATGGTAATTTTTAATCCAGCAGTTGTCTATTTCTTCAAACCATTCATTTAAAATCATCCAAAGAAGTTTTTCTTGTTTTATCAACTCTAGTTGATAAAAACAGCAATAAAAGTAAATCATGAAGCTTTGTTGATGAAAAACAGATCCTTCTTTCTTCTAGCTTAGATTTGCAACCACTCTCCAGTGTTTGAAAATCAGGCACAAGTCCACTTTGAAAGTATGTAGTAAATTGAGCATGAAACAAGAAAAACTATGACTTAGTTAATAATTCTACTGTGGGGTTTTGTTAGTTACCATTTAACATACTAAGAAGAGTATGCGGTAAGAGAAATAAACATAAAAAGGGTCAATCATGTGAGAAAATTCCATGTCGCTGTGTAATAGCCCATTACATCATCTCTGTCAAACAAAACCAAAGGGTTTGCTAGATCTCCGAATTATTCCTGGTTCTGTTTAAAGGGAATAAGTAAAGACACATTTATTGGAACTGTTTACAAATATATTGTCTCGCTGTTTAACTCTTTCACAAAACCGTAGCTGTGGAAAAACTTAATGAGACAGATAATATACAGGGAATTCATTCTCACTGCTTTTCACAGCCTTGCTGACCTAAACATTTTACCTTGACCAAGACCACTTTGAAGTGACATAGAAAAACCACTTGCAAAATATTTTCATTTGATATTTTGTATGACAAAGTAACTTCCTAGGCATCGTCTTCGTGACAGTGAACTATTCATATTAAGCAGTGCTGCAAAAGCTGATGATGCAGCGAGTACTAGAAACTCATGAGAACAGTAGGAAGATGGAATAAGCAGTTAGCCAAAGCCAGTGAATAAAAATATAAACTCAACAAAAAATTTTGTTGTGAGGCGTCTGTGGCTGGGCTTTGCACACTGAGCTACTATGCCCAGGTTGGAACTAATGCTGGGCATCTCCATCTGCTGTTCCTACAAAATGATGACTGCTTCTTTTCAAGCTGTGTTTCCTGTTCTTTCTGTCTCAACAATCCTCAGGTGCATTCTGCTGCTGGGATATGGAGATGAGAAGGAGCCCCCAGAAGACAAGGCATAGTAAAGTTACAGCAGGTGTCTGTCATCTGCCCTCAACCAGGTCAGGTCAGGGTATTGTGAGGAAATCACCCTTTGAGGCAGTTTTGCAAGGATAGGGGATGATTTCTTGAGCAGGAGTTTTTGATGAGAAGTTTATAAAGCTTTCTGAGTGTCTGTAAACTATTCATGTACTACCTAAACATTTTTCTCTGACACGTACACTCTCTATTTGTGGTCACAATCATTTGAGTTTGAGAAAAGACATAATGGATCAACTCAAAATATCCCTAGTGGATTTTATTTGGTCTGAATTAGGCAGGACTGAATCCTAAGCTATGAAATACTTAAGTCAGAGGCTACCAAGTAGTAATTACACTACAGTAAACAATTAAAATAGGTCTGATGGCTTATATTCTGGTAAAAGTAGTTATTACAACTTGTTCCCTGAAACTTCTTTGTGAATCTGGATTAAATTCCCAAAGAAAAGTCAGACGACCTGACAGAGTAGCAGTTGGTCAACTGTATTGAATTGACCAGACTTCTTAATGTGAAACCATAAGGAACTATAAAATAATCTATTTTGCTGTTGAGAGTGCTTTTCTATGGTGGCATGCCAGTTTTGGAAAACTTGTTGCCTACTTGATAGGAGTGCTAAAGCCTGATGCTGAGCATTACCTCAGCTTTGTGTAGATTGCTGGAAGAATCAGGTAACATTTGGGCTTTGACTCCTGGTCTTGACTTGAACTGGCAAATTCTTTTTTAATGACAGTACCATATACTGTGCATTCCCCGTGCACTCCCACTGCAAATATTTGTTTTATTTTAAAGTTCTTCTCTGCGTTAGGCTGAGGTCTGATGTAGTCATTGTTTGCTTCAATGGGAATCAACTCATCTTGTCCTTTAAATGGACATGAGACACACAAGGGGGTTGTGTGTCAGATACCTGTGTAACAGGTACTACACAGGTAATTCTCATTTTCTTTCCTGCCCTTTGTTGGGCTCACATTTAGGTCTCTGATTACATTTAAGTAGAAAGGAAACTCACACTTTAACTGAAGTAAATTTAGTAACAGATAAAAAAAAGGAGCTTGTTGTTTAAGTAATACCAAGTCAAGACCACAACTTTTTAAATGTTCCTTTAATTCTTGTTCTTGGTGCCATACTTACATACTGTGAGAAATTCCTCTGAAAATAGGACAACTAACTCTAGACTTTCAGAAAAAAAATGGTAATCAGTGCAACTATCTCAATACAAATAGCCTTCCTTAGGTTTAGTTTTGTGTACTTTACAGATCAGAGAATTCTGATTTTCCACTTGGCAACTCTACTTAATATCCAAACCAATCTCAAAGAGTAAATCAAACCTCTACTGATACTTGTTAAAATCCATCATTACCTATGTGGTTGTTACCCTCGTACCACTCGGTACGAATCAGATATTCAGTAACCAAAGTTACAGATACGTATAGAAATCTAGAATATAAATGGCATCCTATGTGATAGTTTCACGATTGTAATTTTCTCCTACATATAGACTAGCCAAGTGTAATTAAAATAATAATTATAGAAGAGGAGAGGGAAATTAATTCGAGGAGCAGATTTATTCAGAGTGAGATGATGTTGTTAGAGCATGGGGTTTTTTTTTGTGAGGCAGAATGTATAGAAAAAGGAGATATCTTTAACTAGAACTGCTGTGATATTGCTGGAAGAAGCAGACAAGCTTTTAAGCAAAGCTCTTAGCTGTGGCTGAGGGTTCAACATATGGGTTTCTTTCTTGGATGCTGAAGAAAGTAAGTAGAGTATTAATATTGCTCTGTAAAAGAATTTTGCAGGCAAATAAGGAACTGTAGGACAGAAATAGCAAGTAATGACTTTTTGCACGACTCTATAATAATCCTAAGTGATTAATGCTGATATTTAAATGGTTTTGCAGATTACCATCTGCTTCCATAATCAATGAACGAAATAAGACCTAAGTGACCATCTTACTCTGAAGTGTCTGTGTATGAATATATACACATATTGGTCACTATCTGGCACCTAATGTGTTCACAGTGTGTCTTATTGTATTGGATATCAGTGCTTGAAATGTAAAGGTCATTGATATCTTGAAATTGCCTGAGATATGGATAAAAAGGCTTCACATAACTACCACTTGCATTTTTTTGAACAAAACCTGAACTGCAGATACCTCAGAGGGTGGATCAGCATAGCTGTCTGCATTAGCTTTCAACAGTGAAGTGGGAAGTGACAACTAACTGGAACCCACAGAAGGAATATATTTGTCAACTGTGGGGTTTTAAAATTAAATTGATATTCTAACAAAACCCAACACTACCCATGTTCTGGAAAAGACTCATGTGACCTCTGACCAAAATAAGGGCAGAAAAGAGGTGTGAAAAAACCCTAGATGATAACTGTGTAACACTGTATATTATAACAACATTAGAAGAGTTGGTTGGAGGCAGATTAGAAATTGGGGAAGGAAAAACTCTTCTGTAAAATGCAGTACATTATGTGGACAAGGATTATTAGCTATGTGACAGTTAAATAAAGCAACAGGCATTAGACTTCAACTCCTGAGAGAAAACTCCAGAACTAATGCAGCACCATTACTTTCATTCAGCTCAATATAGCAAGAAGACTTTAGATAATCAGAAAATTCTAGTTAGCAAGTGAATTATGTGTATTAGTAATATCTCATGGAGAAAGATGAGATCACTGGTTGAACACTGCACTCAAAATGATAAAAGTGGAGTAAATGCCAAAAGGCTGCTCTTTTACCCACTTTATTTTAGACATAAGAAAGGTGCCGAGGATTCATTTAGGAAGCAAAGAAGGGAGCATAGGGCATTTCATCTCAAATACTAAACCAGTGACATTTTGTAATGGAAAAAGGTAAATCCCCAAAATATGTTTCTTTGGCAGTGGGTTGCGTCAACAAAGTAATTAAAGATATTTGCATTTACACTTTGATTTTTAGAGGAGGACATATTTCAGTCTTCTCTAGTCTCCATTTTTCTGTCAGTATTTTGCAAATGGAGTTTGTTCCTTGAAGAGTTTAACATTCATTTTTGTGCAGCTGACTTATAGCCCAGTTCTGGCACAAAGTGAAATGCTCTGTCTTGAGCCTTAAGGTGATGCATCACTCTTGACCCTTACCCAGTGTGCAGATCACGCTGGATGTTAATTAAAAAAAAAAAAATCTTATTTGTTCTGTATTCTCAAAGCAAAAGTGGTGAGGGGGAAAGTGGGGAAGAGATATGAGACTGAAGTATAAAGTCTGCTAGCAGAATAATGATTTCCAGCCACTTCCAAATCTGAAACTTTCCACACTAATTCTCTGCTTCTTAAAATGAGCTGGGACTTTTGTGCTGAGAATCACAACCAAACCCCATTTTTCACAAATATGAAGTAATTACAAAGTGTATTTTTAGAATATGGGTGCTTTGTGTTTTGTTGTGATTGTGTGTGAAACCTGGTGGTGATGGGTGGCTTTAATGGCTTTTTCCTGCTGTTTTAGGACAGCCAATCAGAATACAAGTAAATGTTAGTGTGTAGATCAAAACTTGTGAGTTAGGTACAGCCCAGCATAGTCTTACTGCTTTTTTCCTTTTTTTTTTTTTTTTTTTTGCATGAGGAGCAAACATACTTCTGTCACTACACTGATGTAGGGTCACTCTGAATAGCTCTGCAGGTGCAAATAAACAGGTACTTTAGTTCATTTTACAGTGCTTCTTCAGGAATGTAAATAAGGAACAGCTTCAGGTCAGTACAGTTGCAGCAACTAGTGTTATGAATTGAAGATTATGTAGGCCTTTAAGAAGGGCATCACTCATGAAAGCCTGAAAGCCCAGTATATTGGCAGCAGATGGGCAGATAAAACAATTGCTGCCAATTACTTGTGTTACACCATGCTTGGAGAGATGCTCTGTTGCGTAAGTGTCCCAGACTGGGGAGGGCTCATGAATAGGAACAGATTTGTCCATGATGCTTTTAGCTTCTTGAAACAATGGACTTGAATTAAGATGGCTCTAGCAATTCCCTCTTTCCTCCCTTTCACTTTTTGTGCCAAGCAGCATTAGCACTGTGGTTTTGTTAGTTTGGTTTTCATGCTTATGTAGAACCAGAAAAATTTTCTGACTCTCCCTGAAATATGTGCAAGTGTAAATACTGACAATGCAGAGAAACTCTTGCAGTCAGCTCAGCATTGCCAGAACTTGCCAGGAATAGTGATGTCTTGTGGAAATGTTGAAGTCTCTTAGTTGACCCTGGCTTGAGCAGAGATATGGACTTGATGACATTCAGAAGTTCGTCACAAAATGAGTTGTTTGTGGTTTTATGTTTTTAGCACTTCATGAGAAAGGCCAGGGAAGATTGGTTTGTGATGCGTGGCATTGCCCAGCTGGATCAGCAAGTTTTGATCTGTTGCTTCAATACAATTTGTGCCATGGGCTTCCAGGCTGGATTTGGTTATCCTACAGTCCCAGAACTATGTGGAGGGCAAATCATCAGTCCTCAATTGCAGTCCTGGTTTCCAATAGGTGTTAATTAGCCTTAATGCACAAAATTCTGTAAACAAGTGCTGCTGTTTGGAGGCTTTGTTCCTCAGTGATGCATCTTCTGCATGCTTGGAAGTACCTGATGTGCTTTGATATCTTCAGTGTCTGGCCTCATTTAGTTGTTGTGACCACATTTTCATTATTTGATTGCAGTCTCTGTGGAGAAAGTTTCTGTCCACTTGTTATCTCTAGGTGCTTCTAACATTCTTGTTCCTCTGAAATTCATTGTTGCCTTATGAAAGTGAGCTGACAGGAAAGATATGCTGAAATAACATTGGACATAACAACGCTACAAATGTTCCATGTATCTATACCTTCCAAAATCCAAGGTTTACTGGTTTGTTTTCTAGTCTACTCATTACTGAGTAATGTGAAACCTGTGTTCAAACAAAATATGTGCATTGACAGTGAAGGCCTTCTGGGTCTTTTTTGGTTTGTTTTGGGTTTTTTTAGAGACTTCTTATACTCTCATGTGATACCTGTTTGAATAAATTTTGAGTTTGTCATGTCTTCTGTGCAAAGCATTTAAAGGATTTTTATCAAGACCCTAATATTTTATAGGAAACTGAAGTTGTATGGTGAAGAATTGACTAGAGAAGAGTAACTCCATTATAGGTTTCCAGAATTCAAGTTAGGTTTTTACTTACTACACTATTTTTTTTTTTTTTAGAAGTGTGAGTTAGCTATATAAAAAACCAGTAGTGTTATGGACTTTATTCACATTGATATGCTTCTCATTGGGTTTGGCATAGCAACGAAGTTGATCCTTTAATCTTGTGATTTCAGTATGACTCTCAAAAAAAAACCATCTATTTTACAGAGTCGTGCTGTCTTGGTCTCTCCTTTTCCTGGTAGCTTTTGTATGTTTTGACCGCTTTTAAATTTAGGTGATACTTTATACTATGAAACTGGGTTTGCAGGGAAGAGATGAGGAAAAACCATCAAATATGTTAATCTGAAAAGCATACACTGCATCATTAGCTAGTGATATTAGACATCAAAAGGTTTAATGGGGCTGAACATATTGAAACATGACTTGATAGAAAATTGAGCTTTCTTAGTTAGGTTTGGACATGAGAACCAAACTTCTGGGGCTTTCAGTGAGAGAAACTCTAAAAACAAGCATGTTTAAAGGAGAAAATGGTCGAGTTGAATGATAATATTCAAAATTATAACTGTGCCTACTAATCTACCTTTTATTCCCTTTCTAATTTGATTTTTTTGAAAACTGCTGATGCTATAATTCAATGAGATTGCACTGTGTGTCTGTCAAACCAGGGTAAATGTTTTGTGTAAAATATGGTTGCATTTGCATATTATCAAGTCTGGATGGTCAGTCACAGGGTAATTTATGTAAAATACTTTCAGCCTCACAAAAAGGTTGGGGTTAGATGGGACTTCTGAAGGTCATTTGGTGCAAACCCTCCACTCAAGCAGGGCCACCTAGAACTCAATCACATCTAGATCCACTGCAAGATTTAGGTCCATTCAGCTTTATAATATCACAGATTTTTGTTGTTTGTATTACTTCAGGCATAGTTGTTGGTAAACAACTATGTTGGTAAACCTTGGAACTCACTTGAAGCAAATGCTGTACATCACTGGTGTCCCAAGAAAACAAACTTCAAGTGTCTTCAGACCTCTTAAAGAAATGTCATTATTTTTGTTTCTCTTCCTATTTTCACCTTATAAATACAGCTAAAATACCATAGAAATATGCAGTGATCTTTTCAATTGAAAAACAAAAAC
This sequence comes from Myiozetetes cayanensis, assembly GCF_022539395.1. NCBI lineage: Eukaryota > Metazoa > Chordata > Aves > Passeriformes > Tyrannidae > Myiozetetes > Myiozetetes cayanensis. The sequence continues at coordinate 16,709,516 of NW_026087742.1, forward strand.
TGTAGGAAAAAGACTATTTTTGAACACAAAGAGCTGTAAAGTATAATTATTTTTATATGTACTTGTTACTAGTAATTGTAATACAGAGAGCTGTGGGTGGTGACTTGGACTTCCTGATTGTGCTGAATATAAAGAAAGAAATGAAGGCATAGAAAAATGAACTTTCACAGCTGACTGAAGAAAAAGTACAGAGAAAGCAAATGATGATCATAAAATTGCTCTTAAGGGCCTTCTGTGCTGCCAGTTTGCAAGTCCAGATTGCTTCTCTAGCAAGCTTCATAAATCTTTTCTGTGGCTATTTTGCCTCTTATATGAAACAATAACTTTCAGTAGAAAGTATTAGCAACTGGGCTAACTGTAGCCCTGACACATTTTTTTTTTTCAAACTGAAATTGCTCTGGAAGGCATTTCAAAATAGGTCCAGAGAACTTGAAATTTTTTTGAAAATTAAAAATTCTCTTGTCTCCTTTTAAAACTTTTTTTTAAAAGGAGAAATGTAGGATCTGGCATACCTTTGTCTTTACTAGTAGTAAAGAAGTGGAGTGTTGGTTATTAGTTTAACATGACAGCAAGTGTGGAGATACAGTCCTTGTCAGCTGCTTAATCTGAACAGTGTTGGAGCAAAACGTAACTTTCCCTAAGTAGGTGAACATAACTATTCACTTTTGGAAATATTTCTTCTTAATTCCATTTATTGATTTTCTCAGAATATCAAGGCATGAAATTGAATCTTCATCTATATTTTAATTTTTTGCAAAGTGGAATTTATTTTTTTTCATGCCTATAACTGATATGATGTCTTGCAGGTCTTTGCAATAAACTTGCTACTGATGGCTACAAGAGGATGTAGAACACATTTCTTTGAATGAAATTAAGAGATACTTCTAGTTCTGTAGCCTGGTTTTTGTTGTTGTTGTTTGTTTTGGTTTGATTTTGTTTCTGTTTTCTTGTTATTGTTGGGTTTTTTGGTTTTTGGGGTTTTTTAAATCAAATTTCATAATCTTCAGGATGAAGAAACTGAAATCTTGCCTAAGTTAGGAGTGTCAGCTTACCTTAGTGGTCAATCCTCTGCTGTCTTTATCCTTTATTCCAGTTTGCCCAGTTCTTCTGTTTTGGCACTGAAAGAAACATCCAGTTGTGTTTCATATATTCAGAAACAAACCAGAAGAAACAATTTTATGCATCAGTTTTTTGAGGTATTTTGTAACAACAACATTTGCTTTAATTGCACAAAGGACCACTCAGAGCAATGCAAAACTTGAAGCAATTTTTCCATTTGGAGTGTCACTCAATCACAGGTATTATGTTAGAAACAGGAAATTGCTATCGCTTAATGCAACAGTTTTTGTTTATGTCAGTCATGAACAGGTAATGATGCAGCTGAAGGATATGGCCACTAAGAGCTAGTGGGAGAACTAGTCAGAATACAGTGTTCCTGAATTTGTAGTGCTGTAGTGGAATTTGTTTCATCTCTTAGGTTTCTTACCTATAATTAGAGATTGACTCGTAACTACAGTAGCTGGGTACTACTATCTGTAACTATCTGTAACTGAGTACTACTATCTATAGCTGAGAAGGAAGAAATTAAATGAAGCAGACTTGCTTCTAGCTACTTGGGTAGAAATAAGTTATTGAGTGTATAACAGATGACTAAGAATCACAGACATTTGAACTTTCCTTTCAGAATGGCTGAACTCATTTTGGTATTCCTAATTTTTTCCTGGGAACTCATGTACTTTCACAGCAGCTTGTTCTGAAGGATTAGCTCTTGGCTTTGGGGCTGAACAAAATTTCATGTACTCCTACTTTACGTTTTCTAGCTGTGAGGCCCCCTTAACTGTACTGATAATGTGCCTGTGGTTATTCTACTGTGTGAGTTGACAGGCTCTTGGTACAACTTTCATGAGTTGCAAGCATCTGAGATGAGTTTGTAACAAACTCCAGGAATTTTTTATTTGCAGTCAACTTTCACAGTGTCTGTAGGGATCAAAAGCTTAAGCAGACATTGATGAACTGATTATGTCTACGAAGTCAGCATGACTGATGTAGCAACCTGCACTTTGACTATCTTTAACCTACTAAAAACCAAATTGGATCCACAAACTTCTAATTGTAGAAATGACAGCGTGGCTATGTAAATTGTCTGCAGTTTCGTTAAGAGGTGTGTCTGTTGAGTATTACCTTAAATGAACTCCATGGCAGGCCTATAATGTGAAAAACATGGTGGCCATGTGATTTTTCAGTATTAAATTAACTAAGGCTAAAATTAGGCAAGTGTGAAACAGGACTGAGTGAATACTAATTTTGATAGTGATTGGTCACAGACAAAGTTCAGTGTTGTCTTTTTAGGCAAATATATTTTAACGTAAATGTTCTGGTTAGGTTTTTAATTTGTTGTGATGGAGTGAAATCTGTGTGTGTAATTTGAGTCTAAAATCTCAGTATGCCAATAAAAAAGAAACAGAAACCAGAAGAAATGAAACTTGAACTCCAAAATGTAAGAATCATCACTCACATTATATGTGTGCATGTGTGGAGCTCAGAATGGCAATGTTTAATGCCACAGCTGATTTCTACCCCAAATTTGTCTGTTCCCACTGTGGTGGGTTAACCCTGACACCCAAACTGAAAATCAGGTGCTTTTCCCCCCTCATCAGGTTCCCCTGTCCTTAGCAGGATGCAGCAGAGAAAACAGGATGAGAAAGCTCAGAGAGATTGCTTACCAGTTGCTGTTGTGGGCGAAACAGACTCATCTTGGGGAAAATAACTTGTTGCTATGTGAGAAACAAAAAGGCAGGTGTTAAAATAACACCTTTCCTCCCCCCTTCCCCCGTCTCACTCTCTCCCCATTTCTGACTCGCTGCCACCCAGGGGTGTTTTTTAGGGGGGGAAGGGTGGGGTTATGATCAGTTTATACCTGTTCCTCTCTGCTGCTCCTTCCTTTTTCTGTTTTCCCTTTATGGTGTGTGGGGTCTTCGGGGGAATCTCTGCTCCAGTGTCTGCAGCTGCTGCTTCTCCCTTGCACAGCCCCTGTGTTGCCCACACTTGCGCATCCACAAATGCCAGACTATTTGTTTTTTGTAGAACCCATAAGGGCTTTGCCAAATGTGGAGAAATGGGTTGTCCAATGTATTGAAGAATTGCTGGAGGATATGTTATGTACCTGTTCAAGTAATGATCTTGTGTTTGGCTCAAATTATATATTTTATCATGAAAGCATATTGGTATATAATATAATTGTATAGTGATAACTTTGAGATCACTGTAAACTGCTGATCACTCAACAAGCAAACCACGTGAATTTCTATCACTTAAAGACTCAGATGTTTTGCAAAGCTTGAGCATCTCAAATCAATTCCACTTCATAGAGGTTTGCAGAGCATAATATTAATCTTAAAAAGTCATATCTCATCATGTGTGGGTCAACGACCTCTCTTAGTAACTCTGAATTTGAGCTGTGTGGACCTCAGGGCAAAAAGTGTATTAGCTGCTTTGTAAAATCAGAAGTATGTTGGTTGTCCAGTAATTTCAAAAATCTTATTTCACATTCATATTATATAACTGTTAAACACATAAATAAATTAGTGGATAAAGCTCGATGATCTTAGCAGATGCCTCGAACAAAGTTTCAATGTGTTTCTGTCCCATTCAAAGCTCAAATACCAAATTTTCACTGTTGGTAGAAAACTCTTTATTCTGATTATCTAAGGCACTTAACATTTTGGGGAGAGCGCACACAACTCTTTGTTGATGGTGATCTTTTTGAAGGACCTCTAAAGGGCACAAACTATTTGAAGACCCCCTAAGAGATACAAACTAATGTGCTGAGAACAGATTAGACAACCAAGGACATGTGATAAAAAGAGAATTAATCACTAGGGTGTCTGTCTGCTGATCTACAGATAGAGACGTGATCGTTGCCAGCTTAAGTCAAGCACATTATCCCACAAGTAATGCCACATGTTAAGGACCTTCTGCAAAGACGTTTAAATTATACAAATCATTAGGCTTAGAGTTTCTTTGACATCCTCAGTCAGGTCTGCAATGCCTGCATTTGGCAACTTCATTAATTGTTCAAGATGAGAGAGTGATGCATGGATACTCTCCTTAAACTTCAGTACAGTGGATGCAGGTTTTACAGCCCCCAAACCCAGAGTGGATTGCTTTCAAAGGTTATACTGCTGCTGATGGGCAAGGCACTCAAGTTTCTTTTGCCACAGTGCAGGCAAGAGGATGACTGCCCACCTAGGGGCCCTTGAATAACACAAAAAATGCCAAAAAAAAAGACTGAATGTGCTGCACTGATTTACAAATGGAAAATTTTCTAGGGAGTTTATCTAGGATTAGAATTGCTTAGGGGACTACAAATTGAAAGATGAAAAAAACCCCTGCTATAGTTGGCCCAGGCCCCAGCTGGGAAGCTGCATTCACACCTTGCACCCTGCCTGCAAACAGGTGTGAGGTGGGGCCAAAAGGCAGCCTCCATCTGTGTGAGACAAGGAGATGCTTCTTCTCAGCGCCTGGTGTTGAGACTGAGGATCATGTTATGCATCCAGTGGAACCACACTGAAGAGATGGATGTGTGGGGGAGAATTGGCAGAAAACCAAATATATATTAGAAAAATGCTTTGGATATTAAACCTTAACAGCAAGGTTTTTTTATCTCAGCTGGATCTTGACTCCTTTCCAGATTCATTAAAAAACTTTGCCAGAGAAAGTCTCTGCAAATGTAACTTCTGTGTTAGAGTTAGAGGGACTTCCAAAGAGCAACAGGAGAAATCATTCTCTAGGTAATTAACCACCCTTGTAATTGTTAAAATTGGTTGCACAACTCTGTAAGTTAGTAGATCCCTGCTGAAATTATTATATTTGTTCTTTGTTGTACGGTCTTATCAACATGAATCAGACAAACAGATTATGCAGAAGTTGTTCATCTTTTGATTTTTAGCGCCAGAACATAAACACCTACAAACCACCTACAAACTTGTTTCTTACATCTCCATTTGTCATCTGACTTCTCCTGTATCTTACTGTGTTTGTATTGTCTTGTAAAGATAATTGTGCTTCATAAGTTCTTTCAGTAACTGAGAGTTCAGTGCCCATGAAAATGAAGGTTTGTCACTCTACTTGCAAAGTGGTAACTAGTGACGTTAGCAGGAAAGAAGGAAAATAAAACTGATGTGAAAATGATGATTTTAGAGAGGTTAGCACTTTTTCTCTTCTCAGAGGTTTCCAAGATAAATATTCTTCCACATGAGTGAACCAAAATAGTGTTTTATTTTGCCTATTAGTGTATTCTTATTCTGTGGAGTATTTCATAATGTCAAATAGCTGTAATAGAGAATGTAGTGCTAACTATTTAAGAGTCACCTGAGGGCTGGTAGAAGTTTGGTAAGAAAAGGGTCCTTCTGGTATTTTGAAGTTAGTTTTTTGTATACCTTCATGCTATTATTTGTCTGGAGGGATGTAGAGTTATTTGTTAGGGTAAAAGATGTCATTTGAAACAGGGGACTACAGTGGTTAGAGCAACCCTCCCAAAAGAACTCAACTGTATACAAAGAAACCGTGGCACAATTTTTCATTGCAGTCAAAAAACAGTATAGCTGCTCTCACCTCTCCAAATGCTTGAAAAAAAGCTTTCTCAGTATTGCAAGTGTCTAAAATGGGAAAACACGTCCTAGTCTAAACCTCCATTTTGTACTCTCAGGATCAGTCTGGCCCAGGGATCATATCCCTAATAAAGGAAGGAAGACTTTTTTTTTTTTTTTTTAAACATAAGAAAAATGTCTGGGTCCATACAAATTTAAATTATGTGAACATTAGACTATATGTGAAATTTATTATTCTAGCATACATTTGACTTGCAGTCTGGTGGAAATAATTTTGCTTTCCTGGAAAGCAATATCTCTTTTTTCCCTTTAGATTTAACAAACTTGAATATTTCAATGTATTTTAGCAATTTTGGACAGGGATGTTTTATTTCCTTTGAGCGCTTATGTCTTAATAGAAACTTATGCAAGTACTTGCTGCTCATTTACAGCAAAAGAGAAGGGGAACCCGCCCACAAATGCACTTCCCAACTAGACTTTAGTTTCCTCTGTAGGAAGAGTAATCATGGCATCTTAGTGCATAGAATTCAGCAGCACTTTGGCTGTCAGGTTTTTGTATGCTGAATGAAGATACAGCTGGTGAGGTTGCTCGTAAAACAAGCAGCAGGGATAATCTACCTGTAGTCGAAGAAAGTAGGAACAGGAGATGGTGAGATTTTTGTTTATGTCTTTGGAAAGAGTAAATAGAAAATACACCTTTAATATGAGGGGAATGATGCTTTGAATAAGTTGAGGTATTTTTGCTGAAGAGTTTCATACCACATTGTTTGCTGGAAGCATGAGCTGGAAGCATTGCACTGTGTACATGTTTTGTAGGATACTATTGAAAATATAGTGCCTGCCTGGCATTTGTAACTTAATCCATTGCTGTCAATTATGATACAGGTCTTAAACACGTCAGATATCTGTTATGTAATTTAAAAACAAATTAAGAATAAATAAGTGATTTTTTTTTTTAATCCTTTGATATAAATTAATTTTATCTGTAGTCAGCTTTTATTTGGATATTTTATTTTGTTATTGATTTTGCTTTTAAAAGAACGTTTTTAACCTAGTAGGTTGCTTAGGTAAGTTAAATGTTTTAAATATACTGGATTTACTCATAAAACCCTCTTTATATTTAACATAATCAGGCTGATGAAATGCCAGAGTTGAGGATAATTCCAATACCATGTAAAAATAAATGGTATACAGAAATCCTGGGCAAAAAGCAACTGGAGGCCTGGTCTTTTGAAAGTGAAAATGGGGAACCACCAGATTACTAACAGTCATGGAACTACCTTGGTTTCGAGAGAGAATATCCTGGTAAATGACAAAATTTGGACATGAGTGAGAGCCATTATGTGCTTATCAGCAGATCTTGTTGGAGCAGCCTAGTCTGCTCACATGGCTAGAGGGCCTTGTGCATAAAACAGCAGCAGTGGTAGATGTCCCTGAATGTAGGAGAGTGTCCCATGTTTCACAGAACTGCTCTCAAAAGTAAGATTGGGAAGCAGTGGTCAGAGGAATAATTATAAAGGAATAAACAGTAGAGAAAGGAGTGGTCTGCCCTGCCTGGTGATCTGAGTAATGCAGTGGGCCATCATGATTTAGCCCTTGTAAGCTGCTGTTTAACACTTAGTTAATATCAATTTCTCACTAATTTCTCAGATCTCAGTCCTCTCATGTTCTAAATATAACTGCTGTTTTTGGACTGACTTCTTCCTCTAAACTAGTAAATTAGCTGTGAAAGGCAGAGTTACAACTTCATTTACACTCAAGTGCTTTCCTGACCATTTATTACCTGTTGATTCCAGTCTATTTGTGGTAGGGAACATAACAGATGTTTACTGTCTGATACTGTTTGTCCTCATTAATCACTATTTGTATTAAGGACAGGTTTTGGAGAATGAGATTTCACTGCCCATTGGGAGGCCTGTACTGGGATAGCATCTTTCTAATTTCACCAATGATCTGGATGATTCCAGGTAAAAACAAGGACAGAAGGTTTACCTACCCTTTGGTAGTGGCCCAGTGATACCTTCGGCCCCATCTGTGTCAAGGGGACCACAGAGAATTAATCAGGGTGTTCATTGAAGGCTGCTGTTGTATGTATCCTGAGCAGAACTGCTAACTGCCTGATTTCTCAGAGATCTGTGCTGGTTTCAGAACACTGGGAGTTTCTTACTGTAGGAACCGCTTCTGTCAGACTGTTCTTAGCGATTAGGAAGGCACTTAGATCTGGGGACTGCTCCATGAACGAGCTGTGGTTGCTTTAGCTGCATTTTTGGATTGACTGGGTTAAGCATGTCTTGGTGCTTGCCTGCCAGTTTTGATGTTGACTAAGGGAGCACTGGGATGATGGAATTTTTCTGTGGTGTTTATCTTATGTCTTGACTGTTTTTGTAGAGGGATGAGATTTGAGAAGGAAATAGAGTTCTTCCCTGTGTCACTATTTAAAGTGGTCCTATCTAATATGCTTTGCAATATGCTGTAAGGATCATCTCAAATGCATCACTGGTTTAGCTATTCACATTGTCTGCTACTACAGTTTATCTTCCTTAAAGATCAAAACTTTCATTCTTCAACTGAGTTTTTGCCTCACAGAGCACAAGCCCCTAGACTTTAAACAAAAGGGAGAAAGTAAAAATTGTCCTGATAGCTCTAAGGTTTGCACGGTCAGCCTGCTGTTCATGTGTTTGACCTGATTTAAGTACTGAAAGGCAGTCAGTAGCCCTAAATTCATAATGATTTTCCTGTATTTTAAGTTTAGTAAGAGTTCTTTGAACATGTAACACTTACTATACTTTCAATCTCTTGGATTTATTTGCACAAAGGAGGTGACAAAGTAGAGTAAGATGTCCCAGGTAGTTCCCCTGTTGCAAAGGATTGAAAGCAGAGATGTTTACCAGACTGAAACACGGTTTTTGCTGTAGAAATTTTTTTTGCCTGAAAGAACTAGTGAATTTGAGGGCTCATTTCATCGCAAAGCCTTCTGTATTAGGATTGGTTCTAATTACGCAAATTTCAGGAGATGTGTTCTGTAATTGGTTTGGCCTTGAAAATAATTATTGTTCCTGTTGTACTGTGCAATGCCACAAGCATGAGAACTCTATGCAAAATGTTGGTGTTGACCAAGCCATGCATTTTCTTTATGTAAATGTAATTTATTACTGCTGTTATTTCTTCTGAATAAGGTAAGGCAGAGTGTCCAATGTGCATATATTCTCTGCTGAGAAAATTCAGTATTTATAATTTATGTATTTCTTTTTAATACATGAAGGTAGTCGTATTTTGTTATTATGCATGTTTCTTGGTCTAAATTTCTCAAATATCCCTTCTCTTCTACATTCCTTAGTCTGAAGGGTAGAAAAAAAGTCAGAAATACTCACTTTCATGATCTGTTGAGTTTGCTTTTATTTCTATTTATAGTTTAGTTTTAATGGACTTCAGAAGCTCAGAGGAGGTACAAACTCTGTAAGCAATGATAATTCTTCCTAAAGAGACTACCTGGTGCTCTTAAAATATCATAAGAGATGACATGCTTAGTATTCTATCCTAGCTGAAGAGAAATACCTCTAATTCTGAGATTTGGTTGTGTTCTTTTTAAATGGGAAAAAATTTTCTCCTGTTTAATATGTGACTTAGTAACAAGTATTTAATTTACACTTTGCTTGTTTCTAACTTTGCAGTCAATGCTCCAAGACAGACTGAAAAGGATTTTTTGAACAGGTGGTCTTACAGAAGTCTTAGGATAGAGTTTAAAAATCTGTTGTGCTTAGAATATTCAGAGATGTATGGGGGAAAAGGGGAAAGAGTATTTAAACACCTGGCTCTCAGCAAGAAGTTTTACCTAAGCATATAAAACCTTGTGAAGAGCAATGAGGTAATGAGATGTGAAAGATAACCTGAGGGGTTAGAAAGCAGAAGATAAGTAAAAAATGCTCAATGTTCTTACTTGAAAATATAAATTTATTAAAAAACAAAACACACACAACCCCACGGTCTGTGTACTTTTAAAGGAAAATCATTTTTTTCCCCACTAACCGTTCATGAAATCTTCCATGAAAATGGAGCTGTTAACTGAAGGCAGATTGACAGGTCAGTTTTTAGCTAGGCAAATATATACAAATATGTATATTATAACTAATTTCAAGATATTTATCTACTGACTCTGTAGAAACAATACATAGAAAGTGATTGGACGTAAATTTTAAATCTTAAGAGCTTTGGGCTTACTCTAGGGTTGGCTAGAAAAGATTGTAGGACTGAAATTAAATTAATTGGTTAAAACCTAGCAGATTAATACTTTAGGGGAAGACTGAAAAAATTCAGTTAAAAACTGTACTTAAAGGTAGTGTTTAAAAGCGAGTTGCATCACAGAAGAAAAGTAGAGAATGGGTCTTTAAAAATTTCTACTACAAATAGGTCTTGGCTTCCTTGTAAGTAAAAAAAAAAAAAAGGGTTGGGGTGTATGAAAAGGGTTTAACTTCAGTTAGTTATTTCAGTTAAAAGAAGGTTAAATCTTAGTGAAGATGTAGAAGAGTACATGCTATATGGCTAAAGAGGCTGAGAAAGGCTCTATGAGCTCATGAAAATATTTACTTGTCATGTTAAATGTGATAATGACAAATTGAGTTGACTTCTGTAGGGCTTCACTCTGGGTAAGTTCAAATTAACTAAGGCAAGTTAACTGAGACAAGTTAAACTCCTCCTCCATCCTCCCCAAGTAAGGATAGGTGCTTGGTTTACAAAAATAAAGAATGCTAGTAACCTCTTGGGCTACACTGAAGTTGCTCAAGAGGAACTTTGCAAGTGATCAGTGATACTAGGGAATTTAAAATCTTAAAGAAAATATAGCTTTAAAGAAGCACAAGAAGACAGCGCTAAAAAGGCTTCAGAATAACCACTGTGCTTACTAGAAAAATAACCCAAACTCGTTGAGCTGGGAATTCAGACATGTTTACTTTACTGCTTGATATGAAGATATCTCTTACTATACTTGATGTCATAGAATCATGGAATTAACCAGGTTGGAAAAGATCTCCAAGGTCATGAAGTCCAACCCTTGATCCAACACCACCATGGTTACCAGACCATGGCACTCAGTCCCACATCCAATCGCATCATAAAAACCTCCAGGGATGGTGAATCCACCCCCTCCCTGGGCAGCCCATTCCAATGTCTGATCACTCTCCGTAAAAAATTTCTTCTTAATATCCAACCTAAATTTCCCCTGACAGAGCTTAAGACCCTGCCCTCTTGTCTCACTGCTAATTGTCTGGGACAAGAGACCAACCCCCACCTGGCTACAACTGCCTCTTAGGGAGTTGTAGAGAGTGATGAGGTCCTCTGAACCTCCTCTTCTCCAGACTAAACAACCCCAGCTCCCTCAGCCTCTCCTCATACGACTTGTGCTCAAGTCCTATGTCCTTCCTGAACTGAGGGGCCCAGAACTGGACACAGCACTCCAGGTGTGGCCTCACCAACGCTGAGTACAGGGGAAGGATCACTGCCCTGCTCCTGCTGGCCACACTGTTCCTGATCCAGGCCAGGATGCCACTGGCCTTTTTGGCCACCTGGGCACACTGCTGGCTCATGTCCAGCCTCCTGTCAATCCAAACTCCCAGGTCCCTTTTTGCCTGGCTGCTCTCCAGCCACTCTGTGCCCAGCCTGTAGCGCTGTGTAACCAGCAGCAGGTTCAAGCTGTTCTCAGAAGTTTAGTGCAAGTTTTCCGAATTTCTGCAGATTACCTAAGAGCAGCTTTTACAGATCTGGTGTTTGGAGAAAGCAGAGAATAATGCTCAGAATTACTGCTTATCTGAGTAATTTTGTTTTAAGATAAATTAAAAAAGTGCAAAGGCCAACTGTATAAAATTTTCAGTGTCCCAAGTGATGACCATATGTTAATTACTGGAGGAGACCCACAAAAACAGATGTATTTGCATAGATATCCTGTACAGGAGAAAAACAGTATTTGGGATTAGCAAATTCACACATTGTTATTAGAGAGGAAAATGCCAGATTAGCTCTAATGGGGGTGTTTTCTAGTTTGTTTTTGTAGTTCTGATTGCTTTCTGGGTTCTGATGTGGTTGATTTTTAACCTATTTCTTTCTCATAATTAAACCTTTAAAACAATTTCTCATTCTCTTTGTAACCAAGTAATTTTATCACTCTTCTTTTTTAAAGTATCCCTGTGTTGCTAAGTCTTCAAGAGCCTATACTACTTGAATGCAGTGTTGAGTACCACTCCATGATTTTTTTTTCTTCAGAAGTATTATCAGATGCATAATCATACTTTCAAAATACTGAAACAGTTTTGATAAACTTTAAGTGATAAAGGAGTTACCATTGAATTTGGTCATAAATATGGGTTTTTTCTGCTGTTGTGGTTGTGCTGTGTTCTCCTCTTTCCATCAGAGTAGAATAATTATCTCATATTTATACGTTTATCTTTTTGTGATTGTGTTCATGCAAAACATGATCAATGGACAGTTTGTCTGATGTGGACAATTTTGGAGTTTCCATGTGCAGAGCATCTCCAAAAGATGCCAAAAGAATTTAGACCAGAAAGTCTCACTGGAAAATGTATAAACAGTCAAGACATCATCTGATATACAAGTTTGACTTTTGTCCTGTGGTCTCATACTCAAGGTTCTCTGGCATCATTTGGTGCTTTCTCTAGTGGGGACAGTCTGGTCAAAACTCAGTAGGTCAAGCAACCACAGAAATCAGACAAGGTAGTATAACACTCTCCTACTTCAGATTACTGCTTTTCATCTGCCTTCACTGTAAATTTGTGCACGAGTTTGCCCTAGCTATCCCTGCCTTTCTTGATAAGATAATGCAGAGGCAGGAAATACAGGCTAAAATACATTACAGCTCAGTATGGTCAGTGGATTATTTGTGTTTTGTTGTAATCCCTTTTATCTGCAGAGAAATATATAAAGAAGCTACAGGAATAAAAGCCCACAGTATACACACCAGGGAAAGGCCTATTTCTGAGGAAGAGCAGAAGTCTGAGAGTAAATAAATCCTTTAAGCTGTGATTGCAGCTGTCTTAGTTTTCAAAGTAGGCAGTTGCAAAGGCTTAGGAAAACAGATAAGCTTTAATGATGTCTCAACAAGCTAATAGACTCACAATGGCCTATCAGTAGGAAATAAGCAGTAACAATGTCTGTCCAATAGGATCTGCCAGAAATTTTGCAGTGTCAAATGTTAGAGTTTACTTCGATGATAGATTTGTGGTGTCTTTGTATTCCACACTGTGGAATACATTACTGGTGCTTAATATCCTAATTGGAAACTTCTTACAATGTGTGTAACACACACATTGTAAGGAGTAACACACCCTCCAGCGTATTTAACATAAAATGTATGGTGGTTCAAGTGAAATATACTGGGTCTCAGTCTTTAAGAGGGAAACACTAGAGTTGGAAATGCTTTATTCTGAAAATAGAGATACATCTTCTTTGAAAGGTTCTGTGTTTACTGCTGAAGGCTAAAAGTATATGGGTGTCCAATCTAATGTTAAACTTGCAGTGATGTGGAGTGGGAAACTATGTGTGGTCCAGAAAGTGAGGCCAAGCAGCTACGTGTGATATGCATTTAAGAAATAAGAGTAATGGTGCCTTAACCTGGTATTTCTTGTAGCACAGTAATCACAATTTAAGTGAGGAGTGTAATTATCTTCATTATATCCACTGATTTGGTTTATTCCCAGGGTCTGGGGAGGCTAAGACTGCTAAAATGTAAAACATTAACTAGACAAGCATCACTGGGTGTTATGAATGACAGTAAAGCTAGTAAAACAGGGCAATAGGGATGCAATGAAATAGTTACATGCAGGCTTTGGTGGAGACAGGGAAATAAGCAGCTGCAGAAACAGTAAAAGTAACTTTTCCTGGGAAGCTCCAACTTTCAGTCTTTTTGCTCATGCCTAGAGTAACAGCTTTGTCAGTTTTCCATGCTGATATCCTTTTCCTTTGGGGAACCTTTAAAACTTGACTTGTCCATCTCCTTTGAAATGGTGTGGTGTTGAATGTCAAAGGGAATAACCTCTTGCTGCACTGGTCTCTGATCTACCGACTATCACATTCCCCATCTTTTCCCAGTTCTCTGTTCTTTCGACAAGGGATGAAAGTCCTTTATTTTATGGTTTGCAGGGGATTGCATTGCTTATGTAATTCTCTCTGAAAAGCATGTTCAAAATAATCACGAATAAGATCATTAAAAAAACCCCTCTTTGACCAATACATGAGAACTTCATACAAAGTCCATAAAGTTGTTCTCATGCTGAAGTATGACAACCAGTCTTAGAAGGTTTAGTAAGAGTTTTGTGTACAGCCAATAAAACATGTTCTCTGAGGCTTGTACAGGTCCCTAAACAGAGAATGAGTCTGTGTCAGCATATTTTGGTAATGTTCTGATGGTGCTGAAATCAGTAAACGAGGATTAAAAATACCCCAAACAAACCAAACTTGACTTGGAGTATTGTCCAAATTTCTGTTCTTTGGTCACATTGCAGAGCCACTGGGTGCCTTTTTTATTCCTGAGAATTACTTGGAGAGTTTTACCTCTGATGAAGGCTTTGCAACTGAGGTTTCAAGTGGTGGAGAAGCAGACTGGTATTGAACACTGCATGCTTCACAATTTATGAGGGGAAAAAATAAGGAAGTTCTTAAGAGTCTGGCCTTTAACCATGTACTGTGGGTGGGTGAAAAACAAATATGGCAATGCAGAAATATTATTTTATAACAGAAAACTTGCTGGGATTTGAATGTGTTTGAAGATGAAGCAGAATGCTCTGTAAAACTATGTGGCCTTTGGTTCTTGACTATTTATGGATGTCAGAGGCAGCTTTTCAATTCCAAAAGAAGACCATTGTCCCTTATTAGAGAAGAGTACTAGTTATCACAGTAAATATATGCTCAGATGATGCCAGCCTCAGAATGGGTTATTGAATTAACAGTATTATGAAGCTTTTTCATATTCAAGCTGCCTAAACACTTGTGGACCCTCCTGCATAGATCCATAGTGCTTGTTTCTGTGGGCACAAACAAGGAATGTTGATCTGAAATAAATGAAATGCTAACTTCAGAGTGTTTACAAACCTTACATCCTTTCTTGGCAAGAATATGAGTCAGCATGTAGAATGCTTGAATGACTGCATAAAGTTGAAAATTGGAAGATTAATCTTAAGAGCTGGAAGGGGAGAGATTTGGAGGTCAAAAGTGAAACAATACCATATGATTCAATTCATCACTGCACAGTACAAAACGTGGCCTAATAATAGAGTGACTGGTATGAATGCTGTTGTAATTCCTGCTCATGTTGCTCTTTTTCCAGAAGAAGAATTACTTATAGCTTACATATATGTTATGAGAACTTTGACACGTTTTTCTAAACTGTAGTTTTCAATGACTTGGTTTAGTTATAGTCTTGCAGTAAAGTGTGTTTCTCCTTTTCTGGTTTTATGTCATAATATTAACTAAGCATGTAGACAAGGAGAGTCAGTCTAAATGCTTCCTTGGCTTCATTGGTTAAGATATTCTGTGTTTCTCTATTCCATCAATAAGCATTTTCTTGCTTCATCACAAGTCCACATTCCTACTGAGGAGGCATTGTAGATCTACAAATACATGTTTACTGAAATGCAGTTTTTAATTACTCAGAATGTCTACTGGAAAAAAGTTCCTTTATCAGAAGGTGCTACGTGTCGCTGGTTGTGAGTTTTCTAGTGAGTCAGGGTTTGTGGAAAACTAGGAATTCACAGGAACTAAGATGAAATATTCTCGCTTTCCTGCACCTCTAAAAGACGTACAGATACAAGCCTCCAAGAGTGCTGGTTTGTGAGCCCTTGGTGCTCAGAAGCCTCCAGGGTTAGATGTCCTGCCTGCTTGGATTCCCCTTTATATGTGGGTTTTCAGGCATCGTATTGTGGAAGTTCAAATTGGATTAACTCTGGGATCCAGCACTAGCTTGATGGAATATCCATTCCGTGAGATGAAATGATAAACAAATATCCTTGGGCACAGCCAGAGCTGTAGTGTGTATGGTTCTGAACAGCTGAATCTAACGTGGTGGTGGATCTTTCTTTGAGTAGGAGACTGGATTATTTGTTCTGTAGAGATCCCTTTCAACCCAATTTTTTATCTAATCCTATGATTCTCACTTGGATCTAAATTTACACCAGGAAGCATGGGAACATCAGCATCCTATATTGAAGCTGAAGATGTTACCTTGGATTTCTAAGCAGGAATATGTGCAGAAGACTGTAGGTCTAGAGCTTTGGCAGCTTGGAGCTCACAACAGACTGGGCTTTCAGTCATGGCAATGCAGCTTAGTGTTATTTTTTCTGCCATTTGTGGTAGTAGATTCCCTGGATTTCCTTGTGCAATTGCAACAGTTGGTATAATTCTATATTTTGAAACAACTGACCAAAACAAATTTCTTTTCAGAACTGAAAGTTTCCACAGACATGACTTGTCTTGAAAAAAAACATAAAAATGCATCGGAATTTGAACTAAAGCTTTTTCTTCTAAATGATTGCATCTCTTATCAATCTTATATCAGTCCTGACAGAAGTTGATGAATCAGCGATAATTCAATACATTTTATCTTACAAAGCCAGTCAATTATCTACTGAAAGACGTGTGCTAGATTTTCTCTGTACTTTACCTGCTGTTTTTACTATGGTTCAGACAGGGATTTGCAGAGGTTATCTTGTAATAACTTCACTTTTGAGTATTCCTGTTGTCTGGGGACTCTAGGAAAACTACTTGTGTGCGTTTATTTACTTGTTTTTGCTTTCCCTAGAAGAAATGATTTGGAACTAGTAACTCACACTTACTGTGCAGATAACTGGTTTTTCTCTTCTATGAACTTGAGAATTTGAGGTTTTGTATTTCCAATTTTCAAAATGTCCATTTAAAGATGGAAGAATATTTCTTAAATGTGAAACTCAGGATTATTTATGCTAGACACTACAAGAAATTTAACATGATTGCTATAACCCTACTACTGCAAACCATTAAGCTCCTATAAACTGATGTTATGGCAGATAAAACATTTTTTTCTGAACAAAAATCCAAACCAAAACCCTTGGAAACAATCTTTTTTCTTAAAAATCAATTAGTAGCTAAGCATATGCTGTGAAAATGAGTGTCAGTGTTTGACACCTATGTTTTAATTGTTCTTTTTGAACGTTATGTATAATTTGTGTGGATAAGGGATGGGAGGCAGAGCTTCAATATTGGTATGTGCACTTAACTAACTAGAAATTAGTAACAGAACATCTCAAAATCTAGCTGAAGTTGTGCAAGACAAATGCAGCTAATAATAACATATAACTACATGAACTATAACTTATTTCTCCTTGATATTTTATTACTATTGTTTCCATTCCTTATTATTCTTACTTTAGAATTAAAAGCAATACAGAGGTTAGTTTAAGCAATTAAAAGAGATGCACTCCTCTGCTTGCCAGGTCCCTTTCCCTTGTTGCTGCTTTAGTTTCCCATTCCAGTAAACAGTCACAGACTGAGTAATTGTAACCTCTTACTGCCTTTTCTTTTCATGTTTATTTCCTGCAATAAAGCAGATTTAATTCCATTCATTTATTCAGTCTGACAGGAGGTTACATCTTCAATACAGCATGAGAATGGGTAAAACATCTTTTTGCTGGAAGCCTTGCAATCTTGGTAATTTTATTTATTTTAGTATAATAAACATCTAATCCATGGTCAGACACTGCCTGGAGCCTCTGTTTATTTGCAATGTTGGAAGACAATTTGTTCATACAGTTACCATGTGTCTCAGATAGAACCTTACGAGTCTTGAAAAAGACTGTGAACCAAACACAATTGCAAAATCAATTCTGCAAGAGCTCCTTTCCTTTTGGAAAGGTTGCCACTTATCTAGGCTCCTTACTTGAATGACCACATGTAAATAAACCCTGATTTTGAGTTTTTAAGCTGATCATCAAAAGAAGTTAATCAAAAAAAAGAAATTATGGTAGATCAAAGCAACGGCAAAATTGGAAGTCTTTAAAGTTAAATATACAATACTGACAATTTAAGAAAGGTAGATGCTGATGTAATTGTGTCCTTTTGATGATCAGTGATAGGAGTTCTATCATTCCATAGTTTTTCAGAGCTGGCTGATACATGACCATAAAATTACCTGTCTTTTCTAAAAACTTTCAAATGAAAAGATTGAAATGAGTATGAAAAAATCTGATTTTCTAAGAATTTGGAATTGCTTTGTTGGTTTGGTTTCTCTGATGACTCAGATTCACAAGGAAAGATCACACAGTCCTTGCTTACTTAACTGATTAAACAAAAACGGTGATCATTCTTTCACTGAGACTCTTCAGTCCCTAGCTGGCTGTCACAAAACTATTTTAGTCCGTTTGGACTGAAGACCTGAGACTTAGTCTGTCTGGCCTCAAAAAAAAATGAAGTTCCCCCACCCTGGATTATGCTTGGTTTACAGTTTTGGTGAGTCAGGCTGACTGTTGCCTGTCAGATCTGTTGGTGCTCAGATCACACAGGTCTCTGTCTGGTGATCGTGCTTCAAACCATGGAAGAACAGGGCAGCCACTGCTCAGGAGGGTGTCCTCTGCTGATACTGGAAGATGAAACCCCTTTTGGTCCAGGTTAATTAAGTTTCCTAAGAAAGCTGTCTCTCTCTGACCATTCTAATACATTATCCATCTCTTCTTAAAACCTGTGGCAGGCAGGTGAGTGAGTGTTTCGGGAAGGAACTGGGTGGTCTGCAGGTAGGTTGAGTGGTAAAAAAATCACCTCCTTGCCTAATCATCTTTTACCAAAGCTTTCAGATAGAAAAATAGGGAATAAGGGCACTTCTGTACAGATACATTTACACTGCCCCTTCTGTGTCTTACCTGGGTGAGCAAAATCTCCCACCTGGCCACCAGATGGGGGCATTGCAAAGATATTGATTAATTGGCAAATTTATCATGTCAGTGAGTCATTTGCATGTAAAAATCACCTCCTTTGTCTATTATTCCATGTTTTTATAAGCGTTCCACACAGATGAAATGCCTAATCATCAATTAACGTTAAATAACAAGAAAATGCCCTTAAGAAAACCCCCTATAAGATTTCAAATAATTGCAGCAACTCGAAAGGCAGATTTTCTTTCTTCGTAAGCTTTTTGGATGTTGTTTCTTGTTTTTGGTTCCTATTTCCCACCGTTGGATGCAAAAGGCCTTTTCCCTTATCAGTTGTACCATTTGTTTACCAGGCCATGCTTTGGCGAGCATTACAAAAGCCTGCTTTTTACTGCATGTGAAAATACAGTGTAGGTTGTGTTTTTCATTTGATAGCCACCATCCGTTTGCATGAGATGTTAAATTATCCCATTATGTTTCATAAAGAGAAAGTGTTTGATTCTGTTTTGATTTTGTTCTTACTCCTCTAAGGCAGCTGAAAAACTAGGAAAATTCTTCATAAGCTAAAAAAACCTCCCCATCAGTGGTCCAAGTATTTGAAAGTCAGTTTAAATACATTAAATACATTAAGTATATTAGGAACTGCGTTTGGCTGATTATAAACTAGAAAAAAAAGAGTTTTAAACCTGTAAAATTCATGGCAATTCATTGATGTAAAATGCATACTGTTCTGTGACTCAAGCCTTCAAAATGTCACTTTGAAGTAATTAATTATGGGTTTCTACATTAAAGAGATGATTACTTAGGGTGTTTTCTAAAGATTGGATTTTTCTTACTGAGCAAGACTTTTTTTAGAAATATCCTTTATGGGAAGATATGTAACTGCACGTTTCTAAATAAAATGTAGATTAATGCTTTTACTTAGTGCCAAAAAGTTAATGAATAAAAGGAAAAATAGAGCTCGTAGAACTTTTGCTTAGGTAGAAGTTGGGCAACTTTTAGGCTGCCATTAATTCATGCCATGTCTGTAATCTTTATCATGAGAGATAAGATAGAAAATGTCCTGTGGCTTGCTGATCTGATAAAGCAAACAGATTTGATGAGAAGCAGCAGAATGAAAAGAGATAAGATCTGCTTTATGGGTCTCTTTGTAGTGCTTCAATAAGGTAAAAGAGTATTTTTTAGATCTTTGAAGGCTAAGGATGGCTTTTTAATTTATTTGATAATAAACTTCTAGTTCTTGTACTGAGCTGCATTCTCTTTCAGTGAGAAAAAGGTGTAATATAACATAGTAAAAAATACCTTTTGTTGTGGGTGGAAACAAGTATGTAAAACAGTTTTAATTTGAAAACTTTAATTTCTTAAGAAAAAAGTGGGGAAGTTGAAGGCATAGTGAGTTCTTTATCTTCCCACAATTTATCTTCCCACTCTGAATAACACATTTTACACATTTATATGCAGACTATAGTTTAGTTCAAGCTGTCTTTCTATAATTTGCTTCTGCTCCCTTCTCAAGCAGGTTGTCTTTTGCCTTTGAATTTCCGTTGTTCTTTTAAATTCTTTGTAATTTTCTCTCTTTGTTTTTCACAGACCCTGGCAAGGATGGCACTTATGTACATGTGTTCATAGAGATAATAAATGTTTTCTGTAGATGTTCTCTATGAAGGTGACTGTGTCATTATCTATACATCTAATCCTCTAATCACAAGAAGATGGGGGGTGGAGGAGAGGTGTTGGAGTTTTTTTCTGCATAGGGTTTGGGGTTTTTTTGTCATCATATCAGACAGAAAACTGTCATCTGGTTTATCTTTTGACCCAGATATGTTATCAATACATGAAAACTTGCAAAATATCTCATGAGAGTTGTTACATCGAAGTCATCAGAAAATATTTCCCCAATTATCTTTCCATATCTGGTAATATATTTTAAACAAGTGGGTAAGGGACATTAAGCAAGGAGATGTACTGAACAAGTAATGCAAATAGTTACGCTGAGCTCAGTATCACAAGGTTATTAAGATGCAAATTTGTATTTGTTCATATTTCTACTTGTATATCTTACTTCTGAATTCCCTTTTCTGTCCTTTTTAACTTCATCTTGCAGGAGGAAAGATAAAAGCCCTTAAAGTGTAAGACAAATGTTGGTGTGATTTGGAGCCCAGTGCCGATGTTCCATAACCCCTGCTTATATCAGAACCTAAGCTAATATTAAGGTACTAAAGGGGATTGGTGACGTAGCTAAATGAAATACCAGTAGGAAAGATGCCTACCTAGGTGTAAGCACTTAGACCTTCCAGGTCGGAATGTCCTGGTGCTCTTTCAGGCGTGGTGTCACTTAGATTCATCCGACTTGATATTTTTCCTGCCGTCTACAAAATGCAGCAGTTCTAAATCTGTGCCTCCTGGAACTTACAAATAAGAAAAGCCTTTTTGAAACCAAGTTATCAGTTGCAGAAATCTGCAGTTCTTGAAACAAAGTCTCTCTCTCCTTTCTTGTTTTCTCCTGACAGCTAACCACAGTGAGTTGTTGGTTTGTCATCTGCTGTTGGCTTTACTGGAGAGGAGAGTGCTCATCCTTGCCCTCTAACTCTCACTTACTATGCAGGTGCTCCCCTTACTTGCTTTGCAGGTGGGAGACATGAGACAAAATACAAGTCTGTATAATATAAATAACAGTGGTAATTCCAAAATAGGATTCCAGTAGGATGAAGCACAACATGCTTTCAAGTATTTCTGCCAGTTTTGGCTGACAAAGGGATCAAGCTGTACAGATTACATTCACAGAATAGGTAAGAAAGGAAACTTGTAAAAACAGTCAGAGTGTTGCTAAAAATTCTGAGCTGTGAGTCCACATTTTTGTATCTATTCCAAGGTGTGAGTAATGGAGAGACAGGTAATTTTTCGTGGGTAGTTCCATTCACTCCCACAGAATTTGTGCAAGCCATTATTTGTTGAACAGAATTACAAAATGCTGGGGAAAGGACTTTATGGTGCCAGCTACTTCATCCCAATTGAAAAGAAGAGTTTTGGAGAGATTTATTAGGGTTTTTTTCCCTCCTTTTAGACGTTGTTTGCCTCTGATTTTCAAGAGTGCTTATACCTCTGTATTTTTCTGGATAATCCTCTGGCACTCACATCCTAATTGTATTTTAGTTTTCCTACTTCTGCAAAGTATTTGTGATCTGTCTGTGCAGCAGAAATTATCTTGAAAAATCTCATTTCAAGTGCGGCATACCTTAATTTCCCATTTACTTTTGTCTTGTGGGTAGATTTTTCTGTTATCTGAGAAGGCATTTTCTGACTGAGGTATTTTCTTCTGACTTTGAAGAAAATTTCTGGTACCATGGAAAAGCTGAGCCAGTGCTGTAGTCTGTGATATCACTTTCCACTGCTTAGGTGCCTACTTTGGCTAAATGCTGTTGGAATATAACGGTTTACAACTGCTACGAGTTATTTCATCAGTTCGAATGAAATTTAGCAATGAAGTTAGAAATGTCTTGGGAGAGAGAGAAACACAGAGTGACTTGACTGACTGGGCATTAGTTTTGAAGAGGCTAGGATTAAAAAGGTTTGACTTCCCTTAGAATCATAAAATGGTTTGGGTTGGAACATCATCTCATTCAATGTTTGGTTAAACATCATCTCATTCTAATGGACAGGGACACCTTCTACTAGATCGGGTTGATCAGAGTCCCATCCAGCCTGGCCTTTGAACACTTCCAGGGCTGGGGCTTCCACAACTTCTCTGGGCAACCTGTTCCAGTGCCTCACTTGCCTCACAGTAAAGAATTTTTCCTTATATCTAAATTAAACTCACCCTCTCTCAATTTAAAGCCATTCCCCTTTACCCTATCTCTGCATGCTTGATCCTCCTCACCCTTATAACCTCTTCTGTTTCTTTGAAAGGCTGCCCAGCATTTCAGGATTTTAGCAGGTTTCTCTAATGATCTTCAGGACAAGGCTGAAGGACAACTGAATAAATGAGTCTTTTGACAGATCCTGAGGTCCCCCCTGCAAATCACCTAAATAAAGCTGCAGTAGTCCATAACACTGCAGGAGCACATTTAATTAGCACGCAAATTAAAATCAACAAATGAAGCTCAAAGCAAAACCAAGGTGGCTAGGAGAGAGGAAGCACCTTAGTGCCTGAGTCACTTAATGGTTTAGGACCAGACATATTTAATAGTGAGAGGCAGTGCTGCTCTGCTGGCATGAACTTCACAGGAACCCAGAGCAATAAAAACTGGCATCCAAAGTGCAGCAAGATTATTCCTGGCTGGAGAGTGTTATAAGATGAAGCAGCATGTAATGTAGGGAGGGATGACTGGGGGTGGCGGGGGGGGAAATGGTTTCATTTTTCTTTATAATTTATACTAAGGTTTTGTTAAGAAAGTAATTCTAAAATTAGCAGAGTATTTGTTTGAATTGTTTTGCTTGGACCCAGGAAATGATTTTTTCAGAGCTGTCATGCAGATGCACAGATGCAGTACTAGAACTTTTGGGATCAGAGGAATAGGAAAAATAACAACTTTCTTTTTTTCCCTGTGGACATTTCAAATGCCCAGAATAAGTATTTATGACACATGCAACCATTCCTGAAATCAAAGGCTCATTAGAGCTGCAGATAAAATGCTTTAATTAAATGGTTAGTTGGAAAAGTTTATTTTTAACATGCTTTTTATGTTGATGTCCACAAACTAACTCAGTTCGAGGTCCTTACACTGTGAGTGTTGTAGAGATCTAAAGCAGCCATCTTTCTTAGAGCTGTACTATGAAACCTGTGTTTGCTGTTTAGGATCTGTTTTTTTCATCATCCAGACTAAAGGATCTACTGAAACCAGGCAGTGCTGTTCTCACTTTTCATGTTTGTACTCTTTTCTCTCTAAAAAAGCTTTGCTCTTCTTTTTTTGTTGCTAAGAGAAAAAGCTTGTTGCCAAGGAACAAATGTCCAGCACACACTGATGTGTCCTCTGTCAGATGTCAAAAGCATCCCTCCTAAATATTTTCATGTGCATACAGCGGACAATTCTTAGACAAGAGGAAAGGGAAAGGTGGGATTGGCCAGCCTTGCTCAGTGATGTTCAAAACACTACCCCCAAATAATATGCAGTGTACTTTTTTTTTTTCCCTATAGCCCAGACAAAGGATAAAACACCAGGTTTAAAAATTGGAGGTTTTTTTTACCTTACTCATTTAGAAGTGAAGTTTGTTCCTCCATTTTAAAATATCTGACTCTAGTGTTATGTGGTCTGCGTGTGCAGAAAAACCCTCAGACAAAGAGCAGCCCAGGGTGTGGCTGAGCCAGGTGAGGCTGTGGTTTGTTCCTCATAGATTTGGTCTCAAATCTGTGAGCGTCCATCCTGTTGCTGAGGGCTACCACGGTCTCTGTGACTCATGCTGGGAGCAGCAGGCAGAGGACTTGGACTGTTCTTATCTGTGTGCCTGGCTTTACTCCAGACTGTAGAATCCAACTTCCCAGTTCCCAACTTCAGGCTTTTTGGATTTAGGTGGCTGACAACATGTTAAGTGAAAGTGTCTTGGGGGAGGAAGAGGCAGTGTCTGTCCCATCCCATAGTCAGGGCTGTGTGTATTGCCAGTTGTCAGCAGTATATTATTGGTGTGTGGAAAAGGCACCTCTGGAGTGTCTGGTACTGCTCTTGTTCAGTACAGCCTTGTCATCACACATCCTGTGTGTGGTTGCACGTGTTTTGTCATCATATTTGGGGAAGATTTCAAACATATCAGTCTGTGCTTGCCAAATTAGTTGATCCTGAAATGGTTTGTGGCTGCAAACAATTTGGAGAGCCATTTGGAAATTAAATGTAGCCAGGTAACCCTTTGTTTAAGAAGTTTGTAAATGCTGAAATTTTAAATAACAGAAGAAGTTGAAAGGAAATTGATAAATATTATAACAGTTTTATCACACCATTAACATAAAAGAATGCATTTGTTAGACTTTGGTATACCAGGAATATGTCCTGGCACAAATAAGTTATTGACCTAAATTAACATCTCCGTTGTCCTAAAGATAAAGCAAAAATAGCAGATTTTTGCAGTACACGCTGTGAAGTCTCTGGATATGGGAGAGCTGCATCCAATGACTGCTGCTATAAGGAATGCTTCATCTCCTCTGGTCATCCACAGATCATCATGAAAAAAGGGGAGAAAATGGTTGCATTTATTCCATGCCATTCAACCACTAGCCTATGCCTAATTTTGGTCAGGAGACAACCACAGAAAGGACTTGTGACTTACTTTTTTAGCATTTCTCTTTGCTGATTTCCAACAATGAACAGTTTTCCTTTCCACTTTACCTCTGAAATATTTTAAGAGTGGTCTTCCCAATACCTTTGGGTTTTGAGATAAAACATTGTCACTTTTTGTGTGCATTATTTTTTCTTTATTTTTCTTTTACCTGTCAGTTATATGATGCAACACTGTGCTGGAGATCATTGTCTCTGGTCCAGTCATGCTTTTTGGCTTGGTAGAGCAGGGCAGTGGAGATGTAGTTGAAGTCTGAAGGCAATAGTGTCATGTCAGCAGAGGGGAAGCAGCTCGATATCCTGCAGTGGTGCTGACTAGTCCTGTTTTTATTAGTGCTTCATGTTAGAACCTCAGCTCCACAGTCACAGCCCCTGCTTTAATTCAACTTGCAAAAACATTTCTGCTTGGAAAAATAAAAGCAATAAAATTCAAAGGTGCTTCTAATAATAGGAAATGTTATTGAACAAATCAAGGCTATTACGGAGTTTTAATCACACCCATCTTTGTGTTGAGCTCACTATTTACTGTGGATTTCTCAGATATCACAAAAATCACTGTCCTATTTTTTATATCTTGCAAAACTCAGCTGTTACCTCACTAATCTCTCTCAAGGATTAAGATTACAGCCAGGTATTCTACCCTTGCATTTTAGAAAAGAATACAACTTCAGAAAAACATATTGTCTTTTCATCTTGGCTTGGTAGACCTCTGTACAAACAGCTTGTATTGTTCTCAGCTGATTGAGTTTGTTGAGCAGGTAATTGTGAAAAACAGCCTTTCATAGATAAGCAGTTCTTAAAATTTTAAGCTATTACCTATTTGTGACACTCGGGTGAGCTTTCTGTACTGTTCTTGCTTCATGCAATGAAAAAAATATTTTCCAAAATTCTCCTGCAGGGCAGAGTAGTATATGTAGTGTTTCTTAAAAACGATAGCTTCTCTAGGAATTGATATACAGGAAGATGGAATCTATTGTCATGAACCATACTCGGGGGATGCTTGATATCCTTTTACAGTTGTATAGAGCAAACAGAAGGAATGGGGATATGAAACAAATGAGTTTATAGTTTTGAATGAATATTCATTTTGTTGTTTGTTCCTCAGTAGCATTTCACACAGAAACTGATTTGCATTTTAGGTAATTCTGATGATGAGTGAAGGAGGAATTGTTTCTTACTTGTAAATCAGATTTGCCTGTTAAAAGGTTTGCTTCTTCTCTTAGGTTGTTATTTCTTCTGCGTTGTTATTTAGCAGCATGTCAGTATTGTAAAAAACACTAAAATTTGGTTCCAATTAATTTTTTGCTTTGCTTGAGTCTTTTTTTCAATATATTTTTCACAGAAATGCCCTTCACTTATTTAAAACAAAAAAGTAAATTTTGTTATGCCTAAACTCACTTTCTTTAAGGTGATTGAAGTCAGTGGTAATGCGATGAAACAATGGTAAACAAAATTGGCTTTCTATGTGGTATTTTGCTTTAATAAATTTGAATGCAGTTCTACCTGGTGTCATACGTAACATTTTATTTACACAAATAATATCCTGTCTCAAAGATTTAATT
This sequence comes from Myiozetetes cayanensis, assembly GCF_022539395.1. Taxonomy (NCBI): domain Eukaryota; kingdom Metazoa; phylum Chordata; class Aves; order Passeriformes; family Tyrannidae; genus Myiozetetes; species Myiozetetes cayanensis. The sequence goes on from NW_026087742.1 coordinate 16,735,846, forward strand.
GATCAAGTATTGGAGAAGATACTTGGAGAAAATGCATTTAGGGTTTTTTCTCAATATGCAAGCCCATTTTTATATGATGGAAATTGCTTCAGTGATTTTTATTCTACAGCACAATGCTTAGTGATAGGCTTATGGAGCACCCACTGAAATAACATTTTGCAGTGAAGGATTTGGCTTTGCAGAGCTGTGCTTTGTAATAGGATGGAAGGATACTTAAAAGTATTTTTTAGGCATATATTGACTTCTTCTATGAAGAATACATGGTAGTACCTGCTCTTATAGATATATTTCCTCATTAATTTAAGACATCATCAGGTTTATGGTGGAGGCTACTACTTTATAACTTCATATCTCCAAATAGTCCCTCTTCCTTCTGAAGTTCATTACTGTCTAGTGATTATTCAGTATTTTCCTGCTTTTCTTAGCATTACTGATTGTTAAGAAGACACTATTTGTTTGGTAGTGATGTAACTTTCTTAATGAAAGTCTCTTTGGGTAGATTTTAAGGTTTTAAGTTGCAGATTTGAAGATACCCAAAAAGGTGTGAAATTAAAAAAGGTCTATTTTCACGGAAGCTTGGGGTTTATTTATATGGATTCTTCTTTTAAACTTTCAGTTTTCCTTTCATTTAGAAACAAATTTTGGATAAAGCTGATTGATATGTTGTGATGCCTGCATTTGTTTTTTTCTAAGCCTGGTGAAAGGGAACTTGATTTGATGACTCTATTGAAAGTTAATTACTGCTAGTAGATTATTGAGGGACCACTTAATAAAATAAACTAATAAGGAAGTCTATAACTCTCCTTAGCTCTCCATAAAAAACTGGTTTTGGTGTAGGTGGAGAAACCCTTAGACTATTCTTGAAATGGGTAGGAAAAAACCAAGAAATTTTTTGTTTTATTAAGGAGAATGCTAATTTATCTTGTTACAAATGTGATTGAGGTTAATTTTTATATTTTGATGATATATGACTAATAGGAAATGTGTTATCTGAACATTTGTTTACATTATCTCTGAAGCACTCTGCATTTTAATATTTTTGAAGGTGATATAATTGACAGATGGAAGTAGCAGCAAGTCACAGGTCCTGTCAGCATGTGGATATACTTTACTGGGACTACTGAAATGACAGATTTCAACATGCCTTGGCATACAACATTCTAGGGATGATTGGCTTTCCTAGGCACACAATCCAGTTGTCCCAGTAACCTATAAATATCGACATGCAGCTTTGCACACTGTGCTGTGAATGATTGACCTAAACATACACAGTATACAGCTGACCCAGCCTCCTGTCTATGTCAGCAATAAGTCCCCACAGTGCTAGGGTGATATTTCATGTTTTAAGTCAGCAGTGTGTCCTAAGAGCATGGTTCTCCAACAGAGACTCCAGAGCTCATCTCAGTGTGCGTGGCATGTGTGAAACCTTTCCCTTGTGCTGGGTCTGTGTGCTCATGAACTGAGCTATTCATCTAGTTTTGGAAACGTTGCGATCTTGGGATGTTGCTGGGCCAGGAGATCACTTTGTTGTAATCAATGAGAGGTAGCAGTCAGTCCAGAGTTACCTACAGATTACGGTGATTCTGGCAGGTTTCTTTAACTTGAAATTAGGCTGTGCTTTTTGTTGTTCCTAATGGAGTTTGCCTCAGTTTACTCATCGTTACACTTTGCCCTCAGCTGCTAACAGAACCTGGACTCTTAATGTATTGAATGCAGCATCACCACAGCTCTTTAAATTGAAGTTTCAGATTTACCTTAGACTTTGGCTTATTTGTTTACAGTAGTTTTGGGGAAATGCTCACTGTAGTGAATTGTGGCTCAGGCTCTTTTCTCAGTGCAGAATCCAGCAGCACACTGTGCTGTGTGATATGGTTGCTTTCTAATGAAGTCTGTGGGCGAGGAATTTGGGTGTGTGATAGTAAAGCTGTAGGGGAGGCCTCATTTTCTAAAATGCCAGCCGTTGTTTACTGAGCATGATTTCAGGTCCAAGTTTTATGAGTCTCAGAGGGCATAAGCAGAATGAAGGTGGGTTGCATGAGCTTAAGAAAGATCAGGATTTCCCCTTCATGACAGGAACATAGGAAAGGACACTCATGGGAACAGAGCAACTGAAAACAAAAAAAGGAAAGCTGGTTCTTTGATGCTTTTTCAGTGTGCAAGGTGCCAAGAGAGAACGATTCTTTCTCCCTAATTTATTTGTTTGACCAGTTTGTCCATTTTACTCTTTCTGTTTAAATGAATCAATAATAGATTTAAGCAAGAAATTAAAAATTACTCAAAGTAATGACTATTTTCTGGCTAATCATCTCTGCAAAACCTTTCTTTTAAAATTCAGCAATTGACTTGTCATCTCAAGTCTCTTACTTGAACTAGAGATGTCGCTGTTTAGGCAACTCAAGTATTGACAGTGCTCCATTAAACTGACACGCCTGCTTTTAAAGGTTTGCCAGAAATTGATGGTTGCACAACCTTCTGCTGTGAGTGAAAGGAATGAAGAGAGTAACATGAGTAGGAGGTGAAGAGAAATTTGTCACTCGGTTTCTCCTGCTAATTTGTTTGTCTGTTTAGAAACACTAAAGGACTGGTTTCTGGACAGGAAAATGAGAGTGGCTAAGAATATATGATCTTGATCTAGAACAAAACAAATATATTGGATACCTCTTCATAGTATTCCAGCCTTCACAGCCTAAGTCTTACAACCTAATCGGGGTAGAGGTAAGGTCGTTGTGATTGCAAAGATAGTGAAGGATAGGTAGAGTTAGAGGAGTAAAAACACAACACAAAGTTCTTGTGAAGTGTTTCCTGCTACTTAAAGACAAACTGAGACATGAATGTCTGCCACTAATACATTGCAGATAAAAAACCCCATTCAACATGAACTGCTGCACATTGTTTTAGAAATGGCTCCAAAACCTTACCTATTTAGTCAATAATCTAGATTCTCTGATCTCCCAGGGATAGGTGCTCACACTGTCACTTTATAACTAAACTTTATGCCTAAAAACCCAACCAAATTTCAATATTTTACTACCTAGAATTATTTTCTTAGTTCCTCAAGAATAGTGTCTAGAATACATGCTAGAGTAGCTAATAAAAAAAAAAAAAAAAGAAATAAAACCAACTTATCTGCTTCACTGTATGGTAGGTAAAACTTACTTCAGTGAAATGACTAACCATATTTCAATATGTCTGCTCTTGAATTAGTGTGCTTTTCTCCTCTTTTTCTTTTTTTTTCTTTTTTTTTTGTTTTTTTAAGGAAAACTATGATAAACGTTTAGTGAGACCTAGTCAGAAAATACAGTTTATAAGAAATATGGCATTTAAACCATTGCATGTGGGGATGGGTAGCACCTTATTACAGGGCACAAACAAGGCAAAGGACTTACACATGACCTGTGAATTTTTTGGTGGGATGTGCATATTGGAGAATGGGATCCTAACTTCAGTTGCCATGGCTAAAAACTTAAATTTGGAGCTGTGTTGTACAATGCCATAAAAATCTGCCAAAATCCACTGAATAAGACGGAGTGGGAGAGTAGAATACCTTGAGGACCCATTTAAAAAAACCCCACCATTAGTGTTCTAAAGGTAAAGAAGCAAGGTGTTAAATCTCTTGTGAATTTTTTTGTTTCTTAGTTCAATATATGCTGACAATTGATATTCAGCACAGCAGATCAGTAAACCTGAGGACTGAAATGCAAGCTTCTGTTCTTGGAAAGATTAATTCAGACTTCAAAAATATTTTTAGGCTTCTATACAGTGACTCTTTAATTTGGGTTTTAGGTATACTGATTAGATGACTCATTTTAGATGACTGATTAGATAAGATCTGAATTAATACTCTGAAACTGAAGAGTCTGTGGATTCAATGACCTGGGTTTGGGCCAGTGTTTCATTTATGTGTCTCTATTCTTTCCCTGAACCCCAGTCCATAAGTAATGGTAGCTGACTCTTACAATTGTGTGGAATTGGATTGAGGTCACAATAAGCATTTTTTAGGCACTTGACTGATCCCAAAATATAGTCACCAAGTAAACAGGGGAAGGGAGGAGGACTGAATTTCTACGTTTTTTTTGCTAGAGTTAGTGGTGTCTTAATGTGTTTTGAAGTGCATGAGAAGAGATATAGAAGTAAAACCATCACTGTACTGTTTGGTTTCCTCTGGTGCTTGGGAAAGGGATTTAGTCAAGGCATGAGTTATTAATTGCAGTATGTGAAGACTTCTACTCCTGTTATATATTTCCATTCACTACCTCTGAGATCTAGTGAGAAGAAGGTATGATCTGCTAAGCAGACATCAGATATCAGGTTTTTTTCCCTGCAGAGCAAAGCTGCCTTTGAATGGTTAGGAAGAGTGAGCAAACCTCAGTACCATCATCCCTGTATACATAATATATATAGTCATATATGTATCTATATACAGAGAGATATATAGACATAGTCATATGTCTAGTTGAGTGGTTTTTTAACTGTAGTTCATTTTTAACTGAAGTTTCATTAACACTGAATATCATAATGTATGTACAATATTCTTTGTTGAGCTTTGAGTAACAGAGGCAGCACATCTGCCCTTGAACTCATTAAATCTCATAAAAACCTTCTGAAAGTGGGATTAAGGTCCTTTTAGAACTTGGTGTCTTCCTCAGACAACAAAAGCTTTTCTGTTTTTCTAAAACGTTATTTTTTAATAAGAACTGGTATTTTTCAGATACCAACTCAGGTAGTTCTACTTGAGGGTGTTATTTTTTCAAATAATAAGTTGGTTTCCTGCACTTATGTGCATTTCATGGTTTGAAGTAAAAGCTACTCAGATAGCTCAGGGTATACCAGTGATAAATCAGTGAAGTGTTTCCCTATGAGTATTGTCATTGTCCATGCTTTTACAGGGGGAAAAAAAGACTAAAGATGAATTTACGGATTAGTCACAACAACACAACTTGGTACATCTTTTGAAGAGAACAGAAAAGGTGAGGATGGTCTTGGAAGCTGAGCCAGCTACACTCTGCTGCCCTTGAGTGAGACAAAGGCCTAGAAGCCTTTGTATCTAGAAACTGGTGCTGCGTGGAGGGCTCAGGCTGTTTGGGGATAAGGGGACAGAGAAGATGAGGGTGGAAATTTCTAACAGATGATGGAGAAATCTAGAAAGTTGGCGAGGTGTTTCTTTGGATAATCGTGGCAGGGTACCAGGAAACATGAAGCTTAATATTAACTTACCAAAGGATCAGATGCTCTGAGTGATGTCAGACCAAGTCCTCTGCTGCATATTCTGTGGTTCTGCAGGGCAGAGAAATATGTATCTCTGCTGCTTTTCTGCATCTAGATGTAACCCACATTTTATTAAGTGCTTGTAGTTTTATCTACTATCTGGCCAGTAAAAGGAGAGATTTGATATTCCCTTGTAGCCCTCTGAACTAATAGATGTTTTCAGATATGAGGAGTGGAAGAACTAACGTGTCAGAATGGATGGCAGCTCTCAGACTTCACAGGATAAATATCTGCCTGCAGTCATATCTTCATTAGGGAGCCACAGATGCCTAAATACAAGATAATACGTAAACAAATTGGTGATTTTTGCACTAATTACAGAGATGTAAAATGTGTGAGGGTTTTAATTTTTTTAATTCTGTTATGTATTGCCCTTACTCTTTGGGAGGGTTAGCATATCTGAATATTTCTAGCATAGCTACCCTAGTGTTTGCTTTGATTATTCAGGCATTTGCATGGATACGTGGCAGAACACAACTCTTACACGGTTTCCCAAGTTACCATCTGCCAGCTGACACCTGAAGGAACTGTGTACATTCCCATAGCCCAACATGGCTGTAAACTGAAATACATTATCAGCCTCAGAGTACAAGTTAACAGTGAAAAAACCCACCCAACCAAAACACCCCTGTCCTATTATTTCCTACCTTTTTAAAGTTCTATTAAGCTCATGTTATTTATATATGAAAGAGTAAGTATGAGCAGGCATTATGATTAAGCTGGTGGTTAGTGACTGTAAAATCAGTAGGACATGATTTTTTAGCTGTATCCATATACCTAATTTAGGATGTTGTTACCTAAGCTTTTGTTTGATACATTGATATCAAGCATCTTAGGGTCTAATTCTCATATTTGAATATGGTGATCAACAGTCAGATGTAGAGCTGTACCATTAATAATGTAAGCCATCAGAGTGGACACATTATCCAGGTGTACTAAGTGATTAAAAAGATGATGTTCTTTATTTCATTATTCATGTTGTTATTTTTGTTATGACATTAGCACTCTGTTGGTGATCCACCTCTAAAATCTGATGAGCTCTTAGCTTGAGCAGAGAGACAATCACCTCAGCACAAGAAAATTCAATGCTGTGGTTATAATAGGATCTCCATGTCTGATGTGCTTTGGGTGGAAGCATCTGCTTTGGTTTTTTGGTGTTTGTTTGGTTTTGTGGGTTTGGGGTTTTTTTTGTTGTTTGTTTTGGCATCAATCAAGAATGACCCATATCAGTTTGAACATAGAAGTGCAAAACAAAGTAAACTCACCATGAGTGGAAAACCTGCAAAGGTGCATCTGTGCACCTCTTGTTTTGCTGTATTTTCCTTTGTGAGAAATACTACAAGACTTTACTAATAGGACTGTTGGTAAATTTCATGGGATTTTGTTCATAATTTTATATTGGCCTTTCTGATTTTTGCCCAGTCTGTTTCTGATGTTAGCTGATTTTTCTCCTTCACTCAGACCATTAAAATGTTGCTCTAGGTATTGTCAGACAATAATTCACTCATATATTACTCACACATTACTCCGTACATTACCTTGTGCAATTATTTGATTAAAACACAATTATAGGGTGCCATCCTACCAAAACAGATAGATGAATGAAAATTTAGCTTGGAAGTATAAAACATTTGGATTCAGCTGCAGAAAGGAAAAGACTCATTGACTGTAAAAGAACTGGCATTTGGGAATGATGCTTATCTGCATCAGTACTATAAATGCATTTTACCTTGAAAAACATCCCAGAGGGTTCATGAGGCTTGTTTGTTTGCTTTTTACTATAAATCTGGTTGGGCTCAAGGGTCCCCTTTAAACCAGTGTTATGAATACACCCTTCCAGTGGAATTACTGAAAAAGCCTTTCAGGTAATATAATATATTACAGTATACAATATAAAATACAAATATAATTATGGTTGAATTACTAGTTACCTAAACTAACCCAGATACAGGCACAGGTTGAAGTTTTATTTCATGTTGTTTTCTTACTGTTGCTTGCAAAATTGTGTCTGTGCATACATTGTGAAAATAATCTTTTCATGCTCTTAGAACAACTAAGAGTCCCCTAAGCTGAGGCAGCTGCTAAATGGGAGATGAGTGAGAACAGGTTCCTTACAGTGGTTTTTTTATCTGTTGAGAAGAGGCCTTTGGCCTGGAGTTTTCAGATGTTTAGAGTTTAGATTTCTGGTTTTAAAAATATGAATGTGAAGCGAGTTAAAGCTCAGCTTTGGTATTAAGGTACCAGCTAGTTCAGAGTATACCTCATAAAAATAAAACTGATATCTGAGTTAATTATAAATGTTTTTAATAGACAGGAACTATTTTCATTTGGGAAGCCAAGTTTACAGAAAGAATGTTCCTAGCATTTAGCTGAAAATACTTACCCTAAATAAATTTGTTGTTCATGTGATGGAGCTGCAAAAGTAAAATAAATCAAAACTGAATGAAGCAGTTGGATTTCTTCCAAGAAACTTACAAATGTATTGGAAAAATTGCACACGCAAATGAGAATTAAGGAAGGATTATAAGAACATATTAAATTCAGTTAGTAGGATAATTTAATAAATTTCTAGTCTAATGAAAGGGTGGAATGCTCTCTTTTCACCACTTTTATTAACGTGACTAATCTTTACTCATTAATATGATGCTGATGCTTCTTCTGTTAATGAAATTACTTTTGTGGTACTGCAGCACTAGGGGAGGATATGTTAGCCTGTGAGAATAACTGAAAGCCTGAGATAAAACCAGGTGAGATGAAAATTAAAAGCAGTGTAAAGCTGATGCAGTTTCCCTTCCAAGTTGTCAGTACTCCTGAAACTGCATTTGAGTCCACACGTGCATATGCAAAGTTCTTGTTCTATCAGCATGATTTAACTGCACAAATCTGTGTTAAAAGCAGTGAAAAAAGCAAGATTAAATCCATCTGTTCTTGCAACAAAAAGTTGATGTTGTGCAGATGTAGCCATGTCATCCAGAGAAATCGCTCTTCATGTGCGGAGGTTGGGCAATAAACTGTGACATTTGGAGCAGGAGATGGGCATGTCTTAACCCCAGTAACTTTGGCAATGGTTGCCAAACTTGGAGCAAACTGAAGGCACAAGCTGATGAATGGGGATGTTTATGCTAGCTCTTGAGAAATTATTTAGACAGGATTTTTTTTTTACACGTCTTTAAACACACGTACTAAAAAAAAGTAATTAAAATTGAAGTGAGTCAGATGAGTAGGAGCACTGATATCTGTAATTCAGTGTTTTCTGTTTGTTACTGTATGAGAGTATCCTCTACCATGGCAGTTTTTCTACCACAGAACCTTTCAAAGAGCTTTTCAGCTGTCTGACCTCTTCATGTGAAGTCTCAGAGCCTGAGGTCAGTGTTCAAGCTCTAGAACATTGACTTGTCATGTGCAGAGTCCCAGTGCTCCTCAGAGCACCGTGCAAGTGTACAGACCAGCCAGGGATGAGATCCAAGAAGGGGTATCTCTTAGTTGTTTCCTGTTCAACTAAGTTGGGCTGATAGCTGGAGCTTGCACGTTTCCCAAGAGCAGGGAGTAAAACTGCTTTTGAACAGCTCTCTGGTGCCTCTCCTCTAGCCAGAGACTGGTACAGGCAGCCAGTGAAATAGCTTACAAACAGCACAATTTCACAGTAAACTGAGTTTGTGTTCTGCATCAGTGTTACAGATGCTAATATTTTCCAGAGGACTTGCTGGTTTTTTTTTTTTTTTTTATAGAAGTTTGTGTGATGCCCCTGTTTTCAGAAGACTTATGAGAAGAATGGTCAGTAATTTAGTTTGGAGGTAGAGAAGAAAAGTAGATTTTTAGTGTTTGAAAAGAATTGTGATGTGTCTGGGTTTATTTATTGAACAAATATTGAGGATAAACAAAACCTCAGTCTTTTATCCTTAATTTCAAGCTCATATGCTAAGGCTATGTCCCAGAGGATGCAGCCACTGACTGTCAGTCCGTCCATGTGAACTGAAACAATGGCAGCAGATGCTCCACTGGTCATTTCTAAAAATGCTTCTTCCTTTATGTGTTCAGTGAATCTTTGTTTCCACAAAACCATATTTTTGTGTTAATTATTACCTTAATCTCTTCTCCATTGGCCTTCTGATAGGCTGTGCAAAGAAAGTAGAATTAATAGAAAGATATAAATAAAACAGTTAAATAAAGTTTAACAAATACATCAGAAAGCATACTCTAAACCAAGCACAATCCCTTTTTTTCCAACCTCCACTATGAAGTGGAACATTCATTTCCACTGCTTTTACGAAAGACTGAAAGATCCCCAGTTTTTAAGTAAACTATGTCACTAGAGAGTTCATAGAACAGTGATGTAAGCAGAGAGTGCGTGTACAGAAATGAGAAAAATTAATTAAACCAGGTTTTCTAATGTCATGTGTGATTTTTGCTTTTAAATGCTTTTCCAATGTATCTTAACATCAGCCCATGTAAGGAAGTAGAGTGGGCAGAGAAATATCACTTTATTTCACGATGATATGAGCTCTCAGAAATGCCTTGTGTCTCAGCAGGTCTGGAGACAATCTAGCATGCTGAGTTCCCACTGGAACGAGATTCCCCAGTTCTCTTACAAAATCTAATCAGCAAGTAGCTTAGAACCTGGCTTTTCATTGTGACTTTCCAGCAACTGGCAGTGCAGAAACCACCAGTCCAGCCAGTTTCAACCCTTGGCTGGCAGTTTGGAGTTCCTTGCTCTGTGAGCACCAGCCTGGAAGGGGCCCAGGAACTCTGGCACTTCCCTTCTCTGGTGTCTACAACAGCCCAATTCTTAGGTAGATGCATGTAAATAAGTTGGAAAAAATTCACCAGTCTCTAAAATATCATTAATGTGATAAATGAGTAATTTTCTCTGTTTTTTCTCTAATAGGATGTGAGAATAAGGGAAAACATCCATTGGATCGTTGTGGTAGCATAAGCAGCTATGGGATGCCAGGGTTGCTGGCTCCTGACAAAGTTGCAGTGGGATGCTGAAATTCTAGGGTTCAATGGCAGTGCTTTTTGTCAGTCCCAGAATGCAATGACAGCTTGTAGCTCTAAAGGGTATTGAGGTATAAAAGTAATCTTAAAATGGTATGGTTAAGAGACACCTGACACTGACAGATGGAAAGGTCTTTAGGTGACATTAAAACTGTTTAAAGGAAGCAGTGAAGAAGAAAATCAGCGATATGTGGTAAAGCTTATGTACACTGGATTTTTTAAACATGTTCCTGTTTAAGTCGTTGATTTTGAATGATAACTGTGATGCTGCTTTTGAAGCAAATAAAATTATATACAGAAGGCTGAAGCAAATAAAGTAAATATGATTACTGCTTGAAGTCCTCTTCAGAGGCATTTTATTTGGTAATAGTTTAAGCATAAGCTAAAGTGGTTCTTTAATGGATAATGCAATATTACTGACCCAATAGTAAGAAATGTAAACATTACCAGTCATCCCAAAAATAGTCCTAACAAAACAGTATTAGAATACTGAAGGATTTTTCTAGGATTTTTTTTTTCTTTAAAGTGCAGTTGAATATAATGTCTTATGTGGTATCTTTGATTTGGACTGTCTGAATAGTCCTCTGCAGCTGATCAGAAATGGAAGGAAGGAATGAAGGTGTCCTGCTTTTCAGATGGCTGAAGTAAAGTAATGGAAGGAACTACCACAAACAGTAAAGGGATGGTTTAAACCTGACCAGAGGAATAGCACCAAGTAATGAATGACATTAGACTGACAAGTGATGCACACCAGTGGATGCTGACAAGGAGGAATCTAGCAATTCAAGGAGCTTTTCTGAAGGATTCTGTCTCCTTCTCCAACTAGTTCTGCCTCTACTTCTCTTGATATTGTTTTAAGAGAAAAAAAAGTATGATTAGAAAGAGACTTTTTTGCTGTTGCTCCTGGAGCTTAACTAAAATAAAGAACACTAAAGGTGGTAGACTATTTTTGAAATGACTAAAGGATCATATCAATAAACACTAAAGGGTATTGATATAGAGCTTGAATATACAAATCTACACAAGTGGCCTCTTGCATCTGAACGCTGCTTCAATTGTATCTCTTCACAGAGTAGGGATTTTCCTAGGAAGTTGAAGGAAAGAATTTTAGTGAGTCCACTGAAATTGAAATACACCACAAAGCTTTTTTTTTTTTTTTTGTCTTTCAAACCCTTGCTTTTCTTATATAAATAGTGTTTCAGGGGGGTTGAGAACTGGGATAAAACACATGCCTGTAAACTGTCTACAAAAATTGCTGCATGCACTTACTCAAAAATGACCATAAAAAGGGTGGGATTTGACTGTGACTTTAAGGATACAGAAGAACTTAGCAAGAGAGTGATGTGCTGTTATTCCTTCTTTACATTCATTATTTTTCTTTACTAGATATGGTTTTTCCTGTGAGTTGTATACAGCAACTTCTAGGGCTACCGCTTTTTTTGCCAGAAACACGTTTTTTAGAAATACAGCTTCATGCCACAACCATGAAAGCTGGTCTGTCATGTATATGAATTATCATGCTAACAGGACAAGAACCAGGGAAATAGATCTTGACAGTTCTAACATTGTGTACTGAGAAATAACACATGATAAGGAAAATTAATGGTAGTAGCACATCAACTAGTAGAAATTGTGACTGGCATTTTTTATTTGTATATGCTTTCTGGCTTAAACCATAGAAATTATGTAGAAAGTAAAAAAAAGTGACAACTTGAACAGCTGCCTATTGAAACCCAGTGACTGATTTTATGAAATTTGTAGATTGGTTTCATTCTGTGATTTTACTGGTCAACACTGTGACATCTGCTAAAAGCTCTCATGGTAGATATGTCTAACACATTTCTCAAAAAGCATTAATGATTCATTGGTTTGTCTTGTTTTTAAGGATTTTTTTTTTAATATTCCTTGCATGTGGTGATTTCCTGGGCTCATTATCAAAGTCCTGGGGCCAAACTGATCCCTCGTGTATATTCTTCAAATCTAACTGAGGACAGGAGGATGGATGACAGCTAATTGTTAACATTAGGAGCAACTATTTGCTGGAGTCACATTGAATTGAGTCCAAACAGAACTATTGGATGTCAGTGTACTTAAAAATTACTAAGTTTAGAAACTCACTTAGGTACCCTTCTGTCCAACTTGCACTCAGAAATGACCATACTGCCAAAGGCCATGTGCTAGATTGCTATCTAGGTTTTCAATTTTCTGTAGTTTTAATTGATCCCTACTCATTTACTATTTGATATCAGCATTCAGAATTTTTCTTGTCAGTCCTACTTTGATGTTGACTAGAGCTGTTCAAAGTTCTGTGAATACTACCTTTTTTGCCTGAATTACAGGGATATACCACATAGGAGCGATGGGTTTTACCCGATCAAGAGTGTTTCTTCCTGGCTTACTGCCTTTGCAGTCTGCGTGTTAATTTGTTGGTTCAGAGTCAGGTGCATGCAAATCTGATGTCTTATTTAGGACTGGATACTTGGAGAAATATCTCATCTGAGGATGAAGAATTAGGCTGTTTGTCCCCATGCCTTGACACAGGCAAGATGCTTAAAGAATTAAACAAAGATAAACTATGCTGGTGGGGTAAGAAGTGACAACATATAATAACTAAGCCAATTAAAGGCCTGCAAGGATTAGAGGAAGTTGTATTATTCAGTAATCACATATTTATGACTTGCCTTATAGCTTCTACAGTCTTATTCGTGCAAATTAAGGTGTCCCCCTGTTTCTAGGGATCTGAGCTTGTTTTCTTCCAATTTACACTCACTAAAGAGCTTTAAGGCTCAGTTTTGCATGTCCCCTGATGTACAGCAGCGGTGATATGCCAATATTGTTACTGTGCAAACAGTTATGAGTTGTATCACAAGAAAAAATTGGCTTGCTTTAATGGAGAGGGAAATCCCACAAAGATATTTTGTTAGTAATTAACTTTTTGTTGGCCTCATGTCCTTATATTTTCTTCTGGATAGCCTGATATCTAGCTCTGTTTCTTATTCACTGCTCCTGGCATTGTTTCATTCTGCCATAAATTCTGCTCTGTTTTCTCTCTTGTCTGTGATGACTGTTCTCCATGCGCTTCTTTATTTGTACTACTTTCCTGTCAGTGGCACATTAAAGTTTAGCTAATGCTTCAGGTTTTATAGGAAGCTGAGACACCGTACACTCTTTTTATGGAGAAGGATTTGCTCCTGTGCACTTCATCCATACCTTGACTGTGTCTGTGAACTGACCTCTGCGCTGCCCTCCTTTTGAGAAGTCACCTCTTTAACGCATTGCAAAATCTGAAGATTTAGAAAAAACACTGGGAAATTATCTATATTTAAAATGGGATGCAACTGATGAAGCTTTCTTGATCTCTATTTCTTAATCATTCTTGAGCTATTATGCATCACTTGGAACAGAACCAACTTTTGGTGTTCTTGGGCACTCTAGGCAAATTTTTACAGGATTTAAGAGTTAATCAAGGATTTGCGGTGGTTTTTTTTTGTTTGGTTGGGGTTTTTTGTATCTCTTGATTTTGACGAGGTGTTTCTTTTAGGCAGTTCTTTGTGCATCTTTCTAAATGCTACACAGCTCCTTTAATATGTTGTCTTAACAGTATTATTTCCTGCATGCATCACAGTAGTTCCTCACTTTTACACAGTCTGAATTTAAGATCTGGTCCTGCAGAGCTTTTTATTCCTTATTTTTGATTCAAGTCAGAGGTACAGCTCTGCCTCTTCTGTATCCTGTCTGAAGGACAGCCATTTGGCATTGGAAATAAGCCTGTCTTGAACTGGTGTTTTTTGTTTTGTGAGAAGGTAAGATTCAGAATCTAGGGAAAAGGAAAGGTGTGTAGTTTAACCCCCCTGGCAACTGTCATGCAGCTGCTCACTCCCTTTCCCCATGCTCCACTGGGGAGGAGACTTGAGCAAAGAAGTAAACCTTGTAGGTTGAGATAAAAACACTGTAATAATTGAAACAAAATAAAATATACTACTATTAATAATAATAAGTGTAATGATAGGAAAAGATAAATACACCTGAGAGAAACAAGTGATGCACACCAAAATTGCTCACCACCTGCTGATTGATGCCCAGCGTGTCTCTGAGCACCAAATGGTGGCTCCTGGCCAACTCCCCTCAGTGTTTATACTGAGAATGATGTTCTACGGTGTGGAATATCCCTTTGGCAAGTTTGGGACAGCTGTTGTGGCTATGCTCCCTCCTGGCTTCTTGTGCACCTGCTTGTGGGCAGACCATGGGAAACTGAAAAGTCCTTGATTTAGAGGACTACTCAGCAACAACCAAAACATCGCTGTGTTATCAATATTATTCTCATACAAAATCCAAACCACAACACTGTACGAGTTACTAAAAGAAAAATTAACTCTATCCTTGCTCAAATCAGGAAAAGAAATTCAAAATACAAGGTTGTGTACTCAAGAGTACGGACAGCTGAACTCCATCTGATTAACAGAAAGGAAAGAAAACTATCAGAGCACCCAAAGACCAACATTTTTGAAACTTTTTAACTGTTGGTGTTTTGATCCAAGTGTTTTCTTTTTGATCAAACCCAGTGTGTCTTCCTGGTCATAGCATAACAATGTAGTAAAGACCACTAGAACAAACACCTTTTTGCTCCCAGGATGAGAACATGGATAGAAAAGAAATTTGCATCAGTAGATATAAATCCAGACTTGAAAACATTCAAATTTATCTAGTGCAAATGAATCTATCGTCTCTGCTGTAGTGCTTGAAACTTACCGTTATATCTGATTTTCTGAATTTACTTTAATTTAAGTTAGGTAGGGTACCTAACTTTCTGCAGGATAGTCAGTAGTCCTTCAGAAACCATGCTGGTATTACTTTTGCCAGGATAACTGAACTTATTTAGCTTTGAATGAACTTGACTCTTTTCTGTTTTCATTTCTCTCCTTGAATGATGGCCTTGACCAATGAATATATAGAATGAAGGTTATTAAAAGTCAGTTTATCAGTGGAGGTATTTTTATTCTGTAGGAGACAAGGCAAAGCCCAAGTCCATTTGGTAATTTGGCATTTACATTGTGTAATAATTCCTTTGGAATGGTTCAATTAGACTCTGAGTTTAATTTGACTTAGATGAGAAAGAAATCTTTCTGTGGATAAGGAGGAATAAAATAATTTATTGTCCATGTTTCTGCAACAGGTTCTGAAATTGGGTATAACCAAAACCAGAAAATCTGTAAAGATCCTTTATGTGCTATTATGTCATTGCTGCAGGCTTTCTTTTATATACAATTAAATATTCTATTAAACCAATAATATGTTTTATATACTGATTGTTTGATGTGATGCACACCTTCATTTGGAAAGTTACCTCTGGAGATAGAGATAATATGTTGACTTGGAGACCCTCATCAGACAGTAATGAAGAAAGAAAATTAAAATTCTTCTCAAAGGTGAGGAAGAGAACTTAGTCTCTTTACAATGAGCAGACAAAATGAATAGTGTTCTAGTAGAATTGTGGTTTGTACATGTGTTAATGCAATTATTAACACAGTGTTTGTGTGCCTAATAAGATTAGATACATCTGTTGTCTTTGTAAGTAAGGCATTTGTGTCTTTGCTACAGTGGGTTTTGTATTTCTTTTCTTTATGCCATTCTATTATGAACAGGTAATATAAATTTGTATAGGTGGAAATAAAGCTGATTTTCATCTCAGTAAATTGCTTAATAACGGTGACATGCTTTTACTTTAGTTGGTCACCATAAGAGAAAAGAACATCCATTGCTCTAGGTAAAATGGGAATTTTAATTAGCCTTGCCAACAAACATCAAGAGCTTTGTGAAAATCATGGTGATGTTTTCCAAAAGAATGACACTAACTCTTGTGTCGGGAAGTATTACCCTGGTCACGTTCATATTTCCTCTTGGAATACTGT
Source organism: Myiozetetes cayanensis (assembly GCF_022539395.1). Classification (NCBI taxonomy): domain Eukaryota; kingdom Metazoa; phylum Chordata; class Aves; order Passeriformes; family Tyrannidae; genus Myiozetetes; species Myiozetetes cayanensis. Next base: position 16,752,015 of record NW_026087742.1, read on the forward strand.
GTAAACACGAAAGTCAGCGAGCTAAATGTTAATTAGCAAGCAGTATTTTGTGGCCTATTCCTGAGCAACATTTAGATGCTCATCTAAGGGAATAATCGTTTTTATTTGTAGCACCTATCGAGCAAATAACATGGAAGTTATCATAAGGGGGGAAAAATGCTTTCAAAGCAAACTTCAGGATTCCTCTGACAAGAAGCCGTAATCGTTTTTCTAAGCACCCCTGTAGGATTTTTCCTGAATTAGTAACTTTGATTTACATTCAGGGTTTTCTTTTGGGCTTTTTTTCTACTTGATTAGTAGGATAAGCTGAAGTGGATGTATTTTAAACAAACAACCAAACAACAACAACAACAAAAAAATGGATCCGGACAAGAATGATCAGATCTTTTTTGGGTTTTATGGAAGAAGGCCCTTAAGGCAATACTGACTGTTCTCTTTGTTTAAAATGAAGGTGGCCTCTGCTCTCTGCAGTGGTCCTAGCTGAGCATTGATGATCTTACCTGAGAGACTTTATGATGCTAGTAGTTATTATGTCCTGTATTGCCTTCTAGTACCTTTTTTTAGTGTGTACACTGATGTTAAATCAGGGTACCCCAAGTGGAGTGGTGGGTATGGTTGTCAGATACTCAGCCTCTCTCAAGTGTCAAGAAATATGCAGTTTCTGCAAGAATAATCTTCATTGTCCATCACAATAGCTATCACTTTGGAGTTTCTCAAATGCCAGCACTACCAAAGTACTTTCTAGTTCCACCACATCAGTGTTATTTTATAACATTGCTGTTTATTCATTTCTAGTCACTGTCTATCTCGTGAAAAATCTATTAGGTCATGACTTTCCGGGAGAAACTATACACAGAGCAATATACTGTACTTTTCTATTTAGTTTAATTCCTTTTAAATAAGCAAACTAAATCTCTGAAGACTTCATTCCTTCAAGGTACTTTCTTTTATTTATGTACTATAAAGTATAATCAAATTTTAACCTCAGCCTAGGTTGCTATAGAAATTGAACTCATCACTACAGCTTCATTGAAAAATCAAGCTTGGAGAGAAGGGTAGGTTCTCCAGGAACAAAACCCCATCTTTAAAATCTGTTACCTTAGATAATGATTGGATGTGACAGGAGTGGAAGATACTCAAGTAGAAAAGTGTATTGATTTGTGTGTTAACTCTGATAAGGCTAAAAAATACTCTCAGTGTGCAATTCTCTAGCAATTTGATCAAAACAAACTCTCTTAACCTGTTTATATAATTAACCCTTGCATTCATCACAAGTCTAATGTGTGCATGTGATTCCTAGTGCTTCACCACTACCCAAAACCACCAAACCTAGAGCACTTGCCCATTGGAGGGGTGGGATCATTACACATGAAGTCCTGCGTAAAGCACCTTAAAAGTAACTGTTATTGAGAGAGATGTTTTCTGCAGGTAGGAAACAAAGGACTGCCTGCTCTAGGAACTTTTGGGGCCTGGGAACTGATACTAAGGAGTAACTTTAGTGTTTGCTCTTGCTATGATACTTGATATGGATAAACAGAAATCTAGAGATAAACATTTGGTGCACAGCTGGGAGTTTGATCTGCTTAGAATTTCTTCCCTAATGTCTGTGCATGGAAGTTAGTTTGGACAGTTATATTCTCTTCCTGCTCAGATTCATGCTTAACTGAGAGGATAGAAATGTCAGGTGTATATTAGGCTGTGATGACGCTCTAGCTGGAATTAACTCCTCTCTCTTAGTTTTGTTTTCTGGTTCATTTACTCCAGTAGCATGTCAAATTTATGAGGCAAAATACGTAGTTGAAAAGTTATGTAACAGGAGTTAAGAGAATTGAGAATTTAGACTTGGCTTTTTTGAATTATAATGAAAACAAGTCAGGATTAAAAAAAAAAAACAAAACCAACAAAAAACACCACCTTATTCAGTACTCCTAGCTGGCACTCAGATAGATCTTCTTGGTTTGACCTGGAGAAAGCATGGCAAGGAGGGGGTGCTTGAGAAAGGTGCACCAGGAGGAAGGCAAAGAGTAGGTAGGTGGTCTGCTGCACATGTTCATAACTGCAGAGGAACCTTCCGTGGTTTAGGTTCTCCTGATGTTTCTATTAAGAGCCTGTCGATGCTTCGGCCAAATATGACTAGTTACAAGCCTTAAGCTTTCTGGAGCGTTAAGTTTATCTAGCAAGTGCTTGAGGAGCTAGAATCCATTCTCTAAAGCAACTGATAGGATGGGAATGGAAAGCTTGACACTTTGCACTGCCCCCTTTTGGGGAGGGGAGGCAGTGCAGGGCTGGTAGGGAGGTGCTGCCCTTCCATTAAAGCTATTACTTACAAATATGTTCAAGTATGCTTTAAGTAGCTTTGCAGCGTCTCTCACTCAATCTTTGCCAATTCCATAAACCGTTTTAGGGACAGTTTTACTGGACTACCTTTTTAGTTAACTGACTACAATCTACTATCAAATATACCAGTTGGTTTCTGTATGTTTCTGTATATTTCATTCCATAGGAGCTCTCTTATTCAGTCATTTCTGATTTAAACATTTTTGTCTTATACCACAGGATCATGCTGTTTGGAAAGAGCTAGACATCTGTATTACTTGTGCATGTATTATTTAGTAAGTTTGCAATCACCAAGCAATCTTGTCAAGAGGAATCAGACTGTGGTCCTCTCCTGTGTTGTCTGAGAGCTGCTTGATCTATTGATGGCTGCTGCCTTAGTGTAGTCCTACTGCAGATCATGTTGCAGCTGTGCAAGCTAAATATTACTGATCAGCCCAGCCGCAGTGATTAATAGAGATTGATAGCAAGTAACTTCAGGTGCTGTAAAGTGGGGGTTTTGTTCCATAGATAAAAGCACAACTACTTCTTGCACAGGGATTCGAGAGGATCTCAAGCTGCAAAGAGTTAGATTAGATTCTGGATGTCCTGGTGCTGTGGATTTTTAAATGGTAGGAATTTGACTTTAGGCTCATCTTTGCATTTCAATCGTTCATTCTAAATAGGTAGCACCCCTGTTAAATATGCAAAAGCAGCTTTTGTGGGTGGGGGTTTGTTGAAGACAAAACAGTCTCCTTGAGACTCAGGGGCTTTGTCTTCTACAATACCATATTGGTATGTAAACACTGTCTTTTTGGGGAGGAAATCTTTCATTCCTAAATAACCCCTTGCATGCTAACGAAAGTAAGGCACAGTGAAATTCTGCTTTTTCAGTTCTGTCCTCACAAGAATACTATCCTACTGATTTATTCATTCATATTTAACTGTTTCCATGTGTGATAAATTTTGTTGCATGGAGCTGGGACCTTGTGTGAATGTGGATCTGTTAAAGAAAGAGATAGAGTTGAAAATGCTCTCTGGCTCTGGATCTCTAAGAATTTAATCTGTTGATTGAGAAGGATTGTTTTCATAAAACAATGTTTCATTTATTGCCATTAAACCATATCTAAATCATGAAGGGAGAAGAAATTTTCTTCTAATGTGTTTTGATTGGGAAAGCCAAGCAGTGAAGGTTTATAATAATAATAAAACAAATGCTAGTGAGTTGCTTTGCAGAAAGGCCATTAAAATAAAATGAAAAATTAATTGAATTGTGGATTCCAGATTGGTGTTCTGATGAATCTAATGCAAAAAGTAAAATGTGCACATTAGAAAAGCTTATGCTGTGGTTGCTCCCAGCAGTACCAGCATAAGAGAAATGATTAACATTAAAAGGAACCGTGCAATAAGGGATTTAAAATATAGCACCACAGTAAATATTATCATGAGTGCTGAAGAACTGGGATTGAAACAGTTGATGCATCATAGAAAATAGATTCATTTAAAGGCAATCAGCCAAATTTAGAAGAAGATTTAATTCTCATGTGATACTTTACCTGGAGAATGATTACCCCTGATTGTTTTTGGTATTTGCCCCTTCTATTGTAATGTAGTGGATCCATTTTTTAGGACTGTAGTGAAGCCACTAATGTAGGGGGTAAGAGGAGTCATGAGGATGAGGGAAGGTTTTTTCACACAGAAATGGGAAATAAGCATGATATGTTGACAATTTCAGTACAGAGAAACGTGAAACTTCATAAGAAAATGTTTAGGGGGCTCTAGGGTTTGCTGCTCAAGGCACTGCATGGTGAGCAAAGAGTCTGAGTTCTTCTTGTTCCTGGACCTGCTGCAGATCTGCTGAGCAACTGTGGTTTAAAGTCACGTTGTCTTTCCACGTCTGTTCTGCCCTTCCTTGTCTTGGCCCCTATCAACAGTTCATCTGAATGTACAATGCAGTTGTTTAATGTGTTGTTTTCCAGTTTGTTTGGATAACACATAAGGGGACAGTTGCATGCTTCCATATTAAATTACTACTCTGTCCATAGAAGCAGAAATATGAGATTTAGTATGACAGCATGTCCTGGGTTTCACAAAGACTGGTATCCACCTTTTCTCTTTTCTCCAAATATGCCTACTAATATAGACTGCGGGGAGGGAATTAAGATAAGGGTGGTACTCTCCTAAGAGAAGAATGTCTCCACCAAAGTGAAGAGACTGGCAGGCTGATGACTAGAGGGTGTGCACACCTGCCACCTCAGGCTACCAGCTGGGTGTTGTTTCTTTGTTCTTGCACAAATGTGCACTATCTGTGATAACTCCCCTAGGGGAGGCATCAGGACAATCCACTCACATGGCCTGAAGATATTCACCTCTGCTGATGGCCACAGTGAATCCACCTGTGCTTAGAAGGTGTCAGAGACTCTTGAAATGTCCCGTGATCCAGAGTTAATCATCTCCCCGCCCCAGGGGAGGTACCAGAGGCATTCCCACATACCCTGAGCTCGATAAAAGACCACACCTGGGCTTCATTCAGGAGGCTGAGGATCTTCTTCCCTCATTCTATGGGACTTCTGCCACCCAGGCCTCTACCACCACCTCGATGGATCAGGACTACAACCACAGTCAGAGTTGCAGCGACCAGGTCCCACTGCTGAACCTTGGGGGTCCTTCCAGTCTCAGCCCTGCTCCAACTGCCTGTGCCAGCACTGCAGCCTCACTCCAGCACTGACCCTCCAAACCATTCCTGACAGGTTTTAACGTGTGGGGGGAGGTTGACTGCCATCTTGTTTTGGTACAGTGGGTGGGAGCTTGGTAATCTTTCTGGTTAGCTTAAACCAGTTTTACCAGTACTGTTGAGCATTCTTCTTGATAAAAACTTTTGGGTTTTTTCACTTACAACTGGGTGTGTTTGATCTCTCTCTCTCTGTATTGGAGAGAACCAGGAGTATTGAATCAGAGGAAGGAAACTTCCATCTGAGGTCTCTGCCCATCCAAGTTGTCTCAAACTGAGACACAACACTTCCTTAAAACTGATGTATATTTTCATTCAGTGTTGGAGGATGGAACTAACTGTAAGCAAAAACCAGTCTGACAAAACCTGTTCCCAGATCTAGAAGTTTCAGAAAGCTAAGAATGAGGAGGAAATTGTCTATGTGATGGTCTATTTCTGAAACACTGGAACTATAGAGAAATCTTTAAAAATCCCATAGCTGATAAAATATACAGGAATTACTGGTGGTAACATACAATCCTTTCTCCTTCCTGTAAAAGATACTAATTGAGGTCAAGCAGCAGTGAGAAAAAGAACCTAGGAAAGACTGAATTTATGGAAATGTTTGGCTCCAGCATGAATTGTTATTGAGAGATACCACCTTAACTGAGTCAATAACACTGAAGGATCATCAGGGGCATCTGTGGCAGCTCATCCCAGGAATATCCTGGCACACTTGCAAAGCACCAGCTGAAATACTGCTGTGGCAGATAAGGAAGCAGTTTGTATGCCACCACTAATATCTAATTGCTCAACATGTGTCCACAGTACACATCTCACTGGGCTTTGCTGTGATCCCAGATCAGAGTTCCAGAACTGGTAAAGAGCAAAAGGAAAGAGACAATTGAACTGGTATAGTGGAGGATCTTTCCAGAAGTTACTCTTGGCAAATAGCTCAGGCAACATGCTGGGCTTTGGGATGTACAAAAGTGCCAATATCTAAAATGAAGGAGGCCAAACTATTTTAACTGTTGTTACTTGTTTCACTTGGTTTGTGAACTGTGTAAAAGAAACCTTCTGAGTTACCATTGAGAGTTACAAAGTTTTTTCCTAATAAACAAATAGTACAGGAGAGGGGTAGAGAATAAAAGACCTGCTGGAGGCCAGAAATCCCCATGTCTTACTAAACAAGTACCAGTAGAAGGTATTTCAAGTAGGTAGTAGAACTGAAGTGTTTTGTGCACTCTTCCTCAATAAACTTTTGACACCAGCAGGAGTAGCAGCATAAAGGGCAGCTAAGACTTTGTTGATTTTTACACATAGACAGAAATGATGGGTCATCTGTGTCAATAAAGCAAAATGAATTAATAGCTCAAGAAGAACTTGTTATGTGCAATCAATACTGTATCTTTATATCCTGTTGCTAATAGGCATGTTTATAGTACCCAGCTAATGGTCCAGTCTTAAAACCATAGCTACAGCTTGACTTATAAAGGCATTTAAAAAAAAAAAAAACGGGGGGGGGGGGGCAGATACTCAGCTCTGTGCTCTGGAGTCTGTGTTTGACTTTAGGGTTTGGGACTAGAAAGGGACTTTCCCAAAGGTAAAATAATCATACACATGTTAATGGGGGTAGTTGCAAAGAATTCCTCTAAAACTGCTGGTTCTACATGAAATGGAGACAAGTGAATGGAAATTGGGCATGGGTTCTGACACAGGAGTCTGATCTGACTTTGTAGCTTTTTTTGTGGTGTATTGATCCTGGCTGGATGCCAGGGGCCCACTAAGCTGCTCTATCACTCCCCTCCTTAGTTGGACAGGGGAGAGAAAATAAAATGAGAGGACTGGGGGTCAAGATAAGGACAAGGAGTGATTGCTCACCAGTTGCCATCTTGAGCAAAACAGGCTCAGCCTGAGGAAATTGATTCGATTTATTACCAATTAGGATAATAAGAAATAGAACAGATTCTTAAAACATCTTCTTCTCCACTCCTCTCTTTTTCTTGTACTTAGCTAGACTCCCAAATTCTTTACCTCATCCCCTCAGTGGCACAGGGGAACGGTTAATGGGGTCTGCAGTCACAGAATCACACCTTGTCTTTGCTTCTCCTTCCCTCTCAGAAGGATGTCTCCTCACACTCCTCTCCTGCTCCAACAGGAACCTCCTCACAGTTCTCCACAAGCTTCTCTGACCTGAGTGTTCCCACAGGCTCCAGTTCTTCATGAACTGCTCCGTAGTGGGTCCCTTCCAGGAGGTACAGTCTCTCAGGAATAAACTGCTCCAGTGTGGGATCCCCGCAGGTTCACAGGTCCTGCCAGAAGCCTGCTGCATCACAGCTTTCCCATGAGGCTACAGCTTCCTTTGGGCATCCACCTGCTCTGACATGGGCTCTTCCATGGGCTGCAGGTGGATCTCTGCTGCACTGTGGACACCCAGGGGCTGCAGGGGGACAGATTCCTCATCATGATCTTTAGCATGAGCTGCAGAGGAATTTCTGCACCTGGAGCTCCTCATCCCCCTCCCCCTTCTTCACTGACCTTGGTGTTTTCAGAGGTGTTTCCCTCACATACTCTTATTTCTCTCTTCCCTGGCTGTAATTTCTCCTGCGCAATAACATTTTTCCCCTCATTATGTGTGTTATCCCAGCAGTGCTACCACCATTGCTGATGGGCTCAGCCTTGGCCAACAGTAGGTTTCTTTGGAACTTGCATTGGCTTTATCAGATATGGAAAAGGCTTCTGCCATCTTGTCATACAAACTGACCCTGTAACCCCCCAACACACTCCAAAGCCTTGCCACACAACCCCAATACACAGGGTTATCTGAACGGGTACTGTCCTGCACTACTCCACCTCATCACAGTTGTCATTGCTTCTGTAGAAGAGGTAGTGGAGATGTAGTTTTTTCATACATGGGATGAACTTTCCTTTCCCAAACTGTTGTTTTTCCTCTCCCACCAAAGACACTCTCTGTAATGCTCAGCATCTTTCTCTCGAGGCTGTTGTGTACTTCTGCTCCTCAGGGTCTGTCAAACCATCCTTCTTTGCCAGTGACCTGAGTTTGTTCAAGCCAGAGATCTCTCTTTCCTACAGGCGTAACTCTTTCCACACAGCGAATACTGTGCCAAAGTCTTCCTGCACAGCAAGTTCCAGTTCCTGAATGCCTTGAGGTGATGATTTAGTACACTAGCTTCAATAAAGCCAAGCCAAATATATCTTTTAAGAGCTTAGCTTTGTTTATGCTGACAAAACTTTGTAATACCTACTGAAAGATGAGAAATCAGTTAATGCTTGGAGCAGTTAATGTAAGCTTTACCATTTATGCATTAGCAAACATACAGTAAATCAGTGGATCTGGGTAGCAGTTTAGAATGGCATCTAGGGACCAAATGTATTAGAATAGAGTCATTCTTTGCTCCTTCATCTTTAAAGATGGTTGTAGGTTGGAGGACACGCTGAAGCCTGATCGGGAACATCACTTGTGCTCCTATTCCGTATTCATGATAAATAGAGCTTATGAAACAAAGTATTTGTTTCCTGTGCTTATGCTTTAAACTCTCTATTTCTGTCTTATTGTCCTTAATCATATTTGTACTTTTCTTGATGCTTCTCTGAGTTCAGACTAGGCATGAGAGGAGGAATAAACCAGGAAAAGAAAAGTAGCTTGAAATGAGCAGGCACAGTCATTTCTGCTGACTTGAGGTTCACAAAAAAGCATTCAAACCCCTGGTTTTCTACCCCTCAGTACAGGCTGGAGGATGAAGGGATTGAGAGCAACCTTGCCAAGAAGGACTTGAGGGTAATAATGGATGAAAATCTGTACATGATCCTGCAACATGCACTTACTGCCCAGAACGAGAACTGTATCCTGGGCTGCATCAAAAGACACGTGGCCAGCAGGTTGAGGGAAGGCCTTCTACTTCACTCTGGTGACACCCCATCTGGACTAATTTGTTCAGTTCTGGATTCCTCAGTACAAGAAGGACATGGAACTATTACAGTGGATCCAGAAGGAGGCCGCAGAAATGATAGAGGCTGAAACAGCTCTCCTATGAGGCAAGGCTGAGGGAGTTGGGGTTGTGCACCCTGGGGAAGAGAAGGCTCTGGGAACACCTTATTGTGACCTTTCAGTATTTAAAGGAGGATTATAAGAAAGACAGAGACAGACCTTTTATCAGGGCCTGTGGTAATAGAACAAGTGGTATTGGTTTTAAATTCAAAGAGGTTGGATTCAGAGTAGATGTAAGCATGAATTTTTTATGATGGAACAGGTTGCTTAGAGGACTGGTAGATGCCTCCTCCCAGGAACATACATGGTCAGATTGGAGCAACTTGATGTCCTTACTCACTGCGGAGGGGCTGGCTGGACTAGATGACCTTTAAAGGTCCTTTCCAATCCAAACCATTTTATGATGTTCAGAAGCTGAATCATAACTAATTTTAAGGAAAAAACTGTCAGTACATGTAGGTTAAATATATACCTTCTTATCAGATATTTAAAGACAGTGATTAGTTTTCAGATTAAAGCTGTAAAGAAAAATCAACCAGAGTGCTGTCTCAGAGCAGAGGATGCAGTAGTCTGTGAAGCGTGCAGCAGTGTGGGTATGTTAACAGGAACTCAGCAGAGGTGAGCTGTGCCCACACCACCTCGGTTTTTGGGAGGGTTTCTCGGTGCCTGCTGAGCTCCACACAGTTCAGCACTGTGACTGCTGCCACTCTCTGAAGTACTTGTGTGAGAGCTGAGCTGAGGGTGTACACCATGGTAGTCACAGGTATACACCCAGAAGAAAAGAGGTGCTACCAGTGTACACAGGCAGTGTACGCGGTGCACCTTTTTGGAAGCATAATGTGCTCTGTGAGGCAAATGCACTCAAAGCTGTATAGGAGTACAGTTGGCTGTGGGAAAGCTATGCTCTGATATGTGCCTGCAGTGGGACAGTGTTTCTGTAGTTGTGGTTTATGTGGTGTCACAGCTGTGCTCTCTCACCTTTTTTCTTTCTGATGTAATATGCCCTTTAGACTTTCCTGGAATGCTCACCAAATGCTGAAACAACACAAACACTTCAGTTTAGGTTAAAACATGGTAAACTCCAGGATCGTTGTGTAGGGAAATCAAGCTTTCCTGAGAAATCCATGTGCATAACAACTATTTAATAGTTTTTGCAATATATGATAGGGTGTATTTTATTGTTGTTTTCAGAGAGTCAGGGTTGCAAGCACACTTATTTTTTATTGTTTCTCCCTTCTCCCTTAAGTAGTTGAATCCTGTACTTTTTAAAACTTAGACATATGTCTTCTGATGGAAACTGGACTACCTGCATATTATACATTCAAGTCAGTGGCAGCTGGGAGAATATCAACGAGTGGTACACTGTGCTATTACAATGTCAGAGCTAGAGTAGAGTTGGGGGGAGTGTTTGTATTCACAGTCTGTTTATGAAAGGAATGTTTTACATTTTTGAAGCTTGTCCTTTCTGCTGAAAGCTTTCTTACCACCATTTTTGTGTTCTCCAGACTAAGTCTATGGCAAAGAGCAGTGCGAGATTTTAAGTAACTTTCACTTTACCTAAGGACTTAAATGTGAACTGGGGATTTTTTGTGAGAGGTAGGGTGGATTACAGCTGCACCAGTAAATCAGTAGAATGCAGCATTGCTTTTGGTCCTGCATATCAAGTATACTGAAGCTGAAATTAATATTTCTACTTATGTACTCCTATTTTGTTAATGCACTGTGGCAAGGGCAGAATTGTTTTTGTGGCAGTAGATTGCTTTTTGTTCTCACTGAACACGTGACAAGACTCTTTTTTCTTGGTACTTTTCGTTTTTCAGACTTTCATTTCTGTTCCGAGGTACACATCTAGGGAAAGCAGTGAATATGGCTTCTTGGTAGCTGGGCTGGTTTTTATTCAGAGATTCATCAAGATCACATAATACAAGTCTTGACACTGATTTCAGTTTAATTTTATTCAATCATCTGAAGTACATTATTTAGCTGCTTTGTAAGTCTTTTTTAATTCTTTCTGCATTTGTACATAAAGCAGTTGAAATAATAATAATAAAAAGAAAGTTTAAATTTGATGGATAGGTGGTTATGAACGCAAGCTACTTGGTCCCAGAACCTCTCAATCGAATATTTCTTCAAGCTTAGAGAGTTAACACCAAGTTAACTGACTTTTAAGGTGTCCAACCTGAAATTCCAAGGTAATGAAATTAATGGACCATGCAACAGCCCCTGTTGGTAGTGGAAGAGAGCCCTGCTTCTATCTGCACCACTAATGTCCATGCAGATGCCACCATTAGGATCTCCAGTGCTGGACAGGAAGGGCAAGGACTTTGCCACGCATTGCTCAAGTGGAAACTACCGTGGAAATCAAACCTGTATGTTTTGATCTATCTGTAACCAGAATGCAGGCAGTTGAGTCTCTTTCTTAACACAGATATCAACTCCAAGCTTTCCACAGAGGAGCTCTTAAGTGTACTTTCTTCCTGTGGTGGAAGAGTCCCTAAGACTAAATAGAAGAAGAAACAAAGAGTGTGTTCTGGGCGCAGAGCAATAAGAAATTTCAACCAGATTTCACATCTTTGGTTATCTCAGAGACTCTTTTCTCGGAAGAATACATTTTGAATAGTCTGCTTGAAGCCTCAAATATTCTCTAGTTAGGTACCTCTTTAGTTGAAATGCTAAGATTTTTGGTGCAAGGCAACCCAGAATATACAGGAACATTGAAAAACTAATAACACAACACTGCCTTCTTTTTAAGCTTCAGTCAGTCCAGCAGTAAATGTGTTCTCTGTTGTAAGTCTCATCAATTTCTTTGAAGATGTCATTGGATTTTTATTTAGTTGTTCACAAAAAAGGAAGCTTCTGTCATTTGGTGGTAATTCCTTTATGAACACAGAAATTGCATGGCAAATCTGTATATGTGAGTCCCAGGACTAACTACACTGTCTTTTCACTGGAGCCTGGGCAGAGAAACCAGCTGTAGAAAGGAACTGGAAAGAATTCTTTCCACAGTTTCTTATGTTTAATTACACCAAAATATTACATAGTGATTAAAAAACTTACCTACATGAAATATTTGCTTTTATTGTAACAAAGCAGAAAGAGATTCTTGGATAGAAGAGCTTTTCAGGAAAAGTCATGAATATTTTTCACACAAAATTTTTCTGGTTTTTTTTTTAGAAAATAATCTTAGCTTTGAGAAAGGGGAAGAAAAACTTATTTAGAAAACCAAAGACCTCTAATTTTATATTTAGTTCTGATTTGAAATCCTTTAGTTAATTAAACCTATTGAGTCTTTTGTTGAAATAAGAAAATAGAAGTATGTCCAGTTTCTTTCTCAAGCTCGTTACTAACTCAGGGTACTCTACACAATGGGATAACATGATGGAAAACCTGGAGTATACTATGCCAGGAGAAGTTGGTAGTAATGCATGCTGCTATTGCATGTTCATGGCTGTCAAAATTCTTGCTGCATTTGGTGTTTATCACACTATGTCCATGTGTCTTGCATCAGAGTGCTCTTAGGTACTATTAGTACACATCAATGGGGAATAAAGAGTTGCAGGTACTTTTTGTGCAGGGGTCTAGTAGTCAACCATTTGATGAATACTCAGCACTCAGGTTTTCATCCTGAGAATCCATTGCAGGCTGCAGATGCTGCTATTTGGTGTTTTCTTTCAGGTACAGGGTGTCTGCATCAGTAGTAATCTTAATAGACTCAGCAGCTTAGAAATGAATCTAAGGAAAGACTACATCAAAAACTTGGCCCCTCCAGTGATCTTAGCTGTAAGCAAAACAAGTAATATCTTGCATTTAATGTGTCTTTAGCCTTCAATTAAAACAGATGTATAAACAATTACATGACCTTGGCTATTATAGTGGCAAGAATGAAAGAGAGAAAAGAATTAATAAAGCCAAGGACAATCTAAAATGTTTTTCAGCAGTCAGTGCTGACAGCAACAGAAAAAAAACATCCTGGACAAAATCGATGATCTTGAAAATCACCTCAGAAGATCTAATCTTGACTCTTTCTGGTATGCCTAGAATTGGGAGACTGCTGATGCACTGGAGTTTCTGGGCAGAACTCTTTGTTCTGCACCCTGATTATTTGCCCCGTGCTTAAAAGTTCCATGGAAAAAGCCAGGCTATGTAAGAGTCCAGATTTTCTCACCTTGTTTTCTTAACTAAAAGGGCGAAAAAATTGCACATTTGTAGTTCTCTTTTCTTGCAACTAGACCAATCTTGTTCTTCTCCACCCCTGCAAAAAAATTCAGCTGAGTTAGAGGATATGCAGGGATGCAAAAAATGAACTCCACTTACAGAGAAAACCTTACAGAACACCTTACAGAACTCCACTTACAGATCATGTCCTTTGTTTCCGTAGTGATTTTGGTAGTCTGGGTTTAAGGAACAAAGCAATAATTTAAATTTTTTATTGCTAAGGATGAAGAAAAATATATTTTGCTTCCTTTTAGAAACAAGTGGTAACTATAAAAGAATAGAATGAACAGTTTCAAAAACAGACTTCTGAAGAATTTTTTAATAAAATTCCCTCAGAGGAAATGTTTTAGTCAATTGTATTATTACTCATATTTTTCAGTAACTTTAACCAGGAAACTTTATTTTAAATAGTAATTTTGTGTATGAATTTTATATTTATGTTCCAAAATACTGCACATTTGTCCTCAAAATTTGACTGCTTATATTTAATGAAGTAATGTCTTAAGTTATACAATTTCAGCCTGGGTTTCTTTCATTTGAAAACCAGGTTTGCAGCACTTGTAGTCTGGGGGCTACAATATTCTGCACAGTGTTTTAACCTGGATATGAAGGTGACAAGCTCATCAGTAGGGAAATGGTTACTGTGGTATGAGTAGGTAAATAATGGGAAAAGGAAGATAAGAGAACAGCTGACATCTTCCTTGGCCTTAATCAATTTGTCCTGATATTCTATTTACTCTTTTCCCCCCTGACTTCATACCTTCAGCAGTTCATGAGGAAATTTTAGGAAAATATAATCTTCAGGCTGACAAAGGTATGTTCTAGAGCTGACTGAGGAAATATGACCTCCTTTATGGAATTTACGGGGTTTATGTTTTTTTCTCTCCTTTAGTAAAAAGGAAAAAAGATGTTCTTTTGGCAGCAGTTAACACAGGATAAAACAAAAAATCTGCCCAACATCTTTGATTCCCCTTCTCCTCTCGTGATAAAGATGTCCCTGTACTAACTCCTATCATCTGACTGTAAAAGACCTAAATGTATGCCCCTTGGCACCCACTGACAGGCATCTTTGTATAATGCAGAGGAATAATTGGCAATCTTTTGATGATACTTGATTTTCCCTAATGGAATAGTTGTAGAATTCTTCAAGATGTCATTAATAATTGTTGGTATGGGAACTGTTACTGCCTAAAAAGCTCAGGAGCATTCAAAGATGCAATGGCAGCACAGGCAGCCCTTTTAGCATATTTTTCTTGTTCCAGGAACACTGCTGAATTAGCTGGAAAGGCATAGGGACTCTCTTTTTTAGCATAAGCAATCGTTGTAACAAAATCTCAAACTGTGAAAAATTGCCATTGAAGTTAATCAAAGGATCTTAGAGCAGTAAGACCTGGAGGATTTGACTTGGGAGCAATTTACAGCTGGAATCTGACTGCACAAGATGACCTTGTAGTTTTGTAAAGGTCATCTTTATAATCAAAATTGGCTGCTGCGTTTTAAAAATGCAGAAGTAACTTTTTGAGAAGGTTATCTTAGAAATAAAATGGTATGAAATATTTCATTTGTTTAATTATGCAATTAAAGATTAATAAGGGCAGAGATTTAATATATATACAAAACCAATTTGTTTATAGGTAGTAACAGTGACCGAGGGTAAAGAGCTGTGTTCTGAGGACAGCAAGTTTGATTCTCAATCAAGTAAGAGACATTTTTGCTAAGTAAACTTTCTTCAGCTTTAATTAAGAGTAATCTACATGATATTTTTAAAACTCATGTTCACAAGGTGATGTGAAAATATAGTTGAACATTAAATTTTACTTACGAAATGTGGAATAGCAAAACTTTGGTGCACATGCTGTTCTGGTTTAGAAGGTTATTTTTGAATGTGGGTGGTAATATTTATTACTTTCAGACAGTATAAATGCTCTGCACAAAAAAGAGAATCACCTATGCTCTTGAAATGATATTTAGTGACAGTCTGAGTTGTGAAAAGACTATTTGAGACTATTAAACTAATTAAAGAAATATCATTGTTACTGATTGAAACTTGGTAGAATTTGGTGATATGGCAATATGCAAATTTTTTTTTTTGTTATTTTGCGCACTGGTGTTTATCATATACCAAAAGAGGGGAGCTTTATGGATATCGTGGTTGTGAGCAAACAATATATGGCTCGAATGGCTTTTTACACACTCTTGTCACAAAGGTTTTCAGGAATACTAATTAGGAAGCTTCCATAGTGCTGTAGGATGTGAAATGGTGAGGAGGGGTAGAGTGGAAGGAAAAAGGAGGGAGTAGTATAGTTCCTCCTTACATGCATGTACCTCTGTGCAAAGGCACACTCTGTGCTTTCCCTGCACAACTATGAAAGCTGGTTTTGCTATTGGTCCTGAATTTTCTTGCCTGTAAAGATGAAGTTTATTTTGGAGTCATAGCTGGTGAACTTAACAACACAATCTTACTTTTGGGTGCCGCTCTTAGGACAAGATGGTGTGGTGAGCAAGAATAATAATATAGTTTTTAGCTCAATTGTGAACTTCACTAGCTGAGTGCTTTGCACCAAAGCAATGAAAATGAAAAGACATGTTCTGCTTTTGTTGAAAGAGAATAGAAAACCTGAATGATAGAGTTAAAAGCAACCTTGCTTACTGGAAGGAAAAAAGGAAAAGCAAAACAACCAAAACTTTCATGTTTGTTTATGAGGGTAGCTGAAAGGAAGCTAGCCCAGGTATTTCAGTGAGACAGGGGACTTTCTCCAGGAATCTCAGTACCTTGGGACCAATGGGAGTTCAGTGGGGTGTCAACCCTATGTGCATCCTACTGTCAGACACAAAAAAAGGCCATGACCCTATGATGAGGGGTATGATAAATACTTACCCTGAGAGAACAAGGTAGCTTTTTTCAGTATCAGAATATGGGTTGAAAATTTAGAAAATAATAAAAGAAGACGCAGGGGAATATTTTTTCTTATTGCCTAATCCATCTAATATATGATACAGCAGCTTGAGATTTTAAGATGAAAAACATTATTCAGACAAAGAGATTTTGCAGTAAACATCCATCTTCAGCTCTGCCATATATGTGTAATGTAGCTTTTGAGTGATGATTTAGGACTGTAAGCAGTGGGTAGTGTCATCAGAGGGTTCAAAATTCTGAAGAAACTGAAAGCTGTGTCTTTGTTACAGGTAAGTCAATATATATTTAAATGGCATTGCTGTAACTGCCTGAAAGTCAATATGGAAGAATTACTTGAGTCTGTATGACAAGTGACATTTTTCAGCATTGAGCTCAAAAAGTTGACATATGAATAAAAATGAAAGGAGGAAAAAAGGAAATTCTGTTCTTCATCAGAAACTGGAGAGCACATAAAACTGTCAAATGTAGGAGGAACAAAACTGGCTATTGCCTTCCTTTTCAGTTATTGCTGCTTAAGAGCCAACAGACTAAATATGACCCATAGTTTGTGAAAATGCTGCTGGAGTTTTGTTGTATATGACATCTAGAGTTGATATCTGAGATTGGGCTGTTTGCAGCTGACACGTTAAAATTCCTGACTAGTATAGAATCGTTCCTTCAGATCTGCATTGCTGACCATTTTGAAGGCCTTTTTCTAGTGAGATCTTGATTGCACGATCCAGTTATTCTTGATAGAAGAGCATACATGCTAAGAGAATATTTTCTTTCCAATTAATCTTATCTCATAATTTTCACTAAGTCCAGAGATGTTTAAGACTCACTGAATATAAAAAAAGGTAGCAGCTGTTAGGGAATGGAATGCACTGGTGGGGTGGGTTGACTCTGGTTGGATGGCAAGTACCTTCCAAAGCCACTCTTGACTCCTCTCCTCAGTTGAACTGGGGAGACAAAATACAACATAAGGCTCATGGCTGAGGTAAGGACAGGGAGGTCACTCACCAAGTACCATCACAGGCAAAACAGACTCATCTTTTTATTTGAAATCAAATTAGAGTATGATAATGAGAGATAAACAGAAATCTTGAAACACTTTCCATCCCCTTCTCCCTTTTTCCTGGTCTCAACTTCACTCCCAGTTTTTCTCTACTTCCTCCCTCTAAGTGGCACAGGGAGAATGGGAAAACAGGATGTGGTCAGTTCATCACAAGTTGCCACTGTTGCTGCTTCCTCCTCACACTCTTCTCCTGCTCCAGTGTGTGTTCCCTCCCATGGGAACCAGTCTTCCCCAAAATTCTCCAGTAATGGTCCTTCTCACAGGTTGTAGTTCTTCATGAACTTCACCCATGTGGATACATTTCCACAGGATGCATTCTTTCAGGAACAGGTTGCTCCAGCGTGGGTTCCCCACAGGGTCACAAGTCCTGCCAGAAGCCTGCTCCAGTGTGGACGTCCACAGAGTCATAGACTCCTTTGGGAATCTACCTGCTCTGGTGTGGGGTCCTCCATGGGCTGCAGGTGGATTTCTGCATCCCTGTGGTCCTCCATAGGCTGCAGAGGCATAGCTGCCCCACCATGGTCTTCATCACTGGCTGCAGGGGAATCCCTGCTCCAGCAACTGAAGTACCTCCTTCCGCTCCTTTTTCACTGATCTTGGTGTCTGCAGAGCTGTTCCTCTCACATATTCTGACTCCTCTCCATGGCTGCTTTTGCACAGGGATTATTTTCCCCTTTTTAACTACATTATCCTTGGGGCACTACCACTGCCCCTGAGGGCTTGGTCTTGGCCAGTAGTGGGTCTGTCTTGGAGCCAGCTGGCATTGGCTCTATCAGACATGGGGGAAACTTCTGTCATCGTCTCATGAAATCCTCCCCTGTATCCTTCTCCACTCCAAAACCTTGCCACACAAATCCAGTACAACTGGTGAAAGTGAATGCAGTCATGCAAATCAGCTCTACCTTCCACAGTGTGACTGCACAGAACCAGAGCAGGGACAAGGAGGTGATTCTCCCCCTCTGCTCTGCTCTTGTGAAGCCCCACCTGGAGCACTGCATCCAGTTCTGGTGCCCCCAACACAAGAAGGACATTAAACTGTTGGAGCAAGTCCCAGAGGAGGGTCGCAAAGTTGGGAAGAGGACTGGAGCACCATCCCTATGAACACAGGCTGAGAAAGTTGGGACTGTTTAGCCTGGAGAAGAGGAGGTTGTGTGGAGACCTCAGAGCAACCTTATAGTATCTGAAGGGGCCCTACAGGTAAGATGGAGAGGGACTCTTCCTCAGGAACTGTGGCTGTAGGACAAGGGATAATGGGTGCAAATTGAAAGAGGGGAACTTTAGATTAGGTATTATGAAGAAAATTCTTCCCTGTGAGGTTGGTGAGGCAGGGCAACAGACTGTGACTGTACTGTAAGTACTGTACAAATTCTCTTGTGTGTGTTACTCTGGTGCGTTTTAGAATATTGTTGTTGTTAAAAATCTTGCTATGATGTCAAAGATCTGATAAATCAGAATGGGGAGAAAAATACTGAACTCATAATGCTGAATGTCTCATTAGGGACAACACACAAGTTCTTGCAGGACTCCCAGCATGGCAGTTCACTGACCTAGTCAACAAGCTGTACTCAAAACAATAATCTTGTTCACTTTACAGTGTTTGTCCCAGTGCGAGTCATAACTAGGCACTTCACAAAAGCACGTGTGTCAAAATTAACACGGGACTTTAAAGGAAGTCAGGATTTGACATTCATTAAAGAGGAAAGTTAGGACTTGAGCACTGAGTTTCTGCATTAGATTCTGCTCCAAGAGATTATCAACACAGTGATTAGACATTTTTCATATGATTAAAGGTTTATATTGCCAGGGATTAATTGCCTTTCATTAGACTCCGTGTACAAAAGACCTTACTCAGGACCATAACTTTAAACAAAATGTCTGATTTCATGTGACTCATTACACTCAGAAGCAAGAAAGAGAGATGTCTCAGTAAAGGAGTCTACACTGTAGATCTGCTGTCATATAAAAGAGACAGCAATGTGTAGCACCTATAAAAACTTCTGAACTTTGATATCTGACACTGATGTTATAAAGTCCCATTTATTTTATTGCTTGCTGTACAATGCCAGTCACACTTGAGTTCCCTTTCCTGATGGTGAGGTGATTCTGTCTAGTTGTCCCTTTGGGTTTTTTCTTATTTTTCAGTGATCAAAATGTTAAGTGACTGGGTGTTTAGCTTAATGCTATCTGTCATAGGTAAACATCACTGGATTGATTCAGTCATTAACAAGGAAAAGCCAGTAAGAGGAAAAAGGTGCTAAGAAAACCAAACACAAGTGGCAAGGAACCTTGGATCAAAGGAGTATGATACAGACTGTGTTTTGATTGAGTTGGTTTTTCTTCCTTCTGTTATTTCTGTGGACCTCTTATGTCAAACTTGAAAAATGTCATCCAGTTGAGCTTGCTTTCTGTTGACAAGACTAACACACTGTGACACACAAGCAGGGTTTCTTGCAGTTAGGAATTAAGGTTTTGTTTGAAGGGAGCTCAGGTCTTTCACATTTCAACCATGATTGTGAACACATATCAAAAGAATTCCTTGCAGAAAGCATTCAGTTCAGCAGCAGAGCATATGTAGTTAGAGAATCTGCTATTTGCACACTTTTTTAGCCCGTGTCACACACCTTGTTAATCTTGTTAACATCATTAGTTTGCTAAGCTGGAATTTGGTGACCTTGATTTCATATAGAATTAACTTTCTTGTTCCATATTAATAATCATCATATGACTGAGATCATATTCTAATGGCCTATTTCTCTTTCCTCCTTTTATTTATTTTGACATTTTATGCAACTTGCATAAAGTAACTTGCCTGTGCTTTTACTCTACTTTTGCAGTCCAGGAGGTCAAGAGAAGACAAGAAATTTATACACTAATAAGAGACATGGATTAAAAATTAGCCCTATCCACCTATTAAGAATTGAATTGAGCATTTACAGTCTTTATTTGAAATTGAATTTATTTTATTTAAATTTATTTACTACTATTGTCCCTGCCAATTTCTGTGTTGAAGGTACCACAGGCATGATACTCAGTAGCTGAAGACAGCACCGAAATAGTTCTCCTTGCTGTCATGCAAAAAGTGGAAATGTTGGTTTGGTTCTGTGTGATTATTTGGTGGTTTGTCTTATGCAGTAACTGCCCTTCAGAAAGTCTCTGCCCAGCTTTTGAGAAAAAGGCAAACAATTGTCACAGGCAAATATTTGTTGCAGGAGTGGAGGGAAAACTTGCTTTTGGTTCCCACTGTGTTTGAGGATAATAGTAGACAGATCACATCACCTCTGTAATCTCTACTGTCACCTAATCAGACCACTTTGGAAAGAGGGCTGAACACAGACAAAGGCAGCACAACTTGTAACTTCCCTTGGATTTTCAGTCTGGAAATGTACTTTGTCTTTTTGTCATCTTTGGTTGCCAATACAGCAACAGAGACTACTTGGTCTCACTCTAAGTCAACCAAGTTGCTCCTCAGAGCCAAGGAACATCCTCACAGCACGCTCGAGATGTAAGGTTTCCAGCTTCTTTATGATTTAGAGTAGAAACTCGGATTTAAAACTGACTGATTTGTGAGATACTCCCTAAACCTGGTGTGTGAGGCATTGTTGTAGAATGGAAAGTCATGGGCAAATTTTAAATTAAAGATCAAGTTCTAAATCTAAGCTTACCTTTGGTGGAAGTAGCATGTTGTTACGTAAATAGCACCAAGATTAACCTGATCCATATGCCCAAAGAAACCTCTAAAAGCTCACTTTATCTGTATTGACATAAGTTTTGCAATGATAGCTATTCTATCCATAAAAACCTGATCCTAAGCTAATAGGCATTTGCATAATCATCCGGATTTGTACTTTGCATGAATGGCAAAAGATCATATTTTAAAAGTTCATCACATTCTACCTTATGCTAATGAAGACTAATCTTAGTATAGTGAGGACACTTGCCAGATGGACTAACCAAGGAGAATGAATGAATTTTTCTTACTTGTCTTTTGTTTAGTTATTACTTACTTTTTATTTAGTTTGACTAAATATGAGTCTGGGACTAGAAACGTGTGGTGTTTGTGGTCACAAAAAAACCTTCTTTTGAAGCAGTTCTTAGTCTGGCCACGTATACATGCTTTTGAAGCAAAGTGTCCTTTTCTAAACCCAGTGCCCTTTGCCACAGACAATTAATACATTAACATTTGCTAATAGCTTAGTTGATATTTCAGTCCAGTGTTTAGATACTGCGATATAACCTTTGTGGTTCCTCCAGCCCCCTGTGTTGTTTTTCACATTTCTTAGCCTGAGTCAATGCAGTGGTCATCCTAACCTTAGTGGTTCTGTAGCAGCACCAAAGTTACTACCATTAGTGCTTTTAATACTTAATTATTCCCAAAATCTGCTGTTGAGCATTTGGTTAGTGCAAAAGCATTAGTCAAAACCACTTTTAAAAAATTAATAAGCAAATCATATTTTATATTGTGTTACTTTAGCAATTCACCTGCTTGGGCTTTTATTAGGAGCTATGGAAAGTATATGGCTTTTACTGTTTAGTTGGAAAGACGTGCTGCATTAATACAGTAGGACATTCACATAGTCTTTGGACTGTTCCTAAGACCTATCAGAGCTCTTGCCTAAGGAAAATGAGCATTTTTCTAAGAAAGATTTGAAGACTTATTTCAAAACAACATCAGAGTCTGTTTTGTGACCAAACCCACATTAATCTCATGAAGTTAATATAGTTCAAAGTCAGCACACTGCTTTCTGGATGAAATGTTCTTTGTTGGAACAAATTTTTCTCTATTTTAGGAAATACAAACTAAAAGATGGTAGGTGTTCATATTGTGAACAGCCCACTGGAAGAAAAAAAAATCTGTGTTACCTTATTAGGTCTGCAGTGGAAGCAAATAAAACTTGTTAGAAATAAATATATGTTGTAGAAGAGACCTCACTCAGAGATTTAAAAGTCTAGTCCCCAGAAAATACAGAGAGCTCTATGTTAATTGACCATATGGCTGTGAAACACCAAGGTTTATGACAGTCTAGATCTGTATCATTTTCATTGCCTGCAGAAATCAAGCTGCAATACACATTGAGATTCCTAGTCTAGCTACGGAAAAAAAGTTAGCTTCTATGTTTCTGTGTAAATTAATGAAGGTATTCAAATTGTCAGACACTGGGTACTTTTGGAAGCAATGTTCCTGTAGATAAGAGCAAATTTTCTTGTGTCCTAGGGTCTTAGCATTTTTAACACAGCTTTCAGCTAGCCAAATGGATCATTCCCCTGAGCTGGGAAATAAAGGTGTTACACCTGCTTGAGAATCAAAACCAGGAGCTGGAAAGCATGTGTGTGCTCCCAGTCTTGTTGATTTTTCTGAAGGTTCTGAAAAGTCCTGTTGCCCACCAGACAATTAGTGTCAGTAACTGTGTGACTAGCCAAGTCATATTTTATTTGAATTCTAGTCCTCGGAAAACGCTGTGATTATTCCATATTACTAACCTGATGAAGTTAAATTGACTCCCAAGATTTAGATGGATGAGTGAAACACAAACATTGAAGTTAAGCAGATGCCTATGCAGAGAGTGACCTCATTATGCTAGATGCTCTTCTGTTCTTAGAGCAAACTGTTTTCAGCTATGCAGTCTAAACAGTGAAAAGGATGAGCTGTCTTTTTATCAGCCTAGTGTTTGCATTATGTGGGTAAATCTAGATCATATGCAGTTAAGCATGTTGTTAGTGCTTTTCCAAATCCAGACTTTAATACAAAAAGCATTACATACTTGAGAACCCTAGGAAAAACTCGAGAAGTCAATAGAAGATTGTGGTGGTGCAGTGTTACAGTGTGATCCTTTAAAAAGTGTGGATAAATCCCATTGCGTGGTTTGCAGAATTACCAAAACCTTGAAAAATTCCTTTAAATTATTATTTCTTTATTATCTTCATTTAACTTTTGTAAAAAATTGAATCAGTTCTCAAACCTCATAATTTATTATCCAATCCATAGAAAGTCTATCTCATGGTTCTTTCTTTATTTTTTTATTTGAATTACAATCTCTGCATAGTATTAGACTAAAAGAAAGTTGGGTTTTCTTTGGTTTAAGTTATGTGACGTTCCTCTCCTGCTGAGGAAGATAAAAAATTAATTATTGAAAGATCATTTTTTTAACTTGTTTCCCTTATACTGGAGGCTTTGCGAGCTCATGTTGTTTTTAGGTTTGCTGCTTTGTGTTGCCTTTTCTGTGGCTGAGTTGTTTTTTGGTCTCTAAAGTGCAAAGAATCCCCTTCTTGAGACTAAATTCAGCAGTTCAGTATGTGGTACTTTTCTTTAGAAGAGAAAGTTTTTAAAAGCTAAGCCTATATAGAGAACTTTGACTTCGTGTGACCGCAGACTTCATCACATATGCTATGATTCCAGGAAGAATGAAGTGTAAGGCAGGTCCCTAATGTGATAGTGGTTAATTATTTATAATGCTGAGTGTTTTTTAATGGGACTTATGTACCTCTGATCCAGATCATTCCCTCTCTTCCCTTCAAAATCCACAAATAATGGGGCTGTAGCATTGATCAGCACTAATAGTCCCTCTTCCAACTCTTAAACACTGATGATACTTATAGGAAGATATGATGGATATTCAGACTTTACACCTTTTAATTTCCTCTTTTTTTTCTTTATAGACACTTTTGTTGATCAATTGGAGATCTGTGCTTCTTTCATATGGCACTGCAATTGAAAAGGATGGAAAAGTAAAATCATACTTAATCATCTAGTAATGATGTATAACTTGTAAAACAAAGAGCACATCTGTTGTATGTTTTACTTTGGCTTCAGTTGAATACACAATTACATCCAAAGTGTCGGCCCTAATTTGCAAAGTGTACTTCTCTGTTCCTCTGAGCTTTATAGAAAAAATGTACTCCTATTTCTCAAAATTATACATATCTCTCATACAAATTCTTTTTTTTTTTTTTTTTTTAATACTCAAAACCCTATGAGGAGAGGAGCAGAACCAGCCTCTTACAAATGAGGAGACAGAGAGCACAGCAGAGGCCAGCAGCCTTTAAGAGGGTATGTACACAGCTACAGGGAGACTAAAGTTTCAGAGTCCCATGCAAGCGATCTCAGTAGAGAACCAGTCTGGGAATTCTTCTTAGGAAGATCATTCCAGGTTAGCTAATTTATTTCTATGTTTGTACTAGATGCAACTGGTTTCTCAAAGTATTATTTATGTGTGGATTTTGCATATCACCTTTGTTAAAGGAAGATAAACCTTAGGACTTGATATGGTGTGTTCTGCCAATTTTGGACAAACATGAATTCATGCAAATATCTATAGAGAAAGCATATTAAGAAAACTAAGGTAAAATGATGTTTAATGTGTCTTTCTATGTGGAAATTAGCATGTTCCCTGTGCTCCTGCACAGTATACTCGTTGGCTTTGTATTTCATGATACAGAATGTTGTTTTTTCCCAGATTCAACTTAATGATGTTTGGTGAAGGCAAATACAAGAATGTATTTACCTTTTAGGGAACTATAGAAGTGGGTCAAGCACAAATATTTCACCTGATTGTTCATGTTCCAAACAGTGGGGTGTGCAGAAAACTCTTGATGGGAAATCTGTGCTGCTAATGTGAGATGAGCTTTATGGATCTGTGAAAATAAATAAATTAATCTCAACAGAGCAAAACACATTAATAATTAAAAACAAATACTAGAACATAACTCAGGAGGTGTCACCATATGCAGCTGGTGTGAGTCATGCAATAAGCACCCCTTATTTAGCTTGCTCTGAGTTCTGGTTCAGAACTGTCTGCTGTTTTGACATACCCTCACTGTTTTATATCCCAGCATGCCCTAGCCACGTCCATTTAAGCCCAACGATAAGAAATACTCCTCATTTCTTGGAACAAAGACAGCACAAACATGAATTTCCCTTCATAAAAGTCAATAATCAAATAATATAAATACAGATCTGGAAAGAGAATAAATAGAAACCAGTGCAAGCGAGCTTATCTTTACAGCCAAACTGCAGGCAGTAAGAGGCTCAACAGGCTGTTATTTTGTACTAGAACATTTGAGAAGCAGAACTGGAAGGCAGCTGACTTTTTCTCCTTCAAGACCATTATTTGGAAAAGGAAATTTACTCCTTGTGCAAATGCTAATACCTTCATTCTTGAATTTAGTACCTGATTGACAAGTGTGATGTTTTCAAAGTATTATCATTCCCTGATGTATTTTCTACATGTTAACTTGGTACTAGCATAAAGGAAAAGAATCTGCATACAGTTCAGAATTGTTATTTTGACTAGGTGTAAGCTTATTCTTTTTCAGCAGTATCTATGCAGTACTTTCAAACACGTATTTAGGTGCCTTTTGGGAGGTAAAAGCCCCTAGTCTAAAATTTTATTTCTGGTGAGATGTTTTGCTAAAAAGGGGATTGAGCTACTATGAAACAAAAAGAGTAATTGAATGAAGAACAGTTTGCTAAACTAAAGAGGTTGTGTCAGTATTTTAATTATTGTGGACAAACCTAATTAACTTACTCTCATGACTCTGGACATGTAGTTATGCAAATTGCAAAAAGAGGAGAAAGGAATCCTGTCTCTGCAATGAACTCATCAGCGCAGGAAAGCTCTTGGTGGGGAATTAGTCTGGGAAAATTGGAAGTCAGACTTGGCTATATTCTTTAATGGAAATATAATCAGCAATACATCTTGATGAAATGTGCACTGCCATCACATAATACCCACTTGGAGGTGAGGTAAGGGCTGGAGGCAATAGTCCAAAATCATTAACATCCCCCAGGGTGAATATAATAGGATGATAAATGCTCACTGGGAAAGGATTCATTTCAGTTTTCAAATGCTTTTGAAAGTAGAACAGAAAGTCTGTAATTTTATATCAATTTAGTCAGCCCATACTTTAATTCAGGAATGAAAGACTCCGTGTCCATGCAGCCTCAGTGTATTTGTAATGGTTGAGTTGGGTGCTGGCATTATTTCTGTTAGATCTGTTTCACCAAGGGAAGGTGGCAGGATAGAAATCATTCTTGTTTACATCTTGATTCATGTAGTAAAACCAAAGGTGATGTTCTTCTATACCACAGTATCAATCAACTAAGATTCTTTAATGCAAGAGAATGAAAAGGCCCAGTCCCTGGCCAGATATTTGGGTCAATAGACTAGCCCTGACAGCTTCCTTCCTTTTTATTTCTGCCAGGAGTGTTAGGGGCCGGGATGGATCAGACACAAATGTTCATCCTGGATATTTTCAACCCCTTTAGAGAAGGAAAAAAAAAGTGGCTTGACTATTTTGATTCCTGTATGAGGAGATAGTGCTTTATCAACTTGGTTTTTATTGAAAAAAAGCCTAATTTGATTTTAATTGGTTCTCTAAAGTGTCATTAACCCTAACGAATTAAGTCTTCTAGGATATAGACTGTATAGGTTGTAACACAGAAAGCAATATAATTGTGTCATTTGATTTTAAACCTTCATATGTTTTAAATCATCCTTCCCATTTTAGGGGATATAAAAAAAGAGAAAAAAAAAAAAAAGAAAAAAACCCACTGCTTCTCTACTTCTGAATGGATATAAAAAAATGTTACTGCTTTGTCTGAAGTATCGGGCTTTGAGAGAGATCTTAACAAGAAAATTAACTTGCTAATAAATCAGAGTCCAGTGTCTACAGTATTCATAACTGAAAAAAATGAGGCATTTTTGATCTCTACTTAGTAAAAATATGCTCATTTTTTTACAAATATATGTGTGTATACAATAAATCACTTGTATAACGAAGACAGTTCCACCTTTCTTTTGTTACCTCATTTATTGAGGAGTTTAGTTTTGCTGGGCAAATGAATCATACACTTTGCAGTGCCTCAGCACACCCGCTCTCTTATAAGAGTAGATGCATCTAGCACATTCTGTTAGTGAAGTAACAGCAAACAACTATCTTGGAGTTCTTACCTTTGACTTAGAACAAAATAGAGAAGCTGCTTTAAGTAAGATATGTAGGGGAGATGGCACTTGTACTCCTCTCTGCCTCTTGAGTTTGCTGTCACAGTGAAGACAGTAAAAGAAGAGCAGTAATGTTGCTGGTGCGTAATATTTGAATCTAAGCAGTACTTAAAATAGTGTCATCTGATCAAAGGCACATTTAGTTCCTGCAAGCTCAGATTCTCTCCTAATGGTCTTCTCATGCATCTGGAAAATATTCAGCTGTTTATCAGATATCAAGAAATGCTTTAGCATCTGGCTACGTACGATATGAACTAGAACTCTAAGAGAAGCAGTAATGAAATGTTTTCGCATTCAGACTGGGGCTTAAGTGTTGACTCGTAGTGTCCATCATTACAGTACTGGAGAGAAATTCTAATAACGAGATAGGATGAAAGCAAACAAGTGTGTTGAATACAGCAGCTTCCTGTATAGATACTTAAGAATGTTTGCCTATGGATATTCGGTGGATAAGTGAGAATCCTGCTTAATGTTGTATGTAGGAGTTGCTCATGTCGCCAAATGTTTTGCAGACTGTCAGGGAGTGGATGATACTGCATGGTCTGGAGAAGATCAGTGAGCTGCTGCCAATGTGCCAGGCAGGCACGGAAAGACAAGTGTCGGATGCTTGGAGAAAAAGGCATGTGGTGCATTTTATTTGTAGGAAAGGCCAGCCTTGCTGATGGGAAAAGCCACACAGTCAAACCTTACAGTTCACCTGAAACATACAAACAACTGCGTTCGTCCCGGGCTCTGAGAGCTGAGCCCGAAGAGCACAAGGACAAATAATCTGAGCGGCAAATCCAGGTACGCTGCGTATTTCTGTTGTTTGCTTCGCAGTTGCACCTCTTTCCACTGACATTGTTGGTTCGGTGTTTTTGCTTTGGTAACCTTTGTGGTCACCTTTTGAGCTTTCAGAGATCTGAGGGAAACTGATTGCAGAGTAACATGTGAATTATTCCTTCACGAGGAAGAAATTTTCTTTGTTAGATATGTCTCTTCTAAAGGCTTTTCAGGGGAAACAGACTGATTCAGGTATGAGTACATATGAGATTCAGGATACTGACCCACATCCACTTTGAAGGATTTGCTTAGGCCTTGGAACCTGCTACGAGTATATGATATCTTTTAGTGTCGCTACAGCAGTTTCCCAACAACTGCAGTAAATTCTTGTCTGTGATATGTCAGAGGTATCTGACAGGCTGCCACTGCTAAATTACTCAAGGCAGGTCCTTACAATGGCCATTCTTTCTGTTCACTGACACTGTGAACGTGTTACCCCTGGCTGTGAAAACTGTGGGAAAAGCAAACTCACTTGCCTACAGGTAACCTGAAGGGATGGGTTCTCTCTTCAGGAATCCTCTCACCATGTCCTGTTAAGCTTATTAACATGATCTCAGAGACAATCTTTTGGGAGGTACTAACTGTGTGTAGATGCAATGGAATATAAACCACCCCTTTTATAGAAGGGTAGATGAGTTGTAATTGTAATATTAAGCTCACCTTTGTGCCTGCAAAGGACCAAACTAGCCTTCCCCTGCCCACTCTTTCCCAATTTGGGATATCCAGGATTATAATTCAGATATTAGGGGTTTTTGGTGCATATGGTGATAGCATTTTATTAATCACCTCACCTAGGAGCATAAAAATGGTGTGCACTATACTCATTTGACAGGAAACTATAATAGGAATTGTGGGATAACCAGCAAGTAGAAGAATGGTTGATGTGATTAACTGCTTTTGCAAGGGATTTAGAGGACAGAAGTTTGAGAAAGGCATTTTTGCTGCTATACTCTAGTTATAGAATCTCTTTCAAATTCTCCTGTATTAAAAGAAATAAATTCTGATGAAGAAGTAGCTTAATATATCCTTAACTTTAAGAGTGTTTGACAGTTCTATGCTGATGTTCTCATAATGGCATTTTGCAACTGTAGCTTTGTGAAGCTGGAAATGAGAGCCAGGAGAACTGTGCTAAGAGTCAGGCTAGAGAAAATTAAGAGAATGAGATCTGAATGTAAAACTCCATTGGCAGGTTTCAGGCCTGGAAATGCTTTTTAATCTAGAATTTACCATGGGAGAAAGAGAGAAAGTTTTCTTCCAACCAGAGCCACTCCGGTCTTTACCTCTCCAGCTTGATGGACTAGAGAAGAGAGCATGGTTACAGAAATCTTTAGATGGCATCTTAGACTTTGCATTGGGAATTAATTTTTTGGCTGTTCTGGTTTTAATGGTGACTTTTTAAAACTGAAGGTAAGATATTACCCCAACAAAGCAGTTCACTCCATGGGAACTGTTGATATTCTGGATTGCTAAAACCTGCATCATAAACGTTTTGGTAATCTTAAGGTTTGAACCAGGTAAGGTATCAAGGACTGTTGCCTGCTTTTCTACAGAGTTTAGGCTGAATTTGAATTCTCCAAAGTTCAAAACTCCAAGAACCGGAATTAGAGACTCTTAATTTCTTCTTCTTTTGTGTTTCTTAATTTATGAGTTTTAAAAGGTAGAGGGATTTAAGGATATTTATTTTTTGTTCTGTTATTGTTGCTGTTGAGCCTGCAAGTAAACAGTCAAAGACCTGTGTCTACACATGTGTCTACAGTTCTGAATTATCACTCAGGGTAAGGAAGACCTCAGCTGAATTCCATATGCACATTGCTTATCAGTTTTTGAATATTGAGGATTAATTACCTACCACTTGCCTTTGTGTTTTATATAATAGACTCTATTTTATATGATAGACTGATGTATCATTCTTAAAACAAGAAGCTAAGGAAAAGAGAAAAGTCATCTCTCAGATTAAGGGAGAAAAAGAGGTGTGTGTCACCCTCAATTCATGCTTCAGACTTCTGCAGCTCTCTTGTAGACATGAGCAGGAGTTTAAACCACAAAAATTCGAGGAACAAAATTTTACCTTGATGACTCCCCCAAGGATTGTTCAAGCTATGAGTCAGGGCAAAGAACACTGATTCAAATGCAGGATACCATCTCTCTCTTCCCTATTGTTGTGTGTTTCTCTTCTGAGGTTGCTCTGGATTCTGTAAGTGACCTGCATTTTAGTAAAACTGAGGATAAAAACAAAAATAAAAGTGGAAGAGAGATGGTGACTATTTTATGTTAAGGACCAAACTTTGGAGGGAGAACATAGCTGAGAATAAAAGTGTGAGGGGCTGGAGCTCATTTCACTCACTGTATAGTACCTTCAACAGGTTAAGGATGAAAATGCTTTTAACTCTCAGAATAAGGCTGTAAGTCAGCTAAACCCTCATGTTTCTGACCTAATAGGCTTTGGCTGTAAGCCAGATGTTCCACACAGAAGGTGGTCTTTCTGCAAGGCCCAAATTTGTCCTTTAGCAGCTGGATGCAACCTGCCAGGCACCAGTGACATGGTGTGAGTGAGGGGCCAGTGTGATGATGCAGAACAAATGAGTCCATCAGACTGCTGGGTTTGTTTTTTCTAAAGGACAGTCACTTTAATGTGTGCTCAGTTTCCCATTATGTGGCCTAAAAGATTGAAACCATGTAATCAAAATATTATCTTAATTACACTAATTACAGACCCCTATACTGAGAGAAATCTCAGGACATTTCTAATGTGAGCAGCTAATTAAGGTCTAGTAGAATAATGACAACTTAATTGCTTATGTTTGTGTGGAGGTATCAATTTAGAAACAAAGTTGTATATAACCTGTTATAATATAGTAAAAATAGTCATATTCCTAAGTGCACTTAAGATAAAAGTGCATGTTTTGATTTGGTTTTTTATTGTCTGCCAACAAGAGAAATGTCTTTGACTTATGGTCCTTTATTGAGAACTACATTTGATATATCATCCTTCTAGATTGATCTGGTTACTTGTTTTGCAAAATAGGATAAATAAGTTTAGCGATGTAATATTACAGATGAATTGTATTTAGTTGTTACTTGAAAAGCTACTTTTCACTTTAAAGTTTTGGCTAAAGAACCAATTTTGAAACCTTGAGGAGGCAGTCATTGAAGACAGACCTCAGACAACTTGTGTTCACTTTTTGCCGTTGGGAACTGACTTACACACCAAGTCTTTTGAGTGCAAAGTTTGTTAATAAAATGTTTTCTTTATGCCATGTATACAAAAAATGTAGAGATTCGATATAAACCTTGCTGGAAAGGACACACCAAAAGGAAAATGTGATAAGGAGATAGGACTTGTGTTTCCCTCAGACCTTTGTCTTTGGCTTCAAATGCTGATCAGGGACAAGTTTCCCAAAGTGTA
Source organism: Myiozetetes cayanensis (assembly GCF_022539395.1). Classification (NCBI taxonomy): domain Eukaryota; kingdom Metazoa; phylum Chordata; class Aves; order Passeriformes; family Tyrannidae; genus Myiozetetes; species Myiozetetes cayanensis. Next base: position 16,783,459 of record NW_026087742.1, read on the forward strand.
GGAGATGCTGCTGGGTCATCTGCTGGGATCACTTGAGGCATCAAGCCCAAAGATCCTGTTCTTGCTCTTATAAAAGCAGAATTAATCACAGGCAAAACCAAAATTTAGCTTAGGTTTAAAGGAGGAAAAGTTTTAATTTTGTTATAATTTAATTCTTGTTTAGTTTTAAGCAGCTTCCAAATGTTCCAGACTTGGCTTGGCTCCCTGGGCACCATCTCAGGATCCTCAAGGGCAGTGTCTGGCTGAACCCCCAGGGTAGCCCTACTCCTCCTGCTCTGTAGCCTTGCAGCAGGGGTTTGAAAGCATGTATTGAATGCCTGCTTTTATCTTGGGGAGAGCATGTTGGAGCCAACAGGGGAGGGGGAGTCCACTGCTGACCAAACTTGGAGGGAACCTCTGCTAAAAGGGGCTGCATTGCTTTGGAACAAAAGTTTACCCTGTGCCCTCAGCTGCTCAGTAATCCTTGACCTTAAAAAGAAAAAAGAAGAAAAAAAAAATTAAAAAGCTTAAAAGCTATGCTGTGAATTAATCTGTTTTCTGGGAAACTTATTAAGATAAATAAGGTACAGCCAAAGGCCTCTCCTGTCACAGACTGAGAATATTGCTTATCCAGCTCTGCTTTCATCTTGTCTCTGGGTGAGATTCTATCGATTTCCATGATGAAGTTGTTTAACAAAACAATTTTGATCATTGGAAATTGATGCTTACTCCTACACTGTCTTATCTGTGCAGTTCTCACAGATTAGTGCAAACCTTGAGAATACCTGCAGCAGCATTTGGGTGCTGTATATGTAGGTGAAAATCAGCTTCCGAAATCATAAAATCCTAGAATGGTTTGAGAAAGGCACCTTTAAAGGCCATCTAGTCCAAACCCCCTGCAGTGAGCAGGGACACCTTCCACTAGACCATGTTGCTCAGAGTCCTGTCCAACCTGACTTCGAATGTTACCAGGGGTGGGACATCCACAAATTCTGTGGGCAACTTGTTCCAGTGTTTTACCACTCTCATTGCAAAAAAATATAACTAATCGAAATCGATCCTCCTTCAGTTTTAAAACCATTACCCCTTGTTCTGTCACAACACATCATGCTAAAAAGTTTGCCCCCATCTTTCTTATAGGGCCCCTGCAAGTAATGGAAAGCCACCATAAGGTCTCCTTGGAGCCTTCTCTTCTCCAGGCTGAACAACCCCAACTTTCTCAGCCTTTTGTCATAGGAGAGGTGCTCCATCCCTATGAGGTATTAATCTCTAGAATTGTTGAGCATTGGTAAGAGTGACTGGGTTTCCCTTTAAAGGGACATAGCCCTGAAAATTATAGATAAATATGATAGGTTAATACTGGCATCTCTTTTGTTTAGGGATGAAGTGAGGAACTAGGAGCTTTTAAATGAATTTTTAAATTATATTTCAAGGAGGTCCATGTTCTATTTTTTTCATAGAAAAGTTACCCCCATTTGTTATTGTGAGACTACTGTTCACTCATAATTTCTGAACTAATTTTAGCAGACAGCACGTGTTTTGGAACAAACATTCACTATCAAGCCCAGCTGGGCATACAAACTTGCAGGCCAGCAACAGTAGATGATGAAGCCATTCAATATCTGTTTGATGACTCAGGGCAATCAATCAGGATGGGAAAGGGGGGATCACCATCATAAGGAGCTCTGCTCGTCCCAAAACTTCAGTCCCAGTTAGCTCTGCTAGCACAGGAATACTCTATTCAATACTACAACTTCCAGGAGTAGCATTGACTTTTTTCCCTGCATCTTGAGTGGATTCTGTTGTGTTTCTGACCTTGCAGTTGAACCAAACTACCATCACTGATTGCAGCATTCCTTTTGAAGACTTGAGAGCCTATTTTCAGGTTCAGTTTTGCGTCTCTAAGACAAAGTTTTATTGAGAGTCGTATCCTCCACACTGAGAACAATTCAAAGCTCAGTCCTTAACTTCAGCTTAATCCCTAACATCATCTTCCTCCCTTGTCATTGCCTCCGTGTGTGATGTCTCCCTTTCTTCCTACAACACCTTTTATCACTCTCCAAGATCAGAACTGTCTTAAGGGAAAACTGTAGTAATTTTTCTTTGGTTTCTTAGACTAACTAGCAATAAAAGCAAAAGCTGTGAGCTGGATATTTTCAGCCTTGATTAGATTTCAAACATAAGGTCTTTTTTAGAATAGCAGCTGGAAGAAACAATAGGAACTGCAGAGGTAAAAGAACAAATTGTTCTCATAACATACTTAAAAGTAAGGTGAGAGTACCTATGAATGTAAATGCAAATAAAGCCCTGCAGCCTTCTTTTACAATGTCTACATCAAGTCTTCTTTCTGAAATTGCATCTTTCAACTATTCTCAGTCTCTCTATTTATATACAAATCAATCTTGTCAAGTGTGGAGCTTACCTCTCTACATAGCAGTGTTTGTATTTTAGGACTTCATTGGTTTTAGTATTCTCAGAAACAGTTTACTCTCCTCCAGCGTCTTCCTAGATGAGAAAGTGAAAGTACAATTATCAGTGGACAGAACTTCAGGTGTAAAGGACCTCGAATTGACTTGGATGCTGGTTTGAAATCCAATCTTTCATTGCACAGTTCAAGCTGTCTTGGTAGTGTCATGGTTCCATTGAAGTTGCATCCTTGGTTGTAACTGGCACATGCAGTTGTCACTCATGTACTCAGCTTTTCATCGTAGAAATGCAGCAGAATATTTTGGGAGCACTTTGATGCTAATCTCCTCATTTTATTGAAGTGGCATTTTTTCCACAACTGAAACAAATGTGAGGAATGTGAAGAGTAGAGTCATTAACTGAGAGTTCATGCCACCCTATAGCTTCATTTGCCTTATACATTCTTCTGTTATGATTTGTTGTGTCTGTGTGGTACAGATGATATGCCTGTGTCTTGGTCTGACAGCGAGGTTTCTTAAGAAACAGATCGTCAGGAAGCAATTAGCCATGATGGTTCCTACAGCCACAGCCTTATTACTGTTCACATCTGAAGGACTGCAGAAGAGAGCTGTGATCTGAGACAGCTTCTTTGCAGGCTGGATCCAGGACATGACCCATGAGCATGTATTTTGTAGAACAAATGGGAAAATTATTTCTGAGCTGTGTAGGATATTGTAGTGGCCTGCTGGGCCTCCATCTGTGATCCGTGGGCTACATTCTGTGAAGTGCTTCTGGTAAAACAAAACAGACAGTGACACTTTTAGTTAGCATTGCTGGTAGTCTGAAACCTGGGTTCAAACTGCAGTAAATAAAAGATTAAATACTGAGCCCTTAATAGAGCTAGTTAGGACACAACTGGTTTTATTCCACTTAGAATGTATCTTTCTCAATAGCATTTCAGTGAGAGGCTCAGCACTACTGGCAATATGCTGTGACACCATGTCTCTCTGGGCAAGCTTTTTTTCTTAATACTCCAAATTTGGAAATATGACAACTGAAATTATTAATCCAATTTAATTTGGTCTCTTTTAAGTCACTGGAGATTTATTATTTGCATGCCCTCACACTTGTCTAATTTAAAAGTTACAGATAACTGAGTATTTCTGTGTTTATGGTCTCTAATAGCTGCGTGATGTCAGTTCTCACATTCTGTAAAATTTTAATAAAGGAATATAGGATGAAGTTTGCTATTAAGTGTGAGATGGATCCTACTATTAATACCAGTATTATGTTACTTTTGCCAAGAGCATCAAAGTCAACAAACCTGAAAAGAACACAGGGAAATGACTAAGAGTTATCATGGAGCTGTCAAAAACAAATTATGTCAAACCAATTTAATTTCCTTCTTGAATCCTCCCTGGGGTAATAGGTCTTGTGGTTAGAAAAGAGATGGTAGATGTCATGTACTCTGACTTTGTTAAGGCGTTGTTCACTGTCCTATATTACAGTCTCATAAGCAGACTTAGGAAACATAATTTGGAAGAAATTAATAAGGAAAGTGCAAGGCTGTTTTGAAAATTGTATTTAGAGCCCTGTCAGCAATCAACTGTCAAAATGAAGGAAAGAACTGACTGGGATTCTTCAAGGACCTGCCTAGGCTCTAATACAGCTCAACATATTTATTAACAACTTGGATGATGGAATAGCATGTGTGTTATTAGATTTGAACCTAGGATGGACTGTAAGAATGACAGAAGACAAGGTTAAAATTGAAAATGATCTCTACAAAATGGACAAACTGGCTATAACAAATAAGATGCCTTCCAAGAGGGAGGAATGCCATTGTAGAAAAAGCAATGATCAACTGCACAGAGTGATCTTGGGGGGGGGGGGTGGTTCACAATCTGAGAGGTAATTAAGTTATGTTCTTGTAGGGCAGGCACACATCCCTAGTGGTGCTTACTGAGAGTTGCATGTTGTCTGTTCAGCACTAGTAGGATAATGAAATGCAGCAAGATTTCAGTTCAACATGAGGAAAAACACTTTTACCACGTAGATATTGTGCACTAAAACAGATTTCATGTGCAAGTTAGGGAAGCCAGCAAGAGATTTGATAAGTAGGAAGAAGAAGGGGCTGGAGTGTTGGTAGAGGTGCTAACAGGGTGGGAGGATGGAGTTCATGAGGATACTGTCAGAAGTGACTTGTATAGAGATGTTTTCTGTCCTGATCTCCTGCACATTTCTTACATCTCCAAGGAAAGCCTAGAAAAATCAGTTAGCTGGATCAGGGCAAGGCTCATCACACTGTCCATTAATCACCAGCTAGAAGAAACTTATGCCACAACTGCCCCAAATACATGTTCTACCCCAGCCCACTGGTCATGGTGTTTCCCAAGGCTGGAGTTGGAAAGATCATCCAAGGCTGTGTAGGAAATACCATATGGAGACAGTTCATACATTTCATGGTGACTGTAGGACAGTTACAAGAAGTGTCTGGAGAAATTCCCTAGAATGAATCCAGTAATATTTTAATGGCTTGTTGTTAATGCAGTGAAAACATAACTGGAGGTTCAAGCATTAAAAAGTTGAATTCGTGGCAAATTAGGTACGAGTTCTGTAGTCAGATAGATATCTGATGAAACAGGGATTTTATCTCCTTAATTATAAGTTTAACATTAATATTACTAGAACACCTAGTATCTTTAAACAATATACAAGGTCAATACATTACCATTTGAGTTTTCTTTGTTTATTGAAAGTACACTCTATTTTACAGTAACTTTTTATTGCATAATTAGAACAAAGCAAACCACATGTATATTCCATAAAAATGTAATTGTAATTATCCTTAGGGGAAAAAAAAAAAGCAAAACACATGTAAAACTAGGTTTATGTTTTCTGATTTCAGCTCTTGGCTTTGAAGTTGCCTTTGGTTGTAGAGCTAAATATATTAGTGTTCTGGTGATGGTGGGAGACAGTATACCCTACCACCACTTTAATGCAAATTATAAGAAAAAAGAAACATCCCTTTCTTTCTCAATTCAGAATGTCTCCCAGTTTAAGAGCAAATCACCACATTGGTTTGGCTGTATTCACTCTTGAGCTGTTGCCTGGATCCGGTTTGAGCTCTCCTAGAACACAAATAACTCTAGATGACCTCAGGAATGGCAGAAGAAAACCAAACAATGCACCTGACAAGATGAAGATGCAGAATAATATGATGTTCACTGAAAGTCAAAGTAACGAGTGGAGTATCTTCAGTCTCGTAGTTGAGTGTTTTAATAGTTATAGAAAAGGAGAAAAGAATGTCAACGTGATTGTTTTCTTTTGGTTTGGCAGTGGGTAGATTAGGATTTTAGGATTACTGTACTAATTTAAGATAGAAATAAAAGCATTTTTGTGTAAACTCTTGAGTGAGTTCTGACATAAGGGTCTCAAGAAAAGAGTGTAGAAAGCTAACTTGGAGAATTTTCATGTATATATTTATTTATCATGAAAGTTAAGTATATGAATTGATCGAGATCCACAACTGTTTTGAACAGTAGTAAAAGCTGTTTAATATACCATATTAAGGCCTATCAAAACATGAAACCCTTTTTAAAAAGTACAAGTAGTTGCCTTCCTCTCTAATACATTGCAGGCATAGGTTTCAGAACAGCACACTGTGACTGATGCAATAGCTAACAAACTGCAAATACTACAGAAAAACAGAGCATTTTTCACCACTTAAAGTCTCCTATCTCTTCCCATTGGCTCTGTGGATAAGCAGCATGCCATGAACTTTTCTGGACAGGGGTAGGTGGAGACCTGTTACAAGCATGGTACCAGGTAGGCATTGGCAGCTTCCTGAATGCTCTAAGGAATTCAGCCTCCTGTGTTGATGTTCAGCATAGGTCCTCTGGCTCCCCTCTGGGAGAGGAAATCAGGGACATTGACAAGCTTTGCCAGAGCACTGGGAATATCATTAATGTGAGAGCACTGAGAAGGAGCTGGAGATAGTGGTCCCAGGTAAATCTGCACCACCAATATGACCCTGTTGAGTTTTGGGGTTAGAAAAATTAGCAGAAAAGATAATTTCCTGTAGTTCCTGATGGTTGAAACTGTTTTAAATATATACAAAAGATATACCTCCTTCAAGAACTGAGATTGTTCTCTCCAAAGAGTATGTCTTTACTTTTAATTCCATCTCTTATTAAGTATATTTTTGTAATAAATGCTGAATACCTTGGGGAAAAAAAAGTTTTAGCTTCAATACCATCTGATGGGCCTGTCTCTTTCTGAAATATAATGCAGTTAATTTTATGTGTGACTAATGAGCATCAGTCGTTCTCCTGAATGACTGTGACCCACATATTGGGAAAACTCTCATGTCTTAATTGCTTGACCCTGAAATTAACACAAGCAGATGGTCCTGAACAGATATAAGTCTGATATGAGGTAAAAGGAAAGGTCACTAATGCAGTCAGTAGAATGTGGTATGTGAGAAACTATTTTCTTGATTGGAATAATTTATTTCTCCTTCCAGCCAATTTCAGTCTCCTTTAAATGTCTTGTGGTTGGCTGATGTGAGGGATAGCAGGTTAGTTGTTTAACACCTGTAAGTTGGGAAGCTCAGCTGCAAGGTAAATTGCCATCTAGTATTGAGAACAATATTGAGAAAAAGATGTTGCCTTATTATAAACTGAAGTAGGAACTTCATTATTGATTTTCTGAATAGTTGTGAATTTATTTGTAAATGTCTATATCCCTGAGTACTTGGGGGAGAAGATAGTATTTACTTTTAATTTTGGAGTTTAAGTAAATTTTAAGCTATCTCTGTTTCAAAAATGCCTTCTGTGTAGGCTGCATTACCATCAGACCACCTAGACAACATCAACAAATTCCAGCATTGTGTGCAAAGTAATTCAGCCCTTTATATCATTTTCATTTTATGTCATATTAAGAATAGGGAATTGACTAAGGTTTTGTTGAGGGGGGATGGGGGGTGTTGGGATTTCTGTAACAGTTGTGGCTTTGTAGAGACTGTTACTTGATGCTGTTTGACTCCTTCATACTTGCACCTTGTTCTGACAGTTCCTCCAGGAGGTGTGTCACAGGATAAAAAGCAGCCTGTTGTTGGCAAAGAAAGTTTGACCTCATTACTGGGGCAGACAGGTGTATTCTTTAATCACAGCCTTAAAGCCTCAAAAACCCCTGGACTTTTTCCAGGATCAGCTGGGATTAGCCTAACCCTTTGATGTTACTTCAGACGTCCCGTGGAGACACCAGTTGAAGAGGGTAAGTGAATGCTGACTGGCTGCAGTCCTTGGTTACTTGGGCGAGACATCTGTGAGAATGATTTGTGTGGGAGAAACTGGACCAAAAGAGGAAAACTGTTTCATGCTAATTGCAATTTCCAGTGGTAAACCTGGAGGTGAGCTGCTCATGACAGGCTCTTAGACTAATTAACCCAACAGTCCAGTACCCCATGCTGTGTAATGTTACACAACTATGCATAAACAACTCTGAGAAGATTTATTCCGACCTCAAACTTCGAACAGGCTCTGCTGAAGTTTAACAGGCTGTTTGAAGTGTCACGATGATCTGCAGTCCTCCTGTCTGATGCACTACATGCTTGACTCTAATTAACAGTAATCAAATAAGGAAAACCCTAATCAGTATTCAGCAGCTATTACCCTTAGCTTAGCAGAGAGAAAACATAATTTCAGAACAGAAATAAACACGTGGTATTGTGTGGAACCACAATAAATTCCTTGAAGTGGCTTTATGTAAAAATTTTATTATTGTAACATGCCATTAAAGAGTGATCTACAACCTTAGAGGACAGAAAGAGGGGGTTGAATAGGAAATAAATTCCAAATTATCCAGATGAGGTGTTTGCTTCCACTGAGCCCTCTTTTTGGAGTGTAAACAGCATTTTTCATCTCTCTTGACTTTGGACATACACAGTGTCAGATGTCCTGCACCCTTAGCAAATGCAGGCAAAATGTTATTTTCTGAACTGTATTTTTGTAGAGAAGTATCCTTCTCTTTCTTAAAATGTTGCTACCCATGGTTCATTCTAGTCTATAAGTACTCATGATCTCGTGAATGGGGAGTTAGGAGCAGGGCTCCCATAGATCTCAGTACCCACAACATCATCATTTGATTATATGCTCTGCTTCTCACCTTCACAGGACCTTAAGGAGCCTTTTAAAACTTTTGGGGGTGGGTGGTAGAAAAGTGGTCTATCAGATAATGTTCATCACTGGATATGAGTTTTGAGCAATGAGTCCCTGTACCTTTAGGCTACACTGGCTCTTAATAAATGAAAAGTGTCCAGAAAAAAACAAAGACACTCAGGAGAGGTCTATGGTCACCCCAGTTACCTGAAAGCTTCCTATGGTCTAGAAGATAATGGTGCTTTTAGCAAATAATTTTCTTCTTTGAATGACTACAACTGATGAGTTTCCTCACCTACTTGTGCATCCAAAGAACACGGGCTTTGACTGTCAGTGAGTGTTCATTCCTTGCCCACAGTTCTGTACTCTTTTCACTATATCTGAACAGTTGTTTTGCACAAAGTCCTTCAAACCCACTCTCAAAAAGACACTGCATTTGCTTAGCTTCAAGTTGTCTTTCCCCTTTTCCTGTGTTCCCAAGGACACAAATGGATGCTCTGTGACTGAAGGCCTTTATTTCCTCTAAAGTACCGTGGGTTTGTGTATAACTGTAAGCAATTTCTCTCCTGACTGTGCAGTTTCCCTTGGTGATGTTTAAAAGAACATTTTTAAATTCTATTTTTAAACTGTTAGAAATAGCTCTCCAGAGCTTCCACTGTTGAATACTAATAACTTTTTATATTAGCATAAAAGGATAGCTTTATCAAAGATCACCGTTTTAGGGGAAAATGGTAGTATTTGCATCTCAAGAGGCAAGGGGAAGCTGTTCATAGGTTTATGGAGGTTTTTGTCCTTTTCTTCAGCTTCCATAGTTCTGCTAATGCTAAATTAAATTAAATGTGCCAGAGGAGCTGTGGCGAGTGCTTACTAATATGCCTGCCAGCCTTATCAGAGGGTGTTACAGAATGCTGATTTTTCCCAGATGCATGTAATTTTAACACCTGCTCATACTGAAACTTAGATTACTTTCTCCTAGGACTATTTATAACAAAAGCTGTTGTTGGTGACTTTGGTATTTTTACATCAGCCCATATGGCTGCAAGGAAATGCAGAGATGTACATAATGGAACAAAGGGCAAATAATTGTCTGGAAAACCCAGACTGCTGTTCAATATGTCTGGAAATAGTGTAGCAGCAGGCGAAGTTCAATTAAATCATCTTGGTTTTGTGTAGGAAAAGGGTTTGCAATCACAGACTTGCCCCTCAAAATCAACTTTCTTGTTTACCACAAGCATAGTAACTCATTGAATAAAACCTAAGGTGATCCTGGTAGACCAATATGTATCCTTCATCAATAACAGCTAAGTAGTCTGTCATACAGTAGCACTGAAAGCTGTACCTGCTGTGACCTTTTTCCCCACACAGTGTTGTGTGAGTCCTGTGAACCTCCAGCTAAACCCAAGTTGGACTAAGTAGGGAGAAAATGCATCTTCTGTCATTCCATCCAGCCATCATTTTCAGGAAAAGCTAATGTGTCAGATCACACTGCAAAATGTCTATGATTTTCCATGACTGAAAGTTTTCTTTAGAAACGTCTTTTGTACAGTGAGCTGCAGAAATTAGAGGAATGAGTTGAAATTGCCAATATGCTTGGAATATCTGAAGAAATACTTATTTCACTGGTATGTTATAGGCTGGATGTTATCAAAGACTGGCTATTTGCAGGAATCTATAGAACCTAAACACCTTCATTTTCTTTCCTCCTTCATCACACCACTCAGTATTTTAGGGTTCCAAAGATAAGTGAAAATTAGACCACAGAATACAGCAAGATTTTTATATTTTTAAAATTTCTCCTCCTGCTGCAACCCAGGTGCCTAATGTCAAGGCATTCATGTTTCCAGTCTGCAAGATTTCACTGAGATGTAAAATGTATCTGATCTGTCATGTGGTCCCAAGGAGAAGTTAAGAGGCTCTGTGACTGCCATCTGCCCATCACTGGTGGAGTTTTACTGCCTAGTAGCAGAACAGATTGTTAGCGTCCCCTCGTCTGCTGGGTTCGTATCCTGGTTGAAATAGATGGTATTTGAAGTTAACAGCACCCAGCTGTGAGATATGTTGGCTAAGCAGTGGATGCACTGCAGGGACTGCTGCATTATCTGGTAGTGCTGTGTCGGGGTGGGGATGGGGTGAGCAGCTGGATACAACAACTTCTGGTACCACTTCTGACAAGCTGTCAGAAATCATGAGCTCCCACACTGTGCTTCTCATCTGTGAATCCTTTGACTTGAACAAAAATTGCTCAGCTTCTAGTACATCTCGTCACAGATTTTTATGAAGCAGCATGAGGTTCTAGGCTGGACAGAACTCAAGAGTGGGAAATACTGTATTACGGGTCTTTTCATCCATTTTTATCTTTTTTTTCCCTTTATGCTGGAGGAATACAATTCCTCAGAAATGAGCTATACAACTGATGTTTGTGCAGACCTTTCAAAGCTGAAACGTTGAAATTGCTGTGCAAATATCATATACTACTCTTGTATCAATTGATGACTAAATTTTGTAATTTTAGTCAAATTATAGTTTTAATTTTTATGAATGGGGTTTAAGTTGCCTTGTTTGGGAAAGCACTTAAACATTATATCAGTCAGATGCTATGTTGCAAGATTACCCCTGTGATAATATTTTAATGAATTAAAGTAAATCCAAGACTTGTCTTCTCCTAACACGTTATCTTCTCTGTGTTTTTCTTTAAGTATTTGATTCCATGGTTTCTCATATTCATAGATTAACATGAGAAAAGGCCTATTATCAACATCTTTTAATATTAAAAATGAACAATTTTAAGCATATTCCTTAAAAGTGCCCATTCTATTCTCTCTCTTTTCCTTTTTTGTTTTCTTTACACCCTAGTTGTTTGGGCACACTGTAAAACATTTAATAGGTCTTTGAGAACTGGGAAAACATACAAATGTTTTAATGTTTAATGCATGTTTTAATTTCCCCTCTTTTACCTGTTTCTGTTGCTTTTGTTCAGAAATACTTGCTCATTTATTGCTATATGCTATGGTCAGTGATAAAATGAATTGTTTAATATGACTGCATGAATCATTCAAGTTTAATGAATTCAATGGCTGCAACTGTAATTTATGTAATTATATTATAAATTATATTATGTATATTATACATACATTATAAATTATCAATTCTTTCAGATTTGAACTACAGAGATACTGTACTCTTAGCTGAATCTTGACCATGCTAGCCTTATTCCCTACTGAAGAAATTTTAGGATCATAGTCTCCCTAGTCTTTGTCCTCTGGCAGTGTAGAGAAAGAGGCATCTTCAGAGAGGTAAATCACCAGCTCCAAAGTTTGGAACAGTCTCCTGGCAGTGTCTCTTTTAGCTGTATAACAAACCTGAAATATCTGCTTCTGAGTACCTCAGCTGCTTAAGGCTGGGCCAGTCCAGGCAGCTGTGCTGCCACTTCTCACAGCTTTTTTGGGAGAGCCTCTTGTAGTACCTGATACTTCTAGGTTTGCTGCAGTCAGTGGGCACTGATTTTTAGCGGTGTTTTCTGGGCTCTGAATCACTGAGTTTCACTTATGTAAGTTGATCAGGCGCTTTATCCCAGTAGCTGCAGTATTTTGGAGCACACTTCCATGCTTTAAGTCTGATAAAGATCAGATTAAAATAAATCTGCTGCAAAGCTTGGTTCTTCTCCAAATTATTCCATAGTGGTGGTGTGTTTCTGGGAGAGGGATGGTGAAGTGTCCCTAGCCAATTGCTGCAGCACACAATATTTTCCAGTGTGATAGGGTTATTGTGCATGCAGTAAGTCTAAATTTGTACCATTTTTCTTTCTTCTTATTTTTAATTCTGGAGAGACTACCTCTGAGAATAAGGGTGTTGTTTCAGTCTCTGTTTTCTGCTAAGGCTTGCACAAGGGTAGCAATGCTGTGTATGATGGACTGTCTCCTGTTCCACAGAGGATGAGTAAACTTTCTCATACGTTTTGTATGAGCCATTGACATGTTCTAAAATGAAACTGAAATACTGAATTAAAAAGATTCCACTTAAAGAGGTAGGAAACAGTTCTTTTGCATCGGTCTTAAACACATCCCAGACTTCCAGTTTGGAAGTTAGATTTGATTAAATAATGAGATTTCTCTTAATAACACTTTTGTTTGATCTGATGTAAATATGTGCTAGCTGGATAAGTTCTATACTTGGTGGTAAGGCTGTGTTTTGATTAAAAAACCCTAGAAGTTTAGATTCCTAGTTTATTTTACTGATTTTATATCTCATTCCAGATCCTTTATACACAGTAACATCTGATCTCTTAAGAACTTGACAGGGAATTTTTTAGTGGAAGATAAATTTCTACCTTCAACATCATAAAGGAGATTAATTTTTGTTAGCATCACTCTTTAGCACTGCTGAAAGATGTCAAAATGTCTGCACTTCAGAATCAAAGTGTCTATTTTACCAGCTTATCAGATAGTTTACATGCAGTAGTGCTTTCAGATTTTTGAAATGTCACTGTATTTTTATTGTGAATTATCATGGGCATTGACAGACTTGATCTCCAGGGTTAGAAACTGAGGTATTAGATGGGAGAATGAATGTCTTAATGAGGTGATGTAATCTTAAAATGTGAATAATTCCAGGGTAAATTGAGAAGACTCCAAGTAATTCAGTTTGAACTGAGAGTCTTGTGAGCTGTGATTATTTTAACACTGAGCTCAATATTTTGTTCTCTTAGTTTAAGCCATATGTGTGTGACAGTCTGCCTGTATATATTACTCTTGGTTGTTGCAGAACAAAGGGCATCAACCATGTTGACACGTAGATACACTTTGGTCATCTAAAAACTGAATGATTTTGCAGTTGTGTATATTGTCTCTGATTTCCAGCCACAGAACACAGTACCCAAAATGTCATATGAGTGTCCTCAGCTGTCACGTGTCCAGAACCACAACAGGGCTGAGCACTGGGATGGAGAAGTGAATCAGCCATTCTGTGATCTGCTTCCCTTGCCTTAGTTTGCTGACTTGTCTGCTGACTATTGAAATTAAAGCTTTTACCAGAGATCCATTTATATTTTTTTTTTTGGTAGAAAAGATTTTTGGTTAACAGTCTGTACTGTTCATCTCTCTTTTCAACGAATTCCTTAAAAAAATTAAATACACTATATGTTTCAGTTCTATGTGGAATATCATTATAACAGGAAAGTAGACTCACCTGCTTTTTTTTCCAGTGCAAATTTTTTCTATAAAAGGAACGTTTGGATAGTATCCAAGGTCTTGTTCAGTAACCTGGATGCTGTGAGATTCAGGCAGTACTGGTTTGATCAAATTAGCACTCCTCTGATTAATTTAGAAAACCTAATTGTTTTCTGGGCTTTTGGCATATTGTGACCCAAAGATCCTGCTTCTGAGAAGACAACTGTTAAGGGAAGTAATGGAAAATGAACAACTAAGTTGATTATTTGTTCAGCAGAGTAGTCTGCTTTTAAAAGAAAACTGTGGCAGAGATAGTGCCATGAGCTGCCAAAGTTGCATATCTTGTCTTAGACCAACTACTAAGGATGAAGAGGGGAAAAAGAAGGGAGTGGGGCAATTTTTAAAGTGGAATAGGGATTCAAAAGAGAAATGCCATTTTCTCCATAAAGATGAACTCCTACAGAAGAATGTTGATGGTGTTTTGCAATTAAGCCTCTAGGGAATGAATGTTTAGTAGCATCTAATACACTTGGCTGCAGGTAATGGCCCTCTGGGCTATCAGTTTCCCAAAACAATGAAACACAAAATTTTCAAATAAAACATACTGTAGAGTCAGTAACAGTTTAAGCTACCTCTTCATAGCAGTTCTGAATGTAAAACTCTTCTTGTAGGATTATTTGCGTGACAACTGCCACAGGTGCATCTCTAAAACACTAAGTTTGAAATGCTGCACCAGCTTTGTGTTTACCATAACTCTTTTCATTTCAGTTGACCTACAGATCAGAGAGCAGAGGTGCTTTTTTGTTTGTTTGTTTGTTTGTTTGTGCCAGATAGGTCTGATGTACGCTGGGGAAAATGCATTCTGTCAGGGAATATATCTCCCTGAGCTTTTTGCTGGTACACAATGGAAATTTGAGAGAGTAAACTGTAAACTGGCTGCGTGGAAGTCTTACATGTGTAACTGGGGGTAATACTTAGGCATGTGACAAAGCTCTTAGACTTAGAAATAGTTCCAAAATTTCATTGGAGCATGTGAGCCAAATTCAGAATTACTCAGTTCTGGACCAAAGATAGTATTTCAAAAAAATACTGTGAATAAAGTGAGTGTCCCTAAACTGACTTAACACAGCAAGAGAATCACATTTCTTTTCTTCACACGTCTGCTAAACTCTGGACTGGCTAAAACTTTACAAGTTTACTGAGTTTAAAGTAGTTGTATTGAGGTCCAGTTGTTTTCTGCAATACTGTCTTTTCATCAGTCGTTTATCAAAACTTAAAGCAGTCAGTTCTGTTCAGGCAATAAAATATTAAAGAGGTGGCAGTGCTCACCAGTTGCTTTGCTAAGTACAACAGGACAAAATGCTGATATAGAAGCCCCTGTAGTTATCTGGCCTTAGGGAATTGGAGGTGTCATGATGGGTTTACTTAGTTCTGTGTCTCTCCTTGGCTAATAACAAGCTCCTCTTTGACACTTTTAGTAGCTGATTCTCCAGCCTTTGGGATTTCTGCTTAAAGGTAGATCACTGCTTGAGAGCCAGGAGGCTGAATTTCGTTAGGTACGTTTGACTTAAATGGGCGGACAACTCATTTGACTTCCCTTTATGGCTTTGCAGCTGCTCTGTGCTTCATCCCCCCCTGCCTGTGCAGTAGGTGGCTGTGCCCAGTTGACCTTTTTGGGAGGGCTGTGTTCCACCCAGCATCCTGTAGCTCTGCTGAGTCTGGGGTTTGGTCTCAAGGAGTATCGACCTATCATTATCTGTACTCTTTTTATGCTGGAGTCTCTGAAACAACTCATCACGTATGCCTGTAGTCAGTTAGTTGGGTTTGGGTTTTTTGCCTCATGAGTGGGGGAAGAGTAATCCCAGGATGATCAGCATGTCTGCAGTCCCCAGTGTATCTTTTCCCACCAACATTTGGTTGGATTCCTGGTGTGCTCTCAACACCAAGTTCTCTTCTACCTAAGATGCAGTGCCACTGTGCCATTAGGTCGATTGCCTGTCATACACCCTGTTTCTGACTGCTACTCTTAAGATCTCTTATACATTATGTATATTTTTGTTTCTTTCTTTGACTTTTTTTTAACAACTTAATTATTAAAAAAAGAAAAATCAAAACAAAATAAACAAGCAGACTAACAGAAAACAAACTAACAAACAAAACTAAACCCTACAAGTTTTCCTAGCACCTGCTACACTGATTCTTGTGTCAGTCTCAGGTCCTGGAACTAATTCCCTTTGTTGATTAGAGCCTTAAAGATTTTCTGATTTATTTTTTTTCTTCCCTATAAGACATATAATTGATTACAGAAGACTCTGACACACAGAAATAGCTGGAAAAAGTTTAAGCACTCATTTTGGAACCAAGTCTAAAACGTAATGTGGAACACTATGAGTCATCAGGATTTTCCAGATTTGCAAACTATAGGATTACCAGAAGGGGAAAGAAAATTCTCATGTCCATATGAAAATGATTGCAGAGATGTTGCAGGCTGTACAAAGAGTTTTCAGAGTTACTTTAAAGGAATCAGTACATAAAATGGGTAAACTCTTCAAGGAAAGATATACACCAGATGACTGATGCCACATTGCTATCAGTTGTTCCACTGCCATTAGCATGGTAGTTAACTACTGTACAACAGCTGTCAAAATGCATATTGATGAAAAAGCACATATTCCCAAGATTATCAGATTCCCTCCTGCTCATTTTACAGGGAGTACATTAGTTTTTAGTTGATGGTTTAAACTTCTAATAATTGTGGCACATAATTATAAAGACACCACATAGAGTTACCAAGATGCCATTTTCCATACTTGCTCCTTGTCTCTGTTAAACTCATGCTATGGTTGCATAGTGAGTATTTACATCTGCTAAAATTGCAAAATGGGCATTAATTTTTCATCAGCTTTTGTATCAGACAAGATATATGCTCAAACGCAGAGCTGGTAGTCTTGTATCCCTGTGAACACAATGACATGACTTGCAAATTGTAACACGAAGAAATGATTTGTGCAATAGTATGTATTTATGTAATGTAGGGTTTTAATAGGGTTGGATAGACATCTAACCTTTTAAAACTAAATGAGCAAAGCCAACCAAAAATATCACGGTTACTTGATGTGAGTAGTGTTTGCATACCAACATCATATGCTTTTGATAAATCCAACTTCTGCTGATTTCAATAATCAATATAGTAAATTCTAGTATTTTCTACATCTAATATGTAAGAGAATTCATTCTACCTACATGTTTATTACCGAAGCAGAACGGTCATCTTCCATGCTGGTTGTCCTGTGTCAGGTTTCCAGTGGAAGCTCTGTTGTACTCACTGTGATCTAAGGGCAATCATATAGGTGAGCTATGAAGGTCGATAACTGATCACTTTTATATATGACCAGCTTAAGCTACTTTGGAAACAATATACAAGCTCTCAGGTGCACAAAGCTGCTCTTCAAAACAGAAAAGGTAGCAGCAAGCTTTGAACCCAAATATATGTTGGGAACAACCTTTATTACTTGTGCCAGGAAGGCAGTGAGATGGATTGAAACAGAGTAGTGTCATTACACCTGTAGAATACAGAGTTGTTGGGAAAGGAGATAAAGTGGTTGCCTATATGGGAAGGATAGAATTATGATTTTAAATACCCAGTGGAGTTGTGATTTATCAGTCAGGAGTGAAAGACCAGAAAATGGAGGGATTGTTTTGTGTTCTCTCACTGGCAAGAGAGACATTTTTGTCTGTATCACTTTATTCTGGTTTGAAATGGTTGTTCAGATTAATCTGTGTAGATATTGAAAAGACACTGTAAATGAAGTGTTATGTTCCTAGAAATGCAGAGGCAAGATGTTGACAGTTCTGTTGTCCTATCTCCACTTCTGACATGGTAAATCTCCCTACAAGTTTTACACTTGCTCAGGCATGGTCTAAATTTATTTAACATATTTGGAGTTCTCCAAATACATCTCTAAAGTTTCAGAGTAAACTCCAACTCCTTGTGTAGCAGTGATAGGAAGGCATATGAAGACTAAAATAGTTTGTTCTAGGAGGATTTAATCTGTATTGGTATTAGTTGCTGATTTTTCTGTATAGGCACTAACTCTAAATGACACTGAGAGAATTCAGAGTGGGACTAGAGGCTCTTACTGGAGTTCTCACACAATGTTTTAGTGCTTCTTTCAAAATCTGACTTAATTCCTTAAATGAGTGCCCTGCTATGTAGTTGTTCTCTTGGTTGTACAGGGGGTATATTCTTCTCAGAGCAAAATGAGGGTGTTGTTATGTAAAAGAGCTTTTCTTTGGGGAGGTTTTAGATAGTTACTGTTTTTTTACAGGAATAGATATGCTTATCTTTGGGGGTTTTTATTATTTCAGTGTATATTGCTGCCTCTAAGCAACCATTTTGGTGGTTGATCATGCCAGGTGAGAAATTAAGGGAGTATTCTAAATTTGTTCATTCAGAAGGTGAGTTTACAAATCGGTGGAAGAAATTGGCGTCAGAAGCCAGACTTCTTGTGGAGATAATCAGAATACCATCTGAGTGTCTTAACTTTACTGCCAAAAAGATGCAAAATTTGTCCTTCAAAGTAGGAGGAAAAGGTCACTGTATTTTGGGTCTCTCTTGGTTCTTATTGCTATGTCTTACCATATCCGGTTCCATTTACTTCAGAACTTGTGCTGGTGAAAAGGGTTGGAACAGTCCTCTCCGGGGTATAGGATGCAGTAATTTCATGATCAATGAATTTACTTCATTTTTAAGAGCATGCCTGTGTACCAGTTAGCATTGAGACTGTGACTGACAGTGATGGTGGATGACAGTCATCAGAGATCAGCTAATATGATGAGCTTTTATTAGTTTCTCTTACTTTTTTAATCTTGTACCAATGGCAGAATGTTTTGTCAAAGGAGTTGAATGCTTAACGTGATCATAGCATTTATCATAACAGCTCAAAAGTGTGTATCAGCGTGTTCATATGCAGCCAAAAAGCTCACATAATATCTGGCTCAAAAATAACTTAAAAACATGCTTGATTACCTTTCTTCCCCACCTGTATTATATATTATACATCCATTAAAGGTAGTCATACAGTGAAGAACCATCACTGGAACAAGCAGACAATCAGAACATAACATTCAGTTCCATCCATTTTCAGTTATGAGCTGCAAAAGAAATAAATGCAAATAGGGAAGAGAATGTATGTAGGCAGAGATAAAGGCAAGTATAATCACACTCAATGCTAAAATAGCTCTGTCTGACTTATTCACAAAATTCCACCTGTGAAAAACAGTCTTTGCTTGGCTTTCTGACTCCTCTGGCATATGATTAAAGCCAGAATTAAGCAGCTCTCATTAGAACTTCAGTGGAATGAATTATACTTAATAAATATATAGTATGTGTATCTGATATGAATGCCAGCACTGTGTACCCTATTATTAACATCCATTTATGTGCATGAATGGCAACTTAAACTAGAATTTCTTAGACATATAAATTTTCAGTTTTAGTGTGCTGCCACTTGTATGTTTACTGTGGCTGGAAACCAGTGTAGCACTGACAAGAGCAACTCACTACCAAATCTCTAACATACCACAAGGGCAGTGGTGACTCTGGGGTTTGGTACCAACAGGACTAATGGTGAAAGGAAATAGGAAACATAAAAGCATCAAGGCAACTTAGTTGAAAGACTTTCTGTGAATAAAGTGCTCCAACTAAAGCTATTTGTGGTGCAGCAGGCTCTCAGGATGGGTAAATTCTGGAAAAACTATGGTACAGCTGGAAATACTTGTCACTGACATGTTTATTGTGTGTTTGACAGGGAACATTTTTTTAGGTTTCATCTTTATAATACATTTTTATGTAAGGTTTTGAGTTGAAGTCAAGAGTAAAGTAAAATTTTACTGGCTTTGATTGACTCCTGTCATTTCCTGAGTGCTCCTCTTTAATGATAGAACAAAGTCTCTAAATACAAATATGAAAAGCCTGTATCAAGACATTCACAACCCTTTTAGTTTTCTGTAGGATCATCAGAGTTTTATCAGTAGTGTCCCATACCTGTTTGGCAAACGTTCTCAGGTTTGTTGAGGAGAGGACAGAGAGGGTCTCCCAAATGATTTGAAGTTGTCACTGTGGACTTCCCTCAGCAGCTATGGGAAAAAATCCAGGGTGCTTGAGTATGGGCTCTACTTCTGTCAGTGAGTAGTTGTCATTGTCTAAGATAAAAAGCGACCCAAGAGGAGAGTTAGAGAGGCTGGCTGATTTTTTTTTTTTTTTTCATATTCCTTCCCTTTGTAAATGTGGGTGGTGAATATACCTTAACTGGTTGAGAATTGAATGGCAAATTGCAGGAAAAAGTATCTGACTGCTGCCAGGATGAGGGTTCTTACTGGTTGTATGATTTTTGAATTCATTATCAGTAACTTGAGCAAAAGAGAAGGTTTGGCTGACAGATTTTCTATTGGAAATTAAATCTGGACTTTAGAGAACACGATGGCAAGTACCATCCGTGTTTTGTGAATTTCACTTAAGTCCTAAGCTTTTTTTTTCAATTGAAAGAGAAATATTTCTTGGTCTTGTGACTAAATGAGCCCTGACTAAAATAAAACTATGTGTTTTAGCTAAACTACTCAATAATAAACGTTACCCCGTCCTATGTGGGATGCTTATTGGAAGCTTATAAGGATTGACTTAAGCTTATATGGATTGAATAGAATATAATTGGCTGCATATCACATTCTCCTATATAGTCATAGCCAGGACTTCACTGGCAGGTGAAAGGGAAAGGTGTTGTCCCTTAATACCCTGTAAATCAATGCTACCACTTGCTTTAATGGAGGGATCCCATTTAAGCCCTGTAACCCACTGATTAGTGGATAAAAATAAACATCTGCAGAAAGGTAGTATAATAAAGTTAATTTTTTAAAGACTCACTATAGAGAGCAAGACTTTGACAAGGAGTTTGAACAATTTTTGGTACCCTAGGATTTTTTTATCATAAAAATATGTAAATTATTTTAATGTAGGTTACGACTTTTAAACACTACAAATACTATTATTTCCTTTTTACAAAGCATTCTGAACAATGCGGAGAAAATGAGACCATTTTGAGTTGCAAATTAATCCCTTTTGCTAATTGTTCAGCTGTAGAGGTATAATGCCTACAGGATACTTTAGAATTGAGAGTATGAGCTAATAATGTTCTTCTTGCTGAACTGGAAAGAACAGGTCTACTGTCTTAACACTAACTCCTTGATTTCTGTCTAAAAATGTAATGAAGTCCTCTTCATGCTCCCCTTACAGGCTTTTGTTTAATCTCCTTCAGAGATTTATGTTCTAAAGGTATTATGATGTTTCTGAGCATTGTACTCTAAAGGAGACAGTTACAGTATTTGCATGCAGCAAGGTATTGAGGAGAAAGGTAAGTTTTAATATTTTTGAAGCAATAAATGTGAGCACAGAACAGTGATATAATCAGGCCTCAGATTAGATCAGTAACTGTGATTCAAAGCGTTCTGGATCCTGTTGGATTTTAAGAAATCCTGTTGAGTTTTAACTGCTGCCCGAGCTGACTTTTGACTTGAGCACTGTCAGTGACTCACTGCCAGTTGTTGTCATGAATCGAAGTGTTGAGTATATTTGCACTTAATCTCAGCTAAGGGCATCAGGGTCTCAGAGCTCATTTAAAAACAAGATTCTAGATCTGATGGGTGCAGACACAACTTAGGGACACCAAAGTTAAGCTATGAGTAAACAAAATTAAGCACTTAGTGGGAAATAAATAAATTTTCTTTTTTTAGTTTTCCTTGACAGAAATTTTTGGAAACCTCTTACTGCTATTATTAAGGTTTTTAGTAATTTCGAAGTAGTTCTCAGTTTTAACTGATTATTTATTTCTGATTACAAATCACAATCATATAAAATCGGAACACTTCAGCATCTTGTATCAATCACTGTTGACAACCCTCTTCAAAACTGTTAGAATAAAGCATCAGCTGGAGCTGTGTGAGGTTAAATGAGATAGTTGCTGAAACAATTATGATTCTACAATTCCATATAATTTGTCAGAATGGTTGTGTTTCATTGCATTTTACCAGTGTAGAAATTAACTTTTTGATTATTCTTGTGTCCTCAGACGTAGGTGCCCCTCCTCTACCTAACTTTATTATCTGCTGTAACAATTGGTGAGGGCAGTGGGAGTCCTGGTGTGTGATATTCTAACAGGTTCTGTAGATGTTTTGGACTTCCTCTGCTGGAGAGAGAATTTCCAAACTCAGTAGAAGTTCTTGACTTTTTTGGGAAGGGATGGAGAGGCATTGCTCTAAAACATCAGGATGATTACATTTATATACACATTCACACAACACACACAGACATTTCGAAGTTCTTTCATAATTACAACCTTCCTGAAGAATTACCTTCTTGCAATTTGGTACTGTTTTCTGGAATCCGTGTTTAAAAAATACTTCTCCAGAAGTGTATCAAGCATGATCTTTTGAGTCATAAATTATTCCTCATTTCTCTCCCCTGGGTAAGGTCTTACAGTTACATGGCAGTTTTAGATTTTTATTTTGAGGGCTTATAATTTTCCTGAAACTGAGAAGACTTTTGTCATAAATTAAAATTAAAAAGACAAATAAGCTCTCTACAAAACGTAGCAAAGGGTATAATTATATTCCCATCATTGTACAGGGGAGGCATTTATGAGTACTTTGTGGTTTAAGTGAGCTGCTACACTTGCCTCTTTTAAGAGCAGTTACTTCATAGAACAGCTTTAGGTGTGAGTTTTGTTTTGTTTTTTTTTAACAGCCAACTTATTATATTTCTGTAATTGTGCCTGAACACTTGAATCTAATGTCACAGTCATAGGCTGAAATGTCTATGACCTTCTGTCCTATGAAATCACCAAAATATTTATGGTTATCAGCATGATTCTCCAATTATCTTTTAATTTAATGTGGCACTGTTCTTCCCTTTCTAGTTTCTAGGCAGCACCGAGTTCTGTTTCTATTCTTTAAAAATCCAGCTCTTGTCCTTTGAGGCCATTCATCACATCCTACACTCCTCTGTGGCAGCCCATGTTTTCAGTGTGCCATTAAGCTACTGCTTTGCCCTTTCTAGACGTTCTGGATCCACTGACTTGCTTTGCTCGGTATTTATTGCAGTTAACGGAATGAAATAGAAGTTTCAACTCTAAGACCTTGGCTTAAAACTTGTCCGAGTATTTTTCTTTCTGGATTTTTTGCATCTCCACCTGACTCTATAGGAAACGTGAAATTATAGAAACATACGGTTTCACTGGTAAAAATGCATTATGTCTAAACAGCTTCTCTTATACCTGATCAATGAAATTGTCCTAAAGTGCCAGCAAGGGGTCCTGAATTTATAGAAAAATAGTTGTCCTGGTTTCACACTGGACTGAATATAGAATCTTCAATTGTGATGGATTAAAACACAGAAACAAAGCTGAGCATGTCAGGCTCGCTAGCTGTCACGGTGTAGGCAGCAGCAAATTAGTGGTTAAAAGATTTGATGTTACAGAACAGTACTGGAAGTGAAATGTGCTTTTCATAATAAGTATTTTATAGCAAAAAAAAAAAAAGGCAGCAAAGAAAGCATTATTTTTGTCCATGAGCATCTTGACTTCAGTTCAAGAGAAACAACATGACCAAAATGTTGTGGTGATTTCTCAGTGACTGGCTGTTTTGATTCTCAAAGTGGCATAGCAATTTAGAAAAGAAATGTTGAGGAAAAGCAACTACACAGTTGCTGGGGCTTAACCCAGTAAAGGGGCTGAGTTAAGTTGTTTGGGTTTAGGGGTTTGGATTTTTATTTCTACTTGGGATAAATGCAGACATATAAACAACATCAGGGTATAGGGTAGGGCAGGAAAACTTAATGTTCTTTCAAACATAGTGCAAAACTGTTTGAAGCTGATGGCCAGACTAGTTTCTTACAATATGTCATCATAAAGCTTTAGATTTATCTGTTCTGAAAAGAAAGATGACACATAGGGTTGGTTTTTGTGAGTTAATGGGAATTGCATAGGGTCTACTTTGTAATTTGGATCTGGATTCAACCACTACTACCTAAATAATGTAAAACACGGTAGAGGCTTTTGCAAAGATCCTCAAGACTTTACTCTTCTCAGTGCTTACTGGAAGAAGAGTCTATACCCTCGAAAGCTTGTCAGCGTTTCTGGTGTGGGTTTTCCTCTCTGTATCTCTACATTTTGCATCTTGCGACTCACAGGCTGAGACAGGTCTGACAGTATTACTGCTCCCTCTGAAGGGACAATTGTACTTCACCACTGGGTGGGTCAAGCCACTGATCAAGCTACAGGTTTTCTGTTCAAAATACTGTGTTTTTTAATGCATATTCCTATGACTGCAAAGAAAAGAATCTTAATGTAAACTTATTCAGTTGCCTCCATGGTTTTTTTTTTAGAAGTAGTTCAAGGCAGTTTGGTGTTAGCAGTTTTTGGTAAATCCCAAATGCTTTAAATTCCAGCTTTTTCACAGGTACTTCTATGATTAAAAAAAAAATGCTGTGATGTTTTATGCAGCTCTTCAAAATAGAAGGGAGAAAACTGAAGAGACATGATTTAAGATAAAGAGTGTGATTGAGCAGTAAGAAGTAAGTTTGAATATGTTCCTGTGGCTGTTAAAGAAGTTTAATGATTTGGGGGTTGCTTTATTTTAAGAATCCCTTTGGCTTGATGTTAGTATTCACTGAAGATGCAAAATTACCTAATTTGAAACTGATGTGTGCTGCTCAGGGAAGACAGATCCCAGCAGCCACAGGTTAGGTCCCCTGTTAGTTTCCAAATTCCGTGAGATATGATAGTTGGGGTGTAGAATTCAGCTCTCCAGATTGCAATCAAAATGTGGTCTTTCTGCTGGGACTGACAACTGAGAAATGTTACACTCTCTAAGAAGTGAGCTGAGGCCACCAGTTCTTCCCATATGTCACTGAGCTGCTGCCAGAAGTTAATGACTTTTGGCCATTACTGTTCTGAGCTTGCTTTATAATGAGCAAATAGTGACAGTCTACCTATCTCATTAATCCTAGAGCTATGAAAAGTCTTTTTTAGTTTTCTCGGAGTTATTCCATGCCTTCAGCAGAAGCATTTTACTGCTTCCAAAAGGCTGAAGGATGTTTGGCAAACAGACTCCTGGGAGGATGTTTGGTAAGCGGACTTCAGTTCAGTGTGGGTTGTTTTTTTTTAATGTTATACTATGCAACATAGCTAGAAGTGAGGAAATGTTAGCTTCAGCCAGTGGTTTGGATGAGTAATTACTTATGTTTTCAGTTCTTACTTTTAGAAAGGAAGCTAAAAGGATTTAAAAGTAAAGTTAAAAACAAACGAGTGGTGTGCATTAGAAACTGGAAAGTGAATCCTTGAGGAAGTCTATCTTTTTCTAATTTGATCACTCAGATAAGGAAAGTAGATATACTTTTATAGGATAGTATATAACAGGGTACAGAAAATCATCAACAGTGAAACCAAAACCCAAACTGTTTCTTGCAAGGACTGGAACTAGATAATTTCAAGCTGTGTTTCTAGAGCCGCTCTTACTCCTTTCCCATCCTATTTTTCTTTCATTTTGGATGTAATATGAGTGATTTCTTTCCTGTGTGGGAAATACTGATCCAAGCTACTTGTCTGCTCTCAGAAGCTGTCCCAGAGGTCCATTTCCACCTTAAACTCTGGCATAACAGGGGGAGATGGTCTAGGGGACCCTTTTGCATCAGTTATTGTATGCTGATGGGCCAGGGCTCTTCTATGTATTCATCCTCTGTTATAGAGTCTAGTGTGAGTTTGGTCTCAAGTGAATGATCTGTGGGAAGACTTCAGGGCAACAGTTTAGTCTCTATGTAAGTCCATGATGTCATTTAATCAACACACTTGCCTACTGTGCGGTTGCAAAGAAGTCAGAGAAATTATACAAACTGTGCCAGTGTGAATCAGCAGCAACAGAAACCCATAGACTCCATCAATTGTAGGACTTTACTTACTCCTCTGTTCTGCTGATTTTTTTTTTTTAAATTGCTTTTCTCTCCAAATAACTGATATTGCTTTTAAACACAGTCTTAGTAGCTGAACTTCAGTGTTCCAAGCCTGACTTTTTAGCTCACGTTTGACTTCTGTAATAAGTGGGTCAAAACACAGTTCACTGGAGACAAGTTAGTTTCTTACATCCGTTATTAATAGCTGACATCAGTGAATATTTTAGACAAGCTCTCCTTCTCTTACATGCTCTCACATGCTTGCTTTCTTGCTCTTACTTGCCCTCAGTGTTGCTCTTCCTATTGCTCATCTGCACTCATTCACACCCTTGCTCTACCTCATGCTCTTTCTCACTTGCTTTTGCTCACTCTGTTCTTGCTCTCCCCCTCTTGTGCTGCCTCATTCACCCTCATTCTTTATCATGCTCTCTTGCACACTGCCTTGTACACACTCTCTCTCCATTTCCCCATTACGCTGTCAGAGCCAGACTCCTGGATTCCAGCTGCCTAGAAAAGCCTTTAAAATATCTTCTCAATTTATAAGCTTTTAGAGATGCACAGTCACACCAACTCTGTTGGCCTGTCTCTCATAGGTTCAATTACCTTGTACATATTGTTACAGCAAAATGTTTTTTGGAACAGTGAGAAGTTTTTAACTGGATTGTACGCTGACTCACAGTTTACAGTATAAACGCCTACATTTTATTCTGCAATTGCAGTCCTGGAACACTTTCTATTTCTTCTTACTTCTGTGAACTAAAGCTCAGTGTGTAAGACAGTGCATGTGGCTCTTGGCTTTAAGCAGCAGTAGTCAACTTTTCATCAGTTTCAGCTGTCTGACACCTATAAAATTGCAGATTGATAGTTTGGTGAGGTTTTTAAGTTCTAAAATTTATTTTCTTTGTTTCTTGTAAGAAAAGGCAAATGTGAATTTATCTGTTTATTCATACTTTCTTCCCACCTTTTTTTTTACCACTCCAGTAAACAAAATGAAAGAGGCTGAAGATTTCTCCATTTTGTCAGAAATCCCTTCCCTTCAAAACCAAGCCATTTTTATTTATTAAAATATTCATACAGTTCCAAGTCAGTTGTGTAGGTGTTTTTGGTTCAATTCACTTCATAAAGTGGGCAGTATCTAATTTAATTTGTTTCAGAGAGTATGTTTTAGATGTGAAACTGTATTCTCAGAAACAGGATACAGTTGACTTCTTACATGTCTTTGTTGTTGAGGGAGTACTCAGGACACATAGTCTCGGATCCCACACGGTAAAACACATGAACTTGAAGTGTCACATGGAGGTAAACCACCTGCATTAATATATATCCACGATTAAAATTGCTGCCTGTGATTGTTCATTTAGTATGTACAGGTTTTGTATGCAAGGGGCATACGAAGAAGTGAGAGAGTTAAAAAAGGACTTGCAAAATATGAAGAGAAAATTTAGTTGAGGTTAAATATATACTCAACCTCATGTCATTAATTTAATCTTAAATATTCATTTACAAATGTCGCTATTGTAAGTTTACACTTGAAGGTCACAACTTCTAGTCCTTGCTTCAAAATCTGGCCATACTCTATGAATGTGCTTAATGCTAAAGTCTTAGGAATAAAGCTTTTGACTGATTTTCACAGGTTGGGGCTGGATCACTAAGAGTAATAAAGGCTGTACCTTTTGCAATTAATATTGGAAAATATTTTTTTTGTGATGGGCAAGCAAACAAACAAAACTCATTGTGTCTTTTTTTTTTTTTCCCCACAGAGCACGTAGGCTAAAGGGATTTTATATTTTACAGGTGAGTGCACAGTACTTATCTTTAAGATTATCACAAGCTGAAAATGCCCCAGTGTTCTGTTTTGCTCGCCGAATTCCTGAGCACACAGATTTTTTTTTTCTGCTGGAGAGCTCAGGAGCACAGGATATGTGCTCCAGCAGGATGCACTGGCTCACAGTGAGAAACAGATAGGATGGGGCATTCTGAATATGACTGAGTAGAGACAGGCTGGGACTGTTTCTAAATCCGTGTATGCACTTGCATGCAAGGGCAAATAACTTCCTTGCCTTGCATGCAAACATTGTCTTCAGAATATGTCTACTGAGATTGTGATTCACCAAAACACATTTGAGAAAGCCATTTTGACCATCCTTACTGAATAAATGGGGCTATTAATATAAAAGGGATTCAATAATTACATGCTCTAGCACTTTATGTACAATTACCTTCCAGTGACATTTGCCTTTTAGCCCAGGAATGCGTGACAGATGTCAGCAGAGTTGATTTTATGGATTTTTTTAATACCTTGGAAAAAAATTACTTCATTACATTTCTGGTACCTTTGCACAGGTTTAAAAAAAGCACAAAAAATTTGATATGTTTTTTGGGAGGGAGAATGAGTAGTGCTATATTGGCCTTTGAATTTTGCTTTTGTTTTTTTATCTGAATTGTGACAGTTGGATATTATCAGTGTGTTGTCTGTTAACCAGTATCGTAACTTTCAGCAACAATTCATGTAATGGAATTATTTTACTGAGCTCTAACTTTTGGTTTTCAAAAGGATTGGAAGCTGCTGCTTTTTTTTTCTTCCCCTTTTTTTTTAATTATTTTTTCTTTTTTTTTTTTTTTCCCCAAATGAGCTATTGCAGTCTTTTGCTACTGTTTGTGTGTTTACACAAATGGGTACCTTAAAAATGTTACAAATATAAAAACTAAATTCTTTTGACATCAGATGTTCCAGAGTGTTCCAGAGGAGATTTTTGATAAAAATGGAGTGTGGACTGTTTTGCCAGCCCTAAAGGGATAATGTAATGAGTGCATTAGTGTCTGGTATAGTTTCTTCATTATTGCAAGCAAGCAGGTTTTTTTTAAATTACTTAATTGAAGCCAAGATAAATTTTCCCAACCAGTAAATCAGTCTAGCATGCATTTTTCTTCCTCATGAAAGAAATTAAATCCTCTTTTTTCTCATCTGATCAACTGTTTTGCTGGGTTTTTTTAAACAAAAAAATAAAAAAAAAACCACAGACCAAAACAAAAAAAATCCTTCCTCCAAATGAAGAGGACTTTCCTACATTCATGTGGGGAAAAGACAAAATAATATTGGAGCACAATTTTAAATATCACTCTGGTGTAGGGAGTAGTTACACATTTTCTTTGCCTTTTCTGTCAAAAAGGTCTGTGGAACTCTCTTGTTCTTGGAGAACAGGATATCATAAATAACCACATTTCTCCCAGAGAAATTTCTCCCTTCTAACTCTGGTGATCCTGAAGAAAGTCCATAGTATACACCAACAGTCTAGCACAGTAATGAGTCTGCTTCCTAAACAAGCCAGCCCTGTGGGTGTCTGCTTGGCTTTTATTTTCGGCATAATCTTTGTTCTAAGCAAATGTAGAATTCACCTGTAATAATGCAGTGTGTATTTAACATACTACAAATATCAGTGAACAACCTTTAATAGGACATAACAGTTGTCAGGATGTGTTGGTAAAGGTTTCCCAGAAGAGACTATATTTCAGCTAGAAAAGGGCAAACCTGCCAACTTATTTTGAGATTAGAAGCACAATCAGTGGGCATGTTCCACCAACTGCACAAAGAGATATTGAAGATAATACTTCATCTTCAGATGAAGCATTGCCCTTTCTCCAAAGTAATATCTAATTATTAATGCTTGCCCAAGAATAGCTGTGCTGCTTCATGCATCTCACCTTTTTAATACCTGCACTTTCAGACTTGGTCTTTAGGATTTGGAACATCTAGCATAACCTTTAGAGTTTAATTTTTGGTATAAATTAGGTAAAGAAAAATCATCTATTAACCATTAGCAATAGAGCTAGCAGGTCACCCTTGACAGTGACTAATAATCTTCAAAGAGAACTCCATGATGAAAAAACAATTGCTGAGACACTAGTGACAGCATATCAGAAAGTTATTAGCACACATCACCTTATCACAGCAAAAATAGCAAAATACTCTCTTGTTCAGAGAGTAAAGGATTTTAGAAGATAGGGAAGATGCATTCACAAAGTTTGGCTTTCTCACTGCATGTGGGGAGTATGGATGAAATGGTTACATAAGTCAGAGGACAGAAGGGACAACATGGACCCATCATGAACAAGTTTTAGGAGAGCTCTGTCTTCAGTTGGTACTGATACTTTCTGCTGGTAACTTTAGTTGTGCAATGGGCTTGGGTGAGCAAAGCACTGAAGTTTACAGCAGTTGTACAAAATAAGAGCTCACCTCATTACTATGCTCCTGCAGAACTGTATGCCTCAGCAAGCTGAGTAGCTGGTGCTTTTAAACATGTGAAGACACCTCTTCCTCTGTGAGACCAGTGGTCAGCAAGACCTGAATTCTGGGAGCTTGTGCCCACATATTTTGTTTATGGGAATTCTGTTATTCCTGCTCTTAGGTAAGTGCAGGAGAGCTATTTTGCTTTTTCTTATCAGAATTGTCATGAGGTATTCAGGTGTTTCTAAGCATTAAACAGGTGCTATGTTTCTAAAAATTAAACTACTTGGCAAACCTTGAAAATTAGTAAATGGATGAACTCTAAACATGCTTGGATTCAGTGTCCCCATCCTATCTCTGCTGTACTGTAAAATTTTTCTATTTAGTGTTTCAAAAACATACACATTGAAAGTCATTTAATTAAAATAATCTGCTTCTGAGTTAAGCCACAGATGTGCAAGGCTCCAGATGTTAGCTTAAGACTGAGATTCACTGCAATTTCAAACAGGAGCTCTCTGTTTTGTTTAGTAGAAGAAAAAATGAGACTTTTTTCATTTCCTGTTAAAGGTCATGTTGTTTTTCAGAAAATGTGCTCAGTATTTCTCCTTTAGTCATGTTAGCATATTGGCCTTTGAGGGAAGAAACACAGTGAGTTTCCTTCAATTGTGTAATTGCTCTTGATCCCTATTCAGTGTGATTTTCCATTCCCTACAGAAATGAGGACCAAAACTGACAAGATTATCAGTCATCTTGTTTTGGTGCAGCCAACGCCTAAGTCTTCATGTTACAGTCTGTAAAGATTAGTTGCTTGATACTGTTAGAAACAGAATTTAATAGAACCTGATTTTCCTGGAGTTCCTGAGCTCCAAAAAGTGTCCAAGCGTAGACAAACTAATGAAGTATGCATTAGATAAGTGGACAGGGAGATGGACTGCAAAGTAGCTGAACTGCTGGCCTCAGAAGGTGATAGTGGTATGATGTCTAGCTGGAGGCCAGTCACCAGAGGGATACCCCAGGGCCCACACTGGGGCCAGTACTATTATCCTGGACCTGGACAACAGGGCAGAGTGCGCTATGAGCAAGTTTGGAGAAAATGTGAAGTTATGAGGAGTGGTTGGCACACTGGATGCCTGTGCTGCCCTTCAAAAGCACCTTGACAGGCTGGAGAAACAGGTCCACAAGAATCTCAGGAAGTTCAACAAAGACACATGAAGGGTCCTGCATCTGGTGAGGGATAACTCCCTGCACCAGCAGAGACCAGGGGCTCACCGTCTGAGAACCAAAAAAAACTGAACATGAGCCCTTGTGGCAAAGAAAGCTGTATTAGGAAGGACATTGCCAGTAGTTTGAGAGAGGTTATCCCTGTGCTCTACTCATTCTGGGTTGAGACCATACCTAGAGTGTTGTCTAGAGATCTGTCCTCTCCAGTACGAGAGGAAACATGGACATACTGGAGCAAAGGTCACAGAGATGATTGAGGGGGTATAGACGTGCACATACAAGGGGAGGCTGAGAGAGCTGGGATTGTTTGGCCTTGAAGAGAAGGCTCAGCATAAGAAAACGTTTTGCTACAGGAATATTTTGCTGCACTGTAACATTTTGCTGCCTGGAAAGGTTGTGGAGTCTCCTCCTTATGAGATTTTCAAGACTAAACTGAGCGTGATTCTGCACAACCTGCTTGAGCTGAGGGTTTGGACTAAGTAATCACCAGAGATTCCTTTGAGATAAAACATGATTCTGTAACTTGTTACAATCTGTGAATCCCTGGTGCAGTGCCAGATGGAAACCATCACAGCCTCTTCATAGAGCATGAGGCCAATGGTTATTTAGCCTGAAATAAAGGTAGACACTTTCTGCTTTTGACTAGACTGATCCACACAAATAAGAATAGAACTGCAGTTTTATTGTGCCAGACCTATTTTCTAGCTGCTTCCACAATATTGACCCACTTAAATGGAGATAGAAATTAAGTTTCAAGTGCTGACCATATCCAATTAATAGAGATTGCTGAGTAACTCTTTTGCAAAGCTCCTAATCTGCAAACACTTTCCTAATCGATAGCTGTTTCTGTTCAATATAACCCCAAGGTGACTGTATTCTGTCAGCTGAGAGTGAGACATGGAGCTCTTGAAAACCTGGGAAGATTCATGTCTTCAGGAAAAATTTTCACTTTTTTTTTCATTACACCCTAGACTAGCATGAAAATCAGCATTCCTCATTCTCTTCACTTATTGGCATGCTCATCTCTTAGCTGCACAAGGTTTCCAAAACACTCTTTTTCTACTGTTCATGCTGTGATTTAAGGGTCATTCCCTGATGGGACATCTGATGGTGGGTAAATGCTTGCATACCCTCCCCAAATCCTTTCTGTGTTCTACTTCAGTCATTAACTAAGTCCAAGCCAAGAAGTGACATGTCTAGAGAATTTCCAACAGTGCTGTGAGTGAGTTGAGATATATTGGCAAAATTCAACCATTACATTGCAATGTATTTTTACTGTAGTATGTTTTAACCTGCATTTCATGATGAGGAAGGCCTCTTTTAACTTATCTGCAATGTGTAGTGATCCCATTAATGAATATTCTTACAGAGAAAATGGTGTCTGTTGTGAGGGACATCAGAAGAACAGTAATTGGTGCCAGGATTGATGGATGTTTATGCTGCAGTCTACTCAAGGCAGCACATGCTGGAAGCATTAGCATCCTGTTTCCCTTGTCAAAGCTCAAAATGAGTGGAAACAATTTTTATTTTCTTTCTGTGCAAATTGAGTAAGTGACAGTTTTTAATTTTACACCATTTTTCTGCCAAGTCTCTCTCTAGGTGGCAGAAAATTTTTGCACGTGGTGAATCTCTTACTTAGCACTATTGTCAGGGGAAAAGAGTCACTGGTTCAGATGATGCTCCTGAGTAGCAGGGAATTTCTTTTATTTGACTTCAGAGCTGCATCAGAAGTAGCTGGTTCTCCTTTATGACCCTGACTCAGAGAGACAAACCTGTGCTCAATAGCTGTCACTCAGCCAGCAGGAACAATAAAGCTTGTTCAGCATATTGTTCCTAAGGGACCCACAGTCACATCAGGTCCCCTGCAATCTCTGTGCCCATAAGATGCAGGCAGATAATCAAACAGAGGAGGAACACCAGGAAAATGGCTAAATTCACAGATCCTTGGGGAAAAAAAAGATGAATAAATTTCAAGGATTCTGAGCAGTTGCTTTATTCCATCTTTCATTTGTTGGAGGGAGGTACCTGTTCAAATGGTAATGAAAGGAAAAAGCATTCAAATGACAACAATGTGCTACAACCTGCAAGCCAGAGATATCTGTTACAGGAGTGTCGTGCAGTTTCACGTTGCAAAGACACGACAAATTTTTCCATTCCACAACTGAAATGCTGTATATGATACTTGTTTGTTTGTAACTTGTTTTTCCCCAAATGCATCAGTACTTCAAGGGCACATACTAAAAAAGCAGATGGATTTACAGATGGAACAAGGCTGTTATGGATTTTATATCATATTTTTGTTGCTTGAGAGAAAGTAGGAAAAATTGCCCTGATATGTAAAATTGATGACTAATGTCTATGTACTTACACGTGACAATCTTTGGGAAAACAACTTTATTTTTCTGCAGGGATTCCACAGACAATATGGAACATGCAGAAAAATTTCTGTTCATTCATCCACATAGCAGTGGAAAAGAATGAAAATAGACTGCAGAGTCTGTCCTTCAGTCAGCTTACTCTCAAATATAGTGGGATCACATTGTAAACCAATTTTATCCCATTGATCAGGTGGAGCTTGAGAGATGGATGGATTTTTCTTGATCATTAGAGTAGCAGTCCTTTGTATCTGGCACTTACCCAAGGGTAAGTGGTGCCCTGTGCCTTGTGAACATCATTTCATCAGTTCTTGCTGGGCAGCAAAGCTATATTACAAGGTGTTGTTTCTGATAGGACAGAAAAGAAAAAAAGTCAACAAAAGCATGTTTTGCAATTTTACATGAAGCACAGCCTTTCTGAACCATTTTACCTCTCTAAGTCTGTAACTGAAGTGTTTTTATGCAGCTTGGAGGCATACATAGCTTAGGAGCAGACTGTGCTCCTGTTTGCTCTCTGAGTGTGTTTGTGTGCCTTGGTCTCTTGTTCTATGAAAAAAGCCTTTTTCCTTTTCATGGCTAGTGAGATTTATGCAGTTGGCAGGCATTTCAAGTTGTAATTGTGAGTGGCTGGATGTTAACCCAAACACTTGCTTTCTTTGCATGCTTGCAATAAGCAATAGGGGGGGGAAAACTGAAAGGGCAAACTAGCTTGCTTGGTTATATAAACAAATTAAGTGACTACTACTGCCCATCAAGTTTTTCACTGCAGTAGGAACTGCCTGCTCCTGTTGAGTTGCTGGTGCCAAGGCTATTACATGTTGTACCTACCATCAAATCAGCTTTCTATACTAATTAAAGCTCTTGGAATTCTCTCTTGGCATCTTGTGCAGATTGGCTGTAGCTTTGGACATAGGCATAAATATGTGGTTGTGTCAGTGTAAATTCTCAGTACCATTTATTTTGATTCCTGGAACGTGGAAGAATAGGGCTTAATATTTTCAGCTTCTTTCTACCACTTTAATTAAAATCAATAACTGTCACTGTGATAATGGATGCTCTTCCTGGACAAGAGCTATTGGCCTGTTCAGAGAGAATAGAGTGAAGAGAAAGGAGTTGTAAGATCATGAATTGTCTTACCCATTAGATATGATGTCAAGATTTTTCAAACACTAATTTTTTGCATTTGTTGTTGAGACAAAAGGTGAGAGGACGAATGGGAGTGGGTAGTATTTAAAAATAAAAAACTGATCTGGAGCTGTTTCTTTTTAATTTAGTCTCAGAGATGAATGGGGAGATTCTGTTCTAAACACTGACCCTGACTTTTGCCAGTGCTGTATTTCCAGCCTGATGAGATTTTCAGACTAAATGAAAATCACACAGAGAACTCCGTCACTGCTTAGGCTCTATTTTGACAAACAGTCTTCATTTTGGGTGCTGACCACCATATCTCCACTATTCAGTTAAAAATTAAGTTTCAAACAGTGTGTTTGAACTAAAGGTCTCTCTTGGGAATAAATGGAATTAATACCTTAAGGTATTGTTTATATTGTTTTTTCTACACCTGGCAAATCAGAGAGTCTTACTGCATGTTGAATTATTTAATGTGCAGAAAACATCCATGGTATGATATATGTAAGAAATGAATATATCAAATGTATTCTATAAATAAAGCAAGCTATTCTATTAGGCTGTGCCTTTCAGGGAAATAAAATGCAGTTTGGCCGTGTCAGAAACTATTTCCTTTTTCTTCTTTTACATTACTTCTTTTTAGTTTAGGTCAAGCTTTATCTTATTTCATTTTTCCACAGAACTCAGCTCATCAGAGTAACTTTTATGGCCACTTTCTTTAAGGCAGCAGAACTTTTATGAGTGATGATTACTTGCTTTAGGATTTGGGAATAAGTTACAGAGGAATGGTCTAAAACCATAAAGTAGTAAGTGGGTCTTGGAAGGGTACTTGTTTGCATTCATGGAAAAAACCAGAATATTGAAATTCCCAATAAAGGTGCCAAAAAGCAGCACAACTCCTACCTTAAATAAGGATGCAGAAACCAGAGAGCATAATTTCGATACCAATTAAGAAAGTCCTGTTAGCTTTGTCTGAAGTTCATTTAAACTTTGTATTAGCCACAAAAAAAGAAGCTATTAATTAAAAAGCGAGTTGTTATCGAGCAGTTCTTGAGCTGGAGACCTGATTTCTCTTTCTGGTTTATCCACTCATTGTCTGTCTCCTCTGTATTCCACACAGTTGTTGTTTATTCCTGCTAAGCCAGTTGGACCACTTAGGGAGAAAAGGTTCATAATTTAGTGTGTTTGTACTGCCATGTCTATCTTAGTATTTTTGGTTTTTTATAGGCAGAGAAGCTTCTGAGGATGGTCCTATTTACAGAACAATAAACACAAGGAGGGTGAAAACAGGGAGGAAAGTGGAGGTGTTGGAACTAGAGTTGTCTGGAAATACTGGTAACATCACATTAAAGTTTTCCTTGTATGTTTTTTTAAAACCTTGCTTGGCAGGGCTTGTCTGCTGGTATAAAAAGGAAGTCTAGGGCAGGTTGCTGGACTCAAATGACTGATGTATGCTAGGGGTTTTATTGTACTCAGACTGTCCTCTGTAACAAAACTGAAATAAACTAGCAAAAATTAATTCCTTTTTGTTGCTAAGACAGCAGCGTTTGAAGTAATGTTACTGATTATCACTTGGCACGATATAGGTGGATGAGGTGGACAACTCAGTCTTACCTCAGAAATAACATGAATGTATAAAGAAACTTTAGGCAAATATGATAATAAAATATTAGATCTACCCATGAATCTATGCCCCAATTTGTAAATAACAATGGTTTTTGTAATCAGGTGTTATAGCAGGTAGCATTTCATTTGTTAAGACATAGGCTAGTGAGCTCTAGAGATACAGTGAGGCATCTGGGATTAATATGCAACATGCTACAGCTACTAAAAGCTGAATCAAAAGTGTTCCATTTCTAGATACTTTTCTGTGGTTTTATGCATTTTATCTTCTGCTTGACTAGGCCTTTTGTCACAATATCAAAAAGAACCCCAAACAAACGAAAAACAACAAAAAAGTGAAAAACTTCTAACTCTGAAAATGCGGAGGGGGAAAAAAGGATCTTGCAGGACAAGACAATGCACTGGGAATATATCTTGGACTGGTATTTAATTAGATTTACTGCGGTGTCTCTTAGAGTTAACTGTTACATCAGGAAGGATGTAAGGGAAGTAGCTTCGCAGTAATGATCATCTAAAACGTTGGCAATAAGAAGTGAGAAAATGATAGAGTCTGTGATTCATTCTATTTTTTGCCTAAAAATATACAACTGCTCTTTAAAAATTGTCTATAATTTTGAAAAAATTATTTTTTCTCTTTTAACTACTCTGGTACAAAATAGTTTAGCTAAATCATGTATTACTGGATATATCTGAACATTACAAGTGGAAAAAAGTCTTACCGTTATGTTTTGTGTCTTGGTCCTTGATCCTGATCACAAGAACTCCTGTTCCTGTGATTTTAGTTAGGTTCTGTTTACAAGTTTACAAGCCTTTTTGATTTTTGTGTTTTGTGTGACTTTGTGATTGAGGTCATGATGCAGATTTAAACTGTGATTTTAGCTTAGAGCTCCAGGCTATGCTTGAGCACCGACTCTCAGGTCACTCATGCAGCAGAAATTCATTGTCTTCCTCCAGCCTGAAGTTGTCCAACTGTCCCCTCTCGTCCTGTAAAAACTGAGTACTTGAACTTCTATAGTTGCTGCCAGCATAAGCATCTGGGACCTCTCTACATAGTTTTTGCCGTGTACTTGTGAAGCCAGGGCAATAACAGAGGAAGAGAAACTGGGATTAAGGGAATTAGTCACGCTTTTGCTGTTGGGAAATGGAGAAACTGCAGTCTTGGCACTTCCCTGACTCTATCCAGATTAATCCAACACCAGATTCTGTTATCGTGTTGTACCTACCTTGTTATTCAAAAAGTGCTTTAAGAAGCTACCCTGAAACTTGGTAGGTTTTGGGTTGGGAGGAGTGATTGGATACGATTAGCACTTCAGGCCATGTTAAAGTATTTTTCTGATGGTGATTTGCATTTTATCCTTTCAGCATGTTATTTATTTTTAAATGGCCTGTGTTCTTGCTAGCAGAATGTGAAGAACAATGGAGATGATTTCATGCACCAGAGCGTCTGTGCACACAATAAAATCCCAGGAGAGAGAATAAATTTAGGGAGTATGGGAAGTCTGGAGCAGAATCTGGTGCATAACTAGGGTTTACTTTATGAAAAAAAACCCTAACCAATCAAACAAATATCTGAAGACTAAAGAATGAAATATCCTTTATGGAGAGAGGGTATTGTGTTCTTCCTTTTCACTGAGTCTGGCTTCTTGCTGACCTGGACAAATACATGTGGAACATAATTTTTATAATTACTACAAGCAATGTGTTCTGTTTTCCACATATTTTTCTGCCTGGATGCCACTTTTTTTCCTGTTAAGGAGATGTTAGGGAAAAACTGAGTTATTGCAGCCATGCAAATGGGATGGCTCATGTTTCTTAGCTGGTCTAAAGTGGAGTATATGGTAATTACTTGACAGACTGAGAAATGGGTGTTTTATTTCTTTGTCTCTCTAATGTCATTATTACAGAACATTCCGTTATAATGCAATGAATAATGGCATTCAATGGTTTCTATTAGAAATTTAGAAAAAAATGTCAGAAAAATTCAGCAAAGCCCTGGTTTTGTGCCTGTGTGTGTTCTGGATGCTGGTGGTTTTTGAGGGTTTTCTGATGAGGCTTCTTTTCAGTTTGTTATTTTGCACAGATTTTCCCAAATAAATCTTTGAGTCCCATAGACCTTCCCTACGTCATCTATCCTGACCTTTACTATTTAGTGTTCCTGTAAAGAAAGGCACTAGGTCTATGGTGATAAAGGATGGACCAAATGTCCACCTCACTTGTAAGTGAAATACTAGATAGTTTTGGCTGCACCTGGACCGGGACAATCCCAGACATGATGACAGACTGGGAGATGAATTCATTTGAGAACAGCCCCACAGAGCACGACTTTGGGGTTCTCATGGATGAAAAGCTGGACCTAAACTGGCCATGTGCACTTGAAGCCCAGTAGGCCAAACAAATCCTGGGCTGCATCAAAAGCAGTGTGGGCAGCAGGTTGAGAGAGAGTATTGTGCCCCTCTGCTCTGCCCTTTTGAGACCCCACTGGAGTGCTGCATCCAGCTCTGGGGTCTGCAGTGTGGGAAAGACATGGACCTGTTGGAGCAAGTCCAGAGGATGGCCATGAAGATGGTGAGAGGGCTGGAGCATTTCTTTTGTGAAGACAGGCTGAGAGAGTTGGGGTTGTTCAGCCTGGAAGGCCCTAGGGAAGACCTTACAGCAATACTTAAAAGGTTTTTATAAAAAAGAGTGAGAGCAACTTTTTAAATGGCAGGTAGTGATAGGACATGACGGAGTGGTTTTAAACTGAGAGATTTAGATTAGAGATTAGGAAGAAACTCTTTACTGTGAGGGTGTTGAGACAATGAAACAGGTTGCCCCATCCCTACAAACATTCAAGGCCAGGGTGGATGGAGACTGAGCAACCTGGTCTAGTGGTTGGCATCCCTGCCTGTGACAGGAGGTTTGGAATGAGATGACCTGTAAGGATCCTTCCAACCCAAGCCTTTCTATGATGTGACTCTATGATTTCCTAAATTACTAGTTCTGGCTGAAAAATATTTCTCCTTGAACTAATAGTTTTCATGGGTCCTTTTCAAATCACTGTAATGCTTTCACAGGTTGTTTCTGAGTGCATCTAGTTACAGAGCTTCAACAAAAACTCCTTGGATACAGCAATTTCTGAAGCGTTGTGACTCCACCTTCTGAACGAATAGCTTTAATGTGTCATAGCTGTCTTTCCCAGTCATCAGCTGCTTTGTAAATCGTGGCAGTTGATGGCATATTGGGTTCCCGGAAGACAATTAGACAAACCTTTTTCTTTTTTTCCCTCATCTCTCATTCCATCTGAACCTGTCTCTTTTTCATGTTAATTTTAATGTAAACCTTTTTCTGTTTGGGCTTTTTTTAAGGCTACGTAGTGTCTGCAGCTCAGTGCATTAGTGGTGCCCTGCAATCTGGGGCAGACAAGTTCTATATCAGTAATTTAATAAGTCATACATAAAACAAAACAGCATAGATTTATTTTGTTTTAAAATTGAATAGGGTCAGCCGTGTGAGGAATGTATCTGCCAACTACTGTCATTGTCCTGTCCCAGCAAGCTCATTTATCTTGGTTAGTAAACAACTTAAAAGGCAGAGAAGGTGGATGGCTTAAGGGAATGTTATTAGGACACAAGATCTCTGATGTCTCATGTCTTGCCTAAATCCGGGCTGAATAACTTATTAGACATGTCCCACCAGTAGGCAGTTAGGGGATGCAGCTAAATATACGACTGTTATTAGCAGGTGACAGTGGAACCAGCAGTTGTCACAGCTGGGAGGTCAGCACAGTTAAATCAATCACATTCAAGATGTCTGCAGAGAAAACAATAGAGGTGAAAGCTTGTAAATTCTGATAATCACCAACATTTGAGGGGCACACATGCAGGAGCAGAGTCTTAAAATTTAAGGGCCATTGACTGAAAAGCTGAGGCGTAGCTGATGATCCTAAAACTTTTTTTCCCCTTTTAATTCTTAAGTTCTTTGGTATGTGGAATGCTTTATGTTTTCTTCTTTATGTGAAACTATATGTTTTCTGATATGTGAAGCAGCTCAAATAAGCCACAATAATAAAAATTAGTGAACAGGTTGTTTTCCAGTCACTTATTTTCTTCTACCATCAATTCAGGAGTCCTATAGCTACAAATATTACTCCAATTTGGAAATGAAGTAAGTAGTTTAAGCATGGATACACAAACATGCTGGATGGTGAAGAAGGGCGTTCTCTGCTGAAGAACCACAGTAAATCCACTACAAATTAAAAACATATAATCTGCCTGCATAAAAGCCAGCAGGAACTTGCAAAGCATTTCTGGGACCGTTAAAAAATACTGTATTTCCCAGCAGAACTCATTACCCTAAGAGCATCCCTGAGGACTCCAAGGATCCCAGTTATATTTGAAGAGTATCTCAAGGGTCGTTGCTTCCTCTGGGCCTGAAAGCAACATTTCTTTCCTCTTTTTCTGAAGGCAGCACATACTTCCAAGGATATATTTAAAGGAGAAAAAAAAAAGTTACAGGGTATACCAGGTGTTATGGCGACACCTGCAAAGCTACTTGTCATGTCAGCTCTAGAACTTGGAAAATTCTATTCTGAAGAAGTTTGAAATACTTGAATGATGGAAATTGATAATAGGAAACTCCTGTTAGGGTCATGTATACTACTCAGTATTCAGACTGCAATAAATCTCTCTGGTCCTATTGTCCTTTTCTTTTCCATTGAAGTAATATATTTACAATGAATTTCTCTCTTTCACTCCAGCAGAGTGTTTCACAATGCACTTTATATTGCTGTTTGCCTAATTTCTGAAAGCTTTTAATTTTTTGTGATGGAGGGATTAAGTTGCTTGATTTTTTTTTTTCTTCAGCTGAATGAGCAATGGTGAGAATGTGCATATCTTAGTTGGAATTAAGTACCTGAAAGGTGTTGAATCAGGCTTCAAGTCTGTTCTATAGAAATGTTCTTCAGCTATGCAAATAAAGAAATTCAGTTGTCTATAATGCTTCTGCTTTCTTGCTGCTCACTCTTTGCAACATGGAGCAAAATGTATGGTAGAAGTTCCATGAAGTAGAGGTCAGCAAAGAAGTCTAGCAAGCCAGTTAGAGGTTTTCCTAGGAAGCTGTCAAAGCAAGGAGTACAGAGTGGCATGGGCAGATGATGCTGGCTAGCTGTTTGACTAAAGCTGC
The DNA here is from genome assembly GCF_022539395.1 of Myiozetetes cayanensis. Taxonomy (NCBI): domain Eukaryota; kingdom Metazoa; phylum Chordata; class Aves; order Passeriformes; family Tyrannidae; genus Myiozetetes; species Myiozetetes cayanensis. Next base: position 16,824,900 of record NW_026087742.1, read on the forward strand.
AGATTTCTCATGAGCAGCAATTTTTTTCTCAGTGTGCAGGGTGTCAAAGTTCAGGAGTCTTTGTTGGAAGATAGTGCCATGGGTATATGAATGTATGAAGGCTGCCACCAGAGAACACCAGGAAACAGCTGGAGATTCCCTGGTCAGATACTTGGAAACACAGAAGTAGCTGAGCAGCTGTTTTGACTCTGTAAATTTGGCAACCGGGCCTTTCTTAAACTTCAGAAGACTCCCTTTTCATACACTTTAGAAAAGGATAAGAAACAGTGCTGATGTGAGGTTGGCTTGGTTGTTCCATTCACATTAAAGCACTGGGTTTTTCTGAAAGATAGGTGTGATGACCATCTTAAGAATTGTGCTGTTACTTGGCCCACTGAAACAGCAGAGCAATGCAACTAATCCTCTGCAGGAAGTGACTGGAGATACATCAGTATCAGAATTGAGGTGTTTATATTACACAAGATTTAGAAACTAGGTAAAAATAATTTGGGAAGAACTTCCCCTATTACAGAAAATAAAGACAAATGGAGTCTGTACAAACAGGAGAGAAAGGAAAATTAAAAGCATAGTTTGAAACTCCTTTTCCATGGATTTCATGTTGTCTAACATTACATTTTATGTAGTTACTTAAGCAGACCATTTCTGTTGCAGCATTGAAGATGAAAGGCCAAAGATCAAATCTGCTGTAATATTTTTTAAAAACCATGTTTTTAACAAGATAATATTTATGAAAGCCTGAAATTATTCAAAGGTTGTGTCACTTCAGTACAGCTTTGTGAGATTACTACCAGTAACAATTGTCTTGACTTTATTACATGAGGATCTACATTAATCATATCACCTGTTATTTTAAGAGGAAAAAGCGGAGGCCTCGGTTTGTTTAATAATTGCTACTTTTTCATTATTTCTCATTTTGGTACCCTGAGTTCTTTGTATGAAAACCAAATGCGTATGAAAGGACTGAAACAACAGGACGTTTCTGTTTCAATGGCTGATGGTATCTGTTAGTAATTACTGTATCAGTGGTAACACTGCCGATTTGTGAAAGAAACCGACTTCTTATAAACAATAGTGAAAAGCGAAATTCTTTCCTAGGAAAGGGTTTATCTACCAAATTAAGAGGCAACTGTTGATGTTGTTGTAGAGTTAAAGAAAATGTAGAAATGATTAAAGGCATTGGTTGATAGAGTAGGAAGCTGCATGAATGAAGGAAAAAAATACAAGTTTTTGATGTTACCTGTTATCTTAAAACAAACTGTGAATGCAACCAAAATTATGAAGGATTGAATAGTATTGTTCTCAAATATTATCTTTTATTGTTTTCTTGATAAGCTTCTACTCAAGGAGATTAAGTTAAAAATATCCATAGTTTGACCTTGTTGCAGATTACTAGTTTGTCAGACAAAAGGGTCAAAATTTACTACTTGTATGTTATTTTCCTCTGTAGTTTTTTTCTAGTGGTGTGTGGTGGACTTTTTTAAGCGTGAATAACAGTTGTTGGAAAGAGCTAGTTAGAGTTTATCTGTTGTCTGACTACTGTACTCTCTGAGAACCTTTCTTTCTTCTACTTTTGCCTTATGAATTGGTAAGCTTGAATATAACAGCAAAAGGAAAGGGCTCCCTAATGGCCTGGGAAGGCAGCTGGGCTTGGTCTTTCAAAAAAAAAAAAAAATGCTCTAGTGCTGCCTTCCCACTAAAAGACTTGCAAGAGGGTATAGTTAAGAAGGTAACAGCATGCTGGTGACAGAGAAGCTACCAGAAGACGTGGGAGTCCTGGGGTCTTTCTTTAACCAGCCACCAGACTTGAAGAACCAGTAAGTTTGTTCCAAAGAAGAGCTTCCAGTTTCTTTGCTTAATTATATGGGACTGCTCCTGTTGTCTGGCATACCTAAAATAAACTGGCTTGAGACAGCAGTTAACCACAGCAATTACAGTGTTTTCTTGCCAAACCTAGAAAACAGGAAAAAATTGAAACCCTTTTACTCTCATTCTGGACCAAAACAAAAACAACCCTCCCGACTCCCAAACCCAAAACCTAGAAGGTCTGATCATTCAGATTTAAGACGGTGTTAGACAAAATATTGGACAACTTTCTTGTGATGACTGCACTATAACTATTATCAAGTACTTTTAGACATGTGTATGGCAGTGAAAGGCTTCCCAAGGTTATTCCACGGATGCCATCATGGGTTCAAGAAGGTCAGTCAAAGGCTGAAGTGGCTTTGAGGAGACCACTACTGTCTTCCCAGATGGTGAGCCTTGAATAGAAGGTAAATGTCCATCTTCCTTCAGGTGTTTTAGCAAAAGGGGAGAAAGGTACAACTGCTCCCACACTTTGAATTCTTAGGGCTTGCGAGTTTTGGGTTTTTCTGCTTTATTCTCTTGAAGGGGTCCAGATCTGCAAAGGCTTTTCAGTTCATTGATAGTTGAATTTCATTGTCACTGGTACAGGTCACTTAGAAAATACCGTGCTGCAACAGACATCTCTGTGAATAGATGGTATTTTGCACACCATATATGCTGACATATCTCTTTCTTTTTTTATTCCTAGGAAAAGCAACTTTTAATAGAGAAGCTAACTGCATGGCCTTAAAAGTGAAAAGATATTTCCCATTCTATGTTTGTGGGGAGTATTTCTGTAGAAGTGGTCTGAAGATTGATCATTGCTAGCTTTTGTCCCTCAGCTTTTTCTCATTCAATATGGGACCAGGAAAACTAGCAATTTTTAACTATTGAGGATTCTGGATTCTAGAGGCTGTAGGATTCACTAAGTTTTGTTAGTCAGTGATCATTTTTTTAGTTTCTAATAACCAGATAACTTTTTTTTTTTTTTTTGGGTGGGGGAGAGGGTATAAGGAGGAGGCTCAGTAGAATTTTAATTATAATAAACCAAGTTGTGTTATGTAAGTATTAGCTGGAGTAAAACTACTAGCTAAATGTTTCCCCTTGTGTGCAGGTAAGCTCAGCACAAGGCTCAACACCATCTTTCACAAACTTGGACCACTGTCATGGTGCTGTTTGTATAAAGCACCTAAAGTCAAGAGTAGGATACAAAAGAAGCTAAGACAGCTGTTGAAGAGAATAAACTGATTTAATTTCTTAATTAATATCACAGCTTCATGCTCCTTGGATCACTCAGCTCCTCAGATCACTCCTGTGAAGGTATCTTCTGTTGTGCCAAGACAAAATCACACATACACCATGTGGAGTTTACAACCATTATCTGTTATTAATACACAGAGTAATGAGCTGGGACTGACACTTTTGGGTGGAGATTTTATGTTCGCTGATTTCAATGTTTCCTTCTATGAGTCTATCAGCCAAACATCTTGCAGTCAGATGTGGAGCAGTAAAACTCCATGGCATCTTGGGATGGAATGACACACAGTTTTACTGAGCTGCCTCTGTTTTTTCTCTCAGACTTCCTATTTTGCCACAGTGTTACCTTTTTCTGGATCTTTGATCTTAATCCTTTCTTGAAAACTGTTAGTAATTTCTTCTCTTCCATGCTTTGGGAGCCTGTAAACTCTCTTGCCTTCTGAGATGAGAGTATAGCTATGGATTCATCATTATGTTTTTCTCATTAAAACTGGCCTGATCACATATTTCCCCTGTTTTCCACTGCATATTTAAGAAAAAAGGCCTTAGAAGTACTACTTATTATAGATATACAAGCAGTGCTTGAAACTAAACAAAACCTTCTGATTTCTGAAATTATGTTTTGCAGCTGTGATATCAGTGGGCTTTTGCTCATAATTTTTACATTGCAACTGAAAATTCAGACAAAATTTAGCACTAATAGGCTGTGTAGAGCTAATAGATCACTTCATCTTTTTCTCATCAGACTGAATTAATTTCTTATTTCAAAGCTATCAGATTCAACAGCCTTGGTTAATTCAGCAAATGCAGTTTGTCACTACCCTGTAAAAGTGGTCATTCCACTCTCCAGCTATGATATTGGTAGGTCATGGAAAGAATGTGCACTTCAGTTGTGACACGCATTGGTTTAAGACATTTGCATTTTATCTCTATTGTGTTTGGGATTGTTGTTATTATTATTATTATCGGGGGCATTGTTGTTGTAAACAACAAAATGTGTGAATATGATGCCATGGTAAGAAAGAAAAATTTTGAGAAGGTTTACCAGGAAAAAAAAAATATTTCCCTCATAATTTCTGTTGGTTTTGCTAAAAACTTACAACTCAAGGAAGAAAAAAATCTTGAAACTTTTTGCTGTTGTCACATCTTCATCTATGGTTTTCAATTGTGTATATTTTGATATTAAAAAGCATAAAGTTGTCACATGGATCCTGGAACCCTGAGTTCAATTTAACGAAGGGATGGCTAATTTTAATGCTGTCTTCTCAGGCCATAAATTTTACAGATTATGAGTGTGAATAGCTGGAAGCAATGTTCTCTTTCTTTGGTTTTAAATTCCACTGCTATTCTTTTCATGGTGTCATTCTTGCGCTTCTGAAAGGAAAAAAAAGAAATACTGGCTGCCAAGGGAAAACTCTGTAATGCCTCACAAAGGACACCTATCTACTTCTCTTGTTCTTAGGATAACCAATTTGGGGACTTTAAATCCTTTTTTTTAGCATGCTGTTCTTGTGTGTTTACAGTTTTATGAGTGCCCTTGTGGTTACCTTCCTTAAAATGTGATTTTTTCTGACGGTATCATAAAAGCTTTCATAACACAGCATAGTCCATTTGACTACTGGTTATCTGCTTGCTGTCTAATTTAACATCCAAAGAATGAGAAATAGGACCCTGGTATGCAGCACCTTGCTTAGTAGTGTCGAGGAAGGGAGGTTATTTACCCTGAATGCTGTGCACAAGGAAGCAGTGGAAAATTTGTCTGTTAATTCCAGCATCTTCTAGGAACCATTTTGTTTTTCAGTCTCTAAGTTCTGAATACTGTTTAAAAGCATCGCAAAAAAATCTCTTATCTTGAAAAAGTGATGTTTTCAACTTGTCCATTATGCTCGTATTCTTCCTCAATCTGAAAGTCTCATCAGTCTTAGTGCTAAGGGGAGGAGCTTGGCAGCACATTGTTGTTTTGCAAGGTGTTCATGAACGGGAACATTCTTTTACTTTTCATTAAAGAAAATATTAATGTGACTCATTAACAAATTTTCCCAAATTGCTCTTTTCTTTGCTGATCACACGTGTACAAAACAGTTGTTACAAAGAGCCATTCCCACAGGCACACCTGTGTCAGCTCTGAGTTCTCTGTTCACTGAACTCTGTCTCCTAATCCACTCCAATATTTGTGTCATTTTAGACTACACTACGATGTCTGGAATAGGAGTGTTTAAGTATCCAAAGCTGTTAAAACATGCTGGTTTGACTCCCCAGCAAGTCTGAACAAAATGCATGACAATGTGACCAGATCAAATTCTGTTTGTATTTGTGCTATACTTTACTATGTCTATCAGTTTCTGTGGTAGAGCTTTCATATTCTTACTAAATTGTTCTGGACTTCATGAAGAGAAATGAATGTTATGTTGCAGGCTTTATATAGTCAGAAATATCTGTGGTTTGGTGCTTTGTCTTCACTTGCTGTTTCATCTTTTTTTTTTTTTCCTTTAGTCCAGACAGATGAATTTTCTAATTTATCAGTTTACTATACTTCAATTTCTCAACTTGTTTTTTATCTTCTTCCTGTAGAAAGATGAACCTTTGTGAATCCTTGGCTCCCTGTGAGGAGCTGTTTGAAATGAATATCTTCCCTAGTCATCTTTTCCTTTATGTGTATTGGAAGGGGATTTTATTTTTAAGACTACTGTCCTTTCCCCTTCTGTTCCTCAGTGGATTACTTATCTTTCACTCTCTCCTCTGTATGACTGTTTTAAATATTTCTTTCGTGGCAGTTCTTTACCCAAACTTTTTACAAAATATGAGAATATTGCTTTTAAGTACTCTCCAAATTCCTTTTCAAAATGTACAAAGTGTAGCATGTCTCCCTTTTGATAATTTTCTCATTGCTTTTCCTCATTTTATTCTCTTCTGGGGAGAAGTTGTGTTGTTTGTTTAAGTGTGAAAGAGTGTATTTCCTGACCAGCTGCTGGTTTTGTTCTCAGGCCTTAGGAAGACTCACTTGGTATCGGTGCAAATAAAGAAGCCTTGGTTGCAGATGGAGTCAGATCTCTGATATCTGGCTTTTAAACCATAATATGCAGGCTGCCATCAGGTGCAGGCTTACAAAAGAAGTGTTTCAGGGATGTAGCTCAGGATAAAGTTTGTATTCACTATCTAGGCATTAAACATCAGTGATTCTTCACTGGTGATGACTTCATCATTGGTGATTACCTCATACTATGACTGAAGAAACCCCGTGTGTCCTATTTCACCTTTGTACTTATCTTTCTATTCTGCTGGGTGTATTTCCCAGTCTAAATAGGAGGGCATACTAAATTGTTATGCTTGTCCCTTCTGTTCTTATAGTTTCGTAAAACACAAACACCTGATTTCTCTCTCCCCTTGTAAATCTGAATGGTAGGGCTGTGGCAACTGAGCCAACCCGGGCAAAAATTAACAACCTTGGTTCACTAATTGGAATGGAAAACTTGGGCAAACTGTTTGTAATAGACTCTTCTGGTCTCCATCACCATTCCAGATCTCTAAAAATTCCTTTAACAATAGCAGTGCCTTCATTTGGTGTTTTCAGTGATTTAGAAAAAAGCAAAAAGGAATTTCCTTGGGAATTTAGTGTCCCCTTCTCAAGCAAGGCAAAGCAGAGTAATGGGATGCTGTAACAAACTTATTTACCTAAATGCCCTTAATAGCCACCTGTAACATATTTAATGATCTGAAATTATTGTCAGTGATGGTTCTTGTAAGCCTTAGGGGATTGTTTGTGCTGTTCACCTTTAAGGTGTTAGATGAAGCAGTCAGACCAGGCGGGATTCTGAAGAGAGCACGGTATAAATTCTTCCAAAGAACTAATCTGAAAGAATATGGTAGGACTGGTTTCTGTTTTCCTGGTAATAAAAGATGTCCAGGGGAATTATCCTTATATTGTGGGTGCCTAAAGTAGAAATCTAGAGCTAAAGGAATATTCCCGATTTTGTCTTTATTTCCTCCTTTTTTGCTTTCCCCATCATTATATGCTTAATTCATACTATGTCAAATTTATGGACATATACAGTAACTTGGTTGTTAATTCAAGCATAGCTGGAAGCTTTTAGTGGTTATTTTTGGGCCATCTGGAACATGAACTTTAATCTTCCTAGACTGTATTTTAAAAGGGCTGATGGAGTCATTTGCCAAAGTTTAATTTGACAGAAGAATGGTTTTATCTATTCTATCAATTAAAGCGGAGTCTATTTGTTATCGGTCAACAATATTGTTTATGCTAAGTACTATAATTGTTAAATGCATTATGTTTCCCTATGGGGACCATTCTGCCATTGTCCCTTTCTTCAAATATACCTTTTTTTTTTTTTTTTTAATTGGAGAACCTATTGCTTCTTTAGCCAGATTAACCAGAGCGTGTTAATCAGGAATATAACTCTGAAATGCAACAAGGAAGTCAGCCCACAGAACTCTGATGAATGTGGAGGCTTAATGTAGCAGAACTGAAAGTAAAATGGGGATGATGCTATCCTGTCAAAATCACTAAAACCTCTCTCTTTTTAAATTTAACGAAAGAGCAGGTCTAAACTAATAAAAACATTGTGACCAATAAATGTTCATTTATCATGACAAATTCACTGCCTTCCAGAGAGCAAGCACCTGCTTTGTGTCAGTGTGTTCCACAAAATAATAATTTGGAAGAAATTAATGTGGTCTATTGTTTAGCATCTTCTGTGGTAGGGGGAATGTTGTTTTTAAGGTATGTTTATGTTTTGTAGTTGGAAACTTTCCACAAACGTATTGCGAAGGTTTATTTTGGTGTCAGTCCTACAGAAATGCTGAAATACGGACTTTGAAGTGAGCTTCCTGGTATTATGCATAAGTAAAAAGTAGTTCTGGGAACAGTAACCTACCTTTTTCTCTCATTCTTCTGAGTCTTTCCTGAGCCTTAACAATGATTATTGATGACAGCACCTAGGAAGTCTCCATAGGTGCTGTATTTTTCTTTTTTTTTATGGTGATATCAGTACTTGCTCTGTACCAAGTATTTCTAAATATCACGAGATATTCAGCCGAGTGACTGAGATTCGACCACTGAAGAACAAAATTCACACCCACAGTACAGGTCTCACAATTTCTGTCTGTGAAGGTGGTGCTGGTGAAAATATATCAAAAGGAAGAAGGGTGCAATTAATTATGTGACTCCTCCCATCTTGAAAGATTCTGCTTTTTAATGGGTTTTATGAGCTGTGCAGCATGCTTCAGCTCTGTCTGAAAAGAAATAGAAAAATAGAATTTGCAGTACTGAGACTTGCAAAGGGATATGGGTAAGGTGGAGGTTCTCAGGAACATTTCACTGTTTTAATTTAGCTCCTACGTTTTCCTAAATGTGATCAGTATCAGGGAAATTCCATCAGGCTTCAGCGTGCCAAACACTGTGATTTGTAACCACAGTGTCTCACAGAAAGCTGTTAGCTGATTGTACTCGAAAGTTCTAAATATTTGAAGGATTAAGTTACTGACAAATGAAAGTGAAATAGTAATTCTAATGTTACCTTGATAGCTATTTTTGTACTTTTTTTTTCTCAAGAAAATTTTACCAAAGCACTTTGTGAAAATGAAGGCTGCATCAGGCTAACCCTTGTATCAGGCCATGTGCCTCACTATCCATCTGGAATCTTATTTTCAGGCAGTCCTTCTGACCTTGTCCCAGTTGTTCCTCAGGCAATGAGGTACAAAGACTTGTGTGCACACTGTGTTCCTGTAAAAGTGGGGAGCTGGTGGCCCTGTCTGAGGTCAGACATGCTAGAAATGGGCAAAGACCTCCAGAGAACTCTGCCAGTCTATCTTACATATGAGTTCTCTGCTGCCTTTGGCAGTCTTTCAGAGACAAATACTCTGGATTTTGCGTATGCCAGGCGATTTGCACCATCTGCAGCACAGGAGCTTGTTGAGCAGAAGGAAGATGGACACTTGGGTAATCGATGTCAGTCCTTCATTTGGAGGAGAAACAGCTACTGAGGCAGAAAACTCAGGAAATTAAGATCTTGACATTTATGTAAATAAGAACAATCACAACTGGTGCTGTGTCCTGAGCCTTAATATCTCTCATTTAAATGCAGGTACAAGGTGTGGAGTTTACAGATAATTCCTATAGGCCAGTGATCACATCTGTGTGGGCACTGCACGTATCAGTGCAAGGGGACCTGCCGTACTGAGAAAAGAAACAAATGTATGAAATAAAAAGTATGTGCTTTATTGTCTCGTGTCAGCTGCCTGGTGTTGGAATAAGCAGCTCAGCTTTGCAAAACGAAGGGAGTAATTTATATATGCGCTTATAAAAATTAATCTTGCGGCTACTCCATCTTAAGGTGTTAGTTTTTGGATCTTGACAGATGCAGTCCCTAGGGCTGACTGTGGTGGTGGTGAAATGACTGACTGCAATGCTTATCATCATGGCACAGTAACAAATAGTTCAGTCTGGCAGCTGTCATTTTCCTAAACCATTTTTCTGCAAGTGCAAAGTTCAGACAAAAAAAAAAAAAGAAAGAATAAAATAAAAAATATATTAAAAGGAAGAAAAAAAGAAAAAAGCACCAGACAAAACAGTCAGAACAGTTCTGTAACAGTTGTATGGGTATGGCTTGACTCTAGATCTTAAACCTCTACCTCATAATGCAAATATAACCCTCATAGATCCAGATGTGGTCCAGGCAATAAAAGGAAGCCACAGCCAACTAGTCATGTTGCTCAAAATAGCTTAGTGTTGACACAGGAGGTCTGAATGGACACTAAAGAGTAAATTAAGACAAGAAACTCTGGTCTTGCTTCCAATAAGAAGCACTGGCACTGGATAGTGATAGTACAGAGCTCATTTTACAAGGAGCTTAGCACTGGAAAATTCAATAATTGCCATGTGCCACATCCTTCATAAATTAGGTCAAAGCATAAACTGAATTGGACCACAACCTACTGAAGCTACCCCGTGTTATACTCACTGAACTACGATGCTCACTGTGAAGATGTGTTATTTTTGTCTTTTGTATAGATCATAGGCTGTCTACAGAAACATGCTAAATTAGGCTCAAAGAGAAAGTTGTCTTTCAGGGGCAGTTTGGGAAGAGTGGTGGTGGTGATATATTGTCCAAAAACTTTAGAAATGCCTGATACTTTTTTAAATGATCCCATTAAAATGTTACTAACTCTGTACCGCCTGGAGAGTACAATTACTTCTTTTTCAAGGTATAAAAAAGGCATTGTGGTCACTGTAACATCCAGATACATAAAATCTCTCCTCTTACTATGATATTTTTGTCCTTTCTTTCAAAGGTGAGCAAACAAAAGCCATTGCACAATGTCCCACACAGTCCAGCAGACTGTGGAGGCTGAGCAGATGGGTCTGGAGCCCAGGCTGAGGGCATGGACGTGAGTTCTCAGGGCTCGGCTGTGCATCACACAGACCTGAAAATGGTGGGTACATTAGCCCTAACAGAAACAGGGTTGAAACTGTGACTGTGTTGTCCTAACAACAGCAGGTAAACTGTATGCAGTTGTGCCATGCTTTGACTTACCAACTTCTTGAGTTTGCATTCCACCCAAATTGAAGAAAATATGTGTATATATACACACACAGATGCAATTGCACATTTGTCTGCCCATGTTCATTCATTTTTATATATATGCAAACATATATACACTTATATATGTACCTCTAGAAAGTATGGTTATCTTATATCATGATCAGAATAGACTACTTCAAATTTTTGTCCATGCTGTTGAGAAGCAAAGGAATAGAATTAAACTCAGAAACAGGTAAAGAGTCCTTGTTAAAATGAAGGATCCTGATATGATGGCAGTTTCCTGCATCAAAGTGCTAGTCTGTAAAACATCTTTCTATAGAAAATCACAAGATTACATTACTGTGTTTAAAATACTCCTGGATGATTCCTGATTCTTTCTGTATGAAACCCAAGAGCATTTACAGAAAATTCTATCATGTTCCATCCTATGCTTTGGAAAGAAGAAGCCAAAATTTAACTGTCTAGCTTCTCGTGAGCTTGCTAATCTGTTTGTAATTTTGAGCATTTAGTTTGTGGGCATGGTTGGATAATTAAAGCATATTCCTTTAGCTCAAACACATAAGCATTGTTACCTGCACTATTGTATTCCTGGAAAAAGGTGTTTTGACTTTTGTGAGGAGTTCTTCCTTTTGCAGTAGAGTTTCTTAAAAGCAACAGCAGCAGAAGAAAAATGTGAACATTTGAATATGCCCGTAAATTTTTATTTACCCATTGCAACTGTTTTTTTCAAATATCCTACCACTTTGCTGTGTTTTTAGTTACATTTACTTTCTACCTTAACATGATTTTTTCCTATTTTTTTCTCTATTTGAGGAGAGAAGGACTTGAGAAAATCAGAGAAGGTACTCTGGCTTTGTGTTTTATGGCATAAACAGTTTACTTTAAATCTTTCTCATGATTTTGATCATTGTTGAAAAGCTGTCTTGTATGATTTTTAGTATGCAGGCTTCAACAGTTCCTTAAGGAGATGTTTCCCAAAAGACAGAGCTGGAAAACCTGCCCCTGTTATCTCCTGATATCAATCAGTCTACGACCGAAACAAGAGCCAGTAATGGGCTATATGCATTGTTTCTGCCCTGAAAAGTTGCATAAGGCCTGATTAGCAAGCTGTGGAGCTTTATGGAAGAAGGTGAAAGAAATTTGTTCCAGAACATTTTTCATTTCAGAAGGTAAGAATGCCTATTCTTGGAACTGATTAACACGTTATGGATGTGTTCATCAAGTAGGGCTAACCAACTTGAGCAAGTGCAAAATGTTTCAACTACCTTGGCACTTTTTCCCACCAAGCTATTCCTGTGGTTTTCCTGCTTTGTTTAAATACAATATTTTAGCAGTAGGGAGAGGAGAACTCCCTTTTCTCCTTAATGTCCTACTCTCTCTTCTCACACCCCTGCTTTAGTCCCTTAAATGTCTTTAGACTGTAAAGCACACTAATGTTCTTTCAATACAGTCCTGTGAGGATTTTAGGAAAATATATAACTTAATGACCAGCTCAGTCCTATGGCTTCTGAAAGATCCCTGGGCATCTCATCAGCAGAGGTGGGTGGGAACAGTGATGGTCTCAGAAAGCTTCCCTATCCAAAGCAGAAGGAAACCAGGGTATTTGAAGGGTTTCTATTGGGAGATGGAAACTACACCAGAAGACTTAACTACAGTTTAGTGGTAGGGTTACTCACTCAGGATGTGGGGTCTAGATTACAGACACATTTAATTTAAAAAAGAAGATAAGGGTTCAGTATTTCCACCAGTGTCAGCATACCAAATACTCGGAGTATCAGACAGTTGGAAGGAGGCTGAACTCAGCCCTCCAGAGAACTAAAATCCTTAGGATAACTTAGGCCAGTGGGGAGCACTGGATCTAACTTTGCCATATACAGAGCAGGAAGGAGAAGCAAGTTGACCCATTCAACAAGTCCCTGTATTTGGACTGTTTGGGTACAGCTCAGTCTGTATCCACTGGGGAGACAGCACTGCTCTGGGGCCTCCTGCTCTATCTGATCCCTCTTGGGAATTGTGTAGAAAATTTTGCATGGAGGAGAAATGTCTGAATTCAAATGTCAGTGCAGACTGAAGGAGCTTTCTCTCCAGAGAGACTTGGTTTTTGTATTTCTGAGGGTAGCTGCTGTTTACTAGCCCATGGTAACCGTAATTCCCCATGCCATTTGCCAGGGGGGAATTTCTACGGCAGATTCCTACCCAGTCTGTTGGAGCAAAGCAGTGCTTTCCATTTTCCCTTGTGGAGCTACAGTGGGATCACATCTGATGGCTGCCCATGCTGCCTTCCAAAACTTAGCCTGGCCTCTCTGTTTCTCCAGTAGCCAGTGGTCAAGGAGTATGATGGCTTGTTTGTATGTGTACGGGTGTGTTTAGCTCATTGCTGCTCTGAGCACACATTTGCTGCCTCAGCGACCGACCTTTCAGGACCGGTCTGAGCTCCTGCTGCTGCGGCAGATGAATTTGCTGCCACGTGTCACTTACTGTGTCTGTGACTCTTTGCCCGGTGGTTTGGAGGAGTTGCTATGATGTCATGAGTTTCTGTGCCCTCTTCTGCTTTCCTGCGTCTGTCAATATTGTTCTGACCTTTTTTCCTTTACTGCAGGTCACAAGATTTCCATGCTGTATCTACCTCTTTTCATAGCTGTAGGTGAATTTCTGATGCAAATGCCTTGGTTGTTTGTGCTTCTCACAGGGGTTTAATTCTCATGAAAAGGAATTTTTAAAATACCATACACAAAATATAAAAGGAAAAGGAAAGCACAAGTATGTGTTTAATTGTTATTCTCTTTAAATTGGAAAAAAATAAAAACAGTAGCTCAGAAATCAAGGCACTTGGCTATTGTAGATAACAATAGTTATGGTGAGCACTGCTTGGTCTGGGAGACTTAGTTTCTTATGAATATATCCAGATTTATATATAAGTATAAGGATATTATATATCCTTAATACGAGGTGGTTTAGAAGGGTATTTATATTAAGTTCATAGCCTTTATTGTGGACTTGGTGAGCCAGTATCTGCTTTGGATTTATTTGAAGCAGATGTTAAACAGAGAGAAGAGACTGACATATCTGTAGTGGTTCCATAGCTGTCTGAATTATTATTAAAATACCAGCACTGGCACATCTCTAATATAAGACACATTTCAACAGTGACCATGGTAATAAAATCTGAAATGCCTTGTTCTCCTTTCTTTAAAGTCAAAAGGAGAAAAAAAGATCTGTATCAGTATGAACACAGAGGTGTTCCTGACCAACATGAAAGTATTCTTTTATCTGACAAAAAAAGACTAATCTCGTTGCTCAAACTGTCTATTGCAGGCTGTGTTCTTTTTAAGCAAATGTGATTCTATGACATAATTCTTCATGCACTTGAATGATTAATTGCAAAGCTGACTTTCCAAAGGACAATGCCTTATTTCTGAACTGAACATCTGAACTCACAAGAGAGAGACAAAAAGATGAAAACGGCTTGGATGTGGAATATAGGAAATTAATAAAAACTGGATTAAAACCATAAGTTACAGATTTAAAAATCTACCTGTGTTTCAAGACATATAGGGCTGCCTTGCACTTCAGTGAATCAAGATGGGCATCCTTGCCTGCAGCTGGCTGGTTGAGGGTAGGCAGCTGGGAGTGGAGCGGGTAGAGAGCATCAGGGGGTGAGGCATGGAAAAGGACCCCCAGCGTGGAATCTGCCTCTGGCAAGGGCTAGTTCTGCTAGTTCTTCTTGATCTCTGAGACAGAGTTGCCTTTCCCAGAGCTGATATGCAGGAATAAAAGGGGCTAATGCAACCTCACTGTGCTACCCTCTTTTTAGCAGGTATCTGATATTGTTCCAACTGCTCGAGAGACAAGAATTTTCTATTAGTTTAAAGCACTTGTTTGGGGTTGAGATGAATTTAACAGAAGACAGGTTTGAAATCAGTGGGAGATAGAAGCTCTTTGTAAGTCTGCAGAAGCTAAAAGTTAATTTTCTTCCTAGTATCTAAAAGGGATTATACCACTATGTTTATAGTAGAACCTTCAGTGGGGGGTCAAACATCTGCTCGATAGAGCAGCCCAGCACCAGGAGTGTGCCTGATTAATCCTGCTGTGCCATGAAGGGGCATCAATCCTATCAACACTTTTGGGCAGTCTTTCACTTGTTTCAACAATTATCTGCTGCTCACTTACAGTAGTGAGAGTTGATAAAATAGTGGGGTTGAAAAGAAAGGGTTTTTTGTCAGGACATATATATTTGTGAATTTGCTACCTTAGCCTATAGTTTTAGGATTAGCCTGATTTCAGATTATGCTGCAGGATGGGAAGTCAGGAATTTATGGTCTTTAATTACACATGTAGAGTAATGATGGTACAATTATCCATTTATAAATGTTTTGATCACTTGGCACATAATAATGCTTAGATTTAATGCTCTATGCAGTACGATAAAACTCCCTCTCTTGAAATAAGTACATACACCTCAAGAAGGTTGAGTTAATTGCTTTCAGAAACAAAAGAAAATTTAAACTTTGTGGGTGATTAAATTCTCATCTGCAGTTGTAAATTATTTTAACTACACAATACAGAATGAAAGTATAGTTTATCTGCTTTTCATTAGGAAGCAACATCAAATAAGCACAGTAGAATCTTCTAACAAAACATTTTCCCATTAACAATAAAAATAATCCATTGACACTTGTTACATTTAAAATTATTTACTATAGTAGGAGCATGTGCACAAGTTGGAATTACTAATAAGAACAATATTCCAAGCAAAGAGTGATAGCGTGGCTAGAGAAGCCTTCATGGTTATTTCTTTTCTCTTAAACTCATATTTAAAAAAAGTGCTTAATCAAAAATTTGGTGGGATTTTTTATCAACTTATCATTGACAAAGTGATTCATTGTGTGCCATGTTCATCTAGAACACTAAGGAAATATGTTGCCTTGAAGACACTTGTCTATAATGCTTTTTAGAAGTTTTAAGTAATCCTGCCAATTTAGAGATCCAAACAGTTAGCAGCTGGTTTTTTTCCCAAAGGAAGATAAAAGGAAGCAAAAAAAAAACAAACAAAAACAAAACCCAAAGCACACTCTGATGTCCAGCTTTATTGCAGTAGAGGAATAAGTCTGTCTCCAAATTCCTTTGACCCGTTCTAGAGGGAGAACACGCATAGACATGCATATGTCGATGTTCTGGTAAGTCGCTTCCTGTAGATAGTATTTATTCTCATCATATGGTCTGTCATTAGCTAGAAGAGTTGGAAAATGTTAAGACTTTTGAGATATGACTTGTCCAGTTTGGTTTCACACAGAAATGTTAGGTCTGACCTTTCCATTTAGCTTGGACCCAACTAGCACAATTGTTTAGCTTACAAAAGAGATGTTTTCATTCTAGAAGGAGAATGGCTTATGTAAATAGGTAAGTTATGGAAAGGTTTTGTCAGAAAACACTTTAGTGAAACACCATAACTAGATCTGTGGATGCAGATAAATATTACTCATCACTGGTACCAGGAAATACTTGATGCCCTTTCTTGTTGTTTCATTTTTTCCCTAAGCTGGTTCATTTTTGGGTTGGTTGGTTGTTTTTTTTTTCTGGTCAGAGGTCCAAGAAGTTCCAGTGCTCAAAATGAAGATTGGAAGTACATGGTTCTGAAGTTTTATCACAAGCATGCCATCAGGCTGTCTTTTTAAACTTGCCCTCTTCAGAAACTAAGTTTATTAAATTTTTATAAGAACTTGTGATGAAAAAAAAAAAATTCTGGTCATCACAGTTGCAAAGGAAAACCGTAAAATATAAGTGAAGAATATGGTTAAAGTTAAAATTTAGAACAAGGTAAAATCTAGTTTAAGACAATTTTTTGATTTGGTTATTTTAAAGCATGTATTTCGAATTTCTGCCATGTCAAAAGCATCTTTTGTCAAGTTATACTTATCCCATCAAGAAACAAAGCAAAATAAAAGTACTGGTAAAGCATGCTTGCTGTAACTTTGTTCAAGTGTGCTCCTTCTGCCTCTACAATTTTTGCTGAAGTTTTTTTTTATTCCACTCATGAAAATAATGGATTTAGAATAAATTTTCAACATTAGAAGGACAGCTCTTGACACTCCTGGTGTCAATTGGCATTCCAATAGAGAACGCTCTCACCTGCAGAGAGGTGTGGTTATTGTGGGAAGGGGTTCTCCTTGTATTCTTGACAATTAAATGGTACATATATAATTTTAAGGGTTTTTATGGGAGAGAAATTTAATTTCTTTAAATTTCTTTTCATTCTATAGCCCATTATGTTGTCCTGAAACTGTCAACATTTAGAATGTATGTGGGCTTTTACTTTTTCTACGGGTGGCTTTTCAGGAGTCTTGCTTTTTCATATTTTGAGATTTAAAAAGCAAAGCTGCCACAAATGACAAACACATGGTGGGGAAAAAATAATAAAAATATTGCCAAGACAACAGACATTTTTCATGGCAGAACACTAAAATTTTAGCATACCACAGTAACATTTGTTTTGTGATAACATTTTTATGTACATGTTGTGAGATTAATTTAGTTACCTTTGCAGAGAGGAGTAGAACTGTGAGCACAAGAGTTGTCAGTGACATTTGACTTGAACCTAGAAAGGCTTTTAAGTTAGATTTACATTTCACTTGAAATTTCTGTGTTTGTCTCTTGCTCTAATATCTGAGAATATTCAAACATTAATGTATAAATCTTCATAATAGCCTTCTGATGTAGGAAAACGTTATAATTTTGACTGAAGAAAGTAATCTGGCAAATGGAAAGATTGAAGTGCTTGAATTAAGGGCCTCATCAAGATTAATGTTGTTTTTTACCTATGAGTAAATTCCTGGTCCAGATAAAAATATTTATTAAATTGAGTAAAGCTCTATGTTTGATGGATCTTGTCTTTGGATAGATCTTTTCACAGGAGCCTATCTGTGTAGATGAAGCACTGGTAACAGATTGCAGGGGGCTGTTATCAGCCATTCATTAGGTAGGTATAGTTTCAGGCTACATAGTTTTCATTGGGAATAATTCAGCCTTATTAGTCTTTCTGTAAATTTTAACTTATTCGTGTTGATACAGCAATTAATTGATGCATAGAAATAGTTGGTGACCTGAGACTTGGTGTCCCACCAGTGGCAAAAATGCAATTACCTCTCTCCCTGCTGGTGTATAGGCTAAGCTAATGGTTTCATCTGCCATCCTCCTTTAATGACTTGCTTGGTGGCTATGACCAAGTCACATATCAGGAGAATGCTGATATCCCTCACTTGTAATGTTCAAAGTGATGTCTATATAGAGATGGTGGGCAACAAGTGTTCTCAGAGTTAAAATCTGGTCTGTGGCATGAACTTCCACAGGAATATGCTCATCTTAACCCTTCATTTGTTCAATGGAGTGAGTTTCCTTTACCAACTTATTTTTCTCACTAAAACGCAACAGCAAGGACCTTTTTTATATCAAATCCTTACAGTTCTTCTTCTGGAAAGAGAAGAAAAAAACCTGACAAAGCACATATGATAGGTGTTATTTTTGTGTGTTACAGATGGGTTGTAAAAGTCTAATAACAAATAGGATTATTTTCCAAAGATTTCCTAAACTGACACTACTCTATTAATGTTGATGATAAAGTGCTGTTTAATCCTTTCCTTTGCCACCCATCCTATCCCTCAAAGTATCTGCTTTGAAAGTTTAAGCTCCTTTTTTTCCCCAGCCCAGTGTTAAAAGCGTTTTCCTTTTGAGTTATATGTATGTGACTTAGAATGCCTGTCTAGTTAGCTGTCAAAATTCAGATCCCATGTTTCACCTGCAAGTACCCCATCAAATCCACTTGAGTAATTAGAATAAAAAAATGAGACCAGTACTCACAGGAACAGGACTCTTTTCTCTGTTTGACACAGCCTATAGCTTAGTGTTCATTCTGGGTTGACACTGACCAATTAGATATTCTAATTTTCTTCTTCCTTCCTGTTTCACAATGAAATGTGTTGGCTAGAAAGCCACAGGGAAAGGCTGTCACCCTGCTGAAAAACTTACAGAAGTTTCCCCATGCTTCTTCCCCATCAGGAGGAAGTCAAGACCTTTTAGCTTGCTGTGAGAAGTTGGAGGTAGCAGCCAAGTGGAAGAAATGTCAACTGAGACTGGGAAGATGAAGAAAAATTAAATTCATTCCTTAAGGCTGAGGACTTGGATAATGTCACCTGACTTACAATGTAATGCCCTTAATACAGGGCCATTGGCTATCTGAAGGCAGCATGCAGTGCCTGACTCATTCCTACCTATGTTTCAGCTTTGTTTCGAAACAAATTTCCATCTAAAAACATCGTAATTTTTTTAGAGTACAATTTCCTTTAAAATATTCCAGTGAAAAGTTTTTTTTTTTCTCTTATTCACTTTCTGTAGAAAGACTATTCTAGTACAAGACCTTTCTCCCAAGAAAACTGGTTTATTTTTCATCTCAAAGGACACTCATCTCCAGTGTGTGCCTTTTTCTTTTCCCTGGTTAGCTTGATGCACAGTTTTTAATGTGTCCATTATTTGACAGATTTTGAACTGGCTACAGAATGATTTGCTCACAACACAGATGTCCATGGAGGCTCACTAGGCTGACTGTGATGAGATACTGTAATATGTTACATCAGGGAAAGACTGGAGTCTGGGGCTGTGAAGTTTCCTTTCTACACTGAAAAACTAATCAGGCAAGAGGATGGAGGCAGCCTAATCTTTTAATAATAGTCCTCTTAGGCTCTATTACAAACTCTATTAAGTAAGAAATGTTTCTGATGAGCATGAGGCATAATCTTATCAGAGACCAAAATCTGTTCTCTGTGCTGGACCCTGGGTATGCTGTGGAAGGGCAAGAAGCTTCATGTCTCCTGGATGTTCTGTGGCCTCCTCCTGACAGTATTATGTTGAAACAGTGAGTGCACTTCTGAACAGCATGTTTCCTTGTGATTATAGTCTGGCCAGTTCTCTCTCTTCTTTTAATGTGTTCCTCTTGTTTACTTCTTTCCTTCAGATGAGATTGCCAGCTCAACTGGACCGGGTATAACTTCACTTAAAAGGTTAAATGTACTAATAGACATTTCACAAAGGGATTGCCAGGCATTATATAGTCAAACACCAATGTCAGAATAAAAAAATCCATTAATAATCTCCTTTTCACTTGAATTGTAGCTTGATAGTCTTACTGGCATTGCGAGTATTTTATTTGAGTTTGATTTGACCTTCTAAGAAGCAAGATGTAAGGCAGAAATTTGTTTATGTCAAAGAGAGAGAAGGCTTCAGGATTGACACAATTTCACTTTTTATTTTCATCCATGCCTTTAAAAATTATTTTCTCCTTGTGTTTTCTTTCCTTGGGTGCATCACAGGAAAATCATCTCCACATTTGCTGTGTGTTTATAGATGTTTGTACATGTGCATGTTACCAGTTGCTGTTGAAAGCATGTTTAAAGTATGCCTACCTGCAAATGTCAGACTCCAACCTGGAGCTGACATCCTGCTGTAAGTCCTGCCCTGCTTGCCTCTCTGGGAAGGACTTATGGCTCCAAGAGCACAGTAAGAGCAGACAAAGTGTCCTAGCCTGTGCGCTGGCAACACGAGCGGGAGCAGCAGAGGACACAGGGAAGGAGGCAGCTCAGTCCCAGAGAGAGGCAATGCAGAGTGAGAAGCAGCAGGAGAACTGCCAGCAGCAGACTTGAAAGCAGAATACAGATATGTTTGCACATGCCTTTCCTACTTCTGTCTCCTGACCTTCCTTTCCCCATCCGCCCATGCTGAAATTACCATAACCCATTTTCAGGGCAGACAGTTGCTCTCTCCAACTGGCTAGTTGTTTCAGAAGAGCTTCATTGTATGAATACAAAGCAAAAGTTATTAAAACTCTTCCTTATTTCCACTTCCCCCTCTTGCTGCCGCTCAGCTCCTTTTCTAAAGCTTGGCATACAGTTAAGCCCTAAAATTGTGACACCTTTTCCATAGCCATGTCATGCTCTTTTTCTTACACCTCTCATTTCTGCTATGGTGCGGCACTCAGCATGCAAATAGGGGTTTCTGAGAGCTTTTTCTTTTAAAAGCTAAAATTGTCCCCACCAGTTTATCAGGTCGCGCTTTCAATAGCACTGGCTTTGATGATTCACGGATGTTCAATTTTAAGAAGGAAATATATTGATAGTATAGAGCAATTATTGTGTTTTTCAAATAGTTATTTATGGCAAGGATTGTAAAATCTCGTGTGCTATGTGTCTGTATCTGTTTATGGATGCAAATCTCTTCTCTTGACGCTTCCCTAGTTGTTTGTATTTCATTAGCATCTAGAAGCCTCAGCAATGACCCAGGATCCTTTAGTTATCTGTACTGGGGTGGGGGAGTACCCTTTGAGGAAATAAACATGAGTACAGTAGAATTCTGAAAGCTTTATACTTGTTACTATTTAGTTTTCTAGATGTGTATTAAAGGAAGTAACAATGTCAGCCATTGGAAGTACTTACGGGAATTTGTGATCTCATGAGATTCTGGTCTAATTTTTATTAATAGTCTTAATGCTGATGGAATGTGCATGTTTAGATGATGATGCAGACTGTATTCTTTTTTCCCTTGACTAGAAACATTACTGATATAGTAGCTGTTGTACAATTTTCTGCAGCAAAATTAATGCAGAAATGTACAACTTACCAATTAGACTATTTCAGTTCAAGCATGGCAGTACACAGACTCTTTTGCTGAAGACATTATTCTTATAGTTTTAAATAAAATTATACACACATAAACATATGTATATACATTTTTTTACCTATGTATATATGTACACATAAAAACAGTCTAAAAGCAAGAACAGTCATGGGATTTCCATTTACAAAGTAGAACGAAACTCTACAAATAAATCAACGTGGCCTTATAGGTGGCCTCTTGAAGTAGCCCAGCACCTCAGTAAATTAGGAGCAGGAGTGCAGATAATGTAAGGAAATGAGACACAACTGCCCTGAAATTAAAAAAACAAAACTGAACACTTTGTCTTTTGAGGGCAAGCACTGACCCTTATGGTAGCATCAACAATTTTATAACATGCTCAGAAGCACATATCTCAGTGGCATAGCATCACAAGTAGCCCTTCAATGAATAAATCAATGAGAGAATAAATAGTGTGACAGGAAAAAAACAGAGTGAGGCACATTTCCTTCTGTGATGCAAGCTCATCCTTTTCATAAAATAAGAGTGGGTTAGGTTAGGAGAAAGAAGTGAAACATTCAGCAGCTGAACAAATTCCTTATATGTTTGTTATAAACAATGCTAAAGCAATCACAGGAAAGCCTGTGATTCAGATCAAGGTTTATGTCTCTCCAAATATATACCTAAGAGGAATTTTTGTGAATGATACACTTTTGTTTGTTTTTTAAATCTAATGTGAAGAACCTATATTAGCTTATCAAAAGAGGATTTAAACACACAAAATAAAACTAAAGCTCTTATAAACTGCAGTTAACTTGAGGACTTTATCTGCTATTCGCTAGAGGATAAGCTGAGCGAAACAGCAGGTACTCAGAGTTTAATCAAAACTTAGGTATAACATGTTGAGATGGCACATCTGTTTTGAAATTAAACTAGACACACAGTCATCTGTCTTTTTGTTTATCTTTTGTTGATGTCTAGACATCTCCATCTGAATTTCTTAACAGACTCATGTAGATGATGAATATGTAAAAATTGGTTGTCTTGTATCTTTGATAATGGCCAGAAAATGCAACAACATCCCCTATAAAGGAACAGTTAAGAGCTCTTATTTGGACAATCTGGGGAAAAAAACACATACCATTTTTCCGTCTCAACAGAAAAGCAGTATAAATAAACCTAAAAATAGGTGAAGAGTGCCTGTGTTTAACCTGTGTTTTGCTGGAAGTTTATGATTATCAGGTCTGCTGATGAGTTGATCTGCTTGAGCCTGAAGGCATGCCTGTTTTTTCCAGCTGGTCCCATCAACACACACTGTCTCTGGCTGACCAAGTCTATCTACCTAGGTATAAATATTTAAAGGGCAAAGATATTTTCCCTGACATTTTATTAATAATCACGTAGCACTTGTACATTGTCCTCAAGATACTAGAAAAACATGAATCCTCTCAGCCATCAGCAGTGGCTGCATTTAAGGTGGGAAAATGCAGACACAAGGGAAAAGTGTGCTGCTACAGGCTCAGTGAATTGAATATCGTTGATTCTTGGTTCCAGTCTGTCCTTGGTTTATTGCACACAGCCTGAGTCAGTAACAGCGAAGAACCAGTTTCCTAAATATAGTCACACAGCCAGAAATACCAATGCACAAAATATGGTTGGAGCACATACTTGAAGAGTGTCAAAGAGCCTGTGTTATACCTATGGAGTGGAACCTTGATCACCTTCCAGAGTAAGGAAAGAAAATTTAGATTCCTAATAAAGGCAGTTCTGTACAAGCTTCTTTCACATAGTAAGCATCCCTCAAACCAGTAATGGTAAACCTAAATCAGAAGAAGAAAAGCAAAAATCTGATATCTGCATTCAGCTAGTTAAAGCTCTATTCTGCACCTCTAATTATTTCAAATTATCTAATATACTTCTAACTTTAACGCAATATAGTTTATAAATTGTGTTAACATTTGTTTACTTTAACATCTGTGTCTACTAGGTTTTGAGTTCTATCACAAGGATTTCCACTACTCTCTCAGCCTACCACCAAATGCCTTTCAAAATGCTGAAGTATATTGACCTGCCTGGAAAGCTGCTAAAGATAATCTCTTGAAGAAGCAAGTAGGTGCTATTTTTACTGTAGTAAGAGATCCTCTACCAGGAGAAAGCAGGGATAAGTCAAGATGAGCTAGATGCTGGGATTTTTTTTCTGCCGGTTACTTCTGCTGGACTGTTTTCATAAATCACTTCAGAGCTGGGCATTTGTTAATTTTTATTAAAAAGTATCGTTTGACTACAAGTGTTACTGGGGTTGATTTAGAACGTTACACTTGATCCGAATCACGAGGATTCTGGTAAAAGTGCTTTGAAATGGCCAGGCACTGCTTAGTGAGTATGGATAAAGAAGCAATGAAACTAAGGAATAGCTCTCAAATGAGAGGCAGGCCTGGAGTGAGACATTTCTCTCTTCAGAGTATGGGACAGGAAACAAGCATGGTAGAGTAGAATACTCCTGGCTAACCGTGGTCATTAGCCTGGCACCACCTTTCCTTAGACATCACAGTACAGCACTACTTTTGTCAGATAGTATATTCTACATAAATATAAGAAAGAAAAGAATCCTAAGAGTCAGGAACTACTTTTCAGATCTATTTAAGTCATCTGAAACAGATGATAATAAAGAAATGAATAATCTCAGTAACACAGGAAGGCTCCCTCGAGCCTATAATCAGGTCACAGCACAAACATTAGCTGGGTGTTCTGTAATTTGTAATGTTGCACTCAGCAAACATTTTATTAAACTTTGAGGCAGCTATTCATTACACTCAGCTTTGGACCATCTTCAAGTGAATTATACATGTCTCTATGGTTATTTGTTGTTTATCACAAGGTGTGTACTCATAAGTCATGTGAGCATTTTTTCATACTTTTCATTTTTAAAGGAATTATACTGAATCAGAGCAGATAGCTAACAGCAAAACAGCAATTATTCTCTGTCCATTTTTACAAATAAGCTTGATAAACTAGGAAAGCATTCAGGGTGGAGATGAGGAAGACCATGCTAACCACTGCGAGTTCAACAAAAGGATGAAAACCCTCTTAAAAGTAAAATAGTCTGTTTCTTAAAACATACTGTACGTCTTCATATAGAAACATTTACTTTTTTGTGTAAATAATTTAAAAAGCACTTCTTGCTTGCTGTTAAAAAAAAAAAAAAAAAAGACCCAATATGAACAACAACAAGAAAACTAAAACCTTACAAACCCGTAAAGTGCCTCAAACAGCTGTCTCTGCATTGGAAATGACATATCATTGAACAGTTCTAACATCTGGGAGAGCAAAGTATCTTCTGTACATCATGCTTCTGTTAAGGCATGAGCTTTTCAAAGTTTCTTTCTTCATTAATTCCTCACATACAGCTTTCCACCACCACTGGAAAACCTGATCATCTATTCTTATCCTCTTCCTTATCTTTCTTCCTCAAAGCAAACACCCAAAAGCCTGTTCTTTTTATAGGAAGTTTTCTTGCCAAAAGAAGTCAGTAATTTGAAATAGCATAAGTACTTTCTAGGAATAAAAGGAAAGTGGTTACTGGTGCCTCTTAACTCTGCCAGGATATCTTAAATTCCATGCTATGAAACAGGTTGAAAAGGTTGTACTATTAGAAAGATTTCATGTACACCTGTTTAAATGTTCGAAGCCTTCCACTTTTACTTCTCTTTGCCTTGAATGTGTGGGTTTTTTTAGTTATGATTTTACATATTAGATAGTACTAATGGTCCATCAGCTCTGGTATCATGTCTCTACAAAAATCCATGCTTAATGCTTCAGAGAAAAGTGAAAATTCTATGGTGCCTTTGAGGAAACAGGCATTTGGCTTCTGTTGTCTACAGTCCTTGGCCAGCTTTGTGAAACATCAGTTGAGATTTCTCTTGCCTTAGTAAAACTCATATGCATTAAAGGTACTGAGAGCAGTCCCTCACCTTGAAAGAAAATATAAACTGACCTTTTGGGGTTGAAGGTGTAAAATGCCTTCATGTTTCAAATTCCAATTCGATAGAAGCTGGGCTTTGTAGAGTTTATGAACTTAGAGTTGATTTTTTGTACTTTATATTATTTGTAAGTGCTCTCGAGCGCTGCAAACGTGTAATCTGTTTTTCTTAGTTTACAAAGAGTTTGATACATGACCTTTGTTTTGTTAGGGATTTTCTAAGAACTATGTTTAACCTGTACCATATTCAGAAATTCATCACCACAGATAAGGCAGTTACCAGCTGTGGAGTTATGAGTGTTTACTATCTCTTTTGGAAAATACTAACTTCAAATTCGTAGTATCACACATATAGAGAGTTTTAGGGACATTTGAATACCAGAATTTGATAGAGGGTGACATTCAGAGACATACCACTATCCCTTGGATTTTTTTTTTCCTGTTGTAGAATATTATAAATAATGTTCAGTCTGAAATTATCTAGTAAAGTGTAGTATTGCTGCAGCAAAATCCGTGGTTAGTACAAAAATTGCTTTTGTTAGCTCTTGTTGCCCAGTGAACTTTTTCATACATAAATGTCTAAATAAATTTGCTAAAAGCTTTATCTTGTGGGTTTCAGGTCAGGCTACCCTGATAGAGCAGAGTTAAGAAAGAAATGCTATCAGTACATTTTTTGTGTCTGCTCAAAAAATACATAGATGATTTCAACTCCAGGACTGATTGCCCAGTATGCTTTACAGAGAAAATGAAAGTTATATGAATCTCTTTATTTTAGATGAATCTTTCTTCAATATGACACTCCTACTTCAGATCAATGACAGGTCAGTGATAATGTTAATACTCTGCACTGAAAACAACACCCACTTTAGTATTGATTTTCATTGAATGTGTAACTGGGTGGTGAGTTAGCAATATGTTTTTGGAGAGACCTCTAATGCCATAATCACATCAACCACTACAGAAACTCCCAGAGATGTTTGACCTCAGATAAAAATTTATGGTGTATATTTATAGCTAGCACCAGAGTTAAATGGATTTTAAAATGGATTCATGTCGTCACGCTCACCTGCTTCTGAGGTTATCAGTATAGCAGGTGAGCTTGTTTGCTTGTTGTTATATGTGAGCAAGAGCTATGAGCTTTAGTTAAAGACAGAGCCAACCCACTCCTGGTCATAAACCAGGATGGAGAGGCTCAGGCCATTGAACAGACATCATGTCCTCTTCCTCCATGCATTAATAATGGTTTCTTTGTGTCAAGCAGGTATGGTGTTTCTTAAGACTCATATAGCAAAACAAGGATCAGGACACTAGAGCTTATTAAAACAAGACATTTTCTTGTTATAGGCACAGACTGTCTTTTAAAGATAAATGAAGTTGTTCTATGTGTGGTGTCACGTTCAAATCGTTGTTCTATATTTTCTTCTTTAAGGTGGCATGTATACTGAGAAAAAGCAGTTGATTCTGTAAACGCAATTGCCTTTTTTGCCCTCTTAAATTCATACACAGAGCTAAAACCTGTCCTGTCTGAGCAGCAAGGTTGAAGGTGTGTTCTGCCTTCTTGCATTTCTTGTTACTTAACCTCAGTCAGCCAACAAACTTATTCTGGCATCCAGGTGCCTAATTCTTCTACATTATCTAGTCAGCCTAGACACTCAATTACTTTTCTTCCATGGTTGCAGAGATCTCTGAAAGGCCTAGAGCGTGTCCCAACATAGAGATTGCATCTACGACATGCACTTCATAGGATATGCAAGTAGCTTGAATCAATTCATCTTAGTGCAAATGCTCTACTACTTAACTCCAGAGTTGATGCTGTTTGACTAAAGCAATGTCATGTCATTCCAGTGTGCTTGGCCTGCATTTGCCTGCAAGTCCATGGAGTATTCAAGCCCTGGATTTCTTCCACGATCCTTCCAGTTTTGTTGACATTTTTTTTTCCCCAAAAAATTTCTTTGATCAAAATCCACAATACCTACATCACATCTTTTAGTTATTCATTCCCCTCTGAGCATGTATCACTGAAAACTTGCATCAGGGAGTCCGTGCAATCATATGCATAAAGCCAAAAAAATTTGGGTGAGAACATCCTAGGAGAAACAGTGCTGATGAGAGATGACTGCAGTGAAATGCTGATGCATGAGACCTTGATATTACAAGCTCTGGCAAGTGCATTGTGCCTGGCAAACTGTGATATGCTGAACTTAGGGTCATGCAGACAAAAAGCTAAACTGCTCATTTCAATCAAAGTAATGGGAGGAGGCATGTTACAAATAAAAGGGTGCCATCAAGTTGCCTTTCCAGCACAATCTGCATGTAAATAAAACAGGTTTACCTTCTACAGAGTACATCAAAGTAACCTTCAGAACATTATTACTTTACATTGGTATGTATATCTTAGAAATACTTCAGTCATAAGAGGAATTGCTTGGACTGGTTGCAAGATGAGAATTAAGTTTATATGTGTTGAGATTTCTTTACCTGGCTACCCTTTGTAATGGCATAGCCTAGTTAGGTCTTGATTTTTTTTTTTCCTTCAAAAAGTGTGGAGTATAGCCTAGAACACAGAATTGCTTCGTGGTGAAGACTCCCTCCTTGGTGGTTATGCTCTAGAATTACTCAAAGACCCGGAGGTGAAAAACTGGTTCAAATAACTACTCTAACCACTGGCTGTTCATTTGAGTCTCTCTCCTCTTTCTCATCCTCTCTGTCCCTCTGAATTTACCTGTGATCTCTGAAATCATGATAAGAGTTTTACTGGAGCTGATAGGTCACCACCAAAAGTTTGTGAGAAGAGGTTTATTTTTCTCCCTTTTGGTATGAAAAAAATTCTGGCCAAGTCTGTTCCATATGCATATAAACCTGATCTTTATGCAACGCAGAGCTTACACTAAGATTGTGTTCATTTATATCACTAAAAAGAGGCAGAACAGCTTACACAAAAATAAAATAAAATATGTTAAATCAACCATAGTGTAAATTCATGGCCATCATATCACATGGTGACAGTCCAATATGCCTTGTTTTGTCTGGTGTCTTTCAGTATATGTGGAAAATGTTAGAAAGTAAAGCTGCAAAATCTTAATTCATTGGTTACAAAGCATGCTACTACAAGTTAATACAGAATTATTTTGTGCCGTGGGTGTGCTAGTGGTCTTCATAAAGCTGTGAGGTATTCGATACAAACTGAGGTGTTTTTACAGCAGATGTTGAATATTTTAAGGAAAAGTTTGGGGGGGTTTAGTCAGCAATTGCAATTGAAATATGTTCTTTACTAATGCCTTAGTGTAAATGATATTAGGTAATCCATGCATAGAGAACCAAAAAGAGATGTGTTTGATTTGCTGCTTATTTAACTTTCTGTAGCTGCGTATAAGATAAGAATGCTACAGCAAAAGAGATTATGTTTATCAAGTAACACCTATTTGTGGAGTGTGGCAGATGTATCTGGTTGTTTAAACCAGTGAACTGAAATACAATTTAACTGAGACACATCTGGAAATAACATCTCGCTTTCAGCAGCCTGTTCATATCCTAGAATCATAGAATAGTATGGATTGGAATGGATCTTTAAAGGCCGCCTAGTTCAACCCCTGCAATGAGCAGGGACACCTTCCACTAGATCAGAATGCTCAGAGTCCTGTCCAACCTGACCTTGAATATTTCCAAGGTTGGAGCATCTACCACCTCTCTGGGCAACCTGTTGTTTCATACACACTTTGGAAATGGCACAATGGAATGCCTATGTACAGTGGTGCTTGTAATCACTTGCCTTTGATGTATCCTTATTGAGGCTTCTATATATTAATTATAGGCATGTCTCAGTGGAGGATGATAAATACTTTGTTATCTTTACTGTGAAGGAAGGAATCTGTGTGGGGATCTGGTAAGAAGAGTAATTTAAGGAATTAAGTTGCTGCCAGAATTAACGAACTAGATGCATGTGTATGAGTTTATTATAATATTGCTGGGGGAGGGTTTTCTGTGCTATTCAATAGGTAATTCTGTATTTAAAGTTGTCTTCTTGCTCATGGATGTCTCTCTTAAATTATTATAAACAAATGTAAATTGCAAATAGTTATAAATTCATGGAAATAGTATTGTGAACGAGCATCTAGTTATTGATACCAACTCTTAGGTATTTCTTCTCATCTCCCTCTATGCCCTAGCTGACATTCCTAGTGTGAGAGCCATAGTTATTCAATGTATTCCTGTTAAATTGTGTGAGACATTTCTATGCATAAAGCCTTTTGGGGTGAAGACTTTCCTAAAAGGGTCTGATTGGGCTGATCAGCTCCTTCTGATCCAGACTGAGTGACATAAAAGACTTCCAGCTGTTGTTAATTCAAACTCCACAACCCTCAGAATCAGGCACAGTGTTTAATGTATGTTTTACAGCAGTACTTGTGTAAAGCTGTTAATTGAAACTATTTGTAGGATCTGTTCAGGGTGAGACTTGGTACTGATGATGAATGGCTTCATTGTACTATGTCATTACGGTCCTAAGTAATTTTGTTGGTTGGTACTTTTCATTTTATACCTAAAAATCAAATAAAAGTGATGAATTGCAGAGAAATGAAAAAGGTATAATTGGCAAAATAGATTATTACACCCTGTGATTGCAGGTAATGAATTGCAGCAGGAATTAAAGACAAAGCTTTACCAGTTAAACTGAATTTAATTTGTTTAAGTAGGGAAATAGATATTTCTGTCAGGCCATAACCTTCTCAGGTTATCTAAAGGTAATATGGATACAGCCCATGTATCTTTAAACTGATGGTGTTCAAGGGGCTTTAACCCCACAATTTGGATTCATAACCAGTGTGGATAAGTGCTAAATCAAACTAGAACCAAAACCAGCCCTACTCAAACCTGCTAAACAGCCTTTTGTCAATCTGTGTTTATACACAACCTACCTTCAAGGACTCATCTGGAGAAAAAAAAAAGAAGTCCTATTCAGAATAGAGAAATGGCTTAAAGATGAATGTTCAGCATTGCTTAGTAGTATGCTCAGAACTTTGAAAGTAGGGGTTAGTAAAGTGGCAGATATTTGATGTGAGCATAATTCAGACCAAATTGGACATTGCTGTAAAAGAAATGTGTACACCCTTCCTTTCCCCTCTCTTTTTCGGTAAATATGTTAAGGTTTAATCCTCTGCTCTGTGAAATCCCTGATATACATAGCTGCACAAGGAGTAGGACCCGTTTGATATCTCATCACTTTGTGAATTGTTGCATCATTCAGTGATACAACAGCATCCAAAATGATTGGTTTGCATCTTTTTAATGTTTTATCACATTCTTGTCAACACATGCTTATAAGGAAAAAAAACCTACGGAATTCTGGAAGCAGATAAGGTAATTCAATTCTTCAGAAAGTTAGTCACAAAAATAATTGATTCTTATTTGTTGCCAAGGGAGGTAAATTGTGCTTCCTACATTAATGTTTGGGAGGACTTGCTACATAAGAAATTTATTTTCTTTTATGTATGGATACTTTATTCACTCTGATTTTCCTCTTGCAAATATATTCAGTCTAACAAAGATTTAAGAATGATCTTGTAGCTTGAAAATTTTTGTCTTTTAACTCTCTACACAGGCTTTAGAAATAAGTCCATTCATTTCTTAGCAAGGAGCATGTTAGCTAGCTTTCATTTAGATTGTGAGTCCTTTACTTTTCAATTTCTTTTATCCATTAAAAATAATAAAATACCCCAGCAAAACAGCTCTCTGAATAAAATAATTCTAGGAGCTGTAAAAGTTTGAATTCACAGTACAAAAGGGATTGTTGCTCATGCAGGGATTGTGGAATGCTAATAAGCTTGGCACATCAACTTGCTGCGGCCCCTTACAAGCCTTGTAATTCAAAAAGTTCACCTTGAAGTTTGCATGTAATTTTGCTATTCACTGTACATGTAACTTTTTTTTATTGTTAATAATGGCATTCTTTTGTATACCAAGAATGAGACAATCACATTTCAGTAGCAGCCTTGTCAACACATTAATTTCTTTTGGTAATTTTTTTTTTGTCTCTAGGTAACTTTCCCTCCTCTAACTTCAATTACTGTGATATAATCTCATTTTACTTTCTTTCTCCTCTAACTTCTGCTATTGTCAACAGGTAATGTTGTTCCAGTTAAACACTGCTTACTGTGCTTTTTGTATTTCTGTATAATTTTGATCAATCTTCTTTCTTTTATGGCTCCTATAATGCTAAAAATTTGTTAGGTTTTTTGTTGGGTTTTTGGTTGGGGTGTTTATTTTTTGTTTTGTTGTGGTTTTTTTCCTATTTCAACATGCAGACTGCATTTCTGCTTCAACTTTTTCTCTTTCATTAGAGCTTCTAAAGCAACATGGCCAGCAATTTGAGGGAGCTGGTTCTACCCTTCTGCTCTGCTCTCACGAGACCTCACCTGGAGTGTTGCATTCAGCACTGGTGTCCTCAGCACAGGAAGGACATCGACCTGTTGAAGTGAGTCCAGAGGAGGGCCATGAAAATGATTAGAGGTATGGAACACTTCCCCTGTGAGAAAAGTTTGAGAGAGTTGGGTTTGTTCAGCCTGGAGAAGAGAAGGATCTGGAGACACCTAACAGCATCCTTCTAGGACTGAAAGGGAGAGTCCAGGAAAGCTGGAGAGAGACTTTTTACAAGAGCATGTGGTGACAAGACAAGGGGGAATGGCTTCAAACTGAAAGAGGGAAGATTTAGATTAGATATAAGAAAAGAAATTCTTTACTGTGAGGATAGTGAGGCACTGGCACAGATTGCACAGAGCAGTTGTGGATGCCCCGTCCCTGGAAGTGTTCAAGGCCAGGTTGGATGGAGTTCTGAGCAGCCTGGTCTAGTGGAAGTTGTCCCAGCCCATGGCCAGGGGTTTGGAACTTTAAGGTCCTTTCCAGCCCAAATCATTCTGTGATTCACTATTGTTAGCTGCTCACTGCCTCCTGTGCTAGGATCCTCAGTGCTTCAGATCAATTTCTATGAAGCTGAAGATTTATGAAATCTTTGGGATATTATGT
Source organism: Myiozetetes cayanensis (assembly GCF_022539395.1). Lineage (NCBI taxonomy): Eukaryota > Metazoa > Chordata > Aves > Passeriformes > Tyrannidae > Myiozetetes > Myiozetetes cayanensis. The sequence continues at coordinate 16,857,210 of NW_026087742.1, forward strand.
CTATGCAGTAATCAATTTTAAAAAAAAAATAAAAGAGTGGAAGGAAATATACAGAAGATGCAGCCAAGGGTTAAAATTAAGCATTAAGATGTTTTTGTGCCTCTTTTATCATATTTTTATACTAGATGAGAAACACATATATTGTATGAGAAAATAGACCAGGAAATTTGGAAAAGGTTTCATTGTGAATTTACATTGAAGTCCTGTGTGTAATATTTCTAGGGACCCTAAAGGAATAAGCTTTACATTTCTTTTACCCTCTCTTATGTATTTTAACTGTGTGCCTGAAGAGCTATAGAATTTAAAATACTGAGTAAAAAAGTAATTCAAATGCTTAGACAATGAAATACTAATTTAATCAGTATTTAAAGACACCTTGTGAGGCTAAGATATCCTATTCTCAGACTCAGAAATGAGTATGCGTCCAAGTAAGGTATAATGTCATGCACAAAATAATGTTTCAAGAGTGTTAAAAGACCGGAAAGTCAATACTTGGGGTGTAGCCTCTGCAGTAATGTAAATGAGATTTTTGCAATTTTAGGGTTTTTTTTCTATACTTAAACCCTCCTTCCTCTCCCCTGTCTGTGTCCTCTCTGTTAGGCTGTCTTGCATGTAAATGGTAAAATTTTCACATGACACCTTCAATAGCCATCTTAAATTTTGAAAAATGTGTATATCTCCCTGCAAACATAGTCTGAGATATAAGCATATAAAAAGAATTTGAAGCAAAATAAATTCACCTGACTAATTTCTGTCTGAAAAGCATTTCATCTCCATTTGCTCCTCTCCAGAAGACAGCTGGCTACAGGGAGGGAAGATAAACACCCCTGTCTTTACTTCTCAGCAAAATATCTCAACCATGACCGAGAGGGATTGCCTAGAGGCATGAGAGATGTGGTACAAAGTGTCTCTTCAATCTTTGTCTCTTCTGCAATCACCACTTAGTGCAAATTTATAGAATGAAGCATTTCACGAAGATGACTTTTCAGGTGAGAACTGGGCTGAGACCGATTCGCCTTTCTCAGCCCACTGGACAGGCATCTGTCAGGAGGTAACAATATTTGCTGGTTGTTGTGAACTAACAACGGGCTTGAACTGCATAATCTAATGTTTTATAGCTCTGCACCCACCGTCATGAAATCAAGAACCTTAAATTGTAAAAGCCATATTGTATTACAAATTTCTCTCCTACTCCATCAATGTGTTTCTCTCAACCAGGTGCTAAGAAAAATCTCCTCAGACCCCACTAACTGCAGCAGTTCCTCAGCTTTGGATACTTCTGAGCACAGACTTCTTTCTCTCCTCAGAACTGGGTTTTATATTCAGACTGTAGTTATGGCACACAGAAAAGACAGTTACAGTTAAGCCATGTCCACGGAAAGGCCTCATGCATCAGGCAAAACACTTCTGAAAGACTCAGATCATCATTAATACCTTCCTGCCGGGTTGTGGAGAAGACTACATTTGGGATACAGTGTAAGTTCTTGGCTTTCTGCAATCATGGAAGGTGAATTGTGAAACACAAAAGATGGAGAGGTGATTTGTGAGGAATGTCTCTCTTTGACAGGAGGCTGAAGGTCCTCTGTTTATATCACTAAATGTAGGAGGAAAGGAACAGAAAGGAGTGACATGAATAAAACCAGAGTTAAGTGAAAAGATTATGTACAAGAAACAAGAGACTTTTCGGTGGTTGTGAGTACATTTGGGCTGGAGCGCAGAATGTGATGTAAACTTGGTATGCCTTTCAGTGGTAATTCAGCAGATTTAAAAACAAACAAACAAACAAACCAAAATCTATGTAAAATAGAATAGGATGTATTTATGAGCAAGATTGTGTGGCAACCTTGTTTACAATAGCAGGAGACCAGATTTACTCACCTGAAAGTCTCGTTTCAGTCCTGTATTTTTACACACCATTAATATAGCCATCAAAAGTAAAAATCATATTTGGACAAATCCTGAAAGGTGTATTTAACTGCTAGTATCAAAGTCACTGGGAATGTGGAAAGCTAGTCTGCCCAGAAATTCATATAGTAGAAGGGTGTGTTTGATTATAGAGTATTATGCTACTGTAGGTGGGATAGTATTGAGCAGCTCACTTGTTAGGGTGGTGTCTCTGACATGGTTCAGATATGAACACCTTGATTGCCACTGGAAAGCAAGCCTGCAGGAATGCAGATGTGTGTTCTTGTCTGCAGAAGATAGAGAAGGATAATGTAAATGCATTTGATATAATGGGAACGGCAAATCTGTCTAAAATTCTGTCTAAAATTCTCAGCAAGGCAGCACTCCAGGAGCTTGATAAAAAGGAGGCAAAATAAACAAATCTGTTTTTACAATAGCTGCACATTGCAAGAGCTGAAGTTGTTGGAAAGAAGCTAGTGGAAGAAAATGATAAAGTATAAAAAAAGCGAGGTGATTGTGTTGTACTGATAGCATGATTGTGTTAAGGGGGTGATAAATAACCATGTTTTAGGTGGACGATCTGGTGAAGGATAGCAATACAGAAATTAAGAAAGAAAGGAAACAGACTTCTGCTTTAAGTGATGACAATCACAAATACTGATTTGTTTTTTAACTAAACATGCTATCTTCTCATTTATTTTAGATAGTAAGAAGCAACTCATTTGTCACATCAGATGATGAAATTAAGTTTTTTATTCCCTGCCTAAGTCTTCCATCTGGTAGCAATGTAAGTACAACACGATAATAAATACATTCTTACTAAAAGGTCTCTGACATCTCTCTACAGGGGCTCTGTCAGATAGAGTTCAAATTTTTATAATCTAGCTAAGTAAATTTTCTGGGTAGGATTAAAATCATAAGCTGTCATTCTTTCTTGCATAAGTACTACTTAACAATTTCTACAGTTATTTTGAGGCTTCGAGCACTACAAAATATGTCCTGTATGGGTTAAGACAAAGTTGGCAGGACCACCAGGTTGTAAGCAGCACCATGAAGCCAAGCTACAGACTGCTCACCAGTGGTGTACTGCTGATGGGCAGGGATCCTTCCCTGCTCTCTGGCACTGGTGAGGCTGCACCTGGAGCACCGTGCCCAGTTTGGGGCTTCTCAGTTGGAGAGACGCTGAGGAAGCGGATGGAGCCGGAGTCCAGCAGTGGGACACCATGCTGGTTGGGGCAGGAGCACAGGGAGTACAAGAGGCTGTGAGACGTGGGATTGTTCACTGTGGAGAAGGTAATTCTGAGCGGAGGCTCCCTCCCCTCAGAATTGCCTTCTCCGGGATGAACAATCCTGATTGCTGCCTAGTGGGAGTGTGTAGGGGAAACAGACTCTCTTCACAGACACAGTGACAGGATGAGAGAATGGATGCAAGCTGCAATGCAGGAAATACCCATTTGGAACTAGGGAAAATAAACTTGAGAAGGTTCAAGTATCACCATTGGAGATACTTAAAGTTTAACTGAGTAAGACCAGAGCAAACAGATTTCATTCTGAAGTTGGATCTGATCTCTTCAAAGTAGGTCCTACTCTGAGCAGAGAGGGTAGACTGGATAAACTTCAGAGGTCCCTTCTGTCATAAACTATTCTACCTTCCTGTGAAAATTGTTCATTCAGATATGGAGATATTTTCTCATAATTCAAATGGGTAAACTGAGGTAGCAGTTAAATAGGCTGCCTAAGGTAATAAAACTATTTACTGGCATCAGATTTAGTGGTATCATATGTGCTTTAAACCTTTCTTCTTCCTCATTTGAAATATGCCTTCACATGTTTTCATAGAATCTGTGTTTATCCTAACTTACTGGGACAATTTCTTTTAGCAGACTACTGATCCATGAGGTATTAACAATACTGAATATACAGTTACCTATGTGCTCTTTAGGCTTTTTTTTTTTTAGATTTGCCCTTGCATACTTTCATTTATCACAGTGAACAGGTGCCCATGTCAGGAAGATGTGACAGTTTCATTGCATGTGCGAATGAATACGCAAGGTTAACCACTGTCTTTAAGCAGACGAAAGAATGGCATGAATATCCATTCACGGATTCCAGATGACACCTAGTTTTTGTAAATTATTATTGTTCAGATAAATATGAGGGGAAAAAAATAAATTGATCTTATATACATACATATACATACATGCATATACATACACACACCAGACTGATTTATTAAAAAACACCAGCACATAGGAACTGGAAAATGTTGACTTTAGGGAGCTACTGGGGTAATTTGCATTCACTGTTCCTCAGCCAGGCTGTGTGCTGACACAGTTCCTGGAATGTTGGTCAGCTTCTGAGGAACAGGTGCCACAACCTGCTCTGGAGGTGCAGTTTAGTGCCTTATAAGTGTATGAAGATCATCTATACCAATTCAGTAAAACAGTAGGTCAGAGCATTCATGTGTAAAGGCTCCCTAAAGCCTTTAGTAAATGTAATTAATGGGCATGTTATCTGAATATAAGCTGATCATCATGTTCCTCTAAGTCCTGAAGATTTTGTTTTACTTCATACCCAATGTAACAATGCTAAATATTTCAAAACTTAAAGATGTAGCAGTGTATTTGGAAGTCCTACACTCCCTAAAGTCTGCTAAACTGAGGAGCTGGGTGTCTACACAGAAAGTCAGTCAGTATCTGTCTCGCCTCACTTCTATTTTTAATTGAAAAATTGTGACTCAAAGTGAAGATGAAAGAGTCAAATTGTAGTCTGTTTACCAGAAAGAAGCTCATGCTATTTATGACATTATAGTTTTCTTTAAAACACAAGAAAAAACTTCTGCTAAGCGCTTGTGTATGGCACAGCTGTAAATTCTTGTTTATCTGCTGTGCTGCAGTTTGTGTGTCTGTGTGTCTCGTCTTGTTGTGATTACTGAAGAGTGTTTTTTTCTTTATTTTTTGGAGCTCTACAATGCTGGCATTTATCAAGAGAAGACACACAACACAGCCTTGCATAAATAATGGCAGTGGGCCAAGTACAGCTGAGGTGGTTGCCAGCACAACTCCATTGAAGTCAAAGGAATTGCACCACGGGTGAGTTTGGCCGTTGGTTCAGGTCATGGAGGACTTTAACATGACAATTTTAAGTAATGCATCAGCTGTTTAAGGCAGTCAAGTCTGGGTTTGCTTCTTGGTTGAATACTGTATTTGAGCTATTTCAAATAAAGGAGCTGAACTTCTGCTCAATTGAGTGAATGGGGTTTTTGTTAGTAGACTGCTTTTGCAGTTTCTCTTCTCACTTAATCTGCTCTGAGTGCTAAATAACTCAGTTTCATAAGAGGTCATGACAATAGTTCTGGGGTCTAGTGAATTCCTGGGAAGATGCACTGTGCTGAATAATTTGTGGGGTTTGTGTTCTAATCCTGCACTTAATATACTGTATTTTAAGTGACAAGATGCTTCCTATTGCAAGCACTCTTTTGCTTTCTTTCACTAGAAACCTGTAAACAGCATCTGATTTTTAATGGTGCCTGGTTTGATTTGTCTTTGGCTGGCTCTTGTATGTATCCACTTGTAGTAATCAGCTTGGTAAATAAAGAACTAATGAATAAACAACTGCTATTGTGCAAGGACAGAATAGACTGTGCTAAGCATTTAGTAGCAGGGCAGGTCAGTAAATGTATAACAGACTTATAAACACAGTAAAAAGCCAGAGGGTTATCAGAGGAAGGCAATACAGATTTGGATATTAAATTTGGGGGTGTATGGATGAATGGCAACCTGATCCAGACCTCAGATTCATGTTGCTAAGTACTGCTGAGTAAGTGTTAAATAGCATTAAATAGAGGTGCCTGTCACTTGAAATTCATTAGAACTCAGGCCTGTGTTTAATCGATCATTGCTGGCCCATGATAGCATCACATTTTTTTCAGTAGTAGGTGTTTTTCTTAGAGTCAGGTGTCAGGGTCATGCAGTGAATTGAGAAATTGTGGGATATGTTTAAATCAAGTGGCCACGCAGATATGTCTCAGGACTTGAAGAGGTTAAGTGCCCACAAAAAGAAGCTAGTGAGTAAATTGAAGGATACCAATGACATTTCAGGGTTTTTTTTCTTTTTAAGTATCAGATTTTATGCCAATATTTCCAGGCTTTGCTGGTGGAGTAGAGAAGACAGGACTAAATTATCATTATAGTAAAACAAATTTTAGAAAACATTGCATGAAGAGAAGTTTAAAAAGCAGTCCAATGAACAGTTCAAGCTTGTGCAACTTTGTGTCATATTTTGCATTTCATAAAATAGTTTTGTCTCCTTGATTAGTGGAAAACCCTTAACAATTTTTGAAATAAAGTGTCATTTGAAATAATAAGTCATTTAAAACAATAAATTTGTTTACAAGTTTGTTGAGGCACATCCAAAATTTTTATTCTTGCTCATCAGTAGGCAAGTGTTATATATGATCTCGAAGAAGAATATCTGCCCCAAAAGTGGAGGTATAGCGAGTTTTTTCAGTCTAGTTAATCTTTAAGGATCAATAGATAGTTCTAGAAGAAATAATCTTAATGATATTATTGGAGAATTTAAGGTAAAAGTTTGAAGAAAATGAAGCCTCTTTCACATAAACAACAACAATTTCCAGAACTATTCTTTTTAAAAATCAAGTTGTTAAATAAGACAGACATTTTATTTATTAATTTAATAGTATAATTTTCTCAAACTTTTGCTATGAATATGGTCAATAGAGATATTTGGGGGAAAAACCCATGCAAAACAAACCTGCATTTCCTTTCATGTAAAGAGGAGTAAAAAGGTGATGAAATCAATGTGGTATTCTATTAGTATATAAGAAAACATTAAGGTTTAGTCCTGGGGAAAATGCATAGCTATTTCTGTTCATTTCCATAAATCAAACTGCCTTCACCCTGTATACTTCCAAGCCAAAAAAAGATCCAAGTGGCAGCCCCGGTGCTAGACAGGCTGTACATTGTACAGGCACGAGCTCCTCGGGTCTCACAGTAATATATGGCTACACTCAGCTTGCTTGTGAGCCACAGCCGGGAGCTACGACTTGCTCTCAGGTATAATTTGTTCCATTAGCTACTGCTAGCCCAACAAATCAGGCTGCTGGATAAAACTTAGCAAGATCTGTGTTGTCTCTTCCTTAGAGGCGAGTTTCACTGCAAGCAGTTGGTGTGTAAAGTATTCTTCCTACTTGGCTCCCTGATCTTTAGCAATAATGTGCTAGGGACAGCAGAGACAACTTTTAACCACCATGGCCTTGACAGGGGTTAAAACTAAAGCTACATAGATGACTGAGCAAAAAAGGTACCTGTTCCCTAGGGACAATTTTTAACGAGGTTTACCAAGTTAATTAATTTCTGAGTAATATAAATGCTTCATTGGAAAGTCAGCTCTGCCTTTATGAATAGGCAAATTACAGGGGAAAACACCCAATTATATGAACTGTATATAATCTGTCTGTGACAAACTGTAGTAGGCAAGACCTCCAACCAGAAGAAACTAGGTGGTCCTTTCTTTGGCTGAAGCTACTGTTGCCAATCTACTAAGCTAAACACACATTTCACAGCTTGTTGCTCCTTGAATACATTCAACTGAGTTCACTTTGTGTGCCAAGTACTTGTTCAGAATACACTGAACATAACATCTAGTTTTTCTGCCAAAATGGCCTCTGTCAAGCCTCCCTCCTGCATTTAGCGAGCTACAAAAGCTGTTCCTTGCTAGCGAATTCCAGTACCATCGGTGTTTTCCCTGAATTATTATAGTAAGTGCTCTTCTTTCATTGCTTTGTAATGTGAATGTTCAGTTCCCCAGTTTTCCAGAGGAGACAACAAGGCTATTGCTGCCTTGGCAAACAGAAGGCTTGGAAAGGATGCACAGACTAATACTTTGCTTGCCTTCTGTTGCCTCTCTTCTTTCATATACTCAGGTTTATGTCAAACAATTCATTAAAGCATGTTCTTAAAATCTTTCCAGGGAAGTGGGGAGATTCACTCTGCTTGTGTTACATGTGCTGCCTCAGAGCAGCTTCCTTTTCAGGCTAGTCTGCACCTGCTTGTCTGTCATCTCCCTGGACAGTCTGGAATTATACTTGCAAATAGAATTGTCAACTTTCGTAGGGATTTGAACACAGTGACATGCATGCTAATTCTCTTGTTACTTCTCAACCTCAGGCTAAATAACATTAATTTTTCTTGAATCATTCAGAGGAACACTCGGTACAGGGCATAAAATTGGATTTGGTCACTCAGGGTTAAAACAGTAAACACTTTTATTAATAACTTTCCATAGCAGGGTTACATGGTGCATGCAACAGGAGACATAATTTGGGGGTTCTAGTATAAATAAGAAAATTATGTAGCTCAGATAAGCCCTGTAAAACAAAGCCTCAGACTAGACTAGGGCCCAACAATTATATTAACTCTTTCATTGCAAATGTGATTCAAGTGTATATTTTGGCAGCAAGGAGCGATCTGAAATCATATGCTCATCCTTGCCAAAACTGTATTTCTGAGGTCTCTTTGTATTTGGGTGCCTAGCTCCAAAACTAAACCAGCAATTCACTAGTCATCAGTGGTTCCCACTGGTCAATTTTTTTAAAAAAGTATAAAGTCTTGGCCTACATTCCAAATATATACAGTGTGGTAGTTCATTAGAAGAAAAAAATCTCAACGTTTGTGTTCCCTCAACTCTGTACGTTTTGGTTTCATTTTTCCTGATGAATTGTGGAACTTGGGGCTGAGCCTTCTTCCAGCACACATGTATGTGCGGGTGGGAGGGCTGGGGGCCAGGAAAAGAAGTCCCTTCCTGTGAGGCACAGCAGTGCAATTCCTTTACTGAAATAGGCAGCAGAGGGTTTGGCTCCCCAAAACAGCGTCACCACCTCGAAATGGAAACTGCTACCCCGAATACAGAGCTATTGTGCAAGGGAGGATGGCTGAATGCACCCATAATCAGCTCCAGTGAGCCCAAGAGGAGTGTGATCGTTCCTTTGCAGGTGCCACTGAGCTTTTCTGGAGAAACAAATTCATTCTCATCTCCACCAGAGACTCACTTTACTTTCCCTTGTGCTGACGCTAATGGTGGGCTGGCTGGACTTTGGGAAGATAACTCAAGGAGTTAAAGCAGTAGAAAATTAACCCTACCAAGAAGAAATTAAATGGTCTTCTACTTAATAAGTGTTTGAGCCTCTGCAAGAAATGTAAGTCTATCCCATCTCAAGGAGAGCTTGCAGTTAAAATCTCCTCAGCTGTATTGTAAAAACTGATAATTTGAGATGCTCTTACGGGGTTTCCAGCTAGCAGGTTCAAATTTATTGGGTTCCTAGTCTATAAGCATCATAAAGAAAAGTTTGAGAGTCACATGATGGGCACTGCTTTGGCTGCTAGTAGTTACCTAGTCTGATTTTTTGAGTCTGAATGAGGCATGAAAGACAAATTTTGTTTATCAGCAACGTATAGATATCTGATCATGCTACAACCCTCACTCTTCTGCAGCCTCCCTCTCTCCTGTTTCCTGGGGATTTCTAATTTCTCCCGTTACTTCCCTTAACTTTTGCTCCCCTGTCCCTGTGGGGGAGGCACACTTGAGTTATGACTTTTAGAGCATCTTTTGAGTAATAAATTTTGATTAGGACAGCCCTGAAAACTCCCTGTGTGGCTTCTGCACGAGAGCAGTACATCGTGGCACCTTTGTACCTCTGTTATGGCTTAGATGTGGTGAAGCTGTAATAAACCAGATCCAGACTGTGGGGGAATGGTACACATTAATTTCTAATTTATAAAAACATTGCTATAGAAGGATATAAGGCTCCAAGTTTGCCTGGTCTATCTCAGCTGCCTCAGTTAGACTAATAGGATGGTACTTTGCCAGTGGGACTCTCCACAGGTTTTGCAAATGTCTGCTTTATAGTCTTGTCAAAAGCTGGTGAACCGATAAAATGAGCTTGCTTATGGCAAATTTACTGATGAGGAGAGCAGTTCTGCTTCAAGGAACTTCTTTTGTCTACATATTTCAAATCGAGAAAAACCTTATCACAAACAGAAAAAGTCAACATCTGATTTCACAGTAACTGTATTTTAGCCTATTGTATGAAAATATTATCAGAGGCATTCAATTAAAAGGAGGCAATTAAAAGTCATGCTCAGACATCCCATTTTGCATATACAGAGAGTAGAAGTCATCTCTTTGCTGATTGAACTGTCTTGAAGGTTGTAGCCCACTCTGAGCATCAGAGCTGTTTATGACCCTGGAGTAAAAGAGAGGTCAAACAGGTTTTTTAAGATACATTCCAAGAGGATTTTTTATCTCCTTCAGAAAAACTTTAATAAATTTATTGGAGAACACCAGGAATAAAAACAGTGCAGAAAGCTCAGTGCTCTTTGCCTATCACAGTGGAATCAGTTAAGCCACTATCAGAGAGTTACAAAGATCTGGAGGCCTTTCCCATGCTGGCAATACAGTTGTACCAGCTCATCCTACCACAGAATGAGGCTTGTTGCTGGCTCAGCTCCACTGTCTGTCCCAACCACATGTACAGAGATTTAGTCTGAGCTGTTTCACACAGGCACTTAGAAACATGAGTCTCAGCCATGGACACATAGCTCTTGTGTCACACAAAATGGTATGCACAGCAGACCAGTTTTCTCAACTGCAACTTCTTTTTTTCCCCTTCCTATTTTATTCTGTAGAATACAAGAAACTTGTGCTTTCACTTTTGAAAGAGCATTTTTATCTACCTCGATTTCGTGATATTTGAGGTATTTATATATTAGTGCTACATGTTGTGCTTACACATGTATTTATGTCTAGATACACTTATACACAGAAGACATGTAAAAGTTACTAGCGTGTATGAAAGCTTAAACTTTTTCTTTCTTTTTCTTTTTTTCCCCTTTCTTTTCCGTTTTAATATAAATTGTGATTTACATTGGAAATTATATCACTGTCATATTCATTGCCAGTGCACCTGACGTGACCTTTTGGTTGGGTGTGGGAACTATTGCCCCATATTATTTTCCTTTTTATATTGCATTTCTACCTTTCACATTAAGTAGTTCCAGGAGATCATGATTGCCACCATGTTCTGCAGTGCAGCTCTGTTTGACAGCAGGTATTATGCACGTGCTCATAAGCATTGCCAGCTCCATCTTTGAATTTAGGGCTAACTACTAGCTGGTTAAAATATATGTACATTAAATAGATATGCTCATGTTACCATACCTTGTCTCTTTCGCTCATGTTACCATATCTTGTCTCTTTTACCTGGTTTGTTTCTTCAGGTGTTGCCTTCTGCCCATGTTGCCCTTTCCCTTCAAGAGTACAAAGGCATCTGTGTATCAAGGAAGAGGGATTATATAATGAGTCCTGTTCCCTTGCGGAGAACTGAAGAAGGCCACTGTTCTTGCATGTCTCACAGGCTTTTTCTTTGACAAGTTATCAGATTTTCTTGATGTCATTACTTGTTCCTTGAAATGGAGATGTCTACTGGCTTCTTAATGAGTTTTTTGAATGACAGTCAGCATTGCTGCATCCAAAAGCTACAGATGTAAGTATTTACAATATCTGAATCAATATTAAGTAGACTCAGGAAGTAATTTGGGGTGGAGAAAGGTTTTCTCACTCTCATATACCAACACAGTTAGTTTCATTTTGTCTGGGGGCCTAGAATTATGTTTATGCTTAGATCTTCATATTCTTCACTTCAAAGCACTGATTTTACCAGTCCTAAGGACAGGTAACAGAGACAGCTTGTGGTGGCTTGATTCAGCCAATGGTGACCTTTGAACACAGGAAATGTCATGGTGAATTTTACTTTGAAATCTAGCTACAGGTAATGGAAACACTTGGAGTTTTTTGCTGTTTGCTAGAGCAAGAGTAAGCCTGTGACAAATTTAAGCCTTTCCTCTCTTCTCCTCTCACTTTGCTTTTTCCCCTCACCCCCTCCCTGAATTTGTACATGACAAGAAACAGTAATCTGTACTGCAAATTTCACATCAGTTATTGAGTATAGACCAGCGTTGGTGTCATGATTTGTGTCTTGCTTGAGTCAAAGTTGTGCAGACTGAAAACAAATTTCCCTTAACCGTATTAGCTGTGCCATCCTCCAGCAGCAACAACAAATAGCAGCAAATAAGAAACTTAACAATGTTTTTTTCACCCACTGATTCCCAGTTCCAGGTAGTTAGGTACTGTGAACTTGAAAGCAAAACATTTTGTCATGGTTTTCTGTCTTTCAGCTACCGACTAACATGCCTTCTTCATTGACAAAGGGGAGGGAAGAGATAAGGTTGTCACACATTGAGCAATTCTCTTATTTCTAACCCAAGGAGAGAGGCTTTTCAGAAGGCTGTACCAGTGCTTTAGGATGGAAAAGAGAAGGGTCGACCAGGTCACTGTCATCCTGGGGCAAAAGCTAGTGTTTGCAGAAAGCTTGGATAATTTGATCGCTGTGGTACTGGAAGGTTAATATGGTTCTCCAGGGCATTATTTCCCCGGGGCAGACAAAAATCAGCTGCTATATGGTCACCTTGACCTAATAACTCTACTGGACTTTCAGACAATTTTAAGAATGATGCTTATTCAGTGTTTAAATGTCTTTTTTTTTTTTTTTAATTACATGGAGGATCGAGATGTTAACTTCAAGAAAACTGAAAAGGAGCTAAATTGAAACTGCATCATTCAACCCTTTTTGAGCATGAAACTCTTAAAGGGTAAACAAGAAAATTTAAATAGACAAAGAGCACTATCCTCAAGCAGTGGCAGCTGCCTTAGAAAACAAAGGTGCTAGAGCCAGGGAAGAGTGAAAACTCCCTTATGCTCAGAAGGTAAATGATTAACCAGTGACATAGATTATAGCATGAGCAGGTTACCCTTCTCAGTAAAACCGTCTTTTTTTTCCAGAAATGGGGGCAAATGTGGAAAAAAAAGGAAATAAACCCATTGTGCCTTCGAGAGATAGCTCCCCAGGATCAAACATTGCCCTGCACGGACCTTTTCATGTGTTTATGAAACAGTATTTTATTTTGACAGCACAAATGAACTCAGCAGCTCAGTTGTTAACATGCCTGAGATTGGTAACATGCTTTCTGTGCTTCGCAATGTGATTACGTATTTTGTGTCTCTATACATGCATCTATATGTGTAAGTATCAAAACCTTATTCTTCTATTGCTGTGAATATCAGTTGGAGTTTTTTGCATTTACTTTAAGGAAGAAAGGGCAAATTCGTGTTTGTTACTGGGGAATGTTTCTTTGCTTAATGTGAGACCCTACGCATCACTCAGTGCTCCTGTGAAGGAAGAAGTGTCCCTAAAATCACACATAGGCAAAGGCAATTGAAAGAAACTCACTTTGTAAGGCTATGGTCTTTTCTTTATCCCACAGTGGATCTTCATTTCTTTTCTGCTCCAGGATCGTGTTACTAAAGGATATGTGTGAGACAGCAGGTCAAACTAGAAGAAATGTACCATTTAGATCTGAAAAGAGCCTTCAGCTACAATGGAGTCAACACTTCAGAATACAAGAAGAATTAATAACGCTGAATAGAATTTATCATTTCTTTGTAATTCAAACCAGAACAAGCCCAAAACTAAGGGGTGGAAGGGAAAATAAAATAATACATGTAAAGGTAAAAGAAGCATCAGGAAAGAGGACACAGAGGACAGAGGTGAGATAGTGTTGTACAGAAAAGCAAATATGCTTCTCTGCAAAGTACATGAGAAATGCCTTACAAAAACCACAAAAGCTTTAATGAGAATGGCTGCAGTATGGGGCCCGGTTAAGTGGGATGGGACATGGAAAGAAGATACAAACGCTCAAGAAGTTACTGCATGTTCTTAAACTTTATATGATTTTCCTTGTTGACATGGCGTTGTCAGAATTTTGATCTGATATGACTTAGTTTTTTCCCATTATTTATCTGTTTCATCTTGAGAGAGTTTTGTTTTACCATTTGTAAGAGTTGTTTGCAGAGGAGATTTTTTAGGCCAGTTTTGTTGTACTGGTAGTACCATTAAGAGTATCCCCAGCTTTTGGGAGCATCATGTGACTCTCTGCAAGTAACAACACTGTGGAGGCTGAAGGAGTTTGTATAGTGAACCATGGGAGTGAAGGAAATAAATCCGTGTGGCTTATTCCCTTTCTGCAGGTCTAGCAGAGAGAGCCAGGCAGATTCTTTCACCTTTTTTATGCCTCACTTTGTCCATCAGTTAAATGCTTCTCTTAAAGTTAAAATTATTTTAAAATCCTCAGGTAGTAAATGTAATGTATTCACATGCTAAACATAATTGAAGGCCATAGTCAGCACCATTGTAAAAAACACACCCCTTGATGACCTTTTCTCTTTCCAAATGCATAGCCATGCTCACTAGATTCACCCCAGCAAGGGGCTGTTAGGAGGGTATTTTCCAGAAGTCAGTCCAATTGGTTGGTAAATGCCTGGGATGCTGAGTGCTCCCTGCAGCCACTTAATACTGATGTTAGGGGTAAGATGCTTAAAAATGCATGGCAGATGGCTCACAGCAATGATGTGAGAGGATTTATCCTCCAGGAGACAACATTTTATTCCTGTTCTTTTGCTGGTGACTTTTGTCATATTGAGCAAGACAGCAAAAGCTAGGCAAGAATAAAATATGATGTCTTTCCCATGAACATTTCAAAACACACTTGAAAAGGTTTTTGTTTTGAAAATGAATTATTCAGTTTGCAGTGTTAAATGGAGAGATTTTATTCATTTGGATTGGAAATGGGAACCATTAATTTTATTATTTTTCTTTTCAAGGCTGGCTTTTTAGTCACTTGAAAAAATTAACTGGGGTGTAACTGTAATCTGCCTAGCATTTACTGAGTTGAAATGTGCATATATATATAGATATAGATACAGTAAATATATATGGATAAATTTATACAAATGTATATATAGGTAGGGGTATGAATGTCTGTAGCTATAAGAATTTGCTCGAAAACAAATGGGGATGACCCCAAGTTCAGTGTCTCTCTTTTGAGTGATTCTGAAGTATTAGAGAGAGCCTGGATTTATCAGGTGTGATAACCTTACCTTGCCATATATAAAGTTTCCATGGGTATCAGTGTCTCCTGTGACCTTTGATTAAGAGTGTTACAAGAGTTCAAATGGGAAGAAAAGATGTAAGAAGTCAAGTGGATAAATTGGAGAAGGCTCCTATATACCATGGCACACTATGACTCTCTCTCCCAAATATCAAGACGGTAACTATAAAAGCAGAACTGTGAAAACAGTCTTTCTGGTGGCATGATTCTAGTTCAGCTTAAATTTTCAACTGAAAGCAATAATTTTCCCTTCTGAGCTCTCTGGTGACAAAGGACAATTGTCATCTGTGTAGGCTGAACTTTCCACCTCACCTTAAAAGCTGGCAGTGCTTTAATAGATCAGACCAAAAAGTCCTTTCTTTCTGACAGACCTAGTGTAGAGTCCAGAGTGCAAATAACTTCTTTGCTGTTTGCATCATTTTATTAAGATTAGGAAAGCAGGTGCTCTCTCTGCAGTATGCCTTTCCATGCAAACGCATGAGTGGTCCCCTCATGTTTTTTCCTGAAGCAGCAGCCCCCTGCTGTGAGTGCAGTCACTCCTCTTTCACTCACGTATAGCTAGGGCATTCTGT
Organism: Myiozetetes cayanensis; assembly: GCF_022539395.1. Classification (NCBI taxonomy): domain Eukaryota; kingdom Metazoa; phylum Chordata; class Aves; order Passeriformes; family Tyrannidae; genus Myiozetetes; species Myiozetetes cayanensis. The sequence continues at coordinate 16,872,769 of NW_026087742.1, forward strand.
ACAGTCACCAGGTTCCACTTATTCCAGGTACCAAATTTGAGACACTTAAAAAATGAGTTCTCAGGGTGTTTTAATGTTGCATAGTACCGTGTTTGCTCAGAGTGGATTCACCTTTAATGTCAGCAGGACTTTGACATTCTCAACAGTTTCAAATATCAAACCTGAGGTACACGGAAAACGGGTTATTTCAATTTTTGTAAGTGTCAGTGAAAAGCTGTGCTTTAGGCAAATGATCTACCATCATAGTTAAACTCATGCCAGCAGAGCCCTGGTGTTGCAATATAATAGGGTAAACCATGATGCTGGTCCTTCTGTCATCTTGGAGCACACCCAAACCAACGTGCCATTCAGGGAGAACATCCTACTCCTGATGTAACACCGTACGGAGCAATCTGAGCCTGAGTCACCCATTTGTTGACATCTGCATCTTCCTGTTTCGGAAACAGGCTGAACAAAGTTTAGCTGTCTAGGCGATTCCACATAGGATTCTGAAAAACAACAGGCAAATGCCAGTTTAGAGTGACTTCTCCAGCTGGGATATATGACCTCACAGTGAAGTAAAAAGTCTGAGGGCAGCTTAAACAGGAAGACAAATCCACTGAGTTCAGAACTGAAAGGTGTAAAACCACCTGGAATTAGCATGATTCTTTTATATTAAAACCTGAATGATCAAAACAAATGGAAATTTTGCCACTCAAAAGAATTGAGAAACTGATCTCTGTGAGAAACAAGAAAAAAACAACTGCCTACATTTTTAGCACAAATGGCACATGAATAAGAACATCAAAAAGAGCTGTGTATCCTTTACAGTTCAAATACACAGTGAGCTTAGTAAAAATAAATGTGTTAAGGGTTGAAACTGGATTAGAGAAATGTGAAAAAGGCATGCATTTCTCAAATTCTTTAAATTTTTTTTTTTTTACTCATGGTATTAGGTTATTTTACATCCCTCTGATATATTCCCTGTGAAATTCAGTTGTTCCCTGGTCAAGAAGAGGATTCTCCAAATTTCAGGAAAAACTTGGGTTTACTGGAGTCATTAGCACATGAGTCAACTAGGAAAGGGGCTTCCTAGGTAGAATCATTGTGTGATTACACTGGGAATGGAATGTGCCCTTATAGTGAACAGCGACTTAAAACCCTGAAGATAATAATGCACAGGGGGCTCTGATGGCCAGGTGAAAAACCAGAGTCTGTGTCCTGAGCCTGGCATCTCAGTGCCAAAGGCCTTGTGGGATGGGGGAGCAGGACTTTGCACTTGGGTGGCTGAGGAGTGCTCTTGGGTTTTTTTAGTCCAGGTTTAGTGATGGAGTGGTAAAAAGCAGTATGAAGTAGAGGTAGGAACAGTAACATCTTAAAACAGCAGATCTATTGGAGAGGGTGGTGAAGATCTCATGGTTTGGCCCATCAGCTTTAGGAAAATGAAAAGAGGGAACAGTACAAGAAAAAGGATTTTGCACAAACCTTTTGTGGCTAACTATGTATAAATATGGAAAGACGTATTTTTGAAAAAAAAAAAGGGAGAGGGTGTTTTTTTTAATCATTGGTAATGTTTAAACTATTTTCTAGTTTGGGATGTCCAGGTGATTAAACATCCATTTTCTAATTAAGAAGAAGACGAATTCCCTAACTGATTATGAAAGTGTACTCCAGAAGCAGACTGTGAGGCTCTGTTTCCCCATATAAGGCAATAATTTAAGATGCTAGATTTACGTTCCTTTAGCACTTGGGAGCATTAAAACCTGCAGTAATATAAAGGGTTTTCAATGAAAAAAATTACTCTGCACTCTGTTCCATAGGCTGGTACTGCCCAAGTTTGCAAGCCTGTATGTACAATGCGTGTGATATCTCTTCATCCGAGTTTATTGTGAGGAATTTTGAATGCTGCACCTGAATGATCCCAAGCATCCAGAGGAAGCTGAAGTACTTGTAGGTTCCTAATTTGGGAGAAAACGTTAAAACAGAGAAGAGGTTGGTAGTTTTTATAAGTGGTGACCACATATACAGCTTAATAACACCGTACCTCTCAGAAAATGCCTTATAATCTCTAGAGAAATTAGGAATTAAAAGTTCTTAAAATTAAGTCTATTTCTTTTTAATTTACTTTTTGATTTCTTCTTCACAATTAAGGACTGCTGTGAAACTCTCCTTGGCTACCTCTTCCCCAGCAGACCAGGAACTGTTCTGGGGGATCTGAAGGAAAGCTTTCTGGTTTTAGCTAGGCAAGCCTTTGTCTTCCCTTCATTGATGCATTTCTGTGGGACACCCGTCTGTCTTGGCACTTTCAGGAAGTGAAGCAATTAAGGGACATTAGAATAAAGAGAAAAAAAAAAAAGGCAAACCCCAAACATTTAACTCTATGCCCCGTTAAACTTCTGGCAATTACATGTTCAAGACCATTGTCCCCTTGCTTCCATTTTCCTTCCCATGCACAACCACGTGTGTCTGTAGGCTGCGAAGTGCTGTGTTTTCACAGACTGTTATGGTCTGTGGTTCTTCTGACTGCCCATAGATACTTTTGAAAATGAGAACTACTCTGTTGCAATGAAAATTAATGATATTCTAAAAAATAAGACTGACCCGTCTGAGTTGAAATTAGGTACTAGGAAGGCCAGGACAAAAGGAGTGGAGAGATGAGGAGAGGTCCAATGATGAAACAGTTACTGTGCCCAGGGGCCCACTGATCCCAGTGGAGTTGTGGGTCAAGGCAGGATTGCTCACTTTTGACTAGCTTAGAAATCATGTAGAAAACAAAAACCTTATTTGAAAGCAACTCCCTCTGTAAGCTTGGAGACCGCAGGCTATGCTAGGGAGAGGGGGAGTCGAGAGATGAAAAGAGATTTGGACTTCTAATTGAGAGGAGGAGAAATATTTTAGCACTGAGTAGGCCTGAGATATAATTATTTTGCCACCTTTTTTTTTTTTTTTTTTAGTTTTAATAGACATTTCTGAAAGAAAAAAAGCAAGCAGACAGATAGATGACAAATACCTGGCCATATTGGCTGGCTGAGGAAGCAGGAGCAGAGCATGAAGGGCAGCCAGTATGGGGGTGGAGGAGAGAGTGGAAGCGAGGGATAGGGAGCGAGTGGAAGGGGCAGGGAGCAGCTCACCTGCAGGGCTAGCAGCACCTGGAGCTCTGCTGTGCTACCTGGCAAATCCTGCCAGCTCTGCCAGAGAGCAGAGCGTTACTGTGCCATTCTGTCACTGGGGCAGAAGGCAGGCAACCTCCTCCTGCCTCAGCACTAGCTCCACCAGAAAAATAAAGGTCTTGAAAATTTTTGATAATTAGGTACTGCAACTTAATCATACGCCTTGCTTACGTATTTCTGCTTTTCATAAAATCCTGATTCTTGAATGATTCCTGCATGCAGAAAAATGAGCTGATTAAGCAATAAAAAGGTCAGTGTAATTTTAATCTGTTCCTGAGTGAGGATAGGACTGATGTTTTATACTGAACTCTTTCCATTCAAACCCAGTCCTTTACACTGCAGTTAATTCCTTGCAGAATATCTTCACTCATGTCTTAAAAATAGATGGAAAGTTTAAGTTTATATAGCAAGTTAACAAGAGTTACAGACCCCATGGCTTTGCATATCACACTTACTTGCACTACTTTGAAATTTAACAGGTTACAGTTGAAATATCTCACTGAGCCTTCACCAAAAGCCTCTGTAGGCTTCCTGCTGTGACTCTTGATGAGCAGGTAAGGATCTAAGCTGGTGTCCTTTCTTAGTTTGAACAGGTTTTAAATCTGTTCTGACAATCATGTTTTTCCTTACTGGGTAAACTGAGGCATAAATCTGGGAAAACCTTTTACACAAAAGGTAATTTTCTCCGTTAGAAAAGATTGCTTGAGAGTATGTCATGTTCTCCCAGCAGGCACTATCAAAGGGCGATGTCTGCCTCCTCACAGGAAGCACAAAATACAGTGTTAGACCTCAGCTGCCTGAAAGCTTAGGCTAAGGAAAGGGAAAATAATCACAAAGTACCTTTTTAAATGTTGCATTGGCACTTGCTGGAAAGCAAAGAACAACCCTGTCCTGCAGAGTTGACATTTGAGGAATATGTTTTGTTGGTTTTCAGTGGTTTTTGTGGTAAAAATGTCTTCCTCTGCTCTGATGGTGTGTTTTCTAAATACCTGCCAATTCTCAGGGTATCTACACCCTTCCCACCTGCTTCTTAACCTTCATGCTGAGAGCTCAAATCTTCAAAAGCACATTTGGGTATTTAGCTTGAGGTATCTTTTCAGGTGGTCTGCAATTTAAGATGCTGTTGGAAAGGCAGACCTTTTCAGTTTGGCAAACCCCATTTGACTACGGGATGCAAATACCACCTGGGGTGAATTTTTTCGTCCCACCTCCGTATTTGAAACTCTGGCACCCAAATGGCTCTTATCTGTTTCCCTTGAGTCTCCATATTTCTATATGCAGTAGTGCCATGTAAGCAGTGTATTGGCTAGGCAGAAATTTCTTCCCTAGGCTATATTTGTAGGTATAATAACTTGGCTTGGGAGAGTCCTCTTATTTCCTTGTTGCCCCAAACAGTGAATCTCACTCTGCACTGCAACTGATGCTTTTCTTCAAAAGTGAGATCACCTTGAGAGTAAAAGAGACATTGGAAAGAAAGAAGCAAACAGGGAGGTGAAAGCCCCGGTAAGCAGTCAGTGCTGCTGCTGCCTCCATATCCCTGGGGTACTTTCTGCCTATCATTAATGCAAGACCTGCCCTGCTCTGAAAACGCAATAACTGCAGTTGTGTTAAACACAGACAATGTGCTTGTTTTCCTGCTAACTCAACGTGCACAGGTACTGAGTTCATGTCTGTTTGTTTACTAGCACTGAGTGGGTTTGGGCGTGTGGCCACATACCTTTTGACACTCAGAAGCATCGGCATGATCCTTGAAATGCCAGAGAGCGGGGCTGCAGAACAAATAGCAAGGTGAGTTTAATTAGCTCATGCATCACTACTGCAATGCTAACGTCTTTACCTGTAGAGTTGGTCTTCTGATTTCAGTAGTTAAAAATGTATTTTTGCTTAGTTCATAATTTATTTTATGTTTTAATATTTCATTTATGGTTATTTTTTTGTTTATTTTATTTCACACTGGGAAATACTGCAATCCTTACAGGACTGCACAGTAAATAAATAAGTATCATAAAAATTATGTGAAAAATATTGGTCTCTACTGTGACTTTGTCTTTATTAATAATACTAGCTAGAGTGCAGTCATTAGGGTACATATATACATGTGTTGAGTATAAACCAGGTGTGTGGGAGAGAACTTTGGAAAGGACTTGACATTTGTGCAGTTATTTGCATGAATATCAATGGCAAAGCTTTTGACTTTCATGGGAGCAGAGTTTGGCTGCTGTTAGTAGCTTTTTTTTTTTTAATCCTTTAAAAGAGAATGGAACCAATTTCACGCTGGCTATTCCCAAATGCATCAAAATAGCTAGTGTTTAGGGCCTTTTCACTCCCTGACCTCCTTGCTGAGAGCACCAATGTCTGCCTGCCCATTTGGAACTACTTTGAAATCACCAATGTATTAAGGGAGACTTGAGAAAAATCTTCATTATTTTAGAGGACTTTACACTGGTGTCTGGCTGTACAGAAAAAGAAGTCTCCTACTCTGAAGAGCTCACAGCCTAAGCAGGCGTGATGGCAACAAGTGGAGTTGACAAAGTAAAATGCCAAAGCTAAGAGGTAAAAGAGGAAGTGGATAACTGAGACAATTGGTAAAACTGTGCACCTGTCAAATTAATCTTCATATTTCTTAGAAAAACCCTATGCCTGCACACACAGTTGACATCTTTCATGGGCTGATTTTCTGGCAATTAATGGAGAAAATGTCACAGCAACAAGGAAAAACTGAGGAGGGAGGGATAAGGAAGGGTTAATACAAGAGTGTTTGCAGGGCAGATAAGTTAAGCAAGACCATCAGAGGAGAGGAAAACCAGAGAACAGTGCATGGAAGGGAGAAAAGGGGCAGTTACAGAGAACTCCTGTATGAAGACACTGGTGCTGCAAAACCTGGAATACTGAAAATGCTCAGACAGATTTGGACCAAGTTATTTCCTTTATACAACCTTCGCTGTAGATATTTCTACTAGGACAGTATTTGTTGTCTGGTCTTACAATTCTCCAAAGTGGCTGTTGCTGTAACCTGACAGATAAAACAGAAAACAAAAAAAGAACTTCCTAGGATTCCTTTTCTAGTATCTAGGTATTGATGTGACCTTATGGTGTCTGACTGCCCTCGTGATTGTGTCACTGATATCACTGATGTATTTTGCTCCGCCCAGGGGTTGTGGCTGAGGAACCTAAGCTGTCTGGGTGGGCTCCTGTCAACCACAAAATTCATTCCCCTGGTCTCAGAAAAGCACAAATTAGAAAAAGTGGTGAATGGCTTGTGGCTCCCAGCCCTTGCCTAAATATTAGGAGTTACTAATTTATAGATCTGTGACTAGTTTCAGATTTGCTTTCTCTTTCTGGCACAATCTTCTCTGGTAGAGTACATGCACACTTCATCCTTTACCTTGCATGTTCCCAGGGCACCTTTCCAAAGCAAAAACAATCTTGTTATCATTGCACAGATGGGAAATGAACCTACAGAAAAGCCTCAGCAGTTTTCTCAGATCCATAGAGAAAATCTGCAGATGAGTGTTGCCTTGAAAACACATTGCTGTAGGCACAGTGACCAGATGTGGAAGGCTGCTTACATACGAAGAGGTCTTTGTCAAGTATCTTCCTGCAGGCTGCTCTGTTGGTTGCTACTGGACCAGCACAGGTGCTTGTAAAGCAGAATTGTTGGAACAGGGTAGGAGGAAACAGTAGAATTAAAAATATTGTGTCTGCATCACAATTCGTTACTGAAGTCTCCAGTCTCTTATTAAAAACTGACAAGGTACAATTAGATAAACCATCCAGATGTCATATGTTTTCTGGTCTGGCACCTAGAAATCTTTAATTTGAACAAAAAGTTTGTCAAACTGAATTTTCAAGGATGTGAAATTCACAACTTCTCACAATGTTTCAACTATTTTTTTATTGTTTTGTTGTTTTGTTTTTGTTTTACTTTCTGCAGTTATCCTGTTAGGGTTTTTGTCTTTTTTAGATCCCTATTTGCCATAAAATTTTCTCAAGAGCTTCATTCGGTGGACAGGCCTTCTATTAAATGTATCCCTGTATTTGATGAGATACATTTGCACTTGGAAAAGTTTTTCTGTCTCCTGTGCAATTCTAAGCTGTATCTATTGCAGTGACCGATGCTGGTCATGACTGACTCCGTAGTTCAAGTCAATCTGTAACTGGGAGGTATTTCTTGTCCCTGGCTGAGGCAGATGAGGAGTCCCCAGGCCCAACACTGAAGCTGAGTCATCTTTAGCCTTGCAGTGCTTTACTTCAGAACAAAGGTTAACTTTTTTGCTAAAGAATCAGTTGGGTATAGAGACTCTCAGAGTGGCTACTTGACCAGAGAGGAAGATAAACTTCAGATCTCTGAAATTATTGTTAAACAGACTGTGTGTTTGCAGGTATTTTGAAGGGAGAAAAGGATGTGGCTTGATCAAGCAAAAGTTGTATTTCAATAATCTTTTAACAGTTTCAGTTTTCCACCATACACACTTCCTTTTCACATTTATGTTGTTAATGTCTTAATCAGCTTTTACTTTAGGACTGGGAAATCTGGTATATATACTTTCAGTAAAAAAATATGCACAGGCATAGTCCCTTGGCTATAAAAGCTTTTTTTTTAAGAAGTCTATTTATCGTAAAATTACTGACCAGCTCTACTTCCCCCTCCTCCCTCTATGCATTCAGCTAGCCCCAAACACATTTCTGAGACAAGGAATTTTCTTTGCTGCTTCTTTTAATTTAATGTTGATGTCTTTCAGCAAAATATACTCTGGCAGAAGGGCAGAAACTGTAGAGTGAGATTGGAAGTGTCTTGAGTTGGTCAGATGTGATAACAGTGTCTTTGACTCAGGGGAGAATTGTGTGGAAGTGACTCAAATGTGCTGATTTGTTCTGAATTTAGCAAAGAACCTGGCCAGGCATTACACACTGAGCAAAAACAGTCCAAACACTACCAGAGTAACCATCTTGAATGCAAAAGAAACTGAGACAGACAGCAATGTACAGCTGCCCACGTCCAGATTTAGCAGAGTGGTACCTTCTCCCATCATAGCACCATTTGCCCTGGGAAGAGCCATTCCTTTACTGAAAACATATCTGCAGTGCATAAAATCAGTCTGAAAAGATATGACCTTATCAAAATAAAGCCTGGTATTAGAGATTAAATTTTAATAGGACCCTCATTTTTTCAAGCAAACCAGATCAAAAGTTTGCCCTTTTATTATAGCAGTAACTCCAGTTATGAAAGGTGTAATTAAAGGCATGTCAGTGGTCCAAATAGTGCTCATGTGGTAGATTATCAAGACCTTTCACTAATGGACTGGGAGTAAAATAACTTCCTAAGGTATTTCTCCTTTCATCTCCCTCCCAACACGAACCAACTTTGCTCTCAAACAAAGTGGTGCTTTTGGTGTTTATCAAAGGTTTATTATCATGTATACCTGCACAAGCTGGAATGGGAAGGTCAATACCCATTTTCAACTGAGTACAGGAATCAGCAGATGGCGACTGTGTGAGTCTGGCCTTTCAAACGGCCTTTCACCATTGACTTAATTTGAGACAGTGAAAGTTGCTTGCTAAGGTATCTCTTATTAGGGAAATAGTGTACCCCATAACAACCTGCAGAGATGAAGCTGGATATTCTTGATGTTGTGCCTGAAACAATTTACTAAGGGTAGAAATATTACATTATTTCATTTCTGGAGGAGGAATTACACATACTGGAGGAAAATATTTCATTTCCCGTTTTGGATTGTGACCTAGTTGTGTCTGATTATTAGTGCTGGTTTTGTTTTGGTTTTTTTTAAATAAAAATCTTCACATATTTCTTTGGCTTCTCCTGTTCAATAAGCTTTGATTCAAAATTTTCATTCTAACAAAGTGGTCCTTCCTCAAAGTCTTTAAGTAATACCATATAACTATTTAGACTGTCTTTTCATGAAGACCAAATTGTGTGATGTCTTATCCAGTTCTCTCTTAGAATTATTCTGATGTCTCATGTTCTCTTCTTGGCTTGCAATAAGCTATCATACTTTTGAATGGGAATCTCCAGGGAAGTGTCTCAGCAAAAGCTGCCAACTCAGTAGCTGATGTGCTTGAAACAAATATTTCTGGAGTTACCAAAACTGACAAGAGTTGTGCAAGTGGTAAGGGATTAGACAAAGAATTTCAGGGGAACTTGAGAAATTCTGTTTCACTCTTCAATGATTTGCTTCTGTCTTGATTTAGAAGGTCATCTTACTTTCCTTGCAGTGATAGTTAAAGCGAGATCTTAGCCACAGAAAGGTCTCTCATCTGTCACATCTTGGAGTGTGCAACACTAGAGGTGGAAGATCAAGAATTACTTGGATAAAGATGTCTCACAAATCCTTCTGTCATGTCTTTGTAGGCAGTTGTCAGGTTCGCTTAGCAGCCAATGCTTTTCAAAGATCAATCTTTCACTAATTCAGAGAAATGCTTAAAAAAATTAAGAAGCATCTTCCAGTTATTTAGTAGGTTGGCTGTGGTAAAGTTAGTGGGAAAAATATTTGGCATTTTAAGAGTCTTCAAAAGACTCTAGAGAGAAATGGGTTTAATTCTTCCCAAGCCATATTGATTCTTAAATCACGCTCAGATTGGATTGATCTGTTTAGAATGAAGGTTTGTCACTATAGACAATTTAAAAATGTCAGAGAACCAGTGAAAAAGAGTGAGAAAATAGAGAAATATAGAGAAAACCTCATCAGTTTTTAAAAACGTTGTCTTTCTTTTTTGTACTGACTGGGCTTTGTTTGGTATTTTTATAAATTGATTATCTGCATTTGTTTGGAAAAAGATATTTCATGAGCCTGCTAGAGCTGCTGAGCAGCAGAGGGGAAAGATTCCCAGTTACCACCACCAAGCCAGGTCTTCGTGGCAGCTGCTGGAAGATCACTTTAATCCAGATGCAGGAAAAGTGACTTACTCCCTTTATTAGAGAAATAAACCCTCAATATGTTCAGCTCATGACCTACAGCAATCTGACAGGGCTGGAACAGTGCACTCCACTAGAGAGGGCTACAGCAGTTTCTTTTTAAAGGTTGTCTCTTTGGCAACGTTGGGTTTACTGGGATTTACAGGCTGTGGTGGCTGCCTTGATATTTCTCTGTGACCCTTTAGGACAAAGGATTATGTTTTAGCCCTTTTCAAAGTCTTTTCTTCTTCTCTCTCTCTCTTTCCCAACAACACACTCAGTCACGACGTGTGATGTTTTCCTACATACCTACAGAAATAGCGCTGATTGCTGTTAACATCCTGACATTTCTGAAATGATCAGTCAACCTTTCCGTGTTTCTGCTTGCAGGACTAACTAAGTGGGACTTTGGCCTTTCTCCTGAGGAGACCTGTCTTCTGGCTACTTTGAATTAGGAGAGGGATACACACCACATAAGGATTAGGAGAGAAATTCCTTCATGCAGGAGTGCCTGAAGAACTGTGCCAGTGAAACAGATGGCAAAAGCAAACAGCCTGTGAAGAACGCAGAGCGAGGGGAGAATCAAGGGTAATGTCAACAGGGGGGTTGCAAATCGGTCTAGAAGGACATTTCCAGTCTTCTTGCAAGACTATTTGTAAAACAAAAACAAAGGGAGGGTGTGAGGAGATGGAGAGAAATCAGGAGCAGAGACTGGGTCGTGCTTCAGGTGCAGACACCAGCAGGCAAAGCAAAGGAACCATCCAGAGCACCTGCAGCTGGATGGAGGAAACTGAGAGGGTGGGTGTGCAAATATGCAGACTGAAGTAATTGATGTGCACCTCATGCTTCAAAGGGCTGGTGTAGACCACAGAGAACTGTCACCATCATCAGGCTCTTGTGACTTGTGTGTTAACTATGCAGAGTTCCTAGTTGAAAAAATAAGTAGAATGCACAAACTCTTTGTGTTTTAAACAAATCAACAACACATTGGCATAGCCTGAAGATGCATCACTGGCCTGTTTAAGGATTTTGGGTACGAGGAACTGCAAAGAACGGCTCTTCCGTAGCAGTCTTCTCTTTTCATGACTTCAGACTGAGCTTACAGCAGTCACTTCCAGAAGAGCTGCTGCTGTCCAACAGAACCTGGTGATGGTATTGAATCATTTGGCTGTGCAATTGTTTATAGCAGAATCTCTCAGCAGTACAGGATTAGGAAAATAAACTGATGAAAGATGGGGGGAAAATCAAGCCCTGATTTCACAGTCAGCCAAGATTCCCTGGTTTCTCTTCTTTCCTCAGACCATATGGTAATGAGATTATTTTATTATCCCAGTGCAAATGTTGAACATGGAGAGGGTTGGAAAGACTACCTCTGAGTTTTCTGGAAAGGCAGATGGGATTTATTCATTAAAAAGTTCATATTTTTATTACTATTGTATTTTTCTCATCAGAACAATCAGACTTTGTTCTAAAACCACATTTCTTTAGAGGAAAACCCTCCCTAGGACATTGAAATGGTGATTTTTATGTCTGTTCATTAGGATTTATTAATTTCATTTCACTTTCAGCTGTTGAGGAGACTTGAAAATCCAAGGCAGGCTCCTTCATGCGGTTGCAGTGCTGGTGACCCGAGGCAGCAGTGTGAGTGCTCCCTCTAGTGAGCTCTGCCCGAGGAGGAGACCTGGGATCAGGCTGGCTGGTGCTGCCGGGCAGCTCCCAGGGCTTCAGCCACAAAGTGTTTTCTTTCCACAGGTAAAATTCATACAAATTCTGCTGTTCAGTCTGCGGAATCTGCTTACACAGGCTGAGTAGGGGAATTAGGAGGCGTCTTCTAGGTCGACCACTGTTTTTTCTGGGCAGCTCATTGTGCTCTGACTATTCTACACTTGTGTACAGTGTTTCTGAAAATCCTTTTCAGCTCACTAAGACAACTCTTTAAACCTTCTTTCAACGAATATCAAGTTTACAATAAGGAGGAAGAGAGCACTGATTTCATACCAGTGAAACACCTTAAGACTCTCAGGTAGAAGGAAATCTTGGTGGAAAATGGTCCCCTGAAAGAAACTGGTGAGTGATGGAACACACTGCCAGCACAGCACAACTATGATGTCAGATTGTTCACATGTAGCCTACAGCTCTACCCATTTGATCATATTAACTCTGTAGTAATGTTTACTTAGTATATTAATGTTGAAGGGGGAGAGTTTAGAGAACAGAGTCCAAAATCCAGTTTTTACTGTGCATTTCTGTATTTGGGTGGTGTGGAGATAAGCATATCCTCTTAAGGAGAATCTAGGATATATATCACATATCAAGTAAGAATTCAAATGAGAAGTAATTAAAACCTGCATGCTATATTTCAGATGTGGTTCCCTCTCTGCTCTTGGTCAGTAGGAAGGGTACAAACGAGAAGAAGAGGAAGTAAGTTTTAGTTTTGTCCTAGTTTATCCTCCAGCCTTAAAAACACAAAACATAAAAGAAGAAGTTCAAATTATTTAAGAGCCCTATGTGATTATTCACAGGGCAAGTGATAACAGGGTCTGGGTTTGCATTGGAAGGATAAGGATTTTGCTGAAATGGTTTCTTTCACCTCTTGGACAGAAAGGTATTTCTGGTTGTTCTCATAGTAAACTCCACTCTTGAATAGGATAGTATGAGAAATACAGGCATAAGAGGAAAAGGAGTGAAATATTTGTTTGGAAAGTCTTACAAAACCCACTGGGAAATCTGGAGTTGGATAAACAAATTACGAGTTTAAGTCAGGGAAGTAGAACATGACTTTTATTTGAAACATATCAATGATGAAGCTGTTTCATAATGCACCCAAATCATTAAACCCCCAACGCATCTTGAGCTGTGAGCTGGAGGCAAACCAGTAGATTGCACTGCCTTCCCTTTTGGCTTCTGAAAAGGGCAAAAATTGTGTAGCCTGCAGGGGAAACAGCAGTCTTGGCAGCTCTGCCTCAGCCTACTTCTGTTCCAACTGTGGTGAATGGAGAAGATGTTGACCTCTAAGCACAAATTGTCCATTCATCATGATTTGATGGAAGTATCTGAAGGTAAAATGCAACTTTCATCTACTTAAAAAAAAAAACCACCACCACAAACCCAAAACAACCAACCAACCAAAACAAAAACAAAACAACAGCAACAACAAATGAAACCCAAACCATGAATTTTCATTCATCTCTCTGTCTTTAACATAAAATGTTTGAAGTAGTTTGTGATTTGTCTAAATATGCATATATGTTTCTATCCTTATTTAAGGTCTACAAAGCACTTTGGTATGGACATACTTTCAGTTCTTGTTACTGGAGATCAGACAGAACCTTTATTAATATTATTATTGTTTATTGATATTAATTATTTGTTAATATTGAAGATTATGAAATTCTTGTGATCACTGGACTGTTTTTTTGTTAAGAGTAAAATGTGTGTCACGCTCTATTAGTTTCTTTACACCTACTGTTTCTTTACACAAATTCTCCTGCTTTATACAAAATCAAGCGTTTAGTAAACCCCCAAGTCTTCTGTACTATCCTTAGTCAGAAATAATTTACAAACAAAAAAATTGTGAAAAGAAAGCCCAAAAACTTACTAGGCAAAACTCCTCCCAATTTCACTAGACATATCAGTCATGTACTAGATAACTTGACTCTGAGAACTTTTTTCAACCTGCCCCATCTTTACTGGCATGAAGATTCACAAAACAAGGTTGGAACTCATTGTGTTCCCATCTCAGAAATCTTTATTCATATGCAGAGGTACCTGAATGAATGGCATTACAGCTGAGTATAAAGACTTCATGATTCCTACGGCTGACAATGCTGCCACAGAAGAAACTCGGCTTATCCATGGAAACCAAATGTTCTCTAGAAGAACTCCCTCCTTCCCCACCCCCTTTTGGCCATACAAGGACTAATTGTAGTGTCAGCTGCCACAGGAATGTGAGGCATGTATCTGGTGTATCAAAAGAATAGCAACTGCTGTCAGCAGCATTCCTGTTCTCCATCCACGATTGATGGCACAGGGAGCAGTTTACACAATCTTTGTCCTGCTTACAGGGGGGGGGGGGGGAAGATTTTTAGATTTTTTAAAAAGCTTTATTTCAAATATACATATATACACACATATATGTAAAATACACTTACTTTTTGGAAGAAATATAGTATTTTTGTTTACCCACTCCTGGCTACATTCTTTAAGCATGTGAGAAACTACAGATATTTGGGGTTACAATGGTGCTATTTGCTTTTTAGTAACAGTAGCTTGAATTTTCTTCTCAGTAACAATGTGAAAGTTCTGGTCCGCTAAATGGAAGACGATTACTGCATTGGGAGTAGGAATATTTTCACTGCTTCCTCAGCTGAAGGACCACTCTTTGAAGTGTAGTAAGCTGGGCATTAGTCTAGCATTTTATCTCAATTCTCATATCAAAGCTGGCATTAACTTGTAAGATAGTTGCGTGTCTGGAAGGCCACCAAAATTGGGCCCTAAAGCTCCAACCCAGCTGCAAACCAAGACAGTGGTATAAATTGACTTTTGGAGTTCAGGTGCTTAAATAGAGCTGTCCAATAAATAGAAAATAAAGTCAACCATTGTGGAATATTAGAGCTCCTGTTATCTGTTTCATGCAAAGAACGCACAAATTGAAATGAGACAAAGTTAGTGATTAACATTAAAGCATGAGTCCCTGCTATACTATGTGATTCATTCTGACATGATGTGATTTAAAACAAATTTTTTTTTTTCTTATTCAGAATGCTCCCAGACCTGAATTTTAGTGCCCTGTGCAGCCTTTCCAGCAGGCTAGATCTGGTTCAAGAACACAGAAGAAGCAAACAAAAAATATATTTTTTTGAAACTGTGATACTATTTAACTGCCAAGTCTTACTCAACAATATTGTACAAGTTAATGCACTCAGAGCTGTAAATAAGACAAATGAGTACAAATATATACCCTCACAGAAGGTATGTTATAAGAGCATACCTTTTTATTTCTTTCCCCTTCACTACTTAGATGACTGAAGACATCTTCAGACAAATGAATTGCTAAGAATTTGAACTTAAGTTGCTTATGCTTTAATTTTGATTGCAAAAAGATTTCCTTCTGAGGAGGCAATTTCACATGAGGCAAGACTCCAGGAGTCCTAGCTGTTCATGGAGCCTGCCTGCATTTCCTCTGTTTGAGGACAGACAAAAATGGTTTTGTGGTGGTGGGGTAGTAATTTTTGCACACATTCATTTTGATGATGAATATTTGTAAAATATTGAGGCCGTGAACAAAAGTTGCTCTGACAATTTCAAAATGACAACCCTGCAGTTCAGCATCTTGAATTTCAAAAGGTAACCATTCAAGTCACATAGGAATGGAATGAATGTTCAGCTAAACTGATACATGTTTTTTTCTATCAAAGTACTTTTTCAGTAGTTGTTCTAGTTTTGTAGTCTTATAAGTCATAATAGTACTTTCTTTCTTTCTTAAACTGGGACCTGCTTTTTCACAAGTTGCTACGTGAGCTGAAGATATACACCCATATGTCATATGAAGCCAGAGGTCTTACTGTGAAAAAACCAAAACAGAATATATATAATAAAAAAAACCCAAAACAAACAAACAAAAAAACCCACCACACGACTACTCGTAGTAGTAAAGCCCTGTTCCATTGCAAATATTTTATAAGATTGTTGCTTAGATGACAGGTGCAGGTTACATTCAGAGCAGTCAAGAAACAAAGAAGATTTAAAAGCCATTAAGCTTTGCATAATTGTTGCCACCATCCTGGGGCTACTTAACAAAATTTAAAGTGCTAACAGTTGACTCATTTTATCACTTTAATAAGGAAAAAAAAAAAGCAAACTAATTTGAGAACCTAGTAAAAATCTTGAAAAGAAATAATTAAATATAGAAATAAAATTAAGTGCACTTTAAAGACTGCTAAAGAGTCTGGTATTCCATAACCCTTAAGATTTTTAGCACAGGTTTTCAGTTTCTGGAAAACAGATACAATTCTTTATAACCTACGCTTAACCTGGTATTGGATGTTTAGAAAATATTATTTAGACTAAAAAGCATGTTATTTCTATGTTGGTTATATTATTTAAGATATGTGGTATGAATTATTTAATCCTGACATAGTAAAATATATAGAGAGATGTTTTCATTAGTCTCCAATTCAGATCATGTTGTCTCAGAACGCAGCATGAGGGAAAATATTCTCAAGTCTTAATTTTACCAGGTTTATGTCAAAATACTGACGTATGAGCTATAAAAATGACAGTTTTAAAGTTTCTTGTTGTAGATATTAAAGGGATAATTAAATGCATAAATTTAAATTAATATTTTAAATTGATTTCTCCTCCAGGGCAACAGTGAAATAAAGTCTGAAACACTGTGTGCAGTGCTAGTCATCCAGGCCCAGGAAGTTCAGCTCTAATTACAGCCAGAGACGAGAGACTATTGAAAAAAGTTCTGTGAAAAGGTATTCTCCTTTCAAATGAAAAATTAAAAAGGTTGACTTGTTTATCCAGCAAAATCATGACTGCAAGAAGATAAGATATTGCCTAGAATACAGGGAGCAGAGCAGGAGAAGAGCCATTTAAATGAAAGGGCAGTGTTGTTATGAAGTCAAACTGGAATAAATTGGCTATGAATAAATTTGGGATAAATATTAAGCACATTTCTAGAAGTCACAGAGCAGTGGGGTCACAAATCTTTGACCTTACTTTAACAGTGCAGCAGGGAATTTTGATGAGACTGCATGAAATGAAAAGATCCAGCAACTCCTTTACTCCTGTCTTCATGTAAACAGAATGAAAACCACCTGGGGATTTATTCTGAATTCAAGGATTCTTCATTCAGTTCACTTTCCTTACTATAAATTGGGTTAAATCTATTTGACTTCTGGAAGAGACTTTCCAAGTGGGAATTTCAGTGCAGTGAGAACCAAACCACATCACTCTTCCTGGTTTTGTAGTCTGTTGTTCCTGGTTGCCTTGTGTCAGCAGAGCCAGTCATGTCTCTGGGAACAGCTTGGGAGCTCTTCTCTCATCCAGGCTGCTGCTCTAATAATTCAATCATGCTCCCATCCTGTAACTGTAGTTGTTTCTTTTTTTTGCTGAGGAAAACATAAGCTAAATCTCAGACTGAATTGCCCTGAATGTTAAATTGTAGCTTTGTTACAGTTTGAATGCATGCTGCCTTCTAGTCTGTCTCTGGCAGGTCTTCTGGCTGCTTTAGCACAAGTGGGTGAAGTTCTTGGTAAAGATGACAAAGTTGTACTTTCTGCCCTCTTCTATTTTAATACTTGCAAAAGCTTTCACATATTTTTATTTCTATTCTGCCTGACCTCCCGATACTTTTCTCTTTCTGGAGAGGAAGAGACTGCAATGTAGGAAGTTTTTCTGTTTTGTTTTTTACTCTGGTACCTTCAACAGCCTCACTGAGAATACAGCACCTCATAGAGTTGGGCTGGTATGGTGAAGAAATGCTGAAGCTGGACTGAGCAGTGGGGGGAACTTCTTGATCCAGCTTTGCTGCCAGAGAAGTGTTTGTGTAACTATACCATTCATGTGATGTTTGTGCTCACATTGTACAAGACTTATTGGATAGCTGACAGGTAATCAAGCAAGATTCTTAAAGGGTTGGGGATTGGGCGTGTTTCCCAAATCCAGAGATAGAGCTATTCTGGGAACTTGCTAGAAGGACAGGGTCTATCTCTAATATGTATCTATTAAAAAGCTACTGTGTACATTTACTTGGTTTTGGTTTGTTCTTGTAGCTCAGATGGAGGATCCTAAGCTACAACTTAGTGATATCCTAGATTGATGAAATGGGTGTGACTGTAATTGCACTAATTTTCACTGGCACTGACAGCCCTCTGGAATGACCTTGGAGACTGCTGGCAGGCAAGGTGTCACTTTTGTTCATGGTGTTTCTTGTATGCTGGTGACAGGCTGGATAGGATCACTCAGATTTGGGTCTGAAAAATAAGGAAAGCCTTTCAACATGTTTGCACTTGATGTTACTGGAAGATAGACCTGAGCCCAGCTTACTATGACTTCCTCCACAGATGAAGTTACAATTGGTCACGTTTACTTTTACAGATGTTCAGCTATGACTAGGCAGCACTTTTAGGCTGTTGGATACAGCAGGCCTTGAGCACAGTGCGTGTAGATGTCTTCTCGTGTCGTACAGCTCCTGGGGCGGTGGTTTCGTGGCAGCCCACACTAACTCACATTAGTGCTGGTGCGGCTCTGCTCTGGGAAGGTGTACACAGTCCTTGAAATCCAGAGCATGATTTTGTCTTTGGTGGCCAGGATGGCCGTATGCTTTTCTCATACATCACTTGCCTCTTCAGCTACACAAACCAGGTAAATATATAAAAGTAAGGACAGCTTGTAGGAATCTGGCATAAATCAGATTTAATCTGGATTAAACCAGAGACAGAGGACTGAGTGAGACCACTCAGACCGTGGAGCCTTGTCCCTGTACTTGGAGGCAGTGAGACCTTGGACGCTTGGTGAGATGTCACAAGCCCATGCTGGCACATGGGAGGAGAGCAAGACTTAGGCTGAGCTTCAGTTGTGTCCCACTTCAGCATAAGAGGAGAAATTTCCTTAGATGAAAATGTCTGAATAGCCCCCAGTAAGTACCTCATACATCACACCATAAAGGAAGGCAAAAAGAAACAGCTAAAACTGTCTCCCCCAGTCTTGGCATGGGAGCAGAAAACATCCTTCATATTTTCAATGAAGGAAATGTTACATAAGTAAAACACTGAATAATTGGCAGATTTTGAAAAACACAATTTAGTGAGAAGTTGTTAGTGAAGGAAGATACATTTAAAGGGAGGCTATGCAAAGGTCGACACTGAATTCACTACTATTTTATATATTCAGCAGTGGATGTTAAGTTCCTGCTCCTAACATTTGCAAGGGTATTGGAGAGGTGCTTTACCAGAAGAAGAAATAGTCCTTCAGAGAGACCAGAAATACTAAGCAACAGAGTCTGTTTATATGAGATGCATTTTAATATGAGAAGAAACTAAATAATATGTCCAGAAACATAGAACAAATTAAACAGGGAAAGGAAAGCAGCGATTCCTAAAAAGAGATTAGAGGGGACATTGTATCAGTGTGAGAGTCCCTGCAGTGACAGGAAAGTTAGCATTTAGTTTGGAGTATGGAAAGAAGAACATATGGCGGCTGCAACATAATTTTCTGTGTGAGTACAAGTCAGAACCTGAAAATTATTTCTATTTCATACTTTTTTAAAGGCTATTAAAAAAAACTAGAGTATGAAAAAGAAAGCAATACTGATTACTCAATGGGAAGAGGAAAAGCTGTATAATGAGACAAGTGCAGATCAAGTTGTTCTTTATACTAGAGCAGTCTGAGAAGTGAATTGATTAGTGTATAAATGTTTCATGGTCAAAACAAATGGATACAAAAGAGCTCCTTAATTTAGCAGAGAAAAACACAACAAGAACTAATAGCTGGAGACTTAATGGGACAAGCTCAAAATTTAGTATTAGGTAGGCAGCTTATATTATTATATTTATTTATCTGTTATTAACCACTGGCAAAGTGAACACAAATCAACAAAGGCAAGTGTGGGATATCTTCAAATTAAGAGCCAACTGTGATCTAATCTGCTTAATACAGATAAAATATAAATACAGGTTACAGAAAAAAATTTTTTCTGTCCAAAAATTTGTTTTAAGAATTGTGTTCTATTTAAAATAATGTAAGCGGTTGGGAAATATTATTATACTCTTTTGGCAATGTCCCAAAACACAACACCTGCACCTCTTTTTCAAATGCATGGCTACATCATGGCTGCATCTAGCTACAAATTTTTTTCATCTGAGTGTGGGGTTTTTTTCTTATTATTGATGTTAATTAAATTGATATCTGGATTTCTTATCACCACCTGTGAAACACGGACCTTCCTCTGAGCCTGAATCCTCCTAATTCAGTAGGGTATGGAAGAGGATCACAGTCCAGCTTCTTTTGTGGCAGTGAAAGTAAATGTGGAAGACGCCAGAAAAAAAAAATGTTAGGGGTTTTTGTAACAAATGAGAAAAGAAATCCAGAGAGACTTGTTCCTCAGGATCGGAGAGAGATGCAGAATTGCTAAGGACTCCAGAGCTGCACGAAAGCTGTGTCACCTCTGTTTCTAAAAAGTAACATAAACACCAGTATGTAAAAGACTCAGGGCACTGCAGACTGTGCTAGTTTTGACTGGGATAAAGTTAATTTTCTTCCTGGTAGTTCCTATGGTTCTGTGGTTTGGACCTGTGACCAATATAGTGCTGATAACACAGAGGTGTTCTTTGTTACTGCTGAGCAGTGTTTACACAGCGACAAGGCCTTTTTGAGTTTTTCTACCACCCCACCAGTGAGGGGCTTGGGGGCACAAGAATCTGGGAGAAGACAAAGCTGGGACAGCTGACTCGAAGTGACCACAGGGATATCGCACACCACATGGTGTCATGCTCTGCATATAAATCTGGGGAAAGAAGGGAGGAAGGTAGGATGCTGCCATTTTTTTTTCCTGAGTCACCTGATCCATCATCCTGATAGCTGATGGATCCCTGCTTTCCTGGAGATGGCTGAAACTGCACCTGCCCATGAGAAATAGTGAATTGAATTAATTCCCTGTTTTACTTTGTTTGGATGTGGGGCTTTGGTTTTACCTATTAAACTGTCTTTTTGTCAATCCACAAGTTTCTAACTTGTATTCTTCCCATTCTCTCCCCCATCCCACTCAGAGGGAGTGAGTAAGTGGCTATATGAGACTTAGTTGTTGGCTGGGGTTAAGCCACAACACAGACTTAGTTATTGCAAGGAAACTGTTCAAGATTTGTGCCCATAGGCAAAATTGTGTGATAGTGGATAAGTGGAGTTGCATCTGGTCTTAAAGATTGGTAAATTTTAAAACCTGGTATAATATAGTTACAAAAAGCTCAGTTACTCAGCCATCTTACTTTCCTTTAAGTTCTTTAGCCCGCAATGCACTAATTATTTTTCTGTCTTTGTATTAGCAGGCCTGGTTCTTGATCATATCTATCATTTTGACTTGAACAGTTTTTGTGCTTGTTTGGGTTTTTTGTTTGTTTGTTTTCCTCTTGTTGTAACTATGGTTTAAGCATCTATCTGGACAGCTTTGGATCTGCAGAAGTTAAACATCCTGTGATTTGTCTTCAGCTGTAGCATTTCAGTTCTTTTAAAAGACACACATCATGCACTACTTAAAACTTTTGTTTAGCTCATTAGTAATTTAATTGTAGCTTAATGGTATGCCAGATGCTCTCCAGTTCAGAGAAATATGCTTTGCCTGCACTCCCCCATCTGTGTGTGACTCTCTCCTATGAAATCTGCTGACTGCGGCAGATTTCTTCAGACAGATCAAATTGCTTCACGGCCCTGAAGAACTGATTCCACATCCACTTTTGTCCAGTTACACAGCCCAATTGCCGCTTTGTGCTCTGCTCCCAGCCTCAGCCCAACAGACACGCTGCAGGGTGAGCAGTGTGGCACATTGGTGGGGCCACTTGGAACAGGTTGCTACGCAGAGATCCCTGGAAGGTCTTAGGAGCTTTGGGGAAGATGAATGAAATACAGCTGCAAAGCATCCCCTTGCAAAGCAGGGTATTTTATCTTTAAACTACATGGGCAGTATCAGCTGTTGTAGATACTGATTTCACTGAACATTTCTTTGTCCTGGGCAGCATCACCATTGTGATACGCTAAATATGCTACTTGTGAATAGCATATTTAGTGCTCTTTTTCCTTTAGCCCTTAACCAGTGTAGTGGCTTTCACCATATGCTTTCCCAACCAGAGAGGAAAATCTTGTCTTTGTAAATTGATCTACTTAAGGAAAAGCGGTTCTGCTTCTTGCTTATTAAGATTCAGATCTCTTCTAGATTGTTTCTTCTGTGTAAATTCCTGGGGCAATGAGTAAGAAAGTGGAGGACAAAAAAGATATTTTAGGCAGCTGTTCAGTAACCTCTGAAATAATCTGAGGTCTTAGCCCCACAGGTGTCTGTGTGACATACTCCCCATCACTATTTATAGCCTTTTGGGCTTTACAAGCAAAGAGGGCTGGAACGTGCATGGAGATGAAGCCAATTATTTCCCATGCCTAGATGTGGTACTCCAGTTGATAGGCAGAGATACTGGGAAAGAATATTGTGAAGGCTGTGCCTTGGGAGCTGGTGCTCTCACAGACCCTAACTGAACCTAATTTTTGAAGGAAACATGGGAAAAAGACTTTCAGACTCCAGATTGGTTATAGCAGAGCCTTTCACAAGAATTGTAATCAATTCTGAAAATTCTTCTTTCCATAAGCGTCAGAGAGTTTTTTTCATCATATGTGACAATAAAATGAATGTAAAAGGAGTTCATATGTGGGTTTTCACATTGAATTTTAAAGCTAAACCAGTGTCAGGCTTGGTGTGAAAGTAATTTCATTAATTTCATTCAGTTGATGATCAGTTACAGCTTTTATATCTGCATCAAGTTCAGTGAACTTGTAAACTTATATGATATATTGGTGAGGTAGTTTTAAATTATGAAAAAACAACAGTTGCAGTGCCTGGTGTGAGTCTACTTACTGTGGGTAGCTGAATAAAACTTCCATTTGCAACCATAACTGCCATTTTCAACCAGGAGATTCTATGCTGAACAGTTGATCGCATTTTGTTCACATGGAAATTTGCCAATGTGTTTAGCTATTTACAGGATGAATTGCTGATGGAAACCATCACCACTTGCTTGACCAGAATCGGGATGTATAACAGTGGTGCATAGGATACATTTTTTTAATAGTTAATTTTTGTTTACTGCACCTTTATTTTCTGTCTACACGGGCTGTCATTTTAAAACCCAAAGTCCACTGCCCACAATGACAGAGTGCTGTTCCTTGACTTCTTTGTCCTCTATCTCAAAAGAAGGATGTTATAACTAAAATAAGGGCAGACACCTCAGTTGCTTCAAACTCACAGAGTCTTTAGAAGGTGGAGGAGGTCGGGTCATCAGAGTGTAAATTTCAGGAGGATATACATGAGCTTTTGCAGGCTGAACTCTGTAAGAAGGCCAGGTAAGACTTGTGACTGTGATGTCTTAAGAGCAGGAAGAAAGCTCAGAGAGAAAGGCAGGAATAAAAAGGCACTCATCTCTAATAAAATCGCTTTTAAATCCTCCTCTCCCTCACTCCTCAGATGGAGGTATGCACAGCAAGGAGAACTAAAAATGAGTTTTGAATGATTCTGCATGAAATTTTGCTGCCCTATGTCTTGTGACTCACTCCTAATTACTTAAATGTTCTACAGAAAATTGCATTGTGAAAAACAGCTGTATTAGCTAGCTCAGGAAGTTTGTAACACGTGGCTTAGGTAAAAATGGTACTTGTTCTAAGTTAGCCCATGTGAAAAAATGTTCCTCTTCTAAGGAAGTCACCTTGCCCGAGGGAAACCAAGTCCTTTTGCTTTCTTTTCACAAGTTCACAGAATATTCTAGGTTGGAAGGGACCCACAGGGATCATTAGCACTTTGGTTTGGATCAGGTGTTCACTTTGAGGCGAATGGCTTTATCATCCCTGCCTACCAGGCTTTGCTTCCCCTTGCCGAGTGGTGTGACAGCACATGAGCTGAATTCCGGTCAGCTGAAACTTAAATAGAAGATGCTCTTCAACAGCTACTTGAAACAAGCCAAGGCAAATGAAAATCTCGCCAAAGTGTGCATAATCTGAGTTTTGAGTCCTCAGCAGCAGGTATATCCCTTTTTATGTTCTCTCCTATTAGGATGCTTTACATGCAGTTGTCAAAAGCATATATTAGAAATTAACTGTGTTTGCCCAGTTGTCCTCAGAGCATTAATTTATGGTTTACCAAACAGTTTTTTTGTTGTTTCTAACTGCCTTTTTCCCTTCTCCTTGTCTTCCACTTACTACTTTGGCTGACAGACTCCAGTCAGGATAGGAATTTAAAAATTTCTGGTTGTTGTGTGACTGTATATGCAAGTGAAATTTGAGTCTTAGTAAAAGGTCAATCAGTGAAAATAATCAATTGCTTCTCCACAGCTAATGTGATTTTCCCTGGCCTTGCAAAGTCTATGCATACTACCTGACTTGACACACCTTGTATTTTATGCCTCAGTGTGCAATGATCGTTTGGTTCTAACAATTAAGCTTGGGATACTTTCTGTCCATCTTCATAATAACCTTCTATTATATCTTAACAAATGAGATGAGAAATAAAACACCTTCACTCTTGTATTAGCTCTGTGCAAGATGTCCTTTTAAAGTTCTGAATTGCATGATGCAGCCTAATAGGTATTAACTGCCATGCTAAGGAATAAGTATGTAAAAGCAGAACTTGCTTGTTTCAGCTTAAAAGTTTTTTTGAACAGGAGACAAAAAATCCCTTATGTAAAAGTGTTGAAAATCAGTTTGTTGAAGTGTTTTAATCAGTCCATAGAAGGATTGGGAGAGATGACTTACTTGAAGGACGACTTGCCTCTGTAGAGGCTTATTGTAGCCTTTACTTACTAAAATGGCATTTACCATAGGAGTGAGAAATGTTACAGCCCAGGCAACAGACACAAGTCATGAACACAAAGAGATGGAGTTCCTCTGAAGGAGATGATAATGGTATAGCCACAGTCACACTGTTCTCTAAATATTGTCAAGCTGCCTCAGGAGAGGGTGGAATCAAGAAAGCATTCCTATCATAGACAACATGTTCATTTGTATTTCCCAACAAAATTAACCAAAAACTAAAATTTCATTTTGTAATGGTCTTGATGTAGGTTCCTCATTCATTTTCTCATTAGGTATTTCTTTGATAGCTTGTGATGTTCACTGGGGAATGACTAAAATATTTTACACATGATGTTAAAAGATTTTCTCCTGGTACCATCAGGGGGATTAGGACTTTCTAGGCTCTGAAACATGGAAGCTGTTAAAGCTGCAGGAATATGGAGATCTAATCTTTGGCAGTGTAGTAATTACACTGATATCAAAATACTGTGTCTAATGCTGTAGTCATTAAAAAGAAAGATTGCTTTCTTCAGTAAAAGTAGGCATTCCCAGGTATAAACTGCCTTTTGAAAAGAAATCCCTGTCAAATTCATGAAAGTTGTCCATTACTCTGTGATCTCACAGAAAATGATTGATAAATATTTTCAACTTCATTTCCCATTGCACCATTTAATGAACTCACTTGTGCTTGGTTACTCCCCATTAAGTTTTATAGGAGTGTGTCACCTGATTAGGCTCTTGCTTCACTTAGGTAGTTCCAAATATATAGCCATATTAAAGACTTATGGATGGCTAAACTTAGCCACTTGCCACTTTTAATTTCTCACTTATGTGTTGTTTAAACAAGCCAGTGTGTTTTCCCCACATCATGCAATAGTGAGGATAATAAGTAGATAAAATTACTTCCTCTTCACACTGTGCAAGGGACTTGGTTCTAACAGGGCCTGTAAAATTAAGTCAGAAGGTTTTAGGGAGACTTGAGAATCACTTAGAGTCGAAGCTGAAGTAGCAACTTCCTTCTTTCTAGGGCATTACAGCTCTGAAGGAAGTTCCATGAAGATGATATCCCAGAGGGGTTACTTTATAAAGTGAAAAAAAGAGCATACCAGGAAAGACTGGGTTTGGAGCTTTGCACTAGAGCTGTCAGGAAGACCCTTAGTGTCAAACCTGGGTTCTTGGGCAGGCCCTGGTGTGAGACCGTAGCTATTGCAAGGGCTTCCAGAGCAAGTTGTGGGTGAGGGCCTCATTCTTCTGTTTTTTGTAGTGGCAGACCATGAGAAAATACAGAGAAAGGACATAGTCCAGGTAGATAGTCTCTGGGAAACTGATCATCACTGTGGCACCTTGGCAGTGGAAACTGAGCTCGTTTCTTGAGACTGCCTCATCACTGGACTGAAGGCAGTGTAGGGGAAGATCTAAGATCCCGGGCAGACTTTTCTACTGGTTTTAGCTCCAGACTACGTGTAGTGCTGCCTATCTCTCTATCCTGAACCTCAAAAAGTTGCAGCAGGAACACACTGCACCTCATGAGCTGCTCTTGCAAATGCCTGAGGATAGAGCTTGAGCTGCTGATGGAGACAGCTGAAACCATGACAGTGAGCTCTGATCTGCTATAACTGAGAAGCAGGCACAGCTTCAGAAGGATGGAGCAGGAGCAGTCTTGGCTATGCTGCAGCTGACTCAGACCGACTTCTTTTGGGGGAGACTCAAGTGTTTATCTGTGACCAGAATAGGATTATTTTAGTAACAAACCTTTAAAAACATTTCTTGCCAATTTTCCCCTTTCATCCCCTGAAAGGATCCTGTACTTGTGTGCGTGCATCTCCTTTTAAAAGGCTTTCTCTGTTTAATGGCTATGTTCCACCTCATCCAAAGATTAATAGCAGAACAATTATTGATTGCAAATCTATAGCTTTTTGCCAAAGGTAGGGAGAGTGTAACTACTCATAAACATTAGCTCCAGATGAAATGCCAAGTTCGAGGTCTCAGCTGTGAATCTGTGCTTTTAATTAATTTTCAGATTTTTCATTCATTCTCAGTGATATCACAAGAATCTGTGAGCTCTCATTTAATCTCCGTGGACTGAATCCTGCTTTCATCCTCCTGGTGACTGTGGTGGTGGAGTTTTTTCTTGCATGGATGATCGTATTCTTGAGCCCATTGGCACAACAGCGTCAAAGGCTTTTGAAAACTCTAAGAGCCTTTTCTACAAAATCAGAGGTCCAGGAGTCCCACCACCTAGCAGGAGGATTTGTCTGCAAAGACTCACAGCCTAAGGAGCTGCAGTAAGGAACACCACTCAGAAAAAAACAAGCAAACCCAGCATCTAGACACATTCATGCTGAGAGCCCATGTAGCTGGTTATTTAGTGGTTTCATCTTCCTGCTAGAAAGTGCTATGGAATAAAAATCTGTCTGCTGCCAGATCATTTTTGCACTGTGATCAACATTTTTGAGTCTATCTTCAACAAATTGAGATGATAGGAGTTTTTGACACTGAATGGTGCGGGGTTTTCTTTTCCAGCCACGTAATTTTCTTTTTCTTGGCAGTACTCCCATCTGTTGGAATTGTTCCAGTTTTCCATTATTTATTGTAATAAAAATAATTTTTAAATGTTAATGAATTGGAGAACCCTTCAACTAGGCAATTTCAGGCATTGTGGGGATTATTTAGGCTTGTTGATTATTTATGCCCATGTTTAATCTTGGCAGATGTGGTCTTTTTAAACTATTTTGAAATGTTTTGTACTTTATAAAACAAATGAATTCTCATTTTATAATTCTCATTATAGAATGTAAACATGTAGTGAACATTTTAACTTTTTTCTGGTATTATTCATGATATCTCCCTCTATCTTGAAATGTATTTAATCCTTGGTCAGACACTTCTTGTTCTTATTAAAAATTCTATCTTATTGTTCTTAATTATTTTGCCTGTTGAGATTTCACTGAGTTTTTAAATTGCCATAAGTTGCTCACATGTCTTAGCTACTTCTTCAGTTTTTCCTTTCTTTAAATATTCATATCCTCTTTATTCTTGCAACTAGGTCTCCTTATCAGTAGGATGTCTTTGCTGGTAATGCATATATAAAATGGGGATGCTTGGAAGCTTCCAGTAGTGTATCAGTAATTCCAACTTGATAGCTCTTGAATATTTTTGGTAGTTTAGATAGCAAGTATTTTAAGTGAGGAAGAAATGGCTTTTTGTATTTTTCCCTAGTATGTATACTATGACTGACTTTACATTCTGGGTGCAGAGTGTAGCTGTATGTTGACCGTGATTTTCTTTCATGGGTGAAGACTAATTTTGGCTAATGCTTACTGCTTTTTTGCCCATAAAGGTGAAATTCAGTTTTGAGTCAACTTACGTTAAACAAAACAGGACCCTTTGTTATGGAATTTTTCTGTTTCTTTTTCTATTTAAAACTAAAACATTGAATTCTAGCTTTTTGAGATTTGCAGTACAATCTTGCAGCTTAAAATCAGCCACGACTTGTTCATTCTGCACGTTCTAATTGAAAGTTTAAAGAATAGTTTGTTTAGTTTTCCAGTGGGATTTTCTCATCTGGAATAAATCTGATCCATCTCTTAATTTTATTTTAATCAGTTGCAACTTTAATCCTCAAATTTTTAAGATTTATTAATCTGATTTAAATTAAACAGATAAGTGCTAAGGATTGTGGGTTCCAGCTTGCAGTGTTGCACTGGAAAATGGAGATACCATGTGCCAACTTAGTAATATGTATTGTTGGTTTATTTTTAAGTGTGTGGTCTCTGTGGAAACACAGCATCTTAAAGATAATGGTTTCTCAGACATATTTATAAATTGTAATCAGGCTATGAAAAATGCAACAACGAAAGTCATGGTGCCTGGGACATGGAAAATCAGGCAAATTCCAACTCAGTTCTCTCTCCACGGTAGTGTGGGAAATCTGTGTGCCAAGTTTTTGTGCAACCCCCAGACAGGCCTGAAAAATATTTCTATTTACATATTCATATAAGCTCATCACAATTGGTATTATATTCCCATAAAATTAAATAGTAAGGGGAATGTGTTGATATTCTGGTGGTACTCAGATGTTGCTGGAGAAGAGGTCCCTTTAGCCTGACCCCAGTCTGATGCAGAGGTCTGTGTCTCACAGATGCCTCTGTGGCGCCAGCCTCAGCTGCCTTCAGCGTGCCACAGCTCTCTAAGCCCTGGTAGCAGACAGAAGTTTAGGATAGCCTCGTACTTTGTAATTCCCTGTCTTTTTTTCCTTTGTGTGCAATGGTTTCTGCCTAACCCCTTTGCTTTGCAGAGATTAACTTGTTTTGCATTTTTAAGTGTCTCAAGATGAAGCCTAACAGGCACAAGGGCCCCCTATTTTCTTTGAAACAATAGATCTAAATAAATTAGGGTTGCAAACAAAGCCATCAGGGTGTCAGCCGTCGCAGATGAATCTGTACATCCCAGAAGCTGGAATGCGTTTCCTTGACACGGTTCAAGAACTGGGGGAAGGCTCGTAGCGTGGCATGCCAAAGGGCAGCAGGGGGAGGTTGCATAGCTCATTCCCTGGCACAAAACAGAGCATGACAACTGCAAAAATAACCTCCCTGTTGTGTCAGGGAGTTAGAAGTAAGCAGGATGCTGTAACAGGTAAAAGACCAAGTCTGCAGCATGCGTGAACCTTTCATTTTAATCTTCCCATCGTTCCAGCAACTTTTTAATTCTAATCAGTTTTTTCCTCATATGTGAGCACTGATAGCCCCCTTTGATTATTGCCTGTCCTCAAGCCTAAGTATATATTTGTGTGTGTGTATAAATATGTGTGTGTGTGAATATTTATTATATATAAATATACATACAGATGAGTATATATACAGATGAGTATATACATGTATGCACAAATGTTAGAAAAATGTGTTCCTTTATGCTTAAAGTTACTGCATGTGTAATGTTGTGGGTGTGACATGTTTTGTGTGGCTGGACTGGTGCTGCTACAACTACATCTTTTCCTTTTGTTTCAACAGTTGCTCCTGGGACAAGGCAGCCATCTGTCCTTTACAGTTCCCCAAACATCTCAGCCACCTTATCTCCTCCCTAGACTTGTGTCAGTCATTCTGGCATGTCAGACGAGTGCTTATAAACTATGCAAAAAGTGGGCACATACTCTGTTTTCCTTCCCCCTGCAGTCAGATCCCAACAGCCTCCTGAGGTGTCAAGATGTACGCAGGAGTCATTTTGCCCTGTGCAGTGCCAGGTAAGTCAAGTGATTTTCATTTGAGCTTTGGGGAAGGGTGGCAGTATCTGACCAGGATTTTTCCACAGTTTTCAGGGTCAAAGACAAGGCTGAAATAAAAGCACAGTATGGATATCCCTTGGTTGTTCTCCCCATCCTAGAAAAGCTCTTGGAGAAGGAAAATAAGTTTAAAAGACAGTGCTAGGATGTCTGCTTTTAAGAACAGATACCAATCTATTTATGTAAGCTTTTGCTCCCAGATCATAACAAAACCCATTGGATTACTTTTGGATGAAAATTACACAAAAGACAACAAAGAGGCTGAGTAAGTGTACAAAATTCAAGAAGAGATCTGTTCATTGACCCATCATCACTGTTCTTCTCTTTTTCTTTTCTCATCTACTGTGCTATTGCCACTCCCTCTTCTGTTGCTGTAGATCAGAGCTCTGGCCTACCTTAACCTTGGGAGTTCTGTATGCAGATTGAAGAATCTTTTCTTTTCTGTACCTGGCTTGCTCTGGAAGAATAGAACTTAGCTCTTGCACTGAAACTGATTATTGGCAAGTCAGGCTCAGGAAGAAGCTCTCAGAAGTGCAGTCCTGGCCTGTGTTTAAAATATCAGCAGGTGACTATGACCATGAAAAAGACCACATAGATTCCTGCTGCTGAAAGCTACATCCCTGGGCAAACTGTCAGAGACTGGGGAGAAAAATAGGGTCAAAGAGGTTAGGAGGAGCAAACTTTGAGGTTTTAGTGCTTTTGCAGGTGGTATCCAATATTTCATCCTTGCAACCTCAGTATTAGTTAAGGTCTTGATGATTGTTTTAGTGTTTATATCGAGCCCTGTTCTGGAAACACAGAGTTCCTTTAATGAAGATGAGTGATGCTAGGAAGGATTTTCTAAAAGGGCTGACAGCACCTGCTGATGTTAACCAAATCTCTTCCATTTTGGACACTGAGGTTGGGGGTGTGTTCATGGTGGCAGTTTGAAGTTAAAACCCAATTTGTGTGCCCGTGCAATCACTTTAATATCCAAGAACTCTTTGGCACAGGCTCCTGCTCTCTCTCTATGCTTGGGAAGCAGAGAATACCTGCAAAGCGGAAAGCAAAACCCTGGGCATTTAAATCTACTCGGCTACCACATTCTCCTGGCCCTCCGTGCTCGAGTCACGGGTGTGGGGGTGGTGGACCACTTTCCTCAGTTGTTTCTCTTCTCTCCTCTGTGCACATCCTTTGTGGGCACCCACCAAGAACAGAGATGAAGGAGGTGGTGATTTTCTTGTGAGAAATTATCGAAAACATTCAGCTGAGTGATCACTCACCACCAAGGAAGTACTTTTTTTCTCAGAGCTGTCAGCAGAAAGCAAGAGTGTTACATTCAGTTTACGGGCAGTGGGTCTGTAGTCTCAATTATCCAATGTTTTTGGTGGTGGTGTGCCAAGACTACACATCTCAGTTTGCATGGGTGTGACCAACCTTCCTGTCTGTGCTACCCCATGCTTTGGATTTATTTTACTTCAATATTTGAGTTCACTTTAGGCCACCACGCTCAAAGAAGATGACAGCTGCATCAGTGTCTGTCATTGGAATTGGAGAAGTTGAATAGTTTTTTGATGTCAGGAGAATTATTTTCTGTTTTTCAACAATGTGAAAGAAAAGTCAGATCAATTATGCATCTCACTCCTACGCTACTAATGGATGGACAGACAAGGGTGTTTTTCAGCTGACATATGCTAAGTAAGGAGATTATTCCCCTTGGTTTGATTCCTTCATGTAATGAATGATAAGTAGATGAATCAGTGAGGTAAAATGCATGACAGAAAACAAATAAGTTAACCACTTTGTAATTTTGTGTGGATGTCCTGACACAAGGAAGTATGAATGTGCTGGTGTGGAGACTTGCAGTCACTTCTGACTGTCAGTTGTTTAAATGTCACTGTCAGTTGTTTTAATAAATTGTAATTCCAATTGATTTCCCAGATGTTCCTAAGGCACAACATTTGTGCCTTTTCAGGGCACAAAAATCCCTTGATAAAGTTTCTTAATGAGCTTTAAAACTAAGTTTACTTTATTTATATTTTTTCAAGGAATAAGACTTTATTACAAGTTGTGATATTTGTAGTTATCCCCTAAACTCCTAAGCACTGCTTTGGCTTGTGGGGAACTGGTCTCAGGTGGAGCAGAGGACAGGTGAGTGTCACGCAAACCGGCCTCCTGGTCACTGACTATAACACCAAGGCAAGAGCAGAGGAAAGGCTTTGATTAATGGCAAATTACCATTGCACTCATATTAATAAAGTACCTGCCCTTTTATTTACACTTTGAGTGGTGGGAAGGAAAGGAAACAATTTTTATTCTTTTTTCTTGTGGAGTCCATGGGCCCATGATCTTCTGTGATATGGATTCATAGCCATGGATTATCAAACCCTTATTTCTTCATTTATAACAGGCCCCTTCTCAAAGCAATGTTAGATTGATTCTGACCAGTGCAAGATCTTCTCTTCCATTTTCTCATTCTCTTAAATTGTTCTCTGATAGGATGTTCAATAACTCTGACAACTAGTTCCTCCACTGACTCTCTTTGGGGATAAATAAAATAATAACAAAACACATAGTAATATAATTTTAAATCACTTTATATGTAGTATCTATCCTTTTACTAACCTGGAAAAGAATAGGTTATATTCACGGGATGTAATTTTTTTTACTTAAGTTTATGAATTTCAAAAGAATCTTTAAAGTCAAAAAAAAGTAAATTATGTCTATCAGTAGCTGTTGTATTTAGAAATAAATATTTGTCTGATAGCAAAGCACAGTGCTAAATACTTTTAAGTTTCCAACTTGACTGTGCTGGACAAGTAATCTAAAAGAACACTTCCTGCATTCATAAATAGTAATTTAACACATGCATTGCTTTTGGTGTTCACCTTCTGTGAATAACTCCTGAAGGATACAAAAAAAAAAACAACAACAACAACAACAACAACAACAACAACAACAAAAAAACAACGGTACAGCAAAAATAATACTCGCAGCAAAGGATGGACTTAGAACATCCAACAAATTTAAAAGGGGAAGTGTCTCCCACTGGTAACTCTAATGTTTTCCATTCTGGGAATATTAACAAGGTTGGCTAAAAGCTTTATTTTATCACAACTGTGTCACAATGTATTATGAGATATGTGTTATTTTTCATGTAGTAAACTGGAACATGCCTATGTGTGAAAGGAAGCTGTCCATCAAAACAAAATTTATGGGATTATTATATAATATGCTCTCATTTTCTTTTAGCATTATATTTATGAATATTCACTTGTTTTGAATGATCAAAACTATAGCAAAAGTTCATCATGACTGTAGTGACCCTGTTAATTTTGTTAGTGAAGTTATATGGAATAATTTTTTATTGCTGAATAACTGAAACAATTACTAAGAGGAAAAATAGGTACCAGTGTTCTTAAAAAAATGCACAGAACTTACAAGCTGACTATTTTCTGAATTTATTTTTATTATCTTACCTGTTTTCACCATTTTTGTTCCTTTTAGGTCAGTAAAGAGGGGAATGTCTAGCCTAGCAATCAGGTCTTATTGGCAAAGTACCTGGGAGCAGCAATCCTGTACATCATAGCTGTCTTTGGCATTGAGAGAAGGGATGATATTCTCAGTTTGTGACCCCTGTCTTGGGCACCTTGTCCTCAGCCATCATTTATTTAGAATATTTCAGAGATACTTCGGCTTTGTTGCTGAATCCAAGCAAGGGGGAGCCTGAAGAAGCCCTTCCTCACATACAAGTTTCTAAGATTAGATTGAATTTTCTTAACATTGAGTGTGTTTTATGTTGCCTGCAGGCCTCCAAAACAACCAAAGAACATTGTCTGATGTGACACAGAGCCTAGAGAAGAGCCTTGCTTTCCTGAATCAGCAGTTGGGGCAGCCACAGCGTTTAGACATAGTCCGTGGTGAGTATTCTCCATATTGATTATTTATGATTCCACTGCTACTTGTTAATCCACTTTGTTGTTTTGTTGAATAGGCTCTCATCATGTCCCATATTTTATTTAACTTGGTGTGCTTTCCTCACTGTATTCTCTTATCCTGCCGACTTCAGAAATATTTATATAGGAGATGTGGACGTGTTTTTTTTAGCAACAGTTTTCTAAAAACAACAGGTAAAATCAGATGTGAACATAGGGATATCATCTTTTATTTGATTGGCTGGCATAATTTCAAAAGGTAGACAAATCTTCAGGCACACAAGCCTTCCTCAGGGCTGAAACAGAATTAGCAGACTTCAGGGCTCAGCACAGAATGAAAGCAATTGCTCCGGTATGTACCAAGCAAATTATCTCTGACAGCAAGTGCAGTTAGGATGTGAAAAGTAGAGAAAGTTGATAAGGCAGTTACCTCTCTGAGGGAAAGAAAAAAAATAATTTATAGTCTGTGGAACATGGAAAGGTTAGTGGAAAGGAAAGGAAATTATATTCTGCCATGAAATCAATATCTCTGTTGAATCTCTGTTTTCTAGTGACCAGTGGAGTTTAAACTGTTAGCTCTAGGCTTGTCTTGGAAGGCATTTTGGAGACCTTTAAAGATCAGGACTGTGAGATCAGCAGTGACATGGTTGTGAAGAGTGTTCTTTGTATAAAATGGGGATATTAAATCTATGTCAAGAGTCTATCACAGAGCTGAATCTCAGAAATATTTCATTCAGCACTTCTAGTCCTTTGAGTGTGCCATTCTGAGTCCCACAGGATGAACTTTTGAGATTGGAAAGGATCTTTTAGGTCAGATGTATGTTTGCTTTTGTCTGCACTCTAGCAGATAGTGTAATGTATCTTGTTAAACAGGATTTACTCTTGCTAAGTCTATTGACATCTCCCTTTCATCTGTGAAATAGCAGTACCTAAGTGCTACTGCTGCTGTGTTCAAATCCTCAAGACTGTACTAAGTTTTTATTGACTCATTTCTGAATTTCCATGCTGTTCTCAGAACTTAAGGCAGTCTACTTCTCTGTGACAGAACATTACAAGTGGGCAAGGGAATTCCTAGAGCACACACTGCTGCCCCAAAGATGAGATCTTGTCCTGCTGTGCTGTCCTTGCTCTGGAAATATTTCAGTAAGAATAAGGACTTGTTGACCCCCTGAAACAATCTTGCAGTTGCAGCCATACATGACAAACCTGGTATTTTCTTATTCTGCAAAGTTCTCTGCTAGCACTGCATCTGTTTCCCTTGCTTCCCTTTAATCCTGACTCCTTAAGTCTGGAGAAAGGCCAGTAAATCATAGAGTCATAGAATGGTTACGGTTGGAAGGGACCTTAAAGGTCATCTAGTGCCAACACCCCTGCCATGGGTAGGGACACCTTCTACTAGACCAAATTACTCAGAGCCCCATTCAATCTGGCCTTGAACACTTCTGGGGATGTTAATCTACAGCTTCTCTGGGCAGCCTGTTCCAGGACCTCACCACCCTCACAGTGAAGAATTTCTTACTTATATCTAACATAAACATCCCCTCTTTCAGTTTGAAGCCATTTCCCCTTGTCCTATCACTACCTGCCCCTTTAAAAAGTCCCTCTCCAGCTCTTTTGCAGGCCCCTTTAGGTATTGGAAGGCTGCAATAAGGTCTGCCTGGACCCTTCTCTTCTCCAGGCTCAGCAACCCCAGATCTCTCATTCCATCCTCATAGCAGAGATGCTCCAGCCTTGTAATCATGGCCCTCCTCTGAACTCACTCCAACAGGTACACATCTTGTGTTGGGGACTTTGAACCTGGGTGGAGTATTCCAGGTGAGGTCTCACAAGAGCAGAGTACAGGAGGAGAATCACTTCCCTTGGCCAGCTGGACATGTTTGTTTGGGTGCAATCCAGGATGCAGTTGGCTTTGCTGGATCATGTGGAGCTTCTTGTCAACCTGCACCCCCAGGTGCTTGGCAGTGCTGCTTTCCATCCATTCTCCTTCAGCCTGTATCTGTGCTTAATGGGACCTTCTTGTTGCTCAGGTGACTCCTGGGCTCTTCTCCCCTCCAGAAGTTCCATTGCTATGGTGGCAGGTCTGTCATCACCACACCTTTTCTGGCCCTGCACATGCAGTGAACAGTGGGGGAAACAACCACCACATCTGTGACACCAGATAAATCACTCTCAGGCTTATGACATTACAGTTGGGGGCTAGTTCGTGAAAGATCTGAATATCTTTTCTTTACCAACACTCCTTCAGGAGTTTGCTCTCAGGAGGGTGGGGTGACAACTCTCTTGTTTCTTCTTTTCTTCTCACTAGGAGTCTTCTTGGCCTGTCCTGTTATTCAAGAAGGTGTGCTTGCCTTAAACTAACATGATCTCAGCAGCCAGTGTGGGATGTTTCAGAGGGCTGCATAGGACTCTGAGGGTGAATATTTCAGTGTGGTGCTGCTGCTGTGTGGGACAGGCATTTTACTGAGACAACAGCCAAGGAGCTATGGCAGGGTATTTCCCCGAGCAATAGTGAAATGAAACTACTGAAGTAATTAAAAAGTTGTTTTACTACTCTGGTGGCCCCTGGAGAGTCTATCGCCATTTTCACATTAAATAAGGCACGATTAGGTCTGTCATATTGTCCTTATTTAGAGCTCCTACCTGAGCTGATGACAGGGAACAAATTAATCCCGGTTGGATCCAGTTTAATTAAACCATCTCAAAGATGTTACAGTGCTTTGGGTGTTTTGATTTTGTTATTATTTTTATTTATTGCAAATAGTATACCATTCTTGGTCTGCATCTCGCCACAAATAGGATTACTAAGTCAAAGTTTATATTCTTAAGTAAGAGTCTGTGATACTTTAGTTGAACAGTATTATTGTGTATAGATGGTGTAATTGAGGCTGGTAGAGATACTTCCAATCTAGGTTTGCAAACATTTTCAATCAGGCTGTTACTATTCTGCTCCTTGGGAAACTGAGCTTGTGATAAGAATGCCACACATGGAGCATTTCTTGTTCCTTTATTCCAGACCTTTTGTGAGCATACCTGATTATTCTTTCATTACTGCATAACTACTGTTATTACCTATTCTTTAATAGGTTAGATTGAAAGTAAAAAATTATTTTATTGAAATATTTTATACAATTTTGCAAAGATGGAAAGCTTAATAATGAACTAATCACTTTGGCACACTCGTACAGGTTAATAATTCAGCAGTGCATTAACTATGCTCATGTTAAAAGAATTATTTTCTTTTATGTAGGAGAAAAGGCATACTCTGGCCAAATTTGTACCTTTTATAATAATTTATTCATATCTTGATATTTATATGGCTATTATAGAGACTGTAGTTATTGTAGTGCCTTATGTGGTTGCTGTAGTGCCTTAAGTCGTTACTATAGTGTCTCTGAGTGCCTTGAAATCAATACTACATGTTTGCTTTGATACAAACCAAGTGGTTTTCTTTACATTTTATAGACTGAAAAGCGAAAATTGGCAAACCTGTAATTCTGAGGTGGCCTAGCCTCTGTCCATGGGTTTTTACCCATCTTGATCTGTGACTTTGGACCACTCTTGATGCTACAGGATAGAGAAGTTGAAACAGGTCTTTATTGTACTTAATCGTACTTACATGCTGTATGTCTGCAGCAAGTGTTCTTGCTGCATATATGAGGTAAGTTACTCACTTGGCTGTTCGAGCCAGAAGCAGAACTTGTCATCTCTGAAGACACTGGTTCCTTCATAAGGCTAATGAAGGTACATAGAGTGAAGCTATATCCCAAGAGTTATCCTCGTACCTCGACTTCGGAGAGGTACGTAATCAGTTTCCTTAATCCTTCTTGCAGAGTTTTCCTAAAGGCTGCTGAAGCTCTGTAGTCTGCATTCCCTCACAACACAAGAGCTGTGACTCATTCCAGTTCATTCTAGTTTGTTTCAGTTACCTTAAATCAATGTAACTCACAAGTACATTTGGGTTGGAAGTGCAAAAAAAGGTAATAATGCTGAATTATTAAAACAAGTCCAAACAGGTTGTTTGACTAGAAACAGTGTTTTGCTCTGTATTAAAATTCTAAGGTTAATGTTGTTTATCCTATTGTCCAATAATATTATCCAACTTCAACAACAAAACTGAAAAATATGATTTCTAAGCACAGAATTGCCAATCATAGCACTTCATTCAAAACAGTTATTCTTAAATTTTTTTTTTTTTTAATTTTACCTCCACTGCTCCCTGTCCAAGCCAAGTTTTGGTCTGCTCAAAACTGCATGTTTTGGAAGACTCTGTCAGAAACACTTTACTCAGCTCAAATTCTATGAGTCTGGCTATCTTTTTCCTTAGCCCAGTCTGAACCCAGTAAGTGGAATACTTTGCTTCTTGTGGTACCAGTGGTGAAAAAAGTGATAGTAATAATGCATAGCTCTGTGATGGGAGGGCAGCAACCAATTTCTACAGCCAGTATACCCCCTTTTTCTGAAGCTGTCAACTGCATGCAAGTGATCTCTAGATCCATCTTTGCTGTTTGTTCAAGCTGTTCAGTATCTTCTTCACAACCCTGTACTGTTTTCTTGTAGTTTCACCACAATAACTCAGTAAATGCTCCCTTCCTGCACAAAAGCAGGTGATGCTTAGCTTTTAGATATTGCTACCAAATTACACATATTCTCATGGCTTTCCATTTTTTTTCTTAATTTGACAAGTTTTCAGCTTCAGTAGGATCTAAGTATTCAATGAGGGCACTACAGCTCCATCTTCATTTTTCTGTGCTTTCCTATTTCTTGTCCTCTCTTCTGATTTTCTGTTTTCAAAAATCAAGCCACTTCCACAATTCTATTGTAATGTATTCTTTCCCCCTCTTGCTCTCCAGCATTTCTAGTAATTCATGCTACCTTCCTAATTGACCTGTCATTTATGGAGTGTATCTGTTATTCTTGTGTGGAAACTTGGTAATCATTCTGAATTCTGATGAAAAAAGCAGAAAATTTCAGATCTGCAATACTTTGTAGACAATGAGCTGTCTGCAGGCAAGATGCAATAATTGTTATTCAGACTGGTTACTAAGCTGTCCTTGCTCACCCAGCATACCTACATAAGGAAATGTGTGTTTTGAGTGTGATTTTAATTTGGTCATCTCAATCTATTACATCAATGCTAGAGCTAAATTAATCTTTTCACACAGGCAGCTACGTTTTGAGATAAAATGAAACTGTGTTAGTCAAGGGCAAGAAGCTGGCAGAAAATGTTGGCCTGCCTCGTTGCTTAATTAGCTTTATAAATATTTATTTTTACAAAATTAAGACAATGGTATTAAAGATCTTAGTTCTTTCTCACTCCTATGAAGTTGTAATCCAAGCTTATCTCTCATGAGTATAACCACCTCCTTTTGTTCCTCTTTCTCATGCATGCCTACTTCTTCAACTCGAGGTTTATAAGCAGATCATTCTAAATGACTGGACTTAAAAAGCGGATATGTAGGTGGGAATAATTGCTTCTCAGAAGCTGAGATGGTTTACTAGAACGTGTGTTTTAGTTTTCTATTTTACTGTGTGTTTACTGATGTGTTATTTCTATTTAGTACACATCTGTTGACAAGTTTTCTGCCAAACTTAACATTATTTTTGTGTTAATGTTGCCTACAGCAACCATAAGTATAGTATTCCTTACCTGACCATAGCAAATAGGGCTGAAAGAGTTGACATGTTAGGTTGCAGGCCCAGTTATTTTATTCAAAGCAAAGCTGGATCAAGAATCAACATTTCCCTGACATTCCTTCGCTATAGTCATTGCACATGATCTGTTAGTAATAAATTTTGCTAGGTCTCTACCAGAATACTCACTATTCATCCTTCTTTCTGCCCTCAAAAAGAATATGGTAATATCTGTTCAAAGAGAAACCTGCACAAGTTCACAGAAGGCAGTTACCCACTGGAGGCCCTCAAGAAGCTGTTTACTCGCTAGTGTTCAGATATTCCCATTTAAAGGATCATCACCATGCTATAAGGAGTGCCTTGGTGTTAAACAAATACCCAGGAGTTATCCTTAAGTCAGCCCAAGCTCCGATGGATGAGAACAGAAGTTTGTTTACAATGGCCAAAATAGACAGTATCATTTAAAATATTCAAAAATATGCATGTGTATTAAAAAGGAAGCTGTTCTGTTAATCTGTTCACAGTAAAACCAAACGGAAAACATCCTCTTCTATATCAACTAACCTGTTCATACAGGGTTGTTTCTTTGCTCAAATGCTCAGGAAGGCATTGTTTTCCTGTGTGCTCATGAGTACCAGTAGATGCAGGACCTTCCAAGTTGATCGCATCAGACTTTGTATCTATTTCCTTGGAGTCTCTTGGGTTTCAACTTATACTCACATCTGCCTCTCTTTTTCTTCCCCATTCAGTGCACACTTATTCCAGGAAATTATTACTAAACACCTACCCCTTTTAGAAAGGCTAAAGCAAGCCTTTGACATATCAGGTGCTGTCTTCTAAAGATGACTGCCTCTACTAACCTCCCTAAGGGCATAATACCTGCTCCTGGCCCCGCTGCTCTCACAGCCTCTCAGCAAACACATTTCACTGTGAAACGTCTCAGGCCATTGAACACTGCATTATCAACTGCTAAATGGGCAGACATACTCCAGGCAAATAATACCCATTAAGCCTTCCATGACTGGTTGTTGATTTAGAACAGATACTGTATAAATCAGTCACTTTAGAAAGACATTGTGGTTTTCAGGCAAGCAATCTTACAGCTGGGGAAAACCATAAATGAGGTTTTCATACAGAGGGAATTATAATGCCAAAAGACAACTGTTGAGAGAACTTCAGTGATCTTAAATTTCTCTATCTTGCCTTCACTGGGAGATTGGTCAACATGCAGAATTGGAACACTGCAGCAAACTGTGCAGATTTGTTATACACTTACACAGAGGCTGTAAGTGCAATGCCCTGCTTGACAGTTGAGGCAGAAATGCCTATGACTTTGTGGTTCCCTTCACTCCACGAAAGTGTAATCATATTGACTCACAAAAGCATAAATAAAAGAATTATTCCAGCAAAGCGTGCTCTTGAAAAAGTCAACAAAATTAAATACTGCTCTCGTCTTCATGCTAAACACTGAAAGATTTCCAGGTTCTCCTGTCTATGAATTGAAGTCTTGGTTCTGGCTGTGACTCTACTCTGTGACTCTGCATTTGTAGAAAAATGCCTGCAGCAGATGATTTCACTGTAATTCCTAAATCAAAACAAAGTGGGAAATACACTGCTGTTTGTGTTGATGTCTAACACTACACAGCATGTGTGAGTGCACAACATTATTTTGCATGCTGGCACTAGCAATGAATCAGACTACAGAACAATTACCTTTACTCTAAAATTGTGTCTTTTATAGTGTCTTCAGTTTTAATGAAGATCAACTGTGACAAAGCTACATGGAGTAATGGAAGTACCAGAGAGAAATTGCTTTTTGAAAACAAAAGCTTTTTAAAAAGTCACAGAAGGACTGGGGGAGCCATGATTGCATTTTCTACCCTAATATTTTG
This sequence comes from Myiozetetes cayanensis, assembly GCF_022539395.1. Classification (NCBI taxonomy): domain Eukaryota; kingdom Metazoa; phylum Chordata; class Aves; order Passeriformes; family Tyrannidae; genus Myiozetetes; species Myiozetetes cayanensis. Next base: position 16,914,093 of record NW_026087742.1, read on the forward strand.
GCATTGCTCCGTGGAACCTTCTGCTATCAGCAGGGAATGAAAAATTGCAGTTGACATCTACACCTGGCATTTGTCTCCATTAGCAGTTAATGCAGGGACTCTGTTCTCTTGGCTTAGTCTCCACCTGTCAGCTACTCTTTAGGAGAAAAGAGAACAGAGAGAAACCAAATAGATTTAGGCTTCCTTATTTTGAACCAGGGTTTTCAGTGGAATCTTTAGGCAAGGGTTATATCCGCATCCTTAAAGAAACAATTTCATGTTACTCCTGCTTGTCTCATCTCCTTCAGATCTGCTGTTCCATCCACTCATCTACTATGGAATTTTTCTGCCTGTCTTTTTATGTCAGGAGTTAGAAATCAATTTTTAAACTTGCCCATCATTCAGAGGTTAGAAGAAGCCTGTGGCATGGGTGTGTTCGATAGAGAGAGCACACTTCTGTGTCTCTGACACAGGAGGTAAAACGGTGCTGGAAGATGAGGCCTGAAGAGTGCTTCTGTCTGCTGTGGGAGCTCCTTGGTGGAGACTCAATGCAGAAGTAAAGCTGGAAGGTGGTCCCTCTGCACGTTGTTTCACCCTCAGAGGAACATCCTGCAGTCTGCCAGTGCTGGGCCTGATGCAGGTGTAACTGGTTTCAGATTCTCAGTCTCCTCCTAACCTGGAGGATAATGTTCAAGAGCTTTGTCCTGAAAGCTGATGGGATTTTTCTTGCACTGAGTACAAATGACTGCAACTTAAGAAGGCAAAGCAGAAGTATCACACCAACTAGCTTTTAAACACGTTGATGTCAGAGGTTATCCGTATCATCTTTCTGGCGTGTTGGGTGCACAGGCTCAACGTCTGCCTATTTGTAGCTCCCAGGAGCTCTCCTGAACTCCTAGAATTGGATGCATGCTACAGCAGTAACCCAGCTCTGTAGCAGTTTGGGGCAATTATCCCCACCATACAGTGTAAACCTGGGTTCAGTTCTACCAAGTGTGCTGGGACATGCTCTGTCCCCTTCCATGGCTGAAACTTGTAATTGTACAATGAAAGGTGATAGTTTGCTGTTCCATTATGGCCAGTTGAAATATCTTGGAAGACAGCACAGAATGCAGTAAAAGAAATAACAAGACTAAAATCTGGGCCAAGGCTGTTGCCGAGTAGAAAAGCAAGAGAGTTGTTATAGCAACAGATGAAGATTTTTTTTTTTTTTTTAAAGAAGTACATGCACCTCAACCCTGGAAAGCTAACATAGCTGTAACTATGTGAAAAAATCCAGATGGTACTCCTCAGGCTGATGTATGTTTGCTGTGCTTGCACTTCAAGTTGACCAAAACTGAGTGCCTTATTATTGTCGTCACAGGCCCAAACTTTTAAGACCTCTTGAGGAGCCAAGCATATTTAAGCCTAGTCCATGGTCTGCTCTAATCAGGACATTCAGCTTTTGGACTACTCTGGAGAACACGTGGATCAAGCTTGCATCTCCCCACAAGGTACTCCTCAGGCACACCCTGGTTGAATTTGCTCTGTTTTGCTGTCAGCAGCAGCACTCCAAAGATCACAGTGATATGAAGTGGAGTGGCAGCTTCTCTTTCTCACTCTGCCATCTCTCACTGGTGCAGGACAAGTCTAACCCACTCACTAATAACCAAACATCAGCCTGAGCCTGGATTTCAACTAGCATTCCTGCTCCTAGTAATGTTAAAATAGTAGTTATTACAAGAGTAGGAGTTTCTCTAGCACACACAGAACTAGGGGAAGGGATTAGAAACAGCCTCAAACAAGGCATAGATGAATACACCTACTGCTAGAAGCCAACCAGTTATTTGACCTCAGGTTCATATTTTTGTAAACATGTATCTTGGCAACGTATCATTCAGTTTCTCAATACAACGCAATGAAAGCCCTTTCTCATTTATCTTGGCTGTCTTGTTGTGTTATGTTACAAATGATTACTGTTAATTCTGTGTTTAATTGTGCTTAGCATAATTTATTTGCTATCCAGTGATTCTAACTGTTGGACATAGCAAAATATGGTTGATTTCTCTTCTGCTTCCTTCTGCTTCTCATTTGTGGGTACTGAAAGCAGCTGGACCTGTTCCATGTGAATGGGAATAATTATGGGCATGTACAACAAATTCATTAATCTCATGAAGGCATCTTGTGTGGAGCTATTCCTGGAGGATTCCTCATGAATTATCTTCCTCGTTCCTGCCCCTGCAAAGTTCCTTTCTTTTAATTTGCCATCACAAACCTGTTCTCTGAGAGTCTACCTCATTCCTCTTACTAATGGGGATTGGAAGCAAAATACATTTCAACTAAAATTGGCAAAAATGACATGTTTCTGAAACCAAGGTGCCTGTCCCAGATGTTCTGGAGAAAAGGAAAGCTGCGAGTCTTTCAAATGTAATTGGACCGCTGGGACCATTTTGTACAATGGGAAACCAGAAGAGAGCAATTTTGTTCTGTGTCATTGTCCCTTACTTTTTAAATACATTTATACTGGGTTACAGTTGCAGAGTAGTCTAGACTCATATATTTTGTTTTGTGAAGTTTAATATTCTGAAAATAACATGCTTTTTTTATTATTTTCTGCTATACTCACTTTTATTTTCCCCCTCGTTTTGTGTTTTTAGTCCCTGTAAGCAGTATGTCAGTCCTTTATCAGCCTAGAAGTAAACCTTTTTTACTGGTGCCTAGTGGTACTGCTTACCCTTCAAGTCACTGTCTGATGAGTCTTTCAAATCTCACCCTCCAAAGCTCCCCAAGTGCTTGAGTAGGAGTCCATATGTAAAACCAAGCACAGGCCAGAGTGCTGAAGCCAGGCAACAACTGTGAAATGAGCCACGATGGCTTTCAAGGAGGAGAGCAACCATGCAGTCACCACAGCAACAGATGTGCACGTGTTTCATTACCTACACATTCGTGTATGTATTTCAGGAGGTTGGTTACACATGCCCTTTCAAGTCTGAGCACGGTGACTTGTGTACATAAACTTATGGTATGGCTAATGAACTGCCTGAGATACGCAGATGAAAATTGCTCCTCAGTCTCAAAATCAAAGCTGATAAGGCCTGCATCATTGCCTTTTAAATATACTGTGTTTGATCGTATCAGGGAATAGTTCCAGCTTATCCATATTCAATTTGAGTTACTTCTGTTTCTTATTTACCGCTAATACACTCGTCTGTGTGAAAAAAATTAAGTCAGCACTTGATCAGCACTTAATGAAAGGGAGCTTTTGAGGATATGTTAGCTATTGTTCACTGTTACCTACCAGCAGAATAATGACAAAGTAGAAGACAGTGCATGCACTGTATCCAATGTTATTAGTCTTCTTACACTGAGGATGGAGGGAAAAACACAGTCAGCAGGTAAAATACACCTCTGGGTAAATACATAAAGAGTACAAGACAACTCTGAAATACAAAACCCGTACAAAATCAGCAGTTTCTTCAGCTGTAGATTGTGGGTTTATGTATATATAGTACTAATTTACCTTGGGAGGAATTGCAGTGAGATTACATAGAGATGGACTATCAGGACAAGGAATGTAAGTTTGGTATGGTAAGTTATGATTGAATCTTTACATCAGTTAGATTTTGCAAAGGTGTACTTCTGGCAGTAATTAGAATTATGAGAGGTGAATGACAGTAGAAACTCAGGAATGTATTTATCTTATAATGCAACCCAGGCCTACCTGCATCACACACACGAAAAAATGCAGCCCAAAAACTAAAGTGAACTCAGTTAAGAGAGTTATATCTGTTACTCAGAGTTAAAAGAGCAGTTAGTATTTTATCTGCATTGTGAGTTCTTGCCCACTTTCCTGTGAAGGGTTTGATGTTGGAACATAGAGCTTTCTGTTTGCTTTTGTGAATGGGTTTCTGATCTATACCCTGAGCCCATTAGATTGTTAGTGCTTTCGCATGCATGACTGGGAAATGGATTTAATGATCCAGAAGGTTCATTTGAGGTCTATATGAGTAAAAAACCCAAACCATAATCTACGATCTGCATATGCAGATTGATCTTTACACTTTTTGTTTCACAGAGGATGCTTCTTGTATTTTCAATTTGTCACTATAAATAGGCTGGAAACCTGAGGATGCCAAACTGCACATGTGTGTATGGATTCACACCAGGAATTAGGGCAATAGACCATCTTGTCAATAGTCCCTGGTCAAGTATAATTTTCTTTAAAATGTCCTTTCTTTCTCTCCATAAATGTGGCATCTTTGGCTAGGTAATATTTTGCAAGCAAGGAAAAAAAATCAACTATTTCAGTAGGGACACACATTAATTTAGTTGCTGCTATTGCGTGTTTCCATATCAGCAAAGTACAACCTGCATTATTTTTCTGGTGTTGTAATTTTTTCTAATATTCTTTCCAATTCAATAGCATTTTCCAAGGTGAAAATCTCAGCTGTTTTCTGCTACAGTCTCCCACCTAGGAAGAACATTTAAAATCAGTTGTATCAGCAGTTTGTTCTTGCTGGCATCGAGATTATATTTTCTTCCCCCTCCTGTGTATCCTAATGCCACAGCTCTGCTTATGAACCAGCCAAGCAAAATTAAAGCTTCCAGGCTTTCTAGCAACAGGAGTCTCCCAGGAAAAGAGGTTGTGTACCCAAACAGTTGTGTGTTACCGGCGGAAATCTTCCTGTCTGATTATGGAGATCTCTGCATAAATTTGGTTCTGGCAGGATTTCGCGCTGAATCTGACACAGAGTGAGAAAGTTATGTGGGGAAAAAAAGGGTAAGTAACTGCTGATGTGAATGTAGCAGACTTCATTCTGGTTCTTCACTGACTTTAGACCTTATGGCTTGAGAGTGTAGAGCTTCATACTGTCCTAGTTAGGCTGCCAGGGGACAGAAATTATTTAGATCTTTGTTTAGTATTCTGTAGAAGTGGTAAGTCCTACAAGAGTGTCAGCTAGATCCATGGACCTCTCTAGGGAAGGAAGAGAGCTAAGGAAGCATGATGATAATTTAATGCATACAAATGCTGGATAAGAATATCTAATCAAAATGTTGCTGTTGTGATAGATGCTGTTTTAATTTGTCTCCAGTTACAGATGATATTTCCTGTATTTTCCCTCTTTGTGGGTGTCTTCTGTGGAGTTATAAATGTATAATTAATGCGGCACAGAAATGTACACTAGCCATATTATTAAAATTTAGCGTTGCATTAGCTTTCAAAAATGAATAGCAAGTTGAAGCTGTAAAAAACAAAAAACAAAACACTTCTCTGTGAAAAGCTCCATCATACAAAGCATTGAAATTTATCTCAATATTATTTTATTAGAGCTTTTTAATTACTATAGCAGATAAGCAGGTCTGGCCACTATCTTTGCAGAACATTTGTATTAATAATGTCATACAATTTTCAGTGATGGCTACAAAATGCTCTCCTTTAAGAGCTTAGTTTAAGCTGATATGCAAAAGCTAATTTTCTGCAGGGCAGAGAGTTCCCTGCTCTCTTCCACTGGGCTGCCAAGTCACAGCTACTTTTCTCAACTGAACCATAACCCTCCCTTAAGCAATACAGCCAAAGGAAACACACAAAATCCTTCCCTGAGCACATCAATAATAACAATTCAATGCATGCATAGTGGACAGAATGTTAGTCACCTTTTGTATTTTAAAGCAATCCTACTGTTTATAGAATGGTAGACAAGGTTATTTTGCAATCTAAAACTATAGTTTCAGTTACTTACCAGATACTTTTTAGGGTTGGGTTTTCTTTCTCTTATTTTTTTTTAGATCCATAATATGGAGCCCAACAATTTATTTCAAAGTGCACCTTCGATACTTTGCTTCTTAGTGGGATATTTGTAGCTATGACAAGGAATGAAAGAAAAAGAAGGAGTTCACATACTGTATGTTCTTGCTTACCTATCCTCTTCAAAAAAATTAAATCTGAAATTCTAACTCTGGAATTGAATCTGAAGTAGAGACAGTCTTTTTGTCATGCTCCAGAACTCACTAAAGCACTACGCATACTGGTCATGCTTTGGAGTGATATCCATATTTAAATATTTTAGGCAGGAGTGCTATTTTTGCTGAAAAACTAACCAAATAATTATTTATGGGAATCTTGCATGCTACTTTGTTCTGTATTTTATGTGTGAGAGATCCCATCTCTGTATTCAGAACACACATAATGAAACAATGAAGAAATTCAGGGTTTGCAGTAGCACCACAAGAAATAATACCCATTTCAGCTTGTAATGGGAATTTTAAAGAACTACTGAGAAGATTTCAAATATCTATATTGGCTGCAAACAAGTTTTTGTCCTTGAATTATCTTGACTTCATTTAATTCAGGACAGTTCAATGTTTGCATTATAACTCTGCAGCGCTCGGAATCAGACATCGAGAAGTGCCATTAAGATCCATTGAATTCCCTCTTCTTTGCAGGTCAAGGCAGTTTTGTTCCTTAAATTGCATTTTTCTGTCATTTTCCTGCCCTGGATAAAGATTTATTGGACTGATTTTAAAAAGGGAGCAGCTACAGGAAACAAGCCACACAGAATGAAGATAAGATTCAATTTTGAAAGCTGATAAATTCAGATCCTGATATTCATGCTAAAATATGGCAGGAGTGTCTTGAAAAGTACTTTGAGAGTGACTCCTGCCAATAAGTGTAGAATTGTGAGTAAGGATGTCCACTTGTGCCTTAGGGGCATGAAAATATAAGTACTTTATGAAACAATCAAGTTTACAACCTTAAGATGCTGCAGTTGTGTGCTGTGAGAATGAACAATCTTTTAGGAAGCTGATGCAAAAGTGAGAGAATAGTAGGTTGAACTCGTAGTCATATCTGTTCAGAGTTTTTCCTTTGAACTCTGAGTCTTAGATAGTAGGCACCCAGTGGAAAAAAAATAAGGTATATAAATATAAGATATTATTCTCCTAATTTTAAAACTAAAATAGATCATAGTTTTATATGGAAACTTTAAGATTTACTCTTTGTCTGCTGACTAAAGGGAAGTGTTTCATCAGAGGGAGAAGTTAGGAATTGCACAGCCAGCAGCAGAATGCTGGAAATTTGGATTCATGCAACTGAGGATACCCTACCTTTCTAATTCTACTGCAATCATTAAAAAAATAATAAATATGAAGATAATTTAGCATTTACCAGAAATAACTAATATGATAAGTGATTTGCACAAATATCTGTTTTAAAAAGCTTTTGTACAGCTGTTTCTGGTCACAATCCATGGGTCTGGTAAATTGCAGAGTTTGGTGATGTTAGATGGTTTATCATGAGATATCCAAACAGATTGGATATTTGCTGGTTAGACTGTCTTTACCTAAAATCCCCTTCTTTCAGTATGTTGTTTATTATTATGTTAAATTGTGTTAACTAGTTTTGCAAGATTAGCAACATGCAACTCTCCAAATTTTTAAAGCCCCAGCTTCTTCAGTGAAATGAAGGAGCATCTCCTAGTGGCATCTCCTTTCATGTGAGCATTTTATCTTACAGTCTCATCCTGTCTTTAAGATTTTATTCTCCTTGATTTGTGCATCCTTTGTCCTCCTACTTGTAAAACAAGGGCCCCTGTAGGTCTTCATGGTCATCTTTTAGTCCTTTGATAAGAACTAGAAAAGGGAAGAAAGACTTAAAGTACTATCTAAAATCATCACTGATGGCACGTGAGGTAGTGATCCTTGAAATGAGCAGGGCAGCTCAAAGGTGAGAGTTACATTCTCTGATCAAAATCCCAAGGAATGCTCTCTCCATAGCTAAATCCCTCTTCGCAACTGGAGCCAGTTATGGACAGCAAACTGCAGCGTAGAGGGTTATCACGCTCCAAGTTACTCCATTCCAGGTATGCTGAGGTAACTGTCCCTGTGCTTGCACACAGCATGTGTGAAGTAGTGCCACTTATTTTGAGCTTTTGTCATCTGGAGAATCCTAGGTCCATGTTTACTGAGTTCCTTTGTTTTGCTTTTCCTTGACAGAGAAATTGGCTTCCGAGAACAGGATTCGCACCAGTCTGTTAGCACAGCACAACATTCCATATGGCCACACACTCCTCCTCACTGTTTACAAAAGGTTTGCCACAAATGAGTTGATGTGTTCATCCATTTCCTCTGAAATCCTGAGAAGAAGAGAAGCCCTCACTCGGGTAGAATGGACATGAGATGCAGCTCCATGATGCACAACTTCTGGGAAAGGGGGTGGGGTAGGGGCAGAGGGTGAAATGCAACCTTAAATAGAGCTATTGTCACAAATCCAAACCTCAGCACTGTACTGGCTGCTGTGAAGAAAATCTAACTCCATCCCAGCTAGACCCACTACACACAGCAGGGATGTTCAGCTCACAAAGAAAATAAATAAACAGCACATTTCCCTGACCCTGAGGCTATCTACAGCAGCCCTACTAACATCCCTGTGAGATCCCAAACCAACCTGTCAGTTTTCTCTGACATGTAGGGCTGGACATGTTCTACAGGCCAAATTCTGCCCTAATTGGTGACACCTGTGCAAACACATTTAACAGTGGGGACTGAATCAGATGGGACTGATTTCCTCATGATGTTTACCTAGGGTCGTGAATGGGCAGGCAGAAACAGCCTCCTTCGCTCTGCAATGTGGCCTCAGTTCACTGGCAAGCTAGAAAAAAAAATTCCAGAGAAGTTTCTAGTCATGGTAGTCTGATACTATGGTGGTTAAGAGGGCATGGATCTGCAACAGTAAAAATAACGATCTTAAAGCAGCTCTTCAGAGAGACAACCCACTTGGAATAATTTTTTTCCCCTTTTTTCTCTATCTCCACAGGATGCCTTATGTGAAGAAGCATAAAAATACTAAACACATGTAAACTTGTGAGCTGAAATTCTCTGGCTGCAGTTAGGCATGTAAGTCAAACCTGCAAATAAACCATTTAAAAAATAAGTCATGTAGGGAAGACAAAACAAGTGCAGAGTGTCTGAGCAAATCATTCTCCTGTTGTTCATCTCCTTGAACACCTGATATTTCCTGTGGGTTTCCTGGGATCCATCAGGTTTGCTTATTCTGCAAAAGACTTCAATGTAAGGATCCAGAAAGAGGAGCTACATAATGTTTGATGTCCTGATGTCTGTGTGTAGAAGGATGCTCTGTATCTTTTCTTCCCTGGCATTTGAGAGATAGTGAGCATTAGGTAATAGCCTGAAGCTCTCCTTCAATATTGATTATTAATCAACTTTAAAAAATAACATCCCTGACTAGAAAAGATAACAGGGTTGTGAGGACCATTTTTGATCCAGTGGTTTACAGTGAGCCTTTTTTTTTTTGTCATTTGGATTTTTTCAGTTATTAAATACTGCATGAGTAGCTTCATTAAGCTCAGTTTCAAGCTGCTCTCAGTTCTACTGTTTTCTGTAACCCTAGAGGGGGTGTTTGCATAGGGCAGCATGAGGAATGTTACTCAGAGGGTTAATTCTCTTTTAATATATTCATTATGTCCATTGCAGGAGAATTAGGCAAGGCTTCAGGAACTACAAACCAAAGCCAAGTGATGATTGATCTCTGTTGCCTCTTTCCTGCTTTTATCTCATACTCTACCGATGTTCAGCTGTGTCAAAGCATCTTCATAACTTCTTCAAGGCCAAGGGTAAGCCTGCATCAAGAACAGTATTGGTTCACTTTCTTCACCTGTAGCTTTATTATACAGATGTGTCTAAACACGTTTTGCTGAAGTCATATCCCTGATAAGTCATGGTTCAGGGAAATGCCTCCTCCAGCCTGCTGTGGACTTGTGTCTGCAAAGATCATCAGGGCTGGATGGGAGTTCAGTGGTGAAGTGGCTTTTCAGAACAAGCAGAAAACCGTGAATTAATCTGGAAAGTGAATAATTTGAGGTTAGTTTTCCGTATGTTCCTGTGCTTTTGCTTGAGACCATCTTTCTGTGAGGTCTTGTGAAGAAGGATTGTGGTTTCTCTGCGATGAACATGTGGTTTGTTGGAGGAATCAGGTATCGGGGATTTCTAATGTGATGGCAAAGATCCAGGGTGGAGTGAAGAAGTCCTTTGAGTTTGATGGGGGTTTCGTTTTCCATTGATGAATTGATCCCTTCAAAACAGTATGGGCTGATTTATTCATCTGAACTGATATCACTGATATTCTATTTATCTACGGGAAAAGTACAGCTGAAGCTGCCACAGGTCTAAGAGCTTTTTTATTTTAAGCACCTGCCCATCAAGTGTATTACCATAAATTCATTTCAAGTATAGAGATCATCAAGTGACACCTTTTCATCAGTATCAAACTAGATTTGGATGAAGAACACTGACGTAAGACTCATTGATTTTGTCATCACTTCTAAAGCAAACACCTTTCCTATCTCTGCACAAAATTTAAGGCAATATGGTTGTGTTCTCAAATATAAAACAGTTTGCTTTTTTTTTTAAAAAAAAGAAAAATCTGAAGGTTTAGATGTCAGCTGCTCTTTCTTCTGGCTGTGAGAAACCTGCTTATCAACTGGGGAAAATAGTTAAAATGGCTCTAACACGATAGAGGTACTGATCTATGGTGTATTTTATAACTGCTTTAAAAAAAGGCTGGTAGGCCCACATAGTCTGTCAGTGAGCAATTAGTGCTGTGCAGGATTCTTTCTTCACCTCAGATATTGGTTTTTGACAAAATGATGATGGAACTGTACGTAACACTTGAACTGCAGAAGAAACACTACCCAACAGGGCATGGGGAAGATAAATGACAGTCTAGAATAATGAGCAAGTGTTAGCTAATTAAATTTTACCTGTGCATGCTTTATTCTGACTCTTTTTCCTGTTCTAGATGGAAGACTAAGACATGGATGAGTTGCTTAAAATTAAAATAAAAATAGAACCAACATAGTACTTTCATCTTCAAACTCAATTAAAAGTAGTTACCATTTTTTAAAAACTTTTTCAAGGCAGGGAGTTGCAAGATTACACTTTGCATGTTCTTACAAGTTCCTTTCTCTTGGCATGCAAGCAAGTTGCCAGTCATCGTAGAAAATGTTTTGGCAGTATCTTTCTGACATTTTTGTGTGGGAAGTGTAAGAAGAAATAGGGAGTTCGCTCTTTACTGTAACCATTCTTTCAAGAAGGGATTTTTGAGGTGGAGTTGCTTTCTGAGAGCTAAGCAATGGGAGTTGTCAAAGATTTCCAAAGGGAAGAATTGCAAGTGTTATAAAATGGCCTTTAAAATATATATGTGTGTTTAATGTTTTTACTACCTGAGCAATAGCCTGTTGTGAGCACTTATGACCTTTCTGCTACCCAACTCCAGTCTCCTAAGACACAAGTTCAGTGCCTCAGATGCCTTCAGTGGGACTTTCCTGACTTGTGCATGGGTCCTTGGAGCCCTTTGCGTGGGGAACAGTAGGGAAGGCAGGAGCAGAAAGGAGGAGTGATGCCTCCATGACGAGACATCTCCTCCCTGAGGAACACCTAAAAGCCCTGGTAAGATAGGTTTCTTTGGAAACCAGACTCTGCACAAATCCCTCAAGTTCCAGATGAAGGGTGAATGGTTGCCACTTCCTCTGACATCGTGGGGCCCCCCAGCTGCAGACTGAGCTGCCTCTACAGAGCCTCTGCTGGCTTCCCCCCTCCTGTCTGGGCCAGTGGTAACATACACCAGGTGATCACAAACACTCTACCTCTTGTTTAAAAAACAAAAACCCTGATTTGACCCCATCCCAGTCTTCTCTATCCATGCTGGCATGAAGCCTGTTGTTGCTCAGCCTCAGGCCTGCAAATAAGTGAAATCCCACAGCCTTGCCCCAGTTCCATCACCAAGTAAAGCTCTAGCATGGGGTGATGGCACTACCCATTTCACGGCATAATTTTGGGAGTTACCCAGTGCAGGGCCAGGAGTTGGACTTGATGATTCTTGTCTCTTCCAACTCAGGATATCCTGTGATTCTATGACTTCTTCTTGCTTTCTTCTGCCAGGAAGGCAGATATTTACAGCAGTGGCCGTGGCCACACCTATAAAGCCAGAGCATGAACCGAGCCCCTTATTGGCAAAGGCTGGAGTCTCCTTTGTGATCTCTTTCCAGCAGGCTTACCTTCTTCCATGAATCCTGTGTAAGGAAGGAAGTAGCGCAGTGACACACTGTTATCATTGCTTGTGTAATGGTAAACACTCTGCTGGGTGACTAAATTGCTCGTTCTTTCCCATGTCAGCCTTGAGCCAAAAATAGAAGAAAAAAAGAAAAAAAATATAGACTAATGCAAGTCGCAAGAGGTAGGAGAAAAGAAGGATTTTAGAAGGACAGCGTGCAAACTGATTTCTGGAGAAGAGTGCTCTGTGTGCAAGATCCTTAAACTGTGAAGTTTTAAAGGGCACGGTCACAGTTCTGCCACTGAGGAGCTGTTGGACTGTGGCAAAGTGCAGCCCAGCTTCAGTCAAAGGAAACTCTGAGTATTGCTTCAAGCTGATATGAAATTAAAAGCCAAAGGCCCAGGGCTGTTTCACTGCCTTGAAAAGGAATAAATGAAGAGGAGTTTGAATGTAAGAGAGTCGAATAGTTATGAAACAGTTGGCATGCAAAAGGGATTAGTCCAAAATGCAGGCATTTTTTTTTGAGAGAAATATTTTCTGAGCCTTTTAGTTCATTCATTTTTGCTATTTAGTTTCTTTTGTTCGGTCATTGTCAAATGATAGTACAATAATAGATTATTAAGGCAGTTTCAGGGGAGCACTGGAGCATTTTTGTGTGTATGTGTGTGGTTTTGTTTTTACTTCAAGCCAAGCCTTGGTCTAAGGAGATAGAAGGAGACTCAACCTGAATCTGTCTTTCATCTACTTTGGAATCAAAGCAGAGAGCTGAAGAATAACATATGTCTTCAGACTCTTGGACTCCAGCTGAGTTAACACCCTGTGAGGGGCTTATCTTGGTCAATTTACTGCCCTCCTCTTGTTGCAAAGCGAAAGGTGTTTCTTTAATTTACACTGTAGTGCCGTCAAAGGCAGGCAAACACCAGGGGGTCATTTATTGCACTGTTTGGTTGATGCTGTTATACCTAAATTTGGTACTGCTGGTAGCTCATCAGCAAGTGCTGCTCATCTGGTTTTATTGAGGTGAAGATAGAGGTGGCTAAAATCAAGCAGACATATGTAGATATGTGTCTCTGTCAGGGAAAGTGAGAAAGTTGGAATTAGTTCATTCTGCTCAGCCTTGAGCCCAGATATTAGGCATGTTATCAATCTTTTATACTGTCATTGTAGGCAGGACTTCTTTGTTTAATCATTACTTTTTCCTGAAGGGAAGCTAGTGTGGTCATTTGACTTTTACCATGCTTTTGTCAAGAAAGTTTGGATCAGATGATCCTTGATATCCCCTTTCAGCCTGCTGTTCTATGATTCACCACTTAGGCTATAATCTTCCTGGTTTTAACACCTGAAAGCTACTATTTCACCCTAAAAAGCGATTTGATTTTATTTTTTAAAGCCTTCCTCAGAAGCCCACTTTGTCACCCTCTCCTTTACTCCTGAATGGCATTCTGAGCCTTTCCCAGCTGTGGAAAAGCTCCCTCCTTTACTATCTTGTCTGTCTTGAGGCCCTGTGAGCTTCCAAATCCCATCAAACAGGATAAGAATCACAGTCTTTGCTGTGACCCCCATTCCCCTCCACCTGCACATGCCGTATTTCTTCTTTTCCCCTCCCTGCCCTCCTGATCACTGGGTCTTTTTGCATGAGATGCCTGGACACTTGGCTCCTATCTCACAATCACTTTCCACACAAACCATGTTCGAGTGAACTCTGAATGAAAGGATTCATCTGCAGCATTGGAAAGGGAGAACAATGGCACAATTATTCATTAAAGTCAGTTCTGGGGAAATGCAAGGAAATTGCTGCAAATCTATTGAAACTAAATCTAAAAGGTCACCCTATGCTTTAGTATTTTCAGCTGCCTCATACAGACACTTCCCCTCCTCTGTGCTCATATGTGCCCCAGCAGAAGGCTGCATCTGGCAGAGATGAGCTCTTCCCAGCCAAACCCACTCACTCCCATGGATGATCTGCTCTCCTGGAAGGAGGCAGGATTACTTTTCAATTCAGTTTTTGCTCTGTTTCCAGTGTTTCCACTAAAGAAAGTCTCAATCTGCTTTTAGGAGAAGAAGCTCAAGGACTATTTCTGTAGCACATTATGTCCCATTTTTGGAGTTTAACTAGCTTATTTCATTATTTCTGGAGCCATCAAGGAGTAACACCTCCATTTTCCTCTGCTGCTTTCCCAGACATAGTAACATTAACCTCTCAATGTGAAATGTGTTTATCTCCTGAAATTTCTAGTACTGGATTGGATACCAGCTCAAAAATTGACCACAGCACTTGTCCAAACCCCAGAATCAGAAAAATACATGCAGCTCACTCTTGAGACTAGACATGATGGCAGTCACTTGATTCAGGTTGACTACTGGCTCTGTGGTATATATTTACTTGTATTAATGCAAGTTTGGAGAACTCTAAAGCCCATGGTTTAGCAGTCACTGATTGGTTCCTTCTATCTAGGACACTTGCTTTCTATGCAATCTAAGAAATGGGAAAAATAGAAGAAAATTAATCAGGTATATATATATATAACTGACGAACGCTGAATTGGATAGGAACGGGGATCCCCGGAACAGGAGGCTTCCTTTTACCCCCTGCTCCGAGGGGGAGAGGTGCTCCCTTCCCCCTCCCCCATCCACCCCGCGGCGCCTCATGGCCCCACAGAGGGACCACGGGGCCAGTCAGTCAGGCAGCAGGGAAGCAGGCAGAGAGAGCTTTATTGATCTGACAACAGCTTAAGTACCTTTTGGAGGGATCACAAGGTGACCACTGGGAAATCAGGAGGTGTTACAAACAACCAATGATGACAAAGGGTTAACAACCAATAGATGAGTTTCTAGTTATCTCTCAGACATTCCACAGGTACACCGAGGTATTTTGGGAAGAAGAAGGGTTACGCAAAGGTTTAAAATCACCATCTTGGACACGTGATCAATATTACAAACTCCTGCATTCTTTTATATGTAGCAGAGTTACCCCAACATATAACCTGTCCTTGAGGAAACTTTTTATAAAACTGTTTTGTAGTCACAAGTTAATAACAATTCTGTCACAAGATAATGAGACAGAAACACTTATAATCCATTATTTGCATTGGGCATAATGATTGGTAGTGCTGTTACACATTGTATGATCTTGTACTAGGAAGGCAATGAATTCACATCTGTATTTTTCAGTGCTGTGAGCCATTTTCTGTGAGCCTGAAACATACAAACTTCAGGATGTCCAATTTTAGAGCATGGTAAAATCAACTCTTTAACTTGATTGAGTCCTGATGCTGCAGGACTTGTAAGGGATGACATATCACTTGTATCAGGGTCAAATGCAAAGGACAGATCCAGTCTTCACCAGCCGATTTATTGACATAGATGAGATACTTTCAGTCTTTGCTCAGAACCAGAACTGACAATTTCAAAGCATTTCTCTGAGAGTTCCCTTTCTGGACTAATAGTAGCAGCAGTTTCAGGATAACAGATTTCAGGGCAGATCAGTTCGACTTGAAAAAGATTCAAGAGAAAACTTGGCTTGCCCAGGCTATCCAGGGAGCTTCTGAGACAAATACAGTTATCTATTATTTGTTCTCCTAGGACTCATTTCTTCTAATCAACTGGCTACAGTGCAGATGATGCTGTGTTTTTCTGTGTTAATTTCTGCTTATTCATTAAGTGTTCTTCCAGAAGCTTATTTTAGGAGGGTGCACTTAAAATTTTCAGCATGCATTGGTGACTGTCCCTTAATTTCTAGATATGCAATTTTACATGTTGATTAAGACCTGTGAATGAAATCTTTGCCCATCTCAAATAAGCCCCTGTGCTCTGTTGACACTGCTCCCACTGGTAATGTAACTTCAAAGCTTTCCCTGTGGGAAAGAGGAATCTGGTAGACAAACAATTCTCTGAAAATCCTTCAGCTTCCATTTCTGGTTTCAAACTGGCATGCCTTAATTACAAAGTCTATCATTTCAGGGAAGGGGACTTTTTTGCAATTACCTTATTTTGCTGCTGCATATGCTGTTCCTGATATAACTGACCTGATAGAGACAGCCTGAACATTTTAGTGAGGCACAAAGTAATCTTTGGTTGCTACAGTACCTGTAGTGGTACTGTGATTAGATCTAATCCTTTGGACATTTTTGAGGGAATGAAAACAGACTTTAGCCTGGGACAGAGAGGATGAGACAGGAATGGGGAAGTGTGGAACCCTGACTAACAAAAAGGGAGGTTATTTTATTTGTAGAAAAAATATTTCTGTGGTCCACAAAGTAAAGTATCTCTAATTGAATTGTTTGTACACTTAGTGGAAGGTAAGTGTTCCAAATGACGTATGAGTAAAAGTGTATTTTGGTTTTTTTTAATTTTTGATCCTCTTAGATTCACTATGGTAAATGTTTATAAATAGGCTCTTCTTTGTTACTGCAAGGTCTTAGAAATTATAAACCAAAAGTCAGTACAGGTAGCTTTGCTGTAATGTAATGGTAGTTGCCTTGTGAAGTACCATAGCAAAAACAGACTGCATCCTGCCCACAGCGTAATGTGGGGATGTACAGGTCCCATTCCATCAGAAAGCTTGTGGTAGATCTCTCAGCACTGAGCCTCCTATCTGAACTCCACAGCAAGGGTAACACCGTACATACTTCAACATAAACACCAAAAGGAAGCAGCACTTTATAGCTCTCAGTTCTTGGTTCAACCAAGCTGGTTTTGAAATTACAGGCAAGATTCTTTTCAAGTCATTCTTATGAATAACGACCAAATCAGTTATATTTCAGTGCTAAGCAGCAACCACCAACACCCATGGTTGTCTTTTTAGCCACTTCCTCCATGTGGTTGTTTTCTTGCCCTTAGGTAGTTCTTCCTGCATTTTGAGGATGCTGGACTAACGCCTTTCTCATCACACCTTGCACAGTCAGGCATTGGATTTATGATAATAATACTGACAGCAATTGTAAGGATGTTTTTTAAGCTTTCCTTGAATGAGCTCTCTGCTGCACAGCAGCTTTCAATCACGACCAGGACATAGCTGAATTATTCAGATAGGATCACACATGCTTATTCAGTTCTGCCAAGGAGGCAGTGACGGGTGTGAAATCACCTTAGCACTGACTGCTCTGACCAGGAGTAAGGAGCTGAATAGGAAGTGTCACTCCAAGCTGACTATCTTGTTACACCTCACAGAGAAAGAAGCTTTTACAGGTTGACCCTCGAAGGCTTAAATTCACCAGGCAGTCCCTGCTTCCTCCTCTACCCCTGTATGGACTCAGAAATAGGGAAAGCTCATTCCTCTAGAGAGGTGATGGTTAAATTCTCATTACAAGTCTCAATGAGAATTTTTTTATCTGTAAGGTAGTCAGCCACAGCACTCAGCCTGCCTAGTGCTGTGGTAGGATGTGACCTTGGTTTGGGCTCAAAGGGGACAGGTGTTTGCTGATCACCTTTACAGATATCCAGCTTAATACCTCTTGCGTCTCATAAAAAGAATTGTTCCTCTTTTTTCCAGCCAGTGGAAATTAGACTCTATAGGTTTGATGTCACTGTGTTTGAAATACATATCTCTCAACAGTTTTTGGGGCAGAACAGTGATTAGTGATGTTTGTATTATTAACATAAAATCCCATACAAAGAATGCTTTTTTCCTGGATGAACTTTTCTTTTTTTTTGATCACTTTCTATCTTTACATTCTAACTACTAATCTCATTGCTTCCTATGGATGATGCAAAACACAACAATTTATTTTCCACTCTACATGAAGTGGTTACAGCAATGCACCTGCCTCAGGTGAGTGGTTTCTATATTTAACCAGACAACATAAAATTGCTTTGAACACAGCTCACTTTTACTGGTAACTAGCAGCAGGTATAGATGAGTATTTTGTCTCAGCTGTTCTGGCTTAAATTAAGACAATAGAAGATCAAATGCAAAGGAAGGACATAACAGTAGTGTGATGCAAGCTCAAAAGGTTTCTGCATTAAAATCATTTGGGACCAGGTTCAATCATACAAATTACAGCAGTGATGAAGTACTGTGTAGAACTTTCATCGAATACCAGTTGCCAGTGTTCTGTTTGAGGGAACCACTTCAGATCATAAAATAAATGGTTCTTTCTCATTATACGCTCACCTGTCCTGCTGAGTTTATAGAAAACAGTGTGTCTTAGTATTTATCCCATATTCAGCATTTTGAAGTGTGTTGTGTACAGGTTACTTGGGTTCTACAGTTCTCAATTATTATTGGAGAGATGGGTTTTCTTATTTCTCCTGTGGCATCAGACTACACTTGAGTCTTTCTCTCACAAAGCATGGCTCCTGCCATCATGTTGTCTCTGTAGGTACCTGCCTATCCCCTATGTTTAGCCATAGTAATTTCATAACCTGTGGGCTGTTTTCAGTTCAATTTGATAGAGTAGCAGAAATTGCAAAGGTAGTTTGGTTCTTCTAAACTTTGCAAAATTAGGGATAGAAGTAGCTGAGGGAATGGGCAAGTGCTCTGACAGAAGATAGCATAATTCAGATCTGACTTGACACTTCCGTGGAAGGACGACCTTGTTAGGGCCTTGCCTGGTACAAAGTTTCTACTGAAGCTAGAAATCACCCATGAGATATTTGGACACCTTGATTTCTGTCACTGTGTTGACTTTAGGCAGTCACTCTGTTCACATGACTCAGAAAACATCTGGAAACTCAGACTGCCTGGCAGATGTTCTCCTGCATCCATCCAGTTAACGTCTATACAGAGACAAACTTGACTCCAGCTTTCTGTGACTCCTCTTCCTCTCTGCCCATTCTCCCTCTCCTCCAGGACCTCTGTTGTCTCTGGACTCAGGGAGCTCCAGTGTTTGTGTGGTTTAGGGGCTTTTTTCCTCAAAAAAGTTGCAGTACTCAGAAACTGCTTAGAGAAACTGCTCCCCATTGCACCAGAAGCAAAGGTCCTGTGTCCTGAGGCCTCTACTTAAACACCCATGACCAGCATAGATGTACTTGAATTTCTCTTTAGTTTAGAACTATTCTTTGGTTTTGTTGCTGATAAGTTACTGCCTGTGTATCTGTGCTGTGCAGAAAAAGCATAGAGACAAAACCTGTAGGTGGCAACATGAAGATGTGTTGGAAAAGGCATTAAAGAAGGGTCTAAAGTCACTTGTGTTAAAGTGCTGAAAGAATATGTGAAGATAAATAGGGGGAGCAAGTTCACAGGGTAAATATTTTCCCCAGTTATTAATAAATGCAAATGGAGGTGTTTAATATTCAAATGCTGTGAGAGCCATTTGCTCATTGTCATGAGTGGCATGTATTTGATAACATGAAATAAGCACCTCATCCTCCGCCGCTACTCATGCGTGCACAATCCTTCCCATTTAATTCAGCAAGACTAATTATCTGAATTAGTGACATTAGCTTGAAGCTATGGATTTTCAGATTGAGTCTCTGGCTTTCAGAACAACTTCTTTAAAGGAATTAGTCGTGTCTAAGTACAACAGAACTGTCAAATTGCATCCCCTGGCTTTGTCTGATGTTTTGGTTGTGAAACCAGCCTTATGCAAGACTGTCCTCGTGGCAATAGACAGTGGTTATTCCAATTTTATGGCTCTGACAACCCTAAAATGGCTCATAAATGTTGGGCAGTTACCTCACTAGCTAATAGCAGATGACAGCTGATAGCACTTCATTTTACCTCCCACCTTATTATGGACTTTGTCATCCACACTCCAGGGGTGTCTGCTATCTGTCTGCAAAGCAACTCCTGAACTAACCCCCATTTTGGTTTAACTTACCATGCAGGCATGAAAACTGCAGCTAATTTGCAAACAGATCACACAGCCCTGCCTCGGCAGCAGTAACATCCATCAGAGAGGCAGGGCAGAAAACAGCAGCACTTCAGGAATGGGTGCACAAGTGGCTTGGGCATCACTGCCTGCAGAGCTGCAATATCCCTGGGACTAGCACAGTGCACAGCTGGAGCAGGTGCATCTTTTGAGTTTTACTGTATATCCATTTCAAATAAAAGGGGATGTTTGTCCTTACAGTCCTCCGTTTTGCTATATATTGTAGAGTTTCAGCATCTTGATCATGCCTGCACTGTTACTGAGGAAAATAGTGGAAGGTTTAGGATCTGGAACACCAGCTGATTGAGCAGCACAGGGAAGGGGGACAGAAGACACAGGCCATGACTGTGTTTAACTGTGAGGTCTTTAAGTCTATACATCATTTGTCACCCCTTATCTTTGAATGAACTGTTCATAATTAAGTAGTGTGACTGAAGATGTGAAATCCTACATGGCAAATGCTAAACTTGCACCTCATTTATCTCTTTCAAGGGTTTAATGAATTTTCAGCTTCAGCTAATGAATAATGGCAATTTCAAGCCCATTGTCCTATTCAGGGAAATTAATAAGGGCCTAAGGATAGGCCTAGGAGCATGATAGAGATTGCAAAAAAAAAAAAAACACCAGAATATGTGTTTCTTTTTAGAAGATCTAATTTTTAAATACAAATTCATTCCAGTCACTATACAGTGTATATTTGCAAAGAGCACTGAAAACACAACACACAGAATCTGCTCTTTGGAGGTAAAGGTGAGCAAAAATTGCCTTCCTTCACCTGCCTTTTTATTATAAGTTTACCATACATCTTGTTTTACCTAACAGGTCCTCCTTGTTGATGCAGAAATTTTGACCAGGCTTGAAAAAGCCTTTTAATTGTTACAAATATGTTAACAACACTCAAAAGAAACATGGGACCCCAATCCTTTCTTCAAAGATGTTCTCAAATAAGGTGCAATAATAGGAACCAGGAAACTTCCAAACTCAAGAACTTGGCAGAAAGAACATTTGTCATCACCATTTTTTTAGAAAAGGAGTAGTGAATGTTTCCATGAATTCCTAACTCCAAGGAGTAAGAAAAAAACCAACTCACAGTAGTAGCTGTGGATTCAGCTGGTTTGGGAATCCAAGACCAAGTACAGAAGTTTAAATGATGAAAGCAAAGCATGGACATGAAGAGATGTACACTACATTGCCTACTATTGATTTGTTCCCAGTACTTGAAAAAACACAAATGCACCTGAAGTACGGAGCTATACGTGAAGCACATGTGCTCTACATCTCTTACCCACCCAAAATAACTGATTTTCATTTCTTACTTGTCTCTCAGAAGTGTAGCTAAAGGAAGTGTTGAGAAGTAAAAATGTGGTTTTCAGTCACAGAAGCAGGAATGTACATTTTAGAACAATTGTTTAGTCAAAAAAAATATTTTCCTGAAAACACTGGATTTTTTTTTTAACTCAATCTGCTTAAAGTTCACGATTGTTTTTCTTAAACTTCTTATTCAATTTACTAGGAGTTAGATCTTAGTTCTGAGTATAAAATATGCAGAGAATTAGTGTATTAATTTTGGGTTTAGACAGTTGGATGAGATAAAGTCGTCTTATCAAATACATAATGTCAAATACATAACACACCATATCCTAACATAGATACAAGATGGGTAGGATTTAATAGCATGTCCTTGTCTGTTGCTGGAGGTAAGTTCCAGACTTCTGTAGCTGGTCCACATAAGATCTGATGTTGTCACTAGAAAAGATGGAATAAATTGCTTTTAGGAAAAAAAGAAAAAAAAAATCACAACATTATTTTAAAGATCCTGTCAACAGCTGCAGTCTTCAGATTTGCAAGCTTTTGCAAATGTTTTCTTCTGGAAGTACAGCCCCTGAACCAGATTCCTGCATATGCTGTATAGGCTTGCCATCTCAGAATTATCACTAATCAGGAACAATGAAAAGAATTATTCTACTTTATCCATAATGGATTTTGTAACTTCTAGCTTGATGTCTTTGCTGCTACATGCCTTCATAAAAACTCTGAATGCCAATTTCTGTCACATTAGCATTAGGAAATTTATTTCAGTCTGGGAGTTAACTAGCCTTGCTTTGAAATCATTAACGTGCTTCGGTGGGAGTGCCTGTGAATGTGTTTCTGTAAACTGGCTTTAATCCTGTCATACGGCAATCATTAGGATTATCATTCTGGAGGAATAACTCGTCTTGGAGTATGCCTGGCAGCTGCTGTGATCACAGCCTTCAGACATATGTACCCAACAACTAATAATTAGACACAGTTAGGTGTTTTCTATCTGAATAATTTTTCTGATGGAAAAGAGGGTGGGTTTTTTTTCCAGAGAACTGAGTAAAGTGTCTTCAGGTAATTTCAGATCTGTCATAAGGCACAAGTGAGTGCTGCTATCCAAGAGAGCTGCCACCCATATCAGTACTAGAAATTGTAAGAGAATAACCTGGTGCTTCCTTCCAGTTGCCCAAGGCTTAGCAGGAGGGTAGGGAAATCATGGCTTTCAGCTATTCTTTCCTACTTTGCTTCTGCTCAGAGTGAGTGAAACTGGTGTCACCTTTTAGGCAGAACAGTCCTGTAGAGCTCAAACTGGGACTCTCCAAATCAAATTCTTATCTTATTAAAAAAAAAAAAAATCCTTTCAATAGCCACACTTCAAAAGGAAACTCGCTTTCAAAAAGAATGCTACTTTTAAGTCAATTAAATTTAAACCATATTCAATTTGAAGTATGTTATAAGATTACCCGTTTTCTCATTGGTGATGATCTCAGAGGGATCAGATTGCTGTCTTGACAAATATTTTAAGCACTGAAACTGTATGAGTTTAGTTCTACCCACTCTTGTCCATTTCAAGGGACTGCAGCATCTTCATATGAAAAGTGTTCCACAGGAATAATGTGTGTGTTCTACCTCATGCTTGTCCAACTGAATCATCTAGTAATTGTTCCTTAAATCTGACAAAATTTTGTCCCAAAAATGTGTACAATTTTAGCACAGTCCTAAACAATTTCTCTGTGACAGTTTGAGACACTTCATTTCATGTACTCTTGTGCAGATCTATAAATACTGCTTTTACCAACTGCTATGTCTAGTTCTCTTTTTGTTCTGCTGAGGTTTTATTCTAAACTAAATACAATTTTGTTACTGAAATAGATGGAGGTTTTTATCTTTTATTTTTCTCCTCAGGAATTGCTTTCTGTCTGCTTTTTTTAAATCAACTATATGGAGGCAGTTTAGCTTCTGCAGACTTTTAAAAGGGTATATATTCTTTAAGCTTTTAATGAGTTATTCCAAAGCATAATTAAAAAAAAAATACAACTATCACAATAAAATGACCACATTTAAATAACTATTAAACTTGGACAGTAAAAACAAGTCTTCTTTAATTTTTCAGGACATCTCTTATAATTAGTTTTTTTATTGTGTCTTCATGACACTATAAACCAATTGCCAGCACTGTTATATGGGTCAGTTTACTTACTTAGGTCCACACATACACTCCAAGCCTATGAAATGCTCAGCTGAGAAACCCCATCGTAGATGGATATCGAAGGATTGAAGGATTGAGGGTCCAAGTCCATGTAGTACTTTGCTGTGTCTCTCAAAGCTGCCCATGACTGACTAATCTGAAGCAGATAAAAACAGGAAAGAATATTCTCAGCTTCAATACTGAATAAATGCAGTGTGTGACTAATGAGCAGACAGGAGTCACAGACAACCTTCCCTGTGCTGATAAATCAGACAATTTTCCTCTTTTGCCCCAAAGGATTTATGTGGTGTGTTGAGTCCACACCTGTACTTTATTTTTTTTCCTATAGATGCTGAAAGGTGATGGAAGAAAATACCTGTTCAGCCACAGAGTGTGCCCATGAATTCTGGCTGCTGCTTGGGTCCCAGGAGCTCTGAGGATATAGTATGTGTCGTTTAAGTCGTATAAATTGATTTGCTGATTCTTCTGTCAGAAAAGGTGCTCCAAGGACACCTGAAACAGAAGCTGATAAATATTTGTAATGTTATAAAAATATTTTAGAATGTGCACTTCAAAAAACATGTTTATATCCAAGGAACATGGGTTTGGACCTGTAGTTTATTTAACAGAAATCAAAGATGGTCCTACCTTAGAAATTAACTTCTTTTTTTTAGGCCTGAAGTTACTAAAACAGGTGTTCTAAATCAATATTTTGCTGTTGAAGCCAAAGCAAATAAAGTTACAATCTAACTAAGGCATTAATAAATTTTTAATACAAGATTTTGCAACAAAACATTCTCTTAGACTGGAATTGCACTAGTGTCAGGTATGCTGAGAAGCCTGAAGTTTTTTAAAAGAACTCTAAACCTACCTATGGATTTAACTACAGTTTCTAAACTTCCTAGCTTATATATAATATTTATTCTTATTAGTATCACCATAGAAATTGCAGACATGGAAATTACTTCATAAACAGAAGGTATTGCAATTCTAATCTTGTTATTGCATTGCTTCAGATGGCTTCTGAGGTCACCACAGATGCAGAAGGACTTCTTGCAGATCTTCCTGGAATAACCTTTCTGCCCAAGAAAAAGGTCTGAATTCCTTGTTAGCTTCATATGAAAGGCCCTGGTACAGGAAAAATCTTTTCTTTTTATTCTTGGGTGTTTGAGACATAACTTAATTTGGGGCTAATAATATAATAATGGCCAGTCTTCGCGAGCGAAGATCCGGGGAAGGTCTTTCCACCTTCCAGCCTGTGCATTGGATTTTTTAGGTGAGACACAGTGTGCGCAGAACTGAGCCCACCCTTTAACCTAAGGTTCATCTGCCGGGGCCAAGCAAGCTTGGACGGTGGCAGCGAGGTCCTCAGGACGTAGATGTATTGCCTTTAAGGGCTAATGAGCTTCATCTGCCCGGGAGTGGCCCTGACCGGGAATCGAACCCGGGTCTCGGCGGTGACAGCGCCGCGCCCTTAACCACTAGACCACCAGGGGCTCCAACTGGTTCAAAATAGCATATCAATTCAAATCATACATTTTTTAATGAACCATGATTAAGTTGGAGCTCGATCCATGAGCCAAGCTGAGGCCAGTGTCTGTAAACAGCTGTGTTCCAATTTAGTGAAGTTTTAAATGGACACCTGGGGGTGATCTGCACATGGTTGGTACAGATGGGCCAAGAACTTGAACCCCTGTCTGTTAGGTGTTACCATGGGAGCTCAGCAGGACAAGTTATCACCTCACTCACAGCTCTCTAATGCCCTTATTTCTGAATTTCTGTGGGGAAAATCTAACTGAGAATGTCAAACATCTGCTTTCCTGCACAATGATCAGCTGAATCCAGTTCACTTGTAATTATTACTGGCTTTCCTGATCACCCACAATATCATTGCTCATTAGTTTTTTTTAAATAGAAGAAAATGTATGCTGAACGCATAAAGGTAGAAGATAAGTAAGCTAGAGTGTTTGCTGCTCTCTTTTACTTTGTTTGTTTTCAGTGCCAAAATTGCTTGAAAAGAAGACAAGGAAAAGCTTGATTGTGCAGTAATGAACCAAAACAAAAAAAGGAATTGAATGTGCTTGTCATCTTCAATTCCTAACAGAACTCAAATAGTCTCCTAACAGACGTCAAATAGTACTTTAGAAAATTTACTTAGCAAGCAACGAGAGTCCCAATAGTTCCTTCCTACTTCAGTTTCCTCATGTTCCAAGTTACTATAATCATAGACTGGAGGTAGAAGTTTTAGGTTAGGAAGTTTTCAAGGAATGTGATATTCAAAAATGTTACCAACTCCATGGAAAAAAGTAAGTTCAGACATTTGGTGTGAAGACTCATGTGTGAACTGCTCTCTCCCTTAGGGAACAGAGGAATAGCTATTTCTGTACTTCAGAAAACAAGATTTTGGCCTGTGGAAGAAGAAAATATATTTTATGCATATGTCTATTAAGCTGTTATACTTCTATTCCAGAGCTGCACAAGAGAAAACTAAGCTTATGCCAATTTCAATATTTCTCTGGCAATTTACTATTTTCCAATAGAAAAATCTATGAGCTGTTGAATTCTCTTTAGTGAATTGTAAATTTGTGATTTTTTTTTTTTTTAATATTAAATATTTTGTAAGCTCATGATTGCATTTCTGGACTGAGATAACTGAACTGGGATCAGAAATTGACTCAGTAACAGGCTTCACTTTTGTTTAAATGCCTATATAGTTAGTAAGGGCTATTAAACATTAAATTTTATCACCAATGTCTGCTCTGGCCTTCCAGATTTAAAGTAAACTGGAAAAAAAAAAAAAAAACAAAACAAAAAAAAAAAAAAAAAAAAAAACCAAAACATTAAGCAGTTCTTCTTCTTGTGGTTTTTTTTCCTCACTGCCAACATCTTCAAAAAATGAGCTTGTAATTCTGCTGGTGGGACAGTGAGGTGTTGTCTTCACTACTGTGCTGCAGAGCGCCATGTCTTAAGGGTATTATCTTTCAATTTTTAACAAACAGTCTGCTCTGGCTGCACCTGTATCCAATGAGGGTTGCCATTCCCAACCATGCTGAGTATTCACTTTGATTAAAGTGCACTTGCCTGCTCTGAGGAGAGGCAGGTGTGTCAGCTCTGTTGGTGGCTTCTCTTGTCAGTGTTAACACCCAGTTCTTGTTCTCTTCTGGAGGCTCTCTCATGTTCTTTCACCTCTCACATTTAGCACCTGTAAGCAGTGTCTGCAGGACTCGTTCCCAGCTGCTGGGGCACTCCAAAGATGCATAAGTACCAGAAGAACTGAGGTAAGTGCCTTTATATTTCAGCTAATCCTTGAGGCTTAGCTCATTCTCTCTTCATCTTACTGTAAAACTCATTATAAGACTCTGAACAGGGCAAAATTCATTCACCTACAGGAAAGTGAGACTCTCTCTAGTGAGACCATTTATGGTGAAACCAGAAATATCCCTGCTGGTCTTTCACTCTGACCACACAGACAAACAGGGTTGCACATTTGCTTGTGCTCTGGCAGATCTCTAGACCTGGGGGCATCAGACCAGATGTCCCCATCTGAGTAGCCCCTCTGAATACAGTGTATAGTTTTCATCAAATAACCTGTGTCTTGCCTCAGTTTAAGTTCCTTGGACTGGATGTAATTTTTCCCTGGCTTTTGAACATCTTAGTAAAATATTGTGGAAGAGTTTGTTGCTCGGGTGGATGTTTTATAAACACAGGCTATTCAGGAAGGACTGCAGCTCTCCATCTTGTAGAAGATTAGCACACAAACCAGGAGAATAGAATCTCAGAGCATCTGGATGTGAGACTAGAGGGAGTTTGGAGCAGGTGGGTAATGTTAATGACATGGCTCACAGTGCATAAAGTTGAGTTCCAAAAAAATGAAGAATTTCAACTTGTTCCGAAACAGTTAACTCACTATAAAGAGCAATCAGGACATATTATAAGTTAATGTTTTTATTCAATACTGTTTTCCCTCTTTTCCCTTAGATAAATATGTTATTTGTAAAGCACATTTAGGGATAAATGGCCCAGTGGGAAAATAGGAGGAACGTGTGTGGAGGGGGAACTATTGCAGAGGTTGTATCAGCTGTTACCAGTTAGAATGTTTCCTTTTATCATCTCTTGAAGATTCATTCAGTGTTCTCATATGAAAAGCAAATTATAGAAAAACTGGCTGGTTTTAGCAAGCAGATGCTTAGCTCATGTAATTATTGCCTTCAGCAGATAGTTTTGTCTATCCTGCACACCTAAAGAGATTGTCCAGAGGGAAAACTATTAGTAATCATTCTGCTACGGTGCCTTCTGAGTATCTAATTTTGGATTATTGTGATCTGATATAAGACTAAACTTGAGAGAAGGGAGATACTGGTAGAACCTTGGCATCGTTGTCAAAAAAGAAAATATTTATTTAGTATTGACTGTAAAAACTGATTATGAAAAGCAAAACTGATTATAAAAAGGCATACTTGGAATGTCAAATTAAAAAGTATTACAGTATAGCAAGCAAACTGTACTTAAAATATAAAATCAACCTGGATAGATCTTAAATTATTTTGCATTAAAATCTCTTCATACTAGACTCAAATGGAAGATAACTGTCTTGTGCAAGGATAGGTTTCTAGAAAGCAAGATACTTATCTGGGGGCACACAGAAAATCTTCCCAGGAAGACACCCATTTCTATTAGCTGGATGTACAATGATCCACTTCATCACGCAGTCAAAAAGGTGAGTATGAGATTCAACTTTGACACATTTTCCTGCTTAGGCTTTTTTTTTAAAAAAAGCTAGCAGCATGAGCCCTTGTGTGCTTAACAGTCTGAGGACAACAGGCAAGCCACTATTTGCATGTCTAATGGCAAAGTTAAATGATAGGACAAACCTTTAAACTTGCTTTAGTGTAGGATATGCTTTTGTTTCTCCTCCCTACCCGAGAAACTTTTTTATCTAGTAGTATTTTATAAGTGATGAGAAGCAATCTCAATGCTTGGGACCAAAATTTACACCTAGTGTGCATCTACCACAGGGAAAAGAGGTTTGTCTCTGATTTGCTGTGATATTTACAAAAAAAAAAACAAGTGACAATTACTTAGCAGCACTTCAGTCAGTCTCTGTGCAAATTGTTACATAAACTGAGACTATTTGTTTCTCCCTTGTTTCTGAAGACTATTGCAAGTTTCTGACAACCTGAAAATCTATTGCTGAAGTTAATATTGATAGAATTTAAATGTCAGAAGTTTGCAATTGTTCCGGCTCCTATCCTTTTAGTCTCATTACTCTTCTTGTTATCAGCTTAGGTGACTGGTCAAAATGTCAGCCCATGGGGCTAAGGCTGCCAGTCTTATCAACACTTTAGCACAGGGTTTGGACAGAGACTAAACTTGGACAGAGCTAAACTTCAACCTTGCTGAGGTGGCAGGTGCTGACGTGTTGGGAACTTTGAAAAAGTAAATCAAATGCTGCAGCTCAGGTGTGTTTCTTAAGGTTAGCTATGAGCCAAAATGGATCACCTCCCCTTCATTCTTCAGCTATCTAGCTTTCTAAATTTAAAGTCATGAAGTCAGACCACAGAACTTGGGATGAGGACTCAGAATCCACAGCACAACAGTGCAAGTGCTGAAAAACAGGTGTGGAAGTAGCTGTGTTTTTCCTCACTCAAGTATTTCTCTAGGTTGTGTGGCACTCCACGGAAAACAAGATGTGGTTCTCTGTCAGTACTTTGCATATATGGCTGGATTGCAGCAGGGATAGACTTTTGGATTCTTGCAGGCCACCTCTGGCCCAGACACCACGTTTTTTCAGTAGAAAAGTGCAATTCCATTAAAGTCTAACACCTGTATATTGCTTTTTCAAGTGTTAAAAAAGAAATACATATATGTACATTGGCTTTGTACCCCATAGTGTCTGGATGTTAACAGGCCTTAGAATAAAATTAAATTAGTCAGATTTGCTAATATCTACTGATTTAAAGTCACTGATTTTTTAAGAGCTTCAATGCTGTTCACATCACGCAGTCTTTGAAATTTTGGTCTCATCTGTTTATTTTCAAAGCTTGAAGTAAAATAGTCTTTATTCTTTGACAATTGTAATTTTATATCACAGGCCACAAGAGCTCTGTGGTTCAAGAGAAGAGAGCTCAGTCAATAACAGTCGTTAGAGCTACAGCATCAGCCTCATTCCCTCATCAGCAGAGGCAGACAAGTTACAGACATTTAAAGCAGAATTAACTATTGAACATAGTTCTGGTGTGATGCCAGGGGTCAGAAAAGTTGTCACATATGGGTAAATAATAAGGCAATTTGGCAAAAATCCTAGATAATCCTAAGGAAGGAACTACTTTCTCTGCAGAGAAATGCATTGGTCCACTCAGTGGGTCCTGTTGAATTTTCCTTTCTAAACCCATATGCGGCTATCAGTTTAACCTTGAATGAATGGGCAAGACAGCCCCATCAGACATCCAAGAGATGTTAGTAATTATCCCAGTGCCAAGGGATCACCCTTGTACTCCATCCCTTGCTGATGCACTCTGCAGAGGCTAAAGGAAAAGGTCCAGAAAGCCTATTTCCAGAGATGTGACTGTGGTTTACTATGAGGAGTGATTTATAAAAGCTGAGTTGAGGATATGATGAAAAGTTAGATTCTTATTAGTGAATCTTACAGCTTCTGTTTTACTTCACCACCACCTTCATTGTTGCTGAAAGGATTCGCAACTAATGAAAAACTGAACTGTTTGTGATCAATGAAACTTTTAAGAGCTCATTAAAAATCAGTAATAAGTAATTCTGCCTGCCCTTTGAAGAACAGGAACCTGGGAAAGAGGGAAAACAAGACTACTTTAATCTGACTTTATGTCTCTTGCCTTTCCTAACAAAGTCTTCCAAAAGGAGGGGCAGCAAGCTGATGTGTTCCCAGCATGACTTCAGGTGACACTGTTTGCGTCATGATGGCCTTCAGTGGAAAGGAGGTGAAGTTCAGGATAGATAAGTCCCTAGGAATGGTCCAAGTTCGCGTGCACAGAAGATCAGGAAGCACAAATAAGGGGGAAAGAAGGTTTCTAGGTTAACTCTGACTTGCAGGAGAGAGAAAGTCCCTTTCCAACTCCTTGCCTTCCTACAGAGTTTCACTGCAGGCAAAACTCAGGATCGTATGACAAGGAAACTAATTTGGCCCAAAAGAGCGATTACACCTGGCTGTGGTCCCAGTTCAGAAAATGCCTTTTTCATTAATTCATGATTGATATTGGCTAATTCTATCTCCCTCATTTTATCTTAGCTGTTCACATCATTTATTTACTGCATGTGTATTGGAGCACTCAGGTCTAAGAAATGCTTTTAGTTCTTACATGTGGATAGAGCATCTTTCTATGGTGCAGGCAATCACCTGAGATGTCAACAGTCACTGCTTTGTTTGTTCTAATTTAATGAGAAATAAATTAATCTCTCAGCATGTGCATCACTGATCGTTGACTGTAGCAGTGTGTGCTGCTTTGGGAAGAGCGTGTGACAGCCCTGCCCCATCCATTTTCCCTCTGGTCCAAGTTTTATAGGTTGAGTCTTGATTGTAGGTGCCCTGGTTACAGGGTACTGTGAAGGATCAGTGATCAGACAGCCTGAGCTCTTTAAAAAAAATAGTCTCCTTAAGCCATTCAAATCAGGCATCCCAGAAATCACTTGCAACATAGATCATTTTGGGTCCTTATAAATGCATGTGAAATTGTTTCATGTAAACAGTAAATGTTGAGATCAGAATAATATTTAGAGAAGATTCCATAGAAACAGCGTTAAGCTCTTTCTACAATTTTAACAGTTCAGGAAATCATCCTGCAAAAATGCCTTTCAGTCATAAATGCATCCTCGCTCCTTATACATGAGGGCTGAGCAGTAAAAGGCTCAAAAGTAGTCACGAGGAGCAGAATCAAACTGTATTTCACAGAATTTGCCATGCAATCTTGTGTTCACCCACTCTCCCATATGTCCCTGCTGCAGTGATTTCCAGTTAATTCTCTTCCATCAGTGCTGTTCTGGTCGTGACACAGGGGTTTTGCCAGGTGACTATTAACAAGGCAGAAGGGAGTGACATGAGACAGGATGCCAGGCACTTACCTGCAAACAGCAGAGCAGACACCAGAATTTGAAACATTTTCAGAGACATGGCAAATTATCCAGAAAGGGTTTCCTTTGTGAAGTGAAGACAGTGACACAGTTTTATACTTTGTTATCTGTAGGTTTATAAATCATTCACCAGATACGTGTAAATCGTTGGTGCAGGCAGAGGGCAGGGTACAGTGCTTAGTTCACATTTGTCCTATATGCCTCTGTTTGTACACTTTGGACTTTGCAAACTGGGTCTCTAATGAGCCATAATGGCTCGTTATTGTGTGGATGCATTTACTTCTCCATAATTTTTATGATGCAAAATAGCCCATTGGGCTTGTTCTCTGAGCTCTGAACAGGCGAACCTCAGTGTATCAGTCTTCTGCATGTTTATTTCCCCTCATTTTGGTGATAGGCACAAGCATTTTATAGTTTGGTGTGAATATGAATGGCATTTGAATCCGCCTGCTCTGAGAGCTGTGCCAGTTTGCCACATATTTTAGCTTTTATAGTGCTTGGGTTGAGGAAATAAATGTATGATAAAATTGACTGAGAAAGTACTAAGGCAGAAGGAAAGAGGGAGATGGATTCCTGTCCTGAACCAGGCAGAGGTCCCCAGGTCTCATGTTGCCTTTGCTGGTTTAGGACTCTGTAATGTGGGACACTATGAGTTCATGCTGTCTTACCTTTCCCACCTCTCCAGATAGCTGTTGCCTTTTTATAGACAGCTCACTTGTTGGCAGCAGTTGTTGTACCACAGACCAGTTTATCTTCATAAGCTCACCTACAGTGATGATAACAGACCACAGAAAAGCTGAGCTTTATTGCACACTGACGTGAGTTGATCTGCAGTTCATCATCACAGGCGTGCGTGTACCCAAAGGGCTTTACGTCGGGAAATTAGACTCTGTTGACGTTACAGGTCAGGGACCAGACTCCACGCTGATGGGCAGTTGTACTTCATTCCTACATTCACAGCCAGAACTGTCCTGTCTAGATGGTGGATGGACTAAAGGTTTGTTGGGAAGCAAAAGAGCATTTAGTTATGTAGGTACAAAGTCTTACAGCTTTGTGTTATTATATATGGGTGGGCAGGAGGGGAGACTATTGAACAGCAGGTCTAACAGTGTGATCCTTAACCTTGATGTAGGTCCCATCAACAGTTTAGT
Source organism: Myiozetetes cayanensis (assembly GCF_022539395.1). Classification (NCBI taxonomy): domain Eukaryota; kingdom Metazoa; phylum Chordata; class Aves; order Passeriformes; family Tyrannidae; genus Myiozetetes; species Myiozetetes cayanensis. Next base: position 16,946,667 of record NW_026087742.1, read on the forward strand.
ATTATTTTAGCATTGTTTAAAAAAAAAAAAAATCAATGCATCCATCCCAGGTGACGAAGCATGCATGGAGGCAGGTGCTCTGCATTCTGGTGCCATCTTAACAACAAATATTAATTATCCAAAGTAATGATCTGTTTTCTCACCCCTGAGATTCTAAATTAAGTCTTAGATGTCAGCATTTTTGTGCACTAGCACAAAAGGTGTAAGGAAGGGGACATTTGCCAATAGGTGACACAGATGGATGTGGCAGACAAGCTCTCAAGAACTGTAGATCCCCCAGAAAAAAGTTCCAGGAAATCATACAAGTTATCCTTTCATCTTACATGCTTTCTGGGCCATCCTCTCCAACCTCTTACATGGACCCGCCTTTCAATTGCAGTTTGCCTCCCACAGGGAGGTTTTTCCTCACAGTTCCTGGTATAATGACTGGAAGAATGCGTTGGTATGCCATTTTATATTTATTGCAGTTTTGTCTTCTTTAATTTGAAGCCTGCTTATAAAGAACAGTGCTGGGGATATGTCATAGGTAGAGAGACAACAGCAGCCAGTAAGACTTCACTGTTACCTGGAAGCAGATCACAAGGAGTTATGCTAGACTGAAAACACAAATCCAAGTCACCTACTCCTCTTATTTCTTCTTAGGTAGCAAGAGAAAGAGATAAGAAAGATTTTTCAGGAACAAGAGTTGAAAAAAATGGTAAAACAGTTAAAAGCCACAGATCCCAACAGATCCTGAGTAAACTAAGGCTCTAAGAACCTAAAACAACCTTGCTTTTGCCATTTCTAAATAAAACTTGCCACATGCTGGAGAATGTGACTTGTATCCTTAACTGATGAAGCCTTGACTCTGTTATAGAAAAAGTCCTCAGAGAGAGACACAGAATGTCTTCAGGTGGGGTCACAAAACATGGTGGGGATGTTGCAATGACTGGATTTAGACTCTGAGTTCAGAAGAACAGAAAGCTTACCCTGCTGTAGAGTGGGACAGCAGTCAGCCAGTTTAGATTATGATACAAGATCTCTGAAGAAGCTAAATTGCAGACAGCATATCCCCTTAGACCTATAGATCCATGACACCTGAAAGCTCCTCCTGTTTTCCTATGTTTCATCTCTTATCCTGTCATCTTTACTTCTTTGTCTGATTTAGGTCTTGCTCCTGGCCCCTAATCTTCCTTGTCTAGGCTGCCCAACTCTGTGTTCTTCCCCTGAGACTTGTTTTCCCTCTTATTCTGTGCACTTCAGTTTTACGTAAAATGATGCTGCGCCCATAAAACCCAGCATCTTTAGACTGAAGAATTTATAGATCTCTCATGAGGAGAGTGGCTTTCCAGTGTCATTTCCCTTTCCTCCTTTCATATGTGTCCTGCTTCCCATGCACACATGGTGTACAGCCTTGAGGTTCATTCCCTCCCTGCCTCCAAGCCCAGCCCTGCTATTGCCGAGTCTCATTTCTGCTGAGAATAGTCAGTGTTTTTCCTGAAGCCCTGCAATGTATATGTAGTTTGGGGTTGCATATGCCCCACTGGCTCACGTACAGAAACTTTTAGAAGACAGATGATTTCTTAGCTCTTCTTTGAGGCCATTATATAGACAATCTGGATATCACTAAAAACTCATGAAAAGCACGAATTTTTTTCATTGAATGTAGAATTTTAGCTGTTAAACAGTAACAGATATGCATGCTGCAATTTTTTGGAAGATTCAGAGCTCGGCCCAATGGCTCAAATTTTTATATGGAGGAATGAATCATTGTATCATTTCCATATGATGCCCTGCCTTTCTTGTGAAATTTCTATTCCCTACTTCAAAGCACGGAAAGCTCAGTCAAAAGAGGTTGTCATCAGAATATTCAGTGCAAGTTAAATTTCACACCACACATCCTTGTTTCATCTGGAGAAGTAGCCAAGATACTGGTTAAAATGATTTAAAAAAAAAATCCAGTTTGATGCAGACACCTGACATAGTAAAAATAATTTAAAATTTAAAACAAAAACAAAACCTCAGACCAAATTATAAAACTTTAACTGAGCTATAGGCAAGTGAAAGTAGAATTATCTGAAGGGACATTTGAGGCAATCTACGTTGGCCCCAGCCCTATCAATAAGGTGTAAGGTAGGTTTCAAACACCAGAACTTTAAGTTAGATAAAATCAGAACATTTTTCCTTTTACATTTCTTAATCCTAGATGGTAAATCACCATGGCAGGGGAAAGATTTGTGTTCTTCCTCTGCTAGTATAAATTATTTTTCTTTAAGGAAAAATACTAACATCCCAAACTGTAGGTCATTATAGCTGAAACAGTTATAGCAAGAAAAAGAAGAAAAGAGGTTGAACTCATCTTAAAAAAACATCCTGAGGAAGATGATGATGACTGGCTATACAATGAGACCTCTGTCTTCTTGAATTATTTTTTATTGTATTTTTCACTAGTGAAGGAGTTGTAAAATATCTGAGAGGGGAGCTGAACATCCCTAAGATTGCTTGTTGCTTCAAGTTTATTGAAATCAGATAATATATAAAGTTATTGGGAAGGAGAAAGCAGGTAGGAAATCTTATATATAGACTGGGTTTGGGAACAAAAAGGTAGATAAAGTTGAACAATTTGGGCTGGAAAATCCACATTCTTTTTTTCCTTGGCACCAGATTCACACCTGCACAGTAAATCCTAATTCTTTTAGTCAAATTTCACCATCTAAGTATAATGCTAATCCCTAAGGTTTTGTAAACCTTAAAAAAAGTTAGATAAACCTTAAAAAAAAAGTTAGATAACTATGTAACTGCCAAAAAATGTAATCTTCTTCTGGTGTTGTTAATATCAAATTCCTCATTTGTTTCAGCTTGTCTAACATTTGCCAGTTTTGTTTGTTTATCTCTAAGGCATCTTTGATTTAAGTAGATGTGCCTATACCTATACCAGTGTTTAACTTTAATGTTTGAGTATCTGAAAATATCTGTTGTGTTGCTGTGGTATCTTTTTGGAATAGAGATGAGACAAGTGCAAGGTAATATTTAAAAGGAACTTGAAACATATGGAATATGTGAAAAATCTCTCTCAAAACAAAGGAAGCTTAGTGTTTAGTGTTTCTTGATGGATTCTCAATACCTTAGTTTTGTAACCACATTTAAAATACAGATGAACTAGGTACAGTATTGAACCCTGCACCTTACTATTATTTGAGTAACAATAGTTACTTCTGTTATTTTTGTCTCATGGGAAGAGCCTGGCTACGTAATTCTGCATCCTATTTCTTGCTTGGTGGAAAGGTAGGAAGGCTAAAGTTGGACTGTTTGCAGTATGGACGCTGCTGCTGTTCAGTAGAAAAGATGATCCTTGGAAGGAGTTATGAGGAAGTGCTGGGGGATTTTCAGCATTTTGGGGCAGTCGGTAATTCCGAGTTACTATTTTCTATATTCTGCCCTGCTGCCTCTGAGCACACAAGTCTTGGAAGACACCTGCCATCAGCCTGGCACTAAAGGCATGTATCCACATGAGACCTTTGGGCAGCACTCTGGTTCCAGCCACGAGCAGTGCTACCAACACTCTGGTTCCATCCACCACAAGCTGTGCAGGGGAGGATGCCTCTCCAAAGTCATCGCTGTTGACTGACCTGCCTTCATAAAATTTTCCCCCTTAAAAAAAAATACACTACCTCCTGTTTTTCCAAAGTGGTGGTATAAAGGCAGTTTGTATAAATCTATGTGCAGTGGATTTGAGCTGAGACCTACAGGGAGGTCTAATGTGAGCAAGTTAGCAGATCTTTTATTGGCCATTACTTCAAATACCTGTCATGTTTTGAAGTAAGCCTACTAGCATATGGTGAGATGTTTAGCACAGCAGGACTGTGCACTTTACACCTTCTGACTGGGAGGTGTGCTTTTGTTCAGCTTTTTATTCCAATCAGCCACAGCTCTTGATAAGCCCATGTCTGCCTGTGATGGACAGCACCACCAATCCCATCCTGCTGCTCTTGTGCACGAGCACTTCAGTTCTTTTTACCTTTATGGCTCCCAAGGGCACCAGTAACTCTCTCTTTATGGTGGGAGAAGGCATGAATGCTTTACCTCGACATGTTTTCCCAGAACTGCACTGTCTAAAACTCTTACCTTTCAATGGCATGTACTCCTCATTTTGCCAATTCCAGGAGCAGGTGCACTTGTGCCCTGGCATTTGTACAGCATGGCTGTGTCTCAAACAGGGTCCCCAGGCTGGTTTGCACTCCCTCTGGCTGGGTTTCTGGGTTGTAGATGGTAGTCAGCAGTTTTGTTCCTTCCATGGTCCCAGCCATTTTATCAAGACCCCTACAAGTATCAACCACAAGCTCAAATCTTGTAAACCTTTACTGAACATGTGTCTAGTAATCACCACAACTAATGACTGTGGTTTCCTGCCTTTATCGCTACAAAGTTGAAGAAAATATTCCACGATTCATGTAAGTGGCCTAGAAAGTTAGATAATTACTGCTTTAAATGGTTATCTAGTTCACGAAGTCATGACCTTCGTACATGACTGTAATGTCTAAGAAATACATTTCCTGTTGCTGAGATTGTAATAATTGAACTTCTAACACCCTTTGCAGAACATTTACTATGGTACAAACAATGTTCTTCTACAATTTCAGCAATTTCCTTATTCTTTACAGTATGTCTGACTTGGTGCCTATTCAGTGCCTTATTTTCATGTGATAATGAGTGTCTTCAATGCATAGTGAAGCTAGAGGAGCAACAAGCACCTGGATTCCTAGATTGTTTTGAACCAGTGAACTCAAGTACATGTCCCAAGGTATAACTAGGTGGCCTGCTCAGTCACCCTCACCGATAACTTGGACACTGGCCTTGTTCTCAGTTTACCTGAATGCAGCTCCCCAGTGCAACAAGAAAATATAGTGACATCAGACTGCACAAGAAGGTGGAGCAGTATGCAACATTTCCAACTGTCAGTGCTTTATCTTCTGAGTTCTTACTTCTTATTCTGTAGAAGATTATATAGTCTGGGTGCTTTTTTTTATTTAAACTTCAGGTTTCTCCTTTAAAACCTCTCATGATAGCATGACCTGCAGTTCTTGTAGCAGCAGCCAGAAATTGTCACAGCATTGCAGAGAGGTTGCTGCTGTCTGATCTTGCTGCAGTTTAGATATTAGCCGACAGCTCTTGGTGCCACTCTAATCCATCACTCCTGATTCACAATAGAGCAACTCTGACTTACAAAGACACATGCCATGATCCTCTTGACGTACCATAAGACCACATCTAGAATCTTCTGTAGGTTTTTCTTGCCTTTCTGCCAGCAATGATGTAGGAACTGTGGTAACTGCAACTTGAAACAATTTTAAATACAGAATTTTTAAAGACCCCTCCCTCTTCTCAAAATTAGTATATATTGCTTCTCCTGCACAGATTTGGGATGGTGTTTATGAAGTTGGGATGATCCAGGCAGGGCGGGACCTGATGATTCTGCTTCCTCTAACATGATCCCTTGGAGGCAGGGTGTGGGGATACCATTTCTCAGCTAAAATAATAAAGCTGTTGGGAGTGTCTTGTGCTGTCACTCCCTTTTTACTTACATAGTTCAGCAATTTCTAACAGCTATAAACAAATATTTTAGCTTGTTGCAGAGTCAATTTTTATTACTTCTTCTTAGGAGCTAAATAACATAAAGCCAAAAGGCTTGACTTTGATGTACAGGGCTGAGCATCAAACTGTAGCCTGTATTCTCATAGCCCTGTCATACAGCTGGGAAAATTAGTGTCCCGATGAGAAATATGAAAAATTCTATAGCTAGAGCAATATGAGAAGCACTTTAGTGCTGTCACAGACTGCAGTGGGAATTAACTGCTATTGGTGTGACTTATGCCACAGGTGTATTTAACACAGTCAAGTTAAATCCTTGTTCTGTGAAGTCCGTCTGTTAATCTGGCTTCGATCCTCCTGCTGGTGCTGAATGTGGGATGTGCACTTGGGAGATAAGATCTGGGTTTAAATCTCATTATACTGGTAAAACAGGGATAGATTCACTAGAAATGGAGCTATACCCGTGTGCAACCTGGTTAGATCACTCTAATTACAATAACGGAAGTCTGCATAGCTCCAGCTCTTCATAGATCACTGTCACAAAGGGGTGGGGGTGTAGTACTAGATTCAAAAAATATATAGGAGCCTTACAACAAAGTAGAGAGCAGCCCTGATAATTGCATTGCACTTAAAGTGTTGTGGATGAATGTGCAAAGTACAATACAGAAAATATTAAAACACAGTTTGAGGAAGGGGGTTAGATGACTTGGTCAGCATTTTGCTGTTTAGAAATCCTTAACAGAACCTTTCACAGCCATGTGTTTGAATCACCAGGATTTTACCTGGCTCTGTATGTCTAAGACTGAGGATACTACTCCTGTTAATTAACATGACACAGTTATTTATTACTGCTAATTACTTCTAGTTCTTAAAAGGAATCAAATTTATTTATTTTAGCTCTATTCATTACTTCCTTTTCAATGAGCTGTAGAGATGTTCAATAATGCCTAGAATTACTACATTTTTAAGGATGAAATATTTTCCATTTTTGTGGAATCTCTTGTGACCATCTGAGTGAGGAAGATAATTGACCATCATCTAGTCGATAAAAGCTTTAACAAAATCAGCCCTGCTTTACCGACATGTGATTTGAATGAAGTAATGCACTTCAAATGTTTTGGGTTTCAGCTTTTTTAATTTTTTCATTTTATTTTAATCTTCATTGTTTTCTAATTAGAACAAGTATCTTATTCAGCCAAAGCATACATGACTGTGTTTCCTTTGCTATTTCAGCAATGACTGACATCTGTGACTACTCTATCTCAGGAAAACACTGGAGAAATTCACTATATCTCATAGGAAAATAGATCTTGGAAGAGTAACTGCTGCAATGTTATTATGATTTGTCTGATTGATTGAAGTTATAGTAATTATCAGCACTAAATCTGGAAACTATAACCTATGTTGGCATGATGGAGACAGAGGCTGAAGTATCTGAGCCTCATGTCTTGAATTCCATGTTCCTGTTTATTGTGTACGTGTAGGAAATTAAAATTTCTCTTTCATGTTAATTAATATACCATGTCATCTAGACTAGATCCAGCGCTTCCAAATGCAAAAAACTGTGTTGAAATTGGCATGTTACTCTTAGGTAAAAATGAAATTTTATCTATAATCTGTTGCAATTAATTGTTTCACTAAGAAGTTCCCAGCAGTCATTTCAACTACTGTACAGGAGACCAAGGTTTTAGTTGCTAGTTAATGTTGACTTAACTTGTCCTCTTAGCACAGTTCCTCAAAGAAGCAGTTCTGGCTGACTGTGTGTTTCTCATCTCCATTGACCAAAGAGTACACACCTCTAAAACTCCTTTATTGTGCATACCGATTTATTGTCTTCCATTTTGTTATTATATTAGATGAATACTTTACAATAACTGCCAAGAATAAATTGAAAATCGCACAGTGAGCAAGTTGCTAGCTGAAGTTAATTCTTATCATGAAAACACAATAGTTCAGTAGCAGTACAGAGGGAAATAGTACTTTTTCAATAATTTTTAATGCAAGTTGAAAAAAAAAAAAGTTGTTCCCAATTTAAGTCTATAAATTTTCTTTTTAATCAAAACCAAAGTTATCTTTTTCAAGTAGTGAATCAATATTTTGTAAAGTCATAAGGTCTAGAAAGGTGCTCTTTATAATTCAAGCATTTCAGAAGTGTAAAGTGCGTGGATGCAAGACTGAAATGGTATGTCAAGATAACAGAAAATGGTGAGCATTATTTAATTTTCACATAGAGTATCTGTACTTAAACAGGAGGTGAGAGAGAAACTTCTTGTAACTGAGTATTTCCAGAAAGTCATTAAGTAAAATGTGCCATGAAAACATGGTATAACAGAAACAGTATATTGACAAGGTGTTAACTCATCAATGTGCTCCATGAGCTCAAAGATGCAAAATATATTGTCCAAGTTTCTTAATGCCTTCTGGTAGGCTGAAGGCAGGGGAGGGAAACAAAGTTCATTTAAGGTGTACTTGTGAAATGAAGGGTATTGAAAGCAATGTTATACTTAACTCCCTCTCTACTTTGCAAGAAACTAGTGTTCTTTGAGTTGTCAGACGGTGTCTTGAGGTTCATAGGTTATTGTGGTCTAAAATGAAGTGGTTGCAGAGAGATTCCTGCTGTGCCTTGCCTCTGGACACTGACAGGGCTACAGAAAACACCTGGGCTTGCATCTGCCTTGTTCCTTTGCTACCAAATATATGTAATGTAAAATTCTTCTACTGTCCACTTTTTCTCCCATACTACATAGTCTTGACAGTGGTGAGATATAAGATATCTGTTAAACCATGTCATTAAAGGATGAGATAGGAGGAGGTAACTGTGAGAAGGAGTGGGTCTTGGTGAAATCTCTTCCCAGTTTGGATCTCACCAGAATCTCTCATGTGAAATGTGAAACTCCATCCACATCAGTAACATTTAGGTGTTAATAAAAGTGATCAATAAAGCGACAAAGTATCAGCCCTCAGAGGCACTCTCAAATGTCACATCATTCCTTGGATGCTGTAGATGCGTCCTGGCAAATTCCCTTGGCAAGTGCTGTATGTCACTGGTGCACATTCAGTGAAGCACTCACCTTAGTAAGGAAAATCAGATCGAAATACCAGGCTCCTAAAAGCTGCATATCAACATCTGGAATGCCTAATAGCTATTTTATTATTTCTTAATTGTCCCTGAGATGTTTAGGCTTTCTGACCTTCCCCTTGCATCAGTGGCACTCTCAGCTTCATTTCTTGTGAAATATTCAGTAGCTTGCCTTCTAAAGCTTTCCACCTCTTAATCCTCTTATTGTCTCTCTTGATATCAACCTTAGCTGCTGACATGACAGCTTTTTCTAATATGTATGTGAACTAAATGGTTTGGATAAAAGCCAAGGAACATCTTGCCTCTTGGAGAATTGTAGTAAACAGATATTGCATTAAGACCTTGCTACCCAGACTTAAAAAAAAAAAAAAAAAAAAGCTTAGCAAACCATTGCCTGAACAACTTAATTTTACAAAGTTTGTGAAGGACACACTGTTCATTGCTGTTGGTCAGTCCCACTTGCTGAGGGGTGCCCAGCATCACTGAGCTTGCCACAGATGAATAGAAATGGCTTTGAAGTTTAAATTGCATCTCTTCCATGGAGTGGCTTTATTTCATTCCTGCAGGCGAGTTGCTAAAGTGAAAGCTAAAGCTTTTTACCTTTTTGTTTTGTTCTGGGGTTTTTTACATTTTTTTCTTTTAATAGAGGCTTTTATTCAGGAATCCCTCCTCTCCTGGAAGAGCCAGGCACAGGACTTTCTGGCAATACTGGCCCCAGGCAGCGGCCACCAGGTTCTGGCAGCACCATGCTGCAGGGTGGTTTGATGTGCCAGACATCCCTGTGCATCCTGAGGCTCAGCTGCTCCCTCCTACCATTGCCCCTGCACAAAGCTGGGCCAGTCCCTGCTTGTCCAAGCGATGCCATCAGAGGGCAAATCCAGGATGGTGTGCTTGGAAGGAAACCCAACCTGTCTCCACTGCTGCTTCCCTCTTCCAGAAAGGGGAGCGACCCAATCATCAGTATTGGGCTTTAAAGGAAGAAGTAGCTTTCTTTCCCCCACTGTTGGCATCTCAGGAGGAAGAGAGTGAAGGGGGAAGGAGTTTTTTCTCATTACTCCTGTGTGGAGGAGGCCTTCAGCTCCAACTTCCTCTGCTAACACTTTGTTAGTGTTGCCATCTACCCAACTCCTCAGAGGTGATGTTTTTCGTAAGGGATTTCTAAATAAAAATAATTTAAAATAGTTCTGTGGATTGCTGAGAGTGTTAAAACCTTTGAAGCTATGTACCAGTGCATTTATACAGCACAGCACTAGCAAACAGCTCCTCCAAGCAGCCTGCTGTCAATTAGTGCCCCTGTCCTCGGGCACTCTGGGGGCTGCAGTGAGGAAGGGGCAAATTCCTGGCATCCCACTGGCTTGAGGCACATCAGTGTTTGGTTGGTGCTTCCAGAATTCTCAGGAGAGGCCTCTACGGCATGGTGCTCATGTGTTTGCAGGAAGGGGAGAGTTTCTGCCTCTGTGTCAAGAATCCAGCTGTGCAACAGGAAAGGAGGGGATAGATTAGGCAGCCCAAAAGCTGGCTTGAGACGGGTTTTTGGCTGAATATGTTCTGCTTCTCTGCTGATGTCTCAGGGGAGTTTCTTTCAAAGCACTGTTCAATTAAACTCCTTTTTTGAGACTGTATGAGTTAGAAGGATTCATTTTTCAACCTAAAGGTCCTGTCAGTGACTTTGTAGTGTTTATTTTCAGAGACTCATGAGTGACCAGACTTGACGTATTCACTGGTAAGCACAGTGAGCCTCTTGATAGGGGAAGTGACACTAATTGCCCCAGGGAAGCATATGGAGAGTGTACTGGTCTGTGACCAGCTCTTCTATTTAACACTCCTGCTGGCATACTGTCTCAGGATTTGAAAGCTCAGCTTCAGAAATGTCAGGTGATGACATTTTCATTTCCCTTTGAAAACTATCCCACAGTCAAATGGATATTACCTTTTAGGAAGCTTTTTCCCCACTTTTTTCCTCCCCCTAAACTGTTTTTATCCTTAAAATAGAAGGCATGCAAAACTGTATGTTTTGCATTTGGGTGCAAGAACCTATTTCTTGTCATTATCAACACCAATAAGCCTGTTAAAGTACTATCAATTCAGCTTCCCTGCAGAAAAACATTTTTATTTTTCTGGGTGAGCTGTTTCCAATTGACCTTTATACTCCTGACTGTTGGTAGAAAGGAATATCTGTGGCACAGACCTGAGCATTCTCAAACTTTTTCTGGCTGTTATCTTGCTATAAACTGGAGTTGAGCTGATTGGATTCCCCTAACAGTTTCTGACAATAAAGATAAAACCATAGTTTTTATTTTTATTATTATTATTTTATTATTACTACATGGGAGACTTCTAAAATAGCTCTTTTTATAGTGCTGTGATGTCTCAGAAGCTAGCCTTCACTTGTGCTCCTCCCTTCTTCCCTCCATGTGTGTCATTTCCTTCGCACGCTGCCAGGAGCATCAGATGTGGCCTTGGACGAAGGCCAGCATTTGCATAGCTCCCATCAGGTTTGAAAGGGATGCCATGACAAGTTTCCTTTCTGCACAGCTTGGAACAAAATAAAATATGCCCATATGTAAAACACAACTGCAGTAAACGGCAAAAAAATGGAGTTAGAATAGCACATCAGAACATTTTATCAGCTCTCTTCTGTGGGTGTGAAGGACAACTTTTAACCGAAAGACTGCTAATTTCCTGACATTTTTTTTTTTTTTCAATTTTTTCCAGTGGGTGGAGGTGAGCTGAAAGCAAAATGCCTACTGTGCTTTTTGGACAATAGATATGGCATGACCCCAAGTAAGGTACTTATATAAGTGCTGAGCTGCGTAGTTAAATTTCTTTTAATTAACAGAATACCATACACATAGAGTAATTTATTATAAAAGGAAAAATATGTCTAGATCGATAAACATTAGTACATTATTTTATTAGAAGAAAAAAATTAATATGAGGCTGGGAAGTTTGCTTTTTATTGTTTCTAAGATGACTGTGCATTTTTTTTAAAGGAATGAAATGTCAAATTGATCTTTAGAGAAGCCTATCTGACTTGCTTTAAGCAGTAGCACCACCACATGTCAGGAAGCAGCCAGAGGTCCAAATCCACAGTATTAACTCTTAATTCTGTGATTAGGAAAAAAAAAAAAAATCAAGCAAGTATACTATAAGGAAAATGTTCTGTAGTTTTTGTTAATTCTACAGAAGTAGGATATTAGTCTCAATTTGCAAGTCAGATTATTTTTCCAGCTAAACATCCTTCCCATGATTCTTCTTCCTTCTTTTCTCAGTTGTAAGTCCTTTCTTATACTGTGGCTAAACTGTGTAAGATTGCAGAGAGTCTTCCCTGACTGCTGCATTGCTCTCTCTCCAGAATTCGCATTTCATTGCTTTCTTGCTGCAGCCCTTGCTGCGCTGTGCTTTAGGTTTTTCTGTGCATGTTGGGATCCTCTGGCAGATGAATTAAGGGGAAAATCTAGCCAAAAAGCACAGGTGCATTAAAATTAAGTCTGGGACTCTCATGCTTCTTGGAGAGATAGCCACAGTGAGAAATCAAAAGAGCACTTGAGAGTGCTTTTTGTTTTGAATTCTGCAACTCCCTTGTGCTGTACAGTTAGTGCCATGGAAAGCTGACCTGCAGCAGCGCAGTTGTAAGGATCAAAAATGGTAGTGGCACAAATTAGTGTATATGACCTTTTTCTGTGAAGCTAGTGAGAGAAGAAGCTAGCAAGGGATTCTCATTTATTTTTTGAAAAATATGTAGAACTTTAATTAAAATATTACTTAAACAGTAATCAGTGTGCTCTAATCGTTACAGAGGTGCGGCTGGCACCTGAATTCCCAGTCCCTGTATCATGCTTAAGCCAGGTAAATGTAACAGTTGAAGGTCAGTTATCTGGACAAGGCCATTTATCATCGAAATCCAATATTTTAAAGAAAACTCCTCTCTCTGCTTGTGAGAAAAGAGCCAACATAAGCTCACAACGCTGCATATAATTATTTTCTACGTGGTCCCATACAGTTTCCTAAAAGTTCTTTACTGCAAGTGACTGTCACGGTGGTAACTTTCATTGGTTTGGAGGTTCTGTGGTAAAAATGTGCACAATTGTGCCATTGTGTTTTGCAAGCTCACATAGGGATAGCATTAAAGTGCTCTGGTACTACAGCGCTCTCATTCATAGCTTGTTCCTCTCCAGGGAAGAAGCTACATGCTGTTGTAGTGGGGAGTCCTTAGCTGTCTAAAAAGTCTTTGCTGACTCTCTCTTGCTGTGTCTTTATTTATATATCTCGTTTCAAGACAGCATTTGCCCTTTTTCAAGTGGCCCAATAGTCTTGTAATCAAAAAAGTGTCTTTGTCATTCGATATCTCAGTTGTTTCATACCCCTGTCAAGTAGATAATGCAAAATCTATCTCCTGATATCTTTAGGTTTGACACAGGCTGCAAATAAGCTGTTCCCAAAGGGGTTGCCAGGTATTCTCTCAAGCCAGCTCTTTGTGTTTAAGCCTTTGAAAGACATTGAGTATGTGGCTTTTCCTGAGAAGCAAACCTCTTCATTGGCTTCAGCAGATATCAGTGCCTACCAGAGCTTCTGAATCTGCGTGTTTGTGTGTCCTTTGCCATGGCACAGCAAATCACAGCCTGGTCTCTGATGTGGCCAATCAGCTGTGTGATCTCAAGTATAACACCTATTGTTAAAGGTGTTTCTCCTTACATTAGAAACAGGAATACCTGCAGCCCTTACCTCTTCTGAATACTGAAGATCGGTACACTCATGCTACTGAAGTATCTAGAGCAGTGTGTCCAATATGATGCAAATATTGGCTGATTTGTAAATAAAGCTTAATATTTATGGGTTTATGTGAGTAGAGAGCAGTTCAGACTATTGGAATTTGGCCTGTTGTCTCTGAAATTCATCTCTGGCCACTGTCAGTGACATGGAACAGATAGAGGAGTGCATGTGTTAACTGTACTGAGTTTGCTGAGCAGGGGAAACTGTCTTAAATGTCTATCTATCTGAACAGATAATAATATACACTTGAGTTCCAATAACAGTTTTGTTCTGAAGAATCGTGAGTGATAATAGCACTAAGAAAAATGCTTTATGTTTTTGAAACTGTGTATTGTGCAATTCAAGGTATTATCTAATGAATGCCTCATAGGCACAACTCAGTAAATGAAAAGGCTGTTTGCGTTTCAGAGGAAGCAAATTATTTCATTTCTCCTGGATGGTTTTCTAAATGGACTTGAGGTTCCAAGATTATTAGCTACTGACAACAGATTAAGTCCAAGGACTTGCTTTTAAATCCTAGCCTTGTAACCAATTGTCTCTGATCTTAAAAAGTGGTTCATTAAAGACGAATTCAAAAAAATCAAGCAGAATGAAGTTGTATGACTGTGAGTAGTGAAAAACTGATAAGTTATCTAATTCAGTGTTTAGAATATAGTTGTTGCTAATAATTCAGCTGAAACTCTGGAATACTTACTTTCAGGTAATTTCTAAGGAATGTTTCAGAAATGTATTTTTTCTAATCACCCTGCTTCCTATTGTCTCACAGATTTTCAGTAGAATTCTGTGAATTGTTACTCATTCGTGCTTCAAAGGGATGTAGTTTCTAACTGATCTATCTAGGAAAAACAGAAAACTTCCTTGTTACATAAATTCCACAGGGCAGCCCTGGGATTAAAATAGTTATTCCCTTCTCCAGAAACGTAGTTTATCCTCAAATTATCAGGAACACAACAGCACTAGTACTGCAAATTTAAGATGAAAATGTTATAAAAGGGGCATCAGATATTCTTCCATCTTTTTTAAAATCGAGTAACATCTTGATAACAAGCTTTTGAGAGTAATCAGCTCTTTCTCGATTTCATTGCATGCAAATGGGAAAAGATTTCATATCATTCACTGAAAAAGAAGAGGCAATAGCATAAGCCCTTCTCTTAAACATTTTCTCAGAAAGGAGATCTTGGTGAGGCTGTTTGATTTTCTTTAGTTGCCACATAAGCAGTTTGGGTAAAGCTTTGAGTTAACTTACATCTGATCAAATTTCAAACTCATAGATATTTAAGTGATCAACTGTTTATACTGTTTTGAATAGTGCTCTCATTATTAACCCTTCTCACTCAAAGGTCGGTTGATCCTCTACTGTTCAAGAAGGGAAAAACAAATGGAGTAAACAGGCTGTGCCTTACCTTTGTGCACAGGAGAGAGAAAGGTAGATGTGTACTACAGGAGAACTGCACTCTTATACTTTCACAAGAAGTTTTTTATGACCCTGGCAAGGACAGGAGAGAGCAGGTCTGTGTCCCTGTGAAAACACCTATGGAGCAGAAGTCTGGCAAAGAACTCAATCTCTCTGTAGATGAGACTCAACACTGATTTAAATCCTGGTAGTTCATACGCTGGTATGTTCATACTTAGGTTTAAATGCCTGTGAACAAGAAGTGACCGCAACAACTGATAGATATTTTCTCATACCCAGGCCTGAAGTAAGAAAACCAAGCAATTTTCAGCATATGCTCTCCATCTGTAAATGCAGCTTTGCATCTGCTGAGGAGAGATGTGATCCCAGTACAACAATAAAATAAAGGTAAGCATCTTCATGCCGTAAGTATAAAAAAATAAAAACCTCAAACACATTTCAGGTGTGTTACAGGAAAAAAAAAAAAAAGAAACCCTAAAATAAACATCATACTTCTGTAAAGCAGTTACCAGGGACAGGAAACTCTGACTGCAGAAGAACAATTTGGTTTTAGGTGTTCTGTTTCTGCCCTGCTGTGTGCCACATGTTAAAATACGCTGAAGTATGGACTGAAATTTTCAGATGTGCTTTTTATGTGGTTTTGTGTTGCCCCTGGTAACATTACTACTCCAAATATATAACTCGATAATAAGGGTATTGAGATAATAATCTCTCATGAGAAAGGGTTGTGAATAGCAGCATGTCTGATCTGGGGTGTTCTATAAAATTTTGGTTTATTAATAATTGTAATAGAAGCTCACGATGACAGCACTGAGAGCCAAACAAAGATAAGGAATGTTGTACAAGTTCCAATTGTGACTGATATTTTCCTGGAAGCATGCTGTAGTTTTCTTCAGTGTTTTGGGGAGTTTTTTGGGGGGTTGAGGTGGTTTTTTTTATTAAGAGAAAAGGGTTTCTTTTGTCGGAAAAGTAAATTTTCTCTCTCAGCTGTTTAGTCATTTCTCCTTGAGGTAATGAAGCAGTGCAGCTGCTTCAAGCATTACAGATCTCCTTATCTTAGTTAATGTTTCACTTATTTTGAGAATTTGGCAGTGAAGGCCAAATAGCACGAGTGCATCATAAATTTTAGTAGAACCTTCCAAGACAGCATCCCTGTGAGAAGTACAGTGCTGTCAGCTGATATTTAGTCCTGCACTTGATTTCTTATTGACATTCACTCAATGAATGTGTGGTAGGGAACAGATCTGAACCCAGTTCTTTAGGGTGCAAGATTACAATAACAAAGTAGTTAGGGCACTCCACTGTAGGTTTATAGCTGATTTCCATAGGTTGGTATCTGGGTGATCAGCCAATTTTGCTACCTTTTTCAGGTGTAACCCTTGAAAAGATCTCTGCAGAAATAGTAGTCAACAACATACATTTCAAAACTATTGATCCCATGTCTTGAAATTAAAATGAAAACTGTTAGCAGATTTTTTGGTTTTTAATTTCCTAACAAAAACTCTACAATTGCCACTTTTCTCACTCTTTCTTTTGTGAGGCTAATTATCTTGAAGGTAATTCTTTCATTTATGATTTCTCAAAGAAAAAAAAGTTCAAAGGGTATAAGAACATTTCTATTCTTAAAAAAATAGGACAGAGAGTATACTTTTTATTATTTTAGATAGTTGTCCTAATACTTTTAGAGTGATTAAGTACCAAAGAACTAATCACAGATTAAGATATTTCTTTGTGTTGTGGAAGTGCCACTCACTTCAAAATACTCTCTTTTAAATTCCAAGGCTGAGCTAATGCAATGGTTAGGTGCCTTCCTTGGTGGAAACAATAAGTACAAAAAGCTACCATTTTAATGGTGATAATTTTATAATGATCTTGAAACATCATTTATGTGCAGCCATGCTAATGTGCAGTAACAGTGAAGTATCATTTGGGACTCTGTGTTGTTGTTGCTTTTTACTGAGTCCATTTGTTTAAATCTCTCTTCGGTCGGGTTTAATATTG
This sequence comes from Myiozetetes cayanensis, assembly GCF_022539395.1. Classification (NCBI taxonomy): domain Eukaryota; kingdom Metazoa; phylum Chordata; class Aves; order Passeriformes; family Tyrannidae; genus Myiozetetes; species Myiozetetes cayanensis. The sequence goes on from NW_026087742.1 coordinate 16,963,502, forward strand.
TTAAAATGCTTCAAGCAAAAGCCATGCCAGGTAACTCAGGTTTTTACAAAAGAAATCAGCCAAACCTACTGTATTTTGAGAAGAATCCATGTAGATGCTGTTTAGACATTTATTTTTTCTTCACCTACCTTTGGGGCTGGGCTTTTTTTTAATGTCTTTACATTAAAGGATGCAAGAATCTTTATTTTTAGCTTGTACCTTACACATGACAGAGGTGCTTGGTTTGTTTCCCACACTTTTAGAATTCTGATTTTACAAACACTTTGTTCTCCATGATTGCTTTCAATTCCTCCTCCAGCTGAGTTGTCCTGAATCAACGTAGGGTGTTATCCTAGTCATGATGTTCCAAGCATCTAAAAGAGGCAAGATTTGGAAATAGAGGTCAGAGTGCATCCTCCTCCCAACTCTACTTCTACTGCAGCTCCAGTAAATCATTTGGTGGCATTCCTAGGAGGATTGGGACCTAAAATTCTAGCCAACTGAGCCAATCTCAGGACTCTATAACTTCCACAATTTTGTCTGAACTGAAGCAGACCTTAGAAAATAATACCCCTCTTTGTGTATGTTTGAAAAATGAATATTTCTCTCTAGGAACTTTAATTTTTATTTATTGCTTAAACTTTAGAACGATGGAGAGCCCAGCTATATACAGAAACACATTGAATTCTGGGCAGGTGGCATGGCTTCACTGGGCTACTGCGATAATTTCTTTAGCAGACACAGCAGGAACATGGTCTGTTATTACAGCAAGCTAATAACACCTCTGGAGGTGACAAATAGCATGGAAATGATTGTGCTATTTTTTTAATAAAAAGGAATATGGAAGCTTGGTTGTGGAAATGAAATATGGAGGCAGTAACAAGGCTTGGTTGTGGAAATTAAATGGAACGGCAGTATGGCAATACTTGGTCATCTTTCAGTGAGGTTGGATGAACACTGCAGAAGAGGTTTAAAATAAATAAATAAATGTAATTCCTGTGTTTTGGACAAGAACTACTTAGGGGATAAAAAAAGGCAAGTTCAGCTCTTGAAAAGGAGGAAGCCGTGCTGGAAATAGGGAAGGCTTTACTTAGTGATTAATCTTTATTTATTTTGGTTTTTTGCTCACTGGTGTTTTTGTGTCTTCAGACCCATAAGAACTGTAGTTTCAGAGAGCTTTTGTAGAGCATCATTGACACACTACCACATGCACCATCCAGCGATACTTTCAGAAGAAAGTACAAAATTGCTGGGGTTTTTTTTCCCTCTTCTTAACATTTAGCTAGAGAGAATGCCAGATATGTCAATAAGTGCTGATTCAGAATTTTTAGAAGGAATTTCTAAGAAATGTTGATCCTACAGAGAACAGAAATAGACTAAACAGCAAGGATGTACCTGGTGACCAAGGGAAGCTGTGAAAAAACAAGAAGAGTAAAGGTTTTGAGAGATCTATAGAAAAGCTGTGGCAGCTGCTGTATTCTCTGCACAGTCCCCACTCCCAAACTTTGGGACAGATTTCAGCAAGAAACACTGGTGAGCACAAAGCACAGGGAGGAAAGAGTGCTTAATCTTTAGTACTGGAGCAGAGCTCTCTGAAAATGGGAGAAGAGCTCCCTGAAACCACACACAGAGAGCAGGAAACATAACAGAAGTTGTCCTTTGTGGTGAGAGCTTCCCAAGGACTTTGGCTATAAACTGCAAGCAGGAAAGGACTAACAAAGCAACACAAGCAGAGCAGAGGAGCAAGTCTACCTCTGTCTCTCCCAGCAACTCGTGCTTATTTCCAACTTACTCTTCACTACAGCTCTTTTCAGGCAGGACACCAGTTCCCTCTCTGTGATTTAGTAACTCTGCAGGACCACCATGCCTTGGACCGGCCCCTCTGTCATTAAATCCCACCAACCAGTAAATTTTCATCCTGCATGGCCCCAGTATTCTGTTATAAATCTTTTTTCTAGCCAAATGTAGTGAATGTTTATTTCTGGTAGATTCAACCCTAGTGAAAATGTTCAACTGAAGTGCCCTTGCAAGGATCCGTAAAACTTACTCAAGGAAAATTCAAAAAATCCTCCAATTTTCCACAAAGTGTGAGGAGGGCATCCAGGGCACTTTAGTCTAATAACTCTGGGATGACTGTGTGTTCTTTGTTTATTATGCACCTCATATTCTCCATATAATAGAGTTTTCACTTTGTGATCTGCAGGTAAACTTATTTACATGTCAAATATTTCAGCCTTCCAGGATGACAATCACCGGAAGACTATGTAGCTATTATTGTGTTTTGACCCACAGTTGAGAACATTTCTTCAAGCTGAGAAGGCAGAGGCAAATCACTCACCTTTTTCTTTTTTTCCTCTGGATGCAGGTGGGCAGATTTGCATTATTGTTACACTCTTAGATATTTTAATTTTCAAACCAATGCACTTGAAAGCTTAAATAACCTTTTTTGTCGTGGTGGGAAATGACTTAGATGGCGGGGTGACTTATAATTTAGGCGAAGTTCAAATCGCGTTGGCAGGCAAGTCTGCTTAAGTGTAACCATCTGTGACAAAAAAAGAAGCCTTGGCAGTAACTGCAACCTAAGGCAGCAAACATGGTACAAAATATAATCACCTTAAGATGGCCCCTTTTTTTTTTTCTTGTCTCCAAAGTGTATAAAAGTTGCCATATAAGATTATAGGTCACCTATGCAGGTCTTTTATAAGAGAACCTTAATCTTTTAACACATCATTTACACAAAATTGCTCCTGAAGTAAGTCTTTCCATGCCTAATTAGTGGACAGATTCCCACTGCTGCTGGGCCCTGATCCAGCTCTCTCAGATATCGGCATAGAGAGACTCAAAGTAAGCGTACAAGCTGAAGTAATCCGTTATTTACCAGCCAAGTTGTTAACACAAGTTCTCAATGGAAAGACTGGTCGTTGGCCCTGTCAGCCTGTACCACAGGTGATAATATGTAAAATGCTGTTGAATCTTGTTGTAGATGAGGTATGGGTAAAAGGGCTCTGCTAAGGCTTCTGTGAATACTTCCAGAGTGTGGAATGCAGCTCAGCTGAATGAAGATACTGGAACTTCAAGACCCAGACAACTGGCACAGTGTAGTCCTGGGTTTTCTGGGTGTTCCACCTATGTCAGATAGATTCAGCTCTAACATACAAGAAGTTGTATCTGGGTTCATCTTGCTTTACAACCTGTGTCTGTGGCACATAAGTGCTGGTGCCACAGTAAGAGCTTTAGGTGAGCTCTTAGGAAGACTTTCTTCGAGTCCTTTTTGTCGGCAGTGATAAATTACAGGTGTTGACATGAGTATCCCTGTGTGATGCTCCCAGTATGGCAAGACTTGATTTTTCTTTTGATCTGGTCTTTCAGTTTTTATCAGGATTAAATTTACTGCTGTTTAGGTGAACATGTTCTTGTATCTTTTGCAACTGTGGAGTCCGGAAGTAAATTTTTCAGAAGTGTTTAACCTTGACCTTATTTCTTTCTTCTCAAATTAATAGTGTTCAGCCAGCAGAATGCTCTTTCTCTGCCCGCTGCTTGTAATCTGCTTGTTTGCTGCAGGGTGAGGCGCAGATTGTACCTGTCGTACACACAACGGGATGTCATAAATGATTCACACCTACTTTCAAACAAGTGCACTTTTTATAAAAATCCTTGTAGTAGGTGTTTTATAAACTCAGCAAGCCAATGAGCCCAACAATATAAATCGGAAAGGACCAGGGGTCTGGGGTTTGTTTTGGATGATAACCTTACCTATCCTTAAAACCAGATTTTAATCACAGAGCCCGCTTTTTGAGCTCCAACTTCTGAAATTGGATCACAAACTTGTGATCTTTTTCTTTCTTGTCCCTGGTTTGCCCAGTGGCTTTACTGTTATCAGTCATTTTTGCTTTGTGCCTTTATTTTGTATCCTGCTGAGCTTGACTGAGGGTTCTTTTAAGGAATTCTCCTGCTTTAGAATATCTGTATTGAAATGTTTGGGGTCCTGATGATGATTTTCTATCTCGCACTATTAGCATTTCTCCTATCCCTTTTTCTAATTGTGATAACTGTTCATTTATAATATCTGCTCAAGAATAATAAAGTAACTGTTCCTGCTAGGCAAAGTTTTCTAATCTAAGCTGTAAACAATTTACTCAGTTGCTACAGTTTTTTTGTGCAAATTGAACAACCTGTCCAAGTGTTTGTGTGAATTTTGTAAACGTTTAAGCTGAAAATAGATATCTAAAGTCAACTGTTGAGCCCGGTAGAAAGTAGCATACATGAAACTTAAAAGGTACACTTGTAAGGGAGAAAGATGTCAAAGTGTGGGTGACATTTTGGAAAATGCTGAGCACAAAGTTAGAGGGATAAAGAGGCACATTAAAGACTACTAGCTTGAAGAAAGTGAATGTTGAAGAGTTGTGGTATTAACATAGTGAAATCTTTAGCTCCTGCCCTGAGGAATTGCTTTTCATCACTTGAAGTCTCAAGGTGTCTGCCTCTTAAGTAATCAAAAAATTAGTCCCTGCAACTTTCCTGTTTTGAATTGGAAAGCTCTCTGGATCAGAAAGGATTGCAGCAACCTAAGCCTTTCAGTTCCTCCAGCAAAAAGCAAGCTAGCTGGTGTCTTCTAGGTGACCTCTGAAAGTCACTTGTAATTTTTCATCAGGCTGGAGGCCCCGCTGCAAGGCCACAGCAGCACACGCCGCATTGTGATTAGAGACTCCTGGAACAATAATCATTCAGCACCACCCTCGCTGCTGATGTTAGGTAAATATTAAAATAATTTTTGAGTTACCAAAAACTATAATTGCTTCTTCTCCAAAAGAAAAAAATTTCTTTTGTTCTAAATATGTGGTATTGTGACAATATTCAGTTTTCCCGTCATTTTCAGAGTCTCATCTGTTTCTAGGGTTATATTCAGTTCATTTGCATATTCCCTCTTTGTTCAATCACTTTTTAAATATTAAGCCCATTATCTTGCTTCTCAGTCATATTTAATGGACGTTTCTGTAATTTGTTCTATTTTAAGTACCTATTGCCAGATCTATTTTTTAATGTATCGTATTTGCTCTTCCTCGTTTTTCTTATGAAATCGGAATCTCCTTAGATCTTATAATGTGCTGCTACATTCTTACATTTGTTACAAATTGAGAAAGTGATATTAGAATGAAATTAACTCTAATCAACTCCATATATTATGTCTTTCACCCAAGAGATTAGAGCTTTGTTCGGTTGGTTTTTACCTGTTTCTCTTTGTTCTGTCCACCAATGTGTGCTATTTCAAAATCTTTTTATTTAGTGGGGAGAGGCAGCTGTTAGGCAAAAGAATATCATTCCCACTGATTCTTCATTGCTTTTAATTCATAAATTGGTTTTGTAACTTGTTCAGTAGTGGAAATGTCACAAAGAGTCATGTTTGTTGTTCATGTCAGCTGAAACCAGTCTGCTCTCCATGTTCTTTAGCTCCTCCACAAAACATGTCAATTCAGAAGAGTCCTGAATGCTCTCATTACTGTCCAACAATCCTAATAGTGACGTTTGTGTTCCTTGCTTTTTCTTCATTCCCTGAGTCCATAAGAATCAAAGATGAAAAAGGGATTTCTTATGCTATAAATTTCCAATTTTTAAGTCTTGTTTCTCTGCGTGAATAGAAACTGCCATCTTCATCCATTCCTGGCTATTTCAGGATTGGCTTCTTATCAGCTGCCTTCCTCCCACGCCTGCCTTCACTGCTGGCTTGGGATCCAAGTCTCCACTTCAGACTATATTTGTCAAGAAAATTCTGTTAGACAGACAAGTGGCAAGCAAGGAACAATATATGCAAGACCAAGACGCACACAGTTGTGTCTACCTTTCAAGGAGTCTGACTCCACATTCCCTACCCACTGATGTAAATGTTTTCTTTTTAACTATCATCCCTTCTGCACTTAGGTTGTTTAATTACAGCGTGAAAACATTAGGCATATGTTCAATTTACAGTTATTATCAGTGTCATTTCTTGTTTGGTTTATGTCCCACACAGGTTCTTTTTTTTAAATAAAAAATATCATTTTGTTTTGACGTTCCAGGTTCTGTATGTTTTGAGCTATGCTCTTCCAGCACTCTGTGAGTGTTTGGACTCTGGTAATCCTCTGGACTAAATGCCTCATTATTTGCCTACTATATCTGTCAAATTGTTGAACACTGCACTGCTTGGGGTGCAATACTCAGATGTTCTGGCCTTCAGACTCAGAGAGTGCTGTTTTGACTAATTATAAGAATCTTTCAGGTGGCATGAAAGATTTATGCTATTCATGCTCTTCCTATTCTGGCTGTTTTGCCACATTTCTTTGTACCTTTCTTAGTGAGTGCTAAACGTTAGCTATTGATTAAGAACTTTTGCTTCAACATCTTTTGGTTATTTCTCCACTGTCAGCATGGTCCCAAGGTGTAGGAAAGTACTTGGCTGACCTGCTGTTGTCTTTAAGTTTTCTGCAATACCTGGAATTTCTAGCTCTGAGCCACTCTATGAACCCACAGGGCATATATATGAGACCAGCATTCATAGAAATAGCATGCTTGATTCAGGCTTACTGTCATTAGATTAAAGAGGTGAATCTTTTGCTAAAGCTGTAGTTACATGATTAGATTTCTTTACAAGGTTGATTTTTTTTGTATTATTTTTTTTACCCTCCACGTTATTCCTCCAGTGTAAAGTGAACTTCACGTTGGTCAACCTTTTTTATACTTTTTGTCATACGCTAAAAAAGGACAACAAAAGGGAGAACAAATGCTTGTTCACTTCATGGTCCTTCAGCAGACAGAGTATATGTTGCTTCATCAAAACCACCAGAGTAGCACCATCCTTCTAAAGTGAGGGCTGTGCATACAAACCTTGACTTTTGTGCCAGTCAATGACCAGAAGCAAAAGCAGAAATGAACATGTTAAAATTCCTGGGAGTTTCAAAAACAGGCTGCTGCTTCTAACAGGGCAAGTTGATTGACTCCCACTACTTTAGTGTGGCTTGCTGTGTCTGGTACTACCTGATCTCAAGCAGGAGTGTAAGTGCTGAAGAGACAGCTGCGTCAAAAATAATAAAAACTCTGACTCGGGGTCTGCATAGGTTCTCAGTTGCTCCATTTCATTACGTTGACCAATTATACCCCTTTAGATCCTTTCTTCTTGGTTCAGTAGGTGGAGCTGTAACATGTTTAAATTTTCCCTGGGCCAAAATGCATCACTGCAGGTGCACTGACAAGCACAGCTTTCAGTTCCCAACATTGCATATATTTATCAGTTTTGTACAAGCTGGCATTTTGCATCGTTTTGAAATTGCACATGAAAAGGAACCTCAAGTTCTGTGCTTAATCTGCTAGCTGGGAAAAACCATCAGTCTCTGTTTCTAATGTGCACTCTTCAGATTTTGGATGGATGTTTTCTACTGTTCAAAGAAACACAAAACCTGTTTAGGTTCAATTTTAATATATTGGGCTTTGGGAAAAAGTACTCTCTAACATGGTAAATTTTGCTTATTTTGCTAATTGCTGGTTTGAAACAGAGTCTTTGGAACAATTGGGAATTCATGAAATCATCTCATTTTTTTTCAATTTTAGAATAATATCAAATCCACTGCCAATTGTTACTTTTCATGTTCTCAAGTAGTTTATACTTTATAGTGTCAATAAAAGCTTTTTAAATAACAGGAAGCTATTATATAAGTGGACATTTCTGATAATTTTTGCAAAAGTGCTCTTAAAAATTCTGTGCTGCTGAAAAAAAAAAAAGAGCCTGGTAATGAGACTAATTCACTCTTCAAATGTTACAGCATCATTTGAACATTGTCACATCATCTCAAATCATTCTTAATTCTAAAAACCCTTTTCCATTTCAATTTTCTGTGGAAAGCTCTCTGTAAAAGCAATGAGAGTATCCAAATTAATTTTAAAGATCACAAAATTGCTATTTCTTTTTAGAGAAGAGCTGTCTTGTACTGATCTCCTGTATGCAAAATTATCTTAATGGTATCTTCTTTCATCTTATTATTCTCCCTTGAGCAGTTTGAGTGCTTTCTAGTTCTCTTTAGTTGCAGCTAAATATTTCAAGCAGGCATCAGAAATATTACAGATTGTCTCCTTTGAGTTCCAAAAGCTTCTTTGATGGGGGCTGGTGACATCCTTTCTGCAATGCACCATATAAACCAGAAGTTCCTAACCTTTTTCTTTATATTTTATTTTCCATAGGAGTTTCTAATGACCAGGACTTTCTCCTTGTCTGCTGCTTCGCTGCCCTGCCTGTGCCCTCTCCCATGCCCTGATGCACAGCGAGGCTGCTGCAGTGAGCGTCTCCAGCCTTGGTTCTTCATCCTTGTCCTGTCCCTTGGGCACACTGTGCTTCCCAGAGCAGGAGAGGAATAGAAAAAGGGGACAGGTCAGAGGAATGGAGAAAGGAGGATCCACTTGCAGCTTTGGCATCTCTCTTGGCTAGCCTGTGTTGCCACTTCCACAGAGTAAAATGCCCAGCAGAGCTCAGCGTCTTGTGCTTTGCTCAGAAGTTTACCCTGCACATTGACATGTCTCCTTACTAAGGTGCGTATCAGCCAGAAACCACTAGTACGAACAAGGACTGCAAAAGAACCAGTCTTTCATAAAATAGCTGCTTTTTCCTCTTAGCTCTTGTACAAGCCTTTTCATGGTCTTTAACAGTCTGCAATTTTCAGCTTGAAATATAGCTGTCCCATTTGGAAAATGTTATTATCGATACTGGTGTTATCCGAGACACTTTATTTGTCTAATCAGCGGAGTTGTCAGGTTGAGTTAGCAAATCCATTTGTATGAATCACAGAACAGCTTGTGGCTGTGGTGTATTTGTTTATGATATTTATTAGGTATGCATGCTGGGTAGTTTGGATGGAGACATTAAGGTTCTTTTGCTACAGTCCTATGCAATTCAAAGCCAAATAAGTCATCCTTTTGAAAATGGTACTGCAGAGGTGAGAAGAAACCTGTGGATTCTACATTGGCGTTGGGTGGTGGACCGTATTTTGAGGAACTTAACGTTGTAAATAGCAGGTGCTGTGCATTGTCGACCCATGAGTTATTGCTTTGTCAGATGGTACATTAATCAAAACCATAGCAATCCATTAGACAGACCTTAAAGTATGAAGAGACATTGTATGTGCTTGTAATGTCTTGAGCAATCTGTAAAATTCACCCTTTGATGAAAAGGTTATACTGATTTGCTATAGTCCTTTGTAGGATGTATCCCTTCATCTCAATCATCAGTAAAAAAGGCTAATGAAGTTAAAAGGCAAAAACATAGCTGAAGATTGAAATGCAGTATCAACCTGCTGGCACTATTTGGCTGCATTGTGTGCATTCTCATATCACTATTTAGTATGTGCTTGTGGTTTACAAAGGCTAGCTAAGCTTAATAGCCAATAAAACTCAGTAGTGTTTTACTGTGTATCTTAACACTTTTTTCATTGACCTCTATACTTGCAGACTTTGAGACTGTTTAAGACCAGCATCGATGTTAATGAGTGATCTCTATTTAGGAATACCTTATTTTAAAGAAGAATCTTCCTTAGCAAGCAAGACTACAGTGATTGCTCATGTGACTGGTAAGTGCAAGAGGAGAAGAGGGAGTGGTTCAGTGTAAAGTATAAACACAAAATGAAAATTTCTAAATATATTAGTTTGTTTATATGTACAGTTCTGTATATTTTCAGTTAAAAAAATAAAGCAAAGTTCTCCATTTGATCAACTGATTTCTACATGACAATGGACTTGAATTTTAATAGCAGCAGTGAACAATTGCTTTAAAAGGAGGATATTCTCCTTCCTGGGAAAAGACATTCATTTCCTTCTCTCTTTCCCTGTCACTTTCCTAATCCTTAAAAAAAAAAAAAAAAAAAAAAAAAAAAAAGCCATAACTAAACTCTAAAGTACCTCTGTACCTCTCCTTGAAATGTGTATGTGTGTATGTATACATATATAGACGTATAAATTGCAAATAAACATGTTATTACTTCAGCAATACAGCAAAGAATTGAATTCCAAGTTTCCTAGAAGAGAGAATTGGAAAGCAATTATTCTCAAGTGAACCAAAATACATTTTAGTTATTCCTCCACTGTCTGGAAACCATGAAATCCTGTCTCTGGGAGGCAGCCATCTTTTCATCTGTACATATCCAGGCCTGCCATCCCATCTCCCTGTACTTCCCCTCTTGCTTTTGTCAAAAAGATTCAGCAATCAGACTGCTCCTAAAGAATATGTTTGGTTTGTTGAACAAGTACTTTCTGCTTCGTTGCAGAATGCAGTATTTGCTACTCTTCCTGTACTTCTAGGTCTGCAACCAAACTGTATTTTCTCACTTGAAATGGAATTATTGTGAGACACTTGTAACATGAGTGGGTGAATATACTGCTCACTCCAAGAAACCTCTGAGTAATTTTTGTTAGGGTTGTGCACGTGACTGAGGCTTGGAGGGTGATCCACAGGGGCTGGACCCACGTTCAGCACCAGGCAGCTCACACTGACAGGTGCCTCCAGGTGCTTTAACCAGTGCTTTTGGTTGCTGTGCATGCCCGGAGGTCAAAAAGCACTCAGCATCTCACAGATGCGGAACTAATGATTTTTAAATTAATATGGCCATGATTTCATGCCAATTATCAAATGAATGTTCCTATTTCCTGTAAAGATGTGTTTTATAATACTCCTAGCTACACTTTGACTACTTTGTGCGGGCTGTCTTGGCAAACAAGCTGTAAAAGGAGTTAAGTGCCAATTAAAGCGCTGGGAAGAACCTCTTTTGCGTGAACTCGGTGAGGCATTGTAGCGTACATAATATCACTTATACACATTCTGAATTGTTGCCTTCCATTTCCAATATGCTACAGCAGCACCTGGTTTATAGGACCCAAGACATTCCTGTGGAAAATCAACAATGGTATACTTTTGGAAAACCATTCTGTTTATTTTTAATGTAATTGTTCCAAACCATATTAAGAACAAGCTGAATGAAAGGTTCTTGACAATCACCCCAGTGGTGCCTCTAAAGATCAGCAGAATAGTTTGCTGTTAATTACATATTTACCGTTACCAAGGTTGAAGTATTTAGTAGCTTTGGGATCAAATTCTGTCAATCCTCCAAGATGAGGTTTTAAGCAATTGGGCTCATAAGTTTATGTCTACTGTATTTTTTATATTTCCTTATGGTTAAATCAGTTGTATTGTGGGAGACAACAAATAAATGGGTTTTTTTTCTACTTAATTCTTTCAAACGTCTCCTGTCTCTGCATGCACACAGATTTGAATTCTCTCTGCAATTTCTTTAGGGAGTGATAACAGCAAGGCTTTTTCCCTCTGCAAATGTATGTGACTTTGTTGAATTAATGAAAACATGGAAGAGGAGGACTAGCAGTAGACACAGACAGGTAAATAATTCCTGACCATTGAACCTAAATTATTTTCTAAATTATATTTTTGACAATGTTTCACACGTTTTAGTATTTGGAAGGAGTCTGCCATTTCTAACTATGTTCTACAGTTTATTTTATATTTACTTGTCAAAGCCATTGGTTTTATTTCTTCTTTTTTTTTTTTTATCTCATTTTCTCATCTTACAGGACTGGTTTTGCTTTTTATTTTGTCTCTGTAGACAGTAAATTCCTTCAAGAGGCCACCATCAGTGGATGCTGCTGTTGCTTTCAGCTCCATCTCCTCCACTGAAAGATGAGAGCAAAGGCTTGTCAACCTTTTAAACTTACTTTGATTCAGTTTCCAGTGTGCAAACATTAAGTAGAAGCACCAAGTCAGCTTTCAGAATAAGGGTTAGCTTTGCAAGCAGCATGAGATCCAGACCATTTTCTCTTTCACGGGAGGATGTAACTTGCTCTGTTTTACCTGATGAAAAATTAAGTTTATTTTCCTCTTCCTTCCCTTGACAAAATAGACTGCTCAAGCTGTATTACTATCTCTGCATGAAAATGGAGAAGGAATGTGTCAGGAGCTTGAAGAGAAACAAAGACATGATGCAAAATAAGAAAAGATTGGTTCCTTCATCTAAGGGACAGTAAAAAAATGCTCTGGGATAATTGTAATGCATAAATGAAAGCAATATCTAAAATGCTGGTTCCACTTGTTAGAAATGTTGAGGAGAACTCCCTCTGTGCCTGGGAGATTAAACCAAAGCTAAGTCAAAGTAGGTGCTCTGGAGCCCTTGCATGCAACTGAGTCACTCAGGACAGCAAGTGTGCAACACACAAGGCTGCTGGTAGTCTATAAAACTGGGGGTTTTGAGAGGAATATTCTGCTGTTGGGATCCAGGTAGTATTTTCCTGTACTAGTTTCTGGGTGCAACCTGCATTTGCTTCTTTGCAACTTTCTTTTAAAACAGTTTGGCTAGTAATCCCTAATTTTAGGAATACTTTTACCCATTTAGTGTATTCTTTTGGAAAATGCGATGGAAGCAGAAAGCCTGGATTGTCTTCCTTGGACAGATCTCCTTCAGAGTAGATCTCAGATATCCTTGGGAATACCAGATGAGGATACCAGGATTCTGTAGGTATACTCAGCCTGTTTATCTCCTCCTAAACCCAGCTGTGACTTTCTGTTCTCTGGAAGAAAAACTGAAATCAAAACTACTTCAGTTATCTGTTAAAAATTCTAATTATCTTCTGTTTCAGCCAAGTGCTCTGATTTTTCATCTTCAAGATTGCAGTAGAAAATTCTTTTGTGGTTCATATTCCCTATATCAGTTACCAGTATTCAGAAGCCCATGACTTTTTTTGTTATCCGACAGTATAGTTTGTAATCTTTTTCCTTGGTTTTACTCTTATTTTCTCTCTCACATTTACAGTCATTCAATGTCAATGAAAAACTTCTTTCCAAATATACCTTGGGAATGGCCATTAAACGGGAAGTATCTAAAGTACCAAAAATAAATAAATAAATAAATAAACCAGCCTGTTCATTTTTCACCATTTAGAAAGTTAAGAAAGTCAAAGAAGTGCTACCAAATATTTGGAATAAGTGGAGAGAACAGAATTTGGGGTGGATATTTACTTTATAACAACAGCTGTGTGATCAGAATGCATGAAAAATTACAACCCAAAAAGAAGTCACAGTCTTAGCAAGTATTTGTCCTTTTTTTAAAATAATTAGACCTTGCTCAAAAATGTATATGTGCTTTTTCAGGAAACAGCAATTTCTGTTGGTGCCAGGACATTTTCCAACATTTGGGATATCTAAAATTTTATGTCAGCAGAGCTAAAAAGGAAGTAACTTGGTCTTGCTTTTTTCCAAGTCATCCTGTCTACAAAGCGTTTATTCTTGATTATTTTATTTCTAGTTGGGGTTTTTGCTTGAGCAAGCTAAAAGCAGAAGTAATGTCTCTGTTACTTTTCCAGACTCCAAAGGCTCTTTCTTTCTCTCATCTGCAACACATTTTCAGGTTCTTGCCTTATTCACTGCTCCAAGTGCTTTGGGTTTCAGCTAGTCTTCTTCAGGTTTGTAGCTGGTGTAATAGTTATTGGCAGTGTGCTTTTAAAATTAATGTGGACAACTCAAACTAAGCAGACTTTTACTGGGAATTAAACCCCTTGGTGGCATCCTCTCAGTACTTTCAGGTTGAACACTGGAAGGGCACAGCAATAAACAAATCTCAACCATTTGGCCCAGACGAGCAGGGTTTCCTTGGTTCTTGTTTTTACTGTTTTATTGGGCTTTTTCTCCCTTGATCCATTAAACTTACTTGGTAAAGTAGAAGTGAAGCACAGGGAGAGAGCACAGGTCAAAAACAGTACCATTTTTGTGGCAATTTCCAGATAATTTTTCCATGCTGAGCATAAATGGTAACCAGAGAACTGATGTGCTTGCTGTGCAGCTGTCACCTTGCCTGGGAATATATGTAGGGACAAAGACCAGTAAATGACCTGACACCTCTTAAGAGGCATATTTTGTGTAGAAGGATATTAGCAATTCAAAAGCTAAACTGGGATCTAAGTAAGGTCATTGGCTGGTCAAACAGTTTATTTTTGACCTAAGCAGTGTTTAATTCAGGAAGCAGAAGGACTGGGATAAGCAGGTACAAGCCTAAATGGGCAGCTGGGTGATGTTGAAGCTGAGTCATCCTAAAGGTCAGCCCATTTTTACTCTCACTCAAGAGAGAAGAAAGGTGAAGACCAGAACGAGACCAAGGATGCTCTCCCCAAACCTATAATGCTTTAGTATCACTGAACTCAAGCCATTTCTGTGCCAATAGCAAGGAAAGAAAAAAAGGAAAGGCAAATAGAGAAAGATATACATTTTAAATAAAATCTGCCTATGTATATATGCAAATTAGCTGAAACCCTTGGTGTGTTCAGCTAAAAGCAATGTTTTAAAAATTGTAATCTGTTTTCTGTAAAATTTCTTAATTCCAGTATGCATTACAAATATACACAGTGTGAATTAAATCTTAGCTTTCTCATAACAACTCAGGAGGGAAAGTAATGAACAATCTTAGTATGGCTTTCTTATAAATAAAACATACTACTCTTGTTTTGTTTAGGGTCTCTAAGTCCTCAGCTCTGTGCTGGTGGCTGGAATAATTAGGTTCTGTTTTGAAGGTCATGATTTCTTTCTTTCTTTTTAATATAAACATGAATTTGTCACTTTGAAAAAGGAACTTTCTTCTGTTTTAGAGAATATTTTTTTCCATGGTTTCAATCTCTTGAATCTCCCAGCTCTGTTTCTTGCCATGTCTAGTTTCCTCATCCTACACTAACATCAAGAGTGTTCTTTTGGGGAGGAGCTTTTGGCTGTCTCAGAAGAGTTGCTGTCGTTTCTATTTCAGCTTAGGTTTCCCTGATAGCCCTCCCTCTTCTACTGTAGGCACAGAGGTGCTGTTGCAATACTTAAAAGCAGTATCTAATAGATCAGGCATGACAGAACTTCCCTAAACCTCTGTAAAAAGCTTTTTGCCCAATTCCCTCCTGAAATATCACTGAAGTGCTGTTTGGCAGATTTGTGTAGCTATAAAAGCTCTCAATTGTTATTATTACACAAGTCTCTGAAAATATATTGATAGGTTTAAGTCTCCATATTTCTGATTTCACCCACGAAACAGAACCCAGGCTATATCTCTGGCTGACTACCTTTCTCCTTTTGTACAGTTTCATCTGTTAGTTTGACTCCAGGGAAAAAAAAAAAAAAAAAGGAAAAGAAAAATATAATTGTCATTGTCTTGTCCTCAATACTGGCTGGGGAAAAAGGGGGGAAGGAATAATATACTTCCAGTGCTCCAGTGTTTGAACCATAAAAGCTGAAGTGGGTACCTGCTTACTTCATTATTTCATCACTCATTTTTGAAAATGGGGAGTCACCCAAGTACAAACTGAAGCAAGCAATCTCCTGTATGAAGGAAGATGTATGTTTGATTTCTGATAATATTTTATGCAACTTTCCTTCTCTTTCTCCTTCTGTTGGCCTCTTTTTGCTGTGGTGTTTAATTTACCAGTGGTTAGTCATAAACGAATCACTTGTTCTCAGTCGATGAGCTCAGGTCTTTGGGATCCTGTGAAGCTTGTGTTCTTGTGCAGTGCATGAGAACCAGCTTCTGGTGACTTCTCCACAACTCTGAACTGCTCTGAGAGACTGAACACCTGGGCCAAGCACACACTCTGATATCAGGGACAGAAATGTGGAGCGCAGGGGAAGGTGCTGCTGATCCTTTTAGGCTGCCAATACCTATGGGTACAGTACTATGGCTTGTTTGGTGGTTACTTATAGGATTTAGAAAACCAGTGATAGTTTCTGAGTTGCATGGATCACCTCAAAGGTAACTCGGCTCTGGCAAAGCACAAAAGTAAGCAGAAGTCCCTATATCTAAAGACACACTGAAGACCACAGCTAACCTGGTCATATGTGAGAGGCAGCACCTGAGGATGTTTTGAGAGGAGAGGGGCTGGATTAGGGCAATGAACTGCCGGGTCTGCATTCACAAGGAGCAAGGGTGGTAACTGCAGGGGAAGGGTGTGCTCTCATTAACATTTCCTGCCTGTCTTCACCCCATTATGCTGCTCAGAAATTGTAGGCTTCTTGTGCTGAACACAACTGCCTGGATCATGACATCCAGGATCATGACATGCCTGGATCATAACATGGGCGTTCAGGTCCGTTCAGGGACCAGGTTAGAATTTTCAGCAGGTCTCAATGGGCTTCAGACCTAGAATAAGAAAACAAGTTACACCCATGTGTGCCATCTACACTTATCAGTTTTTCCTGTGCTATGTCCTCCACGTTTCACCAAAACAAAATTGCCTCTTCATTCTTCTGTTGATTTTGTTGGGCAAAATGAGAGGATGAGAAATATGTTCTGGAAGTTCACTCAGCTCTGTATTTTTATGATAGTAAGCTTGCCTTTCCCCTGTGATCTTGAGATTCTCAACAATTTATTTTCCAAACCTAAATGCCAGTGGGTAAGTTTATAAATTTTTGAATTTCAAATATGTAGAATTTAAGCCCTAAAATTAAGTATACAAAGCATTTACATAATTTAAGGACTACATTATTATTTTCTTTGATATAGACATGCCTATTAAACTGATGAGAACTCCTTAAAATTGTATTTTGAATGCTTCAGTAAAGTTTTCTGGAACTTAAATGCATCTGTGTTCAGAAACCTTGCCTGGTCTGCCACTGTTTTTCATCATAGGAGACTGGAATATATTTAGCTTCAGGAAAAATGATTTAGTTGAAATGTAGTTTGAAAAATCCCATGGCACTGAAGACTTTTTTGGGAGCAAATTTTACAAAGTGATGCTAAAGTAGCTCCTTTTGCTTACAGCTCTATTTTGGGGGTTGGGCAGGTGGGAATGACTTGCATTTTAAAAAGCATTTGAGGACCTCTGCTTCTTTTCAACAGGTAAGGTGTCAAAAGCTGTTCATAGGTAAAAAAGCCACACATTCCTGCAGAGTGCTCTACTAACCACACATCTCCATTTCTATTTACAGATCAGGCACTTAAAGCATGTCTTCAAATTATAGGTATGCAAGAGTTCACAACTTACCTAGTGGAGTTTAATGATGAAGAGATGATTCCTGTGCATTTAGGGATTTTCAGGGGACTTAGCTGAAATGAGACAATCAATCTCACTGCAACCCTTGTATCAGATAGGTAGTTAATTGAAAAGTGACAGTCCTGATGCTTTTTTGGCCATTGGAAAAAGCCCTTGAAAGACACCATTATGTCAGTCAGGCCTGTTTTCCAGCAACTACCTACTCCAGTTAGCCTCCTGTCTATGTGTGCTTCTTGATATAGATAAAATTTGCTTCCCATATGTACATTCTTCAACTGCAAACTCTGAACTACTCAAACATGTTGCTCAGGCACAAGATAACTGGCTGGTTTTTGTTTGGTTTTGTTTTTTTTCCTTAAGCCCAAAGGATGTAGCTTCATTCTGGAACGTGTTTAGTTTGTAGGTGACAAATTGTCTGTGAAAGCCTCAGAGGCAACTCAGTATTAATGAGGCCAGGCAGCAGAAGTCCCCATTGTTGCTCAGCGTGGTGAGCCAGTATAATTGGAACTGTATAAAGTGAAACAGAGATAGAATTTAGCAATGTAATACTCCAAAAAGTCATAAAAATAAAACACCTTGCCTCTGCTCTTTCAAGCACCTTGAGAATATACTGCTGCTCTCTCATTTCCTTCTTTCTACACATGCTTTGCCTATCCTTTTTATGAGAGCTTCTTTATGCTCTCTTACTTCATCTTGCATCTTTGCCTAAAGATTGTGTCAACATTTTGTAAGGGCTGATTTGCTGATTTCATTATTGTCAGTTTTTGTTTGGTCTCTTCCAAAGACACACAAGAGAGGCTGCAGCGGTTTGGAGCATTGTGTGACATACCAGGACTCATTCCTTCAAGAAAAGACAAATAGTGGCAAATGTTTTAATCTAAGTCTAACCACCTAAATCTAGCATTAGCCGTCATTCTGAATTATTAACTCCTAAACCTACTTACTATTTTACAGAAGTGTGTCCCATTAAAGTTGTCTCACTGTTCCTTGCAATACCCCTGCAACTGGGGCATTCAAGGCTGGACCCTTACAATAGGTGAATAATAGGCAGATGAATATAATGAATAGTCAAATAATATAATGCCTTTCTAATAGGAAACTAATCCCATGTCTCAATTTATCATAATACAGTTAAACAAGTCATTCTGAAGAACTGAGAAGACAGGTGTTCCAACTCAAAATTTAATAAGAGGTGTCTTCAAGGAAAACCTCTGTAACAGGGTAAGCATTTTTCCCCTCAATTCCTTGAAATACAATATTTTCTTGATTAAGTTATGTGTTTTCATGAAGGATACTACTGTAATAACAGTAAGTGTGGAGAACATGACATTTAAATTACCTTTACAGTTATAAAGGAAAAAGACACAGACAGTGTATGAAATTTTAAAAGTCTCTGTCTCAGATACATTCCTCTGCTTCAGTGTAGAGTCAGAAATATCGAATTATTTTCTTTATCCATTAGGTACATATATATTCATATACTGAAGATTGCAAAATTGTTACAGCAGAACTGATCATTTCACTTGCACTTACACTTAATACTCAGCCTGGATTAGTGCCAGACAGGTCTCCACTGTGACACAGAAAATCTATTGATAAACATTCAATGAACAGGGCTCACCAAAATTTACCTTAGATCATCAGAACCTCATGTTGCCCCACTTCCAGACGGCACGCAAGGTACTCATTTTCAGATTTAGAAAGACATGATGACTTGAATAAAGTTGCTTCTTTCACAAAAGCAGGACAATTCTTTGTGCATTCCTGTGAACTTCTTTGACACTGAAAGTGTTGAATTCAGTAAAATGGCAATGAAAGCCAGCAATGTGAATTGCAATATGACACTTCGACAGCAGTTTACTGTTAATCATTGAAGTATTGAACTGATAATTAGAAAAATATTGAGTTCTGTCACACAGAAGCAACATTTAGAAAATATTCTGCTCACTTTTTATTACAGCTTAAGTCACACTACAGGCTCTACACAATAACAAATTAACTCAGTTTTGGCAAAGGTAGGAAGCAAAAGAGTGCAAACATTCAATCTATTGCTAAATATCAATGAACTTACAGAAACTGTACCAGGAAAGACAAATCACATGGTTGGCTGGTTTTGTTTTGTTTTTAAATTTGGATGGGGGAAGGAAGGAAATTATTACTGTTTTGAATAAAACATATCAATTATACAAAATGCAGGCATGGAGTGGCCTCTGTAAGCGTAACTGTATCTACATATTATTACCCTTACATTTTTATTAAGGGCAAAAGAAGAAACATGTTATGTGTAATACCAAGAATGTAAGTCCAAATCAAATCTTAACAGTCTAACTAAATAATATTTATTTACCCCATATGAAGTTATTATGGAAAAAGGAGAAGTACTTTAAAGAAAAAGTACAATAATACAGAGCTGTCATACATGTGCTTCCTAGTATCTGCTACTGTTTCTGCTATTATGCTTAGTCTTCCAATGTCCTTTGGGTCCTAGCATTGAAGGTTTCATAAAGAGGGAATCATGCAGCTCAAATCTTTAGCCATGACGAATATATTGTGGATTTCTCCCTTCTCATCTTAGAAGCCTCTTGAGGTAATACTTCTGTGTTTGCTAATGTGTCATACTCCTTGCTTAATCTTTACTGATTAGTTCATGGTGCAACAGAATTTCCAATATATGTTGTATTTCACACAAGTTGGATGCTTGTTCTCTGCTCTCTTTGTACCTCTGAATGAGGTTTTGCTCAGCTCTGAGTCTGCATTTCTTCAGCTGACCATCAGTGAGTTGTATATAATGCTGGAATCTCCCGATGCCAACCTACAACCCATCTCTTACCATCACATGCCTTCGCTTCTCTAGACCACCTCCTCTGTCCACACTTTCCAAGATCTCTCCTATCATACTGTGTCTTCTACAGAAGAATATCTGCATATGACTATTATTGTACTGTACAAAGATGAGCAAAAATAAGGCAAATTAGGCATAAACACCTGGTCATTAGAAAAATTGCTCTCAAAAAGCGAAGTTGGGAAATTGCAGGTAGCTCAAGAGAAGCTGGCTGTGGCTAGCACAGCAATACAGTGTGTACTGGGTGCCAGGGCTTCTTGCAACCCGCCCCAGAAAGGGGAGGGTAACCCAGGTTCTTATTAATAAATCCCTTGGGGTGGATTAGAGTGAAGCAACACTGAATAATTGGTGTTTGTAAACCTATATATGTAGGGTTTATTTTAGAACAGTTTTGTTTCAAAGGTAAGCAGGTGTGGTGCCATTTTGGGTGTTATCATTCTACAGCAAAACAACATCTGTACATATGTTATCATCTATACAGCAATATAGCACCATTAAAGCATGGCAATGTTAGAGCATCTATAGCAACATGGCATTGTTAATACTAAAGCATCTGTAGATAAAGCATAGCAATATAGCACTATTAAAGCATAGTAGTATTAAAGCATCTATGGCAATAAAGCACTGCTAAAGTACAGCATCTATAGCAGTAAAGCATAAAGGTAACACTTCAGGAAATGCATAAGGGACAGAAAGGGAAAGAAAGGATAAGGGTGGAAAGAAGTATATAGTCACTGCCCAAGGGGTCCAGCAATGAAACTTGGTAGCTACAGCTTCTGTCTGTTGGTTGAAGTGGTGGCCTTGGTCCACTGGGGCTGGGGAAGCCCCCCACACAATATTAAAGATGTTATGAGTTATTATACACTTCCAGGTCAGGTGGGAACACCTTGTACCTCCCTGTGACTCTACAATGGATAGTGTCCCAGTCAAACATTTGAGATGCATAGCCTAGGCTAGATGAGGACATTGGCATGAGAAAAGGGATTTTCCCACCTTGCAGGACTTGCCTCTTCTTAGCCTCTTCCCTTCCTCAGGCAGGCATCTGCACCAAGGATAGCTGGACAATGGCACCCACTTATCTGATCTGAAGGTCCTTTGGCAGTATTCAGGGAGGGGTGGGCTTTGCTGGGTGAGCAGCTGCTTCTTTTCAGTTTGCAAAAGTCTTCTGGTGATCTCAGACCATGTAAATCATTAACTGTTTCAGTCTCCGACAGGGCTACTCTACACCAGCTATGAAATTATATATGTCTTCCTTAGTAATGTGATCCCATTTAGGGACATCACTCTTGGAAATGTTTTGGAACTACTTCGGGTAGTTTTTTATATGTCATGTCATTTCTATGGTACCATATTTTCTCTCCTTGAAGGATTTATGGTCCCGGTTCCTGACTTTTTAATAAGAAGGCTGACAGCAGGTTTCAGTCATTCCTACTGTGGGTGGGCCATCATCTCTCACACTTCAAGTCAAGGCATTTCATCTACCCTGAATGTTACCCATTCTGGGATGTGGAGGTAAGTCAGGAAATATGAAAGGCAGACTCCTCTGTAATGGGCTAATCTGAAGATTTGCTTTTGTTTTTAACAACAGCTGTTTGCTTGCTATTGTCTTGATATGTTAAATTCATGCCAGTTCCAAGAAATGATTAGTCATGAAGGATGCAGTCAAGTACCCAGAAGAAATCTTGCCTCAAGAAAACTTGCCTCACAGGGCCTCATCCCGGTGAGGGCAAATGGATATGTGACTGAGAGCCAGGCAAGTTAGTGGGATGTTATAAAACTGTTCTGTGTGTGAAGCAGTGGAGACATACATCCTAATTTCATGTCCATGGAGAGAGTTGGGGATGCTTTTCTTCAGGCAGGGGATACAAAGTCATGTTGGGGATCTGCATGCAAAGCTGTAGTCTGAAAATAACTTTGCAAACAAGTCTTCAAATGAAGCCTTGCTTCTGGTTCCTCTACCAACAGGAACTGACAAGGAAATGTTGCTGTCCATGTGATGCTCGACCAGACATCTTCCCATTGGTGCTCCTTTCTGGTTGTATGATTTTGGCACAGTCTTCACAACAAAGTGGATTTTACCTGCCTTTGGTGCAATTACAACTAGCCTTTTTCGCAGATCTAGTCAGCAGTGCTAGTGTACATCCAGTGCCTGTCTCTGAGCAATATATGCTTCCTAGAGCTGACAGTTGAAATTAAAATTGCCTGTTTTATCATTTGATATTAACAGGAATGATGTGGAGCCCATTCAGAGAAGGATCTATTGTATAAAACAAAGCCTTTCCTCTAGTCACTCTGGAGAACAGCACTGTATGAGAATAGTCCTGTACTTTAAATCTTAAAGATAACTTCTTGCCAGGTAATGCAAGATAATGATAGCACATAATATTCTTCTCTTGCTGCTTCTTTCTCATGTATTGATTTGCTTCATACTACAGGTGTGATAGACTAGGGTGCTTACCCTCTGTTCCTCTGAGCACTTTGACGAAACTACTACATTTGTCAAATGACAAAAAGAATCATCTTAAGAGAGTCAATTGAGAGACATCAAAAGCCACTGGAAAATCTGCAGTCCCAGGTGTGCTGTTACTTGAAAATTATCCAGCTTTCGAGTCATCTGTGGTTAGTCTTTGAAAAGTTCTGCTCAACTCAGGCTGGATTTGAGAACTGAACACTGGATTTTTTTGCTGGTTTTCTGGGCTCCCTTCCCTCCTTATCTCTTGGGAAGAAAAGATAAAAAAGCAGCGTGGTTAAAGGGATTGTGGGCCACATGGTACTTGTCCCGTGGCAGCTGTTGGGTTACCATTGCCTGGTTAAAGGTTATTTAATTGAACACATTTTATAAAAAGCAATATTAAAAAAATTCTCAAAATCTCAAAATCAGCTTATTTTTCACATAAAATATTCTGACCATACAAGCATTAAAACAATGATGCTAACATTTAGGGTATGAGTGTTTCATGAAGTTTGTCTTAACTCAGGGTTTTTCAGATAGGCATTAGGAATCTGGAATCAGCTGCTGTAACCTCTTATCCAAGTGCAATGTAGATACTAATAACTCTTGAAATAATTATGCATTTTTGTCAAACACCAAGTTTGCTAGGAATGAAACAGAGGTTGATCAGTTTGAAAGATGTAGACCTTCTTCCTCCTAAACCTGAAATATAGAAATCATTGTTTCTTTAAAGCAGTAGTAAGTTTGGGAATTGTAGGTTGTTAGGAATAGGATATATTAGTAGTTTACAGCCGAGTTGTTTGCTAAATGCTGTTAAGGAATTGCCTTCCCTAGTCCATGGAAACAGTGGTCAAAAGGAGTGCAAATGCAAGTATGTCTTTCAGGATCTTGAGCCTAAGCCCAGCAGTTGGTTTCCAAGGAGAAATCAAGGGGCAGGGGGTAAATAAACATCTGCTGTTCACAGGAATTTGCATTACAAAACTGTATAGTACAGTGCTTGTTCAGATGACAAAGTTCTTGTTCTCAGAAACAAACTTATAATAACAAGGACATCTGCTTGTTTCTGCCATAATTAAGGAACAGAAAATTACTGTTTGGTCAAGTTATCACTGTGTGATACATAATACCATTCTTTTCATCCTGATTTCCAAATCTGTCTTGTCTTGAGGGAAAAAGAAATCATAAGACTTTCCCTGGATATATTTAATGTCTAATTGCTGTCTTAACATTTGAAATTTTCCTTATCAACTAGATTTGCAGTGGTAGCATAGTTCTAAAAATTACTTAGCATGCTCATTTTTAGACTACCTCATTCCATCTTTCTGTCACATTATGCTCTTTTTCAAATTATTCTACTGTTTTCAGAGAAGAGACTTGACAGAGTTGTTATTAATAATCAGAGATGAAAACACAGTGCCTCACGTAATTCCTACCCTTTGCTAGGTAGCGATAAAAGGACAGGAAATTGTTTCATGTTTTATTTGTCTTTGTAGCCTCCACAAGTGTGTATCAAGCTGATTTCTGTAATTCTTGTGAAATCGGTTCTCATATGTCCGTTGTGCTGTTTGCTCACAGGCTGTGCAGCATCACACATACCCTTCTGCCCCATCCCAGCAGCTGGACCATGCTGCAGTGTTCGGGTCTGTGCCGTGGGACCTCCTGCTCTTCAGCTGTACAGGGCTGCACCTCCATGAGAGTGGGTCTCTGGCATCCCAGTGTGCTCTGTGGAGCTGCCTTCAGAAAGTGGGACTTCTCCACCCTAGAGTTTCCAGTGTGGCAAGCACTCTCTTTTCAAGAGCTCTATTGCAAAGTAGCTGGGGCTACTTTGTGCTTTAACATTTTGAACACATGTGATAGTTGAAGTAGATGGATTTTGCACAGTCTTTCTAAAATGTTTGCTTTCTTTCCAGCTCCTCTGATGAAGTGGGAATTAAAGAGTGCACGATCCTGCCATCTCTCACCATTTACAGGTGTTCTACAGGGTCTGGTTTGAGGTCTTCTCACACTCATTTTCCTTCCCAACTCCATTCACACCATTATGTATCACTTCAGAAGACCAGGGTTTTTTTCTAAATCATGGGGTGTCTGCTCTGCCTCACTGTTTACTGCATCTTTGGCTGATCCTGATTTTTCAAATTATCCATTTTTGCCTGCCCTCAGTTTCATAGCCCATGAGTTCTTTAGTGACATCTGTAGTGTAGTGACATTTCTCTATCTGTTGCTTCATCAAATTTTCCATTCAAGTCACTACATTTCAGTGAAGTTAGTTTTGTTTAGGGTTTCACCACTGCCCTTTGGGCAATATGTGTTTGGCTTATTAAGGATTTCTGACCACAGTTTATATAAGAATCAGATGCTTGGACGTGTCTCAAGTCTTGCAAAAGTTGCCAGTGTGAAAATGCTCACACAAGGATGGTTAGTAGTTGTGTGGATTTTTTTGAATCTGTTTTTAATAGAAAAACTGAAATCACTTCAAATACAGGAAAGTGCATCAACCCCACCTCTTTTGATGTTCTTTACAAAGCTATTAATACTCTTCACTTTTATCCCTTCAGCTCATCTGTATTTTTGATCCATTTTCTGTTCTTCTCTAGGGATTTACACACAAGTTCCCCAATATCAAACATCAGTTTCCACTTATATTTCTTTCTTTTCTAGAACAAATTACATCTCCCTACATAGTTGATAAATTGATCAGAAATTACCACTAAATTAATTTACCAGTCAAGTTCTTCGTGATTTAGAATTTCTCTTTTAGCACGTCTCTTCTGTTCTTAGTATTATTTTCTTAAAATTTCTTTTGGTAATGTTTCTTCTCACCAATTGGATTACTCTTGTCTTCATCTAGTTCTCTTTTTTTAATGAAGCTTGTCTATTACAGCATTAGTTATCCTTGGTTTTGTTATATATATCCTCTATATCTTGGTATTTAATCACCTTGTAGCATAATCTTTATGTTCTATTTATCCCAATGCTTGCTGTTCTTACTTAATCCTGCTTCATCTATGCCAAGTTGTTAGTTCTCCCAAGAGGAATATGAGACAAGGATTTAGTCTAAGAGTTTAGGTCATGTAGAATATAGGAATTCACTGATGGTCCAGATTTGGATCATTTGTCTAAAGATTTCATAAGTCACTGTGCACCAGCAAAAATAGAAATGCTGAAGCTTTACTTTGAAATTTAATTTGATACACTTGTGTCACTGCCATTCTGACTGTTTGTTTTTTATCCTACATTTATCTAAACTATTGGCTTTCCAGTCTGAGGGCAGTCTCTATCTAGTTCCTCAAACTGCCCTTCCAGAAGATGGAAACAGTGAAGGCATTGGAGTCATCTCTGCCAAACTGAAAAGCTGCCAGTGCTGAAGACAGCTTTTTTATTCTGTATTCTGCTGTACCTTCTTTGATTGAGATCCTTTGCCAAATGCTCTTGAAAAATCTAACTACATGCTCTGAGTTTGCCTTTATCTTGGTGGTAGTACCTTCAAAGGACTCTTGCAGGTAAGATAAATGTTCTTTTCACAGTAGAAATGAATATGGAATAAAACTTCAACTATGCATGGATCTGAAGGAATGTTGAAAAATGTGACAAATTTTACTATGGTGGCTTTCTACTACCTCTTTACACTCAGCTTTTCAATTAAAGCATCACTGCTTTCACTAGAGTCCATTTTTTCAAAATTCTCACTTGAACTACAGAATCTTTTGAGGATTTTCAGGTGAAGAGGGGTTAAGCTCTTTTTGGGTGCTTCTTGAACTTAAGTCACCTATCAAAGAATAATAAATGAATTCCTAAAATGTAGTGATAGTACAATGAAGAAAAGGGATGCATAATATATACTTTTTCCAAATGCAATACAAACACTTATTCTTAAAAAAAAAAAAAAAAAAGGAAGAAAATAGTCATTGTTACAAATTCTTTTTTTTCCAGAAAGGAAGTATACATGCTTTCATATTTTTGAAAATTTGTGTTTGTTTTCATGCATAAACAAACTTTAGCTATTTATAAAGAAATATACAAAAATTTCATGTAAAGAAACCTCAGCTGAAAGTACCTGAAAGCTGTTGCAGAAGCATTACATATGGCTTGCCCTGTTCCTCTTCTCTCTTAGCATTTTCTTATAGCACTTCTGGGAACAAAATAGATAATGAGGTGGGCCCTTGGGCTAAAGTAAGTCACCAACTTACCTGTAGTATTTCAGTCCCACAGTTAGGAAATTGATATATCCATATATTCCATCAGAAAGGTCCAAATATAATTTTATACAGAGTAACCACTCTTATAAAGCCAGTATTCTTTGTGCAAAGAATAATATGTAAATAGTTTCTGCACGTAACATGTTTTCTGAGTGTTGAAAATGTATACAGGATAGCTCTAAAGTATTCCAAGGTGAGCTACAATTTATATTTTGAGCCAGTGTGATGTATGAAAATGAATTATGCAAACTGCTCATATTAAAACATATTACTATTCCCATTTTTGATAAATTGGTTTATTTAATAAATTTGCATTCTGCTTGTCTTTCAGTCTTCTGGAGAGTCTAGTTAACACACAACCTCAAGACCTTTGAGAAGCAAAAACTGAAGGGACATCTCATATTCTCATCTCTTGAGTTTCCTAAAAGCAGAAAATGGAGAGTTCAGGTAGCTGGTAACACCCAGGAAATGCTGTGCATGCAGTCTGTGTGGTTGCCCTGCACAGGAGCAAGGAGAGGTGGTATGATGTCACCAGAACATATCCAGGATGCACCGTCTCTGAAAAAGCAGGTGTCCACAGGTGAAGTGACCTTTTTTTGCCATATGCTTGTAAGGGTAATCAGAAGTCATTTTGAAAGAGGGGGCTGCAGCTTATTTCTGTGGTTGTTTCTTTGTGCTGCTACATCAGGGGGCAATGCTGAATCTGAGCACTAACTTGAAATGTCAGTTGCTAACCTTTTGAACACTCATTCACTGAGCCCTTACCATTCAATGACAGGCGTATATAATTAGGTGCCTAAATTTCCTGCACCTTTTTCCTAGAGGCCTTTTTCATTAGGACCACAAAGAGCAAACCCTTTGTTCTGGAGGAAGCAGAGCCACAGGAACAAATGTATTTCACTGTTTGCTTTCCTGCTTTCTGACAAACACCTACAAAGCAGTGCTAGAATAAGAATGAAAATACTCAACATACACAGTCAGCTTTTGGCTTTACATTGTGCAAAATAGAAGCTTGTCCCCAGAAACGTTGCGTCCCACAGGGACAGTCTACCTCATTGGAAACCCATTTAGTGTTAGCAGAAAATTAGAAAAGGTCAAACTTTATGCTTATTCATGAGTTACTCTGTAAAATCAGAGAAAATTCTTAAGCAGACAAACCAAAGCAGAAGTGATGCAGGTTTCAGCATAGCTGGCCTCATCCTTTCTCTATGGATGGTCATACTGAGGAATCAGTTCTGATATTTCTGTGCCCTGAGAACTGCAGGAACAAAAGGACCACAAGCAAAAAGGCAAGTTCTTAAATGTGCTATACTTCAGGACAGAGACTTCCACCTCCAAAGAAAACTAGATCACCTGGATGATGAGCATACTGTATTTTCTTTTTGAACCCTGGTACAGTATTACAGTCCCTCATTCCCCACCTTACTTCTAGCTGTGTGTTTGCAAAGTGTTTATTTTGTAACCGAGCGATTTCCAGCGTGCTTTCAGAAGCATTAAAGACTGTGAAAACACTGTCAAAAGCGATTTGCCAGACCTAATTTGAAGCAAATATTTATTCTTTCTTTGTGAGCCCTGTCACCTCCGTGTGGGAGCTGATGCATAGTCTCCTGGGAGGCGTGGGTGACAATAACACGGGTCCCCACGCCGCAGCCACGGCTGTCTCCTGGGCTGACGCAGAGTTGGGTTTTCACGCAGCTGCTGTGCCACTGTGGTAAGAAAGCAGTTGCTTCACTAAAGCTCTCCGGGCAAAATACCACGAAATTAAGGCAAGGCAAACCTCCAGCAGGTGTTTGTCACAGAGCTGAGGCTGATGTGAGGGGGCACCAAGTACTGGATCCTGCTTGCTTTAGACACGTTGAATAGTAGGTTTCTCGAAGGAGGAATTGCTCTCGGTATTTTTAAAAGAGTTCATGCAAAAAAAACCCCTAGCCTTAAAACGCTGTTGGGGTGTGTATAGTAAATGATTTTGTGTTTTCCTTTCCAGCAACATGAGAAACCTCATTTCAGGTTCTGAGGCAATTTTTTTAATAATTAAGGAACCATTGATTTTTCCCAGGGGAATCTTCATTTGTGTGCACAGGCTAGAGTGTCACTGAAATGCAAGTTTTCCCTTTGTCATTGACTGACAGAGGCACATGGAAGAGGAAACACAGTAAAAAGAAAAAAAAAATCTTTTCTATTAAATACCACAGAGGGAGGACTCAAAGAAACATGTGAAGCAAAGAGCAGCCTCAGGTGCAGCTAAAAAAATTCTATAAGAGGCATTTCACTTTCCAGGAAGAATCAGCACATTTAATGTTAAGCTGGTTAGGTTAGGTTTTAATGCATAAATTATAGCATACCTTAGCATTGCGATGGGTACCAACTTCCCTGGAATAATCTCAAAGCCAGCAATCAGTGTGTACTCCTTCTGTTGTTGTCAAACACCTATTTTTATGTAACTCTCCATTTGTTTAACTCACGTTTACTGCACAACAAAACACAAATGCATGGTTAGCTGTTGGGGATTTTATCACAGTGGTCATTCAAGGAACCATTGTTATTTTTCCCTCAAGCATACACAAGTTGGTCTGTCTTTTAAAAAGTTGCTCTCCTAATACCTTTAACCCTGCACGCTGATTTAAGAATTGTAAATACACTGGATTAAATTTTACTGTATTTCATGTCTTATTGAAAAGTTTTCTTATAAGTAAGTACCGACTACAGGTTTTAACATCTTCATTTTGAAACCAGTTGGCAGTTCAGAGAAAGACACTGATTTTTTTAATTGTCCTTGACACTGGCTGTGTGGAATACCAGGTTCAGGAGCATGTGTTTGGTATATACAGTATAGTTAGCAAGTGCTTTGGAAAGGGATGTTCATATGCTGAACCACAAATATTTCTACACATCTTTTAGTTCACGAATGATGATGAAGCTCCTCTTCTCTGATGGTAATTTTATTACAGTGATTGGATCAACTCAGGATTAAACCATCTCGGATTTGGCAATAGCCTCTTACACTGTGATACCATAGGTCATGCTTTTGACAAGAGGACTAATTGCATTGTTTCTGTGAAGGTTTGTTCATATTTATGTTTTTTCATTAGAATAGCACCTAAACCATCTTTCAGACAGTTAGGTCACAGTACTTTGTTACCATCTTTTATTCAGAACAAAAAACTAACTTTTCTTTAATTAAGTTATTCTCACATTCCCTGAAGTGCAAAATGATAGAATCACTTTTATTTCAGATGGTTGAGAATTCAACCCCCACAAACATTTTCAAAGATTAAAGGTGGGGGAAGGGGGGGTGTGTGAACTAAATAAATGGCTTTGCCTTGGATAGAGACCAGGCCTCAAGCACTACAGATTTCATTCCTAAGAGAAAGGGATCAGAATGTTAATGTATATAAAATTGGGAAAATAATGTGATGTTACAGCTCCTATAATTTAACTTGCCCAACATTCCTGTGTTTTGCTAGAAGAAATAGAATGTCAGAAAGCAGTAAATAAAGCTGTACGTTAGTACAAGTCTCAATTATAAGGCATGGCATGAGTAATGCTTTTAGTTAAACTGGCTGGGGTAAAAACTTATCAGTGCTGTCAGTCTTCATGCTTCAGGATGCACATTGATCACTCAAAAAGATTGGGAAAAAAGGTGTGCTCCCACAACCCATTCTTCCTCCTTTCACTGCAAGTTTGTTGAGTATGAGCATCTCGATAGTTTGCATTCTGGTTTATTTGCTTTCCCTGTTGTTGACTCCTGCTGAAGATGACATGAAATATTGGTTTACCCTGATAAAATAATTCCTGGTCATGTTAACAGCAAGATGTAGTGAGGAATTATGTGACCACGTGTGGACTGATTAGCATTTTATTTGTTTTCTGATTTCCTTAAAAAGAGGTGTCAGATCTGTCTTAGGAAGATTAACCTGTCATTAACCTAAGGGCTATCAAGAAGATAAAGGCTTGTCAGCCTATAAGCTGTTAATTGAAAACTCTTTTTCTATAGCAGTCACTTAGCAAAAAGTAAAAGCATCCAATTTCACCCATATTTTTCTACAAAATCTGCAAGCAAGGTGTTGCACAAAAAAATGGTGCTTTAAAGATAGAGCCCTCTATCCTGAAAGTTTGTTGCTACAATCAGAACTGTGAACTGGGATGCTTTAGCAGTGAGGTATGTTTGTTTCCCAGAAATGCGATTTAAAATCTCTTCCATGCACCCCTGGCACAGAGATGTAAGTCACATCTGGAATGTCCTCTGAGAAACTCAAGGCCTATTTCAAAAAGAAAAAGAAACATATTCTGCAAGGTGACACAGAAGGAGACATCCAGGGATTGATTTCAAATTGTTAAGGCATTCAACATACATGTTGTTAAGGTAAAAATACCTCCAGCCTAGCTTCTTTCCTATATAATTTTGCAGGTGCCTCTTCCCAATCTAAAGGAAAACACCTGTTTTGTGAACCGTGGATGCTGTTACAACTGATGTGAAAAAAAGTGATCCAGAAATTATCTCTGTGAGGAAGTTATTTAAAATACCATTGCTGTTGTGTGAGAATAAATCGTATCAAAATTGGACACAGGGACGATGCTAAACCGCCTGCTGCTTAAAAAACCATTTTTTAAACTAGTGTCCTATAGTACTGTACCGTCATTGCAGACTGAAAGCAGCTGTGTACAAATATGAATTTACCAAGTTTCTTTTAAAACATGATAAAAGGCCTTGCTGTGGCAGGAAAAGTACCATGGATGGACTTTCAGTGTCTTAAAGCCAGTAATGCTCTTAGCATGGTGACTGAGAACTCTACATATCTGGCTTGGGATATCACTTGCCTTAATTACTTCTGGATCATTTGTCTGATCTGCTGACTTCTTGAAAACGTAAGTTTGGGGATGCAGTGAAAGTCAGCCTACAAATCTGATGATAACTTCAATTAATATTTTCTTACAATTACATAAATATAAACAACTTAGAAAAATATTTAGCCCTCTAAATAGTAGGTTTATCTTTTCCCCTCTCTCTCTCTCTCATTCCCTCTCTTTCCAGAGGGGGGAAAAACCAACCAACCAACCAAAAAAAAAACAAAACAAAAAAGCTACTGATATAGTATATAGGTGGTGAAAACATCTGATATCTATTAACTTTCAGAAATTAAAATTTCATAGCCAAAGGCTAATTTGCAAAATTATAAAGAAATATAGGAAAAGTAGTGTCTTGAAAAGAGTGTGAATTGAACACTCCAGAATCAAGAGGGTGAAGAGTAAGAGGAAGATAAGTCAGGCAAAGCTTAGAAGGTATTACCAGGTTATGTTCATGAATTTGCTGAAGCGTTTCACTATAGTACAGAATGGGACTTTTAGGGTACAAAGAGTATTAAAAAAATCCTAATGTCATTTTTAATTGAACAAAAGGAACCTGTGCCAATTTCTGACACCCTTGGTGGAGAAAGAGAAGGATTTTCAAATCAAGGAGCAGTCTCTATAACAGAGTATGGATGGATAGTAGTTCTTGTGTTAGGAATTAGCAGTCAATTTAAGAGCAGAATATTCCTGAGCTGATTGAAAGCAAAAGAATTCCTTTAAACTAAATGTCAGAAGTGTTTTGAGTGCTTATAGCACACAACTGTTTGTCATAAGGGATACAAAGTTTGGTACTGAGCAGAGCTCCAAGGGTATATGTTATTTATTATCAGACCTTGGAGTTCATCCATTTTGGTGATATTCTGGGAAGCTGTTTAGATTGCACTCCTTTTGGTCAAGATGAACCATAGTTGTGTTACTTTCATTTACACTGTGTTCCATGTTTTTCCTGAATACCTACTGTATGCAAATAAAGTGATTTTTAAGAGGCAGCGTGCATGATAGAGCTGGATTATAGATTAGTATCATCTGGCCCAAGTTTGCAGATCTTACTAAAACATGTTGCAAATGAAATTGCCCACTCACTGTTTCCTTTCTGTAACAAAGGGCCAGTGCTGCTGTGCAAGCAAAAGTTGAGTCTATACACCATACTTAATACTGCTAAAACCACTACATTATTAGGACACCTTATTGAGTTACACTAAAATTTTTGTTTTAGTGACCAAGTATCCACCATAATACAGGTTTTACCAAATATATATCATTTGATCGCAATCTGTCTTAAACTTTTGCTTAGATAGTGTTCTGGTTGTCCTATAAAGGATGAATAGCTATAAACTCACTCCAAATGGTTATGCTTTAAACATTAACTTTTAAAAATTACTGCATAATTCTCTCCAGGTATGCCATACCCCCAGAATGCCTGTCTTTTCTGTTTCCATGTGAGTTTCTTTTAGCTCTTTTGCTACTGTTTCAGTTTGTTTAAAACACATATACACCTCTTACGCTATGATTTGCCTTTCTTTTGCCTAGCTCTCTGCACACAATCTCTCTCTCTTTTTTCTGTTTCAAGCCGTGCAAACTCCGGCATTTTGGCAGAATGAAAGTAGGTAGTAATATTCACTAATACTAGGCTCAGGCTGTTTGTAAAAACTGGGCTGGGTCTTCTTAAGTTCCTGGATATAATTTTACGTGCACTGACATCAACCATTTAATCTGTCAGCTGGAGTAATGTTGGATAGGTTTGATGGATAGTTTGCAGAACACGTATTATCCCTGCTTCATGACTAGCTGAAATGCCTGATACTCATTATACCCTGCTTTACCTCATTCTTATGTGTTCAGACACGTAGTTCATTACTTTTAACAGTTTTCATCATGCCTGAATGGTGACAATAACAGCTTCAGTATTGCTCTCTTTTTGTAGAAATGTGTTGTTAAGAACTGGAGTAAGTTACATCTGTCTTGATCCTTTCCTTCCTTGGGAAGCATGACATCGCTTCCTTTCCTCATCCCTTTAATCATCTCTTTGGCCCTGTTGGCATTAGCTGCATCAACACACTTCAGGGACATGGCATAGCAAAGGCTTTTATAAACTGAATTGAGAACTTACCGTGGTCACAAGAGATGAACAAAAGCAGTTAGTGCTCTTCGTCTTGCTGGATACTTTTGATCCACTAACAGCACCCTGCTCTTTGGGAGCATTTTGTTTTCATTTCTTACGTTGTCTTTAATTCTGGGGGCTTGAGGTGGGATTTTTGATATTGGGTTTGGTTTTTTGATGCTGTTGTTTGGGTTTTTTGGGGTTGGGTTTTTTGGGGTTTTTTTGCTTTAAGCTAGAAGCTTGCCTGTCTCCTTTCATAAGCTAATAATCCCTGACTTCCTATGACTCCCGTACCAGACAGGTAGATCCATGATTAACTTTTTTGGCTGATCTGATTTCATTGCAGGTGATAATCAACTTTCTTTTACCACAAAGAAAGTTACAGTACTGTTCAAAAACACTTCATAAAACCATCTTTCCAGGGCATCTGTACTGATAAGCAAGAGTGCACGTGGATAGAAGATAATCAATGCCAATTACACTGTGAAAAAGCCTCTGCTATTCTCAGATGGTGACTCCTATCACCTCTATAATAAAGGCCTGCTACTAGCTCTGTTACAAATCCCTGCTCTTCTGAAATATATATCAGTTCTCAAAGTATACTCTAAGATAAAACTTGGTATAATAAACCTAATATTGAAGAGCAAGTGTGAAATTACCCACTCATTTTTCAGGAGGCAATAAAACAGGGACGTAGAAGCAGTTATGTGCTATATATAAATGACAGGAAATTGTAGGCTAACATGAATCTATACCTCTGATCAAACAGGGGATTCAGTTTCTGTCTCTGATAGTCTCCATCCCACTGAGCACTTTCCCTGTAAAACCAGTCCTGTTTCTTCTCCTTCCTTTTGGACTTTGCATGTCGAAGGGCAGAATGAGTGAAGAGACTGACCTGGTGCTGTCTTGGGCTGTTGGGTGGGAGGTTTAAGCTGCTTCAGTCAGCTTTTCGTAGCAGCTGTGAATAGGGTTCTTCTGCTCACATCAGTTCAGTCACTTCTGTATATCTGCTTATAATGTTATATATTAACTGTCAGCAGATAGACATACTTAAGATCATTATGTCGAGCTAAAGAATTTACAAAGAGCTTGATCTTTTTCAGCAACTCTAGTAAAATGCTTTATGTGAGCTATATATATATATATATATATATATATATATATATATATCTTTGTTCTATACTGTGGCCAGCAACTGAGTACCTGCCAGCCACTTGCTCACACCCTCAGCCACCTCCAAGCCCCAGGAGTTGGA
This sequence comes from Myiozetetes cayanensis, assembly GCF_022539395.1. Lineage (NCBI taxonomy): Eukaryota > Metazoa > Chordata > Aves > Passeriformes > Tyrannidae > Myiozetetes > Myiozetetes cayanensis. Next base: position 16,998,200 of record NW_026087742.1, read on the forward strand.
GGAGAGAACGGAAACAGCAAAAATGAGAAAAAATTGTGCTTCAAGATATCAAAAGTGTCAAATCTGTTTCACAGTAATGATGAGCTGGTGTCTGGAAATTTATTGGATTGAAATGGGAAATAACCAGTAAGGAAATACTTACACCTCAGCTCTGCCATTTTAAACCAAACAACATCAGTGGACCTGTTTCTGATGAAAATAGAAGCAAAGATAAAGTAGGATGCAGTTGCACCCAGTGAACCAGTAGCACCTGACTCTTGTTAGCTATAGCCATGTTTTTAATCAAAACTTCAGTAGATTAACACATAGAAAACTTGAATTTATTGTAAATGGCATTTTATAAACTTCACTTTAAGATGACACCAAAGACTTACTATGGCATGAGGTTTTTCCTAGATTTGAATGTGGAGTCTTATGCATGGAATTCTTTCTTCCATACCCATTGAAATGATTATTTTATTCTTTTAAAGATTCAAATTACAAGTGCAGCTAATTTTGAAAAACTAATTTTACATGCAGCATTTTTTTGAAAATAAATGCCTCTTCATGTAAATGATATCTATAGAATTCTTGTTTATTCTTGTTGTTCTTCATTTCCTGGTAATTTATTTTATAAATATAGCATTGAGACAATAAATTTAACATTCTTGATGAAAATGCAGCCCTAATTATTTTCTGAAAGAAGACTTTAAAAGCAGTGATTAAACACCTACTCCCTAAACTGCCAAAAAAACCAGAAAGGGCTTTTCTAAGACCCTGCTGTTCACCCATATTATTAGAGTCAAGGACTTGTCCAAGGTTTCAGATCCCTTAATCATGCTAGCTTAGCTTCAGTGGTACATTTTTAGCATGTAGTTAAAACAGTATAACTGCTGCTTTGTGCAGCTGTGAGAAAATGTAGCTGCTTAACTCCAGTGTGCCAAACACAACATGTAGTCTTGTAAGGCTTGTAGCAACATCTGCTCTCATAAATTTGCTGTAATAAGACTCCCTGGGCTAGGGTGTTGGATGTCTGACCCTAGTCCTGTCAGGATGCTTAAATGCAATGTACCATTCAGCCAACTGTCTTGTTCTTTGTAGGATGAACGTGTGTAAAGACACACAGAGTGTGCCTGCTCGGAGCTAAGATAAATGCAAGGGGCACTTCGGTAACGCTAATGCAGGTACTAAAATAATGTTGTACCAGAAAGAGGTGGTATCTGGACAAATAATTTTCCAGCAGTACCTCAATCATTTATGTGGTATCTTGAACTACTGCTGTGTCCAGTATCAATTTCTGCACTTTACAATATGTAGCAATCCCAGGAACTTTTGCTTTGAATTTTCTCATGTGCTTCTCTTAAAAGTCAGTGAAAAGAAGCCCACCAAATAAAGCTTTATTTTTAGCAGATTTCTCAAAGTAATTTAATTTTTCTGGAGATGGCAAGGGTCGGAATACTGGCTTGTCAGTACTGAAATACTAGATATTTTACTATAAAATATCCAACATTAAAAAAAAATCCAAATACATAACACTACGTGTTTCTTAAAAATTTTAGTCTGTTTCCCATGTTTCTTATTTTTGTGCAAAAGTACCTATTCACCTGCTAATTGCTCAATTTTGTGTGTTTGAGTGAATTAAGTTCTAAAGTTTCACTCCACCAACCACTTCTTATTTGCTCTTTAACAAAATTTACAGCTCTAATTCACTTGTCTTCGTAGTACAAATGTGTCTGTCTCCTACTGGATGAAAGAATATGTTGAAGGATGCCTTCTGTCCATTCCTAACTGATACTATTAGATTCCAGCAGGCAAACCAGATGATTTAATCAACATTTTCCTGGCTTACACTGTATGTATCACACCCTACCCTACACAGCCAGGCTGCCAAGGAGACCACGCTTTTCAAGAAACATACACTCTTGTTCCCAAAGCAAAAGCAGATGTTTGATAACTGAGCTACTTTCACTCCATTTCTTTCAAACTTTTCCAACCCTTTCTCTTCCTGAGAAGCATTAGTACTGCCATCATTTGGAAGGGCTCAAACCTACTTGACCCAAGGAACAAGCCTTTCTGTCAGCCCTTTGTTTTCACTTTGCTCTTACACTTCTAAATGCACTTTTTCTGCTGGCTGAAAAGGCTGGGGTAGCCACCTCTTCCTGACTCCTTGCTTTCAGGACCAAGTGAGCTTTAGAATTGTGCTTCAGGGTTGGAGAAAACCAGAGTTCCCCAGTCCAGAGCTCTGGGACCAGTGCCCTAAGCCCAGTGGAGATTCCACATGCTTCAGCAGCCTTGACTCAAAATTAGGGACAGTGTGGTCTCCGTGATTTCAAGTTTTAGTTTGATACTTACTGTGGTAAACTTTAGCATGTTAGCTGCTAAGAAGGCATTAGGAAGGGAACCTCTAACTTTATTTAAAGTTTATTCTGTTCTCTGCTTGCTTAGTGTGTTGAAGAAGTCTGTACCATTATATGGGAAGCTGGTGCAGTGACAGCTTTCATGGGATCTTGGGATCTTCCCTGTGCATGTGGAGGAGCTGAAAATGTCATTTAAGGTAAGCTTTTCTCTGTGAATACTTAAGCAATCCTGCTGTGCTCATCCTATGTGCCGGTGAGTTTGAATCCAATTTCAGTTTGTGTTTCAGAGTCTTATGCACAAATATAAAGAAAGTTTGAGCACTGTGCAAAATGTCCAGAACATAGGAAACCTCTGATCAAGTTTTCACCAGTCTGGAACCAGTGCCTTGAAGTTTTAGTGCAAGCAGAAATCCTCAGGTGCATAGAGATCACCTGGACTGTGCTTTTGTGAGTCTGTGCACGGGTGACAATTGCAGTTTTGAGGACTTGGCAGTTGTTTGTTCCACTAGGGACAGTGCTGTTCAGCTGTGTGAGCAGTGATTTTAATAAGGAACTGAGAGATTCCTCCCTTCACACGCTGAATTCCTATTTTACAACATTACATAACTCTAATCCTGGTTTCAGCACTTCAGCAGGATGAAAGTGGCAGGTATTTGGCTCTTTTCCTGTCACATCACCATAGTGTAATGGTGGATTTAGTAGGGTGAAATGAGGATTTTCATCTCTTACCACCTCTTATGTCGCTATCTGAAGCCAGTAATAGGCCATGCCCCCTGTGGGTGTTCAGGACTGTTTTTCAGGGGCTCAAAGACTGTTACTTTTTATGGACAGTGAGTTGAATTAAAAGTGAAGCTGCAAGTAGTTTGTCCTTGGATGAGGGAGGAAATCTTTGGTTTAGTGCTGAACTCAGCAGTCAGGAAATTGTGTAAATTGAATACATACGTTTTTGGCAGATGCTGTGTTTCTACCAGATTTGGAGGAGGAACTGGGATTTGAGAGTATAACTTTGAAACACTGCAATTAGAATTTGCATTGCAGCAGCAGTGCTATCTAAACTCTCTTTGCAACTCTCTTTCACTTTTTACTGTAGGAGTTATAGATGTTTTCAGCCCATTTATCTCCTGAAACAAAGAGAAGTAGTATACCAAGCAAATAACAGAATGAGGGACATATTCCACACTTCTGTTAACACTGATCATTAAAACTGAGAAGCTCTAGGTCAGGTCTAAAGACCACTTGGTCCCATTGTAAGTTTCTGCTCCCCAGGAGTTTTTGACACTGAATCACTGGATAAAGTATGGTTTTGTATATTCTTCTTAAGCTGAAGAAAAAAATATAGGTGGGAATGAAGATTAGAAAGTCGAAATTTAACCAGATTTCTTATTTAACAATTATCAACTTGTGAAGTAAAATAAGTGGGGATATGAAGAAGTTTTACAGGTATTTATTAGCAAAGTGGTGATGCTTCCAGTGAATATAGTTACCTCAGTAAGATTGTTAATATAATTACTCTAAGCCATTTTCTGAGATAAGGAAAACAATCTCTCTCTTTCTGAATTAGAAAAAATGTTGAAATCATTCAAAAACATTTTAGCGACTGATAGAGAAAAAGCTGCCGTGTTTTGTTTTGTTATTCTTCTATTCAGTAGATACAGTTTGTGAAAGAACAAGAGCACACTGCAGTAGAACTGCCAGATTTTAGTTCATGCGTTAAACAGTATCTTCAAATGTGTGCTCTAAGCATGACATAGCAGCCTTATCATTACTGTGTGTCTGAAACTGAGCAGATGTTCAATAAAATTGCCAGAAATACCAATGGCTCCCTAAAGTGACTTTTCTGCCAACAGGGAGAAATGCATTAAACACAGCCTTTCAACACTGTTCTGTGGGAAAAGATGACAGCCTTAAGGGCAGAAGTACAGGCATCTGAAATGCTACCATCGTCAGCCTTTCCGGTGAGACTTCTAGCAGGTAACATTAAGCTTGCAAGAAGCTGGCTTGCCTGACTCTCTAAGTGCAGGGGCATAATAACTGGATGTGTAAGGTGGGGTCTCACACAACTTACAGAACAGTTTCCAGGTGTGTTAACCCTCTGTCTGTGATTTCAGCTGCACTTCATTTATTGAAATGACATCCATGATTGTTTTACATCCATCTGAAGGCATTCAGTAATTCGAGAAGGGTTATTAGGCAATGCACATGAGTCAACATTAATATTCTGTCTGAAGGAAGTTCCTCCTTCATGCCTTTTCTCCTTTGCTACCCTTACCCTCCTTGCTGAACCCACAACCCCTGTGCATGCAGTGACATGAGTAAACCGTAAATTGTTCAGTGGAAGCTGTCACATCCCCACAGCAGAAGGCAGCTCTTCATCACCCCTTCCAAGCATGGAGGCAGAGAAGTGGGAGGAAATCTCATCCACAAGAGGCTGAGTGACTAAGTCAGGTGTCAGATCTGCACACACTACTTCTGGCCCCACCGTGGTTTCACTGCAGCTCTAAGACAAATCTCTTTCTGTGCTGCCACTTCTTATCTGAAATAAAGGAAGCGGCTTTTTAAAAACCCTTTCCATCATGGATGTAAAATTAAAATACAATAAGCTTTCTGTTCTTCTGCTGGCACTGTGTGGAAGACACACTGATATCACAGACGCATAGTGAAGACAACAAAGAGTTGGCCTGCAGTCCAGTTCTTTAATTTTGATCACAGCAAATTATACACTGTGGCTGCCAGATGCCATTTTATACAGCTGGTTGAAAAAAACCTGAAATAATTATCATAAAATTGAGAAGTTTTCAGCTACTTAAAAGTATACTTATTTAGAAACTGCCCATTAAGGAAATTTTCTGCTAGTTCTTCTAATGGAATGGTGTGCACTGAAGTCTTGTAAGCACACTTTGTGTGAATGATTTTAATCTTTCTCCATAAAAGCTCTGACAAAGTTACAAGAAGTTAAAGCCTCGGGGCATTTAAAAGCATTGGTTTCATTTGTTGCACAGTTTGTTTCCCTCCACTCTAGCAGGGGAAAGCTGCTCTGTAAGCCATGGTTCTCAGTAAAGGTGCCCTGTCTGAATGACCAGGACACATCTTTCTTGGCCTTGTTGCTTTAGAACTCTTCATCCCTGATGTGTATTTGCTTTTATTGTCATTGAACTTCGACATCTGCTGTAGTTTTTTTCCCAGCATAAGCTATTAAGAGAACAGCTTGCCTGCACACCCCTAGGGGGTCTTAACATCTATGTTTACAGTATGGGAACCTACAGCTGCCTGACTGTATTCACTCAGAATTAGAGTATCTTCAACTATAAAAAGTCCAGAGTGGTGTAATTTGGAAAGCAAACAAACAAAAACCAACCAACCAAACAAACAAAAAACAATTTTAAAAAAAGGGGGGGGAATATCCTGTTCTCTGACTTATGAATGCAGGTAGAATTCCTGTTGGGTTGGAAACCACAGTGACCCTGGCTATGGCAAGGCAAGCATTGACAAAATTTTTCCAATTAGTTTTGTAAGGAAAGTGGTTGGCTTCTCCCGTTTTTCAGTGCAGAGAGTGTTTGCTTTTGTCCCCTACTCAGCTGCACTGAAATTTTGGTTGAAGCAATGTACAGGGTGCTGCTGGGGGGCTGCAGGGCTGACGGGGAGTGGCCAGGGCTGCCCCATGCCGAGCACAGCCCATGCCGGTTTCAGCTCACTCCACTGGACCCACCCAAGGGCACAGCTGAACCCTGCAGCCTCGGGAAAAGCCTGTGTGAGAAAGGGCAAAACGCCACACAGTCAGTGAGGAGTGAGGGAAAGTGTGTGAAAAACAGCTCTTCAGAGAGAGAAGTCAGAGAAGGAGGAGGTGCTCCAGGTGTCCAAGCAGAGATTCCCTGGCAGCCTCTGGAGGAGGTCATGCTATAGCAGGTATCCACACTGCAGCCCATGGAGAGGACCATACTATGGCAGGTGGACATGCCCTGAAGCAGCTGTGGCCTGTGGATAGGCTATGCTGGAGCAGCTTGATCCTGAAGAGCTGTAGCCCATGGGAAGGAGCCACCCTGGGGAACTGGAAAAGAGTGCAGAGAAAGGAGAGGCAGAGAAGAGCTGTGTTGAGGACTTACCACAGCCCCCATTCCCCGCACTGCTCATGGGGAGGAAGCAGAGAAGTCAGGAATGAGGGAGTGAAGCTGGGCGTGCAAAAAGAGACAGGGTGGGAAAGGTGGTGTTTTGTCTCTTTCTCAGGATGTCTCTTTCTCAACACGTGTCAGGTATTCCATTTTAATTGAGAATGAAGTAACTTAATTTTCTCCATGTCAAGTCTGTTTTGCTCATGACAGTAATTGGTAATCAATCTCCCTCTCTTTATCTAGACCCTTGAGCTCTTTCATCTTATTTTCTCCCTGTCCTGCTGGGGAGGCAGAATGCGAGAGCAGCAGGGTGGGCATCTGGAAGCTGGCCATGGACAACCCACCACAATCATTTACAGCAGAAATTGTTACACTTTAGGAGTCACTCTGGGTAAGTACAGCTACTCAGCTTTATTTTTACCACTCCATGTTACATGTGTTTAGTTGCCCTGTTTTGCCTCTGTGGACAAATTGCTCCCCACTTGTTTCTACAACAGTGCAGACGTAGAACAAGCTCAGAAGACAGGACTACAGCACCATTCAGAGAAGCTGCAGCTCACTCCACCCCCATTAATAAGCTGCTTTTCTCCAGCTTCTGCATATTGCTAATTCAATTTAGAAGTAAAAGCTTTCAGACACCTTTCCTGTGAAAAGCAAAGATCAGACATTTTCATGCGAAGTTTGAATAGCTTCCCCATCAAGGGCCCAGGAAACATAGATATTTGTTTTCAGGAATCATTTTATATTTTGTCCTAATGCTGTCTTGCAGCATCAGGAAAGTCTACTACCTGTGCCTTTTTACTGGGGGGCTTACTGTGTTACTGGCAGATGCCAGCAGTTGGTTGCCCACGGTGCACATTCACATTCTTAGAGGTTTTTCTCAGCAACACACTTCAGTTTTTCAAACTTTTCCAGGAATTGTTCTACAATATTAAACAGCCTGTTGTGGTTCTTTTGGTGAGTTTCATTTTAGATCAAAGGATATGAAACTTGTAATTGTGCTAGAGTGCAGCTTTATCAGTTGTCCTGGCCTTTTTCTCCAGTACTGCAGACTTATTATTTTTAAACACTCCAATGACACCTTTAAGGCATAAGAGGACAAATCAGCAATGAAAATGTCATTATTCACCAGCTGATGGTAAAGAACTAGTTTTCTCAGTTAGGGCTTTCTTACCCTCCTGAGTTTAATTAGTGTCCTTTCCTTTCTCTGTTTGCTTTTGTTTGGTTGTTTCTCCTCTCGATTTCTTTTATACACACACAATACCTTGTCAGTGTAAATACTAATTATTTTTCCTTTCAAATAAGAACATAGATTCCTCCTGAACAATTAAAGAAGTCAAAATCATGCTACACTCATATAAAAAATTTTCTTTAAAATTCATTTCTATTCCAAGATGAAATGCCACTATACAGGTGTTATTATGCCTCGTGGATGCTTTTTCAAAAAAAAAAAAAAGCATTCTTTGATTTATATTGTTAAATTTATTACTGAAGTATGTGTAATACTTCACAGAGCCTTAAGTTATGTGAAGTAGACAAAATGGTTAAGCCTAATTCAGATAACCTTTCAGTTATTGTTGCAAAATATTTTGGCAATCAAAACTATGGAAAGGTTAATGAAGAAAGAATTTAGTTCACTTAAATGTTTTCTGTGAATTTTGAGGGAGAGTTGTGAATACATTAATTTCTTTGATAACAGGCTGGAAAATTTGTTCTCAAACTCATTAATGCAAAAGCAGGGTGCTTAATTTTAAGTAAATCTTCAGCTTGAGAGGAATTTCTCTAGGAGAAATCACACCAATATGATGACTTAAGAACTGTGAGCAAAGTAAAATTAGTCTATTATAGGTCAGTTTTCCAGGCTCATACAAACAGCTCTTGCTGTCAGGAATAGTTCCCATATTTCACTGTGAAATGCTTTGCAAGGAAGAGTCTTAGTTTAGTAAGTAAATGAACTTTAGAGTACTTGGAATACTTTTTCCCTTTTGCATGCATTATGGAAAAGAATTTGGTAAAATCCTTATGCTCACTGTTGTGTGCTGAACATGTGATTTTTAAAGGATAAGAATTTTTTCCTATCACCCCATATCTACCTGGTATTTTCTAACACTTCAGTGAACATTGTATTCTCTCAGAAAATGAAAGTTTGGAATAGATTAAAATGCTAGCTCATGAATTTGGAAGTTCAGCTGAGGTCTCTATTTTCATCTAAGTATAATGACTGGGAGGAACTTATTGCTTTCAGAAATGGAATATGTAAGCCCCGCTTCTTAAGCTGAAGAGTACATTTCTTTTCATGAAATTAAATCTTCAGACAGCTTTGGAACATCACTTTTTTCCCTCTTTGTTTCTTTTCAAATTTTTATTGTAAATCTAAGTCAAATTTTTCAGAACTTAGAGTACAAGTGGTTTACTCTTAACAGTGAATGCTGATATTATGACCTGTTACATAGTGATGAAAATTCTTTAAAAATGCAAAAAAAGAAATCTGCAATACATCAGCAAAATTGTCTGGAAACAATAATCTTTATTTTCCAAACTCTAACAGATATCCTGTGCCTTTATTTTAATTGCATGTGCTGATTAAGCTTGTACTTTCCTCTTTTAAATGCACTGAAGTTGTATCTTCCTACTCAAAGAGTGTAGCTTCTTATTTTAAGTCCTGTAATGTGTAGTTTTGTCAGGTTTTCAGACTAAAACACAGAGGAATACTTGCTAAAAAACATTTGAATAAATGTTGTTCCTGCTGGTATATTTTCATAAAGTTTGTCAAGAATTACAGCAGCCAGGAACTATCTTGAGATTGCTGTGGTGGCACGAAACAACTTTTGAGCACAGTCAGTGCTGCATAGCACAGCGGTGATGAATTCCCTCTTGAGGAATATAAACTATGAAAGGTCAAAAGATCTTCACGCATCTTTCATTTAAATTAAACTCCATGTTGGTTTGATTTTTGTGTATTGCCTCTCAGGATGTAATACTAAATGTTGATAGTAAGATAAAAAAGATACTGTTTTCCTTTTTGTTTGCTTTGTCCTATCCTATTAACAGACCTTGCTCTCAAGCACTCAGTGTTCTTCTGACAGTAAAGCAGGAGTGACAAAAGTCACAAGTTTTTCAGGCTGAACTCACTAATGTAAAAAACTGGCATTGTGGCTGCCCAAAGGTTCAGGCTTTGGATATGCTACGAAGTTACTGTGATCACATGAGTCCATTCTGCATCAGTTGCTGTTGACCAGACATGAACCTTACAGGGCACTGTTTGCACGTCCTCTGTTATGGATTATTAACCACGGTGACTTAACTAGCTAGTAATTCTTTACATACTGATGAATATTTATAGGAGTTCTTGGTAAAAATATATTTTAAAGGGAGTTCAGGGTTTGCCTTTATCTATGATATAAAACAAAACAGTCCTAGAATTTAAAGACTATTTCATACTGTTTAAAAATGGAAGAGAAAACTCTATCTGTCATCATATCTACAGAGCAGACTATGCTTACAAACTGCAACAAAGCTGTGAGTTGCAAACATAGCTTTTCAAAGAAAACTTAGTAACCTGAAGGGAAAGATGGCAAAAATACTGAAGTGCCTTCACAGGGTATACTGCATTTGATTTTCAAATATTTCTTGTTATTGAACAAAATAAGAAAAACGTGGCTGGTCCTGGGCTTCCAGAGTAAGTAGCGTGTCCATAATAAGCACAGGTGGGTACAGGCAGCATAGATGTCCATCTATGGATTATTTGTAGGGAGGCATCCCCCAGTGCACTGGAGTTGAACCTGCTCCTGTTTACCACTGATTCCCTCTGTGCCCTCGTGCTCAGAGGGAAGATGATGCCTGGTGCATCGTGAATTCCTCTGCTTGTTCACATCGTGCTGGTCTTGCTGCTTAGGTCATCCCAGACGCTACCCCAGGGAGGGACTGGCTGATTACATGCAATTACTGCTATCAAATCAAATTATGATTTCTTTTCAAGGCTAGTAGTACTAAGCATGTTATGTATGTTCTTCAAATTGTTTTTATAACCACTTTACAGGTATTAATTGTTAAATTGTTTCATTAATTCCTTTTGGTGAATTTTATGATATTTAGTATCCCTCTGAAGGATATAAGTTTTATTTATCCTATCTCTCTTTCTTGCTTAGAGTAGGCGAAAGGGAATGGTAGCCTTTTTTTTTTTAAGATAGAACAGTGTGTGTTGTGTAAGAGTTCCAGAAAGATTATGGATTAACAGTGTCACCTTAATACTTTAGAAAGGGCTTTAGTAGCATTAGAATATTACTTAAGTAACCTTAACAACAATTTAGAAACCACTTACAAAACTAATTTTAAAAGGCATCTAATAAAGTTTGGCTTGTCCCTGTATGCTCCATGACTTTGGTAGCAGACAGATTTCTGCATTTGTATTGTTTTGTCACTTAAGAAAACAAGTATTGGACCTAACCCAGTAACAAGGCACTAATTTACAGGTTTATTATCAGGTATTCAGAGTTCCACATATAAGCACACTGAGAAACTTATAACTAAATTTAAAAAAGAGTGTCCTAATAAAGAAGCATTAAGCCTGTGTACAGAAATTACGGGAAGACACAAATAGAAACTGTACAGAAAATATAATTTACCATTGATGCTTTTATGATAATTATGCAACTTACAAATAAACTGAGTTTGCCTTCATTGTACCCAGACATCCATCTAAGACAGAACCCACAGAACACCAACACATTTTCCAAAATTATTTATCTTTAGTCAGTCTGACTACCAGCTGGATAAAGATAAGCCAATTAAACACTCTCTGGGTCATGTCTGGCGTATAAAAATAGCTGCACTTCACTAGAAGATCAAAGATACTTCAGCTCCACTGTCCTGTCTCTGGCAACAGCCAGAAGCACATGCCTAGGGAACAGACACCCCTTAGTCATACTCTGCTTTCAGCAGCCTATGGTCATTCAATTAAATAACAAGTTCGACAAATGGCTTAAATGGGCTTTTCCTCCGTGAAATTATCTAATTTTTTTTAACTCACATTTACTTTTAGCCTCCAAACCACCTTGTGCTAATCAGTCCCACGTTAAAGAAATCTGATTCTTTCTCAAAGTATTTTGCAGTAATATTTCAAAGAATTCCAAAAAGACTGTCTTGAGGTTAAAGAAAAGTACGACTTTTCAGTTCAGTGACCTGTGGTTTTTATGGCTATAGTTAAGGCTGTTACTGTAGTAAAGGGATCAAATAAAAATTCTAAATGGTGCTGTCTTCCTACATCCAGAAGTCCAAACATCTTATTCCTGGGGCTTGCAGAGGCTGATGATTCTAATACATAACACTGAGAGAGACTTGGTGAGAATTTAGCTATGGGGAAAAGTGGGGGTTAGAGTTTAGGCCCTTGAAGTTTCTCTCTAAAATAGATGTGGATATCTCTATTCTGATATTGTTCTCATTGTCTGCTATTTTGTGTTTCAAATCTTCATTAAGTTTTCCCTATATCTTATAGAATCATCCATAGAAAACTTGATATTTCCTAGATAGATTTCTATATTTCCTAGATCCTAGTTTATCAGACCCTTAAGGGTTTTTTGCTTCTTGAGTCCCCACTATTATATATGAAGGTCTAAGTTTGTCTAACTATTACATATGAAGATCTGGTACAGTGCTGAGAGATTCTATGTGACCTGGATGGGTTTTTCCAATCATACTCAGTGGAAAATAAGCACATGGTGTATCTTTGATACAGACACTACTCAGGCAATAGGTTTCTGTGTGCAAGTGATGATGCTGGATTAAAGTCTTTAGAATTAAATTCTGGTTTTTATTCTGATGTATAATTTCAGCTTCTTCTTTCCATGCCTCATGTTTATGGCAGAATTTAATATAAATCTTTTTTATCCTTTCTTGAAGTGCCTTACATTCTCAAAGTTTTCTCAGTCTCTCTGCTGTTTCTTTTCTTCTTACAGTTGCCTTCCCTCCCCTTTGTATCACACTGCCTACAGACCTACAATGCAAGTTCTTCTCCACTTCTGCATTCTCCCTCATTTTACTTCTAGACTTTGCTTGGAGGGTAATATACATGAAGAAATGTAATCCCCAGCTAACCTGGATGTGGAGATGCAATAAATCTGAGAAAATGTGCTTTAAATAGAAAAGTAACGTTTCCTGAGTGAAAGTGAGGATTTTAAATGGCTAAAAAGAACAGTGTTGCCAGCATAGCCCTTCTAATCTGTGTGTACTTCATCACTATAATCCCTTAGTAAAGCTATTCTAATAGGAATGTGGCCAACAAAAATTCCTTTACAAGCAGTTTCTTCTCCTACTTGCACTTAATTCTAACTTCCATGTTTCCATTTTATTCTGGGTTCTTGCACTGCTTCTTGAAATATTCTGGCTTTTTTCTCTTACTTCTTTTGTAATTATGACTTTTGCTGATAAGCATCTCATGCTTCTTCCTATGCTTGTTTCGTCAAATGCTTCAGTGTAAAATTTAAGGGTTTTTTTTCAGGTTCATCAAATGGATAATTTACAATAGCTTGATTATTATCTTGAAGAATTATTTAAGTAAGTGTAGATTTTTCTGACATTTGAACCTTGTCTTCCAGAAAAACAATCACATCAGAGTTCGGAGAGTCTTCCATGCCATATGAAAAAAAACAATGCATGTTTTCAAGGAGTGATATGGGACTGAGATGACATAGTTTTCAATACTTGCATTTATGCTGTTGCTTTTTTCAGAAGAATGTTTGAAAATTAAAATATATTAAAAATTATTGCAGACCCCTGTATTTACCAAAAAAAAAATCATCTATGGCTTCTGAAACATATGTTCAGACTTTTGATTTTTTTCTTTTGAATACTGCTATTATTTCAGGGGATCAGGGAAAGGAAGTTTGAGTAACAACTGAGTTTTTTAAAACTCCCTCTTTTCATTGAACAAGCAATTTGGTAGATATACACCAGAAAATTCTGTGTTGGCATTTGCAGTTCCTAGCTATTGAAAATTTAGATTTGATGAACAATAAAAGGCTGAAGATTGGCACTTCAAGCTACCTTTCTTTTGCTTGCTGTTCTTGGTTATTATAAATACCGCATTCTTTGCCTGTGAGTGATATTTTGAAGTGGAGTGTTTACAAATACCACTTCACATGTTTCATATCTATTCTGGTTTTATTCAGTATATCATATAGAAAATCCCCGCTGCTTCTCAGTGTTGAAGGTCTTGATCTTATAACTGACAGCACATTAGTGGGCAGCTATTGTTGCTCTGGGGAATCTGTTGACAGCAGTGCAGGGAAAGACCTGAGATTAGAAAAAATCGTCTTTTAATGATAGCTACGGTATATGTCACTGTTGAAGTCCTTCAGTGCGCTTCTTTCCCCCTTCTCTCCCTCCTCAGCAGCATTGCCCTGACTGGCTGCAGACTCTGGTTTAGGCAATGTGGTTACAAATATGTTTTGAAAGTCTCTTCCAGTGACAGTCCAGCTTGTTGTCCTTTTGCAGTGAAGGCTTGTACCCATTTGTGAGAAATATCTTGCAATTCTTACCTTACATAATTAGCATGTCACAACTCTTCATTTGCCTGAAGAATTCAACTGACTTCAAAATGACCACCTGAACCTGTATGCCATGGCTGGCACACTTAACTTCATGCAGCATGGGCAGCTTGCCCGTCCAGCTATGCCACCCTCACTGCTCACTCCCCACAGGTGCACCACCGCTCATCCCTTTGGCACCCAAAAAACAGGTCTCGTGACATGTCCAACAGTAGCATTCACTTCCTCTGCAGTTTTAAGGTTAAATTTTTCTCTCGCAACTGTTGGCGCAGCTTTTGCAACTGAACCAGCGTGAACCTCGGCCCAGAGGAAAATTCATCTTGTGCAGCTGCACAGCACTCCAGGGCAACCAGGCTGTGCAGAGGAATGCTGCTCAGGTGGTGCTCTCTGTCCTCTTGGATGAACCACGGGAGTGCCGCTGGTGAGGCAGCACCTTTGCAGTGGGCTGAAGCGTAACAGTTGTATTTTTGCATTCTACCACAACTGCTGCATGCCACAATATGCACTGTAAGGATTAAAGCTGTAAAACAGTGCTACGTACTGTAATACAGCACAGATGTTATGGCGCTGCAAGTTTCCACAAACAATTTGAATCAGCAGAAGCAGCAGTCCTGCACCTCTTCTACTGCTGGCCACCCTTTTCCACCCTTGTTTTACCTGTTCTCTTGTAGAATCCCAATTTTTGTGAGAACGGACAATGCAAAATTGTAAGTAATGTTGTCTAAAGCTAACCATATTTTTTAGAATTCAGTCTATATTTATTAGTATTCAAAAGTATTCAAAGCTTATTCAATTCAAGCTTTTGCCTGGATCTGTTTGTATACTTTTTCCCAAATTCAACCATAAACATTCATGCTGGCCTAAGGGAAGGGAAAGGATGAGCAGTGGCAGTGGGGGAGCAATTTTTTGGACATTAGCTTACAGAAGACTGAGATGCTTGTAGAACTGCTGTCTAGAGACAATGGCAAGTTTTTGTGCTTATTGTACAGTTACTTTCAGTTTTTTCAAGTTATCTAAGTCAAATCGTGTTGCAGTTTTGATTTTTAAGGTAAGATTTGGATCAGGGTATATACAGAAGTAATAAAAATGATAAGTCATTTACCACAAGGCAGCTGCACAAAGTGTATCCAAGTATTGAAATGGGGTTGAAGTTTTAGTTAAAACTTTGTGAATTACTAAAATGAAGGTTTAGAAACTACTCTGAGTATTCCTGCATGTTGCCCTTTCAATATCCATCCAGTTTAAATAATTTTAGCACTACAGGTGCCAATGCAAAATATAACACAATGGCATAATCAGTTCATCTGAGGCTCTGCAGACTGACTGTGCACAAAGATTGTAATCAGCTGATAAAACCATAGGGCATTAAACTGGGCGCCAGTAATCTTGCTAGGGTGCTATATTTACCCAGTCTATCTTGGTAGCAATCCGTAAGAGGTTTAAAGTAGCTCTTGAAGGCACAGTTGGTATTTGAATGATCATTGTTGGAAGCAAGAATCAGCATTTGGATGAATAAATACTGAGAAAAGTTACCTGGTATGTTTGATGCAATGGGTGCTGCGGGATCAGCAGATGACATTAATGCTATGGAAATTCACCACTGGTACACAAAATTTATGAAGGAGTGCCCATCTGGACAACTTTGTCTACATGAATTTAAACATGTCTTGGATCTACACGGACTTACTCCGGAAGCTAACAGCTACGTAGAACAAGTATTTCACACATTTGACATGAATAAGGTAAGAATTCGTTCTTGACTTCCTGGCTTTCTTGTGGCTGTATCATTTGATGCACTCAGAAACGTGTCTCAGAGAGCTGGCACTGCTCCCTACTTGGAAATAACGAAAGTGATTCACAGGTGATGCAGTAGAAAATTATGAGCAGATAAACATGAGCGGCAGACAAACAATTTCGAATGCTCTGTTCCCAGTACATTTTGCCAATTTGAAAGTTGCATAGTTATTCTAATACATGCTGATTGTTTCTCATCTTTGAAAGTGAGGTTTTTATTATTACTTCCAGTATGCATTAACAATTGAAATTTTTATTTACATAACTGCTTGAAAAATCTTTCTAAGGTAGTAAGTTGGTTTGGTTGGATTAAAAGGTATTCATGTTTTAAGATTATACGACGTAGACACAGTGTGATTTGTTCTGTTGTTGGATTCATTCTGAGCACCTTCTGCGGCTTAATTCAATCCCCCTTTTCCAGACACTTCTGTCTGCTTTAGATCCATCATCCCAATTTTACTGCTTAACATTCTAGGTCATCCTAAAGATACATCCAGCAGCTGCATTGCCATCTTATGTTCTTCATTCTCAGTATTCCTACAGGTTCCTTCTAGCCAGGAGATTCATCCACAAGACTGTGCCTTGTTAATTTTTTCCCTTAAGCCAAAGTAACACTTTCTATTGAATGCTACTAAGGAGATGTAGAGTCATCTGTAATTCCTACAAAAGTATTTGTCCTTGACTGAAATAAGGTTTAGGCTGAATTGTCAGTACTACAAACTCAGCTTTCAGGTAATAGAACAGATAAGCCCACCATGGTATAAAAAATTATTTAAAAAAAAATAAAGTATTAGTGTTCTCTACCACATAATTTATCTCAAAGAGTTCAGAGATGTTAAGGAAAATGTGTTATTACACTACACAGATTACTTTAGTGACAGGTTAAAACTCGTCCAAATAGTAGCCAAAACTACTCCAGACAGTTTCCAGTTACAGAAATGGCCTTTCATTCCTCATTATGGAAATAATTATATTTGTTTCAGAAAATGTTGAGATTATAAGGCACCTCATGTGCTCTTACATCCAACATTAAATTTCTTGTGTGGTGCCCAGCAGACTAAGAATTCCCAGAATCAGTACCTCTGTTACACTGTTTTCTTGTTATGCATATTTCCACACACACCTTCACCTCCAATTAGGCTTGATTTTTTGGATTTATGTGATTCTTTCTTGCATAATCTTCAAGGACTGTTCCTATAAAATCTGGCTCATTGAATTCTCTTTTCTTCCTCCCACCAATTACCAGATGGTTAAAGGTACTGGAATTTGATTACATAGCATCGCTTAACTCAATAAATGTGCTAATTACAGATCTCGAGCAAACTTCCAGTCCACAGACATGGAACCTGACTGGTAGAAATTGTCAACTTGATGTGTTCTTTTCAATTAATAAATCAGTGTGCTAAGTTCCCAAGAAAAGCTTTATCAATGCTAACCTTGGACAACACCCTTGGACACTGTCTGAGCTCGTCTGGGAGCTTTTCCAGTTCGGCTTTAAAGTGTGCTGCAAAAAGCGCTCGACTCTCTGGTGCTTTTGAAAAGTATTCGGAAATACTTAAAAAATTTATTTTAGACTAATAGTTTCAAAGCAACTACTGACTTGAGGACACTTCACGAAGTGGAGCCTGCAGCTGGTTTTAGTTATTTTTCAGAGAACTGGACCATGAAATAACCACTTCCTGAAATCAGGCTTCTGTCAGGAAGACAGCGTACCAGTGCAGGGCCGACCACGGGCACAGGGAAATTGAGCCCTTGCCAAGATGAGATAACCAAGGGTTTGGAGAGAGAGGAAGAAAGTAAGTAGCATTCAAACAGTTTTGTGCCAACAGAAAAGCCTGGGAGAACTTGTCACTTCTGCTGATATTGATCTCTATATTTGGAAAATATCTATTATATTCAGCAAATAGTGCATCCAGTACAAGCAGACAGCACAGAATAAACCAGATAGCAACTTTCATGGCACGGTTGCTCTTCAGTTTCCCCCATTCAGCTTTCTCTACCATTTGTAGTCTTTGCAATGCTATTTGAAATCAAAATTGTAACAATTGTCTTCACTTGTTTATATTACTTGTTTATATGTACATTGAGAATGTACGTATAAACTGTATATTCTAACAGTTGACATGTTACACTTGTGAAGAATACTTATTTAGTATTGTCATGGGTTTGCTCTGGGCCAATTTCTCTCACCCCCCACACAATTGCTATAAGTTGAGAGAAGGTTTATGCAGACAAACAGAGATCTGATTGGGGAGAATAATATTAGCATTTATTGCTAGCAAGATAAAAACTAAAGAACTATATCTACAACAATTCTAATTAGGTAAAAGTACTATGTATTTACAGAAATACCCCTCCCCGCTTTGTATCAGTTCAGGAGGAGAAAGCAGTCTTTTTTTCCATTTCCAGAGCTACAGGTCTTTTAAATAATTTTGCAGCACTCGAAAGTTCTTCTTTTATTATCTCTAGGACGACAAAGCGGGGAGCTCTCTCAACTTACAGCAATTGTGTGGGGGGTGAGAGAAATTGGCCTAGAGCAAACCCACGACATTTTTGGTGGAAAATGCAGGCAGAGACTGCCCAGGAGAGGCAGAGGCCGGATCAGACCATGATCAAATATTTAAGAGGTTATTTAAGAGTATCTTTCTGTGAAGAAAAACCATTTTGCATATGTGAATAGGTAGTAACTTATATGAAGACAAGCCTTAGGTGCACCTGGGACATGTCTCAATGGAAAAAGAGATCCAAATCAAAAAGCTGGTGAGCTCTGGCGGCCTTGGGGTTTGGTTGTTTTTTTGTTTGTTTTTTTTTTTTTTAATGGGACAGTGTCTTTTGGTTCATTGGTTTTTGGCAAGTTACTAATTGCAGGGCCCTTCTCCCACTACAAGTAGCTCAGGGAGCAGTTTGATCAACTTATCTGATGAATATTAAGATGTATGCCTCAAATTTTTCAGGTTATGTACACATCACAGTTTGACTCTTACTACCAATCAATCTCTCATCCCCTTCTCCAGTTTCCCAACAACCTTTTAATCAGTTGGCATATTTCAACCCAATTTCAAAGAGTAGACATTTCAGTTTATTAGTTCCTAATGTTTTCATAAAATTTGGCAGCTGGGTAGCAGGGACACACCCAGAATGAATGCCCCACTAATGCAAAATTCAGCTTTTATTCCTTGTTTAAGGCAACAGTTGGCTGGCAAAAAGATCAGGTGATTGTTTCCTTTTGTCTGGTGAGGATATAGGGAGGAGCTGAGGTACCAGGATGTGAGGATTTAGGGGACAAAAGACATAGTTTGCGCTAACCTAGGTTTTCTGTTGACAGAAGGGCTTGTTTAATTAATGTTACGTTTTAGACAGAAAAAGATGTTTCAATTTTGTATCTGTCTGGAAGTCTTCTCGCCATTTTAATGAAATTTAACAATGATTAAGCCTTTAGGGCTTCATAAAATCCACTATAAAACTGCTTATGCTAGGCTTATAACCTCATTACTTAATAATGAGCTCCCACTAAATATCTGATATTCATTTCCAGTTTTGCAAGATATTGTAGCAATCCTCCATTAGCTACTGTAATCTGAGGCATATATTTTATTGTGTATTTTCTTAATTGAGCTGTTGTTCAACTGTAGCAATAGGACCAGGCAGAATTATTTAGAAGGCAGAGCAGGAATGGCAAATTGTTAAATACACAAGATTGTATAGTCTATATCCATTTGGAGATGGAAATAATATGAAGAATGTGGCATCTACTCCCAGATAAAAGGCTGGCAAGTTTTCATCTTTGTCCAACCTATTTTTACAATTTAGTGACTGGAAAGACTTAAACACTTAGACAAATGAATCAAGCGAACCAGAATACTTTACCTGAATGTTTTACTTTTTCCTTTTACTAATACAAAAAAAATTATTTTTAATGAAATGGCAACAGTATAACTACATGATTCAGGTACAACACATAGCATCTAGATAAGCTGTAGCTCAGGTTTTTTCTTCTCTTTCCTTGAATAAAGTCTTGTGAAAGCCTCGCTGAAAAGCCTGTGGCAAACAAGAACCAGGACCTCTCAAGCCACATGCGAGGATTTCATAAGCTTCCCCTTTGGGATTCACACTGCGTATGTTTAGTTTGATATGATGTGTATATTTATCTGCTGTAATTTTTGTTTCCTGTGAAGTCATTCTATTGGGCTTCAGGCTGGCTTAGGGGACTGGTTTATGTAAGAAGAAGAATGAGCTGTTGGCATGCCGGCTTGCCAAGAGTAACCCATTTGGGACTTTTGTGTCTTGGCAATGGCTTTCTCAGTAACAGTATCCTCGTACTGTTCTTGACCATTCTGACTGCATCGACACTCCTAGCAAGAGCATGGCTTATGTGCAGTGCAATCAAAAAAGCATCTGTCTTCTGGATTCTGCTCTTAATACAAAAATCCAGCTCAAGACTCCTTTCCGTGCTTAGCAGAGACTAAGGATATTATTTCAAGATGAGTCAGCTCTTTTCAAGTTAGATTTACCAAGTCTCTCTGCCCTGCCTTATACATCAGTGGGATAACAACCCATCTGATTTAGTCAGTGAAAACTAAGTCTTTCTTAACAGAGTAAACAGATTGCAAAAAATCTACATGTAAATGAAGGTTCTGAAGTGGCATAACATGTAGAGATGTAAAAAGTTGTTGTCATTCAAACTGTCTTGCCCACAGCAGTGCAATCATATTTTGAGGTTGAAAATTACAAGGTTAGTTTTCTTTTGTTTTCTTCTCCACCTTCTACCCCCATCCAAATTCTGTGTGTTATTTTTCTTCTGCTGGAGGATCAGATTTTGTCTGCTGCCACGATGGTAAAAATCGTTGCCAGATCTTTGATGTTGGAGGATGAGGAAAAGAATTTGGGATCTAATTTCTTGCAGCATGCATTTGGCATTTAGGAAGTGAGATTGCAAGCAAACAGACTTTGATGTCTGCAAGCTTCTCCCTGAACCAGAAATTGCTCAAGGTGCCTCCATCAGCTTCCAGCTTCTATGATACTGAAAGTGCTATGCTTTAAATATTCAAATTTCTATCTCTGTATTATCTGAAAACCCATCACTGAGGCTGCAAACAGAACGTGTGTGTTAAGTGGATTATGCCAATGAAGCAATATGATTACTTTTTAGTGCCTTCCCAAGCTCTTACTGTTTCAGAATTATATACAAAAGGACACATTCCTATTGCTTTTTAACCTTAGGATTATATGAAAAGTGCTTATCCCCTGCTTAGTTTAGACAGGATGTTAAATCAAAGTATGTACTTTAAATTGTAGAGTCATGAAGAATCTGTTCTCAGTAAAAAGTCCAGTTCTTGAATTTCACTAGCTCCAATTTATATCCTTTCTTCAGGTTCTGTTGTCTGAATTTCAACAGTGTTTGTATTTAAATAATCTGATATTTTCTGTGAGAGATTATCAGAACTTTTTGTTCAATGCTAATGATACTGTATGGTCTGTTTGTACATTATTTTCCTTCAGCTGGATGAATACTTACTGGCACGCACCAGACTCACCAAACACATCACTAGCATTTTGCAGGATTTATGATTCTTCCTGTTTTCCAAGGGGTTGAATGCAAAGTCCTCCAAGCAAAGCACAGCAACACTATTTCACAGTTTGGGAAGCATTCAAATTTATCTAACTGCATTTTTAATGCAAAGCATTTTAAGTCTAGAAAGAGTATTGCCAAGGCTGCAAACCTGACCCAGGCTCTTACAAACATGAGCACTAATGCCATGTTTTGTCTTCAAGAGAATCCCTGCAAAAGCAGGTTGAGCCCTAAGAACATGTCAAGTTCACTCCAGACAGAGAAGGACCCACCTATTGACAAGATCTTCAAAAATTTACTAAGTGAGTTTGTTTTCTTGTAGGTGGGGCTGGATGAGAGTCTTAAACCCCTCATGTTCTCCTTTTCACTACTGGAAGGTTGTGTGAATATTTTTGTCTTCCCTCTCCAGTTTAAAAATTCCTTTCCCTGCCATTTCCAAAGCGAGATGGATATAAACGTTCAAGGAGTGGAAGGAGGAAACAGTGTCTCATCCCTTCTTTGTACATTAATTGAAAACGTTGTGGAACTGAAATGGAAGTTGCAGAGAAAAAGTGTTGAAAAGATAGTTAAAATCATAATGAGAGATTCATTCTCCATCAGAAACAGAGCTGATACTTGGACAAAAGCAACACAGAGGAAAAAATGTGTTTGTTTGCTCATCTGCAGTGAGAGGGAGAGGAGGCTGGCAGTGGCAGCCACAGGCCCCAGCCCCTCAGGGTGTCTCTCCTCAGGGCCTGTCACTCCAGTGGCCCAGAAAAGCACTTGAACAGGGATTACTGGACAGAAATATCTTTAGCAACCACAATCAGCCCTTGTCTTTCGAACTTGGGCCACTAGGAGATGCTCAGTGTCTGCTCAGTTTGGGAAAGACTTTAGGCACTCAGAAAGGAAAAGTCTCCAATCAAAAAAACGATACCTAATTAGGGAAGACAGCCTTGCCTTTTAATTAAGTGTTTGCTGATGATTCTATTGGCTTGGGTTTCCCTTTTCCAAATTGCTTAACTCAATACATTTGATTGCCAGGGCCAGGGTAAAAGGGGCAGGGGGGGGGGCAAGAAAAAAGAAAAAGGAAGAAAAAAAAAAAAGAATGCTTTAATATCAAACTTTATTCCAAATAGCTGTGCTGTGGTAGGCAGATAAAGCCAGCAAGCTGAGATTTAGAGTTGTTTAAGGATCTATGTGTAACATAGTTACAAATAGTTAAAAGTTAAAAAAAAATCTGGTTTGTCTGAGATGAAATCCTTCATGAAAATAGCCTGTGGCATCAAAATGTTGTTGGGGCAGGGTCAATTTGGAGATATTACCCTCAACATGAAGATACATCAGTATGCAAAAGTTCAGGGATTTCTTTTCTTCTTGTTTCTTCCAGTTGAAGCCAGGACATTTTGTTGACCTCTCAGATCTTCCCTGCATGAGAGGCCTCTTTCCCTTCATAATAAGACCACTGAAAAGCAAGAGTTTAACAGTGGATTGCTACTCTCACTTCCAGTTCCCTGCTGTCCACCTGGCAAGGTGCAGCCCAAGCTCTTGCCAATCCATGAGTTCAGGAAAATCAGTGAATTTGCAATAGCTACAGAAACTAAGTATTCCTGACCTTTCCTCCTGTCAAAGGAGGATGCATCTCTTTGGCAACTAGAAACCTTGATGAACAGCTTCAGCTGTGGGCCCTCATTGTGTTAAGTCTTGAACTCCAAATGAAAAATGTAAAGTTGGTATCTCAGAGCTCTTCCCATAATCATTAAAACTAAAAGAACTGCACTACCAATGGTTCTGTGGGAAGTATGACTTGTTATTTCATTATACATGGTCTGCTCGTTATTTATAGATACTGATGCACTGTAGCATATGTGGCTAACAACACCCACAAAATCATGTCTGTAATTGGCTTAATGACCCGAAAAAAACATCTTAGACTAGACTGTTCAAAACTAAGAATAAGCACAGTTGACTATCTCATCACCAGGACATGTATCATTGAGACAAATTCATAATCCCCATGTCAGGAATAATCACGCACTAGTACAAAAAGAAATCAGACATAATAGGCTCATATAGATATATTTTAAATGGTCACTGCCTCTTGTTTTTGGTTTAAAATCCATACACAAACTCAAAGAGTTCAGTGTTTGTAGAACTATAGAAGCAGGCACACAAGGAATGTGGCTGTGAACTAGCAAAGTTGTGCCAGTGCTTGATCTCTGTTTTCAATGACAGAATAATTAAGCAATTGTGAGTCCCACAATGGTGTCAGGGTTGAAACACCACAGAAAGTACCGATGACCTCTCTTTTCCCCATCCCCATGCTTGAGTTAGCAAGAATTTGGTGAGTCCTCTCACCTCAGGCAGACAGATTAGGGTTGTGTACTACTACCTCTTTGGGACAAAAACTTTCTGGTGTATGAGGGGGAGGAAAACAATCCTTAAAAGCAATCTACTGATGAAGATAGAAGAAGGAAAGGCCAGCTTGGTCCTCCTCCTTTTGCAACATGCATAGGAGAAGAAATGTGGAATTGAGAAGCTAAACACTCATTCAAATAGTTGAAAAATCTGTAGAGTGGTCCATAGGGAGAAGATGGTAATTGTTGGGACCTCAGAGTTTGGGTCTTAAAAAAATCCCAAACAACAAAAAAACACAAAGCCCTCAAACTATTAAAGCCTTTATAGGTAAATTTTCTGACTAGGATAGGCCATTCCAGTTCCTCCTGGAGGATAACCTCCTCCTTCCACAATTTTTTATCTTGTCCAGATAATTCTTTCACTTGGGATGCCTAGTTAGTCCCTCTGAAAACACCTCACCGAGGTCTGCCTTAGATGGGAGGTAGGTTGTATCTACCTGAGGAGACGTAAATGGACTCTGAAGTTGGCTACAGATCAGCAGCCATGTGCCTGTGGGGAGCTGGCAAGGTAGTTAATAAAGGAAGATGGAAGGAAACTGTGCTCTAAATACAGTTGGCTAGTCAGGGACATGGGAATGCTGTCTCTGGTCCTGCCTACACAGCTCCCCCCTGTAGCCGAAATGAGCAGTGGCAGATCTCCATATACACTCAGCACTGGTAGGATCCAGCATCAGATTGCAATGAAGTTCTGGGAAGAAAGGGAATGGAGAAAGAGAGAAGTCCAGAAGCATTGACCTAGTCACAGGGGAGAGAGAAATGGCTTCTTTTTAGAGCAAACACAACAGAAATTACCAAGGAAGGAAAAAGGAAGTGGAGCTGGACTGAACTGGAACAGATGCAAAAAGTTAATTGGCAAAGGTGACACAAATTTAGGTAAAAACCTTTTAATGCAAATGCATTTTAAACTTGGCGCTTCAAGCACTAGCAGCTCTCTTTTTTGTCTTACACTTCAAGTAGGTAGCATTCAGCTGAATCTATCAGAGTGGAAAGATGTGTGGCCTCCTTGTTTCACAGCACAGAGATGTAGTATCTGCTGCCTACAGCCGAGTTACTTCTGTTTTCACAATACCCAAGAGAAAGAGAATGTCATCTTTATTATTTTATTTTTCTGGTTTTCTATGTATAAAGGTAGTTCCTGATCACCCTGCTGGGAAGCTTTTTGTTGTTGTATGTGCTTTTTTAAAAAGTCTTAACTTCTGTTTTCAAATTCTATCAAAAGACTACCTTTATTTCCCTGTGAAGAAATCTGAATTACATCATCCCTTCCAAAACTGAGATATGTTATACCGTTATCAGAGCAGAACTAAGGAATGTGATTTATTTCTTTCTCATGGTTCCCTACAGAGACAGTTTTACAATGTGTATTTCCTGTGTGCCCATGTTCTTCCAGTTTAGCAACAGTCTGTCCCTGAAGCAGCAATCTTTATTACGGGACTGTCATTTTCAGTGCAAGTGCATGGTCCCACTGTTGCCTGTTTGTATCTTTTTCTTAATTGCCAAAATACTGTATAGACTCCTGAAAGCTTCTTGAAATCTCAATAGATACTGTAATTTTATCTTCATCTTTTAGAATCAATTTGGTTTGGTACAGATAGTTCATTGGGAATTGCTTCACTGGGCTTCCTATATACAAACTATTTTCTATATCCATTGTTTCAGTGTTCTGTGAAATGGTTTTGCTATATTAATTTATTCAGTTCAGCTCTGTATTGTTATCAATTTTTCTATTTTTATTTATAAACGTAGACATGCTCCAATGCCTTTGGCTTCTGGAACAAGTGATTTCTGTAGAATTTCTACTATCTCAGCACATGCTTTGTCTGTGAGTTTATCAAGTGCTGTCAAACTATGCAGCAGGTTATAAATTTTAGTCTTTTTGTGCTCCATAAAACTCACCTTTCTTTTTATGTCAGCTGTTATATCAGCTATTATATACTGTTCCAGTCCCCTACTAGGGGTGAGGGATGCTGTGAGACTGAACTATAAATCAGATCATTTTCTACCGAGGCAGTTTTGTTATCTTTTACATATATTTTAGTTATTCTTATTAAGCTAAAATGATTCTGAAAACAGGTATTACTTTAAAAACATTCAAACGTTATCTTAACATTCTCTTATAAGTCTTTTACCAGAATCTACAAAATCTGACAGAAACCCAACTTCTAAGGCCCTATCTTTAAGGCAGCACAGCAATCTTTCACGTGCCTCACTCACCATGGGTACACTTTCCCAAGACTTGCTATTTGGAAGCAACTAGAAGAAGGATTGTGTGGGGTTTTTTTCAGGGGGAGAAAAGAGGAGGAAGGGAGAGGGATCAGTATATGTGAACAACTCCCAAGTTCCCTGTGCCTAGGCGGAATCCTGTGAGTAGCATTTGCCAAAGATCATGGGAAAAGATGAGAGAGATTTGCCTGAGTGAAAGAGGTGAAAGAGATAAAAGATGACTAGCACTGGGTGAGTTATTGATGGACAGTTCTTAACCTACTCATATCATGTTCCTAGTGCCCTATTGTCTTGGTTTCAGCTGGGATAGAGTTCATTTTCTTCCTAGTAGCTGGTACAATGCTTTGTTTTGAATTTAGCATGAGAGGAATATCAATAGCACATTGGTGCTTTGGTTGTTGCTATGTAGTGTTTATCCTAAGTCAAGGACTTTTCAGTGTCTCGTGCTCTGCCAGTGAGGAGGTGCACAAGAGGCTGGGAGGAGCATAACCAGGACAGTTGACCCAAACTGGCCAAAGGGATATTCCATACCGTAGAATGTCATGCTCAGTATGTAAACTAGGGGGAGATGGCTGAGAGGGGCCCACTGCTGCTCAGAGATAAGCTGGATATTGGTCAGTGGGTGGAGACCTATTCCTTTCTTGCATTATTGATATCTTTATTCACTTTATTTAGTTCAATTATTAAACTATTCTTAACTCAACCCACAAGTTTAACCTTTTTTTGCTTATTTTCCTCCCCATCCCACCACAACTGGGGACAGGAGTGAGAGTGAGAGCACAGCTGCATAGTGCTTAGTTGCTTAAACCACACCACCTGATGTTCTCTGGTGTTTCACACAATGACTGGTTATTTCTTTAAGAGCAGGGCATGATGGCTAAAGAAGAAAGTTCAGGATTGTGGTCAGACTGTGCATCCCTAAGAGGTTTGTCTGCTTATTTCCTTTCCCCTCCCTTGTCCTCACATCCTCTTCATTCACCCTCACTGCTCCAGACAGCACTCATCTGCAGAAAAGATGCCTGCATGGGATTTGTTTTCACTCTCCCTCAGTCACTGGGATCACACAGCAGCTCTAGGGCTGGCACATGGTCTCTGGGGTAAAGGCAACACTCCAGCTACTGAGTTTGCTCTGTTTTTTGCCTACTGAACCAGTCAATGTCTGTGTCTTTCTGTTTGATCCTCAGAAGTTCATGGGCACCTGAGGAGTGTTCAAGCTTTCTTACTTTTCTGCCACATTTTGAAGTATATGATAACACATTTGATGATGTCCTTGTGGAAAAAGCCGTAGCACAGACCACTAAGAATATGGGAGTCCTTCTCAAAAACTGACCTGATCCTACAAGATATTGATTGTTCTCTGGCTGATGTCGGGCTGGAGGATGGTTGCTGTTTTCCCTGGGCACTCACCACCTCATAGGACTGTGCTCTTTAACTCCACTTTGTGATTATAAATTAAAAGGATGAGTGGCAGTGTCTTTTTTCTGCATCACTAACATCCTGTGTTTTTACACTGGTATTTATAGCTCCAAATTTCTTTGTCCCATAGTAATACTCCTGAGCCACTCTTCTCCTCCTATAAAAACTAATCAGTACAAGTATTGCTGATACTTAACCCCTTCCCTGAACTTACAGAGGAAGAAGACATTCAGCTCCTGAAAGCTGTAAAACAAAACGCAGGACTAGAGCACTGACCAATATCAAAGAAACCTTATTTAATTCACTTATCAGTCTAAGCTGATTCTTGTTAAAGAAGTTACAGTAAAAGATTTCTCTTCCACTCAGCTTCTGTCATGAGGCTGGTGACCAAAATTGTGTGTTATATCTAGGAACCCAGGCTGAGAGGGAGTAAATAGGGTGCAATTGCACGTAAATACCAGACACCACATGGAATATTTACAATAAAAAGTACATCAAGAAGGAGTTCAAAAGGTTCAATTTTTGGAAAGGCTTAATCCATTTACAGCAGAGAGGATGTAATAATAGGCATTTCTGTTTGCACTCTTAACCTTTTCCATCCTTATTTACAGCAAAAATTATAGCTATTCCTTACAGGCAGCCTAGGATTAGAATCTTATGTATTGCTAATTGTTTGTATATAATTCAAAATCAGTCATTTTTAGGATTTCTTCATTTTTCCTTTCGTAACATAAATGTTTGTAGTCAATGGGAGAGTGGTGAACTACAACTGG
The DNA here is from genome assembly GCF_022539395.1 of Myiozetetes cayanensis. Lineage (NCBI taxonomy): Eukaryota > Metazoa > Chordata > Aves > Passeriformes > Tyrannidae > Myiozetetes > Myiozetetes cayanensis. The sequence continues at coordinate 17,026,357 of NW_026087742.1, forward strand.
AGCATAGTGGTCTTTGTTTCTACTTGAGTCAGACCATGAAATCCCGTCTATTTTGGAACAGGGCATTAAAGATAATCTCTCACAAGTACTGATAGGCACTAAATAAAAATAGAAACTTATCACTATAAGATGTTTAACGTGGCCATTTAAAAGCTGTATTAGCCTGAGTTGTGGTCATAAGTAAGACTGAACCTGAGAGATAGAAATGTGAATAGAGACAGTTTCTCTGGAATAACATGGGGAACCAAGAATCGATACCAAAAGATGCCCCTGCTCAGATGCACCATTATTACAGCAAATTTATGAGAGAATGTCCATCTGGGCTGCTGAGCTTCCATGAATTCAAGAGACTTTTGGATCTTCCAGGGCTGGATTCACAGGGAGATCTATACTTAAAGCGAGTGTTTGAGATCTTTGATCTGAACCACGTAAGCCTTCTTTTCCTTATTTATTTTTTATCTCATGCTGTTGCCTTGTTTGTGAGTCGTAGCCTGCAGGGTCTTCTTTGTGCTCTGCTCCCAAAACAGCTATTGTGGACAGGATTGTCGTTATAGTGTACTAGAGGTGAAGAGGTGGGACTGTGCTTTGAGGGCTTGGAGTAGGACTTTTGTTGGTAATTTTCAGGGGCACTTAAAAAATGTCAAGAAACAATTCTGAAACTGAGATATAATTTCCAGCTCACTGGTTATTCTTCTATCCATTGCTTATCCTGTGCTTGTATATAAGCATATGAAAACATTGTTATGCTCAAAGTTACTGAGTTCTTACAACAATGTTAGGCAGAGGGGAAATATGGTCTGCACTTAACCAAAGATGAAGTACAATGTAGATAAATGGATTTGCCCAAAGTACTAAATTGAACCTGTGGCAGAGAGAAAAATGTAACTCAGATGAGGTGACCACACAGAGCGTACAAGTTACAAGACAAAACAGACTACTGAATGAAGAGGTCAAGCAGTTTCTCCTGGCTGTGTCTCTAATTTACCCTCCCTGCTACTGTAATGACTGCTTGTGGTTGCAATCAGCTCTCTGTAACGTAGCTGGCTCCCACACAGGCAATAGATATTTTCCTTAGCTGAAAACATGGTCATCTGGTACTTCTGTGTAGCACCTTCCACTAGATTTGGAAGACCTTAGTCTATGTGGCTGTGGAGGAAAAGAGCCTTTGGTCACCTTTAGTTGCTGTGGCAGTGGCCAAACACATTTATTATAGGAACCAGATGCTAATTGTTGCTTCTCTATCTGGTGTTGCAGAGCTGTGTCACTCTGCTCTGCAGGCAGTCATCACTCAGGTAGATCATTAGCCTGTGAGCATTTGTAAAGGTGTGCTAGGTTTTGAGAGGGTCAAGCTGGCTAGGGAAGGATGTCAGGCAAACAAAACTAAAACCGGTTTATTTGAGACACAAAAAAACCCCAGCAAGGAATAATTTAAGATGTAAGATTTATATCCTGGGCTCACAACAGGTTTTTACAGACCTTTACAGGTCTGTTGTGTTTTAATCTCTATTCAGTACAATTATTATATTCCTGTTACCATGTAGCCTTTTTCTAGCGTTGTTAACACTGCTCTGTTTTCCTAATTTTTTTTTCCTTTATTACCACAGCTAATGACGACTGTATTTCAGGAATACTTTTAGGAACAACCAGCATCAACCAAACACTTTTTAAGTACAGGGCTGTGATGCTTTTTATTTAATTAATCTGGGAATAAAGTGGCAAAGCCCAGCTTCTCAGGGCAGGAAAAAGGAATGGTTTATGGTTGTTGACGAGGTAAAATAAGATGATCTCTTTATTCCATACACTCACTTCTTGTCCTGTAACCTTTCTACAGCTTTTTCTCCTCCCCAGGACTTTTGGCAAAAATGTAGACTTTCATCCTGAAAAATGCTTTTTAGTTAAGTACAGTTGAAGAGTGGTCAATGGATGGCTGACTGGGAGTATCACACAGTGGTCTCTGAAATGGCAGCTGTGATAGTACAAAGGGGACAATATCCTTCTGTGACATTATGTAGAACATTTAGGCACTGTGCAGTATTAAACAGATGATAATCTTTCATCTCCAAGCCACAAAAGTTAATGGATGTAAGTGATTGCAAGCACAATGCACAAATTCAGAAATAATTTCGACATTTGAGTTTTTGCTTACATTCAGTTCCTTAGCACTATAACAACTTTTCTGGTATGTAGATCAAAATTTTGTTTCCTTTACTACTGTATTCTTGTCTGGTTTTTGCTTTCTAATACAGGGGTCATTATTCCAGTGAGTGGCAAAGTATACAAAACTTCTTGATAGAAATTATTTCCTTCCTCTTAGTAATACCCTCTATATAGAACTGCTGTTATAGTTAGCTACCATATTCACAGTCACAGAATATTCTGAACAAACTTGAACCTTCTCCCATGCTTCCCCCAGCTGACTCTTTGTAGATGTGTGAGCTGATCTTTTTCCTTTTCTAACCATGGTTTATAGTGAGGGTTTACGGTTTAAAATTGTTATGACGTCTATTGCTTAAGCTTATCATAAAAGCATATAATTTAGGGACTAGTTTACAGTTGATCTAAATCAAAAGAAACTCATGATGGAAAACTGCAGTCATTTAATGCGGTCCTGTGCTCTCAGCACAAAAGATACTTTTCTTATGTAGGCTTCCGTTTTCTCAGAATAGGAATCTGCTCAGAAAGCTCTGCTTTGTAGGCTTAGCCCTGAGATTAATCTACAATTCCAGTTATAGCAGCCTAATACCTCTTGAGTTAAGCTGGGGACATCCATGCTTGGAGGTATTCTATCATAGAATAAAATGATAAAACACTCATGGAAAGGTCTATAGACTTTCTCCTCTGTGTTTCATGTGTGCCCAGTTAAAAACCTCTAGCATGTAAGGTGTAGAATATTAACTTGCACTGTAGGACACCAATGGGACTGTGGCCAGGGGAGGTAATTACAGTTGTGAATTGCATTTCACCTCCTCATTAGCCTTCCTGCTTTCAGCTGAAGCCTGTTACAGACACCCTTCTCCTTCTTAGGATTGTTATTTTGAAAGAAAACAACTTTCCAGTAAACTGAAAATAGTTAAAAAGGAATTATGGCAGCATGGCAAGTTTTTTTGACAATTTGTGAAAGACCAGTCAAAACTTGCTTCACTCAAGTCTTCCAGATGAATACCAACAAGAATTCAGTTGCAAGCCAAGCCTTATCATTCCCTGTATTTCTTTAGATTGGAGATTTCCCCACTCATGGAAATCACTGTGACAGGGAGGGGTACATCTTCACAGAGCAATTCAGCACCGTGCAGAGATTGAGGTCATCTCTGTTCTTGGCAGCAGGCAGACCATGGAAGCTCAGAGCATTGCGCTAACCTACCATACCACAATGCTGCTGTGCTTCTATGGCTTCTTGGACTCAGCTCCTGTGTTTATATGTGTCAGAGTGTAGTACTGTGCAGGGAATCACACCTCTAGCTCAACAGAGTGCACTTGTTCAATGTACAAAGGCTGTTTCTGGTCAGGGCCTGTTTCTATGGGAGGTTAGGGACAAAGGCAGTGCCCTAAAAGCTTTCTTCTCAGGCAGATATGTAATTAAATGACCTTATATGCAGAGTACAGAGATGTCTCCATTTTTTTCTATATTTCTTAAAAACAAGGGCTATGTGTGAACACTTTTCAGCCCTCATTTGACCTCTGTGGGATGCTTTGCTAATAATTAAACAAACAAACAAACAAATATGGTAACAAAGTTTGAAAGCTGTTTTTTTCATTATTCTTAGTGGCATTGAAAAATAAAGATGCTGAATGTTCAGAACTGTAATTGGAAAGTTAACTTTCCTGGAGATTATCACAGCAAATGCAGGAGGTAGCATTTCAGCAAACGTTTTTGTTGATGACTCATACATTAATACTTGTAAGCATTATTTATATAATGACATTGGCAGTATAATAAATGGTAGGTTTATCTTCTGCCACAGCTTTCCAATGAAAACCTTCTAAAATAATGTGTTTATTAAAATACAAGTGTGTCCACATTAATTTTTTAAAGGACCCCCTTTATTAGATTTTAAAAGAGTCCCTCTTTAGGGAAAAATTATCTCAGTCTTCTTCACCCTTAAGCTGTTTGTAATACAAAAATGATAAATCTGCAATCACATACAAATAAATCTAATTCTTCCTACTTTTTTTATTACCTCTGCATCTCAGTCCACACATAATGGCATGCAGTCCTGGTTCATGCATCCTACTGATGAATTTTAGAGGGGAAACAGCTATGTTTATCTAAAATACCTCAGTAGTTGCCAAGTACACAGATGTATATTTAGTTTTCTCTGAGAATATGTATCGTATTTCAGAGCCATTATATCTGTCAAAATGAGGTTCCACTGATGTTAAAGGAGAAAACATATCTAGAGAAATACTGCCTGGTGTATCCATAATATAATTGGAAGTGTTAGTTGCTCTTAAGCAGAACTAAGGAAAAATTCTATAGCCAGCACTGCTGCTCTTTAACACTTATTCTAAAATATCTTCTTTCTTCATATCAGAAATGCAGATCATTGTCATTCACTCTCACTGGCTTGCAGATAGGTTTTGCCACTACCAAAAATAAAAATTGAATACTGTGATAATTGATTGATTATGTTCTTATGACCTGTGAAGGACAAAATTTCCATAGCCATTTATTGTGAAGATACTGAAAGATATATATACTGAAGATACTGAAAATGGGATACTGCTACTGTAGTTCCCTTACTGCTTCTTTCCTCTTTGATTGAAAATACCTACAGGAATATCTGTCAGTTGCTTTGTAAGAAAATTGGATTTTAAAAGGTAGGATTACTGTGAAGAGCAAAGAAGATTAATAGGTATTTGGCACTGGAGGAAAATTATGCAAGTTCAAGGATTTTCTGTTAACATTTATAAAGCATTGGACAGACCACAAACACTGTATTTGATACACTTCTTATGCCGAGATAAAGTTGGTAGATGCACAGAAATAGACAACTCCCCATAGATGCACAGAAATAGACAACTCCCCATCAGTTTTAGAAATCTTTAGAAAGGCATCAGTTGATGTCAATCTTTAACTATTTTTCTAGCTTATGCTTTTCATTTAAAATTTAAAGTAGTTCTCTGATAAAATAGAGTTCATCTGGCATAATTATGCAGATTAGAATGATAAAAAATATTTTTAAAGGAATCAATTTTAAAATATAAAGTTTAAAAGGGCTGTTTGATGTAGAACAGATAATAAGGAAAGCAAAAATGTGTCACTTCAATAGAACTTTGTTGTGTGTCAAAATGACTATATCACAATGTAAACTAAATCTCACGCTATTTTTTTTTTTCATGAAGAATAATTGTTTCCCTTCACTCCTTGTACTTTGCACAATCCTGACAAGCGTTGGGAGGGAGACCACCTTTCCTTTTATTTTTTTAACCTAGCTTCTTCCCCACTGTCCTGCTGTGTCTTTATAGTTCAGATTTTTGTGTAGGCTTTTCATCCCCTGATTTTGTGTTCTGGATATAAATAGATGTTATCTTCTTTGGTTATAGGGACATGAATATGATTAACCAAATACATCTTCTTTAGTATTGTAGTAGAAGGACATGAGAGTCATTTGGTCACAAAATTCTCTGTGAAACCAGTGGTTGCACCTCATATTCCATTGTTCACATTCAAATATTCACAAAAAGATGTAATATTTATCAGAGGTGTTTTGTCAATTACTGTAACTTATTCTTCATTTGACTTTCACTTGTTTTCTCCCTCCACTTTTTCCCCTTCTTAAGAACTGAGAGAGAGAAATATTATTTTCATCTATATGAGGCAATTAGTCTAGAGATTCTAGTGAAGACTTTATTTTGTTAAAGATTGACATGACCCAACTTTGCAAGGGTAACTTGGCACTATGTGCTAGCTGCCTTCCACATATTCACAGAAGGTAGGGAGAGCCCTTAAATGATGAAATAAAATGAGTGCTGGTGAGCAGTGCTTCAGAAACTACCTGGAATCTAAATCTTAAGTGTTTCCACCTCTTATGGCGATTAACTATAATGGCTCAGGACATCTTTGATAACTCTCCTTTGCTAGAAAATGTTATCTTCAGTTGGACTTCCTTTCTCAGACTGTCTTGCTCTGATGTGTCCTCTGAACCAGAAATAGTTGCTTTGATGTGAATTTTCAGGCTGCCTAAGGAACTGCTTAGCCTGTTGGCTGCACTCTTATATGTTTGCAGACATAACCAAAGTTGATACAATAAATTGGGTGCAATAGTAAATAGTTATGCAAAGCAGGAAGAGTAAGGATGCTCATCAGAGAAATATTTTCCAAACTTTCCTGAACAACTTTCCTCTTTTGTATCCTAAGTGATTGAATAGTTGTGCAAACAGAAGTTCAACAATACCCACACCCTTAGGGATGTCTTCAGCCTGAAATGACTCCCTGGACACTTTTCTTACCTTGCTGTGACCAGACAGTTTAACCAAGGCAACAACATTGCAGCAGCAGCATCTGCTGCTACACACTACAGCGTGGGGCCAAGAGCCACATAAGCTGATCTTGTGTCAAGGCAGGCTATGTTTTACATTATTCCTTCTCCATGGTTCTTTCGTTGGCCCAGCACATGTAGCACTACCACTTTGCCCAGAGCTGTCTAGCTCTTGCTTTTCCTTATTTTGAAGCCTTTTTCACTCTTGTAATTGCCTCCAAAAAGTCTCCACAACAAGAAATGCTTTAAAAATTTATTTTCTTTTCATGACAGTCATAGCTATTACATTGTAGTCATCAATAAAAACCTGTGTCAAAAAATTAATCAGCTTCTAAACCAAGGGTTAGAAGAAGATAAGAATCTAGATATGTCTTAGCCAGAAAGAATTCTTCTGTCAGAAGTAACAAAAATCTACAGCATTTATTTCCTGAAATATTTAGAGTTTTTGAAGGTGGCATGTAAAAATCCATTTCCCATTAGTTTCAGGCACAACCCAACAAAAGCAACAAAAACAACAAAGCCAAGTCATTTGTTTCTCTTTAATCTGGAGTAATGTTGCATAAAATTATCTCAAATATAAAGTAACTAGCCCGATTACTGTAAATGAGGAGGTTAAATTGTGCTTTGCTGTTTTCAAGGCAGTGTAGTTATATCATTTTTCTCAGCGTGCTTAAGTGCCTTTGAAAGGTGCAGTACCCTTTTTAAAAATTCTCTGCAATAGGAACTATGTTCTATGAATATTTCACCTGGTTCCACGAAGCACTATTTATTTATAGACTGGTCTAAGGAATATCTTTTTTCTGCTTCTGAACTACTTCATGCTCTTTTTATGTTCAATTTTGTATATTGATTCTTTTACTTTGCAAGGACTTCCCATGATTATTGGTGCAATTTCATAATCTTGTTTCCTACTGTTTTGGCACAGGACTCACTGCTCCAAGAATACAAACTTATGCTGTAATAATGTGTAATTATCAGCTGAAAGCCTACATTATCATTAAAATCATCACTTCTTTAATTTAAGTACAGTTGAATTCTTGACTGTAGGATTTGACATTATGTGTTTTGAGTTATGATCTAAAAGTTTTGGACCAGAGGTAAAAAATGCCTAATAGTGCCACAGCACTATCAAGCATAGAAGGCCAATTCTATGTGACATTAAAGTGATATGTGTCTCAGAATTTCCTTTTTTTTTTTTTCCCCTTTCAAAAAGATAATCTGGATTTCCAAGAAATTTTTCTCTTTAAAATTATAATTTCAAAATATTCAAATAGACAAGTCCTATTAAGTAATATACCCATTGAATTTTCCTGGATTAGTTTATGAGGTGGGGCAGCCCTACTCACAGTTGTCACCACCCCACTGAACAGCCCCTTCCTTGCCATCTGTGCACAGCGTGCCCAGGCTCACTGCATTTGCCACAGAGATTTGCTGCACTTGGGCAGTGGGTCCATCACACTGTAGACGATGCTTGGGCCAAAGACGTGGTTTGTGCGTGGTGCAAGGCCAGACGTGCTCCATCCACCCTTGCTTTGGCAGGTGGCTGTTGTGGGTCCCCTTTCACAGAAGGACACAGCACCTGAGACCTGCAGGTTGAGGAAGCCCAGCCTGCAGGTCCTGTATGAAGCTGCAATGCCGACTGCGTTGCATAAGAGACCTAGAGAAAATGAATTGCTGCCAAAAAGTACTGACAGTGAAAATCCGGCACCCAGAGGTTTGGTCAAGTGATTCTTTGGTGTTGTTTTTTTCTTTAACATGGATTAAATCTGTATCACATATATTTTTACTGAATGTCCTGCAGAAACAAATGTAGCAAAGCTCAATGTTAGTCGGTATAGAAAGGGAGGAATGTCAAAGAATGATGAAGTTCAATTTTATTTAAAAGTAAACTTCATTGTCTTTACAATCTCCTATCAAGCTGTGCTACATCTGTTCCTATACTCCTTGACTGTTTTTAAAACAAAAGAACAGGTTTAGAGTTGTTTCCTCCACAGTTACTCAGGGACAAAAATTGTTCATCAGACTGAAGCAACTACACTTTTCTAACATATTTCTTTGAAAATTTAATATAAGTGTAAACAAATTAGCTTGTACTCTCAGCTTTCACTGAGCTTAAAAAGCATTTGGAGTATATTACTACAATTACCAGCTAACACTAATTTTGTCACTGTAATTTTGTGAATAGGCAATGAAGATTAACTTTATACAATTAATCATAATTACTTTTTAATACTACATGTTAAATTATAACATATATAAAGGGGAAGTAATTTTAATATGAAAAATTCAGGAATCTACTTCTTTTATTTAAAGATGTTTTAAGCATTTTTTAAAAGCACAACTATTTTTTTCTATTTATTTCCTTATTAATTAAGAATAGAGCAGTAAGAGGTTTACATTTTCTTCTTTTTCCCCTTTATCATGTAAGTGTTTATTTGAAATATCAAAAGTATGCAAACATGACTCACACATTTGTTGGTGACAATGTTGCTGGTGAGCAACACTTTAAAATACTTCTTGCAGAAAAAACGCAGCAGAAATTGAATTATGTGTTTTTGCTAACTTTTTACTTCACTGAGGTCCTTTATCTAATAATATCAAGTTGTTTAGGCAGTTGAAGTATATGTGTGTAACTTTGAGGAGTCTTCTTGCATCCAGCCCTTGAGATTCTAAGGGCATTATATAAATGCACCTGACATAATCTGCCAAACAGAGCGTCTTTGCTGCTAGAAGATATATATATGTTTGATATACTTTTCCTGGAGGTTTGTCCTGTCACATTTTTGGGTTTGTCAAACAAGAAAAATTTGCTTGGATTATCAGCAAGAAATTTGCTGGAAAATGTGTTACTATGGTTATATTTTTTAGGGGTTTTTTCTCTTTTGCCCACTGCTCTGTTTTAGGTTGGGAAAGATGCTCCTAAAAGCACAGGCAGAGGCTCAAAATTAGAAAGCTGAACACCACCATCCAGGAGAGGATGGGAGAGTGCTAGGTCTTTCCAGTGCAGCCTTTCTGGGCACTGTTGTATCATGATGCAGGCTGAGCAGAGGGCACAGCCCAATGCCTTGGTGACTTCCCTGTCTCCCTGCTTCTCCAGTAATCTTGAAAGAAAATTGTGCATGATGGCAGGGAGTTGGGGGGTAGTGGTTAATTTTAAAGAAATAAAACTGCTTGTCTTCTTAACATTTAGGATTTCACCAGGTTTTGCCAGGGGAGCGTACAAGCCAGGACACATAGCTGGCTTTGCATTTCCAACTCCTCCAACACAAAGGTCCAGATAATTTCCAGGTCACCAGACCTCACAGGTGCTTTTCATCTGGGCAAAGCAGAACCTTGTGTAATAGTCTGGTCAATACAGCCTCATCTCTTTACATAACTGTTGGTGTGCAATGATTACGAAACCGCTTAACAAGTCTGCAGCTCCCAATTCCCTGCTTTGTTCTTCATCCTTACCTAAGAGTCTTTGCGTGCTGAGGTCTCCCCTGCCACATGTCAAATGCCAGCTTTATTTACATACAAAACTGGTGATTCTGGCCATAGCCTGTAGGGTATCTGGAGCTCGGTCCGAGCCTCAAACTCCAACATCAGACCCTAGGGATGTGTATCAATGTAACAGAGTTCCAAGTAGCTCCATATTTCTTCAGTAATGTGTATGCAAACTTTGAGGAATAACTGAAAGTATTAAGAAGGAAAAACAAAGCCAGGGTGGTTGGACTCAATGATCTGGGAGGCCTTTTCCAACTGAAATGATTCTATGAAATGGGGGAAGATGAAGTGAAGCAAAATGAATCCTCTAGATTTCTGGGGGCGGAGAAAGCAGTGTTATATTTGAAACGGGGTGCAGAGAGAGAGAAGCACATAGGATTAGCTATAAATTTCACAGTTATTCTGAGCTATTTGATCTATGCTTCCTCCCTCTGCCTTAAGAGGTTTAAGTAGTATTCTGAAAGACAGGGGGTGGGAAAGGAAGGTAGCTTAATGACCTAAGCCCTAGGTTGGAAATACCTGGACCATCTGTATTTGCACACTTATTAATCCCGATAAACCATTTGAGCTATTCTCCTGGTCTCAGGTTGAGTTTAGAGATTTTTCAGGAGAAAATTTTGGAAATAAGACACTGCTTATTGTGTATAGACTCTCGGTAGAGTCCTCCAAGTAAGACAATGAGGTCACTCACCATATGGTTTTGCAGGGACAGAAGCTGTCCCTTTCCCATGCGTGTAGCCACTGTGTGTGGCTGGACATGGCTGACTATCCCCGTAGCATTGTCACTGCCAGGAAATCAGTCAGGTAAGAGCTAGGCAGCCAAAACAGAAAGTCCAGATCACTCTGGTGCAAGCTTGGATAACCATGCTGTTTCAAATCAGCTATGAATTCATAGCTGACAACTCAATTATTTTTAATCTCTGTGGCTCGAAAGCATAAGGTTTTTGAAGGATCTGTGAAGATTAGCAATGCTATTCTGGGAATGGAAGGGTAATGCCCTCCTACAGCTCCGGTGTTGGGGTATTAATGGCCATCATGTAACATGATGGTCCCTCGCTGTTCGGCTTTGCCCTCAGAGAACACACAACTCTGCCCTCACCAATAACGGTGAGCAGCCTCCAGCAACGGCATGTAGACTGACATTCCAAAGCAAAAACCTCTCATAAAAAGAGAAAATTAAATTCCTTTCTCCTCAGGAGATCCAGTAACTAATGAAAAACTGAAATAGGCCCTGGACCCCAGGCAGGGGCAGTCAGAGCCAGTGGTGCCCTCAGAGCACTGAGGACCAATTTCATATCATCAGTGAACTTTCCTGTCAGTTTTGGAGCCTTCCTTTGTCTTTGTTGTGTGAATCAAACTGTTGCAAGCGCCTTAAAAAAGTCATTCATCAGCGAAAGCAAAGCAAGTTACAAAAGCACGGTAAGAAAGGGCACAAACACGTGCATGACTCCAATGTGTCCTTAAGCTTCTAGTTCATCCAGTCAAGATGTTAAAAGAATAAAAGGAGGTCTATGTTTTTATTAAGTCTACTATGTGTAGAAGAAAGTCCAGAAGACTTTGAGGCAGGTAAAAGAAGTTTTGAATGCATTTTTATTTTTATCTCTCCACCCCACTCCTCAGAGCTGCACTGGGAGATCTCTGTCCCTCTATTTTACACCATACCCAGAGGGGCACCCTGTGCCTCTGCCCATTCGGATAGGGGAGGGTGCAGGAATTCATCATCCCTACAGATGCCCGTGGGATCCCAGGGGGTTGTGCTGCAGACAAGGAAAGCAGGGCCAGCACTATCCAGACATTGCTAAGAAGCCCACACACAAAATAAATGCATCCATCACCCAAATCTGTCCTGTATCCTAAGCTGCTGAAATGATTCTAAATAAGCAGGTTTAACTACATTTAATAAAAATATTACAAATTTGCCCTTTGAGACAATAACAGGGTAAAGCATCAAAAGTAAATTATTTAAATAATCCACCACTGGTATTCAGTTCTGCTTATTATGTTGTTGGGATTGGTTTTACATTTTATTTTCTTACCACTTATTATTTTTAAAGTAGCCCTTTCCTTGTGAATTAATGACTTCCTAAGGAGCAACAGATACTTTACTGTGCATGCCTCACAGAGTGATGTTTTACAGAGCTCAGAGATACATAAGGACCTACCTAGATACTTGTATGGTGAATGATTATAGAGCAGCAGATAGGTAAATCAGCACAGCAGTATTCTTTTAATAACATCATAACACATTTATTGCATTATTTGTTGTACTCACAGAACCACAGGATGATCTTCACAGGTTCCTGTTATGATGTTTTTCATTATTTAATGCACTATTTTGAGATGTTACTATAAAAAGTGCAGTATTTCTGTTTATCTGAGAAAACCCTGTATATGTGCAACAAGATTGCTATCCTTTCGCATCACATAAACGTTTCTTTTTCTTCCTACAGTGTATTTTTTTTTAGTGTAGAGAGGAAAACCAGTACATTTCTCATCAATGTTTTTACGTAATGTTTCTTGTTCCACATCATGTAGGCAATCAGGTCTCTCTTCTCATTATTTCTATCTCTGGCGGACTGGCTGCTGGTTAACGTGTTGCCAGTGGTCTTTGCACAATTACAGAATGTGACTGGGGCTTTCTTGGTGACTACTGTTTCTCTCAGGTGTTTTTCAAAGGTGGGAGTTTTTTGACCTTGGCCTTCAGTCCCTTCTTACCAGATCAGAATTTCATACCCAAACACATTAAGATGGTTATTACATTGTCCAGACTTCTGATGTTTGTTTTGACAGGACAACAACAGTGACACTAAAATTTAGAAAGAAAGCAAACAAAATATTATTTTGAAAAAACCCAAGTGAAATGTAAAAAGAGAAAGAACAAAATTAATCTGGTCTTGGACATTTGGCAATCCTAAAATTAATCTGTAGTTTCAATAAGCAGAATGAAATGCAATAAAAAAGCAGCAATGTGAAATGCATCTAACCATATTCTTAATAGATACATCAAATCAGATGATGGAAATTTAATCAGCAAATTACATTTTGTCCTCCAGCAAAATAGTTTATGAGATCCTTCTTGAAATAATACTTGCAAAAAATTGAAATTCAAGCTGGTGTGCTAAAAAGAAGCATAAAGTTTGTGGTGCGTGATATGTCGTTTTTTGTAAAGCATCTGCTTTTAATACTGGGTCTAATTTTGTTTGAAAATTACATGCAGTTACTGTCAAATTTCATTTAATCCCAAACAGTGGTTGAACGGTGTCTTTGCCTTTGCTGTGTTTGTTGTGCTTGCAATTAGAGTAAAACCAGCAACCACAAGAGAACCTGCAGAGTCTGGGAAGCAAAGGTCAGCCTGCACAAGTTATGCATGCAGCTTTTCTTCATGTACACTGAACCCAGTGTGTCTGAATACATTAGATTTATCTCTGAGGTGCCACTCTGCCAACAGCCTTGCACAGAAATCAAAACAAGCACTAGGAGCTCTGACCCAGATCAGCATCATGTGGACACAGCTCTGAGGAATCTGAAAAGAGAATGAAGGAGAGAAAAAAGAGCATGGACTAGGCAGATAGATGGGTGGGGACAGATTTATGTTTGTTTTGGTTTGTTCTCAACTGAAGGTAGACAGCAGAGCTCTCAATCTCAGCATCTTTTAGCCCTTGTAATTTCCTGCTTGTTGACATTTTTTGCGTGCTGTTCCTTTACACCAAAATATACTGATAGTACTTAGAGATCTTCAAAAGACATGTCAGGTGTGGCACTTAGGGACACAGTTTAGTGGGGGATTTGAAAATGCTGAGTTAACTGTTGGTGATGATCTTAAGGGTCTTTTCCAACTTCAGTGAGTCTATGATTCTCCTTATGGCAATGAGTCACACTGCAAGCTTACAGGACTTCTTTTCCTTCAGTAAGTACTGAGGATAGATTAATGCCTGCTGATTGCAAAACCTCAACTGGCAAGATGTGTGTTGATATATGAAAATAAAAATAAGCAACATGCTAAACCTACTAGACACTCATCCAACCTTCTCTTTTCAGTCCTAGGCCCTCTGAAACTGATTACCATCTTTCCAAGGTTTTCCAAGCAATTGGATTCTGACCAACATAAAGATCACAACACTAAATTTACCAACTGTTAATTCCTTTATATGCACATGGGAGACAGTTGGAGCAAGCACTATCCAAATTCAGCAACTGTTTCTTCCATCCTAACCACATTTTTACAGAATCAGAAGAACCTGACTATAGAGGCCTGTCCCTGACAGCTTCAGAGGAGGAGGCAGAATTAAATCAACCTGAAATGCACTTTCTCTGTGCATATCCCCAATCCTCAATATTTAGACCCTAGTTTATTACTTGACAGCTTTATATCCCAAGCAAAATATTCATCTGAGAGACCTGATGTTTATATGGGTAAACCACAGTTCATGGGGTTCGTGCCAGGTTATTATTATTACATGATCTCTCAGATGAATAACACCTGGGACAGCTCTGCTGCACTGGAAATCATACGTAGTTCTGCAGTATGGATGTAAACTACTATGCTGTAGATACCTCATCAGTACCAAACCAGATATCCCAAACTCCCCCTTTTTCCCCTTTTGTGGCAGTTTGCCACAAAACTGTTTCTTTTCTCCTCAAAACCTGTCAATAACAATCACACAGAACAGATTTCCCCCTCGTCTACACTGTTCCCAGCTTTTAGGGGAGAACAAAACTGTCTTTGCTAACACCTCTTCCTATAGATCTTCCACTTGAGCATACCCTTTTTTAATACAACAGGAGATTTTTATCTTAAGGTGCTTCATAAATCAATGTGTATTGTAGTGAATTTTATGACCCGTTTCTGTACAATTGCCAGAATTAACTGAAAACCAGCATTGTTAAATAGATGTTTGTTGTTTTTTTCTCTCTCTCTCTCTTAGGATGGATTTATAGACTTCTTGGAGTTCATAGCTGCAATAAATTTGGTTATACGAGGGAAAATTGATCAAAAATTGAAATGGTATTTCAAGCTATATGATGCTGATGGAAACGGATGTATTGACAAAAAAGAACTACTAAGCATATTCGCGGTAAGCAAGTTATGACCAATAGCAAGAACATTTGACATAGTGTATTGTCCCTGAAACAGTGGTTCCTCACGTCCTGTAAGTGGATTGTCTGTACTTTACCTAATGTTTTACAGTTGTAAACCCAGAATTTACAGCGGCTAGTGACACTCCTGCCATTAGTTTCTTCCTTATTGAGAGTATCTAAGTAGTATTTTACTTTAAGCCATAGTTTTACAGACAAAATACTTTACTGAAAGTGAAAAACTGTAGATACACTAGAGACATTATTGTGATAAACTGTATTATAAGGTAGAGTAGAACTGTAGCAGCATAATGAATAAAACAGATGGTTACAAGTATATGTGCCAGTCCATTGAGGAAAACTGGCCTCTCAAACTGAGCTTGCTGCAAGAAAAATAGAGATATCGTTGAAACATTGCAATATTTTAATTTTTGAAAGGATTTTAGATTTGTTTACTACAAACACCATTACCCCTCTTTTAAAATTAATCAGGGAAATAAAATTTTAGTATTAAATCACATAGTTTCATTTGGATAAAAATATTGTCAAAATTTTGCAGAAAATGAGTCCACTTCAAACACACAAAACCAAAGCAGTGCAATACTTCCTTTAAAATTATTTCTGTATTTTTCATTTGCTCTAGTGAAATAATATTTTGCACTTCAGTAGCTGCTTTCATCCAAAAGGTCAGTTAGGGTTCCTTGTAAATATGTATGACTTAATAGTGCTCCCTAAATGTACAGGTCTCATTACAGATCAAAGTAATAACATTAACAAGTACTTTTCCTGGAATTATAATAAACATCAGTTAAAAAGGCCTTGTCCAAAAAGATATGTCATATATGAGACATTAATTTAGAATCACAGAACTCCTATTAAAACTCCATCTGTCTCTACAGCTATGCAAACTTTGGACCAACAAATCATTCTCAAACATCAAAAATCCTTCCAGATAACCATGCACCCTTTCAATGCCCAGTTATTTTCTTTTACCATTTAAGGTGATTCTGTGGCAGATAGTGACTCAGATACTTCAGGAACCACTGCTTTACTCTCAGCACTATAATAAATTTAACTGTGGCAGAAGTACAACTTTCTTCTGAAGATTGCAGCAGGGTCAGACATATAAAACACCAAAAGTATCTGAAAGTATGGATTAGTAAAACAAACAAGTTCATGAAGCCATTTTTGTAATATTCTTGTTTCCTTTGGAAATGGACAGGAATTTTGGGCACTTTGGGAGTTGGCATTTTGTGATCTTATTGGATATACTGTTTCTAAAAACTGTAAAGTAAAATTAAGACAGTGACAGCTGAGAATTCCACATCAGTGCTGAATAGGTTTAACTCACATTTTATTTAAATATAATGAGTTCTAATATAATATGAGAAATACCAGAAGAAACAACTGGCACATAGGGTGAATTTTCTTACACAATACAGTTCACCTCAAGATAATTCAAGTGTAGAAAAACAAACTCTATGCACATTATAGAACACATATGCATGCTTATATATGCACGTATTTTCCCAGCCAATTAGTAATTGGGATAATGAGCTTGAATCTAACTCTGTAAACACATCCTTGTTGCCTCTGAACCACTACATGTTAACATGGAGGCTTCTATTTTATTAACCTGAATGATCACCACAGTGTAAAAAATTACCATCTCAGTGAATGGGATACAATTTTGGAAAAACATTCATTTATACCTTTACTACAAATATTGAGTTCTTTTCCTATAGGGGAAAAAAAACAAATAGAGGTGATACTTTTGGTTTTCTTAACTTCTTTGGAGGTCAAGTAAATTCTGCCAGCCTCCAGGACTGCTGGTCTGACTTTGTTTGTGATTACTAAGTTAAACATGTCGTAATAGAAAAATTACTTAGGCTTTCTCTGCATGTGCTTTCAGCTGTGAAAAACAGTACTGTATTTAAATCACAGAGACCATAGGGCACTCTCTGAAGACACAGAACTCTCTAGGGCCAGTTGAAAATGCTGGTGTGGAATCTAAAGTGTATTACAGAGCAAAGGTGCCACATGGTTCTTCAGACTTTCAGAGATATGGAAATTAGTCTGCAATCTTCAGGCTGTATTATGTTAATTCCTCATTACTGAAGATTTATTTGAAATAGCTATTTATTTAGTGATTTGTGAAAGGGGTGGGAACTAAAGAGTTGCATTGCAATTACTGGTGCTGCAAGTGAATGGAAAAAACTCTGAAAGAATTTTCTATGTTTCTGCCCTCAGGCTATCCAAGCTATAAATGGCTACACCAATATGACTGCTGAAGAGTTCACAAACATGGTATTTCAGAAGATAGATGTGAACAATGATGGTAAGAATCTAGGTTTTGTTGGCATTGGCAGGGATTTTCCTCTGCAAGAGGGGGAGCTGAACACACTACTGAAGAACTGACTGTTTTAGATTAACTGAAAGCTGAAACTCTTCTTTACTCATATTATTTCAGCTTTACAATGAAGTGTAAATCAGTGACATAGGAATTACATGCAGTAGGCGCTAAAGCACAGAGGTCTTGCACTGTTTGTCAAAAATGCCAGTTCTCTCGTTGCACAGCAAAATGAAAGTATGATTGAGGAGGATTTTTAGTATATTTGTGTTGTCTTAATCTATTTAAAATCATTTTAAAAAGCCAAATAAGATACATGGTTGCACATGCTCTAGCATGTTCTAAAGATTGGACAACATATTGGATGTCCCTTGAAGGCTGACTGTTACCACATGCTAAGACACATGCTACTGTTTTTTCCTCAAGATAGCTAGACTAAGCCAATTAGACTTGCATTTGTAAACTAAGACTTCAGTTCACTGCTTCAGAGTTGTTTCTAACAGAAAACTTCTCACATGTGAATATCTCCCCTCGAACTTCTAATCATGAAGATCCTCCTTCCACTGACAATTACATTTTACATCAATACCTGCAATCATTGACAAATTAGGAATATTAGGAAAGCATTACAGAACAAAGTCAAGTCACAGACAGGAATTTTGGGCATTTTTGGGGGGGGATGTTTTTATGGTCTTATTTGGTGTATTGTTACTTCTTTAAAAAGCTGTTTGCAATATATAATCAGAGTATAAACAGTGATCTTGTGGCACACATGGAGGATGCACTAGTAGAGGACTTTTTTCCCCCCATCTCCTTGGCCCATTCTTTGAGTGAAGACCAATTACGAAAGGACTCAAAATATCACAGTCATGATCTAGCATCTACCCCAAATTCTGTGATTATTCCCCAATTTGACCAAATGTTTACTGCAAGTAACAACTGTATCTGAGCTAAACCATCAGCTGGAAAAATAACTTTTGTGTCATACATTTTAGCAAGGGAAAGCCAGAGCATGATTAATTAGAATTAGCTTCATAATAGTTCCCTTTCCAGCTGTTTTCCATAGCTTGTTAGCTTTTTAATTGGTGCAAAGCAACAGGACCAGCTCCACCTGAGGAACGGGCCAAGTTTTACCAAGTTTAGCTGTGCTACATCCCTGTAGCCTCTTATTAAAGAAATGTGCAAACAGACAAATAAGTTGCAATGTCCTTCCTTACATGAAATAACAATAAATAATCCCATGGTTGTAAAGAACAATTCTTGAAGCAGATCTCCTGTTGGTGTTGCAATTTATTTTCATTAGCTCAAGGAAATCTGAGGCCCATCATGGCAGCAGCGAGTCTGGGCCTGCCAGTCTAGCCACATCTCACTGGCAGCTGCAGTGTGGTTTGCACTCTTATGCACTGCTGTTGGTACTTGGAAATGTGCAGCCTGGGGACAGAATGAAGGAATTCAAGACCAGTTGACCTGAATAAACAGGAAAATGATGCCACATGTCCACATGATGAGTCCAGGAAACCCATCCACGCAAAGACCTCGGTCAAAGGCAATACAGAGGGAAGGGGAGAGGGAACGGAAAGGAATGCCTAGGATAGGAGGAAAATTCAGAGGAAGTGAGAGAATGAGTGGCAAAGCAGGGGATGCATACAAGCATACAGAGATTGCTTGTTCTGTCTCTGCTTCTGGGATGATTATATAAGGGGACTGCTATTGAAAGAAGAGGCACAAACAACCTCAGGGCACTGCATGCCAGCCCCTGGACTTTCACTGAAGTCTAAGAGCCAGGACTTCTGTCAAATTATGTCTTTCCTCTTTATATGAGCCTGTCACCAGTGGAGCAAGGACACGTGACTAAACAGAAAGCAGCCTTTACTGACTATGGGTAGAAAGTGGTTTTCACATTTTTCAAATACCAATTGCTTTCCTTTTTCACATCAAATGAAGTTTCCAAGGCTGCCATGGACAAAAACAAAAGCACCCCAAAAAAATCCCTACAGGTAGTACTTAAACCTGAAAAGAGCCAAAAGTCAGCTAGCTAAGCATTCACCAGACATGTACACAACTTGAATTCCTACTCCCCTGCACCCTGGGGCCCTAACTCATCCAGCTATTTTCCTTTGCTGGCCTTTTGTCATTTCTTATTTTAGTGAGAAATCATTCATTGTTGTGAATTTCACAAGAAACTTTAAATCATTCTCAGAGGAAAGAATCACGTTTTTCTTATTAAGCCACGCTTTGTTTTTCCATCTCAAAATAAAACGGTATTCCTGATTTTCAGTAGAAGATATTTTAAAATTGTCTTGCACCTTCTAAGTTATTAGCTGATTTTGACATGAGCCCAAAAAGTCACATTCTGAATGGCCATTTCAGTTCCTTGGAAGAGTTTATCTAATCAAACCACTTAGCCAGGTTTTTTTAGTACATCCGATCATGGCTCTAAATAATCCTAATAGTCAACACAGGTACTATGCCTAGTAATCCCCAGCAAATCACACCCTAATCTCTGTTAAAACCAGCTGTAAGATAAATTCCAATTAGCTCACTGAGAATTGGTCCATAAATCTTAACTCGGCCTTGATACAGGCTTCATTAGTGCCCTTTTACACACATTTATGACCATGTACAATTGTCTTAGACTTCAGTGAGAGTTGTGTTTGACCTGTTTTAACAGAAAAAAAAAGTGAGTCTGAATTCTAGGATCTGACTGATGCAAAGTAGGAAAACATTATCAAATACTCCACCTGCATTTGCCTATCAGCAGAGAACAGAAACCCTCCTAAGGGATTCAATCTGGCATGAATGGCAAGGTGTTGGATGGGGAGTGATTGCTGGGTTTCTCAGTTCCTAAGGAGTATTTTACTTTCTTTTAGGGGAATTGACTTTGGAAGAGTTTATCAACGGTGTGGAAAAAGATGAGGACCTAATGGAACTGATTTCGAAAAGTTTTGACCTTTCCAACGTACTCAAAGCCATACAGAATGGCAGGAGGAACAGCGTCTGAAGGATCCAGTGACGGATGTGGCCTTTGTGTCATCATTTCAAGGAAGATAATATTTGATATATTCAGAGAGCTTGATGTTGTTAAATCCTGCCCGGGCAATAGCGAGCAGCCTGCTCCAGGAGCAACAATTTTCACTCTTCATATATCTCCTTTTCTTTTCTTTATTCTTTTCCTTGATCATGACTGTGGCAGCCACAGGAAAAAAAAGAAAAAACTTTGCCTGCCTATAATAGAAAAGGTACTTGATGCACTAAAAGTAACTTACTTGGTCTCTGTGAGCATGTTGTGGTTAAATCCCAGACAGCAACTAAGCATCCCCCAGCTGCTGGCTCACTGCACTCCAGTGGGATGGGGAAGAGTGAAAGTGCAAAAACTTGTGGGCTGAGACAAAGACAGTTTAAAAGGTGAAGAAAATGATGTGTGCTCAAGCAGAGCAGAACGAGGAATGAATTCACCTCTCCCCATGGGCAGGCAGGTGTTCAGCCAGCTCCAGGAAAGCATGGATCCATCAAGCATAATGGTGACTTGTGAAGACAAATGTCATCACTCTGAACATTCCCTCCCTTCCTTCTTCTTCCCCAGCTGTATATGCTGAGCATGACATCATATGGCGTGGGATATCCCCATGGTCAGTTGGGGTCAGCGGTCCCAGCTGTGTCCCCTCCCAGCTTCTTGTGCACCTTGAGCCTTCTCAGTAGTGGGGTGAGAGGCAGAAAAAGACTTGATGCTATGCAAGCACTTCTCAGCAGTAATGAAAGCATCTTTGTGTTATCAATGTTGTTTTGGTCACAAATCCAAAACACAGCCTCATACCAGCTACTATGAAGAAAATTATCTCTATCCAAGCTGAAACCAGATCATTCTCTCCTGTTCAGATTAATCAATAAAATAATGAAAATAACACAAAATGCAACCTTTCTAGATGACACAGAGTTAGTAAATTTCTTCTTTTAATTCTGGAGGTTTTAACCCTGCTATCTAAAGGGTGGACACAAACTTCTAGATAGGACTGGGTTCTATCCAGGTCAATTAAGAGTAATGACTGTTTGTATTAACCTAACATTTGCTCTAATCAGTACTCAAAATTGGATTACGTTCTCTGGGAAACACCTCAGTCAGCTTAATGTTCCCAAGATGTGTATCATCCTTAACAAGCCCTCTACCACTCTTGATTTTATTACATCCGTAAATTAAAATAATGTGATATTTTGATGTTTCTTTCAGGGTTCAGCTACTGTTCTTTCAAATTAACCTTTTATAAAAGTGCTGGAATTAAATTTTGTTATCTTTCTAGAGCAAAATTAGAAGTTCAAAGAATAGCTAAAACCCAAATCATTTTGCAAGCACTCCAAGAGATTTGTGTCCTTTGACTTGTATGTCCTCCTTTGCAAAACAATTTGTTTTCACTGGCCTTGTCCCTGATTATGACACTGCTGGCTTCTCCAAAAGACAGCCTTTCCCTGACAGGGAGTACTAATTTAGGTATCTTTGCCCTGCCCAGATACCTGGGTTTTTAGCAATTGAGTCTCTTTGAGACTTCTACCTCCTTTCAAACTGGGTTGCAATTGTCTCTGAAGGTGGTAGCTGTCAGGAGTGAAGGGAAGGCATTTGCAGGTGGCATGATCACATATTCCTCATTTTTTTTTTAGGAAACCAGGCTCAAAACAACATAACTTTACTTTATAAATAATAAGATTAATTCTATGAGATGAAATGGAATGGCATGAAGTATCTGCAAAGGGAAAATTATAGTTCTTTCTGGCTCTATTGGGATTGATTCTCAAGTCTGTAACAAGTTTTATCAAATTACTGTATTATAAGACTAAGTTCTCCTTGGCTGACAGTGCCCTGTAGGCATCCCACTAATACTAGGTATTCTTAGAAGCATCAGTTTTATACAAAATAATTTGTGCAAGGATTGGTGCAGGTTGAACAAAACAATTTTTAGGACTTCAATAGGAAAATGTTTTTCTTCCAAATTCACTTCAAATCCATGTCCACTGCCATGAAATGTACTCCATCATCTACCATTATTATCCCAGTTTCTAGGTGTAGTAGGAGCATGCAACATGCATCACTTGACATTATAAAGAGTCCTGACATTATAGTTCTGACATTTGAATCTTTTATATCCTTAAAAAAAAAAAAAAAAGAGTGAGAGAATGATGTATGAGATTGCTGGTGGTTTGAATATTAGGTTCTTGTATTTATTCATCACTGACACATTAATATGTCACTGTCAGTATCAGTTTTCTCACACCCAGACTTCATAAAGCCACTTCTCTTAATCTAATGCTTTAAATTTAAAGCCGATGAGGGTGGTGTCCTTCAGAATTGCCTTTACAATATATAAAATAAAATGGTCCAATCTAAGCAGCTTGGGTGGCTGTGTTTTGGACTTTTGGTTTTAAACTAATGAAGTGATGGACGGAAAAATGATGACTAGCTATGTACACTGACTTGTTTTTTAATAGGGGATTTTAAGAGTATTTTCATTTAAATTTGCCTAATTTTTCTGTGTAACTGTAATTATATGAAGTGAATTATCAATTCAAGGAGAGTGTTGTGTTGCATTAAAAAATGATGAATATAAGGAAATTCTTTGCCATATTTGGTTAAACTAAATTTTAAAGGTGTAGCTGACATGCTCATTTTCTACACTTTAATCTAAAAATCATTTAGCAAAAACCTGTGTAATTAAGAAGTGAGTATCTTTCCAGTTTAATGTAAACACTGTGGCACATAATTTCAAAAATTATTTACCTACAGTAACTTTGCATGTTTGGGACTATGCATAAGAGTCTATCTATTTTTTTTTTTTTTAAGTTTATTAACATACATTTCCTTTCACTACTTAAACACAATTTGATAAACAGCTGCTTGAGATAAATGCGTCATGGCCACAATTTCTATTGGTCTTATTTTTATAAACTTGCCAGCTTCTCATCAAGTGTATCAGTGGAATCAGGTGGAACACGGAAAACCTGTCAAGTGTGAAGCTGGAACTCATCTTTCTGGACCTGCTCTGTAATCATGAGGGTATGTTGTAAATTGACCTGACTATCAGAATGTCTATTGCCAGTTTAATAGACAACAGAAAAAGAAAAAAGAAGCCCAGTGTTGGATCACATTATGTACATGCTTTTGCAGGCACTTATGTGGTTTAGGGCAGTGCTGAGCTGCTGATCCTGAGGGTTGTTAGAGCCCACAGGAGCAATTTTGCTCAGAAGCCCCACACGGGAGAGAAAAGACATTATAGCAGATGCTCTCAAGAAGTGTCTTTGTCAGCAAGATTGATGCAGACACGAGCTGTGAGTGTCTGGAGAAGCTGGACTGCCTGAATCATCATCAGAGGGAGGTAGGCCTTAATTAAGATGGATATGCACCGAGAATACCTAATCATTTTGTCACCATATTCACCTTGGAAAGAATTACAGGTTTTAAATTCACTCTGTGCGGCTGGGTGAGCTTCGCCAATCCACAGGGTAATTGATAGTTCCTCTTCTAATATAAGCTCTTTTAATGTTAAGAAATCCTTATGACATTTTATTGCATCCAAACAGCTAGTGGTAATTAGCCCAACAGTCTCCTTTCTCAAACAATTCCTGATTGTCCTAAAATTATCTCCTTTTCTAGTAGCGCAATATGCTAAGAAAATAAATAGGGGTTTTTTTTCTTTCCTGAGAATATGGGAATTCAAAGCCACAAGCAAACTGCCTTTTCTAGTAGATATGAAATTAGCATTAACAGTCAGGATTAAACCTTATGCTATAGTCACGCATCCATGACAAAATGGGATGATAGCTTACTGTGATGTGGAAGAGATCTCATAGTTGCATTTAATTTCTGCTCTAATGTAAGATTAGCTGTACCACACAGACCATAAAAGCTAAAAACTCAGCTAAACACCCAAAGCTGGAGTTCCCTGTGTGCAAGGATGTGTGTCCATTTACTAAGAGAGATTTCTAGAATTCTTGCACAATTATAGAACTTGCTGAAGACGTCAGGGAGAGATTTTTAAATGCCATTTTGAAAACTTCTGCTAAATACAGTAGAATATTTTTAAAAAATAGAAACTGTATGTAGTTTTACACTGTACTTTTTGACCTGCCCTTGTTATAAACCTGACTTACAAAACCCTCATAAGTAACAGTCACTTGCCAAGGCAAACATCTCCAGTGAAGGAACATCACGCAGCGGAGCAGGGAATCACTGCAAGCAGAGTGAATTTCTAGAGCCAGGGAGACTGCAGAAGATGGCCAAGAGCCACAGGGAGCTGGCAGCTTTTCCCCTGGAGTGGCTCCCTCAGCATGGGCTGAGCCAGCTGTTCCCACTCTCTCGTAAGGGGCCCGTAGGGAGCACGGTGAACAGAGTGGGCAACAGGGTGTAATGTGGGAGTCCGTGCAGGCAGGGTGAGGAAGAAGGGCTGCCCTCCAGCCATCTGGGAGTAGCCAACAGAGGCAGCAAACAGAACCAGTAGCTGGTGAAGAAGGGCATAAAGAGATCTTTTTACTCCCAGTCTTACTGGTATACACTCCCTGAGGTATGGTTTTGGCACACTGCAGAGCTCATTCCCCTGTAGCTGCAGGAGTCCCTGCACCAGTCATGTCAGAGGCCTCCAACCTCTGATGCCAGACCTTCTGATGGTAGATGTAGCTCTCCAGGTCTCTCCCTCAAAGGCAGAGAGCCCTGTAGAGAGACTTTGACAAATTAGAGGGCTGGGCAATCACCAACTGTATGAAGTTTAACAAGCACAAATGCCGGATTCTGCATGGGATGGGCCAAACCTGGATGTGTGTGCAGACTGGGGAAGGAGATGCTGGAAAGCAGTGCCACGGAAAGGGACCTGGGAATCCTGGTCTAGGGCAAATGGAATAGGAGTCATCGGTGCCCTGGCAGCCAGGAGGGCCAACCATGTCCTGGGGTGCCTCAGGCAAAGCATCACCAGTTGGGCAAGGGAGGGGGATTGTTCCTCTCTGCTCTGCACTGGGACGGCCTCACCTTGAATACTGTGTGCAGTTTTGGGCACTGCAATGTAAGAGACGTATAAAAGTGTTAGACAGTGTGCAAAGGAGCGCAATGAAGATGGTGAAGGGCCTTGAGGTGAAGCTGTATGAGGAGCGACTGAGGTCATTTGGTCTGTTCAGCCTGGAGAAGAGGAGACTGAGGGGAGACCTCACTGCAGTTACAACTTCCCCGTGAGGGGACACAGAGAGGCAGGAACCAATATCTTTTCTCTGGTGACCAGGAATAGGACCTGAGGAAATGACATGAAGCTGTGTCAGAGGAGATTTAGGCTGGATATTAGGAAAAGTTTTTCATCCAGGTTGGGCACTGGAACAGGCTCCCCAAGGAAGTGGTCACAGCACCAAGCCTGATAGAGTTCAAAAGGGTTTGGACAATGCTCTCAGGCCCACAGTGTGATTCTTTGGGCTGTTCTGTGCAGGGCCAGCAGTTGAACTTCAATGGAACTATAGGTATCGTCGTTGGACTACATGGGTCAACTTGAAAAGTGGCACCTTCTGCTTAGGCCTGCACTGATTTTTGCCTTAGAGCAACCATGTGAGAGAAGAGTCAGCCATCAAAGGTAACTTAGACAGTAATTCTAAAAGTGTTCCTGTATCACTACTTAATTTTTATTTCTACCTCCTCTGCAGTAGAATCGCAGATAGGTTTGGGTTGAAATGGACCTTAAAGATCACCTAGTTCCAAACCCCCTGCCGTGAGCAGGGAGCTTTCCATTAGACCAGGTTACTCAGAGGCTCATCTAGCCTGGTCTTCAACACCTCCAGGGATGGGGAGCCCACAACCTATAAGAAAATTTAGGACAGATTGCTAGGCAGTTTCTCCTGTGCTTACAAACAACACTGCAATGAACGCTAGCTTTTGGGTTGCTAAACCATCAAATGATACTGTCTCCAGTTTGAAAGAGAGGCCTGAACTTTTTTGTCTCATTTAAAGCTGCTCTGTTTACAAAAACCATAGATTAACTCACATCCCACGCAAAATACTGGAGAGTCTGGGAGGGAGGACTGGACAGAGTCACAGAACACCCAAAAAAAGACCACAGGGAAGAAGAAGAATGGGGAGAAAACTTAAAAGGGAGAGGAGGTAGCAAAGATCAGGCCTCATGAAAGGGATATCATGGTGTTACGATCTCTGTCCTAAGGGACATGTCTAAAAGTCAAAGTCTAAATGTCAGAATACGGAAAAGAGGAAAGGAAGAGACAAAGGTTATGGAAAGGCATGTTCATGTTGTGACTGTTCTGTACCTCAGACAGCACTTGACAGCTCAGTTGCTTCTACCAGCACACAACAAAACGTTATGCAGAAAGTATACAGTATTGAATCTGAGAATCTGTCTGAGATTTGGCCTTCCTTGATGCCCTAATGGAATTGCAAAACTTTTCCAACAACGTACTGTTGAAGGTAGAACCCAAAGAGGTCAGACACACTTATCATCTCCTGTGCAAAGGTACAAACCAAAATTGTCTTCTGAAATTGTCTAGCATTCAGGAAGAATCAGATTAACAATGTTACAAATAAAGAATCTGAAATAGTGATGATCTGCCCAGCAGTTTCTTCACCTGAGGAGAGGCACTGGTGTATTGCACCTGATTTCTCAAATACCAAGGGAACTAACCACTCAAGATGTCTTTTGTTTATTCACTGAGAATGTTCATCCATCCAGAAAAACAAAAGTACCTTTCATTGTTTCTCTCGCATTTTCAATAGCCATGCAAGTTAGCAAGGTAGATATGGGTGCGTTGGCATGCAGAATTTTCCATGCTGTGGAAAACTGTTTATTTAGGAAATACACTGAATTCTTCCTCACAAGTGACTAAATGTTCTCTGAATGGCAATTCTCAATAGAGTCTGAGCAAGCGATGTAAAGAGAAAATGGTTAGTATTTTATTCTCCTATCCCATGAGCCATCTAGTCTTCTGGTTTTTTAATATACATAGCAATTACAGATTTTTTTAGATTTCACCTTTCCTGGAAAACTCAAAGTATACTCAAGATGATAAATGAATATGAACTTACAATCAATTTGTGGTCCCATATAAGTCAATGATCCCATTGAT
Organism: Myiozetetes cayanensis; assembly: GCF_022539395.1. NCBI lineage: Eukaryota > Metazoa > Chordata > Aves > Passeriformes > Tyrannidae > Myiozetetes > Myiozetetes cayanensis. Next base: position 17,053,834 of record NW_026087742.1, read on the forward strand.
TGCAAACAAGAACAGAATTTCTTCACACTGACATCTAAAGAATATATCAAATTCTTGATTTATTCAGACTCTTACTAACCTTTTATGTAGCACAGTATTTCTGTGGGCTATTGCAGAAGGGTGCTGGGAAGGAATGAAATAAGTATTTTGAAAACACTTTTTTTAAAAAAGTGGTGTATTAGAATCATGATCATTTCCCTTTTAAAAACCAATGAAATATTCATGGAAAGGGTTGACACAGTTTTGAGTGTATCAAAAGAAACTTAACTCCCATCAGGCTTTAGGCACAGCTTTTCATTCTTACCATGCATTCACATGTTCCTTCTATCCCTGTTCCCAAGGCAATAAAAAATTATGTGGGTTTTTTTTTACACTGGCAGTATACCTCCGGCACATAGCTTTAATGGTTCTGGACAATATTGGAAGAGTTTGCACTTTTCCTTCTCTTTTATTTAAATTACAAATATTTGACAAACTGCTTCTATCCTGGAGGATTTCAAATCCCCTCAGATTTAAAACACAGCTCACTTTTAAAAAGCTGCTAACAGAGGAAAAAGTTGAACATTTACAATTAAACCTGTTTTTGTTGTTCTTTCATTGTTCCTTTATTATACTAAGGGTGCTTATATCAAAAGACAATCTTAATTCCCTTGTCCTCATTTATTTTTTAATTAGGTCAGTCTTCCCTTTCATATCCTGTTCACCAGCTCAGCCTCTAATGGCAGTGTCAGTTAGCAATCAGCTTCTAGGAAAGAATATAATAATTTAGCCATCTTCTAAGTAATGAAAAAAAATACACAAAAAATCCAAGCTTTTTAACTATCAGTCAATTTTTTTTTTTTTTTTAGTATCTAAGATGGTGAGATTCGCAAGCACCCAAATCAGGAGTTGATTTTCCTTAGAGTGTCAGTGGGAAGAGGAAGTTCTTGTAGTGAAAGGTCATCATAAGAGATCTACCATCTAAAGAAGCTGATATAAACAATCAAACAAAATAAAGGTGTAGTGTTGCTCCCCAAAAAGGGAAGCTCCCAGAAAGATGTGTTCTGCCTACCAGGGTTAGTAAATGCCTCTGGAGAACAAAATTATAAATCTTAACTTGTTGCTTTCTGATGGTTCTGATTGTTGTAGAAAACATATTCATGCCCACTCAGGTAGAGGATGTGTTCTGCTGTCACCCTCACTGCCTCCTCTCCAGAAGTGCCAAATGCTGCCACGTCTATGAAAAGAAGCCCAATGTTGACAGTAGGTACAAAAGTTAGGCGGAAATTGTTTAAAAAACCAGAAATCATACAATCATGGAATGGCTTGGGTAGGAAGGAGCCTTAAAGATCACCTAGTTACAATCCCCCTGTCATGGGCAGAGACACCTTCCACCAGATCAGGTTGTTCAAAGCCCCATCCAACCTGGCCTTGAACATTTCCAGGGATGGGGCAGCCACAGCTTCTCTGGGCAACCTGTGCCAGTGTCTCACCACCCTCACAGTAAAAAATTCCTTCCTAATATCTAATCTAAACCTGCCTTCTTTCAGTTTAAAGCCACATCCCCTTGTTCTGTCACTACACACCCTTGCACAAAGTCTCTCTCCATCTTTCTTGTGGGCTCCCTTGAGGTACTAGAAGGCCGCAATTAAGTCCACCCCAAAGCCTTCTCTTCTCCAGGCTGAACAATCCTAATTCTCTCATTCTTTATTCATAGAAGGGGTGATCCATCCCTCTGATCAACTTGGTGGCCCTACTCTGGACTAGTTCCAACAGGTAGATATCCTTCCTGTGCTGAGGACCCCAGAGCTGGATGCAGCACTGCAGGTGGGGTCTCACCAGAGCAGGGTCAAGGGGCAGAACCACCTTCCTTGGCCTGCTGCCCACACCTGCATTTGATGCAGCCCAAGACACAAGTTACTTTCTTGGCTGCCAGTGCACATGGCTGTGTCATGTCCAGCCTCTCATCCACCAGCACCCCCAAGTCCTTCTTGCTAGGGCTGCTCTTGAGCTGTTAATCCCCCAGTCTGTATGAATACTGGAGGCTGCCCAGACCCAGGTGCACTACCAGCACTTAGTCTTGTTAAACCACATGAGATTCCCATGGGCCTTCTTCTCGAGCTTTTGCAGGTCCCTGTGGATGGCATCCAGTCCTTCAGGTGTGTCAACAGCACCACTCAGCTTGGTGTCATCTCCAGACTTGCTGGGGGTGCACTCAATCCCTTTGTCTATGTCATTAGTGAAGATATTAGATAACATTTGTCCCAGTACAGACCACTGAGGGACACCACTTGTCACTGATGTCCATTAGGACTCTGAGCTGTTGACCACTACCCTCTGGATACAACCATCCCAACAATTACTTATCCAACAGTTTACCCATCAAATCCATCTCTCTCCAATTTAGAGAGAAGGATATTGCAGGACACCATGTCAAAAGCTTTACAGAATCCAGATAAATGAGACCTGACTTCTCCTGAAAGTCATTATGACAAAGCATGTTTGTGGCAAGCCAGTCTGCTGCTGGCAGGAGGGAATATTTATGTGTTGAGCAAGAAAATCAGATATGAATGGGTTATGATGGGCTGTTTGTCCACGTCTTTTCTCCTGTTTGGTCTGCTTGTGGCTGACATGTCTTTTTCCCCCCCTCCAAACCCTTTCTGCTTTCTTCTACTTGTTCAAAGTACTGTTCAAGCTTGAGGGAGAGAGAGTCAGACCCTGAGAACAAGCAGAAGGGGATAGATAAAAATGGCTTTCTGGCATCTAAAAGTACTTTCTGAGTAGCTCTGCAGTGGAGAAAACTGTTTACTTACATATGTGCTACTCGTGCTGCTTATTTTAATTTCTTTCATTTCTGCTTTGCATTGACATTCAAGGCGCACTGCGAAGATGAACTTTCCTTTTTACTGAAGAGATATAATAGAGTATATTTCCCTATATATCTAAAACAGAGACATCTGGAAATGAGAGCCATTGTACAAGGAGGCTTTGTGACACTATTCCCATGACCAGGCTCTGCTTATCAGACAGAGATGCATTTCACATGCTGTAGTAATTTGCAGTAAAAATTGCCACAGATGGTGTTAGTTTTTGTGGAGTTTATGAGATTACTATTTGGCTACAGATTAGTCTCCATGTTTCCGTGATACCAAAAAGAATGCAGAGATAGAGTAGCCTGAATAATCACCCACTTTTCTTAAAGGAGATTTTGTTCAGTCAATTTCACTACAGCCTCTTTAGTAATATGGGACCGGACACAGTGAGCTGTATAAATCCAGCTCCAGTTTCCCCTCTAAAAGCAATCCTATTCTATATCTGTAAATGATTCCTCATCCTCTGTTGTTTCCCCACACGCTGCTAATCCATGCATGGTATCACCTTTAAAACATATCAGCAAAAGGTACAACCCCTTGACTAGCAGCTTCTTTGCTCTCTCCCAGCACCCTTCTCCTTGTCGAGATGATCTTATATCCCACGTTACAGTATAGGTTTGTGTCCACCTTACCACACCTCTAATCACACAGAAATGTCTAAGTAAATAAATCTTAACCTCATGCATCATAAGAGTAAGGCAGAAAAAAAGTGCAAAGCAATACTTTCTTTTTATTTCGGAATTATTTGATTGAATTGTGCCAAAAAGCAAACTGAATCTTTAACTGAGCACGGTGATGTGTGATGCTCAAAATGTTGGATTAGGTGATGGGAAGCACAACATTCACCTCGTCAAAGCAGCACAATGAACACACACAGAGCTCAGTCGCACAATAAGCACTAGGGGTGCTGCTGGATGATGTGTGAAGGACTGGGGTATAACAGGGTAGGCTGGGAACTTGTCCTCAAATGGGGCATTTCTAAGCATAGGTGCCACCAGAAAGCATCCTACTGGCTTGTGTAGCAGGCATACAGCTGGAGCTAGGGGAACTCTACTGTGAATCCATTAGTGTTAGATGCAAGCTTGGATAAGTCAATTCAGGCAAAGTGTAGGTAGTGCTACTACCTACAACCTTGGTTGTTATAGGGGTTTTCTTTTGTTTTCAAGTAGAGAAATGTAGTTTCTCCTTCTTGCCTTGAGAAAAGAGCCTCTAAGCATCTGCACTGTGTGCATCTCTTGATGGTTCAAGAAATTTTTTAAGGCTTTCCATGTTCCTCTTAGCTTTGCTCCTATTTATATCCATTTGAACCATCTCCTACCAATGCATCACACATTTTTATTTTCTACCCTAGCACCAGCTGCCAGGTCTTTATATATCTCTTTTGATTTTTTTTTCTCTGTACCCCAATCCTTCAGTCACCTTCACAAAGACCTTATCTTAATTTTAAAGTATTCTTCATATATGATATTTCCTCCTACTTCCTTAAAGAGATCTCACAGAAGAAAGTAACTGAAGGGTTGAGAGCAAGAAAGAGGAAGGACAGAAATTCAGAACCAATTGCACCCATGCAATTTTCTTTTGCACCTCAGAAGTGACAGGCCAGCCAAAGAAAATTGAAGCCTATGAGTCCTGATAGGTTTAGCTCCTCATTTTGCAGTTCACAGTCACCAGGACTTAGGGTCTGAGACAATTAAGACATATCTGTGCCGCTCACTGACCTTTTAGCCATAAATTCTTATAAGCTTTGCAATGGGGGAAGGATGCCCAGCACACCTTATTCTGGGTAGGATATAAGTCAGTTTTACAATACACGGGTGTACATGCCACATAACTGTAATTGAGCCAAAAATCTTTGGAGATGGATACAAAAATCCTTGAGAATACATCAGCATGTTTGAGGACTCCTACATGTGTAGAGGGAGCGTCCATGCCCTGTGGAAACCTAACCACCCCTGCTAGTGCTGCAGTCCCAGTTATTTGGAAGCCAAAGCCAACTGAGATACTGCTACCCCAGCTACTACCTACATCTACCTTTGCAGGACAGACCCAGCAACACTTGACTTCCATGAAGATCGCCACAGAGATAACAGAGGCAGAGGATTGAAAGAGTAAGTGAAATATTACTTTAGGTATAGGTTCTTTTTGTTCTCCACAGCAGTGAGCTTATCTTAGACAGGTTTGAGTTGTCAGAACTGCAGCCCAGAAAAACTATTTCTTGTCTTCTCGTGGCAAATACTAACTTCTTCTGTGCTCTTACAACCCCATACAACTTTTATAACCAGACACTGCCACAGCACTTGTGCCAAAATATGCCATTCTGAATGTGGCCTTTCACTCTCTGCATACAGTAGCTCTCTCAGGCAACTGCAAATGTTTATCAGCAGTTTTCTAATAAAGACATAGACACGGTCCTTTTAACGAAACTAATCTTCTCTAGCTGACGAATCGTTCTAATTTCAGCTGATTCGAGGGACCAGGCATATGTTGTTGAATCATGAAGACCAAATATTTATTTTGACCACTTCAAAAATACCTTCAAGGCTAACTCTTGTTTCCCCAGCTCTTTGTTAAACAATTGCAAATGAGAAACATTCGAAAAATCACAGCCTGTTTGTGCATAATTTGTACACTCCGTGCAGAAAGCACCATGTATCTCAGCTAAATCATTTGCAATGAATAATTCCACCATTTGGTACAGATGCAAAGCATTGGAAGTTTACAGAACATTATGGAAATGTATCTTCCGTCCTCAGGAGATGGGGGAATTTTAATTCCTGGCACTGAAGGCAGGCTTGAATGAGAATATGATTAAACTTTTATAACTGCTTGATGTTTTCTTGGCTCAATCAATACTCTTTTCAATAAGCCCTTGGCCTGTTTCGGAAGCACTGCCAATATTTGTTGTTGAGTAAATGTGGTTTTATTCTTCACTCCCACTGATCTGATCAACAGAATGACATTGATCACAATGAGCGCTGTGTTCAAACATTTTAAAACAACTTAATCTGTTCATGCAGGACAGAGGTTAGGTAGGAGGGCTGATTACAGCACATCTTTTAGTGGCTTCTGTTACAGGTGGACATGCTTTGATGCCACCTCCAGTGTAGCCGACTGCAATCATTCATTTGTGGAAGCTGGCAGGAACGGATGAGGTCATGAGCAATGGTTGCTTCCCTTCCTTCAAAGGAAGATGGGATGGGACACAACAGGCAGTCACGCATGCCTCAGGAAGACCGGCATCCTGGTGATAAATCCTGAGCCTTCCACACTGGCATGCGTGAAAGCACCCAGGGGAACTGGCTATGATTATTTAGATGTTAATGCTGTCAAGCAGGCTGATGTTAAACTAGAACTGAGGATGTGCTTACAGCCTATTCACCAATGTGCCACCAGCATGTGCAAAACCACGGGCAATTCACTGAGCTCTGTGCCTTGGGCTTTCTATCTCTCAAGCAAGATTAATAATTCTTGCCATGTTTTGTGAAACAGTTTGACATTTGTGCAAGAGGCATGATGTGACTGTTGAGTTGTGGCATTTGTTCAGCACATTGGTGACACTCAGTTCTTTGCTAATCCAAGCAGGAGCTACTTCTACAAAATGCTATAGAGAGTGAAGGACTTGGAGCAAAAGTTAATCCAGACAGTTTCAGCAGAGGCTGAGAACTGACTAAAGTGGTGAGTAGTGAAAGGGACAAGAATCACTCATTTCTTTTCAAGGAAATCCTCATCCTTTGTTTCAATGGTAGTACAATGCTATTAGGTCAGATTACTGAGGTCTGTGCCCTGAGTCCTCGATGCTTAAAAATTATACTTGTTCTCACTTCTCCATTCCCACATGTGATGGAAAAGAGCATTGACCATTTCAAGCTAATTGCTGTCTTAGTAGTTGCTTGTTCCTCTGTTCACAGACATGGTGGTTGAACTTGGGACCTGCCTTTATAAATGAGATTACAGTCAGACATATTTCAGTGACCAGAAGGCTTCAGAAATAACCAGGTTCTGTAGGTTGAGTCCCACCAACAGCCAAGCATCCACAGGCACCCCAGTGGGACAGGGGAGAGAACAGGAGGAGGAAATGTAAGGAAACTCAGGAGTCAAGATAAAGAAAGTTCAGTAGGTGAAAGAAAGAGGAAAAACAACCCTATGAAAATGAAGTGATACAAAGACAACGACTCACTACTTCCCACAAGAGAGGTCTCCAAGCAATGATCAGCACAGAAGGAAAAATCCCTCATTTTCTTCTTCCTCTACCATAGTTTTTATTGTTGAGCATAATGTTATATGGCATGGAATATCCCTTTGATCAATTCAGGTCAGCTGTCCTGCTGGGTCCCCCCCCCCAACTTCTTGCCAGATCCAGCCTACTCATACTTACTGGAGTGGGGGAGGAGCAGCACAGTGGGGAAAAAGAGAAAGTCTTGTGTTTGCAAGGACTGTTCAGCAATAGCCACATAATAAAAGTCTTACCATTTCATCCACAAATCCAAAAAACAACACCACAGGGCTGCTGTGAAGAGTTAGCTTCATCCCAGCCAAACCCAGTCTACTAGGCAAAAAAAAATTAAAATAGCAAAGTCCCATTCTGGCAGAGAACTGATTAGACTGGAACTAATAAAATTACTCAGAAACAAAATTACATATGCTATTGACAACTGGGGGCAGTACACAGCCTTCAGAAAACAAGTGATCCAGCAAGAACAGCCTTAGAGCCTACTCCAACATGCTTCCAGCAGGCCTGCACACTATTTTAAGAGAGGGAGCTAACTAATGTTACTCAACCCAGTACTGTGTTTGGGAGCTCAGTAAAGTATTTGGCTTGACAGGCAAGATTTTTGATGCCTTCCTGATGGCCAACTATGGCTGGTTTTTTGTTTTCTTTTCTTCTATGCTTTATATAAGCAGAGTTATGGGGTGGTTGGGTGTGTTTAATTATGATAAGGTTTGGAAACATCTGTCTGTTTAACAGACACTCATGCAGGGACTGCCTTATATGAGGAAACTAATTTATGACTTTGGATGGGGTTGTGACTAAGGAGGAGTAAAATACTGCTTCCTCTCCTACCTCTTGGAGAGCAGGGAAGGCAAGGCTCCTCGCAGAGGTGATGGTACACAGTGACTGCTGCAGCACCTGGCCTGTGCTGACTCATTTGCTGTGGTGTTTTCCTGGGATGCTCACACTTCCCTTTTACACAGCTCTTCTGTATGCCTGCAGCTACTACAGTGTTGTTGTACAGTCTCTGAATGTCTAATTGTATTCACTGATTTGACACAAGCTGAGCTGTGCAGGGCTTTCTGGAAAACAGCAGTTATTTTATGCTTTCATACTCTGTTGTACAAAGGGTGAGAGCAGCATGCAATCCAGAAGAAATATACTGAAGAGAGATGAGTTTGTCATTTCAATAGTCAATGTGATGTTTTGGCTGTATCTGAAGATCAACATTTACAGAGAATAGATGTGTAAATTGCTTTTTATATGGTTCTTCAGAGGTTGCTTTCAGAAAATTATTTATTATTCCAGATGCCTACATAGTCAAAGATATTGACTGACTGGAGAGAGTTCAGAGCAGAATAGTAAAGATGATTCAGATGTTCTGATTTATAAAAAAAAGTGATAAAAAGATTAAAAGGATAAAATACAGCTTGAGGTTGGATTAAGTAATGAGCTGGAGAGGACATAGCCCTCTCCAAATATGAATAAACACCATGAATAAAACAATTACATATGGCAGTAAACCACAGAGTAAACAATGGCACACACAACTCAGTCCCACAAATTATCTTCTACAAGTCATGGTAATCAAAGAATAGTTGAGGTTAAATCTACTGTCAGAGATTTCTCCACCTACTCAACAAAAGTGGTGAAGATGGACAGAACGGAGGACAAGCTTCTAGTACTACATAGGCACCAAAGAAGTTTTCTTCTTGAAATGTATGTGTTTCTGCACCATATTCTCTTATAAATGGCACCATATTCTCTTATAAATGGCACAGTGTTCATTGTTTACTTAGTCATAAGATTAAGAAGAGGGTGACAGTGTTCATACCACAGGAAATTTTCTGCTGACAGCAATGTGCCCTTGCCCAGTGGCAGAACAAGAGTAAGAATCTATCTAAGGGCAAAGACTCAGAAGTCTGACTGTGGGACCTGGACATTTTCATCTCTCCACTGGTACTATCCAAGACTCCTGCTTCCTCATGGCTCTTACAATCCAGTTTAGAAGCTCCATGCTTTACCAGGTGTTAGACGTTTATTTCAGGCTTTTGATTCTTTGGTATCTTGAGTTCACGTCCAGAGAAAATCTACACACTTTTCTCTAAGAGATTTCTTTTAATTTGGTGAGAAAACAGGGGTTTGGGCAAAAAGGCTTTGACAGAAATAACATGCAACTTCACAAAAGCATTACAACAGGTTACTGAAACTAGCAAGCATTCCTATAGTAAGGGAAACTTTGTCATAGCCAGCAAACACAAACTTAAGTGAAATACCCAGTAACTTAAGCGAAACACAGACAAGTTGCCCACAGGAGTAAAGGAAGAGAGATTAAGAGAAGGAAGAATAAAGAGCGAGAAAGAGAGGAGAGAAACATAATTACTATTACAAAGGTCACATCTCGACAGGTCAGGAGGGTAGAGGCCAAGAGGGATGGACATCTTCATAGACTCTGGCTATTGTGGCCACTCCCTCCAGACAGGAGCTTTGGCTCACTGCCACTCAGCTGTCCCCCCAGCCAAAGTGAGGGGTGCCACGGCCAATTAGAGGCTCCAGGGGGTGTGGTGTGGGTGGGTCACCAGGCAGCCTTATTGGCAGCTCAGCCAGATGGCTTTGCCTGCCATGTGCTCTGCATGGTTGCACCATGTTGGCCCCAGGCCTAAGCCTAGCCCTTCTACCCCCACAACCACACACACAGACAGCATGGTTTATTCAACCCATCAATCAAATAATCCTGTGAGATATGAATCTGGTCTCTGACAATGGCACATAGCACAATTACACCTTTACAACACAGTCATTTCCACTCAAATGAGGACTGCAAACTACTACTCCCAGTACTCAGCTTATTCATGACTTCAGAAATAGTTTAATGGTAAGTATCCTTATTGGAGCAGAATCTGAGACAAGGAATTTGCTTCAGGTGCTGCATCAACACAAGACAAATGGTAAGTCCCTGTTAATTTTCAATCTCAACAATTAAGCAAGGGATGACATGCAGCAGACACAAAAAGGACTGCAGAGGAATGTTAAGAAAAGATAGGCCATTCTGGTCACACAAGACAAATTAACAGCTGCTGCTTCCTATAGGGATGTGTAGGGACCTTACCTCAAGGTTTTAACAGTATAGCTCTTCCTTGTTTTCTTTCTTCTGCTTGTCTAAAGTTTGATGCACTACCTTGCTTTGCAGTCTACAGAAATGCACCCAAGCACTAGCTAATCTTTGTTGACTTTGTGGCTCCTAAGGTCATAGAGTTTGAGATTTTTTGGTTACATGTTATCAAATCTACCAGTTACTGCTGGTTTGGGATAGTCCTAATGCACAACTGCTGAATGTCACTCTCATTTTATCAAAGGAGTGGTAGAAGAAATTTTTTGCAATTGAGCGCTCCTGTCACTCTATTGAGGTGTAGCATGAATTCAAAACAGCCAAAAGTATCTCCTGGATAGATTTGCTGAAAGACTGATCTTCTACCAATAAAAGTGACATAACAGGTTGGTGATTACCTCAAATATAAAATGCATGGGTGGATACCTCTATTATTTCTAGTAAAAAAGTATATAGTAAGGAATTCAAAGACATTAAGGTTGTAGAATGAGTCCTAAGCCAGGAAATGTCAGAGAAAAGTGTTTAATCACATCCTATATGTGCATTGTATTTCAATCTTTAGTTATCAAAGCACTGCAAGGGGATCATAAACCACCACAATGAAGAGCATGATGACCCTGAACCCTGTGGTGAAAAAACCCAGAGACATTATGATGTGCTTTTTTTCCCCACAAGCAACTTAATGATGTGGTTTTTTCCATGCAATTAGCACTTCATTGAAAGAACTGAATAGTTAGTTACCCAATGCTTTCTTTTACCTTTCTTTAAGTGTGGGGCATCAGGTCTTTTTTCTTCACATTGTGTAAAGCTTGCCCTGAATATATATATACATAGACTTACCTGTCTACTAATAAAATTCTTACTACTATTTCAAACTATGCCAGTATCTCACTATGTTGAAAGTATCACAGAAATTATTTTTCCCATATTCAGGGGAGTAAAATTAGTAGCATATTTTACATATGGAAAAGGAAGGTTATAGGGAATCAGTTCAAACTACTAAGTGCCCACAATTTTGTCAAGTCAACTTGTGATACAGAAATTCTGATTTATTCAGGGTAGTTACACTTTATTTATTATTTTCAAATCTTAGGAAGTTTATATGAGTTTATAATATATTTTCCATATATTCAAGGCACATCTTCCATTAAAGTGAATATAAAGTGCTGAGAGCTTCTGCAAATCCACTGCCAGGTGGGTATTAATAAAATAAAGAATAGGCAATTAGGTGATCATCAGAGAGATTCTCGGAGTTTTTTTAGATGATTTATCCTGCATTCATCATGATGGGAGAAGAGTGACAAATACACGAGTGAGATCTAATTTGTCTGCTTGGAATTACCGCACTCATCTCTTCTTTTCCTGCAAGCTGAAATCAACACTTTGCTAATGTTCTGTCTGGCTTGCTCACCCCACACACACGTGATGTAACCACTGAACACAGGGGTTTGTGCAGTGGTGGCAGAAGAGTCATAAATTGAAAATGGGTAAGGCCTTAATGCAGAACCAGAAAAAGGGCAAGACCTAATAGAAATAAGGTAAGGCCTCAGTATACAACTTTGTCAGCTGTGAAAACTTCACAAAACACGTAAGAATGCTTTAAAATGGATGAACTGATGCATTTCTCTTTAGCTCTGTCATTTAAAAAATAACATTTACTACATCTGAATAAACAGCAAGTAGATTAATACAAAGCAGCTTTAGACCAGAAGGCATTATGAAAAACTTATCTCTGTCTCTATATTTGCAGAATGGCGAATGTCTTCAAAACGGGAGGTTACAGGGGACTTGATGCTCTAGTGACATTTTGTTGTTTTTAAAATCTTTATTTACAGAAAGGAAGAATATGTGGGAGGAACGGGATGATATCCACAGTATCAATGCTGGTGCTGGTTCCAGCACCCCTCACAGAATCTAGCCCCATGAGAGTATCATCCAAGCCCTTCTGTCAGGCTTGACTCCTCCTCAGTGGCCTCCAGCCTGGAACGCTACGGGACCAATTAGAGTGACTGGGACGGCCTTGACTCATGGCAACCATTTAACATTAAATTCCCCAGCCCCGAGTCCTCTGGCGGTCTCTGCCGAATCCGACAGGAAGACAACGCTCTGTACAGCTCTGCCTGGAGCTGCCCGGCCGGCGGCCCCAAGGCGCCCTGGCCGCAGGGAGCACCCTGACATCTGTTCCACGTGAAGTGGCCCATCCCATGTTTTTAACGCCCGCGCCAGGGCAGCACCCGCGGGTCGCTGCCCCCGCAGCCAATGGGAGCTGGCGCCAGCCGCCGTTGCCAGGTAGAACAGCGCCTGGGCGTCCAACCCGCGGCGAGCCCTGCGCCCACGGCCGGGAGCAGGGGGAGTGGTGGGCGGGCACTCGGCAGCTCCGGCAGCCAATCAGAATGAGGAAGGCCGCCCACGGTTGCGAGCAGCAGCCAATGAGAGGCGGCGAGCGGGGAGGCGGTGCGCGGTTTGAATTGGTGCGGCGCGGGCGGCCCGCGGGGCTCGAGCTGCTCCGTCCCGGCCCTGAGGGGAGCGGCCCCGCCATGGACCCGAACGTGGATGAGGAGCTGCAGGAGCAGCTGCGGCAGAGCAGTGCCCGCTTCATGGCCTCCATGAGTCGCATCCTGGAGCGGGTGAGCCGTTGGGCCCGGGAGGCCGGGGGCTCCGGGCGCCGCGCTGAGGCGGGCGGGGAGGCGGGGGCGACCCTGCCGCCTCGGCGGGGGCCGAAAGCAGCGGTGAAATGTGCGCCGTGCCGTGGCAGGAGGGGGCTGGCCAAGAGTCTGCTCCCGCAATGCATTCATAAAAGTGAAAACTGGGGCTGCCAGGCTTCAGTGAGCGAGCTGACCTGACAGTGCCCTTCGCCCCATTTCGCTGGCGCGAGGTGAGGTATTTTCAATGAAGCTACGAGAACTGGGAGACTCCCTCCAGGAATCCTCCTTGCTTCAGGGCCATTCTGTGTTAAAGGTGCGGGAATGTCACGCCTCCACGCAGAGACGCTTGTGTTTATCCAGGGGTGTGAGCTTCCCTGTTCGGGGAAACATTCTGGGATGGCACGTGGCCAGGTCTGGCTCTAGGATGTTTTCCTCGTCGCGTGTCAGATTGGATATTTTTACATGTCGTGAGCTGTAGCTCTGTGTCAAGAGCTGTGTTTCAACTACTACGCGCTAAGTTTGGAGGAAACTATAAGAGAGGAACTTAAACACTTTTGAGAAATCTCTGACGCCCTTTTTTGTCATTCCTGGCTATGCATGCACGCTTGAAAGGTACCTGTTTCTCCTAGGAATTATATAGTTCCAAATTGCCAACATCCGGCTATGGTCAATAAACCAGCACACCAGTAATTTCGAATTTGGACAAAACAAAATTGTCCTAAAAACAACTGTTATAATGCACGTTAAAACCATTGCTTTAATCATTTATTCTAACATTTAATGGTCCTTTTTATTTAGTATAATCATCCTTTTGAAGATGATTACCTTGTTTCCATGGAAACTCTCACTTATGATACACCTAACGGTAAGAACTTCTAAAAGCTTCAATATTTACATGCTGTGTATTTAGACTTACTAAAGCATGCAACTGTTGGCAGCTATAAGAACCTTTAAGTGCAACAGATACTGAGTTTTGTTCACTTAGGTAAGACATTTCCTATGTAAACTTTGGTACATGTGTATAAGAGTTTACTTTTATGTGCCATTTTAGTCCATTGCTTGCTCCGTTTTAGAAGAGAGTTGTTAGCAGAGTTCAGGATAAAAACAGTTAATGTTTGGGTGCCTTGTAAGAAGAAGAATCAAAATCGAGAAGACTGAGCGGAAGGAATGGAAATATTAGCAGGAGTTGATATGCATGAATGGATTCTATAGTTTTATCTCCACTTAATATTCTGAATATTGCTCTGACAGATTTCTGTTTTGCCAAAGGTCAGAGTGGTCTAGGAAGTTGGTGTCTTTAACTTTTCATTGAGTGCTCCCATGTGGCCAGCATAAATCTATACCACGTTGGGCCATCTCATATTTATCCAGTGTTTCACTAATGGCTGATCAATTAGAGAGAGGTAACACCTGTGGAAAACTTATTGTGAGAAAAGCTGTTTTCTAAAATATGTTGTTCAAGGTTTTAGTGGCACTTGTGACTTAAGATCTTGATGGCTTTACTGGGAAATTAAATGTTCTGCCAGTTTTTGTTATCACTGACATGGGGGTTATGATATGTAAATTGCCTTATTAATTCTTGCAGGGTAGGACTCACTGGGCATAAACAGGAAGTGCTAACAGTGCACCAAAGGCTTTTACAGACTGGGAAGCTTGCACTGGGAGAGGGAGGAAACATTCATAGAGTACTGTAAAAAACAGTTTTGGATTAGTAAAAGCTTGGTTATGCTTTTGGTTTAGTAACCTCTATTCAATATGGAATTAATATGAACCTCAGTCTTGTAAAACCTTCATTATGTCTTTAACTAAGCTCACATACCATGTAGTCTGCATTCATTAAATGAAGTCTAAAAAGTAAAAGTATTTGTCTGTAATGGTCTTTGAATTTTAGCTCAGTGTTTTCAGACTCAGCATGTGATTATTTTTTTTCCTTGCCTGACCTCACAATTAGCTTGAAGTTACCATGTTCTCTTGGTTTGTTTTCCTCTTAAGTTTTTATTTCTGCAATTGGAGGCTGTTCAGATTTGATAATGCTTTGTTACTCTGTCATATGTTCTTCTTAAATATTTATGTCTGTTACAGTGATATTTGGTATGGATGGTGCTAATATTGATATTTCTTGCTATTTCTAGGACCAAAAAAATGGGGGAATGTGTCAACCAAGAATATTAAAAAATGGAGAAGGGAAATACTTGAGGTATCTAATAATATAGACCTACTGTGCAGTCAAAACGTAGCACTATTTCTTTATATATAAAGATATATATTTTTATATATATTTTTTGGATTACATTCTAATCTTGCCATGCCATATAATATTTGTAAGCGGTGTTAATTAATGAGGTCAACATCTGCTTTATAACAGGGATTTAGGATAGTTTGGTTAAGATTTTCAGATGAGATAGACTAAAATAGATGACCATTTATCAGCAATTAGCACAACTAGTAAACCAGGACACTTTTTTTTTTTTTAATTGCTGCGTTTTGGGAACATGTACATTTGGATCTCATCAGAAGCTTGTCATTGACGTTAATACATTGAATCAATTTATCTTGGTTCAGGTAATCAGCTCTTCAACTTTACATTCTTTTTTGGTTTTTTCCCTGTAAAATAACACTAAAATAATTAAAGTATCTTTGCAGCCTCACCACTCACTGTGTCAGGCTAAAGGCTCTACCTCTGTAGTGTGCCTTGGTAGTTTACACTGAAGCTGTTCTGAACCCCACAGGGTAAGCGGACAAGGAGTGAAATTCAGTCTTAGGGAACAAGACTGGATTTAATGGAGATAAAAAAAGGGGCTGTATTTATGATTCCCCCTCCTTTCCACCCCTGGCAATACCTTATGCATAAACTGCTAAGCATTGCTACACAACTTGACTAGCTAAATACATTAAGGACTGCAAGAGAAATTCTCTGTCTTAGCCTCTTATGTGGGCCAAGGTTATGTTCTTGTTGATTTTAGCAGCAAGAATGTGGAGAAAAGTGAATGATCAGGCAAGCTTTACTCTGTATATGTGGGTTTTCTGGCAAGGCCATGGGAAACCTGAGGGAAATTGAATGGTTATTTAAGAAGTGTCTAGTTGTGGAATATACCAAAGTAAACAAAGGCAATGATTAAAAGAATTCTACTATTATAAGATTATTCTGATTTTTTTTTTCCTATTTCTAATTGCAGCATAATAGAAGAAGTCAAAGGAATGCAGGTAAAGGTTAAAAAAAGGTGCTATAAATCATCTTATCCAAAAAATCTTGACTTAATAGAAGACATTCTGGATTTATGCTAAACTCTTCAGGATATACTCACTGTTTTTTGTGGGGAAAACAACCCAATAAGTCAACAATACTTATGTTTGTAAGTGTTCAGAAATATAATTTAAAATGTTCAAGATGAGTAAATACATTACAATTGATGTTACTATCATAACAAGTTGATTAAAATAAACTCCCTTTATCAATTAATTAAAGAGCTTTTTATTGTACTTGTCAGTTTTGTCAGATGTTCATTGAATCTGACAATTCCAGCCCTGACTTTTGTACAAGTGGATAAATTGGAATGTTGTTAGCTCTTTGAAAATAACTAAATAAATAGGCATATTAAAAAAATAGTTATTAAAAGAATCTCATGAATTTGCATGATGAGCTATCAAAAATTTAGCAGATTATTCTGTATTTCCTGCAGGAAAAAGTAGAATATAGTTACTTTATTAGAGATCAAGTACCATGATGGAAGACAAAACAAACTACTCGACAAAGTGTAACTGTGATACTCTTGGCGAGGGGGTGGAGGGTTGGTGTGACGTGAACATTTTCTCTGTTCTGAAAAGGAGCTCTATGTTCCAATAAAATATATATTTCTCCTGGGATAAGTGATGGGGGGAAATTTTCATGTGTAATACAGTGAAGGTATGTTGGGCTTTATTTTCTTAAGGTTTTTGACGTGGGCTTTTTCGATGTTGCTTTATGACATTCATCTGAGAAACTTTTATACTGAACACCTGAGGACAAAACATGGCCTGGCGCCTCTCTCTGTGCAGTGTTCAGGTATAGCCTTTGAATCAACCTATGAAATTTAAACCAGCCTATGAACTTTAAATGTAGAGCTGGGAAATAAGGGTCTGGTACAAAAAGATTCAGATGGTCCAGACCTTTACTGCTAATCACCCCATTTGGCTGATGGGGCCGAACAGTACCAAAAAAACACTTGTCTATAATCTACAGTAAAGCTCAAAAAGAAGTTAGTCAGTTTTCTCAAAGATATGGTATTGGAAACCTTTTACAGGAAATATTTTGCTAATCTTTGTGTTTTGACCTAGATTCTGAATGAATGGTTTAGTTCTTAAATGAGGAATTTACTTAGAGTTCTTAAATGCTATGAAGGGTTGATCTAATTAATTTTAATTTATTGTGTTGCATTACAGATGAGGTAGAGAAGGGGAAAAATTGATAACACATTTTTTAAATAATCTGAGCAATGTCTTTGTTATTTAATTTTGGTTTTAAGTTATCTTAGGGGTTAAATATCTAGATATTGAAGTTGGGTGAATATAGCGTTAACAGCTTTTAAGAAAAAACCTTGCACTGATTTGTATTGATACATTTATATTTACATATATATGTAAATATATGCCATAAAAGATAGCATCTCACAGATTTTGTTCAGCTTAAGAAAACTATATCTTGCACTGACATTTTTAATTTGAAACACAAAAGTACACAAGGAAATACTTGAACTGGCTGATTGTGCTTGCTGCTAGCCTTAAAAAAATCCCAAAAAAACTCATGTACCAAAAAGCAAGAAAAAGCCTCCCATACTTCTGACTATGGATTATTAAAACTAATGTACAAATTTTCCTCTTCATGTTTTATACTCTTAGGTGGGCATAATAAGTACTTTCAATTAAGATACGTAAAGTTCTGCAATTAGTGTGAACATTAAGCAATCTTTGTAAGACCGAAAAACACATCAATGAATCCCTGCCCTTGGAATACAACTTGTGCTATTTTTTCCAACTCACAATTCTGAGTTTTGCTGGATCAAGTTTTACTATTTGGATTGAGTGTCCAGTACCCCCCACAAAGTTTTACTGATTAAAATGACAATCCTTTGAGTGGTGGTTTGGTTTTGGATTTTTTTCATATGGCAGTTCTTGATAAGGGAGGACCAGGTATGTTAAATTTCAACCTCCAAGAGCAGCAATATTTGTTATATATATGCCACTTAAAAGGCTTTCTTTCCTTGAAAAAATTTTTGAAACATAACACCCTCTGTGGTGTTTCAGACATCTTACTCAGTAAGGGGTTTCAACTGGACAATACTGTGTTATTCTAATTTCCTAGGTTCCCAATCCAGGTATGTTTGGAAAATGCATTATTCATCTTCTGAAATAATGCATTGCTAGTATATTCTAAAAGAAGCATTTCTGTAGTTTTCTGCAAAATAGTGAACAGACATTTCCAGAGAAGGTTACAGTCTGAAGGCAGAGCTTTTTAGTTAAATAATATGCTTCATGGATTTTATATGAGAGAGTAGTTTTATAGCACAGTTTCCTCCTGGTTGGAAAACTGTACTTAGAATAGTTATCAATGGTCTGTGTGCAAACTGAAGGGAAACAGTAGGAATTTTTTCCCAGGATTTGTCCTGTGCAAGGTTTTAGTTTATTTGTCTTCAGTAAATAGAGGAGAGGACACCCTTAATTTAAGTCTCAGATGGTACTGAGTACGGTTGACCCCAGGAAAGATGGTCTGAAAAATTTGGGCTAAAACTTAAAGTAAACTTCGTGTAATTTCATGCAAAGAAGTTCAAGTACTAGACTTATTTGTGAATAGTCAAGTACAGGAAGAGGAAATTTAGAAAGCTGGTTGTGCCAACTGAGAATATCACCCTGTTGTAAAAATAGCACACTCTGTGCTGGAAGATGTGCACAGGTGCATAGCATCTAAAAGACAGAAAATAAGTTGTCTACATAGTTCACATTGTTCAATAGCAATAAGGCATGTGGTGGAGTGCTTTGGTTTGTGTTTCATAGTATCCTGACTGTCTGGAGTGAGTCAGAAAAAGAAGCCAATTACTAGAGCCACTGGTGATAGGACCTAAATGGAGAGAAAAATAAAAGAACAAAAAATTAAAAAAAAAAAAAAAAAAAAAAAAAAGAACAAGAGAAGTTAAATATTATAAAAGCTTTTCAAAAGTAAACATAAGGAAGTCCCAAAATCCGTTTCTTGAAGATGGAGTTGCTCTTAAGAATGGATTAGACTTCTAGAGATACATTAGTTGTAGTTGTTCCTGCTTTAAAATGTAAGAAGCAACATCTTTAGGTTCCTTTCCTTAAGCCTTTGGAAAAGTGGAAATCTTCGGGTGTTTCCTTGGAACCCATTAAATAACACAAAGTGTTTGTATGAGTAAACAACACTTCTGTACCTGAGTTAGGCGTAAGTTTTCTCACCATGTGACTGAAAACAGTAAATAGCTTGTGATATTTGACATCAATGTATCTGGAAGCAGAAATGCAGAAAAAAAACAAGGATAACAAAATCTGCATGAAACTGAAACTTGCTTGATGACAGTCTCGAGTAGGTTAAACATACCTGCTAAAACAGGTGTATTATTTCTGTTATTTAAGTTCAAGTTTATCCCATGCATCCAATCATGAGAAGTCCCAGCTTCAGTACCTTCAGAGTCCTCTATTTGGAGGTACAGATCTTCTTTTTGGAGAAAGGTTAAATTTCTGTATACAGACTTGGGAAATTGTAGCTTGTTATAGATAAGGCTTTTTAACTCTATCAAAGCAGTTGTTACAAATAAAACTTTTTTTTGGCAACACTAAAACAGTTTTCAGTCTGAGTAATTTTAGTGTCATCAGTATCTAGCTCAGAGGCTAATTGTGAAATAACCTCATGTGGAAATCACATTTATTTGAAGATATCTTATCTGTGGGTCTAATGCTTTGGGTTTTATTTATATCCAGTTGACTTTTGATAGCTAAAGAAGAACAAAATGTTGATTTAAATGTAAAAAGGGGAGATCTTGGCCAAATTAGACGGTTCTTATTTTTCCTACTTCTTATGAAATAAATAGGGGGTAGGGGGAAACAACCCACAAAGATTGTGGATGGGTCTCTCTGTGCAGGAAGACAGACACAGCAATTTTAGAGGGCCCTGTTACCAAAAATTAAAAGATGCAATAAAGGTTTGGGGCTCTATCCTCAGGATTCAGAAATAGTCTTTTCCTTTTCAACATATGCCAAGGAAAATGCACAAAAAGTTTGCAATTGTCTTCCTTTTGTTCAAGTGATGCCCAGTGATGAAGGGGTAAATTTTATTTTCTGTGGTGCTTCAGAGTTTGAGAAGAAAGCGTGTAGTATGGTAGATGTACACCTGATCAGGATTAGTCTCCTGTATTTGGCCAAAAACTTGCTCTAACACTTGTCTATTCTTTGTTTCACTCCTATGCATGTTCTCTGTTGAATGTTTGTGCTAAATGTTTTTAAAAATAAAGTATATACAAATGAAGAAGTAATGAGTTCAGGTCACTGAGTACCTACCGAGTTGTGATAGAACTATTTTTTTTCTTCTCCTTCATGCTAAGAAACATCAAAGCGATGGATCAGTGATTTTGAAGGTGGACATTCATCAGTACATCAGGTATGGGCACCACATTACACATCTGCTTTTATGAAGTGCTCCCAGGCCAGGTTGAATGAGGCTTTGAGCAGCCTGGTCTGTTGGAAGGTTTCCCAGACCATCACAGAGGGGTTGGAACGAGATGATCTTTAAGGTCCCTTCCAACCCAAACCATTCCATGATTCTATGACAACCTCTTTGGGAAAATGTATTCATGTAGTCAAAACCTAAGAAATTAATCATGAGCAGGGGGTCTTGTACAATGATACCAACCATGCCTTTTAGCTGAATTCTACCCTTCCATTTATTTAAAGAGGGAGAGGGCAGTTGGATATAGGCTTTTAACCATCAAGTGTGTTTTTAGTTAGGCATTATGTGGGTCAAACTTTTTAAATTATTATTTGTAAAATATGTGTGGTCTAGAACAGCCTCTTTTGACTCCTTATTTTTTAAGGAGAATATATTCAGCATTTGAAGAGTGATATGGGCCATCTCACTGGGCACTCATGATTATTTGTTCTCTATAGGTAGTAGTTAAAATTGTCTCATTTTATTGGTGCCATTTTAACCCATTATAAATGAATTTTATGATTGCACTGGACAGAATAGATTTAGACTTTTTTAAAAGAAATTCTGAGGAACATGATGTCAGATGTAGATGGCAAGTATTTATGCATTTTATTTTATACCACTATCAAGACTTCTACAAAATAGAGCAAGAAAATTATTTGAAATATTATGTATAGATGGTTTGAAGTAGTCAGTTAAGCATAGTTTAAAGTAAGCAGTAAAGAAACTTTCCTTATCCACTGGAGCACAGAGAAAATCCCCAGTACATGCTAATTTGGTGATTAGAATTCATCTCTCAATTGTTTTTTGTGCTTGTCGGGTAATAGCTACTTCTTGCATTATTTATCTTAATAAAGAAGAGCTGGGAAGAAAACAGTCTTCCCCACTGACTACTGAGATAGGAGTCAAGGTAAATTTGTGTACAGATTTGTTGATAAAGATGGTGTCATTTGGACAATATTTGTGGAATATGACTGTATTTGTTTCACTACCACCCCCCTCCAAAAACCACTGAGCAAGTAGTGAGAGCAGAAAATTCTAGAGATTAGTTAATATGGCTTATGCTACCAGGTATTAAAATTCCTTTCGTTGTGCTTTTAAGGAATCTTCTGAGAACACTCAAATGGATACAACTGATATAGGTGAGTTTTTTAATTTACTATTTAGCTATCTTTTTCTTAACTTTTTTTGAAAAATATTGCAAATAACTTTTTCATCACTTTCTAATGTAGTAAAAATAATTTTAATACATGTTCTGTACCCTGTCAGAAAGTAGAGAATAGGAATAGCAAGAGCCTGAGGTACTGGTAGTACTGTGAAATCAATATACAGATTCCTCTAAAATTTCAGTTTTGAATCCCTGATATGTTGGAAAGTCAATGTGGAATATGTTCAACTGCCTTTTCTTGAAAAAGGAACAACGAAACAGAAATCTTGACCTTGGTGGCAACAGAAGTTTTATTAATAATTACAATTATACTTAAATACTAGTGATGGGATAAACACAGGTTTGCATTCAGTTGCAGCAATTCTTCATTAGTGTTTGTTATGGTTTCAGCATCAGTCTTGTGGCTTGTCTGCCAAGTTTTGGGTGGTTTTGACCTTGTATTCCCAAGTAATTGATTGTATTAACTAGTGGCAACAGACTTTGACTCTTTTTTAAATATTTAAAACTTGTATTACTCAACATCTTTTGATTCTTGTGCATATAAGCACTTACTATTTTTCATAAATTAAACTATGGCCAGGTGGTAGCTAGCAGTTAATGGCTGAAAGAGCAATTGCTGGTGTTTTCGGTACTTCATAAAAATATATAGCTGTCTCCAAGGCAGACAATTACTTCTCTATTGAGGATAAATAGAAAATAGCAATCTGAAATGTTTCCTCCTATCATTTGAGAGGATAATTTCAAATATCTATTTGAATGATAAAATAATTTCTGCAAATTTAGAAAATGTGACTTTGTATTTTCTCAACTTGCTCCGTGAAATATAGGGAAGAAATTTCAGAGGCATCTGTAGCTTGGCTTCTCTAAGTGAACTTTGTCCTTTGCACTCGTGGGATAAATGAGTGACGTGGCTCAGACTCTGGTATCTTCATAGCAGTGTTCAATAATATTATTATCCACTCCTCCTCCTTCTCTTGTGAATGTTCTAGGAAGAGACTGGAGAGGATTTTTAGAAACCTCGGTGAGTCCCAGCTATCTCCAAATACAGTAAGATGTAGAAATTAGATTCTCTAGAGATATGGGATTGGATTCCTCACATAGAAACGGAATTCACCCTGGTGTTTTGGGATTTTTTTGGGCGGTTTTGGTGGTTTTTTTGGTGTTTCTTGTTTGATGGTTGTGGGTTTTTTAATATGTAAAAGGTTAGCAATAGGGCATGCTAACTTAAGGAAAAAAGCATATCTTTAGCTGTTCTAGCTAAAATTTTAGTTTTGGGCAAGTTTTTTTCCATTTTTAATATTCATACAGAATACTTCACACTTTTCAGTGAAGGCATACTTTTTTCCCAACTATTATACAGTTGTGGGGTTTTTTTTGAAAGCCTATTAACAACAGGTAAAAATGTAATGAAGCAACTCTCACCTGTACCTGCAAGTATTACTCTGTCCTTAATAGGGAAAATTAGGGCTACGTTCTTTGCTTTCACAGGAAGCAGCATGGCAGAGTATAGTGATTTTTATCTCTGAACACTATCTTGTATCTATTAGGATATTATCACAGAAAAATGAATTTACTTGGAGAAAAGGGTAAACAAGTTACAACTTTTAGCTAACAATAGTGTTTGAGGGCATCTCTAAAGATGTCAAATTTGAGAGAGAGAAAAGTAGTTTTCACTTTTCCTCTCTGCTCTGCATTCGAAGTGCAAAGGTGTTCCCATATTTCCCCTTTGGCCTTTTAAAAACACTTCCAGATTCCCTGGAGAAGATATTTTGGAGGTTTTTTCCATTCTGTGCTGTGCCATGGCCCTCTGCAAATAAATGATGTTCCAGTGATTTGAAGTATGATTGACAGCACATTGAAGACATCCTAAAATTACCCTTTTGTGAGGATTCACACTTAGAATATTCAACTTGCATACTGATCAATTCACTCTAATACAGGCTTCTGTTCTAATAATTTGTCATTGGTGATGGAGTTAACCATTCCTTGGCACAGTGGCTGTTCCCTTATCTCCAGAACCTCCCATTTTTGTAGTGGTCTAGTCTGGTTCTCTTGGTGGACATTTAGGAAGCAATCTGACAGTTTTGTACCCAGTTCTACTGGAGGAAGAAGACTGAATGGCAGGAAGAGTCAGAGCTTTTACAACAGAAATTGGAGGTTGAAACCTCCCCCGATTAAAACATTACCATTCTTATTGCTTCCTCCACTACTGGCGCTTAGTAACTGATTTCCCATGAATAAAATGACCACAACTTTGACTTCCATTGGTCATGTGGGAAGAAACTGATAATCTGACAGGTATGGGTTTCAGTTCTAGTAATTCTTCTGGGGTCAGGTACACTGTCAAAGCCAACCCTCTGCTCAACATCTTCAGCAGAAGATGTGAAATAGTGTTGTCTCCCACAAAGGCAGCATTTCTTTCATATATATCTTTATCATAGCTTTATAGTACAGAGGTGGTGATTGCACTGACAGGAAACTGAAAGGGAAGGTGGGATGAGCTGGAAAAGATTTTCATTCTGGTTTTAGCAGTTTAAGGATAGTGTGACAAGGCAGTGATAGGTATCATAAGCAAGATTTTTTTCACTCATGGTTTTCCTTTTCAGGGTTATTCTCCTCTCCTTTTTCCCCTCTCTGTAGTGAACCCAGGGAGATTCAGAAATCAAGGCTTACAACACAGTCACGTGTTTTATGATCATGGAAGACTGTGACTTTAGCTAATGATGAATTGGAAAGTCTGGCTATATCTAACAAAAAAAATTTTGCTGCATTTCATTCACAAAAATACACATAGACTACCTAAAAATTGAACTTAAATATTGTGACTTGCTTTTTCATGTTCTTAGGTCTTATTTCTCCTTTTGTCAGTTCTAAGGCAGGCTTGATGAAAAGTAACTAATAAAATGAAATGTGGTAGAAGGTCCTTGCTATCTTTGTTGGGATATTTAGGAACGTAATGGGAATTATACATTAATGAATAGTGAATCTTGAAGACCAAGAAAATAAAGAGCTTTGAAAATTTTTACTCTCAGAAATAATTAACATAAATCTTGAAGAAGTGGTAAGAAACAATTTATCTTCACTCTTCTTTGTTCCCCTCGAGACATTTATGAACCCATAAACTATGCTTTTCGATTGGACTTGAAATGGAAATGTAATAGAGCTAAAAAGTTTTAGTGTAGAAAATCATTTTCTAAAATGAAACTAGTGTAGTCAATAACCTGTCTGTGTTTAAAACTTTCTTTTTTGGTTTTGAGTGCAACTATATTTAATATTTATCTTCAAACTCTAGATGAAACAAGTGATGTCGAAATGGTTTCAGTAAGAAGAAAATTTGAAGATGTTCACCTCCAGGTAAAAGTTTCTGGTGTCTAATGTAATGGAGCAATTTTGTGTTCAGTAGAAATTATTAATTATTTGAATAGCTTACACATGCCTGATGAGTTGTAGTCAGCAGAAGACTCTATGTAGTCTGCATCTTGATACATGTTTTTAATAACTATAGCAAATGAGAGGTTCAATATAAATAATGTCATAAAGACAGTATGAAGTAATATTATTGTCTTGATAATATTAGTATGCCAGCAAAAACGACACATTGTATTGTAACAGACAGCCCTGAGAAGGGCTGTTATAGGTAAGGAAGAACAGTGACTGGCTGAAGCGTAAAGTGGAAACACTTATAAAAAACTATGATCATTCACCTGAGAGTCTAACAAAAGTAGGTAACATGATTTAAAACAACAAGTAAATCTGAAATAATGGGTGATACAACAAAAGCAGACAGGAATCTTCTGCTGTTGCTTCCCAAACTAGTCTGTGGGTATCAAGACTACCCAGAGTATTTATACTGATGAAGAAAAGTATAACACAGGCTTTGTGTGTGCAGCCATTCTAATCCTGTGTTCTGCTTGCTCAAATACCATTACTAAAAATGGATTTACTTTCCTTACTTGTTTAGCATAGTGCTAGTGTCACGTCTCTGATAACAGCTAATACAAACTGCTGCAGAAGGCAGGAATTTCATTAAGGAGTTGCTGTTTCTCATGAAATACTCTTAGATTTTACATAGACCCTAATTTGTATGTGAATTCTCATGGGGAGTTAAGAATACATGTAAAGACTTGTAGCCATCATTACCAATGTTTTCTAATTTCTTTCCCTCTTTTTTTTTGTTTTATATGAGTGTTTTGTTTGCTTCTATCTGCAGATCTTCAGAGTCAATGTGTGCTTTTCCTTCTTGGGATTTTTTTTTTTTTTTTTTTTTTTTTTACTTTAAAGTTATAAATTAAAAATAAGTTTATGCTTGTTGGATATCCTCATCTGAATAACAGTAGTTTGCAGCAAATCTGTGTAATGCATTTGGGTTTGTCAGTGCCTATAATTTCTATGTGTCTTAATTTTTTTTTTTTTAATTTTCCTCTAAGAATCTGAATGTAGACGATGGAAAAATTCAAGACAAAGTCAAAGTTCCAGTGGATGTGATAGTACAAGACGATGCTAGAAAAATTCCCAAATGGATTGAGGTAACATATTTCTCCTATTCTAAGTCACGTGTCCTTAAAATCGGGAGCAAAACAACTCATTAGGCTAATTTAGTAGAGATAAGATAAGAGAGCGGGTCTTTGATGAAGGTCTTCTGGTGCAAGCAGTACAGAAAATGTGTGCCCCCATGTCCAGGGGTTCCACAATTTATAGTCCGATCCGAGAACCAACTGCCCCCAGATCTGGAAATTGAGTTGGAGGTCCTAAAACCCCTTTTCTTCCTCATCTTCATTTTCATCACAGCAAGGACTGTCTTTGGAGCTTCTCCAAGAAGCTTGAAGGTTGCTTTGGTTATTGATGGTATCTTGTTGTTCAGGCCTGGGGTGCAAATGTTCTTAAAGGGACTGTGTTTACTATAGTCCTGACTTGAAACGAGCCTATACAAGCATAAAGAATTTAGAAAACTCGATATGAAATGGGGGAATAGGGTTTGGGAAGTGTTAACTACTATGCTAAAGTGTGAGAGACTACTCAGCTACACTAATATCTACAAAAAGCCAAAAATTCAAAGACATCAATTATTAGATAAATAGCAGCTTGCAACAAATCTGTGTAATACATTTGGGTTTGTCAGTGCCTATAATTTTTATGTGTTTTAATTTTTTTTTTGCTTTTCTCTTAAGGTTCCGAATGTAGACGATGAAAGAATTCAAGAGAAAGTCAAAGTTCCAGTGGATGTGATAGTTCAAGATGATGCTAGAAAAATTCCCAGATGGATTGAGGTAACATTTAATAGAATCTCCTATTCTAAATTATTAGCTAATTAGAATAAAATAAGAACTCTAACTGGGTAGCACAATGAATTCTAACAGAACTTCTCCGCAGTTTCATCACTGTTGCTCTCCTGCTTGCTGTCTGTGTAAATATTATAGTATCTCAGTTTTCTGACAGGAATGATTCATAAGAAACAGAACAAACAATTTACAAATACATTTTTATTTTTTTTACTTTTATACTTTGGTTTTGAACCCTGATATGCAGGTCAATTTTTGATCAGTAAGTTTTTTGAGAAGTCCAAATTTGAACTTTGTAAAGAAAAAAAGTTTTAGCTTTGTTTTGGTTTTGGGGATGAGGGGGACTGGAGGTGAAGTGTTATATTACATGGTACAGCTTCTATTTTCTACTGGAGTTGCCAGAGATGTATAGATGATCCAGGTGTGTATATATATACATATATATATGTGTCCGTGTATGAATTTTCATATTTAGGAAAGGGGTTAATATATTATGCATAATGTATAAGTTGCAAAAAATAGCTTTCCAAGGTTAAACTTGTAATTCTTAACAATTCTTACTGAAGTCTCAGACTAGATATTTTCCCCTTTTTCTGAATTTAGCTAAGCCCCTTAGGACCATAACTGTACAGGACCTATTATAGCAAGGAGAGATGAGAGGGAGTCACAAGTAGGGTTTTGATGTTGCCTTGAACATGCAAACAATTCAGAATATGAGATTGTGTCTTTTCCTTTGTTTGTTTTTCAGGTAACACCTCAATGTTTGCCGAAAAGTTTTCATTTAACTTCGCCTGTGCAAGAACTGATTGGTACAACTAAATCTTTTGTCTCTTGGTCAAATATATTAGTTACAAAATGTGGTCTTATTAAAATTTATTAGAAAAAAATATTTTATTTCTTGTAAACAAAGAAGCATTATTTATCCAACGGAAAATTCAATAGGTTGGATTTTGAAGGGAAGTTAGACATGATTTTACTTGGGGCAAAATGTATTTGAAAAATAGAAAATAAACAATTTGTATACATAAATCCAGTTTTTCTTAAATAGCCCCAGGAAAAAAAATATGTAGTTAAAATATTCAGCAATATTTAGACCTTTGAAATGAAAGCATGATTTTTTAGTTCTCCTTATTTTAAATTCAAGGAATGTAATAGAATGGCTTTGGGTGTGCTGGTAACTCGTACTTAAAGTGGTACTTAGCTAGTAAACTTGCTGCAGAAGCTTTCCAGGCTTGATGCAAACCTAAGGTAGAGTTTCAATGTAAATATTTCAACTAACAACTACAAAAAGCATTACTTTCATCATGGTTTACGGCTAGTAAAGCTGCAATGGTACTAGCCAAGTACAAAGCTTTCAAGTAACATGGAAACAGACGAACAAAACCTGTTGGATTAGGCTGTTTCTCCTGGTCAGAAATCACAAAGGGCATAGAGAAGTCTTCCTCTACAACTAAAATTTTTTTTATATCTGTACATTATGCTACTTTAAAATACTGGGTTCCTTTTCCAACACATTAAATTTCTGTCCTCTACAGTTTGTGAATTGCATATGGTTAGGAAAGTATTAATTTTTTTCCTAAGGGATTGTATGTTGATTATCCATTTAGCCTTGAAGTAAAGCTTAATGAAATATGCTATTACAGTAAGACTATCTGTAGCATCTGCCATTGTTTCTGTCATACAATACATCACTGGATGTGCCCTAATAGGTGTGGAACTTTTTCCTTCTTCTGGTTTCATTTCTTTAATCATTTGGCTTTGTTTTTTAAATAGGCAATCAAGCTGCTGTTTGCAGGAGGACACTGGAGTTGTCAGAGGAATGTTCTTCATCCAGATTTCCACAGTTGCAGTACCCTGGTTTTCCTGTTCCATCAAATAGCAACACAACATCCACGCTCCAGCTTTCTACAGAACTGAATACAACTTGCTGTGACAGTATGTTTGAAGAATGCCAGTCTGCCTGCGGGGGGTGGTCCTTGAGCAATAAAACTCTTGCAGACTTGTATCCAGTGTTGTTGGAGACATTCACAAAGCTCATGACAAAGCACTCTCAGAGAAAAGTATTAAAATACATATTTGGGTGCTTAAGGTCCAAAAGATGTCATTCTAAAAGACCAAAGATCAATGTCACTGCAGACAAAATAAGAGGGTTCAGACCTTTTAAACTAAAGAAAGGACTACACAGCATATGCAGCAGTAGAAGTGAAGACAATCAGAATCCAACCTTCGGAAATGAGAGCAGAGAATTTTGTTATGACAATTGTCTTATTAATAATTCATCTGCTCTGGTACCTTATACTGATGCAAATGAATTCAAAATGGACTACTCTGACTCAAGTGTAGAACATCACGTGATATCTGGAAAAGGCCAAAAAGTCTCCACACAGACTGTTTTTCCTACTGTTATGGCTAAAATGGGAGAGACATTTCTAGCTGAAGATGAGTTGCAGACCACAGCCTCACTGAAGAGTTCAGAATGCAAAGAAAGTGAAAACTTGGCTTACAGATCTTCTTCAGAATACAGTTTTGTAACACCTATTGCTGGTTCAGACTCAACAGTACTTCATCTTGTAAAAGAGAGTAAGACTCAGAAAACTGACTTTTCTTGTGCTACCTTGGACTTGTGTTCGTCTGCTTGCAGTTCCTATGGCAATAATAACACTTCTTCACCTGTCACAAGCTATTCTTCTGAGAGAGCATCTAATACTTTGCTTATAAATCCTGAAAAAATAATTTCTGAAGGACAATTTTCTTTCCAGCGCAAACATTCATATTCCTCATCGTTTATGAAGCAGAGTCCTTCAAAGATGCCCCAGAAATACGAAGATGCATTTGAAAAACTCTACTACAAAGTGTGTTCTGAAGAAATCCAAAAGTCTTTGGTATTGAGACGACCTCTTTCAAATTCACAGAACCTTGAAGAGAAAGGAAGATTAGTGAAAAGTAATCTAAGTGATTTTGTGAGGCCCAGAACACAGTACGATAGAGAATTTGACAGGATCTATGAGCAGCTGTGTAGTGAGCCTCTTCCAAAACTTCCTGGGTTTCAGAGAGCTTCAAATTTAAGGAAATATGAAGGAATAAAGATGTCTGAAACTGTAAATGCTCTTGTTAACTCACCTGTTCGCACTTTATCTGCAATTCCCAGAGTTAAAAGATTAGGAAATTTTCAAAACGATCTTCCTTGTTCACCAGTAAAGCGACTGAAACACATACCAGAACGTTATTTCTTTTCAACAAAATGTCAAGAGACTTCTCACAGAAAAAAGCTTAATCTTCAGACAGTTGGCATGGATTTTTTGAGCACATACAATGGCAGCAACCCCGGCTCTTTTGAAGATCACAACTGTCAGAGTCAGGTACTTAAGGACCTTGTAACAACAACAAAAAAAAATGATTGTGCACTCCTAGATATTTGGAGAAGGGCTTAAAAATGGATTAGAGCTGCAAGCTGTTTGAACTACTGATAGCATGCTTCTGGTGCTGTTTGGTCAGCAGGGATATTTATTCACTGAAATATCAGTTGTATCAGGTCTCCTGGATTGTGAGAGGAAGCTCATTATACTTAATAACCTTGAAAATTATTATAAAAGGCTCAGTGAAAGATTTTGTTACATTAGAATAGACAATGTCACTGGTTAAAATAAGCTCAATTAACAACCCTGTTGATTGAGGTGTTGTCCTTCTGAAATGATGACATTTTATTAATTTTATGGATGGACAAGATGAGGCAAACAAATTAGGCTTTACTGGGTTTTGCTGGAATCATTAGACTTGTTGATTCAAATATTAAATCAGACCCTTATTTCCAAGTTCACAGTAATTTCTTCTGAGGCAAGCTGTGAGATAATATGCGTTTTTTCATCAATGTTATCTGTTGATGCTTTATTTTCAGCACTCAGGATTTCGTGATTCTTCAGATAAAACTTCTCTTGATATTCCTGGTACTTCCCTGCAAGGTTAGTTTTAGACACTTTGTGTCTAAGCACTTCCTCAAATGGTAAATCTACAGAGCTCAATAGACAACTCTCTAGGTGACAGCTCTCCTTCCGTAGTAGTAATTGGATATGCTTCTTTCTTTCATTAAGGAATCTATACACAGAAGGGTTTTCTGAATCACATGTTCTTTAAGAAGCTTTACATTAAATGGGACTTTTCCTACTAAAGTTTCTTACTATCCACTCGTTTTCTCTCTTGCTGTTTTGTATTTTATTTAAAGTTCACTGTTATGTTCTGTATCTATGTTCTGCAGGAAAGTAGTAGTTTGTTAATCCTACACTTGAATAACCAAATGCTTTTGTTTTGTTTCTTCAGATTTACAAAAACTTGGGATTGAGTTGTTGCATGGCTACTGTCATGCTTTCTTAGATCAATTAGATTATTAATCTGGATATAGACTTTTGCCAGTTCAGGACAGTAGAATTTTATTATTAAAACAAAACCAGAAAATCTGCATCGGTGTAAAATTTTAAATGCTAATATTTTGGTTTTTGTTTCAAAAACTGATTTTGGTTAATGTAAGTATGTAACACAGTCTTAAATTTTGTACTGCCAAGTAAAATCACCAATATTTATTTTACATGCTTGTTTTTTATTAACCTTGTCATCAAGATAACAACTAATATGTAAAGGAATATACAGGAGGTGACTTGAAATATTGTCAGCTGGCGCACAAGTAGAAAATGGCAGATGAAATATAATTGTTTGCATGGTTCTTGCTTGGTTGAATTTTCATTACTGATAAATTGTAAAGAATTTGATTATTTGAGGTTAACTTATCCCATATGTCTTATTTTGCTTTCCTTAACTTTTAACTCGTATCTGATGTATTAATATTTTTATATCAAGAGTTCCTTATATATTTTTGTATTGATGACAAATTATAAGCATTTTGAAGAAACCTAACTTACACTTAAATATATTCAGTCTTTTAAAATGTATTTGAAATTGTTTTGCCAGGACCTTTTGCACGGGACTATTTTTATAGGGAAATTTGCTTATTGAAGTATGCCAATGAAGTATTTCTAGTGTTTGATTAGACTAATATTTTAACAACATACTGTAGTGTTCACGCTGCTCAGGATTGTTCTTGCCCTTTTCACACCACTGTTCTTCATCACCAGAAGCTGGGATTGACTATGCCCACTCTGGTTGGCCCAGGACAGTGACGGTTTGCAGCTCTCCCAGAAACGTGCAGATGTTTCACCAAAGGTAAGAGCTTCTTGGAAAAAAAAAAAAGAGATTTCAAAATTAATTCTTGCTGCTTGTCTTCTGTAGAAAAGGTATGGAGCTTTCATGCGTGCTTCTAGAATGAAAATCAGTATGAGAGAGCCCAATCTAAGCTGCAGACTTGGACATTAAAGGGCAGATGACTGTGGGCCAAACCAGCCAGACTGCAGCGTGGATAGCCAGCAAACACAAGTGGCCTAACTTAGTAGCTACTGTAGTCCTTATTTTGTGTTCAGTGTGGAGACATTTATTATTTTAGATACACTAAAGAATTGTTTTGATTGTGGCTGTGTGTTTGAGCTAACAAGTCCTCTCAGATCTGTAGACTGTGGAGAGTGCAGTATATTGCCATTTAAAAGGACTTTCAAAAGTTAACCTCTGTGCAGTTGAGCATCATTACCTGCATTTTGGCTCAGTATACAAGCAATAGCTCTGCTTGGAAGATATCAGAGATCCTCTCCTCCTGCTGGTATCACTACTGGTAATGTGTTTAGATCTCTGAAAGGAGAACAATTCACAAAATACTAGCCTACTACATCTGTTTTTCTTACAACTACTTTTATGGAGAACTTAACCAGAAAAGAGGCTTCATGATTTAAAGAAAAAAGTTTCAGTTTATGCCAAGATGGAATTAAAACTTAGAGGCCTGTATTAAAAATGCGTACCGTATTGATAAAGGTTATATTTGGGTTATTTTTGATATAATGGAAGATGGGAGACAAGCTGATGAGTATACACCAATGTTTCTGTGATGTTGAGTATGTCCACTTAGCTGAATAAAGTTCTGCTCAGTTCTTGGGTTTCCTTTT
This sequence comes from Myiozetetes cayanensis, assembly GCF_022539395.1. Classification (NCBI taxonomy): domain Eukaryota; kingdom Metazoa; phylum Chordata; class Aves; order Passeriformes; family Tyrannidae; genus Myiozetetes; species Myiozetetes cayanensis. The sequence continues at coordinate 17,086,825 of NW_026087742.1, forward strand.
GGTTTTCCTCACTACTTTTTCCAGCCTCCATACAAAACAGCCATTCCTATAAGATTAATTATTGTTCTAAAGGAAATGGTTTTTCTTTCCTTAATGCATGTAAGTAGAGAAATCAAGATTCCACAGAGTGTTTTCTTGCCAAGCCATCTGGAATAAAATCTATTTCTTTGTTCCTTAATTACGCAAATACATGTTTGCTGATTTGTAGCCAACACGGACTGTCAGCTGGCAAGTTTCCTTAGCTTGTGGTGTGATATTTTTAGCTTTCTGTGTTTCCCAGCATTGAAGCTCTTCTTTAATGGCTTCAGATCCCTCAGAAGTTTTATGCCAAAGAGATGTGGCGAAATACTGTATGTTGTAATAAATGGTTCTGAAATGAAAAAATATTGTCATTCTGTCTGGAACTAGATTGCCTTTATCTAGGTGATTATGAAATAGATATTTCTGATAAAGAAATGTTCGTAACTAATGAACTTTTCTTCAGCTCTGTATGAAGGCTGTCCTACAGCTGCACTGCTATACTTAATTGTCAGTTGTAAACAAAATTAGTTTAAAATAGATGACAGATAAAATTTATGCAATTTCTTAAGTAATATGCAAGGAAATAATTGTCTTCTCACTTGTGTTTTTAATTTTTAGCTATCTTTGAATGCATTCAAAGATTGCATCTTGAAACTTAATAAATGTATATATAACTTAGGTTGATGTAGAAGCACTACTGAGACTTTAAAATGGCATAGCATGAAGAGCTTTCTCTCTGAAAGCACATAGGATTTCAGACAAGGAGTCCTGCTGCTGTTCACAGTTCAGATGTTCAGCTATTTTGCTTTGGCAATTTGTTTCGATTTCATTCTGTTCACTGGAATTTCAGCAAAACATAGTATTTTTGTGTAATTTACTCTATCATCTAAACAGGTTATTGTTGGGTTTTTTTCCATAGGGTATACAGAAAACTAAGCTACACTGATGGAAAAGACCAAAATCCTAGCACTCCCTTTGACTTCCAGGGCAAAACTCATCAAGGAGCATTCGTAGACTGCTAAAGATACAACATAGTTTTATAAATGTTGTGCTTTACCTGGCTTTCTTTCTTCTTCCAAGAATCAAGGATGTTTGTAATACACAACTAATTCTTATCTATACTTCCTTGCACTATAATTCTTCAAGGAACGGGTTTGTCCCTTTTGACAGGGATTTCTTTCTCAATTTATGGCTAAGTTGGAATTGTGTATTTAAGTGCTTATAATAACGGAATGTTATCTATATTATCTTTTATCTGCTAATTAGATTTGATTCTTAATGAGTTAATAATAAGGAACACACTCATTCACCTAAATTCCTGCCTATTCATGCTTTCTCTGTGTATCAGTATACACCCAAATTCAGTGTTATATGCTACTATTTTTGTCTGTTCTGCCATATTAATGTTAAAATTCTATAAGAAGCTCACTAAAGCTGATTGTTCAATTAAATTTTATAAATTTTACTGGATTTGATAAAGTTATGTTCCGTGTTCTGACACAATTTATATTCTAAATAAAAAATTATTCTGAACAAATAGCTGCTTTCAACACTTTTGTTTCAGATATGGGAATTCTGAGAAGGAGTTTGTATACAGCAAATACCTGAGAATGATGTGTTGGGGTCCCACTGGTTTTCATTGCTGTGGCCTTTCTAGGCAAGGGGATTGTGCTAGTGGTGTCAGGTCAAGTATTCTCTTTTATCAGCATTGCCCCTTGTCAGCTTTCTGAGCTCCAGAAAAGGAAAAAATGGGTTTTCTTTGGCTTTATTTTTGGGCACACAGTAGTGTTTTGTGTTATCTTAGCTCTTAAAATCAAAATCCTGTTATCTTAAATACTGTTCTTGAATAGGACAAGAAGCTAGCTTCAGTGAGGTTTTCTCTGCAGAAAGAACAGAAAGAACTTCTGCACTGTGCATACATATTCTACATTCCCTCATAATTTGTATGTTATGTTTCCTTCAACAACAGCAACAAAATATTTTCTTTTAGAAATGCTTTTGGGGCTCATTTTTCTTCCTGTTCAGACATGGATGTGCTGTAGGAAATATGCTTTATACCCTACCTTCTCCTTGTAATAGTCGAGGCAATTCTTTCCCAGTATTTCTTGATACACCAGCACTGAGAGATTGTATAATGTATTAATGTTCTAAAGTAACTTAGAGGTTAACTGGAATTGGGTTTTGGACATGATCTGACTCTAGATACGAATTCTACCCAGCAACTTTAATGAAGGCTCACCCAGGTAAGAAGGTAAGCTTGTTTATATAACATATATAGGGTATAAACCTAGACCTAGCACCTCCTTTTCTTATTTTGTTGTAATTAGTTGAAACTTGCTTTATACATAAAGAATTTTACTAGTATCTGATAGTTTATGCAGGTCTTTCTCTAATGGATTGAAGATGGAGCAATATATTGAACATGCTCTTTCATTTAAGAATTCAGTAGTCATTTGAAAAAGTATCCCAAAAGTCATTTAAAAAAATTAGGTCATTCAGTTGCTTACTTAAGCAGATGCAGGTTAAAGAGCTGGAGAAATAAAGCTAAATCTGAACGTGGCAACATTAAAAGTGCCTTGGAAAGAGTTGATAAGCCACTAAAGATGATCCTGAAGGAGAGTGTCTGCACACAACAGTCAGTCATTTAATGGAAGCAGTGATTAAATGTGGAGAGGAAGGATATATTGGAGAATATTTACAAGAATGCCCTGCTCTGTTAACAAGGTACATTGCAAGGGAAAGCAGCTGATGAAAATTGCTGGACTAAACAATGAAGTCTGAGACAGAGGAAACTAGATTTACCTAAATCCCATGAGGTGAACTTACTGCTACAATTACACTCAATGAGACAAGTGTGTACTTCATTTCTGTTAAACTGATGATCAGATTGAAATGGCAGGTTGAATTTAGTTAACTCGTGCAAGTTCTTTAACTTGTGAATTTAGAACAAAGGCATAATCAAAAGTTGCAACTCACTGATGCATTAAAACACTTTATGTGAATATTTTGATATTATTGTTATTCAGACTATTTCGATGTGAGTCTAAGCAAGTGTATTTTGAGATTTATTACTTATTTAGTTCCTACTATGGAACAAAATATAACTCCTTCCAGTCTAATCAAATTAAGTGAGTGCTTCAAGCACTGATGTTTAGCTTTAGATATCTGGCTTTGCATCTGGTCTTCCTTCTTTACCCCTGTAGGGCCTTAGGGCCATTGTTTAACATGGTTCTTCATTAAATTGGTTTTTGTAGATTCTTCAACAATATTTGTCTCTGCCTATCCAGTGATGGGTGGGCTAAGACTGTGATAACACAGTTACTTTCATTCCAAGTCTGCCTTGTTTCTGGGATGTAACGGCCAAGCATACTGAGTTGATTTCTGCACACAAAAGCAAGTGCTAGCACAAGACAGTCAGTGACACTGGGGCAGCTTTGGCTGCAGGGCTTGGCCCCTTCCTTTTGGTCTTGCATAGAAGTTACAGCTTGTTGTGTAAGATCATTAACTATGAACAAAACTAAATGTTAACCAGGTTGTTAGAGAACTATTTCTTTTATATTGATTTTTTTTCCTTTATACTGATTTTCTTTTCATAAATTTGTCTCATGGCTGGATGTGTCCATCCACTTCTGCTTTTAGGTGTTAGCTCTCTGTACTTTGGGCCTTTTGTTTGTTTTCAGGATCTGAAACACTTGCAGAGTTCCGTAGTGTGCTTGAGAGCTGGAAGCTCCTTGACACTGTGCTCTGTGTGGATTTTTAAGGCACTAGTGTCCTTTATCTTTGAAAAGGAAGACTTGTCTGACAGCTAGAGGTAGGCATATTACATCAACATGCCTTGATGTTTTCTGCTACAACTACTTAATGACTCCTAGAATATAAAAAGAGATCCCCACTCCATAAAACTTACCATTTAATGAGTTTAAAGTCTTAAGATGAATGTGCACACAGTAAGTGAATTGTTTGGGGAAATGAAAAGCTCTCTCTGCTTTTGTAAAATAGCAAGAATTGCAATGAAAAACCCAATAGGAATGTAAACATAACATAGAGTATTAGAAGGAAGAAATCCTTACTAGGAGATTTATTGTTACAGGTAATTTGATAATATCTTTGTGGACTCTTGAAAAAGGTTGGATACAATATTGCATTTAGTAGAGGAGTAGAGATTCCAGGACTAGCTGTGGTATTGCTAAAGGAAACCGAAGATATATAAAGATACCGTTAAATCTTGTGAGATGTACAATTTCTACTTTAAACAATCTGTTAAATTATTCTCCAGTTATCTTTAGTTAGATTGTGTTATTACCATAAACCAGTCACAGCAGGAAAGTACATGGTGTGGAACAGCAGGTGAGTTTTTAACTGGTAAAACAACTAAATAACCAAGTGTGCCAGTATGAAAAAAAAATTTTCTTTTGAAAGCATTGACAGAAACCTATATAGAAGAGTTGTCCTCTGCTACAGCTCTACAGACAATCAGTGGGTCTTTTGGGACTGTTTGAAAGCTGATGGTTGTTTAAAACACAGGATTAATTTTTACTGGGATCAATACCACAGGAATGCTGAAACACCAGATTCCACAATTCTTTCAAATTGTCCTCAGGAAGGCAGATCCTTCAAAGTGGCAGTCTGGACCTATATCTTTTTCTTGCTTAGTCCTTAAATATGCTTGGAAGACACTTTGGAACACTTACCCATTTTAAATCATTGTTTGGTATGACAGTTTGACAGGATATTGTCTCTAGTCCTTCACTGTTGCTCCAGAATGAAAAAGCAGATCTCACTCTATGATTACGTTGTTGGTTCCAGGAAGCCACTTCAGATGTTCTCTCCTTTTGCTGAATGAATCAAGCCCATTAATCTGATGGGATCGTCATGAATGGCTTCTACTTTTGCTGTGTTTTCAGCAGCCAGCTGCTCACTGTTGAGGTAAATGCTCACTTCAGAAGCCCTCGTGGCAGGGTTAGATGATCTTTTTTCATCTTCCTCTAATGAAGGATCTTTCTTTCTCCTTGGTTTTCTGCGTTTTCCCTTGACGCTGTGATCAAGCGAGGCATAACACATCTGACTGGCAGACTCCACCTGAAGGGAAATTCACTTTTAACATTCGGTAGTTACCCTTGTTTTAAAATTATACGTGAGACTGTGAGTATGTCTACACTGTAATCATAATAGTGGCTGAAGGACGCCCAAACTAGCTGTAGAACAAGCCATTCAAAGTACAAACAATTGAGATATGGGACCTAGAAACATTTACCTATGGTAAATGGCCCATAGTGGCAATAAGGAAAAATTCTCCAAGGTATCATTGGAAAGATTCTCTTTGGGAAGAAGGGTAGGTTATGAAATCAGTCCAAGTTCTTTGGGATGCAAGATATGATTTGATCTGTGTTTCTTCTCACTTTTGTTTAGTTAGAATCCAGTTGTTAGCAATATTGTTCACATGCTTTGTCTCTGCAGAGTACCAAAGGTGGATGATTCTCATCCATATATATGATCTCGTTTCCAGTGCAAAATGTATGCCTTTTGTATCTTTCCCCGCTTCTCCGTTTTTCAAACCAAACTGTCAATGACTATTGACATTGGAATTTTCATAGATTATTCTGTTGTCATAAAGTTAATAAAAATGAATGTCTAGATTATAAAAGATAGTTTTACCTGCTGGAAATATCCTGAGAGAGAGGCTGGAAATTGATCCTAGTGAAATACATGGAACTTAGGAAATTGATGCTGGGAATGCTTCAACTACAGGCAAATTTCAGTTGAAGCTTGCATGCTCTTAGGTATCTCAACAAAATACAAATCAATAGAAAACAGTTGTTTTCCATTTTCACTTGTTAAGGCACATAGATTTTGTGCTGGACAGGAGAGAGCCACTCAAATTCATGAGTATCACGTGATACAGCTTGTGTTTCCACTTTGATATCACAAATAGATCAAATTAATTATTTACCTAAGCCATGGCAGTAGATTTAATTCAGTCTGATCTGCATGCCTGTGGCAGAGCTTTATCATTCCATAGGTGTGCACTTGAGCTGTCTATAATTTTCCTGCTTCCTCATTAATAACTCAGATTGAACAGTCAAGTCTGTGCTGAAATACCTTGATGAAATGAGATAATGCATGGTAATTTTGTGATAGTGTCAAGATTTTTGTCATGGAATAAACACAGGAACTCTGAGACAGACCACATCACCCTAATTCAGAAATCCAACATTAAAATTAAAGATACCTGTAGCTGGTTAACTGGCCTTTGAGGTTGGGACTTCATCTGCTCATAACAACATTCTTCTGTAACTTATCAAAGTAGAAAAACATTTTAGTTATTAAGTTATATTACTGAGTCTTAAAAGATCAGATCAACAGATCCTCTGTATTACAGAACTCACTTCCCCCAGTTTTCTTTGGTAGAAGTTTGTTTTGTTTTGAAATCACACACAGATCACTCCCTCTGTGTACAGAGAGGCAAATAGCTAAGAAATTCAGACACACATACTGTGGAAATGAAAAACATTTTCTGTTCATGGGTGGAAGATTTCTCGTTATTCACTAAGTGGGCATCATTTTAGAGTGCTAGGAGGATTTCTTGCAATTTAAGGGTAACAACATATTGATGTATTTTTCACTATAAGTACCCTTTGGCTGAGAAAGGGGCTGTGACTTGCAGCAGCTGGTGATTAAATTCTATTTCTAAATTTACTTACAGTTTTTTGTAAATTTGGTGCAAGTTATATTCTTATTTCATATCTCATTTTAGCCATCAGTAAAGCAGATTACTTCCTTACACTTTTCAGACTTTTACAATGTCAATCCATTTGAGTGTTGACTTAGATAAATTTATGCAAACCATGCATGAAAACGTTGGGTTTGGTTTTTTAATTTTTTTTCCCTGCAGCTCAGGGAACTTTAGTTTTGCTTAACCCCAAATAAGGCTTGCAAAAAACTTATATTCATATTACTTAACTACTGCTTTAACACCATAAGCTCTTCAAGAGATGTAGTCTCAGCATATCTAGCTCTAGCTGCAGTTATGTGATATTACTGCCTTTATTGTGGTATCTCTCTGCCAAGGATTATCAACTTCAGCCCAGTAAAACAAAGCAAAGCTGTCTGCCCACCACTCAGCCGCTGGGCTTCAGCATATTTGTCAGTGTTGCTGATGATGTTTGGATAGCTACAGCAGAGAACTGGTGTGTGCTTGTTTCTGCTTGCTTCTGTGGGAGCATTGACCTTGAACCATGAGTAATATGTGGTTTATATTGCTTTAACATGCATGGATCAAGCTGTTATTTCAACTGGTGCAGCTTTACACATACACGAGCTCTTTGTTTTGAGATGCTTAGTTCAATAGGACCATTTGAACCATAAAAAATTAAATTCAGTATGAGATCTCTTCTTACAAATAGTAGTGTATTATGATGGTTTGTATTTCTATCCCAAGTAGGTGGTAATACTTTTTGAAAAGATGTAGATTCTCAAGCTTGGCATTTGACAAATGCAAAACATGTTGATCAGCCAGTTTTTAATCTTATTAGAGCCACTGAATAGACACCTGTTCCTAAAATAAATCTTACCTAAAGTATCTTGATTAAGGTTGCCATAAACTGGGTAATCTTCTGTGGGATAGTCATCATAGCTACAAGGGGAATGGAAAAATACTTTTAATTCACAGAATATGCTTTATTTAGGACCCCATTGTTCTGCTCTAATAAACATTTAATGCACGCATACCAATATCCAGATCGTGTGTGTGTATATATATATATATATATACATACATAGATGTATATATATATCCATAGCAGATTGTATGTGATCTAATAAACAAGACCAAAAATACTGGAGGGGGCAGACATGGCAATGTGCATATTCTGAAGAGAGATTTGTTATCTAGCCAATAATTGAACTCTTCTTTCCTGTAGCTTAGTTAAGTATAAAGCTTATCTCAACTGAAAGGAACCTGGTTCATGTCCTCTGAGACCACTCTGCAAGACAAACTAAAGCACTGCATGTGTCTTTTGGGATGATGTTCTTAAAAGATCCACACTCTTGTGTCGACACAAACAGAAGAGCAAAGCACAGTTCACCTTTGGATTTTTAATGGTATGCTGTGTTTTATCACCTAGTGTTACTTGAAAATGTTTCTAAGTGTGTTTGTAGAGTGGGCATTGTTAGTGGGAAGCACTTCTTTCTATTGCATCCCTATACTGTGTCTCATCAAGGGAATGAATCCATGCAATCTAACGCCAGTTCTTCAGTGGTATTTTTCAGCTAAACAGGCAGTAATAGAGACTTCCCAACTTCTGTTTCATTGCTTTGGGGCATCGTTTGTAAAGATTGTTTTTGAAATGTAAATACTAATTAATAATATAAAATATTATAAAATATTAACATAAATAACTTATTGCTCCAGACATATTAACTATCAGACTATAATTCATCATTGTTTTCTGAGAGTTCTTTTAAATTATTATAGAATTCTGAGGTTAAGTTTATAGTAAATGCTGGTTTAGTTCAGTATCTTGCGCTCCCTTCAACAGATAAAATTATAGAATTAGCATGCAATTATTTCATTGTTGATAAAATGACTGCAGGATGTATCTCCCACATGAATTTTTTTTCTGGTTTTCTTTGGAAAACTTCTTTTTTCCCACAGCCATTCTCTCCAACATTTCCAGGCAGACTGCAAGAGATACTGAATTTTCATCTATGTTACCCCTCCAAAGCCATCTGTCATTATTTATTGCTTATGTCACCCTTGGGAGAAAGAAAATTTTTTTATCCAACTTACCTTGGATTGTTCTCTTCATAGTCTTTATGCATTTTATCTGGAAAATTTGTTAAAAAAAAAATTTTTAAGAGAAAATGAAACATGCTCTTTTGGAACACTTCAGAGAATTGTCTCAATGGATATGCTTTTGATTTCAGTTTAGAGAATACAATTGAAAGTTTTGGCTCTTCAGTCATCCCTCTACTTTTCTCAAATACTTTTGTCTAATACAAGAAATGTTTGTGTTAACACCCTGTGCTATGGCTGCAAAGCCTATGTTAGGTTACAATATCCCAAAAACTTACTGTAACGCGTGTAATTCATTCCTTTTTTTCCTCCACCTTCCACTTCTACCTCATCTCTTTCTCTGACTAGGCGGGTGCATCGTATGCTTATATGACAAGTGAAGGTGTATTTGTTTTATTAGTTCTGTAGCTTGTATCTCTGAAAGATGAAGAAACTGAAGCAGAGAGGCAATGGCTACAAAGAGATTTATTGCTAGAGCTTGATGCGTAACTCAGAAACGCCTGACTTTCCATCCTCTGCTCCAGGACTCTAACCTGGTAAGCATACCATGGTAAGCTCCGATTCCATGAGCAGTGCAGCATCAGCCAGTCCTAAACCTTGGTCAAGGTTAGTTTTGTAAATGACTGGGATTTTTAGCTCATGGAAATATCTGCCTAGTGGCCCTAAAAAACAAAATAAACCTAAAGAGACCAACCCGCACCCATCTCCCCACCCATCCAAAAATGCTCCAGCAGCTCTTTTAATATCCTGGTTCTCTTACACCTGGTGAATTCAGTTTATAAACACAGGCCTGCTGTTTATGTAGATTATATATGTATATTTAGTGTGGTTGAAGACACCAGTGTTTGCCTGCCCACCCATACACAGGTGCAGTTGTCCCTGTGCTAAGGGAATGGTGAGGACTGTACAGCTTCCTAGCAATAGAACTGTATGCATAAGAGAGGTTTCACTGGCATAATTAGTTCTGTCAAAAAAGTCATAGATAATTTCAACCAAAACCGGAGTATGACTGTAGTCAACTTCTAACATAAACAAATGAGTTTCTTATTGTGAGTGGCACATTGTTTTAAGAGTTTCATTAGAATCCCATGATGAAAAGCAATTAGAATGTTTTTCCAAAATACACAGATTGAGCATAAACTGTATATGAAATCAGAAATTCTAATGAGCATTCAAGAATTTGAGGAGAAGCTACTTAAAATAATTTTTAAATTGAGGTACAAATAATAACCAATTATATGAAAAGTACACTTTTAAAAAAAAGAAAATTACAGATATAAAATATACTTTAAAAATAAAGATTTAGTCAGAACTAAATTCTTCACCTTGTACGTATTCTGTTGGTTTGTCTTCAGAGAATGGGTTTGGGTGGCTGTTTCTAGCAGTGGATTGGGCAGTTAGCAATCATTCTGTAATTGTACCTGACTCTCCTAAAAATTTTTAAAAGTTACATGCTTTCTATTAAAATCATTCTTGCTAAAGGATAACTTTTCAAACGAATCAATTTGTTGCCTTGAAATCTCTGAGCAGTGATGGCTTTCTCTACAGACAATTTAAATATTGAAACTCCATTCTTTACAAAGAGATGATGTTTCTTACCTCTCTTTTTTTTCAAATACTGTGAAATGTTCAGTGTCAATGAAACAATGAGAGCCAAACTCAGGAAGGCCAAAACTCCCCAGACAGAAAAGTGGCAGCCCATTTCTGTAACTGAAGGAAAATAATTTTGTCATTTGTGTTGTTTAATAGTTTCACCATTTTCTTTGTGCTTGGTTGATTTTTGCTTTCTGTAATTGAAGCTGCTTTTTTTGTTGTTTACTCTGTGACAGCCGTTGATATACAAGCTACATAATTAATATCAAAACCAGATGCTAAATAATAAGACAGCAAGATCAATAAACTGTTAGTGGAACTATTGTTTCATAGGAATTCTGCCAAAGGTTGGGCTATTGGTTTGCCAGTAACATACAGTAAAAATCAGAAATTAATAAAGAAAAAAGTCTTTTTACTGAATAGCTTTGAAATTAATTCTGTAATTGTCTTTAACTTACTTTTTGCAGTAAATTTTTGGCTAAATTCTAGAGTTCATGAGTGAAGTTCTGAATTCAGTCAAAACAAATTCATTGGAAATATCTCTGAAAAATAGCTAAGACCAGAAGGTTTTAACAATTCTTGCAGAAAAATATGAAAAGTTGGTTGTTTTCTTGCATTGTTTTCTTGCTATTAAAAACACTTACTTGTACTCATTTTCTTGCTTGAGAAAGCAGAAGAAGTGGTGATAAAGGATAAACAGTAGCTGGGAATCAGTGAACCCCCCAGAACCTCTGCAGAGAAAAGCCCAGACAGCTCCTGGAAAATCACCTGGTGAAAGGTGGGTCAATTTAATTGAACAAAGTTTCCTTTTGCCATGAGCTTGCCTCTCCTTGGAGTCCTGTTATAAGCACAGGGAAAAACCCCCATGCCTATTTTGTCATTTAATTAATCTATTTTGTCATTTAATTAATTCTTCACTCAATCTAGCTCATACAAATTTTCCATCACAAACCATGCTGAAGAAAATAGCTTGTTTGTGACAGTCTAAGGGCCAAAATAATCAGCATTACTGCAAATGGCCAATGAAACCCTCCTTGGCAGAGGAAACACTGAGCCAAATACGTGAGTGAAAGGAGCTTGCAGTTAGAGTCTTCACTTTCCTCCTGAGGCATGTTTCACATCCCACTAGATTTGGAGTGTTTAAAAATAAAGCCTGGTGCCCAAAACTTAATGACATCCTCTAATACTGCATAAAAAAGTCTAGCTGTGGCAGAGCAGTCAAAGGGAGGGATTGGATGATACTGATCCTTAAATCACTCTGTTGTTTTGGACATACCTGGATTCCTTCACGAGGCTGACATTTTGTTTGCTTCTTGAAGGAAAGCTGAGGCAAAGGAGTACAGGAATACACACATTTCCATGTTGCTGGCCAGGGATAGGTGGCAATGCATTTGCTCCTGCTGAGGACACAAAGCTTTGTTCCTTGGCTGACCAGCTCCAGCTCATCTTAAGAACTTCTCCTTACAGGTTTTGTTCCCTCATTATGCTTTCGCAAAAGCTATTTTAGGTTTGTTTTACTCCAAGCCCCAGATGTTTTTATGATGATGAAACAAGACAGGATAAACCTTGGCAGTAAAAAGTCACAAATCACGTGGGCTTCTAGGGTGCAGGTTTCAGAATTCTCTTTTAAAAGGAACAAAAAGAGCAAATAAGCTGTGACTTTCTGACGGACTTGTAACTGGGTTTTCCACATGGTACTTACAGCGGCCATTTATCCTTCCTTTTAAAATAAACATCCAGTTTCCATTCCTTTCTTTTCTCCCACTCAAGTTCTCCCAAAGGCACTTGAGGGCTCTCTATCACTGCAATAGTACTTTTCATGTTGAGAGGCACTTTTTTGCAATGAGATACAGATATTCATGAGGAGAGACACCACCTCCATGAAGCCGCTATATATTATTCCAGTTTTTCAGAGAAGGAATTAAAGAAAGCGAAGTCTACACTGAGAAGATGTTATCAAGGTATGTCCATTGTTTGGAACCTGGTTACTCTAAAGTTAGTCACTCAACATTTGCAACTAGTGCAAAACTACTAGTCCAAAACTACAAGTCTCTCAAAGGCAAGAAATTTCAAGTCTCAGTGTTGTGCCTAAATAATCATTCATCCTTCGTTCTTCTCTTGTCCTTTTTTTCTTTTCTGATGTAATTATTTTCCATTTTTATAATGTTTATTTTGTATTTGTTTTCCTACAAACTCTTTTACCAGGGAGCAAAAGCAGTGAGAAGGGAAGCACGTGTAAGTGTGATAGAAGCCACAAGCCTGTGATTCATTAGAATAAAAAGAGTGAGCAGATACGTGAAGTAGTTCCAATCTAAGGTTGTTCCTTTAACTTGATACACAATGCTGTAATTTATCTTTCTTATTCAGGAGTCCTATTTTTCCCCGATGTTTCCAGGGTAGAAGGAGAACTTTTAGTTTCAATTTGAATGTATTTTGATTTTTTGATGACAACTATTATATTCCTGTTTGGGCTTCTGATTTAAATTGGAATTATTATCTGGAAAATAGTAAAGGTTGGAAAAAATTGCTTCTCTTTTCATTTTTCAAGTTTAACTTTACAGTATTTGAGCAATCCCACTTCTCTAGAACTTTAAAAACATTCTAATAAAATATATCAACATTTTAAATCTCACAATCTATAGTTCTTTCTTAAGCATGACTTAGAAAAATTCATGGGTGTGGGGAGACTAAGAAAACAACATTTAAATTTCTTCCCAGATGAACACTGCTTAGTTTATTTTTAAATTTATTTTCCACACATCTGAGTTAAACATCTGCTTCTGTTGCAGCAAAATATATACAAACATATGTGTGATTTCAATATCTTATTTTTCTAACTTTTCCTCTTTTCAATACAAGCTATTTGGTTCTCAGATAAGACTACTTATATTGTGGAAACAACAGCAGTGTTAATTTACTCTATAAAACCATAGTAAAGACCTTGATCAGAGACATAAGCTGTGGTTCTGAGCATTTTATGCCATTCTGATATCAGTTTCAAGTTAATCTTACTATCCAGATATAAAATATGATAAATTTTTATTTTATATCTTCACTTTACAAATGTACAACTACCAGGTCTTTCCCAGGTGTTCTTGTTCTTCTAGTTGTTGCCAATATGCTAGTTATTTACATTTATAACTGAATTATTTAAATAGCAACTACTTTGACAGCAGCAGCAGTAGAAGGAAGGCTGAATAACTGTGAAGGACAATTTGCCTCCACAGACAACTACACTGCTGTCCCTATATGTATAACAGCAGACACAACCTGTCACAGTTAACTGGCTGTGCTAGAGACGAAAGTGAGATAAGGAGACTGTGGATGGTGAGTGAGAAATAAGCAGAAAGTCTATTAGACTAATTACATTCCATTCTGAAAATAGTGTCTTTTATTTTATTTATTCTATTCTGAAAATAGTATTTCTGTTCTGTACTCTAATTTTAATTCTCGTTCATGTAATTTATTCTCAGATGTAGCAGAAGCGGGTTGTTACATTTTGCATAGTATATAATTATTCCATAGAACTCCTGACACTGTGTTCAGGGGCATTCTCACTCAAGCCAACACTTAGAATATATTTAAAAATGTTGTTATCTGCAGAAAAAAAGTCATATAGAAAAATTACTCCTTTAGAAATAGTACATTATGACTCTAACAGGATAAGCTCAAACCCCATCAGGGTTTTCTGTGATAATCTGTGATGAGAAAAGCTAAGATTGGTGGTATTTCAGTGCAAGAAATAATATCAAAGCTATTCTTAAAGTATTGTGCTGTGAAAGGAATAAGATGGTGTAGCCAAAGGTTTTATAAGAGAAACAACAATTCTTGTTTCATTGTTAGAAGAATTTGGAATGTGTGAGTGGGGAAGTATTATAATTAATCATTATAAAGATGACAGTATTTGGAGAAATTAATATCAGAATCTTTCTAGTGTTAATGATTTACTCCTCTGCTGCTGTTCTTCCATTTCAATTTGGAAAGCAGGTTAAACTTGGAGTCCCATCCAAATAGAACGTCTACTTTAGGTAATTTACTTCATTTGAATGATGTTTTTACTTTTCTGACTTTAGGAATGGGGTTTAGTACATTTTACATTGCTATAAACTGAAGGTACCATATTCACATCACAAAATACGAGCGAGCAAAAGACTTTCTGAATACATAGTTAATTGGGCTTTTTCTCTCTTTTAAATCTGTTGACAATTTTCTCCACCAACAGAGACAAGACATGGGAATAAATAGAGTGTTGGTTATCTGTTCTTTGGTCTTCTCTTTGCAGGGTTCATTATACTGTAACTGGAGGGGTGTGAGGGGGGAGAAGCAAACAAAAAACCCTTAGCAAATAAACAAAAGCCTCCAAAACGTTCAAATCTTTCTTGGATGAGTTTCTGCAACTCAATTTAATGCAACTCAAAGGAGTGGATGTAATCAGGTACTTACCTTTGAGGAAAGGGGCCAGATTTAACAATTCATGTTACATGTTTGTCCTCTTAACAACAGAGGAATAGGTAGCAGGAGTACTAAGTTTTGTTCTTTCTTGTTCTAATGTATTTTGGTTAGAGAACGCATCATGGAGGATAACGGGAGGATAGCATACATCTACCAGGTTTTTGTAATGAAAAGCAATATGAGGTGAGAAATATAGATACCATCCAGCTGGACATGCCATCTATGGTATCAACTCATCATTCCTTAGAGGCAGATTAATTGCTACCAGATTTAAGATGGTGATCTGGAGCACAAAATGGTTTGTTTCCTGTTGGTTTTGTCTGCAAATTTGTCAAAGATGAGATAAAAATGTCTTTCCTTCTCCCTTCTAATTAAATGTTGATATAAATAATATTTTGTACTAATGACCCTTAGAAAAAGAAACTCATTAAGGGACTGATGAATGTTAAATTAGCGTTAAAGATGCTTCCACCTGTATGAGCTTTTAATACAGGATTAATTCTCTGGAAAAAATTCCTTAAACTGCAATTAATTAGTGCACAACTAATTGCTTTGTAAAATATCAACTTCATACCTCAGAAGGGAAACGGTGCATTGTAAAATAAGAAGGCCCACAGCACAGTAAGTACTTTCAGCAAAAAACTAATGCCAATGCTTAGTCTTCATTAACAAGCCTTAATTAATGATGGTTTAAGCTGTTATTAATAATTCTAATTTAATACCCTGATCAACCCTCTTGGAAGACTGGTAATCTGCCATAGGTTTTACTGCTCCTTTGTTTACTATTTTAAAACTGAAAGATAGGGCCTACCTGTTTTTGTAGGTTCTGGGAACACTCCCCGCCCCTTTGTCCAGCAGGAAATCAAGTTGTGTTCACAGACCTTGGATACTCTTTTGTTTTGGACCTGGCAGCATGGATCTGCCTCTAGAGTTGCCGTCAACCTTAAAGGCCTCCAGTCTTTTTTTTCACCTGCTTTGTTACAAACAGGAAATGTGGTTTGGGCTTTTGCAAGCTCACTGGCAAACTCGCAGTCTCCTTCAGTGTTTGTCTCTGAAAGAGAATTAAAATATTTATGTGTGCACTTGTATTTATTACCCACCTGTCTTGCCACGGAAGAACATGAACAGCACTATTAGTTCCATTTATGTGATACAAACTTACTTTTGTAATGTTCATGAGACCCATATTTTAAGTCTTCTCAGTTTTGATGTTGTGTTGAACTCAACACAACATACCTCCTAAATACCTCTTAAACTAAAACCTCCTAAATTTAAATCCCTCTTAAACTAAATTACAGAAATATTTTACCTAATAGTGCTATGAGACTCTTTATCTCTTGAGGCTTCTGAACCAACTCTGAAAATGCACTGCTGAGAGCCTACAGTTGTCGCTAAGATAGGAATCAGAGGCACGATGAAGAAATTATAACATTGCATTCTCTTGAAGGTCAAGTTAGAATAACATAGTATAGTCCCTCCATTCTTTAAATTTTGTTAATCTGGGCCTACGGTCCAGCTCCGTTCTGAAAAGAAAGGATAAGTCAGCGTGTGGCTTACTGTGGGTATTTATCTTTAAGATTTAATGAAATGTCTGTGTTTAGGTAGAGAAGCCATTTTATTCTCAGAACCGGAGTAGCTTCTTCCAGAGAAAGTTTGCACTCTGAGCACTAAGCCAAAGAAACTTTCTGCTAACTTCTGAGGTTTTAGAGTTAGATTGTTTCTTTGGTTTTTCTTCAGAGCAAATGGTTTTATTTCCAATTATGCATAATTCAAAAGTAGGAAGGGTTTCTTAAGAAAAAAGAAAGTGAATCACATGACCATGTTTGTCTTTTTGGAATATGTACATTGAAATACTCCTCAGTGTAAAACTGCTCTTCAAGAAAGGCTCTAATGTGAGAAAATGTCCTGTGCCATGTATGTTTACTTGGGACGCAATTACTTCGGAATATTATTTTATTTTAACTGCCTTAGATCAATGCTTAAGAAATAATTTACTGGATTAGCATGAAGGAACAGGTTAGTCTTGATTAATATACACCCTTCTATTTGAGTCCAAGGGTGATACAGACCCTTAACAACTCAGAGCTTTATCATAATTAAGTGAATTGAGGATGAGGAATTAATATAAAAATACTGATAATGGTGGGAATTCTTATAAACGGATACTGAACTGAGAGAGAGGCTGGAGAAAGTAGGAGATGTGGGTTGTGCAAAATGAAGACAGTTGCTTAGTGTCTCAACTAAGAGCACAAGGAGTAAATTTTAAATCTGCAGAGGATTCAGAATAAAATGCTTATCAGCCTGAACAAGAAGCTTACAAGGAATAAACTCCTTTGGAGATAATTAGGGGCATAATGGAAAGGTGAATGCTGAGAATGCAGCAGGGGATTTCTGGGTTTGTAGTCCTGGTGGTGTGTTAATAAATCTGCTCTCCAGGAGGAAATCATTGCTGTACCATATCAGCTTTGACTGGCTGCAGAACCAAAGTCTATTGGATTGAATATGAGCTTGGTGTGCTATTTTGGGCAGCCTGCAAGAGACTGAAGGCTCTGTCAGATAGCAAGAAAATACTTGCTGCAGGCTGTAAAATCCGTTGTGAATATAAGACTTCTTACTTTCTTTTCTTGTCCTTTGTATCAGCGCTACATTAAAAAACTTAGTGAGCCAGTACTCTGCTTAAAGTGCTGTTATTCAGGATAACAAAGGCAAGGACAAATCATGCCTTTCTATACTTAGAAAGACAAGTCATAAGGTAATGCTACTCCATACCCATCTACTGTGTTCAAAGACATTTCCTCCTCTTTTGCAAGTCCCAAATATATAAACTGCTGGGTGAATATTCTGGGAAATTACCTCTGACTGCTTAGCTACTTACGTGATCTTTGGTAAATATGTGCTGCTGGTATCCCCAAGATAAGAATCTGTCTCAAGTGGACATCTGACTTGGCTGGGAATAGCTCTGGCTGTTTAAGATCTTGGAGAAGGTAAATGGGTGACCATTCAATATTGCTGTGCACAGATGTATATGAAGGAGTAAATCCGTGCTCAAACAGAGTCAAAGAGTACATTAGTACATTTTTGTAGTGTATGCATGTAGCCAGCAAGTTGTGCAGAATGAATGATTATTCTGTCTTCCTGAAAGTGAAATAAGTTGCATAGCTGACAACAGAATCAGGCTTCAAATGCCTGCTTTCTCTACTACTACTCAAATTACAACCTTTCTTTGAAAAATTACATAATTTTCAATGCTAACTGTTGTTGTGGAAACCCCCTTGCAAAGAATGAAAAAGACACGGTTTGTAGTAAAGGTCTTGAAAAGTGTAGGTATTCCTGGAAGATGGAAATTATATTGCTGTTTGAAGTGGGAATATATTTTTATAATGAAACTTCAGGATTTGCTGGAGATGTGTTTTGAGTAGAGCTTGTGCTGAAGTGAAGTCTGTTCTGGTTTTAACCTCACAAACATATTGGAGAAGTAGAACTCTTAAGATTAGCATGTGGCTCTTTGCTTAGATTGCAGGTGCAGATCTGGTGCTGCTCCTTGTGCACTGAACACAGATGAGCAACGGTGCCACAGGAGAGGGGTTGGTGTAAAATAGCTGCCAGAAAGAGTGAGGCCTTTCAAGGCTGCAGAGAGCTATTTTGACTTTTACAATTAATATTGTGCTTAATCATAAAATTAAAAAACTAATAAATGTCATTTGTGCCTTGTAGAAAAGTCTTGTCTTTATTCATTGCTTAAGAAAGTGTTAAGTAAAATGTTATCTCATTAAATGCCCTTGAAATTATGGCTCCTATTACAAGCAGTATCATGGGTTTCCTGTAGGGAAACCACAGGGGTTTTTTTCTGAATGCTACAAAACCATGTTATCAAGGACTGTAAAGAGAAAATTTCTTATCTTGTTAATTCTGCACTGAAAAGTTTCCATTGAAAGCTAACACTGCATACTTGTGCAGCTTTGGGTGGGGTTTTTTTGTGTTACATGCTGTGAGATAGCAGAGCAATCCCTGCATGTCTAGCAGAGAGAAAACTGAACAGATGCCACTTCATCCAAAAACTGAAGAAATAAAGTGTGGCTTTTCCATTGACTTCAGTAGAATTTACTTTCTATTCAGATAGACACTGTATCCTAAGAGAGATGCAATCTCTAGTGATTTTCTTTCAATAGCCATAAGAAGAATGAATTTCCTATTAAAGTGGCTGTAATCCATTGACCTGGATTTAGGATTTTTGTAATTCCCTCTTGACACACTTATACAAAGAGTGTGGGCAAATATTTTTACCTGGTCAGCCAAAGACCTGACCCTGCAATTATTCCTCATGTGGGACACCCTAGTGAAGCCAGTGGGCTCAACTCTGTGCTTGGTAGCAAGTTTACAACTCTATCAACTTTGACCAGAGTGCAAGAAGAATTTGTGAGCAAGATAGTGCCTCTAAAATAATGAGCTTGTTCTTTTAAAAGTTTTTTGTGGCTGCTGAAGCCATGGCTTCTGTTCATGTGGATCTGTTGGAGTTAGTGTAGAAAACCCAGACTCCTGTGTAAGACCTGAAGCCTTGTGGAGAATCATCCTGAACAGTCCAAATCCCTTGCTACAGCACTAAGGCTGAGCTAATAAACCTGACTCCTCAACCATCCTCATTACTAAGGTGATTAATCTGAGTCCTGTTTTGCAATGTCTCCTTTAACCAGCTTAGTCTTCATAGTAGACTTTTTCATTCCTTATTTCTGGCTTAAGTGTTTGGCTAAGAGAATGCCAGAAGCTTGTCTTCTGTGTTACAAGTTAAACTTGCTCCAGAATATTCTGTGATTCTGAGTTATAGTTTGAAGTGTTTCCAGTTACAATTGGAATGAAAATAATCCTTCCTTTGAGGGAAACAACACCTGTGCTCTACTGAACGACTGGTATCGCAGCTAAAGAGTCGTCGTGACTCAGAATGCTGTGTCTGTATTTGAACCCCAAGCCTCTTCCATCACTTTTTGAAGCTTATATTATCACAGCATGTTTCATATTGGGTCTTAACTGGACCTTGGCCTATCCTTCTGGGCACAACAGGAGTTCTGAGCTCTTTAAAACCTGATGGAGACCTAGTCTAGGCTGTCCTGTTGGGTGTTCTGTTAGAAGTCAGACTCTGATGCATATGTATCTGATCCCACCTCCTTTTGCCATGACAGTGCAGGTAAAAAGCATTTGAACTACATGATTTTCTCTTCTAAAATCCTTTCTGCATTTTATCCCAGAGGGATATTGTTCCTCTGACATGGCACAATTGCCATAGGGCAGTAGGAGAACCACAGTACTGGGAGTCAAGTGCAGGTCATGCACGTGTGTGCCAAGTCATGCACATGTCTGCCAAGGAAATAAAAAAATGTATGAGCCTGCCTCAACTTAATCTGTGATTAGATGTATTTACCAGTAAGTTATCTCTGCAGTGCAGCTGAATGATTGCTTAGATCTAAGTAGTGTGTGTGTGTAGGCTAAGAGGAAGATTTGAAATAATGACTGAAATAATGACCTTGAAAAGTGGTCAGTGATGCATTGAAGTAGTGAATTTGAGCTCACTCAACTACTGAACCTTTCAATTCAACAGTGTTGTGGTTGCATCTCTATTTAAAGAAGTATCTGGTGAGCAGATAAAAGTGCCACATTCGTGGCTGTTAAAACATTGTTTTCTTACTACTTCCTGTTCAGCAGTGCATTTGGGCACAGCAAAGCGTGTGCTAGTTCTCTTGTAGTTCAAACTGTCAGAGACTTGTTAGCATTTAGAGAAAGTAAGAGCACAGGTGCACGGAAAATGTCCCACAAAATGTTGAAAGCCTTTGAAGTGACTCTTCTGCATTGACATGTACCTTTTGGCGTTTCTCAGAGGCTAAAGTGGGTATTATGAATGTTTATAGTGTTTTCTTTGGGCGTGAGAGTATTGGATTAAGGTATCTGTGTGAAGGAAGCAGGACATGGACTGAATTTCTGTCTCTGTGATAGCTGAAAAATGCAGTCATCAACCCCATTAATTGTCGTGGGCGGCCTTACCTCTGTCATGTGCAAATTCCGCATCTGCAGTGGTAGGAAGGTGGTTTGGAACTAGATGGTCTTTAAGGTTCCTTTCAATCCATGATTCTGTAAGTTTTTCCAAGAGGATTTTCCTGAGAGAAATGTCATGACACATTTCACTAAGCTTCCTGGTTAACAAGACCCTGTTCTCTCAGAAGTATGGCATTGCTGAAAAACTGATCGGCTCTAAGCAAGCTCTGTTGTGGTTACCTCAAACTTGTAAACTAGCAGAGCAGTCCCACAACTTTGATTTTTGCTTTGTTTCTAGTCTAGGTTGCTATGGCCTTTCTATTCGTGTCCTGAGGGTGACTACTTCAGAAAGGTGTTTCTCTGTCATATGAATTATGCTTCTTGGGAGTATTTTCTGCCTTCTTTTTTGTTGTGTGTGCAGCTACCACTTTCATAGCAGATAATTAGGAAAGAGTTACTCTATGTTGCTATTACTGGTGCAAATAAATTCTTGCTTTATTGCTTAGTCAGTGCTTTATTTGTAGCACTTTCCAGTGATGAAAAAATACTTGCATGAGTGACTTTTCTCCTTTTATAATCTAAGGAAAAAAATTATGTAACATTGAAAGGTGCGATAGCAAATCGCCTGATTTGATTGTTCTTCAGATAGTTCTGTTCAGATGCTGATGTAACTGATGAATAAAAAAATGTACATCCTCCTAAATCAGCATTGATGTACATTTGCCTGTAGGTTCAGTTCTCTGTGTCAGACACAACCAGGAGGAGCAAAGGCATAGTGAGTGAGATGGGAGTTGAACGACACCAAAGCAGCCAGCTGTGCCGCCCCTCTTCATGAGCACTGCAGAAAGAGATGACATTTCCATCTTTAAAACTGGTTGTCATTTTAGGGGAAAGTGTGCTATAACTATGTAGTTCATAGAATGCTCCTTAAGAAATGCTCTACAGCTGCTGAAAAGTTCTTCTAAGCGGAGCTCAGGAACTTGACAGCATTTCCTGCAAGCAGAGGAGGCAGGTAGAGCACAGGGCAGGCAGGCTATCAAGCCATTTTCCTACAACTCCCTAACGAAGAGGTAGCATATTATTAAGTAGTATAGTGGGGTAGAGAGGTATAGGGAGGTGTATTATATGCTGTACCCACACCACACCACAGTGGGGGAACAAAAGGAAATACCAGTACACAGGAAGCTTAAGAGAGACAAGCAAGAGAATGGTGTTAGTGTTAGTTTGATCTTTGTGCACCAAGCTTTATTTTCTTCTCAGTCCATAACTAAATGCATGCTTAAAACTGTTTCTCTTTGCTGTAAGTCAAGCATCCTGGATAAAGCATTGCTCTACCCTATACTTGAAGTGAAACATTTTTTAGGAGTTAGAGCATGGTGCTAAAATTGAGGAAAGAGTGTAAATTATTTTCTGTCATTTTTGCAAACATTTATCTGTTTTAGCTGAGCAGTCACAACCTGGGTATTGCAGCTACTTGGGGAGAAAAGAACTGTGGTAAAGGCTGACCATTCTGGTTTGTGGCTTTCGCCTTATTGAATGCTTTTATTCTGTGCTTGAGACATGCACATCATGACTTTACATCGTGGGACAGTTCACAGAGGGTCATGGAACCACACAGAGATGACAGGTTCTGATATGCCTTGCACCACTTTTCCTGGAGCTGTGCTACAGCTCAGTAACAACTAGCAAAACTGTGGTGTGCAAAGAAAAGTTGGAATTTTCTCCATCTGTATATGACTGCTTTTCTTTTAACCATTATTAACTTCCAGTATGCATCAAAAGTTTGCACTGATTACACTGCTGAACAAATATGCAATGTTGACATCAAAACCCAGAGTTTCTTTCTCCATAACTGGAGGTTAAGGAGGTTCTCTTAATGAAACTGTTGATAGCCTTTTTTTTTTTTTTTTTCACCTGGGGATGGAGGAAAAAAACTCAGAGGCAATTTGTACCTCACTAAGTTTTCTATGTTACTGGTTAAACATGCATAATTGAATGCATGATTCATATAGTAATGCTGTGACTTGAAGCTAATTTTTTTCCCCTCTCAGCTGAGGCAATGAAATCCAGAGACAAGCTATTCAGAAATGAATCTGATCTGAAGTGCTTTTTAAAGCTTGGTATTACTACAGGACTGCCTGTCTTTGAAACTTATCAAAACACTTTATAAAGTGAAATCAATAAACACCGTGCATCATACAGAGCATGATCGTACAACCCAGCACTGAATTAGAACACACACCTTACCCAGCAGCAGCTCTGTGAGATTGTTCAAAGCCATGCTTGAAGGATGCCATCGAATGAGGAGTGCAGGTTGGCTCCTCCTGACTAGAGGTAGTAACACACAGTTTCCTTCACATGCTCGAGTAACTTTTTTCTCCTTGTGCAAACAGATCTATGGTATATATGGAGAGTCTTGGCTCTGAATTTCCCATGAGCATTACTGTATTTGCAAGTCCAGATCTCCAGTGACTTGCTGAGAGCATTAATTCATGTCTATTTTAGTACCAGAGAAATCTGGAGATTTAATGCTTTTAAAGATAAATGTGTCCAGGTTTTCAGGAAGGGCATTGTACTAGTACTTCTACAATTCCTGGAGTGAGGAAGTTTCTACCCTACCTAACAGGCTTGTGTTTTATAACGTGACTTATGTAGCAACTCAGTAATATTTCCCTGTGACTGTAGAGAGCCTGACAAAGTGACTATGAAGTACGACCCGTACTCCTCATTTTGGTGCCAGTGTTTTTAAAGATGTCATATTGATGATTAAGATGGTTACATTTTAGGTTTGGAGAAGTGAAGGAGGGGAGCAGAGCACTGTTACAAGGAATTTTGTTAATGTGTGGCTAGCAGTACTTACAGCACCGTCCTTTTATGTCTCTGCTTTTCCGCTGTGACACCTGCTGCTTTGAGCATCCTGCTCCTGAGGTGAGGGAGGGACTCACCCTTGGCTGAACAAGTGAGTAGTTTGCTATGGGCAGGGTACATTTTGAGCACTGTCTTTCCTGACACGACCTGCCTGCCCAGCTGCAGAGCAAGGCTGGAGTGTCCCTCCTGCACTGATCCACAAGGGAAAGCTCTGATGACATTGAAGCATGTGATTGGAGACAATTGGGCAAGGTTGTCTTGCCCCGTATGAGAGACCTGACAGCCTTAACAGGAAAAAGAACAGACGCTTGTCTGGATGCATTAGCCTTTAGCAGCATTTCACTGATGTCTTCTGTCCAGCTCTGATGGAGGTGGAGGGGAGGACTGGCAAATTTCTAGAACTTAAAACATACTGACTAAATAGTGCAATTTCACCTATGAAATCAGCACTTCTTAGGGCCAACTGGTTTCTTTACTGGTCAGAGAAATTCTGTATTACTTCAGGGTTATTTTGTACAGATCAGCCATATCCCTCCCCTCACCAGGACACCGAGGCTGCTGATTAATTGGCAGATGCCTTGCTGTAGCTCAGAAATGAAGATGTTTGTTATCCTGGAGCTGAATCAATAATTGTGTTGCTTTGCATCCAATGTGTGATTTTTGGCAAGCATAAGGAGTTTTCTGCTATCTTAACCCTAACTACTATTTAATTAGAGGATTTTAAAAGGGTAAATACATCCATCTGTCCTGTGCAAAGAATTTCTTATGATGATAAGCTGAGCAGCCAGAACATCAGATCCTTCAAGATCCTTTCTTTCAGATCAGCTCTCTTCCGTATTCATCTTTCTACCTTTAAGAATAGAATTTATCTAGTGCCCTCAGCAGGTACTTCCCAGTAGTCTTCCCAGTGCTAGTGAATTCTCATCCTCTTTGTTTTCCAACTCCTCCTCCCATCTCCATTCAAAGAATGTCTTATCTTGAGAGAGCAGAGCATGGAGTGAAAACAAACCAATATATATGTACAGTAAATACCAGGTCAAGATACATAACTCGGTTTACCACAGCAGGGTAGCATTTCTGAGATAGGTGTTTAAGGTACAGAAAGGTATTTTCTAGACTATCAGATACATGGCTTCTGATGGGAGAAAAATAATAGGGTTTGTGTTGCTTCATTAGAATAACAAATGAAAAAGTAGAGTGCACTGAGTGCCAAAGCCATTTTTATCTTCGTGCCATATTCAGCGCTTTCTCAAGGCAAATGTTCTTGCTCAGAAAGGAATTGTGAAAATGCAGAACTGAGGCAGCAAGTTCCAAAGTCTCTGTGCACACTTTTCATCAGCACATTTTGAAGCTGAATTCCTTTGCTCTCAGGAAATTCTTCGGGTTATGGATACTTGAGTTCAATGATGAACCTGTTTCATCAAAGGTTGAATCAGGATCTGGGGCCTTGCTGGAAAGGGCAGCTGGGCAATACTACAGGGAAAAGAGCAGCAAGATTTAAGATGAGAAAGAGCTAATGAATAAGGAAAGAGGTGTGGGAGAAAGACAGAAAGCAGAAGTCAGATCTCTTTAGTAAAGGATAAATAACAAAGGCCCCCATAAGAGCTATGCTTCATTAAAGTAGCCAGAGGCATACAGTCTTGGATGATGGTGCTAAGTTATATGGTGGAGCACTTGGATGGGGTGTCCTTGAAATCATCAGGTCTGCTGCAAAAGCAAAACTGAGTCCTTACATAAGGACTGTGCCTGGGCAGGGGCAGGAGGTTGGCAACAGGTAATGGACATATAAACCTTATCCTATGTGAAAAAAAATCTGTGGAAGTGTTGAATCTCACCACTTTAGAAAGGGACTCATGTTCCAGCTACTTGATTCTCCTCACCTGCGCTGGGAAACACTCCTCCTCCTGCCAAAGATGCAGGATAGGCTCTGTACACAAAGGCAAGAGAGGAATAAGCAACAAAAAAAACCAAAAAAGCCAACCAAAACAGAAGGGCTTTTCTGGGTTTAAAAAGGAAGCAGCTGGGACGGAGGTAATTCTTGAGTAAGTCTTAATTAACCACCCTGTGGTTCTTTGTGGGTTACTTTCAGTGCCAGAGATTTAAAGACTCAGTCTCAGGCCTCTGAAGAATAACACCCTGACCAGGTGTTCTAAGGAATTAAGGCAGCACTAAATGTTATAGATACCTCCTTGGAGTTTGAGGGGTTTGGGGGGACGTGTGAAATTTTTTTATTTGTTTGTTTGTTTGCTTTCCCTGTGATAGGAAAGCTGCAGTGTATTGTTACTTCAGTGGTGTCAGTGCCACTTTTTTGTGGTTTGTGGTCTTATCATTATTGTTGTAGGCTGGGTGCATTTTGTGGTATGGGTTAATTCCTTTTTAATAAATTCAGGTCATTTCATACAATACATTGTTCTTAGAGCAACTTCGCAGAAGGAAGCCATGAAAAAATGAATGCTGGTTATGGAAGGCTATAGATTTAAAAGTCAACTAAGAATGGATGGGGTTCTGCTCAGTACTGCATCATTTATAGCACTTTTATGTAAGTGTGCCAACTTCCTTGATTTATGTGTGCGTATATTTGGACTTATTTTCTTCCTACTATCCCAGAAATTGATTCTGTTTCGTCATGCCTCTGGGCCTATTTAAAGACTGCATGATGTTCCATCTCCTGCCTGATTGCAGTGAATACACTGGAACAAATGTCCAAATGCTTCATTTCCAGAGGACAAGGGCATTTGCGCCTGCCTGTGGGAATGAGGACAGCTGGTTTTGCTACTGCATAGACCACGAATGCCTCTGTTCTGGGGATCAGAAAAGGGGCTGGTGTCTGTGTGCCTTTCCCAGGATGTGTCCTCCCTCATTCTGCACTTGGAAATTCTATCTGAACGGGAACTGTTCAAGGTGTTTGGGACTGTGGTAGCCTAATAGGAGTAAGTGGTGTTACAGAGGTGTGCAAGGTGGCTTTGATGCATCTCCAGTGTTTCAAATTTATATGCCAGCTCTAAACACTGTGCACCCACAAGCACCTTCCTTGGGCTTTGTCAGATGTGGTGTCACTGCTGCTCAGCACATTCCTGCCAGGACAACCATGGACAGCAGCATGGTGAGACGCCTTCAGAAGAAAGTACAAAAGAAGGATCACATTAGTATTTACTGAGTGGTAGCTTTCCAGAGAGGCATAGAAATCCTACATGTTCTCTGACTCCTTTGGTTATTTACCATGACAGATTAATCTAAAGCTCCTGACTGAACCCATTGAGCACTAATATGATTATTGTCCAGCCATTTTAGAGGGAAGAAGGTCTGGTAATTTAAGGAGATGAAGACGGGTGTGTGGATAAAGCACTTAGAGATTTCCAGCCCCCGGGCATGAAAGCACTGTGTCTTAGAAGCAACCTGTGAGAGAATATGAAGAGCACCATCTGCTGATGCAGAAGAAAATAAACCATTTGTATACAAAGCCTTTTCTTTTCCTTCTCCTTAACCAAGTTGTTGGTTGCTTTCTCAGTGTAGGCTTTAATCTGGATTTTATTTGCCTGTAGCAAGATATATTAACTATTGACTCCCCTTGCTAATGGTGCTGATAGAGAAGATGTTGTGATTGTACATGGTCTGTTCTGTCCCCCAGCAATCCCAGGAAGGAAGGGTGCCCTGTTAGCACCCTTGATATGCTTATATGTGCCTGCCAAATATACCAGCTGCCTGCCTAATCCTTATTGTCATGGCAGTTGCTTTCAGTATCAGCTTAGAAAAGCATGTTGAGCTTCCACAGACTGTCATGGTCTCTTTCCAGTGCCAGCTCCCCTCAGCTTTCTGCCTGAAAGCTGAATGACTCGTGACAACCTTACCTGACAGCTTTGTGTGCTCCATGCTTGGAACACTCTGCAGACTTCAGGAACTGACACTGTTGTAGTTTGGGTGTGTGTGAGTGGGCCACGAGGGTCTTTTTGCTGTCAGCTCCTAGGCAGACCATGCTGTGTTCACCTTAGAAATTTAAAATCATCTTAAAATGAAAGTGTACCTTTTGCCTCTCTGGATCTTTGTCAGCCTGAACTGCCCCCCTCTGCTTTGCAGGACTGTCCCTATATTTCAGTCTTGTGTCCTTGTCGTTGACTAGTGCTCCATAATCAGTGCCGCCTGTTCAGTGTCACACTGGGCATGAAGTTGCATCATTCAGAATCCTAGTTAATTTAAATTTGCTTAATTTAAATGAGCTCTTACAGGAACGATTAGACCTGCACAGATATCTGTGTCTCATGTGTTGCAATGTTGCAATGTAACAATCCTGTTACTGCCTGATGTATGAAGAAGGAGCATGGACTTGCTTTCCATTTTACAGAAGCACAAGGCTGCCTCTTTTGTTGTACAGCAGCACCACTTAGTGCTGAGATGTTCCAGAGACTATGAATGGAAAAACAAATTTATATATGATGATATTCAATTTCTAAGTGAAGCCTAAGTTTGTGAGGCTTTGTGGTAGCACTTAATTACTTTTTGTTCTGTCTTTGCTCTTTCTTCCCTGCCCACCTCCGCTTTATAGGGTATATTTCACAGCTTATTTTCCTACTGTAGCAGTACATCCATTAAGTACACAGCCTGTACTTGGGCCCCCCCTTGCCAGACATCATAGTCAATTCCAAAACTATAGATCCAGCAACTGTTGCGGTTACAGACTTTAAGATTCTGGGTGTTCTGCATCTCCCAGTTTCTGTAAACTCTAATGGATATGAACAGACTGAATACAGTCAGAACATTAACAAGGGAGAGAGAATCTCAGACTGGTTATTCTGTTTGGGAAAAAAAAGCCAAAAGTGATTTTCTGGACAGTCAAGTGCTACCAGCTTGGGTTTGGGTGTTGTTGGTTTTTTACTTCATTAATCAGGTGATTTAGTAGAGGTATTTTCTTCTTAAAAACTTTGTTTTATGAAATCTGCTGAGTTCAGTTTAGTGCATGTGATTACAATGAGGGACAAGAGTCTTTCTTCCTGCTTATGTCCATTATCTCTGAACTGCAGAAAAAAAACTAAATCTGGAACTACAGTAGAATCTCATGTCCTGGGAGGGAAAGAGACGACAAGTAAAGCATTGAACCATTCAGCCCTTCTGAACATCTTCTTCCTGATGGCAGAGGAATGTAAGACTTGAATGAAAGTACTGCTGCCTTTCCTTGCTCTAACACATAAACAAACATGAGCAAAAAGAAATATGTAAGACTTTTATGCATCACAAGCTTATAGCAAATTATATTTCTGCTGCCTTATGTATTTAAATGTGACACTTTTGATATAGATTTGAGATGTTTCATAGCTAATTCTTTCTTTCATTGTCACAGATAGCATTTGGTGGTCACTTTCTGATCAAGTGAAGACCAGCTAATGCTTGTTTGCAAACAGCACTGCCTAAAGCAAGACAGGGAGAGTGAGCACAGACCACCTGAGCAGAGCTCACCTACATAATATGAGACAGTTGAAACTGCTGTTTGTGGCACACCAGATTCTAAATGTTTGGACAATATCCAGATGTTTTGATTGCAGTTTTCTGAGTGCAAATAATCTCCATTGTCCTCTCTAAAACCCTTGGCCTGGTACTTGTGTGTAGCAGAAAACAGCAAAGTACAGAGATGGCAGCTGCAGAAAGACAGCAAATCTTTAGGAGCAGGGCACAAGGGAAATGGAGACTCCTTTCCTTTAGTGTTCAGCAGTCATGCATCAGTGAGGGACTAGGGCATAAAAACCTTCAGCTAGTATGAAAATGGATCAAGCTGATGAAAACACTGCCTCTTTTTACTTCAGCGTGAAGAGCAAATGCTCAAAAATAGTTAATAACTTACTATAGAACAGCCCTTATCCTTATATAATTTTCTATTTACACCTGATTTTGACTATCATCATATCTTTGGTTTTCACACAAGAGTGGGGAAGAATGGAGACACAACTGTGTAAAGTTTCTAAGTTTGTCACAGTTATCTGGCAAGTATCTGCCAAAGCCTTCCAGACAAAGACATCATTTGCTTGCTCTATGCTTTATTCAGGCCATTTTCTTATTTCATTGTAAGACTCCATTGCAGCTTCCTGTTCACTCTGCAAGTGAACTGAAAGAGGACTTTGTTGCTTCTATTTTCTATACCAAATAATTTGGTTGTAGTAACTGATTTGTCCAGTAAAGAAAATCAGATGGAGAATTGGTGAGAGATTCCATAGCTAGAAGAGTTTAATATTTCACAACAAAATATATTTAGGACTAGAAACTGATTTCCAGATTGGATAGAAGAGTTTGTGATCCATATAGTTTTTTACAATGAGTAGTGCACCTGTGGTGTCTTCGCATACTGACTGGTAGGAATTAATGATATAGTTTAATTTTTAAAACTGTTTCATTATCCTAAAAATATGTGGGTAGGTTAAAAAAAAAAAAAGCCACATTTTTTTGGAGGCTTTTGATCTTTGTTTGAATTTTGTATTTCTTTCTTCTTGAAGCTCAAGCAGATCTTGCAGCAAAGATTATGCTTTGGGCACAGCAATGTGAAACAGTTTACTTCATGACACTTTTCTTCCAGTAGAATTTGAGGGTTTGGTCTTGAACTGCAAGGAAAGATTTTACTCTGAATATATAACACTCTAACAAAGTAAAGCTAAACAGAAATACAAAAGTGTTCTAGCTGTATATTTGTTATTTACTCCATGACAGTGCATCCCAAGGCTTAAAATTTTTTTCTTGCAAGTGGAGTTTTCCCTGGAAATTACTTTTCTTGTATTATAATCTAGTCTGGGGAAGTTTTGGGAACAAGTAGGGTAGTGACACTTTGTGTTGTCTTGGTTTTGATGTTGCTTGTTTGGTTAGTAGTGATTCTACTATTTTTATGGATATTTTCCTTTGTATCTGAGGCCAAAAAAAGCCATCTAGATAAAATGAACACGGTCTGAAAGAATTCCTGGTTGCTGACACACACAAAGTTTGTGGAAGACTGAAATTTAGTTGGATCCCTGCACTGCCTGTGCAGGCACAAATGTGAGAGGGGGCGCGGTGGGGGCCCTGGCAGGTGATGCAGAGATGAACTCTCTGCATCTAAGTTAGCAGCTGATCACCAGCAGCACGGGGCAGGCTGGTGTTTTACATGAACCCTTCTGTCTTCTTTAACATGTATAACCCAGTCAGCATCCAACTACTGCCAGCTCCATCTGTGCTGCTGTGGGAACACAGCCTTGATCTCTGCCTCGTGTGGCCCCTCTGGGGGACAGTTTGACCTTCCAGAGGGCAGCCCCAGTCCGACAGCCCCAGTCAGAGCCCATGTCCTGGGCAGGCTGGCAGCACAGGTGCTGCAGGGGACACAGTGGGGCTCTGCCTGAGATGAGTCACTGGTGCCCTGCAGCCAGTTTTTGCTCTTTTGCAGGTCCTCCACAACCTTTGATGGAGTGCAGAGGCAGCAACAGCTCATTTTCTGGCTGGCAGGGCCAGAACAGAGCCATCTGTGTCTCATGTCTAGAGCTAATGACCTTTATAGATGTGTGTACCCATGATAATGCCATTCTTTTGTGGTGTCAAATTTTGTATTAGCTGATTTTATATTTACCCAACGACTATATGAAAGGCAATATTCACCTTTTTGTGTTTGAGTAGCTTGCACAGAAAGCTCACAATAGAACTTGGTAACATTTACTGAATGAGTTTTCTGTGAAAAGGTCACTTTAAATAAGATCTAAAATTTTCATTAAACATTGTTTTGATGTTTCATTTTGGAAAAGCTTGAGCAAGTATTTCTTGAATACTTTCTTTGACTTCCCTGTTTCAGAAGCATGTCACCATATATCTCTTCTTTAAGAGTTGTGGATAAACATTACTTATTTTTCAGAACCTCACTTTAAATGGTTTTGGGGTCAAAGGTTTTTGAAACTTCTGGACTTCTTCAAAGGACAAGTGTGTAACTATGACTAGTCAGACTAGTGTGCCTCTACAGTGTAACATATTCTTCTGAGTTTATTATCACAACATCTTTTATTACTTGGAGTGGGTCTACAGGGGAAAACGAGAACAAAAATGGAACAAGGACTGAAGAGACAGGAGGCTATGAAACAAAAATAATACATAGATGTAAGGGAAGTGGAAAAATATGTGGCAAGGATCAGTCATTAGGGCAACAAAGGACATATATAGCCAAAGAATGAACAGAACTGAACATACCTGAATGAAAGGGAACGTGTTTATAAAGAAGACCCAAAAGCAAAGGGCAGGAAGGGTTTGTACTGCCACTGAAATGAGATGTGAAGAGATGTAAGGAAAGAGGTGTGATGAATTCATGAGGAAAGGAAGGAAAGAGGAGGAAGGAAAGGGAAATCTTCTGTTGGGTCTTTAAGCAGATTCAAGCCAGGTCTCCAGGGGCAGGAACATTTCCATCCCTTACCTGCAGTTAGCATGTATGGTGGCTGGTTAGCACCTGTTGAGATGTTAAGTGACTTGCTGAGGGCTTCAGTCAAGTGGTGTCTGCTGCCTCCTCACTGTTCAAAATGGTGCCCACCCCTCAGGGCAACATTTCCCAACCAGCCCAAGAGTACCCTAATGGCAAATGCTTTTACTGGGACATTAAGCAATGTGTGTAGAGGTGTGTGGGTGTGAGGTCTGGGACTCTCAGTGGGCAAGAACAGTGTCTCACAAACCACAAAGGGATTCTTGAACACAGCTAAGCAATTTAGAGGATTTAGGTTATGGTTTAGAAGATGAATGCCAAAGGTATGGGAAAAGGTCATTGACCTTTCATGATATGCAACCCATGTTAGTAGCACTGCTGCACAGTGAATAATTTAACTTCCTCATGTCACGTGCCTGACTGGCTGACAAGCCCATTTGAACCTTTGCAACTCAAGGCAATAAAATTTACCATCCCCTCTTCGAATCTTAATTCAGTCCCCTACTCCTAATGCCTATTTCAGCTCTGTGAGAAGTAAGTGAGGCTGAAGCCTGTTTTCCAGTTTCCTCCACAAAATAAGGCTAGGTAACCTTGCAGACTCCTTGCAGTAGTAGCTGAGCTGTCTTTTTGATAGGGAAAGCAGCGTGGTGGCTGAAGACGTGATGTCCCAGAAAATTAATTTCCTCCTGAGGGTCTTGGCAGCATGGTTCCAAGCCCCATATTAATATCTTTCAGCCAGTGTACTGGATCTTAGTCTTTCCCTTTTTAATTCCTGAGAGTAATTTAGGTCAGGGAATACAGTAAAAAATCAGCTACTTTCTGAGGGTCAGGAAGAGAATGACTCTAAGAGTTCCAGGTAAAGCCAGATCAAACTCATTGACCAGCACCTGCACAAAAGATTTAGGGAGTTGATTGGTGGGTTCATAAAATAACTGCTGGAGGAAATTGCAACATTCATACAGAGTAGGGTTACCATGGCAATTCTAGGCTAAAAAAGGGACCTAATTTTAAAGTTTTTCACTACTGGGATTCATAGAACATTGTGAATCCTTCACTCACACTTTCATTTTGAATGCCAATTTGTAATGAAGAAACAAACTGGCTTATGGTGAAGAGAGTAGGCTCCAGGAGGTCTGGTAAAAGGAGACTTCTTGCCCAAATGGCTTGAGTGGGGTAAACAGATTGCTCCTTCAGTGAGCTATTTTGAATCCAGGAAAGGTGGGATGTGATCCTTTGAAATATTATATATTAGGGCAAGCAGTATAATTTAACTCAGCCATTACGATATCATCTGGTCAGTGCTGGCAAACCAGGACCTAACTATTCCTGAAACAATTCTGTATATTCTTGTCTCTACAGTTCCACCTCTGCTCTTCTTGGCTTGTGCTTCCTTACTGTGCTACTGTAAGAGGGAGCATGAAGAACAAACTGGCTTTTACCCTCAAGTGAACCTGAAACAGAGTTGCCTTTGGAGAATGCTTGGGTTTACTCCTAAAGTTTGTCTGAAAGCTGCAGATCCATGTAAAAGGGATACAAATCCATGAATACCACAAAACTAGGTAAATTCAGGGTATTGTGCAAACCCATTACCCAAGCAGTGACAAAGTTTGGAAATTCTCTGACTGAAGGAAACAGCTGGTTTACCTAATTTGCTCCCTTTCTGCTTTGCAAGAAATAGCTGTCTTGTAACTGGAAATTTAATTAGGTAACACAAACCATTTCCTCCAGTGTCTCCTTTTATTCCTCCTCATGCAAGGCTGTCCAGAGAAGAATTGAAAACCTGAATGACTTCTCATTATGTATGTATCCATATTTTTTTAATAGTGATAGATTTTGTAAGCTACTTCAACACGCAACTAGCTTACAAAACTACCTTAAAACCAGAAATTAAATTATAAACCAGACAGGTGTGTATGTGGGTTTGGATTTTTTTTTTTTCCTCACTTCCAGCAAAACTATTGCAAAGTGGAGAATGCCACTGTGTTGAAAATGACTGTGAGAAAGACTTGGCTTTGATGATCATCTGTCTTCAAATTGAAAAAAATCCTGTTTCAATACTCTTGTCTACATTTAAAATGTTGGTGTACCATGGACTAAAAGTTATTAATGTTTTTGTGAACTTCCTCTTTCTGGAAAAAAAGGAAAAAACCAAAACCAAACCAAACCAAAACAAAAACAAAAAACAAACAAAAACCAAAACAAACAAAAAACCAAAACAAAAACAGGAACATTTTCCTGCTGGCAGCACAAGGTTGTTTTAGCTGTTCACTTCAAGTCTTTAAACTCAAGGGAGACATAACTCCCAGTTCATTGTATGGATAGAAATTAAACAGATCCATCAGAATTACCTGTTTCTTGGTCTATTAGCTGTTTTCATGTGCACTGTGTCTAAGATGTCTTGATTCCTGGTGAAGACATTGCTCTGTGGCATCCAAGAGCAAACCTGCCTGGAAGATGATAGTGTGGAGTGCTGTCTGTGGCGTGGACTACGCAGGGTAGCTCCAATGAGTTCAGGCAAGTATACAAATTTCTGACTACTTCCACAAATGCTGGTTAGTATAAAACTAACAGGAATTACAGGAGCTGGTAATTAATTCTGGTGCTAGTGAATAATGACATGTTATTTTACCAGAAGGGGAAAGAAAAAGCAGTGATTTGTGGTGTTCAGTGACTCCTGCATATTAATGCTGTTGTGGTTTAACCCCAGCTGCTAACTAAATACCTCACAGTCTGGGAGGAGGCATGAGGTGTGTCCATAAACACTGAGTATTTCTCTTGGGGTTTTAGCCATCTCTAAGAGCACTAATACCTTCATAGAGGTACTAAACATTGTTTGAAGTCAAATGGAAAATGAAGGGGGGGGGGAAGTGTCTAATCAAGAGTGTTAATGAATGAAGCCATACTGAAAGCCAACATCCAGAGAGTACTTTACCTAAAAAAAATGCTGCTGTGAGAAGTGCCCACTGGATCAGCTGGTTTGTCAGTGCAGCATGCAAACAATATTTGCTTGAGCTCTTCAGCTTGGGATTTCATTATTTTGATCAAAAAGAAGAACTATTGGTGGCTTGTTTAAGATAACTAGCACTAAAGCACTTGAAGGGAAAGGCAACTTGTTTTTCTTCCAGGCCAAACAGCAAAAAGCACCCTGAAATCTACAAAATACTTCTAAGAACGTCAATATTTGAAATAAAATTAGTCCCTTTACATCCATAAGACTCAGAGATTGCTTTTATTCCAGGAAACTGAAATATCCTGTTGGCTCTGAGACTGCCTTGCAAGTTGCTAAACAAAATTAAATTTTAAGGCTCTCAAGAAAAAAACAAGTGCAGCTTGTGCTACTTGCATGCAGTGTTAAAGCAGCATGGGTTTTGATGTAAAATGCACCATGTCTGTAAATTTCCTGACAAGGTACAGGAAGAATAGGAGAACATAATTTTTTTTTTTAGTTCAAGGTCATTCATCTTTCACTCTTGGTATTGAGTCTTTTAATATTCACATCCATGTATAATAAGTAATCTCTTTGTGGCTGTAAATGTGATCTAGCAGGTGATTTTCTTTGAAGCTGGAAAGAACATGAAGGAAACATGAAGTAATTTAATGCATTATTTTATAGTTGCAGTGGTATAAGTATATATTAAAAGATTTTGAGTTAGATTTTCTTGTAATGAAGTTACTACGTGTATGTTTTAGGAAAGGATGTTCAAGTTCCTGGAATACCAGGAAGAACTGACGCTGTTTCAGAAACTAGATGTATACATAAGTAGCTATCAGTATTACATTGCTTGCTAAACATTACTGCAAAAACATGAAATTAGGAATAAAGGACAAACTTTTTATATATTCTAAATATTGCTCAATCTACCCATGTGACTATTTTGTACTTAGTGTTCTGGATAATATACATTTACACATATACGTACATGTATACATATACATGTACATATGTATGCACTGCTTCAGATTCCAGTTCTCATTGTCAGCCTCCAAGAGTAACTCAGCAGTTTATATTCGCCATTACTAAAATATGTATGTAAACTCCTGCCATTATTACAATTTATTGCTTTTTCTGCCCAGAAAGCTCCTTTCTTTGAGGGCAGAAAGGATCCTGGAGGAGGACCCATATTTACCTGTGGTTGCAAAGTGTCAGACACAGTAGGTAGAACTAAAAATGAATTGATAACAGATAAGTCCTTTCTCTTCTGTCTTGATACTAAATTAAGGTTTGGGGCCCAGGCAGATCATAGACAGTATCTATTAAGCTATTTTCAAATGATCTTCTTTTGGAAAAGCATTAAGTTGAATTATCTTTTACTTACCTTTGCCTTCCTCAGCAGCATGGGTACAGCCTATAAATGGTACCTCTTAATTCCTCTCATGTTTAAACATTTCCTAAAGGTCAAATATGCTCATGACCAAACTTGTTCATCTAAGTTCATGTTCCTTCTCTAGCACTTAGAATGCAAATGCTGTGAAATAGTCTAGCATTGGAAAGTGCTAATTAGCTCAACATGAAAAACTAAAATCAAGGAAGTGTAGGTAGGTTATCTCCATCAACCTACTAGATTTTTCCTGATAACTTTCTCATTGATTTAGAAATCCATCTTCTAGTCTCTTATGGCTATTGAATGAGTCCTACAATAGTTAAGTACTATGAAAAGACTGAATGCTTTGCAGATCTCTAAATGGCCACTTGAAGTTATTTAAATCTTATAGCTGCTTTTCTTAGATAATATCTTCTGATAATGAAACAGCTCTAAGCATTTTAAAAGCTCATCTTTCTTCCTTTTGACTATAAAAGGATATCAAAACATAGCATTTAATGGGAACACAGTAAAAGCTTAAATTATGGAAAGTTCCTGTCTCCCATTAATAAACCAGAGATTGCAACAGGCTCAGAGGGAAGCGAGCTGAGCTTTGTAGTTGCCAGTAATACCCTCATTGCTTCAGTGATAGGAAGGAAAGGGTAATTCAGAATCACTGTGCTTGGTCTCACGCCAAAACGGAATTTGTTCCCTGATTTTCACCACCAGTAATCAATAGAAAACATTCCAATTTGGGTATTTTAGGATTTGAGATAGAATCAGAACTTCTCAACCATTTTCCTAGAGCTATCTTAAAATACTCTTTCACATATTTGTGGAACATTAGAAGAACAGGATTAACAAGAGAAAGTTGAGTCATAGAGAAACTTGAGGCAAAATATCATTCAACAGCTTATTGTTGTGTGGTTTACAATGATAAGATGCCTAAACTTTCTTTCGGGTTCCCTGTTTTCCAGATTAGAATAACACTGAACAGTTTTGTCACACTGAAGTTTCAAGACACAAATTTAATTATGTAGCGTAGTTCCTTTGCATTTGGGTAATGAGGACAGCAAGTGAGAACACAGCATGATGTCTCCCCCTAACATTTCTGGAGTGTCTCTTTGCTTTGCCAAAATCCTGATAATCTGAACAATAAGACAGGAAATGTGACAAATTCAGAAGAAGAGATCTGTAGCAAGAACTGGAGCAATAGAGAGTTTGAGCTAATTCATCAAATCTAGTATTGCTGGCAACTGGTTACCTCTGTGCATTAAGTCAAATTTTCTTAGTTTATACCTGGGAGGTACATGTAAGGGACATTTAAAACCATAATTTAGGAAAAAAAAAAAAAAAGAAAAGAAAAAAAGAAAAGCAGCTGCGACTTGTTTACTTTGACTTGTTTTCTTTAGCTTAACAAATAGTCTACCAGCTCAACTCAGGTCTACCAAAAGGGTTCAGAAATACCTTGTTAAAGACTCTGCTTTCTCTCAACCTTTTGTAAGTAGGGAATGTGCATTTTGTCACGACTCAGAACAGCTGTTGCAGGTGCTGTGCCTCAGAATTTGTGGGATTTTACACTGATTATGACACTGAGAAAGGAAGTGCTCAGGAAATCAAGCTACATATGTCCATATGCAAAAAGGCATTGCTCAAATTTAATTGGGTAGGATTACAAGTGAAAAATGGCCTTCATTAGCATAATATTATTTTCAGGATACTATTAGGGATTAGGAGTTTCTCCAGAGAAACTTGCACACCACATTCATCAACAGAAAGAAAGATCAGTTCACTTTTCAAGAAAAACTTGCAATTTACATAAGTAGCCTTGAGTCATGATGCAGGTTTTATAAATTACTGTGTCAATCTAAAAGATGCTTGCTATTCAAATTATGAAGCCCCTGTGAGTACAGGCCTATTACTCTGAATACAGAGGCCATGAAAACATCAGTAACTCTGACATAAAACTGATGTATTGTGTAATAATGTTTCACGTAGAACCTGGACCTTCATTTATCAGCAATGTCTGTATCTGGGTTTTGTACAGGTTACAAATGAAACCCTGAATGCCTCAGTCACATCACAGATGTTAATAAAATGGCATAATAGAGAGGCTGAGCAAGATGGATTCGGGATGCAATGGCTCTTTCAAGCCAAATGCTCATGAAGATTAGTGAAGGAGGATGGATGAGAATCTCCACTTTAGAATTATGCTGAGCATCTTCTTATGGATAGCAAATTGATCGATCTGCTGTGGGAGAAATAAAAGGCAGGTTTCTTACCTAACTGACAGCTTGAACAATTCAGCTCATTCTAAAAGCTTTGACATATCCCTAGTTGCTAGTTTTGACCATTAACTTTCCCTACATGCAGATAAAAATTATTACAGGGAAAGCTAGAATTTAAAATCCAGCCTAATGCGGATTTGGAAGGAAAGGTGAAACTGGGTAGAGAACAGTGTAGGAAAGAAAGGGTGAAGAACAGGCTGGGAAAGAAGGGATGAAAGGTACAGGATTCAGAAAAAGTCTAAGGATAAATTTGAAGCTAAAATGCAAACCAACTCCTGTAACCTAAAGCTGCCTTTTTTCTCTCTCTCTTACAATAATCCATGTGTGTATTACCAGATTCAATGACTTAGAGAGCAAAGAGTTAAGCTTTCTTGACCAAACCTCAATCTGGAACTCCTCTGAGGAAGCCCTTGTGATTTAGTTTCATTTCTTTAAGAGCTCTTGGCATGTGTCTCCAACATGGGAATAACGCTGCTTCCTGATAGCACTGACTTGTGTCATGTGTGAGTAGTTAAGTATGACAATTAAGTGTGACTCCTGCCCAGAGGTCACGCCTATATAAGTTGCTAGCCAGGGTGAAAGTCAACTGCAGCCTGGCCTCTTTCTTCAGTGGATGTGTTCTGCTTTGTGTCTGAGAGCAGCTGAGACAAAATAAAAGTAAGCAACGTCTCCTGTGAAGCGTACCCTCCCTTGCCTTTATGTCTCTTTAAATATTCCACTCCCTGATCCTTCTTCCTCTCCAGATGCTCTGTTCAGGGAAGGGATGAAGGTTTTCAGAGGAATCCATTACAGCAGTATGTCCCTACCCAGAATAATATCTTATATCTGTTATCGTTCAGGTTGCATTCGGATATAGGAATATCAACAAGGCTGTAACAAGATTGTTAGGCAATATATCTTGAATTCCATAGGAGGTTATGTAGATGGATCTATGGGCTCCTGTGCTAGTTAAGTACAGGTCAGTGGGGTTTCTTAATATCTCGCTATTCAACCTGTTAGAAATTATTTATTCTTAAAATAAAATAGCCACAGAAACTGGAGAATTCTTGCAAATATATCAGGTTCCTTTTGAATTGCTTCTGAGATGCAATAATAAATCTTACCTGATGTTTTTTGCTACTGTCTTTCTAAGGAGAAAACCACTGTTACTTTTAACAAGAATGTAGGAGAGCATGCAGTTTCATTATTTCTCACATTGAAATCTCAGATTATAGTTAATCCTGTGCTTTTCAGATTTACACTTTCGATTCCCACAGGACTACAGATCTGCTCCTGAAAGCTTTTCTCTTCTGCCTCTCTCATCTTGATCCCACATGCTGTTTTTCAAGGTGACACACTGCTCTTCAAACATCAGAGGAGGTAGGGAAGGAGGGGAGAAATCATTCCATTATAAATTGGTGCAAAATGAAGTAATACTTTAAAATGTTAGAAAGAAAACATTTAATCTCCCAAGGTATTACAGGGCCAGTGCATCCCCATCTTCTACATCCCTTAATCCTATTATACACCACAAGGAATAAGCAGCTGGCACAATAAGAAATGCCGAATAAATGTTTTTGAACTGCTTGAAAGTATGAGGGGAAAAAAAAAAATCTGAGTTGGATATAAAGCACTGGGAGCGTGACAGGAATCTGGGAGTATTCAGGCTCTAGTCTTTATTCATAATGGCTGTCACTCAAATGTGTCCAGTTTAGCCCTGGTCGGGTCTTAAACCCACCAGAGACTTTTTGAGCTGGGTATCATTTTGCATGAACGTTTTCATGAATTGCTGCTGTCTTTCAGTATTATGATGATCTTTCTTTCTCAGCTAAATGAAGAAAAGTATTCATGTGGCTCTGCAATTTGAAGATGTTTTCAAGGAATATGATCGTCTGAGTGTCTGTCTCTGTTTTTCAGTGTGTCCTGGGTTCACTAGGTAAGAATGAGGAGGTGATGAGGTGCTGCTGTTATCTGGTGCCCCTGTTCCTTCAAACACTCTTTGCAGCAGAATGCTCTGGTGAGTGTCCTGGTAACATTAATGCATAAATACAATTTATGTTTTAGTCTGCCTTTTCTCTGTCTAGTGAATTGTTCCTGTATCCCCTTCTCCAGTGAAGCACAGTTAGTCAATCCCTAACAAAGGGAAGCCTGTTGAGGCCACACAGTGTTCCTTTCAGGTGCAAATTGTAAAAAGTTTCCTAGGTATCTAACCCCAAACCAGTGAACCTATACCTGTAAAGCACATCTGTATTAACACAGATATTCCTAAATTAAGTCAATTTGTAATGTAACTGATCTTTTGAAAAGTCAGATGTAACTAAAGATCTCCTACTTGTTTATTCTACTCTGGTAATATGGATAAAAACACCTGCTTCAAAAATTTCTTAATAGGGTCTCCTTTTTTAAAGTGAATTAAGACACTGGATGAGGTGGCTTGGTTTATTCCACTCCCCTTCCCTCTTCACATAAGGAGAAAATTCAGTGCAGACAGAATCTTGTTAACAATAAAATATCACTCTATTACTTAGGACATACATGACTTTAAAGCAAAACAGTTACCCATGATAAACTACCATGTCTGTGACTGTGACAGACAAACAAGTTGACACAATTGCAATGCAGATGACAAATAGCATTTGATATCTCAGGAGAGGTAGAAACAGAAAGTAGCCCAACTTCAAAACTGGGTTTCAGTGCAGGTCACTTTTTGCTCATTTTCCTAAAATCTGATCAAAGTCTGCCTTCTAGCTACAAGCAGAGCCTAAATTCAGGAACTAGGGATGAAAGGTGAAAAGGTGACAAATCAGATTCACAGATTGGAAAGGAGGTCAAAATGCGAACTTGTGATAGGAATGTTTTTTAAAAATAAATTTCTCAAGTAACAAATGTACACACCTTTTCTTTAGAAGCTCTTTTTGCTTCTGAGCACCTTGTTAAAGTTGAATATTATGAATTAGGAAAGACATTGGCAGAGATCAGGACACCTCTGCAAGCTTTAAGCCAAAAGCCATACATTTGTCATCATTGTTTGCTGAGTATGGCATAAGTGTGGTAAGGAATATAGGATTTCATTTCACCTGCTCTAAATCTGTGATTAGAGGACACCTTTGTGCCAAAATAGGAGTAATATATAGGACTTTAGGGAAACTTGGGAATTATTCATGGTCATATGGCATCTCAGTCTGTGGATAAGCACGGGATTTCAGTATCCATGGCTACTGTTGCAGATTTGAGGATTTAAGATTATGGCGAATTTAATTTTCATTCATTGGATGCCAGATAACTGTGGGTTATTTCCTCTAGTGTAAGTACCCCATGTTTAGGTTATATATTGGGAAGAAGGGTTCATAAATGGAGGTTAGCAAAATCCTATGATGTTCCACTGCTTCCAGATATGGTGGCATTTAACATGCTGCCTGGCATGTGTAGAGTCCTCTATCTCTTGGCTGAAGATTCTTCACTTTCGACAAGACTGACACTCAGAAGATTGGCTTCAAACTTGTTTTTCCCACCATCTTCAGAGATGATGTCTTTAGTTTCAGCCTGTGAGTGCTCAGAGTATGAGGCTGGTTACTTCTAGGTGTTGTTTAGGAGCTGCATGTTCCAATAGACTTCAGATTCAGCATCAGACAGAGACTTGAAATCGAATGTGCAAGCAAGTAGTGCTGATATACCATATTTAACAGAGGCTTGTGCTAGGAAATTAGCCTTTAAAGATTTGTGTATGTTGTTCTGCTCCTCTTCAATTAATGTTTCAAAATGAGTCCTAGGTTTTCATGGTAGGTTAAAGAACAATTCACATTGTGGTGTAATCAGCTTATTAGCATTACTGTACTTAAAAATAGCCTTTATTATAAACCTAAAACACCTGTTAGGACTGTGGAAGCAGCATTGTTAATATTGTACAGTGCTTGTATGCTATACAGCCTTGGAGTGAGGAGATGCTAAATAGTATAGTTGCCCAACTGCTGTCCTACAACAACTCAACTAACATC
Source organism: Myiozetetes cayanensis (assembly GCF_022539395.1). Taxonomy (NCBI): domain Eukaryota; kingdom Metazoa; phylum Chordata; class Aves; order Passeriformes; family Tyrannidae; genus Myiozetetes; species Myiozetetes cayanensis. The sequence continues at coordinate 17,129,538 of NW_026087742.1, forward strand.
ACTGGCTTTTGTGGAGGTCAGTGGGATAATCCTGTTCATTTTGTAATTCACACAAATTGTTATGTAAAAAGAGTTTTTGAGGGAACCTACATAAACTAAGACTCTCACATCTAAAAATGGTCTTTAATTAGCTTTGATTAAGCACCAGAGCTGGATACCCAAAGTCCTTTTCTATATGTCAGGCACTGAACAAAATTTGTGTGATCTGGCTTTTTATAGAGCCCAGCACAGGAATACTCAGTGTCATTTGGAGCACTTTCACTACTTCTGACCATTGCAGGGAAAGCAGCAGGTGCCTGCTTTGGGCTCTCACCTCAGTGTGCACATTACACTGAAATCAGGAAACTGTGAATCACTGCCTAATTTGTATTAATGTCAAAGCACTAGAGAAACCCAACTCCAAGTTAGGAAACTTTGTGGGAAAGACCTTTGAATGGTTCTTGGTTTCTTCAGAGAGAGATATTGCATTTTACCAAGCTGTTCAAGGGCTTTGAGATTTCAAAGTGTATTATTTCAAAGCAGGTGAACAGTGTGCTTAGTTTAAGGTGGAGCTGCGAAGTACACTTCTAAGTACTAAGCAGTGCTTGTCTACATGAACTGTGAAGTACTTTACAGCAGCAAAATACCCGCCAAAATCAGCACACCTTGTGCTCCTAAGGCTCTGGGACATTTCTGAAGATATTAAATTTGGATTCAGCTGCTCAAATGCTACAGGCAGAACTAGTTCTAGAGACGTTAGTTTCTTGATTCAAGAAAACTGTGCTTTTTTGTGCATGTATTTTGGCATTATATAGCTAAAGATTTCTTCACCAAAAGCTAAGCCTACAGAACTCCCTGAGAGGTAACTGATTCATGGATTTGGGGAGGATACAAAACTAAGAAAAGGGATGAAAATAATTCTTTATGCAACTTTATCTGTAATAATCACTGCTATGTGCAAAAGGTGATTTTTAGGTTAGGACCATGGAAAGCAGCTGACTACATGTGGAAGAGACCAAAGAACATATATTAATACTTCTGCAGAACAGGTATAATTCAATTTACCCTTTTAATGTTCGTAGCCAGAATGATTATCACATTCTTGGGCAGAGGCATTGAAGAAGCAGGTGGAGAAAAGATGGAGCACTTCAGCTAATTTATAAGAACTGAGGTTTTAAAGTAAACTCTTGCTTTTGTAGTCAAGACAGGTATATTTTCTAAGAGGAAAACAATATTTATTTCCTCTTTTTTTCATCAGTACACTTCTCTAAAAATTGGGCATAATAATTAGTCTGAAAGCTTTATAGAATAAAAAATGTAAATATATATTATATTCAATTACAAATGTCATACTTCCATTTTTTAATTACCTTTCATTTATAAGGTTCTGGAGATCACTTTAGTGACTTTTCAATTATTTTTCAATTAGTTGGTTTTAATTTCCATGCTCCATGGTTTTAATTTCCCTGCTCCTCCATGCTCATGGATATCTGCAAATTACTTTGTGGATGAGTGAGGAGTAGTGTTGCAGGAGGTTCTGCTTCCATTTCTTTTCCTGAAAAACAAGCTGGTGAAATGGAGTCAAGCATTCAGCATAAATCAAAAGCTCACATACATAAAATCTGGAGAGTAGTTTGTAACTACAGTTTTAGGTGTGATGACAGAACTGAATTGATGCCCTAGAAACAATACATTTGGTGAGTACTTGAAGCTCATAGAAGTTGCCTTGCTGCCAGGGAATGGTTTGAAGTACTGGGACTCCAGATCTAGCCCAAGAATATACCCTAGCTCCTGGACTCTCATGGTTAAATCAGGATGTGTTTTGTTCTCAGTATTAGGAAAAAACCACCACCAACAACAAAACCAAGCGTAAATGGAATTTTAAAAATATTTGAAACAAAAAACCTCATAGAGGTAAATTGCTTTCATTTGTTCCTCTCTAAAATGGCTTCCCAGAAAAAGTATGGCCTGTTATAATAGCAAGGATACAGGATGCAGTGATACAGTGGAAGTTGCTTGTGATGCTACATTGCCTTTTGAACTGATAAATGTAGTTTTTAATTACTGAAGTGCTGTGTCTGAAGGCAGCCAATATTTGATGTTCCAAGGGCTGATTAACATTTCCTGTGACCCACAAAACGGTGGGTTTTCTCTTACATTGCAAACATCCTGAAAAAAAAAAAATCCCATGCTATTTATTTTGGTAGATGGTGAGAAAGAATCTGCATCCCACTGGTAATCTGTAAACCATTTACTTTGATTATTTCTGGTGTTTGGCTTCCTCCGTTACACTGCATTAGTCCCACATGGAATAATAATGTTCTTCTGAATTAGGGAAGAGCAAACAGCAGATGGGGAAGGGTAGCAGTTCAGCAGTCTACAAAATATGTATGAAAATGATCACAATTCTTAAAATTTATTAAGCTTTTCTGAAATAGCTGGAAGTTCACTAAGCAGAACCACAAGCGGTGACCTGGCAGAGGCACTCTTACACACAACTTTAGGGGTAGACAGATCAAAAGCCCAGCTGATTAAATAGACTCTAAAGGCAACAAGAACTCTTGTTTTGGCATGTGAAACTATGGAAGAGTTCCCAAATTTCAAATTTCTCTTAAAAACTGAATGTCTGGTCAAGAACATGAGCTTTTCACATAAAACTGGGGCAAATACAGGTACCTATCAGGAATTCTGGAAGTTCAAATGTACCTCATCCTGAGAATGTAATATGTAACAATATCAAAGTTGTTTTTATGAAGAAATACCAATCTACCCTATTATAAACAATTTTTTTTTTTTTTTTAATCTTGGGTCTGGAAATGGTAAAAGCATATCCCAGTAGTGTAACAAGAAAAATCTGAAGATTCCCTGACCCACGCAGTCTCAGACTAAGATTTGGGTCATAAAAGGTGGTGTTGAAAATGAAATGCTTTAAGAAATCAAGGCTGATGCAGAGATTATTTCAAATTCACAAGAGATCCACTTGCTGTAATTTTGCATGCATAATAGGTAGAAAGACAATTTGGAAGGGAGGAGGAAGTAGGAGCAAGTGAAACACATTCAGTTGAAGATTAATACATCCCACGTTTCACTAAATCAAGGAGATGAAGGAGCAAGTGGTATGGACTTAGAGCATTGCCTGCCTACAGCAGATAGGCAAGCTGCTCGGGAGAAACCTCGTGTGCTTCACGCTTCACATATGGTACTTTAATCTAAGTGCTGTGAAAGCATGACTTAATGACTAGAAATGAGGCCTGTCCCTGAAATCTGAAAGTGATGGAGATGGTTCAGAGATGTGCCAGGAGCTGCTATTCAGATTGAGTAAAAAGGAGAGATTGCAGTCCATGCATGAAGCAGGTTACCTCTCTTTTACATGTACCGAGCTCTACATCTGAGCTGTTTTCACTGCAGTATCCAGGTGATAAAGTGCATATATAGTTATGATGTACTGATGATACAGAGAAGAGCCAGCATCTCTGTTTTTGATACAGAAACTGAAATACAGAATTCTGCTCACTTGAGTGGTAACAAATGCCGTAGTTCAACCCTGATATATCTCATACCTCAAATAGCAGAATCTCTGAGTATGTGAGAAGATGGGGGGATTATTTTTCAAGAAATATGGCAGTAATTTCAGATCTTAACAGGGTGAGTGAAATATGAGGGTATGTTTTCTGGACTGCAGTCTTGAATTAAGGTATTAACTGAATGCAATTCCTGTGTCTACAGCTATGCACGATATACACTGTGTGTTCCTCTACTGCAGGCACCTGAGGATCTGTTATAATGGATGTATCCTGGCAGCAGTTGATCCCATGGAGCACGGTAACTTCTATAAAATTTAACTAAAGCCTGGTTGATTAAAAATGACAGCTTGTAAGCATCATCTGTGTGACAGTGTAGCAGCTACTTCACAGAAGTGGGAAATTTGCAGCTGGAGGGACTGAACTTGCACTTCTGCAGCCCATTGCTCTGGCACAGCCTTGATGTTCTGGGTGATGCACGCTTTGCCTTGCCTGCTGCATCTCACCTGCCACAACATGCTGGCCTGCTGCTGGGCCACAGAAATGCAGCGTGGATGCCTAAACCAGAGATAAAAAACTTCAGTGAGAAGGCCAAACTGATGTAAACACTGCAAAGCCCTGCTCCAGTTAGAGCACTTCTCCTGCAGGCTGCAGTACTGTCCTTTTGTGAGGCACCTTTGGGAGCCACAGCCCTCAAAATGGACTTTAAGGTAGAGCTGTAGCGTAGACTGCAGAGATGTGGGGCAGGTGTCTCTGGTGTCCTAAAGAACAAAGATTTCTTCCAACTGGAAAGCTCTCAGGTTTGGTAAATTACACCCTGCATGTCTTGGTTCTTTAGCTTATCTCCCTCCCTCTTTAAAGACTTGTTAGGGTTATGGGGTAAGGAAGAGAGGGGCTGGCTGTGTGTGGTTTAGATCCCATCAGCAAGCTATTTGCCTAGTGTCATCTGATCTGTCACTTCTAATCTGACATTCACCCCTACACAGCAAAGCAAAGCAAATGGCCAGTGGCTCTTGTATCAGTACTGCTGTCAGCTCCTCAGACTGAACATGAGATTCCTGAGGCCCCTGGTTAGTTGACTGGCTTTAACTAATGTTACCATGGAACACCAGAAGGAAACTCTACTGACTCTGTTTGAGCAACTCCTCAACAATCATGGTTACACCAGTCTTGGAAAATATATTGGACACAAAATTCAGTGGTCAGCACTGAATATGTGCTCAGGCCTGTGCTGGGCCATTCCATTGATACGGAGTAGTGAAGGATAGTACATACGTTCCTATTTACTTCTCTCCATCCTCAGAGAGGAAAACTCTGTCTAAATTAGGTGGTATGAAATCCTCTTCTCCAGAGTAAATTTTTTTTTGGTTAGTGAGGAAGTTAACTAGTATGAGTGCTTCCAGGTATCATACTGTTGATTATCTCCTAGAAGAAGCAGGATTTTTAGAAGTTCATTCCCTGGCTCATATACTTCTTGGCTGAAAGCAAGCATGCCTGGAACCAAACAGTGTGCATTATGTTGCATCTTACTGCTTCATTACATCTTAGTTCTTGTCTCTCTCCACCAACCTCAAGGTGCTTCAGACTGTTTCACCAAATAGCTTTGACTTCTTTTGTTGTTTTTTTTTTCCTTTCACTAACAAACTGTTCTCATGCCCAGGAAAATATGGAAGACAAAACTGGCAGCTGAGGTGACAAGTCATTGCATAACCAAGATAAATTAACTCACTGAAACCCTAATCAGTTTCCGTAATTGAGCAGAAGAAAGGTTTGAGTGTGACTATGGTAAGCTAAGCTCATTTATCAGTTTGTTCTCTCTTGCCAAAATCCCTAGAGAGAAGCAGCTCACAGGCAAGAATAGGAGGTGTTCTAAGGTCTTGGAGGGTGGAAATGTAACGTGTTCCCTTTGCTAATGCTGTATTTTCCCAGCTTGTCTTGTTGAGAGGCTGGAAGACCTTTAGAGCCTTTTCTCCAACTTTCTGTGCTTTTCCACTTAGGACTTGTGATGGCCATCTCACTTAGCTCAGGAACATGTCTCTGTGGTAGCCCAATTTCGTGAAGCCAGACATCCTTCTTACTAACACAATTTGGCCAAGCTACCTCTGGCTGAAAGGCAGCTCTAAAATATGGGTAGACTGGGCTTTGTGAGGGTTCTGGAGTAGCTCTGTAAAAGCTGCAGGGATGAAGAGTCTCATTTATGCCTCCTCCAATTCCACATCTACTCTTTTCAGCCTAAAATCTTGCTCAGTCTCTTCCCACCTGTTCCAACAGGGGAAAGGAAAAGGTAGTGTGTAACCAGTAGAGGCCCCCAAAGAATGTGAAGGCTGACAAAGATATTGGAAAGTTGAGGGATAGCCTGGACCAAACAAATATCTATTATTTACCAGACTAACTGCAGAATCTCTGAAGACTGCTATCCTACAGCTGAATACAAAAGTATATCCTGTCTTCCACTGAGATACAGAAGAGTACAGGCAGTGCTTGTTGCAACAGAAATGGCTCTGCAAATAGTTGCACAAGTGAAAACACTTCACACCAGTGAGGTAGTGGTAATTATGCTTTTTGCCTTCCAAGCTGAGCCATAAAAAGTATTTCAGATTAAGGTTCATCCTAGATTGTAGCCATGGGGATTGATTTGCTATTTATTGAATTTCACAGATCCAGAGACAGGCTGTTTGTGGGGAAAGCATTTGCTCTGGCTACAGAGAACAGGATGCATGAGCCTGGCCCACATCAAGGCCTTGCCTTTTAGCCCTACATTTTTCATGTGACAAAAGGCTAAAATCCTTTTCAGTTTGAATCACTGACCATTCCTGTCACTACTTTACAAGGTTCCTATCCACTCTGGCATTCTTGCAGATTTAAAATTGTGAGTACCAGCAGAAGAAAGAGTATATATATTTTTGAACCAATAATGAAGTTAGTTCTGTCATAGTTCTATAACCCTATCAGACCTGTAATATATGCTCTTATCAAACAAATGACTGTATTTGTTTTGTCAATCCTCTGACTATGCTAGTTCTGTAAAGGTCACCAAAAAAAAAAAAAAAAAAAATAAAACCCAACAAAAAAAAATTCAAGTTGGAAAGAACAGTATCCATCTGCATTTGAAAGTTATTTTCTGTCTAGTATTCTTGTTCTAAAATGTAAAATATACCTTTCTCTGTGTATGATCTCTAGTGTCAGACATGAAGAATACACTCTGAAATTTTAAATGGCTTACTCTCTTACACTAAGTTGTAGTGTACACTTTGCAGCCTCAAAAGTGATAACCCATAAATATCAGTGCAAGTATTAAGGACAATAAAAATAAGCCCCATGTAACGTAATCCTGCAGGTTTTGTACATTCTGGTCATGATTCAGCAAGGCACTTAGTAGAATATATTTTGTCTTATATGCATGTACTGAACTCAGCAGGGATACTTGCCTAGTTAAAGGTAAGGATGCATTTGAGCACTCTACTGGATTAGATTCGGAACAATTCTCAGCTGCCAAGGTCCTGTTTACTGCAAATGAGGTAGCAGAATTTGCAAGACAGAAACACTTATGTTGCACTTTGAAGCACTGCTTTATTCTTCAGACACCACCAAAGTAACTACCTGCATATAACCACAGTCAGTTACGAGTCTTCCTCCCAGGCTATAAATATGTATTTAACAGATAGGGGAGTGTTTATGTACAGAACAGTGCAGTGTTGGGTGCACCTAAATTCTCAGTCTTGAATGTTGCTACGATAAAGATTAGTTTCAACAGAAAGACTTCTAGCAACTGAAATCCACCTAGTGCTGGGAACAGAGAGAATTATTCTGAATAAAAGAATATGTATGATCAGATCTGGGCCAGTTTCCTTAGAGCTGGATCACTGTTACCTAAATGAAGATGTCCCTGCCACCACCCTGCCCCCCCCTAAATCTTGATAGATTCCGTTAGCACATCGCTACTAATCACTGCACTTCTCTTAAAGAACTCATTCTGTCCTTTGTGCATCAGTATTTCTAGATCTTTTATTCTTGACTTGCATGCAATTCATAGCAAAATATTTCCTGCATTCTAAAATCGTTCTCTTCCTCAAAAAACTGAGAGTGGAAACAGTTTTCAGACAAAATATTAGTTAAGCTTTTAATCAACTACTGTATCAGGTTTTGGTTTTTAAAATGTTGTTTAGCTTTGATATTATTTTTATATGATAGATCCTGTGAAAAATCAAATCTTTTCAGTCATTCTGTTGTTCTCAAAGTTTAAATATACCCCACTGACCAGGAGCATTCAACTAGTCTAATGACTCCCACAAATAAACAAATCTGTGCTTTAAGAATCCTAAAAATCTCCCCTTTCACTGAAGAAAACACCCAAATATTCTAAAAAAGAAAATGCAAGTTAAGTTTGCTGCCATCCATTAGTAATGTTAAAGTACTAATAATACTTAGTTCTTGATTAGAAACAACATAATTACGATCAAGTAAACGTTCAGTTAGTGCAAACAAGGAAAAAAATTAAATTTGAAACAAATATACCTTCACACAGGACATGTAAGTTCTTCCAATTAGTTTTAGTTGCAAAAAAGTACAACAATGCAAAGATAGAGTGGCAATAGATTGTTTTACCATGGCTGCCAAAGTGGAACTTTTTTTCTACAAATCTGTTGGTTGTGCAGAAAGTACACAAGTTTTTCACTCACTTATGCAGGGCTTCTCACTGGAAAAAGAAAGTGTTAACCATAGAGGAAATGTAAAGCTAAACCGCTCTTACAGAGGCTGGTAAGGGAGGGCAGAGATGGGAGAACTGTAATGAAGTAATGAAATAAGCCCATGGATATCATCAATCTTTAGGTAAATAATTTTAAAACAACCTTTGGCCTTAGGGAGATCATGTTTCATTTAGACACCGAATGAGCCAGCTGCATCAGCAAATCCATCTCTCAGGGGTTACTATTTATTCTGATGCTGATCTCTCTTAGGGGCTGCAGGCAATGAAAATCACTGAACAAAATCTGTGTTTTTGAAATGTTTGCACTGGGGTGATAAACTTTAATGAGCTATAGTTGATGCTTCTTGGGGGTAAGGAAACATATGAATAATATAATGATTATGTTTTTAATTGTTTGTGAACCTCTCTGACTTGATCACAGCTCACCTAGCAATTCTGTCCTTCCTGCTGAAATCAGACTTCATGGTCTAATATGTAACCAAAACCATGCTCTGATTGATTGTGTGTGGTTTTTCATTCTAAGCAGTGTTGAGGAAGGTTTTACTTCTGTAGCCCAAGTCTGTGCTGACTTAGCATTTATGAGAGACTCTTTGAGGATTTGGCAGTGATTGTAATGGTTGTCACAGTGAGTCACAAAGCAGGGAATAAAGAGTCCAAATGATCCTGCTTTATTGAGGATATTTTAATGTTGGGCATGCCTATGAATTGAGCTCAAGCAATTAGTCTTATATATAAACTGCTTCAGCAGTATCTGTGTGCCTAAGGAGGAAGTCACATTACAGCAAAGTGTTAAATTCTGTGATGTAAAGGGCTACCCAGTACATCTCTCAGTGAGCTCTTCCTTCAACCAATAATTATGTATGAACCATAAGCAAAACTTTAGGTCTGATCCTGAATGGCTGCAGGAATACAGTAATTTAGGACTTCCATTCCAAAAGCAAAAATAGGGGATAATTCCAAGCCATGCTTGGGCATGTACCTGTTTGTCCTCTTTAGCATGTGCCTCCAACACCAATCTGCATTATTTCTCATATTATAATTGAGCATATTTTATTAAAAAGTAAGCGTAAGTTGTGTAAAAATCTTGAACTATTTTGTTCAAGGTCTTTAACTTGAACTATTTTTTGGTTATACAAATGGTTTTCTGCCACATTGCTCTGACCTGTTCCATCTGAACTGGAATTGCTTTATGGGGTCAATACTTATCTGCAAGTAGGCAGCCTGACAGGTCACACAAAGAATAAATGGTGCATATTGGACAGAAAGAACCAGCTCTTCCTTAACTGATCTGGAGCACATAATCACAGTCTGCTTATGAAGTCATTCTGTAGAAAGGTTAGGACACCAATGGGGAATATATTTTTGAAGTTAGAAGAACAGGACTGTGGGGAAAGTGTCATGCTAAAAGACCGATACAAAGAAGAAATCTTTTGAAAAGCACTTGCTTTGTGCCTCAAGCCTGTCAAAGAAATTTCCATGAAGTAGCTGTGCCTGCTTTTCCAACCCCTGTTCTGCCTGTACGGTGTATGGCAAGATGACCCTCAGGTAACACCTGTAAGGGCTGAATTTATTAACCAGCAAGGCTGGTGGAAAGCTTTTTCTTTGTCTCAGAGCAGATGATACTGGTATAATTTATAGTATTGAAGACTGACACCTGGAGTTATTTTGACCTTGGTGGCATAAGCAAGGTTACACGTGCTAGTCCAAATCTAAGTAGAAAGAACATACCTAAAAGGCTGGGTAGGGGTACAGAGCTCAAAGGCATTATGAAGGGACCCACTGACCATGTCACAAAGTCAACTTTAAAATGGGCAGTAATGTTTAGCTTGAGAAAATGGGAAGATCCACAGTTCCAGATCCTTATTTTCAACTGTATGTTGTTTAATCCTGTGCTTACAAAATGAGTACTAAATATTTTGCTCAAAATATTTAGCTTTTTAGACAGCATCCTCAGTGTGATACATAATTTTTCTCTTCACTGAGGAAATACTGTGATTGCTTGAAAGTGATCCTTTGCATGAAACAGAACTTGATTTGAAATTCGAGACAGAATTTCTCTCTGCACAGAAAAAGAGTTGTGTTTTTCTCCCCTGAATACTTTGTATAACACACCCAGATGTGCTGCAAACTCAATAGCCCATTTAAACAGAGCCTTTGGTTTTTGTCCTTACTGCAATTACAAACAATACTATTCTACAGCTGCTGTAGTTTGACTCCAGAGTAAATATTGTTCAGAAATAAATGTTTATAATTAAGTAATAGCAAATATATGGGATTGCCTAGTATATAGGTGGCACTCAACTGTAGCTGTCTGTATTAGGCTTAAAAGCATGAAAGATGTTAGATGTAAAATAATAATTACCTTGTTATTGCAGAAAATTACCAAGATCAAGTGTTTTAGAGCTTGAGTGCCTTCATTTATCCCAGTTTTGCACTGTTATTTTAATACCACAGATCACCTCCTGACTTGCAGTGGAACAAAAGGAAAATTGAATCCCCCTCTCCATTTAGCAATGACTAACATTATGATTGGATGTCTGTATTGGCAGAGATCTAATGCCTAAATTACAGATTGCCAAATTTGGCAATCACAAGACCTTTCCTCTCGTTACTGATACAACTGAAGGCGATATTTTCTCTAACGAATTTGAAGGAACAGGCCAGAAAGCAAAGCAGTTATCTGGCTGCTACTTCAGCTGTGTTCCACATAGTAGCACGCAACCAGAAGAAACTTCTTCTGACTGTTTCCTCTACAAGAGTAGGATATAATATTTGATCAAAGAGGATTCCCTTGTGTTTCTGCAAATCTCACATGTCTTGAAGTAAAGGCCAGGAACTGACAAACATCCTTTATACATATATATATATGTCTTTATATTTGTATATCAGAGTGCAAAATAGTCACATCCTAGCTGGGGGTTACATCTGGGACGTGATTACTGCATCTGCTAGTGTTGGCCTCCCTCATGAAGCAGGCAGGACTCTTGTAACTAGTTGGGAGCATCCATATTCAGTGCAGGAAGCAAGAGCCACAGCGAGTTTTGGGTAAACCACACGTCATCTGGATGTGGCCTTCAGCAGACTGAGGTTCACGTTTGTAATGCTGGAGTGCAAAGGAGCTGACTTCAACAGCAAGAAGAAATAGTGTATTTAGAGAACAAAATGCCAGACAGCACCAAGACAGCTAATGGCAACCAGCCAAAAGAAAAGATGAGATCACAACAATTTCAAGTGGTACTAGAGAGCAGAGCTCCAGTTTCAAAAAGCTGGACTTGCATAGCCCTGACAGACCCCCATGGGCCCCAAAGCCCTCACAGGCCCCGTAGCACATTCTGATTCCCTTTTATTCTGTGATGTGAGAATCACTATGCTAATGGCTTGGGAGTTTTGTTTATTTTCAACAGAATAAATCTAAAATCTATATTAAGAAAGTAAACAAGCAAAGGTGAGTCTTGTTTTTTTCTGTGAACACCTGCAAAAGAGATTAAAAAAGATTGCTGTATAATGAAGCACAAAACACAAAATGCGTCAGAAGCATGTGAATAACATCAAGGAAGCTGAAGGAGGTGCAGCAAAAGGCATCAGTGATTCAATAACATCAAAATAAATAGTCTGTAAATTTGTACTAATACGGTACCTCTTACAGATAAACAAGGAGACACATGGGCAGAAGAAGAACTAAGAGCAACAGCTGTAACTCTCAGGACATGGTAAATAGGCTGGACACCAAGAGAAACTGTTGACTGGCAGTAACTCCTTGCTCTCAACTATCCCCATCACAGCATGAGCAAAGAAGAGAAAAATGAGATTCAAGTAAATGCTGAGGGAGGCCCCAGGGAAATTTCCAAGTTAAAATGCTGAAAGCTTGTAAGGTAAGGAGTCATTTCATTTTAGATGTTTTACACAGCTCTGTCAAAGCCTAGGCTTATGAAGAGTGTCCTGACGAGACAGAATGAAATGCAGGTTTTTCTTTTAGGAAAAAAAATATATATAATTGAATTTACAACAAATATTCAGTTGTAACAAATCTCAATAACTTGAAAATGAACTATCAGAAAAGGGAGAAAAATATTCAGGCCTCATGTTCAGAAGCATGGGATTCAAAGCGCAAATAGGTGTGATTTATATCATTGGGTAGATATCAGAGAAGGTTCTCAAAGAAGATATTCAACTATTTCCTCATCTCTGTGCTTGGGAGTGTGATGGGGCAGGTGCTATTGGAGCAGAGCACTAAGATACCTCAACTCTGTGATGTCTGCCAAAAAGCATGCATCAACAATGTACAAACATTTTCCCAGGAAATATAAGTTATGTAACCATAACTGAAGTCTCTGTTTATGCTGGAGTTTTTGTTCTATATACCTATCTGAAGAATACTTACATCATTTTTCCTTTATTTAACTGGAGAATGTTTTTCAATAATTGCTTAATAACAAATTCAAGCTAAGTTTGTTTAACCAAATTGAAGAAAATCACAATGCAAATGTAGACATTTGAAGAATGGGAGTTTCAGCAGGAAAATCATCTAAAAACTGATATATTTTATTGTGAAACAAGACAATGGTTAAATCATTATTGTTTTTCAGAGCAAAGTTCTGAAATTTTCAAATTATAAATCTTGAAACAAAATAATCTTTTGAAATCTTTGAACTGAAACAAAAGGGTTTATGTTGACTTTTTTTTCAGTGGGAATCATCAATGTGAAACAAAATCTGAACGCTTTTAAATAAGTGGGTTAAAATGCAACTTCATGGCACAAATATATAAAAAGTAAGTCTTCTCCCCTCCAAACCTTTACTCAATACAAATTTTATCTTTCATAATGTCCTTTCACATTTTCTACTGAGTTGAAAGCCTGGCTGTCTTTGAATGTTACTTCTGTTCCCTAGATAAAACATACTTCCCATCTTGACACAGAACAAGCTTGGGTTTTGTTTCCTGTAATGTAGCAACAAGCCCAATGTGAATTTGTATTCTGGTATCAGAAGTGTTAAACTTCAGCCATAAGACTGGCATTAAATCTTTATGTCAATGGTGTTTGAGAACAAGAAACAGGTAGGCTGTGCTGGCATGTCATTTGCCATACCTTTCCGGTTTAATTAAAACCAATGAATCTCCAAATTTCCAAGGAGCACAGTGTAAGTTGATAAATAAGATGCAGAATTATTGGAGTGCCATATTTTCTGTAATGTGCACCATCTATTTCTTTGTTCTTGTTTTTGAATTAAGAGGTGGAGAATGAGAGATGGGACCAAAAAGATGCAACTGCTCTTCCATTAACAAAAAGTGTTTTCACTTCTGTTCTTCTCTGTACAGGGATAGTAGGAAGGTGGTATCCATTTTGCAAAATAGTAATTACATTGATTCAGATTAACTTCCCATTTAATTCAAATTTCTGTCTAGGTGTAGGTCAGAACACAGTCTCATCAACACTGAGGCAAGAAGCAGCTATAAAATGATTTATTGCTGCAATTCTGTGCCTGCCTTGGTCCATCCATTTCCCAAAATCATATGGCAGCTGAATTGCACATAATGCTTACTTGTTGGAGAGGACTTTTGATCTTCAAAACTTAGTCAGCTGTAATTAGTAATTCTACCATGCTGCTGTTTGTATAGCAGCAGATTTTCACAACAACAACAAAATACACTTGTTGATCTAGAACATTCCTCTCTAGACTGTTCGGGGACACAGTTCAAGCCAGCCAGAAGAGCACACTGTACCAGCATCAACTGGATCCTGACCATTGTCATCTGGCAGCATTGGTACCAGGTATCTAACACAAGTTTGCAGCAGGGAACCTTCAAGACCGCTTGTGAAGGCAGGGCATTGCGTGGGTTTTCTCAGTGTGAAGACATCTGCTAAAATTCCTTATTGCTATGAAAATTGTCATTTCAGGAGTCCATAAACAGGAGATTAAACTTGGAGGAAGACTAGGGCATATTAGAAGAATTAAGTGTAGCACTTGAAAAACAAGTTTGCTGGTCTATTCCATCACTTTTGGGACTGTATGTATCTGTGTAAGAATGCAACCCAAGGCCAGTGAAACTTAGCTTTCTGCACAAAAGCAGAGAGAATGGAAACCCTGACTGGGTTATAATCTCCTGCTTCTACCATGTGTGATATGTGCATATATTCCAATATCACCACATCATCTGACAGTCGGGTAAGGTCAAGGGGCTTGCTCTTGCTTTTAAAAATGTTGTTGCTGCTTATGTCGTTTAAAGCTTTTTAAGTTTCCTCCCTTCATCTGTTCAATAATGTACTAATTATATCTTTGTTGGTGTGTCTCATTTTCCCACTGCAATCTGAGACAAAAAATTATGAGTCTGCAGTATTTATTTACAATATTTGTATGGATTATGCTTATACCATAATGGGCTATGAACCCTCTTGGGTATTATAAAGAAATTCACTACACAGAGGGATTTGTCTAGATTTTTTGGAATTCAGTCCTCTTGCTATCTTGGTTGATGGTTGTGCTAAGAAATCACGAACATCTGGTCTAAACACAGCCTGCATCCACTCTTTGGATGACAGAAACTGAACTGCCTGCCTTAGGCATAGCACTATGGGCTTGACTTAGGCTTCTCCTTGCGTTTATAGCCGTGAAATCATCTTTGTGCAAATCAGAAACATTTTACGTGAAGTTAGGAAAGACGCACACCTTTGCAGGCCAGAGGTGAGAGGCAAAATAGCTTAGGCCTCTTTGGTATGTGATCACAAAGAACTTTGTCATTTCCATTTGATCACTTTATTCCAACTGTTAAGCCTTCATTATCACATTTGTCTGTATCACCTGTTGAAACATAGTGTGTTCACATAATGATAACGCACACCACTATTCAAAAGTATTTATTACAAATTTATTACAAATTACAAATTATATAATGCACTGGACTTCCTGATGGGTTGGAACAGATTAAGCTTCTTTGTGAAAACATTGTTCTTCTCTCATCCTACTTCTGTATCATTCTTAGAGCTGATACCCAACTGCAGCCCAAATACACAGAATAATTATTCAAAATGTTAAGCCTGATCTTTCATCATGACAGCTATCATGCTGCTTTCCATTAAGGAGATAATGTTAGAGGCTTTTATCAGTGTGAATCAGGAGGTGACGAAATACCACTCTTCTATAATACAGAAGATCTCAGTGATCTTGAACCTGCTTTTGCTCTGTGCATCCCCCACCACCTACACTGGTGTTTCTTCTGCAAGGAGCTATTCTCAACAGTAATGTAGATTGAAGGTTGATTTATATTTTAAAACTTTTATATTATCTTCATTTCCACTTTGGAAGCAGGGGAAAAAATATTATCTCTATTGATTTAAGACTCTGGATAATATATCTCTCCATGACTTCAATAAGATGATGGCTATCAGTGAATTCACTAGCACTAATTGATCACACTGAAACCCTGCAATTGTGAACAGCTGATTAACCCTTCAGTTATGTGTTTCTAATCAGACATAAGAGCCTGGCCACAGGTACTACTATATCCTGAGAACACAGGGACAGAACGATGGTGAAGTGAGTCCCTAATTAGCTAATTCCCTTTACTTAAGAAAGAACATATAAGTAAAACAGCACCCAGCTGGCTGTATTTGTAGTATTAACTGTGAACAAACTGAAGAAGGTATTTTATGAAGCACAAGCTTGTGTTGTGGCCCAAGAAGGAAATAAGCACTATAAAAACAGCTGTTATTACGCATCTGATATATAAAGGACTGGAAGCTAGTCACTTGGCAGCTGTGAGTTCTTACCTAATTGGCAATGCACTTTTTTAAAGGGTTTGTCATTTTAGATTAATCATTACAAAGAGTCACAGTGCCATCTAGAGACTGCTTACAGACTCTAAACAGTTTTCAGAACTGATTTTAGAGGAACAGAGAAAGCTTTGTTGTCATACTTATGTTTAATGCATTACTCCTCAAGAACACTGCTCTTTGCTGAAACAATAGCTTGCTTTGTGGTTATTAATATCCCATTTTGAACTTGGGCCTACCTCTTGCCTGTTTGTGGGGTTTTTTTAAATCTGATCTTAAATATGAAAAGGCAAAGAAGACTAGGAACTGGTGGAAGCAGGCTTAAACAAAGCTAACGTGACAGTCAAACCCAGTCCCTGAAGCATTTGCACCTGAACTGCAGCTGTGGTGTTACACAGCAGAAGGCACTGTGGACTCAAGAGATAAACCCTGTGAACTTCCAAGAGAAAGAAGGTGGCATATGCTTTCCCTTGCTGTATTTATCAGGGTGGGAGGTAAGACTTCCGTAGGAAGTACTTTGCATTTCCAGCCTTTCTGATTAGAGCTGTTTTGGGAAGCCTGTGTACTCAGCATTGGCTAATGCTGTTTTCATCATGTGCCTTCACAGTTATTAGAAGGGAGGGAAGGAGGGAGAGAGGGGGAATGCTGCAGGCATAGCAGTACAAGTGTCTGAAGAGCATTCTGATCTGCTCTGTAATCTGCAGGGAACAAGTGCTTGGCAAAAGCCACTTACCAGAAGGACCAAAGTAAACAATCTGGGATGAGCAGTGGAAAGAAGTAACATATTCTGATTTTTTTTTTTTTTATTAAACCTAACAGATTTAATTAATCTCCTGTAATGACAAGCTGCCAATCTGAATTTTCCTAAGACCTGAGGCATGAGTTGAGACCTGCCCCTGTAAACAGTCATCTGCATCTGTGATGTACAATTTGGGATTCAGATGGGAAAGAGTCAGTTTCAGGAGCTGGGTGACATGGTTCTGTAGGTCTTCCATGGCCATAGTTTGTGTAATTCAGTCAGGTATCCAAAATCAGTTGGGTTATGTCTCTTGTCTCCATGGAGAAGATGCAAACATTGCATTAAATCCCCACTTCTGGGGATTTGGAAACCCAGGGCCCACAGACGTGCTGTCATTTGGGCTTACACTTGGTGCTTTTTCATACTCTTGGTGCTTTGAAGTAGAAGGGAGAGGAAAGTTTGGAGGCCTGTGAGTCTTCATGAATTATTTCTAAAGGCCAGCAATTCCACCATACTGGCAATCCCCCACTCAGCCTTTCTTGGTGCCTGTAAAGCTGCTTTCAAAGCTGAGACAACAGCTACCTACAACCTTTACACTGGATGCTGTCACTGAACCAAATGGGAGCTTTAGATAAAGTTTATTAGGGATACCCTCCTGTTGAGCCACAAAGTTCAAAAAAGACCCCCATGCTTTCCAAATTTCTTCTCAGAGAGGAGTCTAGGTGGGGCTGGATCTAATCCTAGCCCCAGACTTGGTCAACAGCTTATATCTGAAGAACTGTATTGGTACAATTGAACCTTTACACAAGTTTGTCCTGCAGGATTAAGGATGGCAAACCAGGTATTCAATATGAATAAAAATTGTTAATGATTAGGTAAAAATGTAGGAAAAAAAAAAAGAAAACAAAAAGGTAAAAGGAAGAAAGGTCAAAAAGTCAAAAGGCTTTAATCAGAATTATTTACTGCACTGTAAAACTACAAATATAGTGCAGTACTCATTGAATCAATAATATCAGAGCTAGCTTATCAAATAGAGATGGATGTTTCTCACCCAGCCTGAAGAGGTATCCTTGAGGGGCATCCCCACTCAAGAGAAGGATCTTCACACTCATTAATGAGGTAAGCTGCAAATACCCACCATAAAAAGTGGGACTGGTCTTTTATAGTATAAAATGATTGACTGTCAATCATATAAAGTTTTAGATTATCTCTTGTTCTGTCTACTCAACAAAATATGCTTTATTGCTGAAAGGGATGCTATCAGCTCTTTGGTTCCTTCTACTCGATACTTTTGGCTATCTTTTCACCCTCAGAGCCTGCACATCCCTGCTCATGCCAGACTCAGCCAGGAAGCACCTGTCCTGCACTTTCTCATGATGAGTGTAGTTGAAGACAACTTGGCAGGGTGGTCTCAGCATTCTTCAATGCTAAAAACCCTCTTTGCATAATCCATCACTGATAACTTCTAAATAAGACAGTTTGAGCTGCTGTACCCCAGCTTAGGCAAAGCATCCTGCTATAGATGCTTGAATACATGTCTTCTTTGTATACCATGCAAACTTAGAATCTTCATTTTTCCCTATTAAACAGTGACAATGGAGACTGGGTAACTGAATGGTAACAATAAAATACTATGTAGACTAAGATAAAAATCACTGGCAGGTAGCATTGGGCCTATTGAACACTCGTGTCTCCTAAAAGTACATCTTCTTAAAGAAACTGCTCTTCCCCTGGCAAAGGCAAACCCTACTTTTTGTTGGTCCAGGAATGAGCACAAAAGGCTGGTTAGCTATCATATCCTCAACACAGTATGCTGGTTTTGTCCATGAAAGGGTTTTTTCTCTTTGAGAAATGAAGGCAGAATGGTGCTAGGAGCTTGATAACTATGTCTGTACAAAGTTCTCAGCCCTTCCTGAGGCAGCTGGTAGGGTGTCTGTCTTGGGGGCACCTAGGAGGATAGAGCCAAAGAAGATCCTGGTTAAGGCCATGCCATTGCTTTTTGCTCCTGCAGTTGCTGGGCAGCCCACGAGGCAGCCCTGCTCCTCCTGTACCATCACATTCCTGTCTCTGAAGAAATCAGGGTAGGCCCATGCAGAGGTGGGTGTGTAAATCCCTGTCTTGTTGCCTTCTGTACCTGTTTTTTAACATGTAATTTATTTTTTTTCCCACGTTATACAAGACTGGAATTGATCCATGTAAATGGGACATATTAAAATGTTGGGGGCTGGCCTCAGCATCCTGCTGTAACCCTCAATCCAGGGAGAGAAGTCAAAGCAAAAGGGATGCAGTGTACTTGGCTACTGTTAGGTCTGACTCCTTCCTGTGAAGACAAAATGAACCTTCCTTTTTTTTTTTTTTTTCTTTTTTAACTCTGCTGAGTTAAATATAAAAAAGGGAAAGAAAATAACAGCATGTCCCAAACAAAAATATTTATACAGGGGAACCCTAGGAAATCTCTTGAGCTTAGTGTCAATTATGGATCCCATTCCTTCATACCCCTTCATAGGGCTACTCTAAGAATAGCAGAAAAAAACCTTTCTGCCTTTCTTTAGATAGATGTAAACAG
Organism: Myiozetetes cayanensis; assembly: GCF_022539395.1. NCBI lineage: Eukaryota > Metazoa > Chordata > Aves > Passeriformes > Tyrannidae > Myiozetetes > Myiozetetes cayanensis. The sequence goes on from NW_026087742.1 coordinate 17,148,819, forward strand.
ATGGGTATTGCTTAATTATAATACATGAACATAGGAGATCACTTTGTTTCGTTGTTTTATATCAGGCACTTTGTTGGTTCCTTCTTAGTTTCTATAAATAATTTAATTGCAGTTTAAAACAAAAAACTGAAGAAATTCTGTAACATTATACAGAAATCTCTTTTCTTTCCAACTGTGAAAGGAATTTCTCACTTGTTCTCGGCGTCTAAAGTTTAACAGTTGAGTATCTTTCTAAAGCCAAAGTCTACAGCCAAAGTCTACTTGACCTGCTGTTAACCCAGTATTAGATATAGCCATTGCATATTTGTCAGTAACAAGCTGAGTGAGATGTTATTTTATGAAAGTTGTTGAGGAAACCTACAGAGCAGCTTTCAGTTTGACAAGGCAATTTGATGAATCATGAAGTGACAAATCAGCATGACAGACCTTCCGTATTTTTCAGCCGTAAAGAAATAACTCCTCACTAAAACAAAGTGCCCAGCATGTAGTAAAGAGCAATGGCTGCAGAGCAGAGGGGTCTAATTGGGCTCTCAGAGGAGGCACAAGAAAACAGATTTACTTGATAGTCTGCTGATAGCTCTGTTGAAAATCGCGTTTTAGTAAGTAATTAATAATCTCCAATTTTTCTTGGAAGCCTGTGGGTAAAACTTGGTTTTGCTGTGAATCCAGATGTTCCACTTGTACAGTTTCACAAACAAATTCAGGGCTTTTTCCATGGGGCTGGGGATAGGCTGGCACCCATGGCTGGGACCAGGCAGGCTCCACTGGGATGAGCCTTGACTGAAAGCATCTCCCAGGTCCAGGTCACTCTCCCTTGGGAGCACCCACGGCCCCACTGCAGCCATGCCAGTCATGGGGGCTGCACTCAGGGCCCTCGTAGTTTGCAGGGGAAGGGTTTCTGAACTGCATTTTCTTTCTTTTGGTCCTAATTACAGTTGCAGAGCATTTGGAATTTTTTGTATTTATGTTAAGTGGTGTCTTATAACATTTTTTCCTTCATGGGTGAGAGGATAAGGTCTTTGTGAATTCATATCCAAACAGGCGTCTTCTCTAGATCACAGAAGTGAGGTAGTGATCTGCAAGTAGGACAGACTAAACTAAACGAAACAGCAAGGGCTTGCCACAGGAATACTGCCAGGATGCCAGGTTGAGGAGGTAAGAGCTGAGACACGAACAGCTGCACAATAGGGTTTATTTTGCTACTTTTTAATGAAGCGTATCTGTACATAAAGATTATAACAGTCTTTATGTGATCACAAATATTTACACTTTTCCTCCTCTACAGGAAGTAAGTGAGCTTTGTTGACAAACTCCCAGACTTCCAAAGAAAAATCGAAGTGTTCATGGGCTTATTTTCATTCCTGCTTCCTTCTTCATGATTAATTTAACCAGTGCAGTGGAGTTATTTTCAGAGGCACCAAGCCAGAGAATCATTTCAATCAGCTTTCATGCTGTGAGATGGAGCATTTGGGGTTGAATATGAATTTGATAGTAGCAACAGTAGCAGTGGGAAGCTTTATCTGTCAAAGGGAGTCAAAATGAAGCAGAACTGAGAACTCGTTCAGTGAGTTACTCTGTTACAGCTGTGCTGCCATAGTTCTATTCCTTTCTTTTTCTATTCCTTTCTTTTTCCCCGTAATCAAGTGATGGAAAAAGTGCTCCTGCCTGGCTCAGCACTTCAGATCTAGGCACGCTGTAAAAACACAAATGCCTTGATAAATTTGGCCTTTATTAATTTATGGCAAAAAAACCCCAAAGGTTCTCTAACCAGTTTGGAGGTATGTAAGAGCTGATTTTGGCTGAAGTGCTAATCTAGTTTCCTAAATCTTCATTGCATTATTTGAAAAATAATGAAAACTAGTAGAAGACAAGCTAGAGATTAGAGATGATAATTCTCGCTGAGAGAGGCAGGTGACTTCGCAGGCAAATAGTAATGTACCAACTGAAGCTCTTAGGCTCTGAAAGCCACAGAACAGGTGGGAATCCTCACAGGGCCTCCACTCAGCTCACTTTTAGACACTGTCCTTGAAGAAAAGTTTCCCTGCTCAAATATAACTGTGCCGGAGAAGATCAAAACTAGCCATGTGAATTTGATCAGAGAAGCTGAAACAGTGTGGGGAAACCATCCTGCAGTGCAGTTCATGGGTTATGTTCACATGAAAGTCACAGTAGTAACACTCTGTACTGCTCTAATGAATCACTTGTTGTGTGATCATTGTTTGCTCATATGGCCTAAAACAAAATAAGGTTAAGTGGTCTTCAGATACTTTCCCTTTTACATTATTCTCTCAGCCTTTGATTGTTTTAACAGAAAATCAAATTTTGTTTCATTCACCCATTTCTTTTTTTCCCTACTTCCCTTCCTTTCCCTCCTTTGTTGTCCTGCCTCTACCTTTTCCTTCATCCGTGGCTTACCTCATCCTCTGACCTGTAACTGTCTTTGAGACATCAGTCACTCTTCCATGGTTTCACTGTTTCTCGTTTTAAGGACTCCTCACAGGATCTCACTTATGCTTCCTATTGATAAGGTTCTTATCCTACCTGTCCTTCCACAGTATTTATCCTCTCTTTTACAAGAACTGTATTCACTTTTACACCAAAGAAAGAGTGTATTTCTTACACTTCCTTCTTCTACATATCTGCTAGTGACCATTGTTGGATGTGGGACATAAAAATGACTTTTGGTTCAAACGAGATAGGCAGCCTAAGTGCTTTCTTTGCTTTTGATATGCTCCCCAAATTCTTCTTTAAACACTTCTCCTAGCCTATTCTTTTGACCCCATTATTCCTACATCTATGACTTAAACTCTCATTTATTTGCCTAGTTGGTACTTTCAAGTACAAGTTTCTGTATGGGGATTCATATCTGTCTGCCTTGCTTGAAGATCATGAATTCAAGCCCAGGATCTATATGAGCTTGTCTTGTAAACTCTTGAGAGTTTAGACCATCATTTTGTCCTGTGCATGCACTGCACTGTGCACTTGGAGAGCCTTGTTCTCTGATCACCCTCTCTAATGTTGTCCAGACCATCAGTAAAGGAATACATGAAGGAAGTTTGGTAGTTGAAGGGTAATAATTAAATGCTGGCATCTAAGTGGTTTAGAAAATTATATAAGAGCCCTCTAAAGTTTGTATGTAATCATTCTGGTAATTTAATGACTGGGAAGATATTAGTAACAGTGAAAAGATCTATTAGTAAGAGTAAATTCAGAAGGTAAAAAACATGTCCCTGTTAATGTGACTCTAGATGTGGACAAATGAACACCATAGTCAGAGTCTTGTCAAATATTAAGACAAAAGCTACAAGTTTTATAGTGTAGTTATATTTGATGGAGTATGCAGCAGAAGTATAGAAATGTGATTGAGTGTGAGTTTTGTCATTTCCCACAGCTTCATTTGCATATTTCTTAATAGGAAGGCAGTACTTTGGAGGCATTATGCTGTGAGCTGACTTCTTACTGCATTTCATTAATTGATTTATGTGATATTTGAGATCAATTAATGATGTTTTAGAAGATGAATTTTCAGGGTGTGATATATTTATATTTTTACAGAAAAGAACCAAAACTGCTACATAACTTCTTTCTGTTGCAATTAAATAGTTTTAAAATAAATCTGCTTCATACATACACCAGTCATTCAGTGTCATTTCACTCTAATTCACCTCAAGGGATCTATTACCAGGAACCTGTTACCCTGTCTCAGGGGCAGGTCGTAACACTTAAATACAAAAATTGCAACTATTCTAAGCTCAGAGAGTAATTGAATACAGATTGCTGTGAACCCTGGCAGCGTGGTTGCCAGTGAGAAATAAAATATTATTTTGTGGCTCTATCTTGCAAGTAAATTTCTAAGCAAAATTCTAGATAATTTCAAGACCAAACCCCACTAGTTACACTTATTCATATATCTTATAGATATATTACGTTTTTTAAATCCTTGGTTCTGTGGCTTTTTGATTCAATTTTTAGCACAGACAAGTTTTGAATTATCATTTTCATTTTGAATTATCATTTGCAATTTACTTTTATTTTATAAAAGGCAATACCTTAAGAGGGTGATAAAACAGACTTTTCCTCCTAGGTTTACATTTTATTAGAAAGCTAATGGCAGAGCTCTGATGCCTTGGGGCTCTGTAGACAGCTCGAGCAGCAATCTGTAACTAATAGACACACTAGTTCAATTTTCTTCTTGAATTTACATAATGATATTTCTTTTGTTATAAATTAAATCTTACCATCAAAAAAAAAAAAAATTTGTATGCAGACACAGTACATTGCAAAAACACAGATTGGTGTAAATATCATGCTACAGTTGTGAATTTTGCAAGATTAAATGTAATTTCTTGCTATAGTGGTACTTATTGCAAAAAACCTAATTGGTTCTGTTTGTACAGTAGCCACAGGACTGTGACTGCCTGGCAACATAGCTCAATGAGATCTTAGGTTGTCAGGAGACTCAGATTCTCAGAACTTACTTTCTGTTTTCTTATTTTGTGGTTGTTTGTTGTCTTTTTTTTTTTTCTGGTCAAATAACAAATGACCCTTCAGTTTCCTGCTTTATTCACAACAGCTCAAGCACATTGGTTTTGCTTTTAGCTGCTTTTGAATACAGCTTTTAATCTAACTCTCATATCCCACATTCTCACTGAGTATTGATGAATGCAGCCAAGCTCTTCCTCAGATTTTCTGTCCTTACATAAACACTATCAAGAGCTTTGCTGTATTAGAGCTGCAGCTAGGAGATGTAAAAGCAGAGCCCAAAGTGTGGTTGATAACATGAGGTTCCACTCTGAAATGGGCCCACTAAATTTCATGATAACAAGAGGGAAAAAAAACCCAAAAATTAGTAAAGGCAATAGAATGGTAGAAAACCAATTAGATGTATGGTCAACTAGGACTTGACACTGCTTCCAAAATGTTGCAGGTTTTGTTTCTCTTACAGCTGTTGTATCAAAGGAAGAGTGGTTAACTATCCTGTTCTTCTAATCAAAAGATTTTGTGCATTTGCAGGCATCAAATTTCATAGAAGTCGTAGCCAAAGTGGTGCCAGAAAAAGTAAAAAGAACAATTGCCAGAAAATGTGGCTTGTGGGGAAAGACTGCAGGAAGTGATTGCCTTAACTTCATAAAACAAGAAATTGACTAAAGGATGTAATTGTTTTGACATACAAAGGTTTTTAGGAAGTGATACTCTACCCGGTTTTTTCCATGCTATGGTAGAAGCAGGCCAAGAGGCAGTCTATCAGGAAAAAGAACTTTGCTTTTTCCCTTTTCTCTGTTATCTGAAAAGCTAGTTAGTCACTGCAAGGGGGCTATCCTAGAAACTGTGACATCTCCTTCAGTAGATGAGAAGAAAAAAACAGACCAATTCCTATTTTGGAGTGGAGTAAAATGATTTTAAGAGCAAATTCACAACAGCCTTTGCTGGATTTGGTTTAGCTAAGATTGCCATTATAAGCCCAATTACCTTGGGACATCACTGCCATTCTACCTTCCCAAGCTTCTCATCACAGATTTCATCACAATTGATACCACCAGCTCATATTTCTGACCACTCCTCAGACTCAGCTAAGAAGGCACTCTGGGTATACAGGTTTGTGTAAGCCAAAAATACTTGCTAAAATTGTTAAGCCATAAATACTTGTTAGGAAATGTTTGCTCAGAGTTACAGCTAAATTTGGCTTGTGGAAATATATTGTTACGTGATCCCAACATACACAATATAGACTCAATGCTGTATGGTACAAGCTGTGTTGAGGCTCATGGAGCAATTCTATGGTGATTAACAAGGAAATCTCACCTCACCTTCCATCAACAGGTTCTGTTTTATTTTTGCCAGAAGCTGTGCATTTTTGCCCTCCAGTGTCAGAGCAAAACACACAAACATACGTATATGTAAGCATACAAGACACAGTGGGAAGTTCCTGTGTCTGGTCACAGAGTCATGTTTGTGGTTTAGTGACAGACCACACTGTATTTGTAACCTCTCTCTTCCTTCTCCTTCCCAGACCCCTTTTTCTGGTATAATTCTATGATTTCTGCTTTTAAATCAAGCTCCTACTCTCAGGTCCATTTAAAGACTACAGATAGGTAAGGTAAGGAAAAAGGACTATCTTAATTCATGAGTGCCCTCTGGGAGCCATGGAAACAACTGAGGAGGAAGGTGGGCAGGGCAGGGGATGGTGACTGCTGCTGGAAGGAGACCCTAGCCCCCATTTCTCCTCAAGCACTTTCTCCTTCTCCAGGTTTTTTTTTTTGTCATCAGGGAAGCACTCTACTAAGCCATCAGTGGGCAGCATGTGGTTGTTGTTTCCCTTTAAGTAACTTCTGGATTCAGATCTGCAAGATCTACTGACACTACTGTCTTCTATTTCTGCACCTAGATAATGAGGTCTTTCAAGGAAAGTTGTGAGGAAGATCTAGTGACTACCTTTCTGAAAGAGGAATTTGTAGTTGTTTCCTATCCATCGTCCTTTCAACGCTGAGAAGAGAGGATCTGTCTGAAGCAGGGCAGTGCTGAGCAGCTGCTGCTCTTTCTTTGCAGAGCTGGGCTTCCGGAAAAGCCATTCACCTCACAATACCTCACGGAAAACTTTTATTTATAAGATGTGCCCCAAGCAGTTTTAACTCATAGGAAAATACAAGTGTATTTCAAAGCAAGGAGAATATTTGTCATATGCTCTTATGGACACTTGAAAGGCAAAGGTATTTCCCCCACAATACCTCTATCCCCATCTCCTTGGGGGATAAAAGAAGACTTATTCCAAATGCAGCTGTTTGCAGACAGTAGAAACTGGAGGTTCTAAGTACAGACACAGGTTCACCTGCATGGGGATGGGGACTTGTTTGTTGGTAATCTGTGGTGATGCAGTACAGACCTCAGCTTTAGTGACACCTTGGACTTGCCATTTCTAGGTTTCTCTTTTAAGGTTATCATTTTTTCATAAGTCTCTAAATTTCTTTGAGACAAAACAGTACTTTATTGCTTTATTCCTGAACTAAGATGCCATCTGGAAAACATCTCAGTGACGTGCATGATTAACTTGCAGTTAAATCCACTAATGTTAATATCAGATTTTTGTGTGTATAAAGTTGTCAGAGTAAGAAACATGAAAGTAATAGCTGCATGTACAACAAGGCTGCTCTTGCTTACAGTGTTTGGTCAGAATTTACCTTGTTTTTTTCACTGGTGGTTTTTCCCAGTCTGGGGTCAAGAAGCCAGCCAGGGAGAGACCCTCCACCTCACACTGTTTCTCTGTTAAACACCTTGTGTAGTTCTACAGCTTATTTTGATGAAATTTGTTTAAACCTCTGCATGAAAAGAATTACCAAGTCTTTTCTGGAACGTTCTATGGCCTCATGACTGAGGCTGATTAGAACATCACACACACTCATTTTCTCTTCTCAAATTCACCAATTAATTTTGAATAAAAAGTCAAGAGTTTCTTTAGATAATTTTCTCCTTCTCTATACAGTCCTGACTTATTCCTGTAGCACAGGACCCTATTTGCAGGGCTTGGAGCCACTTTAAACATAAAAAGTTAATTTTAAAAAAATTACTTTGGTCTCAACTCAGTTATTTCATAACTTAGAGGTGTGGTATGTACCTCAAAAGTCATTTCCCTTTTGATGTAGATGGTGACCAGTGTAGACCAACCCTTTCCTGCCTTCACTGCATTCATGAGCTGTGAGCAGCATCTGCTAACCAGCCTCAGGTTGGACTGATCAGTGACCAACACAGAAGAACTCGTGTGTGTACTCAGTGCCTCCAGTTTCAGTTCTCTGCAGGCAGCTGCACTTGGAATAAGTCTTCTTTTAATGCCAGCCTTCTGACTTCCTCTGGAATTGCTCTGAAAGGCAAGATACCTTGTTTTCTTTTGTCCATGGAGTTGCCATTTTTTCATGGAAAGATAACAAAAAAAACTTGTGAAGAACTGCTGGGCAAGAAGAGAAAGAATGGTAGCTATTTAATACGAGAGAGTGAGAGTATGGAAGGAGCCTTGTGTCTCTGTGTTTTGTAAGTACTCTAATACTGATTTTTTAATGAGTTTTCAGATGGATCCAAAGGCAACATTCATCTTCTCTAACATTAATGGTTCTTCTCTGATATTAACAGACTCCAAGGCAGTGTGTCCACGCATTCAAGCAGTGCTGCTTGTCTTAAGCTTCCTTTATAGTGAGTGGTGAGAGGGTGACCTTTGCAAAAAATATTTTATGTAACAGACAATAAATGAACTGTAATCTGTTGATGCTGGTCTCTCTCTGCAGACAACAAGGAGAGCCCAAAGAAAACAGCTTAGCCTGCCAAAACACGTTAAGAACCTTACTCAAAGTGACTGCCTCTGTAATGATGAGTAAACAGCATTTTAGCACTGTTCAGAGACTGAAAAGTCTCATGGTCTGTTATAAAACGCTTCCTTCTTTCTAGAATTTCTTTCTGATGAAAGCTTAGCCTTGTGTTTCAAAGTAATTTTACCTGATATAAGAATATAAGCTGAGACAGAACGTTATAAAGTCCTGTTTGAATTAATATGACAAATCCACAGACAAGATGGGCATAGAAAATTGCTACTTCTAGTCCTTAACTTTAATTACTACAATTAAAATTTTATTATTTTCTTCTCCTGTAGGGAATAACACTTTTATTTCCCTGTCAAGAAGGTTGTTTTACACTTCTCATATATAATTGATCTGTTCCTAATGCATTAAAGTTTATAAATTAGAATCTAGGTCTTTCTTTGCTTGAACCTGTGAAGTTTTACACTTTCCTTGAGGATGTGTTTGAGTATGACATGAAAAATTTTTAAAAACATATCTAATTAATTCAAAAATACAAGAAAATGTTTTATCAATGACTAAAAATGCATTTCTTCTGAAATAAATCAAAGGAGAAGGGAGAAAAAGGGAGAGAAAAATGTAGTACCATAGGGTTGCTAGGTAGAAGAGAGGAGGTCTGCACACGACAGAAAAACAAGAGAAATAGCAAGTGGGGGAAAAACAGATCCCTCAGGGAGCGTGCTATGGGAACCTGCTTTCACTGTGCTGTGGAATGAGACAATGTAGGGGTTGAGGAGTATGGGAGGGAACAGAGCTTGCATACCCTGTCAGAAGGTATAAAAGGTTGCTCATTCAAAAAATAAGCAACTACATTCATGAAGTACTCTTAAGCAAGGAACATGTGGATTTTCACAGGTATATCAAGTAGAAAACATGCATCCCTGTGATACCACTCTTTGAATTAAAATGAATCTATTACAACTGGAAGCCTTATCCTCATTTCAGTCCATAATAACTTTTTTTGCAAACCAAAGCTGTTTATTTCAGAGTAACTCTTCATTTATGTGCAAGTCCCCTGACCCAGGTTTTCACCCTAAGATTCTCCCTCTCAAGACAGCTCAATTCACTTAGTCACATAGCCACAACTGAAGTTCCTCCGATGAACATTTATACCAGTTAAAAGAACTTGTTTTCAGATACTGCTCCCCACTCTCCAATCCTCTCACTTATTTGTGGTGTAGGTCTTCTTGCAGCTCTGCTGCCTTTTTTCATCACAGTCACAATCTCTCGTTCACCTCTTGAATTGCTGCCCCTGCAGTACTTGATAAAGCTTTAATTTCTGCTGACAAAGTATGTCCAAAGACATCAGTAGCCTCAGTGTTCAAACACCTGAATATTATCAAAAATAACAATAAGTAAAGCCCTGGGAAATGCAAAGGAAGAACAACTTTCTTAGAAGTAGGAGCCATGCAGTAATTTTCCAGGTGCTGGTGACTGGAGGCCATTTTCTGCTAACATCCCTTCAAGAATTCAACAGACTTCTTGTGATAGAATATCAAAGAAATTCAGGGAGATATCACACCAGAGGAGGATAAGAAGACAGATGAGAGGAGATGATGTCTGTGGAAACAAATTATGCTTATAAAAGGTCTGTGTGTTAGGTTTAGTTCATAAGTTCTTGAAAACCCCTATTTAGAGTAATCTTATATTTCAAGATATTAAACCTTCACTCATTTTGAAATCCCTGTTTTTTTGCAATCTTCTGGTTTGCTTTTCTGCCTCTGTATCATTGAATTTTACTGCACAGCTCCTCATATCTTTAATACTATCTACTGTTTGAAGATATCTCTAGTCTTGCACTTAGTTACAGATGTGGTGTATTATTTATACAACTATGTTTTTTACAGCTTTGAAAACCTCATCTACACGTACCGTATCTTCAGGGAGCACCAAGGATATTTTAGAATACAGGTGAGTAACTCTCCATATATCTCTAGAGATTGCCCATTAAAATTTTAGATTTTAAAAATCATAGATTAAAAGATTATAGTCAATAAATGATCATTTTAATCTACAATCATTTGATCTATCATAGATCATAGATTTTAAAAAAAATACATAAACACAATACCATAGAAAATATTTACAAGTTTGCTTTCTTCTCTTGTCTTTTTGATGTTATATTTATTATTACTTAAGAGCTCAAAAGTAGCTACCGTTTTTGTAGAACTTCCTTATAATCCAAGCAGATCTGTTATTTATTAACCTGCTGCTTTCTGATTTGACCATTTGTTTTTGATAGCATTGAAGAAAAATCTGTCCCTTTTGTTACTTGCTCCTATTCCTAATTAGCGCTTTCTACTTGAAAGCTCTGCCATTGCACACAGCATCTTGTAGGGATATGGAATATTGCAATCATCTTTTTCATTTGAAGAGTCCATAATTCTGTGTGATTTTGAGGCACCTGAAGTAATGATGCCAAATAATGCTGCTTATTCAAGAAAAGATAAGTGTAAGAGCAGACCACTGCATCAATCAAATCCCCAGGCAATGTGAGAGAACACCTATAAAGCTGGCCCGCTACCCTGCATGTAGGAAGACAGCCAAAAGCACTGCCAACAATTAGGTAGCATTTAAGTGGAATGAGGAAATCACTTCATAAAAGACATGCCAAGCTCTCATAGGCTGGTAATTTATTGCTTATTAGTGGTTTTCCCTGAGTATGAGAGATGCAATTTGCCATGAAGAAGAATGGTTTGTTGACAAAATATAATATGTTTGGGACTATAGACACAGTAGTGGGATTTGCTGTCATTCTTATCAGCAGGTGATAACTCAGACACTTTTAGTTTTTTCAAACCCACTTTTCTTTACAAAGTTTTGCCAAGAATGTGAAAGAAGAATTTTGTTCTTCAAAATTTAAAGTCAGATTGTTTGGCCTTACTAAACTAATAGACTGAAATAATATACTGATGGTGGAGGAGAGATGTGGGGTTTTTTAAAGGCCGGATTCAGCCATGAGCTTTCCAGAGTGCAGTAGTTTGCCCCCACCAGCAGTTAAGCACCCCCACAGCTTCTTATTCCTTGCCCTGCCTAGCAGGACAGGTGGGGCAAAAAGAATGAGAAGAGCAAAAGTGAGGAAACTCCTGGACCAGTTTAATAGGTAAGGCAAAGTTGTGCATGCAAGCAAAGCAAAGATGGAGTTTAGTCACTCCTTCCCATCAGGAGGCAGCCACCCTCTAGAAAACAGGGCCTCAGCACATGCAGTGTTTACATGAGAAGACAGATGCTACAACCACAAACTTCTTCACTTTCCCTGAGCTTTTATGGCTGATCACAGTGTGAGATGGGATGGGATGGGATGGGATGGGATGGGATGGGATGGGATGGGATGGGATGGGATGGGATGGGATGGGATGGGATGGGATGGGATGGGATGGGATGGGATGGGATGGGATAGCCCTTTGGTACATTCGGATCTGCTGTTCTTCTGTGTCCCCTCCCAGCACACTCTCAATCTACTCACTGGGGAAGCAAAATGTGAAAAAAAAAGAACAATCTGAAGGCTGCATGAGCACTGCTCAGCAACAGCCAAACATGGGTGTGTTATCCACAGTTTTAGTCACACATTCAGAACACAGCACTATCCAGGCTGCTACAAGGAAAGTTAACTCCATCCCAGCTAGACCTAGTACACAGAGGCAGAGGCACAAAGTCCATACAGGGCTGAATGGAAGACAAAGGATGCAGAAAACCAAAGAAAATTAAGACACGTTTCTTTGTTAAATGGTGAATTAAGTGAAACCAAAGCCCCGTTCACTTTTAATGAGGATGCTTGCTGTGATTAGAGCTGATTGATGTGCTCACTGCCTGGCCCTGAAGTCACCAGCGCTGTAAAGTCTGCGTACAGACCCCTGTGGAGCTGTGCCATGGAAGCAGTTCAGTCTTGTTGTATGAACTTACACTTCAAAAGCAGTTTGTGAGAACATTGTTGCTCCCCTAAGGAGTACCATCCTCCATTTTTGGCCTCAGAAGTCTCCAATGGAAGTTACAAAGCTGGACAGATAATAAACCCCTGCCTGATAGTGAAAGCCGGGGGCTTTCGTATGGCTCCTCAGACACATCCACCACCACTGCACATGTCCTTTGCTTGACAGTGCTGATGTTTTGTAAAAGTTTGGCTCCTGTTTGTTACATAGTTGTTTAAATACAACATTTTAAGTGAGAACTAAATATGTTATCCCTAAACTTATGTGTCATGCTGTCTCTGGTTCTCTGCTGTAGTGGAATTGCCGCAGCCCACATCTACAGCAATATTTTAAATACACTGTTCTTTTGGAAAAATAAAGAAAAAGAAAGGAAGAGATGGTGAGGGAGGTTACTCTTAGTGTCAAAACCATGCTACCAAACAGGTGTTGCAAATGTTTTTTAAAGACAGTACAATATTCTGTCATCAAATCTGTTTACAAAACAGGTCCTTGTTAAATAAGAAACAACCTATCATTTCTTTCATTTAGGGGACTCCATGGGAAGGACAGTTGCAAACAAACTTTGTTGTCTTTTCCTTGCAGACTTCTGAAGGTGATCCAGAGAGGGTCTTCAGAACATTAAAGGACCTGATATATGCATTTGAAAAGCCAGATCAAGGACTAATAACAAACCTCCGCTACCCAGTGAAGAAACAGAAGGCCTCACAAAGAAGCCAGAGGTTCAGCTCAGGAATGGACAAGGTTTATGGTGGTGAGAAATTTAGCTCTGCCTTTGTGGGTTTTTTTAAGATGACAGCTTTGACAGGTTTGTGGTAAATAGTTGCTGAATGTCCTCTCACGTGGATAGAAGTTCGACATTCTCCCTTCTCTCTTATGCTCACTGAAAATGGTTATTCTCACAGGTTACTTACGTTACTTACCCTCGTCCACTACAAATTAACAAATTAAAATTGTGAGAGATAGAGAATCATGATATTGCCCACATCTCACTCCCTCGTGGGTATTGACATTTCTAGGCTGAGAACCAGTTTTACCCAATGTGGTTCTGCTGAGGTGTCAGGCCTTTGTGCTTCACTGAGAGTTGAAGCTGTTTTACCTTCATTGTCCAGGTTCTAAGCTATTTTTACATGAAAACCTAACTCAGTTATTTCTGAGACTGGGGGGAGAGGAGCAAGAACAAAAAATGAAGAAAAAAAAGAAAGCCAGTCATCTTGTGATTAATTGTGATTTAGATTAAAACATGGCTAATTAATAAGCATATAGCCTGGTAGTCAGAATCACACATTTGGAACCAGAGAGTTCAGCCTCTTGTTGATCTTCTTCTGCTAATTTATGCTTATGAGTCCCAGCTGTAAGACAAGGATATGACATTTCTCCTGACATAATTATGGAAATAGTTACAATAAAGATGCAGGTTTTCATAAAGATTTAGACTGTTTTATAGCCTCATGTCAATCCAAACGGCCTTGTTTTGGGAGGGATGACTGGACATGCTATTGCTAACTTGCCAGCACCCCTCACACACCACTGAAAGCCATCCTTCATGTTACTGCTGTACTATGCTCAGCTGCAGCATCCATCAGGCCACAGGCTGAAAAATAACCCTGAAACTGTTCAGTGTCCTCTGACTGAGTGTGACAAGAGTCACAGCGAGGGAACACGTGAGCAAGGGAAATCCTTCCATTAAGTACCATTATTGTAAAGGAAACAAAACCTTGAAGTGTCCAATCTGCTGTGTGATTTAGATCTCATGCCTAACAATAGCTCAGCGCAGTGGTGTGGGGCAGCCTCTCTGTGCTGCAGTCACTGTTTTTTTGCACACAACAGCACTGCAACAGTCCTGGTGCTCCCTGAGCCCAACAGACTGAGGGAAACAGTAGCAAAGAGATTTCCCATGTCTTCAACATCACCTTGTCACCTCTACCAAAAGGCAGATAGGCCACATTTACTCTAAAAATGTTTTTATGACATCTTACCATTGCAGCTCCGGGGAGATGGAAAATACTGCAGTAGTATGGATATGTTTTTAGGAAAAATCAGGTGTAATACATATTTTATTGTCTAGTCCTGCAACAAGGATTTTTTTAGTAGATGAACAATGTTCTGCTCTGGATTTACAGGGAGGAAAACAAACCCTTTCATTTCACTGTCAAAATATTCATGGTTGTCCATAAATATGGAGGCTATTAGAAACAATCCAACTACTTTGGAATTGTTGTTACTCAATTTTAATTTAAATTTCACTTAGCATTCCAAACTTTCCCCTCAGACTGCATTTTTATGTGCTTACAAGGGGAGCTCAGGTTAATGTCATGATGGATCTTTCTGAAACACAGGCACCTCACAACACACCGCAGTGCTCCCCAAAGCAAGCACAGTGTTTTCTTGTCCCAGTCCCTCATGTTGCACCAGCAGCTGGCTTTGCTGCACTTGTGGGACTGAGGGCTCCAGTGCGACCAGTGGAACACCACAAGGGACTGGAATCACGATCCTGGTGGTTGGAGATTTTTGAACTTTGCTTTTTAGCCTAGGAACAGCTTGTCTGAAGAGCAGTAGGTTTCCATAGCAGAGCTTTGAGTCCCAAGCATGCAATTTCTGCTTTTCCCCTGGCTTCTCAAAAAGCATAATAAATATGAACAAGGTGTAAGAGAGAAAGGGTTTCTTCAGGCTCTCCTTCCTTGGTTGGGATGAGACCTTTCCTCTTGGGTATTTATTTAGAGAAGAGAGGATGTGTTATGCGATAGTCACAGATATCTCAGCTACTGATCTGATTTACATACTATGAATGATTGCCAACATTTCACTGCTCCTCAGGAAGAAGGGGGTCTCACGTGGGATACAACTGTTTATATCAGGGCTTGATGGCTCAGAAAAGGCAATGCAGGTTTTGCCTCCACGCGGGCTGGTGGCAAACCCAGTCCATAGGACAGGGGGCCTAAACGTTGTCCCTGCAACAGCAGAGGGAATATTGAGAAACCAAATCGAGTTACTGATACCTGCCCCGCCACAGGTCATCCTGCTTACCATGGCCTTTCAGAGGGGCCACTTTTAATGAGAACATCCTTTTTTGTTTTTCTCGATTGCTTTACAGAAATTGATGATGGCGATTATGTCACTGTCTTACCCTGAAGGATCTGCACCTGACAATTTGGGAAGCTGCCATTTCAGGCTGTGCCACAGTGCAGTGGATCAGCTGGAGAGAGCTGCCAGCTGGGCGTCCTCTGTGGATCTTTACCTTTGGAATTATTCTCTTCCTTTTGCAGACTGTCAGAGCAGCTGTATTTTCTCCCATTAGAGCCAGTACAGGCTACTATGTATTTTTGCTCAGCAATATAAGAATTATTTTTTATAACAGACACATTCATACATGGAAAGGTATTTCTGTCCATGTATGTGTGTTTTGGGGTTTTTTGCCAGCAAACTGTCCAAGATATTGACCACTAGAGTGAATATTCTGTTAGAAAGCAGCAATATAAGTACAATAAATTAATGTACATAAAGCAGTAATTTATGACAGAATTGATATGTGTCTATAAAAACCATAAATGTAAAATCTTCTACTGGCATTACAAGATGCTTTAAAACCTCTGAACTCTGCTATTTTGCACATGATTCATGTTACCTTGTTGGATAATTGGATAGGATTTCATCAACACCAAAGAATACTAGTAATGCTCTGTAGTTTGGAATAATCCAAATTAAAACAAAAATGCTGTGTTAAATCCATGCCATAAAGAATTAATCAACAAAACGAAAAAGGTTTGAAATACTTCTAATATTGAGGAATGGTTCTGGCAGATTACAAGTGGAGTGCAAATTCTGTGTGCATGTCGGTATGAACGCATACCAGTGTTTAATAGGTGCTGCACATATGAGAATGCTTACTGCATTTCATTTGCTACTGCCATTGGCTCTATATTGTGATGTGTTTTGTTGTTTTTTTAAATACAAAAATTTTCTTTAATACTAACCTCAGTTTTAAATATTTAATAAACACTTTTGTTCTGAAGGTGGTCTGCAATTAACAGTCAAAGCCAGAATTGGAAGGTATGTCCTGACTCTCCAAGTCACTACTACACAGTCTCTCACCACTTGAGACAGTGAGAAACACATTTATACTGGTTGTGTGTTTAAGATCTTTCACAAATTATTTATGTATTTTAATGGATAATACTAGTCACATTTTTTTCTATTATGTTTCTTTCATGAGAAAGGAACTTGTCAAAGGAATTTTAGCTCTTTCAGTGCTTAGGAATTAATTATTAATTTAACAGTGCTAACAGTTTTTGGTGCCAGAGACAACTGGTACTTACAGCATGAAGGAGAGAAAAAAAATAAGGATGTTAATTAACTCTGGCATTACCAGAAACACTAAAATATGTGTCCAAAACATTATGAATTGAAAAGAAAGTAGTTGTCCATGAAAAATTGTACTATTGGACTAAAAAAAAAAACAACCCTTGCTCTGTAGAAGTGCGTACACTGATGTGTCTCTTTACTTTCAGAATGGAGCAGCCTGTCTGATGGCTGGTTATCACAGGTATCAGACTGAGCAACTGCTGTGCTGAGACACTCCACCTCCAGCAGCCTGGTCTTTAACAGAACACAACACTCGTTTTTCTGAAATCACAGTCTCAGCAGTCCCCTGCGTGCTCAGTCAGTCTCACTGATGCTCAGCCTTGGGAAAGGGCTGAGTGACAAGAATTCCCAGCCTGTGCCTCATGACTCTGACTATGTGATTCCTGGTGGCTGGAGAGGGAACAAGGGGCCGGGCTGAGGTGCCTTTCAGCTGGCAGACGTGTTTCAGACTTGGATTTACAACGCAACTGTGGCTGCAGCTCCAGGTGTTGCATCTAGGACTGAGGGTGGCTCCAAGCCCACGCTCTGGTCACTTCTCAGGCATTACCTCCGAGCGGTCAGGTGAAGCACAGAGCATGATAAAGATAAAGGATTTAAAGCAGGAAAAAGAGACATAGATTGCAATTGGCCTTACATCGCGATTGACGTTACATTATTCACCACTGCTTTATTGCTATACGGCAATGTTTATCCTGTTAACAGTATAAGAAAATGAGGACAACATACACATTCCTGCACACATTTGGAGGCAACACAAATAGCAGGAAACAATCCGTGCATGAGCTGAGAAAACATGTTTGAAAGCTTCACGCAGCAGCAACTACTTCCCTACATCCCAAGGGCGAGTGTGTGTGTATCCGTGTGGAGGGGGGGATTGAGCAGTGAGGGGGCAGACCCTGTTGCACCTGAAGAGTCGAAAGGTGTGAGAACAAGGTGTAAGAAAGGTGAGAACACGGTGTAAGAAAGGTGAGAACACGGTGTGAGACAATACGGTGTAAGGAGGGTTCCAGCACGGTCTCAGACCGCAGGGGGTGGGCGCCGTGCGAGGACAAGCGGCGGCTCTCGGGTTCGATCCCCGCCGCCGCCGAGACCCCACCAAGGCTTCCCTTTCCCACGGGAGAGGCTGGAGGAGCCCAGGAGGAGCTCCTGGCTGCTCCCCGGGCTCAAGCCCACCCCAGTGAGAGAGGAAAAGCTGATGCGGACAAGTCAGGCAACAGCAGAGAGAAACAGGGCTATGGGCGCAGGTGGGAACCGGCGGCAGCTGCAACCCCCAGGCTGCCCTCCACAGCGCGGGGGGCTGCAGGACAGCTCATCTCAACCGCACAGAGCTCCGCTTAGGAAGAGTCTCTCTCTGCACCGCTGCACGTAAACCCTGAAGCCGGTGTTATCAAACCAGGCGGCTGCATTCCCTGGATTTACCCCGCTCCTCCCTCAACTCCCCTCGCCGCCCGACCCCTCGTCCCTGTCTCCCTTAAGCAAGATGGCGGCGGCGGCGTCTCCCGTCGTGCCCCGCGGCGCCGGCGGCCGGTCCCGCTCAGTGGCCGCTGCGTCAAGATGGCGCCGGCGGCGGGAAATGCGAGCGAGGGCGGAGCGCGGAGCGTGTGAGGGGCTGCCCCGCCATGGACGCCCCGGGCTGCATGAAGGCTCTGCTCCTCGCAGCCACGCAGTACCGCGCCGCCAAGACACCGCACAACGCCGCGCTCCTGCAGCGCAGCCTGGAGGTGGGAGTCCCGAGGCGCGGCGGGAGCGGGGCGTGGGGGCGGCTGTGGTGTCCTTTGTTATAATGCTTTGTGGTGTGCTTATGTGTTTACAGTGTGTTTGCAGATGTGTACAGTATGCTTATAAACACTCGGGGAAGGCATATAGCGTGTGTTACGAGGGACTTCTGGTTTTTTTCATATCCCCAGAATTCTGACCCACAAAGATCACTTATTTTCACGTCTTAAAAACAGAGTTTGAATGATGAATTGGTCTTGTATCTGGAGTTTGCCAGTTCCATGCAACACGTATTCCGGTGTGTTTTTTGTTCAGATGGTAGGCCAGTGCATTTCCCTGGCCTCCAGGTACAGCCTTGTGCAGAACCCTGTGTTGGCCACTGGCTGAATTACTTCATCTGCAAGGCACCTTTTTCAAATACAGATTTTTTTTTTTTTTAATCACTAAAACATTTATATGAGACTTAGCATCTCTATTTGCTTTCTTGTTTGTGCACCTCGTAAAGAGATACACAGGGAATGTGCAAACTCAACATGATGTGTCTCTGTTATCTAAAATACAAATTGCGTCTGCCTGTATTGATGTACAGATATGTAATTTTTGGCATCTTCTTGTACAGGGTTTCCTGAACCCAGGCTTCACTTTTTTTCATCTCAGTCACAGAGTGCTCCCAAAACAGCACTGACTGCTGCTGCTTCTCTTCCTGTGGAATGGCACCTTTGGGATCCTGTCCACATCCTAAGGAAGCAGGCTGTTGGGCTCAGCTGAAGGCTGATTGCTACATGTTTGTGTTGAGCAATCTGTTTGGTTGTACTTTCAAAATAAATAAATCTGGTACTTTCCAAGAGTAAAGGGAACACATCCACTGGAATGAAAAACAGATTTTCTTTCAAAACATTTCTTTTTCTTAGCAGATGGGAATTCAAATGCCTCTGTAGAGTGGCACTTGTATTCTCAGTTTGTCATAAAGGGCATAGTCTATTTAATACAACTCTGTGCTTTGACTTCTGTGTGAATTACTTTGTTGCAGTTGAGTAAGCTTGTTTTTCCCCTTTCATCTCCAGGTTATCTCTGGACTGAAGCTTACACGGTTATTTGCTTCAAACCAGATTTTACCAAGTGAGTGTCTCAGTTGCCTTGTGGAGCTCCTCGAGGACACTAATACAAACCCATCTCTCACCTTGTCTGTGGTTACTTTGCTATCACAACTAGGTAAGGTTTCCATCTGAACTTTTTATCTTTTGTCTGGGCAAGGGAAGATAAGACAGGGGCTGATTCTGTGGTGTGTGTGATGAATTTCTTGGAAGAAGCTTTGGGTGTGAAAGATGAAGTATTTTTCTTTGTGGTGGAGTGCTTGGCTGAGCCACCTGTTAAGATGTTAAATCTCCATGAGAAGCACATTTCAAGTCATCACTGTGAAATTACAATGACTGTGCTTGTCAGCATTTGTTTCCTCACTGGGTAGGGTGAGGAATTATTCTCTTGTCCTTTATTTTTGGAGCTTGAACAGACTAACTTTTTAAAGAAGTGAGAGACCTGCCTGGGTGCAAGGACAGGGAGAAGGCATGTTACGTCAACAAATGTCATCACCTCTGTTTACCTCTCCCACCAGAGTGTTGTCAGGGTGGCAGTCTGGGCTCTCCTATACCTTGAGCCCCTGTGCGTCAAGTTTCCCAATTGCAAAGTAGATTCTACTGCCTCTTACTTGTCTCTTGAGATGCCTTTTTTGTTTGATTTTTCCCTCCGTTTCACAGAAGTGGGACTTCATTGTCCTGGGAGCTCTGTGCTCAGAGCACAACGTACATATATGGGGGAAAATTATCCCTTCACTGCTTAGTTTCTCATCATGTGTGAGTCATTATTGAAGACTTGAGTCCTTTGGGGTGATCACTTCATTTGTCATCTCTGATTCATGGAGTTTTAGCCTCTCTGAGCTTTCTTTTATGTTTTCAGAACAGTTACTGTAAAATTATATTGTCTGAGGTTGGGTCTGGAAAATTTAAAGAATTATTCTTCTTCCAACTGATTTGTTTTACCTGTCATCCTTGTTTGCTACGTCTTTTCCAGTTCCTAAGTAGAAATGGCCTGGGTTTTTTTTATTTAACTATTTCTAGAAACCCTATCAATTTATCAGTTTTAGTCTACTTGACTTAGGCTTCTACTCAGATTGGTAGCTAATACAACAGTTGCTTTTGCTAATAGATAGGGGATTTTGCTAATAATTCTTAAATTCTAGCTTCAGACAATGAGACTAGAGAAGCTCTGCAGGACACCTACAATCTGACCAGCGTGCTGGCAGGAGTGGTTTATCGAAGTTCTACGAACCTTAGCGACCCGCTCTTATTACAGGTAACGGGAACTAATGCTTAATAATATTTGGCTACTGTTGCATAATATGCATTATACTGTATGCATGTAATAAGCCTCCAAAAGCCCTATCTGAAATAATGTGTTCAGGAAAAGTCTTAGGTGTGGTATTCAGTTATTTCTCCTAATGTTCATAACAAAAGCCTGAGATTATTTGTATCTAATACTTTGACAGGTGACTGTGAAGGAGTGAAAGGAAAGCTGTGGCTGCCTGTTTTCATGGAAGTTTTGCAGGGCATGTCTGGCCTCCTTCCTTCCTGGTCAGTGCCATCTGCCAGTGAATGCCAGGGGGCTGTACTTACAGAAGCTTACAGTGAACATCTGGCATCTCCCAGTTTGACCTCACCAATTTTAACCTTTCCTTAAAGGTTTTTTGTTTTTTTTTAATATGCACAGATTTTCTCCTATGTCGTTCTGAGCTTTTAGCAAGTACTTGCTGGTTGCCTGTGGTCACATCTCTCTTTATAGAGTGGAAGAGCAGAAAATGAATTTTGCTAGTAGTGCTGTTGCACTTGTTCTGTGGAAAGTGAGTCAGGCATCCAGTAAAGAACACTTTTCTCATGGTTTGTATATATCTCAAAGCAACAGGAGTACCACAGCTTGGGGATCCAAGTGACCAGCCCATCAGTAGGGGAGATATTGTAGTCACCAAATAGATCCAATAAGACCTTGAAACACTTAGATTTTGTTTCAGCTGCTAACCTGTGCTGTGATTCTTGTCATATCTGAGTGTGTTAACTTCTGCTAACTCAGTTATGTGCCAAAAGATGAAGAACTTTGCCACCATTAGACCTGTTGTCAGTCTTTAGAGCAAATCTCTTTTCCTATGAGCATCCTTTCTGCAAGAGGTTGCAAAGTACTTCTTGGATTTTGATGAGACTTCTAGACCTTTCAGTAAGACAAAACCCTATTTTAGATGGTCTGGAAAGGTAAGGTAACTCCTCTGTCAAAATAAAACCTGACTAATCTCTTTGGCATTCTAATAAGTACATCGGTGTAGTAGGACATTACTCAGTGTGCTTGCAGCAGCTTGTGTAATTGTTATGTTAGCATTAGAGTCTGAAAACTAATTCAGTTTGTATGTCTTGTTATTTGTCCTTTCAGTTTTAGCTTTTGTAACTTGTAACATTCCTCAGTGAGATGCTATAGGAAAGACATGTGAATAACTGTTCATTTCCTCAGGGGATTCAGTTGCTGCAGAGGCTAACCTACAACGTTCCAGTCTTCTGTGCTGGCACCAACATCGATGAATTAATTTCATTTCTAATGCATCACGTGTAAGTGTGTACTCAGGAAATAGCAAACTTTCTGAAGGCATACAGCATATTGTACTAACCTGGTCTCCAGAGTGAGCTGTGGCATTAATTTCTCTGAAGTTAACAGACTTTTTTTCAAAGTCGTGTTGTTTCAGATTGTTTAATGCAGTGATTGTGGGACTTTGGGTGATGGAATATTAATTGGCCTCTTAGCCCACCCCCACACCTCTGGGAGCAGGACGGTAACAGAGAGAAGAGCTGGGAGAAAAATTCATGCTTGTCACTAGGAGCAGACTTGTTAACTTATTACAAACTTTATTCAAGTGTCCTTGTAACAAGTCTAATGAGTATTAGAAGTATATGCAATAAATGACCTTTGATAGCATTGATCTCTGATACTCTGGGGCTTTTTCCAGATGTACCCAGTTAAAAGCTGCCCACACTTCGTGGATTACAATCTGAATTTTGCTTTGCTCGGTGGAATGGTGTCTAATTGAAAAACAAGCTCCCCCCAAAAAACCGTAAAATTAAAAGTCCTTCAATCACCCAATCCCCCACCCTACAATCTCTTGTAATTAAATTCTAGATGCTTTAATAAAAACATCTTTTGAACTTTTCTTTTAAGTCAATCCAGTGAAGATGAGTTAACGATACCATGTTTAGGACTCCTGGCAAATCTCTGTCGTCACAACTTGTCTATTCAAAGTCAGATAAAATCTTTGGTAAGAGTTTTGTTTCTCTATCATGGTTCTTTGGGGCAAGAGTTACTTTTTTTTTTGTGTTATTCATGATTTGTATGTCTTACTTATAAATTCATAAAATCTGTAAATTTGCAACTTTTATAATACCTATGTTTCTCCTTTTTGCTTTAGAATAATGTGAAGAGTTTCTATCGTACCTTAATAAGCTTCCTGGCCCACAGCAGTTTGACTATGGTTGTGTTTGCACTTTCAGTATTATCAAGCCTTACCCTAAATGAAGAAGTAGGAGAAAAAGTAAGTGATGCTTTGTAGTCTATTCTATTCTTATGTTGTAGATAAAACTAATTATCACACTGGCCAAATAAAATTCTAATTCCAGCTAGTTTCAATAAGCAAGAGACCCTGCTAAGTATGTGCCTGTACATTAACTTTCTTCTTCCTTTCAGCTCTTTCATGCTCGAAATATCCATCAGACGTTTCAGTTAATATTCAATATTGTTGTAAATGGAGATGGTACTCTAACAAGAAAATACTCTGTTGATCTACTCATGGATCTTATGAAGAACCCCAAAGTTGCAGATTATCTTACCAGGTATGGCTTCATTTCCTAAAAGTATGAGGTATTTTTCCTGAGCCCTGGTTCAGTTTCTTTGCTGTATGCTATTTGAATTCTGAACCAAACACTGGGGGGAAAAAAAATCCCTAGGTGCTTTTTTAATAGTTGATTATAACTGCTATATCTGAACCTAAAGGGTTGTTGGGTTACTAGTTTCACACAGAAGTGTGAATTGAAATCTTCTTTTTTCATTGTCACTTAAGAAATATTGAATAGTGTATTCTGTAATTCTTTGTCTGGACAGTATCGGTAGTCAGACAACTTGATCTTGCCTTTTGCAGTGCTATATCATCCTGAAGTGGAATAGTATGGTAGAAGTTGTAAGAATTAATAATTTTATGAGGGTGGGGGTGTTGTAGAGCAGTTCTGTGGAGAGGTTGACTAGTGGTTGTGCAAATTCAGCTAGCAGAATTTAGTTGCTGATTTTCAATCTAAATCAAACCATAAAAATAGATGAAAAGTCTTGGCTTATTTTAAGGAATTTGCTTTCATTCTTAGAACATTTTTAAAGCTTATTCTATTTCAAACAGAAGTTACATTATCAAAACTGTAACTGTGCCTGAAGTGTCTGGGAGTAAGAAGGAGAACAGGGCACCCGCATTCAGCACTCAGTATAAATGTCTGTGGTGAAATTTCAGTTTTATTTTTATATTTTTTTCTCCTCTATGCATGCTGTAGATATGAGCACTTCACCTCTTGCCTTGGTCAAGTATTAGATCTTCTTCATGGAAGGGATCCTGACTCATCATCTAAGGTATTTATGCTTTTCCAGTTAAAGGCTAAGAGGGTACAACTCCTAATCTAGTTCCTCTTCTGTTGTCACAAGTAGGTTCCTTGTATACAAGGGTTGGTAATGAAATACATTGACTTCAGGACTCTTAAATGACCTGGAGTATTCGCCAAGTTCATACTTTTTTTTTGCCAGATTATGTGTGTCTGCTTTCTGGCAACAGACATAAAAGCAAAAAGCCAACAAAAACACCTTTTGTGCTTCAGCTAATAAGAAATTTTGGTATCTACCAGAAGTACAATGTGTACCCACTTCACTGTATAAAACTTGAATTAATACCACTCAGACTTCAACTGATGATCAGAGAACCCTGATGCTGATTTCAAAGATTTAAGAGTAAATGGTTTCACTTTAGTTGAACAAATTGATGCCATGTCTGTTTAAGCAGTAAACTGTTACATTCAGGTTTGTCTCACTACCATCTTACATAAATGAACCATTGGC
The DNA here is from genome assembly GCF_022539395.1 of Myiozetetes cayanensis. Classification (NCBI taxonomy): domain Eukaryota; kingdom Metazoa; phylum Chordata; class Aves; order Passeriformes; family Tyrannidae; genus Myiozetetes; species Myiozetetes cayanensis. The sequence goes on from NW_026087742.1 coordinate 17,173,336, forward strand.
TACCTGTTCCTAAGGCTAAAACATGAAAATTATGGAGCTGAACACATCTGTGAAACGCATCTTAAGCTTTTATTTATGAATGTGTTACACATCCTAGTTAATAATAAATGCTAATATTTCCCTCTGTGTGATTGTTGTTGTTGTTTATTGGGTTTATTTAGAGAAGGAGCTTTCCAGGGTGCTTTTCTCTTTGTGCATGCTCAGACACAGGTGCATCTCTTCATGTCTCAGAATGTTTTCACTTCCACAGCTTTCTTCATTCAGAGTGTAGATGCATTTGTCCTGCTTACCAAATCACTAGCCAGCAGTCATAGTCTTTTAAAAAGAAGGGAAAGCAATACACTAAATACTGTACAAGCCTTCCCCAATATAATGAACTGTGTTTCTGCTGCTGACTTGGCTGTAAGGAAGGAAAACTATTCTTCAGAAAACTTCAAAATGCTAAAAAGGAATTGCATAGAACTTTCATATCTCTTTAGACTTGTGCTATGGGAGTCGCAATTTCTGTGTAAGTTCTTGACTTAACAGCATTTGAACTCTTATTCACTTCACACAGATCTTGGAGCTGCTCCTTGCCTTCTGTTCCGTGGCAGAACTGCGTCATACCCTGCGGCAGGCAATACTGGAACCATCTGGCTTCCCAGTCTCTGGAAGCACCAGATTTGTGACTCGCTCAAAGACTTTTGAACCATCTGTTGCATTGGTGCACTTGTCAAACCAGCCATTGGAAGGCTCTGAAGACTGTTCAGTTCTAGCGTTGCAACTATTCAGAGAGATTTTTGAGGTACCAAGACTGATAATTGAGTTTAAAGAGCGTCTGTGGAGCTCTATTTTTAAATTGTATTTAAACAACTATTGGAATTTGACTTGAAAAATAGCACATAAAACAATACCTGAAGAAGACTTCTTTGTAAAGAAGTTGTGTTGAAATAAACATACTTTATAAACAACTGTTCTTTTAAAAACATGCTGTATTTTAGAAGTATGTCAGTGTTGTAAGTGGAAATATGGCAGTTCATGAAGTCATGAGGTAGATAGAAAACTATCAGAATTGCTTTCTAGAATGTAGAACAGTAAGCTTGGCTTCCTTGTGCTGTGCTTTTAGATATTGACACAAAATAAAATGTCTTTATTACAGGATGTTATTGACAGTGGGAACAGCGTCTCAGCCAAACACTTTGTGGATCTTTTGCTGCCTGTTCTTCTTGATCATCTTCAGATGCCAGAACAGATTGTGGATGAGCTATTAGTGAAGAAAAAGTGTGAAAGAATGGTCAAGGCTATTAATGTCCTGACAAATATCCTTTTTATGTGTCCATTGGCAGCTAATTTATTATTCCTCCACCATGATGTGCTCTAAGATGTTACAAGATATGTCCATCTTGGGTTACTTTAATAGCTTCTAATGACAATAACTGCCCTAATTTTACTTAGGACTGTCATCTTGGTAGATCTTAAGTAGCTTTCTAATTGCTGTGAAATTATTTTGCAATACAGTGGTGCAGGATAAAATGTTGTGGCTATTCAATAGTGCAGAAGCACTTTGCAGATTAAAAACAAAGATGACTGTTTTCTCCTGAAATTGCAAGGGGAGTTTGGGTGGCCATCTATAGTACTGTTGCCTGGCTAAGTCAAGTGCAGCACCCAGCCAAATACAACATAAATTTAGATCAATGAAACAAGGAAAAATAATGTGGAATAATAGTTTTACGCTCCTCATTGAGTCCTTAGTGTTCACAGTAAATTTAGTAAGGAGGACATGACTGCAGTCCTGCATCTAAGCTGAGTTCTGTGAAGAAGTCTGCTAACTCCCTTCTCAGGACTGCCTGGTCACTGCGTCTTGTTCACTATGTTACTTTATGCTACCCATTTTATTGTGGTTTCCCTTAGTCTGTTTCCAAGTGTGTGAGTTAACTGGAAAGTGAAGCTTACTTAGGTTGTGAGTTAAGTATGATTTAAGTGGCTTATGTAGTTGGGTTTTAAAAGAATTTTTGGAGGCTCTTGTGCTTTGATGCAGTAGCTTTTGTGTCTTTTATTATTAGAAAATGTTGCCTTTTGGTGCCAATACCTAAGCACAGGCATATTGACGTTATTCTTAACTCTGTCTACTGCTCTGTAGAGATGACATACTGAAAATGCACGTCTCGAAGGTGCTGACTGCCAGCCAGTGCACGTGTCTCATAGAACACCAGTTTACTTACAGTGGGATTGATACTGGCTTTGGGACAAAAGTGGTGGACTCTAAAATGTGGTGAGCACGTTTATCTAAAACCTAATTGAGCGTGACTTGTATGAGAGTTATTATACCAGTGGAAAGTATATGATAGTTGAAAGTACCACTTAAATGCATATAAATCAATACAGATATTAAATCAAACTTAGCATTTTTGTGGGAACAGAAGGTAATGTTGCTGCTCAGTTCAGTTGGTAAAACTGAGTTTAAACATTCAGTTGGCATAAGCTGGAGATCCACTTACGTGGAACACCTTAAACCTCCTGCAGTAGTTCAACCTTATCCAAGTAGAGGCTTAGTAGAGCTGGCTTACGCCACCTAATTTCTCTTTTTGATTTTATGCAATCGGAGTTCAAAAATATCACACATTGCTATCAGAGGGAATTATTGCACGGAAAATTAAATACATGTTTCTTCAACTCGGAGTCATGAACCTGAATGTTGATATAACTAAGAATTACACAGCCAAAGCCCAATGAAATATAATTGGACCCACAATTAAACCCTCTTCACTTTCAACTTGGAAGTGAATTTTTTTTTTGTCTTCACTGTTGCCATCCTTGGCATGCTGGAGAAGCTTAGGAACATGTCCAAGGAACCCAGTGTTGTCTCTTTGGTTTTGGCATTGTTGCCTTGATAGACATATTTAATTTTCATTGTGAAGGTATTTTTAAATGAATTTAAAGGAATTTTTTTAAATTGACTGAATTTATTTATCAGCGCTGATTTGACAAATCTCACTCTTTTTTGTTTTTTCCACTCAATTTGCTTTTCTGCTTGGATGTCTCAAAAGCAAACTTGCTGCTGATATTATTTTGAAAACACTTGATCTCATGAGCAGATTGAAGCAGGATGTACCTGGTATGGAGGTCAGCTTCTACAAAATTTTACAGGTATGGTTTGAAAATGTCTCATGAAATGTATCGGTGAAGTGAAGTGTCACTGCACTACAGTATAAGATTTAGTTTTGAATGTTTTGCGTGGTTATCTCCAAACTGGTGAAACTTCTAGGAAAATGTAATCCCCAGTGCACAATTCTTAAAGGTTGTTTCACTGTTAATTGTTCTAAAATAAGAGAAGTTTGCTTCTCCTTCAGTCATTTAATTCAGTAACGCCTGTGAAATCATACTTTAGCTGTCTGGTAAGAATTATCCTTTTAAGACTGCATTAGGACTCCAGTTTAAAGGTAGCAAAGTAGAAAAAAACTATCACAACAATATAATTATTAATGGGGTTAGTTACTATTAAATATGTGCATTACTTTTGGCCTTTGCATGGTCAAAACAGTTTCTGGCACTTATTGGTCAGATGATGCCTTAATAATGATGGAAAAGCAATCCAGACAATCAAGCAATTCTTGCTGGTTTGGAGATTTTTCTTTCAGGAATGGGAATTGTGTAATTTAATGGGTAACAATGAGTTTCACAGTCACTTTAACTTGTGACACTTTATGTTGAAAATCAAGCACTTGAAAACTCGAGGGAATTAAGTAGTCTCTTTACCTGTTTTCTTGGCTTTAACGGGAAAACTTGTTTTTAAGTACTCAGAGGTGTAAACTGTTTGTATAAATCAGTTGTCTTCCATTGACTTCAGGTTCAGAAACTTAGGAAGAGCAAACTTTAAGGAGGTAGCTCAAGTTTTGAATAAAATATTTCTGTGCTCATAGGCCTTGATATTGTGATGTTTTAGTAGTTTGTGTTTGGTGAGGGAGGTTTTGTTATTGTTGACTGCTATATTTTGTTTTGACCAAACTGTCTTTTAGGATCAGCGCTTGATTACACCTTTGACATTTGCTTTAACATCAAACCACGGAGAGCAAGTCCAAGTGGGGCTTGGAATACTGTTTGAGGCTGCACCCTTACCAGATTTTCCTGCCGTAGTGTAAGTCTATTTCTGGAGAGTTTGGTTAAATTACACATTTTTGTGAGCTTTTCTAGTGATATTCATGTTTTTGGAGTGCTATTTTCAGCTCATCAGAGGCAGAAACTTTGGAAAAACTATCTTTTCCTTTTGTGCAGTTATGAGACAGTAGTGATCTTGGAAGCCAGGGAAAGAGTCCCAGTGCTGATGGCATTCATTTTACATCAGATCCTAGGGAGCATAGGAGTAACTGATTCCTATCTCCCAGCATTCATTTGCCTTAAGTCTGTGCTTGGAACTTAGTGTACATCTAATATTCTGACTGTCAGACTTCTCTCCCTGCTGAACTTTGTCAGACATGTCATTCTTCAGTTCCTCCATAGAATAACTTCCAAGAAAGAGCAAATTAGGATAGATACAGGCAGATGGTAGGGATATGATTTGGGTATTTAAGTATTTAAGCTGGCCTAAATAAGGAAAAAATATTGACAAACTCTGTTTGATGGTCCTTATTTCTGTAGATGTAATAAAAATTTAAAAAAAAAAGGTTTTAAATTGTATCACAAGTCTTTGCAACCTAGGAAACTAATCTGAAACTTCTTCCTTTTTTGTTTGTAGAGTTTTTTAAAAACAAAAAACGGAAATGGTTTGGAAGAACTTCCAGATCAGATGCCTCTTTGGCATTTGAGCTGCTTTTCTTGAGTGAAAGATTTGTAACATAACCAACTTATCTTGGAACAGTGATTGAATTACAACTTATATGGGGGGAAAAGTAAAGAAAGATGACCCAACCAAATCATGGCAATTTGCCTTGCTGTGTTTTTTTGGTTGGTTTTGAGAAAGTTTGTGAAGGTAGTGGCATGTACAGGAAGTTCAGAAAACAAACAAAAGTCTCCCCACACCCCAGGAAATCCTACTATTTCTATCATAACCCAGAAATAGGCCAGTGATAAGAAGACACTAATAAGAGTCTAAAATTGTGTTCACCCTGAAAACAGCTGGGCTGTTTTTATGAATACTACAGTCCTGTGCAATCTGCTTAGAACAGGAGAGTTGAACTAGCTGGTCTGTAGATGGGCCCCTTTCAACCTTAATTATTCTATAATTAAATGATGTGGTGGATATAGGAAACATGTTCATAATGGCCAGTAACAAGTAGTCTGGCTGGAAGAATGAAGGATCTGTACAATCAAATATGTCTGGAGTTATGCAATGGAATAGCCAAATAACATATCTAAATGCGAGTTAAAAATAGGCTTTGGGTTCACTTAGGAAGCAATTGAGACAGCACTTCAGTGAAGTGGTTGGGATAGCTTAATAATTAAGGAGTTTATCAAGAGGAAAAAAGTTTTTTAACTGTTACCTCCAAAATCAGCTCTTTTGATTTATCATTCTTTCTTATTTGAAACATGTCATTACTACCTGCCTTGAAAATACCAACCACAAATTGCATTACAGGCACTGGAATATAGGTACCGTAATTACTTTTAACTAAGCTCTTGAGTTCTCTTCTCTATACAAATTTTAACAGATTGCACTTTTATCTGCATACTTAAATTTGGGTTAAAACTTAGAAAATTAAATGTGCTGTGTGCAATATAGCATTGTAAAACAGAATTATAGACAAGGGAAAACTAAGGTTTATTGGCAGCATTCTGCTTTCTTGTGATTCAGTTTTCTTATTTTTATGCCCAATAAAAATTCTTACTAAGTAACTTCTCAGTCTTCATTGAGACAAACAATTGCCTAGTTAAGTTGAATAATAACAGGTGAAATAACCTATTTCACAGGCTCATAAGAGGCATGATCTGATCTGCTCAAAAAGAGCTGAGCACTATGTCCCTTCTGATGAGATTCTGCATTTGTCTCTAAAGGTTAACCATAATACTCTTCTTTTTTTTTTTTTTTCCCTACACTCTGTGTCTTTGGACAGTTTGGGCACATGTCTGATACACATCTTAATGTTCTGTGATAATGCAAATGTGACTCCAATCTGTTTTCCATGAAAGAGAAATTAATTTTGTTCTGAAATTGTTCTCTTCAGTCCTTGCAATGGAGATTGTGTCATTAATAACCTTTACACTTATACAGGCTTGGTGAAAGCATTGCAGCAAATAATGCCTACAGACAACAAGAAACAGAACATGCAGCAAAAAGAATCCAAATGCAGGCACCTGTGACCACCATTACTTCAGTGAGGTGTTCCTCATACCATCCTTCAAGCGATGAATCCACAGCTTCAAATATTCAGGAATTAATACAAAAACTTCACTCTGGACTAGAGGTTGGTAGAATTTATATGCCCTTTTTAAATATTTGACACTCTTTTTACTGGGAGGGATGGAAATTAAAATCCAAGTGTCAGTCTGCCACGTGTGTATCAGTTGAGTTTGGTTTAGATTGCTGTCTACTCAGAATGTGCTCCTTTTATTGAGGTCCCTTTCTCCAGTGAGGCTCCTACGCTCTTCTTAGCAGTCAGATGTGAAGGCAGAGTCAGATATAGTCCAGGTGCCTGAACTTCCTGGGACACAAACAAGGAGCCTTCTCCCTCTCCTGAGAAATGACCTGTAATCAAGAAGAGAGGCTATGCTGCCTTAGAAAAGTGCAGTGCACCTCTTGTATGCCTAAACACACCCAGCAGCATTTTCCTCTTGTTGGCTGTAGCTGACTCTAGCATTTGCAGTTCAGTTTTGGAAAGTGGACTGTTATTATTTCTTGGAAAGGCACTGTTATTATTTCAAAAGTTTTTACTTCCCTCTGCAGCAACGTGCATCGCGGGTGAGACACTCAAACGAGCACCACATACCGTGAGCTGCTCTGTGGGCTGTGCTGTCAGATGCTGGATATATCTCCTCTTTCTATTTTCTGTTCAAAGCAAATTAGCTGCTTTGTAGCTGCTTCAGACTGAGTGATGGATTGTTGATTCTCTTTTCTTTTGGCTTGAAAGAACAGTATGCAGATTGGGAAAATGAATAGAAAGTTTCTTGATAACAGCTTGATATCTGTATTAGTGGGATTGCCTCCAGCCTTAGCTTTGCAACTCTCATTTCTTTGTTGTAACTGATAACACTTGAACTCAGGGAGCTACCAGTTCCAGTCAGCTGCCAGAATAATAATGAAAAAAGTCAAGTGAGTCTTCATTGACTTATTTTTTTATTCTTCCACTGGATGCTCCCATTGATTGTCCTTTCCAGGACTGTACGTGACAGTCTGTGGGTGCATTGCTGTGTTTATATTAATGTAAATCAAAGCAGCCACAGGTGCCTAAACAGCACTAGTGCAGCAGCTTCCAGTATTGTGACAGATTGTAAAGCTGCTTCCATTTTTTTTAGGGAAGAAAGTTGTTGATGAATTGTTGGGTAACACTTTTCTTAGGCCTTCTAATTAGTAGAACTTTCCATTAAAAATCAATATACATGTTCACTTTGAATATCCAGTTCTTCATTTCTGTGTGTGCTCTCTATGTTGTGTGAAGCTCAAATGTGTGTCAAAACATAATTGAGAAAACACTCTTCATTGTATTCCTGTACAGAGAGAATGAAAGGAACTTACAGAAGCTTTTCTTATAGCAGTCACCTCCATGTCCTTTTGGATATTTTAAGTTTGCAAGTAGGCAAATAAACTAGTTGTTTCGTACTTTAGGGACAGAAAAATGATCTGACAGCTGGAGCTACACGGGGGCTCCTGTCAATATGCAAAAAAGTTCTTACATAATGGTTCAAAATGGTGCAGAGATTGTAAGTTTTCAGTAGGTGTTCAGTGTATGAACAGCTGGCATAGTTTGCACTTGGTCATATATAAGCAGATATGAACAACTGCTCAAAAGTGGTGTTATATCCCAAAATCACAAAGTAGCATTCTCACTTGGCTCAGGCATATATTTTAACAAACACTTAGGACTTGTTGTGCCATATATGGTGAATTTTGTCTAGTAAGTCAATGGGTTAACATAGTAAGTTCTGTTCTGGATAGTATCCTGTCAAAACAACTTTCCTGGGCCTTTTCTGCTAATCTGGACAATAAGAAAGCCATGGAGTATGAACAAGGAATTTTAGCCATAAGCATTTGTGCTGTGAATGTTAGGGCAGATTACTTTAGGCATCCTATGAGAGGACTGGTAATTCTCCAGCAAAGATTAGACCAAAGGGAACAATTTGAGTGATAATTTTACCTTTTTATAGTGCTGGACTGACAGTCTACTGCAGATGACTCCTATTAAGCCTAACTAGTTCAATTAGTCATAAATTTTCCCAAAGAGTCAGGTGGATGTATTGGAGCAGACAGTCGCAGATGTGAAAATAGGAATTCATAAAGCTAATGGACAGGTGGAGCTCACAAAGCTATTGAACTCTTTCAGCATGCATTACCTGTCTTAAGTACACGCAGATTTACAGTAGCAGTAACTGGAAAACGTTTCCACAGATGAAGGAGCCGTTGGCTGACATGAGGATCTCTGACATAATGGATGTCTACGAGCAGAAGCTGTCGGCATTAGCAGTGAGTACAACCTGGCACGTGGGGGTACCTTGCAGTTTGTACATCCAGAAAATGTTAATGAAAAATGCTCTTCCTACACACAGTCCAAAGAAACCAGGCTGCAAGACCTTTTGGAAGCCAAGGCAGTAGCTCTGGCTCAGGCTGACAGGCTGATGGCTCAGTACCGATGTCAGAGAGCCCAGGCTGAGTCCGAGGTAAGTAGCAGGAGCTTCCTTCTGGGACTCGGAGGTGAGACTAATAATTGCCTTGGTAGTTTTGAGTGTGATTGCGTGTGGAAACTATGCTGCTTATCTGTAAGCTGTGCTTGCAGGTTAGGGCAGTCTTAATTTTCATCATCAGTGTTCTGTTTTCCTCTGAATTGTTCTTTGGCACAGTTTTCTTTAATGTCTTTTCCCTTAAGGAAGTCAACAAAACTGACCTACTTTACTATCACTGAATTAACACTAATTATTAACAAACAATAATCAATAATCTTGAGAATTAATAAAGCCACTTATTAAAATTCTCTACAGAATGTGCTGGTATATGGAGAACTGTTTTTTGTTTGTGCCTTTTAATCACTGGTCAGAGATGAACTTTGAAATAAAGCTTGCTTCTGTGGGGTATGTATTTGAGCTCTGCATTGAAAACTCAGAATAATTTCTACTGTTTAAAAGTTATAGTAAATATTGGGCTGCAGATTACTAAATTCATAGTTAAAATGTGTCATTATTTACTTTATTCTTCCTTCTTCCCTTACATTGTCTATAAGGGGAGCTAAAGGAATTTAGTAAACAAATTAATTTGTAGTTAACATTAGATGAGAGAATTTGTTCTCTTAATGTAGGTGATGACATTTTAGTGCTAGACCTGTGGCCTCAAACTTGCCTATTACAAAGTGACTTCTAAAAATGAATTCCTGGTAATGGTGTATGTGGTGTTTTGTTCCTTTGATTTTTATTTGTGGGGGACGTGTCCTTCCATTCAAAGGCAAGAACTCTGGCTGCAATGTTGAAGGATGCAGAACGAAAAAATGAGGAACTTAATGATTTGCTGAAAGCTCAGCAGGTAGAATCTGAACGAGCACAGACTGATATTGAGCAGCTCTTTCAACACAACAGGAAGTTGCAGACAGTTGCTGAAGAACATGAAATACTGAAAAAATCCTCTGTTGATCTTCTTCAGAGGTAAGGCATGTAAGATGGCTAAACAAAGACTTTGGGTTTAAAGTGGTAATGCCCTTTATTGGGTTAAACACATTACAAGAGCAACATAACCTGCTAAGTCATGTTTTTAAGTGGAAAGTTCACTGGTTTTTCTTTCTCCTATATGCTTGTCAGTGAGGTGAACTTAAGTCATTCAAGAACTTTATTATGTTAAATCTAACATAGTTTAACATTCAGCTCTCAATGGAACAAGAACTGAAGTAGATGTTGATGGTCCAGTTCAGGAAACAGCAAGAACTTTGTATAAAGGAGAGCATTGTTCTTTAGGAAACAGAACTAACAATGCTTAGTTTCTGTTAGCATTATACCATGCTCTCAGTGTCTGATTTTATATGCTGCAAATATATCTGCATAAGGACTTTGGATCTTTGATCATTGCAGTAGCAAATTTGACTGAAATTAGGTAAAAGTGAGGTAGGGAGGAAGGTGGCACCTTCTGTGTCCTGAATTATTTATAACTGTTATTTAGGATCTTAAGCTAAAAAGGGACACATTAGACACAGAAGTACATAAAGATAGAAACTAGAATGTGCTTTAGAAGAATAAAGGCATAAACTTCTCAACTCTCATGAGCTGGTCTTGTCACTAGGTGTCAGCAAGGCAAAGAAGCTGATAAAACTGAGAGCAAATTTCTTGCTTAATAATGGAAGCAGGCATTACATTAGACAATTTTGAAGGCTTATTGCTGCCAATAAAGGAGTCATTGAGGGAGGAAAATGTATAAAACTTTTGTCCATGATGAGATTTCTATAATAGGTGTCTAATATGGTCATTGTGGAAGTGCCTCCATTTTTGCTTGAATTATATGCAGCCATGCACTTTGTGAATATCTAATTTGACTAAGTCACATGAAATAAATCAGCCTCAGTCTGAGGCTTTAAATTCTCCAAAGCAGGAATAAAAGCTTCCTGATCCTCACAATGTGTTTACAAAGCAAAAACTTGCTCTTTAAATAATTTTGCAAACTTCAGATATACTGTTCCTTAAAAACAATCGAGTGACTGACATCAGGGGAGAGAATTTTGCCTTTGGTAGGAGAATCGGAAAATGTTTGCTTAGAGGATGAGATCTGTTTCATAAGCCTGTATTAAATGCACACTGCATTGTTTTCAGTACGTTCAGTTTTTAGGATCATGAGACAAGTGGAAGTCATGAACTGACTCTCAGGTTCCCTTAAAAGATGACTGACATACCCAGACTGTTGGAGAGTAACATTGCAAATTGCAAATTTCTAAGGGCGTTTATATGTTTTGACAGTTCCTAAATTATCTGCTGGAAGAAGGTTGCTTCCTGATCATTAATAATTAAGGATATCTAAGGGATCCACTGAAGCTTGGCTGCCTTGTTTGTTTATTTTCTTCTTCCAAGTCAAGCATTGGAACAGGCTGCCCAGGGAAGTGGCTGAGTCACCATCCCTGGAGGTGTCTAAAAGATGTGTAGGTGTGACATTTAGGGACATGGTTTAGTGGTGGTCTTGGCAATGCTGGGTTAATGGTTTGACTCAATGAACTCAACTTTTCCATCCTAAATGATTATATGATTCTAAGTATGTTCATTAAAAAAAATAATAATCTAGTACACAGGTAACTACCACCAAAAAAATCATCAACTGAACAGCCCTTCCCAAAACACCTTCCTTCTAGCTTGAGTGGGATGATTGCATAGATGATGTCAAGTTTTTTGGGGTTTTTTTTCAAACTATTAAAGTAAAACTCTTCAAAAGCAATTCTACTTCATGTGTAGGTATGAAACCACTGAAAGACAATATAAAGATCTACAGACAACATGCAATTCACTAAATAAACAAATGGAAGCAATGAAGAAACTAAATGAATCACTCCAGCAGCAGAATGACAGGTAAGCTCAGTCTAGTCTTTTTAAAGCAAATTGAACAGTAAAACTAAGTAGCACTTTAGTCTCAATTTTTCAGTTGTGCTTTAGGTAACTTCTGAGAAGCAAAGTTAGAGGAAGCCAAAGATGCTTCAGGGTTGCTTTATATGTTTATGTTAGATGAGAATCTGTAGTAGTGAGAGACTGTGGTGGTTTATTTTGCTCCTTTATTAGTTGAAGGTGGTGAGGGAATACCCACAGACTTCAGTGATAGTAGGAAGAGAAAGATGATGACCCAGTTCTTGGGTGCATTTTGGGGAATGAGGAGGTGTCGTTTTGGTAGTTGTTGAATTTTTAAATGCTTTTATCACCCAAAGATTTTCATGCAAGTTTTCTCTTAATGTCAGATCAGAAAAAAATCAACCAACCCTACTAAACGAATGCATTTGAGATTAGAAATACTGAAGGTTGGTGTTCTGTCTGTGGTATAAAACGTTATTCTTCAACCATAAAACTAGCATCACTTATATCTTCTTGAGTATTAATTATAATTTTTCTTTTTTGATGGCTTAAAGTAGAGGTCTGATATACCTTTTACCAATGTAACTAAGGGAAATACAGGGCTCCTCTTTGACAGATTTTATTTAATACATTTTCAGAAAATATATTTAAAACATACTCATAGGCAGGCCTTATATTCAGTTTAGAAATAAAATACTATTCTGGATTTTGCTTGCAAAGTTCACTTCATCCTTCCAGGCGCTTGCCTTGTCAGTAATCAGAGCAGTCCAAATCACTGCCTTGAGTTCTGATTCAAATGGAAAATTTTCATACTGATACATTAGTTTACTGCTGAATAAATTTGGACACTTAGATTCAACATGCAGATCATTGCAATTGGGGGGGCTGTTCTGATGAAAGCTGACCCTCATTAAAGGCAGGTCAGAGGTGCAGTTTTTAGAGAGGTATTCTTGAACTGCCACGAATAAAAGGGAGACCACGGAAATACACTTCCCTCCCTCTTGCTGGAGGCTGCAGCTTAGAAACTGGTAGATAAAAAGTGGATGAAGAAGTAAACAAGACTGACAGCAAATGCCATCTAGGCAAGGCAAGTGACAGATAGAATATGCCTTAGAAATTGGGCTAGCTGATCACTGAAGAAGTAGATTAGCTTCTCAGAGCATAAAGTGCTCAGGTTACAGCTATGCTGCTGGTAGATGACAGTACCTATATATTAAATGGGTGTGGAAACTAAATATAACACTTAAATCTGGAAGTCTGAGGCAAACCTATATATGGGCTATGGCAGTATCTTATGGAATGGTCGGGTTAGTGTTGTGTGACAATTGAGATGATGTCCAGAATGGTAGTTTTTTTATGCGTAGATGTCCTGAATAATGCCTGAAACAAGTTTTACTAATGGTATTGCCTATTCAGGAGCTTACTAAGAGCTAAAACCCCAGCATCCCTAATCACTAATGGCAGTGAATTTTGACTCGTGTTGAATGACAGTTTCAGTTCTGTCAGTGCTTTGGATGCTTTGTGGCTGTAATCAAAGGCAACAGTTTCTGGGGTTTGAGCTCCAGATATGAACCTTTTCAATAGTTTCTACCATGATCAGGGAAGGCAGTGACTGTTCCATGGAGAGTGGGGGGAGGGAAATAAGATCTATCTGTGCTCACATCCTGCACATTCGTAGGTTTTATGGTTTGAAACTCTCTATGGCAGTTGGAAATAATATGAAAATCATTCTAGCTTCTTAGGGCATGGAAATGATGGCATATCTCTCTTTGATCATTAAAATTTATTTCCCTGCATTTTTAGGACTGCTGCACAGTTGGTAGAAAGTGAAGATCACAGAAAAGAATTACAGCAGCAGCTACAGGAGAGAGATGGCAAAATAGCAAGTAAGTCTCTTACCCAAAGGTCACTGAAGCTGGAAAACTGTCCACATTAACTAGATGTTGTTCTTATGGGCTCTAGATAAGCAGCTGTATCTTGCTAAGCAACTTGTAAATCTTAGTTGGCCATGGATATGTAATTTAATAGTTGAATGAAACAAATACAGATTTTAATTTTTTCCAAAGGATACATGAAGTTGATTTCCCAGACTTCACTGAATCTCTGCACAGCATCACATGTCCCTTCAGGATCTTCTTACAGCATGTCTTTAGAATTATTTTTTGTAGGAATTGCAAATTAGAAGAGCTTAATTTAACTCTTGGGCAAATGACTGGAAGCAACCACTAAAATATAGCAGTAGGTGGCACTACTCAGTAATTCAATTAGCAGCCATGTTGAGGCTAAAAAAAAAAAGTTAATTAAAAAAACACCTTGTTTCCCAGGGCAATGCAGTACCTGTTTTCTGAGTTTGGCAACCAATCTTTTTATGTGTTCATTTTCTTAAGCCTTGCAACAGAATATAAAAGTTCTGGAAGAAAAACTGAAAACTCACCAGAAAGAAAAAACAGATATGGAACAAACTATCGATATTCTTAGAAAGGAATTAAGTAAAACAGAGCAAGCAAGGAAAGAACTCAGTATCAAGGTAAGAACTTATTTGCACTTGCATTCTAGAGACTGGAATTTTAGATATCTATTTAACTGATGATTTGGTAAATGGGTATTTTGGTGGTAGAGTAGCTAAAGATACTAGTCTAGTAGTGGACAAGAGCAAATTCTCTCAATTTTAATTGTATACCTATTGAGTTTTAAGTCAGGATCTAGTTCTAGTGAGGCTGTGTGAGGCGTGATGTGTGAGTACGTAATGTTTGGAAGGGGGAAAAAACATCACCAAACCTATAGCATAACGTTAAATAAGAGAGGGTAGCACATTCCTCTTCAGTAGTTTGGACTTATGTAAAATAGGGATCAGCTTACCTTCCCCTCTTTCTCACGTCATGAATTAAAGTACATATCCATGCACCAAAATGCACCTGATTTTTTGATCTTTGAAATTCTAATAAAAAATATTTTTATCTCTAAGAAATAGTCTTTTTTTAAAACAGGAACCAGTTTTGCTATGCTATGCCTGGTTAACAGGGTAATGGTTTGGGTTTTTTTTTTTAAAAAAAGGCACACAAACAAAATTAAACGCCCAACAACTAAATGCCCCAAACTTCAGTGCAACCTACATGTCCTTGTCTGCAGGTAAGGCTCCATGTAAACTCTCAGGGCAGAGATTCCTTTTGCATGCAAACTGAGCAGCAAATGTAAAGTGGGCAGTTTGACAAACACATTTGTTGTATTTCCATTTCCTGGAAGCAAAAGCGTAATCTTTCCAGGCAGTATTATCCAGTATATACCAAATATTTCCCTTGTTCTCAGTAAATATTTACTGGCCTGGGTATTGAAATGAAATGTAGACAGCTTAACTGTAAACACTTCTGCTGCTTGAATAGGACATGGGGGTTTGTGCTTTCCCATTTTGCAGTGTGGCAGTAGTTGTAATCATTCATGTTCACCAAACGTACAGCTGAGAGAGACTGCTGGAATAAGCTTGGAATTTTAAAACTGCTTTTTAATTACTTGCTTAAATTCACCACCAGGCCACTCAAGCTTTCACTGTATTGTGCATGTTTTTCAGTTGATAGTGGTGGAAACAATAACATTTTGTTTGTTTCTTCAGGCATCTTCTCTGGAAGTTCAAAAATCCCAGTTGGAAGGACGCTTGGAAGAAAAAGAGGCACTTGTAAAACTACAGAAGGAAGAACTGAACAAACACTCCGCTATGATTGCAATGATTCATAGTCTAAGTGGTGGCAAGTTAAGTGCAGAAGCAGTGAACCTCAGTTTGTAGGGCTCTGGTTTTATGATTTTAGTGTTTTATACATATGTATGAATGTACGTAAAGATTTTTAGATCAGACTTTTAAAACGTCTAAAATTAAAGTAGCCTAACTATCAATTGAGAAGAAAACATAGTAATTGGGGAAACTTGGGTCTGAAAAAATGAGCTACTGTATAGCAAATAGGTCTTGGTAGAACTATTATCGTCTGTTTGGGGAGCTAAATGCAGCTTCAGCATGTGATTAAATATATATGTAGGGAAACATAAAGCACATGGGAGTCACTGACTTGTTTTTCTCTGCATATCCTTCTTTTGGCTGTCTGGCAAGCAGCGTGCTTCATAAGTTGAGCACTTCTATACTTTAATCTTGTTCACTCTGACCCTTCTGAATACCATTATTATTATTTGTGCAGTGTTGCCTTTTCCTGTCTAAGGTACAAAGATAAAAATAAAATGAATTCTGTCAATTAGAACATGTTACACTGAAAGCTCTATTTATCAGCCTATTGGTCCAAGTGATTCATGTAGTAAAAATGTGGAAGTGTTTCTAATTATGAGGAGACATGAATTTGAGCAAGTAGAACACCAGATCTAAATGACCTTTTAGCAAGCAGCACCAATTAGGGAAGGCATGAGAAAATGCGTTACAGGAATGTACAAATATTTTTAAATCCTAGATAATACTTTCCTAATCCTACAACACTTTGTTTTTTAAAAAGATCTGCACTTTTTCTGGCAATCCTCCAATGTGCAAGCTATTATCAGCATTGTCATTTTTTACTGAGCATCAACAGGATTTCATATATTGTTCACAGTGTAACTATTCAAGTATCTTGGTTTTCTTTTTAAAAATGTACTTTCCTATGAAAGACTACTACTAGGATCTGATGCATGATTTTGAGTGACAGAACACTTTCCTGTCCTTAATTTAAATGTGACAAGAAAAGCCTGTCTTTTAGCAGTTGACAGAAGTATTTCATTAGTATTTGTATTTTGGTAGAATTACCAGAGCGGGGGGGGAAAAATCCCCCCTGTAGCATTACTACCTTTATTTATATCTAATTTGTAATGGGTAGCTTTTAAAATACCTGAGATTCTTTTGTTTTCTGTTGAGTAGTAGATGTACCTTACTGAAACTGTTCAGCTCACGTCTAAGTACAGCCTTGTACATTCTGTTGCAATTACAAAACATCAGATGAATTATATGTATTTTAACCTGTTACTGAAATAAAGGTTTTATAACTATCAGCCACAGGGAAGCTTTATAGACGTTGTTCTGGTCTCTTGGAAGATCAGGGGAATAAAAAATAAAATAGTTGCTGTGTTTTCTGTGTTCTGTGTATTCAGTTAAGTGAGGTAAATTATAGGGATGACTGCCAGCTTTATACACAGCTGATGCAGTTTGGTTGCCTTTCTGCATAATGCAGTTATTGCTTAGCATGGTTAACCAAAAAAAAAAAAAAAGAATAATCAGAATTGCTGAGTTAAAGGGTTTTGGTGGAATTTTGCAAACTCATTTAGGAAGGAGAGCTTTATTAACCATACATCTTTACTTCAGTCTAATGGGTTAATTTTTAGTGTCAAAATAAATTTGCAGACGTGGCCTCATTTCTCTTTAACTCTCTTGGTCATGAGGAAAGGGTAAGTAAAGGTTGGGGGGGGGGTTTGGTGTGGGTTTTTTCTCCTTTTCTACCAGGAAGTGCTCGAGTAAACAAATTCTAGTAGGAAATGTCAAGCATGTTAAGAACTACACTGATAAATGCTGGTTTGACTTTGTTGTCAGATGGTGGAATGGGAGGGCAAAAATATCAAGCTGCTCCCCAGAGTGAGGCAACAATAAGGTACATGTCTGCAGGAAATGGTAAATGAATCTTTGGCATTTTCATGACAGAACCCAGAGTATATAAACAGTGATTATATTCCCCGCCCCCAGAAAAATGTGGTGTTTCAATATGCTGTTCTAAGCCAAGTGGTGCTGAACTCAGGGTTGCATAGCAGATAAATGCATGGGCACATCAAGGTACTTTGACAGCATTTCTGTGTTCTTTCCTGGCAGTGTTTTCACAAATGGTAATGAATAGTGGCTAATGGAACTAGCAAATAAATTGATGCCTGTTTAAAGTTTTGTTCAAAACATATAGCTCTCTTCACTGTAGAAAAGCCTAGAGATTTTTGCACTTAGTTCATGCAGAGAAATACCTGTGTTATGGGGCTTGATTTTAGGCATCTTGTTATTATCAGTGTTAGGTATTTCCTCTGCTGTTTTAACATTCCTGTTATGTGCTGTATCCTGTGTTATTGGACGTTTTTTCTTTCCCCATAGGCTCCCTCATTCAGTGCAGGGAGTAGCTGGCACCAGCACAACAAATAGCTCTTCAATAGAGCCGATTTTTAATTATCTGTGTTGCATCAGGTTGTCGATTTGCCTGTTTTACAAGCAGAGACTTTGAGATATCTTAGGTCAGAGCATCCTTACATCTCAATATTGAGCACTCTAGTACTTCTTATCTGAAAGCAGCTGCTTTTTATCCTGCATAAGCTGGAGAAAGTTTTCCATTCAGCACGTGGTTCTGTATGGCTTTGTACGTTGTTTCAATCACACTGTAAAATCAGTATTTATTTTTCTGTAGTGTGTGTTTTCTCTGGTTCACTTTTGTGTAGGTATTGGGAAAGATGAGATAGTAGTTTGGGGTCAATGCTCTTCAGTTCATCATCCTGTTGTATGTTGTCTTCACCTTAGCACTCCCCTTCTCTTTAGTATCGATTCTGCATTCTTTGATCTTTTTTCTATTTCCCTGCTGGTGGTTTATTTTAGGCTTTTGCTTTCCTGTGTTTCTCCATCTCTCCACCTCTCTCTCACCACTGATTCCAAGAGGCAGTGCCTGCCACTTGCTTTTCCCTGGTGAAGTCTGTCTTTTATTGAAATTAGGAAGATTTTCTTTTGTGCTGTTTAAATATGTTAGTGGAGTCTTTCCCACCTCTTTGATAAATCAGGCCGTCGAATGGTGCTCTGACTTTGGAGTTAAGTCCAGTTGATCATCCTCACCTACACAAAAGATGGGATGTGAAGCTTTTCCTGAACCAATTCCTATGCTGTCCTTGTCCTCCTCCTACACTTACCTGTATTGCAAACCAGGCAGAGCTATTGCTTATTATTATTGGTGTGGCCAAAATGCCTGTGCTGTGGTATCTGTGTTAGTGCATGCAGCTTAATGTGGGCAAAAAACCTTTTCCTCCCAGCCTTGTGAAACTTGGGCTGGAATTTTCTTAGCTTCGGGGTCAAGTTAATATCCTGCACAAATGGCAGGACTTCTGAGCTTTACAAACTGAAAGCGTGGCCTTGCTGTAGTTAAGTGATCCTAAACATGCATGCTGGTAAGTAGGCTGTTTAAAATAAGCAATATAATGTACAGCTGTTGGTATCTGGGATAGGTGTTTCATGAAGTACTTGGTGCTCACGGTGAAGAGTAGGATTTATTTAGTGATGGTATAAACAAAACGTAAAAATCCGAGTGAAGAAATCTAAAAACCACTTAAGCTACAGATTCAGGAGTGCCAAAAGTGTTGAATGCTGTTCAGGGCTTATGTCTTGTTTAGGTTTACAGTTTTGATTCAGAGGTGTGTGTCTTGTCCTCCAGGTATTCTCTAACAGTGCACTTTTCTGGAATAAGTGCAGGCCAAAAATGGGACAAACTCCACTGAAATTGTGACACCCAGCTTTATAGGTTGGGTTATGTGAAGATGTAAGAAGAGGTTCTCTGCTCCTTTTTTCTTCGAGTTTATTGTTAGCAGCCAAAGATCAAGTATTTTTAGGCAAGTACTTATTTCACAAAAAATGCTTTCAACCTTGCAAAGTTGGTTTATATATAAATAAACTCCTCCATGCGTTCCCATCTGGTTACTTTCAAAATTTTCAGATTTGCTCACTGAAGCATGCTTCCTTTCCATCTCACCAATTTCCCTTCTCAGCCTGATGAGGTTTGGAACAGACTGCAGCTTTATATCCCCAGTGACACATCCATCTCTCTCTAACACAGTCCAATCTAAATTGGTTCCTTCCCTAGGAGTATGTAGAAACGAGGGGTAACTAGTTAGGCTGAATTATACCACACTGAAAGCTGTACAGCTGTTAATGTAAATATCCTGATAGTCCTGGACCATGCCTGACAACCAGGGCAAGGTGCTTCCCCACCTCCTGAATGGCAGTCTAGATTGTTCTGGTCACTGTTGGAAAAATTAAGCAACTGTTTCCAAGAAGATGTCCATTTCAGAACAGAAATAACAAGGTAATATGACTCATTTTTATGTCCAGCTTCTGTTTGAATCTGCTGTACCTGAGTTCTCATAGTTGCAATATGTTAAATTCTTCCTAAGAAACAAACTTGTGTGCCTTTGGACACGTTGCCCTTTGACCTGGGATGGCAGTCTTGGCTGCTGGTGGTCAGCTGGGAGATTTTAACATGAGTGATTCCTATAACGGGGAATTAGTAAGAAGAGCCAGCTGGGTCTGTGCATGTGTTTCATGCTCAGCATTAGAGTAGAAACTCTCCATGTCTCCCCTTATGTGCCCCCATGGCTTTCTAACTGGGCTCTAAATGCAGGTTTGAGTCCAGAAGGTGGGGGTTGGGTTGGGTCAGGGGTTTTTGTGGCCATTAGCTTTTGTCCAAAAACAGACAGGAGTTATGGGATCCCTCATATGAAGTTTGTCTTCCTGACCCATTATTTTCGAGCTGCGTTAGGTTTTGAGCAAACATGGCAGCCACTTTGCTCATGATAACAGATTTTGTTTGGTTTGTTACTGAGGATGTCTTTGGAAATGGAAATATGCAAACTCCTGGTGTATGGCTGTCAGAACTGTTGTGTGGTTTGCCCCACTACCCACCTTCCCAGGAGAAATGTGTAAGAGCATTGCTGCCTGCTGCTTTCTTCTGCCAGTGTCTTCCCTTCTTGTGGAAAAAACACCAAAAAGGGAAATCAGTGTAACAAAAGTATTGGGGCAGCGACTTTCTCCTTTAGCCTTATGTATTTTTGATGCTGACTGGGGAAACAAAGAAACAAAAAGAAGATGGTGCTGGGGGTAGGGCACCTGGCTGTGAGGAAAAGTATCTGGATTCATACTCCCTTGAGTCTTGCAGTGCAGGCTCTGGCCTAGCCTGAAAAACAGACTGTGTGGACAAAACTGGCCGCAGTCTGGGCAAGAAGTCCTAACGACCATAGGAAGTGTTCAACCTCGTATCAAATGTGCACAGCTGCAAAATGGAATCCAAAGCTGTTGGGCTAATAGCTGAGCTTTGCACAGCCACGAGGAAAGAAGGTAATTAAACCCTTTATTTGGTGTGGGGAGGCAGAAAAGAAGAAGGTATGGAGGACCTCGAAGCATATTTGGGAATGATGATGTGAAGTATCTTTTCAGGCAGTACACAACCCCAGTCCTGAACAGAGTATACTGGGGTATGTACTGTGTGTGATACAAACCTCTGGGCTTTTTCCGTAAGAAAGAAGGAACAAGCCAAGGACAAGATATGTTACTTGGGAGTGGGCATTGTACTCTTATTGCTTAGATGGACTTTGAAAGCACTGCTTGTTTGCAGGGCTTGAAAACATCTTTTCCTCCAAAAGCTCTGCATCAGAAATGAACTCTTCAGTGCTGGAGAAATGTGATGAAGGTGGCTTGCACATTCCTTGTTGCAAAGTGGGAGGTTTAGAGAGACAGTTCTGTTTGTTTGTTTTTCTGACACATTTCCTGCACTGCTTATGCTCTGAAATAAGGAAAGGAGAAAGTGCAGGGAAAGGGTGAGACTGTGTCACCAGATCCCAAGATAGGAGTGGAAAGATCCCAGATTTCCTTGGCTAAGGTGCTGTAGTAGTATAGTTGATTGCAGTTTTCTTTGAATGTGGTTGGGTCATGTTACAGAATCTCTATTCTAAGTCTGGCCTGTGAGTTGTTATTTAATTAAATTCCATAGGATCCTGTTCCTTTGGGCCAAGGTAAATCTTTGAAAAGGTTATCTGTGCCTGGAGAACAAGCATCTCATACTAGTGGGAGGGTTAGTCCCACATAGCAGGGATGGCTAGTCCTTGACTTACCCGTATGTAGCTAAGCCTTTACACGAGAGAAAAAATACTGCACTGGTTAAATTTTTCTTCAGAGTAACTGAGCTAACAATCTGTTTCAGGATTTTACACTGTATTAAGCTATTAAAAACTAATTTTGTAAGTAAGCAGCTGTTGTTTTGACTCAGTTATTCTTCAGAATAATCTATCTGGGTGTATTATTTGCTTACATTGATACTCAAGTGTTGAATTTCAGTTGTTTTACAGCACAGCCAGGATGCCATATAACCTTTGAAGGAAATACAGAGCTATTGTAATTTAAAAAGCCAGAGAGGCTACTGATAAGCCCCAAGGGGAAAAAAATCCAGTGCTGCTCAGTTACAGTATATTTTGTTTAATCTTGTTTGGAGAATGGGGGCCATTTCTTCTTGCTTATGTGTCATATTGAGTGCCTTAATTGTTTCTCTTTTTATCTTTTAAGCCTAAAGCTTAGGAAAATATCTTTGGTTTATTTTTATCATGCATCTAGAAGCTGGAAATGAGTCTAGTTTTAAAAGAAGCCTTTAATTTTCTTGCTTATATTCAAGATGAGGTGAATCAATACAAGTTCTTTGTTGTGGCTTTCTAAGGCAGTGGGGAGCCTCGGAGAGCTATTGTGTTCATTTCAGCATCAGTTTAGGGGTTTGCTTCAACACTGAGAAGCTCCAACTCCAAAAAGCTCCTCAGAATATGCTTTGAGGTACTGTGCTGTTGCTTTGCTTGTGTTCTGCAAAGGCCAGGTAAATAAATGCCTTTGTACCTTTCACTAGCAAGGGCAGAAGTTGTTTGTGCTGGTAAGGTGTGTGTGCGAATATGCTGGGAAACAGCATCATAGCTGTTTAGTGTCTGTGGCTGAAGTGCTGTATATTTTTAGGCAAGGTGTGCTTGGATTGCCCAGTCTTTAGGCTGGCTGATGCGTGCTACCCTCCAGGTGACTGTTCTCCCCCACACACCTCAGGGGCTGCTGCTGCTGCTGCTGCTAAGATGGTGCTCAAACACCCATGTGTGCAAACAACGTTTGCCGATATGTATCTATTAAACAGCCAGATGGAATATCTACTGTGTAGCCTCTCTTACTCATTCATTTCTGTATGGTACCTATCATTACAGTATCTACATACAATTACCTTTGTGTTACCCATAGGGACTCAAGATGCATTAGGGTAAACTGCTAATTTGGGACTTTTTATGTCAAAAGTTGAAAACCTCCATTTGGTTCTTGGTGGCTTTGCCTGCAGCCCTGACCTGCAGCACTTCCATGTGCTTCCACTCGGCATTTCCGTGCAAATCAGGGGTTTCAACCTCTAGTTACATAGGACGTAAAACCATTTATGGTGGTCGCCTGTCTAAATGTAAATGGCTTGCTTGCCATTGTAGTGAACTCTCCTGGCGTACTAATGCAGCAAGCAATTACTTGAATCTTAAAATCCTCTTTCTCTTCCCACTTCTGACTCATACAGAAGGCAGCTTCTGCAAACAGAGTGGAAAGGGACATGCAGACAGCAGTGTCTCCTTTGCCACCTGACTCTGCCTTCCTCCCCACGCAGACCTATCTCATATGCAGAACGAGGCAGAGCCCCCAGGGGAAAAATAGCATCTAATCACAGAGCTGGAAGCAGAGCGCTTACGCACGCAGGTGCTGAAGCGAGGTCACACAGCCTCCAATTTTTGTTCTATTTCTGAAGCCTGGAGTACTCAAATGACATTTTTCCTTCCCTCTTTCCCTCCTGCTCCCAAGCCTTGTTTATTATAAATCTAACTACTCAAGGCCTGATGATACTGTCATGTTTATTCATAAGTTGGTGAGAAGAAGGGATAGAAGCTAGACCTAAGCTGTAGTAGCTTACTGAGTCTGCTCACAAGGGGGATTGCAAATGACAATTGCTGGAGGTGAAAAGCCATTTGGCTGATCCCAAGCAAGTGCAAGTCCTGAGGTACAGTTCCCAGGTGATTGATAACTTTGCTGTTTGTTGGAGGGTGACACTTGTTAAGTCTCCTCTACCCTTCCGTGATATCCTGCTGAGATAAAGCTGATATCTTATGTCAGCGAGTCTCAGAGGAAAAGTGTTTAAATTATCAATGTTTTAAATGTGTAAGAATTTTACTATCGTAAGATTAGTGTAATCTAAAAAGCTACTGCACTACAGCTATGTATAGCAAGGATGTAAGAGTGGGTTTTGCCCCACAAGCTAAGAAGCATGAGGTTGTATTACAGAAAACAGTGTCCTCTACAGCATCACCTCCCCAAAGTTCTTCCATTCCTCAGAACTTGAGGTAGAAAGTAATTAGAGGAGAGATAGAAGGAGTGGTCCTAATCTTTGGGAAGTATTTTCCATTCATTGAAGTGTGAGAAAAATTTTAGATCAGGTAGCTGAAGTCTGGCATTAGTCTCTGTTGTTCAGTGATAACATTTTCCTGGATTTCTCCCAGAGTCATTAAACATCATCAGTCCCATGAAAATCTAACAAGGACATGTGCCTCGATGAGAACTCAGCTGGACTGAAATATTAAACAATGACAGTTCATACCACTGATACAAACCAGTAATTTTTTTCTTGGATAGTTACATTCATGCCTCAAAGCTCAGGGATTCAGTGGGCTACTGATGCCAGAAGGGCTCTGGTAACTTCTGTACTTGTGCATAGCCCAAGGTAAAGTTCAGCCCAGCAATTTAGGCCAAACTTGTTTTAGTGCTGTCTAAACTAGTTGCTTTCCACAGTTCATGCATGTGGCCACCTCCCCTCTCATTCAGAAAGGTGCTGTGTAGCAATTAAAATATCACAATAGCTTTCAGCTTTTTCTTAAACTCTACACATTATTCCTCTGTGCAAAGGTCTCTGTAATCTCTTTAGGGCTTTCTGGGGAAGGAGGTAGGCTTTTCTCTTCTTCCAGGAACAGGTCTGCAGGCTAAGCTACCATCTGAACTGTTTATTTTGTATCTAAACACCACTATTTACTATAAAGGGCTCAACAACTAAAGTGGTATTTTCCACGTGCCCTTCTGAGGTGATCTCTACTGTTTGGCACAGTTCTTCACAGTACCCATGTTCTCCCTTCTTTGCAATGTTTTTGTCTCCATAAAGGGCAAGGAAGAATGTGTTTATTTTCACCCATTTAGGAAGGGATAAAGCTTAGATCAGATCTGGGTCTTCAGCACTTGGGTAGCAACACTTACAAAAGCTGATCTACCCAAGTGAAATTGGATTTTGTTATCTTGTGTTAGAGGCTCTGGCATGCTCATATCTTTAAAGCATTAAAAGCTAAATGTCCTCAGATTCAATATGCTTTAGGCAGGAAAAATGCTAATGTGAATGCTAGCTACAAGCCTATTTTGCTGTGAAACTCCATAAACTCATTGAAAATGGTTTTCCAACACCTTAAAACTATTAATACCTTGACTGGAAAATGTGTTTGGAGATATTACTGCACATTGATGCTGCATCTTTAATAACCCTGCTTAGCAAAGAGAATATTGGCTGGTTTATATAGACTCAAGTGGGTCGATAAGCGGGTAACAGAGGCATGTGACATGCTGGAAAACCACTTACAGAACAATAGCCAAGGTCATTCCATGTCATATCTGCAGCATGTGGCAGAACTGCAGAGCCAGATCTCCCTCGCCTGCTCTTCCAACCAGGAGAAATGTAAACTCCTCTTCACAGAGCCATGCATAAGTGGATTGACTTCAGAAGAGAAGGAGGACTCAGGCAGGAGCTGGTTACTATGGCTATATGCATTACTCACTCTAAATGGAGAAATCAAGCCAACAATCGCTGTATACATTAACTATATTTGTATATGAAGGAAGCTCATTGCCAGCAGCTGTGTGAAGGTGTTGTGATGAAAATCCAACTTCGTTCATGCCAGTCAAGGACTTGGTGACTTTCATACATTTAAAGAGGTGCAGATTGAAAGCAGCAAAAGTTATGCATGGTGGAATCGTGTCCTTTGTCCTCCTTCAGTCCTTGTTTTGCTCTATGCAAAAGTTTCCTCATCTCTGTGCCCCTAGTGATCACAGAACAGCCCAGGTAGGAGGGGGCCTTGGGAGATCATCTGGTCCATCCTTTGATGGGAAAGGGAGCCTGGATGAGATTGTGCAGCACCTTGTCCTATTGCATCCTAAAACCCTACAGCAACGGGGTCTCTACTCTGTCCCTGGGGAGGTTGTTGCAGTAGGGTGGAAATGGCATATCATGATGCTG
This sequence comes from Myiozetetes cayanensis, assembly GCF_022539395.1. Lineage (NCBI taxonomy): Eukaryota > Metazoa > Chordata > Aves > Passeriformes > Tyrannidae > Myiozetetes > Myiozetetes cayanensis. The sequence continues at coordinate 17,199,045 of NW_026087742.1, forward strand.
GCTGACCTGGGCTCTGGGCCCCTGAATTTGAGAAAAACAACTCCTAACTTTGTTGGCTTCAGAGTCCAGCTTCTAGCTAGCTACTGATTTGTAGGGCTGTCATCAGAGCCACTTTCCAATTGTCCAGTGACATTGGAATTGATCGGTGAGGACAAAATAACTGTGGGTGGGGAGAGATTTGTAGCATAACCACAGCTTTATTTTTGTTGGTTACAAATTTAAAGTAAAATATTTTGTCCTCCCTTTGGAATTTATCCACAGAAGCAAGTGTTTCCATGGAGTACGTAGCAAACACAATTCCCTTATTTTGATGCAGGCTGGCTGGCTGTGGCTGCCAAAGCTGGCCATTGGTTTCTCCCTTTATACAAGTATTTGATAGGTGAGGGGGTTAAGCCAAGGCTGTTACCACCACAGACTCTGGCTAAAGCTCTTATTCCTGTCTCCAGTGCCCAGATTTTCATGCAAGAGCGAGCAGTGGATTTGGGTAGGCTCAAGATGTGTTTTTTGTAGCTTAAAGCCCAAACCAATGGAGCACTTCTATTACCTGCTGTCACTTATAATTCCACTGTTAAGGCTGAAGAGGGTTTTGCACTTAAAATAGGGGCTGAATCTTTAATCTCAACAGAAAATAGAGCGTATTTGCTGCAAAAGCTTGCCTTTCCAAAATGAACTAGATTGTTGTAGTCTGCAAATCTTTTAATTAGCCTGAGTTCAAATTAATTAAAAACTGTCATTTAAAGAATTAAGCGCTTGCAGGTTTTCTAGAGTTTTGAATGATCTTAATGGAATAAAACAGACATTTGGAACTTTCCATATAATTAAAAATAATTGAAATCTTCTGCCTGCATGTATGTGAAGAAATCAGCTAATAATTAAGCCAAGTTATTAGCAATGGCTGTATTTAATATTACATATAGAGAGCAGCCTAAGAAATTTTAAATAGGTCCAGTATGATAGTGGAGATAATGCAACCTGTTATCAGTCTTCTGCAGTGGCTGTAATGCCACTCTTATAGGGAAACAGGGCACACAGAGACTTTCACTGGTGGATTAGCTGTGTCACTTAGCTTTAGCCTTTAAAGGTTAAATGGCTTAATGGTTGAGTGGCCTGCGTGTTTCTGCTTGAAATCTCACCCACACCACTGAAACCTTGTCTGCTGCTGTGGGAATGAGGGAGAACCACAGAGAACACTTGGTGCTGGCAGGACTCGGAAAATAGGATCTCTACAGTGTTTCTTTGTATGTGTTCTCTCTCTAGAAAAAAATCCCTAACCCAGCTCTACTCCGTATTAAACGCCAAACCTGAGTGGAATGAGCTGCTCCGTGTGAGGCTTCAGTCACGCAAACCAGGTGTGGGGCTTGTTAGGGGGATGGTGACTGCTGGTTGTCTTAATAGTCTCCAGTAGCTCTGGCCTTAAAATAGCTCTGCTCCTCAGTACTCTGCTCTTCCAGAAGGCCAGAAATCTTGTGCAGGAACCACAGCTGGTGCTCCTCTCTCAGTCTCCACATAGACATTTTGAAACAGGAACTTCCTGAAGGGGAGAAAAGCAAAAGGAAAAAAAAAAAAAAGCCCAATAAAATGAATGAATGCTAGTGATTACTCATTCAGTGAATCCAGGAAGGTGGAATTGGCTTTAAAAAGGCTTGTAGGAATACAAACAGATGCTTTAGTCACAGTCTGTCCTCACTATACTGCAACATTAAGACTTTTTGAACACCCTAAATATATGTTTCTTATTTCAATAAAGTTTTGTTTCTTTTTATCTAATATCTTAATCTCCTGGATCAGTGATGCTTGGTTGGAGGCTAATGATAGCACCATTGTCATATTACGAACTGTAATTCTGTCCTTAATAAGTATTTTTCTTCAAGTTGAGTACATAAATACTGGGCTGGATTTACTTAGACTGGCTGATCAGAAATACTGCTGGTGTAGGAGGATGATATATCCTCTGTGAATTTGCATTTTTAATACTAATGATTTGTTCTTATCATCAGTTCACGCAGAATTTTCAGCTTTTATTTAAGGACCCTAGCCCTTTATTGCTAGGAAGATACTCTCTTGTCAAGTGCAGGATTCCTTTTTTGGTATTTGAGATCTGTAAAGAAATTCTGATAGACACGACAAGTGCTGAATCCTGAGAATGATGAATTGTATGTCAGTGCTTAGTGTGTTTTGTCGTGTTGTACGAACAGGCAAGGTGAAGTGTCCACCCTGTTGTTTCAATGATGGGTTTATTTTGAGGAGGAAGGGGGTGTCTTTGAAGACATTAACGGATAAAGGAGGAGTAAGGCTGAAACGGTGTCTGCTAATTATGCTTTCTTGCCCATATATGGTTGGGTTTTAGTCTGTAAATGTGGAGCCACAAGCAGTGACGACTGCTGGTGTTCTCCTTCTGCCTCCTCCAAGTCCAGGAAGAGACAGGTGTGAAGGGAGATTACGGGCCCACCCCTAGACCATCTCATCCTTAGGGGAGGACAGGGACAGAAAGGAAGAAAATGAAGTGCTATGAGTATGCGAAGGCATGGCTGACTGGTTGTCACTTGGCTCACTCTCTGAATGCACCCCGTGTCCAGCAGCCCTCGTGGCAGGCAGGGGCCGTCACGCGTGTCCGCGCACATGCGTGCTCCCCTCGCTGGGCCCGGGCTGCCAGGCTGGACACTGGGAGTCAGGCAGGAGCCACAGCCTGGGAAAGAGCTCAGTGCAAAAATATCTTTCCATTGCTAATACCTCTTCACTTCTAGTTCTGATAATGCTGCTAGAAAGCACTTAAAGGAGATAGCTGGATTAAAGCAGGCGTTGCTGGATCCCAGAGCGTGGCTGTTGTGAAGGCACTTGGGCTGCCCTTTTTTCCATGTCAAGACTTTATCAGTGATTCAGGGTCAGAGGTCTGGAGCTCAGCTCAGCAGAGCCCCGTGTGACATGTCACACGTTGTTACTGCTAACAAACAGGCTGTGGTATGGGGAATAGGAAGAGTGTGGAAGGTTCTGTTTCATTTTGGAACCTCCTACCATAAGCTGTACAAAAGCACAAATTTGTACTCTTTTAACGCTTGTTAAAACGCACCTTTAAGCTGTAGTCTGAAAGACTGTGTCCTTCCTGGTTAAGAAAGCATTTGGGTGGTTTTTCACTGAATGTTATGTGTATTCTGTGAACAAATCAGTCAGACCTTTCTACACTGCACGAGTATGGGACAGAATTGGTGCCTATTGTTGGGCTTGGTCTTAAATGTCATTTGGTTTACTATTTCTGGGAAATGGGACTCTATATCTGCTCTCTGATTCTTTCTCTCGTTGAAATAAATTCTACTCATTGGTCTCAAACTCCACTTTGCATACTTTTACCTGACAAGGCACAGACTCCCTGTGTGGCAACAGAAAACTATAAGTAGTTCAGGTAATTCAGGATAACTTTCTGATTGCTGCAAATAGCTAAAAGTCAAGTCTGTGTGTCCAGTGAAGAGTGAGCCAAATTTCCTTGCAAGGTAACTTCAGGCATAATGGGCATTGCTTTTGTCTTTGAATGTATCTGCCTATTCTCTTTGAACAACAGTGCCAATTATTGCATTGCTCCTTATACTTACAATATCTAAAATCTGTCCCTCTTGTTCTCGATTCAGAATAAACTGGTTAAGCAAGAAATGACTGACTATTAGTTTTTACACAGGTAAAATTCCTACTTTTGAAACCAAGTGAGCATGAAAGAGACAACCCATCTGGTGAGAAGACTGTCTCCCTGTGGAGAAGAGCGGGACTTGCCCTGAGAGCACTGTCAAATTCTTATAGCCCTATTTCCTGGTGGGTTTTTTCTGGTCCAACAGCAAAGAAGGACTAAGCAGTATGTTCATGATCATGGAGGTAATCAGCCTTGTAACTCCACACAGAGAAAGCAGTGGGAAGTAAGTGCCTCATTGTTTACATGGATGTAGCCCCTACCTTTGCTTTGGTCGGGTTTCTTCTCCTAGAAAGGTGTCAGTAATTTCTGTATCACTGTGTTTTTAATACTGTTTTTCTCCTGAGCATGGATAATTCTCAGATCTTGAAGTACAAAAGTGTGACAGTGATGGATGAATGTAGGTATCCAGACCATACTAGCAATGCAGTGGAAATCATCTGCACTTTAGCTCAGCAATGCCCTCTCTGTGGTTCTGGTGCACATTTAGGTGAGGACAAGAGGGGAGATTTTTCTGTTCTGGGAAATCCCTACTCACCAGTTGCAGTACAAGAAGGACCAGAGCTTCTACCAGGACAAGACCTATATATAGGACAGGCAAGTGGTAGAATAATCCAACTTAAAAAATAAAGCTTCCTTTTCTATTTTTTTTCTATAGCATATTTTTATACCCCAAGATAGCTCACATTTTTGTCAAAGTTCTGCATTAAATTTTGCAGTTAGTCTTCTGCTGTAAATTTGGTTTCTCAGAAAAACATCAGGGATGATTTTTAAAAGATTATATAATTTTTTCTATAGTTATATAAATTAAAATCTTATTTTGTTGCCCTGCAGGAGTTACTGTTGAGATCTCATTCTCTCCTCTAGCAGAGTCAAGACTCAGGCACCAGACCTGCAGAGCAGCATCTGAGAAGGTGAGATGAATTACTATCTGCATTCATAGGGTGGTAAACAGATCTTCAATCAAGACTATTGTTTTGGTGAACAGGTTTGAATACATGGACCTGCTGGTGAGCAGTTACTGTGGGACAGGCTGGATAGATCAAATTCCAAGGTTTTCTGTCAGTGAGTGAGCTACTCAACCAGGCTGGTGGTCCTGTCAAGTGAGCTGTTTGGTGTTTTCATGCTGCTCAGCTACTGATATTTAAAGTGAAGCTTCAGAGGCATCCACTGGGAGAGGGCAGATGCCCCATTCTTGCTTAGTGGTTTTACAGCAGTCTAGCTTTGCATCATCATACCAGGTACATTATTTCTTTTCTTCTTTCCCTTTTTGTTTCTAGCCCATTGTGTGAAACTGAAGTGCCTAAAACTGCACATGGAGCTGGTACTTGGGCTTTGTGCAATAAGGTTCAAGCGTATAATCTGCCTTTTTTTCCATTCCATCTCCTTCATTACTTTTTCCTGTAAAGACAAAATATGCATTTCAACTACAAACAAACAAATAAATTAATAAATTAAAATCAATCCTGTTTCAACAGGATTAGCAGCTGCTGGGAAGCTGGTGTGACTCTGAAGGGACTTATGCCTGTAACCTCACTGGAAATATCAGCTGCTGTTTGGTAAAAGTCAGCCATCCTCCTCAAAGGCCTGGCTGATCTCACTGATGGTCTCCCTGTGGGTTTTGGTCTAGGTATGTGGTGCAATCTTTTTCCAATGGGCTCAATGGGTTTCTCTATGTGGTCCAGCACAGCCCTTTCTCACCATGGCCTCCCCAACCCTCCCTCCTGTAACTCCTGGCACATCAGCACTCCCATCTCTGCCCTCCCCAAACAGCACTGAAGCAGTGGGAGTTTGCTGCAGCTCACCCCTTCCCCCTCTTGCCCTGCTGTGCCTTTTCAGAAACTAACCTGGGGTAAGACATGATGTGCAGCAGGAAGGCTATGATGTAGTCGCCATCACAGAAACATGGTGGGATGACTCGCATGTCTGGAGTGCTGCTATGGAAGGCTATAAGCTCTTCAGGAAGAACAGGCAGGGGAGGAGAGGTGGAGGGGTGGCTTTATATGTTAGAGACTCTCTGGACCCTGTTGAACTTGAGGTCAGCAGTGATAAGGTTGAGTGCCTGTGGATCAAAATCAGGGGGAAGACCAACAAGACTGACATCATCATGGGTGTCTGTTACAGACCGCCCTACCAGGATGATGAAGGGGATGAATTATTCTACAAGCAGCTGGCGGATGTCTCAAAGTTGTCAGCCCTTGTCCTTGTAGGTGACTTTAACCTGCCGGATATCTGCTGGGAGCTCAATACTGCAGAGAAGAGGCAGTCTAGGAATTTCCTGGAGTGTATAGAGGACAATTTCCTTCATCAACTGGTAAATGAACCTACCAGGGGTAAGGCCCCGCTAGACCTGCTGTTTACAAACAGAGAGGAGCTGGTGGGAGATATAGTGGTTGAAGGCCGCCTAGGAAATAGTGATCATGAAATAATAGAATTTTCAATACTCAGAGATTCAAGGAGAAACAACAATAAAACCTCTACGCTGGACTTCCGGAGAGCAGATTTTGACCTATTCAGAAGTCTAGTCCAGAGCATACCCTGGGAAACAACCCTTGAAAACAAGGGAGTCCAGGAGGGATGGACGTGCTTCAAACAGGAAGTTTTGAGTGCACAGGAACAGGCCATACCGGTGTGCCGAAAGGCAAGCCGGCGGGGAAGACAACCAGCCTGGTTAAACAGGGAGATTCTGAAGGAAATCAGGGATAAAAAGAGAGTTTATCGACTATGGAAGAGAGGGCTGGCTACTTACGAAGAATTCAGGAAGACAGCTAGATCATGCAGAAAGAAAATCAGGGATACAAAAGCGCAATTTGAAGTTAAATTGGCCACTTCTGTTAGGGATAACAAAAGTCCTTCTATAAATACATTAATAACAAAAGGAGGGGCAAAGAAAACCTCCATTCTTTGATGGACTCGGAGGGAAACATAGTTAATAGAGATGAGGAGAAGGCTGAGGTACTTAACACCTACTTTGCCTCAGTTTTTACCAGTAAGACAGGTAGCCCTCAAGGCAACTGGCCTCTGGAGCTGGTAGACAGAGAGAGGAAACCAAATAGCCCCCTGTATTCCAGGAGGAAATAGTTAGTGACTTACTGAGCCACCTGGATCCTCACAAGTCTATGGGACCAGATGGGATCCATCCTAGGGTAATGAGGGAGCTGGCAGAAGAGCTTGCCAAGCCGCTCTCCATTATCTTCCAACAGTTCTGGCTCACTGGGGAGGTCCCACATGATTGGAAGTTGGCAAATATCACCCCAATCCATAAAAAGGCTGCAAGGCTGACCCTGGTAACTACAGGCCTGTCAGCCTGACCTCGGTGCCTGGCAGAGTTATGGAACAGATCATCCTGTGTGCAATCACACAGCACCTACAAGATGGACAAGGAATCAGACCCAGCCAGCACGGGTTTAGGAGAGGCAGATCCTGCTTGACCAACCTGATCTCCTTTTACGATCAGGTGACTCACCTGGTGGACAAGGGGAAGGCTGTGGATGTGGTCTATCTGGACTTCAGCAAAGCCTTTGACACTGTCTCCCATAATATACTCCTGGAAAAGCTGGCAGCCCATGGCTTGGACAGGGGCACTCTGTGCTGGGTTAGGAACTGGCTGGAGGGCCGGGCCCAAAGAGTGCTGGTGAACGGGGCTGCATCCAGCTGGCGGCCGGTCACCAGTGGTGTCCCCCAGGGATCAGTGCTGGGCCCAGTCCTGTTTAACATCTTTATCGATGACCTAGATGAGGGGATTGAGTCCATCATCAGCAAATTTGCTGATGACACCAAGTTGGGAGGGAGTGTCAACCTACCAGAAGGCAGGAGGGCTCTGCAGAGGGACCTGGATAGACTGGAGAGATGGGCTGACTCCAATGGGATGAAGTTCAACAAGGCCAAGTGCCGGGTCATGCACTTTGGCCACAACAACCCTGCAGCGCTACAGGCTGGGCACAGAGTGGTTGGAGAGCAGCCAGGTGGAAAGGGACCTGGGAGTCTGGATTGACAGGAGGCTGAACATGAGCCAGCAGTGTGCCCAGGTGGCCAAGAAGGCCAATGGCATCCTGGCCTGCATCAAGAACAGTGTGGCCAGCAGGAGCAGGGAAGTGATCCTTCCCCTGTACTCTGCGTTGGTGAGGCCGCACCTTGAGTATTGTGTTCAGCTCTGGGCCCCTCAGTTCAGGAAGGATATTGAGGTGCTGGAGCGGGTCCAGAGAAGAGCAACCAGGCTGGTGAAGGGACTTGAGCACAAGTCCTATGAGGAGAGGCTGAGGGAGCTGGGATTGTTTAGTCTAGAGAAGAGAAGGCTTAGAGGTGACCTCATCACTCTCTTCAACTACCTGAAGGGAAGTTATAGCCAGGTGGGGGTTGGTCTCTTCTCCCAGGCAACCAACAACAGGACAAGGGGACATGGGCTCAAGCTCTGCCAGGGGAAGTTTAGGTTAGATGTTAGGAAGAAATTCTTTACAGAGAGGGTGATCAGGTATTGGAATGGCCTGCCCAGAGAGGTGGTGGATTCACCATCCCTGGAAGTTTTTAAAAAGAGATTGGACATGGCCCTTAGTGCCATGATATAGTAATTAGAGTTGGATCAGGGGTTGGACTTGATGATCTTGGAGGTCTTTTCCAACCCAATCTATTCTATGATTCTATGATTCTATGATGTGCTTATCCAGCAAAATAGAAATTCCCTGTGTGGAAAAGAGGCTGAGCCTGAAGCACTTTGGGGATTTTGCTGGTGGCAGGATTTCACTGTAGCATCAGCCTCTGTGTCTTGCTGGTGCTGAGCCAGGGTAGCAGGAGCCTGGCATAGTGAAAGGAGGGAGCACAGCAGTAGTGGAGTTTACCAAGGCTTGGCAATGGTACAGCAGCAATTCACAGGGTCAGTTCAGCAGACCTTCAAGGGAAATGTCTGTTTTATCTAGTGTTAAGCTGTAAGCATGGAGCATCACAGCTGGGAGGGGAGAGGTTAGAAAATAAACTTGTTTTCATATTTATAAATCTCTATGTATGTATAGATATGTTTAGATATACACACAGAGGTATAAATATGTATGTGTGTGTCTCTCTATATATACACTTATATGCACACACCAGCCAGTCACTCCAGAACATTGCTGCTGGAGAGAAGGATGTCTTGTCCATTTTTGGAGGTGTTTAAATTCAACTGACAAAAAGCATCAAGTCATTAGACTATGTGTGAAGCGCAGACTTGTGCTTTTTCAGGCAGAAAGCATAACCTCTGGAGATAGATTTTCTTTAAAAACTGGCCTTAATTTTTCAAGGAGTTTTGCTGATTGAATTTTTGGTGGAGGTGACCAGCTCAGTGTCTCTGTATATCAGTGTATCTGTGCTTGGAAAGAAGCAACGTCTTCTTTGCTTACAGAACGTTGAAAATCTCACACATTCTCCTTTCTGCAGTGCTTTCCCGCTATTTAGCGTTGTGCCAATTACGTCGAGTTTCTTCTGTCAGCACTTGCAATGTTAATAAAGTATCCCCCGTGACAATTGCTTCACCAATTAAACTGTCACGGCATTTTCTTAGTGTAGTTTGCAGTTGGCAGAAGGTAAACACAAGATAGCAAACAATCCTTGGTTGAAAGTAGAGTTATGACTCATAGAATTACAGCAGCGAAAAATTGAAAAATCAGAAAATCTCCTGTATCTAAAAGAGCATAAATATTTTACTTCTTTCCCCTTCAGCTCCTCTAAAAAATAAGCTTCCATAGTAGCAAAGCCAGGCGATCAGCAAGGGCTATACCCACCTCTGCCCATACCTTAAGGGCAGTCTCTGAATACTTGAAGTTGAAAGGCAAGGAAAGGCAAGTTGTCTTGCAGGAGTTCAGCACCGGGAGCTAGAATATGTTGTGTCTGAAGGCCTAGGAGTATTTTAGGACAGTGCTGCCTATTGAAATGGAAATGTGGTTTTCAGGCTGCTGGAGCAGAGAGAGTGCATCATAGTCAGAACCTGAAGTAAGCTAATGAAGCACCCTGTCTTTGAAGTCAGATTGTGTAATACAAACCCTAGAGAGACACTTACATATGTTTTTTTTCTTTCCTGGCATTGATGAAGGCTAAAATACTTCTGCTATTAGCTTCAGAAAGGCTTAATAGAATCAGGGCGACTGGGCTACTGTAATTCTGATGGCATGCTGTGCAAACAAATGCTTCCTTAATGAGTGCTGAAAAGATTAACCTGAACTACCTACATGCATTGTTGTTGTTTTTCACTCCCAGCCTTCCCCCAGTGGTTATGGATAAAGCAGAACAGTTTAAGTTGGAGCAGGGGGTGTGTGGGAACCCCAAAACTCTGTAATGGCAATTAGGATGTGTGATGTTTGGGAAAATGTTGCACCACACTTCTGAAAACATACCATTACTCTCTGACCTGATGGGCGGGGTGGGATGCTCGAGGTTATTGGAGACTGAAAACTTTTCACGGAGAGGTGGTGTGGTGTCAGCTTTTGGAAAAAGAAGAGTGAGAAGGCCCATGACAAAAACCTTCTTTTCCTTCCCTGGTACATCTCCAGAGCTGGAGAGCTGAGACCATTTATTTAACTAGGCTCCCTTTTCACCTTCCTATTTTTCCTGTGGCTGTGAGTCAGTATGAGATTGATCTATCAGTGCTGTTAATCTGCTCTCAAAGCGCTGTCAGTCTCACTCCCAGAAGCCAAGCACTCCCATTAAAACCCTGACCTGTTTAAACATTCTTAAGATACCGTAATGATTGAATGTCAGCAGGGGAGAGGCAGCAATGACAGCTCTGAAATGTTTATTATCCTAGCCCGGGTTAGGAGGGGAGCGTGCCAGTGCAGCCTGGAGCTGGGCACTTGGCATGGGATGAGAGGCTGAGGGGCAGGCGCTGCCACGCTACCAAGCCAGGGAGATCAGCCACATTCCTCTTGTGGTTTCGTGGGTTAATGCTCTGCAGTCACTGGTGACATCCTGCTGCTCAAAACTGGAAGAGGTTTCAGAGGTCTGCATTTTGATAGCAATAGATCATGGATTACAGTGGCTTAAAAAGCACTTAAAACACTTTTGGTGGCTTAGGAATTATTTCCCCCAGGCATATTTGAAAGCAGATGCTTTCCATAGAGAAATTTAAATTTCCTTTCTACTCTCACACCACACAGTAGCTATCAGTAAAGAATTAATTGGAGGAAACTGTTTAAAATTATGATTCTGAAAAGAATGTGAAGAGGTGTTCCAATACCTCTTTGGGTTGCAGGTGCTCGTGTCCAGGGCGGAGCACCGGCACTGCAGCAGGGGGAGCACAAAGGCTTGCAGAAACCTGAAAATCTCAGGTTCTAATAATGGGAATCTAGCTGTCATAAACACACTTTCAATGTACTGTTTAGTGCCAATTTTCTCCTCCTTTATAGATGTAGCAGAGTGCAACTATTTTTAAAGCCAAGCTTCTCTCCCCCTCCAATTTCTGTTCGGGCCCTCAGCGGAGTGAAGAATTAAACCATAATTCTTCACAAGAGAAAATATATTCACTTGTACAGAACAGGCCTGGTTTTTCTGCTGGGTATGATGTTAGCACGTTTCTTCTGCTGAAACTATTCTCACGTGGATGAACTTTCAAAAAGCATCCAACTATATAATTTTGGCTCTTTCCCATTCGTCTTTTAAACAGAGACTACAACACCAGCAGGGACCAGTGACGAGAAAAAAGCCCCAAGGTAAATAATGAGGTTCTTGGTCTTTTTAGATTCATCTTATGGAGGGGTAGTCTTTCTGCTTGCTTATGGAGCTTAGGATCCTTAAAGGATCCTGATTCAGAAGATGCTTTCTCCAAGCATCTGCATCTTGAACTGGTGTCCTTCTCTCTCATTGATCTTGCTTTTCAAGAGTGCCAGGTTATTACAGTGCACATTTTATTAAGAGTGGTCTAAAGGTCAGCTTTTGTCAAAACCCAGCTGGCTGTTTGTCTTTTTGTCTAAGAAAATAGAGAGGGTTCATAACTGGGATTTTACAGATCCCAGATGTCAACTTTTCCATATAAGACCACAATATTGACACTATCTGTGTCTAGAGCTGATAAACATTATTGCATTCCTTTCCAATACGTAACGTTATTAAAAATAGGTTAGTCACAAGAGTTCCTTATCAAAGTCTCTTGTTTCCCTAGAAACAGTGACCAGCATTAACCTTTCTAAAAGTAGCCCCTGCAGGAGACAAATGTCTTTGGTTGTCACTGTTGCAAATTTAATCTAGGGAAAATGTGCTTCAATTTCTCTTTCATATTAAAAGAAAGCAAATAAACTCCAAAAATGCAGGAATAATATGCAGTATCAATTCACATCAGGCTAGCAAGGAAAATAAATTGATCACATTTAAACCAGTGCTGGCTGTGTCCCTTTCTAAGTGACACAAGCATTGAAACTACATTAGAGTCAGCTATGGAAACAGTTGTTTGCAGCCCCAAAAAAAGAAAAGGGAGGCGTGGGAGAGAGATTGTAGTGTTCACGCAGGACTGATGAAAGCTGAATATCTGCAGAACAGAAAAAATGTAAGTGATAACAGCATATTTGTAAGAAGATGGCTTCTTCTAAGCAATGTAGGTGGTAATGGGAATATTGTGTTTAAAAGCAAAGCTACTGGCAGTGTGAGAGAGGAGCAAGAGGGAGGGAGTATCAGTGCGTTATATCCTCATCACTTGAAATAGTCATATTCTCAGTTTTCACAGCAGATTAATGGTGTCCATAAATCTTGGTGATGCTTGTAATTTACCTGGTTTCAAACTATGTGGTCAGGAGCATCTGCTTGAGTTTACACAATCACTCACTGTTCACATAAGCAGCCAGAATCACCAGTTCTATTTTCCATTGTGCCAGCTATAAAGCAAAAAGACAATGAGTTAGATCCATCATCGACATAGATCCACACTGAGGGCACCAAGCACTGCTAAAGCAGCAGGCCAGGAAGCAATTCTGATTTAAGTGCAACAGTCAGTCAGGCTCTGGAACGCGACACAAGCTGACCACCTTGAGCAGGAGTTCCTTTCACAGGTGTATCCACACCAGGACAGAAAGCTTCAGCCCTAGCTGTAGCAGAGGGCTCTCTTCTGGAGGTGCCCATGTCTCCAGCAAAGCAGTAGCAATTCTCTGTCTCTTGGTTGCGTTCCCCAAACGCTAAAAATACCAAGTTGCTAAAGCACTCAGATCCTCAGACCTGCCACATCAGTCTTCTGTCTTTGAGCCTATCACTTCCATAAATTCCTGTTTCTTACCAACCTACTTTGTCTGTGCAACCTGTCCCGTCCAGTCATCAGGGCAACAGCTTTAAAAATAGCATACTCAGTATGCAGACATTTTCCTTTTTCCATGGTCAAAAACCAAACCACTTGTTCCTGTGGGTATCTAAGAATTCAATGAAGCTGTGGATAAGCTCCCTCCTCACTTCCTTGGAATTGAGTTTTATAAAGCCCTAATATATTGCCTTCCCTTGTGTCCAACAAGCATTATCCACAATATTTATTTTCCTTTGTGCTTTTATATTCAGTTTATGCTATAACCAAAGGAAACATATATATCTACGTCTGCTGGTAAAAGCAAATCAATCTGGCTGTGTCAGTTGTTTTGCTATTTATAGGTTGCAGTGAAATGAGACCTGAGTTACTTACGGTGCTTGTTTTACAGGAAAAATGAGTTTACGATAAGAAGGCCAGACATTGCCTAAACTTGATCTCATAAATTATTTTCCTGAAGCAAAACACTCTCTAAAATTGATGCCTACTTTGTTCATTATCTGTGATTCACTTTACAGGCAGAATCAATACATTCTTAATTCTGGGGAATACCTGTATATGCCAAACCTGAGCCTATAGTCTTGGCTTTTAAACTCCTGGGGCCCAAGAAGGGGTTTTTAAGCCCTGGACTGGGATATGAGAACCCACAGCCTAGGTTTGTTGCTTGAAAGCAGTTTGGCTCATGTAACCAAATTCCCTTATCACTTATCCCTTGTGCAAGAAGCTTTTTCTTATTCCAGGGGAGTTATGTCTGAATAGTCTTAATTTACACACACATACAAACCCATGTTAATTAAGTTCTGAGGCACTTGGGAAAGAAATACTCGCCCCTGTGAAAACACAGAAGCAGGAAAAGCTTCTTCCATGAAGTCATGGAGCAAGAATGGTGTGGTGAGGGGCAGCCGGCAATGAGGAGAGTGTCTCTCCCCGCTGACATTCCTGCCCCCCTTCGTCAGGGCACAGCCACATGTGTCCCCTCCTTGGGCATTGTCTCCTCAGCTGGGACCCGGCGGACAAATATAGGCATGGAGGAAAACTGCTGATGCCTTTAAACAGTTATCACCAGTGACCTTGAGACAGGGACATATAAAGTCTGGACCAGGCGGAGTCGTGACACTTTCTGTGTGCCCTCCAGGGTGAGTACCAACCTCTCTCATTTTTCAGTGTGGGTGCTGTGCTCTAACACTGTGCCGTGGTTTTGATGTGACTAAGGTTTTCATGTGGCCTAACAGCAGTGTCACTAAACATCTAGCCTATGCTAGTCATCCTAGGATGCTGCTTGAATGCTAGAATGGCAAGCACATTTCTTCCCTAACACCAGCGCGTTCATTTAGCCAACTGCAGTAACTGCTTTGGGAAGGGTCAGATCCCTTGTAATTATGCATCTGGGTGGAATGATTAGCCAGTACCTGCAAGTCATCTTTTCTGCCTTCTGTATCAGCTGCAAGAGATGATGGCTTATGTAATTTGCAATTTTAAGCAGCTTGCTGGTCCAAGGCATTCATTAATCCAACCTGAGATACAACCCTTGGAAAATTACTGTGCTCCCTTCAGAGCCCGGCAGTGCCTGACATTGTTGCCATTGTGTTATTATCTGCCATTAGTACTACCTTCTCTCTGCCAACAGTCCCAACAGAGAAAGATGAAGTCCCTCCTTTCCAAGTCTGAATGCACCATTAAATTATTGGTGGTCCTCATCATGCCACTTAATTTTGTGCAACAGTATTATTGGCTTTCTACAGGGAATAGGTGTTTTCAAGAATCTTCCACAATTGATAAACAAGGGCTGGCTCTTTTTGTTGTTAGCTAGAACATCTTTAGCTTTAGCCTCATCTTTCCTGAGTATCCTGCATTTTAAAAATAATCCTACGTCCATAACAAAACAAAATTTCCAATTTCTTGTATCTGGTGATGGATTTGCCTCACTGAGTTCCCTGCACCCACAGGGTGTGTGCTGCCTGGGCTCCAACCTCTGCCGTATTCCCAAGCACACAGGCTGCTGAAGAAAAAGGGATTCTCTCCCAGCTGTCATAGTGCTGCTTTACACCATAACATACTTACCATGGTGGCTCATCCTGAATATGGGGGGATGGGGAAGAGACAAGGAGGTGATAGCTGAGTAACTGTCCCTAAGAGGTCTGCAAATGGAGCTAGGCTGCATAGAGGTAGTTCAGAGCACTTTAGTGTAAATTATGACTTGTGAGAACCTGCCCTGAGTCCTAGAGATTAACACTGGAGTGGCCCCCTGGCATTTGCACATTTAATGTGAAATGACACTTATGTGCTCTAACGCTGTTCTGTTTAAATGTACGAACTGATGTAATTTCATTGCTCCACTAGAGCTGAGACACACATAGAGAGGGAGAGAGACTCCGCCAGGCTGGTATTGAGTTGTGTCTCCAACTGGGAATTTTGGTCAGCTCAGATCATGTTAAAACAATTGGCAATACTTGTGCTTATGTAGGACCTTAATCTTTAAAAAGATTAAGGTTTAAAAGATTATTTTAAAGTCTACAAAAAATTAAGGTTAATTCTGAAGAAGAAAATTTTTGCTCTACAGCAAAAAGACAGAAGGTATCCAGCTTGTACTGCTGGATGTAACACTTTGGCAGCTCTGCTGTCTTAGGGCTTTACGTTCTCCAGGAGGAATGTGTTGAAAAAAAAGCTGCCTTGGTTAGCGAGGAATTTTTATTCCTACCAGAATTTTGTTAGAAATACATTGAACTAAATTTTGAAAGGCTACAGTGTCTGTCTTGATGGGGGTCTCAAAAAATTGTCCAACTGTTCTGGATATTGCACAAGAATTTAAATAAGGGAAAATACTATATCTGAGGGTCTGTTATACAGCTTTGAATAGTTATCAAATGGTGTCTTGACTTTAAAGAAAAAAATACCTGAAATTCTAAAATTGTGCGTGTGCACCTTACAGCAGTGGAACTTCTTTTAGACATTCTCTAGACAGCACTTTGAGTAGTTTATGTAAGAGAGTGAGAGAGTGTGTGTGTGTGTGTGTAAGTATTTATGTCTGTGTATGTAAAAAAAACCAAAACAACTAACATATGTGTTTGATCACTTTAGAGAGTACAAAACAATCAAATTAATTACTTGGTAGTATAAACCCAGCAAATTGGTCTCGCTGATACCCATGTCCCCTGCCTTCTCTTTCATGATAAAAGTAAAAGGCTCTTAAACACCATGGCCTTGTCATTTGAGAAAACACGCGTAGGTGTTAAGCTGGACTAATATGCTCAAATCAACCTAAAAACGAAGCCCTTGCACCCATACTGCAGATACACTTGCCCTATGTCATGCCCTGCTGCAGCAGGAGGAGACCTGGTGAATTCGGAGGCAGCAGCGAGCTGGGAAGCTGCGCCAGCACAGCAACTCCCCGAGCCGCGTTAGCCCTGTTTTTATTAACATGCCGATTCCTGCAATGAGAGGAGTGTCCTGCAGGGAGCAGAGCTGTTTCCAGCTCCAGTGCTGACTTTCTGCAGTGAGAGCATGGGCGTGTGTCCCTGGAGCCACACCAAGGACATAACGCACACCCTTGCAGCAGTTCTGAGTTTGCAGCGGTGAAGTCTTGCTCCGTGTTTCCCAGAAAATGCCTGCCTGAGGTGGTGCTTGAAGAGATTGAGTGGCACAGCCCCAGGGAGACCAGCTGGAGAGCATACCTCTGCTCCAGGAGATTTTGAAAGGGGCCAGAAGAGGCCCCTGCTAAGTAGCTTTTAAAATCATAGCTTCAAGTGGTCACAGCTTCAAGTGGTCCCTCCTGCTCCTAAGCACCCTATGTGTCATGAAGAAGAGATAAAATTCTCCTGTGGAGATAACTGTGATCCATGTTAAGGTTTTTGAACCCTGAAAGATCTGAGTGGCTTTAAATAAGCTGAGCCAAGGAATGGTGCAGTATAGCTCCGAATCTGTGTCAGCTATTTGTGATTCAAATTAATCATCACTTTGATCACCCACCTGCCATGTTGTGCTGAGCATTCTATATTTCCTCGGATCGTTCACCAAATAGACATCTGTTTGGGTTTTTTCCCCCCTCTTTCTTTGGTAGGTCAGGTGCCTTTCTTTTTCCCTCTGTGAGCTGTGCCACCTCAAATCCTTGCCAAGATGATGGTCGATATGTCAGAGTTTGGGGAGGCGGCTCCCTACCTCCGAAAGAGCGAGAAGGAGCTGATGAAGGCTCAGACCGTTGCCTTCGATGGTGAGTTGCAATACCCTTTGTGCTGCCAGTGGCTGGTTAAGAGGGACGAGGGTTACACCCAAGTGTAGTCAAGGAAATGCAGCAGGAGTGCAAATCCTCCACTGTCACTGCTGTGCTGCTGCTGTTGGAGGTAGCTGGTCCAACCAAGTTCTGATTCCTTAATTTGGCAAAGCTATTAAAAAACTACAGATAGTACAAAATAAAAATAATATATGGTAAGTCAGTCATTATCCAGATTTAGGGCAAGGTGTATTGGTACTGCTCTGCTAAAAGGGGAGTCATCTCTTTGTCAGTTTGAGAGAAAAACAACAGACACTGATATTTCAGTAATGAGAGATTCTGTGGCCTGACTAGATGTCTCGTTTGATTTGCAGTCTGTATGGCAATGTGATGATAGCTTTTAGTTTCTCATAATTTATTTTTCATGAAATGGGCTTATATGAGCCCTGAGGTTTAGTAGTGAGTGTAAATATGCCAATAACTTCAGCCTTTCCCTATTCCCAACAGTTCCTGTAACTAAAGACCTAAAGTCTAATGCAGCTACTCCAAACTCTAAAAAGCACATACATAACTCAGTGCAAGTTATTAATATTGCTGTTTTTCAACAGCAACCTCAGAAAAATATGAAGGAATAAGGTTAAATCTGATAGCTGGCAGGCAAATAATGTGGGTTGAATTTCTTGGGCAGTTTGAAATTCTCTGTGTGACTTTTTAGCTTACGCCTTAATTTGGGCTTAGATCTCAGTTTCTCCATCTGCACACTGGTGATAGTGATTATGGATTTCCCGTGGAGGCTGAGGCTTAGCCAGCATTAGTGAAATATTTTGACACCTTGTGTTGGAAGGATCTAGAGGAAGCTGAGCCGTAGTTTCAAAGGGAGACAACATTTGGGAGCCCTACTCCTTCTGCTTCATCAGGCAGCTTCCCAGCACTGCCAATCTGCTGCAATCCCAGAGGTTTTGTGTCACTTGTGCAGAAAAAGTAACCCAGAAATCTCACTTAGTTAGGCGTAGTGTTACTGTTTGATGCAAGGCTGTGAACCCTCAATCTCCATAATTTCACAGGGAAGAAGAAATGCTGGGTTCCTGATGAAAAGAAAGCTTACGTTGAAGCTGAAATTACAGAAACCAGTGAAGGCAAAGTGACTGTGCAGACAACGGATGGAAGGGTACAAAACTGGTTTTGTCTGATCCCTGACTAACAAGGCCAGAGCTGCAAGCTCCATAATTTCCCTGTCTTAGTTTAAGCACAGTTGCCTGTTTCATGAAACAGGCTGCAGAGGGGAAGCCCAGTAACTGGTACCACATCAGGATAAGATAACACTGGGAAAACCACCAAGGGGAAACCAGCGATGCAGTGGTGGGTAGTTGATCATCAGCCACCACACAGCCATGGGCAGTCTGTGCCTGGAGGTTTGCAACCAGCCAGTTCTGGTTTGGTCCCCACAGGTAAAAACCCAGGCTGTAGTCAAATTTCATGACCCCTTTTGCAGCCATATCATCATGCTTCTTATTTTGTCATCTCAGCCTTCCCCCATTCTTCAGATATCTGTGTAAACAAATGATATTTATGTAGGGACTGAGCTGAAGAACTTCCCTCTACAGGGGGAAAATATATTTTCTCTTATAAGGTGTGGGAAGCAAGAGAAAATCCCAGTGTTTTCCAGTGTTTCTGTACTTATTTGTCTTTGCAGACCATGACTATAAAAGAAGACGACATACAGACAATGAACCCTCCCAAATTCGACATGATCGAGGACATGTCTATGCTGACCCATCTGAACGAGGCGTCTGTGCTGTACAATCTGAGAAAGCGCTACAGCAACTGGATGATCTATGTAAGGGCCAACACAGGGTATATTTAGCCACCTGCACTTCAAGTCCAGACTACGTGTTTGGACGTGTTGTGTTCTTCATATTCGTCTTGCAACTTTGATAAGTCACAAAACCGAGGGTCTTGCTCATCTCTTCAAGGAAGAAGTTACTCAGAGCTGACATGTGTCTGAATAAAGACAGACAAAACCAAATTACTAAGATAGTGCATAGCTCCTCGGTTTTGCTTGCTTGCCTAGGAGATGTGTGGTGTGGGACGTATTTTCTTCTATCAAGGCATTGGGGAGACCCAGTTTATTTTTTATCTTCTCAAACTAATCTATGTCAACACAAGCCATAGGGATTTCTTTGTTAAGAAACTGCCTCAAGCTCAGAGTTCTTTACAAACACAGCTTCTTTAAAGTATGAGCCTTTCTATCTTAATTTAGTAGTTATATGCCCTTCATTTTCAGTGCTAACATCTGTCTTGTTTCATTCTGATCTTTCCCTTTGTTCTGTATCTTTCCTATGACATGATTAACATAATTTCTGTCAGCACCAGAACAAGCTTCAGTAGCATCTAATTTTACAGGCCCAAAATTTTACTCTCAGTTTGCTGCATTCAATTGTGTTTGAAATCACTCAGAGGAATCTATTGATTTTCCAGCCAGTCTCTGCTCTGATTTTTGGTGTTCATCAGAAGAGCAAATCCAACTTTTTCCCATTTAAATTCTGATTATCAAACAGTTACTGCATTTCTCTAATAATCCCTTTACAGACGTGTACGGCCTAAAGCACAGCTTTGTTTCCAGATCAGTATAGGTAGAAAGGTAAATCTGCATTTTGCCTTAATCCGTTTTCTGGTTTTCTGGTTGGGGTTTATAGGAGCCCCTGGTGGTCTAGTGGTAAAGGCGCCGCGCTATCACCGCGGAGACCCGGGTTCGATTCCCGGTCAGGGCCACTCCCGGGCAGGTGGAGCTCGTTAGCCCTTAAAGGCAACCCACCTACGTCCTAAGGACCTCGCTGCCACCGTCCAAGCTCGCTTGGCCCCGGCAGATGAACCTTAGGATTAAAGGGTGGGCTCAGTTCCGCGCACACTGTGTCTCACCTAAAAAATCCAATGCGCAGGCTGGAAGGTGTAAAGACCTTCCCCGGATCTTCGCTCGCGAAGACTGGCCATTATTATGTAGGAAACATGACTGAGGATTCATGCCAAGGCTTAATGCTATTTTTAGGGGAAGAGACCTAGATTTCACCTGAAACTTTTAGAATTTGACTGAGCTAATTAAACTGTGTGCACATAGTGATTGTGCCCACATAATAACTGGGTTTCTTTGAAGATTTTTGCCTCAAGCTGGACTAAGTACCTGCTGACACCAGTTCCCTGAGGTTACAACTGAAAGCTCATTTCTCCTCAGAACATCCAGGCCCCAGTGAACTTGGACTGTAGATAGTCCAAAGAACAACTACAAAGATATATTTTTACCAACTGTGTTTCTCCAAAAGCTGAAAAAGCTCCACATCTTTGGAGTATAACCCTATGAGGTTGTTTTCTCTTTGAACGTCCACCAAAAATTGTCCCAAGGTGCTCACATGAAATTAATAATGGGAGGTTGTTTATCCTCCCAAGAATGGAGTTCAAATGGGATAACTGTAACTTTCCATCCCAATGCCTGTTTTCAAGAGGAAACAACTCATGTGGGTTAGCAAGGCAGAAAATCAGACGTAGATCTATTTGCTGCTCCTTTGTTTTACTGAAGGGATGGTTTCTGTTTCTGGTTGACATCCCAAAAACACTTTTCCCCTTTTGAAAGCTTCTATATCTGTAGTTTTGGTATCAATTGCCATTAGGAAGTCAATTAGCAGACCACCATCTTCAGAAATTCAAATCAAAGGCTGAAATCCAAACCCAAATCAGAAGCTGGCAACACCAGGTCCTGCTTGGTTAACCACGACTTTTTCCTTTATTCACTGAAAGAGTTTGTTTTTCTACTCTTGTTTTGTGTTCCTCTCCAGACCTATTCCGGTTTATTCTGCGTGACTATAAATCCCTACAAGTGGTTGCCTGTCTACAAGCCAGAGGTTGTTGCTGCATACAAAGGGAAGAGGCGCTCAGAGGCTCCTCCCCACATCTTCTCCATCGCTGATAACGCGTACCACGACATGCTGCGGAGTAAGTGGCACGGTTTGCTTTCACACTGGGTTTTGCTTTAATTAGACAATGGGGTTGTACTGGATGGAAGTTTGTGAGAGCTTTTGCAGCGTGTAACAAATGTGAAAATACTCTACAAGCAACAGGGCTTGGCAGTCTGCTGATTTTTGTTATGGATTTGTATCTCTTTCTCTCTCTATATATATACACATATATATATATTATCTATTTAAAAAAAAAAAATACCCCTGCTTGTTCCTGTGGTACTGCTGGTAACAGTAAGCTCCATACATGGATTATCTGTAAAGTGCACAAATTTAGTTGTCTGATCTGGGTGAATTCATCAGTTTGTAACAGAAATAGGCCCATGTCCCAAATGTCTGTGTTTTCCCAACACCAAAAATACACTTACTGTCAGTTTAGGCTCTGTATTCTAACACTGATAAGATGCATTGTCCCCCTTGGAATGTATGCATTCCAAGGCCAGCTAACGAGGGTGCTGTGGGCACCTCACTTGCATGAACTTGCCACCGTTCATTGTCACACCACCTGCTGTGTCTCTGGGTGCCAACTCTGTGGCACTGAACTCCGGATTTCCCTATGGAATTTTCTCATCCTGACCCTCAAGTTACTGGGAAAAATAAGAGTTTATCAGCAGGGGGCAGCAGCAGCG
Source organism: Myiozetetes cayanensis (assembly GCF_022539395.1). NCBI lineage: Eukaryota > Metazoa > Chordata > Aves > Passeriformes > Tyrannidae > Myiozetetes > Myiozetetes cayanensis. Next base: position 17,220,802 of record NW_026087742.1, read on the forward strand.
TGTTCACACCAGGTCCTGTGAGGTGCCCAGGACAAATCCCAAAGAGGCTTGAGTGGAACACATTCTGCTGTTACCTGGTTTTAATAAAACGTAAAGTGCCTCGGCTGTGAGGGGACAGAAAGTTCTGGGCAGAGGGGATGTGTGTGTGGCTGCAAAGAAATGCTCTTTTATCAGATAAGACTATCCAATAGGTAGCCTGCCATGATGACTGGGATGTTAAAAAAAAGAAAGAGGAATTCAGATGCAGTGACTTGCTAAACTGCCATGATTTAGTATTTGCTGAACTTGATTAATAATATATTAAGGTTGCAAATTGTTCTAATAAAGGCTTGTTTCTGATCAGGCCGTTACGTCTGGACAATAGCTTGCTTCATTCCAGCATTTTAAGGAATGGCCTGTGAAAAAACAGCAAAATTACTTTGTTGGTCTGGTATTGAAGGAGCAGAAGGGTCAGATGTGAGCAAAGACACACCCAGGAGTAAGAGAAGAAATGTTTTGGTAACAGGAAATTACTTTTTTTATTATGGTTTCCCAGACACAGGGGAATGTGTATGACTCACAGGTTTTTAATACCGATTTGAAAAAAAACACAAGAGAAGGATTCAGGGCAGGGCTTTAACTGCAAGAGGTCATTCGAGGTGATACTAGTTTTTATCTTTCCATCTCTGCTTCATGTGATTCTCTCCTGTCCTTGAAGGACTGATTCTGGAGTAGTTAGTACTCATTTGCAATTATAATAAGCAATTTGCACACCCTGTTAAGTTTGTCTCCTTTTTTTCCCCCTCCACAGATCGGGAGAATCAGTCTATGCTGATCACGTAAGTGTTTCGTTTTTGACTGGTTTGAGACTCTGTTGCTGTGAGAAACTCTGAAGAAAAAGAAACCTGAAATGAAATACAAGTTGACTCCCGAAATCTCAGCTAAATCACCTGGAACTTGATTCAAGCCGAGTAACTGGCAATTTGGCCATCTGATGGTTAACTTGAGCTCTGTGAGAAACTAAGGGTTTGGTGGAGTTTGGCCCATTTCTGATCCCCATCTGGTGTTCATTCCAAGTAGGCATGACAACTGGGTAGGCAGTTAGAGAAGCTTCTTCCAGGGTTAGCCCTGGTGCAGCTGCCCTCTTCAGAACGCAGAGGACTCCTTCTTTTCAGTGTGGTTTCTTTTGCTGCAAATTATATTTAAGAATTTTGTGTAGATGCACCGGAAGAGAGGGAAATGACCAAGCTAGAGAAGAAGAGGTGTGTCATTTACTGGCAAGCAAGAATTATGGACACTTGAGAGTGTCTCTACACAATTCATGTGTGTTCCTGGGTAATGCTGGCAAATTATTGCAGCTGTGCTGTACTCCTTCTAACTCATTAGCTGTATATAGGTCTACCTCAGATACTCAGTCTAGAAGTTTGCAATAAAACTTCACAGGCTTAAAGAAATGTCAGGTTTGGTCTGGACTTCTGAACCCAGTCACTTGAAGAGTGAGTCACCGCTGTCACAGGAATTCACCTCTTCATTCAGTCAGTTTGATGTGATTTCCATGGCAATGGCCAAACAACAGGCTGCAGACATCAGAGTCAGTGACTCTGAGAATAGCCTTGAGGGGAGGAGGTGGCTGGAAAGGGGTTGAAAGGATGAGTTACAGCTGTTTGAGCAAGGCCTGTGTTGTCTTCCTCCTTCCTCTAGCGGAGAATCCGGCGCTGGCAAGACTGTCAACACGAAACGTGTCATCCAGTACTTTGCCACAGTGGCAGCCCTGGGTGAAACTGGTAAAAAGAACGTAAGTCTGCCAGTGGCTGTCTTATTTCAGGCTCCCAAGGTTCGCTTGTTGTGTACAACTAACCTCTCAAGTTGCAGTACTGACAGCATGCTGTTCTGAAGGTACAGAGGCAATGCACAGCTGAACTTGCCACATTCCGAATGGAGCAGAAAACACACTCCCAGTTCTGGACAGTTTCTTGTTGTTGCTGCTCTTTTCTCCAGGAGTTTCAGGTTTTGTGTGTGCTAAATTTGCTTCTGATTGTGTTAAAGCTGGTCAGAAGATGAGGAGACTGTAAAGATTGGGAATTTTTTTTTCCCACAAGGAAAATAGTCTTCAAAAAGACTAGAATTATAACTTCTCAACAAAATGTCTGTTTTGTTGAAAGCTTTTCTTTATTCTCCAAAAAAATGTAATGTTTTGACAAAAGATTTTTTTTTTCAATCAGCTTTTCTATATCTCTGTTTGGATAAGTGCTGGTTTTTTAAAAGTGCTCTCTAACGTTACAGTGAATACTGTATTCATGCTGCTTTTTATCTTGTGTTGCTATGAGCTTCATTGCACTTGAAGGCTCAGTGCTCTTGCATGGTGAATTAACTGATTCCTATGAGCTGTATTTGTAAGACCAAAATTTCAGCCAGACTTTGAGTCTATACACATAACTCACGCCATCAAAATCTAATCCACATTCATCTGAGACCTGCAAGGCTTTCTTAACAAATGACCGAGTGGTTCAGAGCCAGCTCTCTGCATGCAAACATGGTTGGTGCTCATGGTGGTTTCGCTCTGGAGATGAAGGAACCAATGAACCAAAACACCAACTAACTGGACAGGGAAGGGAGACTGCTGCCAGATGGCAAATTTTAGGCAATGCGATCATGCTGCACTTAAAATGTTGGATTTTTTGGGGGAAAAAAGGGTGATGATAATGAAAGTAAAATGCAGTCTGGGCTGATAAACTACATGGAATATCTTCCATCTGTTATTTGCACCGCTGTGTTGTTGCCTAAATGGCTGTGGGGAAAAAAAAAGGACTCCAAGCCAAATTAGGTAGGAGATAAGATAAGGATACAAAGGCTTAAATGAGCCCCCAGGCTTTCTGGAATACCCCAACGTGGGCTCCCAAAATACAGATGTTCACAGTTTTTATAATGATTTTCACCCAATCCCTGTCCAGCCACCACCCAGGTTCTGCCCCCGCCACGCCTCTTGGAAATTGAGTCTGGGGGCGTTTTGGGACCCCCTCTTCTTCATCTTCCTCAGAGCACGTAATGTCCTTGGAGGCCTTCCAGAATTCTAGGCCTGAAGGTTGTTGGGTCTATGGCTCTATCTTCTTCCATAGGGTTAGGGTGTTCTTCTACAATTCTACCTTGAAAAAGAGACTAAACAGGCTGTGGAATTTAGGGAATTGATATGGGAATGGGTAACAGGGGTTTGAGCTGGTGTGTTAAGGGTAAAGGGATAATATGCTGCTATTCTAAAATCTACATTTACTACATAACTACTTCTAAGATCTACAAAAATTAAAAAATCAAAACATCAAAACTCCAAGGTATCAGTGTTGTATGGTTAATATAAAGTAACAGCCACACATGCTTTTTGAAGGCTTCAAAAAGTACTGCTTGTTTGTTGGTGTCCACTAGACAGCTAACTTTGATAATCTTTATCTTTTGTATTGTTCTTCATGTCAATATTTACATTCTCTCTTTTTTCCTCTCTCCATTATGTTCCTATTTTGTCTGCAGCCATCTACCAAAACCGGGGTAAGTCATCAGCTTTGCTATTTTACCTTTTCCATGCCAAAACGGTGCTGGGCTCTGTCAGATGTGTCACAAACCTCAGCATTTCACTTTGTGTGGTTCCCCCAGTGAGGCATCCCCAGAGCCCAGGCAGATAAAGTCATTCTCTTCAGCAAACTGAAGTCTGTGCAAGTGACAGTTAAAGCTTTTCTCATCCCCAAAAATCCCAAATACTACAAGCTCTGAGTGCCTTCAAATCTGAGGCATTCTAGCACTTGTCACTGTCTTCAATAGCCCCTCTCCTACACACACTGACGCCCATGTCCCCACATGCTCCACAGTACACGGGAAGATACAGTGACTTCTCTCGCATGCAGATGGCACAAGATGTGAAAGCTACGAAGCAAAACAGTAGGGAGCAGCAGAATGTTTGAGGCTTTTAAAGCGCTCATAATTGCCTGACGACCTTGCTGTTATGCCATTCACACTGTGCCACCCCTGGGGTGAAGCTAAATAAATCACTTTGGTGTAGAGGCTCCACTCTGTAAGTGAATGCATGGCTGAGTTACAGTTGACAGCTGAGTCTGTGGCCTGTAGGTTTCTCAACAGTATTTCTATCTTGATTCCCAGGGAACCTTGGAGGATCAAATCATTCAAGCAAACCCGGCCCTAGAAGCTTTTGGAAATGCCAAAACCCTGAGAAACGACAATTCCTCGCGTTTTGTAAGTCTGTAACATAATGTAGTGATGTCTAATTCAACAATGGCCAGTTAATAATATCTCTGTCATAAGCCCTTCATAAATGGCTTCTCATTTTACTCAATGAAAGGATTGGATTTCCACACTTAGAATAACTAAGTAGAATCTAACAAAAACAAACAACAACAACAAAAACCCCAAACAAAACAAACAAACAAACAAAACCAACAACAACAACAAAACCCAACACCTAAAACCAAACCTACTGAAAGGATTAAAAAATAAAAAGGAACAAAGAAAGATCCACTCTGAATAATTGTTTAAAATGTTTAAATTGTTTAAAATTAACAGCAGACAAGCAAAGCCCAGTTTTAGGAAGCCCTCTGAACAGCAATGGCAGATCTTTCCTAGGACTGCCTCTGCTACATCGCCTTATTTTTTTACCATGTTTTCCTAAGTTACTCACACTTCCTATAATAACACTACTTTGTCACTAAATATCAGAAATAAAACACAGTTGCTGCTCCCTTTGACATCCTCCCTCTCTGCACACCCACACATGCAGCAGTACTCCTACCTTTGATCCATAACATCTACCTTTTTGGCTCAGTGAGCTGCCCCTGCTTGTCCCTCCCTGCTGGTATGACCTTGGGCCTCTCAGGAGAGCAATTGTTTAGGAGCTCTGCCTCTGACACATTTGGTTGACATTGGCTCAGAAGTCCAAAAAGAATGGCATGAGGACGACAGCCTGAGTTTGGAGCCCATGCTTCCCTAATAAACCTAGTTAAAAATTAAATTGGAAGGTGTGGAGAGGGTTAGAAGTTGTAAGCATCTGTGGAAAGCTACACAATTGTATAAGGAGCTTGTCAGCTGGAACAGATATTAAGCTACACAATTGTATAAGAAGCTTGTCAGCTGGAACAGAAATTAATTATTGTAAAAAGTTTCTGTGTTTGAATATGAGAAACTAAATGAAAACTACTAAATTTTTATGAATTGGGATGGATGACTATGCAAATTTAATGGGCAAAGCTGTGTAAAATCACAACACTCTTCTGACATAAGTAGCTGCGTGTAAGTTAGGACTGCAAATGAGGAGAAGCCAAAAAAGAAGCTTGTGTCCCTTAAGTCCAGGCTTATTGCTCTGAGTCCTGCATTACAGTAAAACCTGCATCATGGAACTAGAAGCAGTGTGCTTTCCTGTATCTTAGCCTGGCAGATAAGTATACTGTTATCCTTTCTCCACAAGCAGATTATGTAGCTGTATGTGCAGATTTAGACTTGGAGAAGAACAGTATCATTGTTGGATACTTCTCATTGAAAATCCGCCTGTGCAAATCCAAGGAGTTGGCATAAACTGATTCTTTGGGCCAAATGATTGCCATCAAGCAGCATCCTTTGTTTCCCTTTGTGTATACTATATGCACTAATTAGAATATTCTTCTTGTGAATTAGGGTAAATTTATCCGAATCCATTTTGGAACTACAGGCAAGCTGTCATCTGCTGATATTGAGATCTGTAAGCAGAACACTCTCTCCTTTTTAAAAACACAATTGCTCATCTGAAAGCTCCAAGAGCCTTTCTCACTGAATTTTCCTTTGTGCAACTAGATTTATTGGAGAAATCCCGAGTGATTTTCCAACAACCCGGGGAAAGAGACTATCACATCTTCTACCAAATCCTGTCAGGAAAGAAACCAGAGCTACTAGGTAAGCATCATGGGGGTCCGAGGCCTTTAAGAACCAACTTTCAACTGAATGGACAGTGCATAAGGAGAGGCTGGGGGCAAAGTCATGTGCAGAAAGGCCGCTACGCTTCTACTTGATGAAACTGAACTTCCACTGTCAAATGCAATCTTTTAGAGATGCTGTTCCAATGGCAGCAACAGAGACCATTTTTCTAAAGTCTAAGACTTTTAAAACATAGCGTTATAAAGGCAAAAAGTGTCACACTGGGTTTCTGTAATCCAAGTTCTCAAAACATCTGGAAAATGCTATGCCTCCAAAAGCATTTGTGGTGATAAAACTTTAATTATCCAGATTTTCACATATGAGAAGATCTGCTTATAGGTCCAAGAAGAAAAGGTAGTTTCCTCTTTCTGCCCCAAGTGGCAAAACTGGCATCCCAGCATGTTGTGTAGCAGGAGAAAATACTCAAAGCTGCCTGCTGCTGATTATGTGGTGATTACCCCTTTCAAGATTCCCCTGCCTAAATGGGGTCCCACAGACCCACTGCAGAAGGGCAGAGAGCAGCTGAGGTCTCTGCTGCTATCTCCTAATGCTTTGAATAAAACCTTCCCTCGTTACATGTGGTTTGCTGACTTCAATTTGTGCTCTGAAGGAACACATTCTATGAAATACATTGTGGAGTCACGTTACTGCTCCTCTAAACTCCCACTACACCATAGCAATCATGATCTCTTTTGAAGTCTTATTATCCTGACAGTGCATGGTCAAGTCCCTAACATTCTTAGCTTTACTTGGCCTAATTAGTGACAATTATATTACAGGAAAGATTTCAAGGAAGCTTTGCACTGAGATTCCTGTGAGAATCCCTGTGCTGGGAAAATATGCTTTTTCTCATAAGCTATCTGTATACTCCACAACAGCACACACCTTTCTGGCCAGCAAGAGCAAGTCTGCAGGCTCTTGAAGAGGCTGAAACCAATAAGGACTTCTGTTTTGTAGACAAGAAATGTATGTGCTTGTATATAAACATATACATATCTAAATATGGATAAGTATAAATATCAACAAGTATAGACAGGTATAAATGGAGATAAATGAATATATAACATAGTGACTACATAGCAAAGTAAGATAGGCTTGTAGACAATAAGATTTTATATAAACATATATTGATAGACATATTTACGTGCATACATGCATATCTGGACATGTAAGAATGTGTGCATGTATACAAAAGATTGAAATCTAGACCAAACATTGTTCTGCTGAACGTGGGAGAAACTTTCTGATGATTTAAGGAAGCAGATCTCTGCCTGTAGTTTTGGAGCCAGATAGCTTTCTAGAAAATAACTCTGCATTTTGGGGTTTTGATGTGAAGGCAAAGGAAAGAGAAAAGAGAGAGCAAGCCATATTCAGACTTTTATTTATCAAAATGAAAGTCTCTACTGCAAAGAGTGATGGAAGGCACTATTTTGTGAGTCTGTTATAAAAAAGGGGAAACTATGCACATCCTTCTTGTCTTGGATCATACTTCTCTCTACTTAGATGGTATTTTTACCCCTGCAGGCACACAAGGCAGAAAGTAGGGCTATACAGGAAATTATGAACTCAATATACTGCAATACATGTTTAATAGATGTGTATGCAGTATTCCCATATTCTTTTTATTCATGCTTTCTCTAAGTCTTCATCTTCAGACTAGAACAGTAGAGTTGGTTGCTGCCCTGCAGCTGTTAAGTAAAAAACCCCAACAAAACAGCCCAGTTGTGCAGAGCAAAATGTATGTTACTGTTGATTTTTTGATCTCCATCTTTGAGGTTAACCTGAATGGATGGCAGTTTTGACCTTGGCGGTTCTTTTACAGATATGCTACTGATATCTACCAACCCATACGATTACCACTTTTGCTCCCAAGGAGTAGTTACAGTGGACAACTTGGATGATGGAGAAGAATTGTTGGCAACAGATGTAAGCCTGCATGGATTTGACTCTGGGTTCTGTAGATCGGGTGCATGTGGGGAGGAAAATCGCTGAGAGGAGCCTAACTTCTGTCACTGGAACTACTAAAGAGAAAACAGAAATGGGTGTTAATTTTATTCAGATTATGAGAACATGAGGCCTGGTAGACTATTATGCTTTTGAATCTGGCCTAACTCCATGCAATGCCCATGGGCACAACCTTCTTATAATTTTGATTTATAAAATGCTGGATAAGGGGAACTCTTCCCCTGTTCCCCAGCCACTGCTGGGTCTTCAGGGTGTTCCAGGGGCTGCTTTGGGTGATAAGACACTTTGACAAGATAGTAACATCTGCCAGCAAAGGTAGATTGTGAGACTGCGAACACACCATTGCTTTTGAGTAGGGAAGTGAAAAAAATACCTGTGTTTCCTTTTCACAGCAAGCCATGGACATCTTGGGATTTGTGCCCGATGAGAAGTCTGGTTCCTACAAGCTCACAGGTGCCATCATGCACTTTGGGAATATGAAATTCAAACAAAGACCCAGAGAAGAGCAGGCAGAGGCTGATGGCACTGAAAGTAAGAATAACACCCAAAATTACTCCTCACCTTCAGCACTCTAGCATGTATCAGGCAGTGTGCTGAGGAAGCAGCAGCCTGTTTGCGTTGTTCTTGCACACTGTAGCTCCTGCTCAACCAAGAGTGCTGTGCTTTATTTCTAGCAGGCTTGGTGAGGGGTGGGTAACCTTACTCAGCAGAGGGTGAACACACACAGTCAGAATAGCAGGATGGCTGTAAAATGTTGCTGCCTTAGTTTTCTCTTTCACGTGTGGAGGTCGGTTTTCTTTACTTTCTCTTGCACCTCAGGGTGTAGATACATTCTTTTCCCTAAATCTGAAGAGTTTCTTAAGTGTGATTCTTGCAGCAATGGGGGTATAGTTAGATGACCTTCTCTACCACAAGGGAGAGTACAGGCACACCTAACACAAATCATTAAAAGGCCAAGGTCTTTATCTAATTTCTCTTTGGAAGTGGAGGTACTTTTTTTTAAGTTTAAAGCCTGTTGAAACCTTGTTTCTCTTGACCAGGTGCTGACAAAGCTGCCTACCTGATGGGAATCAACTCCTCAGATCTGATTAAGGGTTTGTTGCACCCTAGAGTGAAAGTTGGCAACGAGTATGTGACCAAAGGTCAGAGTGTTGAACAGGTAAGGAGAAGCTCTCAGGATATTTGGAAACCTGTCCTGCAAGCCTTGAGAATTCATCTATTAGATCTTACAGAAACAGAAAACTGCTAGAAATACTAACATGAGCCTCTAGTACCTGTTCTCATTTTATATCCCCAAACTTGGTGGAATAGACAGTGAAAGTGAGGGAAACTGGTAAAGAGACTGATAAAGGAATAGTGGCCAGCACTGCTTTTGATAGGATTGTTTTTCTGATGTGTAAGTAGCAGCCACTCTAGGAAACCAGGTGCAGTAAAACCACATGGGTATTTATATCTAATTCTGGATGGGAATAGTTACCTGGAAGAGTTGAACCATGGATTATTTATTCACTCATCACTCATTCATTACTAATGTAATTTTAAACTCTGTGTGACCTCAATCAGCTAAAGGCAATATTCACTTAAAGGTATCTCTTAATTTAGGGGGGAAAAAAAGTCCGTGGGTTAGCACTGCTGCAGCTATAGAAGATACTGCAGCATTTTGGTTACAGTGAAAGTTGTTTTTTGAAGACAGGCTGTGATACTAGCTGAGAAACTACAAAACTGCTGCAGAGAGGTCTGTCCTAATGGTGTAGTTGTACATAGCCTAAAGAAGAGACTGTAGGCAGACTTTTCCTATTGCTCATGCTATTACATCCCTCAAAAATTAGAAGTAAATGGCAATGAGCAACTTGAGCACAGACCTCACCCCCCATTCTGGCAGTTGCTCTGGACATCATGGCTGGCATCCGGTGTGTGAGCTTTCTGATACCTAATTCCAGAAGTATGTAAGGTATTAAAACATTTGCAACTTGCTGTCCAGCTGATTCTGAAGAGGTGCTTTAGGAGCACTTTATATACATGTTAGTATACACACATATAAATAGCAATAACTTGAAAAAAAATTCAGCAGATAATAGGAGAAGTTGTGTGTTGTATTAAGTATGCCCTGGTGATTATAAGAACCATTGTGAAATTTCATTTAAACTGTAAGCAGACATTGAAACAGGCTACTGCACTGAAATCCTTGTCTTCCACAGTGGATTTTGTCTCACACAGTGGTATTTTGAAACGTGTATTTTAGGTTTTGTATGCTGTTGGTGCCTTATCTAAGGCAGTGTATGATCGAATGTTCAAATGGCTGGTGGTCCGTATCAACAAGACCTTGGACACTAAGCTGCCAAGACAGTTCTTCATTGGAGTCCTGGATATTGCTGGGTTTGAAATCTTTGATGTGAGTAGTAACGTGTGAGGACTTGGTGGAAGGACATGAAAGATGTCAAACGATAGCTCTTGGGTGGGTATTCCTATTTCTAAATGAACAGGAGGCAAAGTGCTGAGAAAGCCATAAAGCAAATAGTGTATAGGATTTTAAATGCTTTTTTTTTCCATGAACAAATGTAAAAAACACTCAGCATTTAGCACAGCTGGACTCGCCAACAGTTCCTGGGGACAACATCTCACATGCTTTGGGCTGTTTTTAGGTGAATATATTGTTCCCATTCTTTCTTTTTTAGAGAAAGCATCTTTTATAGGGTATGATATTCCTTCCTCTTTGTATCTCAATATAAGATATATCTTCATCTCACTGTAAGAAAGATTTTACACTGGGAACAATCATGCACTGAAACCATCTCCCCAGGGCTTGGTAGAGCCCCCTTCACTGGAGGTTTTCACCAGACCATAGCTCAGGGTTTCCTTCCAATCTGGGTTGTTCTGTTCTATCACTGTTGCACAGGACTGTATGTGAGAAAGGAGTGTCACAACTCCTGTTTCTCGGAATCCATTCCTGAAGATAAGTGCTTAATGCTGTTGCTGCCACATGTTGCTCTCCCTACGTGCAGAGCAAAAAACTCGTTGGCTCTGCTTTACCAGACTGGTGTGTCACGCTGCTGAAGGAAAGGCATGTGCATCCTGAGAGACCTGAACAAATGTGGGCTGCTGGCTGCCTGCTATTGAACTGCCTCCTCCTTTGCCTTTGGTCTTATGCTCAGTGGTTTCTCAATCAGCTACTGTTTAGAAGGTTTTAGATGTAAACAGTTTCCTTCTTGCTGTTCCACCAAGCTCTTACCACAGTTAACTGCAATGCAAATGCTTCTCTTTTTCATCTCTTTCTGCAGTTTAACAGCTTTGAGCAATTGTGCATCAATTACACTAATGAGAAACTGCAGCAGTTTTTCAATCATCACATGTTTGTCCTGGAGCAAGAAGAGTATAAGAAGGAAGGCATTGAGTGGGTATTCATTGATTTTGGCATGGACCTGCAGGCCTGCATTGATCTAATTGAGAAGGTATGTGCAGTGCTAAGGAGTACTTATTGAACTGGTTTTATTCATGATGCTCCCTTTGATATGTCCTCACAGCCCAGTGAACAGAGTAGGATAAACAGCAGGACAAGTTTCTTGCCTTGCTACACACAGTACAGAATTAAAGGAAAATCAGTATTTGTGGCTGCTTGGTTTTGCCTCTGTAAGCCTGCCTTCCAGAGCAAACAGTAACCACAAGCTGTAATTGGTAATTTGTACAGCTGTGTAACCTTCTCTGATTTGCACTTTTGTCTTTCTCTGTCCCTGCTGTTCTTCCTTTTAGCTTGTTCCACATATACTTAACATCAAACCTGTCAGCTTCTCAGGGCAAATGCCGTGCTTCAGTCTCATGCCCTGTACCTCTCCCTGTGAGGCTCCTGATTCTCACATTACATGCTGATGTACAAAATGCTTTGTGCTCTTTCTGCCCTGGAAAGGGTAGAAACCTCTCACCACTTCCCCAGCATCGGATATGCCTTTCCTTTTCCCTCCTTTGTGAGTGTAATGTGGTCCTGGTGGGGACAGCTGTCCCTAACTGTATCTCCCTTTGTGTCTCTCTGCCATGTTTTTTATGGCACAGCATCTATTCCTGCTGATCTGAAAGGAAACATGAAATTTTGCATTTTGCACTATCAGGATGTTTGGAAGAGCTGGAGTAGAAAGGCTGATTATTAAGTGTTCTACTTAATTACTTTCTTCTCCAGGGCCAGGATATCTGTGCATGATTGTGGTCCCTCATAAAAAATCTGTCCACTGCTAGGAAGTTAGTTCATCTTTTCCTGAAACAAGAATGATAAAATGCCAGTTGGCCCAATTGCCCTGAAAGGTAGACCAAAACCTTTCTGCAAGCCATCATAAGGCCTCCTAAGGCACAGCTGACATACTGAATAGTGAAGGGTTTCCTCCTCAGGATGAGAAAAAAATTTGCAGGCTTAAAATTCCATCAGATAAAACTCACAAGCTGCACACAGCTACTGAAAGCAGGCAGCCTAAACATTTTCCAACAAAGATGCTCCTCAATCCACAGCCATTGGGAATCCTGTCTATCCTTGAAGAGGAATGCATGTTCCCAAAAGCTACAGATATGACGTTCAAATCCAAACTCTACGACAACCATCTTGGCAAGTCACCTAATTTACAGAAGCCCAGACCTGACAAGAAGAGGAAGTACGAAGCTCACTTTGAACTCCTTCATTATGCTGGTGCAGTAAGTTCCTCTGCTGCTCTGTTTAGAGGCTTTCCAGGTGGGGTTTGGCCATAGCACACAACAAGAGAGGGTGGGAAGGATGAAGAGGGGAAGAAAGGAACAGTGAGGAGTAAAAGCAGGGATCTACTCTCTCTGCACAAGTGTCACAGCACAGTTAGATGCCACCAGAACATCTGGCCTTTGAATGCACAGATAGAATAATAAAAATTGAGGAAGTCTAACAGTGCTTTTGCTGAAAATATGGCTTGCTCTTTTCATTTTTCCTATAGTCAGATTAAGATTAGTGATTAAACAACAGCAACAGCATTTAACTCTTCACCTTGGTTTCCTGGACAAATGAACTGATAAATTTCTGCCTAACTCTAGGGGGATTTAAAAAAAGAAAAAAAAACCCGAAAGATCTGATATCAGTTTTTACTCATGTTAGGACCACTGTGTCAAAGTAGCAAAAGGAAGAGTGGTTAACTCTGCTGTAAGGGTTTAATTAACAGGTCTGCTGAACAAGTGAACAACAATATAATTCAGTGCTGTGGTATCTGAGCCAAAACGTGCCCAGTTTCAAAGCTTAGTTTTCAGACCTGATAGGCAGGAAGAGTTCAAGAAGAGCATAAGACACTTTTTACAGATGATATGAAACCTCAGCTCAACAGAGCTGGAGTTTACCTGACGCTGTTAATTTCAAATTATAATTGAGCCATTAAGCTCATTTTTTATTTATTAAAAGAAATAATGCCCATCTTGGTCCTTATTGTAGTTGTTAATGTATTCAGCAAAGAAAATTAGAACTTCTATTCCCTTATGCTACTCATAATGGAACATATTTTCCCACTAAACAGAGCTGTGGTAAAGTCCTGGATTTAGATTTTTAATAATTATGTTTCTGTCAGAAAACCCTAACTATTCCAGCGTAGCATGCTATTTTGAAGTTAAATAATTAATTGTGTGCCTTATACTTCAGCACTTATTAGTAGGGTGTCTGGGCCACCGATGACATGGTATCCCTACAGCCACATGGAGTCCATGGGAAATGTAGGGACCGGACAGGTTGGAAGGGTGCATGAGATTCTGATGGTCATTATTAGGAAGAGAGGTTTGGGCATTAGGAAGCAGAGAACTGGAAGCGGAGTGATGAAAAGACCACTGGCAGCTGGTACTGCACTGAGCACAGCACTGCACAGGGAGTCACTGGCTTCAAGCCAAACCATAAAGAGCTCCTGGCTGCTCTGGCGAGGAACATTTGCAACCTCTGTTTTGTTTTCAATGCTGCAGGTTCCCTACAACATCATTGGATGGCTTGAGAAGAACAAAGACCCACTTAATGAAACCGTAGTAGGTATTTTCCAAAAGTCATCCAACAAACTCCTGGCAAGCTTGTTTGAAAGCTACGTTGGCGCTGACAGTGGTAAGCAGGAACAGCTCACATGGGTTTTCTTTGGTTTTTGGGATGTGTGCTCGGCAGCGAATTTCAGAAACAAAGCGATTCTCTCAAATGCAATTACCTCGATGTTAGATGAGGCAGTGATTAATTAGATGCACACAGCATCTGTAGGAGTTTGCCAGTAATAGCAAGGAGGCCATTAAGTCGGATAGTTTGAATGCGTAATATCTCTGAGCAATTTTGGCAAGGAGATCTGTGTGTTGTGAACACTCCAGTGGGAGTTTAGGCATGCAAGTATTCGGATATGCAGCCAAGTGTTGCACAAAAAATTGTGTACATAAAATGCCTCTGAACAAGAACAGCTCTTCTTTCCCATGCTATAATCCTCCTTGACACCCACACTGAAATAAATAAGAAATACCAAGTTTAGGAACGAGTTTTGGAATATTTTGTAGGATTAGTGGCAAGTAGACACTGAAGGTACAGGAACACCATTCCACATTGGCCAAAGTAGAAGACTTTGCAAATATGTCTTCCCTTTTGTTTGCTCTTGGTTTTTTGTTTGACAAGACTCATGTACATCCAAGAATGTATTTAACCTCTATCCTTTACATGGAACTGTTTTATTTATGACAAGGTGAGTAGTAAACATCCAGAAAATTGTTCTTAAGTAAATACCTGACATTCATTACAAAGATGTAGCTCTTATGTCCTGAAGTTGCAATCACTTACAGCCTGTTTTTTACTCACCTCATTTCAGTAGATGTTGTTGTCATGAATCATAAGACACTTCCTGAGGAAGCAAGCAGGCTGAAGACTTCATAATGGAATGAGATGGAGCTGAACATAAATAACAAAAATCCTGCCACTAGCAAATCCTTGCAAATTACTAACTGCCTATTTGCCTGTGGATATTCCTGTCTGTCAGAATACCACCTTGCTTTTCTTAAGTGTCAGGAGAAAGAAACAGCCTGTCCAGATTAGCCTTTTCCAGTCTCAGCAGTGTCACTTTCTGAAGGGGGAAAGGCTGTGGATAATTGCATCAAGCACATTGCACTCTCCACTTCTCCGTTTATGTTGACTATTGTTGACAGGTGACAGAATGCCAGACCTCCTGGGAATGATCTAATGGTCCACTGTTTAGAAAGCTGCAGCAACTGCTGTACATTTTGGGGTCATGTTTGAAACTTGTGAAACTTTGTAAAGGGCTTGTCAGAATCCAGCATTCCTTGGGAGGATCTGAGGGATTTTGACTTCCAAGCTTTAAGCATAATTCAGGGGATGCAAAGCTACTATATCTAAAATTACAAATATTTATTTCCCTCTGTACTAGACAAATTTTACTTGCACGAGGTCAGTGGCTGCATGGCAGACACGAGAGAATCAATGCCTATACAGTACAATGTACAGTATACATTTTCTGTAAGCATTATTTAAGTTTTTCTTTTTCTACATCATCTCACCCTATGGGGCTTTCAATGAACCACAGATTACTTTTGTTACAAGTTATTTTTCTGCCTTATTCATATTTATGGACTTTCTGCATGACACGAATGTGGTATAGATCTGAAATGCAAATGCAATCCAGAAAGCTTACAGCGATCTTTGACAAAAATCCTAAATACGGACAGAGAGCTGCAAATCTCTGAGGTATCACACGTGGTGTGCTCAATCAGAGCTATCAGGTCATGAGCTATGCCTTTCAGTCAAAGGGAGTAGCACTATTAAAATGGTCTGCCTGTTTCCCACATCCTGCCTGCACCCCTTAATGAGATACAGATTGTTTTATGTTCCTTTTTTCCCCTCAGGTGACCAGGGCGGGGAAAAGAAACGCAAGAAAGGTGCTTCTTTCCAAACAGTGTCATCGTTGCACAAGGTTTGTTTACCTCTTCTCACCTGATCATCTCAGTTAGGACAATGCTTTGAAGAAGAATGTTGAGGATTGTAATGGGCAAGAAAAACATTGAAATTCAAATGCTGGAATTTGATTTGGGGACTGGGTTATTGACCTTGGCTAAGGGAATATGCTGCTATTAAAATTTCAAGTGTCAGGGACTGCTCTGTTTCATCATCTTTGAACAATCAGGAGACTAAGCAGGTTTTTTTATTTTGTTTGAGAAAGTATCGTAAAACATTGCCAACAACCTTTATCGCCTATTTTGTAGATTACAGCTTCATACCTGCTTTTGGAACAGGAACTGATTACAACTAATTTGCTAGTGCCTATCTTATTACTGCTTGGAACTGGATCCTAAGGTTAAAGCAGTTGTGGTTGAATGAAGTGGCAGATAGTCTCTTTTTTCTTCAGTTATCCCCTTTTACTGGGATTGGCATGTGCTCCTGGTGCAAGCTGCCACTAGGATCATGCCTGTGGGAAAATGGGGCCTGTGATTCATCATTTTCACCATTTCTTATGGGTAACATTGAGGAAGCTGTAATGTAGGTAAACCTCAGATAGAAGGACACAGTTACCTTCCACTCATTATCTTATTTGGAGGTACTCCTCATGACCATGAGTGGAGAAGTGACGAGGCAAAAATGCAGCTGGCTTTACAGAAATGCTCCACAGGATGATACTGCATCTTGCTTGCTGTTCATCTTGGTTTTGACATTTCTAGGCTTCCAAGTAAAACATATGTCTTCTTAAGACTTTACCACAGCTGAGAGGAATCCTATAATAAAGTTACTTTGGTTTATTTGAACATATTTCGCTGTAATAATTTTGGCAAGCTTACAACTTTGTTGGAGATTTTTTAGAAATATGACCTTAGTTAACTTAACAAGCAACAAACCAAAGAGAGAAATAAGTGGCTGGAATCCCAGTAAACCAGTAAAGCTAATCATGTTTTTAATGTGTCTGTTCTAGGAAAATTTAAATAAGCTGATGACTAACCTAAAATCTACAGCCCCTCACTTTGTACGATGCATTATCCCCAATGAATCAAAAACTCCAGGTATGGAAAACACAGCAGTCTTATAATTTTAGTTTATTTAATTCTGTCATTCTATTACTTACTTCTAAATCACCAGACAGTACTTAAATACTGTCTGTGCTGTTCACCTATTTCAGTGGTGTTGCTCTTTCAGGAGATGGCGTCCCACATTTTCCTATTTCCTCAGGGAAATTAAGATGAAGCCCTATGGAGAAACTCAGCTTAATTTAGCCTTGGTTTTCCCTTGCAGGTGAAATGGATGCGTTCCTTGTCTTGCATCAGCTCCGCTGTAATGGTGTCCTGGAAGGCATCCGCATTTGCCGTAAGGGTTTCCCAAACAGGGTGCTTTATGCTGACTTCAAACAAAGGTAATGCAGAGCTGTGCTGTCTCCTGTCCTAATCCATCAGTCAAAATAGGCGAAGCATGTATTCTCATTTTTATTTGAGGTATTTTATTCCATTCAAGTCAATTTTTCATTCAATTTGCCTGAACATGGAAGGCGGAATTCTGCTCTTCCTTGTGTCTGGGTAGATGCAAAGTAGAAAATTACCCTGGGTGATTTTTTTTTTTTTTTTTTAAAGTTTTGGGGGAAGAGGGGAAAGAAAAACCAAAGGAGAATTAGCCCAATTTTGCTCATTGCTCATCTGTTATTAACAGGTACCGCATTCTGAATCCGGGTGCGATCCCAGAGGATAAGTTTGTGGATAGCAGAAAAGCTGCTGAAAAACTGATGGCATCTTTAGATGTTGACCATAACCAGTATCGTTTTGGACACACCAAGGTAACCAGAAAAGATCATCACTGCTTATGTAAAGAGAAAAATGATAAATCTAATATTTATTTTTCAGAATAGGACACTATGCAATTTCTGGTGGTGGTGATTAATGGAGACTTAATAATAAAAGAAACCATCAAAATAGCAGCAAAGTGATAGTAGGTTTTAAGCTGTTCTTGGAGGAACGTTATTTCTCTGGCTCAAGCTCCCACAAAGCTTTTATTACAGAAACACAAGTGGACGCAGCAGCAGCTGATGCTCTATGCCTCCCAGTAAAACAATAGCTTATTTAATATAATACATGTACATTCAAACATAGATGGACCACAAGATCAGCTGAAATGAGGCCATGTGCAATTCTAACATGATCCCATTAGCAGGGATTTCTGTGAGTCAGGAGTTGTGGTTCAGCTGACCTACTTAGAGCCCTGCCACAGCTGAAAGGTACTGTGGCAATAAAATAGTTTGGCCTATTCCAAACTGGGGAGATAAACCCCAGTTTTAAAACAACTCTGGAACTGTGCAATGCAGTCCCCGATGCAAGTAGTATTTGGCCCTCCGTACTTGTATAGTTTATAATGTGTCAACAAAAATACCATTCTGGACTATTTCAGTAAGGTCTGTTATGGTGAAATGACATCTGTGCATGTACCAGGTGTTCTTCAAGGCTGGTCTCCTGGGCCATCTAGAAGAGATGAGGGATGAGAGGCTTGCAAAAATCTTGACGATGATCCAGGCAAGAGCACGTGGCAGACTGATGAGGATTGAGTTTCAGAAGATAGTGGAGCGCAGGTATGAAGGCACCTCCTTAAATCTTAGCAGACAATAGTAATTACCATTTAATTATAAGTTGGATAGAGCCATTAATTACAGTCCCTGAGGCTATAGATAACCCTAAATTAAAGGCTTAAAGTGGATGTATGATGAAAATAACTGTATAAAATAAAACTGTATATTAGGTTGCCTGAAGCTCTGGTAAAAATCAGATTTCGAAATTTGTTGTGTCTCTGAAAATCTGGAGGAAGTTTTTCATATCTCTTGTAATCTAGTACAAGTTCCTAATATTGCTCAGAACAAAGCCATGAAACTGACTGAAAGTGGAAAAAAAAATATCTCACTTTTCCAATGCAGGCTGAGCTTCAGGGAATTTTATTTGTTTTCTCTTAAACCAGGGATGCTCTTCTTGTAATTCAGTGGAACATCCGTGCTTTTATGGCTGTCAAGAACTGGCCCTGGATGAAGCTTTTCTTTAAGATCAAACCTCTACTGAAGACTGCAGAAACAGAAAAGGAGATGGCCAATATGAAGGAAGAATTCTTGAAACTGAAGGAGGCCCTGGAAAAATCTGAAGCCCGGAGAAAGGAACTTGAAGAAAAGCAAGTTTCTTTAGTTCAGGAAAAAAATGATTTGCTTCTCCAGCTCCAAGCTGTGAGTAGACACATAGATTCATATACTTATTAGGTGTTCTTTGAAACTCAAGGGTTTACAGACCAGCGTATTAGTACAATTTAATTAAAAGAAGCTGTTGATCTCATCAGAGTCTTGCTAAAAATTAGAGTGGGTAGAAATCTCATGTTTTAGCTTATAACAAATGGTAAGAGGTTCTGTACAAGGCACTGTCCGTGGCAGTAAGAAATGGAAGTTCTCCCATATGCGACTAGTCATGTCACTATGGTCTCTTCCTGCTTCATTAATTACTTGTCTTCTGAAATCAAGACTAGGAAATTTTCCTTACGCTGCTCTGTAGCGTTGGATCAGGCTCTCTGATCACTTACAGGATAGGGAAAAAGAGAGGAAGAAAAAGGCCAGGCAGTGATTGCTGTCCTCGTTCTTGTGCCACACCAGGAGCAAGACACTCTGGCAGATGCTGAGGAACGATGCGACTTGTTGATTAAATCCAAGATTCAGCTGGAGGCCAAAGTCAAAGAACTGACAGAGCGGGTTGAGGATGAGGAAGAGATGAATTCTGAGCTGACTTCCAAGAAGAGAAAATTGGAAGATGAGTGCTCTGAGCTCAAGAAGGATATTGATGATCTTGAAATAACACTTGCAAAAGTAGAAAAAGAGAAGCATGCTACTGAAAACAAGGTACATTTAGAATTTCACCAAGTATTCACAAGATGTTGGGCATGGATTACCTTTCTGACAAGTGCTACTGGTCTTCTGATGGTTTTACACTGTTTGTAACACTGAAGAGTCAGTATATTCAGTTATTTGACCTTATAAAAATTGTTAACTCTGGGACTAAGTTTTTCTTTTTCTGAAGTGAGCTACAATTCAGCTAAAAAATTAAATCTATTTTGGGCATTTTTAAGTAAACAATTTTCTAATGTAACATAACCATGAATTTTTCCATCTCTCCTGCTTAGAGCCTGTAAATGTAAAGCTCATCTCCTGCTTCTCCCAGAAAGAATCAGAAGCTGGAGTCCATCACCATGAGAGTGACTCTGAAAAAAATTTATTACATTTGAAATAATGTACTACATTTACAACAAGCACTGCCACACATTGACTTCCTTGATGGCAATTTCAATCAAAAAGCCACAAGGTGCTAGGAGAGGAAACATCCTTTTTTTTCCTTTGTTTTCCTGCTTACAAGTTCAGAACAGACAGTCATTTGACCCATGTTGTGATAACCCCTTCCTTCAAAATCTTACAAATACGTCTTCCTTTCTCACACAGGTCAAAAATCTGACAGAAGAAATGGCAACACTTGATGAGAATATCAGCAAACTTACTAAGGAGAAAAAGTCCTTGCAGGAAGCTCATCAGCAAGTTCTAGATGACCTACAAGCAGAGGAGGACAAAGTCAACACACTGAGCAAAGCTAAAGTGAAACTGGAACAGCAAGTGGATGATGTAAGCTGGCTCTGCCTTCATGTTTCACCAGGCTTGTTTGTCCACCACTTAGCAGTTTTCGTGAGAATGAAAGGTTGCAAAGCTTTGAAAGGTATTCCTGTCATTTAAGAAATGTAGTCCTTGTATTGCCTGTAAAAAGTATAATTACAGGAATACTATAACATTTATTTGTGTAGTTCAGCCTCTGAAAGGATTGCAATAACATGGGAAAATCCACCCAGTTTGCACTTGCAAAATAACTGTCATAAGTCAAACAGAACTTTGCTACTAAGAGAATTGTACTGCTTGCACAACTGTAAAGCATGGACTAACCTTTTTGTTCTATTTCTTTAGTCCACATGCCCACTGGCCGCTAGGGAAAAAAAAAAAAAAAAGTAAAATGATGCTTGTGGTTAAAGTACTTCTGCTTCACAGCTTGATAGAGCTCAGCACAGAACTGGGCACAGCATACATCTGAGTGTTGTAAACCATCTGTTTCAATATTTTTACTGAGTGACTTTGTTCCTAAAGCTTGAGGGATCACTGGAACAAGAGAAGAAAGTGAGGATGGATCTAGAAAGGGCAAAACGCAAACTGGAAGGGGATTTGAAGCTGACCCAAGAGAGCGTCATGGACTTGGAGAACGATAAGCTGCAGATGGAAGAAAAGCTGAAAAAGTAAGAAGCTGATGCTGCTGTACAAAATAAAGCAGCACAGTTACCATTCTTATTTCGGAGCCTTCAGGTGTGTCATCCTCCTCTGAGGGCTAAGAGGAAATTCCACTATGAGAGTGTGTAGCCAAGAAGGGAGGGAAAATCACTCTTACTTTTGCACAGTATACCTGAAACATTAGAATTTGTTAAACTTTCCAACATTAAAAAAACCAAAAACCCAAAAAACCCACAAACAACCCAACAAATCCCTAAAAAAACTTACTAATGTTTTCCTTGCTTAGAGAAGAAAGCTGAAGGAACTCTCTAAAAAGTTATTCATCCTAACTATCTGTTGCAGTATTGTTGGAAGACCTGGAAGACCTGACTGTTAAAAATATTTTTCCATTGAGTCTGAAAATAGTGTTACTTTTGTATGACACAGAGAGCCAGAAATATAACTGCACAAATGCATGCAGAGGCTTGGCTTGGAAACCGCTGTTCGGAGGAAAATGTGTTTTCATGCAAATTGCAGTACATGAGGATTGTTTTCATTTTTAGATACGTTAGAAGTTTTATTGAACAACTGTTTAAAAATTGCAAAAGCCTAACTTGAAGCTACAAGGCAAATTGTCACAGTAGGAATTTCCTTTCTGTGGCAGGAAAGAATTTGAAATGAGCCAGCTGAATTCCAAGATAGAAGATGAACAAGCTATAGTGATGCAGCTGCAGAAGAAGATCAAGGAGCTTCAGGTCAGCTTGCTTTTTTTCTCATATATCATAGGATGAGTTTCTCTTTGTGCCTCCCTGAAAGGCCTTGCAGAAACTTTTCATGGCTAGCTGCAGCTCCTCCTTGAGACAGAAGGTAGTACATCTCTGTACCATTTCCCTTTTCTCTCAGGATGTGGTTCCTTCCCAGAAGCAGAAAAGTTTCAAGCAAAGCAGAAAGGCTCTGGTGTTTTGCTTTAACCAAATAACATTGTTCCAGACCATGGAGCTGAGGGTAGTTGCTGGAGAGGAGTTCAGCAGGGATAAGCTTGGATTTGAAATTAAGAGAAGGGCTTTATATGCTTAGAAAACTTTCAACAGAAATGAAAAGGCCAAGGAAAGTCAGCACCGTCCAAACAAAATGTCTGGACCTGAAAATATCAGCTCTGCTTTTTTTGTTAATAAAGAATATTTGTATAACCTGGATGTAAAGTGCAGATTGGTCAAAATAGCCTTTTAATAAAAAAGACTGCTCCCAATGAATATTCTCTATTCACGCAGTTCTTCACACTGCTGTATTTGAAATCCCGTCTAAACACTCCTAAAGAGAAGTTACTTCAGTCACAGAGCTCTTAAAATGACAATTTATTGCTGCTACTCTTACTAGCAAGTGAGTCCTCCTATGTACTTCAGCTGAATGTCAAATACAGGAGTATAAGGTCAGTGCACTGGACCTAAATGTCTTGAACTAGAACTTGTAGAGCAATGTACTGTGAGAAAGATGTGACTCATCCTCATTACTGTAGCTCAAGATCTGATTTACTGGCACAAATGGGCAAGTCCTTTTTAGCTGCTGAGCTGCCAGTGTTGTAAAACATGGGCTGGCAGAAGGTTTAACAATTTGTAAGGTTCTCCATGGTATTCTGAAGGTAATCCTCATGCAGGTGACCAAAAGGTGTTCATCTCTCTCTGGTAGGCTCGTATAGAAGAACTAGAAGAGGAGCTGGAAGCAGAAAGAGCTGCTCGAGCCAAGGTGGAAAAGCAGAGATCAGACTTGGCCCGAGAGCTGGAGGAATTAAGTGAGAGACTTGAGGAGGCTGGAGGAGCCACAGCTGCCCAGCTGGAGATGAACAAGAAACGTGAGGCGGAGTTCCTGAAGCTGCGGCGGGACCTCGAGGAGGCCACGCTGCACTACGAGGCCACGGCCGCCACCCTGAGGAAGAAGCACGCGGACAGTGTGGCCGAGATGGGGGAGCAGCTGGACAACCTGCAGAGGGTCAAGCAGAAACTGGAAAAGGAGAAAAGCGAGCTGAAGATGGAAGTGGATGATCTGTCATCCAACATGGAGCAGATGGTCAAGGGAAAAGTAAGGGTCCTGAGGCTTCCCAAAGCCGCACAAAGCCATGTGTAGCTAAGGCTTGGTTTCCCGGGACACCTGGTACAGCCAGAGTTGCTTAGAAGGTGATGTCTTGGAATTGGAGATGCTGAGATGCACAGTGTCTCACTTCCCCAGCTGGTGGTAAAAACCCTTCTTACCTGGAGATGGGACAGCAACTGGCCTGTCTAAAACACGTGGTGCATCTCCAATCCCAGGCATGCCGTTTATCCATGATCTCAGAGCACAAAAATGTGTCACTTAAATTAGGCTTCCCCAGGCTAGTGACAACTGGGGTGATGCCATCCAAGGCAGTAAATCTCTCACCCTAAGCAGAGTCCTTTCAGATCCTGCCCTTGGTTCACAGTTTTGACTCATGCTAGCAAGGAGTGCAAAGCAAAGGCTTGCACGACCACACTGTACATTTTCACAGACGAACTGTGGATTTTGTTTCCTGAATAGATAATCTTGTTAGCTTTCAGAACACTCTAAATAGATTTCCTCCAGTGCAAGTGAAGAAAAGAAATGTCAGTATTCTCAGAGTTAGAAAGCTGTCATCAAACCCAATTTATGATAAATGGCAATTAAAGCAGAATCAGTAGAGCAATTTTCATTGGAGGTGATTTTCCCATCTAGCAATTATGAGGAGGCTATGCCTGAATTTCATAGGCTTTTGAACCTTTATCAGAGTCTTTTTACACTGGTGGAATGCAATTCAGGGAAAACAAACGGGGAAGGTGGTCTGATGGGGAGTCCCCTGACCTGGGACCATAGACATGGGGATATTCTTCCCCGCTCCACTCTGGTATTTGTGTCTTTGCTATTTGCCATTTCTCTGAAAGACAAACACACACATATTAAAAAAAGATACATTTGGATGGCTACAGCTTTCAGATGTCTGCCAGGAGGCCAGAGCTTTCCTTGTCTTTTCTCCTGATTCTCAATAGGCCAATGCAGAGAAACTTTGTCGCACTTACGAAGACCATCTGAATGAGACAAAAACAAAACTGGATGAAATGACTCGCCTCATGAATGACCTCACTACTCAGAAGACAAAACTCCAGAGTGAGAATGGTATGTGTATGTTCAGCCCAGATAGACTGTCTCCCAGGAATTTATCAGGGGTGCCTCAGCACCGCATCGGTGTTGTGCGATGGCATCTGCTCTGAAGGTGGCTGCATTAGGATTGCTGAATGGAGCAGCAGTTTTTGTGTCTTTTGACATTCCTATCTTTAGTTTTTTTATAAACTTGGTGGTGAGACCTTGCCTTGGACTGGCTTTTGAAACAAACCTATATCCATATTTACCAGTGGATGTGCCAGCTAGGTGCCCAGTGTCAGGAACAAGGACATGTACACCCATCCTTCAATGCTAGAGGGATAAAGAAGGAGCTGGCATACTGTTGCTCTCTGTGTTGAATAGCATCTTCCTCAACCTGACCTGCAGTTTTCACCCTGCAGTGACACCCTTCTTGTGCTAAATTAAGTTTTCCTTACGTATCCCTTTGCTCTGTATGCTGGTTGTTGTGAGGTTCTCGGGGTGCCTTGTAGCCCTCTGAAAAGAAGTCTGTGGAAAAACAATGTAAAGTAGTGAAAAAGAGTATAAACAAAACAAGCTACAGCTGCATGTGAAAGTAAGCATCAGTCTAGTCTAATCCTGGAACTGAAGTAAAATTAATGAACCAAAGTATTGGCAGTACAAAAGAAAAAAATTAAATTTAAAAAAACACAAACCACAAAACTCATTAAAAACCCATAAACAAACAAACAATCAAACAAACAAACAAACACGAAGGAAAGTTATCCTGGGGAAGTGTCTGATGGTTACAACATTGGAAGAAGCTTCACAAAAGGTCAGTCACAATCACTGTAAGTTCTTTTCCTCAGCAGAATTGGACAGGAACTTTGATTTTTTGACTGGGACTTTGTAATTTCATCATACTGATTTGTTTGTTTGTTTGTTTGTTTGTTTGTTGAATTTTGTGGCAGGTGAGTTTATTAGACAACTTGAAGAGAAGGAGTCATTGATAAGCCAGCTGTCCCGGGGGAAAACATCATTTACACAACAGATTGAAGAACTTAAGAGACAGCTAGAAGAGGAAACCAAGGTAATGCTTTGCTTGTGTCCATTCACTGGAATGGAATGGGGAAAAATATTCATGTTTGGGAAAATCATCAGCATCTATAAATGTTAAATAAAACTTACCCAGTAAGATAGCCAAAGTCTCAGATCTTGCACCTTAAATGTTTGGGTGTTTCTCCAAAGCTGTCAAATTATGTTCAGTCTTGATAGCTTCCTCCACATGTCACTAGTTAGGGATGACTTAACACTTCTTACCTTACTTGACCTCTACTGTTGAAGCCAGAGGCAAAAAGGAAAAAAAGGCTTAAGCCTCCACTGGAATTTCTAGGGGCTGTTTGTTTGGGTTTTGTTGTAGGTAACCCTGCAATGCTGTGACCTTTCTATCCCTGCAGTCCAAAAATGCCCTGGCTCATGCCCTGCAAGCGGCCAGGCACGACTGTGATCTCTTGCGGGAGCAGTATGAGGAGGAGCAAGAAGCCAAGGCAGAGCTGCAGCGGGCTCTCTCTAAGGGAAATGCTGAAGTGGCACAGTGGAGAACAAAGTATGAGACTGATGCCATTCAGAGAACTGAGGAGCTGGAAGATGCCAAGTGAGTTACGTGGGCTTCACTGTGCCCTTGTCTGGCAGGACTGTGCTTCCTAGGGCTTGTCACGTGCTAAGAAATGGGGCAACCTGGTTGGAAAAGTCCCTCTGACTTATTGCTGTTATTTGTGACTGTCCTTCTGTTCTTCATATTGCTTGGGCAGGTCAATGTTTCTGCTGAGTCCTTGTCTGTGGAGTAGTGGTGGTGGATACTGGAGTTCATTTGAGTACTAACAAAATTAGATAGCCCTACTTGGTTATCTTTCACACTCACTTGCTTTGCCCCGGCCCAGCGCTGTTTTCTTGGTCTTGACTTCCCTTCCCAGCTGGGAGATGGTGGGCTGCCCTGGGAAGGTAGGGCAGAAAGTCATGTTGGCTCACACTGTTCAGCTGCTCCCAGTTACCAGGCTTGGGTGTTACTGGGCAAGGTCTCAACATCTCGAGGATCTGCCTCCACACACCTCTGATCTTTAGGATCTTCTCCCCCTTCCAGCATGTCTTCTCCATCTAGTATGTTCACAATCTTCTTTCTGGGCCATCCTTCCTTTCCAGGACCTCTTCTTGCCAGACCCCTGTTTTCCCATTCTAAATAGTCTATGAACAAAAGCACAGGGCAACACCAGCCTCCTAACTGGTGATTGTCTCATATCTCTTAATTGGAGGAAAATGACACTGTCATTTAGACCAGGTCTTATCAAATATTCACAACAAGCCCATTCTGGTTATAGCTAGTAAGTAGCAAGCTGGTGCCTGCAAGTTCAAAAGTTCAATTTCAAATATTCATACACAGGCACACATGCACAAAATTATCTGCCACATGTCAGCATTTATAATTTAAGCTGGGGGTTTTTTCCATCATAGTCCCTTCTCTACAGAGGCTTGATTTCCCCCTCTCTTCACCTTCCCCTTGCCTCACCTTCCACCCCTCTCCCCATTTTCCCTTTCAGACCTGATTTACTGAGACACTGCTTTGGTGCCAGTGTTTCTGGATAACACAGCAGTGGTGACACTTGTTCATTTCACTGTGTCTTCCCACCTGGTTAGGAAGAAGCTTGCTGCTCGACTGCAAGAAGCTGAGGAAGCAATTGAGGCAGCCAATGCCAAGTGCTCTTCCCTGGAAAAGACAAAGCACAGGCTGCAGAATGAGCTGGAAGACATGATGATTGACCTGGAGAAGGCCAACTCGGCAGCTGCCTCCCTGGACAAGAAGCAGCGTGGGTTTGACAAGATCATCAATGACTGGAAGCAGAAGTATGAAGAGTCACAGGCTGAGCTGGAGGCTTCCCAGAAGGAGGCCCGTGGCCTCAGCACTGAGCTCTTCAAGCTGAAGAATGCCTATGAGGAGACACTGGACCACCTGGAGACTTTGAAAAGGGAAAACAAGAACCTCCAAGGTAGGCTTCATTCAGGTGCTGCAGCCAGTGCAAGAGCCACATCAGAGGACAGCTGGGGGGATGCAGGTGCCCTGTGGCAGCCGTGGGGAAAGGTGTTTATCTCGTCCTGAGATGAGCTTTTTGATATCACTTAAGACACTGACTGATGCTGGCAGTGAAGGTTTTGAACATAAAAACTGGCATGGCCAGAGAAGAGCAAGCTTCCCTTTGCCACCCTGCCAATCAAGGTCACTGGCAGAGGCCAGTCTCAGGGGAGGAACAAGAAAGATGACAGAGGTGCAGTGGATGAAGCCTAGACAGCTCTAAAAGCAGAGCATGGTGTTGCTAGCCTGCAGATCACAGATAAAATCTAAATCATTATAACCACTTCAAAAAGTGTTCACAAGAAAGGCTGTGCCTTCAAGTTGTTCAGGTAAAAAAAGTTGCTGTAAGTAAAAGTAAAAGTAAGGCAGGGCTTGTGTACAGACAAGCCCTTGAGGTAGCAAGTTGAGGCATGGTTCCTATATTCACGCTCCATGAATTGCAGCATGGTCCAGACACCCTGTTTGCTAAATCCATCCATCCTCTTTTGTTACAGAGGAGATTTCTGATCTGACCAATCAGATTAGTGAAGGAAACAAGAGCCTCCACGAAATAGAAAAAATCAAGAAGCAGGTTGAACAAGAGAAGTCAGAAGTTCAGCTGGCTCTGGAAGAAGCAGAGGTAAGGAAAGAAAGATCAAGGGAAGAGGGAAAGGTGTCTTTATCAGGATTTCCCATCTTTTTCATCCTCTCAGCAACACAACCAGTGTGTTGATTTTTAGCACGCGTGGCCTCTCTGCACCCAGCTCCGCCAACCTTGCTAGCCAGTGTCTTCAAGAGTGATTAGTGACTTTTGGAGATGTGAGCTCTATGATTATCCATGGAGGCCCTTTCAAAGGAGGTGCCTCATAACTTCATTTTTATGTTAGAATCATAGAATCATCAAGGCTGGAACAGACCAACCCAACCATGCATCCAACACTACCACTGTAACCTCTAAACCGCTAAACTATGTCACCCAGTGCCAGAACCAGACATCTCCTGAATAACTCTAGGGATGGGGACTCCACCACCTCCCTGGGCAACCTATTCCAATGCCTGACCACTCCAACAACTATTTTTTTTTTTTTTAATATCTAAACTATCTTAGCTTTAGGCCATGTCCTCTCACTGCAGGCACAGTAGAAGAGACTGGCCACCACCTCACTGCAACCTCATTTCAGTAGTTGTAGAGAGAGATGAGGTGCCCCCTGAGCCTCCTCTTCTTGAGATTAAACAAACCCAGCTCCCTCTGCTGTTCCTTACAAGACATGTTTTCTAGACCCTTCACTAGCCTTGTTGCCCTTCTCTCGTTGTTTGGTTTCATGTTTTGGGGTTTTTTCACTTTCAGGAAGCTCAGAAATCTCCCCACTTCCTCAAAATTCAGTCCTGTCTGACTTTACCGTAGAATATTACAGTCTCTTGAAAAACAGAAACTGATGAAAATTATGGTAATATACTCTTTTATCAGGTATTTCAACTGTCTAGTTTCCAACAGCAAATCCACCGTTTCCTATTTATAAGAAAGCAAACCTCCTGATGACTTTCAATTTTATAAGGTCTCAGATATATTGTTGGATACTGCAGCCTCCTTAAAAAGATGCAGTAGTCTCAGAAAGCAAATGAAAACAGGAGTTTGATAAAGACATTGGCCTCACTGCATTAATTTCTACAGTGACAAGTATGCACATACCCAAGAGGGTTGCCTTAT
Organism: Myiozetetes cayanensis; assembly: GCF_022539395.1. Classification (NCBI taxonomy): domain Eukaryota; kingdom Metazoa; phylum Chordata; class Aves; order Passeriformes; family Tyrannidae; genus Myiozetetes; species Myiozetetes cayanensis. Next base: position 17,249,846 of record NW_026087742.1, read on the forward strand.
CCCAGTTTCCAGAAACAACAATATGGTATGAGCCAAGTGGAAATACTTGTTATTCACTTAAAGGGCTCAGCTGACAGTTTTCTCAAAAGTGAGGTGCATTGCAAAGCTAAGAAGGGGTGTAGGTGGTGCTGGCTAGAAACAACACAACATACAGCAAGGGATTTTTGGTGAAGACAGCTTTTTTTTTTTTTTTTTTTTTTTGATTGCAGCTAAATAATATCTGCTAAAACAAACATCAGCCAGTGACAGGGATCCATTAATAACTTAAATGCTGTGCAACTTCTTTTGTTTGTTACAGGATGCTTTATACATTGCAGGGATTTCACAGCCAAACAAACAGGTGTCACTATCAGAGCAGAGGGAAGAGCATGTCTTTCTTCCACAGCTCTGAAATGTGGAGAATGATTATGCACTTTGTCAAAAAACGTCCCTTGCTAGAAAGAATACATCAGTTCTTGAGGAATCTGAGGGGCACACTTTACTTTTCTGGACTGTGTGGAATGGCTTCCTAAATCCCTGTGATGTTAGGAACTAACAAAAGTAAAGTGGTGATGTATCTTATTTTAATTGTGGAAGAAATGGTCTAATGCAGTTTTTCTCCCTTCCTTGTGAATTTGGGTCTCTGGCAGTCACTGCTGGTGACACAGAACTTCTGTGTGCAGTGCCCATTAATATGTTGTGGCTCCTTGGCATGAAGTGTGCATTTGATTGACTTGTAGCTGTTGCATGTCGGCCAGAGATTAGCAGGGATTTTGTGCAGCTCAGTTTTCAGAACCTCCATTCTGCTTCCATCATCTCTCAAGGGAAGCACAGCTAAGCTTGTGCAGTTCCACCCTCAGAGAGCACTCCCAAAAAATACAATGTTCTGTTCTGTGCTTTCATTCCCTGTTTGATCAATAAGGAGACAGAATGACACTGAGACTGATTTATGCAAGACCTGAAAGTCAGAGGCCTTGCTATTTCTACATGGGCTGTTGTCTGCTTAGTCCTTCACTTCCATATATGAGAGAAATGTAGCAATAAAGACATGGGAACAAAATTCCCCTATTTAACAGACAATTCATTTTAATTGGAAAGAATGACAGTATTTTTGCATTTTGTCATACAGAGATGATACCTGTTATTTCTTTCTTTGAAGTCATATTGCCTAATAAGCTTATATAATTAGGAGGCTTCCAACACTTTGTGATTTGGAGAGATTTTTGTGAGCTGGAGGATGGATGTGTGGACCCCTTCACCTTCCTAAAAATAATCTTGTTTTAGCTTATTCCTATCCCTTGCAAGCCTGTGAATTTCTGGAGGGTGTCTTTACGGAGGTGTGGAGCAGGGAGCAGCTGTTGATGTCAAAGCCATGCAGGCAGGGCCAAGGTGTTGCTGTCTGGGGGTTTTCTAGTGAGCTGTGGACTGTTTGACAATTTGTCCTCTGAGGAACTTGCTGCTCGATTTTCCAACTGTCAGGTTGCATTAGAAGGCGTTTAAGTGCCTTGTTTTGCAATGTAAGCTACTCATGTCCTTGCCTAGAGAGAGAGAGGGAAGGAGGAAGTAGTGCTATTGGAAACAGGAAGAGATGTGTGAAGGGATCATCTTTGTGCAGCCGTTGTGATTTGGGAAAAAAAAAAAAAAAAGAGCAATTCCTGGCTTGCAAGCTCTTGGTGCTTTGTATTTCAGGGAGCTTTGGAGCATGAAGAAAGCAAAACCCTTCGTTTTCAGCTTGAACTTTCTCAGCTTAAAGCAGAGTTTGAAAGGAAACTGACAGAAAAGGAGGAAGAAATGGAAAACATAAGGTATTGTCCAGAAAGCAGCATGGTTTTTTAACAGGAAAGTCTTCAAAGACCAGAACAATGCTCAAGACCCAACCCAGTCAAATGTACCACAGGTAGTTATTGCCACCACAAGCAGATTCTGTCTGTACCAGAAACCAGGACAGCTCTGACTATTTGCCAAAGGGTAATCCTCTCACAATACCACTTCTTAGTTCAAATATTCCTGTCGGATCAGTCTCTGTCAGTGTACAATTAAACCCATCAAGTGCATCACATTATCACATGGCAGCTGTAACAAAACTGACCAAATTCCCAGCAGACCAAGGGCCACTAAGTTTGTATGTTTACAATATGGAAACAGGTAGGTATAGAGAGTCTGCCATCTCCTAATCCTGTAGGATGGCTGACTCCCAAGGGGAATCCCAAGCAAAATTAGCAGTACTTACCTCAGTGGTGCTCAAACCTATGTTATCTAAAGGCATTTAGTTAATTTATGCAATTACAGCTACACTGATCGTGGGAGGATGTGGGGAGGTTGCTGTTATGTGTACACCATTTGGGTAAGCAGTGAGAATTGCAGAGGTGCAGAAAGTGTGAATGTAACAGGAGGAGAGCTTATAGCTGAGAGGGATCAACAGGAAAAATGGAAAGCAATTAGATAAGAGGACGATGACATTTTTTGTCTCTTCCCTCCCACCCAGCACAAATTCAAATCTGAAGAGTTACACCCATAAAAGGAGGCCACATTAGGCCAGATGTTCAGCAATATGTGTGTGTAGTCATTCAGAAAACTTTGGTCTTGAATTGGTCAGTGTTGCAATGTTATTTACCCAAGAATCATGTCATTATTGATTGGTACACTAAAGTGTAGGGAAGGGAAAGTCCAAGGCCCAGCCAGGCCAGTGTTGTTTCACGCTCAGGAAGTTTTTTGCCCTTTAATATTTTGATATCCTGCAGATGTCTGGACTGCAGAGACCTTGGGATAAGCTAACCAGAGCTTTCTGCTTCAGCCTCATTATGAGTGTTCAGCAGACATGCTGGTTTGTTTCCTGGGAGTCTAGGGTACAGTTCAGTATCTTGCTGAAGTAATAAGGCCCTCAAGGTTTTCCTTGTTTACTCAATGCTTTCCTAGAATTCCTACACTTTCAGCAAAATTTGGCCAGCAGTGAGATAAATGTTTCTCTGTGAGTTCTATTCTGTGCTTTGAGTTACCTTCTGGTTGTTAGAGAGCAAAACTTTCATGGCAGGACTTCTCTGTTATAGAGTCAAGAAAATTAAGCTCCTGTTTGTATCTGTTTTGTCTTTAAATTGACACTAAGCTGCCTTTCACAGGGGGACAAGGCTGTTTAATTGGGTGGGTTTAATCTCTTCTAAATTTAGATGTCCGTAACGGGATTTCTATTCCTGAATTATTCCCCTTACCATTAGCATAAGAACGGTTTTTTTCAACATCTATTTTAAGACCCAATAACTTATAGCTTATACATGCCATTTACTATAAAGAGCACCTAGAGTAATTAGCTTAGAACATAACAGCCCACCTTCAGTTTGATTAATACCCTCCATAATGTCTTCATAAAAAGGCTGAGATGTAAAACATACAAGTGAATTATTCAGTAAATATCTTAGGAAGTGACTGCTAGGCTTGAAGTGCTCCTTGTTAGGTTCAAATCCATACTTGCTTGTGTTTACCAGAAGTCTGAGAGCACTCCTAGATCCAGTATTGCCAAAGGAAATGCAGAAGGAGGATGCTACCGGTGCTTACAGATCAGGAGTTAGCGGAGGGTGTGAAGCACACCAGATAGTTAGACAGCAGTGAGGAACTAGAATCCATGGGTTGTTATGTATGTGTGACATTCAGAAATATACTGTTTCTGGAAATGAGGCACTTTCAGAGAGCGCAATACTGTTGCATGCAGTTCTACATTGCTGTGCAGAGAGGAAAATTATTCCATTCATCCTTCATGTCCTTTTCAGGAGAAACCAGCAGCGTGCCATAGATTCACTGCAGTCCACCCTGGACTCAGAAGCCCGCAGCAGAAATGAGGCCATCCGGCTCAAGAAGAAGATGGAGGGGGACCTCAACGAGATGGAAATCCAGCTCAGCCATGCTAACAGGCACGCTGCAGAGGCAACCAAGGCAACACGTGGCTTGCAGACACAAATAAAGGTACTCAGGGAACTGCCTGCCCCAAGCACCCATCAGTAATCACGGGCTGGGTTTCATCAACACAGACCAAAACAGCAGTGGTGATGTTCATAAACTACTTCCAACAATGTAAAGGGAAATAGTGATCACATCTGGCATCAGAGAATACTGAAATATGGATTTCTTCTCAGACTTGCATACAAGCTGGATGAGATCCAGTCATAAACTCCTTGCTGGCTGCAGCCTCCTGCAGAGGCAAAAAGCTACAGCATGAGAAACTGAAAACCTGTGATTTTCTTGTGAGCTTGCAAGTCTTTTAAAAGTGGAGAGCAAGTGAGTTGGCTGAAGTTCAGGGAGTATGTGTATATTCAGCTCTCTTGTTTGCATAAATATTTGTAATAGCTTAAAAAAAAAAAAAAAAAAAAAGATCACTCTGCTAAGGCATCTCTTCTGTTATTGCCTTTCCTCTGTAAGCACAGTGGCTTGAAATGGAGTTGCACTGGTAAAAAACCAAACACCTGCTTTGTTTTAGGAGCTTCAGGTGCAGCTGGATGACTCGGGACATGTGAATGAAGATCTGAAGGAGCAGCTGGCAGTCTCTGACAGGAGGAATAATCTTCTCCAGTCAGAGCTGGATGAGCTGAGGGCTCTGCTGGACCAGACTGAACGGGCAAGGAAGCTGGCAGAGCACGAGCTGCTGGAAGCCACTGAGCGTGTGAACCTGCTTCACAGTCAGGTTGGCTTTTTCTGTGCCTTCTCCCTCACTGCCTTCTCTGTTAACCACTGACACTGTTTGTCCATGGCCATCACAAATCTAGAGAGAAAATGAGGGACAGTTCAGTCATGCTGTAGATATGCCACCTCACTCCCTTCAAGTTAGCAGGAATTGGTGATTCATCCAACTGTTTTAAACAGCTTCCAGGAAAAGTGATGATGGAAAATAACAAGGGTAAATTTTATTTCTTTCATTCTTCCATGCTGTAAGGCCAGTTTCCTGCTTTAGATAAGCCATGTCTGGGATGGTGAGGCATTTCTTTGGAGAAGCAAAGCAGGTGCTGTGTTTGTGCAGGGCACTGATGTTGTAACCCTGTGATGTAACCACGGGGGCTGGACTCCAACAACAGGGGGATTGAGCAGGGCAGGAAACCACCTGCAGCAAAGTGCACTCTGTGCCTTGCAGGTCTCCATTAAGATTGGCCTTTGGGCTTTGTCGAGGTGGACACTTCAGTTTTTAAGGTGCCATGGAGGGGCATGTCCTGACTCGATGGCATTTTTGCTTCTCTTCACAAAAAATAGTCACAAAGAAATCAAAATGTGCTACAGGCTGGTGATGTTTTGCAGTGTTTCCTCCAGCCCATTGGTGGCATTGAGCTTCTGTTTTAATCACCTTATTGGCTGATTAACTATCATTAATTTACCAAAATGAACTGCCTTATTCATTCTTCTAAGCTTATTGCTTATTATTTTATCTGCATCAAAATCTGAATATTTACAGCTTTGAGAGTATTTTTAACATTTGCTCTGTCTGAAGCTACATTTGCTAGTCAAGCCAGCCCTTATCATGTACCTGGCTCTCCCTTCCCAAATATTGCTCCGTGTAATCCAGAAGATGCAAAAATCAGTAAGCCCTGGTGTGCTATGGTATTTAGAGGAGTTGTCTCTAATCATCAGTTTCCCTCCTTTTCCACTGTTCCTCTGGGGAAAACTTAATAAAAGAACACAAGCCTGATCAATCAAAAGAAGAAGCTGGAGGGTGATATTTCCCAAATGCAGAATGAAGTGGAAGAATCAGTCCAGGAGTGCCGGAATGCAGAAGAAAAAGCCAAGAAAGCAATCACAGATGTAAGTAGGCTGGTTCCTTGCTCACTTCTTCTCATACCGCAATGTCCAAGGACAGCCAAGAAAGTATTTCCAGGTGACCATTTCTGTGCTTGTCACAGAGCTCATGTATGCAAAGTGTTCCACAGTTATTTGGAGGTAACTGATGAAACTACAAAATAAAGCAGGCTAGAGGTAAAAGAGAGGACAGGTTCTTTTTTCTTATGTTTAGGGTTTGGGTTTTCTTGGGGTTTTGTTTTCCCAAGAATGCAGTTTCCACTGGTCCTCAAAGTCTCAGGTCACATCACCTTTTTATTGAGCAAGTTATTCACCTGGATACAGTTAAACCAATACAGATTGAACTAGCGCTAACTGATCTCCTGGTGTACATAGAATATGATGTGAGAAACAAAATTACTGAACTGGAAAAACATGAGGCCTAAGATCCCAGGAGGAGAGATGGAGTTTACTCTTCTAGGGCGGACAGGTGTTTGGGCAGGTGTGGTTTCATTTCCCACAGACCTGGAGAAATCCACGTCTTCATAGTTCAGATGATGTTTCACATCATACCAGCAAATAAAAATGAAAGTTAAAACTGGACCTTTCTGTGAGCTATGTGTCTGGAGTGCCTGGATGAAGCTATTCTGGTACCGTGGTCTTTACTGTTCTCGGCTGACAGCTCTATTACTGCCTGCCACACAGAAGATGCTGATTCTCCTTGATGCGGCTCCAGCCTGGATTACACTGACTGCTGTCTTTTGGTGACAGCTCAGTGATGGGTACAAAATCTGTAAATGGCTCTTGGTGGCAGGTACAAACATCAAAGCAGGAATGAGCTAATTTGGCACCCTTTTTACCTGTCTTACAGAAAGACCAGGGACTATGTAAGATGTTGATACCGAGTTTCTATCCCAGCACAGACTGCAGAAGTTGCTCTGCTCTTAGAACTGCCCAGGCAGCTCTCACCTGTGGCTGTGCAGGGAAAGTTGTCTGCCAGTTGTCTTAGGCTACTACCTTTCAAGAGCTCCAAACACCTAGAATCGATTTTGAATAGTTTCTGTAAAAAATGCCTCTAGTGAGTGCCACAAGCTTACTTATGGGCATTATAAATGAGAATATGATATAGCACCGATAATAAAACTAAAAAAAAAAAAAAAAAAAAAAGGGAGGGATGGAATCTTAAATCAAAGCATTAGAGGGAATAAAGGCCTCCAAGGTTTTTCTGTTCTTTTGTTTTCTCTGTCCATGAAAGATATACACAAAGAAGGTATTATCTGGAGCTTTGGGTACAGTGATTGATCCAAATAGGAGACAATTCAAGGCTGATCTTCCACCCTTTATTCTGAAACATAATCCAACAGCATAAGAGAGCTGCTGTAAAATGTGGTTGTTTTTCAGGCAGCAATGATGGCTGAGGAGCTTAAAAAGGAGCAGGATACTAGTGCTCACTTAGAGAGAATGAAGAAGAACATGGAGCAAACCATTAAAGACCTCCAGAAGAGACTGGATGAAGCAGAACAAATAGCTCTGAAAGGTGGCAAGAAGCAGATCCAGAAACTGGAATCCAGGGTAAGTTTGTGGTGCAATTTCAGACCATTGCCTTCTGCTTCCAGAACTGGCACTAGGTAGGTAGCCTAGGGCTGGCCTGGTACGTTTATAGAGGCCAAGAAGGGATAGTATGAACATTTTTCCTCTGTTTCACAAAATGCAGGTCAGCAGTTCTTGGAGGCATGCTTCCCCTTCATCATCCAGCTACAGAGAGCTGTTGACCAGCAGATAACCAAAGCCCTTGATTAAAAAAAATAATTAAAAGCCCCAGCATCTAAAATCAGCAAAAGCCTCTCCAATGCTTGCTTTGTTAAACTTTTCTGGCCTTTGCATATGTCTGCACCTCTGACTGCTGGTGCAGCTTAAATACTTTTAGAAAAAAGCTGAATGGAAAGGTGACATTTTGATCCCTTCTTGAAATTTGACTCTATGGATACGCCTAGAAAATAAGCATTTCTTGAAATGTGAACCAAATTATCTGCTGCTTTAAATTGATGCAGCATAATGGCAATGGTTTTTCTTTTTTTGCAGGTTCGTGAGCTGGAGAATGAACTCGAGACTGAACTCCGCCGCAATTCAGATGCCCAAAAAGGAGCCCGCAAGTTTGAGAGACGCATAAAAGAGCTGACTTACCAGGTATGTTGGGGACTGTGGTAACCACTAGGTCACTGGAAAGAAACATGTCTTAAATTGCCTCAATGTTCCAGTGAGGGATGGCATTACCCAGAGCTTTCTGGTTACGACCAAAGCTTAGGCATAGGAGAAACATCTCCCTCGGGCTACCATCATAGAAGCATAGAACAGTTGGGGTTTGGAAGGACCTTAAAGATCATCTTATTCCAACCCCCCCTGCCATGAGCAGGGACACTTTCCACTACATCAGGCTGCTCAGAGCTCCATCCAGCCTGGCCTTAAATACTACTTCCAGGAATGGGGCATCCACAGCTTCTCTTGGCATCCTGTTCTAGTAATCATCACCCTCTTGCCTGACTTGTAACTAGTGTTAGAAAGGCTCTGTCTCTGGGAATTTGGAAAGTTTTAGTACAGTATTAATACGGAGCAGGCTTTGATGACTATTCACAATGCAAGGGAAAAAAGAGCTCAGCTGTCTCCCAGCTGTTACCAAAAGGAGCCAGAAGGACTCTTCTGACTAATGCACCACTCACTGTAGGGTTGCTCAGTCCCATGGCCCCATCACCTATTGCTGAGCAGCAAGGTCTAGTCCTGAGCCCCCTGCAGGTTTGCTAACAGCTGCTCTTTTGAAAAAGGCCTGCAGCACAGAGCACTGATCCTTTTGCTTCCAACAGCATTCTTAAGAAGATAAACCCATCCATCTGCTTTAGATTATTTAGCCTCCTACCTGTTGTTTTACTTTGACTTTTGTATGCAGAAGGGGAAGTTTGTTTTCTTAGAATACTGTGAGCCAGCAGAATTATCTGGTTATGGAGTGTGACAGCTGAAACCTGGCTCCTTTTGCCAGAAATGCCTCCAAACCAGACTTCAAATTATGCAAATTACAGTTTTAGACTCTCCCATAAGTCTGTTTCATTGTATCATGACACACTTTATAATGACAAGAGTGTTCCTCATCCCTGAGCAAGGAACTCTGAGTGTATGTATGTGTACAACTCTGAAAGTGCAAGTGCACACATATATATGTTTCTATATATGTATCTATATTTACATCTGTATAAATGGAGAGGGTACTCTCTTTCAGTCCTCCACGCTTACACACATTTTCAATGAACCTACAGAAGATTTTCTCATCTGTGTACAGGAGGATCACAACATGGCTAGTTTGTGTTTTGAGCTATAAGTTTCACATCTATACTTCATGCATTGTGGGAGATGCTCTAGGCCTTTTTACTTCAGCAGCCCAACTAACAGTGTTTTGATACAGTCAGAGGAAGATAAGAAGAATCTTGCCAGGATGCAGGATCTGATTGACAAGCTACAATTAAAAGTGAAGAGTTACAAGCACCAAGCAGAGGAAGCTGTAAGTAACTGTTTGGGCCTTTTTACCTTTGAGAGATTTATTGTTCTAAACCCACAGCCTTTTATCCATAGAAGCTTCTAGTACAAATACACACTTTTTGTGCATTGATATTTTTATGTCATATAAACCCTGTATATAAAACTATTTATATTTCACATAAAATAAAACATTTGGCATATTTGTTGATTATAGTTAAGATATTCAATTTTACCTTATGATTGCAGTATAATTTGCAAGGGAAGGGGGGAAGGGAAAGAACAGGAAAGGCTTTTTTCCTTCTAGCCCCCTAGAAAGCACATTGAGAGCCTCACAGTTCACCTAAAATGGAGAATGCCACTGGAAACATTAGCTCTGTAAAACAGCAATCTCAGTTCTCCAGGAGGCAAATGGTCCCCATACGGCTGTTAGCTCATCATGCTGAGCACTTTCCATCCCACTTCAAATGAAAAGCTTTGTTTCATGTGGACAGGAGGAAATCAGCTACACTGTTTTTTCTCACCAGGAAGCTCAAGCCAATCTGTACCTCTCGAAGTACAGAAAACAGCAACATGATCTGGATGATGCTGAAGAAAGGGCTGAAATAGCTGAATCTCAAGTTAATAAGCTGAGGAGCAAGTCAAGGGATATTGGCATGAAAAAGGTACAGTAATACTGTGTGGGGTAAATGAGGCTGTTTAACACACAGTAATGGATGCTGTGTATCTGTTACATCCGAAAAAATATCATAGACTGGAATAAATTCTTGTTTACTGCATTTTTTTAGTTTTGGTCTACCCTTTAATATTAAGATAACCCTTTAAGACAGCAATCTGACACTTAAGACAAAATATATTCTCTGTCCTCTTGATGTTGTCATTTAACTAACCTCTGTGCTCAGCAGCAGAAGTGGTGATTTTGGTGGATTTATTATGGTTGGTTTTTTGATTTTTTTTTTCTGCAAGGAATATTAAAAGACTCCACGTTTTCCTCCCTCTGTTGATGTAGCTTTCCATGTATGTGATACAGCCTGAGGGTTACTGCATTAGCAGATTGCTAGATATTTTAACATTGCTCTTTTAATGAACTTGTATTGATTTGAAGAGCTGGACAAAAATAAAATACTAGTGATTAGTCACCTACATGCTGGGAAGTCATTAGTTATTAGAAATATAGTTGTGGTGTTTTGCAGTTGATATGAATGGTGGTAGAATAATTTTGATGAAACTAAAAGAGACCTAAGCACTTGGTCTGGAACTGAATGCAAACCTTTGCTTATCTATGCTTTGCCTTCTGGCAAATAAGAGTAGAGTTCTTATTTCTAGGAATGGAAGAAAGAGGAGCTGGCTCATTGCTTTATCTCTTTCATTTGCAAGTGAAATACAAACTTCCATGCTTAACATCACTTAAGTTTTACGGGCATAACAACTCCTGAGTTAAGAAAGAGGTGAAAAAAACCCTTTCTCTATAATTTTGGTGGTTTTATCACATGTGATTGCAGCACTCCCCTTTTCTCTTCTGTAGCCACCATTCTACGGCAGGGAACACTCTAACTTTTGATTTCATATTGGACTAATAAAGTCACCTTTGACTAATATAAATGACTGTTGTTACATCATCTAGAGCACAGCTACATTAAAACTATATGGATAGCTGGTCTCTCACACGTTTACATACAATGGAAGCAGTACTGTAACTGAAGCTCAGAAAAAGATTTGCAGCTTTTAAGAGTAAAAAATTTCCACAGATTTTTCTCTAAATTATTCCAGCCCTACAAAAAAAAAAAAAGAAAACTCACGGATTCACAAAGCTGTGGCACCATACCTATTTAGGTAAACCATGAGAGTAAATTATTTTTGTAAATACTGTTAAGATTGCTGTTTATTCCCTGTGTCTTAGTAGTACTCTCTTTCTGCCTCAAATATGCAAAAGTCATAGAACAGTGGATATCTGGTTTTATTAATCAGATGCTATTTGCCAACACCAATTCCAGCTCTGGTTTAGAGCAGAGTGTTGCGCTGCTAAAAGCTGAGCTCAACAGTGCACACAGAGGTGTCAGCTCCACAAAAAGAGTTTTGTGGCAGTAACAGCAATAGCTGCCAAGAGACGTGTTCAGGCAGTGAGTGCTGTCCCAAAAGTCATGAAATATCTTTGGGGAGAGAAAGGCACTGTAGAGACTACTCTGATCATGTAGCATGAGAAATACCTTGGCTACTGCTACTAATACCCATTTTCCTGGAAACACCACCTGTTGAAACAGGGTTGTATAGAAGTCCTCTGCTCTCAAAGGGATATATATACAATCTAGAATGAGGACAAGACAGCTGTATTGTTAGCGCAGTGAAATGGCAAAGATGGGCTAGATTGCTGCTAGACTATTTCAGATACAAACCAGAAATACCAGGGAGCAGAACCATTAGTAAATAGAAGCTTTTGTCATTTGCTTGTGACTTTACCCCAAAACCCCTCAACACTGCCATTTTCTTTTTAACAGTCCTATACTATCTCAATTGCATTTCAGGTTCATGAAGAGGAGTAAGCTCAATCGAAGCTGACAGATATGAGAAGATACTTGATATAATCAGGCACAACTGAAAGCAGATGTAGGAAAAAAAATAAGCACTTACAGAAATAAACATGAAGTGAAAATCCAAACAGACTTTATAGTGTATTTATTTCATTCATTTATTTGCGTTTCTATTTTGCCAAGCCTCAGGGATCAATAAAAGATTACATCTTGCCAACAGCCCACTTCATTATGTTGGAACAAATCCTAATTGGCAGATCTCTGACAAAATCAAAACCAAGGGCAAATCCAGTCACGCTTCACAGCCTCATGTATGTCATATGCAGATTGTTAAAGTAGCTGTTGTTTCCGGGGTGCCATGTCCCCATGGGACTTGATTTTTAAGGCCTAAGAAAGTGTTCTGGGTAGTGGAGTGAGGCACAGGGTGCATCTCCAGCCATCCAGTGATTGCCTCCACCACTGTCAGCACATAGCACTTGCCTTGGTGGGTTTGCAGGAGTGTGATGGAATCAATCTGCCAGGACTCCCCATATTTATATTTTGGCCATTGACCACCATGCCACAGAGGCTTCACCTGCTTGATTGCAGCACATTGTTTCACAGTTATGGATAACCTGGGAGACGGTGTCCATGGTTAAATCCAATCCTCACTCACGAGCCCATCTGTATGTTGCATCTCTTCCCTGATGACCTGATGCATAATGGGCCCATCAAGCCAGAAATAATTCACCTTTGCCAGTCCAAATCCACCTGAGACATTTAAATTTTGGCAGATTGATCAACCTTGTCCCTTAATAGTTTCTGCAACTTGCCATGTAGGAGTTGGTCTTGCATTTCTTCTTCAGTATAGGGGTGATTGCTACTGGCATGCGTTGTTCCTCTGGTTCAGCTGCAGTTTGAGTGGCCATGGTGCCTGCTGGTCTGCTTTCCTTTTCCTCCTCCTGAGGGTGCTGTCTAGTGACAAGCAGTGTCCAATAAATAGTGGCCAGGGCTCAGCACACTGCAGTAAGTTGCTCCTCTACAGAGTTGCCATGGCATTCTCTTTGCAAATATCCTGTCACTTTATCAGAGTTCTGTAGTTGCTCAGAGATGAACTTCCAAATCATTGGAGCAGAGAATTTTCAAAAAAACTGGTCCATTTTCCCCCACATTCCATGCCACTCATGACTACCACCTTCAGGGCAGATCTCTGAATGACCTTCCTAGAAATCACTTTCTTGACTCTAAACACAGTGTGGATCACTCTGGGAAGACCTGGCAGACTTAGCAACAAGAACATCTCAGAAACTGTTGAAATAGGCATGAAGGAGGAAAAAGGGTTGAAAATCTTGGGGAAAATCATCTTCCCTTGTTCCCCATCACAGGCTGGGTATGATCATTAATGAATTCCCAGTAGCACTCAAGGCCAGGGCAGGAGAGCAACACTTAATGTACATCCCAAATGTCCCTCACTGCCCTTTACGTTATCATGTCATAAACTGACATCACACAGTACAGCAACAAAGCAATCTTGATTCCTCTCGCTACTCTGAAAAAGATCACTTCAAGGAGCACATATGGGAATCTATACAGGATTAGGTACCACACCCACATAAACAGACCAAGCAATATTGTGACCACTGGCTCCATACCTAATACAGCAAATGCTTAGATCAAAATTGTTTCAAACCCGCTCTGGGAAGATCTGTTGTCATCTCAACCCTTTGTGCTCCACACTGGGTGCCAAGTAAGGCTGTCATGGTTTAGGAGTGGTACTCTCCCAATTCAGTGCCCCCACCAGGACTCTTCCAAACCACACATCACACTCTCACTCCCTTTTCCCCCTCCCCTTATCGCTGCGGAGGGATGGAGTTGAGAACTGGAGGCACAAAAGGTGAGGATCCCAGGTTGAGATAGGAACAATTTGCTGGAAACAGCAATGAGATAAGAAAATGAACAGTAACAGCACCAATATTAATAACAAAAATGCACCAAAGAGTGATTCACATGCAGAAATGCTCACTGTGGACCCTGAGACAATGAACAATGCCAGACTGCTCCCCTACCACATTTTCTCAGCTGGAAAGAACCCCTTCTCCCAGGAAGAGAGTCCCTTCTCCCTGTCTGTGGAAATGATGTGAGGTGGTCTCCAATAAAATTTGGGTCCTGGCCACGCCCCTCACAACTACTGCAAAAAAACTAACCCTGTCCTGGCTGAAACCAGGACAGAAGCACAGATAATACCTATGCCCAGGGACAGCCCTTAAAGCTGGGACAACCCGACTTCCATTTGTCCTGCCAGTAGTACAGGGTTTTGTAGGAGAGGAGAAAGTAAAAATGTTCATAAGAACAGTCAGTTTAAAAGCTTCCACTACCACCAGTCAAAGGATTTTTGTTTGCCAGCTGCAGGACAGACACAGGAGATGCTGTCAAGGGACACCTCCCAGCAGGACTGCCTGTTGCTCAGAAACAGGGCATTCTCTTAGGTCTTTTCTGTCTTTAAACTGGGAGGTGGTCTTTGCTTATTAAATACTACTAATAAATATTAAATACTAATAAGAATACTAATACTAAATTAAAATATTGTCTCAGTTTGAGACAGTTTGGGGAGGAAGGAGACCTCCAGATGGAAGTATCCTTCCTCCAATTCAATATCCCTGGCTCTCTCCAATACAGAGAGAGACAGAGATCAAATACACTCGGATGTAAATGAAAAAAAATAACTCTCTACCAGGAAGAACAATAAACAACAGTACTGATAAAACTGGGTTAAGCTTACCAGAAAATTCAAAAGCTCCTACCCACCATGCCAAAATGAGGTGGCAGTCAGTCTCCCCTCACCCGTTAAAACCTGTGCAGGAATGGTTTGGAGGGTCAGTGCTGGAGTGAGGCTGCAGTGGCTGGCACAGGCAGTTGGAGCAGGGCTGAGACTGGAAGGACTCACAAGGCACCCACTGGATCCAGCAGTGAGACCTGGTCGCTGCAACTCCAATGGTGGTTGTAGTCCTGATCCATCAAAGGTGGTGGTAGAGGCCTGGGTGGTAGAATTCCCATGAAATGAGGGGAGGAGACCCTCAACCTCCTGAGTGAAGTCCAGGTGTGGTTCTTCACTGAATGATGAATACTGGATCACTGGAGATTTCAAGAACCTTGGACACCTTCTAAGATGTTAAGGCTGCCTGTACTGTCAGCACAGGTGGATCCACTATGGCCATCAGCAGAGGTGAATATCTTCAGGCCATGTGAGTGAATTGTCCTGAAGCCTCCCTGAGGGGAGTTATCACAGATGAGTCATTTGTGCAAGGACAAAGAAACAACACCCAGCTGGTAGCCTGAGGTGGCAGGTGTGCACACCTGGATTGTCTGAGGCATCAGCATTCCAGTCTTTTCACACTTGTGGATACATTCTTCTCCTAGGATAATAGAGTACTCTCCTTAAGTCCCTCTCCACAACCTAAATTAGCATATTTTGGGAAAAGAGAAAAGGTGGATACCAGAGTTTTGTGTAACCCAGCACAAATACTAAAAGAAATGAAAAACAGTAAGCCTTCTCTTTCCCTAACACTGAAAAAAAAAATCCCTCAAAACTTAGGGATTCCTTCTTCTGTGGAAAATTCTCTGACCCTTTGGGAAATCCAAGTTCCAATTTTTCATGCCAACTTCTCACATACAAGTGTCAATTGACTTTTTTTCGCCTTCTATCAGTTCCTTTGTTTGTTACTGTTGCTCAGAGAATCACATTTCCATGTGGCTTCTTGTTGTAACTGAAGGGGGAAGGTGAAGGAACTGTTTGTTCTTTTCATCAACAATTTCAAGTGCACCTGTGTGCACAGAAGGATTTTGGTTTTTTTTCTGGTACGTCAAGGTGCTCATAGGATTTCTGCCCTTCTGCGTAGCTAGGCAAAACAAAAATGCTTGTAAGAACTACTGAAGTGTAAAATTAATCCCCTACTGGGAACAGAACAAGACACACTTGCTGTAAAGTTAAGTCAGCATTTTCCATTTTAACATTATCTGAGTAAAATAAGCATCCACATAATAGTGCAGAAACATTCCTGTTTCTTCCATCGAGTCCTTCATCATGGAACCAGAGCTGAGTTACCCTGTAAACTGTTCCACTTCCTCTGATTATGATATGTTCAAGGTCTCAATTGGTCCCAAGATAATCTTGCTTAAATTCTTTAAAGACCGGCATCGCAAAAGCATATTATCATCTCTAAAGCATGTTAGCATTAAAATTGACTAATAAAAAGCATGTAAGTGAATCTCCAAGTGAGACACACATGAAAAATGACTGAGGCATAATCACGTGTTCTTGCTGAACCTCACGGTAACCATCGTCAAATGCCTCCTGAAGCTTTCCAAATTCAGACTGTGACAAAACCCAAGGGAGTTTGGAGGTATATCTCTCCATGGATAGGGCTGTGCTGTCAAGCACAGAAAGATGGGCTAATAATGAAAGTTTGGGTTTTTTAAGGGTACTCACAGCAAATGCAGAGGAAAAAGACAGAATATTTTAAGACAGAGCCAGCCAATTACAAATGCGTCATAATGCTTCATAAAAAGTTGCAAAGTTTGACTCAAACCCCTATGCAAATCTTGAGGGAATATTACCTTAAAAAATAAATACTCTAATGATTGCACATACCTTCATATAGAGACAGTATCCTGCTACCAGCACTACTGCAACAGGCACTCCTAGCACAATTTTCCAGGTGTTGCTTGAATTTTCTTTAAAAATAAAAATTCCAAAAATTTAACAGAAGTGCTTTATATCACAAATTAATGTTCACTATTGTTCAATATCTATATCAAAGCAATGATTTTTCTTATTTATAATCTAAAAGCTATGATTTAGGGAGAAAGAATATTAAAAGGAAACGGAGAAAAAGCCAAAAGCACATTATTTTACTTAATTTTCCTGATAAAGAATTGTATTTGTGTTTATATGGTATGATTTGATGACTTCTTAACACTAGTCCCATTTAAAACCAATCAACTGCCCCAGGATATTAAACACTGTCTCCAGGCACGGTGCTCAGTGCCATTAATGGCTCTGCTGATTTCCAGTAGAGCAGCTCTGTAAGTGTTATCCAGCCTGGACCACGACTTCTGTTGCAAAATCTTTGCAACTTTAATCTAAAACATTTCCCAGCTTCTTAGTGCAACCATGCAATCCAGGTGGACACAAGAAATCCCAAGGTGGGTGGTAACAATGGATTACACAATTGCCCGTCTAGCACAAACCTCTGCGTGGCACCAAACTGTCAGAAGAACTGTATGGTTCTTCTACTTCAGGCTACCTTTCCACTGCTGTGTCTAGTCCAAAGAATTTGAAAAATTCTACGCTCCTCTGGAAACAGTAAAAATTGAAAAGTGCCAAAACATAGCATTTAACCGAGTCATTGCCTTTAGCTTGACTCTGTATCCACATCTTGTCAGTTCCTCTGGTAGAGCAGCTTTAAGCTGCAACCCTTCCTTACACAGGAGAGACCCTCTTAAATGATTGTAAATTCATCCTTCTTTTCCCCTTAAAAGCCTTCTTTCCAGTGACACTTGGAAATCCTTCTGATGCTTGAGCAGCTACTGTGCCACAACTGCTCTGCAACAGAGTGACCTGTCTCGTTCCCTTCCACCCTACTGTCTATCTGCTTACCTGCCTGTGCTGCCACAAAGGTGCCAATCTCTCTGGTAAGTGTCTTCTCTGTACTGTGTAATGTATTTCTGGCCCAAGAGCAGGAAGATTCTGTGAGCAGCACAGTAATTTCACCACTAAAGAGGGGATTTCTATCACCTAGGGCTATCGTAAGATCCATCTGTAGACAGCAGCTAAAGAAAGACATTTGTAGGGGATGATTCTGATCATATTTGGACTGTCTCCAGTAAACATAAAGTTTAAACTGGATGGACTTGTGCATATAACTTAGGAGAGCCAGTTAAATATGTGACGCCTTGGAGGTGTTCAACACTCCCTACTTCAGAAGCACAATATTAGGTTTACAGGATAAGGATGATCATGTTGGAATTTGATCTGCAGGGAAGTATGTTTGGCTGATTTAACTGTTTTCTTTAATCTAACTCCCCTCCTTCAGGTTGTCTATAGCCACTGCCATTTAAAACATCAAGTTTTCAGAAAGAAACTAAGCTATCATGGTGGAGGGGGAAGAAAGGAAGACAAAAACATTCAGCTATTATCACTTATTCTAGCCCCTTTTCACTTATGTTGCCACTATTTTTCATGTCCTGGCATGTTTCAAATTCTCTTCTTTCTTGAAAAACACTGATGAGGTGCCCTATATTAGTTCTCAGTCCTTTAGGTGATTGTATTTAATTGTGTAAAATTAAAGTAGCCTGTGTGCTACTGTTGTTATATGTGCTGCTGACAATGACAAAACTGTAACTAAGACTTCACAGCTGGAAATTTACTACAGTTTATAAAAACACAGGCATTCATTTAAACATATGTATACAAAGGCATAAAAGAGGCCCACAGCGTAGAATTAAAGTTTTGAAAATAACAACTGTTGTGTTCTCTTCAACCAGGTTTCTTCTGCAGCCAAACTTTTACCACATCTTTGGGCTTCCCATCATCCCTCTGCTGCCTTTAAAGCCATATTTGCTGTGAGCACAACATTTAGAACAGGATTCTGAGAGTTCCCCTGTGCCCTCAGCTCTGAGGGCAGTTCGTGGCAACTGAAGGCAGCCACCGATTTTGAGACCTTGGCCACAATAAGCTGCTGATTGAAAAAGAAGGAATTTCTAGTCTTTAAATAAAAACATCTTATGTAACCTTTTCTTGCCTGGGACAACAATAATAAAATGTCTCCTCTACCCAACTGTACCAATTATACAAGATGATTTTTCTAATGTTTTAAAGATTTCCAATTGACTCTTTGGCTGTGCATCACCCTACCTGGTCCCCATCCTCTGAAATGAAAGGAGTGGCAACTTACCAATTTGCAAAGTTGCCACAAAAAGTTTTGTGTAGTGAGGTGTTGAAGTATTACACAGGCATTCTCCACTGTCAACTGCAGTAAGATCATGCAGGATCAGTGAAGGGTCACTTGTGTTTATCTGGGCTCGAGGCTGGTAAGAGTGGGATATACCATTGAAGGAGGCCACAACTGAAGTCACTGAATTTCTGTTTAATTTCCAAACAACACAGACACCTTCAGTGTTTGCAGTGTTACTGCTGTATTCACAAGGAATTACGGTGTTACTTCCTTCTGTATTAGACAGTTAATCTGAAAAGGATAATTAAAGAACTCTCTGTAGGTTATTTTGAAAATACTATGAAGGTTATTCAGACATTTTCTGATTTTTTTACGAGGTCTGATACTACTATGAACAAATATAAAAACATATTTCACTACTTTGATATCATATTCAAACATCACTATATGTTTCTAGAAGGACCTGAAGATTTTAAAAACAAACCTATCTTACACTAAAAAAAAAAAAAAATCTAGTTGGTATCAGCAATACTTAAAAAAATTCTTTTTCATTTGACTATTTCTCCTTTAACTGGGGGGCTCATTAATAGAAGTGATTCAGTCTAGTCTTAGTTCCTGTGTAAAGTAGCATGAAATCCCACACGCTGGGAGCAGAGAGAAAATGTAACTAATAAGATACCTGCACATTTAAAGCAAAAGGATAAAACTCTTACAACACAATTTAATAAAAGCATAAAAAGATTGTATTTAGTTAGAAATAGCTTTCAGCTACAGTGGACTTAAGTATTTTACTTGTCTATGTTGAACATTTAACAGTTAAGGAATAGCTTTAAAAAAACAAGGAAGGGAAGGAGAAGGCAGGTAAGTGGAAGGAATGTCTTAATATTTTATAACTTAGTTAAGACAAACTAGCGTCATAGCACAACCATCAATTTAACAGCAGGGATTTTCAGCCAAGAAAGGAAAACCAGAGGAGGCTGTGGTGGCTGGCAGTCAGCTGGAGAGGAAGCTAATACGTTATTTTGACATGGTATAACCACGCTTGGTTTCTGTGTGTAAGGCTGAATGAACAGAGGTGTGGGGTAGAAAATCATGTAGACAAAACAAAACGGAACTGTACCTCACACTGCTATTATAGAAGGAAAACTAAGGCAGTTTGCTTTCAAAATGTTCTACTGAGGGGGATCGGTGAATTCAGGAAAATTCAAATAAAAGTGTAACCAAATGTACCTTTTTCTCTTGCGGATCAGAGGCATAGATTAACAAAACAGAGACTTACAGTGCAACTGTCAGCTACTGTGACAGCATACTTGAAACCCTACATATTGTAAGCTCTTCCATATATATTAACAACTGTATTCTTGTTCTGAAGCACGTGCAGTGGATTAGGAACTGAGAGCATCTGGGTACATGCTAGGGTGATGGAAGCAGCCATGCACATCTCACAAGGAAACTGCTCTTCATCCAGTTAAAAAATATTTCCTAAGATACAGGAGAGGTCGAAAAGTACCAGTTATTTACTCAAACTGAATTTCCAACGAAATTCAGGAGGACGACAAAACAGAGTTGAAGTTTCATAGTCCTGATTTTCCTGAACTAACTAAATGAGCTGCTGTTTGCTAAAATGCAGGCAGTGTTTGCTGCTCTCCATTCCCATGCAGCCCAGCACTCAAACTGGCACCTAAGAACGCATGTACAGTGGAAGGAGCAAACAGTACTGCTAAAAGTCTGGCAAAAGATGGGAAATGGACTGAGTAAGGACCATATGCATCTAGAGCAGCAGGCAAACTTTCATATAACCCACATATTCTCTAAGGTTTCTGTGTATTTTGTCCAAGTTCATTCTTTCCTTGATAGAGTGTAAAGTTTATTTATTAGGTACCTCTTAAAATGTGAAACTGATATGGAAGAAATATTCAGAGTAAAAGTAACTTACAGAAGGGTGAGCTAGACCCTCTCATTTCTACTTCTTGGATTTAAATTGTAATGTTGCCTTGTAATCCTAACAGGTGAGTTTCAAAGAGAAGGGTACATCCTTTTGCACTATTCCATATCCATGTTGCCCCACTGCAGAAATACTGTCCTCAGTTTGGCTCTGAAGCCACCTGTGACATTTAGTAATGATGCAGGATGAGACTTCCATTCATTCCTACCTTGCATCTTCCATTCAGCAGTCCAGATTAAACAATGGACATGACTACGACAGTAGTAAGGATCTGCTGTTGTGCTTATAATGTTCTGGTCACCTCTAAGAGAATAGAGGACTCCATCCCTGGTTTCCTTATGATCTGTTTCTTGGATGGATATATTGCCTTGTAGCCAAGACATATTTGGTGCTGAATAAGTGAGAAAGGCATAGCACTTCAGTTTCCTTTCTGTGTCTGTCTTTTGGTATTCCAGTGCATAGTAAGAGGAGACTGTAGATGGGGGAAAAAAAAAAACAACTAAAGGAAAAAAAATAAATCTTACTACTTTCAAAATTTCAGAAGAAAGCATAGCAACTTAACTGTCAATGCCAGGGTCTGTACTGTTCTGAGAAGCCACATAACATATACCACCTCATAATCCCTTAGAAACCACTGTGCAGTAGGTTATGAAAACAAGTGCTGCGCTGTAATTTTTCAACTCATGTTACAGTGTTTCACCAGAGACAGCAAATTGCTTCATAACACCATCAGCTCAAAATGGGCTCTACTGGGTTGGAGGATTTTGATTCCATGTGAGAAACAACATGAGAAAATCATCCCATTTCCACTGTCACTATCCAAGCATTTTTGATGTTTTAGTGACCTTTTACATGCAGCATGACCTTCCGTTTTGTAGAATTTTGCGTTGTTCCCACATAGCATTCATAAGTGCCCTCATCAGTCACAGTCAGGTTACAAATTTTCAAGGAGGTGTTTCCACTAGGGATGTTCTCATGGAAAAGCCGTGTTCTGTTAACATATTCTGAGCTATCTGCCTTGGTGGTGGTAGTAGGAGTGCAGACGTTTTCCCCCTTTGTGCCAGTGAATTACAACATCATTCCCATGTGGGAAAGGACAAGGCAGGATGCAATCCTTGGAAAACAGCCCTGTAACTTCTTCCTGTTCTGTACAACCTAAAGCCCATAAGTACAAATGAGTAAGTTTAATCCAGTCTATAAGTATACTTCTGCCCTTCCTTAGCCCTGACAAAAAAAATACTCTTGCAGGCAGCACATTCCTACCCAGTGTGCCAATGTCTCTTTCATGGCTTTTCTGCTGCATGAGTCCCTTGGGACAGCAAGGGTCTTCATTCAGTTTAATCAATATTATAACACAGAGCTCTGGTCTTTAAACTTGAAGTAAACTTTAGGTAGAAATCCTAAATAAACACCTACATGTTCAAATCAGCACACTGCCACCTTACCACCTGAGCTTCAAATGTGTTTCCACACCTTTTCCACCTTGAACTTCAAACCCTTCTGAGCTGCAGTTTGCTCATACCTTCCCAGTGCCATGCTGCAATGACCCACGTTACCAACCAGCCTCACACGGTGCCAAGCAGTTGTACCATCACAGGGAAAAAAAGGACATGATGGTGTAACTGGCAGGAAGGGCAGAACGTCTTGAAAGAGCTTTGCCACCACAGACCAGGAGCTCTGTCCCGGACCCCAGAGATAATCAGGGTGTGCATTCCTCACACACTCCTCAATTCTCTACCATTAATAAACGGTGTTTGAATTAATTAATTCTCCCTATTAGAAATAAGTAATCATTGTTGTCTTTATTATTTGTCAGCTAAAACCTACACCAAAGTGTAGCACTGATGTAAAATAAATAGATGGTAAGAGTTGATATGTTCTGTCCCTTCATGTCTTCACTGGTTTGTAGTAGACTCATGTCAAACTGGTATCATAAAGAAGGGGAGAAAACCTGCTTAAAGGCAGGTAAAAGACACACCATAATGATATAATTTCCTTTGTACAGGAACTGTAGGCCTTTGTACCATGTTTTTTATTTCCAAAAGTCTTGGCCCAGATTTTTGGCCTTAGGATCCTATACATTTCATAATGGCTGAGGTCCTCTCATTACCTTGCAGACTGATACTCAGTGTTCTTGCAGGGTTAGGGTATATTAATCTTCATCATTCCTGAACAGGACATCAAATAAAAATGGTCAAGTATAATTTGCAAAATGATGTAACATTGCCCCTTGTCAAGCGTGATTTTTGTTTTTTACTTCTTAAAATATATTTCTGATTACTACAACACTTGACTGTCTTGGGTGGGAAATTTGATTGTATTTGCAAATATTGCAGATATAGAGAACTTTTCACACTTTACTTTTCATCAGATCAAAAGGACATCAGCTGAACTTTCAAAAAGGTGTCTATAGAAGTCTAGGGTAGGAATGCAAAGGCAGGGGAGAGTCTCTCATCATATCTTCTGGTTTGTCACTTAAATAGCAATGAACTGAAGGCTCTCATGCATAATAGAAAAAGAATAATCTTATTGTAGCTGATAAACCGCACTCTTCCTCCATTCAGGCATAACATCCTAAAATACAGCATGCCACAGTGGAGAAATTACCTCACGAATCAAATAGCTTGAAAAGAGTTTAAAGAGCTTTCCCTAGTCCTCTTCCTCTCAAAAGGCAGCTATAGGTACCATTCCTAACTTACACAAGGCACAGGCTTAGCCAGGCTTGCTAGCCAGTTCTTTTGATACTAATGAATGACTTTGACTGGAGGGTGTCACTGTATTTGTGGTGAATGTAAATCTTACACCCCAATGATTTTTGCATGTTATTTCTTTTGTAAAGCTACTGTGATTGTTTTATGTATTCTCACTATTCATTAGGAGAGAAAACTAAACCAAAACCAACAAAGACGCATCAAGTTATTAAATCTGAGACAGAGGTGATGAAAGAGTAAAACAAACATTTATGATATATAACTTTGCTCCATGTCAGCAACAACTGCCAGTATCCACCTTCTTTTCTCTTTCCACTTACTAGTGGTGTAGATCATGTTTCATTGGGTTCTTCACTCACTTGCCCATCACTTCTAACTTGAGACTGATACAACATATTATGCTTGCTGTTTTCAAAACCAGCAATTAATGCTATATTTCTCTTAGTGAGTGATGTGCCACATTTAACAGACAATCACATTTAATTGGCAGTGATGCTCTCAGAGTAACATGGTTCAAACAGTACCTCTGTGACACCTTTGGGGACTGCATGGGCAACCAAAATATACAAAAAACCAAATATACAGCACTCTCTGTTGATCTTTGCCTCACACACATGGTACAGTTAATGCCTTTCCCATAAAGGAAAGCAGTTGTTTCTCCAGTGCAAACTAAGTTTCTATACATGTGAAGCTTTCACACTTTTTGTGTTCCTTTTCTCTCTCTTTGGGATTAAAAGACTTTTTCTCTTAACCATTTCTTTTGCCCAGCTTTGTTGAGCAAACCCTTTAATTTTAACTCCTGCAAGCTGTAACTGAGAAGAAATCAGTTCTCATCAGTAATGTGATCTCTACAGCAGTGTCAATGCCACTTGGGAATGTGCTGGGGCACCCAGAGAGCCAGAGCACCGCAGCAGCAGCAGCCAGACCTGCAATGCCCTTACAGTGACACAACACTGGCACAGGGAGCGAGGTCAGCTCTGTGTGGGCACAGGAGAACAAGAAGACAAGACTGAAAACATCATGACACTCTTCTCAGAAAGCTGGTAATGTGAAACAAGAAGGTGCCTTGGGTTGCCTGCAGGGTTAGGTGATTAGTTTCTAACAATATTTCCCTAGTGCTTCTTTTTCTCCGGACAGTTCAGGCCCTGCATGTGCTATCTGGTTTCCTGTAGAAGAAATGACAGAATGATTCAAATATTTTCTGGAAGAGAGCTTACAAAAAACCCAAATAAAATGCAGGAAGAAGTCAGAAGAAGAGGTGTCTCTCTTCAAAGGCCTTGTCTGGTGTCAGCAGTACACAGGTGAGGTTTGCCTCCTACATTCAGTGAATCACAGACTCATTTAGGTTGGAAAAGAACTCTGAGATCAAGTCCAAACTTTGACTGATTGCCACCTTGTCAATAAGGTGCTGCAACCTGCTGTTTCTTGAACACCTCCAGGGATGGTGACTCCACCACCTCCCTGGGCAGCCCATTCCAAAGCTTGACAACAATTTCTGTGAATTTCTCCTAATGTCCAACCTCAACCTCCCCTGGTGCAGCTTGAGGCTGTGTCCTCTTGTCCTGTCATTAGTTGCCTGGGAGAAGTCACTGACTCCCAGCTGGCTACAACCTCCTTTCAGGGAGCTGTAAAGAGTGATAAGGTCTCCCTGAGCTTTCTCTTCTCCAGGCTAAGCCCCTGCAGCTCCTCCAGCTGCTCCCCATCAGACTTGTGCTCCAGACCCTTCCCCAGCTCTGCCGCCCTTCTCTGGGCACACTCCAGCATCTCAGTGTCCCTCCTGAACTGAGCGGTCCAGAACCGGACACAGCACTCGAAGTACCTCACCAGTGCCAAGTACATTCCCGGGAGTCCCAGCTTTCCCACGCGCTCCCTTCCCCACCACCCCGCGGCACTTCCAGCCGCCGGCCGCAACTGACCTCCCGCTACAGCTCCTCAGCTCCCGAGACTTACTCTTCCAGCTGCAGAGTACCGCACCTGAGGCCGCGAGACGCTGCCCGCCCTGCGCCGGCACCGTGCGAGGCGCTGGGAAGCTCGTGGGAACCGGGAAAGTTAAAGATCCAGCGGCACCGGGAGGAGCGGCCGGGCCACACCCCCGCCATATATGGTGATGATGGGCGGGGTTACTCTGCCCCGTGAGCGCTGATTGGTCGGGGGGCGTGGCCGGCCCGCCCCAGGCCGCTTTGCCTTGGTTACGGGCGGCCGAGATGGCGGAGGAGGCCGGGATGGGCCGGCGGGGGGATCGGGATCGGGATCGGGATCGGGATCGGGATCGGGATCGGGATCGGGATCGGGATCGGGATCGGGATCGGGAGCGGGAGCGGGAGCGGGAGCGGGAGCGGGAGCGGGAGCGGGAGCGGCCGGCGGACGAGGGGCCGGCAGAGCGCGGCCCCGGCGCGGCCTTTCACATGTTCGTGGTCATGGAGGACCTGCTGGACAAGCTGAAGCTGCTGAGCTGCGAGGAGGAGGCGCTGAGGCGCCACAACATGCGGCCGCTCTCCAGGTGCTCCTGGCCCAGCGCGGCGGCGGGAGGGGTCGGAGGGCGAGAAGTCCCAGGGAAAGAAGGAGGGCAGGTCCCGGCTGGCAGGTCCAGCCAGGTCCTGGCTCAAGGCAAAACCAGCCAGAGGCACAGCTTCCCGTGTCATCTGGAAGCTTTCAAAACGCCGAAGGCTGAGATGTGATAAGTAAATAGCACTTGAGCTTCCCTGCCCCCCGACAGGTACTGGAAAGCTGCAGGCCAAGGTACCTGTGCCAGAAATAGTTCTACCTAAATTCTAAATAATTCTGAATAATCCCGAGTGTCTTGAATTCAGCGTAACTATTTGTGGGGAGTATATATTTTTTGACCCTTTGCAAAAAGGGTCTTGGATCCATTCTTGTTAAGTTTGGGTTTTCATATCCATCTGGGTTTTCATATCCATATCCATTTCTTCATATGTTTGTTTGGTTTTTTTTTTTTAATTATCGGGGGAGCAGGAAACTTGGGAAATGGGACCAATATGTTCCAAACATCCACCTACCCAAATAACTTCCAAACCCATCTTGTCAGGTTCAACCAGGCTCCACAGCAGCGTGTCACAGTTAAGCTTTCTGTAAGCAACATTTTGGTAGGTAGGCAGTCCAGATTATTCCCTGGTTGGGAAGCAGGCTCAAGCATGAGCACAGCAGCTGTAAATTGGTTCTAGCGAGCTGTCAGACCATTGGGATGTTTGGAGCAGGGAAGCAAGGGATACTTGAATGGATCTATTGCATAGGTTCTCCATTAGCCAGTGGTAGTATTTTTATGAAGTGATGGGATTCTGCATCTCTATAATGGTAACAGAATTGAGCTCATCGCGATTTGAGACTGCTCAGGTAAACAACTCCTCCAAGTTGCTCCTCCAACGAGGGGAGTAAGTTTAGTTTGTGTGGAAATGTTAATTTGGTGGTGTTTAACTGAAGGTATCCTGCTGGCAGGAGAGAGGAGTACCCAGTTTCTATTTGATTCCTTGGAAATTAATGTTGATTAATAGCTCACTCAAAGCTGGAAACAAGTGAGCTGGATTGTGAAAACTTAGCCTGCTGTGATTACGTGTGAAACCAGGCATCCTGAATTTAGTTCAGATGGATTGCTCATTGAGAAAGTCAGAGAAAGAAACTGCTCTGTGGTGTGTGCTGGCCTGTAATGCTGTAAGAGCTCCAGGAGCTCATAATATTTGTCATTCTTCCTGCTTTTGAAACAGGCACTACTTTGCACTACCCACCAATCCTGGTGAGCAGTTCTTCATGTTTTGCACGCTCGCTGCTTGGCTGATCACGAAAGCGGGACGTCCCTTCGAGCAGCCCCAGGAGTGCGATGACCCCAACGCGGTGATATCGAACGTGCTCTCGGAACTGCGGTCCTTTGTAAGTGTTGAACAGGCTGTTTTCCCAGGTGTATGTCAGACATGTGCATCACCTTCAGAAAGAACCACAATCACACACTTCCGCTCCTTCCTGCTTCTGTTTGCACAAGGACCGGTCAGACTTCTCCTATTTATAAGTTTCTACTGTGTTACTTAGTTAATTGGAAGTTTATACACTTGCTAATTATTTTAGCACTGCAGAAAATGGTCTTATAATAATATATATGATTCCAATTACTTTTGTTCTACAAAATGGATTGAACTGGGTTTACTTTTTGTAGTGCCACATATGTTGCTCATTTATAGTAGCATAATTTGCAGAGATTTTATCTGGAAAGTTTGCACAGTTCTTGTGATCCTGCTCCTGCCATGGTCAGTGGTATAATTCACAGTGAAGGGAATGGTTCACAATGGTGTTCATGTTTTCTTCTTTTTTTTGGTAAGAAGTAAAAGGTTGTATAAACTGCCAGGAAGTATTGGGATTTTTTTTTCAAATTAAAAAAAAAAAAAAAACCAACAAAAACAAAGGTCAGGAAAATATATCAACTTACAGAAAGTATGATCTTATGGAAGATTATACTACAGTGGAGCTGTGATGTTAAGACTGTTCTCTAAAGGAGTTAAACCATAACAAACGAATATTTTCATTCTATATGACAGCAATAAATAAAAATATTTTATAAATAAAATCTGGAGCAAACAAAACAATGTTGAAAAGCTGGTGTTTAAGTCTCAGGACTCGAGTTTCTCCACAGCTGTTCTTACCTTTGCCAGCTTGTCACCTGTGAGCTTGACCATCCATCTCTCTTGTGGCTGCTGACTCTTCTGCTCCCTATGAGTATCCTTGTTACCACGTGCTTTAAGGTTTCTACACTGCATTGGGATGTTTTCTTTTCCCTTCTGTTGCCTGACTGGAGCTGCATTAAGGGAAGAACGTAAATTAACATTAATAAAATCTTCACACACAAGGGATGCCTTGGTTTTAGTGTAAAAAAATATTTTCTCCCTGCGAGGAAACTCAGATCAATGGGCCATTAATAAATAGCACGTCTCTTTATTTTAGGGAAGGCCTGTGGATTTTCCTCCCTCAAAATTAAAGGCTGGTTGTGGAGAGCAAGTGTGCTATGTTCTTGATTGTTTAGCTGAAGAAGCCTTGAAACACACCGGCTTTAGCTGGAAAAGGTATAATACACTTTTAAGCATCCTCCCTTATGCACTGATTTCCAGCAAACAGATGTAAGTTGTAATGGTAAAGACAAAACCTAGTAATGACTAAAAATGTTTTACTTGACATTTCTTGAGATGCAAAATTCAACTAGGCTTGAAGCACTGGGACCAATTAATTCCTAATGCAATTTCACACAACTTAGTCTATTACCAGCAAGCCTGAGTTTGGACCATTATTAGACTTAGCTAATTAAGATGTAACTGATGACCTTTTTTTGGTCATTTCCCTATGCATAACTCCTTGTTAATCTGACAGTTGAGTTGAAATATTTAATGTCCCTTTAGGTTCTAACAATCAGTTCTTAACCTCTTCAGCTGGAGGTATGCACAGTATGATCATGTTACAAGTAGGGTACAGTAGTTTTATTTAATATGAAGGAAACATTAGGAGAAATTAGATCACAGATAATTTCAAGTGTATGAAAATGTGTTTAAAAGTGTTCTTTATTTCATTCCTTCACTCTGATGGGCTTTGAAATGGATATAGCAAAGTTAATACACAAATTCCAACGTGAGCTGCAAATAAGTCTGTGGTGACTTGCACTTGAATTTTAAGAGGTTAGACCAAAAGAGAAAACCAAAATTTACTCCCCAGATGTTTTTGTATTATGAATGTACTGTACTGTTTGGCATAGTAAATAATCCTTACTTTTAAGATAAAGTGCAAGATAAACAATGCAAGATAAACAAAGTCTTTTAAGGCTGTTAATTTATTTGTTTAAATATGTGAAATGCTAATCACTGTCTCATTATATTCCACACCATCCCTACTTCTCATAAAATGTTTTGTTTGCTAAGGAGCAATTTACAGAAGTATTTACAATTTACTGTGTTTAAAAGCTCTGCTGCTCTTTGAATTAATTTCAGGCCAGCATATCCAACAGAAGAGCTAGAAGAAGAAGAAATAACAGAAGATGATGCAGAATTGACACTTAATAAATTGGAAGAGGATGTTGCAGTAGGTTTATGCTTTGATGATACTAGTATTGGTCAGCTATCAGCACATTTTTATTCACTGTTCATTTTGCTTGGCTTTGTTTATGAAGTCCTTTCTATTAGCTGTTCAGTTTTTTTCCCTGTGGCTCCATTCCTGCATCATCAGATTCTCTGTAGAGTTTTTTGTTGCTTTTCAGATAAGGTTGTGAACTCATTGAGACAGAGCACATGTTCTTATGTGCAGTGGAATCTAACCATGCATTAAAATCACAGAGATTCAGAGTTGTGTTCTACTGATGCAAGCTCTTGATGTTAAACAAAACTTCAATCCCTGTTTAAAGAATTGGCTAAAATTTGCCCAGTGCTAAAATTTGCCCAATAAAAAATTTGCATATTGTACTCACTCTGTTGTATAGTGAGTACAATACAGTGCTCACTATTGTAACTTAGGTTTCATGCAAATAGGAAACTAACTTTGGTATTTAGTTTGTCTGAAATTTGGGAACAGAGTAGATGGAGAAGAACAACTGGAAATAGAATGTTTATTTAAAAATACCAACAAAGATCTGAATAGAGGTTGCAGAATTGTTGTTGTAGACAAAGGTCATAGGAGCTCATTGCTATATATTCCATGAATGCAGTGGTAATAGTATTCCATCATTAATTCTGGCTGAAGAGTAAGTCTTTCTGTGTGCTTCAAAATGCCTTTTATCAAAAAGATGGCAATGTTTGAGGATCAATTGTTTTATTTATTCCTACTTTTTAACTGTAATAATTACAGTGAAGTTGTCATGGCTATGAAACAGCCTATGAAATATACCTGTAAGTTCTAATATGCTTTTAGGACTTACTGATGAATGGATGTTGAGGAGAAGTTCTTTCTGGCTGACAGACTTTCTCAGAAGATTAGTTTTATGAGAGATGGAGTCTCGCTGTAACCTGGTAGCTTAATGTGATCACAAGACATTGGCATGTTAACAGGCATGTTTTGTCTCTGTGAAATGAGTCCTTTTGCTGCTAACTTAAACTGGATTTTTCTGGAGAGGATGTTAGCTGAGGACAATTAAAGTGAAAATTTCAGAAAGAAATTAATTTCACATCCGATTTCTGCAAAAATTGATGATTCTGTGCAAGATAAATGTAGATCAAAACCAAAACACTGAAAGCTGTGAGCCTGGGAGTGGTCACTTGCCATGTCAGTAAAAATTACTTGAGGGAAAAACAATTTTCTGGAGTGCTAAGGCCGAGCAATATTGAATAGAAAATGCCACAGCTATCCCACTTTTGTGTTCAATTGCTTGGGGAAAAATAAAGGTCAGAATGTTGGAAATAGAGTGCCAGTAATGTTTTCATATGATTATAGTCCCAATTTGTAGGGCACAGTAGTCCACAATAATGTAACAGTTGAAGAGTTTACTTCTCCTCTTCATTTTCTCTCAGTCTTCCTTAGTATTACATTATTTTGCTTATTTTTATTAGCCAAGAAAAATTCCAAACTCCAATTCTTAAATTTCATACAATACGCAACTGTTGTGATGCGGCTGTCTGGTTGCGTTTTTATCAGCTTTCAATTCTCCACAGAAAAAGTTCTTGAATAATTATGAGAAGAATAAGAGACGTTCTGTGTTGCATTTTTGACCAGCCTCAGAAACATGAGCTGTTGGCTGAAAGGTTTAAATAGGAAAACAGTCATCTGCCTGCTCTTTTCTGTATCTTGTTAAGGTCTAAGCTGCCTAAATGGGGAAGCAGGCATGAAACAGTTAACTAAAGCACAGTTGAAGGCCTTCAGAGAACCTCTGGGTTTGCTCTAGGCCATGATTTTCACAACTAACTGTTCTGTTGGCTCTTCTGAATTGTGTGTTAATAAAACCATTGAGGTTTTACTGCCTTACTAGGTATTTTGTTCCCAGGTGGTTTATACCAAGCAGATACTCAGGTTTTAGAGCCCCTTGTGGTTCTACAGGGACTAATTATAGGCCAGTGTAAGTTTCTTCCCTCAGTCCATTGTTGCTGCCAGTATATTGATATTAGCTGTACCCATAACTGAATTTAGCAATATTTCCAGTAGTTATATGCTAGCCATGAGTTTCATTGATTGTTATTTGGGTTTGATTCTTCTCAATAAAATTGATGAGGCAGAGACAAGTCTAGTCTGTAAATCAGAACTGTAAAAGTTTTGTAAATCTTGGAGAATTGGGTAGCCTGCACTACGTGGCCAGCAGTACTGAGGCTGGGTGTGCAAGGAAATCTGCACAGTTTGGGTTCTCAGTTCTGATAACTAGTCTTGTTGTTCTGGTAGGATGGTCTGTGAAGTCCTGCACAAATACTTATTGTCCAGGTAGCAAAAGATAGTCCCCATCTAGTTGCCAGTAATTTCTTGCAAGTATTCAGGGACTAGGGGTCAAACATGCCAGAAGAAAACAGTGGTCCCTGTTGGTTACAAACTGGGTAGAGTAGAAGAAAGAAGAATAAGCTCCAAGGTTTTCACTGAGTCTTGAAGGGTTCTTCACTAAGACCTCTGTTATTGCAGCTTTCATAATTTGTCTAGAAAGGAGGTGGATGGTGAAATTTCAGTTTCAGTAGAAAAGCCAGTTAACAGAAGGACAACGTGTATGAGGGTGAAGTGTATGGGTGATGAAATGGCAGGTGAAATACAGCGTAGATAGATGGAGGGTAATGCACAGAAAATGCATGTTATGGGTGATGGGCTCTAGGCTGGTCATAGTCACTGAAGAATGCAATTTTGAGACTATAATAGAGAATTCTGTAAAACTCTCAGTCCAGTGTGTGGTCTCATGGGCAAGAAAACAAACCAGTTGCCTTAATTTCAATTGTGTTATTCTGAACACTTAAAATATGGCATCATTCTGCAACTCCAGCATGTAGTGCAAACATGTAGTGCAAACAACATCTTGAAAACTGTATTCAAGTCTGGGTGCGGTTTGGTTTTTTGTTTGGTTTGGTTTTATTGTTAAGGTAAAGCTTTAAGAAATGTAAAAACTGCAGTTACCATACAACTTTTGATAATGGCCCATTTGATGTGAGTGGGCTTAGGTTTAGGGGGATTTTTTGGTTGTTTGTTTTATTTTTTTAATGCTGGGGTAGCTTTCATCTTTCATCTTGTCTCGGGTATTGTGTCTGTTCATAAGCTCTATTATAAACTCCCCATGTCTTGTTTTGTTCAGAAATATGGAATTTAATACTTCTTGTTCTGTGCTCCTGTAAAATGAAACTATGGAGAAAGATTGTACAATACCTACTGAAGTCTAACTTTGCAACTTTCCTTAAGGAAGAAGAATCAGACAACGAAGAAAATTATATTGACCTGAATGTCCTAAAGGCACAAACATACAGATCAGTAAGTTGTTACACATCAGTCCTCTCTTGAAGGGTTTTTAAATCTGTAGCAGCAGTTTGTTTCTGTTGATTTAAATCTGAAAATCCCTGTGTAGTCTGAACTTGAAAAAATATTCCAACTGAAATGAATCAGCTTATTTTAAAGGAACCATGTGCAGCTAGTTTCTAAATTGATATCACTGAAGGACTGCTAGAATATTTGCTGGAGATTTTTTGCAGAAACATCTAGGGAAACATGATACTTGTTTCTTGAATGTATTTTAAACTACAGATACAAATGCAAACACCATTTCTGAAATGTAATTTCTTATTATATACATTTAACTCTTTTCAATTCTAAGTTTGATGAGAAGATATGTTACAATTCCTAATCTTTATGAATTCAAAGAAAGCCATTAAAGAAATCTGTTATGTCTGTAGTCTAGATAATTCTTGATATAAATATTTTTCTAAATATGAATTATAATGATTTCTAACAGTTCTCACTGTGCATAACAATATTTCCTATACAAACTGTGATTTTTACACAGGACATGAATGAAACTTCAAAGCAAGAAGAGATTTTACAGTCCACGACAGATGCAGCAGAGTGGAATCTGGAAGTGGAACGTGTGCTTCCACAGCTGAAAGTTACAGTCAGGACTGATAATAAGGTACCTGAGAATGGATCTGTGTGTGTACACATGCTGATTAAAATGTTATTTCAGTCAGTGTTGTTTATCTTCCATTTACAGTTTTTGTCTTTTGTCATGCCAAGACTTGTGAATAAATGGGCTCTCCAGTGCTGTCTTGTCTGAACCTTTGCCACTTACTTTGACCACAGAAGCGATAATTTTCAGTAGGGTGTTTTCTCAATATTATATAGTACTTTTTTCTGCTACTTACAGGGCACCTTATTTCTGTATATTTACTTCTGCATATTTATTTCTATGTATTTGCTCAGTGGAAACTTCTTCAATCCTTTGACATTTCCAATGTATTCACACTTCTGAAAAATTATACCCTTAGTTTACCAACTCTTAAAACATTGTCCTGGAAGAGAGCTGATGAACTTCTTTCAACTGTTCCATTTGTCAACCACATGAAAGGTTGATTGTATGGAATTCATCTTTCTGAACTTTACGTAACAGTACAGTTGGTCTCTACCTCTCATCTGGTCATTATGTGCTTTCCTTATGTTTTGCAAAAAGAAATTTTTCAGTGGATTTTGCTTACCAAATTTTTAGATAACTATCTCAAGGTGAAATTCATCATGTGTATATATCATATGTATATTCATTATGAGTATTTCTCTCCAATATCTGTTTCAAGTAGTCTGGAATGAGCAGCTTATAAGTAGACATCTACCTTTGGCTAGACCAAACCTAGGACCATTCCTGGCATTGCCATGAGCATTCTTTCTAGGAGCTTGTGTAGCACACACAGATCAGAGCAGTATTGAAATCGTTCATTTGTAGTGACCCAGCTACTTGGGGTGTTGGATCAATCTGCAGCAGTGATATATCAGTACAATACATACACATGAATGCAATGAAAGATAATTATCTTGCCAAAAACAGGGGCGCTCTCA
The DNA here is from genome assembly GCF_022539395.1 of Myiozetetes cayanensis. Classification (NCBI taxonomy): domain Eukaryota; kingdom Metazoa; phylum Chordata; class Aves; order Passeriformes; family Tyrannidae; genus Myiozetetes; species Myiozetetes cayanensis. The sequence continues at coordinate 17,284,182 of NW_026087742.1, forward strand.
ACTGTCTGCTGAACTGCTTGCCTGTCTTACACTGTCCTGCATTCTTCTATGTGAAGAATTGCCTGGTTCAGACCATTTTTCTGTGATCGTCAGCAAGCCCATCTGTTGCAGAGAACATGATGCTTGATTCTCACAGTAAGGAATTAAAACTTAATAAAGACATACATGAAAAATTAAAGCCACTGTAGGATCTATGGTTTACCATCTTCCAGCTTAATGCACCATCTCTTGGCTGTAAGGAATGTGTCAAAATGACCATGAAAAGAGGATTATTCTTTTTCTAGCTTCTGTGCTTTCATGCTTTCAGAAATAGCTGGATAGAAGTGTTTGGCCTTTTTCCATTCTACAAGAAAGGCATCATATTCTGTTTCCTAAGCTGTGCATGTAAAAGTAGTACCAGGAGAGTGTTAATGGTTTAATCAATGACATTAGAAACTAGAACTTAATTGTAAAGTCCTGTGACAATTCACAGCACCTTTTCTCATCCCACATCCCTGAGTCCATGTATGTTTCCTATAATCCAGAAGGTGGAAGTAATTTTCCCTCTTTTAATTATGTCCCATTATCAAAACCAAGTTTAGGTATTTCTGCCTCTTTCATTTCTGTTCATTCTCCTGGTATCCGTAAGGTCTAAAATAGAAAGGGAAGAACTGATAGTCTGGAGCTGTAGGATTTGGGCATCTAAAGCATTAATTTTGTCTATGAATAAACTGAGCTAGTGCAGCTACATTCAGTATTTTCAGTATTTGTGTCCAGAGTGTTTTCTAGCAGTAATAGTTCCGTGAAGATCAGACTCTCAAAAGCAGAGCTGCTGTGGGTATCAGTGAGGATGTCAGTGTTTGTTTATCGATCTCAGTGTCACATGTGACATTTAGGAGATTTACAAATTGTGTCACATTGAGCAAGTGCCTCTGGCTATGAATATAGCAGGGGCAGAATGATATGTGGTAATAAATAAATAAAAGAGAACTGACCCTGCTTTGCGTACCCGCCTTTTTTAGTAACCAGAGGAGGATAAAAGTTGTACTTACCTATGTTTTAATTTGTGACATCTTTTTTAGGATTGGAGGATTCATGTAGATCAAATGCACCAGCATAAGGATGGAATTGATTCTTCTTTGAAAGAAACTAGGGTATGTCTTGTATGTACAGATTATTTCACTGATCTATCAGCATTTTCATTTTCTCTTTTATTTGATATGCATTAAGAACCAAACTGATTTCTTTTTCCTTCATTTTATTTGTGCTATTGCTGTTAAACGAAAAAGGGAAAAATATGATAATGATGGTTAGGGACAGTGTGACTGGCAAAATACCTTGTGAGAAAGAGTTGTATGTGTGAGGATTAACTGGGATATCAGGATTCAGTAATGTATGCATTACCATAAGTACATGCTGACTGCAGAAGGCAAAATAGAATAATAAAATCCGAAAATAAGTGCTGATAAAAAACCCCCAATACTGTCAAATACTGTTGCTGGAGTAACATACTGACATTGACATTTGTGATGGAAGCAGTAAAGCTTGAAATATGTGTTTTGTTGGAGGTGGGCAAACCAGAACACGTTGGGAATAACTTTTTGTTGGCTAAACACAGCATTTCTGTACTATTTTCTCTCTCACTATAGTCTTCCATATCCTTTCTTAACTACAGCATCATTTCAGTACTCTTTGTGTACTATCTTTATACTTTCAACCCAGAGAATGTGATTTTCTAGGGTTATCTTGACAAACTCCATAATGAGATCAGCAGAACACTGGAGAAGATCAATAGCAGGGAAAAGTACATCAACAATCAGTTGGAGCACTTGATTCAAGAATACCGTTCAGCCCAAGCCTTGCTGAGTGAGGTATTGCTGATCTTTTGTTGTTGCCTTCTCTAGTATTAACTTGCTATAAAGTGAGGATAGAGGCCAAGAAGAAGTGGAGTGAATTATCTATGAATTTTGCTGTTGGATATAAAGCAGGGGACATGTTGATTAGTTGTAAAATTATATTCTTCCTAAGCTAAACTAGCAATTTTTTTTCAACTGTTCTACCAGGCAAAGTAAATGTTTTTTGCCTGAGTATTATCTAAATCTGTTCCGGTCTTGAGCAGCTAGTAAATTGCTAGTTCTGTTTTCCGTGTGCAGTTCACACATGTGTCAGGACTGGAGAAGCTACAGTCTCAGTCCAACATCCATCTCTTAGACTGAGTACTCGTGCTAATGTGCACAAAGCACTCTGCTTATTTGCTTTTCTTAGTTTTTATGCCAATAGAGTGTTGTCTGAGAAGCTTTTTGATACCCTAGTTAGGAGGCCTGTTTAAGCTGCCTGTTGGCAAGCCCTCCTGTTTGTGGTAATAAGACTTAAACAGGATTTGACCTCGGTGCTTTCTGTTTGCCTTGCTGTTAAACTTTTAAGTATCTTCAAGATAGTAATTTACTGTTGACAAAGTACTGTTCTGGGCTTCAGAATTCAGTTCTGTTGCGTTCTGGCAAATTTTCTTTATGTCTATTTCCTCATGTCAGTGATTAAAAAACATACTCCTTATCTGGTGTGTATTTGGTAATTACAGTTTTGAGAACTGCTTTAAAGTTCTGAATGATAGGCATTACAGGGGCCGATGTTTCAAGCCTGTCCTCATTTGTAAATGTCATTGGGACTTTGTGGGAGAGTTTCTGGAATTGGAACATGTGAGAGCAAGTTTTGGTGTTTTCTCTGAGCTATCTGCATACATCTCTTCAACTCTGTCATTACAGCAACAAGCATGTTTCTTTCCAGGCTAAAGAGAAGTACCAGGAGGGAAGTGGAGGAGTAATTGAAAGGACTAGAGTGCTTTCTGAGGTAAAACACATCTTATTTTAAAACAGTCTTCAGAGAGTCATCATTTAGTGTTTATAGTTTAATGAAACCAGTTCTTTCTGGTTTGTTCTCATGTTAAAGATTAATGTTTGTTAAGGAGAGGTGATCTAGTCCAGTGCCTAAATTTTAAACCAGGGCTGCCATTGATTTTTAACTCATGAATCGTGAGCTCAGTTTGTAAATGAGGGTAAGTGTTCTGTATTTTATAACTCATGTCCTAGAATTATTGAAGAGTAATAAGTCATATCCATAAATTCTTTGGAAGAAGAAAAGCTCAACTGTTAATTTTTAGTTGAAATTAACAATTTGAAATTTTCATTTTCCAGGCACTTAAAAGCAATATTTGCTAAATATTAACTTTTTCCATACATGAAATTATACACAAATCTGTGGTGGTTTTTTTTTGCCTTTAAATCACTGCTCTGACAAATTCAAAGAAAAATCTCCAGACTCCTAACTGCCTCCACAAATTGAGTGTTTCATGGCATGTCATGTAGAATTATGGCCTGATTTCCAAATACTTCAACCCGTTGTCCGACTCTGAAATTATTTTTTAATGGCTCTGTTTGAGTTTGAGCAACCCACTTCCTTTATTACACAATAAAGTCTCTGGAATAAGTAACATAAAATAGATTACACATTAAGAATGTGCTGGAAATTGTGGAACAAGTTTGAGCTGTTTTAAGATCGAATAGTTCAGTTAGGAGGGATCTACAGTGATCACCTAGTCCAACTGCAGTAGGTAATACAGCAGTTTAATGGGAGTTTTCTGGCAAAGATTTCTGAGCATATGAATTCTGCAGAATTAGAGCTGCTTTCTATTTCACTCTCAAGGAAGTAGGTTTGAAAAAGAATGTATTTTACGATGACTTGAGATTTATAATGTGTTTGTGCTTTGGAAGCTGATAGACTCATTAGTGATGATGAATATATTAGTGGTTGGCACCCTTCAAACTATGTAGATGCATTGGTGCATATCTGAGATAAACTAGACACGTTGGATGTTCCTGCTGATCTGCCTTCAGTGCAGTCAAACCTCAGCCCGCTCGGGGATACCGTTACCACTGCAGGCGTGCAGGAATGGTTCTTTGTTGTTACTGAGAAGGCTCATTGAAGCCCTAATAAAGGGCTGCTTATAAATTACAGACAAAAATACTGAATTATTACCTTGACTGTACTGTAGAATGATATATTTGGGTTTTCTTCATTGTCTACAAAGGCAGACTGGTCGATAGATAGTCAGTGCTGAAATGCATTTTTATTCTTCCTACGTGCACTTTACATACCTGTACCTGTGCCAGTGCCAGCAGGCTTGACTGCTGCACCGTCTTGTGCTGCTTCCCAGGTTTCCACAGTTAGATGTTGAAGTCTTGACACTTCCAGACAGGCAGCAGGCATGGTTATTTGGTGAATCTTGGCCTGCAAGGATATTGATTCCTATCTTCTTCCATCCAGCGTCACACTTTGTGTGAAAACTTACTTTGTTGTTTTCATTCGGGATGGGCAGACTCTCAGTAACACCATGCTGTTTGTTCAACTTGTTACTCTTTTTGCTTTTGTGTAATTTTTTTACAACATTAATGTAGTTAAAGTTAAATTACGATTTTCTGAATGTTTGGAAAAAATTCTTCCTCTGTATTCAACAAGAAAGATAGATTATTTATTTTTTTTTTTAACTAATGCAGTTATTCAGCAGAGATTTTTTTCTTTTAACTTGACATTCATCTAGTTTAATTAAGGAAAAATATCTCTTTTAAGATTACAGAAGTATTAGAGAAAGTAAAGCAAGAAACAGAGGAGAAAGGAAGCAGTATGACTGATGGTGGTAAGTATGTTTTTGCTTCAAACCAAAAACTCTTTTTCTTAGTGACAGGTACATAATTTATACTTGATTAAAGAAAAATAAAACAAGAGCAATTATAAGGAGCAATATGATGCAGCAGCAGCATCATAATAGTAGGAAGTGAGGGATTAGAAACATTATTTAATAACTCTTCACAGGTAGAGATAACCCTTTGTTGAAGGTGTCTTGTGTTCTCTACCAAACCTCAAGTCAGGTATGGCGATGAGGCTTTCAGCTGAGCAAAACACATAATTGAAAAACCTGTCTTAATGCTGATGCAAATCTTTATGAAGATCTTAGATGTCAAGAAAAGAGCAAAATTATCATTGCCTATTTCTGTCTTTATAATGTTTTGCATATTAAAAATGATGTATCTACAATCATGTCTTTAGAGTAGAACGCCCTTTTGTTCATTCAGCTCTTCAATTTTAAGGAGTGAAGTATAGAAAACAATGCTTTTGTGTTGAGTAGCTGTCAGAGTTCCACTGTTTATCTTTTTTTTTGAACAGCTCCTCTAGTGAAGATTAAACAGGCCTTGACAAAATTGAAGCAAGAAACCATTCAGATGGACATACAGATTGGTGTGATGGAACACACATTACTCCAGTCAAAGCTGAAAGAGAAGTCCAATATGACTAGAGATATGCATGCAACAATGATTCCAGAAGCCCCAGTAGGGGCCTATTAAAATTATTTGGACCTGACTTGGTTTGCCCAAAATACAGTTTTCTACCATTTGCTTTTCTGTGAGTTCAGAGGTTTTGTTTTTGTTGGGGGGGGGGGGGATTATGTTTTTTTCTTGTTCCTTTTTAATAAGATGCTTGTTGTGCACTTTTTAAAGCGGTAACATTCACACTTTGGACTCAGTGTGGAGCCATGTTTATTTTTGTGCTGTAAAGATTTACTGCAGATCTCTTCCAGATATACAAATAAATTCTTATTAATGAAGATGTCTCTACTTCATTGGAGAATTAACATTGTAGTGTGGAAGTCTATAGAGTGATACTGACAGCCTGCAATCTTGATACTCTGCAGTGCTGAAAGGAAATTACTTGCAAAGGACTTGAAAGGAATGCTAAATGTCTATTACTGCCATTTACACAGATTTAGTGTAAAGTATTTAATTGATGAAATTAAAATAATACATCATTGCCTTTTCTAAAAGGCTGGGTCAAAATTGATATCAGCTGCAATGCTGTCTTTAACAGAAGCAATGATATCAAAATCTATATAAGACCAAAGAAGGTGAAAAGTACTCTTTGGAAATTACTGTAGCTTTCTAATTTATTTCCATGTGTCATTACTGTTTCAGAATCACTTTATATTAGCATTGGGTCAAATGCTACTTTTTTATTAATAGTATGTAGTAGAGCTCCGTGGACATAATTTGGATTATTCTTGGTTTTTGTTCTTTTGTCAGAACACGTAATTTTGAACTCTGTGAAGGAAAAATGTTGCCAAATCTAGTTGAGTAATATGGAACGAGAAGGAAAATGTAGGAGGAAGGGGTTGGAAATGTTATGGCAATAGGGGAGCTCGCTTTGTCTTAGTAAAGGTGTAGGTAGGGAGTGATTCTAGATGTTATTGGTAATGAGGGAGGATGGAACAAAGAAATAATCTTATTAAAGTACTAGTACATCCTTTTGGTTCCAGTTGTTCATAAGCCATGGACAATATTTGTGAAATTCCAGTGATATTAAAATCCTCCCCTAACTTTCATAAGCAATTCCCTTCATCTTACAATTAATTTCTCTCACTTGAAGGTGAGCAGTATTCTGCAGAATCAGTGGATCAGTTCTGTGCCTGAAAGTCAAGATACTTGACACAGTCAGTACCATGAGCCAGTTCGAGTTTGTTATGCCTGAGTATTTCATTTACCAAAAAGAAAAAGCCCTTAACCCATTAGATTTTAATAAGTGAAAAGCTAAATGTAAATGTCAGCTATTATAATTTACCTGTGCAAGCAACTGCTGAAAATCTCCATGAATCACATTGGAAACCGGTTTCCAACTTTCTGCTGCCTACCTATATCCTCCCACATTCAGCTGAAATTAGAAAAGTTATTATTCATGTTCCCTTTGTTAGGAGGTGTTGCTACTGCGTATTTACTTTTAGCAGTGGGTTTAGTTAAACTTAAGCTAAAGCAAAACCTCTTCAGCATGGCCTGCAAAGCAGCTCTCTGACGCTTTTGGATTGCAAATGTTGTGCTGTGTAAGTGCTGTTTATGTAAATACTTTCCCCAAAAAACTCCTCCTTCATGCTAATATAACAAACACAATTAATCAAAACCCTTCCCTTATGAACTGAGCACTCTGTTAGAAGTGAATCTGTTGAGACAGGCATGGCCAAAAACCCTCTAATGTGACAGAAAAATCTCCGGAAGAAAAGCTAACCGCCTTTATGCCACGGTAATTCTGAAATAGCATGCTAATTATCTGTAATTGATCTACATTATTTTTAATGGTACTGTCTGGAACTGCATTAATCTAAGTAGGACACTTCTGTTGTTGTCTCAGGAGTGATACATGGCCTTTACTTGTCATCTGGCAAAGAGTGGCATTTGTCCCTTTAGACAGTAAAAGCACTTGACCCTGCTTTGAAAACAGTCTTACTGATCCAGCAAGTGGCCACTCCACCTTCCTTAAAAGCATGAGGAAAGCAGTGAGGCCTGAAAGGCCCTTCTAAAAAAGCAATGATCTGTGTAATTACTCCACTGCTGAATCAATGCAGGAAGCAGAAGCCACATTAAAATTAAATCACTTGAATCACATTACTTCCTACATTGCTCATTATCTAACGCAGTGTCAGAACTGAAGAGCAGCAAAATAAGGTGTCCCTAAGTTAGTAGGATGCATGTGAAGCTGTGCTATAAAAGAGTCTCTCTTTTGAAGAATATTTAGGGCAGAAGGACTATTTGTAAGAGTTAACAGCTCTCCTCTTCAAAGGTCTCTTTAACATTTTCAGTCCTCTGAAACACATCAGCATGGAGGCATCATGGTGTCACTGTCACATGTCATGTAGAAGCCAAAGAGAAGCTAGCTGTGGACAGATCCAGAAGTCATGCAGAGGGACAAAAAAGGAACTTCATTTGCTGACTGGTCAGAGAAGTCGTGAGGACTGCAATAGTTCCATCTTGTACGTGGCCCCAGGAAGAGCTGACACTTGGCTGTTAGAAGTGAGTTGTTGAGGAAGGCTCATCAGTAGCCAGCTCAACTCTCTTGCATGTACCCACCAGAGCTCCAGGAGAGTAACACTAGCAGCATATTACTTCTTAGAGTTTCTGCAGCTTTGAAATCCCTCTGAACCTCATAATATGACTCAACGTCTTATTTCCCAGAGCTATCTTATGTCTAGGCTAGGATGTAAGTGCTCTGGAAATTGGAAGTGCTGGAAATTGGAAGTAGACTTAGTGCTTGGTACCCTATTAGAGGTGCTGTTTACAGGCCATTTAGGATGTCTGAGAGTGATGGTACATGCATTACCATCTTACTTTAATAAATATAGTATCCCACTCCCCATTCTCTTCTAATGTCAGCAAATAGCATAAATTGAGTATTATGTGCTGTGCTGGTGGAAAGTGCAAAGGGCTGGATTTTTACCTCTTAATCCAATTCTCTCATAGAGGACCTCGGTGTTGGCAATTTAATATTGAAATTGCAAGAGTTTAATAGTGGCTTTCAGTCTTATGCTGAGAATTCAGTGTTTCAGCGATGAGACAATCATTTGAACTTGCACCAGGCAGTGCTGTTCGGGAGGGTGAATGAGAAGTTCATGAGAGTTTGAGAAACCACTCCCAAGTTAGAAACAACTCCTGGATCTGGTCAAAATATTCCCACTCCTGTCTGCTGGTGGCGTTAAAGGCCTTCCCCTCTTCCCCCACCCGAAAGAGAGAAAAGTCAGGGAAAATTCTTCCTTGAAAAGGAAAACAAATGTCCACCTACTATTAAACTTTGCCCCTTTTTTTGAAGTACAGCTCTACTGTGCACTACGACATACAAAAAAATCCCTGTATTGCTAATTGTAAGTTACAATAAGAGCAATTAAGTCATCTCTGCATGACCTATAAAAAAGACTAGGCATAAATGAAGAGCCTGTATGTGAACGTTTCCAGCTTCTGCGCTCTTTGAGTTTTGCATCCCAATTTTGCAGCCTGGGCTTCTCTCCAAGTTTGACAAATGTTAATTAAAAAAAGAAGGAATTAGTGTGATGCTGTGTCTTGTCACGCTGGCTCCCTGCCTGCTGGGGGAATGTCAATGCTGCTCTGTGCCCGCACAGGGCAGCTGCACGTGCAAGGCGCACACTCCTGCCTGCCCCTCGGCTGGGACCAGCGCAGACCTGGGCAGCATATCAACATGCCTGTGAAAACCCTGCCCTAGTTCCTGCAGCGGCAGGGCAGTCACTGCTTTCCACTTCCTTGTTGATGAGTTAATGTTTGAGGAAATGGCTGGGTGGCTGCTGACAAGGGCTTGCAATAAAACTTGGGAGAAGTTCTTTGGTACCTGTGAGGCTAAGTAAACACAGGATATGATTACTGTTTTGCATCTGTACTCTTTATAGGTGGGGAGTTTCCACAGAAGTCTTTGAGATAGCAAAGGTTATTTTTGCCTGCCGTTTCCTCCTTCCGATGTATTTCTTCATTCAGCAGTTGCCATTAGCAGGGCTTTCTCTGGTATTAGCTAATGCTCAGCTATTGCTCCAGGGCTTGGTGTTGCTGGAAATGTCTGTCTTTCAGCCTCCTAGTAAGAGCCCTACCATTTTGCAATGATTCCCACGCAACACTGGAATGAGCAGTGTTAAGAGCTTTTTATTAAGAGAAGTAACAATTTGAATAATGCTAGTCTTTCACTTACTGCCTAGTTTTACTCTGTTCTTTTTCATTCCTTTCTTAGTAGTTAAGAATGGTTGTATCTCAGTACTCCCAGAAGTGGCTGAGACATGCCAGTTCACTCACGTCTCAGCTACCTGTTGCAAAAATCAACAAAGGTGAATATTTTAAGGTCAGAAGGAGAGAGTAATTATTTCTAATAATATTCCTCTTGATGATTTACTAATTGCAATTGTTCATTCAAAAATACTGTCCTGTTTCTGTGGCTTTCAAGGGTGACAATACTTCAAGTGACATATTAGTGTTATTCAGTAGTAACACAAAGAATTAAATTGGCATGCCCGGGATCAAAAGTTTCCCATCCCTCCTCTGGTTTTAGGGCAGAAGTTTCTCATTTTGTCTTGGTAGGGGAGCTCTTGTAAGGTTTTAGAGGGTTGTCTCTATTCTTCTCTTGGCATTGCTGGCCCATGAGCATATTATCTCTTTTCAAAGAATCCATTTGTGAAAGAATACAAGCCAGTAGTCAGATCAAGGGAGACAGGCTGTTTGTGAAGTTTCTCTGGAAACTAGAGCCAAAAAATTGTGCAGAAGGTTTCAAGAGGTTTGTCAGCATCTGTAGATCATTTCCATTGTTACAGGAAGTGCATAATTTCATAGAATGATGGCAGGAAGGATTTCTGCTTAGTTTGACAAATGCTATCTAACAACAGTAAAAACAATGCAAACTCTGTGATCTTAAAGTGTATCACTCATTGATTTTGTACTGATCTGTCCAGCAGCCATTTCTTTACAGCCTTCTGTGGAGTGCCCATATTATAAGCTCAAGTATAACATTCATGAAGATTTTCATCTTCAGCTATATTGACACTAAAGAATAAAAAGTCTTGTTCTGAGAAGACTTTTCTTGGGACAGAAAGGTATATTCTAGGTGTGGCAGGTTTGGAGTTTTTTTGCTGTAAGTACTCTAGTACACTGACTTTTCTGTTTGAGTAAGAGAATACTTTATACTATCTTTGGGTTTGGGAGAACTCTATTGAAAAAAGAATTGCAGGTAACTGTGTTAGAGAAGATAAAAGTTATTGAAAGTCAGTTTAATTTTCTCTCAGTTGTGAACAGGATTGATACACAGGTAACAAATTTAAATGGATAGAATGAAAAAGCTTCCTTTAAAAGGTCTTCCATATTATCATTGCTTCAATACAGAAAACATGCCTTCACATAGTTACGTTCCATTTGTTGCTTCTAGTTACTCTTCATCCCTCTGAAGTGCACACTGTGCTCCTCTGTGATGCTTTCCCTGTGAAAAATTGGAAGTTTAACAACATGACCTGAATGTAACTGATGCTGTCAGTCTGTCTGAGCTTCTGCTAACCCGGGTGGAAGTGACGTGGTGTCTCTGTAGGGTGCTATGTGTAAGCAGCCACTGCTGACATCGATTCAGTGTGGGTGTCAAAAGGAGATGAGAAGCAGGAAGGTGCCCCTGCCTATCCTGCCACAGAAACCTCAGCTGCTCTACAGAGTATTTACGAAAACCCTGTAGAAGGCTGGTCAGACTGCATTTGCTAATACAGCAACATACAGCAGGAGGGTGAACACCATGGTGCTTGTCACTCTTCTGCTAAAAGCAGCTAATCAAAACTCAGTATCTCATTGATTGCACTAATCATGGGGAGGAGAAAGTGGTGATGAAGCCAGGTGGTAACTTCTGTGCCCAGACAAAAAGCAGAAAATAAAACACAGAAGCTGTTCACAAATTCAAGTCTTCTCCGGGTAGACTTGCTCTCTTGGCTTGTTCTTGGGGTCAGACTAAATGTTGTTCTGAGTCTGGATTGGTTTTTCTACCTCACCTGTGGTTTTTAGATCTTCACCACCTCTCTCTTCATATGCCTAAATCCTCAGAACTCTGGATGGATCTGCTTATCTCTTTGTCTGGAGGACAGACATTTTTATGTTGCATCTTTCAAAATCCCTTATATTTCAACCACCTGCTTCTGCAAAAATCTTCCTTTTTGTCTGCACCATGAAGAGCTGCACTGATAATGCAGAGTTTCAAAACACCTTAACTTGACCTTTATCAGCATGAGGTTTGGCTAGAAAGAGGGAAGCTTTCATCTGTGAAAAAAGTTGTTTTGTCCAGTGGTGGAAGAAAAAGAGAAATACAAGAAGATGTGGCCACAGAATGTAGCCTTTAGAAAGCTGTAATATTCCCTGCAGAACCCAGATTTTTACCCTGTGGCCACATACTGTGGGGTGTCTCTGAACACCCGAATTTGCCGTTCCTGACTTTAGCAGAGTGACAACAATAAAAGCTTCAGTTTAGCAATGAAAAGGACCCATGGCATACAGAAAGATCTGTCACTGCACAACAGTAACTGAGTCTGCATCTAAGATGAACCGTGGCATTTATTTTGTAGTTACTTGGAATACAAAATACCAGTTTATCAGTGAAGGACCTTCTGACAAGCAGAAGATAAAGCTTTACTGTGATGAAGAAAATGCAACCATGTTAAAGGGTTAGGCAGTCTTTATGACTATTCTATATTTCGTCCCAGAAAATGCTGGTACCTCCTTTTCACTGTGACTTAAGTGTGGTAGCTCCATTATAGAGATCCTGATCTTTAAACCGTGCTTTGGCAAATGTATCCTTTGTGGTGCTTGTGTGATCGATTCTGCTTTACTCAGTGCCATGATTGTTTACAACACACCACAGTCTTCCACTGGGTGAAGACACATTACAGACAATGGTGCCAGTGCTGATCTGTTCTTATTGGCCATCTGAAAACAAAAGCCAGACAAAAAGGCATCTGTTTTCAGCGGCTGGGCAGGTTAGTACTGGAAGTCACTTCTTGGTGCTTTTCACCCTATGTTGGAATACAGCTGCCAGCACTCAGGGGCCCCCTTCATTCAGGCTCACCTTCCTAGAAGAACTGCGGTGGACTCTCTTTGAGGCTAATTCTAGCACTGACCTGCCTTTCCCGAAACTGTTCAGGCAAATTTTCACACTTAGTCATTGGAGTCCTACAAATGGTGTATACAGTTAAAACAGCCAAGCGTGTCAAAATGAGTCATGTTTTCAAGTGACAATTGCTATTCTGAGTGACTGTTTTGCACTACTCTTACCAGGACACCCAGAAACCAGCAGTGCTTAAGCTTTCTTTGCTTATCTCCATTCCCACCACATGACCAGCGTGGGCAGTTACGTCACTAGTATCGCTGAGCCACACCTTGCTCTTACCCAGAAATCATACTCCCGGGTGTACATGTCACCCTGTGAAGAGGGAGTGACTGTGGGTAGCTGTGAGAAGTTTCAGGCACAGAAGGGCATTGCTTTCAGTGGTCAGCCTGACTTGCAGACCGTACACCCAGTGCCTTGGCCTTGGAGAAAGCTGAAAATGGAACTGAAACCCTACAGGCATCTGCAACAGTCCCAGCCTGCAGAGGGAAGAAAGGCAAGGGTAGGGACATGGAAATTGTGTTTACTTCCATGGACAGACTCTGGAAGACAAAAGCTGGTGAACATGAGGAAGCAATTGGATGTACCCATGCAGAGAAACAATCCCAGAGAAGAAATGGTAAGGCTGCAGCATCATTAGCTGGAGGAGGCTCTTTCTGTGATGCAAAGCGGCAGAAGGGAGCTGCAGTTGCAGAGAAAGCCAGAGAGGAAGCAAAAACATTGGAGCAAGTCTATTTGCTGTGAGAGTGACCAAGCAAGAGAAAAGCACACTTGATAGGAAAAATATGCAGCTTGTTTACAGGAAGAGGTAAAAAAGTGCTATTCAGGGTTGGGAGGACAGACTGATAAGAAAATGGAGTTTGCTACAGCCTTAATATAAACTTACATAAGTCTCAGGACATTCCCACCTGCCTATGTGCACAAACAAACAAACAAACCTGTTTACCAGACCTACCTTTGGTGTCCAAAAGCCTCAAGAAGAAATAAGGAGAAATAAGGAAATAAGGAGAGGAGAAAAAACAGGGGAGTCAAAAGGTTAGGTGAGGACAGAGTCTAAGCCACTTCAGAAACAGATACACAGGCAAAGGAAATATAAACGGAAGGAGAAGAGGAAGGGGGGAGGAGGAGAAAGGCAGAGGCCAGTGAGCTGAGTATGCAGGAACAGTGATGGTTTTCACATAGACCTCCTTTGTTAGCAGCTCTTCCAGTTCTGGTCTCTGAATAGCTGGAACTGTTCCCACTTATGCAGGGAGATATTACATTATCTGCTGCAGCCACAAAGAAACAGTTAAGCGCAGTGTAAACTCTTGCAGGACTACAAGCAAAGGCCTACTTGTAACAGCTACAAGCTTTGTTTGCCTACAGTCTTGAGGAGAAAGGGTACAAAAATTCTTGGAGTAATGCTTTCCAGGGCATTATATGTTTTGCCTCTTGCTTTTTTTTTTCTTTGTCTTTGGAGATGAGTTGCATTTAACTGCTGTTAGTTGGTAGATAAGGATTTAATTCTTTAATGTTGTATGTTCAGTATAATTTTTTAAAGTAATAAGGAAATTTCAAACAAAACTAAAGCTGTTTTACAGGTTTTTTTCAGTTCACCAGTGGAGTTCCTGTTGAGCACTTCCTTTTTTTTCCTGTTTGCAAGTTGAAATTTGGTTGCAAAGAGCAAAACCCACAATTATCACTTCAGGAAGGTTTAAAAGCAGTTACAGTGAGAGCCATAAGCTAAATTTAAAGTTGCTTCATATAACTTAGAAAATAACTTCATCCTGGTTTCTTCTTTGTCCCTACTCCAAACTGAAGACTTGTGATGACAAGCTGGTTGAAAATACTCATGTGTAACCAAATTCAGGTGGAAAAATGCCCACATGAAGAGGCCAAAGTGCCATACTTGAAAAGCCAATTGCAGAGTTCCAGCTAGGGTTCAGCTGGAGTGCTGCCTGCATCCCTGGCATCCTGCCTCAGAGCCACAGACCAACCATATGTCTCTGTGCTCTGGGCCTGGGCCAGTCTGCCTGGGAAGACTCCTGACTCCACAGAGATCCACCAAACTGGAGATGGCAGTGCCTCGTGGACTGCCTACACTGGCTCTGGAAGCCTTGAAAACCCCAGCTCCAAGAGCCACTTGGCTGTACAGGTGTGTGTTGGGATGAAGCCTGTCCAGAGATGCAGCACTTTGCTGCAGTTGGAGAAAGGAAAACCAAACACACGGCCCTGGGACTTCAGCTTTGCTGCTGACTTAAGCTGATCTAACGAGAAGCTGCTGCTGTGTGTTCAGCTGCCCATTTTGTTCCCATCTCCACACTTCACTTCCTTCCCCACACGGGTTGCCAATACACAGCAGTGTGATGAGCAGGAACAGCTCACAGATCAGGCTGATCGACTGATCAACAGATCAGCTGATCTGGTAGGAGCCCCCTCTGCCCACCCACCCCATGCAGTTGGCTCAGCCCCTTGGGAAGAGACAGAATGAGAAACAGATGAAAGAAAGACAGTGGAGAATTTTTTGTTGGCAATCCACAGTTACACCAGCTTGCACTGGTGGTCTGACTGAAGCCTGCGAGGCCAGAGTCTATGATTCTCCATGAGCCATTATTGGCTCCTACCAGTACTGAAGAGCTTCACCATACAGGCAGGCAAACAGCACATAATAACTGAAACACTCTGCTAATTATTCCAGTACTTAGTTTTTCTTATATTTGAATATAATCTTGAGGGGTCATGTCAGATAAATGGTTAAATGTTCCCACCTCCACCTCCCAAAAGCTTTTAGTTTCAAGACAGAATTGATTCCTTGCCCCCTGCTCCCTTCCGGAGTCTCTTGAATATAACAATGGAAGACCTTCAAGGCTAAAATAAACACTGGGCAAAAGAATGGCAGAATGCCAGCCACTTTATCTCATAGTATGAGATTAATAAGGATCTTTTATGATATTATTACCCTTTTATACTCATTTTGGTCTTTTCCCTGTTGCCTTGGAACATCTCCTTCGTCATTCATTGGTTTTATTCTTAATAAATAGCATTACAATGAAGCACAGGCTAGGCTGAGGCTCGTGCATATAACCATATAAGAAGTCAGAGCAATCACATTCACCCACATACTTTTCAGTGTAATATCTGTTGTCTTCAGTGGAAGTTGCACCTCCTCTCTCTCTCTATCTCTGCATTGTGGGCTCTAATATATGCAGAAAACAGGAGCTCAGAGAGTCTGAGCTAAAAAAGATTGGAGGCTGAGGAAGTATGAAAGTAAGAACTACCATATACGTCTGCCCTCATTCCCAGGCACCCACATCTGGGCACTGTCATTATAGAATGTGGGGCTAGATTGTTTTGAGGGCACACCCAGCACAGACAGTTTCTTGTATTCTACAGCACCTGAATTTGGCTCCAGGAAGTGGCAAGAATTAAAACCTGAATCTTGTCGAGTTTTTGCCATCAATTGAAGCTTTGTGATTAGCAAACTACACACTATCACATATATTGTGTACTCACTGAGGAAACATTCCTTAGTCAGTTCTGTCTCCCCGTTCAAGCAGCTTCATGTGCTATTCATAATGCTGTATAGAAATGGCATACATGACATTACGTGCACATAAAAATTCTCTAAAAAAATTGGACACTTGCTAATCTTGCAGGGACATTGTGCTAAAAGTGGTGTATCCATCCAAAGAAAACCAAATTCCATTTCATGCAAGCTTATCAAGAAAACATACACAATATGCAACCATTTCACAGCTGCCAAAAGAGATCAGTCTAATTTCTTTTTTTAGCTGGAGGGAGAAATTTAACCAGGCAAAGCTGTTGGAAGCCAAGAAGACTATTAAAAAAAAAAAAAAAAGAAGTAGAAATAGAAACCATCCATGATTTCATCCAAAGGTAGAGGAGTTTGTCAGTGAAATGCAAGCACTAGACCAACTGAAATAGTTGTGACATTAATGTGGCTGCACATGAGGCATGTCAGTTAGTGATTTCATTGATGGGTTGTTTGTAATCCTGGGAACTAGACCTACAGAAAACGTTTTATGCAGTTCTGTTTTTGGTATTCCCCTGTCCTTATCTTTCCCATCCTCCCTCCTCTCCCTATCAGCCCTCCCCCATGCAACAACTGCTTGCATGCCAACAATCTATTTCTTTGTGCCTATGCAAATACCAAGAGATCCAAGCATGTCTCATGGAATTTCAGGCTGTCATCTGTTCACATGTACTGGGTAGTCAACAACTTACACTGGACGAACATTCTCCTCACACAGCTTTCATTTTCTTAAAAACATCTCAGGAATTGCTATGAATTGTTTAATTGTTTTAAATTAGTACCAAGAGAAGTTCTCCCCCTCACTTTCCCAACCGCCCCCAGCCTGTGTGCCATTAGAAAACCATTCAGCCCAAGGAGAGGCCAGATGTCAAAATAATTCGGAAAAAACTACTATTTGAACTGTGGGTAGGGTGGATGGATTATCCTGCCCTGTTGGAGAACGAGAGCTGCTAAACCAATTAGGGGAAGAATAAAGCTGAGAGACTTGGGGTTGTTCAGCCTAGAGAAGGCTCCAGGGAGACCTTGTAGCAGCCTCCCAGTGCCTAAGGGGGCCTGCAAGAGAGATGGAGAGAGACTTTTGCAAGGGCAGGTAGTGACAGGACAACAGGGAATGACTTGAAACTGAAAGAGGGGAGGTTTACATTAGGTATTAGGAGGGAATTATTTACTGTGGGAGTGGTGAGATACTGAAACATGTTACCCAGAGAAGCTGTGCGTGCCCCATCCCTGGAAGTGTTCAAAGCCAGGTTGGATGGGGTTTTGAGCAACCTGATCTAGTGAAAGGTTTTCCAACCCACACCAGGGGGCTTGGAACTATATGATCTTTAAGGTCCTTTCCAAGCCAAACCATTCTATGATTCTTAGGGCTGCATAGTCCTTGCCCGGGCTCTGCTAGGAAGCCAAGTGGAGAGGGCACAGGCTCCTCCTGGGGATGGCATGTGAGTTGTCACATGAAAGGTGGCTCCAGGAGACTTTGATCTTCAGAGATATACCTAGGAATCAAAACTTTTCTGCACTCTGGGAGAGGGTAGTTGACTTACTCCAGCAATAAGTGATCCATGTCCAGCTTTGGATCCCCATGCAAGTAGCCCTTACAGACACTATGGGGCTTTGCTTACATTTTTCTATGTCTGTGGTGCAGTCACTCTTTGGGCCCACATGGCTTCCAGCCACATAATTAACCTCTTGGGACCTCAGTCACTGCCTCTGAATAGAGTGATATGTCCCTAGCTAGGTATTCCTCAGATGAAAGGAGTGGTATTATAATTACTACAGTACCATCGTGCTGCAAATGGGCTGCCTGTGCTTGGTTACCTACCACAGATTTAATCCATGAGCATAACAGTCTTCTCTTTGTGTTTTCACAGCCTGCCTCTTCAGAGGAAGACCTTTTGTTTCCAACCAGGCTGATAAAGGGGTTTTAGCTTTATTTTCTCAGAGGGAAGCTTATGTGATTGTGCTGTCTGTCATCTGTCTACTCCGATAAGTTTTTAACTGCCACAGCCAATTATAATTATTTCCAAAGAAAAAAATCGCCAGAGGCAGACATCTCCATGATAATTATATTTCTATGGATTTAGTGAAAGACAGAAGCAGAGTGGGCTGGGGCTAGGAAGGAGGAGGGAGAGGACAGAGCACAAGACCACACTGAGAGCGTGCCATGTCAAGGAAATCTGGGAGGCCTCAGCTGATCCTCAGCCCATTCTGGCTGAAGGCAGGCAGGCAGGCAGGCACTCTACAAGCACTGGAGAGTCAGTCGGCAGGGGCGTCTCCCCAAACATCTCACAAGATGTACCGTCTCTTGCCTATGGGTGTTATTTCTCAGGGGATCTGCGGCTGCTGCCGTGCAGAGGGAGAGCAGGGAGCAGGCATACGCCTCCTTTCTGCCGGCTGTGATGGGGGAAGAAGGTTTAGTTGTGGTGGTGCAGGCAGGGGCTCTGTTTTGCCCTGGGCCCGTATTTGCAGGCTGCAAAACCTGGATGGTGGCTGGGCTGGGCTGGTAGGTGCCCCCAGGGAGGATGGATGGGCCAAGAGCAAGGCATGGCCAGCGTATGCTCTGTGTTGTAACTAATTGAACATAATGGGTACATTGTTAACAAAGGCTTGTGATGTGTGGGACAGTGTGTTCTCTGTGCCAGTACACCAATGAAAGCTGCTAAGGCCAGGTTTGTAAATACATTTCGGTGACTGAACAAAGATACCTAAACATAGGTAGAGCCTAATTCTTTCTGACATCAAAAGGGACTCTGACTTGCACTGCATGGGAAGTCATGTCTTAAACAGCTTTAAAGCTAGGAACATTTCTTCTTAAATATTTTAGAAGAATTGATCCCGTCTCTGAGCGAATCTTGACTGAAATGAGAGGTTTCTGGAACCCTTGAGAACTGAGTAGAAAATTGCAGTTGTTGCTTAACTGAACCATTCCCCGGAATGACACATAGTGTTTCACTATTACAGGACTTTCTTGGAAGGAGCAAAATGCCTCGAGTGAAAGCAGATCACCGTCTTCACCGCCTAAATACCATAACATATAATTTCTTTAGGCTTGTCGATAACCTGATCCAGTTCTCCAGGCATTTCATTTACACAGAGGACGGCTGGAGGTAACCCCCAAGACAGCTGCTCTACCTGGCTGTCTCAGCTGTGGCCTGCAGTGGGTGTTCAGTGACCTCGAAGGTAAATCTTCTGAGTTCAGGAGCCCTCAAGGAAGGAGAGGGGTTTGCATGCTGGGGTTTCAATTGCCACCAAGTCACTAATGCCAGTAAGTTACCTGATGAATCCCAGCAGCTACAGCAGCAGGTGAAAAAAGGAAATGCAAAAAAAAAGCATTCAAATACTCAACAGGAAAAGAAACCAAGAAAGGGAGGGGGGAGCATGAAAGAAGAATTGTTTTTCTAAAATGGTTTGTTTTGAAATGGAGGACAAATGACTGCATTTTAGCCCAGTCAAACTGTGAAAGGTTAACACTTTTTCAGAGCATTGCTTTATTTTTGTCTAGGTGTCCAGCAACTATTACTCAAAGTTAATTCAGGCTTTGGCCCCTGAGAACTTATTTAATGTGCTAGTGCTTAGAAGTCCATTAATATTTATAAATACCACTTGAATTCCATTTTTACTTCCTTCCCAGGCAGGAGCACTCATAAGAAGATAATATTGTTCCTTTTTTTTCCTCCTTCTTTTTTTTTTTTTTTGGTATGTGTTTTTGTTTGTTTGTTTGTTTTCATTTTTTGTTGTTTGGTTGGTTTTTGGGGGGGGTGTTTTTTCTTTGGTTTGGTTTGGGTTTTTTCTCTTTGTTGTTGTTGTTGTTTAGAACTATTGTAAATTCAGGGTTGAGCCTGTTCTAAAAATGTCATATTCTATAGAGCTGTGATGTATAGTTTTGGTAGCCTGCCTGTGCCCCCAGGAAGGGCTAAGAGTTAGATCTTAGGCCTGGAAAAATGGAGATGGCGTCTATTCTCAGCTCTGCCACTGGCTAATTATGCAACCTTAGTCAGTTCATTTAACCTTGGCATGACTAGGTTTCCAGATCAAAAGCCAAAGAGATAAAAGGGCTCCTTTGTGAATGCTTCCTGGTGCTTGAGGGAGAGCAAGGTATTTACTACCCATGAAGTTGCTGCCCTGTGACTTCTGGGTATGGGTGGTTCCTGTGAGTTTTTCCATACAAATTGTCGAGTGAATCCAGGAACACAGATGGAGGTCTGGCCACTGCATTTCTTGCTGAGGGAGACAGCCCTCACAGTTGGTTTGACAAATCACAGCTACAGACACCCTTTGCTTTAGGCACTCAGGCTTTTATGTCACTCTTCAGCAGTTTCCTGCCAGCCACAGCAGTCACTGCCTCCTGTACATTGGGTTGTGTATGTGATTCATGCCTGTCACAGCCTCACTTGCTGACCCCAGAGTGATCAATGGCACTCCGAAGAGCAGTAAACCAGTATGAAATGGTAGATCAGTGCCTAGAAGGGGTAATAAAATAGCTGCCTAATTTAAAGACCAAAACTGTGCCTTGGAAGTCATAAATAAGAGACTGACTCAGGCACAGTTTTCAAAATATATGACCTCTCACTTTTGGAGCACTTGGACTTAATCCATGTGTCAGAGTTGTGCTTTTCACAGCTTCTGAGGTATGTTTCTGTATGAGCTTCTACAGCACGTACGCACCGGGTGAAGAGAGACATTGCTGGGCAAAACAAGAGGGGAATGGTCACAGTGACGTTAGGAAATGGAGAAGAGCACACAGCTCTTCTATTTCACCAGGGTTTGCTTTGTGTTCCTGGTTCGGAAAGGAAAGCAGAGTTGCCCGACCTTTGTCTCAGTGGGCACCTGAACTGCCTTGCGCTGCACAATCCTGCTGCCTGAAACCACCAGCAAGCAGGGGCATTGCAGATCTTTCTCAGCAGCAGAAGGCTGAGCACTACAAGACAAAGTACTTGCAGATGGACACCTCGCTGGATGGCACAGCTATTCCCATCAAAATCAGGGAAACTGCATGCACAGAGAGTTATCTTTCAGGGATTTGTGAAAGCCAGTTCAGTAGTACAGGAGGCAGCACCCGAGAGAGCAGCGCTCTCCCACGCGAGACTCCTGGCCGGATGAAATTTCCCATGCGCGCTGTCTTGCTTTTAGGCCAGTGTGGGTGTGCTACTGTTACCTTAGCAACAGGGACAAATGCGTGCTGCAGCTGTAGCCTTCTCCTCTTTGCAGTGGGAGGAGAGCATCCCCAGTTTTCTTAAAGAAAACATGCTGTGCAGCTCCCCACAAAGGGGACCCCAATGCCTGTGGCTATCAACACGGCACTGCTCAGTCTGGGCATAGATGCATGCGCTACAGCTGACGCAGACATGTCTTCCCTGCTACCCGCTGCTCCAGCTCGTTTCTTCTGGCCTCCAGAGAACATCATCTGAGTCAGTCTGGCAGGAGCAGGATCAGCAGCTCTGTGCCAGCCCCCTCCATCATTTCTGGAGTCAGATGGCTCCCACTGCTCAAGGCTTTTTACTAAACTTGAATGGCTGTGGATGTCTGAGTGCTTTATAAGTACCTGGAGAAAACAAACACAGCAGTCAAGGCATCGGTATCCATTAATCACTTACAGGGAAGAATCTAAAAGTATGGAGTCTCAGGAAGCAGAGGTGTGTGTGTGTGGGGGGAAGAACCAGCCAAGACAATATTAACGTTGCAGCTAAAAAACTCCATAAATGTAGTAATCCCACGAGACATAAAAAGCATGGAAATTCAGTTCCTCACAGAATTTTGATTCTGCCATGGCTTTTGTCCTCTGTTGAACTTCGGGACTTGTAAAAACATCATGTCTATCTATAGACAGATATATACTTATCAGTCCTTTTTCAAAGCTTCACCAATATGTTGGTGAAAAGCTTCACAAATATTCACAAAGCTTCACAAAGCTTCACATATGTTCTTCACCTAAGAACAAAGTATGCAATTAGGGTGCAAGTATTCATAGAGCCAAAATTTTGAGATATTAAAAAGAAAGGTCCTACAGAGGGTTACTCCTGGAGAAAAAAGTTCATTGCTGAAATAGTCAAATGTGTGTATTACAGCAGACGTAGAAATAGAGAAATGGAGCATTTATCCTCGCTTTTAACTGTCAACAGATCACTTACAGAGTCGCCAGTGTTTTTTGTGGTGTCTTTACGTAGAGAGTATCACTACAGCCAGAAGGAAACGTGCCCCTGGCAAGGGCTGGTTTTCCACACGCTTTTGGCGAGGAGGAGGAACGCCTCCGCTCTTCTCGCCGGGATTATTCACTAGAGCACCGTCAGCTGACTGCCGAGCAGTGGCTCGGGAAACCACAGCGCTCCCTCCCGCCCCTGCCCCGCGGGGACACAGCCCTGCCTGCCCCCCGGCAAGCGGGGACGGGGGGCTTTAAGCCCCTCAAGGCGTTTTATCCTTCACAAAATAAAGGGCTCGACATCGGTGCGGCGATCGGGGAGTCGCCCTGTCAGCGCTTCCCCCGCCGCTGGACGCGGCGCCTTGCCCTGGCAGCCGCGGCCGCCTCAGAGCAGCCATTTTATCCGCCCCTCTGCCCTGGGCGTGCGGGAACGCCGGGCCCCGGAGATCGCGCGGGTGTGGAATACACGTCCTGACAATTACTTAAAAAAAAAAAAAAAAAAAAAAAAACAAAACAAAAAAACACGAGAAAAAAAACCCACAACCAAAACGAAAACAAGGGCTCTACTGCAGCCTTCCCGCGGCCTACAACAGCTCCGCCGACAGCAGCAGCAGCAAGAGGAGGAGGAGGAGGAAAGCGGAGCTGTCCGTGGAGCTGCCCCGCCCCGCGCGCCCCCGCGCCAGCAGCCAATCAGCGCCGGGAGCGCGCCCCCTCCGCCCCCGCGCGGCCCGCCCGCTGCGGCGCCGCTCCGAGCCCGTCGGTCCGGCCCGGCCGCGCTCCCGCCGCCGCCCCGCCATGTGGCTGCTGGCCGCCTCCGTGCTGCTCGGCGCCCTGCGCGCAGGTGAGACACACACCGCCGCGCTCCCTCCCTGCCTTCTCCCCCGCTTCCTTCCCTCCCCGGCCCCTCCGGCTGCGGTCGCGGCAGCCGCCCCGAGACGCCTCCCTTGCGCCCCCGGCTCCGGCCGGTCCCGGCGCAGGCGCCCCGGCGGTGTCCGCGGCGGTGTCCGCGGCGGGGCCCCGGGGGTGCGAGGCAAAGGCTGAGCCTTCCCCGTTGCCCGGGGGAAGGGGCGGGGCGGGTGGCGGTGGCTGGGGAGCCGGTCCCGGGCCGAGCGGAGCTGCCGCCACCCGTCGCGGTGCCGCCGCCGCTCCGTCCGCCCGGCGCGGGGACTCGCGGGGCCCCTGCGCGGAGCTCCCGCTGTCCCTGGCGGCCGCAGCAGCGTGTGGGGCCGCGGGAGCGCAGCGGGAGCTCGCCGTGCCTCGGGACGGAGCGGGGACACAGACGCTGCCATCCAGCCCCCCCGCCTTAGCGCTTCCCTCTCCCTCCCCGGGCCGGGGATGCCGGGCAGAGGAGGGACCCCGTGCGCGGAGCTCTCTGCTCCTCGCCTGCCTTCGCACGAGGGCAGCGCAGCTCAGTGTGCTTTCCTGAAACAGTCCAGCTGGTCGCGGGCTGCACAGGGTCAGTGGTTGACGACGTGTCTTGGTCTTAGAAAAAGTTCGCGTGCCGTCGATGTGCAGTTGACACCGCACCATCTTAACTGCTTCTCTGCCTTGAGAAGAAACTCGGTGCGGGGATGGAGGGTTAAAAAAGTAGCGGCACTTTGACCGAGGTGCGGGTGCTAGGGGCTTGTGCTTCTGTCGGTAAGCAGCACATCTAAATCTGCCTGTTTAAAGCTTGTATCTGTGTTTAAAGCTCGTATGTATGCCTGGCATCCTGAGTTGGCAGTAGACGGGCTGAAGAGGTTTGTAGTCAGTGAGAACTGCAAGTGCTCATCAGGTGACCAGACAGAGCCAATTTTGTGAACCCTGTGCAGCATTTCCCATTTGACACGGCATATATTACTTGAAACGGCCTTTCTGTGTCAGCTTCACAATTGCACATTTTTCAGAAGCCCCAGACTGCTTAATGTAAGGCTCTGAAACTCTCACCTTAATGTGATGCCTCTGAACTGATAAACGGGGAGAAAACTGGATGCTAAGAGCCCGCCCAATAGTCCACTGCCCGCGGGATTTGGGAACTATTGCCAGAGATGTTCTGTTAGCTTCCTCTTACCGCAAGAAGACTATTGGAACCTGATAGTGGAAGTACCATCTGCAGCAAGCCGTGAGGTTCCCTTTGGTGCGAGAGCAGTCGCGTTCGCAGGGGGCAGAACCCGCACGGACGGGTCTGTTTCCCGCTGGAGCCTGCGCCTCATTCCCGCAGCACTGGGCTGTGGAGCAGCTCACACCGGCACTTCTACACTGGCTGCAGGCAAAACAGGCCGGCTTTCGTGGGTGGACTACACGCCAGCAGACCGGTGGAATCAGGAATTTACAGTTCACTGCCGCTCTGCTGTAATACTAGGGAGAACATTTTAATCAATTCGTTTCTGTTTCCTTCAAGATGGTTGCTTTTTGTTTGCCTTGGTAAATATTTGGAAGTACAGTCCCTTTCCTTTACTTTAAAAATCAGCTTTCTCAGTGAAATGAAGCCAGGGGTGAACAAATTCTTCCTGGGAAATGTAAATGTACTGACTCTGAAGGAGAAAAAAACCCCAAACTTTTATCTTGAGGTAGTAGGAAACATATGTGAAGTTCACGAAGAACCCTTTAAGCTTTTAATTGTGTACACGTGGTTTTTTTTAGGGCATAGATTGAGGTTTGGGTATAGTTTCCCCTTGTTCTGCTTTTGTTACTTTCGTTGTTTGAGGTACAGTTTAAAAATGCAACACTGTGAGTAAGCCAGAGAATAATTCTTCCTTCCTTCCTTCCTTCGTTGCAAGGCACTGTCATGCATAATACATACAGAGCCAGTTTGTTATAAGCTTTTGATATTCAGTAGTAATACAGCAACCCGTGTGAGAATAGTAAAACAATATTTTGAAGATGAATGCTTTTAAAATTTGATCTGAGACTCCTGCTTTGAAAAAAAAGAACTATGGCAAATAGTGACACAACTCTTATTGATTTTATTTTTTCTCCTTTCTCCCCTTCCCCAAATTAAGTTTAATCATCATCAAATACATATGACAAATCTGAGCTGGTTTTATACATGGGAATAGCAGTAGTTCTCTGAGGTCCCTGGAACTTTGCCAGTGTGTAAGTCTCTGTGCTTACAGTATTAGGGCTTGTGGTCTTGTTTTACATACTTTTTCCCATATTTCTTTTTATCAGATGAATGTGGTAAATCATTTTGGATTATTAATGTCTATGGAACTTTAGGGAGCAATTACTAATAAGAAAGCTATTAAACTATGTTATGATTTCTCCCAAAGAAGTAAAAATATAGAAAAGAAAACATTAAAAGCCTCTCATTGTTACACATTCTCCATTTTCAATTCTGCTGTGTATACACTTGAAAAATAATAATTACATAATTACTTAGTGTAATTATAGTGTAATTATCTGATTTAATGTATGGTATTGTGAGTGCACCTTCTCCATTGGAAAGGAAAAGAGAGAGAATTTGCAAGAAATGATCTAAAGCTGTGGGAATTTGGCTCCACCTTCAGAGATAAGAAGGAACAAATGATCAAACCCTTCTTGACGAAGCTACCCTGCCTGCCTTCTCTCAGAAGTATAAAAGTAGACTTTTTAAAGCTGTGTGCTCAGGAGCAGAAATTTGAACATCAATGGCACAACTTGTGGTTAATAAAACCAGGCCCTCATGCAGTATTTCTGCATATGGCATTTTGGGGGAAGTGTCCAAGTAAGTGGCACCCAAATTTTTACGACTTTTATTTTAAATTTATGATAGGTTATGGTATCTGTACATTAAATGGATGTGAGAATGGCTAAGTCTGTGCAGAGGAGTAGAATTATAATAATGCCCTTTTTTTCCTTCTTTTGTTACTCCTTGAAAGCATGGTTCTCTTTTTGTGGTTTCATGGGGGAGTTTGTTTTGTTTTCCCAAGTCACTGTTGTAATTATTTCTAATTTATTCTCATGTGTATTAAGAAATAATTCTGAATGTGTCATTCTCATTTTTCTTTATAGGTTCTGCCCAGTTAATCCTCACTGGAACAGACATTGTTGAAAAAAATGACTGTAACGAAACTGTCATTTTACCTTGTTATGTGACTAATCTAAGGGAGAACAATGAAAATGTCATGTTTGTTACATGGAAAAAAGAAAAAAAGGTAATTTTTTCTTTTCGTGGAGGAACAAAGGAGTTTTATAAAGACCCATCGTTTTTATCAGCAAAATTGGTATCTCAGGCGGATTTAACCAAGGGTGTGGCCTCTCTGGTGCTTAGCACTGCACAAGCAACTGTTGGAAATTACAGTTGTGAAGTAACAGAATCAAACAGTGAAGGAGAAACACGAATGGAACTTAGACAGAGCTCAGGTGAGTTGCCTACTATTCTTTTAGAACCTGTTGGGATGCAACACAAGCAAAACCTTAAGGGAAGGAGAAAAACAGTGACCACCTCAATGTATTCCTTTGAATTGAAAATACAAAAAATGTAGCATCCAGGCCTTCTAACTTGAAAACTGATAAGAGTTACGTTGGTTTAAGTTACAGGGGAGTGCTTCTGTGGGAAAGATCTGTAATAATGTCTGAGGATGATTTGTCTGCTACAGGAAAATCTGTGCTTTCCCACGTCGTCTTAGATTATACAGTTGTTGATATGCTCAACACCCTCATGTTATTGCATTACGTACTGAAACATATTCCTGTTATCTTCATAATACTGAAATGTGTACGTTCATTATGGTGCCTGCAGAGATCTTTTCTTTGAAGAGTTACTTCTTGCAATCTTTTCTCTTTGCTGGGAAATTACAGGTAGAACTAATAGAAATTCTGTGTAAGAGCTCTAAGACTTGATCTGAAGTTATGTAGGTTTCCAGTGAAGTTGAAAATGCAACTACTAGGTGGTGATGTGTTACGGTTTTCCAGGATTAAATGTCATCTTCAGAAGATGATGTTTAAAGTGATGTTAAAATTAATGCAATTCAGTAAATGAATTTCTCATCCACTGACCATTTGCTCTGGCATCTCAGTTGTTGAATAATGGGTTCTGCTGTACATGTGTTGTCTGTCAAGTGCTCTGCATAAGTGACAGAGCACATTTCTCTGTGTGCACTGTGTACCTGTTTACAAGGAGGCTTGCTTCTTGCTTCTGGAGAGGTTTTCAGAAGCACCACATGTTGTTGCATCTGTGTAGCACATGCTGCCTTACCCATGTACTCTGGAATTGTCCTGGGATGGTTTCGTTATTACTTTTTGCATTTCACGTTAAAATCTTTATGAAGTGCAGAGAGATGTCCTGCTCCAGTCATTTGTGTAATTCTCAGTTGGGTCTAGTTATTCAGTTAGGCATATTCACTGCAAAGCAAATGTGATCCTGAAATGGATTGAGAGGGGTACAGGCACTGAAAGTGAAGATGCTACAAAATCATTTGTTTCTTAGAGCACTGCGAAAACAGGAGAAGAGGTCTACACAGTTCCGTTCCTTCTCTTACAGCTTATTCAGCCTTTTTTGGCTGTTTTTGCCGTTCATTGTTAAACTCTGGAAGAGGAAACAAGGCTTGAGAATGCAGTAGGATCGAGTTCCATTTGTGAATTTTATTTTTGCTGTGTTTACAATTTTGAAATTGGTATAAAGACAACAAAGCTGGAAACTGATGTAACTTTTCTGATTTCATTTTCTAGTTGTCAGTTGCGGCGAGGAAAATACAACACCAAAGGAAGCAGGTGGTTGGTGAATAATTCATAGTTTCAAGGTCACATTAGATTTGAGAGTATATGCTAGAAAATGTAAAACCTAATCTTATGTTTAAGAGTTTAGTTGCAGGTAGCACAGTCGCTCTCTCTTGTCATTCTTCTGCACAGTTCTCTCTTGCTTTTTTCTCCTCAGTGCTCTAGAGAAACTCTTGAGACAAGGTAATAGAAGGAAGTGTAGCAAGTGAGTTTTGAAAAGGGTTAGTGAATAATGGAAATCCTGTACCAGTCTTCGCTCTGTCATTTCTGAGCAATGAATTCATGCTGTCACTACTATCATGTTCCAGTTGATGCTTTTACAAAGGTAGCCTTACAAGAGCCAACCATTCTTCATTCTCACTCCAGAGAATTCCTGGACTCACCTAAGAATTGGGTAGCAGAGTGAGCAAGATTTCTGTGCAAGTGCTGTGGTCTTTGTGCACAGTCTTTCCTGATCAGGACAGCAACTGTCAAGTTTCCCCCCTTTTCTTTTCTTTTCCACTCTTCATCTTCTCTTTTATCTTTTCTTTTTGTCTTCTCCTCTTCCTGCTCTCCTTTTTCTCTTCTCCTCTTTTCTTCCTTCTCTTCCTCCCCTGTTTCCTTTCCCCTCTTCTCTTTACTTTTCTTTCACCTCAGTCTGGAAGTTGCTCTCATGGCATTGGAACTGACTTGCTTATATTGGCTCTGAAAATACTACTTTTTGCCAGGAGTTTAGTTTATTGCTATGGAGCATCACAGTAAGGGAAATATCTTACCAGGAAAATGTGCTCAGCTGTTCCTCTTATTTGCATGTTGCATGTATGTGCAATATTGCAAGAATTTCTCTACAGTAAGTTTTTTTAGAGTCTAAGACTGGACCATACGTAGTTGTGTGTTGCTGGCTGAAGTCCTAGCAGATACCAGGCTTTGTGGCTGCTCTTCTTCTGCTTGTAATACCTGGTAGTGCCATCTGGAAATGCTACAGAGGAAGTGAAGTTGGTGCTGAGTCTCTGCTTGCAGATCCTTTTTTTAGTTAGTTATTCTCAGTTGCATCGAACAGCATCTCTGGGATTTGGCTTATCTAGAGAATGGCAACAGTTCAGTATTTGCTTTTTTGGAAATGCAAATGAAGCTGAAAGCCTTCTTTTAAACTATTCAATAAATTAACTTTGTTTTGGTGGTTAGGAAGTTGGCCGATATTCTTCCTGTTTCTTTGCCTTCAGTCTATTTTGTGCTTGTCTTGTATTTCTGCTGCATCCACAATATCTTCTTCTGTGACTCTTGAGGGAGGCGGGGAGGGAGGGGAAAGAGGGGAATTTAGGAGCTGAAAACCTGTCCTCAGAGTACTCAGATGGTATTGAAAGTTATAAAGTACTGCTACTTAAGTCCATGTTTCTGGAGCTACAGATACAGCTTTTATATATGGAGAGAAAGTGCAATGAATATGTATCTTAATAAAGATTAGAAATTTCTTTGGAAGCAAATGTGCAGGCATGTATGGTGGCAAGTATAATGTGAGAAATGGAGAGTTGGGCTTCCACTGAGTGAGTCTAAATGAAGATACGAGCAGAGATGCAAGAATTAACTACATTTTCTAGTTCAGTGGAGATATTTTCAGAATTTTATGGTGGAAGGTGGCTTACAAGGTCTTACAGCACAACTGACTGAACAGCCTAAGGCATCCAAAATGCAGGCGGAAAAAAGACTAAATGGATGATGTTGGGAAGACCTAAAATTAACAAAGCAGTGTTTCCCTCTCACTTAGGTTAACTCCTGTATTCCTTATCATACACCTGGAATTCTTCAGGAGTTACAGCAGTTGACAGTAGAGTAGAATAGCTGAGGAAGTATCAAATTGGATTTCTCATATTTTCACTACTTAGCCTAAATACACTGTTTTTCTGATCAACAGTGCTCTTGGTAGTTCCACAAGCTCACTAGCCAGAAATTAACACCAACATATCCTGCTCCAGTGGAGGTTAAGACCTCCAGTTTGGAGAATGTTAAGGTAACTGGAAATACTGAAAAAGTAGGTTGTCACACACATGATCAGGGAGAAGGCTACATAGGTAGAGGTCATAGCCTTCTTAGCCTATTATAACTCTTAATGCTAACTTACATATAATAGTGAGCAATCTAGGGCATAACCTAAAAGGAACAATAAATTCAAGGCTAATAACCTCATGTTTTTTTTCTCTTCCCAACATTTCTCTTTGTTTGTTCTCTAGGATCATGGTTCCTCATTGTGGAAAGGGCCATCATCATATCATTGCTGTGCATAGTTATTATTTTGTGTGCGGCTCAGCTCATTGTCATTGGTAAGTATCGGCTCTTCAGTTCTTTGCCGTTATTGACTTGTCCTGAAATCACTTGCATGCACACAGGCATCTGTGTAAAATGGAAGATGGTGGTCACATCTGAAAGATGTGTGGTGGAATCGATGCAGATAATACTCAGGGAGGTGGTGTGTGTTTACCCCTAAGCAGTGAGGTCTGGGCCGCACTGCTCATTTGCTTGGAGGCCAGGGCTTGCTTTCTGGGGTCTGTGTTTAGAGCTCATCTGCCATGTGATGTTTTTGCTGCCAGGACTGTATCATTTGCAAAATGATGTGCTTTTTCTGCAGGTATATAATTTTTGTGGGATGTAATTGATAATGGGCACTGTCGTTGGGTAGAAAAAGAAACTCTTCTTCACAGTTGGTTCACCATGACTTTGCTGTAAAATTAGAAACAAAAATGTTTCATTTTGTGGTCATAAAATCAATATGATAGAAGGGTGGTTCTGTCGTCTCAATGTAAAATTGTTCATTTGTCTCTTAGCAGTGGCTGAGCTATAATTTAACACCAACATCTGTGATTTTGTTAAATGTTTTTAGAGGCAATACAATCATTCACCAGTGTCAGACATCCTTGGGTGCTCTTTATGCAGTGGTGACCAAGTGCTGTGCAGTGTAGAGTGTGCTTTGTCCTGGCCTTTCAGATGGATCCCTGTGATGCAGTTTGCTACATCAATCTTTGAGATTTTTCAGGCTTTCTCAGTTTGTAGACTTCTAAAAAATTTTAAAAAAACAAACAAAAACACCCCTCCCAAAAGAAAAACAAACAAAAAAAACCCCAGACAATTGTGCTAAGAGTCAAGTCCATAAGAAATGGAAAATCATGCTCAGAGTGACTTGCAGTAATCAGATATGTATTCAACCATCTATATATAATTTCCTATATTATGTTTTCATGAACTTCTGGAAGTGGTATGTGACTCTTCAAAGGTTCATCTATGGTCAGAGGTTGAAAAGTAATACAGTTTTTTAAAAATTATTTTATTTCCAGGGTGTTAGATTAATTTTTCTTTATGGCTTAGGAGTCTCTGATGTGTTCAGGAATTGTCATTGCTTCGTGTTCATAGCAGAACTTCAATATTTTTGGGAAAGTAATAATTTCATGGAGAAGCACTGTCATTTTATAGGAGTAATTTGAGTGTGCTTGGATGTTTTTGCACCTGGGCAATTTATTGAAAGGTCTTTGACCTCTGTGGGGAAAAGAGTTTTGATACTTCTGACTTAATTGTTGGGATTTTTTGGTTTGTTTAGGAGGATTTTTTTCCTTTAATTTGCACCCTTTTAGAAAAACTGTGAATCTGTCAATGCTACTGTATACCTTTAAATAGCTTGTTAAATTGGGCATGATTTTTCTGTGTAACACTTGGGAATGTATGGTTTTTTCAGTTTGTGGGTTGTGGGAGTTGTGTTGATTTGTTTGAGGTGGGGGTTTTGGGGGTTTTTGTTTACAGGATTGGCTTTTAGGATTTAAGTTCCACTGGGGACAGAGGTGATATGTCTGAGCTCACACAGAGTCACGAGAAAGGGAATGAAACCTGGATTTCATGAATTCCTGTGTGACACTCCACCTGAGTAACAAATTCACTGTAACATTTAAAAATCAGTAGGGCATCTACCTGAATCAACCTGTGCCATGTCACAGAAATACATTAACATATCACCTGAATTGTATGGAAGGAGAAATTTAAGAATTTGACCAGAACACCAATGCCAGGTTTCATTTTCCTGAGTAAACCACATTTACCATATCAAGGAATGAAAGCAGATTAAATATTGGGAATGTATATAGTTTTAACTTTTAGGAGCTTGAGTTTCTTTGCTTAGGAATGGTTCTGATTGTTTTCCTTTCTGTCTCCTTTTTTTTTTTTTTTTTTTTTTTTTTTTTTTTATTTTAAGTATTAAAGTGTGAAATGGAATCTCAGAGGAGAGTGTGCATTATAGTACCAATTGTCATCTTTATAGCTGTAGCTGGTGTAGGCACTGCTCTTTTTTTCCAAGGTAAGTAACAAAAATTACTTTCTTAATTTAAGGGGAAAAGAGCACAAAAGAATCTATTCCATGCTGTAGTATGGAAGTTAGTACCACCTATTAATTGCCATCTACTAATTTTTAAATAAAAAAATATATATAGACTATAAGAGAAACAGCTTTGGGGTTGTAAGGCCCTGAAGTGATCTTAGGAAGATAAAGACTGAATTTATTTATGTTTTCTATCCTACTGCCTTGGGTGAATAGTAGGGACTAGAGTGACTTTTGGTGGTTTAGTGGGATTTTTTCTGAACCCTCGAAACTTGATGTTGCTAATGATTTATGTTTGTTACTTTGTACTTTATTCAGATCAACAGTTTCTGTTTTACTAATTGGCAAATAAATTTTTGTAGATGGCTACACTGCACAGAATCAAGCTGGTCTTGGCCTAATTGTGGTCCCTGCTGTGATTTTGGTACCATTTCAATACTTCATGTTTGGAATTGGTGAGTGTTTATTTATTCCTTAACACGTGGATGCAAAAAATTGATCTCTTCCCCCACCCCAACCTACAGAATATTTTGAGTTTTATAAATAAGTGCTACAATAGCATCCTGCATTCCTGACGTTTCTCAAATCTCAAAACAAAATGTTCAGCTGGTTTGGTTGGCTGAGTTGCTTCAGGGGAGAAGTGTAAGTTACCCACTTGAAGAATGAGGTTTAGGGTAGCACATTTGAGGGATTTCTGCTCTTCCTTCCTGGGTCTAGGGATTGGGTTGAATAACTGTCTCTCAGAATGTTTGTTTCATTTTTTTCTAATTGTGGTTTGTTTATCATTTTATTTATATGTACATAATTTTTAGGTGTGTGTATACCTACAAGAGCCCTGCCTTGCAGTGACTTGTGAATTTTGTTATGACATTGACTGGCTAAGCTTAGAATTTAGAAGAGTCTGATTCCTAGCTTTATGTGAATTACCTACCTTTTGTGTCTCTGTAGCTAAACTTGAAAAACTACAGTTTTGTCTTTCTTTTTTCCCAGTTTTTGACAGTCTACCTCAAACAACACTGGCTCTGATAGGTTTGAAAATTCTTGGTTATATAATTGCCGTGGTTGGCTTTGCACTGTGTGTCCCAGGTAAGCACTTTGTCTTCTATGGAAGTGGCTTTTTACTTTTGTTTATACCTCATGTTTCTTTATTTCTAACTGTAAAAAGCTGTGAAAGTAGCTTTTGTAAATGTAGTTTAGGACTACTGTGTTAATGCTTTTATCTGGTGAAAGAAGAATAGCCCAAAGGCAGTATTACGTATACCTTTTTCATGACTGCATTCTAGGAGCAGTTGCTTTATGAAAAATAAAATTTAATTATTTTAATTTTACATATCGGTGCCTTGAAGGTCAGTGTTGGTTCCAGGTGACTATTATTATTATTCGTGCTAAGGCTTAGGATATTTAGAAACAACTAGAGTCATAATAATTTTCTCATGTTCAGTGAGTAAATCAGAAATCCCTTGTTAATCTCTGCTTGTTTGCAACTGAGTCCATGAATATTTCAGTGAATACCACTGAAACACATTAAGAAGGTAAATGTAGAGGCAGTAAACTTGGAAGTGTTCTTGGACTGTTTTAAGTCTATTTCTGGCTGGCATTCTGTTTCATCACTGAAAAACAGTCACTGTAGTAAAGGAACTAACTAAACACCACACACAGTGATGTGCCTCATTCCTGCCTCTGACCCTTCCTTTACCTCCTCCCTGCCTTCCCCTGCACCCACCAGAGAACCCCACAGCAGAGAAAAGGGTGAATTTAGGACTAGGCATCCTTGGCAGTATATTTAGTAGTAGAGTATATGTATACTTGTGTTCCTTGTAGGTGCTTTATGCTCCTGATTTATTGTTTCTTAGAGACATCCTTTATTTTATTAATTTATTTGGTTGGGGATTTAAGACCTATTTTTCCTTGAAATGCTTTTTAAAGGTTTGTGTAATCTGAGTGGAGTGATAGACCTTTCAGTGGGGTTATGATTTAAGTTTTATGCTTATTGCTTAGTATTTACAGAAGTATTTGTAAGGGGCACTGAAGTGTTGTAAGATGTAGTAGTAAAATAAACTGATAGGAGATTTCTGGTAGAGCATTAATGCTCTAGAGTAACACAAAATGGAGGATGTTTTTATTACCTTCTCAAAGAAAAACTTCCCTGTTTTTTCAGGGCGGTCTCTTCCCAGGTCATACATGGTTGATGTTACCTGTCTTTCTGGAAGTTTAGCTCAGTCTCCCTTAAGCATCAGTAGAAACTGCTCATCCTGGGTTGAGCTCGCAGATAGCTGCAATGACTTTTAAGTCCCTCGAAAGGAGGATCAGAGAGAGAACAAGGAATTTCAGTAGTGAAGTATGGTTAAACTGTAATAGCCTCTTCCTGTTCTGGTATCCCTGTAAATATGGAGCATTCCTGTTTTCTGTGGTTGATTTGCCTCAGAACTAGCCACATATTCTGCACCCTTCTTCCCTTTTTTTATCCTGTTTTTTCGATAGCAGTATTGTATTCTGTGATCTGATGCAATTACAGTTCAAAACAATTGGCATTGAAGATGTAAAGTTTAAACTTAAAATACAGTTAATGAAGAAATGTTGTCAATTGCAGTGAACGATGGTAGAATACCAAAACTAGTAGAACAGTACATGTAAGTAAAATAAATCAATAAATGCCTCTGTATCACCAAAGAATGTATACAGAAAAAGATGCAGTAGTAGTTCTGGGATAGCTTTGAAAGAGAAATTAATCCCATCTGCTTTTATCAGGCTTATTTATTTTAATAAGTTATGTCCGAAAATAAACGTTTGTGCTTTTACTTGTGCCTGATGATACAGTTGCTTTTATTGTGTTTTAAACAGCCTGTCCTCCATTACATGCGTCTGTTCTGATTGCTGGCTTTGCTATTATGGCTACTGCAAGTTTGCTTAGTCTGGTTTACGTGTTTATTATGGGTAAGTAGCACCTAATGTTCTGCTTTTTTTCCTTTTTTTAAGTAGATGTATTTTATTTGAGCATGAGGTGTGATTTCACAATCTCATAGTTTTAAAAATTACTGAAGAGTTGTCTGTATGTGTTGGCTCTGTTTCACAGAGACTGTAGGGAATCTTGAGTAAAGAAATCTGCAGTTGATTGTCATGAACTGTTTTGAGATAACACAGCCAGGTTTCTTGAGTAAGAGTGTTTCAGCTGTAGGAGGGATGTTGCTGTTAAAGTTCTGCATTTACACAGTTGGGTTGCTGAAGCTTAGAATGTAGACAGCAAAAGGATATTAAGGATTTCATGGAGTGGGTTTGGGATGGCTTATCAAAATACGGATTTAAAGAAGCAGAATCTGCCTGCTGGTATTCACTGGTAATCGGTGTGTTAAAGTAAGAGCAATTTCAATGCACACCTTTCATTTTTAGTGAATCGTGGGTTTACTTAGGCTTAATTTTAAAACCAGGAGAAAAGAATAGCAAGGCTTTGTTTCAGAAACTAATCTGGTCTGTTCATCAGATCTCGAAAAAGGTGAGAGATTTAAAGATCTGCTAAATAAGCAACAAACAGCAACGCTATGTGGTTGGAATGCTGGCACAACACAGCATAACATTATGTGGACTCCACAGCTTGGGTGGGAGAGCAGAGGGACATTATTTGTGCCAAGCTGTGCGTGAAGGCTCTTCAAACAGCTTGTTAGCTTGGACACAGAGGATACATCGCTTCCCCAGTCTGCACTGAACTGTGCAGGCTTCCAGGTTTAGTGTGTGCACACCATATGTGGGCATGACCAGAAATAATGGACCCTGAGACAGGGAGGATTTCCAGTAAAGAAGGAATTAAGACAGCATTCCTAATATTTGATATCCAGGATAGATGATAATGAATCAAAAATGTGACAGAGCTGAGGCAAGCCTTTTAATAACAACAATAAAAGTATTTTTTATTGACTTTAATCTACTTGTATATGACTTAAATACTGTGTGCTGCTATGTAAATGTTGCATTTGTGGTTTGATTATGCTGGCTGAAGAAGTCAAATGTGACTTGGGGTAGACCAGCACACCAAAATAAGCACAGTGAATAGTGTGTAGCGTAATTCATCTTTAGAGCTGAGTGCATGAGTGAAACAATTTGCAGACTGCGTGTGATAAGATTATTCAGTTCGTAAACAGAGGAGTGCTTAGAGCATTTAGGAATTTGCAGATCATCAACTTAAGTCCTTTTGGGTAGGGGAAGCTTGAATTTTGTGTGTTGCTACTCTGTTGCAAGTTTTATCTGTAGATAATACCTTTTCCCAGATAACAAGTGACAGAATGAGAGGAAATGGCTTCAAGTTGCATTAGCAAATGTTTAGATTAGATATTAGGAAAAATTTCTTCATTGAAAGGGTGGTCAAGCATTGGAAGAGGCTTGCCCAGGGGCATGGTGAAATCAGTGTTACTGGAAGTGTTCAAAAACTGTCTAGTTGTGGCACTTGAGGACATGGTTTAGTGGTGAAGGTAGCAGTGTTAGGTGAATGGTGGGGCTTGATATTCTTGGAGATCTTTTTCCAACCTTAGCAAGTCTATGAATCTGTGTTTTTATTTGGTTGATCGTGAAATTTATTCATCTGCCTGGTCACTTTTTTGTAATTATTTTAGGTTCCAGAATGAAAGATCATCCTCGTCCAGGGGTAAGCTTAAAATTAATAAATTTGGGGTGACTAGATGGCACAGGGGCTTGTAGTGAGATACTGAACCTTTCTTCACTAGTTCGAATTCAGACCAGGTTGGTAGCAAGCAAAAGTTCTGGCTGTGTAACAGATGTCTAATGTTGAGTGAGTTGGTCTTCATTGTCCCTATTGAGTGTGTCTGTAGTACTGTACTTGCCACCCTTACCTGGTGGCTACTCCGACTGTTGTGCCCAAATGGAGTTTCCATTGCTGTCACTAAAAGGTGGTGGATGTCAAGGGCATTCTTTTACAATGCACTTTTTCATCTGTATTTCTAAA
The DNA here is from genome assembly GCF_022539395.1 of Myiozetetes cayanensis. Lineage (NCBI taxonomy): Eukaryota > Metazoa > Chordata > Aves > Passeriformes > Tyrannidae > Myiozetetes > Myiozetetes cayanensis. The sequence goes on from NW_026087742.1 coordinate 17,321,275, forward strand.
GACCTGCTCACCTTCTTGAAAAGCTTTTTCATTAAGGTGAGTGCAAAACATCCAGGTGGCTTGTAAGAAAGACTTAGGAGGTTTTTTTACTGTGGTCTTGTACATCAAAACTCTCTGAAAAACTCTGTGATATTCCCTTTTAATTCCTGGCTGTTGGATAGTATAGCCTTGACCTTCTTTCTGATTTTCCTATAATGCCCCTTAATTTGATGAGGCCTTCTGAAAACAGAGTTCTGTCTTTAGGTAACACAGAACAAATCAAAAACACCTTGTTTTTTTTAAAGAGGGTATTTCAGACAGGTGTTTTGAATTCTAGAGTAATAATTTCCACAACAGCAATTTTCATAGACTTAGGCAGTGCTTTCGAGTGACTCATGAATGTGAACTGCCTGATTTCTGGCATTTTTGCACAAGCAAGTAAAGAGGCACAACAGTAAAATACCAGTAAAATTTCCTTGTAGCAGGGGAACATCTCTTGGGTGGCAGCCATTGTTTGAGGCACCTTTCCAGGTCTCCAGTCTACAGCCTGAGACCCAGCTGTTAGAGAAAGATGGTTTCCAAAAATGGGACGTGAGAGCTGACTGCAGTTAGGACAAGAGATTTTTAATTTTTTATTTCCTTTGCCTTTTCTCATCTGTTGTCATTTTAAGGAGTAGCATTTCAGAGGAATGAACTTCACTTAAGGAAGGAGTATAAATGCACAGAGTTTAAAAAAAAAAAAAAAAGAAAAAGAGGTTCAGAAAGGTAATTATGTTATAAAAATGACCTGAGACATTAAAGATATCTTTCATTCAACATGCAGTCTTGTCTGTATCTAACATCCTTGTGTCTACTTATACAACGGAAGTAAACAGAGCAAGAGATTTTTTCCTTAACTTAGTATTATTTTTAAATAAACTTTGAAATAGAAGCCAGCAAGCAAAATAGCATCCTTTGATGAGGACTCTGTTCTCTTTGTGAGCTGTTCTCCTCACAAGGTGGTTTTACGTTGCAGCAAGGATTTGAGAAATAAACAAATAGCCACAGTAAGGTAGTAGGGAACATCGTGTTCGTCTCTGAACTGGAGACAGGAATGAAAGCAAAAGAAATTTTGAAAGCTTAGAGGTCTCTTGGAAACCTCAGCCACTAAAAATACGTTTTTTGTGGCTGCTGTTAGTGGAGGATTAGATACAAATGAATTCAGGTGACATAATTTGTGTCCATGAAGGCACAGGCCTCATGGAAAGACTTAGTGGAAATTGAAGTGTGTTAATATGTTGCTTGTTTCCACCAAGGGCTGTTCAGCATATATTGCTGTGCTTTGAGACAGTAAATAGGTGTGAAGGAATTCTGGAAATAACACTTTGATTCTGTGTAATCTAAAGACTATGGAAAATTTAATATTGGTGAAGGGCTTCACTTTGACACTGGGGCAAACTTACAAAATGGTTGTTGAGATTTCCTTGAGTCAGAGGTGGGAAAAGCTGTGTGTTTTGAAATCTGCCATCTTAACCAAGTACTGATTTATTTTTTTTTTTTTAGCTTTTCTGTAATTGCGTGTGTTGTTTCTGATGATTGTCCTCCAGACTAAATTCATAACTGTCGCATATTTCTTTTTGAGGAGATTCCACTTGACTGCTTGGCTACTAATTCTTTTTCTTTTTAGTCCTGCTGCTTTGTTACTAACCATTGATCAAGTGGCACAAATAATCAGTTAGGTGTTGGAGCTTAAAAGTAGTAACTGCATGCCTTCTGCTGCCACCTAGGGGTATTTCATCTGAGCCAACAGTAAAAGTGGGGGAAAACCTGGAGAATGCAGCTATTGATTGATTTAAATCTTTTTCAGAACTCCAGTCATTAATTTGATTAACGTTAAGCTTTCTTCGTTTTTGTAGAATCACTACTTACTGTATATGTCAATTAGAGTAATTTAACTGTGGCGAGCCAAAAATAAACATGAAGGCTTTTTATACATATATATATTTTTAAATGTTTTGCAGAAAGCTGTAGAAGAACCACTAAATGGTAGGTGATATTCAAGGCTTATCTTCTAATTAAGGGATTAATGTTGGAAAAAGGCTGAACAATAAGTGTAGTTCCCAGTAGAATAGCACTGAAAAGGCAGATCAGTGTGTCAATGTATGTAGCTCTGTGAGTCATAAGAGTTTGATCTCCTCAAGGAAGTTAGGGCAGATCCAGTCTCCTTGCTTTATGCTACTTTCCTTGCTAGCCAGTGGCGTTGTTTGACTGTTGTAGGACAAATCTAATATTTTAGGATATTTGACCCACCCTCTGTGCTTTGCAAAACGTTCAGCTTTTAAGAGAGAAACAAGGATGGGGTCTTGATATTAATTCTTCAAAAACATTTGTTTAGGTGAAATACTTCTGATTATCCTTGCCACCCTATTCTTCCCATAGTTCTTTGGGTTGGGGGAAATTCTGCCATGGTGTTGGGAAACTCTGTTAGTACTTAAGGTGAGGGAAAGTTACAGTGAGAAAGGGATGCCTCTAAAATTCTATTTTTCTTTTTTTTTTTCCTTTGCTATTATAATCACTAGTTGGCATGCTGAGTAGTTGCAAGTTCTAACCTGAATTTTAGAATTAATCTGAATGTTAATTATGAAGCATTTCTTGCTGAATCATTACTAATCCATTTGCTTGGTTTTTAAAGATGCAAAAGGAGTGATGTTAGAATGATGGTAAGTCCCAGTATATCTCCAGATATCTATTTAATTTAATGTGTATTGGAGGATGTTTACAGTTACCCAGTGCTAATATGATGAAACTTGGAGGGCAGGTTTCAGGGCAGCTGCTGTTCTTAATTCAAATTATATTTAATTGAAAAGAAAGAGAATTTACCTTCTGTAATATGCATGGCAGGAATGTATATTCCTAAACAATGAAGAGGATGAGTCAGTGAGAGAACTATTTAATAGTATGTTTGTGATCGCCCATGGAAATTCACTAGAAAGTGGTTTAAAAGTAACTTTCTCTCACTTTCCCCCTCTTTAGATGCCACTTTATTTCTCTTGGTTTCATTAGATTGCTTGTATTCCAATCAGATTTCACTTAATTTATTATTATTTCAAATGCTCTCATTGAAGAGCTTTAGTTTTAGGTTAGATGCTAACATTTGAAAATCAAAACGGTTTTATTGATCGTTTTCTATTCAGAAGCTGTACTTCCTTTTCATGGTAATAGGATAAAAGAGCACTTGTTGGTGCTATTGGTACTTATGTTTCTTCCTGGAAACTGAACAAGCTTGTGATGTGGTATCACTAGACCCCTAGCCTGGTACTCCTTGCATTAAATGACAACCTCTTGCTACTCAGGATAAAGAGTAAGGCCACTCAAATATGTTAGTTCACTTGAAATAGTTTTATATCATGCCACTTCTGGGAGGTGTGAATTGACAACGTGACAATAAATGAGGTCCTAGTTAGCCCTAATTGGAAAAAAGGTGTGTGAGTTGGTTTTAAAACCAGACTTCCTTACAGATACTGTGTGCTGTACTGTTTATGTTACTTATAGCTACTACATGGTTCATTCAAGTATTTCCATATAATAATTTTCTAAACCAGTAGCAATACAAGCACTTCTACAATACCAAGGACAACTGCATTGGTATCTCCTAAATGGATTGATAAACGTATACCAGTTAGTAGAATCTGAATTAGGAGGAATGGAAGGTAGATCTTACTCCAGAAGTGGCTACTGCTTGGTCTTCACAGAGTGGTTTGAGATCAGGAAACAAATAAATATTTATCAGTTTATTGCACTCTTTAAAAGAGACCAGAAGGGAGAAAAGGATGTCACCACTGCAGTTACCACATACTGCTGAAGGACAAGGTGTGGAGTTTGGCTCGGAGATCCAATTTTAAATAAGTTGACTGTTTCTTCTTGGGTCTCCTTTAGGCTTATGAAAACCCACCTCCTCTTCTAGTGCTGAGGTAGAGCTTCCAAAGCCCAGAAACTGCCACTTATCCATTTCGTTTTTCCTTTCAGGGTAAGGCTAGAAATCTGTCTGCTTTTTCTGCCTTGAAAGAGGGCTCCTAAAAATTAACAGAAGGTTTTACAGATGGAAGGCAAGTGCTCTGACTCGCAAGCTGAAGGCAGTAACCTTTGGAGCTCTGCCTGCTTTGTACCTGAACCTTCCCCTGCAAGTTCACACACTGAAGGGGGCTTGAGTCAGATGCTGAAGCACACTAGTTTACAAAATAGCATGTGAAAGTAAACTGGCATTAGGAGTAAAGACAGGGTGGGTCAGACAGCTAAGTCTGGGAGCCACTTCAGCTTATTCCAGCTCATAAATGAGAGAGGTCTCCAAGGCAGTGTCCACTGTTCTGTGGTGGAGAGCCTGAAATATCACTTGCTGTTACTAACACCCTTTTCCATTATTTGACTGCTAAATGTGCTTTCAAAGTTTGAAATGAAAAAAGAAATAATTTTTTTTTTGAAACTGTAACTTGAGTTGCTTTTCTTCCCGAACAATCTTTTTTTTTTGTCTTTTCTTTTAAATTCCCAGAACTCCAAAGCTATGTGATGCGTGAACAAAATGTACACCGTTGTTGATACACCGTGGCCTTGAAGATGCACTACTCAACGAGAAGAAATTCAGGAAACTGGTTGTTTTGCATGTGTGGCAAAAGTGCTTTTGATATAAATGATGTAATTTTATAGTCACAGCAGCTGTAGCAAGGAACATGTGTGTTTGCCCACATGTGAACTTCATTTTCTTTTGTTCTGGTATATATGGGATGGTTGAGGGTGAGAACATAGAAAGCACTGTTTGCCCACTACAGGGTCTCCCTGCAGTAATCCTTAGTGGTATTATTTTCAAAAACTATCATTAGTCACTGCTTTGATAATGGGCCTGCTCAGCCCAGAGGTTGCAATACCATTTAGACTATTGTTTTCTTTATTTGTGTGCATGGGCAAAGTATGGTCTATGTGTGTGATACAAGCAGGAAGTAGAGATTGTAAAAATACATCTTTTCTGACATTCAGCAAAACTTTTCTAAGAAAAAGTAAAACCTTTTACACAAAGTTGCATAAGTACAAAGTTTACTCCCAGTTCTCATGAAGTCATTAACAGAGTTCTAATTCCACAAAACATTAGTATTCCTCTCTCTGGACAGTAGCCGTGTATGCTGTGGTGGCCGGTATTTTTGTCCAGGGAGAGAGCATTCCGTGCCTCCTCTGTATTCCTGGATGAGAAACTGCTCAGCTGTTGGAGCCTAATTCAGCACTGGAATTACGGAGCACAGCAGTTAGTAATTTTCATGCTGAATGTGGTTCTTATGTGTGTGTTCATGTTGTGCAGTGTGTGGTACTGGAAGCAATTTCAGGCTTTCTTAACTCGATGAATTTGTAAAAGTCGTGGATGCTTCATAAAAATAGGAGCCGTCCTATTTAGTGTATTTTTGGCAGAGTTTTAAAATCTTGTTTTCTTGAATGGAAAAAAGGAGCTATATAATTTCTCACCGAAGTTTATGTTGCTGCCGTTATATCACAAATACATAAAATACAAAGTAAGTAGGAGGAGCTGATGAGAAATAAGGAAGCTCAGTTTCTGTATATATATATATGTGGTACAGTTAAAAATCAGTTTTCTAGGACTTGCACATTCCATGAGATTTTACCACATTTTACAGCTGTTATGAGAGTTGTTCCAATATACTTGGTTTCTCTTGGACTTTGTGTATACTTTGTAGAAATCTTGACACTGTCTGCTGTTTGTACTAAGGTATTGTATTTCAAAGATACACATGGTTTTCTCCTCCTAACAATTTAAAACTTGGTTTGCCAAGCAGTAACATAATAAAATCCATGTTTTTAAAGATTCTGAGTAATTTGGCACTTCTCAGAGTTGAATGTTACAAAGTTCCATGTCCATATTGTGGGTGCATGTTGCAGAGATTCTGGTCTCTGCATGTTGAGCTCCAAGTCTTGATGCAGGCACTTGGCATCGAGAATTCAACAAAACAAAATCGAGATACCTGATTTTACAAAAGGTGCTGTCATAAACAGCCCTCTTGCTAAGGCTGCAGGATTGAACCATTTAAAGCAACCTCTAGTCCAGCCCTCCCTAGGATCAGTGGAACTGGACACAGGGAAGAAGATCATTCATGTGGTAAAACATGGAAGAAGCATGTATGGCTTACACTCACTGTCATACTTTGTCAGTGGGAGTGTTCCTGTAAGATTTGAGCGCTTACCTATGAATCTTTTGATGCAGGTTTTTCCATAATGTCAGTCGATCTCTAGCTAAAGATGGGAATGATTCTCTATTAACAATTCAGTGTAAGAATTTATCTGATTAGCACTGTGCGGTGCTCCCTGTTTATAACTAGTGATTCCCTCTGGCAAATTGAAAGTCTAGCAGCTGAGGAATTAAAAAACCAAATCAAGTGGAATTCTGTTGAGGTATTCTGCCTTATAAAAACTGTTATGTACAATAGCTTTATGTTACCTTCTGTAAAGCAAACTGCAGCAGAACCCGTTTGTGTCACCTTGGGATCGGGCCGAGCTCAAAACCTGAGGAGCTCAGTGGCCCTGTAGGGGCTGCAGAATCAGTTGCCCCAGAAATGGGAGAAACCCACTGTCCTGTTGTGTTAAGGGCTGGATTTCTTGTAGGTACAAACTTAAAAGCAAGAGTTTAAAAAGTCATTGATACACCCAGCCCTTTTCCACCAGTAATTTAAGACCAAAGTTGTTCATAACTGTGTGCTTTCATTTGTGTGTGTACATGTGTGTATATATAAACATACAGACATTTGAAATATCTATAGATCTATAGTCTTTACCCAAGAAAATGTTTTTATTTATGAAACAGGAAATGATTTTGTAAATATTGTGCTAATATACTTAAAAAAATAAAGTCATTTTAAGTTGTTTTTGCGGGAGATTTTCTTGTTGCTGGCACATTGCACTTCTGTAGCTGCTTCCATAAATTCAGTCATAGGTGCTCTTCTCCCTGCCTTTCCGTATGACTTGCTGGATATACAGGAGTGTTCTCAGTGGTGTTACAGAGGCTGCTGCAGATGGTTTTGGTTGGGTTTCTCCTTCAGAGGGTCATCGGGTTGGTGAAGCAAGTGTGTAGAGTGCCCTGTAATAACTTCAGTTGCACTGACCGACATCAACCATCAGATGCTGTCACTGGAGTGTGCTGTGGGAGGAAATACAAGCTGAGGACTAACGAGCTCCTGGTGTCACTTGAAAAGCGCAGCAGAGCACCACATATTTCTTGTCAGTCTTTGCAGCGCTGGAGTGGTATTTCTGTGAGAAGAGGATTCCTTGTGTTACTGCTAAAGCACTAAATTCTGGATTTTCTGAAGTTACATTTGATGTTTGACAGTGGAGAAAAGAGAGAAGGCCACAAGTCCTGACCAGTAGCGTTTCCACTCACACATCCTCTTCGGTGGAGCTGAGCTGATGGGAACAGTTGAAATTATTACCAATTCTCTGCTTGTTCAAGGTGATTTGAACTGTGGCTGTTGAACTTAGAAGATCCCTTCAGAAATGTTTTGTGACTTCCTCAGACACGCCTTCCTCCCTAAAGGAGCCACAAACCACAGTCTGAGCAATGAAATTTAAGTTTTACAAGTTTTGCTGTGCAGGGACCTAACTGCAAAATGAACTGCAAGTTCTGAGTGGCCCTGGTTCTAAAGCTCAAGAAAACTGAGTGCTTGAATTTTGAGGTGAGAAAAATGGTGCCAATCTAAGTGTACGTGGCTGGAGGATATCTCAATGCAGTATTGTTGGGGATACCTAATACCTGTAATCCTGACTGCTGCTGTCAGTTAAGCCAGGAAAACCAACCTCAACTGTCCAGTCCAGAAGCCTTCTGAAAGAGCTTCAGTGCTTTATCAGAGCTCTGCAATTGAATGTTTACCACCAAGCTACCTGCCTAGTAGTACAAGTGGGCATTCTCACGTTGATTCTGCTTCACGGAAGAATTTTATATTTTTTCTGTAGTAAATAATTCTTTTGTGCTTGGTGCTCCGTGCCTGTGTCGTAGATACAGCCAGTACTATCTTTGGACTACAGTGAGTCTTGCTTCCTGCATCCTTGAGGATTCATGCAAAGCTCTCATGAGGAAAAAAAGTTTGAGCTGGAGTGTCTCTCGTTTCCTTGTTGGTTGTCTACCATGCCTGCTGCACAAGTGGGGCAGTGGTCCATCATGGCCTGGTGGGTGTGCCCCAAACCCCGCACAGGGCACCTGCAGTGCCCACACCCCTTCCCTGCTGTGGCTGGGCTGCCGGGTAAGGGCAAGGAGTGGTCATCAAGGACAAGGAAAAGGGCAGAACCAGATTACTTTTCAGTGAAATGGTGAATTGGCAAGAAAATTTAATACACAAATGTAAATAGCAGGGAGACAAGGATCATCTGCTTTGGGGGTGGAAAGCTGCAGTGCTGAAACACGTTTTGGTGTCCTTCTGTTCTTTTGCTTGCTTGTTTTTAAAGACTATGGAAAGGAGGGTTTGAAATTACTGGGCTGGAGAGTGGGTGCAGTGAAGGGAAGAGAGTCTGCCATGAATACACAGTTGGTGGGAGAAGTATTTTAAAGGGCATACAGATTTGCTGGAAGAGTGGGAGCAATTTCTCCTAACTTGTCTCTAACAGTGGTACTTTTGGATCTTTCTGGAGTTGTGGGACTATTTCTATTTTTTCACTGAAAGGGTTGCCAAGGATTGGAGTGGGCTGCCCAGGAAAGTGGTGGAGTCAGTATCCCTGGAGGTGTCCAAGAAACAACTGGACATGGACACCTAGTGCCATGGTTTCGTTGGCAAGGTGGTGGTGAAAGGTCGGATTCAGTGACCTTGGAGGTCTTTCCCAGCCTTAAGAATTCCATGATTCTGTGTAGTGCAAGCATGTGACCCACCAGCAGAGCGTGTAGAGGTCCTTGTGGACTTGCAGTTGTCAAATGAAGTCAGCATGCTACCTGCACACCTCAGTGGTGTCCCCTGGGCATAGGAACTGCCTGGTGCAGGGTAAGGTCTGGCACACCTTCAGCTTGAATTAAAGTACTGAATTTTACTGTCATTCACAATTTACATACCTGCACTTAATGAAAGATTTTGAAACTGCTCTAGCTAGTTAGTCGACACTCCCCGTGGGTGCAGGTTAAACTAGGAATTGCCAGACAAGTGGAAAAATGAAGGATGACATTTTTCAGAACTACCTTAGGGTTGGCTTAAGGTTGTATTTGGTTGCATTCATTTACCTTTTTGTTTTCTAGAAGTGCTGTGGGAATTGCTTTCAGAACAAGAACATTTGGTTCTGTTTTGGGCATTTGGGTTTTTTTGGGAATGTATTTTTGCTGTGGAAGAAAGCAGTATTCTTTAATAAATTAGATACATGGGAAAGAGAAAAAACAACAAACCAGCAGAAAGTTACTCTGCTGTTGACCAGAAGGTTCATCCAAGGACAAAAATGATGGAAAGCTCAAAGACAACAATAAGGAGAAAAGGGATCTTTAAGGTCTATTCATTACAATTAATTTTTACAGTTTGAGCATATTCAGTTAAGATAGTCTCACTGAGGCAAAAGGTGATTTAGGATTCTCTGACATTTCTTACTTGTTCAGCTCCGTGAAAAAGTGAAAATTCACCATAATAAAGATGAAGTGGCAGTAAAGGTGCTGTGTGGTGTGCAGAACTCTGCAGGTGGGGGGAGTTGGCCTAGATTGAACTGGGAAGATTTGATTTGTCCCACATCCAGAAACACTGAGAATTAAAGGATCATAATAAAATTATATAAATTATAATTAAAGGAGCCCGGCATGGGAATAGATTCCTCTGTAACCTGCACTGCAGTTATAAAGCAGTGAGGTTTTTGGAAACACGATCCCTCTGTAGCTGGAGCTACAGTTAAGAATGAAAACATTGCACCAAGTAGGTCAGGCTTTGAGAGAGCCAGGCAGTTTCTGATGTAGGAAGTGGGTGAGGTTTTGGCTGGCATAGATAAACTGGTACCACTGTAGGAACCTAAAGTGTCCTTCCTTTCCTGGTATGTAGGCAGGAAAAGACAGGGTAATTTTTGATAGATGAGCAAGCTGGACAGCGCTGTGATACCACTATTTAACAACATAAAGAAATGGGGATAAAAAAGGTGGTGAGAAGGAGGAGGGCAATTGCTTTCTCTTTACAGTCCCCTTACCTGCCATTTCCTCTGATCCTGCCATCACTGGAGAACCTCATCCCAGCAGAAGATTGGGCAGGGGTCTCTGGGCTCCTGCAGCTTCCCCTTCCTGATTTGACCCCCAGAGGCTGCTTTGGTTCTCTGCAGGCTGTGAGGGAGAGGTGACCATACAGCTCATCATCTCCTGCCTGCCTGCAGGAGGTGGGGGAGAGAGCCCCAGCCTAGCTTTGAGGAAGAGGGTGAGGATCAGGAGGGCTGGATGAGCCTTGGAGCAGTGTGTTGGATGTGCCACTCTCCCACCCTTACAGTGGTGTTTATTCAATAAAGGTGGTGCCTTGATACTACCATAGCCCTGTTAGGTTGCCCTTTATGCTGCCCTTCGTTCCTCACAGCAGTTCTCCAGTGAGTGATGCAAACCAAATAGTAATGGGCAAGTGGGGAATAAAAGAAACTCACCGAATTCTGAACCATGAGGCAGCTGTTGGCATTTGCAGTGGCAGTACACCAGAGCACCAAAGCATAAACAGCTTTAAATGTCCTACTGAGCGTGCAATGAAGGTGGCTACAGCATCAGTGAGGAAGTATGATGAATGTATGATAAAATGTGTCGTGACTGTGCCAGTCACACTGAAGGTGACAGAGGAGAAGATGGTGTCTGTCCCCCAGAGCCAACTACAGGAGCCACGTGTACTTCACTGGTGACAGGGTGAGCTCCTGACATGCTCTGCAGGTGAATGGATAGCACAGTGCACGTCAAAAAGCAAGGAGGGAAAAGATGCCAAACCCCAAAACAAAGCAGTGCAAGAAAAGAGGCCTGTGCTGAAGGGTGCAAGTCACTACTTGTTTATTTACTAAGTGTATGAAAACAGCCCCTTGACCACCTGTGCTTGGAGAGGGACCATGCCCTGAGCCTGCTCTTAATCCACATTACAGCCTTGGGCTGGGAAACCTGAATGAAACATCCTTGGTGCATAGCAGGATCAGCCAGGCCAAGAACTGGGGAGCCCCAAGGGAGCAGCAGAGAGAAAGTGCTGGGAGCTCACAATGCTTTGGAGAAGAGCAGAGGCTGGGAAGAGGGAGGGGGACGTTTCAGTGGTATTTTTGCCTTTAATGCAGCACTGTGCTGCACCTTTCTTGAGGTGTGCCTTTTGTTTTTCACACAAGAGAGAACTTTTACTATTTCACTGTGATATATAAGGTAAGTTATTAGATAGATGCACACACACTACAGTACAGGTATGTTACATACTTTATACCGTATAGGAGTGGTGAATGCACCACTGTCTGTGAACACAGGCAAGGGTAGCCTTATTTTGCAACCAACGATGGTCTATCAGCTTTGAAAACAAGGAAAGAGATGGTTAATCAGATCTTTTCTTTTTCACTGTACATTTGCTTCCCTCTGATAGCTTGTAGGCTTTATTACTGGATTTGATTAAAACCTAACCCTTCTGTCCACTCAGCTAAAGCCTGAGAAGGTCCTGCTGCACAGTCCTGAAAGGAAACCTTCAGTGGAAACCAAGAAAGCAAACGGAACAGCCCAACCAGATATTTTAAAGGCCAAAACTATGGTTCCCCCGGAGATCTTCTACTTACAGTGAGCCATATATAAAGTTTCAGAAGGAGAAGGTGGAGCAGCAGGTATTTGTAAAGGTAGCCAGTGGAAAGAAAGAAGCAAAACCAAGAAAGATTTCAGTGAATTTGGAAGGGTAGAAAAGGAAAGGCAAATTAAGGCATAAAAGCTAGGGCAAAAATACCCGTATCCTATAATTTCTCCCAAGTGAAGGAGAAGCCAGTGATGCCACAGATGTGACTGAAACCATGAAACTGAAGGCATTTATGAAAACTCCTGTGCCCTGGGAGTTTGTAGGTGATACAACTCCATCCTGAGAAACGATGAATATGACATCAGTTCCTGGTATGTCCCATACCCCATCCTTGCACACAGGCACTACCAAGCTGGTGCTAGACCAGAGAAACCATCCAGATAAACCTTTTTTATCTTTTAAATGGAACCTCTGAGTGTTTTTTTTTCCCCCTCTATGTTTCCTAGATAGGCTCATCACCACGGTGTGTCATTTTTTCCTAAATGGCAAACCATGGTTGTTTTCCAGATAGCTTATAGCAGGGGGAGTATTTTGTCTGAGTCACCAGAGCCATCTGTTCTAGACAAATATTTCAGTGAATGGTCTCTCTTTCTTACTTAGACTGCTTTTACTCTCCTGTTTGAAGATCGATTCTGTGAAGACAAAGGCAGGGTGGTCTCTCATTGACTCGCTCACCCTCCCTCCATGAGCTGTCATTAAACCATCCCCCAGATTCAGCACCAGCAAACATTAAAATGGTTTGTAGACAGATTTTCAAGCTGGGTTAGATTTATGAATTAAAGTTTTAAAAGAAGTGGTTTTGGCTTCCTGGGCCGTTGCAAACAACTTGTCTTCAGTTCCCTGCAGATTGCTCAGGGTATAAGAACATATTTTGGGGGTTGAGGGTTCCTCAAAACATTAACCCGTGCCCGCTTCCTGCAGCATGTGGACATAACTCAAGATACACAACTAATGTTTCCGTGACAGGGTGAGTTCCTTCCCTCCTTGCAAGGGGTTTGGGTGGCTTCAGCTTCAACTCCTCTTGCTTCCTGAGTGATGTTTGCTTCCCTTTCTGCCCTCCCATCAAACCCCAAGTGAAACAGCCTCCACAGTGCTTGTGCAGTCTCTCTTACCACACTGCAAGCAGGATTGGTGCCGCTGGGCTGGCCACCTTCCTGGGGTCCCTCCACACGTGGCTGTGCAGGGTGGGTGGCTCCAGCCCAACTGGGCGTCTGGCCCCAGACTCACTGCAGTGCCAGGCCCGTGCCCAGGCTCCCAGCAGCAGTTTTGGCCAAGGCCAGTGAGTGAGCTCTAGCACGCGGGGTTTCTGTCAGCCTTGTCACCCATAGCTGTGACCGTATCCATCATGTGTCTGACCTGACACAGGAGAAAATCGTGGGGCCAAGAGCATCAGTTAGGGAAGAGGGAAAAGCAAACAGCATTGTCCTTCATATCCTAAGTGGCTAAATCAGGAGATTAGCCCTGCTCTACGTGATTTTGGGCATGGCAGCAAAAGCATCCCTCCCAGGAGCAAAGGCAATAAGAAACACCTGGGAGAACTAAATGCCCTCTGAGGGCAACCCGGTGTGCTGCCTGCCTGCCACAGGGCTGTGGCTTTTCCATCAAACCTGCCATCATCACTAATGCTGCCTATTGAAAAGACCCAGCAGCTAGTGAATGGACCAGCAGCTGGTCGTTGGACAACAAGACGTGCAGGCGATAAATCCAGGGCTACTGACAGAGGTCTTGGGTTTCTGTCCCTCTACCTTCACTCAGGGGTACTCCAGACCCCTGGCAAAGTGATTTATGTGCTCTGGGTCGAAAGGCTTCACCTTCCCCGTGCAAATCACAGACCAAAAGCAACCACTTCCAGGCTGGATGGTGGCAAAAGGAGAGCTGAAAGGAGAGATGAGCCACCAGCGTGCTGGTGCCACCATGTCATGCCACCGTGATGTCCTTACATGTCCTGGAAGGTTGGCACAGTTAAATCTCATTAACTAAAAGCAGCAAAAGCACAGTAAGACACTGTAGAGATCCCCATCCCTCCTGCTGCTCACAACTGCTGGAGATCCTGGGAGGAAAACCCTCTTCCCAGACTGGTACAATTCGAGATTTTCCTTCCAAAGGGCATGGAGAATATTTGCATTTGGTTTTCCCTTTCCCAGCTCTATCTAAATAAAAGGGAATTGCCAAAAATTTGCAGGCAATTTCCTCTCCCATGATACTTTAAATCTCATTGTGTGCCATCAAGAGAAAAGCAGACTATGTATCAATCATTACTGCACAGAAAACTCAAGAAAGTATAAGGAGTGAGACATACTAATGAAGAAAAATCCAATTCTAGTTAGCTAGGAAGAAATTAAGATCAGAAAAGGTGGAGCACTTTGGCTAAGATTTTACATCCATGAGCACCACTGACACTGAGTGTTCTCCTCCATTCCTTTCAATATCAGACCTTTAATGAAAGGGTCCAGTCCTTACAACAAGCAATTAAGTACCAGCCCAGCTGTGCCCTCAAATCTCTCTGAACAAGTAGCAGGAAGCTGATCAGATGCAGCAAGGGGAAGAAGGAGGATTCCTGCCCCAAATGATTCGTGGTGCCTATCTTTATTTATTTATTTATTTATTTATTTAATTTTAAATTTAATTTCTAAATCAGAGATTATCACAGCAGCTCAGTGACACACAACTGAAGCCTTCCTTCAGTGCAAGCATTTCACCACCAACTATACTGGAAGATTTGACTGCTCAAAGCGGGTCTGGCTGGCACAACCTCAGGTCAGGAATGAGCCTGGGAGCAGGTCCCTGCCTCAAGGGTCTTGTCCAACAGTGTCCCTGTGCAGCAGATGGAAAGCCACAGGTTGTGATGATGCTTGCACAGCTGAGCCATAGGACTTGTAGGCTGAAACAGTGTCCATTTTCTGCCCTAAACCAGTGGGCTTAATTAAAGATACTCCCCATAACCTTGCCAATCACACATCCTGAGACCACTGAGCCGATAACCAACACTGCTACCCAAAACCAGCCGGGTTGGTACAGACTGGTGGGTCATTCTCTGGCTCACTCTGCTTTCACCCAAAACAAGCAGGTCCGCCCAGGCATTTGTCAGACTTTCCATCAGTTCAAAAGTGCTCCTCAGTCCTCAGGGATGCAAGACCTTGGCTTTGGCAAGCCGGTTCAAACTGTTCACCAGACGGTGAAACAAATTACAGAAGGGCACCAGTCTGTGGCTGAAGACGTGGGGTTTACTGAACCACAGCTGCTGGAGGAGCCTGGAGCACACCCAAGCCTTCCCTCTGCAAGCCTTGGAGCATTTGCTGCCTGGGGCTTCCTCTGAGGATACAAGGCCAGCGTGAAGGCAAGACTCATTTTATTTGTACAAATGGTCCCTGTGATTGCCAGCTGGACCTCTAAGTCTTCCTCCCCAAGTACCTGCAGCAGCCCTTCTTTTTGTACATCTCATTTGTGCTGGTAAAAAAGCCTCTGGGGATCCAATCTGCACTACGAAAAAACCCCTCAAACCGTCAATCATAAATATGCCACAATTAGCAATTTTAAAAAGGAAAAAATATACAATATAGACACATGCATATAAAATATGTTTCATAATTGAGATTTCTCTCCACTTCTCATTAGCTGCTGAATATAGATGTTGTGGGCTGCTGTAACCACTCTGAGCTGCCAGCTTTGCTGCTGCCTACTTTACCAACTAATTTCTCCAGGCAGGACGTGCAAGTAAGGCCAAGTCCTGGCACAGGCATCTGAGGACACAAGAACAGTGTTTGAGGGGAACATGATCCCAGGGAGAAGTCCCACTGCTTAGTAGTGGGAATGACCTTTATCCCCCATGATGCATCAAGCACAGCAAGATCAAGCCAGGCATTTCCTGGATGCAAGTCTCTGGTTCGTCTTCTCTGTTGATGCCGTGTGTCCCCTTGGGAGGTGACAGGTGACCTCTGAGCAGCCACGGCTGAGGAAGAGGAAGGGAATGTGGCAGAGAAGGACGTGCTCCTGCAGCAAACGCAGCCAGGGGCGCGTTCCCACCAGTCACTTGTGGGAGTGAAATTTTTGAGTCGCATTAAAAAATGCCCCAGACGTCAGGAGGGAGGAATGGCCATGCAGGACTTGGCTCCCCATTCAGACCAAAACAAACCAAAGCACTACAGCCCTAAACAAGCAGACCAGGTACATTTGGGCCATTTGACACTGCATGAGTGTGTTGCCTGGAGCAGCGTTTCCACACACTCTGCCTGGGAGTGTAGCTGCTGAGGACTGAGGATGCACTGCCTTGTGCAGGAGAACAGCCCCTGCTGTTACTGGCCAGGCTGCAGAGCTGAGCCTGGCATGAGCCAAACCCATATCATGGGGTAAAAACCCAGCACCACAAGGCTGTTGAGAGAGCCAGAAGCTGCCAGTGACAGTGATGGTACCTGCCACTGCCACCACTGTCCGTGATGGAGAAGTAGAAAGGGTGATTATGTGAGTTTAATAGCTATGCAGTGACTCTTCTGTGCCCACAGGGTCTCCTCACGTCCTTAGGGATGACTGGGAAGCAAGGCTATGACTGTAGCTCCTCCCTTTTGAGTAGGAAATGCTGGGTTGTTGCCTTGGGCACTCCCCTGGGCCCTGACTTCTCAAGCAGCTGCCGTGGCTGCAGAGCCGCCCTCCTGCCAGGCAGCAGCCCCAGCTCCCTCCACTGACACACACTCCCCATAATGCACAAGTAAGAATCACACCACTTGGCTTCAAAACATACAATATACTTTATTGCCTGCTAGATAATCAAAGTGAGGAGTAAACACCATAGCTGGAAAAAGCAGAAAAGGACCAGGAGAAGGAAAAGAATATCCAGTCACCAAACAAGTTATCAGGCAATAAACCATACACAATATAAATAATCTGTTTTCCAAACAACTAAATCTTTATTTTGCTAATGGCCATTATATGGTTAATTATCAGTAGTAAAATCTCTGGATTTCCTTTTCTACACAGCATTAGTAGTAAGAAATATATAAGGGACTCTGCAGAAAGCAATACAAAGGAGTTATATACACAGGCACCTTCTGTGGAGCAAGAACAGAACCTCATCTAATAAGGAAGGGCTATCTACAAACCAGAAGACCATGGTAATACAATATTAGCTCAGACTTAGTTTAGCTGCAGCCTTTCCACAAGGTAGGCTAGCCAACTTATGTATACATATATATTTTAATATAGATATATATAGAGATTTATTATTTTAAAAATAATGTGAACTACCTGTAGTTCCTAGACTAATTTTAAAGAGGCAGTGTACCTTTCTGAAGCTTCATTTCAGGAAGTATATTAAAAATGGTATATAAAAGACTAGCAGACCCAAGCTCGTATATCGAATCTCGATATCTTCCCTCCGATTTTTGTCTAATGCTGTAGCTGCCACCCGCATTGACAGCAATGCCTTTAGTCATCTGGATTGCTATTTATGTTGCTGTAATTGCTACCACTAAGTTTACTGGGTTATAGTGTTAGTAATTGTCGGTTATAAATAGCAACAATGCTGCAGTACACTGTCAAAGCCTGGCCGCGTTATGAAGATCTAGTCTGTATGTGCATGCAGAGTTTTGTTGTTTAATCTAAAAGAACATTTCTCAGTCAAAGTGCTTCCCCTGCTAACTCCCCTCCCTGTTGTTCAACCACATTGCAAGGGCTACTCTCTCTAAGGAAAATGTGATGCCTCTCAGCCCACACCAAACTCTCAGCAGCCTTTCAGATGGCATCCATCCACCAATCCATCCATCCATCCATCCATCCATCCATCCATCCATCCATTCAATTTTATTTTCAGGACATAATCCTTTCCTCTCACACAGCCAGTGTCCTGAGGGCTATTAAATACAACTTATTAAAATTAAAACTGCCTATTTGAGGAAATGCTTGTAATGCATTTTGGGCCTAATCTTCAGCTGGGCGATGTCAGCCTTACGCTCCCTGTAGCAGGCAGGCAAGCAGCAGGGCACTGCTTGTTGCTGCTGCCCAAGAACCAAGCCCAAGCCACCAAGCAAGGAAAGAGGAAGGGAGAGACCTTTGCTGGGGACACCATGACGACCTGGCAAGAGCAAGGGTGCCTTTTGTGCCACCCTTTTCTAGTCTGCTTGCTCCCTGTTTATGTCTTGGGGTCCACTCACAAAGGCAAAGCAGGAGCATGCACATGCAGACAGGCAGCACCCCTTCCGCTGGATCTGCACAAAAACAGAGGGGTAGAGGGAGGAGGCCCCTTTTGTAAGTGATGCCATTCTGATCTCAGCCCAACTCTCCACAGGCTTCGCTGCTCACACGAGGTGCAACATCACCTCTGTTCATGACACAGATGTCACTTCACACACTCCTCGCCATAAGGGTCTCCAGGAGCCTCTTCCCAAATCAGTGCTGACACCCTGATACACAGTCGCTCTACTTCGGGTACCACCCCAGTGGGCCAGAGCTGGGTTTGCACGAAGTCAGTGGCTCAGACCCAAGAATGACCTGGAACACAGCAGCACAGGCACAGGGGGTCTCCAACTGGGGCAGAAAATCTGGTGGAGCGAGACAGCTGAGGGGGGTAGGAAGGTTGTTTCTGTTTTCACACATGCCCAGGCACCCCCTCCCTTCCCCAGTCTGCAACATTTCCTCGTGACCTGCCAAACCAGGATCCGGCCTGTGTGACCTGGGCATGGTCCCACCAGCACAAGGGACCACCCTGCTCCACCAGACTCCCAGCCAGGCACGTGCCACTGGCAGAAACAACCTCCAATACAAGCACCAACATCTGGCCAAAAGCGCACAGCACACCCTCAACAGAAACTGGCTTTTGAGTATGGCACAGAACATGTACCAAGAAAACGGAGGTAATAAATAAATTGTTTCCCATAATCATTCTGACATTTTGATAGGGGAGCACAAAAATGGGTATTTGAAAGAAGGACACCCCGATGGAACAGGATGTATTTGCAGTATTAGGGGAGGAAGGATGGGCTGTACCTAAAAGCATATCGGCCATGAGCACTTGGCCAGGCAAACACATCCTTGTTGAATTCAGCATTGCCTCCTGCATCTTTAACTATGAAACAGTAAAGACAGAAAATTCCTGATTGATATTTCATAGTGACCTCAGAAGCAATCTTAGCTATCCAAGCAGCAGGTATCCTCTGCCTCCTCCAGGTACCCACTGAGAGCAGGCAGGTAAGTACTGCAAGAAGAGAGACACACACAAAAGCTAGAAGCTGAGCTGTGTGCTGCAGAATGTGAATTCTTCTGCCCATATCAGGAAAGCCACTGTGTATGGACGCTGTTCAAAATTCAGTCCCTTCAGTTCCTGCATCATCACAGAGCATCACTTCACCTTATTTATGCACCTGGACCTTGCTTTACCATTGGTGTTACGCAGATTGTGCAAGCACAGGAGAAGAAAAATGCCCTTTATTTTTTCTTGTACTTTGATAGAATTCTGTGCCTGCAAGGGTAACAGGATGAGTGTTATTTTTCAATTCTGTGAGTAATTCCTCTCCAGCTCTACAGGACTCAAAGCACATGCTGATACTCAATAGCAGGGAAAATGTGAGAAGCATCTGCCAGCTATGCTGGGCAGAAGGGGAAAAAAAGACAAATTTTAAGAGAGAAGCACTTAAACTAGATATAAAACCTGCCATTGTTTTTTGACTACTGAGGAAGAGGGTGTAATTTGGAAGTCATGCTGTGGTTGATTTGCCGCAAAGTGCAGCTTTTTTGTCAGTTTTGTCTCCACTGCAACCTGATTTTTTTGCTTATCCTAGGTAGGGTCCCTAGGTGAAAGCAGGAGTCAGAAAATCAAGGGGAGCATGAGGGATTAAGAGTTTTACAGAACAGGAGAGAAACTGTGAAACATGGGGGAAAACACTTTTCCTTCTCTAGGCATTGCTGAAGATCATATCGATCGTGAAAGTCAAGGACTGCTGAACATACTGGTTAATTTGCAACTGAAGTGCAGCCTGATGGGCATCCACCCTATTTCACTGGGTGTGTGTTGAAACCAGGAACAAAAACTCATAGCACTAGGCCATTCTTGCGAAGATGATTATTGGGCTTGGGGAAAATCAGTTCATCCCTTCCACAAGTTTTTTTGTTTCCCCTATTATAGTGCCATTTTTTCCATTCATAAGGTTATTGAGAAAATTGCATTTTTAAACTGTTATGTTGCCCCCCTTTCCTTTTTAGCCATTAAATGCTTTCTCTCTCAATGCCTGGAGATTCCCAACTACTGCAGGAGGTTGTCTGTGGAGATGCTGCCCTTACAAGTCAGTCTTTGGTCAGCACACAGTTGCACAGTGTTTCATCAGTGGCTCTTACTGGAACTAAACAGACCTGGGTCCCTCAGCCATCCAAGCCCCTTGCCATATCTGTGCCTGTAACTGGGACCAGGCATCACCTGGAGAAAGCATCCATAGGAAGCCAACATTTCTGAGGCCTCTGCTTTGTCTCCTGCCTATGGTACCACTTCTTTCAGCTCTTCAACACGGTGCCCAGTCCCTGTGCTGCTTTGTTTGCCTCCCTGGGTGTCAGTGCCCGGGTCTGGAGCACCACATGGAGAGCTCAGTGGGGGCCACAGTGGCAATCGATGGGCCCTGTGCGCCTCCGGCAGCATCGGCAGGGCAGCCTCTGCCACAGCCTGCAGCTGGTTCTGCTGATGTCACAAAGCCCTGGAAATGCACAGCCAGGGCTCAGCAGCACCCCAGCACCGTGTGTGGCCCTCAGGCCGTCCCATGGCAGTGTGGGCTGCCGGGGGGCTGCCGTGCATCGCAGAAGGCACTAATGGCACTTGCCGCCGGAGCCGGGGGGCTTTGCCGTCACCTCCCCCACCTCTGAGCTTTGTGTGGCCATGCAGAAGAGCAGGGCTGGTGGGCCTGGGGCAGAGTCTCAGCAGGATGCCAGCACAGCTGGGGCCATCTCTGCCCAGTGTCTGGACCACTGGGGCGTAAGGGGTTTGCCAACCAATTTCTTGCAAGCCTAAACCTCTGCTGAGTGAGCAAATCCCTGCCCTGGCACCAGGCACAGCGACCAGGAGTGCAGGCAGGGAGCTTCCTGATGGACCAGAACAGGCAGAAAATGAAGGCTTGAGGGATGTGCTCTCTCCTTTGCTTCCCTATGGGATGCCTGTTCCCAGTAATGGGCACTCAGCTTGGAGAGAAGCATGGTCTGTCCTTTGGAGACTCTTTGATAAACTGCGGCATTGTCCAGAGTAAATCTACACACCAGCAGCAACAGAGCACACGGCTCTTGTAACGCACTGGACTTGCTCCATGAGTCTCCTAAGTGTTTCAAAATTGTTCCACTAGTCCTGGTTTTGGAGCTGGAGAGTATTGCAGGTACAGGGCTGTCCTGGTCCCTGCACTGCCAACACCATCAGGGGCTGCTTTTCCCACATCTTCCACATAAAGGCTGGATCAGACCTAGGCAGGGACCTTGCTGTGAGCAGAGGTGATGCCAGCAGCATCCCACCAGAGGGCAGGCAGGAAAATACCTGTTTCCAAGGCCAGAGGCAGCTGAGAGAGGACATCTGTAGAGCCAGGGCAGGCTCCAGCACCTGATGGCTCTCCAGCCTCTTGGTGTGGCTGGCACAAGGACTGCCTACTGGAATGGATGCTGCTCTCCTTTGGTTTCCTCCCTGTAATATGGCTTTAATGATGGACTCGTGGTATCTGAAAAGGGCACCAAGGAAAAAGGCTGGAAAGCTGGGTTGGTTTGGTGATGTTTGGTTTTTTTGTCTGTTTCTTTTTATGTTTTTTCACTGTTAACTCTGTTAAAAAAATAAAAAAAAAGTTGAAGGCAACTACTGGATAGAAAACAGCACAAGGAGAAAGGTCTCTTTGAACCTCTCTGGTATGGCTATTAACCATCAACCTGACACACAATTTGAAGGAAGAGGCTTACAAAGGCATGGAGGAGTCTTGTGGCAAGTATAAAGTTGGGTTGGTGTTCATTGAAAACCTTGTCTCAGATTTTATCTGACCATTACTTCTAAGGTTGTATTTACAACACCAGCTAAAATGCTTCTCTGTCTAGTATCTTTTGAGGACACTGTCTTTTTCTGCTATACCCTAAAATTTTGTACTTAGGCACTGGGGGAATAAACAACCCTCAAAAGACAGTCAAACTCTGGAAAAAATCATAATGGGGAAACATTTGATTCTCCACTATTAGAGGCTTTTAAGGACAAGTTCAACACCCACCCATCAGGTCTGTGATAAGTATAGCTTAACCTGCCTTGGAAATTCTCTAGCTGACGTCTCCAAGTCCCTTTTGGCCCTGTGACTGTGCCAATGAAATACAGCCAAGATCTCATCCTGCCACAACCCAGGATGTGTTTAATAACCTGACTGGCTGCTTGGTTTTCTGTCTTGACTTGCTGTTTGTGCAGGAATACGCACAAGCACTTCAGACATCCTATTAAGAGTCAGTTTACACTTTCCTCACACCACCACCCAAAGCCTGTCCACTTATACAGTCAGCCTGAACAAAACTGACAACGGGGAGCAGCAAACCAAGAAGAACACAGAGAAATGTCCACCCTGACATTCAAAAGCTGCATGGAAAGCTTTCCTTCAGCCTTTTGCCATCTTGAAAAATGCTGATTGAACTGTTGACTAGTTGATAATGAACAAGAAAACCCCACATTGACAAGAATCACTGGATCTTTAAAACATCCTTTGCCAGTTCTTGCTCATAGCTTGCAGGGGTTGGGTATTTCCAGAGCAGCTGGTTTTTAAAATCAGCTACAATTAACTCATACAAAGACCTGGCTACAAAAAAAAAGGAAAAAAAAAAAAAAAAAAAAAAAAAAAAGGACAAACCTCGAGCTCAGAGTCTGTGACATTTTAAAACAGGCACTCGCAAACAACAAGATGAAACACCGTTAGGAAACACCAACACTGCTGTGCTCACGAGGTGCAGTGTTGCATTTCATGTAACACACCTGCCCAAAACTGACCTCACACACCAAGTCCTGCAAGGAAGGAAAGGAGGTGAATAAACAGCAGCAGCACTGGTGTGCCATGCTCACCTACGGATGGCCATTGGAATCCGTCTGTTCACCATTTCTGCAGTGAGCTGTTACTTTAGCAGCTTGCTGACCCACTCTCACCATAAAAACACAAACAAAAAATGCAGAATTTGATTTATGAAGACGCTGGTCTTTCCTTATAGGCCTGACTGCACCCCAAATTAATCCCCCTCTCCCATTTATAAATTTCACATGGGTGAAAAAAGATCATCTAGTGACACATCTAATTCTGAAAGTCTGTGGCATCCTTCCCAAATTCATGTTTCTTGAGGAAATCAACACTCAGTAACAAGGAGGATAAAAATGTCTTTGCATCATCATTTACACCATGTGCACAGAGCCTTGAGACAATCACCACAACAGCATTTCAAAGTGACCAAAGGAGTTTACAACAGCAAGCATCTGATGCTTCTACTGCCAAATCTTTGACCAACAACTCAAATCCACAGGGAACTGCTCTCCCAATACGATCTCTGACATGCAAAGTGCCTAGGACAGCTTTCAAACAGGAGCAGGTGAAAGATGCAGAAATTAAAAGCAACATTTTACTGACAAGACATGCAGAGCAACAGCCTTTACTTTGATATGCGACTCCTGCAGGTGCCACTCGGACTGCAGCCTTGTGCAGCAGCACCAGGGTCTGTGCACACCCCTCAGCCGGCATCCCCCATCCCACCCGTTCGGATGCAGAGGGAATGCTGTGCTGTGCTTCCCGGCGGCCAGGGGGCCTCCTCTGGAGGAAAAGCAATGCTGCTCCTTGTAAAGCATGGTCCTGATCCTGCAGGCTCCCCCCACGTGTGCCTGCTGGCTTAGGCAAGGCTGTATGAGCAAGGGAGCTGGAAAAGCCAATATCGTGTTTATTTGATCTGAAAGTTTCTTCAGTAATTATGGAGAAAAAGTATTTCGTTATCTGGGGACTTTCATTTCCCCCACTAAGAAAGAAATTTAGAAATGCGGGGTAAGAGTTTTATTTGGCAAGTTAAGGCTCAGCAGGAGCTAATGCAAACGTTGTAGGACTAATATGCAGCACTGAAGGGAGTTTGGGTTTGTTTTTATAAAAAGCGTGTGCCTTCAAGCCACACACTAAAAAATTAAACATGCCAAGCCCCAATAAACTGTGAATCTATTCTCAACAATAAGCTGTTAGGAGGAAAAAAATAACTTATCATATTTCAGAAGCGTGCTAGATGCCTGACTCTGGTGCTGCTTGGGCTTTCCTACAGAGAGCTGGGGCACAAGAAGGGCCCAGGGAGCTTTGCTGCTCTATCCATTTCACTGCAGGATCCCACTTCCCTGTAATTATCTTTCTGCAGAAGCTGCATTTGATGCACAGCCACGGCTGAGGAAAATTGTTGTTAAAACTTTGCTAATTAAAAAAAACACTCTGTGGGTTTTTCAGAGTTATGAAGTAGCTCAGGAAGGTGTGGGATACTGTCCATCCTACTGAAAATCTGTGGATGTTTTGCTACTGATGTCCACCAAGTGTTCATCTGCTCGAGAAAAAAGAGGAGGGGAAAGGCAGGATGACTGAAAAGCAAGGTGAAAGATCTGCAAGTGAAGCCTGACGTTCCCCACTTGCTGCAACAGAAGCAAAACCATCCAACAAAGCCATTTGTCTCTACCAAATATAAAGCATTTTCAGTTGGACAGCAGATTTGCCAGAAGTGACAAACCTTAACCAATTCTTATTTTTAAACAGTTTTTATGCTGTTTATGTCCCTTGTATCTTGATGGCAATGGATTTCCAGTGGCTGAGATCTGTGGGATGATGGTTTGATGCTGAAGGCAGCTGCACGTTCCACACATGCCACCACATCCTCCCACAAACACTGTCAAGTGTGACAGGGCAATGCTGCCAAGGGACTCCCATCTAGGACTTAGGTAACACATGGCACCTAAAAATACATTCACCATTTTCTATTTATCTGAAGATTGTTAAAATAACTGTATTTGTAGTTTTATTAATCAAAAGTAGTAAAAAATTACTCAACTTGAATTGAGTATTTTTTGAGTGGCCTAAAAGGACAGAATTTTCTATTTAAGAATACATTTTAACCTCATTAATAAAGATGCTTTTAAATTCCTGCAACCCTTGGCCATCAATTACAGAATCACTGTGCCCAGGTGGAACAGCACACATCCATTTTTTTTGTCTAGGTTTTTTAAACTACTTGCAGATGAACAGAATCTCTGAATACAAAACTACCACTTTTATACTGACTCTTGTGTCTTAACGGTGTTTTCATGGTTCTCACCCATGAAACATGTACCATGAGTACAACCCTCTTAAATCAGTTATTTAAAAAATGCATCTGCACATATGCTACCTGTTTGAAAATGCTAAAACAAGGACCCAGTTCTAGAGATAATCTGGAAATTACTGTCTTCTGACCACCTGACGACCAAGGTATGTCAGGTACATTTTGCCAACAGGTGGACACAAAAATCTGTAAAACATTTTTATATGTTCCCCTCATTCAGTTATAATAAACCAAGTGCACAGTGCAGTGCAGCTGCCAGAGCTCATGGTAGCAAACACTATGTATTCCAGGCAATTTTTATATAAAAGCCGTAACAGACTAAATCAATCCTGCTGTTATGTGTATGGATGCAAATGAGTAAAATTGTGCTTCACTTTTATAAGGAATTTTTATAAGCACTCTCCAATTCCGCTGTTCCCAGAGCCTGGCCCAAGTGAAGCTCTCAGTGACCTAGGGACAGACACAGCCTTTTTGCTCAGGCTCGACGCTGCTGCCACCATAAACCCACACCCCAACCCCCAAAGCAGCAGCAACTGCACTTGGCCTCCCCACAGAGGTCCCTGGAGGACCTTGGGAACTCCTGGCTACCACTTCATGGTTTTAAGCTGCTGCACCTGTCAGTGCACAACACCACTGTACCAGACATCCCTCACTACATGTACGACTGCTGTGGCGGACCTAGGCTCCATGGCTATCTTTAGAGACAGGGTAAGTGAAAAATGCTGAGTTGCAGAACATCAAAAAAACAGCCAATGCTCAGGACAAGCAGCACAGAAATGGAGTCTCCCACTGCAGCAACTCTGAAACTCCCCCAGCATCAAGCGCATGCGGTGCTGACGATGTGTTGGGCTCAGTGAATCACATGGGTTTTAAATACAGCCCTTTTGTCTTCCCTTCACGCAAGCCAGCAAAATTACACTGTGAACCTGTGCTGATACCTGCCCACGGCCTGGCTCCTGGGCCTGCAATCCTGCATCTTGAATGTCCTACATCTAAAGAGATCCAGCATTTGCATGCAGCATCCTTTATTCATCCCATTCATCCCTAAGATATTTATTTGCCGGTGTGGATTTCTACATGAGAGGTGACTAGTTACCTTGACTTTAAAAGATCTCAGAGCTGAATTAACTGTGTCCTAAATATGGTACACTACAGATAGTTACTAGAAAAGATGTTTAGAAAAAATTAAGTACCGAGATTAAACAGTGTCATTGGAAATGCTTCCCTCCACTACTTTCCAGGGTAAGACTATGCCTCGTGCCAGCCAAGCACAGTATATTTTCTTAAAGCAATAGCAGGAAGAATTTTCTTCATTACTGATTAAAATAACGATGAACACTTGGTATTATTTACGATGTATTTGCTGGGAACCACCTGTTAGCAACACTTACACCACACGCCAAATACATCTGTCATCTAGAAGTGAATGGGACGGTTTAGAACTGCATCACACCTTAAGTAGCTCACACATTACTTCCAGCTGAAAAGTTATTGCTACAGCCACTGAAGCAAAACACAGCATCCATTACAAGCCACAGACTTGAACTGCAATTTCTCCTTTTTTTTCAACCTGGTTGGCAAACCCTTGCTCCTGAAACTGAAGACAATGGAATAGTCCATCTGTTGCGATGGTAATTTCCCTGCCACCTTACTTCCGTTAGGAAACACTGCTCTTCAAAACAAAAGGAAACACAGCCTTGTTGCCATAACCTGTCAATCTCTGCATGCTATTTACATAGCTGCTCTCACTGGAGACACATTACACCCCTCACTCTCAAACTACTGCCCACTGAAACCTGGAAGCTTGTGAAGGTCTGACTTTATCACTGAGTTCCCAGCTGGGTTTGTTTCATTTTGTACTACAAAAATCCATCTGAGCAGCTGCAGGCAAAAAGAGATCCCACACAGAGTTGCTGAGGCACAGATAAACTTCGCCATCCTGAAGGGGAGAGGCTTGTGGTGAAAGAACCGCCCCCTGCCAGAGCCCTGCTTCATGACAAACACCTCAACTGGAAATCCCACAAAGCTTCACTCACAGGCAGGAATAGGTTTTTGAGCAAGCCAGCAAGGACCAAACCAGACGGACCATCTCAGAACATAACCAGGAGCTGTCTGTCAGAGAGATATGCCAAGAATTTGCTTCACCCAGACCAATGCTAATGGCAATGGCTTGCTGCAGGTTGTCTGAATCAAAGTCATTCATTGTGCAAAACTGCAAACACATGAACTCCAGATCCCACACTGTGCATAGCTCACAGTGAGCTCATCACTGCAGGAAGACTTAGTGGCATTACAAAAGCCACTATTCCTGGATACTGACACCAAAACCAAGTATCTTAAGTTACCGACAGACTGGGACTATCTAATTTCCAAATTCTCCTTAACTCTTAAAAATGGCAAGATGTTTTAATAATCCACAGCAATGCTGACCAGAGAACCTGCCCAGACCTTGGAAGGAAGGGAACTGATGCTCAGAATTATCTGACTGAAGCCTGGTGGTCTGTCATAACTGGGAAGCCTTTGGTGGGCCACATAGAGAACTTGTTATTGATCTCCAAAGATTTACTCAAAAGAGTTTTTTTGGATTGGAAGGATATGTCTTGAGAGCTCAGATTTTTCTTTCTCCCACCTTTTTTTTTTTTTCTGTGGCAACAACAGCCTTCTCTTAGTGTGCTACAATGCTAAGCCTGTCATTCTGACTCAGCTGGTTTAATTTTTGGGTCTATTTCAACTAGTTCCTCTTGTTTCATGGGCTGATGAAAAAGCTGAAGTGCTGCTCTATATGGAATATGGTTTTTGTATTTTGTACTTTATATAGGCTGGATTTTCAACTGGAGTTTCAGCTGGGCTTGTGGCAGCTACAGCTTAAGCAAGCTTACTTCTGCTGAAGATCTAACACTGGATCTTCTTCTATCAGAAAGCAACCAATGAAGCCCTGCTGAAATATGAAGTATATTTTAAATAAAACTTTGTTAGAGCTCAGTTTCTTACTGTTGCTGTGCCAAGAACAGTCCACAAAAAAGAAGTTGACACTGAATAGATGGTAGACGTTAAATCTTACAGGTTTTATTTCAGAAAACAAAACAAACCAGAACTTTGCAGCAGATATAGGAATGCATCTCGTATTTCGTTACAAAGTGCCAGTGTCCTACTGAAGAACTGACAGCTTCACAAGCTGGTATATAGCATGGGTATGGTATGCTCAGGTATACTTTGTGTCTCACTTGAAGTTGTCACATCGTAGGACAAAAAAAAAGTCTCTCTGAAAGCAGGGTTAGCTGTACACGGAGCAACGAAAAGGACCCAACAAATGGTATCGGGGAGCGAACATTGGAGTGTCTGGCAGAAACGTGGTGCTTGAGCAGAAGGATGCCCTTCCACCCTGTGTTCTTCCAAAAGTATTAGTGGAAATGTATCTTACCTGACAGTTAAGAGTCAGTGTAATGCCAAGCAGCTCCAAGAAGCAACATGAGCAAGAGCTGGGTAACAAACCAGATCTAGGTGCACTGAGAGTTGGCTGAATTCAGCAGGTCTTTCATTGGAAGAACAAAATGAAAGCAGATGAGAAGATGGGAGTTTGAGGAATGAAAACAACTGTTTTAAGGTAACTTGGTAATAAAAAATATAGAATAGCGACTTCAAAGTCCCTGACTGGGCATATCATACTGAGAGAATACAGATTTCTTAAAATTCTTCAACGTTTTCTGCTCACTGAACCAGAGCTTTCCTCCCCCTTCCCCAAGTATGACCTTTACATGGCCTTTAATGCTGAAGCTCTTCCATTCCTGGTGTTTCTTTGCAGAGATACTGATGTATACCCAGTAAAAGGCAGTGCAAGATTGCATACATTTCTTCTTTCCTGAGTAAATGGCACATTGTTAAAAAAAGCGCCACAAACCTAAAGATTTCCCTTTTGCTACTTTAGATTCAGAGACAGCAGTTCTGCCCCTATGTGAACAGCCAGTGTCTACTGGGTTCATGAAGACTGTTCTTGGGTCTTCTTCGATCAAAAAAATCCATTGCAATCAAAGGGGTTTCAGGCATCCAAGGAGAGAAAAAGAGAAGATCCCCAACAGTCTAATTTTCAAGACCCAAGAGGGTAAAATATATGGGTAAAATAGAGTTCTGGTTTAAATAAGTTTCCAAAGTAGTGGGGGACCTTCGAGTTTAAACACTGATGTCACTTGCTACTTATTTCTAAAAGAGAATCCACTTTTGAGTAAGTTCTCTTAGTGTCCAAAGACCAAAAACATAGCAAGGGCTTCTTCACGTGGGATGACTTCTCTTATATCTTTGTGGATGAGCTTCCCAGGTGTGTAAAGAAGACAGAATCCAGAAACAGGAAGTGGATACCTGGAAAATTCAGGAGAAAAGGAAAACTTTTCTCCCACAGCCTAACTGCACCGAGTCCTGGTGCTCTCTGTCCCATAATCTCCAGCTTTATGCGATATAAATCCATTGAATTCTGGGGCACTTGAGTGGATCTATGGATCTTCCCAACAATGTCAACAGTACAAAAAATGTCAGCAAGAACAAATGGGCAGAAGTTCTTTGCAAAATAAGTGTCATCTTCACAGTCATTATGCAGAAGCTGAGTGGATGATCTGACAGGAAACTACAGCTTACAGTTCTGAGGATCCATATCTGGGTTTTGGCATCGTCCCTTTTCAGGTGAAAACAAGCTTGTTTAAGTATAAAAAAGCCAGCAAATTCACACTGCAGCCAAAAACAAATTCTGCAAATGCTGCTGCCTCAGCCATATGTTGAAGTAAACAACCATTTGATAGTAAAGCAGGTGAAGCATCAAAGAAGCTCCATTTGAATAGTATTTATTTGCAATCATTAGTTTTAAACGGGAAACTGTTTACAGGCACACGCTAGGTAACCAAAATAGAATGAACATAAAGAAATCTATTTAAAGGTCCTTATCAAATATTTCAAATATTTTATTAAATATTTTATTCAGTTGCATTATCACAGTTTAATGTACTTTAGCATGTTATACACATGACTTAACATGTGCACTTAAAAATATCAAATTAGAGGTTTTTGAAGAAAGTATGACATTCTATAAATGTGCTCATTGACTTATCTACACACAACTAAGAAGGCAGTAGCTCTGTTATACCATTGATGGAGATGAACTATTGTAAGGCATGTTTACACCAAACTTCAGAGAGAATAAAGCCAAATACTAGGTCAAAATTCACTGGAAATACATGTGAGAATAAAAGTTGAAGGACTGGGCTCTAAGAAGAAAAATCATGGCAAATCAGTTGTGTTAAAACTGTCAACAGATTCTGATTATTAAAAGCAAGCACTGCTGGGAAAGAAAGTTTTCGTAACATCCAGGTCAGCAGGATCTGTGTTTCTTTTGAGTGTGATTTTTGAAACTCACACCTTACGGTGTAATGTGTAGGAAAGAGACCGAAATCTAACAAGAAAGTTGGAAAACTATCATCTGAGAAACCTAAATTTGTTTTATGACCTAACATGGCAACACTTTTGTACAGAGTACATGTTGCAAGTCACTGCACTCCCATGCACGTATGTACACATACCCGTGCAGACACATGTACACATATGCCTCTCTTGCTTTTGTCACCTTCAAAGACCCAATCACTGATTAAAGTGTAGCAGTATGTAGGGGAAAACACAGTTTCAGTTGTGGAGGTGAAAAGAGTAGACTAGACCATTACATTCGGAATCCTGGTTAGTTAAAACCTGAACAGGTGTGGTTTTTCCAGTAGAGTACAGTGCGGGTGTGCTGGTATGTGCTAACAGTCAAGACCCAGAAACTACAATGGAATTCTTTGGAAGAACTCAACAAATGTTAAGCTATTTGCAGTCATTTTAAAAATTCCATCTGAATGAAGGCCCTAGGTCACAATGACGTGCCTCCCCCAGGAACAACACGCAAGCCCAAGCTCAACTCCAAGAGTGTAGTGGTCCATGATCGGGGCTCCTGCACTGTCACAGCACTAACAATGCTGCCCCTTAAGTAAGGAGCGTTTTCAGCCTAAGCTTAGGTGTGTTGCTGAGTGGAGATCTCATCCCAAGTGTTCCTAGATTTCTGCCTTAAAAGAATTAGTGGGGGAACATCAAATATACAGCCATCTCATAAGCTTCTTCAAAGCTGTCAATTCAGTAGAAAATACTGAGTACATAAATGACTATAATAGTACTTGGGTGAGAGCATAAACCTCACTGTGCCTTTTTTATTGGGAAATTCAGGGGAGGAGGCAAGTAACTCTTTCACAGCCTAAATGGACTCATGCATGGCACTCTGTGTCCTGAAGTGCCTCAGCATCCTGGCAGCTCTAGTTGACAGGTCCACAATATGTACAAGGTAAGTAGAATGCCACGAGTATTACAAAACATGGCAAAGACACCTAGGAGCTCTACAACCTATCAAACAAGCACGGCAAACAAACAGCATCTAATGGATAATGTATGGAATACAACACACAAGTTGCACAGCCATGTTTCCTTGTGAAATCAGGATTGCAAACGTAAACTCCAGAATGAGTTTCAAGAGCAGCACTTGGCTTACTCTGTCACCTCCGGAAACACCAGAAGTCCACCCACCCCATGATCACTGCATTTGCTGCTGTTACAAAATCTGATCTCACTGAACCAAGGAGAGCTAGTGGGCCCACGTCCTGCAACCCCCATGTGACTATGGCAGAAGTTAAACAAAAACGCTCCAGCAACAGAGTTTGGCTACCACCGTATACTCAGCCTTTATGTTTTCTGCACTATATAAAAGTCGCTCTTGGAAAATAAAGCACACAGCGATATACAAATGGTATCAATGGCCAAAAAGATTACATGATACGAGCACGAAAGCAAATGGAAGTTAATGAAAGTAGTCTTTTAGGAGAGGTAGCCATATTAGACTCAGCATTCAAAAAAAGGGAGTGCACTCAAAAGGGTCGACATACATTAGAGTGTCTTGTAGACCCATCATGTTTCTGGTTTTCCTACATTATTTTTTTTTGCAGAATGTACACACCCAGGCACACACACACCCCCACACACGCACCCACACACACGTATAAATACACATCTATCTTTTTTCTAATTCCCCTTTGTTGCCATACTGAGAATAAAGGCCAGTTTTCCTTTCCTGCTCTCTTAGCTGTCACAAGTCTATAACCGTTGCCTTCAGTCTGCTCAGTATCTGTACAGTAGCTAAACAGGCAGTGGAAATTAAAACTGCTTCAATTTATTATCCCATTGCAAAAGACAGCATCCAAACTATAAGGCATTCCCTTGTTCTGATGTGAGTTACAACTCTACTTGATACAAACTGCAGAATGCTCTTCTCAGCCTTGTGCTACAGAGGCAGCTTTCACCCAAATAATAAAGACCAAAGCCGAAATTTAAACACCACAAATTCACACACTTCTACCAGTCCCTTGTTCCTGTGCCCCTTTCCAACAACGCTTATCACTTAAATTTCAAAAGTCATGCAACAATGCTATAAAATAGAAACCCAAACTACCAAGAAGTCTCTTGCTCGTGACTTTGGGATATTGTATTAGTATAAAAGAGCATTCAGTCATCTTAAATAAATATATTCTTTTCTGAAATCACAGCACATTCAAGGGGTAGTTACTGCCATAAGCAGAACACTAAGTAATCTCCATAGATGTTTTTAGAATCATTTAGTTGGAAAAGACCTATAATATCATGGAGTTTTGATTGATTTGGTCTAATACGTGGAAAATAGCCTACTGTGGGGATAAGAATCTGCATCTCAAATGTTGTGCAGAACGTTTTTCCCATATTCGTATACAGTACTAGAACAATTAAGAAGACATTACAGTAATTTTCTCCCAGCTGCTTAGATCTGTAGCTTCAGCTACGAGAATGTATTTTGTTTACCTCAAAACTACATACGAAATATCGAAGATGACTAAATAAATAAAAGCTAAGGAAAACTGGGACAGTACTGCATTTTACACTTGAGACAAGATTCCCCCCTCCCATGGATAAGTCACAGAGGACAACTACAGTAAATGCTTGTCTTTTTTTTTTTTAAAGAAAGATTTATACACAGGTTCAGATCCAGAAAATAATGTGAAATGCATAAATATTGATAGCTTTAGCTAAGTTAAAATGGGTTCAGTAAAGTATGATACAACATATTCAGAATAAACAAAGCAGAAAAGCATCATATTTTGGTTTGCTTGAGATATACATAAGGTGCAACAATTTCTTCTCTAGAGGCATTTGTGGACAAGGTTTTAACAGGTAACAGTGTTTGCTGGTATACTGAAGTACACACAATAGCAATAAGATTTTCCAAAATGAAAGCAGCTGAAATTAATAAAAATTAAAACAAAACAAACAAGGAAAAACCCCAACCCCAATACAGTAAGATATTGGTCTGAAATTTTTGTTGTGCTAACAGACTTTGTTACCTGAAAATACTGATACTCCTTCTAGTAGATTCAGGGAAAATTCTAGCTACTCAAATCAAGACATCACTCAGAGAACCAACAAAGGCAAATGCCTAGTGAACTATAAAGCTTTGCAGGATTTCTGCTACTCTCAGTGCCTAATCGCTTAAAAATTAAGCATATCTACAAAAAGGTTTATAAGTATCTGAAAACAGTCATATCCAGTAAACTGACCCAACCCTACCCCCTCTCTAAGGGAAAGTCAAGGAAAAGCAGATCAAGTAAGATATTAATTTATATAGAAAAAAGTAATTTTCTGTTTCTTTTAAAAAAGGTACCATTAATATACAGAAATATCTCCAGGAACAATATTGAAATTTAAATCGAGGAAGGATGGGGTGCTTTGACAAAAATATATCTACTCTAAAGGTTTCTAGAGAAATAAGTTAGTACCATTGTCAACGTGAACGGCCTGCACTGTAACATATTTGGATTTCAGCTAATTATAAAGTGGTCCAAAACTCCAACAGCCACCCTGCTGTGACCCACAAGTTTTTAGTCTTTTAAGTTTTTGCTGTCTTGTTAAAATAACTTATAAAACTTTAATAAAATCTTATTTCAAATACCGCCATAGGCTGCAGTGGCATTTTAGGGGCTCTTATTTACCTGAATTTTTAAAAAAACCTTTTCACCGACTCATTGGCTTGTAAATTTTGTTGTTCTTCTGTTGTTCCCTTCTTTCCACACATGCATCCTCGATGGTGCTGTTTCAGTGACACTTCCCCAGCTACCTGCCTTTTGTCAGACCTTTAATCCTTTCTTGAAACTCATGTGGTACATTGTATATTGTTTCCTGACACTGAACCAGAGACTTTCTATTAACTACAACAATGAAAGGCTAAACCTAGCAAGCATTAATAGAGTTACGGTCCATATGGCTATTACATCAAATTAGTTACAAAATAACCCCAAAACACATTATCAATTCAGTCAAGTATAAATAAGAATGCCTGATAGAATGATGTAAACTCGCATCATTTAAAGACTTAATTCAAAGAACTTCAAACGCAATCTAATACTATCAAAAGTTCAGCCGGTATGACGAAGACTAATAGAAAATTATTGCTGGAGTCCAATTTGGTAAATTGTTGTGCTACAATGCAAAAAGTAGGGAAACATCTTGTGCTATAGAAGAAGTACCCTGTTGAATTTGTAGCTTTAGATCAATTACTAGTGATCATTTTGCATCTATTGGTAGGAATCAATGCTTGGTTATACAATAGTGTAAGTCAAGATAGTGAAGGTAACAGGCCAAGTGATACATTTGGCCTGCTTTTGGGATGTATTTATGAGAGCAAAACACAAAAATTCAACACAAGCAAAGACAGAAACTGGCAGATGGATCTGTTTGGTAGTCTGAATTCAGTCAAACGCTATTCTTCGGTTGTAGTTTATCTGTATACAACTTGCCACTTTACCAACACGAACTGTAATTGGCCCTTTATGCAAACTCTGAAGCTGATTTGGACTGTGCATAGTAACTACAACAATGCCAGTGTCTGTAAAATGTAACATGTATGTGTATTGATGTACACGTATATCGAAAAGTCATGGTTTTAGGTTTTTCAGAACGGTGAAATAATACTAAGGTCACTTTTGAAAAACGCATTTGCAGTACTTTTTGTTTACAGGAAAGTTTCACCAAGTCGCTCAGGTATCTATGCAAAAATAAAGGAACCCTCCAAGGCATGAAAGACAAGTCAATTATCTGCAGTATTTTCTTTTCCATACACCACTCTTTTTTCTAATGCACATCATCCTGGTTATTCAAAGCTAAAATAAAAAGAAACAAACCCAAACATAGCCTGTCAGAATTTTTCCCAGTAAACTCTACCACTCTGGTGGCAAATATAAAAGTGCAGAACATCTGGACCACATGGCTGCCCAAACACCGCTAACAATGGTACATCTGTCCAGGCTGCCTTGAGTTCTCTGGAACAGGTTTTAAATTCACTCTACAATATAAACGTAGGCATACCCTATTAATATAAACCATCTTAGAACTTAAATCTTCATGTACAAAAATGACTAAGAATATCTAATAATAACTAGTGCAGTGCGTCAGTGTTTTTGTTGGTTTTTTTTTTTTTCTTTTTTTCATTTTCATTTAGAGTAACTAGGTATTATATGAAACTAGTTGCCGTACTCTCTGGTTGGTAAAAGAGATGCTGTGAGAGCTAACAGTAAAGGCAGCCTTTTTCACACCAACCATCTATTTACTGTTTAAAAGCCTTCAATAGAAAGCAAGCTCTGGGATCATTCCACTCCATTTCTGTTCATTAATAGACAATTAATATCACCCTCCTACATACTGGGTTCCGATTTGAGGACCTGGCCCAAGTAGCTAACGTCTGGCTTCCAGTGAATTCTGGGCCACTCAGAGCAATAAGCACTTTATTGCAGTCTCTAGTTCCATCATATGGACTGACTAGCTTCCCTTGGTAAAGACAAGGCTAGGATATTAGGTAAAGCACAATGTTTTACAATAAAGTGGAGCTTCACTGGTCAGCGCAGGAAATAAGCACTGGAGCCTGAGACATTTCATTTGGCTGTCCATCGTGTGGGAGAGGTGTGGGCCTCTGACTTCTGCAAAAGAAGAAAAGAAAAGCCACCCATCAGTATTTGGAGCATGGGAGGTGCTTTTATCAGACTAGAGGAGATGGAAAGCAGCACGTTGTATGGTTTAACACCCGACACTACAGCACCATAACTCCTAGCTTGCTGCAGGTGCTCACATACTTAGGTTACATGCTCTTTTTAGAGGTATTCCTGCAACAGTAACACAGTACCCTGAGGACAACCTACATCACAATGCAAAGGTAGGAGAAAACAAGACATGATGGTATTTGACAACACAAATCAAAATGCACAGCTGAAGAGGAAGTTAAGAGCTGCTACTCATTTTGTAAAGGAGCGTCTTCAGCCCTCAGAAGCAGAGCATACAGCTCATGCATGGCAAAAGAAGGTAAATGCACAGAGGTGTGTATCATGTTAATGAGAGTCAACAGCCAGGTTTTAAGCAATATGGAAATATACTCATGAGCAGAACTGCACATTGGGATTACTCCAAGTTATGTGACTGATCACTACATCAGCCTAATACAACATCCATTTCATTACTACAGCAGTGTTATTTTAAAAATGATCCCCTGGCACAGGCTATCATAAAAATAAACCATGCCAGAATTATGTGCTGGAAATCAACATCAGTCTTTGTAGCAAGTGGACTTGAAGAACTCCTTTGCAGCTTGCCTTTTAAAATACATACACAAAGCATGCCACCATCTGTCATCTACTCTCACAAGTGAGGTTCTTTTTTTTTTTTTTTCCTGGGGCCCGCTTCTTATTTACATCATGGCCACTCTACCTCACTCTGGCATAGCTAAGACCCCAGGAGAAACAGAGGTACCAACACAACTGGAATGCAACGCAGTGGCCTTGGCACAAACTGCAGCTCAGGCTCACAGTGCTTAACCAGGGCATGCACAAGGTAAATAAAGCTAAACAGAAGATTTGAAATGAAAACCACACTGCCAAAGGGTTTCCATCTCCCAAGGCTCTGTGGAACTATTTAATAATTAAATTCAGACACTGAAGAAACGCATCAAGAAAATCTCTAATTCCGTTCTTTGTGTTTCTGGCTATTTGCAATTAAAGTGAATTGCAAACAATAAAAACAGACAACAGAGTAGAAAACAGGGAAGCATCTAGCTGGTAAGACTTAAGTTTCTGTTTTGACTTCCATTTGCCAAATATGTGAGGGACACAGCTAACTTTGTACTGGGAGAGAGTCCTCCCCCGTTGCCATTTACCCCCAGGGTGATTACAAGCTGGCATTTCCAACAGCTGCTGGACAGTTGCCAGTTTGGTGTTATCAGGCCTTATAGAAGGTGCTGCATTATTTTAGCTTCATGATGACATGACAAAAGATGGGATTAAAAAAGAAACACTGAAACAGGAGGCTCTGCAAAACATTTGGTCATTTCAAGAGGGACAAGAGAAGGACAAGTACTCTTAGTGGAATAAAGAGGAGAAAGCCACAGCAAAGTAAATCCTGTTGCTTTAGTGCAATTCTGGTCAGTGTTAATGGCATCAATGACACCAAAAGGGTGAGTGAGAGCAAAGCATAGCACAGCACTTCTGCAAGCCTCACTCTGCGGCTTCTGACTACCAAAAAATGACAGAAAGAAGTTCAGACTTTTCTCATGGTAACAGACACTTTTTTGCAACTCTGTGAGAAAAGGCCCAAAACAATGCTGCTTAAGCAAGACAACGGCTTCTGTAGAGAGCAGCTAGCAGACAGGGTGCAATTCTGTTTCTTGTAGGGTCTCTAAGCTCTTAAAAAGCCTTTCAGCGTGTCATGTCCAGCCTGAACACAAAGGATTTGGTTTACCAATGGAGGCCATGAGAACAACAGTAAATCGAGATTGTAAATGGTTTCAACGGTGTCAACTGCTGCCTTGTGGAGCTTCTTAAGCAGCCAGCAATCTCTCAAATGCCATCTGCAGAGGCTGTGATGGTTTCAGACTGGCCCAGTGCTTCCTCAGTGCCTCTCCACTGCAGGAGATGATGGGGTTTCATCTCCAGTAAGCTGCACCATTGATGAACAACACTGAATTATCAAGAGCCAAGGAGGACTTGCTGTCACTGGTTTCCTCTCATCACAGGTCTGACCATGCTGAACTGATTCAACAGCTCAAGTAACCTGTACATTCCCCACGTTATCTGTGTGGACAGTCTACTCAGTAACTGAGAGGACCAACCCAAACTACCGTGGCTTTTGATCACTCAGAATTGTTCTGATCCATGCTGTTCTGCAGATGTTTTGCCTTCTACACAGCAAAACTCAAGAGTAAAAATAACAAGTTAGCTTCCTTCAGCCATGTTCAGCATAAAAACTTCATCTCAAATTGTATGAAATTTCCTCCACAGTGTTAGGCCACCGAAAAACATGAATGAGCATGCAACAGCTGTTTAAGTCTGCTATTATGTGACAAATACCATTAGATAATTCTCAATCATTAGGATCTCAAGCAGCATATGAACCTGTTTTTATACAAAAACACATATGTAGGCTTACCAGGAAGGATAATTTTTCTGACTGCTAAATAAGATTACACTGCCATTTAGGCGAAGACTTAACACTACTAAGCAAGTGGTGTAAAACAGACATTCACAGAAAGCTGTGGAAGAGAAAACGCAGGCCAAATTAAACAGTCTGCTATTCACATGCTTTCTGAACAAAGTGTCAGTCACACACTATTGACTTGGACAACAAGGGGAAAAGGAAACCATACCTGTGTACATTTTCCATGGCTGCTACTTCCGCCAGAGCAGCTAAGCTAAAAAATGCAGACACCGCTGGCATATCTGATGTAATACTATGATTTTCTTCTGCCTCTGCGTTTCTGGAGCATTCACTGTTGCAATCTGTTTCTGCACTTGATGTTTTTTGAAGAGTACTTTGTGGCAGCTCTTTTGGCTTCTCCTCTGCAAAGAAAGTTAAGTTTGCAGATATTAAATTCACAGCAGCCTACTGATTTACCTTTAGGACTTTGATTCTGCAAGTGTAATCTGATTCATGCTGCAACCTCTTCTGACCCAAGCTATTGGCAGAAGCACAGTACTAAGGTTTATGAAGTAGTTTACTAATTTTGCATTCAATTGAATTTGATCTTTTAGGTCAGATAAGAGAGCTTTTGTGTATGCAGTAGTCCTGAAAGATCACCTTAACTGCAGAGAACTCTGACAAGGACTCTGGCATGGACTGCTGAATTCACTTTTACAACCTATAATTAGGTGCAGTGTAATTTCTTTGCTGAACTGGAAACAAGTTATGAAAGGTAACCATTTTCCATTTCTCTCTACATCAGTTCTCAGAGTGAAATATCCAAGGACAGAATTTAGATCTGCTCACTCAAACAAAAGAAGTTGGCCATTATGGACTGATTTCCCAGTTGATTGATACCTGTACTTTAAAGAATGATCTTTCTAAGTAGGTATGGAAACAAGCTAACTGAAAAACACTTTCCCTGATAGGTTGCACATACCCTTAAACCTTCTCCAACCACTCAGTTTTAATAAAATTTAAACCCCAGTTTCCTTACCCAGTGTCCCTCCTGCTGGTGACACTCGACCATCTGCTGTTCGGACAAGATGTGTGATCTTAGTTTTCCTTGCTTTTCTTTTCTGGCTGCCAACTAAAGGCTCATGCATCATTGCTGGCTCTGGAGTGTTTAGGGCAGATATAGAAATTTTATTCTTCCAGGCAGACTCACTGGAATTTCTGTCTTCTAATAGTATGGCTGGAAAAGGACAAAAATGTAATTTTACATACAGAATAATTCAGCTACCAGCTATGCTGATTTACCATTTTGCATCTTTCTTCATAAAACCTTCTTCACAGGCACTCAGAGCATAACCCACGGCAAGATGTGATCTGAATGCCACAGGTGTTTGCAGGGGAGCAGTAGCATCTGTTCCTAAAGATATCCTGGAAAGCAGAAACCTGTGAGACGGGCAGTAGCACTTCAGTGGGAGCAGGGTATCAGTCTGTATAAAACACTCCGCAACAGAAGATGCCAGCAAGTAGCTTAGAGACAAAATGTATTTAAGGAACAGCAAGAATCCTCATGTAAGCTTATCTTAGCTCACAGATGGACTCACAAGCAGAATCCAGGAATTCCTGACTAACCCCCAGTCTTACCTCTGTAGTCACTCTATGTCAGCTCCTCTAAGCAAAGGTAAATACTGCCTTTTACAAAACAACAAACCTTAAAAACACCCCAGAAAGGCAGCAAATAGAAAAGCAGAGCTAGATCACAGCTGAAGACAAGAATGCTAAAAAAAGGAAGTAAGCATGGGATAAAATACTGTGAAAGAAATACTGCCTACATAAAGTGAAAGAGTGATAAAGGTACACTTTAAATCTTTCTCAGTAGTTCCATTGTTGGCATTTCAAAGTAGCCTTTTGCCCTGAAATTTGGAAAACGATTCCAAATTTTCACTTGACTGAAGTTACTTTGATCAGACAGCAACCACAAAACATATTTATTTAAGCTTCCAAAGCCTGAGATCAGCATGTAGTAGTCAATTGTTCTCCATTTACACTGATTTAATAAGCCATACTGCTGATCCCATGGGGTATCAGTAGTCCACATAGCAAATCTGTGACATTATTTTTCCTCCTGTGATAAAAGCATTATGAAGCCTACCCCATGTGCAGTCAGTGCCAGCTAGGGTTAGAAAGAAGCTACAGGTAGCAAATGAAATGCTCAATTAATTTTTTACAGATGCCTGGCTAGCCCGTTTTGAAACTGGGAACACTCCTGGCATCTGCACCAAGTCCTTGAGACATTTTTTTCCCAGTGTACTGCCATCCTGAATGATTAAGCACTTTTTTCATAATGCCTGCCTGCACCTTCTCTCCCAGCTGCATTTTCCACTTGTTATTTTCTTTACTACCTGTCAGGCTATAGCCCATCTCTTTGCAAAAGTCCTTTATATATTTTTCACAGCTGTTACTGTGTCTCCAGTTAGCTTTCTTTTGCACAGAGTTTCTTTTAATCTTTCTTCCCATTTTAAAGACACGTGTTCACTTTTTGGGTAGTTCGACCAGCAAAAATTACACACACAAAACTGAGGCTGGAGTGTAAACAACTGCCCTTTCAGAAGGGATAAGCACTGAACAAGACCAATTTCCTGCACTGAGACTGGCTGTGTCACACAGGAGCACCCAACCCCACAAACAGTGCACAACAGCCAGGCAGTCTGTGTGACCTTTGCCCTCTTTCATTTTAGTGTGTATTTCTGTTTATTGTTTGTTCTGTAGATTTAATGAGCTTCCGATTCAAAGATACAGGTCATAAATAAAACCTTTATCTTCTGTGAGCTTCTTTAACTGTTCATTGTGTGAGGATGTGGATGAGATGAAGAGAAGAGCTGCAGCACATTTTATCTTGTTAGCAGTTGCCCTTTGCTCTTTTGTTTTAATAGGAAGAGACCTTTTAATGTTTTATGGCATAAGAATACAATCAGGTCAAGTACATACGTGTAAAAACACTTGGAAACATTCCAAACCTTAATTTGTTTACGACCTTAATTCACCTTCCTATGTTCTCTAGTAAAACATTTTTGAACTTGTGCAACGCTCTTTATCTTGAAAAAAAGCACACAGCTTCAAGTAGCACTTCTCAGCTATAGCTGTTAACCTTTTACAGCACAGCAGAGCTATGCTGTAAAACTTGCTTTTTGTAAAGTGAGCAAGAGAAAGCACACAAAAAGATCTGCTGTCCAATTAAGTAGAAACACCAATGACTGCAAATATGACTTTCGAGTCAACTCAACTGGACTAATAGAGAGATGTTCAGATAAGCTTTCTACATTGAGACCAAAATTAATTGGAATGTATAATTAAATAGGCAGCTTTCTCTCTAGATTTCTTATTTGGGAATTCAAAATCGTTGATTATGTATTAATGTAATGGTCTGGTTGTAGTCCAAGACTATTTGTTAATTCTGATTTGCTCTAATTAGTACTTTGACAGTGCTGTCTAATTCTAGCTTGAATGAGTTTTAATGGTGTTAATCTTAGTACTACAACTCACTTTGGTTTTTTTACATTTAACAGAAAAATTAAGATTATTTCAAACAATAAACAACACATGATAAAACCCAACAAGATTCGCTAAGTGTTTAATTAGATGTGTTGTATGCCAGGTCACTAGACATGATCCACAATCACACCAAAATCTGCCTTTACTGCACTTACTTTTCTTCATTCATAACACAGATGCACACAGGCACACATACTTTTCAAGATGACAAAACACGAAGCCAGCATGACCTCTGCTGGCCTTCCAAGTGTCTCCTCTTCATCTACATGAATACTCAAACTCCTTCTTCCAGCAAAATTAACTTCATACAAAAAACAAAATCACATTATCACACAGATTTGTGATTCACCACAAGCACAGACTAACTACAAAAAGGAGTTAAAATTTTCATTTAGTATTTGCCTCACTAAAACCTTGAAAAAATACTTG
Source organism: Myiozetetes cayanensis (assembly GCF_022539395.1). Classification (NCBI taxonomy): domain Eukaryota; kingdom Metazoa; phylum Chordata; class Aves; order Passeriformes; family Tyrannidae; genus Myiozetetes; species Myiozetetes cayanensis. The sequence goes on from NW_026087742.1 coordinate 17,363,805, forward strand.
AATTGAAATGAAGATTCCAGGATTCCCAGCTTGAGTGCTGCAGAATATGGGACAGTGTAGTTCAGCATTTTAGGGCCCTGCTGCCTAGGAACTCGTGAGGGTGAAGTTACGTGGGCAGCACACGATGGCAAGGCTGTTCAGCGCCTGGCAAGGCCATGCCCACACTGCACTTTGATCGACGCTTCCCTTTCAGTGTCACTATATGGCACTATATGGCAAGACCACAGATTTCTTCCCCTTTGTAACTCAGGGGAAATTGCATTTCCTCATATATATAAATATATATATATATGCACTGCCTTTCCTCTGATGATTTACATATGGGCTGTGTAAGGTCTCCCAAGTTTCTCATGCCTTTGCTTTAGTCTTGGGAGACACATTGCAAAGGCACAGACACATCTTTAATGTTTAGACAACTATGACATTATTCACATGCTTAACTTCCAAGGACATGCCTCTGTGTTGTGCTGGAACAAGGCTAGGGTACTCAACACTTGCCAGGCTTGAATCTTTGATCATAGTGCACACTTCATTTTGTATCAAAACAAGCTGATTTCTTTTAAACAAATGCAGGGTTTGACATTTTGTTTAGCCACATTTTTATCTGCAGGTTTTAAGGCATTTGTATTTTTTACTCTTTGCTGTATTAAACACTTTCTGTTTCCTTTTCCATAGGAGAATTTAAACAACCATTTTTCTTAATAATTTGTCTACAGGTCTATTAATAATTCAGGAACAAAATCTGAATGCCACCCAATAAAAGCTATGTTAATGTATGATGCCTTCTTTACACCGGCATTGAAGTAAGATCGCCAATTCTCACAAGCAACTCCCACAACACATTTGTTGTACAAATACAACAAAACAGAGCAAGTAATTTCAAAATATTTGCACCACTGAACGCAGCAGAGCTGGCAGAGCCTATGTGGGAAAACAGTGCATGTGCATCACAGGTGACAGAAAACATGGATTCAGGAAAGGAGAGGAAATTACATGGCTGAGTCTTAGGGAAATATATTAAGTATAAAGGTACCTGGGGGAACTAGAGATAGGAACAGCGGTTTTATTATCTTAGAGACAAACATGGATAGGGAAAAAGTAGACAAAATTAATGGAGCTAAGTAAGCAGAACCAGAGAGGTTCTTACACACAAGAACAATGCGGGAGAGAACTCCCCCTGTGGAACAGCTAAGGAACAGCCTGGGCATGACTTGGATAGTGTGGGCAACATGATTACAAAAGAAAAAAAAAAAGGAAAATAGGACCCAGGGAACAGGCCCCAGGCTAAGTTATAATCCTGTACATAGTGCACACTTGAAAATGCCTCTCAGAGTTCTGAATATGTAGGTATGCAGGATCACAATACTGTAACAAGAGAAAGACTTCGGAGAGCTACCAGCAGGATAGTGGGCAAAGCAAGTCCAGAACATAACTTAAAAGACTGTGGAAGAAATCTTCCATTAGAGGCAAACAAAAAGCTGGTTAAGATTTCTACAGAGGCTGGGTTGGAGGTCAGTATTTTTGAGATCTGATGCAAAAACAAGCACTTACATCCTGACCAAGTTCCTACACCCTGACCATGTGTAGTCTGCAAAGGTCTAGCAGCAGGAAATCACAGGGATAGGAGATAGGGACATGGATAACTGCTCTGGCAAAGGGATAAATAATATTGTCACTGATATAGAAGGGATGTAGATAAGAGCAATCAAGGGACTAAAGAGCCATGAGCTGTGGAAGATAAAGAGTTCAGGGCCAACTGCAGAAATGCCCTTGTCAGCTCTGCTGCATGGTGTCTGGAACAGGGAAACTAATTAAAGAGAGATGCCCAGTAAAAACAAAACAGCATCATACTGGAATAAGGTAATATGATCAACTGGAGCCAGGAGGTAATGGAATTATGTCAGGGAAATAAGTGACAATCAAAGACTAGAGATCTGAGGTGTCTCTGTCTAGAAGCATTTCTTCAAGACTGAATTGAGAAAGAAGGCAGCCCAAAACCTCAACTAAGTAATACACCAGTACCTGTGCCCGGAGCATTAAGCTTCTTTCTGTGCTTAAATTTTCTGACAATTTTGTGGAATAAGTTCTTTTTCTGAGACTGGAATGAACCTACAGACAACATTAATACATACATTTAATTAGCAGCTTCAAAAGGAGTACAACAGTTGTAGTATGTACTGTACAATCTCCCCTTCCGCTAATACAAGTTGCCATTTCATGGGGAAGGACAAAATCTGATCTTCTGCCAGAAGGGACCCTGGAGGCTAATAGTAAACAGGTAAACATGTCATACTGGCACCTGAGAATATAACTTCTGACTCCATGAGAAGCTTCATCCATACTTCCCAACTGAACAGTCTAGACACAGTCACCGTGCAGGAATTGACAGGATGGCTGGCTGGGCTACACTTGTTTCATGGGGACAGCAAGTCATGGAGACTTTAAACAAATGCCACTTGTGAACATTCAATCCAGAGAAAATCCATGACTGAAAAAACTGACCTGAAACTCTTGTTGTTAGGCAGTGGACCCTGATTTCCTACAGAAAGTTGAAAACAACTTCTAGTGTTACTTTACTTCTTATTGTTATACAGCCATCTGCAAGTGTAAAGTAAATCCTTTTCTCCTGCTCATCCCTCTCTATTGGAAATACTCTACATGGCTCTTCCTCTCCCTAGCACTTCAGCAATTGCCACAGGATTTAATCCCTGGCTTGCCCATTATGCTCACTGAGGGCGGTAGGGATTTCCTCCTGGGAATACTTGCGACAGCCAACAGCAGCTGCCTGGGGAAGCAGCAGGGAGGAAGATGAACTGTAAGTGCAGTCCCTCCACATTTCTGGGCATATGCCTTCTCCGCTCTCATGAAGTTCCCTATTTTAAAGAATCTAATCAAACAGAGAACACTTCAACAAGATCCTAAGAAAATCAGGACAAACAGGCTGTGTATTTTTGCATCTTTCAGGAGGAAGGCACTGTATTTTTAGGTCACGATCTCTGGAACATCACGGCATGCGATCCCCAGGCATCCGAATGCTTTGAACCGAGCCAGAAAAGCCCCAGAGCAAAGACCGAGAGGAATGCCACAAAGCAGCATCCATTTTAAGCTGATGCTTTATTTCTAGCCCCACAGGCCACAGACAAAAAAAAAAAAAAAATTGTAGACAATCTCTTTCCCAAATGAAAGCACACTATGCATTCCTCTCTTGGCCATCCCCAAATGAAAGCTTTAGTGCAGCGCTTGGTGCATAAGTGAGCATTTCTTCACAGTACAAGGCAGAAATAATGACTATGCCTGTTGCTCACTTTTGCATACAAGCAGATTAGTGAGTCACTGCAGACAGCTGACTTCTGTGTGGTGGGATGTTTTGGCACATATGCCATTGGAAAGAAGGAAAAAAAAAGAAAACAGCCACAGCTCCAGCAAATGTCGGAGCAGGCCATCTGCACAGATTCAGTATAGCAGAATCTTTCTCAGCCATTTGGTGACATTATTATTGTATATGCACATTCCCAGCTCAAAATGCTTGAGGTGGATTTTGTCAAAGCCTTTTGGCTTGTTCAGTTCTGTTCCCACTGAAGAAAGACCCCCACTGATTTCAGTGGGAGCAGAATTTGGACAATTTGGAAAGCTCTGGGGAAAAAACTGCTTCTCAAGTTTTCCCTTATTACTGTGAATCTGAAACAGCTTTGCATTACAGGGCTCTTCAGGTGTTTTTATACTAAAGAACTGGCTGAAGTGAGGACTGGACATGACAAGCACAGCAGAAATAGTTGGTGGGCACTGACCCACTGATTTTCCCCTCAGGAGTAGGAAAATATCCTGATAATCCTGGCTGTGTTGTTAGGTAGCAGATCAGGCCTGTTGTAGGTATAGGTTAATGACATTTGACAGAAAATCAATCCAGTACCATTTACTCCAAAATAAAACTTATTAAAGCACACAGCTACAGTTGGGGGTGAGGTGCTGAGAAACACCCCAAACCCAACAAACCAAAAACATTTCTCTGTTTTTATTCACCTAACATTCTGGGGAAGGTTTAGTGTGCAGCACTCCAACATATTTTCTAAATTTTAAATTTAGTAGACACTGATCTGTAATTAAACTGCAAAATTTAAATACTTATCTATGAACTGAGTGAGAATGCTTGGGAAGTTTATAATCTTGCACAAGCTCATTCAGAAAAAGCAGAGAATGATTTCAAAGAGTGTTTACTAAACCAACACCTACTGATTATTATCTGTTGTTTGGAAATATCCAGAGGCCTCAACAACTTGTAGGCACTATTTGTGCTGGACATCTCTTCCAATTACCTTATAGACAGAAATCCAAGGAAAAGCTGAGCAGTAGAAACAACTCCATATAACACAGTAATGCAGAGCACAGTAGAGCAAAGTTAAGGTCTCCCACATCCCAACACAGTCACACTACACCCATAAAACTACACTGACCCTTCATGGTTCATGCTCATCACACTGCAAGAATTAGATGTTAATTTTGCTTAATTCTAATGGTGTAAAAAACCATGACAATTCAAAAAACCCTGAACCATTCCAAACCAGGCTCTGTTATTTTGCACAATATATCAATTTCATTTCCTGCAATACCTGCAGGAGCTTGGTATGCAGACTTTGATGTGCTACACTTTTGGAGGTCAGTATTCCCTAAGTCTTTGAACTCATCACATTTTGCAGGCAAGCCAACAGCACAACAAGGCTGAATAGCCTGTCAGTACATCACAAATTAAATTGAGGATTCAGCTTAATAAATGTTTGGCTCAGCTGGAACAGTTTCCTTACTAAGCTAGCAAGCTTGCTTGTATGCACTTTGGGTCAGGTCATTTCAAATCCACAACCTGCATCCTAATTTTACACATCCTAACAAAACCAAAACATTTAAATCCACCTACTGTCATGAAATATTTACTTTTTAGCAATCTTTCTTTTCCAAAAGAAAAGCAGTTTGTTAGAAAGTTTTTCAACTACCTCTTGAAAGCTGAACTTTGCTCTCTAGGGAGTTGGAATGACTGACACAAGCTGTCAGCTTGCCCAGCTAACGTGAGTGAATTCAACGCTCACTGAAATCAGGAGCAGATATCACCAGCTCCATCTGGATTTAGTTCAGGGCTGCAGTTAGATGTTCACTACAGAAAGAGCAGTGTCACTATCAGATATTCCTGCCCTGGGGCTGCTTGTTGCAACCCCACAGCTCAGTTGGTGGAAAAGTTCATGTGACTGTTTACCATCTGCTTCAGTGCAAAGTCAGCTGGCTTAATTCAAAGAGCCCTTATTGTCAGCCACAGGCAAATGCTCCACGGTCGTCTCCGCAGGGCTGTGCCAAAACTACTCATATCAGGCTTGTAACCCGCCTGCAGTTATGTTTCTGACCTTCCCTTCAGACATGGCTGTATATATTTCAAAGCTTTTTAAGTGATGCTAACAAAGATAAAAATTAAATTCTAATGCCTGAGCCCAACCAAAAGCAGAATGCAGTTCTGGGCTACCTGACTTGAGGCAGCATTCTAGGGTGCCATTTCCAAACAACACAGTGCCTGCAGAGTTTTTAAACATACAGACACCTGAACAGGTAAATACTGTGGTGAGAAATCCAATGAGCTGCTGTTACAACTTCAACTGCCAGATCATGCTATATGAGGAGATCTTGTTCCCAGCAGATGTTGCTTAATTAACCAGTGTGTTATCATAGTGTAAAGCAATTCATTCATGCTCATTTAAGAAGTTCTGTCAAACACACACCATAAACAAAGAATTAAAGGCAGTTGAAGTCAGAATGGTATTAGCACAAGTCTAATTTTGCAAAGTGGCTGTTCCACATCTAATTACATAAATACAAAAATCAATACCAAAATTGGCATGGGCTAGAGAAGAACAGCTGCTCAATCCTGCACACTGTAATGTGATTATTTGTGAAACATTCTAAAGGCATACATCTAATCCAGGGTCACCTGTCTAAAGCAGCCGTATTAGATCTGAAAACCTGTCAGTCAGTGGAACCACCATAGTAGACAAAAAGGAAACGAGTATCACATCGTGAACTGTGCCTGATGAGGATCCTTTTGAGCATCCCTTTGTCTTGTGGAATTACTGGTACACCATTCCTTCATTTTGTGATGTTTGTACGCTGTACATATGCATCAGTATTGTTCATGGAGTCTAAAAGTAGTTTTTTCCACTACATTGTCACTTCTCTACTATCTCTCTGCCACAGGTTGTCTGCATATGAAACAACCAAATGTGTCAAGAGTTTCTCCCTCCATGAGCCTCAGCATGGAGGAGCCACAAGTGGAGCTGGGTATGGAATCAGTTTTTCTGTCCTCTAACCTTTTTTATCATGTCAGGACATTGTGCTTCAAACTTATGACAGAGGTAAAATCTTAATAGAAAAAAATTCCAAATGTTTCATTGAGACATCTCTTGTATCTTATGTTTTAATTTATAGAGTCTAAAATTACAGTGAAATGCAAACTGGCATAAAACTACATTTTGAAAACTGCCAAAATATAACCTTTGATCATCTCCCTTTTTTTCTCAATCTTCTCTTGGGAAAACTTGTCAAATGCACTTACCTCACAAATATTCATGTTTTTGATAAACTTTCTTGCTGTGAGGAATACATTTCATGTACAAACTCTAACCAGTTCTACTCTTCATGAAAATCAGGAGTCAAGAGTAGTCTGAAAACTAACCCAGGTGAGAATCAACTAACTTCAGTGCTAGGAAACTTCTTCTTTGACTTCACATTTTTCACATATAACAGTGAAGTAAGGATGCATAAATTCCTGAGCTTGTCATAGCATTGTTGTTACTTAAGAATGTATTGCACATGGCAATTTACCTTTGTTGGATTTTGGTAGTTCACATGAGCCGCTTCCAACCTTTCGCTTTTTCCTCGGAACAGCTGAATTTCTCCTGTCAAAGGTAATAGGACTGTATTGAGGGAGGCTGTTGAATTTCTTTGCAAATTCTTCTTCCAATTTTGCTAAGCTAAATGGGAAACAAAACCAATCAAATTAAATGTAACTCTGTTTCTGGAGAAAAAAATATATTGTTTAAAAGCATGTGTGAGTATATACACACCTGTCTACACAGACAGAGGTGGAAAACAGATAAGCACACACACACTGTAAACATCAAACTAGTATATATTAATCCAGCTTTGGAATGAGAATGTACACTCCAGCTTCTGCATTTGTAGCTCAGTACAAATTGATTACCTTATCTGCATATGTTAAAATTAGAAAAAAAATAATCAATGTCATACTGATGACATTTAGCTCTGTTTGCTGCACAGATTTGTACAAGAGATTTGTCTGTTCTGTGAGGAGAATGAACAAAGACAGTAAAGCCAATAAATAAACCAATAAAATAACTTCATATTAACGTTCTTACACCAGAATGAAAACATTTCAAACTAGAAGAAAAATGTCAAACTGATCAGTCCTCTGTGAATATTCTGAAACATGATGCTTTGGGGTGGGAATTAGTTTTGTATTTATTCTGGGTGATTATATTTTCTCCCCTCGTATTTGCTGTGAGACAAAAAATGCAACCAGCTCATGCTTCCATGAAACCCAACATGCCTCATATCTCAGCCCAACCTGAGTGACTGTCACTAGACTGCCTACAACTCAAGAAATCCACAGACATGGTATTACTGTTTCTAATAACCAGATGAAAACAAAGCAATCGAGTAGGATGGCTACGCTGGCTTGCATAAGCACTCTGTTCCAGCAAATTTTTGCAGCCAGGCAGGAGTATGAATTGTGCTTTAGTAAAGGGTAGCGTGCACAGCTAGGCAGGCTATAAATAGCACTGCCAATGACAGGAGAACAACAACATTTTCTGACTGTTTTTAATTCTCTTTGCTATGAAAAACCTCAATTTGAAAAAAGTTTGAATGACTGCTGGAGGGATGGCCCTTACACACTTGAAGTGTCACAAGAAACATGGTGCTTCTCGCTGCTCTCCGAAGCAGCACTTCAAACAAATTGCATTCTGAAAGCTTTGATACACAGAATGATACCTCACTGTATCTCTGTAATCATTACTTCTTTCAGCAAACAAACTTCCATCTTAAAATACAGCCTTGGTTCTTGGCAGACTCTGTGCACAGTGAGGTTTTTGTTTGTGTGTGTACATGCATATTTTGGTTTGGTTTTAAATCACAAAGGTATCTGACATCAGTGGTGCTTGCTACTGCTATCTTTCTCTTCCATGTGGATTTTCCCTGACAACCTCAAAACCAGTTGATTTTCTGCTCTGACAGCTGTCATGTGGTTCCATCCTCTGCCTCAGCTCCTCTCCCACTGTTGGTTCCCACCTGCCTCAGCTCCTGCCCCAAGGGCACGTGAGGGGCTGCAGCTCTAATTGGGAAGGCCCAACCTCATCTGACAGCAGATGAGCTGCCATCCTGGCTTGTAATTTGTAGCTTGTGCGACATGGAGGCAGTGGGGAGCGCTGCTATCGCTATGTCAGTGATTCATTATCTTAAAAACCCAAAAATCATTCATGTTGTCATGAATTTTCAGAGCATCTCACAAGCCTGGTTAGCCACATGTAGCTGAGCTGAGGTCTTCACGCCGTACAGCCTAGTCCTGCCAGGAGATACGTGCAGGCACAGCACCGCTTGGCAAAGGAGCAGGCTGCACATGGAGGAAGCACACCTGACCCGGACCATCAGGGAAATGCGGGCAACTGCTGATGGAGAAGGTGAGAGGACATGGGGAGGATGACACAGTTCCAAAGGGCTTAGGACCCTGTCACCTACACACAAAAAATGAGGCTGAAATGTGATGCTGAAGGGAGCAGAAAGAGTTAAGTGGAGCAGGTAGAGGTAAAACCAGCTCTTCAAGTAGCCAGAAGATCAGGTAATGGAATGAACAGGGATAATGGATACCTTCTCCAGTACTTATGCTTTACAAATGCCCCATTCTGCTTTTACAGAGTTCACTAAATAATATCCATTATGTATTCATGCAGCTGAATAAAGATGAGAGATTGGCAAATATGTATTTCCCCATCCAGCCAGCTAATGAGGGTAGAACAGTGCTTGTTGAATGAATTAATTATTTAGACAATTTTCCTAGCTACTTTGAATAAATAATTTACAACTACTTTTTTTTTTTTTTTTTTTTGCTGTAAGATGCAGTCAGTTTTCACACCATTATGTGTAAAGAGTTTTCAACTGTTAAATTTAAATTTAAAAATAAAACTAATTCAAAGCACTAAAGAGGTAAGATGTTCCATTAATTTTTCTTGACAATTCCAAGCAAATAAGACTTGGGGATTTTCCTCGATTTAATATCTTTGCTGAAAGCGAGCTGCAGCTAAATTTCACATGGACTAGGTTATGAAAAAGGCTACTTCAAACCTGCGAAAACAAACATGTAATTTTAAGCATGAAATAATTCATTTTCACATCTTCAAGAATTTGCAAATAGGTATGAATGGCTACACAGATTTTAACTGCTGTGCCTGAGGTTAAATAAGTCGGTAATACTCTGACAAAAATCATTACTCGTATACTAGAAAAGGAATTCTGTGCAGTCTTGCTACATTTTAATGCATCTATACTCATTAATTATTTTAAAGATATATTTAACTTATTCGTGGTGTACATAAACAGTTTAAATATCTTTTCTCTACAGTGGAAAAATGACATATTTATCATACTTATTTGCCAATATAAGAACATTGTTTACTATTCCTCTGTAACCAATCTCTCGAAGCAGGCAAAGAGATCTATTTTTTCTAGTCTGATTTATGACTGAACACCTACACAGAACTTTAAATACTGCTCGCAAAATGCTTTGAAAACATAAGCAATCCTCTCCACCACTTTCTTGAGCAGGTAAATATACTATGTCGTTTTTTTAGAACTGAGCAAAATAACATCATTCACATTCATTTCCAGTGCTGTAAACCCGGAAAGATTTCAAAGGAATTACTTTGCTACATAAAAAAACCCAGGTATCTAAAGCATGACTTAGCCCAACAGGGTTTATAATTTTCAGGAATGCTGTCTAATTGTGCTTATTTGGGTGTTGGATGTAGTTCACTTGGCTGCAGTGAGGAGGAATCACTCTTAAATTATTGGGCTGACCTAACTAAAACTGAACAGTGTTAAATCACGACTTACCCAAAAACAAATTCTTCCTTTGGCTTAGTCTTTTTCAGCTTTTTGTTCCCACTTGTCCCACTCGGGGAAAAGGCCCAGATTTCTTCATTCCAGCATCCTTCATGATCTGAGGAGTTGCCTTTTCCTGAGCTTCTTTTTCCTGTGATGAAGGCAGAAAATTGTTTCTCATCTTTAAAAAAATGTGCCAAAACAAAGTGGGCTCAGAGGACACTTGTGTTCCCATTCAGTACTGCAGCTTATGATGCTTGACCTTCTTGAAGGCGGTTACAAAACATTTTTTATTTTAAATTGTGCAGTGATGATATTGGCAACTATTCGGCCTCCCCTGTCCCTACCCTTCCCCACCCTGCCTCTAAAGCCAGGATCTCTTGAGGTATAAAGGAGGAGAAAGAGTTGAGAAGAGGTGATAAACTTCCCTAAATTACAAACATCTTTTTTCTTGTCTGACTGTTCTAATTGCATATATAAATCTACTAGTCACAAAAATACATTTCAAGACATCTCACTGAAAGCTTCCAGAAATTATCTCGAATTCATCTTTCCAAAAGGTAAAGGCTTCTCGCTCACTGCCTACAGCAAAATTAGCAACCACAGCAAAATAAGAACACATTTGCTTCTTGTAGGATTTAGAACTGTGAACACAACCATAGGAGTTGTTTATACAGAAACAAGGTAATTGTCCAGGTTACACACATCACAAGCCCTGCATACATCTATCAGCAGGCTGACAAATTAAGAACAAAGCCTTCAGTCAAGAAGTTGAATCTCAGGTCATGAAAGACAAAAAGGGAGAGGTTAAGAGTTTGTAAGTAGGAACAGAGATGGCAAGACTTCAAAAGACCTGCCCTGGATCATGGAATCCAGCCCCTCTACCCGCCCCCAGCATCTCAGGTGACCAGACACAACTCCCATCACACACTGCTAAAATTTCAGCTTAAACATAAACTTTCACTTTTCCTCCCGCTCCAGGCAGGCTTTTGCAATTCATGCTGTAAAACACTCAAAGTCACCCACCTCTGTCCACATTAGCGCGCAAAGACGTGAGCATGCCCTCTGACACCAGAGTTTTATAAAGAGCACCTTTGCAAGATCTCTCTGACTTCCTGGAGCCACAGGTTTCTATCTTTTTAACACAGTCACTGTCCTCAGTTTTGACCTGTTCTGGTAAGCTTTGGGGTACCACCTCCTCTGTTGGGGTCAGTGGTTCCACTTTAATGTTATCAGAAGCCTCACATGGTACTTCCTTGCTGGCTGCAATACTAAGGAAATCGGGAGGCTTTGATTCTTTGGTGGTCTCCATCGGTTTCTCCTTTGATGTTTTCTTCTCTTTCGATTTCACTTTTTTCTTTGGTGATTTTGTATCCAACATGCTTCCCTTCACACTTGAGACAGGGCGGTTTTTTTTGCGGGGAGTATCCGTGAGTCTCTCAGCTCCCCAGTCCCCCTTCGCAACAGCTTCAATCGTGTACATCACACTTTCAATGTCCGACTCGGAGGACTGCCTTTTTTTACAAGATTTCTTGGGGGTGGATTTTTCATTCATGTGCCGGTCCAACTTATATTTTTTCTTTTTCTTCTTTATTTTTTCCGGCTTTAGCCCAAGGATATTCATGTCACCCAGGAAAAGTTCTGGAGAACAGCACATGTGATCCTTTCTATTATCCTTTCTGTCAAAAGGACTGTTTTCCATTGCAAGACCAGTAAAATCTCTGCATTTTGCAGTTTCTGATTCCTCAGTTTTTGTTTCATCCCGGTTTTTAATTTTCTCTATCTCTGATTGTTCTACTTTTCCTTTACAGGAGTCTTTTACTGTTGTTTTCTCCAGTTCTACTTCCATTTCCTCTGAAACTTTCCCTCCCAGATCTTCCAGTGCTTCCACTTTTGTTTTCCCAGGTTCCTTCACATTTACTCCTTCTGAAGCAAGGCACATCTAAAACAAGTTAAAAACAGGCCCCATGAAACAAAACATCAACTGTTAACATTACTTATATTAAAAGGAGCATTAAACAGGGAACCCCCCTGGCATTTTAGTTCAGGAAAGCAAACTGCAAAAGGACAGTACTGAAAAACATGCTGAAGCCCTACTGACACTGATGCAATGTGATGATGGCTGAGTGCTGGAACAAGGATGGTGGGTTCTACTGCTCTAACAGAAAAAGACTCCAGCTGACCTCAGTGGTGTTTCCACAATCCTTTAAGGGTCTTTTACATAATCGAGAAACCCACTCCTAGACTGCTTTTCAGAATACCCTAAGTGCAACAGCACAGTAGAGTTATGTCTGATTACTGCCAGAGACAAGTTACTTGAAATCTCACATCCATTCCCCCTTCAACTCTCAAATGTCTCAAATACAATTCCTTCCTCCATTTTCCAAGTGGTCCTGAGGGAGGGAGGGGAAAAAACTTAATTGAATCTCAGTAATCAAGATTATTTTCTTTTACTTGAATGTGTGAAGTAATTTGGGAGGCAGTACAAATGCCTTCCTTTCTTCTCATATCACAGACTTATTTTGCAAAGAACTGCAAAGCAGCAGTGGTTGCCATGGTTATCTTCTCCTGGATTTCCACTAACGGAAACCAAAATCCTCATACTGTCTGAGGAACACTGATATTCAAGAAAAGAGCTATAAAAAGGTCCTCAAACTGCCATGTTCCTGCAGTACTGACTTGGGAGACCCTCTCTGTTTTGGATCACCTGTAAGCTATGCTGACATTGCTATAGAGGGTAGTCCTTCACAGCACCAACCACTTTGCCCTTGGGAAGACATGTCTTCTTGTTCCTCTCCCCTCTCAGAGCCCTCAAGCTGAATTCCCAGTGCTATTTTGTTTTTGAAGCAGATGTCAACTAGTCACCTGGAGCAAAACCAGATGGAAGAGGCTTTCTTTGAACCAAACATCAGAAGTTTCCCGCAGATGAGCCCACAGGCCATGTGGTCAGTATGGAGGTAACCCCATCCTCCCCGAGATCACTGGGCTCTCTTTAGGTCAATTTTAGATTTTAGACTTCTTCTTGCAAAGCAAAAAAATCACCTTCACCAACCAATATATACATATGAGCACAACGGTGATAAAATTTTGCAGTAAGTTTCCAAAATTCTTGCTGCACAGGGTAGAAATTAATGATCTGGTTCAGGTCAAGCTGGGCTGAGCACTGCAAAACACCAGAGCTTGGGCAGCACACAGTGTCTATTAGGAAGCAGGTTCAATTATGCAAAGGAGAACCCACAACTATGCTGATATGGGTTCTTGGTACCAAGGTGCTTCTGAGACTTTTTTACTATACTGCAATATAAACACAGCCAGTGATTTCCAAAATCTAAAGATCAATCTTTAAAATGCAGCTCATTGGAATAATAATATTTTGTCAATTCAACATAGACATTTGCTTCTTCTGCAGTAGCCTGTAGTACAAAGCTATGGATGTGGCTACAAAAAGATGACTTCTGTTTTGTGAGCAGTAAATAAACTTGTAATTAAACAGTCTTTAAGATTTGGAAAGCTTAAAAAAAAAAGTTTAGAAACAAAAGACATGCAAAATTTCAATAAAATGCCGTTGGTTTGAACTGCTCCCAGAAGGAAGATCTGCTGAGAGTATCATAGCAGAGTTTCTGTAGAAGTTGTTAATTCCCTACTTGAAAAAAACAGTGGGCACAAAAAGCAAAAATAAATGAGAACAGCTTATGACCCTTAATAGGAATTTGCAATGGCAATGCCCTAATTTGAATAACAGAGTAGTCCAGCCCTCTCTCTCAATTATCTGCGACCCTCAGCCAAACCAAATAGTCAAAACCCAAACCCTAAACCAAGAAACTGAATCAAATTCAATGGTGATTGGAAAGTCCCTTTGCCACCAGGAAGTCATGGTATTGGTCAACTGCAGGAGACTCTTAGAAACTCTCTCTATGTTGATGGCTAGTCTAGGGAAAATTTGACTTGTGGCACCCTAGCCATGATAACTTATGCTTCTATAAGCAGCAGTGTAATTATAAGTGTAGCACTGTTCTGCCTTCCAGGCTTCTGCAATCAACAGCATTAACTTCTCCATCCCACTGCACCTGCAGTAATTAGTCACCAGTGTTTCAGTATTACCTCTGCCAGCTGAAATAATGCTGATGTTCCACACTGTTTTGTTAAATCAGAAGGCCCTGAATGGGATGTACTTGAAGAAATCTATGGAGAAAAAAAGCAACATAAATAAAGCATTCTTCTACCAGCACAATTCTTTTACATCTACAAGTCAGCTTTTGAATGGATTGCCCCTCCCTCTTCCCAAAATTCATTCATAAGATTACATACTGAAAAAGAAGTGCAGACCTGTGCAAGCTGTTATAAATAAAACCCTGCTCCACCACTGCTCTGGTGGATAATACCACTGTACACTGAAAGGTATTTGCAGATTTAGGGTTATTCTAGTCAGGATGCCCTTTGAAGAGAAGGATGAACTGGAGCACATGCTCTCTCACACATAAAGAGACTCCAGCAGCTAAGCACCAATTTACACCAGCATGCAACCCAGCTGGTGGTGTTCCTGAAGGCTCATTTGATTGTAAAATCGTTTCACTATCATAGGTTAAGAAGGCTACTCCTTTCATACAATGGCATGGCCTGTTGCTGTCCTATAGAACTCATATAAAAGACATCCTATGACACCAAAATGAAGAGCCCTCAAGTCTTTGGTAACTTCTAGTACTCCTCAGAGTAAAAGGAGGCTGTCATGCAAACAGGTAGCTGATTATCCTTCAAAATCTTTTTATTGTCTCAGGCTGTGTACTTTAGAGTGTTTTGTATCAGTTTTGAGCTAGGTGCAAAGAAATGATCTTTTTCGAATCAAATTAAAATTATCAGTCTCAGGATTGGCCATTAGTATGAACAAAACATCCTATCTTTAATGACATACTCCATCATCTCTGATCAGGCTTGCAGGTTTCTTACACTTGCTCCCTTAGAAAGTGTAAGACAGTGAAGTTATAAGGGACTGGAGAACTATAGCATTTACACCCTTTCAGCTCTCCCTATCCTCCAAACTCAGTATTCCTTGCTCTGAACCAGCATGGGCCCACAAAGTCAACTTTGCTGAATTCAGCCCACCACTGCCATAAAGCAAATAAACAAAACCAAATGCTATCTCTGCATCTCCTGGAAGCTGCAACTCTTCATAGCATCTCCCAAGCTCTGACCACTACAGTTCAAGTCTTCAGATGTTGTTTATAGCCAACTGATGTTAGTGTTCTGCAGCAGAAGTGGCCTCCCTGCCTTGTGAAGGTGATGCTCAACCCCACCACTGACTCCCCCTTCACTCTCGTGCCTCCACACTAAAGGCTAAAGACAGAGCAAGCATTTAGGCACTGCAAGAGACTGCAGAGCTGATCAGCAACAGCCTCCTAGGCTTCAGACTGCAGAGTGGAAACCTAGAAATCCTTAGGATTTTTTAGGAACTAACCTAACCCACTTCTGCATTTTATTTTAATCACCATCTGTGAAATACTGAGAAATACCAAAAAGGAAGGCACAAAGAAGAGGGAAAAAAAAAGAAAATGAAATTGGTTAATCCACACAGCAGAGAGATGAAGGAGGAGCAGAGCAGTATGGTGTGGTGAAGAAGACAGGATCCCACACACCACGCATTTGCCATGCCAGCAGCATGGAGACAGCAGTACAGTCCCCTCCAGTGCACAGCACCTGCAGTTTGGAGTTACAGTGGCATAGCACAGCTGTCTGCCAAATCAACTTGCAAACCTAAGACACCCTTGGGGTGACAGAGAACACGGTTTATTTGGGATGCTCCAAACCAGGTCCTGAACTGCTATCTGAAAATTTAAACTGAATGTCTCTTATTTATCCAATTATAATCCAACATTAAAGATCTCCAAAACTGGGGGGTGGGGGAGAAAGGAAAAAAAAAAAAAATCAATAGCACTCATGTCCTACAAGAGCCAGAGACAAGGAGGATGTGCTTAGCACATCTACCATGCGTTTCTCTGTTTGAATCAGAGCCTTTAACATTCATTTTGTGTATTAAATTAGGCTTGCAGGAATCCATCTGAGGAATCACTCAGAGATCACACAAACCTGTCCAACATACACACGTCATGCTGCCAGACTTAGCTTCACTTTTTCTGCCACCTGCAGTACAAACTGTGCACTCCCGTGGACAACCACCTGTCCCTCCCCTAAATCAGGGCTTCACAGTCACATCACAACTTCTAATGCTGACTTCCAAAAATCAAGCTGCACTCAGCAAAAGCCTTACTCCAGAACAGCACTACTCAAAGCCTGCTGCTGTCCTGTAAGAGGATACCTCAAAAACCTCTGGTGTCCCTGACTAAATATTATCTGCCCTTCTGCTGTCCCAGGGCTCCACCAGCCAAATACCCTTATGGATCACTGATCACAGTTAGGTGTAGTCACCCTTGCACAGGCACTGCTGACAACATAGTACATACTCACAAACTCTACTACTGCCAGGGACTGCCTGCACGGTAAGGCTGGTTTTCTTCCACTCATTTAAGTTCCTACAAAGTCAGATAACTGCATCACTATCCATAGAACAAAGCATGAAATATCTTTATTTCACTGCTTCCAATCTCTGCCTTTTTTTTTCCTGAGAGGGACTGACCTCAGCAGCAAGAATATATAGCTGGATGTCACTAGACAGGATTCAGAAAACCACTTTCCTCACTGAAATAGGATGTGGTTTTGGGATAAAAAAAAGCCCAAACAACAGAAAACAAGCAAAAAGAAAAAAAAAAGTGTATACAAATAATTTGCTTCCATAATCCTTTATTTACCTGGAATACAGCATATATCTTTATCTTTCAATCATCATGAAGAATAGCATTTGCACATCAAGCCTCAAAGGTTTTTGAGTGAATTATCCATATCAAAGAGGACACCTCTACAAGGTTATATTTAAGACTCACAGAGAATTTCTAGGACTTTTGGGAAACCTGACCCAGCATTCTTGATTACCACTGACAGCTGCCAATTTCAGAACTTAATACATTGCATCAACTTCCAACTCTTCATACAGATTTCTGATGACCTCAAAGTCTACTTTTCTTTTCCTATTCTCAGTCCCTGATTAAGCAACGCACCTTCCAACCCTTACAACCAAAGCTTTACTCTTTTAATCCTGGTATCCAACTCCTCATTTAAAAGAATGCTGCTATCTCTTGTCTTTGCTGTTGTCCTGTACACCGTTTTTACCACAGTTATAAAGCTAATTTTTCCAAAAGGAAGTGTAACTTTTTCCATGATGTCTCCAAGAAACTATGCACTTTGTACATGAAGGTGTATAAAAAAATCCCCTACGTCCCTTGGGCCATTGCCACTGCCTAATTCTCCTGCTATTTTGTTATTTACTAATCTATGTTTCTGGAAATAGCAAATTTGATTCTAGAGCAAACCTTACAAGTAGCTTTTTTGGGGAAATGATACACACATCTTCCCATAGTGATGCTACTGGGTATCACTTTACCTCTGCCAACTGGAAGAGTGCCGACTTCCCACAGTGCTTTACTGGCTCAGGACTTGGCAACTGGGAAGTATTTGATGAGATCTAGGTTACAAATGAACAGAAGAGAAAATATTTCAGTGGCACACAGGAAAGACAGAGAGGAAGGGAGAAAAAGAATGAAAAATTAAGGGGTTAGTAAATCAGTCACTTTCACATCTTTGTGGTAAAAGGCCCTACACTTCAGATGGACAATCCCATCCAAGAAACACTTAGCAGGTATTTAGAAGACAGTGCAATACAAGCAAAACCAGCATTCTGTCCTTAGATTAGGCTCAAGGATACTCAATCTATGTTTGTATTGTCCACAGCTAATACTCTTATCATGCTGTGAGTTTTACGTGACTAAGTGAGTAAGATATATCCAGTGCTTAAAAACATGAACTGTGGTGGTCAAGGGTAAATGGAATTCTCCTGGAAAGTCTGGGCAGTATTTCCCATTTAGTCAGACACAGAAGAGGACCATCTGTCCTCACAGGGACTGCTTGTTTCGCTTTCTTTAGTTAGAAAAAGGAAATAAGACCTTATGTCTGGAGATCAAATCTAGCCTTCCAAATAGCTGTCGGTGTACCACGACCAGCCCTGAGCAAATAACTACTGCTACACTTCAGGGAATTGCTTTTACAGCCAGATTTCTTCAGACATGCTTCCAACTGCAGCATTATGAGTTCACCAATGCAAAAATTAATCATTATTTATCAGTTTTGACCTTTTTTTTTTAGCATGGCATTATATGGTAGTATTTGACCTGGAAGCCTTGAGGTAAGATCACCAGTGTGTCCATGGGATCTGCCTCATCCCAAAAATCACACTTAGGATCGTGACTGGGCAGATAGTGACAGGACAAGGGGCAATGGTTTTGAACAGGAACAGGACAGTTGATGTTAGGAAGAAATTAATTTCTCAGAGTGTGGTGAGGCACTGGAACAAGTTGCCCAGAGAGGTCATGGATGCCCCATGCCTGTAAGTATTCAGGGCCAGGTTGGATGGTGCCCTGAGCGACGTCATCTAGGGGAAGGTGTCCCTACCCATGGCAAGGAGTGGAATGAGATGGGCTTTAAGGACCCTTCCAACATGAACCACTCTACAGTTCTATGATCTTTCAGATGCAAAAATTATCAGCTTTCTCCTTATATTTAATTCTTTCTTTTGAACTAGATTGAAGAATTTACCTTTCAGTTGTCAAAGAGATTGATTATACTCCCCACCTATCCATCTGCACAAAATCCAGGACATCCATTTCACTTCAAGTTATTTAAAATACAGTGAATAATGCCCAAGTGTGCACTAATAATAATTTTTAATATTAAACTAAAATAATTCAACATTCTAGTTTTGCTTTGAGACTATTCAGTGAACCTGCTCAGGTCCCCACTGGACCTTAGTGATCTTGTACACTGCACTTTGCAGGAAGAAGGTCTCAAATTTTTAATCTTTCTACCATAATACATTCTCACCTCTTAATGATTTTTTCAGCACAATATGAATGGCAGAAAAGGGACAGAATAACATCCACACACTGAAGTACAGACTGAGAACACACAGGCAAATCTTGCCTCCTGATGCACAAAGTGAGGACAGAGCAAACTAATTTTGACAATAGGTGCTCCTATCAAAATGTGAGATCCTTGTAGTACTAATAGAAAGAGAGGAAGACAAAAATTCGCTTCAGTACAAAAAAAAGTAAATTTCAGAGTTAAGAAAACAAACTGCAAGTGACAAATGCTGCTGAATGAGTGACAACTCATTCTGCTGAAGTTGCTGGCCATACATCAGAAGGAAGAGGATGGATGATCAATCGTCTCTCAGTGAGACACAGATCCCACTCCCTGTCTTAACAACATCTTCCAGCTTTAATTAGAATAACCAAAACCTGCAGTACACTACAACCACAAATAGCCCCTTGTTATGTGGAAGTTGGGGGATCATTAGAATCAAGTTACTATCTTTTATTACAATGTAGGTATCATTTTAGCTACTGTATTACATTTTAGTTTGCATAAGAAGCATGTGTCATGGCACTGCTTTTTCACTTCCCTCTTAGAATAGGCACTGCACTTCAACACAAACATTTAATAATTTCAGCATATGGGCAAACAGCAAATACATTTGTCTTTATCTGGGAAGATTACAGCTTTCCCTATGGGAAAGCTGGAAGAGAAAACAAACACTGGTTAGTTCTTACACTCACCATTTCAAGGCATTTTGACCTAAAATTTTGGATTCAAATCTTCTGTTTAGCACAGAAATAAACAGAAAGGACTGCCTGCAAGCCTTCTCAAAGTGAGTATGTGAGAATGCAGAAGGGACAAAATCATCTCCAAGCATGCATTTTTTCTTAAATGATAAATAACCTGCTGGACTAGCAACAACAAATCCACCCTGTTGCATACTGCATGTGATTTTTTTTTTGTTGTTGTTAATTAAATCACCTAGAAAAAAAACTTAAGCTGCTGGAAGCAAAGAGTTTTGGGGGTTTGGATTCATTTTGTTTTTAAGATGGCTGAACTAGCAATTTTTCTGCTTCCACTCCTGGAAGCCTTTTCTTTGTTTAATAACAGATGAGAGTTTAGCCAAGTAAATCCAAGACGCACTCTTGTTTCCTCTCAACGAAGCAATCGTCACCATCTGTTCACGTTTGCCAAACACACATACAGTAAGACCAAGAGTGCAAGGGGTCCCATCTGCTCTGCTTCCCTCACATGGCAAGGAGGATGACAGCGACCAGCCCATGTGAGCAGACAGCTTGCAAACAGCCACCACGCTAAGGAACACAGCTCACTGCTCAGCAATCCCTGGCCCATATAATGGCTTTCCATAAAGGTACAAATGAGAAAGGACAGTAGTAGGGCCAAGTATTTGCAAGATCAGAGCAGCATGAGAAAGCTGAAAGTGTAACTTGGCAACACTCCAAACTTTAAATAAACTCTTACGAGGATGTCACACCACCTTTGAAGACCTCCAAGGCACTTGCCTGCACACCCGCAAGACCCAGCAAAGTCTTGCTCCCAGGATTTTCATCATCTGTTGTGGCAAGTCACTGGGCAGGACTCATTAGCCATATCCTGAACAGCTTTAATTGACAACTATAGTACGTGGGACAGACAACCCCAAATGAAAGACTAACTAAGGCTGTAAAGACAAAAAGAATCCCACCTACTCTACATAAATCGAGTTGGTTTTGAGTGACAGGGGACTTGTACTCTGGGGGTAAAGGTGTCCATTTTAAATGACAAATCTACTCAATGGGATCACTGTCTTCACAAAGAGGCACTCTTACTCACCCATCTGCAAAGGCGGTGAAGAGAAAGGGAACATATGAGGAACACCCAGCCAGAACCAAAACTGAGCTGGGATGGCTGCCAGAAGTCTCTAGGCACATCAGACCACAGCACACTCCACATTTCTTCACAGGTCTACTTGGCTAGGGGTTAAATAACTACTTTCTCTCCCTCTCTTTTTTCTTTTGTAGCACTGTACATTGCTGACAGCAGCCCTCTGCAAATTGCTTGCCATAATTTAGCTTACTAAATGGAGTAATGCATTCATATAGCCAGGACTCAGTAAGAAGCCGAATAGTAAGGAACAGGGACTTTTGCCAAACTTGACAAAGACAGCCTGTGCAAATGAAAGTCCTTATATTTGATCGAGCACAAGCAGCTTTAATAGTGGGGGAGAAAGCTTAAAGAGGTTCTGTAATATGCTCAATACTTTCCTCTGGAACAACCTAAATGAAATCAGGCTGCAAGCTTAGAAAAATGCCATTTCTCTACTGCTATAGATAAAACATCATGTTCATCACTGCCATTAAGGTTTTACAGGAGGAATAACCATGGCCAACAATGTAGGGTTTTTTGTTCTCTTTTCTTTCCCAGATTTTTGTCCCTTATTTCTAGCCACAGAATAAATCAAACCCCTCCAGAGTACACACACAATTAAATACTTTTACAAGAAAAAGAGACAGACTTGTAAAACTGTCCTCAGCAAATTCTAATGAACTTTCTAAGCACCCCTTCTGCCTAACATTTAAGGATTCATACATGCATTCCAATACGCAAAATGAGCTGGCTCAGCAAGGTGGCATTCAACTCAAAGCACTGCCACATCCGTATGACAAATTCAGGTTTGTTATTTTGTTGTTTGTTCAATTAGAGATTTTAGGTTCTCTGAAAT
Source organism: Myiozetetes cayanensis (assembly GCF_022539395.1). Lineage (NCBI taxonomy): Eukaryota > Metazoa > Chordata > Aves > Passeriformes > Tyrannidae > Myiozetetes > Myiozetetes cayanensis. The sequence continues at coordinate 17,385,649 of NW_026087742.1, forward strand.
TCTGAAAGTATGGCTAAGCCATGTTTTACATGACAATTTAGAATGTTGGAATACATACCCTGTTTAACTCTGCAGATATCCAAAACTGGTGTTTAACTAAAATGTAAGATGGCCAGTACTTTTAAACTAAGTTAGCAGATTCACTTGTGCAATATTTTGCAATAAAATTCACAAGAAATGTTCTCCAGTATATGTCTTTTAACTTGGTTTAAAAGGTTGGCTTCAGCACATATCTTCACCCTGCTCAATTCCACTAATTTTCTCAAAAGATTCCAAATTAACTTGTAACTTTCCAAAAAAAGGTGATATATATGAAAACACCTTCGTGATTAGAGATATTAACTCTACTGTATCTTTCACGGTGGTGTTTGTAGTCAGGTATTTTATGGCACCTGAATGACTAAACTGCTTTTTTCTTCACTGGGCCTCCTAAGAAAAACACCAAGGCCCATTCTAGCTAAGCTAAAAACACTCAGTGCACATTAGCTTAACATCTCACTGAAAGAAGCGTGTTGTATGTAGTCAAACCTCTGTAAACACACAGAATAACAAAGAGGGTATCTTTCAATCCCATTATGCTCCTCCACTATAGCACCAGCTCCAATTCCAGACTTTTCAGAGACACAATGAATATACCTGTACCATAATTGATTTTGCAAGAAGTACGAGACTCCCCCAAATGGGCAAGAAGAGTATATGTGTGGAAACTCAATTCACAGAGAAACATTCAATACATGGACAAGGAAATTCTTAAAAGCAATGTTTAATGAACTCCAAATCTTCAATATGTAGAAGAAGGTGCATAGGTTATATACTTATGGGTAATTCATAGGTTTGATATGTCAGCACTTAATGATGCTGTTAAATGTCCTTGTAGCTGCTGTGATAAGCTTCCTCTGATCTGCAAGGATTCTTCAAATGATCCTGCCTCTAGGGCAGTTGCTATTTTGCACTGCTGCAGCCTCTATCACAGGCAGTGCTTAATGTAATTTCAGAATGTCTTTTAATTGTTGTTTACCTAGATGTAAATTAAAAGGCCATTTGGAAAACATGTCTGCAGTGATCCTTTGGTATGGAAAGCTAAGTAATGTTCACAAGCCCAGTATCTCTCATATATGCTAGAGCTGGTTCAAATGGCCAACATCTTGTCCATTCTGCCCAGGATTTTCTTAACACAATGGTGAAGAAGATAAACATCTACTGATGAGAATCCCTTGTAAGACAGGGTGCTCAGCTATTCAGTGACTACTCTTACCAGTTCCTTGCTTCCTCCCATCCTCCCCCACCGTATTCAGCCATTATACCTCAGCAAACTGAAACAATGCGGACTCCTCCGTTTGTTTTACTGGCCCCGGGACTCCAGGCTGTGATGTGTTTGAAGAGATCTGTCAGGAAAACAATTATGCTTGTATTACCGAACTCCTCAGTTTCAGTATCAAACTTCAACATGTTAAATTTCTGATCCATCATACATGAAGACTCCTGGTACCCAAGAGCATGCAAACGAGCCCCAGTACACTCATACAACAATCTGCTTTCCAGGAGTCAGGTAAATGGGTGATCTGTGAAATGGTAATCTTAAATTATTTTTCACAAGGAAAACCTTTCCTAGGATCAACAAAACAGGTTTTTTTGAAGGGCTTTTATTTACTGGCTGATATGTCAAAGGAGGGTTACCAAAAAAACAACACTATATTGTATTTCACAGCTCAGTGAAAGACCTGAGACTGCAGAATGGTGGTGATGACAGAGCATAGATTCCTACTTTGCACAGAAGGTAAGTGTGGACAAGGGCACAATGTATGCAGGTATTTTGAGATACCAGATCTATCCCAGACACTAAGGTAACTGCATTTTATGCTGTTAAACTTGTGCCAATTAGTTTTGTTGCAAATGACACCTGTGATTAATGTTATGCCTTGGTACAAGTACTAATTATTTTGCCATTGACACACATACCTTCAATGCACTGGTTAAGTGCACCCTCACTACAGGCTGTTTAACATCCTTGAAAAGTAAGACTAGCTAATATGCACTGCTAATTCCTGATCATCAGAAAGATACTTCTAAACCACATGTTTTAGCGGTGCAGTTGAGTTTGTTTCCTGGCACCCACTGAAATTTTTCTTCAATGGGTAAAGAAAAGCCAGTGGTCACAAAGCCCTTAGCAAGAGCTTATCTGGCAGTACACAACACAATTCCTGCCTACTGACCACACGGATCTGGTGCTTCCCTGCTTCAGCACTGTAAAATGACCTAGAACAATTAGGTGAGCTGGTATTTGTCTTACTCTTTAAAAGATTCAGCAGTGAAATTCAAGAAACAGACCATTATCAAGAAGAACTATACAATGTATGGCATTGCTCTACTGACAGTGTAAGTGTACAGAAGCATCTCAGAAATACGGGAAGATGGATGTTGAGTCATTATCATAGAAGTGTCATAAGTGACACTGGAATTAACCAATTCTAAGAAGCTTTTAAGTATTGCTTTTTATTGCTGGCACACCAGGCCTTTCCTCTTCTTAACAAGAAATGCCAGCAGGCTGTCTAAAAGCCTAATTACAGGTTATTTACTGAACTCTGGCCATTACCTTTAATCAGTAATAAAGGATCAGTGCTTCAATTTATTTCTAATAAATTTTGAAAGCCTCAGATCTTAAATTGGAACTCAAGGTCTTGTGCATTAATGTTAAAACAATCAAAATTATCATATTTTCTGGGTGCTAGAATTGCAATGTAGCTGGTCCGTAAGTGATGACATTTAGGCAGGAGTATGAAGGTGCACATGTCAATGAGCATTAAAGATAAGGGAGTCAGATTCACAGCTGGTGTGGATACAGATAATAAAAAGAAGTGCTGGCTACAAAAAATTTCTTTCTGTATGAAGGTAAACACCACCCAGTGTCCTGTACAATCAATATTTATGCAGCTAAATACTTCTACATCACTTGATTATGACTATTTCAAAAGCTGGAACAACACAAACAAGTGATGCTTGCAGTTGGCCAGGATTCCTTGCATTCTTATTTTTGTTGTGTCATTTATATCAATGAAACCCACTAACACTTGGCTGAAGCATTGTATGCTTTTAAGAAAAAAAAAAAAAGACCACCACACCACAGTTGCACTTCTAGCAATAAGTGGAATATGCTGACAAAAATATATACATTGCAAAGTTAAAGCACAGTTACATAGAGCTATTTGGTGGCTAAAGAAGGAAATTTTGGAAATTCCAGAACTGCAGAAGCTGATGACTAAAGCTGCCACAACAGATTAGAAATATAATGTAACATCCAAATACACACCTTGAAACTTTAGTTAATGAGATTCTAGTTTAAAACTAAGTGCAGGAATGACATATCCCTAAATTACAGTTTAGACCACAGCTCCATGATTGCACGAGGGTTCCCACCATGCTCCTAAACACACTCTCCTGCACTTAAGTCTGACCTACCTATCTGATAAATGACTCAACAGCACAAACCCAAAAAGACAAAACAAATAACAGCACAAATTTTATTCAAAGAATTTTGATTTTTCTTTCAGCTGAACATCAGTTTCTTCTTGGAAGGAAACCCTTTTAAAGAAACTCACCTCTGCAAACTGAAACAATGATGACTTCTGACAGGCTTCTGTAGAATTAGTTGCATCAGACTGGCAGGTACTGGAGGAAACCTGAAACAAGGGGTGTGCAGAGTAAGACCTCAAAGGTGTTTCTTTCAAGCTAAGAACAACAGTTAGTGAAATAAAATAGAGCATTTAAGAGAAGACGGACAAGCTAATGTTTCACATTCCTGGAAAGATTAAATAAATAATATTTACCAAAGAAAAGATGGTTTAGCATCCATTTTAATGCATTTGAAAATCATCTAAGAAGAACAACTACAAAAAATACCTTTTTTTCTTTTATAATTCTGAACTTGTCAGAATAGTTTTATTGAACAGAATACTAAATGGATTACATTGGGTTACACACACAGCTACCTTGTAGTGGTAATGCTATCAACACTGCTGTATCTGTAGTTTGTACTATCATTCTAAATAAGATTACCTAGATGGTAAAAAATGATTTGAAGACACTGAGACTTGCTAAGTGATGGAAATACTTATTAGAAAAGTAATTCCAAATCTTAACAGCATGAAAGTAAGTAGATAAAGGTAGCCTAAGCCTAAAATTGCTAAAATAATATACCTAAACATACACTTCAGGGGTGCTTTTGAGAAGCAGTGCAAGAAAGAGTCATAACACCTGAAATCAAAATACCAAAAACTGACTGCTCAAAACCAAAAGCCTTATTTGAATTAACACAGAGCTTAGCCATACTATTCTTATTAGCTAGAGATGGGTTAATCGAGCCTCATTCTGTAAAGGATCTTTATCAAATGTGATACATTCAGGAAGTGTCACATTTGTGTGTGAAAGATCTATATATGTAACTCCTAGGAGCATGAGGTACCTTTAGTATAAAACAAGGTGTGTAACGTGGCTTTTAAGAAACAGAAGAAAAGGAAGGAGGCTTTGTAAGATTTTAGGAAAAGTAACAGGATGGAAATTTTTTCCCTAACAATTTTTAATCCTTCCACAGAAGTTCAGTTTATTTAAAACATTGCAATGCAAATGTGGGTTTTTTTAATCTTTCTATTACCTAAACAAGTATATCAATAGCTTTTACTGGTGAATGCAAACAAGATATAGTTACCAACCGCACCTTTTGCTGGTAAGCACATAGAACCATAGAAAATGCAGACCTACACAACAAGCTGTTTGCACTGCTGCTGCTGTTTGTCTGAGATGCTTAAGCACCGCAATAGCACCAGTGGTATTTTCTTTCAGGAATCTGCTACTCATTCTCCCTTGAAAACACTAAATCTGAGTGTAGCAACCCACAGGCCAAGGGGAGATATACCAACATGACAATTTGCTTGCTTGTTTCTTCCCTGCCATGAAACCAAGCAGCACCAGTGACTCCTATGATCTATATTTCCATTATATTTATCAAACACTAAGGAAGATGTTTTATCAGTGTACTGTGGAGTCTACCAGCCCAAAGGGTTACGAAGAATGTATTTTTAATGCCTCTCTTTTGCTTTTTCAGTGGTTTGTTCCACTGATGTAATGTTTGTTACTGTTTTTTCTCATGTTTCCGTACAATCAGTTTAAAATGTTTGTGCCTCAGCAGTGGTCTGGACTGTTCTGGGAGAGCACCTTGCTGCTGTTGAGTGACCCATCTCTGTAGGTCTGAGACTCTGCAGTGGTGTGAAATATGTAAGGTTGCTACCTGCATGTCTGAGCACTCACTTGGTTATTTTAGGCCACTTCACTGGCGGGATTCTTGCAGGAATAACCAAATTTGGGGTTGGTTCCCAAATAATTTAACTTTTCTGCAGTTCGACCAGCTGCCTTATGCAGCTTAACTTGCAGTGTCTACTGAAGCAGTTTTTTCTTAAGTGGAGCCTTTCCAATGCAAAAGGGAACTATTTTGCTTAGGAGAAGCCATGTGAAAGCTCCTAAGGCGGGCACTGCAGGCCCACAAATTCCTGAACTCTGCCCAGCCGTCCATATGGAGACTGTGGCTCCGCAGCTCCCTCTGCCTATCCAGGGCCATGTCCACCGGAACATGTCAATACATGCCTGAGTTGGCACGACACAAACGAGCTCTGGGTTAGGAGCCATTGACCCACAGACTCCAGGAGCACCGTGCTGGAGTGGAGATGCTCTCCCAAGGGAGGCTATCCCAGATCAGCCCCTACAACACCAGGGCTGTAAGACATTCCCTCCCTGGGCAGGCACAGGGACAAGAGGAGCCTCCTCGCTGCCCCCTCTCATGCTGGGGGTGGGCACAGCTTGTTCACTCTGTGGTACAGGAACCACTTACTGTGGAACATGTGAAGCCCAGTTTTCTACAGATTTGTGTGTAAAGGACAGATTGCTGGTGTACAGTAACTCAGAGCAGATTTTATGGTTGGAACCACTGCACTTTTCCTATCACTTCCTCGTATTCTTTAAAAAGGTAATGCTGTTGCCTTTGTTTGACAGCGAACTAATTTGAGCTTGTTTCTTCTACTCTGCTGCTCCGCAAACACTCTTGACTTGTGGGAAACTTACTATCTCCAGGACTTCTAACCTTTGCCAGGCTGAACCTGATCAAAGCATTAAAATAATTACCAGAGGGAACAGATGCACAGATAGTGCCATTTGGTATGTATCATTTCCTGACGTAATAAAATGTCCTCAGCATGTCATTTCTTCTCCTCTTTCCTCCTCCCAGCTTTCCCTCAAGCTGCACTGAGAGATTTTTCACTTCTGATTTACACCTTGCACAGACCTGGCATCACATGCAACATAACCTTTTGTTTAAAAAGGAAGGAAACCACAAGGATAACACCTCTGTGGCCTCCCCTTCCCTCCAGGGTACTGTAACCTGCTCTAAAATGATCACACCAAACAAGGGTGGAGGACAGACCCTAGGGCAGCCCCTGCCTCACCTGCCACTGCCTGATGTGAGGCTTTAATGCTGTTCCGATGTGCTGAGCACTGGAAAGCCTGGAATCTGGTAGAAGAGACAGGTTTTGGACTGCACGATGAATTTTGGGATTTCTGGGCAGTAACCTACAGAGAGGCCACTAGGTGCTGCTGTAACGCAAGGAAAGGGCCCGACGGACCATAAGGGAGATGTGCAGAGAGACAAACAGGCAAGCAAGGAGCGCTGCTCACCAGCTTCGGCCGTTGCTAATGACCTGCGGTGAGGACCAGGCTCTGCTGACACAGCACACCCGTCTTTGCTCAAGCGTTCAACAAAGTACACTTATATACACACCACAGTCTTGCGACCCAAAACCTAGGTGGAAACTCCTTGGATATCAAAATCCTTTGTCTACTGCCCTTAAAGCCTGTAGCTTCTCTTGCTTTCCTGCTTAGTAACTCCAGCTGCTGCCTGGAAATCAATCATGGGCCAACACTGAGTTCCGTTATTAGAAGAAAATCTCTCTAGTCTATTGAAAAAATTTACAAAAACAGGAACACACTGAGAGATGGAGACTGAAGGCCTCAAAACAATTTCGTAAATATCACTGTTGTGCCTCTTCCCATCCTCCTGCTGGCAGGTCACTTTGTTACCTGACATCTGGGCTTCTGACAACACGGAGATTAAACACCTGACTTGAAAAATTCCTGTATGTCCATTTAGCATAATCCTGACAGAACATCAGCAGGTGTCGAAAATGCTCACATGGGATTAACAGACAAGTGCAGTGTCCCTCACCTTCTTCCCAAGTTCTGAGCAAAACTATGCCAGTGCTGCCCTCCTCTCCTTTAACAAGTTTTAAGATGATAAAAGTATTAAAGATGTATATTACAAGGCCACCCAAGCCTGCATAATCACACATATGCACAGCAGTCACACTGCATTTTGACAGGCAGACCTCCAGTTTAAGAACCATATATGTGCATGTGTCTGAAATGTATACACAGACTTTAATGATAATGAAACCCATGTGATGTCATTCAGAGCACCCTTTTAAAAATGACAGTGTCTGTCCTTTTATTTTTTTTTTTAATATAAATGCCAGGGGTTTAGATGTACAACATATATTTATATACTTACGTGCATCTAAAAACAAAACATATACTCTCCATAGTTAACCAACTTCTGAGCCTCTGCACTAACAACACCTCAGCAGTCACCTTAGTACACCAAATTCTCTGCCATGTTGATACCAACTGTAATGCAACACAACTGATCCCTCTCCACCGAAGAGCAAAGCAGCCTATCAAGTCCACGATGAATTCTTGAGTTTCTTTCTGAGCCTGTCATACCACCTCCTGGCACGTTCTGCTAACCCCCCAAACACTGGCTGGAGTGTAAAACCATAAACATGGAAATCCAACCATAGATTCTCATAAAGGCATACGAAGATGAACATCTTACACCTCCTCTGTCCACATGCCCGAGAATGGGAAGACAAAAGAGCTGTTCAGTTATTCAAGTCTAAACAGGTTTAGGATCATTACTGCATTTCAGAAACACAGGCCTAAGAAATATTTGCTCTGTATCTCATCACCACTGAAACAGAAGGAAAAGGAAAATGGAAGACACATGAGGGCTGCCACACAACAGAAACTGAGGAAGTTTCCCAGAACATGGAAACACAGCTGGAGACTTAATTACCACTAACACACGGTTAGGAGGACTGAACTTTGTTCATTTGGGTCCCTTCGTGAATACCAATCACCCAGATTGTTCTGGAGGATGCATTTTATAGACAGTGGACCCTCAAAAATGATTGGAGATGTGCAGCTTCCTGGGAAAGCGCTCTGTCGCTTACCTGCTTCTCAGAGAGGGTAGTACAATTAAAAAAGGGTAATTCATTAGTACGGGCTAATTTATGGCCCATCGTGATTCTAAGAATAGCCAACAAGTCCCTCAACTAGTTTTGTTCAGAGTGTATTTATGACAATTATTTTACTCCACACTTTTGGAGAAAGTAGATTACACAGCTTGCTGCTTTGATGTGGAGGGCCAGGTTTCAAAAGAAGACTACGGGCCCAGAAGAGCACAGCACAGTAAAGCTTATACATGAAGTGAATATTACATCACAAGTTATATTGCACACTCCTATCAGAGAAAATGAGGTTTATGCAGGCATATGGGAAGCATGTCTTTTGCCCCCCCAAAAAAAAAAAAAAAAAAATCCTGACTAAAAACCATCTATGTACTAAAACAATTGCACAACATCTTTCTGTTTTGTCTCTAAACCTACAGGTAGATTTTAAACCTTCACTGCCATCTGAAATCATATTACTTGAGGCTGTTATGTAAAATGTAGAAAATTCAACTCATGAAGACGTTTCTTAATGGAAGTTAGTTTCTGTGACTACAATATACCTTTCCTTACATTTAAACATAACAGGGTAGTAAAAACAGATTTTATGCTCCAAGCTGAGAGAGTACAAGTTTGAGAAGTACAGGACAGAATCATTTTAGCACAAAGTAATACATTTCATTTCACTGCTTTGCCAGCTTGACAATAGTGTTTCTGCAGCACGGAAGGCCAGTAGCCACACCTGCACAAAAAACTCCATGGCTCAGATCAGTGTGCAAAGCATTGAGGAGTCTTGGTGGTAGAGGAACAAGCATCTCAAACACACTGCACATTTTGCATTTGGGGGTATCACATATAGATTAAGTTAATTATTGCTCTGCCTCCCAATAACAACAACAACAAAAAAGAAACCTTCCTCACTTCCACTGCTCTTTCCAGGCTAGAGATTTATGGCAGTGACTACCTATTTTACCCAACATACAAGCTGCTTTTTGAACCATTTCCAAAGTTGGCCTCAAAAATAGATCGTAAACAACCAGTATAAAGAAAGACCTGAGGTCTCTGCACTACTGGAGATAGGCAGGCACACTTATTTACTAGACCCCTTTGTAAAAATATAAAAAACATTTGTGATGACAACTGAACTACAAACTTCTTTTTAGATATAAAGACTTAGTGAATAGGAGGAGACTGCAATACTTCGATTACCTCTTAGCACGTGCATGGTTTTGGAATGCCTATACAATGACATTGACTGTATGGAAGTTATTAGGTGCTTATTTTGCTGTTAGTGCCGAGGTCACAATTGTGTGAGGCATTACAAAAGCATACAAAATCCTTGCCTAAAAAAGCTTGCAAACCACCTGTCTGTTAACACAGTCACAGTACTTCACGCCTTCCACCCCTGGCAATATTCTTTCAGAGGGTAGACTTGACTGGTGTGATCAAATGTTCAGTCAGCAGAGTTAATACTGAACTGACACAAAAACTGGACTCAACCTCTACATTCACAGTTGGGATACCAGATTCACACTTCAGTCCCACTTGAGGTTACCTGTGATGTGTCCTAAATTTCATTCCCCACTGGTCAAATATTCCTCTTATGAGGTCTCTTTAAACTGAGGGCTTGTAGTAGGGGAGAGAAAAGAGTTCCTTACCTCTTGTGCAGTAAGCGCATGTTCCCCTGCTAGAAGCAGCATACTTAGGCCTCCCATTTGTGTAGGATCTGTTAAAAGAGTAAAACCAAGTCTTAAGTTGATTCATTTGCTTGTTTAAAAAACCTACCACTTGCAGCATTAAACCCCCAGAAGACTACTAGTCACAGACACTCTAAGCAAGCTGCCATAAAAGGCAGTTCAAGAGAATCACAAATAACCATTTCTGTACCCTCTGGGAAGGCTTTCAAAGCTGTTTGAGGGATTTAATTGGATTTGTGTGCTTAACACCCCATTGCGTGGATTTACAATTTTACTGCCAAAGGTTTTATGTACTACAGAGATGAATATCTTTAAAAAAGCAACTGTAATGATCTCATACATAAATATACACAAAGATGCACATGTTTATAACTCAGTGGATGCTCCTATCACGGGATTGGTTCCTTCTTTAGCCACTGAACAAATTAAAAGATGGAACAAACAACATGATCAGGCTCTGAAGCAAAACTTCTATTTTCATTTATCTTTAATTTAGAGCTGCATTTAGCGGTGAAAAGTGCCAGCCTGACAGTTCTGAAGCATGAAGCGCTTGATCCTCTGTGCCAGAATAGCACAGGCACTGGCCAGGCAAGCTGCCTGCCTACTTGTTGCCCTGCCAATACAACATGTAATTGAGGAAAGTAAAATGGAGATATAGATGTTCTTTTCTCCAAGTATTTGATGCTGACAGCTCCTCGCCTCCAGCCTTCCTGCACTTCAGGAACACAGAAAACGACAACAAGTGAAAGCAATAAACACTGGCACTGCATTAGCCATGGAGTGGCTTTTCCTCTCTGAACAGTGGTTGCTCTTCATCATTATGAAGATTAACTGATTTTCTGATTTTCAGGGAACATCTTGGAAGAAATGCAGGGGCCTGATCTAACAGTGTCATGTAGAGAGAGGGAGACTGTGGCCCAAAAAGCTCATACAACAGCCACATCGTGAGAGAAAGGGAAGTATTATCCTTGCTGTATTGCTGAAACACCAACTTCAAAATGACTAGACACACCAAAGCTAAGTGACCTTCCCCAGGCTTCACTGAGCATGTTTTCCAATATCCTTTTACTAAACTATACAAAAACTCTCTCCTACAACAATAAATTACATGTAGCCAGGGCCATTCCCTGGAATGGAGGCCAAACAGCACACTTACCTTTGTCCACTGAGTTCCATTTTGGTATGCAAAATTTGGATGCAAAAGAGCTACAACCAAAATGCTCACTGGGAAATCCCCTGGCCCCTTCGCACTCAGGAGTGGGGCCAAGGAATTTCTTGATCTTTTCACCTGACATGGGCCAAACTGGTACCTGTAAACCTCCAAACAATTTAGTGCTGCAGAGGATCAAAGTTCAGTTCATGGGAACACTCATTGGTGCTATTTCATTCAATACCACAGATGCTGCCAAAATTTCTCTGGCAGACAGGATCTCACACTGACATTCACAAGGTAAGTTTTTTCACATGGTAAGTTTTTCAATAATCTCTTAGAAGGGCGTTAAATAGAAGCAGAGGAAAACAATGTGAATAAACCAGGCTCATTCACTATCTCAAGGATAGAAGAGTGGCCTATCATTATCTTTAAAATGCATCCTAAATAGCATCTGGCTTCATACCCAATATTCAACTAGAATTACTTTTTTCCTTCACCATAAAAAACAGGTAGAAGGTGTGTGAATTTTTTTCATATTTTTAAGGAGTTTTAATTTTTAAATAAAAAAGGAAAAAATCTATTAAGCTTCTATGAAGACACAAGACACTACTGAAAGTGTAGAATCTCGTAACAAGAAGTGGTTGAAAAAACAGAGACAGAAAATGGGAAAGGCCAGCAAGTACCTAAGCAGAATTTGTAAGTGAAGTGATCCTGTCAGAGAAACCATTCAGTCCTTCAAACCAGAGGACATCAGGGCAATTAAGAAGTGACGAGTGAACACGCGTCTTGAAAAATAATGCCTGAGCAGGGAGTTAATTTGGAGGAAGGAGAGATCAGAAGAGATATCCAGGCCCATCATAAGCTTACTGAACTGCATATTAAACAGTAAGGGCTTGGCTGGTTGCTTTCTACTTTCTTTATTCCCAATGGAAGGCTTTTGCAGAATCCAAATCTTCCATGAATTAAGGGCTTTCTTCCAGTTTTTAGCTTAAATATACTCGGGGCCAGGCAGTACACATTTTTTCTGGTGCCTGCATCTTTAAGATTAATAACTGTTCTCCTAAACGGTATCTCCCTTCTGTGCATTTACTGGAGTTCCCCTACGCTTCTTCCACTTGCTTTCCTAGTCTAAATAACTCAAGATCTCCTGAGGTCATCAAGCACATCCATCTCCAATGGTTCCAGCAATCCCTGTAGCTCTCCTCTCCAGTTATCCCAGATGGAGTTTGTCTTTCTTATATATGGGTGACCAGCATCAGATGAGAGGGTTCCTGAAAACACTCTGCCTGACAAACTGCAGTATAGCACTTTCTTATGCCCATGCTGTACTGATGACTCCCAGATGCCCTTTTACACCGCATTTTAGTTAGCCATGGGTCCTATTCCCCCTCCTCACGTTTTGGACAACTGGAGAACACTCAGTTCATGGCTGTAAAATTCTTGCCCCTCTTCTAAATATCTTCTTGGTGGTCTTGGCTTTCTGCCTTTCAAATAAGTAGCTTATCATAAGAGGACAAAGATAGAAGTGTTTTTCCTGAACTAAGCAAATACTTAAACTGTTTATTTAAATATAAAAATTAAGAGGAAGGAAAAAATGACAGCTAAGTGGAAAGTGAAAGTTTAATTTGATGCTTAAACAACTTGAACACTTATGCTGCAGCTGTAGCAGAGGGCTGGTGCTTAGATGTCTGATCGTGATAAAAACATAAAATCCTTCCACTAAGGTTTCAATTTACAAAATAACTTCACCTAAGGGAAGACAAAATGTACATGTGCAAACACCGCCATATGTTTATAGTGCCTCCTCAGCACACCGATGTTTCTACTCTGGCACTAAGAACTTATTAGTATGAAGAATCAAGAATTTCAAGGGGTATTTTGGAGTAATTTATAGTTAGATCAACAATACTGAGAAAACAGCACACACATTTGACTTGCAGAATGGGAGGCAATTCGTGACTTTCTCAACAGCTTTTAATACTGATGAAACTTAAAACCACCTCACTATTTGGGAATGACATACTTTGTTAGTACTGGGCTGGTTAGAGACTCAGCAGGCTGACTTATTCATCATTGCCATTTTTCAGTCAGAGAAAGAAAGAACTGAGGAAGAACTAAGCAGAAAGAAGGTCAGCAGGTACCACCTCCAGCTAACTTTTACCTGGGTAAAGCATAATTAAGTTTCTTTCCAGAAAAACAAAAATAGCATTTCTATAGGGATACAGCCTACTCTAGGAATTTTTCCACCCTGTGCCTCACTAAAAACATTTTGGTTCAGACGGTTTTCTTCTGATGCAAAAATGTGAAAAGTACTGGGAATCTTGCACATTTTTATGGCAAAGCTGTTGCAAACAACAGTTGCCTTTGCCCTACACGTTACAACAGATCACAGGTGAGCCATGTAATGAGGAAAGCATGCTCAACACTACAGCTTCCAGGGCACTGATTTGTGGGTCTACAGGTCAGAAGCCAAATGCTGGTGCCACACCTCAGCTTCTTGACCTACAGTAGGTGAACAAGAGACTTAAATGTGGGGCGATTATTCCTTTAATGACAAAAAAGTAAAGGAGAGACACAGCTTGTGTGGGACTTAAAAAAATCCAAACAGATCTATATATTACATTTTCCAAGATTAAAGGTAACATGTAAAAAGCAGTCAAGACAGGATTAGCAACAACCAACATTTCTTGGCATGACTCTGGAATCATATAAACCTTGTCCTAAGGAAGTTATCTGCCTTGACAATACAAGGCAGTCAGTGGCATTTCAAAGGTAAAAGTGTTCCTGAGGTGGTTCAGCCACATTTCAGTCCATCAGCTAGTATACAGCCTGGATTTTAAAAGAGATAGTACTGGATAGAAGAGTTAGAGTTGAATTGAACTATCATGTGAAGTCAGGAAGAGAAGAGCACAATAAACATATTTCGAATGAACCGGTATATAGTTAACCAGCAGTAGTAATCCATTTGGCATGGCACACTTGTCATGACGTGGATGCTGCTAACATCACTGTCAGAACCTGTCATTATTTTATGAGCTATTATTATACTCAAGAAATTGCCAGCCTTCATGGGCATGAGGACTGGACCAAGATCCCTATGAATTACCAATGCTCATTGACTCAGTCTGCAGGAAAAAAATAAAAATAAAGACTAGCACATGCAGCACAAAAGAGCCTTCTTCAGAAATGAATGGCTCTACAGATAAAACAATGGATTAAATTAGTTTCTAATTAATTCTCAATTTCTCTGTCTTTGCTTTGACAGGTGTTGCCTCAGGATCTCTGTACTCAAAAATGCTACATTAGGATAGCCCAGCAGGAGCAGTAGGGAACAGATGAGAGGTAGGTCAAGACCTATTACTTGTTCCTTATTTTAAGTTAATAAATCTTTAAGGAGCATAGAAATGATTCCTCTAATAGTAAAAGCAGAATGGGATGAAGGGGCTTACGAATTTTGGAACTGGTCTCCCACATATCAGAACTACATAGCATGAAAAACTTTATTTTATCACATTTCACAGTTAACCTTAATAGCCAGAAGGAATTTCATTATGGAAATTTTCATATCACAATGCTAAGGTATACATGCCTTTTATCCTTACACTTGTTCCATTAAACCATTTTCCACTCTCCAGCTCACAATCTCACCAAGCAGAAAAGTCCTATCTGCCACACTCTTGTCACAAACTAGGTAGGATATGACAAAGTTTCTAATTTTATAAATACTGATGTATCTGAAACTTTAAATGAGGGGGAAAAAAGGAAAAAAGACAGAAAAAAGAATGGTGGGGAAAAAAAATTTTCTCCCTTGACTGTTAGGTTCTTAAACTGCCAGTATGTAACAATAATGTCTCTGCTCTGTATTTCAAGGTCATGATTACAACAGTTCTGCTATTTATGGATATCAGTGAGAGATTATCTGTTTTTTACCAGTTGAGGCACTCCACCTACACTTCTTTACATATTTAGGGGCTTTTTAAAGATTGGAATTTGCTCCTCCAAGATATAATGGGTAAAAGAGCATATTTCAATGAAATTCAATTAGGCTTCTCTTGATTTAAATACAAAAAAGTTAGCCCCACTGGTACACTGATTCACAAGAATGTTAACATCTCCAACTTCAGAGACACCCACATATTATTTCTGCAAACAGCAAATTACTAAACGAGTACAACACTCTATGACACAAACAGAATGAACACAATGAGTGTTTTTCCTTTTAACCAGAGAATGCAAGTCTCTAACAGCAGATAAGCTGGAATCAAAAATCAATCAAACCTGGACTCCAAATGGGGTATGGATTACGATGCCACATATCTGGACTTGACTCTTGAAAGTAATCATATACTAAGGAAAATCTTAGAAAGTTGTTACACAGAGGTTTAACTAGAGTTTTGGCAACTTAATTTGGGACATGAAAGTTATTTGCAGTACAGTACTGTGTGCAGTAAAGAAAACTGGTATCAGAGTTCCATTTCAACGCTGCATCCTCAAACAAAATGAGGATGCTACAGCTGAGTAACATGGATGGAAAGCTCACCTGCCATCCCAAAGTTAAGCTGTGGCATTTCTTCACTTTTGGTTACTTTCCTTGGGCTCGGTAAGTCTTTTGCAGAATCTGATGCAATGGCCCATAACTTTTTCCTGTTTGTAACACTGGATGCCTGGGTTTTCACAGGTTTGTTGGTTGTGGGGCACCACTTGTACCCTGGGTTTGCTTTCATAAATGCATCCTTGTACTAGAAAAGAAAAGGAAAATTACCAGTCATGACATTATACTATCCACAGGGCAAGAGAACACACTGCATGTAAGAGGATTTAATGCAGTAAATAATCCTTAAATATCTTGATTTTTTAACAGTTTAATCACATGCTTAGAGTCTGACCACCAACTCTAAGAAGAATTATTAAGATATGTAGAGTTGTATATAAAAAAGTGAGTTTTCTCTTTCTTCTCCTGAGGGTCTATTACCCAGAGCAGGCTGAAGTTCTGATCCTCCAGACTGCTCCCCAGTGCCTGTATGCTCATGCTGTGAGATACAGATATTTGAATTCTTTAACAGGTACAATCTTCATTTGCTTTCTAGTTTGAATTAAATGAAAACATACATTTAGCAACAAATACAGCATGATATGTCTTACCTTGCTCCCATTCCATTCTTCTCTAACAGTTTCGTATTTTAGAATATTTGAGTATATGCTTTCCCAAACCAGGCACCAAAAATAAATCACAACCAGTATAATCCCACATTCAGTATCTTGGGATACATCCCCACAGTGCTTCTTCCAAAATGTATCATGCTGTATGGCTGCATAAAATAAACTGTGACCATTTTAAAACACTCTGGCCTTGAGCACCCAGCACACATCTCAGTTGTTTGCTATGTTCTTGGCATGAGGCAGCAAAACAAAGGAAGCCAGACTACACATGATGGGTGGGGAAAAAGGCTTGGATCCTACACAGTTTGGGGGGGTAGGGGAAAGGATGAGAGCCCATTTTATTCACAAGATGCAACAGCAACATTTTTCGAGTATCTTGCTGACCAGATTAAAACGAGATTTTTGAATGTTAACAGGAATAGAAAGACTGCATTTCAGTATTTTAAATGTGTTGCTATGCAAGGTGAAGAACTGGTGAATCAGAGGAACATGCCACGCATTCCAGCTGCAGATGTTTGCCTAACAACTGATAGGGGTGTTCAGCACTGGCTGCTGGGGAAGCCTACCCTGTAAGTACCAGTGCCCACTGCAGGGAGAAGGAACCCAGTGCCTTCTCCAGACTGGGTGGCTCTCAATGGCAGCAAATGACCAGAAGAGCAGTTTTATCCTTGGAAGTACACAGCAGGGCAGCTGCAGGAAGTTTGTTCTGTGATTACATGTTCCCACCCACACAGCTGTCATCAGTCCCAGTTACAGCACAGAGAAGCACCTATGTTTCAAGCGCATATGTGCACAGAAACACATGCAGAGAGGGAAAAAAATCCCTTGGGCATCAGATACAGAAACAGCATTGAAAACCTTGTCCTCTGATAGAGCCACTACAGCATTTTCCCAGATCAATAAAGAGTATGCCTTGTGGCAGGATCACCATCACATGTGCACCGCTTGCTTTCATTTCCGTCTTAACCTATGAGCTGGCACTTGCTACCTCCAGACTGTAGCACAGATTAAAACGTTTCAGTTTACAAGAAACACAGCACTGCATGAACCCGCTGTGTGAAGCCCTGTATTTATAGAAATGGCTATAAATAATAAAGATCTGCAGGGATCACTGACCCACATACACACTGTATTTTCTGAATAGGGTGTATGTATTAAATCTGCAAACTAAGGATTGCGACACCTCTCACCTCGAGCCTTTTCCCTTTCCCTCAGTTTGGTCTGGGAGCTCAGTACACCACAAAAATAGCCTGGTGGAGGGAAGAGAAAGGAAGGGGAGGGTAAGGGAAGAGGAGAAAAGGAAATACACTGCGAAGCAGCTTTGCCCTCCATTGTTAAAGCCACAGCCCGCTCACAAATCACGTTTCCAGCCTGCGGAGTGAAAAGCACAGTTGCTAGCAATGAGGTACGTAAGCTCCTCATATCAGCAGTGCTGCTTTGAGTAATTGAATTATTCTATTGAGTAATCTGACAAGCCGACAGGATGCCCATCAAATGAGAACCAGAACGCATGGCATTTGTGAGACGAGGCTGCAATAAGCTTTTAATCAGTTTTCAACAAGAGCAATTCAAGTGAGCTGGTGTATTAATGGATTTTTTTTTTTTCCTCTGCAAAGCCAAGAAGTGAACATTAACTGCACT
Source organism: Myiozetetes cayanensis (assembly GCF_022539395.1). Lineage (NCBI taxonomy): Eukaryota > Metazoa > Chordata > Aves > Passeriformes > Tyrannidae > Myiozetetes > Myiozetetes cayanensis. The sequence goes on from NW_026087742.1 coordinate 17,403,624, forward strand.
CTCTGAAGGGGAAGGGACAAACTAAACTAAGGGAGGAAAATTCATTGGAACTGTTCAGTTTCAATGCTCATGATAAAGGAAAAGAAAATTTAAAAAGTTGAACTGTGGCCAAGAAGGACTTCTATAAAATGCATACAGGGGCCTGGTCCAAATCTCAGGAAGACTTTCATTATTGATTTTTGTGACTATTAGACCAAGGCTTAAAATGAAGAAATACATTCTGCTTGCCAGGTCATGAGAAGATAGCTTAAATGAGCTACACAGTAACAAGAAAATGCCAAAGACAATAATGCAGTTTACTGTTTTCCTCCCTTTGACCAACTGTTCGGTAAACTAACTCAATGCAGCCAGCCTAAGCACACCTCTGAAGTCAATTAAAACAAACAAGCCACAACCAAACCAAACTAAACGAACAAAACCCAAACAAAACCACAAAAAACCCCAACCCAAACAGTAAGCACTTATCCTGGAATGCAAAGACACCTCCTTGGTTCCCACACAAGTAGCAGGGACAGCCCGGCATGATTGCAGTCCCAAAATTCCAGGTAAGACAAAACCCAGGATATGTTTGTGGGATTGGTCTGATGCATCATTTCTGTTTTGTGAAAACCTGAGGAATGTTGTGTTATGCAGTGGGATTGGTGCCACTTCAGAGCTGTGGTTAAAAATATGTGTTGTGCTTTAGTGCAACTCCCAGAGTTGCTTTCATCACCAAATAAAAAAAGATTTGCTTTCTCCAGCTGTGGCAGGAACAGGAGTTCACAAGTGGATTCCAGCTACACCTCAGGGTAGCAGTTAGCACGTGCTTAAACTTAAAATGCGCGCTTAAATCCCATCAACTGGCTGTTTGCAGCGTTTGCACTACACAGGTGTCACCACGTGGACTTGCCAGACTCCAGCCAGCAAGCCAGAACGTTCGTGCCCTCCCACCCTGAGGCAGCTGCCAAAGCAGTGGCACCTCAAGGCCAGCGAGCTCCCAGCCAGGCTGACTGCACCTAAGACACCACAGGCCAAGGACTCGCAGGGTCAAGTGTTCAGCTCAGCCACTGAATGGCGGAAGAAACACAGAATCAATCAGGCTGAGAAAGACATCTGAGATCACTGAGTCCAACCTGTGACCCAACACCACCATGTCAACTACACCACGGCACTAAGAACCACATCCAGTCTTTCCTTAAACACCTTCAGGGATGGTGACTCCACCACCTCCCTGGGCAGCCCATTTCAATGTCCAATCACATTTATCAGGTTGCTCCCTGCAGGAAGCATTCCCAACTGCCCAGATCTTGCTGATGGAAAGACATACTTAAAACTTAAGTGTCTTCTAGCAAGGAACAGGGCTTGAACAATAACAATCTCACTTTCCAAGGTGGTCGAATACTTCCACTAAGTCCTGTAAGAGTTAACAAATAACACTATTCCTATTACTGAAGTAAATAAAAATGCTGGAGCATATTTATGAGTGGCCAGATTCATTTCCCATCAGTGAAGAAAAACACTAACAAGGCAGCAACATTTGTGGTTCCACTTGGAGTATTAATCAGCTACTGGGCTTATATCCTAGATCATGAAACTTTTAAAGTTAAGTTGCTCTAGGAAGTCTGCAGGATAGAAACAGAAAGCCTGGTCCTAAAGAAAACACCATCAGAAGCAGACTTTAAGCTCTGCAGGTGTAGCATCAGGTCTCCAGGGCAGGTGTTTCTACAAGAGACCATAAATCACAAGACTGAAAAGAGAGGGCATGTGGAATCAGTTTTTCCAGATAATTAAGGCACTCCAAGGTGCACGCAGGTACATAATGGGATTTTCCAAAGTGTCTAAATGAACTATAGACCTGATTAGTCTCTCAGTGAGAGTCAAGGATGCCCAGTCCACTAAGAAACTTCACCTAGTTCTGATTGGCAAAAAGTTTGGGTGCCTTCCTATCTTCCAAATGTTAGATCTTGCATACAGCAAGACATATGTAAGTAAATATAGAAATGCCTTGACTTGCATACTGCTGAGATAGGATCACTGCGAGCAGTAAGCAGCTAAGAAACTGAAAGCTTCTTGCCTGATGCTTGATTTAACCTACCTGGTTTTGTAAGCTACAGCATCAAGCAGAAACAACACCCCAGAGACTGCAGAACAGGGGCTGTAGTCACTGCAGTAGGGATCACTTCTGTCAGGCCCACCTATAGCTCTGATTCAGATGCTCAGGGTACCCAAGACACATTGTGGGAATAGCAGACATGATGCAGGGTCCTCTGGGAGGTGTCTGCCCTGCCAGTACAATGGATAAGAGGCTATGCAGTGAAAACTGGAAGTCAAAGAGCACCGAAAACCTATATTTAAGTAAGAGAAGCTCACCTGCTGTATTTTAAACCTCAATGAGCTCATCATACACGTACCAAAACAGAAGATTATCGGTACAATGGTAATTTTATGTTCTTCCAAAGGCATTCACCTTCTTGATTTTTAAATAAGCTCTCCTTAGGAAAAAGAAAAACACTAACTAGGAGTTCTCACTAGAGTTAACCTCTTTTTGACAGTCTCAGCAGTAACCCTAAGTACAGGCAAACCTGTGCAACCTGTTCTAGGTGAATCTGCTTGAACAGTAGGTTAGACTGGATGATATCCAGAGGCCCCTTCCAAGCCCAGCTATTCTGTGGTTCTGTCAAAAGCAAGTGTTAAAATAAAATGACCAATCCACACATACAGAGTGGGCTTGTTGGTTAAGGGCCAAATATATTCAATAGCACATTACAGCTGCTAATTATTGTTGTAACATACACTGTTTAAAGAATACAAATTATACTCTATCTCTCTTCTACACATTTTTGGAACTACTTATAATGGTGTAAACTACTAAGATTTATTGTTTCGCTTTGATGTTGAATATGTAATTTGTTCTTCATGCCAAAAAACCCCATCACTACAGGAACAATGATTTCTACAACAATATGATTAATAGTTTCAGATCTGTCACTTCATACAGAAGTTCTGCAATTTTCCTTCTTAATGAACGAGTTTTCTTCAGCAAGACAAAAGGCTAAAAAAACCAGCTACATTGTGTCTGTTTCTTCTAAAAATTATTTCTTAATTTTCGTCTTTCTCTGCATCTGTACTGATTCTGCTAACTGCCCTTTCCTCACGCATTTAGAGAAGCATCATTAATTTGTAAGTGTGAATACAGAACAAAACAGAAATGGTTGGACAAAGCTAAGACTCAAATATTTCAGATCTATGACACAGATGGGGAACTACAGAGGTACTACAGACCCTGCTTCAAAAGACACCTGCCATGCAGAATGCTTTGTTTTTCCTGTGGACCTCTCCCACAAACTACTGAACAGCCAGACCTTATATACACGCATTAACAGCAGCACACACCTCCAGGTCACAGGGCAGGTATGGATAATAGTTTTCCCAGTTGTTTCACAGGGATCTGTTTCAGGGTGATGTTATCAGCCCAAGTAACTCGCTGTGTTTCTCTCAACGTACTATCAATCACTACAGCCTTCTTGGGGACAGCTTATCAAGAAAGCTATTTCTTAAAAAGTCTCATTTAAATTTTCAGTTGATGTAAAGATACTTGGTGAAATATGGGGATGAATCTCTTTCCCTTGCTCCCAGTTAGGGGACTCTGACTTATGTACTGCTCTCTGATTTGGGTATTGGGCTCACCACGAGCTTGCTCTATCAGAAACTGGTGAGCAATACATAGGGAACATACTTCATGAAACACTAATAATTTTTTTATTCTTTATCATCAAAGGTAAAAAGGGACTACATTTTTTGACACTGCCTTTGGTTTGGTCCACTTTTATTATAATAACAACCTGTATTACTGGGTATCAAATGAACAGCTTCAGCTAATTATCACTAGTCAGCTGACACTGAACTGTGTGTTACTGTTTTCAATGGCTGCTATCCATGTGTTAACGCTTGTACTGCAGAAATTATCAGGTGATATCTATCACAAACTGCATTTGTACCAATGACTACTAGAGCCAGATCAGTTTGTGTACACAGACCAATTTCTTTTCATTCTGGTCCCAAGGACCAAGTGAATTAAAGCAAGAACAGCAGCTGCTCTGAGCACCGTAACCCCACTCAGGAAGCTAAGGAACTCAGAGAAGAGAAACATCCCACAGAAAACATTTAATACACAGAGAAAAAGAAGATAAATATGATGTAATAAACTCCTTTACATCCACTACTGAGACAGAACATACCTCCTTGGCCATGTCAGTGTATTTCTGTTTTTCTTTTGGATCTAGAACAGACCACCAATCTGCCAAGATCTTGGTTGCGCCACGATTATCGAGGCGAGGGTGTTCTTTTCTCACAAGAGAGCGGTGTCGTTTGCAGAACAAGAGAAATGCATTCATTGGTCGGCGAGCTCGTTGCTCTGAGGACTCGTCATCTTCAGTCTCATCAGCATCCTGCTCTAAACCATCAGGGCCAAGGAGCGGCACCTGGCAGAACCGAAAGGGAAGGGGTGTGAACTCAGTTATCCACGTTTCTCACCAACATTCAGTGTGAATGAGGGAGAAGCACACAGATGCACACAGCTGTTTCCAAAGGCCATCTGTTCCATCCAGGAGACGCAGAGTTCTACATCAGACCTCCTCACCTGATAGTCCAAGGTTCATTCATGCTCTCTGCAAGACTTAAACTCTGACTTCCATGCAGATTTCTAAGCTGAGGAGCTTTCTCTAGTAACAGTTCTAAAGGGGCTGGAGGGAGGAGTTCATTCCTGCACCCTTCCTACAACCTGAAATCATCTCAGTGGGATGAGGCAAACAGAGCTACCTTGGACTTAAGTTATTTGTGTTTGCAACTGTAGAGCACACAGGGAGGAAAACGCACAGGTAACAGGTTTTTCCCCATCGCCTGCCATTCATTGCTCAGCCTGTGAGCTGTGCAGCACTGCAGCCACTGCACAGCTGCCCAGTCAGAAGGCAAATCTCAACAGAATACACTTCCAAAACATACTCTCTCCATTTACAGTCCAGTGTACCATTCCTACGAGGGATACGCCACAAAGGACTAGTTCTGACTGAATGAAACAAATTATTGCACGAGACAGAAAACCACCTCCTACCTAACAGCAACACTACTATTTTATACCACGCTGTGAATGTGACCCATAAGGTTAACAGAAAGCACTGTCAGAGTATCAGGCTCCTCCCTATCCTTATCAAGCTCACTCTCCCTTATTAGCACATGGCTCAAGGCAGTCTCCTCAGCACTGACTTCTTCATTCCTGCCTTAGGAAGGCATCAAGGAGATTCAGTTATGAATGCTACCCACATGATTGAAACATCACGTCTCCATAAGCAATTCCTACTTCTTGTTACAGAGGACAATTTTAACAACAGATCTGTGAGGTGCCACATGGCATGGGGTGGTGGTCCTTATGAAAACAGGATAAGGTCAGTGTCATTGAACAATACCAAAGTACCAAGTGTCAAACTGGAGACAGATTATTTCAGCTGTGCACTAAATACTCTAGAGGATAAGCTGAATTTCACATGCAAAGATAGCAAAAATTGTTGACAGCTCTTTTCTTCTTTTTACCCTTAAATCTTTGTCTTTTCCTAATCTTTAAAAAAAAGCACAAAAACTACTAGTTTGTTATGGCCTCAGAGCCACTACAAGCAGATACCAAGCACAGGCCAACGTCATGTCTAAAATAAACAACTAAAAAAACCACATCAAAACCCCACCTTGAGCAATCAAGATTGAGATGTGCAGCATGTTATTAAAACAACCCAGTTAAAACTCTTACAGTCTAACTCTAAAAATATTTGTCCATGACTTTAAAAGCATGATTGACAAGTCACTTTCTTGTGTCACTACTTGCCTTTACAGCTTTATGGGCACAGCATCACTTATTTTTCATTGTCTGTATTTGTTCACAGAAGAGAGCAAGACAATACAAACAAAAGAAAAAACACAGCTAGGGAGAATCTGACCCACCATTAACCATCTGTGGTCAAAGCATCCAATGAAATCTACCTTATCAATATCTTCCTCTTCTTCTTCCTCTTCTTCCTCTTCAGAGAAGTCAAGGAGTTTCTTGGCAAGCAGGGGATGCCACTGAAGACACTTCCTTTTTGGTCGCTTCCCAGTTCCTTCTCCTTCTGTCGAGTGATCCTTATTCCTACTACTGCCTTTCATTACTGTGACCTGTCATGCAAAAATATTGATAAGTTCAGAACAAACTCTCAGATATAAATGACCATCCAACCAGTGAAAAATATATGAAGCACTAATGCAAGACTCCTGGAAGTTTTTGGCAAGATACTAAACAGAGATTTATTCCAATTATCAACAAAAGGATGGATGTACCTTTTCCAATCTCAGCATTTCCACTTAATGCCTACATTAACTACCAACATACAACTTAAGAGCATAAAGTAAGGATGCTAGCCAGTCCAGCTCTCAAATGCGCTCCTGTCTGAAGCACTGCAAAGAAGCCCTCACACTTCACTACTCAAGTGAGAGGGAGACTCCACAGCTCTCCTGTACCTGTAACCACTGTAGCTTTTCATATTTTGCCACTGAAAATGTCAGGACATCCCTCTTTCTAGCAGTGGAACAGATCACCAGCCACTCATCCATTAATCATGCATTTATATATAGCAATGTTGATACAAAATCCCATGATACTATGAGCTAGGATTTCTCCAGTGTCATTAAAGGGTGCAATAGGGAAGGAAATCTGAGTCCTGGAGAGAAGTGATTTTTAAAACAAAAATTTGAAGCAAATAACCAGAAGTAGTTATGCTGACACTTCCAAAGTACTTAACAGAAAACAAAAACCACGTGCTGATCCAAGTGTACGCAGAAGATAAATCATATTTATTTACTCATCTATCTTGTCTGCATGTGTCCTTTTCTAGAATATACCTCAGAACTACTTCTCAGTAAAAACACAAGCTTAACACAACCCAACTACAAATTTAAGGGTTGACTTCAGAGATCTGCTACCCAAATAAGGGGCAAATAAATATATAAATAAATAAACCCAGCACATCACATCCAAGTACTGAAGCCCACAGCAAGCCAGCATTGCTGGCATACAGTCTGGTCCCCCACAGCCTTCTGTTTGTACTGTGTACTATCAATGGTAATCCTGACAGGAGCATGGCTGGCTTTCCAAGACAACACAAACATCTAAACAAACTGAGCCTGAAGAGCAGTTAGCCAGCCAGTTAACATCTTTACAAAGCCAACAAAAATTGATGAAGTTCTCACAGGGGCTTCTCACCGGCAGAATAAAGAAGCTGGGCTAAGTCCTGGTCCCACTGGCAAAGCCCGAAGAAGCTCTGCTGCTTCTGATTCTCAGAAGAAGGGCATGGAAAGAGGTCAAACTGCAAGACCACACTGCCTTTTAGGTTGCTGCTTTCTGGAAGATGCCTGGTACAACACTGATGTTTCAGCCTAAAGCACCTGCACTTACACTGCCTGCCCAAGCCATGGTGCCGCAGTTGGGGCAAATGTCTCATGAGAACCGTCTCACACAGTGAATACACCCCACACAGCCTCCAGCCATGCTTCTACATATCCCACCCATTTAGTGATCACTGTTTCTGGTTTTGGTTGATCTCTTCCAGGTGTGTTTCTTGTTGGTTAACTCACTGGCATTTTGGCAATATGCCCTTGTTTGTACCAGAAACTTGAGTAAGCAGCTGCTTCCTCTGCTGACTCCAACAGTGCAGAAAGCTGAAGGACCTTCAGACACTGCTTGCTGGAGGAAACAACTGAAGCCTGAAGGAAATAGGTCCAGATATATTAGGTTTTGCTAGCTCCTCTCCAATTGTCAGCAGATTGCAGCCTCCTACCAGTTAAGAAGGACCTGTAACTTCGTAGCAGCTTCCCATTAAGTTACACATGTTGCTATCGCCCATAATGTCACTTCAACCTGGAGGACATTTAAATTTTATTTCACAGCACCCATTCTCCTGTTCATTGTCTGTAACCCACTCCTGTTGGTTACAGCAAGTATTACATAGCACTTAATCATGCCCATTTCACCTAAACCATCTTTCGTGATTTGCAAAGCAGATCCAAATACACAAACAAAAAAGTGTGGAAAATCAAGCTGCAATCCAGTATCATAAAATGTATGTTTGAAACTGTTTTTATCCCATGTAACCTCTGCCACTGCACCGTGCTCCCCATCTGTCTCTCTTCCTAAAGCACTGGACCACCATTTGCTTTTGTTTGGGTATTTTCAGACATAAATCAACAAAGCTGAGGTAATGTTCAAGCAGGAACTTCAGCTCCTGTGGGTAGCAGTGATTTGTTCAGAGATTCAGAGTTTGCTAACAGACACAGATCTACCTGTTACTCTAGTCAATAAAGTATGTGGTCTATTTCTGAGCAGGATAATATGCTACAAGTACGATGGGGAGTCAGATACTCCAGCCCTTACCACTGACTTATGTAGGTGAGCTAATCACATGGCTTCTGCCTAAGTAGATGAGTATTACTGGCAACCTTCTACCTTGTTAGTGAGAAACTAAATTAATGTTTGAGTGCTCCAAGATCCTTCTCAGCTCAGCTGGAATCTCAGGGCTATTTCAACAACAGCACTGCCTTTAACTGGCACCTCTCTGCCTGCTGCCCTTAGAAAGATGAGCACAAGACTTAAGTGATCCCACAGTGTATCTTTTTCACATCTTCTCCGTCACTCGTGAGGCCCTGCCAATGCTCTATGCTGAGTTCAGCAAGGCAGCACAGACCCCAAGCACCAGCCACCTTGCAAATACTGAAGGGTCTCTCAGTATGTTACGCCTCTCCACTACAGCCCAGCTCACAAATGATTTTTGTTTTTCAAGTGCAGGTATTGAACACTCAGTTACCCCTAAAATAAATTAACCAAAGCTCACCACACATTAGTACTAAAACAGAAATGTATGCTCAGCTTCAGGAATTCAAGGTATGTTCATTAAGTTGTTTTCTTAAATTGTGAACTGTTTTACCCTACTACTTGTCACTCTGAAGCAGCAATTTCACTAAAAAAAGGGGCTTTTAAGGAAGAGAGGTTGTTATCGTACCAGCCAAACATGTATTTAGGAGAACCAAGACACAGAGTAAGTCAGATCTTGGATGTTATACAGGTATCATATATTCCAGAAACACACAGAGTCTCTTTGCTTCCACTTCAGAGTGAATCTCTGCAATGGCCAACTGACCCGACCCCACTGATGGAAGGACTGAGGCCAGACTGACTATTTAAAAGTTTACTTTAACTGCATGGCCTGAAGTCCCTCACCCCTTAAGTATGTCAGGCTCTATACTCTATCCTCTATGCCCTCTCCTCTTTCCTATAAAATAGGGGGTCATTCATAACATGAACACAAAATCATTTCAGCCCCTATTTCTTAATAAATCTGTGTTTCCAAATCCTTTTTCTGCATTTTGGCTTATTAAAATTTTCATAAGTTTTGATCTGTATTTCAGAAACTTTGTTTGGTGTTCACTTTTTGCTGATGCCTTTCTCAGTCATATATAGGATTGGCACAATGGAAAATGTTCTAATTCTCTATTACATCACATGGGACTTTTCCTCTTAAAAATGGATGCCAACATAGTGCGTTGTACTTGCTTTTCCTTTGGATTGCTTCATCTTCCATATTACTACACTCCCACTTTATGGGCATTTCTGTCATAACTGTTGATATTCACATACTCATATAATTATGAGAGAAGACCAAAAAGAATCCAGGCAAATGCAAAATACAGATAACATGGATACTTTCCTTCCTTCTGACAAAATGTGGCATAACTACTTAGACAAGACACTCCGTGGTCAAGTGAATACATGTATGATTAACTCACAGTAAAAGTTTTACTGGTATTATGTACTTATGGAATGGCAAAACATCAATGGAATCCATTTACCCGACTCTTAAGATTCTATTTATTTATCTGGCTTCTTTTTTTTTTCCTTGACACATTGTAAATAGCATGTTAGTTGCTTGTTTTGCATGAGAGACTGGAAAGTGGCAGATAGAAGCAAGCAAAAATAGCAGCTCCTTCTCTTACTTTCAGGGATCCCCAAGTGCTGGCAAGCATCCCTACTAGCAAGGATTTGAAGAAAGAGCTGGACTTGGACCGTACAAGAACTGAAGCACATTTGGCAATTAAAAAGCTCCAGAGAAAGCCACAGAACCAGTCGTGGGCAATCTCTGCAGGATTTGGGCTTAAAAGCAGAGAAGATACACAGCACCTGAAGTGCAAAGTTTGCAATAACTGGAATTTATGAACCATATCACACACACACACACACAAAAAAAGGTACTTTCTTCTACAGCATCAGTAAAAATATCATGTATCTTTTAAGGCAGATGTAATGGCTTTCAGAAGTTAGCAAGAGTAAAAATCATTAAAACCATCTAACTTTTAAGATTTTAAAAGTTACTTCTCAGCTTAAGGATGACAAAAAAGGTGACAGCCACTAGAGAGAAACTAGGAATATTTCAACAAGACAAGACAAAAAGTATGGACAGTTTTGCTTAAAATAAGCCACATATGCTTTATAACATCACCAGAGGACACCTGTCAAGGCTGACATTCATGATGCACTGACAGCAAGAGACACCTCCAGGGTGACATTCTACACCTACTTTTGTGCAGACACAGACCAAACATTACAGAAATATTACATGAGTAAAAAAGATAAAGTTGTTTGTTTTTTTTTTTTTATTCTGGCTGTCTTATTTCCTTTCTGGTCCTGGAAACATTAATCAAAGAATCACAGTTTTCTTAGATGTCTTATAAATATGTATACCTAACAGAGCTTCAGAAGAAAAAAAAAATTAAGATTTCTTAAGAAAAGAGCTGAATGGTGGAAGAGGGGGAGCAGGGGAGAAGACTGATTGCTTAGCTTTTTACTGCATGTGTTTCTATTTCAATTACACACTGTATGCAAGTCTTCATTTATTAAGTGTTCATTAACAACAAGTGTTGATTACATTTCGTAGCATTAAGTTTTGTTTTCCTCCTAGCTTACTCTGTTTCTTATAAAACCTTATATACACAGGTGACCAACTTCTGCAGTACTAATTTTGGGACCATCTCACTCCACTGTTGATCTGTCACTGAAAATGCTGCTTGGGCTGAACAAGGTGTGCTCACCAGGCATTCCCCAAACTACATCCACAAACACCAAAATCCTTATAAAGATCTTCAACAACAATGAAGCACTGAAGGGCACATGTAATACAGGCTAGAAAGAAATCCAAGACCTGCAAAAGCAGAATCCCAGAGATGTGAACTGTGACTGTGGTAGAAGCCCTGTTGGAAGGTTCTCCATGGAACACCGTCTGAACTTCAGCAACACTCGTCTTATTTCCATGAAGACAGGGGAAATGAATTTCTGCTTTCCTGTTACCTTAAAACCACATTTCCCGGAGCCCAGTTGGGCCCTCAGCTGACTCAGTGAAGATGAGTGGTACAAAGGAGCAAAGGGAGAGTTCCAAGTGGATTTCCCACACTTTCTGCTCTGTTTTACACTATCTAAATTCTCTACTAGTTCATAAAAACAAATACCAGAGGGAATAGAGGACTGAACTATGACACTAATAGCTTGGTGTTGTGGGAACTACTGAGTTAGTGACTTGAGCTTTTTCAACAAAGAAGCAGGAGATTGGGAAATGAGTTCGTGTTCTCGCAGGTCTAGTGAACTGAAGAGGTATTTGAATTTTCAAATAAAAATAAAAGGAGATTGCTGGCTGTGAAATACACCTACACAAACACAGAAAGTGTTTTATTAAAAAAATACATTTCTTTTAGCTCTGGAATAACCGAACCAGAATATTTCTATAATGTATGACAAAAACTAGTTGTCACTAATTGCTGACCAGTGAAAATACTCTTTTATTGTTTCACAGTGGAAAGCCATTAATGAGCTTTCTAATTTTCAGAGATGTTATGGTTTAATGGGGGACATGCTGAGACTCAATGGGGTCCTGTTTGCTAGTGGAGGTTTGGGATAGACTGTCAGCACAAGAAACACTTAGCAACACAGCCACAAGTCTTAGTTAATTTTTAATGACACACTCTTCCATCTTCATAAAGGATTTTAAACTGTTCCTTATTCTCAAACTCAGATCTGAGTTGCTTGCCTGCTTTATTCTCTAATCCATAAAATTAAACTCTACCATCATAAAAAGAATGTCAACAGCACTTTTTTTCATTTGGGTGTTGTTTGTTTTTTTTTAAGTGTCCCTTTCATACCTACCAAAAAGGAATAAAAGCAACACATAACGTAAGTCAATAGAGTTTCAACTTCACCTCTGCTGTTTCTCTGTTCATTTACACATGCACAAGAAATAAGATTTTCTTTGGTATTTTTTTTTAATGCAAAGAAATCAACCCGGTTTTTTCTAGTATGAAACTTTATGTTGAACAACTGTACTCAGTGTTAGCGTGGTATCAGGATGCTTTAACAAAAAAAAAAAAAAAAAGGAGGGGGGACAAATTTTTTACTAGTGTTCACTTTTCTTTTTTATGTGCATATCATTTAGGTTTGCTTTTGTTTAATACTGTCATAGTTAATACTGCAGAGCTATCAGTTTAATAATGATTTCTTGATTTTCTTTCTAGTTATCTTTTTTACCCTCTTCATTTATAGAAGACAACATGAAGAAATATGTTAAAATAGTATTTTAATTTGTAGGGAATTCTTCAGGGTTTAGGGACATCCTTATTAAAACAAGGGAAAGACAGGCAAACCCTGCCCACTACCAAATTGTCCTCAAAAGACACACTCATAAACTGGATCTTATCATTACAGTGCATGAATAAACTGATACAGAAACTAAAAAAAAAAAAAAGCCCCAAAACCCCCACCAAATCTCAGAATATATCTTGACTATCTATTGGGTTTTCCTTATGCCCCTGCCAGAGAACAAACCCACTTTCGTTACTTTACTCAGCCATGCCAGTATTTCAACCAACACTCTGCCTGAAACTGGGTATGTGACCCAACTTGGAAGTGCTACGTTATCTCCTGGAAAACCAAGTTAAGACTGCATCATGGTTTGTCTGCTAGCAAGTGTTTCCTGTGAGCAGGATCTTAAATCAGTGCTGGAAGGTACCAACTACCACAGCTGCAAAAACTGGCTCCTGGACCTGCAAAAATAGCCTTTACAAAGTGAGAAATAGTTTAGGAAGTTGTGTCAAGCTTTTATTTTCTACTATGCTTTCTCCTAGATAGATCTCTCAAAAAAAATCAGGACTTCATACACTCATTATTAATTTTAAAAATATAAAGTGACCAAACTTTCCAAATGGACTTGCTGAGGCCAGGCACAACAGGTTTGGCTCTATTTTGGGGCAAGCTTTTAATGAAACTTGTAGATTAAATGGCAAGCCACCAACCCCACAGGAAACGTTTACCCTCTTTGGGTAATGCAGTTTCTGTTGGGCAGAAACATATCACTTCCACATCAAAACAAAACAGTGAGTCCACTCAGAAACAACACACATACACACAACCCAAACACCTACTCAGCGAGTATTAAGGTTAGTATTAAAGGAGGGGGTACGGGAAACACACCGGCAATTCGGGAGCAGGAGGAAGCCCAGGTCAGGGCAAATGAGGAGGAAGAGGAGGTGGCATCAAAAAACATTGTTGCTACTCAGTGTTAACAGTGAGCGGTGCTGAGGCTGTGGCAAAGCAGCTGGTAACTGCACCATGGCACTGGTACCCAGGCAGGACAAAGGGGGGCTGAAAAGGAGAGCCTGGGGTGCTGGAGCCGGCATCTGTGCCATGGTCAGGCAGCCAGGGAGGTGTGGATGGGCAGGGGCTGTGGGGCAGCCTGGGGCAGGGCAACCTCCCAGCCTGCTGCCTCTTGGGCTGGCAGAGCCTGGGGCACAGCAAGGGAGTACGGGTGTGTGCCCAGCAGCTGGTGCCGCTCCCGGGGCACAGGGGGTACAGGTCCCACTGTCTGGCCAGGCATCACTCCCACCCCACTAACCTGTGGGCGAGAGGCTGGGCATGTTGGCTGTCTTAGGACTCCTGCACCAAAGTGCCAGCTCTGCACTCACATAAAGCCACCACTCAGCATTTCAGAAAGAGAGAAAGGGCAGTAAATACCTACTGTGCTAAGAGGAAAAGCCATGAATTTGGCAGCTCTGTTGAGCAATGCCCTCACAGGAGCCCTTCATGGGACAAGAGGAAAGCCAAGGGGGAGACCTCCCCAGAGCAAGCTCTCTGCACGCTCGGTGCTGGAGGACAGGGAGGATGCAGAGCAGAACCGAGCCTGGGCAGCAGGTAAAGGGGCTGGAGATGATTGCTTCCAAACTAGCTCCTGGCAGCCCAGAGGGTTCCAAACCAGCAGCCCTAGGGTGGGAGTAGGTTTAAGGGAGGGAAGTTTGCACCTACGGGTCGCCCTTTTAAAAGTAAACTTAGAAACACATCCCCAACAACAAGAAGCACACACCACAGAAATAAAACACCAGCCAATACACCTAAATGGTCTGTGTGCAATTTCGTCTGTGAAGTGATGTGCTGGTGCAGATTAAGGGGAAAGCTGCTCATCTCCCTTGTGCTGCACTGTGCAACTTGGATGGAAGAGTGTGCCATGCAGAAACAGGTCTGGGGGTGTAAATCACTAACATCTTTATTCAAACAGAAACATTAATTATCTCCAGACAGGAGCCTACAGAATCACTTGGAAAAAAAGCAACTGAATGAAGACACAGGTCTTAACTAAACCAGGCCTTTTATTTGCCTTGAATTTAACTTCAAGTAGGACATTTGCTATTGCAGGATTCATTTCAGCCTTCAGCAGCTACAGAGGCAGAAACAACAAAACCAAAAACATAGCAAGTCACAGGCTACAGCTACACTTACTTCACCAAATAAGACTCCAGTGACACACTCTGTTAGCCAAAATTTCTGGGTCATAAAGTGCAGAAGACAAATGTTTGTTAGGGTGAGAGCTGCCTTTCTGGCCACCAGATGCTAACCACCCCACATGCCAAACAACCACCACAGCAGGTCTGCCCACAGCCTTGTGCATCTCCAGGAAAAATCCACCTGGCTTATTAGCCTAGTGTTTTTCTTTTCCTGGAGCCCCTGGAGAGCAGGCTGGGGGGTTTCCTTGCTGCATGGTCTGTGCAACGCTAACACAAAGGAGCCACACAGTGGGAGCAGGGCAAGGCCCCCCACACACATAGGTGAGGTCACTCACTCAGGGGACGGACACACTGGAACCTCTGCACTACCAAACCTGTCTCTGCTCCAAGGTGAAGGAGATGTAATCCACATAGCCTGAAAACTTTGACATCCTTTTGCTTCAAAGCACATCTCCTTTTGCTTCTACATCTGCTGCCACAACAGGAGAGAGTGCCAAGAAACCCGGGAAGGTGAGGAGAATAAAATGCCTGAAATTCAAAACACAGAGGAGGCAGAGCCCAATCTACTTCACCATGCTTCCTCCCACGGAGAGAGGGGAAAATGACAACACCGGCTACAAAAGCCCTCTGCTGACACCAGAGCAATTTATCAACAGAGCACTTTTCCTTACTGAGCACAGGGTAGTGTGAAATGCAACCACCTCTCAGACAGGAGATGAGTGCTTGTCTGCAGAGCATCACAGACCACTGCAGCAGCACAATCCAAAAAACTACTGAGTTTTAGCAAGTCAGAGATGAGAAAGCACACCCTGAAAAATTTCCTTTGTGCTCCTGTGTGAGCTAGACTACCTGAGCTTGCATAGGGAGCAGTTTTTCTAGAAAGACAGTTGTCAAGTTCTGCTTTTTTGTTATTATTTTAATGTCACGATAGGAAAATCTTTGTGATGCGTCAACAGGATCACCAGGAGTTCCCTCTATCTTTTGCAAATCACTAAACAGTAATCTCAGTATAAAGAGCCCTAGAGCCAGTGAGCTCACAGGTGAGATGGCCACAGGAAATGCTTAATGTTCAGTGCATGGGCACTCCCATCAGATCATTCCCAGGAGGGCATCTGCAGTTCAGCAACAGCTTCCTCACTGAAAGGCCAATTGGGTAAGAACTCAAATTGGAATTGTATGTGAACAAGGATGGCCCAGAGTTCTGCTCACAGCCTTCAGAGGATGAGACCCTCTGAATGGGGAGGGGGGGGGAATCAATATTCTTGACTTGCCACCCTCAAAACTCCATTTTTATCTTGGATTAGTAAGCAGTAGGCTACTAATTAGTAGACTGCTGTAGGGTCCAGTCATGGCAGAAACACAGCCGAGTGCTTTTGCATAGCGCAGAGCAGCACAAAAGAGATGTTCCTGCAGCAGACATCGCAGGGTGAGCACAGTTGAATGGGAAAATTGTTCAGCTCTCCTTTTCACCTCTTGTTGATTGTGTCCTGGCGAGTTCTGCAAAGCCGGACAATGCAGCTGTATCCATCGCTACTGTACTCCATTCTAAGGTTTACCACGTGCACAACGAAGCTTTCATAATAAAATTCACTTATAATTACTACCAGTGTCAGGGGAACCATATACAGCTGTATGAGCAAATGAAAGAACTACTCCCTTAATACATATTTAATAGGCCATAAAATATCTTTGCACAACCCAGTATTATACTTTGTTTTCTTCTGCCCTTTGCAACTCAAGTGCAATAGGCCACGACAGTTTGCCTAAACATCCCCTCAAACAGCTACTACCCACTGCTCCTATGGAAGATCCACCAAATTAATGGCTACAGACAGTATTTACTCAGCTTTGCACATCTTCATTATAAAACTCATTAATCATGGTAACGTAACTCTTATGCATCTCAGAAACAACAATAAGAAGGGTACACAAAAATTTCAAATAAAATGGCCTTGAGCAATGTTCACTAACAGAAACTGACTTGATAACAAACTCCTAGCTACTAAAACATTTTCTGCAGAATCAAATTGTCACAATCATCTCCCACCCTCTCCCCCTACCAAGAGATAAAGAGTTTAAAGTCAAGAATTAGTGCAAAGTGAACCCCTGGGGGTCTGTTCCCTGCCTGAACCCCTCCCTACCAGACTCTTATTTTCCAAGCTGTTGACCATATTAAAGCAGCAACAATTTTCCAAAATATATTGTAACTCAAACCAGGATAACCAAAAAGGTAAACAAAATGCCAAGGCGGAGCAAAATGTTGTTTAAAAAAAAAAAAGCCATAAATCTCTTCTCCCAAGTAACAAGATGGTCTCAAGATGCACCAAGGGAGATTTGGATCAGACAGAAGAAAAACATTTTCCCACCAGAAGGGTAGTCAAGCATAGGGATAGGGATCTGGTTGAGTCACCATCCCAGGAGGTCTTTTCAAAGACATGCAGATATGGCACTTAGGGACATGGCTCGGAGGTGCACTTGGCAAGTGCAATGTCAATGGTTGGACTCAATGATCTTCAATGTCTTTTCCAACCTAAAGCAAGTGGAAGCCAAACTACATTGCACACACTTATCAATTACAAATCTTCTTTCTAAAGGCAGCATTTTAAGCATCAGGAATGGGTTTTTAATGCAGACTAGATTCCTTAGTGCAGTGGTTTAATTTGATCACAGAAGGAGACACAGCTAAAAACTTTAATTGTGTTTTTGGAACCACCACCCTCTCTCAGAACTATGTAGATCTACATAAAAACCTTTGGGTCTATCAAAATTTGTAATGATTTTGAAAGCAGACGTAGTCTCAATACACAACTTTCAAGTGCCATCTAGTGGTTATTTTCTTTTTTATTACAATTTGGTATTTAAAGGAAACTCCATGTTTTTAAAATTTTTCAAAACTTTCTTCTATTACTTATTATTATTTTATTTTGCGACTCTTGACCATGCAGTGGTAAGTAGATGCTTAAATTAAACCTAAGTTTAAGCATTTTGTTTAACTGAATTTGGGCCAGAAAACAGACGATTTCAAGACTAAGGAATTAAAAGAAAAACGGGAAAAAAATTATCCATCTTATCCAGAGAAACAAAACAAGTCATAAATGTCAGCTCACTATTTAGAGGTTTTTCAGTACAACTTAATGACTTCTTATCAGGAGAAAATTCTGTCTTGTTAAAAGTCTGTAAATAATTAGGGCCTCAACTGAACATAATGAGAAAATCCTGGAGAATAAAGCATGTTCTAAACATTCCTCACATGGAATAAACCCAAAAATCCACAGTGCCATATCAACAGGCTTCTGTTTCACACTCATCCCAACCTGTAATCTTATGCAGGCCCAAAACTTTGATACTCAGCTAGGTTTCGTGACTTAACATGTTACCCTCATAATGGGAACATTTACTTCTTGTCTATATCCTCTCATTCCAAGTATTAGGAATTGGGCTCACACTAGGCATCCCCAAAAATTGCCAAATGTGCACATGCAACGGTGTGCCCAAGAAGGCATCAAACCTGCAGTCCATATCACGAAGACAACCTGTGTGAAACATGCAGAGCATATCAAATCCTGAATTTAACGTGCATGGAAAGACACATATGTGCTTCCAGCTCCATCTGGAAATTACTAGACACAAATATGGAAGTCTGTGCCTGGTAACCAACCAACCAATGAAAATACCTGGGCTTCCTTACAATGAATCTCTGAGAGCCTAAAAGGAAGATGGTTCTATTTCTATAACATACTTTCAGAGAGCTACAGTAATATGCATATAATTTTGTGCCTACCTATGCCTATAGAAAAGTATTAGAACACAGAGTTTGAGACAGAGCCAAAGTTAAGAACACCCCATTACCAAACATCATCTTTAGTATTTTTCTACTGCAAGACTTGTTAGCTACCTTGCTCTGGCAGAATCACATTCTCTGGGGGAAAAAAAGTTATAAAAGTGCTTAGCTCTTATTCATTCTGGCTTGATTTAAAAGCACTTTAATAAAGGTGGGAGCATTGCTATCTTCCTAATATTTGCAGTTAGGAAAGAGTCTGAGAGAGATGAAAAATCTTGAAAAAAAAGTCAGAAATAAATTCATGGTCAAACTGGGAAGCGAGTTTGTAACTCTGATCCCAGCCCCTGCTCCCTTCTGCTGTCTCTCCCTTCCAGAAGGTGAAGAAACAGAAAACTTTCACATTCAGCAATCTTTTTTGTGTGCTTGCTACATGGGTAATCAGAGAGACATTACACGTGCCCAGTGAGGCACACTTAAGATCCACCTCCATTAGGCCTCCATGGAGCTGCAGAACTCAGACGATGAATTGGAAGTGCAGCACATTGTCCCTGTGCAGCCTTTGCTGCTGCCCTTGCCCCGAACAGCCTGTGCCATCCCCTCCCAGGAGTGAGTGTCCCATGTGTGGCACAGCCTCATCCAGCTGGATGCATCATCCCACCAGGACACCGGCAGCAAGGAGTTTGCTGGGCAACCTGTGCCGACAAAACACTGCAGTGGACAAAACCGTAAGCACCTCATTTTAGACCTGAGTGCTGTCTCCCATTAGTAATGCATTTAAGCCCTTAAACACACCGTGGAACCTGCCTATCTGATTTGGTGGTTATCCAACATCCTCAGTGTAATAATCCATGTACAGGTCCTGGGAACCCTATAGGATAGTGAAACTACCTCTGGGTGATTATATAAAAAGCAATGCAAAGATCTGGAGATGCAGGAAATCACAAAGCTGCCCCTGAACACAAGAATAGGGCATACACAATGCCAGAAAGAATAAAAAAACCTACATAGCACACAGATAAGAGAAAATAAACAATGTTACTAAAAACGTTCCTCAGAAGGCAGAATGTTATCTTATTTCACATATAGCCTCAATAAGGCAGCCTCAGCTACTCAGAACATTAAACTCCCCTTTAAACACCTATTGAAATAATAAATGTAATTTAAAGTCCCACAGTTCCATTAGCTCATTGCCTAAATTGTTGCACTCAACTATTCAGGTAATCCATTAAAAAGGAAGGGAAGTTTGGCCTACGTGTCTGCCAGTTCTTTTTAGGATAAGAGTATTTTGTATATTCCCTCAGACGTGCCCCCTCTAAGAGCCCATACATTAAAATGATCTGAGCCAGGTTAGCAAAGCAGTTCCCCCAGAATGCCACATGACACCAAGCCTAAGTTTACTGCTTTTTTTGTAGGTGACATGTAAGCAAAAATTCTGCATGGAGATTTAAAGTACTTCATTTGATGGAAAAGGTCTAAAGGTCAAACACACACAGCTTACAAAATTGAGGAAAAAAATTTTACTTTCATAACGTAATTTTAAAAACTGCTTTAATTGAGAACTATATATACAGCACCATGAGTTAAAAAATCCTGTATAATGGCAAACAATGTCCATAAGTGTGTAACTAAGTAGACTCATCTTTCATAGATGGCAATTCATTATAGCCACATTCTCCTGAAGCCCAATGGACGCTGAGTAGGAAAGATTTCAAATTCCTGGAAGAAAACAAGCTACCAAAAAAATCTGTTCATTGCCATAGCTTTATGGTGTTAAGACATTTCAGAGTTTTTCCCTAACAACCTCTCTCCCAAACAAGCTTCGAACTAAGCCACCAAAAGTAAGCAGGGCTGTAGACAATGCTCCCATTCTCAAGCCATATGCATGCTCACTAACATTGCAAAAATGCATCACCACCTCGAGTTCTGCTGAACATAACAGTCCCTTTTAAGAAGAAAGAGACTTGGCTGATTTCTAATTCATGGAAAGACAATCACATGATTCAGCAATGTCCACTTCAAAAGATCCAAAGCTAAAAATGTGACATGAGCTGCATGTGAAGGATTTTGGACAAATATTTTTGCTTCATTCCCCTTAAAACTAGACAATAAAATTATTAATTTTCATGCACTTACAAACCATTATATCATGAAAAGGGAAATATTAAATACAAAATTCATAGCACCTGGGGGTCTCTAGTCCTGTTCAAGACAGGACTAGCTTCAAAGCTGGATCACACTGCTCAGGAGCCTGCCCAGGGATCAAGAACCTACTACCTCTTCTGGTACCTGCTCAACCACTCTCACAATGGAGGAAATTTTTCCTTGTGCTCAAACAGAATTTCCCCAGCTGCACCTAGTGACTGTCACCTCCTCCCTACCCTTTCACTAAGCACTGCTAAGAGGAGTCTAGCTCCCTCTTCTTCATAATTGTCCTACAGACAGTTGGGAGTCAACTGGAGCCTCCCTGCAGGCTTATCAGTTACAACACAACCAGCTCTCGCAGCCTATCCTTGTACGCCACGTGCTCCAAACCGAGCCACCCCAGTGGTCCTCACCTGAGCTCCCTCCAGTCTCCCTGCATGGGTGTTCAGTCTCAGAGGTGCATAGCAGGAAAACCCTTCTCTCAACCTGCTGCCTACACTCCTGCTCACACAGTCCAGCCAAAAGTTTGCTTTTGTGGCTATAAGGTCTTGCTGTCGAGGTCTATAAACTTACTGCCCGTCAGGATCACCAGGTCTTCTCTGCAAAGCTGTTTTCTGCCCTTTTTTTTGTTAATCTTCTCAAGTTCCTGTTAGCCCCCTCCAGCTTCCTCAAGTCCTTTTGAAAGGCAGCTCCTGTATATCCAGTACTTCACCAGTTTGGTGTAACCTTTGATTTGCTGAGGGTGCACTCCAACTAGTCATTTGTATCATTAATGAATATATTAAAACACTGGCACCAGTATCAGTCCCCAAGGAATACCACCAGTAACTCTCTGCCAGTTCAATGATGAACCACTGGCTCAGCCACTTTTTCAAACACTGTGCAATCAATCTAACAATCCAGCCAGCTGGAATTCAGTTTGGTTTCAGGGATGCTAAATGAAGTGTCAAAAGCCTTGGTATCATCGAAGTAAACAAAGTCCTCTGCTCTCCCCCTGTCCACAGCATTTTGTTTCCATCACTTCTTCACAGTGAGGAACAATTTGCCCATGGTAAATTCATGTTTGGCTGTTCCATGTCCCCTTCTTGTCTCTCATGTGCCTAGAAATGACTGCCATGAGGACCAGTGCTGCAGTCCTACCACTGACTGAGTTGAGGTCAGCCAGCCTGCTGTCTCCCAGATATTTCTTTGTGCTTTAGAGCACAAGTAAACACCTCAGGGTCTGATTTATTCTGCCTGCATGATCCATGAGAATGATGACACTATTTCATTTGACCTGTGGTAACCTGAGATTACAACCATGCTACCATATTTGCCAGCAATTCCAAATGCAGAAGAGCTGGAAATACTGGTACCTGGAGAACAGGTACCACAGCTTGTTTTTCTCAACCCCTCCTGTTTTCTTTCAGGAAGCTACCCAATACTACAAACCCCAGTTTGCAAGCCCCTCTTCCCCACTTAAAAAAAATAATTTAAAAATCCATGATATTTAAACATTACATGGTATTTTCATTGCATTTGGAAATGTAAGTCTAATTTAGTCCAAGCTTTCCTTCATATTCTAATTTTTTAAGAAGTTTGTTTTTCAGTAGGGGGAAGAACATGAAGTCACAGTGATTCTGAGGCAAGCCCCAAAAAACTTCAGTGAGCAAGACAGCAATAGTAGTGAGTTTCCTTGTCAAGTAATGTGTGTCATTTAAGAATATAAGAGCATGCGGCATCTAACGAAAAAAATCTAAAATCCAGATGTTTGATACTCTCAGGGGTCTGCAGCAGACAGGCCAGTTGAGAAGTCTGCTGTTCTAGGCTCAACAGTCCAAACAAAAGTAAGGCTTCCCTGAAAGTTCAGGTCAGGTCCATGATGAGCTGGTAAGCAACTGCACAGACAACACCCCATGATTTGTTCATAAAACCTTACTGGAAACAGCGAAGATGCCCAAGGACTTTGGTAAGCTTGGACAGGACTTTCCGATTCAAATTTTAAAATAACTTAACTTGCTCAGTTTGCCCTGGTTTGCAGGCCTTTTAAATACTCCAGAACTGCTATAGGATGCATTAATTTGGCAGCAATCTCTGGGATACATGGCTCTTTCAAAAGCCTTAAGTGTTGACACAAAGGATCTCACTGCAAGAGACTGGTCAGCCCACTGGAAGAATCAAACACTTAAAATCAGCTGAGACAGTTCCTTCTATGAGTAGTCCAGGTTTGCACTGAAATCTCCACAGGAAGCAAGAGGAGGTTTTTCTTTTCTTTTTAAAGAGATTTTAAGTGGAGGGGTACTTTGGAACACAAAAAACCCTCTCAAACATGGCTGTGGATCCTTGCTTATTAAATGCTGGGCTCTTAATGAAGCCCTCTCAGAATGGGTGAATTTCATGGGTATGTGAACTCAAACACATTCCGTTCATTAAGCAGTAACTCAGAAACCTCCATCTCTGAAATACTGAGTGGTCCTTTGTCTTTATCTTCTGATGCCCATTCACAATGCAACGCAACTCACAAAGCTGGACCCTTTATATCATCTAATAAACTGAGATCTTAAAAAAAAAAAGTCTCAGTTAAAAAAAAACCCCTCTTAAAATACGAGCCAACAAGCCACAACTCATTTAGGCTCTCATCCCTCTCAAAAAATTATCTCCATGTATATCCAACATTTTCAAAAGACTGGGGAAACAGGTGGGTTTCTCCTGAATACTCTGGGTACGGTGATGGCAGGCTACTGTGGACAAGTAAATACTCGTTATGCAGTTTACTGTTCCTTGTGCTCCTGCGAGAGTACATCCTACCACCTATGCCATGGTCATTATGCATGACCTGAGTTCCTCTGCTGACACAAACTGCAATGTTGTGACAAAGGAAAGAATCAGACTTAATTCTGGATGTGCCAGCTTATTTGATCGCTCCTACCTTCTTCATGCTACTGTATGAACTCAGCGGGGAGACACCTTTCGTTTAATGGACTCTAAAAGGACATTTCTTCCCCCCATTAACACAGTCCTGAATTCTTCATGTTTGGGAAATGCTACAGCATCTTCATGAAGTTACAAGTTATACTGCGGACAGCTTAAAAATGTCCTCCTGATTGGAAAGTTTTTCTCTGGAACATGAAAAGTGGAAGAGTGAACTGACACCTCTGTGCTTCGACATCTTTTCTGTTTTCTTTGCATCAGATTAAATGACTCCTCCCAGTCGTAATGACTAAAACTGAATTTGTGAAAACTGGCTCTTGGTACCTCCTTCTGATGTTGGCATTAAAAACCTCAGTTTGCTTTATATCACAGTTAAATTATGACAAGTCAAACATTTGGCTAAAGCTTAGGAAGAGCAAATGAGTTCTCATCACTGTAAACATTTTCAGTACAAGGGCAAGTCAGCTCACAGGAAGAAGTACACCACTTCCACTGTCAATTATCTTTAATTCAAACTTCTACTGCACAGGCCTACCACTGCAGAAGAAACCCACTGAGACAGACAGCACAGGTAGATTCCCAAAATATATGGGCAAAGTACTCATTTTTAATCAAAAAACCCTCATTTACACACTGAATATTTTCTTGAAAAGATGCCTCAAGACCACCCATGGCAGCAACAGTAACTTCCAGTAACAGTGCAACCAGCCAGAAAGCTGATTTAAAGAAAAAAAAAGTAAAGAAAAATAAAAAGAACTGTATGAAATCATTTGACAGATGCACTCCTAAGAAACACTGAGGTCTGGAAAGAGAGTGCTAACACATAAAACACAGGTTTCCACTGCTGCCAAGTCCCATGTTCTGTGATTCAGTTCTTTGAGCACATTATGAATATGAAAAGAGTGGAAAACATTTGCCTTTTCATTTGGGATTTTGTTGTTGTCAGCTGTTCTTTTTAAATAATGCCTGGTACACCTCAAAAATATGGAGTAAAAATATAAATTGGAAAAACTGCAGTCAAAAACAATGTTGCCACAAGTAGCAGATATCAGTCTGCACTGTTTCATTAGATCTTCTTTTGCCAAGGTTTTCTGGAGAACCACCAAGAAAGTACCAGAGGCCATAAAAACTGAAAGGAGAAATTCTCTTACTAAGATAGATTATTTAAACTTTTGGTTCTCATTCTGTTTACATTATCACCTATTTAAAACTCAACATTTCTTAACCAACAGTCAAAGAAGAAGTGGCTTCATAAAAAAACCTCCAACAGTCTGGCTCCAGCTGGGTGGTGAAAACTGCTTCTGTAGTTCTCCAGCAGAAAAAAAAGCCAAAACAATAAACCTCCAGCCAACATAAAAAAGCCACTTCACAAGTAAGCCACACCTCAAACAAGATTGGATAGTTAAGACTACAGGTAGGTATTATGGTTTTTATCTTCTTATCTTTATGACCACAGAGAAACAATGATGGAAATATTATTTTTCCTAGTTCTTTTGATCACTACTGGGAATCTTTGCTGATTGTTTAACAAATGTAAAATTGAGTACTTCTGAATGCCTCCAAACTTTTAATGAGCTTTACAAACTGTATTATTATGCCTATGCAGATATTCCTAGATGGAAATACAGATAGACGTTTAGGCAAGATATATCTACATCCAACCATGTATACACATTGGGTCATAACCTCAAGGTTTTACATCCAGTTACTCTGCCACCATCAGTGGAGAAACAGCAGCTGTGCCCGCAGACAAGTCAAAATATAGTTTACTGAAATGAAACTATCAATACCAAACTATTCCTGTAAAGAAAATAATTGCTGATGAAACCCCTTCCTCTCCGTTTAAGGAATGAATCTCTTCAAGTGGACAAGTATTTTCTATTTTGTCTGTTGAGTGGCACAGCAGTATCACTGAGGTTTATCATTTTAATAATGATTTGCTGCACAGTCAATTATCAGTTAAGGAACTGATCATGTCAAAGTAATTGCAAACAATACAATGAAGTCACAGATCGTGGAATAGTTCCTAGTTGCTGTAATTTTGGTTTACTCAAATGGGGCAAATCTGCCTTTAGTTTTCCTTCGAAGCCTATCAGACTCTTTTCTGTTTGCATTAGGAACCAAATCAGGTAGATTCAAACTACAGAGTAGAACAATAACAGCCACCCTCCAACTTTCCACTTTCCTGCTGTGAACTCACTTGTTGTAGCAAGAAAACTATTTGCCTATCAATCCTCCCCCAATCTCTGCCTTGCCCAGAACATTCATCCATCATCTCGAACAGCAGAGAGCAGAAGCCAAGAGCACAAAACACTGACCATCCAGTGCTGATGAAAAAACAATAATGAACACTCCACAATGCACTCAAACAATAATTGCTAAGTCTTCCTTACTCCTGCCAGGTCCTTATGAATGCACTTTCTTTGGAAACAACCAGGCCAGTGCAGTAGTTGCCATCTCAGCATTGCTTTATTCACACTATCTTGTAGCAGGTGAGTGGCTTTGGCCACCCACATCCCTGCCTACAGCTACTACAGGGCAACCTACGATGTTAGAAGCACCAGGACAGCTGAACAGCATCTTGGGCCTGGCCCTTCCCTGCACACGAGGAGCTGCAGGAAGGCAAGTGTGGGCGTCCCTCTGATGTCCAAGGGTGACACCCGGTGTGGCAGGGCTGACAAGTGCTTCCAGCTACAGCATTACCCTCGAGGTGTTGTGAGTTTTTATGCTGCAGATTCCCTTCTCATTACATAACTCAGTGCTCTTCCTACATTACTGAAGTCAGCAGAGATTTCATTTGGAACAGCCTCAGCTGCCCCAAGAGCAATGCCAAGCTTGGGGCCACACATGGCCCTGTTCACTCCACGGAGCCCAGCCTCAGTCCATTGCCAGCCTTCTCTCCGAGGGCTTGAAGTTAGGACTTCTATCCATCCTCCATCTGCAACAGTCGCACCTGCGACAGTGGTGAACTGACTCGAAAGCAGCCTAAAGTCATTAGGAGAGAAGTGGCTGCATAGTGAATAAGCAAAAAAAATATTGTTATGCAAGTAACAGCAGACGAAGTATACGAACTATCTGCTAGTACTCAGGAGGACTCCAGGCATAACTCCAGACTGATGTCTCCTGAAGTCCCAAGATGATGTTAGGTCTTTGTTTTGCAGAGCATCGTAGAATCAAAATTTACTGTGTTCAGCTTCAAAGACATCTTTAGAAAGCAGCGTAATGCATGAGAAAACATCTCCTTATTAAAAAGACTGCATTTAAGTAATTAACTTTTTTCCTAGACATTCATTAAAAGAGAACAGTATCCTCACACATAAATTATAAACAAGTCAACTGCAATAACCATCACATACAAAAGCCCAGCACTGCAAAGACATCTCTCTGGAGAAGAGATAAGGGATCAAAACAAACAAAAATCCCAGGTTACATTTATTCCCCTCCCTGTCTTGTTTTGCTAAGGAAGCCCTAAAGTCTCTATTATAATGCCAGAGAAACCACAGGAAAGTATTTAAGGTTACACCAAGCTTAGACTCAAAACTAGTTTATATCAACATGTATGAGAGATGAGAATACAGATGATTATTGAATTACTGATGCCCTTGTATTCAGAGAGTTTTCTTATTCAACCTTAGACAATTTGAGATTGTGCCTTCCCTGTTACATGGAAAAGCAGCCTTCACAATGCAGACAGTGACCTACAATACCTAGACCAGTTTGTGGAAATGAAATCCTACTGAAGGAGAAAGATCCAGAAAGAGTGAAAACAAACTGACAGCTCATATGATGCTTGCACACCTCTACTGAACCACTCTACGGCTTTATTCTGGAGCATTTCTAAATCATAGAGAGACTCCAGCAAAGCCCAAGCTAAATAAGATAGATAAGCCAGAATAAATCAGGTAAACACATTCAGCTTTGTAATTTCATATTTTGTAGACCCTAAAATATAACTGAGCATCCTGTATGCATTGTTATCACCTTGAATGGGTCTTTAGAGAAGAAAAACTGACTTCTGCTGTTTTTTAACTCCTATCTGATATAGTTCTAATGCAGTTTTCATTGCTTTGCACAATAAAAGCATACTGAAATGCAGAGTGTTTTAAAATGGTCTCACTGGAGAAAGTAAACAATAAGTAATTTGCCAGAAGCCTCACTTTTTATTCTGTTGTATTATACATACAGTGAAATTACTAAATTGAAATAGCTGAGATACAGTTTACCATGTGTAACTTTTGCATTTTGTAGCTCTCTCAAACCTGTTTATTTTACTGTATACACATATTTAAAAGAACCAAGAAAGGGTAATTTTACCCTTGGAGAGTGAGAGAGAAAGACTTCTGAATTATGAATTGCTTTATGACATGAAATCCTAACAAGATGCATCTCAGAAGACCATTTATGCTGCGGCCTGCTACAGCTCTATATCAAATTAGAAACGCAATGAGTGTTCGATATTTGACATTTTGCCTTCTCCAGATTACCTGTGTCACATAACTCTTCATAGGCCATTATGCAAATTCACATCAGCAAACAGACTTCTAAAATTTCCTACTTGTTTAGGCTATGGAAGTCACATTACCTATACAAGAACAAGCCCCTGTTTACACAGGAACTCACATTATTAAATTAAAATTAACTCAGATGCTTCCAGTTCTTGTTTTAGTCCAAGTTGTTTATTCTCAGATATCTTAGGTTGGTTCCTCAACACCACTAAGCTCAGAGGATGCCAGGGGAATAAAGCTGTACCTAATGCTGGAATTTACATCCATGACATGTGACTGTCAGTGTGTCACAAACCCCAGACTGATTCCTGATGAAAGAAGCCACGAAGCTGAAGCCTTATGACACAAATAATTTAGAGAGTTCACTACTTTGATTTAGGTTAAACGGATTTATGAGCTTAGAAAAGGGAGTAAGTTACTGCAATCTGAGCAGCTGAGCTGTGTAACTGACCATACATGCGCACTTTAGCCTACAGCAAAAGCCAGGTCAAGCACATTTTTGGCTTATGAAAGTCAAATGATAGGAGATTTAAATAGAGAAAATTCAATGAAAGGAGATTTATGGAGTCTACCTATTTTACTTCCTCACTGCAATGAGAGTGCTCTCAGCAGGAGCTGCAGATACCCAATCATCAAACATCCTTAGCTGGTGGTCTGCTGCAAGGTCCATCCCACCGGAGCATCAGACCACTGCTCACAACACTGCACCCACCAGGTGCCCACATTACAGAGAGCACTGACCATACAGAATTCTCCACATGTGAAAACTCTGCATGGCATGTCCTACCACATACCTGGTCGTGAACCCAACACGTAACAGCCAGGTCTTCAAGAACCTTTCACAAAGGGGGACACAGAAGCACCTGCTAAGTGACTGCAGTCGGCTGGCCACTGCTACAGGGACAGAGAGCTCTCCTACTCCGCTGAAGTTTGAGACAGAGGGTTGCAGATCACAACACACTACACCCAACCCATTTGTTCAGGACTGAACCCACAGTTAAAAGGCTCCGGCACAGAATCAGATGCTGGCCAGGTATCAGTTACCCAACTCACCCTAACTCAACAAACTTGTCCAGAGTCAAAAGCAAGCAAGGACTGTCTGGAGTTCTGTGTGTGCCCTGTACCCCTCACTTTATGCTTAAAGGAAAATGGCACAATACTGTATTTGCAGGGGCTTAATTTAAGATGTTATTAAGATATAAATACAAGCTTGAGTGAAGTAAAATGGGGAAGTAGGCATCTTCCTGAACAGTGAGACAGTACCAGATGCCATAACTAACCACCATCCTCTTGAATCTTGTTACCTGTTTTAAGTCACAGGTCACAACCTCAGCAAGGCCACTTTCTTCAGCTGATTACACAGATTCACAGTACCTGGAGGATCTAACCCATGTTATCAAAGAACTCCTTGCACCCTCTGAGTTCTAAAACCATTGCCTCTGGCCTGACAGGATGAAAATATACCAACATTCTTCCCACATCAGGACTCTTGGATGAATGGCAACTACTGCTAAAACCAACACTAATCAGACAGAAGAAATATTTCAAGATTTTGAAGTGTTCATCTAATCTCTAGCAAAGAGATTACTCCCAGTGAAAACGTTATAGTCTGGAAGTGCTGCAAGCCAGAGATGCCTGTTCAAGCCTGGAGACACAGGCTCAGGAGCTCCCCAGGACCCAGGAGGCCACCATCTCCATGGGAAACAGGAGTGCCACAGAGGCACAAGTGACTGCAAACTGAATCACCGCTCCCGAGGTGCTCACCAGGATGCTTCTCGCCTGTTTGCTTAGCATAGAAGTAACGAACAAGCCTGCTATTGCTTCAAATACTCTCTGCTTTTGAAGGCATCAAATTTGAGAAATGCCAACAAGCAAGTGGGAACTGCAAGCAAACCTGCAGGTGTATCCCTACAGCTCACAGCAGCCGGCTTCAGAGTAGTGGCTCAGTTACTGGCTCACTGAGAACCACTGATCCAGTAAGCATAACCCTCAGTAAAAAGCTTTTTTCAGCAGAGTTGTACAGTACCAAAACTTTCTACTTTTCATATATGGTCTCTTCTAAACACTTGAGCAACAAAACCCCTGACCTAAGGATATCACAGCTTAAAGAGTATCTGACATAGAAACCAATCTCCGAATGGAAAAGGCTGGCAAAGAAGCCAGAGATCTGAGAACTATCCCCACTCATCACATTATATTGTTATGATCCCAGGTATAGTTCAGAATTATATAAACCAGAAAACGCAGTTGCCCCCAACTTCTCAGGGCCTTATCCATGTGGTCTGCCTGAAAACCAAACAGAAGGTGATATAAGTGTGGAAAGAGCTCTTCACCATCACCTCCCCATGGATCCTAAGTTGGGTAACTCCTAAGATACTTGGAATCTAAGAGGTGGGAGGAGGGGAGGGTGCAGAGGGGGATGGACAAAAAAGACAAAAAAAAAGGAAAGTAACATAGAGGCACCTTATCTGAACACCTACTGACTTGCCCCTGCATCTACAAGAATTACGTTGGGTTGTTGCTACCTGCTTTATGCTACAGGAAGAAAGAGAGGGAGAAAGGACTGAGACGAGAGTGGGTTTAGCCCAAGTTTCAAAAGAAATTTTCCCTCCTCTTTCTCCATAGTTTTCCCTTTGGGGAGAATAGGGTCAGTGGTAAAGGGGTTAATCAGACACTTAACTGATAACAAATTTCAAAAGAAAAAGCATAACTTCCCTAAGTTAATTCTGTCATGTAACAGAATTTCTCATTAAGACAAAGCTTGGCATAAGGCATAATGATTTCCAACATTATCCATATAAGCATAAGTTACTTTCACTTGAATGTTGATATAGCTTGGACAAGTTTACAAACATGACTACGAAAAGAAAGTTGAAAAAAACAGTCGTATTTCCTTATGGGAGTTCCTGGGCTCTTTCAGACCACTCTGAACTCCTGGGCCCAGCCTCTCTGCCCTGCCAAACTTCTCCAAGCCAGCACATGGAGATGCTCCCAGAGACGGATTCTTATGATTGACAGCGCCCAAGTTTGCCTGTAAATTGGGCACAGCAGAGCTGCAGAATTGCTCTATGTACTGCTACTGCTACGCAACAACTTCTGACAGAGAACAGCAAGAGCTCCTGCCTACTTACGCAGCAACAGGTTAACTGTGAAACAAGTGGCAACAAGTTACTGAGACCAGAAAGCTGCCTGTGCACAGACACCTGACACATGGGAAGACACGTCCTGAAGGTGGGTCACTATAATACCAACACACCTAACATGTTCATTTTAGTGTCCTTCCCAGTCTTGGTACAGTACCTGACATTTATTTAGTACCATATATACAATATATTACTGCTTGATCAAAAGCTTCAGGGAACTATGAACAGGTATTTGTCAAGGAGAATAAAGCAAATTTTAATTCTGTTTATTCTCCAAATGGTCCCCAAAAGACATCCATCACAAGCAACTACAGATGATCAGCATAATCTGTGGCCCAACAGCTTGATAGCTCATTCTGTGGGGAAGTAGCTTTTCATACCTCCAAATCATATTCTATGTTCAACTCAGGTATACAGATATGGAAAGTTAGATCGCATTATTATTCCATTAGCAGGTGGCAGACTCTTGAAATACAGTGGTTTCTGCTTTCCTTTAGAGGAAAAGATGAGAAGTTCATTGCTGAGGGGAAATGTTTAAAAACATAAGACTCATGCATGGAAATTAAACCCTTAAAGTTAAAAATGCATCCTTGTCCACCTTTCTTAAAAGGAAGGACACATCAGGAAGCAACAATTGCTCTGGGATATCTGATTTTTGTGTTGGGTTGCTGGGAGTTGTTTTGGCAAGGTTGGAATTGACCCTGTGCTAGAAGGAGAAAGTTTGGCTGCCCACTATGAAACCCAGAGTTTAGCATGAAGCTGTAATACAGCTTACAAGTCATACTCATTTTTGCACCTGGACTAATTTGTAATAAAATTATCTAAGAAGCCAAAACCGCTTTCCTTGCCTACTCAGAAAGGAGCAGCATGTGCCAAAGGACAACATGGAAACTCCTGCCCTCCTTCTCTAGTGAAGTTTCAGGTATGAAAAAAGCTCCCTGGCTAAAGTTTGACAGAACCATGAAGGTATGTAGAAAAAACCCACTGGAAAGGGCTCAGATTTTACTTCCATAAGCTCAGCACCTGGAGGGGAAAATTTCAAGCTTCTATTTATTATGCAATATGCAAAATGTATACAGTAAAAAACTTCATATATGTGTCATTTATCTTTATATATATATATGTAGACATGTAACCTGAACAAACAAGAGACTACAAAAGAAAGCAATGTAAGCTTTCCGCAAAATTTGTTACACTGCTAGTTTATACTTCATAAGATGATTTTTCAGTTAAATTTTCTAGTCTTTTCATGTGCAACAGCAACCTACATGTTATTTAAAAAACAGACATAAATTAATCAATACACTGATGTCTCAATCCTGCAAACAGTAGTAATGAGGGACATTTCAAGTCCAGCACAGATGTACATATACCCTTTTGTTATTCTGAACCATTTTGAAATCTAACCTGGATTTCTTTAACTACATACATTAAGTGGAGCATTCCAAATTAAAAACTCTCGCGGTGCCAAACTGCTGTTTGCTATTAAAAAAAATGGAGAAAGTGCATGTACACGAAATTGCATGAGGAGTAAACATTCTTTCCCTAAATACACACTCCTAAAAGTAGTGGTGCAAACCTGACATTTTCTGACTCAGCAGTGTCCCTGTCAGCGCTCACTTTAATGACAGAAAGAGTTCTATTAGTCCCCAGTCCTATTCCTGCAGCCGAGCCAGCAGAACAACAAGCGGATAAACAGATCGCAGCCTCAGCTCTGCGTCACCAAAGCTGCCCGCCAGGTTTTGTCTGCAAGACCAGTTTCTGTGCATGTGACCCGTTTCCCTTTCTCCCACACTCAGCCCAACATGAGAGCAGAGCTGCCAGGAAAGGCAGAATCAGGCCTAAAATTAACTTTATCAAACACAGTAAAAACGTAGGAAGAATCCAATTAACTCCGCTACTCCAAGCCGAGTTGTGCAGGACAAACAACGCACATTCCTATCATTCTTCCAGCTTCTGCATTCAGCAGATTTGTCACAGAAGCCCTACAATCAGCCTGCAGCCAAACCGTTTTTTAAAAAAAAAAACCCTGATTTTACTATAAATTCCTGAGCACTCTCTTTCACCAGCATGCTTCCCTAGTTGGTCCACACACCATCCATGTTCGTTCAATCCACATTTCTGGTTTTGCAGAGGCGTTTTGGTGGAATGGACAGACAGGTGTGCAAAACCACAGCAGCACTCCTTTTTCTGGAACTATAACCACGTCATTTAATAAGCTGAGGAAACTGTGATTCTAGATGGGAGATGTACAGGAGTACAATATATCTTTCGAGCCTTGCTATGTTCAGCTCAACAGGATCCTTATCTTTATCCGATTTTCTTATAATGCCGAAAATAAATTGGAAATTAATATGCTCTCAGAGAAGAAGGAAAGAAATAAAACTAATGATAAAATCTTCTCCATTGTTTTGGTTTTAAATCATCTGACAGACTTCAGTATTAAAAAATTAAAGCTCTTTTATGAGAGATTGGAAAACAGTACAGTGAAGAGACAAATGATAACTGTTAATTCTTCTTAATTCTACAGAACACTGTTAGATACTGAATGATGATGTATGAGGGGAAAAAGGAAAGAAACAAACACACCCTGTAAATTCTCTCACTCCACAAAATATCAAGGCAAAAAGCCAAACAAATCCAAAACACCAAACTAGAAAACCTAGTGCAGCAAAATACTCAACACTAGAATATCTTTTGCTCCATTTCATCTGTCAGTTTCTAAAATCAACTAGAGTGGCTACTTTATTTTCACTCCTTGTGATTAACAAGATTACAAAAGACAGTCCAAATAATGGACCCAGATATTAAAAATATCTATGTACAAACATCTGTGATTTAGCATTAAGAAATTATTTTATCCCCAACATGCTGTTCTAGCATCAGCCAACAGCTTTGCAGTCTCTTCTTTCTTGGTGCACAAAAATAAATAAAATCTCAGAAGTGTTTCCCTAACAGTTATCTTTAACTTTTATTGGACTAACTTCAACAGAAGTCCTGAAGTGGAAAAAAAAGGTGAAAAACTTAGATTCTAGGCAGTCTGCGAATCTGGAAAAGCCACAGAAATATGTATGAAATAAACTGCAGAAAAAATACTTTTCTAGTTAGTTTAGGCAAGACTTGTTTGTCAGGAGCGCTACCTTTACCCATATTGGTGTGTATATTTTATAAGACTATATGCATACCCTCTTGTCAGGCTTTCTATAAAAACTATACACACCAAGAGCAGCAGGATTAACCCACATACAAAAAGACTGCAATCAAGTTGGATGAAATAGAAAAAAATCCTTTTCCAGATGTATCTGGTGTGTTTGTATCCATATACATTTTCAGGACATCAGGTCTGACAGAGAAAATGGTCTTACTAAAGAGCAACACCTGAGTAAGACTTCTGTTCCAAACTAATTTGAAGGAAAGTAGGGACTCTCACAGTGAGGCTGCCTTCTTCATAATCCCTGTCCAGTCTGATTATATCTCAAAATAGGAGGCACTGCATTTAAATTAAGGAAATAAAGACATACTAAATAGGATTACAAGTCTGCAAAGATTTATATAAAACCAGACTTACAAGAGTTTTAGAACAAATATGTGGAGGTTTTAAGGTAAAAAGCAATCCCAGTTGGTTTCGCTGTTTCATCTCAGGAATACATGAAAACTGCACTATGGTGCCAAGTTTCACATACAAATTACATAAGCTTGCCATAAATGTACAGATTTGTGATGCTTTGTGCTCTTTGATAATTTTAATCTGAGCATGCCTTTAGCTACTTTTTCAGTCCTATTCTTCCCCTTCAGGTTTACAGAAATGATGCAGAAGAGGTAAAAGCTGGACTTTCAAGGCAGCCCTCACATAAATTTGGGTGCAATAACAAGGTGGCATGCTGGGATGGGAGCATCATTTTACTGTGGATCAGGTAGCAGTTTGCTGGCAAGAAGACAGGTAGCCCACAAGCCTATGAAGGGTCTCATGGCTTTTCCAAAAGCTTTTCCCATTTAGATCTATGAAAACAGAAATGTTTGCATGCTGGTTAGTGACAGTGCCCACTCTTCTGCAAAGACAGAAAATCTTCCTAAGCAGAAATCCTTAAGGAAGTGTACTCAATCAGTAGGCACCACTTCCAAGTCTTTCCCAAATTCTGGATCTTAATTAGGGAAGTTTGTTATGTTTAGCATTGCACATCATTACTGACTTTTCCTGTAAAAATCAAGAGGTCATGTAAGATTGAACACAGCA
Organism: Myiozetetes cayanensis; assembly: GCF_022539395.1. Lineage (NCBI taxonomy): Eukaryota > Metazoa > Chordata > Aves > Passeriformes > Tyrannidae > Myiozetetes > Myiozetetes cayanensis. Next base: position 17,439,204 of record NW_026087742.1, read on the forward strand.
CTGGAGGTGTTGAAAGGGCTCTACTCCATTACCTATCTAGCTGGCAACCCAAGACATACATCCTATTCCAGCTTTCTGGAAAACAAGGGACAACACCTATTAACCTCTCTGTGAAGAGTCATAGTAATGCAGTAATAAGAAGCATGAGGTGTCAGTTTGGGAATATTATCCCCCAGTGCAAAGTCACATATTTATTTCTGTACTATAAAACAGAAAGCAACTTTAAATTTACTGCAGGAAACGTCTTTTATGATGTTAAACATTCATTGCTTAGTTACCCAAAATTAGTTTTACCGTAACAGCGACTGGCCAGCTACAAATCACTTGTAAAACAAATCAAACTTACAAAGGGTGGAAAAAAAAGAGAAAAATTTTAAAAAAGAAATGCTGATGTCTTGGTTGCTTAACTACTTTGTGCAACCACTCAGAAGTACAAGTATTTATATTAATATGCAATTACTGAAAGCATCAATGTAAGTACTTTCTCCCCTCCTCATAAAATGTATTTACAGGTACCACAGAGCTGTTTCTTAAAAAAACATTAACTGGAATGTTGACAGAGAACAGAAGCAACCTGAAAGGGAAAAAGGACAACGTTATTTTCCCCTCTACCAGACCAACTCAATCACTATCACCCATCAGCCCTGCACCTCCTTCCTTAACATGAATTCCAACACTGAACATTGCCAGCGTATTAAAGAAAACCGGATAATCATGACTGTCTTGGGAGACTGATGCAGCAGCTGGTCATGACCCTGACAATGATTTCAGTAATTATTGTGGTTTTATTAAGAGCTTTAGAAAAGTTAAGTCTTTGAAATAGAAGTACTGCTTTATGGACTTCAATTTTGCCGATTCAGTAGAGATTTCATTGCTCTGAAATAGAGTCAAACGACTTAGAATGCAACACTATTGCCTAAAAAAAGGCCATCAGTACCTGTGAGCACGTGAGAAGGCCTGAAATAACCACGATGTCTCCAAGGGCTGGCAAATATGCCAGGGGACCCCCAGAAGATGCCCACCTTCTGTAGCAATACCTGGAAACCAGTCAGACTATGTAGATGGCCAGTCAACAGCCTGGGGGCAGGAAAATGAATGTTACTCTTCCCAGCAGTGCATTTACACCCTGCCTCCCCTTCCTGTCTTCACCAACTTGCAAGAGCTGATATTTGGGCTCCGTTCCGGATACACAAGTCATCCCTGAGGTGAACAGAAGGGAGCTTTGGTGGAGAAGTTATGCCTCCACGTAAATATTCCCAGGATCAAGACTTAAGAGCTGTGACCTCTGAGCTCTCACTTGCTGCAGCACTCCTGCTGACCCTGCAAAACTGGAGTGAGATGGGCTGCACACTAAAGTCCCTGTCATACAAGATGAAATTTTTTTTAGATTCTTGACTTTCAGCAAAGAGGTGCGAGTCAATAATAATAAATATTATTAGTAGCATTACAAAAGAGATAAAGACCATGGGATGAAGAACAGATTAATTTTGTCTTGAAAAAAAGTAATCCAGAGAGAAAACTTTTTTTTTCATCACAGCCACTGACTTAAGAGCAGGAAGGCAGGGAAAACTGACTGTAAAAATCCTGATTTCACAGAGGCTGCCCCAAAAGAGAAGAAGAGTCAGAGGGGAGCACAGCACACTTAAGAATCAAAGCTTGGTGTGCAGCCAACACATACGTAGAAGCCAAAACACAGCATGCTAGGAGTTGCCTAAAGGCAATTCTAAAAGGGACAAGTTTCAAAGCAGTTCCAAAAATGCATCAGGAGAAACTACCTTTGCTCTGTGTGCTGCTCTGAGGCCAAGCACAGGTAGAGATATGCACCGCTGGACAAGCTGCTATCACTGCAGTTCAAATGGGAGTTGATTAATTTTTCTTTATAGGTACATTTATGAAATGCTCACTGAGGAAGATGAGCCTGCACATCAGCACCAGATACAGCCATGAAGGCTCTTTGGTGATTTCATCATGGAGAACAGTATTTCTGTCTTAAAATGACATGGTAATACCCAAATCCTTTTCCTAACAGCACACTTTGAAGTTACAGTGTGTTCTGAGCACATTGCACAGCAATGTGCCTGTCCCATCTCATAATTAACTGTAATTAATACACGATCACTTCCAGACTTAAATGTAGTTAACCATTAACCTGTATTTGTAGACTGTATTTGCTGAGCAGCACGGTATTTTCCTTCATTCCCCAGTGCTATGTAATCATGCAGTAACTGACCTTATCGGAATGGTCAACTAAAACCGTTTTTTGCCAGGGACAGAATAAATCTTGTTGCTATATAAACTTTTAAAAATAAAGATGACTATTTTTTAATAAAACTTAGTCAGGAAACAAAACTGCTCATTTACATGTTTTCTGGATAAACACACCCAGTTCCAGTCCTAGTGTCTAAACCAGCATAGGAGAAAGTGGCATCAAGACAACTCTTCAAATTTCCACCTGGATTTCCTTACCATGCCTCAGCTGCATATGCATGTGTCTACTAGACAAAAAAGAGGGTACTTTGAGTCTCCAACACTGCATATATGTAATTTGCAAAAGCATTTGCAGTAAGACTCAGCTGCTGTGAAAAAGCAATAATACAACAACAACACAGTGTAAAGAAAACTACTCAATGTTTTTTACTCATTCCAGCGATATGGACAGTCAACAGCAGAAAGTCAAGGATGACTGCAGAGTTGTGGTATACACAAAATTATTCACAGTCAATCTAGGGTTGGGGATTTTTTTTGTTGTTTGGGTTTGGTTTTGTGATGCCTTTAATTTAGGTGGGGTTTTATTTCATTTTTTATTTTTAATGAATGGCACTTAACAGGTTTGCAAGATCACATCAGTGATTCTATCACAAACTGAGGTGTTACAAATCTCTACCAAATTTAAAGGAAGTGCCTGATGCAGAAATATACCACAAGACAAAACAAGATAACCCATCAATCATGTGGTTGCAATGGGTATTATGTACAAATAAATATCAAGTCCTGTACTAGGAGCTTGTTTTGCTCCTTTACATTTGAGAGGGAATAACAGAAACAATTCAGAAATTCAGAATACATTTCAACTAGTTACCATCAGGATTCCACTTTCACACAGGAACTGCCGCCCATCTCAGGATGTAAAAGCTCTGATACAAATAGTCCATCTCTTTGTAGACTCCATCTACAGCTTTAAACTGCTTGAGAATGACTCCTGGATGCCAGCTTGGCCAGTGTGAGGTGTTACTTTTAGGGGTCTAGTACCACCTCATGTGGAGTTTCTGCTGCAATCTCAGTTAGGGAACTGACCTTTATTAAATGAACACAGGTTCTTTATCCTCCTTACTTCACATGCAAAAAGCCATGTGTTCTCTTATCCAGCATGATGCATTGGCACAACCCATAAATAGATTGTTTAGTTGCAAATTACCTAGAAATATGATGCTGGAAAGAAGACAGACTGAGATTATAACTGACATCAAAGGATTTTCAACAAACCAGTGAAATTAGCATGAGTATCATCCTAAAATGAGGTATTAGTACTAACAACTGCTATTTAAGCATTTCTGCACTCTTCTGCCATAGGTTCCCTGTTCTGAAAGTCAGGAAGGGTAAAGAAGATGGTAGGAGTTGGGTCACCCTGGTAGGGGAGGACTTCTCCTGCACTGTAGGGTGGCCTAGGCAGTTGGTACACAATGCACTGGAACAGGCTTTTACGCCAAATCCAATTCTCAGCAGTACAAAAAGCATTCTTCTCAAAGCAGCTTTGGGAGGATGAGGAAATCTAATCCTAGAGGGCACCCCGGTGCCCACGTACAATAGAAATCCCACCCACACCAAAACAATTTTCTGGATGCACATCAAAGAACACACCCTCTTCAGAGCAAACGCTAAATACACCAGCCTCAGAACCGTGTCAATATTGGCACTAGGAAATGAAACCTGACTTCTAAAATAATGCTGGGAAAGACTCCAGTTGACAGAAACTTCATGAAAGCTCTAATACAATGTCACCTGTACTTCAGATCATAGTAATTATAAGTATAGACCTTTTCAAAATATAATGTTAAGGCATGAAAATATCCTGGGGTTTTGCAGGATGAATTAAAAGTTTTGGGAGCTCTTGTTTTAAGACTATTCAGTTTGCAGTTATGTAATTCAATACATAAATGAAAGAGATAAACTTTTTCAGACATCTGCAAACAGTCAACAGGATTTAAAATTTACAGTTAAATCTTACTTCATAATCAAATGCTTGTATTTGAGTCAAAAACTGTTATAAGTGGGTAAAGAAATATCTGAAGCTTTCCTTCTAAATCCTAAATACAGTAACTCAAGGAAAACTGCTGTACAACCTTGCCTCAAACAAAATTTTCCTCTTCAGACAAAAAAGTTTCTCAGACTCTGAAAGAGTTTATTTTGTGTTTCAGGGTTTTTGTTCCCCCTAAATAAACACAATGCAATGACTCTCATTATCTGTTTCTGCCCGACCATTCTCAGTACTCCCTTCCCTGGGTCTTTGTACAACAAGACATAACATTACAAAAAATGCCTATTAACCGTGCTGAAAACGGACTATATTAAGGGCTGGAACAGAGCAATATCCAAGGGACAGGCTATTCTGTCACCAGATGACAGTCAGTGGACAAGGAAGGCAGAGCAGGCAAACACACCAAGTCCTGCGAGCTAGAGGTCTCACTCAGCCTTTTCCCTGCCGCTTGACTCAGTTCAGCCACTTCAGAGAGGAGCTGAATATAAAATATACCTCTGTCCCTTGTGCTCCCAAGTGCTGCAGCAGCCCAGCTAATTCCCGAAATGCCAGACACCCTCAGAGCTGATAACCCATGCATCCCAGCACATCACTTGGGGCCCAGGAGAGCAAGAAGAGGGATGCAGCAGGGGCCGGGGGAGATAGGACTCACACACATGCACACACATGAATGCCTCTCCCTTCACACAGCTCTAAATAAAATTAAGCCGCTCATGTCATTTCCACTGCCAGATTAGCTCAAGCACGGTAAATTTCCAATTCAGCTCATTCACCTCACTTTGATCCATGCTACATGCTGCCTTCTATTCATATCTACAACCATCACCGACAGCGGCAGAAAAAGTAGCATAAATCCAACAATAAAACACTTTTCAGAGTGAGAAACTAATGGGAACTACAGGATTAGGCATTTTTTCTTTAATTTTTTTTTACAGTCTATTAGCCTGATAGTAGCACGCTGCAGCACAATTTTATTTCTCTTGCAGCACATAAGAGATTAACACACTGAATACACTCAAACTAAGTTTAAATAGACAGCGATTAGCCTTGCCCCTGGCCTTGCCCCTGAACCTTCCTCCTTGACCATTCAATTAAACCAAGCAAGGCACCTCCTTAGAACTATAGCTTTTAAGTAAACAGATAAAAACACAAAAATCTCAGAAAGCAAGTTGAACAGAACACTCAGTGTAAACAAATAAAATGATGATGCAGCAGCAAGAAAGATGGAAATTATTTAAGCAAATGCCAGAAAACAATTTCCTTACTTCAGGATTTCTCCTCATTAGTCTAAATTACAGGTCATGAAGTTTCCTTTTAGATCAGTATAGAATTGCAATACTATGGCTTTCAAACACACAAATCTCAAAGATGGGGTCTTGGGGCAGAAAACAAGGTAGGGAGAAAGGGAAGGATGCCTATCCATATATGTCAAGGTATATATATTCGGAAAACGAGAGATAGGGAATGTTTATATATTTATATAAAGAATTTATTACATACATATTCTGTGTGCATAAATAGAACATAACTGAAAATCTCATACAACAGCTGCTTTTATATCACGTCTTTGTCACACATCCAAAGAATGTCTGAACCCCAATATGCTGCTGGGTAAACATAACCCTGAAAAGAGACATAGTTTTGGGTGAAGGAAATTCTAGTCCTGGTTTGCAAAGACTCAATCCAAAACTGCATTTCTGGAAGCTAGTTCAAAAGGGGTTCTGGACTCAGCAACAGGTTTTAAGTACTTCAGAGAGAAAAGGGAAAACTTTAGCTGAAGAAAACTTACGAACATGACACTCTTAACATGTATTAAGTTTAAAAACAGGACTAGTACTATGCTTGCCATGAACACTGAAGCACTCAGACATTACAGCTTCAAAGAATAATATAACACCTTCACAGATCAAGCCATAGTTCAGGGTCAAGTCTCAATGCTATAGGATTCTTGTCTTACAAAAGCAATTTTGAATTAAAAAAATAAATCAGCCATGTACACTGTTGTTTTATCCAGCATACTTTGCACCAAGAACTAATCATATTTAACGGCAACTAATGATTCATTATTACATCTCAAAAATAAAAAGGGATGTCAGGAACCACATGGAGCAACAACAGTACCACCTAAACATCTAACTACCTTGATAAAGGAACTACATGCTTATACAGACACTGGCAAATACATGTTTATGAAACTGAAGCATTGTTTACATTGTCCCTAAATAACAGGAATATTATTTAATCCTGAGCATCATAAGGTGAGTGGACTCTCTGCATATGCAATGGAAGTTGTAGCAAGATTGTGGGAATTCTGTCTGGGCCTTAATTTCAATTGAGTCTGTTTACATTTTTCCTAGCCTAAAAGGCTTCATCCTCCAATCTGCAAGATGCAAAGAAGCAGCAAAGACAGCATTGTGTTGCTGCTGGTTTGGGTGAAGTTTTAAGTGTTTTCATGAAAGCTTGCAAAGTAAGAGCTGGAATAGCAGAGCTTGACATAAAACAGGTATCACTTGTAGTCTACACAATAAGTAGCACAGCTTGTAAAATTAGTTTCTTTACACATTCACTGCCTCAGTGAATCCAGCCTGACCTTAAGAACATCTGGACCTTTGTTTTGCAAATCCTTTTGAAGTACATATCAACAAACACCACAAATTAGTGATCAGTAGACATTTATTATCCTGTAACTACTTAACTAAAAACCACGTTAACACTTACAGCAATTGGGAGATACATAACCCGTTTATTTTGGTGCATGTCTCTCAGAATGGACCCAGAACAGCCTCCTCTCCTTCCTGTACCAGCTATTCACAGCTTTTTTCCACTCTTGAGTTTATCTACCAGCAGGCTGAAGGAGTCATCTAGTGGCCACAGACAATTCCTGCAGCCTCACAGCTTCTGCAGTCCGGCTGCCAAGGCAAGACAAGGTTTTTGGTCCCTTAAAGCACACACAGCACTGACAAGAGTCCTTGCAGGTCCAATATCTGAACCGTGATACAGTCCTTGCATCCATGTTCATGATGGTCCATGTCCATGTTTCCTAGCACTCCCTAAGCATTAGTTTCCCACTTCTGACCCATGTCAAGGCCAAATTCATGTTCTGTTCTTCTTAAGCATGGTTGGGAGTAGACAAGGCTGTGTTGTTTCTAACCTATACGTAGCTGTCTGTTCCTCTTCAGGGGTGGGCAAGCCTTTTCTGAATGATGTCGCTACCCATGTGAAGCACCTGTTCAAGTCATATGGATTAAATTGCTGAACTGCAGCATAGCAAGCCAAGTGGTCCTACTCCAGCTCACATCCCTCCTCTACCACAAACGTGTGTAGGTTTGGACAAAGCTCCTGGGTGTTTAGGTAAGGTATCTCAGTCACAGAAGAACCATCTACCTAATAACGCGCAAAACTCAGAGAGAATATGTTAAACATGTATTTTGCGTATGAGTTAAAAGTAACATTTTGATGAACAGCACTAACATCTATAAAAATCTTACTAAGCTTCATAAAAATTTGTAATGCTTTATCGGTTCTCTGCTCAACACCTTCAGTCGGGTAAGATCCAGAAATTTAGGGCAGACATTTTTTATCTGAAAACCTCAAATATTCGTTCTTTAAATGAATGGTCATTTCAATTATATTAGAAAAGTGAAACATTGATACTGGTTTTTCATATCAACACCTTAGTTTTAAAATAAACTCAGATCCATTTTTTTACTCTGAGTTAATTTGTGTTACCTGCTGAGTGACTGAATCACAGGCACCTGAACACACCTTGGGTAAGGTTGTACCAAGCTTTTTTTTGTTTCTGGAAACCACTTTGCTGCCACACTAATGCCAGGGTCTGGAAGAACATGATGCTACACTCTTCCTCCACAGAGTATGGATTGCTATTTACATATTTTCTTTTTAAATGTTTTGCACTGCTGGTCAGAGGTGAATCTAATATAGCAAGCATCAGGTGTTACTTGTCATATGTACACACGTTCCCCTCTGCTTTATAACACCCCTCTCAAACAAACCCCCCATGAAGTTTACCACCTAATACCTCAATTCCAGCAGCAGCTTCCCTTCCCCACCCTCAAAATAAGGAAATATAGGCTCTCCAGACCTCTAAAGGGAGCCAAAAAGACTTCCTTAAATTCATACTCAACCTCCCTGTGACTCAGAGCCTTTATCTGCCTCAGATATCATCTCAGTCACAAAGGCGTCAACTAGTTTTTTTTTTCATCCTATACATCATTTGGGTAATTCCAGTGAAAAAATGGTATAAAAGTTCAAACTATGAGTACAGTATGATTAAGGAGCTCTGACCTATTTCAGCTCAGCTGAAGGTGGAAAACAGTGGTACCACAACTATACCAACAGGTGAAAGAAAGGAAAAATGAGCCTTGCAAGCCTTAATGTCAGAATTAAACAGAGAAGATTCCTTCAAAATGGTGAGGCATGAGCAGCAAAGTGATGTTTAAAGCTAGTATTTGGCTCAGCTGCCCCTGATCTCAGCAGGCAGCACCTGCACCTTGCTTCACAGGTCTAGCAAATTAAGTCTTGGTCAGACCTGCTTTACGTGGAGAACCTGCAGAAAGACTGATCTCAAAGCACATTTGGTTCTCTAAAGGGGAAGACACCTTATCCTTTTAGGTCAGTAAATCACCAAGAGCTTTTTCTTGACACTCACTACTCAGGGGCCCACTCACAGAGGTGTCTGGCAGTAAGACAACACTTCTGCAGCACTCAGAAGGTTTGTATAGGCACACCCTAAATCTATTTCTCTAGTTTTTAAACAGACCTAATTTCACAGAATATTCTGAGTTGGAAAGGACCCACAAGGATCATCAAGTTCAGCTCTTAGGTGAACGGCCCACACAGGGATCAAACCCACAACCTTGATGTTATTAGCACCATGCTCTAACCAGCTGAGCTAATCTCAGGGTTTAGTTCGTATTGTCAATAAAAACAGTAAAAATATTTTGCAGCCTTAACTGTCCAACATCATATGAAAGGTAAGGCCACTCTTAAGACTTTCACACAAGTTTGACTCACTAATTTTATTTCCTTATTTTATTTATGTATTTTACACGTAAGATATTTTTTGGTAAGAGCAATGAAACAGTGGGCTCACTACTGGTCGAAAACAGCATGCCAAAAAATTTCACTGATGAAATGAGTGGTAGAGTGTAGCAGAGGTCTACTCATGTATATCGTGTTAGGCCAAGTCACATTGCCCTTGTCTCACACCACGTTTTCAGTGAACTGCAAGAGTGAATGAGGATTAGGAATAGCCACTGAAGCCCATTTTGTCCTGTTATTACATATATATTCATATATACACAGATGTATGCATTTATGTGTGTATGTATCTATATCTATTTTTCTTCAGGTACATGCAAGATAAAAGCAAACATCACACAGTAGGCTGGTTTGCAAAGTAGACATGCAGAAAAAAAAAAGTAAATCAGTAGCAGACTTAAAAAGACAAGAAATTGCAAAATACCACAGCCACACTTTAAACACTTCCCTCCATGCAGTAAAATTAAAATGGGCAGCTCTTTCTGGAGCTTCTACCACTTCTTAATATGCAAATCAGCCAAAGCACAGTACTTTGTACAAAGCATGTACTTTGTTAGCGCTGCAAATACCTGGGCTGGCATATTTCCTTTTCATAAATGGTTTATTATATTGACCAGGCTTTTATCACCCCAAAGGATAGCCATAATTTGCCTTTCCTTGAGGTCTTACCACACACCACCTGGGAAACTTGGTTAGCTGGGTAGCTGCCTCTGCCTCCCTGAGATATTTCACTAAGGGAGCATATTACACTCATCTTCCAGAGACGGCACAACGTTTGAGAATTATTTCCAGGTATAAATCAAGGAGGCTGTCCATCTCAAACACAGTACTGACTGAAGCCTAAGCATCTCGACAGCCTCTGTTTGCACCTTAATTACTCAGCAAAAATGTGCTAAACATATCAGTCAGTTGCCTTTCTTCTAGGACCTGCAGGACAAGCTGTAATACCTCTCAGAACTGCCAGGAGCAAAGGATCTATCTGCTTTTATGTACATTTGTCAACTCATACTGCAGGATATTTAGTCAGAAGCAACAGTGTAAATTGATGACAATATTTAGAATATATTCACATATTACAAAACCTCATCTGCAAAGCACCTCTTTTTCCTCTGCCTAACCACCACTTCACCAACACATCAATTTGGATTCCCTGTCCCACTAGAGGTCCACCAGAAAGCAGATGTCAGTACCTGCAGCAAACACTTCCAGGAGCAAATTGAGAACTCACAGAGCAGGGACTCAAAGTCAGACAATCAGTGAAAGCCCAGTATCTAATATGGAAAACCTCTACCACAGTCCTCTTCCTGAGAGCGTTTTGAATAAACCATGAACGCTGCCATGGATGGGAAGGCCTCAGTTGTGTTATAAGAATATATCACAGTTGATTTTTTTTTCAAATGGGCCTGGCTAGCTGCCTGCCTTATTGAAGTCTTGAAGGGAGAAGGAAAGAGCTGAAACTAGTAACTCTTTATTGGTCCTGACTAGAAAGAACCTGCTTCTTAAGTGAGTTCCACTAAAATGCTGCTTACTGAGATTTTTGTCAATGCACATAGTTCCATATGGAACTTGCTTGCATTTTTACCCAAGAAACTTCCAGGTGTTTACACACATGATTGCTACTTCTGAGTTACCCCACACACTAACAAGCTTCAAGGGGGAGCATCGGCTACAAAAGAAAGTAATTTAGTCAAGTATGGGAACATCTATAGCTACATTACTATGATTTTAAACTTTAAAAAGCCTTCATATATTCTTGTACCTAGCTGGGAACAGGAAAACTCAATTATTTTAATTTCTCCTACAGAAAGTTTCACTTTTGAAGTAGTTTGGGAAACGAACATTTTGTCTGAACACCTGCATAAAGACATCCCTTTAATTTGAAAATATTTTAACCTCCTGATATCATAAAAAGCACTTTACTGTACAATAGTGATCTAACAGATAAAAGGTGAGGGATTAATTTTGAGTAGCTTTCCCCTGCAGTGGATCCTGCTTACCTTCAGTTGAGATGCACGAGTTTTTCTGCTAGCACCTTTTGGAGGCTGCTTTTGAAATAAGAAGTACCCTGTAAAGCATTAGCTCTCATTACAAAAAGTATGACCTTCCATACTCAAGTTTCACCACATCTAAAAAATCTCAGCTGCTGCCAGGGTTTCAGCTCAGGTTAGTTGTCCGTCAGGGTAGAACATGTCCTGAGACAGCCACACACCACTCCAGCTCCCTGCACTGTCCCTCCCCAGCTGTGACTGTGCTTCCCAGTGAAGTTTTCCCAGTATCATCCATGTAGAAGTCCATGGAGAATGCTGCTGCCGTTACACCATGTCCATGAGGAGGATAGACACACCACTGTAAGAAGGTGCTGCAAGAGGGGCAGCACCTCTGTGTCCTCACCAGCTGAAGCTGTGCATTTACAGGACTGTGGTCATGGCCCAGCTGCATCAATTCTTGGTCCTTGTATTTTGCCATAATTTGTCTAACAAAGAAAGCATTATTCTTGTAGTTTACTCTTAATAAGTACCTTCTCCATTTATGGCAAAAAGAGAGAGTCTTATTTTTCCCTCAAAAAGAAAGATACAATCAAACCAAGCTGTTAATTTTATAATTTTTTTTCATCCTTTGGTTTCTAGGTAGTTCTTTCAATCCTTTTGCCTTCATAAAAGCTGTGCAAGCTCGACAGGAACATTTAAATAAGTTTTCTTGCTCATCCTGAAGCTATCATTCCTTTAGTTACTCTCCCAAAAACATAATTTTTGGTTTGCATAAAGTTTTCATTGACCAGTTAAATTTTGTAGCTTAAGGCACTCTAAAATATTACTTGAAAATCTGAGGATGCAATGTGCCACATTTTGCTATGGGTTTTCAGTTTACTTTCACAGGGCAAGGGAAGGAGCAGAGATGGTATTTTCAACTCTTTACTATCTGAGCAACTTACAAGCAAAGTAAACATTGATCCTTTAATCCCTTGTCAAAATCCACTGGCATGGATTTCTGAACTTGCAAGGAGTCTCACAGAAGGTAGCAAGGCCCTAACCAAACGCACAGGTCTACGTTAGCAAATCTCAAAATAGGATCTTTAACTTGGGATATAACATTTGACCACCCTAGCCAAAACACAACCCCAGTGAATTCATGGAGAAATACTTATTGCTTTAGGAAGGATCACAGGAGAAAGATAAGAGCAACATACAAATAAGACACGTTATCTTCAGCATCAGTAAATAACTGATGCTATTTGCTCTGGAAACTATCCAGACTGCAAAACCATGTTTAAAAGAGACATAGGTCCCTAGTAGAAGAAACAGACAGTAGTGGTCTACTTCTGGATATACATCCTCCTCCTCTTGCACTTCACTTAGCCTGCCCTTAAGGCTCTACCTTGACAAGCAGTAAGCATAAGGCAGCTCTGAAGCCAAAAGCAGTTGTGTCCCCTGTTCTGCTTCTACTACCCATTCTTGGGGGCAACAGAGCTGTTCAGTTCTCCAGTTTGACTCCTAACACAATATATGATCCACTCAACAGTGGTTAGTTCTATCTTTGTTGGGCAGAAAGAGTTAAGCTAATAAAAACCCCATTAATTTTGGCAATGATCAGTCCTCCAGTCCAATTCATTAAACAAGTACAAAACCACTAGCATGGCCCCGTGAGGTAGGATGCAAATGTCTGAGGCTTGGGCTGTTTCTTTCAGTAACACTGCTGCCATTTAAACATGGTGCTTCACTATCACCTCTGTCAAGTAAGTCTTATTCCACTTCTTTTTCAGGGAGTTGTAGTTCAAATAATACATGTATCTTCTATCTATGTTGAAGATGGTGTCAACATTTCACATGTAGTGAATCGAAGGTGAAAAAATACTCTGGGAGCCATACCCTTCACTCTTCTCTTCACGCCTACAAATACAAAGTACTTATTAGTACCCTTGTGATCTCTCCAACAAGGAAAGATCAAGCTTTGAGACAGAACTTCCCATCCCTGTTTGGTGCACTCCAAAACAAATAAACAGATTTCCACAAGTCAGCAGAAAACCAGGTTGCCAAAATGTGACAGAGAAGTAACAAACACTTTGACTCCAGTTATAAGCACAAAATGTAGAGCCACTGGTAGGAACCCTTGACTCTACTAATATAGGTTGGCTTTTTCACAGCAGCCTCCTATCAATCAGAATTTAAGTGTTGAAAATAAGTCTAAGCTAATGAAAACAGCACAGTGGTCCAGCAGCTGTTGGGCTTGATGCTTAAACATTACACCTGTGTACTCAGTGCTATACAGTTTCTCTACTGCCAGAATGAAAGTGAAAAGGTAGTAACTCCGGCAAATAAGAGTTGGATACTTGGGCCCACATAGGAAATACATCTGCATCTATGGGATAAGCACATTTACCACACATTTCTTGTGGAAACATCAGCATTTAGAGCTATCTTTAGATTCAACACATTGAGGTAAATGGGCTTGCATCATCTTTCTAATGCACTGATATGCACAGCACATAAAATGTCTTTAGCAAAAGTTTTATCCCTCAGAGCAATGACATAACACAGGGTTAATTTCTTGAGCAGAAGTCTATATCAAGAAGATCTAGAAGCAATGAATTTACAGACAGCATGGAGGCAAAACCATGCAGCGTAATATGCCCAGCATCTGAAACTAAATACAAAAGATGCAAGGCCACACATGACTGGAAGTTTTATTATTACTTGCTATACAATGCTTCTCCACCACTGCTCAAGTGGAGACCCCAGAGTAGGCCATAAAAGTGGTTTGTTGTTTTTATTTAGGCCTTACACATTTATCTACAAAGCTGTTCAACTACAAGAAGTTAAGCATGAGCCAGTAATACACCACCCTTATGAAAATACACTTCTACTTGCCCTAAAACTGAAAGAATCATAGAAACACAGAATCATACAGTAATTTAGGTTGGAAGAGACCTTAAAGATCACCTAGTTCCAACCCTCTTGCCATGGACAGGGACACCTTCCACTAGACTGTGTTACTCAGAGCCCCATCCACCCTGATCTTGAACACTTCCAGGGATGGGGAGTCCACAACATCCCACAGCAACTTGTTCCAGAGCCTCTTCATCCCCACAATAAAGAATTTCTTCCCAATACCTAATCTAAACCTACTCTTTAATTCAGCTTAAGGATAGCCTTTCCTATCACTACCTGTCCTTGTGAAAAGTCCCTCTCCAGCCTTTCTGAAAGCCTCCTTTAGGTACCAGACAGCTACTGAAAAGAAGCAGAGCTAACTTCTACCAAGGAAAAAGTCAGTCATAATTGAAAATATTACCAGAAATCAACACCTAATTTCTAATTTACTGTACCTCTCCCTTTTTCCATCAAAATGCATCAAACTTTGAAACCTCTGTTTCCCCAGAACTGCTTTCAGCAGAACTTTCAGAAGTTACTGGAGAACTTCACCTAAAAACTTCACCTAATCAAAGCTTATATTTCTTTCATTTTATAGCAGAACCAATAAATTAAATTTGGCAGCACAGAAAACAGCTACTCAAGCACACGCTCTGGTCTGGATCAAGAGCACAAGCAATTCTGTTCAGGCCTCAGAGCCTGGGATGCATTAAATCCCCCACGGTCCTGATGAAGATCTTTGATTTCCTCCTGTTGTCCCCTGTCACCTGGGGAGCTGCTCAGATCTGCATCAGTGCCCTGTAGCTGTGACGGTAACATCCAGCGCCCGGCTGGTCCACCAAAGCTTCATGTTTGAAGTGGTTTCTTATGGAGAGTCCTCTGCAAAATCACTCAGAGCATCATGGGCAGAATGAACAAAGTCACCCCATTAAGCTGTTAACAGGAAATAATGAAGAAGCACAAAAGCAGGATACCCCAAAGTATTTGTGTAAAACTGCCACCAGTTACGGATTAGTGATTTCAGAGCTTCATTAGAAGGAATACAGAGAATGATGCTCACCTTAAAAAGCTGAAAGTTGACCAATGAACCTGTTTTATTTACATTCTTCACTCCATAAAGAAAATTAATTTTAAAAAAAATTGCAACAATGTAAGAAGATGCTTTTTCATAGAAGTTGCCTTCTCGCTGCAACTTCAAACACTTTGTTTTCTCTCAACCAATCTGGCTTCCTTTCTGAGGGAGGTAACTGTAAAAAGAATATTTTTCCTTTTTGTTTTCTTTTGTTTCTATAATTTTATTTCCTCGTGTTATAACATCATGACACTCCTTCAAATATATCACACTGTTCTCGATTCACATTTATTACTAAAGCAATGTACAGTCTCTTAGCTGGCATTACTCAATGCACCTAAAAGTTTTGAAACAACCTGAGCGTTTTTTCCTATTTTAAGTTGTTTGGAGTGAGCTTTACCTTTATCATCTGTCCTTTATGGCTATATTTGTGTCATATCTATCTGCACTTTCCAATGAGAAAATCCAGTTTTACAAAGTATAAACTTTCATTGACTAAAGATCTTCGCTACAGCAAAAAACATCATTTCCTGAGTATACTCCATTACAATATTAGTAGGAGCAAAACCACCTAATCAGAGATCATAACAACATAATTGCTCATTTCTTGCTATTGAGCCTGGGTAGGTTGTGACACCTGGTTCCTCCTTCAACAACTCCCTGCACCTACACGACGTAAAACCAGCACTCACCTCTTTAGCCTTCGCCAGTCACAGGGCTGGCACAGAAAGGTTTTCGGTGCAGCAGTCTACCATCCTGCCTACAGCCCTGCTCCGCTGCAACAAAACAAAATCACCATGATACCGCTTTCCCAGCCTGGCGTGTTTGCCTGTCAGAAACAGAGCCCGCAGCCACCCATAAAAATTAACTCCAGACCGATGAAAATAACTCTTTCAGGGGAGGAGTAGCAGCGTTGTTCCGAGGGGAAAGGAAAAGCAGGAAGCTGATCTCAGCAGCGCGGGGAGCGTGGACGGGGCGGAGCAGAGGCATGGAGCGAGGAAAAGTGGAGCAAAGACTCGCTGCTTATAGCTTGGCTTTGGCAGTACGACCGAACACCACCGCATTACTGAAATACCAGCGTTACGGCTGACACGGAGGCCAGCAGCACCCCGTCCCCCACACACACAGACACGCAGGGGCACCGCACAGGCCCGTGGCAGTGCCGCCGTGCCCCCTCCCTGCGCAGGTACCCGGCCCCCACCCGCACCACCAGCCCCCGGCCCCAGAGCGCCCCTGAACCCTCCCCTGCCCACCCCGGCCTGGGCAAGGGCTGCCGGGGGTGCCGCGCTGAGCCCACTTTCATGCGTGAGCCGGTTTGAAAGGGCACGTCCTACTCCTGCTCTTGCAACTGGGGGAACCTCCTATTGCATGTTTAAAAAAAAATGGCATCTTCTAAAGGACCGGACTGCCATGTTTAGTGTGTAACTAACTTCCTTTGATGAAGTTTAAAAAGAAAAAGAAGAAAAAAGGAGGAAGGATTCTTTAGGGAAACAGCTTGAAGAACTGAGAGGCTTTTCATGCTAAAAGGGCTTTAACTCGACAACAGCACCTCCCACCCTGTAAGAACTTTCTCTCCCAAAAACATGCTAGCCCACCAAGGCCCCAGTTCCCAGGGGAAGGTAGGCCACGGGAGCTTGCTCCCTGCAGGATTGTTCCCGGCCAGGAAGGCTGATCTGGCTCCTGCAGGGAGGGACATCCCTACCTGCCCTCCCAGCCTCTGCACGAGTTCAGACTGCACCTGCTGCTTGCCGTGCCATCCTCCACATTCCTCAGGAGCAAGGTTTGTTTGTATCATTAGGATAGAAATACAAACCCCACAGAAAACAGCAATATGTAACATTCTAAATAAATGTGAGCTTGGAAAACAAAGTGTCAAGGTAAAGCCAAAAAAGTACAAGGCAAGGTGGACAGACTACCGTGACATCCATCAGCCAATGTTTCGAAAGAATAATTAAAACCCATAACAGAAAACAGCATGTCAATGGATCTTCCTAACACTCACACATTCAGGATCTGATCTATATTTCTCAGCCAAAAGCAGACAATCCCAATGCATTTAGGGTTTTGCTAAGTGAGACCATGAAGATAAGCAGGAATACTCTGCATTAAGACACTTGTCTTGCTCTCTATTTCAGGTTTCAGTGTTTTTGCATGGCAAGATTTGCAGTACTTTGTACTGCTGGGTACAGAACGGACATAGGACAAAAACAAAACAGTAAATCAGTTTAAATCAAGTTCTTACACTTTTGAAAATCCTATCTGATATCCTCTACATTATACTGACAGAGGCAAGGTGGCTAACCAATTTTACTTTTACCACTTCTTCCATGTATTTTCTCTTGTCTGCTCAATAAAGGAACCTGTAGCATATCTAACTTACATTTGGAAGATCACATTATGAAAATCAGCAACTTCTAAGAAAGCATTTAGAGTCCTTTGAAATTCACTTTGGATTGTTCACTTTTTGACACTGTTTCAAAGTACCTATACTCAGTCTGCAGACAAATCCAGACTGAGCTGGAAACGTAATCCTACCTCTCTCCCAGCCTCTCTGCAGAGTCTGATGGCCTTCACTTCCAAGAGTGGGCAGACAGGACTCATGCCTTTGTCTTCAGCCTTCCCAGTTCACAGCCTACCTTTGGTGACTGCAGTTACATTAACTCCTCAGGCTGTAAGCTGAAGGTCACTGATGCAGACATACATCCCTGTGTACAGCTACTCTGATGGAGCAGTCAGCTCCGACCGAGTGGATGCAAAGCATCATTGCAGCAGTATCTTCTGGTGCTGCAGCAGCATCGAAATAGCCACGAGGAAACTGAAGGCAGCCCAAATCTCAGCATACAGGCTAGGCCAGCCAGTGTACAAGCAGCAACACACCAGATCCTATCCACTTTAGCATCAGTGCCATTTCTGCACTGGTGTCCCTGTAGTTTGGCAGCTTTAACCCTTTTCATTCATACACTGAGACACTAATTTCACTCCCAGGAGAATTTATTCATTCCTTTTGGGGAAACAGCACTAGAGCGACATACAGCTGCTTCCTTACTAAGGAAACATATAGCTTAAAGTCAGAACTATATCAGAATTGGGAATGTAATTTCTACAATCAGCTGAACAGATTTAGTGAGTATTAAAACCCAAGAAGCCACAAAACCTGCATGGGATATTGTGCTGGGGGTGTTGTGTGGACCAACAGCAGACAAGATGAAAATACAGGCAAGAGCTCTTAAGAGTAAACAACTTAAGAAAAACAGCAAGGATATTCCCAAAGCTTTTCCAGTATAATTATTGTTACATAAAGGCCTGGGCATCTCTTCAAATCAAACCCAACACTTGTACAGCATCACTCACAGCTCTGGGAGGCCACCACACCTGAGATAAATGAGCTTACAAGCCCACCTCCAATGCTCAGGGTTAGTCTGTGTATTTAAGAGAAGCTGTTTCCTACCTGCTTTTTAGAAGACAGATTCTACAACAATAAGCACTGTTTTCCCCCTGCTTTTCAAGTTGATATGCAGTTTTGAAAAGGCACTCCTCAGTTCTCACAAATACTGGGCAGGTATGCTGCTGCTACAGTGTACTGTACAGCCTCCTTTCTCTCTGCCTCTTCAGTTCAAGTACACGTGCACCAGAGAGAGTGTTTCACTAGATACAGAAGAGCAATCTCTGACACTCTTGACATGACAGACAAGGACAACTTATGCCAGCAATCTAGAAAATACCAGAAGCACCTTTTTTTTTTTTTTTTTTAAACAAAGAGTACTTTTAGTAGTCAATTAATATCATTAACTAATTTATGAGGTTAACTAACAAATCACTTAAGGTACATCTTTAACCTCAGCAATATGCATCTTTAACAGCAAAGGCACATCTTTCACTTCAGTCTATCCTGATTTAGTAACAAAATAAAACACTTTCTCTTCTTAATTAAATTGCTATATTATTTATTTTGCAAACAATTTTTAAGCATTCTGAAATACCCTTCTCTATCAGCCCACTTCAGTCTTTTACTATTGAAGGCACTTCATCCTCAACATGACAGGTCACATAAAGAAAAGGTCGGAGAGGCAAAGGCTAAAGCATTGCATTGTTTTCAGTACAAAAAACTCCATTTCTTTAACCCTGCCTTTCTACGCAAGAAACTTCCTTGAGATACTAGAGGAGCATCTGCTTATACTTCAAATTACTCTCTCTGCTTCTATTCCCCCTCATGAGATTCCTTGACTGAGGTCATGAAAATAACAAGTACATTTTAAAATCAAAGTTTACCATTTCAGTAGGATTTCAGGGGCAGGACCATGACAGTCATTGTTAGGCAACCATTCTTCTCAAGGTGAAACAGTCTGTGCTTACCACTACCAGTTAGACTTCTGTCATTATCTTTGCTGACCAGTGTTATTACCCTGTCCAGAGGTCTCCAACTTCAGTACAGATACAGCAGATGAGCCGTTTTTAACACTGTAGTCATTACTTCCTATGGGTCTGCAAAAGTAACTAAGAGGATTAGTCCACTGTTGGTAGATTTACATTATTTTTTCAGGCATCTGTATCACCTACATGACACTTTTTTAGTGTTTTTACAGTAATTAAAAAAAAAAGTTGAAAACTCATTATTTTAAATTGAGTCAGCTTTTTTCTTGCAGGGAGATACAAATTTTTTGGAAGCTTGAACATAGTCATGAAAAGGGATTCTCCCTCAGTTTCTAGATAAAAACCTACCTCAGAAAGAAGGCATGAAGTAGAAAATAGGAAACATCTACAGGTATATGTACTCTTGTGCTTTAAACTGATTCACACATACTTAGAACTCGACTCACTTTCAGTAAAGTAGTTATTCTGTACTGTTTTAAAACTAACTTGAAGTTTTGTATTGCTTAAACTACAGTTGTCAGAATTCATTTATATGTGACAGTTTCTCATCGCTCATTCCCTACATTAAAGGCAGGTGAAGATTAGGCACCAAATTGTCTCTATATTTATTTAAAACAAGTCAACCCAGAGATAGTTTGATCACAAATTTACTCACTCCATCCATATATATATCTTCCTCTGAACTGACAAGACAGGATGACTTCTGGCTTGTTGCTCTGGTACTTTATGAGCACTAAAATTACTTAGTAACTGACCAAGATGAGGAAGATCTGGTCAAAGACAACAGAAAGGGAAAAAGTAGCATTGATTAATCTTGCATGGCTGCAAGCTTTCTCCTGCTAACCAGCAAGGAAACATAACAGCAAACAATTACATTGATGAAACAAACAAACATTTTGAGAGCATGTTTAAATAACTCTGAAACTTAACCTGTAAGTAACTATCAGTGAAAACATCCAAACAATTCCCCAATAAAATCTGTGGTATCAATCAACTATTGTAACCCTGCCTTCTGTAAAATTCACAAAGGAACTGTGCTCGCATATACCTAGAGAGTACTGCAGTAATACTGATAAATCAGCATCTCTGCTGAAGCTCCATATTTTATTCCAATTCCATGAAGAAATACAATATTAACTACTAAATCTAAACAAAGTCACTACTCAGCTCAAAATGGATACAATCCCAATCCAATGCTTATATAACACTGCAATACTCCACACTTAAAACAACACTAAACAGATTCATAAAACATACCAGAAAACAACATCAACCATCTGTGTATTCAGAAACAGTGGAATCACCATTTTTATGATTCCTGGATCTCAGGACTTTTTAGAAGTTGTATCAAATATTTTCATATATGCACACATAAACACAAATGCTTTTGAGCCATATAGTACATTACCAGCACACAGACAACAGCAGGTTTCCATTACCAGAAAGCCACTGCCCTGTTACCTACTATACACACCCACACATCACAAGCGTCAGAAAAACTTCAGGTACAAACGTCATACCTAAATAATGCACAAAATACCCAAGCCAAAAATCCTACCACAAGCAGCATGCTGTCCCTTCTTATCCCTCCCCCACGCTGTTATCCTGAGAAGTTTAATCCCAGTTCTTCTCTGATGTAGGTGGAAGGTACTCAGATACTACATATAACACGGTAGAATAAAATCTTAACACTCTTGACCCCTTTTTAGACTTACCAGATTAAGTTACTAGTCAATTCAGACATGAAGTTTGCTTCCCACAATGTAAGATCACACATTACTTGTAGCAAAAAACCCCAGGACGTTTCCAGTATCAAAGTTTCTTAACATTAGGAGGGTTTGGCTTAAATAATAATGAGAGCTGTTCTCCATGAGGTTAAAATGCAAAACACACTTTTAAAAATAAACTTGCTCTAGTACAATCTTTATTTTTTAGTTCTATCAAAAACATTTTATTAGGACATATACTTCTGTTTTTAAAACAACCCATTTTTTCCCCGAGATATACTAATGCAGTATTTTGTAAGCTTATACTTAAAAGACATGCAAAGATTCAGAGCAGCTGCAAAGAAAGCTATTTCACTTTGTTAATTTGCATCAAGTTTTATGGTTCCTATCCTCCTTCCTAAATGGAAAACTAACTGTGATAAAACATCAAGCCCAATTAGAAACAGCCACTACACACAACTATTTATTTGAATGATTTCCTTTAGAGTATGTGTAATTGTTTTTGCAGAATCCTTTAGTGTTTGGGCCAAATATTGTCATCTTTTCTGCACGGAGAAAAAACCCTACTTCCTCTAGTTTCACATCTCATTCACTAAGTACATAATTGAATTCAAATCTTGATACATATGAAAATAAATCTTTTAAATTCACTTTATTTTAATGAAATGCTGAAAAACCGCTATGGTAGCTTGACTTCTGCATTCAGGATACATTTGTAGTTTTCTTCTGGTTTCAGTATTAGCTTGCACAGTAGAAAGCCCAAGTTTGGTTCTAATTCGAATATCGATTATTAAGACAGTGACCAAATACACTGTGAGACTTCAGAACCAGAGCTCAGATTTTTGGAGCTTGGTCCCACTGGTATCACATTTGCAAAAATTCCCTAAGTTCAGCTTTGTTTGGGGATGTAGTCTGTGACCTGTTCCTTTTAGATTTAAGGGCCAAAAATTTGACAGACCTCTGTAGGCATGGGAAGAAGTTGGGGAACAAAGTGGGCAAGATTCATAAAACAGGCAATGACTTAAAGAAATGTGTTTTGTCCACATGTGTGGACAGCTGGCAGCTGTGCCAGCCACGGCAGGAGATGAGATCAGTCTCTGTGGCAGCACCGAGTGAGGGAGGGAGCGAGCACGGAGGAGAGGTCAGGTCCCTGCAGGTGGGTTGCCATCCCATTCTTGGCATATTCAGGTTATATTTTCCTCCATAAACATGTTTTCTGGAAAAGCAAGCAGGGCAGCAAACGCAGCAGGGAAATAATTTTCATTCAGTTTTACTTAAGAGCAAACCCAGCCTGACCTTTAACTGTCCTCACATTGTTTTAACCTACAGCTGCTCTCCCACCTCCACAGCCTCCCCTCCCACCCTTGCCCTCTGGCAGAGGGGGCTCAGGCACTCCCCTGTCCCAGGGTGCCCGCCCTGCTACTGGGGCACATCAGCACACACCACAGATTTGGCAACAGCCAGGCCTGGCACAGCCAGGGCTCTGGGAAGCAGAGCTGCTAGGAAGATGGCTGGCCACAGCCAAGGCCACCGCAGCTGCGAGCAAGGACACAGGACTCCTCCCTGGAAACATGAGGAAGGGGGGTTATGCCAGCATGAAAGCACCATGTAAATACAGTACCCAACATGCAAATCCAGCAAATAAAGTAAAATATTCAACTACTCCTGTGGATTTATGAGATGTCACCCAGTGTTTAGCCGTTCTTTTGTTTTACCAGCAACTAATTCTTCTGAATGATTGCAAACGAATTGAACTCAAGGTGCTTCTGCAAAAGCAAAATTTGCAAATTTCAAACTCAAAAAAAAAAGGAAGTGTCATTTCATCTCCAATAATAAGTGCTGCTTACTTTTTCATACATCATGGTAATACATCTGTGGTAATAATATCACCTGTGATGATGTCCACTCTTATCTAAAGATCTGACACTGAAGCCAGATACATGAATCAGTGGCTACTTCATCTCCCTCTAAAAGTTTCTCTATGTTTTGAAAAGGACAACACTATTTTTGTCTCTGGTCTGTGGTTTTCTCCCCAGTGTTTGTGTGGGACCCAAAAGCTAAAAGAACTTTTTATTATGCAACACCTCACTTTACTACAAGAGAACACAAAACAAATCACCAGCAGTCAAAATTTACATTTTGCTTCAAACATGCAAGCTCCCCCCAAAAAAGCCCAATCCAAAACCAAATTATTTTTTTTTCTAAATTCTAGGTTCAGGCATCAGAAGTCAATGCAGTATGCAAAGTATTGATTTACGCACATATAAATACATCAAACATCTTCATCAAGAAAAATCATACAAGTTTCTTGCATTCAAGTCTAAAATACATCTGTGGGACACCATAGAAGAGGATGGGTCTCTTCCTGCCACTCCAGCATGAATGCAAGGAACACAGATGCCAATCTACATGTTAGCTACCTAGCTATATAAATACAAACACAATAAATAGCATTAATATATTGGCCCTTCTGAAATACACCAAGCAGCTTTTTTTTTTTTTGGGGGGGGGGCAGGTTGGTTGGTTGGTTGTTTCTAAGTAACAGGAAGAAAAGATTTACAATAGGCCACTCATTACCAAAGGATGAAATGCTCTACAGATACAAACCTTGCACCCTTGGTCAATGCAGACACACTTTAGTTGTTAGGCTGCAACACTGGCTTGCCAGTGACACAAACTCTCCTATTCCTGCATTTGTCCTGCACTCTTAAGTTAAGCACAGGTTAGCAGTAAGAGTATTTACATGAAAATCGCATGTAGTGAAATGCAGCAGCTGCAGGGCTGCCCCACTGCTGCTTTTCTACCAATGCATTCTGAACTGCAACAGAAAGGTGCAATGGCCCACAGGAGACTGTAAAACTTCCAGCTGTTGATGTTAAACTTTAGAGAAGTCATTTGTTCCAGCCCTGTGTGTCTCACCCAGCTGAGCACTGCAGCTCCTCTCTGGGACACTGCCTGTTACAGCCCAGGAAAAGGAAGGAGAGTAAAAGCACCAACCATTTTCATTTGGTGCTGAAAAGACCTGAGAGAGGGCAAGTGTGCTCCTCTAGGAGCAAGGGGCTGCTGTAACAAGTGACCCGGTGGAGTTTAACATCTTCTCCAATGTTCACATTTTTGTCAAAGCGATTCCACTATTACAATTTGATCTTCTGCTTGGGCATACGTGTGGCCTGGGAACTTAACGGCATCACTTGTAAACCAATGCAGTTTATAAACCACACAGATCTATTAACTCCCTGTCAGTGGACACCTGTGTAAATCTCCAGCACACTAATTGTTCTGTTATTTTGTTTTTAGTTTTACTCTTCCTACCACACATTTGGGGGGGGAGGGTGTGAGGAGGGGTGAATGTTAAACACAGCCTGGATACTAAATTGACTGGCACATACTAGATGCAAACACAGGTAACTTGGCCTCAATGCTGCCTTACTTCTGTTTTTCACAGACGTTCCCAAAGGCTCTAGTTTTCAATGACAGCTTCTTTAAGGAAGGGCAGAAGAGCAGGGCAAAAATTCTACCTTGAGCACCTAAGGCAGTAAGCTCATCCTTCCCCAGCTCCTGCACTCCTATAAAACCCAAGAACAAGCCCTTCTAATAAGATCTTATCCCTAATTACTTTTCACTTTCAACAACAAAATTTATTATAAAAATAAATACCAAGCTAATTGAATATTAATTTCCCAAGAGAAAGTACTGTTTTTAACATCCAGTGCTATAAAAGAAATCCATAAACAGAATTTGCAGTCTGCTAGCACAGGAAGAGTTGTTACTGCAGCCTAACCAGCTTTTGTCTCTTGAAGGAACATCCAGGACATGCCCTCGTTGGATATGGCACCAATTGGCAGTAACTGGCCCCAAAGACTCCAGTTAGTTTTGGTAGCTGCTAGACACAGTGACCTGATTTTTAAGCCAACTGATGGAGTACTAGGAGCTCTAGCTACAGCAGCCCAGCCCAGCTCTGCATGATCTAAACAACTCTTACTCAATACAAGTTAAATCAGCATGTGCAGAGCTCCACGCTATCACGGTAAAACCCCTTCTAATACTTGTTCTGCCTTATTGAAATCACATTCAGGTAACTGCAAAACCATGCAGACACACACTCTTTAAGGTTTGAGATGATGCCAGGTTTTATCAATGGGATGTTTTAAAATGCTAAATTTCAACAAGGTGCTTCTAAAAAGTTGATAGTAAAGAATCTTTCCATCTTATCTTTAAAAGACCCTGCGTTCTGCACACCCAACTCTCTAGACAGACCTCAAAATCCCTCAAATGAGACTTGGGAGGGATATATAGAACTCCTAGCTTTGTTAATGAACAGGCAGTATATATTTGCCTGCTTGTCTGGCTGGACTCTTTATTGAGCTGGGCATTTACCAGAGGCCAGTGATACCCTAAATTCCCAAGTTGGTCATGGAGAAGAGAAAGCACTCAGCACCTCGGCAGGAGATCTGGTGGATGGGACAACTCCAATTGTCCCTGAATTAACCAAAATCAATAGACCAGCTAAACATTTAAGTAAGGGTTTGGCAGATAGGGAGGGAAGACCCTGGGTTTCCTGGAAGTAGATACTTACACTGGAGAGGCACACGTGCTGTGCAGTCCTCTTTACCTCCCACATCTCTTTCCCCTAGAAATATTGTCATTAATTTGGACATACACAGATAATGCCATCAATTGCCAAACTAGGGCCTCCCAGTTCACTGTAATAATTTTATATACACCATAAAGTAAGTATATCTCATGATCATTTATATGTCACTGCTGAGAAACAACTCCACCCATTTGCCCATTGTTCTCTGGAAAGCTACCCTCTGCCCAACAGGGCATATGTCAATACACACTCCAGAGCCTTTTTCTGTACTCACTCTGTGGTCAAAATAAGTTGTTTGCACCACTTTTTCTAACCCTCATAGTATCATGATCATTGACCTTTTTTTCATAAAGAAACCTAAGAACTAAACTTTACCTTGATACAGTATTCTGAATACGCAGCAGTAGCAAACTCTTCGCAAGCCACGTTAAGGTCCAGGTTTGCAGCACGCAGGGACTACGCTTACAGAACACTCTTGGACACAATACATGATCTCACACCTTAAAGTCTGACGCTGATTTTTTACATTGCAGTTCCTTATGTGGAGGGTTTTTTTAGAATTCCGTATCAGCTTAAGTGGCCCACTGCTTCTGAGCTGCAATGGGACCAAGGCATCTCTCTATCTGTGTGACTGAAAATTTCAAACAGACGTAATGACAGATATAGCTAGGTTTCATTCAATAAGCAACAACTGCTTAATAAATCAAGCTGATAGTCATTTAAATACTGACAGTCTGAACCTACTGGTACAGAACTCTAAATTATGCACCTTTTCAACTGCATAGAACAGAATTCAGTAGTATGTTCATTGAATGCTGAATTTTTGCTTAATTATTTACCTTCTAATAATTATTTTAGGATGTTTACGTAAGAACTAAAATTCATTTCAAATTACAGGGAAGTGAAAGGTGTAACTATTGGAAATTGCAAAATTTTCACTTTGAAATTATAAGTGTTGTCTGACTGAAGCCACTAAAAGTACTCAAGTCAGCCCTAACAACAAAGATATAATTCCTGCATAGAGAAATATAAAAAGAAATGCTTCTGAAGCTCATATAAATTGGCAGGAGCATTGTATATGCTATTTCTTTATTGCAGCTGCTGAGAATGCTCATCTCTATTTTGTCCTGTGACCCCTGTCAATAACAAAGTGTAGGTATTTTACTGGACAACACACACTAATGCAACAGGTCTGTAAGTTGCTACACAATTGATTTTATATGTCCTAAAGTTCCTTCTATCATTGCTGGAAAAATAACAATGGTATTTCACATACAGGCATGGAAGAGTTTTCACTTCATTCATCTTATATGGCTATTCCAGCTAGCCCCATCGCACATGCTAAGAAACTTTTTCTACGTCATAATGACAAGCAATTGACACCAAGTAGGATGGAAGAAACTTAAATTTCTTATGAGAGTTGAATTACTTTTCTTCCAATATGTGTCTACTAATTCAGAAAACTACCTATTCTCAACTTCACTTTAGTCCTACTGAATTGCCTTGTCTGTCCACGCAAACAGCACTGTCCACATTCCCAAAGATACCTGGTTAATATTCATATCTGTCCTCTCATTCAAAAAAATAAAAATGGACATTTGCTGATTTAAAATAAAATCTCATCACAAATCAAAAGATTCACAAGTCTCAAACCAACACCTGTGGTCCACTGAATCAGAGATAGTCACTTTGTCTTATTACTGTTTTTTTTTTTCAATGTTACTTCTGCCAACTGAAACTCTCAAGTCTACAGATTTCTAAGACAGGTCAGAGAGATTTTTGAAATATTAGAGACTTGGAACTCAAAGTGCAAGGTTAAGCAACCATAAGGATATAACCACAGGTCTCAAATCATGCGTTCGATGAGACACTCTTGATTAACCCCCTTGGCCTTTTGCAGTGCTTCACATCCTGATCACACACTGTTTCAGGGAAGAGCTGACCATCAGCTCTTCATTTTCCAAAGAAATACATCCCTGCAGCCTTACTGATGCAGCAGAGAATTCCTTCTCTTCCCCAGTCCCTCAGCCCTGCTGCTGTGCCCCACCTCATGATCAGCATTCCCACAATGTCAAGGCAAGTTTGCAAGTTAGAGATGTTCACTGCCAATTTGTTACAACTGGGAGCCTCATGCACCACCAAGTTCCTACACTGATTCATTCCCGTTCTCATTCACAGCCACAATGCACTTTACAAGCAAATTACCACCACCTAGTGAAAATAAAGGTCCTGTTTTGGTAACAAGTAAGAATGCTTGAACTTTCTGTTTTGAATTCTTGAGGACAGAATTTCATTCATTTGACAAAATTATTCAGAAGTCTAAGAAACACAAAAGTGGGTTTTGTAAATTTTGGGCTAACTTGCCTATGACCTGAATGCATGCAACTAGCAAAATCAGTTTATTACCTTTATTTTTCCTCAGACCTTGACTCTAGCATAGAACAGTTAGCTCCTGCCACCTTGTGGGAATTCACAGATTTCCCTGAAAGTTTGTATCAGTAAGCTAGTGAGTTAAAACAAATAAACATTCAAGATTTACTTTCCTGGTGATTTATCCTGGTGAATGTTGAAATAAGAGAGAAATATTTATGGAGAGGGTATGCCATTTTGAATATTTTCTAGTTCATTATCCCTAGCATTGTTTATATAGTTGAATTGCTGTATTTCAGAGTCTTATGGAGGGTGTTTTAAATATTTAAATACCTGTCAAGAATCCTAAGTTTTGGAAGCTGATGTATCTAAGTTTAAAATAACACTATGATCAAATACTTGTCACCCCTAGTAAATTTCACATACTTGACACAGATTCTACACAGAAGTAATACAAATTTAGGCTAAGAATCTTTGCAGTCAGGTGCAGTTTTGTAACCAAATAATAATCTCAGTCTCATAAGGAATTATGTATATGTTTAACTTTTAATATGGTCATAACATGCCTAGTTCTCACAAAAGATCTGATTCCATGTGTTTACTTTTTAACTGTAATTTTGTATTTTACGTTTTTCCTCTCCTCATCCCCCTTCACTTCTATTATACGTGGCCAACTTAATGAATGAGTGAAGTTCCCCAAAGAAGAATAAGGCCATTGGAATGGAAAAACTTTATCACCACAGTAACACAGTAAAGATGCCTGAATCTTCCTCCTCGTGTCTTACATGTTATCTACTACCCCTCAGACAGGTAACTCATCACACCTACTTCATGGAGGGGGAAAAGACAAGAGCAGCAGCAATCAATGAGAAAGGATGAGGTCCTCTTTATTTAAGCAAAACCTCTGCTGCTTCAAATCTCAAAAATGAAAAAGCACAGAGGACTGCAGAGAATGTGACTCCATGAACCTGATCAACAGCCTCAATGAAACCGCTGCTTTCTATTCTTGGTGCTAAGTGATTTGTTACAGGTGCCCAGAAAGCAAGAACAGTTAGTGAGGAGCACTTCTTCCCACCTCAACATCCCACAACTGCTTCAGTGAACTTGCTGGAGATCTACCGCACTGCGTACTTGATGCCAACTGTATGAAACTTAACTCCTTGGAACTTCCTCCTGCTAAAGGAAAAACTGTCAGACTCAAAACAGGAACAAATCACCTCTAGTAAAGGCCCTAGTAGATCATAAATAAACTCAAGAACAACAATTACAGATCCCAGCTAAAGGAAATACATCGTGAATGTCTTTTTCAATCCATAAACAAATTGAATTTTTGCTCAAGACTGAAACAATGACAGTGTCAGGCTATGAATCAAGTCGGCACAGTGCATCTGAGGGACAGAAATTGTATGTTCTTAAATAAAAAGTTTCATGATCTCACAAGTTTCCCTGGTAACTTCACAAGGGGGGTTGTTTCTGACAGCCATCATATTCCCCACACACAACTCCTTATCACCACCTATATATTCATAAAGTCCTAACAGGCCACACAATTAACTTACAAGGCAAAGTTCAGGTATCCATGACAATCTCTGACCACACCTCAGCTCCAGTACTGAGAATCTCTCCCAGACTGAGGTGTGTCTGTGTCCTGACTGTCTGGAAGATACCAAAATACTCCTCAGAGTTGTCCTTACCCATCCCAATCTCCACTACAGGAAACCCACAAAGACAAACTAGCAGGGAGCTCTAGAAGAGAGTCATCAACCTGGATGTTCAGGGAATCAGAACTGTAAGGCACACTCTGCCTATCTCAACACAGCCAGCACCTTGCAAGGACAGGACATGCCAGGTACCACTATTTTCTTACCTCCCCCTAAGTATTAGGAATACACACACCTCCTTATCCAGAGCTATTTGGTTCAGACTTTTCCCTGCTACAGAGCACCTGTAATTGCAGACATGTATCTAAGGGCCACCTTCAGTCCTTGGCTACAGGACAAAAGAAATAGCATGCTCTAGCAACAGAATATATCAGATCCAATACCCACTGCAGGTCTCAGTAACACCATAAAGCACAAGAAGAAAATACTAGGATACTACATAAAATTCCCCTTTGATGCAAGTGAATCATATCTAGCCATATCCTCTTATTTTCATTTTGTTTCTCTACTAATCCTACATTCTGCAGTGTTACTAATCCAGCAGGAAGATACCTGAACTAACTTTCTGCTTGCCCACATGCCCATAGCAGTCTAACTGCAGTACCAGGGAGCCAAGCTAGGACCTTTTCTTCAGGATACTTTGAAACCACTGGAAGTACAAACACAGTTTTTATACTCTTAAGTAGACAACCCCTTCTTGGTAAGTGTAACGTCGTTGGACCTGAAAAAACACAACTCCCAAGGAGCAGCAGAATGAAAAATACCTGATGATTTTCAGTTCTCACTGTTGTCCACAACATTCCAAACACCAGCAGTCAAAACTGATCAGCATTAACTTTGCCTAAAGTTGTGAGTTCTTCAAGGAGACAAACATCTGGTCCAGGTCAAGCAAGTGTCATGACATGGTTTGAGCATGGTTCCCATCTGAAACCTACTCCCTAACTGCCAGGGTAAGATTTGTTTTACTTTTTCTCAGCATATTTATTTTTCTACAAAAACTTTATTTGACTTTTGTAAATTTCTATTGAGGGAACTTTCCAAGAAATTACACAAATTGATTATTGCATTCATGTATTAACTGTAGGAAGAAGTATTTAAAAACAAACAAAAACTCCAAACCAAAATAAACATTATTGGGCATTTACTCCTTCTGTTTTTTATTTTATCTATATCCTTATTGATCTCCTTTCACTGTCATCTGTTTAGCCTTACATTTCTAGGAGAAAAGAGGAAAGTTCTGAATGTCTTATTTCTTGAGAAACACCTCTAAAAAATCACTCAGGTTACAGAATTTACAAACTTCTGTATGTAACCAGCCATATCATATTTCCAAGCGAAACCTCCCTGCTTCATGAACCGGAATACACAATCAGATCCATCTTCACCATTGTTTCATTGATGCCAAGCCACAACAGCTTACCCAGAACTGTGCACGTGCCCAAGGATCTGTGCCAAAAAAGGCCCCGGAGCAGGATCAGGTCCCTGTAAGATTAGCTGCATGTAGGGCTTCAATCCTGCAACTGCAGTAGCTCAGGGAGACTGTGTGACAGGGGCATTGCAGGACTGGGCGCTAAAATAATCAAGTATATAAAGATCTTTGTCCTCTCCACAACTGAAGCACAATTCTTAAAAATGAACTGAACAAAAAACTTTTGTATTTGTGAAATAAAAATCAATTCTTTGGGTGACAAGCAGGACCAGTATTCTTCAGGCCAAGCTCCTTAAAAATCTATAGGTCATTTTCCCATTTTTTTGTTTTCTTGAGGTTTGTTCAGAATTTGGTTTTTGGTTGTTTTGTTCTTCCCTTAGGATACATATTTTTATTTTAGCAATTCTTTCTCATCTCCCTCAGATGAAAATCCTACAGGGCCCCTGTCTTAAAGATATAAGCCCAACACAGGAAAAATTCAGTCCAAAAGACGCAAGTTTGTCAGCTTTTAAAGAAGGGTCAGCAGATAGTGCTGGTTGGAACTGTAGAGCAAGGATAGGGGATAACTTCCTTAGGATCTACAGATTTTTACCAATTATCTTCTTAGCTTTCTATTATTTTATTTCACAGTACACCACACAGATGGGTGATTTGAAATCAGAAGGTGAACAAGATATTAAAGAGTTTTCAGTGAAATCAAGTTCTGGAATGCTCAAGACTGTGTACCAGAGAAAGTAGCACATGTTTAAAACCCTAGGTTGGCACAAAAAGTCCACAGTTCTGAACTGTACTAGCCTGAGAAATGAAAGCACAAGATCCATGGATTCTCAGTCTAATCTGCTTTGAAAGATAGTCATTAGGCTTCCTCGTTACTGATCTAGTACAAAACTACATGTTCAAACTTGGGACCTGAACTACAAAGTACCCCACAAAACCCCACACTGCCACAATGCCAACCTCCTTCCAGGCCAAGCTCTTACAGTAAGAAGCTCTAGATAGAGAGCTGAACTGAACACACTGAAATACACAGGTACAGACCAAGACTGACTTACAAAGTCCTTCTGAGCAACAGGACTTTTTATCTTGTTCTTGGAACAAGCATAAAAATGTTTCTATCACCTTCACACATCTCAGGCCACAAATAAAACATGCCTGTGCATCCTTGCAAAAGTCACTTTCAGAGAACTAGGAAGAACAGAGGGCAATATTCACACAGCATCGAGTTAAGAAGAGACTCTGGGTTGGAAGAACAAAACCCCAGGCCCAAAAGCTCTGACCTGCAAGGTTATTTTTCCATCATGCAGCACGAGCTCTTAAATGTAGATGAAGAATTCTGAGTTGAACCTCGATGTTAACACACTTCACAAGTATGTAAGTTCACAACTACTTAACCAGTAAGCCTGAAGTCAAAAGACAACAATTCATCATCGTTTTTTTTTTACCTACCAATATGGAGAAAGTAATGTGCACATACACACAGCAGACGCTTTAGTAACAAAGAGGTAGCTGGTATAGTACGTTTAACAGTCATGTAGAAACTGCCAGGAAGTTCACAAATTCTGTACTTTATTCTGCCATCAGTCATCTGGTCTTACCTGAACATCCCTGGGTCTACTCTGCAATCTGCAAAACGGGGGCAGGTAGCACTGGTTCTGAAATATTTGTAAAATGTAGTTAGTTGATGCCTGTAAAAGTACACAACAGAACAGCAAAGTGTTATTACACCCTAACAATAGGCTGTTTAACAAAATATCTAACATATAAATGACAACAACACCTGTGTTCTACAGTACACACAAAGACTTTGTTTATGTATCTGTTTAGAAAGTGAATTGTTTTGACTCCATTAGAACGAAATTCTAATAGTCAATCTGAAGTCCACCTCTCCAGAGAAGGAAGTAGGCATCTTTTTCTATATCTTCATAAACAAACAAAACAGTATAAAATTTTCCCCAAGTATTACATCATCACTACAATTAATGTAACTGCCACTTTACCCTATAATAGGGTCAACCCATGGTAAAAAACAAACAAACAAAAAAACAAAAAACCACAAATAATCTGGACAACTTTTCTCAACTTTCTGCCCTGCTACTCACTACTAAATTTTTCTTTCAGACTGCACAACACTTTACAAAGAAAGAAGCCATCACTATCCCAAGTTTGCAAATGAAGAAACAGAGAAAGAAACAGGCAGCAATCTACCCAAGTGCATGAAGCAAGTTAATGGCAAAAACTTCAGCACTAGCCAGTGGGTTTGTTTTTTTTACCCTGTTCCATATGGTACAATTTTCACCTTTTGCCAAAATCCTTGAAGGAAGCACTAACCTTTCATTTGGTCGTTAAAATATAAGTGCAGAGTTGGAATTATTTTCCCTCATTCCTCTGAATATATTTGAGCCTAAATGGTAAATTGTACTAGATAGAGCATTGTGTGTGCCCCAGGTCATTTTTCAAGAATTTCACTCCTTGCACCATTAAAGTATAATTTTTTTGCACTATTCTATGAATTTGTCTACCTTAGAAAATAGTCTTGCTTCAGCTGTACTAGAAGACAGTTGGATCAAGTACTACAGCACCAGGACACAAGTCTATACACAGCAAGTGATTTTTTTTTTGTGTGTGCACTTCACTTTTACTCCAATTATAACAGCATACCTCGAAAGGCTAAAAAGTAAACTAACCTAAATGCACACACGTCTTTGTGAAAAGGATTTTAATGCTTTATTTGGTCTCCACAGTTGAAAAGGTTGTAGTGGCACACTGTACCTTTACTCTAAGGTAACCACACACTTTCAGGTACATTTGTAAAACAGGAAAATTCACACCAATCACTAGTGTCATTATACTGGTAAAGTACAGATGATCCTTCAAGAAACCTCAATGAGATTCATGAAGTCAGAATTTTTTTCCACTGAAGTCTAAAGCAAATTTCCTACTGAATTGAGCATGCCAGTGATTAGACCTAATGGGGCACAGCTCCCAGGAAGACAGCAGCTCTTCTCTGGATGGGAGGTGGGGGAATCACATACATGGTTAACTGCCCCCTTCACTTTTGGGTGGGTGGGAGAAGCCATACTTGGGGAAGTGATGAAATCTGTTTTGCAGACAGTGCACAGTATCTATGCTTTGCAAAGGACATTCCCCTGCAGTTTATCTTATGTACAAATTCAGAGTGCTCAGGCTAAGACAGGGCACCTGCCTTCCCACTCCCTCTATGCATGGCTAGAACTGCCAGGAGAGCAGACTGCTTAGCAGAAACATTAGTTTGGTTCAGCACTAGCAGAAATGCTTCTGGTTGTGATGATCCAATTTTTTAAGTTCCTAAGTATAATACTATTCGAAAAAAAGAGACCACCCATCATCTAAACATGGACTGTTGGTGGATTATTTCACTGAGTTGATCCATCTAACTCTTTAAAGAAAAGAAAGAAAATGAGTTTTATTTGCAGCGATGGGACACCACCACCAACTCCCCCAAACAAACAAACAAAAAAAAAAAAAGAAAGAAAAAGAAAGAGTGAGGGACATTCTTCCAATCAAGTGTAACTCATGCAGTTACAGCAACATTTTAAACACACACTGCTTCTAGCTGGTTTTGCCACAATCCCTGTGACTAACGCAGCCAAATTCTGTTCAGCAGCCTCAGTGGAATTGCACAAGCTTTTATCAACTCTGATTTCAGACCAAAATGAATTTTACATCCAGATCTTTTAGCTTGACCAGTAGCCCATTTCAATGTAACCTAGCAGGAAAACACTGCTTAGCACATGCTAAGTAACAGGTTTCTCTGAGATCTCAGACAGAACACCATCAAAGATATGAATTCTCCAGAGAAAATCTTGGCTCAAATACTTATTTTCTGAAAGGAAAGAAAGTCTCAACATTTCACATGTCTAAGAGGGAGTGTGTGTGTGTGGGGGGGGGAAAGCAGCAAATTAGAACAAGAATAATTCAATCCTATGGAAATGCAGTAACTATAACACTCTGTTGCATTATAAAATCATAAAATGGTTTAGGTTGGAAGGGACCTAAAAGATCACCTAGTTCCAGCCTCCAGGTGTCTTTGCCATGGGCAGGGATGTCTTTCACTAGACCAGGTTGCTCAAAGCCCCATCCAATCAGGCCCTGAACACTTCCAGGGATGGGACAATCACAACGTGCAGTTACCATCACAGTAAAGAATTTCTTCCTAATATCTAATCTAAACCTACTTTCTTTCAGTTTGAACCCATTTCCTCTCGTCCCATCACTACATGCCCTTGTAAAAAGTCCCTCTCCAGCTCTCCTGCAGGCCCCCTGAAGTACTGAAAAGCTGCTGTAAATTCTTCCTGGAGCAGTCTCTTCTCTGGGCTAAACAATCCCAACTCTCTCAGTCTGTCCTGATAGGAGAGATGCTCCAGCCCTCTGATCAACTTCCCGGCCCTCCTCTGGACTCGCTCCAACAGGTCCATGTCCTTCTTATTTTGGGGACCCCAGAGCTGGATGCAGTACTCCAGGTGTGGTGTCACAAGAGCACAGCAGAGGGGGAGAAGTAAAGCATTCTGTTTAAACACGTTAAACAAGAGCTGATTGTTTTAGGGCAGCTAAAAACATGAATGCTTCAGCAATAAACAGCTTCTATCCAAAAAGTTGCCTAAATATGTGACTACTATATTTTCTTACTGATCTTGTACCAAATGTACACAAAAATGAAAATTATGACCCTTTCAGGTTAAGTGATTCATCTTACATTGGCTTGTTCTCTTAAGAGTAGGTAGTACTCAGTAATCTTCCAATTTCAATTTTTAAGGAAGGTTTTCTTTTCATTCTTTATAAAAATCGACTGTTTTAAACATTTGGGACCTGCAATAGCCTTTGCTTCTATTTTCTTCTAATTTCTATGTAGCTTTCTAATCTTATCTTTATATATTTAGTTATACAAGACCTCAGTAACTGCTGAAACTTTATGTAGTGAATACCCTACACTTTGATACAAAAGAATACGGAAAAACAAGACAAAGACAGGATCATGAAACCTATGTCTGCCCCACAGAGAGGCCATAAAACCACTTCTTGAAGTGTGTAACTCCTCCTTTGGCGGGCAGCGGGCAAAATAGCAATATATGAGTAGCTTGTATAACTGTGTCACCAGGCCTCAGACACACTACACATTTCTGAGCACAACCCTTCTACTACCTGAGGTCTAACTCTGCATTCCTTACTGGTCACAGAAACTGCTACACAGTTCCCCTGCTGCAGAAAACCCGCTTGGAGCTGCAGAGTCAATACATGTTATCAAGCTCTTTGACTGCTCAGATGCTATTAAATATTTTGGTAGGGTGGGGGTTAGAATTCTTTACTCATGTCAGCCCACAGACTTGCTATGGCATATTTACCAATTTATTTTTTTTAAAATTTATTTTTTTTTCCCATCTAATACCTTAGTAATACATGAATCATCTAGTAACAACTTGGTTTCACTTTTCGGTTTCTGGTCACCAGTACTGCTAGATTCCTCCCTGGATGTTGTAAAGTATACTCACTCTCACGTACTGAGAGCGCAAATTAAAGTCACAATCACACACATTTAGTCTAAAGGAAAGCTTGCAACAGCAATTTTAAAATAACCAGGTTTTTTAATATTAAGTACATATCTGTGTAAACAGACAGGTATCTGTTCATCTTAACATCCTTTACATCCATATATGTTTTAGAAGCTACAGAGGTGTCTAGCTCCCACAAAAAAAGGTTAACATGGCCACAGTGTTACCTAGTGAGCTACTCTGCATTCCTTTATGGTGGAAGATACTGCCCAAGGCTTCTGCTATTACAGACAGAAACTCTGGATAATAGATAATGAAGTAATCTAAAAATATATATTCAGGTTCACAGAAATAGATATAGTTACAAGCAAACTCCTTCTGAACAAAGAAATCATATTAAATTTCAGATGTTATTGTTGCTAAATGTATTTTAATAAAAATACCTAATTGCAATTTGCCTTTAAATTATTACAAACCAATGTTAAATTCTACTTTAATATTACATAACTCAATTTATATTAAATTAAAATAAATTGCAAATGTTTGATGTCAAAACTGTAAACAAAGCTCAAATACTCAACAGGTAAGTCTTCAGCGAGGTACTAAGAACAAGTATTAGGTTTAGAACTAAGTTACCTGAAAGTAGCACCGTTCACTGCCCTTGCAGAGTCTTTGCTCCATTAAGTCACTTAGTGGTGTTTGCTGTAAAGTTGAGAAACTAAGTGGGAATTGAAAAAGCAAGATCATTTGTTTTCCTTCTCATCTGAGAAAACAAAGCAGAGAAGTTTGAATTCTACTAGCTCTAAAAGTTTGCATTCGGTTAAGCAGAATGGGTTACCATATTAAGGATTATACTTTACTGATATTCTAAGTGTAAATTCTATTTGCATTTACTTGTGTGTACGTGTGTGTTTGTGCATGAGTGTGGCTTTAATAAATATGACATTTTTAAAAACCACAATTAAAAAAAAAAGGCATCATTTGTCATGTCCTAAATAAAAACTTTAACAGTCACAATCTAAACCAATGCATGTAAGTCCTGTAATCACTTAGTAAGTGTGCAGGCATATAGTGCATGCTCTGAACTAACAAAAAAGTAGTGCCAAATTTAGTGTAAAGGCTATATTTAGCAACACATTTTAACGGCTGTCTACCAATAGAGATTGCTTCTGAAAAAAACAAACAAAAATACCAAAGCAAAATGAGATTACAAGCATCAATTTAAACCAAGTGTTTATTGACCAAAATCATGATTTAAATCAGTTCAGTAGGTATAACTGGAATGTCAAGGCAGCAGACACACTAGTGAACATACAGAGGGGCTCACAAGGGCCAGGAATATGAGGCATAAAACCCTCCCTCCTTCCAGTGTGCCTGCCCCCACGCTATCCTTCAGCCCTGCTCAATCTCTGCAAAGCCTGTTAGTGCTCCACAAAACACCATCCCCCACTCACAAAGATTTTTTTTTTTTCCCTGTAGGATCCTTGAATAAGAGAACACATACTGTCCTCGCTGAAGGACCTGAACTGTGCCCTTCTCTCCTGTAACCCACTGCATGGGGATGTCTGTGATGACAGACTCACCTCCCGTTTTGAGTTCTCTCTTTCTGCAAAGAATAACAGTAAACTTCAAATGCAGCCTTGTGGGTCCATCCAGGAGAGCAAAACAGCACACAGAAACTAGATCACTTGTAGTGAGAAACAGCAGACAATTCTTACACAAAACACAGTATCTGGCCAGTTTTCTCAGGTGCTTCCCTCCTCACACTCCAGCATCCTCTCACTCACTTTGGCCCCGTCACCTCACAGCACAGCAAAACAGAAAGCTCGACAGGGACATCCTCGAGAGTCCACTTCACTATATAAATAAATAATCCGCTTCCTCTAGACGTGTCTCTCAGGAGGGCAGGATCTTCCTCTGCTGATTAAAAACCAGGAAGACTTTGCAGGCACACAGGCCCAAAGCTTTGTTTGGAGCTCCCACCTAAACAATAGGCCAACCCCGAGTAAGGGTGAACTAAGCGGACATTTCAAAACCTGCAACTGAGTATCCAGATCCATTCAACTGCTTCCTCCAAAGGAAACTGATGGACCAAAGTGTGGGGAGGGCCATCACAGTGCAAGATTTTGCTGAGGTCACTTTTACCCACAGACTTTATGCTGCCTTGGTACACAGAGCTGAGGGGAGGCAGATGAGCACAAGCAAGCACACACAAGAGATACAAGGAAAATACTGATTTACTACCAAGGGAAACACTTAAAAGATTATTTTACACAGACACACACACATAGGCTATTCTCTCTCATATTGATGGGAATATCTTTCTCATAGTAATGGGAAATGGACACATTCAACCATTACACTTAGCTATGTGTAATCTACTTCCCTTATTTAAGATTTTCTATACTAAGAAATAAAGTTAAAAACTTCCTTCCCTTGCTGTACTTCTGACACTCATGCTTTTTATTTAGTCGAACAGTTTTTAAAGAATGGCACTGGAGCTTCTGCTTACTCTTTCAAGAGTGGAACACAATGTTAATCAATACAACGGAGGAAGTAAATTGTGAATAATTGCTTGCATTAATATATTTGCTACCAGTTTTGCCATTCTTCATTTTGCAGACACCAAATTTCTCTCTATAAACACCTCTGTTTCTCCAAAAGCAGCTGGAAATTAATTATGCTATTTTTATTTTCTTATTAATTCATATGCTATAGTTCTGTAATCAGTGCTGGATCATGCTGCAATTTTGTGTACTTGTTTCAAAATACATTATGAGCACTTGATGACTGATGTTTAACACAATGTACGAAAGAGAATCTCAAACAAATTAGAGGGAAGAAATACAAATAAAGACACTTCACTTAAATATGGAAAAGAATCACCCACATATTCAGATAAGAGGTAAACCCTGAAACTAACAACTTTGTGGCACGGAACATTTACTGATTAGAGCTGGACCAGGCAAGAAAGTTTACACTATTTAAGATGATATTTGGATATAAAGAAACCTTTTGCAAAGAGGAAGAACATCTAAAGCCAGACAATGAAGTGGAGGTGAAAATGTTACCTCTTTCAAAATCTATCATCTCTGACTACTGATTTGCAGTACATGAGGATGCTCTCCTTTCCTACCCAGATAACCAAACTGGGAAGCAAACATACTCAAACAAAATGGCTTATCATCCACCAAATGGCATTCTCACACTTCATGCTCTTCCATCCTCTTCACAATTATGTGAACTCTGCATGTTTCAGCAATCTCTTTCTCTCTATTCCCAGCTCTTCCTACATTGCTCATCATCAGGTCAGGGACAGCATATAAGCTTGTGTGTTGATCGCAGAGTACAACAGGTGCCTGACCCTGGTAGGACTATCTGAACATCAATAATTAAGAATAATGTGAAATCTGCAGCTTTCCTGAGGAATTACAGACCATCAGGAACTCCAGGCAGCAGACCTGCAAAGGGGTGCACATTGCTGATGCAGCTCTGGTCCTGGCTTTTTGTTCAGGAATCCAGTTGCATAGTTCTAATTGCAGGATTGAGCTCTTCAGATGTTAGGACAAGACAAACTGATGTTCCTGTACTTCCCCATACAGTTTTAGGAAAAAAAAAAAAAAAAAGGCATGATGTTGCTAACTGCAGTTAAATGTAGACATGATGTGGCTCAAAGACCACTGGTGGAAAGTAAACCAAAACATGGCCAACCACAAAAATGCCTTTTTCATCAACCTGACAAAAAAGAGCAACTTCCTTCCAACTTCCACAGACAAATTTTAATGCAGAACATCCTAGCATTTCAGCTCCACTGACTTTCACGGAGTTACTTCACACTGAAGAAGATAAAATGAGGTAGAATTCAAGTCCTCCCTCACTCCTACCATTTTCACTCCCTGTTTTCTTTATCCAGCTTCATCTCCAAATTTTTCAAGATGTCTCTCTCCTAAATACTGCTTTGACAACCACAGAAAAATGCATTCTCTCACATGCAGAAACAAAAAAACTAGGATTATTTGCTTCATAGAAGAATGCACAGGCTGCAGAGGGAAGACATACTATGCTACTGCAAGAGATATAATCCTAACTGTTATCATGTGACATGCCTTCCCCACTGCCATTGCTGGATAACTCTTGATTGTGCAGGACAGGGATACAAATGAAAAAACAAAGAGACAACTTCTGACGTGGCATAAGCTTAAAAGTCCTTTCGTAGCCAGCAGAAAAAAACATACGGGGGAAAGAACTGAAAGGTAATTGTTGAAAGCCACCAACCCAACAGCAGTAAAGTACTGCCTGACACTCAGGAGGACAGTGTAGTCACTAATCCTCGACCCAGCTCACCAGAGGCCCAAGACCAGGTTTAAGTCTTCCTTGAATCCTGCAACAGGCCAGCTCAGTCCCCATTAACAATACTAAGGGGAAGGCCTTTAATGTGTGCATGCAACCCTGCCATGGGGAACTCTGGGTTTCAGAAGTGCAGGATAAAGCCCCTCCTGAGAGCATGGATAGCAGAAACCTTCCTGTTGCTACACCTCCATAAGAGGAGAGGGACCCCACAGCCGGGAACGCAGTACGTGTGGTTTCACAACATCTCAAAGCAGAATCCTCAACAGTTTGCTACATGCATATTGCCTTTCAGAAAGAAAAAGCAATAAATAAATAATAAAAACCCCCAAGCAGAACACACCAAGCAGGCAGAGGCAAGACACCTTCCCACTTCCCCTCAGAAAGGGGAGGCACAGGCAGGACTTGATAAGCTTCTTGTCAAGAGAGCTTCCACTTGCATTAAGTTCCATAGATCCCATGTTGTGCAAGTCCACTGAATTATTTTTATCTTTGCTGAATGAGGCTCTGCAACATTAAGGGTCAATAAAATGCTGCTTCTTATTTTCAGAATTTGCTACACTTTATAAAATCTCTAACACAGAAACACCCACATGGAAGATTTCTGACAATAAAAATTCTATGCTTCCTAAGCAACTGATTTTCTTAGTGTAGTCTCATAAAATCCTGTTAACTTTCCTTCCCCTCGCTAAAAATTGAAATTTTGTTGTACTAGCTTCCTTTGTGCTCAGATA
This sequence comes from Myiozetetes cayanensis, assembly GCF_022539395.1. Lineage (NCBI taxonomy): Eukaryota > Metazoa > Chordata > Aves > Passeriformes > Tyrannidae > Myiozetetes > Myiozetetes cayanensis. The sequence continues at coordinate 17,481,215 of NW_026087742.1, forward strand.
TGCCTGAAGCTAGCTTATTTTCACATGCTGAATTGTCCATGCTCACAAGGACTTGCTATTACATTATGCATTTGTGTGCTATAAAGGAAAAGGCACCAACACTGGAAAGCGTCAAAACCATGCTTTTCCTCTTTGTCAATTCATCTTTTATGCAATTAATTTATAAATATTAAAAATAAAATGCTGCTACAATTGTGAGAATACTACAATTCAGTCTACACTCAGACATTAGGTAAAGTACGCTTTACTCCTCAAATACAACTCTGATTTTTACATCAAAATTTTATTTTCAGTAACAAGACACCAGTGAACAGCAAATCTGAAAATCTTGCACGTTTACTGCAGTAAAAGTTCAATAAGTAAGTTACCCTATTTGTCACAACACTGCCAGAGTGCCAAAGTAGCTGCTTCTGTCAATTCTATGTTTCATAAGAAAATTAGTTGATTTCACACTAAATTATGAATACAAAAAATAATTTAATTGTGAAGAGCTATTTCACCTGAATCATATTTTGAGAATTTTGCAATGAAAAACCATTATCTTCCTCTTGCCAACTTCACAAAGTAAGTTAGTCTTAAATAAGTGTAAGAGTAATAAATAGTGCAATGAACACAGCAGCTTAAATACCATGTTTACTGGCAAAAACTCCTAAGTAAGCTCTCCTCCTACTTTAGACTCTCCTGTCAATAAATATAACTAAGTTGCAAGTCAGTAACTTCATACTATTCTGAAGGTGGGATTTTGTTTTTTTAAAGCAGCTTTATGAATCAAAGTTGAATATTAGCAAAATACGCCCAACTGGCACAGAACTGAACAAGGCTATTCACATCTCAAGACAGGCCATTTACCAGGAAAGCTTCAGAGCAGCAGCATACACCAAGGGGAAGGACACAAAACTAGGAAGTCAGATGTGGATTTTATTCCATTCCCTGCTAATGCTAACCAGCTAAGTGACTGCAGGCAAGCCTACGCTCTTTCACAGCTTTGTATCTGATGCCTAAAACAGGGACAAAAATGATTGTTCCTGGTTTTGAGGTGTGTGATTACAGTACGGCTTATGTACTTCGCCAGACAAGACAGAAAGCACATGAATAAGACAATGCCTAGAACTGCCAATTATTAATAACATCATTATAATTGAGAGAATAGCATGTGCTTTTTTCTCTTTCAAGCAATGCAATCCAACAGCAGCCCACCAAGCCATTCTTAAAGTTGAAGTAATCCTTACGCTGGTTCAGGCTTTATCCCTTCTGAAACTATCAAGAAGGGGGACAGCAGGAGTCTTTAGCTAAATTCACATGGTCCACTAATACCACCCTCATCCCATTGCTCTCAGATAGAAACACTGTATCATCACTGATCTTGAAAAAATAAAAACAAAATAATAAAATGAAAGTAAGCCCTAATAATCTTCTGACATAAAACAGGATGAAAAAGCTTCTGGCAGTGATACCCCAGGAAAGGGGGAAACATGGTAGAAGGAAAAGAAATAAACTTAATATTACAGAAGTCAGAATGTCGACCTTTTCCTATTTCTTCTCAGGAATATTTTGAAATACATTTCAGTCCAGTTTTATAGGCTTCTAAGTAATAAAGAAAACATAAATTAAGTTTACAGTAAGGTAAAACAGTAACTGTACTGCTTTAAAACAAACTTAATTCACTCACTCAAGAAAACTGTCCCAATATATAGGCACCATATGATCTAATGATACAGGGAAGTACCATTAGTCTCTGTTTGCAGGTGGCAAAGGGACATCTGGCTGTGCTTATAAGAGTAAAGACCCTGGAAGCCACCAGCAGGCCACAGCAGTGCTGCTGACTCCACCAGCAGCTGCAGCAGGCCACCCCCACGACAGGGCACAGAAAGTCCAACTTGGGTCCAAAATTTGGTAAGCGGCCTCTGGTTTTGACTACATCACTTGCCAGAACTCAGAGACAGCCTGTGACACACTCAAAATTAAAACCAAAATTTCGGTTCAGTTCCAATTTTAATTTACAGTACCTTCCACTAACAAGGAACAGCCTTCAGATAAAAAGGGAGGCCTGAAAGCCACGTACCGTTGAAAGAGAGGCAGTGTCTCACCTCGCAGGTGCCCAAATTTCACTGCAGGTGCACTTACAACCTTCACATCACAGCAGAGCCTTGCACACCACAGGTCTCGTCTACCTTACTGGCACCTTTCCCACCAACACATGTGGTGGAAGAGTAACTCTCCCCAGCTCACTTGGTGAAAATTTCCTCTCCTCAAACCACTCTCCTCCCAGGCCTACGCCAGAAGACTGCCCTGCCTCACACCATGTTGACTGAGCTGCAGAGACACTGCGCATCCTCAGCCCGCAGACCACGAGTGGCAGCAACCTGGAAAAACTTTAAGCTCTGAATGCGAGCAATTGTATCAGTGAATTTAACAAGACTTGTCATCTGCTTAAAGATATTCACATGCTTACAGGATCACAAGCTACGGAACCACTAATTTACGAACAAAGTGTATTAAGATCATTCTGGATGAACAGGAAAAACGTTAGCTAGAAAATAATTGCACGATTACCTCTGATATTTTATGTAGAAAACTGACATTTAATATCTTTAATTATTCACACAACAGCTATGAAAGAGAAAGGTTTTCTTCCTTGAACGGGAAAATAAACATGGTCAAATTCCTCTCCATCCTCACCACTCCTACACTCCTTTCCTAAATAAACCTCCTGCTGAAGCCAATGGAAGTTTCGCAGGCAAAGAGCTTACAGCAAGCAGTGCCCAAAAACTCCAAAGCATCGAAGACAAGCTTCTTAAATGTTCTGAGTTTACCTCAACACGGAAACCAGTCACATTTCTGATAAATTATGTGTCCGCTTGACATGGTTTATCAGCTTGCTGTGCCAAGAGGGACAGTAGTATGCAATGAACTTTTGAGACCATGGGCCAATTTTTGAAGCATTCACAAGGCCACTTCTAAGCAGCTTCGCCTTCCAGCCTGTGATACACCACCACTGCACTGGCATTTGTTAAGCAAGACCAGAACTCAGGTGTCTCTCCTGAACATCAAGACTGAATTACTAAAATCCATTCATGAACAGTTACTTTAGTGAGAACTGTATAATAAAAGAAATCTTCCCTTTTACCAAAATAAAAGCTCCCTAACGTAAATGGAGGTTTCTAGTCATAGACAAATCTAATGAAATCTCTGCTCTCACCTTCACTAAGCACATTATTTTTATTGCCTTTTTTAAGCTATGAGGAAATGTATTTTTCTTCCTCTAAAGTTTCTACTATGTCTTTTTCGTCAAAAAGATACCCTATCCTTCTTTTCTTTTATCAAGCGAGTTCAACATCAGGCAAGAATTACATGTAGCATTATGCACAAATTCAAGGTCCACTCCTCTTACAGCATGGAAAGATTATGATCACCACTTCACTTTCAGGATCAACATTCCATGCATCCAAAAGACTTCATCACATAAAACTAAAATGAGATAATGGCTGAAGAAGCTACCTGAAGCACGGTCCGTGAGCTACTCTCGTTCAGTACCCTTTACTATTACTCCAAAAAATGAAAGAGTCCTTAGCGCTCACAGCACTCTGACTCTTACCTAAAAATACAGAAAATTAAGTTCAGAAATCAGTACATTTGTATTCAGTCCTGAACAACATTTTGAAGCCTATCTGCCAGTTTTTGAATTTCCAAATGCGTTTTTACTTGGAAAAAATTGTTGCACCAATTACTCTACACAGAACACAATCCTTGTCAGTAATGCTCTAAAACCAAAAGCAATATTCTCCCATACAACTAGTCTGTCAAAGAATTTCAGTAACTGAATTTGATGTTTATACTCTTAAACCTACACATACCAACCTCACTGCACACAAAATCTGTATGCCTGAAATTTGGGTGTAAATCTGCAGGAACTGGAGAACTGCAGAATCCTCCCTTCAAACCAACTTCCCATTGTGGTTATCCCAGCCTTAGGACTAGCTTTGTGGTCATAATATCAGACCAGAACAGCTGCTACCAACAGCCCCCTTCAAGTCAGCACGTTTGGGACCATCACTTATCCTATGTCTGCTATACACTGCCTGGAAAAGGTCAAGAGTATGTTATTAATCATTTGCATTTATGAGCAGTAAGCTTACCCCAAATACATGTCTTGTCTTGTTTTTAACTATGTACACAACAGTACCAAAAAGAAATGCTACCTCCCACTTCCCCATTTTGGACCAAATGCAGTTCAGTGCCACCATGGAAGATCATATGAGAAATGCTCCAGATGCCACTCATTTTATGTCATCTATGAATGTGACCCCAAAAATTTAGAATCTCTTTTTAAACTTCTACTTCAGCTTAAAAAGTGTCAAACCTTTCAAATGGTGTCAAAACTTTTCCCAGAATACAGACAAAAAAAAAAGTTGTTGTCTACCTGAAAGCTTAGGAATACTAGTAAGTTAGTTACTAAGATTCATCTTTCAAATTGATTGGTACCTGCATTAATCAATGCCAAAAGAAAAAACACTAACACAGAGAGAGCATGGAAGGAATTCTAATTAGCTCTCAGTTTATGTGTTAAAACTGAACCAACTCCTGTTGCAGTAGCATTAGAGTTCCGCTAAACTTCTCACTGATTCTTGACCTCCAGAGTTTTCTAATTACCTATCCTGTTTATATTTTGGTACTTTTCTACCACTGAATTTTAAAAGGACTTTACATGTTCATGAAATTTTCAATCTGTGTGTTGCACTTGACATATTCTAACGTTACTCTGGTTTCAAACTTTTGCCCTAAGTCAATCAGCTATCTTTACGAAACAAAGTTTAAGGGCAAAAAAAAAAAGAGAAGGAAAAAAAGAAGTGAAGAGAGCTCTGAATATGCACAGCCTTTTAATTCCCCGGTTATTTGGATGCACCCCTACATATAAACTTTGTTATCTAGCAGCTGCTATGAGCACCCAGAGAAGATGTGTTTTCTGAGGCACTAAAACCTGAAAAAGCATCTTCCACACAAAAAGTGGCAGCATGAGGACCTCTATCTTGTCAACAACAATAGAGTTCTTTTTCCATGTGTACAGTTTACATACTTACCCAGGAAGGCAAATGGAAATTACAGACAGACGAAGATGAAGCTGTCCCAAAGCCTTTGTCATGTGATAGTGACCTATAAAGTATCAAATAAAGGCACATCATCAGCACATCATGATTTTACAATATTGTAACTCACCACAACGTCAACAAGAGGAAAGATCCCAAAACTTGAAACTTGCTTCCTCCTCACCCCCAACCCCAGCTAAGTTTTCAATAAAACAAGATGACAGTCGCAGGGATCGGTAAGGAGCAAGGAAAAGATGCATCGTGTCTTTAAAGGGCATTAGGAGTGGGCAAATGGAGCAAATTATCTGAGTGTGCATCAGCAGGGTGGGTTATTTTTCCTCTGCCTCTCGCACACATGGATGCACGTTTATGCGCACACACAGACACATATACGTACACACAGGGATGCATCACGTAATCATTTACATGCACACACAGAGATACTCGCACGTATTATCAAAATAAAAGGCAGAAAGTTGACCATCATCTGCAAGGAGGCATACATAACAATGAACCCCGGGAACTTACACAAGTGAGCGATCAATCCCCGCGCGTGGATAAGCCAAACAACGCAAAAATTAACAACAAGAATAAGCCGCCAGACCGCAGGTACGAGATCCACCCGCGGAGACAGACAGACAGACGAGAGGGACGGACGGCAGGCTGCGAGGCTGGAGCACAGTTCCAGGTAAAGCCCGTTCCCCCCCGGCAGAGCCCAGCGGAGCCGCCCGGGGAGCCGCGGCCGCCCCTCGGCCACCGCAGCCCGCGGGGACAGACCCCCGGCCAACGCGGGGGGAGCAGCGCTCGCAGCCGCCGCCCGCCCGCCGCCCACCCCGCCCGTGCAAAGTGTAGGGCCACCGGAATCCGGGCTCCGGGGTGGGGTGGAAAGAAAAGGTATTAAATATGGAGAAAGACCGCCGTGACCCAGGGTTTTCCCGTCTCCCCCCCGCGCCCCCCGCCCCCGGTCACCATCAAGTTTGCATCCTAGTTACAAAATGTCGATCTTGAAGGCTGACAAGACACAGGGAGAGGGGGAGAGAGCGAGGGAGAGAGAGTGAGTGAGAGAGAGAGAGAGAGAGAGAGAAGAGAGAGTCCATCTTGCTTTGAGGGGGGAGGAGAGGAGCAATAATGCAGCGCATAAATCTCACCCTCCCAGGGGAAAAGTCTCCACAACACCTTTGGGGGCGGGCGGGTGCGCAGGGAAGGGGCGGCGGCGCGGGGAGGGGGCGCGGGGGGCTCCCCGGCCCTCCCAGCTGCCCTCCCCGGCGGGCTCCGGCGAGGCAGGCTGGCAGCAAACACCTCCCTGCTGCTCCCCTCCTCCTCCCCGCGGGCCCGGGCGATGATCCCGCTGCTGCCGCCGCCGCTGCCACCGGGGAGGAGGTGCCGCCGCCGAGAGAGCCACATGGAGACCGGCACCCCGTCCCTGCCCCGGCGGCCGAGCCGGGCCCCTCCGCCGCCCCGCCGGGCTGCGGGACTTGGACGTGTCACCAGCAGGACGGGCAATGGTTTCGGCGCCCCAGGCCCGAGTGACCACCGCCGGCCTGGCGGCGCCCCGGCCTCCCCGCACACACTCACCTCCGCAGAAAACTTTTAACCGCGGGCCTCCCCCGGAAAAAGTGGCGAATCCGCCCCGCACACGGTTAAAGCCCCGCGGCCCCCCGGCTCGGCTGGCGGCGAGCGGGGGAGACCCGGGCACGGTCCTTCCCCGCCCCGGCGGGGAGGGAGGGAGGAGGCAGCAGGCAGGGAGGGAGGGGGCGGGCAGCCGCCTGCCGGTGCCTCTCGCCCCGCCGCCGTGCATGTCGCCTCGGCGGTTCTCGCATCGCTTCGTTTTACCTTCCTCATTCAGCGGCAGCAGCGGGCTGCCACCGATATTCCTAACGCAAACCTGCTGCCGTGCGACGCCCGGGATTAACGCGACTGCCTCCTTTCCCCTGCCTCCAACCCTTCCTTCCTCCTCCTCCTCCTCCTCCTCCTCGCAAACCCACACTGGATCGGCTCTCCTCACAGCCATGCAAGTTTCATACATTGCAAATAAACCCGAGAGGAGGAAGAGCGAAGCGGCTGGCGGGGAGCGGGGGGGGGAGGAGGAGGAGGAGGAGGGCTGCTTTCTGTAATTTACCAGCGACCCGATCTCGCAGCAGCAAATAACAGCCGAGCACCCATCCGGCTCCCGGCGGCCGTCAGAGCCCCTACCGAGGCGGCCGCCCCCTCCCCAGGGTGCCCCTCGCCAAGTTTTCTGTCATCGCGACCACCCAATGTCACAACTTACCTTCAGAAATAGGACTTCGCGCGGCCGAGGCCTGCCGCCGCCTCCCCCCGGCCCCCGCCCGCCTCCCTCCCTCCCTTTCTCCCTCTCCACCTTAAACTTATTGACACAACATAATCCCGCATCCACGCGAAACTCCGGCAGGGCCGCCCGCCCGCCCCCGCTGCCCACCGGGGCCGCCGCCGCCCCGGGTGCATCGCCGATGACTACCGGAAAACGCACAGCCCAACTCTCCGGCCGAGCCCGGCGGCCGCTGTTGTTGTCGGGGTCGGCGCCGGGGTTTTTCCTCCCGCTCCCCGTGCGGCCGCCGGATCAGCTTCTCCCCCGTCTCCGGTTTTATATCCCCCACCGCCCTTTCTGCCGGCGGCGGCGCGGAGCCCCCCAGGCCGGCGGCAGCAGATACCGCTCCGCGCACTCTCCCCCGCGCCTCGCCGCCCCTCGGGATGAAGTTTCGTTTCTGCCTGCCGCGATTTCCCTGTCAAGTCCTCCCGGAGGAACGCACCGAGCGGCGGCCGGTGGCCATCCCTCCTCCTCCTCGCCCTCCTTCCCCTTCCTCCCTCCGCCGCTGCTCTTGCCTCTCTCTGTGGCGGCGAGAGGTGCCTGGTTTCAAACGCAGCCTGGCACTGGCTGGCCTACCCCCGCCGCCTCTCGGGCTCGGCTCGCTGGTGTGTTAAATGCCCTGCGCTGTACCGCGATCCACTTCGCCCCCTCCCCGTCAAACACACCCGGTCACCTCTGCCCTCCCGGCCGGGCGGAGGGCTGGCGGCACCAACCCACCCGTCCTCCGCTGCCCAAACTTTCCAAACGAAGGCAGGGCTGGAGAGAGGGAGGAAAAGTGACTGGGAGCAGCGGCAGCCGCTGCGCCGGGCATGGGAAGCTCCGCGCCGCCCTCCCGGCCGCCGGCGCCGCAGGCGGAGCGCGGGGGGCTGCCCCGCCGCTGGGGCGCGGATGGGAAAGTGGGGGGCGAGGGCACCCCTATGTCTCTCTCTCTCTCTATCCCTCCCTCCCTGCCTGCCACTGCCCGTCTCCGCCCGCCCGGTGCGGGGCGGCGAGCGGGCGCACTCACTCACCTCAGCGGGGCGCGCACCGCGGCGCTGGGCCGGACGCGGCTCGCAGCGCAGCCCCTCCGCCCCGGCGCCCGCGGAACGCGGCTCCACACAGAGCCATGCAACCCGGGCAGCGCCACAACACTCCCCGCGATATAAGCCGGCCCGTCATTGGCCGGCGCGCTGAGCGACGGGCCCGCCGGCCACTCAGCGCCGCCGTTACACCCGCGGCCCGCGAGGGAGCTACCGGCGCACACACTCCCCGCACACACTCACACAAAGATCGCCGCGCTGTCCCTCGCGGGGTTCGCGGAGCCCCCGGCCGTGGTGCCGGAGAGGGGCAGGGAGCGGGGGCCGCCCGGGGCAGCGCGGAGCCGTGCCGGGCACGGCGAGGACAGCCGCTGTCCATTGGCCGCCCGGGCAGCGCTGCGAGAGTAAACTACGCCTGCCCTGGGCAGCGCCGCGGGGTAGCGGGGTGCGGGCTCGGCCCGGCTCGGCGCACCCCGAACAGCTCCCCCGGTAACTTACTCGCCCGAGTTGGGCGGGTTTCATTCAGAGGCCAAAGCACGGAGAGCCAGAAGTTGCGGGAGGCGGCAGCGCATCCGCGCAGCCCCTGCTGGGGCAGTAAACACGGGGAGCCACCCCCGCGGCCCGGGGGCGGACGGGCCGAGCCGGCAGTGCCCCCTGACCCGGCCGCGGGGTCTGAGGCGGTGGCGCCGCGCGGGGATGCGGCGGAGCTCCGGGCGGTGCCCGCTGCCGGAGGAATCCTCGACCAGGCGTGGCGGAGAGGCCCTCACCGGGCCAGCATCGGCAGCACGGCCGACTTCACATCGGCTTCCCGTAGAGACAGCTCGGCCGGCAGAACTAGCGGAGTATAGCGCTGGGGTCTGCGCCACGCTCCGCGTCCTGCCCGGCCCCTTGTCCTGCACCTCGCGGACGGTACCATCCACATGGATGTGAAATTCATCTGAGAATTTCTGTGACTCACGGGCTGGTACGCACAAAGCGACAGTGTGAGGCCGGCAGCTTTTGGGTGGCTGCATGGCGATTGTGCTGACGGGTGTTGGAAAAGCCCCGTGGAAATGTAGTCTTAACTTTTTTGGAGAAGCTCCTTTCTGCTGCAGAAATCAAATACAACATGAAAGCGTACTATGTACGCTGATCCTGTGTAATAATGTTTGTGAAGGTTTGAATATATGCAACATGAGACCTTTATGGTTTTTAAGAAGAAGACACATGGCATTTATTCTTATGGTTAGGAAGCACTAATGTTTTTGTGTGGAAATGTCTCCAGGTGGTATGCTGACAAGTGGCATATTAAAAAAAGGGTCAGAAATAATAGTTGTAACAACAATGGAAACTGAAGTGTACTTGGGTTTTTTCCAATAAAAGAGCAATGTTTGTGCTTCACAATGGTTTTACATATCTGACGCTCCAAGGATGTTGCAACGAATTATTCCGTATGTTCTCAATCCTGAGCTTTATTCCATTGTGATGGTTGATTTCAGCATCTTCCCATGGTTTTCTTGCTCTTCTTGCATTCCTCCCACCTTTTCCAGTATGGCAGAATTACGTTGAATAACTGTGAAATAATATCTCTTATGTCTGAATAGTATAGTGGGGTAAAGTACAAGCTGATGTTAGAAAACTAAATTGCATCTGTATATCTAAGAAAGCATTTTAAATTAGCTTGCACGTTTTTTCTTAAGATGGGAGAAAAGTATTGTAAATGCCCCACCCTCTTGCTTGTTGTAAGCAGGTGTGGGTTTGTCAGTGCCTGAATAATATAAAAATAACAGGATAAACACATTCTTGTAATTAATGCGTTCTACCTCATTATTTCATTTTCAGTGCTAAGAAGGCAGAGCTGACCATCTATCTACTGGAAGTCAGGTGCATGTCAGGTGTCACAGTTTGGGACACTGGCAAGTGAAGGCACACAAATTTCATTTGTCACATATGAAAATGTTACCCTAATTTTTAGGCAGAGCTCCCTCCTACCATTTCTAGATTGTGAAGAGCTTTGCAGTAGTGGGTAAGCAGCATCTTTTCAGTATGCATAAGCAGTTGCTGGTAAAAGTAAGAGGCCTAATCCAGACGGTTAAAATTTACATGGTATAGTTTCTTACATGTCAGTGTTAGTGCCTTGTTTCTAGGATTCTTTTCCCTACATTAATAATAGCACACTATGGAGCCTCTTATACCTCTTCATTGCTAAAATCCTGCCAAAGCAGGTAATTACTGAGCAATATAAGTGATGTAGACACTTCATAGTATACATGAACTTCATTTTAAAAGATGCCTAATTTGTTGTTAACAGAACTGTCTATTACACTTGATGCCTTTACTGGCCATTTCAGAAAAGAGGCCAAGATAAGGACACCTTGCATGTAAAGTAATTTTTTACAGCTGTACCAAATGGGTATACAGTGCTTCTAAACAGAACAATTGTGGTTTGTGTCTGCTTTGTACAGTTACAGATGGCTCGTGAGTTAGTTGCAAGGCAGGCCACCTATTAGGCCTGTAGAAGCAGAAGTATTTTGTCACCCTTTAAAAGAGATGAGTAAGCTGAGGTATGCTGCTATGGTCAGAAAATAAAATGTTTGCATTTCCACTGCCTTTGATTTATTTTGTCTATACTGAAAGAGAGAACTGTATTTTTTGGGGCTATCAGTCTGGGGCCTCCTGCAAACACTGAGGTCATGAAGGGGAGAGGAGAGGTTAGTAAATATTTCTGGGTTTCCATTTTTCTGTATATGATTTTAAGCAAATTAATCTCTTTGGAGAGATTTAACTACTTGGAGATATTTCTGACTTTAGTCAGTCACCGTTATCAAGAGTTATAAGGTGTTAGCAAGTGTCTGTGAGGAATTTTTCAAGGGACAGGAAGTGCTGCAATTTTAAAAATTGCTGATTCTTTGTTGTTTTAAAACTTCACACAAGTTGCACATCTAGATTTTTCTGCAAAGTCTTGTGTCATCAGATGGCACTTTTCTGTCACTCCTGTATTTTAGCTGGTATTAGTTTTTAAAAGAGATGCCCTGACCCTACCTTGTGGCATGTTCCCATGTGCTCCTCTTACAGACTCTGCTGGAGTCGATGCAGCTCAACACAGATAAAGTGATTTGCTTGGGTGCATGCACAGTGGGATTTGGGGCTTCGAAGTTGCACATCAGTGGCATTTGAGTTCATCTGGGTTTGCCTGTGTGATGCTCAACTGACAGCAGAGTGTCTCCCTCCCAACCCCATGTCCCCTCCTAATTAATCCGTGGCACAATGTGAAAGACATAAGCAGCCATGTGTCTGTCCTCTGTCAGGAGGGGAAAAAAAATACTTTGTTTCACTTTGTTTTTATGTAATAATAACAGGAAAAATAATAGCATCAATATAGATAATAATAATTGGGATTTGTTCTATTCCCTTCCTTTGGGACCTGCCATGGAGCCTGTACTGTTGGAGAGGGGGCTGAGTTTGATCCTTGATTACCATTCTTTCTACTCCTCCTGCCCAGGGTGGGAGCTACCTGCTGGCTGTGGAACCAAGTTGCCCACTGGTAGCTCTTCCGGGCTGAGGTACACGTGTGCTTCCATGGCCATTGTAAATGTATTCAGATAATAAAAGGGAAGCTTGGACTAGCCAGCTGCAGCCTGAGCCTGCAGGCCCTGGATCCCTTTGAGCTGCTACCATGGCTGACTACAAGTGACGGTTGTCATGTGAGCAGGGAAGGAAGGCCATAAGGCAACTCTGGGAGCATATGCTTTATCTGCACTAAGCTTTGCACTCAGCCTGGGGAGAAGCATGGGGAAGAAAGGGTGAGGCAGATGCAGCCTTATGGAGCATGTCCCACCTCCGTTGCTTTTTTCCTGTGGCTTGTGCCCACCCACAGTCCATGGAATAGCGTGGCATCCTCCAGGTTAAAAAACACTGGAGCAGGACAATGCATTAGTGGGCCTATTTTCCTCCCCAATGCACTTGTATAACATGGTAACATTAATAGCAATTTATGTGCAAGCACTGAAGGGAGGAGGCATTTTAGCTGAACTAAAGCTGCAGAATATCCACTGCAGAGTAGGAACAGAGCCACAGGATCAGTGCAGGACAGCCATTCTTCAAGAACCACACTTCTAGGAAGTTATTGTTCCCACCTCAGCCCCACTTTCAGTTTCTTGAGAATTCAACAGAAGTTTGTAGAAGTCAAAGAAAGGACCAACTTGTTCTGTTGGTTTCTCTGTAGGAGGGCACAGTTAAACTCTGACTATATTTCTTTGTTCTTACTCCTATTCTTTCACAACATTAGAATAATCAGGGTATTTTGTTCATAATTCTGAGATGCTGCTTCTGAGTGTTCTCTTTCTATACCTGTGCATCTAATTCCCACTGTCTTGTTTCAACTGTTTTTATTTTTTTTTTAATTGCCTCTTTTTAATAGTTAGTAAAAAACAACTGCAACCCTCTAACAGAACCAGACACTAAGAACATTAGATCCTACAAGCAACCTCTGGCCTAAGCTGCTAGCAGTTTCATTTGACAAGTTAGACAAGGGAGTAGGAAGGGGAACAGACAGGTGAAATGACTTGCCAGGAGTCTCACAGTATGGAAGCAGGAAAGTCAAAAATCAAATCTGAGCTTCTAACTTGCAATGTATTGCTCCATGCATTTCTTTCTCTATTGCTCTGAGATTTCTTTCATAGTGCCTCCCTTTTTCAGAGAAATATTACTACACCTTGAGGAACTATTTACCATTTTTTCCTGTTTCAGAAGAATTGAGTAATAGGTTAGCCAGAACATCCACATCCATCTGAGTCTATCATCTCTGTAAAAAACTGCTGCTGATTCTGCAAGACATTGAGGTATATGTTAAACTAATAAATATTAACTAAGCATACTAGTGTATGGGAAATATACAATGTCTAGAGTAATGAAGCAATTGTCTGCTAATCTCTGAATTCAGTAGATTTTCCTTGTGTTTATACAAGTATACTGCACTACAGAAAATATGTAGATCAGGTCAGACCTGCTCACCTGAGGTTATGTAGCCCTTTGAGTTAGTCTAACACAAGCAAATCAGTTTCCATAGCCAGCAACACATGAGAGCAGCAGGTCCATCATTCACATCCAGTAACTTGGGATTCCTTCAGGCTTACTGAAAAAGTCCCCATTAAAAGCTGGGCCAAAGGATAGCAGCTTTCCCTCAATGCCACCCTTCCAATTTTTTACAGTTACTGCTTTATCTCGCATATAAACTGCAATAATATTTAACTGCTTTAAGCATAAAATGTAATTGGAATGAATTTTTCAATTTTAGATTGTTTCCCCCTTATTACAGTTTAGTACTATCAAGTAGCTTTCTCCCTCCTCCACCCAAGGGCCTCTTTTTCCTAACTCTGCTTCTGTTATTATTCAAATGTTTATTTGATTGTTTACTTGTTTTCCCTTTTCTGTAAATGTTCATGGTGCTGTACAGAAACTACAATTGTGTTCTAATGTCCTCCTCCAACCTCCAGCATACCACTAGAGACTTTAGAGCTACCTCACAAACATGTATTTACTTCTGCCTAGAAGAAAAGGACAATCAAGGAGCAAAAAGTTCCTATCCCGCTAAATCCACTGCTTAGCTGAAGAGGATGTCATTGAGCCCGTGCTTGACAAGTGGCAGGTCCCTGCAGTGACTCAAGTGAAAGAGCAGCACCCATTAGGTCTGAGCATGAATTCTTACAGCTTGGTGAGCTTCCCAGATGCATGTCTCATTGCCCCACTGCCGTGCCTGTAGTTATGTTCATTTTGAGACCGCAGCACACTCCTTTGGCCGCACAGTGCTGCTACCATTTGTAAAGTAAATAAAGCGAGTGACCATTTGACCCTAAATAACAAGAGCATGCATTAGTCACTGAACTACTCAAATACATGGTATTTGACTCTTAACTTGTTATATCTAGGGAAATACGGAGCACTGCAGATGTAATACTAGGGATCTTGTTCATCTCTGCAAGGGAGAGGCTTCAAAGAGGCAGAGATCAGAATTTTATTCCTTCAGGTGGTAGCCATGTGACACAGCAAAGACAGAGGACACAGAGCTCAGCTCCTGTAAAAGAGAGAAGAAACATCCAATCCAGTGGTTCACAAATGCAGCAGCCTGTATGGAGCACAAATACATCTAGCCTTCCCTTTTGGAGACATTGCTTTAGGATTAAAATTATCAACTTAGAAGAAAGATGTAGAGTGGGGAGCAAAACAGGATGGATCTTGAGGCACTCCAAGAGGGGGAAAGGAAAAAAAAAGAAGAAGGAATAAAAATTCATGTTGTGGACTAGTGCAACCCACTATAAATATTCTTACAGGAGCAAGGCTGTGCGCTGCTTCAGTGCATCCAGGTGAGAGGCCTCATGAGAGGAAATTAAATCAGAACATTACATTGTTTCTGTCCCACTAGGGTCAAATGGAGAAGAAGGCGAAACTTAAGAAGGGCACTTTCTCCTGCTCCTCCCTGCTCCAACATGAGAATTGTTGGCAGACCGGTGTGTAAGAACTAGCTCTTTTAAAATATACGGTGTGCCTTCCTGCATGCCCTCTTAATGGGGATTTTCCCTGAAGTCAGCAGGTTCTTGTGACTTTCCCCAGTGCCAGTGGTATAGCAAGAAAGATACTTTATAAAGCAGACAAATGCCACACTGGAGTCTGTCAGCCAACCCCTCTTTGGTTTAGCTCTCAAACACCCATGGTGGGTGTACCTTTCCCTTCTTCTGATTGTCTGCAGCTCTAGCATAAGCATTTGTTTGTGCTGAAATCTCTGCATCAGTAGAAGTTACAGCCTTCAGTGGTTGTAATGCTGTCTCTCCTTGTAGTTTTATAAAAGGTAAGTGGTGGAGCTGATCCACATTTTAAGTTTTTAACCTATCAGTGAATATCAGTTTGATAATACTAGACCATTTCTTTTCAAATGATGAGTTTTGTCAATTGCTGGTTTGGGGATTTACATTTATGTACATGAAAGGAAAGGAAGGCATAAATACCTCCATTTGCATGCAAAAATTTAAATTTTTAAATGCTTTACAAATTAAACATTGTCATGTTTCAATAAAAAAAAAAATCCTTAAAATGCTCCAACCTGAAACATAGCATTTTTAGAGCACTTTCCTGGCCTTCAATGTCAATTTACTTCAACATAAATTTTTGAAAAATAATCAATCCAGGTTAACACAAGTGATCTGTTGTTTTTTCTTTTTCTTTTTTCTTCTTTTCTTTTTTTTTTTTACCTCTAGAATTTGAAAAACTGGTGGTTTGCATAGCCCTGTCTGCATTTTTTTCAGATTGAACTTGTGGAAGGCATGCAGAGATCTATGGTGAGATTTATGGTCTGTGATGAACTGGATGTTCATAAAGAAACTTTAAATCTGTGACTCTGTTGAAGTCCTACTGAGAGGAACTCAAGTCATGCATGCTCAGCAGTACTCAGATTGAGTTAATTATTATTTCCCCTTCATTCTTAAATTTCCAGTCTGACTGCTGATTCCACTGCACTTTTTCTGCACATATAAAAGCCTTATTTTGGAAAGTACTAGAGAGCCTTACATCCAAACCTAGGTTTCAGTCAAAGGGAGGTTTACGAGCTCATCCATTGACTTTTAGGGAACTGTTCATGCACATAAGCTTAAGCCTCTGCATGACCTTGGTGCTTCCAAAGAGACCTGCCCAGATACAGGTGACTTTCGCTTCAAAGGTCTGTCACTTTTCTATCTTCCTTGTGAAGCTGCAGCTTTATGTTGAGGTGCATTTCTTGCTCCATAACTTTACAATCAGTGATCGACATCCTGACAACATGAAAAGCAGTGATGGAGCCCATTGACTACAGCAGGATATTCTGCTATCATCAGTTTATAAATACTTGTCAGGATCTCTTATTTTGCAATACAGATAGCAACAACTAGACTGAAGAGCTGGTCTCATTCAGCCAGTGCTACATCCCAAGTTTTTGTTACTGGAAGGAATTGAGGGAACTGGTTTGTGTAACCACATTCCCTTATATAGTTTTATATAGATTACATAGATTATTTTTATTTATATTTTTCTTATTGTGTTTCTGAGTGGGTGTGCAGAGCACTGAAAGCCAAATAAAAATTGCTCCTCACTGGCATATCTGTGCCAAAACTGGTTCCCCCATACTTCAGTAACAAGAGAATACACCTGGTATTCATATTTTTGGGGTTCAAAGCCACTTTTATCTGAGGAGGAAATGTTAAATATGACATTTGCTAATGAGGTCAGAGATATTTCCACAAGGACAAGGCCATCACAGAAAACTAATTGCAAGGGGGAGTATCCTCCCAACTCCTCTTCTCTGCCTGCTGCTGCACCAAAGACCTGTTGCATTAAATATGGGTTATAAAAGCAGGTGAGGAAACAAGCAAATTAACCTGGGCCCTTACCCCTCCAAGGTATGCAGACAGCAGAATGTGGCCCTAAGGATTTAGGGGAAAATCTGACAGATGCCATGGTAGAGCAGGGGATAGATTAAGCATCTCAAGCAGCTGAAGTGACAGGTAACAGTAATACCTCTGTGTGCAAACAGTAACAACAGCGTGCAGATGGGTGTACTGGGCTTTCTACAGAAAGTTGTTGGCACAAAGGGCTTGTAGCAACCTTGCAGAAGGATTCAGCATTAGCTTTAGTGGGCTGTGAGAGAACACAGAGGTCTCAACAAGCCCTTGCAGGCTTCAGTCACTGAAAAGATAGGAGTGTGTGCCTGTATCTAATCTGCCTTGTGGTTCAGTAGCAACCAGAGTCCAGTCCTGTATCCATTCTTTTACCCGTGGTGCTTACATGTAGATTACTGCTAACTCCAAAGTGTAGGCATGGCATGTTCACCTCATTTCCAAATGGTAAGAAAGTAGGTTTTATTATGTCTGCTTTACAGGTAGAAAACTGAGGCACAAAGAGGAACAGTGGCTCTTCCTAAGTGACAGTGGAAGATAGTGGCCAAAGAGGAGATTAAACAGAGTTTTCTCCATCCTGAAGTTATAGACAGAGACCTAGAACCATCCCTGTGCCTGTGGGCACCCGTGAACCAGCTCAGGGAACCTGAAAGCCGGTCATCACAACTGGTTTTTAATGTTCACATGAGTTTCTATTTACTGGCCTGTTCTCACTGTTGTGAACCTGAATCTGTGCCCAATCTGGCATTCAATCTTGTATGTTCACACTTGTGGTTCAGTTGTGCATCAGTGCAACTCCTCAGTCAACTGGAAGCAGTTGAAAACAAATTTTTTAAGGCACTCTGCGCATACACTATTTCACAAATAAGCCTGAAATAAGATGCTGAATTGTCCAAAAAAGTGAAGCTGCTCCCTGGTTGC
The DNA here is from genome assembly GCF_022539395.1 of Myiozetetes cayanensis. Lineage (NCBI taxonomy): Eukaryota > Metazoa > Chordata > Aves > Passeriformes > Tyrannidae > Myiozetetes > Myiozetetes cayanensis. The sequence goes on from NW_026087742.1 coordinate 17,498,961, forward strand.
CCTCATAAAGTAGTGATGCTGTGTGAACCCATTCTGAGAATGGTGCTGTACTAAACCCTTACAAAATTATTGGAATTTATTGGAAAGGATCACATTCATGTCAATCAGTGTGGGGCAGTTCTCAAAGTTCTGCCATCCTGCTGGCATTGGTATAATTTAGAGCTCAGCATCTTTGCATCTACATATGCAGGTGTAACAGGCGTGTGTGGATGAGTGGAGCAGAAGCTGTGACCATGCACCCTCTTCTGTTTCCTTTCCTTACCACATAGAGTGTTAACTGGTGTGGGAAGTGTTATTTCCTTAAGGACAAATCCTCCTAGTATTTCACATTTTACTTGACAGGAACCCCTTCACCTTCCAATTTCAAATGAATAAATTTCATTAGAAATGTATCATCTTTCTTGTGCAACTTATACCAATAAGAATGTTCATCTTCATTGAATTGCTTGCATTTACTATCAAAATAAATAAACAGAATATTAAGTGTAAATGGCATTTCCCCATGGGCAGTCTCATAAAAACAAACAAACAAGCAAATATGCAAACAAACAAAAAGCAAATGAAATCCAACCAGCTTTCTGGCAAGAGGAAAATGGTATGGGTAAAAATATCTGCTTGCTTGATTCCACATGCAGCTCTTTTTCAGGGGATGGAAACACTTCACTGTGGAGCATACAGGCAGAACCTGATTATGTGAAGCTAGATTGTGGGGCTGTAATACATGCTGACAAGCATTTTCTCAGCAGGTACAATGACCTAAGTAAATGACCACCAACACAAATAGGGTCTTCACAGTTCCACCTGCTTGTTAATACACTTATAGACTGAAATCTATTGTACACTCAAGTTTACAAGCAGAAAGAGCTAAATGTATGGACATGGAGTAAGCATGCAAGTCTGAATACAGGTTATTTCCAGAAGTAAGTTCACTTCCACAAAACTTACATTCCCCCAGTATGTTTGTGAGGTTCATCCCATCATGCAGGGATGAACATGACCAAAATACAACAGTTTTTCTTAAATTTGTACCTTTCAGCATAGGAAAGATCATGGGTAATACAACATATATACCTAAGGATTCAAATATTTAATTGTCAAGCCCATTTCCAGAATGTTTAATCCTGTTATTTCTGAAATGGGGGAGGGAAAAGAGGAACACCATTAAGATACAGTGTACACAAACATGGAATGTGTACTGAAACTATTGGATATCAGTTGCATTTGGAAAAATCTTACTGGGAGCTAGGGCAAGAATCACTTTAGCTATCTGCTACTTCAGTAATCTGAGATGTTTTATAAAATGAATTCTCTGAGTGAAGTGTTGCCAATACAACTGAACTAGTGGCAATGGCCTCAAAACACTGCTAGGTGGAAGAGCCTGGTTTCACAGGTGCCTCACTGAGCTGCTTTGAACATCAGTGGCTCTAAATGGTTCAACAGCTGGACACAGCATATGGCTGGGAGCTGTAAACTTGCATGGCAGAATGGCTAGAGCACCTCTCCTTCAATGTTCAGGTTAGGCCTAATCTGTCTGTAGTTCTGTAGAAAAATATTTTCTAGGAAAATGAGAGTGCAAGGGCCACCACACATTGAAAGTCTGTTGTTGAAGTAGGGGTCCTATGCTAGAGACTTTTTGTGGTTCTTCTTTTGTCAGTTTTGCCTCTGTATTAATTTTGTTTGATTTCGGATTTTAAGCATTGACCCCCGAGGAAAAAAATCTTGCTGACAGTTTATGTGCTGTGTTTTCTTGATCTGTAGGAAAGTCTGTAATGCCCCTTGTACTCCAAGACACATTCAAGTAGGAATATGGGCACAGTCTGTTTCACGTATTTCCACTGCCACCTTCACTTCCCTTTTTGTCTTTTCTCTGTGCTGTTTTTTAACCCTGCTAACATGTGGATGGAAATTGCCCCCATGGTTGTTCCCACTAGTTTATTTTATTACTTTTCTTATTTAGGTATCTCTTCTTATGCTGAACACAACTCAGTTGCAGTTTTAAACAAGGAAAAATGAGTTTGCTCACATCTGTACTCCTTTATAGTTTAGGGCAAGTAACAGATAGAGAATCCTTCTTCAAAACTAGTTTTTATGTAATCAACTGTGATGGTTTAATGAAAGGGCCCAAATATTTTTTAAGCATTTTCCTGTTACTATTAATAATAATCTACTTTCTCCAAGGTTCTTATTTGGTTTTGGCTAAAAAACTGTGTGTTTGCTACCTTCTCTGTTACAGTTCAGTGTCTTCCCAAGAAAAGACCCAGCTGGTGAAATCTTGTTGCTGTTTTTGTTAGAATACAAACTCTCTTCTAAAATATTGTTTTGACCTCTTCTGTTCTCCAGCTTTATTCAGAGCTTTTACAATGACACTGAGGTAAGTCCGGAGTGTGATTTTGCCAGGTTGTCATCCCTGGACTGAAGTCTGCTTTCTTGTGGCAGTAACCAAACACATATTTTGCCAATGGAACAAATTCTTTTCTTTTGCAAACTTTCTGTGTGCTTTGAGAAATTTTGTGGATTGCTGGCTAGTCAACTTTCCTGCTGAACAGGCATGTATGTATGTGTATGTGTGAAACAAAGAGAGGAATAATATCCTACAAAATTCAAAAATTTCAATATGGGAACTGTCCTAGTCCACTTTGAGATTCCTTTATGCATGACAAAGTAGTATTTTAGCATAATAATAAGATGAAGGTCAATTTCTTTAGATGTTCTTGAAGGAGTCCTCATTTTCTCACTATCCATGGATGCAGAGAGAATATAACAAGGATGCTAGCACAGGCTGTTTCAGCATTTGCTGTTTCCCAGCACATGGTACTTGATAATAGCACCCTGTTAATCTTTGTATTTGGCTCTGTAAAAATCTGTTAGAAAACAGTTGTAGTGCTGGGGACCAATGAAGCCATAGGATGCTGCTGTATCTTTGTTTCAACCAGAGATTTTATGAAAATATTAAAGGGCTATTTCTTATCTCTGATTAAATCTAGGGTTTCATTCCCCAGCGCCATCAAACTAACACCTTTCTTTAGTATAATACATACATGCCTTTGCAAATATTTTAAAAACAGTCATCAATCATGTGTTGTAACCGAAAACTAACCATCAAGAAGTAGACTTCCTTGCTTATTCTCCACGGGTGGAATTCAATTATGCAGAGGAACAAAACAAGGTCTAAGTACCATCCAAGTCCCTCGTAGTCCTGTTTGTGCTGACTCTTTACACACGGGTAAACTCTACCACAAAGAAATAATTTCTGTGTGATGTTCGAGTGCCACAATCAATTAAATTTTGTCTGTAGGACCCCTGTCAGTATTGTGTGTGGAAGATGGAAGACATGCCAAGAAGAGTTTTATGCCCAGTGGGCCTGGCTCATGCCCAGCTGAAGTCAGTGGAACTTTTGCCATTCCTTCCAAAATCAACAGAATGGCTCCTCCACTCACTCCATATTTCTCTTGCTAAGCCACAGTTTTCTGATATTTTCAGGCACTCATGCTCTTTAGCTTGGAAACCCCACAAGGTTGGGTTTCATAACAAAAGGCAGCCCTCATTCTTTTAAATTCTAGTAGACAGAAGAGAGCAAGGTGAGTCATTTTTTTCCCTTGCTAATCTTGATAGGATGCTACAGGTTTGCCAGAGATTACTGGAGGTTTCCATGAATAAGTTGTGAGTGAAGACTGCAGCAGTTTGAAGCAAACTAGGATGTTGTTTTTGTAGGTTTTCTTCTTAATTCACTGGAGGGGACAAAATGCACCTGCAGTGCTATCCTAGTGTCACTCCCTCGGCTGTTTGCATTTTAGCAGTGAGTGTCATCTCCTTAAAAATGCTTGATGTTATCCTCAGTAAAAGAATTCTCATAGTCCAAAGCAATCTGTTTTCCCAGAAATGTTCCCATATCCTCTTAGAGATCTCACAGCACCTTGCAGACCTGACACAAAGCCTTTCAAGTAAACAGAAAGTCTCAGTGGCCTCAAGGGTTTAGTTAGGGAGCCCTGTGAATTGCACAAGACAGGTAACACCATCAAAAGCACCTAATAACTACTGACAGTCAGTAGGTCTTAGTCTCCAAATCACTTGGATGACTCTGAAAATATTTATCCCAGGGCTGGCTATACATTCTCAGCAGTACAGAGCACGTAAATGGTACTCAATGAATAATATAAAAGTTCTTCTAAGTACAAAAATATCTCTGTTCAGGAAAATTATAATTTTATGCTTTGCTATTTCTTTTTTGTCAATGTCTTTGTAAGCATCCCTTTGGCTATAATATTTGCTTAAAGTACAAATATGTACTATGTGTCAAAATAAAATATTTATTGAATAAATTTACTTTGTGTCTGTTGAGTTATGGGTGGATTCTGAAGTGCTTCTTCACTTCACCTGTTGAAGCCATTTTACATTCTCTTGGCTACAGACAATGAAAATTTGAAGCCTCACAGTTCTGCAAAAAGAAATGTTTGAAAAGAATTTTAATTGAAATTTACCACAAACATTCAGTTTTGCTGTCACTCTAGGACCAGACATGGGATTGCTTAAAAACAGGGGTTTTTAAGGGTAGGGATAGTTGTCTCTACCAAACCCAGTCCTGATTTGTAGGTGGGCTGATATGAACTGGTACTGCAGATTGCTGGGTGCAACTTGTCCAAGGATGCTTGAGGTGGACTATGGGTTTTCTGGTGTCCCCAGGGGGAGCAAAGCACATGGGCTTGGTTTCTTTTCTTCTCTCTTTCTTGCAATAATCCAGGGAGAAGAGTGTGAGCCAGTGGAGCACTGAGTCTCTCACACCATGGCCTGCATCACCCAGATGCAAAAATGGGTTTCGTAGATGACTGTGACATTACTGAAGGAATGCAACCCTATGACCTCGGAGAAGAAAAGGGAATGTACCTTTCCCAAACTCCAGGGAGTCTGCATGGTAGCTAAGAAATTGAAGACAGTTTTAGCACTGGCAGAAGTTCAAAAAACCAGCCTTGGGACTTGACAAGTGGTCCTTCCTGTCAGAGAAATTTACTCCTAGACAGAGGAGCAAGCTGGTATTCAGACACTGACAGCAGCAGATAGTCATATTGGGTTTGCCTGACTGAAAGTGATGTGATTAATGATAGTTCATAAGGAAGCAGGAGGGCACCCTCCCAGAGCCTCATTGTCCATATAAGCACCACCAAAGTGGAGGTGGGCATTGGAAACTCAGACCTGGGCTTTGTGTGAGACTCCTGCATGAGACACCAAGCACTGCAGCTATTGCCACCTTCTGTGGTTTGTTTCACAAGGTGTCCTGCAGTCCTCACTCCATGTCTTTCCCTGAGCATCTGTTAAAAGAGGCAGCCATGATGCACCTTAAGCCTCTTGCAAAAGGTAAAGGACAAACAAAGGCATTGTTATGCAGTAGTGTGCTTTAATTTGGATTAAAAAGGTAGAAATTTAGGCACAGTTTTTCAAGGAGGATCTATGAATGACTAAGTGCGCCTGTGCACAGACTCATAACCAAAGGGTTTGTGAATGGGGAGATTAAGTTCTATTGTTGCTGTCTCTTTGTTAAGTGATTGGGTCCTTTGAATATGTAAACAATAGATTATGAGGCCTAGAACAAGTAAAATTAGATGAGTATTCAGTTTAGGCAGGATCTCCTTCAGCTCTTTCTGTAAGTGGTAAGAGACATACAGGCTCCCCTTGGATCTGGACCCACTCTGGATTTCTTTTGGTAGTTGCTCAACTCCTCTCATTGTCTATAAACAGAAGCTGAGGAGATTGTCTTTTGTCAGAGTTACATATGTGCCTGAAGTTATATGGTGTCACAGTTCCATTTAGCTTTCCTGTATGAAGATTTAGAAGAACAGAGAACCTAAAAAATGCTAATTTCCTATCTACTGGATTTAAATTAAGCAGTACAGGGATCCTTGCCTCAAATAATCTGGTTTGTACAGTTCAAACACATTCTTCAGCCCGAGAAAGAAAGACCCAATTCAACAACCATTTTATTTCCGCACCCCATTACAATCATTGCAATGCAATTATGTTAAATCCAACACAGGAAACCAACTGTTTTTACTGATACAGTGGAATATTGACTGCTAGAGAGTGGGAATAGAGGTCTACCAAGACAAAGAGAGCAAATGATGACTGGTCCTTCAAATACTCTAATTTCCATAAAAGCAACAAAATATCAACACTTTCTTTTATATTTGTGTATCATATCATACAGAAAGAGGTCTTGACATTCTTTGAAAGCTACTCAGAAGCCTCCACATGAGCTGTGCATAAAGAGCTGCAGCTGACACATGAAAAGTCTTTAAAAACAGTTCTGCAACCGTGGCTAGATCCACCGGGATCAGATAAGGTAGTCTTTAATTACAGCCCCCCCAAAAAGCTACACATATGCAGAATGTTTCCAGAGTTTGGCTATACCTTGAGAGCTGTTTTAGAAGACAAGCCTTTTGCATGTTTTAAATGGGATTGAACCAAATTATGGGAAGAGCTTACGCAGTTGCCTTTATGATCAGAACCAAAGACCCTGTATAACTGATTTTTTTTAAAAAATAAGATATGTGCACACTTTGCAAGCAGGGACTTATCCTATTGAAACAAAAATACCTCTGTGAAAAGTTAAGCATGTCCATAAGCTTTTGCAGGATGGGCCTGATTTTGTGAAAATGTACAGAAAAATCTGTGTAGTACTTCCTCAGTTCACTTCTATCAGAAAGCGTGTTAGAGCCTATGTGTATTGCTGTGGAATTGCACTGTTAGCTGTATAAAAAATAGCATTTTCTTGCAAAAAATTTCCTGGTTGTTTTAGCAGATTTTTTTTTCTTTGACAGGAAATGTATTGATCTGATCCTGGGAAAGTGACTGTAGTGCTCAACAGAACAGTTCCTGCCATATAATTTTGATGTTCATAAGGTTGTGTAATATTTCATATGAAAAGCCTCTGTCAACTTCTACTGACTGCTGAATCTTAAAATGATTCATCCACACAAATGTATTTTTCAGAAAAACTTCTGAAGCAGGAGACTGACCTCACTGTAAAATACAATTTAATTAAACATGTGTTGATTATAGAAGTATATACATATCTCTATATATTTCTTTTATCTTTTCTGATTTATTTTCTAACTCTTAAGGAAATACAGTGTTTAAAATAATATGAAAAGGAAATTAATGAGAAATAATATATTTTGAAGTATAAATTTGCAAAAGCATGTATGTCTGTACTGTAACTTTTAGTGTTTATATATAACTATAAAATAAGAAAAGTTCATGTGTAAAATAGTTAAAATTGTCAACATTTCTCAGTTCTGAATTAAGCAAACTTTATATTTCCAATAATTGTAGTCCATGTTTGTATCTTCAGATTTCCATCTCAGTAAATCTGAATGTTTTTACCAGTCAGATTTCCCGTGCACCAGTGGAAACTTTGATTTCTATCCCCACCTTTTACAATTTCTCTTAATCTTCATGGGAAGAACCATCTGTAATAAACTAGGAGAGGAGAGACTGGTTCCACTGACAGCAAATTAAGGTTTTCCCATTAGTTTTCTGAAGTTAAGGATTTCAGTCTCAAGACATAATTACAAGTAATGATGGACATGTTTAGGTTGGTGTTTAGCCATTGGCTTCAAAGGGGACACATTTCATCCTCAAATGTTTTATTTCAGTAGTGTTTTAAAATATCCGCGTGATTAGATGTATACAAACACACACACACAGATGTTCCTCTCACTCATGTTTCATGTGGGAGAACACATGGTAGGCTCAGAGTTAAAGCCATAGATGTGTGGTGTTCTCCGGTTGTCTTTTTTTTTAAACACAGTTATAACCTGCATCAAAACTTTCTCTTTTTTTATTCTTACACAGATTAAAAAACCAAACCCAATCCTTTCATAAAGAAGAAGTTTTCCCAGCTTGTCTCTGACTGTGTTGTCAGGACCAGTGTCTCACTCATGTGTGATGTTATGTTTTCCCATAAAGCTTTGACAGGAACTAAACATAGAAACTTTAATTAATTTCTTAGTCCTAAACCAGTCAGTATTTTACAAACTTATGACCAAATTTTCTAGTAAGTGTTACAAAGGTCATTGTGTTGCATAAAGCCACAATTTCTCAAGAAGAGATATATTGCTATTTTAAAATCTTTTAACCTTTAAGCTAAGCTTGCAATTTTGTGATCTGTTGCACGTTCACATGTAGTAGCCAACTTGAAATCTGAGCAAACTGGAGGTGAGTGCAATCCAAACATGCCAACCCAAGTGAGACTAATTTGGAAAACTGTATCTAGAAAAAATCAAAATCACAGAATCATAGAATAACCCAGGTTGAAAGTGGCCTCAAAAATGTAGGCATTTTTTATATCTCCTCTTAAAGAACAAAAGAAGGCCCAACACAAGTACTGTATATCACTAAAGTATCTAGATGTGATTAAATTAAATTGGATTTAAAGTGGTGTAGAGGCCTTGAAATGGTCTGATTGACTTCATGTTTGCTGACACTGGGGACTGAGCTATGGATTTTCAAAATAAACCACCATAAACCTCTGCAAACTATGAAGACCTGAGAATTTTAGCAGATATTGTCCGTGAAATGGCTGTGGATAGAGACAAGAAAAACGTCCTGTAGGTATTGGTACGCAGAGAGTGTAATGCTACTGCAGTAGGTGGATGAAAACAAACCCACCACAACATTGATATGGATTCTAATCAATAATAAGATGGAGCAGAGAAACATCTCCCAGTAGTGACTGAGCCCTTCACTGTATAATTTTTGTTGCCGTTTAGAGACCATGATAAAGAATTTCAGTTCACAGATGCAAAAGCCTTTTAAGAATGATGCTACAAATAAGACACCTCAGATACACTGACCTAAACAAAAGCTACTCCTCTCCTAAATGTAAGTTTTGCTGTTTCTTCCTTTTTTAAGGGCTATGTCCCCCTGTCCTCGTTCTAATTAGTGCCAAGGAAAAGTCCTGTGCTGCCCAAGAGGAAGCCTGTAGATTTTTGCTGAGTCTAGTTGTTCCAAGCAGCAGTCTTTGGACATCTCCTGGTCCTGTTAAGTAGTTGTATGTTGTTTCTGATGACCCATTGGGTCACTGATGCTCTTTGACTGTTTTCTTTTATTTTCAGTTGCTGAGTTAGTTAAAAGAAGAAATGACATAACACTGTCCTAAGATGACTATTCGAAGTGAGCAATTGCTGCTGTAGTTGCCATAGGGATACTGAATGAATGCAGATGAGGCAGGAGATATCCAGAAGGCTCTGTGAACACGAGTTTCTCTTCAGTGGCCCAGTGTGACCAAAAGCTGGGAGATTTCTGCACTTCCACAGTGCTGGGGGCAGATGTTGAAATGGCTGTCTGTGTGCTGCACCTTGCTCACCACTGAAAGTGGAACTTGGCCTCTTAGGTGCTTTTGAAAACATTACCACAAGTTCCCTAGGAGCAATACTTAAAAACAGCTACTTGCTGCAAAGACTAAAATACCACCAATGCTGGAGTCATAATAAATCCACCAAGGAAAACTGTGGAAGCTGAATACAGATGAGACGAAGTGGTGTATTTGGGGACTGATAGAGTCTAATTCCTCCACAGAGGAAGGAGCTATTACATAGAAGGTGTTCAGCACTATGACAATCTTTCCATGGAAAAAGACTGATAAGTGAGCTGCTTCACAAGAACTTTGTTTCTAGTATTATTTATCTGATTGATGACCCATGGTGAAAGTGGTCAACTGCACAGAGAATGGTGATAATTTTTAGTTTAGTTGTGTATTGGCATCTATTCCAAACAGAACTATATCAAAGCTCTAGTCATTATGGATATAACCTATAAATGCAATGACATTATTATGCTTAATCCTCAGAAAACACTGACAAACTTAAACGATAACTTGGTGACACACACCAGCACTCACAAATTCTACCTTTGCAGCACCATTTCCTCCCAGTTTCCTCATGGAAAGAGATAGGTCTTATAGCCTAAGGGTCCTCAGATTTATGCTTTCCATTGGAAGCTATAGAAAAAGAGCGATGACATTTATGACAAGAATCAACTCTGCCCTCGGGTGCTTTTTCACAGTTGTACATGAGGACTGAGTTTAACACTAAATTATTTGGTTAAAAATACACAAATGAGTACAGTTTCACACTATACATTTTTTGACAGAGACACAGCTGTTAATTATTAAGGCAGGTTAGAGCCTTGGCTGTTGTGAATGGATGTATTTCAGTTACTTTCAGAGAAATTGGAGTGATTTGCTTCAAGTCACTTAGACTATCAACTTGGACTTTAAGCTCCCAAAATGCAAATTTGTGCTGGAAAAAAAACACATGCTGGCCATGAGTAGGCTGCAAATCCAATGCTCTTTCAAGGTCTATTTTCCCAAGCATTGTGCATTGGATGTATTAACAGTGTAACATACCCTTGAAAGGATTAACTGTAGATATTATACTCAAATTTGAGCCAGGATAATTAATTTGAAATCGTGAAAGGTATGAATGGGATTTTATGAAAACAGATGTAAACATTCCCCAACTAGCTGGAATGAATTAGCAGCTAAGGAATAACCAGAACACATGTGATTCTCTGATAAATAAATGCACAAAATCTGACTTGTCTTACTCAAGAGTGGACTAGATGACAGTAGCAGCTTCTCTATTCCCACTCATCAAAATACTGTCTACCCTTCCTATTTATAACACCCCTAAGCTTAAAGCTCTGCAACTTCTTTTAAAATGTCCTCCCCTCCTCATCTTTATGGTTATTATAGTATTATTAACACTATGCATTAGTACCTTTCAAAGTTGTCTGATGGAGGTTAATTAATCCCTTTTAAACCACTCAAGACTTAATTGAAATAAACAAACATTATCATATCCATCTTCCAGCTGAAGGAAATGAAGCACAGAAAAGTTAAGTTGCTTCTTCACTCATAAAACAAGTCAGTAGGCAAATCAGGGGGAGAGGTAAGCAACCCTGGACTTCTAGACTTCCACTGTAATGATTGCATTAGCCTGACTTCCTAGAACCAGTATGTCTGAACGAGATAATTTTATTCAAAAGAGTTCTCAATTATATTCACATTTAGGCTTGATTCCAGTATCACTGTAGCCAGTGGGAAAACAGCAGCAGAAGATTTTGGTGCTAATGTACCCTTTTCAGTGAAAGGAAAGACAACTGTGAGACAGTGTGGGTGAAATCATTTTCCTAATGGGGTACTTTTTTCATGTTAGCAGGTGTCAGTATTATAAACTTGCAAGAAAGGCCAGGTGCTGTGCTCAGGTATGATCTCACCTTCCTTGTAAATTAGTCCTTAATATGTTTCTAATTTCCTTGGTCAGGCACACCCCCCTCTGCCTACTCTCTTGAACTATTCAACCTTCCCATAGGCACAGATGGTGATAGCAATAGGTAATACTGGATGCAAGAAGGGTCACTTGACCAGCCCTTGCTGTTGCTTGGGACCCTTCCCTGCTTTCCAGTGCTTGATGACAGAGTGTAGGGAAGACAGGAGGGTGGATGGGTGTGGAAAAGGACTGCTGTTACACATGGGTGGTGATGCAGTTCATACCTCCGGTCTGATGTAGGGGAGAAGGCCCCTGAGATACGATGGTTACTGCAAGTGACTCCAACCACTGGGAAGCAGGGTATGCTGTAGGTTCTTTCGAGGACAGTGGCCTCTGCAGGATTTATGCAGAGCACTTAGCTTCAAACCAGGCCTTTGGGCTCCACAATATATCGAAATAACATGGGCAACAGCATTCTGAGAGATGCTCAGCATACCCTCCACCACCGTGAGGAGCAAAACCATGCCAGGGCAGGTCTACCAGGCCTTCCTCCTGCTCCCTCCCTGAGGCAATAGGATAGCCATCTGTATACCACTCTGACATGTCAGCACTAAACACCCAGCTCGTACATGACACGCTTTATCTCCCATTCTGTACACAGCCTATTGACACATGACAGTGGTAGCAGGACCTCAGCGATTTTCCTGATTTCTCCTGTTTATTCCTGATTTCCACTGGCACAAGAGAAATGGATCATTGCTAGGCATCTTTTTACAGAATAACTGGACCAGCAGTGGTAGGAGAATGAGCTCACATTTAATTTCTGCTTGAAAAATATTGCTGATGAAAAGGCCTTGTGCTAAACTTCTCTGGTGGTAGACTTTCACCCTGCTGGGAGTAGTTAGACCAGACAATTGAGTAGCCCTTACTATTGAGAGTAGACTTAAAATATCTTAATCAATGCAATCATAAACACAAAAATTTAAGTGTAGCTGTAATCCTCATTAGCACATGACACCATGCTCAGTTTCACATGCAATTACCTGAATAGACCATGTAATTATGCCACATAATTACTCATGCGTTTTACGAATGAAGTTGCATCTCTGCAGCTCAAGATGATGTAGCTCTTGCATGTCAACCGAAGTCCTGTGGCACATTTTCCATCATACACACATTCTTTTTTTTAGAAGCAAGAGCCAGAAGTTGAAAAAAGTCATCCGAGAGTGCAAGAAAAAAGTTAAATATTGTGTTTCAGGCAGTGAATTTTGCTTTAGGACATTAGGCTTAATTGATGGAGTTTATTGGCAGAAGCTTGTTTAGAACATGTAAACTATTACAAATGTAACCTGTTATTGCTGATATCTATTAAACCTCTTAATATGCTCTAGGCTCCCTCCCTGAGGGCATAAAAACATGAACAAATAGGAAATTCCCAGGCAGGAAATGATGCCAGCCCATGTTCTCAGCTGCATTTAAATGTACTCAGTGCAGCAAATGGCAGGAATTACATTGATGTTGGTTATAATTCCCAAATACACTGTGATAATCTGTTTCAGTCCCCACATAGGTTTGCAATATAGACCTTATCATAGTTTACACTGCGGAAAAGCAAGACTACCTCTAGAGGCCAGCTGTGTCAACTCTGGCTGCTGGACTCCTGCCCAAATTGTATAGGCAGTGCACAGATATCACCCGTAAAGACAAAAGCCCTGATGCCCCATTGCCCTGTATTTCACTTTGCCCTTTAATTGTGTTTGTTCAAACAGAAGTGGGTATAAAATGCCGCAGGTCTGGTTGCATCGGTCTGCAGTCCCATGCAGGGAGAGGGAGGAGAGTCTTATGACTGACTGATACTGGATTAATTTGTCATTCAAAAAAAAAAATCTCAAAGAGAACTATATTAAAAATATATTTCATATGACCTCAGTTGAAATATTTTATTCTGTGTTAGAGAGTTTCTTTCAATCATTTTATTGTTTCTTCAACAAAAAGAAAGCAGCTTTAAAACAAAAGCAGTTTGGAGAAAATAATTCAGTTGGAATAAAACCTACCAAAAGGAAATGGAGTCATTCAGTAATACAGTGAAACAAAGTCAAATTCACACCATGTTTTCCTCATCCCAAAACAAAGGTATGTGCCAAAACAAATTTTGGTGATTAATATGGTCACCAGGAGTGCCAGGTCAGCTTTATTTTTAGTAAGTAACATAGCCCTCGAGTTCCTACAAAACAAAGCCCATTGCAGTGAGTGCAAGCTCAGCCCTAAACATTTGGGGCAAAAGGTAAGATAAGTGGAGAGGAAAGCCACCTACAGATCTATAATCCCAACCAGTGGCACAGCCTTTAGAAAATTATGCAGTTCTAATGGGTCCACTTTCCCTGGGAAGCGTGAGTAGCCCAGTTGTTCCTTGACTGATATCACCTAACACTTGCAGGTTGTTAGGTTGTTAGAACATCTTGTTCTCTGAGTGGGATGAAGGTATTTGGGGAAGATGAAGAGAGAAAATATACAAAGGCAGTGCCCAGAGATTGAAACTGTAGTGCCTTGTCTATATACTGTGACAGCTAATGTCAGTCTAGAAATGTTAACACTTGGTTTTGCGTACGGGCTCTTGGTAGCCCATTAAAGAAAAATGAAGTAAGGTGAACCACCATCATGAGTTTTCTCTTGGGTGCTAAACCAGAGCAGAGTCAGCTGAAACCAAAGCTTTCCTTATTCAAAGGGCATTGTGGGGTCTTACCCCCAGTGCTGGTCAGCACATTCTCAAAAATATTAGTAACAAATTTTTAGAGACCTAAAAATCTAAAGCAAACTACTTTTCCATTTTTCTGTGAAGATCTATTTGCACATAAACTTCAGAATTCCTGAGCAATTTTTCTCTAATTTAGATTTAGATTTTTTTTTTTTTAAATGCCAAGGCTGATATTTAAAAAGGCATTTTAAGTGTTTGCTTCTTAAACAGTTTTAAAGAACATATTCAAGGACCTGTTGTTCATGTATAAATAAGAGTGTACAGTATTGTACTGGATAAGGTTTACAATGAAACCTCCTGTAACCAAATCTGTGCAAAGTGATAAGATCTATTTCATACAGTAATTTGAATGTGTAGATCTCAAAGCCCTTGAGGAAAGGGGTTGTAATCATCAACAGTGACAATCACTGCTGATGGAGAACCTCAGGAGATAAAGGGATTCAGTGAAGGTCATCCAGCATCCCAAGACCTGAGTTGCACCCTGCTCTCCTTGGAGCTAGGCCAGCACTCCTTCCCTTGGGTCATGCTGCTGCTTTAACAGGTTGATATATTTTTTTATTTTCCTTCAGGTGGTTTGGAACTGAGGGTGCAGCATTGAGTCAGAGTGCATGTACATGTTTCCTCCCCACCCCACCCTGTGCTGTCTTTTCCTCTCTTCCCACATTTAATATGTCTGAACTAATTTTTTTCACAAGGATTTTCTGGAAGCAGTGATAAATAACGGGAAAGTACTCTGAAGGCTGTAATAAACAAAAGCCCTCATTTGGGTTTAACTGATGTATTCATCACCTTGCTTTGTGTAAAAATCCTTGTGCCCAGCTCTCTTCTATCACAGCCAAACAGGTCATACCATCTCTTTTACAAATGTGTCACTTTACTGGATAGTTTTCCTTCCTTCATCTTTCTCCTGAAAGGTTGCTCCAGAGCATCTCTGGTGTAGGAGGTTGTCAGCTTACTCATAGCTAGTTTTGGACTATCCCTTTCCATGCCAGCTTTGCCCTTTAGGTTAAACACACTCCTAAGTTTTATGTATCCCTGAACGTATACACCCCACAAGCCTACATTTGCTATACTGAGTAAGAGAAGACATAAAACACATTATTCTGGTGAACACAGGGCAAAAAGAGAATTTCCTTCTTCTTCTCTTATGTTTAGCTAAATATTATTTACATGGCTTAAGTAAGATATAAACTGTGTGCTGGTTCTTTACTCTGTCATGCTGTGCATGGACTACCTGGACATCCATGGGACATGGCAAGGGGGAGATCTTGCAGGAGTTTGGGATTACCATGATTGTCATCCCGCTCTCCAATTATGATTTTTTTCAGGCTGAATCACTGTCCTTTCTCCACCACCCCGACGCAAGCATGGATCCATCATCCCTGTTTCCCCTGTGTTGCCTTCTGTGTGTATTCTCTTAGCAGTTGAATGCTTCATCCCCCTTTATATACTGCTGGATAAAGGCTATCTGAAGCTAACTTGGAGATCCTACTGCCTTGAGAGATGCTGCAAATTCATTCCAAGTGTACCCTTCAGTTGTTTCCCACTCCTTTTTCCCTGGATGACCTCAGGGCTGGTGGAATTCTCTGCTACGGCATTTGTTACAAACCCAGTATATCTAACACACAGTATTTTCTCTAAGAAATTTGCTTTTGAAGTTATTTGTCCTCTGTCTATGCCTTTGATGGATTTTTGGCTTTCACTGTCATGTGCTGAGATAGAGGTAACTTTTGCACTGGGTATCTGCTATTTTGCATTGGAAAACTGTATACTTTTTCTGAACAAGTCCTTCATAAGCAGGTGAATATATCTCCTTTATTTCTTATTCCTCTGGACATTTACTTCGCATTGCAATGCTGATGATTTGATTTATGTCTTGTGTTCCTTCTTCCTTCTGATAGCATGCCTGAGTCGCAAGGGAAAGAGTCTCCAATCTGCTCTTTGAAACAACCTGCTATTCACCTCGTCATGTTGCTTATTTGTAAACTCTTTGGGCTCCATCATCAGTGCAGTTTAGGTCCTGTAATGTACAAGCATTGAATTTTAAAGGGTCTATGTCCATGACTATATGAACTCTGCCCCAAAAAAACTGTTATGAGCTATATCTCTGCAGACAGAGAGAAAAGTTTGCTACATTAGGATGTGCCTCATCCTAATGAGAAATTCAGGATTCGGAAAGTGGTGAACCATAGGAAAACATGGATAGCTGAGCCCTCTTGTTCTCGAGAGCCTAGGACTTTTTAAAAAACAATTCTATTTTAGAATGGAAAACCAACTCTCCAGCATAAATTCCTTGTGTCTAGTATACAGATCTATGCCAACATTTCTCTGACTAACCTATCATCAGATCCTTGGTTGAAAATGGAGATTTGCTTCTGCTATTTCTTTTTGATTCATTGTTTAACAGCATTACTAAGAGGAAGAATGAAAAAGGAAAATCACATATAAGAAGCAATTTCAAAAATACACCAAACCATCAAAAGATACAGTCACTTTCTCTTAACAAAGAAGAGTATCTGGGGACAAATACCAGAAGAAAAAAAATGCCAAATTCAGTAGGATTAATGCCTTCACCAAAGACTGTGTTCTCTTTCTGGAAAGCTACACCGGTTTTATAACAAGGCTATCAAACCAAGGTATGATCCATCTAACATTATGTAGATATCTATGGTGTAGGCATCTCAACTGCAAATATCCAACCTAAATAAGCCATTCCAGGCTTCCTCTGAATCCACAGAAGACATAATAGGCACATCAAGGCTATGATTGGTTCCGTCTAATGTAGGTCTAAAATAGGTCATACAAATCACATCCTATAAGTGCCTAATTCCTTCCACTGACTGTAAAGAACAAGTAGCCTAGATGTAGATATCTGCACCTTGTAGGCCTCTGGGGATACACAAAATGGGTGTCACGAAGCGTGAGTTCAGACTCACAGTCTGTTTAAATACAAGGAGTTTCAGAGAGAAAATCTGGAGACAAGAAAAGCAATCAAACATAGGCAAGAGATGCTAGGACAGATAACTAAAAACATTATCAGGTTGATCATAAATTAGTCAGAAAAAACAAGTAAGTTGCAAGACATTACAGCTTGTACCATATGACCATACAAAATGAATGTGATGGATGTACTAAAGAGACAGAGGAACAGTGTTATTAAAAGACTACAAAGCAGACATCTCCCTGATTTAATCCATGTCCATGCAGTCCTTCATACCTGAAGACATACTTCTACCTTGTTATTAGTGGGTTTGGTAAGCATTAACTAAAGTCTGAATTTGATCTTTCAGAATAAAATTTTGCAGCTCCGTTGAATCCACACAGTGTTCTGAGCTGTTCCTGTGCGAGTTAAACCACCTCAGATCTAGATGGATTTAAATGTCCTTGTTGTCAGGGGAGGTACAATTTTTGACCTATGTAAATCCCCCATGGTCCGTTTTTGCCTGGTCATTGTTTCTCTTGCCATTTATTCTCCAAAAGTGGTTCTGTTTCTCTGAAGGTGGTGGCACCAGAGAGGTCCCTCCATAAGGGAGACCAGAATGCAGCTGTTGATGTGTGTGTTACATGACCATAGAGTTCACCACTGAATTTGGACCAGAGTCTGCAAAAAGAAATGGATTATTTGTTAAGGAGCTGCCCTGTAATTTACAATCTCATAGGTAATAACCTTACCAGGATTCTGAAAATATCAATGCAAACTGCTGGATTGTTTATAAATGCCTTCAGACAATCTGCACAGATGTCATGTAACGTTCAAGTACAGGGGAGCTTGAATTTATCTTAAGAGACTTTGTTTGCATTTCTCAGAAAAGTAAAAGTACTCACAATACATTTTCTTCCAGCAAATAATTACCTCAGTCTTAACCTGTGCTTCAACTTGAACTGATGGCTATTTAGTATGTGTTGTTTTCTACAAAAACGCTCAAGGAATTTCATAATTTCAGAACAGCTCTTTTTATTGAGACCCATTTGCCCATAGTACTCTTTTCTTTGTGATTTAGCTACAGTTTTAGATCATTTATTTTTATTGACAGTGAGACTACTCCATTTGGTTGACTTTTTCAAACATTAACCGCTATAACTTTCTTTTACACTGCCAAGGTTTCCTCATTTACACACAAAATCATCCCATTCACCTCTCTGGGAGAAGACAAGTCAGGCTCTCAAAGAGAAAAAGAGGAGAAATGGTAGCACCACCTCACTGGAATTGCTCTTTCTGATTTGCAGCTGTCACCATTGAGGACTCAGGGGAGATGGGCAAGGACAGCCATCCTCAGTGTTATTGTCCTAAAGCTTCTTACAAAGAAATGGTGCTGTAATCTTTAATCAAAAAATTCTTTCCTACCAGTCTTTTCCACGATTCACCACTGAAATATAGCAGAACACCATCAAGCTTTTGGTGTCTTCTACAGCATTTGTGAATCAAAGATTTCCAGTGGGTAAGATGGAAAAGCAAGGTGTACTGAGGACATGGGATAAGCAGCCAGTGAGACAGCCAGATGGCTGCCTGTGATTTCCATGGATGGGATTTGGTGTCCACAGTGGTTCTCTGTTCTCTGTCTCTCAGCCTCAAATCTTTAGGTGAAATCCAGAAAATTGGGTCTAACTCTTCAGGGAAGGAGGATGAACAGCTTTAGAAAACAGACTAAGTCTATCAGCTGTAGATAACAGTGATTTTCAAAATATTTTTCAACATCCTAGTTCATGAAACCACTGCAAGCTTTTATTAGCCACAAACCAATGGGCATGGGGCAGTTAATTAAGAGTGTCAGAAAGTTCACCTTACCTAATTTGATGACCACTCTGATCACTGCACACAGCCTTCTCCAAGGGAAAGGCTGTAAATTATTAAAACTGAACAAAACAATTGAGTTATGAGGTTTTATCACTGGGAATTAGATTCTTATTTTTCAAGGATGCAATTTTCTTTAGTTAAAAGTTACTGGAAATAATAATTGGGTTTATGCTACTCAGAGACTTCTATCAAGAGAATTGTTTCTTGCGGATAAGGCATCAATTACTTGATGACTTCTGCTCCTTTTAAATCAGTAACTGATAAGCACTATTAGATGTTGAATCAGAGGAAACCTTAAAGATATTGTTTAGATCCTATGCACCTGTGCCTAACCCAGATGGAGAAAACAAAAAATAATCCAAAGAAAAGAATATACACTGTCAGAAATAAGATCATGATTTTACTCTCTGTTTTATGTCTGTGTAATCTTGATTAATACCCAGTCTGAGGGACTGGATCTATAGTGTTACCTCTTCTTGTGTTTTCTCTACTTTTTTCCTATCCTCCATCTGAGAAGGATGCACTGGAAATGCAGGGCTGGACCTACATTTCGTGTAAATTAATATAGCTCACTGAAATTAACAGAGCTACAATGCTCTAAACTGCTAAGGATCTTTCCCTGCATCTTATTTATATATTTTCAGAATGGACATAGTATCTTAGTTCATATTGAAGTGTAGAGTTCATCATAGCAATAATCTCTAAGACACAGCCTGCCTATCTTTTGTGATAAGGGAATTACATTTCTTCTGTTGTGTTGATAAAAATCTACTATTCCTGGGAAGATGACTTGCTGGAACCCGAATAAATTGAGCATACCCTACTCTATGATAGGAACTGAAGAGGTGTGACTGCTGACCTAACCAGTGAAGGAGGTTTCTGATATTAATGCAGTTAAGATAGCAAGACTGTGTTGGTGTCACTCAGGAGTGGATAGTGTTGACTTTTTTTTGTGTGTGGGTTGACTCTGGTTGGGTGCCAGATGTCCACCAAAGCACTATCGGTCCCCTCCTCAACTGGATAGGGGAGAAAAAAATAAAAGGAAGGGCTTCTGAGTTGAGATAAGGATGGGGAGAAATCCCTCACCAGTTACCATCTCGGACAAAACAGGCCCAACTTGGGGAAAATTAAACCAAATCTTAAAACACCTTCCCCCTACCCCTCCCTTCTTCACGGCCTCAACTTCACACTGAATTTTCTCTACCTCCTCTCTCTCAGAGGCACAGGGGGAAGGGAAAGGGGGTCTGTGGTCAATTCATCCCATGTTGTCTCTGCTCCTCCTTCCTCCTCAGTGGGAGGACTCCTCACACTCTTCCCCTGCTCCAGTGTGGGGTGCCACCCACAGGAGACAGTCCTCCACAAACTTCTCCAACTTGAGCCCTTCCTGTGGGCTACAGTTCTTCAAGAACTGCTCCAGTGTGTGTCCCTTCCACGGGGTACAGTCCTTTGGGAACAGGCTGCTCCAGCGTGGGTCCCCCACAGGATCACAGCAAACACGCTCTAGCGTGCACTTCTCTCTCCATGGGCCCACAGGTCCTGCCAGGAGCCTGCTCCAGTGTGGGCTTCCCACGGAGTCATAGCGCTCTTTAGGCATTCACCTGCTCTGGCATGGGGTCCTTCATGGGCTGCAGGTCGATATCTGCTCCCTTGGGGACCTCCATATGCTGCAGGGGTGCAGCCTGTTTGACCATGGTCTTCAACAGGCCCTGCAGTGGAATCTCCGCTCAGGTGCCTGGAACACATCCTTCCATTCCTCCTTCACTGACATTGGTGTCTGCAGAGCTATCTATCACATATTCTCACTCTGTTCTTTGGCCGCTGCTGTCCAGGTTTTTTTCTCCCCTTTCTTAAATACATTGTGTCCGAGGCTCTACCACTGTGGCTGATGGGCTCAAGCCTTGGCCAGTGGTGGGTCTGTCCTGTAGCTGTCTGGCATTGGCACTGTTAGACCCAGGGGAAGCTTCTGGCATCTTCTCACACAAGCCACCCCTGTAGTCCCCCTGCTACCAAAATGTTGCCAAGCAAACCCAATAAACTGTGCTGATAAAAAAAAAAATAATTACAAGTTTGTTATTCTGTTAGTGACCATGAAAAATGCATGGATCCAGTATGGGGTACCAATAAATTGCCACAGTATATATTTTAAAAAAAGTGTAATTTCCAGTAGACAGAGTTCAACCTTGTCTCAAGATTCAATCCAGTCTACTGTTTGCTCCTTGTTTTTTTTTCCTGGAGCCTGTCAAATATGCAGAGGGAACAAATAATGTTCCATGCTCAGAGGTTTGGTATCTCTCAGCTTACTTCCTGCTATCCTCTTTCTCAGGGACGTCAAACTGTCTGACTGCACCAACAAGTCCCAGATATGTTAAGTGACCAAAATGGAGGTGTTCTCTTATTCATATGGTTGACTGTGGAGCTGTGCCAAGTTGTTTGTTGGGGCTGTATGACACGATCCTCAAGTGCTGGGAAAACATGGGTTCGGGAACACTGGATAGAAATTTCTGCTTGTTTGATGGAAGACAGAGGTACAGTCTGTTGAGGTCAAAAGGCTGGATAATGTTGGTGCAAAGAAGGGGTTCTCAGGCAATGGCTTGCAGGCAGCATCATGCCCTGAAACTGGGACTAAGGGCAAAATATAAATTGCCTAAAGCACATCACCTACTCAGCAGCTTTCCCTACGGCCAAGTCATAGGTCTCTGGCTTAACCAGTAAATATCCAGCCTCTTTTGAAGAGACTGTGAACATAATTTATGGAATTATTAGTTTTCACACAAATATTTATTTATTTTTAGGTTCCAGAGGGCACTTTGTCTTTTTATTGATATTACTTCACACTACTAAATGCCTGAAATATTTCCAGTTGTAATTATTCAGTGGAACATTTCTTTGTTATTTCTGTTTGAGTTTTATGGACTGGATAACGTTTAGCTGTAGTGAATGTCTGCCATTTCTATTCATTATTTACTGCTTATATTACAACAAGAGGGTACGAGAACTGGACAGCTAATACATCACATGAATTTGCCAAAAGTATGAGTGCAAATCCTTGCTCCAGAAGTCAACGCTGCCAGGAGTGAAGTTGGGATCCCTGAGTGCACAGTATGAGCTGCCATGGATAGGGCCACATTGTTGAGCAAGAAGGTGAAAGCCTTAGCATCATGGTGGCCATTGGCAAGGTGAAGGAGGAGTGGGTCTAAACCAATTTAGGGCTTTCTAGCTAAACCGTACTTTGAGAAATGGAGTCAGAAATGTTGCTTTTGCCTGCCATGAACCTCTATTTGCCGCTAGAAGTGGGAATAAACCGTAACTCCTCATATTCCCAGCTCAACACCATGACTACTCATTGGCACTCTGTCCATTTCAAAAATGGCTGTGCTCACCCTGCCAGCTCCAACCCCCAGTGAAGTAGCAAGCCACCTACAATATTCTTGCTGTCCTAGTTTCTTTAAAAAAAAAAAAAAATCAAAACACCACCAACCACTTCTGCACAGCAGTCTCCGTCGTCTTTCACTACGCTGGTCCATCCAGCCTGTTATTTAAGTTCTTCCTGAAAAAAAATCCCACCACTTTCTTCCACAGTGCCCACACAAAGTGAGTCAATGTTCTTTTCCATTCATCTCAGAGGGACCAGGATTGCATCCAACATATTCTCTCATTAAAAAAAAAAAAAGACAAAAAAAGACAAAAAGGAAGAACCATGGGTAAAACCACCGGGACATTTATACAAATCAGCTGAATAGTTTCACGACTGTGTTTCTACAACCCTTAAGCTTCCTCATTCACACATTCCCTACTATCAAACATACCACGTGGACCTAGGTGGTTAATTATTAACTTTGTGCATAACAGAATATTAAAAAAACCCCACCATATAGTAGCAACTTTCCCCCCCCCTCCATGTGATTGTGCTTTTCTTGCTGAGGTGGAGTACCCAGCCAGATATTTTGTGTAAGACGATTCCCTTCTCCACTCCTAAAGAGGTCTAAGTCCTGAGTGGTGGTTCTACCCCAGCACAGCTGTCAGAGTACAGACCTCATGGCTGCAGAGAGCAACACAAAGGCTTAACTTCTGTGATACAGATGTTGTTTCTTTCTGTATTGGGCTTAGGTTCACCCTTGTTACCTCTAAGGGTTTTTTTGCCTTGATGATAATAAATGACCAAGAGTTCAGGGAGACAAACAGTGCAGACCCCTGCCAGAACCACTGGTGTTTGGTGCCATTAACTGGTTTGGGGTACGATTTAATGGATGAGGAGTGACAAATTGCAGCAGGTTCAAAAGAGAGTATCAGATATGCTTAAGAGTTTTTCTGGATTTTTTTCCCCTGGAACTCACTTGGAATTAGCATGGAGAGCTTTATTTCCTTTGGCTGAGGTCAGTGATGGCAGGTTAGCTTGCCAAGACAGTGAAACTACTTTGGATTTTGTCTGATGCTGGGATGCTCAGTCAGTGGCCTGTCAACCAGTTACAGGTTACCTGAACATGGCAGACCTTCAGCCTCCTTCTAGCAGTGGCTTGGGATATCACTGTGTTTGCTTTGGGAATGGTGAACAGCTTGGCTATTGACAGCACCTTGCAGCAGTGTGTAACAAGGGTAGAGCAAAAGCATTTCTTTAATTAATGGCCAGTCTTCGCGAGCGAAGATCCGGGGAAGGTCTTTACACCTTCCAGCCTGCGCATTGGATTTTTTAGGTGAGACACAGTGTGCGCGGAACTGAGCCCACCCTTTAATCCTAAGGTTCATCTGCCGGGGCCAAGCGAGCTTGGACGGTGGCAGCGAGGTCCTTAGGACGTAGATGGGTTACCCTTAAGGGCTAACGAGCCCCACCTGCCCGGGAGTGGCCCTGACCGGGAATCGAACCCGGGTCTCCGCGGTGATAGCGCGGCGCCTTTACCACTAGACCACCAGGGGCTCCAAAGCATTTCTACTGCGTCTGGAAAAGCCCCATTGCTTGCTGGGAGCACTGATTAGAATTGACACAATAGTCAAGTACCTTCATATGTGAAGAAGGATTCTCCATGCACAGGTTCAACCGTACTTTTATACTAATATATGACTGGGGTACAAGTACTGCCCTCAGATGCAGATTTTTGAGTGGTTGTACTGGTAACTGACCAGGTGGGGCAGTAAAGACAAGGTTTCAGGATGCAGTTCTTTCCTTTTCCTCTAAGGAACCAGCTTCAAATACCATTAAGCCAAGCAAAGGTTATGGACCTGCTTTACTTTAATCTCAACACTTATTGAGATAGTATAACTGAGCAAATGATACAGAAAAGGCTTTCACACATATTGCCTGCAGTTTCTTTTCCTAAGCTATCAAACAGCAGTAATAAAAAGGAGCAGACAGGTGGGGTTTTTTTCTAGATGAAGCCTATAAAATAGTGTATGAGACTCACAGTCCTACGTGCCATCTTCTCTTGTCAGGAGCTGCACACAGGTCAGAAGGAGAACAAACAAGGCATTTCAGGATGCTGCACGTCAGCGAGTTTCAGACCTCAGCCAGACTTTAGCAGCCTTAGTGCATCCTCATGAGGTTTCTGAAAGGTAGAAGCAATGTGTTATCTCTGTTCTTACAGCTAAGATGTCAGGATGCTAAGTGGCTGTGTTCTTGGCATCTCTTCGTTCAGGAGACCAGAAGAAGAAGAAGGACTTGCACCTCCATCTTTGAAGCATGGAAAAGAAGACTGAGGGGGAGCTTCTGTGAGCCCCAGGGGTGATGCTGCGTGGTCAGCAGCAGGATGCTGGCTGAGGGGGAGCATCTCTGTGGAGCTTGACTTGACTGGTACCATAACTTCATGGTGGCAGCACCTACTGGCAGGGCAACCTGCACGGGCCATCAGGCATGGAGAGAGCTTAACCTGGGCTGCTCCAGGTTCTGGTTGGGGGAAAGGCATCTGTGCTGTGCCTGGCACAAGCAGAGAGCTTGGCGGGCACAGCTTGGCATGCTGCAGCTCTCTTACCCCCTCCGCACAAAGCTGCCAGTTGAGCAGCGTTTCTGAAAAAAACAAACCCCAAACAAAACAAAAAACTCACACCCAAAGACCCAACAAGCTGTTTATACTGTGTAAAATTTATGAATTTTAGGTACCCAACTTGTTTTTTAAAATACATTCAGATAAACAAGAACAGCAATGTAAACATGGAGGTGTCAAAGCAGACTGTTCCCCATCAAGATTGTTCAGAAACCTTACGTTCAGTTAAATTCTAGAAAACCCTGATGTGAAGATCTGTAGAAAGCCCCTGTGAAGGTATTATATCCAGTTTGTGAATAATTATGGTTGGTAATAAATTTCTGGTTTTCCTGAAATGAATTTAAATTGTACAACTGATTTCAATGTGACCGGGATTTGATTCATGGTCTGTAGGACAGCACTGGTTTTGACAGACATAACTTTCCTGGTATTCCAAGAACAGTGTAATTGTTGAGGGTTTTCACAATTCAGAATAATATAATGCCAATTGCATTCCAAAATCAAAAGGAAAGTCTAAAGCTGAAAACAATTTGCTATTTTTAAAACAAATACACTCACCACTTGCCTCTGTACTAAGTCACAAAGATGAAATAAATGTGAACCATTCTTCTGCTGTCAACAATTAGAACAACTGTATCTGAATATGCTTAAAGTTATACCAGGGTACGAGATATTCTCATGAAAACAGAAACAGGGCCACTGAATGCAAAAATGTTATCCTAACTGATCATTTCTGAAGTAAGAACATACTGCTGGATTTTCAGAGACAACATGCATGTGCAAGGAAATTGGTGTGCCACTACCCTGTAACATTCACCTCTGTGTAGAGAGCCCTATGCAACATTTTTGAAGTGTGTTTTAAGGATGAAGTTTTGCAGATGTCTTCAACTGAGCTGGAAGGAAGATTTCATCCTCTCCAAGAAGAGACTTCAGGAGTGATCACCAGTGAAAGGGCAAGAAAGCTCCCTTTACATTGTCTCCAGCCTTCCAGCAAGCCAGGGAAGAAAAGGTTCGACTTTAATAGTAAACAAATCAGTTTTAACTCCTCTGAACTGCCAGCTGGCTTCATTGGGTAACCCACTGGGGCCTTCTGACTGCCTAAGCTTTGTGCTGGATCTGTACATTGTTTTAGCACTGAAGTGTGAGTGAATCACGGGGAAATGATAGGCCACAACTTAAAAACAGAAGGAAGGAGTACTGCCAAACAGAACTAATTGACTGCAGACATGAGCTTTCCCCAGTCTCTGGCCCATTCATTTCTGCAGAACGGCTCTGCAAAAGCGTCAATATAAATTTGACATTCTTATGGAAAACCACCTCTAGGTGGAAGTGTTGACCCTGCAGACAGAGATGAGATCATAAATATCTATGTGGCAGAAGCGATGGCAGCATTTTTTTAAAACTACTTCCTCCGATATTTTGCTCTTGAAATTGTAATTAGATGAGGTGCCTTCAGATTTATGTACCTGAGAATAGATTGCAAAGCTCACCGAAGCCAAGAATTTGTTTCTGTCTTGGCCCAGATCCAGAGACTGTGGGTCAAAGAAGTGCTTCAAAGGTGCTGGACATTTGCCTTTGGTGAATGCAGCAGCAAAAGGTGCATTCTTGGTTTTAAGCTTGTGCTTACAGGTAGTCCCCAGGCTCTGTGCTTGCTATCCGGGCCATATTTTGATTGACAGTGTGGCCTAAACCTGT
Source organism: Myiozetetes cayanensis (assembly GCF_022539395.1). Taxonomy (NCBI): domain Eukaryota; kingdom Metazoa; phylum Chordata; class Aves; order Passeriformes; family Tyrannidae; genus Myiozetetes; species Myiozetetes cayanensis. The sequence continues at coordinate 17,525,442 of NW_026087742.1, forward strand.
GGTTCTTGGCTTATGCAGTGTAACAGAAAGTTTTGATTTTAGTTGGACAAAACAAGAACATGGCTGCTACTCCCCTTTTGCTTTTTTGAGAGCAAATTTTAAACTCTGTGTTTGAGTAGGTCATTCAAAGGAAGTCCTGTACTTCAAGTGCTATGGATTGTAAGTGATATGTTAGGCTTGGTACTGTCTCTATTATTGCCTCATAGAGTGAAGATGTGATTTAGATGGAATCAGAAATTGTCCTCAGAATAATTTCTGCACAGCCCTGAGACTAAGATGGACTGTTTAGTTCACTTTTCCAGGGGATGGTGACACTTCCTCCCTTCTCAACGTCTAACCTTTTTGTTAGATATTATGAGGGAAATTTTCTAAAGGCACCAAAATGCTGACTTCACTGAATAACAGCAAGAGTTAGATGCCTCACCTGCCCCTTGCACTTTTAATGATAAATCATTAAAGGTTTAATCTTCTTTATTTACCTTTCTGTTTCTGTTTTATACTTGAACCTGATGAGGGCTTCTGTTGTGTCAGGCCAATATTTTCATAAATAGCTACAAGACACAAGAGAACTATTTTTCTTCAGGTATGTTTTATTTACTGTCAAGACAATTTTTTATATCAACTGCACATCTTTTACTGACCATTTGTCGTGCAGGAGACAATCTGGAAAAGAGGTGGGTACATCTCTGGTATGTGTGGGTACATGCCGGTACATCTTAGAGCTCCATAGTCACAGCTCATACCTACCTGCAGGGGCAATAATTCAACTGCACTTTCTACTTGTGTGAATGTGCCAATGCCATAAATGCTGTACTACCTGGTACCCTAGATGCAGCCTTACTGATAACAACTGGTAACTCTGTTCCTTGCTGCCTGCAATAATCCTTTGAATTACAGTGAGAGGTTAAGCATCACAAGATGATGATAAAATAACTTTAGATCTGAATTAATAACCAGATAGAAAAGCTTGTGCCTAATACTTTGAGTGTCACCTGGGTCTCTAGGAAGGGCTCTGCCATTTGTGCAGCATTTAGGCAGTGTTTCCACTAGCATAGTTACTCCTCACCAGCTTCCACTGAGGGACTGTTCAGTTTTCTCATCATCACCATCAGGTCATGCCTTATTACAAGTTTTCCAGGTGCCATTGGATTGTGTCTTGTAAAGGTGTTTGTGTGTGTATGAACAACCAAGTCAGTGAGAGAACTGATTTCCATACATGCTGGAATGAGACATTAATTAATTCAGGCATGAAACAGTGTAAGTCATTTGTTCTTTGGAGGGAGGTGGCCAAAAGAGGAAGACAGACAGCTAACCCAGCAAGCAGATGCTGTCAGAGATTGGACAGTTCTCCAAAGGAAGACAGGAATTGCTGGACACAAAATAAATATTTTGTAGCCCATTTGTAAAGAAGGATATATCAAACGTTTATATATTTTATATCTTTATATCTATCCTTATGTATACATAAATAAGTGTACATCTTTCATGATGTATCTCTCTCTCTAGATTTACACAAACATAAAGCTAATTTCCTTATTCGAGATGAGCTCAGATCCATTACAAAGACTCAGCCATTTCACGAACACCTTTAGACTTTTCACGATGATGCACTCAGTTGTGATGGATTGTGGGGCAGGGAAATTGTGCTACTTGGCTGAGCTCAACTCACTCTACTAGAAGACGCCAGGAAGGTTGACTTAGTGGACTTCACGTGCCAGCTTGTCCTAGCGCACTTCTCACTGAGACTGATCCCTGGTTCTGTTAGAGCCATACATGAGCGCCTTATGCAAGACTGGAACTGGGAAATGATTTTTATCACCCCCATCATACGGAAAACTAACAATGTTTACTAGATGCTGTCATTTTGAAATAAAGAACTAGCAGTAAGGAAGTAAAAAAAGTTCTTCTTAATAATGGGTTGTGAATGTAACCTTTCCTTCAAGCTGCAGTGGCACAAGCCTTTGCCCTATGTTTTATAAAAATGTATCATTTTCTCATAACATCTTCAAGTATCAAGTACAAGAAAATGGCTTTTTGCTCACAGGATAGCTCATTGATTGATTATGTGTTCATACAGGGTCAAAGTCTCATCTTATTTATATCACTGTAAACTGCATGAATTGCCACAATATTTATAGAGGAATATCACTTTCCTGTTAATCTTTGTTGCCATTTAAATATTTGGACTAGTTTCTTGGAGGTAGCCAGGTAATTTGAACCTTGTATTCTGCCTTTTTTGGTCTGGTTATCTAAATGATCAAAAAAAGAAGCTCAAAGATACAGCTGCACACTTGAGTTTATGCTTTGGATTCCAGCACCTTTTTGCACCCTTTCTTTATTAGGGGGGGAAAAAAATTCTAAATGGCGAAACATTGTATCCTCCAAGCATTTCAGTCCACCCACACAGTTCTTTTTCTTTAAAGCAGTGGCTTATTCCCAACTGGAAAGGCAGCAGTCTAGCTAAGAGACAGGTTATGTTCAAGAGAGAAAGGAAGGAGGGAGCTGAATCATAGCAATTTAACTCTGGCTGTGTGGATGTAAATCCAGCCACTGGTTGCTGCTATCACAAGCATAGTATGATTTTGGATACAGGGAATGGCATATTGTTCTGGGTAATGAAGGCTAGAGGTCAGAGCAGGCTATGCATTTGCCTTTATTGCTTGCACTCCAGCAGGTGCAATATTCATTGCCTCTGTTCTGTGCACAGCCATCTCTAGCATTACTAATGAAATGTCAAATCATATTTTTATTTACTTCCTTTCTTCATCACCTGCAAATAGCCACACTGACAACCCCCAAACTGATCATTTGTGGGTTTCTAAGAATGCCATCAGTAAAAGTCAGTCATCAGTAAAGAGCACCACTTTCTGGAAATAAACTAAACAGGTTCATTTGAGGCTTTTCATAAAACAAATGTTGCAACAAAATTAATTTGTCCAGCATTAGTCATCACCCTTTCTGCATGTTAATACTGTTTCTTCTGGGAGAAACAGGTTTTTTCGGGTGTTGAAAATATCCTCAGCTACACTTGGCAGTCACAAAGGGCAGAAAAGGCACACGTCTGAGTGTGTCACATTAACATGCTTCACTGTCCTGCATGTCCACGTCATGCAGGCTGGTTTTGGTCACAGATCAGTTGTTATTTTTTTCCCATGAGTAGGTGCTTATACCTGATGTCTTGTCAAGATCTTAGCCGCAACAGGCAGGAGGATGGCTCTTTTTTCTGTGTTGCTTTGCCTCATAACAAGGAGGCTTCTAAGGAACATAAACATTTAAGAGGAATGATGTCTTCAAGAATATGGTATCACTGGAGGTTTTCGAGATACTGTAGCACAGAGTACTACACAACCCTATGCAAGCTTCCTTTCACTCAATAGGTTGGACTAGATGATCTTTCAAGGTTCTTCCCAGCATGAATTGTGCTGTAATTTTATGATTCTGTGATTTGGTCAGTGCACCTTTGCACCAAAAACTTTCATATAGAAGCAGTATTTGGTTAGTTTCATTCCCAGAGAAGTTTCTCTTCAGATGCATGTGTGCTAATGCTGTGCTAATGTAGGTGCGGAAATGGGTGGATGGAGGAGTCTCCTTTAGGCTTATCTCCTTAGCTGCCTTCCTTTTGTTCCTTTCTTCTGAAGTTTGGCTTTTGCTTTTCATTTTGAGAGGTTTTTAAGGAAGAGAGTGTCTTGATTGCAGAGAGTTGCTGAGGAGGCAGAAATTGCTGTCTCAGGGCTCTTGGTTACTCTGGGAGAGTGTTAGGTTTGTGCTGCCCACAGGCAGCAGTGAACTTACCAGGATTTATCTCCAATAGCTGAGACATGGATGTCTTCTCGACATCTGAATGGCCTTGTGCCTAGTCATGGGGATGAAAGTTTCCTCAGAGGTCTTGGGTAGAACATTTTGTTGCCTTTCCCATCACTGAGCCCCTGAATGTAAATTTTACAGCAGATTGATGACAATGGGTGGTGTTTGGGGCTCTTGTTTCCTTTGCAGATATGGGACATGAGAAAGGCAGTGTTTCCTCCAAGGAGGTGAGCAATCTGTCTGTGCCAACAGGTCTCTCTTTGATTACAATTACTTAATCACAAATATATGTTAGAACTGCACCAAGAACTCTCTGATCAGAGAAGCTGCCAGTCAAAGGACAGACACATAGAGAGAAATTAGAAGAAAGCCAGGCATTATATCACCCTTTGTGGAGTAGCTGCTGCAAGAGCAAATGCACAATATTTTGATCTTTTAGAGGGGAATATTTTGGGGAGCCTACGTAGAATGTCCACCAGGATTAGAAAAGCGCTTCATAGTTTCTGATGAAGAGGATGTTCAGCCTCATATCTTTTTCTTCAAAACCTGTTGTTTTTCCAACCTGTGCCAATCCAGTTCCTTCTTAGAATTAATGTGGTAGGTAGGAGAGAAGCAACAACTTTCCATCAGGGTGTGCTGAGGATAGTTCACCTAAGTCATATTTCAAAGTGTCTCAGGCTTTTGAATCAAGTACCAGTTCTTTAAAGGTGTTTAGACACATCTGATTTTTTTTTTTTTTTTAAACTCTGCCCAAGAACTTGTAGAACATGGTATTCCCCTGGTCTTTCAGTTTCACTGTCCTGGAAATAGACTTTTTTTAGGTGGACACTTGAGGAAGGGCAAGTAAAGCTTTGATTAGTGACCCACGCTTTTGTGACTGGATGAAAAAAGATGGTTTGAGGCTTTCCTACAGCTCCTGTTCGGAAGGAGTGTGTTCTTTTCTTTAAGAGAAAAGCATTAGCCTGATAGTTGATAATTTTAAATTTAATCCTGTAAGGGCTTTAAAGATTTATATAGATTATCTGTATGTCCTTTTGGGTGCAGAATTTCATAATCATTGACCTAAACTACCTTCACAATCACTGCACTGCTCCTCAGCATTGCAGAGATGTTTCATCAGTTCTGACTTGTCCTCTGATTGGCATATCACAGGTTTACTCAGGAAGAAACTTAACTATAGTAGAGACTTAAGTACTTATGACCAAGTGCAGACCCTTAACTAACCACAATAGGCTCTCAACACCTGTCCCAGAAAGCTATTAGCAATAGCAAAATTCCTCCCAAGTTCCACAAGATTCTTGTTTCTGAACATGGAAACTCTTCTTATAAGAATAATTAGAAAAGATCATGGTGTGCTTCTCAGAGAGAAAGAGGTGTCAGTAATGAGATACTTGGCAAGTTGAAATTTCTATGGAAATGTGACACCTAAAGCACATTCCACAGTGCTTTAAGACACTTTTCTTCCAAAGATTTTACTCATTGTTAGACAACTAAATAAATTTCAGGCTCTGGATCCTTGCATATTACTTAATTAGTGTTATTAAGGAGAAACATAATATGAAACAGTAACATAATTGTTGAACTGTTATTTATTGTGGAAGGTCCTGTGTATGTGTGCTCAGGTTAATCCAAAATCAGGATCCTCTTCTTACAGATCTCAAGGCTTTATTAATGGACCTCAGCTGACCTGTTAGCTCACAGTGACAATCAGCATCACTGCCTACAATGCACTTGCTCTCCTTTGAGAGGTGTCTTGCCTGAAGCTTAAAAAACTGATCTAGTGACCACAAATGACCTTACTTTCTCCAAGTCAGAAGTTTCACGTCCTACGTGTTCCACAGACAGAAAATGAAATAGAATGATGAAATATTAGAGCGATGACCTTTTTGTGATGGAAATACTGAATTTTGAAGTCAGTCTTTTCCCATAATCAGAGGACCAGAATGAATTTCAAAATCTCAGCTTAAAGGGAATGTTAGTGTTTGAGACCAGATTTAACCAAGAAAAGTTGACCTTCCGGTGACCTCAGAAAGATAAAAAATGAATTCCACTTCTTTTCTAAGTGCTGGTATGCAGTGCCAATCCTAATGAATGATTCTACCAAATTTCAACAGTTTAGCATCATGGGAATGTGGAAATCAGTTGTGTCAGTTATTCATCCCAATGAATACATCTGTATTATTTTAGACTGCACTTCTCCAGTGACCAGACTCTGGTGGCTCAAAGAAATGTTTGCTGTGTGGGAGACATCACAACAATCAACATTACGTTTATAGTTCAATGCATTATTTGATACCAAGGACTCCGTTGCAGAGGGTCTCTCTCCTGGGGGGGAGAAGGAAGCTTTTCTTTTGTTCTTTCCCTCAGGAGGGTCAGTTTGGTTGGAATGGCTGCTAAAATTGTTAATCCACCAACTGGTTGGTCATATGATTTCACAGAGACCTGCTATTATTCATATGCAGTGTGCTCTTGCTTTTTTTTCTCATGCTCTGGGTTATGAACATCTGACATCAGTACTGCAGCTGTATTACACTCATTGCTTTTATTTCGAGGCCTGACTTCTAATTACTAAACAAAAAAGATCTGTGCCACATATGTTGGAAATGGAGAAAGGCTGCAGTCCAACATCAGCTCTGACAAAGTTTTACCTATTGTGCAGGCTCCCCGTGCTCTGGTCAGCACCAGACTGCTTGTGTGTTACACACTGTATTTTGTTGCCTATCAGATTAGTGCAACCCTTTATTCCAAAGATCTAAGAACTTAAGCCTTTCTACAGACTAGCCATGGCTGGATGCATCCACTTTATGGTTGCCTGTCTTGGATGGACCTGAGATGTTCATATCTTCAGTATCTTGAGAAACAGAGATTTTGTAACAATGGCCAGGGTAAATTGCTGTGGATGTGTGATGGCTGGAAATGGTTGTATTTCTTCCCGAGAGTTGTGCAGTACAGTAATGCTTGGTCTGACAGGTTATTTGAGGGAGGCAAGACATTGGTATATTAACCACCCCAATAAGAGGAACAAACAGCTTTCCAAAGCACTGAGGGGAGATAGGAGCACATTCCATTGACAGTGCAATCTTTGCATGAGGATTTTGGTACTTTCGGTCAGGACTTCTGGGAAGTTTCAGAAGCAAACTTGGTCTGTGCACAGATCTGGGTAGTACAGAAAGGAGGAAGACTGGTACTTGCTAGTAGCACATATATTCTGGTCCTTACAGGGGGTCACTAATCCTCTTTCTCGGCATGAGTGACAGAGGCAGTCAGGAACGCATAACTTGTCCTGTAGGATGATACTGACCACCTGGCAGGCTGAATTATGGGGGAATGTCTGCGGTTTCCCCCCGAGCACGCTGCAGGGGCCACTGTGGGAAATACACACTGGGCTGGATGCATCACCAGGCAGTTCTACATGGGCAGCTTGGTGTCCCTCTGAAAGGCAGCATGCCCTGAACTCAGCCATTCTATATCCCTTCCTTCTCTCCTCTGGGAACATCTTCACAGCCTGTCACAAGGATGACCAAGGGAAAACCAGATGAATCACTAAAAAGACCTCTGACTTCTTGAAAAAGAAGTAGGTTTTAAAAATACACAGCTATTAAGCAACAAGCATTCAAAGGAAAATCCAACTTTTAACCATTCAGGATACTCATGCAAGGCAAACACAACAGCATTTCCTCCATACTTCACAAGGAAGGAAACTGCAGCATAAGTGGCACAGCTGAAGTTTCAAGCTAGGTGAATATCGGAGAAGGGATAAGTATTTCTGCTCCTTAACTCCAAAAACTGGTGTTTTCTCTTCAAGGCAACAATGCCTCCAAGGTCTTGAGTTGCAGATTGAACAAAACTAATGCAACTTTAATAATGTGTATGTATATTTTATGCCTTCACCATAAGGACATGAGTTCCTTAGGCTATATGATTTTCACATATAGTTGAAAGCAGTGCAGACATAATGCAAGGAGATGGTCATGCCATAAAATCTGTAAGAGATGAGCTTTCCCCTCCCTGTGTATCTGATTCGTTTCTTAGCACGAAGTATGTGGTTTTGAGCTAGGAATGTGAGGTTTTCTTATTTACCTGGATTTGAGTTCCTCGAACTAAAAAAATGTCGGTTTTGCTGCCATACTGGTTTGCTCTCATTTTTATGTCAGAGGTCCTCACTGCTGAACAGATTACACTTTTTTGTCTGAAATATGCCAGTCCTTCCTGCTCTGTGACTGTAAGTAAATATGTTTACAATGGGCTGGCTTTTTGTCCTGGTCTGATTGAGGCACAAAGAGGAACTTACATATCTTATTTTTATCTTCGGACAAAAATGTAGCTGGAGATTTTTTTTGAGGGTTTTTTCCTCTGCAGGGAGTTAGGTATCTAAGAGTGTGTGTACACAGATATAAAAGAGGATGCACCCTGGTTTTTGTTGTCAGTGTCAGACCCGCTCAACACGGTCTAAATGTCTCTGTGCAACAGCTCAAGAAATATCAATGTCTGGGTGAAATATCTGCATGCAGTAAAAACAGGGGAGTCGCCTTTAAATTCAGGATCCGAGTTTCCAAATACAGTTTTCTGGAAAAACACCATCAGATTTGGCACTAGTTTGCTGGTGAAGAGTTGTATTTGAAATGGCATGTATAGTAGGGCTCAGGAGCCATCACTGTCTACCTAGATACAGTAGATGAGATTTCCAAAACAGAGCCCTCAGCAATGCCAGGAGTAGGGCAGCAGGGAGTAGGTTTCCGTCAGCCTGCAGAGCCTGCCTGCTGGCGTGGGATCACTCTGTAAAGCAGCATTACGTTCGGGGAAGAAATCTTCCTTTCCCAGGCTCATGGGTAGAGATATGGGCCATCTAGTGGGGAGAGAAATTAATAGCAGAGGATATCTCCCATTTCAGTTCTCCAGCTCGCTGCCTCCCTGGTGCAGCCTCTGCATATGCTGATGTATAAGCGTGGCAGGTAGATAATTCTCCTCTATTTCAGGAAGGAACAACAAAAGTCAAGTTGGTGTAAAACAACTGGCGGTACTTAACACCAATGGCATTCAGCCTGCACTAGTAACAGGAGACATCTGCAGAAATAACGAACTGGTTTTGTTCCTTTGCTTCAAACGAAGTGCCCTGATGAATGTGAAAATGAAGCCAGACTGGTCTGTGCTCCCTCTCAGTATCTCTGTGTCACATCACTTCAGTAAACTATTCACCTGCATTTAGTCCAGGCCCCACAGTGTCAGCTTAGCTTATAAGATCTGTTTCATAAGTTCATACAGTGGGTTTATGCTAAGTTATTTTTATGGGACATGGGGAACTGGATACATGACATGAAGATTTGCATTTGTTTTTATCAAAGCCTGAGCCCTTACTTTTATTTCTTTTTGTCTTTAAGTCTGAAGGTGCCTGTAAGACTGCTATATGCTAAATATGAGTTCATTTTCAATTTCTAAAATATCTTGTTCCCCCTTGCTCTCCCTTCCCCATTTGATGAGTGCTCTTATAATAAACTCATTGAAATGTTGTTCCAAAAGGCAATACTTTCACAGGAGGAGTACCCAGTCTCATGTAACAAAGTTCTATATTAAGATCCATAGATTGAGTCTAGATAAAATGCAGTCACTGTGACTGCTGACAGCAAGATCCCCCTGCCTTGCTGTGCTGAGACACCCATTGCAGATGAATCTGTGACCCAACTGCACTGCCTCGAATGCAGCCACACGGAAGAAATAATGCTGCTGTGAGGGAGGGGAGGAAGACACTTCTGTTTCAGGTGCCACATAGAAATAAAAAATCTAACGTAATTTATTTGCATGCATAATTGTTCTTTCCCCTCCAGTTGCTGTGATCATTAAGCTGCTTCATCAGCTTTCATGGCTGGGTCCTGCTGCTGGAGTACAGAGCTGACTTTGGCCATAATCTGAGGTTATTGCCTTAGAAAGGGGCAGCTGTGTGGCTTTGCTGCCAGTGTCAAGCCATCCCCACAATGTGCATTCCTCCATCTCTCTCACCCTTCTTCCTGCCTGCTCCTTTGTAAGAGGTTGGGCAGCACTCCTGGACTGGCTCCTTCAAGTACAGGAGCCTGGGGCCAGAAGATCGTGTTGCCTGGAGCTGGAGAGGACTTATCATGCAGAGAAGGCAAAGCCCTGGCAGTCGGGATGTTAGACCTGTTTGGGCCATGTGGAAGCTTTTCTTGGGTTACTAGGAGAATAATACCACTCACACAGGGTGGTGGGAGACATCAGAGTTTGTGTTGTCATCCCTGGAAGGGTAAAACAATTTTTGTTGGTGCTGCTGAGACACTGGTAGGGTGTGTGGGCTTCTCACATGATGAGACAGCTTCCCACGAGCAGGTCTGACACTCCAGCCAGCAATGGCTGCAGTCTGTAGTAAGTCAGGTCACCTTGGAGAAACAGATACAGCTGATGTTTACAGATACAGATGAGGATGTTTACTGACAACAGAATGCATGAATGCATTGGGTGGTGATCCCATTTCTAAGTAAAAGATTTGCTTTCAACTGAACACTGAAGAAATAGAGGATTTGAGTAAGACCCTTGAGGATTTCCCACTGACATTGTCCCACCACTGCTCTGGGGTGGGAGCAAAATCTACCACGAGCCATCAGGTGGTCAGTTATGACAAAGCCTATCAAATCCCCAAAAGGGGATTACTTATCAATCACAAAGTCTTCCTCCCACTGTATTTGATTCTTACGGCAATTAACGCTGGTGATTATATGGTGTTTGTGTGATGTAAATATACACTTCAAAGTACTAGCTTTTAAGGTAATATTTCCTTATTCATTTTACTTTTTATGGGGGAGGGGGAATGGAGGTGGAATGTAGTGAGAACCAGGGAAGCTGTATTTGATGCTATGCTGTTGTCACAGTCTTTCACAGTTTCGGAGAGTGTCTTGGACCATTTAGACCACTGAGCTCTGCTGAGTGGGAATTCCCCTGTGAACTGCTTCCCTCACAGCATCTTTCACATTTGTGGCTGACCATGATCCTAGTGAACATAAGCTCTGCCTAACAAGGTCATATATTCAGAAGTTTTCCAAGTGAGTTCCTGGAAAGTGTGTGCTAGATGTGTGATTCCTGTCTGTATAGTAGCCTTGACCTTATTGCTTGTTTCTGACTTCACAATATACACAAGAAATCAAATTATGCAAAGTGCTGGAAATGAAAACCAACTACAACCCCTAGTTTCATAAATTCCTTAAGCATCTATGTAACACCAAATGTGTGTGTGAGTCATCCCATAGGCTACAATGTATTTGCCTAGACTTCAGTCCATTTGTTACGTGTTTCTGGAAGCTGAGCATCCCAACAAGTATCTGACACAGTGATTTTCTGCTGTGCTGAGATCCCTGCAGTACAGACCACACAGGCTTTAGATGCATTACTTGTATCTCTGCTGCCACCACAAGACTCACACCTCTGATGGTCTAACATCTCTTTCAGAAGCCAAACCACATATCAGAGTTACTCATGCTGGACCTGGAGCTGCTGTAAGAAACTAACACTTTTTTCCCCCTGACTGCATTGGCAATGTTTTCAGTTTGGCCAGGTACATGTTGTTTATTCTATAGCTCTGAGCATCCTTCCCCTGCTGCCATCTCCCAAGGGGTGCTCTGGGACTGGGTCTTCCCTCCAGTGAGCAGCAGGTGTGTAGAAGGCTTGTGTGGGCCAGTGATGCCCTCCTTGCTCTCATCCTTGGGACAGCTCACTGGAAGTAGAGCCAGTCATTCTCCACTGGAAAGATCACTGGTCTGACCCTCAGGAAACTCCTACAAACTGTCCTCCAAAACAGCAGAAAAGAGGTAGAACATGCTCTTTCAGCTTCAGCTGTTCCCAAAGCTGTGTGATGCAGCTGCAGGCAGTGCAGCGTGACTTCCCAGGATGGAGACAGAGGGAGTCCTGGCCACAGAAATGGTAACAATGGCTAGACCTGTTCTGTTGGCAGCCTCTTGCTGCAGGATGGGTGTGGGCTGCTGAGGGGGGGTGGGCAGGTGCCTCAGAGTCTTGCAGCAGTTCGATGGACATCCTGCCTCCTGTGAAGGACCTGAGTCCCTCTGGCCATGTCAGGGACCAGGGCTGGCCAAGGGCAGAGAGCTGGGCCCGCTGCTGCATTCATCATCCCCCCCTTGTTTCCCAGAAGTGCATGCAGCCTGTCACCCTCCACCCACCTCAGCTGCCATCCCCTGGGGCCCTGGGCAGCCTGTGTCCCTCGGCACTCAACCACGGCCCCAGCCTTGTAATTTCATTACCTCACTGTGGTGCAGCATTTGAATGTTGCAATTATTTCCACCACACAAAGACAGAGTGAAAACAAAGAATTTAACAGGGAAGGCCTAGTCGATGTTTAGTTTTTATAACTCCAGGGTGTGTGCTGCTTTTTTTTTTTTTTTTTTTTAATTAATGTTTATTGAACATTCAGAGGGGCGTGAAAGCCATCTCTGGGCCTTGCACAAAACCCTGAAGACCTCCCTCCTCAGGGTTTGATCAGGAAATCTCATTGTTTTTCTCAGTTTCTCTGCTTTCATGCTTTACCAAGCTGCTGAGATGCCACGTTGAAAAAATAGCCCAATAAACTGATGGGGGGAATCCTAATTATGCTGGCACAAGCATAATTTAATTCAGATTGCTATAACAACAACCAGTGTCCATGGTCTCTGTAATCATGTTAAGGCCTATACACAAAATAATTAGCATCTTTATATTTGGTAAATAGAGGTCCACTCCAGGTCAGCCTCAATGAGGACATGGCATTGTTAGAAGATGATGCCTTTTTACAGCTTGTGCAGAACAGGCATTTGTGAATAAAACACTGCTGGAAATGACAAAAGGAGAGTCTGATTATCCAGGAAGCACCTCCACTTGCCTCTTACCCAGTTTTTGTTTCTCCTTCAGAAGAAAAATAATAATATTCAAGCAAGAGGAATCAAAGGAAACTGCATGTAATAAGCACACTCTTTGCTCAATTTCTTTTTCACAGCCAAGAAGCTTCACATGATCCAACAGGCTTCTCAAAAGCTAAGGTTGTATACCTGTAACCTCAAACCTGACAAAATGCAGGGACATTTTTTTATTTATTAAACATGTCTATGGTCATTTGTCCTGGAACGGGCCTGCCAGAATTTCAAGCAGTTCAGAAAAGTCAGAAACACTTCTACAAGTAAGCAAGAGCTTTGCTCCAAAGCATCCCACTAATTTCTACATTTCTGTTGTTACTTATGTTTACATAAATAACATCCCAATAGTTTGAAACTTGCAGAGATTTTTTTGTTCAGCTAAACAAAACAGAATATGACAAAGATAGGTAGGTTATTCAATGATATGGAGAAGGTGCATGAATGGGGTGCTCATGTGCCTTCTATTTAATAAGAAGCAACTGACACTTTCCAGTAAAAAATGACCCCACTTTATAATTGTATGACTTTTCACACACACACACAAAAAAAAATTACTGCATTTCAGTTCTCCAGTATTTTGTAACAGTGCCACAAAAATCCTTATCCTTCTAGATAGATTCCAAAATTGAGATAGGATCTCAAACATTTTTATCTTGCAGTTTTTATAAGCAGAAAATACCAGCTAATAATTTTAATGAAGTGTTATTAAGCTGCCTGAAGTTCTATGGAAATTCTCAGAGAAACGTACATTTAGGTCCACTAGAAGCATTATTGAAATTTCAGCTGTATCTAATCAGTCTGCTATGCTTATCTGTTTCAGTGCAACAAGGTTGGTCTGCTCCATCAAATTAAGAGACAGCTCATTCAGCCAGATGGAATCATATATATCAACATCAGCATCCTGTAGACCAGCCTGGCATGTGGATATTGTTGACCCCAGAGCTGAGGATATTTCAACAGCATTTGCTATGTGTTTCTCTGGATCATGGAAAAAGGTCTTTTCCTTTAGAAAGGACAAGCACGCTTCTCCCCACAGAGCCCACACAGGTCCTCTCTCCCTTTCCCGTGCCATGTTCCTGAAGCAGCTAAGTTTCTCAGGAAATCTCAAGCATAAGAAAAAAAAAAAAAAGGCAAAATTGCATTTTGTTTTGTTTGCTTGGATACCAAAAAACTTGCCTTGTTAGTTCACAGAAAAAATATTTTCCTGATTTTTATTTTTGCTTTGAGAGAAAGAGAGATATTCAGGCAGCTTTGCAGCCACTCAGATGCTTAGAAGTGTTTTTTTAAACCCGCACTCAGCTGTGCACGCCCGGATAGGCACGGATGCTGTTGTGACCGCGGTCTGTGAGCACGGACGGGCAGCGAAGTCCCTGCGTGTCCCCCGGCCACCACCAGAGGACAGCGCGGCCGCGGGGCCGGGCGGGCGCGGAGCGGGCAGGACGGTCCCTCCCGGCACACCCGGCCAGGAAATTCCCTCGGGGAATCACGTCGGGCTCCAAGCCGTAAATGTGTTCGGGGCTTTCTCGAATCCCGCTCGGCGTGATTAAACAACAGCCAGTTTTACGGAGTTCCTGCAAAACCCTCAGGCGAACAGGGGAGTGAGACTTGCGTGGGTGATGTGCTGGGGCACTGCTGTAGCTACAGAAGTCAGGTTTTGAAATCCGGGCCTCATTAATGGCTCTCTACAATTTATGCCTCTCTGAAGGAGTAAGTGTCAAGGTGTATGGATGATGGAATATATTTATCAGTAGCAATTTTTGCATGATTGGTGCTATTTCCCTCAACGGTGATTCTGTATAATTTACACTGCCAAACTAAAAAGGAGGTAGACTTTTCCCTTTATTTGAGTCTTTCTCCTACTTACATGACATTTCAGAGTCCGCTTTTCTTGACCTCTCACCCTGCAGAGATGTCCTTGCATCCTTGGGGCTGCTGACAGCAGAGGCAAAAGTTCTATGCCAAGACCTTGGGATTCTTCCAGAGCTACTTTCACTCCTGTAGGGTTTTGCAGATCACATCAGCTCGGAAGAGTTAAGCTAGAATGAAATTCACTCCCACCCAAACCCGTTGCTAACTGCTTGCTTCAAAAATCCTGTTCTGCATTTTTGGTGGTTTACACACTTCATCCAGAGGTCGGGGATGAGCCAGATCTGAAAAGCAGATGTTGTGGAAGAGATGCTATCCCAGATGAATTACTGTAAAGCTTCCTATAGGCATTGTTTTGCAATTTTTCAGGAATGCAGTCAAATCTCCTTGTTAAGCACTCTGTGGCATGGTCAGGACTCCCATTACTCATACACTCTTACTATTCTTTTCAGTCTTTGCTATATAGTAATCAGACATACTGTTGTTATTATTTGTACTGTACTGCACCTGAAGATCTCACCTAGGAGTTTTTTTGTGGAATGCAAATGTATCACAGCTTGCAGGTTTTTTGAAGCCAAAGTGTTTTGTCAGTGCAACATGTTGTGGTGTCATCCAGGTTTCAGCAGGAAGGGGTGCACCACGTGTAGGGGTCCCCAGGCGGGATGATGGCAGCATGAGAGATGGCATCCAGAATTTCAGCCGAAAAGTAGAGGTGTTATGAAAACAACTAACTGAAAAATGTCGATTTCACAAAGAAATGTTGAGACTTGGTTCGGCTCCAAGTGAGAACATGTGCAAATCTGGAGAGTTGTCGTGTCCTTATTCTGTCCCCACTGCTCTCTGGAGCCTGTTACACCAGGCACAGTGCAGAGAAAGGGCAAGCCTGCCTTCCTCACTTCCTGCTGGAGACCTGAGGCTGCTCGACAAAGGCTGAGAAAGCAGCCTTTTTAGTCCCAGCCTGTTATTCCCACCGAGCACTGCACAGCTACTCTCTACCTGGCAAAGTGGTGTGATTTCTGCTGCTGATCTGCTCTATGTGTTACTAGGAAAAACTATTTGCAGTTCTACTTACACAAGAACTGGGAAGAAGCCTGTGGGAGGATACCCTTCATCTTCCAACAGAAACGACATCCTTCTCCCTTCCTGTAACCCTCAAAGCTGTGGGCAGCAATGGCTGAAGTTGTTCACTGCAATTCTGCAAAAGGCAGGAGTGCAAAATACATGCACATGTCTTGTCAGAAAACAGCCCATTAGCCTGGTTTAGATCAGCCATCATGTTTTGAAGCATTTACTGATGATCTGCTCTCAGAAATGTCTGGAATAGTGCTATTATCACACTGACTCTTACTGCACCTCTATTTATTGTATTTTCCCACAATGACTAAAATAAGCATTTCAGGAAAAGGTGTAGAAAATCCACTGTGGAGATTTTTTCCTTTTGCTGAAGTTGCCATTTGAAGAAGTTTCTTTTCAATGAGTGAAAGTTATGGGAATGTAAATGACCTAAGAAGGGATTTGCCTCTTTTTATGTGTATTTCTTCTTTTCTTATGTAGGAAAAGTTTTCTAAAGCACCACTGAAATACTTTATTTCATCCTGTCTCCAGATCTCATGGTGTCTCATAGGCAACTCAAGAAAAATCAGGAAAGAAAGCTTTTCCAGGCTCATTTCACAGATGCTCTCTCATTTTTCTGTCACAAGAATTAAAGGCAAAACTGCTCACTCTTCTCTTAATCATTTACTGCTTTCCACAGCTGTCACACTGCCTCCAGCTCAGCGGTCCTACTGCTTCCAAGATCTCCACGCAAGAAATTCACAGCGATCCTCCACTAGTTCTCACGGCTTGTCGTCAGATTTCACCCGCAGGAGGAGCAGGGGACGGTGCAGTCCTTGCCGAGGCAGACCTACATGTGCCACAGAATTTGTCCCCAGTGTAGGACACAGCAGTGCCAGAGCCCTGGGCGATGCGGGAGCGCAGCCTGCCGGGAAGCGCAGCCCAGCTGCTCGGCGGGACGCGGCTTTCCCGGCTCGTCTCTCCCGTGCTCCCATAGGTGGAGCTTATCCTTTTCTAAAGCAAGAGAGAATTTTTTTTCGTCCTGTACAAATCACGCCTGAGGACGCATGACAAAAGCATACGTTGTCCACCCTCCCCCACTTCCTCGCACGCCGGTCTTGAGGTGTCTTCTTCTCTGTAATTAGGTTAAGTAGCTCTTGCAGAATGAGCTGAGAGGAGATACAGAGCTGGAGCATGGAGACACCTAAGGTCGGTTAAGGTTATTAGGCTCCAGCAGCACTGCTGCAGGAGGAATGCTTCCCTCACATTTTTCCCTTTCAGCAAATCCTAGTGGATTGTCTTTAAAGACAAAATTTTTTGTTTTAGAAGAACGAGAAAGCTGCTTTCAGCAATCAGCAGACTCTCTTTCTTACTCAAATGAGAGAGCGATGTTTCCCTGCAGGTCTCTGTTCTGGCTCTCCTGTCTAATATAGCTCCTTGCCTTTAATTTATGTGTTGGCAAATGTGCCTTACTGCTGTTTCAAAACAAAACCTCTTTACAATGCGTATATGGATGTGCACATACACACATCCACTTCAGTAACTCATTGCTTGCTCCTAGTGTATATTTACAGAAGAGAATAGTTCCAAAAGATAGGCATTGTCTTCAGAAAAGACTTTTTGAAAAGCTTATTTCAGATGGTACTGATCTCATTTTTTTTTAGTTGTGGAAATTATGGGGAGATCTGAGCAGAAACTGCTGCTAATGTGGCACTCACTGATGTGCCAGGATGTAGAGTCCTCAGCATCAGGATGCTTGCTCGCAGCTGAACAGGGAAACTTTAAAACACAGTGATGGGCAGATCAGGCTCCAGAAGCAAGGTCCCTGGTGATTTCTTTCACTTGTAGTACGATGAATGCTTTACCTTTCTGGCAGCAACCCTCCTCAGACTTTGTCTCACATTTATGAGTGAGAAGTTGGTTCCCAGTGGCAGCCAGTGCAGTGTGAGGGAAGGCATTACAGAATTGCGCACCCAGAATAAAACTACGTGCAACGATTTCAACCCCTTCTTCATCCCACAGCCTGCTTCCAAGCTGGGCATTCACACAGAGCCTTGCAGCTGTCTGAAGGGGGACATGTTTGCTTTGGGTTGAAAGGTGTTCCCAAGAAGTCAGTGTGGCTAAAAATGTTCCTGCCAGATGTTAATCTGAAATCTTACTCGGGTATTAGTGACTACAACCAATAGGAGGTTCAATAAAGCCCACGAAAAGACTCAGTTCCAGCATTTGCACTGGTAGGACAGTCTCTCTTAGTGAGGGTGCAATCCTGGGGCAGAAAATCCTGGTATGACTTAGGAGCACCTCACAAAATACCCCAGTGCTTCCCACAGCTGAGCAATGAGCTGCTATAACATTATACCAGGACTTGAGAATTTCCACGCTGTCACCTCTGCCCTCCCATTTTGACAACTAAATGAGATTAAAAGTTCAGTCATGAATTTCAATGATGAAGCCAACCACCTCGTTTTGAGGAGGTTGCAGTGAATTAGATTAGCTGAGGGACAAGGTAAAGAGAGGGTTACAACTGTAATTAAGTGAACAAGGAACGTAAAAAAGGAAGGTTATGGAAGGTTGGTGTTTAAATGGAAATAGGCCATGACTATTGCTGCAGCACCATGCTTAAGGCTTTAGATTCAGGAGAGACAACCTCAGCTGGCACCTTTTGTGCCACCACTCCGAGCCTACCTGTTTGTCCAAAACCTGGAACTGGCTAGCCGAGGGCACTCTACAGTAGCCATGCAATGGAGTTGGAAAGGGGACTATTGAGCTGTGTGAACAGGGAGGCTTGGGTGGAGGTGGTGGTTTTGGAGAGTCTGACAGTGCTCAAGAGGAGGTGGCCATGGGAAATGCAAAAAGCAGGCTGTCCTATGGAGGATGAAATACTTGCATTTCATTGAAAGTCACAGCCTGTAAATGCATTGGTTGCTTTCATATTCAAGGTGTTTAAAAACCAGTGTCCTTCAGCTCTCTGAATGTCTGAGAAATTGACTTAATATGAAAAATCTCTGCACAGTTGAATTGAAACTCACAAGGGTGAAAACACATGGGCAAGCAAGAAGATCAGTGAGAAGTTGGCAATGAAAGTAAAAGAGTAAATGGATGAAGCAAAGTGTAAAAGACAGATCAAGTGTTGCAGCTGGTTCCACAACAAAACTCCAGTTTCTGGAATAATGAACCAATACCGAGGTCTTGTCTGCTCTGGAGCTTCTGTTTCTCTTTGTTTGGAAACATTTAGATTGCTGCGGCATAGTCATGAAAATGTTTATAAGTCCAACCCTTCATAAATCTGCAGGAGATGTAAATCATTTTTCATCTGCTATTTGCCAGTCTCTTATAAAAATGTCAATCATTCAAGCAGGATTTCGTTAGAGTAGCCAAATTCTAGTAGAAAATACTGAATAGGGACTAATTCAGGAATTGACAGCTGAGACAATCTGCTTTCCTCGAATATATGCTTTTTCTTAAGGGATACCTGGGTAACATCTTGTCTGGGCATTCTAGATCTCAATGACATGGACAAGAGGTCTCCCTTCACTTAAATGGGGTTTACCACACCTTGCAGCATGTCTGGAGCTGATACCTTGCCTTGCTGCTGCTTTGGCCTTTTTACTCAAGGTGCATCTGGGCAACGGTGAAATGTTCTTCAGGGAGAAAAAGGCAAAACAGCAGTTCCCTAATCTTATGAGTGATACAACACACTCCCTCCTCCTGCCTTCATCTCTTGTGTCGTGAAGGGAATTTTCCTTCTTGAGGGTGTGTTTGAAGCCAATGACAAAGCCGGGGACCCCTCTGCTTGGAGCACAAGGAGTTTGGGTGGCCCCATTCCAACATGGGGAAAGGGCACAGGTTGTCAGCCTGGTACCTCTGCTGGGCCATGGGGCTCGGGCATCCCTTGTGCTTGTGCTTGTCACCAGCCCATGCCCATAGCAGTCACACACCTCACTGCAGCGTGGCCGGTCTGGTCAGAGGGTGCTTGTTCATATCCTGTATCCCTTGGGGCTCTTGCAGTCCCGGGACAGGACACAGGGAAGCCATCAGGATGGGGGAAAGAACATGCTGAGTTGAGCTGAGATGAGATAGCACCAAATAGCATTTTTGCTCAAAGCTGTGCTGTGCTTTGCTAGTCTACAAATATCCTAAAGCAACTGGAGGTGAGCATGGCACTTGCTGGACTCTAATACTTCCTCTCTGCTTTATACGTGGCATCTTTTTGACACAAATGCAGGTGCTGCCTCCAATGGTCCTGCTACTGCTTCCCATCAGGAATCCCATTTTTGACTGATTCAGTTATATGCGGTGGTTTACCCAGGTTTTACAAGGCTGGGCATGGCTGGAGGGTAAAGGTGGAAGGTCTCAGGAGCCCTTTTGCTTTATTACAGACAAAGTGTAGGATCTCACATTTGCAGCTCAGTGTGGATTCCCACAGCAACACTTTCAACAACACTTGCAAATCCCTGCATCCTCATGCAGTCAAGCTAAATTTACATTACAATATTACACCATGGAAGTATATTAACAGTAATTGCTGTTAAATGAGGCAGGAACATGTTAAGAGAATGGTTTCTGTGTGGAGAAAAACCAAAGCAAAAAAAAACTTTTAGTGGCTTAAGACCTTCCACAGTCTGGAGAAATGCACTCAATAATAAGTTGACAGAAAGGTTCACCTGTGACAGAGCTATTCTCTGTTCCCCAGCTGCAAACTCCTACGTGTTTTGGACTCTCAGGAGCAGTATGAGTTACCAATGACAGTGGCTGATGCTCTCTGTGCAAGGATATACACCATATATATATACACCTGTGTGAAGTACTGTGATAAAAAAATACCACCAAATAAATTACCGAACACTTCCTATCCTTCTGCCTCCTCCAGTGGATACTTTAAAGAATTGTTGCTGACTGTAGGAAAAATAAAAACACAGTAATTTTCATTCTGTAGTAATATTTTTACACTGCTTATTTGGAAAAAAGCAATAAGTTTTTCTTCTTTCAAGATCATAATTAGTTGTTTATTATTAGTGGGTTTTAGCACCACACAGTTACACTTGTATATCAGGACCACAGCACATTAGGTCAGGAGTGACCTCACTCCAGTGGTGTGGTCCCAGCTACAAAGAGCAACAAACTGGGAGGCCACGTGTGCTATGAATTTTTTAGAACCTGAATTGCCTCATCTGTACTGGCCTGGAGGAAAGGTATGTAATATTCTGGCTGGACAACACAGGAAGAAAAATAATTAACAATCTTCTTCTCTTGAATGGCCAATTTACCATCTTTAGGAATGACCAAAACAAACAAATGAACAAAAGAGTTATAGTTTCTCTATTGTCAGTACCATCCTTAGATTTTTGCCCGAACCCTCCTCATCTGGGTAACTCCTGCTGGCACTCCAGGAAACGCTTGCCCATGTGGTGGCTGCATTGCTGCTGATGGGATGGTGAGACAAAGTGTGCACCAGTATTCCCAAGATATTACTTTGTTCCATTCTTACTTAATACTGTGAAAAACCACCCTTCAATTATTCTTGTATGAGGCATAATGAAATAAATGTTTGATTATTTGAAAATTAATTTTTGAAGGAGTTTGTTGATGACGAAAAAAACACATAATCCATTTGTAGGTGTTCACAGACACTTCCATTTGCCATTTTTGAGCGATCAGATCCATGGTAGCTGGAGCATTGGAACAGTGTAGTCTAAGCCATATGACCATAGGAAGTAGGATTGCCTCATATATTCCCCTACCTCACCCAGGTTTCCATGCCATTCCTAGCAGATAGTTCACTCACCGATCCTTAAAAACCTGATGGCGAGACTACACAGCTATTTCGGGCAGCCTCTTTACATCCTTCATGATCCCCAGCAGTTACTCCACCAGTCAGAGACAGGAAATGGTTTTCTCATGCCACAGATATTTGGGAGATGTGGTGGGTTGGCTGCAGCCAAATACTTTACCAACCACTTGCTCACCCTCCCCAGGAGGAAGAGGAGAGGAGAGGACAGGAAGAACAGGAGTGATAAAATATGTGAGCTGAGGCAAAGACAGGTTGAACCCTTATTGTTTTCTGCAATTACTGGTACAAGCAAAAGATGCAGGTCTTGGGGAATTAATTTATTGACAATTAGCATAAACACTTAACTGCTTATTCAGGTACTGGAAAACAAAGAAGACAAACATTTCAATACTTAGGGAAAAGGCTTTTCCTCTACCTTTCTCAGTCCCATCTTCACTTCAGACACCTCTCCTCTTCCTTGTCTCCACTCCCCTTGCTGTTGCCACGGGGTTGCACTCACTCACTTTCATGAGGCAGTAAAGGAATGTGGTGTCTGAGTGCAACAGTTTCTTTGTGCCACTCATTGTTTCTCACTCTTTTCTTCTGCTGCTCGCTCCTTCTCACACTTTTTTTATGCTCCAACATGGGTCCTGCATGAGCTACAGTCTCTTTCGGGAGTACCTGCTCTGGCATGGGTTACCCATGTACCACAACCACTTTTGGGGGAGTTACCAGCTCTGCCCTGCAGTTCCTCTTACTCCTCTGGCCTTCTTGTGCCCTCTTACTCAGCTTTTACCACCCTTCATTAAATAAGTTTTCAAAGAAATGCCCTTGTTCAGTTCAGAGGAGCCACTATCCTGGCTGAGGGGCTCAGCTGTGCCGTCTGGTGGGTCAGTGGGAGACAGCCTGGTACCAGAGTCAGACATAGCCTCTTCCTACAGAGGCTCCCTCTGAAGCCCCTACTGCCAACAGCTTGCTGTGCACACCCAAGACAGGATATTTCTAGTACTTCCCATTACATGACTGAATGAATTCAACTTCAATGTTTTTGGACACAAGAAAATAGCCAAGAACAGATTGGCTACTGTCAAAGAGCAGAGATGCTCACCTGAGCGCCTCAGTTCTCAAACAGTATCTTAAGTTGCAAACTGCCTAAGCTTGGGTTGTTGAGGTGGAAAAAGGTGGTGGAGACAGATTTGATTTTCCTCTCTTGACCATGGGTCACAAATGCTAAAATATCAAAAATAGGAAAACACCTGTGTTGAAAAACCTCGATCCATTTTCCAACCAAACATGTTTTGGGAGAAATCACCACATCAATTCCTGTAGGAGAAGGTTGCTGATCTATCTCCCCTGCTGAAGGATAGGGCAAGTGAATGCCATCATGAAACAAGAATGCCTCCTCAATCTCCAGGCCCTGTCTATAAGCAATAGGGATGACAGCAGTAATTTTGTTAAGGCTTTTCAGGGTGATTGAATGATTTTGATTTGCATTTCTTTATTGGAAGGGTGAAGAACAGTCCTTACTTCATGAAAGAATGTTCCTGATGACATACTCCTCTCAAGGGCTTTTTGGCAGCTTTAAACACACATATTCTGGCTCTTAGCTAGTGTAAATTGGTGTAGGTCCACTGCAGCCAACACGTCTCTATGAAATGATGAAGTGTCTGTGAGGTAAAGAGTGGAAATAATACTAAAATAAAATTGTTTTAATGACTCTGATACTGATATAGACCCATGCAGATTTTGTTTGACATAAGTACTCTAATTTCACTGGAGTTCTTACAGTAAGAGGACCTCAGAGTCTTGCATCTTGTACTTGTAGGTAGAAGTGGCAGTAGATTACGTGTGTTGTAATGATGGATGTAGCAAACACATGCCCATTTCAATCCTCAGGGTAATACATTTCTCTTGGGAAAGCGATGCAATATTAGAAAAGTATGATTTTTATAAGCCTATAATTATATTTTTGCACAGCTCTATTTCCCCAGGGTTGAATTCACATTTATTGGATTATCAAAGTAATCCAGAGCAATGTCACACTGTTACGGGATAAATTCCAGGTGGCCAAAGCTACTCCAGCAGAGGGAACTGCTTGATTGTCTGCCTTGAATCCTCAGGAACTTTAGAAAGACTCCAAAGTTGAAGTAACAACTTTTCTATCTCCCTTTACTTAAATATGTCCTCACTGTGACACTGTAAGCAGATTGTACAAAAAGTTTGACATTTCATGAAAAGAAATCTCCAAAGTGTCAGAAGTTTGACAGCAAGTCCTTTATGGCTTAAAAATCTTTACAGATTCATCAAAAATTCTAGAAAATATGGGATTGGTATTTTTGCTTTCTCCCTCTAAGTCTTAAAAGGCTTGTGTGAATTGGTCTCAACTTCTGATACACTCTACCTTATTTTTCTTACTTCAAATATCTTTCTTATCTAGGTCTGTGGTTTGATATCAATATAGAGAATTAAATCCAAGGGACACATTTTAGAAACTCACAAAACGTTAAATCACCACAATATTCCAACATCCTATCTGTGAAAGAGCATCTTTATCTTAGGAGCTGGAAAGCTGCATCACTCAGCAGCACACCCAGAGATACTCAGGATGCTGTAAAGACATAAATCTGCATCTCTAGAGTGCTTAAACCACAACTCTGTCCTTACTGCCATACATTTCTTGGAAATTTAAGTTGTAGCCATCCACAGGATACCACACTGATCCAAATTAATTTCTCCATAGATCGGTGATAGGATTGCAGCAAGGATGGTCTAAAATCACAAGCAGGAGCAAGTTTGCAGGTCCATGGAGAAGGAAGGTGTTCTCACATGCTCGAATGCTTGACAATTTTTACCCCATTTGCATTAGTTAGTCTAAAAAAAGATAAATTTACATACAATCTACATACAGCCCTTATCTTGCTGCATGCATCAAGTGTCTCTTTTACCAGTACCTGAGAGACTGATATTCCTTCATAACACCAATCCTTGGCTCACCTCCACAAGGACAAAGATTGTTATTATTATTATTAGGTTTGCATCTTGCTGCCATAGGAATCAATAGGAACTATACCCTCCTATCCCCAGCCTGTCCCAACCAAGTCCTCAAGCACTGCCATGAGCTGCCCTCAGCCCCATGACCTGTGGGAAAGCTGTGGCAGGGCCAGGGGCAGTCACTGGTGGATCTTGCAGGGCTGCACTCTGGTGCTTGCTGGGCACCCCTAGATCAGGCTGTCGCGGCAAACCCACGGCACCGTGCCTGGCTGCTCTCACTGCACCCGTATGCCCACGCACTGCTGTGCATGTCCTCTCCTGACACATTTCTGTGCCTCAGCTGAGCTCAGTCCCTAGAGCTCTTGATGGCAGTTGTGCTGACTTAACAAGCCAGGGCAACCTTCAGGTGAGGAACTGCTCTGTTCAGAGTCATCACTTTTGCATTTCTGTGTGAAAAGTCAACACCTTAGTTTATTCTCAAAGCTTTCTGTTCAGATGCAATTTAAATATAAAAGCATAAACTTAGTGTAAAGAAAAAGGTGATGCACTCATTTGCAATTGTTTGTGTTAAAGACTAGCACCATACAGAAATAAAGCTGGTCTTCCTGTAGTTTTACAATCACAATAGTATGCCATTTGTAAACATTGCATACCACCCATTTTTTTCTGGGATGCACAGGGATAAGTACTTATGCTACATATAGACTAGAAGAGAAACAAATCCTTTGCAAGAGGAGAACCTGTTATCAGGTTTTATCTCTTTTCCAAGGCAAAGCAGTGTTTTTAGCATTGATAATGATACAACGGACTTAAAATTTGATCTTTCAATTTAAAGCAAAGGTTTCTTTTAGTATTTATAGTACAATAACCTCTTATGGGGTTGTCTGCCATTCTATAAGGGTGGTGATGAAGCAGACCAGCTCTAGAAAGGGAAAAGTTAAAAATAGTGACCACTACAGATTTAAACATATTCTGTGATAGAAAGTTATTTCAGGACAGAGCCCAACACCAGCAAATTGAGGTGAGGGCTTGCCAAGGGAAGTAGAGAGAAGGGAAAGTGTAGCATGTTTATGGGCAGTTATTTGGCACCATACAAATACTGTAGATATGGCTTTGCAGCCCGGGTGTGAGACTATCACAAGAGAGGCAGGCATTGGAAGAACAAAACTTGGGTAGTAACGCTGGGCCAGCTGCTCCTCAGACCAGGAGAGCTGCTGAGGATGGGGGGTCCCATGAATATGCACCAGCTGCTGGAGGTTTCAAAGCACCAAGAACCCATGCAAAATCCAGAGTGAAACTGGGAGCAGTGTGACTCACCTTCTGCATGTATAATGGTATATGGAGCCTGTCATTTGGTGTGTTTGGTTTATTTAAACATTAGTGTCCTATCCTGTGTCAAGACATTGGGAGAGCGTGGGCTTGCTTTAGATGTTGGGGAAAAATGAGAAGCTGACCCATCACTGATCTGCACTGGCCCACAGGATAAAACTCAAATCATCAGCTGTCTCATCCAGGAGGCCCTTTCAGTACTGTACAGCGTCCGTTTTCTGAAGAGAAAAGCCTAAAGGAGAGATACTAGTTTCATCTGACAGATCAAATGAGGGGGAGGTGCTGAAAAACCAGCCATAGTAATAAAGTGAGGGATGTTCTTCAGATGCTCTTCCTTCTTCCTTTTGTTACCGTCTCTGAAACCCAAAAGAAATTGAACTGTGTATCACAGAAGTCAAAGTTTACGCAAGTCTAGAAAAAGTAAAATGCATGTGGTAACAGGAGGACATATTCCTTTGCTGTAGTCAGAATGGTTTGGGATAAAACTGACCTGGTAGTTAAAAGTTGTTTTCTGTAGTTTCCTGTGTTCTAGAAACTGCACGTGGCCAAAAAAAATTAAACATAAACCTGCTTTATTTAAAAGATGAATAACATTGGATTAGATCATTGGGCTGATGATGAAAATGGCCTTTCTTAGACATTTGGTAGGCCTCTACCTGAGAACACGCAAACAGGAGAGCAGAGGCACCTTGGGTGGATGATGACCATATGGAGAAACATCCCCAGCCATGGATTTTGTTGCTGCCCTGCCCAGACAGAGTGGGAGGGTTTTGGAGGATCTCTGACAGCTTGTACCTTGGGGTATGAGTGTGCACTGAATTGGGAGAGGGTGCACTTTCAAAACTTCAAACTACTACTCTCCAGTGGTATTTTTGGGAAGACTATGATAGAAGAATAATGCACAGTGGAGTAATTTTTTTTTTTCCTGGAAAAGCAAGATCATTTCTGTTCTAGGCTCCCTCCACTTTTTTGCCTTTTGATTTTCTTTCCCAGACAGGAGGGAAAGAAACATACACAGTGAAAGAGCCCAGATGAAAATCACTCTATTAAGAGCTCAAACAGTCTTTGTTAAAAGTAGCAAGATGGGGCAGCTCTTCCACCCTCCGTGTTTCCTCCTTCTGCTGCTGAAGGCAGGGAACACTGAGGTGCCAAGAGGTGAACTTTTCCCTGAGCCATGACACATGACCGGTAACATTTCGTCACTGCCATCCCAGCGTACCTGCCTGAGTCTTCTTCCCTTGCACCTCTGGTGTCCTGCAGAATATCTTAAGTTCCTGTGCACACAGGAAGTGCTGGCTGGTAAATGATGGGGAAGAACATTCCCTGGTTAGGGGCTTTCCGCAGAAAGGACATGCAACAGGGTACTGTCTTTGGGAAGAATACAGGACACAACACAGCTCTCAGGAAGCTTCTTTGCCACCCCTGAGGTGCAGTGTCCTACAGGCTGAGCATTCCTGCAGGTGCAGCTGGAGATCAGAGGGTGCAGTCTGCAGCTGGGATGTTTGCAGGTGCTGGGAGGGACATACTGCAGTGGGACCACCAGCCATCGTGTCCCTGTCCCCAGCAACCCAGAGGTGAAAGCAGAGGATGTCTGGAGGGGCAGGAGCTTGTGGGATTTTAAAGCAGCCATCAGTCCTCAGTGAAAGGCAGGAAGTGTGAGTGTGGTGAGGGCACAGGAGAAGAAAGCACAGGTGGGTACCAACCTGTGCTAAATATGCATGGCTGCTGGCAGTGCTGCAACATTCATATTGCTGAACACATTCATGATAAGCAATATCCTTTAAGTTTCTGTGAGTTTCTGCTCCATAAGAAGGAGAACAAACCCTAACCTATTAAATCAAATCTCTTCAGAATATATCAAGCACAGCAGTTGTGAGCAATATGCACAATTTGACCTTGAAACTGCCACCCCATCCTCTCCCAGCATACTCCTGGCAGCTAGCTGCACGAGACCTGAAGTTAGCTGAAGTGGGACCAGTGTCTTAAGGATGATGCAGATGCTCACATCACACACTGATAAGGTGCATCTCATTATCACTGAAGTGCCAACAATGGTGGTGCTAAAAGGATGTTCTGTTGCATTTCTTATCACTTATTTGTATTACTGCAGTTGTATTCTAAGATGCAAACCTGATGTCAGGTTGTAAAAAGTCAGCTGCCTTTGGAATAAAAGGAGAGTGACAGTTTGCATTACTGTCATTATTAAAGCAGGGATACAAGCAGAAGAGCAGACTGGAAGGGAAGTAAAGGCCTCTCCCACTGCAGCAGTAAATGCCTTTGGAGACAGATAAAAAAATTTTTATGAGGTTCCTGGGAGACTGTGCTTGTACACCACGGAAGAGGAAAGATGTACAGATCCAGCCTTGTGATGTAATACCACAACACTGCCATGAAGGAGTCATCCCACAATCTCCAGTTCAGTTGGTCCAAAGCTGTGTGTGAAATGCTCTATAATGCAAACCATTACTGTGTTTTGTGAGATCTTCCCTTTTCAGCCAGGGAAGTCAAAGCTGAATGAATCACGAACAAAACCTGGAAATTCCCCAAGTATATGCATCATCACCAGGCCAGTCACAAACCATCTGGGTATTGTTGATGATTAACCCTCTCTGGTCAGGAAGCACAGTCCTTGAGTCAGCTGCAGGTGTACCTTTAATAAAAACTTCTGGTTCTGAAATCTTGAATCTTAGGAAAGATGGATCCAAAATATCATTTACAGCCCCTGTTTTAGGGAAGAACAATGATATTTGTTCTGCAGATATGAAGAGGGATGGAATATTGTGACCACTTTAGCAAAGTGAAGGAGGAGGCTATGCTTGTTGCCTGTAACAGGTAGAATAAGAAATAAGGGAAAGAGTAACACTGGCATGAGGACAAACAGATATATATGATCCATAGCTACACCTACCCCAGGAACTGGAAGATACCTATCTTTCTTTGCTCTTCACTGCTAGCTATGGTGAAGATATAATGTGATACTCTGGGAAGGACATTACAGGAGCTTTTGCCCATAACTTCAAGGGACTGTGCTGCTCTTTGCTATTAATTCTATCTGTTGTGTCAAAGTGTTACAGCATCTACACTTGAAAGAGAAGGTGCTTGAAAAAACAATAGAGACTTCTGAGTTACAAGAAACCTGTGACTTTCTGAGGTATGGCCACATCTTAATACACAGAGAAGTAAGATGGTGAGCAAAGGAGAGAAGTGCTAGTTTGAAGCACTGTATGTGTTTGACTTATGAGATCAATCTCATTTTGATTGTGAGCTGTCTTACCAGGGAGTGCCAGGACAGGAGCAAAATTATTATCTGCTGTTCCTGAGAATCTACACTTAGAGGAACAGGAAAGTGATTAAAGAAAGTGAAATAAGATATCAAGTAATGACACACCCAAAGTCTGGTCATCATACTGGTTTGCATAACCTCTCACAGGATAGCTGGAGAAATGTCTCTGTCTGACTGCAGGGGCTGGATCTTGCTATAATCTCTGCTTTGAGCAAGGAAAAGCAGTAGCTCAAGATCTTACCATGACAGGTAAAGGACAGCCAATGAATTTAAGCATGGGAAACTTGAATAAAATTGCTTATGGTCTATAACTTTGATGGAAAATGTGATGTCCTTTCAGCTGTTGTTTCTTGGTTTGAAAATGTCTGCAAGCTATGGGGGATTCCAGGGTTATAATGAGGCTACAAAAACACCTTGGCAACAACTGTGGCCATTTTAGAGGAAAGCATTTTAATGAGACAGGTCTGAACAATTTTATTCAGGGAACACTTACTGATCAGCAGTAAGCATGCAGAACAGGCATTGGCGCCGTGACCACAAGCTTCTCCCCCACTGCTGAAACATGCAGCTATAAATGTCACCCCCATGGAGTTATCCTTACCAGCCTGTGTGAGAAATGGGTCCCTAAGGAACAACTTTGCTGTTCACCTATGTAAATTCTCACAAGCAAAAGTGAGGGAGACTGGCTGTGTGACTCTGCACTGTAGTCACTGGCAGGCTCAGAAGGCTTTGGAAGCACCATGTTTTCACAGGAAACTCTATTTTGCTTTCCACAGACTGTTTGAACAAAAATAGAATTAACTTATGGCCTCTGATTTTTTCCCACAGCCTGGAAAAGCAGCGGCAGGCTGCCTAGAGGAGCTGGGTCTTTGCATGCACAGCCTCCAAATGTCACAACTCCTAGCATGAGACAGGGATGTTGCTTTCCTCTCTTGCCATATGTCTTTATTAATGCAAGGAGGAGATACATTCAGCAAGTTAGCCTGGAAAAGAGGAGTCACTATCTGGACTCCATTAATATGAGGGATTTCTTTTTAAAAGCCTAAACAGCTAAACTAACAGAGTTTGATTCAAAAAACACCATTGATTTTGAAGAGCACTGAATAGGGACCATAAAATTAGAATTATACAAATTCTTCAAAAAAAATATCCAGTTGTCCCCTTTGATTATTGGATGGTATCTAAATGTCTTTCCTCCTTTCTCTCTCCTCAGTCATTTAATAAATCTGACAAAATAGGTTTGTGCATCGGTGTACAAAAGACTAAACCAACTTCCCGGTAACATAAACCCAAATACAAATGGATGACAAAGTTGTAGTTGTAAAAATGTAACAGACAATATTTATAAAAACGCCAAAAAGGAAAGGCATAATTTCAGGTCTCAGTCCTTCAGCAGGGGAACCCAAGCTGGATGCAGGCATTGGAGTGTGAATTGCCTTCAGGCCTTGCTATGAGCAGTACTGGTTGAAGGGGAAGAGCTTGGTGTCTAGTTGTCAATATCAGGAGGTGGAGCACACAGCTGGCTAAAGGCAGCTGCAGAAATGCCTCCAGTGAGCTGCAGCAACCTGGGAGCTCCCACTTTCTGCTGCAGTGGGACTCCACACCTCACACCAACAGCAGCTGTGGTGTTGCAGCGTTAATGGCACAGAAAGCAAACTCCTTTCCAGAGAACGTGGTCCACATGTGACAGCTCCCATAGTAAAGAGAGTAAAGATATGCTTACAGACTCTCTGCCTGGAGTCAAAGTACCTATGAGCCCCAGAAGTTATCCTGTTGTAAGAGATAATCTAATACCTTACCAACCTTGCCTTTTTTTGCATCCTCAGACTTTTATCACTGCTAAATTAACACCTCTACCAGCAATAATTTGTTACCTTTAAGCAACACAGGTCAATAATAGTTTAGGTTTTTCAGTGAAGTTTGTTCTTTTTCAGTGCTATCAAGTAACACGTGCCACTCAGCACAACTGAATTTCCTTTTTCAGTTATCCAGTGAGGAAAAATACAATAACAAGCGATGTACATGATAAATTCCATGTCCTAGAAGTGAACAGTTTGTAAATGTTTAATAAATGGAGAATTATTCTCTCTCCATCAATACCGAAGTCTGGAGAGGGCCAGGGTAGTGCCTTCCCTCTTGCTGTTATTTTCCTAAACTTTTCCTCAAATTCCCTGTATATTCATTTCCTAAAGGAAGATGCATGAGAAAATGTGGCATGTCTGTGAAAATTCCGGTTTACAAACCCCAAAGAAGAGCAAGATTCTCCCTTGCCTCTGGCAAAACAAATTTTCTCTTCTGGTTCCCTTCCCAAATTTCCTCCATTAAAGTGATGTTTCAAAGGTAAAAAAAAGAATTAAAAGAGAATTTACTGCTGAAAAATCTTGCTGGGAAAAAAATATTAGAGGCTTTTCAAAATGTATGCCAACAGGTAGCCTGGGAAAAGAGAAGGCAGTGCTCCAGTATGTTACAGAATGAGAAGAAAAGTCTCCCCAGTAGAGAGATGGGTTATGCTTTCATAGAAGGTGAATTGCACTAATTTAAAAAAAAAAAAAAATCTGCTTTATAAGAAACACCTGGAGAATTTTGTTAATGTGATCATTACCACCCAGCTGATTGTACTAGCAAACAACCTGAGGATGGATACTTCAGTTAAGGGTTGATTTTTCTGCCTTCTGAAGGGAACAGGACTACACAGTCTTAAAATTATTCAGATGCAGAAGGGGTTTCCTGTGCATGGCAGGGATGTAACAGCTCAAGACACCTGGAATTATAAACACTTCCAACAGCGACTTCCTCTTTCAAGCACAGCTCCGTAAAACCCGAACGGCAGCACGGTAACAGAGAGAACAAGGAGGCTGAGAGGCAAGTTGCTACAGAAGAGAAGGTACAAAATAAAAGAGGAAAACACCCCGCCCCAAATCCTCCCTGCGTTGTTCCACCAGCCCTCCTTCCCTTCCCTCCCCTCTCCGGCAGGATCGGGGCTCCCTTCTCCTCCCACCAGCCCGGGGATGCTCAAGCCGCCGGGCGGGCCGGGGGCAAAGCGGGGCCGGGGGCCGGGGGTGGCAGCGGCGGGGAATGCTCCGCTGGCCCCACCGATCCCCGGCCCTCCCCGGAGCCGGGCGAGCATTTCTAGAGCGCTCTTGCCCCCTGCTGTCAGCGCCGAAAACACCGAGCTCCTCGCCCGAACTGCAGCCGCGCATCAGCAGCAGCCACAGAGCCAGTGCTGGGTGTCCTCAATCCAAACCTTTAACCGTGGGATTCGCGGACAACGATGTGGCAGGGCCAAAACGGACACAGGGTGCCGCTTCCCTCTATGGATGAGGCGTAATATCATGTCCTTGGTGAGCTGAGGTTTCTATGGCAGAAATCTGCAACATTAAAAAAAATAAACGAACAAACGAGTGTTCTAGATGTAAGGATTTGTCAGGAATAGGTGGCATCGTTATTATGACTTAGTATTAAGAGGAAGATGTATAACTTTGCAAACACCTTGTAAAGGGGATAATTAGGCTCATCTCATCCGTCAAAGAAAAAAAAAGTCAGGAAAAATAAATCAAAAATCTCCTATCTTAATTTCATTCTTATTTTTCACAGAAATGTATTTATACATTGGATAACAGATGTTCAGAACTTAATTTACTGCTTCCCTCACCTTTGTCTTTGCTGAAAGACTGGCTTTGATGGTGTTTGCCCATGTTCTGCCAGCCACTTCAGGTGGCACAGCCAAGGGCACAAAGAGTTCACACTGGAACCAGCACCCGTGATGTTGTATAACATCAAGACAACATGAAGGTCCAATTACTCTAGGGATTTTCTCAGAATCTAACAGGGGACAAGCTTTGCACTTCTAGTTGAATTTTATTTTTTATTTTAAAGGGGTGTGTCTAGCTGACGTGTTTTTCCTTATGAGGCTCTCCAAAAAGAAAACTATACTTTCTCCAGATTGCTCACCAGATTGCTCAGTGCTCTTTCAAGCCTTGTATTTCTGCATGACCTTGACAGGGAAAAGTTTTGTCCCACACTACTGGAAAAAAAATCTGATCTCTAAGAGGTTTAAGAAGCTCCTTGTCTCTTTTCCAGTCAGCTTTCTAGGCATCATCACATTGTTCTCAAATTATCACCCCAAATTTTAGAGGTGTTTCATCCTACTACTCAGATGGTTTGGGCTGCTCTATTGAATCAGCTTGTTCTTGCAAACTTTGCCTCTTTTGCATAAAATCTTTGTGCTTTGTACCGTCTTGCTTTGCTAATAGGACACCTCTTGATATGAGTTTGCTCCCCTGCAAACATCCCCTCATTGGCCCTGGCAGGGACTGATTCACAGGGAATTTATCCTCCCCTTCCAAAGCACAGCAGAATTTACCCACTACTCACCTGACATCAAACCAGTTCTTTCCAGGCAAGGACCTTCCTGAGACTGCCCTGGAAATGAGGAGGAATGGCCATGTCGTGCAGCACCCCAGGCAGGTGACTGAACCTGCCACCTCTCCTGCCTGCTGGGACCCATGACCCAAAATGAACTTAAACCCACAACTGCCCCCAGCATTGCAGAAAGAAGTTTTGCTGGTCAGAGTCACAGTGGGTGCCTGGAACAATCGTGGGGATTGGAGCTGTTGAAAAATAAACCAATGGCAAAGCCAGGAAGCATGGAGTGACCCAGAAAGGAAGTGGGAAGCTGCTACCTGATGGACTGAAGGTGTTGAAAAGCAATGAGGTGATTCATGCATGGTTGGGTTGGTATGTGGGATATGCTGTGTGGCAGTAGTCCCAAGTTTGGGCCAGCTCAATCACATGATCTCACCTAATTACCCTACACAACTCACCTAATTACCCTGCGTTAATTTTCCCCTGACTATAAAATGATGTTGCTACTGTATGGATGACTAGATTGACAAAAAAATGAAAGAGAAGACATGAACTCTTATTGGTTGCCTGAATTAGAGCAAATGTGGGAGAAAAGAACCTTGGAGAAGTGTGAGAGAGGGCTACCTGCCTCAGTGGAAACTGAAAGAGGGTAGCAGCAAAGTGGGCAAGTACTCTCTCTGGCATCCATACATTTGCCATTTGATTTTTTAGAGGTGTAGATTTTTTTTTTAAGGGACATGGAGAGGAGAGGAGAGGGGAGAGCTTTAGACTCCAAGAAATACTGTGAAGAACTTTAGCTGTTTATAAAGAATGAATTTAGTGTAAAAACAAATAAAATGAACATTTTTTTTGTTGACAGACTTTACTGCAGTTTTACTGTAAGGCCGAAGAAAAAATGTTCTGAATCACTCTGGCTTTATGATTATTTTTTTTATAACTGCAGATGTTTTACAGACTCTTTGGCCATTTCCCAGTTGGTCTGTATGGACACTGAGAGCTGAACATGTTAAACATTGAAAAGGGTTTGAAGTTCAAATCTGGTTTAAAGACCACAGTCTGAGCTTTCAGAAAATGAGTGTACAAGCATGAAGAGAGCGAGCTCAAAATTGTTCTAAATCACCTCTGAGCAAGCTGATGGTGTTGTGTTTTCCTAAAGCCGAGTCCTTCATGCTGGATGCATACCATGTGGCCTGGATACACACCATATCACTTCTGGGATCCTCATATTGTATGGGTAGCTTAGGGTTTCTGGGGGCTTTGTAGTGCAAAATGCTTGAAGAAACTAGTGTAGAGACGATCAAGGGAACGGAGGGACAAGTGCACATGGAGAGGGAAGTGGTTGCCTACCCAGTGTGATTGGTTTCACAGGGAGATGCATGGGAG
Source organism: Myiozetetes cayanensis (assembly GCF_022539395.1). Taxonomy (NCBI): domain Eukaryota; kingdom Metazoa; phylum Chordata; class Aves; order Passeriformes; family Tyrannidae; genus Myiozetetes; species Myiozetetes cayanensis. Next base: position 17,560,186 of record NW_026087742.1, read on the forward strand.
GACTAGGTAGCCATAAAATTAACATTTCAGAAAAAAATCCTACAATGTTTTTACATGCACAAGAAAGGAAAATGAACAAGAAGTGTTGGTGTCAGGAAACGAAGAGATGCATACAGTGTCACATCGGATAACAAAATCTTTTCATCAGTATGATCCCCAAATGACAGCAAAGAGGTTGTTCCACTGAAGAGGGCAATATAATTAGAGGGACCCTATCAAAGGGGAGATCTAATTGGAAAAATGAAGCTGTAGTCATTCAGTACACCATTAGCTGAGGCAAACACCGAATGAAGAAAAGTCAAAAGGTAATACCTATTAAAAAAAAAAAAAAAAAAAGGAAAGGAAAAAAAGAGAACTCAGGCACAGAATATGCAAAAAGCAGAGGCATAACCAAATCAGCTGACAAGAAGCACTAAGAATGAGACTTGGTTGCTCTGGAAACTAAGGTAAATTGGAAACATGGACCCAGGAATCCAAATGATGCTGAAACAGCCAGAGACAAATGGATGAGCAAAGGCTGCATCTCAGATGCATCAGATGTTTTCCTGTCAAAAGCACGATCACCAAACCTAGGAATAAAGCAGAGAGAGCAGGACACAGCAGCTCAGCCTCCTCACAGGCTCAGCAGCCAGCATGCACTGAAAACCAGGGGTGTGGAGAGTGATGGCTGCATGGGACTAGTAGCTAATGGCAGGGTTGAAAAGTGAAATGCAAACACCACTGAATAACTAAAAACTCTGCATAGAAAATAATGTTGTTGTGGCGTAGGCATTAGCTGTTCTTGATTTATGTTTCCTGCTTCAATGCAACAAATTGTCTTCTGGATTTAAATGGCAATCCTTTTCATCTTGCATCCTGTTTCTCATGGTGGTGAAAATCAGCTATAAGTGAGAATAAAGCCTTCTGCTGAGAGGATAGGACTTCTATTTCTGAGAAATGGAACCTGGCTGGAGAATTTATAATCAGCCCATTGGAAACGTGCACTGCAGCATCAGAAGCTGGCATCAGCAAATAATTGCAGAGTCTGTTCTGGATCTTCAGCTGCACAGACGGAGACAGAGTAGATGGTCTTCCTTCCCTTCTTGCTTAAACTGCTTATTTCCACTGAGGAAGCTGAATCAGCCTGTCCAGAAACATGACAGAGACTGATCACATCAAACTACTGTTAGCAAAGACAGACTGAAATAAGTATCAGAGAAAACCTCAGCCCAATATCAAAAAGTTTTTTAGAAGATTGATGGCTTGTATGCAAAATCCTTAATTAAAAAAACCCAACAAACCAGTTTATCTTCCGACATCTCTGTCTTGTAAACAAACAAGCAAAAATATTCCTACTCCAAAATCATAAAAATGAAAAAGGTTTGGGTTGGAAGGGAGCTTAAAGATCATCTAATTTCAATGCTCCTGTCGTGTCCACAGACACCTTCTGTTAGACCAGGTTGCTCAAAGTCCCATCCAACCTGACCTTGAACACTTCCAGAAATGGGACATCTGCAGATTCTCTGAACTATATTGAGAGATTCTACTCATTATTACTGAATGAAGTCTTAGCAGACATGAGCAAAACAGAAACCACTGATTCAGGTCTTAGACCTTGCAAACTTACAGTTCCCTTACACCTGAGTGTTCCTCTCCTACCCCACCTTTTCAGAACACAATTTCACCTGAGGTATCACAACTACCTGTTCGTGATGCTATGTCTTTTTAGAGGAGAAAGGGGAAGAAGAAAGATGAGAAAGGGATGGAAGAGTGCTCTTGTGCTTGGAAACGAGTTCCCCCTTCAGCTATGGCATAGGTAAATAGCCATAACACCAGCTATCTCTGTGGCCTTGGTTTGGCAGCAGCACTGCTAATTCATGCAATATACTTCATTTGTATGATTCATACAAGGTACCTTATATTCCTCCTTATTTTTAATAGGAAACATTTTTCCTCTTTCATAACTTGGCACAAAAGCTCTTCAACTTGAAAAATGGGTAAAATGCTACAAAGCAAAAAGAGCCCATTTCATAAGCTGCATGACCAAAGAAAGAAAAGTCCAGCCTCAGCTTTTCAGTGTCTTGTCTCTTCACTCAAAACATCTGTTTCTAGGTTGCAAATCTCCCCCTTTAAAATATGCAATAGACAGCAGGGAAAGAGTCTGCAGCCATGGCCTCTCCAGGGCAGGGAACTGCAAGTGAGCAGTTCATTCTTTTACAGTATCTTTTATGCTTGCTTTTTATTAAGCTGAGCAATACTTTTCTGTTATTGGGATAGGTCATATATCACATCTACTTTCATGAAAATACTTACATTTCTAGGTGTAAAATCTTAAGTAGAAACTTGCATGTTCTCATAATTTCTGGAAAAAGTCCTTTACTCAGTGTTTCTGATAAAGACCGTATTTCTCTCACTGGAGACAGGACCAGTAAAGAGCAACCCCCTCTACTTTCATCTTCTTCAATGCCTTCAAAGTCTTTTTTTTTTTTTTTTCCTTCACCTCTATTAGCTAAAGGCCTTCCTTTTCTGAGGGATTATTGAACCAGCTGAAGCCATTAAGTCAGTTCAGCACACAGACGAGACTTTTCTGATGACATCAAGGTTTGCAGAGGCCTGGTAGGTTATCTTGGTACAGCAAAAGCCATTGGTATAGGCAAGCAATTTCCTTTTTATCCTTCAACAACTTTCCTGTACTAGTGTGAGAGGTCAGCGTCAGGTGGCTGATATAATTGCTGAAGGTCACTGTGGCCTGCTAAGGCTCTGTTCTCCTCCCATGTTGTTAAATGACACCCTTCCCTGCAAAAGGGAGAGCTCTCTTTCAATACATGGCAGGTTGGATCTCTTGAGGGAAGATACATCTCCCATCTCTTGTGTAGCATTAGGCCTGGCCAGCAGATCTGGGTGCTGAAGGAGGGGAAAGCACGTGCTACTTTGTTTCATTGCTGGATTTTGAGTGTAAAGCAGCATCTGTAAGCAGTTTTGTACTTCTTAAAAAGAAGACAGTGGTGTGCAATGCTTTGGATGAACTGGAGGTTTCAATTCGACAGGTAGAGTGGCCACTTAAATTAAAGGAAGAGAGGAAATCTCTAGGTTTGGAAACCCAGCGTTGGTGCTCCCATGTGGCCCGTATTTGAAGCAGCAGAGATGACCTCAAGTGCACAACAGTGACTGCAATCAGACAGCTCCTTCCCACCCCCAAGCTAGTCCTACATGTCACTATACTCTTTGCTAATAATCTCAAATTACTTCTCTGTTTAAAGATCCCTTCCCCCACTTCATTACTTCTGCAGTCAAGTTATATTCCCTAAAATCTAACCTATTACACAATCTCTACTTCCCTCAAACACATTGCTTTAACTACCTGAAAGCATTCAAGGAAAAGAGAAAGGAGAAACTTAAATTCTTTTTAGCTACATTTTAATGTATCTTTAGCCAGATTTTATCCATCCTAGGAAACACTCCTAATAATCATTGCTCCTTTTGTAATAACTTCCCTTTTATCACTGTTGCCTGGGGCAACCCAGTTTGGCTTCTGCCTCAACTGGGTGTGTGACTGCAGAGTTAACCAACCCTGGTAGACCAGACCTTCCCCTTGAAGCTCTTCCTTGATAAATCAGACTGTTAAAGTAAAATAAATAAGCCTGTATATGAGGTCAGTATGCGAGTTTGGGACTATCAGGTCACAGGCAGTTGGGATCACATGGAATTCACTCACTCCCTTTCAAGTGGTAGCTGTGAGGACAGTGGCAGGAGAACATATGGGTCCAACTCTCTTGACAAGTTGCATCATCCAGGCTCAAGAAATGGATTTTTCATTTATTCAGCACTTGTGTAAACTGCAGACACTGTGTTGGGAGCAAAACCAAGCCAGCACTCCTCTCCTGGCTCAGCTGAATACCCTACCTGCTGTGTTGGAAAGTCACATTTCCCTTTGTGCTGCTTTTTTCTGTCTCCATTAAAGATGCTCTGGGGTACAGACGGGATCCTATTAAACATCACAGTGAAGTAACAACCTATTTCACATCATTTTTGCATCAGCATAATAACCAGAAAAAGACTACTGTGAGTTCTAAAGAACCTTAAAAGCATGATTTAAAAAAAAAGCAAAAAAAAGCATCTCAGTGTCTGATGATGCAGATCATTAGATCTGCACTCCACTTAGCTACCTTTTTTCATACTGTGATTGCTTCTCCTGCAGTATGTACCACCCAATATGGGGAAAAAAGGGTGCAGTGGAAAAGCTAAGGGCCAGCTGCAAGCTGCATTTGAGAGGCTGCACAATTTTTCTGGCCCAGAGCCATACTATCTGTATGTGCAGAGCGGTGTCTTGCTCGTAGGAACCAGTGACATGGCTATGTTTGTGGTTGTACTTGCAGATAATGGGTCTGGCCTTGAAGACATGTCCTTCAAGGCTCCTGAGAGGCTGTTGCACAGCTGAGTCAGATTATCACGCTGACCAAGGTGCCCAATGGGCAGGGCATGCAGCTCCTATGGATCTCTTTGGATTTATGTACATGAATGGTTTTGAATGCATGCAGAAATGAGGGCACACAGCAAGAAATGAGGTAAAAGAGGAGAAAAGGAGACAGGTATGTCTGAGATGGTGTCATGGCGTTCATTAAAGCAGGACAGCTCAGAGAAAAAAATGTCCTCAGAAAGCTCGTGTTTGATGAGTTGGCCCCAGCTAGTTTTCACCCATCGAGATTTGCTGTCATTTATACCAGTAGGAAGCAGCTGATTTCTTAAATTTTTCATCCTCAAAGACTGCCAAATACATTGAAAATAGGTCCCGGCAGCTGGAAAAAGGTTTCCAGAAAGCAGCAGAATGTTTTCTTCTAAATATTCTCATTTTAAAGAGTTCTGTCACAACGACCAGCTTCTATCACCCTCCAGTACCATTTTGGAGCTGCTAAGTACCACTGAGGCATGGGCTAGAAGGGGAGAGACAAGGAGGTGAGGACCAAAGGCAAGGGCATTCTCCCCAGGGGCCCTCAGAACACAGGGACACTTGCAGCTGGCTCATACACACGCTGCTGAAACTGCTCTGGGGTCTTCATGTCCTGCCTCACACTACTGTGTGGTGGAAAGGATGGCAATGAGTCTCAGATGGGTTTACATTGTGACGGTAGATTTGGACAGAGGGAGTGAATTAATCTCCACATACAGGAAAATTGCCTCACTTTTTCCTTTCTCATCTCAGTTTTCACTTTCTTCCCGTGTCCTTCCACAAGCCTGCAGTGCCGAACTGGCAACATCTCCTGCCTTCCCCCTGGGGTGAATCACCATCTCTCAAACACAACAGCGGATGCTGACTCCTCTGCTTGGTTGTTTAGGGAAGATGCTGTGCTTGGAGACAGAAAGCTCATCTCCACCTGGAGAGATGCAAAAGAGAGAAGAGGGGATGATGAAGGGCAGTGTCTGGAATCTGTGGCTCAGTGCCATTGGGCTCTGTCACAACCAAGTCCAAGTCACCTTCAAGAGTATGTTGTAAAAAATAATCCCAAACTGAGCATCTGTTTGAGGTGATGAATCAACTTGGATCACAAATGAGGTTATTTCCATGGGGGTCCAGTCCTCTTATCTTTCTGTCCTGACTTTGCAACCAGTGACACTGATGGGGTAGGGTAAAGTGGTGAGCAGTGGAAATAGAGCTGTTTCTTCCCTCAAGTGTCTTGTGCCAGCTTGGGATAGGGGTTTGGGGCCATTCTGACTACAGGGAGTCAGAGTCTCATAATTTAAACATCTCTTGCAGATGCCTATATTTGCATGTACAGATCTGACACGTCAGAAGCTTAGCCAAAAATCTGAACTGTGTGGCTGTGACTCACATCTGAGGTAAACACAGGATAGGCATGTAAAATATCTGCATAAATCTACCTCTGAAAATTCATGCAACTGTCTTTAGAAGCACTTACAGGAATTAACTGTCTCAAAGTGTGATTGTAATTGTTTTTTGCGGGGCACAGATTCTTCTTAGCCTCAGTGCCCTCAGAACACAGCAGCACAAGTGATTTCTGGGACTGTTGTTTTTCCTTGGTGGTCCCCTGGGTACATGAAAGAACCTGTGTGTTATTTTCCCCCAAGCTAGTGGCAGACATTAGAAAAATTGAATTTAGTGTTCCAATATGCCAAGCATAAATATGCTTTGCATATCTTGCACCAAACCTAAATGAAAGGAAGTTCTGAGAAGGCAGATAGCCATTTTTCAATTATATGTGGCAAATGTGCCATTTCTGATAGCCTTGTCAGTAAAAAGCAAGAGCTGAAAATGCCAAGCTGTTTAGTGAAGCAGGATCAACATTCCTAATACTTTATGGGATCACTAATAGCTTCTGCATCTTTCAAGACAATCAGCCTTGATTGTTCCTCTGGACGCATTCCTCCAAACTTCATCCCACTAATTGCAGTATTTGAGAGCTGATACGTGTAAATAATAACAAGGACCATAAGCCTAGGGACTTCGAAAAGAACGTCCTGTTACCTTAGTGTTGTCAGATTTTTTCGTGGCAAAGCTGTTTACAAAATATTCAAGCTACAAATCAAAGGAATGTTGTGTACCTTTATTTTATTCAAGCAACTTAGCACGGAAAAGATGAAAATATGTTTGTGAACTTTATTATTCAAGGTGATGAGTTAATGTGTGGGTGATGGTGAATCTTCTAGAGAAAATTTTTTGCATTTGTGAAAGTAAAATATTGAAACATACATTTTTTTCAGAGGCCCAAGAGTAATATTCTACCTTCAAAAATGTGCAGATGTCTGAACCTGAAAAAAATGCAGAGGTTATCCATTGCAGACATGCCTTAGAATGCTGTGCACACAGATTTTTCTTCCTGTATTTAACTTTCCCTTCACTGATTTAACATTGCAAATAAAACCAGGTAAAGACTTTTTGCAAACATAGTCAGTGTTCTCATGTAAAAGAACCAGCCCTATAATGAAGTGATCTCTCCAAAGAATTAAACAGCAAGAATACTGAGTTAAATTTTCAAAAAGTTCTTCCATTTGCATGTGCTTCATCTAAGACAGCTGGAAAATGTGTCAAACTCATTACCTGGGACTTAAAAGTGGATTGGTGCATTTTAAACTTGTTTTCAAATTGCACTGGATAATTTTTGTTTTACTCTTATTGGGAAGGGATGGAGTTTTTAAATCACAGTTGTTCTTTACCTAGCAGCACAATGAATAAAATAAAGAAATTATAATAATAGTAAAGCACAAACTTGTTTTTCCAGCACCTTGGAGCAGTTTTGGTGCTGAAGTTTAGTTATTTTGGGAAGGTCCAGGATCCTTCTGGAGTGACCAGTGTCTGTTTCTGAGCTCTGGAGGCCTTCCAGCCCAGCCATGCCCAGGCTTCAGGTTGGCCAGTAGCATCCCTGTTGCTCTGGCATGGAAAAGTCCAAGAGTATCTCTGTTGGTATCTTCTTCCTCTCTCCTGAATGTTTGCTGGTTCTTTGTGTGAGGCTACATATCACCATCTCAACACTGTTGTTTCTCGCCAGCTCTCTAATCTGTAGACAGAAAAGAGAAAAAGATTAGTGCCACAACTGTGCTGTTGGAATACAGTTACAGAGACAAATTGTGTTGCATCTAGGAGACACAAGGCGTACTTTTGTTAGTGTCTAGATGAAAAAAACCCAGCTATTTCCTAATTTATCAGCCACAATCTCTGCATTGTGCTTACACAGGTTTGCAAAGACTCCCAGCAGATTCTTTCTGCTGAAAGCTCCTACTCCAAACACTTTAAACATGAACCAGCTTTACATCATGTGGCTGAGGTGTTAGAAGGGGCACTGCAGTGTACACAGTACATGTTTTGATAGCTTCATTTAAAAAAAAAAAAAAGTCCTGCACAGTATCTTTAAGGTTTTGAACAACTAAAACCTTGCCTCTATGAAGGAGTCTTTGCATGTGGATTTATAGTATCTTACAGAATAACAAGTTTCAGAACTTTTCTTTTCAGAAAGAGAAGTGGGAAAGCTGTTTGGCAAGTGAAGGACAAGCTGGGGGTCCAGGACTCCTGGAGTTGTATGTAGTCACCACCAGACTCTATGCCAGTCACATGGAAAACTAATACCGTACGAGCAATTTTCCCAGTGTCATTTTGTCCCAGGAGATGCATCGTTGTAGGCTGCACTGATTGAAAGCTGCAGCAAACCTCCTGTTGCAGGCAGGTCTTTGCAAAGTTTGCAGGGGAATTCTATGTCTCATGAAGATGTGACCCACTGGCAAACATACCCAGCACTCCCCTGGAAAACTACCACTCTTCCAGCCTCCCTGACCTGCTCTTTGTAAGCACTGAGATGCTCCACCAGGGCTCCCCATCTCCTCTTGCTTGCCAAACTTTGTTGTGATTCACTTTGGCCTTGGTGAATCACGTGGCTTGATCAGCTAGTGCAACATGGCTCCCCAAAATTCATTAGGTTAACCTAAAGAAGAGTGATTTTTTTCCCTGTGATAAAGTTAATCTTCACAGTCTTTTGGAAAACAAATTCATCACTATAGTAGGCATTGCTCCGTGTCAGCTTTATTTATGGTAAGCTGCAATTACTTCATATTCCTCCTCAGTATTGGAACAACAGCTAGAATCACTGGCTCTCCTCAACTTACTCCCACAGAAAATGTCAGCAGGATCTAATTAGCTGAATGAAATGCACTTTCACTGATGCCTGCTTTCTTATCTGCATAATAGTTGAGCTAGACATTCCTATTATTGCAGTTATGAATTTGCACATTTCATTATCTTCTTGGAAAAGGTGTTCAGATGTACATACCTCATGTTTGACTAAGCTGAAAGAAATTAAGACTTAGGTGAAAAGACTGAGAAATATCGTGGCCCTGAGTGAAGGATTTATTGCAGTTCCTCGGTTGGTTTTAAGGATTTCTCCTTCCTCTGGAAGGTTCTGGAAGAACCCCTACCAGGCACCCAGAATCCCTATGAGCTGCAGTTTGTCTTACATATTTCTGTGGAAATGGCTCAGTGTTCTACATCTGAAAGAAATGTGCAAAGACATGTGAGGCATAAAGGAGGTGCACACAGTTAATTCTCCTACCCTTGGCCAGGGTCAGCTCGCTATTGGAAATGTCCAGAAGATATGCAGCAACTTTCATTTGTCCTCTGCTAATCCCAGTGCTGAGCAGTAAGTCTGGACGAGTGACTGTGGAAAAGCTACCTACAAAGATTTTGGAGAAGTTGCTCAGTCAAAGACAACCAGAGAAACGAAAAGTGTACAGGGAAAAAAGTGCCAGAATAGTGGTAAGGGGACGGGGGATTCCTTCATTCCTAGAACAATTGCAACAGGGTTAATCAGGTACTTATCTCGAGGCAGAAGGATGGCCTGAGCTCAGCCCTGCTTGTTCTGTCTGTCCTGCTGATGCTTTACAGCATTTTTGACCCTCTGGTCTGCACCATGTTCAGAGATTTTAAACTGAGGACAGAGGGGCACCGTGACCATTTGTTCTTTATAACTCCAACAAGAGACCCTCTCCTCTCCCTATATACTGCCAGACTTCAGGACCAGCAATGCTAATCAGCTTGGATGTGACCCTTGGATGTGATCCAGAGTAGGAACTGGAATGTGAAAGACTCCTTTCCACCATTTATCTGATCATCTTAGACTTTAAGTTGAATGAGAAGTAGTTCTGCCTTTCCAGTGCTTAGGTTAAGGAGTAACCATAACCTCCTTCTTGGGGCAGACAGCTCCCTGTCTCAGGACAGGCAGGAATTACAACCTCACCCTCCCTGCGACAGCTGGGTTATATGGAGGAAGTAGAGAACCCGGCTCTTGCCACCTCCCCTACTTTTTCATTAGTGTCACTTGTTCCTCTTTGTGGGTATGTCCTGGAACAGGCTGGAGAACAATTCCTGAGGCTTCCAAACACCCCCTTGTATATTTTTAATGCCCTTTGGTTCACCAGATGCGTGTAACTGCTGAGGATGAGTGTTTGTGATCTATCTGTATCTCAGCCCAAGGCAGAACTGAGGAATAAAGAGGCTTGTTTAGTGTAAGAAATACTCTGGGGAAGAAAAATGTAAGCTGAATAGCACTTGGAAAAGAGCAAAGCATATAAATAGCCTGACAATTCAGGTGTCCATTTCCTCTAAGTAAGTCTGTATCTGACATGAAAACACATCTCATGCTAAGCCAACAAATTGAGGAAAACACCAATCTTGCAGGGCTTAAGTTAGATAGTGGCACTGAAGATCACCATCCATTTTAGCATTCATAGCAAGTGCACAGAAGATGCCAATTTTGAGTATTGTGCCTTCATTCTGCAGATTCACCTTGAATGGACTATCTGTAGTGGTATAAGCACATGTGAGTGCCTGGAGTCCAAATGTGAGACAGCAGCTGTATCGTGTAGTGTAGCTACATTATTTTGTTTGAGGTTTTCTCTAGTATTTCAGTCAGCCAGAGAATTACCAACTGATCCTTCCTACCTAACATTCCTTTGAATGGAAAAGGATGCTTCAGAAAGTCTGACAATTCCCGAGGTACTCCAAATATCAAAGATCAAGGACTTATGTATTATATCAAGTGATTAAATACTGCAGATGAGAGAGAAAGTTAAATATTAAATTCTCTCCCACTTGATTGCCCATGACCTCCCTCAGCTGGTATTACTCTTCAAATAAGCTGCATTTTTTCCCCAGCACCAGTGCTACTGTTTTATATCCAATATTAAACTGCTTAACATAATATACAGCTCTTGAGATTTGATACTTGTTCTGAGAAGTACCAATAGATATGCTAGTGATTTTGATGAGGTGAGATGATACGTTGCAGTAAGTTCCTAAGAAGCATTGTTTGTTGAAGTAATTTTGGTGTACGGTGGTATAAGCAAGGCAACTGAAATGTAACAATTTCCAGTGCACAGTTCTCTTTTTATTAGCCTAGAGTACCTTTTTAATTCTTCTTTCAGCTTTAATGTTGAGCAGTGTTGTAGTGCTCTCCCTCCTCCAACAACTGGGAGAGATTACAGAATTATTTGTTCTGGCTAGCAATTACTCTCTGTCAACTTTTAATTCTGAATGGGAAGAGGAAATGTTTTAAATGTTCATCTCAATTTTTCTGAAATGTAGAAGATCCCAAGCAAAAACCCAGCGCCTGCTCTGGACACTGTAGGTAGCAGCATAGCATTTTTGGGCACCACAAGTGTGCTGGCACCTGTTGAGGTGGGGTGGGTGGGCTGTGGGCACTCAGTGACCCAGCTGTTCGTGATCCCTTCCTTGTACAGGTGGCCAGAAATGAAGCCAAGGGCTTAGGGATGGATAAAGCAGTTACCAGATTACTGGTTTGCTGTTTGATTTTTATTGATGTGGTGTTACAGCATTTCCTTTGCTCATAAAAAAGAGTGTAGCTGGGCAGCCTTCTAGGACCTGAATGGGAGCTACACAACAGGCAGAGAGGGACTTTTACAAGGGCACATAGCAATAGCACAAGAGGGGAATGACTTCAAACTGCAAGAGAGGAGGTTTAGATTAGATATTAGGAAGAAATTCTTTACTGTGAGTGTGGTGAGATGCTGGAAGAGGTTGCCCAGAGAAGCTTTGGCTGTGACAGCCCTGGAGGTGTTCCAAGGCCAGGTGGGACGAGGCTTTCAGCATCCTGATCTAGTGGAAGATGTCCCTGCCCATGGCAGGGGGTTGGAACTAGTTTTGATTTTTAAGGTCCTTCCAACCCAAACCATTATATAATAAATAATGGCCAGTCTTCACGAGCGAAGATCCGGGGAAGGTCTCTACACCTTCCAGCCTGCACATTGGATTTTTTAGGTGAGACACAGTGTGCACGGAACTGAGCCCACCCTTTAATCCTAAGGTTCATCTGCCGGGGCCAAGCGAGCTTGGACGGTGGCAGCGAGGTCCTTAGGACGTAGGTGGGTTGCCTTTACAGGGCTAACGAGCTCCACCTGCCCGGGAGTGGCCCTGACCGGGAATCGAACCCGGGTCTCGGCGGTGACAGCGCCACGCCCTAACCAGGGGCTCCCATTATTATTATTATTATTATTATTATTATTATCATTATATAGTTCTACAGTGGCAACTCCTTTGGGACCAAATGGGACTGTGTGGAATGTGAACTTAGCTCTCAGGGAATCTCTGCTCCCTGCAGAGATTCCCACCTGGATCGCTGAAGTCTGTGCTTTCAAGTAGCCCCCCAGAAAATGTCTTCTGGCCGTCAGGGACGGGTCTCAGACCCAGCATCCGAAAGATCTCCGACCTCCGGCTGGGCCCCGCGGTCCCAGCTCGTTGTTCCTGCTCCTGGAGCGGCCGGCGAAGCTCTCCCGCTCCGCTGCAATCCCGGCCGGTCCCAGCAGGTGGCAGCATTCCCCCACGCACGGGAGCCGCTCGCCTCCCGGAGCCCGGGAGAGCGCAGGGATCGCCGTCCTGCTCCCAGAGAAGGCACAACGCCCAGGAAATTATTCCAGCTTTTGGGACCGCGTGAGTGCCTCGGATCCGATCAGGATTGCCTGGAACCTGCGTAGAGCAGCTTTCTTCTGAGTGCGTCATTTATAAGTTTATCAGTTGCTGAGGTATTAATGCCCCAGTCGGAATTATAGTTTTCAGCCAAAAAGTCTAGCATTATGTCAGGATCACGATCATTATAAGCCATGTGTGATTTCCATTCCCACAAACAGCAACCAGAGGAAGACACAGGACAGAAAAGTGGTTTGGGGGAAGTGCTTCCTTAGTCCCTTACTCCCTTGTTTGCCTTCATTTTGTCTCCAAAATTTCTGAAACTGCCTTTTCACCTTTACCATTTTTATGTATTTACTTATTCATTATCATCTGTAAGTTCCAGGGTATTTTGAAAGATTCAGACTTTTCTGATAAGAGCTAGTCTTTACTAGAATGAGAAATAGGGAGTCAGGAAAACCATTACAAAACAAGGAGGGAAACCTGATCCTACTTAGGATGTACACATGCTTTTAATATCAGGTTTATTTACTAGGCATTGAAAGATCTCCCAGTCAAAGCTGTTTTCCAGGTAGTGCAAACCACGTATACATGCCTCAAATGCAAGAAATGGCAAAGTGATTCACCATTTTAGCCCTGGTAGTGCATTCTCTGTGTACCAAGGAGGTGGTTTTGGTACAATTGCCGTTTTGTGCCTACAAGAAATGAATTAACAAGTTTTATTATTTGTACTTGATAAAATTTTAAACTATGCGTGTTAAATCCCAAGATTTAATTCTATTAGTATCATGTAACCCTCTTTTTTTTTTTTTTAAATAATTTACTTTCCATAGCTTCTTATCTTTCAATGTAATTTACTTAACAAAGCTTATAAGTTCAGCAGTAATATCAACTTTTTCTTCAGCTAAATGAGAAGGAATCCAGTAGAACTATGATAAATTTGATATGATTCATTTTTAGCCTGCTTTTGCTGTTTCTTTTTGTCTTTTGAAAATAAGGGCCCCGTAGTAGCATAAGTTTAATTTTGTTTTTCAACACCACACATACTACAGCTTGCACTGAGACCTTTAAGGGAGGAGTAGAGACCTCACTGCCATTTGTCTGGGCAAGGTCACTTTAATCTTTGAAGTGAAATAGATGCGTTTTAGTCCCTTGGGATTTCCTAGCCTCCTCAAAAGATGTTTGCAGTTGTCTGTGGATGGTGTCTTGCCCATGGATTCCCATCTGGGTTCCTCAGGATACACTGGCTGAGGTTCTCAGTGGGTACACACTGCCAAGTCCACTGTCTTTTCGTAATGTTGCCACTCAGGAAAATTCAAAGAATGTGAAGTAAATACCAGTGAATGCAACAGTACTGTGCTTGTATCTTGATAACAATAATTTGAAGCATTTTCCAAGTGCTGGTAGGAAAGATGAAAGCAAACTTTATTCAGGTGTGTGAAAGAGCTGCAAGTGCTGATTGCTGGCACAAATAATGCATTCTTATATAAACGTTTGATCTTCCAAGCCTTTATAACGCTGAGAACAAATCTTTCCTGATGAATGATGAGTCAGAACAGAGCTTTTTCACTTGGCATTTGATAATTCATTTCAATTGCAGCAGAAAATAATTGTTCTATTCAAGCATACCAGGATGTACTTACTCTGTCCCTAATGAGCACATTAGAACAGGCAGCTCATCCCTGTCTGATTTTAGCACAGGCCACAAACTTTATGACTGACCGATTATTTAGTCGACTCTCAGTCCTAAAGAATAAAACTCCTATTAGTTGCAATGGTGTAATAACAGTGTTTTTCCATTTTCACAAATCACTCAGATATTCACTATTTGTTGGAAGAATCCGGGAATCTTTGGGAATACTACTGGTGAATCTCATATATTCTATTTTGCTTGAATGGTTTCAAAATGGAGAGATATCATTTTGATTATGGAACACACTGACTAAAGAAAAATAAATCAGTTTACATTCACTCTATAGTTAGAACACAAATAAATAGTTCAAATATAGGCAGAGTTTTAGAAAAAAAAGTGGATGACTTAGAAAAGCATGTCATACCAGCACTTGGTATGCTGGTATTGCCTATGAGACTGCAGAGACTGTTTAGGATTGCTTTTAGGGAGGCCTGAGTCACCAACAATGTCAAAAGACATGTATCACTTGGGTAAGAAACTGCTCCTCTGCATCAGTGACCCTTATCTCACTCAGAGAATGTAACAGATGTTTGCTTTCCAGAGTGTCCTTTTGTGTTTGCTTCCACTAGGAAAAACAGAACTGGATCCTTCGGGTTACTCAGCTTGTTGGTGACACAAAAGTGTAGTGAAGGTACAAATCAGCCCTTGCAACACCTGTCAGGTTTCAGAATTTTTTTTCTCCCCCCCCTCACAAATGGTTTCCCAATCCTGCAAAGTAGCAGGGGAAAATTTGGTAGGTGTATCATACAGTGTGGAAATTTTGTGTATTTAATTCTCAGTGGGGCAGTCTCGCTGTCTTCAGGGAAGGTGAATGAACGTACCGAAATGTCTCTATAGTAATGAAAGAAAACTCATTGTGCCACTGGAGATTGAAGCTGCATGGCCCTGTGGGTAATAAATTGCTACTATTCAGGCTCATGAGCGCATCAAGGAAAGCTGATGCAGAGTACTCTAATAACCATTATAACTGACTGCAGTGAAAAAGACTGTTATTTAAGTACATTTCAAAATGTACTGTAAATTGGGCAAAGGTACAGCCGCACTTACGCGCTGAGACAGCCTCCGGTTTTATTCAGTCTGACAGACTTTGCTCTTTGAATTTAGGTTTTATCTATGTGAGCTGAATGCTCTTAGTATTTATGGCCTCACTTTGTAAGGGAAGCAGCAAAGCCAGGGAGAAGCAGCCCTGTTAACAGGGCCCCAGCTGGAGAATGCAGCTGTGGATGAAGGCAAGGCAAGGGACGGAGAGGGTTACGACCACCATTCAGCATCACTGCTGCCCTTCCCTAAGAATACCTCCCTGTACCTCACACCAAACATGACCAGTGGAGGCAGTGTTTCTGAGTGAACCCGAGAAGGATCTCTGTGACCAAGAGACAATACTTCACAGACCTTTACACTGCCATGGAGAGCCAGGTTTTGTGCTTTATATGACTTTCCAGACCACACAGTCCGAACTCCCCTCCACATTGTGCATAAGTCAGTTTTGTTTGACTGATGACTACTTCCACTCCACTTTATAAGTTACATGTTTTACAGAACCATTTGAGTGTTCATGTATACCTATTTGGTTAAAAATAAGGGAGGGCAAGCATGAAGTTTCTTTGCTGTGCCATATGGGCCGTGAAATTTATGGCAGTGTGATATATCCTTGACTCGGGACATCCGATCTGAGGCACTTTAACAGCTCTCATCTTATACTTTTCATGGCTGGGTCCTTCATGGTTGACTTCGCCTTTTGTCTTTTTGGCTCTTTTGGGTCTATTTGGGTCTTTGTCTTGAGGGTAAGAGATGGTGTGCAATGTTTTTGTGGTTGTGTTTTTTTTGGTTTTTTTTGGTTTTTTTTCTGAAGAGACTCTTGTGGATATTGTGTACTCATGCAATGTGCCTATTTACATTAGTTTATCACCTATCAGGTACATTATGATCAAGTACCTGAGACAAGCAACTTGCAGTGAGGAAGCTGCCAACAACATTTGGGCAACCAACACTGCAACAAATCATCTGTGTGAGCCTCATGTTCAGCACATGGGGTCAGACCTGTGCTGCCCAGGAACCAACCAATCCCCACTTTGTTTGAAGTGCAGTAAATAAATGTGGACATTTTAGCTAATGAATTAGCCAGGGAGAAAATAAAGCACACAAATTACACTTAACAGTTTATAATCGTGACCTACCTCAGGAATAAAATGACTGAGTCAGGATTAAAGAATTATTGCATGGGTGTTTGCTGACACAATTTGGTTGCTGAATAAATTACCAGTAAATGGTGGTAATCAGTCCAGCCTTTGTCAGGCAAAATGGAGACTTTTCCTTGGGTGAAGCCCATGAAAGTTAGCAGAAAGACAAATGTCCAAAAGACAGAGCATTTTCTAAGAAGGGGTTCTATGGTCTGTATGAAGCTGGAGGTGATGACATCACCCAAACATGGAATGTATCCAGAGCATCACTAAGTAACTGTAAAGAGAAAGGAACAAACTAAGAGGTTTTTCTCCCAATTGCTTCTGACTTTCCAAAGATTATCGAGAAGTCACAAAGATGTAGCTCATTAACTCTCAATCTATTTTTTTTCTTTTTCATATCTGTCAATAATAAGATCACTTAAGTTACTGGTTAGATGAGTAAACTTAATTGGCATTTATTAACAGGTCAATTCTTTTATTAACATTGAAGCTTGTATAAACAATTATAAAAAGTTGTGGGTTTTTTTTTTTTGGTTTGGTTTGGTTTGGTTTGGTTTTTTTTTCCCACATGCTTCCAATCATTCTTAACTATTTACTTCTCTTGGTATCATTTTTGCACCATTGCTGATTCCAGAAGAAATTCAAGGAAGCATCTGACATTATGCTTGGCATGTAGTGTGAAAAAAAAGGGTATCTGACCAAGCATTTAATTTTCTAAGCTACCACTCTGCTGCATTTCTTTGATTCTTTGCCTATCTATGACCATTTTTGAAAGTACTCAGAAGCAAGGCATTTGAATCTCACTTTGGCTCACTCTCACTGAGACCTGAATGTCTTGAACCAGCTGAGAACACTTGTGTTTAGACATGTAGTTAAAAATCAGAAGTTTTGATGTGTGACAGCTCTAGAGGAAATAGGTGCTAAACACTGTCAACCCACCCAGATTAGGCTCCTTCAGGTAGACAGCTAGCTGAAAATAGTAGCACATCCATATAAAAGAGTTGTTAAATGTTTGCACTGAACAAAAAATGGTTTTTGTCTTTACACATTTCCAGCTTCCCAAAGCAAAAAAGCACCCCCAAACCCCTATAAACAACAAAACAACAGCAACAAAAGAGGTGCTGCCATTACCATTTAATAAAACCTCAGCTGAAACCTTTTCTTTTATGTATTTGGAGTGCTTGGTCCAAATGTTAAACTCCTTGCCCAAGGGTCACTGATTCTTCTCAAGACTTTTTATTGGTCCACTTCCTCAAAATGCCTAATATTCCCACACTCTCCATCAGTTTCAGGTGGGCTAAAATCAATCTGTACTATGTTTTGACACTTTTGACATCTGCCAGCTTGTGAATACATCCAGTGACTGTGCTGGTGGGGTAGGAGCATGATTAGGCAAAAACAAAGTCACAAGGGAAGAATTAAATAGTTAAAAATAGTGTCAATATTCTGATGAATTAAGATTTCAGAGCTGTGAGACATAAACTGTCAATGGATATTGTTTTATAAGTTTTGTTGTTTTAACTCACTCCATGACCTGATTCTGAAGGAAATTTCTTAATTAACTTTCTACATATTTGACAATAAAGTTCAAAGGAATCAAGAAGTACTTAAAGTGTAGAATTAAAAATAACTCAATTTCTGAAACATCTCATATTGGTTAAACATACATCTTCTATCTACGTTTAATTAAATTTCTTTTTAAAAATATCCCCTGGTTTCACGAACTAGGTCAGTTATTGCAAATACCTTGGCTCATTTAAACAGTTCTGAATATTGCCATTATGAAAACTGACTTATACAATATTTATAATTTCACCTATTTTTGGTTTTCAGTTAAATAAAAAAAAATTCTTGTGCTTTTAAAATGGTGATAATAAAATAGATAACCTTATTTGTTGTTTCAAGTCTGCCAGAGACTTGCAATTGGCTCTAACAGTAAGGCAGACAGATGGTCATTGACTTCAGTGGGATTTCCATCAGGCTGTTGTGTATCCCTCTCTGTGAAAGTGGTCTCCTATGACTCTCAGGCCCATGAAGGACTCAAACAGACCAAAATTAGTTGTGCTTTCTTTAAGAACAGACTCAACCTATACATTACACAGGCTTGAATAATTCTGCTGAAACAACGTCTCTCTCTGAGGGTTTTAGCTTGCTGCAGCTGAAGCAACTGAAAATTGGATCCAGGTCTGAAGGATTAGAGACTCAAGCATCACTAGTGCTGAGAGAAAGTTAAAAAGCTGAAAGTGTGGAAATCATATACCAAAGAGCACTTTGGGCATTTCACCTCCATGCTCCGCATTGGAAGTGCACCCCTTTTTCCCACAATTATGTAAAGTCATCAGCACTTGGGTTAAATATCTAAACACACCTAATGTCAACAGTGTTAGTAAGCCTCCACTTCTTGTAGAAACCTCTGGTCTTTTCCATGTCTGTCCTAGGAGAAGGAAGACACTCAGCTGGGAGAATGACACCTTTCTGAAGAGACACATGAACTGAGCAGGTCCCCAGTTAGAAGTGGCACAGGGATGCTCCTGCCCACAGCTGCAGTGCCTGGACTAACTCTGAAACCGGGGAGTCTCACCAGACATGCAGAAGCATGTTGGCACGAGACTGACTCCCAGTTCAGGGGCTGAGCCTAGGAGGTAAATACAGCTGCCACTGACTGCAAATGCTGGCGGATTGAAAGGCAACAGTCACAGAGGGGTCATTCAGTCCAGGCAGGGCCACATGCTGTTGGATCAAAACAAGTAAGTTACAAACTAAAACTACTCGTGTCAGTTGTCCAAGCACAGACAGTAGGCATCAGTGAAGACCACAAAAATTTGAAAAATAAAATCTCAGTGAGCAGCTGCTAGATATGAAAGTGAGGCACGGTTTGGGATGAGGTAGCACATTCCTGAAATTGTCACTGCTTACGATTTGACAGCATTACAAAGGAAATCATTTGCCCAGTTTTGAAATATGCATTTGAACGTCTGTTCCATTAAACACACATCAGTATGTTGCCACCTGTTCCAGTCATGCTTGATAATGAATGGTATGCAGAGATAATATACCTGCCTGGCCTTGTAAATGTTCTGCAGGGAAAAATCAAAATTAGGTAATGTAAGTCAAATTTGGATGGATAGTCCTGTTACAGTCAACGTTAAATCCAGTGCCCTTAATTACTTTGTTGCCTGAATTGGAAACCCTTCAAATAATGAGGAGGAGAAATAAAGCTTCTTGACAGTTAAGAGCCAAGGAATATAATTTTGTTGCAAGGTCCATCAGTTACCCACAGACGACAGCAAATCCCCATGCAAATCAATCAGAGAGGTGGTAGAAAATGAAAGTAAGTGTTGGCACACACACTATTCAAAGATATTAAAGCTAATGTTGCCATGACTAAAGATAAAGCGAGTGGGTCTGCCATTGAGATCCCACGGAAATCAGTACAAATCTTCCATTTATACTGCAGGACTGTAGAGCCTTGATGTAGCTATTAAAAAAAAATTAAGAAGGAAAAGGTACCAATTAAGGACAAGCAAGGGGTTAACTTTAAGCATATACCAACGCCTTTGACTTATGTGCTTAAGTACTTTGAACACCAGCTTATTTTCTGTCTAAAAGCTGGGACTCTTTAATAGCTTCCAAAAACCTTTGTCTGAGGGAACCTCACTCTCACATCCATGCAGAGCAGACGCGGGTTTATGATGTGCTTTAAACCTCAGGGTGGAAATTTCTGCCTGGGAAGTTTTTCTGCATAAATATATAAGAAATTGAAGCTGTGGGTGTCTCTGCTAGAATGACTGTGAAGTGCTGTAAATCAGCAAGAGATGGGAGGATAATATGCACAACTCATGCACTCATTTCTGCCTGCTGGGCTCTTACACTGTGTTGACTTGCAAAGAAACACCGCCAAATGAGTTTGCTCCAAACAGGCTCTTGGACTGTTGGCCCACCATGGCATTTCATTACCCATCATGTTAAAAGAGAGATGAGTGACTGCAAGAGCTCACTGTGCAGTTTATCAAGCTTACATATGGCTTTTCTAGGTAGGAGCTGTGTGAAACTCAGAAACACCTGTTCCTTCTTCGAGTTCTTTATTTTGAGAAACCAGTGTTTACAGCCATGTAGCCTGCAAGTCTGTTGCCCATTTGTAGGTCCCTGATCAACTTGCAGTTACAGAGAGTACCTCTCTGTCACAAATCAGGTACATGCTACATGGCAGGTAGCTCAAATGCCTTGCATATCAAATATATAGATATATGTAGCCAATGCAAGTGAATCAACACTGGGAAGAAAGAGTCAGGTTTTGTTAGTGATGAACAGAACTTTTGCAAGGTTTGCCCATGAGCAAGTTTTCACTGGACTGCAAGAGATTAAGATCACCACTCTAGATATTTCAACTAGAAGCCTCACTGATCTGACCAGAAACTGGCTGTGAGCCACGTCACCAAAATCCAGCCACCAATGCAACTTTGTCTGAAGTTCAAGGATCAGCAGTTCTGAATTCAGTAAATTATTGCTCATCAGTTAGGATGTTAAACATAGCGTTGCAGACAAATACCAGGATAATTACACAGAGAGGTTCTCATATCATCCAACTTAGGAGCTAATTTAGATACCCAAGTCACTTAGAGGGTCTGCAAAGAAACACTGATTCCCTCAAGGGAGAATTCAAAGCTTCAAAATTAAATATCTAGGAGAGTTTAAAATAGCTGATGTGAACACAGCTTTTCATGGTTTGTAGCTCCCCTTGAACTGTAACTGGTCATGACATTTCTCACAACCTCCTTGTATAAAGCTGTTGTGTGACCTTGCAGAAGGCTGACAGAATTCTGTTGCACCCCACAGTATGGGAGGCTGTTTGTGCCTGGTGCCCCTTAGGTCACCCTTTGCTGGCAGGGCAACTCTACTAATGCATGTAATAGGGTATTTATAAAATACGTTTGCACTGATGTTCCCAGATGAAGATTTGGTCCTGGGTTTATATAAAATGCCTCTGTCAGAGGTGCCTGGATTGTTGCATACTCCTGAGGTGCCTGACACTTTATTAATACGCTTTCTTATTCCAGGCTCTGGTTTATGAGGCTACTATACACAGTGTGTGTATTACATGTCACTCACCCACAATATTATCCTATGAGTTTATGCTGAAGCAAGACCTGACACATTTGAAGAATCAAAAAACATCCAGCAAGGTTAAGCCCTGCACTGTACTCTGTTCTTGAAAGGCCCAATCAGCTCAATCCTTTTCTGACAAATGCCATTGGCAGAACTTTCAGTTAAGTGCAATGTGGATTTCTAGCATATAAACAGTCTCCATAAATACATGTAAAATATAGAATCATAAAAAAAAAAAGAGCTGGAAAGGACCTTAAAATGTCACCCAGAGCAGGCCAGACAGCCTGATGAACATTTCTCTGACTTCCTCTTTAAGAACTTCACAGATGGACCTTCACGGAGATGGACTTTCACCCTCTCTTTACGGGTCTTAACTGAGTCAATGTGTTTCCTAATGTCTTGCCAGAATGTTTTTTTGCTGTAGGTAAAGCCTGCTGGTTTCTTTCTTATCCATCGTGTATGCAGAAAACGTAAGGCTTCCTTCTCTGCAGCAGCTTTTTCTGTGTTTGAAAACCATTATCATGTCTCTGCTTCATTTTCTCTTCCATAGATTGCACAGTACCAATTAGTTCAATCTTTCGTTGTAGGTCGTGTTTTCTAGTTCTCTGATCATTCTCACACTGAATAATAAGATCTTTGTGAAAGGAGAAAAGGAATGAGAATTATTGTATTATTATTATTACTACAATTAATTATTCAATCACAATGCATTTTATTTGGGTTATTGCTAAACTAACTTTACCTTTGATGCTTAATAATGTGTACACAGCTATATCCCTATGGATTGAGCTTCTGTACTATGTTGGCTCAGTCTTTGTGATTTGCATCAGGAAATAAAAAACGTTTACAAGCCAAACAAGCATGCTCTCAGGGCTAAGAAATATAGGTATCTTATCTTTCTTGTTATGTGACAGCTAATGCTCCCCTATAAGACCAGATTATTGTCTGAAATTGTGTATCTGTTACCAGAGCACAAGTCCATGACAGTGATGTAAACATCTTCAGCCTGGCTGTCCTTCCTCATCCTATTGGGTGCAGTCCCAATCTCTGGGGCTTCTGCAGCTTCTGCTGCACATACATGACAACCCAGTTACCCCTCCAGTCCCTGCTTATTCCCACAACCCGTGGGTAACCACGGGCTCAGTGACTGGAGAGTAATGGATGGGAGGGCTGAATTCAGATTGCAGCGCTGGCCTCAGCACCAGCCTTCCCTGCCCGATGAAGCTGCCATCCATGCTATTTGACATCCTCTGGGCAGAGGTTGGAGGAGGAAATTTCCATGTACTGCACATGATATGAAGGTCCACGTTGAACAACACTGCAGAAGTGTTTCTGTATGCAGTGTTTCTGATCTAGCAGAAGTTTGCTTTGAATGGAGGCTTGAGTGGCAGTCTTGCACAGTTTGCCAAATAAAAAAAAAAAGGGCAGTTCCAAGGGGCTGTTACCAGAAAGTAGCTTCAGTTCTTGACTCTTCTACTTGAAGAATATGATCCATACGTAAAGGCTTCATGCAATACTTCCACAGATATGTCGTTGGGAAAATACTCTGTCGGCAGTGAAAGCAAGAAGAGACTTTGAAGCGTGTCTACCAAAGCAGATAGTCCTAAGTAAAGGAAACTATGATTCCTATAACCCCAAATGCTATATAGAGGGATACCTGGCATTCAAAGGGTTAATCCAATTGAGAAACGAAAACTTTTCAAGCAACCTACTCCCTTAAGAGGTGCTTTCTTCATTTTCACTCAAAATCTGTGAGAAAAAAAGCAATGGAGGATAAAAGCTACTAGAAAGCTGTGCAATTTAAGGGAGAAAGGAGAAGAATGAAACCAGAGGGGTAGAGAGGTGGAACAAAAGAAACTTACTCAGAAAAAGGAGAGCAAAGAATATCCACTAAAAATGAGAGAAAGGCTGGCATCAAAAGGGTTTTCAGCCTCAGAGAGAAGCCAGCAGCCAGGCACTGGAGGTGATATCACCAACAAATCCCCTCTGCAGAGAGAGATACTCTTGCAGGACATGCTACTGGTGTAGGGGTTAGGAGAGAAAGTGATTTTTACAGGACTGAACTTCAGAGGGATTCTTTGAGCACCAGGTTTCAAGCTGTTTTCCAGTTACTGAAAGAAGCTCAGTGGCCCGTTTTGCCTTTTGGGTTTCTCTTTTTTGATTGACCTGTTATTTGTGGACTCCTGCTTCAGTGAGCTATAATAATTAAAGAAGACTGAGCTTTTAATTAAAGGTGCAGTGAATTTGGATCTTGCTCACAGACAAAAATGTTCCCTGTAGAAAGTGGATATTTTTATATAAGAATATAATGCCTCTGCTGGAACACCCTTTTGAGGGAGACACAACAAAAGAAATGGGATATGATCAGAATTTTATGGTCTGCTTCTAGTCTCTTTTTTTCCCCCTGTAAAATAAATTATGCATTAACATCCTTGAGTTCCCTGGGTCATCTAGCTCCTAATATCCCCCAAAGGATGCTCAGCATCCTAATGCCCACGAAAGTGATGTCACATCTGTGAATCACTGTCACCAGAATCAATTATTCATAATCTGTCCCACACGTGCTTTCTTTTGCTAAGCACAGTCACTGTTTGGAGGTCTGATCATTTCCCCCTTGGACAGAGGGGGCCTTTGGCTTTGCACTTGCAGTAGCCTGGGGATCCAACTCCCAGTGTCCCCAGGAGGGGAGCAGGGCAGCACGGAGCAAGGGCAGCACACAGCAAGCCCGACGTGCCTCCCTCCAGACCCTCTGAGGTTCCACCCTGGCGCATCTGCTCTCTGGTGCCAATCCGTCTGCCAGTGAAAATACAGACCAAACATGTAGAGGAGGAGATTTCATTTTCCCAGAGCCATTCATAGGGCAGGAGCTCCCCATTTCCAATGCCATTCACGAGGCTGTCGCTTGGTGTGTTGTGATGTTAAAGAAGCCAAAGAGCTCCGTGAGCTGCAAAAGGAACAAAACCAACTGACAAGACCAGGATGGATGGGGCTGTGAGCAACTTGATGTAGTGGAAGGTGTCCCTACCCAGGGCATGGGGAGTTGGAACTAGATGATCTTTAAGGTCCTTTCCAACCCAAACTATTCTTTGACTGTATGACTTTTCAGTGGTTTTGTTTCTGTTCTTTGAATCTATTTTTTTTTTTTTTGCCTGAACTACAAGGCAGCAGTTCCCCTCAGCTTTAGTTGCTCATTTAGGTATAACTAATCACAGTCTTTATAAAACAAGCCCCATTCTCCCTCACAGCCCTCTTTTCACAGTGAATTTGGTGGTAATATGGGTAGGGGTTCTGTGTACCATTTCAGAGTTAGATTTATGAGCATTGGAAGTGTGTTGGGAAACAACACAATTGCCTAAGTCTGGTCCCACATCTTTACCAGTGGCTGTTTAATGAAAAGGAGAGAAATTAATTTACTTAGGAAGCCACTGCTCCTCTCTCAGACTTGACTGTTTGCAAGTCGGGGAGAGTGGAGTGGCAAAGCAAACAGACATGCACAGCCTGGTTTGTTTTTGTAAGAAACTAAGCTAGAAAATGTGCTTAAAGTATCTTCAGGTACTGCACTGACCTTGAGCTCTTTCCCTTCATTAATTTTATGATTTTATCACCACATTTTCCAATTAAAAAAAAAAATCTCTTCCCCCTTCCTGTGAAAAAGTTCCTATTCCTCCCTTTCCCACCTCTCACCAATCTCCCCCTTTCTTTCAACTCTCATAATCCTTGGTGTGATAATGGGTAAGGAAACGTTTTCAGACAAAAGTCTGGTATTTTAATTTTGATAACCTTCCTGAGCAGCAAGGTTTGTGTGGGATGGAGATTAATGAAAGCCAGGCACAATGTACCCTTGTCACCAGGTAGAGTAAGAAGCAGATAACCCTCAGGGAAGCAAGTGGTTCAAAAGGGGAGTAAGTAATAACACATTTTAATTTTCCATGCATCCCTACCCACTCTTTAATGGAAGGAAAAGCCAAACTGCAAGCAAAGAGAATATGGAAAAGAAACAGCAGCCTTAGTCATTGAATGGGCTGAGAGGAGAAAAGGGGGCCTGGGGAAGCCATTCCAGCTGCAATAATTGGGTCTGACCCAGGGCATGTGGTAGCAAGTGGATGTTTTTTCTGCACATCTTATCACCTATCCTAAGGAGTCCACAGTCACATAATCCCCAAATCCATGTGAAGCCGACTGTTTGGGCTAGCTGAGGCAGAGGGAGAAGGACACATGACAGTGGGGCAGAGCCCTGGGAAGTCCTTGCAGGGTTAACAAGGCACTGTGAGGCACCATGAGCTATAAATCAGGGTCCAGAAACTGCCCAGCCGGGGCTGCAGGTGCTCAGCCACAGCTGGGCAAGTCACCTGCCTGGCAGAAGGAGATCCCCTGCTCCCTAGGGACACCTTCACTTGCCATGTAGCATTCAGCTGGCAGGGATAGCCTCAAGGCCCAAAAATTGCTGAGGGAACTACTCATTTTTCTGTAAGCCCTAGGGCTCATCAGGAAGCACCAAACCTATGTCACAATCAGATCCTTTAGCAGGAAGCCCCTCCTGAAGGCTTCCACAGTGTTTCCTAAGGCATGAAGGTAGCTACCCACTGCTATTTACCATGGCATTTTCCAGTAAAACCTACCCCAGGAGTCTATCCCTGGCAAAGCATATCCCAGATACAGTTTTCCAAACAGGACAAGTCAGGAGAGGCATAGGAAGGACTGCTACTGCTTGATGAGGATGGAAGATGAGACACACGTGTCTTCAGGACAGCTGCAAACACAGCTGCTCCAGCGCTCCATTCCCTCCCTCACAGATTTTCTGCCCCTCACAGGTGGCCACTACCAAGAGATGGTGTAGCCATGACCAGAGACATGAATTTAGCTCCTTGCTGGTGTTTTAACCACAAAGCCTGATCTCCCTCTTAATAGCTGCCCCTGCTTCTATACTGTGATCAGACTTGGATAGACTTATAATACATTTTATTACTCGGATTATTTTTTAACTCTTGGAGTACAGTTGTTGGCCTTTCTTAATCTCCCATCACCTCACTCAAATTGTATTAGAATGAGAAGGACTCATGAATAAATAGCTCGCTCCTTGACTTTTCATCTCATAAAATAAGCTTCTAAAAATTGTTTCTGAAGTGTTTCTTGAGTCATAACAATGTTTTGTCAAATGTTTTGAGAACTAATATTTTCTGAAAGAGTATGTAGCTCAAGAGAGCTGCTAGAATGAGGGAAGAAGGCTGACTGGAAGCAGGAAGGAGAGAAGGAGACCAGATGAATGTCTGAAAGAACTGCTGCACACAAAGCTACATAACAAAAATGTTAAACAGCAATAAAAAAGGAAAATTGTGGCTTCTCATGGGACAGCTTGAACTATTACCCACCATGATGCCTTCCTGTCGCTCTTTACATGAGGAAGTTACAAGAAGTGAAAGCAGAAATGAAAACAACATGGCCAGACTGCAGTCCCCCATTCACTCCACTGATGCTGGTGGATCTGGGCTTCTGAGAGAAAGGACAGAATTTAGACAGTGACCCTGACATATAACACTGGATATGAGTAAGAAATATTGAGAAGGTCAGACAATTTGGGGATCAGTCCCTGCTTCCCTTAATTATGAGTTCAAGTTATGAACCTTTCAGTTTCCATAAAGTCCAGACACCAGATCAGCTTGTCAGCCCTGTCACTTTGAAATCTGTTGTTTTCTCTACATCCCAGACTGGTGAAATCAACTCCATATGCATTTGGTGGCTGTTACCCCCAGGAGTTGCTCACCTTCCCAGCCAGGTGGCAGGTCTGTCCTTGAGTCCCAGCTCCCTGCCTGCACTCTCACTCTGGCTGCAGCTTGGACAAGTCTCAACATCTCGGGTTGTGCTTTTTTACTTCTAACTGTAGACACACATCAACCCCTCCTTTACTTGTCTACTTGCTGCTCTGTCAACCTTGTTTGTTTAGTTTGCTAAAACTGTGTCTGGGCTTCAGCAGTAACAGCTTAACTGGAATGCTCAAGCCACTGCTTGTTTCCACCCACGCACATAAATAATCGTAACAGACAAAAAATTATTCAACTCATTTCACATTCTAATAAACAAAAGCAACACCTATGCCACTGACCCATAATATATTTATGCTGCTTTGCCACAATCTTTTTTAAGAATCAGAGCTTCAGTGGCAGAGCAGAAACCTTGCTGGTGAGACTGCGTCTCATTTTGGAAATGTTGCCAGATTCTGGGTTCCTCTCAGACATCTTGAAACTCCCCCTTATATCTCAAATATGACATACCATTAGAGAATTTGTCTCACAGCAGCAGATGTTTCCCTGACTACCTGTTTTTGATGGAAGCCTCTGCTCTGCTCATTTGTAACCCCTTGGCTGTAGCCTGGCCAGTGGATTCATCTATTTTGTAGCAACACAGGGGTTTGTAAAAGGTCTTGTGCAGAAGTACTAAAGAAGCGTCTGCTGTGACTACTCACTACCACAGTAAGCACTGCATAAGCCAATAAATCTCACCTTAACTGTAGTAAATGTTGTACCTGCTCTTTCTTTCAAAGGCTGTTCCCCAGCTTCCCTTTTCTCAAGAGTAGAGATATTTTTCTGATTTACAGCTTAAGTTTATTCATAGGCAGGGTGTGCCTGTTGGTTTATGTCAGCTTCATCCATTCCCTTTCAGTTTCTCTGTCTCCCTTGTGCTCAGCTACTGGATGTGTCGACAGAGGGCAATAGCATCTCACTCTGGCTTTGTTTTGGTTCCCTTCCCTGCTCCTCTTTCCCCTCCCCTTTGAGGGTCTGCATCCAGCATCTGTTTGTTTCTCACACTTCTGAACTCTCACCTTTGACCAGTGAAGGAGGGTACCTCCAGCAGTCACTGAGGGCACAAGAATATGTCTCTCCCCAAATCCTTGCCCGAAAGTGAACTGATAGCAAAAAACAGCAGTAAAGAAAACCCACACCACTTGCCCTGCAGGTAATGTGATCGTCAGGTGCGACTAGTTGGGGACAGGTCCAGAACGGACAGAAGAGAGCCCTGCCGTACCCTCTGCCTGGCACAGTGCTCAGCCAAAGGGCTTCTCTGTGCAGGGACGGCGCTGAATCTTGACGTGGACTCCAAAAGCGATTCCACAAATGACGATTTGAGGGTTGTTAAAAAACAAACGCACCCATTTTTTCCTATAGAAGTCCTTGATCTGAAACTCCCAGGAGGAGCTGACAACAACCTCCTGGTCTGGCTCCGTCTCTCAGCGTTCCTGCTGCCAGGGCCGTGTGCCCGTCCCGGACGCCAGACAGATGCTGAGGATGCTGCTGGTTCCTTCTCCCCATGTCCCGCGGCAGCTCCCCGCGGTCGGCAGGTGTCAGTGTCAGACCCGCGATAGGAGGGTCGCATCCCGGGTGGGCGGCTCTGCCATGGCCTCTTCTCGTGGGAGCCTTGGGGGGTTGTCAGCGTGTCCTTCTTTCCCCGGTCGTGTTAGTATATTTTTATTTTAATTTCTATTATTATTATTTTTTTAAACTCATGATCTTTGTTCTTTTTGCATTTCCTCCGGGAGAAAGATGATGACACCAGATCTGAGTGGTGGGTATCTGAGGGGTTCCATAACACAGCATTATACCTCCACCCTCTTGGCACATCAGGGTGCTCCCAAATTTTGAAGAATTACAGTGGTGATTCCAAAACCTGCGATCAGGGATCTGTGGTCCAGGGACTGGTGTGAGCTGATGGCCAGCAGGCTTAGATTTAATCCATCCATGGATTTAATCCATCCACTGGAAAATATGTAGGGATCCCCAAACAGGTAAGGACTGAAAGGAGCTCTCTCTCTCCCTAAGGTTTAACCCATACTGAAGGTTGGTGCTTCTGTTTAATTTTTGGTCAAATACCTATAACTTGCCTGGAAACGGTCTGTCATAAATATGCTTCTCTTCCTTCCAGGTGGAATTCAGGAAGTATTTGATTATATGTACAACTACCTCCATGGAATGAGAAGATCAATGGTGAGTATAACTATCACTGCATGTACCAGCCAAAAGTCAGTACTATTCCTATAGGAAAATATGCTAGGATTTGCACAGTACAAATACGTACCTTTTTTAAGCTAAACTGCAGCTTTAAGCCCTGGACTTACAAAATCTCTCTCTGTTCATGTTACGCACTGCGAGTTGCCTGATTGAAGCTCAGCAAGGCTGTTTGTGCTGCAGGATACTGAGCAGGCAGGGAAGGCTTTGAGGGACTGGGGGCTCACACAGTAAGCAATGGGCTATATCTGTGCTCCCTCAAGGGTAGACAAGGGAACAAGTAATAACTTTGCATCTGCGATAAGGATCTGTTTGTCTAAGGATGTACCTCTGTGGTCTTCTGGCTGACGGATTTTCTCTGCTCAGATTCCAGGAGCGCTGAAGGGCAGCTACCTCTCAGCATCTGGGTATATACATTAGCGTGGCATCTACTGCAATGAATATAGGCTGCCATGCAGCCATTTTATGCCTTCAGTATGACATCTGGATTTGTCCTCTGAAGAACAGGAGAAAGGCCATAGGAGGTCAGACCAGAGCTTCCTCTTGCCCAGTGTCCCAGCTCTGCTCTTGTCCAACAGATAATTCACAGGGAAAATGTGTAAGGGAAAGGGCCAATAAGAAATGACTCACATCTGACAATGAACATATGAAACTGTTCAGGCACTTTCTGGCAAGGCAGTTACATCCAAACTGTCATACTTAGTAATAACTGAATGTGAATGAACAAGCCTAAGTATTTTTGAACAAATATGTACCATTGAGTTCAACATCCTGTGACAGTGAGTTGTACAGTTTTCTTAGTCACAAATCATCCTTTCACTGCTATTCTCTTTTTCCAGAAAGCTAATAATATCTTGCTGTTTCTTCCTTGAAGCCTGCTGAACTAGCTTGTGTGAGGCCAGAGGTAAAATTTTACCTGTTTTCCATTTTACAAACCATGTGCCTCTGTCACTGCTACTTGTCTTACCTTCCATCTGCCCTGTGACTTCACTGCATCGATGTTCCACTCAACCCATACGCCTCCATGCAGTTGCCTGGAGTAGATAAACATCTTTGTCTTGGAAGATTCTGGCATATGACATCATCAGATGAAATCTGAGCAATGCGCAATAATACATTTCTCTGGGAATAGCAGGAACCATTCTTTTAATGCTGCCAGATTTTGTGCATGTGATTGAATATTCCAATGTTCTTTCTTCCCTTTCTTAAGTGACAAAGTTTGCCGGTCCTTAGGAGGAACCCACCCACCACACGTACGCCAGCACGCATGACAACTCTCCAGGCAGAGGTGGCTTGCAGTTTTCCTTTATGGCTGTTGCTGCTCAGATGGAGTTTCCCTGCAACTCTTGTTGAGCTGATTTAGACTGGACTGAAAGAAAGCAACTCACACAGCAGTGTGAAAAGAGCAACACACAGAAAAGGACGCTGGGCTCTGCCCAGCTACTTAAAGAGCCTTGAAAGATGGGTAAATTGGCAACCTAACATTTCTAAGCCATTTTCTTGTTGTTTTTCAGCAGATTTCAAAGTTCTTCACGTTGATGTAGGTGAACTCGGAAGATGTTAAGTGACTAAGGCTGCCATTTTTGGTCAATAAAAAGGATGTTTATTTGTCTTCTTGACAAATGTTCATCAGCAGCCTCATTATTAGAAAAGAAAAAAGGTGGACCTGGAAGTCATGTGGTACTCATGTTATATATAATTCTCTCATTACTGTTGGCCTTAAAATACTTCAGCATGACAAGATCAGAGCCAGTGTCATCCTTTTTTATTTAAATTCAATTTACACAAAATAATGTTCTTCTTGCTCCATTTCTTCCCATTCTCTTTCTTTTCCTCCTCTGTTCATTTTTCTTTATAATTTCAAAGTTAGTCCCTTCACCAATGTCATCCCCTTCCACAGTCCCACCTTTCACCTTTGCAAAACACACCAAAAAGCCAGTCATTTATTCTGCATGCCATCTGTAGCTCTTTGTTTCAATTAAAAATAAGACTTTGCAAATTGAGTTGCACTGTCATTAAGTAGATGTCATTCAAGGCTTTCTCAGAGAGAGACAAAAGTTTTGATCTTTGCTGCTTCATTTTTTTTTTCTTCCTCTAGCACCATTGTTAACTCCCTTGCTGTTGTACTCTTCTAGAACAAGTGTGTACTATAGCATGCTTTTCTTTTTACCATATTTCACCCTTCATAGACCCCACTGGCCTTTCTTCAGCTTTCTTCACCTGGCTCACCGTGGCTTTGGAGGCAGGTTTGTAACTCTAATGGGTGGGACTGTGGGATGTGATTTTGCTCCTGTAGGCCTAATTGGGGTGGGGGACACTAAATGAATGGTGGGACATGGAGCACTGCATTAAATCACACACTCTTCAGTCAGTAGCTGGGACCAGCTGAAGCTGCCCTGGTCCAGGACAGCTGAGAAGCTCCATCCCTCAGCTATTTAATTATAACATAAGATTTTTTTAATATATAATGTAGACAAATGGTTTTATCAAAACCCTGCATTTTCTGACTCTTTGTGTCCTTCCTTCCCACTCAATAGCTGCTCCTCTCTGCTTAGGGAGCAATGCCTGCTCCCACACATCCAAAAAGTGCCCTGAGGAAAAGAACTACAATCAAATCTTCAGCAGACTCTGGCCACTCCAAAAACAAGTGCTTATTCTGTGACACCCTGAGCACATTCATCTAGAGACAGTGAGAGGGGTCCCTATACTCCTCTGGGTTTGTGAGCTTGACAAGAGTCCACCCTTTGCCAGCCTATCAATCCACTGCAACTTTGTACTGTTTGGTTCTCCGAAAATCTCATTGTACAAAAATTATAGATTTCACAATAAAACCCCATGGCTTTATGACAGAAACATCATCGGCTCCTATTAAAAAAATAAAATACACCCCAAGCATGTAACAGAAAGAAACTGATGTCTTGAAACTCAGGTGATGAAGCAGCCAAGCATTATTGGTGTTGGGTGTAACAGAAGTCAGTGCTGAAGCTATAGAGGTAATATATTAATTCATACATATATGGCTGATTATGTATTATTACTACAATTAAGGAATATTGCCAGTGGAATACAATCTTATGACAATGTAATGTTCTCTAAAGTACCCTCTTGGCAGATATAAAAAATAAATGGAAAATCTGGAGACAAAAAAAGCCAAGAAATATGCAGTGGATTATTTTGGCCCATCTTTTGTGCTAATGTAACGGTTGGCTCTGGAATGTTGGATCATTTGCTTGTACCACAATGTCATCTGCCTGTGACAATCATTTAATACCCATCCATAGTCCCAGTCATGGTAACTTGCACTGTCACAGCCCAAAAGAGCAAAACCTGCTGAGGTTAACAAGATTTTTTTTTTTTTCCATGCAAGATCTTTTGGCTCACTAGAGCAGGAATTAAGGGAAAGAGAACACCTTCATGTGTGTTTTGCTGTAGCCATAATGAATAATCATGTTTAAAAATTAATTATGTGCATTCTGAAGTGTTAGGTTTAAATAACCAGTGCTCAAAAGACATTAATTATCAGGGTTATGTAGAAATGTCATCATGGCTCAGCACAGCCCCTGAAGGGTCAAGACCACTTGGCAAGTACGAGAAAAGGCAATCCTGTGACCCAGAGATGAGTCTGTAGCACTGAAGAAAACTAGGCACAGCTGAACAAGGTTGTCCTTTTTTGTGGTAGGTCTGTGCTCAGATGTTTGAGTGGATGACAGCTCTGGAGATACTTCAAGGAAAGGCAAAAGGAAATAAAGAATAATTGCCTTGAGGTTTTTTTAGTCAACTACCTAACACCTCCTCACCTTAGCTAAGCCAGTAACTGCTGGAAAAACTGCACACCACAGAGTGAGGTTGATTTACATCAGGCACAGATCTGGCTGTTAAAATCTTTGTGTCCTAGAAAATGCCTTCTCTTTACTAGCTCAATTTATGCAGACAGGTGAGTGTATCAGGGTAGAGAGCAGACGTAAGAGAGCAGCAATGAGCCCCTGCTGGCTTCTAACAGCAGCATTATGTTAATAGTTATTGAATGAGATGAAAATAAGCTGAGGGGAAGCATGAGAGGAAAATTCAGGGGCAAGTGGCAGAGCTCAGTGAGCTGCATCATTAAGATGATGCAAGAGATAGAGGACAAACATCTGCAGATCTCAAACACATTTGCAAGCTCAGAACTGGAGAGAAGTTTGCCAAGTCTCTCTCCTGTGCTCAGACATACAGAGTTCCTTTAAAATGAAACCATTACAAAACTTCCCAAAAAGCCCAATACAAAAGAAAACTTACCCCAAGGCCTTGTTTAGCTAGAGCTATAACTCTTAGCTGCTTAACAATGATATAGTTCAGTGGACAATTACATTCTTTGCTCAAGGAAAAATTATATGCTACAAAGAAGCTTAAAAAAAAAAAAGGCAAGATCAGGATCTCCAAGTGGCAAAAGAAATTGCATAGATCATATGTATTTTTCCACATCTACTTTCCTCTCTTCTCTTATTTGTTTTATCCTTAGTGTGTAATTGAGAAGTGTTTAATAGATAGCACAGCAAGGCTGCATGTGAGCACTGCTGTGTCTGTCCAGCAGACAAAGGCAAGACAGCACCTGCAGTGAAACAGCAGTGTGGCTGTGAGGACTCAGATTGCTTGGGGATGTGTGAAGGGCCTGAGAAATGAGCCATCTACATCAGGCATACGTACACCTCCACTGCTGGTGTGGGTGGCATTACTTTGCTGACTGTCACAGGCTATAGGTTATGGAGCTTTTTGCACTATTGGTCCACCCCTGGCTGGACCATAGGCTTCAACAGGTCTCCCAAGCACAGGGTAGGAAATCATTCTTTTACTGGCTGGCCAAATGTAGGTCCACAGCCTGCCTCCCAGCCTATAGATCTTAAAACTACAAAGCAAATGTATTGTATTTAAAATCTAAATATTATCCAAATTTTTTTATCAGATAGTAGTATTTCTGAGTAGGGCTTGTGTTTCAGCCAGGTAGCAGAGGACTCCTGAGAGGGCTAAGCTAAGTCCTTAAGTACTAAGTGCTGCTGAGTTCTTCAACTGGACTGAGAAGGTTTCAACATTATCTCAAACAATTCGTCCCATGGCGTTTTATGGAAAGTTCCCTTTAGAAGCTCTCTGGCCCTTTTTCTACGCCTAGAATCCAGTCTCAGAGAAAAGCCTGTCTTCTCTGCTGGTTCTGCAGATGGGTCACTCGTTGCTTCATGAGCCTGTGCTTTGCAGCAGCTCCTCAGGATTTATGGTGTGATCTTTGTCTACCTTTCCCATGTCTCTCTCCTAAGTTAGGTCAGCGCATTCACACAACAAAGGAATAACCTCTTTTTGAACAGCAACTTCACCCACCAATCAGGTAATTTGCCACACTCCTGTCCCTATTACACAGTAATATTTGCACATTAAATATACCCCAGCACCCCTTCTGTTTCAGCCCAAGAATCAGTTCAAGAAGATGTGGACATCTCTGAGCCCCAGGGAGTGGGAAGGGAGGCAAGTATGTGGTGTGCACAAAACACATGGCTCAAGGTGTTTTCCTGGCTGGAATTTCTTGCCCTTAAACATAACCTCACCTGGTCAAAGGAGCTGCTTCACATACCTGGTGAACAGAGGTGGAAGATGAGAGGCAGATGTTTCATCCTGCACTCTTAATTAGCTCTTTCTACTCTTCTGCCCTGAATAGTGGACCTGAAAGTATGGCAAAGAAATCCTCTGCTCTGGCTGTTAGACCATCCTACTAGCTTTCAATAGAAAGTCCTGGCTGTCCCTTCCCCAAAAGGAATGCGACAAACCTTCCAAGGGAGTATCCCTTGTGCTAACAGAGCAAGCAAAGGAGGCACACAAGGATCCTGTGAGGGGAAAGCCAAGATCCAGGTATAGCCAGTGGCCATCCTTTGGCTTATAGCAGAGCTATGGTCTGAACATATCCACAGGATGGTTTGTGGTCTCAGAAATTGTCTCCAACAGAGGTGATTTGCATACACTGAGAGCTGTGTTTTGAACTGCGTTTGAGAAGAACTGTGTTTTGAACGGCCTCTGAAGATGCCACTGAACACCAAGACTTTGCCAAGGTAGTCATGCCCAAGTTGAACTCAGGTTGTACTGTCTCTTGGTACAGGATCAAATTTGCCAAATCAGACACCAAACCTCATGCATTATTATGACTGAAGTCTATTTGGGCATCAAGGCATTTTTCTACTATTAACAGCCAGCTTCCCTTTCTCTTTTCTCTCTCTGCAATTAGCTGAAGACATTCAGTCTTCCTGATGGCCCTTTAAAAGCTGAAAAGATAAATATATTCAAACTGTTTCAAAAATTGCATGTCCTCGGGAACAAAAATGAGAGGTTTTGACACTGCTGTAGAGCTTGCAGTGAATTGGTATGAAAGCAGGTTGTTTTAAAGGACTTGCAGCTGCCTATTAACAATGAGTAAGAAATTCTGAGGAGATGGGACTGGAGATGGGCCAGAAAAAGCACTTTCACTCCTCACCTACGAGAAACAGGCTGACAGCAATAATTTCAAAATTTCTAGCAAACAGGTAGAGTGTTTTAAAAGTGTTTTCAAACTGTTTTTAAACAGTGACTCTTCCCATCTCCAAGATTACTGTGGTCTGCTTTTAACAGGTAGAATGCAATGAAAGTGAAATTGTCCAGGAAAGCATATCAGTACACACTTAATTTTAAGCTAGGATGAGGCCACACTGGACTCTGTGGGGCACATCTGTACAACTCAGTGGTGTGGAGAATCAAGCTTTCTGCAGTGTACTATGGTAAAGATAACTCTGTTTTCTAAACCAGAACCATTACCTCTGCCTGGGATGCCTGTGTGTGTGTAGACATACATGCACAGTGTTTTCTATACAGACTTACCCTATTTTATATTTTGATATTTCATAAGAAGCATCCCCATGTTTTTTCTAGTCAGCTAGAGTTAAATATTATGTGTCATTTGTGCAGGCTAAGTTCTTGTGGCCATATTTGAAAATCACTTTGCATGAACACGTCAGCTTCAGACTTGAAGAAGGTCCTGTTTGTTTTTTCCAAGAAACTTTATTGGTTTCATAAAAACCATTACTTCTTCCTACAAATCTTGCCTCACCTAGTGTAATATGGGAATAACTTGAACTGTAAAAGAGGAAATAAAACGAACATAAGTATCCAAGTATTTTATATATTAGAAAGATACGGTATTTTCATGAATGAATGAATTTGATACAGTTCTACTGACCAAAATGCTGTGTCCTCAACTGGTGTATTTTGCCACTACTGCTACTACTACTATGACAATTCAAGCATAAGCTGTGTTACAGTCAGTGTGCTTTGGGCACATGGCAGCACAGAGGTTACAACAGGCTTTATGGAAGGTTTTGGGAAAGCCTCATCGGGATACAACAGACCACGGAGTGCGTGGGCTTACAAGGGGAGGCTGAAAATGCCAAAGAGCTGCCTCACGAAATGGTGCCAGGCAACAAGGGGCATTACAAGTAAATAACTGCAAACAACCTGGCTAGGTGAAACCACTTATTTCACAAAGCCAGTGCTGAGCAGATAGCCATGGAAACCAGGCATTTTCCTGGATCACATACTGGATATCAATGGCAACAACAACAAAAGGAGGCCATCACAGTCAAGCACCTGACACAAACTAAATATATGGATTGGTTTTCAAATATTTTCAGAAAATTAACATTCAAAATGAGGCAGTTTGACTATATGCCATTGAAAGCCCAAATGCAATTATGATCCAAATCAAAAAATCTGTATCAATGAAAACAACATGGAGGGGAAAGAAATCAGTCATAGTGGCATCTGTCAGAACCTTGTAGTGTTTTAATGACTGATCTGCATGGCTCTGGATAAAGGGATTAGTTGATTACTTTTCCTTGTTAGTTGATGACAGTGGTTTTTTTCATATTACGGGTATTCTGAAAACAAAATATAATCTAAACCCTTCAGTTTGCATTATAAATATAAGCTAAAGTCTGCTACAGCCTGTGAGAGCATTTGCAGGGCTGTCAAACCACATGGATTAACTTTAGGCAGTAGGGGAAAGGAAAAAGGAAGAGCTACTTCTAGATGACAAAGAAGGTTATTCCAGTATTCCCTTTCTTCCTGTTGTTCTGAGGAGAAGAAAATATAGTCAGGCCATGTTCTGCACCAAACTCTTCAAGTGAATTTCCATCCTCATTTTAGTAATCAAACTTTTCCTAAAAATCCTCACCAACATTCCCTTTTTGGGGTGGCCGATGACAAGAAATCCTGAACTGGCTGGGGAGAATCAGTGGAGAATCAGTGCACCGTGAAGCAGAGCTGAGATTGTTGCCTAAGAAATACATTTGCTTTCTCTTTTTTTACCAAATTATTTACAGCTGAAGAGCTCATTTTTACTTGTATTTTTCTGTGAAGCAGATAATATTCAATCACCTGCAGAGTTACAGTCTAAAAAACAGTAGGTCTTCATTATCCAGGGTGGTGAACTCAATTCTCTCTTGTAAAGGAGTTGAACACCCATTGACTACAGCGAGCTCAGTTCAGACAATGCTGGAAAATGGTCTTTGTTTTACAAGAATTGAAAAGTGATTAAATGGTTGACTATTATAATGCATTCATATGGGTTCATATCACGCTGCAGTTTCCCTTTGCAAGTACTTGTTTTGTCAATTATCTCAACTGAAATAACACAGGAATGGCTCACATGTGACATTTGAGGTTAACTTTTCATATTTATTTTCAAAATGCTTTAAATCAGCCTATTCATTTTGCTTTAGAAATTACAGGTAGAATGTGTTCTTTCTCAATAAACATTTCAACTTTTACACTCATATTTTCAGTGGATATTATTTTAGTTGGAGAACAGCGATATATGAATGCAGCTCTGTGCTACAGAAAGAATACAACCTTTTACCTTCACATCTCTTCCATCCCTTCCAATGAACCTTCATACTAGCAATATTGATGAATAATAAATGAATTTAGGAAAAAAATAGTATCTGAAAGTTATTATGGGTCCAGTATCATGCAACGTGATGAATTAAATCTTGTATTTTGGAGTACTAGGCTAGCAGGGTAGAATGTTTAAGTTAAGATTTTACCCTACTCTGTATTGGTCTACCTGAGACAATTTACCTGTTTTGCTAAGCATCAATTCTTGTTTGATGCTGACAGGTCAGATATCAGACCTAGGTTTTCCCACCGGTAGTTTGGATTATTCTTCAGGAGAACTATTTCATTATGAATGAGCAGAAGTTCCAGACACTAAGGTCTGCTGGAGATAAAAGTTGCTCTCCTTGTGTTCTCTGAATCCTGATGCCCATGGTTCTTTCCCTTCCTTTCCAGTGGCAACAGAAGGTGCACCCAGAGCTGCACCCATCCTACATCTGAGTTTGTGGGCTGAGGAACCTCTGTAGCACACAGAGGTACTGCTTGAACCTCTATCACATTTTTGATGTTTCTACATCATGTTCTAAGGGTGGGTGCATGAAAAATGAACCCCAGTGAACAAAAATGTAGCAGTAGTTCAGCAGCAAAAAGGAAAAAAAGAGCAACTTACCCACATATAAATTATATACAGGTATTTAATACACATACTATAGGTACTATATACCTGTATACAAAATATGTACCTTTCCATAATAATTATTATATATAAGATTATATATTTATTTTATATTAGATGATGTATATAATATACTATATAATATCCATGCACAGTGAGGTATATTATATATATGTTTTATATTACAGTCATGGAATAAATTGCTGTTATTATTTGGATAACTCTGCTCTGCAGAAAATCTGTCTGACCTGTGAAAACTTTTGAGTAAGGACACTTTAATAGCTGATCTGATTGGAAGGGCACAGATAAAATGAGCAGCTGGTCCTGGTGATTTTATTTGCAATTTCATGGATAGCATTTGCCAGAAAATGTCAGAAGAAGATGCATAGTATTTCATCTCTGTGTTTTGCCTTTAGGCCCCATCTATGGAAGGGATCACTAGTGTATATGCAATTAATTTTTTTAAGGTTCAACAATTTGAAATACCATGGAAAAAACTGTGCTAACACTGAAGCATGAGGATAGAAGAAAAATAACTGACAGAAAGACAGCTCTTTTCCTGGCAGTGCAGTGCCACAGTCAGTGGTTGCTAACAGTCTCCAGACTACATAGGGAAGATTCTGTCAACACAGTGTCAAAGCAGTGTCTTCTGGGACAAAACCACATTATTTATGGGGACAAAAAATCACTTTTCTGTTAATACAGAAGAACCAAGGACAACTGAATCAGAGCTCTGTAGGTTAGGCTGTTTTGAAAGAGGAAACTTCAGTCTGGAACCACCCAATCATGTATGAAATCATGAATTAAAAGAGGACAAAGTTATTTTTACCTTATGTTACCTTTGAACAGGCAGTACGAATGGCCCTTCAAGAAGTGGTACACGTGTGTACACACTCTGTGCCTTCATTAAAGGCAAAAATCATTAGTCTCTCTTGCAGTCAGGTAGAATATTTCTTGCTGATTCAGATAGGTCAGTCCCGTTTTCAAGAGTTACTTGGATGCTTGGGCACTTCCATGCTTCTGAATGTCAGAGACAGATTCAGAGAAGTGCTGGGGTAGCTGGTTAAGATGGGACTTTCTCAGTGGCTGTCACTGATATCTAGGGCTGAGTTAGACTTGCATGTAAACTGCTGCTACTTTAAACCATTTTTTATTTTAAAATTGTGTTCCTGCTGCAGTATGAATAATAAATACTGTTGTTTCAATAATTTTGGCTGGCCACTGCATACTGCTGGTTTCTGATTCTCAAGGGGGAACCACCAAACTTGCCAAGGAGTAAGAGCAGTTGGCATACATGGAAAGCTGTAATTGGATTCTCATTAAAGAGGAGAGGAATTATGCAATTAGGCACGGATAGCATAAATGTAAGGCTATTCCTGAGAGTCTACATGCAGAGACCAGAAAAAAGGGTAACTAATCCTACAGCTGTGATATGGAGGGACATTAATTCCTGTAAGGGAGAAGACACACTTTTGATGACCTGACTCTCTCCAAGTCATCCTGGAACAAAAAAAAACACCTCTTATTCTGACTGTGTCTGATTTTTGTGAGCAAGTAGCCCTTTTAAAACAAGAACATTTGGTCCACAGCTGCACTGAGCTAACACCAACCTTCAACTCATGTCTGTGTTGCTGGAGAAGGTCACAGGCTTGCTGTGAAATCAGCAGCCCCAGGCACCTTCTCCTCACTGCTCCCCACAGAGAGCTCTGGAGAGGGTAGAAGGCAGACTGCAGCCCACTGGCACAGCTGCTGTAGGAGGCAATCAAGGGATCATCCAGAACGTCATTCTGCCAGCACTCAGGCTTTTAAAATGTCTTTCTTTTTCAAATAAATAACAAAACAGTTAGAAAGCTCAGCTTGAAAACTAGGAGTGAGGGAAAAGTGAAAGAGAAGAATATCAGTGTGATAGGACTTGAAAGACTTTTTTTTTTCAAGAAATACTGTTTCCTTCTGGGGTCCCAGAAGGTGCAGATAGAGGAGAAGCAGAGATATTTTTAATTCAGATTATGCAGGCATGTGGGATAATAGTAATTAGTTCATCTACAGCAGAAATGTAAAGTCTCCTGGCTAGAATTCAGGCACACTTCCTCACACCTTGGAGGAGATTAAGTATTGTTTTAATTCAAAGCCCCACAGGGAAGACAGGTGGACAGAATGTAATTACTAGGACATGGAGGATAACTGTCTACCTTTGAAAAAGTGTATCATGTTCTCTTTAATATCTCTGAGCAGACAGAATCTTGTTTTTTTCATCTTTAAGTTGGATGTCAAATAAATTCATAACTTTCTCCAGTGTGCTGTATATATTTGGAAAGGGCAATTTTTGGAATGAAGATTGAAATTTCAGAGACAGCTCTTGCTGTCATGTAAAGAAGTAATTGCTAAACTGTGGTGGGGATCATCCTTTAATATCTTGAGACAGGAGCCCTCAAAACTTGACATATAAATCTTGGACCCAGTTTGTTTGAAGGGATCTATACTGAATTGTCTTACCCATTCCTCCTGTGTCAGTACAAGACTGAATTTTGTTATACCTAAATCATTCCTAGTAAATTTTAGCACAAGGGTCCAGCCTGGTTTTCATGGCTGAAGAGTTTCATTTGTTCTGATTTATTACTTAAACAGATCTTTTCCTGTAGCAGAAAGTGTGATAAAAGCAGAATGAAAAAAATGGGCAGGTAAGATCGGGTTATCAGTCACAATTATGGTTTCTTGGATAGATCATACCTATGTCTTGCAATATGTGTGTCTGCAGTTCTTCAGGATGGTGATTATGAGGTGAAAATGTGCATGGTGCCCACCTTGGTGTGGCACAATTGCATGAGGTGAGAATCAGCCTAAAACCAAACATTTTCTAAACTTTAAAGCCTAACAAGGACACATCCTTAGCAACTTTTCCCCATTTCTCAAACTTCCATTTCACATTCCTGAGAGTGGTGCACATCACCAAAAAGCATTGTCTACCCAAGAAGATGGGATTTAATTTACAGATTACTCAGACAGCCATGTACATAGAGGCACCTACACAAGTGCTTTGGACAGTGAAAAAAGTGGCAGTTGTGATATCCATGAAAAAAATGGAGAAGTGGAAGTGGGCATGCATGGCCTGGCAAGTCAAACTGTTCCAAAATTTCTGAAACAGGATCCCACAAACTGATTAGTAACTGATCAGTTAAAGAGAACTCAGTTACATCTGTGAATGAGAAGAACGAGGCTCTCTAAAACCCAATGAGAGTTTTGCTATTATTCTACTACTATTTTACTATTTACTGAGTTCAGCACTAACATTATTTGTGGAAATAGGAAATGCTTGAGACTGACAGATGCTTTACATCAAAGCAGATGGAAAATTGGAACTGGATTTTGAAGTCATTCATTCATTGTTATGTTGCTTATATACACTTGCCTCTTTTAAGAAAGACCATTTTTCAGTAGGTGACAGTCCAAGGGTAAAGGTATACACACACAGAATAGCTGGAAGGACTTTGAGTGGGTGAATAAACTCAGAAATTGTGATCTTTCAGTGAAGAGAAGTTGTTAGTTCAGTATACTGTGAAACACCTCCAATTTGCACCACCTTATTTTTTGAGTAAAAGCTTTCTTTTCTATTTTAGTGACTCAAAGAAATATAAAAATGACACTGGTCAAATGGCCTGGAGGACAAAAGCCCTGTTCTGCCATAAAGGTTACTGTAGTGAGTCCATCTCCTACAGGCCACACAGCAAACCTGTGCAGCATCTGCACATGGTGCTGAAAAGGCTTTTTTTAAAGTTAAAATTTTCTCATGAGAAAGGTCTCTCTAAAATTTTAAAAGTGGGCAAAAGAACTTTCCTGCTGATCCTTGCAGAGGTCCCCATTCCTTGTGACATTTAAGCTCATCTTTAACTGTTTAGTGAGATAAGGACTGCAGCTTTTGTGTTCTTTGCAAATATCATATTATATGCATAAGTTTACTTTTTGTGATTCTTTTACCCTGTAAAATAAATTACAAACCTTCAGTTGGGACTTAGTGTGGATTTCAGAGATAAACGTGTATACATTTTTATAGACTTGGTTTGCATATGTCTCTGCATAGATACACTTATTTTATTAAGAAACCCTGTTATTTGCTGTCCATTAAAAAAATCTAGTCAAACACAAATTTTTTGTTTTGTCCAGAAATCTTTTGATCACATGTGATACTACATGTGCTCTGACTGGTGAAATGCATGATGGAAGTAATCCTCTTTAGCAAGAGAGGCTCTAACCTTGTGATCTCTCTATTGCTCATTAAAAGACAGGGCATGAAGTTATTTTCTTCTAAAGACTCAGAACTCTTTTTCAGGAGTGATCTTTTTTTTGCAAGAATTTTCTGTCTCTGAATTATCCTTCGGTTTGTGGGGAAAAAAAAAAAAAGAGAAAGAAGGCATAATGTGTATAAAATGTTGTAGTGGACTTAATGAAAACCCCCTCTCAAGTTATTTTTATCCCTTCATCTGGAACTATGGCATGAACTAATTTTGCTTCCCTTCCTTGACCAAAGGTCATCACCTTTCAGTCTCAAGGGAAAACCAGTAAATTGCGCTTACTTTAAATGCACCATTGACAAGATGCAGTGATGTGGAGTCAAATGTATGTACCCTGTAGGTCACACTGCGTTGTGCAATAGGCTCCATTTAGCTATTCTGGGTCAGGTGGAGTGATCCAAAGGAACAGCTGTGTTTCTGAAAGTCACAGTTCTGCCTCTGCTCCCCCTACTTCTGCAGCTATCCTTGTGTCCGTGGGAAAGGAGAGCTCTCCTGTCTTATATAAACCAATTTTC
Source organism: Myiozetetes cayanensis (assembly GCF_022539395.1). Lineage (NCBI taxonomy): Eukaryota > Metazoa > Chordata > Aves > Passeriformes > Tyrannidae > Myiozetetes > Myiozetetes cayanensis. Next base: position 17,603,919 of record NW_026087742.1, read on the forward strand.
CCTCACTGGTGTGTGATTCAGGGCAGGGGGTTTTGAGCGAAGGGTGAAGTGACCCTGCTTGTTTATCCAGTGCTGATTGCCAGGAGCCAAGGGTCCTGCTCTCATCAAGCTCACAGACGGGGTCTGGTCCAGGACCTCACTCACCGTTCACAGGCATACAGATAGAGGGAAACAGCCTGTGGCTCTCCTGATAACACCCCTGACCCCAGCAAGCATGAAAAGAAAGGTGAGTGGTGGTGCTCCCTCCAGTGAGGGTCTCTAAAAAGCATTATAGGTCTGTAGAGCACATAGGGCAGGAGCTTGGAGACAAGCTGTGGTTTCACACCTCTAGAAGTAGCTACTTGTAACCCTCCCAATCAACAGTCAGTGCTATGGAGGATAATTCATCCCAGCATTCTCTGAAAGGTACCTAAACCAGACTTTTTCAACAAGAATTCAACTTGCTTCCCTCCCCACTGGCTGTGGCAGAATCCAGAGTATGACTCGGTCTGGCAAGGCGAGGTCAATGTGCTCTGTCTACAGCTTTAGGTCCCCTAAGTAGCTTCCTGGTAGATAATAATATTCTTCCCTGTCCATTAAGGTTCATGAATGTTTTTAGGAGGGAGTCAAAGGACATAAGGTGGCAATGGTAGGTTCTGATTGAGAACAGTATGGGAGGTAGGAAATAACATGTTAAGATTCCCATGCTGGAAACAGAAAAGTGAGACACTGAGGGTGGCAGAGCAGTGTGGGTTCAGGGCAGGTGTTGACTGACACAACGAAACGTGGCAGAAAGAAGATGTGCAGCCTTTTAAGACTCCTCCTCAATGACTGTCTTTGAAAAGTAGGAACTAAAGCAGGAACAACATCGTCACAGGAGCAAGTCCTAGGACAGTCTGAACAGCAGGGAACATCAGGGAATCTGGGTTACTGCTGTAGAAGTCAGAGGAGAAGGTGACTGTGATAAAGTGAAGGGCTGAAAATGTTTGAACAAAAGCATTGTCAAAGTGAGAAAGAGGGGATAGGCTAGGTACAGAGGTGAACAGAGAGAACCAGAAAGATCCAGAGTCCAGGTGGATACACAGATCAAAGGAGAGAGCTGGGTTAAAGATGAAACAGAGAGTAAAAACTTGAATCAATCTCCTTAACATCTGCTAGTGCATGAAACCTAAGATGTGACATATAGCGAACACTTTCACTGAGAGAGGGGGGAGAACTGGCAACAAAGGAGTGAAGGACATGCCCAAATCTGAAGGAGGTACTTTGCTGTAGTTGGATGGAGCTTTCACAAGCTAGAGGCCAACCTTGGTGCTATTATTCTAAGCAAAGTCTTTTGATCCAGCTGAAGGCAAATCTTTTCCCAAGTTCAGTGGGAGCAGGTTGAGACCATGTGTTGAGGGAAAAAAACTTAACGTGTGACTTGATAGTCACAATCACCTGTAGTAAGAGTAAAATATAGGACTAGTCTCATATGGTATCATTTCACACCCAGCTGCTGCCCAGTACAAATGCACACACAAAATGCTGAGCTGTGGAGAGTCCAGATGACAGACCTCTAATGACAAGCAAAGTAGCTTGTGTGCCATATCAATGCCAAACAAAGAAAGAACTAGAGGGAATGCAAATCATTAAGCCTAAATAACACCTTCTTCAGATTAACCAGGTTTTGCCCATTCATTATATCCCAGGATTTTTGTAGGTCTGCCACTGCTTTCTCAGTGCACGAGGCCTACAGTCATCAATCAGCAGCAATGTGTATACTTCACCTGGAAAAGTCAATCTTGCATAGGAAGGAAACAGTGCTGCAAAGTCATAGGAGAAATTCTTATCTAAAAAAAATGTCCTGTGCTCTGAATTTAGTCAGGATACCAGCAAAGAAGAATGAATCAAACATACAGTGTATGAAGCACCAGTTCAATTGCCTAGTGTAAAACCATGAGTAATGTCCTATCTGTTATCAGTTGATTCACTCAGGGAATTTTCTATGTGTTTTAAAACCATGATGACTGTCCCAGCCAGTATCAAAATAAGGCCATATCTCCTGATGACCTCAGATTTAGTGTGATAAGTTCTTCCATCACATGCAGTGACTGTGGAATGGCAGCCAAACCTGAACACAGGTTTATGAAAAAGCAAACATCAGTGTCAATATTCCCATCTTCTTTCCTATGATCACAGTATAATCCATAAAACAATGGTAATTCCTTTAACTGTACAATACATTGTAACAGCAGCTTGTGTACACCTTTGGAAGATGTTCAACTTCTACCATTTTGGAATCCATCACTTAGACATCTTATCCTGCATTTTGATAGGAGAGCAAGGTCCTCTGCTAAAGGAAAGAAAGACAATCGATCCAGTAAGTCTTAACAGCAGCAAAGATAGCTTTGTTGGTACATGATTTATGTGCCTGTGAGGCATTGGGTAGTGGGACTAGGCTGGGAGGTTATATTGTTGTCTGCATGTGTTTGTCTCAGCAACTCTACCTCACCAACCACAGCTCTGTGTGTGGTAGCTTTATTTTTTCTGTGCCTTTTTGCACAGAAGATGTCCAGGCTGAAGAGAACCAGTATTCTCTCACTGAGGCAGAGGGCTCAGTTTCAATGGTGAGTGTCAGAGCACTGCCCAGATTTTTGGGGAGATGCTGCACAGTGAGAAAATCCAGTAAATGCCGATCTACTGGAAAACACCACACAAGCTTGGAGTGAGCGGCCTGGGTTTTGCAGGCAGGGAGCAGAGGTGAGAGAAATGCCCCATGGTTGCAGGACTGCATTAGCAGCCCTAAAAAGCCTCCGAGTTCACTCACTGCCTCCCCAGCCTGCAATTGCTACAGCACATTTTGCCTGGGCTGTGCACAGTCTGGAATTGACACAGGGCACAGATTTGCATGTGTAGAAGAGGCAGAAGTGCAATATATTGTAAGTGAGAACACAGAGGAGAAGAGTAAGATAATTTGATATTTATACCTCCAGGCAGGGGCAATAGATAATTTTGATGAGTATTTATAACCACCCAGCAAAACTAAACTGCGATCAGTAATTTGACGGTATGGTAAAATGTTTTGCAGGTAGAGGAGAGCTGGTGCCTGCAATCAATCACTCCTTAAACAGAGACAAGCCTGGAAACTGATCAGGACTTTTTGCAGATAGGCGGAGATTTAACCAAAGACAAGGAAGAATCCTTGACTCATTCTGTGTGATTAAATGCAGGTTCATGTATTATCTGCTGTAAAGAATATCTGTGACTGTGAAAGATCATTGGCAGTGAGGCACACAAAATGTCAGCTGCTGCTTTTAGGGAACTGAGCAAGATCTATTGCCTGATGATAATTAACTATCCATCAATAAATGATAAGTGCTCCAGGAAATCAACACGAGGAAGAAGTTGTTCAAAGGAGAAAAGCAAGTCATTAGAAGGAGCAAACGTCCTGGAACATTTACAGGAAATAGACAGCACATCAAAAAGTCCAGATCTAATACACATGAAGGTGGTGGAGGTTTGGTAGGAAGACATCAGAGTTGCAAGCATCTGGCTGGAGGCTGCAAAATGAAAAAGCGATGAAAAGAAAACTTCCAAAATAGGCCAAGCTCATTTCACTGCACTGATGGAACTTGACACAGAATCTGTCCCTGTTACACCAGACTGACTGTCAGCAGAAATTTAAAGATATTTAAAGATAACATTTGCCAGCAGAGAGAAAAAATCCAACACTTCACTTTTCCACAGATAGGCCAATCAGCTCAAGTAGTCCTAACCTCAAACCCTGCCAGACACTCGTGGGGCTTCTCCGGGCAGGCAGGAGCATTTACTAGCAGATGCACCTCTGAGTCAAGCTGCTGGTCTTCCAACAGCACTAAGCCTCCATTTGTCAAGGGGAAACTCAGTGTTTAGTGGGTTTTTCTCTATTCTGGTAAGTGCCTGAAGCATAAGGCTTACTCCAAGACCCTTTTTCTCTTTGTGAGCCTGCTTACATCAGTTTGAAATAGCCTTCAGCTTCTTCTTTTCTTCTATATGGTTCCTTCCGTGTCTTTGGTGAACATCTTTCAGGACTAAACAATTACAGTGAATTACATTAGATGACAAGGTAGTGAGAAAGGTGAATGACCTTCAATGTTTCACCTAACACAGGGCCATGGGGAGGACAATACCCCTGCAATAACCACTCTGTCTTGGTGATGCTGAGTTTAGTTAACAGGAAATGAGTTTTAGGCCCTCAGTTCAACAGTGGTAAAGCTGTTTGCAGATGGAGACAAACTTCCAAAACAGGACAGCAAAGACATGAGAGAAGGAGGGAGTGCTTGAAGCCTCATGTCTTACTAACCCTTCTGCTTGAAAAATAAGAGATCAGATGCAGGTTTTCTAACTTTTGCAGTTATTTCCTGACCCTTTGATACTGTAGTCATTAGAGGTAAGTGGAAGCCAGTAGGAAGTCATTAGGAGTACAGGAATCACAATCCTGATGTTTGTTAAAAATATCTTTCCTGCCCTGGAGAGGACGAAAGAATGGCTGAAAACAGAGATATGGGCTGTCTGGCATAGAAATTGAAATGGAGCTGCTGCTCCAGGTAGTAAAGCTCCTTCTCTTGTCTGTCCCACGAGCCAGCATTTTCAGGCTTTCCCTTGAGCCATGATGATCATGTAGGGGACATATGGGAACCTGAATTATTGATGGAAGCAAAGAGCTTAAAGGGAAATTAGATAAATCTTTAGAGAGTCAGCTTTAATAATCCCACTGCCTGCAGAATGGCTCATTTTCAAACATTTAGATTTTTTGGACAATCCCTAGTTTTTGCTGGGTTTGAGGCAAGTCCGGGCTATCTTGGAGTAGCAAAGGTGGAAAACAGCTCTCTATGGTAATGTTATAAAGACAGAGCAGGGCAGTGTGTGGCAGAGACTGCAAACATGAACATGTAGAAAGAGAAGGGAAGAGGGAAAGAGGAATCTATGTGATGGTGATTTACTAACACTGCAACCCATCAACACAACTAGATTTCTGATAATAGGACTTGTGCTATTTCCAAGCCAGCCACATCTTATTTTGTTGTTGGAAATCACTGTGCTTGGTGGCATTGGTGTAATTCTCACCTCGAGCATCAAAGGAAGGCTAGTGCCTCAAGGCAAGGGTTTCCTGTGAGTGACAGCCTAGGGCTTTCCCTGGGCCTTGACTGAATTAAATCTTCCCACCCCCTGCCTCAGAAGCTGACTTGGCATTTGAACACCTGGAGCTGTATTTGCAAAGCCTCTCTTGTGGTGGCTTTATAGGTGCACCAGCAAGTTGGCTCCACAGCTCTACTGAGGGCCCCCAACCCAGGGTCTACCACCAGTCCCAGTGTGGAGTTTTACACCCTTCACGCCTTGCTCCTTGGCACGTATTTTTCTTGGAGTGGACCTGACAATGCTAACAATGTTGCCAAACCTCATTCCTCATTTCTCTCATACCTTCTGTCTGTGCAAGGCGGTCTCACCCACTGGTCCTGGCACAGCTGCCTAGCTGCTAAAACTCTCTGGGAATTTCCAAGGCAAAAGCCCGCCCTGCCTGCTGTCAGCCAAAGTTTAAGGGCAGCAGGTCTCAGTATAGAAATGGCCATCGTTCTGCTTACACTGTGGTAACACAAGGCCTTCTGAGGGGCTATTTGTTACCAGGTTTTAACCGTGCTAGGTGAGGACACTGTGCAGTTAATTTCTATTCCCTGTACAAAGAGCCAGCTTAGTTCATCTTACACGTCGATGAGAGATCAACCTGAATTAAGTTTGTTTTAGCTGTTAAATCACATTTTTCAATTGTTTAAATAGTTCAGACAGAATTTGCACAGTAACATTTTAGCTTTTTATAGCTGTCAAGAAGTAATACAAATAATTACCAGCTTCCCTGGTGGGTTTTATCTGATTAAAGTGACACGTCTGCTTATGCAAGATATTTGAATAGAGACATTCAATAAAGTCAGTAATATTTAATTTTCCTCTCCTCCTCTTTTTCCTTTTTTTAAGCTACATTTCATATTTCTTTAAAAGTCTTGTTTTGAGATTTGGGATATCTTTCTTAAAAGGCTTTACATAATGGAACAATTTAGCAGAATATTTTATGTGCTTGTAATGTAATATTTTCTAACAGTATAGCAAGGTGCTAATGTATCTTGTTGATGCTAAGCAGTACAGTACCTGTCTGAACTAGCTGCTCTGGAAATACCACAGGAGGAAGCAGTGAGCCAAAGTGGAAGGCTGAATTTTCCCAGATGGCACCTGGGAACTGTTTGAAGGAAGGAAGAATTAATTGGAAGCTGCCTGCAGTGTCAAGGGCTTGGTGAACTTCTATAGAAGAAGTCTTTTGTAGCATGTTTTGTTGGTACAAAATTCTCTAGGATTATATATCCCTAATACACCTTTCCACTGTTTCATCCATTACCTGACTTCATATAAAGAAACATTTCTTGTACAAGGCTCAATGCCTGGGTCAGCTTTCAGTGTTAGGTTCATTGGCAGATAAATGGTAAAACTGAGATATTTAAATTCCATTTAAAGTTCTGACTTTTAACTCATTTAGAAAATGAATTTTCAGGTTTTGTGGTGTAGGATTTGCACCGCACTCCTGCAAGAAATAGTAATTCAATCATCTCTCTTAATTAGTCTCTCAGGAACATGTTCTTTAGAAGGTCAGATCAGGTTGTTGCCATGGTGGTATTTTTGACTAAAAAGTATCTCTCACGTTATGAAGACCAGGAAGCAAAAATGAGCATTTTAGAGTCCAAAGCAATATACAACAGCTATGAGTTCCATATTTTCTCTTAGCCCTAGCTGGTGTTTATATGCACAGTTTAGCAAGCACTGGCAAATATATCTTGTCTTAGGCAAAAAGGCAGATGGTAGACTTGATGCTTGTCCCTGGGAGCCCTGAGTCTCAAATTCACTTACAGAGGGAAGCTTTGGCAAGACAAAAACACCAGAGAAAACCTGTCTGCAGGGCTGAAGGAGCCAAGGCCACTCTTCTCTCTGCAATGGGGAGAGATGTCCACAGGGCTGGTGCTCGTGGTGCTGAGGGTCCCTGGATCTCCCTTCCCCATGGTAGTGGGCTGGGGGCCACTGCCATTTCATGTGTCCCTGCCTCTTAAGGCTGATGTAAAACACTGCCTGGCTCTCATCTTTCCTATACTGCTATTAAAATACCCACCAGGTCCCAAGCTTCTTTCATGCTTTAGTTCCTTTTGTCTTTTTTTTATGGTTTAGGTTTAGGTGTGACATTTTCCTTGGTTGTGCGAGACTGCTGAAGGTATTTTGCTCTATTTTAAAGCTGTCAGTGGCCTGCGTTTAGACTTCTGTGTAGATTACATGAGACGAGTGAGGTCGAATGGTTTATAGCTCTTCTCCTCCCCGGTGCCTCCCTGTGCTGTGAGTCCTATAAGCCAACACATTGATATTTTGCCCATAAAAATGATGCTATGAAATGCATCTTCTTATATTACTTATGTTACTTTGTCATTACTAATGTTCATTGATTTCTACTAAAAGTCCCTCACAAATACTAAAATACTATACATAAAGAGACAAACATCCACAGCAAAAATGAAAAATGACATTTATTTTTATTGACACCGCATTTCCTTGAATCTGATCACTGAAGCCGCCTTAAGCTGTTTCAGAATATACATATAAAAAAAAAGCACCACTCATAGGGAGTTTAGGTATAATTCAATCCTACTTTAAACACTTTTCCCTGTCAATATAATATGAAGTGGTCTTGGTTGCAGTCTGAACCTTCCTCTGCTCTTGCAGAGACTCAGGACACTCAGGACAGGGCAAACACAGATTTATTTACCATGGATTTTAACTCTCTACATCAAAACATCCTCATTGGCCTACCCTAATAATTCTGCACAGCTGAAGAGGTATTCCAGGAGGGCTTCAGTGCAGCACTATAATAAGAAACTGCAGAATTGTTTATCATTCCTGATGGCAAAGATTAAAAAACTCACCATTTATTTCAAATAGGTAAGTATGACACCTTAACAATTCTGTCTTTTCCTTAGTGCAGACATTTCCATTTCAGGCCCTGACAATATTAAGGAAGAGATTCATTGGAGTTCATCACACAGCCTGAATCCTTTGGAGCCAAAGTATTTATAATGATGTAAAAGCGGCAGTGTCAACAGTGATTTAAATCATTTAGTCACTATGATAAACACTGTGTTGCCCTAAAATTTAAGAGATGCACTGAGAGCATAAGTCATGCAGAATAAAAAACAAAGTCAGTGGCAAACACTTTGGGTTTGCAAAACGCATCGTGACACAAAATATAAGACTGAATGAGAGGAGCTAATGGTGAAGTCATAATATCCATGAGATAAATGCTCATGATATCTCATGAGCCCATGAGATAAAGACAGATGTCCTGTGTAAATGCAGTACCTACCTTTATACCTGAAGAAGTCATCACTGCATTTATCAAGCAGAACAATATAAAGTACAGACAAGATGTTTGATGCTTGCCTGAGAGCAATGATCAATCTGTTAGATGTAGCCTGGGATAAATTAGAAAACAAGATGGAGGAAAAAAAAATCAGACTTCCATCCTAAACTTCAGTACTTTATATCAAGGTAGGAAGACATGCAAGAGAATGAGGGAAGGCAGAAGATGCCACTCAAATTGGCTGAAAGAGAATAAGAGAACTGATTAGAGAATGACCAGGGAAATTAGCAATAAGGCAATAAAAAAATGTTAAAAAGAAATGCTATGATCTCTCTCTGGAGACAGATATAAATTCAGAAGTTGTCTCTACGGGCTTGAAGAGAAGAGTCACTGGGAAAAGAAAGCAGTTAGGTCTCCATCTTGGCACACAAGATACAAGCAGGTCCTTCTGTAGGACATCACATCAGGAGCTGGGAGAGCAGGGTAAGAACAGAGAAGTGAAGAAGTATCCTTATTTTGAGAGACCTAATGGCCAAGCTATACTATGGTCAATCTGTCCAATACTTCTTCCTGTTCCCTTGGACTTAATTCCCAAATTTCCTTCCCTCCTTTCTAGCTAAACTTCTCACTGTCGACAGAAACCAAGCAAATCACGGTACTTCTTGGGGCACATCTCACCTAACCAAAACACACAGTACCAAAATCGTTCCGTATAAAAAGTCCTCACCGGTAAAATTCTGGTTAAGCTGCAATTTTAAAGTGTTAATTTTCATATATTTCTGTTCACTTTTCAAAGAGGATTAAAAAAAAATAAATTCCATAGACTGAACAAGCTGTAGAAAAGTTGGTTACTATGAGGTTTGTCAGAAAATTTTTTGTCCTCTTACAAGATCCTTCCAAGTTCTTCAAGGCCAAAGTGTCTTCAATATTTCCTTCTTTTCAGCAAATTAGGAATTAAACTGAACTCTCCTTGGAAAGTTAATTTTCAATAAATTTTCGGTGCAACTGCCTAAAGTGTGATGGAAAATACCCTTCAGCAATTTTCATATTCCAGCCAGTCAGCTGTGGTTCTGAAAAAAAACTCAAAGAGAATAAATGAGACACCACAAGGGTGATACAAAAAGTATTTACAAATGTACTTATAACATGGAACTGGATGCTATGAAAATGAAAATTAGTAGCTATTTCTCCCCGACTATTTAGATTCATAAGGAACACCTCAAAACAACTGAAAACTGTTGGTTGAACTTGGCATGAAGCCAGTGTGGACAGAAACAACATAAAAACAACAAATGGCTGTAGGAAAAGTTATCCTCAGAGCATTTTCATTATGCTTAAGTAGATATATGAGTGCTTGCATAAGCCTGCAGTGCACTCTCATTGTCAAAGTGTGTTTCCACACAGTCTGGCTGTGGCAGCCTCAGCCTCCCCTGCAGGGATCACTGAGTCAGCGGCAGGGGCTGAGCAGATATTTAGGTGAGCATGAGTCAGGTCCAGTGGCTAAACATAATAACTTTCTTCAGCCCCTCTAAAATAAATAAAAACACAATCCATTTCTAGGTTGTAGCTTATTGGTATGGTTGAATTGTTTGGGAAACACACTAGCAATGGCTCAGCTTGGGTGAACTGCCCTCAGAGCACCACAGAAAAGCCTCTTTTGTTTTGTGTGGCCAGAAACAGGAAATATGCCCTCAGCTTTCAGGGAGTAGTCTTGAAAATATTTACCCTCTGGTAAATATATATATACATTTATATATAAATATATAAACTTAAACAGAGAAAAACAATTCCCTTAAATTGGACTGTTTGCCACAGTGAATAATATAAATACAATATAGGGGGTTTATAAACCAAAAAACATAGCTTTTGACTGATTGCTTTAATTATTAAAGAGTTATTTTAGTTATTTAAGAACTACCCACTTCATTGAACAGGATTTGGCAGAAGATGACGTAAGAAGCTTTGTGTTTGTTTTTTAGAAACAATGAACAGTTGTACTTTAATATATCTCACTTGAAATGTTATGATTTTCATCTTTAAAAATATCGGTTCAAATGTCTAATGGAATTTTTGCAAGGCACAACATGAAAGTTCAGCAGTCAGCAAAAGGTCTGGTGGAGGCAGCAGTGGAGGACAAAACTGGGCTCTTGAGCTCTGTCTGCTGCCCCATTTGTGCTCATCACTGGTACTCGAGATGAGCAACTAAATAACAGCAAGAAATAAAAACTGTGTAGCAACATCACTTCCAATGCTTGTGTCCCTCAGTCAGCAGGCTGTAAGACATCACAGTGAGTGGTCAGTGTCCTGCTATAACCTGGAGATCCTCAGTCATTTATGGACCTCACAGAAGAGATGCACTCCCTGGCACCTCTGTCCTGCTCCTGTTTGCACTGCGGCTGAGAAACAACTTTTTTGGTGCTCCTTTTTCCATGTCTCTCTTTTCATTACTGTTACAGCTTTTAGTAGAACCCTGCTGGTCCTGTGGTCCTGTGGGTAAATGGACTCTCCCAAATTCCTTCGAGCTCCTGCTTTCAAGTAGGAGAGACAAGGAAATCCCTTTCCTTTCTGAGATATTTTATGCCATGAAAAAAAAAACTGTAAAGAAGAGTAAAAATGTTAAAAGAGACAACTAAAGGCCTTCTGTTAGCCAATGAGAATTGAGAGTCCCATTTACATCCTGTGTAATGAGGTTATCTGAGTTTCTGTGTGTTTGGAGCAAAGCATCTGCAAATCCCTAGCAGGCTGCTTTGACTTCTTTTTGCTTTTGCATTATTTCCTTAAGACACCTCCTGCTTTTTGTTTCTAACAGCACATTTTCGATTCTTCAGAGCATAGAGATTTCACCTCTTGCCTTGGCTGCTGCCACTTGTTTGGATTGGCAGCAGTGGAAAGTCAAAGAGTGAGTCTCAGTGCTTTGCAGTGGTGCTGCGTGGGGCTGCTGACTGTCTGGGGTTACCAGCCAGGGCATGCATGGGATGCTGAGACAAACCTGTCTTCCTTGGCACCTCTTCCTGACCAGTGCTAACTCCGTTTATTTGGTTTGACTTTTGAATGCCAGATAGTCAAAGCAGATTCAAGCATTTTGCACTGTGGGACCATTGTTTCTCTTTCTGCCTTGTGATTTCTGAAGGTATTTGGGGAACTACAGTTGAAGTCAGTCTCTGAAGGGAATTCTCAGGCCACCAAGGGTTGCAGTGGGAATTGGGTGCTTATGGTTCTCAAATGGACTTCTCTGAGCTCTGCACCTCTCTCCAAGTACTACCTCTGTTTGAAAATCTGATTCATGCAGCTTTATTTTTCAGGGCGGATGGAGAAGGACAGAAAAGAGATTAGTTTTAGAGCTAGCTTATCCTGAGGTGATAGCTCCTCGAAATGTCAGCACTATTGATGTATTGATATAATTAAACACGTCTACCGAAATGTCACTGCTGCTGCCCAGTGATCTGATGGACGGCTCTGGTTGGGGGATGTTCTTAAACAGCACAGACAAATTGTTGGGATGCTGTGGTCTCCATTAGATGTTCCCTTGGCTCACGAGTGATGAAATGCTACTGAAGGCAAGGAGGGTTAGTGAATCTTACATAAATGATCAGTCTCAGTGTCTAATTGCCCTTGCCGTCTCTAATATGGAGTAGTTTCTCACAACCTTTTCCCACAGCTCCCAGTTTCTGATACATTCTACTGCCTACACCTTGCTTTTTTAGCCCTGATTGAGCAATGCACATGGACTCCCTTCAGCAAATGGATGACAAAGGACACTGTCCCTTTGTTTTAGTTTGGATTTTATTTATTTACTGAAGGTACGGAAACCTGTTCACTGGCACTCAACAATCTCTTACTCCTCAGAGGTGATGATGGGATTTCCTTCTCAACCTGAGTTACACCTTCCATTGCTGTTCTGCCATGGGAAGGCTAACACACACTGGCCCAAGGAGATTTCCGATAGGAAGAACTCCCTACCAAATATCAGAAAGTACACAAGGCTCAATATTCAATTTAGGAAAAGTAGGCCATGATTCTATCCTCCAGACATGCTGCACACCTATCTTAAAAGGAAAAAAAGAGAAAAAAAAAAAAAAGAAACAGAAGGACAAAAAAAGAACACTTAGCTCTTACCCTGGCAAGAAATGTTCCAGGAAATGAAAACCTTATAACTGCTGCTGCTTGTCAAAGACCTCATGAAAAAGAAATGGAAGACAGTCACTTGACAGAACTTGAGACAGAGTCAGACAGAACTTCAGATGAGTTGTGGGACCCACCGCTCATTTTCTTTTTCCTTTGCTCTTTGAGGGAATTGCTTTCACCAAGAAGTGCAAAATATTAGGGCACATGCAGACAGAATTCTCCTGGAATTTGTGACAAAGTGCTGTGTAGCAGTGTTAGATTCCACTGTTATGTGCAAGATCTGTTTTTGGAGATAGTTTGTAATATTGCAGGCCTACATTGCAAAAATAGGATGAGCCATTTCAGCTGTCATTCTCATTAATTATTACACTTTCTAGTATTACTGTTATTTGTTGAGGCTAGCCCATTTTTTCCTAAACTTTTATTTTTAAAAATATTTCAGATTTCTCTTGCCCAGACCCACAAACCTCAGGATGAAGCATGTGCAGATTTTTCTTCTCTCAAAAGAAATACAGTATTTAAGTTTTGATCTCCTTTAGTTTTGGGTAAAATATTTCAACTTTCATATAAGAAAGCCCAGAGGTGCAGATGGAGTTCCTCCCTACTGCCTCTGTATAGAGGCGATAGTTATTAGAGGCTTCCCAGCCAAGATGAATGACCTGTTGTGCCAGACATCATCAAACATATAGCAGGAGACTGTATCTACCACAAAGAGATTATTTTCTAGATGGAGAAGCTGCATAAAGGGCAGGCAAAGGAAAGTATTTTTAGCTACATTTCGCAAATAAGGAAACGAGACAAAAATGTTAAAGCCTAAAACTCCTCAGGTACATTGAAACCACTGGGAGCTTCGTGGATTATTGCTTGAATAAAGCAACATAACCTATGTCACACAGGAAGCCTTTGGTAAAGAACTGAACGGAGATACTGCAGAACCTGTGTCAGAGATCAAGAGCCTGGCTTTCTCTTTGAGGAACAAAAGATAAGTGGGAGTGAAAAATTCCTGTACATGGTATATTGGGCTGACAAACACAAGCAAACAATTAGAAGGATAAAAGAATACATTTATACTGGAAAGTTACTTGGCAAAAGAGTTTTTCTGCTAATATTTGGTGAAGCATCTGTCTGAGTAGGTAGAAAATTAATTCCTTGTTTTTCTGGGTGTTAACCTGTCCTGGACCTTACAGGAGATGGTGATGCAATTGTAGAACAGGGTGAAAGAGCATTGGTTGGTTTCCTTCCAAGCTATTCACTTTGGTTCACTCACTAACCTTGAGTGTGGCTTGAAATTGAAACAGGAACAACCAGAACCAAAAGCATACATTTCTAAAATTTGAACTTCATAGAATCCCAGTAGAGTTGAAGTTGGGAGGGACCTCCAACTATCCTGCTCAAGCAGGGTCACCTGGATCCAGTTGCTCAGGACCATGTCCAGACAGTTTTTGAATATCTCCAAGGAGGGAAGCTCCAGAGGCTCCTTGGGCAACCTGTGCCAGTGCTCAGTCATCCTCACAGGCAAAAAGTGTTTCCTGATGTCCAGAGGGAACTGCCTGTGCTTCATCACCTCTTGTGCTCATCACTTCTTGTGCTGTCACTGGGCACCACCAAAAGTAGCCTGGCTCAGTCCTCTTTGCATCTTCCCTTCAGATGTTTAAATCCTTGAGGACCCATCAGTTAGAAACTTGAAAATATTCAATATGTGCATCTTTACACACATATACACCTGTTTGGAATAGCCTGGGGTTGTCTTTTGTTGTTGTTGTTGTCATTGTTTTGGGGTTTTTATATTATTTTGGAGGGGTATAATTTTTCTCAGTAGGAAGTATAGGCAGAGGTTTTCTGGGTCAGTCTCACAAAGCACTTCACTACATTTTTAGGTAACAAAATAGATTACATGCTACATTCTGTTAAAAATCTGGCTACAGTTCTGTTGTATGAAGCACTCATACAAATACAGTGCAGATTGAGAGCAGATTAGAATATGTAGTATGCAATGAAGTGCAAGTTATAGCAGAATATTTAAGACAGACATGAACCTTCACAATGCCAGTTCCTCAAACCTGGAGGAAAACAGACCATTTAAAATTATTTCATGTGATTATCCTGTGATCAGCCTCTCCTCTTTCAGTTTAATGTTCTCCTCTTAATTACCTTTAGTAAATTTACATTTGATGAGTATCAGCTGTTCTGTTATTACCTTTAGCAGCATTTGATTATCTCTTACAATGCTGTTCCAGTCCAGATGTTTTTTCCATTCCACAGTTAAAACATCTTGGATGTCTGGAACCAAAATGGAGTAAGAAATAGAAAACATATAAATAAAATACATAAACTCTGTAGCTTCGAACTAGAGCTTATCTCACAGAGACTTTTTTGCTAAGTGGTGAAGGGGAAATGAAATCTGAAATACTGAGGAAATCCTGCATGGAAGAAATTAAAAGAGACATCTCCTTGAACAAGGTATAATTATAACTAGATACAGTTAAACTAAATATTGTTGCTATACAGTGTGTTTGAGTACAGTGACAAACCTGAAGAAAGAAGATACTTGGCCACTTCCTGTATCAGGATGACTCTGGTTAATGCCCACTGCTGCCTTTTCAGACAATTACAACCACTGACCATGAAGCAGGGTCTAAACAAAGCCTGAATCCTCCTCTGAGTACAACATTTACCTCCTGTTAGAGGCAGTGAGTGAAACAGGACATTACTGCATGTGAGGCTATGTTCTGATCTTTAAAGGAAGATTACAGAATTAGCAAATTAAACTAAGGGTTTGTTTATTACAAACAGGTTGCATACCTTAACTTTTCCAAAGGATTGCACAACCACAGAACCTAAAATACAGAGGCACACACAGAGACACACATACTTGAGCAGACTGAAGCCAAACAAATTATAGCATAGTATAAGGAAAGAGACAGCTATAAAGCAAAGTAGGAATATACCCTGTTTCATAATAACTGTGGTATTGGCACATGGTTTATAGGTAAGCATAAATGGCCTTTTCCTCTTTTTACTTCCATTGGCTTTTAATACTTTTTCTGCTGATGTTCTAGGAACATGACCTTGAACCACTGATTTGTAACAAAAACTGCTCTTCCCTCAGTACAGAAAAAAGGGGCAGACATAAGGTAGAAAGACTGAAAGCCATCTGTTTGGGGAAGAGTGCAGAAGATGGAGCAGAGAATATGAGGACAATTATAGAAATAGGAACTACAGTCATGCTAAGTGAATAGAAATGGTATTGACATGTCCAAGGAATCACAAGGAATAAAGATACATGATTTTTCATAATGGACCAAAGTCTTGATCACAGCCAGTGCTGATGCCACAGGCTGTGGAGGGAAAAGGAAAGTGAGCACTGCCAAGTTCCAATTTTCCTATCCAGTCTTGATTTGTTCAGTGCTCACAGATCTAAGCTGCAAAAGTGTTTACAAAGAAGAAAACAATTCTTGTTGTTAAAAAAATTATGGCACTGCAAATTCATGAAAGGTTGTCTTACAGCTCACAAATGGAAGTTTCAGGAGCAAGACAATACCCACATCATCTCTAATCATGTACTGTGTAGTACATTTATTGGCAACCTTTCTATTCACTTGGCTTTACATAGGATATTTAAGTTATTTGGGGTCATAGGTCCTCAGGATGTTATACAGCATAGAGCTTTTTTAGACACCTTTCTGCTCACCTTTAATTCCCAATAGTAAGTGACTATCATGCCTGCAGCAATTTCAATGAAGTTTATATAGAAAAAATATGAGAAAAATCCTTAACATTTATCTTCCTGCAAACCACTCCAGCAGCTGAATAAAAGAAGTCAACATCCCAGGACCAGAGAGTTTTGCATAGGTCACCTGCATGCGCTAACATAGGCTTTAGACAGGCAAAGAAAAAAGGTTTGCAAGGTTGCAAAATGCTCAGCTGCAGGGAGAATGTAACATATGTGCTTCTGCCAGTCCCTGCAGCGTATTGACATTTAGATAAAAGAGAATGTATTTAGGGGGAATTAATTATTTCTCACAAGGTGAAAGCGTTTCAGACACCTAGTAGGGAAGAGTGACTTGTACATGAGAGAAAGTGAGGAAGTTTGTGACAAGACAATTCAAGATAAGAGGACAAGGAACTAGGGGACTCCAACACTTCTTTTGCTTCTAAAGTTGCATTGCCTCTTCCACAAAGCCAAATTATAGTGATGGAAGAACTCACTGTTGTAGTTTAAGTTTGAAAGCACAAACACATTTGGACGTCAAAGAAAATGCCGATGTTTTGGTTAGCCTTTGACTTCCTCTGAAAAAGAACAGGAGCAATTCATTCACTCAGAAGACAACTCCCAGAGTTATTTTCTGTGACATCAGAGATCAGAAATCACTGATGGATTCCTGTGCCTTCAGCACTTTTTTGCTGTGTTTCAGGGAAGCTCAGCTAGCCATTTCTTTATCCTTACCTTTATTTTCTTTGTAACCAGAGGTTTCCTGTTGCCTGAAGTAGAGATCTTACCCATCAAGTCATCTCTTTGTTATCATTTGTGAACATAAGAAAGAATAATTGATGACATTGGTGTATAATTCTGCATGTAACAATTTCCTGAGAGTTAAAGGCTTTTCTCTCTGGTGTTTTAGAGATTAAAAAAAAAATAATAATCTCATAAGCTCAGGTCATACTTGAAAACACACTACTTTCAATATAGATTTAAGCACATGGAGGAATGAATGTCTTTAACTCAGGTAAATCCAGCCCTGCAGTCTCCCTTTTTCACTGTTACCGTCTGTTAGCCACCAATTTGAAAAGAGCAGAGAAATGATTTGATTTCATAACCAAATAGCTGAGCAGAAACCATTTCCTCCAGCAAAGCTTTTACATTTATATTTAAATGAACTGCCTGTGGCTGGGAAGTTCTGCCTCATTTAAAGACAGGAGTTAAAAAGACCTGCTGTGAGACATGGGGCAATGCAGAATTAGGAGATCTGGATGAATTTCAAGTGTCTCAGAGCTAAAAGGAAACATACCACTTGTTCCTGTGTGCTGAGGCTGAGTTCAGAGAAAGGTTGGACCAGGGTTTAAGTTTGGTCTTGTGCACAGAGCCTGGCCACCACAGAGCTGCCTGCAGCTGGCCCAGGACTGAGCGAGCGCCAGGACAGGACTTGCTTTGGTGCAACCTGATGTGACTCTAAGGAATACCAGCTTACACTCCCTGCAGCTCACACTGCAAACATGGCCTTTGGGAAACTTTGAAGAATAATGGGAAATAGCTCAGAACTCACCCAGTAGGTAATGGAGCAATGAACTAGCTTTGGATTCAAAGTGATGGATTGTCGATTTGTCTCTTTTATTTACCCAGCAAAGCTATAGTTATCAAAGAGATATTAGCTTAAAAACCAATTTAGTAATATTATTGTATTGTGCTTGGTCCTCCCACAGACATTTTCTTCTTTACAAACTGCTTTACAAACAGGGGCTAATTATTCTTTATACCACACTTCTCAGGGGAGAGAATAACAATCTTTCCTCTTTTCATAGTAAAGGAAACTCAGGTATGGGAGTTATTTGCTGAATGTCTGTCAAGATCTCAACTTGAGAGACAGAAGATGAACTGGCAGTGACTGGTGATCCTACCCAGCTGTGGATGGAAGTGATCTCCTGGCAGGCAGGACCTGATGCCTGGATTCAGTTCTCTTTTCCCACAGGGAACACGCTAGTGTTTTCACTACATGACAAGTCACTGTCATTTCACAGGATATCAAATGACAATATATAACTAAAGAGTAATGCAGGAGGAAAGGTCAGGATAGGGCAGAACACCTCTGGAGAAGTCTTTCAATAACCCATTCTCCCTTTGCGTGTGCTTTGTCTCCAGGTGTTAAAACAAGGAGGTTTCTGCTCACATCTTTTATTCACTCCTTGCCTCAGGTCTCTGGTTCCCCAGCCAATTTTCCCAGTCAAGTGTTAGGAAAAGTACCAAGTACTGAGAGCTCCTGCTGCAGACTAAATGCAGTTATTCTGCATCGGCAAGTGGCTGCTCATGCTGAGCCCTGCAGGGGAATAGGTTGCATGGGCACTGAGAGGAGTAGAGAGAGAAAATGCCAAGGGAAATTTACTTGAGTGGGGAAAATATTGCCTTCCTGGCTGCTTTGAAAAGTCTTCCTGCTCTATTTTATTGCTGGAGAGAAAAAGTTAACTGTATGAGTGTGAAAGTTTGCAGGGGACTGGAAAAAAATGTATGCAAAAACTGAGTGGCCACCAAGCTTTCTGCTACAAGTTGAAAGAAGAGTGAGATAAAGGGGTAGATTCCTCTGAAATAAAATCTCTTTTGCTGGCAATATGCATGCATTAAAGTGGACAGAAAGGTTATGGCACTGTGCTGCTGGCTGTCTTAGAGAAGTAAAGCCTACTGCCACCTAAGTGGGAGAGAAGGTAGGAGCAGCAATGGAGTTTGTTGAGGGGGTTTCATGCCAGTCACTGTATTTGTCAGCCCTCCAGGAAGTCTTCACAGTGGTGTTTCATACTCCTAAAAATTCTGAGATAGTGGTTTTGGAAAAAAGGAGCGGGACTTACTATTTTCTTTATTGCTTTTCCCTCTTTCTGGTCAAAACCTTCTTTTAAAATAGAAACCCATATATCTATATATATGCAGTAATTATATATATATTTTAAAATATATATTGTTTTAATTATATATACAGGTAAAAGGAAGACAAAGAAAAGTAGACAGACAATGTAAAAATAAATTTAACAGAAAATACTCCCTATAGAAAACACTGTGTTCCGTAAGATCCAATTCAGAATTTATAAATTGCTTATAGTTACCTCCTCCTCAGCTATGCTCCTCACCTCTTTCTTTCTGAATTTCTACTAATTTCTGCCCATTCCCAGTGACTACTGTTGGCACGGTTATTTTCATTAGCTACCTCCAGATAGCTCAGGGCAACATACATCTATTTTTACTCATCCTGATGTTATACAACTTCAAAAGAATACAATTACAACAGTTACCAATGGCTGAACTGCAGAAGATCAGAGACAAATTTTTCATTTTCTTCCATTAAAATGTCATTAAAGTTTGTTATTTTCTATGTAACACTCCCCCTAGGCAAGGTCTAAGCAGAGAGCCTCAATTTTCATTTAAGAGTTTTCCCCTTAGTCAGTAGAATAGGTATTACAGGAGATACTTTAGCTAATGCTGGCTGGCAAATTTATTTTGGTGGAAGTTAACAACAGCAGTAATTGATAGAAAAAACTGATGAACAGCAAGGCCTTGACTTTTGAAAACATATTTTAATCTTCAAACAAATCACTCACCAATTTACTTTCCTTTCATGTCCTAGTGCATCTGTCCCCTTAATAATAGTTCATAAGCCCTTGGGAAGAACCTTAAATAGGATTTCACTTGAGAGCATGCATGTCATTAAAACTACTCTTCTTCAGGATAGGATGACTCCATTTAAAAGGTTGATCACTCTAATGGTACTCCAGGAGAAGTGATTTGCAATGAAAGGCTTATGATGGCATCTAGGAATTGAAAGAGCAGAAGGAAGCATTTCTGAAGACAGGTTATTTTGAAGGAAGCAGTATGTGTCCTCAGCTTCATTCCTTCCCTTGCCTATCCCTTGGACCCCAAAGGGAGATGAGTCCAAATGGTGCTGAGGGAGTCCAAGGTGCAGATGTGGAGTTGTGGAGGCTGGTGATGGTTAGAAGGGGAGTTGCTTGAAGGGCACAAGACATCTTGAGCATCTCTAACGCTTCCGATATACTGCAGTCCCACTGACTGTTTACATTCTCCTATTTTCTAATTAGCTGGCTTTTGCCTCCTAAACAACAGCCTAACCCATGTTCTCCGTGGGTCTCTGCCTTTCAGGGTGCCCTGCCCATGGTAATGCTTAAGGACTTTGTTTAAAAACAACTCTATTTTACCATGAGTTTTCATAGGAATTAACTTCCTTAAACCTGCGTGGACCAAAATATGTGCCCCATATAGAAACAAGTGCCCCATACATCCAGGTATCAGTGCCTACTGAACACATTGACTAATGCCATCACTGTTTATTGGCCATCAGAGATTCAACTGGTGGGAGAGAGACTGGAAATGGGATGTCATTACTGCCTCATCTAGGGATCTGCTAGTCAAGGCTGAGGATGCACTGTCTTTTACAGTAGGCATCAGTGTCATTTCTGTGGAAAGTTGATTAAGTCTGGGATGTTAAAACCAGTAATGTGTTTTTCAGATGGCATCTGGTGGCACAGTGTAATAGACTATATTATTTGCTACATCATTGCTCATGAAATATTGTTAGCAGGGTGTAGATCATTCGTCCATTAACGCCCCGTGAAGTCACCTTGAATCCCATGTTTCCAGAACAGTGGAAAAGACTTCTATTTCACAGCTGAAAAATAAGCCATTTGGATGCTTTTAAAGTGCCTAGTACAGAATTTAGCGATTTCTACAACACTCTCTTACCTATCACAATTTTTCAGCTTTAAGATCTCATCTGGAAGAGATGCAAATGTCACTCCAGTTGGTCTGAACAAGTGGTATACCAGAAGTTAATATGACCCTTTGTCTCTTTGGTGATAGTTCTCTACAAAGATATTTTTAAAAGTGTGAACCATACATAGATAAATATATACATTATGTCAATCTATTCTCTATTTAATCATGCTGGGATGTGGAAGATAATCTTTAATTCTCACCATTTGTTGCAGCTCTGACACACCATTCATGCAAATATTACTATCTATACCAGAGAAACAAATCCTTGAAATCACACAGTAGCTAAAGTACTCCATCCAGAGAATTTTCCTACCCACTCAGTTTGGAAGCTGATGTGCAGCGAGATGGACAGCTTTGAACTCTGATGTCTGGTATGAGAGTCATGGACAAAATAATGACGTTTTTAGTCCAGATTTGTCTGCCCTTCCTCTCCCCTACCAAGAGAATATTTGCACAGTCTTATCTTGAATTTTGACTTGCTATTGCAGTGGTGGGCAGAGTAAAATGAGAGTAGCTTACACTTCTCTGAGCTACTGTGTATGTCTGCTTTGCTGGGGATGCAGCAAGATGGTGCTGCCCTGGTTCAGAGAGGTTTCCTCTGCAATTAAAAACTTCACTTTTAAAGTATGAAAAATTAATGTTGTCAGAAACCAATGGCCTTCTAAAGGTTGAGTGCACTAGAACTCATTTGACAATAATGTCAAAGTTCCAGGAGAGAAAGAAGTAACAATGCAACAATTTTACAGCTCCACACTGCTGTAATGTTTCACTAAGAACTAGACACAATGTCAAAAAGAGTTAAATACCAAACAGAGGAATGAAAAAGGAGAGGGTTTCTTTGAGCAGAACTATATAACATCTTGGAAACCTTCCTTTCTCACTGAAAAAAGTTTACACCTTTTTAAGTTCAAACAATGTCTAGAATCAACTCCAAACTTTAATATCAGCTGTGAAGACACAATGAGTAAAAGAGAATGTCCATTACTCAGATTTATCTATAATTTCTGCCTGGCTTTCATCACTTGATTTTTATTTATGTATTTATTTATTTATTTATTTAGACATTTTTCTTGATGGCAATTACCATGTGATACCCTTGGGACAGCTAGCATAAGCCACAAAACTAATACCTGGCTGTTCTGACGCCACTCATACAATTGATAGAGGAACTGAGGGCTAGGACCAGCCTCATATACATTGCAAAGGATTCAGTAAGGAGTAAGAGATGAGACTGAAAAGAGTAAGAGTTTCTGCAGTTGCAGAGGAGCCAGATGAAAGCACTAAGGATTATCAGCAGTCTAGAACACATGGTCTAACAGGGGAAAAAGAAAAGATCCAAAGAAAGGAAGTGGCACAGTTGATTATAACAATGGGAAGATGCCACAGCAAGTCTTCAAATATGTGAAAATCTACTGCCAGTGGAACTTAGTCAAGAAATAATTGGTTTAAACTACAGTAGGAGAGGTTAAAAAACAAAAAAAAGAGCCTTTGAATGCTAAGGATAAAGAGACACTTAAATGACTTGCTTGGGAAAAATGAGGACTCTGTGTAAAAACTGTTTATAAAAGACAAGGGTTGCCAGCATCTGATAAAAATTTGATCCTGGTGAGGCTGTGATAAGGGCTAGATGACTGCTTTTAGCTCTTGTTTATTGCCCTTTATTACATCTTTATTGCCCTTGCACATTATATCCCTCACTAGATTACCCACTACACATTCCTTGAAGGCTTGGCTGTTAGCTTACTCTTTCTTTTCTCTAGATGCTCTAGCTAGAGTAACATATGGTGGAGCCTGCCATTACCTGTTGTTCATACATTTTTCTGGTGGGAAGAGCTGGTTGTGCCCACAGCCTCTTTTAGTGTTATCAGAAAATGGGGAGCATGGACAGATATTTGAGGAGTTTTCAGCTGGTGAAACCAGGGGGATTAGTCCCATTTTACGCCAGGGATCTTTTTCTAGAGCACATTGCCTGGCCTCCAGGCCTCCAGGTCATACCTGTGTGCCCTGCATCAGTATCCCAGGCACTCCAGAGCACCCTATGCCTCAGCACCTGAATTCTACGCTTAACTTTTTGGTAGCTACAAGTTACAGTTAAAAAACCTGTTCCTCTAGAGCAGCAACTACTCTCCTACACATGTTCTGACATTGATTGGTGAGACAGCCCTGGTTCAGCATAGTGCACAGTCATGCTAGGAGTGTGCAGAGCAGGTAGAAGGGACCACCTGGCCAGTAAAAAAAAGAGCAGGCTGCATGCTTGTGTGTATAGGTGTAAAAGACTCCAAAAAAAATGCTGTAGGAAACCAGATCTAAACATTTTTGCTATTCATACTCACTCCTCTGGGCAGCACATTCCCTTGTTTGCACATATTAGTTGCTGATCTGATAAGTAATCCTGCTGAAATCAGTAAGATTATTATAATTAATTCATTTGGAGTTCTAATTACCTTGACTGAGTTAGACACGCTCACTTTATTGAGTGCAGGACAGAGTTTCTCTCTGCCTTTGCACAGGTCTCTGTCAGAAGGATTTTGCAGTGGTAGGGCTGGTGCTTGCAGGCTGGCTCATTTGGTATGAGTATGAAATGTGGTGCTTCCATCTTCTGTGTACTCATGATGTTATTCTTGGTAACAACCTAAATTAGTTATTAATTTGCTTTATCTATTTTTGATTTGAAGCTCTATTTGTCTAAATATTCCAAATAGAATGAGTCAAGAGTACCTGAATTTAATGCTTTCCATTGTACCAACTGCAGATATATGTCATTATTTAGTTATACAATAAAAATAAATATTCTACACTGTGTGCTCTGATGCAAAGCCATTGAAGCATTTTTGTCATTGCCTTCAACGGGAACATGATTAAAATTCTTATAAAGTGTTCATTAAAACCTCAAAATACCTGTGGAAGCCTGTGATAATTAGCTCAATTAAAACTGTATTCTGAAAACCAACTGCAGTAATGACAGCCCGGCATTCGGTGATTTTGTGCAGTAGTAACTCCAAACTTTGCTTAATTTGCATGCTGAAAGCAGAGGCTATAGTCCCCCCTTCCTTGGGTTTAATTGTCATGAATATAAGCTAATGAGCAATCACCGGTACTAGCAGGCTTCACGGCTCCACTAAATAGACTGAGATAGATTTATGAGAGGGATTTGTGAGTAAGGGCGGGTAGAGCTGGGGGAGCTACGCCAGCCACCTCCTTTTCCTGCCCATCAGTCTCCCAGACCCCTAAGGGAGTCGCTGAACAGCACAAGAAGCAGCTCCCACATCGCCGCGGTTTGGAGCCAGTGATATTGCCAAACCCGCAGCACCGATGCCCAGTTTAGCTCCTGCCTCTTAGAAGAACAGAACCCACTTGCTCAGCTCAAGAAGCGGGACTTGCTTAAGGCAAAAAGCCTTATTCCACCCGGTTTCCCTGGCATTTCTGGCTCAGTGAACACCGAAGTGGTGTTACTGAGGGAGGAGTCTCTGGAGTGTGTCTGATTACAGGAGGCTTTTAGTGTGAGCTGGGGATGCAGCAGAGTAGAGATTTATCATCTTTGCCAGGGCTCTGGAGAAGGAGTGGGCTGCACAGAGCCAGAGCACAGATTTTCAGCTGCCAAAGGCCAGGATTAACAGCAGCTAGACTTTGCCTTTACAGGATGGCTCTGTGCAATTCAATCCCTCGGCCCCAAAAAAAGGATTTTTCCAGTAATAAAGCAGCTGTCAATAGAAGCCGTTGTCCTCTCATTTGTTCCAATGGAGGTGGTACATTTTTCTCTTTTTACTGTGCTTTTACTGTACTTTCTCCTGATCATCAATTTTAATGGATGGTTGACTAGCTTCAGAAAAATCCAGTCTGGCTTTGGTGAAGCCTTTGTGCTCTAAAAAGAATGTTCAAGTTCCATGTGGAATCTGTACAAGACCAAAACATCTTGTCTTTGAATCAGGGAAATTCAGTAGAGTCTGCCAAGTTTTGCTGTGCAAAATTGGATTATTCCATACCTAACATGCAGTCAAAATTCACAGCTGGGAGCACACAGAAGCGTAGCCAAAGCATGCAATAAAAAGAGCTGTGTATCTCCTATATGTTAAAATAAAACTATATTTTTGGATCCTCTAGTCTAACATTGGAGGATTTAGTAATCATTGCACATAGTGGTCTGTTATACCTTCATGATTCATTTACAAGGCACATAATTTAGATTTTTTTTCTTTTTTTTAGCTTACAAGTTAGTTATGTGACTTAAAAACATTCTGGGTTTCCAGTTCGTGTTTCAGTCACTTTCCTTGTGACTTCTCTAAACTATATACCATACTTCTCACAGATCCCTAAAATACAGAGTTTTCATTAGCTGATGCTCTTAGTTTGAGAGGGTTAACAATTCACTTCCTTCTCAGCTAAGCTGTCTCATTTTCAACTTGTTGCCAAAGCATAAGGGAAGTTCGAATTTAGAGATGTGCAATCTCACAAAGAACCAGTCTTAAAAATTAATTGAAAACATACACCTTTGGTCACTTTCAACCTACAAAAATCAGAATAATTTAGCATGCTGGGACCGGAAAGATCAATCTTTTCCAAATGTGACCAAAAAATATCTGAGAACAAACAGAGACAGAGGAATGAGAGTAAAGGTTGTTGGAATGGCAGAGAAGTTGGGTGCAGCCAACTACAAGGACTTCTCTGGCAGTGTGCTATCCCATAAATCAACGTGATGCTTAGGGGAATAAGGAAAATAAGCCCAGGAGACATAAAGATAGAATAAAGACAAGGAAGCTGAATGTGAAGAACAAGCATCTGATTTTAAGTACAGATAAACTGTAATAAATACAAAGGTGGGCAGCTAAAAGAGAAACTGTCTTATCATTATCTTTTGATTTTCTTTCTGTAATGTCTCATTTGCTGAAAGTCCTTCAGCACCACTAGCAGTAATATCAGTCCACTAATAACTCCTACAGCACTGAAATATTTCTTTGCTGCAGTGTCGGTAAATGGTGGGGAAACAGTTCAGTACTCCATGGATATAAGTGACTCTCTGATACCAAACCCTTGGGCTGAGGGAATGAAATGAACTTCCTTATCATGTTTAACACTCATTGTTTTTCATTTAGTTTCTGTATTTCTGTATTTCTTTTTCCTTCTGATCTTTTAAAATTATGAGATATTCTGGGTTCTGCAAAACCAAAGTACAGACCTCTTTCTTTTTAAAATTTTCTGTGTTTTTTAACACCATCACCTCAGTGCTTTCCAACTTCAAAATAAAAATTGGAGCTGATACTTCCCACAGTGCCTTATCAGGAGACTTACTGCCCTTGTTTCTGGTCTCTGGTAACCTGCTGCTGATTGTTAATCACAGCTAGTTTCTTTTGGTCTTCCAGAGGGAACTGGAGGGGTTATCTCCCTTCTGCTTCACTATCCACTTCCCCTTTGCTGTCTGTGTTTTGAGCATCCCCATTAAAATTCAAAGCATGCACAGGGCAAAGTCATGGAGCTTTAATCTTGGTCTGAAGTTAGTCCTGGATCCATCACAACTGACACTTGAGGTAATTTGACATTGAAAAAAGAGTTATCCTAGGCCCCAATTCTCATAGCTCTGCTGAAGCTGAGCAGTAAATAATGAACTGTACCATCTAATTGAATTAGGCACTAGAGCTCAAGGAGCACTTCTTGAGAATAAGCATATGAAACTATCAGTGAACAGTGACGAACAACCCAGAATTGAGTTTCAAGCTGGACAACCTTGATGCTTTAGCTGTACTCCTTAGGAAACACTCAGACTTCTTGTAGATCTTACTTGACCTAGACAGTGCTCAAACTTCTCTTAATTACTTCAGCTTACAGCTACTTAATATGTTTAATTACATAATCAACTAAACACGTCCTGTATGCTGCTCACTGTGACCTAAAAAAAAAAATTAAATAAAGAAAGCATAATTCAATAACTGTTAAATAATCTTTTGTAATGTTACTACAACAGTTCCTTTGTAAGTTACTAATCACAATTATGCAAATGTTAATTAAGGTTATTACTGCTCAGTTTCTATTGACTGGGGAAAAACTAATTCATAGGCACAACCAGCTGTATCATGTTGCTTTAACAATTTTAACTCTCTACACTTGTGGAAATAAGAAATCAAGACCCTTATGGTACACTTATGTAGTAATTATACAGATGACATATATTTTCTAGAGAACTATCCTTCCATACCATTTCCCTTCCTTATTTATCTCCTCTCATTTTATTTCCTAGTGAAGAGTTGGATCTTTTCAAATAACATTAATGCAGGAAAGGGGTAGGGAGGGTGAAAAGAGTGGAATAGATGAGAGTTTCTATCTGAGCTGAGCAGTGCATGTTAGCCAGGGTATTCTCAACCCTGCTTTAACAACTTCTCTGCTTCACGAGTCAGTCAGGTTGTAATAAGCTGAACACCACATGTCCCTTTCACATTTCTGAGGGTGCCTCTCAAGTCATTCCCTTACACCAAATTGTTTCTCATATTTTACTAGGTTTGATGCCTCTTTTATAGGCCTAAAAAAGTGTAAAGGGTCTGTGTATAGTAAGGAGTTATGTATCCCAGTAAGTTCACAAAGAATATGGAGTAACTCATCATACACTCTGAAATACCCACAGGTCAGAAAAAACAGCAAAAAATGCTGATGCTTTGCAAGCAGTGGCATAGAAATATTTGTAGCAGTAGAAAAGAAAAAAGGTAGAGTAATGCAAGTGGAAGGAAAAAGGTACAAAAATGTCATCTAATTCCTTGTCTCAGTGACACACACTGTCATCTCATTGGAGACCTGTAACTGCTCAAGTTGCCCTGCAAGTGGATAAAAAATGTCTAAAAATTTCAGCAGCAGGTTGAGGAGGGTAAAATGAACTGTTAAGGTCCTGGAAAGTGCATGGCCATGCTCACTTACAAGCACGAGCCATTTGTCAATATTACTGGAAGGTAAGCAGAAGCATCAAGCAAAGCCTGCAATTAAGGCCAGAGTAAAATGCTGCAGCACGTGGCCCTCTCAAGAGAGAGTGATTTCAGAGTCAGCAAAGGTAGGCACATCTAGTGTCCCTTGCTGTGTGCTTCCTGGCACTGCTCTGCTCTTCTCCTTGCTGCTGCAGAGCCTTTCTCCTCAGACCCCCTCCAGCTTTCATTGGGGCATGTGTCAGTCTGGGCACAGACACTGGCATCACACCATTTGCACAGAGCAGATGCTGCACAGACCGAGCTAAGCATGGGTGGTTTGAACTTAGGCTTTCTAATTGAAGCCTTTGGATGTGCTGCTGGCACAGCCGTGCCAAAAAAATAGGCAGCCACTGAGGGAAGTTCAGCAGAGAAACAGCTTGCTGTGAGGGGCTGTGCCAACTACCTCAAGGACTATGTGGAGTCAGGCTAAGCCACAGGGCAGGTTCAGACAGACAAAATGGGATTAGTGGTGTGGGGTGAGGTTTCCTCCTCTTTAAACATATATGCACTAACTGAGTAAACACTGAACTTGGTAGTATCTTTCATCACTCAAGTGAGATCTTGTTTTCCCTCCCAGCAGAGCTCATTGCAATCTCCATGTGTCAGAGCAATAGTCCCAGCTGTGTGGCATTGGGAAATGTGAGCCAAAGATAGGGCAAGCAACTCCCCAGTCATGTGCTTCTGGACACATCTGAAAAAAAATGATCCCTTCCCAGGAGTACACTGAAGCTGCTGAAATTGGGAACCAAGTCCTGTCTCTAAGCCATCCCATACTGACAGAGGCAAGCCCGCTCTCCCTCCCTCCCTTCCTCCCTTCCCTTCTCTTCTCCCTCCCTCCCTCCCTCCCTCCCTCCCTCCCTCCCTCCCTCCCTCCCTCCCTCCCTCCCTTTTTTCCTTCCCTCCATTTCCTACATCATCCCTCCATCATCCCTCCATTCCCTCCATCATCCTTCCCTTCTTTCCTCCTTCTCTCGCTTCCTTCTCTCACTACTCTGCCATTTCTGGTTTAGTTGTAAATGCCTCAGTGAAAGGGCAGCTGCTTAGCCAGGGTTTTTCCAGCAATGCCAGAGTATTATTGTAGTAATAAGGAAAATAACCAACTAAGCCTTACTCTAACTACTAGAAAGTAACAAATTAAGAGACAAAAACAGATTCATGGTCTCTATCTCCCAAGTATTGATTCATCCCTTAATCAATGGTTGTGGCCAGAGCTGCAAATTCTAATTTAGTTTAGGTCTGTAGCCAGAGTTGTCCTTTAGATCAGACTGTCCTGCAGAGACTAGGACAAAACTTAGTCCTTGTCCCTGAGCTCTAGACACTCTCCCTTCTTGACTCAGCTTTGGATGTTAGGTACATGGGGTCACGTTTTTA
Organism: Myiozetetes cayanensis; assembly: GCF_022539395.1. Taxonomy (NCBI): domain Eukaryota; kingdom Metazoa; phylum Chordata; class Aves; order Passeriformes; family Tyrannidae; genus Myiozetetes; species Myiozetetes cayanensis. The sequence goes on from NW_026087742.1 coordinate 17,633,224, forward strand.
ATAAATATCTTTAATTCAGCTCAGTCAAGTCCCTAAGTTTTGGGGCATCTGCAGATTCTCTGTTAGCTATTAAATGTATTTCAACAGTATGTGTAAAGTAGAAGAATCTATTGATCCCTTAGAGAATTCAATTTGCCTCATTTGTCAAAGCAAAATGCACATATCAACACATTGCTTGACCTAATAAATATTTAGGACAGTTGCAACCAGGCAAGCTCCAGTTTCCACTGAGTAAATGCTGTAATTTCTTTTGAATGGCCTGGTGATATGAAATAATGAACCACTAAGCTTTGGACTAAATTGACTATCCATTTTTGTCTTGCTGGTTAATGTTGCATTCTGTGATTATCTAGTCTCATCCTCTCATTTCAGCCAAAACAGAGTATTTTTAGCACAAACCACAGTCTCTCTTCATCAAAGGCCAGAGAGTTTAATCGTGGCTGGTCAGTAGCGAGCACTTAATTTCGAGAGAGAGAAGACCAGCTCCAAGTGTGCTGCAACAGTGTTCTGCTCCAATAGGTTAGCTGGAGTACTAATCAATCCATTCATAGAGGAAATACACTTCTTAATCCTACCTCCTGACCCTTTTAGTCACTTTGCTCCCCTTAGCTCTTCAGTTTACACTAACTATCAAGTGAGCAAGTGTGCTAGTCAGAGCCAACGAAGCCATTGCAGGAAGCAGAAAGCAACACCCTTCACCTCCCTGAAGTGACTAAAACATCGCTCAGTGATGTTAGAGTGACAGCTCTGGCACATGGCTGAAAGGGAGTAAAACACTTTTCTGCAAATCCACACTAACCTAACTCAGCTCTGAATTGCAAGGACCATGGCAGAGGTGCAAGGACCATGGCAGAGGTACAAGGACAGATTCTTGGTCTTGCTCAACATTTAGAAGATCAAAAAGCTAATATTTTACCATTTATGATTGTAGTTGCTTCAGCCCAACTGTGTAAGACAATGGTGTTGGAAAAAAAAAGAACAAGACTGCAGGTATGTATCCCTTTTCGCTTGTGCAAGCAAGAAAATCTGGTACCATACCGAGTCAGTGATTGTCAGGGACTTATACAAGTTAACAGCCTGGGTAGAAAACCTGCTATAATATATTTTAGATTAATGGCTACCCAGAAAGTTCCAAACCTTGGCCTGAAGAATGATTGTTAGATTCATAGAGCACGTTTAACATAAACAATAAATTAATGAATACTGTAAAAATTCTGTTTTATGTTTTCAGGATAAACTTTCATAACCTGTCATTTATTAATAATTAATAGCAAATAGTTCATTGTGATGGTACCCAGAGAGTTGTAACCTGATCAGTTCTTTTAAATGGTTAGTATTTTAATGTATAGACATGCAATAACTTAGTCTTTGCCTGAAACAAGCAGGCCAAAATATGAGTTATATAAAGAAGAGCATGGAAAAAAAGAATAGCAAATAAAAATAATAATAATCCAGTTATACAGATCCTTCCACTACAGCAGGAGTGAACAACAACAAAAAAATCTTCAAGTAACAATTCTCAGATGAAACTGCCTTTACAGAAGCTAAGACCCAATACTCCTTCCAACAGACACACTAAGGCTGCCCACTCCTGCATAAGGAATCAAACCTGCAAGGACAGGTCTTAAAAATGACACCTATTTTAATCCACATAGTAAAAAACCAGCAGACTTGGCAGTCATCACCGTGTTCACAACACGCTGTCTAGAACTTCATGAACTCATACTCAGTGTATGAGATCCAGCTCCTGAAGCAGGAGCTCAGACCCCTGTTTTCAGCTGGAGGCTGGCAGTGCAGTTGTGATGACACATAGCTGAACTGTGTTTTCCAAATTGGCAAGTTAAAAAGAAAAAAAAACACTGTCAGTGAGAAAATTCAATACAGCAGAAAAGGAAAAACTAGATCTTTAAGACCGGTTCCCCACTGCTCATATTACAAAACCAATGAAAACCATTTTCCAAATGTAACTGCAGAGCTGGGTCTTTTGTCTTTGATCAAGCCACAGCACGCCCTGGCCTGACCTTGAGCTAGGTCCTGTGCTGGGTGAAGTTTAAAGCAGAGCTGGAGCAGACTGACAGGCGAGCCGTGTCAGGTCTCTCCCGTCCTTCCACCACCTCTCCTCTCTGCATCTCTTGCAGGCAGCAGGCTTGTGGTCTCCCTAGCAGTGTCCCCAGAGCCTGCTCGGTGAATGGAGGACTGCCTTCTGTCATGTCATCACTTTTATTTACAGAAAAAAAAAAATCTCTTTCAGACATTCTCCCCTGCAAAGAGAGACCTGGTAGGGAGAAAGAGAAGTTTTTCACTTCCAGTGAAAGGGAACAAAAGTCCAAGATGAACTTTGCTATGTAGGCTGAATGCTGTGTTAGGCAAAAGCTCAGCTGGAGAGCAACTGTGAGTGAGCTGGCTCCTTGAGACAACTCTGACAGGGTCATAGGAGTTAGGGAGACTGATCAGATAGGTGAGGTTTGGTTAAGGTTTTGCAGGAGGTCAGTGGCTGTACCAGAAACAGGACTTAAGGCTGCATTTCTTCTGGATGAGGCTAGTGCTCTTTCAATTAAGTCTGCCCATTCTACAAATAAACCTTGACTTTCTCTTTGCCTTGTATGCACTCCTGCCTGCTCCTATTTAAAAGTCTAACCAGACGATCCAGAGGATCATGAAGAAGAGAATATAAATTAATGGTCCTCAAAGAACAAGAAGTGTGTGCACAGAGCATTCATATAAGGGCGAGGAGCAAAGCAGCACAGAATTTGTAAAACAGAAATGTCTGTCTTGAATATTTGTGATCAAAGTCTCAAAGGGCATGATGTTAGGTTCTATTATTGTCTCTTTCTCTTTTTATTTTTCCCCCCTTTTCACCTCTAATCTTCATCAACCTTTGACTTTTCCCCAGTAAAAATCTTTTGTGTCACTTCTTTGATTGAAGCATTGAAAGAAATGAATAAAACTCTTAAACAATTTTCTGTGAGCAGGTTTAGTGTCCTTCCTATTAACTGACTCATGAGCAAAACCCCACAATTTCATATCCACCCTTGTACTTTCTACCTCACCTCTGAAATCTTTCCCTTGCCCACCTTTCAGGGCATGCATGGCTTTCCATCCAGTGTGTGTGGTGTCAGTCATGCAGTGATGCCCCACTCCATGGCAGTGTTTCTGGAGCAGAGCCGCAATGCCTACAATAACAGCAGCACTTTTGCAGAACACAGCTCTTCTTTACCTAAAACTCTCAGGGGGTGCTGTCAGCTGCCAAGGATCTTCCTGAAAGAAAGAGGAGCTGAGAGAAACCTGATTGACTTTTAATTGGATAGCATATGGTGCCGAGAAGAACAAAGAGGCCATATTGACATTTACAAAATTAAATGGTTAAGTAGGCTGGAACAGGCCTGATGCTGATGGCAGACCTACAGCAACAGCCCACTGGGCACTGCTGTTTGCAAAACATGTGCTGAAGTTTGGACACTCCTTGCATCAGTGGTGCGAGGGAAAATGAAAGGATAGCAGATGGTAGATTGGCAGTTTGAAGAGAGATACAGCCTGGCTTGTCTTACTGTTTTGCCATACCTAGATCAATATTTTATTCCCTTGTTCCCAGACTGAAAGAGCTCTGACTTGTTCAGTGTGTCATAAAAAAAGTTGCTGTACAGATTTCAGCAGTTGCCCTGCTAAGTGGCAGCAACAGGGCTCTGGTCTGCAGCAGGCACTGCCTTTGTTAGACTTCATTACTCTGGAAAGGAGTTGTCAACAGCTGTACACAATTGCAAATCCTCTGCATCAGCACTTTTGAAAACCTTTGCAATTTCAACAGAAACATCAGCAGCAGGAAAGAGAAATGGTTTCTTCTTCTCATCATTTTGGAAGATGGGAGAGCATGCCAGCAATCGAGATAGCTTTACTGCTTGATAGAACAGGCCAGCAATAGTTGGCAGAAGTTTCCTCGAGCTTTTCTACCCCACTCTCTCTTTCCTCATGCTGAATCTTTTAACACCAGTATTTGACTTGATTTTACGGAAGCAAAGCCTTCAATCCCACCATGCTCTGTTTCAACTCACATGCTGCAAATGAGCTCAGAGTGTCCCTTTTCAGGCCCCCTATGCACTGACCTTGCCTCAGTGTCACACACATGGCTTATATTTTGTCTTTATCTTCCTCTAACAGCTTCACTGTGCTCATCTTTCAAAGACCAGAGGCCACTTGGAGGGCCAGTGACCTATGTCAGTACTGGGACACCATTTCTTGAAATTATCCCTTGGGTTCATTAAGGTTTTGCACTTTGAAGCATACCTGAAGGCTCTGTGCCAAAATTCAGATGTTTGCCTTTCATTTCTCTGCCTGGGCCCAAGGCACTCAAACTCATGAGTAAAATTACCTTGAAAATCTGAAGCCAGTCAGTAGAAGGTAGGTTACATCACAAAACAAGCCTGAAATATGAAAATAACAATTTTCTCTGCATAGGAAATTTTCCGAATCGGGACATGCAAGATGTTTTCAGGCATAACAACAGTTATTAGAATAACAGCTTGCATACTGCACAGATAAAACATATTACTATAATAAAAGTCAAGAAAAACATATCCATGTGAATAATGATTTTGCCGGATTTGCTGCTAACCTGAAGAATCTCACATTAATTTTTATTTGAGTTGTCCTAAACCAGAAATTATGACTACTTTCTTCAACACCCACAATCACCAATGTGGAAATATAATCTTGTGTTGAATAAAACATTTCTTTCGACTTACAGCATTGTTTCTTTTGAGGTTGTGCTCTGTTTTACTTTGTTGATATTTTATCTTTTTTTGTTTTGAACAAGTAGATCCATTATAAAACAAGAGCACTTTTCCTTTAAAGAAAACTTTAAACTGTCTTATTCTCCTCTTACGCCTCCATCCAAAACTGTTCTCTAACAGATTCAGATGAGTTTTGGCCTCTACAAAACTGAATTTTCTGATAAATTTTGGATCAAACCCCAGTCAACTTTCTCCCAAATGCGATCAAAATCTCTAGCTAAAGCTTGCTCTTGGTAAAACAACAATGAGACAGCAAAGACCTAGGGGTGACAGCAAAGAAAGATTTTTGGATTTTGCATGATGTATCTTTAAATCAAGGAGTCATTGCATGTTTGTGTTTTTTCCATTCACTCATTCACTTTCTGTGATTGAGATTAATATTTCCTTTGTTCATTTTGAGGCGGTGGGAGGGGGATTTCTGACTCAGGATTCAAGCCTTTGGAGCATTAGCTGTAAATTAAAACAGATGCTTTCCTGAAGATAACCCAGTCAAATCAATACGGAGCCAAAGGAGCCCCTTACATGATGAAAGCTGTGTTTAAAGTACTGTAAAGCTGTTTTATTGTTCAGTCCATCAATTTCCTTTTCCTGCTCAGGACTGATACAGGACAAGCTGAGGCCACTGACCCTTCTGCAGAGCCCAACAGGGAAAGTTCCCGCCAAGACCAGCAGTGCAGCCAATACTGCCAAAGGAGAGAGATCAGTGGAAGGTTTATGTGCTGCGGGACAAGGTTGTCATGGTTTTAGCTGTGTTTCATATTGCTCCGTGTTGCAAACTACGGTCAGATTCTCATGTACAGAGCTCAGCATCAGCACAAACACTCAAACAAACACCCTGAGAGGGGCCCAGGGTCCCGCTCAGGTACCAGCAGCTTCGGGGGGGGGGGTCTCCTCCACACTTCTCCGAGCGCTTGGAAAAGCCACATTCTGCCTCACTACAAAGCCTTTCTTTTGCCATATCGTGCTTCAAAGAAATCGGGCTGTGTGCTGTGGTCACTCTGCACACCGGCAACCTCTTGGCACTTCTGGGCCTCTCCTCAGGCTGCAGAATCACAGGGGTGGCTGCCCTCGGAGGCACAGGGTCACAAAGGCCAGCAGAGAGAATGTTTCAGACAGAAGTGCCATTAATGCTTGCTCTTTAACTTCCAAGAGCACCAGCTCTTGAAGTGAGATTGCAGGATAACTTCTAATGCATTTTTTCTTCTTAAAGTAAATTTCTGACCTCCTTTTCAGAGAAACTTTACAAGGTATCCCTCCTGAAAGCTCAGGAACAAGGTAACAAAAAGAACTAATTCTATATTTTTAAAAAACTTCAACTCACAACTTTTAAAGCAATTTCATAACCACAGGGATCAAGACAGTATTGAAATGATCAGAGTGAAAATAGTTTCCTCTGGTTTAGCTTTCCTATCTATTTTTATCTCTTCCTGGTTTGACTTAATTATTTTTGTTATCACCCTTCCTCTAACTATCTAAGCATTGAATTCTTTTCCCCTGGGTTTAGCTTAGCATTTACAGGCTGGCCAGCTCAGTACTAGACTTTGTAGCCTGTTTATTCTTGCTTTTTAAGGATGTTTTCAATACCTTTTTGAGTAAGCAAATAATAAATAAGAAACTCCAAACAACAAACTCTGCTGCCGCTGAATGAAAAACCTCATTTGTGCTTATTGGGTAAAATCCCACTTTTTAGAGTAAATAAATTCTTTAGAGTTTGAGAGTTACAAGTAGAGATCCTTACTGTTCCTAGAATTCATTGCAATTTTAATTCATTGCTGTGGTTTCAGAGGAACATTCTAGAATCTATTTTTTAAAATACCAACTTTTTAAAATGTATATCTTAACTTAAATTTAAGAAAATATTTTTTTTAGTTGGGAAAAAAGTCTAGAGAAGACCTGAGGCTTTTCTAGATATTTTTTTCTTTTGCAGAAGGATTCAAGATCTTTCAAAATTTAGGATTTTAATTTTCAGAGCAACAGAGTAATTCCTACTTCTCACTTTAAGTTTTATTTCTTTTTCTTTCATGATTGATTTAGTCATAATTGCATCTAAGTTTAAACAGTGTATAACTTTCTTTATTACTGCATGAAGTTAGTTAACTCACTCAGCTACCTTTAGGTGTGGTCTATTCTGAAGGCACCCATCAAATATTACATCCATAGCAACCCATACTGGCAGCTGTCTCCCCACATTAGCTCCCCAGCTTGGCACCAAGTTCTATAGCAATATATTTGATACATGACCCTGAGTCACCAGAGGAAAATATTTATGAAAGTCATGTTCAAAGTCATGTGCTGTGCCCAGAGCACTGAGCAGTCACCTGTACAGAGCATTCATAGCACAGTGTATTCTCTTTAGCTATCTAAAGTTTTAGTGAACCTTTAGTATAAAAAGAGGCAGAGGTTAAAAAACTGTAAAATAAGGATTCATTTTAGGAAGAAGCACTGCCAAAAGTGAATACAACTTCTGTGAGAGCTTTCTGGACACAAGCATGTGGGACAATCTTGTGCTTTACTAAGCTGGATTTGAACTCCATCATTTCTATGCATAATACAAAATAAAGGCCACATAACCTACAAAATCTTTACTTGGAATTTTGGCTGTTCTTTACCTGGCAAATCTTAGATTTTTGCATTTTAAGTAAGACTAACTAATAAGTTTTGATGTTTCAAAGATTAATGTCTTTTTGTTCCTAGGATATTGGAAACCACAACAGAATTGAAAAGCAACTTCACAAAGCTCTGAAATCTGAGGAGTATATACCACAGTTTGCCTAAAGCTACAGAATCTACTTCCATAGTAAAACAAACCCAAAAAACAAAACAAACAAACAAACAAAACACACACATACACAAAAAAAGAAAATAGGAGATACTCTAAAGATCTTATCAAAAAAAGGCGTAGATTAATCTGAAAGATGCACAATGAGTGTGGAAGGAAATGTAACAAGAGCCCATGTTCAAGATGGAAATGAGTTCATTAAAGTGACAGATGATACAATAATCTTTTTTTTTTTTTTAGTATTATTCAGATTATTTACAAGCTATACTAACTACCATTCTTACAAATGACAATCTCCTAGGGTTTACTCCTTATTGAGCTAGCGTGAAGCTCTGAAAATTTCCTAGTAGAAGGGGATCTTTGGGAAGAATCAGAGAGAGGGAAATCATCTTCTAGATTTGTTCTGGAAAGATGTTTCCATTTATGTACTGTATTATGAAGACAGTGACAAACTGGTAGATGAAGATGAATATCACATGCCCTCTAGGAGAATGAAAAGGGTTAGGCCTATACAGTACTTTGACAGTAAGCATATGATACTTCAGTTTGAGGTCACAGGAAATAGAGTCTGATTTGTACACATCTCCTTCCTTGTTTTAACCTGGGGCATGCACAGACAATCCTTCTTATGCGAAAAACAAGATCTGGCTTGACCCCCAGTACAAAGAGTTACAGAGCCCTCACATCAGCGTGAGTCATGAAAGTAAACTCCCTTGGATCCCCATCTGCCATACATTATCCAGCAGCAACCTGTCCTTGAAATGAACTAAGTACAGGTTTCCATCTGGCCAGTGACCAATTAGTCAGTTTGCACGGTGACCTTTTGCCTTGTGATTGCTTTTAAATGAAGTCTCCAAAATCTGTATTGTTCTGGGTAGGAAACATCTGAAATCACTTTCCAAAGAGTGCTTGGCACTTCCCCACTATTATACCACTGTGCAATTTAAAATACATCATCTCACTTATTGTTCAATCTATTTGATCTGCAGCACTGCTTTCTGCTGCAGCCACTCCTCTGGAAACAAAGAGATCTTCTACTCCTTTCAAGGCTGAATTAAAAGTGCTGTCCCCAGGAGTACTTCTGCTGGATCTGAGTATCCAGTAATCTACTATGTACAGAGACTGCCTGTCACCATTTCTAAGAGACAGGAAGGAAGAAACTTAAAAGTAAACTTTCTTTTCTTAATTTTGGACATATGAGGCAGACCAGAGTATATCAGTAAGGTTTAATTTGCAATCCAGTCCCAGAGGTCATAGGAGTAGCTTTATTTTGGCTGGAAGACTCAAGTCTGCTTTTATTGTTAGTGTATACTAAAGTACACACAAACTTTTGCAAATGATACCACTGCTTAAATGTGTGTTTATTTTTTTTAATCCTTACTCCCTCGTAGAACAATTAAGGGGATGAATAGTGTCTGTCAGTGCCTGAATTTGAAGACATCAATATGGTTAAAAACTGACATTAAAAAGAGCAAAGTTTTTTGAACACAGTTTGCAGCATAGTATTTGGTAAGATGCCATAAACTTCAGTGTAACTAACCTGTGAAGTAGTTACCTTAGTTTTAGATAATATTTTTTTATATTATGATGCTGCCTTATACTTTTACCTTTTGTTTAAGATATTTGTTCTAGTTTCTTGTAAAATGATTTAATAATACATCATCCTAAACTAGCACCCACACTCTATCAGAAAAATCACACATATATTTTTTAAAGCACCAGCTATCCAGCCAATATTATAATTTCTAACCTCTTACAGAATAAAAGTGGGGAAAAAAACCCCAACCCCTATGATTGGTTACGTACAGTTCATCTTCCTTTATGGTCACAGGATGACTAGACTGCCCTTTGTTCTTCCATAAACTTTTCTATGGTGGAGCAGAAGTATAACCAAGTGATCTACTTGGAACATTTCTGGTGTAGGCCAGTTGAAGAGGGCATCATCTTTCACCGTACCTAGCCAGTCAATGTGTGTTACACCAAGTAACTCTCCTAATTTGCCTGTTGAACATGTTTTGCTATGAAGTAGTTACATCTGAGTAAAGCTGGAGAGCTCACACCACTGAATGTATCTTTTCTAAGATGTATTTTACAGGCAGTAGCGTACCATATAAGAAGTATTATGAGGGAAAATTTCAGGAGTCCTAACTTAGACGTGTAGTGCAAGATATCATGCAATGGCAGAAAGCAGCTCACGCTTTTCAAGCAGAATCTGTGGGGAAGCATCTCACGAGACATTCTCACCAACGTATGGTACATTGACTGATCAGATAGTGTATTCCTTTAACTTTTGGCTTGAGTTCAGGTCTTCTGCCTTTGCACAGCTTGTACTGGCAGCCTAAGTTGTCAGTGAGTCACCTTTAATGCTTACAAACCCCTGTGCCTGAGGCTCACCTTCATGAAGTACAGTTTATGGTTTTCCCTAACCAGTTCTTTAAATCACCACAGGTGTTCTGGCACCTTAAGTCAGAGAAATATGATTTTCTCCTCTGTGCTCAAGAGGGAGGGGAGTGGTTTAGCACCTCTTCTGCTATTTTGTTCATGGAAGAATGGCTTCAACATGACAGGATCTGTCATCTCTACGTCTTTTGTGTGATACAGCTTTTGTGTGATGGAGCTGTCTGTCCACCTTTACCGATGAAGAATATTCACTGAGAGGGTGACTGAAACTACAGCTACCTGGAGTCCTATATTCAAAGTCTAATGAAGAGCTGGTAATCATTATGCACCTATTTTGGCACTCAAGCAGATGCTCACTCCTGCTGCTCCCCCTCTGGCTGCTCTTAACTACTGTCTACATGCTTTATATCTGACTGGGTTTCCAGTAAGGGTGTGCATTTGCACGGAAGCTCAAAACAGGCACCAAAGGGCTCTGGTGGCTTCCATCTGAGGTAAAAGGGTTTAGACAGCAGCAGAGTCATGAACTGTGTCACTACCACACGTTAGCAGGGCAAAAAATGTGGTGAGGAATTGAGAGGAAGAGATAGGAGTAATGGTGCAAGAAAAAAAGTAAGAGAAGCAATGAAAATGGGGAGAATTAGAGACAGAAAGAGGAAATGTAGTGAGATCCTATGCTGAGGAAAAACAGAAATGAAAATATTGATGAGAAGTAAATGAGAAGAGCTAGAGAAACGTAGGTGCAGTTGAGGGTTTAATGAGGGAACAGAATGGGATGACAGAAGCCAACAGAAAAGCCAAGAGTTATTTGATCTAATGTCAACCTTTACGAAACTCACAGAAGGGTTTCGCTCTGCTAAGCAACTGCATCCATCTCTAGCTCTCCTGGTTAGCTCAGACTGCCTCTGTCTTCCCAAAAGTCCTTGCCCAGTCTTCCTATGTGCCCTGCTGCAATTTCTGCTCCCCACATCTGTTGTTTCTGCCCCGGGGAATTTTGTCAAACGTTTCAAGTCTCCATGTGATGCTGTTCACTTCTGCCAAAACACTATTTAGCAAAACCAATGTTTATGGCTGTGCACACAATATAGGTAAACATGCAAATCAGATCATTAAAGAACCTGTAGAAAATGTCTGATAAGCAGCTGCACAAAGCTTAGTGCCCATGCCATGGGGAAGGAGCCATCTGCACTTTTCCCAGGGGCCACAGAGAGCGCCCTGTAGCCAAGAAGCTTTGGAAGGGATAGTTGTTGCCTTGCATAAAGCTCCACATCGCCCCTTGCACAACACTGTGTGCAAATCCAGCAATTTCTTGTTCTGCTGAAAGCTGACATACAACAAAACCAGATATCCATCAGAGATGTCTTCAGGGGTTGCAAGTGCCCAAGGGTCACTGCATTAACACATTTTAATTAGACTTTTTCTGAAGGAAGTTCTATGTTGTCAGGAATTCAGGTTTCAAAGTCTCAGCATCAAAGCAAAAGAACTTGCATTACCAGAATGACAAATAAATATCACTGAAGCATTCCCTAACAGTAATGAAAGGGCTGATAGCTGAGAAAGATTGAGCCAAATTCACTTAGCTCAGAAGGCCTCAAGAAATTGGTGTAATTTGTTAGCTCATAGCTACATGAGTGGAAAACTAAATGTAATGCTTGACAGCAAGAGTTCCTTCCACACAGAAAACAATGGAAATCAAAAAAGAGTAGCTGAAACCAGGAGATATGAGTAAAGATTGGAGTTTTAGCTATATCAAAGAGTATAGTCTGAAAGGAAGAAAAAGTAAATAAGGATGTAAGAAATGTTCTGATATACCAAACAATTCCTATTGAATTCCAAAAGAAATAGAAGTTGGCATAGTCCATTATCTAGAAACAAACCACATTTTCAGTTCAAATGCAGCTGTTTTTCACAAGGTCAAAAAGACTCAAATCTACTAGAAACGAAATATGAACAAAAAATAGACTAGCTAAAATTGCATTCTGAATTTATTCATCATTCATTTGATCACAGATGGCATATAGTTCAGCAAGGATCTGATTATATGATAAATGGCAGGTTACTGGTGTAAGATACACAGCAAAAGATGCACAGCACAAAGAAAGTGCACTTTTTTTTGCATTGCACTTTTACTGCATGGAAAGCTGAGATGTTATCAGTGTGTAAAGGGTAACTGGAGAAGGTCTAGTGTTAGACTCAGTAACTGCTAAGAAAAACTTAAAAAGTTGCAGGGTCCTATCAGAATTTTGCTATCAGCAACTGTTATTGAGTACTGAACTAACAACTTCATCATACACTGAAAAGAGGTGGGACTGATGCCACTCTGCAGATGAGGTCTAAAACTGATCTCATCTTGTCCTTAACTATCCCATCAACCTTTTGACTTGAATGGGGGTTCTGTCCCAGTATTTTGACCCAAGTGCCACCTAGAATACATTGGATAATCCAGTATTATTTTCAGCTTCATTCACGTTGCAATATGTCCCTTAGCAAGCATCACTTTGAAGTCCCAGAGGAGCTGTGTTTCGGCACAGCATGAAGTCATTCTTAGAGAGGCAGGTCAAGTTTTACAAGACAATCAGCAATGAGATCTTGGAGGATGAAAGATGTCATATGATCTTGTTGGTAGAGAGGAAGAGACTGAGAGAGTTCAGTCCAAATAGTGATCACTTGGCCTGACCATTCTGTACTCTGCTGCTTCTTCTTTCAATGTGTGTTCTGCTCATTGACCCCTATAACTGAAGGGGAATGAAAACAAAAATTTTGTAAGACCAAATCAATATGTTGAATTTCTCCCAGTAACAGGACTTATTATTTATCCAAGAGAAATGAAGACAGAAAGAAATGAGGGAATCAATTGCTTTTAACCCATCAGTATGATGAGTTGACCTCAGCTATATTTCTATGTTTTTTTTAGAGGTATGCCATCAGGTGGGGACACAGCTTCAGGGGAAAATGAGGTTACCAGGACAGCAGGCCTCTGATTTAATGCACCTAGTCCCTCCAAAATCTCTGTCAGACATAAGCAGCTGTTACTACAGCCACTTCTGACAGTGAGTTGTTCCATGGCCTTGTCTAATCCTGCATTAAAGCTGTTATTGCTGATAGCCTGGGCAAGTATTGCAGCACAGAGCTCAGGACCCATTTGAAAAACAGGAGAGGTATTTGGGCACCTGGGCTTTGCATCAGCCCACATGTTTGCTGCTTAATGGACCTGAAAGCTGCACTAGTCACATTAAAACCAGCACTATGCAGCAGATGCAGCAGAAGTATGAGCACTGGAATTTATGGTGAGAATAACTGCAGGGCACTCAAAATTATACATGCTCTGAGGATGGCTTTGGCTTTGCATATTTATGCTTTTTTGAGCTGGAGAGTATGATTTCTTTGCTGTAAATGACTCCTCCAGCCCCAAATTATTTCTAGCTATTTTCACAGGTTATAATAGTTAAAATTCTCACCGCTAATGTCTTGTGCCTTGTGAACCACGCTCACACAGAGTTACAAATTTAAAAAAAAAAAAAAAAAGAAAGAACCTTTGTGGTTAAACAAATAGATTCTATGGAGGTATAATCAGGGAACCCCACAACAGCTCTCTGCACCCTTCCACTCTATCTTTCTATATGACCCAGAAGTCATATTATTCCTGAGACCCACAGAAGAAATTGAACATATCATCAGGTTGCAATTTTAGCTGAATGAAGCAGTATAAAAGGCTTCCACAACAGAAAGATGCAGTCAAGTCTTTTGGGTTCCTTTCAGCAGCTCAGTCTCCTTGAATAAGGATGATAGATGTGATCACAGAGAATACAGGGTGGATGGGGATAGCAGTGTATCATCTTCTGGCTGCTGCCCACGGCTTTGCTCCTGTGAGTGGGCTAGAAAGGGGAAATATGTAGAGAGTTGTCTTTGATTTTATGCTTTCTCATCAATGGAGGAACCTCATTTGGGAAGCTACAGGCAGCACAAAACCAAGCAGACCAGAGAACCTGGTCCTTATGTAAATATTTAAAATTATGCATGCTGTTACCATATGAAACAACACCCTGACACTGAGAAGTGAAGGGAAGTACTTTAAAGGCATACTGTGAACACTGAACAAAAGTAAGCTTTCAGACTGAGAAAAAAAAGAGACAGTCTGGTGTTCTAGATTATTGGGCAACGCTTATAATAAAGATTTGTACTTCTCAACATATTGCACTGCAAGAAGTATTTCTGTGGTACTTTTTTACAATAATGATACTTATAAATCTGTATAGCGAATAAACTTTAAATACATGGTCTGAAGAACAACCCAAAGTAATTCAAAAAAGAAGCCCAAGATCTACTTTTGCTGTAAAGGAGTATTTCTAGTAAATCACATCTCACTACTGATTAAAGTTCCGCCATCTGGAGTTCACCAAAGTGGCATCTGGCATTCCAACAATTTTAGGAAATATGCTGGAACTATAATAATAAAACTGAATATCCTGGTTTTAAATAGGCAGTTTCTCCAGCTGATTTTTTTAAGAGATGTGCTGCAGTTCAAGTGGAAGGCTTGGCACACAAGCCATGATGCTTGGTGAAATTCTATGACTGAAGTTGCACTGGAGGTCCACTGGTTGAATATAATTCTTCCTTCTGACGTCAAAATTGTGTCTTAAAAGCCTCACCTAAGTGAAGTACTTTAAGTATATACATGTAGAGGAAGCCTCTCTTGTCCAAGGCCATAGGCACCTCCAGAGTGTAACTGAGCTCTATTAAGGCATGAATTACCTCTGAGTGTATCTTACATAAGATTCATTATTGAACAGAGAGACTGCACTCCTAAATTATTTACAATTAAGCAAAATGCATTTTGGTCTATGACTATGCATAGGATATCAAAGTCTTGATCTTAATTAAGCATTGCTTAACCTATTGAAGTCGTATCCTTTCTATATCTCTGCTATTTATGATCAATAGCATGGACTGCTGGCTAATTAGGCCGGGATCAAAAAAAATTATGGATGCTAAATCTTCAAAAGTATGTAGATACATGATGTTCTCAGGTGCATACAATCCTGTCTGACAGAAATTCAGTCTTTCCAAAGGTCTTCCACACATCTAAGACTTCCACAGTCTTGGCAATGCTAATACTCAGGAGCTGCTCTTGGAACATGCAGCACAACAAGATCCACAAAACAGATTTTTATGCATTTGATAAGGTTTGGGACGCTCTGATAGGACTAACTGAAGTAATGGGAAACTAAACATATCCATCACTTACATTTTACAGCATAATAATAAAAGGGGAGAAATATGAGTTGATCTGACACATTTCTTTTAAAGAATAGATTAGCAGTTACAGTTACCATAGAGAAAGCATGGGACTACTCTGCATGGCTGATTCTATTTTATGGAACCAGAAGCAGCCAGGTAGGCTAGACTTAAATGGATTAAATGCAAATAGTCTCTTTATATTCAGAGCCTTTTGTTATTCAGATTTATTTCATTACGAGAGGAGATGCCTGGTTCTGACATTGCAATAACTGACAAATAATCACGCATCAGAACTGTATTTTACCAAGTTATCTTCTTTTATAGTCCTGTTCTGAGGCAGTCCACCCCCAAAAGTGTCCTAGGCAATACACACTGTTTTTTAAAGAACTTTCATTCAGACTTTATTACTTCTGTGTTCCCTAAGCTCTCTTTGCTAACACAATTGTACCTCGGCATGCCAGTGATCCATGAATTAAACTGACAGTGATCAGAGCAGTACTGGTTTACTGGTCAGGATGTATCTTTTGTATTAATGATGTCAGCTGGTGAAAATACAATTAGCTATTTGTAAGCAAACTCCCAGTGTTTCATAAATAAGTGCATTTCCTCTACAATAACATGAATAAATGTGTTCACAAGCCTGGTATATTTACAAATATTCAGATAAAATTTCAGTGTTAGCTGGGCTGAACTTCAGTGAGGTATTGTGCATTCAAATGCCACATTTTATAAGGATACAGGCTGGAGTTTCACAACAGCCATCAAACATTACTTGTATTTGAATAATAGCAAGCAAAGTTCTGCTGCTGTATTTTAGGTACAATGTATAGTAGTATATCAAAAGCCTTAAAATAAAATAGGAAAACTAAATTTTATGTGAGCCTTCAGTCAATTTTTTATATATTTTTTTGCAATAACAATATCACAGACTATTTGTAGTAGCTTGAATGTGACATTGAATGTGTGCAATGAATTTCTCTTCCTTGTCATTTCATTTTTCTTTCAGTCCCTTTCCTCCATAGCTTTAACCTTTCCTACTTTTCTTTACCTTCCCTATTATATGCACACTACTCTTTTCATCATAAAGCAGCATCCATTTCTGTGACTCTGTTTATCCTGAATAATGTAAGAGTGCTCTAAAAACTTCTAGTGATTAGCCCACCACAACACAGTCAGCCTGATTTTACCACCCTTGGGTTAAAAATTACAATGCCATCTAACAAAACACAAACTTCAGGGTTGTTTCTTAAGCTGAGGTCAGCAACTTGTGTGCAGGATTCTTCCTGTGCACTGGATGATACCTCTAGCTGAGCTTATGCAGATGTAATTACCCAGTGCAGACGCAATTACCCAAACGGGAATTTTGCCTGGACACGAGGATCAACACGATTATGAAATGTGCCACCATTTGCAAAAGGCAGTTGGAAGCTCACTTCTTTAAAATGACAGCCTAAAGACAAAGAAACACAGAACTACTGGAAATCACGGAACCTCCTTGGGGATTTTCCAGCTCCAACCATGCCCTGGTCTCATTTGTGACCGGATCTCTCCCTCACAGATGGGAGTGCAGAGGAAAACCCCGTGCTACAATCCTGGCTTCCTCCTGTGAGCAATTTCCTTGCATGAGGAGGAAACAGTCTCAGTTCTTTATATTTTTTTTTAATAAAATGTTTTCCTCTACCTCCTATTCCATTGCAAACTTTCGGAAATAAAAAGCACGTTTAAACTTCTCCGGTTACATTTTTCTATGTTTTGTGTTTCTTTTCTTCTGATCTTTTTGCTTTCATCTGCTGACTTTATTATACCAATTTAGCTGCCACAGATGTTTTTTTCCCTTTTGTTTTAATGGATGTGGCATTGCAAAAACTGCTTCTGGCCTTCTGCCCATAGCTGCTACTTTTTGGTGTCTCCTTTTTCCCTTACCATCTCTTCAAGTGACATGCAATGCATCCCACAATACTATGAGATGCTGACAGCTCTTTGTCAGCAGATGAAGTTCCCACTCGGCACTGCAAGTGGTATCCCAGGCCATCTCATCAGCCAAGGCAAATTGTCACATCTTCATTGATTTTCCTGAAATCAGCAGAGCTTCACCAATTTAATTCAGCTGGGTAAATGGACTGTTGAATTCCCAAAGTACATGCAGAGACTAAGACCGGGGCTTTTTATAACTTCAGCAACATCAGCAAAACCATAAGCTCACCCCAAGTTTTCTTCTCACCATCCTTTAGAAACTTCCACACTGGACTCTGGCTGGCACCTTCTTCTCTTTCAGGCTTAGTGAGTCATTGATGGCAGCTAACTTGCCTTGCTGCAGCACATCGGTGGGACTCAGCAGCCCTGCATGACACGGATTTGGAAGAGATGCTTCTGATAAACAGTACCGGCATCTCACAACCACCTGCAGTTATGAGCTGTGCAGAGTGGCTGGTGTAGGACTAGAGCAAGGGATAATGCAGAAACCTGATGCAGACAGCTGCCAGGTCCTATATCTTGATTTCCTTCATCTTTGCAGCATGGTAGTGCATTCCCTTAACAGTGGTCTCTTGATAGCAGCAGCTGGTCAGCCCCCGTCCCTGGGCCTTGAGAGTCAGAAAGTACAGCAGGAGAGGACAAGGGAAGAGCTCTGTGATGCTGCTCCTGCTCAACACTGCAAGGTTTTGATAGAAAAATGCAGGTATCGACATTTCAAAATGTCTTCCCTGCTCCTCTAAAAACTGAAAGTTGCTGAAGATGGTCAAAACTAAGGGTGAGTAAGTAAAGATATCTGGTAAATCTTTCCATCGTAAAGTGTTGGAGATCTTCAATGTAATTTGACAACTAATTCCTAGCAGAGTACTCTGTGAACCCTGCATAACTTAAACAGCAGGCCAAAATCACAGCCATATGACATCTATATTACTTGTGAATTCAAAGGATTTCTTTTTTTTCTTTAGGTTTCTTCCAGCTCTAAATGCAATTGCATGTTCAAATTTAAAGCTTCCTGACACATTTCTGAGAGACTAAAATCTGAGCTGCTGGTTTTGGTTTAATCTTTAATCCTAGAAGAAGCTGTGACAATGAGTGAAGAATCACAAATTGCCCACAGATAGAGTCCTTCTGAACAGTGTAATATAGATGTTATATATAACACCCTTCCCTTGTAAATATCCAGGTGTTTCTCAGATCTTACAGGTAGAAACACCAGAACTCCAGCTGCAAAGTGGTTTGCCTGAGATCATGTTAGTGATTACAGAGTTATTTCCTGACTCCTATTCTAATTACTACATTAAAAAAAAAAAAAAAAAATCACAGCTAAAAGTCGTAGCCAAAGCCCTATTGCTTTTCCTTCCACTATTACATTTTCCCTGTAACAAGACATCTTGCCTAGTTTCTTTACTACTTATTAACCTCAAGTCCTTCCAGTGCTGGCCAATTCCAAGTGGATTTTAACAAGCATATTACTGCATATTTGGCTGACCACAAGCTATATTAGATGTATTTTTTTATACAGTTTTCATTAAATGCTTTCAGATCTACTAAGTTTTCTTGTCGCATGGAAAGATAAAAAAAGATTTGAGGGCTACAGTTGTGCTCTATTTCTTGGTTTGTAAGACCAGCATCAGAGTTCACTTATAATCCTTTATAGTGGTGTTCACCTGTGGTCTACTCTACTTCTCAAGGTTGCTGTTGACTTCAGTGATTTCAACAACATCTTGATGTATTCAAGAAATTCTTGGAATCAATAATGTGAAAAGAGAAATTATAAGGTTTGTTTGTGAAAATACTGTAAAGAATATGCTTGCTTCTAGACAAATCTCTATCAAAACCCTTCTATTTAAAAAATGGTGGTTCTATTTCTACTTGGTTCACCTGAGGTGGAAAGTCACAAGGAAGAAGGAAGATAAATAATTCTTTGTACCCAAAAATGACAGGAAAAAGAAAGGGAAAGGTGTTCAAAAGAAAAAAAACAACCAAAATCTAAACTCTTAAGCTTTGGAAAAAGAACCTAAAACTCATTATTGGACGTAATGACACCACATGTCTCTGTATGAAGCCATCACTCAGAACATTTATCCAGGAACAATCCCATACAGCAAACTGCAGGCAACTGCTTGGAAATCACAGCTCAGTCAGGTTCTCATTTTCTTACCAGTAGCATGTTGCTGGAGTTGCCACCAGCCACTGGGATGAACCACTTCTTACTCCGTGTACTTCCCATGAAGCAGCCATAGTTCCTTTCTCACTGTGGCGCTCAGGAGGCAGAGTGTCCTTATTGATACCGCGTGTCTTGTGAGAAGTGGTAAGACAGAACCATCAGGACACTTATTGCTCTTTGCTGGAAGGCCTGACCTGGAATCAGAAAGGCATACCGTGAACCAAACAGAGTGTTGAAATTGGGATGTATTGCTTAACCTGTTCTTTCATAAAGAAACACTGAAAACAATTTTCTTTTTCACCTAAGTAACTTAAGGATGTTATTAGTGGACTGTTATTTCCATTTCATTCTCTGACTGTTTTTCACTAATGAGATTTTCAACAGCACCTTAATTCACCTTTTTGCTAAGTATCCTTCTCTTGCTTCAGCTTCTTCATTAAAGCCAACTATTTTTGTTTGTTCTAATTATTTTTTCTCCCAGTAAGTTAATGACTGTAACCTAAAATTTACACTTGCACCCTTCTCATCAAAGCTGATAAATTTTCCATGGTACTAAGTATTGTTGAAAGCTGAATAGACTTCCATTAAGTCTTCAATCTATGGCAATAATTTATGTGATAAAACAGAAATCTCACAGTAAACCAAGGATTTCCCAGCCAGGGGTCTTATTCTAAGATGAACACAGATGGTAACTGTAGAGTTCCCAGGAGTTCAAGAGGAAAACCAGTGGGATACAGGATAATTAAATTATTTTCAAGTTTCTCAAGTGCTTTGGAAATCCCTATATGTCACCAAATGCCTCCCACACACTAGTTTTTACTTTCTCTAAATGAGTTAAATTTGTAAAACTTAAAGAGCTATTAAATAGTCCAATTCAGAATGGTCTACACTTACGTCCTTGTTAAAAAGCTACACAGAAATTAGTTGGAAACAGTGCTGTTGATACCTACCTAACATGGTCCAACTTTGTGACTTGTTACAAAGATCTGGCTGGAGAATTCAGATGTGTCTCAGCTGTGTGCCATTGGCCTTCTGCTGACGGTAGTTAGGGAACATTTTATTTTTATTTCAGGTGCAACAAATTCTACTTTTAGGGAACAGTATATTTGCTATTCAGTTCCACACAGCTGTATCATGGAACACCATGAATCCAGTTATAAAATGTATTTTCCAGTGGTAACCCAAGGGTTTATTCTTAGTGTCTCTATTTTTAATTATTTTTAACCAATAAGCCGTGTTCTCCTTAAAGCAACAGGAAAAATTAATTCTACTAAAATGAAAGAATAATGCAGTCTGACAACTACTAAAAAACATCCATCTAGATGAGCAGCAATAAAAATCAGACATGTACATATTAATATTTTGACATCGGAAAAAGAACAGAGAATGAGATAAGACTTCTTAAAAACGAAGTCCTTAAAACCAGAAGTTATCTAATTGCTTATTTTACCTAGAGGTAGAACAATCTCTTTCTAGCTATCACACAGTAATGAGAAGTCATTATCTTGAACTCTTCTTTAATTAACATCAATCCTGATTAGTCAGAATGTATTAGGCTTTTTGTCTGTTACCATAGTATTCAAATCTCCAGTAAAGGAGATATTCAATCAGACATTATCATTTGCACACCACTTCTCTGTAATTATTCCTTTACCATATTTCATTTTTTTTTTCCATTTTTGAAAGGTGAAATATATGGTTGGTCAACCCAGAGCATATCCTGGCATACCAGGTTTTTGCACGCTGAAGGTGAGTATAATGACAAAAGTCCAGTGTTCAGAGTAACCACAGCTGTCTTGTATTATGTTGAACCTTGATGTTGGACAAATTTTTAATATTGAAACTAGAGGAAGTACATAGAAAGCTGTTTAAATAGTGTAAGCTATGGACTGTTGAGAGGAGTGGACTGTTTGCTTCGACATCACCTTGTAGCAGCACAATACATCTGAATGCACCTGTGACCAGAGGTAGAGTACAGGCCAAGGTCTACGTGATTTAGCTGTAGGAGTAATGTATGAGAGAAGATATATGAACCATTTCTCATTTAGCTGACTTTTTTTTTTTTTTCTGCTGGCATATCTATCCTTATTCTCTTGCTTGTTGATTCTTACCTTTGTGGTTATTAATATGTGCTATCAGTTCTTGTAGAAAATAGCAACTGCAAAATAACTCCCTGAATGTATCTGGTGAAATTTAACAGGGAACAACATTTTAGCAAGAAAATACTAAAGGCAGGTCAAAAATCATTATTAGTAAGAAATTCCTTTTCTATTCAATTCCACAGGGATTTGGAGTAGTATTTATTGTGCCACATTACATTTCTCTGTAATTTCTCTGTATTTCATCCAGTTTGAACAAAAACATCCCCAGACCCGGTGTTATTAAGATGCTAGATCATCAACCTATGTGGTGCTACGTGGGAGCATTGCCCCTGAGCAGGATGACAGCTGAACAATTCTGAGCAGACCTGAGGGAAATTCAGGTGCCCCATTTGAGAGATGTGATGTCAGAGAACCAAGACACACTCAGTAGCTACCTGGGCTATAAATGCTGTGGGTCTTGGATGCCTTCCAGCTGGGATGGGCTTGCATGGAACACAGCCCACTCATTGGCATTGTGGTACTATTTTTTCAGGCTGAAAGCAGTTGTTTTTTGACCCGCTCATGCCTGGGACAGAATGAAGGGACAAAATCGGTCCTAACATCACATAGGATCTTGCACTCTCCCGAATTAATGGTCAAGCAGGAGGGCTTCTTAGCTCTCCTAAGAACACAACAGTTTTGAGTTGTGTACAGCGTGGTAGTAACTGTGAAAAGGTTGCTACATTTTCTTCTTCAGGATGTTATTGTCCAGGAGATCATGGTACAACAAACTGATGGTGGCTTTCTGCCACTCAGGGATTCCCCTTCACCCAACCATAAGGCAAGTGCCCCTTCATGCAGGGCTTTGACAGCTACACAGTTTATGGGTCAGTTGACCCATATGAACAGATGTGGAAGAGAGTTCCACTTTGGTCAAAAATAACTCACCCCCTGAAAAAAAATTTCAATATTTTACTTCAAGTTACAGATGTAGACTAATGGCACTTCAAAAATATGCCATTAGCTACATGCACTCGAGTTTTACAGGAAAAAAACCACAAGAATATTCCCAGTTATCATAGGACTGACATTTCAGCTTTACTACATTTCCAAGCAGGGAATAAGGGATTCAGTCAAAGAGGAATTACAAAATTAAAACCTCTTGCAGTGCTTTGAAAATTGAGACAGACACAAGCCTCTAGTGAGCTTAATGAAGTATCAGACTAAAAACTGATTCAGCTTCCTAAAAGCAGTGCTTTTGTTTTCTATTTAAAGTAGGAAATCAAAGGCACGTCTTTAATATTTTATTCTGAGAGGCAGCCAAAAAAGAGTTTGCTTTCAAGCACAAATAGTGAATATGGAGATAAAGTACCACTTTTGAGAGCCTTTCATATGACTTTCTCCTCGGTTGAAACACTTGAAATATGGAAGTATAGTGTTGCCACACTCTTTCAAGAGGAAAAGGGAAGGATATAAAATTACTTTAGTGTTTTGTGATGTGATTTGGGAACAGAGCACCAGACAAATTTTCAGTTCAACTGGAGGATTAAAGAATGGGACATGGTCAGAATGAATATTTTGCTTCCTTCATCTTCTATATGTAAATACGTGAGCAGTCCTGCTTCAGCAATTAAATACTACCCATCTGGTTTACTGAACTTGTAGTGATAGCTCTTAGTAAATCTATTACAAACGTTCCAACCAAAAGAACTACAACCCAGCCTGAAATAAGAGAAATTAGAATTGAACTTGTCCTCAGTTTGTATTAGAAAGCCCAGCATTTAGACGGTTCTGGTTTCCAACAAATCCAACAAGCCCCCTCTCTGAGCTCTCTGTTTACCTTCACCCACCCTACTCTCAATTAACACCTTGTTAAAATGCACACATGCTGAGCCCTTGCTTATTGACCATTCCTTTTAGCACCTTAGTATACTTGTATTATTTCCTAAAGTTTTATATCTGAACTGCAAACCCAGCCGTGGAAAATCCTGCTTGAGAAATTATCAGAAAGCAGAAATATTGACACAAGTGAGTTTGCCATTTGCCTCCTCATTATTTGTGCTTGAGTTTCCAGTGAGATGTGGATATTAAATCAGATGTAGAGCACAACAACAAAGGGGATTCTAGTCTGTAAGCCTACATGGCTACTTGAAGGCTAACTCTTTCCACATATTAGCACCCACATTAGCTGAGACAGATTTTTTTTCCCTCTGAGGACGACAACAACAACAACAACAACAACAACAAATTCCCCAAACTCCAAAACACAGAACAAGTGATGAAAAGAAGTACTATAGACTCAGTGCAGACTGAAAGTAAATGCCCTGAATTCTCCATTGAATGCTGGTTCTGTCCAGCATAGCTGAAAATGTATGCCACTGTGTCAATGAATGCTCAGTAGAACTTGCAGAGAGTAGTGGCAGAGGTGACTGGATTGAACAAATCTAATGACTTCATTTGCAGTACTCATCCCTTCTCATCTGACAGCTGTCCTCTGCAGAGCACCACATACCAAATCACTGTTTCCACACAGACCTGCAGCTAGTGAAGATGTGCTTTTCTAATACCACAAGCAGCTAAATTTCTCATCTGCTCCATGCTGGAGCCCAACCCACCCTCTCTAGACAGCCTTGCCCATTCTTTGTGCTTAACCTTTTAAAAAGGAAACAAACAGGAGAGAAAGTCAGAGCTGGTAAATGCCTATTCCCCAGAAAACTCTTGCTGTTTATTCATTGTGACTTTTGTGGTTTCTGTCTCAAAGACTTCCCTGCACCCCCTTAAACTTTCCCAGTTCAAAACAGTCTGTATCACTGCCTGTGCTCTGCAACCTGGTCTCTTCCCCACCATATAAGAGTTCCTCTTTTGACTAGATACATTTACATGAAAAACCAGGAGGCATTCTTCTGAAGCCAGATGAATTACTCTGGTATAAAACCAGTGTGGTGTTAATCTCCTTATGTTATATATGGTAATTTAATCAACCATTTCTTAATTAAACCTCTTTATTTAAAGCTGAGTCTTCAGCTAGTTGGGAGAGGGCTAGCCTCTTATGAGTCATTAAGGGCTTTAACTCCATGCTGAGGACTGAGCAAAAATGTGCACTGATGCTATATGTACTCTGCTATGGGTGACAAACTTAAAATATCAAGAAATGGTAGGCTGCATTTGGACCCTGAATTTGGATGCAATGAAACAGTGCTGACCTTGTCATCCACTAGCCCCACCAAGTCTACTGAAGGAGATAGCACTGTAATGGATCTAGACCTTAGAAGTAGGTATCATTAAGATTCCACTGTTTCCATTTTAAATTCCTATCTAATAGCTACTTTCTTTAATTAAAATCTATATTATTTTACTAAATTGTATTTTGTTATATCCTGATCTTATGTTCTGCCTTTCAAAATGAGCTGGTTTGTAACTCAGTAGGAAAGTGCTTTTTGAGCTTTTCAAATTTGTTCACTGTTTCTCTCCTCATAAGACCCCTGAGTTTTGGGTTATCTGCTGTAAATAATTTCATGTATTCTTCACTTAGCTGGTTTTACTTTTTTCTCTGTGTATTAGTCATCTAAATGTTTCAGAAAATCATGATGCTTCTGTCAAGATTTTGCAGAGGTGAAAATCCATTTGTTCAGCCAAAAGTCATTCTCATGCCTAGATATTTCCTTTGTTCTCCTTGTATTTATTCAACTTTACTCATTAAGCTACAGAAAAATGGTAAGAATTTCTTGCAGTGAAGGAAACAAACAAGGCTGCTGCAAAGAAAACAGGATGCTTCCCTTTCAGGGACCGATCTCTAGACAGCTCTGGCTACCCCTGTAAATGCAACCTGAGCTGAACACAGGTGAAAGGTTAAGCTTCGAACATTGCTTGTCACAATCGCTTGTCACAGCCTTGTTCAGGTGTTAAAACAATATCTTACTTTGTGAGCAGACACATTAAAAATCAATCAGTGTCGCTCCTGAGGGAGCAAGTCCCTTCACAGCATGATCTGTGGCTCCACTATTCTGAAGAATTTTAACTTTGATGACTGATTTGTTTTCCTCAATTAGAAAAGAAATATCTGTCAGCCTCTGCGCTTTACTGTCAGAGAAAGCAGTTCAAAGAATTTTAAAAAGAAGCATCCTTGGCAATTACACCTACTAAAAATAAGTAGTGCTTTATAATGTCATTAATTACTATAATTACAGTGCTTTGAGCGAGGCTTGCAACAGGCAGGGAGCGTTTGAGCATTATGCATTGTGGCAAAGCACAGCCATGAGACATTCAGTTCTCACAATATATATTTTTCTCCCAGATCCCTGAGCATAAATTTCATCAACATTAATATGAATTCCAAAACCCATATCCAAGTGCAAAGGATCTCATGATGCTTTTATACTCTCGGGATCTAAACTATAATTTCAACCATTAACAAGCACCATTTAGCATTAGATTTGCTAATATCATGTTATGGTTCTGGCAATTCTATACAAGATGCATTACAAGCTCAGTGAAGACTAAATTGTTGCACTGAATAAACACTTTAAATAATGAAGCAGAAAAAACCACTGAACGTTAATTAAATATTTTTATTTCAAATTTCCTTTTAAATAAGCAAACTGAGCAAGATTTGCAAAACTCAAAACACACCATACAAGAAGAAATCAAATATATTGTTCAGAGATACCTATTGAAACAAACTCTATCTGAACAACGTACTTCCCATCATCTGAATTTTGCTAGGCTCAGGTTTTGAGCAATGTGGTTCAAACTGTCAGCTCCTGTCTGTGGGTTATTTTGCCAGTAAAAATAAAGAAGCCAGGTCTAGCTGAATCAAAACGATGACGTATTTCAAAAGACTGTTCTCATGGTAAGCCCCTGTGAAACACACCTGACAAGTCTTTGTATTCATAAACTAGGGAGAACCAGCAGCACTTTTCTTTTGGTTAGTTCCTTACTTTAAGAGAAAACAACTGTTGTGTTACTATGGGAAGTTTCCACTGTCACACTTGCATAGGCTGTGTTAATCTTCGGGTCGCCAAGTGCAACAAGCCCCAGCCACTCCATGTCTTGTAGAGACTGATATCAGCAAAAGCCCCATGTGACAGCATTTGCTCCTCCAGCAATACGTATTCTATCAGAATGGTTGAGTCAACAGTTATCAAATGATGTATATTAGCTTTGCAAGCCCAATTCATACACTGCCATGAAAACAGGTGCAACTGCAAATATTTTTCATTAGAAATGTAATTAATATGCATAAACTTGTTTGCCAAGCAATTTGCAAATGAATCAAGAATTAAATTAAATGCAGACGCTTCTTCCCTCTCCCTGCCCCTTTCCCTGTCTGGATAAATAGAATTTAGAGAGCATTTCTGGGTAAATTTTCGACATCATCTCTTTGACTTAAGCTTGTAATTGTTTCAAACTTTTTTTCTCTATCACAGTAATTCTGAGATAGTAGAAGGTTTTATTTCTAAAACTGATTTTTGCCTGCAGTTAGAATCTCCTGGTAATATGGCAGATACACTGCCATGAAATCTACTGTCTAGGATATGACTAAACAAGGACTGCTTTTCGTGGAGCTCCCATACTATTCCAAAAAGGCTACAACTATGGAGAGAGCTCAGAGTGACTCAGTTGCTTACCACAGGGAAGAGTCATAATAAATCAGGTTCCTTTTGTTGCCAATGAATTGCTAACAAGAACCTGACTTTGAAAGATACCCTATTCACAAACATATGCTAAGTAATTCTGATTAGTCAGAGTGCCTTTGTTCACTGTCGTGCGTTTGGTCATCCAAGCCACACATTACAGCTCCTGGTCCTTGCCTGAAGGACTGAATTCCTTTAAAAGCACAGTGACAGAGAGCAACTAATGAACAGCCAGGGCTGGTTCAAGGTTTTATGATCCTATGGGCAAGATGGGGCCAGGACTATGGTGCTCTGGTCACAGAAAGGGCACAAAAGGGAGAGGGGATAGAACTAGGAAGAAAAGAGGGATGGAAGGATGCTGATAAGACATACTTACTGGGATAGCTAAGGAAGAAAATGGGTGGAATAGGATCAGCAACAACTAGTTCTGGAAGAAGCCCCTTCCTTAGGATTAGTTGCCATCCCACAAATCCTGATCTTGGCTTTCCAGTGCTATGTATTAGGTAAAGCAGGTGGTGTGGCTGTGACCGTATCCTGCCCCAAGCAGAAACCTGTCTTACCCAACCTAGTGCCACTCTCCAAAACTATTCTTCCATTAATAGTATTTGAATAAATAATATACGTGCTAACTTCCCCCATGTTTTTGCTATTCAGACACTCTGCCAGCAGTTGCCATCAGTCATGAATAATGGGAACCCACACATTAATTCATACCAAATGTGATTGTTGGTTTGGGTTTTTTTAAAAAGACTTAAAAGTGGTTCCTTACCACTATTTTTATACTACCAGAATGATTCATCTGTTTTCCATGATCTATTAAAACTTCAGTTCTGGACACACACTTGAAAGGGGTGAAAAACTATTCCAGAAAGAATTACCTCTGGACTAAGAACAAGACTTTACCACTAACCAGCCCTTGCAAGGCTTCAGCTTGGTTACCCAGCACAGACATCTGTAACTCCGGGAGACAAAAAGTTGCATTTTCCTGTACTTGTCTCTCAGGTCCTTCAGTTTTTTCCTGAATATGTATAAATATGCCCACCACAAGAAACACAGCTTGATAATCTTTCCTTCTTCCTCCTACTACATCATGAATTAAAAAATAAATATTTTGAAAGGGAAGTTTAGAGACCACTCTTTTGCTGCCACATCACAGCACCAACTTTTTTTCCCCCCAGTTTAGTTTACTTTGACCATGTGTCTCAAACTTTGGTTATAAATTGGCAGTTTCTATTGCTCCTCAGCATAAAATGATGGTAGGTGGTCAATGAAAGTGAAGATGAAAGAGTCCAAGCTTAACCATTTTTATTAACTAGTAAGTGAGATATTTGCACAAAGCCTCACAGTTCTGTATCCAAATGGATTTTTGTAGAGCATGAAATTGCATAAAAGTAGCTTTCAAAATTGTATGAAATTATTTTTTTAGCTGAAATATAAAATCCATGGATTTTGATGATTTGGAAATAATTGTGTGGACCTTAATTCCTTCATTTCTGTGAAAATCAGTATATTGTCCTTCTGGCATTCTGTTGAATGGAACTAATTTTAGATGAAGGATTGAAGCATGAACAGTATTGAAAAACAGTTGTCTCATATAGGAGAAACATAAACTGATTTTTTTCTCTCTGTCATCATCAGTGACAGTCAAATTTGCCAGCACTTTAATTTAAAGTTCACCTCTGAACTACTCAGGGAGTGAACAAATCATATTATCTGTCTATATCAGTTCACCAAAAGGTTGAAAAATTCATTATTTGATGCTCTGCCTTCTCCATTAATTAGTTAATGTTTGTAAAATTCTTTGAAAATGAAAGGAGCTACGTAAGCAACACCTTTATCTTTGCACACTTCAGGACAGATAAAGAATAAACCAATGAAAGTCGGCAGTAAGAAGAAAATGGACAAAATTTAAATGAGGTGTATTCTGCAGGGATTGGGAAGGTGACCAGGTGGCACAGGGAAGTTCAGATAGGACTAAATCATTACACTGTGATTCTGAGATTTGTTGAATGCCCAGCATAGAAATAAATTGGTGATCTTAATCCATACCCTAAAGGAAAAGGCTCTCCTTCATATCAAGTCATCATCTTTTAATAGGCTTTCTCTACAACTGAGAAAAAAGCACCTCTGCAAAGTGTGCAGGGGACAGTACATTGAAGTACCTTCTCCCCCTTCCTGATTCAATGCTGTGATAGAGGTTTTCTATTTCTAGGGCCATGTGATTAGCTCTTTATAATACCAATGACAATAAAAAAATAAAAGAAAAAAGTCTCTTTTTCTCACTTTCCAAACAGGAAGTGAATATGTTTCTTAAATTCTATAAAGAAAGAGCATTATGAGACTTTGAGATAATCTACAGTGACAGAAAAATCAGTGAGGCCATAATATAAGTGGAAAAGATGCAGAATTATTTTGTCCTCTGTAGTTTGTACATCTATTTTTGTCCTCGCCAACCACTGTTTATTAAATCTTTAAAAACAGCTACAATAACTTATGCTATACTGAGCACATTTTCTGATAAGATCAGAATCACAAAATATTAAAACAAGGTGGGTAGGAAGAAATCAGGGCCTTACCAGAAAGAGGGTGTAGTTGGAAGTTAACCAGAAACAGAAATAGGGAATCAAATGGGAGTGCATGAGAGAACTTGAGTGGGGTCTGAGCTTTGGCACAAATAATGGTGGGAACTATGACCATTGCTCACATTTATTTTCTATCCCTACCACACTTACTATCCTCATGCCTTATTCTTTTTTTTTCCTGCTCAACACCTGATAGTGTTTCTAAGCAAAAATGACGTCCAATTTTAAGCACCAGTGCATAGCTTTCTTGTTCCTTTTTTGAGTAATGCTCTGTGACTCTGGGTCCACTGGAAGCTGCAGTGGGTAGCAGAGCCAGTCTTGACTGTAATTAGGGCCTTAGAAAAAAAGACAATGTGGAATATTTATCAAAACAGTTTAAGACATAAGACTGTACTTTAAATACCTAATTCTGCCCTTTTATGCAGGCAAAGAGAAATGCATGTGGAGCCTGTTTCCTTGTTAGGGAACTTACAGAGCTGGATTTGTTTTACCTGGGCACTTAACAGAATTATTTAATTTATGGCCCCATGCACCCTAGACTTCCTCTAGTCAATGGACAGGGATGTGCAACTCCCAAGGCTGACCCCATTGTCCATACAAATGTCTCCTGGTAATAAGGTTTTCAGTATAGGAATGTCAGTTATGAAATGGAGGGCAGGTAGGATGAATCCAGCACCTGTGACAAGGATGGAGCATCATTGTGTCATCAGAGAACCACGGCTTCACCTCTCCCCTCTGTCTCTGGGAAAAAGAGTTGACTGCACTGCTATGGGACACTCCCACAGCCATCTGCACTCAGACAGGCTCCCCTAATTAGGGAGTCCCCACTAGGAACCAGCCCTGGCCATCTATCTCACACAGCCTGAAAAAACGAGCAAGACAAGCACTAAAAAGCCACAAACTTCACACCGTAAGAGCAAGTCCATAGTCACTGTGGGACATTCAGGCCCCTCCTTGCACTTGAGCCATTCTGGCAGGACCAGTTTACCTTCTTCTTGGTTGTCACTCATTGTCATCAGCTACACATTGGGCTGGATTTTTTCTAAATTATGGCCCAAAGATTGTCAAGACTGCTCAGGTGAAGTTTAAGCTTAAGCATAGAAGGTAGCAATGAAATTTAACTGAATAATCCAGGTTTTAGATTGCTATTTTCCCTTTAAAATATAACATTACCCAGATTTACTGGTTTTCAGAAGCTGAGAGAGAGAAGTTTCAATATTTTGTTGTAGCTCTTTGTGGGTTTCTTCCATGACTTTTAAAATAGTTAAAGACAAGGGGTTAATAAGGTATTTTAGGAATCAGACATGCTGCCAGCAGTTTGCTTGTAGTTAGTGGTTTGTGGCTTAATCCAGCTTTACTGTTTTCCTTCCAGCCCTTGTGAGGCTGAGTTCATTGCTTAGTAATTTACTTTTTAACAGCCTTTAATTGTAATTTAATATCTAAAACTCTATTTACACATAACTGCTGAGCTGCTGCTAACCACCACCTCTTTTTGATTAACACAGTTCAGTCTTTAAGATTGGTAATTTTGCATTTAGCAAGAGGGACGGTAAGAAAGAAATGCTCAAAACTAGAACTACAACCCCTTAATTTTATTACCTTTTTTTGTTTGTTTGTTTGTTTTGGGGTTTTGTTTTTTATTGTTGTTGTTCTGCTTTTATGTCATTTCGCCTCTAGACTTTTGTTCCCTTCTGTGGTTACTTTAGTACCTTATTGCTATAGCTTATGTAGACACCATACTTGGAACTCTCCCTGTTTTCACAATCTCCTTCCATAAAATACACTACCACTCCCCTCCTGAAAACAAAATCTTAAGAGGGGAATAAATGTTTATGATGAAATCCCAAGGGCAATGCTGTCATTGATTTTAGTAGGTCTAGTGTTGTCTTTACGGTCTGATCATACAAGCTTTAGGAAGAGGTTTGATGATTGTTTTCTTCCTGATAATTTTTGCAAAAACTCTCTAGAAAAACTCCACTGGTTCTTCTACTCTCAACGCACACATGTGCTCTGTTCAAAGACCATTGCTCGTTAATCATGAATTTTGGAGACCTGAGTTTAGAAAAGGTGCTGGAAAATGTCTTTCTTGCATTTCATCTTTTCAGGGATTTACATCCTTCTGATACTTTGCTCAGGATTCTGTGTTTCTCAGTACATTAGTAGGCAAAAAAAGCAAGGGATTATAAGCAATATTTCTGCCAAAGTTTCTCATGAAGTGTGTAAAATACAGACTCTTTCAAAATACATCAGTCTTTTATATAGGAAAAGTATATCAAAAGAGGGTGTCAAAGCTATTGTTAGAGAACTTGGATGATCTGAGGGGTTTTTATTCTGCATTTGTATATTCCTAAGTGTTCAACCACCAGTTCTGCCTCTTTTTGACCCGAAGGTGGAACAACAAATATTTTCTAATCATTCCAAAAAAGCTAAGGAAGAGCCTGATCAGCCAAACTCTGAACATATTTAACTAATATGACTATTGAATGGTTATATTTAGGTATATAGATAATGCTATTTGCACAGTATTTTTAAAAACTTATTGTGGTAGCAGTGGTCAGGAGACATAGCAATTAGAGACTGACCTGTCTGCCCTGCTAAAAGATACACACTTTCCATCCTGTAGTCAGAGAAAGAATGTTTCAGTTTGAAGCCAAAGCCAAGACAGAATCTTGGAATGATCAAAACTACTGTGGCCAGTGAAGATTTGGTAGTTTAATATGATATTTTGTCTGATTTCCAGGAAGTTGTTCTGGAAGGGTTTGCCAGTATTCTTGGCACAAAACACAGAAAGGTTCACCCTTAGATTCCATATCATTTACATTGTCAAGAGAAGACGACAGAGGAAACACTCCATTCTTAAAAAGGAACAAAATTATTAGTAAGCTCGTGAAAGAGACAGGCATGAGTGATAAGAGAAGAGAAAACCACTTTTCAGAGATAACCTAATACTTTAAAAAGCAGCTGCAGTCAATTTGTTTTGCTCTTTCCCCAGTGATCTAATATACAGATGTAAGCCAAAATTGGGACAAGAAACAGCAGGAACAGTTGCACAGGCACTACACTGTAGTAAAAAGAAACAGATTTTAATGCAAAGACAGATATATTAAGGGATAGATTCATGTTTATTAGAAGGATATCAGAACTACAGAAATGAAACCTAGGTTCCCTTTAAAAGCACTGGATGATTTTATTTTATGCAATTTGTGTTCTGTACATTCAGCTCAAATCTATGCTTTTGCAGGAAGTCACTGTGAAATTACATAGTATCACCAATATGAAGTACTAGACAACAACGTCAAGGTTGAAAGTCAAATGCTCAGCAGCTGTAAAAAGCCAAAATAAGGGTTACAAGGTCAGTCTCAGTTGGATTCATTTCTATGTATATGCTCATTTTGAAAAGGAGACTGAACAAATTTCCTCCCCTAATCTTATTCTTGGAAGTGGCTAAACTGTTGTTGCTGAAAATTTCAACTCAGTAACTCCAGCTGAGGTATATGCTTAACATGACAAGTGTCAATCTACAATACGATTACATTTTAGCAAAGTTATAGGCAATTAGGGAAATTAAAGTTATTATTATAATAAAAGGAAGTACTGAGCAATCTCAGCTACAATCTTACCTACTAGTCCTACATATGATACAGTTCATTTCTTTAATGTGTACTTCTCACTGCTGTTGCAAGGATTAAGAGCACTTTATGTGAACCAAAGTGTAACCAGCTGTCACCAGATAATGTTTTCTTCATTCCCTGCCTTCAGCAATAACTGAGCTCAATTTAAAAAGAAAAAAAAAAAAAGAGTGGTTGAAAGAAAACTCAGATGTAATTATTTCCATAGGCTGCTCTTGTTTCTGTTTTTGAGAAATGGTATTTGACTATTGTCAAATGATACACTGTATTACAATATGCTCAATTTATCTAGAGCCTGCTGATATAGAAACAAGTATAAAAGAAAGATAAGAGAGGAAGAGGGAACAGAAGTGTCAGTCCCAGTTCACCATCCTGCCTCCCTGCTCCTTCTTCCATCTCACTAATTTCCTTTGCCTGTCATCTGGATGATGGGTATGCTGCTCAGTCTCTACCTCTGCTTAAGTCTTGGCTTCCTTGAGCCAAAATATCTTTGCTAAACAAAAGCATCTAACTATTAAAAAAAAAAAAAAAAACAATCTGATGCTAAGTTGTCCCTGCTGGAATGCTAAACAAATATGTTTCATAGATAAGCAGGAGACCAGGGAAATTCATTTATTTTATCTTCAGCTGACAGTTCTATGCTTGCTACATAAGTAGCAATTATTTATCCCCCTTTTTTCCCTTCTCACGTGACTTCCTAGATGAAGGTCAGCCTTAGTTGTTGTCAATATTTGCCCTGTACCTTATTTAGAATGCTTTCCCCATGTCATAGTTTTACATGGGCTTCTTTCCTACATAAGTTTAAAGGCATTTTAAAACTGCAAAGGGAGCAAAGAAAAAGGATCCTGATGTTGTTTTTTACACTTTGAGGATCCATATTATACCCTGTCATCTTGCTTTATTTTATTTTATTTTTTAATCTTCCCTTTTTAATTTCTTCCTCCTACACCTGTCTGAATAAACTGTTGTTCCTGGAACACCAAGAACAGTCTTCATGCACTCTGCTACATTGTAAGCCTATGGATTAGAGAGAGAGATTGTCAGAGTGTCCTCACCAAGGCACATCCCTTCCTCGTTGTCATGCACCACATGTTGAATCACAACTACAGTCTCTTTCTACAGTACATAACGAGGCCGTGCATGAAAACACTAGTTCTTCTTTGTACAGGACTCACTCTGCCCTAAAAAGTGGATCAAAATCAGCCACAATCCCCTACAAAAGGACCAAGGATTTATCCAGCGAGTCTCCTCTGAAAGCAAAGGCTCTAGAGACTGAATCCACTGTTCCAACCTGTGAAACTCTGGAACTCAAGAAGTATGACTTTTTGACATTTGTAGCACCTTACCAGTCAATGGTGACACCACACAGGTGTTACTACAAAGAAATTTGTAAGTCTTCTTGCTGATAATGCATAAGAAAAACCAAGAGCTCAGCTCACTTTTTCTCTCCTCTTTCCTCTTTGGAGGACTCCTCTAATAGTAAAAAATTATTTTAATTATACACATGGAAAGAACTGCCAGTTTTACCTAACGCCTCATTTCATAATTTTCTGACTTTTGCACAATTTAGTCATAATTTTAATATAACTGCAGTGTCTGTTAGTGAAGGGGAAAACATTGCATTAAAATTACAGGTTAGATGGCTGAGGAGTAGTGTGCAATTCAGATTGTGGCCTTAGTATCCATTATCTGATTATTTCCTTGCCAGCACACATACACACAAGAACAATTGGTAGTTTAATTAAATAATCATATCCATGCAATCTGTTTAAAATACAATAACCTAATAATAACATCCACACTAAATTTTACGCTGTAAGTGCATTACTTCTGGAAGATTCTGCAGAAGAAATTAAATTGTAATCAAGTAATTATCTAATGAGGTGCTACACAATACATTTTTCTTAGCAGTAAATTGAGAAACAGAATTAAAACAGATAAAATGAACTTTCTCCAACTTGATAAAAAGTTTCAACTCTGCAATATCAGAATAATGGCAATGCCTAGTCACTCTTTCAGACTCAAAACATTTTATGTAAGAGCCATAATGTCCTTACCCATTCATCTGAACTTCTCTGAAAATTATATGAACACTAAGTCAGCCTCAAAATACCTGTCTGAAAATACCACTAATACATTAGGGTAAATAAGGGGAAACTGAGTCACAATTTGCCTAAATTCTTCAATTTCTGAAGAGCTTTCAGTAATATATGGAGAAAATCAATATTCTGACTTTACATTCGTATTTCATGTATTTGCATCTTCATGTCCCAACACAATTCTGCATATTTATCCCTTAGAATGAATTTTTAAAAATACTCATATGCATCACTAAAAATGCAAAAATGTAATTTCACAGTGTGCTGTGACTGTGATGTCAGGACTGGAGTCTCAGTGAGAGCACTGGACATGACCATGTACTGTAGACCACACCACATACCTCTACTGGTACCTTGCTCCCACAATACGGACACATCCATCCAGCTGTAAAGTAGTGAACTGCATTACTGTGCTGGTTTTAGTTGGGGTAGAGTTAGGTTTCTTCACAGTGGCTGGTAGGGGGCTGTGTTTTGGATCTGCACTGAACACAGTGATGATAATATAGAGATATTTTTGTTACTGTAGAGCAGGGCTTGCACAGAGCCAAGGTCTTTTCTGCTTTTCAGACAATCATGCTGGCGAGAAGACAGGCGGTGCATGGGAGGCTGGGAGGGGACACAGCCAGGGCAGGTGACCCAAACTGACCAGAGGAATATTCCATCCCATGTGACATCATGTTCAGTACAAAAACTGGGGGGAAGAAGGAGGAAGGGAGTGACTTTTGGAGTGATGGTGCTTGTCTTCCCAAGTAATCACTAAGTGTGAAGGGGCACTGCTCTCCTAGAGATGGCTGAACACCCGCCTGTCCATGGGAGGCAGTGAATTAATTCCTTGTTTTGCTTTGTTTGCATGTGCGCCATTTGCTTTTCCTATAAAGCTGTCTTTATCTCAGCCCATAAGTTTTCTGGTTTTTACCCTTCCAGTTGCCAGCTCGATCCCACTGGTGGGGCAGTGACCGAGTGAGTGACTGTGTGGGGCTTGGATGCTGCCTGGAGTTAAACCACGACAACTACATAAAATGTACTTTACTGGTATTTTTGATAAAGTCCTCGATGAGACTCCTGATTACTTCACTTATTTTATTCTAGAAAAATCACTATTCTGAAATATTTTTTTCAAAGTCCTTCCTGAAATTCTCCACATCAGCCACAATTGCAGACTGTTCAGCTCGGTGGAACCTGGCTCAAGGTGCTGACACTCACTTGCTGGCCCAAACTGTTAGCAAGAGTCTCCTCCTCAGGTTGCCTAGAGATCTGCTGCAATTCATGTCCACTAGTAAACACTGGCATGAAAAAAATTGGAATAAAGCTATGAAGTCAGGATGATCCAGAATAGTGCAACTGGTCAAATTTTGTCAGTGGTCTGAAGATTAACCACTCTAATTTCTGTAAGGAAATCTAACCCTTGAAGAATACTTTTCATTAGACCTTTAAGATGAGTATTTCAAGAGAGAGACTAGTAGAG
Organism: Myiozetetes cayanensis; assembly: GCF_022539395.1. Taxonomy (NCBI): domain Eukaryota; kingdom Metazoa; phylum Chordata; class Aves; order Passeriformes; family Tyrannidae; genus Myiozetetes; species Myiozetetes cayanensis. The sequence continues at coordinate 17,670,052 of NW_026087742.1, forward strand.
AATAAATGCCAAGTCCATGTAGAATATTTCACCCATGAAGGGTGAGTATTATGTTTCTCCCATGAGTATAAAAGCTCCATAAGTCATGACTGCAAAGGCATGAATGAATTATGAAGGTCTTTTGCTTCAGTGAAAGGAGCAGGATCAGCATTTGTATGTAAGACATTCTATTTATTCTATCTATTTCTTGATCTGTTAATTTAAAATTGTTTAAAACTGCCAGTTCTAGTAGTAAAGAAATTATCATAGACAAAACCAGATCAAATGCATTAGGAACACATAATATGGGTTTCTACAGGTGATCATAAATAATACTGATTTCTGCAAATGGTTCTCAATTCCATATTTCAAAGAATGGCAGGTGTTCATAAGACTATCTTGTTTCATTCACTGCTGCTCTTCTGCACAAAATGATACAGGAGACCTCAGAAAATAAATAAATAAATGTGAGAATGCATCATGAAAGATCATCAGAATTGAAGATTGCAGAAAAACTGCTTTTGCCTTCAGAAAGTCTATTTCATCATTAGTTCCTATACTGAATCAGGTAGAAAGTGCAAATAACAATGCGTTTGAGAGAATAAAATCTTTTGAACTGTGTCAACTGGAAGAAAAACACTGTAAAGTTACATTTAGGGCTAGATCCTCAATGCTTTCCATGATAGTGCAGGCTCCCATGGGCCTCATGGCAGCTGTAGTTAAAAATTCCTTATACCCTTCCCTTCTCCACTCCCTTTTCCAGAGTCCCCTTGCAGTCTGTCAAGGATCTAGGCAGATGCCAGCACACCTTGGTTTTCCCTGTACCTCACTGATCTACCATCTGGAGTGATGGGATTCTGTTGAACTACTTCTTTCCATTCTTCTAACTGAAAATCCTGAAGTTCATCTTTTCCCCCAGAAAACTTTCTAGTAGGCATATTTTTCATCTTCAGACTTTCTACCAGAGTCTAACCAGACATAAGAGGAAAGATACATCAATGTTATGAGCCAAGATGATGAAAGAAGAGCAGGGGAAGTGAAGACCACACCATTATAAGGCTAATAAAGAAGCCCCTGAAAAGTTTTAAAAATAGAAAAATGGTTTTGCTGCATCTATGCTTCAATGTTTCATCAAACCTTACCAAATAAATTTCAGTGAGACACAAGAAAGAACACTTTTGCCTCCAACATTTTTAAAATTTTCATACTAGCTCTGGTTGACATATCCCTTTCAGAATAATTTTAAAGTTGTTGGGATTTTACATTATGTTGAAATGCAGCCATAGCAAGCTCTTTTCTTCTCTTCTTACTCTCCAGATGACCTGAGCTCAGGCCAGCTCAATGCTTTTAATGTTTCTAGGCCACCCATCTAACCCTTCCCGCCCAGTCAACAAATTAAAGTACCTGTTTAACAGGAGAAGGAAGTGTCACTACTGCATAAAAATATTATTCCCTGTATAAAATGGCAGTCATTGTCCACTTCCAGCTGAGCATATGCCATGTGAGAAGAAAGTATTGTTCTGCCTTCCCATCTATCCAGATGATAGACTCTAGTCCCTGAAGTAAGATGAAAATAAATAATCTTTTGCAGAGAACTCTCACAGCTGATGCTCTAGAAACATTGTGCTGACAAGATGACACAAGAACATAGATATTAATTACCTTATTATTTGATTTTCTTCATCCTCAAAGTCTTCCCACTCAAATTGAAACCTTACTGAACTCAAATCCTAGGTATCAGGCTTGCTTATTAGCTTTGAATAAGTGTGAATCCCTCTTTATATGAGACAGGCCTGACTTGGAAGTCACTTGAGAATAGCAATAGACTTGTAGCCATCTGACGCTGTTTTTTTTGTTTGGTTTGGTTTGGGGTTTTGGGGGGTTGGTTTCGGGGGTTTGTTTGTTTACTTTTTCTTTTCAATCCTCCAAAAAAAAGGTATTTTTATTGTCTGGTATTTCTTTGTTCACCTTCAGTCAGAGGGCTTCAAAATATTGTATGGTTCAGTGCACCCCCAAAATGCCTGAAACACCAAACAGCTCCAGAGAGAAGTTCAATATAATGAAAAGTAAAGGCAACACACACTTCTGTAAACATGAGCTTTTCAGATACCTGTCAATTTTGGGATCAATTAAGTGGTTTAAGGAGAAGAATCTATTTGTACAGCCACATTTGATGCCTGTATCTCTTGTGCAGAATTGACTCTACTCCATCATACAGAGACAGAACACTGAAAGCAATGATCATTTACCAAGTTGGATGGCTCTGTATCCTTCCTCTTCCTCAGAAGCAGTTTCCAGGTCACAGTGTTTTTAACTAAAAGGAGGTAGCTTTCCTTGGTTATTTGGTTTCTTTTTCTGCTGGGACTTCAAGGAAGCAAAAAGAACAAGTGAAAATGTTTTCTAAAAGTTCAGAACTGCTCTGGTTCTATACGCATTGTCAGTAACTGCAATAATCCCTCCTGAACCTCATCCTACAGCCTGTCAAAGCATGCAAACATACTAACAAAATAACACAGGTAATCCAGATTTCAGATAGAGAATGTTGTGCATACATGTATTTATGAATCCCCAAAGGCTCATCTAGAAGAATGGTTATTGACAGAGATGGGAAAATCTTATTTCAAAAACTCTACTTTGGGAGTCCATTACTATGAAAAATCACTGGGACATTCCTGCCATGCGCCATGTTATGGCAGAAAGAATTGCTCTAACAAAGCTAAATCTGTACTGATTCTGCTGGTGTATGCTGAAGGCTTACAGCCCAAAGATGCCCTGATCCAGCTGCTGGTGTGTTCTTCATTGTGCCTGTGGGCTCTGGGAAGCTGTGAATCAATGAAGAAGAGCAGATTTGGCTGATGCCTTTCCTTTTTCCAGGGTAGCCTCCATTGAAAGGAAGGAGAAGAGGACTAGTCTGACAGTGCAGTGCCACTTCAGCAATCAGTGATAATATAGTAAATTCTCTCCTTGTCACATGACATTTTCAGATAACTCTAAAGTCTGTTTTAAGGATACAAGCCATATGAAGAGATATTTTAAAGGTAAGGAGTGCTTAAGCTCTGAGATCTTTTTGGTCCACTGTGATAAGATGATCTCTAGTTCCTGTTTCACACTTTGCTTGCCTTATACATTGGACCACTTAAGGGTAAAAAGACATCTAAGTACATTTTCTCTGCTCTTTTTTTTTTTTTTTTTTTTTTTAAATCATCTGTGTAGTTGCTCCTAAATTCTGAAATGGGCTGTAGGGACACAGTCCTGCGACTACAACCGTAGCACCACTGAGAGTTGCAAACTCACATCCTAACAAAATATTCAGAGACTCTGCTTGTGTTGTTCTCCCTGCTGTGCTATGGCTTGCATGCCTCTTCCTGGAGAGGAAGGGAGCTTAACACCTTTCAGGATCCTGACACATACAACTACAACAGGAATGCTAAATATTTGCAAACCTTACTCTTGTGTTTGCTGTTAAACAAGAGGCACCACACAAAGTGTTACAAGTCCGTTGCAGAGACTCAGAAATCCCTGGGGATTTTAAAGCAATTTCTAAGGTTGCTCCATGCTTCTCCTCCTTGCTGTCTCAGGTTGAAAAGTCAGATGCCTGGCAGGAATGACCATGATGGCAGGGAGAGATCCTGCTCTCTGATCCTGTTTATTGCAGTTGACTGATGAGGTTCTTGGATTTTTTTGTTGCTTTCTGAGAGTTTCCACTGAGTGCTCTTTCCAAGATGCTACCAGATTGAAAAATTTTACACTGAACACAGATGGGCATGTTGTATTTTTAGCAGAAAATTAATTAATTAATATGGTTTATGTAAATTTAGAAGCTGTTTAGAAGGCTTCATTCTCAATGCAATATTCAATATTTGCTTAATATCTTGTCAGACAGTAATTATATCCCCAGATACTTATGCTCAACTGTAGCAAAATGATTCTTACCATTAATTCTGTCAGAAACAGGGTAAGATTAACTGTACTATGCCTGGCATGGATTATTTAGCAGTGCACAGGCTATTAGTATGAAAATACATGCATCTTCTGAAAAATGTGTGGAGTAAAAAGGATTGTAATTCCATTAAGCATAACAAGATGAAACTATTTTAAAAAAGGAAAATAAAAAAGGAGGAAACAAGGCCTTTAACTAAAGACTAATAAAAATTAAAATCATAGATAGCATTTTTGGATTTTTAGAGACAAACTAAACATTTTTAAAAAGCTATTTGACTGCTACTCAGATGCTGTAGGATATCTTTGATCTGGTCCATAACTCTTCCAGTAACATTCTTCAACACCTGTAACAGGCCTTAATTATACTAACTGGTACCAAATCAGATGCATATTCCGTGTCAGGAACAGCCCAGAGGTACATCTGGTTTACTACTAAAGGTTCAAAATCCTCTAAATATTTTGTATCCAAGCTTGTGCTATTGAGAATGCTCTGGAGTCAAAAGTCACTTTAATTCTACAGTTGATTCATGATTCCTATGCTGTTCTTTATTGTGGAAACATCAAAATCCTGCCTGTTGAACACTCTTCATTCAGGAACATTTCCTAATCAGAAAAAAGCATGTACCAAAATCCCAAGTTGTTTGTTTGGTTTTCTACAGATATAGCCCAAACAAAGCAAACAATTTAAAAGCCTTTATGAAGATATTTTGCCAGTTCAAAATACCGACTTCTTTCTTACTTTTTTTGCTTTATAGAAGTCCATTAAAACTATTATAATTGACCAGGATAGGTTTTGTGCAGCTGCACAGCTCACGTGCAATTACATACTTTACCCAGCATCTCTTCCCAACTCACTGGCATGAGAATTAATTCCATCACAAACTTCTCTGGGACATCATAAAAACAATATAGCTGGTCTCCAAACCAGCATGTCCATTCATGTTTACAACTGCCAAAAACTGAACTGTAGATTTAATCCACACAGCAAAATGGGATAGGCACAGACCAGGGAACTGAGATGTCCCAGTATACTTCTGACACTCCTATTACAATTTTTGTACAAGTCTACTTCACTCTTTTCATTCATTCATGCCTATAATAATTAAAAATCCAACTGCTGAGTTTGTCTTATGCCAGTGCTTACAACTCCCTAGTGCCATTCCTCTAGATCACCAGGCAAATGCATCTTGTCCTTGCCTGTGTAATCGATCATTTTGTTTTGACTCATTTGTCTCTGCCTTTCCCTTGAAAGACAATGTCCTTCCAACTGGACTCCCATGCAACGTGTTTTCCAGTAACAAATTCTTCCAACCTCAAAAAGGTAGTTAAATACTGCTCCCCCATAAGTATCTCTCAGCTTCAACGGTCTGATTTTGGTTTCCATGAACCCTGTGGCAAAACTTTTAGTTTTCCATGGAAGAAAGACCTTTTTGTGCTTTAGTGACATGATGGATCAGATACCACTATCTGCAGCTGCCTCCAGAAGAGCCAATGCAGCTGTGAGGTGCAATGTGGTGGTGTGCTGAAACAAAAGCCATAAGCGTTACAGGCACCTTTGCCTTGCAGCCCTAACTCTCAGGGGAGGCACTTAGCTCAGGTGCAGCATCAAGTGGAGGCACAAACCCATCAGGGGAGGTCTGGTCCCACTTTTGGAGCCAGCTTTTAGGGTATTACCTCAAGGGTCTCTGCAGAGTGTCCCATTTATTGTCCTTATATATACCTTAGTGTACAGCATGCCAGAAATCAAACTGGTTTCCAACCTTGGAGACTTTAACACTTATTCTGATTCTTTCAAGAGATGAAGGATGATTCACTTCACCACCTTATTTTTCAAAGTACATGTACTTTCTCCTGCAAAAATTATCATCAGCATTAAAACACAAAATGTTTGAAAAAAATTACATTAAAAGTTATTGTTAAACTGTAAAACTATGCTCCTTGAATATCACCTTGATCAGATAGTTGTGCAGGACTAGAAAGGCTAAGAATGAATGAATCATATCTTGTTCTTAGCTCTGCATTAGTAATTTGATGCCTCCATATAGCACCTCACCTGCATATTAAAGACATAAAGGGATTTCTAGTTTCTGCAGCTTGCCTCAGGAGAGAGAAGTGGTGTAGAAGTAGCACTTGAAGAAAAGAGGAATTTACCTGAACAAAAGAAGGGGTTTGCCTTCTCTAAACAGGACTTGGAGGGGGTAGGACCTAATGTTTCAATTTGATGATGAGCTAAATAAAATCAAATGGAGAAGGAGAATTGGCAGTCACTGCCTCAGTTCATAAACATTCTTAATATACTAATTCCCTTTCAGCTTTTCTTTGTCCCCAACTGTCCTTTATTTCTTTGGAAGAGAGTCTTTCCATTGCAAAATCAGTCAGAGTCTCTCATTTCTGCATGTTTAACGTAGGATGACTCCTCACTCAAACATTTTTTCTGATTTTGATTCAAAACAAGGTCCTACACACAACAATGCCAGTTCCTTTGGTAGTCATTAGCAAATCACATCCCTAACAGTGATTAGGTTTGGGCACATGAAAAAGCATCAGTGTAAAACCTGTTCCTACTCCATGCAATTTATCTTGCAAAACCAATGAATGGAATGTTGCTCTGATTGCAAATCCAGAACGATTTTGCTGAATTTAGCAAACATGGGGTATGTGAGTAAGAGACTAAATGTGCTCTTGGAGGGATGGCACACAGAGCAGGTGCATGGAGACCAGGGTGTTTGAAGTCAGAATGCAATCTGCTTGCAAATGTGACCCTATGGATGAGGGGCTCCAAAACAGCTCTCTAATGTCTGGGAGGAGGTAAAAGTAGAAATGCTATCTGAAAAAGCAGAACTGACAGATATAGAAGAAAAGTGATTAGCGGCTCTGAAAGTTGACAGTACTGACCATAAATGCTCTGCTTCTTCCCTGACATAGTGCCTTTGTGGTGAGCTACTCATTTAATTTCTGAACACACTGAAGAACTTTATAGAGATTAAAACATGCAGAATGGCTCAAATGCAAAGCTAAATTTGAATTTTTGTTTCAAATTACTCATTGAAAGCCAGAAGTAGCATTTCTTGCTTCCGTTTTAATGAGCTAGTCGACAATTTTTCCACCCCATTTAGGTTTTAACATTTCTTTTCTACAAGTAGTTATTCTAGGTGATGTGGTACAAGGAAGGAAGAGTCCCATTCATCCATATATTCCTGGTGGAACTGCCTCTCTAATGTTTTAGATCTGTTCAGAAACCTTAAAAAGAAACTTTCACCAAAAAAAAAAAAAAAAAGGAGTGTCAAACTCCATCCACTTCTGCAAATACACACATAAAAATTTGTATGTTTCTGGACACCAAATCAGAAGCATCATTTCTGTCACCCTCAACATTGTCCAATAACAACAAACAGGACATGAGGACTGACAGATGTTTCTGAGTAAGATATTCCCCTTGTCAGGATTTATCTTTTCTGCTAAGTTGCAGATGAAAAATGAGCTAATATTATGTCGAGATTAAATTGTGGTTTACTAAATTTAAAAAGACAGAATTGCCCCAGACATGCATAGATCTAAGCTGTATGGTATTTTAATACTCTACTGAACAATTACATGAGGAGCTTCATTGAATTCAGTGGGATTACTCATTTGAGTAAGGACTCAGCTAGCACAGTAGGAGGTTAAAAATCTAGTTCCTAATTTGTAAGGCTGTAGATTGGAGTATGACACAGTTAATATACTGTAGCCTGAAGTTCTGGTGATTAAAAAGACACACACTTAAGCAGAAATAATCAGAAGGAGAACTCTTAATTAGAAATTTGTATGACTATCGGTAAATCTCTTTGAGATCCTTTGTCAATGACAAGTACTATATAAATGCAAATTTCTTTCATGGTATTAATATTTTTTAATCCATTTAATTGAAAAAAGAACCCAAGATTTTTATTATATTTTGGTTAATGAAACACTACATATGGTGGACCAAATACATCCTTTTTGAAACCTTTTGAAACTAAGAGTTACAGCACAAATGAATCTTACCCTAATATCTTGAGGACACTAGGTTTGCTACACTAGATTACCTACAAATTCCTCATGAGGGCAATCAGAGTGCCTGTCTCCTCTCTCTGGTGTCTGGCAATAGGATATGAGGGAATGGCTCAGAGTTGCATGAAGGGAAGTTCAGATGGGATATTAGGAAAAAGTTCTTCACTGAGAAGAGTGTTTAAGCACTGTAACAAGCTTTGCAGGGAAGTGGTGAAGGCCCCAAGCCTATTATCATTCAAAAAGTGTTTGTACAATGCTCCTATACAAAAGGTTTAGTTTTTCGGTTGCCCTGTATGGAGACAGGAGTTGTGGGCTTGATGATCCTTGTGGGTCCCTTCCAAGTTAGTATGTTCTGTGATTCCATGGCCCCAAATATCTATTATGTACTACTGAAAACAGAAAGCAATACCATTTTAGCTTAAGAAATATTATTTTCTTATATAATCCAGGATTGCTGTCTTCATCACACTTTCATATCTCTTGGCCTGGTTTATTTCCAAATGCAGTTCTTGTAATTTAAATTTTAAAAGAGTTTTTAAAAACTGTGGCTTGTTCTTTCACATTAATTGACTAAATTCCATACAATATTGTTACCAACATATTTTCTATATGAAAATACTTTCTTATAAGACCTTTTCTGGATGGAAGACTCAAATGTTTTGCTGGAATGGAGGGAAATAGGTAAGATAAATATTTTAAGCAAAAAAGCCCCCAACAAATAATAGGAAGTAAAGTTTAAGGGTTTTTTTAGCTATTTCAAAAAAGCAGCTGCTTGGAATAAAAATGTTAGATGCAGAAGGAGAAGCAAGTGTTTCTGAAAGGATACCAAGACATGGAAGCACATCCATAAAATGTTTGTAGCAATACTCAAAAGAAGATCAAAGAACTGAACTACTCATGCTCTTCTGCATTTACTTGATGAAGTTAGCTATGGGTCTCCCACCTTCAGCACATTCAGACATATGAAGCAAGACCAGCTGATTAGTGCAAAGGGACAAGTGAATGTTCAAGGGAGGCCTGAGCAGGTTAACAAGGAACTCTAGGGCACCCTTCCCACTTGCTTTCTTTGAGTACCAGATCCTGCAGAGCCTCATACCTGAGAGACAGAGTTTTGCACCATGAAATGTGAAACATCTAAGTAATGTTTGCAATGAGTGATACACCTGTGCCATCCTTTAAGAAGGACTCTCCAGGGAGACAACACATAAGATAGAAATCCGTCCCTTGGCACATATGGTGAGGAGGAGGGTGGCAGGATGGGATAACCCTGGATCACTAAACACACACTAAATATCCCTAAGGGAGGTAACAGAGCTGGAGGAATTTGGTGCTGGCTGTACCCTGAAGTGTTGATTACCATAACAACCATTACCTCTTCTGGCTGAACATGAGAAAATCTAAAAATCTAACTGTTATTACGTTGATGCTGTCAGAGGAAAAGGCATCCCACTTATCCTCAAATATAGAAGTAGAAATGACAGCCCAGACATGGATCAAGGCATAAGTGTTACTACAAGACATCATGTGCCTATGACACTGGGTAATTCTTTCACAAGCTGGCATTCTCCACAAAACGTAGAATGTCCTACTCTCCACATACTTTCCCTACTTAAGGATTATTAAGAGCTCTTCAAAAGCAAAGCCCCTTGAGATGAGATTTGAATAAGCAGAGGGCAGTGCTTTCATGCAGAGGATGGAGTGACTGGTTTCAATTCAAGAACACATTAAAGAAAGTACGAAGGGGAGCTGAATGGAGGAGAGGAGCAATTTTGGAACACATTCTATGTGTTTGCTAGCATAGTGTACTGAAAAACACTTTCACATCAGATACCACCCTGATGTGTGCTTTCACATTCCATAGCAGTATGTAAATGTTCTAAACCAGAGCACCAAAGCTGATATCAATTTCTTAAAAGAATAGACACACTATCAGTTCTAGCAGTACTGGTTTGACTGTACAAAATCAGACATAGAAATCCCCATGCAGGAGGAAGTAACACATAGATATATATTTAGCATTAATATCCACACACTAGTCTTGAAACCCAAACCTAAAGATGTATATTCCTTGAATTGGTATCACAAATGTAGTAAGTCACTACATTATTTTTAAATTTTTTTTTTTTTTTTTAAAAAAGCAAAGGCAGTGAATGCACAAGTAAAGGTGGTATGAAGCTTTTATGGTTACATTCATGAATTGAAAAAGAGAGGCAGTAATGAATGTTCTTGTTGATGATACTTATTACTGCTTACATCAAAACAAACTACCATTTAAATGCTAACAACATTCTCTGCCAGTGAAGATTGTCTTGAAGGAACAGAATGATAATCTCAAGGGACATTCAGAGATTTATTTTAGATCTAGACTGGCAACAAATTACCACTGTCTCTTTGAAAAGAATGACCAAAGCATTTAAGAATGAATTTGCTGAATTCAATAAAGAATTTCCAGGTGATTTTATTAGATAATGAGAACTTATTATGTACTATGTTATCTGAAGGTTCTAAAAAAAGACAAATAGTGACAAGTACTAACAATACAATACACTGGCAGCATTCATTTGCAATCCTAAAACCGGATTCAGGATCCTTACTGCTTAAGAAACACTGCATTGCATTACATTATGAAGTCTGATCTTGATTTTATAGACTAGTTATAATAGAAAAATATTTTTCTGATTTGAAGTTCCTCAGACTGATTTCTTTCCTTCACATTCCTAATTCACAAATCATTTGTAACTCCTCTAAAATCCCCAATAATGCTTTGAATTATCACCTTCTACCTGGTTTATTAAATCAGCTGGCTTAAAGCTGAGTCTGAGATGGCTCCTTCCCAGGGTCCCATGCAAGGGCACCAATTCTGCATCAGGGAAGCCACAAATTAGGCAGCTGCTAACGCTTTTAGCATTGACTTTATTCAAGAACATAAACCCAACTGAAACAGGTCAGACTAAAGATAGCTGAATGTGTTGTGAGAAGGACTTTCTCTGTTTGCCTTAGCCTGCCTCAGGCCAGATCTGTTTGCTCCCTCTTGAGTAAGCAGTCATTCTCTCCTTCTCCTTTCCCAGCCAACCCACAAAATTATAAACTTTTGCCATAGCTCCTCTCAGTTTTTTGGGGTTTTTAGGCAGCTTCCTCATTTACTTCCCATGTACAAGCTGTTCCATACTCTACTACTATCCATCGTTTTTAGAAAAAACATATCTGTAATCAGCAGGGTTTTAACCAAGCTCACTGTTGAATATATACAGGTAGGTACATAATAGAAGCTCATGGAGTGTTCTCCATGGCAACAGCATTGTACTGCACTGTGCTTCTGTAACTTTTTGGCTGATTTTGTTTCCCCACCTACTCAGCAACCAACTCAACAGTACTGGTTGTGTGTAAAGTCTTCTTAGATACATAAGAATTAATTTTTTTTCTGTCTCAAGACAGACACGCACCTCTATCTTTTATCAACTGCTACAATACTAGTGAGCAGAAGGGTAATAATGCCTCAGATCTGCTGCCACACTAAAATGGATACCCAGTCTTGCCCACCAAAGGTGTTACAGGAGAGAGGAAAATCTTAAGGACCTCTCTTTCTGTGCACTATTTCTGTTCTGTGGTCTGAAATTGTCTGCAAAATCTGAGTCCTCAGCGGAGAAAATGTAAGTTATTTGTTGAATAAATGACTGTTTGAGGTTACTCTGATTCTAGAGCTCATCAGTAGATAAAACACACAGAGAGTGCGATTAAGAGTATAAACAAAAAAGTAGTAGAAACACCTAAAGCTTAAAGTAATTAGAAATAATTACCTGAATAGAAAATAAGAATGCAAAACAGGAAAAACTAGAAAGCTCCTAGTTGTCAATTTTTTGGATTTTCTAAGCAGTTTTGTCTCTAAGACTAAGACAATTAAAAGTTTTTAAAAGCCTTTTGGAAAATAGATAGTACTGAGCATCTATGCTGAGACAGGCAAGAGAATTCCTGTGCATAAATCTAGAAATAAGGATATACGGGCAGCAACATCTGCCCATTATCTGGAATAGTGTAAGGCTCAAAACAAAAATCAGCAAAAGCAGCAGGAGATGCTAGCTATAAAAGCAATACAATCCTGATTTTTTTCCTGACTAAGGGAAAGACATCATTTAACTTCACTGGGTCTAGGATCTGGCACTAAGTCCCATTATACAGGCCAGATGTAAGGATTTTATTCCCCTTAGGAGAAAGCAGGAGAAGCAGATGGTTGTTTCTAGTAAACACATTGCAAGCCATAGGAAGAGTCTGTCTGCATTTCCTGTTAAAACTAAAATTTCACTAGAAATAAGAACATCTCTAAACCCAATGCATTCATTTAATGGCTCAGAAAACAATAACTTACTTATTATCTCATCATGCCTAAAGGTATTAAACATCGTATGCTGGATTTGTTCCTTTGCTTCTCAGTTCTTTCTGCACTTCAGATGGTGGATGGTCTCAACTTTTGTACTGCTGTACCCTAATTTATTTTTAATATCTCAGTGTTATAGTGCTCATCCTGCAGGGCACATTTAGCTCTAAGTGGGTAAGTCCCATTTAATTCAATGGCCAATTGTGTGCTCAAATAACTTGCTGAATCTAAGCCATTTGCATCCACCAATAACAAGTAACAAGAAGTTACCCTTCTCTCATTTGGGCACTGAATGTTCATGTGTAACTCAGCAAAAGAACTGACACTGGGAAATATGGTGCTTCTACTGCTGCATTACCCTTTTTACCCTTTACTAAACAGAAGCTGGAGAGTCCATAACTAACAAAATAATATATCTTGACTCTCTGCTACTTTTTTTCCTCCTCGTCTCACTAACAGTTTGTGAATAGTGCTTGCATTAAGTCAGCATCTTTAAGTGTTTATCAGTATCAAAACTATATTGGAAAAAACTTTACACTTGTCTGTTCTGTATTTGCTGTATAAAGACCTCTTCAATACCAATGAACAGAATGTATGTTGACAGCAGAGAACAACCCCTTGCAATGCAGAGTTTTCTGGTGTAATCCAGAGGCCTGCGCTTTCAAGTCGGGGTTGTGACCAGACTGCAAGAAGAATCTCAGGCACTCTCAGGGAGGAAATATTTTATTCAAAGCTGTACTGCTACTAAAATAATACCAAAGGGGATACTGGGAATTGCCAGCCATGGAAATCAAGATTTATTGTAAAAAAGTCCAAGGAATGTATTGCTTTTCGAAACTGTGCTACTATAAAATATCCTCTTGAAGCTTGCTAAAGTGAGATCTAATTTAAGGCATGTCACTGCATCCTTACTTTACATTGTTCTCTGTAGGTGTTATAGTAAGAGTTACAAAAGATAACAAGATGCCATCATATTTTTCTTATGACTAACAATATGGCTTAAAGAAAAAGAAAGGAACCCGAACTCTGATATCCTTTTTCCCTAGGGCTTATAAAAAACAACCAACCCTGTAAATGTTATTCTCACTGTGTTTTATATTCTTCATGCCTAAAACAAAAGGAAAATGTTACATTGTGTAAATAGGATTACAGTGGAAGCATTAGGAAATTCTCCTGTTTCAAGTTATGCCAGGGGAGGTTTAGATTGGATATTAGGAAAAATTTCTTCACTGACGAGGTTGTCAAGCACTGGAACAGGCTGATTAGGGAAGTGGTTGAGTCACCATCCCTGGAGGTGTCTAAAAGAAGTGTAGGTGTGGTGCCTGGGGACAGCATTTAATGGTGAACTTGGCAGTGCTTCGTTAATAGCTGGAGTCAAGGATCTCAAGAGCCTTTTCCAACCTAAATGATTCCATGATTCTACACATGGATCAATAGCAGAAAAGACAGTTCAAGATCCACCTGCTGTGCCTGTGATTACTTAGGCACAGCTCTGTGTGTCTCTCCTTTCTGGCTGTATTTGATGCAAGGAACAAAAAGGGCTTGGTAACTCTCGGGGTGGCAGAGTAACTCTCAAGATGTCAGACCAGAATTAGTTAATCCTTAAATGGATAAGGATGATTCATTACCTTATCATGGTTAGGTCACAGCACAAAATCAGTCTGCAAAAACGAACTATGTTACACTGAAGTCCATTCATTTAACTTAATTTCAGACTCTAAATTTTCACACCGTGCTATTAAATTTTTTCCACTGGTTGTCATCTTGAGAATGGCTTTGCTTCAACTGTGGGACCAAATGATACTACTTTCTCACTTATTCAATAGCACATACTAATGAACTCAGCAAGAAAATTGTACGTGCAAGTAAGAAAGATTTGCACAGTCTGGCTCCTCCTCAGCATAATGAAACTCATGATATCACCTCAGCAGTGAGCCAAGATGATTGGTTGCTATTAATGGGAAGCTGATACTGACACTGAACAAGAACGGACATTAAGCTTCTGAGAAGTCAACAACAGAGCAACACAGAGCACCACAAGGCCAAAGGTAACATGTTACCACTTGCTCCATTTCTCATAAACAGAATTATAGCTCAAAGAGGACTCAGGAAGACATAAACGTACTTTGTTCTGAGACAAGGTTATTTCAAGGCTTCTTTCTACTTTTCATTTTGTTTTAACTTTCTGAAAAACAACACTCCTTTTCAGATGAATTCCCCATACCTGGTCTCAGTCTAGAATAATTGTTTTTTTCAGTGAAATAGACTAAAATCTGTTCACCTACTTTGATTTATAGGAGAATAAAATAGTTCCCAATTGCTTAGAAAGTGATTTTTTTTTTCCCTCAAAGATTACTCAAATTCAACTGAAATTGCAAAGTAATCTCTTCTATATAACCACTGTGCACTGAGAAGAAATCTCCAAGGTACTGAAGGGCGGTGTAGGATAAGGAAAGGATAAAGTTATATGAGTCTGCAGTTGTAACATTGAGTTTATGATCAATAGAAAATGTACATTATTTTACACTTAAATTTTTAGGACTGCAAAATATTTTAGGCATAGAAGAATGGTGTAGCATTGGTATTAGGTTTCTGTTATGAAGTGGCTTAAACCTCATTGAAACTGGTGTATTTATTTGGGATGAAAAAGAAGTCAGGCACATTTTTCAACTGAAAGGTGAATGCAAGGCTGCTGGGAAAAATGAAGGACTGACATCGAAGAGAGCATTTCAGAGCATTGTTTTATGTCAACAATAGCTACATGAGGAGTGCTAAAAATTGAGCAACAGTAAAAAAAAAGAAGAGACTGAGACAAAACCTACCACCACCTAGACTCTAATGATACTAGTCTTAAGCAGAAAATGTAAGCCAGGTTGTTGACTAAGAGAGTTGTCTCTATGGATTGGAAAAATGTCTTCGGGATTTTTGGATTCTTTCTATTTAAGACACAGATTTACGGACTTTAAAAAGAAACAGAAAAAGAGACAGTCTACCCTAAAATAGAGACAGTCTACCCTAAAATAACAGAAATTTGGCTCTGAAGACAACTAGTTGATTCCCCACTTTCTTCTCCAGCTGGAATAATTCAGCAGAAGACCAAAAACTATAGTGTAAAAGTTGGATGCAACTTTGAGCATGCAGCTTTGAAGGGACAGTAGACGTTTCCTAGAAAGACAACATCTAAACAGTATATTATTCTTATTGCTGTGTCCTGATCACAATTCAAATGGTTACAAATTCAGGAAATCAAAATGCAAATGTTTCACAGTAGTCATGACTCCACCAATCTAAATAAAATGTTATGATTCATATTGTTAAATGCTCATTTTACTCACAAATGCTAATCTCTGAAAAATATGCTGTGAGAGAAGCAACTAAATTGGAATGTGTCTTTAGGAGGTGGGCATCCTAATATTTCTGGAGTAGTTAAAGTAATTTCTACACTTTCAGTGCACGCAAAGCAAATATATTTGTGTATAATATTTATCTAGTGGCAAATTCAATGGATTTCAATATATTTCACAGAAAGCAACTTTTTTATTACCTTACAGCACTAAAGAGGAAGTGAATACAACCTTGATTAGAAGTGTTGCAAATAACCAATTATTTTTTATTACTTTCACTCATTGTAGTCAAGATAAATTAATGTTCCGAGATAAGAGAGTTCACTAGACAAGGAGGGAGGGAGAGAATGCTGTGAACAACCTTCAAGGTAAGACAGATTGTGCAGTGAGGAGTAGGATAAGGTAGTGCAGTAGGTGAAATGGCAAGGGGAAGGGGGGGAAAAAAAAAAGGAAAATGCTCAGAGAATCAGAGCAACAGGGAAACGAACTCAGCATCCGCATTTTAAATGGATAAGAGGCCAAAGTTCACTTATTGTAGTAAGAAAATAGTAGGAAGACATGATGATTGGAGGCAGGATTTTGTCCTGTAATTGCTCTGAGTATCAGGGTCAGAGAAGCACAGATTACCATGGAAGAAAGTCATCCACAGAATACCTTCCCGAGATACTCGTACTGACAAAACCTCCTCTTATATTTCCTAAAAGGTACAGGAAAGGGAATATAAACAAAAATGGTACAGCTGTGTTAGGAATCACAGAACTAAGTACTTCCAATGCCTCATGGATATTGATGGAGAAGTTTTGATTCAAGGAACAAATATGTTTTCTTTACAAAGTAGGATGTTTTTTTCACTCTGGATTTTGGCAGAATCCAAGAACCTCTGCAGTCACAAGTCAAGAACTGAGCTGCAGCATGCAGTAGTGTCTCCTGTACTTCAAAATGGCCACATACACAGGATGTCCTTCAACCTCTTAACCAGTATCTTATGGGACCTGCTTATGACACCCATTCATTAAATTGTTGCTTCCAGGAAAAACACACTAACTCCCACTTCTCATTAGGCAAATTCTTCTTCGATATAAGACAACTTATTGCTACTTCATGTATATCTGTATGTCTCATCATGCTTATCTACATATAGACAGATTGTATGTAATATATATGTTTGCAAACATCACTTGAGTAGCAAAATATCTTGCTAGATTATTCACTTTATTATCTCCTATTTTTCTAGTAAAGCAGATTTACTGAATTATTATCAGTAATTATTAGAGTCCACAACATTAAGACATCGAATTTGCTCAGAAAATGTAAGGTTACAAGCCTTCATGACTTTATCACAGCTTTTGACATTTTTACTATATTGGAGTTGTGTCTTAAGGCTAAAGACACATAAGAATATGGATTTTATTTTCTTTTAAAGCAAAATTTCTTCCCTCCACAGTCGATCAGAAAATCTTAAACCTATGAAATGAGTGGGTTCTAAAAGTTATAAAACTAGAAGGCCAGGTAAATCCCTCCTATGTCCATGCTACATCCACTACTTTATGCTCCTATAATGTGGTCAGTGTACGTATGAGTGCATACATGTGTGCATATTTTAGCAGAACACCATTTTTTGAGCTTGATTTGTGTTTATGAATCCATGAGATTGACAATACTCACACTGAACCCTACGGTAGAAGTTCAGCAGTTCCAATTTTATGCTGAAATGTAGAAAGGACATTTCAAGGAAGAAAGTGGCATTTATTATACCATGAGGTTTTGCTGCTCCTAAAATTGTTCTTGTCAGTTTTGCTAAAGAACATGAAAGGTAGAAACTTTTTGTCTATAATCACTGCATAACTTTTTGTGCAATTTTTCCTTTGCTGGCTTTATAAGGAGACTGAAAGTGCATTCACTGAATATAATGCTTCAAATATAGATGTGCTGCTACTTTACTGTATCTTAAAGTGATTTTGGACAAGGTCTTCTTTCAGATGTAGATCAGACAAACAAGCAAGTAGGTGTTTGAGGAGGAAAAAAAAACCAAACCAAGATTTCCTTTTGAGTTTGTCATCATTGTTAATGGTGAGGACTCAGCACTGATAAAAGACTTCTACCATTTAGATCATGTTTAGAACTTCTTGGTGTTTGAACCATTGAGTACTGTGCTTGCTATGGCAGGAAGCATTTTCCTCCCACTGACCCAACCATGATGAGATTCAAATGTTGACTACATCTTTCCTACTAAGAAAAGGATTTGCATTGCCTTTCTTAAAAGCTGGTTTACTGCATGATTTGCATGGAGAGGGAAATTTTTTATGACAGTAGTCATATTGCATTAAATGGAAGCTAAATTTGAACAACAGTCTATGGTATTTTTTAAAATAAGGGTTAGTTCCATTCTACAATATTATGCTTTAATGTCACAGTACTTCTAATATCTCCAAACTAAAACCCAAAATTATCATATAGAAAAGGTCTCTTGAAATATTTCCTTCTAGAAGGAAATCAATTCTTCCTGAAGGATCTTTCCTCATTTTATCCTTGCAACACTACCACACTAATTTTAAAACTCCATCAAGCTCCCAAAACACCTGAAAGTTGAGTTCAGTTTTAGCAGCCTTTGAAGTGAATTCATTGCTAGCAGTGATGTGGTCTATGCTATTCTATTTCAGAAGCAATAGAAGAGAAATTCTCAGGGAAAAAAATCAATGAAATACAGAAAACTAAATACACTACTGATTACAGTTCTGAAAAATACCATGATATTTAGGTATTCATGTAGTGCCAGTCACTATGTTGATGTGATACAAATCTATATAGTTCATTGATGCCTAGATCTTGCTTTTTATTTTAATATCTCTTGACAAGATTTCTGAAATTAATGTGATTGTCATCGAATTAGCTCCTGTTTTTGCCTGCTTGGTCAGCTGCAATCTTTCTTTAGCTATCTGACAGCAAATTCACTGTTCAGGCATTTAAGAGATCTCAGAATATCATGGGCTTGATTGAGTGCACTGCTTATGCCCCAGGGTACCCCCACTGACCTCTAGATTCTGCTGCAGAAAGATTTGGGTATCCAAATGGGTTAGTTTTGTTTTGTTTTGTTTCTTAATCAAAATTGCTAGTCTTATCCAGGCATGTTTTTGATACCTTATGGTGTCTCAGCCCAAAATGCCTCTGCTCAGATAACTGAATTGAAGCCAAGGTATCAGACAACAATTATTTTTCTTACAAGCCCAACATTCAAAGAGTGTTGTGGCCTCACCTGCTCCAACAGCACACAAGTCTGTTCCCATTCTGTTGTCATCTGACATCACAACAGGATAACTTGATTTGATAATCATCAACCTCTTTAAAACAGGAGAAATTAAAGCTTTGTTTTTGCCTGGAAAGTAGTGATTATTTCTGGATATCTCTCTCAAAAGTACAGTTCACCCTTACAACTGCACCACCATGTTAAGGCAAACAGAGGAGAAGTTGCTTTCCCTCCATTAACTGTCCTTTACAACCTCATTGCTCAGCTTTAATAAGAGCAGATCCCATGCAGAGAATCCAGAAGTTGATGGAGGAGAACCATTTTATGAGCTGTAACTCCATCAAATCTTACCTGTAGTGAATTACTCTATGCCTCTTAAAAAGAAAATATCTAAATGCTGTAGCTTGTCTTTTATATGTTCTCCTTTCTAAATATTTTTCACCTGTTTTAATTCTAATATTATTGACTTAGTGAAATTCACCCCATTACATATCAGTATGACTAAGGGTGGAAATAGGACTGGGTTATTTCTTTAAACTTGCAGATTTTTCAACAAAAAGGTCATGTGATGCCTAAAATACCAGCCCAGAAAGTAAATCACACTTTGGGCTGCATCAAAACCAGTGGGGCCAGCAGGATGAGGGAAGTGACCTCAGAGTCTGCTTCACTCTTGTGAGACTCCACCTGGAGTCCTGCGTCCAGCTTTGAGGTCTGCAGAACAAGAAGGCCGTGAACATGTTGGAGCAAGTTCAGAGGAGGTCCACAAAGATCATTAGAGGGATGGAACACCTCTTCTATGAAGAAAGGCTGAAAGAATTGGGATTGTTCAGCCTGGAGAAGAGAAGGTTCCTGGGAGACCTTATCACAGTCATTCAGTACTCCAAGGGGGCAAGCACTTGAGCAGGGCCTGTTGTGACAGAAAAGGGGTGATGGTTTTAAGCTGAAGGAGAGTCGATGTATGTTACATATAAGAAAGAATTTTTTTGAAGTGAGGGTGGTAAAACGGTGGCAGACATTGCTCAGAGAGGTGCTAGATGCCCCTTCCTGGTAACATTCAAGGTCAGGTTGGATGGGGCTCTCAGCAACCTGGTCTGGATGATCTAGACACGTCACTGCTCTTTGCAGAGGGCCCTTAAAAGGCCCCTTCCAATTCAAACTAATCTGTGACTCTACAGACAAGAGATGGCAAACAGTTCCTCATAGTTCAACAACTAAACATTCAGCCCTGGTAGTTGGGAGAAAAACCCCAAAATTTTAAAAGCACAGCAAGGACAGGTAAAGTTTGTCACGAAAGCAGTGACAAAGTTACAGAAGCCAAGGACCAATAGGCTGTGCTACAGTACTTCAGAACACACAGTATCCTAAATGTTTTAATATTGTCCATTAGAAAGACTAAAGCAATTAGTCTCCACTGAGAACATCTGTCCACATAAAAAAAGCTTCAAAACCACGTACTGACTTTCCACTTAAACCTGAAGTAGTGCTATTTTTATTTTAGAAGGAAGTCTTATTTTGAAGTAGAAAGATTATTTCTTTCTGTGCTTTAAAAAAGAAGAATCTGGGTTCAGAAGATTTCATTACTTTGTGCTTTACTACTTGGCCATGGAAAACCCAGCTGCCTCTCATATTGGCAAATCAGCTAATCACTGTGAAACAGCAATTGTTTTGAATGGATAATTGACTACAGGTGCAATGAATTATACACCCATTTTGGGAGACAAGAACATGAAGGTGGGGTTTGTTTTGTTTTGTTGGGCTTTTTTTTGTTGTTTGGATGGAAGAGTTTTTTTGTTTATTTTGGTTTGGATTTTGGTTTTTTAAATTTATTTATTTAAAACTATTTCCTTTCTTAGGCATCAATCCTTTAAAAGCTGCAGTTGCTGGAACAACCTTATGCATTACCTTAGGAGACATACATTCCCTCTGCAACACTGTGGGGAACAGCAAAATTAAATCACCTACTTCTTTTATATTATTCTAAAGATAAAGAAGACACAGAATTTTGAGGGGGAAAGAGGAAGATACAGATATGCACTCTAAGATTGACAGTCAACTTGGGATATTTTAACTGACCACTTAATAAAATAAAGCAGGCATACTGAAACATCCTCATATTTTATGCTGCACTGGATTTCTAAATGACATAACATGTAGCCCTTCTTCAGGATTCATGCACTATGAGGTGAAGTGGCAAAGAAGTTAAATAAATCAAATAAGTAAAGTGTGAGCAACAAATACTGCATAAAAAAAGTCCAAATATGAACTAAAGTACTACATGCTAGATAATATACACAGATCAAGAACTCTGAAGTGTTGAATCATTTGTCACAAGAGGTTTCCAAATTGCTCTGCAAATTATCCATTTAAGAATAAACATCCCCTGCTTTGCAACATATGGTATATTTAGGATGCCACATAACATCTGTTCAGCTTCACAAAGCAACTTCACACACCACAGTCAACAATAGGAGGTAAAACAGCAGCTCCATTCCCAGAAAGAACCAAGTCAGGAGAAATCTCACCTCCATACCTGGAACTACTAGGGAAGTCTTGTCCTGCCGTTACCAAAAAGTATAATGGAAATCCTAGCATTGATCACTTCATCAGACCCTTGAGGAAAAGTTATCTTTGCTTGATGAAGTCCAGTGGATCTATAACTGGTATATTCCAGCTGTGCCTGTTGCTTAAGGAATTACCAGCAACATACTGGACAAGATATGGTATTTGAGATCTAAGAGAAGCTCTTATCAGAGGAAGACCACAACAATCTCCTGGTCTTTGATTTTCCTTGGGCATTCCTTCCTCAGAAGCAGTTTGCAGGGTTGAGTCTCACTGGCACTTAGTAAAAGCACATACGCACTTTAACAGCATGACTTCACAGTTGCTTTCACCATGTCAGCTCCTAATCTGCTGCCCCTCCTCATCTACAAAATCACCCAGGGAATCTGTTTATCTCTTCCCTCCTTTCCTACGGTCAGCCTGGGAAAGCTACTGAGAGCTGTGCATGTAACTGTCCTCCTTTCAGTACAACATACTGACAGCCTCTCATATGACACACCTTCCCCCAGGCACAGGGTGCAGCAACAGTCAGGTAATTCCTTCCCTTCCACATTAGTATTGCAGCCCTGAAGATTTAATCTATTAAACCTCTGAAGTGCAGGGACAGCATACAGTGATATAAAGACATGGATTGATACCTGAATGTCCAACATCGTGTAAAACAAGCAGATTGCTCCAGATGACTATCCTTTTTCCAGTAGTGGCCATCCATAAATAGACAAAGGAAAGAAAGAAGAGGGTAATCATTTGATATACTTCTCCAGAGTATTATTCCAGCGACCAGCTATGCTCAGTTAAGGGATTTCACGATCATCATGACATTTGTCTATCTAGCGACCCTTAGTGGGTTTTACTTGTTCACTCTCCGCTTGAAATCCTGTATCGCCCATCCTATAATGAAAGCTTCCTTTGGGAAGGAATTGCACCACTTGTTGCATTAAGAACTAAGCTGAACAGAGTTATTTCCTTCCTTTTCTTGAAAGACTATAGCACTGTTAAGGTGAAAAGAGCAATGCTATTTCTCACATTGGCAGAGATTCTTAAGCAGTCCATCTAGTAATGAAAGAAAAGAACTGGGAAGGGAAGAATATAGAAGGGAAGAATAAGAGAAGAGGAAGAAGAAAAAAAGGGATGGGAAGACAGTTTTCTGAGCTGAAGATTTTAGTCAGAAACATAAGGAATAGAACAAATATCTGGACTGTCCTTTGGGTTTAATACACTAGAGTAAGAGTGAATGAGAAATTTTCATTAAAGTCTTCAAAGAAAGGTTATTCCCTACCGTGTAGAAAGCATTTACATGCACAACTCCTATTAACTCTAATGGGAACTAGACATGCAAATCTTCTCAGAAAACTCCTACTGATTTTTGTGAATAAATCTTGCAAGAAAGGGGAGGTTAATAGGCCCATGGGTATAAAACAATTGCATGCTTATTAACCTCTGAGTTTTTTCTCGAAAATAACTCTAATGGTTAATGCTTTTTTTTTTTTTTTTTTTTGGTAGAATCATGGGGACAAAACTAGGTTAAATTACCCCTGTGCTGTCAAGTAGAAGGTGGTGCTTACAACTGGTAAACCAAATAGCAGAGGATTTAGTCAAAGCTGGGGTCATCATCTAATTTGTATCTGAGAGTGGCTAGTGAATTTTACACAAATTGTTCAACAATTCGATGCCTTTGCTACTTTTTCCTCAAAATCAATTGCTTCACAAGTACATACACAGCTATTCATACATATTTATGAAAAAGTATATGAACACTTATCTCTGTCCTGCCTAAGCCTATTCAATACTAGTAAATAATCATTGACACTGGACATGTGTCACTTAATTGTCCTCTTTCAAATGAATCATCTTAACATCTGGAAAGTAACGGTCCACATCCTCCTCTGGTGTAAAGCCAAAGACCACCAGGGAACACGCCACTCCCTCAGTCACAACCTATTAGCACCAGCAGACTCCCTGATGGGTTCCTCAGTGAGATTCCACTCTCTCTGTAGGCCACTGAATGCACTCCTTAAACTGCAGATGATTACATCTTAAGCAGCAAGAGTGCTTCAAATTCCTATGCCACCTTCCACTTGAAAAAGATGAATCAAAGGACTAGCTAGTAATTATGTAGTCTCCAACACTTCTCGGAATTAGGAAACTGCTTTTACACTCAATTTAGAGAAAATAAATTCTTGTGCAGTGCTGCTCAGGATGTTTAGTCATGGAGTATTGGAGACACACCACGTGAGTTGATTTAACCATCTCTCTATCCATGTTCATGGCTTTATTTTGATCTTCTGTTTGATATTTAACTATCGCTGCTGGTAGGGATTTGCCTGTCACAAGTGACCAACTTACCAATGAGTCATGCATTTTCCTGGTCACCTTAACAGACTTGGTGCTGGTTAGGAAGGCAAGACCACAGATGTCACTGTTTCACATGAAGGTACCAGGAATTAAGTGACTGCAACTGAATCTTGCAAGGTGAGCTTAAAGCTACAAAGAGTCTAACAAGAGTCTTCTTTGATTTATATTCCTGTGTCTGTGCATCATATGATTATAAGTATCATATTGTGTACTATCAAGATAACTAAATGGTGACTCTCTCACTGTAATTTCCACAAAGATGGAAGCAGAAAAGAAAGCAATGAAGAGAATTTAGGACATTTAGGCTGAATATCACTTCAATTTTCTAACAGTGACCTCAGTTGGATCTTTTGCAGAGGGGATTGATCTCCTATTTAAGGCAATTCTGCAGAAAGAAAAAAACCAGGAAAATAAAAGACACATGTGCTTTCTTTTGCTGGATGGGAACCACGCTGGCTGTTCACTGTAGCATCTAGTAGCTTCCTAACCTAAACTGCTTATGCAGTCACCAGATTGCTGCTGAATTAGATAAGGGGACATCACAACTGAGAGTAAACATATATCTGTTGACTTTTTTCTCTAAGAGCATAAGTCAGCCAAGATCTCCACACCACAGCAACTGGCTTGGAACAGAAGGTGACAAACTACATAATATCCCTAGGAAATCAGACTGTAATCTGCTAGGCCTCTGGTGTCACGGTGCATGGGTCTTCCTGGCTGGGACATGCTCTTCTTGTTGTCCCTGAGGCTGCACGCCTATCAAAGCTCTGATCAAAGCTTAGCAGGAGTCAAGTGCCAATCTGAAAACACTGCCTTTATTTGCTGCCTTTATTTGCAATCAGCTTTAATGCAAAAAAGCATAATTTTGATTCATTACTCCTGAAGCTGTTGAGGCTTCCATGCCTTCTTGTGTGCTTGCAGTTAACAGCAACACAATTTACAGCTTTTCCTTGAGTACCTCCACGCTCCCATACACTGTCGGAACGTGCTTAATGAAAGTAATTTCTGCAGAAGATAAGAAGCACTTTTTCTTTACAGGGGCTTTAAATTGTAATGGTGTATTAAACCACAACTATGGATTGGAAGGGAAAAAAACACAACGACATGATTAGGCATTGAAACACTCAGTAAAACTGTTACTTATAATGAGTAAGAAGATGAAGATGTACAAATAAAAGCACAGCATGTATTCTTTGAGCGTCCTTAATAATGAGAGGGACTGTAGGGCTTCAGTATTAAACAGCCAACGAGTAGCAGCCATTTACATCCGAACAAATTGATCCTGGCAAGATTAGCAGAGCTGGGGGACAGATTTCAGGCCTTCATTACTTTATATGGAGATGGATTTCAGACAGGACTACCTCCTCACCTCCAATAGTGTTATCCCTGAATACTGTCTTAGAGGTGATTTCTGTGCAGGCTGGGGTTTTCAAGGAGGCCAAGGGTGCTGAAGGTAAATCGACACTTTGTTCCCACTGATCTGCAATGGAGCTGAAGTATCCATCTTCCATCAATTTTTAAAATAAGCCCAGGTTTTTCTTTCCTCAGAAGGAACTAGTATGAATGCATTTGTTGGTTGTTACACCACTGGGAACTGTATGAATTTCTATAAATTGTTGGAAATATTTGACTAGTACATTTAAATGGTATTTTGAGGTTTTCTTTTTAAAAAATTGTAACGCATCAGAATCAAGAATTTTGCAGCAGCAGAAGCAGGAATAGTTTTTCATGAAAAGCTGCCAATCTCCTGATATATCTCCAGAAAAAGATAAGTGAAGCAAGAAAATCAAGAGAGGTATCAGTGGTGTTTTGGTTGTGTTTTGGGGTGTTTTTTTCCCTTTTTTTCTTTTAAGGCATGCATAGAATGAATATTGTGGAAAAGATAGACCAAAATGAGACAATGGCAGGCAAGGTTCCAGCTCTAAAACCTTGAAGTTTTTATAGTCACCCCACATACCCTCTTTTGAGCTAAGAACCATAAAATTAATCTATGCAGGGGATTCACATAGATGGTTTGTGGGAAGCTGAATGGGCTTTCACTGCAAAAAAATGTTTCTCTATTCTGGTCTGTGTAGGAGGACCCGGCTATTCTTTCCTATTTAATCAGCATATTCACTTAGAATGTGCTGACTGTTCTTGGATTCATAACTAAAAGGCAATATACCAGTTTCATTAAGTCTAAAATGAAATGTGCAATTTAGAAACTAAATAAAGCAATGAAATATGTGATTACTTAATAGAAAATAATGATTGAAGATCCTGTTCAGCTGTCACTGAATTTCGTTTGCAACATACAGTCCAAAGTAATTGTTTTCTGAATACACTGTACATGTGGAAAACCATTTAATACATGTAGTTTTGCCCATAGTGTTTCTGTAAATTGAGTGCATAATAATACATGCAGGCTGGACAACAGGAAATCTGACAGACCTCAGACACTGGAAGGTCTGCTTGGAGCCCCAAGGTCTGCTTGCATTGCCCCTCAGCAAACTGCAAGGCTGTCTTAACTGGCCAGAATAACAGAGTAGAGAACAGGCAATAGAATCTCATAGGTAAGTTTTTTGAGATCTCTACTGAGAAATTTTCATACACTATGGTTTACAGATATAACTGCAATACAGAAAAGAAGTGAAGAATGGGCACCCTGGTCTTAGTACTAAATATTCATAAGGATTTGCATTTTAAAGTCTGCTTCCATCCAAAAATTTCAGAGTTCTGTTTTCTCCTTCTTTCCTCCTTCCCTCTTTCATACCATCGATTTGAGCTGTTGGTACCAACTACATCCTATCTCACTGATTAGGTTAATAAATTTGACAAACTGAGCATATATTTCACGGGGATCTTCCTAAGGTTAGCATCTTTTCTGAAGCCCTCTCCTTACAGTCTCTGGCTGCAGAAGACACAGGACTACTTTGCCATCATATGCCATTTCATATGAGCCAATACACAGACATATTCTAGGATGTTGTGATCTAGAGCCTAGGTCTATCAAAAGAATTTCAACTGTGAGCCAAAGCTATCCTACCACCTATGTTTATAAAAGAGACAGCTTGTAGGCCATAAGCCATGTAAGGAGAGAAGGTAGAAAAAAAAAAGGCAAAAAGATGAGACCAAATCAGTATGAATAAGTTTAAAGCAAAGTCAAAGTATTAGAGATTCATGGAAAAAAAACACCCTAGAGACATGTCAAGGTAAAAAAGCTAATGGGAGAAGCAAAGGAGGAAATGGCAGCTCTGCAAGATCAAGGACCAGCTTATTTCAAGAAGCTCTCAAGGCTGACACTTCCCAACATGACAAGTGCCTGATCATACTCTGTAGGGTATCGTCTTGCTTTCAAATCCCCAAGACTTGCCAAGGGTGCCCACATAAAAGTCACTCATAGACAGGAGGGTTAAAGGATGATAGAGGGAAGTAATCCCCTCTCCTTAAATATTTAGTAACTGCAATGCATACTTCTCTCTCTCTCTCCACGGTCTATCATGAAAACAGAGGCAATGGGATGACTTAGAAACAATTTAATGGTAAGGTAAGTATCTCATTTGAGAGATTTGTTACCCTATTTCTTCTCCCAAAGAGAGATTCAGAAATCTTCTTATAAAGAGATGGAGAAATTGGCTCATTAAAAAGGGGAATTATCAGCATGGGTTCACTAAAAAGGAGTACTGTCAGAAGAATAAGACAGAGTGTATTGATGAGGACATCAGGACAGAAGCCAGTCTGATGTAATATAATCTATAATCCAGAAAGTCTTTTGACAGCATTTTTTATGGGAAGTTAAGCAGAACAGGCCTAGTTTCTGGACTAAAAGTCAGAGTAATAATCTGCATATAAAGCTTACTGCTGAACTGAATGGCATTTGCAAATAGTGGTAAATCTAATTTTTAATAGTGAGATGGGATCTCTAGCAAACCAGAGTAGTAGGCCTGGTTTTACTTAACAGTTTTAATATATTAACTGTCAGAATAGAGAAACAGGTTTATATGCTGATTCTATGAAGAGGAAGACCATAATTCTTATTCATTTATGTAAATATTAATACTTTCCTGTAATTGTGCCATGAACGACAAAAGTTACCTGGTAAAGGTTAAAAGCATTAGGCAGATGGGCAAGATTCTCCTCCTTTCCTTTAAGTCTAACAAAACAATTTTTATCCTTTCAGAGATAGAGACCTGATTATAGTTATAGTTACCTAGCACCTTCAGGATTTGTGCTTCTGAACTCCTGAAACCTGTGACCAGATAAGGAACATCTGAGGAACAGGGGCCTAATTTATATCTTTTAAAACTAAAGCAAGTAGTTGAGAGTTCTTTTGGCTACCAGATTCTTATAAACATAAAAAGGTGTTTGCTTTCTGATAACCTCTAGACTGGTTGCAGTTAAATCTTCCAGATTATAAAGGACATTGAAAGGAGTCAGCCAATGCACTGTGCTGGAGTACTGATGCTTCCAGAAATGCCCTAACATAGAGATGCCTCTCTGAAATTGCTCTGCTCACAGTGGTTCCTCTGAGTGGAATCATAAATCATATGAGTCATTACTCCTATGAACCTCTCCTCTATCCATGCAAAGTCCATGTGTCACTAGAGGTGAACCACTCTTCCCATGAGCTCAGGGTGCTGCATGGAACAAGCCTGGCAATTTCCATGGTGATGTGCATCTTTCTAGGGAGGGAAGATCTGCAGAGGTCATACAACTATGAATAGCCTTAAAGAAGGGAAGAAGGATAGAAACTGCTTCACTTCCCTCTTTCCCTGTTTTCTTCAGCCACTATTACATTTGTTCAGCTCTGAAGGGACGGGGAGAGTTGCAGTGAGGAGAAGCAGTCAGAGAGGAACCATGTATGTAGGCAACAGGGCCATGGCAAAAACAAAGAAAACCAAGAACTGTTACACTCAGGCCAATTTCAGGATAAATACAGACTGCTGAAAAGTCCAAATGGATGTGGAGAAATTTGTATAGTACTTGTTTAAAGTCATTACTTACTCTAATTCCACTAGTTCAAAAAGGTAGAAGTTATTCAGAATTTCTTTCAGAAGAGTGCCAACTTTTGGTAGTGTTGGAGCAACAAAAAGGATGCCAATAAACAGAATACCAATATACAGAATAAAGATAATTTTATAAATGGATATAGTCGACATTTAATTGTACTATTTTTGCAGCTTTATATGCTATACAATTGAGAGTTTAGATGAACTCTAGCCTCCAAAGATGACTGAAATACTGTGCAAGTCTGAAATACTGTGCAGTGAAGAGTAGCCAAAACTGAGATTGTTCACTTTAACATCAACTCAGTGGTCTCAGTTAAGTTTTAAGTGAAAGGTTAATCACAGTCCCAGGAAAATACTGAAGTTCACACAAGGGCACCCAAGGTCTGTCTGGAGATGAAGACTCCAGTTCTCTCTGATGACAGATGTAAATCATTCAAGTTTTTTAAAATAGGGGTAATAGGATGCTCTGTGAGAATGGAAAATGTAATTGAAGAGGAATGATGGAATGATGCATGGTAATTGTTGTCTAAGTAATCAAGGACATAGTTCTGCCAGCTGAGCCACTGGAAGTGAAGTGACAACACAATCTTTCTCTAATTTAAAGTCTGATTCCATTGTGGAGCAATTAATTTATCAGTTCACAAACAAAAGGTTGACACTTGGATCCCAGCAGAGAAGGGAGCATGATTTAATCTTGCCTTGCAAAATTCTTCTCACCCATTCAACCAAGGGAGTTTGTTTCTTGGCAGCCATGCAACTATCATTAGTTTTTAATTATCAGTATAAATGGCATACCAGCATAAATAGTGTTGGGGCTAACCCATTTCCCTGTCATATTTGCAGGGCTGCCTTAATCTTATCTATTATTATGTATTGGAGTACAATATTATGTGCACAGAGTGGAGTGGATTTCCAAAGCATGGATCCTGAGGATATAGGATACAAGAATACTTGGGTGATGCTGAGCACTGGCCTAACTGAACGTGGACCAGCATCCTGTAAGAGGGGAGTGACGGAAAGACTTGATATAAAAGAGAAAACCGTTTCCCTTGTAAGTAGGAAGCTGATGCTGACAGGACAAGGCTAACAGGGGAGAGTAATAAGGTGGTCCATTGAGCTGTCTGTTCCCAGATGTGAGGAATTTGGTTAATAAAAGGGGAAGAATTTGAAATCTTAGTACATGGATGAAACTGCCAGTACTATGGGAACATGAAAGGGCAATTTGTAGGACTGATATGTTGGTATGAGAATGACCAGGCATGACAGGCAAGGAAAAGGGAGAAAGGGCAGCAAAACATATGAGGTAATGGTAGATGCTTGCTCTAACTTTAGATGGAAGAGTCAAAGTTGTAAGAAGTTCTGAAGGAGGAAAAGAAAAAGGGAGGGGGATTTTCCAGCAGTAGCTTATTACAGGTTTTTAGCTGGAAGCATAGAAATAATTCAGCTGTACTTGGGAACAGATTAAAGCAAACATAGCACAGCATTGGTAAGAAGAGGTGACCAGAAGTTAGCACATGGTATTTTCTAGGATGGTATTGTAAAGCAAGGACAATCCATAACATTGTTGGGATGAATGTTTATATATGCATACATATATCTCCAATTAGTCAGGTTTTTTTCTGCCAACCAAAACAGTATTTCATGCCACCCACCTCTGCAAAAGCCAGCTGTAGTTCATCAAACATTTGATGATGCCCCAGTTCCCAAATTAACTAACAGTAGAGCACAGAGCAGTGCTCTGCACAGAAAAGCAGCAGTAACCCTGGTGCCACTGCCATACACTGAGTGGGGAGAAGCTTTTCTGAACACATTTCCCTGTTGCAAGACTGAACTTATATAGAATTGCCAAAGAGAACATTTATGCCAAATTAACTTAACCATAATGGTAAGATGGTTTTTGGGATCCACCCAAGCTAGAAGTTAAGATGGTAACAACACATTTTGGGGAAATATAATACTAGGAGAAATA
Source organism: Myiozetetes cayanensis (assembly GCF_022539395.1). Classification (NCBI taxonomy): domain Eukaryota; kingdom Metazoa; phylum Chordata; class Aves; order Passeriformes; family Tyrannidae; genus Myiozetetes; species Myiozetetes cayanensis. The sequence goes on from NW_026087742.1 coordinate 17,700,833, forward strand.
GCTGTGTATTTCCCCCTCATTTAAACTGGGGAAAACTAGTTGGAAAGCCTGAATATTTGTAAAATATCACAAAAGAGTACTGCTAAGCAAAGGATGGTGTGAAATTAGGAAAGTACGGATCAATGGACTTAAAGAAAAATAAATTTAAAAACTGTAAGGAAGATTTTGTTAGGAACATAATCCAAGGGATAAAAGTGTATTGTTTGGGAGTTGGCACTACTGAGAGAGACTTTAATAAAGACAAAGTGATGAAGTGTCCCAGGTGAAAGATAAGAACCACTGAAAGAGAATATTACAACTGTATCTGAAGATCATTACAGATCTGAATATCAGCAAGGCATTGCAAAAAAGCAGAAACAAGATATATAGCTGAAGATGACTATAAAGGAACAGGAGAAGCATGAAAATAAACAATTAAAAAAAAAAAAAAAAAGAGTGCTGCACAGGAGAAAGCCAGCAAAAGGCAGAATTAAATAAGAAAAATATATGAGAAGCCCAGGGAGGCAAAGGTGAATACAAACCCACACCTGAGAGGAAAAGAGAGCAATCAACAGCTTCAATAAAGAGCACTGAGTTTATATTGCCTTTTGTTCCATCTTCAGGTAAAAGGTGAAGTACTTTCAGATGGATTAGGTATACTTGCAGAAGTGATGTATGATGAAATCCACCCATATTTAAAGAACAGTCCTAAAGCAGTTACTGTCAAAAAGTGATGAAGGGTGGAGAGATCCCAAGGGACTGAAGGAGAAAAAGGAAAGCTTAGAAGAGACTCAGAAAACTACAGAATAGTCAGAATGCTTTTGGTTTTTAGAAGAATTCTGAAACAAATGGGTAAACACTTGTTTCAAAGACTAAAATTTTCAAAGACTGAATTCTGTAAAGGGCTGAGAAACATTCCAATGGAGTAGTCTAAAGCAAATTTTGTGAAACCCTTACTTTTTCTGTTTCTTATTTTATTTTATTTTACTTTACCATAACATCTGGCCAAACAGATTAGGAAAAAACCGTGACATATGAATCTTATTGTCAACACGATTTCTGACATCATTCTCTATGCCATTACTATGAGCAAAGACAGAAGAACTAACATTATAAAAGTGGGGGTAGAACTAGGGGTGACCTCTCCAGGGTGATTCTTGCAAATAATATCCTAAATTTGGCTTTATGCATTATCCACATAGAGTAAGGAACAGTATTTGTGGAAGGCATCAGATTAGAGGGATGACAGGACTGGAATACAAAGTGATCTTCGTACAGTGAACAAATATCTGAAATCAGCAAGATAAACACCGTAGAGACAAGAAGAGAGCACTGTACTTAGGAAAAAGAAACCAAATGCTTGAATAAAAGCAGGGAATAAGTGACCATGCTGCTAAAAAGGAACTTGAATGTGATGCTGTTTCAAAAAAGCAGTCAATAAATAAAATTATACATTTCATATTGACACATTCAAGGTACATAAAACGCAGAAAGCCATTTGTAATGCTGATGTGTATTTCAATGTGTAAGTGGCTGTCTATATTAAATGGTTGAAACAATGTGATGTAACTTTCCCCAAAGAAGAGCTAAGTGAGACATGAGGTGAGTGAGAGAGTTGGAAGGAGAGTGAGAGACTTGGAAGGTAAGTGACAGGCAGGAACTGGCTACCAGAAGATGATGCAAAACTGTCTTTACTGAATGCTTTTAAGCAACTGGCTTGTGAGAGAAGGTCATGGCATACAAGGATCCTGCCACTCTGTGAAAGTATGGAAATAATTATTTCTCAGGAGCTTTTCAAGCTTTCTATGTCTATAATTCTAGATTCATGTGACAACAGGGCCTTCATCAGAATTTCCTTAAAAGGCATGTTGTCTGAAGTTAGGCTCCTTTGAAAAAACAAAATTTAAAAGTACTTTAGTGATGTAGGCCTTGGTTAAATAGTCATCTGGGCAACAGTTTGGGAGTTTTCTCTTACAGCAGGTCAGGGTTTCAGCTGAAAGCATTAGCCTTGCCTGTTCTGGTAAACCAAAATTGTGTGCAGAATGAAAGAAGGACTGGGCCCACAATATTCTGGGTCTGTTTTTGGAAAAGCAACTATACCTACTGTGAGCCAGGGGATGGTCCAGGTGAGCACAAGCAAAGCAATGTAGATGCTCTTGACAAAAGGACATAGCAATACTCAACAAGTGTCAGGAAATGCTTTCTCAGAAATGTCATGTTTCTTTTCATCAGCACCCGCCTATGGGCTTAGTTTTCTGCCAAGTAAGTTTATTGACTTAGCCAGTAAAAATTGACTCTGATCATCCTTTCCCCAGCTCATAATTGGGTCTATTTTGAGGTGCTGGTCATTAGCATCTTTCATTTTCAGACCTCTGTGGTTCAAGCTCTTGATAGAAATGCCAAACTGCGATGGTAAGATGTATTATCATTTGTATTTCATCTTGCTGAAGGATGTGTTCCATTGTTGTTATTATCATATAAATTAGAGCCTCAACTAAAAACAGCAATGCCATGCAAGACTAATAGTGCCATAAAAAAAATTTATTCTACTACTCTTTAAAAACATTGATTTAAAAGGACAATAAAATCTGATTTTTGTCTGCTGCTTCAAAGTATCATTTGGTTCATTCTAAATATCAAACAGTGGAAAGTTAAAAGCCCTCATATGATGAATAAAGTAAAAGATCCAAAGACACCATCATGAAACTTTGTATCAGGGAGAGCAACAATCATTGTCCACTCCTGAGAAGAATACTGATTTATTGATTAGGAAACTTCAGTGTGGTTTTGCTTTTATTTTGGTTGGTTTGTTTGTTTGTTTCTTTAACACTTGGAAAAGTATCTAGTTTCAATACCAAATTTCTAGGATGACAATGGAAACGAGGCTTTTTGTGAAAGATATTGTGCTCATATAAGAGCATAACTTAGGCAGTATATGCAGCTTTAAGGTATCCAGTACCACATCAGAAATACTGTTTGGCTATAACTTTGATCTGTCAAGAAATGAATGTGCCTATTCACATTTCTTTAAGAAATTGAGCCGGTGAGTTAATTTTGCACCAACAAGCTCTATGACAGATCAAATGTCACCTGTTGTCCTCACTTGCTTAACTTTATTCAGATTAGGCATCGTCTGTCCTTCCACAGCCAGCATAAAGCTGGCATAAAGCTTAAAGCCCACATAAGCTCTTGCTAATTTGGCAGCAATGTGACAGAAATTCAACACTGATTCTGGATCAAAAAGTCGTACTGCTGAGAGATCCATTCATGCACACACCTGGTATTACCGACCAGAGACACATGGCTTAAGGAGAAGGCTAGCAGTGTGTGAACTAGATAAGGTCAAAGTGAAAAGAGTCATAAGCAGTTTCATACCCAAAAATGTGGTAGCATTGGGAAACGGGATGAGATGACAGTTATGGGACCATGCAGGAGCTGGTTGGAAGAGGCTTATGGCACACGCTGTCAATCACAACATCATAGGGGGATGTCTCCATGTGTTGAGCACTAGAGAAACAAACAGTAGTTTGCACACAGAAAGTGTTGCTGCCCAGGAAACCACCCGAGAAATTTCTTAGAGGGTTGAGTATAGTTTAGCAAACAATTCCCACAAACTCTCAGCTCTACACAGGCACCACTGGAGATCCAACGTAAGGATCTTTCCTTTCAAATAAAAACACACTGTCCTTGGGTAGAACTATCAGAAAAGTAATTGACTATGGGGCAATTCATCTCCTGCATTCAGTGGTGCTGAGACACGTGTGATAAAAAACTCTTACTGTGCTCATTCTGCAAACCCTGAGAGCTTCACTGACCTGGCAACACTACACAGAGTTGTTTTTGGCTACACGGGACTTATCAAAGACCTGATAAAATGAGTACATCAAGGCAGACAAAGATGTAGCCCTCTTTACTGTAGGATCTGAGCACTGATATCTAACATTTATCCTCACAACACTCCCAGGATTAACCATCTGAGGCAGAGATGGCTGAAGTTATATGTTCAAAGGTACTTCAGAAACTACCTAGCTCTTCCAGTGGGTAGTTTTTGAAGCTCTAGACCTTCAAATTCAGTGCCACAGTCAGTCTCAAAACTTCCTTCAGGCAACTAGAGCTTCAAGTTAGGTGACAATCTCAGATCTTCCCTCCAGCTACTCCTCTAAGATTTGTGACACTTTAAAGGCAGTCCAAGTTTCTACAAGTTGGCACATACAAAACTGCCAAGATACTGAAGGCACAACATGACCTGGTTGGGCTCTTTAGAACTCTAGATCAGAGCCTGGAAGCTATGAAGAAAGACTTTCAAATGAGGCTTTTCTCCATCTCAGAGCTCTCTAAAGGTAGGTATGCTCCTTTTTGCGGACTGGGACTTCAGAGATACATGAAACTAAAGCTGAAGGGATTAATGGTAAAGTCATTTAAGCTACAAACCTGTATGGGGTCTCTTACAACCTTTACCTGTTCTAATATGATAACTGAACTAAGAATCACAGAATGATTTGGGTTGGAAAGGACCTTTAAAGATCATCTAGTCCAAGAAGTGAGATTGAACCTGACATTTCCAGGTATTTACTTAAAGACTCTTGAAGAGAAGAGTAAAAGGCAGCAATGTGGTGATGTAGGAATTCTGAGATTAGGTAGAGTTAAAAATCTTGCTAAATCAAGTAGAACTGAATTCTGAAGATGCCTCACTTGAATTTAAGTGCTCAGCAGCAGGTAAAATAGCCTGTGTTGAGCCTTGTACTGCAATGACCAAATAGGTTTCTTTTAAAAAGGAAAGCTCACTACTTTCCTAAAGAACCTAATTAGAGATAACAGCTTTAGCATCAGATGCATTGGCACACCTATGAGATAAGCATGATGCTGCTCAGAAATGCTAGTTCAAGTGTTCGAAGCCACTAAAATAGTCTTGCATCCAGGATACCAAGCTCTGTTTCACTGCAAGGTATTGCCATTGCCCATTTGATCTGAGGGCACTAACAGTAATTCCTCCTTGTGTTCAGTAGTGTGCACACACTGCAGTGCAAATGGGCCACCATGGGCTGGATAAATTGCACAGGGCAGTCAGTGTCAGAAAAGAACATTAAGCTTCCTTAGTCCAAAGCTTTGTCACTCTCTCTGCTGCACTACCCTCCAGCATGGGCAAGGGGAACATCTGGGCATCAGATAGAAACCTTTACCCAACTCCTTGCAGCCATGTGGGGAGAACTCAGAAATGAACGCTTAGGCACGGCATAGTTGCAAGGGCAAGAGAAGTCACAGCAGGATGGGGTCCTTTTAGTGGCCACATTCTTCCTCTGCTGCAGTACCCAGATCCCACCAGTAACTAAAGCCTAAATGTAGCAGTGCAAAAGAAACACATCTCTACAGAGGAAATACTAAAGTGAAGCAACATCCTGACTGCTCATAAACCCAGTGCTCATGCATTTGACTAAATTTAAATAATTCTTATAGGCAGTGACTGTTATTCCTTGACATTAGTCCATATGTGAAGCTCTCAACAAGTGAATACTTCTGCTCTTTCTGATTTACTGTGCATGCATGACCTTCTCTCTAAACTTGACAGAAAATACTCTGTTTGTTTATTTTCTTGAATAAAAGGGAAGGACCAAGCCCAAGGCTGCAAAGTCAGTATAAGAGTCAAATTTATTCAGAGAACATGCACAAGGATGTAGTAGATAAAAACAACAGTTTAGGGTGAGGGTATACAAAGTAGAGCAGAGAGGAAGGGTTTTTAGTCACCATTTTATATGCAGTCAATTTTCCTGCTATCACTGACTATCCCAACCCCAAGCGTTTCCATGAAAATAGAGACAGATGGTTAAACATTTGCCAACCTGAAAGCCCAGTGGCAAAATAAGCACAGAAGTGTGTGTAATATGATACCTTAAGGATTCTCCGGTGCAGTTACCCTCGTTTCTAAAGACTTCAGAAAACAGGACGATACAGGAGCAGCATTATCCTGCATTGTTTGGAGTGGAAAAATGAGGTGAGATTGCTTCGTTCTGAAAGGTAGAAGAGTTTACGTGGAATCACTACACTTCTCACGGCCGACCATCACTAGGTGGCACTGGTGGCATTCACACACTTTTTCATCTGCCTTTCGATTTCAAAAAGGCATCCACTGGTACCTTTCCACTTCCAGCAAATAAGAACGTGGTGGAAAACAGATATTTCTCAGTGGTTTCTGAGCCAAAGATGAAAAAAAGCTCTCCTTTTTCCATATTACTGGGGGCTAAAGTAAGACTGACTGATCCTCCCTTTCTCAGCACTGTTGGACTGGGTCTTTAGCTTATTAACCTCACTTTCATGGTATTTAATGATTACAAGCTAACTGATAGAAATACTATGTTGCACATTATGGTGTCTTTATAACCATTGATTACGCTGTTGCATTACGTGTGGGAAGTGCCAGAGGGCTGGATTCTGTGACGGTGAGCTATCAGTGCTGATCGATGGCATCAATGCCCCTACCTTAAAGTGTAGTTAGACTTATTTGAAAGTGCTAACACTACACAGGGGTTAGCAGCATCACGAATTATCCTCCTCTAAACTGACTAGAAACTCCCTAAAGGTTGCCCGTGATACGTTTACTTGCTCCCAAATTCAAGAAAACAAAAACAGATTCAAGTAGCAATAAAAGGGAAAGGAAATAGCTTTTCTTGGAGATCATGCATTAAAGCAAATTGAGGCACAACTCAAAAACTGTACAAGATAAATCATTTGGGTGTGACCAAGACAATCAAAACACCCGCAAGGAACTGCCACCAAATTAGCAAGCTCTGTAATGAAGGTCAGCACTCAACCACACTGGTTTTAGATTACCTTCTTACTCTGAGTTCTAGTTAAAAAAAGAAACAAACCACAAAATAGGGTAATTCCGAGGAAGACAAGAGTTTATTTAATCTAAAGAACATTGATTAAGGTGATTAAGCTTTCTTTACTATAAATGTGCTAAAAGATGCTCTTTCCTGTCAGTCAAAGTACTTGCACAGCAGTACTGGTTTCAGCCTGTGAAACCTTTCTTAGCAATGGCAATTTGAGCACAGGGTTGATCTCTGAGTGACACACAAAAACCATGAGGTGCTTTTGTTTCGCATCTCCCTTGCAGAGACCACAGAGCCCCAGCACAGTCCTTGCTCCTGCTGCTGAGAGCCTGGTGTTAACATTTCCTAACCTCATTTTTGAGAGATGACATGTGTAGGTAGAAGAGGTGCAAGGCAGGAAAACAACTTGAAGCACCTTTTGTAAATCCCTGGAATATTTTGTAAATCACTGGAATTTTTCATTGCCTTTAACATGAAAGCTGAAGGAAAGTGACTGTCCAGTGACACATCTGAAGGTCCACCTCTGCCCCCTCCTGACCTGATCAAGCTGGAAATTTCCCCAAAATACAGTCTTTCTAAGTGCAGAGTTCTGTAATGGCTACTTGATATTCAACCTTTTCATTGTCTGTTCTTCTTTTGCACATTTCTGCAAAGTCCCCAACCACCCGGTGCTTAGATTCTAGAGACAATATCAAAAAACCATGAATCAGAGACTCTAATCTTCCATAATCTGTTTTGAGTCAAAATAAACATAAAATTAACACAAAACATTGTTTTATAGTTCCCTAGCACATCTGCAAACCAAGATTCTTTATGTGAAAGATCATCTTATTTCCAAGTCTTTCCAAGATCTGTCTGCCAACACTCAGTAACTCTAAAAATGCTGCGAGCTAGTTTGAAGATACTACTCTGCATTGATTTCTAGGTTCACTATCTCTTTTCAAGTATTCTATGTTGCCTGTCTTCAGGTTTCTATCTTCAACTCTCTACTTAACAGGTAAGTGTACAGGAAATAGAACTAGATTTGATTGGAGGCACGTAGTGAAAAGAACATATGTTGGGACATGTGAAACTCTAGCTTTTCACCATAATGCAGGTCAAACACTGGGACAGGTGCCCAGAGAAGTTGGGGAAACTCCAAATTTGGAGATGCTCAAAACTCAGTTGGTCAAGATATTGGATAAAGGTCCTGTTCTAACTGAGCCCAGTTTGAATTTGAGGACTGAATGAGCTTTGGAGGTCCTCAGCACTCCAAACTTTCCCATGATTTCAAGATTCTAAGTTTATGTCACACTTCTTAATATAAAAATTGTTACACATTGCAGAAATATTTTAAATTTGTGATTCTTTTGTATCTGCATAGACACCTTTGTTTACCACATCTTGTACTTAACTAAGGATTATTTATTAAATCAGTAAAAAATTGACTGACTTGATCTATTCTTTTCCTACTTCATTCAGTAATGGCTAAAATAATTATATCCGTGCTACCTAAGGGCATGCTCAGTTATAGGAAGAGAATCGATCAATATCTGAACTGCAAACTGCTGGGAAACTGCCTCGGGGTTAATGCAGCATTTATGTTTCCTCTTCAGCAACAAGCCATGCGGTGCAAAGGGGCACCAAAGATATTGCCTATGTCTGTCTTACTACCAGAGAGCACCTCAAAACTTCTTTAAGTGAAAATTATTTACTACTGGTGCCCTGGCCAAAACTAACCACAATTGTTATTGCATGTACTTTCCACCTTATCCTTTCCCTCCGTTGGGAGGGAATGCAAGAGCATTCTTCCCTACAGTGGAAAGCGCATCGATCTTTTCTCTAGACCTTGATTGTGTGGGAAAAAACCAAAGCAAACCAAACGAAAAAATTGGGAAATCCCTCTCCATGTTGCTTTTACTGCTGATATTCCTATGAAAGTCCTCTGACAGAGGCAAGAAGCTGAAGGGGTGTGTATTCCTGGCTACATCTCTCTTATGACCCATTGCCACCACTCCCTCTCCTGTTCCTTGTTTCGTTGGCCATTAGGGAAGCACTGCAGTGTACATCTTGTAGCTGGGTGCATCGAAGTGACTCCGGTGAGCTAAGATGGTTTAAAGCTGCTCTATGGCAACCCAGAAGGCCTGAAAAGGCCTTAGAACAATGATGCTTCAACCATTTAATAAAAACCATGTAAACCACTATGGAGATGTGCTGCAGGACAGATGAGTAGCTTTGTTCTTCAGAAACATGCTGAGAGAGATTCTCCTCCCTTTAGCCCTGCTCTTTCAAACACTTCTCTGTCCAGCATCATGATTCATTTTGCTTCATCTTACGTAACACAATAGAAGTGAAGATGACAGCCCAGCCCTAGAAACTGAAATTAGTTTCCTGAAGCACATGCCTCAGCTGATTTATGATTATAGATCATGAAAATTCACTGATTACTGCAAATGAGGAAGATACAGTAAACTTCCACCAAAGGGATACAGTAGCTATAAACAGGCCAGCACAAGCAAATAAACACACCCTGAGACTAGCATTTTGAAAGCAATGGAGCAAGGAAGATATGAGAGGGACTAATCATTCACAGACAACAAACTATTTTATTTGGTCCATAATGAGGCATTTGAGGGTGTTTTAAAGTTTCAGATTGTCACCTAGTGAACTATTCTCCTATTAATCTGTTAGAGAATTGGTAAACAGCCACAAAAGAAGCAGCACATGCCTACGGCATTAGAGGGAAAATTGCCTACAGATTACAGTAAAACTATTTTCCAAGGGCTGGAAGAACACCCGAGAATACTACCTCTGCTGATAACACTATCTCTGCAAAGGAGCAAATGCTCAACCATTATCTACACCACCAAGAATGGCCACATTTTTCTGAATGCTTCTATAAAAGCAGCCAGGGACCAGGTTTATGAGGTACAAAACAGCCACATGGAGAATTACCAAAAGAAAAAACCAAAGTATTAATTTTGCTTGAGGAATAGGAGGAGGAGAGAAAGAAATGGAAACTTTCTTCATTTTATGCAGGATTCTTTTTTCTTTTTTTATATCAAACCTCAGCCCTCCTAAACACCTTTCTCCATGCCCAGGCACTTGTAGGGGTGTGCCTCTTTAGGGAGGAGGTAGATTCTCCTCTGTTTTGCAGGTCAGCATGTCACACTACATCAGCCAGACTAGATTATCCACTAGGTATTTTAATGAGTCTGTGTATTTTGTTCTCTTTTCCTTACACTGTGTTGCAAAAGGTCTCTGCTAGCAAAAAAGATGGGGGAGGGGAGAGAAAGAGTTCTCCTGAAAAACACCTTAAAAACATTGTCTCTGTCTTTCCAAAGCATTCTCTGAGCTATGAGGGCTAGCTGAGAATCTAAAAAAACCCCCAACAATCCAAAAATAGTAATCAACACTACCTTCGCAAGAAACAGAGGATTTTTTTGTTTGGTTTTTATTGAGTTTTTTCTGTTGTGGATTTTTTTTTTTTTAATAGGGCTCAGAATTTAGACAAACTGGCTCAAATTATTATTACCTCACTGGTGTGGTAGCAGCACATTCTTCATCTTCAGACATGAGCCAGGGTCAAATTGTACGCGTGAACACCTGTGAGAGGCTGTGTGTGCATATCGGTGTGCACACAAAATTGGCAACACCTCTCTTATTACTAAGGTATTTTTAGACTCTGTTCTCTCTGATCTGGTTAGAGCAGACACTACACTGGGTGCCAGCACTGGGACAGTAGGTAGGCTGTATCTGCCAGACAAACTTTGGAGTAACTGTTCCTGGCATCCACCAGCACAGCATCACTGCCCGATGATGGAATACGAGCTACAGCTATTGGGCATCTCCAGCCTACCTCCTCTCCATTTTGAACAGATTTATCATTGCTGTCTCTTTCCTCTTGAAAGGATATAAGAGGAAGTAGAAGAGCTATCCTATATGGCACATAAATCATATATCATTTATTGTTTTTAAGTATCTTTACGGCTTCTACAAGACACTGAGAGTTACACTTGGTGCTCTAAATGAAACATCTGTTTTTTCCACTGTGCTTTGTTATGACAGTTCAGACTGTCTACTCCAAGGAAACCCTAAAAGTAAAGAGTTCAGATAAGCAGAGGCCAGGACCATCATAACTGTGCTGTATACACCAAGACTCACATAAGTATTACAAAAGCACTGGATAGGGGTTACTCAAGACCCAAGTAGTGAAACTAGATTGCTGAAAGGGAACATTTTCTGGACACATTACACTGGGGAGAGGGTAAGTGGCAGGTTGTTTTTACACAAAAAGTAGTTGATGACTGTGGACTTTACCAGCCATTACTAAGAGTCTGTTTACCCAAAATATCTTTTGGCTCACATCTTGTGCCCGAAGTATTTCAAGACAAGAGAGAATAAATTTTTGATGACAGCAAAGATGTTTGAGTTCATATAGATTACATTTTAAGATTGGAACAAATAGAAGAACACAGAGAGAGATCACAAAAACCTGATGTGCAGTTTAAAGGTCTCTGGATAGAAATATAAATTTAAAGAAATAACCCAGTTTTCCTCAAAGGGACTGAAGAAAGAATGCAGACAGATCCCTTGACCTACAGGTTGGTATATCTGCATCTGCAGAGGAAGTAAACAATGATTTATGGGAATTGTAAATAGGGTGGGTGGAAGAGTCTGTATCTATACTGGCTGCTGAAACTGCCAATGCAGAAAACAAATAATGGTAATCTGAAGGAGTAGAAAAATATCAAACAGTGGATCAAGGGATAATCAAAGAGTCAGGGAGAACTTTGAAGAAGTGCCTTTAAGCAAGCTATCAGGCCCTACTTTTACTTTAAGGTATATTGGTCATGTCAAATGCACCCAGAACCTTATCTATAACTGATAAGCATGAGTAGAAAAAGAGTTTTCATTTATATCTGGAGGCATCAAAATTATTAAATGCTTTGATATCTGAGAGAAGTACAGACAACACACATCACAAAGTTTTAGTGATACTTGTAAAAAAGAGTAGTTTATGTGAACTATTTTTTTCAGGTGCTGCTCAATGGTTAAGTACTAGAAAACATAGTTGGGAAATATATGGTGATACCAAATATTTGGTCTAGAGCTTTCAAAGAGAGCCAAAGTTCAGTAAAAACAATAGTCTGATACTGTCAGCAAATATCTGAAGAGACATCCAAACTTTTTATAGATTCATTTGCTTATTCAAAAAATCAAAACAAACCACAAAATGTTTTGGATTCTGGATGATAGTACATTCTTTCAGGTACAAAGAAGAGCAACTGAAACAATTGAGAAGACAGAGAAGCTGCTTTGTGAGAGAAGACTAAAAAGGTGGAAACTCTTCAGTCTGAATTAAAAAATAATAAAGAACACAGGGGGAATAAGATTAAAGCTGATTAAATCATGCAGGTGATGGATCCTGCAATGCTAGGAATAGACAGTACCCAGGGAAGACAGAGATTGGCTTAAAACATATTAAAAAGTATTTCCTTATGTGTCACGGAGTGTATTTTGTCAAACTTGCAGGAGCAAGTTCAGACAAGGCTTAAACAAACCATAGACCAGAGATCCAGAAACAGATACAAAAAAGGCCTAGGCATGGATGTGTCCTCTAACACACAAAACAGTCCTGGAGTCTGGAGCAATACCAATGCAAGGGACTGACTACAGGGAGTGACCAGTCTCTTGACCTTGCACACAATAACCATTGTATTGCCTCTGTTGGAGAAAGAGCCCTGAGCAGGATGGACCATAAGTCTGGCTGAGTGGGGCTCTTGTGTGGTATTAAACCAGTTCTTCTAATAATAGATAAATACAATTATGAAAACAATCAGCACCTTTATGTCTCCATCTCTTTCTCTTCTCTCCATCTCTTATTCTTTCCTTTGCTGTTTGTTAAAGGTATCAGCTCTTTCATAAAAGACTTATCATTAAAAGCATTACCAATGATTTCTTATTCTTTGGAGTTATGAATACCTATTAGATCCACCTCTTCTTGTCTCCATTCTCCTTAGTGTGCATCCAATCATTCAATACCACATTCTCTCCAATGACAAAGGAAGTGGTATGAAGAGACACTAAACCAGAAGAGCTTCCTATCAATTTTTTTTCTCTTTACCCAGAGACTCTCACTTCCAGAGAGGTATTAGAGTGCAACTTCTCTCAGTTCTGAAATGCAGCCAACCCAGAGGCAGACTGCTGCAAGTGTTTAATAGTTCCCAGCAGCACTAATCAGTAGGTAAGGACAGGAGGTTAAGAAGAATACTATGTGGGAATAAAATGAACAACCCCATTTCAAAGGTCTTGTATTTCTTCAAAGCAACCATGGAGAAGACCAAAAAAGATAGATAGACATAAAATGCAAGCAGTGGAGAAGGCAGTCAGAAAGGGCAATCAGAATGTGTGATAGGATTACAGAGGTTAAAGATGAGAAGTTTGGCAGCCAACTTTAGCTGAAAACAGGGGAACCTGGGGCTCTGGAACCCTTTAACCTGCGCTGCACATGTCAGCAGTTTCGTTTAAGGACGATTTTCTCCATAATTTAACAATTAATCCTTGATGAGACCCTGGCAAAGCAGATGGCTTTTTAAGCTGTGGTATAGAAAAAGTTGTTCTGTGGTAAGAGCAACAATCCGTGAAGCTATTACACATTTCCCAACCCACCTTATGTTATTTTTTTAGCAAGACTGCTTTTCTGCATAATTCTGGCTTTTATCATCTGACTCTTTCCTTTTTTCTTCTTCCCAGCAAACTAGCTTCTTCAGTAAGACAAAATGAGTCAGAATTAGAATGCTTGTCTAAACACATCCCTTCAGAAACAAATATTTAATGAACACACAGAAAAATGAAAGTAGTATAAACATAGGAGTTCATATTGGAAAACTATTAATCTGCTTTAAATAAGTACCTATAGTAATGCATTCCCTGTATGGATTTTCCTGTTTGCTGAAAGAATGTTCAAACATAATACACTTGAATTTTAGAGGAAATAAAAACATATTGTTCTCTGATCTTTGATCAAGGAGAGTTTCTAATGAATGTATTGGGTATGGTGAGCTATCTCCAAATTCACAGCAAGCAAATTAACTCCTGAAACTGGAAAATGCAGCAAGCTCTGATGAGGAGTTGGACTAATCCACTTGGCACATTGCCATGTTAACCCAGCTGTGATGCTCCTGCATCCAACCAGCAATCTCTGACCTGCTTTGCTCTGCACAAAGATACCAGCTTGTTCAGACTGCGCTCAAGATCCCTTCATCATGCTCCATTACACAGCTGGAAAGATGCCTCCCATCTCTCCCCTGTGGTAATAAGAAGTTATACTGTGCCACAGAGTTTGTCAGAAGTTGAGAGGAAAGCCAGCTTCTTCATCGTTCCCGGGCTTTCAGAGCCCTGATAAGCAGTCCACCAGGGGTTTCACCAACCTTGGTCAGCCTATGGACCAGGATGGATTAGTTGCTTCTGAACAGGTATCTCCTGCCTGTAGCTTTGAAGGGAGCAGTATACAAAGATTTGTGCCCCATGTCTCCCTAGTAAGAGAGACTTATGTGCCTCTATATCTCTCTGTAACCCTCTTTAGGGGTTACAAGGAAGTCAGATGAATACATACAAGTTCTTGTGTCACTCGGGTCTAATCTAGTCTCTGTATCAGAGAGACAGAAGTCAGACAGTAAGTGGCACAGACTCCAGCACTGACAGCTGGTCACCTCCCAGCTTTCCTCTTCAATCCATAAACACATCACAGCAACAAAACATGTGAAGAGCAGCTTCCTCCATTAAGAAATAAGGAATACATTGATCTGTTTCCATGCTGATACAATGCCTAGGATCTAGCCTAATGTTAGTTCATTTAAATTCCTGTAAGATCTTTATTTATACTTTTTTCCTCTCCTCTTTCCTTTACACATTTTGGTTTCCACCTGGCCCTGCTCTGACTGCATGAACACATCCAATGCACAAGGTGAAGTAGCCCATGGCCTGAGTAGGACCAGGACAATCAGAGCTGCACTTCCTGTCACAGCAAGGTATGAGACTGCAGATGGACCATGTCAGACTTTGAAAGGCTGTAATCACAACAGAAACACTTTGTTTGGGGAAAAAAAAAAATAAAGGCATGAAAAATTTTACACTTTCAGTGAAGAAAGGTCAAATTAAACGCATGGGAGGCTGCTACTTAGCATCTGTATTTCCCTGGACTTCTACTTTCTGATCTCCAACTTCTTCTGATAAATTTTCAGATTCACCATTTAGATTACAGAAGTGCTCAGTCAGGACTTCACCACAAACAGAAGAACCAGGGAGATCATATTATACCATAATTGTATACCATTATTATTCAATGCATTTAGAGAAGTCTGGAAGAGTGACTAACTTTAGGTTTCTCTTCTTGCTATTGAACAGAAAGTGGTATGAGAACATAATTTTCCTTGCAACTTCTCTCCTCTTGAAATTCTAAGACTCTTGCAAACTTCAAAAATGTGAAGTTCCTTACTAAGTTTACTCAGCAAAATTAGAAAACTTGATTTCTGTAAGTTAACATATATCATCCATAAAAATTAATGGAAATTTACTTTTAGTGTTACTCAGCTGTTGTCTCTGTTTAGCCCTTACTAAAATAATTCCTGTTCTTGGTCATTCAGCAAGAGTTTTCGCCACTGGCATAGAGGTATTTTTATAGCTTGCTTTCAGAGCTACTGGGATTTGGGTGTTGTGTTTGCCCTGTGGCTTTCAGTTATTTTGTACAGTTACTGTGAGTGACTGCTGAAATTACTTGTTTGAGTAATTTCTCTGTGGAGTAACAGTTTTATAATCTCTTTAAAGTGCTCCTTGTTTTTCTGATGCTTTTATATTCGTTTCTGCTGACAGACTATTAAAGAAGAAGAGTTACTGATCTCAGAAGAAATTTTTCCCTGTTAACTGTGCACTTCATTTTACCTTTGCCTCTCCAACAGTGACTGCACCCCAAAACAGCAGTTTTTCACCTTTATGCAGTTCATATGTGAATTGTTCTTTGGGGAGAAAGTGACGGAAGGGGGAAGATAGAGAAGACTTAATCTCAGATCAATCAGTACTCATTTCTAAGGGATTTGGCATATGAGCCACAAACATTTCTGTATGGGCTCCATGCTGGTCCTTGTGTCAGAGCATGCTGCAAGCTTGCAGTGCTGGCTGCAGCTTGAGGTTCCCAGAACAGGCATGGCAGGGCTGGAGGGGTTTGCCACATATACCTTTCCCGGGCCAGTGGGAGTCATATGAGAATTCTGCAGATAGCTGATAGTGCACCTGCACCCAGCACTGTATCCAAGAGCAGCATATCAAAGGAAATAACACTAAATTTCTCCTAGGCTATTTTTTTCCTCTCAGTGAAGGATATTTGTGAAGGGATTACTACTTTCATTCCTGTGTCTCCCCTGCATACTGTATGTCTGTAGGACACACCTCCAGTCAAGGACTTGCTTTGTTTTTTTGAGCAGACTTTTGCTTAGAGACTTCTGCAATTCTTTTCAGTTTAGTTGAGATTGTACCTGGTATTCTAAGAGATCAATTGAAATACAATTTTGAAAAAAAATCTCAGCATCCTAGAATGAGGTGTGTTAGACTGTGGAATAATCTCCTGGGGATGTGGTGGAAATGACTTTGCTTGCAACATATAGAACTGCTGAAACAAACACTAGAAATTATAGAGCAAAGAGCAAATGAGGGTTTTTTCAGGGACTGAGCTGGGATTTAGCAGACATGGTAGGTCAGTGCAGGTAGTTAAGATTTTTTTTTTCCTTCACATCTCTAACTCTGCGTAAATTTATTTATGTAAAAAACAAAGAAAAAAAACCTCACCACCAGGTAAACCAAAAATCAAACAACAAAACTCCCCAGAAAACCACTTCTTTAACATCTACAACTTGCTTCACATTTTTGTAACTTCCCCAAGTTTTGTGAATACAGATATGCTTCTTCTGAGCTGGTAAAGGTTAGCTCCTTGACTGACTTTGCTATTATTTGTAACTGTTTCTCCATCCACAAACTCTTCATATAACTCATTATGTCCTGTAAACTTAAAAGAAAGTAACTTTTATGTTACTTTAAGTGTAGAAGTAATGTTAGATGACAATAGTATATCAGGAAAGGGTAGGCTGTATCTCCTTCATTTGCCTGGGTAAAATATGATAAATCACATATTCATAATTTGAAGGTAAAGCCAGAGTAACATTCCATTTAAATGCAGGTGGGTACTTATGGAAGTTATGCTATTTCTCTATCTCTCATCTACACTGTTTGATGTATAAGAGAGAAAATTCAAAACCTGTCTTGGGAGGATGTAGGGCCAAGTTCTTCCCTGTCAGATTTTTTTGTTTTGGAACTGTTTCTCCAGGTTTTTTGTTACATTACAAATACTTTGCAGTGCACTGAGCACTGCAGGACTGACACGCTTGGAGTGTCCGGCATTTAGCTGAGAAAAACAGAAGTGTTAGATGAATAAAAGCATAAATGCAAGCCTATACAGAACTTGTGTTTTTAACACAGTGAACCAAAACAAGATTTTTCAAATGCAGATGGCAATGGCAAGCTGCATAAAAAGATTTACATCTGATTTTATTGCTGATTTCAGACTGTGTTTGTCTTCAGTCTTAGGTAGAAGTGTAACAGAACCTCTGGGGAAATGAAATAAAACAAATAAATACGAGAGAGCAGATATTTAAGTGCTTTGCTCTGGGCCAGTAAATACGACCAGAACGGAACAGCTGGGATACCTGGATTTGTTCTTTTAAGAGATGACTGAAAAGAAGATCTCTTTGCCCTTCCCTGTTGATTCAATTTCAAAAAACATATCATTGCATGAATTTATTCCTGGGATAATCAGTGACTGTCATGAATATCTGTAATGAACTTACAGATCCCTTGGATGAATTCAAGGAGCCTTGGATCAGTCCCAACAGTGCGACATGTCCTTTAATAACTGATCCCCTGTACATCTGGAACTGACAAACCTGCACAAGTGGTAGGTCACAAATTCCCCATCCCCACCTAAGGATAATTTTAAGGATTTTAAGCCTGAACTTTGTATCTGGTTTGCTTTCAAGTTCCATACTGTATCTGGTTTTCCCGTGGGCTTTTGTTTTTATTTTCATTTGGTTTCAACAGATGTTATTTACTGCTGTTTCCCTCTGCTTTGGAGAGGATTTATCATTGAGAAGTATTTTCATTTTAGTGCACAAATACATTAAATCCAGGCATGAAGCCTGACCAAAACAGCTGGAAAATGACACTGAAATTAAGGCTATAGAGCTGCTTCTCTAATCTGCTGAGCAGTTTATATAAATGCAGTTTAAATAAAATGAGTCTGCAAATCAAAAAGCTTAAAGGATATTAAATCCTGGCTTTATAAATGATGGTCAAGCTAGTAGGAACCACCCCATGGTGTGTAATCTTCTTCTTTCATGTAACAAGGTTATCTGGCCCCACAAGCTTTTTGGAGTAAACTTAATTAAAGCCAGTGAAGAGAAAATGCAAAAGGGGAAAGGTAACAGATTTGATTGCACAAATCAAGTATTTTTACACACACATATATGTATATATATATGCATATCTGTAGGCTAGAAGTGCATCTCCCTAGTCTTAGTGGAATAAAAGGTTTATTTCTTTTTTTTTCCCTAGGATATTTAAACATACACATACACACACTCATAGTGAGCAAAGAGAAGACTGGGATTAGAGGACACTTCCCTTTTCCTGGAAGAGAAGAGCTCACTAAATAATAAAGGTTTCTGAAAGAATATGCTACAGATGCTACAGAATATGCTACAATGTTGGTAATGAGCTTGTCAATGTTCCTAACATTTCTATACAGCTGTAATCAATCGATTTAATAAAATATTGATATCTGTTTCCACAGTGTTTCTATTGTGCAGCAAAAATCTTTACGTGATCTAAATTAAACATGTCTGCAATGGGTTGGAGACTGAACGTCATTCCTTGCCCTAGTGGAAAAGCTCTGTGCCACCCCATCTGCTGTTCCAAATGCCAAACTTCAGAAATATCACTGAATGGGAAGGCTGCTGTAAAGAAGTACTAGCTGTTTTATTTGAGATTCTGTTTAGCCTGGTAAAACATCCCCCTATCAGTTTGTATCACTGAGCTGTTGCTGAGCTACAGGCCCAAGTCTAATCTCAGATTGATGAAATGCATCCAACATGACATTTGACTCAAACTGCTCATAAATAATAATAATACTACTTTACATTTATATAACCCTTTTCAGCAAGAGCTCTCCCAAAAGGCCTTTTTGACCTCCAATTTATCTATTGTGACTCTCACTGAATTAGAGACAAGTGTAATGCTCTCTTCTCCACTACCACGTATGAGGTGGCAATAGCTATGAGACAAATTACAATTCTGATGAGAATCCAGTAATCTTAGCTACGTGATGCTCAATAATCCATCCCAACAGAGATCACCTGTAACCTTGTTAGTGTCTCAGTGATTCAGACATCAGTCAACTGTACAAAAAGCTGCCAGCCCGGTAAGTGCTTCCCCCTTTTTTCCAAATCTGGAATCTCTAACCCTCAAATAACTATGCAGACCTTAGCTTGACAATATTTACTCCAGAAAAAAATGATACTTTTAAGTTCAGGATTTTACAATTCACTGTTGACCAAAACCAGAATTTTCATGAAGTTGAAAAAAGAGGTTACTAGACTTATTCTGAATTTAAGGTGTTTGTGCCTCAATCCTAACCAAGAAATTACCAAAACACTCAAATTTACCACCATGACACTGTCGTATTAAAAAGACTGTGCAGGTCATATCAAGATATGGCTTTGTTCTGCTTTTAGTCATGATTTTTTTCCACTTTGTCTTACAAGGATAGATTTTGAAAGCATCTAGGCATCAAACAATGCAGATAGGGATTTTCAGATTCATGTGCTGTGCCTATTGCAGCTTGAAGCCTAAATCCCATGAATAAAATTGCCTTCAATAAATCGTGAAGGCTAGCTTTAAACAACCTGCCAATGCACAGCATCTATCTACATATCTAAGAAACTCACTGTAAGACATTTTCTCTCTGCTCCTGCTGAAAGCAGATGTTCAGTTCCTATTGCCTTCCAGAGGCACAGAATTCAGCCAATTAGACAATTTTACTTCTGTGTAAAAATTCTTCATTTGATTAATAAAAAGTATTATGTTTTTTTAAACAGTCTTCAATTACTTAGGTTACTTTGAAATATCTTTATGTCTCACAGACTATGCCCAAGACAGCTGATAACAAATGTTACAATAATACATGGCATACATGGTAATAGAAAGAGAACACACCCACTTGGCACTTGAAATTCTCAGTTTCTATACAACAGCTCCACCATAAATTTCTGTTCTCACCTTGCAGTGAGAGCTCAGGGATTTTAGCTATTTTGGTGTGATTTTTTGTCACCTCTGGTTTTATTGTAAAATTTTAAAGAGAGTTCTTGTTCATCCAGCTCATCTCTATTCCCAAGATTATCCCCATAAATCCATTATATAGCACCTTGTTCTTGCAAAGAGGCCAGTGTGATCAGCAATTATCAAAGCAAACCGGAGGCTGATCTTATCATACATTATACATTGAATCGATAGTGAGAAAAAAAATCTAATGAACCAGTGACTGTCTCAACACATCATAGCCTGTTTTGTCCTTTCTTTCTTTTCTCACCTGCTAAACACCTTGCCCCCAAACCCGTAATAGTTTCCATTTCTGTTTGGTGTCTGCATGTCACCACTTGAAAATTCAGATATGTATTTACTACAGCAGTTTTCAAATCTGTGTTTAAACTAAGGTCCCAGGTAGAGTTAAAAATCTCACAGCTCTCTCAGTGTCTGTTCTAACAGCAGACATCCCATAAACTTAAAGTTTAGTTAAATACCTACTATATTGCACCTATGCAATCTGGCATCTGACAAGCCTTTGATGTCAGTTTGATAAGTCAATGGTTCTGATCTTGTAACCAAAGTCTGAGCAACTCATTCCTTACCCAGAAAGTAAACACAGATAAATGCAATTAAGAGCAGCCCTGAGGAGAAGGCCTTGGGAGTGTTGGCAGATGAGAAGCTCAACATGAGCTTCAATGTGTATTTGCATCCCAGAAAGCCAAACGTATCCTGGGCTGCATCAAAAGCAGTGTGGTCAGCAGGTGGAAGGAGGTGATTCTCCCACTTTGCTCTCGAGACTCCACCTGCAGTGCTGCATCCAGATCTGGTGCCTCCAACACAAGAAAGATGTGGACCTGTTGAAGCAGTCCTAGAGGAGGGCTACAAAGATAAACAGAGGGCTAGAGCTTGTGTCCTATGAACACAGGCTGAGAAAGATGGAGTTGTTCAGCCTGGAGGAGAGAAGGCTCTGGGGAGACCTTAGAGTCCCTTCCAGTACCTGAAGGGAACCTACAAGAGAGCTGGAGAGGGACTTTTTACAATGACATGTAGTGACAGAAAAAGGGGGAATGACTTCAAACTGAAAGAGAACAGATTTAGATTAGATATACAAAAGAAATTCCTTATTATGAGAGTGGTGAGACACTGGTACAGGTTGCCAAGAAAACTTGTGGATGCACCATTCAAGTAAGTGTTCAAGGCCAGGCTGGATGGGGTTTGAAGCAATCTGGTTTAGTGGAAACCATCCTGCCCATGGCAGGTGGATTGGAAACTAGATGATCTTTAAGGTCTTTTCCAACACAAAGCATTCTATTATTCGATGAAAAATAAAGCACTTTCTAATAAAAAGCGTTCAGACCTCTGTTCAAGCCAGAAAGAATTTTGATAGTTCTGATTTTATGGACTGTAGACTAAGGTAGCAAAAGTATGTTGATTTTCTTACAGGGGATAGAAAGAGAGAAATGAAAGCAGATGGATCTGCCCTAGCAGTGAACCATTGGATACAATACTTTGCTTCAGTGAGTATCCAAATGATTTTCAGGTAGTTTGGCACATAGGTAATTTATGTGCTTCATTCTCTGCCTGCTATTTAGAAGCTGTTTCTCAAGCAGGGATTGTTCTCTGAACTGTTCACCTTTGCATGCACTGTTTCATTCTTAAGTCTTTTAATATTCTTCTTAAGGTTAACTTAGTGAAGTGGATTCACTACACTTTTTTATTGCACTTAGAGACTCTGCTTGTGGCTGGGGTTAAACTAAAAACTGCAAAGGTGCTCTTAGGTGACTGCTTTCTTGATGACTGCATGTATCATGCAACAGAGGCTGTCCCAGCCATGATACGTTTGCCATCACTGACCAGAAGCAACTATTAGGGGCACAGTGCCCTGGCAAAGGGCAATGCTACCAAGTACCTTGGGTTTTGACCAAATATATGAATTCTTCTTTAGAGTCCTCAAATACAAAAACTGGCCCCTAGATATAGTGCATTTCTTTTAATATTTTGGAGTATAAAACAGAAGACAGAATCACTAATTACTGTCTCAGATGACTCTGTAAAAATATACAGCTCAGGTACCCCAATTTCCTGACCCCACATACAGCAAACCAAAATGATCATTTGGCTGAGGAATATCAGACACTCAGCTCATACCAAAATGAACTGAGGGTTATGATGACTCAAGAGTGAGTGGGTCTCAGTGAGGAGACAATGATGGTCTCTGAAAGATTGCTGTCTCCACTGCAGGGTGGAGCTGGGCTCAGCACGTCACTGCACCTCCAGCCTTGGCCTCAGCAGCCCCTCTGACTCGCTTCTTAATGCACAGAGCAGTTCAAACGCACCATCACCCCTGCATCAGCAGAGCACTGCTGTAAACTCCAGCACAGGAGGTGTGCTTGAAGGGCTTGTGAGCTACATATGATGGATGTAGCATCCAATATGTGGATATTCAAAAAATACACATGGAGGCTGAGAATGCCCACACTCCCTGGAGATAAGAAGCCCCGGTCTCTACAAAGATTCTTACTTTTGTAGTCCCCATTGAGATATCTAAAAATCTGACAATATTTTTATCCTTACTGGTTGGCAGAGGAGTTTAGGATAGAGAACTAATACTATTCTTATTGACAGATAAAAAAACTTCAGAGAAGGCAGCTGAAAAACCAAAGACTCTATATTCTCAACAGGACATTAGTACCTGGAAATCATAATGCTGAACTAAGCATCCAGGTTCAAGCAGTCAAGCAATCCAAATGGGTATAACAGTCAAATTATTATAAGGAATTTCCAAGTATCACCACCATATCTATCTGGCATAGGCTACAAATACACACAAACTTGCATCTTTGGAGATTCCCAAATCTTTCAGAATCATCTGAAAGGCTACCCAGCTGACACAAGTAGATTTACAAAAAGGATAAATCTTGGGAAAACACTGCATAGCAGTTCAATTATCCTGCTTCAGGGAAATCTAATTTAATTGCTGGAATGCAATCACTTCTGAAAAGTTTTGATACTAACATCATTTACTGTCAGTAAATGTATCTTCACCAGATGTTCTTTCTACAGCAACTAAATAAAATTGATAGTCACCCACTTCAAATAGCAATGAATTTGTTGTTACTATAACTTGTTAACAACCTAGCCAGAGGCCAACAACTAAATTCATTAAGAAAAATAGAAATTATACCTTACTCTAAAAAAACCCTTACCCTAGTATTTATTGTTATAGAGTTCATTTTCTATATGCAGTTTCTTCTTGCTTAGTACTTCATTACTGTGTGGCCAACTTCCTACAGACTACTCTGCTGTGCCAGTTCCTGGAGGGTGAAATGAAGTCCAGCATCTCATCTCAAGGATGTTAGAATGAACTATTGCAAAATTTGGTATATAAGAGTGTTGGGAAGCTGCTTTCCCATATATCTCTAACATTTGGACAGTTTCAATAAATGCAGCTGAGCACATTTTTTAATTGTTCTAGTTGTGCAAAGACACAAAATTGAAGACAATGTACAGCTCCTGAAGTCTTCTAACACTGCAGGTTGTAACATCAGGTATAACTAGAACTCATGCAGACACTCCATGGTTAAAGCCAAACAAGGGAGGTAGGACAACCATTCTTATGTCCTTGCATGTTTTAAGGTTCTTTGATATTTAAGGAAATAAGTACTTATTTAAGGAAATAAGTACTGAGTAAGAGGTTCTGAGTTGCAGCATGGTGGCATTTGGAGTGTGAAAGGGCAAGGAATGCAATGCAATCCCGATGCCAATATTGAAGCTATTTTTACTTTACAATTCACTGACAAATTTTATCACAAGTAATTTGTATTTATGAAACTGTATAATAGACCCAAGTGGGTTTTTTTAGATGTTAAGCCTATCTAGTGTAATCACACTGTAGTGAATGTATCTATTGTTAGCATTAGTGCTGAGAATTTAAAACTGGAATAAAGTTTTGTTACCTAGGGAAATTTACATATGTAAATTTAAGCAGCAAAAATCCCCAACCTATCAGTACTGAAATTTTCTTGTTTTGTATGGTAAAACCCCCTTAAAATAATTAATCTCTTGTAGGGGCACAGCTTAGTAAGATGCGTTATTTTGGAAATAGACCTTGAAGCTTTGAAAGCCTGCAAAATTTGCAAATAGATGAGAATAAACCCTTAGTAAATGAGATAAGGTAATAAAGTATATACTTTTAACTAATTGTAGACATAATGCCTAAAGATCTTGTGAAATAACTTCTTTTATGCCAAGTATTAATATAAATTAGCTCACCTGTGAGTATGGTCTCTTTTTTTCTTACAAGCTGAATAGGTTTGCTGTGACATTGCGGCAAAAGTCTCTGGAGATGCTCTGTGGATAATGATGAATACTGAATTAATTTCCACAGCTTTAAACTACACTGAAACATTTGTTTCCTAGTTGTATTACTTGTTTTGTTCAAACCACCCCACGAAACTTAAACCATGTATCTTTAGCTTGAATATCAGAGCACACACCATAGAAGATATCCTTCTCCTAAAGAGTCACCAGCATATGAGAAGAGAGAACTGGGCTCTGCAAGTGAAATTTTGTCAAACTTTGCCCAAGGTTTCACAAAAACCTGTTACCTCAAAACAAGAATGTTCTGTTGGGTGTGGAAGCAAGAAAGTCTAGACTATTCACATCTCCGATTACAATGCACAGTGATGACTATTAGAAAGCTGACATCTTCCAATGCTTTTCACAGTTATTCTCTCTATAGGTTAAGAAAAAGCCACTGGATGCCACTGTGTAGAAGAACCTGACACTCTTGACTACAATACAGTCTTGTAGCACACAGAAGAAAATTTCATTTGTCTCCCAGAGGGCTTCTTGATCACAGCCATCAACATCATTTGATCTGACAGCAGACAAAAACTCTCTTCAGAACAAGGTATTTTACCTACAGACATCTGTACCTGAGACACACGAGAACATTTATGGTCCCTAGAGAAACAGAGAGTTGTATGCAGAGAACCATGGTCAGCACGATACTGCTACACAAATACAGAAGGAGATTAAAGGACGATTCCCACCCTGTTCCTCTGTGGCTCACAGTACTCTTATTCCAGTTCCTATTCCCCTTTACAGGAAGGACCTACAGAGCATTCAGATGAAACTAAGGAGGTGTGGGAAGGCAGGGCAGATACAGAGGGTAAGGCTGTGAATCCTGATTATGAGAAATCCCACAAGCAAGACTGGCACTGGAAGTAATAAATCCGCCGCTCAAACAGTGTGCTGCTGTTGCCTGTAATCCTCCAACCTGGTAGAGGGATTCACAAGTTCCCATGAGACTCTCTACCTGCACAAGCTGACTCATCTCTGTCTGCAATTTATCCCAACTTCAATAGCTCCCAGGCCCTCAATAACAGTGTGACCTGAGCTAGAGCTTGGTTTTCAAGTGCTTGATGCTACCTGACATTACAGAAGTTTCCCCCTTATTTATGAATATTTACATAAATAAATATACATAAATATAAATATCTATGAATATTTACAGCACAAGTCCTGCTTTTCTTTATCATGCCTGAATCTGTAGCATCAGAAATAAAAAATATGATCAGGGGAAGATCTGAAAAAACATCTCTCCATTTTTGGGGAGTTTGTCATCCCCAGAGTGAAACAAAGATCAGTTGCTGGCATGGAGTAACAATTGCTCTTTCAGAAAACCTCTTACTTTACCCTGCATTACCAAGAACAGTTAGATTAGCAGAGAGCACTAATCAATCCCCATTGGTTCTACATATGCTATTCCCTGAAAGGTAGGACATACTTTTTAGAAAAGATTGTACATACACAGCTGGCACCGAGTACAGTGAAAGAGACAGGCACAAAAAGGTACAAAGATTTTGTTTGACTGCAAAATGAGCCTTGTCTCAGCTGCTTTGGCTAGATCCCAATTAACAAGAATATTCTTTTCCTTTAATTTTCACCCAAGAACGTGTATGATTTTATGGGTTTTAAAATGGTGAAGTGCCTTGAGGGGAAGCCATACAAGGAGAGGCTGAGGTCACTTGGTCTGTTTAGCCTGGAGGAGACTGAAGGGAGATCTCATGGCAGTTACAACTTCCTCGTGAGGGGAAGAGGAGGGACAGGCACTGATCTCTTCTCTGTGGTGACCAGTGAAGAAACCCAAAGGAATGGCCTGAAGTTGTGTCAGGGGAGGTTTAGGTTGGATATCAGAAAAAGGTTCTTCACCCAGAGGGTTATTAGTCACTGGAAAAGACTCCCCAGGAAAGTGGTCACAGCACCAAACCTAACAGTGTGCTAAAAGCATTTGGATGATACTCTCAGGCACATGGTGTGACTCTTGGGGATGGTCCTGTGCAGGGCTAAGCGTTGGACTCAGTGATCCTTATAGGTCCCTTCCAACTCAGCATATTCTGTGAAAATGGACTTGAGATAATTGCCTAATTTTTAATTTGCATGTTCTTAAAATCCTATTTATTTTTTCGCAGCATCAACAGGCAAAGTATCCAGGGTTTGATTCTAACTGCCACAGGAGCCCATGAAGGAGCCACAACGAATAAAGATTTGGCAAATTTCCCTTCTAAAAATCGTCTCAAAATAGATCATCAGGATTGAATCTGACTGCCTAAGGCACTTATAGTCTCTTTAGGCTAATCATTTACCAGAAGACATCCAAAATACTTTACAGACATTTTCTGCTCTGTGCTGGATTTAAGCTGAAAACAAGATTTGTTTCCAATTTCTGATTCCTGACAATAGCTTAAATTAAAAGAAAAAATAATCAGGGGAATAAAACTAAGGTTGGTTTTGGTTGTTTCATTTTGTTGTATTTTTTTCAAACAGAAAGACAAAACTCCAAATACTTTTCACAAAAAATACAGTAAAACTGAATGTCTATGCATATGATGACACTTGAAAATAGTTTTCTTAGTCTATCTTTATGAGTGATTTGTAGTATCAACTCATTTGAGATTACTACTTTCTTTTTTAATTGCTAAAAAGCAAGTCTTTAGAAATGACAGTTTCTTTAATATTTATATATGTAAGCTTATTAGGAATGATTTTAATACTAATGTGTTAACCACATTGTTTTGTTTTTCTTCACATTTTTAATTATGCTTTTAATGTGTCAGGAAACCCTCTTACAGTACAGAAATTGTTCAGGAAGTATTGGAAACCATCTGTGACAGAGTGAGTTTCCAGCATATTCCTGTCAATGCCTAATAAACAACACAACAGGCTGACCTGTAAACCAGAGGATCTCAGCTTGTGATGTAAAAACTACCCACAATTTGCAAAACATCAGAAAGTACTTTAAAGATTAAGGGGGAAGGGGAGGGCAGAGCGGAAGAAGAAATATTCCTACCCATGAAATCAAGGAAAGAATTTAAAAGGAGGGGAAATGCAAGTACTGGGCGAGTATTTGAAATTTAGTCTAAATTATCTGACTGAATGTAGCTGTGTCAAACCATGTACACCACAGTAAGAACAGTTCAATCTTGTATCAGTACAAGTGCAATCTTGACTTTCTGAGGTTTTCCTTCAGGAATTACCGATTCAGGCTGCATAATCTTTATTATTGCTGAAGGCTTTAATATTTTCACATTGCTTTGATAACCACTGGAGCATAAAAACACAGGTATTCCATGAAGCTCTTCATAGAATCACTTTCCAAAACAGAATAAGTCTGATTTACCTTAGAAAGTTGTGTTTTGTAATTTAAGAGATCACAAAATTCTAAGCACATATTCACACACACACATACACACACACACACACACACACACAAGCAAAGTCTGGTGTTTGCTTTTAACCTAGTTTGGTCAAACTCAGTTACTGTATATGAGTATGTGTGTGTTTTTTATGCCTTTCTCATCCAACTAACTTTTAAGCCAATTTCAACAATGTTGAACAGAGAGTAAAGGTCTCTGAAGTAGGTCTCAACATTCTGGATGTCAAATTTTCTACAGAATTACCGGAAACAGGTAGTTAGGTAGAGATGAAAGGCCATCCCTTGCCTGCATTGGATATGTTACAGTGTGACCTCAATTCACACCAAGCCTCAGGGGATTTACAGAGGCTAGAGAATTGCTGAGTGTCCCAACATGAGAAAAGTTTCCATCTGCACTCATATTTTTATTAACTGTGACACAAAGAATGTTACCATGGGACTCCAAGCCACTGAGAACCAGACTTCATTACTGCCAGTGCCCCAAGAAACCACTTTTCCAGTTCCCTTCAGGTGTATTAGCAACCTGCACAAGTAATAAAATCTCAACAGAGAAAAGCCCTTTCTCTGCCATATAAAATTATTAGTCTTACCACTGTGCAAGTACTGTTTTATTCCTGAATCCAAACTCTGAAAGCTGAGAACTTAGGAAGGATGCCACATCTCATACAACAAGGATGAAAAGCTACATAGATACTGGCATTCATGTTCATGCACTGAGCTTTTAACTCAGTCATCCTGCTCTGTCCTCAGCATGACTCTGTGGAAAGGAGCTAAGATTAAGCTATTTTTATTTTTCTTTTGACTCTCTAGTTTTTTCTTATAAAGACAGCTAAGGAAGGTTTAAACCCCAGCACACATTAGAGCTGCTCAAACTCACACCCAACTGCCAATAGCACCAGCTGCAAGACAGACATATAATCCTCTTTCTCCTTAGAATGTGCTCCACACCAAGAGTCAGGAGAAGATATGGATAATAACATGTTGTCTTTAAGAAATTTAGACAATTCAAAGTCTTTAGGCTCTTTCTTGTTCTCACAGAAACAGAAAAGTGACCAGATTTTTTTAAATAACTGCAGGTTTTGATTATTTGTTTCTGTACTTCCCAATCTTCCTGTGTAGTTAACAAAAATACAGTATGAAATCATCATGGCTAGGCTTAGCGAACGAAGGTTTGAGAACAGTATGAAATACAGCTTGTAAAAAAAAAAAAAAAGCATCAGACAAATGGTGTTCACAGAGAGGGGAGTGGCTGCAGAGATCCTTGCAGGGGATGTTGGATGTTTGAAAAGGGAAAATAAAAGTATTTCAGTTGAGCATTTTATTAACTATGGCTTTTTTCCTTATCACTGATTATATTTGCATTTTTTTTAGAATTTTCTCTGCCTTCTCCTACGCTACAGGAGATGCTGAAATGAGTAGGGATAATATGCAGAGCTAAATCAGTCATTTGTTGTCTAGCATTTCCTTGGGATACTAAGGTCCCCTTCCTTCTGTTTGAATATAAGAACTACTACTTATGGAGCTACTTAAACAACATTTCTGATATTTTTTATTTTTAACATTTAGACACCAAGTCTCCTGGAATGTACTGCTTTGTTTAATATCTTTATGAATGATCTGAATTGAGGGGATTGAGTACACCCCCAGCCATTCTGCAACCACCAATAAATTGAGCAGGTTTGATCTATTCAAGAGTAGGAATTCTCCCCAGAGGGATCTGGACAGTCTGGATGGACAGGCCGAGGTATGAGGTTCAAAAAGGTGAAGAAGTGCTGGGTCCTGCACTTGGGTCACAACAACCCCACACAGTGCCACGGGCTTGGGGAAGAGCAGAAAGCATCCCAGTGGAAAAGGACCAGGAAGTGCTGGCTGACAGCTGGCTGAACGTGAGCCAGCGTGTGCCCAGGTGGCCAAGAAGGCCAGTGGCATCCTGGCTTTTATCAGAAATAGTATGGTTGGCAGGACTAGGGAAGTGAGGCTGTTCCTCAATTCCTGTGTTCAGTTTTGATACCCTCACTACAAAAAAGACTTTGAGGTGCTGGAGCGTGTCCAGAGAAGGGTGACAAAGCCAGTGAAGGGTCTGGAGCACAAGTCTGATGAGGAGCAGCTGAGAGAGCTGGGGTTGTCTAGCCTGGAGAAAAGGAGGCTCAGTGGAGACCTTATCCCTCTCTGAAAGGAGGTTGTAGTGAGGTGAGGGACAGTCTCTTTGCTCAGATAAGAAGTGACAGGACAAGAGGAAAGACATGCCTCAAGTTGTGCTGGTGAGGTTTATAGTGGATACTTGAAGAAATTTCTTCACTGAAAGGTTTGTCAAGCATTGGAAGAGGCTGCCCAGGGAAGTGGTCATGACACCATTTCCCAGAGATATTCAAGAGATTTGTAGTCATGCTGCTCAGGGATACAGTTTAGTGATGAACTTGGCAGTGTAAGTTAATGGTTGGTCTTTTCCAGTCTAAATTCTTCTACAGTTACCACTCAAAGAGTCAGCCTCAAATGACATCATTATCCAGGCCTGTAGCACAAGAGCACCTTGAGTTTTCATCGAAGTGCAGACTTACAAAATTAATCCTGCACCTTACTACCATCCTTTGAACTGTACTCCATTCCCAAATTTCTCCCTATAGTCTTAGCATAAGAGTCTGCAAGGGAACTACAGATCTACTCCAGCTGTGCCTTCTGTAACAGAAGTACCAATCCTGTCATGAAACTGCAATGACTTGCAGCAATGAGTGTCTTTTGTCACTTCCATGACAGTAAAGGAGGTAAAAAATCTGAAGAAAGAATATTCATAGAACTTAAAAACCACATTTTCTGCCTCATTGTCCTCACTTTGCCTCCTTCCCTGGGGACATTAGGTATAAGCAACCATAGATTTTAACCACCACAGAAAAAGGATGTTAGCATTAGTCTCTGAACGTCTTACCAATGCTGGTTGCTGCTTGTACTTTCTCATCACTCTTATGCTGCCAGGGTTTGATAACATTCAGTGAAATCTAGAGGTACCAGTCAGCAGTGCTCAACAGCACTGAGCATAATGAGTGACCATGTAAAAACTTAGTAATTTATTCATGGAAAGATGGTGACTCAGCAGTATGTGATCACAGTACTTGTTAGTGCTCGACAACAAAGAACTTCTGTCCAGAAATAATATAAGTGAAGCAATTAAAAGGAAGAAAACAGCTGTTTCTATTTGATCAAAATGGAGCATTGGGATGTAACCGCAACAAAAATCAGGAAGTCAAAGCAAACAATAGCTCTAGTAAAATATTTTTGAAAGCTTTTGCATTTCTGAATAACATGGTTTTAACCCCTCCTCACTGGGCATCACTCTTGGGAAATCTAATTAGCACTGGACAACTGCCTAATGTTTACATCAGGTTTAGCTCTGCTGGCTTCAGCCAGAACTTCAAGCAGTACTCTTTATTTGGCCTGCTCCATTTCATGTACACTCACAACTTACAGACCCCTCCATATTACAATTCTCTTTTCTCACTGCAAAGTTTACTCCAAGGCCAATATCCTTTGAGAGTCTACTTCTCCCTTCAGCAGTGTGAGAGGAGCAATGGTAACAAGCACAGACTGTTTCCTAAAGAAGGAATAACTTATTCTTCCATTTCCACCTCAAATTTCTCATACTTCCCTTGATATATAATGATCACATGGGCAGGGTGAGGATAAAGTAAGGATGAACGGTAATGTTTGGAATCTGGCAATTACCAAGGAATTTATCAAGCAGTATAAAGTAATGTGTCATAACACTAGCTATAACTTTTAAAAACTTGCCTTTAAACTGAAAGAATGATAATAAAAATTGGAATTAGTATTAAATATTTATATTCTATATGCAGGGAGAGAAGGATTATGTCACACTAGGAAAAAAAAAAGCCATAGAATTCAGCAGTTAGACTTCTTAATTCTGAAAGATACTATTGCAAAGCAGGGAAGTAAAAAATCTAGTTGAGAGTTGAAGTTTTGCTCTCTGTTTAAGAAATCATCAAGATACCTCACATCAGCTTGCAAACCTACTTGGAACAAAATGAAAGATCAACTCCAATTTCTCCATGAGATTCACCATGATCTGGGGAAAGGTCAGAAGAAGGTTCTCAGGGAAAGTGTGTCTTGAGTACACATCCATCCAAAAACAAATCAGGAAAACAATAATGTGATTAAATTTTTCACCCTTTTTTCTACACTTATTAATCAAAGACTCTCTAAGAACCTAAAAGACTACATTGCAACTTTTCAATTCCCCTTTCTTAAAAAATGCTTTAATTTAAATAACTATATGGAAAAAACTGATAAGCCTCAAGTATAAAACTGTTTGTGACTGTACTCTCCCCTGCTCTTTGCTAAGCTGCTGAAGCTGCACCCCTATAAAGAAAGGCCACCACATCATTCAACACCCCTTGTTGGATATAACAAGAGCAGATTTAGCCTATGACAGAAATGTAAGAACAAGTTACCTGGCAGGAGAGATACACAAGGACAGAGCTAGAAAGGAACAACAGAGCCTCAGGCTCATCACTAGATAAAAGGACCATTATCAGAAAGCCAAACTTATAAAGGCTTATCTGCATTTCTAATTTGAAACTGATGGTTTAATTTGGTTGTTGAGGCTGGGAAATCTATGACTTTAGGACAGAAAATTCCCTACATCTGTGCCTTGCTTCTGAATTGGGAAAGTGATTAATGGGCTTGAAAGACAGCTAAGGCTATCACAGCTGCAGAATAAAATAAAGTAAGCTAGTTAGGAGTTTTTATCTTCCAAAAAGGCAGGACAAATAATAGAGCTTCACCACACAACAGAAGGCCTTTCACACTGAAATATTGCCGGCTCATTTCTATGGCAGCATGAACACAAACTGCAGGGTGTGGAACAACTTGCAGTCAGCTGGTGAAGAAGGCAATTAGCAGGACCAGAAAACTCCAGGCTATTTCCCTTCTTCCCACACATTATTTTAAGAAAGCACCACTGCATGACACATAACTCCCCTTTCTACCCACTTTAATCTATACTCAAGGAACATTAAGCAAGTAAGGCAAGGTAATGTTGCTCACCCAACAGAAACTAAGTAAAGATGAAGAGGGAAGATCCATTTATCCTATCTTCCAAAAAAAAAAAAAAAAAATAGAAGGTGTCAAAGAAGACTAACAGGTGTCTAATGCAAAACATGTATTATGTTTGTCAGATAATGCCTAGGTAATCTCCTTGGTACAGAATACTACTGATTTAAAAACAAAAAAATTACCTGTGTTCAAAAAGCAATTTGACAAAAAAAAAAAAAAGGGAAAATAATCAGATTCCTCATTTTTATCACAGTAACAACACTTGGAAATCTCAGTTTTGTAGAGCTGAACTAAATTATTCTAAGTGACTATCTAAGCCAGAAAACATAGAAAAAACGCTGCAGAAATAATCTTGGCAAACCTGCAGAAAAAATACTAGATGCCTGTAAAATTAGAAGATGTTGGTTTTATCCACTAATATGTGAAATGCAGTATTTCATACTGACTTGTCTTCTGTGTTACTCAGACTTTGTAATTAAACTGCTGAGAGTTTACACCTACTCATATATCTATGAAATATAGTAAATTAGGTAAAGAGGTCAGCAAGTAGACAGCAAATGGAGTCAATCATATATAAAATAACAGGCAGTGAGATTTTTTCATCTGGCTGAAATACAGTAACTACTCTGTAACTACTAATCACATCAAATTCCACTTGATATACTTCACCAAAACACTTGGCATGAGACACAGTCTAAAAATCAATTGGAGAAGCAGTGTCTCAAAGGCCACGCTTACATGCCACGTGTACTTTCCTTCTCTAAAGACATTTCCCACAACCACTTGGATGGGCAACCTACAGAAACCTACCTAGGACCTGCTTATGCTCCATTTTTACTTTGTTGTTGAAGTTGTGTTGCTGTTCAACCAAGACACAGTGAAGGGATTAGCCTAATTTCCTACAGAAACAGCCCCAGTGTTTCACTCTGGTAGTGTGTGTGCCTTGGCATATTCCACCAAAGTTATAGAATAAGGAAGAGGGCTTAAAGATAGTTAGTTCCTACAGGTTTCATACAAAACAGAGCAGAGAAGAAGGAAGAATAGGATTAGTATTCTGAAAGTTCACTCCCCACCAGCATTTTTATCTTTTTAGGCAATTCTACAGCTGAACACAGCAACCCGCAGTTTGCCAAAACACTGCAGAGGAGAGCTAATAGGGAAAACAGAGAAAATGTTCTTGGTGTTTGCAGAGACAGCAGAATACCTTTGCATATTTCAGTCAAAAAACCACTTTTAACCAAGAAGCATAACCTATGAGATTCCTTCATCCTACTGCTTAGAGAAATTCTTGGGGTTTTTTTCCCGCAGAAAGTGAGTGCCTTGCTCTGTTTATTTTGCTCCTTGTTCTCTTTTTTCTCCCTACAGTAATAATCTTACTCAGCTCCTTTCTTTGCTTCTCCATGGACAGTGAAGAGTGAACAGTTGGGCTTTCAGGTGTATTTTGTATTCTGTATTCTGCTGAATGCTCTCTTCTCCACTGGGAAAACACACTAAACCTCTTCTTCAAACTTTGTCACCTTTTCTTCTAAGGTGAAGCATCACTGCATAAGATGAAGAACTTGATATATTTTAAAATCAGTAAAGGATATTTTTGTCCCTGGTGTTATTACAAATTGTATCTTTGCAGTATGTTATTTATTCATACATTTACTTCACTCACTCTCTTAATAGCAGCAAGATCACAACTGCAAACCCTGAATTCAATCCATTTGTCTTACCTGGGCTCTTCTTTCCTTGCTACTATCATTGTCTCTGACAAAACACTGGCTTGTACACCTATGCAAAGCTTAAAATTAATAAATGTTCCATTTCCTTGCAGGGTAAGAACTCATTTATCTTCTACTGAAATCTTGCCCATTGCTCTTGTGAAGGATTACCTTTCACAAATGGTGCTGGTGATGTCCTCCCACCCAAGTTGTTCATGGACAGCCAGTGTTTGCAAATTTGAGGAAGTCAATGTAGTGCAGCATAGTGCTTGGATGTTTTCCAGAGTATACAGCTTTTTGTTGCTTGTGCCAATCCAGGCAGCTCTGCATGTTGTTTTTGTGAAGTCAAGACTTCAAGCTTTACTTCCCTTTTTACCCACTTCTCCTTCCTGGGCTTTCTGCAGTGACCCCAGTGTCAGAACATTGTTCTTCTCTCAGTTCTGCTCATGTGATTGCCTTTCCTTGTCAAATCACCACACTTTCTTGAAGGTTAATTCTGATTTTCCAGAAGTTTCTCTCTTGACATTTTCCCTTACACCCCATCATAAGCTCTGATTTGCAGCCCCTTGCAAACTGACAAATCAACTCTTTAGCCTCGGAAGAGACAAACATTTTTCTGTATATTCATTTTCCTGCCTCAGGAAACGGTAAGATACTATAAATACGAGTCATCTGTTGTCATAAAAATTAGGCTATATTCTGTCTGTTTTCCTTGCTACTGGCTCCCGAAGCTCTTAGTGCTATTTGAGCACATTCCCATCATCATTCACATTTCCAGAGAGGTAAATTGCTACCAGTGGTTCCTTAGCTTAGTACTATCAGTGCTCAGTGAGAGCCAAGCAATTTAGTAAAAATTTCAATTTTTCAGACAGATCCATTTATTTCAGGGTGCAAGCTCTGACCTCTTAATTACATAGGTCTTCAGACCATGTAGCTACCTCTTTACCACCAAAACATCTTATAGCTATGATTATTACAGACATGGGAAAAACAAGGCAGTCCACAGAAGATTTGTGAGGAGAAAGAGGATTCATAAGGGACTATTTGAAAGAGAAAACATGAAAACAAAATTAGGTGCAGAAGGGAGCAATAACCTGACAAAGGAGAGGAAAAAGTGTAAGCAAGAGGCTCACTTAGTTTTGCTTCATTGCCCTCCATATACTATGGACCATTCAAGAAAGATATCAGAAAAGTCTACAGAAGGTATTATCCCTGCAACAAGAATCAGTCTTATGAGAAAGGTGATTTTTTTTTTTCCTTCATAACACAAAAAGGAGAATGAAGGGGCTCTTCACATCCCCTGGTCACCAGCATGAATTCCAGTTGACTAAATTAATTTGACCTAATGATGTGAAATAAAGGTAATGCTTTGTGTTACGACCCTTATAACTGCCAAAAATTAAGTCACTTGATTTATGTTCCTTAGTCTAGGTAATACCAGTGTGTTAGTGAGAGAAAATTACTGAGACCAGCAAAAATAGGAGGATTTTAATCCTCAAAAAAAAGGACCCTCATAATATTATGGACAGAGATTGCAATGAACTTTTGATCTGGCTTTTGGATGTTATTTCTTGCTTTACCTCCTCTGTGTGTCTGATGGAGCATTGCCAGCTCTCCTAGACTTGTACAGCCAAATGATTTGAGCTGACAATGTTAAGTTTTTTTCTTTTCCTTGGTAGCCACCATATAATAATTAATTTTATGTTTCCTGTTATTTGTCCAACCAACACAGCAATTAATTACATATATTTCAGTCTTAAGACCAACCTTACTCTCTCTTCTCCCAGAATGATTCTACATCCACTAGGCTGTGAGAATTTCTCTATTCAGTTTGGCACCTATATTTAACAAACAGTAAATAAAGGATGGGATGACCTTGAAATATGACTGAACTCAGCATTCCACCCACAAGAAATGTGGATGCATGTGTGTACTAAGGGATTTCAAAATCCTTGAAGGAATTTGTTTAGAGGTTGGTAGCATGAAGTCCTTGTTTTAGAAACACTTTTTTTCATTACTATTATCAATTCCAAGGAGCTCTTTGGCTTTTCGCTTTTTAGTTGGAATCCTATTCATATTCACATTAATTTGATTTAAAGTTGACATAAACTGAAGGAAAATGCTTGAACAAAATTCATATTCCCTTTATCTATGCACCAAAAATAAGAAGGATGCAGATGAACAAAATATTTCCTTTTGGACAAAAGTGATTTATAGGTTTCCTCTCTCCAGCTGCCTTTCTTCTCAGATGCGTGTGTTAGCTCCAGGGTGTTTTAGCAGTGCAGCACCAAACTAATCCTTTTATTATTCATTCAGTATTACCTGAGTGTGGCCCTACTCCAGGTGCTGCCCAGTTTCCTTTGCCAGCCTGCCAGGGTGACTGGTGGGCTTGGTCCCAGGGAGACCATTCTCACTACCCAGGCCAGCTGCAGAGCTCCTCTGGGGCCAGATTTTGTGTGGTGAGGGGGAAAAAGAGGACAGAGGGGAGGAACAGGACCCATTTTTTTCCACTACAAAACAGAAGCAGAGCCAGCTACTACCTTGAGTCTCCATTCACCTGCCCATGCAAACCCTCAGATTCAGAGAGAACAGAGATGAATGTTTTGTTTGCCTCTTGCCAGAGTCCTTCATCAGGCTCGTCCTCTCCAGGACACAGAGAGTGAGGGGGATTGTACAGGGTGATACAAGTACCCCCCTGGCTGAGGCTTTTGGCCAGGGAGCAGGCAGCTCACAAACTGAAACTTTCAGTGTTGCACTTAGAGAAGATGAAACGAGGATTTTTACTTTCCAGTAGTACTTCACTTATCTAACTGCTCCGTGGACCAGCACAATCAGTCACCTAACAGAGAAGCCCTGTAAAGGTCAAGCAAAATTTCAGTGCAAGAGTTGTGGGATACATTAAAGTCGATTGCTCATGGCAGAACCTACTGAAGGCTGTCATGGGTACAGAATTCACTGTATATGATACAGAAAGCAATGTTTTTCATAGGCCTTTCATTCAGAAAGGGAGTTTCTACTACCTGAGTTTAGAGATGACCTACACTTGAGGAGATAGGCTGCAAAACTGTTCAAATTCTTCTGTACTGAAAATGCACCCATTTTCAAAACTGGTTCATTGAGACAACAGCTAATTTCTTTGGATTATCAAATTCAAGTTTTCACCAACTGGAGTTATTTAGACTACAACCACGTTTTCAATTTTTTAAAACTAGCATGTTGGAAGGCATATGAAAAATGAACTCCTAAAGTCACCATTATTGTTCAAAATATGTTTTCTTTAGGAAATTTAATCAGGTTTTGTTCACAACACATGGGAACAAATTCGCTGTTTATGCAGTGCTGAGATGAGAGCTCTTCTGTGCACAAAATACAAAGAAGAAAGAATTGCATATCAAATTGCAACTAGATAAGGAACTTTATGTGATGAGAAGAGTGAAAGAATTTGGTGGATCATTGGATTTTGACATCACCACTTTTATGGAAAATGGCACGGGGGCCTTTCATAACCATGAGCATTCAACGCTCATTTGAGCAATCACACCTCTCACAGCATACTTGTTCTCTGACATTTATGCTGCCAGGGCTCTCTCAGCAGCCCCCTCATCACAAATCTCTAATGCCACCTCTTGTGTCATTTAATTTTCCTATGAAGGTCTTCTACTCACCGCCCTACCACACTGTTTTGCTCACAGTTTCTAATGAAACCACAGCTAAGATAATATCAAACACAATATGAAATGGAGTGGGGGAAAGCATTTAGTTCTTGGCAACTTCACTGAAATTTGCTGTCCCACAGAGGAGGACATTTTGATAAAGTACCTCCTCAGAAAAAAAACACTTTTCCTAAAGTGAGCTGAGGTGTCATACTTAGACAAATAAAAATCTTGAAGTTGTATCTTGGAATAAAAAATACTGTAACTACCATTTCAGGATAAAGTTGGAAAATATTCTGTACATGAATAGTAATTCCTGTTAGTACTTGACCCTTGGAAAGGTCATTAAATGGCAATCTCTGAACGAAATGAGGCTTGGCAGTTTCCTGGCAAAGTTGATAGAAAGGACAACTTTCAGTTGTTGCCTACATTTTTTCCCCGTTCCCCAGCTGATACTGTAATTGTGAGGAGTTTTTTTGAGAATGTGGGACTAATCAAAAGAGTGAAACCATGAGGAGAATGGAAATAGGGGAGAACAATTTAGTAGCAGAAAATAGAAAACTCAAAAGGAAGGGAAACAAATGGACTCCAGGGAAAAAAAATTAAATTATATTTTAAGAGTCTTACTGATGCCTGATGAGGAAAGGGGTTAATTAGCAGATAAGGGATGAATTTTGCAAAACAGCTTTGGCTGAAGAATGGAAAACTTCAATAGAAGCAATAGAGATAAACAGACCACAGCCCCTGTGAAAGGTGAAACAGCAAAGCCTCTGGAGATGTCAGACGCTGAGGGGCTTTTACTGTAGAGCTGATACCAACAAACTGTCAGCCCGGGCAGCAAGGCTTCTCTGCATAAAGATGCAGCTGCTGTAAGAGCTGTCTGAGGGATACAGAGAGCAGAGCTGCTGCTGCAATAAACTCAACATGTTTGCATTGCCTGGTAAAATCCATTAGCAAACTTTAAAAGTCAGAAGTAAAGAGGTTTCCATCCTCTCTAACTCTATATCCCTGGTATATCAGTAAGTCAGTTTTGTTGGCATGGTGACACACCAGACAAATCTGTTCAGTCCCCTGGGCTGCTGCCATACCAAAACCCCTCGGTGATCAACCATGGGTCATGCGGTAACGTGGGGATGGGATCAGTAAGTGACCAGGGATGCCACAGAACAATTTCACGCAAACCATAAAGCCCTTTTAGTCGTGGATAACTTTCGG
Source organism: Myiozetetes cayanensis (assembly GCF_022539395.1). Lineage (NCBI taxonomy): Eukaryota > Metazoa > Chordata > Aves > Passeriformes > Tyrannidae > Myiozetetes > Myiozetetes cayanensis. The sequence goes on from NW_026087742.1 coordinate 17,740,389, forward strand.
TGTTAAAAAAACCCTGCAACATTCACCTTTTACCTGCCGTGCAGGAAGGAAGAATCTCGAAGGAAAAAAGAACGTTTTCAAAACCAACAAAACCCGTCCGTACAATCATTTTTCGCCCAGAATCTATTGCTGTTCAACAGAGAAATCCGCCCGGTGGGGCGTCCAGATTTCTGCCATGCTCCAGGACAGCAGTCATTATCCCCTTTGCAAAGGGACCACGGGAGATGCGGGAAGGCTCCCCGCGGCTCCCGCACTCGGGCTGTGCGGTGGCGGCAGCGGCCAGCGGGGGGCGCTCCGGGAACGCCGGCGGGGCCCGCCTGGGGGTCCAGCGGGAAAGAGGGAATTTGGGGGAGAATAAAAGTCAGCATCGTCCCTCTCCTCCATAGCTCCTTTTTTTCTTTTGTTTTGTTTTTTAACAGTAATAATAAGCTCCTCGGTGAAACTGACCGAAATCTAGGAATAAAATACAGGAAGGAAAACTAATTAGCAAATCCATCACCTAAATATTGCTGGTTGGTTTGGGGGTTTTGTGGTTGGTTTGGGGTTTTTTTTAGGTTTTTTGTGGGGTTTTTTCTTTTTTTTAATAGCAAAGCAATAGCACAATATAATTTCATTAGCAACTGGAGATCGGAGGCGTCCTGGCTTGTTTCCAAGTGCTGCCTGGCTGTAGAAATGAAACATTTACAGAATTTATCAGCCTGCTATTAAGTCTTCAATCCTGTAACAAACTCTTATTTTCTCCACCTCCTCTCCAAAAACCCCCAAGAAATACTTGTGTACACATCCAACGAGGCTCCAGAAACAAGTCCTTCTATTTTCAGTAAGCTTAATATTTTTTTTGTACAATGTGAGAAGTCGAAGATACTGCTCGCTGGGTGTTGTAGACAATTTCCTGTTGTGTCTCTATAAACACCACACAGATTCTAGCTAAGTGACTGCATCTCTTACTGTTTAACACCTTTTTTTCTTTTGTTAAACAGTATTTCCTGTTCAACGGCAGCTCAGGCTCTCTCATCACCTCAATCACTTCATACTGAACGAGCACACCATCTTTTCTTCTCCACCTTCTCCCTTGAAGAGACCCTCCGTGCCTCCTGCACTGCCGCTCACAACTCACAAAGATGACTCCTACCTCAGGCTCCTTCCTTGCAACCAAGCCTGCAGTTGCATCACTGCCCCCCTTGCTGCCCCCAGCCCCTCTCCTGCTGCCTGACCTTTCCTGGCAGGCACAGCTGGTCGCCGTGATTTATTATTCCCTCACTGGCTGTGCTCACTCAGGCATATGGGGTCCCACTACAGCGGGGAGGCCGTGGCACTAAACTTCAGCTGAGAAGATGACATTTAGCAGAGGCCCCATGCCTCAAAGCGTGACACATCCTTCTGCTACCACCTGATGTTGCGTCCCTGCCTGGGCTCCTGGTTTGCTGATGCTTTCCTTCACGCAAACCAGGCATAGCATTCTCATGTTTACATTTCTCTGAGACACCATTAAACACTTGCATGCTTAAACTAATAGAATAACTAGTTTGTGGATGACTGAAGGACTACAGACTATTCTTAATTACCTCGGGAACCCTTTTTTGCTTCCTTAGGCATGTACTTTAAAGTCCTCTGATTAGAAGGGGATACTTACAGGCTAGTGAATATCTGTTTGAATGACTCATTAAAACAGAGATGTGAGTTCAACTCTGTTCTTGTTGAACAGGTGTACACATCATAGCTGTGCTAATGGGCACTTTTGGTACAAACATGGAAAAATGCTCAGGCTGACCTGGCCTGATTGTACTTTAGGTGTCCAGCTGCAGCATTTTCATGTGGTAAATGAAGACAGATATAAAAAAGCATTGATTTAGGGCTCAGAGACCAGTTTTATGACTAATTTCTTAGACAATCACTGGATTATCTGATCAGTATCCTTTCCCACCTGAAGAGCCTCCTCCAGACAACAGAAAAACAAGCTCCAAACAAACTAGAAAAGTTTCAAAAGACAAGATCTGCAATGAAATGTTTGATGAATTGGGTGGGTTTGATCTAGAGAAGAGAAAATGATGAGAGAAGTTGCAATTGGGTACCATCCTTGATAGGCTAAATCTTTCTAAACAAAAATTCACGAGTGGCAACTCAGGCCACCTCTCAGACACAAATCAGGCATAACCTTGATCATGCAGAGGACTGCCTGATCCTCTACCTTATTCCCAAACTTTTTTCATCTTATCTCCAGATTAATACACAGACACCTCAGATGTTAAGCAGATGATTCACTATTTTGCTCCTTGTCTACACTGTTAGTGTATTATGCTATATGTTCTCCCACTTAGTTTTACGCCTGTGTTCAGCTTGCTTCAAAGAGGAGAGAAACAACCTGTTCTCCATGTCCCTGGTGAATCAAAGAAGAACCACATAAATTGCAACAAGGCAGATTTAGGTTAGACATTCTGAGAAACTTACTAATATTTATGGATAGGAAAACAGGAGAATAGTTCAATTAAGGAGACTATGGAGTCTCCCTCCTCTGATGTATTTCAAAGCAGGCTACAAAAAAGATCTGTCAGGATTGAGAGTTTCTGCACTTTGCCTTGGCCTTGAGATGATGCCTAGGAAAATTGCAAGGCCCCTGGGTGCTGTGTCCACTTAGAGGCAAGGAAGAAAACGTCTTGGGCAAAAAGGAAGGGAAGCAGTGTGTAAACAGTGCTATGGTCACACTAAAATCACTGCCATTTTCGTACTTATCAGGAACACTAGGTTTGCTTCAATATATAACATCTAGCATAGTAATTCCCTCAATTTATAAATTAATACGTTAAAATGCTTTTACTTTCAAATCTGTGTTTGAAATTGATTTTCACCTTCAGAGATATCACTACAGATCTATAGTAATTTTTCTTTCAACTTTTTATGGTTTTGTTATAAGATATTTTTAAAGAAAAGGTATTTTACAGGCAATAATGAAGTAAAAAAAAGCTACTGAAAGTCAGGAAATTGTGATTCTTTAACCATAAGAGATGCAAAGAAGTTAAGTGAGAGTGTTAAATTGTAACAAATATCAAAAAATTAAAACCCCCAACAAAAAAGGAAACAAAGATCAATGTGAGCTAAAATATAATTTTTTAAATCTATAGATCACAGGTTATAATTTTGGTATTGAGTTTGGACTTTTGTAGCTATGTAATATGCACAAAATGTAATTCTGGATAACGATGTGATAGAATAATACTGGGGAGTATAAAGGGGAAGCAGCAGTGCATTTTAAACTGAGTAATTGTGACTGTGTCTCTACTGAGCAGCAGAGAATTGTTGACCTTCTGTTTTGCTGCACCATGTGAAATTCAATCCAACCAGATGATCCCATATGAACTTGGAACTAGTTTCTCTTAGATTACTATCTGTTCAAGTATCCAAATACGCCTCCAAAGTGCTTGAAGATGAAATACAAATAATGGGAGGTGATTCTAAATTGCTTGGACTGTGAGTGAGCCAACTCTTTTCTTCAAAACTTATTTCCTGGAGAGATTCCAGACTTATTTTCAATTAAAACAAGAATGAAACAACTTTTGCTCTACGTGCTCTTCAGAGAGTCCTCTTCTTCCTCAAACTGCAGCTCTAGGGCATGTGACTTCGTTTAAAAAAATGAAACACTTTTAGGCCATCTGCGTTTTTCTGCATAGCAAGCAGCCTTATGTAATCCTGTTCTGCTGACCTCTCTCCTGCTGCAAGGCCAGTCTGCACATCCATTGCGTTGGGAGGAAATGGCGAGAGGCCTTTTGGAATACTCTCTCCCCTAGCACAGTCATAAATCAGCTTCCCAACTCCTACACTTCTGGGCACTGCATGCGTTGTTGTGTCTGACATAACGCCATCCCCTGGGTCTTAAAGCACATGTCCTGATCTTGCCTTCTCAGCTGAGGATTTGTAGGAGGGGATGAGAAATTCCAAAATCTGAATTTCTTCAGAAATCAGCGTCATTCAGTGCTGGTGATGTGTCCCCCTGGCTTATCGGATGAGCAGCCCATTGCACGTCACCCTAAACTTTACCACAATTAGTCAGGGAGCTGATCCAGAACTGGGAGAAGGGCAGTGGCTGCATTGTTGGAAGGCCAGCTAAATGAGAACATGTGTGCTACCGAGGAACAGCTACAGCTATGTCCTTCAGTCCGAACCACGTTGTGAAACAACGCTGACACAGCCTCAAAACTATTAATTTCCTGTCTTGTTGATAAACTTCAGTACCCTGTTTAAGAACTGTGAGGCTAGAATGAATTTCTCTATACCTTCTCAATCCTCTCACTAGTTTTCTAAAGGAATCCTTTCTGGTTTGATTAAGGTAGAATTGAGAATATATAAAAATAAAACTGCTATTACTATTACTACTGCTATTATACTATCACAATATATATCTACCCTTGCTACAGCATTTTCTTGGATACATCTTTAACAACGCCTGTGATCCAAGCATGTGGCAATTTAATTTGCAGCAGCAAAACCAAAAGAAAAAAAAAAAAAAAAAAGCAGGGTAAATGTTTCTGTTCCTCAGTTTACCTATCTTTGAAGCCGGCACAGTAAAGGCGTTTCACCTGAAATTCACTCTGACAATTGAAGAGTGACCAGTGTTTGGTATCATTTGGGAGCGAAATTAGTTCTCCACAGAGCTGGAGACCCTACTCTTGTGCTAAGAGTATGAACTGTAGACATGTTTTTGCAGCTCTTTCAATGTTTCAGCTAGCCAAAAAGGCAGGTCGTTCCTTGCTGCTTTCTCAGATACATTTGTCCACTATCAGCGCACCACTTTTCATCACATACACTAACACATACAAGTATTGAAAACCAGAGTTTTATTCTGTAACACACCAAAGTGTTCAGAGACCTGAAATAACATCTGTAACACCTGGATGGAAAGCAACACCAACTGGAAACATCAGCAGTGATGTATTATGCCATCTTGACTGCGGTGTAATTTCTAATTTTATTATATGGATTCAAAAATAATAAATTAATATTTTCCTGTCAATGGAAATGGAAGCAGCTGGTTTTAAGCAAAAAGCGTGTAGGTCAGCAGACAAAACAGACAAAACAGAGAAAGCCATTGCTCCTGGTACAGAAGGATGGCCAGGCTCCCCACCAGAAATGGCTTCATTTTGGTACTACTGAAATGATTCTGAAGAATGCTCTAGCCAGGTCTCGAGGACAACCATCAGGGTGGTGGTTTAAAAACAGGGTGTATGCTAGATGGATTTATGCTAGAACACCCTCAAGTTCTCTTGAGAGTGAGGTTACTTTCTGTTTCTTTCTACCCTTTACAACTACACAACTCTTTTTTATACCCCCACCCTTTCACTTGCAGAAGTTTTCCAGCAGTTTGTCTGAAATTGCAACCAACAGGCCAATACTCAAACACCTTGGTTGCCTGGCCACTCTCTGTCCCCAGTATGACACTTCAAAGGGCAGCAGGAACTATTTCACTGCAGATTACTTAGGAGGTAAACTGCTCTGTAGGAGGAAATGATAGAAGATGAGAAGGAGAGCAGTGTAAGAGGTCTTAGAGAAAGAAGAATGGGGATAATAACAACTACTACAGAAACCCCACACAGGTCATATTTTACTCTTGCTTTACCTTTCAGCAGTACCAAAAAGTGGCACTTTGAGAGTTCTGCTTCATATCCAGGGAAAGATGGAGACCCAAATGCCCCCAGGGTAAAATTAATAGAAATTCTCAATATGCCATCTCAGTGTTTCCATTTTGCTGTTGCACACTGTCATTAAACCCAAAAGGTAGCACTGTAACCATACTCTCTTTCTGCTTTCTAATCTTTGCTGGTACGAATGCAAATAACAATTTTGAAATAAAAGCTGAGATTTTAACGCAGCCATGGAACACTAGAGTCATGAGCCTATAAAACAGTTTTTACACATTATCTCTTAGGATGTAACTGCAAAAAAAAAAAATGCAAAGTACAGACTACTGATCCAGGTTGGGTACTTGGAACAGTTCTTCTCTGTTTCTTAGCCCATTCCAAATGTCATTTGTTATTTTTTTCATAGCAAATTGCTACATCTAACATAGAGGATATTTAAGCCCTGCAATAATTTACACAGGAATGTGGTCATTTCTCCACTATTTGCAGTCTTTAATCAAATCTGGTGTCTTTCTGATTATTTGCTACATTTCCAGTAAAAAACATCAGCTTACTAAAGGAATTTTTGAAGAAGAGTCTATATTTTTTTAAGTCATTTTAGATAATAATAAAGATCATTTAGGAACATGAAATCTATTATTCTTCCTCAATAGAATTATTTTGGATTGATATCCTTATAATTAAGGCAGAATATGATTTTACAACTAAAATACCACATTAACAACAACACAAAAAGAGAAGCAACACTGAATTTTTAAGTTCAATGTAACGATCACTATTTCTGACTTTTTGTTGAGTGCCTAACACTACATCACTAACAGGTAAAACATTAATGGGATTAGCAAAATTATCTGGAAAAATATAAGGGTTTTTTTTGCTATTATATGTTATATAGGCTTTTTCCTCAGAACAGATTTTTGGACACCCATTCTAATATCTGTGATCTTTTAGGTAATCATAGGATGGAAGTGCTTATCTGAGAGATGAGGTTTCTTTCTTTGTACTCTTAGGCATCTGAAATGAATAATACCTTAATCCCTTGGCTACTTCATTTGTAACTGCTTGGTAATTGTGAAAGGGTACATTACTGCTAAAGGAATAATTTAGTTCCTGCAGGAGAATTCTCAGCACATACCACATATGTAGCAGCCCTTCTCAAAAGAAGGTGACTCAGTTTCATCTAACATATTAGGAATGTGCACCTTCTCTGCTTCTGATTCATTTCTGAGAACTGAGTACAAGTAAATAGCATTTCCACAGCCCTTGCTGATTCTAATAGTATCTCTCCTGGAATTGCAGGTGAAAGAATGTTCATTTTCAGATGACTGCCTATAATACCAGAGAAGAATAAAATTGCAGGTTTTCAAAAAATGCTAGAGATAAATAAAATTATATGTTTACATAAAAATAGGCCATCATTGCAGGTTTCCAGCCAAACCTCTCTATGAAACCAGGTGAAAAAAAACCTGCTTTCCCAATACACATTTTCATTGTTCGGTTTTTTTCTGACCACTCAGAATCCCTGAAAATATATATGAAAGAATAAGAGACTCTACACACTGCTGACTCCTTTCACATTTGTCTGAAGGGAAAGAGATACAAATAAATACCAGAAGAGGACATAAGAAGTCACCATTTCTAAAGATGTCTAGGCTAACAATACCAAACCAAAGATGCAAGGTCATGCCACTAGGTAGAGTATCAAACCAATTAGGATATGGCTCAGCAATATTTAATGGAAGCATCACTCTAATCTGCATTGAAATTGAAATGTAGAGTGGAAAAGTCATGTACTGCCATTCATTGTGCAATGTTCTGTGCTTACAGAATACGTCCGGGACTGGCATGTCGGAGCCATAAGTAACATATTACTCCAGTTCTTGACTGTACAACATAAGAAACTAAAGACAGACAAATTTAGCAGATATTTCTGATGAAAGTTGAATTATGCTATAATAATATTCTTTTATCTCTGTCAGAGCTTACATCCAAGGCTTTACAGGAATAAAATTCAGTACGCTACTTGCTACAAAGGCAAAATAAGGATTCCCTTTCTTCAGTACAGGGTAAACTCTGTTTAACCCTGTATTGGGGGTGAAATAGGATGGAAAAATACCTTCTGTTAGTCCTCTTAACAAGGAACACTCAGCATTTCTGAGGCTGAAGGCCAGCAGCATTTGGTTTTGCTCCCCTTTTCCCAGTGGGACACAAAAATTGTGTAGAAAGCAAAAAAATAAAGAGAAGGTCACGTTAAAAAAACAAAATGGGACATATTTAGGACATTTGGGGGAAGGAAAGGGAATAATCAGCAAAGAAATTAACAGAGAGCAGGCAAAGAAGAAAGAATTTTGAATCAGGCAGTTGTACTAAAAGAGGTTCTTCAAAATCCAGGGTGATCCAAGATCTTCACGCTGAAGATTGGCAGGCACTTTGGGACCCTTCCCTGTGCCTTCATAGGCCCTGACGTGGCAGTGCTGTGGAGGTGCATGTGGAAGTGCCTGGCAGTGCACAGGAAGAGGGCTTGCTGCAGTTATTTTTGACAGCCATCCTTTGGCAAAGGATGCAGCTAAAAGACAGCAGGCCAGATGAAATAATTCTGAAAACTAAGTTCTCATCTGACTTTTAGTTTGTAACAGTCTAGTTTCTGTTTGTGTGTTTACCAGTGCTTGACTGGGTCCTTGGAACTTTGAGGCAGTATATATTTTTATAAATGATAACATTTTGATGCGTTTTTCAGCTCAGCACCTCCATCACATAACATTCAGATACAAATGATAGTATAATAACTGACATTTTTCTGAAGTCATCTAGTACTGCAACTTCCAAAAATACTTGATTTCCAATACCAAGCTAATACACTCATCCGATGTCGAAAATAAATTTACTTATCATAAAACTGTGATGGTTAGGTACTTGAATTTGCTGTTGAATCATCATATTTTATTTGCACGTGCTGCACTAAAGGTTAATAATACTTCTTCGTTTGAGTAGCAGTATTGGAGATTGGCAAAGCCTGCCAATAATTCAGACGTAATTGATGTGTCTGCTTGCAGATTCACAGATTTCATATAGATCTTGTCTGTTCTAATGTGACTCATTCTTCTGTCCATGATCATTTGTATGGAGTGACATTTGTGATTTAATTTTACAAATTAAACTTATAGCAGCAATGCAGTTTAGTTTCTTTGGCATGATAATTGGAAAGTATATTATCAAACATTAGGGTCTGTTCCCATTCTCTGTCAGCCCAGTTCACAGCAGTGAAATCTATATTTATATGAAGCTAAAAAATTATTGATATCAACTGCCTCCATCTGTTATACAATGAGATACTGAAGAGGCAAACAGACTAATGCAGGGAGTGGAGCTTGGGAGATATGGATTTGGATATCCTATTCTGTTTCAATGAGTTAAATCCTCTGTGTTTAGGCCACTACCCGTAAAACAATATTAACTCTGTTTCTCTTACATATAAAGGTAGAGATAGAGACCATTTATCTTGCTGATTATGCATACTCTCCAACAGAGCAGGTCTTGATCTTATTTGGTGCGTCCAAGCATGACTGGAGGTCAATACAGTGGGAGGCAATAGAGTGTTCTGTATTGATTCACTCATTAAAACCATTCAAATGTTTGTAACAAGAAGCCTGTTAACAGGGACTGGAAGTATTATCCCAGACTCTGAAGTTCTCTCATATATTATTTTTTTGCTATGGTATTTGCATCCTGCTTCCTGTTTGATGACAGTCTTGTCTCAAGAATTTCCTCTCCACGGCTCTGTAAGGTTCCTTTTCAGAGCAAGAGACTCCCCAGTATATTTGCTGTCCATTGTGTGACATGATACTGAAGTCTGGGACCAGCTTAGAGAAATGAGCATTAAATTCTCCTTGAGAAAAAATTTTTATGGCTTTTTTTTCTTTTTGTTGTTGTTGTTTTTGTTCTTGGTTGTTTTTTTTTTTTTTTTAACCCAAGATAATTTCCTTTTTGCTCATATTAGGGCTTGTTTAGGGTTAGAACTGTGAGGGAGAAAATTAATAAACCTACTTTGTGGACTAAACTTACAAGTGAAGTGGATAAAATAATCACTGAGAATGCAAATGTAATGCAAGGCCATAGAGGAATTTTTGAGTATATTAATGTAACCCAGATGATGAATACAAACTTTACACTTTTCTGGACATTTCCTCACCTCTGAATTTTGAAGAACATGTTTTGCTATATTTCCCCTGAGGAATATGGTTTCTTTTGACTTCTCTCAGTCTGCACTCCATATGGTGACACTAAACGCCGCATCCTGTCCTCAGCAGCTGCAAAGTTGATGGGTGTTGAAGGAACTTGCCACCTTCAGTCCTTGCTCCTCACTGTGCCAAAAACAGCCCCACACCTACAAGTTTTCAAGACAGCAGAGGTGGCATGAGCTGGACTATCTGATAACAGGTCTGGTCAGAGGCATTCTGGGTGTAAAGATTTCTGGTCAGAAGATGCTAAATAATATCTCTAGGGAAAAATTAAAATCTTTCCAGTAACATCAAAGAAGTGCTGGCATCCTGAATGTGACTGTGTTTCTTCAAATATATAGCTCAAATATGGAGTCAAAAGTTTCATTTCCTCACTGGGAGACTCCTTGTGTTGGGTACATATATCTCGCAGCACTAAAATCCCTCAGCCTGCAATTAATTAGCTCAAGTAGCTTTGATGATGTTTATAGAGAGAGAAGCAGTGGAGATTGCCTGCAAGGCTCAACAGACTTAGTAGCTAACAGGCCTCTTCTGCTAGGCAGGGATCTCAATAGCACTACACATTGCAAACCAACTCAGCCAGGGTTGTATTTTGATTATTGCTCGCCTGCTGTGGAAGGTGGAAGTTCTCTCAATGTGTGTTTGGGCATCTGATTAACTGTTGTAAATATGAGGATAAGGCTGGGGGAGAACTTTTACCTCATCAGAGAGGGCTTGAGTCAGAGCTTGCAGTGCTTGCAGGACTGCTTCCAGTTCAGTGTATGAATGTGCCAGGTATTGCAGGTTACAAACAGTAACTGCTGAGATGTAAAAGTACCGATGGAAGGGAGAGCGAGAGCAGGGCCTGTTCCTGAGCAGAAAGAATTAAAAGAGAAAAAAAAAGAAAAAAAGAAAAAAAGAAAATGGGGACAGTGAAAGAAAAAAATTGACATAAAAAATGTACCACAGAAAAGAGATTCTGTGTTTTCCAAGGTTAATAATGTCTGACTCGGCAGTTCAGATCAGTTTTACTCAAACCGTATGTGCTGTTTGGTTTGTGCTTTAAGTGTGTTCAGTTACAGGGGTTATCTGTTCTCCACAGGGCTTATCAATAGGGGTTATCCAATTCTTTACCGAGTGATCTACTGATACAGAGCAAATGCCAAATACTTTAAAAGAAATAGCAATAGTAGGAATCAGGCTATATCTTTCATATTGTGCACTATGATTTATTTTTTTTTTAGTTCCTGCTGCGTAAATGTTTTCAAATTGGCTTGTGGCCAAGAGACAAGAGGAACACAAAACATTTTATCTGGTATCTTTATCATGTTTATTTTCCTCCCTTATTCAAATGGGGATGTTCTTTTGGCCCTAAGGTTACAGAGTAGCAGATGCTTTTCAAGCTCTCCAAGACTATAAAAAAAAAAAAATCAAGCAACTTCTTAAATAAAAAATTGCTGTAAACCTAAATATTTCCAGGTTTTATGTAAGAAATCATAGTCTAACTCGGATGACTCAACATGCACAGAATCAGAAACCAATGAGAGCTTAAAAGGAAACCTTTAAAATATGTGGTAAGGAAATGTGATTCATCAAGTAAATTTGAGAAAACTGATTAGTTTCTCTGTATTCCACAAAAAGAAGAAAATGCTAAACTAATTTATCTAGTAAATAACTTAGTAAAAATATTCATTTGTCTTTTGTTATTGTACCCTACACATATCAACTCTAGCCCTGTTGCTAGCTATGTTTATCTTAATTATAATGTTTAGTTACATCTCTAGGTGCTCAATGACTGGATGATTTTCCCAGGGGCTGCAACTACATCAGATACCAACAACTAGGAGAATGTTTTCCCTATAATGCTTGCTGCCCTGAAGTTTGAGCCTGTGTCACTGAAAACAGGTAATTTTGCCAGCGATTCCAAGTGGTGCAGAAGGACATCTACCATTACAATCTGCATAAATGTTCTACCTCTAATCAAAATATTCAAAAACTTCACACGGCTTCCAGCGGAACCTTGTAAACAGTTCTCTAAACTATAGCTTCTGGGGCTTTGTTGAACCAAACTGAAAGGAAAGGCATTCCACACAGAAGCAGGACAGTTAGAAGAATGCAAAAACTATAGCAATGTTTTTTGGCTGTGCTGCATTATGTACATAAATTTACAGACATACATATAGCAGTTAATCAATCACCTCCAGTCAAAAATGTCAGGGTATCTTAAATGATATTGTACCATCAGTCTGTGTTCAGGCAATTCCTTTTCACTCTATTATAACTTTTCATCTTGAGCCAATACTAAATTCCATTTATCACAATAGGTGTCAGTAGCTATACCATTTTCAGTAGCATCTTCTAGATAAAAACACCCCAATGTCTCTCTGCAGCACCATTAGCAGTATTGACTGCTCTCTTTTCTCTCAATAGAAAGCCCCTCGCAGATCCCTTATTGTGGAAAAGGCATTCTCAGCAGGGCCAAACATTGTTTGAGTGATGTGTGAAGCAGAACAGATTAAACACTTAGTAAGAGTTATGAACGGGGCTCTATGCCATTTTCATTTAGGGACTTTGATCATTAAGGGGACGTGCTTTTCCTTGTCAGCGATGTTTTATTGTCATTTAAGTGGGCTCCTGCCATGCAGAGGGATAGAAAGTTATTAATATTTTGGCTAAAACCCCCTCCAACCATTCCTCATTCAACTTTTAACAACTGAACAACTGACAGAAGCAGTGAGGTGATCAGAAGATGTATGGAGAGGACAGCTGACTTTTCGTCAGTCATTTATCTTGTTCCCTTTTGAGACTGCATGCTGGGACACAGGGTGTTCAGTTGGTGCCCAAGGGATTATCTCAGATCATCACTTCGAGGTAATGAAGGGATGCTATTATTCTTCTGCTGCAACAGTAAGAAACATTAGCAAGTGCCAAGGAGTGCAGTCTAGCTCTTAGAGCAAAAGACAAGGGGCAGCTGCTCTTTGCTTCATAGCTGCTTGGATTACTAACTCAGCTGAGTCATATTAAAGAAGGTAGGAGTAGAACGGCATGCAGAGGTGGAAATCAGAATCTCTTTGTTCTTAATTAAGTATCTTTTTATCCTTCCTCCCAGTCTGCTAGTACCATTAAAGGAAAATAATCGCATTTGATACATCATTGGAGAATTACCTGAGGATTTTTGCTCTTGGAAATAGCTGCATACAGCTATCAGTATGCCTTTTTGGGTAAATTATTCAGTTCCTGTGTAGAGTGTGTGACAGAAGATGCCTTTGTAGTACCTTTCACTACACTGATTTTAGTCATGAAATGGTTCTGTTGCATGGAAATAAAATCTGTATTGCTGCAATCAGGGAAAGAAAATGCATATGATATACCCTGACTTCAGTGTCCCGGTAGCTGACAAGTAGAGCTTGTTTTGTGACCTGTGGGAGCATATCTTCCTTAATAGAAAGAAAACAAAACTGGTCTCAAAACAGAGTGACAGAAACTCAGAAGGCAGGGGGAAACTGAAGAACTGCTTTTAGCTATTATGAAGTTATTATTCCTGTCTTGCATTGCCAAAAATGGCGTTTTGGGACTACATCTCTCAAAGTTTTTGATAAATTTGTTGCAAAACAGCTCACTCATGCTATTACAGCATTTTCACATCCAGATAAAAACAAGAAGCTAGGGCAAATGGAATAGTCAGTTTAACTACTACAAATGCTTAGTTTACTTTCAAAACTATAGAGAACTTCTTCTTCATAAAAACAGCTTCATCCCTCTCCATTTAATAAATTATTAAACTATTATCCTCTTAGGTATGACTATTCTCCAAGTCAAATGAATGGTTTTTTTCATTTTCAGAAAGGTGAATCACCAGAGAAAGTGGGAAGTAATAAAAAAGTTACATGGAAGCAGAAGGGAACAGGCCCATCCATACCCATGTGGCAGAGTCCTAAAAGGAAGCGTACTGGAAGAATAATCTTTGAGGGTTTGTTTTTTTTAAATGATCTTGAGTACCAACGTTTTCTATTCAGCAAACAGCTACATGCTATAAGCAGGTACAATTTAACAAGCATTTGACTCTTAGCAAATTTTATGCTAATGTTTATTTTCTACAGATAAAATATGCAAATTTGGATATGAACGTTAAATGAGTCCCATCAGCACCCGACAATAAAGGCAGAGTTCTGCCAGAGTTTTCATACCCTTCCCTGCCACTGTCTCCAATATTTGAGTTATACCTCTCCTAACTTCATGAAAAATTAACTACATAGTATTGGCTGCAAAGAAAATTGCAGAAGTATTCTCTAAGAATACACAGAGTGTATTTTTACCTTATCCATACAATGACTCATATTCTTTCCGAAGATTGGGATTTAATGACTGCAGTACAATTATAATAATTATCTCCAGCAGCTCATTGTGCTTCACAGCCACCTGTTGAACTGCAGCACTGAGCAGTTAGGGATATGTGTACCTGATGCTTGTAGAACTTAGATACTTAAAACCTGTATACTTAGATTTGAACACCACACTTTTAAGCACTTGTCCACCATCTCTGCCAAGATGCACGTGGAATGACCTTAGAGACATCTGCAAAGCTTGTTGCCTCAGCAGCTAGTTTATAAGCCTCAGCTGAGCCTGAAAATTCCTCCTTAGTCCTAGCTTCACCTCAAAAATAAATAGTAAGTAATGAAGGGCAAGAGAGACACATACCATGCGTGCTCCTCTTGTGTTTGTTCTGGGTTTCCCTCCAGGTTCTCTCCTTCCTGTCCTTTCTCATCCTCTCCTCATGCTCTCTGAAAATACAAGACTGGAAAGGTCAAATGTTATCTACTTCTTCAGTTTGTTGGAGGCTTTTTAAAAAGTTTCTTCCCAAAGCCCTGTACAAATTAAGCCCCTTTCACATTTTTTTCTTATTTCTCGTGAAACTCAGATGACACTCAAGAAAGGGAGAAAATACACTGACTGAACTTAAAAGTATGTTGCCAATATTTCTTGCTCTATGGAAAGGAAATCTCCCTCAGCACATTGAAAAACGTCCAAACTAATAACTGTAATTAACAGCTGAAGTAATCACATCCCATGCAATGGCAGCATGTGACCCCTCATAAGCATGAATATATTTTCATTCTGTCACCTACCAAGAGGAAGAAATATTATCCTGCTGGCACAGGAAGCTCAGAGAGGCTGAGCCACTGGACTATCATCCCTGAGGACAGCCATGGCAGCCCTATGGATGCAGCCCTATGGATCTGCCGCTGGCTTTGGGGTACGCTGGGCCATGGCACACCAGGGAGGCTTCTCACCATTGCCAAAGCCCTGCTCAGCTTACTGGGCAGCATATCTGATCCTTGGTAGGACTAGGGATAATGGCTTCAATTTAGTTTAGATACAAGAAGAAGTTTTTTTACAATGAAAGTGGCAAAATACTGGAACAGGTTGCCCAGAGAGGTGGTAGATGCCCCATCCTTGGAAACATTCCAGGTCAGGTTGAACAAGGCTCTGAGCAACCTGGTCTAATTGAAGAAGTTCCCGCTTATTGCAGGAGTAGCTGGACTAGACAGCCCTTAAGGTCCCTTTCAACTCAAACTATTCTATGGTTGTCCTCAGCCTCCCCTTCTTGCAACAGCAAAGCACAGTGCTGCAGGTTCTGGCCTCCTCCACCATTCAGAATAATTGGGACCATATCCACATGTGGTCTTGTACCCCCAGGGATATGACCTATGGGGTAACCACTGATGTTAGAAGAAGCACGTGTATCACAAGCACCCAAAGATAGTGAAGATTAAAAGAAAATTATTTTCCCCTTAAGAACCAGACAATTGCCTGGTTCCTGATCAAACAGAGAGCATTTTTATGCACCAGTACAAGGGCAGTTGGGGAGAACAGCCTCAGGGAGGGCTGCTGAAGGACAGGAGAAATTCAGCAACAAAACAAACTGCTCATTTAAAACAGTTACAAAGTCTGTGAAATTATGCTTTATCCTTCTTACACATTTCACTTAATTGAAAAACAGTCAGTCCAGACAAAGTTCAGCCATATAAACACAAGCACACACAGAGTTCACTTGTACAAACATAAGTAATCCAAGTTTGATACTGCTCCCAGTATCAATTAATCAATTAAGCCACCGTGAGCTAGTCAAGGGGTAAGAAGCCAAAAGAACAGAGGAACCAACTAAAAAAGCAGAACAGTAGCTGGTGCCCAGTCCTGTGCTCAGAACTCTCATCATGCAACACAAAGTACAGTTACTTGGGATGTAATTAAACGAGACATCGCTTTGACCTGCTTTTGGTGAACTTGAATGCATCAGCTTCATACTTTGAAAAAACCCACCATGAAAAACCCACCATGGTGGTGTCATTTAGATAGCTTGTTGACCTTTACACATGATCTGTTTATGACATGTCTGTACTTTCTTATCTTTCCTTAACTTTCCTTCTTCTACCACTATGAAATGGTTTAGTTAATGTATTTATTTACTTTCATCCATTGTGTGTGTATATTTCTTTCAGAAATAAGTACACTGGGGAAAAAAAAAAAGATAATAAAAAAGCATAGCCACAAATCTCAAAAGCAAAAAGTAGACTTCTTTGAGGCTTTGCCTCCATAGAGACTTAATTTTGTCTGGAGGTCCCTTTTCCATTTATTTGTATCAGTAATCTATGAAGAAAAATACATGGCATGATTTCTATTTTTAAAACAATGTATATTCTGGTCTAATACCATAGATTAAATAGAATGGGGACAGATCTACACTATTGATGTAATCTGTTGATCCACATCACGACAAATCAACTTGTAGACGTTTGACTCCATGCTGATATACATGTGTGCATGTGGAATGTGGCAAGAGTTTCCACTATTTTAATGAAGTTCATGTTGGATTTACTGAAAGTTGTGCATCTTTCATTTCACAATTTTGCAATTTTGTTAATTTTGTTTCCCCCAGTGTTTTATGTATTTTGTTGTAAGAAGTGTCTCCTATTTCTGCATTCAAATTCAGGGTCATCAATAATCCACAGAAGCAGCAGTGGAGCAAAAAGCAAATACAAAGCCCTTTGCCATGCTTAAACCCAATTCATCCTAGCTACAGGAAACACAAGTTTAATTGCTCACACTTAACTGATTTTATGACAACAGGAATTTTCTGTGTTGCTTCTGATTACGAATTTTGGAACAATATTGCAGAACTGGGAATATCTTTCTGAGAAGATGCAGATTTGACTTTGCACTATCCTGACAAAAAAGGAGTTTCTGATATAAGGAGTTGAAATACCTTCTTAATTTTCTAGTCTGGAATGTTCCCAGCTCTTCTGTACTGCATCCATACAAAACTAAATTGCTGGGGCATTCCTGAGGAAACATTTTCTTGTTTCCTCTAAGAAAAATGATATTGCAGTCTATCTGCAATCTGTAAGCCCTTTAGTTTACCAGAGTTATGGAATCTCCTCTGGGATTGTTTTGTACCCTTTCACTTGTCAAAAGAAATGGGGTTAACCCTATTTCCTTCAAACTTGGCATAGACTCAGTTGAGAGAGCAATCTGAACAGAAATAGTGCTTCCAGTCTCTATTGCATGTGGAAAACTTCAAATGAACATAAAAAAATTAAATGAGAGGTTTTGAGAAAATCTGTAGCCAGAGGGACATTTCTAATAACCTGTTTTGGATCCTAAGATACCTCTGGAGAGTTGGTTTAGACTAAGACCTTTGGAAATACAGTGGAACAATTTCCCACAGGAAAACTTGGTGTAGAGAAATACAGTTGCCAGTCCGTTCTTTAGCTTTCAGAAGAAAAAGTTTCAGATAAACAGATGTTTTCATATCTCCAAGGAGATAAGAAGTCATAGATGACTAGGTTTGTACTTAGCTTGTAAAAATTTCTACTTGGTAACCTTATGAACAACAGGTTTCTGGAGTCTTATGCTGGAGCATATTAACATGCAGAAAGCATTCAAGGAAATGAAAGCCTGCTTCCTCTACTGACATACATACAAGTGTAAAAGGATGCCACGTACAACTTTCATGAGGTACATGGCCTGTTTTCTCAGATCTTAGCCAAGAACACAGATCAAGCCTAGCCTCAGAATGATAAATGGTGGCAAAAGGTGAATACAATTTTACTCCTTACAAATGAAAACCAGTGATTTACAGTGTTATGCTTTGGATATAGAGCTAAAACATCTCCTATCAATCATCTAGAATAAAACTATCACTTTGGAGTGGCTGGAGACAGACAGACCTGCTGGAAATGTTGGCAAAGTTTTCTACATGAGAAGCTAGAATTCAGGAGCACTAAAAGCCCCAACACCCTACAACAAATTGACTGGTAATGTAATTACCACACAAACATTTGGCAGCTAGAGGTCAATATTTTTACCCTTAAGGAACCACATTTTTTTAATATAAAAAACCTGACTGTTTTCTTTTTATGTTTTGGTCATATACTTTCCAATATGATAGTACAAAATTGTAAACAGTGTAGGAAAAATATGGGCAGAGATGACTTAACAGACTTGCTCCAAGTTTATAAGCTCCTTAATATGTTCCAAAAAATAGGTCAAGCGAGTCTAAATCACAACATTTGAAAAATTCCAATTTTAATATCGTTCAAAAAATTTGCTGACTTCTTCAATTCCTAATTTTAATCCCTTAATTGGATCCTGTTTATTAGCACTATATGATGCAAATGGAGGGGTAGAGCTGTATGAAAAGCTGAGCTTTTTTTAACCAAATACAAGGCCAATATTATATACTTGGAGTATATAAAAAAGTTACAGCAAGAAGAGTCGTACAGCACAAAAACTCTAATGACCTGCTGGACTGAGCTTGAGAAGGAAGTTGCACTGAGGTAGCACTCTTGCTTAATGACAAGTGCAAGGTTCTTCAAGGCAACTTACCCCTCACTAAAAGAGAGACAAGCAATAACTTTCTTGACAACAGTCCTACAAGCTCTCATTACTTTAAAGCTGCTCAACTTTAAGAACAGATTTCAGGAGAGATAAAAACGGGGCTTATTTAAGTCACAGCCCTTCCAGGGACCCACAGCTCCATCAGCTTCCATGCTAGCCTGGCACGATGCTTAAACTCGGGAGTACCCAGTAAGATGCACTGGCCACACCTCCCCTTCTGTCTCATAAAAGGTAATAGGTTATCCATAAATAGATATGCTTTATCTAAAAGCCTGCACAGCTTGGAAGTGTGTAACTAAATTTTATTTTGGGGGTGGCGGTAAGAGGAGCATTAAATATGTTAGCTCACTAACTGTAAATTAAAACAAAGGGAAAAAAACCTCATTTGCCCCCCAGTGCACTTTCCCCAGAGCTGTGAGATTTAGTATACCAAGATTTGACATCTCAGTTAGAAAAACAAGAAAGATACAGTAGAACATATGGCATGAAGAAGGCGTTAAACGGTAGAATTTGAAAACGGTTTGCAAGATGCTCCATAAATATTCCAACCCTAAACACAAGCTGTTTTGCAGCAGACTCTTGATGGAAGTATATGCACCCAATAAAATGATACATTTCTTAGCTCACGAATGACCTGTCTGAATGTCACTGAATGGTGTGAAGCAGAATTAATTTGCTTGCAGGAGGAGCTCAGAACCAGGCTGGTTCTGGCTTGGCCAGGTAATGTCGTTTTTTCCACTTACTCAACAGCCGTGGACAATATTCAGTGACAACAGTGGCTCTCGTTGCATCTATCAGCCCCAAGAATGACCTCTCGGGAAGAACAAAATAAATGCATTTTTACAACCTATATTGCTCTGGTATCCAGACATATATTGCTGCTCATACAGTTCTGGACATATTTCAGCTGAAGCCTGGATGCATATTTCCAAATGAAGTCAACAGGAGACACTGATAAAAATCACCCTGGTAGGCTCTTACTTGGGGTAGCAAATTATTTTTGTGTAGCTGCATTTTAGTTGACATCAGGTAACCAGAGTTTCTTACTAGACATTTTAATAATATAATCACAAACACTTAACCACAACAACAACAATAAAAGACAGGAATCCACTTAAAATCTAAGATTATCTGTGCTCTTACTCCTGAATGCCACTGAGGAGATCAGTTGATGTATGAAATACTGCAGAATGCTAACAAGAAAGGAAACTTAAAGTCCTTTGGGGCCCACTGTTAATACTCCTGTAGGTTGCAACAAATCTATCTACTATTCACACAAACGAGACATAAATTTCCATCTAACAGTCCAAAACCAATTTACTTTCTTTGAGTGAAGTGCAGCTGAAACCTTCACAAACTGAAATCTCATAACAAAAGCAGATATTTTAGTTAGTTAAGCCAGGTTTGTGATTCAAGAGAACATTTCCCCATAGAGTTCCCTCATTTGGACCTGCTTTTGGGTGGTACTCAACACTCAGCTCATAAAATTCAGCACAGTAGGTAACATACCATTTTATTGTGAATGCTTTGTTTCACCTCCAAGGCATCTCTTAAATGCCAGTCTTTGAGGGACTCATTTGCTTTCATCTGCTCAAGCCTCTAGCTGGTAGCCCTGCAGTAAAGCCACAACCTTCCTATTTCATGACTCTTCAAATTCTTTTCTGTGTTGGAGAGATGATGACAGAAAAAGGAGCTGCACAAAGGTGTCTTGACAAGGACTCAGACAACCAAGGCTGTGATATGCCTCTGAACTGCTTCTCCTCAATGGCTTGTTAAGCATGGATGTTTTTTCTTTGGGGAAAATGATACACATAGTGGCATCATAGTTTTTAAGCTGTTGATTTAGCCTAGGTCTAAAATTGATAACATAGACTCTTACTTATTTTGAAAGGAAAGGATGCCAATATCTTTACATATGGCTATTCTGCTTAGAAGCAAAGGGTCATATATATTATTATTCACTTTCAATATTGCAAATGTTGTTGGAGGACCTAAAGAAACAATTTGTGGAGACTGGGAGTAAAATGAATGAATGTATACAAGCAAAAGGGGCAAAATGAATGAAGAGGGGAAATGAAGAACAATACTAGAGAAAGATGCAGTGAAAAATTACTTTCAAGAAACCAGATGTTGGTGCATAAATACTCATTCTGCAGAGTGTTCTCTCTTCCAGCAAGCAAATATAACTCCTTACAGGAAATCTAAGTGCTGCAGAACAAACCTAGAGCCCACCAGATCCTACCTGAATCATCCATGTTGGCATAGAGGGTACAACTGGTAGGTGGAAGTGGAGGCACACTGTCCTGGGTCTTAGAATTCAACTCTCTCTGTACTGGTATCATAATATAAAATCCTTCCACAAGCCACCTGAGACCTATCTTGAGACCAAGTGGATACTTTACTTCTGCCACTCACATTGAAAGACTGTTTAAGGACTTGCTTCTCTGATGGTTATATAACTCCTCTTCACTTTTAACCTTAATGTAATTTCATGTGATTTATACACGTATCTTCTCCCCCTCTTAGGTAGTACTGTATTTACTTAGGGTAATCAATCTCCTCTCATCCTTCATTAGATTAACCAGGTCAATACCTATAGATTTACATTCCCAATATTATTCAGGTAGCTTCCACTTGGTCAAGGTTTATTTAATCTTACCCAGCTACTGCAGAGCACTGCAAAGCACACAATATTCTAGATGAGACCTCAGTTGAGTCTCGCACAATTGAATTACTTTCTCCTCTCTGTTGACAGTATCTCGCCTGAAATTGCCCCCGCTTTCACCTTTTTTTCCGTTCCCTCATGCTTGTGCTACATAGTCATCCTGTGATCAAACAGGCCTGTTTCTCTCTCATCATGTTGGGTTTTCCCCAGCTGATGGCAATCCTGTTGACAGCAGAAGGTTTTGCTCTGAATCTAAATGTGTCTAACCCTACATACCACCCTGGTCTGAGTACTAATCTTCATCCTATTTCTTTTCTTGTCCTCAAGGTTCACCCAATACTCCAGAGGATAGCACTCCAGTCCTGCACTGCATTGTTGGCCCCTCCTTGGGCTGTGTCATCACTGCAGTCTATTTGCTCCTTCTTCATTTTGTGCCAGGATTATTTGTGAAAATACTAAACAGGTTTGCTTTTGAAACCTATCCTTAAAAGTCAGTGGTAATAGCATCCTTCCAGCATAAAGGCTTCCCTTAATAAATTGTGCCACCTCCCCACCAAAACAGATACTTTATCACTGTACAGTTCTTGCAAAAATCCACATCTTCCTCAGTTGAATACTTAATTTCATGTTCTGTATCCTGTCAAATGCTCTACTGTGGGCTAAGCAACACTTGCTGAATTTCCTTTGCCTAAAATGCAGGTATCTTACTGAAAAAAGCAAACAAATCCAAAACCATGAACACATATGTTATTATCCTGTATTTGTCCTTTGATATACTTAGGTTGCATTTGATCCTGTTTTCCTTTATTTGTATATACACTTATTCTACCCTTTAAAATGTGTCCAAAGCCAACATGCACAAATGCACTTAGTTAGACAGGTTTGAAACTTTTTGGATAGCTTTTTCCTTGCCACTCAATGCATAAATATTAGCAATACATTTGCTGCTCTCTGTTCATAAAAGCCCAATATGGCTTCATTTCACTGTAGCAAATCCTTGTGCTGGACATCTATTTTTCATATGCCAGTCCCTTCAGGTATCTAAGATGAAAAGCCCTTGTGATCTGAAGTGAACTGAGATCACAGATTTATTTTTCATATCTTAGTTGTGGACATGTCCATTCCCTTCCTTCCCTCAGCCATCTCCTCTACCAGGCTTTCTCCTTCCCCTGAATTCAACTTAAAAGAAGATGAAGAAAAATATTTAAAATGCGAAATGAGATCATCTTTAATTCTATCCCCATCCCCAGGGCACAGTGCTTCCATTTTTTTCTTGTTCTTTTTTATTTGCATGGTTGAAAAATATTTCACAATTTGCTTAAATTTCTTGTCTCAGCTTGACTTTTGGCAGTTATCATTTTACCCCTGCACTTTCTGACCTCTCAAATGCAGTTTTAACACCAGTTCTGACATATGTTCTCACTATGCTCTTACATATGGGTAATTTCTCTCTTCATCTAAATTCCTTCCTTAATAAACACTAAACCTGATTGAATTCTAAAACTGCAGAGAAGTCATGAATATTTTCATAAATAAAACTAACACATTCAGATCATTACTATTTATGAAATCATGGTATTTGATACTGAGAAACATATGCTGATCAATAAATAAGAATGTCAGCAATTCTTAAAACATCAAGAAATACCAATATTTTGAATGAAAAATTATATAAATGCCCTTTTCCATTGAAAATTAAAATTCTACTTTCAGAAGTACAGTTACCATACCTCGAAGAAAAAAACCCAACCAAAAAAACCCACAACTGCTTCCAATAAAGATTTTCAATCATGCATTGCATGATTAGTTTAGGAAACAAAGTTTCCAAACTAGAAGTCAGGAAACAGAGCATATCTGAACTACTTACAACATAGATATCTGAATTAAGCCCTTAAATGATAAAATGGGTGAGGAAAGAGCACAAATAAAATAAGAAAAATACATTGGTGAGCATGCTAAGCAGATTAGGCTAAAGATTAATATGGTAACCGATGACATTTTCTATTACATTTTCTTCAGGAAGTGGTACTGTGTCAGGTCTAAGGAAACCTACTTTTTCTCATTGCAACCATCTATGCTTCAAAAATAATCAGGGGAATGAGCCCTGACCAACCTTTTTTCCTCTGTATGGCAACTGAACCTTTATGCAGCTTTCCAACAAGTCAGTGGCAGTCACTCCTGTCTTAGGTGGAGGCTCACATCGTGCTCTTGCTGATAGATTAGAACCAAGGCTACGAATCACATAATCTCTGCCTCAGACCTGCACTATGACTTCTTACTGAGCAACGTGGTTCAGCAGTTAGAGGGGAGCTGGAAAATAGATGCTGGCAAGAGGTTGTGCTTATCATGAAACATGGTAACAGTGAGTAGTGCAGCAACAGCTTAGGGAATTAATTTGAAACAGAAGCTGCTCCCCTCAATGAGGAAATGATTTAGCATTAAACAAACAGTTGTCTTAGTAACCAATGGCCCTTTCCCTCCTTTCGCTTTGAACATAACCATCTCTGAACTCAGTTTTTCATCACCTTTTCTGTTTGCTTAACAGGTCTTCTTCAGCTGTCAGCCAAATAGCTTGCAATGAAATGTAAGGTCCATTTTCTTTTTATGAACTGCCTAAAATGCAAAATGGAGTCCAGGACCTGCTCCTCATTTTATGAGGCTTTGAGTAGGAAAGGAAGGTATTGTATCTAAGTAGACAAGCATATTTCTGATAGAAACAGAAATCTCAGGTGTCACATATTCATCAGGTCTACATATGATCAAAAGCCTTTCTGAACATCACTTCTGGAACAATGTACCATCCAGGATGAATAAACTGTGTAGTATTTCTCTTGATGTTTACCTGTCCCTATGTAGAAGGTCAAACGTACTGCAAAGGAGCAACCAAACAACTTGGAAAAAAAAGGAAGAATGAATTCTTTGTTCATGTTTAAGGTCTGTATCTTCTTTATAACTTCTGCAGTTTCATGTGTTGGGTTTCATGGACAGTTGGGGAAAATAAAGGAATTATGTTCCTGGCTCTTAAATCTTGACACGAATTTTGGATGAAGCTGGGACAATGATGTTTCCTCAGAGTCCAAAAGTATTCCTGTATGTCCAGTTTAGATATAACCAGAGAGAATAAACTTGCAAATATCTCCAGAGTTAGCCCAGCCTATTCTGGAGATGGTATTACAGAGCAAAAAGCTAGAAAGCTACCACTACATAAATAATCTATCTATTTACTCATGAAGTCCAGGAGAAAATAATGAGAATATCCATACTTTTCCAACACTCGCCATCCTCTGTAGGATGGACAGATTTTAGGTATACTTTATGTCTGCTCAGGTCATGGAAAAACATAAAACCTGGATACATTGTTCTGAGCAGGCACACATCCCAACACAATTCTTTTGTGTTGAATTTCATGGAGCAAGCTAAGAACAGCTAAGCACTGAACTTCTTTCCCACATGGAGGTCCCTCAGCTACTGACGACCACGGGACTCCAGGTTCAGAGTCAGCCACACTAGAAATCCAGAGCAAAACATTTCCTGGTATCCAGACTGTGCCCCTTGCTCCTGTATCCCATGGCAATGAGACTATCTTTTTCTGTATCATATTTAAGCCTGAATTTGCCTGGAATTATGCACTGATGAATCCCATGAGATCCATCTATCCTATCCCAATTACAGATTAGCAAGTTTGTACAGAAAGCAGGCACAATTTTTCTGTGATCTGTCGGCTTTCCTGCAGCCTTGGCACATAGCTGTATCATCCCGAAACCAAAGAGATACAGTGTGAAATCTCAACACAAACCTTTCTATTTGTGTGATTACAACCAGAGACAAGTATGTCCAGCGACATGGAGCAAAAAGAGACACAGTTGAAAGAAAAAGCTTATAATTTGATAAAAGAAATTCCCCCTATGCCTAGATACAAGTCAGATCTGATGCTTTGACTTGGCAGGGTCACGTGTCTGAGTCAGAAATAGGACACTGAAGTTACAGCCCAATGATCCAGCCCATGTGGAAAACCCACTACTCTTAAATTGATGGTCTATGGACTGAAAATTGATTCATTAGGTTTTTCTGATGTTTCAGGAACACTATGCTCATCAATCTTTAACACCATTCATAACCTTAGAGATACACAGTTGAATTTATCATGTTCTGGCATAGGAGACACCCGTGTACACGCTGCAACCTTCAAGAGGAGAAATTACCATTAAGAAATTGCTCCATCTAAAGCTGCCAATATTTGTACTATAACCAGTGGTGAAAGAAGAAACAGATCAAGCAATAGTGTCAGATACTGTAGAAGGAGCATGAGAGACTAAAAATTTGTCTGCATCTGATTTTCTTACCTCTTTTTTCTCTAAGTAGCCTCAACACGTTTGGTGTATTTTAATGTCAGAACCTTATATGGAGAAAAATACTAAAAAAGACAAACAGAAAATAAATTACACCCTCTGACATGCAGTTAAAATGGCACTGAGCACTACGGACTCATTCTGGAGAGGTTAACACTCAATTATTTAAGCAGAGAGCTTGTATAAAGTCTCCAGTACTGAAAAATGCCTTTTTACCTCTTATGTGAATTAAGATTAATTATAATGCCCAGCTGACAGAATATTAGAAGCACTTGAACAAAAAAATCACATTCGTTTCTTTTGTGTTAAAGTCATTAGCTTAAAATAGTCTGTAATTGATTTTAGTCTGATGGTGAAAGCAGGGCTGCCATTTTATAAATGGACAGTGTAAATTTGGCCAGACAGTGTAAAGACCAGGCCAGACTCTGAAAGGGTCAATCAAGGTAAATTTCTCTGCTAGACAGTTACTCAGCTGTTTTGGACAACTTCATGTGTGGAATTCCATTCTTCAATTATCCAAAATTCCTTAGAAAAAAAATTGTGATCACGAGAAACAAAACCAGAAGAGTTGCAGCCTGACATAAAGTAAGTATTGGGAAAAAAAGACTGCTCAAACACTAGTGAATGGGCCCAATAACTCTCAACTAATGTGACTTGCAAAGAAGAATATGCAACCGTTCCACACACCACAAAAATTAATTTTTCCTACATGGCTGGGGGATAAAGTTTCATATTACAAATCAGTGGCATTTTACCCATCTGTTTGCACTTAATGAGAACATGATATCTTGGATTTCATTTGAGCTTACTGAAATTAAGGGACTATAGCTTGAACTAAACCTGCAGGATCAGGATTTATTAACATGAAGAGGTTGTGAGTTTTGTTTCATGAAGGATCTTGATTTTGCTACCTCACTGCTGTCAGGACAGGAGTGAAGATCGAGTGTTTCAAAATTCTCAAAGGAAAACGTTCAAACACTAAAATATTCAGAGTCAATTGATTTCTACATTATTATAGTGTAGTATGATGCAGAAATAAAATACAGATTTCAGAGACACTTCTGGGGAAAATCTAAGCAGAGTCCTTATGAAAACACTGCGTCATGGTTACATATACCCAACTCGGAAAATTGATTCATTTTTATTAGAAGTTACATTTTTGATGGAATTTTGTCCCAATGGGTTTTCTAAGCCAGCAGCCTCTGTTATTACATATTTACAGAAACACAACAAGTCAAGACTGAGTAGCTTTTGAGTGTCAGAATGCCACTGATTTTTGACAGATATGCAAGCAGCAGAAGAGATATTTGGAACTGTTATTAATAAATGATTAACAAATAACTAGAAGTAACAGATGAGCTAATATGAATGCATATTCACATGGATCTATATTTACAAGTTCATAGGATGTGAGTGTGGAAGATACAGAACAACAGCAAATTAAAGGTTATTTATATAAACATATTAGACTACAAACGAAGTCAGAGACACCGCAGAGTAACCCTCCCAATCACGAGGAGGAGGTTAAGAAGAAACGGCTTTTATTCCCTGTCACTCATGATGATTAAAGTATTTTCTCTAAAGCAGGCAATGCTGGCTGCCCTCACACAGACTCCTGGAATGAGAACAGCTGCTGTGAATATGACAGGGTAAGATTTTCAGACCCTCAGGGAGGCATGTGCTAGGAAGCAACAGCAGTAACAGGGGGAATAATATAAATGAAAAAGATCTGGTAGGGTGGAGTTCTGCCAACACACAGGAGCAAGAGATAACTGACAGTGGGGTGGGACAGGAACCCAGGCTATCAATAGAAATGGGAATGACATATTAGAAGCCAGGAAAAATTGGCTGGAGTTTCTCCAGGCCTGACCCAGCATGCCTTACTCTCCTTACACCTTCTGTAGGTGCTGGGCCAGTAAACATGCCAGCTGGAAAAGAAGAAAGTATTGGAGTCAAACACAGATATAGTGACTTAAAGGAGGTTTTATAACCATTTTCTTATATAGTTGCTGTTCAACCACCTTGTAGATGGTGAAACTTGTAGATGACAGTCACTGAGACAGCGAGCTGTGCTTCTCCTCTTGTTTGTGTTGAAGAAACCAGCACCATCCTCTACCTGCAATGTTTTGAAGACCAGCGGTTGTACATTTCCTCTTAAAAGGATGAGTCTTTCCAGTGTGCTGTTACTGATTCTTTTAATTCATGAAACATAGGTACAGCTCCCAGGGACCAAATGATGCAAAGTGTAATCTATTAATATAACCACCACAAATCTTACTCATGCAATTTCTACTTTGAACAGCCTAAGGAGATGATAAAGAAAAGGAAGGCTTTACAAGACTCATAATTTAACCAATTCCCCATCCCTTTATTTCTTCTTATCTCTTTGCAGTTAAAAATTGCAGCTCAGATGTTCTGTCTAAACACAACAAAAAGAGAGAAAAAAAATGGACTCTGTTCACTAGGCTAGAATTCCTAATTATCAGGAGTGATACACTGTCTAAATTAAGACCTGTAGCTCTGATATGCAGTGCAAGGTGAATGCAGATAGCTGGACAGTGAAATGGAAGGAGGGATATAAAAATCTAAGGAAAAAAAAACAAACAAACAAAACAAAACAGTAGTACCAGTATAACTTTATATTCAGTTACAAGTCAGGATCATGTAAGAAGCAATTATTTTCTCTACACTTAAAATCCTCATATTGGAGATTACAGAGCATTTAAAGAAGAAAGGCTTGAAAGCCCATGGGGTATAAAAGCTTTTGTATGATTTGAAGAGACATGGCAAACATGCTCATCAGGATTATTTCCACAGAAACCTAATTTTTTAAACACAGATGATGTGCCAAGTAAAAGCCTCTAATATCTTCCCCATTTCTAAGAAAATCTGGCTGATGTTCATGTCCTCTGTATACACATTCATCCAGTGCTTTAGGACAGGAGGCAAAGGATATTGTAGCCATCCTCAAAGCTACAGGTCTCTGTAGTTTTAATGGATGGTAGAGCGAGATCTCAGACCTTCTCATACATGATAAGCAAAGCAAACTGAAATACTGAACATAACAAACAATTGTGTCTCTATTGACTGAAGACTATTGACTATTTTTATCATTTTGTAAATTAGGTTTCTTAAACATATAAATCTGAGCAAAAATAAATTTAATTACCAGCAGCTATAGACATCACATCACATATACCAACATTTAACAGGTCTTTTGATCCTCAGGAAGGATCTTTCTACAGCTTGAATTAGGCTTCAGACTGTATCTCATCCAACTCAGCCATGAGAGAGCAAATTGAAATACACTATGCAAGGTATAAGGGAGCCACCTCATAGAACAGCAACCACAAATTCTATCTCCTGGTATCAAAAACAAGGGAAAAGGTAGTGGTCAGACAAGATAGGTAGGGCTGGGCCAACCAGGAGAAACACAGTGCCATTCAGTGCAATTGGACTTCCCTGTGCCATCAACAGGCTCCTCCAAGACGTGACTTTCTACTGTTTTCTTGAAGACTTGGGCTTGCTCTGCTCAGATGACCCAAGAAAGTGCTCCAGGCCCATGGAGGATTATAAATGTGCTAAGGGGTACAGCAGGTTGCCTAACACACCTCTCTGCTTTCACACAAGACCAAACATACCTATGCCATTCCTGACAGTTATTATGCCAACAGGAGATCCCATACCAGACTTGGAATACAGACATCCAGTGTGGGGATAACTAACCTCCCCATGACCACATTGGTAAGCCCTGACTTTCTGTCAGATGTCCTATTCTGGCAGCTTATCCTGTAGGATGGCAAATTTAATTTGCAGCTGACTTGTCTGGATCAGGACTACTAAGAAATTGATTGTTATGATGCTATTTTCATAATATTCAGCATATACAAGACAGATATTCTAAGAAATGTACATATGGTAAGAATGCATTTTATCACATTTCCAGCCTTTTCTCTGCTACCATGAGGGTTAGAAACTGTCTGCACTTTCTAACTGCAAGCAGTATGAAACTTGCAGTACATTTGCAAGAGTACATGCTTACATGTTTACCTCTCCTGTATTTTGCCTTTTACAAGTAGTAGATCATTTCAGTAGCAGTCAAGACAAAACCTAACCACACATCTTAACTTTCACCTACATGCAAGGGGTATGTTAAACTAAAGAAAACTATGGAACATTGCTGCTGTCCCAAGAAGAAATTAATGAAGGCCTTAATTACTTTTATGAACACATCACCAGAATTGTTTTCCTTCTTTAAAGCATATGAAATTTACTTTTTTTTTTTTTTTCCTGAGTAACCTCCTGATAGCTTCTTGGGTAGGAAGAAAGTATCCTGTCCCATGGAAACTAGGCAGCCTTTCACACTGTGAGACAAGTTCTACATAGATTGTGAACTAGCTTGTTTCTGTAATCACTGCTGGCTGTTTAATGGTCTCCTATACAGTCTTGGACGATGAACTTGCTACTCAGGTGCCACTGCCCTGTGCAAGCGAAAAGCCAGTCAATGGTGAGATAGAAACAGTCCTGTGGATTCTGAACTGAAACTCATAAAACAGGGAGAGCAAAATCAGTCCTCATACTGAGGCAGCCATTCCTGGCATGGTCAGGCAAAAACTTATATGTGGCTTGACAACCTATGTGTGACTTTCCTTCCAGGAGCAGGAAACATGATGAATGCACAAGAAAAACATGGAAGGAGGCAGGTTTATAGGTCTGGAAAATCCTCCATCTACCTTTTCAAGTTGTTCCAGCTTCTCATTCATATTAAACGTGATTCTGAGCTGTGTTTCAACAGCATTGCTGAAACATATTGCTTTAGGGAGTACATATCCCCTTTAACAACCTCTGGTCAATGCCCTGCAGAGAATAAATAGCACAGTGTTACTGCCAGTTGAGAAGAAACAATGCCATATAGGAAATAATGCACGCTTTTAATCTCCCAAACATCCTATTTTTCTGCAGTTATTTAAAATTTTAATATAAACTGCAGAAAATGCACAGTATGTGTGGCTTTCTTTTCTGTGATCTCACCAGGTCCTTCTCATTATAATCATGGAAAAAGTTATTTAACTACATTCACTGAATATCAGTTTCTCAGCACCCACTGAGGAATCTCTCTATATTAACATGCAGCAGAAAAATGGCAAAGCACAGAATTCTGTTTATCCAGGAGTGTTTGACTAGAAGAATGAGCTAGGCTTGATAATGAAATCCCGGGCCTGGTCCTTTACAGGGTGCATGCTTCTACATGCTTGCCTCAATGCATCACTAAAACCCTTTGAGGTGGAAAATTCACTCCATTTGCCCTTTATACTGCAAACAGTGATGACTAACTGATATCACTGAATCAAAAATACAGTGCTGATGCAATCACACCTGGAAAACTGCCCTGTGCTGAGCACTGTCATTACCAATGAAGAGATGCAGGCACCTGTAAGAAAGGGAAAAGATTATTAAAGAGGTGGCACAACTGTCCTAGAAAGAGTAGGATAGCTCAGTGACACTTGGCTAGGCCAGCATGAAGAGTGGAGAGTTTATTGGAAGCCCTCACTTGAACTCTGCACTGTATTTAGAGTACTTTTGCTGGGAGGGTGTCTCAAAGCAGCAATGTTCCAGAGGCAGCTGGCATTCAGGGTGTGTGTGTATCTTATTTCATAGAGAGACCAGGACACCAACAGAATTTACCAGCAACAGCGTAAAGTAATTTCTTCAGTAGTACTGTGGGAGAGAAAACATACCAAAGGAAAATGTTGAGGGTCTGAAACTAAAGCACATCCTTAAATTACCTAGGTCCAATTGCTGGTGAAACCTGTGAGAGCTCATCCAAACAGCTGACAAACATCTGAGACATCATTTGCTACTGTGACCAAAACACTTACAGAAAAAATCCAATTTACTTTCATGAGTCTTCCAATGCCCATATGCAAATGGAACTGTAGTTAGTTGCAAATTTTCATGCTTTTGAAGAGACTGCTATCCACTGTTTTGCAAAGAAGGGAAGAAGGCAGAATTCATACACTACAAGTGCTGTAGCCAAGTGTCCAAACACAAAAGCTACTTAAGAAAAAAAAAAGGAACAATTTCAAAGTAACTAAGAGGAGTTCAGTATCAACTACCTTATGGTAAAAAGCACAAAGCAGAAGAGACCAGCTCTACACAAAGGAAGTAGGGATATTAATGAATGACAGTAATTAGGACTGAGAACACATACAATACTTGAACTCCAAAGAAGAACCAGCCCCACCCAAGGTACCTTCAAGTAAAGTTTCACACACTGCTGACCTGAGAAGGGAGTGAAGAGGTGCCAAGTTCATAATGACTTCAGTCAGTCTCCAGGAGACCCAGCCTGGCTTTGAACACATCATTAAAAAACAAAAGCAAACCCCACAGTGTTCAGCCATTCCGGACAATGCTTTGAGCATCATCTTGTTTCTGAGATGTAGTTAAGACATGAGATTCTGATCTTTATCAATGTTTTAATTCCTGTTTGCTTACCACTGGACAGATTCCTGCATTCAGTCAGTTAATACTGTGTGGATATCTGCAGAGCAGATAATCTTTATTTTTGAAGGGTGTATATATTATGCATAACTCATTCCACATAATTATAGAGAGTGCTCTCATTTCTGGAAATGACTGCTCTTCTTGTTCCATATGGAAGTAATAAGATACATTACAGCAGGTTTCACAGACTGCAGGAACAGCACTGTATACAATGCACTGATAAACTTACAAGAAATCCCTCTCAAATGATTTCTCATTTAAGTTACTGGGAAACAAGATGTGCAGACAAGAGAAGTTTCCTTCAGCACAGTGCCCACTGATTTTGCTCCATTAAGAAAGAAGGATTTTGCCCTGTCTAGATTTCCCACCTCTTTTCTCCCGTATTTCTCAACCTGCCCTCTCCAACTGCCTGTCAGCACCAGCCTTGACCACTCAGTTACCTTTATCTCTCAGTCTTATCTCATATACCTTTTTCTGTGTTCTCACTATAAAGGAAACACTCTCTACATTGTGATTCATAAGAATATTCCCTTTTCTTTTCCAGTAAAAAATTCTCCAGGAAGAATTATCTTAGAAATCAGTCAGCTGGTAAGCTATTATTTTGCTTTGATGTTTTCATAAAAATAAATAGCAGAATTAATACCAGCTGCCTGTATCTGTAACTCGTGTCCTCCACATGCCTGCCTGAAGAAGGTTCAGAAGGTGTTGAAGCATCCACATCCTGCAGGCTCACAGACATTGTGGGAGGCTGTGGATGTGAACACCTAGCTGGGAACAGGCACAGCAAGAGACATTTGGCTGCTGACATGCAAGTGCCATGCTGACATGCCTCCAGGCCTTCTCATGTCAAGGCAGCAGTTTACAGCTCCAGGCCTCTGGCTGTTCACAGGCTCGGCTCTCAGCTTGGACAATCTCTGCTAACAGCCTCGCTCTTCCAAACAAAGTACTGGGATACCTCAATTCCCCAACAAACAGTAATGCTGCTGTCCAGACGGGACAGTGTTGATAATCTGAAATTGTGACGGCTCCATTCCCTCTCTCACTGATAAAATAGTTTAGATACTGCATACATTTGGGACTTTTACTGACAGTGCACTCGCATTACAATAACCCTACCAGACATTTTGCAATGTCAAACAAGCAAACCCTCTAGAAGCATTACTAAGCAAATTCCACAAAACATGGTAATCCTTTCTTTCACCAAGTGACAGGAGCTTTCTTTCATATAGCTTTGGACCAGGTAACCCAAAGATTAGTTTACAGAGCCATCCAAATTATTTATCATCAATTTCTAATCTGATTTAGGACTACAGTTGCTGTAAATCCCAAACCTAACTCAGCAGTAAGAGCATATTATCACCCACTGCTTCTGTTTTCTTGCACCCTTGACCTGCCAACACAATGGTATTATCTTTTCCTCGAATGCCATCATTATCCCTGAAGTGCTCATGATTCCTCATTCTTTATGCATGTAACCCAGGCATATTTGCAAACAAATCAAATACAAAGGGGCTTTGTTTTGAAAGCTGTGTTTGTCCTGCAAACTGTAGTTTTTCAAGGAAGCACACCATACTGCTCAGCCTCTGTCAGAACACATGAATCATGGCTCATAATTCCTCAGCACAAAACACAACAAACATCACTGCTACAGCTTCATGCAGTGCCTTTTTCAGCCAAGTAATCACATGGGAACTTTTGAAAAAGGCGTTGTTGAAGACAACTCAATAGAAAATCTGAAATGAAACAAATTTGAAATTAAATTAAAGAAAAGGAAAAAAGCCTTAATGAAACAAATACACCAAATTGCAGTCAAATGCATCTTCAATCTGTTTCTGCTCTCCTCAGTAATTCGACAATTTATTACCTATGACAATTCACAATGATCTCCCATTAATCAGGAACTCTGTGAGTAGACACTGTTGAATGTCATATGGGAAACAATCTACACAATATAAATGCCATGTTTTATGTAAATTTTTACTTCAGCAAGACTTGGTTTCTCTTCTCTCCATCGGTTTCCCTAGATCTGACCAACTCAAAATAACTGCACAACAGAGAACCCTCCCATAGCATACTTCAGAGGAGGCAGGAAAATGTCCAAAGAAAGACCATTTGCTTAGAACACCATTTAGAGAATAACATTTTGATACATTTGGATAGCAGCTAATATGACACTCCATATAACTTCATCCTTACTATTCCCAGGAAATAAACAGACTTTCTGCGTACTGGTGTCACATAAACCATTTTTTCTGTAGTACTCATGGATCTTATAGTAGAAACCATGTGAAGACAAAAATGTCCAAAAACTGATTTGTACTTGAAACCATGAGCTGAAACTGCAACAGTTACCTAACAACCTCTTGGTTAAACAAGACTTCCCTTTCCAAGTATCTTCTAAGTGTAGCTTTCTTTTTTCTCAATCTGCACATATATGACAGATTCCTGAAAAGTAGCAGAAACAAATTAAAAGTCTGACAGGTTGGTTTCTTCTTTTCTTTAGAGAGGCATCACACCAGTCAGCTGTGTCCTTATCCACAGATCCTTTGCTTCAGTTTCTCTCCAGAGACTCATGTGGACAAGGCAAAGCACAGATCCTCCTGCTGCCTTCTCCCCCACCATGGAGAAAGCCTTGTTTCCCTTTCAGCTCCATTGCCTTACCAATATGCACAGGCTATTAGCCCATTTCCCCTCACCTGAAGCTTTATCTACCCAACCTGCTCCATTTGAATGCTTCAGGCATCCATTTGCGGGCAGACCTTGGGATATCCCTTCAGTCCGAACTCCAACCTCTACACGCTACCTCCTAGCAGCTGAAACGTGTGACTTGAAACTCTGAGCCATGAAGGGCATCAGGATGAAGTACAGTTTTAAATTGTAGTCCAAAAGAATATGGTGTCTAGGCACGGATTTTGAGCTTGACATCAGAGATCATGTCATTCTGAACACCTCCTTTCGATGTGCTGATTCTCTGCTAATCACTATCACAGAATGTGGCCACACACTGCTAAAGCAAGAACTGCAAACCCATCACATTTTGCATGGCAATCTCCACTCATTCAGTGAGAGAAGGGTTGGTCAGCCCAGAGGTCATGGTGCTGGCTGCCACTGTGGCAGGAAGTACCTCAGGAAACCCTGGGTAAGTCAATGGTCTGTGTGGGGCTGAGATCCCTGCCTCTGAGATGGTATAAGATGCCTGCCTCACAGCTGGGATATGAATTTGAGCTGGGTTCATCCTCCTCAATTTAATAATCAAAAAGTGCATGAAAGAGCAGTTTAGTTGTGCTCTATAAATAGCCTGAACCTTACATTGGGTGCTCAGAAAGAACAGGAATTTCCATATTAAATAATTCACATGTATCCAATACCAGAGGGAAGGAATTAAATTGTGTTCTGTGTTTACACAATGCTTAACATGACTGCCAAAAATCTAAATGCAAATAAATTAAACAGATGAATGAAAATTAATACTCTGGAGAAGTATACAAAACTTAAATGACAGATAGTTTCAGAACACAGGAGACCACTGAGGATCTTTCCCTAATGACCTTCCTTCCTAGAGATGATCATTCTGTTAAATTTTTATATAAAAAGAGAAATAGAGGAGAAATCTAAACATAGCAGAACACTTTGCAAGTCACATATATTTAGCTGTTTCCTCCAACAAGAAGCATCTCAGGTTCTCTTTAAATGGGTCAGGAATACATTGGCTGCACCTGAAAGTTTCAGGGACTGTGAAAGCCTTACAATCTGTTGTAAATCCTTAAAGAGAACTCATGCAAAGTTAATTGGTACTCTTGAATCGTCATGTCTAAATTATTACTTAGTATTAAATATGTGAAGTGGAAGATTTTCAAGGGCTGTTGCAACTTTGGAGGAATATTAGGCTGAATTCACTCGAACTCTTGTTGGGGACAAATAATCTGCTTTCTAATTATGAACGCAGTACTATTACTTTTTTTTTTTTTTCTGTCAGTAATTTTGTGTTTTGCTTTTATCTCCAGCTGCACACACACAAATACTCACACAGAGCTGGCGTGGAACAACATTGAAATTAAGGTAAGGAAGTTAACACAAGCTCACAAACCCAAATGCAATAGCTAAGTGTTAAAAAAAATAAATACAACACAAAGTCAGCTTTCTAAATATGAATAGGTGGAATTTTATGAAATAGACAGGAAGCCAAGAAAACAGTGTTTTCCAAAAGTCAATGCAAAACCATAGCAAAGCCAGTTAGTTTCAGATAAATACAACATTCCTTTTGTGCCATACCAATAACCTATTTCTCACATAAACATTATCAAAGGCTGAACAAAGGCAAATCATGGGATAAATCAAGGGATATATCACTAACTCAAAGAAGATACAAACTTTTTGAATCTATTATACTAAAAGCAGGAGAACGTGCTAAAAATATTTTAACAGATATCCATACTACTTCTGAATTCTCCATTTACCTAAAGCTATAATATCTAAAAAAAAAAAAAAAAAAAAAATCTCCTGAGAGTTTTACAGTTGTTTTCATGTCATGCAAGAAAATATTTCTTCTAGAACCCTTTTTGGAGGTGCCGGGCATGTGCATAAAACAGAAGTATCAGACAAGAACATGTAAGCTCTGATCATTCACATGGAACTTTTCTGTGATTTACCGTAGTGTAGTGATTCAACAAAATATATACATTACTGGTTAATACATCAGCATAAAGTTAATGCTTAGTTCTAATGAGCCCATAGTAAAGAAATATCACCAAAGCTACCTCTTGACAGCAGGAATGTACAGAAATTGTAGAATTTCTTGAAACATGGTTTACACAGAGTGAAAATCTACATCTGAAAATGTTACACTATCCTAAGCTGTTTTGCAATATCTTAGTGAGATGCTAAACATAGGTGCTCTTCTCATTCTGGTAAACTTGAATTTCAGAGTTAATTGTGATTGTTCCTTGAAATAAAAGGCGTTTGTATAAATATAAGGATGAGAGAGGTAAAAATGCAAGAGATTTATGTGCATAATGCATCTCTTGAAGAAAAGATGCTTTCCTTATTATTTTTTCTCTCCCCAGCTCCACAGCACTGGAACGCACAATTCTTTTTGCAAACCAACCCTCCCTAGTCCAAGTTTTAAGGAGAATCTGGAGGGGTAGAGGTCTAAGCACAAAGCTAAAAATGTTGAAGTTATTTCCCAAGCTGCTCCAGTATTGCTAGCAGCATGTAAAGAGTCACTCATGTACGACTGCTCCTCACTAGAATTATATAGACCACCCTGCCTGAATGTAATAGGCTATTGTAATAAGCTATTAATAAACAGATCCATAAATTACCTAAAAAACAGGTACAAAGAAATTGCTTAGAGGCACCTCTACAGGAAGAATTCTTGAAGTGGTAACATGAGCTTTCCCTCAAGTGCTTCACTGAGGTCAGTGAAAGAGCACACCATCTTCTTTCAGGGATTTAAGTAAC
Source organism: Myiozetetes cayanensis (assembly GCF_022539395.1). Lineage (NCBI taxonomy): Eukaryota > Metazoa > Chordata > Aves > Passeriformes > Tyrannidae > Myiozetetes > Myiozetetes cayanensis. The sequence goes on from NW_026087742.1 coordinate 17,778,112, forward strand.
ATTGCCAGCAGTTCACAAAAGTTTTGGGTTTTCTCACAGACCTAGAGAACAAAAAAAAGTTAAGGCTCAATTTCAAGTTCACAGATTGGTGTTTGTTATCTCCTATGCCTTCTCTGTATCAGTTCATTTCCACTCAGATAGCACATCAGAACATACCTGAGCTACTTTGACAAAATACATGAGGCAGGTACAGGAGAGGCTGTTATTGTCATGACAAATTACTAAGCAGTTCATCTTGTCAGTGACATCGGACTTTCCTACAAGGCAATGCTGCTCCTCTCCCATGGCATTATTGCAGGTGCCTTGGGTACTGCTGGTTAGGTTCCAAATTCAGAAGACATACTGATGTCACTGAGCCATATAAAGGGATATTCAATTACAGGGGGAAAGATATGTGCCAGATCCTGTTCCTTTGACATTCCTTGCCTCATCATCAGATAAGGGATCCTGCTTCTTTGACTGAGCCTTTCTTGAATTCTGCTGCCTCAGTTTGACCTCCACATTTGTGCTAGAAGTGACTGCGAGTTGCGCTCAGGCAATTCCACATGCTTGGTAAAGAAGGTCAGCCCTTGGTCTATGGTCTGCTTAACCAATTGGCAGGATACAGAGATACAGACAGCTGGCACTGCTTTTCTGCATAGTAGCTGAATTTCACTTGGGCAGAAGCCACTGCCACCCTTTGCAAAAGCCCATTTGAGGACTTCAAGCAAATATTTCCAGATTGCATGTCCAGAGGTTGCAGTAACTATGCCCTTCATAATTATGGAAAATGAACTCTCTCTGTTGGAAAACCATGCTCTTTACTTAAGTCAAAACCCAGGTGGACAGCAAAACATACAAAAAAAAATGGCATAAGCATTCATGAGAGCAACGCAGAAGCCGCTGTTTTATCCTAGGTGGTAATGCGCTATTTCAGAAGGCATTATTACTTCACAATAACTCTACTTTCACTGTATATAATATTAATGGTAATTGCTTTTGTACTTCGGTATTTTTCAGAGAACACTTTGGCTTCCAATGAATACATTAGTGCCTCATTGCTCTAAACACCCTCCTTACAACTTGGCCTAGGTTGTAAGAACTAGATACAAAGCAGTAGACACGGGCATTGTTTTCCTTGTTTCAATTTTTCTGGGAGATAAGTTTTTTTCTCTGAAGTGGAGGACAAAATTATTCAATAAGTTCCACCTTAATCTAGCCATGAGTGGTATTCTAAGTCTTAATGCATCTACAATTACAGTTCTCTGTTAGATTGGTTAAATATTAGGACTGTGATAAAAAAATACATTTCTTTCTGTATTCCCAAGCTTTCCCAATAATGTAGAATGACAGAGTTTGTAGAATAGAGAAAAAAAAAAAAAAAAAAAAGCACCTTTTCTGGTTTTTATGGGAACTATTTTATCCCTAGATACTACATCATCCCACTATCTTCAGATATCCTTTACATGATGATCCACATTAAAAACCTCTTGATTTTACAAACCTCTATTGGATTGGCTTATGACTGTAAGCCTTGCTCTCTCTTTTGCTTCCTCAAAACTCCTTTTTAAAAAATATTCTCCTACCCTCACTGAAATCTTATTGCAAGGAAAGTGAAGTACATCAACAGATTGCCTAGGGAGGTGTTGGGGTCTCCACCCTTAGAGGTCTTTAACAACAGATTAGACGGTATCTGTCAGAAATAGTTTATGTACTGCTTATCCTGCCTTAAGGCAGAAGGACAGACTGGATGATTTTCTTTGATGTTATGACTGTCAATAGTATTTCTGTACCTTCAGCACCTAAGGATTTATGAAAAGAGTAATCTCATATTTCTTTGGGTCAAAGATTTATGTTTGTGGTCACTAAGATATTGCAGCAGTTCACAATTACCATGCTACAGATGACAGTAATATCTTGGATACATCAGTAGAGCAATTGTTTACTAAGAATTAACTTTGATAACAACAACTGCATAAGGCTGAAATGCTCCTCTGGCCAAAGGAAGTGTTAAAAGTAATAGAACCATCTTAGTTTTCTTTAAGATAATCTCAGACCTTATTTAAGGTTCTGCTAAAGGGCTAAAATAGGATTACAGGGGTCTCAAGGCCTTTCCTTCATGATATGATTTCCCTCTGTGCTGGCAGACCACCAAGCCATATGCCCCCTTCGAAAGACTGCCATGGACTGATGGCATGTAACTGGTGTGGTGATCATCTGCAAGGTAAGAATTTCATATGAAACATGATGGAGAATAATTAATCTGCTATAACAGCATCTCGATGCTATAGGATACACAGAACTTGTCTAAATTAATACAAATTAAATAATTCATAGTAACCATATTATCAGAATCAGTTATTTCCATTATAAAATATTGGCCACAGGATCATTGATAAACAATTGATAAACAAAACCAGTTTTAAATTCAGCAGTGAAAAGCTGGGTTTCCATCTGCACATTCCCTACTTGCTTCAAGTCAAAACTTCAAGAGAGGGATGTGATTCAGTGAAGCTGTTGTCTTATTGCACGTGAAATTATTTTTTGCTGCTTCTTTACCAAGAAAAAAAATCACACTGTAAATTTGATGCAAGGCAAGTAAATAAACTTTGATTTAGATAGCAAAATTCTTTACCTGAAATTTCTATTGCAGGTAGCAATAGACTCAGGTATTTGTGCCACACACTTTTACAGAAGAGATCTCCAGCCAACAACTGTGTAAAAGGTCAGTGTTTTCCACAGCTTTGTAGAAAGCTTCTGTGTAAGTCTCTCTGCAGATGGAAAGACATCCCCCTACACTAAAGAAACAAGACCCCAACGACATTGTTTTCAATCATGGGGCCTAGAGACTCAGATCTTGAAATTCTCAACATTATGTGAGTCTGGTAGTAATGATTTGTGAATTTGCTTATTGGTCAGACAGTATTAATTTGATGAGAGAGTCTCTCAGGGTTAAGCACAAGTGATTCTCACGAGGATGTATCAAAACTTGTGTCTGGGCCTTCAGTGGAGGACTGTGTCTGGCTCTCCTTGGGGTCCTAGCTAACCTTGCACTGGATAGAGTTTCCGAAGACAAAAAAAAATGAGTGTCACACCAGGGTGGTCGATGGAGAAAGTGAGTGGTCACTTCTTCCCTGGCCCGGGCACATTTAATCTCAACTGAACTACAAAGGCTGAATCTATGGTGTGATGATTAGGGCATTTAGGAGACATAACTCAAGAGAAGACCGAAACCAGTTAGATATCCAACAGGCACCTAACTGCTAGTCAATTTGTTCTGTGCTAATCCATGTTTCCTAATCCTCAGTTTTCATGTATCTCTTCTCCCTTGCCATTACTCTTCGTGTGAATAATTCAGAAGGTCTCTCTTTGGTTCTGCCTCAGGAGACAAAAAAAACCACACTGACAGTTTTCCATGAAAAAGAATTCTTGTTTTCAAGAACTCAAGTCAATTGCAGAGTTAAATTTAGGACCATACCCATGAATATTCACCAGTACTTCTGGGTGTCTATACCTTTTCAATACCTTTTCATTTTACTTTTTCAGATGCAAAGCTAGATGGAGTGTACAGAATCCAATGTATCATATTTGAAGGGTTGAAGGGTATCTGGGATTTATTTCATAACAGCTAATTGGGATCCCTGCTTTTGGACTTCACCTGCATCCTTCTGCCAATATAATTCTTTATGTCAGGCCGGTAATGCCATCAGAATGTCGGGAGAGATTAATTTGCTTCCCTGAGATTGAAGCACTGAACACATCAATTTAATCCAGAGTTTTGTGAAACAGTCTCTTAATCAACAACAAGAATAGTTATGCACTAGTAAGAATTTTATAATTGCTAAGCAAAAGATGGAGGGGGAAAAAAAGGCTTTTCCAGTTTGGCAGGTTTGCAAATAACTCCTGATAAAAACAATCAAAGTGTTCCTACTGTTCTTATCAGTGCCTCACGTCAATACATCAGCCTTGCTTTGTCAACAGGAATAATTCAGCTGAGCCTTAGAAATGTGACTCTGAATGCACACAGCTACCAGGAAACCCTCTCCTAGCGCTTCCTGACAGTAACTGCATTGCTCTGGTCCTCTGTCAGGTAAATATATACGGTACGAAAACCCTGAACTTTGAATCAAACAGGTATCTACTGCTGTGTACCCTGGAGCTGACGACATCTTGCATTAGCGTGGCAGGTTGGGAAATGCAGGCTGCCAGGTCTGGCAGCTTGCAGGAATTCATCTGAATCTGTTCCTCACCGCTGTTTTGTAGGAAAGACAAATGGCCTACAAAACAGGGAACACTCAGTAGCATAACATTAATCTATGGTAGGAAGGGAATGATTCTCAGAAATTTTGAAGTTTTAAAAAGACTTTTTTCCCCCACTGTATACTGCTAAGATTACACTTCTTTTCTGTATTCATATTGTTCACAGAAGTCTTTTCCTAACAAAACTGTCTCAGACTCACTGCACTCTTTCACTGCCTCACATACCTACACCAGCAGAGTAAAAATCACCCTCTGTATACAACAGCACTCTAATCCCTTATAGATCCTCTTCCTCCTCTCATTCACAACATAGTCTTCACGGCAGCCTGAGTGGCTTTCCAAACTACTAAGGACAAACATTTTCATACCTAAGGATCCTGTATTGCTTAGCCTATTCAACCATAAATTTCAATGATTTTCTTTTGTCCCCTTGGAAGGTTTGCTTGATGTAACGAAGACGAGGCTTTTAGAATTAGGAGCCAGCCTTGTGCTCAGGAAAGTTACAGATCAATAGAGGTGTCATGAAACAGCCTTACACTGTACAAAAGCACCAGCCTGCTCTGCTGCTGCATCTCAATTGTGCTGCATGACACACCTGCTGTCCTAGTCCTGCTTTTCCCTTGAGGCAAGCCTGCTAATGTGCTAATTTATATGGTGCATAACAGGGGATTTGGAATAGAGGCCTTAGGGACTCCTTTTCACCTGGTGCCTTATTAGGGATTTGAGCCCACTTTGCGGAGATGAAAAGCCAATGAGTATAACTCATTTGTGTCATTTAGTTCTCAATAGGTAGCCAGTTAGTGAATAATAGGCTTGCAATGACTTTGTGCAGGTCATTTTCTTTAACAGATGTTCCTTTGTGAAGCTGCTATCCCATCAGTTTTGTGGGTTTTCTTTGTGCATTAACTATATATTCAGGAGCTATTTATTCCTTTGTCATTAAACAAAATCAAACAAATTACCTGCTAATAATAAAAAGGCAACAATTACATATTTTGCATTTCTCCAACATTTCTGTGAATTTCACACTCTCCTATATTCAGAGGAAGATTGGCTGCAAAAGAGAGAGTTCTTACTGTTTTGTTAATGATAAGAGAGACAAAGAAAGCTTTGGCTGCCATTCTGGAAAACTTCTAAGCCTCTCCACAATCACAGAGTCACAGAACAGCTGAGACTGGCAGGGACATTACGAGATTGTCTATTCTAACTCTCCTGCTGTAAGAAGAGTCAGCTGGAACATGATGCCCAGGACCATTTCCAGTTGAGTTTTGAGTATCTCCAAGAATGGAGACTCCACAAACTTTCTGGAGAGTCTAGTGTACAATAACAATGGAAAAGCCTTTTTCTAATGTTTAAATGGAACGTCTTGTATTTCAGTTTGTGACCATTGTTTTCTGTCCTCTCACTGAGAAAAGTCTGGTCCTGTTTTCTTTATTCCCTCCCAAGAGGCATTTATGCACTTGGATAAGATACAAGGTTAAATAATCTCAACTTTTACAGCTTCTCCTAACACAAAAGGTACTGCAGTCCCTAAATCATCTTAGTTGAACTTCAGTGGACTCACTCCATTATGTCCATATATTTCTTGTACCGGGGAACCCAGAAACAGACACAGCACTACAGATGTGGTCTTACCAGGGCTTCTTCACCTTTGACTTGCTGGTGACACTCTTCCTAATGCAGGCCCCAATGCCACAAGGGAACACTGCTGGCTCATTCACCTTGGTGTTCACCAGGCCCTCCAGGCCTTTTTCTGCAAAGCTGCTCAAGTACATCTCCTGCACATATTGGTACATGGGATTATTTCACCCAAGATGCAGAATTTTCCTTGAACTTCGTAAGGTTCTTCTCTGCCCATTTCCCCAGCCTGTCGGAGTCCATCCAAATGGGAGACAACTATGTCATGTACCAGCCACTCCTCCCAGTTTTGTATCATCAGCAAACTTGCTGAGCTTACACTCTGCTCCATTATCCAGGTGGTTAAGGAAGACTTTAGGAAGCATTTGGCCCCAGGGCACACCACTAGTGACTGGTCTCTGGCCATGCTCCATGCCACTGATCACAACCCTTTGGGCCTCACAATTCAACCTTGCTATGCACGTATCTAGTCCATACTTCAGTAGTTTGGGTGTATGTTATGAGAGACAGCATTGAAAGCCTTACTGAAGTCAAGTTAAACAACATCCATTACTCTCACCTCACTCATGAAAAGAATTGTCACATCATAGAAGGCTGTCAGGATGATCAGACATCACTCCCCTTCTGACAGCTCCAGTCATATCTTTGTTCTTTTTATGTTTGGAAATAGTTTCCAGAATTATGTGCTACATCACCTTTCAGGGACAGAGGGGAGGCTGATTGTCCTGTAGACACCCAGGTCCTCCCTTATCATTCATGAAGACACAAGGCACATCTGCATTCTTCTGTCCTCAGGAATCTCACACAATTGCTGTGACTTCTCAAAGACAGAGAGGCCACACAGTGATATTGGACCACTCCCTCAGCACTCATATGTGCATTTGCTCAGGTCCCATGGATTTGTGTATGCCCAGTTTGTTTATATATTCCCTAACCTGATCCTCCTTCAGCAAAAGTAGTCTTCCTTGCTTCAGATTTCCTCACTGGTTTCAAAAACTTGGGATTCCTGAAGACAAGTCTAACCAGTAAAGACCAAAGTAAACAAAACATTGAGTAACTCAGTTTTTCATGGTTTTTGTCAAAAGGCCCCAGTTCCATTCAGCACTGGGCCCATGTTTTCTCTAGTTCTTCTTTTGCTGCTGATCTACTGGCAGAAAGCTTTCTTGTTTCCCTTCCTGTCCATCATCAATTTCAACTCCAGGTGGACTTTAACATTCCTTAACCAATCCCTGCATAGTTGGACAGTGTCTCTATATTGTTCTCAAGGTCACCTGTCCCTGCTTCCAGTTCTGGTATGCTCCCTTTTAACATTTTATATACTCTGAAATGCTGCATATTGTAATATATTAAGGAATGGTAATAATAATTAAAGGTAGTTAGACAACTTCACAGGGGACTTTCCTTAGCCACTTGAGATGGGACTTACTCGATCCAATTTTAATGACCAGAAAGACACATATCTAGTATTTAGTATTTATCCCCTGAAATCAATCTTCAAGTTGATGAACAATTTCCTGGAGTTGACAGTCTCTCCTGACTGAGTACAGAAGTCCTGGCTATTTTCATACAGTTTAGGCTATGTGTCTGATTTTCAGATGACTAAAACAAATTCCATACCTCAAACTGCACTGTCCCATATTGCGCAGCCAGTAAAAAAAAAATAAGTATATGCATATTTGTGTTTATGTGTGTGCCCATTCATAAGCACACACATCAGTACAGGTGCTGGAGAACCAAACCCCAGAGGTGGAAGCTTCTTATTTTTTGTGAAATTTTAAAAAGTAAGCCTGCAACAACGCTATATTGCTGTATTAGAAATGGAGTCATATAAGAGTTCTTACATTTCTTCTTAAACGGAAAAAGTTACGACATCTCATAAAGCTTCGACCATCCACTGAACAAGTGTTTTCTGCTTGGTAGTGGTGAAAAATACAGAATATTGAAGCCAGTGAAAACAACAATGACTGACAGGCTTGCTGTCAATGCATTTTACGGACTTAGACGCTTCTAACTTCTTGGAAATTAGGTTGGTATATCTGCGGCCTTCAGATGTCCCAACATTTGAAATTCTTGCAATATAAAAGTTTGAGTGCTGCGCCTTCATTTTTGTTTGCCCTTCATTTGCAACCCACATTCCTAGGTCAAGAAAAACACTGACAGAAATACAACTACACAGTTACACAAGAATTTTGCAGGTAAAGCTGGTTTAACTCTGGGGACATATGTAAGAGTCTCAGCAAATGCATTACTGGAACACACAGAACTTGCTGACATCTCCATGGCTTTGAGAAGCTATCTCAAAATGACTTGAGAAGGTCACGTGCTGAATCAGGTGCAGAGCTCATACCATACTAATACTACTGGGGTTTCAGCACCTACCCCCTGCTTCACCTCATGTACAGAAAAATACATTTGTTGCTTTTATCAGAAGGCCAGGGAAACATTCCTCACAGCACTTCAGAAATAACATTAAAATATTTTAGGATTTAGCTATGAAAAAGTCAGCAGGAAAATGGCAAAAAGTCTCATCACTGCACAGTGCATAGGACAAAGCAAGAGCTCAGCATTTCGAGTCCAATCTTCAGCTGGTGAAAGTTTGCTTAACTGGTGCCCAAGGGATAAGACAGTTTTATTGTTAAAAGAAATCCTCATGCTTCTTTCTTTGATACAATATTTGAATAACAAGTAGTTGAAACAAAAAAATCTATGAGTAGTGATTGTTATAATGAAACCACAGTGAATAAAATATTTAAGTTATTCACAATTCAAATGTGTCTGGATGTGAGGACTAAGATGATTTCAAAATCCCAGGGTTTAGCATGAGTACAAGTGATCTGTGTAGAAAATTATATGTTTTCATTAACAATTGATTTTTATTCTCTGAGGGCCATTAATGCCATACATTTAGACAGTACAGGATGGTGCCCACAATTTAAACAACTCAAGAACTTTCATGAATAAACTTAATTTATCCAATCTGCTGCCCCTTGGTTTGAACCCCAGGTGTAACAACAGCCTTAAGGGCCCGCTGTTAAGTGCTAACACAAAAACTTGAAGCTTGAGATTGTCTCTTCCAGATATTTTAAATGTGTGAGCCTGACAAGGATCTTAATGGAGCAGGGATTTTGCATTTGCCACATTCCCCTGTCTGCAGAGGCAGATAACACAGAAGTACAGCTTGAGCACCAGGCAGGGGCATAGTCGATTTCAGAGGAAAATGTAATAAACGACGGCTTTAGCTTATCATTCCCCACAGGCTGTTGTGCTTAGCTGCTACTGTTCAGGTCTCAAGGTCTGTGAAATCATGACACCACCGTGATGACAGCTCGTCATCATGATACTTGTGCTCAGCAGCAGAACATCACATCTACTGCAGTCATTTATCTCATGAACTGAACTCAGGAGCCCAGATTGTGAGCGGCAGCCAAGTGGCACTTACAGCCACCCAGGACTAGGCTGAACACAGGCTGACAGCTCCCCCAAAGCAGATCTGTGAGGCCAGTTCAGTGGATCTAGCCTTTCCAGGAGGCCTTCTTGTAAGAGTCATTTCAGGCTGTGTGAAACAGTGGTCAGCTATGAATGCTGGGATCCAGTTTAGGCTTATAAGTGGCCATCCTCCCTGGCCTTCTCTGCAGCAAGAGGAGAGAGGCAGGCTCCTGAAGGCTACTTAGAGCAGGAGCTAAATACTCAAGGAGAAACCTTTCTCTCCTCATTGACCCTGAGTGCTTACACAGACTGGACTGCTGGCACTGCACCTCGGCTTGGTGAGCAAAGTAAAGCTCACACCCCATTCAAGACCTTGGGCAGGTCTGCAGAGCAATCCATTTCCCCACTCAAGTTTCAGATGTGCATTTGGAAACCTGTGTTTTCCAATACCCAAACAAGACAGGAAAGCAGGGTTGAATTTTCAGGGATTTTGTACAAAAGGACACAAAACTGAGGCACTGAAAGTGAGTTTTAGATAAAATGCCAAGCACGAATGAGCCCTGCGAGCTGTTTTTCCCCATCTCAGTGTATTGACGCTCAAATCCAGACCTTGCGTTTTATAGTCACTGTTTCATGTAATTTCCTTTTTATATAGGAGCATAGAGACAAAGGTGACACGTTACTGTGGAGCTCTTCAGTACACCCTGCATTTCTGTACACTGTGTTTCTCCAGCTGGCTTTCCAAATAGCAGTACTATTGGATCCAGTCTGGTGGTAGTTTTGGATCTGATCTGGGGATTTTGCTGCTCCCAGGGGACATCTTTGGAGGCAGCAGGGCTTGACCTGCAGTTGGGCATTCCATGCCCGTAGCTTGGCCTCTGAAAATTAAAGACTGCAAAGCTGAGCTCCTCCCATCTCCTTTTTTAAACTTTTCGAATCCCACTCAGTGAGGTCAGCACTTTCTGAAAGCTAAGAAGTTTAAAATATTCTGTGGCAAACAAGCTGGCTTTTGAAATATCAGGCTGTCCAGACACTTGGAAGCAAATCCTATATCTACTATTGATTAAAATACATTAATTCTAACATTAGGCAACACCTTTTAGTGATCCCAGAGCATCTACCCATCACTATGCCTATGCTTATAGCAGTTCAGGGAGGCAACTTAATAGGTCAAACAGATCACATGTAGTGATCTATGTTCCATGGAATAAAACAGTAGAAAAACAGGTAGGTACAAGTTTACATGCAAAAAAGGGAAGGACATCAAAGTTGACAGCTAAAAGAAGTAAGATAGAACTGTCACTCATGTACATGCTACCTACTATTTTACACTGTCCTGCTCACTGCTTGTCACTTCACCCTGCTTTTTCATTTCACACCGTGAAAATTATGGCTCCTTACATTAGACTTTTAATGAATTACTCTGAGATCCCAATTCTAAGCAATACCCAGTACACAGCATTGCTGAAGTTCACCTCCACAGTCCTGGCACTCATTTAATACCAACATTACCCCTAGTGTAACTTAAATCTGTTCTAAATTAAGACGGCTGGGTGAGTTTGGGAAAAAAATAATTCCCTACAGTAGACAAAACCAAAATATTGCTTCTGGCCAAGCCACCCACATACCCTTTTTTCAAAGAAATTGCTTGTACTGATGTCGTCTCTGAAGCGACCAAGCAAGTGTTTATTTAAATTTCCTAACTCTGTTTCCTTTGGGAGCACCATGGCATCTTCTGTTGTACATAGCTGCCTTTTGCACTAGGATATAATTCACCCCATGGACTCTCTCCATTTTATCCTGTGCAGAGCAACCATCGTGCTGGGACATAGCTTTGGCAGGGGGTAGTGCAGCCCTGAGCACTGCAAGCTGGGGTCACTTCCTTGTACATGGCCACAGCTACACTTCCTGCCATCCTGACATGTACATCTGCAAATGGAAGAAAAGGAAATATTTCCATTCTTGAGTTTTTTGTTTCAACAAATCTGCATATGTGCCTTATAGTGGTCTAAAGTAGTGGATGTCATGACCTTTATAAGAATTAAAACAAAATAAAGTTACAACCTTCTACTTGTTTTTTCCTCCTTTTTTCTATTTGATAGTCCAGTATTCATCTTCCTACTTTTTTATTCATCAACTGCTTTTGCAGTTCCCCTTTGATTGGCAGCTTCTCCATCCTTGCATTAAAGGTCAGAGTTGAAATAATTCTCTCAAAGGTATTTCTTCCTACAGAGGTTAATTAAAAAGAACAAAGGGCCAGATACTCTAGTGCTTTCTGTTTTGCATAGTCATTTGCAGACCTGGATCCATTCACAGTCCACACAGGGATTCACAGCTCTTCAGACACCCTCCAGCATGGACAACCAGGCTGTATAAATACGTGGGGCAGGATGGAGAAGACAACTTCCGAAGCAGTGTTTAAATACTTAAAGATCATTACATTTACCTGATTGACACAGAAGTGTTGGCAGGGAGCCTGATCACTGAAACAGCTCAGAGGAAGAGGGCATATGAGCTCAGCAGGGGATTTCAGCTTTTGGGATCCTAAGCTCTTGTAAATTCATTTCACTGAGGAAAGCTTTAAACTGTTCCTCCACAATGACACAATCTACTTCTTCTAAATCTGCCCCTAAATGTACAAGGCAGAGTATAAAACCACTACCTTCTCAGAACCTCTCTCTCATTTTATATCAGCAGCAGCATATCATGAAAGTTTAAATGGCCATACAGTTGAGTAGCAATGTAGAATCAAAATAAAATGAATGCCACCTCTCACATTAATTTGGTTTCGCTTGCATGATTTCTCTGTCATTCTTCCAGTTCTCCAATCATCCACAGACTCTCAGGTTAAACAAGATATTAATTTTACATACAAAATACACGCAGAGAAAAACTGAACAAACCACTACTTTAAAGAAGGAATATAAAGGGGGCACAGGCCTGGGCTGGCCAGCATTTTTCCACAAACTGCCTTTGTTAGAAAATGGATTTTCAACTAACTTAAATATTTTCACAGTAAAAATTGAAAATCAAAAAATATTTATTTGAAAATGCTTCCCAATATATCAAGCATATTGTAGTTGTTAGTTCATATCCTCGTTTTTCCAAGTTAACTGTGATGCACTCCAATTCTCACCTTCAGTGATGTGAAAATTACCCTGGAAGCTGTAGGCTGTCCAGGGAATCTGATTTAGAGAAGGTAAAGCAAAAGGAAGTCCCCAGGAATTCAGCATGCAAGGTGTTTTGACACCTTTTTCAAATATCATTGAAAAAAAACCACATGAAAAACACAAAGGTCTAGACATGTGTGTTCCCTTTCTCCTGTATGTTGCTGTTTCCCCCACTGCCTCAGAAGCACTGTGTGTTCCTCAGCAGTGCTCTTTAGAAAGCATGGAAGCAGGAGCAAAATCAATAATGGCATATTTTTCCATCTTCATGAACGAGCAACGGACAGCAGCTGAAGAGGGGATGTGATTCTATTCTCAACATTGTTCTCACTGACTCATCATTTTATATCTGCTATAGAGCTCAGGGACGTCCTCAAAGGGTCAGATTCTGTATCTCTGCTGGACGGTAAACATAGCTGCAATAGGAAACATCACTTCCTGAGAAAGCTGAAGATCACTCTGAGGGGAGCAAGAGCAAGTCCCCTAAGAACAGATTTCATTGCCATGATGAAAGAGTACCTTGTTTTCTCTGAGAGAAAGAGATATTCCAGGGTGGAGCAGAAGAATAACCCCATGTGAATATAACCAGAATTCAGCAGAATATGGCAGCAAGAACGTTCTCAAAAACAGGATCAAAGAACAAGTGAAAAATAAAATGGAATCACTAATACCACCTCATCTTGTATTATTTAAAATATTTTGGCACCTGCAGGAAATAAGACAAAACTGGCAACACTGCCACACTTACTGTTTCTGGGGAATTACAGAACCAATGGTTTCCAGATAAAATTACTTTTTGCGAAGCCTGATATATTTGAATGCTATTTGTAACAATTCACTGCATAATTCAAATGGCCTCTACACTACAAACAGCTAACGTATTTATGCTGGCAGGACTGTCAGTGCATTTTTGTTATAAGAAGCTTGGAGGTCTGCTACAAATAATCTCCAAAGAGTAACTCTAATTAGCGGCTAAAGTTGGCATATTTCCTGCTATCTGAAATTAGATCAGAGAGTTAGGCTGAGATGAAAAAGCCCTATTAACTCCCTAGGCTTCCAGTTCCTGTTTATTGGTGGAAATTAATGTTTTGAACTTTATCAACTATTATCTAAAGAAGTCTGGAGTCAGTGGTAACAGAGTGATTTGAGAGAGACTTTACTGCCAGTTGTTCTGTTGAAGTACCATAAGCACTCTACATAAATATCCACAAGAAAACTTTGTTTAATGGTTACATGCAGCTAAACAATAGTCAGGAAAGACGGTCGAGTGGCCAGCATGCCAGCCTGGCAATTATAAGGAGTGGGAGACATTCCTTGCTCCAAGGTACTATTTAATAATTTCTGCATGACCCAGAAAAACTCACTCTTTGGGGGAGGGTGAAAGTGGGGGAGATTAAAAAAGGATGGCTATAGTTAAGCGAGTCTTTGTTTTTCCTACAGCTTGTGGAAACAGAGAGGCTCCTTCAGACAAAGAAGCCATTTTTTTGTGTTCAGTCACTACAGTTAGCCTTTGTGTAGACATCCATTTGTCATCTGTAAAACAGAAATAGCACTGCTCCACCTCATGGGAACATTAGACAGATGAACACTTTCCTCTGCTTCCTAGAGACCTTGACCTGCTCTGGATAGGCAGAGCAGAAGCAAACACCACAACCCTCTCCCCATATGGGTCTCCAACTTCCCTTGGGCCTTTGGTGCTGAGACTGGGCTTTACATTTCAGTTTGCTTTCCACACAACTTCAGCAGCTCTGAGGTTTGCCATGGATGCATGTTCCTCTCCCTTTTTTAGCTCTGCGCAACTTGGAAAATATTAAAATGCATAAGTTCCTTTTAAACATCAGGACAAGGAAAGGACAGGTAGAAAGACAGCAGAAAGGAAGGCACAAGAAATCATCCGCTTGAGAAATATATCTAAACTTCAGTTCTTAAAATTTCTAAACAAGGAAGATATCTGTCAAGTTGTATTTTGCTCAACAAAACATATGGGAAGGGAGGCAATTTTTACATCCTAGGGCTAAGCACAGAAAACCAATGTAATTCTAGAATTAACATCTAGATAGAGGAGGAAATATGTTATTAGGTCAGGCTACTGTTGTTTAGACAGAGCCATAGAGAATTTAGGCTATCTTTTAGTTCTGATAATCAGCCTGAGCAGACAAATCAATGTCTTAAGCTCTTAATAGCTGCAGAAAAAAAAAAAAAAGAGTAAAGTCAGGCTTAAGTTTCAAAAGCAAATTGTGGTTTTAAAGTAATCCATTATCCAACCAGGTAATGTGGAAATTTTCTGCAAAATCCATCTACCACAACAGAAAGATTGACAATTTAATAAAATCTGCAGAGAAACTGCATCTTCACAGACAGAATGCCAGTGCTCAATCACCCTCTCCTCCATACCACAAAGTGTATCACACAGACCCTTGCATTTTCAAGTTGAGATGACTCTTCTCCACCTTTCATTTCTAGCATGAGTGCTTCTTAACTCTCTCTCTAGTTTTCCTCCTGAAGAGGACAGACAGGATCTGTATAAAAAGACTTCAAGGGCAACAGGAAGAATCTACCACCTCAGGCTTGTCTTCATAGCATGGTCAACATAACTGATCTCTCAGGAGTGAATCCCATCCAAATGATGACTAAAGCAGAACTACTCTGCATTGCCAGCAGAGCAATGAGTGAACTGAATGAGCTTCCAGCAACTAACGAGAATCCTACCTGCAGACTGCAGTACTTTGCAGAGAAGTGTTTGTACAGTTACTGTGAATTTCCTATGTCTCCGTGGATGGTATCTGCACTCTGTATTCTTGGGGGATTAAATAATCCATTTGGTAGGAAGACAAAGACATTGGCAGGGTTGCCCAGAAATGTGAGATCAAGCAATAAGGAATCCTTTACCTGGTCTGATAAAGGAAGCAATGGGCCTTCAGCCAACAGAATGTTTGGCTTTGGACATGCTCTGCAAAAACACACTAAGAGTGAGGGCT
The DNA here is from genome assembly GCF_022539395.1 of Myiozetetes cayanensis. Taxonomy (NCBI): domain Eukaryota; kingdom Metazoa; phylum Chordata; class Aves; order Passeriformes; family Tyrannidae; genus Myiozetetes; species Myiozetetes cayanensis. The sequence goes on from NW_026087742.1 coordinate 17,793,560, forward strand.
TAAAAACTCAGACTGAGATAGTATCAGTTAAAACAGCAGTGTTCTCCACTCAAGCAAGCAGTGATGGAGTGTTTAACAAAGCAGAATTCTTTAGCTGAAAGGAGTCCATTTCTTGCCAGAGGGCAACATGGAGAGACCTGGTCTTTCCTGGGAATTTAAACCAAACCCAGGGACACAACCAGAATCAGACTGAATTTTCAAAACTCTGGTGCTTAATATAGATTTTTTTATATTTTACATTTTAAAACTGTGGGTGTTTATTTTGCTAAGCCTCTTTCCTTAGTGTACCATTCTGTTGTCCTCCAAGGGTGTAACTAGGTGGAGTTTGGTGGGGTTGAGCAGTTCAACCTTTTAACAGAGTTTAACAGAAGGCCTGCAGGGTTCAGTGCCAGGGCTAGTAAGGACACTTAGCACTATTAAAAAGCTGTGTCTTTATGTAAATCCAAGAAATTAATGCCTCAGGAATACTTTGAACTAGTTGCAAGAGCCTGGAGAACACTAAAAGAGAAGGATGAGACCTGTTTTTACCACAGATGATATATGCTTTTATTAAAGGACATGTTACTATTCTGAACCAGTTTTCCAGCTGCAGTTAATAAGCTCTGGGTTCAGCTCCATTTGGGAGAACAAAAAGCAGCTCTTAATGACTTCCCCACCCTAGAAATGGCTTCACTTTGGTCTGCTCCCCATCACTGCAGACACCCCAAGGGAATCTTTAGCTTACTGGACATTCTTGTTATTTGAACTCTTAAGATTTGGTAGAGTGGCATAGAGGAGATATGATATCTTGAAGAAGTTAAACCAGTATTTCCAGAACCAGGGCAAATGAAACAGGCCAGCCTGTACTCTCTGTGCTGGGAAGGTTGCTCCACAGTACTCCAGGACCTTTTCTTCTACTGAGCCTCTCCTCGTGTCCTTGATAAAAAAGCAGAGGCATCATGCATACACCTCTAGCACAGTGAAAGTGAAAGTTCACAAGAGCTTGTGGGCATTGCATGCTCCATGTCCTGCCCATATGTGCACAGCCTGTGCAAACAAGCCTAGATGAGCTAATGCATACTCAGACACCTGCTCTCTTGGGTGTGTTCCAGTCGTTCTTGTATCACTCAAGCAAGTCTTGAGACCCTGGAGCTGCCCTAAAAACCAGTATAGACACAGCAAGCATGCCAGCAATTTCTAAGCTTCCCAATGATAAATCTGCTGGATTCTCTAACCTAAAATGTACAATACCAACATGGACAAAATGAGTAAGTGCCAAAGAATGCTTCTTCTCTGTTCACACCACAGCAGGAAGGAAAGCCTTTCTGTTACTATATTTAGCTAAATAACATGTTAATTTTGTTTTGTAAATGGTTAGCTCTTCCCCAGATGCTCTACAAGGAAAGCTGTGTTTAGTGTTGTTGTTGTTTTAATGTATATGCTGTTATTTATTTATGAAGGTAGCATTAAGAAATACACCTTGTGTATGAAGCAGAAGCAGCTGAGTCTTATGGTGGTTTTAAAGGAACTTCGTTCCCTGCCTCTGGCAGCTGTATCAAATATTCCTGAACCTGACTCTTCCATGGAGTTTACCTGAAAGGAGGTAGCACAGGTCAGGATCTAGAATTGTAGTGGAATTTACAGAGCAAAATTATAGAGTACAGTAAAAGCACAAGTTGAGAAATTTTGATGAAAATGCAACAAAACAGTAAAACAGATTTCAAGTCCAGTAGATACCTCTGCATGTTACTGTCTTAAGTCACATTCTACTATTTCAATTGAGTTTGAATGTTGCTTTTAGCATGAAGGCTGTTATCTACATCTTTCTGAATCTCCTGTTACTGAAGAGGAAGCAAAATGCATGCACCAAGATACTTGTCCATCCTTCACTGATCTCTAAAGCAATTAAAGAGCTCTCTTGTAGTTGAGACACATTATTCTGTATAATGTAAAAAATGTTAAGTCCAAGTTATTATAGAGTGCACTGAATAAAAATTTTGAATACTTGAGACAAACTGAAGGAACAGTGTGTTAGAATGGCAGAAGAATGTTGAAATTATTCCCTAAGGCATTGAAGACTTCAGACTCAAGCTGAAGAAGAGATAGTGGATCCCAAAACTGTGTGATTTTATACAAGTTGTGAATGAGAAATCTCACATTAGGTTATGGAAAGCTGACCTTTTTTTTTCTGTAAAAACATCTGGCGGCCAGGTTCTGGACAGTACTAAGGAATCACTAGAGACCAAGAAATAGCAGAGCTGGAGATATGATATCGCTGGCACCAGTGTTGATGCAGAAAGCTGCATAATCATGGGTTTATGCAAGTGACACAACTGGATGATTTTTCAAATTTAATTTTCTAAAGTTGAAACAGTGTTGTTTTTCATAAAAGCATGTTTCCCCATGTTTCAATGCAGTGCTACAGATGAATAGAAGTAAGGTAAATCATCAAGGGTTGGACTTGATGATCTCAGAGGTCCTTTCCAACCCATCTGATTCTGATTCTGTGATCTCCCGTTGAATCTCAGTTTTTTGCAAAAGACTTCTAAGAATCATCTTTCTGCCTATAACACAGGTAAACTTAAATATATGAGTTTATTTCTTTAAATCATGTATACATCTGAAGAAAGGCATTGCCAAAAGAGGTTTCCATTTCAGTGCACTAAATATTTCAATTATTCTCAAGCTTAACAGCAAATTCAAGGTCAAAATCAACACACACAAATTCCAGAGAGCAACACAAGCAGAAATTATGAACCCTGCCTCACTGGAACTGATGGAGATCAGATCTGAATGAAGCATTTGCACTTGGCAAGATGTGTTTTCTCTATCACTAACTCTAGAAGAGCAGAATTTTGCATGCTGTTTTCATGACGGAATAGTCTTATTAACATCATAATTCAGTACCACTTTATCTCACTTAGTCATTATGTCCCTAAATGATCCAAAAATTATTTCTGTGTAGCCAATCTCATTAACTGATATATTGCACGAGACACCGTGTAAAACTATGTCACATACTAACATGGCCTAGCACAAATAAAGTGCAAGGGAAAGGACTGATGCTTTCCCTATGGTTTAATATCACTAAGACTAGAGAAACAGGTGGATTTGTGACAACGCCCATATGCACGTCTCATAAGAAAGCACAGCAGTGAACTTTCCAGAGTTAATGTGAAGCTTGTGGAATGAAGTTCACTGACTGGTTTGGTTAAATGTTGGAACAACTCTATCAGCTTCTTTGCCTCACTGCTAGAGCAGTTCTGATAAAAATCAGCACAAATGTAGAATAAGATTTACCCAAGTCCACCTGAGGTATCATCTCCAATCGACTGATCTCCTTCTTAAAAGATAAACTCTCTATGTTAACCTCACCCCAAAATAGCAACATAGGATTCTAAGTTTACTGTTGCTATGGCTATCAGAGCAAATCTGACCACGTCATGTCAGAGTCAATGAGGACCAGAAGTGTCTTTTCAGTATATTTGAGAGCAAACAGTGAGCAAAGAGGATGCTAACAAATCTCTGTTGACACCTAAGAACCCTAACGTCAGCTATAACCAGTTGCTTCTGGTTCAAGGATCCATGTTGCAGCCAAATATCTTTTTTCTTTGATACTGCAAATGCTAGAAGAGTAAATATTAAGAGGTCTTAGGGGCTCTGACCAACAGTATGGATACTTTTACCAGGAAAATTCCTGCTTCCACCAGATTGCTTACTTTTGCTTCTGCTCCGTGCTACAAGTGTCATGTAAGACAAATAGAAAAGGGCCCAAGGACTGGACTGAGTCTTTCTAACTGACAAAGTACTTGCAACATACTGCAACATCTGCATTTTTCCTGGATCAGACCTCACCAATATTACAGAATCTGCTTCTGGAATTGGCTGAAGAGCACAGATGATGTAGCCAGACCAGAACTCCAGATCACATGCCCAGATTGGTATGTTGGCTCAGTATTTTGACAGCAGTGCAGAAAACTTGTGATTATTTTTGTCATTAAAAGAAATGCAGATGGTATATAGCTGGAGTACTGCTATCAAGTTCTAGCCTATAGCCCTTATAATGTGCCAACCAGGAATCACCATATCCCCACAGTACTCAACAATAATTTATTCTTTGTGTTATCAAAAGTCACATTCTGTCCCTTAAAAGCTTTTTTTCAAGGACTCCACAATTGATTCAGCTAGGAAAAATCTAATTTTACTGAAGCTAGTAAATAGAGGTCTGATCCAGCTCTCCTCAAAACTGGATGCAGAATGGGATTTTACCATGAGAAAGATAAGGGATAGGACAAGCATTGGGCTGACCTGCAATGGGAAAAGGAGGGTAAGGAACAAGCCTGACCAGAGAGTCAGGCTGAGCATCTTGGAGAGTGTTGCTGGAAGTTTCTTGTGCAGAGGAGAAATAAAAAGTTTTCAGCTATGGTGGATTGACCCTGGCCAGAAGCAAGCACCCACACAGCCTCTAACTCACTCCACCCTGTTCATTGGGATGGGGGACAAAATAGGAGGAACAAAAGCCAGGAAACTCTTAAGTCAAGATAAAGACACTTTAATAGCTGAAGGAAAGGAGATATGAAGCAGCAGATATGAAGGCAAACACTCACTGGCTCCCACCAGCACACTGATGCCCAACCAGTCTCTGAGCAATGGCCACCTTGGAAGAAAAAGCCTTCACCTCCTTCTTGCTCTACCACAGCTTTCATTGCTGAACATGATGTTTTATGGGATAGGATATCCCTTTGGTCAATTCAGGTCACCCTATCCTGCTGTGTCACTTCCCAACCACCAGCCAACTCTTTGACAGAGGAGTTAGAGTGGAAAAAAGCAAGCCATGGCACTGTGCAAACATTGTTGAGCCATAGCCAAAACACTAGCGGGGTTATCAATACTGCTTTAGCCACAAATTCTGAACACAGCACCATACAGGCTGATATGAAGAAAGTTTTCTCCTGCCCAGCCAGGCCCAATACATCAATGTAGGCAAAACAAATGCCCTAGCGCTCCTCTTAACTTTTAGCTTGAATAAAAGAAAAGGAAGAAAATCAATGTCTTCCCTGTTAACACAGTGGCTAAAGTTGTTTTCCAAGCAAATGGGCAATTTGGGAATGATATTACCACACAGTTCATCAGATGGGCATAGCATATTGAAATGCTAATCCATCATTTCCTCGTTGCTTTAAGAAATCATTCTTGAGTTTGGGCCCAGGCAGGAGTATGCTGCATATAACCAATTCAGGAAGTTTGAAACTGTACTCTCAAGAAAATATCCCTCACTCTATTTGGGACACAGTTAAGGACTGATGGTGTATTCCTAATCAATGCCACTTTTATATATGGCTGTGTAAGATACCATACCTAGAATGCAGGAGGTCTGGTTTGGCATCCAGACCTCTGTACTATATCTCTTTTGGGGCAAAATGGTGTTGCAGTCACTTTATAGATGTTCCTATGATGAATTGCATAGCATTGTAAGATGAAAATTGATCTTCAGTGCTTTATATTGGCTGTCACTTCTTAACCAAATTATTTGAAACACCAGTATAAAACCTGCTAAAAGCCAGTAGTTACGGTTGTGGGATTACAGCATTTCAGACCAGGAATCCAGGACTCCTAAAGGGAAAGAAGAGTGCCACATAAAATACTGATGACTGCAGTTAACCAAAGTGTGTGTGTATGTGTGTGTGTGTGAGTAACTAAATAGTGGAATCCTGTTTCATCAGGTAGGATAATTAAAAGTGAAGACAAGGAGTTCCTGTTCCATAGATTGCTCAATGGTGCAAGATCACAACAGCCATAGGTGGAACATGAAAAAATATAAAATTTCCACAAAGAGGGATACAATTTCTGTGTGATGCATATCTTAAAGTCATCAGAGGACTGAGAATCTGAGAACAGACACCATAAGACTGAACTTGACAGACAAACCATTGCTAGATGACAGACCAAGGACTTCTTGATAGGAAAGATCTGACAGTAAAAACCTTTCTTTTCTAGTGCAACCTGCTCAGGGAAGACAAAATCAAAATTAGAGCTGCCCAGAGGGAAAATACTGAGGTCCCTCCTACATTGCATGGTGAGGACTCAGGTACCCATGTTTCTAATCTCAGATCTGTTACAGTTTTACAGAGCAATGCTGGCCAAATCATGTCAGAGCAAAACTGAAGTGACATAGCCCTTCCCAGATCGTCACGGGGAATTTTGCATTCTGCAAAACATTTGAAATGTACAAAAGCCTTAAGTATTTGATGACATTTGTCCCCAGCATGAGTGAGCTTCTTCGTGGTGGCTATTTTTGCCCCTCTCCTGAACTGGAGATAGAAGGAGAATATCAGCACAGCTACTCATGATACAACATTTTATAATGCAGTTCATTGCTCTGCTTGACTCTGGGGTAAGACTTACTGAAGGTCTTGGGGACTGAGGTATGCCCAGAATCATTTGCAGAACATTTAAATCTTCTCTATGCTTGACATATAATATGCACCTGAAAAAGGGAAGGGGTAGTGCCATGGATCCCAGGTGGATCCAGCGAGCACAGTCTTTTACACTGGGAAAACTACAAGACCAGTTGTTTTTCTACAAGTGATGAGGACATTGATTGGAGAAGGAGGAGGCTGCTTCAGTGAGTGAGGCTGCCTGTGAGCTGGCAAGCATGTTCTTTTCATCTACCTCCACCCCAGCAATACAGGCTCTAAGCCTGCCTGTAGGAAACAGAGAAAAAATTTCACTCCCTATGTATATATATGACAAATGGAGCAAAAGTTTCCTCACAGGTATTATAAAGGTTAAGAAAAACATTTTTAGGTTGAAAGAAACTATCAAAGCATTCTTCAGTTCTTTATTCAAAGACAATGATGAAGGAAAAACTTTGGAAATGGAAGCTGGGGATCTCACTAGCTCAACTGAATAAAAGATCAGAAGGGGAAAAGCTGTGTGAAATAATTTTCCACCTAGAACTCAATCTGCATTCAAACTCAATTTGTAGATGAATGAATGATGGAGACCAGCTTAAGGTAAGCAAGCTCCAATCACCATCATTATTATTATATGAGAAAATACAATCATGGTAGTCAAAATACTCATTAAAAATACCACCTTCAGCCCAATTCTTCCCTTACAGTAATTTTATGTTTATGCAATTTCAATTTGGAAAAGATGCAATGAATTTCATGTCCATCTACAAAGAAAACAATTTTTTTTTTCAAAGGACATGCTTGCATTTTAAGATCCAGGAACACCAATGCTGATCCAGCAGAAGATAGAATGGATTTGCTCCAGTAAATGTATTTATACAAAGTGAACTATCCTGATATTAGATTAAAAAACACTATGCTTAGTCTCTAGCAAAAGCATGATCATATACAAGTATATTTTAATTGTAACTAATCTATTTATTACTATGGATCTAAAAGGAACCTAGAAATATCTATGGGGCTGTCTGAACCTGAAGAGATTAAAACTTATCACACAATGTAGGCAACTGATGCAAAACATTTAACGCAAGTGAAGCCTTGGTAATAGCAAAGTCAAGTCTGCCATAACTGGTAACAAAGACACGTCAGAACAGAAGGGGTTCCAAATCTGAGGCAGCATTTCTCACTGGAAAATGAACTTCTGGTCTCTGAGACTTGAACACATGACAGTCAAGCACTGAAATGTCCAGAACAATCTAGTAATATTGTCACTGAGTACAGACCAAACCAATTGCAGAGGGAGCTGGACAGACTGGAGAGTTGGGCTGATTCCAATGGGATGAAGTTCAACAAGGTCAAATGCTGGGTCCTGCACTTTGGCCACAACAACCCCTGCAGCGCTACAGGCTGGGCACAGAGTGGCTGGAGAGCAGCCAGGCAGAAAGGGATCTGGGGGTGCTGATTGACAGGAAGCTGAACATGAGCCAGCAGTGTGCCCAGGTGGCCAAGAAGGCCAATGGCATCCTGGCCTGCATCAAGAACAGTGTGGCCAGCAGGAGCAGGGAAGTGATCCTTCCCCTGTACTCAGCACTGGTGAGGCCACACCTGGAGTGCTGTGTCCAGTTCTGGGCCCCTCAGTTCAGGAAAGACATTGAGGTTCTGGAGCAGGTCCAGGGAAGAGCAGCCAGGCTGGTGAAGGGACTCAAACACAAGTCCTATGAGGAGAGGCTGAGGGAGCTGGGGTTGTTTAGTCTGGAGAAGAGGAGGCTCAGGGGTGACCTCATCACTCTCTACAACTCCCTGAGAGGAGGTTGTAGCCAGGTGGGGGTCGGTCTCTTTTCCCAAGCAGCTATCAGTAAGACAAGAGGACATGGTCTCAAGCTCTGCCAGGGGAGGTTTAGGTTGGATATTAGGAAGAAACTCTTTACAAAGAGGGTAATCAGGCATTGGAATGGGCTGCCCAGGGAGGTGGTGGATTCTCCGTCCCTGGAGGGGAACTACTCTTTAAGAAGAGACTGGAAGTGACACTTAGTGCCATAGTCTAGTAACTGTGGTGGTAGTGGATCAAGGGTTGGACTCGATGATCTCAGAGGTCCTTTCCAACCCATCTGATTCTATGATTCTAATTTTTTTTCCTTGTAAATTAAAAAGATGTACCACCTAGTTCTCAACAAAAATTACACACATAGAGTTTGCTATATTGCTGCATCAGACCTAGCTGACACCTGGCTTGGTATTCAGAATGGTTGTCTTTCCATTTACATGTCAATGGTGCAACTGATGTTATGAAACGGTCTAATTTACAAATGCAGAGATACTGAAAAACTCATTTATATAAACATACTTCTCCTCCAGACTGTACAACATGTTCAGTATTTGTCATGAGTATTGCTCAGAAAGCATTCATGACTGGTCCCAGTAACTCGCGTCGTGTGCTCATTGCAGCCACAAAGCCATCTGCTTCCTGACCGAATGATTCCCAGGCCACAGGCAGCCCTCCCCGTGCTCTGATTCAAACATATAAATATTCACACCAGCATTCACAGATGGATATATGTTGGCAGGAGTATCTATAACACTTTCCTTCCTGGGAACTAAAGCTTTTTATGAAATAAATCTGTGGTGGTAAGAGAAAAGGGGTCAGGCATTCTGTAAGGCAGTTGTATCTGAATGTATATTTAGAAACCTTCTTTTTTTTAAGTGATACTCACCCACCTTTAATCGCAGTTATTCTACTTAAAAGGGGAAAAACAATAGTCACAGCAAAACCTTCCTCTTATTGCATGCATCTCCATCACATCTGTCACTCCCAAGGCTTTTCCACCTAATAACTCTCAAACCATGCATACAAGAACAATATTCAAACAAATCATAAAACCTAAACAAACAGAACAAGTTAATCTACTGAAATTTTAAAAGGCTGTAATGTCATAACAGGCCTGTACAGATCTAATACAATACTGATGTCAAAAGTCGAGGTCACCCAAGGCCCCCAAACCTGAAGCCTTTTGTATGTAGCAGTTGTCCATTGTATTTCACATCACTTTGGTTCTTCCTTCATCTGTCTGTCAAATGCCTTTGATGAAAGAGGTAATTAAATATTTCTGAAGCCATTTGCAGTTAGTATTATGGTTTTAATTAAAATAAATAACGCAGTAACAAAACTCAGCTGTCTGATTACCAACATCCCCACTTTTCTTTCTCTTTTTTTTTTTCCTTCTAAGTGAAAAGCAACACAGGACGAGGACCTGGTTTTATCTTTGCCCTTGAAAATCAGGTGATGTTGCACAGTGTGTTTTGAATTCAGTTTGCACTCAGGGCATACATGCACACAGCTGTCAGCCCACTTCAATAGGAAAAGCAGACTAAGATTAGAGTAGCAAATGCCCATGACCTTGAGAATTATCACTACTGATATAACAAGTCTCTTCTTCGTGTGTAGGCACATTCAGGAAGTTAAACTATTAGAGTCTGCTCCTCACAGCTATTGTTGTATCTCCTGGAAAATACTATTTTTAAACCTGTATGGCTTCAGGGTCAAAATGTACTTGCAAAAAATTCTTAACAACTAATGGTTCTCCTCTCCTGCAGGTACTTAGTGACTTTGCTGGTTTTCTTTTCCATAGAAAAGACTCAGAAATGACAATGATATTGCATAAACCCATAACCAGATGTACTATACTGAGCATGGCGGTTCGCATATGCTCTAAAACAAATTGAAGTTTCATTTCCCAGGCAGATCTGTACTCAGTAATAAGTTCCTGAGAATAGGTACTAGTAGCTAGTGTAGCAGAAATTCAAAGAAGCCCTTTTCAAAGCTTCATGCTTCCCTTTCAGATCCATTTCTCTGTGCTTGGGGCCAAAGAATATTTTAAAAATTAAATCTTAACAAGTAAAAACGACCTTGCATTCCCGGAGGAAGACAGCGAAGGGAAAGGAAGATACACATCCATAGGAAGCACATGTTATGGGGAAGGGTTATGTTCAGCCAAAGTTCATGATAGGTCTTGTTTTTCTCTAAACCTCAGCTGCTCCTTGATTTTATTTGTTTATTAACAGCCTTACATCTAGCTGTTAATGAGGCAGAGAATATCCTTAAAATATTAAATGAACTACATAACTGTAGCTCTTCCAGTTTTCTCACAGCATTGCATATTTAATGTTTCTCCTTAGGCTGCAGATCCTGGGAGGTTAGAGGAATGATAAGGCAAGATTTTCCATTTCCATTAGAAACAGTTTCTTTTTATCATCCATGGTTGCAGGGAAAAAGCGCTCACAAGTGTATTTCAAAAGCACTCTACAGGTTGAGAAACTGGGGAGGAAGGAAATCCAAAGTGTGTTATTGTACATAACCCCACAGTATGGGGCTGGAGGCAGGGAGGGGGAAATTAGAATACTCATGTTGTGAGAAGTGCTGGAGCTGCCGGCGTGACCTGACTTTGAAGACCACCTGCAAACAACAACCTTTATTTCATGTACTGCTGTTTCAGGTGCAAAGGATGATACTTCAGGTGGCAACACTGTTTATGATGCCACTCAGGTGGAAAAGAGAGGACTGATCACATGAGCAAGATTTACATCAGGCACTGTTCGTATCATTCAAACGACCTGTACATCATTTGTGGTGGTTCAGACTACCAAAGGTGAGCTCAAAAAGCTAAAATTTAAAACTCCAAACCTTTTATGCTATACAGCAGGGTTACAGTAAGGTGTAATTCCTTCTCTTTGGAGAGGAACTCGACTTTCATAAGCCTGGGACACCAATAGGACAGAGGTGTTCCAAATAGATGTTACAGAAAAATGTACAGAGATAGCACAGAAAAGAGACAAAGAAGGGACAGATGGTTGTAAAGGGCAATCCTAGTCTCTCTATACAGAGGTGTTATTTGCTAGCAATAGCTTTATTAATGGCTCTATCAATCTCTCTTTCAACATAATAGAGTATTTTTGCCACAATTTCCCACTCTCTCTACTGAGCTGTATCACGGGAAGGAACAGTGACTGGCATGCTAAATTTGAGTGTCACACTGACATGCTTGGCACAGGATGAAATGTCTGTGCTAGAAGCTGCAAGTGGGAGCTGTGTTCACATCACCAGTTCCTAGCTGATGAAGCACACTAGGGCTGTGGGCAAGGCATCAAATCAAGCTGAACATGCTCTGCTGGGCTTGCTCACTTAGTCCCAGCAAGAGCACTGGCCAGGGCCAGCAGCAGAGTGGTAAAAAAAGCAGTAGTAGCATCACGGGGGTCGTGGAGCGAGGCATGCAGGAGGGGAAGGACCAGGGAAGATAAGAAGGCAACAGTAGCCATTTCATACAGCAGAAGTGGGACGCCAGCTTGAAGAGGACAAGCGCCAGCAGAGCAGAAGGTTGAGACAGTCACAACTGTGAGTGTCATTCTGAAAGCTTTGGGAACCAGCAGTCTATTCATTTATCCCCTTTGTTGCTATCACCAGCAGAGCTGAACCAAAGGTAGCAACAGTGGGGAGTTTGGGCAGAAGTTTTCCAGTCTGGACACAGCCCACAGTTCTATTATGCCTCTCTATAATGAAGCATTTCACTGATGCCAAGACAGTTCAAAGAGCAGATACTCTGAAAACAATATTCTCAGCTATGTTTTTCAGCAAACTGCCTCACGAGCAAGACTCACTCACAATTAGTTATGTTGACAGCCAGCACTACATTGTACCTAGTGAGACACATACAGTAACTGAATGTGACATGCCACCACAACGACAGATCAGACTAGGACATTTCAAAAGACAAAGTGCTCCAATATGAGAGGCTTAAAGAGGCACTAAAGAATTTATGGCGAACGAAATGTAACTTCAGGGAGGGTGATGAAATTATCAGCCTCACCAAGAGCAAACACAGAGCCAAATGGCAGGATCATATAATCCCGTGCTACTGACAGACTGCCTTGCTGGGAGTCTCAATACATTCATCTTCTTAATTGAAGCTGAGCTGAACTGATTTGACCACATTAGTACCACCAGACAAAAAAAAAAATTTTTTTTCAGAAAAAATTTTTTAAACTTTTCAAAGTGCTTGGGTATCTTTTAAATTAAGAATGACTGTTAAATGCAATTAGTAAGTAGGAGTTGGTAGAAGTTTTTCATCAGAACTTTTTTCTTTTTTTATTCTTTTCAGTATAGATATATTTTTCAAAAGATGTTTGATTTCCTTCAAATGTTTTCAAATTTTCACTTCCAAAAAGTAGAAAGGATTTTAAAGAGGAAAAAAAAAAGCACTCTTCCCTCCAAAAATCTCCAGCTGTGTTTTCAGTGGAAGTCCACTCCCTTCCTCACCATCACACAGTGCTTTACTCCAAATTGCCCTCCTACTACAAAGACCAAGAGTCTGGTTCAGTGATGGTTGACTTGACTTTAATGAGAGCTGAAAGCACTCAGTTCTCTGTGGAAATGACTCAATGCTTCACAGTGTAAGTCCTTAAGAGGTGGAGTGGAGCAATGCCTTTATTCCAGCTTGCTACCTGCAGGCAGGAGGACATATCACTAGCAGCACTGGGCAACTGCTGTTCATTTTCTGTGAATAAGGAGCATCAAGGAGTCTCTGACTTGAACTGGGCAATGGGGTAGTTTTTGTTATGTAAGACTGATCTGGTAGGCTCAGCCACCAACTAAATCAAACCCCTGCCAGTCTCTTTGGCTCAGTGCTGGCAAACACACCCCGTGCTTTTGGCGTAAGTAAATGCTCCTCTGCAAATCAGCAGGATCAGCTTCATTCCCTCCCTACAGAAGACTTCCTGTGAGACTGAGAAAGTCACATAAGGACAGAGTTTTAAGCATACTTAATTTTTTCAATTTTAATGCTTTTTAAATAATACCAACTGTGTGTGTAGGTATCAATGTGTTAAGAAGGATAGTGCTTACACCAGCAGTGCAAGGAAGGGCAAAATGTGTGGCCAAGACAAATGCACACAAATTGTGAGATGTTCAAATAATACACAACATGAGCCATGGAAGCCACACACAGGTTCTGCTCTGTAATTCAGGTCCTTGCCATAGAACAACTATAACATTTTCATCAAAAAAAGTTATCTCTTTAGTGTGTGAACATCCATAGCTACTTCCTACAGGTTTGTACCTTCTATTTGGAGCTCCTTCTCCTCCACTGCAATAACCTGATGTTGCCCACATCATACCTGCCAGGCAAGAAATGCCATATGCTGTAGATTATCTGTGGATACTGGAATGCACACTGGTAGGGCAGTGTGTATGTGCTAAATGATTAGTTAGCTTATGAAGTTGCCACATTTTCCTTTTATTTCCCACAGTCTGGGCAGCATTTGGACAGATTTTCTCCTCCTTGATGCCAGTTTGTAAGTACTTAATTATCCTTGAGACAATTTCAAATTTGCCTGAAATGGGGAGAGAAGGCTCTAAACTATAACACTGTGGGCCTAAATCATCTAACAAGGAGCACTAGATGGCACCCATTGGTATGTCTGATACAAAAATGCACTGCATTACATCTTGAAAGCTATGCAGACCAGACAAGAGGAACAGAAAGCCACCAGCCTTTCCTAGTTCATATAAGCAGAAGCCCATGGAGTGTTGTCTTATGTATGCCAAAAAGTCTCAAGAAAATCTGCCTCTTCAACATGCACAGTGTCACAGAACAGCCAGCATACATACAAGAATAAAACACAGTATTTGCAGAGAAACACAAGATATTGGAGATGAACTGAGCCTCCATTTTCAGTCTTAATGGCACAGGTGCTTCCAAACACCTTAAACATTAATTTAGGGAGGAGATGGATATACATTGAGACTACTCTCCTCTCTCACATGACATGGAGTGCACAGCAATAACATGGAAGAAGAGGGACAGGAGAGGATAAAAGAAAACTGCTTAGTCCTTCCACAGTCCACTCTGTTTCTTGAAGTTACTGAGAGCCTGAACTGAGCCCTGGCCACGACAGCAAATAGAAGGTATCAAGGCAGATGACTTGCAAAAAGGAGAATTACAAGGTGGACACCAGTAGTAGATACTCATAAAGCATATGGAGCATAAGGCCTTATGTTCTTCTCTCATTAGGAAAATCAGAAGCCTAAAGAGGACACTGTGAATTTTGAGTTGGCATAGGCTACTTCTCACAAGAGGGATTGCTTCAGCTCTCATAGGAGAACAGAGTTAGGCATCAAATGAATGCCTCCATTCTCCTCTACTGTCCTTGGGGCTGTGATGTCCTCTCTTAGAGGACGAACCACAGAGTAGCTTCCCCTGAACCTTCCTCAGTGCTCACCTGGAGCTTGAGCTCATACTGGCCTCCTGCATAGTGCCACGTTCCATTGAATTCAGGGAAGCTGTAACATGTGAGGCTCCCACTGGGGCCAAGGCCGCTCAGCACATTGCAGGAGGCAGTCACGAGCTTCCACAGCCCAACTTCCATTCGAGGCTGACAAGAAAAATCCAACTGCTCAGGCACAGCTGCAGCAGCAGGGCCCTTTTTACTGAACTTGTCTCTGATATGCCAAGCCCTGCTGAGCCTGTGGAAATCAGGTTTACAATAGCAGCTGCAGCCATTAGCTCCCTCTTTTGTGCTTTTCAGCATTATTATGCTGTTTGCGAACTTCGCTTTAAATGACCAGACTACAGGCTGGGAAAGATGAGACTTAGCAAAAAAAAGCACATATACACACTGACACACAAAGTGTGACAAACCCCAATGGCAAAGTTGTGCTAATAGCTTGTTATTTAGTGACATAAAATCACTGCTAAGATAATACAGGCAGCCTAAACCTTTGACTGAGACAACAGACACACTCAAAAAAAGCCCCTTTCACACGATTCCACACTGCAGTTAAATGCACACAGGACACAAAATAAACTCTAAGAAAACAACTACCTTTCTGCCAGGAAAAAATATGCCCATTTTGCTCATGTATGATGCACAGGGAGGGGGTAAAGCACTCCTCTCACAGAGACAAAAGGCTGAAGTGGTCTTTGGAAAAGTTTTGCTTTAAATTGGAATTCTAAAAGTGGCTCTTGGAAGAAGCTGTTCTTTGTTCACTCCCCTCTCTCACACAGGAGAGCCTACTACTTCTAGCCTAAGTCTTGACCAGGACATCAGGAAGCACAGCAGCAAAAATGAAACTGAATACAAGTATCTAAAAGCCCTGTTCAACATTTGAAAGCTGAACAAACTTGCTTACACAGTAGTCACACACTAACATGGACACAGACTCAGTTCTCCAAAGGCATGTAACAGACCCCTGTGCATATGGAAATACTGCCAGTGTGGAGGATGCAGAGCCCACTGAGGCAGTTAATGTCCAACATGGCTTATTATTTCAGGCACCAAATTGTGTTTATGCGGCCCTGACTGCATGAAGAGCTGGTGCAGATGTGGAAACAGTATGGTTATGTCCATGTGAAAATACACCTGTGAACACATGGAGTGCGGTGCAGTCCTGCTATGTTGCTCTGCCTTGAGCCAGCTCAGGCTCAGAGCTGGTCCTGAGCTGACTTCAGGCAGCTGTTCCTACAATTCTCTCCAGCACTCCTCAGCACACACAGGGTGGATTACCAAGTGCAGCCCCGTGTCTCCATAACTATTCTGCCTGTGGATGCAAGATGCCTCCAGGCATTTGTGCCTGTAAACCTTTCCAGATGGGAGCACACTGAATAGTTGGTTTATATGAGTTGGTTTACATGAGCCCCTCTTCATTCAGAAACAATATCAAAGGTTCTATAATCCAGGATGTCTTTGCTCCCCATTGCTATATACAATGACAACCATGCAGGAGACATGCAGATGCCAGTAATCCATGCATATCCATGCTACCAACACAGCTGAAGAGGCACAAGTGATGCTGTTAGAGGAGCTGTGTAAATTTACATCATCTAAGGATCATTATCCAAGGGAATACAGTAGAGTAGGGGTGGCAAAGATGACTGCAGTCACAACCAGTTTGTTCCTACTGAGCCAAAAATACAATTTCTGATTTGGCAGGGCCAATAAACAACTGACCCACTTATACCCTTGTTTTCAAGAGCTTGGCTTTGTAACCTAGGGGGAGAGACAGCCCAGCATACACCACACTTTGCTCTATGGCTGCTAATTGTCTTGGATGACTGTTTATTTATATAAATAATTTACTTGTACATCCCGCCAAGAAGACACCTGAGCCCTACATCATCTGCTAATGCTGACTTTAATGATCCATGTCCAGCACATGGGCACCACCATTCCCATTCTGCTCCCCCAGCCCATGGGGGTAAGTCTCTTGCCCATCTGTGCAGAAGGACAGATTAAAAGATCAAGGACTAACAATGGCACGGCCCAGGATGACACAGCTTACAAGTCTAAACACAGTTCCTGTGGGATCTGACAGGCTTCCTATTAAGGGCAAGCACTCTGCAGATGAGGCCTCGCTACAGAAACCTACTGTCCTTGGTCTCTAGTGCTGGCAGATGAACTATTTGTGGTAAAACAGCTGGTCCAGTCAACTTAGACTCTTCTTCTGATCCCTGAAATGTAAAATGTCTGGGGCCACATTTGCAGATGAGTCCATCACTCAGCTGGTTTCAGTGGGCAACAAATCTATTTTGATTCATGAAGCTGTTGGGATGTTTTCCTGGTGCTTTCAAGCTCAGCCATGAAAACAGAATCACAATTATGTACATTTTGTAAGGGATGAGACTTACATCCCTAAGACTCAGTAAAACCCTCAACTTCGAAAGCTTTAAAATCTTTCAAATTAGGTTGAAATCTAACCCTATAAAAGGTGTGTATTTAGACCAGGTGTTTTTTAATCCATCACAAGTAATAGATGTTTTTGACTGATATGTTTGTATCTTCTCATAGTACCAGGATAGGCACTGTAAGCTTTGAATACAAATGTAGAGATTTTATTTCCATCAGGAATATGACAGCTGCTTCATACTCATTGCCTGACATATAATTTTAAAGAAAAACTTTGATGATTAAAATACTTAAAGTTTGTCAAAATGTAGCCTGATTCTATCTGAAAAGCATATGTTTGTTGCCACTCTATGTCCCAACAACTCTGTATAACACAGCCCAGTGCTCCAAGAATGGTGCTTTAATTTTCATAACACATTACTATCTATTAGTGACACATTTGTGCCACATTATTATCTCAGATTTTAAATACTACAGCATTCTCTAAGGGCCCATTTCTTCAGCTATGCCTGTCAGTATCCTCTCCTCACACATTTTGTCCCACTGAGGCCTGTTGGTTTAATTTTATGGATAAAAGTTTCCAAGATGTAGCTAGATTACTAGAGCGATGACAACCCACACATGGAGAGCTCAGAATATTTACAAAATAGTCCAAGCTGAACATAATGGCAGTGAAATGTTTATCACTGCTGGAACAGAAGAGAGCACTACTACTGCTAATTCTCCCTGTTCTATAGCTAAACAATTTAAGTCTGCAGGATAGAGAGTAAAGAAATATTTACCAGCGCAACAAGCAAGCACTATATATACTACAGAGCTGCAAGGACACCACATGCAAAGACACCAAATGTCAACATTGCAGCCTGGAGCAGGTGCTTGCATTCAAAACCAAATGTATTGGTAACCTTTCTGCCAGATATATTTGACAGAAAGCTCAGTGTTCAACTATAGGTTCCTCTGTAGCCGCAAGAAGGTTCCTTTAAATATTAACTAACATCAGGGATGTAGAAATATGTAAACAGCTTCCTTAACTACTTTGGGCAGGGAAAAGAAATACTACCTGATGGTGAAATATAAAAAAACCCCAATATCTTTGTTTTTATGTGTCAATACCAATGACCACCAAATACCTGCTTTTCAATTATTTCTGGTTGTATTGCCTAGCTTTGGTTTGCTCACAACCCTTGGTCACTTGACAAAGGCAAACACCTTTTTCATTTGCTACTGTTCCCCTTCCCTGTATTCTGTATTTGTTAACTAACCTCCCTATTTGGTGGCAAACACTAGCAACATCCAATCAAGTCAGACAGGTCTATGCCCAGCCTCTCAGAGAAAGTCTTGTCCTGAATTTCTGGAATATTTTATTACTCCATGACATTTTTGCCACGTGCCATGTCAGTTAGAAGATATGACTCAGTTCTCTCTAGTAGGTGACAGGATTTCTCCTCTTTTAAATTCTTTCACCTTGCTATTCTCTTGAATGATGTCTTCACATAGTCCTTCAGTAAACTTTTCTAGAGATGTTTCTGGACTTCTCGTTAGCTTTAACAGCAGTAGAGACAGATTTTCATTCTCCTGACCAAAACTTCTTGCAGCATAGATAAAGAAGAAACCTGATTCAGATTCCTATCAGACGTCATTTCTGTTGTGATCAGCAGGAAGGTTTGTTAGCATTCACAATCCTGGTATACAAGTTAACACCACAGTTAATAATCAGTACTACATGTGGCTCACCCTTGACACTTTACAAGACAAAACTGAGATAACTTGAGGCAACATATCTTCACTCACAGTGCTCTCAGTGCAATTACGTGACCTCTGCTACCACACAACATGATTAATGTTAGTCACAGTTTATTCAGCCATATACCTGAAGTGCATAGGAGGTGCCATTTCAGCCAAAAATCACACAAAATCTTTCTTCCCTCTACTTCACCAACAGGTGGTGGAAGACAGCTCCTTATTGCTGGGGTTAAGACTACAGGCTTCCACACGGGCATGACTGGAAAACTCAGTTTAGCAGAGAGAATGTGAAATAGTAATGCAGCTTTCTCCTTAGAGTGTGTATGAATAAACACCGTTTCAGACTCTTCATGGGGTTATGTGACTTCACTGTGCGTGTGAGACAAGGCATTTATAACTGATTTACAACTAGAAAGTAGATGCTTGCAAAATTTTCAGATGGAGCAATAAGTCCTCTACTTCACCAGTGTATGACCTGCTGGTGCTAGCAATACCTGCAGATGAAAATTTGGGAAACATATTTGAAAAGCAGATCCCCAACCTAGAGACACACTCACAGAGCGAAGAGTTCAGATTTCAGTACTTGAACTGACTGCTCCAGAGACACTACATTCAGAGATCCCACTAGACCTGGAACAAAATGGGGCTTTTTCAGCTAACCTAATGACAGACAGGATTGTACAGCTGTGTGTGCTATGTAGGTGTTTCTACCCTGAACCCTCTATGTGGTTTAGAATAAGGCCTTTTTCAATACTGATAATTATATCAACTCATTCTATAAGCTAAAAGGCCCTGAGAGCCCTGGGCAGCTGAAGTAATAATAAATTATATTAAGCAATAATATCCCAAGAATATAAAGAAGTTAAGAAATATGGTTATCTTTTTGTTTCCAGTTTTCAACAAAGAACAATAGGCTGTTTTCTCACTTGGCAGTCACGAGTTACAACTCCTTAGTCACAAAGGAAAACCCAGTCCATTACATTTTCTTGATGATTCAGGCAGACCTCCATATATTTTTCTTCACTTAAACATTTTGACTGATGATCAGATTTGTTTCAATTTATTGCTTTTTCCTCCCCTCCCAGCAAGGCTCTAAAACTGGTGTTAAGGCTAAAAACCATGACAATTCACAAATCCTGCTTCTTACTTTTTGGTAAATAGCTCCTATGTGATTGCTTTTGCTTTTCTAGAGTCATCATCTTTCACTGCTTTTGCATCCAAGAAGTGCTGTCTGTGCTATAGCCTGTATTAGTTTGTCATCCCTCCTATGCATAATATGCTAGTCTTCACTTTTTCCTTCAAGTGCCTAGTGACCCAGCATGTGTTTTATATGTGGCTTTAATAAAAACATTTTCCTCGGAATAAGGGAGATTCAGAAGATGCTGCAGATGAGGGAACTATGGATACACAGCCAAAATAATGGGATTGCATTTCACCAGGATCTTGAAACACATGAGAAAAAAGCCTGTACTGCAGTGGAGCCAGCATTACCACCCGCCACTGTGGAATGCTGCCTTCTGGAGGCTACAGACCACTGTGCTGTAGGACTTAAGGAAAGAGAAGGTTGGTATGCCAAGCACAGCGTACCAGCAGCTACCCAGGGTATCAGGAAAAGAGATTTTCTCTTTTCAGTCTGTCATTAACTTGCTTTCCATCCCCAAAGCCGCTCAGCTTGTATGTTTTAGCACACACTTTTTTCGTAAAGCAAGTAAAGCAGTACCTTTGTGAAATGCTTTGGGTAGGAAGCATTGGTAGGTCTTGTCTAGAAGCCATACAACTAATCGGGAGCCCTCCCTTCTGATTCGGATAATGAGGTGTGCAAACTCATTTGTCTACATAAACACTGTAGACATACATAAACCTTGAGGTATCAGTCCATGGTGACTTGCAGGAAAGTGTGGTTTTGCTCTGTGTACTCTGCAAATACAGCAGTGACCAGATCTATACAGACAGTTTGAAAAAGGTCAGGGCTCAAACTTTCTCTAAGAGCTTCTACTGCTTCCAGAGGTTCTCATAAGTTTATCCTCATCTGTTAGGTGAAATTTTACATGAATCAGAAGAATCTAAGGTCATGCTTTTTGGTGAATTAGCAGAGCAAATGTATTTTTATTTCCAGAATAGAGGATTCAGTCATCTGTCCCATGAATTATTCCCCTCTGAATTCACTTGGCATAAAGAGTTTTTCACTCCCAAAATCCACTTTGGTCATTCTTATCTGTTTTTCCCTCAGGCACAGCCCTCCACAGGAGCAGTATAATGGATTCCTGGTTAACATGGGAGATGCAATCTCATTTTTGTCCAGGATGGTACTAATGAAGCTCACCAGAGTGATTAATTTATCTCTTTTTTTTTGATATATTTGCTTATGTCAACTCCAGGAAAGATTCTGTCACTCAGGTTAATGTTAACACTACAGTATCAACTCTTCAAAGCTTTAACTAGGTCAGATATGATACAGACATGACATGGGGATGATTTTCATCTCTCTGACTCACGGAAAGTAAAAATCAGGTGTAGGAGGCTTACTTTCTTCCCCTCTCTTTGTATCTCAACTCACTCTCTCTCACAAGCTTTCAGACAACTGGGGAATATGCTGTGACAAGTGGGAATGGATGTGTTTCTCAGATCCTCTGTTAATTGCCAGTCTGAAAACTTTTTGTCCCAGCACAGCCCTTGATCTCAGAATACAATAACAATGGAATGGTTAAAAGTATGAAAAGTGACATAAATGATTAACAGGCCTTTGCAGGCATACCTGATGGTAGACCTGCTATTCTCTTTAAAAGTGAATATACTTCCCACTTTAAAGTGGCTGGAGATGCACAACTAAGAGGAAAAATATATTAAAAAAAAAAAAAGAAAGAGATACCCCTATTTTCCCCAGGCATAAACATCCTTCTGTCTTCTTTTCTGTGTTTCAAACATCTGGCTTTAGCTCATTAGACTCCCAACACAGATATAGTTGAGGATGATGCATAGTGGAGAGAGGAAGAACAGCAGAAGCAAAATTATCCTAAACACCTTCTGGGGCTGATTTAAAGAAGATAGCAACCATGGGGAGCATCAGCTAGGAAAAGCTGCATCTTCAGCTAGCTACAGATACAAGGCTCAGTAAGATGAAGAGGAAGGATGCATGCTTCTAGATGGAGGTGTGTGGAAAATAGAACACTTACGTGGGTGCAAGATAGAGATCGTGCAAAAAACCCCTCACAAATAAATCTAAACACATTGCCTTTCTTCTACATGTCCCATCTCTGCCTGCCCCCAGCACCTCTTATCTCCCTTCTCCTACAAATCAAGTTGGGGCCTGTGGACTGCAGACATTTGGTCACCCTGACCAAACAGTAGCAACACTGAAAAACATATCTCTTCTTCCCTGCTTGTTATTACCTGCTGCTGGAAGTCACTCCTGCAAAACAACGGGTGGTGTGTCACAAACACACACAGTTCTGCTGGGAGAGCTGCTTCACAGGAGCTTTCCCTAATTCACCTCATAAAAAAACAGCAAGTTAGCTTTAAATGTTAACTGGGTGGTACACCAAACACATCTAATGTTCCCTGATGTGCAGTTTAGGGAGTGCTCACAATAATCCCCAGGCAGTAATTTTTCATTTTGTGGGTAGTGATGAGAAGCCTGAGGCAAAAACACAACTAGATGGGATGGGACTGAAAGGCGTTGAATTTTACTTTTGTCTTAAAGTAGAGATAAGGTTTAGCATCTTTGAGATACGTTTAACAGACCATGGTCAGCTTCTCAACACATTAAAATGTGAAAACTTCAAACCGCATCTGAGACAAACACAAAAATGCTGCGTAAAAATCTTTGACTAAAGTGCATAAATTAACATATCACTTTCTTTATCTTGACAAAGGTCAAGACTGTCTTCTGCACCAAATCCCAGGTTCCCACCGGCCCTCCTCAGCTGAATCTTGCACAAGCATCTGCCATCATTCCTCACACTACTTTGGCTAAGAGTGCAACGCATCAGTCACAATAAATGTACAGCTTAACTCAGTCTTCTTGTGGTACCTCCACTATCACTGTCCCTTTCCGAGACAAGGTAGTAGAAACAAAAATTTTGGAATGGATTTGTTAGTTTGATTTAGAATGAGAACAAAGGTAGATTCAGAAAGATGCTAACAAGAACCTTGCAAACAACATTTGAAACACTAGTTCTTTTATAGCCACATCTCATCCAGCACAAAGAAGACATGAATCTACCAAAGATAGCAACATTACAGAACAAGAAGAGAGGGCCATAAAGATCCTGTCTTGGATGACCTAGACACTACTCTTACCACAACTAACAGTGAAAATACATATGTATGTTCATCTGCCAACAAATTTAACAAGAATGAACCTGGAATTTTAACAACAGTAACACATTTTGTAACTGTCTCCCCCATCACCTCAGTTGACACAAATGGTGAAACTGTGTGCATGCCTCAGTAGAAGTCAGTAGCACATCACTATCCTCTGGGTCACCAGCACTATGCCCAGCAGGGTGCAAAATCACCATTCTTTCTATATTAAGATGAGAACTAGAGCTGGTTTAGTGGTTGGTGAAGGCTGCTGAGACAAGACTCCTGATTGTGCTGCCCTAGAGAGCACAGGAGGTTTTGTGGGAAGTACAGGCTGATTCTATTTCAGTGTCTTCCACAAGACACCACAGCTGCACTGTCATTATGCAGGGTAGGGTCCCAGCTCTAAATGACACTTTGAGTTTGATTTTATTTTTTTTTAATCTGTCTCATCTTGTATAGGCAATTTCAACAAAAGAAAAACCTGGTTTAAAAATGAATTTTCTATTTTGGAAACAGTGAGGTCAAAGTATTTTTTCAAACATACAAAAGAGGGATTACATCTTCCCTATTCAGGAACTGTAGCCACTGAAACATGCACTATCAAAATCAAAATACCTACAGCACTGAGAAATGGAACAGAATTTTCAGGTCTGAGTTTCATCAAAGCTCTCAACTGAAAACCAAAATGTTTGTTGATAAACAAAATAGAAAAGTGAAACTTTTAGGATAATTGTTGTCCAACTATTTATAAGGTGTGGGGTTTTTGTTTGTTTGTTTTCCAAAAGGGAAAAATATTTTTTCTGTGTGGTGCTTTAAAATGCAGTCAGTCAGCACAGGATCAAAATCCACTCTGTGTCCAGGATTTGGGGGGGGTGGGGGGGGGGGGGATTGTGAGGGTTTGTCTGTCTAGCTGATATTGTAGCTTAAGTCTCTTTCTCAGAGTTAACTATTTCCAGGTACCTGTCTTCAGGTCTGAGATACCGCAAATGTCACACCACAGCTGTCAATGATTTATAAAGGACCAAATGGCAAAAATTAGAACGTGGAATGAGCATAGGTTACTGTTTTAAGTGACTCAGGGAACACTTGACTTTGAGACTAATTCCTTATCTGTGTCACATGGATCCTTAATTTATCACCTTCTAAGCACAAGATAAGCCTCCGTTTTGCTCCTGGCACTCAGGGAAATCGCGATTGCCGTGTGACAAAGGCACACATGAGCCAGCACTCCGCCGACCAGCTCATGCGAACAGCCGGCAAGCGGAGGGAGCTATCAGTCTATCGCTTCTGGTGGGCGGCTCCCAAAACCTCTGCTATTTACCTTACCTTGGAGCAGAAATTGCAGCGTGGACATACTTTTAGCATGTCTTGGCACGAACAACCCTGGGCTACGCCCTCAGGTGTGTGCAGATGGATACCGATAGTGTGAGTAGGCGGTAGCATTCGAAGGTCTCCGCAGAGCACAAACGTGACGGGAGGCCAGGCTACCCTGGCTGCTGACAGCCAGCACACATTAACTCTGCCCTGTATAGGCAAAGCTCCAAATGCTGCGTGGAGAGGTAATGGAGTTATGTCAGGATGTCCTTAGCTTACTACTGATCTGCCTCTTCATCTAAAAGTTATTTTCTCAACTCTTCATGTAGCTAGGTCAACTTTAAAAAAAAAAAAAAAAATTCAAATGGACAGATGGTGAGACCCGAACAAACCAGGGATCAGTTTCCTTTCAAGTAATGTTAGTACCCACTGGTGCTTTCAGTGGGAAATTCACCGTTAATTACTATGCCTGGCCTGAACATTGGTTGGCAAATCTTGGCTATTTTAATTACTTTATTGATTAGTTCTCCAAGTTGTCATTCTGAAATCTCAAAATGAAACACAATGAATTGGGGAAAAATGTAAATTTTGTTCTTTGCAAACATAGCTGCAAGAAATGACTCCCTGAATATCCCAGCTCTGACAAGCACAGCTAGGTGCACATCTGTTTCTATTCACATTTGTGTTTTCGTTAATCTGTGCTCTTCTGCAAACACTGTATTGTATGAAAATACCAAGTACAATGAAGAACTGATACCGAGTTATAACTGAGTTATGAAACTTCTAGAACAACATACATGCATACTTGGTATGCAGCTCAAGTAAAGCAGTCCCTGACCCAGCAAAGCACTCCAACACATGCTTTATGTTAAGTCTGTGAATATTGTCACTGAAAGCAAATGAGACCACTTGGTGCTGGAAGTGCTTTGCTGGATTAAAGCCTAAAGAAAGAGGGAAACTGCACAAAAGACTTTTTATGACAAGTAGGAGAAAGAATTCCCACCAGTACAGTCAGAAACAAAAGATGACTGGACACCTTCTCCACTGGTTACTAGGATTTCTAACTTGCATTTACCCATGTCACATACACTGCAAATTCCCAGGAATGGAAAAAAAACAAAAATAAAAACAAACACACACACACACACACAAAAAAACCCAAAAAAAAACCAACAAAAAAAAAAAGGTGAGTCTTAAAAATATAAAAGAGTTAAGGGAAAAAGTAGAAACTATTTTCCTTAAATCATGGTGAGTGCTTCGTGACTTCAAGTCAAAACCCCTACTTTTGCAATATATCACTACACTTTTAGGAGCCTGGAAAACTATGATCATAAAGGACAAACCCTCACCAGTTATAGGAAGCATTAGAATAGTGAAGGGCTTACAAAAAACAAAATAAAGGATAAAGACCTGGTTCTTTCTAAAGCAAATGATCTTATATATTGCCTTGGTAGTGTATAGGCATCTTGGGAAAAATAAAAACCAGTTCAAAGTCACACAGAGGTAAGTACATGCAAAACCCACGAGCCAGGGTAAGTTAGCATTTAGAGCTATACCAGAATACTGAGCAACCAAGTTGGGAAGAGCAGGTCACAGGGATGCAGCAAATTGGATGGGATTTTAGTGCACCTCAGACCAGTGAAATGGTTCTGGTCTCCTGAAATGCAATCCCCCATCTCTTTTCTTTAGAGATGAGCAGATCTGCACTGGTCCCCCTCCCCCCAACTCCCACTCTGAGACATAGGTGGATGTCAGTAGGCAAGGAAAACAACATATCAACATGGCTCATTCAAAAATGAAGAGCAAAGAGTGGAAAAAGATCAATCTTCATATACCTCAGCTCCACTGCTACTCTGCCACCTCAGTCACCATGTGTGAATTGAGAGTGTGAGCATGACTGCATCATCGATTATACCTAAGGAAATGATTCTCCAAACAGTGGCCTTATGTCAATAGTTTTTAGATTTTCTATGCTGAATCACAAACAGCTTGGTGAGGAAAACAGCAAAGGTATCTTGACCAATTTGATGATTAAGCCCTGGTGAAAAGTTGCACATCCTAAATAGAATCTTGCCAAAAACACTCTCTCCTTGTCCTGTCAGAAAGCGCTCATCCATTGGACAGCTAAAAGTTTGCAGGTTTTGTGTAACTTTGCATTGGAGGTGCATTCAACATTTTATTTCTCTGCTTTGATTCCCCAAAATATAGTTATCACCTATCATTTCACTCCTATGTAGAAAAGCCCCAGGCTGTTGTCAGAGTACCTCAGAGACATAAGTCTTTGACATGGATGGAAGCAGGAGCTGGTATAGTGGCAGCTCACCTTAATAGCAACAAAATTCAGCCTTATCAATAATAAATAAACCTGCACTTGAATTTGGAAAAAAGAAAACTGTATTTTCTTAACTGAAGCTTGTTTGGGAAGTTTTTTGTCCTCATCTCATTTCCATAGACTACTGGAATAAGTACTTTCACTGAGAGGATTTATTTAATTTTGCATCAGTGTGTATTATTTTTTCCAGTAGGTCATTTTCAGAATATTAAGGAAATTTGGTAGTAATTTCCAGTACCTTGAGATGCGCATTTGGTACAACCTGTACACCTCTGACGTACATTTCACCCAGCTGAGGGCAGTATCTTGCACACAGTGATACAAACACCTCATGAGAAACCCAACCACAGGCACATCTCGGCTCACGCACTTGGGACTCTCTCAGCCTCAGATATCAATCTCAGAATAATCATACTGAAAACGACAACTTGCTCAATGTCAAAGATCACTTCCCTTGAGGCTTCTTAGTTCCTTCCTCTCAGACTATTTTCCTTCCTTCATACTCATGTCTTCATTCTCACCTACCTCTCCCCTTCCTCTTTTTGCAACTCTGTCGTCTACTTTACATCTTTCTGTCCTTCTTCTCTCCCCTCTTATTTAACCCTTCAGCAAAGAGAAGAGAACCTATCTCCACTACTTGTGTATATGTCCCCAATTAGACACCTGTGTGAGACTTGATTAATGGATGTCTCTCTTAAAGTTCATAATGACACATTAAAAGAGCAACAACTATAGCAGCAAACTTGCAAGGAAAGATTAAAAAGTTTTTGAAGGTCTTTCTCAGAGAATCACCATCACTCTTTTTTTGACAGTGAGTTAGGGCACCAATTAATTGGAAACATCTTTATTTCTGTGATTATGGGGGAAAAAAACTCTAAACACCTTAATGCAAATATTCCCAAGATTGAACAGTGATCCATATGAGTAAAGGTGAATAAAGATGATGGGTTGGGCTTCAGTTTTACATATATAAAAATGGTTCTCTTATCTCAGGACTGTTCTCTTACCATTAATCTTTTCCATGTGTTGTGTGAACTATGCTTTATTTGAGAACTTTTTCACATCAGTTTTGCGTGAAGAAAGAAATCAGACATACTTTACTGCTTAGCTATCCTGTTGAGTCCAAACAAACAGTCCCATTAGGTGACATCACCCTTACTAACCTTTAAGTAATTCCACCTACACAATGCTCCTTCAGCAGCACTTACACACAGTGAAACGGAACATAAAAAAAACAAAATCAGAAAATGTTGCCAGTTGGATTGAGTCATCTGTACTTGTGAACATCTCATGAACTACAACATAACTCCAAGTTGAAATGAGACATATGAACCTGCACAACTGTAAATTGTGCACAAGCACTTAAATGTCTTTGTATAGATGCACTCTTGCCCTCACAAAACCACCCTGTGTGACTGCAGTAATGTTATGGGTACATCATACATGAACTGAACAAGTAACAAAACAGCGGTGACCTCGTCATACTGACAAATTACGTGAAAAGGCAGATCATTTCACGTTTTTACAAGGTGAATTACCTAGGTACTGCTCCACATATGCAGTATTTAAAATTAAGATAAATATTCCACATTGGTTTGTCACATCACATTTACTGGCTGTTGGCACCTCCATCTTTGCTGCCTCGGAGGTTATTATTGACAATAACCTGACGGTCACTGTCAAACTATTTGTGTGCACAACAAGTGGTGTATATGCTCATCAAAACTGAGGTAGAAAGAGTTTATCCTTCTTTTGTCATTGCCTTAGGGGAAGGTGTCTGTAGAAGGCTCTTAAGACACCTCTTCCACTGCTGCAGTCACTGCCTTTTGGGTAATTCCTACTTTTATAGAACTTAACGAAGATATTCTTAGTTAAACAAAGTCTAAATGAGATTCTATTATTCTTTCACCTCTGAAATACAGTATAAGCATAAATGGATATGTTCCAACATAAAAATATGACCATTTCTTTTCCTGCTCTCATGTTGGTTTCTTACACAAGAAAAAAAAAAGAAAGCAAAATTCTCAAATGTGGCAACTTTACTTACTTTAAATAAATTAAAATACCAGCAGTTTTCTTGAATTCTCTAGTAGTCTGGGGTTTTTTTGCACAAGATGATGTATGCTAGCTGTAGCATACTGGAACACTACAAAGAGAAATAACAAATAGATAAGAAGTCAGCAGATTTTTCATTCAAGAAGTGTTAGGGTGCTGCAAAAGTAACTTTCAAAAGGGGGGGAAGTGTTTTTAGGAGATTTTCTTTCATTTTCTGTATTTTGTTTTTTACCCCAGCAGATTTTTTATTTTTTTTTCAGTACAGCTCTCATAGCACAGGGTCTTTTGTCACTGCTAACCTGACAGGGCATCATAGATACGCTCTTGCTACATCACTGGATTGCTAAGAAGAACACAGCAATGATAGAAATCCATGACCACAATTTACTACTGGGCTGTCTCAAATTTTTCCCAGCTTTCCAATCTTCACTTATCTAGCTACCTATGGGTTTGCATTGCAGAACATTTACACAACTCTCATTTCTGGAATATCTCTCATTTCTGGAATATCTGAGGGTCCAGATTTACAGAGACCGTTAAATTAATATAGATGGAGATAGGTTGTTTTTGGTTTTTTTGGGTTTTGTTTGGGGTTTTTTTTTCCAATGTTTGAAATATCTAAATAAATTTATATTTGCACCTTTAGGCACTTTAGTTTGTTTTCATAAAGTCCTAACTATTTTATGGATTAATGATTCCTTGTGAGGAGGGGCAGACACTGATCTCTTCTTTGTCGTGACCAGTGACAGGACCCAAGGGAATGGCCTGAAGTTGTATCAGGGGGTGATTGTTGGAGAAAGGTTCATCACCCAGAGGGTGGCTGGGCACTGGAATAGACTCCCCACAGAAGCGGTCATAGAACCAATCCTGCCAGAGTTCAAGAAATGTCTGGGCACTATTCTCAGGCACATGATGTGACTCTTGGAGTTGATCCAGTGCAGGGTTAAAGGTTGGACTTGATGATCCTTGTGGGTCCCTTCCAGCTTGGCATATTCTGTGATTCTGTGTGATTCTGTGACTTGAATACGTAGCTGTTGCTCTTAAATCACTCTTAATTAGTCTAACCTCAGCTGAAACACATCCCTCACATACCACACTCTTCCTGCCAATGACTTTGTAAGTGTTTAGGAAGTATTTGTTAAGATTTGTATCTAAGGTCGATACAAGTTTCTGCAGTTTCTCAAGCCATCCTAAGCACAAGTTGCTATTTCTTCAAATGCCTCTAAAGGTATGTTTACACTGCAAGTCAAGCCCAAATCTGAAGCTGTTCTCCAGGTCAAACCTGCTTACTCTCTTTGTTGCTTATACGCAAACATACACCCAAGTACAGACTGAGGACAAGCAGTCTCAGGAACTCCCTGAGGTGGAGCCTGAAAACTGACAGCAAAGTATTACAGGTTGACCTTTCTGTTCCTGGTGATGTGGGCAAATCTTCCATACCCATGACCAAGAAGGCTCATCTTATGGTATCCTAAGCTCTTCCCAAGCACAGTCTGAACATTCTGAATCCAAATTACAACCAGTCTGTACAGCCAGATAAGAGCCAGCAATGGGGAATCACACAGGCCACAGAAGTCACCATGATTAACCTCCACCAAGTATGCTCTTAATCTCCTTATACATTTAAATCTAAACAATTTAAAGGGAATAATAAATCAGGGCAAAGGTCCTTGAACATTCTCACCAGAGTTTTAAAATTATACAGAACTAAATTCAGACAAAAGAGATCATGATTAGACAGACAAGAGGACTTCCACACAGAAAATGACTTTGCTAAGACCAAATCCATGGTATGTGCTGCTTTTAGGTAAGCTGGCTTAACTCTTCTGTGCACACACATCTACTGAAAAGAGAGCAGAACTTGCCCCTTTCTCTATTTTAAAACAGTTGGGAACAAAGATCAAATACAAGGAGAGAGTGGTCAGTGTTCTCCAGGAATACCTGTTTCCACTTACCCTGTCAGACATTTGAATGAGCACCAGCAGTGCTGGGCGTTCCAGCTCCTGCTCGCTGTGCGAGATGTACCAAACAGCTCCAGGGTCAGGGAAGAGCACGTGGAGAGAGAGAAACAACAAGCACGAGTTTATTAACCCCCTCTCACTCATCCTAGCATGAAATTCAATAAACAGAGCTTGGGGTACAGTGCTGTAAGCTTAATATCTTTAAAGGCAAAGGGAAAAATCCAAGAACATTTATGGAGAACAAGCAAAATCAGGCATATGCCCACTCTGTGGGGGTAACCAGATGCCTAATGGTGATTACTGCAGACTCTTTCATCTAAATAGACTGCAGGAAAGGAAAAGATTAAAACAATTTTACTTCATCTCCCTTACTTCAAAAACACATGTGCAAGTGGATGAGGTGCAAAGTATTAATAATAAAGTCCCCAGTCAGACTGTTCACAGGATGTTAAAAAAACCCCACAAAATACAACAAAACAACCCATTTTTTCTCACCAGCCCCTTTGATGAATGGCTTTGGCACTATTTTCCAGGTAAGGATCAAATCTTTGACAGTTCCCTAATCAATTCCTAAGACATTTATTTAGGGATGTTAGATTTGCACGTGAGCCCTGCCTGTAGCCTCCCGACCTCACCCAAGAAAGACAAGCACAGACAGAACGACAGAGACAAGAAATGAACTGCCTTATTCTGATTTTAGACTCCACTCACTCTCTCATCTATCACTTTTTTTTTTTTTTTAAATCTCATAGTTTTCCTCTTACAAATTATCTCCTTATTACAGTAGTTCAGTTCAGAGCTTTCTACCATAGTTGAGGTGTAAACACCATCATACCAGCAAGGTTAAGCATGTTTTAGGAATACACTAATTTTAGACAAGACTAGTTAATTGTGAGGCTGTTTAAAGTGTTATTCATTCATTTCAAGAACATCCAGTACATGGAGTTTCCTCCTGGAGGGAGAAAGTCTGCAAAAGAATATCCAGATAATGCAGCACTTTTTGGCTGTTGAGAAAGGTTAAAGGCCAAGTACTGCTCTATTACTTCCATACAGCTACTGTTTTCATTAGGAACAAACACACAAAGTTACAACAGAACTTAACTCTTTGCTCTTCTGTTGACAGATTCTCTCCAGACTTGTGTCACTGATGCTAGCCAGACAGAGTCCTAGAGGTAATGTTCCTGCTGCTACATTTATTTGTTTAACTTTTCAACGACTGTGTTAACGGAATCCACAAAATTCCAGGAAAAGAAACAAGTGCTTTCTTGAACTCATCAAAAATTGCTAATCTGTTAGTCAGCATGAATCATTACTGCAGCAGGGTTTCCCAAAAAGCATCGTAGGAGTGGGGAAAAAAGAAAAAAAAAAAAAAATTAAGTCTCTCCTAATCTCATTGGATTTTAAGTAGGAAAATGAGGTAAGTAGTACCAGGTTTTGTAAATGTACAAAAGATAAAAACATTTCCAGGTCCTTGCTTCTTGAGCACATAATCACTTTATCACAACTTGACAAGCACATTAAGAATTTTGTATTAAACTTCCATATAGATGTTTATGTGGTTTGTAAATTACCTGTGCCTTTGCAGCAGGCTGAGCTTCAGAGAGGCTGAAAAGAGGAAGTACAAACATTGCTAGACTGTTAAAATCCCTAGGTACTAGACCAAAGATAAAAGATACTAGAAGATACGGTATATGGCAATGGGACATACTTTTACACACAGTGTCACAGTGTTGTATGACTGCACAGACTGAGAACAACTGTTGGGCTATGGTTAATACTACTCTTACCTCTTTTCCTATAACCTAAATACAATGATAATTTGATTGCCTTGGAAAGATGTATTGGCTGCACACACCCAAAAGAATTTAAAAAAATCAGAAAGGAAAGTTAGAAAACTTGCAAACTCTGTCATAGGAGCTGCTCACCAGAGAGAAATCCATATGGCACAAACTGAGTTCTAGAACTCGAGTCTGGTACATTCAGTGACCCGTGGATTAAGAGGGATAAAAGCTGCCAACTTTATTGTCTAATCATTGGAACAAAATGGGAAGTAAATACAACTGGAAATCATTATGGTTTATGATTTTATTTTTAACTTCTTTTTCTTTTCTGAGTGTATTTGGCATAAATTCCACAGTTTAGAAATGGAACAAGTCTTAATAAACCCGCTAATATATCCTTCTGCAGTTACCTAATTAACCCCTGTGGAGCATTCACTGGTACGGTGGCCTGTCTGTCTTTATGTTCATGGAGTTTCCACCATTTTCTTTGAGAATTATCCTACATCTAATACATAAATTATACAGCCTGAAACAAGCTGGGTTGCAGCCTGTCTGCCCTTCTTATTTGGCCTATTCTCTTTTTCCAGACTGTTCTTGCCAGGAGAGGAGACTGAGATGTTAGGAATTTGTGGTATAAAAAAAGTTAGGACTTGCTGATCACCTAGATCTTTCTCTTCATAACACTGGCTGCTATTCAGTCTAAATGCTTCCTACCTCCAGGTTTGTCTCAGTTCACATGCCCACACTGATTCCTCTCATTTGTCTTCATCTGGCAGTTGAACCAGCTGCAGCTTAGCCAAGTTAGGTGCATTACACATTTTCATGTTTCCTTGTAAACAATCACGTCAGCCCCTCTAATCATCTGTGTTGCTGTGTGCGAGTTTTCTCTGATTTTCCTGTATCCGAGCATCAGGAGCTTCCAGAAACTGCATCTGAAACTGCATCGTAATCTTATGCAAGCTTTTCAACTGCACTTGGGCAAAGTATGGAACAGGAGAAGATGCAATTTAAATTTAGAATGGCCAATTACCTCAGCAGTTGCATTCAAGGTCCTCACAATTCCACTGTCACAACATGAGCATCTGATCCCAAACTACCCTTTGAGAGCTGGGGATGGAAACGATTAGTGCAACAGAGCACTACAGGCTCGGGGAATACCAGGGGCCAGAGCTCCTTTTAAAGATCAATAAATTAATATCTATAAGCTCTGACACACCAACAGATCTCAGCTGCTGCAGGACGGTCAGCCTTTGAGCTGGACTTTTAAATGAAACTTAATTCAGATATGAGGTGCTCCAGTATCTTCACCCTGTAACAGACACAGTGTTGCAAGCAGGCTATTTTCTGTCCTCTGAGTGATGTTTCTAGTAAGGCTTAAGGAGAAGGCAGAGGGAGGAATGTCTCCAACTACATTTCAGCAAGGCAGAGTGGACATAGTAAAAGCATGGTTCATTCTTCAAAGTCCACAGCTCAGAAGAAAATGACTGAATCTCCTCCCACCAGCAAACCCTATCGCCAGCCTCTTTTTTAGGTCTCATTTGAAGATGAATAATTACTTCGGTTAATGACAGTGAAATTATGTCACTGAATTACTGAGAATAAAAGAGTATCTTATCCAGTGTCTGACAAAAGGCATGTACATACAATGAGAATACTTTCCCTGTCTCAGGACTAAAAATAATTTTTTTTAACCTGCTTAAGTTGAATACAAAAGGAAAGGAATCTCGTAGTTGTGAGCATTTACATGCTGTCCTCAGGAAATGCTCTGCTCAAATAATGTCACTGTAGCTCAGAGATACCAAAAAAAACCCCAAACCTGGCATATAAATCTTGTTGTTTTATGGTAATAGCAGCTTTGTTGTCAAAAATGACCCTTTAATTTTCTGTTCTACTCCACTTGTGAATTTGTTCACTTCTCCCAAGAAAACACTAAACCAACATGGGTGTCAGAGTGTTCCCTGTGAGGAACCACACCCCAAATCCTTGGTGATTTCCAGCTGGCTTATGCTAGTGTAAATATGGGATAACACTGCCAAACCAGGTCTCACAGCCAGATCCTCAGTGAATATAAACTAACACTTAAACCAACTGCTGTGACTGTGAATAGGTATCTGTCAGTAAATTACTTTCTATTATGCCTTACAGGGCTCTGCCACAGAGCCTCTCTAAAGCCCTGGTTAATATGGGACTTTATTTTCTCTACCTGTGGAAAAAGCTTATCAGCATGAAGCACAGTAAGCACATGAACACATGTCAACCACTTAGTGCCTATTATTCAATGGCACGACAAGGAACACCAGGTTTATACAGCTCTGGCTGGAATTGCTTTACCACCAAAGAAAGGATCAAGATATAAGCTAGACTGAAACTAATCTGGCAGTACGATTACCAATGCCATGTTCTGTTCACTGGCTGCATGAGCACATGAATTTGACAGTTAACATCAATTCTATTCTGCATTAGCCTTATCCCAGACCTACTTGTTTCAAAATGTTCCAACATTACAACATAGGACTGTAATGCCATTTATTGCATTTTTCTTGCAAAAGAGAAAAGGGCCGTGAACTTTGTGCAGGGCCTGCTAAACTGTCATAGTAATTCCGGGACACTGCCCAATGGAAACATTTCCTATCAGCTGAAGGACAGCCAAGATACAATGGAAAGCTGACCCACCTCACCGTTTCTATCCGAGGGACCTGGGCTGCATGGCTCTGTGACAACCCCCAGGGACACCTTAGGCCTGGGAAGGTGGAAGGGGAATATCCCCCGAGTCCTTCTGTGGATAAGGAGGCACAAAACATATATGATTTATACAGACATACCTCATTCAGGGAAACCAGTCTGCCCCTCACTGCCTGGCTGTTTCCCTATGTCCTCCCTTCTATTTCCACATCAGCTGGCAACAAACTTTGATCAAGAATTTAGGTGTCTGAGATGATATAGCAGTGCTTTCTGAATTATTGCTTTCCACTCCTGTCTGTTACCCCAGCACTTTTTTTTATCTGTACTCTTCTCAATACTTACCTTTCACCCTCTCTTCTCATTATTTAC
Organism: Myiozetetes cayanensis; assembly: GCF_022539395.1. Lineage (NCBI taxonomy): Eukaryota > Metazoa > Chordata > Aves > Passeriformes > Tyrannidae > Myiozetetes > Myiozetetes cayanensis. Next base: position 17,829,168 of record NW_026087742.1, read on the forward strand.
AGGGTAGCTTGATTAGGGCAAATTACCAGTTTTTGCAGATTTTATTATTTGGGTACATAGACAATAGCAGAATGATTTTAAAAGATGTTTTAAGTCTTTCCTATGAATTTTCCAGAGTTCTTACTATTTTTTTGGAGGGAGGGGATGGAGTAGAGAACAAGCAATTTCTGATTAGTGGTGACTCTTACACTTAAAATCTGTCCTACATTATTCATTTGGGCCTGTCCAACATCTAATGAGGAGACTTGAAGAAGTGGAAAGAGTCTGAGGAACTTCAGCATCCTATTGTGGCCTCTGAGGGTAGGCCATATCCAGAGACCTGATGTTTGATGTGGATGCTTAGTGTTCAGGGATCAGGCACCTGGCAACTCTCTTCTGCCCTGTCAGTCACAGATTTTTAATTTATGAATTTTCACCCCTGCTCCCAAGCTTTCCCTCTACTTTTCTTCACTTCATTATGCTGCTGAACAATATCTAAGACTCTCTCTTTAACCAAAAGCCCCTATAAGCAGCTTTCTCCCAAAGTTTTTTCCTCTCCTTTTCTCCTCAGTGTCTCCTCAGTCCAGCATTGCTCTGAAGCCTCTTCACCCTTCAAAAAAGGCTAAATATTTTTGTTTGCCAAAGGCTCTATGAGTCATAGAGAACATGACTCCTGTGGTATAAACAAAGTTCAAGGCTGAGGTTACTTAGTCTATAAGTGGAAAGCTCTCAGGCAGTGGAAACAATGGTAGGTCCAGCTGCCAGACCTCCCTCAGCAGACACTGTCCCAAAACTCCTGCATGCAAAAAAGGTCACATTTCAGCCTCCTAATCTGAAGACAGCATGGCTCAATTTATAGGCAATATTTCTGGCTATACAGCTCTTCTCTCAGAATTGAATGTAAACTAATGAGTTTACATTTTACTAGCTAAGAATTTCATTGTGACAGTAATTTTTGCTTTACTGGATATTGCTGTTGGACCAAGGCACATCAGGGTTGCATGAGTCGTTCTCTGGAGGCAATGGAAGTCAAAGGGAATATCAATATGAATATCAAGGGAGGTATTGTGTTTTTGTTACATAAATACATGTGATAAGATCAAACTAGCTGTTTACTGTCAGGATCACTTACAGTATGGGGCCCCAACTGCAGCAGTTATGAGATACAGTTTTCCTAATGGAAATTTCAAGACAAAAAAAAAAAAAAAAAAACAAAAAAAAAAAGGCAGTAGTATATTTTGTCACCAGAAATACCAAAACACATTTTTTTTCTCCCCATTTTCCCAATAGGGTTTCCTCAACATCAATAGGAAAATATTAGCTCAAGTGCCGGGTAGGACGTTGGGCTGGTTATGATGCCTTGTACATATTTTAGTGAAGGTAATTTTCTATGGACATACTTTAATCTTGCAACCGAAAGATAATGCTTACTTAGGCATATACCAAAATTAAACAAAAGAGATCAGCTCTTTTCCAGTAAGCTTTAAACCAGTTTCCTCAAGGATATAATTTTAACATACTTTTGGGATAAATGCCAATGAGATTTGCAGAGAAAGCTTTAAAGGCAAATAAGCAAAATGTCACTGCTGAATGTTTTATATTTAAAAGCATGTATTTCAGGAAATTGTACAAAAAAAGAAAAAAAAAGGTCAATGAGAATTTTTTAGAAGAGGGAGATCCCATGAATGCAAAAGGGCTCCAAAGATCCTCCATCCCCATTGCAAAATATCACACCAGCAATGTGGATCAAGGATAAATGTTTTATTCTGAACACTCCCTTGTATGTTGCATGGACACGGCTGCAGCAGCGACATGGCAATTACAGCGACATAAAACCCATTCTGTACATTGTAGAAGTTATGATAATTTGGTCTCCAGGCCTGTCTGTTGTTTGCTGCAGCAGATGGGATCTGAAAGGCACAGGTTAAACCTTTCTCTAGATTAACATGTGATTAAAAATTAAAGAATCCTTGCAGCATCTCTTGTGGACACCGCAGATCTGTTTCCCTCTGGCCAATTTGTGACAGGGTAAAGCTCTATATTCACTTTTGTTCTGTATCTACTGTGGAGCAGAAGTGGGAGCTTGGTAGATTGTTCGGGTTTTTGGTGGTGGTGTTTTTCCCTGCTATAACTTAAGAGGAAAAGCAAACAAGATGCAACTTTTCTAAAAATTGGAACCATGGGCTAAGCACATTACAGACTCTGTTCTCTTGCCTTCCAACATGCTTCTCTGCTCCACTCCTCTCCTCTCCCTGCTCCCAACAAACGTATCTGTGCTCGGTTTAGTTATTTATTAAATAGCATTAATTAGATTAAGATAGTATCTCTCACAGTGATTTTTTTTGGTTGAAAAATTGCTGTTATGGCCCTTTGATGTAACAAAAAACTTCCTTTTAATCCCCTTTTTGCCATAGCAAGTAACAAGCCATTGAAAAAGTGCTGGAAGTGAACTTAAAGGCAACTAATCAGTCCCAAATGCAGCTTAACTTCACTTTTCTCTGATGCTTAACCTGACCTGTTCTTAAATCCCTCTAACTATACAGAGACTCTATAACCTTTGCAGCTGATTTATTTTGGTGATTCACTTGTTATAAGGAGTTTTTTCCCAACAGATAAATTAATTTCTCATACTGTAATTGAAGTACATTATTTCCTGCTCTACCTAGGCTACACTTTGTGAGAAAAATATTCCTTTTCACTTCAAGGCAGCATATATGAAAAGTTACTTTGATCCCATCCTTCCTGACACAGTACTTTTTTCTCTAGACTAAGTTATTCCATTATTTCAAACTCTTCACATGGGTCATTTCTTCAAGAAGAAAAGATGTTGGAATTCCCACATGGAAATATAAAGTCTCCATTGGCAAGGACACGGTTGAATTAGTTACTCTGTATCTTTTTTCAGGAAAGACAGCTTCAGAATGCACTCTTTATCCACAGATTTCTTGCACTTACCAGTAATTCAGTTTTCAAAATAAAATCAAAACAAAGGCACAGCTTTTAGACTTGCTCAGCCTGTTACATTTGGCATCTTTCTTTGCCAGTGACTAAGCATTGCTATGTTACTGCTCGACTTTGATTATATCTCAGATAGCAGTAGCTCTACAACATGAGAAAAGCAAGAGTTTTTAGAGTATAAATATACCAATACTAGATCAATCTCTGGCTTAGAAGTAGTCCTGGATTTTTCAAAAAACAGTAAGTTTGATCTTGGCAGCATCCATGAATAATGTTGCCTACAATCTCCAGTTGCCTGGAGACTCAGTTCCATCTGGACAAATGCTGATCTGGCTTTGTCTCTTCTTACCAACACTCCAGCACAGTGACCTGGCATGAAGCCACAGTCCTTGAGAAACTCCAGCTAGGAGAAGAACACCACGTGTCTCTCCAGCAACGTGGTTGCATCAAACCTTCAGTGCGCTGCACCAAGTTCAACATTTCTTTATTATCTTCAAAGTGATCCACTGGCATTGCAAATTGCCTTGGTAATTTTAGATGAAAGACAGAGAAAAACAATAGGTGCAGGAAAACTGGGCATTCTTGTATGTTTGTGCACACATGGACACTGTGCCTTCCGTAGGCTGTAGTGACAGCCTGAGGAGAAAAATAACCCACCGCTCTTCACAGTTTGTATCAGTCTGTGACTTTCAGAGTGAATAATTTTCTCTGCATGTATTTCCATCAGCCTCCTAGTAAGTACATTTCTGATCTCCCCATTTCAGGATGTCTCCACACATAATTGCACTCCTTTAGAGCAGCACTGGGGGTAATTTTGCACCCTCATCTTCCCATGACAATCATCATAAATACCCCTTCACTCCTGCTCTTCAATAGAGTCATACTGGGTGAGTACTGTACGGTTTCTTCTTTTGGAAATTACCATACCATAATATTTTGATCCCCATATTACACAAGTGAGTTTCTAGCTATGAAGTTTTAAAACAGTATGTCCTTTAATAAGGTGCAATTACTGGTTATTTCCATTTTAAGTTATGCCTTAAACTTGTACTTCTGAATTGCTCCTTCTGCTATGGAATAAAAGATGGGGCAAAGTAAGGAAAAACATTTATTTTACCTATTTTCTTCCTGCAGGAACCTCCAACTTTGCCACTGAAATCCTCCCAGAGCAAGAGCTTATGATAAAGCAGCCTGCCTAATGAGCCAATCTGAATGAAGAATATAGGAAACTAATCCAAAGGAAACTAAAGGAAAAAATGCTCTGCCTTATCTTAATTTTTGGACAAAGACTTTAACAAAACTGCAATCTCTCAATGAAACACATTCCAAAGGGTTCTGCTAAGCTTGAGCATGCCTCAAAAAACACTGATGCCTCTTGGAAAATATTCTGGGTTAGAACAATTACAGTTCTACTATATTTTTCCTGAGTTTCTCTTATTTTCTTCCCTGTCATGAAAAACCCCAAGTTTTTTCTGGAATGCAACCATCTGCTCCTGTGGCTTAAAGAATACCTGAAGTTATAATGCTTGGATTATGAAAAAGCTATCAGTCCTATAGTTGATAGTTGTACTTCAAAACACAATTTGGGCTCCTAAACAGTCATCAAGATCACAGGAATATGTTGTCTTGGAACTGGAAGACTCCAGATCTCCTGCTTACTTGTATCCTAAATGAAATCAGCTTGTAGTGAACCTTATTTCTCTGCATCACAGCTATTAGAATTTGTAACCAGATGGACAAAAAGTTGCTTAATAAATTCTTTATTACATATCTATGTTCTGGCCAAGCTTTTATCAAGGTGAGCCTGCACTTCAATGACTGCAGTAACATGATGTTCCTAACTTTACAATAACTAGCTCAGGATCCTACCACTGTAGCCATGGTAGAGTGAGCCACAGGTCCAACACCCAAGTTCAATCAACCTCTGCAGTGTTCCACACTGCTGCGTTAAACACGTGGTGTGGTAACAGAAAGCTGTTTTTTGAGTAGGTCTACACTACTTTCAAACTTATTAGGATACTTTTGACATATTCAGGACAAGTCTTAATCGTTCCCAAAAACATAGCCCTTTAAGAATACTGGAGAGCATACAATTTATAATTTAATTACATATCCATGGAGGTCATACAGAACCCAAGCACTTCTTTTCAGTAGTGCCAATGGGAAATCTCAGTTAATAATTTAATGGTGGGGGTTTTCAGGTTTTTCTACATATATAAAGACCTTTCTTGATCTTATGTAGGAGAATGGAACTACAAGATGTGACCCGTATATCTCTCCACATGTCTCCTCTAACAGCTTTCAAGTGCTGGCAAGGGGATGTAAGCTCATCTTCTCACTCCCTCAGACAATGTTATGTTCTCACAGCAGGAAGCAGATGGGATCTCTAGTGAATTTTTTAGGGGTCAGTGCATGGAAATGCAGCTCTTGAGCAAACTCTTTAGCATAACAACATGTGGCATTCATGTCTGAGTCTGCTGTTAGCAAGGTTGGGATTTAACTGTAAAGTTAAGCTAGGCTTTGATTGTTTCTGTAGGTTCTTAAAATTACATGCTTTGGCATAAAACACTCAACTCAACCTGGGAAAGCTCAGAAGGAAAGGGTCTCCCCCTTGTTTGCTCTTGTGTTCTCTGGGCAAGCTCTTACAAATTTGTGGTTCTAAATGAAAGCGATTTGCAAGGCTGGGGGACTCAACAGACTCATTTGAAACAATTCACAATGAAAAACCGGTTCAGACAAACATTAATTGAAACACTCAGAAACAAGATTAAGGAAGGGGGAACCAACTGGCGGAATCCCGAGTTCTTGCAGCCACCAGTAAATAGTCCGATTCAAAAAACCTTGGAAAAAGACGCTTTATGCAAAGACAAAGGTCCATGCCAGACATCAAACAAGATCTCAAAGCACAGCTGTTATCTGCTTCAGTCATCATTCTTTTTATTGAAAAAAGAAATCTATAAGGCTCAAATAATAAAATTAAGAACATATTAAATTTTAGGAAGAGGGATGGGGCAAAAGTCTGTATTTACATAAAACAGTCTTGATTTCAATGCACCACATAAAGGTTGAGACACCTACTCAGAGAACTAACTACATCTTATAACAATACCTGAAGGATCAGACCCTAATTCCACCCTCTTTCTCCTCTGTGCTACTGCTACATCTTAGCACAATGGCAGAGATTTCCTACCACAAAAGGATCCCCGAGAAGTACAAAAATAACAAAGTTCCTACCTAAGAACAGGGGCACTGTCTGTGGTAGGACATGAGGAATAGTTTGAACATGGAGTATTTGAGAGCAGAGCACAGGGCACTGTTCCAGCTGATGTGAGATAAACATTACCTTTTGGATGCTCTAAAATATGCTAAGAACACATGCAATTTCCAAGCTGTCCCAGGAAGAGCAAAACAGAAGGATAACCCCTCTCTGTACCACACTGACTCCTATACTGTGCCTCATAAACCATGGAATTTGGTTTTAAGTCTATGAGTGAAATTCCAAACAGAAAATGCAGGTGTGTCCTGATTTACCTGTCTTCACTAAAATTGGGAAATCATCAATTTAACAGGTAGTGTCACGTAAGGTTGACAGGTGACTTGTGGTCATAGGGATCCCAAAGTTTTTGTAAGGTACATAGTCCTGAACAATGCTTCCTGTGGTGATGCTTTCTTCAACAAGGGTCAAAGTCTCAAAAGCTCAATTGATCCTTAAAATAGAAATTAAAATTACTCTCGTAAAATGAAGAGCCTTTTCCCATAACTGAGACAATTCAAATGAAATGACAGTAGCTTAAAACATTTCTTCTACACTTTTAACTTCTTTGTATCACAAGGCCTAAAGAATCTCTGTGTGAGAAAAGAAGCCTTGTGCTTTTGTCTGTGATGCCTTTGATCGTGGCATTCAAAGCCACCTTCTAAAGATCAATAGCTAGGATGATTAAGAAGACTGCAGTCTGTGTTTGAATTTGGTTTTTTTTTTTTCTGAGAGGAGGAAAATCTTCTAGATTTGAATGGGCATTTCTGTCTCTATTTAACAGAAAATATTGCCAACACTGGCGTCCGTGTATCCCAAGCACAGACAGCAGTCCTACCTTAAGGTTGAGGACAGAATGCAAACCCTCAGAAGTAACCACTCTAAGGAACATTATGCACTCCCCAGGTTTTGCTCCTCCCAGTGCAGGTTGGTGTGGCAGGTTCTTCAAAACACAGTGCTTTTAAAAAACACTGATGTTATCTTGTTTCCAGGTTTAGCCTGACTGAAGGCTCTTGTCCACAGTGAGCACTCGTGTCTTCTGGTACAGGGACAGCCTCAAAAGAGAACCTTTTCCTTCTGTCCACACACACTCACACACACAAGAAACATAAGCACAAAACTCTTGAGGAAAAAAAGGCAAACTCTACTGTGGAACCCACTTCCCCCAAGGGTGGAAGGCCAGTAAGCCTACCTTACAGCTTGTCACACTCTCCACAGAGGGAAGAAAAGAGATTCTGGGAAAGAGGATTGCTGAGAACGTGGATTTCACTCATACTTCAATAATGAACTTGGTAGGTAGTGGTGTTGTTTGCTCTGCATTTGCTTCTAGAATTTCACCATGGGAAAAAGCAAAACATCAATACACTGGTAAGTCACTGCTCAGTGCAACACATCTAGAAGGGATGAATTTTATATTAGTTGAACATACCTGCAATCAGAAAACTGAGAGATTGCCTGTAGCTAGTGATGGAAACTCATGTCTTTGAAACCAAAGTTTCTATAAGCAATAATGACAGGTTAGATAGTTTCATTGTGCCGTTGTGAAGGTAAGCACAGGCTGAAGGACAGCAAAATACAACTTCACAGACCCCTAAAACCTTAGCTGACACCAGTAGTTCTTCAAACCATACCGGCACACACTCACCCACACAACAGTGAACCTGTGAGAATCACCTACTTGTTTGATTTTTTTTTCCCCTTCTGTTTCTTGTTGCATTTGCTTTCTCTGGGAGAGCTGACCTTGCTGGGGCTGCTGTCCTACAAAAGTACTTGCTTTTGTAGGGTTGTAACAAAGCTCACCAAGAGTCTCATTTTCCATTTAAGATTCCTCTCCCTATAGTCACATAGCCATAATACAATCTATAAGGTCCACCACTACCTCAGACAAAGCTGTACGTGGTTCACAAAAGAGGGCAGAAAGTGAAACAGAAAATCACCAAAGGAACAGAGAACAAAGCTGCAGAAAGCCACAGAGCATTACATGATTTACATGAGGAAATAAGAAAGATGCAGCTCCAGTCCCCATTTCTCAGCCCTCACCATTACTTCTGCTGCTCTCTGCAGCAGCAGCCTGGTCCAAGCCATGGCTCTCTCTAGTCCTCAGGAAGATAGCCAGTATACTTTCAGGAAATGTGGCCCTGAGAAAAGCCTATGAGTAGAAAAAACCAAGATACACTCTGATAAGGGCTGGCTAGAAAAAATATTGAATTATGAACAAAGCCACCACGAATATTTGTTGCAAGCAATCAGGATTACATGCACAGAAATGTCTAACATAAATTTTTTGTCTTACCCCAGATTGTTGTGGATTTTGACAAACTGCCTACTCGAAATGGGTTAGATCATTTCTCTTTTTTTACAGGAATTCCCTATGCTTCTTGAACTGTACATCCACACAGATCTACATTTTCACACATTCAAACTTCCCAGAAAACAACCTGCTTCAACTAATTTATATGCAATTTCTGCCTCACCAATATGCCACCCTGCACTCTAGCTTCACTCCACAGCACACTCGTGGTGACACTGATCCTTTTCCAAAAGCAGGCAGGAGCAGATATTTATGGCACATGAGCTCTTTCACAGACCCATCTGTACCATTCTACCTACCAACTGGATGGTGACAAAAGGTAAACGTTTGAAAGGAATGAGATAGCTGGCAAAAAAGCCATAGGCAATAGTTTGAGAAAGATGTTATCATTTGCATGCATCTGACCTCACTGGTGTTCACAAGTGATTAACATCAACTGCCACGGTCAACACTTAATTCACACCGAAAGCCGCTGCTGGTTTCACTTCATTAATATTGACATCTGAACTCTGTAGCTACAGTGGATTACTATTAATAATTATTTATGAGCAGCGATTTGCACAGAGCATGCCTGTCTAATGCTGGGGTGATGAATCTTCAATAACAATTCACAAGCTGTCCCCGTCTGCAGCCAGGCAATAGGCTGCTTTACCTCACCTCCCTCACGCTACCACCACTCACACTTGTCCTACCACTGGTGCAATGTGTTTTCACATGTAAAACTCGCACTTCTTTCACACTTCTGTGGTGAAGTAGGAAGCTACAACAGACTAATATTTCTTCTTAGATGAAAAACGCCAGGACGGGGATGTGAGAAAAGCTAGAAGGTAACAGTAAAGGTCAAGACTATAAATACACAGGTGCAATACATTTTTTTAGTCCAGGCTTCTGGTTCAGAAAGACACCTTGAAGTCCAGCTCCTCTCAGATGTCTAACAAGAAAAAGTCAATTTTTCCTCTGTATTTACAAGTGGAGCTACTAAAGTTTTATGTAGTGTACAAAGTCCTTAATTCCTCCTCCAGCAGTGAGCAGAGTTGAAATTTAAATTCACACACATGCTGACATGTTAGGCTGAATTAAGGCCAAAGCACTTGGCACCTTTCAGGGTCAACTCAACATGCACCACAAAGTACCTCCATCTACCATCACCCAAGGCTCTCATGAGCAATCCAGCCCTGGGTGACTAATAAAGAAATGAAGTGACAGAGGAGGCGAGTGCGGGTTTTGTACCAAATCAGATATCACAGTTTCCAGCCATCGTTACTCAGTTTAGGTCAGGCCTGGCAGTGTCCCACACAGGTCTACACAACTCACAAGTGGAAAAAGTGAACCAGCTCCCTTCATACCCACGCCAAAAAACGGCTTTCCAGTGCCAGTGTCTTCTGCTGCACTGCCAGGTACATGGCAAACTGCCGGGGGCGGCTTTGCCAGAACTGCTTCTCATGCAACTGACTCAATAATTTCTAAATAACTACAGTTTAGTGTGCCAAATTACTGCCTAGCCTCACCATCTTCTAGTTTTCTTCTAGCTTGATTTCTCCCCCAAAAGTGGGCAACCCAGAGATGTTGACAGGAATGGCCTAGTGAAAGAGAAAGGAGAAAAGTGAAGCCTCTGTCACGAAGGTGGTGCCTGTGAGAATGAAATCCCTTGGACACTTTACAGTTCTACAGGTTATGACTTTTCCCTTTCCATCCTCACACTATCTCCCAGGTGGAGAAAATCCACAACCACAGGCTCATAAAATAATAAGCTTCCACTTGGTTTTAATATATTTTCTCTTAGCCAAAATTAGGATTATATCCCCTTAACAGCATATTTTCTTCCTTCAATGCTAAATATATCGAACTGAGTTTAACCATTTTCCAGTGCTTCCCTCTCTAGTAGAGAAATTCAGCACATCTTTGTTATTTCAGTTTTCAAGTGACACTACAAAAATTGAGCAAACTGATATCATTGCAGGTGTTTCTAAAGCTTCAAGAAAGAAAACCACTGTTTTGAAAGTGCATGATTTTTAGAAGGTTACAGTGACTTGCAGTGTCACCATTACTACTTTGTGAAGTGTACACAGGCCCAAATCAAAGAAAACTTCATCCTCTTCAAGATTTTGCAGCTTTAAAATTGCTTTTAGCATGGACTTACTAACTGTTGCTTCTGCCATCAAAATCTCCAAATTGGAACAGATCTTTAAAATTAAAAAAAAAAAAAAAAAAAAAAAAAAAGAGAGAGAGAGAGAGAGAGAAGGAAAAATAAATTAAAATTGCCATGTCAATGTTTTCTCTGTCTTACTCTATACCTAAGTGTTCCTCACTGATACACCTCTGTTAGGAGAATCTAAAGGAAGAAAACAAAAATGTATTTGTACAGAAACACTCTTTGAATTGTGTTGAGAAACAAAATTCTAGTAACAGTGACATTTTTATCAAAGCATATGTTTCAATCAGAAGGAAAAAAAAAAAAGAAAGTAGAAAAAATTGACTAGTCATACCATATGTGAGTCTATGGCTGCATTCCCAGAATTTAGTAATAATATCCCTATATATTTTTTCCCCCCCTTTCTCACATACTTTTTAGATATGGAAATAGCCTTTTCAATTCATGTCCACTGGCATGAGAAAGCACACAAACATACATACATGGAGATAAAAGTAATCAAGTTAGTATTCTTTAGATAGTTTCTTAGACCTCCATCATTAAACTCATTAAATATAAGGTATACATTATTTATAAGGAATTTTCTCGATAGAGTGCTGAGAAAGGAGGCTCCTTATGGCCACAGTGGTTGATAGTGATAGCAATCAGAAACTAAAATTGTGATCTACAGGAAATTACAGCTTTCTGAAATTTATTTTGTCTTCTGAATCTGAAAGAAAAACTGATTTTCTCATGAAATCTAAATTGACCCCCCTCTGGGCTTATCAAAAAGTTCTGCTTTGATCAAATTTTGAAGTTTTTCCTATATTTTTTTTCTTATTGTAGAATACAATGCATAATATATTGTAAGCAAAAGACAAACGCCTAGGAAAACAAAGCACAGCCATTGATATTTGCTTTACAATATCTTTATGTGCAATAGCACTGAAAAAGGCATGTGTTCCAGTTAAATAGCATGTTCCAATAAGAAAATGCCTCTTTAGTTAAATTTTCCAGGGTCTCAGTTCTTTTCATGATACACATTTGGGAGGACAAGGAAAGTAATTTACTGCATGCTTGAAAAAGCAGAGGCTGAGTTCTGTCTTCTGGCCTCTCCCCTTTCTGCTTGTTCACAGGAGAGGAGCTGCCTCAGAATCCCTGTGTTTTAAAAAGCCAGTATTAACTCTTCCTACAACATATCACAAGCAATGAAATCTGGTTTCCTATCACTCTCTCACATGTAAGAAGGTAAAAACTGACTGAAAATTTTCCTGAAGTCTCCCTGTCTGTATCAGGTAAAGTCTCTGTCATCTCAGGCTGGCACACAAAAAGAGATGTATGGTGTGGTCACAAAATCATCATCTCTTAAGGACACAAGATAAAAAGAAAATTGCAGTACCTGCCTCTATTTGTGATTGTTGGAAAGAGCCTTGCACCCTTTTGCAGTCACATTCAGGGAAGGAGTTGTCTGTGTTATGAGACAATTAGCAATCTGATGAGCAATTCACATATGAAAAATGCTACATAAATCCTAACATCATTTTAGCTAAGAACAGAGTAATAATTACAGCTAAGATTGCCTGAATAGTTTCGGTCCCAGTTTGGGGGATTATTATTTTTTCCCCTAAACGCTCCTAACTCTACTTAGTCCAATCCTACCCTCTTTCCTCTGATGAAGTCCACTTCAGTGAGACCACTAATGCAATGTATTGCCACCCTGCTGTCTGCCTGGAGCTGATCTTGTAAAAGACTCACTTAAAGAATTCAGCTGCTGTTAGGAGGAGTTTGCTGTGGTGGGTGCAGCAGAGAGCTACACGCTGGGGTTTAAGAAGAGCTTTAGTTTTCACCAATAATAAAAAATGAGAACAGAAAGAACAGCTACTGTAAAATGTTATATGCAACCTACCAGTCTGAAATAACACCTTCCAGCCTTTTTTCAGAGGACAGAGTATTCCTCTATATACAAAGGTAATTTGCATTATAGCAGGAAATGAAATAACTTTAAAATACAAATCAGTAATATATCCAGTATGCAAATCAACATCCTTATGAGCTGCAACGAGGAACAAACAAATCAGTACCCTTCCAAATTACCTTTTAATGCTTTCTGTATTCTCTTAGCATCAACAGATAAACAGGGCTAAAGATCTCACTAATTGCCACATACAGCAGCACAGCCAGTATATACATGTGACTTAAAATAGCAGAGTTACTATAATATACACCATTTAACCTCAGGGAGGCTATGTGATTCTGACCTCACTCTTGTGCAAATTAGGAATTAACCTAGCCATGTAGACATAATTGGCCTCACAGCAATGTAAAGCTGGTGGAAACAACACACTCACCAAACCCACATCACTAGTTAATTGCTGTTCACAATTTAAAAATGAAGCGATCAAAAGTCAGTAATTTCGTAAAAACAAAGGTAGTATTCGTGAACCACCTTTTAAGTCTTTCATCAAACAGTTTCATAGATGCACCTTTGCATTGCCACACGCAAATTCAGGCTACAGATTCATTAGACCTCTGCCCTGTGCATAAGGTCCCATGCACCAGTAGTGGTTAGCAAGCAACCATGTGGAAGTTTTTGGTTTAGCAAGTCAAGGGTCCCCTGACTTCTGTCCAGGTGGAGCCAGACTGCCCCAGCTTTCTTTCATTTACTGATGGTCATTGAGAGTCAAGGTATGCACACAGTCTGTTTCTGTGGAGCAGGTGATGACAAGGTCTTACCCTGAGCCCACCGAGTCATCTGTCATATTGCTTCATTGATGTCACTGTCAACTGTTGGTATGCTGGGAAAACTTAGGAAAAGTTGGTATTTTGCTGTTGGTCTATGTTATGCAAAGCTTTACACAGAAACACTGGGTTTTGGAGAAGAAGCTGTGCAAGCTGCTTGAGAATTAGATTACTCTCTAAATTCACAGTTTAGAGTCAGGTCTTGAACCAAACTTGCTTCCAATGAACAATTTGGAGCTCACGTTTCTGAGAAAGTCCTTGCATTTTTTTTGTGACCACCCTATTTCCTTGAACACTTTCTTAGTATACATACAAAAAGTACATTACTAACACTCAGACTTGCTCTTACTGATCTTGCCCATCATTAGGAAGCCAACTCAAAGTTCTGGCATTGCTTAGCAAAGAGGCAGGCCTGCAGACAAAGTGGCACAAGGAGGGACAACAGTGTCACATTCAGGACACCTCAGTATAATGGGTCTTGTAAGAGGGGCACTGGGCATCCATCAGACAGAAGTCCCCAGCTGGTAGCTGAGATTCACCTGCAAAATCATGCTGAGGTATTAAAGCTGGCTAATGGATGAGTTTTTCATCATTTTTTCATCTTCACAGGAAGAAAATCATACTTTGTAAGGTCTATCTACAAAGCGCAGTGCAAGTTCAGAGGTAAACAAAATAATTATAGCACATTTATATTTGCAAATAGACTAAATAGCACACAATGAGTTTGGGGATATTGGTGGTTTGATACTTGATTTTAAAGCCAGTTTTAGAGACCTTAAGGAAACCGTGTATTTGATTAACTCATTCTTACAATCTAAACAGAGGTAGAATGAGAAGGACTGACAGCTGTATTTCTTTTTTTATGAAAAGACGAAGCATGCATAGATCTGGTATTCCATCCTTTCACCTACTGTAATTATGGTAATACATGGAAAAAACCAAACCAAAACAAAAGAAGCTTACTCAGCCCTGATTCTGCAAACATCTGACCAGAAGCAAAATGTGTCAGCTGTCTTCCCCAAAGCAAAACATTCTACTTCTGTTAAGTTTCTCTAAAAAGGCAGAGGTCCTTGTGTGCTTTGCAGAGCTGTAAAATACCAATAGAAAAACTTGCTCAAGTCATCTACTCTCAAAAATAAGGTATTAAAAACATTTCAGTACCATCATGCAATGTGTGATGTCTGCATGTGGGTATTTAAGGTTTACAACATACTCTTTGGCCAAAGGCCCAAGAGAACAGGCTAGTTACCTCTTGCCTGAAAAGTCATACTTTCCCTATCATGGGAAAAGCAAAGGAGGAGGCAATTTTCAGAGAATGGTCAAATTTCATTATGACTTTTCAAGGTTATAATTATTACTATTCTAGTGTAAATTTTTAATTATTTTGAGTAAACATATTAATTTTTATCTTTTTATATCAGAACTTTTTAGCACAAAGTATTATGTCAACCTGAAGCTTAACCTCCAACACCAAGGACAGATAAACTGACATTGGCACTGTTCATTTTAAGTGTCTTAAGTGGTTTAAAAGGTTTAATATAGAGAAGATTGTGAAAATACTAGGGTTAAACACCCAAGGGACCTTGGGGAAGAACCAAGAACTGTGACCTTTTGGATGTCTGACTTTGCAGACAACAATTGTTTCAGTGGTTTTCTTTCTCTTTCACGCCTTTGGTTTTAGGTTGTTTGGGGTTTGGAGGTTTTTTTTTGTCTGCTTATGTCTGAAATTTAATTAAGACAAGCTTCCCAAATGCTACTGCTTGGAGCTCATAGCAGAGATTCCCGAGAACTCCTCCGATATCTCACAGCAATAATTTTTATGTGTAGCTTGAAAACAGGCTTCTACAACGTCCTGCAGTGAACTGCAGCCATTCAAGACTCTTTATAGATAAGATGACCATCAGTAACCTTATTTTGTAACCTTTTTTGCTTGGTAAAAATGCTTTTCTCAGAGCTGACAGGAAGTACTGTTCAACAGTTCTGGGCAAGTCAGTTTTACTTCTCTATTTTAATGTTTGATTATGAGTTTTATTATGTATTTAAGCTCAGCCCCTGACTCTTGTTGCCCCACTCACCCATGAACTGATTTTTGCTGCCTCCTTCACATGCTTTTAAAAAGGTTCAAAAGTTCTCATTTTACCTCCTTAATTAGAAAACATCTGAAAGCATCATAGCTTAGAAGAGCTAAAGAAAAGAGAGCAGTGAAGTTATAGATTAAATATTGAAACCAATTGTCTTCTTGCCCTGTTTCCCTGGGGGCCTTTAACCTCTTTTTAATAAACAGGGAATGTTCTTTGTGAGCAATACCTGCACTGAAAACACCCCAGCCACCTGGGAAGTGCAGGCACCTACTTCAACAGTGGCTGAGCAAGTAAAGCTCCTCAAGTTGCCCTCTCCACTTCATGGTCAACATGCAACCAGGAACCCTGTAATAAATGTTCTCTTACTTAGGCCAAACTTTTGGAAGTCAGGTTTACAGACATGATTTAACTCCAGAGTTAAATTAATACCTCCAGAGATGACAACATCAGTGGACTAAGACCGAAATATTCTTGTAAAAGCAAGAATGAAACTCCAAGTAAGTTTGGGGAATATAAATACATAGAGCATTTGGAGAAAATCTCATAGGTATCAGAGACTTAAGCTTTTGCTAGCTGTAGAGGAAATTAAAATGCCAGTGAGGATATGGGACAGCACAGAACAGAAGCCATCACAACAACTTTCAATACATTTATTTCTCATTGACAACGTTGATGTGCAGATATAATTGCCATTTTGGTGCATTTTATTGAAAGCAGATTCCACAGGGTGCTAAGCAAATATGCCTAGTGCTTTTCTCTAGCTAAGGCTGACTGAAATCCACTGAGCTTGAGCACAATTTTAAGTGCATTGCTGCCCAGGACAACAATGCTAAGCACTCCTTTCTTTTAAAAATGCAATTTATACTTGTCGGCTATGTATGGATCATCTCTCTCAGCTTAGCAATGACTGACAAGAAAGTGACAAAATGAGGAAATGTAACTTGTCATTCATTCTGTGTAGTTTGTAAAGCTACAGCTTCACAATTTCCTTTCTTCAGATAAATAATTTGAAATAATATGAAACAGTGTAAGCAATGATGGGGGATGGAAACAGAATCCCTCAAAGTCCAGTAAGACTGAAAGATACCACAAGTAATGACGTATTTTCTTTTAAATCCCCTTCATCTATTTTCAGACAGTTCTGTTTGTGCTGGCTTAGAGGCAGCTTACTGAAAAGCAATGAAATATATACAACATCTGTGCGAGTAATTTAAAACTTCCACACAGACTAAAATACCGGTACTGTTGTATACCTACACATAAACCAAAAATAGTACTGTACACAAGAACCTAAGCCAAGTTTTTAATGCAGATGTGCCTCTGATCTGTGGTCATTTTTGAGGCTTTAATTTAATCACACATGCTCACTCGCAGTTAAGACCTGAAGAGTAAGAGAGTTGAAATTTCTAGCACAGTGGGTTACAATGGAACAAGAACTGCCTTTCTCAAAGTATGGTTCTCCATAGAAATGTTTGGATTCAGGAGGAAAGAATTGTGTTAATAGTTCCTGGATTTACCCCAAAATGCTGGATATTGAGGAAGGTCAGATCATACTCAAAGAGCCTTGATTTCTGTTCTACTTTGCATTTTTATAAAATGAAGTATCCCTTTTGCTGAACTCCTGTAGGGGGTAGTGTTGGTATAAAACGTTGCAAAAAATTACTGAGGTGGGTTGGGACACTGCCCAAGCCTCCAGAAGACTTCAATCTAAGGCATGCTGGCTTACTGCCAGGTTATACTTCCTCTAAGGATGGCACTCCTTATTCTTAGTATCTATAACAAGTAATTAAATTACATTAATATCCATATTTGTTCAAGAAACAGTAACACCTGTGATGTCAGAATAGGTAAGGAATGGAATACAAACAGAGTTTATAACCAGGATAGCCTCCACAGATCCTGTTATTCTTGAAGTTGAACTTACATTTCTTAAAACAAATGTAAACAAATAATGATGCTTCTTTTTCTACCTTGGTTCTCTACCTTTGGTTAAATAAACAAAAATCTGCAAGCTGTGTCATCTAGATTTGCTATGGCTTTTTGAAAAAAAAAGTGAAAAAAATCCCAAGACTTTTTACTTAAGAAAAATGCTTTTTCTTGAAAAAGAGAAACCCAAATTTTAGGGCTTTTCTCAAAAGCAGATACAATTAGTTTGATGGGAAAAGTAATTAGCAAACTGATAGTTTTGCTCTTTGCACAGATAACCCCAGTTACTGAGTGTGGAGTCAGACACACAGAAAATGCCTTTCTGTAGAAATGCAAAGTTTCTGTTTGTTCTTCTGCCACAAAAGTGCTTGGTGATAATTATAAGTATGCCAAATAGAACTAAGCTTCAAGTCCAGGTCATGGAAATAATAGGAGAGGTTTTTCCAGAGGGAAGGTGACAACTGATGATTCAAACAATGACCATACAGATAGAAAACGGCTTTAAGAATTCCTTATCCCCTTAGAAAGAGAAGGCTAACAAGAACACCTCTCTGACAACAAACCAACCTCAAAAAGCCAACATGAAACTTAAACAGGATCAGTTAGAGACACCTGCAACACCAAAAAATAAAAACATGGCTGAGGAAGTGTTTGGAAAGCTGCAATCCAGCAGAGCATACACCAGCACCTCTGGTTGAGAAGTGGTTCCACTGTGAGGATCTGAATTCTGCTGCTCTTGTCATACCCAATGACTCTCCAAGGCAGCATCACTAAAATTAATGCCATTTCAGGCCTGCTCTGGATTTGTCTTTGGTGAGCCCAGTAAGGGCTATAGGCCACGTCACCCCTCTGTCTTTACCTGAATGATATCAGTGGTCTCTGCTCCTTGCTTTCCTTAGCAGTGCAAGCAGTAGTGGCTGCTGCATCTTGGCAGTGACTTGTTCCAGCTAAAGTTGTCTTTTAATCTAGTAGGAAAGTCAATTCTAGTTGCCTTTTTTTTTTTTTCCCTCCCACTCTTTTGGGCAAATTCAACTGAACTGTTAAATGTCAAACACAGTAAAGATAAGGCAGTTCCACTGAATGGTAGAATGAATCAAATGTCTTAGTTTCACAAGATTAGGCTGGCAAGTCTCTGTTGAAAAGCCCATACAGTAAATTTAGAGCTTGTCTTTTCCCCTACTAATGAAATCAGCTGTTTGATAGCATAATGTCTGTGCTAGAATAGTCCGAGAAGAAAGAACTGCCTTCAGATTCACCCATGAGATCTGAAGATTCACAGGACAAAAATGAATACAGAGATGAAAATATACAGGAAGCTGTAAATCATTATTTTAGAAGGTACTAAGCAACTGCTACATTTCCAAAACCCGGCCTTACACAGGAAAGGACTGCAGAGTCTATTTCTTGAAGCTCACCTATGGTTGTGAAAAACCTAGTCCTTGCACATTACCTGAGAGAGTGAAGCATAAAGAATGTCAACCTGAAAGGAAGGTAAGTTTAAATATTAGGATTAGGCACACATCTCTGCACACCTGCCTCTCCAAACAAGATCTAGTATTGAGGAGTCTGTTTCAACTTTTGCATGGGTATCAGAAGCAAGCCTGGCACTCCCCCTGCTCAGAAGTGCCACACTCCTCATTTCAAATATGAGTTTAAGGCATACAAAACCATATCCTCTTAAATCAGCAGTTCAGTTCTGATTGGTGGTAATTCAAATAATATTTTTCTGACAGAGGGTTTCATAGTGACTATAAAATAACTTTGTTGAGTGCTCAGAGACCTGACACAGACATCACAAATGGTACTTGTTAGTTGAGCCATCTGAGCCATAGGGTCCTAACTACCCTTCTGCATTACTGGCAGAGCTCCCCCAGAAGCAGAAAAGATCAATAAGAGAAATGTTATTCTGTGTTTATCCTGAAGGTTATCGATATAGCAAGCCCTAAGTGTGAATATATAAAATGGGGTCTCCTAAGGTGAATTGCTATTGAGGAAATACTACCAAGCCTCTGCTGGGAAAGCAAGACTTGGATGGCCATTCCTTGAGATACACGTAATGAATTCCTTCCACTCTCTGAAAGCTTATAATACACATGGTTATTGCTATTAGCACTGAACTCTTGTGCTTTCAAGACTTTCTGGGAAGCTTTAGCATATTCATTACAAGTAAAACATTTAGCAATTCCTCTTTCATAACCTTGGTCTTCTAAAGAAACAAATTAAATGATAGTTCAAATATAAGCCAAACAAATCACTTGAAATCTGAATTAAAGATCATGTTTCTATCACCAAGTTAAGCATTTTCCATCACCCTTCTGTCTTACTGAGTTTTTTCTGTGTTAAAAGGCATAAGACTGTGTGAAACTCAAAGAATGGCAGAATAGCAGGAAAATAATATCCAAAGACATAGTCATGCATTCCCAGTTGTAATTTGTTCTGGCCTCCTTTATTCCCCTCTTGTTATTTTTCCAGGAACTTGAAGATGAGTGGTTACTA
This sequence comes from Myiozetetes cayanensis, assembly GCF_022539395.1. Taxonomy (NCBI): domain Eukaryota; kingdom Metazoa; phylum Chordata; class Aves; order Passeriformes; family Tyrannidae; genus Myiozetetes; species Myiozetetes cayanensis. Next base: position 17,849,042 of record NW_026087742.1, read on the forward strand.
TGCATGGAAACACTGAACTTCCATTATTTGCAGGCATACTCACAGACTGTGTGGAAAGTTGTGCCTAAGGAAGGCAATATATGCTAATAATTTCAAAAAACATTAAACATACATCCAGGTAAGGAAGAAGTTCAGCCTAGTGTTTGTTAGGCAAGTAAACTACAGGGGGATGACCACAAGATTTACTGAACAAACAATCCATTCTTATCAATCTGCAGGTACAATAAACGAGTTGCTTCTTACAAATTGAGTGGATACCTACTAGTAAGATCACTTACTCAGAATTAAATTCAGGGGGTGGAAGTTAAAAAACAAAAAAAAAACACCACAGCAGAAGTAGAGCTTCCTAAGTAGAAAACGTTTCCAGCAGGCAATTTTCATAACCAATTGCTCAGTTGCTAAACAAGTGGTGCACACTTCATGCATATTCATCCAGCCACAAAAGCATTGCATGACAAATATAATCAAGTCTAGGAAAGAGAGAATGCAAGAGTTGAAAGAATTAAGGTAACCAGTAAAGGAAAGCAAATCACTTCATCTCTGGTCTGCTGGTTTGAAACAAATCCATATTAGCAGACATGAAGTTGTAACCTTCCAGCGTCTCACTGTGAACTGGCCCATGTGAAATGAGTTGGCAGACTTCTCCTGTCCTACTAAATACCAAAACCTGTTAATGCCAATACATAACTGACTTCTGAGTTCTTAGACATCACAAACACAACAATAAGAATCAGCACAGCAAAAATACATAATCATTGTGTATTTTCCTCAAGGATGCAACCTGTTCCTTACTACAGAGTTTACTTGCCTGGTCTAACCATCATTTTCCTGTTATTACAGAATTACTGTCATGCTTTGAATGCTAATGTCTGGCCAGTTTCTGATTAAGTACCCAAAATAATATTAATCTCTCAGTTTCAGAAGCATTAAGGGTAAAAAGCTGTAGTAGAGAAAGATGCCATGCCCTCCTACATATAAAAATGAAAAAGGAGTTGTAATACCTAACATCATAAATATTTAGAACTTGTTCAATAAAAAGAAAGTTATAAATTTTGCGTTAAAACATTGAAATTAACGGTTTTTTTCCCCCCTCATGCAGGTAAAGTGTTAACTGGCTACAGTTTTCACAAGCTTTGTGAATGTATTTATGGGACTTGGATCCAGTTTTAAAATAGCTATAAATTACTACACTGGCACCAACCTTTCATAAAGACAGAGTACATGTACAAATCTTGGTTGCTGCAATAATAATACAAGATTATTTTATTTAAATGGCAACTATAACCTAAAGCCTGCAGGTTCAGTGTTAAAGGCACCTGCCAAGCAGAGTCTAAATTTGACTTCATGAGCCAGGAAAGTTCCACATGAGCACCACTTCTGACCCAGTTTTGATGACCTTCGAATACTAAAGAGCAGAGCACACTTAGTGCTACCAGTTCTCATAATTTCTGCCTTGACTAATACTTTGTCAGAGGCAGTAAACCACAGTTTCAGTACAACTCAGTATTTCATGACAGATCATGGAACAAATTTCCAAGATCTGTTTTCAAAGAGAAAAGACAGGGATCTAGAATTAGCAAAAGCCACTTGCTAAACCAAGTTTCCTGGTTTCCTGATACAATAAAACAACAGGAATTATAAACTGCACTTACATTCTGCCTAATCTTACCTTATTGCAAAGGCCTTCTTGGCACGCCAGGAGGAAAACCAGAAAAACCTCACTCTTCCAGCACCAGTTGAACTGAATTCATTGAGCCGAACACACAGTTACTTTTTCTTGCTCTGTCTTCTGGCAGTACCCTCTTTTCTGTGGAGAAAAAGACCCAAACAAATCAGTGGCGTATCTACAGCACATACACGCCTGAACAACTGCCAAAAAGTAGCAATACAAAGTCTTGGTAATTTGGAAGGCAAATCAGCCCCTAAGAGTTTGGATTAGGTTCCACCAAACATTGTTTGGTAGCAAGATTCATCTGGCTGAAAAGCAATGTAGCAGAAGCACAGGTACTCCAGGGTGTTTGGGGGTTTTGTGGGTTTATTTTATTTTGGGAGGTTTTTTCATGGAAATCATTGCAGTCCATTTTGAGATTCACCCTGCTCCTTCAGACACCTAAGCTCTCTGTGATGTTCAGGGCTGCCAGAAAGGCAACACCTCAGAGTCCATCAGACCTCCCAGTCCTGCTGTTGAAGCTGAGCACAGGTTCCAGCTTCCTTCCCTTCCACCTTTTTTCACACAAACTGCAAAATAAAGACTTGATTGCAAAATTATTTAGTCTACAACAGCAATATTTGACCAGCTCATGGAAACCAAGTCAGTACAGACCCCTTCTGTGTAGTTCTCATAATCCATAACTGATGGAGGCTGAAGCTAAGATGCCAACAGAACTTACGATTAAATACAGTATTGCAAGTGCTGTCATGCACCAGTAGTCTCTAAACTAACTTAGCCACATCAGTAGCACTTTCATATTGGTAGTGGCTGGTCTTGTTTACAGAGAGTTATCATTTCTAAGGCAACAGCTGAATTCAACAGCTTGAAGACCTCCCTCCCACAGGTTTCTCATTGCGTATGTGTGGAGGACTTGGAGGTGCACAAGTGGGAAGGAGTTGCCTTCTGCCTTTAATTCTCCCACAGCTTGATGTCTGTTTGGAGAATTAAAGCTTTACACACAAACTACACACAACAGCCCCTTGGAACTCCCTTGCCCCTATCAGTACATTTCTGCTCAGAGAGGGCTGTGAGAGAAGCATATAGCATCAAGATATAAATACATTAAAATGATTGCTCCAAAATCATAGGAAGCATTCAGCCTAATTGTATAGATTCAAGTGCTTTGAAATGAGCCACCAGGGGCTGTGAACCTAGAGAGAATCCATGTGAGAAGCCATTTGAGTTTGCGTTTGGTTTATTTTTTTCCTCTCCTTTTATCTTCTTTAAAGTAAATACATTTAGCTCCTTGAGTCTGTGCCTTGCAGAAAGGATCTAAAGCAGGGTGAAGCCTTGCCAACTGAGGAAGACTGAGAGCCTGAGTGTGGAAAGGAGAGATGAGCTGCAAAAGCATCAAATTCGTGCCTGGAGCTGGAACATGCTAGTCTGAAGACAGCAGACTTGGTGGGGAAGACCAAAAAGCCTGTCACATTGCCATCACAGTGAATGAGGGGACATTTTTGTATTAATTGAGATGCAGATGATCTTTAAAACACTCTGTGTTTGAAATATATGGGACAATGCTGACATACCCTGGTTTTAGTGATGGACTAAAAATTATTTTAGCGCGTCTTCCAAAAAATGCATTGAGTGCAGTTTGAGGATTGGCAGGCTTCTGCCAGGACAGCTCCACTGGAAGAGCTGAGGAACTTCCTGAGTACTTTTGTCTAAAACAAACAAGAGGCTTTCCAGGAAGTTCTGAGTAATCATCTGACCTTGTGCGTAACTTAACAGCTACAAAGGGAAAAAAACTGTCCTGAGATGGAGAGACAAAGATTTAAGTAAACAAGAAAACGCACCAGCCTGCTTAAGGAAATTAAGAAAGAACAGACTGAAACGTGACACAGGAATTTTAGCAAAGAGCAACTAATCCAGTGAGACTCATGAGAGCACTCCAAAGAATGAAATGTCATAAAGGCAGCCTACTGACTACACACCAGGGATTTCCTCTGGTGCGTAACACTAGAAGAGCCTTCCCTCCCCTACAGAGTTTAAAGTTCTCCCTGTCTTCATGTAGGCCTCTTACTGCTTTCCCCAGCTGAACCAGCTGCTGTCTTTAGAGACAATGGGGGCAACTCTATTCTCTATAAAGGACCACTGTATCTTCATAAAATAGGGGAATTAAGAGACCCTGCAACCTTCATGCTTTGGACAGGGATCCCATCCCCATCCACAGAAATCAATTCAACTCCTGATAGCAATACTACTCTGTAGCAGCTTTTCCACCCAAAATCAAATTAATCAAAGATAACAATACTATGACTTTTCCAGACAGGCAAGACTGCTTTTTATGCTTTGATTCTCCTGCACAAGGCAGCTTCAAAGGGTCTAAAATAAAGGGCAAAACAAGAGAAAAAAGGAGATGAGCAGTTGCAGAGAAAACGGGCTTTTTCATGCCTACAAATGGACACTGTGGGAATCTTAACACTGAATATCTCTTCAATGTAATTATGAATACAATGTCGATTTTTGTTTGGTTTATGTATATGCATGCAGACAAATACATGCCAACAAGTGTCTATTCATGTTCTACAGCTCTCTCATCAGCTCTTAATATTGGCCTTCATTAGTTAAGGAAGTACTAGCATTAGGAAGTATTATACCTTTACAGCTGTGCAAATACATCTACACACCAGAGAAAATAGAATTAAATCCCTGGAAATCTAAGGGGGCCACAGACACACAGATACACACATAAACACCCCATAACAGGTCTCTGCTGTTGCTCTATCACTAGATAATTCATAATAGCAACATTGTAGGTTAGCAATACTTTTAGGGCCACAGACAGCACAGCATCTACTCTGTCCTGAAGACACCTCTACCACTGCCCCTTAGCCATCAATATTTCCATGTAGACACTGTGGTAGAAACCTTAACTGATACAATATGTAGACCACACTCATTGGGTTGACCTGCAAAAGATTTGTCATGCTTTAAGCTGATTTTGCCTTGTGTGTAAAAAAACTGAGCACACACTCTGTCTCTGAGATAACCTTCTTTAACCTTTTGTATCAGCACAGCAGTATTTCAGCAGCTCCTCATGTCCAACACAATCCACTGAAGGATCAGACAAGAGATGAAAGAAAGAGTGGACTACAAGGAGAACTTTAAATAGCAGTGTTTTGTCCTTGTTAGAAGTAAGTATTTGTGTTTGTGCAGATGTCTTTTTTTAACTTGAAAGTGGTAAACACCACCATTGGATTTTTTTTTTCCAATCTGTACAATTTTTTAAGATAAACTGATTCCAAAGTATATGTTGTTCCTTGTTCAAGACTGCCAGTGAACACAGTTTTCAGGTGGACTGTGGGGTCTGGGGTTTTTTTAGATATTTAAAGCTAAGATTGCAAACAGATGCATGGACGACTACCCCATCCCCCGTCTTTTCCTGCAGGAGAAATAAATAAACAACTAAGTTTGATGATTTCTTTAGAGTAAACACTAAAATGCTTGAGACAATAGAAGTTTTATTTCAGACTCCTCACCAGGGCCAAGCTTGCAATCTGCAAAACATTCAGTCTTGAAGCACTGAGAAGGAGGAAAGGACAGCTGTGTGTCAGCATCAATCTTCTCTGTGAAAACACAAACCTAATTTGTGCCCTTTGATCTGGATGGTGATAAAAAGTAGAATGACTCAAAACACCACTTTTTTCCACTACAGCTTAAAAAAAAAAAAAAAAAAAAAGGCAGCAAAAAATAGTTGCATCTTGCATGAATACTAACACCTTAGCAGACACAAGCATCTGCTAAATGTAACAGTGGTGTTTCTGTCCCTTCCGTTTCCACGGTTGCATTTGGGTTTATATTCATACCAAAAAATCTGCCTTTTGCACAAGTCAGGTTCTAGTCACAGATGTTATCCTCGGGAAAACAAACTTTAGACTGAAAGATAGGCTTGATTTTGTATGCCATGAATGCTAAGAGAATAATCAAACATAGTGCTGTTGCTCCAGTGCAAAACAAGAGAAAAATGTCCAGTCAGACTCTGCCTTCTGGCTTATGCCCCTAATTTGACAAACTGAGAGCTAGCTAGGTACTCAAGACTATGCTTAAAGTTACAAGTGAAAGAATAGGACAATTTTTTTTTCTTTTGCAGAGTCTAAACAAATATAATGCATTTTTATCATTAGTACATTTTTTTATCATACATTCACTATTGATATTGCAAATTGGAGAAATTCCATTGAAACAGACTGAAAAACAATGTCAATATAATTACTTTTCTCTTTCAGTAGTTGGAATTCTGTAGTTGGAATACCAACAGCTGCGATATCACACTTGGAATCGATTTTGATCCACCAACAGCAAATAGCTTAATCTACCAAAAGCAAATAGCTTCCGTGAAGCACCCAGGGAACAGGAGCTCATGGCATTGGCCCAGCATTTGAGGGTCTTCAAGCTACACTCAGTGTCAGGGCAGAGCAAGGAACTCCTGTTTGCAGTGTAACTCTGTGATCCCCAAACATCCAGTGCCTTCCCACATGACAGTGAGTGTGAGTCAGGGGTACTGCCCTGGTGTAAGCACCACCTAACATATGCACCTTCCTTGAAAAAAGCAGTCACATGATTATTCTTGAGAACGGAGACTGGAGCAATCTCTGAAGAGCCAATTCCCCAAAGCTATTGACAGAGCAAAAAACACCATGAATTTTATCAGGAAAATTCATTATTCAAGGTTCATGAAGCATTCCATACACTAATCATGCATTGCAACATCTATGTAAACTGTAAGGCATGACTATGTCCATTGCACAGGATAAAACCAGATCTGTAGAAGATAAAGTCAGCCTTCTCAAAAATGTCTATTAATTTTGGAAACTGTGGGGCTTAGGGGTATTCTAACTGCAAATCTCTCCATATGTAAAGTACCAGCTGCTTTGATAACTCTGCTCCAATAGTGGTTTTTAAAGTTCATAGCACTTCCAAGAAAAAAAAGACCAAGGTTTTTCAGATGTTGAGACCTTCAAAACAAATGGACATTCTTTGAAGTGTTAACCTTATGACTGTACTAAGAACATATGCTGAGTCAATGACAGTGCTGGAAATGAAATTTCTGGGTCCTTGCTGCTTAGGAAACTATAAGTGGTTGTGTTTTCCCCTCTCACCCACTTTGGTAGGCATATGAGTGTGATCTGTCATTTAAGCTGACCAACCCAGCAGCTGACCTCCAGCCAGCAGACAAACTTTGAGGCCACACTAGAAATTGGATGCATAATTTTTTCAGTCTGATTTAGTGTGCTGCTATAGGATGTAGATAATAGACACTACAGCATTTTTCTTCTCAAATATATTTCTTCTCAAAAGGTAATGCCTCTCAAATATATTTTTTAAAATTCCAAGCACAGACAACTGCATGTCTGCAACATATGCCTTTCCCAATGTCTGCCTTGGCCTTTTCACTTCTATTGCTTTAGACACCCATTTCTACCAGACCTATGAACAAGGTAGGAAGGAACAGGTTGGTAGATCATCTCCCATAGCCCAAGGAAAAATATGCTGTTAAGTAAAATGCTGCTATAGATCACACAAGATAAAGTTTACTATTAATTCCTAAAAAATGAGCTTGCAGGTCTTACATTTAATGGACACTTTTACTGGAGCACGAATGGCAAACACAACCTACAGCAATAACGAATATGTTCACAGTCCATTAGGAAGGAATTTCTTTCAGCTTATGTTCAGATCCTTTTAAACTATTCTTACTATTAGGAAGAAATTTATTAGGACAGTGTGAGAATTTTGTATGATGAGTAAGTGCCCCACAGATTATTCCTTCATAAATGAGTTCAACCCTGATGAAAATGAGCCCTGACAACTGTGCTGTATGCTCTGAAAAAAGGGTCTGAGACAAAACTGGATGAAGAAAAATAGGACACCTGAAAATGCAAGCGCAAGAAAGAACTTACTTCAGCCTGACAAATTCTGAGTACACACTGGAAGAGCAGAAGCATGCAAACTAATCCTACCTAAGGGACTACCATCACATGATGGCCATTTATACAGGGTCAGCTCCTGAAAAATATTTTCTGTTTGATATTTACCCTGAATATCAGAATAGCACACAGCTGCACACAAAGTATTTCAATGGAAAAGAGTTAGTAACAGGCCTCCCTGTCTACCTTAATTATTTGAAAAGCAGGAAATGCTGCTTCTGTCCACGGTCCTTTGCCTCTCCTTCATTTCCACTTGAGCCTCAGGCCTCAACACTTCAAAGCCACAGAGGAGTTTCTCCAAGGGCAGTCAGCACCACTCTATTAAGGTGAAGCTTTTAGGTAGTGGTAAGGGAGATTTACCAAATGGGAAATCCCATATGCAGAACTCCTTTCAATGCCTGAGGTTCTGCTGGAGTTGAAAGTTTAACAGGAGAGTGTCTGGACTCCTGGCATGAGTGGCAGATGGAAAATTCCTTTACAGTTGGTGGGATGAAAGTTGACACTAAAGTTGGGTGAAACTTGACCCTGTAGCAGACAGCCTTGCCTCTACCATAATGGTCCTGGGCATAATGGAAGGCACATGGTGGAAGTAGGGATTTGGTTCCTGCAGGATTCCCTGCAGGCCATTGGGAATACAGGCAGTGGAGCTGAGAGAGTCCAGTCTGTTCTCTTCATCCACACAGGTGCCACCTCTGCAGTCATAGCACTGCAAGTCACACACAGCTCATCTGCCATGCCAGATCCCACAGCTTGTGTTAAACAGCCTTTGTCACTAGTGTCACCAAGTCGGGTCAGTCCTGAAAGAGAAGAACACTTCCTACCAGAGACTCATTACTATCTTTACTCTGTGTTTCCCACCACCCAAAACAGATGAAGTTAAATTCAGCTTAACAGCTGACAAAAATCACTGTCTGAACTAGTAAGGCTGCAGTGCCACTGGGTAACTAAAGAGCAGGATAACACGGTATGATTACATCCTCACATTTCTTGTTTCCTGTGCTGTAAGCATACTGCAAAACTAAAATCTCACCCTACACTTTAGATATGAAACATTGATCCCTTGCTCCCACGGCCCTTCTTATTTCCACGAAGCTGGGGAAAAATGTCACTAAAAGATCAGAATTTGCTAATTAATTGAAATCTGTTGGCATTTTCTATCTCTCCATTCTGTGCAAATGTCAACAGATACACAGGGCTGAAGAAAATTAAGATCTTCCCACCATAGTTATTTAGATCACAAGCTCTTTCAGAGATAGCACAGCTTTTGTGCCAAGTGAAGCACCCAGCCCAACAAGGTTCATCCAGAGGTAGGTTTCCTCCAAGTGTAAATAAGACTATGTAGAATTAGACAAAAGCTGCAAAGAAGAAAATTATATATAAGGCAATATTTAATCTTCAAAATAAGCAATATCCAACATAAAAGTGTTGCAGTATAGCTGAACATATCCTGCTCCATTAAGACAGGCACTTAAAAAGTCACTCATTTTCAAAGATTTCAAGACAACTGGGCTTCCATATTCCTGAGGGTTTATTTCATACATTTCTCTTCCATGATCCTGCCTGTTTTGCTGCTGGCTTCCAGAATCCACCATCTGCTTCTAAAGAAGTAAATGGAATTTGAAAAGCGAAACAAACCAGGAAATGTTAGAGTTTGGAGTTTGTACCTGTACTTATTGCTGACCAATCATTTTGCCCTTCCTATAGCACTCTCCACCTTTATTACATGCTTCATCTGACTAAAAGCAATACTGTTAATTTAACAAAAACATACTTGGGGGAGGTAATAGAAGGGTGAGAAAGATTTAATCATCCTTGGTCTCATCATTTTGAATCGCACACTATGCTGAAGAAGAAGCTGAGATGTATGTTACATATATTTTCTGCTTTAATTGTGTGAATAAGCTCCTTGTAATTCATTATACACAAAACTGCAAAACTCAGTTTTGCTGTTTAAAGTATGAAGTTACAAACAAGGGTTCAATTAGTTCTAAGAGTAGAGGATTTAAATGTTTTATCAATTTTGAATGGAGTTTCTTACTTTGTATCAGGTCGGGGTTACCATTTTACCATGCTTTGACCCCTTTCCCTGGAGTAGGTGTGTAGTGTAAATCTTAGAGAGTGTCTCAGAAAGTCAGAAACATTTAGAGTTATCATCTACATTTAAATAACGGGTCATATCTGGAAACTTAAAGAGCAGTGTTAGACGTGTGTAGCAATCCTCATTTCGTATTACTGGAAATGCAGATGCGATGACATTAAGCCACTCAGTGAAGGTCACCCAGCACATTAGCTGCACCCTCTCCTACTCATCTTTTTGATCACCCTGAAGCACAGCTAAACAACAGTCTAGGTCACAGTGCCCGGCCTGCTTGAAAGCTTGTCTACTACAACATGCACTTCAACTGAGGCATCTGGGATCTGAACCCTTGGTAAGAAGCAAACTCTCCAAACAGGAAGCACCAGGGAGGGGGAGTGAAACGACCTAGGCTCTAGTCCAAACTTCTCAGCCTGTTGCTCATCGACTCACTTAACATCCTGTCACCAGTAGCATCCTTCAGAACTCATCTTCCCATAGGTCAGGCCTGTGCCCTTCATCTGTCACACACATGCATGGAAACTTTCTGGTCATCATATAACACTTTCAAACTGGAACATGGAGTCCAAACTGCTGATAACTTGGCACAAAAAGGCAATTACCTTAGTAAGGTAGACAAGAAAATCATCTGTTCTGATATGGACGGCCTAAGTCTATTTTCATGATACAACTCCTACCTAAACCCTTTAGCAATAGCTACATTAGTCTTTTTCACTGCTGTGTTTTATTCACTTTGACTTTCTGTGACAGTAATACTATAAATTTCTAGCCAAGCAGACTATAATAGAGTGGTAACTTGCTGAAATAGTTTACTTTTGCATTGTTACCTCAGTGATGCTTACATTGGTATCTTTCTAAGGCAGCAACAATCCTTTTTGTATGTACATGGTGCACCCAGATTGGACCATACTCTACGGTTATCTAGTCAGGTATGGTTGGAAATTGTCACGTATCACTTATCCAAAGCAGCAAAGTGAAAACAGAGGAGTGCACAAGTCAGTAATTTATATCAAGGAATACATACATGGCTGCATCCAACTAGCTTTGATTTCTTTTTCTGACTTAAAAAAATTATAACAAGGGGCAGATGCTCTGCCAAGGATACAATTATTTTCAACATCTGAGGGTCTGACTCTGGAGAAGAAACTTAATAAAGCAGGTTTAAAGCCAATACATCACAGGCATCACTACTTCACAGAAACACGGTCATGCAATGACCCTTCTATTGTCTGTACCCTGAGAACTATCACCATGAAAGTCCGCCAGAAGAACATAATAGGAATAATGTACCTATCTGCTGGATCTTGTCAATACTAAAATCATTTTCTGGATACTTTCTTGTCCTCCTTACATGCAAAAAGCATCGAAATATGAATGTTCTGTCTTTTAAATTTTGTGTGTGTGTTTGTTGAAACTGAAAAAATAAATTCTCGGGGCATTATGACTGTAGGTCCTTGCAAAGCCAGTATTTCTTTTACAGATTGAGCTTCAGAGTGATGCTGAGAAAATACAGATGTGAACATTAAACACTTATTGCACAAAGTCTGTTACATATCCTTCCTGTCATAACTGCCCAACTGAATGAGTTTTGCTACAGATGAGGGAGACAAAACCTTCAAAATAAAACTCAGATGAGTCTACTTCAAGATATTTGCTAATGGCCTTTAATGTGATTAGAATCATGCACAATCACTTCCCTCATCGTCTTCTCCTTTCCAAGGAAAGCCATCAGGAAGTCCTTGCATTCATTAGGGATCTCCTAGCACCCCACAGCATTTGTTTGTTAATGTCTCAGGATGTTCCAGGAAGAGATTATCATTACTTATGGTCTGGTTATGTTCTTTCATAATCCAGCAACTGAAAAAAAAAAAAAAAAAAAAAAAAAAAAAGGTAGCTGGCTGCCTGCTATCACTCGAGGACCTTTTTGCTTTGGTCAAAGGGTACAAAATAGATGAACTAGCAGAAGATGAAAGGGTAAGAATGTTTCTGGTAAATTCAACGACTGTACCTGCAATTAGGGTAGCTCAGCTTCACGTCTATTCCCATTTTTACACACAAATTCATTTCTGATGTAAAATTAGATACAAGTTGTCTGTTGCCCCAACTCACCCAAACTCTTCTCACTGCAGTATTGTCTTTGATTGGCACAGGCTTACTTGGTCACTAAGGCTTTTCTGATCCAATAGGATCTTCACACCTGCTGTGCTCACCTCCACCTGTGTTTGCCTTCTGCAAATTCATAATTCCCAAGATACTTTTTTCTCCTTAAACATCCACAAGACATTTTTAAGAATATTTCCTTTTATTTTGGTAAGGGTGAGGGGTTTTGTTTTGCTTTTGATTCTTTTTAAAGCCTCAAGCTGAAATAAATGAGGGGAGGTCACTCCAGGACAGCGTCTGCCAGCAACACTTGGTGCTCTGGGATCACTAGAGTATCCCACAAGTGAGACACAGGTCACTGAATCTTGAGTCTTGTTCTGTGCTGTGGTGCTTTCTGGCTTCCATCAGGCAGAGCTCCACTCCAGGTGTTCAACCTCATTGGTTTTGTCATTCCTACCCCCTGTTTCAAGATAATACCTGTGACCACAGCCTAAGACCCCTAGGGTTCAGAAAAACTGCCAGCACTCTTGTAAGGTAAGTTTTACTGCCTGACATTTCAGGAGATGGCTTTGAAGAGAAAATCTCTACAAATTACTTGAAGAGAATCCTCAGTTCTTCTGTGTCCCTGTAATTCATCACTCAGCACAGGAAGCCTGAGAGACGCACTGTCTTATGAGGGGTTTCCCTTCTTATTACCGATGATCACGACATCACAATGTGTCTGCAGCAAGTTTGTGTGTGGAAATTGCACAGACATGACATAAATTACCTCAGATTTCCTAGCAATAACTTGACCCCAAGGCGACATATTCAGTAAATTAAAAATAAATTACGTGATGGCCTGATGTGAGTTCAGCAGACCTCATGTCAGACCTAGCCTGAGGGAGGAATGTGCCTTCTAGCTTTTCCATAACAACTGTCTTTTTACAACGAGTTAATTATCTACAGATACTGTGTGTTTAGAAGACATAAAACAAGACCAGCTGATTTCAAGAACTTTAAAACAGAGTTGAAAATGCATCTCCAGGGCCTCACTTACATCGGTGCACAGTACATGCATCTAGGTGACATCAGTGCTCACAGCAGCCATGAGAGCACACAAAGGATAGTACTGTAAAATCTCTCAGGCATTTAGGAATGGTCATATTACCTAGGTGAGAGCTCACAAATGAACAGTGACACTCCAAAACACTTCTAATCATGCTCACAGGCTGTGTGTACACCTCATCTGCCCTCATTTCCAACAGTGTAGTGAGGCTTTCCAAGACTCTGCTCTCCACCAGACAGAGATCCCACCTTCCAAAGCACTGTGCAGGGGTTTGCGTATTTACACTAAAGAGAGGGATGATGAACGTAATCAACCAGTCACTAAAAATTACTTTCTGATAAACTTGCTGTTACTCAATTATCCATTAGAATGGAGATTATGAACCTGGATTTAAAACTATAGTCAGTGTCCGTGTTTCTATGACGTCCAAAATCAGACACCCATAACTTTAGCTAATTTAAGTCAGAATTATAGTTTTGATCCTGAACTTCACAAAACAAGTTCTGCTTTTTATGAATGCACATCCAGCAACCCTTTAAGACCACAAGCTTCTTGTGGAGTAAAAAAAAGGGAAAAGAAATTTTGGACTTTCAAGCTTTCAGATGTAGGTGTTCAGTTCATTTCCATATCTGGTTTCTCAAACTAAGTGAGAGCTTCCTAAAAAGTAGAGGACAACAGCTGTAATACAGATGTGTGGATTGAATTAAGGAACTGAGATTAGCATGCAAAGTCTGCCCACAGCATTGTTCCTCCTCTCATGCTTGCATCTGGGCAGAAAAAAAATCCACAAATCTGCATTATACACCTACTCATCTTTAGTATTCACATATAAAAACATACAGTTGTATTTTGATTTTACAGAGAACCTAGAAAACAAAGGATCATAAATTCATATGCTTAGTTTCTTCTCTTTCAAGATAGCTGACAGAGCCCTAAAAGAATATGTTTGCATCTTCTAATGATTTTTGGGTAGTGCGGTAGTTTATACAAAGTGAAAATAAATAAGGTTCAGCTTCCTCAGAATAAAGATAGGTGTCAGCTCCAATTCTTGTTTATTTACCAAACCTCTCTTCAAAATTATTATGGAAACTTTTTCAAATGTGCTGCTTCTCTCTGTTGCTAAGCTTTTATGGAAGCAGCTAAGTTTAAAGGGATGAGATTCAAAGTACATATTTTACTTTCTGAAAGTGTCTAACTGATGCACCTAAGAAAGAGTGTGTTCATTATCCCCATGCCAGGTATTATATATCTTCACACATATGGCTAACCAAGCACTCTTACCTTAAAAATGTAGCTCATCTATACTCTGAAAATGCTCTGATATGGTCTCTTCAATACAGTATAAATTGGTAAAAATAACCTTCTTTGCCCTGGAAGAAATTGCTTTGTGTCTGTACCCTATAATACAATCGGACACCTTTTTGCAGTATCATTCAGTTTAAAAAGCAGTTGTACCTTTTGGTTTTTTCTTTCAGGTTGGTCCCTAGAGGAGTCTCTGATCTGCTTGTACTTTTGTATTTGTACCCTTCATCACAGCATCCAATTTAATTCTGGCCTGTGTTCTCTATACCCTGGCTCCTCAACCTCTCTAGTGCTTCCCAGGGGCTCCCTTCGCAGGCAAACATCTCACACTAAACCCACTGTCCCAAATGGATCAAATATTCTCATTTTATCCCATATCCTGTGATTGCATTGCCAAAGCACCAGTGAAACTCAGCCCCTGTTCTGGTAAAGCAGTAAGCATTTAACTCCTTAAAGAAACATTATAACACAGTGGAGGAAATGATGAGAAATGCCACCTTGAAATGAGATGCCAAAAGAAGTCTGTGCAGTCAGCAAGATGTATGCACAAACGAGGTAAGTCATTGGGTTTGACCAGTACCTCATGATGAAAAAAATATCACAATTGGTTAAGACCTGAGATTTAAATTCCCTGTGAAAACTACAGAGAAAATTGGCACTGTTTCAGCTCAGATTTGAAAAACCCTTCTTGCTTCTGCCCATATTTTAACCACAGTGAGGAAGACTAACTGGAAAATAGGCCTTGCACAAGTCACGGGCAGGAAGACCACAAAAGATTCCAATAAGAGGACATGGAAAATTCCTATCCACAGGACACACATGCAAAACTTACATTATCAATCGAGTTCATGAGTCAATTCAATTCATGTGCTTCTGAGTGGAGGGACTCCTACAAATAAAACTTACAGCAACCAAATAGCTAATAGCTCTATGGTCCCTCCAATAAGCATGGACTTACACTATTTTTATTTTTTTTCAAAAAAAGTGTAGTTCTGAGTCTTCAATAGAAGCAAAAAGCAATTTTGCACCAGTTGGCCAAAGCAGGAGAAAAATCAAGATGGATAAATTTGACTTTCTACACCAATGGGCTCAAATCAATACTTACCTTTCCCATCAAGAGTTTTTACAGGTATTTGAAGGAGGAGAGGGAATGGAGGCCAGGAAACTGATAAGAGGGAGGAAAAGGTTACCAGAACGTGCAGACTTGAGGGAGAACTTAAAACTACTAAGCAAGTTCTCCTTATTTTCAGGTTGATAAATTTAGGTTACTGTTAATAAATAAATTAAAAAAAAAAAAACTTTACCTCGTTGAAGGGAAGAAGATGGAGTTTTGCCACCTAAACTCTTTGGAAGTGGATTAGACCAAACAGGTGTCAAACCCATCAGAACAATACCCAGCCATGACCTTCCTGTTACAAATGGGCTCGTGAAGCAACAGCACTCCAAAGTGATTTCCTGAATGCAACACTGCCTGACACTAGATTTTAGCAGAAGGCAGTTCTGCCATGAACATTTTTAAGTGATTCTCATTTTGATCACTTTTTTTTTTTTTTATGTTTCCAAATCCCTCCCTCATAAGCCATTACCCTTTCTTTCTTCCTGGCTACATGCCCTGGCATCTACCTGTCTCTCATTCCCTCTCTCCATACTCCCCCAAAAAAGGAAAGAATTTTTTCCTCTGTATTGCTGTGGCAACACCTCGGTACTGGAATTAGAATCTGTTGCTTTAAGTGCTGGGCAAACAAGTGTTTCCCGAAAGTTTCTCAGGAGAGCCAGTCCACCAAAAGTTGATACAGCTTGAAAGTTCCACCAGGACCCTCTCAAGATAAGAAAAACAATACAAGTGTCCCATTTGAAAAGCTCTCTCCCTGAAAACCCAGATACATGGATTGCAGTGAGGCAGAATAAAGCATAGCAGAGGAATGGAAGAAAAGAGTGAAATGTCTGGAGAAGTGGAAAGTTGTCAGCCACACCAAAGTCGCTCTGAAATCTGGGCAAGCTGAGAAGACATAAGGAGCTGGTTAGTTTGCCCACTCTTTCTGCCATGCAGTGAACTTAAAGGGCAAGGATAATTTAGATCACTAGACTAAGGGTCTCTATATGCTCTGATGCCGCTGGGAAGCTGCCTGTGCAGAGTGTTGTTCTGCCTGCAGAGACAGGTAGGAAAGGCTAAAAGTGAGCCAGCTGGCCCTGACCCCTCCCACAGCCACACACCAACTGGAATTTTCCATTCGTAAAAGGACCAATTCTCTGCATCAAGCCTTTCTGTCCAATTGGACAAAAGTCACAGCAGAGTGCAGTTGTGAGAGGGAGGAGAAAAAGGAGTCTGCAACAGCAGCAACTGCTGCTCTTCTTCCTGAGGTTCTACACTGGCAGAGCAGATGATATGTCTGCACCCTACCACAGCTGAACCAGAGTCACACTTACAGCTGCTTTGATGACAGATTATTGCTGGTTGGCACTGGTTAGAGAGCAGTACCTCCCTTGTGTCAATTAAGATCATTATGATTATTAATTTATGCAAAGACAAACCCAGCTTTCCTGTACTTACAGCTCTGTACTAACACTTGCTGTGTCTTGCAGTCTTTATGAACGGGGGCTCTGCAGGGCAGAGATTAACTTAACAGTGTCTAGCACACTGAAGCCCTTATCCCTGGACACTATCACCACTAAATATCAGAAAAGCAGATTATACTTGCTTTCCAGCACAGACTTATTATCTTTTGCCTGAGGCAAAAGAGAGGCTGGTCTCTCTGTTCAGCCATAACAGGAGACCTCACTGATTTTCATTTCAACAGCCTGCAGCCTAAGGAAAACTCTTGCAGGTAACCTTGATCCCACTGAACTCAGAGGGCTTTCAGAGGATTATCATCTCATATAAAGGACAGTGAAGTCAGTTGTAAGTCACAATATTAAGGAGGTAGCAAGTGGATTCTTTCCCTTCCCCTCAAGTAAACTACTGCCTGTTCTCAGAGAAGTCAGCCTCTGGACATGGCTTATTTTCTAAAACTGTCAAAGTTCTGGGCTGATCTGAGAGCAGATGTTTTCTCCAGGAAAAATAAAAAAGAATACATGGCCAAAACATGCAAACTGTGCAAGACTAACAGCTCTTTCCACTCCCTGAGATTTCTCTCAAGGATCCTTCAGTCAATCAAGAGTAAAATCAGCTTGTCTGTTCATTGTGCAAGAAATCAAACAGAACACACCATCCAACTTCCATCTACTTACACATATACTGTTCATTTCACCTGATCCCTTCCAAACAAGGCACAGCCCATCCTTGTAGCACATAAAATGTATGGGTGCTCTTTAACACAACCTTCAAGAAGTCCTCTTACAGAAAGGAGAAGGAGGAATTTCCTGTGTTCAGATGCAATCTGCTTCAGTCATCTTACTGTAAAGCTGTTTCAGTATTGCCAAAACCCAAACACTCAAGTTAGGCTATTGGATTTCTAAGTCATGATTTTGGCATTCTTATTTTCCTTTTAGCTTTTGAATGCTGGAGAATGACAGAAACCTTTGTCTCTACTTCACCTGTGGACTGGAATATCAGTTTCTCAAAAAATGAGATTCTCAGATTATAACAACAGTTTTGAGACCTGAGACTTCATTCAAACCACCACAAAAACCTAAAGACCTGACAATATTGCTGCTTCATATGCCTAATGGTGCTTAAAAATGCCTATGTCAGCCTTCAGCAGAGGCACTGGCATCTTCCACGAGGACACGTTCATGATGAGTGGAAAGGGTTTACTCTTCTATGCTCAAGACAGATTTCATTTTGTTTGTTTGTTTGTTTGTTTTTAGGTTATTTCAGAAGCAGGAGAGATAAATAAATGGGAAAATGTAGATGTCTCAAGTTTTGCTGCTGTAGGAATTGAAGTCAGTGCATCACATTTCTTCCTCTGGTTGAGGAGAGAAGTGAGCTTGGTGTTTTCCCAAATTCCCTCCCTTCTCTCTAACACTTTATGTTTCATCTATTAGATATAGTGTGTTTCTTCATGCATATCCCCTTAGGACATTAATGACATACATGTTAGTCTTAGCTGGGCTGGGGGAGTGCTGGTCAGCAGAAGTTGCTACATACATTTATAAGACTGGAAGGGCTTCCATTCCAACCTAGTTTCTCTTAGCACAGGCTGTTAGCTGATACAGCACACACACATTGCTCATGCTGCTTTTTCAGCCATGATTTGCCTACAGCCTACTGTATGACATTGGATGACCTCTCTTTTCTGGAGTAGTCTCTTCAGAGATATACTGGGTTCAAGGCCACACTGCACAACCAATACAGGATGGAAAATCTGTGTTTGAAATCATAAACTATAGGACCTGCAGTAAAACTTGTTGCTGTTAATCACCTAACTCTTTTTGGTGGGATTATAGAATTCTGAATACATAAATACCTATGATAATAAAGGTTAATCAGAGATACATAAATAATTGGAACCATCTGAAAATAGGTTGTCTGCACCTCTACTTCCAGTATAAATGTAAAGATTAAAACAAGGAGAAACTTTAAAGACTTTCTGTAGCTGTTTGTATTCAGTTTTAACTCACAGTTCTCCATATCAGAAGACTCTACAGCGTCCTTGAAGTGGTTTGTAAATCCTATTGCAAATAAAAGTATACTATGCTTCCAATTTCTATAAAAACTTCTCAAACCTCCAAGTCCTAAAACTAGTTACATCCATTACCTGGGTCTCTTCACAGAGTTCAGTCCATCTTTAAATTCTGCACGGCAAGAATTCTTTCTCACCTAGGTCATTTATAGAAGGGCAAACACTAGGGAAGCAGCTGTTTATTCTGTTGGCAAAGCAACAGATGAGTTTAATAGTTTCACCAGTGCGATCTACTCCAGGGCAAGTACCAGCTGGGAAATCAAGACACCTGGTCTCAGTGCTCTGCTCTGTTATTGAATCCCTAAGATGCAGCATGCAGTTCTTCATCTATATGTTCTTGCTTTCTTCCAGCTCTTAAGACTTCTCTATTCCTATTCATGTTTTTACAGTGCTTTCAAAGCTGTAGAGGTACAAAATACTATTATTCTAGAAACCACAGGTTAAAAAAAAAAAAAATCAGGGTCTGCTATAATTTTAGTGAAAGTCAAAGCCAAAACTCCTTTGAATCCCAAGAAAAGAGATTTTATTCTTTTTGACTAAAATTTACTTTTGCAGTCTTCATGACAATAAAGGCAAGTATTCAGTGTGTGCCTCAGGCCTTTGTTTATAAAGATTAGCCAGTAAAAAGTATAGATAAAGATATGTATAAAATTAGGTTAATATTTTTCTGTGCCAGAAGGATAACTAGACGTGGAGAGTATTTTCTTTTCTCCCTAACAGTTATTTCACTTATTTCCCCAAATTACAGCATATCTTATCTCTCTCTCTCTCTGCTGAAGTTTGTTATAAAGTGCATGCAGTGTGTAAGAAAGTCTCAGCTCAGTCTGGGCAACCAAGGAAGGGAAGAAAGCTGAAGGAAACCAATAACTTGCCTTCAGTAACAATTAACTCTCCCCATTGTTCCTCTCCCTAGGCATGATCAGAAAGAAACTCCCTGCTTCATTCAAGGTATTAAAATAAAGGATCTGCACTTATTTGACTGAATTCAATATGGATATAAGGTGACGTGGCTTCACCCAGAAATGCCATTTTTTTCATTGTTTTTACTTTAAATGCAAAAAAAAACTTAAAAGAGGATATTATGATAAATCGCATAGACTGTTTAGAAATCCTTTGAGTAGCTGTGCTGTGTATTCACTAAGTAAGTCTTGGGATCCAGTCCAATTACTCTGTAGCTCTCTGAATTACTTGGAAATTGCTTCTCAGTCGCTGCCTTGCTGCTCTACAGCAGAGAATATCAGGTAAGACTGAAAGGCACACAGTGTTATCAGCGTGCTTTGTCCCCAAGGGGAGCATGTGGCAAATCACACAGCTCATATAGGCCTGCAGCACTCAGGGAACAGTCGGCAAAGATGATCTCTGTATGTAATGAGCCTTCTGATACATCTCTTCAGTCCCACTTTGAACACATCACAGATGACATAGGCCCAAACCCATGAAAGTCAGCAAAGGTGTGTCACTGTCCACAAAGTCAAATTAAACTTAAATGATGACAGTATCTTTTGGAAGACTAGGGGGAAAAAAAACCCACACCAAACAAACAAATGAAAAACAAACCCAAAACAAAAATCCCTACCAAAACCAACACATATGGACAAAGAAAAAGGCTCTAGTTTTTAGTTATTACCTTAGCCCCAACATTTTTAGTGATAGAGGCATTAATTTAATTTACAAGCAAGATTAGTCCTTAAATTTATGAAACATGCTGCAATCAGGTCCATAAACTGTTGTGGACTGAGGCACAGTCATTCTTCCATGGCCTTTACTTGTATAAAGCACCAAACTTATGGGCATCGTCCCTCCTAGAACACACTGCATGTGAGGCAGTGAAAACTGCTGGGGTTTTCTCCCTCCACCACCATTTAATAGCTTCACCATTCCACCCTAAAGGCTAGAGTAGCAAGTCTTCCTCTCTGTTTCTCTTCTTCTATTTCTTGCTTGCCATATCTTCTGTTGCAAGAGGAGCTTTATCTTTGTGGTAGTAAAATTAAATGTTGCCCATATGGCTGAAAGCTTTAATCTGTTAATACCTTTTTGAATTACAGAAAATGATGGTATTCCGCTTTGAATGTTGTTGAAAGAAGAACATGTCACTAAGATGGAACAAGGTCACACACAAATTTCATGAGCCAGGGAAAAACTCTAACATTTGGATACCAAAATATGTAACATTATAAAGAGAATCAAGCAAATGGAGAATCTGCTGTTAGGTTCTCTCTTTCACATGGAAAACAGTACAAGCCTACAAATGTTCTGTTGCTGTAGGCCAATATAGAACATATTGGCATTTTGCTTCTACAGTGAAAAGACCATAAAAAAGCTACAGACTTGTCTTCCTGAAACTAGCCAAAGAATTTATGAGGAACAAGATGAAGAACGTTCAATCCATCTAGAGTTCATAGAACAATAGAAAAATCACTCCTAAAGTAGGGAGCTGAGACATGCTAATTTCTGAGACAAAAGGCAGAGTGTCTGAATCTCCTAATTCCATCACAGATTCATCAATGCAAATTCTAAAGCCTGCAAAAGTCTGCAGTATTTTTCAGCAACTATAAGGTGAGCTGGTCAGTCATCAAGAGACCAATATGCAGACACATCACAGGTCTGTATTATCCTTCACTCTATGCAAGGGCATTACTAAGGTGATCTGGTAGAGAAAGAACATGTCAGAGGAGAACTCCAAGCAGGCTGTGCTCTTATTTCCTGCCAGCTTTGATCTTATACTTCACTTTTCTTCTGTCCATCTGGACACAGTGAAGAAAACTGAGCAGAAATCTGAGCATTAATGACATAAGAAAGGTTGGGGATGCTGATTTGTCTAAGTCAAAATCTTTCTCTAGGTCTTTACAAGCTAATTAAATGCTGTATTTTGCAAGCAGGAGCAAGTCAAAGCAGTAAACTACTTCACCAGTGCAATAAACTACTTCACTAGTACTTAGCACGAACGTCATTCATTACAAATATAAGAGCAAAAGCTGCCACTTTTTCATAGAAAAGAATACTGCTTTAAGAAACCCTCTTTAAAAAGCAAGAACCCTTTCTATTTCTATCTGTCAATGACCACATCTTAGGCAATTCAGTACATATATTTGTCCAAGACTAAATCTCAGGAACACAAGCCATTCCCTTTCCCAAAAAGCACATATAGATATCTATGATGGAAATAAGCCAGTGCACCAGACAGCCTTCTCTTGTCACCTTTCAAAATGAACTATTGTGACTCTGTTGATAATAAATCTCTATCCATACAGAATAGAATGCTTGTTTCTATTTTGCTTTGGAAAAGTTCACTCCAATATTGGTTTCATTCCAAATTCAAAACCTCTCTTCAAACAGAACCTCAACCCTTCACACATTTCTAAAAGCAAGCACTACAGAACAACATTTGCACAGCACAGTTTCATGTTTCCTGTGATTGCTTTCTTTATGCCTCTTAGTGCCTGTAGTCCTTTTCTTCTCTGACTACTGAAGGTTTCAAACCACGTGTTTAAATGACTTGCTGAAATAAGGCCAGGGAGAATGAGTAATTATGATTCTCTTCTTCCCTCCCATTTTGCCACTTTACTATTAACATGTAATTAGGAGTCTAATTTTTAGTTAGGTGTTTAAAAAACCCTGAAGCAAAGGGTTTTAAATTATTAATGACCCATTTTTTAGAAGGCAAACTGAAATAAGTGTACCCTCCTCTTCACATATTTAATGATCATAATGGTTTAACACATTATTCTTCAATTACTAAGGACAGGTTTGCAGTGAAAGGCAGTATTTTCTCTAATTAGAGGTACTAAATTTCCCTTATAGCCATGGTGGTCTCCAGCTATGAAAACTACCTTCACTAAATGTCAGTCTTAAACCACACAGGGGAGGACATTTTTCAAATGCAGGAATGTATCATTATGCCTGTGCTGCTGCTTTTTCCACTGTTGGTGCCAGAGATGCTCCTTGGTTATCAAATACTTATTTATTAAGACACTTGTTAAACACAAATGTGATAGCAACACAGATAGCTAAAAACACACACACAAAAATTCATGCAAGATTGTTGCTTGTCTGATATCCTGTAACCAGTTTGGAAGCTAAGTTCTCATTAGATTCTAGTGGCAATAGGAAATTTCAACATCAAGAGAAGGCCTACAAAGGCCCTGATGCATGCTCAGCAGGACTTAGGGTCCACTAAGGACAGTGATCCAAGAAGTGGATTCTCTATCATTTCTTCAGATTTGTACTTAGAAACTATCTAGGGTACCAAAATTCTGATTGTACCAAAATACCAGCTTTCAATTAAGAAGTGAGATGTTAGCAGAACACAAAGGTAAACTTTGAAGTTTGCCTTGGGCTGAACTGATGCGACAGTGTCAGCACATATGGGGTACAGGCAAGTGCATGCTGCTGACTGCAGACAAACCAAAGTAGTGTGGACTGCTCTGGAAAGCTTGGAAACAGCAGCATGAATAAAGTACAGTGCACCCATCCAAACTGGTTGGAAACAACCAGGCTAGGTCCAGATATTGATAGTCATATGGCACCATGCGCAGGTAAATAGATACAATTTGCAGCACTGCTTTCAGACCCTTAGTAGTAACTCTATATCGCACAGAACTGGATGGACTTACTACATCAGATGTTCTCTATCTTGAAGAATATGCTATGCCACCTTTTACAGCATCTGTATGACTTCTGGCAGTCAGTAACTTGGCCCCTTGCACGAGTTCTGCAAGGTGATTATTTCCTTATCTGCTTCTCTGTGGCCCCTGAAAACACATTCCCTTGAGCTTCTCTGAGCACAGCAGTAAAAAAAAATGGAAAATAAATATCCATAACAACTACTGGAACCTACTGAAGAAATGTTATTAGCATAAGGACCCCTGCTAAGGTAAGAGGAAGACCCTTCTGTAAGACAGCTATTCCAAGTTCAGAGCAGTTCCAAGCCATCAAAGAAGGGCCATGAACACTTTTATCATGAGCAGCCTATAGGATATAGGTGAGATATAGATGACCATAAATCAGCCTTATCTTCTTACCATCTGGGATGCAGCATGTATAACTGCAGATATTAGGGAATATTCTAATTTCATTGTCACTCTTACAGATAGCAGCATGCTTCTTCAAGTGTTCCCTTCACTCAGAGTGCCCTATGACCAAAAGGGCCTTGCTATCAATCTTACAGTTGGTTGTGTTCTTAGAAGGAAAAAACCCCAACAACTCAAAGTAAACTTCTTCACTCAAGCAAACTCAAGAACTAATTGTTAAGGTAACATATTATGCCACAAAATTTATGAGAAAACCACACATTAGAGCTCCCAAAGCAATATAAAAAGTAATTTCAAAAGGTTTATTAGCCAATATGTATAGTTCATTATGGGAACTGATTTTGAAACCATCTTTGGAGTACATGCCACAAGGTTCCACAGGGACCTATCATAAGTACAGCACTACTTGATGCTTTCCTTAATGAACTGGCTGATGAAAAAGACAGTAAGATTATTAATTTTGCAGGTACATCAAGCTGGGAGTAATTGCCAGTATGCTGAGGATACAAATAGAATTTAAAATTATCCTAAAAAAAAAGGCAAAAGAGAAGTCTGAAAAAAAGGGAGGATGCAAATTCAGTGGCTAAAATGCAGGTTAGCATGCTGAGGCTAAGAAAAACAACTCGAAAAATACCCTGTGAGAATAAATGGGGTACAAGGGCACTGATGAACATTTCTGAGCAAAAGATCTCAAGCTCCAGATGTCTCAGAACATCTAACACCCTCCCCATAATGCCATAAACTTGCAGAAACAAACTAAACCTCAAGCAAGTAATGCAAGGTAGATCAGTAGTCATCACTACCTGCTCAGTTGCACCTTAAAGCATTAGGTTATGAACCAGAGCAGGCACGTGAAACTCTTAAGTTACAGACTTTAGTTGTGAAACATTCAGAGGTTAAAATATGGCTGTTCTTGGTTTCTTTAGAAATACACTGCAAAGACTGCCATTTTCAAAACCATTCACCTAGCGACCAAGACTTCAAATAGCAATTAAAAGCTAATCCCCATAGACCTGCCATAACAGAAAATTCTAAGTTATATAGCAGGAATAAGGAAATGATGGCCAGCATAGACAAACCCTTTTCTGGATCTGAATCTATTAAGGCAGCTGAACATGTGATAAAAAGATGAGGTGCTGCTCAAGAGTGGTGAGTTTAAAATTTTTTTTCTTCCAACTGTGTTTAAAATAAGTTAAAAACACTAGCATTTTTGTTTCTTCACTTTCTGCATTAAGGAAATGTACCATAAGTACCATAACCTGACTTGCATACTGATTTATTCTGTATGGTGACACAATTCCAGCAAAGAACTGGAATTCCTAGTAAACACAAATTAAGGATGGAGTGATGATCTATTCATCTCATTGTGTGGGTGTTTGCAATCAGTGCCAGATGTCATCTCTCTTCCCTTCTCCCATACCTCAGAACCACATAACACATGAAGGACTGACTTAACCCCTCCCTCCTTCCCCCCTTGCTCCAGGAAAAGCAGCTCATACCACATGCATGTCCTAAATCTTGTTCTTGGAAAGATGGGCTGGTAAAATATTAAGCATTAACTAGTAGACATTTAATTCTCTGTCCCCTATTATTTACAGATACCATGGATTTTACAAGGAGACTCTAGGGCACACCCCTGCAGCAGAGCACAATCTGGCTCATGTAATAAAGAATGGGTAGGATGTCCCCCCACTCAGGTCCCCAGACTCATCCTCCTCCCCTATTATTAATGTAGTGGTATCCTGCTGTCTTTAAACTGACTCTACTGTAAAATACTTTCAGCAACACTATTTTTGCCTCATTTTCCCTTTAAGCAAACACCAGGAAAGTCACTCATTTTTCAGAAGTCTGGTTTTCAAAAACCACACTTGTCACCTTCTCACAAAGAATTATTTTTCCTGTAATCAGTGCCAAGTAATTCCTAGGCACATTAGTACAGAAGCTCATTGGGATTCATATGTGAAAGTAATGTTATGTTTAATAATTTAGTTAGAGAACACTGTCATCTCTGTAAATGTTTCCTGAAGTCCTTGATTATCAACATTTATGTTGTTGCAATTAACGATAAACATTCTTGAGGGTTTTGCTGACATAAATATGAGCTGTTTAAGCAAATTACTCCCCAAAAGCACAGATTTCAGTGGTGAGTTTTTGTCCTACAGATGTTTTATCTTGGCACTAGTCAACTACTCACCATTTTCTGCCAGCTTCAGTGATCCAGAGCATCTGCTCTCAGTTTTTGGCACAGGAAAAAATGTATAACAGTAAAATTCACTGGGAATCACAAAACTGTGTTACCAGCTTTGAAAGGTTACTGTTGTATTAACAACTGAAGGTATTCCACTATTTTGGGATGTCGCTTTGGCCTTACACTTCCTTAGCTGAACAAAATCTTTATTACAAACAACAGCTGCTGCTTCATTTCCTTGAATGAAGAGCACGTCTATCCAAATAAATTCAGCAAAATCATCAAAATCATATAAGTAAAAGGTGAGCAAACACATAAATCTTTTCAGGACCACAGCAGCTATACAATGTTCATCCAAGCTCGTGTTCCTGGCTATCAAGGGACAAGAAATCAAACCTACATATGTACACCTGTGGGCAAAAAAAGCATAAGGATTATTACAGTGGTTACTAAAGTTCATCATTCTTCTATGAACTATGACTCATGTTTTAAGCTGAATTTTATTACAGAGAGGAGTCTCATCAAATAGTAAAAGGTATGATGCAAGCCAGCTATTTGACTTTTACCAGTTTTAATATTCCAAAGTAGGGAGGGAAAAAGCTGATTTCTCCAGAACACTGGTGCTCAATGATCACAGACATCACTAGAAATTCTTTGAGTAATGGTCCCAACCCTTTCCCCTTTTTAATTCCCTTGCATAATTTTAACAAAGGAAGCATCAGGTACAACATTTGGTCCCAAACAGATCTGCTGGACATGCTCCTCATTCCACTGATTGGCACATGCAAATAAACATGAACATCCGTTGGACCTTCAGCTCTCAAAAAATTATAACATTTACCTCTAATTAGATATATTCTGGTAGTTTACAATAGTAAAGAAACATGCATCTACAGTAAATTTATAGCAATGCAACTCTTAGTCACCCAAACATGGAACTGAGATCATTAAAAGGCCGATAACGCTTTCTAAACACTATGCTAACAAGACAACAATCCTTTTTATATTTTATAAAAAAACCAAACAAATTTATAACAAACAAACAAAATATGCGGCTTTGTTTGTAGAAACAACAAAAGTGTAGCTACAAATATAACCCAGAATACTTAAAAAAATGATCTTATTCAAGCTCTTCCCTGGTTTGCCATCTTCAAGACTTAGTATCCAACCCACTCTCAGTTCAGACTGTGTTCTGAATTAAACCAAGGAGTTGTAACTAAAATGAAATGGATGGAATTAATGTATGAGCTCTAGCAAATCATGCTCTTGCAGTTTACAACATCATTTTACCCAGCAGTCCACCCACCCTTAGAGAACAATAGGAAGAAATACATGCATCTCAATGGTTTCATCTCATGCTTTGGCATCTTAGGTTGAACTCATCATTTTTAAGCTGCCAGAGTTGTGCATGAGGATATAGTGCTAAACATACTCTGGTGCTGATAGTCTCTCACAGAGGACTAGTGTAAGCACCTGAAGCTAAAACCTCCCAGTGACCTCTTCCAGAACCCTACACCAAAGCTCTAAGGCAACTTCAGCTGCAGTAACATTTCACAGTTTTGAGGTCTACCCAGTGACCCCTTCCAGTATTTCCCAAAATTCATACAAAATCTCACTGGCTTTAAGGACAGGAGCGAGCTCACCAGCCTCTGATATTATCACAGGAGTGGTTCAAAGCCACAGAAAGCAAATGTGATTTTGCCTCACTGTTGATCTTTCATCTTCTTGCTTATGCTGCTGCCACCCTGCATTCTTAGCATGAGTAAATCATTATCAGCAACTCCCACATAAACTTAACTAACTAAATAAGAAACTTGTCACCCCAAACTTCATATGTCTCAGGTATCACTACATTGACCAATAGAAACAATTGGGTATTATTGATCAGACAATAACCAATTAGTACCATTGTTGTACATCATATTCATTCAAATGGTAAGTATTGTTTTAAGATTTTTATCTCTCACAGCTAAAGCCAGTTATTTAACTGCTAGAGTCACTTTATTTTCCAAGAGAGCTCCTAAAGTTAATGTTTATCTGAATATTTAAATACATTACTTCCATTGCAGCTCAACACGTTGGACTGTAAGATTTCAGTATTTCAACGCTGTTTGGGGTTCAGCTTTGTTGGAAACGAATTTGGAATGGCATACACCACAGTAACACTGTAGTCCAGCAGCCATGTAATTTAAACTCCATCAGTCATTCTGCTCATTCAGCAATGTGCACTCCCTAAGTGGCCACTGCAGAGCTTGGCGCTTGGATCCAAGTAACTGTGATGCAGTTTAACAATGCAGTGCGTCCTGCTGCTTATGTGCTCAGCTTGATGTTCAAAATACTAGCAAATGTACAGAGGAAAAATGGGCAAACAGCTTAGGTAAAATACAGAAATAAAACTTATTTCTGTGTTTGGCCTTAGAGAGGAGCTGAACCCTGGAGGTTCAAGCACAGTTTTGTTGACCATTCCTATCACAGCATTCATGGTTTATTTTCCTGCATCTCTGTAATTGCTGATTCAAGTGGAGAAAGGAAGTGAAACCTTCAAATGAGAGAATACACACATAGGGGATTATGTCCTGGTTGCCAGTCTGCCTGCTTTGTTTCTTTCCAGTGCTTCTGTGCTCTTTACTGAAGCTGATAATGTTACCACAGAAGCTGCAACAGGTACCTTAATACTCCAAGAGATCACAACTAAGACTTTTACTGCGGTACTTTAAAAAGAGAGTCTAAATATGGGAGCCTAGCTACACAAAGATTTGTGTAGAAGGGTTAATAATATAGTCACTACGTTTCTATGACAGAGGAAGTAAATTCACATGCCATGAGTGTGTATCTCTTGCTGACGCACTACACAAACATTACGCTCGCTTGTTAGTCACATTTGTAGGATTCCTTGTGCTAGTGGGAAATTTTGTGGCTTGCCAACAACAAATATTTCTGAAAGATCTCTCCTCCCAAGTCCTAAGACGCACAAAGACACACACACACGCAGAACTGAGTAATTCATATACAGATGTTTTTCATTAAATTTCATCTTAAAAATGGCTCATGACAAAAAATACCAGAGCAGAATGCAAGAGTTACAGCTGTGAGGAACATCCTGGATCTCAGGATAAATTCATAGGCCATATTCATAACCTGATGATGGGAAGTAAACAAACCTTTTTAAGGAAAAGGACAGAAAACAAGGCAGTCACATGTACTGTGTGCATTTAATTTAATTTAATTAATTTAAATTAATTTAACATTTCTAGAAATGTTAAAAGTTAAAAGTGAGAAGTAAACAAAAATGCTTAAACTATTACATAACACCATTAAAGTGTTTGTGAATGTAAAGGGTGAATGAGAAGGTAACAACAGTGAAACTAACAAAGGATTGATGTAGGTGATGGGAGACTCCAGTCAACAATAGTTTACATCAGCTGAGCATACAATCTGCTGTTCTTTCAGTTTTGGAATTGAAGAAACCTACTACAGGTACTGATTAAGACCCTCAAGACCCTCAACTGAATGCGTGAATTCAAAGCCTTGTGCCTCTTCAAACATTAGTGAAACAGCTAGAGGTGAAACTCACCGTGAATCACTTCTTTTGTCCTATCAGAAATTCTAAGATTTTTTTTTAATGAATTGCAAAGTAAACTTGAAATACAGGTAAGAGAAAAGGTGAAAATACAGAATATCTCCAGAAATACATAAATAAAAATTATTCTAGCATTTAAACATTAACTAAAAGAATTTTTTTTACAAATTAAACAGAGAAGTTTTGAACTAATTGGACACAAAATTCCTTCCACCACATCTACTGCACTAGCTCTGAAAATTGTATTTTGATGTTATTTGCCCATTCCTTCTGTCTGACTCAGAGTCAACAGATAGGGCTTTGGTATATACGTGAAAGAGCAGATAGGACCAAGGCCAAGGTAGGAAACAAAGGGTCATGAACATTGTAGTTCAGAGAGAAAGACCCAAGCATGGGTTTCGCAGGACTTATGAGACAACAAAATTCTGTATATGTGCTGCAGACAGCTCTAACGCTGTCTTAAGCTGTAGAGTAGTTTGGTACCAAACTCTACTTTTCTGTGACTTGTGAAGCCAAGTTTTCAGACTTCACTCAGATCAAAATATTTCTTTTCAGTTCTCACAGCACGAGTTTCTCAAACAAAGAGTTTGACAAAATTATTGCTATATTTTCTCCAGTTGCAAATTTTCATTATACAAAACTCTCAAACATTTTCCAGTCAGTTATAAATTGAAGTTACAGTATTTAATCCCACAATAACTTAATAATATGGTAGTGTAAATGAAGTATAATCCATAAAACCCTAACATTTTTGTCATTTTCAATTGTCCTTTTATTCTAAAAGTAACAGTTGTAAGCATATTAAAGTTTAGGTTATAATTAATGTTGCAAGAAATATAGTGAATTTTGTAGCTCATCTAAACCTTATCAGCTTTTTTAGTGAGTTAATGTGCTGTTAGGGAATATCTTCAACATGAATTTGATCATAAAAATTATGCTACTCACAAGATCTGAAGCTACTCAAGCTTGTTGTAATTAACACAAGATCTGGCTAAAGTTTATGCCATGAAAAACCCTTTACAGTTTATTGCAGTTTGTGGTGTTTTAAATGGAATGACAGAAGACTAGAAAAGGAGAACATGAACAAAGTTTTATTCATGAATCTGTGAACATCCACTTATCACAGGACTGGGATATATGTGTTTCATTTTCACTGTCTCTGGCTTTCACTGCTGTGGACTTCCAGAATTCCTCTCCATCCTCATCAATTTATCTTATCCACCCTAAGCTCTATGGATCAGGGATATGACCAAGTGAGGATGTGATTGTGTGACATTTGACTGCTCCTGCAAGGTCGTGTATTTCTGACCCTTTCTGTTTGGTTTTACTCCATGGCAATCTCACTTGATCATGCCCTACACCTCCACTGTGATATCAATTCTCAGTAAGCTGCTGCACTTACTGGGATGTCTGTTGAAACAGTCAAGGATTTAACCATTGACTAAAGGGGTCATGGCTCCCATTTTCTCTCTCATGGGAAGCTGAAATTCTATTTATAGTATAATGGGATCTATCCCTAACTTTAGTGTGAAATAAACTGTTCTGCCTTCTCCTTGACAGTTGCCTTGAAAAATGAGGGACACCCTAAGTCAGGGCCTTAGAATACTGCTGCAATGCCACATGTAATCATGCTGAAAATTCTCACACCCATCTTTCCTGACCCATCTACAGAACTTCTCCAAAAATCAGTAAGCTTGAGTTGTTGTTACTGCATATGTTTGTAGTAACCCATAATCACAACTCATTGAGCAGCAGTTTGTTGAGACTAGAAGATGATTAAACCACTAATTAAACGAAAACAGATGACCAATAGCAAGCATTTCAATAATGAGCTAAATTCCCACTATGAATAGCTCAATCAGAGTGCTTGTGTAAAGTATTAGTTGTAAGCTTCCAAATTACTAACATTTTTGAAGTTATACAAAAAATGGAGTCAAATATGCTGTATCATTTCCAGTTAAAAGCTTGATTTAATTTTTTTTTCTTTAATAAAAAGCTAAAGATTTTTGCTCTTTATTCAAGAATTCCACTGGTGACAAGAATATGTTGTGGGTACAGACTTCAGTAAAAACTGAGTAAGGGTCTTCAACAGAGAAACATTATGGAGAGAAAAAAATAAGATTAAATAGTGCAATATAAGTTTAAGATATAATCCAATGCTGATTGAAAACCGTAGAAAGATCCACCTTACGGGTATCTTCTTTTCCTTTTGATCTCAGATGGAACAAATCTATTTGATTTAATTATGCAACTGAAAGCTTACTGTCTCAAAGTACTTGGTTTATAGCTCTAATTCCCAAGCCTCTAACATATTTGTGAAGTATTATCAACACTTGGCTACAGTTTCTACCCATTCATTAGTTTGTTTGCTGTGGTAATTTGTATGCAGCTACTAAGAAAAAGCACTAGATGCTCTTGAAGTGGCACCAGACAAAAACAGAGGCAAGAAATATGAAGGCTGTGCAGAAAACATCACAGAGAGAAGGTGTGAAGTGATAGAAAATCACCCATATACAACATTCATCAAGGCTGTAACTAAAAAGCACAAAGAAAGTAATTCATCTTGGTAAGAACATAAAACGAGAAGAATGTAAAGTAAATACCAATAAACTAAACTGTGATTACAATATCTGGACCTTGGAAAATAGCCTGTTTGAGAAATAAAGTATATCAGAGCATGACTTCTCCTAAAATCTAGAATCAAGATTTACAAATCAGTCAAATAAATCAGTCTATTTTTATTAAAAAAATAGATATTTACATCCAAAGTAGAAAGTATTGAGTTTCAAACCATCTGTACGACAGTAATGCTATTTATAAATCAGGTACATGAACTATCCATTATTTTCTACACTTATAAATCAGTCATACTCACAAAGCACTTGCCTGACTGGAAAATCATTCACTTGATTAATAAATCATGTGCCACCAGAAGCATATATTACTGATATGAATCATATATCTTTTGACCACTAGACCCATTTAATAAATCAGAAACTCTGATTTATTTAATAAATCAGAAACTCCATACCAAGTGCTTGTAAATGCTCACTTATGAACAGTTTAGCAATCCAATACCAACACAGAATCCTCTAACACAGACACACACACACACACAAAATTGTAAAGCCATAGAGATAAGATTTGTTTGGTTGGGTCTTTTACTAAAGCTAAAGCTTCACTATATCCCCTGTTCTACTTGCCACTGTGTAGTAAATTGTTTACATAAAACTAGAAAGCAATTTGATGCTTGGAGGGTTGTCAAAGTAGAGGTGAGGGGCAGTGGAGAGGCAGAGAAGTGAGGGAGATAGAAAAGTTCTTGATCCTGCTTTTTTATACTTCACACAAAATTTGAAGTCAAAATCTCTGCTACCTCATTCTAAAACCTCCTGTGGATTTATTTTGCCTCTGCCCCCCACCCTTCTCTGAACTGTTGTAGGAAACATATGTACAATATTTTTAAAATTGCCATTATGAATGTGTTAAGTCTTTAGAAGAATTCATTTAGAAACTGCTGCATTATAAAACATTTATTTTAATAAGAATAAACTATATGGTGAATAAGTTTTTCTAAGGTTAAGAGATGATGTGATATGATAAATTGTACCTCAGAGGTTCTCAACAGAAAGGTGAAAAGCAGTTCTTAAATTGAGAAGGGTTTCTGTTACACTGCATCCATTTAGTAGACCTCTGTTGAGTCCAAGTGATTTCTAAACAGTTCATAAATACGGCTGTGATGATCAAAATAAACACTTGCAACAAGACAGAATAATAAAGCCAAGTAAATTATTTACTTGACATATTATGGAAATAAGCAAAAGTGTCATTTGAAGTTGTCAGCATCAAGTTTACCATAGCAATTCCCACAGAGAATTACAACAAAAAAAAAATCTACAACTCTAAATGTTGTGTTCTAAAAGCAGAAATAAAATTCCTAAATAGGAAGAAAGATCTTATGTAATCTAGAAAAAAACAACAAAACATTTCAGATTGAGGTAAATAGTATACTTTGGTAGATCTGAAATTATTGTATTCCAACCCAACTTGGCCACTAAACTGGATAACTTATTACTCATACAGGCTCATTATCATACTGATATCCTTCAGATGAAAGGTATGGATGTTGTTATAGTTACTGAAATAAGTAAACCACAGTTTCTATGGGACAGCAGTATAGCTAATAATCAGGTTTTGTATTTTCAGCATTTACTGCTGCAAGGATGAATAACTGTGTGTGGGACCATTACATGAAGATTTCCTAGAGATGCCACCTCTGCAAGAGTATGAAACAACTTCTGCTGCCTGTGTTACGCTGTCCGTAGGTAGTAGGATGAAGGCACAGAATGTAGCACTAAGCTCACAAACAGTGTGAGAATGGGTAGGTGACAGAATAGATGGGAAATACAGCTGAGAAATAAGGGTTCACGAAAGAATTTCCCATTAAAAACAACCAGGGTGTTTACTTCTACCTAGAGTTTCTCAGAATTAAGAAAAACCTCTGCATATCATGAAACAGAAGAATTATTTCACAGCAGGTTGCAGTAAAATAAACTGCAGACTTAAACAGGTACCAGCTGACAGTAATAATAGTTACTAATTAACTAATGCATTTCTCTGGAGTGCTCAAGAGTTGAGGTTTATGTATTGAGTTTTGGCTGTTACTGTAGTGGCCTGGGAAGGTCTTTTCTATGCTAATAGTTAAGATTAGGACTAGTGGAAGCTTTTGACATAATAGACAAAATTGTATTTTACTCCTCAAAGGTAAGAAAAGCTATGGCCCCACTCTGCATTTGGCTCTGCCAGCCAAGAGGGAGGAGATCATAACCCGTGGATATAAAACAGCCATACTTTCCCTCAGATTTCTTTCCCCACCGACACCACTAAGTAGTTTCAATAGAGTCATGAAGAGGGTGCAGTATGGAGCCACAGCAAGGAGAGAGCCACAGAAAATATGGCAAGGTAAAAAAATACATTTTAACCTATTGCCCTAAACCTCTGGAGAACCAAGTTTGAGCTCAGTGTCATTAGCCATACAGTGAAAGGGTGCATGCCTTGAAGAATGACTTTGCTGTGACTGCAAAAATGAATCATCTCACCCTAAAGGGAGAAGGACAAACCTTGTAACACCCTCAGTCTTGAGGACACATACAAAAATATTCTTAAGGTATTCTTTCTTAAATAATAATCTTAAAAAAACGATTTTACTGGATCCACCCCTTGGCTGTCATATGTGAAAAAACACAGAATCATGTGAATAAAGCTCTTCCTGTTTCAGGAGTTTTTTTATCTCCCCTTCACCCCACTGCAGCCTATTATAACTACAGCACAATCACAACAGAAGTAAATTAAATTACTCTTCTCTATTTAGAAAAAAAATCTTTTTTGCACCTGTTGACGCCCCTCCTGCCCTCTTTTTTTAATGTCTTCAATTTTATGAAATCCGTTTTCCCTGAGGAAACTAGGGTGTTAGGAAGCGAACATTTTCAAAATCAAAACTTGGAAAATAACTGTTTTGATAACTGTTTTACAGATACAAACTGTAATCGCTATCAGAGAAAGTACAGCAAAACTAAGACATACCAGTGCAAGAGGCAAATGGCACAAATTGAAATTGAAAAAAATCCAAATGTATGAACAAAAGAAGAATCTCTTTTTTTACTATGAGGGTGATCAAACACTGGCACAGGTCGCCCAGAGTGGCTGCAGAGTCTCTCTCCTCTCCAGCCATGGAGATATTCATGTCCAGCAGGACAACCTGGCCTGGCAAACCCTACTCTAGCAGTGGATTGGAAGATTTTTTAAAAATTCATTTTTTATTAAACAAACCAAAAAACCCCGAGCCAACAAAACCAAAACAAAACAACCAAACAAAACCCCAAAAATTTACAAAAAACAAACAAACAAAATCCACACAAAACAAACCAGAAAAAACCACACCCCTCTACCAAATTTGAGAGAAGTCCTCATTAGCAAGTGAATAGTTTTTAAGCTGATTCAACACTGAATATATTTTACTCTTCCCTACAATACCTATTTACTTAAAAGTCCAACATAAGTAATATTCTCTTATAGATTTTGAATGAATTTGTCCAGGTATCTTACTTAAGAGTATGCATTAAATTATTAACATTTTTGGAAGAATACAGAAGACATCCTAAAAGTGTGGGCTGCTTGTGTTTTATAACACTTTCAACTTGCTCTAGACAGGATGCAAGTTTTTGCCAAATGTATAATTAGAGCTACATTTGCTTACAGACATGTTGCAGCCTAATTCACTATTGCATAGCATTCTGCAGCACCTTAAATACAAAAGGCAATGGAAAGAAACAATTTTCTCACAGTTATGTACACCACAGAAATATTACCTCTGAGTAAATGACCTTTTTCCCCTGGCAGGTACATTTCCATTGCCTCTTGTAAGATAGTCTAGTCCTATCCAGGCAATACTTTGAAGGTTTTGTTCATACCTTGCTGATTAGATGGGACAGGATTCTGTGACTTGATTAAGATTGATCTGTAATGATTTTCTCTATAGACATTTGAATCATAATAAGGACTAAAGTACTGGGGATGGTGTCTGACCCTCACAACCTCCCCTTGGGAAGCAAGCTGAGCTTTCTGATTCTTCAGCATTGCAGATCTAAACACAAAGCAGCTCTCACTGTTGCTCTCCAACAGAAAAGAAACAGCACTCTACCACAGGTCACTTGAAAAGCTGCCCACAAATTCAACAGGTGCAGTCAAGCAGCAGGAGACCTTGACCTAAAGGCCACAGGTCAACAGACCTCAAACATGAAAAACATACCAGTCTATTGCCATGGTGTTTCTTGCACGTGCCATTGGAAACTGTCTGTAGGCCAAGCTTTACTCAGCACTGCCCCAGACTGGAGTCTTATTCAGAGCTGTAAGTGTAGAAAGCTCAAGGGGAACATTTACTTAAAAAAAAAATACTAAAAATCTTTTTTTTTCTCCTAAGAGCCATCACACAACTATTACCTTTTCTCAAACTCTGCCCTCCCCCAAGTTAATGAAACACAGTGGTTCAGCACAGGTCTCATGGTTTGCCTGCATAGAAATGACTTTCACCTTTATGAAAAGGTCTAAAAATATTGACAGATGAAAAGTATTAAATGAAGTAATATTTTACTATTATCAGTCTGAAATTTGATTATACACGCCAGTTATTGTTGCAAGAACCACCCTAAAAGATAGTCTCTGTCAAAATAAGGTGAGGAGGGGGAATTTTAAAAATGTGAAGGTTTTGGAAGCTTGGAAGTTTACTTGGGAAAGTATGGAAAAAAAGTTAAACAGAGAGAATACATAATGTGGAAATTCAGACTGGGATTTCAACCTGGATTCTTCATAAAAATGAAGAAGTATTTCCACGTGGTCTCTCTATAGAGACAGAATTTCAATCTGCATCTCTAGCTGCAGAGTAAGCAAGAGTAGGGTCTCAAGTTGTTCAAGTGCTGGATTTCTATTCTGTCCTGAACAAATTTTGTATCAAAGAAAACCTCATAATTGAGTGCATATATCAAATTTTTCACTTGAAGGACAACATGAAACAAATCTGAAGAAATAATTAGAAATTGTTACTGATTTCCCAGACAATAAGGGCGAGACATTAGCTTATATCAGTATGATCACAGAATTTTCCTTACATGTGAAAGATGACGGGGGCAGCAACCACTGTCAGCTTTCTCTGTCAGAGCTGTGAAAGAGCCAGTCAGCCCACCTGTTCTTAGAATGCAACTTCTAAAGACCCACCATCATGTTTATGGTGCTTTAGGACCAGACATCAATCTCCTCCTCAATCGTGAAAAGCTCCTGCTTCCACAAGAATTTAATTCCCTTGGTCAGAACCACGAATTACAG
This sequence comes from Myiozetetes cayanensis, assembly GCF_022539395.1. Classification (NCBI taxonomy): domain Eukaryota; kingdom Metazoa; phylum Chordata; class Aves; order Passeriformes; family Tyrannidae; genus Myiozetetes; species Myiozetetes cayanensis. The sequence continues at coordinate 17,886,523 of NW_026087742.1, forward strand.
AGATATGATAACAAAACAGGAAAGAGATTCTACCCAAATGTTTGTGCATAAATTCAGCATCGTATCATCTCATGAACAGAAAAAAAGGTGAGTTAATTCCTCCAGAGATCTTAGTTGAGCATTTCATCATATGTAGCAGAATTTGCTTTCAACCAACAAAAGATAATAGTGATTAATAAGGAGAACAAAATTCAATGAGAGACATTCCAAGATCCAACCATTCTGCACCATTTCTGTGGCCATGCTATTCTCTATCAGTACAGTGGCAAACCAGGCTACTACTATTATATCTAATATTATTTTTTCCACAAGTGTAAAAGTAGAGAGTGGAAAGCACAGGTCAGTCCTATAACATGTAAATTCCAGAGTGATTTAACGAGAAAATGTTACAAGTTTGGAAAGCGGGTGTATTTTAAAGAGACTGAGAAATGTCTGAAAGAAGCTGCAAGTTCTGTTTTGTACTGGTCTTCCCTCTTGTGTTTTGGGCCAGATAAAGCACTACTTATTCTCCAAAACCAACAGTTCCCTAACAGAAAACAGTACAGGAATCCATCCCTAAAAAGACACAATCAATCAATTCCAGGACCACAAATAATGGTAGCCTGCCAGGTATCAGCCCATCACTGTGAAAGATGGACTTTATGATCAAGATAACAGAGGATCTTGAACGGTTAAAGCTTGATTTTGCTCCAAAAAAAATGATCAGGAGATTTACTGTTGAATTCAAGAGGAGAAGAACCAAGGTTTTAGATTTCCAAAGGCACAAATGGCAACAAGTTACCTGTGGCTTTTGGGAGCATCATCTATACTTATTTCTTTTGATCTGTGCCTCTTCCAACTGGACTGTGCCCAAATCCACTTTATCTTCCTTTATCCCACATCCTTTGTTTCCTAAAGCTGTTGTACAATTCTGTTGCCTTTCACTACTTTTACTTGAGTCTGTAAATTTTCCTCACTGAATATGTACCAGTTAAAGCAAATTAAGGCCATTAAGCTAAAGGAGGGTCAAACCAATGAGGTGCTCTTAAAGCTCAGGCTGATACTTTTCAATTTTAAAATCAATGCAGGATGACCAAGCATATTGAATACTTCACACAAATCTATAGCAGCTGTATAAAATATTTAAAAGCCTGAATTAATGGCCTGATAAAACTCACTTGTTAATTTAGGTAAGATTGGAGTTTCAGGGTGATTTACTGAACATGCAGATTTTTAAAGAACATAAAACATTGTGAAAAATAAGTCAGCAATTTCAGTAAGAATCATTCATGGTCAGAGTTGGAAATCCTGCCAAACAATCTGTGCTTCCTTTTTATGATTTAGAAGCGGTGGGTGTTTCTTGGAACTATAAATGCGATATATTTTTTCACCTCTTATTCATTAGCTCAAACTTTCCTTAGGTCATTAATAAGAGGGGAAAAAAATAAGAATTTGAACTATCTTTTGATGAGCTAGAGGGCCCTAAAATTATTAGTCAATTAATTCTCACAATAAATCTTAAGAGATTTGGTAACTATTATCATCCTTTACTGAAAATGGAGAAAACAGAAGTGGAAGGACTTGTTGAAGGTCACACACTAATGGAGTGAGAGAACAAGAGATTTCTCTAACCACATCTTTGACAAACCAAAGATCCACCAGTCATTTCTAGGTATTAATCCATTCCCTCCTGAATTCAACAGGAATCTTGATATTAAATCCAAACCAAAGTGTTCATTCTGAACTGCAGGGATAGAAGACTCAGATCTATCTATTCCAATTACCTAATGTCAAGAAACACTTGAGGCTCCATAACGTAAAGTGATGTGAACATTAAGTGATAGCTATGAAGATTGGTAGTGAAACTACACTTCGAATCTGAGTTTTCTGAATCTGTATGCTTTACTAAAAATAAAATAAATTCAAAAAAATTCCAAGGTTTTAGATAAGGCAAAAGGAATTATATTAGACTCCATTAAAAATTGCATTGAGAACAGAGGGAAGTAGGAAAGTAGTTTCATTAGGCAAAGCACACTCAATGGTAATAGAATTTTATTCTGAATAGTCTGGCAAACACTGTTATTGCAAAAATAGTGTGGGAACTTTGCTAACCACAACTGGTCAGAGGGAGTCTGGTTCACACTTCATACAAAGACAATTTGTCATCAGCAGGAATTTCTCTAGCGGTAAGAAAAAGTAAAATCCAGTAAGCCAATACAACTTCTAGAAAGGCAGGATCTTCTCATTAAATGAGACAATGGTGACATTCCATGGAAAAATGGTACTTCCAGTAAGTTCACAATCATTTCCTTGTTGTTGGAAATTCAATCTCGGCTACAGATGAAGTTCCACAAGGCTTTTAGCCTGAAAGTATTCAAATTTCAAACACTCCCAGAATTTTGTATCTCTGCTTTAGATAAGAGAAAAATCAATTCTACAACAAACAAAAATCCCACAAATTCTTGAAGTTTTACTTTCCTCAGAAAGGAATTTGTGTAAACCCACTCAAATTCAAAATCACTGTCATCAGAGAGGATTCTTTAGTGAATCTTCCTGAACGTCTCCCACAAGCTGAACTCCTCAAAATACACCAGAAGTCTTTAATAGAACAATACATTCAAAACATGATGTAGATATATGTTTAAAAAAATCACAGTACAGGCATACTGTAACCCAATATGCCTGTCTGCTGGCAGGAAGGATCCCTTTATTCAGGTGTGTACCCTTTCCAGCCATCAGTTCATTTGTGTTTTTTTGCTGTAGCAAACTCTGTAAAGACCCCCTGGTTTTTACTCCATCAGCCTTCCCGTTCCTGATGTCTTCTCTGAGCTGGGTATAATTGTGTGAGAGGCAGGCACACCTTTCTTTTCTTAGTTTTCCTCTTCATGCTTGAAAGGTGCATTTCTGTCCCAAAGAGGTTTGCTGAACACTAAAGGAAGAGACATCTTCCTTTCTTACAGTCATTTGTAACTGAGTAATCAGGAAATGTGTTTCTGTGTGATCTTAAAAATACATTCTCTTCTCCTACCACTGTAATTTGAAGCAAAACAGTCCTAGCATTTATGCAGTCATGCTTTATCCACAGGTTTGTGAGCACATTATGGAAAAGTGGATATGTATCATTACCAGACTATTGCCACATTATGAATCAAGCTTAAATATAATAGAGGCCTGGTCGCCAAACCACATTTGGTTTATCCAGTGTATTTGGATAAAGCTGAGGTCAAATGATCAGCAGTCAAGAGAAGATGGAATTACAGAGAATGTTTATAAATGGACGTTTGGGTAACTGGGAATTTGCTATATGTACCCATGCATTAGCCACACAAACGGTGTTACTAAATATATGAGTTCAGTCTTATATAGCAGTTCCCTAAAACCAGATGTGGAGAGGATAGGTGCCCCTCTCAGACTTGTAGACGTGTCTTACCCTTTCAGCTGATCAGATTTGCCAGAACAAAAAATAGTAAGAATCAACCAAATCCATAGCCAGATGAGCCAGTAAAAAGCAAAACCAACTTCGCATTAATATTTAAACTGGATGCAGGGATGAAATTGTTTAGAGCCAAAGCATTGGTGACACTGGTAGAGACATAAAAGTGTAGAACTTTTCCCATTACATGAGCTGTCCACTCTTCAGTTTCCCCTTTTGACCTTACACCTATAGGAGGTTTCAAATTAGAAAAATGCACAGGAAGGGAATGTAAGAAGAGATCATATTTGTGAGAGGTGGAAGAACACACAGAAAAGTCTCATGATTAAAAGGATCCAGACAAGTCACATTTTGATACTTCTCTTTGGAGACAATGCTTTCATGCAGTCATACAGAAGAGGTTTGGCTGTAACACCACTTCCTTTCCCCCTCTCAAACCCCACAGATGTAGCAATATTTCTGTCTACATGTGGCCAGGCATTTAAAACCCAGCAGTATGGGCTAGCTGCCCAAGTAACCATGTCCTACCTTCTGTAGGAAAAACTATACACACAGGAAAGAGCCCCAGGGACTAGACCCTAGTTTTAATTCTTTTGTTTTAACTTCTCTTACTATCTTGAAAAAGACTACAATGAGAATTTCTACCTTGTAGCTACATGTTAGATTGAAAAAAATCCCTGATATATGTAGGATGTCTCTGATGGGGTGGGAATTTTTATCTTTTGTCTTCAAAGTGGTTGCAATGCAAACTGTTCACAAGTCCATCCACAGCACACATTGGGACTCAGCTATTGACTGAAAAATCAGAACACTTATTCATTGGTAAAAGTATGGAAAACCCATCACTTAGTTTTATTTATAACTTTATGTTCAAATGCTGTAATTTAGTAACATTTTCATGAGACTTCAGTGGGGTTCTGGTTCCTGTGGTTGTCGTATTTCACCCTGTCTCTGCACATTTGGTCTCTATACTCCTCCTGGGCCACCTGACCTTATGAACCTTATGTATGCTTCTGTTTTATGTATAATTTCATCAAGAGATTGTTGTTCATCCACACAAATCTCCTACCACATTTACTTCAATTTTTTTCATGTTGGGATGGATTATTCTTGAACCCAAAGGAGGTAATTCTTAAGAAGAAAACAACAACAAACCACCCAAGCAGCTCTGTTGGACTGTATCCCACAGCATTCTTCCAAGAAGGCTCCTAAACAGGCCAAAGTCTGCTCTCCTAAAGTCTAGGGGCTGTAATCCTGCCTTGTTTCATTCTCTCAGGAGACTGAATTCCAGCATCCCATGCTCACTGCAGCCAAGGTTGCCCTGACCTTCTTATTTCTCATGAGTTCTTCCTCATTTTTAATTATCAGTCCCAGCAAAGTGCCACATTTCATCAGGGCCCTCAGCAGCTGCATCAGGAAGTTACCATCAATGCATTCCAGAAACTGCTTGTGCCCTTCTAGGTTAACCTTTCAGCAGATATCAGGAAGGTTAAAGTTTCCAGAAAGATTAAGGCCTGAAACACAGGGTTTGTTTCAGTTGTCTCTAGAAGGTCTCTTCTATTACTTCTTCCTACTTCTAGACTGCTTGTCCAGATGAAAATGCAAACATTTTCACTGACAGGCACACGGGGTAGTATTCAGTACTGAAAAGGCTCTTTGCTTTACATCCTAAGCACCTTTTATCTGTGGTTCATAGAACACTCTCCATGTCTTATATAAAGCAGACATTTCCAAGTATTACTACTCAAACTTTAGGCAGAGTACAGAGTGTGACTTGTCACCTCCAAGGACATTGGGTACAAAAGGTGGTGGGAAGTATCAGTTATTAAATCTTCCTAGTGGGAAGCATTTATTAAAATAGCCTAGTTGATGAATTACCTTTCAAGGAATAAAGCACTCAAAACACGTACATGACTTTCAGATGTGAAAAATTAACTAGGTGTCAGGTATATAAAATGTCTCTTCCATCTGACCTGCCACTCTCACTTTCATTTTCTAAGCTGCAGAAGCTGTCACACTGTGGGTGGGGAAAAATAACTGAATAAAGAATACATCAGATCTCTCATAATGAATCTTTAACTTATGTTATGGGTACAGACATATTCATAGGTTTTTGGAAAATTTATATTAGTCAGCCTTTATGAGCACCCCAAGACACCTGCCGCTTTGAAGCAGCTGAGAGACTGGCTGTCACACTCTTTTGCCAGATGAATAGATGAGAGTGTGTCACAACCATACTTTGTTCCCCTGCTTTAGCAGTATTTCACTCCTGAAGCAGTTAGGTAACAACCATTTTAGTCATTTCAGCCAAAAAAAAAAAATAAAAAAAAAATGTGGCAGGACAAGGAAATGTGAAGGTCATGAGGAATAAGGACTGATGCATTGTCCACAGAAAACAGCAAGTCCTCCCTCCTCCACTCATCCTCTGTTAGTTCCACCCAGCCTTCCAAGGCATTCATTTTAAAAACAAGTACCTCAACACCTCCCCAAACCTTTGTATCTCTTCCCACCCTCTCTCTCTCTCCTTCCCCTGATCTAGGACACAAAGCATTCACTTTCTGTCTCTATCTTGGTCCTATTTTGACAGGACAGCCTGCAGGACAATCATCACCTCTGAATAGCTTGAAGCCTTCTCGTTCAGTTTCCTGTGGGCAGGACCCTTAATTCAAGACCTCTTCAGAATCAAATGTGGTTAGATTTGATATCAAGCTTTGCACAGCCTAGAAGGCTGAATGTCATTTGCAAATCATTACTTTAATGAAGAGATTCAAATTAGGTTTCATTCACTTCAGTGTCTCAGAGGAAAAGCTTTTCACACTTCGGCTGCCTGTTTTTTCCCCTTGATCTGAATGTCAAATCGCTTCTCTAACTCACATACCATCTAGTGGGGTTCTACCTGTTGCTGCACTTTTTAAGCTCACAAGTTCTCCCTTGTGTCCCACCAATGGACACTGAAGATTTCAGAAATATTATCTAATTGTATACACAGTGCTGTGAAAAACTTCACTGGTGCATGAAGCAGGTAAGTGAAGATTACTCTTGCCCAGCAGTGCCAATACCAAAAGCATTACAGCAAAAAGAATAAAGTTTTTCATTTTCCAAAGTTATAACTCTGAAACAGCAAAAGCAGCAGAACGTTCCCCCCAGTCACTCCCCCCCCCACTTACAAATCTGTTGTACCAAAACTGATTATTAAGCCCCTGGGCTGTTATATAGTTTATATATTCTCTCTTCTTACTGCCGAGAGCAGAGAGATATTCTAAAAGAAAAGTCTGTTTTCTTGGCAAAAGTTAAGATTGCTTTTAAGATAACAGGGAAGTACCCATGTTTTTATTCTAGCACTTTTCAGAACTCACTATCTTGCTCTAGCTATTCAGTAATATCCCACATCACATATGTACACACTGACTAGCAATAAGTAACAGCATGAATTTTAATGCCCTCATATCTAAAGTTTGGCTATTACATGCACTTAAGAGGTACCTAATGACTCAGGGACTAACTACAGGAATTCCATTTTTGAAAGTCTCAGCAGCTTGTAATTGTCAGGATTTTGGCAGAAGAGGCTGTGGATATCACCAGGAGAATTGGTGAGAGGCCACACAAGAGGAATCAATTGCAAGTTTGTGTCATCTTTATTCCTAGTATACTTGCAACTCCATATTCCTACATGGAAGAGAGGAACCCCTCCCCCCCCAAATTCAAACTTTACCAGTTTGTAGAGAAATCCAGAGTTATTTACTGCCACAGTACTGTAGGCTTGGATTTAGACCCATAGCTAAATCTACTTAATGGACTGCTTCATTTAAGCAAAGAGAAGCATCGCTATGTCTCTGTGTGGTGCACTAGGTTTAAATCAAAACAGAGTGACTTACAGAGAAGATAAGGGTTGATTTCAAAACTTAGGGTTACTTGGCAGTGGTGACTACCTGCATTTTCATGTGTTTTGCTTAGTTAGGAGATGATCAGACCCTTAAGTAAATGCAAGTACAGCAGGGCAGATGTGTTGTACGCACAAGCATATGATATAGGCTAGCAGTTTCAAAATAGCTCTCAGTTTTGAGCAACTGAGCAAGGCATGTGGTGAATACAACCTCGCTCAGAGGGCAATTTGTCTCAAGAATCCCCAAACGGCGTATTTGTCTTCCCTCTAGGTTTTGCCTCTCTGCCTTTTCTGCTGTTTCATGAATTTCACTTTCTTTCCTCTCCAACCCTGTCATGAGCCTTGTTAAAAGCTTTGCCAGAGCTCTTAAAAAAGTATGTAAATGAGACAGCAGGGTCAGACACAGGAGTAGCTCCTCAGAAAGCTCTGGACATACCCAATAGTTCTCAACACATAGAATTAAAAAATAAAAATGGTCTGGTAGTGCAACCCTTTGCTGACTATGTCATCCCACCAGCACAGTGATGAACGAGGACCTTTCCCATTCCAGTTATCATTGTCAAAACTGCTGATGTACAAACTAATTGTACATCAGCAGTTCTGTCCAAATTAGTGCCCCTCCTCTTTCTCCTGATTCCTTGTGGAATATAAGGCTGATGGAAGAATAAAATAAAATTTCACTCTTGATTATTTAAATAAAAATAGAAAAAACCCAAACAAAGCCTAGTGAGCATGCTTCTCTTCCATTACATTTTTCTATACATAAACTCCAATGAGAGTTCAGAAAGCAACAAATAATTTACTTTCACCACCTCTACTTAGGAGGGCATCCCTCTATTAATACAGAAAACAGCAATTCCAGGCAAAAATAGTTACCACTGCAACAAAGAACTACCACTATTTTTGCTCATGACCAGCTTCATGGCTGTCATAACCACCACCTTCCAGCCTAAGACTTCCAAGTGTTTGTTTTTGGGTGTTTTTCTTTTTGCTATGTTTGGTTGGTTTTCTGGGGGGGTTATGTTGGTTGGTTGGTTTGGGGGGGGGGAGCATTTGTTTGGGGTTTTTTATTAGTTTGTTGTTTTGTTGTTTGGGTTTTTTTCTGAGGAGGATTTGGTCATTGGTTTGTTTGCTTGTTTTACAAGGAGCAAGTCAGAAGGTACAGATCCTGAAGCTAACGATGGAAGTGCTTTTTCCCATTCTGGCTCCTTCACACAAACCAGGACTCTACACATACTTCCCAACTATTTTAAAAGAGAGGGACATAGTCTGGAAGCTCTGATACACTGCTTCCCACACTACTGTGCAATCAGAAAAAGAGCAGCTCAAATTGAACACATGGCATCAAAAGCCACATAACATATCTAAAACAATTATATGTGGTTTTGAGGGGAAAAAAACCCAACCCACTCAATGAGTATATTGATGTAGACAAGGATTATCAAACTTCTTTTTACTGCATATATATCTTCTTACTGTTTAACCTGCTTCAGTTTGTTTCCCTGTTCTTCCTGGAGGCTTCCATGTCACCATCTCTCAAGACTTCTGTTGCCTAAAGCTGAATTACCACAGGGCTCCAACAGGAACCAAAACTCAAAGCCTCGTAATGAGCTACTTGCAGCTGTTACTAAACCCACCATCTTTGTTGCTTCTCACTGCCCACTCTACCATCCTCCTCCCCCTGAGCTTTGCCTTAGTAAAAACAATTTCAGATTCTGTAAGGTATTAAATGCTTTACTGCAGTATGTTGAGTTAGAAGAATCAAAGACAGCAATAGCCAGTGGCGCTACAAAGAAATAAAACTGTCAAGTCAAGCAAGGAAATACAGACTTATCAAAATGATTTCTGAATCTTTTTGAAGAGATTCTTTTTCCATCTCCTACTCATGCTGCCTCAGGCACCTCACTGGAGTCTAAAGATGGAACCAAAAGCTCAACCCACTTTGGCTGTCACAAGCAAACACAAAATCATCCCTACCATCTAAAGTTCTTTCCTCTAAAACTTACAGGCAGATAAAGATACAAAGAAGAAAACATTTTGGGGGGTTGTGTTGTTTTTTGTTTATCTTTTCTTAAATATCTACTTTATGGCACTATGTAAATCAGGAATAATTTACTCTTTATTCCAAATCTACAGCTCAGGATTAAAACCACTAATAAACAGATGGCCATTAGACTTTATCTAGTTAAGAGAACTTGGAGCTTTTTGAACATCAAATGGGTCAAATTTTGCTCTCTAATATGCCAGTGAAAATGCATGATACATTACTCCATTTATGGATACACCTAATTTTCAGCTGCACAAAGGACGAAATTTGACCATATATCTTTAAGAATCTCTTAAATATAAGAAAACCAAAAGAAAAAATGAAAATATGATTGCTTCCTAAAAAAAATACACAGTTGACATTAAAATAATGATACATTTAATGCTATGCTTTTGATTTTGAGCAGTTAGAACATTATTATAGAATGATACGGTGACTTTGTTCCACTCCTACCTGCATAAACTATTTATTAGATGGCCTCAGGCAAGATGCTCATAATATGACCCAATTTGTTCTAAAGCAGTACAGACCCTCCCCATCGGTTTTAGTAGAGATAGCTTGATCTTTTTCCCCTTTTAGCTTCAGTTTATGGATCAATAAAATAGGTAAATGCATGTCCAAACTGCAAAATAAAGGGCTAGGTAAAATTACCACTGACCATTGCAGCTACATGTAGTGTTTATGCAGTGCTTTGAAAATGATAAAGGAGAGAGGCATTTGTATAGTACAGAGTTACTAACTCTCTCTAATTTCAGGTTGTGATTGCACATGTGCTCATAAAAGCAGTACAGATGCCTATGGATCCTGCAGGTTTATTGTAGGTAATATAAGCCCCTCGCCTCCTCTTACTTCTTCATTTCAGGGTAGGGGTCATGAAAAATCTGTATTGTTGTTCTATCCCATCAGTGATTTTAACTTAAAAGAACATTACCTGTTTTGATACCATATCCTTTAAAAAGGTGAAAGGTGGACAGAGGAAAGGAAACTAAACCCAGATCCAATGCTCAAGTGTTAAGAGATGGATAATGCTAAGCAGCTTCCATTACTAGTGTCTCTGTTGCATAGAGACTCCAGGAGAGACCATGAAACTGGATCCTCTAGCTCTTTGGGTTTTAGCAAGGCACTAAAAAAAAAAAAAAAGGGGCTGTAGGCAATTAGAGATGACCCAAAAGTACTTGAAAAGCACATAGGCATTCTTTCAAATAAAAAGCATTATTTGCGTCACCTGCAGTGGTTCAGGGGCATTTCTCAGGAGCTTATCAGCCAGTAATGCCTATTTCAAACTTTACATCACCATCAGATACATCCGAGAAATGGATGGCTAAGGGTGGTAGTGTCATTGCTTTCACCCATTGCTTTGTTGCAAGATACATGTCACAGTAAGAAGTGTCAGTACCTCCTTATTAGTACATCTCTGTCTGATTCCTGACCTATACCATCCCTCATGATAAATTAATTTTGGGGGGTTTTTTGTTTGGTTGGGGTTTTTTTTACACTAAAGATAAGCAAAGAATACATAAATTCTTAGCTCTTGGTGGCTGCTGGGAGAAAGAGAGAAGAGAACAATAACCAACCACGTAAATCTACACTGGAATTGGCAGGCAGTTTTAGAGAGGGTGTTCTCTTATAGTACAAAGTCCTAATACAGTACTTGATTTCCTACAGGTGCTACCATAACATGACTCATAAGAGCAAGCAGGACAAAAGTTCAAAAGATACCGAATGAGTTGGTAATGGAAGGTATAAGTATCAGGTCACACCGGATTTTCTAACCTTCATTAGAAGTAACATAATATTCAGCAAATCTTGACCATATCACACAGTTGAACTGAACATTTTTGTAGATTTATAAATAAAGTAGAAGGATTTATAGGAACTCCGGAGAAAAGCATTAAAGCATGAATGCAATGGAGAAAAAAAAAGACAGTCAAAACCCATATAGTTTATTGGACTATTTATTTCTTAACCTAGGTTTTGTGAACTTGTGAAGTTATAATTATTGCAGAGTTTAAAGCAGTGATCTATTCTTTATATTTATTCCAGTGGAGCTTTTGTGTTATTTTCATTAAAATAAGTGAAATTGTGTGTGGATGTATTGTTTGTAAGTAACTATTGTTTTCACAGCACATAAATCAAGAGCCTACAAATTACTAGAAGTCACAGTTTCAATAAGATTACTTTAAAGACATTAATTTCAGTTTTTAATACTTCAGCCAGTCAACTGCTTTTAGAAACACTTTAAATTTCAACAGCCTGCACTGATCAAGAAAACAGTTTGGTATCATGGCCAATACTGGATGGACACGTACTTACTTATACAAGCCATTTCAAACATGAATGACAAAGATTAAGTGCTAGCAATAGCCAGGTTTTCCTTAAACTCCAAGAGTTTTACTACTGACTTTCCCAATGGCAAGCTAAGAGGAATACCAAATGAAAATTTTGCAAACCCTCTTCTGCATTCAGAAAACTACATTATTGCTTTTCAGATGTGAATCTGTCCAAAGTTCAAGGTGGTTTGATTCCCATCATTATTCATCCCTATCTTTCACGAGGCTGACCACAGGAGAAGGAAAGATTGGAAGACCTCTGTCAAAGAAATAAAGCAGATACTACACCTGGGGAACTATTTTGTCATTTCATGAATAATAGTGTCATGAAATGTTCCCTTCAGAATACATTTCCCTGCAGCATGGATGAGACTGGAGAGAAAAAATGGGCACCTTAAACATTCATTAGCAGAACCAGCTGCTATTTTGTCAAAGGCAGCAGAAACAATAGTAGTATGAATAATAACCCCCCAGCCCCTCTGCAACAGGAACACATACATATACACATGCAAAATTAATGTCCCCTTGAGTTTTATACCAAACCCACCCATTTGTATCTAGTGCAAGGAAACGGTTCAATTTTAAAGGAGATGAGGGGATTTCCTATGAGAGAATAATCTCCAGACAGGCATTCACAAAATCGCTACAAATCAGTTACTAGCTCTAAAAGACAGTTCACTTTCCTGCTTTAAAACCAACAGGGGAATGAGAAACCAAAAGAGAATGTTTAGAAATGACATCTAATTAGTCTAGAAATTATGGTTTCACCTGGTATTTCACCTCCAGATCTGCACACTCTGAGCCCACTTGTCCAAATATAGTTTATGACTGAGACTGGAAGTATATGCTCAGCAAAGACAAAATGCAGTGAGCAGTTTTAGAGGCCTGGGAGTGGAAAAGGACCAAGTCAGGAGTAAGCATGCAATAGCATTTTTGATATCTATTATTTCCTTATAAATGGAAAGTTGTGCTGCTTAGTTCTGTGTTCAATTGTGGGGGGTTTGTTTTGTTGTTTGGGGTTATTTAATTTCTTTCTCTTAAGATAAAAACCCCAAACAGCTTGTTAGAGAGACATCTTGTTGCCTGATATTTAAAGACCCAAAATGTGCTTTTAGATCAACAATATAACAGTACAGACTACCACAACTACCAGTTTCAAAAGCAAAGACTAAATCTGAATTTTAAGAGGTTGGAAATAAGATAATATGGAACCACTACTCTCCAGAGGAGCAGTTTTTGACAGAACAGCAGTGGTAGGAAGCAGAAGCTGCTGGAGGTGTCTTCAAAGTATAGTTGACGTACCTATCAGAGCCTTAAGCAGCTGATTCTATTCATCTGCCTTAGGCACAGCACCTGTAAGTGCCCAGGCACAGGTTCCAAATTCTGTTCCTGCCACTGGCTGTAATTATACAAATACATCACCCCATTATGGCTATTTAATGGTTTAAAATATGCGATATCCTGGGACTAATGCACTTATTTGCTCTAAGTACAGAACAGCACATTACAGTGTGTGTTATTGGTCTGTAACTCTGCTTGAATTTATTATTCAAAGCAGTTCTCCCAGGCTTAACAAAAAGTGTTCTAAAGGACGCACATCCTGAATTATCTCCTCTGCGTAGGACCAAACATCTGCTTCTGCTGTGATCAATCACACCAAAGACAACAAATGAAAATAGGTTGCAGCTGGTGTTCAATGTAACAAGCAACTACTTACCATAAGATGTGCATTACCACTGGGGAGGACGATTATCCCCATATTATGGATACGAAAACTAAACTCCATGCTCAACCCATTGTGTAGAAGGGCAACAATAGAAGCAAATCCACACAGTCCCAGAATCTACACAAGACCACAGTTATCCCTGTGCATGAGCTTGCATGCTCTACCATCATTAGCTGTGGGCAGCCAACACAAGCTTCTGACAAGTTCTGTACAGAATTTCCTTTGTGTACACGCTGCTAGTATGAAATTCATGAAACATTTATTTGTACTGATACTACTAGGTCATTTTATTTTTCTGCAAGGAAACAAAAGGTATCCCCTTAAATTACACCTTTCTACCAAGACTCCTTCTTCTGTCTGACAAGACTCTTAGGACAAGGCAAGAATGGTAAATCTTAGCTAAGGCCATACATACAGACTCACAGAAACTTGTTACTGAAGTATATCCCATAGAAAGTAACATTAAATAAAGTACAACAACAAATTCCTTTATACTTACAAGGATTTGCATGCATACAGTAATTCCTAAAAACTACTTTAGAAATTAACCACAAATTCTTTATGCATGAGCACCCCTTGAGGCGAGTACTCTACAAAGTAAAGGAATTCAAAATAGAAACACTTCAATGTCTTGAATACACACTAACACAATAGATCAAGCTAAACATAAAAGACTTGGACTATTACCCTTTAAATTACGTTAATTAAGCAATACTCACTCTAACCATTGTGCATTGTCATGGTCTGATACAATAAAAACTCAACCTTTTCCCCCAAGCCTATACTCATTCATACAAATGAAAGAAAGGATTTGTCACTGTAACACATTGGAAGTCAGTAATTTTTAGACCCTTGCAGTTACTATCCTTACATTAATTTTTTTTATTGCAACTTTTTTTTTTTTAAATATTATACAAACAGAAAACAACATAAACATAGACTGGATCTTCTATCACAACTAAGTAGCTCAATAAAAGCTACCTAGTGTTCCAGAAGCATTGCTACTCACAGCTGAAAACAGTTGGTAAGATTCTTGCTTGCATTTAAGATACTTCAGATGTTGTAGCCCTCCTACCCCAAATCTTTAAGAACAGCTTGTAAAGATAGTGAAACCAGTTTGACTACTAAGGAAATAACTGTTGTGGTCTGAGAAGTTCACACTGATAATTATACAGTTATCTGAGACTTTGAAACTAAGTATAAATTCTAGCATGTTCTCTCATCTATATTCTACTAAAAATTTAAAAAATGCCAAGAGCATCAATAACAGTGACTGGGACTGTTTTTCTTTCAGAACTGATTATCTTTTATTCAAATTTTGAAAAAAACTTCTGAAAAAATATTCAAGATTTGTCACTTCAAACTATCATATTCCAAAATTAGAAAGGGACAAGTAATCTTATAAAGCAGTATTTTAATCCTAGATCCTTTAAGAATGAACATGTTTTAAGATAAAAATCCTAAAGATGACACATCAATCATCACTTTTCAAGATATGACTTCAAATGACCCTTATTTTTTTTTTACCATATGTTATAAACTTCCTTTACTATTTCAAAAAAGGAATATTTTATAATTTCCAAAAAGAAAATGTGATAATCCTACTTGGCATTGCTAAAAAAAAAAAAAAAAAAAAAAAATCAGTATTTCAGAAGTCTGTACTACTGGATATATAAAAAGAGAAAGGGAAAATAAAAATATACCCAAGATTTTTTGTCCAACAGGGAAGCAAATTCAATGACTTAATAAAATCCCTTAACCACTAATTTCTGAAAACAATTTGAAAAGACAATGAGAAAAATTCAGCATTTTGTAAACTTTTGCATTTGCTCTACATTTTTCCCCACTCACTTTAGCTCTCCTCCTCCTCATTTCCTACAGTAATCTAGTTGCACAAGGGGATTAACATGTCTCAAATAAGAAGGTATTACTTTAAAAATGCATTCAAGCTCAAGGATGGGTCCAAACATTCAGTTCAGACACAAGGGAAACCTGAATTCACATGAAGGTATATTTTTCACACAAGGAGCTGTTAAATCTTAACAGTGTTAAGAACACTTAACAGTGTTCTTCCAGATCAAGTCTACCCATATGAACAGGAACTTTTTTTCAGAGGTGAGAAAACCAAGGGGATGGAGTTCAGAATCAATCTAAGTTATTTTCCTGAAAACACATAAGATGAAAGAAGCCTGTACTCCTCAACAACAACTGCAAAGCATAAGAATACTTACTTATCAGTTCTCAAACATCTGTCAGTTCCAATAAGCTCTCAGTTCATAGAGTTAAGTGGCACCAACAGCATCTTGCTGCACTTGGAAGACACCAGCATTCCATGCATAATGTTAACTACTTCATGGAGACTCTAAAACTATTTCACTGCATCTATAGAAAGCATGAGGAAAGAGTAAACCACTAGAGAGTACTGAGTCCATTTCACCATGGAAGGAAATCCCCAAAACAATTAATTTAAGCTTCAAATTTCACTGGTGTTAACAATCCTCAGGTTCTCACATTTCCTATGTAGCTTCCTATGTGGCAAAGGTCAGATGAGCCAGTTCCAGCTGACTTCATTTAACAAGGGTGGGGCCAAGATACCTTGGGAACAGGCTCATCTACTTGGCTTCAAAGTATTCAAGGTTGAGTGATTGCTTTTTACCACCAACAGAAATAAACCTGAGAAGGGGCTTAGTGGTTGAAGTTGACAAAATTATTTCGCCACAAAAAGGTGCACAAGAGTCATATTTCTGCTAGTCACACTGTAAAGAAAGTTTGCACTGAGCCTAAATTCTGAGTCTATGGCAAATCAAAGACCTTAAAGGCAAAATTATCATCACAGACTTTCCTTTGTTGGTAATAACAGATAAATAAGATACCAATTAGAATTACTTTTCTTTAAATTACTGTTATTTAGAATTGCTTTTCTGAGATTACTGCTCTGAGACTGGGAATATTTTTGGCATTCCTATACTGCAGAAGTAGAGACCTACTTAGAGAAAAATGACAGAAACAGCAAGAAACAATGTGAAGTTAGTAGGAAAAGTATTTCACTAAAGTTAGTAACAGACAAAATCTGAAAGATCAAATAGCTAGTCTATAGAAATAGGATAGTGATCTATTTACATAAATTCCTAAAGTTGAGCATGGGGTAGATTCAACCCAGGAAAACAGGTACAGGTGGCAGATTGCTGCAAATGTGGTGCATTCTACACTAATTGTGAAAAAAATACTGACTCCTGCCTCAATGTAGCACCCTGTTTAAGTGTTTGGCAACTCTGCTGCACGGAGATCAAACATACTAACATTCTCTTAGCTGCTGAAGCACCTGAAAAGACAGTGGTTTGAATGTCTTCATTAGAATAACATCAGCAAGAGGTAGAACCTTGGGGTGATCCATACCTCTGAAACATAAAATTCGCTTGCATTCTCTGCACCAGTAAGCCTTTGTTTGGATTTTCTTCCAAGAGAAAACTAATATTTGCATGAACTTGACAAGCACTCATACTGCTTCTGGACTATTTCAATATAATAGACAATAAGAATGTATGGCTAGGAAGAGGGAATTGAAGAAATTCTCTAGGTTCAGCTCTCTGAAAGTCTTCCTCTTTACCTTCTGCCCAGAACTCAAAGGATAATTTTGTTGTTAACTCTGTTACATTATCTAAGACTTTGACTCTGTACCTTGTCTAGCATGTACCTTCCAGAACAAAAAGAGCAAAAAGGGGAATATGACTGCATCTGACTCTTCCTCTGCCTTCTGTAGTGGCCCCAGATGGAAGTCATCATTTAAGCCACAGTGCTGGCCTCTGGTTTTTTATGGCCTCTGGGCACCTTTCAGTGTTAAAAAAGCTGTGGTGCTTATAACAAGCTGGCCGAATGTGTTCAGAAATGTGCTGTGAGATAGTAGATATTGTCTGGTTTGAAAAGGACAGGCCAGATTCTCAGATGACATGCTGATTGTAGAGACTGCATTCACTGGTGTTGAACTTTGGATGTTTTAATAAATTTTAAAACAAGATGAAGGTCTTAAGGAAAATGCAGTATTAATATTATCCAAGAAATCCAAGGAAAAGGAATTAATTCAGCAATAGAAAAATGCTACATACGCAGTTTTACATTTTTTTCTGAGAAGAATATCAAAGTAGTTAGAAATAGTATAAGGGTCTAATGCTGAACCACATTTGTAAATAATGAAAAAAGGCATCTGCAGTTTCATTCCCCTTAGTGACATGATTACTACTTGGAGAATTAATATAATTTTTTAAGTTTCTTGGCTTTTATCTTTAATGCAGTTAGCCAAAAAGTAGACAGCTCTGCAAGGAAAAAGTAGGTAGCTTTAATTTTGTCAAGAGAGACCAATTTTTCTTTTTCTTTTTTTCTTTTTTTTTCTAGTAAGCATTACATAAATCACAGACCAGTTCTGGTTTGATACACTTAATAGTTCTCACTGTGAAGTGTTCTACTCTAAATTTCTAAATGTATGAATTCAATTATTTTCTCATTCCTTTCTGAAATCAGCTTAAATTGCTGTTACTATTTTGTGTTAATTACTGTCAATGCTACTTTTCCTGATATGCAACCGTTGGCCCTACATCAGCATTCCCAATCAAATTCCCCTGCTGCGTGTTACCCTAATCTTAGTTCATCGGTGTTTAAAGGTGTCCACGTTCTCAGCAGTGTCTGTGCATTAATTTCCAAGTTAGTGAATGAACACAGCTCACAAATGCTATCAGGAACATTTCAAAATCTGACTCCATGACCTCTACCTATAGTATTTATTTAGGTTGCATATTAGTTGTACATATACAAACGTATAAACTTCTGGCTCCTGTTTCACCCATCATTTACATCAAGAACTTGGATAAAAGTTACGTTTTTTTTTTTATTTTGTGCATGCATTTCTGATGTCAGGCCATGGGAAGTTTGGCTGGCTTGTGTGCACTTGTCTCTTACACTGCAGATAAAATGTTTATTGCTCATCTAGATCTGGACGTTGAGATGATTAGAGTCTCCAAGTTCAGACACAGTTTAAAATTCTCTGTCCCAGTTCATTTTCATTTTCCTCAAATTAACTCTTCTTTTGCCTTCTCTTCAGATACAAGGACATGCATCTGTCATGTTTCTTTATTGCTAAACCATCTGGAATAAATTAAAACACCTTTCTTCAAGTCAGTAAGACTCTTACCTTTGGTTTGAGTGAGAAGTACAGACCCTAAAACCTGGAGGTAGGCAGTGTTTCTTCAGTGTAGCATAATCTCATTTCCCTTTTGAAGCTTTACAAGGAAGTAGTCCATAAAGGCATAAAACATAGTACCTGAGGCACAGGCTACTCTGAGCCTGCAGCATACTATAATTATGGAATTATCTATAAGAAGTATAACAGACGTAATGTGAAATCATAGGATCATTAAGGTTGGAAAACACCTCCAAGATCAAGTTCAACCTTAGAACAAACACCATCATGTCAACTATACCATAGCACTAAGTGCCACGTCCAGTCATTTCTTGAACACTTCCAGGGATGGTGACTCCATCACTTCCCTGGGCAACCCTTTCCAATGCTTAACCACCCTTTCAGTGCAGAAATTCTTCCTGATGTCCAACCTGAACCTCTCCTGGTGCAGCTGGACACCATTTCCTCTTGTCCTGTTGCAAGTTCTTGTGAGAAGTCAACCCCTACCTTGCTACAACCTCCCTTCAAGTATTTTGTAGAGAGTGATAGAACCTCCTTTCCTGCAGGCTAAACAACCCCATCTCCCTCAGCTTCCCCCCATAAGACTTGTGCTCCAGACCCTTCACCAGCTCTGCTGACCTTCTCTGAACATGCTCCAGCACCTCAATGTCTTTCTTGTAGTAAACAGCCGAGAACTGAACACAGGGCTCAAGACGCAGCCTCACCAGTGCTGAGTACAGGGGGTGAATCACTTCCCTGGTCTTGTTGTCCTCATTATTTGTGATACAAACCAGGATGCTTTGGCTTTCTCGGCTACCTGAGCACACTGCTGGCTCATGTTCAGCCAGCTGTCGACCAGCATTCACAGGTCCTTTTCTACTGGGCTGCTTTCCAACCACTCTGCCCCAAGCCTGGAGCTCTGCATGGGGTTACTGTGACCCAAGTGCTGGACCTGGCACTTTGCCTTGTTGAACCTCATACCACCGGCCTTGACCCATCAATTCAGCCTGTCCAGATGACAGCACAAATGATGTTCCAGTATGCTCTCCATATCCAATTGCCCAGAACGCCATGCAAGCTGCTAAAGGCCAGAAAAGTGTGACTTTCATTTTAAGACTGCATGGCAAAAGAAAAAAAAAAAGGGGGGGATGGAGAAGAGAAAGGGCCTTTGTATTAACTACAAATTTGCAATTCCTTCTGATGTCCATAAGATATTGTGAAAAAGGAAAATGCTGTAGTTGGTCTTCCAGTCCAGGCTGAAAGATGTTCCTCTCACTGAAGTACAGCAGGGCTCACAAAGTACATCAGAACAGCCCCAAAAAATTATTTATAAGTTAACTTTACATGTTAGCATTATTTACCTGTCTGGTCTCATGCTCAGTACTTAATCTATTTTGGGGGAAACACATAATGCAATTAATGATCGGTTAATGACTGACATCATAACTCTAAAAGTTTGAGCTGTTTACAGAGAAGCAAGATACAGAACAGCACATTCTCCCCAAAGATGACATAGAAACTACTTATTGCTTATCACATTTATAAGCTTTTTTTTCCCCCCACCTTAAAAGGATAACATCAGTTCATTTAGTATATATCAATATATATTACAGGAATATATCAACATTTTCCTCCCCAGTTTCTAAGAGGGAGTGCAATGTGTTTCATTATAGTGTTAGATCAGAGTACTGATTCTAACCAATGGTCCTTAATGCAAATTTACAGAGCAAACAGAAGCAAATCAGGCCTGTCTGCTTTGAATGAGATGCAGGAAGGAAACATATGTTAATGAGGAAAATAAACCAGTAGGAATCCTTTCAGGTAATTCTCATTATCCAAAAGCCTTTAAGTGGTTGAATCCTTGAATTAGTTAATGTAAACTCAGGTTGCATCATTGAATTGTAGTAGTGACATGGACTTGCATCATTCCAGAGCCTCAGTCACAGTTTACATTGGCACTGCCTCTACCTTCACAAGCGGTAAAGAGGAAAGTGTAGCTTTCTGCTTTGTTTTTGGCTTAGGGCAATGAATGTCACTGAAAGGAATTTTCTTCTTTTGGCTGTTACTCCTGGATGGCACTATTCCAGCACAAAGCAAAACAGTTTTGTGTGCCTTTGTGGGTGTGGATGAGTTATGCTAACACAGGCTACACACAGGGAAGCTATAGGTAAATGTTTTCTTGCTGCGTTCACAGTGTGGAGCAGAAAGAGAGCTTTCGTAATACAAGAATTATCTTATGAGGGTCCTCAAAATACTTTTTTTTTTATCATTTTGTCTTTCAAATGATCAAATCTTTCTTGGCTGCTGGGCCTCCACAGATACACAAGCACAAACATCCACCTTAAATTCAGCCAGCTATACAGAGCAGTTCTGCCCATCTCAAAAAGAGCTTTCTGAAAATCTGAGAGACACTGGAAGGGAAGACATGTTATACTAATGAGAAATCACTAGCTTGCTTTTGTTATTTCTATGTTTGTTTTGTTGAAAGAAGTAATGTCTTTTTTCATCCTAATTTCAAGAACAGCTTTTGCATATGCAAGCCTTTCTCTATATGTAACACAGGGCTCAGGAAGACATAACATTTTGCATCCTTCGCTCCAGATACAGTAAAATATACAGCCAGATAGGGGCTTTCACAGTCCAGTCAGACTGAGGACAGCTTGAACTCCTTCAGTAGCTCTAATTTGAAGAATCTGGTGGCAAACTAGCAATAACTTCAACTCCTGAGACCCTGAAGGCAGTATGGAAGCACCTAAACCTCAGTGCATTTGATTATTGGAAGGGGGAGAGAAAGAAAAAGAGAAAAGAAAATAAAAAGGCCAGTTCCGGGTTCTTTCTGCACCAGAATTTGGGGGTGATTAGTGCCTTGGTTCATTCATCTACCCTAGTTCTCTAAAGATATCCACTTGCCTGGTCATTTTGCCTTCTCTCTAGGCATGCAAAAGTTTCCTTGCCTCTAACAAAAATAGTCCTAAAATCACAGAGGCGAAAAGCCATAGCTTACAATCTTTCCCGTAATTTCCTACTTGAGCTCCTTTTATTTCTTATGAGTCATCATCACTTATTACTTCAGTTGCCCTACAGCTCCTGGAACTCATGCAAAAAATTTCCCAAAGTTACACTTAGGTCATTTGTTGATATCATAGAGACTTTAACAACCACTTCAAGCTGCAATTTGCTTGATCCAGTGTGCACATCAAAATAAAAAACAGCTACTGCTGGACTTACAAAAAATTAAGTTGTTTAAATTAAAAAGCAATGTGTTCAATTAGGACATTTCACCAAATAGGTAGCATTTAGTAACAACCTGACTGCAAAAGAAAAGCAAGACAAAATGGCTCATGGCATTAGCATGGCTTTCATTTTATTCATATCATCGGGGGGACAACTGAGCACCCACACTGTGCAATAATTTAAATGCCTGGCACCACTTATCCCATTTTGAGACACCAAAATAGAATCCCCATATAATTTATGTGGAACACAGTCACTCTCAAAACTTGACAGCCCGTGGCTGAGTACTGAGTGTCTTGAGAGCAGGTAGCACTGAACTCAGCTGAGAAGGGAAGAGGGTGAGCCTCATTAGATAATCACATAACACATCTGGCCACAACAAGGATCCTTCCCCTGGGCTCCTTCAAGAAAGGAAACTCAAGTTTTAGCCTGAAGCAACTGTTTATAGAGACAGGCTGGGAAACAGTTCTTTTTAACCCAGAATCCATTTTAACAACTTTAGAGCTAAAGAAATGGTTGACTGTTCTTTTGAATCACATACCATGAGGAAAACCTTTATTCATATTAAAATAGAAACCTTGAACACTTTGTTCATATTAAAATAGAAAGTATGTAAAAAATGAGAAAGTATAATGTCTCCTTTTAATGGAGAAAGAGAGTGAGGGAATGTATGAGGTTGAGGATATAAAAGGGCAAGGTAACTTCCAAAAATTCATTGCATTGCTACAAAAATACTTTCTATAGGGTATTCCTGTCAAGGCAGACTGTTTTGAAACCACCACATGCTAGACATGCAGAGCTATAAAGCATGTAAGTCACCTTTTAGCATGTTTCTGCAGACTTTTAACTTTCTGAGCCAACTGTGCTGAAATCAGAGTTTGAGACCCAAACTCTGGCTCAGGATATGATGTGCACCACAGAATGGAATTGGAATGGTATGCCCAGAGAGGCGGTGGATTCAGTATCCCTGGAGGTTTTTAAGATGAGGTTGGATGTGGCACTGAGTGTCATGATCTAGTAATCACAGTGGGGTTGGATCAAGGGTTGGACTTGATCTCGGAGGTCTCTTCCAACCCAGTTAATTCTATGATCCTATGAATTTAGGCTCTGTAAGATACTTTGTTTAGAAAATACAGGCTCTGTGGCCACCTGACTTTTGAAGTCTCTAAGGAACCATCTCAACCTCTATGTTGGGTTTAATTTATTTGTTTCAGAACAGACAGCCCTAGGCAGCCCCAAACATGCAACTATCAGAGCTCTGTTTGAAGCTGCCATTTTTAATAATCAGTTGCAAGAACAAACTGACTTCTGTTGTAGGGGTGTTTAGGAGACGCATTTCCAAGGTGTTTCTTTGCTGTTGTGACAGGAGCTTTTAAAAGGGAACTCAGGGGTTCCTGAGGTAATCATGTGAATCGGCACAGCTGGACCTCAGAGCACGGGTAACTACATCAGGCATTATAGAACATGTAATAAAATTAAGAGGGAAGACAATGCTGCTCCTTGTATAAGTAGACAGAAATCTACTTTTTTTTTTCCCCCAAATCACACAGGACTCTCTATCTTGAGAAAATGTGGTATGATTTCTACTAAGTAAGACAGACAGAATGCTTCATATGTTGCTATTTCCTTCCTCTTACCAAACAAATTAGCCACGGTTTCTGAAAATTCATTAATGTTCCTTGCAATGGAGAGTATGATATGGTCCTTAGTAATTTTTAAATGGGGAAAACCAGAACTATGGAGTCACTGTCCGACAAAGGATGATTCAGAGGGATTGTTTTAAATCTTTTTAATCTATTTTTTAAAATCCTTTGAGTTTAGTGCAAAGAAGAAATATTACAAGGGTGGAGGGAGAAAAAGGACTTCAGAACCTCCCTAGAATGAAATATAGTTTCTGGGATCTTGCTTAAAAAAACTGCTGTATTAAAGGATGGAATGGTATTTAAGTAAATAAATCCTATAACACATTTCCTTATTACACTGATGGAATTCATTCAGATGGAAAACTTTAGTTATCAAGGCATTTTTATTATTGATAGTAGTTGAAATATATTTTTAAAATTAAGTAAAACTTGAAAAACTGTAAACACTGAATTCGAATTGAAGTGACAGTAACATAAAAGTTACCTATGCAGGTTTAGTATTGTGAATAACTACAGACAAATAAATGAGAATGTAAGTCACTGGGTTCTTGCACTAATTAAAACCTAATACAGCTTAGAAACAAATCTTTGAAACTCAATCCCAACTTGACTGTTTTGTTTTACAGAGGCAATGATAAAATACTTCTGTTGTTTGAGCTGCTTCCTATTCTGCTACTGATGCAGTCTGATCCCTAAATTTTCAGATTAGGAGCAGCCTAACTTCTCACACACAAAAATGCTGTGAAAAAAGTATAAAGTTGTAAAACCTGAAAATTCCAGGAGACAGAAATAACAGTCCCTACTAGCAAAAATTTGTTTCTCAATGAGAAAGAACTCATGTCCTTAAAGGGTGCTGCAAGGAAGTACTTTTTCAAGGAGGTAAAGCCTTTCAAATTGCCAAGTGACATACTCACTCTCATGGCTAGCAACATTGTCTGGAACAAAACAAAAAAGCCAGACTCAGAGCACTAACAGCATTGTTGCTTCCTTTTCCTGTAAGTGTTAAGGAGGAACTAAAATATACTCATTCACCAAAAAAAGGAATAGAAATATACACCACACGGGAATTTAACACACTGCCGGACAATTCCAAACCCTTAAAAGTTTCAGAAATTAGTCAGTTTTCTACATAAATGGAAGCTTTATTTTTTTTGTTCAGGATGATTCATTTCAGAGCTGGAATACATACAGGGTTACTTATAATATACTATTATAGATTTTAAGGAAAGGGCTCAAGAAGAAACAGGATTACTGTAAAACCTTCATTTCTCCTGTCCTTACTTATTCTCCAGGAGCTCTTAAAACTATAAATACTACTAAAATGGTTCAGTTGCGCCCCTTTACTAAATAAATCAAATGTTTGCATAGCACAGTAAGCATTCATACCTGTTCAATATCTAAGACCAGATTCTAAGATCCTGCATTTCAACAAAAGCCGAATAATACAGCCTCAATTGTATAAAAATATGCCAATACTTATACCAGTATTTAAATGTCTCCCAATCATCAAGAACTTAGGGTCAAAGTGACTGCACATTTACTTATGGCAGAGTTAAAGTGAAGATGGTATAGACAGATACTCAGTGACTTCTTTATGATGCATCTTCACTCACAAGCACTACAGACTTGTACAGTGTACATTTTTAGGAGGATTAACCTACTTTTGACTTCTTTGTTACAATTCAAAAAACTAAATTAATGAGCCCAGCTCCCCTCCCCCACCTTACTTGAAAGAAACAGGCACTTAACTGTCAAAATTAAGCTTGAAATTACTCCCTACACTGCCACCACCAATTATATTCTAATGAAATTACCTTTTGTATTAGCACATCAATACTGGCATACAAAGCATTTCTACCCACAGGTCACCAGTTCCAATCTCTACAAGTCTGAAAGAAAAAGCTGCTGTATGTAAAACTGGTGGTCAGTGTTCAGTTTCAAGTGAGAGGTGGCTGCTATGACAATGCTGCCAAGACATTTTGCATAACCTTAGAAAAGAGTCCAAGGATTGTATAAATACTGACACCAAGTTCTCCGCATTCTTGAGTAAGTGGTCCCCAAAGGTCAGGGAGAAGTATAACTTCTGGAACAGTCTCAAGAAAACACAACTGCAGCTGTCTGTTATATCTGCTCTGTGAATGACCAGAGGCTGAATTTCAGCATCCAAGTGTGTCAGCAGCATTAAAAATTATACTGCAGCAAAACAAAAAGAGGCCCTTTGTAAGCAGCTTCATGAAGAGCACTAAAGACTGAACACAGATCTTAAACTGTCTTGATCTTTGTCTTGTTAACTTAGGAAGAATATGCAATGATGCCTCAAGTTCCCATTCCCTTTTTCTTAGTACATAGATACATGAGCTTGGTCCTGCTGTCATTCTGATGCCAGCTACAGAATTTAAAACAAAAAAAAACAAAAAACCCAACCCCCCCCCCAAAAAAAAAAAAACAACAAAGGAAGGGAAGAAAGGAAAGGAAAGTTTGCAGTTAATTCCATCCTTGTATACAAACTTGTACTTCTCTTCCTGCTTAAATTTGGAAGGAAGTCCTTTTATACACAGCATATTTCCTTACAGCATTCCCAAAGAAGGGATAATGAGACAATTTATTGGAAAAGGATCAGTTATGTTTTCCAGGTCTTACTATGCTTAAGGTGACACTGGAGCAGAGTCCTTGAAAGAAGCAAAGACTTTAGCAATGGAAATTACTTGTAATGTTGCAGTTGGATTGGGTTTGGTGGTGCAGGCTGCAAAGTTCCTTCACTCACCTCTGTAATACAGAGACAGACATGCTTTGTTTTACTGGATGACCAGGAGAGATTGGCAACACTCTCTTCACTGTAAATCACACCGACATATTAATCTTTAACAAGAACAGTCCAGCAAAGAGCTAGAACTATGTTCACCACATGTTCCCAATTTTCTTGTTTCCTCTAGATGTCAATCCTGCAAACACATCAGTGATTTCCTGCATCTAAGTGTCCCAGTCTAAGCTTATGCACACAGTTGGAATATATCACAGAAAATTGTTTTATAAGACTAGCTTGGAACACCCACTAATGGCTTCCTATAAATAACCTAACAGAAAGGACACAATAGGGGCTTCTAACTCCTGCTTCTGAAAGCAACCTGAGGCCCCAAAATTTAAGTCAAGTCTTGAAAAGTAACCAGAGGCATCTTTCAAAATCTAAGTCAAGATCTTCATGAAGCCACACTGCCAGAGACTGATTAATTATTTAAAACATGAATTTACATAGACTACAATCTTTATTAGGGATGCTATCCAACATATGTGGTAAAAGAAATCATAAGATTTCCACAGCTGTCAGATATTTTAAGATATTCAGA
Source organism: Myiozetetes cayanensis (assembly GCF_022539395.1). Lineage (NCBI taxonomy): Eukaryota > Metazoa > Chordata > Aves > Passeriformes > Tyrannidae > Myiozetetes > Myiozetetes cayanensis. The sequence goes on from NW_026087742.1 coordinate 17,913,312, forward strand.
GTCTCCAAAATACTACATATATATTATTTCTATACATTTAAAAAATGAGCTACGCTTACTTTCAGTGCATTACTGTTGCTACTTTCCAATCATTCAAGATCATAAGTCACCTCCAGAGAGACTTATATTTCCAAATGCAATAAAATTAAGAGTTTTTAAACATTTGCCTGCTAAGTTGCATATAGCTATCCTGAAAATAATGCATCCATGATAAAATACTTTCTGCAGGTAAGAGTTTGACCCAAATAGTTGGTGGCTCAATTCTTGGAGAAAATCATGCACATGTTCATTTCAAAAGCATGTAAATAAACTACAGAAATAAAAATACAAACAGGAAAACATGCTAGGGCATTGAAAGTATGCTTTGAACCTCTGGTAGAGTGAAAAAATATGTTCCTATTCAGCTGCTACCATTTCCTGCTTCTGAAAAGAATTCCATCCACTAATGGTCTGTGTAATGTGGATTACAGATCCTGGGAGGCTTATTTGAAAGTAGACTGGCCAGAAGGCAGTCAAAAACTTATACCTGAGGTGCTTACCAAACATATAAATTTTAGTGGTAAATGTCAAAAAAGGGGGAAAGAGAGAATGGACTATCAATCCCAGTCCTGCTGCTGGTTGATGCAGACTCTTATTCAGTTTAACAGAGGGTATGAGGTCAGGTGTAGAGACAGTCTGTTACTAAAACAAACAGTAATAACATAGAAGATTAACTATTATGAATAGCTTCCCAAAGGAATATAATCTGATAAATTAATATATTTATGAATAGCCATGTAAAATGTATTCTTTAATAAACGATATACCTCCTTTTAACTGAACCATGTTCATAGTTTATGCTGCACTTGACAGACTTCTTGCAAACGCATTACTCACCTGACAGAAAAAGTGCTTTGGAAGAGTTTATAGATGATAATGATCTATATCTTCATGTCACTTGCCCTCAGTACTTCCACCTACACTTGGAGATTTGGTATGTTAGCCTTTAAATTAAATGTAACTTAAAAATCAAAAAACAACCCAAGATAAAAGTAATGACTACTCTGTTTCTTCCCATGAATTTAGTTCTGTTTCACAGTTTTTGAATAGCTGTCCTAGCAGTTTTTTATGGTTTACTGCAAAAACATCCAACCAAAACCAAACCAAATCAAAACACTTTTAGCTATAGACAGTAACTAGAAGCTTAAGATAGGACAAATATCTTTTAGAGGACTTAGAGAGAATAAAGATCCAAATTCTGTCCCAAGATGGAAATACAGAAAATTATATATATCTCTAACACAGACTATCAACCAATGCATTTTTATTCCTGCAGTGCACAGATACTACCATTAGCAAAAGTGCTGGTACTTTGTTAGTAATCAGATTAAGAGGCTTCTTTGAAAACTTTGATTAAACCTCATAAAGATGTGACTGGTCTCTCTAGACTAGTCTCTCTAGACTGAGAGAGCACTACAGGAGCAGACATTACAGAAGCTACTTTTGCTCTGGAATTCCTAGTGCCGAACTCTTCTGTTCTTTTTACCTTGAAAACTGCATAGTTTTGGTCTATTTCTCTTGAGCCATTTCCGTGTGCATCATCGGTGAATGGCTTGCAATTCCCTACTGCAAAATTTCTTTCACACTGACGATGATGATGTCAGGTAAGCAAAGACTATCAGCTCCTCAGGAAGACAAGTCCTTGAAGGCCAGAAGTCCTGAATGAACACCTAATCCAGGCAGACTGTCTCTCAGCCTCAGCAGAACACATCAAAGAGTTGTTTGCTGAGCAGTGCCAAACTTTTCAACAAGCTGCTAAGAGTTAAGAGTTTACAAAGAAAAACAGTTTCAGGTTTTATTCCTAAATGCTTGCAGAGATGCTTCAACTGCTGAAGTTAAAAAGAGAAAGAGCTACCTAGTGAAACTTTCTACTAGGTAGAAAGTTCTACCTAGTGGATTCAGAAATTTAAACAGGACATTTTTGTGTGCAAAAAGTTAATGCACAATGAAATGTCCACACAATATAAAAGCCCTGGCATGTGGGGTGAAGAGGAAATAATGACTCTACTTATCAAATTATAAATAAGCTGTTTAAAATGAAAAATCTGCCACAGATGGACTCTCTTAATCTGTATTTTGAACAATAGCCAAATTCAGACTTGATACTGAAACAGGATCAGAGTTGTTTCAGATCTGCCAGGACCAAGCCCTCAGACTGTCATTACTAGATTTTGGGTTAGATGATAATTTTTTTTTTTTTTTAAATGAGCTTTCTGATCTCTTCATCTGACTTAAAATCAGATCCATATGTTATGGATGCCAAAAGCATGCTGAATTTTAAGAAACTAAAACTTGCCTAGAATTTTCTGATTCTGTCCTACTATCCTCTTAAAGGAAAAGGTGCTTACAATTTTAACACCCTTACTTCTTGTTCCAGTATTCCACAGCTTGAAGCAGGTTGTGCTTAATAACAGGAAAGCAAAAGACAACTTCTGTATAAGGTTTGCCAGTTACGTTACATATGCTGCATTTTATTATAGAGTACTTTTAATAAAAATTTAAATCTCTAAGAAGTTTCAGCAGCTGTACTTTTGAGCACTTAGTCCAACTGTCATTGCTCAAACAAAACAGTCTTTCATATTTCCTTTTTGTGAGCAGAACAATTGCAGGACTGGAATAAAAACTGGCAAAGGGAAATGATTAGTGGTGGATGTTCCTGCTACTGTTGCTTAGGGGTTGTCCCCGTCACATCTGAATAAGCCTTCTAAAACTTGATGATTGCTTTTTTGTAGCAAAGGAAGTGATCGAATTAACCACAGACCATTTGTTTCTCCTGTTGTTAACTCATTTCATGTCTTACTGATGTCTAAACATATTGTAGAGTGGACTTTTTTTCCCACTTATTAGAGATTATTGTCTGCATGTCTAATTAGGTATTCTACCATTACAATAATCAATGCAAAGATGTTATTTTTCTTCTGAAATTATCTCTTATTTCAATATGGAGCTTGAAATATCTCGGCAAAACAGGTAATTCAGCACTTCTATCAGGCCCCTCAGAGGAACTAAGGCAGACAACCAAAAAAGAAAAGCACCAAAATAAATGGTTCACATTAGAAAAGAATAAGCTGAAAGAGTCAGTGCTTTAAAGAGGACATTAAAAATCAATAGTGAATTATGTTCTGAAAAGTAAAACTGTAATGCAACAACAGAGGCCTTGTCAACAGCACAACTGCCTGTGAAACAAAAGGGAAGGAACCTAATTTAAATAAACCACAGGACTATCCTTCTGCAAAGCAGCTTGTGTAAGATTCTCACTGCATTTAAGAAACATTGTGACCTTTGATTTTCTTCAGTCCAGTTCCTGTTTATGTAGCTTATGACCTGGTTACTTATCAGTTCAGAGAAAAAGAGAAGTCCCTTTATAATTCTTTACTGTCTACTCAGATTTTGCGCTCAAGCACAGAGGAACAGAGTACTTTTCTGACTGTTTGCCCTCTTTTCAGAATAGATGGGTTGAATGAGGACAGTAAGAGACAGCTTAGTTTCACTTCTGCTGCCTGTTCAGATTAAGAGAGACAATGCAGAGGTTGAGAACAGCAGCAAAGGTTATAGGTGAAATAAAAGGCAAATTACTACTAACAGGCTGCAGGAAGGAAGCTAGAGGAATTCTGACTCACAGGTGTGTCTGAGTCAGTGTTTCTTGTGACGATGGCTGGGAGAGGTGGCAAAACTATGCGTTTCCCTTTGCTTGGGATACGATTTCAAAACACAACCAGTTGTGAACAGACATCAGCATTATGACATCTCTCCTCCAGCTGCAGTGGGAAGACTTGCAAGCACCAGGACTGCATTCCAAATCCTTTACATATGTGTAGGATAAAAGAAGAAACAACCTCCTTCCTTGAAGTCCTATAGTTATAATTTAAAACTCAGTGAAAGGAAAGTGTTAATATTATTTATGAACAACAACCCACGGTTATACTTTCTAACTACATAAAGATGCATCCTCATTTCACTGCTTTTGCGTCCCAAATGACTTCCCAATTACTACCTCACACCCAACATTGCTCTTAAATACTATATTTCAAACACAAGAGCATGTGTGCTTCTTTCACAGAGGTAGTTACCACATACATTGCAGTGTCAGTTCTCTCTGAAGGGAACCACCAATAAATTTGGGAACCTTGTTGAACTGAGTCATTTCCACTTTTGGTATACACTGCATATAGCACACTTAGTATGCAAATAGTTAGTATTTTCCAGCTGTAGTTGACAGTAGATTTTTAAATATTATCATGTGGGATTCTTGCAGTCTTTTTGTAGAGGACAGGACTGCAGGAACTACAACCTTCCTCTCAGAAGCTGGAGACTAACAAAAGGGTTCTCCTACAACAGTAAAAGCCAAGCAATTACAACCCTTACACCCCATTTCCTACACACAGAGTTAAATTGTTTGCATTACAACAGAAATGCGCTGCATTTTATCAGTAGGATTTTTCTGAAAAAATAAGGAACACTTTTTTTTGTTAATAATGACCTCCACTTAGTTCAAAATTGATCCAAAACTATTATACATACAAATATTCAAAATGTTTTGCAGCTTCATCTAAAATCTAACATGAGGGAAGAAAAGTTTTAGACCATTTATTACAAAGGATTTCTGCCATCAAAGGGGCACGAGCCCATCTTGAACAACAGATTCTTTCAGGTCATTTGGGAACTACCTTTGATTGATAGGTAGACAAGGATACTCTCAATACTTAGTGACTATCAAGCAGAATAACTTTGCCCTTCTCATTTTCCTCTGTATGATAACATATGAGACAGCTTAAATATTGTCATGTGTCTCAAGGCAGTGAACTGCCTCTTAAAAGCTACTGGAGGGAAAACCTTTCTAAAAAATTATGAATTATTTGCTGCATGCTCATTCTTCTTTTAAAGGAGAGTCACCTGAACATACAGGAAATACATCTGGAGCAAATGAAAATATCTGGACCTAGGCCTGATGCCAAAGCAAAGCATCTCAACTTGGACCGACAATCTGAGAACAAAGCAGGAGCAGAGATGTCCACTAACACTAATATTATGTGCTCACTCAGTAGGAAATAGCACTTCATTCTTAAAAGTAATGCTACTTTCACACTGAAGAATGATAGTTAACCAAAAACACTCAAACCCACTTTTGACCTGCTCTATGCCATATAGTCTGTCCAAAAAAAGATTTAGAGCCACACGAACCACCTGATTACATACAGCGAGACATTTAACAGGGATACGACAAAAATAATGCTGAATCTACTGCGGAAAAGAACTCAATGGACAAGAAAGTAGCAAGCACAGATGAGCTGAGCTTTACCAGTAACTATTAGTGATTTATGACAAAACAGCTGCACTGGGACATTTAAACCACTTCCCCAGCCCCCTCTCCCCCCCATTGCTAGCTGTCTGTTACTAGTTGGAAAGACTCTTGGTTCTACTTGCCTGCTTGGCATTTAGCACCATTCTCCACCCACACAGCCTACTCAAAATGGCACCCACACTGGAAATTTTGTGCTTTTCGACTTCTATTTTCCATCTGTATCAAATTCCACAACATTCCAGCTGCTATTCTAGAAGCCAGCTATATTTGTTGTCTTCATGCCTGACCTGCTGTTCAAGCTCATTCTCCCCTCTCTTCTTTAGCCCTCCTGTTAAGCAAGTTGGGCAGTTTAAACACTAACATACCCCATGGAAGTTAAAAGTTAAACAGATTGCATCCAATATGCAATACTTAAAAGAGCAATAAACAGAGCAAAAACAACCAAAAAAGTGAACGCTGGCAAGTTCCTGCATTCAACTTTTACCAAAGTTGAGATTTCACGAGGTTAGCGTCCCAAAGCTTTCAAGAAATTTTACAGCTCTGGAACGTGCACTGTGAAATTCCTCTAACTTGGGAATGCAGTTTATCCTTATCTATAGGTGTCATAAAAAAAAAAAAAGGATGATTGGAATCAAAGATAGTAGTTCAGCCTAGTATGCAAATTTCAAGAAAAAGTAGCTCTCTCAAGACAACCTTCTGTTCTATCTATTCCTGCATAAACTGGCAGAGACAACGCTGGTAAACAACAAAACTGAGCACCTCTCTCATTCCCCACTGTGTGCCTGTATATGGTGCAGGTTACTGCCAGGGATTATGTGTCCCATGAACGCCTTCCCGGGGCATCCAGTTGAAAGCACACCCAATTTTTCAGTAGTTTTCCCTCCTCACAGAAGTCAGCCCACACACCTGCCTTTGTTACAGAGCAGCAGTGTTGAGGATAGTGCCTTAGGAAACTCTTGCCAGCCCAGGAGGAAGTGAGAAAGGGCTCTCCTGGAAGCAAATTTCACCACAGCTAAATGAATAGAATGTGCTCATGTGTTTCATAAGCGCAAGAACAGACACACAGCAAACTAGCAATGTGATTCTAAGTGTCTGGGGTTTATTCGGTTTTTTTATCAGCTGTGGTTGGTTCAAAGATCCATCACCCATAAAATAAATGGATTAATTTTGAAATGAGCAAAGAAGTTTTGTTCCAGGAAATACTGAACTCATGCTGGTTGAGGACAGCGGAGTTTTAGAGGAAGAGTTCCCTGGAGCAGTTCTCAGTGGACAAGCTGTATGGGCCTTAGAGGGGTGGACACTGCAGAACTGCAGATACAGACATGAGAGCCATTTTCTGTTCCTGTTTTTAAACAAGTCATAAGGTTACAGCTAAACTGACCAGTGAAAGCAGCAAGTAAAAAGACACAAGACAAGCACCCCACCTCAGGCAACCTATTTACAAGCTCTTTTAAACTCATGCAGTTGGGAAATGGAGACAGATTTGTTTGAAAATAGCTTAGAAATAGCACGACTATACAATCCTTCTCTCTTAATAACCACATGTGCTAGTATGGTTACATAATATGAATTTCAATAGTCCTTGCCTTCAACATGAAGGAAATTCATTTCTAATTTTATTTTCTGGACTCCAACAGACACTTTGCTGTGACAGTTTGCATTCATGCTTATAGCATTTCTTTCTGATGCCTAAAGTGCCTGGTAAACAGGCTCATAGTCCAGAAAGCAAGTGGTACATCCAGTCTCACACAATAACAAGCAACTGTCTCACCACAGTCCACAATGGACATGCTCTATTATTCATTCCAGCAGACTTCTGCGGATCCAGATGCTTCCGTACGATGCAACACCTCAGCTTTGCACATTCAATTGTAAGACAATATCACCCAGAAGGGTAAAAAGGCCTTTTAGTCCCTCTGAAGATAAAGCATTGACACTGCCACTAGGAAATAATGAATAGAAATATATGCCCACTGAAGAGACCTACATATTTTCAAAAGTTTGACTACACAAAAAAAGAAAGCACTAAGTGTTGGGCATTGAGATGGTTCCCAGGATGTTACAGTAAATATCTTTTGCATATTAGATTTTTCATCTGAGTTATCCTGAACAGCCAGTTGTCTAACACCAAAGTGATCTGAAACAATCAGAGACAGCAGCTTTGCACAGTCAAGTTCTCACACTGTGTCTGACTACCACTGACCACTAGTAGCATGCATCATAACAGCTGCAAGGCCACAGCAGGGCTTCACCCAAGAAAGGTGCTCCAGATAAATGCTCTGTAGAAAAGTGAGCTCAGTTCTCCTGCTTATTCTTCTGTTTCGTTAGACATACTGCTATGGAATCCAAAGCCCCGTGAAGACACAGAGACAAGCCCATCCACAGAAATGCCTTTAGTCATAGTTGAGTCTCTTGCTTCCTATCCAACAATATCAATACACTACCTCCTATTCAGCGGGTGTATAATTTCATAATCTAGTTCAGGGAACCAAAAGCTCAGCACTTACTGCCTATGACTGATGTGGGAGATTAAGGGTATAGGCAGGAAGACAATACACAGAGTAGAAGTAAAATCTAAGCCAGAACATTTCTCCAGGAAAAATCAGTATGAATCTGGCAGGGACCATTTCAACTCTCCGTTTTTTTGGGGGTGACATTATTTTTGTCACCTTTGAGAAACAAGGAATATCAAACACTCAATATGGTACATAGCTTCCTTTTCTATCTTATTTGTCCTTCCAAGCTTTCCAGTTACAAATACGCAAGGGTAAGGGAAGAGAGCTCATGAATCTGCGTGGGCAGTAGGAGCAAAGATTACAACTGAACTACTGTATTTGCTTTTCTGTGATACACACAATGTCACTATCACACTGTAAGCAAAGGCCTCTGGGGAGCCGAGAAGAAAAGGGCATAGAAGAAAAAAAGAACAAACAGTGACAGAAACAAAGGGCAGACCTTCCTTCTATACCTTTTCCAATACTTCAAAGTGGATTTAGATTTTTACTGAAGTTCTCTTCTAAACAGTTTAATTATTTATTGTTGAGTCTTACTACTTTAAAAAAACCACTTTGATGGGCAATTATTTCCCCCTTGTCCCTTGTATTGTCATGAAAAATAGGTTTCATTAAAAGTACGAACAAGACAAACTAAGAATGCTGGTGGTAATTTGACAGAGACTCAAGATCTTAGTAAACTGTGCAATTCAAAAGCATATGAGAAAATTAGATGCATTTTAAACAAGGTATTTCCCGATCTGTGTAAAAATTAGGCATGATCCTATAATCACTGAAGTTATTATGGAGAAGACTTCACTGGGCTTCTCAGAAAGGGTAAATAGAGGAATACACCCCCCTAAGGATACAACAAAACTTCCTCACCTTAAAAACAAGATGCAAAGATCTGCATAGCAATGATTTCCATTCTTACATGATTATGAAAAAGACTTACTAATCTTTTTGTGAGTAAAAGTTTTGATTTCAAAAAGTGTCAGAGATCTGATTTTAGGTCTGATAAGTATGAGGGGTTTAATTTCATTTTAATGGTGACCAGAGACTCGAGTTCTCATGTCAGTATAATGTAGAGCAAGCACAGAATGTAGGGCACTACCACTACAAGTTTTTATAAGTACATGGTTTTCCTGTCACGGTTTAAGTAATTTTCTCTTTACTGTAAGTTATCACACTACTAGTCATTGTTGTTCCTAGCCTTTTTTCCAATTAATTTCTTTCATTTTTCTCCCTCATTCACCCTTTGGCAATAACTATGACTGTCATGGCTCTTTGAAAAGACCATTTCTTTCCGTCACACCAGCTGCACATGGAGAAGGTGAAATAGACTCATTTGGCCGTATGGATAAATTTTAAGTCAAAAAGAGTAAAAATTCAAAGAAATTGAACTAGTTTTATTTTTAGGCAGTCCTCGGTGTCCATTTTAAAAACCTCCTTTGAGAACTACAACCAAGCAGTGGAGATTTACAGCTGCATTTAAGCAAGCTCATTTGAGCTCATCTGCGGAAAAACTGTGAAACCAAACATATCCACTTTACACAGGATAAAGTTGTGCCTGTACAAACAAGACGTTTGATGTTGCCTAAATTTGTTTTTCTATACCTCACACACACATATACATATGTGGACAGAGAGACCCAAACAACTGAGAATTTCCTGTAGTCACACACATTTTGCAAACGTGTATTTTTACATTTATGCTGCTAACCACCCTTGAAAATGTAGCCTTACTTTAACAACACGCTTGGATACAGATGAAGCTTAAGCATACATAAGTACCTGAAAAATGAGACAGTGAATACAACACTAAACAGAAAAAGTGATTAAGCACCACCAAAGACATAAATCCACAAAACCAAGTAAATTTGACCATTTACAAGACAATCTAGGGAGCCACATTTTACGTTTTGGTTTAAATCAAGACAGTCCCACTAATGTTAATTTACTCTAATTTTATATATCTCCTAAAAAAGACTCAATATCTTTTAAAAATATCATAGTAACATTAAATTATAAGACTACCATTAAAAAAAAAGCTTTGAGAATATGTAAAATTAGGTATCTCAGACTATGCCTTAGTGCTTAAATGCTTCATGCAATACAGTGAAACATTAGTCATAATTAGTACCAATGGTTTTCATGCTGATCCTATAACATTATCATTCTGAAAAATAACATCAGCTGAGTGAAAACTAAATGGTACTTGTACTCCTGTGAGCTTGTAGTAACTTCACCTAATAGGATACTCCTCATTTGTTTGGACTAATCTGACATAATTATTTCAAAGATTTCATTAAAATTCCACTAAAATACAAAAAAATTGTACAAGCAAGAGCCCAACAAGGCTTCACATAACTGCATTTGTGGGTATACCACTTCATAGAAAAGTTGTAACTGCGGCTAATTGATTAGATTCTGAATTATTGCCAAAGTTCTGACTAATTCTTATCCTACTTCTTATTTGTAAGCAGCTTATACAGTATTTTAATATTTTAAATTTTGGCTGGGAGGCCAAATTAAACAAACAAACAAACAAAAAACCAGAAACCAACAAATCTCATGACATTTTTCTGTTCTACTCAGTGGATGAAGGAGTTATAGTCAAATATTCACAAAGAATATAAAATTTTTTGAGCTCAAAACTCACTTCCCAGGTATTGCCTCCAGTATTCAGGTAAGTTTTGCTATTTCAGCAAACAAGTATTCTTTAAAAGAAAACCGTGACTTCTCTAATGCCAAACAGAGAAGCTGCTCAAAGTGAAAATGCAGAAAGCTTGAGTGTGCATCAACGTAAGGTATGCTGTAAAAAAGCTGAACTGACTGACAGATAAGCTATGGAAGTAATTGGAAAGAGATCAAGTGCTATTTGCATAAATAGTGAAGAACACACATTTCTTTCTTACAGAAATAGATATCTTTGTAAACCAACACCTTAGGATATACAGTTCAGTTTTAACTGTGGTACCTACCAGGAAGGGTTCAGAAACTCTGGAAAACATGATAAACAAATATATTTGATTTAACCATATGAAGTCTTCCACAATATACTGCTTTCACACCATTGCTGCTACCAGCACAATGCTGATCTGTAATAAACTGTTCACCTACACCTCTATAAGGAACAAGTACTTAGTATAAATACTATTTCATTTATTTGAAGACAACTCTATTCATTTAGTCTGGCTGAGGAAGGGAACCCTCAACTCATCCAAAATCATGAACACATAAGAGCACTTTGAATAAGATCCAAGGATTATGCTCATATGACAATGCCAGTGAAACCAAGGTATTTACTTACAGCCACAAGCCTGTATTTTTAAAGAGCTGTCAATCTCACCTTGCTGTTTAGATCATCCTCTGACTGCTCTCTCTGATTATTTTACCTCATCTTCAATTCCTTTCTTCCTCCTTCAGAGGTCATTGGTACAACTGCATCTGAAGATAAAAGTTCTGCCTTCACACAGTAGCACAAGAGCATCTGGAATTGAACACTTTCCAAGAGGGTGTTTATATAATCACTACATTCCTTGAAGATTTTAAAAATATTTTATTTACTGTCCAAATCATCTTATTTCTGAGCAGTTTACCTGCTTTTTGGCTCAACCAACTATACTCTCTATAGGCTTCTGTGCTCAGTAATCATGTTTGATAGATTTAAAATCCAACTGGCATAATTTAGCCAAGTGGAAGGAAAAATATATAGAAAGCCAATGAGTCAAGGCAAGTAAGTCCACAAGAGAATATTTTCAGCCTTGACCTAAGGGGGGGAAAAAAAAAAGAAAGAGATGCACATTATGATTTTTTTCCTCTTTACGAAGTGTTCCACATTTTTAAAATATTTGAACTGGCATGCACTCTGTCAAACACTCTTCCATGCTTGCTTTCTAAAAGTGTAGATCTGCCCAGTTTCCATAAGAGTCAAAACAACCTATAATTCCAGTGCCAGAAAGTTAAAACAGATATTCTACACAGGCAGGAGATATGGCAGTTGTAATGGAACAGACACTCTGCTGAACTAAGCCAAGGTAACTCTGTAGACTTTACTATGTCATGAGGTTATGTAAGATTAAGCAATCAGGCTGAAAAGCCTTGAATTTAGGAGTAGCAGAACGTGCCTTTATTCAGGGTCCACAAAGTGAATTACTCCTGCCATTATACTGCTTTAGCTGACCATAGAGCTAAGAAGAAAGGTGGTAAGAATTCCCACACATCTCAAGAAGTTGCACTGAGATTGTACAAAAAAAAAAAAGAACAATACTACACTTTGCTTCTGTTCGTCACCAGAAGGAGTAAGTTCTCTGAATATATTAACTTTTCTATTTTTAAGCACTCATCTTCTTCAGAAGATGCCTTTTAAAGTTCGCTTTTGGAAGCCAAAGCCAAGCTTCAGTCAATCCTTCCAGTATATGGGCTTTGTTCCCTGGAAGCCATATAGTCTCTTCACCTGTGTTAGTGAAGCCAGACAGCAAAGGAAGGAGCAAATACTTTATATCCACGTGAACAGTATGGGGAGATTCTTGCTGAGGCTCTGTGCACAGGGACCCAATCCCCCTAGCACTCTCTCACATATCAGCAGTGCATCTGAGCCCCCCCGAGCATGTCGTCATTTATCAGTTATAGCCTTGGGTTAGAAAGAATAATCCAAAAGCCTATTGACAGAACAAGTCCAAAGCCAATTCATATAGTACAGAGGAACTGAGGAGTTAATGAACCTACATTATTCCTCTTCAATCTGACAAAATTTAAGTACGCTACACATGAAAAATACACAGTCTGAGATGTACTTATGGCAAAAGTGAAGTGTTTGTTTCAGATCAACTTCAGAAAACCAGGCACAAGCAGATGAAAGCATTCAAAGGTTTTAGAATTAGCAAACAACTCTGCACACCTCAATGCACGTTCAAAAGCAAAAACCTTCACATACCATAAATTTCCAGAAATTACCAAATATCTGCTTTTATAAGATCAGCCTGCCTTTTCAAGGATTCATGAATAGACATCTAATCAGATCACCTTTTTTTTTTTTTTTCCAAAATTCTGGATACATTGGCTATAGATAAAAGAAAAGCACATGAAAAAAATTTCCAAGACACAAGACTTTTCTATTTCCTCCAGCCTTTCTTTGTAGTCTTGGACAAAGACATCAAACAAAAACTCAGTAGCTGATATTCTCTTCTAACAGGACTGAGTAAAGCCTGACAGACTATCCACACTGTTGACATGTAAGAACATTAACAATATTTTTTTGTGAAAAAAGGCATTTAGACTCTCCTTCTTTCATAAGGAGAACACAAAAATAAGCCAAACTTCAAAATTAGAGACAATATAGGAAATATTATGAAGACTGTCTTCTATTCATATCTACACAGAAAAAATGAAGAGAAACTTTCACTTGATGTGGCAGACTGAGGACCAACCATGTGTTGTACCTGGTGCCAAAATTATACAGCTGTTTGGAGATATAAGGCTTTAATTGTGAATATTTCATTCCTTAAAAAGTGAACACTGGAACACAGTTTGGCTAATTTGCACAATGGCAGGATAAAGCCTATCAGGAGCTGTCACTGAACACGGATGACTGACGGATAGGTGGAGAAATTGTCTTAGCATCATGAGTTCTGATGCAGTAAAGGTTTGAGAAGAAGTGAACTACACAAGAAGACATTTTTTTGTCCCCTATAATACTACAATATTTGAAGGAAAGTTGTAAAATACCAGACCCTTTTTAAAAAAGCAAGAAAAACAGAAAGGAGAGAGGAAAATACTGGCACAACAGGCTTGTAAGCCAGTATAGCTGGTTTTGCATTTACCAGCAAGGGAGTGGTAACTGAGCAAAATAAAAACATAGGTAAATAAAACTGCACATAAAAAAAACCCAAAACCAAAATAAAAACACATTCCTGACAATTAAAACTACTTTTGTGCAGTTTGATACAAGGTTCACAATGTTCTGCTTGACAGTTTCTGACTGCCTAAACAATGGGGGCATCCATGTAAAACTGGATACATTGAAAACTAGACAGGAAAACAAAAGAAATTCAGCTAAAGACGTTAATTCAAGCTTCACTTCATTATTAGCTTCACTATGACCTCTTTTTATTTCATTTGACACAGCATGCCTTACTCTGAACCGTAATGGAAACAAACGTTATACTCCCTCACACAACAGAATTAATAGAATAATGAAAAAGCACATTTTGATGTAGTATTCACTGTTGCTCAAAATATGACTTCTTGATGCACTAAAATGAACATTTTTCAAAAGGCAAAAATCACTTATTCCTCTCCCCAGAAGTTGGATTTACTGTTTTTCATTTTCCTCTTCAAAAAAATTGATGCACTAAAATGAACATTTTTCAAAAGGCAAAAATCACTTATTCCTCTCCCCAGAAGTTGGATTTACTGTTTTTCATTTTCCTCTTCAAAAAAAAAGTCTTGTAATGAAGTAGAAAAATACAGTCACCAACTGCATTATGTAGAATGAGCAACTGATGCAAAAATCTTATAAGCTCAGTCTGAAAATAACTGAATGCTTTGAAGCATGTAGAAAATAATTACAAATACCAAATGCATTCAGTTTGTGTTTGCAAATGACCTATGCAAAAGGTCAAAAATTACTCAGTTCTATTAAAATAGGGACTTGCCTTATGAAACATATGGTTTACTTTCCGTGTGGAAAAAAAGAACTGATTTTAAATGAACGTAAGTAAGTAAAGGAAAAAAAAATCTAACATGTTTACCAGTCAAAGACAAAAGGTTCCTGTCTTTGCTCACAAACAATATTGGTAGACCTTGAAGTACACAGGAAACACAAGATACACCACAAATTCACAGTCAAGGAGTCAAACAGATTATAGCGCAAAAAGTCGTCTTATTTTAGAAGGATGGACAAAAATATTAGAAGTTACAACGAGTGGTACAGAAAAAGAAATTTAAGAAATAAATCATCACGATTAAGCTACAATTTCCTAGCACTGCATTATCTCCCTGCTTAACTATAAGACACTGTCTTACTCAAATGAAAACACTGCTTACTGAAAAAAAAGCCTATTTGACAGCATCTCATTTGACTATTTCGATTAAAGCTGCTAGTAATAGAGTTCAAATCTCCACTAATTGAGGTTATTTTGACTCACAAAAGCACAGAGGAAGTGTTTTCTATGCTAAACTGTGTTCAATAGACATAGGCTTGTTTCCTGTCAAAGCTTAACTGTTACTTCAGAGAAAGATGGCAATGCAAAGTCCCTGGGTGTATTTTACAACCACTTATCACAATCTGAAAACCTTAGAAATTTTGGTGAGAGTAGAGCTATTTGAATGAAATAAAACAAAAACCTCCTAATTCTCAAGTAAAGCAAGAAAACCTGGTTGTATTTTGGCAGGATATTATATAGGATGTTGGAGCTAATGATTGCTGCTATTGTTTTATCAGACCAAGATTGGGAAGAACCAAGATCATTGCACTTGAAAGGAACAGCAGAATAATAAAAGAAAAAAAAGAGATATAGACATTGATTTTTTTATGCTACTGCACAGATGGAGCAAATACAAGAGGTAGTGCTAAAATGATAGGACTTAGTTAAAGCCTTTGCACCTGCTCTAGCAGATGGATGCAATTAATAACAGAAAAGAAACAGAAGAACACAAGTAAAATTGCTCCCTGAGGGTTTAGGTTGTTTTAAAATTAAGCTGACACACTTTTTTAATACAATATATTAAGGTGGAGTTGTGTTTTGAAGTGGGCTGTCTAGTTTACAGAGAACAAACTCATTAGTGAGGTGTATACACAAACACAGGCCTGGCCCCACAATTAGTTTTCATACTCATTCTGCAAACAGAGAATGCATTTTTTAATTACTAGTCAAGCAAACGGGTGTGCTGTATTTTGCATGGGAAACAATATCATACTTGACTTGCTCCTGCTGCAAATGAAAGATTGGAAAACGTGAGCATGAGAGCCCCAGTAAAATTCTTGCCAGCATGCCGTTTAAGGAGTTCACTCATCGAGAAGCCAGTTGTAAGTAATTTCATTATTTTAAGCCCCACCAAAATTAACAAAGATGAAACGTCCCCTATTACACTGTGTATGCACACGTGTTTATTCACATGCACACAAAATCCAACTATACTTGTGTGGTTACTACAGCCACAACAACCCAGGCACACCACGAAATGTGGTGTTAGATCATTAAGATAGTCCTTAGTAGTTTTGGTCCATGTTAGCTGGTGTTTTCCTAAACAAATCCCAGGAAGGTTCAGGGTCAGCACAGGATGCAGGTGTTTTGGATGTGGGGTGTGAGGGTGTGGTGAAGATGGTGCAGTTTCAGTAAGAATGGTGGCCACCAGCCCTCTGCCAGCCTGCCTGGCCTCAGGGTCTGAGAACAGTGCCTGGCTCATTTTATTTACAGGTACAGAGAGAGCTAAATTTAGCTCGTCTTTCCAAATCAAGGATGAAAAGAGGATTTAATTACTCAGCAGAGGGAACTAACACAGCAACACTGTATTATCATCAGTTGTACTGCAACAGCCTGTTGGAGCAATTATGGATTTTTTACAGTGCATGGAAACTTTAAAAAGAAGCACCTACTTCTTTTTAAATTTCTTACAGTAAAGTGAGTTCAACAGCAAAGTGAGTTAAACTGTTACACTATTCACATTTCTATTCACACAATATTTTTTCATTTCTAGAAACTAGTAACAAAATCTTTTAAAAAGTAAGCTTGGCTACTCGATGACCATGAAAAACAGAAGCTAAGTAAATAGAGAAAACAGAGGTAGCCAAATTAACTAGATAATAATTGGACAACAAACTGCCACTGTTACTACCAATTTTCTCTAAGTAATTATGCACTAAAGCAGGAAAAGCATCTATTATTATAGCAACTTAAATTATCAGTAAGAGAATATTTAGTGCCACAGGTGATTGGTTTTGCTTTCTGTCTCTCAGTTTGCTACAATAAAAAAGATAAACACATTGCAATCTACATTAAAAGTTACCCGCGATGGTGGCTTGCAGCTTAACAACCAGAGGTTTTTTCAGATCTGAAGAGCCTAGCATCCTTGAGGGAACTGTAAAATAATAACATGAAAGGATTTTCCATTTGCTCCACTTTAATATTCTTAGCAACTGTTACAGGTGACTATGTAATAATTGGATACGGGGGGAAGAGGGTATGCAAAAGACGTACATACCAAAAATGGGTTAGCAAAAATGTATTTAAGCAAATAGTCCTGGATCATAAGAGTTATCTGTTTTTACAATAGTTAGCTTTTCCTTTTTTTATTGTTGTTGTTTGAGTTGTGGAATGTGGGTTTCTTTTTTGTTGTTTTTGTTTGGTTGTTTTGTTTGATGTGTTTACAGAACAGATAAAGGTAGGGCATCAAAATGCCAGCAGTTCTAGTGGCCCTTACAACTCTCAGCTTCCAAGCAAAGAGAGACCGGCTGCTTTCTGCATGGGGATGGCAAATGCTGAGAAAAGGGTGACCTTGTCAGAGCTCAGCCATTAAACCACTGCCTGACACTGCAGAATGCTACGCCCCCATGAACAGCTGCCTTTTCATCACGTATGTACACATGCAGTCAAAACACAAAGAAATTATTTTAAAAGTTTAAGTATGCTAGCAAGAAGTCACTTCCCATTCAATTCCTGAAATAGATGACAAGCTTTTACAAGGATTGCTACCATATCCCTTAACTCAGCACATTGTATACTATATTAACCTTATCTTATTTATGTTGCTATAAATAAAACCTACATCTGACCTCTTCATTGTTATGTTTCAGTGTATTTGGGCAAAAAGTCATACCACAGCAAAAAAAAAAAAAAAGACAAAAGCTCCCAAACCACAGGCATTGACAGACTACAGAAAATCAATAATATTTTAATAGCTGGTGAACAAAGAAAACCAAACCAAAACATCCCTCTTGCGTCCAACTACTGTCAATTGCTCTTTGATGGAATTCATTCAAGAGAAGCAACATAAAGTTTCATTCATAAGGCTGTCTAACAACTCTAGAGAAATGAGAGTCACCAGGAAAATAAAAAAAAACCTAAAACAAACAAAACCCAAAACAAAACCACAAACAAACAACTCCTCCCAACCCAACCCAGTTAACAGATAGGAAAATTCTGCAATGGATGAAAGTAACTATTATTTTAATTTTAATCTCTTGTATCTGTTTTCTCCTTACCACGCAGCTGGGCTTTTCAAGAAGTCACGTGATCTTGCCTTTCACTAAAATGCTCAGATCTGAAATTCTTACCTTACAAAGGGACTTAAAGGGTTCAAAACAAGGCTTCTTTTACACTGTCTTGCTTCCTTTATCGTACCCTGACTTACAATCACCTTAACTCCACAACTTTCACTACAGAATTTGACCAAATCCTGGATGACATCCTAATGATGTCATCCTTACATGACTCTAGTACCTTAACTAGGCTGAGGATCAGTCTTATGTAACACGGAATTCTCAAAATCTGTTGCCTCAGATTTACCTTGTTTCCCTTCTGTAGTGTTTTCATACAGTGATTAAAACACAGATCCAAACTGTCATGTTCTCTAGTATAATAAGAAGTAAAATAAACAGTTGGAGAGCTTACGAGTAAATGAGATCTGTGGAGGCATTTTAATTGTACATACATAATTCTGGGGCCTTAATTAGACACCAAACTTACCTATGTGCCTAGCATATAGGCCAAACAGTAAGACCCTCTTTCCCAGAGAATCCAAGTACCTGACCTTGGTTTCTGCTTTGAAACACCTTGTGGTCTCTCAGTGGACCTATTCATAACAGACTAGCTTCTTAATTTAGGGTGTTAGAGAGCCTGAAGCTGGGCAGTAGGAATATCCTCACATGTTCTGCTGGGCATCTGTATTAGCATACTGCTGCTGACCTGCACCAAAATATTCCAGATGGCCAGGGCCTTCAGCAACCACCCTTAATGCTAATGCACCCCACAGATCCAGTGGGCAAGCTAAGTCTTTATGTTCTCCGCTGCTAAGAAGCACATGCCTTGAACTTCACACAGCAGCTGTTTGCTCCTCCTCTCTCAGCCTCACCTCTCAGCTGTCTTCTAAACAGCCCTGTCACCACATGTGCTTGAACCCACAAAAGCAATGCTGCATTTTCTAGTCCTTCCTCAGCACAGCACACAGAAGCCTGACCCATCTTTAACAGCCTTGATACTGAAGATGTAGGTATCTCTTTCACCTGCTTCTCCCTACTGGCTTCCTTCCAACATGCACTCACATGACCCTCAGAGGACTGCAATTCCCAGAATATCTGTACTTACTGTACAGCTCCAGCCACGAAAAAATGCTGTTTGAAAACCACTCACTTTCCCCATCGAACTGGGGGACTCAATAACGCAATACAGATGCAGAGGGATGCAGGGAACTGAGCTGCTCGCTCCTGCTGGCTCTGCACTCAGATGAACTGCAAGACAACATGACTCAGCCTCAGACAGCTACCAAGTGGAACTCACAGATCACAGCTCTTGGCACAGTGTGGAATATGAAGGGAATGACATAACAACAATGGAAACAAAACAATCGAGAAAAAGAACCAAAGATTTTACAAGATCAGAAAAAGCATCAGATCCTCTGCTTTATTCACAACCAAACAAGAGATAGCAAAAGAGTGAGCAGTCACTACCACCTTAATCTTAGGAAAGCTGAGTTCCAAACAGAAAAGGGACAGGGATACCTGCCAGAGAAGAATTTTAAACCAAGATTTAAAACAACACAGGGAAGAGAGCAGTTTACAGAGTCTACAGTAAAATGAGAAGTTTCCAATCCACTTAAGGCAAATAACTGTCAATTCATATCTTAAAGCTATAGGGGAAAAAAGACCTTTGAGGAAGACATTGATGTGATTTTATTGTTGTATGTGTGCCCCAGAAAGTAACATTTTAAATCAACAGGAAGACATCTGCACTATATGCCTATAAATTACAATATAAAGAAAAGGAACACCAAAATACTCTACAAGATTTACTACTGTTTTTCATGACTCCTAATTTATTAAAAGTCAAAAGTCAGAAAAATTAGGAAAGAGGGGGAATTCATTAAAAAAAATTCTAACAAAGAAAACTACTATGGAAAACGTAGTTGCTGCTGAACCAAAACTTACAGCACTCCTTTAATGCAATTGTCCTTAAAAAATAGCTTTGAAGTTTTTAAGTGTTGCATTTGTGATTCCTGTTATGATAAATAATTAAAAGATTAACTCTTGCAAAGTATAATTACTCCCTAGAACATATTCAGAAGAATCTGAAGGCAAGCATCTTGTACCCTGTGCAGGTAAGCCTCACTTTTTCCAGCATTCACAAGTAATATGCAAATTTGAGTGGAAAACTTGCCCTAAAATAAAACCTTGAGAGACTCATCAGGAGTGTTTCATTTACCGTATCTGCAGGGCAAGTGTTCCTATCAAAATAAACATACCTGAAGGGGTGTTTTTAACTAGAAGGTGCTTACATACTCCCTCACCACCTTTGGGAGCTTCATGAGGCTCTCCAGCCCATTTCCAGCATGGAAATCTCAGCACTTTCTTAAGAGTAAACCTCTCCCCCCCTCTCAAAACAAAACAAACAAATAAACACCCTAACCCCAAACAAAGACAGACAAACAAACAAACAAAAAACCCAAACACGGGGAAAAAAAAATCAAGGGAAGAACCCAGACAAACAGACGGTGAAGAAGTTCCTGTTCTCAGTGGCCACAAAAACCCCAGCAAACTCCCAGAAGGGAAGCTCAAAGGCAGCAAGAATGACTACTGATTGCTAACACACACCGAGTGGTCCCACAGGCAGGGGTCCCACGGTTTCGCCGGGGGCGGGAGGGACACGCTGCCACAGCCCCTGCAGACCCCATAGCCAGGGACAATGTCAGCGTGCCCGCCAAGGCAAACCCCACCCGGCACACCCCCTGCCCCAAAGGCCACAGGCCGCCCTCTTAGCCAGAGGGACCATGCGGGGCCGGAGCGACCCCTCCCTAGCTCCGAACACCAGCTCTGACCCGCTTTCCCATCACTCCCATCCTTCTCTCCCTCCCTCCCCATCCCGAAACCAAAGCCCTCTCCCCCGTCGCCTCTCCGCCCCGTGCACAGCTTCGCGCCCATTCGCTGGCGGGCACGTCAATCAAGCGCAGTCTCCCCTGACGATTGGCTGTTTGGTGGTGGTACCTCCCTCCCGCGGGCAGGGGGCGGGGCTCCCGCAGCGGCCTCGCCGCGCAGGCGCGGCCGGAGTGTTGTGGCGGGGGTGGGCATGTTCCGAGCAGAGGAGCGGCCGCCAGCGCGCCGCGGGGAGGGGGCGGGAGCGGCACCGCCACAGGCACAGGCACAGGGAGCGGGGCCGCCGCCGAGCCAGCCGCACTTCCCAGGAGTGCGGGGAGACCACAGCCTGCCGGGGGCTGCGAGCGGTGCCGCAGACAGACCTGTGCGTGTGCATCTCTCTTTCTCTCTCTCCTTCTTTCTCTGTCTCTTTCTCTTGCATGTGTCTGTAGGGCTCTCCACACACGCGCGCACGTTCCCACCCGCCCGCCGGGCGTGCTGGGCTGTGGTACGGGAGGGCGATGCGGCCGGCGGGGCATCAGCTCCGCACGGCTCCCTGCGGGGCGGCAGCAGCGGCGGCGGATCGGGGCAGAGTTCCTGGGGCGGCCGGCGGGGAGCCGGGACGGGGCGCGGGGCGGGATGCGCTCCGCTGTGCCTGCCTCCCGCGGCACCCGAGCCGCCGCCGCCGCCGGAGGGAGCAGAGCCTCGTCCGGAGAGACGCTTGGCCGCTCCGGGCTGAGGACGGGGGAAGCGGCCGCCGCGGGGGCTGAGGAGCCTCCCTGCCCGCCCCCGGCTTTTCCCGGCGGCTCCCCTCGGCACACGGCCGTGCCGCGCCAGCCCGAGCCTCTGTGTGCGCCGGGAGCCAGGTCCGCGCTGCCAGCCGCTGCCCCCGCCTGCCCGTCGGGTTCCTGCCTGCCTGCTGCCCTCGCTGCCTGTCCACGCTCCCTCCTCCTCCTGCCCCCGCTGCGCCGCGGCCTCTTTTGTTGTGCGGGGCCGGGCATGGGCGCCCGGAGCGGCGGGGAGCGAAGCCGGGAGCGGGTGTGCTCCCCCCTCCCGTCCGCCCGTGCCGGTGTAGACGATAAATCCGGGATCGCTTCTGCCAGTGTAAACCCGGGCCAGGTGGGTTTACGCTGTTTGTCGTGAAAAGTTAAACTTGTTCCTAAACATGCCCTGATCTTGCCCTTTCCTGCCCGTGGAGAAGGAAGTGTTGCTTCGCAGGCTGCGACGGGTTCTGTGACAAGATGTTTTGAGAGCACCTTGTGAGTCTGTGTTTCTCTGTCGTTGCGGCCAGCTTGGCTCCCAGATGGCCAATTCCCTCAACGGCCGGAACCCGCGCAAGGGACGGATCCTGGGATTCATCGATGCCATTCAGGATGCTGTGGGCCCCCCCAAGCAGGCAGCTGCCGACCGGAGGACTGTGGAGAAGACCTGGAAGCTTATGGACAAAGTGGTGGGTGTCTCTGTGCATTCGTGTATACAGAATGAAGAATGGGGCTATTTAAATAGGTACACATGGGCAAACAGCTCCTTCCTGCAGCTCTGACTGCTGTACTGTGTGTGCCTCGGGAAGTAAGGGGACTTATGTTTTAGGTTATTTAAGCACCATTTGTCTTTTTTTTTTTTTTTTTTTTTTCCAGTGGCCTCTGGCTATGTTTTTTTTAATCTTGGCTTGTGGAGGGAAAACAAATGTGTGTGTTTGCCTTAGGCCATTGTTATTTTCAGATCCTTTAAAATGACTCAAACTTGAAGAGCTGTCCTAACCAAAAGCTGCTTAACTTAGACTTGTAGTCACATATTCTGTGTGTTTCGTGTTGGATCACACTGTTAGTCTGCAAACAAGACCTCCGAAGTATGAAACTTAAGTTAAGCTAATCGTCCTGTGAGACATGTTGGTGATGGCAACATAGATGTGTTTGTGCTTTTAGGAATGTGCGTGGGGACTGGGGGATGTCACTCTTGTCAGTTTAGTAAACAGATTAGTATGGCATGCCTAACTTTTTAAGTATGTGTTCTGCATTTTAATGACTTATAAATACTTATACTCTTAATTTTGAAACTGTAGATACTCTGTACTGAAACTTATTTTTCAGAAGTGAGGAGACAGACTGTAGTTTTTTAGCTCTTACAGCTCTCTGCACCATCCTGATGCATTTTGTTTAATATTGTATGAAATGAGAGCTTGTATGATGGTAGATTATCTAGGAGAGTTCCTTACCAATGGTTGGAACGGTTTGATTATAGCATGGATTGCTGTTCAGGCAATGCAGGCACTCTACTTTGCACATGGGTTGATACTTAAGAGCTTCCTCTTGAAACTGCTGAGCAGTGAGGATTACTACCTGTTGCCCTTGGGTCTGTATGGCAAGAGGGTTATGACTTTTTCACTCAGTGATTCTTTGTGGTTTAGCATAACTGCTTGTTTTCCCTGTGGCTCTTGTAAAATATTTAACATTTCTTAAAGTTTGTAAGTAGTTATACTGATATGGTGGAGATTATTACCTGTAATATGCCTTTGCAGGTGGTTACTTCAAAGTATTTGTCTGAATTCTTGTATGCTATACTTTTTTGGTGCTCCAAGAATAGCATCTGTATTTCCACCACATTTTTTGATGATGTTTATAAACTTAAAACCCAGCCTTGATAGAAATCGTTACTATCACAAAGACTTCATTGGTATTTTCCTGTCAGTGATCAGGATGCTGTTACGAGTGAGCATCTTCTAATAAGAAATGCAGATATGAATCCCTGAAAGTAGGTGCTCTTCCTCAGTAGAAGGAAAGTTTCAGCTTGGAAACTAGGAAACTGGTTTGTTGTTGAAACCACATGGGGAATGTATAGCTCTCATTTCCCCCTGTGTCAGGCCTTTTACAGATCTATATAGTAAGTTTGTACCCTGATTTCTTTGCATATTGTTTGTGTATTGTTTTTATGGGTTCACTGTTTGGATTTGTGGATTGCTTTCACTCATCCAGTGTAGGATAACTGCATTTGTCATAGCCCATTAGAAGAGCCAGTAAGGCCTGTTCAGTAGAAGTCACTGGAAAGGCTGGACATTGTGCTGTGCTTCCTTTTTCATTTTACTGGATAAGTGTCCTCAATTTGGATCTTTAATGTATCCTCTTTAAGCTGCCCTCGGTTAATCAAATTTTATTTCCAAATTGTATTAAAGTATACCAGACAGGATGATGTCATAGTGTGAGAATGCTGTAGCTTGCTGCTTGAGTTTTTAGTATTTGGTACTTATAGTGAAAGGATGTGTTTGAGCAAATTTAATATGCTGGCAAACAAATTTAAATCTCTTAGCCTTGTGTGGCAGTAGGTGCAGGAAGGTCATTTTTTCCTCTGCCTAGATCAAACCCAGGGATTAAAATCAGAAATAGAAACCTGCTCAATCAACTGTTATTTCAAATCCCATTTCTGGAATGTGTCCTATGACTGATTTCTACGGTGGGTCACTGATCAAACTAATACCTAGGCAAGGCAGTAGCTCTGTCAAGTCAGTGAGGTACCACCCATAGTAAGATTGTGGCTTTGAGGCCTATATTGCCTGTTGTATTAACAGTCATTATTCTTGTTTGTTCTTTTACTATAGTAGCTATGATAACCATCTTTTTGCTGCAGTAAGGTAGCTAAAGTTTTCTCCCTTTCTAAAGGTGTTAGGGAAATGGAGAATGGAAACAAAGCAAAGCTTTTATCTTGACCAAAGAATGAAAAAAGAGCAACCTTAAAAACTAAGGGCAGAGCTCAATACTTTCTGGTTTACATTTCTTTCTTTAAAATTGCCGTTCTTTACTTTTCCTTCATTACTTTCTGTAACTTCTTCCTCTGGGAGTTGAGATTTTCTGTATGAATTATTTATTTGCAACAGTAAGGGATTAACCAATACTACAAATATTCCTACTGTGTAAGAGCTATACTGTGAGGGTGGTTTTGTGGTGTATATACAAGCTCTGGCTACCTAGACACCATGCAAACTTCTTTGTGTAGAATGGATTGTGTGTCGTGGTTTCAGATTGTTTGGATTTCCTGGTCATGTCTGTTTTCCATGGCCTGATGCTTTAGGTTGGAATAGGCAGAAGGTTGCAGTTCTGCTTATGTGTCTTCTCTTTAAACTTTTAATATCAGTTTGAAAATAACCACAGGTTTGAAAAAGAGTTCTTTAACAGGACAGAATGTTATAGTAGTGTTCCTGCTTAGAGCCTTGTTTGTGAAAGTTACTGTAAGCAATACACTTGCAGGAAATAAGAAAAAAAATGCTAGTAAGTAATCAGTGAATGTGGATTGTTATCTGTCTGTACATGTAATATCTACATTTTCCTTTTCATACTTTATCCATTGAGATCTGTACTTTTTGTGTTTATTTGGTATGTCTTTTTCAATATGAATTTACAATACTAACTGCATTGCTAAAGGGGCATCAACCATTAACGTCAGTGTCCAGTTTCCCTGCTGCTTTTCTCATGGGTAAGCAGTAGCTTTACCATTAAGAACCAAAAATATTTTGTTTAATGCCTTTGCAATGCAAAGGATAATATTCCTTTTATGGTTTGGAAGGCTAGTCCTGCGTTCCAGTGTTAGCACTGTATAAGAAAGTTGACCATATATCTCTGGACTTGTAGCAAGCAAACTGCTGTTTTTAAAGCTTGATGTCTATTTTAGAAAGTTCCTGTAAACAAAAAATTAGTATTGTTAAACAAACAACTGAAGTTTTCCTTTAAGCTATGTATAAATTATGTGAGGATATTTTTTCTGTGATTGTAAACCTTATGGTTTTTAAAACCTAGAGACTAGCCATGTATTGCTGTTGAAGGATAATGGTTATGTTGAGACCAACTTTGGGAGAGAAGGACTATTATGTAAACATGGAAGTAGTTAGGTCAGTTTACTGCTTGGGCTGTTGAGAGTTGCCAGTACTGTTTGTTCCCACTTCACTCCTGTGGGGTTCAAGCTGATAAAACTGTGACACATTCTGAACAGGATATTTAAAACAGGTATATTTCAGCAAGTTTGAATCACTTTTCAGTACTCTTATGCACTGGACCTGAAAATAATTAAATTTTCTACTATGAAGATTAACAATATTGCCTAAACTATTTGGGCACTCTTCATGGCCCACCCAGTTGCTTAACTCTGACTGGATAAATGGGGATGGCAGTTTGATTTGCTATTTAGTAATTATTCAAGAGCAGATTAGAGTGCATCTCCAAAGCTCATACTCTTGATTTAGTGAGTAAAAGCTGTGTTAACCTCTTCAACTTAGTATTGTGATCTTCTTTAAATTAACATCTCTCAGCATCTAAGTTGAGCATATGGAATGGGGTAGTTGAAACTATGTGTGCATTGGATATTCTTTGCAATGCTTTATGTAATTGTTACATTACCGTGCAACCCTCCGATCCAGTTAGATGTCGTTGTTCCAAAGGATCTAGAAAAGGCCCCATCATCAGCCACAACCATGCTATTCTTCATTGTATAATCTGATCTGGTGACAGGACCTGAGAGAACGGTGTGAAGCTGTGTTGGGAGAGGTTTAGTTTGGATATTAGGAAAAGGTTCCTTTCCAGGTGCACTGGAACAGGCTCCTTAGGGACAGCACCAAGTTTGCTGGAGTTCAGGAAGTGCTTGGACAATGCTCTCGGGGCATGTGGTAGGATTGTTGGGGCTCTCCTGTACAGGGCCAGGAGTTGGACTTGGCTAATGCTAGTGGGTCCCTTCCAGCTCAGGATATTCTATGATTCTGTGGTCAAAGTTGGTAGGGAGTCTTATGTCCTGCATACACTGCATGTGGAAAAAGAATAAAATACTGAACAGAACTGGAAGCTACTGTTTCTAATTGGAAGAAAGTAAAATCACCCTTTGGAGTTAATCGTCCTTGTGTGTCTGTAGCATCAGGATTGTTATCGCTTATACCTCCAGTATGGCAACTTATGGCTTAGTTGTAGTGTGGTAAGTGTTGAACAAGCACTTAATGTATTCTCAGGCAAAAGACTGGTGATTGGGTCACCTTTACTTACGTTCTGACAAGAAGGCTTCTTTCAGAAAGAAAAGCCATTTCTCTGTCTTTCTGTGAAAAATAAAATGCACTACCGTCAAGGTAACTTCAGGCAGGAAGAAATCTATGTTCAGACTTTGACCATTTTCCTGGTTAGTCCCCCTGATTAATTTTTTCAGGGTTCATTGTTAGTAGCACTGTGTTGTGGTTTTCTGGAGAATTGCAGAGCTGTTCTGTGGTGCATCTAAATGTTTTTCGATTCTGTACAGAATGGCAGAAGGCATTCAGCTGGGGAGTTTTGAAGTGTAGTTTTGGGAGTGTGTGAGCACTGATGCTCCAATTGTTCTAGTTCATTCTGAAAATGGTGTTTAAGCGGATGTCCTACTCATTAGATACTTTGTTTTAGCTGAGTTACTTTCCTTGTATTGTCTTTGACTAGCATTAGATGTTTAAACAGATTGTGTTAAGGCTGCTATACTTTGCTTGAACAAAAGTTCTTTTGTCAAACGAGTTCAGGGCTTTCAACTTTGTTTGCTGTAAATAGTGAATAAAAAATAGTTTTCTGCAAGAAATTGTATCCATACAATAGGCCTCCATTACTCTCATCCTTGACGATGCTATGAAATAATGCCTTGTAATTTAAATCAAATATATTCAAAAATGTTATGAGTAGTGGTGGGGGAAGAGAGGAGGGAAGAGGGGGTTGATTTTTTTGTTTGGTTTTTTTTGTTTGTTTGGGGTTTTTTGGGGTTTTTTGTGGGTTTTTTTTTGTTTGTTTGTTTGGTTTGTTTGTTTGTTTTGTTTTATTTTTTTGTTCTGCGAAGGAACTGGAGTAACCTTGTTTGGAAGTTCCAGAGTTAACTGTTTCAAAATCAGTTTCTGGTAGATTAGGATAATGCCTCAGTTTTTCACAATCAGAATTGCACTCTCTTGTTTCTGTGATTCTGGATTATGTACTTGGATTTTCCCAGAGTGAGGTAGTGGAAGGAACTTAGTTTTGTCTCAGTTTACCTCAATAAGAGAGACATTTCTTACCAACTTGGTGACTGACTGCTTTTAATTTTGTACACTGCTTGCTAAATATGTACATGCTTGCTTCCAGTCAAAACAATACAAAAATTACATGGTGATATGATTCATGTCCGCTTCTAAGGTGTTGGTGAGAGTGGCTTTGTAAAGTGCAATATAGAGGTCTTTATTTTTGGAGTGTTTTTTTGGTTGTTTGTTTTGTTTTGAGTTCTGTTTTCTTTTGAAGAAAGATCTTGGTAAATCTTTTGCGTCAGCAGGTGTTATTTCTTGTTGCTTACTTTTAATTGTGAACTGCTGTGGTATGTGTCAGGACATCCTCATTCTGGAAACCATATGGTGTACCAACCATCTCTTTACAAACTTACTTCCTTTGAACTTAAACCTTGTGTACTCTGGAAAGTAAAGAAAGTCTTGTACTACTTTGCTGGATCACTGACTTGAACTTAATGTTAGCATTTTTTTCAACTAGAATGTTTAAGGCTAATTGAGTTTAAGAAGATTTTTTTGTATGACTTTCTTAAAAGCTTATTCTGAAATGGAAGGTTCTAGTAGTGTGCTGTATTTGTCTCTATAAATTCATCAGAAGGTGAAGCCTTGTAAACCATCTTGACCACAGGATCCTGTTTTGATGTGTATATGACTGTATGTAATATGACTGGACTTCAGGCTTTCTACAGCTTTTGAAAGAGAAACTAATTTTCCCTTATAACTGGATATTCTTTTTGTATAGTTGAATGGACTGTTGAAAATTCAGCCATCAGCATAAGCAATTTGCTTTGTCCTGTTGTTTTTATATTTTAATGGTATTTCTAATGTATAAAACCACTTATGTTTTGCTTGTTGGTACATCTGGTCAAAAGGATAGACTTCAGGAAGATAATTAATTCTTTGTTCATGAGTTTTAAGTTAGAATAAATAAGTAATTCAGAATGTTTGCAGCCTTTTTTGCTTGTGGTCTGCTCTTATTGCAGACTTTTTCCTCTGAATAAATGTCATCATCTTTCAGCTGTTTTTTCCCCTTGTGCTTGTTGCTTCATAAAGTTGTAAGGCCTAATCAGTGATACAGATTTGTGTCACCTGTAGTTGGTTTTGTGAAGAGTGTCAGTCTGTTTTCAAGTTTTGACTAAATCAGAAATTGCAGAGAACAGAAGTTCAGAGGGAAAACATCTATGCTTTTCATAAAGGTTTTCACTTCTGTGTTTGAGATTCCAGTTCTTCTTATTCTTCCACAAAAGAAAAAGAAATTCATGTATGTCTTTGCATGGATGATTTTTCAGGTCTGTCTACACATGCAAAATTCTTTTCCTGATGTCTGAAATCTCCTTAAAGAAATCTGTCACCTTAACTTCAGTGTAACTAGAAGAAAATGTTTAATCTCCTTCCATAAGTCTCTCTTGTTAGCTTCTTGCTTGATATTCTGGGGTGACGCCTTCATCCTGCCTTCACTTGTGCAACTGCTTTACTTGAACTGCTCTTTTAGAAGTTGTGTCTGAATCTTTCAGGTCAATCCATTCACCTAAATCTCTCATTCCAGCCAGGCTTTGCTATTCTCTGTGTAAGTTCAGCTTTGTTTTTCTGACCTTGAAAGAATGCCATCATATCCAACCTTTATTATTTGAGAATGCTGCTTCAGGCATCTCCTAAACCAGAGCTGCGACCCTGTTGTTCCTTTATTTATCCTGATGACCTTATCTTTATTACATGAAATGTAAACAAGTTACTTTCAGAGTTTGTGCAGTTATGGATTGCAGTTCCAGGCTTTATTACCTGGTCAAGAGATGATCAGGTATCTTTATCCTTTACTCTTTTTTACTTCCTTCCATCTTCTTCCTCAACTGAGGAGTTCTTTTACGAGCCACAAAATTATTTGAGACCTTGCTGTGAAATGTTACTTTTCATATCTAGAAATACCAAACTGCTAGTGTTCAGTCCCTGAACTACCCTCTAGCATGTTCAACAGTGTTATGCTTATGTATTGATATTTGCCTGCTTCCCTTGGCTGCTGTTTTTTTCCTACTGAGATTGTAAATTTCTCTGTTATAAGGACTGTTCTACAGCACATCAGAAGGCTTCCTGATGCATTACTTGGTCTAGTAGCTAAAACAATAATAGAAATTGCTAAAAAGACAATGGATCAGTGAAATGAGTGGACTTATTGCAAACATCATGTCTTCAACACTGTTTTGGATAAAATGCATTTCCAATGGTGCTGGGCTTCTTTTTAAAAACTTGTTAGTACTTGACTGTTGTCCACTCTTTTATCTCCACTTTTCTAACTACGATCCCAGTTAGGTAAGTCTGCTTGCCTGGTTGTGTTTTTATGTGTATGTTTCAGAGGGTGAAAAACCTATGATGTGTTTGCTTTACTGTTTGTGGTGCCTGAAGGTCTGCTGGTGACAATAGTCTGAAGGCAGTAATTTTGTTAATGGTTAGATCTAGAAATTGCAAGAGGGATCAACAATAGCAATAAAGCTTTGAGTTTAGAGAGGTGAGTGTTACAGAATACAAGTTGGTTCCCTCTCTCCCAGAATTGCTCAAGCCTGCACTTTTTTGAAGTTGATACATTAGTAGGAATAGGAATCTAGTTTCAGCAGTATTAAGATGTTTTTACAACCTCGTTAGTTACCTCAGAAGAATGTCAAAGTCACTAATATATAATGTGGCAATCTCCAAATGATGCCTATAAAACTTTTACACCACATGGACTTAATTTTTTCATAAGTATTTGCATATGTACAGCTGCACACACATGTTTAGAATGTGTCCCTCTGCAATGTTTTAGCTGATCCTGGACAGCTCAGTGCAATACCACTCAAAAACTACCTGTTAGTTTTGCTCTCTCTTGCTTTCTAGAACAGAACATTACAGAACAAACTATAAGAGAATTTGGGTAGCCAGTAGACAATTCTAACCTTGTAGATGTTCAGGAAACAAAAAGAGTACCTTTCTCTTCTGAAACAATGCCAGTAGAGACTAGATTGAAATAAAGGTGATCAATTAATCAAAGGTTATTCTTTAAGTAAGATATATATTAGTTAATATTTGTGCCATTTAGGAATATGAAGACTCCAAGTCCATTAAGATGATCTTGTATTTGGTTTGCGTGGCAAAGGTTTTTGTAGCGGAGGGACTGTGGGTTGGCTTCGGTGAGAAGCTGCCAGAAGCTTCCCCTGTGTCTGATAAAGCCAGTGCCAGACCTGCTGCTGACCAAGGCCAAGCCCATCAGTGATGGTGGTGGAGCTTGTGGGATAAGGTGTTTAAGAAGGTTGTAAAAAAAGGTTCCTGTGCAGAAGTCAGTTGCAACCAGGGAAGAGAGCAATGAGAATATGTGAGAGAAATGGGTCTGGAATCACCAAGGCCAGTGCAGAAGGAGGGGGAGGAGGTGCACCAGGTGCCAGAACAGAGATTCCCCTACAACCCTTGGTGCAGACCATGGTGAGGCAGCTGTGCCCTGCAGACCATGGTGGTCCATGGTGGAGTAGAGATCCACCTGCAGCTTGTGGAGGACTTCATGATGGAGCAGGTTGATGCTTGAAGGAGACTGTGATAGTACGAGAAACCCATGCTGGAGCAGGCTCCTGGCAGGACTGTGGAGAGAGAAGCCTGTGCTAGAGCAGGAGGAAGGGAGTTGCTACCCTATTCTGATTTGATTGGTAATAAAATTAAGTTTCCTAAGTTGAGTCTATTTTGCCTGTGACAGTAATTGGTGAGGGATCTCTCCCTGCCCTCATCTTGACCCATGAACCTTTCATGATATTTTCTCTCCCCTGTTAGACTGAGGAGGGGGCACCTGGCATCCAGCCAAGATCAAATCACCAAACTTCTGTTACAACCAGGAGCTGGAAAAGAATGAGTTTAAATTCCTGTAGGTTCTAAGAAGTTTTATTGTTGGGTAAAGAAAAGAGAGAGACAGCAGATGACAAAGTAATTTATAAAATGTCAGTTCTTGGTAGATGTTTAAACATCCATAGGTAAGTTAACTTGCAGCAAACACAGCATGCTGTGTTTTATTAATATGCTCCTTAGCATATATTAGGCAGGCAAAGACATTCTTACTTCAAGGGAAAAACCCCAAACTTTGTAGGTAAGCTTATTTGCTTTTTATAAATATGACAAGATTAAGTCAAATTTTACCTGTTTTGACATTAGAGTCTATGTTGAGATTTCACAGAATATAAATGAAGTAGGATTTACTTCTTTATGCCTGGAGATTAGAGAAGTATGTTAGACCTATAAATTTGAAGATGTCAGATTAGTTTTTGTCCCAACATATTTCTTGTCTTTTACATTCTCTTGTTTTTGCTTATAGGTAAGATTGTGCCAAAACCCAAAGCTCCAACTCAAAAACAGCCCACCTTACATACTTGACATTCTACCTGACACTTACCAACATTTGCGACTTATACTGAGCAAATATGATGACAACCAGAAACTTGCACAACTCAGTGAGAACGAATATTTTAAAATCTACATTGACAGTCTTATGAAAAAATCAAAACGGGCTATAAGACTCTTCAAAGAAGGAAAGGAAAGAATGTATGAAGAGCAGTCACAGGACAGGTAAGTGAAATATTTAAATATGAAGTAGATTATCGTGTCTGTCTGCATTCTTAACACTGTTGTCTGCAGCCACTGTGTTTTGGCATTTTTAATTATTTAAAGAGCAGAAACATTTGTTGCTTGGATTCATTGACCCTGCAGGTCAATCAGGAATTGGCTGGATTTATTCCACTGTATGCTCTTACCTGTCACTTTGTGACCTTTAAAACCAAGTGCATTTCCTTCATAAAACATTCATTTAATTGTAATTACTTATTCACGGGGCTTTACAGTATGTAGTTTTTCCTGTGTTAGAGAGAGTGACTTAACTTGGCTTGAGCTTGACCTCCCTACCCCAGTTCTTAAACCTGTAGAAGCCAGGATGGATATTGACTTAGAGCTTTCACAAGTGATGGAATGAAACAAAACAATATTCACATTTTTCAGATATTATGTGGTGATGATAATGTTAGTTTGGTGCTGAGAAGTTGTATCATAAACCTAATGGACTCTTGATTTACAGTGGTTCAGTTTTAAAGGAGTCAGTGTCTGCTTTATCTGTACTCTTGCTGGTAACTGAAGGAGTTTTTAATATTTGATTTTATTACCTAGTATTTTAAAAGTAGTATTTCAGGAAATTCTTTGCAAAATCTACCATCTTATTTTGGGAAGGAGGGAACGCAACAGTGTTGTGGCCATTAGTCTTTGCCATGTTTGGTATAACTTTAAATCTATTCAAGTAAGAGAGATGATGTTCTTTTCTCTTTTTAAAGGAGATGGGGGGAGTGGGAAACAAAGTGAATGGAGGTTTGAATCCCTGTTCTTCTGTCTGCACCTGAGCTCTGAGGCAGGCATGGTTGCAGTAGAGTTTTACAGCTGGTGACAGTGTTGGTAGAAGCAGCGAAATGTCTACATTCTTGTAAATGTCACTGCTGTTATGTTTGATTTATACATATGTTCCTTCCAGATCTTTAGCAATGATTATAGCTGTTCAGTATACTGTGGTAATCTCCTGTGCTTGTTAGGGTGTCTGAAGTTTGCTTAACAACTAAGGAATTTTGTTTTTTTTAAGTAAGTAAAGGCTGTCCAATTGGGAATATAGGTAGAGAAAACGCTCCAAGAGGAGCAAAATACCCTGTGTTTGATCTATTTTAGTGAGAAGTACAGATTTTGATGGATGTTTTTGGTGTTTGAATTCCTAAGTATGTAAAAGAATGTTTTCAATGTAGATGCATTCTTACCAGGACCCCTGGAAGAATTGTTCAGCACAGAGCCTATGGCTTCTTTTTAAAGTATCCCAATTGTTGTATGTACAGAAATCACTGTGTTGCAAAGGAAATAAGAACTTTCTGTGGTGAGGGAAATTTGACAGAAGTGGTTGCGTTATATAAACAGGTTCTATTTTGATTTACCTGTGTTGGATGAAACCCCATCTACTTATGGTTTTGCTTATATTTAGCAATAAATTAAAGCCAGTTTCAGTATCACTTTTTCAGTAGATCTGCTGTTACTGCTTGAATGACAGTGCAGAGCTTGTCTTAGTAATTGTGTTTGGTTGTTGGAGTTGCTTTCTTCTTACCAGTTACCCACTTCATTTTCCTGCATTAGGGTAACAGTGGTGATGTAAGGATGTCTTTTGTGAAGCAGACAGTTTTTGAGGAGGCTACAAGTTGACATATTTACTGTCTTTTTATTTGAGTCATTCTTCTGACATGATTGGAGAGGAGGGATTTTAAAGCAAATCATACTAATGAAGTGCACTGAATCACAATAACTACTTCAGGCTCTCTAAATTTGTATTTCAGAAGGTGACAAATGTGTTATTTTGCCTAACTGATGGAGTTTGAAGCTTGAGGAAAGGAGAGCAATAGAAATATTTTTCCTGTGTTCAAATTTTTAGCTGTGTTTCCTACAGAGTCTGCATTCTTACTGTATGTCAGAATGCTTAAACAAAAAATTGTAGGCATTGTTTTAGCAGCTCATGCCATTCCAAGTTAAAGTCTACATCTTTACGATTTCAGTGCACCCTCTTTCATCTACTGGTGATGTTTAATCTGTATGTGTGGCCTAGTTTAAAGTTGACTGAAGGTATATTTGTTTGCTGAGCTCTATGACTAGGTATCTAAGCAAGATGCAAAGCTGTGTTTCAACATACTTAATCATGCTAATTCTTGGTAACTTAGTAAAAGAAGTCATTAATGTTCTTAGCTTCTTTGCTTCCAGATATGCCAGCATTAACCTAAATAAATTATTTGTTAGCATTATAATCCAATCATAGGAATGATCATTTAAAGATATGTTTTTGAAGATGCTTCTTAAATGAATGTCAAATTGAAGTAGTTCAGTTGGTAGCAGGAGTGTTGGGAAGTAGTTTTAAAAAAAAGGCAAGGCAAATGTTGACACCTGGACAGTTTATGTGGTTTTAGTCTTATGCTTCTGTTTTGGTTTCTGGATAGAAGGGCATCATGGAAAAGAGAAACTGACTGTGTTTGGAAGCATTCTTTATATATATTTGGTATAATTTTAACCTATTAGCATTATTAAATAATATTTTTGCTTCTATAGTGATGGTACATTTAGGAACCAGTGCACATATACATGTGAGTTTATTTGTCTGATGACACCAAAGTTACTCTATTGTGAATAATTTGTCATAGATTTTAGTTCTCAAAGATCCCATGGATGAAACAAGATTATGTGGCAGTCAGATTATGTACAACTAATTATATATAAGAGCCTACACTGTGTTCGTGCTGCTTCTCTGCCTTGTTTCCATATCAGATACACGACTAAGAGTAGTTGGTGCTGTTGTTCTGTACTCTATTTCTTAAGCAGAGAAAGTAGGGTTTGCAGGTTTGTTTATTGTGTTTGAACTGCATCTGTCTTCTGGCTATGATGTCTACTATGAAATTATGTCCTCTCAGTCCTCTTGCTTAATGAAGTAGGAGATGATGGTTCACTAAGTTCTGTAAACTGTACTAGATAAAGGCTGCACAGAAGTTTCGCTATGAACAAGTAATTTTAAGATCTTTTTGTCTCAGATTTTACTTTCTAAAAGGTTATTAACACTGGTTATTCAGACTGGTTCAGGTACATCTAAAAAGGCTTTCTGTGTCTTCAAGGGTTTTGCTTTTTGTGGTTCTCTTTGTTTATTGGGAAGTAAACTAAAGCTGGAAAACATCTTTTCTGTGAAGTCCAAACTTCCTTTCTTCTTGCTGCATTCCAGAATTATGCATCCAGAAAAAGTAAAAACTTTGTAGAATGGCAGTTTTTCAGATAAATGTGTTAGCCAGGTGTAGAAATCAAGCACATAAGTTACAATAATGAGACTAGAGGAGGAATAAAGTGGCAGTGGGGAGATTACATTTGGATTCATTCAAGATGTTGGACGTGGTCTTCAGGGCTAACAGAAGTGCTCCTTAGTAATGGAGACAAGTGGGAGGTTTCCTGTGCTTACCTATAAATCATGTCCTTGGAAGAATACACCTTTTGATGGAATTTATTCATTGACTGTTTTAATGTTGCATGTCTTCTGCTGTATGCAGTTTATTTTGGGAGAGGTGGAAAAGTATAAAACCAGGGTGTATAATTATATTTAACAATATCTTTAATGCTCCTCAGTTTGGCCAAGGAAAGTTGACTGTTTGTTTTTAAGTGGCGTTCCAGAAGTGGAAGGTAAAGAGAAAGAAGGATATTTCTTAAGTGGTGGGTGGTACGTGTATGAAGGTGGCAAGAGGAGAAGAGCTGAGATGGTTTGGGGGCCAGTGTAGAAAAAGATGTGCCTGTAGGGAAAGTCAAGAGTCAAAGCAGTCCTTCAAGGTGATCACAAAACCACTCCTGTTTCTGTACAGAAAGTCTTACTAAATTCTCTTGTGCATCTGGCAATTTGGTGTCATGATTCAAATTGCATATTTCTAAATTGTACATCTTGTTTAGGTGTTTAATTGGTGCAGAATTCTTATACTCTCTTAAGGCTTCTGAGGAAGACTTATCTACAGTTTAGGCAATAGATCAGGTTCTCCTTCGTTACTGTTCATGCTGGTTAATGGGTTTATAGAGTATTCAATTTCTCTTCCTTAAGTCTGCATTGACATATGAGGTTAGTTAAGGTTCTTGAATCAAGTCCATCAAATTACACAGCATTCTTGGTAGAGACCTTTTTACTGCAGAAATTTCTGGTGTGTTCCCTCCTTATCCTGAAAATACAGACTTGATAAGAAGTTAAAACAGTTTGCATCAGAATGGGTGTCAGGTATTCCAGCTGTAATGCAGTAACAGCCATTTGTGTACTTCTGTCCTGTGATAAGTGTAAGGTAGCTTACCCTACTTCTTTCAATTACCTCAGCTTGTACCACAACCTTGCTGTTTTATTTGTAGGAATTTAGGAAGTTTATAACTTAGCTAGCCTCACAACTTGTTTGTGTCTCCAGGCAGAGGAGGTTTTGTTGATTAAAAGAAGGATCAGGAAGAGTAAAGTTTTGATTCAGGATGGATTTATTTGGACAAGTTAAGATTGTTTTGTCTGATGGTTTTCTTGTTTGACAAATAGAATGTACAGATTCACAAAAGGATGTTAGTGGCTCTTTTCAGAGAGCCAGTTTTGGCTATCGGTTGACATCACACAGATAACTTGGTAATTGTCGAATAAAATAACCAAGTTAAGGGCTTCTTGGAATGCTGTGATTTGTTCCATTTTCCTAGCATATTATGTAGTTTTTGGTCTTCAGTAAATTCAGAGCTGAACAGTTAGGCTATACATACCATCCATCTGTTGCTTGACATGATATGTAAACCCCTCTACTTAAACTGTGTCAACACATTTTATAGATAAAGTATATTGACTGTTTAGTCTTCCTGAAGCTAAGGGAAAGAAATCTAGTATTTGGTTTTTTCCCCTCCTGTATTTATCTACCTGTATTTTTAGATGATTCCTTCAATAGATTTTTAGGAAAGGAAGTTGCATTAATCTGCTTGAAAGTCTTCTGGAGTGTTGACTCAGTGTTTAAATTCCTGTGCTGTCCATAGGAAAAAGAGGACACTTCTCTTTCAATGTACAACCTGTATTAAGGTAATAGGGAATGGAACTTGGCTACAATAAATAGCCTCTAATAAAGAGGCTTCTGAGGAAAAGAGAGTAGATGACTGATGAGGTGGTGTTGCATGGGAAGAGGAAATGCAATGAAGTTTTTTTTTAAGCTTTTATGTTATGGTGAGAACTTCTACCCTCCTTTCCCCTCCTTGTTCCTTAGATGTGATATAAAACCAGATGTGAGCCAAACAGCTTTAATAAGCCCCTTGGTGTACCTGACCCACATGAGTCATTGAGCTTCAGTGCAGATTTGGTGAAGCACAAGCCATTTGCTATTTTTGGTTCTAGTCTAAATTAAACAAGGAATGTCACACAAACACACTTTTCAAACAAAGGGACTCTTGTTGCAGAGGGCAGGTGAGAATGCGTGGAGGTTACAAATGATAAGGCGGTATTATGACAGCTTGTTCTCAACATAAATGCAAACAGCCTGTGTGACTGCAGTAGTTCTAAGGCAGTATTTAAATTTTTTGATCTTCACTGCTTGGGGGAGGGTGTTCCTAAATGAGAACAAAGGAAGTAATAGTACCAGAGTTACTTAAAGGCAACAATTTATTCAGATTGCAGAGGAAGACAAGGATTTTAAAACCACAAAAGATCCTAATGAAAAAGTAATGGCTTGTAAATTCTTCTAATTGATTTGGATCCTTCATCTGTATCTAGTTGTGTAGAGGAAAGATATGTGCACTTTGTCTTTTACTTTTTATTGTTATAAAATCAGACAACATTTTCTTTGTTAGTGCACGGTCTCTTTCAAAGATCATCTTACAAATAATGTGGTGTTGACAGTCACATCTCAGAGTTCAGCTGCTTGTGAGGAGATATACACAGTCTGAGATCCTCCTTGTTGCCCTTTTTATAACCGTTTATACCTGTGAAAAGTGTACGTGGTAATGTTGCCAAATTTTAAGGTGCCACAGGGTTTATACCCACTTTGTGCATGTGTGAAAGGTCTCAAAAAGCACAAAGTTAGGGGAATCAGTCCTGCAGGCTTTCCATGTGTTATATATTAACTTCCTTTATGATAAACCTAATGACAGTGCCACTAACTAGGATTATACAGTAGGACTGATGCAATGTCTATACGGGCATGGTTTTCTACATGATTTCATTTCATGTAAAATGAGCTGGGGAAAATAGATGGTTTTCTGAAAAATATTGTGCTCTTGGTCAGAGGGGCCTAGAAATACTCCAGTGCATTTGGCAGTGAGGATAGTAGTACCGTTTCTGCTCTGTAACAGCTTTTTTCACATCCCTTCACTAATACTTGTCTGCATGGTCTCTGTAGGGAACAGCTGTGCGTGTGGAGGCTGGCCATGGTCACCAGCTATAAATAGAGCCATGTCCTTAGGTATGATAAAGCCCAGCTGATCACATCAAGATAGCAACTTCAGGAACTTTTTGAAGAAGAGACAACACTGACTCCTGAATGTACCGTGAGGAAAGGTCCTGTAATGGACCTGAATGGATCTTTAACGATTCACTTTTGAATGTGCGGTTGATTCTTAGAAAATTTGCTCTCTGCTTCTATGTCAGAAGTATTCTATATTCACTGATAAGGTGTTTGTTTTAGAATGTTTTCAACACTAGCCTGTGGGATGGAAGGTACTTACTGTGCAAGAAAAAATGCAGAGAAAGCTTTTAAAAGAAACTATCTGTTTTTTTATGAAATGTATTCCTAAATATATAAGCACATCTAATTTTATTTTCAGTGTATAAAAATAAATTATTTCCTTTCCCTAATCTTCTGTGGCATTGTTTTCCATTAAAAATTAGAGACATGAAAGACTAAAAGTCTGCTTTTATGCTATAAAGAATGAAAAGGAAGTTGGGAATAATCACTTTCAAGTGGTACACTTGCTGTTTAGTCAATAGAAGCTCTTTGAAAGTAAAGTAAAGCCAGTTTATAAAAACAGACGTGCTGTAATGGTAATCCTTTTATCCAAAGAATGCTTGATCAAAAATCAGCCTAGAAGACATGCTCCCTGTGCATCAAAACCTAGTAAAGACTGTTTCACTACCCTGTACAGAGTAAGAAATAACCTTAATCTGAAAAAAGGTGAAGGTTTATGTTATGATTAACACAGCTGAAGCTTGAGTTCAAAACAATAGAGACAGAGTGAGATATTGATGGAGAGGACAACAGATGGAACTGTCCTGTTCCATTGATCAAAGTCTGCTGTGCTAAAGAGTACTTTGATAGTTTCATGGAACTTTTAAAATACTTTGGGATCATTTGACATAGTTTTTCTTCCTGTTCTGTTCCTATTCTGTTCTTTGCTTCAGTATTAATAATGTGAATTTACTTGAGTCATACTAAAAATGACAAAGTTAATATAATTAGTAAGTCTTTTTATCAGTGGCTGCACATTCTCAAGTTAACTTTGTCTTTACAGATTCTACAACAATACTACGCATGCTCTGGAATGAGGCAAAGCTTTAATATGGTTAATTGATATCGGAGGAACAAGGACTTGTAGTTAATAATGTAGGTTTGTGTTGCCTCCATGAAACAGTTTTGCTACTTGTAAGATTATGTTGGCATATTTCATTCTTTTATATTGAAAAATTCCAGATGATTTAATGGCACGTTCTCTTGAGAGCCAATTTAGGCGTATCATTTGCTTGATTTGAAAGAAAATACAATATTTACACAAAAGACTGTGCAATGAATGCAACTATTAAAAAAAATCCAAATAAACAGAACAAGTAGTACACAGAAGGTACCAAGAGTAAACTGTGTCTGAAAAGAAACACTTTTTTTTTTTTTTTAACTCATAACACAAATGGAAAAAGAAGTCAGTAAGTGAACTTATATGAGGGATAAAACTCTCTGAGCAAGCAGCCTGATGACTGTCATCAGTGTCTGTGTAGCTGACTAATACATTTTGAATCTTTGTTTTGCAACCAAGGTATTCATTGTTGAAATATTTTTATATTTGTCTCTAGCATACGATAACACATTGTGTGCTTTCCCTGTCATTTGCTCAGATTTCACATGTTAGAATTAAAGAGCTATCCTGTTTTCTAATGGAAGATTTTCACCATAATCTGTTTATTACCCAGTTCTTAACATTGTTTTAAATGAAATGCATATTGAAGAATGTATTGACTTTATTCCTGCAAATATCCTGGCAGATCAGAAAAATGGTGAAGAAATAATTGTTAGTTCATTTTAGTAATATTTGGTCATAATTATTACTTTTTCTGGTATGATAGGGAAACATAAAAGTAGCAGATGTGTAAGAAACACATTTCTGGGGTATATGATGAAATATTATAATCAATGGTAGCATGTGGATTATTGAGCTAAATTTTATTTCTGTATGGATGAGGTTGATGTGATGTCTCCATAATAGGACTTTGTTTTTTTATTCTTGAATGGTAAAACAGTGGAGATGTAATTTCAGCATAGTATCTGATGTATTGTGTATATCAGGACTCTTGGGAACCTAAACAGCTCACCTGATGAGTTAGTGTTTTACTGTTATTAGCTGGTCTTTGGCAAACTCTTTGACTGTACAGTGGAAGAAAAATTTTGGGGAAAAATAATAAAGTTACATTTTTTTTCCCTACTAGATTGAATTGTGGGAGTGTTCACAAAACATGATCTTGTTTTCCCCTAAGATAAAATGGGAAAACTATATGGCTTTGAGACTTGAAGCAACAGTAAATAGGAAAATGATTCCTGTCTTCTGTACTAAAAATATACATGAAGATTGTTATTTATTGCACAAATCTTACTCAAAAGTTGTCATTAGCAATAGTTAGAGCCTTGCTTTGTTCTCTTCTTCTAGTATCTGTTGACTCACTCATTCGAAGAACTGAAACCTACATACCTAGTGGAAAATCTGGGATCACTCCTTAACTTGTGTAGAAGATTATTCTATAACAAATTCTAGTCTTGATTACGCTATGAATGAAGAAACATTTTAGTAAGATTAATTATTTATTTCTCTGTGTGTGTGCCTGTCAGGCCTTAGTGATATCTTAAAGGCTTTTGCTAACCTCTTTATTTGTCCTGAAAAAAACCCACAAAACCCCCACACACCTTCATTAGCTCTATGTCAGAAATCTTATTTTTTAAGAGAAGTTCATTTGTTAGTTATCATCACTCTTAAAATAGGACATTTTAGGCAATACTGTATTATTTAAGAAATGACTGCATGAGAAAAAATTTGCTTCTCGTTACAAGTTAAAGGGCATTAATGCAAGACAGACAAATGCATTAGCATCTGTTTTCAAACTGTTCCAATGGAAAATGGTCCTCAGCCAACAGAATATTTTGTGAACTCATCTCAGAGTTGTTTCTGAGTCATGAATGTCTGTCATGGGAAGTATGAAATGCAGGATCAGTAATAAAACATCTTGTACCTAAGAACATTTGCTAGAACAATGCTTAATTTTTTTAAAAGCAGTCATTAATTTGTGATACCTTACAGGTGTATATGCAAGAGCAGGCCTTTAATTCTAACTACTCTCTAGTGGAAGAGTGTGTAAAGATGAAGAGAAACACCTTCAGATGTTTTCATGTCAACATTTTAAACAATTTATGGGGCTACAGAGAATTAGTAATAACTGGTAAAAAATGAAATTACTGTGTTACTAGATTACTTTAGGGTTCAATATCAAACTGCTTGAGCACCATTCTTGATTTTGGAGAATACTTAGTTTTGACAGAAGAAAAATAAACAGTTTCTTTAAAGTCAAAGTTGGAACTTTCAGCAAATATGGTCCATAAGCCTTCCATCAGTACACTTAGAGTAGAGCTGTGTAAGTTGTATTTAATACTCTATAAATGTCATGCATGTTTAAGGAAGCTATAATGCAACAAGTAGAGCCTGAAACATTTCAGTTTGTTCAAATATGTAGCCCGTTGTGAAAATTCTGAAGTGGAGAACCTGTGTTCCAGCTATTGTTTGTCATTAAAAGTGATGACAATCTCTGTTAAGAACATCTGCTTGTCTAATATGCCAGCAATAAAGGAGATGTCTATGTTATAACTTAGCTTGGGTTTGTCTCTTTATTTCTACGCATTTGGCTTTAAGATATTAGAAAAAAACCCTGGGGTTTTGGTAACAAAATATTGTTCTAGATTTCAGCTCTGAAACACTAAAATAGGAAAAGCACATATTCAGGTTGCTAGGCCATCCCAGTAATGCCAGGGTCATAATGAAAAGACTGTGTCTGTTTTTTGTTGTTAGAACACCTATGCTTTATTTCTAGTTAGGTTAGTTTTTACTTTTTATCTCAGACATTGTAGGTCACTAAATATCGGTGTTATGCCATTTGATTCACAGTATAG
The DNA here is from genome assembly GCF_022539395.1 of Myiozetetes cayanensis. NCBI lineage: Eukaryota > Metazoa > Chordata > Aves > Passeriformes > Tyrannidae > Myiozetetes > Myiozetetes cayanensis. The sequence goes on from NW_026087742.1 coordinate 17,956,168, forward strand.
CACTTTCAGGCCTTCCTAGAATTAAGAGTAGTATTTATGGTTACATGCTTTTTGGCTATAGCAGTGGAGGAATGGTGGATAGGAGCACTGATAAAGGCTTGTGTCTGTTCTAACTTCATAGGAATTTTTAATCCACTTCATAACTGCGTCTTACTGACAGCTCATTCCCAGTGGTTAATGCTTCAGTGGTTTTACAACTTAATGATATATACTCTGTACTGCAATTGGGAAAATACAGAAAATGTGGCATAAATATAGACAATTTTTTTTGTCTTGCTGAGAAAGTCATATGTCAGCAGACTGAAATCCTGTCTAGTATTTTTTTTTTTTAATGAGCTTCTTTAGGCTAGCAGACTGGAAGCCTGTATTGTACTATTTTGTTCAGATCTCTGCATATCCTTTTTACTCCTTAATTCATAGCTGTAGCAAATACACAAAGATTCAAAGCAGAAAAAAAAAAAAAGTATGTAGCATCCTGTTCATATGTTTCCTTTTACTGTTAATCCCGATAATTAATGCCCTATGAGGAATGGGGCTCTAATCGCTTGCAGAGCACAGTCATGTAAGAAGACACTGCTCATCTGGGGGGGAGTTCAGGAGGATGGATCAGTGGTGACCCAGTCGGTGCACAGCTGTCCTCCAGTCTGTGTGTATGTGGTTTCATTAACTACACACATATATGACTGACAGGCCCATAATGATTGTCTGAAAGGAACCTTGCCTTATGAAGCTGTGTAAGTGCCATGGAGAGAGTTGCTTGTTTTCTCTCATTTTTCTACTTGTTTGGGGAGGAAGAAAGGAATAGGGGAGGGAAGCTGTTCTGTGAGGTTCATGGATCCCAGCAGTCACTTTGAAATAATCTTTAATGAATCCCAAGGCAGGAAGAGAAATGTCTGAACACCACGTAGTTTTTTAGTGGCTTAGAGGAAATATGAATACAAAATCCTTTTCTAAAGGGCTGAGGGTTTTTCTGAGTTTTGGTTGTGCTGTATGAATTCAGCATTGCTAATGCTAAACTGTAATGGACAACCCAAAAGATACACCTTTTTTTTTGGAATATGGAAATATATTTTTAAATGAAATGAGAATACAGACTGTTGGATTTTTTTTTAAGAATCAGTCTCTTACTGGATGATTTCTGGAAATGCAGTTTGTTACTGGAGTGGATGACTGAAAGGACTTTTGACATGCTTTCTCAAAACCAATAAGCACAACCCACCCAGCTACTGGAAAGGAGATGTCTAGGGAAGTATTAGAGAAATAAATTAGCTTATGTTTACTCAGCATAAAGAAAGCAACAAAAAAAGAGCAAGACCTATCTCTTAGTATCTGTTGTAACATGGTAGAAATGTCGAGTGGCCAAATCCTTCCAATATAATGGAACAGAAGAGTTGTTTCTGTTACAGCACTTTGAGGCTCCTGTTGGGAAGAGAAGACATGTTTTTTTTTTTTAATTTAGCAATTCCTTTGTTTATTTGCACTTAGTTTTCAGGTAATCTTGTACTCCACAGAAAATCTTTCCAAGGCAATCTTTTCCTTGGGTAGTTATTAGTTCACACTTGTTTTAAGCCTGTTAAGGGGTTACCTTGCACTTGATGTGCATAAATGAGCCGGGAAGAGACAGTGAAAAGTAAGTCTTACAGTAAAATCAGCTGGCAGCTGTGAATATGTTTAAGTTGTGGATATCCATGGATATGCAATTTAAGATACTTGTCATATCCTTCTGTACCCTTGTGAAACACCAGTTCCATGAGTGCCAGCCATTTGATGTATTAACAGGAGGCAGAATATTTGTCACTGAAAAATTATTGTATAGGGTAGACTTGCCAAGAGTAGGAAAAAAAAAATGTCTCAAAGGATGTTTCATGTCCTACTTTACTCTGTATGCTTAGGTCTACAAGCTCTAATAACTTTCCTGTGTGGTGGCTTTTTTTGTTCGTTTTTGTTTTTATTTTGTAAAAGCTTAGGTAAGAATCTAGAGTGAAAGGAAATGGAAAGGTAATGCTGATTTTAGTACAGCTACCATGTATTCTATTCCTGGATTTTCACTTTGCTTTGTGTAACAGCAGATGGTTCATCTTTTGTTTCATTACTCTTTTGGGAGTCTGACACTCTATAGTGGATGTGTGCTTTAGTGGAAAAAGAACAACCAAAGTAAGACTTTTTGTAATGGATGAACTCAATTTATTAAACTGTGTTGATGACCTCCACAGTTCTAGCTCTTAAAATTTATTTTTATTTAAAAGCTTAATATTGTGTCTAAATTCTGTCATCAAGGTGTTTTGTTGTTTTGTTTTGGTTTGGTGTTTTTAATTGAAGTGTAAAGGGTAGTTTTAATTCAAAAGGATTGTTCACTGTCACAGGCGCTGTTTTGTGAAATGGCATAATTTTACCATATGCCTTGGGTTTCGTTTGAGATACTATGAATAAGCAGTGTGAGTGCTTTCAAAGAGGCATTCCTGCTGTCCCACATCAACCATGTGGGCTTTCAGTTAAGCTTCCCAGGAAGACAGCAACATATGTGTACACAATGTGTGTATTATATTGGCGCCCACTCACAATGTTAAAGATGTGTCAGCATTTCCAGAATAGTTCCCTATTTTAAGAGCCTTGTTTTAGCCTGCATATGAAAGTTGTCTGCATTGGAACTTTACACACAGCCTCAGCCATCGTAGTTTCCAAGTGTGACTTTTTGCCAGGTGAAAATAAGCTGAATTAAATTAATGTATGCAAATGGAATGGAAGATTTCTTGAGGCGTGGTGGCACGATAGACTTCTTACTTTAACTCTGAAGCAGTACCTTACCATTAAGTGTACTGAAGCTACAGTAGATGCCACTATTTTTGAAGAATTTTAAAGAGGTTTGTAGTAAAAGAAGATGGCCTTGTGCTTGGGATTATGACTGTTGCCTGGGCTAAAAAGTGGTGATGTTTTTCTAATAATCATGTTAGAGCATGAGGAACTTCCCAATTTCACTGAATTTCTTTCAGCTGATTGTGGTTCTATCATTGTAATAGTCTAGAATTAAATGGTGTCTCCCTTATATGTCAAATCAGTCTTTTTTTATATACTGAGAAATTAGGCATATTTTCTTTTATTTAAACTGCGTTCCCCCAAGTTAAAATGTTTTCTTGCTAGAAGCCTTTCTCTAATTGAGAAGCCATCTTGTTTATTAATGTGTGCAGCAGGGTGAACCACGGGGCAGGACACGCTGATTCTGTGGCTCGTGGGTGGCTGTGTAGGAGCCCAGTTAAGACTGGGTTTGTAAACAGACTTCAAACCTTTTGTTTGTGTGCAGAAACAAGAACTTGCTGCTAGAGTTTCAAAAGCTACCTGCCAGAAGGAAAATGTTGTCGTTGTTATAAGCTTGGGATTTACTTGGTGTGCTTAGGTGCGCTGGACAGAAATTTTATTTTGAATGGATATATTTTCAGCCCCATTTGGTTGAATGCCATCTATAGGCCTCCATATAAATGGCAGATGGTTTCATTTGAGCTACAGCAGGGCAACTGGACAAGCCTGCAGTTTGAAGATAAGCAAATCAATGCTCTTCAATTCAACATTTTGAAATCCGAATTGAGAACTGACACCCCTGGAAAGAACTCCTCTGTGCATCCCTGATAGGAGAGGTGTGTGAGCCGGACATTGCTGTAAAAACAGTTCTGTTGTGCTGCTCTGCTTATCATGTTAGGACATCCAGGTAGGTGGTTCCATGTTTCTGCAGTAGTAGATTATTCTTCTAGTTATTGTTTTATATGGAATGAATACTGCTCATGGCTTACTTAAACCTCTTGAGAGGAATTAGATGTGCAGTATATCAGGTAATATGCATAGTGACAGCAAATATGCAATTTGCTGACTTTTTTTTAAGTTTTCTTACCTCCCTTAGGAAACACCAGTAAATATTAATACCTAGTAAATAAAATTAAACAAAAAAAAAAAGTAAAAGAATATTGAATCAACAGCAACTTGGGATTTCCTGTTTCTGTTCTAAACCCCCTGTTAATGCACACCCACCAACCAACCCTAACTCTGTCCAAACTTCAAAGTATCTACTGGAAACACTGACTGCAAAGAACAGCGAGCCCTGATGTTGCAAGAGTTTAGCCTCCTCCACGAGCTGGAGAGCTTAAAACCTGAAGTAAACAGTAGTGTAACCTTTTGTCTCTTTTTGGGAGTGGGTGGAGGTTGGAGTGGGAAGAAAGATCTAGGTGATGACCTGGGCTTGGATGTATCAGGTAGCTAGCAGGGTTCATGGAATGTTAATGTGTTGGGTACACAATCCAACTGCCCTTCTGATTAGATGAATCACTGTAGTCTGAATTCCTTTTAATGTCAGTCCAAGAGAATTGCGTGTCTAAGAAGTCTACAGGTCACTAAGGCATTAAATCTTGTGTAAAGCTCTAATGTAGCATTCAATAAATATGCATAGATGGTCAGCAACTATTTTGTTCTGCAGTAAATAGCTTTGCAGAATGATGATCATAAATGCGCTTGAAAGGTCTCTGTCCTGTTTTCTCCATCTGCAAAATGTGATTGTTTACTTAATTTATTCATGTTTTTAAGTGCATTTGTCTTTTTAGCATCAGACTGCACTGATATCGGATTAAATTCCTGATGCCTATGCTCCTATTTGTATGTTTCCTCTGAATGATCCAAACCAAAGATGGAAGCAACTCAGACAAAATCAAAACTTCTTGTAGGCCTTTTTTTTTTAAGATACCATCTAATACTACTGGAACGGTGATGGGCACATATGCAAGTCTGTGTGTTTGAAAAGATTCTGAAAGTTTGAGAGTAATTTAAATTCCATATAGATTTGATTCTGCTTAATAAAATGTACTTGATAACATTCTGGTTTTGTCTATCTTTCTGGAGTTTTTCACGAAGACCATTCATTTTCTGGATTTAACATTGTGAAATTAATTTTTATTTATAATGGCATATTCCATTCAAGAGTAACTAGACAGGTGATAAAATACACGCCCGTCACGATAACAAAAAAAGGTGTTCAAATAGCCTTGGCTTAGTCATATTTCTTATTTTGCAACTACTTTCATTTCTGTACAAGTCCTACATACCCTGGAGCTCCCAATGTAATAGTTCTGCCTCATTTTCATAATTAGCCTTCCCTCCCCACTGCAGTGTTGCTAAAATGTCCCCAGGGTTCCTTCTTCCAAAAGGCTTGATTCCCCTGTGAATTTAGGATGAATGTATGGCACCCTGGGGAGAAAAAGTATTGTAGTCAGCAAATACAGCTGCCCATGACTGCAGTGTTATAATATAGTTTTACACTGACAGTTGAGATTTTACATACTCTGTAGCTTATAATGGAGAGAACTGGGTAGTAATAATGCTGTCCCATCAAGGACTATTCAAACAATCACATGCATTTAAATAGATACTCTTTCATCTTTAAATAATTAGAGAACATTTCTATTTTGCTAGTCCAGCAAATGTTCACCAGACCTTCACAGAAAGCTTACTTTATTCTTTTTGATGTTGTTAATATTTGAGTGGCAGTTTTATTTATGTAGTACTTTAACTCTTCAAAGTGGTGTTAGAAAGGGTAGTTAGATTTTTATGTTTGGAGAGATTTATTTTTAAACAACCATGCTTTAGTTTTTTAACTTAGATACTTAATTGCACTGGGAGTTTTGCTTTGCTTCACAATTCAATGTGCCCTGTCCAGTATAATTTGTTTGGAGAAATCTGCACATGAACCACTAGATGATAAGTACTAGATGCAGCTTAACTTGTGCTTTCCAAATTAAATAGCAGAAGCCTCTTCTCACTGTTCTGCTCTGAACAAAATATTAATAAGATACTAGCTGCAAATTATTTTGGAATTTTATTTGTGAAATATGTGGCAAAGCAGTACAATTGAGATGAGTATTAAAAGACCAGTTTACTTTGATTTCTCCTTAAGTAAGTGAATTGAATTTGATGCAGTCAGAGTTGATATATGTTCCATTTGGCTTTGTGTTGCTCTTGTTTGTAACAGTCTTAAAAGGTGTTAGATATGGCCAGAGAGGGTTGGAGGATAAAAGCTTGCAGAGGAAGAGTGAAGGAGGGGAAAGATGCACAATGCACACTTGAAGGTGATATCTTTGTGGCCTGTGGCTTTTTGACAGAAACAGTAAGCATGAAATGAGTAGCATTATTCTGTTTTCTGTTATAACATTATGCATTTAGTAGCCGATAATCAATTACTTAGTTTGTATAAAAGCAAGTAACTCCTCAGATTTCCTTCTCTCTGAATCTCCTTTTAGGGATAGAGGCATAGTCATTTAGAATAGTTTTATCAAATTTATAGGCAGAGTTCACAAGGAGAACACACAAAATGCTGTCTGTGTGACTGGACATATCCCCTTGCTATATGTGATATCAGTATTTTGTTCCTGAAAAATCAACATTCCCAGTCAATAGCTCTCTCCAAGGAGTATTTCAACGTGTGTAATTTAATTTGATTGCATTTGGTTTATGGTATCTATTTAATCTAGAATTTGTGAGTAAATTAAAGAGTGACCTATGTTTATGCACCTCTGTTAAGTCAAAGCTTAAGTTGGAGGGTTTGAGTGAAGAATTAAATAATATTTATTAGCTGAATTTTTCATTAGCTAAAATTATTCAAATCTAATTTACCCACCAGTAAAGTTCTAATTTGTCATGTGTTCATTTTAACTTACAGTGACCTAATTAAAGTGCTTTGGTTTCATTTTCTCTGTCCCACACTGTAAGTTTTAAGGGAAATGCTAGACAATGGCTGTCCAGAAATCTGCCCATCTGAACTGCTGACTCTGCTGCTCCTGCCACCATTCCTTCCAAAAACTGTTTGTTGTTAGTGCATCCTTTTGAAAGCCTGTGCATCTTGTTGTTTGCAGGATAAAACATGCTCATTTTTAGGGCAAAGACTACCTCAGTAACATATCTGAAGAATACAGGCATCACAATTTGTCAACACGTAGAGTTTTACTTCTTTGAAAGGTGCTATCATCCCAATATATTTGGATAAGCAAAGTATACTCCATCTGTAATATTGACAGAGAGGTCAAGTTAAGGATTATAGAAGTTGAGCTTTTGCTTTTTCCATATTGGACTGTTTTGAATTGGAGTATGTGGGGAAATCACCCCAGCTGACACAAATATTATAGCAGAGAGATACATTCTACGGTTTCTGATATTACTCATCTCTCTGTTGGAGATGAAATTGCTCTAAATTTTAAAATTTGACTTAGCAAAATAGTTTTCTAGGATTAAGGTTTTTTTGTCAAAGAAACTCCTCTTGTTTAAGTTTTGCATAGTTGTTTTAATAAGCTTATATGAGGAATTAGTTTATGCATGTCAGAGTTACATATGGGTTTTCGTGTCCCAATCTACAGCCTAACAAAAGATGAATGTGTGTGAAGACTTGATTTTAAAAATTATTTTACAATAATTGTTGTGTTGTGTTTCTGAAAGCTGATACAAAATTGTATCTACTAGTGTCCAGCATGTAGACAAGGATTTGGAAGCATTTGATTCCTACCCTCAGCCCCCAGTGCTTTATATATATTACACAAGGGCCTACCTGTTAGTATTATGTGTGAAATAAGTAGAAGGGGGATTTTGATCCTATTCCTGGCTTTTATATGATATTTGTATGGTATTCTTCTTAACACAAAAATGCTTTTAGATTTTTCTTTAGCAAGGAATTGTGGAAATTGAGATACAGGGAAGTGTGAAAATAAGTCTGTAGCTTGTTCTTGGCAGAGTCAGGAATGGTGTCTCCAGATCTTCAGGCTTCTGCTTTGATTTCTGTATTACTGTATCACTGTACCATGCTAAAGATTTTGCTGCTTCCATATTTTTATTAGAAAGTGGAGGATACATAAGTAGATATCTGCCTTAGTTGAACCCCTTTATGATCTAGGGATTTGCTGTAAGATCAGGGTAATCTTTCCTGGAGAAACTCGCACATTAGATGTGGAGTTACTAGGTCGGATTTGCTTTTCATGTGGATAGTCGCCAAGCTGGATTAAAAACTCTTTAGACATTGCCTGGCATGCATATCCACAGTGGATATAATGAATAATAGTAGAACCACAGTGCATCATTAAATTTCCATGAAAAGTTAGATTTTTCTGGTTTTGTTTATTGAACAAGTGAACCTAATCAGTTTTAAGTATTTCTTTTTAACTCTTTGAAAACAGGAGAATAAACTTAGTTTTTGCTACAGCAACTGGAAATAGAATATTTTGGAGTTAGTTATACGATAGTATAGGTAAGATATAGTGTTTTGTAACAGCATGTGTGAAAGGCACCAAGTTGAGCAATAGAGGTCAGTGACTCATTCCTGATTAAACCTATGTTCGTGAATCTGAGTATTCAAAAGTCTGTGGAGAGGGGGTTTCAAAACTAAGTTGAACAGGCCTCAATTATTTTGAGAATGCAGAAATGCTGTTCTCAAAGTGATCTTGCCCTTAGAACAGAAATGGTTCTCCTTGAGTTGACTGTTGGTGTAGTTGCTGTGCCTGCCTGAGCGTAGGGAGTTCTGCAGTATCTTATGTCAGGTGTCTCTATTTTCAGTGGAGAAATGCTCCCAGCTGGACTGCAACTCCTGAACAGATAGTACTCCAGAACGCAGTTGGGGATACACAGAAGGTAGTTTTAATTTCACACAATTTCAGTTCATACAGCTTGGAAATTGGATCTCTTGGGAGTCTTATTCATCTCTAACTCCTTTTTGAGCTGATATTTATTGAGTTACCTTACTGTAATAGAAACTCAGTCTTTATGAAAAAGCAAATGGTTTTAGCATTGAAGAGTCAGCTCTTCAGTTTTACATCTCGACAGAATTGCTGATCTTAGGATTTGTATAACTGAAGTTAGAAGGGACCTCTGGAGATCATCAGGTTCAACCCCTCTGCTCAAACAGGGCTACCTGCAGCCAGTTGTCCAGGGACTGGAGGTGGAGGGGGGAAGGGAAATAATTTATGTTTCTCATAATGTTGGGAGAGGATCCATCTCCTGTCTTTTATTTTGGTTCTTGCAAAGAGCAGTCATAGATATGTATAAATAACTGTCTTAAAATATTATCTACTTTAATGTTGTAGCAGCTAGCATCAAATGATTTTTTTCTGGTTTCAGTTTAACACTTACTGAGTATGTATCACATAGACTCATGTGAGTGAAGTTAACAGGATGCTGTCTATTGATAACAGAGATTTCCTGTCTCTTTCCCCCAGCCTTCCCCTCACCCTCTCCCCCTTTCTTTTTTTTTTTTTTTTCTGAGGGGAGCTTGGGTGTGGGGGTAGGTCTGATGCTGCCTTTGCTGAACTGTGATCCACTACATGTGTTTAATTGATACCAGCTGGGTGACAGTAGCACTGAAAACACAGACTGGGTAAAGCTCATGTTGCCACACAGAGAAATTAAGGTCTTGATTCTAAATGACTGGAGAGGAAACCTCTCAGCAAACTTCAGTTTGGGTAATGTGACTTATGAGAAATGAGTGATGTTGGGACAGAGGAGGAACTTAGTGTGGGAGAAGGTACACTGAAAAAAAAATGCTCCCTGATGATGAGGAAGTGGCTAAGGCAGCTTGATTTCTATTCAGTCTCTAAACTATAAAAATTGTTGAGCTAATATAGTTCCATTTTGAAGGAAAGAAGGCTTCTAGCATGATGCAAGGTTAATCGATCTTGTCTGCTAATTTATATATTTTATACAGAAAGGTATGCACAGTTGAGTTGCAAGGAAACAGATTGTAGATGGAAGACCAAAGCCTTACCAAAATGATGTAAATAGGTAAAAATCAATAATACAATTATCTTTTTTTTTCAGCCATGCAGTAGGTGTAGGCTATTGAGCCTGCTTAGTGTAAAATCAGCCTAAAATCAAAATAAGAAGAGCAGAGCAAGATTTTTAAGATACGGCTACATGGCTTTCTTTCTCCTAGTTTGAAAAGGGAAGAACTGTGGGAGCAACCCATGGTCTAGATGTGTTTCAAGAGACAACATTGTTAATAATATTTAGATGTATGTAAGAAAAGGTAGAGTTACAGAAAGTCTGGTGAAATCCTATGGCATTTCATGTAAGGGTATATCTGAAGGTGGTAGAGCTCTGACTAATAATATTGCCCTGAAGTCCTTCATTGTAAGTGGCCTGTCCATGTTGAAGGTGAATGTGGCCCTTCTAAGGCTGTACTGAAACTCATCAACCATGCAGATGTCTAAGCTGCAGGATTTAGTTATGCTTGGAAGAGCACAATATTAATTTGCTAGACTATAAATATAACACAGTGAGAGACTGACATTTGAAAGCTCAGGATGTATTCTGATGTGTAAGACATGCTTATTTTCTTGAAGAGCTGTTAATGAACTCTAGTCTCAAATTCACGTGTATTTCTACTGGTTTGAAATAACTCAAAAGATATTCTTGACCGGTCCTGTGTCTTTACTCACAGGAGTTTCATTTCTCACATTGTGTTCTGAGGGAAGTACATAATACAAACAGTCATCAGGGGAAGGTGAGTAGTGAGGACTAGTTACCTGAGCTGATCCAGCTGATTATGCCTGCTGACATAAGTGTTTGCAGTCCACTAGATTACAAATAGTGAGGTTTTAGCCTCGGTGACGCAATTTACATGTACGAGTTTGTTAGTGAAATGTGTACTTGTCAGGAAAATACAGAAAAGCTGGCTTTAAATTCAGGCAAACACATACAGATGTAAATTTCTGAGATACTTCTCTTCCACTGTATGTCTTATTTTGTGTTTCTTTTTAATATGGTAAATATTGTAACTCCTTGGGGCTTTAGTCCTCTGAATAATTTTTTTGTATTTGCTACAAGGTGTTCATATTTTTGACCAACATTTTGAGATCTTGTTGTTTGTGTTTAGGCAATTGCCAGATGTGTGTATAGTTAAGTTTTCTGTGTGCATGTACTTCATTATTGTGCCTGATAATGGTAGGGATTGTTTGTTTAGTTGTCTGTCAAATTTATTTTAACACATTTAGAATTTTTAAGCAAATGGATAAACTTGTCTTTGGACAAGTCATATGTGTGCAGGGAGAACTAAGTGTTTTCTAAAGGACAATGTATAATTTTAAATAGGGTTCTTTAGCTATTTGGGTTTGGGTGTTGTAAAAATTAATATAATGCTTCCAGGCCACCTTAAAAGTTGCTTGAAGGCAACATATATAAAGTCTTTCTAGAACTATATAGGAATAAAATATCTTACTTTGTTTTCTATTAAAAAAAGAAAAAAACCAACAGATCATTAGCATAGTTAACATCTCAAATGTAAATGTTCTGTTTATTTTGTTTCATTTCCTTAAAATGCAAGTTTTGAGTCACATTGTGTAACTTTTGCCAATGCAAAGTTCTATTATTTTGAAAAATCATTACTTCCTGAAGCTGCTAATTGAATTCACTTTTATATTCTAATAGTGAAAAATATTTGTGTCTGTGTTCCTTCTTGACAGTGTTACACTTTCTGGTTTTTACTGTGGTATTCAAAGTAAGCTGTTCTGTAGGGTGAAATAACTTTAAAGGCCCTATGATGAAACATAATGTCTTTTTAGCAATCGCATGCGGTTCTAGTTTTAAGGTTTTTTAAACTTGGAGACTTTATGCATGAACTTCAAAACTTTTCATGACTCTTAACACAGCTGTTTTTTTCTTGAAAATTTCTTGTGGTTCAGTAAGTAGAGGATTTTTTTGACACTGCATCTTCCAGAACACTCGTCTGTTTCTAAAATTCAGTAGGTCCTTCAGTGAATTTGCTGTCTGAGCCATACGAGTAATCATCGTGATTGTTTGTAAAGCAGTCTTCTGAAAGGGCTTTCCACATGGGCTGCAGTAAACAGGCCAGTCTTGTAAGCAGGCTATGAGGGAATCCATGCCTTAAAACATAAGGTAAATTAAACCAATGAGGATTGATCTGTCTGTCGATGCTGTCTGCACTCTGGAGCAAGAAGCTGTGGAAGTGGGAGTGCTGAGACTGTGGGAAGGCTATACCTACTCCCTTGGGTAGTTTTGTGTGTCATCCCCATGTCCTCCACAGCATCCTCTCCAAAACTGTTTACCTCAAACTGACATTTACTGAATTTTCACTGTTTATTACACTTTGGCAAACAGTTTGCCATTAATGTTCTGGGCTGTGAAAGGCATACAGTCAGTTTATAAAATCCATAACAGTTATGCCCTTCAGTGTGGACAGAAGGCCAGCTTTCATGAAACTGGAAAGTCTGCTTTGTAGGCTCCAAAGTTATGCCAAACAGCAGCACAGAGCATGTCAGTTCAACAACTTCTGCCGTCAGAGAGCTCAAAGAATGACTGTCCTCCTGCTTTTGCTGAAAATAGTAGGCAGGTTTATACTTCACTGTAACAGCTGTTCATCTCTATGTATAGTGCCAGTAAAAAGAAATATTTTTCATGGTCTGCTTCCTCCCTGTGAGATGTTTGGATGAATTCTGCTAGCACAGCAGTCTGAACTACATTTCAAGTACTGTTGATTAAATCTTGCCTTGACAGGGGCAGCCCCTTACTGAGCTGTTACTGAGTATGTGCTGAGCAGGAGCCCCTCCAGAGTTCCAAACTTCCTCTCCCCTTACAGAACTCCAAGGCAAAAGTCAATGGACTGCAGTGTATGGGAAGGTATTCAGGGTGCTATTGCATTACAGAAGTATTTCACAGGGAGGAATTTTGTAGGTTTCTAACTGTTTTTGAAGAGGTGTTTGAGCTTAAGTTAGTAAAACACTTTTGTAAGACTTATAAGTGATTTTTTTTTAACCCGTTCCAAATGCAGTATAAAACTTTGTGAGCTGTGAAAGTTTGTTTCACTCCCCCTTTTTCTTCCAGAGCAGCTGTCTTGTGTCTGTCAATCTGATTAGTTTTTGTGTTGTGTCTATAAGGAAGTGTTATTGGAATTCCAAGACTGTATCCTGAGTATGATCCAATCAGGATACTTGTGTCCTTGCTTGACTAGCATTTTGTTTTGGGCATCAGTTGAGTCTTTATGTGCACAATCACTTCCAAAAGCAATGCTACTTTGTTTTAAAATTAAGGATGTGTTTTGCTAAATCTAGTGTTTAAAACCAGTATTATTTTCTGGAAAATGAGATACACATAATATGACATGTACTGAGCAATGAATTTTAGAGTACTCAGGCATGACTTTAAGTTGTAACAGTAAATGACAATCAAAGTGAACTGAAGCTTTTTGATATAATTAATTTTCCATATATAAACATTGGTTCTGGTATACCTTGTTCTCAAATTTTTAGCATAAATGAATATGTATATTTTGAGACTTCCACCACTTCTTTCATACAGTGACCTGGGATCTTTACAGGATCAACTAAAATACTGATAGACACTTGCACCTTAAAAAAATAAGCATAAACTTCTTGGTATTGCATTGTTTTTGTTACTAGATTATTGTCAGAGAGTGATACTACTAATCATGCATTTATTCATGGAATTAATGAGTCATATGATTCATTACATAATTATTATTTATGTTGAATTGAGTCAGTAAAGTAAAAAAGGATCACAGAATTGCAGAATGGTTGAGGGTTGTAAGGGACCTCTGGAGCTCATCTGTTCCAACAACCTGCTCAAGCTAGGCCACTTAGAGCCAGTTTTCCAGGACTGTGGTCAGATGGCTTTTGTGTATCTCCAGTGATGGAGACCCTACGACCTCGCTGGGCAACTGGTGCCAGTGTTTGTTCACCCTCACTGGAGAAAAGTGTTTTCTGATGTTGAGGGAGCCTTAGGTGTTTCAGTTTGTAGCAACTGCTTTTGCACCACTGAAAAAAACCCTGTCTCTGTCCTCTTTGCACTCTTCCTTTAGGTATTTTTACATGTTGATGGGATTTCACCTGAGCATTGTCTTCTCCAGGCTAAATAATTTTATTTTTCTGCTGTAAAGTGTTCCAGTTTCTTATCTTTGGGGTCCTTTGCTGGACTTTCTGCAGAAGGTGTGTCTCCCTCTTGTGCTGGGGAGCCCAGAACTGGATGAACTGTTCCAGGTGTGGCCTGATGGTGACACTCCTCGTAATGCATCACAGTGTGCTGTTTCTTTGCTGCAAGAGCTTGTTCCCAGCTTGTGTTCACCCTGATGTCCACCAGCACCTCCTTTTCTACAAGGCTACCTTCCAGCTGTGTGGCCCCCAGCATGTACTGCTGCATGGGGTGGTTTCTCCTCAGGTGTAGGACTTGGCATTTCTACATGTTGGACTACCTGAGGTTCCTGACAGCCATTTTCGAGGTCCCTCTAGATGGGAGAACAACCTTCTGGGGTATCAACCACTTCTGCCAGTTTCTGTGTCATCTGCGGACTTGCATCCTTATTTGAAAGTCTTTAGGGCTCCCTGTTTGTGCAGAGCCTGACAAACAAAGGCCTCAGTTTTCATTGGGACCTCTTTGTACTAAATTAACAGAGCTAATAGCTTCTGCAGAAAACAGTAACCAAGGGTAAGTAGGCTAATAGATGTTCGATTCAATCTGCTAGTGACCAGAACTGGCCAGCAGAAGAAATCCTTTTTACTGAAACTGTTCTAGTAAAGTAGAACTTGTGGATATATAGGAAAGAAATGGAATTGCAAGGTAGTCTGAGATATTTACCAAAATATTCAGACATAGCTTATTATTACCAAAATAGTTTATTCGGGGAACCTTTTGGTCACTAAATAGAGTATATTTTTGTGCTAGGATTCTTAAGGAACACTCCTTTGCTACTCTGTCCCTGCTGAGCTATTTCATGGTAGGTGAAATTTTTTAAAGCATTTAATTTTGATTTAGACTAGACTGTTGTCTAACAAATCTTTTAAGAACCATTTACATTTGTAATAGAGAACTACAACTACTATGTACAGCAGTTTCTATGAGTATTTCTGTCTAGTCAAACAAAAGCATCAGTCAGTTAAAATGAGTATTGTTTTTAAACAACCAAGCAAAGGTTTTTCATCCAGAGAGTGGCTGAGCACTGGTACAGGCTCCCCAGGGAAGTGGTCACAGCATCAAGTGTGTTTGAGGGCAAGAAGCATTTGGGCAACACTTCCAGATACATGGTTTGATTCTTAGGAACGGTTCTGTGCAGGGCCAGAAGTTGGACTCGATGATTCTGATGAATCCCTTCCAAGTCAGCATATTCTGTGGTTCTCTGTGATAAACCAAAGTTGTACTGTTACTTGAGCAGTATGAGTTGCGTCCCCAACTTGAAGCAGATGCACTGTGTGAAAGAGCCAAACGCAGAAGTTGTATCTCTTAAATACAATGGACTACCTTGTCAGGGTTTCTTTAAGATTATACTTATATTTCAAAATATTAGAGGCACTAATATTGAAAAAGGAGAAAAATAAATGACTTTGGTCTGTCTCTATAGGAAGCACACCATCAGTATTCTTACAACCTTATGATTGAAGTTTTAGTAAAGAGGTGGTCTTAAACTCAACACACTCAGGTGACATGCAAGACAATGGCAATAAATTCTTCTTTAGTGTGATGTTCTATCTTTTTGATGATTATAGTCTAGCCAGTAATATAGTTGAAATAATTTTCTATTCTATTCTATTTCTCTTCCAGTTCCACAAATATAGTCCTGCAAAATCTGCTATTGCTCTTTGCTTCATAGGCTCTGTGTCAGAATAACAAGAATTTTTAAGTGTTAGAAGCACTAAAGATATGATATCAAGTGTTTAAACATTAAGAAAAGCAAGGATAGCTTCTTTAGTTGTCCTTATGAATTTGATACAAAAGATATGTCCCACTTCTTTCAAGAGAGGAGACTTCTGTTCTGAGGATCTGCTTCATAAAATGCCTTAGGACTCCTTTTGTATATATGCATTAAGATACAGTTTTCATTTATGTCATATAAGTGCACACTCTAACCTCAGTATTTCCTAATAAAATCAGAATAAATTGGTATTTTTTCTTTTATTTATGCACTGTGTAGTCTCAAACTTCTTTCTGCCTATTTGCCTTATCCATAACTGAATATTAAACTGCTAATTCCTACTCTGGTATTTGTAAAACTGATCACAGTAGTGTCCAAGTGTTTTACAATGGTAGTTTTTATTCAGGGCATTTGCATGAGCATAGCTGATAATGGGGAAATTGAAGGAATAACAGTAAAGTTAAGCACCCATTAATTTCGTATTTCTGATTGAGATGTATCTCAAGGTTTCCACATCAGCATCAGTTCAGTCAGGAATCTGATAGTTGCCAAGAGCTCTGTGAATGCCAAGTGACTTTTAGAGGCAATCCTTTTTGTGTCCTGAAAGAGCAAGAACTCTACTGTGCCTTCACCCTGTAAAGGGTCACTACTGAAACAAGCTTTCTGTTAGTCTTAATTATAGATTGGTGACTTCAGAAGATTGGTTGAGAAGTGCTGTCTTTTCTTGAGCCCTGCCCTAATGGAGGGTGAGTTTTTGTTTTCTGATGTAGGCATGTTAGAAAGGGAAAAACAACCTTAACTTTCAGAAAGCCTCTTTAAAAGTCTTTTTTAACCTAAGTAGAGTACTGTTGTAATCGAAAAAGAGTTGGGCAGGTGCTTCTGGGAGCATCTTTGCCTTTTATTTGGAGATCTTTCAGGAGTACCAGGTAAGGAAGTATGAGAAACAGAAGGTGCTCCAACTGCCAGAAGATCTGAAACATTAGGAATTGTGCAGTATGTTCTGAAATTGGATTGTTGTGTAGTCTGAGGACAGAACTGGATCTTGACTTAGGCTGATTGACTGTGGGAGGCTGTAACATTGTTTGTCATGGTTGTCTTTGCTGTGTCCGTGCACCGTCAGCAACTTCAGTGATTCTGCTGACGGACATCGTGGCTGCTGCTGGTGCTGCTGAGGAGTGGCCTCCTCTGTTTCTCTCCCTTTTCAGGCAGTGCTTTGAAGTTCTGTTTTCCAACTGACTTTTCTCCAACACTGATGTTTGCTTCTGAAAGGAAAACTTCTAGCTGCCTGAACAGTTAAGCTGTTGTCATTGTTTGATACTACTGTCCATGTTTATATGATCATGGACAACTGTTACATATTTATTCTACTGGCATTACTAGCAACTTTATCATGAAGTATTTCATCCTTTACATGCCAAAGGGGAGGATCAATCTGCAAAATTAATAAAAATAGTGTGCCTAAATATGGGCAAGAAAAACTTTTATCTGATATTACTAACAAATGTGGTACATGCTGAGAGAGAATGCTTTCAGTGTTTCAGAGAAGTACATCTTCTCACATGTATCATGACCATTCATTAATAGCTTACTGGCTATCTTGTAAGAAATGTATTTAAAGTATGTTTGTGTAGGAGGTTCTATTTTTGTATGATCTGGGTTTTCATTTGCTAGGCAAAGGAATCTTCAGTTTTCCTCTTCAGTATGTAGTTACTGGTCACAAAACAAATGATTTTAAGCCTATAGAGGAGCAAGTAAAAGATTAGTAATTCTTGAAAATGGTTAGAGTGAGTAGGAAAAGCTCTTTCATTTGGATTAATACAAAAATTAATCTAGTCAGCTGCTAGACAGAATAGCTTAAAAAAACCCCAAATAATAGTGTCTTGAATAAAAAAACAAATAACCTTTATTCTTTCTACCAGATTAATTCTGAAATAGACTGCATTATAGTAATCATCGTTGTCAAAATAAACAAAAAGATTAGATCTATCTGTTAGCCTTTGTTTTCTCCATTCTCTGTCCTGCAAAAATTCTGAACTAGTGTATTCCAAGAATGAAGTTTTGAATTACTTATAGATGGTTTTTTAATCACAGTTAAAATCCCTTGATATTTAATCACTTCTTAAAAATTTATTTTAGCCAAAAGTTAGATGAAAGTGACATATTTCTGTGTCTAAAGATGTAATTTGGAGTGAAAATTAAACCCCATCTCAAGGTACAAAAATGTCGAACACTGTATCAAAAGTGGGCAAAAAAGAATTCCAGACCTTGTATTTCTTCCTTAGAGAAAATGCTTGCTACTGGTGCCATAAATAATGGACTTGATAATTTTAGGGAAAGTAAGTAATCAGAAAGAAAACATTCAGTTGTCTTTGCAAGCAGCAAATAAATTAATGAATGAAAGAATTGGTCTGTGATGTTTCTGAGGGACTTTAGGAACAGATGGGTAGATTAGCACTGTCAACTTTGAGATGTATTAATGGGGCAGGGGGAGAGGGCGGCAAGTTATTTGTGGGAAAGAAATTTATATCTATTAAAGTAGCCGTGTGAAGTACCCAAGAGATGTCATAATGATCTTAACATATTGTGAAGTAACCTGTTACAAAAATACTCTTGGATTTATCAGGCTTTCCACGTCATGGCAAAAGCTGCTGCTGTAACATTTCTGTGGCCAACTCGCGGTGCTTGTTACCCTGTAAGAGACAAAGTTCATTTGCGAGGAACATCCATGCTGTGTTCTGTGTAGTGCAGAGTTCCAAATGCAAGTGGCACTGGAGAGTGTACAATAGCAAGGGAAATGAAAGGATTACTGATGGAAACTGCTATCAGAAAAGGGTGAATGTGCTGAAGATCTTTACCTTAATTGATGTTACCTTATTACTCCAATAAATGTTTGTCACTATTTTCTTGAATGTTTGCATATTTATTAAATTTTATCAACCTGTAGTAGTTTTCTATGCAAAAAAATGCATGATTATTTTATACTTTGGATGATGGTAGTTGTCACAGACTTGTTACTAAGCACTGAAGCAACAGGTTTTCCTTGTTTTTCTGTTCA
Source organism: Myiozetetes cayanensis (assembly GCF_022539395.1). Classification (NCBI taxonomy): domain Eukaryota; kingdom Metazoa; phylum Chordata; class Aves; order Passeriformes; family Tyrannidae; genus Myiozetetes; species Myiozetetes cayanensis. The sequence continues at coordinate 17,974,887 of NW_026087742.1, forward strand.
TAGATTATTATTCTTAGGAACTGTTGCAGTAAACTGATTTTGATGCTTTTACTGTCTTGGCTTATTTTAAAAAGGAGTAGAAACACTCAGTACTATGATGTGAAGAAACTTACTGAAACACAACATTAGACTTATGCATAATAAAACATTTTAGGAGTGATGATACTATTGTGACTAATTTTTTTCTTTAATGCCTCAAAACTGACAAATACTATTTCTTAAAAGTCTGTGATAAATGGATTGTGAATTTTCTGACACTATGAATATTAATTTAGGAAATGTGGTTGTACTGTTGAAATTCCAATTCTGTATTCAGTCTGTCTTCCTACAGTCTCATGCTTGTATATATCATTTGGAAAGAAAAAAAACCCAAGATTATTTCAAGCACAAACTTTGCAAAGTATTCTTCAGAGTCCCTTTGTCTTGAAAAGCTTCCTTATTGACTGAAACAAGAAGTAATTCATTAATTCATTTTTTCCTTCCAGTCTTTGTCTAAATAGTTTAAAAAAAAAAAAAACACCACAAAAAAAAAGACCTCTTAAGCTCTCCTGCATATAGGAAGCTATCTAATGCTGATGAAAAGTTTAATGTTCTAGGTAAAAATTAATTGTCTGCCTATGGTATGATTTTAAAGTGCTTGAGGTGTGGTTGGTTTATGAAATGGTTTATTTACAAACACCAAAATATACCAAAACAGATGCAGACAAGGAACAAGTTCAGTCATGCCAAGATATCATTGGTGTAAAGTAGCGATATTAGAAATCACACATTTTCAGTAGTGAGTATATTTCAGCTGTGACTGTGACTTCTCAGAGTTTTGTCTTCTGCCTTTCCTCTCCTCCTGTAAAAATATAATCCTATACAATATATATCCTCCTATAAAGTATACATGAACCATGAGCTGATGTTATGTTACATCTCAGGAAGATGAGTAAAATTCCAGTGTTTGATACTAGTTGGCAGGGTTTTGCTACAGCAGCTTTAATCTGTGTTTAAACAGTAGCAATAGTCCTTTGGTAGCATTACTTGAGTCACAAAAGTGAGTTAATTAACCTAACTTGGGTTAATTGTTTCACAGGTTTAATGAGATGGGGACGGTATGTCGTAATGTACTCTGTACAGTCTTTCGTTTTTAGTTTTCCATTTAATTTGACTAAAATTAAAACAAAGACCTTTAACTTGAAGTATTTTGCGTAGGGAAAAAACTGTAGAAATTTTTAAGTGTTTTTAACCATCCTTCCTCGGAAACAACCTGTGTTTTTAGAGATAGTGCTTTGTCAGAATTTAAGGTCTTAATAACACTAAACATTCATTGGGAAAAGTAGTATCAGTATTTGTAAATATGTATTTGTACTTAATGAATAGCAAACAAAGAAAAACATGTTTGGATATAGTTTAGGCAGATTTCACTAATGCTTAGATGTTCTGGGCGAGAACTGAGCTCTGGATGTGAAGCATCTGTGGTCTAATTCAGAAGGCCACTTGATATTATTTAAACTATTAATATATAGGCAATTCAAAGGCAATAGTGCAATTAATGTAAAATTTTAATAATATCTAATGTAATGCAACTTTTGTGGAAGTTTGTTGCTATAAAAGTTTTCACAGGCACTCTAAAACTTGGAATATTCATAAACATTCCCTTTTTTGTTGTTTTTTTCAAATGAATGGTCATCCTCAGGGCTCTGAAGGGCTGTGTTAAAAAATTGTATATTTTGTACATGATTATATTTGCTCACAGAATGAATAGTGCACTGTTTCCGATTACGTGCTGTCTACTGTTTCACAATAGAGCTAAATGATCAGTATTTTGAAAGCAAAACTAAGTGTTGTGTTCATTCATGTGTTGAGAGAGACTTTGCTATTGTGTGATTGAAGTTGTGGACATTTCTGACTGTGTAGTCTGACTTCTTGGTCATTGCACTGGAATGAAAAAATAAACTCAGGGCAACTGTTTGAGAAAAGATTATAACTAGCTAATACAACAGAGGCACAGAGAGAAAGAACAGATTCAGGGAAATTTTGCTCTCTGGATGGTATAGAGCCTGGAAAAGAATAAATCATAATAAAATAATTGAAAAAAGTTATTGAAAAAAAATCAAAATATTGTCACAGAGATAGAGAATGTTTCCTCACAAAAGTGTTTGAACACAAAGGATTTAATTAAACTGATCAGCTGTTTTTTCTCCTGTGTGTAACTTCTCTCAGTGCCCTTCCTGGTGTGTATTATCTCCTCATCTGTTTGCCCAGCCTATTCTGCCAGATTGTGTAATCCTTCCACATGCCAGTGAGCAAGCCTTCATTCCTGAGACATCTATAAAGTAATTCCCTCATTAACTGCTTCTTGGCTGCAGAATACTGTCCTTAATTTGTCACTTATAAACGCTTTCCCTGCTTTTCTCTTTTCCTTTACTTGGTGACTGTCAAGCTGCACAGCAGGGTAGCAGAAAATAACCATGTCAGTTATGTGGCTTTTTAATTAACTGGCTCTGATTCTGCTAGTTTGCACTTCAGCAATGTGGAAAGATAGTGTTTTCTTTGAAGGAGACCTCTATGATGTTTTGATTGAACCTTTTTTTTACATAGGGTCTGTGGTCATTATCATCAAATAAGAAGAAATCTGGCAATGCCTTTGCAAATGTAGTGACTAACCTGCCTTGCTCTGGAGAGTCTGTGCAGTGATATTCTAGGCCTTTTTTAGTGGTTATTTTTCACTAATGCCACTGTAGAAAAGAGCAGATGGAGTATTTTATGGACTGTCATCCCTGTTGTTCAGTATCACAGTTGGGGAGGACAGAGTGGGTCTGGCCCTTATTTTTGCAGCATCTATAGAGCAAGTGGGTGCATAGAGCAGAAAAGCTTCAGGGCTGTTTTGATAATGGTGGGTTTCCCTGCCTTCAGATTTTGGTACTACTTTCTGTTTGAACTCAGTCCAAGCCACAAAACCATGCTTGGGCTCTCTGCCCATTTCAGGCTTTACCTTAATAATGTTAAATCTAAAGAAAATTTTGTAGATGCCAAACAGATTGCACTTTGTAAGTAGAATGGGAAAATGAAAATATATGAAACATGTTTTAAATAAATGAAATCAGAAATTAAAATTCTATCTAAAATGACAGGTAAAGATATTGAGAACAGGCTCAACTGTTATTAAAGAACTTGAAACTGTTTAAGCAAATAGGTGGGGAAGGATCTAAGTTATGTGAACAATATGCTGTGTTAGTTTCAGACCAGAAGTAGTTACTTCATTTACTGAAGGGTCTTTGGCAAATATGTGAGCATTTACTTCTGCCACAGCAAAAACAGTTGACATGAAGTAACAGACTGGGAGGTGGGGGAAAAACTTGTGCAGACTGTATCAGAACTTCACCTGTTCTTAAAGTACTTGTGCAAATACCAGAGGTGTGGTGTGGTTCAAACAGCAAGGCAGATGCCTTTTTCTTTCCTAGCTGATGCTTTCTGATGGGTAGAAGAAGGGCCTGGATCCTTGGTTTTCAACCTCTATCTAGTTTCATGTCTTGGACCACTTTTGGTACCCTTTGCTTTGACTTCCTGTTGCTCCATTTCCTGTTTATACAATAAGCTTACTAAAGTAAACCTGAGTAAACTACTTTCTGTATGATATGGTGTAAGATAACCTTGTACCACTTTGTCAGAATGATTATGATCATGATAGTTGCATTCCTGTTCATGGATGATGAAATTGTAAAGAGTCTTGTAAAGTTGTGCACATGATAAGTGAAGGGAGTGGGTTGTGATAGTGCTGAACCTTTTGATTTTGCTGCTTTGTGTTTGTTTTTTTATTGTTTGTTTGTTTGTTTCTTTTTCCAGGCAGGAAGGAAAGAAAGTGGGAAATGATATTTGGGTGGGTACTGTGTATTTTCAGCACCTCTGCTCCAGTGGTGAGATAAAGCTTCCCTGCAGTTTTCCATTTGTTGTGTGTTTGTCGAGTCAGAATTTTGTTTTGATTAATGCTTTTAGTCACTTTGTATGTTAGAGTATTAGTATTAGAGAAATTCTCTAATACTAGTATTAGAGAAACTCCAGTCTTGATTTGTGAAAGTTGAAAAGACAGCTAGATATTCTGTGCTTCAAGTTTAATCATCACAGACCAAAAAGAAAAGAAAAAAAAATAAAGTGCAGTTTCCCATTGTATTTGATTGTTGCCAAAGTGAAATATAGTCAAATATTATGAATTAGTGCAAGAGTCAGTGGGAAGATGGGAAAATAATTCTTTTTTTCCATCAGAATATAAGCAGGAAAGACTTGCTAATTCTTCAAAAGCATTTAAAATGCAATCCTGCTTTTGTCACCGAAGTATCTATACAGATCTGTACATCATATGGCTTTAGACTGACCAATTACCCCTGGCAAGCCTTTTTTCTCCCTTACTTCAAGTAGCTTTTTACATATGTCCAAAGTTGTTTCTGCTTTCTATTTTCACTTCCCACTTTGACTTGGCAATGTTTCACGTGTGCTGGATGCAAAGTAATTAAGTTGTAGACATCTGACTTCTCTTATCTGTAAGAAAACGAACTCTTTTTTTCCTCTCCTCAAAATAAGGAAAAAAATGAATAACCTCTGTGAAGGCAGGAGGACCTCAGTGTTTTAAGTAGAGAGGGAAAAGCCATCCCAAGTATATAATTTTACAGGAAAATCATGTATGAAAAAGTAAAAGGCTTTTAAAAGGAAAGAACTTGAACAAACAAGTACTGACTAGAGAGGTTCTAACTATGCATGTGTCAAAATTTCCATTAGATACCTCTGTTTTGAGAGGTTTTGCAGCTTGGTAGTTAAATTGTAGGGGAAAACAATTTCCTTGTATTTTTTTTTCCTTAAAAAAACGTGTAAAAGTGAAAAATTAATTAGGTGTTCTGAGTATTACGTTGAAAAAAACAACCCCAACACCAAAAACCCAAACCAACACCCCCCCCCCCCCAAAAAAAAAAAGAAACAACAAACCAACTACTGCAAAACTAGACCTTTATTCCTGGTAAGATCTGTAGTTGGGCTGTTAGTGGGAAGCAACCCGTTTTACATCAGCTCAGGCTTCTGAAGAGCTGGATTACGAAACTGTACCCCAAAGTGTAATTGCATTAAATGATTTCCAGTGGGACACATGCAAAAAGAAAGCTACAGCCAAATTTTAAACGTTCTGTTTTGAAACTTTAATACTACCTGACAAATCATGTGTGGAAGAAGCATTATAGAAAGTTTTGATGCCTTTTTTTTTTTTTTTTTTCTGGTGGATTTGTTAAGTTTCTCCATGCAGAAAATGATTTGGAGATCGTTTGCCTACTTTTCATGAAGGGTGTCTTGTTTCCTACTAGCTTGAATTTTGACCCTACTGAACTGGATAGAAATTGCTATGCATTCATGGGGATAGCTTATTATGAGTATGGAAACTGCTGTTGATTTTAAAATTGCAAAATTTGGAACAGAATGTTCACAAGTAAAGGAAATTCAGCCTAACTCTTACTTTTGGGAAGTTATTTGGTTTCGTCACTTCTAGAGGACGGACTTTTCCTTATGAGTTTCATTTGAGGAAAGTCTGATCTTAGTGATGTGAGACTTCAGCTGAACAAAGTAGGTACAAAAATTCCCCATTTTAAAATAGAATGAGGATCTTCAGGTGGTCTCAACAAGCGTTGAGTATCAGTAGAATAAACAAGTATCAGTTCTTCATAAGGTTACTTTCATTTTATAGGTATATTCATTTTATAGAGTATGTAGCGTTGTTCCTTAGTATTTGGGTTATGTTGTTTTTAAAAAATGTTTTGGTCAACTGTAAACAAAATACGACAACTTTGAAAGTATATGCAAAGGAGAAATTTTTCCCTGCAAACTCTTAAGGTTTAATAGTTGACTGCATGTTACATTTCCTGTAAAATGAATGGGAGTGCTGGAAATTCAAGATGGACTTCATGAAGTTTGACATTTCCCTGTTTTTAGGCTAGGAACTGGTCTGTCTCTTTTTAGAGCAAAATTTAATGCCGTGAAAACCCTAGAATATCTCAACCTTTATCAAAACCTGATGCTTTCCTTCTGGATTTGATATTCTCATGCATAACATCTGATTACTTTAGATAAAAGCTACAGATGTAATTTTATTTATAGTTCTGTATATTTGTGTCATAGTTACATTCTGAGATAATGCAGGGTTTTCAACAGATACTGAAATGGCATTGTGCTTTTGAGAGTGAATATTTGGGTTTCGACACTAAAATTTCTGTTGTATTTTTATTAGAAAAGGTGCATGCTGAATTATTTCTTGCCCTCTATTTCAAATCACAGTCTGTTCTTCCTTTACACTCTTTTTTTCTTGCTTGCAGATGCTGGTTTTCACAACTGAAATATTTTCTTCAATATAAATGAACATTACAGAAGTTTGAGTTGAATCACAGCTAACTTTTTTAATAGGTTAGCTCTGGTGTTTTTAAGCTTCCTTTTCAATTGACCAGGCGCTTGGACATCTGCTGAGTGTCACTGTTGTCTGTGAGCCTTAAGAATGTTCCTGAGTCAGATCCCTGCTTATCACTTCTCCCTAGATGTCATTTCCATTCTAATACTGATGACCATTTTTGTGTTCAGTAATAAAATGGGCTCTCCCTAAAGACAGGGAGATCTGATCCATTTGGCCTGCTGGGAATGGGCCCCCGCTGGAGCTGTCACTGGGTATTGTGTGGCAGAAGTCTGAAGGGCCTGGGTCAGAGTCATGCCAGGGTACCTACCTCCAGGCTGGAGTGCTTGTGCCCTGACCCTGTTTTATGTCCTAATACAAGCCAGTGTGGTCAGGCTTGAGTGAGGCTTGACCGAGGAAGCAAACATTAGCCATATATCTGCTATAGGGTATAGCAAAAACTGTTCAAACTATGCATCTTAACACCCAATTTAAAACAAATTGTAACCTTGTTGTGACATGTTGTAGCTCAGAGGCTCCTGAACCCCTTCAAAAGTTATTTACATAGTAATAGTCTTTGGTGAAAGAAGGAGCAAAACCTCTTTGTGTGAACTCCAGGGCTTAGCCAGCGCTTGTTGTTCTTCTCATGCGGGAAGCACTGCCCAGGCTGTGACTCTGTTTGTAGGCAGTGGCAGCAATGGATCTGCTGCCTGATCTTGCCTTTTCCTAGAGGTGCTTTGGTTGCACAGAGCATGAGCATGACTTATGATTAGTGCAAGGGAAGCGTTTTCATTCCTGAGGGGAAACAACCTGTAATCTGATGCAAGGTATGTAAATGTATTACTGGTGTCTGATTGTAATATGTCATGCACTCAAGAAGTCTTAATTACAACTGAGAATATGAAAGAGAAGTGTGGGACTGGGGGCAACGCTCAAAATGTGTGTGGAGTCTTAGAGTCTTGAAAAACACATGTCCAGTTCAGTTTGTTTTACAGTGTTGGAGAGGAAGTGGCTTGCTGGTGCTGTCTTACAGAAACATAGAATGGTTTAGGTTGCAAAAGACCTCTAAGGTCGTTTAGTCCAGCTGTTAACCCAGCACCACCTCTTCAGGTAACAGCCAGTTACACACACACATGTGTGAGTGTGTGTATATATATATATAGACACGTGTGTATCTCAAAGCCCTCTAATATCAAAGGGCGTATAGGAAAGAACTAGTTTATTGGTTATGTGTATAGCTCATACCTCACTCCTACTTGTAGCTGAAAAAATACGTTTCAAGTCAGCTGAATAAATGTTACAATGAATGCAAGTAATCTAAAGAAAATACTAAAGGGCAGAGGTAAATGTGGTAGGCTAGGCAGGTGATACAAAGCTAGAAACAGAAGAGAATGTTATTTTTTTCATATAAAGTGCTAATGTGACATTTACCACACAATTTACCACATAGAAACAGCACGCTGTTTTTATGACATGGATTTCAGGTAAATCCCACCATATATTGCATATATTCTTGGTATTATGATTTTTATGAATTTGGCAGTAAAAGAATCATTTTGTCCTGTGCAGTGAAGGATAACTAACATCACAGTCTTTAGTTCTCTGTTGGAGAGATTTTTTTGCCAAGCTGCACCATCTCCAGAGGGTGAACAATGGTGCAGAAGGGGCAGTAAGTGCCCCAAGGGTATTTCAGAACAAATACACTTGTTCTGATGGGGTTTCGGGAAGCCAATCCCCTCCCCTCACCACAAGCTTTTTCAGACATGGAGAAAACTAATCCCGGGAAACCTGTATGAATAGTGAAGCATTGGATGAGGAAAGATTTTTTGGTCTTGGCTTTTGGCTTTCTGTCACTATTACTCTTTCAATTGATTGTAATGGAAGCTAATAATTATAAAAGTAGTTAAGGATTAGTAGTTAGGTTAAGAATTTATTACTTGTTGTCAGAAGGCAGATAATAAACTGTGGAGTAATACTTGTGACCTCCCTATCTTTAATCCCTGTTGTGCAAGAGGGCCAAGATTTCAGTCGATAGCGCTGGGTGCTGCAGACTGTAGCCATTCATGAGAAGAGGATTTCTGGTTTTTGTTTGTATCTACATAGATGGCTTTGTTGTTGAGAGAGATGGTAGGGGATGCTAATAAAGCTGATGGAAAGTTGATGTGAGATATTTGCTTCACATAAAACTCTGGTAGAAGCAGGGTACCTGCAAAGAATGCAATTTAATTCATGGATACAAAGCACACTCTTTTAGCATTGGAGAGGAAACCTTTCTTCCTTAACCTGTTGGACTCACAGATCTTGTGGCTCCCATTAAAATAGTGTCACTTTGAGTTCTGGATCTGTGAATAAGTCCTTGCAGTCTGATAAATGTTGAGTGATTGCATTTGGACTGGTGCCTCAATGACATACGTTGACATTTGTAAGCTGTTACTACAGAAGTTGTATGGTTGTTTATATTCTGTGCTTTTCCATTATTTCAGGATTTTTCTGAATTTGCAGGTTGAAAGGGTCTTAACTTTATGGTGCAACAGAACGATGTGTTTTCCTTACAAATATTTGACGCAAAACTTTTGCAAATCTTCAATTTTTAGACAAAAATAATTAGGTTGTAGGTTGCCCTTTTTTTTTTTTTTGAACAGAGAAAGTTGTAGAGTAAGCAGAGGAAATTCTGTCTTACCCTAAGTGGAAATATTTGCAGTTTTGTAGGTTTGAAAGATGGTATATATCTGAAGTAGTAAAATGTAGAAGGTTGTTATTAAAAAATGTGCTCTGATAATAATTCTTGAAACAAAGCATAAATATCTATGATTTTATTGTATTTTTAAGTCAAGGAAAGTCTTTTTCTATGACAGTCCTATTACCGTGGAAAAAAAAGGCATAATTTTAGATCAAAGGCATTTAGAAATGTTCTGGTTTTTCCTTTTTTTTTAGTTGTAAGGTCTCAATGGACCTTGCTTTCACGAGTTTTCAAAACTAAGCATACAGCAAGCTAGGTGGAATTTAGGCCATCTGAATATAGCACCATATTTATAGTGGGATGAACATTGTTTTCAGCCAAGACTTGTTTACAGCAGAATCCACTGAGTTCTATGAATTGACTGTGAAATTACTTCAGTGCAGCTTGAAAGTGGGTTTAAGTTTCCCACTTACAAATGGGATGGATTTTTTTATTTAATGCTTCCAGGATCTTCCCTTCTGTCTCTCCCCTCAGCCATGATGATAAAAATAATGATTGTGAGTACTTAAATACCTATTGTAGAGGGTTTGGTTGTGTTTTGCATGAGGAAGAAATGGTGGTATATGGTCATGGCATTGGTTGGCCCTGAGTCACAGGGAAGCAGTACCTGCATACTCACTTGCAGCTGTACAAAGCTGGAATTGGTGATGTTTTACCCTTGTTGGTGGTTAATTTACACAGGCTCAAGCATGGAAAGCTAGAACAGCACATGACAGGCTCAAGTCCCCAGACTGCAGCAAAATGTCTGTGACCTTACAGCACCTGCCTAGAGGGTCACACCTGTTCCAGAGAGATTCTCTGAAATGTTCTCCACTTTGACTGATTAAACTTTGTAGCTGGGGGCTCAACTCTCATCTGCAGGAAAAGCAGTCCCTCTCTTGAACACGTTCCTATTGCTTCATTCAAATTTACCATTAAGTGACCTGAGAGTTTAGATTTGCAATGATTTATTTAGTATTGCCCTTTCTTCCAAAAGGAGCTATGTTGTCCCAGTGGCATTTTGCTTAAACATGCTGTTTAAAAGCATTTTAAGAAAAGCTAGAGCAGACTCTTCAGAATTAAGTACTTTAAAACCATTTTCTTATTTCCACAGTTGTGATTCTTTGAGTAAATATTGCAAATTGAATCTGCTGCTTAGCAGAGTCTCAATCCAAAATTATTTGCATTGTTCCTAACATATACTAAGGACTTGCTTTTGGGAAGAAATAGCTTTCTTATTCTCCTAAGAGAGTTATGTACAGCTAGTGTAAGATGTTGATGAACTGCTTAGTGTTAGTACATTGTTGCTGTTATTACTAGACTCTTTGCAGCCAGACTAGAAGAAGAAGCAAGAAAGGCTATTCTTCACATACCTGTACACTTTGACTGAAATAAATTTTTCAGATATACTGAGGTCTTACTTAGCTGTTGAAATCAAAACTTACTGTGCCTTGTTATTTATGAATCTTCTGTTAGTAACAAGTGAGCCTGCTGTGGATTATGTGTGCAATTAAGGTGACTAAACTTGGAGGAAAATGTGAACTATAAAGTTCTGAAGGAAGAATTAGAAACATAGATTCTCCACTTTTCATTTCTACCTTTTTATCCTTTTCTCATTTTCAGCTTTCAAAGGGTTTTATTGTATCCTTCTTTAATCCCTACCTTTTTAAAAGTACATTTTTTAATGTCCTGCTTATTTCCTCCTTCTACCATTTTTCTCTCAATACCTTTTCTAGATCTCTTTACCTTTTAATTAACATCACGTATGGCAAAAGCAAAGTTTCTTCTGGCTAGCTAATCTTTTAATATTCTCGACTTAAGCAATGAGTCACTTTGACAATACCAGCCAGGCTTTATAATCCTCAGGCTCTTTGGAGAAGTATTTGGGAACTTTAGTGTTCAGGGTATTAACACAGAGTAAGGTTCTTTCCCTTCCTAAATATTTACTGTGATCTAGTGGGATTTAGACTGGTATGAGAGCATGTGAGTGCAAGGCACTGGATATTTCATGTTTTGCTTCATGGATGAATGTTCTGTAAGAGAATGCTCTATGTCAGATACTACTTTATCTCCTGTACTAGAGGGGTCTCTCCCTTGTGGGGCTGTGGAATGTGGCTTGGTGGGTGGGAAGCAAGAAGACCCAGGAAAACTATTTGGCCTTTGCCTTCTCTGTTTCCCCTTTCCTGTCTTGTCTGCCACAGTCTTTCCTCTCTCTTCTCTGGGAGCTAGATGAAAAATTTACTTTCAGCCATTAGGGAATAGGAGGAGTGAAGAAGTACTGTGGGACTTCTGGTGGAAACTGGTGTACAGGGCGTTGCTTTTTCTGGGAAGCTGTCCAGGGACAGGGCAGGCTGTGCAGGGACTTGGGGCACAAAAAGAACACTGTCTTTTTGCTGATACAGATTGAGATGTTTCTAAAGTTGGCTGCACAAGCTTCTCCAGTATTAACTCTTATAGTTAGCTGCAATAGTTTTTATTTTGATCATGATTTTTTCCCCGTCTCTAGTTGATAGAGGCTTTGTAATTTGTTTGACTGTTAAGATCAAACAGTAGCTATTGATCACAAGTATTTGTTGTAGTAACTCAGATATGGCTTATAACAGAAATAGTATTTATGGCAGCCAGTACATGCCAGATGCCTCTTGCATGGGATAAAAACTGCTGGTGGGAGTGAAAGTGGTTTCCAACACCAAATACACCACACTAAGTGAAGCTCTTTGTCCAAGGATATTTCAAACTGTGCCAAACCTCAGCAGGCCACCTGCCATGGTAGCTGGTGCTCTGAGCTTCCCAGAGATGGAACGAATGCACTTTTATTTTTCCAGTTCCGTTTCCCTTCACTTCAGATGTAAAGTCATCTTATTAATAATAGTATAAAAGGACAGTTAAATGCATGGTATATGTTGGGAGTTAGTCCTTCTTTCCTATCCCAGGATGACTATCTGAAAAAACAGAAGTGGAAATATGTTTTTGACTGAATATTTTAGCCCAGTGGTTCTTAAGAATATATGTATTTTTAAATTTAGCTACAGCATTCATGTAGTTAGAGAAATAGAAATTTTGGGTCCACAAAGTAAAGCACACTAAAGGTGGTATATACAATTTCATATGATCTTAGTATAAGTATTTTCAGGTGGTGAGAATTTGCCAGGATATGTAGTGTAGTGATTTTTAAGGAGGATTCATGAAAAAGTGATTAGAAATTTACAGCTGGATTTCTTAGTATCCTGAGATTTTTGTTTGTTTGCTTGTTTCAACTTCTGTCTGGTATTCTTACTTGCTGTTCTTACAAGCAGGAGTTGGAATGCTTTGGTTTTTGAGAGAATACTATTGTCTTTAGTTTTACATTCCTGTTTAAAAGCAATTTGTTTTCAGAGGTTGGTTGATAGTTCCAGGAATCCATAATTACATAAAGTTTCTGCTTTTGCAAGTAGCAAAGTTAACTGTATTGCTAGGCAAAACTGCACAAGTGTTTAGTCTCAGGGGAATAAAAATCGGGTGTGACTCTTAGAACCTTCCTTCATGCCTTAAAAACTATTTTTACCAGAAAGAATTTTAGTGTATTTTATTTCCAGTTGTGGTTCTATTCATGTGTGTTGTTTTAATAGCTTGCATGTGATAAAATTTAGCAGTGAGTAAACCATAGTGATTTTCACATTGATGCTCAGAATTTGGATGTTTCCACTCCAGCTGTGGTGTAGTAACCTTTTCTTATCCTGTTTGGACTCTTACCCTTTATGAGCCTCTTCATCTCATTTTAGGAATGCTGTCTCACTTGGCTCTCACTATTGGAGCTGACTATCTTTGAAGACACCTGTGATTCAACTTCACCATCAGTTCTCTTGACACTGCTCACTTCTCCAGTGTTGGCAAGTGCTCTTCTTGGTTCTTGTCACATCTGTCATTTAAAAGCACAGAATAGGGCTCTGCTTCTCATCAGCCCTGGTACTTCTCTCGATCCTTACCTCATGCAGTATTGCACCATCACCTGCCCTTTCCTACTGCCAAATCTTGCCAGGCCACCTTCCTAGTGTAACACAGCTGCACTTATGATAGGGGCTGCCTTTTGGGCAACTTCAGCTTTTAAATATCAATTATGGGGATGAAAAAAGACTGATTGTCAATTTGTAGGATGCTTCCTTTGGCCAAGGCGTCTGAAATTGATTTATGAGCAGTAAGATCTTAAAAGTTCTGTGGGATCAAATTGTATGAGTGAAATAAGTGAACTTAAGGACATAGGGGGTACCCTATAAACCAAATTCTTAAGTACCTTGTTTTATTTTAAAGACAGACCCAGATCTGAATCAGTGTCGTCATTCTTGTTTTCTGTGGTGAGCACAAGGAGGATACCTAAGAAAGAATAAATGGGGCAAACATGTAGTTAAAAAATTTAGTTTAATAACAATAATATCTATATAAATACAATAATAATTAAAAAAGTAGTTTAAAAATGTAGTACATTTCCCTAGTACTATCCCAGCCTTTGGCCATTTTTAGCTAAGGGATTTCCTGAACCTGTTGTGTTTTGTTACTCCAGTAACCTTCAGTGAAGCTGCTCTTCCTGGTGTTTTCCCAGTTTCCCCTCAAACCTATTTATACTTTGCTCCAAGGTATCCTTAGGCAACAACTTCTGTGGATCAGGGATTTTTTGAGCTTGCTTCCCATCAGCTTCATTAAATGTTCTAGTTACTGTCAGTCCTCATCCATCTTCCTTATGCCACTTGCAATTTATAGATATCTGTCAGGGTTACTCATTCAAGGTGAAGAGTCCCAGCATACTTGGTTCCTCCTCAGTTTGTAGGCATTTCTTTTTTCTGATAATCCCTGTTGTCTTTTGATGTATCTCTTGTATATGTTTCTTATATATTTGGTTTGGTAAGAGGTGACTGTGATTCCGTATGGTGGTATAATTGTTTTCTGTTTTCTTCTCAGTTCTTTTGCTGGTAATTCATAGTATTTGATCTGGGTTTTTATTGCCGATGAGCACTGAGCAGATGTTGTTGTGGAATTACCCATCATAATTCGAAGTTTTGCTTCTGAGAGGCAGTGGACAGCTCAGAGCCTGACCTTTTGTTCATCAGGTCAAGATTATTTTTTCACATGCATAGTTTTACCTTCTCCTATATTGAGCTTCATTTTTGTAGTTCAGTCACTGCAGCTATTTGCAGTTTTTTGTCAGCCTTATAGCCTTTGAATCTCTTAATGCAATTAGCAAATTTGTTTGCCTTGCTGCTCACTGCTTTCTCATGAATGTGCTGAAGCGAGCAGATCCCTGCGTAACTCAGGTGGTACTTCCCTCCGTGTCGAACAGAAGCCCTTAATACCTGCCCTCTGCTTCCAGGTTTTTTTACACCAATTATTTATTCATGCCAGACCATCCTCCTTAGGTCATGACTATGTAGCTTTCTTTAAAACATTTGATTGTCTCCCATACTGAAGTGTGTCCATATATGATAATACTGCCACTAGTTGAAAGCAGTAGGGGATGACCCATGTTCATAAATGTAGTCATTGAAATATGATAAGCTTGTTAATGTTGAAAGGTGAAAAAAGTTTAGCAAGCAGATCAGAGTGTAAATGTCTTCATTGGTTGTACTTTAGACCTACTAAAGGAAAGTAATTTTTTGCAAAGAACTTTTCAATCTTTTTCATTTTGCTCTCTTTCTTTGCTTCTCATGGGAGATAAGGAATTAAGAAGCAAAAGGCTTTATTTTGATTTGTGTGGACAGCTTCTGTTTGGAAATTTGACATCAGTACTTCCTGAAGGTAAAGATTCTGCCTCAGTTTTCATGAAAAATATGCCTGTCTGTCTAGCTATATCCTTGGGTTTCTTTAGTGCCTGCCTTTACCCTGTCCAAATTACTGATTCAAATATTTCAGCCAGTTCTATTTCTTTTCTAGTTAGTATGTAATGACACATCTTGTTGTAAAGAGGAAGTCTATTAGACTTTGCCCAAGGTCTGTGCTGTAATCCCAGCTGGTGCCAGATTGTTCCTAATTGTCCTGTTAGATATCTGCTGACCTGATCCTCATGGGCTGTAAGTACATATAGCATCATGAAACTATTTCAAGTAGCAATTTGGAACCGAGTATTTGATCTTTCTTTCCTTGCAAATTCTGTACAGATAAAGTTCCTAACACAATGTGGCAGCAATGTATCTGGTTTTAAATGGGTTAGATGTGCTCCTGATATTTGAGAGGACAGGAGGCTGATTGCCTCAGGCAGTATGAATGTATATGAAAGGGAATAGGGTAGATTTGTGTTGTTTACTGTTCTGGCTGGAGATGGTAGCTTTCTTCTCTCAGTGAAAGTCACTTTACATTCTCTCAGTAAATAAAAGCACAGTGATTGCTCTGAGACCCACGTACAGTTTCAGTACTTAATATGTCTTATTTTGTATATTTCTGTGCCATATGCGTTTCTGTGACACTGCTTAGCTATGCGACACAGATTTTTGTTATCTGAATGTTGCAAACAAGCTGCATCTCAGCACTAACTAATGTTTAAATCATTTTCAGTGAATGATTTCAGGTGGATTTGATTAAAGTGCATCTGAGAAAATGGAAATTTTTATTATATATTTGATAGGAATTCAATAACTTGAGACGTGGTTTGAAGGCTGATTATTATATTTTGGTGAGTTGTGTAGCTCTCACTTGGATTTCCATTTTGATAAATACCATGTTTTCATGTAAAATACCTAAAATACCCTTAGAATGCTTTAATGACAGTGCTTAGAATGCTGTAATGTGTGTCTGCCTATGTGAAATCTCATTTCAGGGCTTAGGGTCAAAATTCTTATTTTTGTATATTTGAAGGTCTTTGAAAAAATATATTTGTTAAAATGTAGAGTTGGAGAGTTCGTCTACTCGTTTAATTATGATATTTTTGATGGGAAGATACATGGGATAAAGAGGGTTGGTTTTTGTAAAGCAATGAGTTCTGCTTTTAATGAGGGGCTCCTACCACTGCAACAGAACAAATACATAGAAAAAATTATGTACTAGAGTCTCGAAAAGAAAGATCCAAGGACTTAAGAAAAAGTTGAGTTCTAGGGCAAAATGTGCAGCTCAGTACTGTCACTTGATCAAGTCCCAGAAGCAGCTCAATGAGGAAAGTTCCCTTTTGGCCAGTCTTAGGAATGGTGGAACGGCTCGTTGACTTGCAATATTGTTCACTTGCACTCAGTGGAAATCACATGTGACAGAGCAGGTAATAGCACTGCTGGAGGTTAATGGCACTTTTAAAAATAATCTGAAAAAAAGACAACAGTTTTATACTTTTATACACTCTATAATGCATGAAAATGAATGCTAAGTTATTTTAAAATTTCCAGTTAAATTAGTTATGTATATCAGAATGTAATCTGGTCAATAAAAATACTATTACACTTTTTGCAACTCACAAAACCAAATTAAAACTGGAAAGGTAAGATAGCAAAAGGATTGCCAAGAATAAGATTCTATATGTGACCGTGGTTGGTCCCTATTGGATTTGTACATTATGATGGTGTGTAAATACAGTATGAGGTTTTTTTTTTATTCTGTGGCACTGTTGCCTGAGTAGGCTTGAATGCACAGAATAGATGTTCACTTAGCAAGCAAATGTAAAATACATACATTCACTCCTGGTGTCTCATACATCTCCTTATAGTTTAATTTTTTAATGCCCATTCAAACTCTTCTCTAAAAGTGCTGGCCTTTTCTCATGGGCTTTCCTATGCTGCTCTGCATTATTATACCTTTTATATCAAGTTTCTCTGAGTTCCATGTTACCATCTATTTCTTTCTATCTCCCTTCTCTAGCTTGTGTCTTCTTTGCTCTTGAATCAAATAGCTTGCCTTCCTTTCTGAGTTTGTTGTGGTCTTCACTGAGAGAAATGGAGAAGAACTTTCTTATCCTACCCTCTTTGATACTAAAAGCCCTCTACTTAAAATTAGAGTTGTGTCCCACAGCTTCAGGCTGGCTCAAACTAAGTTGTTGTCTGCCAGTGTTTCATGTGTAGTTTAGTTAACTGTATATAAATCAGATACTAAGCTGTAGTTTAGTTGACTACACGTGAGCCGAGGATTAGGAGCTGAGAATTTTGAATTTATTTTTGGGCCCTCTTGGACAAGATTTCCCTCAATTTCATCAGTTTGCCAAACTTGTGTAAATTTTCCCAAGACTACTGGGAGGCACATATGATCCAAAATCCATTTCCTGTTAAATATCAGAATTGGAGTTCAAGAATTAGGTGTATGAAAAAAGGCATATATGCGTATTAGTTTGCTAAAACCTTTTAATGTCAGTGAAAAATATTACCAGTCCTTCTTTCAGAAATGGCTGAATTGTGTTGCAGATTTTTTTCCACAGTCACTGAGTATGATGAGAGCATAAGCCTGAAAAATTTTAGATTAACTCTTTTAACAATCAGAAAAATTTGTCTTCATAATGTTGCAGAATTCAGTAGGTTTTGAATGTAAGTATTTATGTTGGGATCCTCATTACTATGGTGTCTCTTTTTAGTTTCTTTTACTTAGAAAATATCATAACAGCATGTTTTGAGGTGGGGTAATAGAGTCTAAGTGGAAAATTCTGAAAGAATAAGCCTGCAGTACACATTCTGGACTATTTCTGTGTAGGAAAATGGCACACCACAACCCAATACGGAGAAGCATAATCGGTTGTTTGCTGCTCAGAGAGGAGGCAGAGGGGGATGCGAAGAGATTTACTCAGGGTGCTGCGTGGCACTCATGCTTTGTTGGTATTAGCACCTCACAACCACTGAGTTTCCTGAGTTCTTGCATGACAGCAAACTAGATGAAGCATGACACAGAACTAAACCACTTTCCTTTGCTCATGCTAGGTTGCTGTCAGGCGGATAAAGCGTTTAGTCACATCAGTACCTCCGTGTGCCCTCCTTGGCCTTTGAGCTGCTGGCTGTGGCTGTGGCAGGATTTGTGCCAAACTCAGCCTCGTATCCCTTCCAGAGTCACTTGAGTTGTTCCATGTATAGAAGTGTCCTTTTTTTTGCACACAGCTTTGCTTAACCTGGCAGAGTAATGCTCTATCCATGGCATGGATAATCTCCAAACCAAGTAATCCTTACAAGAGTTAAGAAGGTGATGATTATGTTGGTACTATCAGTTATACTTCTAGTACACAGATAATCATCTCACTTTGCAGTGCAATTCAAGATGTTTACTGGCCTAATCAGGTACTAAAAAATTATACCAACCACAGCTATGCCTTTAAGACTACCTGTTTTGGCCAAGTGTTCTCTTGAAAATTCCTTCCACTTGCAAAAAGCTTTGGAAGATGGTGAAAATATGCTAATTGAGTCTTTCTTGTTTCTTAATAATTCACTTTTAAAAAGTGAACAATTCACTTCATGTTCACTTTTAAAAAGTTTTATGTATTTGTGTATTGAGTGACTTAATTCAACTTCTCAAGGGCAGGGCTCACTGTTGTGCCTGAGGAATTCTGCGACAAATGTAGTTTCATTTATACACACAGATATTTGGCTTTACACTGAAGTCGGTGTTCAGTTTACAGCACTGGATCTTGGCAGACAGAGATGTCTGCAGGAGGAGGATGGAGGAAGCAGAACAGTGCTTGAACAACAGGTTGATACCGATGAGTGGGACCATAGTGCAAAAGCAACTGACTGGTAAAAAGTAGTAAATAAAGCTAAACAGTCAGCGCCTAGCTCTTCTTTTAAGTCTCTGTACGTGTCAGATTAAGTATTTTGAATCATGCATTTTGTTAGGATGATCTAGTAGCTCAATTAAAAGTTTCGGTAGTAAAATCAATAAATCTGTTAGCTCTTAGTTTATGTGGCTACTTAAACTGTCATAGGATTGACTATCCTTCACAAAATATACTTGTAAATATTCAGATCAGTTTTATGCAAATTTCTTTGAAAGAGTAGCATTCCCTAGAGACTTTTTTTGTAACCCCTGTCCTTTTACATAAGTAATTAGAGATAATAACTATTTATGGGGAAAATTATTAGATCGTTAGCTTGTCAACACACCTTTTTCCATTTTTGATGACGTCGCATTCAGCTTTATGCTGACTGTATTTCCTGTATTTCTTACTCCCGCCAGCACTCCTTATGTTTTCATTTCATGGATGTATTTGTTACCTCACATACAGGAGTACTGGTGAGGAAAGAAATTAAAATGCTTTAGGAATGCCTTGAGACATTTCATGCGTCTGGATAACTGTCCCTTGGACAAAACTGGAAGTAGTGAAATTTTCAAAACTTGGACTGTAAAGCTCAGCTGACAAGAGCTGTTCATGATTGCTGCTGTATGGAGCGTTTGTTTAGCAAAAAGGAAATATAATCCCTGGATAGAACTTTGCTTAAGAGATCGTGGTGGTGCACTGGCATGCCAGTTCATGAATGAAAAAGCATACTCATCAGTCTGCAGAGAGTGTCATAGACTGGGAGAAACCCTAGCCATTTTCCATCCTTTGTATTTATATTCCATTTTCTTTACTAAGCCATTGTCTAATAAGTTCATTCTTTATTTTTGCATAAATAGGGCAGCAAATATCTACTGTAGAAGCAATGGCAGCTGATAAGCAGTTTCAAAAGATGGAATTAAATTTTGAATTCTTTGCCTTCCTTTATTTTGATACTCTTAAGTATGTGTTTCTTCCATGACTCAGCAGCACAAGTAGGAAATTAGAACTCATGATTATTCTTAGTCTCAGGGATATTTCATCCCAAGAATAGACTCATATACTTTGGTCCCTGAACCTGAACAATACCCTGTCCTTATATAGCTTTTAAAAATAATCATGGCACAGAAGCAGAGTTGAGCTGATTGCCAAATGGGATGGTAGGCAGTTTTTTCTGTGCAAGTATATTGACAGGAACCTTTGGTTTCCTTTGTTTCATCTGAAGTGTTAAAGAATGCTCCATTGTTAGTGTTGCGTTATCTGACTGTGTTCTACACCTGTAGGTTTCTAAAAAAAGGAGTGTTGGGGAGGTTTTTTGAGGCTTGGTTTGTGTGTTTTGTTGTTGTTGTTTTTGATTTGTTGTTGTTTTGGGGGGGGAAGTTGTTGTGTGTGTGGCTTTTTTTTTTTCCCCCTACTTCTTTTTCCTTCGCCTCCTGTCTGTAGAAGGGGAAGTTCTGGAAAAGGAAGGGCGATAAATGAGTCAGGGCTATACTGGATTATCAAGAGCAAACTGCTAGCAGCATATATGATTGTTAGTCATGTTCCTATGTCTCCTAGAGATCTTCAAAACTTCACATATTTCTTCAGAATTTTTTCTATTCTGTGATTTGTCCTCAACTTAATGCATTCCTGTTTGTCAATAATTAATGGCAGAAGTATAGTCTGTCAGGGGGCTTTATGGACAGCTATGATTTTCCTCATGATGGCACAATAAAATGGGAAGTAATTTGGGAAGGGTTTTTTTCCGCACAGTGGAAACCTGAGTCAGAAAACATAAATTCTGAACTCTGGAGAGCAGAGTGACAGAGCACAGAATGTGGATCTCTGCTTCTCTCCTTTGTACCTGAATCAAAAGACTCTGTTCTTTTCCTTTGGATTAGTAACATGTATTTTGTAAGATCTTTGAATTCTACCACAACTCAAGCATATGGATCAGAAAGCTGTTCTGAATATAACTAATTATGTGAAATGAGCTCTGTACATATGCTTTGAATTTTGAAGCTTTAATATTTGGTGGGGATGGATTTTTAGAAGTTAAAATAAACAATTCACTTTATGAAATTCACATTTCAGACTTTGTTTTATCCTGGTTCCTAAGCAGTTATGATTTGCAGTTTTGCCAGCTAACAGAAGTGTCTTTGTACAATTATTCTAAATAAGAAATAGAGAGGAATTATCTGTTATTTAGTGATACTTTGGTGTATGTTTATGTCAGATCTAGCTGGAAAATATTTTTAGCTGTCAAATGGATTTTATTCTAGCTCTAAAGACTATTCTTTTTCTGTGCCAGATGATTGAGTTATATATTATGATCTTGGAAAGTTTTGTTTATTACAGCAGGTGGTTGTTTAACAAAGTGTATCTATGGGGATGCAGAAAGATAAAGTACTTACTAGAGCAATGAAGAAGGAAATCCAGCAATAACCTAATTTTTGGAATGACATAAATAACTGCAAAGACATGCAGTCAGACTTTTCTTCCAGACTGTGTTTTTCCTAGAAATATTGTAAAATAATTTTTGTGGTCATAGTAATACACAGACATAAAAGTGGAAATGATATACATGTGTAGCATGTAAGTGGGTTTATACATTTTGAAGTTGTTGCGTGAATTACAAGTATGTATTGCTAAAACAGCTTTGTCTTGGTTACTGTCTGCGGAATCCAGTAATTCTGAAGGATCAGGGCACTTTACTTTGTACATTTATGTATAGACTGGTTCTGCCAAGCATATTTGGAGCTCTCCAAGTTTGGAGCTCTCTGAGCATCTTGCTCTGTTCATCCACATATGCAGGCTGGACTCAGGTGTTCCGCCCTCCTCATAATTCAGGCCAGTGGCAGAAGGGAAGTGGCACTGCCTAATTCCCTGTGCAGTCCTGTTTGCTGGACCATATTGCCTTCCAACAAGTAAAATTAACTTCCATGCAGTGATTACAAAATTGACACAGACAAAATTTATCTGTCTTACTTGCATGCTGATCACGCTTGACTCTCCTGTTTAGCAGATCCAGGAGGGTAGGACTGCTTCAGACCTGCTTGGTGCTGCTGCTCTAGTTTGGCTGGGATGTTGTAAAATTTCCATTATTAAGCCCTGTTTTTAAATTGCATGTGACTGGTATTTGAAAAGTCCTTCAGTTATTAAATCTTTGCATCCTAACTCTCTCCCTGCATTTGAAGAGAAAATTGATTCAAAATATAGAAATCTACTGAGAAGTGAATAAGCTCAAAATTCTTGTTTTCAGACTTTACTGTCTGTATTTTAGAAATCTTACTGATTAGGTGTAACTCCAAAAGACACATTAATTTTGTAATTAAAAAAATGCATCTTTCTTCTGATTATACAAAAGATCTGTACTGGTTCAATAGACTTTTACAAGTTTATACTGAATAAAAATTCAGGTTTTAATTTTTTTGTATCTTGGGTGTTCTGGGATTGATTCAAAGCATGTTGGTTTATCAGTAGATCTGTCATGTGCAAGCATGTTTGTCACCAAATCATAGACTATGACTGAAAAACTGGTACTTCAGAAATCAAGTTCTACAAGGGGTTTGAACTGTATGGCATCAGTTTGACTTGGCAAAATGAAGGTAACAAAATCTAAGCATGAATCATAGTAAAAATACCAACTACTAGGTGTTGAGTATGTTGCAAGTAATATGGAAGAGATCTACGCTGTGTATTACATAAAATGCAGTTAATACAGCATCATTTAGTGTTAAAATATTCTTGTATTTTACTACATAGCTGTGATGTTGTGGAGAATGCTCATCTTAGTTCACTTTGGTATAAAGCAGTGTTGTTTATTTTTAATTTTGGAAAGATAAGGTTTTTCTCATCAGCATGAAATTCATTCTCTACTGAAATAAAGGAGATGTGTATGCTCTGTTCCAGACCTAGCACAGCTAAGGAAAGAAATTCCACCTCTAATTTGCTCCTGGTTGCCAGTGAAATTAGATTAAAATTTTAAACTCTGAAGGCTGGCTGCTGAGACCTTAAAACCATTTTTTCTCTATAATTTGGATGGCCCTTTTTTGAGCTGTAGATCCAAGGTGATCTCTTAAGATATCTCTCACCTGCTGGAATCTAGTGAGTCAAAGGGTCTCTCAGGAGCATGTATCTGTCTGCTCAGCTCTTAATGTGCTACTGGGCTGTCAGTACTATTGTCCCTTTGCCACTGCATCAGACTTTACTGTGACCTGAAAAAAGCCTTTGTTACTGCAAGAGATAAAGACTGAGTTGATCAAGATTGGTTTCATTACAGCTTGGTGGTGGGAATGAGATCTCAAATAGGTGCTCAGATTGAACAGTTCTTTGTCTTCTGTTAGAATTCTTCACAAAAATGCCAAAGCTGATTGTTTTAGTTATTTTTTTCAAATAAATGGGACTTAAATACCTTGTCTTACACTTAGGAATAGAAAATAAGATGGATAATTTTTGGCAGTGCTCCGTCTTTTATATGGGGGCAAAGAAGGGAGTCATCCTAACTTGAAGAATGGGGCTGCACAGACTGCCAAATGGATAAAGTGCAGTGTGTGCTTCCTGAGGTGTCCTACTAAAGCCTTTCCCCAAGACCTCAAAAGTACATGTGCTGAAATGGATAGACATCTTCAGACAAGTGAAATGCATGGATAGGGCGAGTCACTGGCCTACTCTGATGGCATCATCTCCACACCTTGTATAATTCTTGAAAATCATGTCTGAAATCATTGAGCTTTGTATCTTTGTGTCAAGAAGGTACTGAGATCTGGTATCACTTAAGGATATCTAAGCAAAAATGGTGCAGCGTGTGCTTTGCTGTTCTAAAGAAAACAATGTTCAAGTGAACAATTAAGACATGATTTATCATGGCTATTTTATACCAGAGATAAGGAGAAAAAAACAGGTACCCTGCCTATAAATTATCAAGAATGTGCCATTTTCTATTGTGTGTACACACTGCAATACATGTTCAAGCACAGATCAGGCTCTAACTGGTTTCAGGTTTCACCTTTGCAGTCAGATAAAAAGAAGGTTATCTTAGTTTGATATTAAAACATTTTTTCTTGTTTATACAAATACAAATAAAAAATAATTTTACTTTTTTCCTTTCTTTACTATCTTGTATAATGAAACAAAAGTGCATTGATGCACTTACTGACTGGTGCTCTTTGAAGAGGGAAGGAACAGGCTTTGTGATTTCGATAGAACCATTCAGATGCTTGTCTATAACTGTGCATTTGCTGTCCAGATCCTACCAGCTGTTTATTCTGGTCATGTACTGTGCAGTTACACCTAATAGGCAGTGCATCTGCATGGACATGTGCATACAGACACCCACACTCCGCTCTGGGCAAGGAAGTGCCCCAGATGGCACCTCTACGTGACTTCATCCCCTAATTCACTACAGGGCTCATGAGTCCAAGAAGCTCCCTGGGTGAATTCGTACCTGAAAAGAACCCCTGCAGCACAGTACGTTAATGTAGAGCATTAATTGTAGCAGTCAAGGGAGAGCTCTGTTCAAACTTGCACTGAGTCATGTTCCCATCTGTCCTGAGTACAGAGAGCTGCTTGTTTAATCTTGGGTTTAGGGCAGGCTGAGGAAGCCACATTAAAATAGCTGTTGCTTGCTCCTTTGCATCAGGCTTGAGTTCTGAGGAGGAAAATAATAAAGAACACGTGTGTTTAATTAAAGTACAAAGGAAAGAGGAAGGGGGATAGCAAGGAACAAATCCAGAAAATAAGGAGCTATTGAGCATCATAATTATAGACATCTGATTATACTAGAGGAATTAAAGGACTCTGAATGAATTAGCCCTGCAACCATTCTTAATCTTGAGGGGAGGGAGAATGTATTCATCAGGGGTTGCTTTGTTTGTTTTAAATTACTTGTGTTTTCAAAACAGCTATCTTTGTCATTATTTTCTTGGTAGTAAAACCTATAATAAAAATCTGCAACACAGCTTCCACAGGAATCTCTGTTATAAGTTCTCAGATTTAGTTGAAATAATTACTGCTTCAGTGCTAAATTGAGTGTTCTTTTAGGAAGACCCCAGGAAATATGCTCAACTGTTTTTGAGATTTTGAGCATTCTGAAAGCTACTTGGTATGCATGTGTAAAGCAATCTGTCCATGTGATTAGGAACTTATGAATAAGTTTGAATTTATTTAAATACTGTCTTTAAGCAGTCTATAAGTCACATGATTGATATACATTTTAATGTGTTCTTCATTAAATTGTTTGAGGCATTGTTAAGTAGTATCTGAGATGGTGAAAGAGAATGGGCTTGACATACATAGACCACTTCTAACCCAGTAAAATACTCCATTAAAAGAATACAAATCCTTCAGTCTCCTATGTAGTGTCTGTTTCATGTGTTAGCTGGGGAAATACCCTTTTTTTCACTGCAAGGAGCATCTAAAGATTCTCCAGGCATAAATTCTCATAAAGTTTGCTTCATCCTTCTCTCTCATCTCCTCACCATCTCCCACAGATTTTTTCCATACAAAAGGATGATTTGTATTTAAGGATTCTGTGTTCTTTGTATTATACTAAATGGGATTTCTATATCAAAAACTAAATAATTATTTAATTAACTGATACAAGTCTAGAAAGCTTATGGAAGTGAGCGGATAGCAAAGAAGCTGGATTTTTTTCTGTAACATGCTAGCGAAAACTAAAAGCAAGTTTAAACTAAAGGGAGAACATTTAAAAGGAGAATAGGCAGTAGGTGGAGTTAATGAAAGCTGGAAAGAAAATAAAAGCTTAAAACTGTCATAGGACAAGGGAGTAAATCTAGTTCTGTGTTGTGTTTATATTTCTAGAAACCTGGACTAAAATAGGTGTGGTGTCACATACAGGACTATAATTTGAGTTTTTTGAATGCATGTTTTTGATTGTTTTGGGGTTTTATTTGCTTGGTTGTGGGTTTTTTACTGTATTTACTGCCTAATTAGTGTAAATTCTTGGTTCTGTGGTGATGAAATGGAATAGAAACACACAAGCTTAATGCACAAGAAAGGTATCTGAATATGCAGTTGAGAACTCAAATCTGTTCTGTTGTCAAAGAAATTATTTTATATTAATGAAGACTTATGATAAATACATCCTCAGAAGTGCATGGAAACACAAACTACTGTTTTGTATTTCTTTGTGTTTTCCATTGAAACCTCAGTGTTTTTCTTGTGACAAGTAGTGATTATTACAAAAATATGCAGAATATATGAAATACTGAAAGATTGATTAAACTTACTCAGTTCTAAGGATTTGATCTGATTTTTTTCCCCCCTTATTATATCCACAGGAGAAACTTGACAAAGCTGTCTCTCATCTTCAGCCACATGCTAGCAGAAATCAAGGCTATTTTTCCAAATGGCCAGTTCCAGGGAGATAACTTTCGTATCACCAAAGCTGATGCTGCAGATTTCTGGAGGAAATTCTTTGGAGAGAAGTAAGTATTAACAGTTTGCCAAATCCTTAATTCTTTCTACTCATAAGCATGAAAACTAATGAACTTTTCAAAAATCCAAATAATGCTTCTAAGTATGTTAGTGGGCATTTTAAAGGTAATTTCTCATACAAGTGTTAAAATTGGCTGAAATAGCTACATTCATTGTTATAAATTTTTTTTCACTGTTGTAATTTACTCAAAGGATGAATAAAAACATATAGGCAGTTCTGTCAAGGGTACTTGTACTCAGTCTCATTGCACAAAGTTTATTTGTTCCATTCTCTGGTGAAGATAGTACATTGCTTTCACAAATTGCAGGGCAAATCATGTCCTTTCATATTACATATTTATCCTAGAAATAAAAAAGTCTGAATTAGGAATTTGATATTAATTTCATGGACAGTATGTTTCCTTATCCCATTTTTAACTTTCTGACTACTACAGTATTTAGTGGAATGAAATGTGTGGAGTGTGGATATGTGATTCAATCCATATAGCAAACGCAGTAGTGAAAATGTAAAAGTAGGCAGATACGGTGTCCTTGGTTTGTTTCTGGGAAAAGAAGTTTCACTTATAATACACATATAGGCTAATACAAGATGTGTAGCTTTTTCACTTCATCATTTGGAATGTTTATAAGTGTCACAGTGGCATAAGAGGAATGCCAGAGGCAGGATGTTTGTGTATTTTACGTTATAATAGAGCAGTCAAAATGGTCATCAGGTCTGACATCGTGCACAACGTAGGCAGAACAATTTCTGCATTTTCTGAGCATGAGAAGCTCTTTAAAATAAGTCTTTCATTCTTTATTTAGAATACCAGCACAGTAGATTGGCACTTCTGCAAATCAATTCTGCTCAGTGTGAATTTACAACAGTTTTACTTCCATGTTCTTTTTTGCTAGTCTAAACACACCTACTGCTAGCTTTCTGGTTTCGTGATAGTGTTGTCTGGTAATTTCATTCTTCTGACAAGTTTCTTTCCTGTGTAAATAATATTAGAGTGTGATTAAGTTGCTGTATCAGTCTTCTTTTTTGTTAGAGAAGAGGAATCGGACCATGTCTTGTGTGACCCATTTTAATGTGTATATCATTTTCAAAATATCTGCAAAAGTTCAGCTTAAGTCTTTGGAAGGATTAACTTACATGACATGTAGGGCTCTCTATCAGTTGAGGCTTTTAAAAAACATGTCAGTCAAAAAAAGAAAAACAGGATCTTTGAAAAAAAAAAAAGACTAATGATCATGTTTGTTCACTGTTTCTATTTTCTCTTCCTCTCTTTTCCCCACCTTGCTTAGCAACTCTGAGAATGTAAATTTCCTTGTGGTCCTTGTCTTTTCCTGTTGGGCTCTGTCCTTGAATGACCTTTACCAGCTGTCTTGATCACAAATTGCGTTTCTGTCACCGGGATTTACAGATCTCACCTTCAAGCTGCTGTTTCTTTCTACCGATTTGTCTGAACTGGTTTCTTCAGCTCCTCTGATCACTGTGATGTTCCTTCTTGGGTTTCTTGACTGACTTTTACTGTCTCTAGGAGATTCAAGTGCTTTTCTTCCAATGGTTCTGCCAGTGTGCACTGGGAGATAACACAATAGAGAGGTCAGACAGTAGGATGCTGTAACACCTTAGTAAGTTTTTACCACAACAAGGTTGGTAAGAGGAATTTTTCAGCTGCATTGGTTCATCTGAACAACTGTGATCTACCCTTGTCTTTCTCTTGCTCACACTTGACTCTTGTCTTCCCTAACTCATTCCCTGGAGCTCTTATTTCTAATACTTTTCAGAGCCCCAGAGCTCTTGCCATGCCTTTTCTAGGCTCTGTTTTTTCCTGCTTATGCAAATTTCTGTGTAGAATGCAACTTTAAGTGTGAACTTTCAGTACTGGTCCTCTGACCTGCTCCATTCCTCCTGTGTGTACTTTGATAGGAGGTTTTGTGGGGGCTTTTTTGTTTATTTTTTTTACATTGTTGGGGTTTGTTTCTTTAAGTTTTTTTCTGTGTTCATTTTCACGGGGTAACACCTGTCCATGACAGGCACGTGGATGTTTGGGTTTTGTTGTTTTGTGGTTGTGGTGTGGTTTGTTTTTTGTTTTTTTGTTAAAATCAGGAATGTTTAGGAATCAAGGCAGTTTGGGAACATCCAGTTAATTACATGCGTAACCTTGGTTTTGTAGTACAGCCTGGAAGTTTTTTGAGTTCTTTCTGGTCAGAGGCTCTACTTTCAGACTAGGTAAATAACCCCTGTTACTGATGGTCCCAGCTCTTTTCTAATAAATGAAGCTGGTTTAGTTACCTGTCTTCTAAGCAGTGAACAATGGATCTGTACTTGGCAGCCTTGGCCTTACCTCAGGTTTAGGTAGTTGTGCTTAAGTAACTGTAAAACATGTAACAATATGCATGTCAAATAAACAGATGAGGAAAAGGTTTGTTTGGCATTATGTTGAATCTCTTTATTAAACAAAATGCCTGAAGCTTTTTGAACACTATTTTCTAATGCATTTAGAAATATAGGCAGGTATGTCTGTAAGCCACATCCTTTACAATGGGCCTGTTATGACAAATTAACTTGCAAATATACTGGTATCACTTCCCTAGAAGCAGAGCCTGCATAAAGATTTTGGGTGTTGCAAACAACTGATAAAATCTTTTTCTAACCTGGCTATCTAAAGGTAGGCCCCTAGGACTGTCTGACACCTCCAGCTCTAGTTAGGTGTGCAGTGCAGTGAAGGAGTACAGGGAGGAACTATACTGTGTGTTCCCTGGCTGCATCTCTGTTTTACAGGGCAAGCCTGGACTCTTCACTTGTTTGTGAAAAGCAGCACTTTCTTTGGGGGCACTAAGTGATGCTGCTCAAGATTAGAGCATAAATAAAAAGTAAGTTGTGTTGGATCTTGGGTTCTGATGGGTAAACTGTAGCACAAGATACAATTCTGATGCAGTTTAGTCTGATTGGAAGGAGGGAATTTGAACTATTAGATTAATTTATGAGTTTTTTTCAACATAGCATTATCATGAAAACAATCTTCCTGTCTCTAAACACAATGAGTTGGAAGCTTTTATGTAATCAATTTTATGCTCTGATTTCTTTCTGAAATATTTTGTTTTCTTTTTTAAATTTTAAATATTCTAAATAGCAAGAAGCTCGCAGATAGTAATTTACATTTTTGAGTTGACTGTTTGGCTTTCCATTTTTTAAAATGTGACATACAGTTCCATTTATGGAAAGCAAAATATGTAATTTGCTGAGGAATAAAATCCAAAAGATACAATTTCCATGATTTCAGTTAGTAGTTGAAAAAAAAATTTTCTTCAATTGCCCTTCTCCGGTGAATGGGGAACTCTTAAATTTGTTGGTTACATTTGTCTGTTTGAGCACTTGCTATAAAATTGTGCAGCCGTAATTAAGTTTATTCATCCTGTTATTAATAAGTGTCATAGGATGCAGCCCTTTTTGTGTTTCAAGATAGTCAGGTATACACAAGCATGGCTTCAGACTCATGAGCAAAATAAATGTCTAGGCTATTTCAAGTCTTCAATCATACTTAAGCTGCTCCTTTAATTTTTGTAGAAAACACAGAAATAGAACTCAGCAAGCAATTTGAATGGCTCCCTCAGAGCAATGTGCTAAAAGAATCACACATTTTTGGCCTTCAAATACTTTCTAAACTTTCATATTCCTGGTATACCTCTATAAAACTTCTAGATAATGTCAGTGGCTAGAAAAGCTTGCCTGGAAGAGAATGCTACGTGAGAGCAACAGGTACATTGATAAGGGAAATCATCAGCCCTCACATAGGCAGAGTGTAAAAGGAGCAAACAGAACCTTTACAACTGTGAGGTTTTTCCAGTATTGCAAGTTTCAGAGGAGAGAGGAAAACCTTGGAAGTTACAGAATGTTTGGAAAAGACATGGAGAGATTAATGTGGAGTTTAGGAATGCATAGGGTGGGAGATAATGAGAGTTTTGATTATCTGGCTTCATACAACAGTATGAAGAAGGAAAAAATGGAGGAATTGATTTCTCTGCTATGACAAAGTAGAGTAAGTATCCAAATTAGGGGGTATGTGAGGAGTCATTCAAAAGGCTGAATGACTGGAGTAGGGTCTCTCTGGCATTTTCACAGGCTATGAGAAGGAAAAGAACCTCTTAAAGAATATAAAGGACCTGGCTGAAAAAGGCCTAAGGAATTGACACAAACTTTACACCATGGCAGTCAAGCTCAAGATTTTAGATTAAGACCTATAGCAAGAAAGAGCTTGACAGTGTCAGAAGGAGGAAAACAGTGAAACTGAGAAGATGCGATTTTTTGGATTTGTCCAGATTGCTAGAGTACAATTACTGGAGCAAGTGGTTTTAGTGGAGTGAATCTTCACTCATGGTTTACCATTATAGTTGTGTCGAAGCAAGTGCTAGTTAATATACAGCTAAACTGTAATGTTAAACAGAACTGTGAAACTGTAAGGCATGTAATCAGTTACATTTGTTTAAAGATACTTTAGTAACCCCCTGTGGATTATAAATAAGCATATAAAATGTAATCTGATAGCATCTTCATTATCTGTATTTTATTACTGTATGGTGCTTGATAATTCCCCCTGATTCCTCACTCACTTTAACAGCACCTTACATCTTTTACTAGTTTTCTGTTCTGAGTAAAAATGTGCAAAATACCACTGGGAGCAATCCTGAACTGAAAAGGAGAGTGGGTGAGATGACCTAAGAGATCTTGCAGCTTCTGAATTTGAAAGCTACAGTGAAGTCATGCAGGGCTTGGTAACTATTGAAATTTGTGATTTGTGGCTGTCTTAGTGTTGCAGAATGAATCACCAGCAAAATGTCAGTGTTCTTAGATTTTGAATTCTCCATAGCTCTACCATTTATTTAACTTTTAAGCTTTTATTCTTCATTATGGAACTTTAAAAATTTGAAAGCATTTCAAATTTCTGTTATTGTTACCAGATAAATTGATTTCCTCCCACCTTTTACTTTCAAGAAAATAGAAATTCTTTCACTACTGGGGTCAAAAACATTACTATTTTAATGCTCCTATACTTTTTTCCCAGATGAGGCCTAAAATTATCTTTTTTATTGGAATTTATGAAAAAATGTGGCTATTGATTTCTCAGTAGCAGTTAAACAGTGTATTTCAAATTGATATTCTAAACTTTGAGTAGTTGTGGTTCTGCTGTGGTCAGTGCCTTTTGGCTCAGGATAGAACAGACATACCCTCAGTGTCTTGGGTTCAGAGAAGAAACAGTAAAACAGGCAGACCACAATGCACAACTTATCTGACAGCTAAATGTTTTTTCAAGTTAGAGAGACCTCACATAAGCTAAGTTTTAACACCTTGTTAATCCCCTTAATTTATTACTTGATTTTCTGTTCTTGCTGCTGATAGTGCTCAAGAGCCCAAGTGTTACCTGAACACTGTAAAAATACAGACTGAAGAGTTGGTCCCAGCCCAGAGAGCTTCAAATCTGAGTATGAACTGAAGTGTAAAGGGAAGCCCAAGACAAAGAGAGATTAAAGTGGAAAAGGCAGTGATCCAAGTGCTGTCACCTTCATCACCATCAAGAAGGTGTTTTGGCAACAGGAACTTGTAAAGAGAAGGATATAAACAGGAATGGGGCATTTGGAGTGTGGTTCCTTCCTCAGCTGATCAGTAGCACAGGAATTAAGCTTATTGATATGCTTGTTTAAACTTGAGCTGGAGACAGAAGGTGCTGTTCCCTGGGTGCTAGTGAGACATAAATCTCACTAGACCTTTTCCCTACAAATGCAAGATGAACAAGTTTGAATAAGAAGACAGATAATATTCTAGGGAAGACCTAGTCAACGAAAAGTTGTAAGATAGAATTAAAAACCACAGAAGGACAACAGTCTTCCCAACTATTCTTGGCAGCTGAGTATTTGGTAAATTGCATGTACAAAAGATAAAGAAAAGAAACTTGTAATACTTGGCACACAAGATGGTGAGACAGGAGAACAGATTCTCAGTGGATAGACCAGAGAGAGGCAGTGTTTTAAGTATAAAAACATGTGCAAAAGCGTGGTGTGCTTTGGCTTTATGGTTAGAGATCAAACTTGGAAATATATAGCTAAATGTATCCCATTGGGGATGCTTCAGGAAATGCAGACTTCTGCATCTCTTAAGGGACTTGCTGTCTCTCCAGCAATGTCCAGTTACACAGCTTTGGAAGTGGATTTTTTTGTGGTATATTTTCCCCATTTCATAAGGCTCATTTTCTCTCTTTTACCTTCTCTATTCTCTTGCTAGAGTCATCTGTATTTGTTCTGAATGATGTCACTATTTAATGACTGTATTGGCACGATATGGCAGAATTCCTTTTTTCCCCTTAGAATTGAACTTCTCAAGCCTTCTGTGTGTCAGTTATTTGCTCTACAGTTCAGAAGCAGTGAAAACATATGGCCTCCCACTTAAAACTGAAACAGCAGTCTTAAGAAAATGCTCTGTTCAGTGGTGATAAATCAAAATCCACGTTGCTCGTTGCAGACTTGCAAAGAATGTTGTTTCTATCTGGGTCAGTATTTGCTTGAATGTTTTTGAGTTTGCTCTGGATACAGTAATGGCCTTTTCATGTTGTGTTTTCTGGCAACGTTTGAGAAAGTGTCTTGCAGACAAAAATGTTCACTGTAAGTTTAAGCTATACAGGTACTGTGTTTACCTTCCTAGACATTCTTGTGGTCTGCTCTGGTTCAAATGGAAGCAGTGTCACTTGACATTCCAGAGTAGCTACGTCTCTGCAGTTCTACTCAAGTGCTGTACTCTGCATACTCAGAAAATATTTACTTTCTCTCCAGATTTATTTTAATGTATTTTGCTTTTTAATAATGTAGCAGCATTCAGAAAGTTTAAGAAAATCCTATGTAAACATGATCAGGGCAGGAGAGAAGAGAAGACCTAAATTCCTCTGCCAAATTGTTTGAAAATCACATGCTAGACACTAATCCTTTTCCTTTAAGCATATGGAAGTTGTGTGGGTGGTGTTTAAAACACTTTATTTGAGATTATAGAGTGATACTTCATTTTGATGTGTGACAGTAATAGTAAATAGATACCATTCTATGTAATAGTATTTTCAAAAAGCTTGTACTTGGATCAGAACACTTTTGAATTCATCATTCTTCAAATATGCTTACTAGTTTTACTATTGCAGAAGACAGGGGGAGAAGTAGTGTCATTTTGAGAGGCTTGTGGAAAAATGGCTTATTTTGAGGTTTTTGACAGGAGAAATGGCTTGTTTTAGGGTTTTTGACAGGACTCTTTAAGAAGACAATCCCAAGGTAAATACCAAGATCCAGATAGTTTTGTTGATTTCAGTGGTGCACAGAAAACCTCTTCAGGAAATATTTGTCAGGGTAATTTGTTTTCTTTTGTTTTCTTTCCTTAAATTGGCATGGATTTCTACTCTAACGATGAGGAAAGGCAGTACAAGGACCACTGTATGGATAAATAGTTTCCTAAAAGCTTGGCAGGTAAAAATTAGGTTTTCCTTGTAAAAGGTCCTTCATGTCCTTTTTCTGCTGTACAACCTGTCCCTCTCTGCTTTCTTCATATTTT
Organism: Myiozetetes cayanensis; assembly: GCF_022539395.1. Taxonomy (NCBI): domain Eukaryota; kingdom Metazoa; phylum Chordata; class Aves; order Passeriformes; family Tyrannidae; genus Myiozetetes; species Myiozetetes cayanensis. The sequence goes on from NW_026087742.1 coordinate 18,008,686, forward strand.
TGTTTCTTTCTAGTATAATCTCTCTGAAGACTTTTGAAGTAATAGAAGGTACCATCCTCTCATGTGAGACTCCCCAGAACATTGTCTCAGCTGGAGTCAGTCATGGGCACTTCTACGTCAAGGGGTAGCTTACATAACTACAGCGAAATACCTAAAATACTCAGAAACTGCACTTCCTCAACCTGATTCTATAGAGAACTAATGCTACCAAGATGTCAAATCACATCTTTCTGATGAGCTGTAGCAGGGCTGACTGACTCATCTCCTCCTAGACAAGTGTCCAGAGGTCAGCCTAATAGCATGAGGCGTGTGCAGAATACCTGCCAACCCCTAGTGCAGGGTATCATTAGGGCATGGTGCAGCAAACATTACAAGGAGAAAGATCCCTGAAAATATTTATAGGAGATACCTCCTATGGTTCAGCAGCTGAATGCAGCAGGCAGCGTTTCATTATGAACAGGATTCATTTTTTGTCTTCTGATATGGGCAGGCTTTTTAGATATATAAATAAATATATAAACAACAGTCTAAGCATGCTATTCATTAGGACAGTCCCAATCTCAACCTTGGTTTGATCAGTCCTGTTTCCTTCCCTCCCCACTGCCCCTGCCACCTCCCCAGATGATTAAAATAACTCTTTAGATTTGAATAATGAACAGGTGCCTTCAAAGGCTGTATATCCCCTAAAACACAAGACAGCAAGAGCAGTGAAATGTTAATTCAAACAGAAACTCGACTTGCCAGCCATCTACGAAAGGCTCTTTCACCCCCTCGTCACCGTGGGAACCATTCTGTGTGATCCCTCCCAGATCTCTGCCAGAGGAGGGTGTTTCTCAGGGTGCCTGGAAGGTCACCAGGTTTCATTGATGTAGGAGCTGGAGGAGAGGATGTTGCAGAAACCTTCACCTCGTGAAGACTTGGTAACACCCTCATTTCAAGTGAGTGTGTGCAGTCTGCAAGGTCTCAAAAGAGCGCAGCAATATGCAGATGTAAACTGGAGAGAGACATTGGGGGAGAAATTATCCCTGGCTGGTGCTGTTTCGAAGTACTTAGGAATGGTAGCTCTGTAAAAGTAGCTGGTGAGTTTACATGTTTCAACAACCAGTTCTCACCTTTATTTAAAAAAAGGTGAAAGACCTATTCCACAAAGCTGCAGGAAAAAAGAATCTGCTGAATTTGGTGAATTTTAAATTTTTCAAACACTTGTTCTTCGAGAAATCCCACAAAATAACCTTAGATGTTACTTCATTAACTAATCACTCATTTCCCAACATCTGGTTTCTGTCTTAGCCAAAGTCTTAGCGAACAGAACTCTAAAAACTTTTTCTTCTGAAGACTTTTGTTTGTTTCCTCTGTTGCTGGTGGGGTTTTGGGGATACAGGGTGTTAGTGAATAGATAGCTGAAGATCCTACTTATTAATTGCATCTAACGAACATGTTTTTGTGAAACTGTCTTGGGCAAGGCATGAAAAACCAGTTCTAAAGGTGTAGTATGGTTATGATAATATCTGATAGATTCTCTTATTGTTTTTTATTTAAGGGTTATTGTCTTAACCCTTAAAAAAACCCAACAAAGCAATAAAACAAATACCCCCTCCCCCCAAAATACCAAAAACACACCAAAAACCTGCAAACAAAACCCAAAAAACAAAAAACCAGCAAAAACCCACAAACTTTTCTAATCCTGTTTTGGTATGATCCCAGTGCTGTAGGCATTTAGGATGGTTTACAAAGAGAAGCAAAAAACATTTCAGAGCACGGTTACAGGAGCTAAATAAGCAGCAGGCACTTGAAGTAAGGCAACTTTAATACCACAGAAGCACTGACTTTTTTTTAGTTTTTTTTTTTGTCTGCATTTGTGCAATGTTTCATTCTGTCTTTACCCTAATGAAAATTTGATGTGCATTCTTTCTTAAATGGCATCTGATGTGGTATCTCTCTTCAGCTCTTTGTGGTTTCCTGTTTTTCATGATACTTTCAGATGAAAGTATCTACTGAGATCTATTGAACTTCCCATTTTGTCATTTATGACTTTCTTAGTATAAGCCTCCATGTAACAAGTAGATATCTTTGCACTTAGAAGTGTATTGAATGTCTTCTGCAATAGAAATGCAGGAATGTGTCTTTAGTGTTAATTTAGGTTAACTGTATACTATTTGTTATGCAGAACCAACTTAATACAGTCTTCCCCCTCCCCTTATCCTAAGTAATATTCTTTCTGCATGAGAAAATAGCTAGAGAAACTAAGGCAATTTGGACTAATAAAATTTGCAAGAAATGTGGATGAGTTTGTGAGGCATGTGTCTTTTGCTGATTTAGCGATTACTAACAAAATATTACTATGAATGTGTGAGATCTTGTCCTGAACCACTAGTGGTTAATAGGTATATGTTGGTTATATTTTGGTTAATTAAAATGTTCTAAAATATCTTTTAACCTGACCTCAATGTGAGGCAGAACATTTTTAAGAGAAGGTATTATGGCTTTACAAACTTTGGATTTAACTCTTAGGACATGAGAAGAATTGCTATTCTTGAACAATTTCTTATAGTTTTGAGAGTGATGAAATAAAGTACATTCAAGTGATCAACCTCACGTTAGATTCCAAATACAACTATCTGGTTGATAAAATAACTAACCTGCATTATCTCCAGCTATGCAAATAGAAACTGAATTTGACAGAACATGGCTTTGTGTATTAGAGAGGATAATTTTAATTTCCTGTCTATTAAAATTCATGTAACTGTCATGGGCTATGACAGGACTTTGACCACTATCAATGATATTTGGTTGATTGCAGTCATGTTACTTGACCAGTTTGTGAACTTCAGCTATAAAAAAAAATCTCATCAGATACTAAATTGATCCTTATTGCTCTGAGAAGAGAGGCTGTGAATAAAGGAGTTCTTTACCAGCCACAGAACTGGACCTTTCCATTATTTTTGAGGGTGTGAGATTGGTTGCTACACCTGCTTGGTAGAGTATTTCATTTTCTTCAGAGTTCTTTTCATTGTCCTTCTATGGAAACTTGAATATTTATCATTGTGAAATGACACTTTGTTTGACTATATTTAAAATAAGGTAAACCATTTTTTTATTTGCTTAGGCTGCTTTCAGAAGTTTTTAATAGTTTTTAATATTTATTTTTTTTCTTGTCTGTAGAGAAACCAAAGTAATGTTCCACTTCAGATCTCATGTCTAAATGAGGTATCCAATCTTAAGTATGTGCTTTATTGAATTTATTATTTCTATCCCTCTCATAGAACTATAGTGCCATGGAAAGTGTTCAGGCAGTGCCTTCATGAAGTTCATCAGATTAGCTCTGGTTTGGAAGCAATGGCTCTTAAATCTACTATTGACTTGACCTGCAATGACTACATTTCAATTTTCGAATTTGATATCTTCACGAGATTATTTCAGGTAAGGTTTGAAAATTTTAGATACTTCTGTGAATTTGAGAAGCTTAATGCCCTGAGACCAAGGAAGCAGATTTTCCTGAAAAACTGAAAGAACTGAAACACTATAATTCAGATGCAAATTGTACATTTCTTTTAGTCCTTCAGCGATGTTTGGGACAGCAACACCTACATCTGAAAAACTGAAAACATCACCAACAGCTGCTTCATTTCTGCACATATCTACTGTTATTACAATATCTTTGTGTTTGCTGCTTACTTTTCACTGTTTTTAAATTTATTCCTAGAAATGCAGATCTCCAGGTAATCTAAGTTTTAGTTGTGTTTTTTATTGTGCTTTTGTATCTCTACAAACACATAAGGAAAGTTACATATTACTATTTTTTAGGCTAAATGTAAGCCTAACTCTTTTCTTTATCTGCATATTTTTATCATTAATGCATTGCTGTTTATTTACAATAAGGAACTGTGTTTGGGAAAAGCATTAATTATATTATTCTTAATAGGCTATATTTATCTGAAATAAGCTTGTTATGTGCCTCTGTTAACCTTGTGTCCCTTCTGCAGAATATACTTGAAGTATTTTAGTCAGTACAGAAGGCTATGCTGGTTTGCATCCTTAAAAAATGTATTGATTCTGAATTTGTCAGTTTGGATATTTCTTTTGTATATATGAATCACTGAGATATAAAACTGTTTGTTTGATCATTTAGTTTCTTTACCCTGTACAGTGATGAACTTGCATTAGAGGAAGTTTAAACTGGATGTTAGGAAAAAGTTCTTCACTGGAAGAAGGGACATAATTTAGTGGGGACTTGGCAGAGCTGGCTTAATGGTTGGACTTCATGATCTTAGAGATCTTTTCCAACCTAAATGATTATATGATTATTCTTTAACCTTTTGGAAATGTGTTCAAAATACCAATTTTACGTCAGAGCCTGGGTCTATGTTTGTTCTGGTTGCCCTGTTGTTCTGTGATAATCATTGTTTAGCTGTCTTAGTTTTTATGTTATGGGAAAGGGTGTCATTATGAAGTTGATGCTAAAATTTGGCGGGGGTGATTATTGGTTTTATTGTACAGTGTTTTGAATTTGATCATCTTTTCTCTGAGTCAAAACTATCACAGTTGAAAATGTTGATGGTGTCTGTAGTCTTTCTGTTCAATTTAACCACAAACATCCGTCACTTACTTTCTTCATGAGGCCATTGGTGGTTTGATTCATTATTTTGCCTTCTGCTAGAAAAAGGGAATTGGCAGTACTGATACATTTAAGGAGAGAAGACTGGCAAGGATTAACTTTTAATTTGACAAGGAAGCAGACAGATTTTTTGCCAAACAGATTACCAGCTGGTGCAATAGCTGCATAACTGTTGAAGTGAACTTGCACTGAACTTGGTCTGAGAACCTCTCCCAGAGGTTACATTTTGTTTCTCTGGTTTTTAAACAGCTTCTGTAACTGTGTGCATACACCCACAGAGAGAAAATCCCAATTAGGTAATCAAAACACTGTTTTGCCAACTGTGGGTTGTGTTACAGAAAAGCTGCATTTGTAATGATGCTTATTCACAGGAGAAAGCAAGGCTATTTTTTATGGAGATCCCGTAAAAGTGAAGTTGCTCCCCCTGCCTCCACACTATATGTAAGCACAACTTTACGTGCTGTGTTCCCTGACCAGAGAGAAAGTTAGCATGGCAGAATATCTAGATGCTTTGAAGGAAAGGAACTTCATTCTCTTACTGTTAACACGTTCATTTAAGTTTTCCTTCAATACAAAAATATTTCCATAGAAGAGAAAGTGTAAAAATCTTTTTCCATGTAACATTTCTGCTTTTGTAATACTCTGTGTATGCATGGCAAGCTATGAGTTCTTACCTTTTGATTTTTCAGTCATGGTGACACATCCATCTCCTCAGAAAGGAGAATCAGAGTGATTTGAGTTGGAAGGGACTGTAAAGATCATCTAGTTCCAACCCCCCCGCCAAGGGCATTACCTTATGTTAGACAGGGTTGCTCAGAGCTCCATCCAACCTGACCTTAAACACTTCTGGGGATGTGGCAGCCATGACTTCTCTGGACAACCTTTTCCAGTACCTCACCACTCTCACAGGAAAGGATTTCTTCATAATATCTAATCTAAACCTACCCTCTTCCAGTTTGAAACCATTCCCCCTTGTCCAGTCAATCCATGCTGTTTAAAAAAGTCTCTATCCAGCTCTCTTGCAGGCCCCTTTAGGTACTGGAAGGATGCTCTAAGGTCTCCTTGGAGCCTTCTCTTCTCCAGGCTGGACAGTCCCATCTCTCTCAGCCTGTCTTCATAGGAGAGGTGCTCTATCCCTCTAATCACCTTCGTGACCCCTCTTTGAACCTGCTCCAGCAGGTCTATGTCCTTGGGCCCAAGAGCTGGATGCAGTCCTCAGGTGGGGTCTCACCAGAAGCAGAGTAGAGGGAGAATCACCTCCCCTGACCTTCTGTTGCAGCCCAGGATGTGGTTGGCTTTCTGGACTGCAAGTGCACATTGCTGGCTCATGTCCAGCTTCTCATCCACCAGCACTCCCAAGACCTTGTCCACATGGCTGCTCTCAATCCCTTCTCCACTCAGCCTGTACTTATGCTTGGGATTGCTCTGACCCAGGTGCATGACCTTGCACTTGGCCTTGTTGAGCTTGTGGATGTTGAAGGAGCTGGAAAGATGCAGAATTGCGTCTAGGATTGAGATTTTTTTTTTTTCCCTTGCTTTTGTACAAATTTGAACGTCTAGGTTTCTTACGACCTCTGTGCTGAAACCTATCTTGTACTCCATGTGTCAGATTTGAAGAGGTATTTTAAAATAAATAGGTATTTATCTGTGTTTAAGCAGTGGTTGGGGTTTGCCTGGGAAAGGTAACATACTCTCAAGCAGAACTGTTAGGATAATCTGCTTGAGCATGTCATGCAGGCATTTCATCTCTCCTGATAAGCCCTTAGAAATTCTTTTAAAGGGAATTTGCTGGGCACATAGGAACACAAGCCTCTTGTCTTGTGTTGCTTAACTTCACCTGTCTTGATCTTCTGAGAAATAGATAAAAAAAAAATCCCCAAACCATTCAGAGGCAGTTTCTTGACTCTCTAAATGCTTGCAATGGACATTTATGTACTTGTATTAATCCACTACTTTAAAAAATCGTCCTTCATTTACAGTGAAGGACTGATCTGTATTCTTCGAAGTGATAGCATATCAGGCATGTGTCACTGAGTTTTATGATGTATTTGCTATTCAGGTCAGCAAAGACTCTGGTGAAGGGCTGTCAATATTTGTTTTGTTTTCTATCTTTAATACCATTATGGTGACTGAAGAGATCAAGAAGTAGAGAAAAAATAATTAATGACAGCTCAAATTACTGGCTTTATTAGGATTCATTTGTTAGTGTTACTTACCATTAACTATGAAAGTGCTTCAGGACCTCTCAAGAATATGCTTAATTGTGTTTCTAATAAACCATCATGGAGTCATATTTTCCAGGTTCTAACTAAACATGATGTTTAATATTTTATGTAGCTTCAAATAGAAGGTCTCTTAAAATCAAGGTCTCGAAATCTTTATCAAAAAATTTGTGCTTGATTTTCCTGGAATAATTCTTTTGAAGGAACACTTGTAGCAAAGCTGGGTATATAGGACAGTCTTTTGTACCGTTTAGACCTTAACCAGAAGTGCATATTTTTCAGCTGAGGCTAAAACACTCTAGGTGTCTCTGACATACAGGCTTTTATTTAGTTTTATTAGAAACTTTATTTAGTTTTATTTAGTTTTATGGGAAATACAAAACTACCTGGCTGCATCTGTTTAATTGTTTTTCTTTTCTTTTTAGCCGTGGGGCTCAATCTTACGGAATTGGAACTTCTTAGCTGTGACGCATCCTGGATATATGGCATTCCTGACATACGATGAAGTGAAGGCAAGGCTGCAAAAATACAGCTCTAAGCCTGGGAGGTGAGAGGTTTCACTGCTTATTGCTTTCCAAATAAACGTGTTGTCTGAGAACCTAATTATTCTAGGTTCATACTTCTGTATTGCATGTTATTTAACACTCACTGCAGCACTGAAGGAGTGAATTTTTGGCTTTTTTGTTTTTCCTCTTAACTGAGTTAATCAGAGAACTAGTAGGCTTCATTGATATCAAAATGTATTTTTACAAATAGTTTAATGCTAAAGTTCTGAACTACACATTTAAGAAATGCTGACCTTTTAGATTTTAAGACATAGGAATTTCATAAATATTATCTGGCCATAATTCTGCAGTGCTGTGAAGCAAAAAAATACTGTGTTAGCACTCCAAAGTCTAAATAAGTACAAATAAACAGAAAGAAGTTGAAAATACATTGCTTTTCCTTTCTTCTTTGAATTAGGTATAACAAGCAGTGCATTCTTGAAAAGCATATTTGAAAATACAAGTTACTTTTCAAAGTTTACGATGAATTTTTACTTAATAGTAGAGTAAAAATCACGTTAACATCTTTCATGGTAACACATCCAACTTATGAATTTAATCAGGGCTTATGTGCTGCTTTTGTATTCATATTTGTTTTTTCTTTGCCCATAATCATTCTATATGATAAACTCCTCACCTGGAAAAGCCATCAGTCAGATAAAAGATCATGATGTGTAGAGGTTTTAAATAATACCTATGTGGTGCTGTACGTACTGAATTATTCAAGCTGAACTTTTACCATTTATGCCACTGTTGTCGTGGGCTTTTTTTCCTCACTCCAGTTGGAGAAATAAAAATCCATTAATGGATTCCATCTATATTAGTTACTTTTTATTTTACTAGTTTTATCTTACAGGCATGAAGATTTTCCCTAACGTCTACTTTTCTAAATTTGCTGCAGAATCACATGTATACACAGTTAAAGTGCATTGTCTTGAAACTTGTTAGAGACCTCTGTCAACAGTTATATCCATATTCAGTACACGCTTTCTTTTGGTTTTTAGCAAACAATGTACTGTATCTTGTTAAGTTACCCAAGTGGTCAAGTGCATACGTACAAAAATCTCGTGGTTCTGATAGAAGAACACTGTTTTTTAACTTAGTACTCGTGGTCACTACTAGTCAGATAACTAGGTTGCTTTTGAGAGTGATTACTCTACTTAGTGTTTTCACTATTATTGATCCCAATTCTGTGATAGAGAAATTATCCAAAGTTGGTTTTATGTTTCGTGTAAATAGAGAGTTAGTTTCAAGATAGCTTTTATTGCGTATCAGAAAATTACTTTCTGAATTGCATTGGTGAAATGCTGGTGTGTGAAAGAGGAGATAGGAAGTGAAATTGCTTCTTTAATCTGACTGAAATATCCTGGAAATTACAAGATTCTGTGCAAATGAGTGGTTACTACTTCAATGTAATGTGAGCCCTATTGAAGGTTACAAGAGCTTTGCCAAACTTCAGGGAGGCTTAGATTTCTCACATTAATTTGAAAGGAAATAAAATATTGATGTATAATTAAGGAAAGCTGCTCTATAGTACCAAGTTGAGTTTGTGGTATTTCACTGTGGGATGCTTTTCAGCGTGAGGTTTCTGCATATGAGGTTTTTGCATTCTGACATGAAAATGGACTAGAGTTTAGTAAGAAACACTCTACATGCACAATACTGTTGCCTGTAATCTTCCTTTTCTTCTGATTGTGCACTCTGTCCACATTATTTATACTCCCAGCTATCACCTGTACACGCAGAAGTATTTAAATTTAAGTCCAACTGTTTTGGTAATATTTGTTATTTTCTGAAGTAGAAGTGATATTTCTTCTGCCCTGTTCACCTCTACAGGTTCACACAAAATTAACATTGCCAGTAGAGCTTGTTTTATCATTCATCTTTACCTTTCCTCTTGCATCTGAAGATGCTTTATGTTTCCCCTTCCATTCATTCATTCATTCAGTTTGTTGGCCTGCCTATTCACAAAAGTTGTATGTTGTAGCTATGCAGACTTGATAATATAATACACTCTTTTTGAAGAGGTTTTTGGGCGTGGCTAAATGTGACTGTTCACAGTGAATGTGTGGCTTTCACTTTGAGAACTAAAATGCAAGGAGGTGAAAAGTTGGGAGTAGGGAACTGCTGTTACTTTATTTCTGCCTGTGAGAAACTGACAGTGTAAAAGATGCACATTTATTTAAGGTTATACAAAGATCACATGGCAGAATTGGGGATCTGACCCAAATCTTGAGAAACCTAATTCAGTGCTTTAACCAGAGGTCATCCTTGCCCTCTTCACTTGATATGCTGAACTCTGATTAACACCGACTTTTTATTCGTCTTGTTTTTATCAAGCTACATTTTCAGACTGAGTTGCACTCGCCTGGGACAGTGGGCCATTGGGTATGTGACTGGTGATGGGAACATACTGCAGACCATACCTCACAATAAGCCTCTGTTCCAAGCTTTGATTGATGGCAGCCGGGAAGGATTGTAAGTACAAATTCTTATAGTCACCATGGGTATGAAATCCTTATTTCCTTGTCCTTCTAATACTTATATGGGTAGTTAAAGATCTTTCAAACAGAGAATCTGGATATTGTGGTTAGCATTCTGTGGAGTTTTAGTACCATCCTTTTTATTCATTTGAAAGACACTTGTTTCTAGTTAATTCCATTAACCAAAGTTACTGAAAGTTAACTGAAGTCATATCTCATAGGAAGTAATTCCATAAGAAAATAAAATCAGACAGCTGTTGCATTGATCTCTCCCTACCTCCCCCAAGAGTCCCAAATGCACTTAAGCTTATTGAGCAGTTACTACAGCCAGTTACTCATTTCTAACTCTGGACAATGATGTGAAAGCTATGTAATTGCTTTTTTATATATTGTGCAGCCAGGACATTTTCCATGTTCTAATAGTTTACTGAAAAGATTTATAATTATTAGAGAATTAGGTTTATAGGGAGAAGTAGTACATTTTTACTAGGATGGCTGAAGTAACAGACAAATTTTTGGTATCAGAATCTTTTGACTGAGATACATGTTTTGGTATATCTGAAATTATTTATATAAATACACATATATATACATATATATAATGTGAAAGAAAACAGAAAGGCAGTTGATCAATTCTTCAAAAAAGACTGAAAAATCCTTTGCAATCTTGCAGGTTTTCTCAGTCCTGCAGAGTCTACCAATTTTTTTTCCAGGTATGATGATTTCATACCTGTAATAAAACCACACTAATATTGGTAATGTATCTCTTTGACAAAAACTGAGCAAGGAGAAACTAGGGCTGTGGATATTGCAGAGTGAATTTTTTGTAGCTTCTGAAAACTTTCTCGTTGAGTGGCTTAACAACATGAGACTTTCAAGAAAGTGTCTCCAAGTTACAGGTGACATAAATCAGAACATGGAACAACTTGGGGCCTCTGTAATATCATTTAACCTATTGTTAATTTCCTACATGATGCCCCCATCTATTCTTGTGTAAAGTCCAGTCTGCATCATGAATTTTTAGTGCAGATTCTTGTCATTATATACACAGATATGCACATATATAGTGTTATATCTATATATATATTATATATATCATAATACACACTGATATACACAAATGCATGTTACCTGCTATTCTGCTGCTTTACTTGAAATAGTCTGTGGAGTTTCCGAGCATGATGCTCTCAGTGGAGAAATCACTAGGAACATATGCAAGTATAAGCTCACTGTGAAACAAAGATCGAAAATAATGTTCTGTTGAGCTACCACTACAAAGTTATCTGCTAATCAAAGCTCAGATGCATTGTGGAGGTAGCTATGCATGTGATGTCAAAGTCTTTCCTGTGCTTTTATAAATGGTCTTGAGCATGTGTCAAAATGCATATGTAGCAATTCAGTTGCACCCAGAAGATAAAAATGATGGCTGAGGAAAGGTGATTCATTTTAGTTAGTGTCTCCTGGAACTTATTCTGCCCCCATGAAATTTTATGAGTATGAATTAGCTAATAAAGCTAAAGAAATGTGCATATTTGTAACAGTCTTCTTGTGATGCAGCTATCTGTTCCCAGATGGAAGAAGTTATAATCCTGATTTGACAGGATTATGTGAACCCACACCACATGATCACATAAAAGTCACACAGGTATGTTGCAGAATTTGTCAGTTACTTTGTAATCTTCACTTCCCTGAGTCTCTCATCTAGAAGTGATAATAAGCTTTTATTAAAATGTGAGCAATAAATTCATAAGAGTGAAAACATGTTGATAGAGGAGTTTAGATGAAGACAGGATAATAATCCTTTAAACTGTAGAGCTGATGGTGATGCAGACTGCATGTCTTCAAAGTTTTGTTTATTGTAAGCCTCTTCCAAGTGAGAAGTGTTTCAACAGTTATTAAAGTTTTTTCTGATCTTTATGTGGCAGGTTTATGTACCTTCTTCTTTCCTTGCTAATAGCAGATGGGAATACAGAAACAAAATGATGATCAAATAATATTTTTGAAGCCTCAGTAGGAATTGTACAGTTTGTTGACAGGTTCAAGAGGAACACTATATTGTTCATACATCACAAAGGTACCAGTTCTAGGGTCTCTCTCCTTTCTTCTTTATCTGTTGGGCTAATTAAAATAGAGATCAGGGAAAGGGAGCTGGAATAATTCGATGCCTAAACGGAGTCACTTCACAGAGAATTGCAGGGAAAATTAGAGTATGTAGTTGTGTTTATAGTCTTGTTAAGTGATGATTAATGTGCAGATATTCAATAGTCAAGTAGTAGGAAGTAGCCATCACAAGACAAGTGCCTGAATAAAAATGGTGTTGAAATTAACACTGGAAGGTTAAGGCATACTGACTGTGTAGACCTTTTTTCCTGACAAAAGCATCTGAAGGACTTGAGGAGATGTTCAAGGAAAGACATCAGGCTGGATACAAGCCATACTGTTTCAGATGGTCTTTATTTCTTCAGAGCAGACAGGATGACCTGCTGAATATTCTGTAATTCTGAATGCTCTATGTGCCTTCCACCTCCAGAAATATTTTAGAAAAGAATTATGCTTTGCCATCTATGGTATTATCAGGAATACCATTATGAAGATGTTAGTTTTGTAAGCAAGAGAATTCGTAGAAACAATTAAGTGAAGAAAATCTGAGTACTTCCACTTATCTGACTTCCCTCTTTTCCCTCCAACCTTAAAATAATAATGAAAGAGTGATGCAGAGTTATCAGGTATTTGTGTTGCAGAGAGCAGTGTTCCAGCCCCATACCTTCACTTTTTCTCAAGGAAAGGAGAAGCAGCACATTATCAGTGATTACCTTGTTCTTCACAAGCCAATCATTTTGAATCAGTTGAATGAATTCAGTTGTTTCTGAAGCTGTAGTTATGAAATCATTAGCTGATTTTGATGGTTGTTCAACAACCTGAATTATATGAATGCTGAATGCTGCCTTAAATAATACATAACTGAAGAGGTTTAAAGCTGTCACTAGAGCTGCTTAAACTATGAAAAGATGGTATGAAAGTGGCTGCAGGGCTAGATTGCTGCAGATGGATTCTTTGCCAGAGTTTTATCATAAACATCTTTAGTACATACTGACTAAAGCTGCAGATATGAGCTGTCTTTTATTTTCTCTTTTTTGTTAGCCTCATCTCCTCTCCCTTTACTTAGCAGTAGATGCTTATTTTCCTGTGACCTGGATTCTACTTATTTTGTACTTTCAAAATCTGATTTTTCAAGACTAAAAAAAAGCTCTATTTCTATACAAATGCATTTAATTGTCAGTTCCCCAACAATACCTAATTCTAGAAAACTGTTCTGGATTCAAGTTTCATCTATTATTTATTCTCCTGAAGGTGTTCTTTTACCTTCCAGTCAGTCTTGTAAGGATGCAAAGTACTGAATGATCTGTGCATGGCTATTACCATGTTATCCAGGGTGTATTTGTGCCATACTTCCTTCACACCCTACCATACTGCATCCTTGCTGTAGGTAGAAAGCCCTCTCGCTTGACAATTTCCAGTCCAGTACTTTTCTTAGTCCTAAATTCATACTTAGAAAAGGAAATCCCAATTTTGTTCCCCTTCATCACTTAATTTCTCACTTAGAATCACATATTCGTTGTCCTCTCCTCTGAAGTGCAACCAAGGAAAAGTAGGATGTATGCCTTGTGTGGTAGTTACATGTGAGAAGTCTGTACAAAACCCAACAGACACAAGTATTTAAATATTTTGTGCCATGAATTATAGTATCTCAGAGGTTTGAAGGAGCAAATATGTAAGCTGTTTCAGTTACTGTAGTGTGGCTTTTAAATAGATCAGTAGCAAGAGTTTCCTTGTCTAATAAGTAAAGCAGGTTGGAAAACAGGGCAGTTGGAGAAATGCTTGTCACTATTAATGCTTAAGTGTACTCTTTGTGAACCCATCATAGGAAAGAATAATCACTTGACTTTCTTTTGTTACAGGAACAGTATGAATTGTACTGTGAAATGGGCTCCACTTTTCAACTGTGTAAAATCTGTGCAGAGAATGACAAGGATGTGAAGATAGAGCCTTGTGGACACCTTATGTGCACTTCTTGTCTTACAGCATGGCAGGTACTGTTGTAGTTCAATTAGTGGAGAAAAGGATGGATTTCTCTGTTACATTCCTAATTACAGTGCGGGTAAATGTTTACTCTTCCAGGTACAAGGATGTATATATTTGAAATGATAAACTTTTTTATTTTGCAGACCAGAAATCTGTGAAAAACAAAGCTCCAGAAGTGTTTACAGTCTGGACTTGTAGTCTTGCCAGGATCATTTGCTGACTGCTGCTGAATGCAAACTATTTCCTGAGTGTAATGCCTACTCAGACAGTGCAAGCTGGGCATTTGGTGCCAATTCAGTCACCCAGGTCACTTCATGATGTATTCAAAAGGCTCAAAAAGGACAAGTAGAAGCTGGGAACGGATAACTAACTAGATAGCATTTTATAAAGAGAAGGGATGACTTTAGTGAGGGAAGGATTCAGTCAGTAGTACAAGTCATGAAGTGGCCTGTGGAAAATAACCTTAGGATTCATGTGTTTCACATTAATAACAAGCAAAGCACTAAACCACCTTGCTTTAGATGGTTGTTAGACTAAGACATTGAATGGAGGGAAACTCCATTCTCTCAATGTCATTTACAGAATATCCAAAAAACACAGAGACTTTCTGTTGACACTGGTTAGGGTGTTTTGTCCTTCTTGTTTGTGGATACACTAGTCTGTGGGAAATGAAAGAACTGGTACCTTTAGTTCAGCGCAGTTGACCAGTATTTGACCTAAAAAGTGGTATTGAAAGCAGAGGTCATTCCTTGTTACAGCTTCAGACTTTCCCCTAATAGATACTTCTCAAACTGTATCAAACTGTGCTTCTCCCCTTCCCCTTTCTTCTTCCTTACCTGTATTTTATGGGGAGAAGTAAGGGTCATCCAGTTGTCAGACAGGACTCTGTTCCACAGTTAGGCACTATTCTTTGCTTAAAAATGTAATGAGAAGAGTAAAAACAATCCTTGACTCTTGTCCATTTTTGACTTGATTTTAAATGAATTTGTCTCAGTTAATGGGTTTTCATTCTTGTGTATGACATACATCTTCAAGTACTATGGTTCTTCTTTTCTAATTAAGAAATTTTCTATCTAATTGACAAAGCATCTCTGGCAAACCAATATATCAGAAGTATCATTTGAGTTTTTCTTCCATTAGCAATAAAGCTTGCTGAAAAAGAAGTCATCTCAGTTTCCAATTTTGTGTTCTTTGTGATATATGAGTTTGATGCTCCAAACACAAGTCTTTCAAATTGCCCGTACATCAGAAATTCTGAGGAAATTCCATTTGAGGCATACCCAAATAAGAATATTTATTTTACTACTAAGCAGCTGCTGAGATGGAACAATGTTTCTCATTTCAGGAGTACCCTTCCTCTATTGTTTCAAGTTTCATTCTGAATGACAGGCATAGAGCTCTGACTACGCTGATCGTTGACTTAAAAATTTTTGAAAAATTCTGAGGTCTTGTAGATTTTGGGGTTTTTTTGGCTCAGCTGATGGGGCAGAAGGACTGAAATTGCTGGTTTTTTGATTGATGGGTGTCTCATGGCACGATAGCAACATGGTCCAGTGTTGTGCCAGTGATGTGCTCTGATTTTGGAGACTTGAGAAGTTGAAGTCCTCAGTAATTTGGCTGGTGGCTAGGGATTCAGGAAGAGGACAACTGCTGAACATGAGCCAGCAGTGTGCCCAGGTGGCCAAGAAGGCCAATGGCATCCTGGCCTGCATCAGGAACAGTGTGGCCAGCAGGAGCAGGGAAGTGATCCTTCCCCTGTACTCAGCACTGGTGAGGCCACACCTGGAGTGCTGTGTCCAGTTCTGGGCTCCTCAGTTCAGGAAGGACATTGAGGTGCTGGAGCAGGTCCAGAGAAGAGCAACCTGGCTGGTGAAGGGACTCAAACACAAGTCCTTTGAGGAGAGGCTGAGGGAGCTGGAGCTTGTTTAGCCTAGAGAAGAGAAGGGTCAGGGGTGACCTCATCACTCTCTACAACTCCCTGAGAGGAGGTTGTAGCCAGGTGGGGGTCGGTCTCTTCTCCCAGGCAATCAGCAGCAGGACAAGAGGACGCAGTCTTAAACTCTGCCAGGGGAGGTTTAGGTTAGACATTATAAAGAAATTCTTTACAGAGAGAGTGATCAGACATTGGAATGGGCTGCCCAGGGAGGTGATGGAGTCACTGTCCTTGGAGATATTTAAGAAGAGATTGGATGTGGCACTTAGTGGCATGGTCTAGTTGACGGGGTGGTGTTGGGTCATGGGTTGGACTTGATGATCTCTGAGGTCTTTTCCAACCTGGTTGATTCTGTGATTCTGTGAAAGCATTTTAGGCTCAGAACTGACATGTTTGAAAGCGCCAGGCTTTATCAGAACATTGCTACCATCTGTAATTGGTCAGGTACATTTCGGACTTCATTACAAATTTAACTTTTGTGTAATTAGTGAGGCAATGAAGAAATATTACACTGTAACAGCATCAGCTGTTGTGAGCTTCTGGTGGGCTAATGTTTAATTGGCAGCATAATGGCTTATTAGACATGCCTCAAGAGACCCAATACAGATGTTTTCACTAAGCAGAAAAAAATTGAGTATGCAACATCAGATCTACATAGAATACTAGGGATGGTTGAGTTGTTCACGTTTATGGGGATTAACCTCTCAAAGAAGACTTAGTTTACCTGTTGCCTTTCTGTATTATGCAACAAGAGTAAAATCTCATTTTATTCCATAGAAATCTATTCTTGTCTGAAAACTAAATGTCTGGTCTTGATTCTAAAATTGCATATGGGCATACATGCTGCATTGTAAGGTTCACAGTGTTCTAAATAGCCTTTCTGTGGGCATGGACAAGCATATGTGTTCATACAGACATCTCGGATCTCAGTTTTATTTTCTCAGTTGTATTTGTACTGTTCAATAAAAGTCTTTGCTGCTGTGATTCATTATCAGTACTTTTGAAAAGAAAGGACAGAAAGGACAGGAACTGCTGGTTCAGAACTATTTTCCAACAGATACAAGAAAGCCTTGAAAACTAAAAGCTCTTTGCCTCATCAATGAGGCTGCTTCTAGAAAGTGAAGCTGTAAGGAAATGTATAAAATAAGAAAAGACTTCTACTCCACTTGACAGTGGCAATAGGACCATATAATTTGGAGGTGCTCTTTGAGGTAGAAATATGGACTAGTTATTTGTAGTTAGGGTACTGAAAGTAGAGTACGTGTATCTTTCCATACAGAATGAAAATCCAGTACTAGTCATGCAAATAGACAAGACTGTCAGGAGACATCATTTATACTTATCTGGCCTTGGGATACAGTTCTTCCACAAACTCTAAAATCATCTGTCAGTTTAGTAAGACTGGCAAGTGTCAAGATAAAAATAATGCTAGAAAAAAATTAAAGCTGTTCTTTCTCCTGAGAAATCCAAAACCTGTGCTTGCTTGATTATATTACAGAATAGGTAAGTTGTTTAGAATTAACTTTGGTGTACATACACTTTTTAGCTGTCTGTCTCCCTGAGTACAGATGTGACATGATGTGATTTCTGGTTTCACTTTGAATTATCTTAATCTCTCAAAGCTTCAGGGCTCTTCTGGGTATGGGTTTGGTTTATGTTTTGTCCTTTTTTTTGGGGGGTGGGTATTTAAGGTGTTTTGGGTTTTTTGTTGGTTTGCCTGGGTTTTGTTGTTTTGGTTTTTTATACAATTCCACGTTGTGCCTCTTGATGGAAATATTTCTTCATAAGTGCTTGAAAGACTTTTCTCTTATATTTTTGCTTATTAGTAACCTGAAATCTTTAAAGACTTTTTGGTTACTTCATATGAGGAAAAATATATTTTTAGAATAAGCAAAAGAAAGTGAATATGACTACTTGAAAATCATTGAACGTGCACCACTTAGAAATTAAAATTTAAGTGGTTCCTGTTTCCGATAACGTGTGAAAATAGTTCCTTGTTTTATATAATTTATGAAAAATGTATTTAAGTCCTGGTTTGTTAAACATGTTAAAAAATGTTTGTAGCTTTAGGTGTTCTGAATGCACATTGCTGTATGCTGGTAATGTTGCAGCCATGGTGGACTGTATATGTTTTTCAGAGAATAAGAGCTGCATGCTGTAAAGCTTGTCTGCATTTCCTAACTTCAAATCAAAAAGAAATACTTTATGTTTAATATAAAAGATATATAATAAAATACATTATGTCTGTCTACACACCTTGCCTTCTTTCTCTTGGAGAAATAGCAAAATGATAAGCCTAAAAGGCTAGGTGTTACTTCCTGACCTCTAATATTAAGACTGCTTTGGTACTTTGTAGGGATAATAGTTTCATTTTGATTAGTTATCCTTAAGTGAAGCTTAAAATGAAGAGAGAACGTTTTAAAAATGTTGTCATTTTAAGATTTATTATAGTTAAATATTTGTTAATCAGTTTCCTGTTCACTCCAGTACTTCTTTACAAGCTTTTCAAGACTGGTCAAGGATGTTTCTTTGTAGAAAGATTTAAATCTACTTTTAAAATTATTTCTATTTATTATTTTTTAAAATTTATCTACTTTTTTTTTTTGTCTTGCCATAGGAATCTGATGGCCAAGGCTGTCCTTTCTGCCGCTGTGAAATCAAAGGAACTGAACCAATCATTGTGGATCCCTTTGATCCAAGGGATGAAAACTCCAGGTGCTGCAGTATTATTGATAGCTTTAGTATGCCCATGTTGGACTTGGATGATGATGATGATAGAGAAGAGTCTTTAATGATGAATCGTTTGGCTTCAGTCCGAAAGGTGAGTTTTCAACCACTCTACAACAGCTAAAGTTTGATGTTTGTAAATTAAGCTGCCTGTAACTTCAAAAAATGAGAGCTTGCACGTCATGCTCTAGGCTTCAGCAAATCACTGGACAGTTCTTGGGTTGAAAAAACAAAATGCATCAATAGTACAACATTAACACTGAAGTTGAATAGGAGAAAAAAATTATTCCAGATTCTCAGCTATGAGAACTGTGTTAACTTTGTTTATAATGGACAAAGTGTGAGTCTGCACTTGCTGAGACTGTTATCCAAACTACACTGTATGGATAATTCCCTGAGCTTTTATTTGTAAGGAACAAAAAGATTTATATATACATATATTACTAATTTTCTACACTGTGTGTATACACATGCATATAATGTTTTAGGATTAAACTTGAGTTTCTAAACAAGTTATAAATAATATTACTTTGTAAAGATGACTAGGCACCCAATTCATATTGCACACAAGTAGCTTTTAATCATGTTTCATGTGGGTTGTCTATGATGTCTTTTCTGGTTTTTTAGTATTAGGTACTTTTAGTGGGAAAAGTACTTATGAGATTATTCATAGTGACTTTGTGCTTTGGGATGTTTTTTGTCCTGAAAGTACTCTGTGTTAAATTTTGGGATCTTTCTTTGGACACAGGAGATTTTATTACTGATAAATAAGCATTATCCTTAACAAAAGTTTATTTTATGGTGATAGTTTTCACTACTTTATTTTAGCCTGGAATAGATACTGTCATAGTCTATGCAACACTGATTTTGACAGTGCATTTTCTAGATTTTACCTTTTACTAAGGTCATCTATATTGAGCAGTTGCCTTGGAATTAATTCTGTAATGTCTTACTCTTCCATTTCCTTATCATTTTATTTGTAAAAACAATCCCAACACGTGCTTCACCCTCATATCTCAGAGTATCTGTCAGTTAATATACACATTTCTGATATCCTTCCTAACCTTTTAAGGCTTATGAATCATTCTTGTGTTGTGTACGTAATACAACATGGTCTACCCTTGGGAACAGTTTATTCTTCCTGCCTGGACTTAAATTGTGGTCTGCAGCCTGACCTCTGTGAGATAGCTTTGAATTGATGGGCTTTTATAACACTATCACTTCCATGATAAGGCAAAAACGCATTATGCCTTTATCAAAAGACGGAACAATAGGCTTTACAATAAGAAGCCTTCGGTATCCACCAAGTGCTTGAGTGCTTTGGTGCCTTGCTGGTTTTGTTTCATTAATTTCACTGTTCAGTGAAAAAAAACCTACTAATTATCCCTGAAGTGTAGGAACAGAATTTTTCGCTCTGTTAAACCTCTTGAAGTCCTTACTTGAAATTCTTGAATTATTGGGTCATTTAATGATTTTTCAGCTGCTGTTTTCATCTTTAAAATGTTACCAGTGGTTGTGCTGTGATGCTCTTAACCATACCCCATGTGTGGAATATAGCGTTGTTTATATACACTTTTTGTTGGTAATGTCTTCATCAACCTTGTCTTTTTTGAATCATTATTTATTTTGCCTGCTAAGCAGTGTTTCTTTGTAGCCTGCTAAAAGAAATTATTTTTTTTCTCTAACATGTAGAACTTTACTCTTTTTTAAATTTTCTTTTGTTTATTGTTAATGCTGTCAATATGAACATGCTACTGCATAATGACTGCGTTGTAGTAACTTAATTTGTTCAAACAATGGAAGTTGATGACAAAGACAATTTAGCTCTTGCTGATACTGTAGTTACTTTGTAATCTCAGTGAACAAATTTTTCAATTCTTGCTTTGTTGCAAAGACTGCTTTATGCTTTCTCAACGTAAAACTGTTAATCCTTGAAAATCAAATGGGCTGTATTTGTCTCAGATCACCTGGCTAGACCATATGGTGTTCTGAGAAAAATCTGGCTAGTAGTGAGCTGGGATGTTAACCTTGCTAGAGGAGAAGAGTTCTGGGGACATGAAGTTCTGATGAAAGTAACTGTAGGGCTTCACGATGTGTTGAGGAAATACATCAGTCAGATATCAGAAAAATATGAGTTCTGCAGTTTATCATTCTTATCCCTGAGGTATACTTAGAAACTGTAAGAGGTATCTGAATTAAGGCACTGAAGGACCTCAGACTTGGAATTGCTTCAAGGAAAAGAATAATCACGAAGCTCCTTACTCAATTCTTTAATGGAATGAGTAGATGGATACACATGAAGAAAAATGAATCATTCTTGTTAGGTGTTGTGTATGAGTCAGCAGCAGCAGCAGCAGTTCAGCTGTAACAGAGGCTTTAGAGAAATCCATTGCAATTAGTCTGTTTATCTGCCTCATCAAGCAGCTTAGGTTTTTTTTTAATTTCCAAATTGTTTTCAGATATTTCTTTATGAAAGAAAGATGAAGAGTGATGTCGAAAGCCTCTGTTAATTGTTTCATTGCTGAGAAATTTCCAGCCCTGTGGTATCAGATTAGCTAATGCAGTTCTTGCCTGAAATGTTCCTTTTCTCAGCTCTATACCACTTGTTCTAGCACTTCTTTTAAAAAGAAAGAAAGAAAAAAAGGAAAATGGATAGTGCAGGAGTTCTTCTTAAGGGCAAATAATTTTGAATTCATAAGTGCTAAGGTAATTGTTTGATCCAAATAATATCCCATGAAAACAGAGGGCCCTATCAGCATAGAAAACTATGAGGTTTTCAACAGTTTAAAGTGAATTAACATTCTCTAGAAATACTTTCTTCTAAAATTAGATGAAGCTGACTTAGGCTTCTTGCAGCAGATGACTTAGGTCAAATTTAGTAAATCATGACAAAAACTCTTGGTTCTCAAAATATGGGAGGAGACTGCTTAAGCCCCTCCCCGCTTTCCATATTATTATGTTGACTTTTTTCTGGTAATGGAAAATGGCATATGATACATAATAACAATGTTTTTTGTTTCATCTTTTAACATACAAGGGCTATGTAAAAAAATACTTCAAATGTGTATCCTGGTATTCCCTTCATCTGTATATTCTTAACTCATTTCCTTCTTACTGGTACACTTGGTTTGTGGGATTTTATTAAAATCACATCACTCAACAAGAGTCCTTAACTGCTTCATTATTAGTATTTGAAAGAGGTAAAATGCTAGCAGGCAGTGTCCCTCCCCTGGTTAAGATAGATTTTACTGATTCTTTTGGCAGTGTGGTACTGACTTGGACAGGCTTAACTCCTTCTCCCTCCTTCACATGCAGTTTGTTGGGTCAGCAAAGGAAAGATCAAATAGGGAATAAACCAGTCTTTGTAAAAAAAAGGTTTACAACCATCAGTGTTAAGTGATGCAACTCTATATCCTCATATAAATTTTGAAGTCCAGATAATACTAATCTGTCTAGATTAGAACTTATCTTAACAAGAAATAACAAATATGTGATTTACTTGTACTGGATTATAAATCAAGAAACTTAGAGAACTATTTGGAAATGAGAAGTCCATTTCTGGTGTAGGTCTGCTTGGACCTTCTTAGATGTCTTATAAAATTTATGATTTTGCTCCAACAGTCAGGATAGTATATTCCTCAGTGAATCACTTGTTAGGATTTATGTTGAGTATGCTTTTCATGTCTGTCTATCTGGGAGAAAAGTATTTGAGTATTTAAAGCCAAGATCTTTGATTCAATAGCCTGACTGTTAATATTTCCATCAGAAAAACCTTGACTAGAAATTTTAATCAGTGTTGGCAGCAGGCTTTTTCTTGAATTCACATCTGCCATGGCAAACTGATACCAGTATATCCCAGTAATAAATACATCTGATGAAATAACACAAGTGTGGTCCATTCTGCAGTACAGTTGCAGAGTAAGTCACAGCTGCTTTTCCCTTGGCAGCAGTCACACCAACCAGATGAAGTCCATGTTGTTACAAAGGAGTCTGTGTTCTTTTCCTTAATTACATCTTTATTGCACAGGTCTGTGTGTGTTGCAGCAGAGCCCCTTTGTACGCTGAAGGTCTGTCTTCTGTCACTGCCAGTTCATTTGAGTTAGTTTTTGTCTTAATCACTTGCTTGTTTTATCTTTTTGTCACTGTGCTCTCTCGTTGCACATTTATTTCCAGCAAACACAAAATGCACAGAAATCTCTAGTAGGTGACAAACAGAAACATTTTAAATCTCTTCATCCTTAGGGAGTCTGCCAAAATTGTAGGTATTGTGTACATGTGTTAAAGCCCTGCTATCCACACGAGATGCAGCCATCTCGGTGGCCTAGCTGTTAATACATATCAGATTGATGCAGCTAGTCAGGTTGGACGGGGCTGGACTGAAAAATATGGGACTTCCAAAATGTGAATATGATGGAAATCTGATAACTGAATGATGATGAAAACATTTTTGCTGCTGTGGAATGTTTTTTTGTTTTGTTTTGTTTTTCTTTTAGTATCAGTAGATCTAAACAAGGAATCATAATTTTTAGTTTGTCCCAGCAAAGCTTTCAATTTTAGTTCAGCACCAGTAGGTGATATGGATTAAGCTTTCTTGTGGGGGAAGGGAAACTGCTTTTGCTTGGAGCTGTTTTCCTTGTTTTCTTTTTTTTTTCTTCTGCCTTATAAGTTACTCTTTAACCTGTCAGTCATCATCAGTTCCCTTTTTAAAATCTCTGGGGCCAAAGCATGTTGTGATAACGTGGTGGCTGTAGGCAGTAGTAGTCCAGGTGACTGAAAAATTACTTCACTGTTTTGAAACAAGGCATAACAAGACATTAATGTAAACTTAAAGTCCTTTCACATATTCACTGCCTTGAAAATGTTCCATTTCATTTTGGTAGTTGTGGGTTACCATCCATAGAGTGTGGTGGGTTCAGATAGCCAAATACCAAATATATGCAGAACTAGAAGTTTATCGCATAAATCAAATCTCTTGTTCAATTGGGTTAAGAACATGTCAATTTTAAAATTCTTGCAACTGTTAAATGAATTTTCATATTATTCTAATTTTTGTTAGTGCCTATTCCATACTAGGTGTGTCTTTCAGCCACTTGTTTTTGTAAATCAGAGAATAGCATCAGTCCCTACCAGGTTTTAAATGCAAATATTTCCATGATTTTTGTCTCTGCTGAGGTTAGACTGTTGTAATGGCAAGAGAGAAGAGGTCTGACATGGATGGGACCAGTGGGCTCGGTGAGGGAGGAGTGTATCATTTTACCTAGTGATTCTTTGGAGCAGAACTGTGTAAGAGAAGGTCACCATATAGAAACAGGGACCACTATTCTTCGAACGATGTCACTACAATGTTGTTCACTTGGCTGGGGGGTTCTTACAGCCCCATACAGTGTGACATTTGAGACTGTCATGTTGCTCTCTGAGGAAATTGCATTAATTAGTGTGATGGTGCGACAATTAGAACATCTTAAATTCCAAACAAATATTTCCTGTCAAGTAATCTATTTCCAGTATTTCCTATTTTCCTTATTCTTTGTTTCCAACTCCTATTACATGTAAGTTTGTTCTTCTGGAACAATTCCCTGCTGACTGAAATACATTATGTTGTGCAACGCCATAAAATGTTGAGACTTAACTACAGCACTTTCATTTTTTTAAAAGAACTGCATCTTTTTGGAGGCGTGACTTGCTTATTTGGTTCTGTTTCAGCTAATTCGCGAAATAAATTCATTTTCTGTCTGCTGAAGCCAATCCATTGAATGTATTATATTGCATGGTTCTTGGCTTTCGGGAATGCTTGGTGGAGTTATAGCTAAACTTTGAAAACTAATGCTATTAAATGATACAGTGTTTATTATGCTATTTAACTGATGCTTTCTGGTAAGGAAAATGAATTGACATTCAGTTTATAGTAATTTTATAATTACGGTTTCTCAGGCACGCTTGTGAGATACATATCTAACTTAGTTATTCAGCTTTCCATAATGTTCAGAAGGGCTAAACACTTCAATCATTCGTGTTTATCTTCATGGTCTTCCACTCAAGGACAGAGGCATTCACCAATTAAAGAAAACAAAGACAATTTAAAGACTATATTCAAATCACTCAATAGGAACATTACAACCACTTCTTCACCGAAGAGAGAAACTGTGAAACTTCTGGTAGCCAGGAAGAGAATAAATCCTGAATTGCTTGGTCTCCTGAAGGTGAATGTTTAGTCGTGACACTGAGCTTACCCGAAGCTGTAGACGAGGGAAGACCCTAAATAGGAACAAAAAAAATTATCCTGACAATGGAATTGCACCTTAACCTTCTGGCTCTTCAACTCCTCCTCACCCCTCTCTTGGATTTTCTTTCCCTGTCAACAGTAATATTGTGGTGTCACCTATTTTTGAAGGAAATGTGGTAGCAGTCCCACTTGTATAAAACAGGATATTGAACTAAGTTTTAGTACAGAGCATTGAGTAAGGAGTTGGTACACTAGATCCTTTTCCTGGATCTCCTTTTGAATTTATAAAGTTTCTTCGATATAGTCACTGTATTTAAAGAAAGATAATGTTGTTTACTTGTTTACCTTGTTAAAGAACTTTCTAGTCTCATCCCATTTATCACCATGGGATATACAGCATTTGTGAGACAAACCTTATGAAAATAGGGGGAAGTTTTGATTTATCAAAGTGGCTTAGCCTACAGATGGGTGTTGTTTTGTGAGCACTTTTTTATTTTTGCCTTAAGAAGGTGGCAGATTGTTACCCTCTGCAGGCAGACTCTGGCACAGAACAGTGGGATGCCTCAGTGCACAAGTGGCCCAAGGCTGATGCTTGGTGTGAATGTCTTCCAGCTACTCGTGTCTGCTGTCAGGGAAAGCACAGAACATCCAGGTTTACTTACAGTGCACTGAAACTCATACAGTGAGCTCACAGAAAGAACTTAAACTGATTTATGCAAACACCTGAACTGTGTTTGTTAAAACTGAGCCAGATGAGGGTCAGGAAGTAGCTGCATAACTAGGTGGGGCTTATATTGAGGGTTCTGATGAATATTCAGATATTCAGTTCTGATGAATCTGAAAGGGCAACTCAAGAAAAAAAGTTGTACTTTGTCACTGGAAGGGGATGTTAGGGGTGTGTGTTATTAGTTTAGTATTTGCTAAAACAATAAACTAAATTGTTCTGAAAGGATTTTTGTAATTCCTTCTTCGTTTATTTGTTAACTTCTTTGCCTACTGACTTGCTGATGATTTTAGATGGTAAGTTTTCAGAAGACATACATTCTGTTTATATGGAAGTGTGGTGTGAAAGTGGGCTTTAGTAAACACACAATATCATAGATGTCCAGGTTTTAAAAGTAATTTACAGAATTTTAGATTGAATACTGTCTATTAATAAAAGTTATCAAGGCCAGCAGCACTACAGCTGAATTTATGTTTGTGGATTTTTTCATCATGTTTGACAAGGATTGTTTGTTTTTTGTACAAATGGCTGGCATATATATTCTTCTGTTTTCATCACAAGTTAGCACAGGTCTTAGTTTTGAGGCAGAATGACTTGTAGACTTGTAGACTTCTTTTTCAGTAGCTGTAAGATGAGCTCCTATACTGTCTATTAATTGAAAGAGCAGCAGATGTTCATTATGATAAATGACTATTAGTAAGTATTACCAAATGTTTTAGTTGTGATATGGAAGTTGTATACTTGATCATCAGGTAAATAGTAATTTATTTTTATTCTGTCTTGAAGTGCAATGAGAGGCAAAACTCACCAGTGACTTCCCCAGGATCTTCCCCCCTTGCACAAAGAAGAAAACCGCTTCCAGACCCCCTGCAAATACCACACCTTAGTCTTCCACCTGTACCTCCTCGTCTGGATCTGATTCAGAAGGGGGTAGCACGATCACCATGTGCCAGTCCAACTGGGTCACCAAAGGTAAGTCTTAATGGACCATGATTTCTTGATAGAAGGATACTGAGCAATCATATTTGATTGTTTTCAAGGTGAATTTTCTTGTTTGTTTTGGAAGATGAACTGTTTCAAAACTTTCCATATGTATTTTCTTTTTTCAGGAGTTAGCTCTGTCCAAAAGAACTTTAACTCCTTCTTGCTTAGGGAAATTGTAGATTAGATCCACATTGATGAAGTCTCTTATATCTTTCCATAACACTTTACGTAGTTAAATGTTTCTGACTACATGTGTTGGTCAAATGTGACTTCATTTTGTCTGATGATTATATTGTGCTTGGTTATGGTCAGAATTTTAAAGACATTGCAGTAATGGATCAGTTCTGTAATAAACTCCGATTAATGAAAATAAATAGAAACTAAAGTTTCCTGAAAATAGATTTAAAGGTCATTATCTCATTAAAATTATATGTTTTCCTCTCATGATGATTTATGATTAATTTCCACAGTGTCCTTACAAGAAAAATGTATGCTGATACACTGCTTTCAGAAGCTTAAATAGCATATAATAGGACTCGAGTTTCAAGGAAAATAATAATGACTCTATAGCTAATAAGTTGTATGCTGTGTTTTGTAAAACTAATGATACTAAAGATTCAATGATTTTTTGAGTGGATAAGCATGAAGGAGAACAAATACTGTTTGTTGCTCTCCGTTAGAAGTAGATTGTTTTGTTGTAATTGCTGTATAGAGAGAACAAGTTAGATTTAAATTTTTCATTTTTAGATGATGAATAAAAATTCAAGTTCAAAACATGACTTGAAACCCATGTGCTCATAATAATCCTGTTTGAAGTACCCTATTTCTTTTGTCAGGTTTTTACTTTCAGCTTAAAAATCAACATCTAGTGGTTCTAGTGGTTTACAAGTTAGAAGAAAAAATAGAAGTTTGAATAATTTCTTTAATCTTCTTTCATAATTTCCTATATTATGCAAGGGAATTTGTAGCACACTGAGGATATACACAAAACATATGCCACATCCATTAAAATTAATTTTATAATAGCATTTTTTACAGAGTTCATGGCTTAAAAAACCAAAAAACCAAAAAAAACCACAAAACCAGAAATACCATTAACGCTGCTTTAATATTTTGAAAATTCTTTTTTCTGTGAAACTTTTTCCTGGAAAAAAAAATATTCATGGAGTATAAGGGAAATGGGATGGAGGCAATGAAGAATAATTTCATACTTTAAAAAAATGCATATTTAAGAAAAAAAAAAAAGCTGGTTTAGTCCTGCCAAAACTGCTACTTCAGTTAAAAAAACTTTTTTATATTTCTGGAGTTAAAAACTGTAATTTATAACTATAAACTATAACCAAAAATCTGGACCTAGCTATTATGTTCCTGTCTTAACAGTGAGAAGAACTATTTTTCTTAACTAGCAGCTGAATTAAATGCTTCTTTATTTAGTATAGTGTCCTTTTCATATGAATAAACCTGTAGATAAAATAACTTTATTTTCAATTCAAGTAATGTGTTAAGGTGTTGCTTGAAGAATAGTACTGGGCTAACCAGTGAAGCGAAAGTAAATGTTATTATTACTTTAAATCTTTCCTGACTCCCATTTCTTAAAGTGGTAATAATATATGAAGGCTTACCAAAGTTGGAGAAAATTACACGTTCCAAGGGAAATAATCTTCCCTGCATTTCTTCTGGTAGGTGGAGATAAAATATTCATAAAGACCTGGCCCAACTGTTACTTTGTAAAATGCCATTAGTAAACCACTCTTAATGAGAATGTTTTGGTTTTGTCAGATTTGTGATCTTAGAGAATATGCAGCTACCCGTATAAGTTTTTTCCCTGATAAATTAGTTTTCAGTCTTTTAGTATCAGTATACATAATTTTAGAAAACATTTAACCATTTTATGATGTAATTCAGTACTGAGAAAGAAAGTATTTTGGCAAAAGTTGTTTGCAGATGATCTAACTGCAAATATAACTGCATACTAATTATCTTGTTACCTGAAAAATTGAACTGCAGTTAAACAAATTGGGCACTCTAACAATGCATGTCATCCCTACGTATATAATTAAAAATGAAATAATTGTTTCTTCTTCTACTTGCTCCCTAATCATTGATTTTTTTTTTTTTTTTTTTGGTGCTCATTTACTGTCACCAGGTCATTCCCCTGGGATGTGGGTTTTGCTTTCTTCGGGTTTTTTTGTCTGCATCAAGAAGTCTGTTTTTTCCAAACATTCCTCAGAATACATTTCAACAGGCGAATATGTGATTCAAATAATCAATGCCAAGGATACTGGAAAAAAACTTTGTGGCCAAATAAACATACCTCAGTTAGTTGTCTTTTCTGCTTTCCACTCCTCCCTTGAGTTACTCATGAACAACAGAAATGGGGAACATGCTTTCTGAACAGGGGCCAGGTTGTCTGCAGAATGCAGACATTTAACCTACTGGCAAGTGCTCTTGTGATGATGCCAAGAAAATATCTCCATTAGAACTGGTAAAGCCACACTTGATCGTCAGAAATATATCTAACTTTCCTTTCTTTTAACTTACTGTGGCGTTTAGTCTTCTCCTTGTATGGTGAGGAAACAAGACAAACCTTTGCCAGCACCACCACCTCCCTTGCGAGATCCTCCACCACCGCCACCAGAGAGACCTCCACCAATTCCACCAGACAACAGGATAAGCAGACACCTGCATCATCCAGAAAGTGTGCCTTCCAGAGACCAGCCGATGCCCCTCGAAGGATGGTGTCCCAGAGATGTGTTTGGGACGAGTCAGTTGGTAGGATGTCGAATGGGGAGCGATGCCTCTCCCAAACCAGGACTGACTGCAATTTCAAACGTAAATGGAAGGCACAACCGCGGAAGTTCTGATCCAGGATTTATGAGGAAACACAGACGTCACGAGCTGCCTGCAGAAGGTGCCAAGGTATTTCAAATGAACTGTATGTTGAATCCTTATTTGATAACCTACTGCAGCATTGTCTTGCATTGGCTAAAACACTGTTTATATTGGTCGGTGTTGACCTGTGGTTTCTGAGTCTTCACTGTTGATACTTAGTAATAAGCCTATCGTAAGGAAATGGTTTGTTAAATATTGTAATTTGTAAAGCAAAAGTACATGAGGGTCTGAGTTACAATTTTCACATCACACCCTCAAAAAATGTCTTGAAGAGAAAATTTTAGATGTACTATATTCTTTAGCAAATCATCCATGATATACTGTAATATAGTTATATAACATCTCAGGTCCACTTTGGAAGTGTCATATGCCAAAACTGTGTATGCATTTGCTGATGGAATAGATGTTCCAGTTAGTTCTGTTGTAGGTGAGGTGAGGACTTAGTAACCTCTTCAGTCTGTAATGTATGCAATATCTATAAATGATGCATGCAGGTATACTTAAATTATCACATATATGGTGGCATTAACATAAAAACTAAATATTCTAAAGGTTACTTGCATTGTTCATCAGTAAAGCTTACTTTCAAAAGATCTTTAAATTAGTCATGATGTTCAGTATACTCTCATGAAAAAGATCTAACTTGCCTTGACCTGAAGAAAGATAAAATAAAGCCAAGCTAAATGTAGAATGATTTATTGTGTCTTTACCACTGCCTATATGGACTGCATCCTTGAAAGTGCTCAGTGGCACAGCCTTTAGCTGAATTTTTTCCTCCTTCATACTTAAATCAGAACTCTAATTGCCAGAGTTGTACAGTGTTGTAATTTGTCTGTAGCGGTTTATGACTTCTCTTGGACAAATGTCCAATGTAATAATCCATTTCAGAGTTGTCACTTGAAACCTTTCCACTAATTGTCTGGCTTGGTTTGGGTAGGGATTTGCTTGTCACCCACAGGAGAAAGATGTTTTCCTGTTCTCAGCTGCATGGCTATAACTATTATGTTTCTTCTTTTTTTAAAAAAAAAAAGAAGGATCGTTTCTGTATGTTACTTCAAGATACCTGAGGAGAAAAGCTTAGAGGGAGCAGTTCTGGCGTTAAGCAGCTTCAGGCACTTGCAAGGCCACGTGCAATTGGTCAGGCTTAGCTTCGAAAAGAGATCAAATGATGATAGCCTAAGAAAAAATTCCTAGTTCTGCTCTAATCAGTTTTATCAAAGCAGCTCAATAATTTAGGCATAGAGGTTATTAAGTCAAAACTGCCTTTTTTTTTTTTTTTTTTTTTTTTTGCTTGAAGACTATGTAACTTGTGCTAAAACAAATGGACTGGTGGTTAAGTCATGATAGTTAGAAATTTTTTTTTTTTTCACAATCTGCTTTTCCCAAGATCACAAGCTATTTAACCTTTCTATCTCCAGTTTAAGGGGGTTTTTAAAATTTTTTAAAATGCTATAGCTTTTCGTCTGATTTTTAAATGGATACTGGGTTTCTATCTTCAACTATACCTTCATGTAGCATTCTGGTTATGGTCTGGCACAGTTTTGAAGCTGATGGAATGAATATGTCTAAAATTAGAATACCCACTCAGTGCAGAAGTGCTGTTATAGTCTGGAATAGTTTCATATACACATCTTTAACCAAGGACTGTTTTAACTGTCATCTTCATGGTTATAGATCTAAGCCATTTGTTTAAATGGAGCAACAGACAACCCTGAATTACCATTTCAGGCTGTATTCGCATTCATGAGGGAAACATGGAATGCGTTTTCATCCCTAATTCATATAACATTTGTAACATAAACTTTTTGCTATTAATAAAAGACAAGAATAGGGAAGACAGTCCTGTGGGTAGAGGATGGATTCTGGCAGGCACTGTATCACAGAGTTTTAAAAAAAAATGAATGCTCAGCGTACTGTACTTTTTGCTTTCCAATTGCATTTCATCCCTCTCGCTTTGCGATCTTGAAAAGCTAATTTTCCCTCAAGCAGTTCAGCTGTAGCGGAGTAGTCCAACTAGCAACTGTGATGGAAAACTTCTCTGTTGGTGAAGTCTTAAGCTAACATGTCCTACAGGTCCCAAAAGGGGTGAGCTGAAACAGATATGAGAGACCGTTTAGATAACAGCATGGACTTGTAGGAAAACTCTCTTCTCTGTACCATGAACTCGTAGGAAAACCTTTTCCCGCAGTCTTCTCAATGTCTGTTGTGTGACACCTAGTTGATGGATATCCACGATGAGGAACAGAAGGAGATGCTCACTGTAACACTTGTGTGATTTTTAGGTCTTTTCAAATGGTCATCTGATAAATGAAGAATATGATGTCCCTCCACGGCTTTCACCCCCTCTTCCAGCTGTCTCCATCATCCCTAGTATGAAGTAAGTTAACTTTGTCTGTCAAAGAAATGTGTTAATTAATGTTCGATAATAGCATCGATTCTCTGGTGTTCAGGGAAAACGGAAAAGGAAAAAAAATATAACTTGATGCTATGCTTTCCATAAACTTTACATTCCCTTTCTAAAACCACATTAAATTGTATTGATTAAGTGGCAGCAGTTCTGATATTAATTGAACATAGCGTGTTTTTATAGGAAAAGAGGCTAAATTGAGCAAGGTCTTGCTCATAAGCATTTGGCAGTGGGAGCAGATTCTGTCTGGTTTTACTTCTACTGCTATGGGAGAAGTGTGGTCAGAGCTATTTATCACAGGATAATTATGACAGATTCTAGGGAAAGTGCTAAGGGTAAAGAATATATGATTTGTCAGTGTTTTGCCCCTAATCAAATCATGCTTTCTGGGCTTTCTGCACAATGAGCTTTATCCAGGCTTCACACCAGTGTCTACTCTTTGCTGTGGCAAAAAACCATACAAACAAAACTATTTTATGTAGTTTTAAATAGGATCAACTTCCCTATGTTCTAAAATATGGTTTGGGAAGTTTTGTCATTTCAAGTTGCAGACTAATTTTAGCCTTCCAGTAACATGACTGTGTATTTTTTACCAAGGTGTTTCTGGCATATCTTTGGACTTTGAATCACACAGGATTTTGTACAGAGCAAGATATATTTGAAGTAGAAAACTTGGAAGTCCTATAATATAGTTTGTCCTTTTTTGTGGTTTTGTAAGGAAATTGGAGCATATCACAATGTTTGATACTATCCTACAGCTTCTTTCCAGAGTACTGCTTGTGATTCTTCCTGTTAAATAAAATAATTGGACAGTCAGTACCTATTAGTACTGAGAACTTTCTCATTAGTGTGCACCTGTTCTGTTCACTTAGCTTTAACATAGAAGACAAATATATTACAGCATTTTATTAATATGATTTTTTTTCTGTTCCTGACCACAAGAATCAAGGTGCAGTGGAGCACTGCCTTTTTTATTCAGAAACCTCTTTCCAGGAGGAGCACTTGCTGAGGTGAAGTTCTCCATGCTTGCTTTCAGTTCAAAAGGAAATTTTAGAACATTATCCAGACATATCTGTAATTGAGTGCTAGGATGTAACCTGGTGGAGGGAGAGTATCACAGGAGTATCAGTGGGATACCTCATGTAATCAAATCCCCTTCTAGTCTGCTTATTTGTAATCCAATGCAAAAGCTGAGATGTTCTACACTCTGTAGTAAAGAGGAAACAATAACTCTGATAGACAAATCAGAGAAGTTTTCATATGCCAAAGCAAATGGAACTCTTCAGAGGGCAAGATTCTTATTTTTGTATTTCACAGTGTGGAAAAACCGTAACATTCTTCTTCATAAGAATCCCATTTTTTACTCAGATATTTGCAAATTTAGCTTAGAATCAAAGTACATTATATACAATATTCATTGGAAGTCCCCAGGATGTTGTAACAATGTGAAGTGGCACACAGTCCATGTCAACCCAATCCAAGGCTAGAATGTGTGACTTCAGATTTGGTCAAAAGAAATGTTTTCATTAACCCAAGTCTTCTGAATGGAAAACTGTTGTATTCCAGCAAGAAAATATTCTTCATTTGCTAAAACCAAATTCCACTGACTTTTGAGGAAGAAATTAACTTTCATTTGTGTTTTGGTTTTGTAGTCACATATTTTAAAAATTACACAGAATGTTTTAAATTTTGTGGTTTGTGGTTTTTTTTAAATGTATAATTAGCAATACATAATGTAGGCGTAAGAAGTTTGAATTTTCTAATTACTAAAATGTCATATGGAATGACTGTTAAAAATAAAAATTGATCATTGTATGTTATTTCTTGAAACACTAATATGTCTATTTTAAATTTATTTTAAATTAAGTTTCTGTTACCATTAGAAAATACCCCAATAATCTGTAATACTGTGTGGCAGCTTGTAGGTGGAAAAACTGGGGAGGGAGGGAAAAAAAAAGTCGTGAAAACCAGCAAGTTGTATAGGTTTAACATTCCCACCAACCACCAAGAAATTACTTTGAAAAAGGTAACTCAAATAATATCTAGCACGATTTCATTTGAAATGTCAGAGAGAATATTTGTATGGTGTATTTTTCCTCCTTAGCAGTTTAATTGACTGCTAAGCACTCATAAATATGTTGAACTGTATTTGATTCAAAATACTTTTACTTTTCCACAGCTGTGGTACTGCAATTAATCTGGTGCAAGTTTCTCATTTTTTCCTACTCTGAAATCTCTGCAGTGTTGTGGATTGAGAGCTAGTTTGTTTTTTACAGCTCCGGGGCATTTCTACTCTTTCTAGTTATCATCAGTCTGTAATTTCAAACATTTGACTGAAGGATACATTGATCATTTATGAAATGTCGTAATCTAAATAACGAGGAGGTAGAATGACCCTTGCTTGAAACTTCACAGTTCTAAAATGTCCCTACTTAACTTGTTTGCTCAGTTTTTACTGAATTTGATGTTACAAATATGACTTCTTTTTCCCTTAAAAAGTACATTAATAGAAAAGCACTGGAGTTCTTTTTTTTTTTTTTTCTGAAAACAGAGCTGATTCATTTTCATTTTACTAAAGCAATTATTATTAACTGCGCTTTAATAATGAGAAGTTGGACTCTT
Source organism: Myiozetetes cayanensis (assembly GCF_022539395.1). Classification (NCBI taxonomy): domain Eukaryota; kingdom Metazoa; phylum Chordata; class Aves; order Passeriformes; family Tyrannidae; genus Myiozetetes; species Myiozetetes cayanensis. Next base: position 18,043,146 of record NW_026087742.1, read on the forward strand.
GCTAACCAAACATCTGATTTTTATTTTCCACTCAGCCTTTTTATTTTCCACTATGTTGCTGACCTGACATATGAAAATAGTTATTTTTAATTGGACTGCTGTAATTATGTCAAATTTTTTAGCAGTTTTGATCAAATTATTTTGTTATTAAAAAAAATGTAAAACTTTAATGTCAAAAATACAGAACCATTCTTTTCCAAAACTTTAAAATTTTCAAGTTAATTAGTGTTTGTTTTATGCCAGTGAGTAGTTTCCATTTTGGTACATCAGTAGAAAATTGGCCTCTTTGTCTCAAAAGTACTGTATACCACAGTGATACTTTGTGTGAGGGAGCATCCATTTTTGAGTATGTAATGAGGCATCCAATGCCAAGTGCCTTTTGTAGTCAATAAATGTTTTGGTTTCCTTAGAGTTCTGGTTAACAACTAAGCTGGACATTTAGTGGCTCAACAAAAATGAATTCTCACATCTTTTCCTGATTTGCCTCTGGCCCTTGGTGCTCATCGGGATAAGAGATTGACATCCAACATTTTTGTTCAACAAACCAGGATATAATTCTGACTTTCCATTTTTCAAGTATTTCCACTTAAGGAGTAGAAAGAGGAACTGGAGAATATATAAATACAGTGTACTGGTCAGTTTTGTATTCCTCTGTACACAGATCTTATAAGGATGTAAGAATAATGAAGTACTGTAAAGTGTAATTATAGAAAATTTCACCAGCTTGACAAACAGATGCTTGTTTCATCTCTCTGCTTATAATGACAATGTTCACTGTTTAGTTACAAAAAGCTGTTTATTTTTCTGGATGATTTTGTGTAGAACAACAGAGTTAGTCTTAGAACAATAGAGATTTAATATTTCAGTTTGATCTTGAAGCAATTTCAATAATAATGGAGAAAATGAGATAGACATCTAGCAGAACAATGCAAAACAGATTTGGAGTCAAATATCATTACAACTGGAGTAAATGAAAGGCAAATGTGATTTTTTTTAAAAAATAAAGATTGTGAAATAATAATATGAAAATTTAGGACAATTTTAGGACCCTAATGAAGAGGATATTAGCTCTCTGTTAGTACTCTAAGTCTTCTACTGCTTTACAGATCTTTACCTTTCAGATATTACTCACATAATATTTGCAATCTGGCAAGTATTTTCCCTATTTTCAAGGTAGGAAAACAGAGACTTTACTAGTGTGAAGGCCTTTTCTAAGGCTACACAGTATTCAGAAGCAGGAGACCTGGAAATCATGTCTTTAATAACTCCAAAACCAGTAATGATTTCTCAGCAGAGAAGGGGAGGGGAGTTGAGTGTTTGGTTTTTTTCCCCAGTAATAGCCTTTAAAGAGGACTTCAAACAATACTAACTACCAGCCTGGTTTGGTCAGTATTGGACATCCCTGGTGTAGTGATTAATATTTGTAACATAGCTATCTGCAGAAGCAGGAATTCAATTTGTAATTATTTTCTAAAAACACAGGCTTATATCTTTATATTTGTATGTGTGTATATATATATCTGTCTTCAAATATATGTATATAAAATGCCCAACATCTCTAGAACATGCTGGATTGCCAGTAAGAATGATTACACAGCCACAGAAATGAGATAATTTGTTCCTTGTTGGTCTTTCAGCTGTCTGCCTGAGAATAATACGGAGTTCTCATTGTCCCACTACATTTTTACATTCTGTTCCTTAAAGGTCTGAACATCAGTGACACAAGCCTCTTGTCCATCTAAGAAATCAAGGATGGAAAAAGCAATTTCACACTACTTTGCTGTGTGAAATTTTGCTCCCTCTGCACAAAGTGGTTGAAAACTGCAATATAGAGTTTGCAGTTAGTGCCATAAATGTTCTTTCCTCTGTCTTTGGCTACTATGTCTTTGCAAAAGAAGTTGGATTCCCATCTTTCCAGAACTTGTTTATGAAGTCAAAAATATATAACAGTGGTTGAAGGAAAACTTACGAGAAGTTACAAGTAGGTAGGGAGTTTTAGGCTTTGAATATATTTAAAACAAAACAAAACAAAAACCTGTCCTCTTCTTTCTCTGTTCTTTTTCTTTCTCTCTTTTTTGTGTATTAATTAATTTAGTGACTGGCTAGTACTCATGGTGGTTAGTTATTTGGTTTTGTTCACAGAGTACGTGGTTGTTTGAAGTCATGTGGTATGACAGGCCTGGCCTGTCATTTCAGCTCTTGCCCTTATGATAAAATCAAACTAATTAGACCACAGTAAGACAAATTGTGTCCTTCTTATATTTCCTTATAGTCTTTAAAAACTTCCTTAAATGATGTATGAAGATGATGTATCTTGTAATGTAGCGTGTAGTTCAGCTCAGGGGCCATTAGCCATACTTTAAAGCCACTAATCCAAATGGCTGGGGATGCATTGCACACCTTTATTCAAGGTCCTCTCCTCCAGCTGTTGGCTTCTTTAGTGGCAAAGCATAAAGGTGATATTCACTGCATAATGTAATAGCCAGATGATACACGTATTGCTCTTTGTGTTCAGCTAGTAGAAGAATCAAACTTCTGTTTGTGGTTTTCATGTATGATCAACCTGAAATTAGATTTAGTCCTTAATGTAAGCTTTTGTGTTTTAGATGTTTTGTGAGTTTCTTATTGCTCTTGACATGTTGGAGTAATTACTGTAAACGGAGCGGCTCAGTGTATAAAAGAGTAGAAGATGATAATTACTAGACCTGTAACCTGGCTACTTGTATTTTCTGAAGGCCAAAAGATACGTTTACCTTGTTAATAGCTAACAAAATTACTTTCTCAAGACTGTCCACTAAAATTAAATTTTTCCTAATCGTTCTCTTTACACTCATATAGCAGAAAACCACAAAGTAGTTTGTTTCTAAAAAGAAATCTCATACCCAATAGTGTTCTCCACAACAGAAATTGTTACCTGTAAATGGAGATTTTAAAGTCTACTTCTGTCCTGGGCTTCCACTGCTTTCAAAAAGTGATATAAATCGCTGTCTGTGATGACAATTAAAGACAGGTTTTGTCTGAAGTAAAACCAATTTAAAACACATGCAAATTCCATGAGTTTTATAGTATTAGGGTTGAAACAAGAGCTCACTGAAAGGGTGAGTGTCCACTGCACCACTAAGCCCTGCTCAGTGCTTTATACCCTGAATTAACTTTTGTTTAGTTCTTTTGATAAGTGCTAACAGGTTAATCCTCAAAGTGCCTATTTAGTGCTCTAATTCTTTGCAATTTTCTACTATGTTGTACTTGCTTAAAGTAACTATTTAACTCTCAGAAGGTCAGCTTCCCTTTTCTCTGTGTGTTCTCAGTGACAAAAACAGCCAGTAACATTACAAGTGTGTTCGTCGTGGTGTTTTTGTCTCCTTATATATAGGAGACATTTATTAAGGATGTTTGGGCTAAAGAAGATTGTTCTCTGTATTATCTGAGGTCAAGTACATAACAGCTAAAGACAAAACAATCTCTTTGTCATCTCCTTAGGTGCCCTGGTCCTTCAGCAAATTCTCTGTCTGATAAATCAAGGGATCATACAGATGATGATGATGAATACAAAGTTCCTTCTTCACATCCTGTAATACTGAGCTCACAGCCACCTCATGGTCATAATATAAAACCTCTTGCTCGGTAAGGTAATTTAGCAGCCTTGAAAGCAACTTATTTACCAAATGACTGCTATTTGTAATATTAAATTGGATTCAATGTTTCTAAAGACTTAAGCTGGCCTGCCTTCTAAAATGTCTTATCTTTTCAAGCTTGGATTACTTACACTTCTGTTTCATTTGACCACCACCACCTGTGAAGTTCACTTCATTGTATCTCTCTTGTGTCAGAACTTGGTATTTTTTACATTTGAGTACTATTTCTGCAGTTGGTCCTTTTTTAACCCTTGGGCTAAGGTTTTCAAGACTGACAAGGAGATTCAACCACCAGCAACTCTTTCAAATTTAGTTTTAAGGAGAATTTTGTGTCTGAAATTCCCAAAGTCAGCTTTGAAAATCTTAAACTTTCATATTTTATATATCATTCATTTTAAGAAGTGATGAAGTACTGTAAAGTATGTGAACTGGCAGCTGTATGTACATACTTTGATTCTCTTTTTGTCCGATGTGTAATGTGCCATTTTAACTTTTTGAGCCTGTTTGGCAGCATATTTTCTTTGTGCTTCTCAGGAAAAAGAACCTTATTTTAAATACAAGTGGAATATATCTCCTTAGCTTTAAATGTGTTCTAAAACACTATCTCCAGACTTTCACAGTTCTGAATTACTTGTGAATTATGGAGCCAAGGGGCATGGCAACTGAAAGCTGTGTCATTCCTGGTGAACTTCTTGGACTTTGACTCATAAAATAGTCTGAATGGCTGGAATTAAGTGAATAAGGGGACAGCTTTCTACTGGTCTTGTAGGTCAGAAATATGAAATTAAAATCAAGTATTGATCTAGAAAGTTTAGACTCTTCTGTGATTAAAAATTGCAGTGACATATTGCCATTTTTTCCTCTCAGTCAGAATGTGGTTCGAAGACCCACCATCAGTAAAGCCCAATATGTCGCTAAGCCTAAAATTAGCCAATTATAGTTTTTAGACCTCTTTAATCAGAACTTAAAAGAGGTAGAAAAAAGGTCATAGTATGATCACTCTTTGCATGCAAGTTAAAAATTCTGTCTGTATTAGAAATGCTGATCCAGCCTTTACTGCGTAGACATGAATATTACACAGTTGTCTAAGCTTTATGAACTTGAGTACTTAAATGTTCTTACCTACAGTATGAGACTTTAAAAAAAAATCAGTGCTGAATAAAACTCTCAAGGTTGGCTGAGCAAAAAAGTAGGAAATAAAAAAAAAAATTCCAAGGTCCTAATCCTTTTTACCTATGCTACTTCTATGGGGTTGTACTGTCCTCCTGCATGGGAATGTGTTTTAGTACCATGCAGAGTCATCTAACAGAGGCTGAGCTGCTTGCATGTCCAAAGTTACTCAGGATGTAACCTTTCTTTGACAGAAAGTTGTCTACAGCAGAAGAGAGCAGTATGTGGGCAGATTACCTTAGTTTAACAGCTTCTGAGGACTGTTTGGGTTAATAAGCTTCATATTCATACTAGCCCTAACATGGTCCTGTGGCTTGAGTGCATTTGGGTCTGCATGGTGTGAGACCTCTGCAACGTAAACCAAAGTGCTGAAATGAGGGGGGGAGGATGCAAACGGAAAGATTCTTGAGAAAATAACCAGCTGGAAAAATAGAAACTTACGATTTTTCTGTAGCCTTCTTTTGCAGAAAAGAAGAATTGAGTGCCTTCAGTTGACCAGGACAGGATTTTAGCAGGTCTTTAGAATTATTAATAGAGGCTGTAGATGGAAAGATTAGTTAGTTTTTTGCAGTTTTTACTGTGCACATGGTGGGTTTTTTGGCATGAATCCAGGTACAGAAAAAATACCTCAGTTTGCCATTTAGGTTTGCTCCATGATTAAAACCACCAAGTCCTTTTATTATGCATTCTGATAAGAATTTTAATTCAAACCATTCCCCTAAAATTAAAAAAAAAGAAAAAAGAAAAGGAAATCCAATGTTCCATATAGTTACCATGTCTTCTTTTAGCTTTCTCTGCTGAGATGTGAAAGCCAAGATAAAGCTTTCAAGAAAGAATCTGGTTTCTGGTTGATGTTGTATTCTTCTAATACACTTCTTTAAATCTCATGGGGAGGGTTTTTTTGTTTCAAGAAAACTTCTCAGTATTGTTTAGCAAAACTGTTAACAACATTTTTAAATTTTTTTTTTGAATTGTATTAAATTTTTAGAACACTTCAGTTTTTTTCCAGTGTCACTTTCTTCTGTCTCTTTCCTAAGTGTTACTCCTTCACTTCTTGCATAGTACTTGGAATTTTCAGTAAGCTAAAGAGCCTCCTAACTCTCCTGGATGTTTTGTAATTTAGGAACTATGTAATTCTTCCATCCTACTCCCAAATTTATATTGCCTCTAAGACTTTTCACTCTTTTACCAGTAGGTGCAACAATGCTAAAACTATTACAAAAATAGTGCAAAAAATTATTCAGTCTTAATTTCTGGCAGATCAGTTGATTGATTTGTTACAGCTGATCATCTCTTCCCAGGTATGGGGCAAGTTCAGCAATAAGAAATGGAAGGAAATAATTTCAGCACTACTAATTAGGCAACTTTTAGAAGAATGTTACATTATTATATTCACTATCTTTTCCTAATAAAGTGTTTTCCAAAAATGAAAAGGACAGAAGGCTTGCTCGTTAATACTCATTTGTTGCCATTCTTTTTGGAGTTTGCTGTTGATGTAAGCAGGTATTTCAGCATTGTTTGTAAACTGATCGCTTAGCTGAGCTCCTTGTGAACGGAATACTTCTGAAGTGGTGCCATGTTAGATTACTTTGGTGCCTGTGGCTAGTTACATTATTGAAAATGCAGAATAGATTAAAATTAAAGTAGAAACTATTCTTAATTACTTATTGTATATGCTGAGGAGTCAAAGGAAGTGTTGCATCCACTGTATTTGAAAGATTGAACCAATCTAATCAAAGATAGAAGCAACATTTCCTCTACCACTTCTATGGGGGAATGAATTCATGGCAAAATAGCCCTTATCATTAGGGTCATTTTGTTGTTTTGGTTTCTTTTTTAAAATCTTGCAATTATTCTTACATTTATTTCATTACTCCTAGTTGTAACTCTGGGGACCACAAACACAATTTCACTTCCTCTTTCCTGTTTATGTATTCTAAATTATTCCAGACCTTTATTTCATTCCTCCTTTCCATATGGCCAAAGCTGATACATTTATTAATACTATTGGTAAAAACCCCTGGTCTGAAATATTAACTGTATATAACTCTAGCAGTTTCCCAATATTTAGTAATAATGGTGCATGGTGGGTTGGGATTTTTATTTTTAAGCTGGAATTGCTTAGCATGGTGACCTTTTCCCAAAGAAACTCTCTATTTTTTCTGAATGTGCCACAGTTCCAGTGACAGGACTAATTTCCTAGTTCTTTCATGTTTCTTTGAACAATATATAATATTCTGAAAAGGCTTTTTCTATGCTCTTCCCTGCCATATTTGAACAGTCATCTTACAAAAATAAACTTCAATGTCTTTGACAAGATTATAGGCACTTTGTGCTGTTTGGTTGGATGATTTTCATATTCAGTTTGATATTGTTGTTTCATTTTGAGAGTATAGTATGCTTTCATTTAAAAAAAATCAGATAACTGTGGTAGAAGTATCAGCAAGACTCAGATTTTTGATACAGAAATTAATAGGTTCCTGCAAAGTGGTTTGGATAGTTCAGTTTTGGTGGGTTTTTTTAATGTTTAGCAAAGTGTTTAGTTGAAATTTGTTATTATTAGTCATGTGTAGTGGAGTTCTGTTTGGATTTTTTGTTGTTTTTACATTTTGTTTAATGGCTTCTCTGTGTACTTTGGTGTGGATAATTACCAAAATCCACATTTCCCTTTTTCATATTTCTGCTAGCAAAAAATTCAACATCTGGGAAGGCAAATGAGTTTGAGTCTGTGACTTAACTGTGTGAATAAAATAATGACCTGAGCTCTGAAGTGAGGACTGTGTTTAGTGTTAGTTCTTCCTCTAACTTGTATTGCAGCCTTGAGTAAGTTATTTAAACCATGTCAGTATCTCACCAAGAAAGCAGTATAGTCCTTCAAAGCAATTTTACTGATGGTTAACCAGTATCTGCTCTCAATATCGAAACCCATACATTTTAAAGTTGGCACAGCTTATTATATTTCATTCATTTCCATATAATGAACTGCCAGCACAGGTACTTGGTCATTCTGGGAATTAGCGCTTGGCTAAATGGTTGATTGCTTCCTGCTTAATGTCTGTCTTCAGGGTGTGTGAGAACGGTCAGTGTGCTGGAGTAACGAATGGAACACACAGTACTGCTTCTGAGATAAAGAAATCAAAACATCCCGAGTTAGGTACGTTTTTACTTTTCGCTGTTTATCAAGAAAATTTACTCTGTGCTGCTCTAGGGGTACAGCAAGAAAACATTCACTTCTTGTGGTTGTGTCATTCAGGAGATGTCTATGATGCACCTACTCTTCCGGTACCTTTGCCACCTGCACGACCTCCTACCAGAGACAACCCAAAACACAGCTCTTTGCTCAACAGGACACCCTCCGATTATGATCTTCTGGTGCCCCCTTTAGGTTGCAGACTTTTTGCTGATTACATGTAATGGTTAACACTGCCTAGATGAACTAAATGCCATGTTTACTGAAAAACAACCAGTGTCAAGTATGCTAAGAGTACCAAACAGGCTATGAGCTAAATATTACAGCTGTAAGTCAATATTTGTGTCAGTGATCTGTACTTGGAGCCTGCCTGTAAGCCCTCACATGAGACAGAAAAAAAGGCACACTAAACCATTTTCCCAAAAATAAATTTTAATTGTTTGTCTCTTACTAAGGAGTTTGAGCATTGCATTAAATTTAATGTAATACTGGAGGGGCTTTTCTATTGTAGCTTAAGTAGTTCCATTTATTTTATCAAATATAAAAATGCCAAAGAGATGGTATTTATATGAAAAAGCCCAAACCACTAAATTAGTAAGTTTATTTCTGGGATTTTTTCCACTGTCAAGGGAGAGTTCAAAACTTACTGCTGTATACAGTCACCAAAAGCTATTTTTGCCAACCCTGATTTCTGTTCTGTTCCCCTACATAAAAATCCTTGATCTCTGCATATATACTGGTGCTGTGCTTGGCCACCATCTCCGCTCTCACTGACAAACTCAGCTGCATGATTGTGTCTGTGCGGACGCGTCATCATCCAATTTTCTGGTTCCATAACACCTTTTGAACATTTGCCTTTTTCCTGCACTGTGCTCTCTCTGGTCCCTGAAGTATTGCTGAGTTGCAGGAGAACCGTAGGCAAAAATCACACTGCTCAGTAACTCCAGTCCTGTCTGCACCACCTTTGTGTAAGGGCTACGTTCTTTTGCCAAGCTCTAGAAAATGCAGTTCATACCTGGAGTTGAAGCTTCAGAACAGCAGATAAAGATAATACACTGTATAAATGTAGCAGATCCAAGGTAGTCAGCACTGGTGTTTGTATATAAATATATTAGCTTAGCCTCTGAAACACAGCTGTTACTCTACAATGATAGTCAGTGAAGCTTTCCTTATAATACATTCTTAGCAATCTAGTCACTAAAAGCAATCTCTTCTCCCATCCCAGAAAAGAAACTGAGCTCTGCAAAAGGTCATTCAGAGCATGTTTTAGAAGAGGATTGTGCGTAGTACAATCCTGGCTTTGCAGTTTCATTACTGGAGTCACTGAACTGCTTAGATGAACCCTGGGAGTAAAGGCCTCAGCAGCCAGAGAAAAATAAAGTTTAAGCTTCATTCTTTATTATGCAGTTTTTAATGAAGTTTTGCTCATCTAATAATTCGTTTCTGAAATGCAGGTGAAGACACATTTGATAACTTGCCCCCTTCACTACCACCCCCACCACCTCCTGCTCGGCACAGCATGATTGAGCACACAAAGCCTGCTGGCTCAGGAAGCCGACCTTCTTCGGGACATGAACTCTTCCTTCATTCTGGTAGGAATACAGAGGAAGCAACATGTTAATTCGTTTTCATTTTCCTTTACTTCAGAAGCTTATCTGTTTGGTGATAAAGTTGTCATCAGACTTCAGAATTCATTATACAAAAATACTAAAAAAATTTTAAACTATTTTTTTAATGGTGGAGGTGAAGCAACTCAGAAGGTAGAAAGACTTCACTTTTCATTATCACAAAGTAATAAAATAAGATCAATATTTCTATACTAGCCTAGAGATTTTGGTAAATTGTACTTTTTTAGTAAGAGTTAAAACTTGTGCCAAATTTTCTGTTGTAATCTGTGATACTAGTCTGTATCCTTTTGTCAACTCCATTGTTTTCAGTAGTAAAACATAATTCATGCAGTTTGTTTTCAAGTTGAAACTTGTGGAAAAGCTAGAAAATAAGGGAAAAGAACATTCTGCTTTGTTAGAACTGTTGTAATATTTTGCCACAAAACTCTATTAGCTGTTATTGGGTCCTGGGGTTCATAAACTTTTTGCAAAGTCAAATAACCTTTTTACCAAGTCAAGTTTTCACCTGTCTCTCCCTGTAAATCCCTGACACACTTTCAGTGTGGTATTTTGCATGTGAAAGGTATAAAAGCTACTTCCACAATTCATGTTTTTTGTCTTTGAGTTGAAAAGCATTTGATTGTCAGGTTAATTAAGTTGAAACACTTGCTGTTTATGATACGGATTACAGCAGGATTTTTGTGGGTTACAGTGCATGTCTGTGAAGTGAATTACTTTTCTTTTCTTTGCGTAAGCTTCCTAAGGATGTCAGCGCCTTAAGTTAACCTTTCCTGTGAATATTTTCACTGATCATCTACCATGTGGTCTGGTTAGATGTCATCTTCCCCTTGTCTGTTTTTGTTAGAAGCTATAAGGAGAAGGATAAATTGAAATATTTTGGTGATGGTATCACAGGAAGGTCAGAATGTGGATGACAAGCAGTCACGTGCACCTCTGTAATGGCCTCACGGGTTTTCAGGTGTTTGGCTGACCCGTGTGCATGGTACTTGCTGTGGGATGAAAGGGAGCTGCTTTAGGTTGAACTGCAGTTACTTTTATGGACTGTTTTTATTATGTATATTTTGCTATCATTCAAGGCCTGACATTGAGTAATTTACCAAAGCTGTGTATGTTTTATTATGCAAATTCAGCCCAGTGGTTTACTTTCTCATGTAAGCCTCTGAATGCATCTAGGTAAAAAGACTCAGCACATTACAAAATTTAGAGGTTGATCTTGATAAATACAGGACCCAGAAAATTTGTTTTTCTTCTACACTTCAAAATAAAAGTAATTTAATCTTCAACAGTCCAGTGTGAATGGGTGCCTCGGTTGTACCATCTGATGCAGAAACACACAATGCACCCTTCAATTCTAATGGGAATGGAGAGGAAAAAAAGAAGCCCTTTTTCTAAGTGTTACTTCCAAATAATCTAAGAAACATCACTGACAGTGTTAAAAAACATTTAATAGCTTTTGAAAAGTATCTGGAATATGTATCTACAGCTATGTATTGTTCTTCGTATTTGCATAGGGAACACAATCTTACAGCAGCAGTTTTCATTAATCTTAGGAGTGTATGCATCTACTTAGGCACGCATGGTTGTGTGAATTGGTCTTTTTTTATTCATATGTATTTCTAAAGCCATATTACTCACTTTGCAATTTGTCACATAATCTGCTGTAGATGATTTATGATGAGCTTTTGATGATTGGTTTCCCTACGAGTCTTGAGGGTGATTTCTCAGCTATCCATCAGAGCCTGTCAGATTAGAATAATAATCTCATCATCAGCACCAGCAAAAAGTTGCACTCACATACAAATACTCTTATGAGTCCATAGCAGAAGCCAAATCCAGGATGATGTTGCACTTGTTCAGCTGCTTTTTTTTTTTTTTGCTACCAAAAGAAAGGAAAAGGAAGACACAGTATACCAGGACTATATTTCTCTCATTTTTTAAATTCTGTCCCTGTAATATTTATCCGTGGCTGGGACTGTATCAATAGGAAACCTGCCCTGCAGTCTATGTGAACTGCAAAGCATAGGAGTGCAATGAAACCCTAACCAAACTGAATAGCTGGGATATTTCTGATTGTGTTGCTTCAGGCATTGCAATCTCTTCCATGCTTTGCCAGCCACAACTCAGTGTCAGTGTTGGGTAATTGAAAAGTACCTCATGGATGTGAACAGAAGAGACACGGTCAGTGCAAGACAGACCAACTTTGAGCTCTGCTCTTTGTGTTTGTCACTTCAAAACGTGCTTATATGTGTAATATGCTAATGCTGAATTTGGGTGTATATGTTCCATATGCATGTGCTGTCAGGGGAGACCCCTGGATTCATGGTTCCTCCTTGTGAAGGGAGGCTATTTTAATCCTAGTTTCTTTGCATCAGCCATCCCTCAAATAATAACTGATTATTCTAAGATACCTTTTTTTGTTCTGGTATTACAGACCCCCATTTTGATCCAATAACCGGTCATGCTCCTTTGCCACCTGCTCGTAGAGTAACTGGAGAAAATGTCAAAACAAATAGGACATCTCAAGACTATGACCAACTTCCCCCATCTTCAGGTAAGGCAAAAAACTGTTCTTGTAGAAAATTACAGTTTTATGAAGCAAACAACTTTCATCTGTAAAGTCCAGTGAGTTTTTTTGTCATTCTGGGCATCAAATGGCAATGATAATACTGTTTTACAACAGTATGATACCATCAAAGGATAACAGAGATTAATGTTCTGCAATCCAGGTAGAAGTGGCTACCTGTTGTCTGTAGGTGTAGATACTGCAGCTGCCAAACTGAATGCTTATGTGAGTTCTAGTGTTTGTTATTTTTTGAGAAAGGCAGAGATTTCTCTGCCACCTTTAATGCTCACAAGAGATCAGAAGTCGCGCAAGGAGCACAAGCATCTCACTTCCAGCTTTCATTTCTCCTGGAAAAAAATAGTAGCTTTGCTCTCTAAAGTATTATTATTTACTGGTATTTTTTGCTAATATGTTTGTCTGAATTTCTAGAAAAATTTTAAGGTGTTTTTTAATAAAATAACAAAAATCAAACCCACTTAAAATTGTCTTCCTTTTCAATGGAACAGCTACAATAGAAGCAATTCCTCTGCCTAAGAAATTTTCCATATGGTTTTTGGGCAACACAAATAGTATTTAAAGAAAAGCTACTCACATTAATTAAAATAATAACAGAATTACCTGTACTTCAAAGTAATTTCTCCAATTTTTAGACAAATATTCTTTTGTTTAGATGTGCATGGGTACATGGGGAAGGATTGTCCCACCTACATTATTTGGCTGTGTGGAGAGACCACACAAAGAAACAGCCAAGTGATGTTTTGAACCATTAATCATTCTCCAGATAAGAGAGAGTTGTGTCTGAAGGCTGCATAAAGAGAGGAAGGAACTCTAGTCTTTCAACTGTAATGATCACCCTTGTTCCATTGCAACATTCCCAAGTGGATAAAAAGATACATTTTTTAATAGTAATTATACATTTCATTCTCAGGAATACAAAGTTTCACTCTACTGGAAAAAAAGAATATAGTTTTCCAACTTAAATGACAGGAAATTTCTGTACCACTCTTCAGGCTGGCTTACTTTTTAATGAATAGCATAACTGAGAATTAGTTTGATGCCTTTGGTAAATACTATCACTTTTGAGAGAATACCTTTACAAATATAAGAGTGTTTCTCTTTTTGTTTCCCACTATTAGAAAAAAGAAAAGGGTTTATAGCACATGTGAAGGATCTATTTGTCTTACAGTGCTGAACTGATCCATTTAGGGTGCTTTGAGTTCTCTTCTAATACAAATTAGGACAATGGTGTAACTACTTTTAAAGCTATGGAGTTTTCCTGCAATTCTTGTAATTCTGTGGTAGAACAATTTTTAATTTTCCTCAATTACTTCAGGCTGCTTGCTGCTTAAGAACTTAGAGCTTTCTGATGTCACTTAATAAATACTTTTCTATCTGTATGTTTCCCACGGCCATCTTCTAAAACACGTATCAACTTTTGCTATAAATATCATTCTAAGTCAGCATGATATGCAGCAAGATATTCCATTTAATTTCAATTAAGTGAAAACTATGTGATAGATCATGTCATTCTCTTAATTGGAAAGTTGTTTTTACAGTGGCAGTAATTCCAAAAGATAGAACTGACGAGCTTCAGGATGAACTGGTTCACCTTCATCTATGATTTAAAAAGACAATGTAGAGAGTGTAGCTGAATTCAGAACTTTTGCATTTATTCTGAACTAATCAGTTCACTTAGGAAATTCTTTAATTCAGTGCTTTTGTGAGGTGATTCTTTGACCTAGCTGAAACAGAAATGGAATTCACTCTAAGATCTAATTATAATTTAGCCACTGGGTCCCTAGAGTAGCATGAGGTGTCCTTTAACTTCTCTGCCTCTCATTTTCACTGTTTTTAAGATTGTTTTCATGATGTTTAACTGGGTTGTTAATATGTAACAAGAAATTTATTCTAATTCAGCCAGGTATCCAGTATTGAACACTTAAGAAATAATACCCAGCTATGCAACTAAGGCATGGTTTCTCAAACTTTTTATATACAACTGTTAAAAATTATTACAGAAAGAGTAAGAGAAGGAGATAGGACTTTGGGGTAGAGGAGAGGTTGGACATGAGCTGGCAGTGTGTGCTCAGAGCCCAGAAAGTCAGTCATATCCTGGGCTGCATCAAAAGTAGTGTGGACAGCAGGTTTGAGGGAGGTGATGGGATCCCCAGCATAGGAAGTACATTGACCTGTTGGAGCAAGTCCATGATTAGAGGGATGGAGCACCACTCCTATGAAGACAGGCTATGAGAGCTGGGATTATTCAGCCTGGAGAAGAGAAGGCTTCAAGGTGACCTAATTACAACCTTCCAGTACCTGGAGGGAGCCTGCAAGAATGCTGTAGGCTTTTTTACAAGGGTGTGTAGAGGCAGGACAAGGGGGAATGGCTTCAAACTAGAGAGGGCAGGTTTAGATTACATATTAGAAAGAAATTCTTTACTGTCAAGGTGGTGAGGAAAGGCTGTCCAGAGAAGTTGTGGATGCATCATCCTTGGAAGTGTTCAAGGCCAGGTTGGATGGGGCTTAGAACAGCCTTGGGATAGTGGAAGATGTTCTTGCACATCCATGGCAAAGGGGTTGGAACTAGATGATCTTTAATGTCTTTTCCAACCCAAACCATTCTATGATTCTGTGATATTGCTAACAGTTAGCATATTTTACCTAAGCACAGCCAATGATAAGAGGGAAAGGAGAAAGAAAATTAAGCTTCTAAGACAGATATATTTTGCTGAACTTAGCTATTCTGTAAGAAATGGATTCAAATGGTTAGTTAGGTATATTTGCCTGCTGCCTGTTCACTCACATGGCCTGATTAAAACACTTGGCGTGCAAATTTAAATTCCTTTACACGGAAAGATTATTTCAGGGTGGATTTCAATTAACATTAGGGGCAATAATGCGCCGTGGTAATGCAAAATATAAAGACCATGCCTAACAGCTTGATGGAGCAATGTGTGCAGTGACTCCTTTCTCACTGTCTCCCTGCTCTCCGAGGTAGTGCAGCTGATTGGATGTAGCTGCTTGCCACTGTTCAGCAGAGGGCCTTGCACAGCAAGCCTCTGTCACCTGCTTCTCTGATGCTTCTCAGTCTGTCCATGAAAGACCACGGAATGTACAGGAGAAGCAGCAAGGGAAGAAAAGGGCATTTCACAGCAGAGAGGAATAGGCAGTTGTCACCATGACAAATAACCTCTTCCCACTGTGCCACAGAGCTCTCACTGCTTTTTCCACGCTTTTTGAACACCTATTAAATGGGCCTGTGTCTGCCTTTATACTAACCTATTACCCAAGGGTTAAATCTAGTGCTGAATTACAGTAATGCGAGTGATAGATTCTTCCTTGCTGTAGAAACTGTTAATTGAATTACACAATTAGAAAATCTGTTTGAATTTTTTAGGTAGGCATCCATGGTGGCTGAAGCATCAGAGAGGATGGGAGTTGGGAAGGAAAGTCCTGCTTAACACCTCTATCTCAGTGTCCAGATGGACATGCAGCTTAGGCTTAGTATCTTTAAGCTCAGGATCCAATATGATACCCAGCTTTAGCTAAAATTTTATATGGATGTGAAGATATTGAAAGAGATGTCAGCGCTTAAAAAAATAATAATGGGAATTGAGAGAGAGAGTGCTGAAGATCTTAAAGTATCTGTGCTATAGAGAGATGTCACTGCAGTGAGAACAAAATGCCTATGCTGCAAATCTGCTGACAGAATTAAAAATGACCTTTCTAAATGATGTGATTGCTTAATAAAGTTTGTTTGAAAGCTTCAGCAGTGTGAAGGTTTTAAACAAGAAATTACTTCAGTTTTAAACCTGTATAAGATTGAATAGACAAAAATACATCCTCATGTAACACGTGCACACAGGAGGATCTGGTCTTATGTACAAGGAATTTCTTCTGTACTTCAAGCCCAGGGGAAAATTTAAAGTTTGTAAATTAATTTTGTTTTGTACTCTAGAAATTAATTCCATAATGAAATGTAAATATGAAAATAGTTTGAAATTAAATTTTTTTTTCTTTCTGTGAAAGAAAACTGATTGGTTTTAATATTCTTCTTTTACAGCCTTGAGTTTTCTAAAAAAAAAGTGAAATGAAAAATTTGAACTTGTTTCTGATTTGGTTTTTAGTGGTTAACCACATTTCCTGAGCTATATTTAATTTCTCAGACCAGTGTGTTTCATGGACCTTCCACACCTTCTTAGCAGGTTTGGATCTGCTTCAGGTGTGTTTATTAGAATGCTTATAATTTACATAAGTCTTTTCATCTTCAGAGAGAAAATAAATCAAAACAAAAATGAAATAACCCTTACTATCTGTAGGCTGTAGCTCCTTACTAAAATCTTTTAATCAAATTTCTTTCATGAATTTGTTATACAAATATCACCATCTTGCTAGAAGTACTGTTATCTTCTCTGAATTAAGATGTGGAATGAAATTTTACAGCAACACTCTCATCTGAATGGATGGAAAAATATACACCTTTGTTAGACATGCACTAGTGTGAACTGTCTTCATTCATTTGAATTGTTCACTGCACTCAATTGAATTACAGTTCTTTCTATCCAGTGTTATAAGGTAGCATGTTATAGCAGGAATACTAGAAATACAACATTTTTTCCATCCCTAAAAAGCTGTCTCTGAAATACTTAACACTGCAAAATGCCATTGCTGTCAGTGTAAGTAAACAGGAAGTATCACAGCCAGAAACTCCTCTAATTTATCTCCATCAAAGTCATTGTTGATGGGACTTTTTAGAACCCTTTTTGAGGGATTAAAGACTTTTAAATTTTTTTTTAATACTTTGCTCTTGAAAGTGTTTTCTGCGCTATGCCTACTTGTATTTAAGCTTCTTATTGGGGAATCAGTGAGGATAAGGAGGTTTCAGTAAAGTACCAAGTTTACTTGAGCACAAAACTCTTGACTCTGAGAAGATTAGCAAGTTTGAATATTAGCTTTTTTTCACCAGCACATCAGGATTCTCTGCCACCAGCATTAACTGTGAAGGTAACTTTTCCAGAGAAGATAAGGAAAGGGGAGATATTTCCAAAGGGAGACTGGAGAGGGAGGATCGTGCTCTGTTCTCACTGTGAGAATAATTGGACTAGAGTTGTTTTGTTTTGTTTTTTTTTTGCAAAACCAGTTATTTATGTACTTATATGTAGCTGTTGTGCATAAAATGAACTGCAATTGACTGAACAAAATCTGCAAGATGTAGCAATAAGTGAAGGATTTTTCTCCCTTGGGCATATTTGTCGGGATTCCTCTTCTTCGAAGCTTACAGTCCTCAATAAAGTTGTGATCAAATTTGTGGTTGGGTTTTGCTTGTTTGTTTTTTGTTTGGTGGGGATTTTTGTTTCTTTGTGGGTTTGTTGGTTGGTGTTTTTTTAAACTAAGAAAAAGTTTTCAAGCTGTGGGCTAAATATTTATTGATTTCCATTTTAGATGTTCTTGAGGACTTCAGCTTCTGTCCAAATTTCAAAATGAGATACATCAGTTAACTAAAATATTTCTTCATGTTTCTTTAGTATTTACTATTTAAACTGCTTTATGAGGCTTGACCTGCCTATAAAAAACCCTTAAGCCAATTTGTATTGATTTCTATCTCTTGTGTTTGAAACAGATGGTTCACAAGCGCCAGCCAGGCCCCCTAAACCACTTCCTCGGAGAACTGCACCAGAAATACATCACAGGAAAGCATACAGCTCTGACAGTTCCACGGAAAATGTGGATGCAAAAATTGCAAAACTTATGGGAGAGGGCTATTCCTTTGAAGAAGTCAAGAGGGCACTTGAAATTGCCCAGAATAATGTTGACGTGGCCCGTAGTATTTTAAGAGAGTTTGTCTGTTTTCCTCCACCAGTCTCCCCACGTCTCAACCTATAGCAGCATCAAGATTTTCTTGGAGCATATGAATAATTCTACAGATACATGTGTGGATTGGGGAACGAGAGGAAGAAGAGAATGGAATATTTTTCGTTCATCCTTAGTAGAAGGGTGTTTGTTTCCAGCCGTTTATCAAAGGCTCATGGCTGCTCTGATCAAGACTTATAAATATGCTGAGGCTTATGTATTTTTGCTAGCCATACTTTTTTAAATCAGGGTTGAACTGACAAAGTAATTTAAAGAAGTTTACTTCCCTAGAACTTTTAATCTGTGAAATGCTTTTTCTTGTTTACAAGTTGGCAAGTTACAGTTTTCTAGTTTGTGCCTGTACTATGTTCCTGTTCATATTCCCTTGTACCTGTGGTCAGTTCTGCTGTAGCATTCCCAACATTTTCCATGCTGACCACTCCATCAACTAAATCATCACTTCCCAGTAGTTCTGTGTTTTGTTTTGTTTTTCTCTTACAAGATGCTTTAATTGTTTTTTTTGCATTTCAGCTCATCAAATGCAAAAAGTATGTGGCCTTCACTACTGATTTTTTTTTCTTCTGAGATTCCTTTGCTTTTGAAAGAGGAAATATCTGAATGTAAAATGCATTATTTTGTCTATGAACTGCCTTTTTAAAGGTGTTTTGACAGTGATGTTGGGCAGCTTTCTGTTTAACATGAATTCCATGACCTGTAGTCCCCAAGGTCTTTTATATACAGTTTCCACAAAAAAATCCCAAACAACAAATAAAGTACTTCATGCAGCAGTGATACCAAGTTCTTCCATGTAAAATCTCTTTCTAATTTGAATATTTTATTGCAAATGTTCAAAAGAAGTCAAGTGAACGCGATAATACCGTGTTTTGATTACACACTAATGTCACCGGTTCTTTATGACCTGAGTCATGCCAGAGTAGAAGGAATCTTTTTGAATAATATTAATGGTATTCAGGTAAATTCCAGTTCTAGCTTCTGTAAAATAGAATGCAATTAATTTTTTTGTTTAAGTGATTATCCTGTGGTTCAATGTGGCTTGGATCAGTTTGTGTTAACTTGGAAACTTTAAATCTTCGATGCACTGTTAATTCTTAATGCTACTGTAGCAATATTTTCTGCAAAATTCTTTAGTAATGTCCTCCCTCCCCTGTACACTTTATAATACTCGAGTATGTGTTTAATATCCAAATTCATTCATTCAGTTTCCAGCTGCTCAGTTGGAAATACATTTTTGCTTTACTTGGTTATCGGTATTCCAGACTTTGATGTTTCATTTTTAAGCCCAAATTGATGCAAGCCAAATTAAAAATATTCCTAATTTTAGAAAAGAGAGAGAGAAGCCAACTCTTTTCTGAGTATACTCAAAGTAAACAGTCCAAATATTTTCAGAACAATTCTTAAGATTGCTGCTTTCTTGGTTTTTTTGTGGTTTGTTGTTTTTTGGTTTTTGGTTTTTTGGTTTTTTTAGGAAACTTTGAAATCTTCTTTTATTCTAATACATTGAAAAAAATAAAACCATGTGGTAGTTAGAATATTTTTCGCTTTTTGAGATGTGACCAGTATATGAAAATTTTCACAGGGTGCCAAGCTGGGTGTGAAGTATAATCATCATTCCCTTTCAGCTGTTAGTGTTCTCCTTCACTCTGAGCAAGTGTTAAAAGTTACATCATTTGTAGGATCAGATCTCAGCAGCCAATGCGTTTGTTGTAAAGATTTTTTTAAAAGACAGCAAGTGGGTGAATTGAAGGATTCAGAGTAACTGAGAACACCCATTGGAAATCACTGTGCTATCTCAAAGTCCATTGTTTCATCAAGAAACTAATTCTTAAAACCAGTAAATAAATTACTTTGTAGCATCACAAGGTGTGGTACATATATCATTAATCTGCTTCAGTGATAAAAAATTATCAGAATTCAGGGTATAGGGAAGAACTTCTGGTCCATTCTGATTTAAGCAAATGATTCTGAGTTTATGTTCTAGAAAAGAGCATATGCAACTTCCTTTATTTGTTCATTCTTCAAGTGCAGCTTACGAAAAGTTTAGGTTTAAGTTATATTCTGTGCTTTTGAAGTTCAAGTTAATCTCCTTCCTCAGTTTTGGGAAAAAGTTTTATGTAGTCTTGAAATCCTCTTGTTCATTTGGTTTGTTTACAACATTACTGTAGCATTTTAGCTAGCTATAAATTCAAAATTATTCATGCTATTAAATTATACACTCTGGTTGTACTGGAATTACTGAAATGAGGTTCTAGTGTAACTGCCAGCATAGCAATGACGACAGTGAAAAAAGAACACTTTACAAGGATGAACAAACAATGTGCAGATTGAGTTTTGAAATTTTGAATTGTTTTTATGCAGCAGCTTAGTACAAATTACATCCTTATATTTCAATTAGAGGCTGAAACTACTGCCTGATAGATAAGGGGTTTTAAAGTTTTCCTTCTCCTTTCTGATTGTGACCAGCAATGACACTTACTTTTTTTTTATTATGTGTTAAAAAACCAACTTGGTGAGCAATATTCTGAGTGGTAACTTGAAAAGAGTTCCATTAATCTTTAAATGAGTGCTAATAACACTTCTAAATAGTGGAAAATGCAGACTATTTCAAACCTGTTTTGGTTAATAGTTTTAAAGTCAAACAGAGCAAAATTGCTTTGCTAGAGTGTTGATGTTTACTCTGCAGAAATTAATAGGCTTAAAATAAATTAATCTGGCTGCAGTCTAGGTCTCTAAAGACATAGTTCTCTAAACATATTTTAACCTTTGACAGACTTAAGGGTTTGAGCGTGGCAGTGTGTTATGCACTTATATAACTTGAAGGAAGACTGACTTGAGTAAGAGTGCTTGGATGAACAAAGCTGGTTAAACTCAGAAACATGTGCTATTGTATTTCTTCCAATATTTCAGCTTTTAGACCATTGTTGTGATGTCTGTTGGCCTCATCTTTTCTCTCCTTTTGGTAAAATTACTGCATTTTGAGCAAATGGGCTGAATCAGAAGTTGAACAGAGCAAGTGGACATCAGCAGCACGGATCTTTTCCAAAGACTATGAGTAGGAAAAAATTTAAATTGGGATAAGAGAAATTAATTTAATATAATTAACCATGTTAATGGCTTGGCTGGAACCCTAATATGGCCACTGGTAAAATTTGTTAATGTTCAGTATCTCGAGAGTGCATCTGACACAGCTTTTTTATAATGTGAATTTAGAAAGTTTTGTACCAGGATCATTTCTTCTGTTATATTTCTCTAATTTTCAGCTTGAAGCTTTACTTTGCACTGACAACTCTGACCTGAAAGCATTTAAGTTTGTGTCTTAAATATTGACAAATTTTGAAGCAAGCGAACACCGTATTCAAAGCAAATTCAGGTACTACCTGTTGACCTGGAATTTAGAGCTTTTAGGAGTGACTTCTTGAAAAAGGACTTCAGTAGTTTCCATTTTGAAGGATTTTCTTTCAAATGACTATTTTATCTGAAAATGCCTTTTATAAACTTGTCTAACATGTGGCAAACTTAGTGATGTGTTTAATTAATTTATATTTTATTCAACATTCTTTTTAAATTTTGGTTATTATGTATGCTCAAGTTCTTTATCTGTTCATGTAAGGTATTTTATAAAATTAATGTTAAGAGAATGTTGGGTTGGTCCGTGATTTTTCAAGACTCTGTCTCTCTCTTATTGAATATTTCCACTTTTCATACAACACTTTAGAAACACATCCTGTCCTGTGTAGGGGCCATCAAAACCATTGTTTTGTAAGTCAGAAAAATGAGGCCTTGTTCTAAAATAAGTGAATCACTGCACTGAGACATTTGCTTTATATCCCCATACGTTACCTCATTTCTAAATTTCAGTAGTAAAAATTTATAAATTGGCAGTAACTCTTGAATGTTCATGTAATAGTTGTATGTCAGAAAGACGCTGATCATTAAATATTTAGAATCCAAAGTGGTGAACATACAGTATGACTGTACATTAATTTATAGGATTTTTTCCTCAAAAAAATTACAATAAACTCGCACTGATATTTTTTTTTAATATCCTGTGCTTTTTCATTCTCAAACATTGTACTCTTAATGTAAAACATATTTTAGGCGTGTAAACCGTTTTTTTCCCCTGTTACTGCATTCCAGCATTCTGGAAAAATCTAACCACTGTACTGTGCATGACAATACAACTATTACTATTTAAACCACAACACGGTTCCCTGCAGGTTAGATTAGACTTTCAGTGCAGAGATTTTCATGGTACTTTCTTCAGTGTGTTAAACCCTTGCCCATTATGTAGGTCACTAGTCATATTACTAATTTGAGAAGTTATCTGTTTGTTATATTTTCTGTAGTACTCTAGGTGCCTATGTCTTTCATTTCTATTCTTCTGATGTGAAAGTCAGCTGTCACCTTGTGTTATAATCAGATTTTAGGCAGCTGGGTGTTCTAGTACTGTTCTGGGAGTTTTTGTTTGAGAGACCCAGTCGTTAATGGTGTACAGGATACTTTCCTCAATTTATCAGTTTCAGTGGGTCTCCATCAGGAAAATCATAAATTTAGATTTTAAAATAATGTGTCACTGTGACATCTAAACATTCCATTTGTCCTTAGATGCTTTCATGTCTAGCAGTGGAAATTCTTACTCAAAATAAATCCTAATTCCCAAATCTTGGATCACAAAATAAATCTTAAATATGTGAAACTTGATTGCATAATCATCCTGAACATTTTAAGGAATTTAAAAACCTCAGAATAATATGAACTGTTACAGGATTCTTGCTTCCTAGACCTGCCAGAAGCAAAAGCACAAACTCACTGAATAATGATCTTCTGACTGTGAACCTGTTTGCATCTGTGTTGATCTGTGAAGGAATCAGCCAGTCCAACTAAAACAGTACTTGTTGAAAAAGAGCTTTTTTTTTTCCCCCCTCAATAACTGCCCTGGTAGCCAGCAGAGTGGGAGAGGAGCAGAGAACTAGATAGAAGAAGATAATCCTATCATAACAACCCAAGCCCTTCTCTCCTGTTGGCATGCAAGATTTAGCTGTTGTGAACTGCCTTTATTACCTAATGCAAATAAAGGAGTATTTGTTAAGATTCTTCCAGTCTTCAATTACTGTGTCCGTCTCCAAGGACACACTAATTTAAAAGACACAGTGTTTTGGTACAGATAGCAGGGTCTTAGTAGCAAGTTAGAGGGAAGTTTGAAGTAAGCATTCCTCTCAGAAAGTGTTCTGATGCTAGCAAAGCAACCAAAAGCTTTATAGGGATTTCAGTAGAAACATCTGTTTTCAAGTTCATCATCTTGGTTCTTGAAGGATGTGGATATGCACGTTTATGTCCATGCGTGTCTGGTGAAGCATGGACATTTATGTACGTGCTGGTCTGGTAAAGCATGGAGAAGGGATGATGCCAGCCTGTGGAGATCGGACCTAGGCTCTGTGGTACTTACATTTGCAAAATACCCGCTCCTTTTGGGTAGCTGAACCTGCTAAAAATGAATCCTTCAATAATCAAGCTACTACATTCATTTGTGTTTCAAAAGGCAAGTTTTTCTCCATAGGGAGCTGGGGAGGGGCATACATTTACTCCAAAATAAATAGCTTTCTTCTGTGCATCTGTAGTGATTAGGACACTGAAAATAATAAATGCTCCCTAGTTTTCATTAGACCACAATGCAATAAGTGCCGTACAGAGAACTCTTTTTTTCATTTGCTAATTGGGTGTCACTGAATTTCTCATTCTTTACAAACATAAGTTACATAAGTTACATCATCAGCCATTCAGAAATGGCTCAAGGTAGTGACTGGTGTAGTTTTCTGAAGCTATTACCTTGCCTGAACATGTGACTTTCAAGTGTTTCTTCTTGTTTACGTCTTCATTACCAATTCAGTGTGGTCCGTATAAAATTACTGAACAATTATTTAAAAGCTTTTATTTTTTCTTTATGGATGTTATCAGTAGTAGCTTTATTATCTAGGCTCATACACTAAAATTCAAATTATCCTGCTCTCATACATCGTAGCTTGGGCCAAGTTCAGCCTGACCTTTGTCCCACAAAAGATCACTTTGCATCCTCATCTGCTCCCTCCCAAATCTCTTCTGTGACATCAACCACCACCGCATCCTTCGTCTCCGTAAGGGCAGACACTTGACAGTTTCCCATCTCAGCTTGCAACCACATCTGTATTTTGTTCTGTGATCCCTCATAAAGTGTTCTGCTGGCCTTGTCTGTGTCAACCATTAGACAGATTCTCTGTGCCGTATCCAAACGGCCCCTGTGAGCACAGTCATCCAAACCGGATTCAGAATTCTGTGAGAAAGCCTTTTTTCCGTGTTGATGTCACTGGCATTTTTTCCTGTTCCCTTCTTGACCTGGAAATGCACTCTTGTGTTTCATTATTTGCTTGTCAGGGGCAGAGATGAAATCTACTTCTTATCTCAGCAGATCCCTCTTCTGCTTCTGAGATGTGAAGAGAATCAATGACCTCTCCTAGTAACAGTCCTTGTGTCTGAGATGACTTTTGTCTCAATATGAGAGTTAAGGAGTTTGTCCAACAAATTTTGTTTGTAGCTTGGAAAGTCACAAAATATATTTAACTACTTCTAGCACTAAGTGAGGTGCAGGTGGAAGGGATAAATTTTATAAGATGTGTCAATGAATTTGGGAACTCACAGGTGTGCTGATTATCATGAGGGGGATGAAAGATTGACTCTGCACCTTTGTCAAAGAAGTAAGTACCAGGTAACTTGAAAATCCTCACACAGAGAAGATAAAAGCACTCTATCTGAATGACATTTTAGAAAAGTGTTTCAGAGCAGGGGTGAAAGAGGGAATTTGAGTTGTGCACTCAAATGGGCAACTTTGAATGTACAAGGTTGCATTGAAGTGGGGGAAATCTTACCTTGTTTGGGGCAGAGCATAGTTACGTGGAAAGGGCTTTCTTGCATGTGTCATTCCAGAATGATTTGTACCATAGTTAATAACCTTATTTTAGTGTTTACCCTCATACCACTATTCTTCATCCCCCATCCCTTGTTGTGGTATCCGGCTCAGCTCTTTAATTCTGTGTGGCAAGCTGCTCAGTCCTCATAGGAATTTTTTTTTTACCTGTGATTTAACATGTGGTTTCCAGGCCCCACAAGGCTTTTCTATATGTTTTGAGGTTTAGTTTTAGCAGGAAGTATATTAGAAATAAACAAAGCTGCCTTGGAGTTAAACAGACTTGTCTTCAGGCATTGGCATCCTTTCCTTCGATGTGTTGGTGTTGCTGAATAAACAGTCTCCAAGATTATTAGGAGAGGCAGAGCCTTAATTGTATCTGTGCTTGTTTTTAGGATGTTGAGATACTGGCTGACTGGAACATCACTGCAGGCTGTGAACCTGCCATCAAACTGGAACTTGGTTCCCTTTTTTAATCACATTCCGTAACAATTTCTAAGAACCTGAGACCAAATTAAAGTTGACTGTGGCTTTGTTCAAAGATGATGTGGGTATGCTTTTCACTTTTTGTGGCTGTGTAACTTGCTGTGTTCATGTGTGGTGCCATGAGCATAATGCTGTAAAACTCAACCTATCCAGAAACTCATGTCATTTCCATGCTTATTTAGTGGTTAATATACTTTGCCTTGTGAAGTACCTGAGGTTCCTCTGATGGGGTGCACAGGACAAAGGTTAATTTCTTGCTAGTGATGAGTACAGCAGTGTGGAATAACAGCTCATACAGAGACTCCTGTTGATGTACAGACTCTCTTAGCAATGTGGATTGATTTTTCTTGGTTGGGTGAGCTGAAATTTATTTTTCAATGATCTGCCCTTATGGGACCTTGTATTATTTATACTGTATCATCATTGTATTTGAGCTGTCTCCATTACAGCAGTATCCATGCCCCTTGAGGCTGCCTGGTCTTCTCCCTTTCAAGAGTAGCAAAGTCTTTCAAAAGATGTGTATGAGATGTATGGAGTGGGTCTGGTTACTGATTTATTAGTAGCATGTTTGTGGGATAAAAAGAATTTCTGGAGAAGCATTGATTTTATTTATTTATTAAGAGAGTAGGTTTTATGGTGGAGAAGTTTTTATTCTGAGTTTTTGGAAGCTATTGCTTTTTAAAAAAGGAAGATGCTGTTAATCTTTTTGTTGGTTTTTCAAGTTATGTATTGAACTGTGGTTTTGAGGAAGTTCCATATTCTCCAACTTTTTTATTTTTTTTCTTCTTGGTTAATAAACAACCAGGAAAACTTCTGCTCTCTCTGTACTTTCTAAAATGATGACAACCTCCTGATGCTTGTTCAGCAGCTACACTGTCCAAACAAGATCCTGTTGTCTCTCTGTTGTTGGCACATCAGTGTTAAGAGGGTAAAAAGGTTTCTCAGAGGAAACGGGAAGGAGGGATGTGACAAAGGTACCTGCAAAGGAAGAGAAGGAAAACAGATGAAGAAAATATTCTTAAGGAAAAAGAAAAGGAAGAAAGAAAAGGGTTCATTTGATGAACATTCTTTCACCAAAATTTGTTCTCATTTAATTCTTGCAGAATTTAATTAATTTAATTCTTGCAGAATTAAATGAGAGGTGTAAATAACATCATTAGCTAAAATACAAGTGGTGGTAGATAATATAGCTTAATAATTTCATTTAATGCTGTTTTAATTAAACAGCAAGTCTCAGAAAGAATGAGTCATTTATTATATATATTATAATTAAAGTAAGTTTAGTTGGCATCTAAGTTTAGAAAATATTCATAAAATTCTGTGGTTTGAAATTGGTAGTGAGAAAGATCACCAAATCTTGCAAATGAATGACTAAGCAAAACTGGCAGTTTTGTTTCAGAGCCAAATTTGGAGAACCTGTTAAACCTAGAAGATGTTGAGACCTTAAGGGTTACTTTGAAATGGAAGTGTGTGGGGTTTTTTCCTCAGCATTGAAATCTGGGTTTCACTTTTCAGTGCAGTGGTGGAAATAATTTTCCCACTACAGAGCAGTCCTGCTGTGATTATGCTTTATGCTCATCATTGGCAGTAAATCACACGGCCATCAGGCATGCTGAAAATTGTTATTGCACAAAATATAATGAAATTATTTGAGGGGCAGTTGGGATGCCTCAATTTAAAAAGTGACCTCCTGATCTTCCAGCATATTTTAAGATTTCTCAGTTGGTGCACATAAAATCCATAGCTGGTTTTCATTTCACAATTTAAAGGCATTTATCTCGAGAAACTCTGTAATAGGCCCTAGGCAGGTGTTTCAGTGGGTAGAAGGCAGAATGGGGGAGAGACAGTGGAGGGAGGTGCCCTTTTTCTAGTTCTATGTCTCTCCATAATTAATCTCTCTAAACTGTAGAGGTTTAGAGAGATCTCTTTGTACTGTAGAGGTTTTACTTTCTGTGGTACTAATAAGACTTCTATGAGTTTTGTCACTCAAGAAATACAATGTATGTGTCTTTCACTCAGTTTTAAATACAGAAACACATCTAGAGACTGAAGGAGTTTGTGAGCCAGGCCAGTGGGGCAGTTTAGGAGCGTACAAAGGAGAGCACTCCTTCTGCATTTCTGTAAGAAACTCAGGAACAAATTGGACAATACTTCATTTGCATATCCACTGAATAACATGTAGAGAGAGGAAGACTCCCGGAAAACCAGCCTATAATAAGCTTGGAAATGCTTGCCTGATCTCTGGGCTTCATGTCAGCTACTTTGAAGCTGCAATGGCAGTGGGCTTTCTTGGATTAGAGAATAAGAAGGGGAAAGTCCTTAAGAGTTTGGCACTTTTTTACATTCTACATTTACATCAATGAATTGGGCCTTATTCAAACCAAGGGATCAGTTTTACAAAGCCATATCCTGACAAGAGGAAATGTTGCTAGGACTTGCATTTGAATTTAGAGAGAAATTGGACTTTAAGACTGAAACTGAAAATACCACATAAAGACAGGATATTTGTTGTCCAGGTTTGGGGGGGGGGGGGTTTGACAATTATTTTCAAATATTTAAAAATTAAGTTCTGTGTATTTTTAACTCTGCTGAATGAAATCCATGGTTTCTGACATATTCGACTTTTCCCTTCCCCACTGGGAATGGAGGACCTCGTTTGTTTATGAAAGCTCTATCAGATTAGTTTGGCAGGGGGCAGGTTCCACAAGATTGGTTTTAAAAATGCTTTGAAAGCTACTTTAGGAATGGTGATACCAGAACTCACATATACAGAGAGTAGCATCCTTTGGGTGTAAAGTAGTATCCCTGTGGCAAGCAGTAATAAATATATGAAGATGGTTTATGTCTCTGAGAAACAATCTCCATAATTTTGATGATGTTTTGTTTATGCTGTAAGAGCATATTGTTTCTCAAGAAGCACAGTTGTAGCGTAATTGTATGATAATTGGAATTTAAATACACATCATAAGTGTAGCTCATTTATTTGCACTCTTGAAGGGGAAGGTTGGCACGATGCTGGAGATGGCAGACTGGAAGCTGTTCCTTCTTTCTAGAGGATAAGACATTTCCTCTTTCTACAAATGTACTGTGAGCAATGGGAGATAGGCCAGACTGTAAGTGCTGGAACAAAGCATTACAGGGGCAGTTTTGTTGTTTCTCCAGGCTTTATCATTTGGTGAGTTTTGGTCCTTTTGCAAAGACAAGAATTTGATTAGTTCAGTTTAAAGGGAGAGTCAAACCATCACAGGTTCAGCAGGAGATGTCATGAAAAGTTTGAAGAGTAGGTGAAAATAATGGCATTTGCCTCCCTGTGCTGGGAAAATAAAATTCACGTGGGCCAAGAGTCAGGGCTTCTCATCATGTAGGTGTCTACATTTTGTTTCCTTTCTTCTTTAACTATTGTCTTTCTTTAATAGGTTCTCTTTCTGTTTATCCAGATTTTCTGTATGTGATGCAAGGAATGCTGTGTTAACTCACAAGGACAAACTTTTTAGCAGGGTCTGTTGCGGTAGGACAAGGTAACAGTTTTAAACTGAAGGAGTATCAGTTTAGATATAAGGAAAAGGTTTTTTGCACTGAGTGTGGTGGAGTACTGGAACAGGTTGTTGTGAGAGGTGGTGGATGCCTGATCCCTGGAAACATTCAGGGCCACGTTGGACTGGGCTCTGAGCAACCTGGTCTAATGGAAGGTGTCCCTGCAAGAGAGGGTGGGCTAGATGGTCTTTAAATGCCCCTTTCAACTCAAAACTATTCTATGATTCTGTGATTAAGGTCATATAA
The DNA here is from genome assembly GCF_022539395.1 of Myiozetetes cayanensis. NCBI lineage: Eukaryota > Metazoa > Chordata > Aves > Passeriformes > Tyrannidae > Myiozetetes > Myiozetetes cayanensis. The sequence continues at coordinate 18,072,403 of NW_026087742.1, forward strand.
GGGACCTTAATCATGTATTTCACATAAAAGGTATTTATGAAAAACAATTAGATTTAGTTTGCAAACACCTGAAATACAGTATGGGGATACTTCATAAACCTTATTAGGGACCTCCATTGTCTCTTCCAGTCCCATTCTCAGTAAAAACAGATGCACATTTTTGAATTATACTCTTGCAGCTCTCTTCTCATAGTGTTTGGCTAGCTGTCTCCTCTCAACTTCTTTCAGGCTCAGGCTTCATATTTTTCTCTTAGTTCATCTTCTACAGTCTCTAAGCTTCCCTCATCCTTTCTGTTTGTTCATTATGGAACTATTCTGCTGTTATTAAGACTTTCCTCAGTAAATTTTGAAATTGTGTCTTCCCACCCTTACTGGCCATTGCAGCCTAAGTACCTTAGCTGTGGAGAGCTTGTGCCCCTCTCTTCAAGATCCTCACGTCACACTGTGATCTTCCTATTCCTTTGCAATTTTCACTGCCTAGGGACCTTCAAGCCCGAGCCCTGTGAGGAGAGGCTGAGGGAGCTGGGGTTGTTTAGTCTGGAGAAGAGGAGGCTCAGGGGAGACCTCATCACTCTCCACAACTACCTGAGAGGAGGTTGTAGCCAGGTGGGGGTCGGTCTCTTCTCCCAGGCAATCAGCAGCAGGACAAGAGGGCATGGGCTTAAGCTCTGCCAGGGGAGGTTTAGGTTGAATATTAGGAAGAAATTTTTTACAGAGTGATCAGACATTGAAATGGGCTGCCCAGGGAGGGGGTGGATTCGCTCTCCCTGGAGGTTTTTAAGATGAGACTGGATGTGGCACTGAGTGCCATGGTCTGGTAACCATGGCTGTGTTGGATCAGGGGTTGGACTTGATGATCTCTGAGGTCTTTTCCAACCTGGTTGATTCTATGATTCTGTTCTATGATTCAGCAACAAGAATAACACTTTTCTTCTTTCTTGCCCCTCATGTCTTCCACAGTGTTGTCTCATTAGCAGCTGTTCCTTGGCTGTTTGTGCCAACCTGAAGTACCTGGTGCACTTTCTGGCCAGCTCTGTAAGTTGTAGTAAGTGTGATAGCCAGGAAAGCTATGGTGCACAGCTGTTTTCCTAAGGTGAGTCAGAGGATGCAAATGATAGAAACTTGTCTACTTTTCTCCACAATGACTATTAACAACATGTAGTTTCACTTTGAACAGGAGCCCACTGAACTAGGCATATGAAAACCAACTCAAATATGTAAGAGCTTGCAGATTGCAATAGCACAGAGAAATGATGTTAAAGAGAAGGGACTAATTTTATAGACCAGGAAAAAAATTGAGGGTTTTTTCTGCTTTTTTTTTTTCCTTCAATCTTTTCTCCACTTTTTAGCAAATCTGAAGTTTTGTATTGAAATGTGGTATGTTTGTGTGCTGTGAAATGATCCAGTTTCTGCCTTGTAAAAACTTGCTTATTATTCGACAGGAGAGGATTCAAGCTGCTCAGTGTTGTTTGAAGAGATTGTTTAATGGTATGCCACCTCTTTCGTGTGCTATCTGCATTATTTACTTCTTTTAATGTGCATCGTTTGGCTGTAGGGGGTTGGTATCTTTGACTTTGCCCTGGAAACGAAAAATTTACTGTAAATGTGCTTTGATGGAAGCTCAGCTCTGCAGCTTCTGTGGTTTCTCTGTTCAGAAAGCGCTGTGTGCATCCTGGGTACTGTCAGTCATGACAAGGCACTCTTCATATTACCTGCACACTCATTTGCTGGCATCTTGTTCAAGAGTGTGTGGGTCAAGCAAGAACTTGGATACTTTAGTTCTCCTTTTATCTTACTTACCTGTGCCAATGACATGCTTAAGGAAGACTGGAAGTCACATCACCACCCATTTATGGCCATGAGATCAAAACCAAATAGGAGGCCAGTGATCAAATAAAACAAGGTTGAAGATGGAAAGGAGGTAGAATTGCAGCAGCAGTGAAGATAGAGGATAAAATTATGGTAAATGTATAAAGCCAGTGGGAGAAATTTATAACCACTGAGAGGCTTTGAAGGGAATTTAATGATAGGAAAAAAGACTTTTGCAGGAAGACTGATTTTTTTAATTTTTTTCTGTCAGGAGGAAAACTGGCTGCAGGGAGGCTTTCCAGGAGGGAGATCAGACTAAAGATAAACAAGTAGGAGGCAGAGCAAGGGGAAGAGTAGAAAGAGCCTTACTGCTTGTGGTTGGGTTTGTTAGTAAAAGCAGAAACAACAAGCAGAGTGCAGGAACTGCTTAATGGGTGGATGCACAGCTCTTCTGAAGATGGCTTTAGTGATGAAGTATGGACTGTCTAGTGCACTTAACCTATCCAAAGGCATGCTGTTTCCAAACTTTTCCTGCATGCCTTAGTTGCTGACTCAGTGCTGATGCAGTATCTATAATGCTTGCCAGCAAACGTGGGCTCTCGCTTCACCACTGGTTTCATTCCATTCTTTCAGCTTTCTCTCTGTGAAGACTTTCCAATCAGAGTTCAGAATTAGTTCAGTATATGGATAGTGATTTCTCCCCTTCAATTCAGAGTTGTTTGACCAGTGTCTTACTTGAAGCCTGTGTCCTATAAAACAAGGGGCTTAACTCTGTCCTCTGGTGAAGGACCTTCCTGATAAGCTGAGTTGAACTGATGTGCACAGGCCAGGCTCTGTGCCTGTTCACAGCCTTGCCCAGGGCTTTTCTGAAAAACCCACTCCCCTGCATGTTCAGTCCACTGCTCTGTGCCTGTGCACAGGAGGACATCAAGGACAGCCGCATCCTCCTGATGTGAGGAGGGTTTACTGCAGGTATATAGTAAACCCTGAGACAAAATTGGTACTGAAAAACAAGGCTGACTCTGTGTACAATCTTTAAATGTGTAGCAAACACCAAAAAAAAGTGGACTTTCTGTAGGATTGCTGGCATGCACAAGGCATTTACTCCATGCCTATGCCAGGGCCAGCAGCAGAGGGGAGAGGAGCTGTCAGGGCTTTGAGAGAGAGCACAGCCACAGCAAAAGAGGCAACTTTGCAGCAGTGCTGCAAGGTGAATATTACCTGTCTCAGCTGCATGTAGGCTTGGGGCTCACAGTCACATCACCTGTGTTCTAGTGCTGTTCAATAGCAAAAGGACTCAGGCTGAGTGGAAACGATGCTCTGCAAGGTTTTAGTCTGAGACACTGCAGGCTTGGCTTTCAGAGATGCCAGCCACTCCTGTCTCTTTTCCTGAGCCTGAGTTGCAGTGTTGCATGCTCATTCATAATAGGATGTCAAATTATAGGAGAAGCTGCATTTGTCATAAATGGCAGCCCTGTGTTTCAGCAGATATTTTGTGAGTCTAGTGAGCCTAAATCAAGGCAGTGTGGATTAAACTGTCCCTCTGATTTTCTAGGTCACTATTGGAGGGTGTTTGTCAATTTAAAGCTCTTTTACACCCTGCAAAATATTGTCTTTTAATAAAACTCCTTTGAAATCCTTATCCGTTATCTTGGCATTTTGCAGAAGGTACGATTATGTCCCAAAGTTTGGTTGAACAAGCCCTGTTAGATGGATGACAACTTCCAACCCTCTTCAGTAAATAATGGTTCAATTTCTCTGAGGTGTGTTTTTTTTTCTGTTCCTCTTTCTATTTGATATCTCAGGCAGAGAACAGTGTCTGTTCCTACCAATCTGAATTTAAATGAAGCAGACAGCTAACTTTGATTTGCTTCTGTTCCTTCCCATCTGACAAACTGGCTTGCATTAATCATATTAATAAAAATGGCATTAAAATTACCAAGTTTTTTAAAGGCACGTGACCCACCAAGTTACAAGTCATCCTGTATGCATATTAATTACAAGATGACTAAGATTTCAGTAAAAGCTCAAAGGAGTGACATCTTTCCCTGTATGTTGGTTTTAATTTGGAAAGCTCCCTTGTAATGCAAGATATATCCTGTCCTAATGCGGATCTCTAATCACAGTAGGCTTTAATTTTGATAGATGACCCCCAAATGCTTTAAATGCACTGAGATTTGCAGTAATTAGAATTAATTTTTTAATACTTTGTTTCCTGAACTATCCATGGTGACATCCATCTATCATCAGATGGATTTGTTTACTCATTCTCCTTCCAAAAAAAAAAAAAAAAGAGAAAGAAAAATCAAGTTATTTGTATTGACAGCTTATCTTTGCTTTTATGTAATGGAGGAAGCAAGCATGTTATAATTTATCTCACTCTAGTCACTGCTCCCTTTTTTGAGGGATTGTGTTCTAAAGAAGTGCACATTTTTCAGAAATGTTCAAAGCTCTTCCCCTCCTTCCCCTGCCTGCAAGTAGTAGCATTGCCCCAACAGGAGAGCCAAAAAGTCACTTTAGGCATTCTGAGTGCTTACCAATGGAAATTAAAGTACCAGGCAGAGTTCACTAAGCATTTTTTTCCTCTGCTCCATGTTTCACCTTACAATGTTTGTAATGTAATGTTTAATGCTTGTATACACACATCTAGTGTATATTTACAGTGCAGAATATTTATTAACAGTGGTTGTACAAAACAAGAAAAAGTGTTGAGGATGTTATTTCCCCCAAACCTGTCTTCTTCTGTCCTCCTTGTGTCATGATTCCTTGTCTAACTTTTGCAGTAGTGTTTCACTCTGTTGCTGATGGTTGCTACTGTTTGTTCAGCCATCAGAGAGTGGGACTGATGTGAGAGATGCTCAATGTAGCCCAGAGTGCCCTTGCCTTTCCAAAAGCAAGACATCTGCTGGGCTTTTGCTCATTTATGGCTGGTTTTATCCTTTATTTCAGCAGTGACAAACCCCCACCCCAGCAAACAGGATGGCAGGTCTGTACCACCACTTGCCAGTGTCTGGATTTAGGCAGTGAGCCCAGGAGGGTCCTGACTTGAATAACTAGGGGAAAAAAAATGTTTCCTTCCTGGGCTAGTTAATAATCAGATCATATTAACAAGTAAAATTTGATTAGGTTTCTGATTAGGAAAGAGTAAGCCAGGAGTTTGAAGCTTGTTGTGTCAACAGAACAGATTAGCTTCAGTCTGATGTTCTGCTTTCAATAAGAAACTGTTAATAAAATTATAGTGTCTGACTTCCTCATGAGGTTCTGAACATGATAAAGGACTTTGAGCAGTAGCTAAATATCATAGCACTGGGACTTAGTAAACAGCCAGGCAGAAGACTATCAAATCATTTAATTGCAATAAAAAATAATAGTAGGGCAGAAGGGAAATATTTGTCTTTAATGAATGAGGTAAAACTTGCATGGCTGGAAAATTCTGGTAGGTTGCTGTCAATTGCCTGAGGTGACCACTCAGGAGGGCAGATGTCTCCCAGAGCTGGAGGACTCTGAGCTCACTGCTGCACAGGGCTTTATATGCAGAATAGCCCAGTTCAATGCTGAAAAAGTTCTGAACAATTCTGACAGCTGAATCTTTTTACTGGAAAGTATTAAAGGAAGCAACGTCACCAGCACCTTGTGAGGAGGCTCACTGCTCGCAAGAAGCAACTGCCAACATAGTGTGTGTGACTTAGAATGGCATTTGGGTTTTTACTGAGAACAGATTTTAGAAGAAACAGAGAAAATAATTCCTGTAATTTTTTTATTGGGCCCAGGTACTTTCAGCCAGCTCTGAGAAATGTCTCCACACAGGAGAGGTCTCCACACACTAAACCGTTGGCATTTTGCCGTACAAACCAGCATCACAGAAATTCAGGGTACAGACTGTTAAAACCATATTGCAAAGGCCTAACATTTAGAAACATAAATAATGCTTAGCCTACTTTTCTCATCAGAATAGGATCCAGTGACACTGTGATTAATCACAGGCTGCTCAGCATCAGTAGGGGGAAATGAAACCTATTAACGCTGCCGTGTTCTCCAGGTGCTGAGGCTGTATGGGAGGAAATGATCTCTGATGTGAGGGAAGACGGACTGCTAATTCAAAAAAAAAAAAGAATTCCACCTGCTGTCAAGAATGATTAGGGATCAGAAGGGTACATTTGTGGTGATTGCCTGATCTTTGTGGCTAATGAAGTTAACTGTCTACAGTCAGACCTCCATTAAAATTAACTGTGGTATTTTATGTTGTACCTAAAATGTTCCCCTGCGCCAGATATGTTCAAGCGGGACAATTTCTCCCTCAGAGCATGCTCTCTCACTCTACCTCTGGCTCTGGAACTGTGAGAGGGTGAACGCTGCTCTCAGCTCAAAGCAGCAAGCTCTGATTCTGCTTGTTTCTTCAGGCTCTGCTGACTTTTTTTTGGATGGTCTCTCTGAGCAGTGCTTTGCTCTGTTGTGTACCACCATTAACAATGGTCTTCAACTTCAAGGGAGATGGGAACAAAACAATATTTCTTCTATCTCTTTGACTTTCAGCCTTGTGGATTTAAATCTCCTCATTTTCTGTGCAACGTAACAACCAGGCTACCTCTATTTACTACACAATTCATTTGGTCACGACTCTACGAATTTTATCCTCCCTCAGATCACTTTGAGTTAACCTATGGGAGGGAGTAAGATGTCCTGCAGGAATACCAGGCCTTGGATTCTCAGTTTTTTTGCAGGAAAGGTGTAGTTTATCTGAAGGACACACCAAGGGCAGTGCATTGTAATCCATCAGCAAAGAGTGAGCAGGACGGTGTGTGCAGAACAGAAACAGACTGACTAACAAGTTGCTGTCATGTGCACACCCTTCATGCAGAAGATGGGAAAGTGCTTTGTACTTAACTAGAAAGGGGTAGTGGTATCAAGGCTCAAGTATGGAATGATTTTTCTTAGATGGTATGTAAGCTAAAGACAACCAGACAGCTGTAGGGGAGTTTGTCTTGCAAGGCTCCCCTCAGAGAAATGTATCAGAAACACCAGGTAAAGCTGAGATTGCTTCATTACTGTTATTGAAACCACTGAATTTGGGTACAGATGTAGCAAAACTGGAACTAGTGGGGAAGTAGTAATTAGACATTGGCTTGGGAAGAGACTGGCTGAAGGAAAGGAGGTACAAGGGGGAAAAAGGGGTTCAGAAGTGGAGAAATGGAAAGTAAGATAAAGATCAGGTAAAAAAACAAAGGAGGGCAGATTTTCCAGCTGTAAGAGTCACCTTTGCAGATGTTAGTGTAGCTATTCTACTGACCTAAAGCCACCAGGATGCCAGAGGGTACCACTGCGGCACCTCACTCACCCACCGGTCGGGTCTGCTTTGAAAAGGATTGGTGTAGGAGGGAAGAGGCAAGAGGGATCACTTGCACCTTAAGGTTAAATGGTGTGGGGAGAGAAGGATGATGGATTTGTACTTCAGTAGCAGTTGTGTGTAGTTAATAGGATTTAGCAGTGATAAACTACAGCTTTGTAGCTGTGTGCAATAGCAAGCCAAATAATGTGAATTGATAACAGTAGTCTGTTTATTAGTTAATTAGGCTACTTGATTTGTTATTAGTAATATGTTGATCAATCAATAAGCATTATAGTCCCTATCAGTTATATAGCTTATATAGCAGTCTGATTCCTCCTTCACTTAGGCTGTCTTCTATAGTAGTCTGCAATCTTTTTAATTCCTCCTTAAAGGTGATGCACTTAATTAAAAAAAGTTCTTTTATTCTCATTTGTAGCTCATTAGGTCCTCCATGGTCAAAATTGTCTTGGTCTCTCATATGTCCTGGTAAGTATTTTGATTCCAGTGAATTTCAGCTTATGGTTCCTTTTTTGGAGCAGGGATTTTTTTATATTTACTTGGAACTTTATAATCAGCTTCCAAAATCTGTCTGGATACTTTATAGCTGCCTTTGCAGATAATTTTTTTTTTTGTTCTGAGTAGCCTGTTACTTTTTCTTCCTGTGAAATACAGTTTCTTTTGAAGAAAATTCTCATTCCTGATTTAATTTCCTTTGACTATTTTCTAATGATTTTGGGTCAGCTTTAATGTTTTATGAGTCATTTCATTATTTGTTCCATCTCAGTTCCTCAGTGCCTGACAGTTTCTCTCTCACCACCTCCGTCCTGCTGTGCAAGGTTTTGCCTCAGCCAGAATTTAGCATTTTTCCCATGTGCATGAACATCAGTAATACATAATGGGTGTGCTATTTGTGATATCTTCACACTGAAATTCCCTTCAGGATGGTGGAAAGAGAGGCCGTTTTCTGCCTTAGAAATTCTCTCCCCTTTACTGTTTACCATAGCCACCATCACTGTTTCTTTGGTCAGGTCTCTGCCATGTGCCCAGCCAGCAATAAATAGCCATGACTTTTATTTCAAATGGATTTATTAGGGACAGTGAGTGATGCATTTTTATGCTGGATTACTTATTATACTCATGTCTTGTGTCAAGATCTAGTTGGATGAAAGGACTGAGTGCATTAAAATACCATTTGAGAAGGGTTTATTGGTTAATAATACCTTGAAATGCACTTGAATGCTTTTCCTCATGTAAATTTATGTAAATGTTTTTGGACTGAAAGCTGAAGTATTATAATAAAAGCAGCATTATGTATATTGAGGAAGCTGAGCTGTTTGGGTTTGGCTACCATATCTCTTAGAGTTGAAGAAGCTCATCCTGTTCAGCCTAAGTATTTCCACAGAACCCGAGAAAGTTTTTTTTTTAGCTCTCAGTTCATCTCTGAGCTCCGAGTTGAATTGTACCACTTGGAGAAACACAAATGTTTAAAAAGTTCTCTTGGTACCTGTTGTTACGTTGAGGCCAGATTAGGGCTTAAGCAAGTTCTGTTCCAGGTGCTACTGCTGGTTCAGCCATTAGACCTTCCTTAAAACTTTGGGAGCAAATGTAACCTGCTTAATGTCAACTCTCTGCAACTGGAATTAGATGGATTTGTTAATTTGTTGAATTCATCTCTGCCCAGTACTAGACTGTGCCCTCTCTGGAGCTATATAAAGAGATTTGGGGGGTTCCTCTGCTGGAGCTAAAGATAGCCACTAAGGATAGCAGCTTCATAAAGGATTGCTCTGACTGCCTTGTATCACCAGATCCAAGGTGATAGCTATTAGCACCTTTCAGCTAGTGTAAATGTAAAAAGCATATACCTAATGAGGAGAGAACAAATGTTTGAATAAGTGCTCCAGGGAGAGCAGTACAGAGAGCATTAAGACAAAGCTCTGCACCTGTTCAAGGACTGCATCCTTGGAGGGCACTGACCACAGCACCATTCCCACCTCAGATTCTTTTTTCACCTCTTTTTTTTTTAATTTTGAACATTAAAAAAAAATTTAGTTGTCATTGGAGATAACTGATAGTGAGTTAGGCTCCTATTTATTGTCATTTTCACTCTTCCCTTCTCTCCACACTCCCTTTTTGAAGGACCAAACAATTGATTTCTCAGGCAGAGGCACTGTGAGAGCAGCTGGCCCACAAATATGACTTTCTCAAGAGCTTCTGACCACTGACTACTTTTGTTGACAAACTTGTACTTCTTATCCCTGCCTCTAATATGTGTAAAAATTTCAGTTAAAAAACCTCTGCTTTTCCACTGTTGTTCCTCATGTGGTTTGGATTAGGAAAGTCTGGGACCCAGTGCTGTGCAGGAGACACAGCAAACCCAGACTGAAGTGCAAAAGGGTCACTTCAAGTACAGTGGGTGGGGGTTAGAAAGACATAGCACATAGAATTGAAACTACCTTATCATAGACACTGCACTTGATCTTAGCCAAAAGGCTGAGTACTCCACACACTGGTAACCTTGCTAACTCTATCAGAAACTCTGCCTGATCTGATTTCCTTATCATGTTTCTTTCTGTTTAGCAAGTGTAGTCACTTTGGCCAGTTGTGTTTGTTGTGTTTACTTTCTTAAATTCGTGGAAATGAGTGTGATCTTTCTTTATTTGGAGTAATAAAACCAGAGAGAGCTTTTATATCAACATCTTCGAAATTGAATTTGTGGAAATATTTTGTCTATATGAGGTTTTATTTGATTCTTTAACTCATTTCATTTCCTGAATTTAGATTCAATTATATGTTCTTCCTTTTAAATGTACTCTGCAGTCCATGCTAGAATAGCTCTTCTTGTGGCAGATGCAAATATTAATGAAATCTCTGATCTGGTGTGTAGACATTATTGAAGACTAACAACACAATCTGAATTTGTATTTGCTTTCTAGGCCTGGAGAAAACAAACTGACCTCAGTGATGCACCCATTCAGGTGATTACTTAACTGTTCTGGTGAAAATCTCAAGGAGCAGGGAGGAGAAAGGATTAGGATGATGTGAGTTTGAGCTGAGGGAAGCATTGTTCTGGATTTGTAATTGGTCTCTTTTAATATAAGATTTATCATGCAACTTGTTATATAAATTATTCTGTTATTATATTCTATATAATTCTATAATTGTTCTGTTGTTATTTTGTAGAATTTATCTGAGTGAGGTTGAATGTAGGTTTATATTGAAAGAAGGACAGCTTTTTCCAAGAAAAAGCATATGGGTGGAAATCACTATATTTTAATAGAATTTAATCTGTTACTTTTTAGAGTAATAGGATGTTACTTTCTTCTGTCTGCTCTCTCAAGTCCAGGGCTGGGTAGCACGCAATAAATCCTTGCATCACAACTGTGAAAAAACCCCCACATCCTTAATACCTGTGTTGACATTCCAGTACCTAAAAAAACCCAAAACAACAAACAAACCCAAACCAAGGCACATTGTTGTTATAACTATAGGTTATGGTATTACAGTTGGGCCTTTGCAGCATGGGTTAAATTTTTGTGCTATTTTCCCAAAGCAGGGAGACTTCAAGGAACTCCACAACGAGTATGAACATGTAGAAGCCCCAGCATGGGAAGTTTAGTCTGTTTCTACATTTTTTTTTCTTGTTTCACAGTCCATATTTATAGTTGTGTTAAATTGCTGGTGTTTATCTCAAGGTGCTTTGTAATTTCTGAACTGGATGTCTTACAAATAAACAACTGATGGCAAGGACAGCAGAGAATCAATCTATACAGAACAGGAGATGTGGAAATGAGCAGTAGAATAGGGAACAGAGGATGACAGAAGCCTTAGCTGTATCACCAGGTAGAGCATGAGAAGAGGCAAAACATCTGGGGGGAGAGTAGGTGAGTGATGAGAGAGGTACATTACTGTTTTCTCACTAAGGAACAAAATTTCCTAATAATTTGTCAGGCTCTACCTCTTCAAGATGAAATTCATTACTACATCAAAGTGAATACCTTGCTGCTAACAGAAAAAAATGTCCCTATTTAGAATGTAAATGAGAAAAATTGTATGAATTACATTTATAGATATTTAAAGAATTGTGAGTGGCTGGGTGGATGGAGTTAGTCTTATTTTAGAAATTGACTTTGACACAATTTGATAATAAGTAATAAGCTTCTGATTCCTTAATAATTTGAAATGTAGCAAATCATTATTGAATGTGTGTGCTGCATTACACATGAAGCATACACAGCCAAGAGGGGTGTGTGGTGGGTTGGTTGGTTGGTTTGTTTGCAGCCTGTCTACCTCCCTTCTCACCCTCCCTCTCTGGCAGAGCACCGTGAGAGAAGGCTGAAGTCAGCCTCGCTCAGCACTGAATTGTGCCAGCTTTTTCAGAAGAGCTTGGGAGCCCTTCAGGGGTTAGAAGCATATAACTCAAAGTTATGTTCTTCCTCTGTTCCCTCCACCTCCTTCTGCCTGGAGGAGAAACCTGCTGGAAACCCCTGTATTGGGCAATTCTTGGAAACAGACACCTGAATGCAGATGCATTCTTGTAAAAAGGAAGCCCAGAAAACGTTTGCACAGATGTGGTTGACACAGGAGGTCATGATCTCATTTCATATGTCACTGCTTAATCTTAGCCGAGATAATTACAGACATATGGCTGTCTAAATATGAAGTCAACAGGAAGGTATCCAGCTACATGTGGTACTACAAGTAAATCAGATTTAACTGCAACAGCCAGCAGCTGAAGCTATTAGGTGAACATCGGATGTTCCCTGACAAAATTTATCATAAAAACAAACAATAAATTTACATTTAGTCATTCTTTGTATGTCTTTGTGCGTAAAACTCACATTAGTATCTCATAATGTTCAAATAATAATCAATATCAAATTCAGAGTTATTTGTATATGTTTTTCAAAACATGACAGAATGAAAACTCTGTCCAGGGAAAGGTGTAACATACTGCCTAAACCATCTGTAGTGCTGGTTTGATGCTGGTAAGTCCTGGATAATACAGGGACAATCAGGTGTGGAGTGTTTATTGTCCTGGCCAGCAGCAGTCAGGTCAGCACTTTCCCCCTGTTTAGGCTCTGACCAGCTGCTGGTCCCAGCAGTGCAGTAGTTGTAGGTGCAGTAAAGCCCTCAGATAGAGGCTACTCTGTAGTACTCAGAACCAGTACAAAAAATCCCTGATGCTTTGCCTTATGTCGTGTTGACCCGAAGTACTTCCCCCTCCCTGCCCTTTCCAGAAGTCCTCACTTTCTGGCTGCACCACTACGTTTCTGTGTGTTTTAACAGTGGCTCATATCCCTCATATCCGCAGCTATAGTTTTGGTATTATTGCTTCTGAGGACTCAAAGAGTCGCTTGGGAAGCTCACGGGATGTTTGTTTTTGCAGGATGCTGCCTTTGCAGCGTGCAGCCAGACCTGCTGGTTTGTTCCAAGCTCAGTGGCAGTTTCCTGTGTAGCCACGAACAGACACCACAAATCACCTTATTTCCTGACTGTAAAGCAAGAGGGTGGGCTCTCCCCTACCTACTCTCCTTTGCCGTGCTTTTAAACCATTTGTAAGCAGGGGTTTGTTCTTCTTCCTGTGCGAAGTAAACTGAAGTTGAACTCTGGTGTGGTGTACAAACTCAGATTTGAACAGGCCCCCCCAAGGTTCACTGATACGGTAACTTTTAAATCCAGGTCACAAGGACAGACCAGCATAATGAACTCTGGCAAAGTTTTGTGTGCCAGCTGGGCATGTGCTTTTCTCTGAGCGAGTGTTTATGTTCCCTAGGTCCTGACCATGTGGTCCAGCAGAAGGCCCACAAACCCGCACCAAGACCCCTTGGCTTTGCTGGAATTTTCATCCCAGACGACTCTGTGGAGGTGTATTTGCAGGACTTACAGTCAGCAGCAGCGTGAGCTCTGGGTAAGCGCCCTCTCTCGTGCTCGAACATGTTCTGGTAAACTGAGATTTCAGACAAGCAAGTGAAGACATACTTCAGTTTTATTTTTGTTTAGGCATGGATAGAAACATTAATTCTTTTGCACTCTTGGTTCTTGAAACTTGCCTATAGTGAACTCGGAGCAGTGAAAAGCCCAGCTCCCAGGTCTGACGATTTAAAGTGCATAGGAGATCTAGCAGAATCCCAAAAGGCGAGGAGTTGGTTTTATTCCTTCTTCTGTAGCTGTGGAAGCTGAAGGACTTTTTTTCTTCTCCTTTGCCCTGTATTCCCCTGACAGTGGTATGAAAATTTTCAGCCCTTCCCTATGCTTTCCCTTTGGAGGTTTCCCTATCTTTGGAAGTTTCCTCTCTGTATTTAAGAACTATCTGTAGTGTTATAAACAAAGACAGGTGATATTTGCACACTCCCTCACGGGACTCTGTTACAACTATTCCCGTTTAGAGTCATGCCCACTGAATTTGTTTTTTCTTTTAAAAAATGTGTATCGCTTGGCAGTGTTCTTGCACCAAAAGAAAAAGATATATTTAGATATAAAGTAACTTTTTTGTGTGTTCACGTTTTATTTTGGAAAAAGAGGTGTTTAAAAATTTTAGAATTTTTTTAACAAAATTCTAAAAAGAAAAAAATCACAATATTTACAGAGATAACAGAATGGCTTAGCCATGCAAAACAAATTACTTTGGTTTTTCCCCCATTTTACTTTGGTTTAAATATCGACCAAGATTATAATTCTTTTTTTCTTTTTGCCAAATAAAACAGTAACAAATTAAAGTTTAGAGGCATATAACAGGATTTCCCTCTAATATTTTATACAGCATAGAGTTTATAGGACATCTTATGTATTTAATCCATGCCAATGCACTACAGGAAGCTTTTATTAAGACATCAGTCACTACTGCCCAGACATTTAACATTTTACAAATTTACAAGTAACAGTGTTTTCTTCCCCCTAAATAATGCAAAAGTGGCAAAATACATTTCCTAACGTCCATCTTTTTCATTTATTTATTTATTTATTTATTTATTTTTGCCTACCAGTCTATAAAAACTTACTTTTTCCCTGGATATTTGTAAATGGAAACCTGATGTTCTGCTTAATCTACTGTTCCCCTCCATCAAAGCTGCCTGTTGCCTTCTTCCAGAAACTAACCTTCCAGATAAATTGAAACTTATCTCCCTTAAGTACAACTTTCTTTTGGCCATTCACCCTAAAACCTTTTCTTATCAAGTACCATTCTAAAAATTCCCTCAAGCAAAAAACATGTTTATAAAGTTACAAACTTGAATGTAACTAAAGATACATAGACATTTCATTGTTACAATTATATGTACTGTTTGATAAATTAGGTACCAGTTAAAAACACTAAAATTATCTCAAGGTGCATTCAATATCTGTAGCATAGTTAACAAAAACACACAAAAAATATATATATTCTATTTTTGTGGGAAAAAATGCAGCTTTGATATGACCACTTTTTAAAAAAAGGTTCCAATTCTGACTGGTATCTCTTTGAAATAAAGACAATTTACAGTACTTTAAGGCAGCGAATAACATAAAGGAATCAAAATTAACCCAGAATTCCAGTTCCTTATCCTAATTCTAACATGAAAGACGACTCATAGTGATCAATAAAATGTGTGTCTTGCTCTAGAAGAAAAGGATAATTAGCCACCGTCTGTATGTAGGCTAGGAATTTTTCATAGTGTTCCTTGCTCAATATCCAGACTTCTTCAGGGAAACTCTATATTCCCTTTCTGGCTTGTTTAGCTTTGCATGTTTTTTTTTTAAACATTCACTTTCATTAACAATTTAGTTTATTCTTGTCACAGCTGTCACCCTTCTGCTTTACCGTGATTTCAAAGAACGAAAAAGGAGTTTGACATTTTCCTTTAAGACAATCTTACACTGTAGGTACTTGCTACAAACCAGAGGCTTCACTGAAAACAACCAGAACTAGACATGTACCTGCTCAAAGGGTGTCATAAAAACAATTGAAATAAAACCCATTACACTATACATCAGATTAACAGCAACTCCCAGAACAAAGCCTTACAGTGTATAAAAATAGCTACGTAAAAAATTTACATAAAGGCAAACAAAAAGAAATCTTCAGTGCAGACATTTACAAAAAAATATTTCGAACAGAACACAACATGGTGACCTATTATCATGGCTGTTGCCAAAATTAGTTTGTGGGGTTTTTTTATCTCAAGATAATTATGTCTAAAATCCTTTGAAAACTTGGTAGTATGATCTGCTTAATACTTGAACCATGAATAGCTGTCACTTCTTTGTATATGTTTAAATACAATCCACGTTCATGCTTCAATTGGTCTATATGTATTCTCTGAAAATATGAAAGATAAAGCCAGTTAAACATTTTAAAGTATATTAACCATCATAACTACTCAGTATCTAACCTTCAAATAACCAGTTACATGAATAGTACTTTCTTCTGCTGTTCAGTGAAATTAACACTTTCTTTCATGACAAGTGTAGCTGTTGCAATATTGGTTCCAGTAAATCCAGTAAGTTTATCTGGTAAGTAATGGATTTATGTCCATTTCATTTATGCAGATCTACTGATCTGAAGAAATAAAGATTGCACTGAAGCCACACAATCTTATTTGAACTCCTATATTAAGTAAATACCCCCAGCTAACTTCATCTAATCACATCTATATCACAATGTTGCAGAAGGTACCAGGACCAGGAAAAAAATACAGGTAAAGCCCTAAGCAAAAAGATTACAGAATTTCCCCATAGAACTGTAGTAGGAATGCTGGGTATTTATGCTGCAACTTTTTCAAAATCCATATCTACTTGTTTTCTACTTTTAAATCATTTATAGGCTATAATTTTGGTATTCCCAATTCCCTTTTTCAAAGTATAAAACATTGATATTACTAGTAAAGTGCCTATAGCAATGCTACATCTCTTTATATACTATGTAAGTGCTTCATCTTATTCAGTGAATTCGGAATATTTAGCGCAAAACTCGTGGCTTGTACTTTAGAAGTACAATTTCAGACAATACTAACATATAGAAATTATTAATGGCAGTTGTATTTATTTAAATAAGAAACTTTTTATGTAAATACGAAATACTATTAATTCCAAAACATGCTTTAAAACCCTAGTCCCTTCAAGAAGGTATCCAATGCTATTTACTTAAGATCCCTGAAAATCAGGGCTGTCTACAGCTTTGCTGTGGAGGAAGTTACAGTGCAGCACCACTGAACGTGTGCTGCTCTCATTCTTAAGAACAGCTGATGATTAACTGAACGAACCTCTCTATGGTCAGCTGGTTTCCAGACTCTGGGGCTACCGTGGATTTTAAATGTCCTAAATTGGCCGTAAGAATGGTCTAAACCACTGCTTTGGGTACTAAGAGGAGTGGCATGCATACATGCAGCAGTGGTGTATATATGTGTGAGCACAGGGTGGTGCTGTTGGTGCTCCGTAATGCTCCTGTAATTCCCAACAGAAGTTTGGCATCTACTGAATCACTGGTAAACAGATTCCAATAGGGGAAACTTTCATACTAAACGTAATATACAGTGTCTCTTCCCAGGATAAAACTGATCCCAGTATAAGTACGGCCAATCTAGAGTGAAAAGAATCGTTTTGTTCTAAAGGAAGTTTCATGCCATTTGCACTAATGATGAACAAAGCTGACTAAGGACTTGGAAACTGTTGCTTTTCAGTAAGGGAAGAAGGTTCCTGTAAACATTTCAAGTCACAGCGTGAAACCTTCTAACTCTACCTAAACGTATTCTTCATATATACACATAGACACAGACATGTGCCACTGTTGACACATTACACAAATTTGTATTTTCATTTCCTCAAGTACGTGGATTAAAATAAAGCCAAGTATTAAGTTACATCTAAATGTCAGGCTGGCTTTAATATCTCTGTGTGCAGCTTTGAATTTTTAACTGGCCAAAACTGGAGTCTGTCTGTCCTAATACTACACCACTCAAAGGGACTCCTCTGCCTCATCTCTGGAAGGTGAGCAACAGATTCCAGTCTACTGCTGTGATCAACAGAGAGAAACGGTGGACAAAGGTATGTTAACTTCTGCAATACTGAACACTTACCTGGAATGATGACGGACACATTTTCTCTTAAGTTTCAGATTTATGATTGTTTTCCTCTAGTTTTTTGTTTTCTTCTATATTTCCAAGATCCTTGTCTACATGTTTTGATGCTGTCCTATAATGTAAAAAAGAAGGTGATTTTTGCGTGTCTGCAGCGTTTTGTTCCATCCTCACATTAATGACACTGCCTCCTCCCCTCACAGGGATGGAAAACTTGGACAGATTCTGTTCTGAGCAGAGCAATAGGTTTGCATATGTCTGTAAATAGGCCAGTGGCACCAGATCCCCCACTGGTGTTGGTATCACAGGAAGTATTGCAGTAGGGCTCTGTGTGTACCTCCTGAGAATTATCCCGAGCTAGCAGACATTTAGTAAGGTTAAACCAGTTGTGGAGATCCGTGTCCCTTGACAAAGTAATTGTGCAGCTTGTTTCAAAAAACAAGAGTTTGCTTTAAGGCATACTAAAAATGTTACAAGTGTGGCTAAGATATCTTGATCAACACAGCAATCTTTTGTGTACTTGTAGTAAATGACTTTCAGAGCCCGTGCCAAACGGAAGCTCTTTAAATGTGAAGAAATTCGTGAAATTTCTGGCAACACTGAAAAAAATCGCACTCCGCTCTCTAGATCTGTGCTAGCTATGACTGACAAGCCTGGGGCAAATATGAGATTGTGTAGATGTTTGAGGGGGGTGGTATGCCTCATTTAAAATAGCAGGTCTTCCTTAATGCAAGTAGTGGAGATGAATTAATGAGTTAAGTGCTTAGTTTAGCTTAGCACAATAAAACCACTCTGCCATTCATTTAATCTGTGAGAAGCCTCACTGTCTGCCAAGGTGAAAGATTCCTGCAGTGCTGCGATAACATTTGGAAGGCCGCAATTTTTAAAATGTAAATGGGCAAATGTGTTTGAGTGGGACAAAGTAAATCCCTTGCGTCAAAGCAGATTATCGTACAATGCATTTTCTCTACAGATAATTTGTTTCCCCAACAGAAGAGTAAGGTCTGTTGTGGCAGATTCATGCATATGCTCACCCTTGCTTCGGTAAAGACCCGCAGTGACGCTGACTCGCAAAATACAATGAAGACACAGGTTGGCAGGATAGTGTGACATGTCACGCTGACACCATGCAGGTACGTACCGTCCCAAACCGCTGATCTGAATTTTTGCTAGTGGGGTGTTTCTGTGCACATCCTCCATCTGAGCAGAGGCCGTGAGCAGTGGCTACACACTGCGTGTGCCCTGAGCTGAAGTACCCTTGAGTGGTACTGACAGTTTAGTCTCTGTCTCTGAAGGGCTTCTGATGGGGTGCAAATGCACCTAACCCCCAACACCTCTGGGAGTGGTGCTGAAATGCTGCTTTCTGGGCTGGGGAGCAGCTCTCCAGGTGGAGTGCCAGGGGAGCGTGGGATTCTGGATCCCAAAGCCCAGAGACTACACTGAACGGCACTATTCTAAAATGATTTTTGTTTTAGAGGAGGTTATTCCCTGAGTGGCTCTAAGTTTTAATGCATCAAAACTGCATTTGCCTTTTATGATTGGTTTTAAGAGTGCCTCTGTTGTATTTGTTGTAATTGATAGGTGTTGGTGTTGAAAAACCTACTTACTGCAAAGACCTGGACTCCTCTTTACTGCAGGCAAATTTAATTTTGTGCTGAGATAGTATTACTAAGTAACTTATTCTACAGTGGTAAATTTCTATTGTGCAATAACATTCTACCTTTTTCTGGTATTCAAACCCTGAAACATGTGATATGCATTAAAAGCAAAGGATATGAGATGCAATGAAAAAGAAAATTCAGTGCTTCAGTAGAGACTGACCTTCTGTGATCTTAATAACCTTTCACAAATCTCTTTAATCCTCACAAAAAAGAAACAACTCCTCAAAAAAAAAATCCCTTGAAAATTAAAAAAGTTTTTAATTTAAATTTTACAAAATGTTTGGTTTAGGCTGAGCACATAATTTGGCTTGTCATGCAGCTAATGAGTCTTTTCCATAAATAAGTCTCACAAAATTGGAGACAACAGGGAAAGAGATGAAAAGCTGAAAGAATCTGGAGTCAGGCAATTACCTGAGCTGAAACGAGTTAGAGGCAAGAAAGCAGTATCATGCTCCTCTGTCCTCATGTAACCGCTTATAGAGAGACTGGATAGACTATTGGCATGTCTCAGTGTGATCCTTTTTATTTGGCCTTATGAAGAGTTTTACAGTGCCCAAAGCAGACTGAATCTCATATGACCTGACACTTAACAGCAGAGGGAACTGTAACCAGCATTGCTGGTCTTTGATTAGGTTAAAATTATTCAATGATTAAAACTCAAAACCTGATCACACTGCAGAACCTCCTAGCTTGAAAGTGCTCTACTTTAGTTCTGCATTCAATGAAACTAAATGTCACCTCTATTTTCCTAAAGCCACAGTGGGTGAAAATGGGAGACCTAAAGGGCAACACTGTGGCTTTGAAAGAGGCAGGTGATCCAGAACTCTTTTGGAAGATGTTATAAACCACTTGCTTGAAATGAGAGCAGCAGCAGTTTTTCGTGTCTGACAATCAGATGGATTTCGATTCTCAGTGCCTGAGACTGAAATGCAGCTGTTTATTTATGACGGATCATGCTGACCCTTTTTTTTTTGTGGTTCCCCAAATAGCAATATCCAGGCATATTAATTACCTTAGCACAAACAATACTGCTGCCTTTTTTAGTGCTATTTAAATAGTGTCATTAAAAGACACAAGAAGAATTTTGTGCTGAGTTGCAGCAGTGTGATCCACTGGCAGTGCTCTGCCAACAGCAGAGGAACAGCCGACCCTGGCATGGCACCAATCCTCAGGGCTCGACAGACGTGGCTTGGGTTTGTAACAGAAATGTCTCAAAACATGGTTTCCATCGCTTCCTGAGGTGACTGAGGCACAGGACAAATGGTCCTTTGCCAGCTTAGCATTCAACAACAGTTGTTCCTTACTCTTCATGCATTAACTCCTGTCAGCTCACTCCATTTGAAACTCAAGAGCAACTTCCTGATGATATCTGAGCATCTGGGGAATGTAGTCCAAATGGACAGAAATATTCCTGAGGATTTGTCAGAAAGGACAGACAGCCCACTCTGCCCAGGCCTGGAGCACTCTCACATTAACTCTCACTGTAACATTATCTGTAGCTCCACAAAGCCCACACCTTCATGTCCTCTGGTCCTGTTATTCTGAGGAGTGAGAAGTTGGATGTATAAATATGATTATTTATTTTTTTTTAAATTAATTTGTAAAACATGAATCATTCTGAGCTAAAATTATGACTCATACTTTACACATATATATCCTTGCTCTTCAGGAAAATAGTTATCCTCAGGGAATCCTAATCAAAATCTCTCTGCAAGTAATACTGAAGTGAGGTTTTTAGCTTGCTTTGTAACGTGTATTTTGAGAGGCTGCTGTTTTAATAGATTTTGTTCAGATACATTTTCCATGTCAATTGTTTTGCCTGCTGTAAATACAGACTGCATACAGGTGTCCCAAAATTTGTTTTAGGGTTTTAATTTCTGATTTCTTTTAATCTTGCAAGTCCAGGCCTTGCCCTCAACAATGTTTAAGAAACACAGCAGGCAGTGCTGTTTTCCCTTGTTACCCAAGCTTGAGACAATGACAGGTAAGAGGACAGACACTGGTGTAGTTCTGCATGCTGGAGCAAGAGCCATGAATTTCATTAAAGCTTGCATCCCTTTTGAAAGGCATGTCAGACACTCAACTGCACTGTTGCAAAAGATTTTCTAGGAGCTAATGGTCTCATACATCCAAACCAGGACTATCTGCAATCTCCTCCTATTTACCCCAATCTTGCCTTGCACTTCCTCCAATTATTTTCAAATGTCCATCAGCAGGGAAAAAGACACGGATATTAGAAAAATATTCCAGTCACCAAAAAACGAGTGACCACTTTTTAATTTATGTGGTGGCCTTTTACAGAAGATTTGTGTCATGTGACTATGTCTTTTCTCTGGAAGGGAACCGCACAAAACCCAAGAGAAATGAGTCTTGTTCATAACATACAGCAAGTTTCCTACATATTTGGATTCACATGCTTGTTTCTTATAAAATATCAGAAAAGCAGAATTGCTATGCTTCAAGTGTTCAGAGACACCAGTAACATTTTTGACTACTTTGACCTAAGAAGTATTTGAAGAGTTTGGTGTGCTCTGAGTATGAACAATGTTAAGAATGCTGCTGTGTGTCAACTTGCCCAGGTGAACTTTCCTTCACTGGATTTTAAACCACTTTAACCTCAGTCCAGCCTCCTGTGACTTGAGATTTGTGCATCTCCAAACCTCGGGCACAAAAATGGGGCAAAGGTTCAATCTACATGCAGAACTTTCACAACTAAAGGTACAAGGTGCTGAGCGCACAACTTCCATTCCAAATCTTTAATTTCTGCTGTACCCTCAGCTGTTTCTGGCAAGGTGAAAATTTCACAGATGAAGGATTTACTGAAGATGGGTGTCCTAGAATCACTCAACTGAGGTCTGACACAAAAATTTTAGAAAGATGCTGAAGTGCTAAGATATATTCTGTTCAGTGCAGATTAGTTTACAACACCCTTTTTGGAAAAAGGAGAAATCTGCAGAGAACAAGTGTTTGGCCTTCTGCTCAGATGAAGGAGAAACAAGGCATGCTGGAGTAGGTAGCCTCAACCCTTTATTTAAGAGGGGGCTGCAGAATGTGGAATACAGATGAGTCCCTTATTTATGTGACAATGTTCATACTGAAAAGAATATGTGGCAATAATCAGTTTTTCCATCAAGGGGAGCTGAGGCAGTGAATAACTGTACAAGTGATTTATTGTGAACATATTCCAAGGCTACAAGTATAATTCCTACTTAGTGTGAATGACAAGACAATAGAATATTGTACAAACCACAACACCAATAACAAAAAAGTAATGTTTTTCTTGCCTCGGCAGACTTGCAAAGTTCTGTGCTGCTGCCTTCTCAGACTTCCCTTTGGCGTCACTTTGGGGATAGAGATTAGGTGAGTTACTGTTCAAGGGTGGGTTTAAAAATAACTATGAACTGCTGGCTCTGTATGGAGATGGAGGGGTTGTGACTACACAGAGGTTGTGTCTAGAGGTGTAAGGTGCTTTTTATGAGGTCTACTTTGACTTCTAGGCTATAACTCATAATGAAAACTTGGTCAGAGTAGGTACTGGCACTCTGCTTCCTCTTGCAAGTATGGTGTGCAGAAAGCAGGGAGTATACCATTAGATCAACTCAAATATATCCTGAAAACAGGAGACTCAATGATGATGCATCAGTTAAGAAGCCAGTAACCATGTATCAAATACGGTGGCTATTATATAACTAGAAAGGTTTGGGTTTTTTTCCAGTGAACCCTCTCTAATCAATTCTAATTCTAATTTTTCCTCTAAGCTTGAGGAAAGTAAGTGTTGTCCATTTAGAATACGCTGTATTTTATCTCTGAAGCAGAAAAAGTTATTTTAATTAATAAACTCATGCTGTATACTACAATTCCTGTTAGTTCTCCCCACGCTACAAAATGGTACAAGAAAAGTTATTTACTTTACCTTCTCTGTCCTCCGTATTTATACCCCAAAAACCCACAAACCAGTGAATTAGTTTTATGATTCCACATTCACATATTCAAAAAGGAATGAAAAAAAGGTAATTATTCTAGACATTATCACAACAGTAGCAAAGCATTAGTGGAAGAGGACTATATGCTATCCTTTTTAATTTTTACCAAAAGAAGAATAAGCTTTACAAAAAACCCCTCCATGTATTATATCTGAGTGTGGTTCTGTGCTTGGGTGATACGTAACAATTCTGTATTTGAAAAACTTCCACAATCTGATCAGTTATGGCTGAGGTAATTATCTAAAAATTATCTAAAAAAAGGATAACATAAATGAAAACACATTTGTTCATAGTAAAATCCAACTGGTATATTTTAGATTTAATTTGACCTAGTTTTAATGAAAGGCCATAGAAAGAACAACTGAACTTTAAGACTACTTTTACACCTGTACTGGTTTGTGCATGCTATGCATAACTACCCTAATCTCCCCTGATAAGAAGCAGCTGTAAGGAGCCCTTCAGAAAGCAAGCCTGCCCTCAGTTCTCCCTGGAGACAAATGTACAGGAGTAAGGCCAAATGGCATGCAGTCATGGCCAGCTTCAAAAGGATGGAGAAACGTGGTGACTTCCTGAGATCATCCAATTTATTTTCTGAAGTGAGCCTCTGTGATAATGAAGAAACTTGAAAGCAAGCAGGCCTCACTGGCAAATCCCGTTCTATGCCTAGGATGGCTAAAGCATATTGTTTTGGACGATAGCTTCTAGATTTTTCAGCAACACAAGCTCTACCTTTACCAGTTTAACTTCAGAGATCTCAAAGCACCTATGAAAAAAACAACTCTTCTCCCTGAGATGGTTTAGTCTCATCCTGTAAGTTACTCAATTTTTAAACCTAACGATGAAGACAGTTTCTGGCACCAGTAAAGCCACACAGACTCCCACACATCAAGTTCCATAATTAAGTAGTAGGTGCTATGTTTAAATGTAAGAGCCAGCACAGACTTGGCTGTCAGGAAAGACCAACCTAATTACAGCTGCAATCTATGAAAATCTTGGACCCCCATCTCCAGGAGATGAGTCCTGTTACGCATTTAGGACAAGCCGACCAGAGGTAGGTACTGAGTTTCCTTTTTCTATTAAATGCACCTACTGTAACAGCCTTTCCCCACCCACGACTACTGAAACGCTGCAGGAAGGAAAACAGGTAAACATACACTTCTGCTTATGGTTAT
This sequence comes from Myiozetetes cayanensis, assembly GCF_022539395.1. Lineage (NCBI taxonomy): Eukaryota > Metazoa > Chordata > Aves > Passeriformes > Tyrannidae > Myiozetetes > Myiozetetes cayanensis. The sequence continues at coordinate 18,096,403 of NW_026087742.1, forward strand.
TCTTTTTCAAATTTATTATGAAGTTGTCCACAAATTCTTACTTTGATTTCTTCACGTAGAGCCAGTAGACAACACCTGCAACCAGGGCAACCAGCAGAAGACCGACCACAATTCCCACTATTAGCTTTGCCTGGTCATTAACCTTTTCGCTGTTGTCATCTGAAGCAAAGAAGAAAAGTTAGCGATGACTTATGACAAAGTAAAACATTACACCAGTTCTAAAGAATTTTCATCAGAAACAAGAAAAGGGGTCAGCAAGTCAAAATAAAATAATAATAATAAAAAAGTAGGAATTATTCTTTAAATGTCCTTTAATCTTTTAAGCTTCAAGAAAAGTCACGTCTTAGTCAATCATGGCACAAGCTATTTCAAATTAAGTCCAGCTTTGAGGGACTGTGGAAATTGTGCACTGATGCTATGTAGGTCTTGAACTAAGACAATCAAAAGAAATGGTTATAGAGACAGAAAACCATACATACCACTTCTATCCTCTGGCTCATCATATTCTGGAATACTTACTGAAATGAAAAATGTTAAAATTAAATTAAAGACAAAATGTATTAGACCTGAACATCACCTTTAATTGCTTATTTACAGCAATGACAGAAACTGAAACTTAATGCAGTGTTTGCCAAATGAGGTAATTAATCTCATCTTTAAACAGAAGTGTTTGTTTCCTTTGTAATATAATATATCCAGTTGGAGAATCTTACTCAAAATCTGCAATATTAAAGCGTGCTACCCTTCCATAAACTGTAGCTTCTCACTACTTTTCATCATTGAAAAGTGGCACCTGATTAAAGCCCAGTATGGCCAATTTCTGTTGTGAGTCAAGTCATACCAGCAGTAATAAACTGGAATTTGGGGACTAAAACATTATGTTAATTTAGTAATAAATAAAGACTTCTGTCTTGTTAATAAAGTATTATTTTGCAATATTTTGTACTATTATGTTGTAATATTGTTTTGTAATATTGTTTATATTGTTGTAAATAGAGATAGGCAGCCAAGAAAATCATGAAGACTAAGTCACTTCATCTAGAAAGCTATCAATAAGTTTTATGTACTGCTGATCCAGAGTGGATTTACAATTGCTTGACTTAAGAAAAAAAGGTTAAATATCTTAGTATCAACATTACTATGCAGACCTACTCTTCATTTGAGTGTGATGTGTGGGTACTTTATGAGAAACTATAACTTTAAGGAAATGATCTTTAGAGGACACTCACTAGCAGAGACATTCATGGAGGTCACAGTCCTTTCTAGCTCATTTTCTGCAATGCAAGTTAAAGTCACATTTTCCTCAGGAGCAATTATAATTTTACTGGCAAATTTCCCATTAACATATTTTGTCTCCTCTGTCTGAAAAGGTAAGAAATGAAGATTAGTATCCTTTAAAAAAGCAAAAAACAATACACGCACTACCTATATTACACATTGAAAATATTCAGAAGGAAACAACTTTCAACAAATACTTAAGTTTTCCAAGCAACAGCAATTGAAATTTGATTATTTTATTAAATGGTAATGTGAATATTTAAAAGACAACACTTTGCAAGGTATCTAGTTATAGATAGTATAGTGTGTACTGGAGAATCAACGATAAAGAGGGTTTTTTAAAGAAAGGTAACCACATTCTGTATTGGCTTTTCTTTCAACTATTCAAAAAATATTCCAAGTGACAAAATTCTTCAAGAAAAACCCAAACCTCTAAGCTAGCCTTTCTTTCCATCTTGCTGTTTTTCAGCTTTCCAAGTTGTTTCCACATAAAGCATTATTTTGCCAAGCTACATGTATTTAGTAGCACCTGCAGTATCTGCACTGTAATAGTGATGTGTTGTTCCTTAAATTTACTGTACATCATTCTTGGATTAATGCAACATCCAGAGAAAATTATTTTCAATCATTGATATAGCTTCAAGACAAATCCTGCCCTATAGCTTCAAGTAATTGGACACATTCTGACAGCTATACAGACTTTCTGTAGGCTGAAAGCAAAACCTATTTGAAAATCTATGGGATTTCATTTGACAATGAAATCTGCAGGAGCAATATGCATTGTACTTCCAGTCACTGAACGTTTTTATACAGGTCTCATTTATTCTTTCTGCTAAGGCAAAATGTAGCAATGCTTTGCACGGGATGCAGTAAGCAATATCAAAATACTTCAGTTTGCTTATTTTCCAGGTATTTTCCCTGCTATATATGGATAAGTCTTATTTATCTCTCAGGATGAATGCATTATGGTTCTGTTTCCAGTGAGAAACAACAGATATAACCATATAAAAGCAACTGTAAAAATTAGGATAAAAGCTGCAAAGCCCATAAGGAATGATATTGCATGTAATTTCTGACTCATACATGCCACATTTCATTGAATTTCACCCAGACAATGCCTACATCAAGTACCCATTTGCTTTCTAATATAAGTTCTATAGTTCCACTAATATCTGCAAATTCTTTATGCAATGGCAAAATCAGCACATTACCCAGATAAAACGACTAAGTACCTTCACTTAAAAAAATGCAGATTTCATTTGTAACCTTTTCCTTTTCCTTCCAGTTTTGGCTTGTAGCCAGTCAATCTCCTTTGCCTTCACCTGCTCTATTCAAAAAACCTTTATCATAAAAATATCATCCATGTAAGGACCATGTAGCTACAGCTACCACTTAGCCTTCTCTTAGATAAATGAAAGAGACTTATTTTCTTCAATCTCACTACCTGAAAAATGTTCCTTGATTTTAATTTGCACTTCCTATGCATTATCTTTTGGTGAGTAAAGTAATAAGAAAGATACTTGCTTTATTTATGATGCTTCCAGTACCAGTAACTGTCCACTGCACTGCTGGTTTGGGGAAACCTTCCACGTTGCAGATAATTGTTTTAGACATTTTATTTGTGTTGGTTTTCTTCGTCATTTTGATTTGAGGTTTTCCTACAAGAACAATATTACAGGTAATCATTTTATTTAAAAAGAACAATTAATCATCATAACTATCTGCTCACTTACCTTCCACAATAAGTTTAAGTGTCTGTCTTTTCCTTAATCCTTCGACCTCCTGCAGAGCAGTTTCGCAGACGTAGTTTCCAGCATCTTGATACTGAAGACTTGAAAATGATGGGCTTGTTTGCATTCTGGTATTATCCTGATAAAGTAAGGAGTTGGGAGTGACAGAGATGAACTCACAATAAATTAACCCCTAAATTGCAAATATGACTACTGTCAACAGAAGTTTTCACATGCTTTGGCAAATTGGAGCCTTACTCTTACGGAGTTTCCCCATTAATAATTACTTCCCAATATACAGCATGAAAAGTGGAAACTACTGGAGATTTATGTAAGTCACCTCCCTTCCTTCTTGAACAATTTTGCTTTCAAAAGAAGGGCACAGTTATTCACTCTGAGCTTTTCTAGTAGATTAGCCAAAACAACTAGTGGTGCAAACTTGAAACACAAACAACCCCGCTCTAGGCCAGGCTTCTGAGATCAACATATGCTCGTAAACAACCATCAGACATCATTATTTTAAGTTTCCAGCACTGCAGATTTGGTACCAGCCACTCAACACCCAGTGCTTACATCTGCTCTCTAAGCCTGCCTTGCCCTTTTATTACATTTATTGGAAACAATACCAAGCTTGACTCTGAGAAAACAATGCACCAAAATTCTTCCAAATGGGCTTGCTTTCTTTCTTAGAGGAACCTGATTCTCAAAGGGCCTTCTCTAGTCTATTTCAAAAAATTTATGTTTGTGTTACAGTGTGCATTACTTCTCTCCATTTGAAAATTGAGCTGATAATTACAGTAACCGATTTTCAACTCTCATTTTCGCCACATGCATGACCCATTTTAACAGTATTCTTTAAAAAGCCCAATGAACAACTTCCTTCCTTCCTTCCTTCCTTCCAAAACACTGAAGTAGCAGCAATAATAAGAAGAGGTGAATACTCAGATGAAGCGTGAAGTAGATGAATTACTGACCTTTATCCAAAACACAGTTGCATTTCTACTAGAAGAAATCGTGCATGACACAGGCAGGGCCTCCCCAATCTGTTTTGTGACTTCTCCGCTAGGAGTAAGCTGCAAATCCAAATCTGGGATAGAAAGAACATTTGTCAAAAGTTAATCTCGGAAAGCCTGGCCCATTTCAAAGGCTTACCAAGAAAAGAAAATGTGACTAATTGCACTCATTAAATTCAAGATTTCACTTCTTCAATAAAATCTAAGTCAATTTTACAAGTAAGGGAGATGAGAGAATTATTCTAAAATAGGCATTGCAGAACATTCATATTTTTGCTGTAATTATAGGCTAAAAGGAAAAGCAAAACCTCACTAATCACTAGACAAATGGATACATTTTTTTCACCTTGTACTGCTGAAAGAATGACAAAGTAGGCACAAGAAGCTGAAGAAGTACTTCACACAGCAGTATGTGCATTTTGAAAGGGGAAGCACAGACTCCTGTGAGGGTAGCTGGGTATGGGCCAGGTAGAAATACATCTTCAGGGGAGAACTTGTGCAGGTGGGGACAGGTTAACCCAAATAGTAAGTGTCGAGAAGAAGACAGGAGGACAAGGGGTAATTTTCTTTAATCTGATGAAACAAGGTGAATTTTATCCTCAGAATCTGGAGGAGATGAAGGCAGTAAAACAGAGGGTGCACGAGGCATGATACTGACAGAAGTGAGAAGTCTGAATTACAAGTTTGGGGGGCTGCACATGAGGCCCCTTGATTTATTTGTTCTCATTTGTAACTTAAAATGCTATTTTTGTGTAACTCAAAAGAGTCCAAGCTCTGCCTGAAGTGTTTAAGCTCCAGTCGGTGGTGACAGCTGTGTTTGACACAAGGCATGGTGAGAACCAGTAACAGACACGTCAGGAAACGCTGCTTTAGATTTTTCTTAGTATAAGGATTTGGTGGGCTGGCAATGTTGGGTTTTTTTTGTTTGTTTTTGTGTGTGTGTGTGTTTTTTGTTTGGTTGGTTGGTTTTTTGTTTTTGTTTTTGTTTTGTTTTGTTTTGTTTTTTTAAGAAGAAGAAAAAAGAAAATCCCACACTGAAAAAAAAAAGCAGGGTTTTCTAAGCTGAATCAGTTTTTCTTTCCCTCTCACAGTGCCTTGCTTGAAAGCCAAGTTGCCTGGTCAAACGACTATCACAGATGAGTGTGCACACACACAAGTGCAATCTCAAATGCACATATGACTTCATCACAAATAGAGAATTTGCTGAAAAAGGATTGCAAAGCATCCTTTCGGTTTTTAAGCAGACTTGAAAAGAAGCTGCAGGCAAAAATCACAGTTGCTACAGGAAAGTGAGTTTTACTTAACAAAACACTGAAGTTCGCTATTGCCTTCATTCATTGGTTGCCCTGGGAACACCACTGTAATTAAAGGTAGAACTTCAGGGAACAACAAGGGTTCATCCTGTACTACTAGTCCATGTTATTATCTTTGTTACGAGCCTAATGTCTAGTCCAAGAGGTCACAAGAACTGTACTTTCATCTGGGAATGAGTCAAAGATCTTGACGAAGAGATAAAATGGCATCATGTTTCTTGCATTCCTATGGGGATTTCTCCTTCTGCCTCCTGAAACTAGTAAATGCAACCAAACTATGTTACTGTCTGGCTTCCAGAAGACAAAAACAAAAACAAAGACAAGACTCATCCAGTGAGAAGTGTATAGATTCCAATGGTGTACAGGATGTGTTTCTTCTTGCTCTTGCTCTGTTACTCTGAAGCACATCTACCAAGGCAGATGAGTGCTTGAAGAAAAAAGATTTTTTTTTTTCCCCTCATGGTGAATTTCCTTCAACATTTACTTAAACCCTTTGTTCTCTGAAGCAGGACAGCACCTCAAACCCGAGATCACCAAAGACCATACAAGAGGCATTCCTCTCACATACACCATAGGAAACAGAAACTCATTAAGTTTTTTGCCTTCATCTCAAGGCAAGACTGACACTGAGCCCAGAGCAACCCTTCAACCCAGTACTGCTCCAGGGTAGTATGTCTGTGCACTCCCAGCCCCTTTTTGTGGTATAACTGAGACTACAATCCCTCTCATGCAGTGGTTGTGGTTGCTTTAGAAGTTCAGGAAAATTTACAGTGTATGAGATGAACGCCATAGCTCAGAGCAGTATTTGTAAGGTGATTTATGAGGCAAGTACAGAATTAAGCTACTGTTTAACATAGGATCCCCTCTAGGAACTCTACATGAGCAATTTGATTTGGATTAATATTCTGTCAGTTTATCTGTAGGGCTCACAAAGAAATGTGAATGTAGATACTTTTACCTCTCTACTTCTATGCTCCATTAGTAAGTAATCTCTCCTTGGTACAGAAGTATAAGGAGAAAATATTTCTTGCATATATTAGACTGTCAAAATTAAATTTTCATTTTCATTGAAAGAAAACCTTTTCTGCAAGAATTTTCTGTACATTTCCCGTTTGGCTTTGAAATGTTCTTCAGAAACAAGCTTCTCATCAGGCACCATTTTCAATATATGCTAGCTCTTAATGTGGTCTCACTTGAAGTCTTGCATTGATTTCAGTGCTGTCTTTGCATACCAAGTAGCGCAGGGAAGAGACAGATAGTGCATTCTGCACGTGTTACCACATCATGTGAGTGAGATATGGAATTAATGTGGGGAGGACTGGAGCATACGTTTCAGTTTTGAAGCTCTATGGCACATACAGGACAGACTCCCAGCATTTAACGGAGACTTCTGATGGAATACTGTGCTACAGCTGGGAAAAATATGCACAACACTTCTCTGTTGTCTGAACTCCATAAATATACTAGCAGACAATCAGAAACTTCTCCTAGTATACTGAGAATAGATTTTTCCATGCAACACTCAAAAGATGATTTCCCCTGTATTTTCAATGACTTTACTGAAAGAAGAGACAAGACACGACAAGGCTATAAAAATATCTGTAGAGAAGCACAAATGCTAAATTTCTAAACCCTTTTATTTACTGGAAGGTTTGCAAAACTATTTCCCTGGAAAACACATTTTAGCAGAAAGGAAAGCATCACAAAGAGGAAGGTCAACACACCTGTTTACTCCATACTGGGTTTTATGAGCAGAAACAATAAGAGAATCATAGAATGGTTTGGGCTGGAAGGGACCTGAAAGATTATCTACATCCAGCACCACTGCCATAGGCAGGGACACATCAACACAAGACCAAGTTGCTCAAATCCCCATAGCAACAGGCAATGAAAAGGGAGTATGGGCTGAAAGAGTTGCTTCTTTATAGCTGAGGGAAGGTACACCCCTCTACTGGTAGTTGCTTTCCTTGCCTCACATGGGTGTGCTTCTATATCTGTTTAAGTGGTTGCAAACACCTTTTGCCCTGGCCTGTTATTTCCTGGCCTCTGCCAGTGTTACTCATTTGATCCTGGATGAACTCACTCAAGCCTCAGAGCTGGTAGAAAATTTACAACATAGTGTAAAAACCCCAAACTCACAAAATAAATCCTGTTCTGTTGCTCCCTCTCTTGAGGGACACATCATGCCAACTGCAAGTACCCAGTTCTGCTGGACTTTACACTGGGACCTGGCTGCACAAATCCTGTTCTGAGGGACAAGAGCTTGAGCTGTCCAGTTTGTCCTCTGTATCCACAGATATTTGTATATCTGTGGATAAGTTAAGAGAATTTTTTTGACACTCCCCCACCCCCCACAATTTTCTTCATAAATAAAGTATTTCCCTAAACATTATGGGTAACTCAGATGCTTAATGTAAATTTTCAGCTTTCCGAGGGTCTCATAATTTATATTCACCTTGAAAAAAAAAGAGCTCAGTATTCAGACAGAATATTTTCCTACAAAAATATTTGAGGGCCGTGACATGACAATGTTTTTTTCATACCAGCAAGAAGCTTTCCCTACCTAGACACTGAAAGGAACCAGTGTAATTATAATGCTCAATAAAATCTGTTTGGGAAAAACCCACTACATTGGAAATATAACAAATTACTATAAATAGTTTCCCAGATTTAAACCAAAATTATTATATTGCCTGCTTCTTGTTGTGTTTGTGGTTTTGGGTTTCTTAAAAAGAAAATAAAAAAATCTAAACCACTGAGATTGTATGTGACGAAATGGAAAGCCCTGCCTCCTAATCAAGGCTTTTTCAGGTGTTACAGCATAGACAGAAATATTCATCTATATGTGAAAAGGTAAGTAATAAAACAAAAGAGGGAGAAAAACTAGGAGTTGATAGGCATTAGTAAGTATTATTTGAAGGAGGAAAAAATGTGCTGCAGAAACGCTGTAGACCAGCATAAGGCAAGACACCAAAATACCTTAAAGATGGGGCATTGTCTGGATATTCAGGAATTACAGAACTATTCCAGGCCACTGTGCCTCAGTTAAACAAAGGCTTTATTGCAGCTAGAGATGTTTTGGAAAAACAGAACATAACAAATATGTGAAGTGAAGAGAAGCAATAGGGTGCTAGAGTGTACCTATGAGTTCTGAGTAGCTGCACTAGCTGCCAAAACTGAAAAGGCTTGTGCCAAGAAAATACATGCTTCTCTGGCATAGTAAAGCTCTTCCAACATGCAGAGAAATAGTAGAGAAAGGAAAACTGGTTTGTTACAAAAAACTTGGAGCTAAGGAAGCCATTCTTTAGAATAACTATTTATCAAAGTATAAGTAGACACTTAGAGTAAAATAAAAGGGTCAGTTATACTAGAGCAAAACACCAGCAATCTACTTTTGATATTGGGCAGTTAAGAGGCAGTAGTGCAGGGCTCTTTCAGATCTTACATACCCAACTCTTGGCAAAAAGAAGGGGGGTAGAGGATGACAGTGGATGATCTTATTAAAGGCAAAATATTCATTAAATGGAACAGTGTAATTATTCATATACAGATATATTACTCTGAGGTACATGTGACTCTGAGGGATGGTCCTGTACAGGGCTAGGGGTTGGGCTCAATGATCCTTGTAGGTCCCTTCCAACTCAGCATATTCTGGGATTCTGTGACATTATGCATGTATTGTAACATCTTCCAAGAAAAAAAAAATTCTAAACCAAGTATACAAACATGAAATTTCTTTTTATGTCAAGTATAACTACTGCAGAAGACTTTAAACTTCATTATCTATCAGATCCCTCTGAACCTGTCAACTACTAAAGATATTTGTGCTGCTGTGAAGACTACAAACCATCAATGTTTTTAGGGGAAACCTACTACCACCGGCCTGAGTCTCATTTCACGGCCCGTGATAGCAGAGCAGAGTTTGAAAGAGTTCCTGCTCTTGTTTTCTCACATAAAGAGATTAAAAGCAACCATTGCTTCGACGGTTCAACCAGTTCAATGGTTGCTTTTCAAGTGTTGCTGATAGTATGAGTAAATACCCTAGTATCCAGTTAAAGAAAATTTACTGAGCTCTGTAGCTGTCATGATTCCGGGAAACGTAAAAGAAGCAATTTTTCCGATGTGAACAACATGACTTCCTAAGTCTCTTTTCTACACTCCTTACACGTTACCCTCATTGAGGTAATATGAACTTGACTATGAAGAGTGACTTTCAGTGATATCACTGTGAATCAGCTTGTGTGTTTGTGTGCATTCTAAGGCACAGCTGGAGGAAAATAATCTGCCTTATCTACGTTCACAGAAGGGATATATAAAATACCAAGATTCTCACTGTATGTGACAGTGCAATAATATCATATACTATACAAAAGTTACATAAAGTGAATCTGTATCTAGGCCAATGTATTGAGAAAGTTGAGATTTTCAAACAGAAATACATTAGAATAAAGAAAAATGACCAGACACTACTTCACTCAGTTCTCCTGTAAGCAACTGAACTAATCTACCTAAGTAAAGCAGAGAGAGCATCCTGAAAGGTCCAAGATCAGTTTTTATCCTAGACAGGAGTGCAAAATGCAATGACTTACAGTGCACAGTGATGGTGGTTGAATCCATCATGCTTTTGTCAGTCAGAGAGCATTTGTATTCTCCCGTTGCATTTCGCCTGACATCTGTCATTACGTAAGTATCCGAGCTTCTTACACCTTCTGTTTCTCCCTGCAGACAGAAAACAAAACATTTATTGTATATGGGCATGCCAAAACCATTAATTTTTGTTGAGGATTTTTTATTATAAGAATGGTGAAATACTCCAAAATATATACAGACAAAGCATCATTGAAGTGGAACTCCCTATTAAATATAGTAAGGTTTACTTCCTATATGACAACATAGTTAGAAAAAAAACACCTACAAGCTTACTCTTTTAACTGAATGACTAAGTCATTTGTAGAGAACATTAAAATACAAAATTTGAAAGTTCTGGAGAAAGAAATAGTCTACGAATAAAAGTGTTGCAAAAATCAAAGCAGCAAAACCTTTTGTGTTTTAAAATCTGATTCTGATATGATATATTCAGGTTAGGAAAAGTCATTAACTGAACTGTACTGCATTACACATCTTGAACAGCACAAGCAAACCTTGCTTTATCCACATCATGATTTAGAGCCTGTTATGATATACACTACCTTCTATGCAGTTATCTACAGACACTGGTGTTTTGAGTTAGCCAACAAGTGTTGCTTTCTGGCTGTCCAGTTCCCCAGTTTCCTCCTCATTACACTGGACAGACAGATCAGCTTTTAAACAAGCACAGACTGATACCCTAATTCCTATCTCTGAATCCAGAAAGAGATTTATAATACCCATGAGTCTTGCAAAGAAATCACCAACTCCAGTTCTCCTTGAGAAAAAGGACTAGTATCAGGTACCAAGGAGACAGAAGATAAGACAAACTTGGCTGTTTAGCTCACTGACTGTGATAGTGGAGAAGAAGCGATACCATACACTTTTTTCTTGGCATTTAGTGAGTTCTTAGGATGACTAAATGGCCGTTCTGAGATAAGAGGATTTCAGCTCCTAGCTTCCCTTGCTGCTCTTCAGCAACTCAAACATGCCAGGAGTCCAGAGTAGATGACAATTATGCTCAGAGAGTTAACATGCTGGTTTTGAAATAACTGAAAACATGTCACTTCGTTCTGGCTTCTCTCAAGACCAGCTCTGCTCACTACTGCAGTAGGAACAAATAAGGGATATGAAATAGGAGCAAGAGGTAGGACATGGGAAGCAGGGCCAGAAGTCTTGGAATATAAAGCCACATCTGTCTATGGATTTCACCAATACTAAGAAGATTAATGGTAACAAAGCTTTTATTTTTTTCAGTCTGCTTCTTACACATTTGACAGATTTGTTCTCCTGTGCTGTCACACACATCAGTTTTTGTGGTTTTATGCCACCAAACAATTCATTAACTGAAGAAAAGAAATTGTACAAAGATTCATACAGGAAAGTCCAAAAAATAGCTGAGTTAATTTCCTGTACTTTTCACTGTTGGATTTTTGTTATGACAACAGATGAGATGGTTTTCTTCAAGATGCTGAACTGCTGTAATCAAAGCTGTTTATTAAAGTATATAATGATGGGAAATGAAGCCTTGTAATTTTTAGTAGGTCTAACTTCTGAAAAATTCAGGTTGGGCTCTGGGGAAGGAGTGACTTTTTTTCAAAAATATTTTGCCAACTGAGGTGAGGTGTTCTCAGAGTCTGATATAATGGCCAGTGTCTGTCGTCAGTGTTTGTTGCATTGAATTCCTTCCTTCATTTGTTATAAAATCACGTATACACTGACATGTAGCAATGTCTGTAGGAAGGGATGATACAGAATATTTCACTATGCACTGACAGCAAGGCAGAACTTACTGGAATGTAAAACAGGAACTCCTGTGGAGGAGGGTTGCCATTTCCTGAGCACTTCAGAGTGATGTTATCGCCTTCTTTAATGGTCCTACTTTGTGACAGCACTTGAATAGTCACCTTCTCTGTTGGATCTGCGAAAATAATGTACACATTTAATAGCTTCTGCATAATCCACACAGCAACACGATGCATATGATATTCATGGCCGAAGAGAACGTAATTTTATCATCCTGCAGGAGAAGATATTAGCATATGTAGATCTTTTTATAAAAAGAACTTGAAGTTAATCTTTCTATATTTTTGCTGATTAAGTGCAAAGAAGTCATATGACCTAAAATTCATTTTTCTTCACCAAAATACCTGTAACTGAAACAGCAATGATTACAACCATGTCATGTGCTTAAAAGCAAAAGAAGCCCTGATTAGTATGAACCACTTCATGGTGTGATTTCATTATGAGGGATTAACTTGTCCTCTGTGAAGTTCCCTGTTTGGAGGACTGCAGCAATCAGAAAAACAACTGAAGCTCTCAATGCCTTGTATTAGTACTAGATAATAGCCTTCTGGCATTAAAAAGAAAGAAATATGAACTAAGCGACTATGTGCAGACTATTCTATATGCTGATCACTACAGGCTTTCAGAAAGATGAATTTGGTGAACATAATAGGACCCTTAACATAGTCAACAGAACAGTAAATGTAATGTTCTTCTGTCATGTTCAGTGAAGTTGAACTATAACTTATGTTTTACTTTTGCAATTTTTTTTGAGGCAAAGATGGAGTATTTTTAACAGATGCTATTCTTTCTAAGTAGAGGCCTAAATATAATTTTTCTAAAACAAAGTAAAGTGAACAAAATTAAAGAAAACAATATGGGCAGATAACTCTCGCTGTGTTAATTTTACAGCATAAATAAAATTCCATCAAAGATGCCAGTCTTGCATTAAGATACAGTACAGTGCACCTTATCAGACACTAAAAGAATCTACACATCAGAGAAACCCTCGCCTGACAGGTGATTTTGTGTGTTTAGTGAAGCATGTGCTCTACAGCCCTTCCAACCCTTAAGGCATTTATCATGTCTGTGTTCTGCTATGGGATTTCTCAATAACAGGAGCTGCATTCGATTGTGGCCTTTTGGAGTGAGAGCCTTAACAGAGCAAAGCATCTCACCCCTCCTCACAGAAGGAGGGGTAGTTTGTTTCAACAAGCCACATCCTCCTTCCTTCACATGCAATTGCCTCGGCTCCCTTCCACAGCCAACCAACCTTCCCCCTCAGTACCTTCAGAGCTGAAGCACAGCTTTGCCTGCTTAGAAAACAGAATTCCAACATTGCTGCTGGTATGGAATAGAACAGATGTAATGAAACAGCCGGCCAGGAATGACATGCACACCTCTTGGTGGCTGCTGGGCCAAAAAACTCAGTTTCAGGGGCTGCTACAAAACTTGTCTCTCCTTCTGTCAAGTTTATGTTATGGTGACCAAATGTGAGAAGTTATCATAAAGGATGTCTAGAAATATCCTGGAATTGCTTAGGCTTTGTCTCAAGACTAAAAAGGAAGGAATTTCATAAAGAGTAAGACATTAGAATTTAAATATTGGAACAGGCTTTTCCCACAGAGACAAACAGCATTGGATTAAAAATGGACACAGCTAAACAACAGTGACATTCTTGCAAACTACCAATCTTTTCTGTAGGAGGATCTTACACTTCTACCTAATGCAACCAACCAGGAGTAAACTTTTAATTTAGTTCTCCAAACTCGAAAAAAATTAAATCTACAGAAGTAAATACCAAAAGACTAATTAAACTGTTCTCTAAGGTGAAGAGGTCACTCTTTTGAGGAAGATGCAACCTGATGACAGGAAGAGAAAGTGTCTAGTGCAATACTGAGTGCTGCTTGGCAGAGTAATGTGCTCTCCTGCTTTCACTAACACACAGGAGCAGCCTGGTGAAGATGTATCTTGCCTCTCAGTGGCACATGTTGCTGATTGGCCTATTTTACCTGCTGCTTCTGCAAACCCAAGATTCTGCTTTCTACAACAGCAAAATTCTAGGAGCCAGCACCAAAAGGCAGTTATTTAGCAAATGAATGCTGCTATCCCAGCTGCAGCCACTGTGCAATTTCAAGGAAAACACCAATGCTGGAAGCTCTAATCTGTTATGGAAAGCAGTTTATCCATAACAAGACAGACACTTTAACAGGGCACGACTGGAAAGTCTGACTGACAAACACTATCTTTTTACTCTGATTAATGCTGAGCACAACCCAACATAACTGGAGCCTAGATAATCAGACATGTGAAATACTATCTAACTGCCCAGCTTCAAGAGTTCTCTTGGAGTACTCATATTACTTTTGGTAGCTTCCTTGCTGCAGCTGCAAACCAGAGCTGGTCACTGCTGCTAGCCAAGCTAAATTATCCTATTCCAAGTAGCATCCACCTCAGCAGGAGCTAATTCACTATTCTTCTCGTATTAAGTTACAGTGGCTGGCTGCTTCCAGGATGTCAAGTAGCTATTAAAGACTTGGAGTACTAAACTCTGCACTAACCCAAACCTACAGGTAAAATAAAAACCCAAACCAAACAGTAAAACATTTCTCAGATCTTGACTGAATAGGTATATCTTTAAGAAAATCTTGTGTAGGCATAGTTTTAAGCATGCTCTACCCATTTATTTAGGATAAATGATTAAGTTGCAAGGAATGAACAGAAGGTCTTTATTATTTTGTTCTACTTGCTTTAGAGATGCAGAACATGAGAGTTTTGCAGTTCATCTAAAAAAAAAAAAAGGCTGAAAGACTTCCATTTCTTAAGAGTTGGAGTCTGCTAGTTTTTTTCATCTGCATTATATTTGACTCATTAAAAAATTCACATTTATTGAGAAAGAAACTAATTAGGATCACTGAACTAAATTAAAAATTAAAAAAAATCAGACATCTCATTATCATCAACTAACAGCAATCACAAAACTCATCTGTTGAAGCTTGGACATCTATTAACAAAGAATTTCCAAATTTATTTGAAGATGCATTTAAGTAGAGTAAGGAACTGAAGTTACAGCACATGAAAATACTCAGAAAATTGTGTAACCCCATACTCTAAAGCCAAAGTTCATACCTGACGCCTCTCTACTACTGAAAGGTGTGCCAGCCTCCCACTACTTGCTAATTAGCAGCACACTGGAGGAAATAATTGAATTGTGTGTTACCAGAGCAGGATTAGAAGAGCTAGTCTAGCAAGCATTAAATCTTTAACACAGAGGGCACATTATATGTATCCAGTGACTTTCCTGCAGGCGTGCAGCCTTTTTCCCCTTCATATTGGGCAGTTCTTACTTGCAATCTGCAAGAGCCTCACCCTCAAGCCGGTGAAGTACCCTAATGCATGAAAACGGTGGGAAAATGAGGACAAGTTTACTTTCCTTTTACTTCACAGCAAAACCAGAAAAATAAGAAATGCCTCTAGTTTTAAAGTGACGGAATAGGGTGTCTGCAGGCTTGAAATGTCAGTGGTATTTCCATGGGTAACAACTGCTGTCCCAGAGGTTTTCTTCTCCATTAGTTCTGCTGGTTGTCATTCTGGAGAAACAGCTAGTGAAAAGACAACCTTAATTTAGTCTGTCATCTGCAGATGAAACCAAAGACCAGCTGCTCCAAGGTTTGGTTTTATTTGACCAAGGTTAAAATTGATGCCCTACTCTGTGGCTCAAAAGACTTTACAGGTAAAAGAGAAGCAACTATCCTCTAGATAGAACATACCATGTCACTTCCAGTCTTTGGCTTTTGTTTTCAAGGCAATGGAGCACATATGCTACCTAGAGAATCCAGTGCCTTACTTGTTTTCTTTGTATTCAACTGGATTACAGAGTTGTCCTACAATGTATACTAAGACCCTATATTAGATACTGGACTGTATACTTAGACCCTATCATTCCCAAAACAGGGACTTCTCTTTTGTAAGATGAGATATTAGCTGAAGTGTGCAACGGGTAACACTTGACTGGACATACTGCATTTATCTCCTGTTCCTCTACATCCTTCTCTGATCTGCTGACTTCTATGCTCCTTCAGAAGTGTCACTTTACAAGACTTTGAAAAGCCTCTTCCCCTTGTCTCTAAGTGCTGCCACCCCTTCTGGCCTTTCCTTGCCAATGGTCTGTTTTGTTTATTTAAAAGAGAATTATGATGTCCACATACATCAGTAGCACAGTAAGAAAGCTGGTTTAGAACTGTCCCATTAGAAGCAATTGTTTTACACAAATTCTCTACTTAAAAATACACCACTATTCAAATTATACATTTTATATGTAAGAATCAGAATCTTATAGCTGTAGAGAAGCATTTTGTGCAAGGTAGACAGCCAGCATTAACTGTTTGGTGCTGACTCCGCAATGATGAGAAACATCTGAATTTACTAAAAACTGTATTGTGTGTTTCTGGCATATTTCAGGGGTCACAGAGAGTCACTTTAATCAACCAGTATAGCTTCTCTTAAAGTTCTCAAAATCCCATTTCACTGTAACATTTTATAGTTACTACTTTCCTCTTGTCAATGAAATATTGATATTCAGTATTCCACTGTTAGGAAAAAAGAAATCTCAGATAAATCTGAAGATAATAAAAATTACAGACAATGTACTCAGACCTTCTTGATGCAAATCAACTTTGAAGAAACCATTTCAACAGCCAAGCAGTAACTGTCTCCGTAATTTTTTAAGCCTTTTCTGATTTTGCTTTCCCCCACTCTGAGGTAGACTTCGTACAGCAGTAGATGCTTTTTAGTAACTTACAGTGAACATCAAAGACAATTGGTTCAGACTGTATTGTTTTCTGGCCAGATGGTCCATAATAAGTCACAATGCAAGAAAACTTGGCATCTGCATCTTCCTTTGTTGGCATGTACTGAAGCGATGATGTCACGGTGAAGAGTCCAGTTGATTTGTCCACAATCTTCTGCAAATTTATAACCACAACTGAAAAGGAAAAAATGTTTTTGTGTCACACAGACAGAACTTGCAACCTTTTTCCTGCATTTTGTTTCCAGCTCTGTATTTGTGATCAGGCTGCAAACATCCAAGCAACATGGCACATTACCCAAGAGACTGTACAAAGTCTTCCTCTAGTACTGCCTCTGAGTTATACCAGGAACATTTCATCAACAATATACTCCTAACATGCTGAACATTTTAAATCAAATCCAAACAAAAAACTAATTGCCAAGTGCGGTTTTTTTAAAAATACAAATCTCAGCTGAATTTGTAAGACAGAAAGAAGGTTTCAAAAATGATGTAAAAAAACTTAGGATCATATTTATATCTTAATCTTTTAAGCACACAATATTTTATGGAAGATAAAATATTGTGGTGTGATGAGTCTGTCATATTCAAAGTTGAGAAAAAGGGAAAAGAAAAAGCTGTTCTTAAATATCCTGTAAAATAAATACCTGCATAAGACGATGATCTACATAGTCCATAACAGAGTACTGGATAGGTGTGAAACTGAGACAGTTAATACCTTACAGGAAGTTGGAAATTAGATACAGGTTTCCACTAGTTACATGGGCTCAAGAATAGCTTTGCAATAGCATTAACAAAGATAACCCTCCTCCTCATGATGTGGTTTTAAAACTGGAACTGAAAAAGATTGTACGACGTAGCTTGGGTACTCAGAAAAGCCTAAATTTTCCTTCCAACTAACATCTTTCCATATGAGCAGTTTTTCTCAAAGGAGGAATACATTACAATAAAGCAAAGCAACTCTTATAAACACAGTTCTTCATGCATACAACCCATCTGTGGATTCAGGGACACCGATCATTACCGAAACGTACCATCTTCCACGGGCTGCAGAATTCTCCCGTTTTTGTACCACGTAACGTTGCCCTCAGGATAACTATCTCTTGCAACGCACTCCCCAAGCTGCAAAACAGACAGGAATTAGTCACTGTTTTTCTCCACCAGGTTTTAACATTTTTACTTATGCTGCTTCGGGTAAAAATTTCTAGAAAAGTTCAAACGCTCAAATCACTTTTCTTAAATAGGATAAATCCAATCAGCGAGGCTTAGGTACAATTTGGAAGAAGGTGGTGGGTCTAAGATCAGGACGGCCTGTTCACAGAATCAGGCAGGGATAAATACCACTGATAAATAATACTGGGGCAAGGGAACTGCTCTGTGCTCAACCTGGCTGGAGACTATGATCTTTCACAGGCCAGTGTGTGTGCACTCACACACACCCTCTCTGAGCCATCACCTCTCTCTGGACTGTAAAGAGATTTCAGGCAGCCATCAGGAACATAACTTTGAGGGAGAATGCTGCTCTTACCATTTGTAGCTTCTCTGTTTCTAAGAGGTCTGCTTGATGTAAGATTTCTGGTTGAGAGGGTTGTTCTAAAACATAAATAGGATAAAAGTGCTGGTGAAGGGAGAACAAACAGCTGTTCGAAAAATGCAAAATTACTAAAAGATATGTGGACTTTGAGAGTAAAAGAATAATCTGGCCTGATACAGTCTTAGCTACGTTTTCCCATTAAAAGAAGAAAAAGTGAGGTACTTCTATCTCAATATTAGCAAATGGATTGAAAAGAATAAACTATCACCTTAAAATGTTTCATACCTTCCATAATAAATTCCATGTATTCTGATGATACATATTTTAGCCAGACAGACTAGTTCAGTACCTAGGAGGAGAGAACCTGATCCTATCTATCAATTTACATGATACACATGCTGGAGAAGGAGCCAGTGGTACAGAAACTATAGCAACAAAAAAGCAGCTTTTCTGCAGATATTAGTGTAGCTGAGCTGTCACATTATAAAGGAATAAATTCAACCTAATCCTTCTTCTAATGTTTATTTTTCCTAACTGGGATTATTACATTTAAGAAATTCAAATGGTAGAGAGAAGTGTAATTATTTTAACTGATTCTGAGTTAGTTATGACTCTCTTAAAAAAAGAAACCACAACACTTTTTACTGAGTGCCAGTATGTATTCTTATTTACTTTTATTATGGTAGATGGACCTCTTAGCTTGCTGAAGTGGAGGATCTATCAGTGTTTCCATCATAAAAGACTACTTTCTAGAGACTATATAACTTGTCTGTTACAATAGTTTGGCCTGAAGCCTGGAATGCAAATTTTTATCTCCAAAAGAGACAGCTTCCCCCACAATTTTAAAACAAGAGAAGAGTGGAGGGGAAAAAAATAAAACAATGTTTATACAGTTGAGGAAAGCCTCTACACCCTAGCTATACTGCTTAAATAAGCATACTTTTACATACTGAAACATTCTTAATGATGTCAGCTTAAAGAACCCTTTCCCTAAATCAAGTTCTGTATGAAATGCTGTATGTATGTCAGTAATCCCAAATCAAAGTGAACTTCTCCGCTATCTTGCCAAAATCTCTACACACACTGATGAAGTTACTAACATGCAGACATGCTGCTCCTGCTGTTACAGAGATAGCAAAGCTGTATGTTTTCACAATAATCCATTTTCTTTTTGTGCATGTGCGATTTGTGTGCACACAAATGCACAGATATTCTTCACTTGGATGACTACACCAGGACAAAACAAAAACAGCTCAAAAAGAAAATGAAAGGCAATAAAAGCTATTCATCTGACATTTTCAAACAACTTTGCTTGTGGCAAAAAAAACCAAAACCAGACAAAAGAAACAGTCACAGCTATACACTAAACCCATCATATTTTCTTCAGAGGGCTAATAAAGATTTTTATTTGAGAGAGATATACGTATGTTTAGTTTCTCTTTTCCGTAAGAACCTGCCAAGAACAAAACATTTTCATGTCAATTCAAGCAAATATGGTTTCACAAGACCATTAACAGGCCTTCTGGTTCAGATTTTCAGGTCCCATAAACAGCCTTGCAGTTGGCTGCCTGTCACGGTCACCAGCTGATCAAGCCACGACACCTTCCCCCACCTGAGCCTTTCTTCCTTTCATCTCTCATCTCCCCCTGCACTTGTTTCAGAAGACGCTCTTTTTGGTGCTCCAGACGCCCCTGCCCTGCAATGATCCTACCGAGAGAAAGGGACCCTGTGCTCCGTGGCTACTGTGTGGGGCTCTCCCTGATTTGAGTGCTCTGGTAACTGGGCAGATGCTCCAGTTGGGAGGCCCCTACCTGCTCTCCGAGAGCAGCCTCCGAGAGGAAATGCCTGCTGCCACATCCCCACAGCCGCTGCACCAGCACCAGGATAATTCACTATAACAGACTTACTTGGCATTTACCAGCTCAGCATCTGAAGCGAGGAAAAAATTTAAACTTGGCAGCAGCAGAGCCCACTTTGGTGGGTTTGCAACTTCAGCACACTGCTTATCTCTAGGCTTAAGAGCTTGCCAGAGTACTTTGCAGCTCTATACAGGCCTTATAATAGAGGGAAAAAGAGTTCATCTCCTGCAAAAGCCAAGCATCAGTGCAGCAGGACTCACGTCCTCTGGGCTGCTCTGCTTTGGAAACTGGCCATTTAATTCCAGAAAAAAGATGCTGACAGGATCCATCTGGAAAGCTGGTAGCGCTTGTTTGAGTAGTCCAGTGAGTGAGACTAGCAGGTGGTACCTGCACAATGAGCCATTTCAGCTCGTTAGTTCTGAGTTAATCAGGTAGCACAGCTGAGGACTTAACAAGCTCCAGCAAAACTCAGCATCAGTCATGATTTCTGAGATGCAGCTGAGTTTCAGGTGCACAAAATTTTGGTGTGTGAGGGTCACACTGCTGCAGGCTAGCTCTGTACCTGCGGTTCAATGAGTTAGAAGCTCCACTGGTTAAATAAATGAAGCTTGCCAGCTACTCTAACTCTTTCGCAATTAAAGCAAGCCACCAGGCAACACAAAAACTTAAAAAAACAGACTCAAGGAAATTAAACGCAAGCAAAAGTTAGGAGAAACACAAATAAAGCCGTGAACTCAAAATGAAAAAAATGCAAAGGTAATTTTTCTTGCAGTGCTAAGTTGGTCATATTACACATGTGGCATCCTCACTTCTTATCTAACTTAGTAAATAGAAGCTCTCTCTATTAGTATTAATGCATACAATAAACCAGACAAGCTGTGCTCCATGGCTGAGCTAGTATTGTGTTAATACTTAGTACAGTGCACAGTAATTCAAGCAGTTAGCATTTCATTTCACTATATACCACTGTCTCATCTACATATTTACTACTGTGCAATAAGTAAACATGATAATTCTTCATCATTTCCTCTGGAGCACTGTGCTTACTATGCGTGCTCTGAGCACACTCCTCCCAGTTGTCATTAATTCGATTGTTCTTGTAGTCAAATTGAAAGTGAAACAAGGGAAAGGAATTACTGTTAGCTCTTAATCTTGCTTCAAACTCATTTATGCCACTGACAGACTCCTGCCTAGACACCATTGATGACTCCCGATGACTCCCTGACAGAAGCATAAGTCTGTCTTTCCAAAGCATGTATGTGTTTTTCAGAGTGTGATTTCTTTGAAACTGCCCATCCCTGCAGTCAGCCTGTTCCCACAACAGATACTTACTTTGATTGTGTAAATCTGCATCTCAAGAGCAACAAAGGCCAAAATAAAAAAAAAAAAAGCCATATAAAAACATGAGGCTAAGGAAGGTAAGACACTGTAGTCACAGACCTGTGTCCCTAAAAAGCCATAATGGACACCTCCACAGGCTGAGTCATGGCAGTTCTCTCTCAGAGCATGGCAGAGTTTATTAGGGTTGGGTATCTCCACAGCCCCACTGCAAGGCTGGTGTGCAGTGCTAACCCCAGTGTTCTGAGGCACAGCCCTGCTCGGAGCTCATACAGGAGCATGAACTGCAGACTGGTATTCCTCCTGGTAGTTCAGTAGGGGACAAACTAAGCATTTGGGGCTAGTGGCTCATTTTCCAGTCTCTTGCCCTCTCCCTCACAGTTCATACTGTTGCATACTAGCTGCTCAGAGCCGCTTTAAACCTCTCCCCTGAACTAATCCTACAGACCGCACACAGTTAATGTTTCCCTCCTGCAGAAAAATTTGCTCGGAGAACAAATGGAAAATAATCAATGCTAATTTTACATTTTTCATTTCCAAGGCCAAATGACATCACATAAGTGAGTCATTATCAAAGCCTAAAATTCTCTTTGAGCCAGCACTTATCGTGAATAAACTGCAAGTGCAGGCAGTCCTGTTACATAAATGCCACCAGTAGATTATATTTCTGAAAGCTGCAGAAATTTGCTAGTCTTAGTAATTTACTCAGCCAAACTTACTTTCTCGGCTTTAATCTTTGCCTTAAACAAAAGTTTCTGTAATTTATGATTCAGATGCTGATGAATGTTAATGGCAGTAAGAACTAGATTTACTTACTGAAAACTTTGACTATCGTCGGCTCTTCGGAAACGTCATCTTCTGTAACTAGCATACATACAAATCTCTTTTCATCACTGATTCTTGCATTCTTGATGGATAATGTATAGTTTTCTGAGAGACTCAACCTGTCCTTGTAGTCTGGTACGTCATCATACTGTACACTTTTTTTTGTTGATGATCTGAAGGCAATAAATACTGGAGATCCATTTGGCATTTCCTATAATAAAAGGATAAACACCTCTATTTTGCATAAACACTCATTTAGAAGTTCCTGAAGATTTGCAATTGGTACAAACCTGTAATGTTAAAAAAAAATAAAAATCTGAAAACTGTATCAGATGGCTTCTTTCCTGATTAATTTCTGCTTTACATAGAAGAAATTCAGTGTAGTCTGAGAGCTATGTTAAGACTTCCACGGTACACACTGAGAATATCATTAGTAAAAAGAATTTCAATCCTTTGGCTCAATCTCAGCATAGCGAAGGGATTTCTCTGATAAAGGCTGGTGTTTTTGGCACTACTTGCCTCTGCCTGTATGAAAAAGTATTTGAAATAGAAGCATATGTGAGCTAGGCTCAAAAGCTTCAGTTGCCTTTTTTTTCATTATTGTTTTACATATTCATATTGTTTGTCTGGGATATTCAGACTTCATTCGAAATGCAGGATTTAATCAGGCATAACTGCCTATTTTATTCTAAATTAGTTTTTAGCTTTTTTCCCTCTTTGTTTTTAAAGGACCCGAGAGCTTGTAGCACGGGACTATACATGCAATCAAATATTGTTATTTTGCCTGTCAGTATAATCTGCAAAGTATCATTTTCTAGACATCCTCCTTATATTAATCAGTATGCAGTTGCCATCCTAAGAAGGAATACAAAGTTGACAACCTTATACAAACTTCCCATATAAAAAATTTATTGTATGAAGGGCAAAGTTACAGGGGCAGTTCTAGGGGATGTGATTCCCTCCTCCTTATACAAACACATACACAGAACAGGGAAGGACATTATCTGCCTTTATTTAAAGTGAGGTGAAACGTTGACTCTATCTTTACATTCAGTATTGTGCTGAGGGCTGGAAAAGGTTTTCATTCCCTTTTATCCCTTATACCTTGCAGCACCGATGTTAGTACTGTTCCCAGCACAGTACCTCAATTTGACTGCAGAGCCCACAAAAGCATGATGATGCTGTGACAAGAGATGAATGATGTCAGAGCAGGGCAGAGAGCAGGAGGCATCACCTAGTTGAGAAGTTTGAATTCCCTTACAGTCTTTCTCCCTCTCCTGCTTTTAAACTCCTGGATTTGTCTAGATGTCTGTCACACAGGAAAGAAAACATTGCATTGACTCAATACACAAGAAGTTGCCTGTCAAGGGCAAATGAACTCTTAACTCTGGACATGCGCCCAGCGCAAGCACACCCAGCGGACACTGAAGCGAGCCAACACCTTCTCCTGCCAGGGTGCAAGTCTCCTAGGGTTCCCACCAGGAACTCAAATTGCTTGTCCCAAGCCAGAAGAGGAGAAAACAGAGTTCCTCCTTCTTCCAGTTAAATAATCACCTGATCAAAAAAGCCTAATCCAACCCTCCTCTCCCTCAGGACAAGCGTTGCCAGGCTGTGAGCTGCCCTGGGAGAACGAGTATCACTTCTGCTTGGTTGTGTGGGCTGTGGTAACGATTTCATACAACAGCAACTTAGACAGCCTCTTTTTGTATGTTAGGTTTTGTGTCCCTTTCCATGTAGAAGAAGTTGTAACACCTCCATTTACCGCTTGGTACTTGTCCAACATAGGCAATCCAAATGCAATGGAAAGAGGTAATGCATTTCTTTTTCTCAGAATATCCTTGCATCTTCACGGAGATGGACTTGTGTCTTCCCAAAAAAAGTCAGCAGACTAAAAAGTACACTGCAAAATGTAGGCACTCCATCTTCTGAATGCTCATATGAAACAGTTTTACTGTCCCTTTTTGGGGAAACATTCTCCAGACTTTTGACTTCATTTCCCCAATGTGCTGGTAGGAAAAGAACTATTCAGTGGATGGGGGCTGCAAAAGCCTCAAACCTGAAGGTATAAAGGAAGTAGCCAGGGGGAACAGGACACAGCCCCCAGTGGCAGATCATTCTGCTGTAAAATAGGCTGATGGATGCCATTTGTAAAGAGAGAGAGAGAACTACATAATATTTAAATCCACTGTCAAACTAGAAATCATCTATTACTGCAGGTAACATTTTCTTTGAGCACAAGAGGTGATTTAGGTGAACTTCACAGAAGCAGGAAAACCAGTTGTCTCAATGTCAGTCTGAGAAACAAAAGGGTTTTGGTATCCCAGCATTTTTATCCACATATGCTTCCAAGCTTCGTTTGACTTTGATATGCTGATTCTCCTTTCAACCTGGGATACCAATCACATACAGGAGAAGCTCATCCTGCAGTGTTCCTACTGCAGGCTGACCAAGACACCAAGAGAGTACCCACATTTTTGCCTCTGTTCTCTGCCAGAAATAGCAGAGTGAAACCACCAGCAATTCTACTAAGGTCAGCTCTGCTCTCTTTTTTGCTGTGCATGAAACACAGTGAAGCATGAAACAGTTCTGAGTGACTGTCAGATCAACCAAATGCGGGGACAGTGCTTTCCCAGGGACAAAGCAGGCTCTGCTTCAGGCAGCCTACTTCAAAAGTATTTAAATGTACACCGATGGCTCTGTCAAGCAAGCGAGACACCAACTGGGTAACATGCCAGAGCTCTAATACAGGTTGGCAGAGAACTCTTGAATAATTATTTCTCTTGAACAATGAGATTAATTCCTCAAACCTCTAATCTGTGCTTGGCAGAAATTAAACAGTTTAGAATCTTGAAGTCTTACAAACACAGGAATAAATGCCTTCATATCTGAGGCAGAAATCCTCTCGTTTGGAATCTTGTAATCTCACACACATACAAAAAAAATACACATCATCTTGTAACAGCTCTAACAAATATAAAGATAAGCTATACTTACATATTTCCATTTTCCAAACATAAGACCTTCTGGTACTTCTAGAGGACAAGGTATAATTATAGTATCTCCATATATTGCATTTACTGTGTACAATCCCAGAGCTAGAGGAGAAACAGAAAGAGAAGAAACAATTTTAAGTGTCTTCTTGAATTCCCATACGCTTGCTAATGTTTGGTTCACACCAGTTACACAGAGCAGCGCCACCTTCTTTGCAAACGGTTATTTTCCAGCATGTAGGATTTATCCTCAAACCCCTAACAAAACAGGATTCCTGTCACTAAATTTGTTAAGAAAACATTACAACCTTTCCGGACCCATGTTTCCTGCGGTAGTCAATGGGAACAAAGTGGATTTCCAAACAGGACTGCACCCACTCAACCAGGTGAATACATTCAGTACAGTTGCTATCCACAGCTATTGTCTCAAACGTAAAAAGTTAAAAAGGGAAGTCCCTAAACCTTTATTTTCTTCATCTGAAAAGCCAGACACATCTGCCTGGAAAAGTTACATTGCAATGCAATATTTTGAGGAGGCCAGCAGAGAAGTGATAATTTGACTGCTGCACTACATAAAAACTTAGAATAAGGAAGAAAGAAAAGAGAATGATGATATTAAAATGTTGTGTTCCCTAAAACCTGGGGGGAAAAAACCCTAGTCTGCACATTTAAATTTTAGAAAAATGAAGTGAAATGCTTCCATGAATTATTTAAGAACAGCTTTTTTGGAAACCTCAGCACAATGTTATTGTGCTAATGCATATAAATTTACAGAATAAAACCAACCCACTTACTTTCATTGTCCAAAATATGTGAATTGAACAAAAACAACAGACCCTAAAGTGATGAAATGCTAAAAAGCAAGGAAGTTTAAAGGGGAAGATGTTACAACTTGATGCATTTGCTGCAAAACAATTTGGCGTTGCTCCTATTCTCTATATTTGCCTCTTGCTTTCTGCTCCTTATACTAGAGAGAGGTTTTGCCTCTAGTGCTTGCCCAGTGTCACTGAGAGAGCCTGCTGGCTGCCTGCTCTCACTTGTACATCTGCAACTTGTCAGGGTTTTCTGCTCAGTGACTTGGGATCTCCCCCTTTGCTTTCCCTTCATTTGCAACCATAGGTTTGAAATCAAGGGCTTGCTGCCAAAGAAAGCTTGTTTACGAAAAAGCAGTAGGATGCTGGTGATGTAGACAGGTGTTCCTGAGGTGAAACAACCAGTCCCTCTGGAAGGATTAATTTTTCTGGAGATTAAGCCCTTCTTTCTACAGCTGGAGAAAGAAGCCTGTTCCCCTGTGCCCCCAAAGATCCGAGCCACAGACCCCTTTGCTTTTCCAAAGTCCTGAGGCAGCTGCTGGGAAGACCTGATGATTCTATCGAGTGCATACAGGCACTCTATTGGGAGGTTTTCCAAGGAATTTTTTTTTGTTTTACACAAAACAATGTCTTTTCAAGGAGCCAAATGCTGAGTTCCTTGCCTGCAATTTAAACTAGAGAGACTCCAGAGCATTTTTCTCACGTGAGGACTTCAGAGCTTACTGTTAGCATCAGCTTGTAGCTATCATTTGTATCACAGTGATGAATGAGGCTGTGGCTTGTGCTGTGTTGTACTGCACAAAGAAATAGTATTGTAAAATCCTTCCTCAGAGATGCTACAACCCAGATGGCATTATATGGTTAAGGCAGAAGAAAGCAGGCAAGCAGGCCTCAGCTCAATGGACTAAAGGAATGCAGGAGATAACAGGCACCACTACCTGCATTTATGTTAAAATTTCTTCCTTCCCACTGCTCCTTTACAACAAAGGAACTGCTAATCTTCTGATTCTGTTATATAATTAGTCACAAACACGCTTTAGGTGCATTTTTCACACTGTAAGGAGTGGATGGTCTAATTTGCTATATGGTTCACAGAGACCAGCTCTTTTCTAAATGACAATAACAGTCGGTCCACTAGATGGTGCTGAGTAAGAGCAGTCTGTAAAAATGAAACAAAAATTTTTAAAGAAATCAGATAACTTCAATTCCATGGAAATAGGACCAATGTTTTACAAAAATCAAACTATAAATGGACTTCAAAGCTGAAACAAAATTTTCCCTTGGCCCTTTCTAGGAATCATCCTCCTTCTGATCACCAGAAGGGGAACAGAACAACTCTGGCTTTACAAGTTGAATCCTAATTTTCACTTCTGCTTGAGCTACAAAAAAGCTGTCCTTTTTTGGTTCCTCTCTCCCATGAGTGAAAAATTACAAATTAAAAATTACAAAGACTTGCAAATATATATTCAGTTAGTTAGTTGGTTATACCTGTTCAAATTCCAGTTAAGTGTCATTTGGTAATCTGAAATTCTGTAATGGTATTTTGCATCACATGGAAAAACAAAAACTGCTCCTCTTACTATGAGATATTCCCTGGGGAATATCTGGGGAAATACTCCCTGTCATTAGGGGAAAACAAAATAGTCCCCCATGATCTGCAAAACTGTTCAAGGTAGCCAGTATGTACTACCAAAGACTCAACAAACAGCCTCTCACCACGGTGAATGAAACTGTTTCTGGAAAGGATTTACATTTATAGCATTCAGAGCAGGTAACTGATGAATGGCCTGACAGAGGGAAAGACTGGCCTTTGACTTCTCAACTGAAAGGCATTTCTAAAGATGAACAAACCACCACAAAATCCTGACTTGCCATAAATTCTACCTACACTAAAATCATACAGGTTTCTAAGAATTTGCTAACACAGAACCAGAAAGGCACAGGTTTTACTTAAAACACAGAGAAACAGTCCTTACAAGAATATAAGAGGTTCTGCTGCAAAATTTTCTCATCCCACTTTTGTGGCAACAAATCTAGGACATTCAAGGACTGCAAACTAATTGAATAACTGCAAACTTTCCCTGCAAGAACTGCAGTAATTTCCACAAAACAACCCTACTAACCTATATATTTAAGAAATGAAAAAAACCCATCTCAATCGAATTGGAAATTCTTCTCTCTGTTGCTATTGGACATACTTGAAAAAAAAGTGGGACAAAAAAGAGAAGAAAATGATTGTTTATTGATTTGACAGTGCTTACCATAGACCAACGTATTCTGAGACCTCTTTACATAGTTTCCAGCTCTTTCTAAGAAAAAGAAAATAAAAGCAGGATCTACAAATACATAACAAATTACTCTGTGCCCTAACATGACAACGGGGTCAATGTCAGAGCTCTCTTTTCTCATTAACTGCAGGAGGGCGCAAAGGGAACAACAGTACGAGACGTCACCGGACATCAGGCCCTGCTTTGCTCTACTTCTGACGTACCTTTCTGTAGCTAATAAGAACTCAACCAGCTTCCTCACACAGTTTTCAGATGCTGCCTTATAAAACTGAGCCAGTGCTGTTAATAACGCCACTAATTCAGAGGCAGGATCTTGTCCCACATACAACAAGAGAAGCTGTACTTGCTAGGTCTAAATTACACCTATATATATAACGTTTATCCAACTCACTTTCCTTCCACTTCTTTACATACAGGTTTGAGCAGGCTGAGGTTTACCTCATTCCCCTCTCTTTGATCCAGTGCTAAAGAAACTCTGAGCCAGATTAAACCTTTCCACACAGGTTCAAACATGGGGAGAAAGCAGCAGCATGAGGTATGACAGCTCAGAGAAAGATCCCAGCAGGACGCTGCTAAATTGAGATGACATTAGCTATTGATGCTTTTAATGAGAGTGCTTTCCATGTCCCCATGGCAGGGCTAACTGTCATCCTTCTTTATCCCCCTCTCTGCCTGTGTTTCAGAAGGGAAGAACCAAACAGTACCCACACATCTGAGTGACAGAACAAAAAATCTTGAAGAGAAGCTTAAAGGTAGAGGAGGTGCAACATGTTGTTAGTTTAGATCCTTACCAAGAGTACATGAGGCAGGTCATACTTTAGATTAATTATTATTTTTAAATCAACAGGATCATATATGAAGAATGGATAGAAGGTGAGTATCTAAAAATCAGGAAGTTGGTATTTCTCCAAGGAAATAATAAAAGCTGTAGGGAATGTGTGGAAAGTAGCCATGTTTTCCACCTCTACCTTCCTTTTGCAACACTGAAACTTCTTGCCACAAACACATCTTTTAACTGCTCAGGAGTCATATTTTTGTGACAAATGTAAAACAGAACAAGGGCTGTTCAAACACCCTTAAGATGCAAGAGCCATGTGAGACTATGAACCTGTATCTGACAACTGACTAGCAGAGGTACTGCCTGAGGCTGATTTTCACTGGCCTGCTCAGCTGCCACACAGCACAGCTTAATTCCAGTGTTTTAGTAAGCACTGGAAATCTGGGGAGCTGAACCTCCCTCAGTATCTTGGAGTCCACTGATTTAAATGACGTTTTATATTTACAAAGATGTCCAGTATTTTCCTTTTGCACTGAATCTTTTACTGCTGATTCTTCTGCTCTGGCTGGTTCAGCAATGATGCTTTTTATTACACTTTCTGGACCCAAGGAGCAAGGTTTCATTACTAGAGAACAGCAGGATATGTTTGCTGCTATGGTTCTTTGCAGCAATCAGCAGCATCGAGCAGGAGAGGTCAATTAGCAGCTTCTGGAATGGAAGTGTCCAAGCTCAAGAGCCATTATGTCTATTTAGCACCTACTTCAGAAGCTGTAGCTAACTACTTCAGAAACTCTAAATTAGGACTAGCACTCTAGATCTTTACTTGAGGCATTACCCCCCCCTATTTTTCCAGGGAGCTCAGACTAGCCTGTACTAAATATAAAATGGGAGGTTAAAAAGCTCTGTCTCATGAAATAAATATTTTATTAAGTTGCTTGCTATCATCTTTGAACTAGAAACTGGTGGATTTTTCTTTCTGCCCTCCTCTTCCTAGGGGCATTTCAACTTATGTGGGCATACACATAGGTCCTATTGAGCATCCACTTAGGTACATCACCAGCTATTTTCAACTCAGTGTCTACCAACACCCTCCCCCAAGGATCTTCCCTCCAGAGCTTCCTTACATGTTGCATGGAAGCTGGACTCTTCAGGTAGGAGTCAGCTTTAACTACTCTTTCTCCCTCCCTTTTCCTAGGCTGGCAAAAAGTCACCTTTTTCGATAAGCCCTTTAGCAGGCCCTCAGGACTTTCACAGCAGTAGTAAAGAGAAGATCATATACAGCAAACTGTGCCATGGACCTCATACTTCCCCATCTAGGCCTGACAAAGTCAGCTGAAAAACAAGGCAAAACCTGTATGAATACTTTATAATGTTTTTTTTAATAATCCTTTTTGCTGAGCCACAACAGTCAGAGAGACAGACATTGCCCAGCCTTGAGTCTGTACCTCTCTGCAACAGAAGCCCACCTGCATTTTCTCAACAAGCTCATCCTTGTGATCCAGCTTGTTCTACTGAGCATCCTCTTTCACATGAGCTACAACAGGCAGTCTAATGCACAGCTCACAGTGGTTATTCATCTTCTGACATAGCCAGAAAACACAAGATACACTTCAGGATGTCAAAAGACTCCGTTAAAGCAAGTGAAAAAAAAAGGCTTGTGTTATCAAAACTCACGCATATGACAACCCCTATTTCAGCTGGGTGGCTATGATCATTCCTTGTTTCATATGCTGGGCATCAAAAGGGAAAGCAGAGCAAACACTTCCAAGAAAATTCAAACACTGATTATCTTCACCATACAAATATGATTAAAAACAAAGGTGTGTGTGTTTGTTGATATGTTATCTGATATGGGTTATATAAGCAATATATTGTTTCTTATCTCTATGTGTTTAAATACTGAAACAAACCTACACAGTGGGTGACTACAACATCTAAAGGACTATTAGTTACAAAAGAGCCATCGATATTATCCAAGAGGGAAGCTAATTGCAGATAAACATATCCACCAGTATTTAAAATACTTTTAAAGCAACATAACAGAACTTGCTGAAGGGTTTCTTATACTTTATCACAGTATTCCTTCAATTAGTTTTAACCCTGAATTATATTAGAGTCCAGGCAATTTTAACACCAAAGGAAAAAATCCTTTATCATCTTACAAACACTGATGAAATGGACAGCAATTACCCTTTGGAATCATCACTGCGCATTGAGCTCTTTGAAGATGTGAAGTAATTTACACATTCGTGACTGTTCATGGTTTGTTTGGGAGTTTTTTTGGGTTTTGTTTGGTTTTTTTCGGGGGGGGGGAAGGGGGGGGGGAGGAAAGGTAGAAGATCCAACTCAAAGAAAGGTTGTGCCTCTGGAAGATGTTTAGTTCCTTTTGACAGGCTTGTCAGATAAACACCCACTTAACTCCAAAGACACAAGTAGCCAAACCCACATAAACAGGAGCACACGCTTATGTGCTTAACACTGGTTTTGGAAAGTACTCAGGCAGAGTAAGATGTGGCTTGGCATCCAGCAACATCAAGGCATCAGGCAGTACACATCAGGAAACAGGCAGTGTATTTAAAGCTAAAAAGATACTGAAAACGCCAGAGAGTAGGCATTAAGTGCCAGCAGAATTCAGCTATCATTGCCATACACGAAGCATTAAGTGAGTTTAAAACACAGAGTTTTTCTTTATGAATGAGGAAAAAATCCTGAAGAAAACATGTCAGCACTTCAGAAATCCTCTCTCATGAATTCTAGGAGCTACTCCTTTCTAGTTCCATATAAACCAAATGTTTTCCTTATCAGTACAAAGCAATGAGCTATAATTAGAAACTAGCTAACTTGTCCCATCTGGCCAAGGCTAAACAGGTTCTATCAACTAATTAATAAAGAAATTCTCAGCTCCCTCCTTCCTTGACTGAGCTCAATGCATGCTTCTCACTGGCTCTTCTCTCTATAGTTCAGAGATGGCACAAGGCACACAGCTTTCCTACACATGCATATAGTTTGGCTTTCTACATAATCCTAAGAGTGAGCTCCAGGCTGAGCCTCCATGAGTTTAGGTCCAGAATCCCATGGAGCACTTTACCAACAGTTTTCAAAGTCCTACAGCATGACCAAATAGAACTCTCAGTGCTGTGTGCCTGTTCACAAACCAGACTACCCAACTGCTGTTTATTTCACTGAGGGCTACTTCTGTTCCAAGATTTCAAAACATCCAGTTGTTTCAGTAGTTTGGTGGCTATTTTCCCCACTTCCCACACTAGAATACAGCTTTCAATCTGTTATGTACCCTGCTTCCCTGTAAGATTTGCATGTAGCTTGATTTGGAACTACTTTAGCAGAAGCTTTTGAAAAGATTGAAGGAAATTTCTCGGCAAGGTAGAGGTCTTAGAAAGTTATGTCCTTCCAAGAGCAGATGGTTCTGTAGTGGATGCCACAGTGTGTAGTTTACAAGGGTTATCATCATTACTGTAAGCTTTACCCTAGGGAGGTTCACACTGAGCACTTCTCTGAAAGTTTTTTATCATGATTATTGCTAAACCAGTACACTATACAGAAGAAAAACTTCTTCAGTTTAAATGTACCAAAACACCTAGACTGCATCTAAATAATGACTAATAATATTTTGTCAGCTTAGGAACTCCAAATGTTATGTATAAAACAATAATCATGACATTTTATAAATAATAATCATCAAAATTGTTGATAGGTACACAAAAGAGATTTGTACATAGTCGTACTCCTTTAAAATTTGAATGTCCATCATTACATGCGTTATTGTTGTCAGTGAAACAGACACTGCCTTCCCAGTCAGCAAAACTTTCAAACTACATAAAAAAGGTGTTCCTAACATTAGCCTCTGCAAAGCTTGTGAGTAAATGAGCAATTCAAAGCTCAGTAACTGACGCAAAAGGCTACCACAAAATGAATTACTTTTGTCAGCACATCAACTTACCTACCTTACCACCTCAGCCTCTATTCCAATGCCCAGACTCAAGAAGACAAAGGAAACTGCTAAATCTAACAGCTCTGAAATGGGACCAGAAAAGCTCTACTTTTTAATCCACTCCCTTTTAAATCAGGAAGGCTCCAAAATCTGCTAAAAAACCGGAAGGAAAACCCATGAGAGCCACAAGTGCCTTTGTAGCACATGTGCTTTGTTATAGCAAGATTTTCCTCTCAAAGAGAAAGACCTAAGCTTCTTTTCCCAAAACACCAGTCCAAAACATTAACTGTGATTTCAATGGCCTTCTAATCACACTATTTTTTGGAAACCCTAGCTTTTGACTCAGAATTACATAACTCTACTTCTGGATTCAGTGCTAATCCAAACCCAGTCATATTTGCGGATTTGAATTTTCAAGTTCTTTGAGTAAACCTTACAGGTTTTAAGAAGTTACATATGAAGCAGTGCTGCTGTAAATAGGAAAAAAGATGTAGTCTAATTCCAAGCAAATAAATTAGACTTAGGGAACAAACATCTACCTACTTAAAAATGCTTGAATTAGTACAAGGTTAGCAAAGAATGTTTCCACAAGATCTAGTGGAACCACGTCAAAAGTCATGTCCAACACTGGCAAGTTGTGGTCAGCATCAGAAAACACAGCTGTGATTTCTATAAGCAGCATACAGTGGAAAACAGTTATTTTCCCACAGTTGATGCTGCAACTGAAAGGCCACTGTTAAGGATCTTCCTTCATGCAAATTTTTACAAAATACTGCTTTACGTTTGTTCTTGTCATTCAGAGAAAGAGATAAAATGACCAACATATCTTCTTAAAAGTACTTCTGTTCACGATGCAGCCATGACTAAAGGAACTATGATTAATTTATTTTTTTAACATACTAGAAATTTGAGAGTAGTTTATTAAAATAGTTACCAGCATATGGTGTGGTTTGTTACACATGATCAGGCACATCTGCCAGGGAAGTGAGTTATAGCTTACTAAAGTCTGATGATACAAGCTATCTGCCAAGAGATGAGGAGCAAATGTGACTCAGAAAACAGTTTCTGAGTCAATACCGCAAAGAGTTTTACTTTGACAATTAGGTATACTTTAGGTATTCCTAATTAGAGAAAATGGGATCAGCAAAGCCTTTGTGGGTTGGTGAAACTTCTCGTTCTTTCTGAGGTGAGCCCCTGGCTGCTCCTGCAGCATATTCCTGTCATGCTTCTCAGCTGCACTTCTAAAGCACATCTCCGTTTGCTAAAACTACTCCAATTGTTTTTTATCTTCTAATTATGCTAGTCAGCAATTCTGCTGTGTATCCAATAGCTTAAAGGTACTTAGAAGTTTCTACTAAGTCCAATAAAACCTGTAGCTCAAAAATAATTACCTAAAATTCCCCATTATATTTTACTCTGAATACTTTTTTCTTTAAAAAAAAAAAAAAGTCAATAGCATACTAAAAAAGAGCTGTCCTTTTTGTTTCTTCATAACTTGATATTGACAGTATGGATGAATATACCCCACAGGCTAATAGTGTAGAAAAAACCCACATTATTCATACAAAAATGCTGAATAAAAGGATAAACAGTGTGTGTTTGTCATATGAGAATTATGAGAAATTTTGTTTTGGCACTCTAAGTAACAATATACAGCCCTGTCATCCTAGATTTTAAGTCAATGTCCAATTGGCAGCACACCAAGGGAGAAGACAAGACCTTCTGCAAAAGGAGGCTGAACTTTTGCTGCTTGTATCCTTCCCCTTGCACACGCTGCTGCTTCACTAAAGTGAGAGGCCTGGGAAATGGTGGTGGAGTGGAGAGGGCAATGGGGATCCAAAACTGTGGGCTCCTTCCAGGGGTACCTGGAAGCAAATGGACTTTTTTTCCTCATAGGGTGGGACACTTGGGCTCCCTTCCTACCATAGCCATTAATTCTTCCCATCAGCCTGCACGGGATTAAACCAGCAAGAAGAAACAGCAAGAAGACAAAGGGGTGGTCACTGCATCCCACTCGGTCAACTGCTGTTTCTTGGAAGATGCAATCACAGCCATGTTAAGACTTCTCTCTGATCATCACTTAACCAGAAACAGAAGTGGCCCTCAGTTCCTGACCCAGGGTGCTCCTCTCTAACTATCAAAAACACAAGAGGAAAAACAGTTTTCTTTCACACACACTACGGTCCACAGTGCCACTAACGCATATGGCAGCTTGTCTGTATACAAGTATCCCTTGTAAGAACATCCCTTTAGATTCAGGTCTGAGGATCCAAAACTAGGTAAGAGAAGAAGGAACAGATGGACCTTCCAAATGCAGTTGTTTCAGGGGTTAAGGACAATCTAAGAAACACATGTCTTATTGATCTATGCTTCAAGTCTTGCATCAAATCAAAGGAAAAGAATCCAAGCAAGCCTTAGCAATGGAAAAGCAGCCAATAAGCAGTATTTTCTCCCCCTAGTATCAGCAAGATGCAAGGACACATAAAGCCTACAGCATCATAAAGGAAATCTGATGCTAAACCAAGCTACTCCCAATCAAATACATGGAAGGGCTCCATGGCCACACTAGCAAAGCCAACAGCAGCATTAAAACTACTTGGTTTTCCTCACTTGTCCTCTGTGCTTTTTCTACTTCGATTTAGTGAAAATTGCACAGATAGGTTTGGCAGTACAGGAACAGAGAGGAATTATCCACATCTCCCACTCTAAAGATAAATAAACATAATTACCAAATTTCTTGCTAAGTGAAAACTTACACAATTTATATTTTACAAAATATGAACTTCCCAAAAGATGTGTGCTTATTGTATACTTATTTAAGCTTGAAGGAATGTCAAGAGAAAACCGAAAGTACCAGAAAGCAAAGTATGCAAAGTATGCAAAGTATGAGGGGAAAAAAAAATAACCCTGATCACTCCAGTTAAAAGTAAATAAATTCCGTGGAAAAAATTTATGAAACAACGACAAGGTAACACAAAAAGTTGAAAAAGTGATGTAGTTAAATTAACGCCATCACAGTTGTTCTATGCAAAGGAACTCAACAGCAGGCCACTTCCTTCTGTTCTAATCACTTTCCTCCTGTGAGTTGTTTGCCTAGCCCACAGCCCTTACGTGAACAGGCACTTCCCTTCTGCCTGTCTAGGAAGTTGAAAATTAATGCCTCACAGGTTTCAACAATGGAATACTTTTTTAATCATGCTTGCTGCTCCTCTACTTCAAATCATGATTTGCTCTGTCAAGAAATCCTACAACACAGAAAAATGCCAGATCTCTACTACTGACTATGTTCCAGATCTGCAAACCTGCCCTTCTCCATTATCTGCACATCCATCTGGGCATTTGCTTACTCATGCCAAAGTATCCTAAGGTTCAGCTCCCCAGCTTCTGCCATAGGCTTGCTATCTGCTATCCACACTGCCTTCTGTCTGCAGCAAACAGGGTTCCAGCAAGCAGTGAAGACCCCGTGAGAAGAAGCCATCACTTTTGTTTCTCTTTATCAGTGCTCTTAGGCATCTGTAGAAGCTTCAACTATATTGCTGTAATAATCCTGTACACCCTAATAAGAAATAAAATATTTGGTGAATGCAAATTTGGTAGAAAACCTGCAGAAATGCACAGCTCATTGACACTGCTGAGACAGACACTCAAAACTGTGCATCCAATACTGTGTGTCACAGGAAAGTGTTCTTCTTACCTACTCTTCATCAAGGCTGTGTGGTGCACAGCTGATTAACAGCGTTCTGCCACACTGGCCTGCTGCACTCACACTTACTAGACCTGCTGCTTGCTGGTTTTAGCAGTGTTTATCTCCAAAGAAACCAGCTAGAGTTCACCACAGAGCAAATAACTACCTGTGACTGTAATGTGTATAATGAGTACAGAACATTACTTTCAGCGAATGAGCTTCATTTACTTGTGCTGAAAATCATGTGCTAATAACCTCAACAGTAAAAAAAAGGCCTTACAGAACTTACAACTTTAAAGGGCACAGATGAAGGACAGATTTATCCTTCTGTAACACTGAGTGGGTGGAAAAAGCTGTACATGCTTTCAACAGAACATGTTGGACAGACACCCCTGCAGCTGATGATCGGCTTTTGGCTGCTCCATCTTTTTTCCAACTGCCTTCCCTACTGATAAGGGAGTGAGCATTGCAGATGAGATGAATGTAGCCTCCTGAAATCATCAACAGGTCTTTGTTACCTGGAAACAAGACCTATCATTTCACTGATAGCACAACAACATAGGTGTGAAAGGGGAAAAGCTCATTGAAAGTATAATGCTTTAAATCCTTATGATTTATGCTAAAATAAGTGACTGACAGCTCCTCTGTGGTTCTCTTTAGATTTAATAGGCTCCTCACAGACACAGCTTTTTACATTTCACAGATGCCTACAGCCAGGCTTGGTACTGGCAACTGTCTCCTGCTTTAGGAGGATGAGATGAAGCAGATGTGCACTTTCACCAACAGGAGAAATCAGTATCACCTTCATTTCTGAAAGTTTTGCCTTTGCCTGCCTTTCTTAACCAGTATGCTGAAAATTAACAGCAGTACAAATTGGCAAACAAAGCATAAAAAGGAACAGTTAATGCTACACAGACTCTTATTCAACGGTGAAACAGACACGTGGATATGAAGATATGTAAGGCTGTTGTGACTTTAATGCCCATCATTTCTACTTGTGGATATTACTGACATGTGTGAAGGTATGAAATGCTGCCAAGTATCAGGTTCTGCTTCTGCCTCATACATATTTACACTTGTACATGCATATACAAACTAGCTTCTGATGTGCTATTATTTTTCTTCTTTGCATGGATTGTTTATTGTTTTTACAAAATCCCCCACTACTTAAAATAATATGAAACATATAAAACAATGCTAGAAAGGACCACACAATTGCAGCTCAGATCTGGTGAATGCACTCACAGCTTACAATAATTTTCCAATATACCATTAGACCATATAGGTACTGTCCAGTTACTGAAAAAATTGCTGTAAGTCTCAGCTGCCTTCTGGAGAAAACCATGAAAGGTTAGAAAACACAAATTAGGATTCCTAATAATTTTTTAAATATAGAAGTTACTTTCTGGAATTTTAAAACACAGGCATTGGTTTCTGCAAATACAATGCTGCCATAAAGTTTAAAAGCAGCAGGATACACTGTAAGGCCAATATGTAGGCCCAAAAAGGGAGTTACTGCAAGTATGTGAAAACAGAAACAACAGACAAGTTTAGTCCTTCAAATATTTATCCACCTACTTATCTTCGAGAACAAAAAGTGCCACATCATAAGGGTGAGGGCACGAAACATCAGCATTACTACTAGAAAACAGTTATGCTGACTATGCTTCCCTGCCTATCATACACCTTGAGGTGGAGTCCTCAAAGTCCGAGACCCCTTTTGTAAGATAATACAGAGACACAATCAAATGATTGTTCAGGGATCCAGCTCAGACCAACCTTATGTGGAACACTTTAGGACCCCGTGGAGCCACTTCTAGAGTGTAACCCCAGCTCAATGAGCCCCCCAACTCCAGGCATGTGCCTATGACACAAACAAGACCTGCTACCTAGTTCGCAGGAAGAGAGAAACTTTGGGGTAATACGCTACTCCGGCCATAGGGAATGTGTTTGCTACATGCCACTCACGTCAACACAGTCCTGAACAGCAGGATCAGAAATTACAGCAGCTGCACAGACTTGGATGCCTGCAATTTCAGATTTCGATCTGAATGGTTGAGTAAACAACAACTCCTTCAGAGTAGCCCGCCCTAGATGCGTGGCTCCCAGTGCAGAGTGGCTACGCTTACGCTGTCATCGAAACTCTCTGTAAACACGTATCTTGGTGTGGAAGTCACCGCTTCCTCTATACACCTGTCACAAACTCTGTGGAGAAGGCAGCCGGGTTTTAGTTAGTGTGACAGCTGCTGCAGTGCATCATGCTCCTGTAAACTGCATTAATGCCCAACTGCACTTTTAAGTACGTCTGAACATCCTGTTTTGACCTACATATTTGGGCCATAATTACCAATTTCTCTGTCTAAGTGCTGCTGCTGCTGCCCATATTGCCACGTCTCCGTGAGCAGGAACATAAAAGATAGGTCTCCTGAGTTGTTATTTTGATTTGTGGCAGGAGCTTTTGCCTGTACAGTGCTATTTATCCATTTTTTGACACTAACTCTTTACTCAGAGAATTACCATTTTGCAACAGCCACTGAAGACAAGGTGTTTGCTGTGTAGCCCATATGTGGGCCAAGCACACAAGCTACTGCAATGCTTGGCTGAAGCAGATCCCTTTGAAAGGCAGAGCCTTCGAATGCATCTTTATGCCACAGTACTGCAAAGTAAATGAGAGGTACCCTACTTCTCCCAGCAAGGGACTGCTTCAGCTTTTGGGAAGTCAGTCACAAGTCATCCTGCTGTGTTGTGGCTCTAAAGCCATCGTGTCCGAGAGGACTCCTACATTACCCACTACCTACAGCACTTTCTAATCACCACTCTGTATCAGGAGAAACACAACCACCCTGGGTACCTGGCAGAAAACACTTCTGAAAGGCCAAAATAATTTTAAAGCTAGTTCAAGCCATCTCTTAGTGTCAGGAGGGATGCTAGGATGGCTCAGTGGGTCAAAGGATCTGGCCCTCAAAGACAAAATTGTCGTCTTCTGTCGCATGAGAGGATGCAGAACATTTTTTAATAGCTTCCAGCTTCTGTAAAAACATGCACTAATTAGCACACATATTTTAAAAAAAATGCTTCTATACCTAATTATTCTAAAGAAAACCTGAAAACTAATTAATAGTTCTGGAACCCTTTTTTTTTTTTTTTCTTTCTGGAGCCAGATGGTGCCCTTCCTGAAATACTAAGGCTGGAGAATTATTTATGTGAGCTTTGACCACGTCTGAACAGCTCAGGGAATGATGTATGTTTTTAATGCCCTGATACTGACAACAAGCCTTTTTACTCTAAATTAATGGGAAACAAGTGTTGCACAGAAGATAAAAGTGACTTTGTGAAGTTTTATTCTTCAGAAGTTGCCCTTTGTAAGAGATCAGGGTCTTTGGAGAAATGTCAGTGGTAGCTTGTCTGACATAAAGGAGGGATGCCACAGCACATGTATGTGCTCATAACACATGTGGCATGGATTGTGTGTGTACAGTGGGAATCAGTGCTATTTTAGGTTGGTCTTAATTGGGTCTTGAGAAATAAACAAACAAAACCCTACCCTAAACCAGCTCTACCACATACAGAAACAAACAAACCCCCTGAGAAACCAATGCCACCTTCCAACAAAGTAGTAGTTGCCTTTAGCTTCTCAGAGGTACAAATCAGCTTTTTCAGCTGATTTGCTTTAATTTTTTTATATGCTTTTCTTTTTCTTAAATGCATTTGATATGAAAATTCAGACTATAAAACAGATGTTCACAGAATAAACCAAAACACAGAATTACAGAATCATAGAATGGTTTGGGCTGGAAGGGGCTTTCAAGATCTTCTAGTTCCAATACCTCTGCCATGGACAGGGACATCTTCCACTAGACCAGGTTGCTCCAAGCCCTGTCCAGCCTGACCTCAAACACTTCCAGGGATGCAGCAAAGAAGAGTGAAGAGGATGGGTTTTGAGACCTGGTGCAGGCATTGGGTGTAGACCCCTTGGAGCAGGGCTGATCCCCAGTCTTTCCTCCTTTAGGAAAGCAGGATGGCAACCTTTGAACAGGTTCTGCACAGAAGTGCTGTGAAGATGGACCTTTGGAAACAGGTCTTAAAAGTACCTTTTAAAAAGAAGTCAATAAGAAACCCCAAACTCTCCACTTGCAGGTTCCTTGTATTCACCAGTGAATCCCAGCACGATTTTCCCCACACATAACTGCTTTTATCCTTCTTTTAAAACACATACAATGCCTTGTCTGCATTGATGAGGAAGGCAGCCAGCTGTGGCAGAGATGAGATGGGTAGGAAGAAGCAATGGACAGTTGGTACAAAGCTTTGAACTGGGTGACAGACCACCAGGCTGCAGAGTAATAACAGCACTTCGTGTTATACCCTTGGCATTATCCTGAAGTACTGTTTAATAAACATCATGCCTCTGTTTTGAGGATGAAATACCAATAACTCCCTAAAAGTAGCTTCACACCTGAACCTGCCTTCTGTGCACCAACAGCTGCTGCAAGAATTATATTTCCTCTCTAGACAGTCCATATAAGTACCTGAAATCGGCTGCTGCCGTATTGAAATGGGTCCAACATAAAATAAATATCCATCATAGCCATTAAAAACCCCAGTCAATATATTAAGCGCTCTAAAATCAAAACAAGGCACCTTAAATCAAGCTGAATGCATCTGAGTAGGTTTTTGTTATCAAGATTTATCTCAGGTACATGCTATTTCTTCCTCATTAAACTGCAATATAAATTGTACATATAAAAATATTAAAACATATTTTCTTCTCAAAATGACTAAAATGTGATAAAAGCCCACACAATACTTTCCCTTGCCTTGGTGTTTGCAAGAGAGTACCATATGGCTTGTCTGAATCCCTCAACAAGAGTTTTTTTTGAATTCAAAACGAATTTGATTTGGCAGCTCTTTCTTTAGAAAAATGTAAATTCCCATAACATATTTTAAATCATATTCTAGCTAACAAAACATTATTTTTCTTGTCCTAAGTATGAGCAAGCTTTTACACATTTTTCATTTTCATTGTCAAGGTAAATTCTTCAGCTTTCAGAACTGGTAGTAGTATTTTTACAAATAATTTCCTCTGCACATTATTAATAAAGTAATATTGCATAGGTGCCTCGATGCCCTGGAGTGCCCTGGATCCTAGGAGTGCCTGTATCTCACAATATTAGGCACTCCAAGGATCTGAAGTACACGGTAATCTCTTTATTTAAACAGCTGTGCAATCTAAGTAAGGAAGAAAAGCAAAGGAGAAGAGCCTTGTTGAAAACCCTTTTCTTCTACAGGGAAGTTGCAGCACAAAGTTCTCCTGACTGGCAAAAGCCAGGCAGGCAGCATTTGACAAGATGATTAGTTTGGGTTGGTTTTTCATCTCTCTGCTGGAGAAGACCGTTCTTCCTAGAACTTGTCTCCCAGACCAACCAAAGAAATTAAATCAATAACTAAAGGCTTTTCTGAAGAAATCTGCTTATAGGTCTAAAGGAAATGTAGTAAAATAGTCTGGTTTTGTCCTGGATTTTGCACCAGGATGAAAGCACTTCTTTATTTTTCAGGAGGGATACAACAGCTACAACAGAAATTGCTATTTAGTTACACTTCAGAGAATAAAGTGATTTGTCATCGTGCTTCTCTATGTCTAAAAAACCTGGACTACAGTTAGTGCAATAAACCTTCTTTAGAGCTGTGTTAGAGGCTTTTCTTTACACCAAAGGACAATGAAGCTTTGTGTGACTGTTGCTCACAGGTACCCCCACAGCAAGAC
The DNA here is from genome assembly GCF_022539395.1 of Myiozetetes cayanensis. NCBI lineage: Eukaryota > Metazoa > Chordata > Aves > Passeriformes > Tyrannidae > Myiozetetes > Myiozetetes cayanensis. The sequence goes on from NW_026087742.1 coordinate 18,138,774, forward strand.
GATGAGTTAAGAACTAGACAATTTCCATTTAAGTTTCACAGGAAAATAAGAAATACTTCATATTCAGAAGCATCATGAAGATAGGGAAGAGGGGAAGATAAATGAATAAATAAATAAAATATAGTGACCAGCTGCGAAAAAGGATGCAAAGCAAGCTTAAATTGACAGGATACCAAAGGATCCACCCTTCAGAGAAGTTTGTGAAGTTCCCAGGAGGAGACAAGCTTCCACCAGATCTCTGCCAACTTCATCTTCAGTGGACACACTGATGGAAATGATGGCACAGAAAAAAACAGCCCCTCATTTACTTAATGAAGGTACCAGGATGCACAGATGAGGCTCTGAGGGAGGGAGGCACCTGGGAACATCAGTCCCAGTATAATGGATGGATGGCAGGAAGACACGAGAGCACCAACCCCCTTCCCTGCTCTCTGAAGAAGTCATCAGCTGAAATGATCCTTAACAGACAAGGCAAGCTATGGCTGTAGACCTGTTTTTCATCTCCAGCCATTAAGGGACAGTGTTATTCTGTTCTAGCAGTAGTATCACTTCATTAAAACCATTGTTTGAAAAGCAGAAAAACAAGAGAAAACAAGGTCTTTGGCCCCAAAATCAACATTCAGGGAATTCAGAGGGTGCAAAAGAATTGTTGTATCAAAGCACAGTCCTAACCAACCTTACAGAAGCAATTCTAATTAGGCAGGAAATGAAGAACAGTTCCTTTCAGACTGGCTGAAAGAACAGTGGATTGATTTAAATCAAATCACTGATTTTAATCATGGATTTAAATCAACCAAGCAGGACACCTTGATTTAGCTCATCAACTTTAATCTTGTACTTTTTACTTTTTTCCTAATGAAAGCTCATTCATTTTGTTAAGATAATGGGGGGAATTGTAAAAAGAACACACTTCATGTTAAAATGGCTTAAAATCTTTATTCTCATTCAACATAAATGACTTGTGACTACAAAGCTTGAACTAATTTTTTAACAGTTAAAAAGCCTAGCTTTTAAAATTCATTCAGATTTTAAAGCTCATACATGAAACACATTGTAAACTATTTTAGAGATTGTAATAAATCTAGGCCTTGATAAATGTAAAGATTTTGGTTTAGGTATCTGAAAGTGTTTAGGTAAAACATTTCAAACTTTCAACACCACAGACTTCAAGCTATTTCTCTGAAAGAACATTAAAGCCCACTGAAAGGTAATGCATTATGTTATTTAGGGACACATACTGATAGTATAAAACCTGATATTACACATAATTCTCTTAAAAAAAATTAAATTAAAAGCTGTCAAGATACTATTGCAAGTCACTTGATAAAAGAATATAAGGGGAAAATGGTGCTGGGATCACAACGCTGAACTATTCAGAGTATTTTGAATAAGAGAGTAGATGCTACCCTGGAAAAAAAAAGGTTTTGCAATGTATTGTGGGGGAAAAAATTCCAAAGCAAGTGCCAGCAAAAAGGAAGAGGACACATAGGGACAAGTCCTCGTGCCGGAAAGGACCCAGAGGTGACCCGGAGGTGACAGGAGACCAGAACGGATTTCATGTGCAGGTACTTGTAATGCAATGTGGCAGCACTGCAGTGAACAACAAAATGTATTAATAAGAATGAAGAGAGACATTAAAATGAACCAAGGGATGTTTCAGGAGAATTGGCTGAGAAACACATTATTTCTAGTATGCCCAAGCATTACCAATGTTCAGCATTAGCGTTTCATTCAATATAATTTCCATTTTTTTCCTTTATTTAGAGCCTTGCCAGAGAGAAAAGCTGTCAGAAAATACTCATTTTGTACCAGTGCACACCAAGACATCTCTCTCCATAGAAAACTCAACAAAGCAAACAAAAAGTTATATGAGCTAAATAAAAGACAAAGGGCACGAAGCTTGTAGCTGAGTAGTACCTCATTTTAATTGCAGGTACAACTCTGACTTTTTGTTAGGGAAAAGTTCCTGATGAAAAATATCAACTCTTAATCTTTATGAGCTACTATTTAAATCTTCACCAGAGTGCTAGGGCTCTGCTAAAAATGAGCAATGAAAAAAACGGTGACACTTTATTCATCAGCCCTGCCCGCAGCAGGCATTCAAAGCTGCAGGCTCAGAGCCGCTTATTTCCATGTCAATGTCTTAAGTGCCTTTCCCCTTCTCCACTTAGCTCCAAAAAGCTTTGACAGAAAGATGGGGATGGAGCCCATCCCAAAACACCCTGAGCCAAAGCAGACCTAAACAAAACTTACAATCCCCACGAAAAATTAAGTATGTTTGATTTGCTCATATTCTACCTCAGCAATCTCTGAGGATATTTTTTCCACTTTTACTGACAATGTTTTTGAATAAGAAAAGATTTACATTGAATTTGAAATGTTAAGGTGCTTCTCCTTCCAAACTACAGGAACTCAAAGGACAATGTGTCAATCTGCAAACCAAGACAGATGCAGTGATTCTGTTTTTTTTTCTTTGACACAGCAAAGAAAAGAAGGACTTCTTAAAAACAACTTGAAAGGCACACAGGTGATATGGACGGTCAATCCAGAAGGAGCATTCAGAAGGGAAAAAAAAAACCAAACCAAGCTACTATGGCTAAATGATAAAGATTTAACAAAAACTCCAGACTGCTGGCCTTTGGCATACACGTCAGATAAATTAAAGTACAGCTTAAACAGCAACGCAGAATTTATCCCACTTTACGATTAGGAGCTTCAGCTATTTAGTTTTGTGCATTTGCTTGGGAGATAATATTCTAAAGTCCAACCTACATAATCTATGCACTAGCAGGACTCTTGTTAGTTGAAGTTATCTACTTGCAGCTCCAAGAGGTTAATAGAAGAACACATCTGCGGGTTGATTTGCTGGGTACCAGAGCCTCGGAGGGCTGAAGACTACAAAGACATGAAACAGAGCAGCTTTGCAACATCTTAAATAGTTCCACCTTTCACATAACAACAGCACCTAACTGTGGCAAAAGGAACACTCTCCAAAAGCACGGGTGTGATGCCAGTTAAGAGTGAAATCGTGCCACCAGGAGATAAAATAAGCTGTATTAAATAACAGCAGTGATATTACATGAGTCTCTAAGCATCTTTTGCACACTGTCTCCTCTCCCCTGCATCCCAGTAGGATTGGATAGTGCAGTTTACACCATGGACCAGACATATCTTTGAAAGTAGTATTTGTTTATATCACCCTCTGAAGTTACAAACCAACTTTATGCAATTTGGAGTGGATCATTCAACCTTGGCCTCCCCTTCCAGCAGAGGGGAGGGAGAGAGGGACAAACAAAGCTCTCTCCAATATCAGCACTTAACTTTCTCCTCTCAAGTCTTCACACCTGCATCTTCTAAAATTACAGATTTCAAGTGAAAGTAAATACTCAATGCATTCAAAGTTCTGAAAAGAAACCACGCTATTTATCTTTAGAGAGCTTCCATAAATCACACTATTAGAGCTGGATAATGAAACTGGTTCAAAAGCTATTTCTCAGGGAAGACACCTCTGAGGTACTCTATCATCTCACCTTAAACACAGATTTGTCATACAAACAACAACTAAAAAATATCAGAATGCACACCTACACCACTTACGAACCTCAGCCTTTACAAGCTCTTCTAACAGTGGGAAAGCTGCAGTCTTATAAACAATGAATGCATCTCTTAATTAATCTGTTTATTTTTGGAAAATCATTAAGCTTGCTAAATTTATCTACTAAAGAGTAAAAACATGAAGACTTTTTGTAACCAATAAACCTTTAAGAGATAAAGGGCATCTATTTAGTAAAATATCCCAGCTGGTTTGGGCATACCTAGCTGAATACACCTATGCCAGCTGCTGTAATCAGTGCAAATCAAGGACAAGACCTCTCCCTGTTTTCCGTCACCGCCAGAACTGCTATGCGTAGTCACTTATCATAACAGAAGCACATGCTTTGGAATAATTACTAAAAAACACCTTACTCTGTATTTTTCACCAGATTTCACTGTGTAGATTAATTCAAAGCATAAAATCTAATGATAGGGTAAACCTTGGACCTAGCTGTTTTCAGAAGGACACTTGCTATGTGCTGACACATCTGCTTTCCTGCCTCTTCCGTACTTCTTGAATTCATTTATCAAAGAAACAATCCTACTCTTGTCTTGTGGAAACAGCCACTGGAGAGAAGTGAATCCATATATTAGCAAGCAGCCTTTTGGCTCTGTTGTATTTAAAGAAGCCAGGTGTTCAGGATAACACTCATATGATTTTCTTTTCTACCTAATTTCACACTGTAATTTTTGTAAAGAACACATTTAAGCAGGCATATTCAATTCTATGGCTTTTAGATCCTACGTAAATTGTTATGGGATTTTTTAAATGTCTACACATCTATGCATTAGTATTTTACACTAAGAAAAAGAGAGTCTTTTGAATAAATCTCTCCTCAGAACTACAGCTCATCACCTTAACTTGTGGTTTGTCTTTCACCAAACACAGAATGCTGCATTTCTTACTTCATTGTTTACACAGGATACGCCATCTTAAACAGAATTTACATTCTTCTGTGATGGCAGTTGCTTTTAAACAACTGGGTAACATTATTTCCATTAATAACTTGTTTTGCTGGTTAAAAAAAAAAAAAAAAAAAAAAGAAACATTTCTTTGAGGAAAGGCTGTATAAATGTGGAAATAATGTTAAAACACTCACTATTCCTAGCCAGTAGCCAGAAGACAAAAAGAAACTGAGAAGAGAATTCAAATAGAGCTTATTAGCATTACACTCCATATTTAAGGCCAAATATTTTACTTTGACAGTTGATAGCTAAATAAAAATATTTTCACTAATAAGATTTAGATACTCACTTTTAAAAGAAATACATATGCAATCTTTTTCAGATATCAACGTTCCAGCTATCAGGTTTTTGGAGGGATAACTTTATCTGGTATGAGATGGAACCAACATATCTGGTTTTAAAATAAAGTTACATTTCACAGATATCTGATATATTTCTAGATTTTGAAGTATTTAAATGCACATGTCATTAAACATACTCTTGTTGGCTACAAAATTTCAAATTTCATATGCTTACTTTCATGTGAAAAAAAAAAGAAAAAAAAATCTAAATTTTGGCATATCTCAGTACTTATGTGCTGGAAATGTAGCAGCATTTAGGTGTATCCTGTACCTTGCTTTTGCTACTTTTGAAATACCACATTTGCCACCAGGTTATGACTTTTCCTCTCCCTGCCACCAGTCTAAAACAAGAGAATGGATCCAATTCAGCTGTTCCAAGGCAACCAGTCTGGCAAGTGGAAATTCTGATTTACTAAGAGCTTTATGCAATTCTGCAGAACCCTATCTGTATCTAAGCAAAAGCCTATAAAGATGTCAAATCTTTCATCTATTAGGATTTAGTCTCTGCATAATTATTTCAGCTACATATTGCTGTAAGATATCATGGAAGGAGGAATAAAACAGTATGAAATATTCAAATCAGGGGATGAAGATGGGACTTCTCAAAATATTAAGAATTAGACAGAGATTCTATATTTAGGGTTTCTGGAAAGAGAAAGTGGGTTAAATATATGTATGGTATGTATGTACCTTCACACCTGTTTATGTATATGTACATTCACACTATAAATATGGACAGATATCATAAAATTCTCTTTTCTATCTCACACTCACATATTACTGACACTCCAAATAAAAAAAACCACAAAACCCAAAACCAACCCAAGTTAGTGAAATCATTGACAATTTCTTGAGATTTCAGCCTTCAAGTTCCCTTTAAATGCATGAAGAGAAGATGAAGCACAATAGTTGTGACTTGGGTTCCGATTTTGGTTGCAGCTGCATAAACCACTGAAATTTAAGAGTCATTCCAGATGCTTACTGGAGCAACTAAGATCTGGCTCTACATTTTTGATGTTAGCATGTGTATTTTTAAAATCACCACAGAAAATTTTGTTATGGCCACCGGAACAAAATATTAAAAGCTAATTATTTCAAATCCCTATGTCCTTGCCTTCCCTCCCTGCTCGAGCCAGTCAATGAACAGCAGCATTATCTTTTATGCTGCTTCTAAATTTATTCCTTAAACACACCAGTCAGTTTACATGTAAAGCAGGGTGAAAGACATAGTGTAAACTGAATACCTTATTTCAGTGATTCACTGCTAGGAAAATTATATGTTCTATATGTAGAGTAATAAGCAGAATATCAACAAAGAACCACAACAAAAAGCCCAGTCTATGGATATTACAGAAAGTAAGGTCTTTTGGCTAAAGCTCTGAATAAAGAACGAGGACACTCACATTCTTGTTCTGCCACCAAAAAATAAAACATTGTGCATGCAGCACTTTAGGTAAATTGCTTTCAAACCTTTTAAATGAACTCTAATATTTTGTGACTAAATAATAATATATGCTATAAAAAAAAAATCACTATTTTGTTAGTACAGTAAAATAATCTAACACTTGACTACTGGTATGCAGTTCAATTATTCATGAAATATGTAGTTTTAAACTCTGCTAGGTTAAACACTGAAGTTACGTAATTGATAAATGATGAGAAAATGTTTTGGCAAAAAGGCAAATACTTGTATTTCATTAATGCAAAACAATTACTGTATTTTCTAAACCATTAGAGTTTCAGTATGAAAGGTACCATAAAACCAACTCATAACAAATCATCCATAAAGTTATCATGCACATTCTCAAAATGAAAAGCTTAGCAGTAGTAGTAGAATGGTAACACTGTGCTTCACAAAAATGGAGGAGAAATAAAAAAAAGGACTCTTGTATGAGAAGTAATGTTTTAATAGCGTTAGGAAAATCGTGAAGCTCCTCAACAGCGAACCTCTTTGATACATTTAAGAAAGTAATTTTTCAATTGCTATCTATCCAGAATTTGCTACAGCTCAGTACATCTACCTAATGTAGTCTGTCTTAAGCCTGTCTGCTTTTGACTGCACACACTTCAGATCCTGTGCATGGCATCTGGGAAAGTTTCCACTGAGCAGAACAACTCTTTATAAAGCCCTCTTGGCTTGTGTAAGTCTATCTCAATGGTTGAGACCCAAGGTCTTCCTTCATAGTTAGCCTACTATGCTCACAGGTCATCCTACCTACAGGGGTTTCAGTTACCCATACAACACATGGAGTTAAAAGATTACTAAGCCATATAAAGAAAATTAAAAAGAAACCAAAAAAAACCCAAAAAAACCCAACCAAACGAAACCAAAAACGAAAATGCTAAGTCTTAAGTCTTTTACAAGAAGAAATTTAAGTGAACCAAGACACAAAACCAATTTTTATTTTAAAATAGGGCTCAAATTCATAAAGATAACTCTGCCTTCATAAGTCTAGCTGTTTATTTTTTTTCATTTAAGTATATTTGTATCTATCCCAGGTGCTCAAGAAGATGAAAGTTGAACAGCTGTTCTCTCACCCAACACTTTCCTCAGATGTATACAGTTTGTGTAAATATATTTATTGCTTAATTAGTGTTGCTTTACCTACAAATCACGAAGAAAGTTGAACCTGTTCTGTAGGATCCTTGAAAGTCAAAATGAACTCTAAAACAGGCTGGGTTTCAAACATGATGCCTACCTGCATTTAACACAATAAACAACTTGCAAATGTCCACATCCTTGGGGAACAAAAGAAATCCTGACAAAAACCCCACAATTTTGCCCAAAGCTTTCTCCTGCCTTCAGTCGTCACCAAGCAACTCACAGGACCCTCCCTGTTCAGTACCTTTCCAACTAATGAATTCCTTGTTTCACCACAAACTCAAAGAGATCTACGAGATTTTGTTGACTTCTACCAAAACAGGGCAACACTATCGTGTTTAAGACAGAACAACACAGGAAGCACTATCACAGACCCAGGTCCTCTGAGGCACATCAAGTTTAACCTAATGCTTTGTTATTGGATTACAACACACATGTTTTTTTGGCTGATCTGTATTTCCACTCTAGGGACATATACAGGAGTAGCTGCCTCTGAAGTAACCACAAAACATGCTGTTTATTCCAGCTCCTCTAGGCATTGCAAAATAACCCCCGTCAACGCACAGTTAGAATAAAAATTCACCAATTTCCACAGAGAAATCTGAAACAGGTCTGATAGTGACAACTCTGTGATATTTTTCTGAGGTTTTATGACACACCAGCATTACATATCTGGGGAATAAATAAACTGAACAAACACAATAATAATTTTTTTAGTGATTCTTTAAGTCATTCTGTAGGTACTATAAGTTGAAATATGAATTTAAAAACTGCTTCTGAGGTTCTAACCTCCAAGTTTAATCGCAATGAATAAAAAAAAATTGTTATAATTTGGCACCTAGCTGTGAAAACAAACCCCCATTTTCTGTTTTGGAAAAACAAAACAGTTTTTGCTTTCAGCTCATTCTTCATGAAACATAATGTGGGAAGCAGCAGCTTTAAACTGCTGCTTTTAAGTGTCACCTGGAGGCAGGGCTACTTAGAAAATTAAACCCATAATACATTATATTACAAATGCAATTCCAGGTCTCCCAGGTATTAACCTCATGTTCTAAACACAATTTAATTTGACTCGGCTGCCTGTCAGAAAACTAAAAAAAGTAAGATTCTGTAACTTTTCCACTACAACACAGTGATCAGTTCTTCTAATAGCTTATTGCTATTCCACTATACTTAAAATCACTGGGTGCAAATACCAGAATTACTCCTTTTCACTTTCTTTTATATTTTCTGCTCAAAAAATAAGTGACAGCAAAAAGCAGTCAGCAGAGTATTAAAATACACATATAATCTACTTGATTTTAGAGGTGTCAGCATATTTTTTGTTATTACAGATTTGCAATCTTCCATACTAAGATACCAAAATTTCTCTCTGCATTTCAAATGTTGGCACTCTTAGGGCTTCTATTATAGTGGCATGAAGCAACGTGAAGATTCAGCCTCCACTGTACCAGGTGTTACACATCTCTGGAGGCAGACTGCCACAAATGGAAAAAATGAAAGGTAAAACATTTCTTCCATCTCTTCTCCCCACCTCCCTGCAGTTTCCCTGCCCTTGAAGTAGCCACAGGAAGCAAGATCCAGTGAGCAGACAGTGTGCTTTCAAAGCTGCGCCATGGAGCTGGGAATGGGATGCCATGGACAACTGCTCCTGGAGTCTTGGGTTTGCCACGAGACCTTACATGGTGTGCACACCACCGCAGAACAGGTCACACCTGCTGCTCATAAGCAATCTCACCTGCAGATACAAACCTGGAAACCTCACTCTTTAAGATGATCTCACTCCAATCTAGTCATGAAATTGAGGAAAGGGGCAGACCCAACTACTACAAGGGGCCAGAGACTGATCTCACCTTCTCAAACAGGATTAACTCAGGAATTAAATTCCAAATACACCATTGGTGTGGTACCTTGGTTGGTTTAAGTGGTGAAAAGGCAGCTTGAGGGAAACGAGAAGGGGTAAGAGGCAAGAACAGCTTTCTTCCTAAGGACAGCACATATCGCAGACTCATGAGATCTTAAAACCTGTTAAGTCCAGGGCTCAAAGCCACAAACTCTGCAAGAGCGCAAAGGGCAGCTCTGGAGGAGTCCAGATAAAACAGACACTAAGAGCAATAGCTCTTTCATGCTTTTCTAGGTCTGGCATACACAAATGACATCTCCCTGTAAGTTCTCCTGTTAGCAAACCCCTGGGGATGCTACCACCAAGGGATGCTGAAAAATGGAGCATTAGGAAGGATGCACAGTCTGCATCCTTTGGCACAGGATGATCAGCCATAAGCAATAGTCTGTTTCGCTCTACAGGTTTGAACACTTACCACATTAACCTCATGCTCTCAACCTGAAAAGTGTACAGCTGGTAAAGCTGTTCCTGGACAATACTTTTCTTCCTTTTAATAGGGAAGAATTAGTAAAAGTAGCAGCTACTAGGGAAAAAAAAGCCTTAATAAGACACAGATATTTTACTTTGGTTAAAAACAAAGAACACTTATAAATCAGACTCCTTCTCAAAAACATTAATTCAGTCAGAGATATATATGTGTATGAGCAAGGCAGCACAGCCATTAACATAAATTTAGGGAGTCAGTATTGCTTTTTGGGTGATCAAAGTGACATATAATGGAGAAATCTGATTTCCTGAATTGCCCCTCAATCACACTGAGAAGATATCTACCTCAGCAACCCAAGGTTAAGCACACCAAATTGCACTGCTACTTAAGATTATTTTGCCTCTACACAACGTAAGATTCCCCCAAAATTCTGCTGTCACAGATAAGTGAAATTCTGCGATCTGGTGCAAAACTATAGAATCCTCCCTTAATTATATCAGATTTTCAATTAATATATTTGGAAATAGAAAAACACCCCAACCAACATCCCAAATCCATCCCAACTCAGCAAATTCATTGCTGCAAGTTGTCAAAATAAACAAATAAACATTGTTTTCTTACTATCTGAAGATATCTCTGAAGATACCTTAGGAAAAAAGGAAACAAAATCCTATTACACATTTAGGAACACAATTTTTTGAATCAAAACTTTTGAACAAGGATTTGTTTAAATTTTATTTAAAATGTAGTTTAACCTTTGCTGTTAAAACCACATTCAGCTTGCTCCAGGAATTCAGGCCACATATCTTAGAAAACCAGCTGAAGAGCACAGGCCCTTTAGTCTGTGTCAAACAGACGTGTGCTGCAAATTAAGAGCATTATCCCCAGCTTTTGCAAGGTGTCATCAGGCAACTCCTCAACCACTGCAGGATCCACAAGACAAGCCGTTGATAGCTACAATCCTCACATTTCCCTCCCTCTCCTCTTCTTTCCTGCCCAGTTGCTGAAAATATTACAGCACCAAGTGTTCCCTCTTTGTGTACATAAACTAAGAGTTCAGGATGTAACTCAGCCCACATTTCCCCAGCTAAAAGCTAACCTGAACTGGACTCATCTCCATAACGCAGGAACACATGACAGGAGATTACGGGGAAAAAACCCACACAGGGGACTCATTAAAGACCCAACCCACGTGCTTTTTCACTAAAGTAGTCAGTCTCCCCACATAATCTCACTGCACTCTAAAAACTGAATGTTTCAAGGTTAAGCAGTATAAATACATATTTTTTTGCTGTTAAACACACCTGAAGTCCCCCATGTCACATTAAACAGTCTAATAGTTCAAGGCTCATCAGACAATTTTTAGAAGGAAGAAAGTAGTAAGTTATTTCTTTACTCCACTTAGCTGTATATGCTGTCTTGTCTCCAGGACCTCCATTAATGCTCCCAGTGTTCCTTTATTTTCCCACTTGTTGCTCACAGGCCTAAAATGTGCTAACAGTAATGTGCTCCAAAAAGCTTGCTCTTACCAAGTACAGAAGCAGCACTCCCAATTCTTCTGGTGTGCATCACTTATGACTTTGTTTTATATGGGGCTTTTGAAGGAGGTGGGAATACAAAGTAGCACAAGCAGAAAGTTGTATTAGCCAGCCCTAGGTAGATACGTACCCAATATGGACCTGAAGATACTGCAGAATCAGAGACTGGGTTGAAGGGGGTTTGGAGATCATCCAGATCATCCAGAGCAACCTTCTGTTCAAAGGAGACCCCAGATCAGGTTAGGCACGGCCCTTTCAAGCCAATTCTTAACTATTTACAATGAAATACGGTTTTATCTAATCCTACTTTTCAAATTTGGTAACAAGTGTAAGAACAATTAAATATCAGGTTAACAGGTATTGACTTTAATGGAGACTTTTCATTTTGACTGATTTTCACATATTAAGTCTTTTCTCTTAAGGAATGACAACTTCCAATACAATTTCAAGACAGAAAGCAAATACAAGGTTAAAAAGTTGCTTCAACATCACCCAATATCCTCTCGCTCTAGAGTTTTATAGCAACAGGGAGATCACAAACAATAAAAATGCAGCTCCAGAGACTATAGCAAAGCACCTGAGAGACCTTGTGTTCCAGTTGCCATTTGGTGTAAAACCCAAGCCACCACATTGTTTTCCAGGTAGAGACAGATAGAAGCAGCTGAGCTGTTTTATAATTATTGTGTGACAGTTGAGACAGTGCTAGAATACCTTGTTTGTGTTAGACTTGGGTCTGTCTAAAGCTTCCCGATATCAATCAACTTCAATGAGTGCTGGCTCAGATCCACACCTGAGAATTTAAGCAATTTAATTAAGGCTTTGTCAATCCCAAAGTTTATTCAAGAAGCAGCTGGCCATTAAATGAATAGGACAGGCTGTTCTTTTAAACTTGTAAGGTTCCCCCTTGAGGACCACAGCAAACATTTTAGGTCCTTAATCTACAGTTAAGGTTAATCTGTTTTAACAATTTCTTACTCAGCTAAAATGTGCCGGATATTGATGAGGAAGAAAGCACGACAGAGCCTTGATTAACTGAAGGGCAAATTAAGTTTTCAGCTGAATCCTGGACACTGGAAAAATAACAGCTGGGAGAAGAAGGAAAATTTGCCTCCTGAAGAGCAAGGAAAGATCTGAAACACTAACTCTCTGTGCAGAACAGATAACTACAGGAGACGCATTTGGAAAGAGAAGAATTACAACCAATCAAAATCGGAAGGCTCAAAGGGTGGTTCCATTAAGAAACTCAATGTCAGATTAAGACCACAGGAAGAAAGATCCTCTGAATGTCAGTTTTGTTAAAAGGAGTATTTTAAGAAAAAAAAAAAAGCAAAAGAAATGTGATTTCACGTTGTGAAAGAAGGCTTTCCACCCCCCCTCCAAACTCTGCACCTGATTGCTAAAATAGGTGCTATTTGCCTTTTCAGTAGCCACCTCTAAGGATTTTATCAAAGACTTTTAGTGGGAAACCAAGATCACCATCTACTTGCTAGGAAGAATCACACCAGTATTGTAAGATGTGCCCGGACCACCAGTCTCCGAGACACATGAGAAGCTGCTCTCTCGAGAGGGCACTTCATCTCCTGAAGCCATGATTAACTATTCTGAACTTGATACTGGGAAGTAAAAGAAATAGACTCTGCAGACAAAAGATGAAGTCAAGAACTTAAGAGTTGCCCATGAAAGAAATAATTCTCTATCACACACGCAGACAAGAAATGATCTATACCATTAAGTGTGTAGGAAGAAGTGCTAAGAAGTAACATTTCTTGTAACGTGATCTGCAACAAACACAACGAAACGCATTGCCAAAATAAGTACAAGGAAAAAAAACGCTGATTTACTATATAAGTAACATCACTCTAGAGCAATCTGAAATGTGATTTTCCTCTCATAAATATCACTGAAAGAAGCAGATACACGCATAGCATCAGGAGGAAAAAGACCAGTAAAAAGGCGAGGAAGCGGAAGCAAATGAATAACAAGATGTTAGATGGCAAAAAAATTAAACTGAGTAATTTTTAACTGAAAGTGCTTCAATTCCAAATAGTGGCAAAATAAACATGTCCCATGAAAACTGTTTCATGCCATAAAACCAAATTTCAAAGAATATTAAAAAAATTAAGAATCCTAATTTCTTCTGATTCTATTAAATCACTAAATATTTTGAGGATCTTGAGCTTCTTAATCTGCAAAGAGACTTTGGGGTACTATTAGCCATTATAAAATTCTGTGTAAAGTTTTCTTAAAAAGTTATCAAGATCATCATCATTTGTATATCTCTCCAAACTGTGGTTTAGTAAGTTGAGTTTTGTGAATGTTGTTACTCATGTGTTTTAGCAATGTCAAAAGCCTCTTTGTTTGTTAGCATACAAATTAATTTTGATTCATGAACAGTCCTTGAGCTGTACAAAGAAGCTGTTTCTACAAGCATCTGAAGTATACGGAAAACCTACAACAAAAATGAAGTTGAACACACTACCGTTCTTGGCTTATCTATTCATGCTGTAAAATTTCCATTTCAGCTCCTCAGCAGCTCCCACTTTTCTCACTTTAAAATGTAAGTATTATCAGGGCTAAGTATGCATTTCAAAAATTTCACTGATTTTTTTTTTGTATGCTGATTTAAACCTTAACAATTTATTTGTCATTAAAACACAGAGAATCACAAACTGAAACTCAGAATATTTATTGCATTGTATTTTTTAACCATCTGCAGCCATTTTCTTCCTCTAAGACAAATTAATAGAGCAGTAAACTCAGGTACAGCTACTATCACCTAGCTGTAATTACCTTCAATATGGGCTTTTATACCACTTCAGCATCAGCCCTATGCTCAGATGAGAGAAAAAGACATTTCTAGGGAACTAACAAAGAATAGTCTTCTTCATAGTGAATCATACTCTTTTCACTGTGAACAGACAGCTGGCTGAGATGCTGATTTACCTGCCCAAGAGGTCAGATAAACTCCTGTGACTATGGTACTCAAAATATTTCACTGAATCACAGAACCACAGAAAAAGCTCAGTTGAACGGGAACAATAAGGATCATCAAGTCCAACCCTTAGCCCTGCACAGGAACGTCCCCATGAGGGAGTTTCTCATGTGCCTGAGAGCATTGTCCAAATGCTTCTTGAACTCAGTCAGGTTTGGTGCTGTGACACTTCCCTGGGGAGCCTGTTCCAGTGCCCAACCACCCCCTGGGTGAAGAACCTATTTCTAATATCCAACCTAAATCTCCCCGACAGAACTTTTTGTAAAAAAACCAAGAACAAGCCAACAAACAAAAATCGCAAACAGAAAACAAAAAAAAAAAAGAAGTTACCAACAGAAGCTGACAGTCAAATATACTGTGCATAAACTGGCAACTGTTCTCAGCTCTGCCCTTGGATGGTAACATTTAAACACTCTAAGCCAGCAATGGTCCTCCCTATGGAGCAGGGTGACTTAGTGAATCCACGCTTGTGGAGCTCCTGGAGACAGGTCTACTCATGCAGCCCACCTCCCTCTTACCTGAGTGACTTCGGGTATCTGAGGAAGTCCAAATATATAACACAGTATTGTGGAGTCTCAAAGACTGTTCACATATTTATCAAAATTTGGTTCATACGCTTGCAAAAAAAGCATCCTCATTTCTATCACGCCACTACAAATACTCATGATTTTGTAGTCACTGGTTTGCAAGTTGAAATGATGAATAAGCAGTTTCAGTGTTTTACAATTTTTGCAGACAAAAAGCAGAAGTTTTCTACTGAAAATGCTGACATTAACTTGCTGCAAGCATTACCAATATCTGTAAATTTAGACAACTAGAAAAAAAAATTTGCAAAATCAGTGTTGAGAGTATTACTTTTCACATATAATGTAAGTGATGGATTTCTTTTCCTAAAGACCAGAAGCTATTTCACAGACATTGAATAGAGAAGAGAACACTCCACAGGCATTTAATCTAGTCTGTGGTATTCAAACATTCAAAGTGTTTAGAAGATATAACAACGACAACAATGTATAAAACTTTATCTCATAAAGACACTGATATTGAGCAAACTACATATAAAGATTCTCTAGACATTTCAGTTAAAAACCTACATAATTTTTGAAAGATATCACCATTACCAAAAGTAACCAAGATAAAAAAAGCATGCAATGGTTTACATCCCTATTTCAAATTCATTTAATAGCTTCAACTAATAATAACTAGAATTAGTAACACAATTTCTTGTTACCAGCTACCAAAGAAATTTCCCAGTGAACTTTTGTGACACTGCAGATTTGGCCCTTACAATAAGTAAAAAAATGTGTAGGAGAAAAAAAAATCTGTTTATAGTTTTAAGACTGCAAAAATTAAGAACCTGTGAACAGACGACTTTTCAAAGAAAAGTCTGTTCCTGTGAGACAAGATAGGATTAACAAGTCCTTTCTCCTAGTCTATGCTCTCCAACACAGGAAAAAAAAGGCAGAATCTTTTTACCTATAATTCACAGAAAGGACAGAAGACAGTTTATGTTTCAAAGGAAAAGTCCCAATTTTTTCTCACTTGTTTTCAGACAAAATTTATCTAGGAATATTTTGGTGAGACTAGCAATTTCAACAATATAGTTTAATATTTATTTATTTCTATCTACCATCCCAAGCACCATAGTCATCCTTCCCATGCCCTCCTTCAAGCATAGTAAACTGCTACTCATCTTTTACAGAGCTGTTGGCTCCTTGTGATTTTATCATGATCATCTCTGGATGATTGAGCTTTCTTTCTGATATGCATTTTTAAAATTTCCTAGCATTTCTTCAAGAACAGCTCATCCTAACTGATTCTGACTGAAGCAGTGGGAGCTGAGGGAACTTGCTTTGAGACATAGACAAGAAACTACTATTTTCAAAGCTTAAACACACTATCATCTCTCTCTGACTGATGTCTGATTGTAACAAGTCCTTTCCTGCAGACTTGTGTTAACCCAACACTTGGCCACGTTTGTTTTGACAGTGAATCATTATTACTGGAATCAGCATTCTCTACCCCTTGGGGACAGGGGGGAAGGATCTGCTTTATTTACTCTCCAGCTCTTCTGCCTCCTCTGAATATCAATATTAGATATTTGGATGGATATCTATCTGTCTACTGAACAGGGAAATCCACTGATTATCTACTGATCTGGAGGACGCTTACAGGGATTTCATTTTCTCACATATCTGCACGAACCAACTGACTGTTGTCACTATTATCAGTAACTACAAACTTTATTAACCAATATGTGGCCCTTCATATGAAAGAATAAATGCTACCATTCTTTTTCTATGTGAGATCACAAATGTAACAAACAGAAATTCATGTTGTGTCTCCCCTACAAACATGCACAACTTATGTGGTAATATGTGTTAACTCTGTTTAACCTGATGGTAGATGAGATGAAAATGGATTTCACACACTCACACCTATGTCTGCATTTTCTTCCTACAGCAAAAGAATTAACAATTGAATAGGATTATTTAAGCATAATCTGTACTGCCACCCAAGAATCAAGGTTGAAAAAGAGCAGACTTGGTGCAAATTATATCCACGTATTGTATTAAAGGTCTCTGGACATGTACTCTCTCCAGAGTTTTATCTTCTTTGCAGTCATTTTGTGAGAATTGTGTGTAAGATGAGCAAATCCTTGTTACCACCAATGTTTTACATCCCTTCTTCAGTCAGTATGAAAGCTGTCTTTGTAAGATACATGACAACAGACTGTGTCTTTACCATGGATGGTAAAGACATGTCTTTACCATGGATGTCTTCCAGTGCCACATTCAGACTCTAAATTCAGTAGTTGAGGTGCAGCAAAAAAACTCAGTTTCCTCCAGAAGGGTTAGATGCACAGAGAGGATCTGGCTTTGGTTAGGACAAATCTCTGGAGTACAGCACAGAAGACAATCACAAAGGGTGACACACTGGGATACAGTGGGTTTGCACAGGATTTTATTTTTTGTTGTAGAGATAACTGTTTTAGTCAATTCTTTGTGGTCATTAAAATGAAACCTTTTATTTCAAAACTGAGATACTGTTGAACACAAAAGGAGAGCAAACAGACTGGAGGCTAACTCTGCCAGTTCCCTGCCCTTCAGTTCCAATGTCATGGGAAATTCTAAAGGAAGTTAGAGGAAGGAAGATACAGTACTCTACAGAGACTTGGGACACAGTTGTCTTTCCTTATCATAAGAACTCTGGACTAAAAGTCATCTAACTTTATGTGCCAAAAAAATGTATTTGGGGGCAACTTTAAGTGTGTGGTTGCTCCCTCACAGATGCCAACAAGCAAATTAAGAAAAGACACTGCATATTTACCGATTAACCAATATGAATTAATTTTCTCATGCAATGGGACTACTTGAGTGATCAGTGCTCAGAGAGGCAGCTGTCCAAAAGCCCTAAAGGTCTCCCTGCTGTTGAACTTCAAAAGCCTAGCTAATCCTGGCTCTGTTTCTAGTCAGGAAGCATTTACCCTCCTAGCTCTATCAGGAAGGAGATAGAGAAAAAGCATTAAGTCATGGAAGCATCAAGAGCTTCAGCAGGAAGTCCTTTGATCCCCATCTTGCTTTCCAACTCCTTATATCACATCGATTTACCCTCTTCTCTGTGGAAGAGCTCAGGCCATACTTCCTCACCATGAAGTTACCAAGACTAGAGCGGCAAAGGCAAGCAAAACCAGACAGCTCATCCAGCCACATTCCTTTTTCCTCCTGCACTTTGCCCTCCCCAAGCAACAAACTAGATGTTCTGAACAAAATGAAAGCCTCTAGTCTTCTGTAGATGGCTCTGTTCCACCCAACAAAAGCACAGACACATTCAAAGCGGAGGACAAAGCCAGAGGTTTCACCTGATCTAGAAACCATCTGTGGAGAGATTAATCTTAATTAATTACATCCTGCTTTATAAATCCAGCAGACAACATGACACATGTGCTACGCTTGTTTCAACAATGCTGGAGAAAACAAATTAGCTGACAAAAGGAAAAAAAAATTGCCTTTTCATCCTTTTCCCATTTGAAATTAATTGCAAAACATATACCAGTGTACTGTAAAAATGCTGAAGTCAATATAAAAATTTGCACACATAAGGACCCCCATGTATTTGATATATACTTCATACTATTTTATTTTTAAATAACAAAGTTTTTTTTTAAGTGAACCAGTTTACAGGCATTTTTGCTACATCTACATAACCCACCTGGAAAGAACATTTTTACCGTTTCTGTTTTTCCAGCTACAGAAGCTGAACAAAATAAAAGTGAAAAATCAACTGACTTGAGCTTACAGAGCCTGGACTTCATATCCAGTAGAGTAATGAACTTGCAGCCAAACATGGAACATTAAAAGGTCATATCAGACCCCAGTTCCGTACAGGTGTCACCAGCCTGACAGACACACAAACATTTCCGCAAACATCTCAGGTCATCAACCTGACCCAGCATCTTCCTACTTCCAAAGCAGCTGGAAGAGGAATGCAAATAGTGATAAGTAGCAACCAAAAGCTAAGTATTAAGGAGCAGAATGAAATTTATAAGTTGAAGATAATGGGACCTGAACACTCTGCATTAGTTTCAGCAGTTACCAGGTTCTTCAACCTCACACTCTATTTCAAAATGGAGAGTCATTCATTGTTTTCTAAGTAAGCATAATTAGTTAGCCTACAGTGTATAAAACTTAATTCCAAAATGGAGAAATGACAACTCAGTCACCCTGTGCAGATCACATAATCCCTAGATTAAAGTCAAAAAACTTAAGAACGCAGTTTACATAGTCATAATAAACTATAAAACTCTGAAAGCAAGGCTGGTAGAAGACTCTGGGCAGTACATGTCCATGTGGCAATAAATATTGTGCCAAATTAGTTTTCTAATTAACACTGCAGAGTCCTGGAGAAAATCTTGTTCCAGTTGTTCAAAATCATCATAATTCAGCTTGAGCAGATGTTTAGCAATGAAGTACAACACTTTGTACCTTATTTTGATATTGAATTCAGGTGAGAGTGGGATATAGCAACTGAAACACAGAATTTCTTCAAAGTAATACCCTGAACAATAAGGTAAAAATTATGGCACATTTAGAGGATGTTGAGTACTGGTTTCTTTACTGATTATATTTCTTATTGCAATTAGCAACAACTTCTCAGGAAGATCATAAAATAACAGAAGTTTCAGGAGTGGGAATTGAACAATTGAAAAATTACAGATTTGTAAATAAGAACTGTCAAGCTTTCTAGCATACAGACTTTTAAACTCTACCCTCTAAATCTTCTGCGAAACATGTAGTCCAAGAATAGAAGTCTCTGGTCATGAACCCACAGAAAAAAACAACCAAACAAACAAAACCCACTAAAGAAACTGGCATGTCAGTGTATTTGTTCTTTTTCCTGAGAAGGCCAAAGCACGCAATATCTGCCAGCATAATGGCTTTTTTTTCAAAAAGAACTACTAAAATGGGCTATTTCCCAGTGAAAGCAAGGGTTTCTAAAGACCCCTGCAGACTAAATACATCGAAAGGCATATATGCTTTTCCTTATATTGATGTTTTCATAGAATGTTTTTGGAGGGGGTTACAAAGAACTCATGGCTAGCTAGGAGCAACACCATTACAATTGTAATTCATATGTAAAATAGAGGCCACACTGAATAAAGATCAACAATTTAGAGGATTCTCCTGATACAGCACAACAAGTATATATAGTATGAATGAGTTCTCCACCTTGTCTGCTTTCAATGATTCAAGTGACCTGGCCTAAGTCCTTCCTCTTTTGAAAAGTGCACAATTGAGAAATGGCTCTTAATAAATGAGGGTGAGGGGGAATGCTGAACATGAAGATTTAGTGCTCTCCATATGTCATTCATACTAAACTGCCTTCTTATGAGAGTGGACTTGTCTATATTGAGAACTCCAGAGTCACATTACAGCTCTCTGCACAGAGACCCTCGGAGGTTTGATTTCAAAAGCCGGACATTGTATTGTGTATTCCCTGCTGACAAGAAGTCATCCAGAGCCTTACATCACTCTTCAAAGAGCGGTAAAGCCAATGCAGGAAAATCCCCCTAAAGTGATCTGATAAATGATTTTTTTAGTTAGTTTGGCACCAGTGTGTCTGGTATCTAATACTTCTGATACACAGCCTACCACGTACATGGTATTAGATTCCTGCTATTTTGTCTCAACGAGAAAATGTGTGCTGTGACACAGGCCTTTGTAGTAAAGTATGGGAGGAGAGAAAAGTCAGATGGGAACACAATACATTCCCCAAATAAGTAAGGAAATCACTGAATTGTGCTAGGATTGTGCATTGCTAACAGGCTGCCATTGGGAACAAAAGCTCACAATTCAGCCTAACTCCAAGCATATCACATTGCACTAATATTTCTTAGTTTTCAAACACAACTTACTATTGGACACCTCCCCCTCCCCCAAGGTATCAAAAGATCTTTTTCTTCTCTTACAACACATTTCATGTAACCTTCATGTATATCCAGTATCAAGACTACGAATGAAGAAGGGAAGCAAAGGAAGGACAATAATCGCAGAAAGTAACTTATTACACAGAATCATCACAGAGTAATTCAAGTCAGCTAGGATCCCAGGAGGTCTCTAGTCAGCTCCCTTGCTCCAGCCAGTGTCAGGCATGAGATCACATCAGGCTCCTCAAGGCTTTTTTTGGGCAGGTGTGCTATTCTCCTGTTAATGCAGACCAGGATAGCATTTCCTGTCTGCTTCAAGGGCACCCTGCCAGCTTGGGGTCAGCTTGTCTATCAAGACCTCTGGAGAGATCCTGATGAAAACTGAGGGAAAGAAGGCTCTGAGGACTTGGTCTGCCTGAGGACTTCTTATCCACTGTCACTGAATCTGTCCTGCTCAGCTACAGGTCAGCATTTTCCTTGTTTATTGTTTTACTGTTCAGTGGCAGAAGCTTGCCTTGTTGCCCGTGATGTCTCTTTCCACTTTCAGCTCCAGGTGAGCTTTGGCTTTCCTAACACAATCCCTGTGTGTCTGCGCAACAATTCCAAATCCCTCCTTTGTAGCTTGCCCCAGCTCCCACCTCCCCAGTACTGCCCATTCAAACTGAAGCTCACTTGTGATCTATCTACTTTTTTTCTTTAAGTAACAGGTTGAAGTATTTTCATGCTGGAAGGACAGAGCCTTAAGGACATGCCAGGTCACTTGAGATCCCCTCACAATCTTGAGCTCCATCATTTCATGGTTGCTGCAGTCACGGATTACACCCACAAACAGCTTCTCCTTGTTCATGCGCTACAGATCACAAAATATTACCCCTAGCTGGTCCATTAGCATCCGGGTTAACAAAAAAAAAAAAAAAGTAATTCTAAGTTCACTTCAATATCAATTTTAGAATTTTAAGGTATTAAGTCTTGTGTAAGTGATAGATTTTGTGAAAAATGAATTTAAGCTGCCTCTAGACTTTAAAGTCTCAGTATTCAAGTGATTTGGTTTACCTACTTTTCTCAGCCATAAACTTGGGACCATAAGAATTCAGATACAGAGTTGCACTTGATAGCAGTGGTCACTGTATCCAGACTTACGGCAGTAATGAGCCTTTCAATGTCTGGAGATTAGTCCAACTATTAAAAAGATAATGCAATATAAACTTCCAGGCTAAGAAATAGTCTGGTATTGAAGCTTATGGCAAAGCACAGGAAAATAAAGACTGAGCTGAAAAATACTATCATCAATATTTCAGCTCTTTTTACTTAGTTTATCTAAAGCAACCAGATGCGTGCAATAAATAAAAATGCCTACTTTGCAGCATTTCAGTGAGTATTAGAAAAATACACACTTGAGTACACAAGTTAAATACTGGCAGAGGGAATCCTCTGCATGAATTCGTATATATGGTAGTTTTGTAGGTCATCCTAACCCCCAAAGAACAAACATAAAAAGTGCCCAATTCTTCTTTCTAATAAATAGAACTTTTGAATTAGGGAGGCTGAAGGAGAATATATTCTTCACAGTTAAAGCACTCTGTAACTAGATTACTATTAGCAGAAGGCTTTCTCTCACCCCCACCTCTAGACAGCATTGTTTTTCTGTGTGATGGAGAGCAACCAGCTCAACCTGTCAGGTAATAGGAGTAATATCAGTCTTTTTCAGTGCTCATCCTTGATACTTTTTTTTGGATGAGGCTTCCATTTAACATATTCAACTGTATCTGATGTAGATGACTGTCTACTAGGAAGAAGACAGATGACCCCTCTATATTATCCTGTACTGGAGCTACATGGATTTTGCAATACCATCTTCTTGCTGTTTCAGTTCATGGTCTGGCATTTTTGTCAGTACTGCCAGTTATTTCTCCTTCTCTTTCTGTGAAGAATCCCCATCTATCATCCCACTGGATGAAAGCCACAATGGGATTTGCTCATCTACAATAAACACTGTCATATATGGAGTCTGGTGTCCTATTGAAACAAGGTTTATGTAAACATACTGAGCTGAGTACCTGTCCATCCATCAGCTGAGCCCTAATTACTTTGGCCTGAAAATATCTCAGAGCTGATACAAAGCTACTAGCATCAAAGATCTTCAGTACTTATATTTTTTTCATTTAACAGAGATAAGGACTGTAAGTAAGCCCATATATTTAATTTGTTCCCCTTTGGAGAAATTAAGTCACATCTGGCTGATTCTCCTTGGAAGTGGGTCAAGGTTATCATGGATAGGATCTCAATGTTTCAGCAGTTTGAGGAGGTAGAAGGGAGGTGTGGGATAGACAATGCAATGCCAGTAGAAAAGAAACTTCACTGTTTCTTCTGTCTTCAGATGAACACACTGAACTGGGAATACATGTTAAATAGTATATTCTAACCAACATGATCAAGATGTACAGTAGCACGCCCTGAGTTTTAACTTCTCAGAAAGACTACCCTTGATAAATATAGCGAGAAATTTCTGTAAGAGAGCTCTATGGGAAAGGGAAGTTATATTTATTTATCATATCTCCAAGTTGATTCTACCTGATCCATCTTCTCAACCATTTCAATCCCGCAATTCCAGACAGGGAAATACCAAAGCCTATGTGCCTAAATGGTCTGGCTGCATCCCTTGTGCCCAACACTGATTTGAATGTATCCTGTATTATCATTCTCATGTAAACAGTTGAGGTCAACACCTGTTACGGCACTGTCCTTCGCTTCAAAGTGTTGCTTACTTCAGCCCTCATAAATCTTAGGACAGGTCGTTGTTTGCTGGCCATTTCTCCTTGTTTGTTTAAAATATGTTTGCTTTTCCCTCATGAGCTAACAGGAAAAAAAAAATCACATAGATGATATGCTGTAACCTTGTTGTCATCATCCTATTGGCAGAAGAAGACACGGTGTTCTGAGTAGTCATTGACGTTGAGGTCTGCGCAGAGTATTCTGAGCACTCTGGTCTCAATATAAACTGTTTGTTCTTCAATTTTACTACTAGGAATTGTGTCCTAGGAGTACTATCCTCAAACAGTCTGCTCTTATCAAGGTAGGCTGTGCTTACAGTCCTCATCGTGCTCTTTCTTTCAGTGCTAACAAGTACACACAGCACTTCCACTGATACTTCATTTATATAATCTTCATAAATTCAACTAAATTCAAAGTATTAAGATTGAAATGTACTATTTTCCTTTCAAGTTCATGTAACTGTTACAAATAATCAAGACTTGCCACTTTTAAAACCAGCATTTGTTACGTTTGTATTAATTTGAGGGTGTGAATGACACTGTAGGTGAGCAAGGCTTAACTTTGGTTTCTTTGTAAAATTCCAGAACCAGAACCAGCCTCTTCACTCTCTTCTAAACACCTGACAAAGAAATATAAAATCTCCTTCCATATCTGAAAGCATTCAAGGCCAGGTGGGATGAAGCTTTGGGAAACCTGTGTACTGGAAGGTGTCCCTGTCCATGGCTGCGGGTTGGAACTAGATGATCTTTAAGGTCCCTTCCAGCCCAAATCATTTTATGATCTTATGATATGATCCGAAATCCAAAATGCATTAGTATCTGCAGTTACATTATTATCTTCAGTGCTAAGGTGAAACTCCTCCACACTTACTAGATCTGCAGGTACCTTTTCTGTGTCTAGAAAAAGTACAAATCAATCCTCCCACTGTCATTCTTAAAATACACAACCATTATAACCGATTTCACTTTGGCTTTTACCTTGTACTAGTACTTTAACATGTGATGATCAGTACACTTGAAAAGACTTATGGTTATCGTTAAGACACAAAACCCTCCCAGTATTTACACAACACACTCTTTCCATGCTTCTTGTCTATTGCTTGGAATTGCCTCTAGAACTTGCACCTAGGCCCTGAAAAGCTGATTAGTTCAATTAAGCTAATTAAAAAAAAAAAAAAAAAAAAAAAGAAGCAGCAGCGTATCTCAACCTTCACTTGACATTAACAAAAGTGTTTACATGGCACAGTTTCTGGCTTTCAAAGCCAGCAGAGCCTCTGCAACGCAACTGATTAATTAAACAGTGTTGAGAAGTTAACACTGAAGGTTACTGATTAATTGTATGTTAGAGCTGTCTAATCAAGTACCCAAGGCAATAAACAAATACAAAGATAAATTATACAGTGATTAACACAATTATTTATAGTTTTACTTTTAACTGGTTGCTTGCCATACAGCAGACTTTAACCTGAACAAACACTGGGGAGGGTGATCAGGATCACTCACTGTATTACCCAGCTGGCTATTATGGCTGTTTTCCCTTGTAGTGAAACATATTACTATAAATCCTACTTCATGCATGGTTGTCACACAGACATATATGCTGAATGAGCAGACATACCACATTCATTTATCATGTATTTCTGAGTACTACTGGTTGCTAATGCATGTCTGCAAGGGCTTTAATTCAGCATTGCAAACAGCTGTTCGCCATCATTAGGAGAAAGCAAGCAATCTACTCTAAATACTACAGCCTTATTCAAGATTTAGACTCAGATGACCAACAGCTCTTCCACTAATTCACAAGCTCTTCTATCTAACAGAAAATTTCTCATTTCAGAGATCTTTGTTTCAATGTATAAATTTCCAATCCCAAACTGTAATACTTCTTCATCTAGCAAGGCTATTTTAATGGCCTTCTCTAAATCCATCAGGTAACTCATTTCTTCATACC
The DNA here is from genome assembly GCF_022539395.1 of Myiozetetes cayanensis. Lineage (NCBI taxonomy): Eukaryota > Metazoa > Chordata > Aves > Passeriformes > Tyrannidae > Myiozetetes > Myiozetetes cayanensis. The sequence goes on from NW_026087742.1 coordinate 18,164,286, forward strand.
ATGAGATGAATACTAAAATGTGTCCTCACTCTTTAGTTCCTGTGTTATCCATATATATACCACAAAAAAAAATTTTTTTTCTTTGCAAGCACTTGGGCAAGCTTATTTACTGTTATATAGGTCTTTTGAAGGAAAAGCTTCAAGAAGGGCTCTGAAAGAAGGAAACTCTGGAATCATTCGGTTTTTTTCTTCCAAGTCACTGAAAAAAACCTTGCCTCCTGCAGAAATGTCATCAGTTCTCCCTGATCTGCCAACCCTGTCTGATTCATACCAAGAGGTCAATGAAAAGCCTCTGCCCCGTTTGTGTTCACCATCCACTTCCCTGACCTCCTTTGAAAAAAAAAAAAAAAAAGAAAAAAAAGAAAAGAAAGAAAAAAGCTGTGCCTTACAAAAGGCAAAAATTACTGAGAAAGTAATCACCTGGTACTTTCCCCAGAATTTCCACAGTGCCATACAGAGTTTTATTAGTTATTTTAATGAGCATAGCCCTTTGTTAGCCTGCTCTCAACATAGTCAGCACAGCAGTTCAAGTACAAATATTTATTCTTGTCCTGTACTTCTCTTTTGTTATAAGCCACTGTATACCTATTCAGTATGACCACAACGAACCTGCCATCAAATTAGGTCTCAACTATGGTGACAAGAGTTCAGACTTTCCTTCTGTACCTAAACAGCCCCATTTCCCCTCTATACTAGACTAGTTTTAAAGGACTTCCTGCCACAGGACTGGTTTAAGACAAGAAGGCTCAAGCACATTGTGGCAGCTAATCCTGTGTCCTATATATTAGATATAGTTCACTGTTAGCAATAAGATCCATAGCTAACCATGAATTCCCCTTTTTCTGGTCAGTTGGTGTGCACGAGATCTGACAGCTCCAGAATGCTCATCTTCTCCCATCCTCAGGTAACTCCTCTTTGAAGCTGCTCAGGGGGGCTGAAAATATTAACAGCCTCAGAAAGAGTGGATCAGCATGAAATAAAAGAGAAGGTCAAAGGCTGATTGATGTCACCACTGAATATTGTATTAAACTATTAAGATTCACACAATTTACATTGATAAAAGTCACGATTTTCATACTAGTGCCATTGTCTATTCCGTGTTAAAATTACCACTTGAATTTCTCTTTACCCTTTTTTTTTCTTTGAAATCTGGTTGCAATTACAATCAATCAAGAGCAAACAAACCCATCCCTAATCTCCTGAATTATGGATTCCGTGACATCAGTGTAAATTATATATTCAAAAATCTGTCTTTCCTTGTTTCCAAAAGTGGTTAATTATATAACATTTGAGAACTGTCTCTTGGAAGGCTAATTTTCATAAGAAAAAATGTGCAATAGTTTGTTTCCTTTAGAAAACAATTTCCAAGCAGCAACAAGAATAGCGGTAACATTTTAAGAATACTGAGTTTCATTCATGTATTTACCAACCTTGCAAAGATCAGCCTCATGCTGGCGAACCAACAACTTTTCTCCAACCATGTAGTCTCAAACCCACTGTTTGACCCATGTGAGCATAGATTTCTTCAGCACCCTGGGCTTCCAAATGCTACATGAGAGTGTGTGTCCTCCCAGGAAATTTTGGATCAAACACATGCTAATACTTACATGCAACATGCTAAAGGAGGCATCTGACCTTCAATAACTGTTACCTCTGACAGAAAGAAAACATTTAATTAACAAAAAAAGGCAGGTAATAGCTTCTTGTGAAAGATGTTGAGTGGCCCTCACTCTTAACAACAGATTTCAGTCCTCAGTCATTAAAAAAAGATTATTAAAAAAATAAGTTAGTACATTAAAAAAATAAATTTCACTGTATGTTTGCTTCAAGTCCAAATGCAGAGATTATATATTTTTTCCTTATTTTTCTCACAGATTGGTATTTAGTCTCTACTACTAGTAGTATAGTGGCTATTGCTGCACTGCAAATTTAACTGGTTGCCTTAATTTTGATGCAGAGAAGTAAGCCAATTTAATAGTAACCAAACACATTTATTCCTTTAATCATATAGCAATTTTTATTCCAGTTCATCATTTATTATCTTCCAGATTTCTTTGGCTAATAAGACTCTCTATCTTCTTCTCTCATCTTTTCCACAACGCTGTGTTGCAACACCACAAGTCTTACATGTAGCTTTCCACCTACTTCCTCGTAGAGTATTTCCAAAACCCAGAAGTATCTGGGCTTCAGGTAACCCTTCAAACTGTTCGCACAACCAAGGGTCTTTAAAGAGCCTGTATTAGTATGCTCTGTAGCTGGAAAAAGTTGTAATGATATACGTGCCAAACAAACAGCATCCCAAAACTTCCAGGTGAGAGTTAGCTTCAGCACATAATACCCACACACTGCTGAGGCACACACCTGCAGTCAGGAGACTAAGTTAAGAACAGAGCTTTTTCCTGTCAGTACAACCCTGGAAAATGTGTCAGACAGCAGTTGTTTCTATTTCAAATGCCTGCTGACGCTCTGTGGTTTCAAAGCACTTTTTAAGGGCTTGTTTCCTACAGGCAACTGCACTCCCAGAAAAATATGGTGAAACAACCTGAATGGAGTGCTATCTGATATGGATAACTGCAAATCTCCACGTATTTTTCCCATTCTGGGTAGAAAATGCCTCTCACTTCTTGAGCTAACCTGTTCATTTGACTTGCCCTAAGTTTCTGCAGCAAACCTGCCTGGACAAGTCCTTAACAAGTTCTGTGCACGTTTTATGATGCATGAGACAGAGCTGTGCAGTAAGTGTTAAGCTGCTATGCACTGAATGTCTGAAAAGTTTATTATCCCTGTAGCACATAATCAGGAAAAAAAAAAGTAGGTAAAATAATCCCCTGCTTAGGGGTTTGCATTACGAAGATGGCAATAGTATTTAAGAACCAACACAAGGCACAAAGCATAAGTAATCTCAACAATCTTAACAATACACACAGACTCTTCACAATCCCCACCTGAGGAACAGCAATGAAGTTGTCACTGTTCTTCAACAAAGCTACACCTTCTTAGCAGTCTCCAGTGGCAAAGCCCAAACAGTACATCTGAGAAACATTAACAATGACATTCACATGGATCAGAAGGCAGAACTTTGTGGAAGACTGTTTATGCTAAAGTACTTAAGTTTTGATGTTTCCATCCTGAAATTTCCAAAGAGCATATCTGTGGGTGTTTTTTGATGAATTATGTATCATAAAGAGAAGAGACTTACTAAGAAAAAGGTACAGGTGAGCTCAAGATTTTTGTTTTTCCTTAACCAAGAATGACCTGAAACATAAAATGATTGAATTCAGTGTACTGTAACCTGGCAATACCCACCCCCCATAACCTTTCTCCTGCAACAAATGATCAAATTATATGTCTTGCTATGAAAGTACAGTTAAAAACCCTTTTGAACACAAAATTATCCTTAATACAGTTATCTTTACTGTATCATTGCTAAATTGTACCACTGCAAGTGTTTGAGTGCTCTAATTAAAGGTTTATAGAATGAATGCCTCAGAAAGTAACTATCAACTCCATAAAGATGATCAGGACAATTACTCTTGAGTAAAGGTGTTTAACACAATGTCAAAACCATAGAGCATTTGCGTATTTAAGTACAGTTTCTGTTGTTGCCTACAACTCTCTTCTGTCCAAGCAGTGACGTTACTGTCAGGGAAAACAGACAAGTCTTCCAGCTTTTCTAGCTTTTTTGTTCCTCTCCCCTTCTTCTAATGCTCGTGCCAGACTCCTACTAGAAGTCAGAAGGCATTTGCAATTTGCAAAAGAACTTGTAAACAAGAGTTGCTGAAAAAATCCAAACAACATGGCACCTTCTGCAATGGAGGATTGAAATCACAGCAAAAATCCTGCTACTGCCAATAGAATTTGCTTTGTTTTCAACTTTGAACTAAATATTAAAGAGCGAGAAACTTCCACTGATCAAGGAAACCTTTGCAAACCTCTGTGGGTACAAGGCATGTTTGTGAATAAATTTTGCTGTTTACATCTTTGGAAATTTCAACTTTGTCTCGCATTTTCCTTTCTTTTTTTTTTCTGTTGAAGGACTGTACACTGATGGGTTTGTACGAACCAAAAAAACCAAACAAACAAAAAAAGCATTCAACACTAACGCTATCACTGCAAATACACAACTTGTATTCAAAAGTCTGCACTGGCAAGCAAAGCAGGGCAGGGCCACAGGCTCCCCACACCCATGAAGCGTTCGGCAGCTCCACGTGTGTTCCAGCACAACACGGTTGTGTTGAGGCAAATTCAGGCATGGCTACAACAGTCAGACTTTGCTCCTCGCTGATGGATGTACACCCTGCTCTACCACCTGCCCTTCTCCTTGGCTGGGGTGGATGCAGAAACAGAAGGGAGTGAAGTGAGACTAGAGATTACTGCAATAACCTAATGGGGTTCGAGAGGAAAAGCAGAAAGACAGAAGAGAAGGAAACAACACAACCCTCAGAAAAGGAGGTGGAAAAGAAAGATGAGGAAATGATTGGATAACAAAACTCAAACATTTAATCTTTGAGATTACAGATCATTAAAAGCCTCACCCCCCTCTTCCACACATCTCCACATTAATGCTTTAATCCAGTTTTCAGAAAAAAAAAAAAGAAGAAGAAAATAATCTTACAGACTTTTACTCATTGCAGTATGATCCATCCAGGTCTTTCAGTTTTAAAACGAAAAAATAGGTCTTATCCAATTTGAGAACTCTATCATCAGCAACACTCTAAGTTCATGTGAATAAGAAACGGCTCCAGTTCTCATTGGTTCCAACTTAGGATGGGAGGAGTTAATAAAGAAAAAAAATGAGCTGTGAATTGTAGACGCATTGAACTGATTTTTTTTTTTGGTAGTAAACCATAATCTAAACCTACATATTTTCTTTGCAATTTAAATTGCTGCTTCATAAGTACAACAGTGAACATCTTAGCAGGACCACTTTATCTTTTGTGTATTCCTGTAAACAAGGCTTATTGAACTTCTAGACTTGGCATAAATTAATATGGAGCAGATTTACATGCTTAAGAGACTTTTCCCCACCCAATTGTTACTGGTTTGATAATAATTGTACTTCACTTTTCAGTACATGACATCTTTATGTTTCTTTTATAACGTAACTTAAAAAAAATTAAAAGGAAAGACTAAATACTTCACTGAGCTGAGATTGAAAACTTGTAAGTTTCAAAGGAGCTAAGTAACCCAAAAATGTAATCTATGACCCTGTATTTCTAGAATTGCATGAAATTGCCAGCATGTTCCAATACTCAGTTCATGTATTATTGCCTCCACACGTTTAACGCTTCCAGTTAAATGTTACCTTGCTTGAGTGCTTCTCTTTGCAGTTCTGCTAATTACTGCACAGTTTTTAACAAGGGAATCACAGAAAACCAATTCACAGCTTTATCAAACAGTAAGAACTCTCAGGACTACTTTAATTTGAATCATACAGGAAAAAAACCCCAGGTCTTATTACCAGTCTGTCTTTCTTAATAAACCATGCACTTTCATATACTTATGATTAGCCAATTACTATCATGCACAGAATTATAGTGACGAAACACAGACATCTGAAAATTCCAAACTAGGAAAGTTCCCTCCCAGTGCTTGGACCAGATCATGCAATTATGCGATAATTCCAATTTCAGATATTACACAGAAAAGAACTCAGAATCTGTTCAGAGCAGTAACATGAAATATTTTTAAAGTTTTATCATGCTATCTTACATGAATTCAACCATCAAGAAGCTCACAAGCATTTCTGGAGCATGTTCTGCATCACAAAACATACTGATAAACAGGAATTTTAGTTTTGCTCCATTCATAAGATTATATTAAATAAATGGTGTAGCCATTTAAAGTTCTCTGCCAGGGTTCTTCTGAAGTCAAGTAAAGTAGCATTTCACTATGGTTACCATCAAAAAGAAAAGATCTATTGTTAGAAACACACAACCCGTTCAAAGAGATGGTTATTCACAGACATTTGTAGCTACAGTATAACATCAGAGTTTCTTTTCAGAAAGTCAGACCCAGTTTAAATGGTGGTTTTGCTTCTGGTTTTGTTTGCATGGAGGGTTCTTAACATGTAGCAGGATAATTTAAATCACAGATTTACTTACAGCTTGCAAAATTAATTAAAAAAACACTTGAGATAGGAAAATTAAGAGGGAACAAGAGCAGCACTTATTGTTTGGAAGCCCAGCAACAGTGTTTGAGAGTTTGCTTCCCTATTTTTGTGTTACAAGTGACATCTTTCACTATGCACCCAGCCCATTCGATTTGGGCCAACAAGGGACACAAAAGCTGTCAGGTTTTTGTGCCAGTAAAGCCATTTCTAAGTAAGAGGAAGTGTTTCCTCTCTTGGTCTCTGCCACAGAATTTGCCAGATTCTAGACACACTCATGTTCAGAGAGGAAAAATAAGTTCCCGTCATTTACTGCTAACCCTGCCCTTCAGAAGGGCTGATCACTTCTGCAGTCCCCATCAGCTGCACAGACACACTCTGCAGAGTAGGTAACAACACTGACTACTAAATGAAGACTGATGACATTCTGAGGGTAACATTTCCAGGAAAAATTTCCCTAATCAAATTAGGCATTGTGCACATAAATGAGATTTTATTCTTAATCACTCGTGCCTGTTTCCATTTTACAGCCCACATTTTTTTTGCACAGCCTTCGACAAGCGAAGCCACTTGCAGTTACTGTAGTTACTAGAAGAAGAGTGACATGAAGTATGACAAGTCACAAGTATTCTTCAAGGTTGTCAGGAGCCACTATTTCCATTATCTCTCTACCCTTTAAAAAAAAACAACCAAAAAACACAAACAAAACCCCACAAACTAACAAACAAACAAAAACCACACAAAAAACAAACCAACACAAAAACAACCAAACAAAAAACCCAAACCAAAAAACAACCACTCAGAATTGTTCTGGCTTTCAGCACATTCTGCCCAATAAAGTTCTTTAAATATTGCCAATCTCAGTTTCATTTTTTTATATTGTGTATATACGTGCTAAGAAAAATACTGGAAATAATGGCAAAAATAACTAGAATCAGACTGGTGTGTAGTTAAAACAACCAAACCAATCCCTTAATGATAGTCAAAGCTGTTTATTACTTAAACAAGAAGCTTAAGTGACAAAAGCCAGAATTCCTTGTCTTTGTCCAAGGTCGTAGCTCATGCCTAGGGGAATCCCCCTGCAAGAACACACAAAGATGCACCCTCAAACTTAAAACACACAAGGAACTGCTGAGATACACAAATATCTCCTTGTTAGCCAGATGTTGCATGCCTTTTTTTAAATTATTATTATTATTTTGTATTATTCTTGATAATTTCAAAGCCATTCACCAGGTAGAACTGGCCAATGCAATCCCTGCTCAGTCTGATACAGATGTCAAGGGATCGGACCACATGCCTGTCAGAAAGCTGTCAGCAGATGTCTGTAATCTTCTCCTCCCTCAGGATTTTTCACTGACCTAACTTTTGAGGTTTCAAGTACTTTCATTCATAGCACACATACTTGATGTATTTGCACACCAATGTCCATTTCCTCTATTCAAAAAAAGAAAATATTTTACTTTTGTAGTAAAAAAGGAGAAATTGTCTTTTGAGAAAAAGAAATACATTTCACTGGTTTGGTCACTGGTCAGAAAAGATCCATTCAGATTTCACCCCACTAACATTTAAGATGATACTAGAGAATTCAAAACGCATTTATAACCTAAGCACACGCCATTTTTAGAAAGCTGTAAAATCTAACCTTTGTAGAAAAGGAATAGTGCTTCAAAATAGCTTTTAAAAGGCTATTAAAACTTCACACTTTGGATAAAAAACAGTCTAACGCTCTGGATCCTGACATCGCCTTTATACAACCTATTTCTTTCCGCTACTCAACTGTGTGCAAAAAATCCCCACCTATACTCTAAAGATTACAGCTTTGGACTTTCAAAAGTAATCTAAGCAACTCCTGAATTTGAAGCCTGAAAAAAATAAAAAGAGAAAAAATCTTCAGCAGTAAAAAAATAATTTTATCTAATTCCTCCCTTCTTTGCTCACTAATAAGGCATGGAGGTCAAGTAATTAAGATTTAAGTGGAGTTTCTAATTTTATGAAAAGGTTTTTTTTGCAACTTTCAGATGGCAGAGAAAGAAATATCCTCATATTCCTTCATCAGTTCGTAACAGCATCCAAAAATCAGTATTTGTATACTCAACTGACAAGAAATGAAAAAAATTAAGTGAACAGGCATTTCTTCTGATACAACTGTGGGTTCAAGTTCCAAAAGCTCTTCGTTTATAAAGCACAGCCAAGACAATTCACTGACACTGAAACAATAGATCAGAAGACCACATAAATCTGTTAATCTAATACTGACTATAATAAAGTGTTCATTTTTTAGGTCAAAACATGTTTCTTTACAGGAACATACAGGGTCCTTGGGCTTTCCCAGGGGCAAAAAAGCCTCCACTTTGTATTGTCAGTGTAGTGAGCAAGGGATCACCCTTTTCTCTTCATAGAGAAAAGCAATGAAAAATAAATAAAAAATAAAAAATAAAGAAAATCAAGGCATAGGGCTCATGTCTCCAAGGATCTTTCCTTCCAGCAGAAATCTCTTTTCTCATGTCAGATTCATGCAAGCGTGCTGCACACCACAGCCAAAATCCACGATTCAGAAACAAGGACAGTATGTGTTTGGCACAAACAAAAGGTTTGAAAGAGAGGAGCTGTGGCTGGACAGTAACTGTCTCATGCTTTGATAATCTGTCATGCAGAAGCCAATGCTCGAAGTAAACACTCCCCCAGTCAAATTTGCTGGTTTTGCTAAATGAAAGTAGAAAAAAAAACCAAACCACGCGCACACACACAAACCAAATGAAAAATCAAACAAAAACCAACCAACAAAAAACAACACCCTGCCCCCCCCAAAAAAAACCAAATACACCAAAACCCCCAAAACAGCACCCACCAATTTTTTCACATGCTCATTACAAAGAACACCAACCACAAAATAGGTACAAGCATGCACTTTTATTTCTCCCTCAACTCTTGGGGGTGTTTCAGACACTCAGGTTCAGCTTCTTTGTCTGACTGCAGCAGTGCCAGCACATCACAGCAGCAAGCCCAGCTGGGAGACCAGAAAAATCACAAAAAGCCATGACCCTCTCAGTCTTTTTTGTTGACGTGCTTCTCCTATATGAAAATGATTCCTTTTGGGGGTTGAGATACTTCCTAGGAGTTGACACATGCAGGCTCCATTTCTGCTGCAGCGAACACTTATGAATATACATGGGATGGCTGCACAGATCTTCCTATCCTACAAGTTGGGTACTACTGGCCAAGGGGATTTAGATTCACATCTCCAACTCCTCAGAACACCACACCATGGCAAACAGCAATCACTCTAATTCTGAGCTAAGCATCTTTAGCTGCTTCGTGAAGTCACTGATTTTGTATTTGCTCATATTTTACAAATGCTTCATTTCCAGTACATTAGTTTTCATTTTCACAGAAGAGTCGGATTTTTTTTTTCAGTTTCTGGGTTAGACAGCTGAAGTCCAAAGTCTTCATCCACCCAGACACCACACAGATATATTCCTTTTAGCAGGCTAATCTCTAACCTGATTTTGTTACATATGCTTTCTGCCAGTTTCATTTGATCACTTCATCTGTCCTTTTATTCCATGCTACTCCCACTCAAGGTGGGAGTGGGAGAAAGGCAGTAAGACATGCCATTTATTCTTGTAACAGTCTCTTCCCACATAGCCATAACAACACAATTAATAATCTAACTATTTGAGTAGGACTTCCCAAAAAATTCTCGCAATCATATTAAACATGAAGGATGCCAAAGATGCCCAGTTTTAGAGTTAGGGTTTCAAGCTCCGCTTCAGAGAATTTTTTTTTTTAAGCCCTGTGATCAGAGGAATGAAGCACCTCTCCAATGAAGACAGGCTGAGAGAGCTGGAGTTGTCCACCTTGGAGAAGAGAAGGCTCCAGGTACACCTTCTAGTGGCCTTCAAGTACCTAAAAAGTCCTGCGAGACAGCTTGGAGAGGGACTTTTTACAAGGACACATAGTTATAGAACAAAGGGGAATGGTTTCAAACTGAAAAGGGGGAGGTTTAGGTTCTTTACTGTGAGGGTGGTGAGACATGGAACAGGTTGCCCAGAAAAGTTGTGGATGCCCCATCCCTGGAAGTGTTCAGTGCCAGGCTGGGTGGGCCTTTGAGCAACCTGGTCTAGTGAAAGGTGTCCCTGCCCACCCATGGCAGGGGTGTTGCGACTAGATGGTCTGTAAGGTCCCCTCTAACCCAAATCGTGCTATGATTTTATGATTTGAACATAATTTTGGAAGTTTAGCATATTACCATTACACTTATTTTACAGTTAGATGTAATTTCAGTATATATCTCACCTTTCCGATGCCTCTTGAAGATTTACTGCAGCATAAGAAAAAAATACCATAACTGAATTTATCAGCTAGCCCTAAAAAGTCATATAAGCTCATGTTATAGCTTAATATCTGAATGTCAAATACAGAGATTTAAGATTTTTTTCCTGATAGCCTAATGTAGTATTTTTCTTAACCTGTTAGGAGGAAAAACAAAAGCATCAACCCCACTGTATAATTTTTACTCATGAAGACTGTCATTTACTACTTCCCAGGAAAGTCAATGTAGCGAATTTCAAAATATTTTTATATTTTTTAGATATATCTCTATTCTTTGAAAAACAGAAAAATACACTAAGCCAACAAAAAACCATAAACTTAATAAACCAGCTAAAATAAAGCAGTTTTTGCACTTCAAGACTGCACATTCTGTGCTTTAAGAGAAATACTACACGCATAGACTGTCACCGTCTGTTATTGCAAGAAACTCCTTCATAACCAAGGAGGATGAGACTTCAGTAGGACCAGTCATAACTGGTTGCCTTCTATTTTATCATCTCACCACCGATTTCCTTCTGCTGTAGAGAAATGAATACAAAAGCAAGACATTCTACTTAGCTTGGTTTATCTTCCATATTGCTATGTTTTATGAAAAAACAACAGTTTTGATTGCTAACTCCAAAGTCAAACACTAAACTCCAAAGCAGTAAGCCTTACAACCCTGTTACAGTATTGTTTGGGGTTGGGCTATTTATCTGTGTTGTTTATTTCTTGAGGTTTCGTGATTTGGTTTTTATTTTTTTTTTGAGGAAATCCAAAACAGAAATAACTCCCTCTGTAATTCATTATGTCACTAAAACAGCCAGGGGCAGCTAATGTTTAGAAGGAATAATATATGATAAACACTTTGCTGTCATTTATAGGCAGACAAACCTAAAGCTAGCATGAGTCTCATTACAATGCTGTTTCTGGAAGTTAAGTCCAGCTGTGTGTCACTTGAATTATGCATGTTCCCTCTTTAAGTCTATTAGGGGACAGGGTATTTTCCCCCCTTTGTTTGCATTTTATCACTGCATTTACACTAACTGTATGGGTAGTGGCAAGAAATGATGCACGTTCAAAAAAGAAAATCATTAATTCTGATTTCATAATTAAAGGGAAACCAGCTCTTCACGTTGGTTCACATGTGCATAAAATGAGCAAGCTTTCTTCCAGCTTAGTTAGAAATAGCAGGGCATTGCTTTAGTGGCCTTCAGAAAAATGACTGCTTGGTTTCAGTAGCACTGCGAACAAAATAAATGGTGAATATACAGAGTATTAGATCAAACACAAAAAGGAGCAGGCAGACTCTCATGAACCAGGCATCCTTCAGTCCAGCCTCCTTTCTACAAATCATGCAGCCACCCCATCTCTTATCAGGACTTCACTGCTCTGCTCCCTTGAGGTTTAGTTACTCAGCAGCAAAGGAAAAATTTTTAAATGTGTGGTGGGGAAAGGTGGATGCACATGAGAAAAAAAAAAGGTATGTCTTCTCACAGAGTTGTTACTGCCACACTGGAAATACCAATTTTGGTTTCTTCACTCAATTCAGAAGTTCACAATGAATCAAACTTTCCAAATTATTTACATTTTCTTGTCCTGTACTACAAAAAATGCTGTTATCTGTGCCTGAAATCAGCAGATCTAAAATCAGTAAGAGTACACAGGAAACCACATCATACTGATTTTTCATGTGGTATCTTTCACCATTCTCACCTATGTTCCTTTCTCATTTACCTCCTTTCTCTCCCACTACATTACTTTTTCTACTGAGTTTACACTCCATAAAACATGAATTAATTTTATCCCTTAATGTAATTGATATTTTAAAGCATAAAGACCTTGTTTTAATTATACAGTCAGAACAATTAAATTATGTCCTACTTTTGAAATGCTATTAAAAAGTGATTACACATTTACCTCCAAAATTCCTTTATGTTCTAGGCCTCACAAAACTTCATAAACTCTGTATCTCCAGCTATATGAATTCTTCTCCTACTTTAAATAAACAGAAGGTAGGGAAACAAAAAAATCAAGGGAGGCTGTGGGTCACCTTGAACATCGTAACATCAAGGACAGTGAGTCAAACTGTTTCAGGCATTGATTCTGAGATCCAAGACATCCTAGATCTCAAGATGCCTTCCAGTAGGAAGAAACCCTTTTCTCCTATCCAAAGACAGATGTACATTTATAGGATCCTTTCAATCAGCTGTAGTAAGCATATATTCTTGCATGCATGCAAATTAACAGAAAAAGAATATTCTGATGATGAACAGAAGAATATAAAGAGTAACATCTGAACAGGGCTCAGTTCTGCAGAGCTGTAAGAAAATATTTTATAAACAGATATGACTAAGTCTTCAGAATGAAAGTCCAGCACTTTCATGTGCCTTAACATAACTATCAAGTCTCCTATCCATATCCACCTTGCTTTATTCACTATGTTTTCACAGTTCAGTCATTTTCTCCGCTAATAAAATGTTTGGTCTAAAAAACCCTACTATATTTGTACTTAGAGTCTGATACTAGAAGAATGAACTAACCTTCTAAAGTGGAGACATACTTCAGAGTTAAGATATGGAGAAAATTCTGTATCAATTACAGATTGTCTCATGTCAAGACAATGAGACAGTACAGCTCATAACCAAGTCAACAGCTCTACTACTCCTGTCACTATGTTCATTCGCAAAGTAAATTTTGACAGGGTCAAATACTAAGTTAACTGCACAGGAAATTAAGCCCAGTGACAAATGAGAGGTTACCAGCAGACTTCTCAAAACACTTGACACCAAAATTCTTTATTTCTATTCTCACCAATGCTTTTTGCAGTGTGCTAATGAGACTTGCAGGATGAGCAGAGTGGAAAGATGCTGTGATGCTGTCATCAGAAAAAATGAAAACACCACATAGAAAGATGTGGGATTGCCTTAGGAGTGGAGTAACAGAAATGGGACAAAAGTTATAGAAATTCAAAGTTCTCCAGGACATCTCACTTAAAGTGTTGTACAGCACAAGCCTAGGCGTGATAGATAATGACATAGCAACCATGGCCTAACAGCTCAACAGAAACAGAAGAAGGAATTATACCTGGGGAAAAAGTATTAATGTTACTGTACAATGACCACAGTAAAGCCTCAACTCAACAGTCAGTTCTGTTAATTTCCATCATATGAGGCAATACTAACAGAGAAGACTTTATTATCTAAACATATTGGAGGTAAAATTGTTCAAGCTACAGTTCAAATACTGCCACTGACATTCTGACAAGCTGAAGTTTTCTTGCCTTCTGAATGGAAGAAGCAATAACAGAAAACATCATTTCTAAAGGGAGCCAGTCAATTCACAAATGGAATTTATATTATCATCTGCAACTATGTGGGCATGGACTTAGTGATCCAACATGCCCCTTCCAGTCTAAAACGTGCACTTCTTTCTTACTAACATCACTATAAATCTTCCCAATGGAAATTCCAATGTGGGCATAAACCACCTGCTTCACCCAAACGTGCCATGGCATCTGGCCTGAAATTAGCAGTGAACATGAACTGGAAATGCAAGACTCCTCTGAGCCTACCTCAGTTTTCCAGTTCCTTTAAGGAGCTTCTTTCAGCCTAGCCCCTCATACATTTAATACAGATCTACTGAAAATTTGTTTCTGCATCTCTCTCCTCTGTTTTTGCTGTTTTCTTGTTTAAAATACCCACTTGTCTCCTATGATTTTACTGGGCCTGTAACAACATGCTGTAGCCCAGTGTGTCAAGCAGAAGCTTTAGAGGCTGCCAGGAGCATCATACATGCTTGGTACCTTCACACTTCTCCATGCAACAGTGGGGATGCACCACCAGCCTGAGAAGGTACAGATTCATCTTCGGTCACACTTCACACTCTGTCTTCTCCCCCCACCTTCCTGTTCTTCATTCTTTATTTCTCAAGACATTTCTGAAAGAAAACTTTTCTGAAGTGATGTTTTAGAAGTGACATGCCATTGCTTTTTTGGCATTTAATAAACCAGTTTAAACAGCAAGTATTTATTTGTCTGCATCTCCCACCTGCAATTTGCTAGCTCTGATGCTGGTGTTGCCAAGCTGTAAGGTTTCTCCCCAAAAAAGTGTTATTAAACTAACTTCCAAATTACATACCTTCTCCTACATGTTCTAAATATATACAGAAATATTTCTTTTGCTCAGTTGGAGTAAATTTAATCTAATTTGGTTTTGTGGATTGGGGCTTGTCAGTGCATCAACTCTGCTTAACTCACATATCTCTTGCCAGATACTACTATTTTTTCAAGACTACTAGCAAGTAAAATACCAAACTCTCCAGTGCAAAGAAAAAACCCAACACTTCTGAAACAAAGTCTTAATTAAAGTCTGGCAATTCTAGATTTGAGTTTGGTACAGAAAAAAACTAACAAACCCCCCAAAAAACATTTTTAGTACAAATCTAAATTTTGAATAAGAAAACTAGGAATTGGACTTACAAATGTACCTGCATACCATTTTCTAACTGAGCATCCAATTCAAAGTTTCTACTTATTCAAATGCAAATTAAACTAGCTAAAGCACAAATGCCCAGTCTGAGACAAATTCAATTATAACAAGTCAGTCACTGAATTCTGAATATGGATGCTTTTCTATCCTTACATATTTACATTTTAATCTAGACAGAAAAAACAACCCTGATGAGGCATATGCAGATAAGACTCCATAGTCCTTGATGCATACGATAAATTAAAACAAGCTGAAAAAAACCAGCATACAAATAGGAACTCTAGGATTTTTTTTTTTTTTTTCATCTATAAGAGACAGGTATGACCGTTTTTGTCAATTTTTGTGAAGAGTTTTCCTCCGAGTGAAAGAATTACAACCCCAGACATCAGCACAGAGAGATGATCTCAAACTGGTATTCCTGGTATGAGCACAGGGAGATTAAAGAATAGAAGAGATCATTAATCTCAACTATGGCAACTTTTACTCTACTTAGAAATTACTTCATGCTTTTAGCTTCTATAAACACCTTTCAAATTTCAGGTAATTAAGAGCTGAAGCTCTTTGAATGATCATTCCTGCAGACACCCGAGTCAAAGGACTTTGGGAGAGTTGTTCCCTGCACAGAACTGAGCAATCTCTGCAGCAGTTCCACACACTGACCCACCCCAGCAGTCAAACACCACGCTCAAGGGCTCCAATCCCATAGAAGTGCAACCCACATATCCCATTGTGACAGATGCTCACAGCTCAAGACCAAGCAGATCCTTCCCATGGGTTGAATGGCTGGTTGTGGTGCACTGACCTTGTCTGAATACCAGGTCACTTCCCTACTCAGCTGGGGAGACAAAATAAAACTAAAGACTCATGGGTTGAGATGAGGAAAGGGAAAGGTCACTCACCAGTTACCATCATGGGCAAAACACACTTCACTGGAGGAAAATAATCTAATTTATTGCCTATCAAATAAGAGTAGGATAATAAGAAAATAAGACCAAATCTTAAAACGCCTTCCTCCCACCCTCCCCCCCTTCCTTCTTGCTTTAAATTTAGTCCTGAATTCTCTACCTCCTCCCCCACCGTGGTTTAGGGGGATGGGGAACAGGGGCTGTTCATCACATGTTTCTGCTGCTCCTTCCTCCTCAGGGAAAGATTCCTCACAATATTCCCCTGCTCCACCACAGGATCCCTCACACAGGAGGCAGTCCTCCATGAACTTCTCCAATGTGAGACCTTCACATAGGTTCTTCAGAAACTGCTCCAGTATGGAAGGTCCCTTCCATGATGTGCAGTCCTTCAGGAACAGGCTGCTCCACCATAGGTCCCCTGTGGGGTCACAAGTCCTGCCAGCAGATCTGCTCCAGCATGGACTCCTCTCCCCAGGGTCCAGAGGTCCTGCCAGAAGCCTGCTCCAGTGGGGGCTTTCCATAGGGTCACAGCCTCCTTTGGGCATCCACTTGCTCTGGTGTGAGCTCCTCCATGGGCTGCAGGTGGACATCTGCTTCTCCATGGGTCTCCAAGGGCTGCAGGAGGACATCCTGCCTCACCATGGTCTGCAGGGGAATCTCTGCTCCACACCTGGAGCACCTCCTCCCTCTCCTTCTTTGACCTTGGTGTCCACAGAGCCATTTCTATCACATATTCTCACTCCCTTCTCCTGCTCAATCTCCATTGCGCAGATTCTTCCACCTTCTTAAATATGTTATCCCAGAGGTGCTACCACTATCACTGATGGCTCTGTGGGTCCATCTTGGAGCCAGCTGGAATTGGCTCTATCAGACATGGAGGAAGTTTCTGGCATCTTCTTACAAAAGCCACCCCTGTAGCCCCACCGCTACCAAAACCTTGCCACGCAAACCCAGCACACTGGTTCACAGAAAGGCAGCTCTCCCAATACTTCTTGCCCTACTTAAACCAGCTTTGCACAGGTCTGTGCATCAGCACAACTGATCCAACCTGCTTGTAAACTTGGTGACAGACAGCAGAGCCAGTCTTACGTGCCGTGACAGAAGCAAGCCTAGTTAATGAAGTAGCTTAACTAACCCATTCGTGCCCTCTTTCATAAAAATGTGTGAATCTTGATTGATGACGTGTTCAAAGATCAATATGCCTCACTAGGTTCCCAAAAAGATGTTTTGATCTTCCCCTGGAACCATGCAGATACCGTGTCATTTTGTTTCAGACCGGGTGCCCAAATTACAAGCAAAATACATACATCTCTTTCCTTCACACACACATACTCATCTTATTCCTGCTTTACAGTTTTATCCAAAGACTGATTTAAGGGACTTCATGGTCTCAGCTGACCTGTAGCCATAGAAACTTACTATTATAATAGTTTGGTGGACTTTCAGAGCTGAGGGTTAAACCTGAAACAGAAAAGCAAGGGAAAAATTCCTTACAGATTTTAATGGATGGTATTTGCTGATCCACCGTGAGCCTAAGTTGAGCTTTACATTATCCAAACAAACAAAAAAAAAAAAAAATCTATCAACAGACCTGGGTAAAAACTAAATACCTAAGCACAGTCTTCCATTTAGCCATCACTATCACAAGCCAAATTCCATACTGAATACAAGCTTTTAATAAATTATACTCTCATGGAAGAGAGTTTTATATAGTCCAGATTTCCTTTGAACAGTTAGATATACTTTTTCCTATAAATTTTCATTTATGTGAGTAGCAGTTTCACGACTGCACTTTCTTTTAAGGTATTTTCTCCTGCTCTCCATACTTTATGTATTTGCATCAACATCCTATTCCTTATTTCTGTCATTTTATTCTTTCTTCCTTTTACCACAGGTCTTCCCATATGATAACTTTCAATTTTTCCACAGCTCCATGATCTGCTCACACTTTTTTGACATTAAAAAACCGGAGAAACACCTGAGATGCTGCGATATATGTAATTCAAAGTGGAGAAGAGAAAGCAATTAAGTTTGTTGCATTGTATCTTTCACTTGGGCACTTCCTGGAGAATTAAAGCGTGCATTAAGCTAAGCATAACACTTCTGAAAGCATACAATTATTCATAAAGATCCCTTGTGCTTAGCTTTATATTTTTCCCCTAACAAAATTTAGTGCCAGTTGCAAACATCAATAAAGAACATAGCACCTAAGAATATCTAACACACCCACTTAAGGTACTATATTGGCACTTAAAAACTAACCTAGTAAAACTTCTGAAGGGCAAAACTAAAACAAAAACTCAAGAGTGAAGTATAGTGATCAATCTTACACAAATATACCAAGCTTTCACAGCCACCAAGACATGTTCCTGCATGTATTAGAGCAGGCCATTCTGCTTTCTGCTCTAAGCATCAAAAATCCTAGAGGAGAGCTTTTCATGCCTGACTAAGAGAGACAGACACAAATGTAAAAATAATTTAAAGTCATTCTGTGTTTAAAATACACCAGTACAGAACTTCACTAGTTCAATGTTTTAATAAAGAAGCAATATATGCAACACACACAGCAGATATCAGACCATAGTGATCTTGGCAGCAGAGCTGCCACCTCCAATCTCAGCAGCAGAGCTGCCACCTCATAATGGAACACAATTAGTTTGTCAGCATCAGAAATAATCAGGGACTTCCCAGTTTATTTAGCATGTTTAATAATAACAAATACAAAGAACCCCTGCTTTTTGCAAAGGTGAAACTTAACTGGCATGTCTGCATGAGTTATTCCACTGTGAAGACTCCCACTGCTAAAAAAATTAAATGCTTTCTAAGATCAGTGAAAGAAATTAAGACAAAGCAAGCAAGCAAAACCTCGGCAGAACAGGTGATTTGATTTCACTTGACAGAAGCAACACAAGACCTGACTTCTACTAAGGACACCAATGGTACAATAACCAAGCCCCGCAATTTGACATCAAAGGAGTTTTGAAAGGACAGTACATTACGTGAGGAAATCACTATTTTTCTTCACTTCCTGACATTTTACAGTAACTACCCAAGGGACATGAGAGACTTCAGCCTTAGTCAAATAAAAATCCAAGAAAAAAATAAATAATAATCTTGTTTTCCTGATATAGACAACTTAATTGGAAGAGCTGCTAAAGTGACCTTCCAAGTGATGCGGTGTAATTAGGATGCTCCACTTTCGCAGCATGTAAATGAATTAAAGCCAGGGAAGGTACTGGACAGCTGCCTTGGCACTTCAAACACCCAAAGGTGTTTTTGAAACTGTGTGTGAAGGGACATATAGTCCATCTTGGAAATAATTCTCTTAAGAGGACAATTCAAGAGCACACAATTAGCTGGAAACTGTGCATCCTGAGAGCAGCTTGCTGTGCCTCTTCATTACCTTGGCTGATGAGGCAAGGCCGTATGAGAGCTGTAGTGAAACAGGGGAATATGACAGCAAGATTGTCAGGGACTGAGAGGGGAAAAAAAGAAGGGAGGAGTGAAAAAGGAAAAAAAACCTCAGGCATCAATTTTCTCAAACTGTGGAAAAGAGCAAAAACTCTGAAGTACACATGCTTTTAAGGACAAGTGTCTTCAAAGCAGCAGGTCCAACTTCAGCAACAAGTCACTTAGTAGGAAGAAAAAAGGGTTCAGGATGCCGAGAAACAGAGCATGTTGGTGCAGAAGCCATTGCTGGGCAGCACAATGTGCTCTCCTTCATCAAGTTCCAATTCAAGACATTACCTAACTTGTATTTTCAATATAAAAATGCAGATAGTAATATAAAACTCTAAGTGGTACTTTTATTCCTTTATTATAAGGAAATAAGTCACACACTATATGAAAATACAGTGATCCGGAGTACCCTCACACCACTAACTTTTTCCTCTCAGTAGAATGTTTTTACTGTATCCTAATAGGAGAGGAAGCACAGGGAAAAAAAGGTACCCGGAGAAATACATGTTAATCTGTAGTTTATGAAAATCTTTGCTAGAGTCTCCTTTCTTGCCTTTCATTTGAACTTGCACAGCTTTTGAGGAGTGAAGCAAAACAAAGGATTGGCTAACAGTAACATTAGAGAGTTAAAGCACATTCAGTCAGCATTGCCCAATACCTCCATTAAAGGTTGAAAAAGAAAATAATTCTGTACTTCCTTAATGAGACAAAAAAATGGAAATAGCAGCATTTGGATCATCATCTGTTGTACTGCTGCATTCTACTCCATATTCTCAAAAAAATGAATTGCCAACTAAATGCTTTATGTCATTTATTTTAAAATTAAAAAATCCTACTTTACTAAGAGATCACCAGGAAAAATTTATAATGAAAAATGGGCTTTAATAGTATTCAGTACACACAGATTCACAAGGGTTTATTGGTAATAAAAGCCTTAATTACAGACTCAATTACTGATAGACACAAATGAAGTAATAATGGCCAGTCTTCGCGAGCGAAGATCCGGGGAAGGTCTTTACACCTTCCAGCCTGCGCATTGGATTTTTTAGGTGAGACACAGTGTGCGCGGAACTGAGCCCACCCTTTAATCCTAAGGTTCATCTGCCGGGGCCAAGCGAGCTTGGACGGTGGCAGTGAGGTCCTTAGGACGTAGGTGGGTTGCCTTTAAGGGCTAACGAGCCCCACCTGCCCGGGAGTGGCCCTGACCGGGAATCGAACCCGGGTCTCCGCGGTGATAGCGCGGCGCCTTTACCACTGGACCACCAGGGGCTCCACAAATGAAGTACAGTTATATCATTTTTACAAGCTGTGAAAAAATATAAAATAGAAAGCAAAGAAGTCATTCCTGGGTTTTATTGCTTCATGTCAGTATGAGATTATTTATTTATTTATTTATTTATGAAAAAGAATTCCACAACAGCCCTCATTCCTTCCTCTCCTTCACCTTTCATTTAGTTTTTTCACCTCCCTCCAATTTCTCCTGCCATCCAGTAACAGACCTTCTCAGGGTTACTTAAATTATTTAATTGTCATTTCAGATGACTTCAGGAATGACTTCCATTGAGTCTTCTAGCTGTCCAGAAGCAAGCCAGCCAGTTACTGCTCCCCCCTGCAGCAGCACTGCTTCAAGTGCAGCAGCAGCAGCATCTGTTAGTGGGACAAGCCCATCTGGCCAAGACGAGAAAGTGATGGTGGCAAACCACAGCAAAATCCAAACCCTTCCTCTCATCTCTGCAAAGGGCTGAGCTGACTCGTATGTCTTTCTCCTCTCCACACAGGACTTTGAGAAAGAGTCTTGTAAGTCTTCTGTATAGCTCAGGTAGCTCTGAGCTGATGTTCCACAACACAGCAACAAAACTAGAAGGAAAATTGCCTTGTTGACAGTGCAGCTGAGCAGAACATCCATAAATCAACTCCTAGCACAACACCACACACGCAGCTACCATCTTACCACACCAGATTGCTGTGCTCATTCAAGGTTCCTTGCACAGCCCAACCAGCACTTAGCACACCAGAAAACCCCTGCCAGAAGACACCTGCCTCAGCCCTGTAATCCCCTGCTCACCAGAGCTTGTTAAACCATCTATGTGATCTGGACTCCCTGCCACAATTTGTGCAAGAAGCTGAGGCAACTTGAGAAGACACGTATGATCCTGGAGAGCAGAAAAACAGCCCCACTAAATATAGATATCAAAACCTGAATGACAATCGAGCCAGTTGGCCTACAGGAGGTTGCTATTCTTAGCATTGCTTCCAGTTAAATAAATATTTCTGGGTTAAATAAAGATATTAAGTGTACTTAGAAATGCTTTCATTTTCACTGCTGCTGCAATCTGCAGCTGGCAGTGGAGTTTCTCAGTGAGGACCTGGGAAGAAGAAAACAACAAGAAAATTCTACAAACTTAAAATGACTGAAGAGAGATTCAAATAGATACCATCTATCACTTAAAAATAGAGTAGTCGTCAGAACACTAAGTCAGTTTAAAAAAAAGATCATACTGAGACAGAAAATGAAATTAATGAGAGTCTGACTAATGCCAATGAAATGCTCTTTGGAAAACAGGGTGCCTGTGATACAGCATGATTCAGAAACTAACTGGTTTATGAAAGCTAGCCTTGAAGAAGAAATAACAAATAACTGTGATAAATAACTACAAAATTAACAGAGCAAGAATAATTTTTTTCCTAATTAAAAGAATATTAAAAATGAGCACATACTCAGCAGGTAACATACACTATTTCAGGAGAGTTTACCATGCTCATGGCAAAATAAACAAATATTAACATAAAAAAGAGGTACAAGACCACCAGTTTCACCAAAAATTAATTTTAACTCAAGCAAAATAACCAAGAAACACACACAAAAAATGAAATATCCTACTGGTAAATAATGCCTATTCTTGTGATCCAGCTAGCAGACCAACATGATCTGACCATTTCTGATACCTGCAGTTTCAGATAAAAACTTCAGAAAAAAAGAAAAAACCTGAGGGTTACATTGCACACAAGATCTTTTTGATTTAAATATTTCAGTGAAATCAACGAGGCAGAGGATTGCAACTCTGACAGGATGTGCTGCCATCCAGCAGAAAAATAAGACACAAAGCCTGTAGAAGCCCCCAGAAACACCATCATAGAGGAGAGTCAATAATCAAACACTGATGCTAGAACATTTGAACAAAGTTCTGTTTGATAAGAAGGTACTTCAAAATAAGAACATGAAAGATTGCTGTTGTATGAATAGCAAAAACTGGTTTGAATGGGCTAGCAGGACTGAAAGATTGGCAATTTTATGGCTCAATGCATTCATAGCCGGTCACCAGCAACAAATAACTTCTGCACACAAAGAAATTTGGATCCTTGTAAAGAAAAATTGGAGGAAAATAGAAATAACAAAAAAGAGGAGTTATCCTTTGTTACTATCCCTCTTATCTGTAAATTCTGAACAACAATGTGACTAAACTAACCATGCAGGGATGCAAACACTCTTTAAACTCACAAAGCTGAAAGTAATCTGTGCTTACAAGTGAAATAAAAAAAAAGTGTTTGACTAATGAGAAAATACACACCATCATCTTTGTTGTGGGATGAATGTAAATTGAGCTTAGAAATCGAAGGGCTTGATCCTCATCTTTCACAAGCCAGTTCAAAAGACTTCAGGAAAGAGGAACATTTCTCCCTCATCTCCCTAAAATGCAGCACGTAGAAATACACTGAGATAATGTGCAGGCATTTAACAAAAATTATTACAGCTTCTAACCTTTGCTAACAAGTTCCAGGGCTAGGTAATTTTGATTATAAAAATGAAACTGCATTTACTATTTGCTAACTTCTGATAAGCAGCAGCTATATAATTGATTCTTCCTTTCAGTATTCATCCAGCTGCACTGGTATAAAAGCCTGTATGTGAAACACTGGTATTTTATTTAACAGTTCATCTGTTTTGCTGCCTATTTTCCCTCTATGGAGGAAGGCTGAACTGAAATTACCATAAAAAAATTATATGGACTACTTCAATACATTTAGTTATCGCTGGGTGAATGACCCAAGATGGAATGAGATGAAAGGTTATCAGAAGTTACTACTTTTCTGGGAGGGAATCTGTTAAGTCAGGAACAATTATTGGTCATTGTTTCACAAGTCTCCCAAGAGGATCTGTGCCACAGAAAAACCTCATAATCCTGTGTTTCTCCTGGCACCATCACTGGAGAGAGCACCCAAAGCTTTGGCAGGACCAAAAGGGAACAGGCATTCTACTTCCACAGCTCTGATGACAGACAGATACGCAACTCTCCACCACCTTTCAATGACTTTCTCTAAGAAGACACATAAAATACATTCTAGCCTTTATTTCTTCCACTTATTCTTTTAAAAGTTTTCTGCTTTCCTTTCTCATTTCTTCTTGTTTCAACTTCTGTTCTCATATTTCTTCATGTGCTTATGGAAAAAGAAAAGCCACAGCTCCTTTAACATGTTCTCTCTGTTAAATACCACCAACAGTGAGACTCCACTTATTCTCTGTTTTCTCCTTCAAAACCTGCAAAAGGACTATAGTCTCCAAGCCATAGTTTGGTAGACAAATTCTGATTAATTAGCTGTATCTGAATAGCCTGCTAATATAAACACAGCTCTCATCAGCATGTGTATTCCTGGCAGCATAACAAACAATTCTCTCTCCTTCCTCTCCCTTGCTTTGCTTTTGACAGTGCAGTCTGCTCACGTAAGCACATCCATGCTAGCACCTGTGCTATTCTAGAAGCATCAGAGTAACATACATTAAGTTCTTGAGCAATGTCTATAAGATAATTAACCCAAAGATCTCCTGTTTAGCTTTTTGCAAAAAACCCCAAAGCTTGTGTTCGATGAACCACAGGGAGAAAAGAGCAGCATTCTTTATTTTTCTACATAGTCTCCTGTTGGCCTAGAGCACAAGTCTCTCCACATGGTCACTCACAAAAATAGGTCAAGGCAAATGACTTTGAATTTTCATCACATTCACTTCTGATGGATTCCGACTTTCTTCACGTTTACAGCAGACCACTTTTCTCCATGCTTTAGTTATTCCTAAACCGGGAAATTCTGCAAACAACTCCGAGGTGTTATTCAAGATGACAGATGAGCCTGTGATTAAAAGATTCATGTTGTCATGCTATTATAGGCATGGTTAAAGCAGGACAAAAAAATAGTTAGGCCCATTCATATCCCATTCATATCTTCATTCCAATTCTTTCTTTAGCCTAAGCACAAGCTCAAGTAGAAAGCACTACGCCTAAAGATCAATATTCCACTGACGTGCTTGTCCACTGCAAAGAGAACAGAGCACACAGTAGTGTTTAATAACTCCCACTTTCTACAGGTCTTGCTTCATCACAATTTTATGCACTGTGAGCCAAGATTTTACAGGATTCTACTTATTTCAAGACTACTTTTTAATTAGTTAAGTCTCTTGTAGCTAGTCATGGTGATCCTTCCTTCACTTACATTGTACAATATTCCAGTCTAAAGAAAACGGATATCCAGGAGTTGGAACAACCTAAATTATCATTATTCACAATAACTTAGTAAAATATGCTTCACTGAAATGTAATATTAAAAAAATGCAAGCTGAAACTGAAGCTATTCTGGGAGTTTATTTTAAATAGAAATAACAATAAAGCACTACAATATCTTGTTGAAAAGTGGGACACAAACAACACATGAATGGGACATAAGCTGAATTAGTCTACACTGCAAAATAAACAAGTAATCATCACAGAATTTGATAGTCATGCATTTAAACATATCCTAATCCCAAAACTAATAAGAAGGCATAACTATAAAAATAGATCTCTCACGTTAAGTCTCATAAAAGTCACAAAACTGCAAATCTGCTCTAAAGGATTTCCTCACATTTTAATTAACTATCATAAAATATTGTGATGAGATAATCTTAGTTTATATAGAAGCATTTTCTCCTTTTAAAATTATACTCAAGAAAGCTTAGTAAGCTGCATATTCCCTGCTGACAGGCACAAAAAAATATTTCCATTCTCATATATTATATTTTATATATGGAAAAACCATGTGTGTGCAATTTAAAAATGGAGGCTTAAAAAGTCAGTCAAAGAGGTGAGCTTGCATCAGACTCAGGAAGACTGAACTAGACCAATCCCCTATCTAAACTATTTCTTTGCAAGGAGCAGAAAGGAACTACAATTCACAGACAGTATTCAGCATCTTAACAGCCTCTACACCATCACTTACGGCTTACCATATCCTGTGCCCCCTCTGCATGGGCCCTGCAATCTCTAGCCTGAAAATCAGGTCCTTAAGAATCTAAATACTCAAATTCAAAGCTGTGTGTTCAAACAAACATATGCTGGGGCATGGCCCAAAACTATTGCGTTAGCTTACTTTCCAGATTTTGTGACTAAGCTAAACTGCTGTTGTAGGTTTACAGAATCTGTCATTTCTTCAGAATTAGTAAAAACACTGTGTGAGAATATGGGCTGCTTCCTTGCAGAATGAGAACTTCTTGACCATCCTGAATGATCAGTATAATGCACATCACTCCAGAGAACATCTGATGGCCCAACAGGGCAGAGTCAGACTTTCAGGTCACCCAGTGATTATGCTCAGTATACGCAATCCTTCCTCTGACACATTACCTAATACACCAAGTCTCTTACAAGGATTAGAAAAAAAACATTCAGGGTTTTTTCCTCCCCCCAAAAAGACCATCAGTATGAAGAGCTTTTCAGATTATCTGTACTGACCCCCTAGATAGAGAAGGGAGGCTGCCTAGAAAGGGTGTGTTAGCCCAGGTGGTCACTCTGAGCACAAGCTACACATGCCCTGACGCAGTCTTGTCTTGGGACGGGGAGACAGACCAGCGACGGGGGTTCTTGCCTTGCCTGCAGATGGTGACGCGGCAATAGCAAGTGCTGGCAGGTTAGGTTCAGCTATCGCAGTGCCCCGAAAAGAGAGAGAGACAGACACGACATGAACACCAGGCCAGCCAAAAGCCGATCCGTTTATTAAATAAAATGGAGGGTTTTTTATACCCCCGAGGAAAGATTAATCCAGAAAACGGGTGGAACGCAGGCGGAGCATGCAAATCCGCTACACATAATTGGGTGATATCTACTACATAAACATAGTGGGGAGTAAACATGGGTGGAGAGAACTAGGAGTAACCCAATTGGACAGTACCACACGGTAGACTGACCAATAATATGCTGTATCCATGCCTGTCAGGCAATAAGTCCATGAGGGGAGAAGGGTCTTGGTGGGAAAAGCAACCTAATAATTAGGTTTTAATAAACTTAACCACTACAGACAGTCTTTTCAGGCTTATTGAGGCTGATTAAAGGTCTTAACCATCTTATTTTTCCACTCCTCGAATGTTGTTTCCACTTCCATAGTGTTTTTCCACTTCTCAAAGGCATAATCCATATCTTCATAATCATTTTCACCCCCCAACGTCTCCTCCTTTTCTATTTGCTAAAGTGACGTTAGCTGAAACAGTCTTAGACATCAATTTTCAGAAAACAATGAAAACACAGGGGATTACAATTAAGAGTACAAAGAGAATAATCAGGAAAAGGACAGTGAAACCTACTAATTTCCTGCCCCATTCAGGTAGATTGGGTAATTTGAGCACAAGCTACACATGCCCAGGGTAAGAACAGCTTTGAGAAATCCCTGTGGTAAAGCAGAGGTGGCTTCCTGAAACAGGAAATAACACTGAACTGAATTGGTGACAAAAGGGGAACAACAGAGGTGGTGGCGTGGCAGTATATGGACTTTACTGAGGGGAACAGTCACGTGAAAGGAAAGTGAGGAGGCAGAGTGACTGCCAAACTCAGTGGAGGACGTGGTGATAAAGACAGGGGAGGACAGGCAATGCCTATCTTGAAATGGCATACTCCCTGCTCCCTGGCATCTTTTCTATGTGGTTCTACTCCTCTCCCTCAATATACTCTGATCAGGGGTTCTCCTCAATGACTCTATTTTCGAGAATGCTTTCTGCTGTCCCACTGCAATTTGTTTCACTTAGAAGCCAAAATCCAGCTGCCCCTTCTGTGCAGACAACTACTCTCCTCCATCCACGTAAGGGGAAGAGGCAGCACATGCTGGCTCTGCACGGCTGTGCCAGGCCCCTCTTCTTCCTTCCTCCTGCCACTGCCTGCCTGCTTCCCCACCTCCCAGGCTCTCCACCACAGACATCACTTCCCAATCGTTTTTCAGTGAAGTGACAAGCCAGATCCAAAAGCTGGGCTCCCCTCAGGTTCAGCCGACTGTTCTCTGGACAAGTCTCACATACATCACCTACAGCTTCTCCTGGCCACCACAATGACTGCCCCTCTTTTCCCAGTGGTATCCTTCTGCAGGCCTTCCAAATGACACTGCAACCTTCCCAGTCTCTGTTGCGAAGACCCCTTTCCATGATTTTGCCATTTTTTTTCACAGGCTTTAGTTATAAACCTGGTTTAATAGGCTGGAAGTAAGCTCTTTACCTTTTATTCATGTACGCTACTCTCTGCAGAGATGCTGATCTGCATCTTTGGCCTAGCCACCAACTACTGACAGCAAACTTCTCTTTCAGCTAGTTCATAAATGCACCAGTCATAAATATTTGCTTACAGAGCAGTGGGAGCAAACTGAACTTTTAAGTATACACATTAATACACCCTGTCAAAGATCTAAAGTGCTGCTCTTGCAATCCTAAATACTCTAGGCTTTCCTTAATTGTTCTCACCTCTAAAGACTTCACTCTCCAAAGCCTACAGATTATAGAGACGTATACCAGTAAAAGACACAGTGAAGTTTAGCAAACAATATGCTAGCAGAAAAATATTTTTATTTCTGACTGAAACGTTCTCAAATATCTTTTGATGTTCAAGTGCTGTTTATAAATCAAAACCTCCTCTATTATGTTATTTTGCTTTCTTTAAACCAGAGATCTACACCTTGTTTCTTAAACCTCAGATGCCAAAAGAATAAAAATTGGTGGGCAAGAATTTCAGTATTCCATTTTTGTATTTTTTTCCCTTTCCTATGATTTGACGAACTCAAATTCAGACTCCCCTCTCAATAAAATGGCAGAAAAGTGCAGCTTTTGCATCCAACTCACTCCACAAAACTTTAAACCTCCACTCGTGTGTCATCAGTAGGGGAGATCACACGTAGCACTGTACAAAATACAGCACCAAGGCATAGTTAAAGCCCACACAAAGGCTCAGTCCCAGAGCTAAATCACACAGACACTGACGCTCCTCAGCTACAGCAGTAGCTGGTGGTGCTGGCTGACACTGTCAGAGTCACGAAACAGCCTCGTCCCTTCCTGCAGTAGAAGGAAGAAATACTGTCTCACAGGAATTGCTACTCCTGCTGCAAATCCTGGTGCAAGCTGGACTTCCCTGAGTTTTCTGACCTGGACATGTGTTGTTCAGGTCCAGATCATAAGGCAATTTCCCTGCTCTGAGACTTGCATGGTAAAGCTTGAATACCTCTGACACTGGGAGAGCTCTTTAACATACAATTCATCTGGTACATCTGCCAAAAATACCTTGCACAAGATTAAGCATTTCAGACTCACAAACAGCTTGTTGGCAATAGAAATTACCAAGGATGTGCATCCACTGCAGAAGAAGACTATATAAAATTATGTAGCCTTACAGTTGCAACTGAAGTATTACGGAGCAGCCAGAGGCCACAACATGTTCATTATGTTTGAAGTATAGCTCAAGTAAATGCCACAAGAAACATAAAACTCAATTTTTTCACCACTAGAGTACCAGAGTTAAGGTTAAACCACTCAAATCCTTTTAAATTAAATGCATACTGTGGTACTTCCACCCTGACTTAACAGCCCAGTAGTGCTGACATGTCCAAGGAAAAGTGCTCCTCCCAAGTCACCGTCAATCCTAATTCACAAAAGTTGCCTTCTGTTTACAAATACCACTGCTTGGAATGCCTGGCATACAATGTCACTCCAGAGAACACTAATACTTTTCTCTTTCATTTAACTGTATTAAACCCAAACAAAAACCCCCAAAACCCCAAACAAACAAAAAAAAACACCCCCACACACAAAAAACCCCCTGAACAACCAACACTGAAGCCACATTCAGTCCTCAAGTCTTCCCTGACCAGAGGGAATCAAAGAAACTCTGCAGGTTCTTTTAACTTTCAAGTTGCTGCTGAGGAAGATAGTGGGATACTGCCGAACTTAGCATTTTATTAGCAGATGGAAGATTTAGGTCTTAACCTCACACCTGGAATTAATGCAAGCCTCAATAAAATTTCTGGTTTTCTAGTAGCTATCCTTCCCTCCTTTCCTAAAGACAGTAACAATTCAGCTATAAAGAAAGAAAAGAAAAAGCACCAAAACAACAAACAAACAAAAAAACCCCAAAAACCCCCAAAACAACAAACAAACAAAAACAAAACAAAAAGAAACCACCACCCCACACCAAAAAGCCAATTAAACCCAATCCAAACGTCATGAAAAGTTTTAGCAGTATAAGATATACATTGCAATACTCCCTTAAAAGCTTCTATTACCACTTTTAATTAACAGGGTCCATCAAGTTTTGTGTAGTTTCTCACACTCTGTCAGAAAACTTGCAGCTGTGAGCCACCAACCTCCTTCTGCCATTATGAAGAAAAGTCTGTTCTGTACAGTATTTCCAAAAAATTAACAGATATTGACTTTATTGCACAAAGAGAACCTCCTCACAAGGAGTACTGGTCCCCTGCACGCTCGGCACTCTGCTCTTTCATGCTTACATGGAAAGCTTCTCAGAACAATCACTGCTGTTTACAGATGCTGACACCTCACAGGAAGACTATAAACCAGCTGAAACAACAATAAAAAGCAAGCTATGTATGTGGCTTTTGTGAATTGGAATCCATACCTAAGGCACCCCCCCATACCAAGAGACCTAGGTTTTTATATATACTCATGCAAAACTTCCAAATGTGAAGCTTCTATGTGGCCCTCAGGAGCAACTATATGTAAAAATAAGAATAATTCACGATGAGAAATAGTTTAAAAGTACTGCTTCTGCCCAGAAAAATTAATAAGCTTTTGGACTGAACCATCAAATTCAGTCTTCAAAACTACTCCCACATCTAATAAAACTGGACTGAGAATTCCAGCTAGAAACAACTCACCCACTCTCCTCCTCTGGGTGCAGGTATTACCCCTCCCAACACGCTGCTTCTTTCTAGATAAAGCTTCTGGCAGGTCACGCTCATCCATTCAGCGTTCATTAAAGAAACACACTGTGTTATTCATCCCTCTATGCCCTGTACCACTGGTGCAGTGGAAAGAGAGACAAAGATCACAAGCATACTGGGTGTGCTGAAGCCCATCCTTCCTTATCACTGCTGTACTTGCAGATGGACACAATGATTAAAAAGTGACCCGCAGAGTGCTCTGTGCACCAGTCAGAGCAGAAGAAACAATGGGATGCTCCTAAAGTAAGTAGATACCTCTCTGCAGCAGTTCAGAGAGTACACCGCCAGCAAAAGGTAGGAAGTTCACTTGCTTAGAAGGAATACAGACCATTCCCCTCTTACATAGTGGAAATGAAACGGCCACCATGGACCTACAGGTGACCACCGCCACAGACAGTTTCTGCCTGCTGGCTCTTGAGCTTCATGCTGTCCAAGAGTAACTCCAAAGCTGCCCACTCCAAGCTCTGCTGCCATGGTGGCTGCAGTAGCACAACAAGTCCCCTTCTGTTGGATGACAGCCAGTAGGTTCTGCAGAGCCTAACACTGCCAGCATGCCCCAACACCCAGTTACATTCCCACTCCCAAGAGACCCTTAAAAACCCCACAGTTCTCATTTCCCCTGTTCCTATCCTTTGGTTCTCAGGCAGACACAATACAGCTCTTACAGCCCTCTGATACACCAACATTTTGATACAAAGGTCAGAAAGTTTGCCTTCCTTGTGCCTGCAGACATCAAGGGCTTAAGTTCTTTTGAGATAAGGGAAGAATCTTTCTTACAGAGCAGGCATACATTATGTTAAGATGCATAAAAGATGCCAAAAATTTCCGTGAATCTACTGAAAAATGGTTAACCTGCACTTACATCCATTGTACTCACCTTTGCAACATGCCACTTATTTTCCACTATCTCAAAAGTTTTAGACTCCTCCTCCTCCTGCCCCTAGAAACTGTGCAGAAGTTTTGGATTTAACACTGCAAGGTACTTAAGAAAGTGATAAGCAATGACAAGAAATGACCTGCAGACACAACTGGGTCTGGATGAAATACCAGAACCTGACCCCTACCAAGCCTGCAGGTGAACTTTCAGAAGCCCCACTCCGACATCAGAGATTCACGTAGACACTTAGGAATTTGGTGCTGTGGGGCACCCTACATTAACTGGGGTTAAACCTTTAGGGTAAAGGACTTAAACTTCAAAGCCAACACAGAACATATTGCATCATTCAACAGCAGCATGATGAGCAAGGTCAAAATGAAGTCTGAAAAGTTACCCCTCCAAAAGTCTTCTTACAGAAGCCATGTCAAGAGCTAAACTACTAGAGCGAAATATTTTCTATCTAACACTAAATATTTGGCAAAATATATTGTGGCAGAACTGCTTTAATAACCATAATTACAAGAACTACTTTATTAACCATAAAACTCTGCCTTACTAAATTCTTTTCTGTGCAGAAACACAATAGTAAGAAACATAATTCACTCATATAAACTGGAAGCTGGCGGGACATTCATAACACTGACTTCCTTATTGCTTCTGTGTGTAAGTAAGGTTCAAGATTAGCAATAAGTTGCAGAGAAGTTTGAAAACTGAGGAGTAATATTAAAAACACTTGACAAAAATCTCAGTCATAAATTATAGTTGGAAAAATTATCCCCTTGCTAACCTTTAAAGCTGTCAAGTCTAAGATGCAAATGTTTTCTGGATGTATCACCAGTTGTCAGCAAACTATTTTGCTAGCAGTATCAGAAACTTTCAACTTCCCCAATTTTAGAAAGCAAATCCCATCATGGTGTGTCACTGTGTGAATTTTAAGATAATATTTACCCTATCATCTTCTCCATATGCAAGCATTTGATATGCTGTATCAAGAAGGAAGCAATTGATTCAGCATCCTTCTCTCTTCTGAAGTTACATGGCTACATTGAAATTCCCCAAATCTTGCCTAAATATTCCATTCTCTGTCCTTTTTCTGTACCACATATGGCTTTGTAGGTAAAGGCTGTTAAGTCATCTCTGCTCTCTAAAATAACTAGAATATGCCAAAATAAACACATGCTTTTATCTGGACAGAACTTGCTTTGCTAAACACATGGCTGTTTCTACAAAATTCCGTGCCAAAAGGGAACAATATATAGGTTAATACTTTAGATATCTATCAACAGCAAAATAATTCAGAAGCTGCAATTCAAGAACCACATCTCACAAATAACATTAAGATCATTCTTGCATTCAAACTGTCCATTTTTAAGCCCAGTTCAACCCCGATATTCTCTGCAGACTACCCAGTTACAGACACTTATGTGAACATTTACTATTCCACCCTTCAAATAAACTGTATCAACTCTCTAAAACATAAGCCTTCTCAATTCTTCCCAGCTAGTGTGATAAACTCACTCAACAATGAGTTCTTGAAAAAAAAGTTGTTCCATTTCCTAAAATAAACCAAGAACAATACCAAACCCTAAACCCATCAAAAACTCACATTAAAAAAACTCCAAAGCAACCAAACCCCGAAATAAGTCAGTTGTATAAAATACCACACTTAAATCAAGCTGTACAGAAGATACATGTATTTTGCTTTCCAATATTTATGGTTATTTTCTCTAGTTAAATTGGTGAAAAATGGATAAAAAAATGCAAATTCTGCAGCAAGTTAAATGATAAAGGGTACTTGTGCAGAATTCATCTGCTTTAAGAATAATGTTGAGTTCATTACAAGTTTATTTGAAGGTGACTGGATCTAAAGGATTATTTTTTTTAGAAGTGGTGGTCTTTAAATGGGACTTCATAATTAGTTTCAAAATCATCTGATAAGAACTAATATTTTAAAAAGGAAACAATTCAAGAAAATAAAGTCATAAGTTTGCAGAGCAGTTACCTGTATGTACCTATTTCTGTATTTAGAGACATGGAATGGGTTAAAAGCATACCAGCACATATCTAAGATGATTTCTTTCCCAATGACCCTGTTTACAGAATGGCATACATATTCCAGTTTTCCTTAAAAAAAATCCTAGAATAAGTTACTGAAAAAAAAAAGATGTTGTTAAATAAAGGTCCTACCTAATACATCTTAATGGAAATGTTCTAGCTTTCTCTCATCACAACAATCAATCTAGGTCAATCATTCCCTTACCCTGTTTGTACCTTATTCCATGCCACACCACTCTTGGCCCATTCCATCCTTGGAAATACCCTCTTTTTATTCTAACTCTTTTTGAGTTTCTCCATCGATCTCCCTGCCCCCCTACCCAGACAAGAAAATGTCACTTAAAAACTGGAGTCTGTAGTGTATCCACCTAAAACACACACAAAGCCTTGCAGCAAAAGAGAAGTATCTCTAATTGAGTCATCTTTTTGGGTTTGCCTACTATGTGATTCAGATTTGTCCTTCCTTCTCCTTCATAGAACAGGAAGCCTGTGAGGAAACTAAGATGCTTTCAGAAACAAAGCCTGGCACTACAGAACACTGCAAAGAAACAAAGACTTAATATAACTTTCAAGCTGAAGCCAGAGGTCTGGGAAAAGCTGAAACATGCTGCTTCTAACAGTAAGGTAGCAGAGCTCCCTCTATTGAATTAGTTGCCAATATCTCTTCAAAGTTTACAAGATGCCAGCTATGGTCAGAATCAACATTCTGTTAAAAGCTCAACACCTTCCAGCCTGGAGAACTGGGATGTACCCACCAGGTACACTGTATGCAAGACACAGCTGAGGGAAGGGACAGCCATCACACAGAGCTCCTGACACATTCCAAAATGTGACTGCCTGCCAGGGCTCCAGCCCTGGGGACTTCTGCCATCCTTGGCTGCTATTTGAGAGTTTTCCCTCAGGTCCAAAATTGTGGTGACCAGAACCCATGATTAATGATGCCAGGAGGTACTACAGATGGTGCTACCACAGCATAAAACACAACTCGTGAATGCAGTTCAAGCATCTGAAGTTTTTCTTCACAACAAGGGTTAACTATACAGAGTATAATCTAACTGAAAACAGAATATATGGATATAAAGACTGCTGAAACACTCATTGAATCACCAAATGCACTTTTTGCTTCTTATCTAGGCAAAAGCATGGTATTTCCATTGCTACTGAAAGCACTTCAAATGCTTCCTAACCAAACATTATAGAACTCTTCTAACCCCGATAACCTCTAAAAATCATACCCTGAAGCTGAAGGCACTCTGTCTTGCTCTCTCCACTGTTTTATGACTATCTCCCTTTTTTTACCTCCCAAAAGAGGTCATATTTCTTATCAACAATAAATATACCAGTTCAGTAGAAGAAGCAGTTGTTCTAGTAAGTAAATATTTATTTGTGTTTCTAGAGACATATATGCATGATAACAAATCCAATTTTATCTTAAGCTAAGCAGATTTCACCACTTTGGAGCAGTAGATTAACATCCACTCTTGTAGAACCAGTTGCAATTCAAACCATCCTTTTTAAAACCCACTTGGGGAGAACAAAACACAAGACCAGAGAAGAAAAAAGGAAGAAACTTGATCTGATGCTACCAGAATACTGGATTGTCAGAATATTAGGTGTACTGCAATCTCTCCTCTCTAAATTATTAGATTCATTTTCAAACATATTAGAGGCAGAAATGTACAGCCTCCTCCAATATTCCTCCTGTTCCCATTACAGAAAATATACCAAGATAAAGAACATGTAGGTCAAAACCTTGTCTTCTGGGAAGATAACAGTCAACAATTTCAAATCAAGGGGAGTTGTTAATATTCAGTTTTTCCTGGAAAAATCACATTCTACTTGAGTCAATTCTAATTATCACCCTACAGCATTTACAGTTCAAGTCTCTCATTTGAGCATCAGTGCATGGAAGCGTAACTATTTTTCTTGAAGGTAGAAGAATTTGAGAAAAATCATCATATTGCAACAGGTCCTCATTTCTCTTACAAATGTGGCCTTGCAATTTACATGCATTTTCTAATAAAAAATTACTGTATAAACACACTAGTCACCCCAAAAGGACCTTGAGTAGCACTGAAGAGAGAGTCTGAAAAGTCTCAAAAACCAATACATAAAGTCTCTGTATCAGAGATGGCAGAACTAAATAAGACCATACTAAGAAACCATACCATTAGTGATGTGAAAAAAAGAGTTTCCACAATCAGCATGGTATTTAAAAACCCACAAACCTCCCATGTGTAAAACAGCAGTGGAACAAGAACTGCAAACCAGAACTTGAGCCAGCTTATCTGTGATCATCATGTAGTGCAGGTCATGTAGTGCAGGTCACAAAAAGGGGAAAAAGAATATTGATCATCTAGTGTTAAGAGATCCAATTACAAATTACAAAATAAGCACATTCAGTCTCTCAAGTAATACTGTATCCCAAAGTATTGACACTAAATTGGCTCAGCTGGTTAGAGCAGGATCAATCCCCATACAGGTCATTCACTTAAAAGTTGGACTCGATGACCTCAGTAGGTCCCTTCCAACTCACAAAACATTCTGATTTCTGCGATTTCCAAGTATACACAAACAGGTCTGGCTCCTCGGTAGTTGGTTTTCTATTCAGTAATCTGCTTTTGTTTCACTCAAGCAGTCTAAAACCACTTCGAAAAAAAAAAACAACTCTCCAGAAAGTCCTGTGGTAGGAACCTAAGAAAAGCCCATGGTGGTGTGATGTGGTATGACCAGCCAACACATTAAAGCTATTGCTGCTACAATGCTTTTTTACTTATGGTGCAGAAGGACCTCATAGGAAATTAGATACGACGTCATGGAAATCTGCAGTGAGCACTCTTATAGTTTAAGACTATAAACCACACTACCAAAGTAGTATTTTTTCAAGAAAACAGAGAAGACAGTTTTATCCAGATCACATAGATCTAATTTTCATTATGCAAAACACTTAATGTTATTTGCTTTATTTTCCCCTTTATGTATCATCTTGCATAAATATTTGGAGATTCTGTTCCCCAAAGATTTCTGCTAGAAATACATAAAACAAATAGCTTAACTTCTTTTACAAAGAAAGATGAAACTATTTTACCCTGGGATTAGATATTAACATCCTAGGTTACTTTCAGGAAGGAGAATGGATGGTAATGTAAGGAAGGTTGAAAAGTGAAAATAAGATATCTTGGAATTAAATATGACTTGCGACAGACCTATTTATTTCATGAACATAACAACATGTATTTTCTTCCATAAAAATTACTGCGCTGGTATTTCAGGGATTTGCAAGACCTGGATGATTTCTGCTGTTGCCCTCTGCCATCTGAGTGCTAGAAACCCAACAGAGGAGGGGAGAACACAAGAAAAATAGTTTATGTTGGAAGACTTCTCTACCAAAAGAAAACAAACAAACAAACAAACATATCAAACACTTCCCAAAGCAATTGATTTAATAATTTGTAACTCACTTATGAATGAGTCTGGCTTTGCTGCCTTTGTATTGGACCACAGACACACGGCATACCAAAACATACACACGGTGCAGATGTTTCCTGACTTCAGTTTCAGAAAACCCACGTGAACTTCAGATCCTAATACAGAAATCCAGTTTCTCTAGCTCAAAGCCATACCAGATATATCAGGGAAAAAACATCGTCAGGAGTGAGAATACAGCAAGTGTCATGTGAATAAGGTTACACATTTCAGTCCCACTACCCTAACACAACATAGCAATGTGTAGCAAGTCTAGGAATAAAATATGAGAGACTCTGAGCTTCACTGTTATAATTCAACAGAAAGCAGGGGGAGGGGGAAGCTTTACAAAGGTCATCATTAGCTCCTGATTAAGAGCTGACTTTCTTTTCACATACAGCCATGTCCTCTAGAAAAGCATGAGATTATATTCTCACTTAGTCTGACCTAGAGTTAATGAGTTAATCTCCTAGTAATAAATGTGGACTTGGACCCCCTCTCTCTTTTTTTTTCTTTTTTTTAAAGATAGGTTTTTTCTAGGCAGGTAATTCTGTGATGAAACAAACTCAAATTTTATTATAAGGAACCCCAGTCTAGATTGAATATTTCTGGAGATATTTACACCAGAGACACATAAAATTTTAATATGTTTTTAATAGCTTATCCATATCAAACCTCAAATGGAACTCCCAAAAGCCAACCACCATGATAGAGTAATACATCCCGATTTTTTTGTTGATGACAGCAAACTAGCTATCATCTAAAATAGCTGAGATAGCAAGGAGAAAGAAATGGGAAAGCTAATATCAAGACCTTTTTATAGGTGTTTTTATGTTTAAGTATCTTTTATATTGCTCAGAATAAACAGAGGACTACGAGGCTTAGATCTACTATTAGGCTTTCCAGGCATTTTCAGTACTGCAGGGAAAGTTTCTAAGTTGAGGTGGGGCTGGTTTCTATCCATGTGTATTTGCTTACAGTTAGCCTGAGCTTCTCCTTGAGGGAGCAAGGAAGGAATGAAGAACAGAAAGAACAAGGTAAATGGTTTTGCTGCTAACCTATGTAGCTGGACAAGTCATATCTTTTAATACAACCCTTCAACACAACCCTTGAAAGAATGTATTTTATGGTTTCACATTTTCTTCCAACAGGAAAAGGTAGACAGCTACACAATCAGCAAGATTGTTTTGTATTTACTGGGATAAATCCCTCCACAGGGTCCAAGTCTCGCTAGTTAGAAGCTGAGGTGCTTATCCCTCTGGATACTCCACATGCCTTTAGGATTTCATAAAATGGACAATCTTTCCTGAAGACTTCCTCTACATCACAGCAACCAGTATTCTTTGTAAGCTCTGCCACCGAGACTATTTATTATATCCTACAGTGATTATACACTGTATTTGACAAAGCAAAAGCCTAGCAGCACAGACTGACACATTGCTTATGGTTCCAATATTGCTTTTGATTCTGTTCAGAGCTTTTTTCACTATTCTAATTGAAATTACAGATTCAACAGCCTTACTTTACTGCTGTAGCTCGTTTTCTTCTTAGAGCTTGTGAAAACCAAACGTGAATACAGCTAGTGAAAAAGGTCTGTTCTTATCTTCCGTTTCGATGAGAACATGCTGCCCGTAAATGGTTAACTGGAGAGCACGTAACAGCCAGGCAGAGGCCAGGAATGAAAAACCACCAACTCCAACACTTCTGCAAACCCTCCGCTGTTGCAAAGGCAGGCACACAGAGGCAAAGCCATTTCTTAAAGCAATACAAAATTTTACCACAGGCTGACGCTCTTTCTACAAGAATAATGAGACGGTCTCTACGCCGAATGCAGAACTCACTTCACAGCTTTTCCCTCAGACTTCACTTTCACGCTCAATATTTACAAAACAAAGCCTACAAACACCTCATGGCCAAAATATTCCCAGAACAATTAGGGTATTTAGCACTTTCTGCGCCTTCCTAGCTCCCTAACGCATCGAGAGGGCTTTTTACGGAGCGGGGAGGGAAGAGAAGTTGCCCGCGCGAACCCGACCCGCGGGAGCAGCCTGAACCCCGCAGCGCTGTCCCAGCCGGTCGCCCGCGGAGGGTCAGCCCGGCTGCGGGGCTGCTCCCGCCGCACCCGCTGCCCGCGGGCTCCGCGCCCCCCGCACTCCCCGAGCGCCCACCGGCAGCGCGAAGGCAGCGGGAGCCGCCAGTCCCCGGGCACGGCCACGGGAGGCACCGAAGGCGAGGAGGGCACAAGAGGCTGAACCGCCGAAGTTGGAGGCGGCTCGCCGTGCCTGGAAGTGAAACGGGCGCGGCGCCGAGGCTCGGCTCCCCCGCCCGCGGCGGCAGCGCCCGCCGCCCCTGCTCGCCTGCTGCCCGGCGACAACGCCCCGCAGGGACCCCACCGCCGCTTCCCACGGGGAAAGAGATGAGACAGCCACCTCCCGCCGCCTCTCGGTGCCCCTTCACCACTGGGGCAGCTCCTGCCTTTCCCGCAGGAGAGATGGCACCGACCGGCCGCCCTCGGCCGCCTTCCCCGAGGGCAGGAGGGGACCGCTACCCTCCGAGGCGGAGCGGGATGTGACGGGCAGCGACGGGCACCGCCGGGCAGGAGCGACCCCCGCGGTAGGTGCCGGGGCGCCGCGGGGAAGGGCGGGCGGCCCCGCCGGCAGCAGCGAGCGGCGGGCGGGCACCGCCACCTGCGCCCCGGCCTCCCCTCCGACAAGTTACGCGCGGCCGGGACGGCGCGGCCGCTCCTTCCCGGTTCCCGCAGGCGGGCGGTCCGGCGCTCACCTGGCGGCAGGCAGAGAGCAGCGAGCAGGAGGCAGAGCAGGGGCGGCGGCAGCGGGCGGCGGCGGCAGGAGGCGCAGGCGGCGGTGGCGGGGGGCTCCATCATCCCGCCTGCCCGCGGCGGGACCGGGAGGCAGTGGCAGAGCGGGGCGGCGCGCCCGCAGGGGCTCTTCTCTCTCGCAGCGGAGCGGGGCGGCGACTTCTCCCTCTGCGAGGCCGGGAAGCGGCGGCGGTGGCTTTCCCCCGGCAGCGGGAGGAGCGGTAACTTCCCGGGCGCGGGCGGCGGGGCGGCTGCTCTCCCTCTCGGCGCGCAGCGAGGAGCGACTCCGCACCGGAGCAGGTGGCGGCTTCCTTCTGGCAGCCGAGCGGCGCTCCAGGACTGAGCGCTGCGGCGGGAGAGGCGGAGCCGGGCGGCAGCGGCGGCGGCGCTGGCCCGGCCCCCCCTTTCCCCGCCTCCCCGCCGTCCCGGCACACGGGCGGCGTGGGGGAGCCCCCCGTGTTGCTCCAGGTCGCCGCTCCGCGGGGTTGCAAGTGGCCATGGCCGCGGGGATGTGCCCTCCGTGCCGCGGGGATGCGCCCCTGTCACCTTGGGCGAAGAGCGGCGTACTGAAAGCTGGGGGGGCTCGGCGGCGGGGTTGGGGAGCCGTGCGGGGCAAGCCGACACCCCCTTCACCTACCATTCCATTGCCTTGCGTGGTCTCTTTTCTAGTGCTGTCCTCAGGGTGCGTGTTGGATGCCAGTACTTCAAATCGAAAGCTAAAAAAAAATGTAATAATTATGATAGTGTCTGTTCTGCTGTGTTGTTAGAAACGTGATGGGTTCTCCTCATAGCCAAAATGGAAAAAAAAAAAAAAAAAGGAAGCAAAGATAACAATCGGTTTAATCTGATTTAATTAATATAACAAAGGGTTGAGTAAAGGGAAGGGAGCTCACAATGCTTAGTTGCATGAAAAAATGTGCTGCAGGTTGAAGAAGGGATCCTTCGTCACTTGTGGAAGTCGGCTGCCCTAAAGGTCAAAAAGATTGCTCGTCAAAGTAATGTAATCCAGAAGCAGCACTTTCGTGCATAGTACTCTATTCTCCTCCTGTTTCGGTCTGAGTAAGCAGTGTTGTTTCACAGAGGGGGAAATAAGCACCCTGAAGTCACACAGCTAGTTTCTCAGCTGGCAGTACAGCGTGATCAACATGTAGCCCACGCTGTCATGTGAAGTAAGACTGATGTCCAAAATCTGAAAATATGAATAATGCACATCGTGTGGTCTCTCCAGAGGGACTTTCTAGTAGTGAAATCCAAAGTGTCAAGTGCTTTATCTCACTTCACCATGTGATAATTTGAATTCTTGGACGGGAACTTCCCCAAAAGTCCTGGAAATCAAACTTAACCAGTCTGTCGTGCAAATATATTTACTATTCTCAAAATAAATTTCATGATGGCTAGCAACTAAGAATACTTAACCTGTGATGCAGAGTAGGTTTAGAATAATACACCCTATTGTATTTGAGTATCATGCTTGTTTTCTGTAAAGTGGGGTAAAGATATTTTGCTTTTAGAACTTTAAGTCTAAAGCGTTGTTTTCACTTCAAAAAGTCCTTCTGTTCTTCTACATTATTATTATCTTTCTTATTGTGTAAGGTATGCTATGCAATCAGTTTTCAAAATATTTTACTTTCTAGGCTTGCTGCTCAGCAGAGCTCTGTCGTCCTTTGTTTTCTCAGAAGATTTCTCTCGATGGGCATATTACTAAACCGATTCCAAAAAAATATTACTTTTAAGATCAATAGTCTTTTTCTTTTCCTGTTGAAGCCAATTAGTATTTCCCATTCAGTGTTGTTTTTTTCTTGTGTGTTTTAAAGCAGTAGGGTACTCATTAGTAGGA
The DNA here is from genome assembly GCF_022539395.1 of Myiozetetes cayanensis. Lineage (NCBI taxonomy): Eukaryota > Metazoa > Chordata > Aves > Passeriformes > Tyrannidae > Myiozetetes > Myiozetetes cayanensis. Next base: position 18,205,841 of record NW_026087742.1, read on the forward strand.
ATATTTAATATTTTTATTGCTGTCAAACCTAGAGACCCCCTCAAAATCTTGAGAGAGGTTTTCAGTAGAATTGCATTGAAATGCCATCTAATGCAGTTCAAAGCTGTATTCCTACTCTGTTTTTTAATTTCTAGTGCTTTTAATAGTATGTGCTGGTTTTGCAATAACTTGGGCTTCATTACAAGTTAAGGGCTTAATCCTGCCTTTTTCAGTGATGTGGACAAGGCTTGTTGAAGCTAGTAGAATTGTAGCTGGGGAAAAAAAGACAGGAAAGGCCAACTCTAAAAATTACCTGAGTGCAAATAAATATAGAAGAGGAAAAGGCTTATAGGCCAGAATTTATACTAAATGTAAATATATAGTATAAATATAAATTTATACGAAATATACTAAATTTGCATTTAGTATATGGTTGGGTTTTTTAACATGGCAATGGCGAGATCAATTTGTATAAATACAAACACATGTCTTGCTGGTTCAGGGAATTAAATAATGCCTGAGCACCTTGTTTTTAAAGCAGATGATTAACTGCTGCTTCATTTGCATCAACATAATGAATAGTATATGTTTGCTCTCAGTGGGAGTGGGGATAAGGAAGTCTTTGTGAATATTGCAAACAATTTCCAGTGGCATGGTGCACAGATTAAAAGGCAAACTACAGAACTACACACATCAATTAGGCAAAACATACAGAATAATTTTACTGTTTATGCTTAAGATAGTGTTCAGAAAAGTTATTTGAGTACTCTTTTGCTCTGAATGTGTTAAGTCTGTAAGAAATATGAGAGATGTGGGAGATTATGTTAAGGACATAATACTTAAATCAGAAGTATGATTTGTTTAGGGTTTCCCTCACTCCTTTGTAATTTATCTTCAAAGCTGTTTCTACCTTTTACTTGAAAGAAGCTCTTTGAATTCTGAGTAAATAGAAAACATCTCAAACTCAGATTACTCAGGTGTTTTGATAACTATGGGATTTTAAATGTGATTAGAAATAGTCAAGATAATTATTGAAGATATCTTTATATGCTATGTCATTTCAACTATCCTCTGTTCTGAGCTTTGTAATTAATTCCTTTAATGTCTATTGGGTTGATAGAATATAGATTTGTTTTTTACAAATTATTTTCTTGGGCCATGCTCCTCTTCTCATTGAAGTTAATGGGAGTATGAGTGAGGCACTGATCTGTTGGGAAAGCAGCAACTGCCTGGCTTTAAAGTCCAAAGTAAACTTTAATTTTGAAGAAGTTAAAACACTAGTACAAAAAAAATTCGGTAGAAAATAACTGTTTGAAAAGCACTAATAATAATAACAATAAAATCTTTGATAAATACTTAATCCTATCAAACCATAGATTTTTTATTTATGTGACAAAGTGGATTAAAAATGTAATCCATTAATAATGGTTGTGAATAATAACAAAGGGGTTTTGTTAAACTGAAACATCATTTCCCATTTACAACAGGTGCATAAAATACTCAGTTTGGAAGCAAATTTCTAGCAAGAATAGTAGAGAATATTGTTGAATAGAACACTGCTCAATGCTCCTGGTAATTTAATCCATTGTTAATAATGAGTAGATGCTAGTTAATACTGTGTCAATGAATCTATGCATGCTGTTTTGGCTCAGCATCCCAAAGTACAGTCTGCAAAATGGAAGCCTTCTTTTTATTGAAGCTACCCATGAGTCATTAGACAAATGTTAAATGCAGCATCCAGCCTCGCATTTCTGGAAATCTGATTCTGTTAGTTTAGCTGTGCACTGCTAAGTTAAAGGTGTTAATTCAGAAGGCACTTCCACGGGTTTATATTCTTGTCATTTTCTATTAATACAGATTGCAACATTATCTAACACCAAGGGTTAAGCATGTGTGTAATCCACACTGCCAATTACAAAATAGCTACAGGAATTATTAGTGAATCATCTGGGACTGGAGTGGTTTTATGACAACTGGGAAATCCACAAGGTGCTTTCTGCCCCCTTAGGCGCCTGAATACCTTTAAACACCAGGCTCTGCAAATCTGAGCCAAAGCACGTTGAAGTCAAAACAGTCTTTCACTGATTTTGCTTGATTAAGTTAGAAGCTGTGGTAGAAGAATACTTGTGTCTGTCAGGAATCATTTTGCATTGCTCAGTATCGGCCCATGAGGATAAGTGGTAGCAAAGTCTTTGTGAATTAAATCAACTGTTTATGTGGAGCGTCTCTAGATTGTAAAGTATTTCAATGCAGGACACAGAGAAAATGGTCAAAAACCAGAGTTAGGCTAAAAATGAACTGTGACCGATATTAGCAAAGAAGAAAGGCTACTTAGTAGGGTTTCTGCAGCTATCTTCAAATTTGTCTGTCTCTGATCTAAATAAATGAGACCCATATGTTTGTAGTACATAAAACCCCCCAATGAATTACACTAAGAAGAATAGGTGGAATCTGCATTTTCAGTATTTCTTCACTGCAAAAATGATCCTACTCAAAAACATAAGCAAATACCTGCCAGTGTTGTTATTATAGTCATCAGCATAGCAATTAGGCTCCTGAAACAAACTTATTTTCCTATTACCCGTGTCCAGTACACCTGTTTTTTACATAATTTAACTAAAGAACCAGTACTGTGCATTCATTAAAATAACATTATATTTGTATTATATACAAAATACCCAGAATACTTTCAGCTGAGATGAAATTTTCATAAAATATGAGTGGAACATGGGAAAAAGGAATTGGAGGAATAGCTGGTGGTTGTTTTCTTTTAAAGTTTGTGTTCTGCCTTAAAAACAAACCCAAACAAAAAACAAACATGAAGAAAACAAACTTTTTAAACTATAATCAGGTCATGCACAAAATATACAAGAGCCAGAGTAGCTTGACATCGTTAATTGAGAAGTGCATAAAGAGAAAAAACAATCCAGTTCTTTAGGCACTCAGTATATATCAACTTTGCTGGCCACCTATTTGCCTTTTGTGAAGGCTCAGATACCTTTTTCCTCTGCCTTTTTTGTAACAGGTTTGAGGTAGGTAAGAGTAAACAGTTTTCAGGCTACAGGTCTCTTTTTTTCATTACAAATGTCTCTTTTGAGGGCAAATAATTATTTTTCTTTGAAAATCCAGTGGGATACACAATGCAAGAGAGTGAAGAGTAGCACTGATAATATATTTGAGATGCAAAATAGCTGTAATAAAAAGAATGAGATTATTAGCATTGCTAAAATTACTATACTGTTTCCCCTTTTCTCAGCATCCATGAAGGAAAATTCTTTGAAATGACTTTCTGTGCTTTCTATTCCTTGACAGTCTCTGATTGTAACAGGAAAGTATCTTAATACTGTAGGAACTGATGGGCCCCCTGTACTAAGGAGCATCCTTGACAGCATGTTGCATTCTGCCAAAAATACCCTGCAAGCACTTCTTCAACATCTGATGTGCAATGCTGGTGTACTGTGAAAGAAAAAGAGGGAGCATAGTGTCGTGTGATTTATTAGGATGTCACTGAGTTTTCTGCCCTGTTTGATGGGTCCAGACAACTCCTTATACTTCCCCACAGCTGGTCTGCCTGTGTGCAGGATGGACTTTCCTGTGTCTCCAGCAGTACAGAACACACTTCTCAGAAGAGCTCAGCCTACTCCTGACTTGTGAAGTTGCTTCCTGGGCTGAGGAGCCTTTCCACAGGGCTATTAACAAAGGAGTGAAGTGAGGTTGGCCTTGGAGACAGCTTTACCTGGAAGCATCTCCCCCTCTGTTCCATTGGTGTCACTTGTGGCTGAGACTTGGACTAACTTGATGCTTGCAAGGTCAGCTCTGGTGTAAGCTGGGCCAGCTACCAAATCTGGGCCTCTGTTACCCGGTTCTACTCACGTTGTTAATACAAGTGCAGACAGCATCCTGGCAGAGCTACAAAGGAGAATGGAGGCTCTTTGTGGCCAGCATCCTGCTTTAATCCCAGCTGCCGTGCTGTCAGTTGGGAAGCAGTATGTAACTGGTCAGGGATTATGTGGCACGGGATGAGCTGGTGTAGGAGCTAGTGTTGAAACAGCATTAGGAGTGGCATCACAGCTTTTGAAATGTGAAATAGTGCAAATGGGGGCTCTGGAAGCATCAAGGGATGGGTCCTTCCTCATGGAGTGCCCTTGCTGGATTGCTAGTGGGGAGCAATCCACCAAAGGAGCAATGAACGTGGCCACAGGTGCTCCTCTTGCATCAACAATGAAAGACTATTTAAAGATCACTGTATTAAAAGTTTATTTTATCTTCCTTTTTACAGAGCCTATATCTGGTTTTGGTAAAAAAATTCTCTGTGACCTGTGTAATTTTAAAAGTCTGCTTGATCCAATCTAATCAGAATACTGATACTGTGCAATTTTTAATCTGAGGCTCTGATTAAGCCGCAAATCACGACACTTTGTAAGGTAGGTATTCAAATAGCTTTCACCTTCATCCTGCCTTTCATTTGAGGATTTTGGATCCTGTGAGAGCTTTAAGTGCTTGGCAGCATGTGACATTAGAGAAGATACTGAACCCTAGAGATATTAACAGATTTACTCAACTCTGTTTGGAAAACCAATGGTGATTTAAAAAAAAAAAAATTCAGAGTTCCTGAGATTTCATCCTCAACCCCAAAACTAAAACCACTCTCTGTTTATACTTCTGTTGGTAAGAGGAAGGTAGTAAAAACAAATGTAAAGATCAGAAGCAAGGCTGGTAGTCAAGTCAGTGAAATGTGCCTGCCTGTACTAGTTAGTGTACCCATGTTTAATTTTCAAACCTCACCAAGGGGAGAAAAGTGGACGTAACTCATTCAAAGCATGTTATGGATTTTCTCTTTTGCATTATGAAAACAGTAGTGAAAAGAAGGATGGGAAAAAATGAGGCATATTGAATAGAATGTTTGGAATGCAAGAAGTGGTTTACAGCTCATGCTGACCAACAGACTATTGCTGTGTCCATAGGAGAAAGCAAGAAAACAGTCCTCTAGTCCTGTCTCATCTCCACATCTCCAGAGAATTCTTAGCTATGATAAAGAAGATAATGTCATACACAAGGTCTTAATGATAAGAGTAGCAACATCCAAGAGTAAAAATCTGGAAGAAAAAAAAAAAAAGGCAGGAGAAAGGGTAGAAAAAGAGGAAATGTAAACTTAGAAAAATAAATGTTTATTTTAATTGGGTTTTTTTAAGAGCTACTTATTGCCACCTATTCTCACAGTTTTTCATAATTGTTCATTACAATGAGTATGGTTGTTTTAAGTGGATTCTTGACAGAATATAATTTTATAGTAATAGAAAACTAAGTGACTTGGGACAAATCCTTGGCTGGTATGAGCCTGCACTTCACTCACTTAAGTGGAGACCAGTTGCTTTTAGGTCTGCTTGTGGCTGAAGAAACCCGGTGAAAATTGGAGCAACTCACAGGTCTCTGTGGAAGATAGACAGGACAACAGACAGCTCAGAGCCTTTCATGCCTGCCTAGGACTTACCTGGACAAAAATAAATTTGTTACCTCTTCTGCAGAAGCAATTTTCCTCCCTTTTTGTCTTGGGTGAACCAATGAACCTGGATCAAGCATTGAAGACTGATGAGATAGTGTTGAGTAGAGCAGATGTACTTGCTTCACCACACTACAGAGTTCAGCTTCTTCAAAGTACTGCTTCTCTGACTGATGCAACATAATAAGAATTGGACAGGAGGAATTAAAATAAAGACATAGTACCAGGTTCACACTTATTTTCAATGCTAGCCCACTGGATTCTGTACATGCCCAACCTGAGCAGTTTCCTTGTGTGACAGGTACTGCCTCAAACCCTACTAATCAGTTTTTCCTTCTGGTGGTAGTAGCAGCCCTTCTCATGCTACATGACTTTTAACATGAGCAGCTTTCATTCATTAACTTGGAGGAGAGGGTCAGCAGGAAATCAATTATGCTTTTTTTTTTTTTTTTTTTAATCTAGATATATGCAGAACCATTAAAATGAATCCACTGTCTGCATTCCAGCATTGCAATTTCTTTCTTGCAACCTTCATTGCAGTGTGTCTGCCCCTGATTGTGCTACATCAGCACTTGCAGATTTGAAAGAACAATTCCAAAGTAAATAAATGGATTTGCTTCTTCCCAGTCTGCCAGTTACACAAGGTAGGAATAGGCCTGCCTCAAGGGATGAAAAGGCCATAGGTTGGCCATATTTTCCTTAGAACCATGTCAGCAGATCCTTGGAAGGATGTATCTGATCTTCTGTCCCTTAACTGGATACCTGTGCCAAGGCTAGATTTGTAAAACATTTTTTTAAATGCTGGAAAGTGGAAAGGTCTTTAAGATCAGACTGTTTGGACTGCAGCACAACTTAGAGGGAGAGTATTAGAATACCTCCCTTATGCAGTACTGGTTTCTCCGGAAGTAAAATTAGCCCTTGAGAAGAAGGATACAGTGATGAAAACTGATGAAAACAGGGAATTTTATCAAATCAGTAGAAATTTACCAACTTGCTTGAAGATGTGGAGCTAAAGGACATGGATTGTCAGAATGAGCCATGTAGGAATGATGATTATTTTATAATATATCTGTTGCATTAGAACAAAAGGCTCTGAAGTGCTTGGACTCCCTTTAAATAGCTTTGCTATTCTGGAGCAAGGAAGAGCTCCTGCTACAGATAGTTACAGATTAAGCAGACAGGATGAGCTAAGAGTGGTTTGAGGGGAAAAAAAAGCATTATTCTTGTTTTACAAATGGGGCAATGAGGCATCATGAGATTGACATAATTCTCTGGAGAAAAAAATTCTGAAACGTAAGTGGCCCTGAAGTCTGTGTTTTTGCATGTGTCAAAAATCACAGGAAAGATATTCTGTAAAAATTTGCAGAACAGTTCATCCTTAAAAAAGAAGAATATGGATCCATCCAGAAAGATTTTCTTAAGATATTACCAATCTACTATAGCAAATGCAAGTGCACCACATTAAAATATGACCAATTAATACATCATCCTGGTCCAGATTAACAGGTTACGGTGTTGTACACATTACATTTTTACATTAAAGCAAAAAAAAAAAAAAAGAAAAGGTAAAAAAAACAAACTTGAAGAAACTTTTTATTTGCAGAAATTATAGTAAGAGATGTATTTTCGTAAAAATGACCTTGCCGTTACTTTCAGGAAAGGAGATTGGAAAGGAGATTTATGACACTGAGTATATTGGCAGAGGATGTAACCACAGGTTGTTGGATTAGGGATTCACGTTGAGTCACGTCTTAGAAAGTAACACCAATTACTGGTGCATCCTTATGAGAGAGGCTAACTGGAGTAGCTGCCCTGTATGTTTGCAGTGGCTAAAATAATCAGTGCAATTATAGAAGCAGTGCTGCAAGGGCTTTTTTTTTCCTACAGAGTGCTGAGAGTTTCTGATAAGGATGGATAACTAATATTTTGCCAATCTATTTAGCAGCACTCTGCAACTCAAAGGCTGGAAGACAATTGTTATCAGATGTCTCAGAATCATGCTCTGCAAGAGGTGGATTCACAGGCACACTGTAAATTCAAGGTCAGATTCACATTCTGTCAGTATATGTGTAATGGTTCTTTGCTAAGGATGGCAGTCAAAAGGGTTCAAACCTTCCTGGCATTAATGTTCTGAAAAAAAATGCAGTTAGTAACAAGAAAGAGAGTCTACCTGTTTTGCTAAGGGCAGACTTATCAAGATCACTCTGCTTTTCTGACTTGCATTTGATCTAAGTTTTTAAGTGTATGACATTTTTCAGAGGGCAATTTATTCCCTCTATTCTGCTATCCAGAGTTCTAATTTATTTGCAGACTTGCTGTTCATGTCTCATTGACAGGATGTTTCTCCTGCATCCCATTATTCCTTTTGCTGTTCTCTGTCACTCTCAGTCCCTGTGTGTGCATATGTCTTGGCCTGTCAACTTGGCCATGCTAAGTCATGTGTCTTAGCCCACAGGTAGGTTTCTACCTGTCTCTTTGTCTGCAGACTAGAAGCCTTTGACCTGCAAGTGCATTCTTCTCCACACTTTTTTTATGTGCTCTGTTCTCTGAGGAAGAGGAAGATCAAGCACCCCTTAAGTCTGGTTTTCATTCCCACTGTAAATCCCCCACTCACAGGATGATAATCTCAGCAGCATGGGATTCTCCTGTTACCTGGAAATTCACCTATGCCCTTGTCCTGGTGTTGGCTGGTATAGAGTTATTTTTTTAACTGATGGTTCCTATGGGTTTTGGATTTGTGACCAAAACAGTGCAGAGAAACAGGGGTATTTTTGTTACTGATGAGCAGTACTTGCAGAGCCCTTTCTGCTTCTCACCCCACCCCACCAGTGAGTGGGCTGTGAGAGCACAAGAAGCTGTGAGGGGACACAGCTGGGACAGCTGACCCCAACTGGCTGAAGGGATATCCCACACTGTCTAACATCATGCTCAGTAGGTAAAGCCAGGGGCAAAAGGAGGAAGTAGGGGATGATTGGAGTGGTGGTGTTTGTCTTTCCAGGTCACTGTTACACATGATGGATCCCTGCTTTCCTGGGGATGGCTGCACACCTGCCTGCCCATGGGAAGTCTTGAATTAATTCCTTGTTTTGCTTTGTTTACACGCACAGGTTTTGCCTTCCCTATTAAACTGTCTTTATCTCAATCTATGAGTTTTTTCACTTTTACCCTTCTGATTTTCTCCCCCATTCCACTGGGGCGAGTGAGCAAGCAGCTGTGGGGATCTGAGCTGACTTTCTGGGCTAACCTAAAACAGATCTTGTCCCTTACAGAATTATGTCTGACTCATTGTTTGAATTTCTTTTCCACTTTCTTTTTTAATTCACCCTATGCTAAGGGTGTTATATAGTCACTACAAATAAACAGTCTTGTTATGGCTTTACATAACTTTATTAATAGATAATGACATACACGGAGTAGTGGTCATGCTACATATTCACCAACAAGATTGTGTATTCAATATGTAGTCCAAGATATGAAGATGCATATGCACAAGGATAAGGATATTTACAAGTGTAAGGTGTATGGTGAAGATCCATTTGATCCTCAAAATAAACTTTCCCTGTTCTCCTGTAAGGCAGTTTTAAAATCTGTTTAAACAAACAAAATGGGTGCATTGATCACAGTTCTCTGCACCTTGCTCGCATTCACTCACTTGTTCTTTAAGTATAAATCTTTCAGCATTATTGCTTTCTCATGCTGATAAAAGGTCAAAACAAAAGAGAAGTTGGAACTGGGAAGAGGATGTAGACATTTTATCCCAGTCCTTTTATGGGTTAGATGAGGAAGGAAATTAAAATTTGCTTCAATGAAACAAGGCAGCAGTGTACAAAGTTTCAGTTTTCTGAGAATGGAGGTGAGGCTTTAGAGAGGCATAAATGCAGTAGTAGATTACTGAGGTGAAGGCTGCTGATAGGCAGAAAGGTTTCCACTTTCTTTTGAACCACTGCAACGAATTTGTGCATACAATGTGAGCTCTTTTTTTTTTATTGCAAATCGTATCTCTTTCGAGAGTGATGAACCCCTTGAAAAGCAAAACCCTCTAAAAGGCAACCAGAAGGATTTGAACCTATAATTGAGTTCATGCTGAATTAATGTTACATTGTCAATGGCTGCTTGCTGACATGGGGGATGGTACAACCATGTAATTCTTATATTGTATGAACCAAATTCTGAGGTCTTAAGAGGTTCTTAGAGATGGCATCTATCTCACTCATAGCTAAGTGCCTCTCAAACTAAAAAAAAAAAAAAAAAAAAGAGAATAATAGTTCTTACACAGCTTTTATGAAGAGCTCATCATACACAGTTCCAACAGCACTTTAGGAAGAAATGTCAGTATTATTATTCACACTTTGCAGATTGGGAAACTGAGGCAGGAGATGAACTGTTGAATTCCTAAATCAACTAGTAGGTTTGTAAAAGACTCAGGAACAGCTCCAATGTCCCATAAATGCTAATAATGCCCTTTAATCTTTACCATTCTGTTTTTTCCTCTGAATTTTGCTTGAGAATAGGCTGTTCTTGAGAGAAACTCTTCAACTGGGCCACTTGACTTCTTTGAGAAACCTTAAGAAGTCTGAATTTGAGAATTTTTATAATCCAGTACCTCATTGGTATTGACTCCTTCATGTCCTTCCCAAAGTATATATGGAGCCTTTGCAGAAGCCATGGATAATGTGGAAAATGATATTATTAGGAGGCAGGCAGCATGCTGATTTATCTCCTTTGCATTCAAGTCATATACTGTGGTCTTTGTTATTTCAATAGCTGCCAAACACAAGGACCAGAATGAAGAGCAGCGGGAAGGCTGAGCCAGAGATGACAGAAGGAGAGCTAATATATTGGCACAAGGTCTTTGTAATGGGTGCATTGTCCTCCTGTGGCAGCAGATTTCCCTCTCAAGGTATTTGTTCAAAGACATTACTGAAGATAAGTCCCTCTGAAAAGTGAAGTTTTAGGTAGTGTTGGTTAAATGTGATTTTTATCTGCTTGCAATGAAATAAATTATGATTAGGTGATTTTGGTTTTTTAGGGTTTTTTATGATAAAAACATCTTTAGTGTCTTACATTTGCAATCTCTAGGACATGCTGTTTATCTGTAGATAAATTGAAGATAGACAAAGCTGTGTGGAAACCATGGGGTTCAGAGGTACTTTTCTTTTTTGGGTGCTTGGGTGACTATTGCAGTTAATGTAAAAGGCACTGTAACTACTTGCAGTTCTGACCTTTTCATTGCAAGGCCCTTAAGTCCATATCAGCAGATGGGCAATATCATCATCCTTACTGAATATTCATCAGAAAAGATGGATGGAAATGTGTGACTCGGTGTGATTCAAGAGTATTGAGGTTGTTCATGGATGATAGTCTGTAGGAATTTGGTCTTGATTTTTCAGAAGGATACTGCCTTCTCCATGCAGAGCAGCTGCTGTTACTGATGATTCCTACTGTTTGAACACATGGAACACAGCAGCAGTAGCTACACATGATTGTATATATATGTATATGAGGGAAAGACTAGATTGGAACTAATTTTGGAAATTCCTTCCTGTTCTGATCAACAATACATCAGGTTTAGAAAGAAACCACTCTTTAACAAGTTGGAAAAATGATTCAGCTACAGCTGGTAGGAGGCTGAACAATTGTGAGAGACAGTTGCAGAGACATATTGTATGCCTGTTAACTCACAACCTTGGTTTTGGTCTTTTTTATTATTAACTTTAAAACTATTGTATTTCAGTATAGGAAGTTAGAGAAAAAAAATTAAACATAAAACTTTACCTACTAAGATAATCTTTCAATAACTTCTGTCCAGGGCTAATTTATTTTTGTTATTCATATTTATTCCAACGGGATGTTTGAGGAGTCTTAACACTCTTACACAGCATATGCAAGCTGATCTTGCTAAAAAGACCATTGTAGAGTTTAATATGAAATTGAGATTTTTACTTGTCATTTATTTATATTAAAACTTTCCTGGGTTGTCAAAAGACTCCAGTATTTTTGCATCATTTTTTGCTGATCTGAGGAATTAATCAAGTCTATCCTGTTTGTCTTATGAGTGAGAGAACAATCTTAGCTTATTCAGGGCAATAGCTTTTTGGAGGAATACACAGTATATCTTCGTTGCCTTTTAGCCTAGATACAGCTATCATAGGATGCAAAAGTTCTTCATGAAACTCTGTACATATGTGGTGAGTTGACCTGCTCTGAGTTTCTATTATTCTATTGCTCTCAGTACACCAACTAGTACCAGCCATTGCTGTTGTAGACACACACAGCATAACAGAATTGGTTTGCTTTAGCTGTGTTCCTGTTGGTGGCAAGATGCTGTTTCTAATAGTCCAGCTGGTATTCACTTGCTTTCAAAAGATGTCCTTTTTGGCTGTGCTGCCAGCAGGCCACAAGCAAGTTTCAATGGAAATTTTTTGTTGCATAGTTTGCTTAGTGTGCCTCCTGTACTCCCCAAGTAATGGCTGTATTTTGCTGGTTTTATCAAGTAAATTGCCCGTTAAACAAGATTATGGCTTAATTAAGATACAAAGAGTTTGATTCAGTATTCATTTTGGTAACATTTCCAGTTTTGTTTCTCCCCCATTTTCCTATGGTATCAGCTTCTATTTGGAAAAGAATACCTAGAGAATATAAGCAAAGCAAAAGGGCTTAGATGAGTGTATACCCCAGTAACCAACTAAACCCTCCTATTTCCATTGAGACTGAAACTTTGTTTGAACTCTCCACTAATGCTAAATCTGTGGTTATCAAACTGTACCACGATACTGTGGGAGTGAATAAGGCAACTATTTTTTTGAGATATTGCTTATGATTACTGGAGAAGATAGGGATATTAGTAACAACATTCAGAAAATTTATGGCTTGTTTGTTGGTGCATAGGAGAGTAAGTGCAGATTACTGAGGGTTCTCTGTTATGAGGGCTATGAATTATAGTTGTTATCCATAACTTATTATTTTCCATGTGTTTTCAGTCTACATTTAGTTGGAGAGAAAACATAGACAGAGAGAGTAGGGAAGAGTAACCTTGAGAGAGTAAGACTTGCTTCATATAATTACTATCTTCAACCTATTCCTGAAAACAAATAAAGAATCCTCTAATTATTTAAATATTTGGTTACTATCTGGCTTTAAGAATTGGAGACCCATTCATTGAAACAGAAAAACTGCAGCAGCCCTCTTGCAGAGCTACTGAGCCTTCACCATGGAGCCCCTGTGAAATTTTGGAAAACTAGAAAAAGCAGCAATGAACACCAGAAAGACTTCAGTTATAGCTACCAAGCATAGTGGGATCAGCTGCTTCTATTTTTGCAAGTATTTACACATATTTTTCATAAGTGGTCCTCCTTGGATCTAGTGCACAGGTCAGACCTAGTACACTTCTGTGTGCTTTTCTGAAGTTGGACTAGAAGAAAAACATAGCACTAGATTGATAGATATACTTTTGTTTGTTACATCATAGTAAATTTTTCTCACTGATTGTATCTATACTGATATAAATGTATATAGAGAGAAAATTTTATAGTGCTTCTTAAAGAGGAGAAAGAAAACGCTTAAATGCTTATAATTTCATTTAAACTCAGTTCAGGTGAACTTGATTATCAGAATACATTGTTTAATGAACTACCCTTTAGACCTGACATTACCATCACATCAGCTTCACTTTGGTAAGTCTTTCATTCCCCAATATTTCAAACAAGTAGTAGCTTAATAATTTAAAGAAAATGTTTCCTGTGCATATTCTTTTTTTAGTTCTCCAAATTACCCTCTCAGTTCTTGCCCTTGTAATGTATGGTTCAAGTTCTGCAGAAAATAAGTAACTTTATCCACACACAGATGTGTTGGCTGGCTGATTTTGTAGGTAATCAAGATGTAATTAGGTAACAGAATTGTTAAGTTAGATTCTGTCGAGGCAGTTGAACCTCAACATTTTTTAAATTGTCATTAATGTTCATAAAATGAGGATATAACATTTTATGACCTGGAAATAATTTGCATTTATTTACTAGCTATTAATTCTTATATTTATAGCACAAAAGTAACAGAAAGAGACCTGTGTGAACATTCTAGATACTTCTGACACATATCTGAGAATGGAATAAATCCCCACCAAAAGCAGCATCCTTGTAAAATGAAAGGAAATCATTGGGTAGGTAAAAAAATAACCCAAAAGGCTTATTTTTTATTTGAAAAAGATTTCCAATGCTGCTATAACAACTGTTCTAATAATTTGAACCTTGTGTCAAGTCCTGGTGCACAAAGGAAAGGGGTAGCTTTTAGTAGTATCGAGGAAGTCATTGAAAAAGAACTTTAGAGCCATTGCTAATGCAATGCCAAAGGGACAAAGTTCATCTCCTGAACTCCAGATAACGTAAAAGTCAGACAAGCAGAAGAACTGAAATTCAGTTCTCCAGCTGGTGGATGGATTAAGACCTCTCTGGAGCAATTCTCCTTTTATATAGTTTAGCACAGTGGATTCACAGAAGCGTTGACATTGCTCCTTGATTTAGTCTTGAAATTTAGAAATGAAATTTCTCACCATCACAGTAGAGAGGATTCATTTGGCAGACTTGTTATATTAAAAAAGAAAATAGCTCATTTTATTATTGAAATGTATTCCTGAGCATCATATACATACCCTTTGTCCCTGTATTTGTTGCCTTCCTATTTTTTGTCTTGAGCTGTCTTTCTTTAGCCACTAGTCTGAAAATATTTATGCAGGTGCTCATTGTAGGTTTGAAAGTATTCCAGATGTGGCTGCTCAAATACTTTCAGTAAATTGCTGTGTTTACTGAACCTTTAAGGGCTCTGGTTGTGATGACAGTAAGATGTTTTCTGAGGGTCTCATGGCTGAATATCTGAAAATATCTAGATATTTGGCTTCCACAAAATCTAGTGGAAATTAGCTACCTCAAAGACCTTTGAAAATTTGCACTCTCAGTCATTTGGGGCAGAAATGTTCTTTCCCCTATTTAACAATGGAACAGTATGCCAACTTGTGTTTTAGCAGCAGTAATAATACTTTATGCTCTCACTGCTGCTATTTTCATATGTGCATAAAACCTTTTCTCTTTTTTTCTTTTACACTATTACTCATGACTTGTTCCATCTGATGAGGAGAGGGCCTGGAAGAACATAATAGCAGCTTTATATGGAGGGGAAAGAAGGTGATCCAGAAGTTGGGTGGAAGGGCCAGAGATAGTGGACAGAAGTCTAAAAAAGAGAGTTTCAAAGTGGACACGAGGAAAAACTTCTTCCCCAAGAGAACAGTAAGGCAGCAGAACAGTTTGCCTGACAAGGCTGTGCTGTCTCTGTCCTTGAACGATTTCAAGACCTGTCTGGACAAAGCTGTAAGCAACCTGGTCTGCCCTCAGTAGAGATTCTGCATTTGACTTCCTGAGGTCCCTTACAACTGAATCTTTGTATGATCTTGCGAGCATGCCATTTTAATCACAGAAGTTTTAAAATTATACTAGTGGAGCTGCTAAAAATGGCTATTGCCTTCAGATCGAAAATGAATTAGTCTAATCAAGCTGTTCTGGATGAACTACAGAACCAAATTCTTCCTTGATATTGTAAGTGCCTTTCTTTAAAACTTCTGAACCGCTGTAGTGATGCCACATCTAACGGCATGCAGGTGCTTGAATATATTTACTGGGAAGACAGGTTGATTTTGTTTTTGCTGTCTAGCTGTTGAGATGAAGAGGTTGGCAATACCTTTATAAACCATAAGAGAGGGGAGCTTTGTATTGCTAGGGGTTTAGCTGTTAATAAATTTTTTCAGTTTCAGACAATGAGAAAGTTTTTTTTTGAAAAGCAGAACTTAGTTAATATCGTTTTCAAATGAGACTTGTACTTGTATTGTACTACAACATTTTTTTCCACCTATGGTTTTCTTTAAATCACCTATCATGGTGAAAGACAGATGTACCTTTATTCCATAGTCTAAAGTGGCATGTGTTTATATAATACCTTGAAAAAAATCTGCTTCTATCTTTCAATTCAAAAAGTCTCATCAAAATGTGCTTGGTTTTACTTTAGATAAAAATAAAGAAAGAGAGAGAGAGGGGGACAAACTACAGCTTTTAGATTCTTTTTTTGAAGATTCTGATTTCAGCAGCTGCAGAGAGTAATTATTATAAAGGCTGTAGTCCCAATTGTTCTGAGTTGATGTTGTAGCCATACTGTAGCAGATACTCAGCAGATGCAGACTGAAGCACACAACTTGAAACATATGGCAAGATAAAATCTGAAAGCTATGCTAGCTAGCTACCATAAAGATTTTGTGAGGGAAAAGAACCTTAAATCAACATAGACTTTTAGGGAAGGACAGCAAAAACATTATAGCATAGAAATGATGATACCTCTCTATCACTTCTGCATCTGTAGCTAAAATCTCTGGAAAGAGAAGTTACTGTGTTTTATTCTAACTGAAAGATGTTAACAATTTTTTCAAGACTTACAAATAACACTTATAAGTCTCAAAGCTCAATTACTGCACATTCTATTATTCCAAAATCTTTCTTGCTGTAGCAATACTCCAAAGAAGGCAGAATAAAATTTCAGATGGTACCAACAAGAAAATAGATTTTAACTCCAGTAGATCTTATTAGCAAGTAAATCATTGAGAAAATTTCAGCCTTTTGGAAATCATTTAGGTTACTGCCATTTGAAGCATGATATAAATAATGTAGCCTGCCTTCTTCCCTGATGGACAGGTTTAGTTTTAATTTCTGTGGTAGAATACTGAGAATCACTGAAGTGAATTGTCATTCATTTAATTTTAAGCATTCCAGGGTAGAAACAATTATATGCATATTAAAAACTTACAAAAATATATATTTTGTAAAGAAAATATATTTTAACATTGATGCTTGCTTATTATGCCATAAAACTGAGGCCTATCCTTTCACTTGTATATGTGTACCTCCACCACACATAGACATTAAATATATGCAGACAGTAAGGATTTGTTTTCTGTACTTGTCTACCTGCTGTCTTGGTTTTCCATTGTCAGCTCCTTACTACTCTGCTCTGCTAACAGTCATTATTACCCTGACTTTCTATCTTTCCCCCTTCTACCACCCATCTTCTGTGAAAAACTTCTCTGGGGTGCCTGGTTGTATTGAAGTTGGTCTGACAAGCAGCAGCAGGCGTCGCAGAACTACCTTAACATGGGGATTGCTTTTTACTGTAAACTATGCATTTATTTTTTCTTCCATATATTTTGATGAATGTACTTCTTGTTTCAATAAGATATTTACATATATAAAGTGCTGAGAAAACTGACGCGCCTGAATACAGTACAATATTTTTTTTCTGTTTCAATATTGTTTGTGTATCACACTGATGCTTCTAGAACTGTGTGGGAGTCTAGTGTGTGATTTGAAGCAACATCTTTCTTTTGCATCTGAGCCTTTAATATCTTACATTTCTGTTTAATGTTAATGGCACATGAGTGGAAAAG
This sequence comes from Myiozetetes cayanensis, assembly GCF_022539395.1. Lineage (NCBI taxonomy): Eukaryota > Metazoa > Chordata > Aves > Passeriformes > Tyrannidae > Myiozetetes > Myiozetetes cayanensis. The sequence goes on from NW_026087742.1 coordinate 18,222,793, forward strand.
ATCTTATAACGCAATGTACGGTTCCTATCTGTATATATTAAGTGCCTGAATGCATCTTCTCTTTACTACAACAAATCTTACGGAAAAAATTTATTTCTCTATCCATTGACCTGCTATCTGTTGCCCTTTTCAGAAACTCACCTTTACCGGGTAGCAGGGTATGGCTGTATATATCTGGCACACACGTTCACATCTTCAGAGATAAGACACAGCATGCATCATGACCAGCAGATATTTCATATTGGCAAAGAATGATTTTATGTCAGATTGGAAGCTGCTAGATGCTATGAATGACAATGATGTCTCCAGCTATCCGTTCAGAACAGGGGAAAAATGGAAAGGAAATGCATACACGCCATGTCAGAGACACTTACAGCATTCTGGGTATGCATGTTATTCAAGTGGAAGGCAACTCACACCTGCTGTTCAGTTGAATACCACAGGATAACTGTGATATGGCAGAATGTGATAGTAAGTGGAAAGTCTTAACTTAAAATACTGTAGTCCGTATTGCTGACTCAGCAAACCCTTTGGTGACAGGGACTGTAATTTGACTGAAGCATTATATAATCTTTGACTTAGGTGAAATATCCAGCTTTCTAGGAATATGTCGTCAAGGATTTGGATGAATCCCTCAGATGTTCAGTAAAAACTTTTTTTTTAACCTGAGCAGGAAAAAAAATGCTTTCAAAAATTCTGTGATGAAGGACAAAGAAATGGTCTTTGCAAATGTAGGTAGGAGAAGTAGTGAAGACTCTACTATGTGCTGGACTGAATCCAGATATGAAAGTTTGACTTGAACAAATGTGTATGCATTTTCATTATTAATATTATTTTCGTAACTATTCATACATTCGTTATAATAATTTATTAAGGTTCCCATAGATATATTACTTTATCTATATTTATGAAACATCTTGTTTGTGAAGAATTTAACTACTAGATAGTTCTATGGGGGGATAAAGCTGGTAAAGCAGAAGAAAAAGCAGCTGGGAAAAAGAGACATTAATATGGATTTTTTTCTGCATAGTTTGACCCAGATTACCTCATCTATGGAATTTACAGAGTCTGCAGATATCACATCTGACTAAGAGCTCAGTTCAAACTATTGCAGAAACCACAGTCCTAAGTTTTGCACTTGCTGTGGTTGGGAGTTTACTACGTGGTGTTCCAGGGCAGAAAGCTGAATCCAGCACTTCCTATTATTCATTGCTTATAATTTGCATCTGCCTTTGAATTTGAGAAGAGAGTCCATGTGTTTCTGAATTGTGCCTTTTTGTGCTCTTTTGCAATTCTACATTTGATGTAGCTGCAGTATGAAAAAGCGGGCTTTGAAACAAGTACTGGTTCCCCATCTTGCACAATTATCATAATATACATGTCTGGACCTGGTTCACAGTCTGCAGAAGTGAGTGTGTAGAGTTCCAGCCACTTCAGTGGATGTTTGAATCAGGCTTAGGGAAGTAATGGTAAGTGTTTGCCTTTGCAGGATTGAAAGCAATATGCCATAGTCAGTGAACTCCTATTACTTAACATATGCATACAGAAAGTATACAAAAGCAGTGTTCACTTTTCCCCTCCTGAAAGTCTTGCTTTCTTGATATCCTAGAGGAAAAGAAAAATCAATTAAAAAAGAAATTAATAAGTCCTATTGGAGAGGTAATTTTACACATTTTTTTAAGTGAGCAATAAATAGTTAACTTCTGTGTTATTTTTGTCCTTGTTTTTTCTCAAGGTGAGGACAATACAGCCTTGTAGCTCTGGCCTCATTTTCAGAAAGAAGTTCAGGCATAGCAACATCCAATCTAGTCATGTAATCAGCATGCTCTGCAATATTACTGCTTTATAAATCAGCAAAACTTAGTAGTATGAAGCAGTGTATTTTTAAAAGGAAAACAGTGTTTAGAAGAATAATGATTAGGTGAGATGGAAATGATGTTACTCTTAACAAAACAATTTACTGAAACGTTTTGAAAATGGAATTGCCAGCAGGTAATTTGTTTTGTTTTAAAATAGGCTTCAACATTGCCTTCTGCTATTGTGAGGGTAGGATGAGGGAGGCATGTATGCAAACACAGGCATATCTACAGATAAATGAAGGTACACACACACACTCACTTACTCATCTGTACATACCCCAATGTGTGCACATATTTGTGCATAGGGCTAATGCTTTCCTTTTTAGCATTTATGTTCAGCTCTTTAAATCTGATACCTGTCGTAGTAACACGTCTGTCTTGGAATCTCGAGGAAATTGCATAAGGGAAGCAAGGCTCTTCTTACAAAAATAATACAAAGTTTTTAAACATTATATTAAAAGACTTCCTTCCAATCTCTTTTTCTACACATGGAGTATTTCAAGCAAATGGGAAAAGGAAACAAAACTTTTGGTCAGAAGTTGTAGGGGCTATTCTAGACTGTAGTCAAGAAATTTGATAAATTCACTGTTGAGGAGAGAAGAGGAAAGATGTGGAATGGAGAGTAGAGGACAAAGAACACAAAATTGTTAAGACTTTCAGAGGAAAACTGCTAAAAGTCAGGTGTTCCAGCCTAGAACTTAGGTTCCCATAAGTTCACCATTGTGTTTCCTTCACTTTCTTATTTTGGCTATATTCACTTCTTGCACAACATTAGTAGTAAATACTGAAGTCCTTTAATATCAATTTATCCAGTTTCCTATGTTATGCTCATACTTTTAGTCTTTGGTCGTAGTATAGTCTTTGGCTGAGTTTGGCACAGGTGTGTGACATGAAAGGTATTCTGAGGACTTGGGAAAGAAACTAAAACACATATGAAAGTGCATTTATATGCAAATGCATGTGAAAAGGTTCTCTGAGAGTACTGAGGATGGGTGGGGAGGACACTAACAGAGGAAGTGGGGGAACAGGATTGGTTGGGGATGTCAAGGACATTTGGAAACTGACCTTCTCTAGCTGTTGAAACCATTATTCCTGCTTTAGCTGTCAAAACTGAGATTTAGTGCTCTCTGGGCATCTGTCAGTGCCAGCATTTTTGAGTTTGTGTGGGAAATGGTGCTTCATAACAATCTGATGTAAGACTTCAGGGGCTTATCCCCACATGTGGATATCTGAAAATAAGACTTCAGAAGCGTACACCAGCTAGGTGGAATCAGGCTGGCCAAACGTGCATCTTAGGCTTTCAGGCCCCAGGGAAGAAGAAACACTGTCTGTTGTTTTTTCTTTCATGTACACATGCAAGCTTCTCACCCAGCAGAGAATGTCATTCCAGAAAGGCTACGCTTTGTCATGTATTCAGGACAATCACTGCAGTTTAAACAGTGCTATTCAAGGTCCCCTAAAATCTGTGTCTATTTCTTATTGCTTGAGGTGTAGCAGTACTTGAGTGAGGTGAAGCTAGAGGTGATGATCCAAGTGCAGGGTTGTTTGAATGAGAGTTACCACAGTGATGGGGCCAGTACAAGGAGGAAGACACTGCCTATCTGTGGTCTTGGCTTATGATCTACCAGATATAGAAGTATCCAAAAATATTCCCACTATATTTCCTCCTCTGACACTCAGTTAGACAAGATAATCTACAGCTTGTTTAAGAAAATTTATACTAAGATGGGGAATCTTGCAGAGTATCAAGCTACTTTTATGGCAAGTACTACTTATCAGAAGTACTTGGTTTCAGTGTCAATCTTTACATCTTCAAAGAACTGGAAAAACATTAAATCTCTTGACTGAACTGGAAGTAGGAAGGATACATGTTATTCTTATAATCTCTTGCTTTTATGAGTGAAAATATTAAAACAGGTTGCCACCCTTCTTCCTCAAGAAGTCTAACGTCACTTTTCCTGTTGGAATCAATGTAGGGCTGTCTGCAGAAGAAGGATCTATGCAGCATGAATCCAGGTGGTGTAGTTGGTACTACTTATTGCCTTGCTAAGGGCACAAAGGGAACCAATGTCAAAAACAAAATGGGAATGCAGACACTCCAGGTGGTACTTGCAGAAGTATTAATATAGTATGCTTATTTCACCCTTCCAGACGTTGTATATAAGTCAATTCATAGAGAGATATTAAGAGATCTTTGAGTCTTGACCTATGCACCTTGCCTCTTCCTGTCTGAAACCCTCACCTTTTTACCTTGTTCTGTTTAATGCTAAGTGTTTCTATTTATGGTTCAGATGCTGCCCATAGAGTCAATAGAGTCTGTAATTCATACCCACACTGGCCACTCTGTTACTGTGCTGTGCTGCTGTCACATTTCATCCTTTGTCAGCAGCAGTTTGAAGGGGCAGTGCTCCCTAACTTTAGCAGTTAGTGATATCAAAGATCAGAAGACTAGGTACAAAATCGGGACACCAAGAATGGGTCCCTCTGACGCTACTTTCTCTGGAGTATTCCTAGCTCACACACACTGACACACTGGTTTTACCTACACTTTCAGCAGCTCAAGGACTCTTCTAGGCTAGAAGATTCCAGAACCACATGGTGGGTAAATGGCTTTGCATAGTCCTCCTGAAATTAGGACGTTAATTCTGGTTAGAATGCCCAAACTTTTCCCTGATAACACTGCACAAAGAATCTGTGCAAGCTGAGGATTCTGCCTGCAGAATTTCAGTGATAGGGACAAATGTACCTCATCAAGAAATGACCCTAGGGACAACAGGAGTCTGTCAGAACCTCCTAACACAGATGTTTTCTGATGTGGACATCATATTTTGCCTCAGAAAGTGAAGTTTTTTATTAGTTCTTGGGCAGCCTGCAATAGCTTTATGAACTTACTGGAAAATTCAGAAAGTTCTTCGAAGACATGAGCAATATTGATACTGCACTTAAGGCAATAATTGGGCTCTGTACCAGCTTTCTCTATATATTTTATTGAAACAATGAAATACCCTACATGATAGACTTTGGAGATATTTCTTAATTTATTTTTTCTCCTATTATTTTATCAATACTTTTAGCATGGTTTTTTGTCAGGGTATGAAATAGATCCTCATCTTTCAATTCTCTCTGTAGGTCTCTGATTTAAAATAGAAATAATGCTGGGCTGAGGGACATTTTGGTAAATCCTATTGCTATTCAAAAAAACTTAGATATCTGCTGCCAGCACAGAACAGATATTAAGAAAAGGTGAAGCAGATTTTTACTAAATCACTGTAAGAAATCTCTTTATAACATCCAACTGGAAGTCTTTGTTATAACAGAAGATTATGTTTGTTGTAATTTAGCTTACGTATCATCCCAATAAAAGGTGTTGAATGTAAAATTTTTTGTCAGTGAAGAAATGGCTTCACTGTATATTGCACAAAGCACACAGAAACCTGATTTAATTTTAAACTCTTTTGACTGGGTAGGCACCTGTACTACCACAGTTGAGTTGGTTTTATATTCACATATGTCTACAGTATATAGAACTATTCTATAAAGCCCCTGAGTTATAGACTGCATGCATGGACACCCCCTAACAGATGTATTTCCTGTATTGTAATAGTTTTCCCATCTGGTTGCGAAGATTATTGTGTAGATTTTGATATTTTCCCCAAATAATGACCAAAATTGTCTCAGGAAATTAATACCAGACAAGTTTCATCAAAATACTTGGAAGTTTTTGCCATTAGCGTCAGTGAAGCTGGAATTCCATCCACTGTGCTTTTTAGTAAAGATACCCTTGGATAAATTGCAAGGGCAAGCACAGGCAAGTCCAGTGGGAATTCTGAGCAAATCATGCTACTCAGAAGTGAGAGAATAAATCTTCTTAGTCCCCTCAGACAGCACACATCTCACTTGCTTCTAGAAGGCTAACAGAAAGATCTTTGGCCCCAAGTTACAAAAAAATACTAAAAACCTGGGAAGCCCCCTGGGAAGTCTTACCCTGGTCCAGCCACACAGATCTTCCTCATTATTAAATTCTCTTCCTTGAAGTAGTTTTGAAGATTAATAGAACAAGCCTTTCAAATAAGTTTAATATTTTTCTCAGATAAAATGATATCATGTATCAAATTAATGTCAATGTTGAATGCTTTATTCAGTGTTCCAGCTGCTGTAGCTGCATGTTGGAGTATCAGCTTTCATTCTAAATAAAAGTTTGCATTTTGCATGTTTTTTGTGTTTTTCTTTGCAAATATCACCTGTTGGTGTTTTTAAATGGCAAGACCAAGGCCCGAAACACTTCTCTTGTAGGGAAGCCCTTTTTGGTGGTGTTTCAGCAAGTCTGCACATTTTCTAGTGCTTTACTCACTTTTGAGATCTGAACAGATAACACTGAGTAACATAAAAGGGGAGAGAGAAACAGGCTGGAGAAATTCTTCAAAGCACAACTCTAAACAAAAGAAATATGGGGTCCTTGTCCTGTCTGCTTCACATTCCTCTTCTAGCGATTTCACTTCTTTCTGGTTTCCTTATCTCAGAAAAGAGATAGCATTGCTTGCTTACCACACACAAGGGCTGCGGGAATTAATTGATTTAGACATAGAGGCTGCTCTTGAAAGCCTGGAACATTATTAATATGAACCACTGCCTGCCAAAGACATGACCATTTAACCACTGCACCGTCTGTGACAGAGCTTTATGGGAGCACTGCAATTACTTCCAACCTGCAAGGATTAAGGAGGCCAAGCAGAGCTTTCTATTCAGCAAATTCATTTTCTGCTTTATCCCCAGACTTTAACCGCTCTTCTTGCTTTTGCTCATCAGCATTCAGTTCCTAGCCAAGGAGCCTGTGGGATCTGTCTGGCTGGCCCAGGGTGAGACTTTAAGGGGCTTCCTAGGTTTTTAGTATCTGTTTGTAACTTCCTTGGAAGCCAAAGACCTTACTGCTAGCCACGTTGTCAGAGCAGAAATTCACACTGCTATTTTTAATGTCTGTAGAGCAGTTGTATTTCCCTGGGGCTCCTGGAGACATTTATCCATCATAGGCTTCCTTCCACAAACCACTATTTAAGCACCACTTTGGAAATGGGAGCTGGCCGTGACAGGCACTGATTCACTGGGCCTTAGTCATGACTGTTTTTTTACACTTGTAAGTAGCACTGAGTGGTTGTTTTTTTCCTAATTACTTCCAGCTCCCCCTGCACCACAAGAAAATGTTTCTGTGCCTCGTTGATCTTCTGGATTGTGCAGATATTGTGCCATTGGCTTTAGTACCATATTTTCTGTGCCCTCGAGCTATTTTAGTATTTTTTTGCTCCTCTCTTTCCTTCTGCTTCAAAGCCGTGCAGTTATGCTTTGTTGGACAAGTCACATTCCAGAAAGAGTTAGAGTAAGAAATAAGTTGCTGGCAAAGATGAGTATCTTTTATATAAAGTACATGTAGCAAGCCAGCATGTTGCTTTAGCTTTCATGTGTACATTTACTGTTAGCAGTAGTTAAAATAGTTTGAGATGGACTATTGCATATGTTTATGTGATTCAATAAAAATATTTTTTGGGAAAAAGCTGTTTAATCAATGTTCTGAATGGAAAACACATTTTTTTTTGTTGTTTAGGGAATATATTTGCTGTATTTTCTCTTAATGTTAATATTTTGATTCTGCATTGTCGTATTCACATTTCCAGATTATTGTATGTATTTAATAAAAATTTGAATACCTTAGGTGCTTTAGTAAGCTTGTGCTACTCTTTTGTGAATGTATTTTCTATCTTTAATGTTTTTTTTGGTTGGGGAAAAAAACCAAATTGTCATTCTTCAGTCTGAAGGTACAGCAGGAGAAGGCACCATGTTGCAATTTCTCATGGACTTGAAGCCATAGTACACTAGCACACTTTGACTAAAAAGCTCTTGAAGAGTAATTTAGATTTTCCTCATTCCACTGAAGTCTCTATAAAACTCCTGCCCTTTTCTCCATTAACCAAGACTTTACAATTGCAAAACAGCACAATGTTCTGGAAAGGTATAGCAACATAAAAATGTGACAATATTTTATCTAATAGTAAAGTGGATTGGGGATAGACTGATGTAATTCAGCCATCACTAGTCTATTGTTCTGATGCTCTGTGACATTTAAAGTCTGATAATTTATATTTTTCTTTCCTACAGTCCAAATTGAGCGGTGTTTCAGGGATTCAGTCATACACTGTTGTAGACCACAGTTTTATATTTTTACCTGAAGCTCTTTATTTTCACTCAGTAAAACCTGAAGAAAGGTTTTTAAAATGATGAAACACAGTCTGAGCTTTTCTAGGAAAAATATTTCCATCTTTTTTTTCACTCTTGTATATGTAATACTAAAACTCATCCAAAAATCGGGAGGAATAGGAAGCAGAAAACAATCTTCTGGCAAAATTTTTTTTTTTTTTTTTTAAAGCCAGAACACGCTTTGGTATGTGAGGGGGTGTAAAATGTTGTGACAAACTTAAGTTTTTCTTTATCCCCAAAAGGGCCATCTTAGGCTAGCCCTGTATATACAAATCTGGATGTGTGTAATCAGACATGAATTTTGCAACATGTTGATTCAACTTCTATTCATGATTACTCCTCTGTCACTCTAAACATGAACTACCTTAATATAAATTTCCATGCATAAAAATCAATTATCTTCAATTTTGTCTGCAATTCCACATAGTGATTCAATTCTCTTCAGAAGAACTTCAGGGATTTCATTCAAAATCAAATTGTCTGGGTGGATTTTTTAGTGAGAAGGAAGGGATTGAAGTGTGAGCTTTTGACTCTCCACAGAGTTGTAGGGAGAACTCAGACATCTTGCAATCAAGATATTATGCTGAGGTATTGCAGAGTATTAAACTGTTTTGGAGAGACCCTTATTACAATATGCATTGGCTTTTCAACTTTCCTTAGATATTTGACTGGATTTCAATGTATCAATTCACTTGGAGCTTTTTAAAAAATGTTAGGAATGTTATTTTATTATTTTTCTCATGTTTAGGAACTTCTAATTCAAGATTTCTTCAAAGTACTTCTTTCACATTGTTAACACAGCTCTTCTTCTGTGAATAATGTAAATACAGAAAAGGTAGTATTATTATATTGATTGCTTACATTTTTTATATTGATTGCTTACATTTTGTTGTTAGTAAATGCTCTGCAGGTTTCATTTCAATTCTTAGTGCTTAACAAGAACTTCTAGTTAAGTCTGATACACACATGCAGTAAATTTTTTGGGGGCATCTGCTGTATTAAAATACAGCATGTAGCCTTTGAATTCTTTTGGAAATGAGAATGTGAATTTTTGTAGGCATTTTGGCTAGGACTTCAGGATCTGATAATTGTTTGTAACTATTGCATATTTTGTAATAAGAAATTAAATCTAACCTCTTTCACACGGGAATTCAGAAATGCTTTATGAATTCTTAGTTCTATTCACACTGTTTGCTGGAAGTTGTGATTATTATCTCTTTTCCAGCAGAGGGATTGTAAGTACCAGAACAGAATGTGGTGGTAGATGCTGCCTCTACATACTTTTTCCACAGGTGCTGTCGCCCCTAAATTCCTTCTCCGCCGGTATTTTTCAGTTCAGAAAACAGAAGCGTTTGGCACGCGGAAGTTGATGGCTAAGACCATGCCCACTTGTGAAGGCAGCAGGAGGCCCCTTGAGTGGCTGATTTCATTGCTACTGCAGTTGGTGTGACTAAAATTGAGGTGCTGAGTGGCTGAGCCCAGGCTCTGCTCCCAAGGTGGTGGTGGCTGAGCTGCCCGTTGTGCGTGAGGGTTCAAGGGGCTCAGCCTGTAAATTGCAGCCATCTCTGTCTGCACTTTGCTTCCCTCTTAGATTTGTGGGCTGAACAGAGGTCAGGTGTTCTTAAACTGATAAAGGAGCTCTTGAGAGAGAAATTACTTGACCATTCGTATGATGAATGGCTGAGGAGAAATCAAGCAAAGCTGAGCTTCAGCTTGGCATGCAGCAAAAACACGAATGCACATTTTGTGCCAGACATCTGTGTTTGTTCCAAGGAAAGCCCTAGGAAGGAGGCTCTGGCCTTTCTCCACCTGGAAGTTATGAAAAAGGCATGAGAGCTCAGCTTGCTTTTTGCTTAGTGTGTACTGTGTTTTGTCCTAGGATATTGGAAGCTCTTGAAAGTGGAGCAGTGTGTTCCTATTCAGGCCCTGAGCTTTACTGATCACCAGGTGCACCGTGTGGTTTCCAAACTACTATCCTAAAGTGTGCCCTGGCCAGTATTTCTTGCCTTCTGGCTGGACTTAGAGAGGGCATGCCCTCATGCCAATGCATTTCAGAACATTTATGTTTTTATGCAATTATAGTGTTTTCAAGGAACATGTAAGGCTCTCAGTTTGTATAATTAAAAGTTCTGAGTGATTTCTACAATTCCTTTAAAAATGTAGTCATTTGATGTGACACATCGTGTCCCATGCTCATCAAAATATGGATAAATATTTGCTTCCAATCCACTTGTCCTTTGTTGTTCTTTTAAAGATGAATGTCATGTTCTTCTCTTTGGGTAAAGGACTCTGGGTTGGTTGCTTTGTTTGTTTGCTTGCTTGTTTTACGTTTAAAGAATACGGATCTTACCTATTCTGAAAGACTTTTTGATTGAATGAGAACACAGTAAAATTCACATTACAGGTCATAGGATGTTCACTTTAAAGCATACTTTGGTTTGGTTTTGCCAGCCTCTTGTAAAGAAGTATAAGAAAAACTTGCCTTTGATAAAACATTCCTTTCTTCAATTATCTCTTGTAAGAATTCCCAGTTCACATCTCTTTATCATCCAAATGATTCTTCTGCTAGAAAGGTTTCAAGCTCAGTTTTTGTCTTTGTTAAATCTCATTTTATTTCCCATTGATATGAATGGAACCTTGAGATCTGGCTCATGTTTTGGCAACCTGAGATGTTACAATGCCTCAGGACAAATTATGAAACTACTGTAAAATTGATTTATTTAACCATTTTTAGGGCATCTTTAACAGTTTGCTTAATCTTGAACACATAGAACCTAAAGTAAAGATGTGCTTACAATAATCGGGTTGCTAGAAGAGCAGCAAGGTTATAATCAAATGATAACTGTCCTCAAGAAAAAAAAAGGTCAGCCTGGTATATGAAAAAAATGGCAGGGCAGAGGCAGAAGGAAACAAAGCAGATAGTATTCCTAGTTTAGTTTTTTTTTTTGGTGATGGTGGTGTTTTTTTGTTTTGTTTTGTTTGTGGGGTAGGTTTTGTTTGTTTGTTTGTTTTAATATTGCACTTCAGGAGTTTCTGCTAAGCTCTGCAGAAAATGATAAATCTGAAAAGTGAGGATTCCCCAGATTCTATCTGGGCTCTTGCAGCCCACAAAGGAATTCCAAATCAGGTTCTGGCTGAAGAAAAGATGGCATAGCAATAGAAACAGAGTTCTAGCTGAGTGGGCCTTATTTTCCAATTTTAATCTATCTTTTGTAAAACTACGAGGCTATTTCCCCAAACATTCTTAATAAAGTGAAATGTGGAATTTTTCAGAAATCATTACATCAGCCCAGATCCTGCTGAGTGTATGTGTATGCTTGTATTGATAACAAATCAATAGCTATACTGCAGTCATGGGATGGCACAGTGTATAAACACATGTGCTTTTTTCCTGAAATTAACTATTAAAAATGGGAGATGGAGAATCAGATGAAACATGCCAGTGAGTAATGGGACTGCACTAGGGTTTCATAAAATTGTAACATGTTTTGATGGACTCTTCAGCTGTTAACTTGGAGCAAGTTAGATGCACAAGTTCAGTGAGCTTGTAATGTTAAGGAAAACTCATGTGCTGCACCTGAGTGGAGTTACACATCTGCCACCGGGAAGCTGCTGCAATGTGAGTCTTTGGTGGGAAAGCCATAAGTTTGATGGAGGGTCTGAAGGCCAGGTAAAGTCCAGGATGGCCATAACCACGCTCACTGGTGTTTGTTGGCTTCTGTCAGCAGTCTCTGTGGCATTGACACAGCTATAAACACAGCTCTCTAGCAATAAAGTTTGGTTCCATTATTTTAGCTCTGAGAACAGTTGGACACTGATGGCTGTAAAAATCTGGTTCCTGGCATAGTCTTTTAAACACATTTTACAGTCATTTAAATGTCTTGTCTAATTAAAGGCATTTTTGGTTTGATATAGTTTTAAGTCAGGTTAAAAGCTACTAGTGAGCTAACTTACAAAAGGAAAAACAATTTAAAAAGCCCCCAGAAAACCAGCTCCTAAAATTCCAGGTGTGAATTTCACACTTCCAGAATGTCAAGGCAAAATTCTTCAAATCTTATGAACCTTTAATTGAGGTATATACATGGGCATCCAGTCAGCACACAGGTGAATGCAGTTTCAGAGCTACATTTAAAGCATATTGCTACTATTTTGAGTGTGTTTTATTTGAATGAAAGCTGAGATTTCTTAGAAAAAAAAATAAGTGTTTATTTTAAATAAAATTATTATTAGAAATAATAATGTCAGAAATATAACTTTTGCATGCATAGGGGCAAGTCTATATATTTTAGTAATAATTTTAAATTTTGTCAGAAAGCATATTTGTGTAATGGTTATTAGGGGGTTATATGACAGTAGTTATTTCATTATTCATATTCAACATTAACAATTTATTAAACTGTAATAAAAGTACTCGGCCTCATCCATTGCAGACTGAAAGTTAGGTCTGTGAGATGTTATCCTTAAAACCTATTAAAGGTACAGAGTTAGAAGAATGTAAAAAAGAAGAGAAAGTTAGGATGATATTTCTGAGAATCTAATGATGATGAAAGAGGACATTAAAATTGTCTTACTGGTCTTTATACTGTACTTGATTTTGTGCTAAAATACAAAGTGGGAAAGTGAGAAGAGCTCTCTAGCTGCACTACTAGAATAAGACTTGGTGCTACCTTCCTTCTTGACCGTGCCAATTTCCAGCTTGGTGACGTGTCACTTCTTTCTACTTGTGTTGAGCTCAGGCCTTGTCTGGTTTGTCAGTTTCGACTTTAGGCTCTTCAGAGAAGGATCTTCTGCTGGCTTGCAGCAAGTGCATCTGGATTGTGTGCTTGGTACTGGCAACTCTTATTTCTTGAATATTTCTACGATGCAATTCAAAGTGATCACATTACTAAGCATAAAGACATATTCAGCAAAAGCCAAATCCCAGCAACACCACCTTATCTTCAGCTGCTGTCTCCCTGCTCTCTAGTACAGTCTGTAACTGCCATCCTAACTCAACAGCTATGGCATCCTCCTGCAGTGAATTCTGCACTCCAGCCTTCTTCAGGTTACTAAGCTGGATTTTCTTGGACTCTGAGAATATGGAACAGAGGCAGAGGAGGAAGGGCTGAGCTCTTTAGAAATTGAGTCCTGTGTTCTGCACTCTGTCTTGTAGAATTAGTAAAAGCAAGGTTTGCTACACTGAGCAAAGACAGAAATCTGCTAGGTAGGTCTGCTGTTTGGAATGTCACTTCAGCTCCCTCACTAGTCATTTTAAACTAAAAGATGATCAAAAGGGAGGTGGTAGTCTCTTCAAAGGTTGGATTCAATATGATTGTATGTGTATGAGTTGAAGAGCAATCAGTGTTTCCATGACATGGTTGGAGCAAAAATGTTGACTCAATTTTTTTTTTTTAATGTGGATAATAGTGCCTAACTTTTCTGTAGCAATTTTGAGGGGACAGGGTGGGGTAATGTTATTCCTTCACAAAGGAATCTTTTAGCTATACCTGAATTTTGCAGCTGGTGACCACAGCATGCAGAAGGAAAGTGATACACCTTAAGGATTACAATAGAATGGGGAAAATAGAACAAAAATCATCTATGTCCCAGCCCATTGCACTGTCCTTCAGACCAGAAAAGAGACATGACTTGAAGGACAGTCTTATGTCAAAAATACTGTGCACTGCTTTGAAAAAATTGAGTTATTTGTCATACTGAAAATCTCCAAAGCTGGCTCTTTAGAACAAAGGCTAAAAATCTACCATAATATGAAGTCCCTTTTATGGCAAGTAGCTTCCATCATATTAGAGGTTACTTTTGCTTGTTTTTATTTTGTGAGATTGTGTAACAATGAGGAATTCACAAACTGAAATTAACTGATATTTATTCCTGGAAGTAGTATTACAGTTACCTCACAGGGGCATAGACCAGGGCAGGGAGAAGCCAGGAAGGCTAATGGTGCTCAGTATCAAAACTTAGTTGTGCTTGTGCCCAGGGTCTTGCCATGACCCTACAGTACATCTGCTCCTCAGTAGGAAAAGGGAGGATAAACACTTCTGCCATTTCTGAAAGTACTGTGCCTAGGAAAATTAGACACGTTTCATTTCCATCTCTATTAAGCTATGTTGACAAACCAGACTATTGGCCACGTTTGAAGAGGATTAGTAATTAACTAGGTAGCCTAATTATCAGAACTACTTTGTCCTCCCAGAAGAAAACAGTTAGAAATCCATTTCCACATATTAGTTAAAATAAAAATACTTCACAAAGACAGATTTTATTGGCTCGGCCAATGGTTTGCAAATGAATCATAGGACACAATGCATCTCTGTTTGAAGTTGAATTTGGTGGCTTTTAATAGGATCCCAGTTTTTATGGATCAGATGGAGCATAATCTGTTTATTTACTTTTTCCCATGCAAAGCATCACATTAATGCCAGTCTGCTGAGACTGGCAGAGACACAGTTGCATCATTAGAGCAAAGGTGCCAAAAGGGATGTTTGGCTCTTTCAGATCTCCAGCTCTTTAATCCCGTTTATGCCAGCAGGCAATATTTATTAAATACTCTGAAAAATAATTCAGCTGATTTAAATAACACTGGCAGCACAAACTTGCATGTGATTAGCGGAGAGAGCTGCTTGTCTGAGCGCAGGATAGGTTACAGGAGTCCTAAAAGTCTAATTTCCAACTAACTGCAGGTCTCATCGCCTCACTTTAGACATGCCTACATGAAGGGGCACACGCAGATCAGAGCTGGTGGTCCTTTGCATTGTTGGGATGAAAACCAGCTCTTGTTCAGACCTTGAGAAATGTCCTGCCTTGGGTGTACTAGTCTGCAAGGCAGAAGGAGGCACCTCTGGCTAAGCAGAGCTGCTCCAGGGTTCTTGTAGGGGCCTGTGGAGTTCTCCTGTAAGTCTTTGTTCAGGTAATGGATGGGACCTTTACTACCATGGAGCACAGATTATTGCTGTCCCTCCTGTGGTGGAGTAGCTGGTGGGGCTTTGTACCTCCTGAAGTTCTAGATGCCATTCAGTGCTCTTGTACTGATGGGCTGAATCACGCTGGAAATATTTCTCAAGGGCTCAGAAGAGAAATTGCTCTCTGTATTGCTTCATGTCTTTTAAAACTGTTTCTTTTCACTTTTAAGGATGAAAATGCAAGTTGGTGCTGCTCTTGAGGGCATCATTAATCAGGTTTGACTGAGTGCTCATCAGTTTAGTAGATTTATGTGTATATATTGTCATTGTAACATTTCATGCGCAGTTACATCCATTACATGGAGTCTGTACAAACCTAGGCTGAAGCAGATCCAAGGCTTGTCAGGTGTATTTTTAGTTGCTGAGTCAGGGGCAGATTTTACACAGCCATATCAGAGACTCTTGGTTGTTTTTATAAAGTCAGGTATATTTAATATTGATAGTGTTTGGAATAATAGGTGAGGGTACAAACCGACTTAAGAATCTGTTTCTGTTCAGCATTCTGTGGCTATATAGTAACAAGAGTTTTATTGTCCAAACAGGCATCTAGAGGGGAATGTTTATTTGGGAAAATGCACAGAATAACAAAGTGATGTGTGCAAGATATCACAGCAGATTGGATGCAGATCTTGGCATGTACCCGTAACTCCTGCTTTCTGGGACTGTTCCCTTGTTTCTTTCCAGCTCTTCCTGCCAATATAGAGTTATTATCCATACATGGACACAAAAATGCCATAGTGGACTGCTAAGCCAGATCTTCAGTTCATTAAAAAATCAATGCTTTTTCATTATGCCAGTAGGGCTATGCTGATTTACCATATATGAGGACTTGTCACCATATTTATATTAAAGTTTTCTAGTATTTTTAAGATTCAGAACCCTAAAGTCAAGACTGTCAAATTTGTTTCCTAATTTAGGCATTAAATCTATTTGTAGGCGGAGAATTGTGTGGCCCGATTTTTAATGAGTGATTCCACTGTAAGCAGTGGTTGTCTGAAACCTTCATAGCTCAAATCACTCACATCACTGCCTACATATGAACGTGGGTGCTTAACTTCAGGCCACATGGTTTGAAATATTTGTCTCAAGTACTGCTGTTGGCTGCTGGAAATTTCAGTGTAGACAAACATTCCTGTTACCTTTGTTCAGTTCAGCCATCTATTCGATTCTGCTTTGTTATGGTGTGCAGCTCTAACATTAGTTTGGCCTTGTGTAAACAGAGAAACTTTGCAAAATTCAGTTTAGTTTTTCCATAGGTTCAGAACAGGAATGGATAAAGTTCTATATTTGGTTCTTTATCCTATGGGACTGTTACTAACTTAAATGGTATAGGACAAATCACCTCTAAAAGTGAATTGGCAAACATACCCTAATTGGATTAAGCCTAATGTTCTCAGGTTGGTTCTCCTTCTCGAGTCGGCTTACTTCTAAAATCAGAACATTTCTGAGGGTGGTTACTTTTACCTCCGTTGCCAACATCTGTTAATTTTCTACAGTCCTTTGAAATGATCCCACAAGGTTACATAGGAACTTTTGACAAGGAGATCTGGAGACTGGAGAAACATGTCGGGCTGTTATTTCACTTACAGCTAGGTGTACTGTGTGACATATTAACACTGCAGACACATCTGCTATTCCTAAGGGGCTGAAGAAACTTGAGTCTTAGGCAGATGCAATACGTGGGGTTGACAGAGCAGACAAAGAATCACTGCAAGTTACTACAGCAGGTGAGAGATGGATGCAGGGGAATTGAGCAGGGCTTAGTGTGTGACGTGCAAAGTAACATAAAGCATGTGGCTGTGTTTAGTGGCTTAGAAATAAGGCATAGATGGTGATCACTAAATAAATATTCTGAATATAAAGGAGTGACTCTCTCTGGTTTAACTTCTGTTATTCTCCCAATAGCCTGAAGTCTGGTTCACAGTGACTGTACCTCTGTAAATACTTCCATAATTCCACTGAGCTTGATCTCATCTATAAGACCAAAAGAGTAATGAAAAATATGAATGGTTCCTAGAAAAGTTATAGTTTTACCTAGAAGTTCTGAAACCCTAAATCCACAGAATCTGTAATATTCTGTGGGGTTTTCCGCTTGTTTGATTTTTAAACTGCTAGCACTTGTTATATGCAGCCAACAGACCTGGCAAGATTTTGAACTTGGAGAACAGCTTTGGATGCCCAACTTTACTAGTCATATAACTCATTAGGGGCACCTGCATTATTTTTTAAATAAAGAACTTGCTTCTCCTTTTTGAAAACTTCTTTAGGGTTTTCTGTTCAGTTTGAAATATGAGTCATCTGAGGTAGATACTAATCTTTTTGTCTTGTGTCATACCTATGTCATAGTTTCAGATACCCTTAATAACCAATACAATAAGAATCTTTACTCCCTTGTTCTCCTCTTTCTTGGTCTTATGTAAAACTCATATTTTGTACCATATAATTGCAATTTGATTTGACCATTTACTTTATATTGATCATTATCTTCGTATTGTGTTCTGTCTTCATTTTTATTTTGCTTCAAAGCTGTCTTATGTTGAATGAAAATAATAAGACCAGTCAAGAATGGCAAGGTAGTTCATTGTCACTTATAGCAAATGGAGTTTTTCATTCAAGTGGGTTTGGTGGCCACTGGTTCAGCATTTCTGTTTCTGCAAACCATTTCTCGCTAACACCTGAATACCAGAGTGCCTGTAGGTATGGGTAAAAATAGTTGTCTGAGAGAGCAGATTGCTCTGAGCAGTTATGTGATGGTGACCTTCTGATAGCTTTGCCTGTGCCAGATCACTGCAAAATCAGACCAGCTGCAGCTTTAAATGAAGCTGAAGATGGGTGGTTGATGGGCTGGGGGCAGTACCTGTTGTTGGAGGTGAGCATAAGGCTTCTACTCCCTGTTCCCTGGATACCAAAATGATACACCAGAGCTGTAACACTCGGTTTCTGACCCAGTTCTGTCTTCATCTCTTTTCCCTCCAACATCTTGGGAATTATGGCTTTGTGTTGACCCAGACACTCATTTCTTTGATTCAGCTTTGCTTATACTGCATAGAAGCCCCAAGTTGGAGGAGAAAACTTTCCAAAGCTCTTCAGAAACTCAAGAGCATAAAAGTCACAGCTATTTTCAGTGTAATGAGACCCTAAATCCTTCAGTCTTTTGAAATCTCCTCTCTAATATGTAAGTTCAGTTAAACCACAGCAATACAGTTTTGTGGCTTTGGCAGTTTGCTTTTAAAGTTCACCCACCCCTGAAAATTTTCTTACAGGAGCAGTCCAAAACATGACTGTAGGTTGAACCATGGTGTCTGCAGTTTAGGGGATTTGTTCAGTGAATAAAACTAGTTGTACTATGGACTAATTCCATTCCTCTTGAAGGCAGTAATACAAGCAGTTGAATGGAATACTTTTGCCAATCCTGAGGCATAATATATATATAAGGCAGTAACAAAATGATGGTTTGCAAATAAAGCAGAGGTGTAAACCTTTCCTCTAATGACTGACCTCGGCAGTGAGGAGATGATCTTCTCAAGTCCTGTGTAGGAGAGCTAAAGCATGATATAAGTTGACCAGATGCTGGCAGCCACAAGTTGCTGCATTAGGGGAGAGGACTGATGGGGTATGCCAGAGGCTGGGTCCAAACTCACAGGCTGTGTCAGCAGAGCTCTGTGGGAGGAAGCACTTCCTTTGGGTACTGTTCTGACTTACTGTACCAGAAATCCCTTCTCATGCTGATATTATCCAGGGGTATTATCCTTTCTTCAGAGGTGACATAGCTTCAAAGTCTTCGTTCTTACTGATGGTCCGGGGCCTGTTTTCTGTCTCCTAGTCCACATGACATAGCACATGACAAAATTCTCTCTCTCTTTTTGGACTGAATATATTAGGCAATTTTGGCAGGGCTGCAGCTGTGCTGCTTCTGCATGTGCTGTATCTGCACTTATTTATGGATTGAGTTTTATTTTTGATGACTGCCAGTCTGGCACCTTGCAAAGAGCTGTATTTGAATAAATGGAAGAAGAAAGACTAATACCCAAGAACTCACCAATAAGAGATTTTGATCTGTATTTGTGGTGGTATGTCTGATGTTTTGTAATGGCATATTAGCTATGGGGTAGTAGCAAAATATGGGTGGCTTTTCAGTTATGCAAAGTATAACAATTTTGGTAGAAAAGGAAAGAAACCAAGGAACTGGAATTGGTTTTAAGGTCAGCTGTCTGAAGGCAACAAATCCAGCTTCCTGAAAATGTGTCAAAGAAGGGATAAATTTCATGTTTCTTCTAAATGGTAGGAAGACCTTATAAATTAATTTTGGTAGCTGGGTAAAGTTTAATTACACTATGAAAAGAGAAGGTGGCATCTTTCTCAGTACTGCTCCCCTGTGGGCAGCTTTCAGAAACGGATTCAGAACATCGTTAAATCATAAACTCTAGAGACTAAATTGGCTCTGTGACCATTTATAATCCAATCAAGAGGAAATAAATAAACAAACACACAAACAAATCCCAAGACCCATTTAAATTGTCAACACAGACAAAAAAAAAAGTGCATTAAAGTTTAACTCCCATAAAGTTTTCTTTAATTAAGAGGGAGCACTAAAGTAAATGCCAAAAAATTGGTTCTTTTAGGAATCTGTAGTTATTAGCACATTTAGGATTTGAGATATTTTTTTTTTTGTGGAGAACCTGATAGTCCCCAATATCTTTCCAATCAACTCTCTTTTATTGTTCTCCTGTTTTTTGCAGACCACAAACAAGAAAATGAAAAGCATTACAACATATCTTCATATGCAGCAGGATTCAAAGCTGCTTTGAAGAAATTGCACCTCATTATCTGGAAATACAGCTGCCCAGGCCAAAATCAGCCCAAGATAATAGAATGCAGCAACTTGTCTGGTTAGGAACACAGGCCACTCTTAAGTTTATTTCCCTAGTGCTCTTTTCTCCATTGGTTCCCCACTGAATACAGAATGAACTTAAAGATTTCTACCTTATGTTCAAAAGCCTATAGAGGATTTGCTTTTGTTTTTTTCTTGTTTTCCTTAGCTGTAATTATGTATTAGGTAGTTTGCAAGGTCATATGTGGACAGTCCCTACCCTGGCACCAATGAGGAAACAAAACAAGAGTACTAGATTGAGTGATAACTTTTGGGCAGGTTCACAAAACAAGCCAGGAATGGAGCCAAGTCTGTGACATTCACACTAGTTTGATAGCAGCCAAATCACACTGGCTGCCAAAGCTACCCAAGGAGGCACATCTTTCTCTACAAACACCATCTTTTATATGAATTTCTAGCATAATAGTGAAGTTTCTAATCTCAGCACGTGAAGCAGCATACTCTTCTATGTCAGTTGCAAAACTTGCTTTAGCAAGCAATTAGAATATCAGCCCAGGGAGATCTGTCAGACATGCTTGTTCCTTTGATTTAGCTTTCCAACAGCAACACATCTTTCCAAATCCCAAGCCTAACAAGGAGAAGAAAGAAGAAGACAAGATGCAGGGCAAATCATTATATCCTTAAAAATCATCCCACATCTGAACAACACAGAGTTCAAGGTAATATGCACAACTAGATCATTAAAAAAGAACATGTGGGACAAAATTATTTTAAATATTACCATTTTTTCCTGCAATATGCCATTTGGTCATCTTGAAACTGTTTTACATCCCATCTTCTCCAGTCTGAAATTTCAACCCAAAAAGAAGATTCCCGTTTGCATCTTGATTTTGTATTTATATTTGCTGTGTGCACCCACATCTGCGTCTGCATGCCCATGTAGACTCGTGGCCACTCGCAGGCTCCTTTTGCAAAGAGGTTCCCAGCTAAATGGGTACATAGGCAAACTTGTTTTGCAATCATGCTTCTAGAAGACCTAGGAGACTAACTTCTTAGTTGCTATAAATTTGGACAGCAAAGCTTTGCTGGACAGACAGTGAGTATCCTTCCCATGTGCCCTGGACAGTACACAGAACCCAAATCATGTAATGCAGCCTTCACCATTGACACAGCAGCTGAATCTATCTCACTGAATGTAGAAAAGCATAAATATTTGTCTTCTGTAAACTACATTAGGAAGGTAAAAGCTTACTCTAATTATGAATGAAGTGCAGCATTTGCATGACTAGGCACAGGTACTTTTGAAGAGAAGTAAATTTAAATGTGTCTTTCTTTGAAGCTTCAGCCTATCTTTTTTTTATTAAGCAGCTGTCTATGTTGCCTAGGTGTGTTGAACTAATACTTCAAAAGAACTGTGATTGTAATCCATATTGTTATTAATAAAAAACACATTTGACTGAGACAAAGCTTGGATCATATAAATATGTAACTGTATTATAACAGATCTGCCAAGAGGTTTGCAGGCCTGTAGACGGAAGATGAAGTAATTAATTAAGGAATTACATCCACAAGGTGAAAAGTCCCTGAAGATAAGTATGTTGAGAGCTATTTTAGGGAAAGGATCTAGGGTTTCTGAACCTGAATAATTTTATGCAAATCTTCAGTGACAATGCTTGTGTGTGTGTGCGCTGTATTTTCCCTCCTGCACAAGTGCTCTCAGTTCTGGAGTCTCAAACTTTTTGTGGCCCCATACACAACAATTCAATCATGACTCAAGGTGCCTAAAAGTTACAGGACAGGACCTTTCAGGTGATGAAGATCAGAGTGAATGTTTGCTAAGGGAAAGAACTGAAGGTAGGATAAGAGTGTAAGACATATAGTTCCTGCCTATTGCTGAGGAAGATAATTTGTTTCCTGAGCTCGGCTTGAAGACCACTTTAACTTAGTAGAGCAGTTTGCATAAAACAAATCTAACCCAAGCTCACCAGAGTACCAGAGTGTACCAGTCTGGCTTCCCAGACTTCTGAAATAACCAGATACCATATTTTAATGTCAATTTGACACAGATTGCTCCAGTTCTGTTATGCTTACCATTTTTCAGTTCTACCTGAATTGAAGTTCTACAGAACTGAAGAGTGAGAAAGAGAGATTCAAAACCATTTCTTAGTACACAGGTATCCTCTCTTTCTGGAAGTTATTTTGAAATATGTTCTTTGTACGTTTCACATGATTAAATGCTTGGCTTAAGATACCTGAAATGTCCTGTAATCTACACACACACACAGACAGATTGTAATCTCATGTAATACATATAAAAGTGGCAGCCCCTGGTGGTCTAGTGGTAAAGGCGCCGCGCTATCACCGACGAGACCCGGGTTCGATTCCCGGTCAGGGCCACTCCCGGGCAGGTGGGGCTCGTTAGCCCTTAAAGGCAACCCACCTACGTCCTAAGGACCTCGCTGCCACCGTCCAAGCTCGCTTGGCCCCGGCAGATGAACCTTAGGATTAAAGGGTGGGCTCAGTTCCGCGCACACTGTGTCTCACCTAAAAAATCCAATGCGCAGGCTGGAAGGTGTAAAGACCTTCCCCGGATCTTCGCTCGCGAAGACTGGCCATTATTATACATATAAAAGTGTTCTCATTATTATTTCTATCTATTTTAATGTCTTTCATTGTGTTGCTAGGAACGATCTGGATTTGTTGTGCAGTTGTGTGCTTAGTGTATTTATTTTGTAAATAGTTTTCTTTTGTTTTCTTATTTTGTTTTTTTTTTAGAAGAAAAGAGACTTGTTTTAATTTGATGACCTCCTTATAGTATTCAACATGCGTCTTTCCACTGTTTTTTCATAGTAGTTAATACATTTTAGCCACCATATTAGAATAATTCTGCATACTCCTCTATTTTAAATGACATTAACAATGATATATGGTTTGTTTTAAATAATGAGCAGGTTGAGAGGATCATTTTAAGAGGATCTTATACAATTTGTAAAGCAAGCAAGTAAACAAACAAATAAATAAAAGATAAACAGGAGCGATTTCCTGGTTTGCTTTCACTAATTTCTGGAAGGCTGAAATATTTTATACTTTTTATGTATTTCAGGGAAATTTTCTGCTTTTTTAGGAAATAGGTTTCTCCTGATCTTGAGGTGGAAGAAATAGGACAGGAGGGACAGTGTATCTACAAAAGAACAAACAGTAGTGACCAAGCACTGCAATATTAGAAAGCAGAAAAAAAGAATTTGCAGCACCACTTGTGTCAGATGTGTTTGGAGCATTGCTGCTCTTGATTTATATTTGGAAATTTGCAGCACAACCAGGTCTGACCCAGGAAGCACTGCTGGGTAATGTGTCATGAACCACCAAGGAAACACCTCTGTGGTGTGTCCTCAGTGATCCGGTATCTGTGACCAAACCCAAGCAAAATGCTTCTATTAACAGAAAATCACTATTGATTATGATCTATATTTTCACACATTTTTAATGAAAGTTCCTGCCATCACCCAGGCATACTTTTTTTACTCCAAATAGTGAAAACCCAGTCATGGGCTTATGGCCAGGAGTGGGCTGTGAATGTGACATCTCCCTGTATCCAAGCCTGCCAAGTTCCCTGCAGACCTTTGCTACAATTGTACCTAATTTCTTCACTCAGTACTGGCCTTTTCCCCCTAATGAAGGTGAAACAATCCACTCTATGCAGCTCAGATAGAAAAGGTGAATATTAAAATCAGTCAACAGCCACAGTCAGGAATTTTAAGAGGTGTTTTACAAACAAAATATATAGGTACAAAAATACCCAGGCAGGTATTTTGCAACAAGCCAAGTAGCCAGCACTGCAAAACAAGGGCATGAATTTCTGCAGTCATCCAAGCATGTTTTGTTACCACAGTGTCCTATCTAAACCTGTATCAGCTTTGTACACAAAAGTGAGCTGTGCTGCCTCCTAACACTAATTGTAAATGGAGCTATTACAGAGACAGGGAAGTCATTGTGATGGATCTTTGTCTAAGTCATCAGGCAGCCTGTAAAACATGCTGTGTTTATGGTGGTTAATATTATATGGCTCTCAGAGCTGTATATCATGCCTGTTGCTTTGGAGAGGCACCTGCTGACTGTTCATATGCCAGCTTGTAAAAAAGGTATGCAGACAACTTAGCTACAAAATCTTACTTTTATGTTTGGTGAAAAAAAAAAATTGAACTTTGATCTGTGACCCTAGAAGGAGTAGTTAAAGAGCCTGTCTTTTTCTGAATGTGTGCAAGAAAAAGAAAACCTTTACCCAATGCATAATTTGTTCAAGGACAGAAGTTTTTAGGCCCATATTCTTAAAAATGCTGTTTTTAGATATAAACCACCTTTTGGTGCTTTGAGCCCCCAGTCAAACCCTACTAACAGAAATATTCCTCCAAGTGTGCATATAATGAGAAGAGGCGATACAGAAAGGTGAAAATATGCAATCCCTGGCATATCACCATCAGTAGTTGTTCCCAGCCCCCTACACAATGTGCTTTCCTTTTGGATCTGAGGTAAATTAGTGTGCAGGCCACAGCCCAGCTGCTCTGTACTTCCGATCCTGTGCCTTTTGTTGTGTGGCACAAAGAAAGGGTTGTTCTACCTTTGATCTCTGCAAGTATGTTGCTGGTCTTTCCCCTGTTCTTGCCCACCTTGCCTTCTGGGGTCATGAAAGGATTCAGACCCAAGAAAGCCAACACTTTCTGTGCAGCAGAAGTCTTTTAAGAGAAGTGGTAATTGTCCTTGCTCCTGTATTTCATGCAGAGGTGCTTGAGGACACATATAAATATCTGCAAGGAGTGTTTGTGGGATGCATAAAGCTCTGTCCCTGGCTTTCACGCTCACTCATCCTTAACCCCTCCAGAATTAAGAGATATACATAATAAATGATTCATTATGAGCGATTATCTCTGGAGATTTTTTTAATTTTATCAAAGCACAGACTATGCCAATCATATGGAAAGTCTCAAATGGAATTACTTCTCATAATCAACCACTCTTAAGTTTGTATCTCATTTTTACTCTGTCATTTTAAAAGGAGATCTGATTCTCTGCACCTCTTTTCCAAATTGAAAGAAAGAAATAATGTATTTGTAAATCCATATTCAGGACTCAGAGCCATCAGCTGAACAGCCCCTGGAGTCTTAGGTTTTCCAATAAACTTTCATCAACAGAAAATCAATCATTTCAGGGAAAGACATATGTATCCCAGTGGCTGCATGCAAACAGAAGAGTGGTAACACTTGTTAAATTAGATGCCTTATCAAGTAAAAATGGTGCTAATCTACATAACCCATTGCAACAGTAACCTGTGACACAACAAAATGCACTGTTAACTTCAATAAATAATATTTTGGAATGTGCAATATATTACCAGATCACCTCTGAGAAAAAGCAAGTTAAAAAAAAAAAAAGTCAGATTTTTGAGGCTAAAAATGGAAAAGACACCCAATAATTATCAAGGTACATAGAAACTGAATTGAAGTTTTCCATTGTGAATTCCTAATATGTATGTAGGGACCCTCCTGTTGAAAACTTGATGAAAAGTAGACAAAAAGGATTTTCTAAAACAACATGTGGGAGTAAGTTGCAGCCTGAGTCTATGCAGCTTCCATTAAAGGTAATGGGGGTTTCAGTGTGTATTTCTTGCATTGAAAAATTTGCCCTTAATAGTCTCATTTAATCCCACCAAAAGAAATTTTGAACTTCAAATGGAAATGTGCTAAATATTGTGCTGTACAAGAACAAAAAATTAAGGCACAGAGTGGATTTTTTCCCTCCGCTCAATGTGTAAGGCTAATGCGAAGCACAGCCCCCCAGATGCTATTTTGCAAGCTGCAAGCTGCCTCCTTATTGATCCACGTGCCCATGATTTCTTGCCCTGGCATCAGGGAATACCACAGCACCGTGGCCCAGGAAGTTGTCGTGAACCTTTAGCTAAAGGCAAGCAGTGTGCTTGGCCCAGGTGGCTGCTGCTGGGTGTTGGACAGTCACAATGCAAGGTCAGTCCCTCTCTAGGAGACTGGTAGCTCTGGAAGGAGTGGGGAAAGGCCCCCAGTAGGAATTTGTAAAGGAAAAACATTATAAAGTGAGAAAGCACCCTGGGGCTTCAGTAGGATGATGAGCAGGTCTGGCAGACTTGCATACTGCCAGTGAGTCACCAGCTGGACACTTGTTCCCATTCAAGCCAACAACTTCTAAACCTTGCTTTTCTTTAAGAAAGAAGGGTAGAAAACAGATACATTAGAAGCTAAAGAAAGGGTTTCCCGTCTCTTCTGGTGATGAAACTGGAGTTTTCTTTTTGCAGTGTGCAGTTGCGTTGAACAGTGGCTCAAAAGACACATTCAAGGCTAGTGCTGCATTTTGACAGGCATGCAGCAGATCCAGAGATAGGTTCTATTGAGGAAGAAATTGTATGGAGGGGCAGCTCCCTGGAGTCCCTGCAGAATGGAAACATTTTTCTTCTGTAAAATTCAGATATCCTTATGACTTAATATATATTTCTGCTCAACCTATAGCCTTTTATCATGACTGAAAAGACTGCTGCTGGTTTGACAGGATTTTGAACCTCTCGTGAAGACTTTATACCTATATACCTGTATTTATTCTATGTATGTTCATAGTGCACTGTTTACAGCCAGGTCCCACTTACATCAAGATATTAATTCACAAGACCACACAATGAAGACATTTGTAATTTTTCTACCCTTAAGTCTTTCTGGCACCAGAACTGATAAAAATGGTACAAATATTTTTTCCTTTTTCTTTTTTTTTCTTTGTGCCCACTCTCCCTTTAAATAAGCGATATTTGAAACATTCCCATTCATGTTGTCAAAAAGCAAAATACAAAATCAAAATGAGCATGTGAAAGGTTACCAAATCTGAAAAAAACTAGTTCAAAACATGATTTCTTGGAAATTTATGAGCACATGTAAAACAAGGTGTCAAAATGACAATACATGTGGGCCATTAACTTTCAGTGTAGTAATGGTATTCTAGCTAGAATTATACCTCATTTTTCGGTAGTTCATTTTAGGCATGTCATTTTAAATAATTAAATCAAAAAGTTAAGAAACTGAGGTGGGTGTGATTTTGACTTATATTTAAAAAAAAATAGTAATTTCTTTTATACCGCATGAGTTCATCAGTGAGAAATCAGCTAGACACAGCTCAGTCTGTTCTCTGCACATTCAGTTCATACATGCAATGACAGCAGCATCAAACTCTGTCTTTTTAACAGATGTGGTCTGGAGCCAAGGTCCTGAGCAATGCAGGTGCAACTGGAATATCCAATAATGATTTGGCCCCGTGTCTGCGAATTGCCAGGACCTAATATTGGCAAGAGGAGAGGAAAAGTCCCACCTGCATTTTGTAGGTGACAAGTGAGGCTCAGTCTGTTGACTCACAGTAGCAAGTGTAGCATCACCATAAACTCTGCCACGTTCTTTGTTAAGAATCTTCATGCTCTGCTCGCAGGGGAGGGTGCAGTTCACAGGCTGTTGCCATTTTCCTTTGTACTAAATACCTTCAGCTCCATTCCAGCAAAGACAGAATGCAAGGGGGTGGGAGGTGGAAGATTGCAGTAAGGCTTTAGATCCCAAAGTCCTGCTTGTGTTCTGAAGTCCTGGGAATGACCAACTTCCATTTCCAGATATGGAGGACCACTTTCAGGGATCACAGCCTGGAAATTTTAGGAATAAGTGTTCAAGGGGACGTTTTACAATTCCTTTGAAAAGGCAGTGTATAAATAACCGCAAGTGGTGGACGGTGAGTGGAGCATGAAACATTAATGAAATGAAATTATATTAAAAAGACACTGTCTCGATAGCTGTTGTTCATTAAAGGTCAGACTGTGTGGGGAAGCCTCTAACTTATGGATCATGTAGAAGTGATTCACAAGAGTGAGGTATGACAGGTCCTTACAAGTCCTTCTTGAAGAGTGGTACTGTCATATAATAGAGAAGAGGAATCCCACGGACCTGTCACTTTTCTACTTTTTCCACTGGCAAGGTATGGAGAAAGACTAATTTCAAAGAAAATAATGCCTCTTGCTAACTTGCTGTGTTCTGGTTATTATTATTATTAATTTTGAAATTCTGGTGTCATCTCTGGTAGATGATTATATTTTGATGTGTGAATTGCCTATTTGGTTCTAGTTTTCCATGCAATAAGCTTGTTGAACATTTGCCAAATTTCATGCCAGAGTTACCTGAATGGTAGTGGCAGATTGAATAATCCCCACAAACCACATCACTATAAAGGTGTCTAAAGCATACCAGGATCTTCCGGGATGAAAAGCAATTGTAAACTGCAGTTAGGATTGTCATCCAGCACTTCTCTTAGAGCAACTGAATAAAGAAAAAAGAAAAGCTATATGATGGCTACTGACATGATTATGTGATGTGTTGATCTCTGGTAACTAGCACAGCTTCTTTTTCATATGCGAAGGTACAGAAATAGTATCTGACTCAAGATTTAGAAGATTTCATTCTCATCCTCTAGAGGTACTAGCTTGTGTTTCTTATTTACATTTACCATTAATAAGGACCCAGGAGCAGTGCAAGTGAGAAAGTAGTATCCCACAAGATATCCTGGAGTTTCAAAATATGCTTTTTTTCTCAATTACAATTAAAATCTCAGACTAGAAATGTTGATGTACGTTGAAACTGTAAACAAATTTATTTTAATGATGCTGAAGCAGAATATGATACAAATATTATGAAACCTTATAAATTAATGGTAATAACAAAATGAAATTAAATGCCTCCAACTTCTCAAAACACAAGGTTTCAATACAACTGAATCAAAGCAAAAGGTGAAACAAGATTCAGTTCTACACTTTTCTCTCAATTTTGGGATGAAAACTGGCAATGTCTTATTTTAATTCAATATTTTTGAATGTGAAATAGCTTTTGAACTGTGTATTAATTCTTGAGAACAGGTACTTCAGAGTAAGTCTTTGCTTGGTTCCTTCACTCTAGGTGACAGTGAATGACTCTGCCTGCAAAGCATTACTGATGGGAGGTCTTCATTGCTGTAGAGGAAACACCTCTCCACCAAATTCCTGCAGGCTATGTGCCAGTATCAGAAACTCCGCTTGGCTGAGATGCAGGTCTAGAGGGATGTAGCAACCAAGCTCTTTTCTCATCCTTCATACAAAGTCACTGCTATACCAAGTCAGAGTATGAAGTTGCAATGTGGTGGTGTACACAACTGTACACTAAGGAAGAAAAAGGAAATGTTTGTGTGGTCACATGTTTTGGAAACACAAGTACCACACTGAGTGCTATTAGTAAAATGAGAGTACGGAATAACAAGTAAGAGTACAGATACACTTCCTTGCCAGTAAATCTAGCCTTAAGCTAGGCACTCCAAACTGCCTCCTTGAGTAGACATTTTTATGAGCAATGAGAGAGGTAGCTTACTTAGAAATGCACTTTCTAAGCTGTTTGGCTCTCAAAGCTATTTTGAAAGCTTAATGTCTTTGAAGACGGGTTGAAGTGCTTCGTTCATATTCGTGGCATTAATAAACTCTCACAGAGAGTGATTGTGGAATGGAATGTGTACAAACCCACACTAACTTCCTAACTTGTGCAACCTACTCTTAAGACCTAATTCCCTCAGTTCAGGGTTGACACAGGACCATTGGCAGTATAATCTTGTGGCTGCATGTACCCTAATGCTTAACCCTAATTGACCATCCCTCTGTCAATCTCAAGACAGACTAGCATCCAGCAGCTGCCACCAGCAGCTGTGGACATTCAACATCTCTGAAAATTAGCTGCAAGGTATCTTAAGTCTGATATTCCAAAAGTGGTGAATCATAAATTAGAAGCTGCAGTTGCAAACATAACTATAGTACTATAGTTCTTGAATTTTTCATAAGAACTTCTACTAGAATTAAAGCCTTATAGAGGATAAAAATAGGCAAGAAAAATCAAAAGACTTACTGTACCCACTTGAAAAGGGGAATTCATATGAATGATACTCACTCTAATTGTTTCAAGTAACATCTTAAAAGCAATGTTGATAATTTTGAAATAATAAGAAGATTAGTAAATTATTGGTTAAGTGAAGCCACAGTGCAAGGTCAACAGCTAGTGTGGCACCACACTAAACGGTAAAATGAACAAATTTCTTGGTTAAAACAACTAATAGTTGGTTGATAAACCTACTGGAGGTTTTGCAAGTAACATCTACTGATGTTACTGAACATCAGTAGAAGGTAAATTGGGATGGAAATAGCTGAAGAAAAAAACCCAATGCAAACAACTGAGAACTGAAATGCCTCATTTACTGTATTTCACCTTATCATTTCTTACCCAAGATCCTACAGGCTTATCACACATTTTGAAGCCAAGATATGTGATTCTACTCAGTAACACAGTTTAAACAAATAGTGAGACATAATCCCATTTCCAAATTTATATGGGTACTTGTTTTGATGTCAGATATCACTAAGGGTATTGCTGTAGTCATATTGCATATCCCAAACTATGCCATGCAAATTGTAAAACAAAGGCTCCAGATCTAGGAAACCCTCTTTCCTCTAATTGAGCTTTATAAATAAGAAGTACTTAAGCTGACAGAGTCAGTGCTGTAACACCCAAATGAGTTCATGCCACAGAGATGTCTGAAAGATCCCTGACTTTTCTCCTAAAAATTTCGTGGATGCAACCACATTAGTATTTTGCTTTGGACTGATTTTGGAATAAATGTCCTCATTGTCCACACCTAGCAAACTTTCACATAATGAACAAGGTTGAGAGTATTCAAAGTGGATTTCTCTGGATGAAACTAAACAAGGAGACATGCTCCAGTAATGCTTCAAATGCAATGGGCTCAGTGCATAGGGCCAGCCTAGAAGTAGTTTGAAGTAAAAGCTCTCTGAAGTGCAACTAGTGCAGATACCAGTTCCTAAGCACCATCTGTTCAGGTCTACAAATCTTCTCTTATTGGCCTGCGTTACTTGGTAACGTAGACACAGCTTGTCTGATTATCTGCATTGCTGCCTGGAGACTGCCTGTAAGCCAGGCTACCTATAATTCCTGTGGTGCCTGGCTAAATGCAACATCAAGGTTCTCCTAAGACCTTTTTACTTCTATGGGGCTTGTAGAGGATAAAATGAGCTTTGCAATAGCCTTCCCGTGAGCAAGGCAAGCTGGGGTTCAAAAGGCAGTCAACTTAAGACTGAGGGTCTCTGATCTGGCTCCAGGTGGTCTTGCACTGAGTATTTAGGACCCATATGTCCACTGAAGCTAAAGCAAAAGAGTGACCACAGGATGGCTGATACAAATCACAAAAGCGGTAATAAACCATAATATGACTGTTCATCATATGTGTCTTTCATAGGATGCACAACAACATGGAATTCAGGGTGGAAGGACTTTTTGGAATTAGCCATTTGAGTTGGAAGGGACCTTCCTAAAGGTCTTTCCCTTGTCTTCTTCTCTGAAAAAGTGTTTTCCGTTGACTCACAGGGTTTTGTTGTCCCAAAAACACTGGAGCACTCTATATTCTTTTAATAAAAACTTTAATGTATTTAGCAAACCTCACCAGTGCTAATGAATATCCCTACGGTGTTCTAAAAAAAATCCATATGATGTTCCTGTGTCAGAATCAGCATGTGAAATCCACAGCAAGGATCCACCCATTAAGAATGCAACAAGGCCTCTGTAAACAAACAAATAATATAATTGGCTGTATCACCCTACAGAGGGGAATACTGGTGATTCCTCTTCTCTGGGTTTTGTCTGAAGGCAGAGGAAGGTACTTCTCATGCCTGACACAAAGAAGAAGGAACTCCACACTTGACGCTGTTGTGTTGTGAGTGTGCAAAGTCTCTATAGGTACCTGGCCAGTGGAGACAATGATTGTGGTGATTGTGTGCAGACTCAGTTCACCTGCTGAACTGCCTCTGATAGGCTCTATTCCCTTTGTGATTTCTGCTAGCAAAGAAATCTCTGTAGAGGTTTTTCTTATATGCTCTTATTGCATCTTTTCCCATCTTTCCCCTGCTGCCTATGAGCCATTGCTGACCAGTGCAGAAGTTGTGTGGGCTTGATAAGAATAGTGCCTTCTAAGAATTGACTGTTGGACTATTTCTGTCCCTATAGCCCATACATCATCAGTGCACATTTAAAACATGATGGTGGTCTCTTCCTGGTGCCTGTGAATTTTGACGAAGGTGAATTACTGATCTATTTTGGTTATTTTTGTTGTTGTTGTTATTTTTATTTTTATTCCCTGGGTTTTTCTTTTGTAAGATGTTGCATTAACAGACTGCACCTCCTCCTAGCAGCCCATGAATGCTGATATTTTCATGTTTATTCTCATATCCCACTTGACTGTCAAAAATGTAGTATTTAGCGGTACACTTCATTTAGTGCAATGTATTAAAGTAGAACTCTCTCAGAATAAATACATTTTGCGTCTAATGCACAATATAAAATTTAGAAAGGAATCAGATACTGTAAAGAAATGAAAGAAAGGAAAAAAAAAGAAAGAAACCAATAACCATGGACACCCAGAAGCCAGATTGATGCAAATTACTGTAAGCTTCATTGGAAAAAAAGGGAAAGAAAATCAGTTTGCATAAATAATACCCCTTCTTCTCAGATGTTGACATTGTTTAGATGAGTGTTTATGTAACTGGATGCTGGTGTCTTTCACTGCTTTGGAAAGGGAAGTTTGTACACACATTGAAGAAAAACAGAACATAAAAAAAAAACCCACAGCCTCAAAGGAATATCAGGGCCTCTGCTATTCTCTCTTAGTCCAAGGAAACTGCAAGCAAATATATGAGAACAAGTGCCCAATTTTTGCAAGCTTTCTTTCTCCATTTCTCACAGAATTATAGAACAGCGAGTTAGGAAAGATCTAAGAAAGTCAGACTGTGAAATTTGCGGGTAAAAATATTTGGTGGAATCTTCAACAGGGAACTAAAAATAAGGGAATAGATTGAAAGCAAAACTACGCATGAATGATTTGGAAAGAATTAAATATTCCTAACACTTATAAGTGTTCCATGTACTTTGCACTGGTATCCCAGGACAGGATGTACTGGAGCCCTGACCACTGCAAATCAGTATTACACCTGTGCTTGTCTCTTTCTTTGCAGAGGAAGGTAGACCAGTAAAGCAAGGAGCACTGATGTGGATGATTAGTGGACAACCTATTTCATTGAGTTTAACTAACTGATTTAGTTCTTTTAATGACAGTACAGTGCAATATTTACTGTTACATGGCATGTTGAAATTCCTTTCCCTTTTTGCCATAATACATAAAATTAAATATTTTTTGTTTTTTCACTTTTTGACAACATAGAGAAAATGACATGATACTGACATTATCCTCCTGCAATCAGTTTATTTTACACTGAGAGGATAAGTAGTGTGCATGAACAAGCTGTAAATCCTCTTTAGGATAATAAAATCTTTTGCAAATTTCTTATACAGAACTTCTACCCATAACACTTTTCCTCAGAAGAACACTGATGGCAAAAGCATCTCACTAAATGTATACGTTTGCTATTGTTTTATTTTGGAATTCGTAATAAGTGGGACTCTCAAAAGCAATCTGATGATCTCATTCAAATCTTATTGGCATTACATTGGAAAAAATCCATCTCAGAAACACTTAAGCTGTATTTCCACATGACAGTAAATCTAATTTTAAAGAGCACTGTAGAGAAGCAAAACACCACGGCTACATGACATAAAACACTGAACCTGTCCCCTTGTCAGTCCTAGCTGTTAAAAAATACTAAAGGAGAACCTTTGTTGTAGCAGGCTTTTCTGATGAGAGGCATAATTTGTCGGTTCATAGCTAGGATAAGCTGAAATGCAGCTCAAGATGTAAGCCCAGTGTTGCTGGGGCTTCTGTTGGTGGTTCTGTATAGTGGTAGAAACATGTCTGAGTCCTTGCATTTAGTCCTAGGAGAATATGGGCTCGTTGCTGGATGGGCATGTGCTGTAGGGGTCTGTAAGAACGATGGCAGAGCCACACCTATTTGCAACGGGAACAAAGACATCTTTGTATTCAAAGCAGTGTATCAGGTTCACCTATCATTTCACCTATCAAAAAGTGGGAGGGTCTTGTTTAGGTTTATGGCAGTGTGACGCGGGGGAAGGAGTGTCTTTTTTTGTGAATTAATTTTGGGTCAAAACCGAACCCTGACTCAAGTGCCGTATTGCTGTAGATGTTGAGTACATCTTTAAAATTTAATCTACTTTACCAACTACAAAAGACCATTTAATGCAGTAGAAGCATGTCAACTGTCAAAAAGTAATCTGAGTAGTCAGTGGGCTAGAGTATGATCTGCTCTGTTTGTCAAATTTGTGAAGTTAGGGGCACTTCCTTGCTTTCCCTCTGCCTAGATCCATTGTAATAAATTTGGGTTGCACGTCAATTACTGCAATTTATGACTACCCATCTCTCCATTCTGAATATGTATGTGATTTTAATTTAGGGCTCCCTTACAGTACAATATTTATTATCAGTTCTCTATTTTAGCCAGCATTGAGATAACTGCTATTTTACACTCCTCTAATGTCTTCTCATTTCAAGGTCATCAGTTTTGCAACATCGCTGAAAATGAAGTAGGACGTATGGTTCAGTTTAATCAAATTTCATGCTCTGTTGCCTCCTTCTTATGGCCTCTGTGCTAATTGATCAAGTTTTCAATTAAAGTCCTCCATCTTTGTTTTAATTCTTTGTTAAGGTTTTTATTCCATTACATGGTTTCATGAGAATCTAACTTGTTACAAGTGCAAACTGTCTCTGCCTTTCCAACTGTCTAGTTAGAGTGATTTAGCTATATAGTTCATGTCATTTCCCCTTTCTTATTATTAAACCCCTCAGTGGACTAGTTCCATCTGTTGGATTTAGACTTAAAATCCAAAAATTTCATTCATATGTCAAGGAGAGATTAGTTTACTTCATAAATTGTCATGGCTAAAAATCTTTCTGTATCTCAGCAGCTTCCAAATATCTTGTTCAGCCACAATTAAGCAAATTGCTGTTTCTAGAGAAATATTGAAATGACTCTCTCTGATAAATGGAGCCATGTCAGGCATGTGCAGAAAATACTGCCTTATAGAGAAGTTTTCCTAGCAAGCAGTGATTCTGTTTTCATTCTTTTATTGTGTTGGTATGGATCAAGAAAATATTAATAAAGTAAATGTACATTGCTACATGGGGTTGATTACTCATTCTCTAGTTCATAAATCTATGTTTCAGCTCCTGAGTAATACTATATCAAATGTTTTTTGAAATCCACTAACATGTTCATTTTTTAAAAATCAAATAATCTTTTGAATCAAATGTTTTTTAAAAGGCCAAAGAAAATGTGCTTACAGGATCCATATAAATGCAATTTTTTTCAGTGAGGCTTTGTTCAATTAGGGACAGTTCATTTTAAAGTGTGGACTTTTTACTTAAGTTCTGATACTTTCAATTCTGATGAAAATACAGACCAGATCATTCTCTAAAAAAATTTGTGATAGCTGTCAGCAGTCATAAAAGCTTTATGGTTTAGACTCTTTGCAGTACGAAAAAATCTCACTTTTATGATAATCTTCAAATAAAGCGTGAAAGCCTATAAAACATTTTACTTGCCTCTGTTTAGGATGCAAAATCAGGTTTGCTTTCCAACCTCAGCCGTCTGAATGTTAAAACAGAGTCGATGTGTTGATAAGACTGACTGTAGCAGACCAATTCCACAGTCAGTGTCAGTACATTTTTTGTATTAAGTTTTAGTACAGAGTCTTGTAGTTCTTAAACTCTTTCTCTCACATAGCACTGAACAGCATGTGTTGTGTTTTAACTCCAGGCAGTAATTGATGCCACGCAGCCGCTCGCTCACTCCTCCACCAGCGGGACTGGGCAGCGAATTGGAAGAGTAAAAGTGTGCGAACTCATGGGTTGAGATAAAGACACTTTAATAGGGAAAGCAAAAGCCATGTGCACCAGCGAAGCAAACCAAGGAATTCATTCACCACTTCCCATGGGCAGACAGGGGTGCAACCATGCACAGAAAAGCCAGGCTCCCTCATGTGGAACGGTGAAGACAAATGCTATCGCTCTGAACATCCCCCTATATTGTCTTCTCCCAGCTTTATACACTGACCGTGACGCCATATGGTGTGGAATGTCCCTTGGATCAGATGGGTACAGCTGTACTCTGTGTACCTCTTTTGCACCCCCAGGCCCCTCAC
Source organism: Myiozetetes cayanensis (assembly GCF_022539395.1). NCBI lineage: Eukaryota > Metazoa > Chordata > Aves > Passeriformes > Tyrannidae > Myiozetetes > Myiozetetes cayanensis. The sequence goes on from NW_026087742.1 coordinate 18,258,914, forward strand.
TGGTGAGGCAGTACAAGCAGGAGGAGAGGCCTTCACTCTGTGCTAGCCGCAATTACAGGAACATCTCTGCGTTATCAACGCTGTTTTCAGCACAAATCCAAAACACGGCCCCATACCAGTTCCTGTGAAGAAAACTGACCCAGTCAAGACCAGCACAGCATGCTGCAACGCCCTGTGCTTTGAAAATCTTCTTGCCTTTCATGCTGACTATTCAGGCAGTCACCAGGAGGAATCCTGATGTGTTGGAGATACTTAAGTCTTGGGAATCAGGGTAGCATGAGGTGAGATGCTACTTCTATTGCAGGGGTGTCAAAATTCCTGCTGATTTCAATATGGTCAATATTCATCCTTCCACCCAAGATGAAATTGTTCATAGATATTGGCACTGTCTGTGGAGTCAAATTCTGTTCAGGATCCATTTGCTTTCTTTGGGTAAGCCTACTGACCAAAAAATGTTTGTAGAGGCAGGCCATCTTCAGACCTCTGAGGCATTTTTGAGGGTTAATAAGATTCATCTAGCCTGGTTTTCAGCAGTAGTCAAGTACTGAATGCGTAATAATGCATAATAATACAGCAAGCGTTCAGTGATGCTTCCCTGGCATATTTTCCCTGCTTCCAGCAGTCTATAGTTTAACGAATTCCTTGATTATAAACATTATTTCTGGTTTTAACAGTCTTAGTAGACTTGCTTCCATGAATTGGCCCTGTTGTTTTTTGAACTGCTAAGAATTAACATAATTTAGAATAATCTTAGACAAGGAATTTCTCAGTTTAATTGTGTTGGTTGAAAAAGTGTCTTCTTTTTTTTGTTTTCAGCCTGTCAAAATAATGTCATTTGTTGTCCCTATTTCTTGCATTGTGAAAAATCAAATAATTTCATAATGATCTTCTCAGTGTTATCGACATTTCTATTATTTTGTGTCACATCTGCCTTTGGTTGTCTCTTTTATCTTCAAAAGAGTCTTAATCTAGTTATTTCTATTTTGGATGCTATTCTTTTCTGTGTGATACCTTTATCTGTGTGTTTTCTCACCTCAGTACAGCCTTTCTGACCAGAAATTCAGAACTGCATGCAGTGTTGAGCTATGGGCACACCATGGGTTTATACAAAATAATAATTACATTTTCAGACTGGTTCTCTATTTCCTCCCTGATACTTTCAAGCATCCTGGTGGTTATTTTGGGCCAAATGATGTTTTGTGGAACCGGCTACTGTAACTGGGAGTTTTCATTCCAGACACGCAGCAGCTCATTCAGAGCCCCTTCTTGAACACATCAGGTTAAATTGTGTCTCCTAGGTGCATCACTGCACATTTACCGACACTGCATTTCAGCTTTCATGTTATTCTCCACTATTTTGTCGTCTTTCTGCATGTCTTTATACAGCATCCTTTCCACTCTTTTAAATAACTTAGCATTAACAAATTTGTTGTCTCGCTCTTCTCTCCTTTTTTTTTTTTTAACATTTTTGAATATGTTTATTAAAAGCCCTTTAAGAGAAAGCTTGTTGAAAGCTTTTTGAACGTCCTTTTGCTGTGTGGTGAAAAGCCTTTGAAAAGGCTTGTACTCTCCATACACAACTCCTACAAGTGGAAGGAACTGCCTTAAACGGGCAAATGCTTCTGCCTGAATGTCTCTGCCCTTCACTTCTTCTCATCACAACAACATAGGTCAATAATACCCCTCTTTTACAAGCTGTTTAAGTGGTTTGGAAAGGAAAGATCATACAAGTGGTAGCCGTTAGTATTTCTTAATTTAGCTATTCCAGTAACGACTTACGTGGTGAATGCCTGAAGTAAGCCATAGGAAGAGCGTAAGCTGCTCCTTAATTGTATCTGGCAGTCATAATAATTACTAATTGTAAAGCAAACGTTGTCTACATTTGAAGTGTGCAACTACCACAGTGAAAGAAGATTAGAATATCTCTTTGCTTTTAAAAATCCCTCAAAGCCATTATGTTCTTTAATAAGTATATTCTGGAGTGTATTTTCTTATGTAAGTGGGAAATTCAAGAACTACAGAGACAAATACACTGCATTACACATTTAAATCAAGATTAAAATAAATTCAAAGACAATTCAAATTATTACTAAAGTTAAAAAAGCAAATTCATGTATCCTCCTCATGGTTATTCAACACTGCTTAACTTGCAAGAGGAAGAGTAAAAAAATCCACTCCCCATCCTAACAAATAAAGATGGCAACAATAAACCTCTTTTATTGAATGTTTGATTATTTTAAGAAAACCTGATTGTTTTTTAAGATGTGTGCTCTGTTCTTTCTTGACATGGTGAGCCCCAACATATAATAAATTTTAAACCAATTTTGTCCGTGAATGCACACTATTGATTTAAACAGCATTTACTTGCATCAGATTGTTTTAAGGGGACAGTAGCTCAACAAGTAGGAAACTTTCTGAGCCTCCATCTGCTGAATGCAAGACCAAACTGAGCTTGTCTGGCTTTTCTCATTCCAGCCTGAGCAAAAGGGAGTGTTCAGCTATTTCAGCAACCCTTATTTACCAGACAGAGAGCCAGTGTGGTTTTTTTCAGTCCTGCTTTATTTCTTTACCCAGAGTCACATGTGAGCTGGAAGGTGCTCACAACTCCTGCTATTCTGAGCCATCCACCCTAGAAATCATAAACAAAGCTCTCCTAAAATCTTCTTTGCCAACCATAGCATCAGTGTAAGTTCTGCTGCAGACAAAGCTTAGAAAAATGCCTATTTCTTTCTTATTTTCACCCATAACTCTGCTATCGCTCTGCAACCTGTGTATTCTAGATCTTGTAGGCACTATGGTCTGAAGTCTCAAGGAGAATACAGGAAATGTAAATGATGCTGTATCACTACTACATCCACAAGATAGGTGGGAAATTCCATTGGCAAGGAGAAGAAGAATGTGTGAAATTTCCAACTGCATATCTCCTTTCCAGAGATTATAGTCAATGTCAGTAAATTTTGGTCAACTCAAGAAAAGTATTTGTTCAGTCCTATCTTGATAGGATGGCTCCTTTTAGACTGATTGAATTGTTGTTTCCAATAGACACCTAGTTTGTGGTGTGCCAGGCCATGTCTTCCATACCATGCATGGCATGTGTCTGCACAAGAGAGGCTGGAAGGTGGAAGGAGGCACAGGACTTCTTAACCTGCTGCTTTCTAGATGGAGAGGCTCCTCAGAGAGGACATCTTATTCAGTTCAGTCTGGGGACATACACCAAGGCCTTTTTGTCTGCTGTAATGCTCCTCAGCATTCACAGATAGATTTACTTTTTTCTAGAAAAATTTAATGTATTTATTCCTTCAGTTTTTCGCTGTGCATGCTTCTCTTACCACCTGAGTTTCCTACCTTCTTAGCAGGCAATCAGCAGTACGACAAGAGGGCACGGGCTTAAGCTCTGTCAGGGAAGGTTTAGGTTGGATATTAGAAAGAAGTTCTTTACAGAGAGAGTGATCAGGCATTAGAATGGCCTGCCCAGAGAGGTGGTGGATTCACCGTCCCTGGAGGTTTTTAAGACGAGGCTGGGTGTGGCACTGAGTGCCATGATCTGGTAATCACAGTGGGGTTGGATCAAGGGTTGACTTGATGATCTCGGAGGTCTCTTCTAACCCAGTTAATTCTATGATTCTATGATTCTAAGAAAATAGTGACAGATAGATAATGATTAGCCTTTCAATGCCCTTGTGATCTTTAAGGGTTTGATTGACCATGGGCAGAGTGCAAGTTTTAGATGATACAGAATGCAGAGGTCTCCAAGATCTACCCCAATTGTAACAGTAAGTACCATTCACACCAGTGACTTTGTATGTGGGCAAGAACTCACATTGGATTTAAGGTTAATGCTCTCATTTTAACCTAATAAACACATTTTGTACAGGCTACCATACGTTATCTACTTATAGTGACTCTTTTAAGCCAATTTGTCACTGGTAAACTAGCAGAAGAAACCATGATTCTTCTTAAAAGCTGATGGATACACTTGTAATCTCTACTTCAGAAGCTGCTGTGGGAAACAGCCTCATATCTATTTCTTCTGCAATCCATCTGGCTTGTGCTAGGCTGATGGTTGCTGTCTTAAAAGCCTAAAATTGCTGTTCTTAAATTTAGGTTTTATTGAATTTAATCATTCTATTTTTAAAGCTGCACTTCAGTTAATGATCCAAACAGATCAATATTTATAACCAGAGTTGTGCAAATGAAATACATTAAAAGTAAAATATATATACTTGTATTTTTCACGTAATACTTAATTAATCTGATGTGATTTGTAGACTTTTTAATTGAAGTTATCAGCTAAGAAAAATAAAATATTTACCTCTCTCTGCAAAATAAGAGAAATTCTGGTTATTTCCAAAGAATACGTACCAGATTCTGATTTAGTACTGTTTTTACATAAGTAAATTAAGCTCAATTTCTTCAAGCAATGCCTTCACTTTAAAGAGGTGAAAGAGCAATATCATGCCTGTAAGAAACAGTCTCAGTGAAGCTGGTCCTTCTGGCAAGGGTTGGCAAAGAGTCAGATGAAGATACAGTAACTTTGCTTTCAAAAGCAAGGCCTTGTGCCATGCATGCAAAAATAAGCCTAACCACTCAAAAGAGTGAGTTAACTGAAACCCAAATCCTGGTGGTTGTGAATATTTTGGTTCTGGAGTTAGCTAGCACACCCTTGGCTCTGCATCCTTTGTGTGGTGCTCTTCTGAGATGTGTGAAAAATACTCTGGAGCAAAATTGGCCTCCATATATATGTTTTGTCACCCTCTCCCTTAATATATGTCAAGGTCTTCTATATGCATGGCAAAAGTGTATTAGACTGCACAGTCTAAAATACGTGCACGTGTACGTGGAGAATGTTCTTACGCTTTTGGTTAGACAGACAAGATTGTATTTCTGTCACCTTTCTTCTTTCTTTATTTTGACTCCTGGAAGAAACTTATCTACACCATGAGATGCTTTATTTAGGACCGTGATGACTGGATCCCAGATGTTCCCCTATTATTCCCACACTGTCAGAGTTCTCTCTGTACTGTGGGAAGGAGAAAGAGAATCCAGGAAAACATGGTTTCAGATCATATATGATGGCTTTATACAGTCAGAAAATCTACTGAGTATGAAGTGTGCCAGGAATGAGGATTTGGTCCCACAAATAGGATAGGAACAAAAAAACCCTCTATTCTATGTAACCAGAATTACCTAAGATCATAGCTCATTTGCTTTTGTGCTCAGGAAAGCAATAAAAATTCTTGTTTTTTTTTTCCTTCACCTGAGTTCTTAGATCAAGAATCTGGCACTAGTAGCTGCCATGTTGTACCTGTCTTTATATACTAGTTGGTCAAAACTGGTATTTTTCTAAGTCACAAGTATAGGTGTCTCTATGGAGGATTTTCTTCCTAACTGGTACACATATATTTTGGTCCATGTTAAACTGGTTATACACACACATACACACACACACACAATTGTCAACAGTAGCTGTCAGCAAGAGAATCCCTCCCTTCCCACCTGTCCACAAAATCAGTATTAAAAATGGTTGAACTGCTAATGAAGACGAAACAAACTTGTGAGACCGCCTTTGAGAATACATTTGTCAAGTAGAATTTTAGACAAGCCGTTTCATGAAGGACCTAATGAGTATGCAGGGACTTGCTGCTGTAACATAAATTAAAAAGTACCCACGTTTGTCTCATGTCTGCAGACCTGTCAATTCACTCTATGCAAAAACACCCATCCCTTGCTTTCCTGTAACAAGAAAGCACTGTTATTAACTAATCAAGTTTTAGATTTCCCATGCACAAAACATGCATTCTCAAATTCACTCTCATTCAACTCAAATTCATTTCTGAAAAAACCATGTCTGGGATGCTGGTAGATGGCTAGACACTATAGGGCTTTTTGCAGTTTTGAATGGTGCAGATGGTGTTGTCAATTCAGTTTAGGCAATTTTAAAATACCTGAGAATCCCTGGGGGAAGTTGTTTTGCGGTTCAGGAGGCTTAACAGGGGTGACAATCCTGTCCAGGTTGCCAAATTCCTTCCTTTTGCCTACTCATGAGGAAAGTGATGCCCATGTGTGAAGAGCAGCACTTGATTTAAACTAAAAGAAGGTAGATTTAGATTAGATGTTAGGAAGAAATTCTTGACTGTGAGGGTAGTGAGGCACTGGAACAGGTTGAACAGAGAAGTTGTGAATGCCCCATCCCTGGAAGTGTTCAAGGCCAGGTTGGCTGGCATTTTGAGCAAGCTGGTCTAGTGAAATGTGTCCCTGCTCATTGCAGGGGGGTTGGAACTAGATGATCTTTTATGTCCCTTCCAACCTGAACCATTCTATGATTTCTTCCCCTCAATAGCTAGATAAAAATAGTTACACACCAAACTCTGCAAAGAACTTCTCCCTGTGTCAAGCTTTGCCTCTGGGACCATCAGTCCAATGTATCCTGCTCTGTGATTCTCCTCAATTTCCCAGTCTGAACACAGAAGCCAAAAAGTCTGTTCTTGGAAACTTGCAGTTTTCAAGATTTCATTTCCATCCCTCACATTCACTTCAGGAAAGTCTGACACTATACCTTCCCTGTCTCTGCTTTTAATTCCTTCTTGCCATTGTATTTAAATCCAGAGAGGAACCTGTGACACTTGTGGATTTCGGTGTGATTGATTTAGATGGCAAATGGGACAGGGAGGGTTGGCATCTCTGTGGCCGGTCCTTCACAATCATTACTACTTGTTTCTGGAAATGAAGAACAAGTGAAAGGAACCATGAGGCATGCAAAGGCTGAAGTCTCCCTCTTCAGCACAGATTTATGTGGGAAGTTTGCAAAGACATACAGTGAACCGCCCTGTTCCCAGCTGTCTGTCCTCAGGGATTCTTTAGCTACCCAGTGACATGGGAATCTGACCCTGGTTTAAAATTTAGCTTCAGGAATTAAGCTTTTGTGGTTTTGCTTAAGTTTCCACCTTTTCTGGTAACCTGGAGCTGTGTTATCCTTCCCAGCCTACATTCTGACAGCATATAAAAGGTGTGAATTGTCTCTGTTATTTCTGTGGGATGTGTAATGCCCTACCCCTAAAACTCAGCTTACTATTTTGCTTCTGCTCATTTCAGCTATTAGAGTCAGCTGATAGGATTTTTTTACTGTGTGTTCCCGATATATGTTACATAGCCCTCATTAGAGTCTCTGCATAATTGTTTGATACACTAACAGGTAGTGGAAGAGTGGAAGGGAAAGAACACATTAGGAATTTCAGCCTATTTAACAATCTGGTTTTATCTTTGCCTGACAAAGGAGGTAGAAGGAGAAGCTATATCACAACTGTTTCCTGAAGATCAACCCACCTACCTTGTTCTGGTTTGATTAGTCTGATCCAACATTTCAGTTTCTGGCTTCAGAAATTGATTTACCTATTTTTCATGGCTGATTCTGCAGCACAGTGGTGTCAGAAAATAGACTGTGCTGAAATCTTGAAGTTTACTCCATTTCATAGTAAAATAAAGATAGAGAAGGCAATTAATCAGAGACTCTTTCTAAGAACATTTCTAGAAGATGCCGCAGATGTCACTGTCGCACAGGGTCTTCTTGCAGAATTTAAGTCCAAGGACTCAGACACTGCCTACATTTCCCACACTGTAAAGAACTGCAGGTTTGTGTTGCCATATTAAACACTGGTCTTGACTTGGACTCCCTCAGGTGTGGTAATAAATAATACAGAGATACAATCAAATAATGAAATAATGATTGCTGCTGCCCAGGGGTGTTGTGCATGTGTGTACTCTTGTTACTACAACCAAAATAAATCATAGCAAACTGTGATTCTCTAATCTAGTTATACTTGGTGTTAACGCTGCCAAAAGCCTAGGTGTTAACACTGGTAAAACCCAAGAATCAATTATGTTTTAGGTGACTTAGGTTCCAATGTCACCACATGAGTTGCATTAGAGTTTCCTGAGACGTGAAGAACTGTACTTACTGTTTATTTTGAATAGTCTTATCTTTTATGCAAAGAACTCTCAGATGTCCAAGCTGAGAAAAAGGGTTGGAGTATACTATGTACACCTTCCAGTGTAGATACACCTACCTGACCTTCCAGTCAGCTAACAGAGCTAAAAAACTTAAGTCTTCAGAGCTCACCTAATTCAGGTCCAGCTGACTGGTAGCATAAGCAGATAAAGTGATTTCACTCCAGAATGTCTTAGAAGATTTCATTTCCTCACCAATGTAAGGATTTCTGAGGACATGCAGAACTCGTATTCTTTTTACGTCACCTCTCATCATAATTGCTTTCCAGGAGAATGAGATTTTGTATTTTATTGTATTACTTATATCACGATTTGGGTGATTGAGAATGCAGAGCATGCCTTTGCTTTTGTCTGTTCTTGCTCAGAAATTCCCTTTGTAATCAGTCACTTACTCTCATTGACTACAATGGGAGGAAAACAGTCCTTGACACACAAAGGACTAATGGGAAAGGTCAGGTGAATGAATAGCTCTTTGGAGAAAAAGCTGGGTTTGAGGAACAGGATAAAGCTAAGCTAAACAACCAGGACAAGGTGAGTGTCCTAAGGGGTATTTGGCATCAGCCTGGAAGCTGATGCTGCCCTGTTTCAATGCTCCAGGTAATGCATGGTTGGTTGTGCAAAAGAACGAAATCCAGCCAAATCCCACTCTTGGCAGAGAGGCCTTCTGAGTAAAGGCTATGAGAGACCGTTCTCTCCTCTTAAAAGGAAGAAGTCAGAGCAGGAGCAATGTGTCTTCTTTTTCCCATTACTGTACTTTTTCCAGATCCCAAAAAGTAAGCAAACATTTCCTATCCAGACTGAGCATCCTTAGGGCAAGGAACTGACTCACTCAGCCCTGTATCCATTTGCAATGTGTATATCCCTGCAATACAAGTCAAAAGGCATTTGTTTTCTTTGCCATAAAAGACCAAGCAAACATATCATTATTATTACTATTAGTTTTATTGTTTTGTAGGCTTGTATTGGGGGACTGTGAATTTTTATTTTTTTTTAAAGAGGAAGGAACTGGCAGAGAAGATTAAGTGATCTAATAATTTCTAATAATGAGTTCTGCATTTGTGGGTACTGCAGAATGCTATATTATGGCTTTTGGGACCATGCATGCATTTTATAGGGGAATAAATAAATTATCATTTGTGACTTGTAAATGTAAAAGTCTTCAGCAGGGAAGGGCAGAAAAATGAATGTTGATTCAGAAGGGAACTGCTGTTCCAACTTGCCATAATTTTAAAAAGAAGAGATCTGTTGAATACTTACAGGAGAACAATGAGTAGTTAATACTTCAAGTTAAGTACTGGCTTGACTTTTTCCCTCTATATTCTTGGATCCAATTATGAGCAATCTACAGAAATAATGACAAATTATTGAAAGTTTTCCAAATTTCAGACATTTTTTAGGGTGATGAGAAGGAGCCTTATATTTTTATACCTTTATATCTTGCTTCACTTTTCAAATCTGGATGAACTTCCCTATACAATTCACCTCTGAACTTACACCATAAAATCTGATTTACTGCTACAATTTATGGCCAGCTGAATATTGATTTACTCACACCAAATGATAACATATGCTAAGAGCAGTCCCAGAGGATCAGTGGACATACTTGGACAGTAAAATGCAACTTAGATTTTTAAAGTCTGGACTTACAGCAATAAAATGGGTAATTTGAAAAGCTTTCCAGAGTCTGAGAATTATTGATATTCCCTATTTTGAGGAAAACCAGGTTGAATTATTCATAATGAAAATATTGTTGGAACTTTTGTTGGATATGAGAGTGTGCTGTTTGCTTTGGATGTTAAAAAGAATAGTGTTTTACCTCCCTTTCTGAGAAGCAGTAAGTCACACTAATAGTCAGTGATACTGCTCACAAAGGGAGCTGAATCCTCTTCTGGCCTTTAATAATTACAGGTCATATTGTGCCTCTCTCTGTAAAACAGATCTTCTCACTTCAGAAAGTACACTGCCGACCACTGGTATGAAATTCAGCTTCCAGCTGGTATAGTTACCTGTGTAAGGAGTGAGTGCAATTATAAAATTTTTCTAAGAGAGTTTTTGGCCTTTTGTAGGCATGGAAGACCCAACCTGTCATGCAGGGAATGTCTCGAGTTCCAGGATGAATGGCAGTCTAGATTCTTTGGCCAAAAATTGTTCCTAGGTCATACAGAAAATCATAGCATAATCCATTAAAATTATATCATCACCTTTCTAGTTCACATGAACAAAACATTTGCCTTTCAGTGAAGTTAATAACACAGGTTGAGTAACAAATCAGTACACAGCTGAAGCGAGTTTTCTTCTCATGAAAGAACCAAATTATACTCAGGAGCGGTAGAGAACACATTCTCTAGGAAAGACCATGGATGTTGATGTGGGAACATGAGTTACCAGTGCTGCAGCCAGAGGAGTTCTGGGGTGGTGTATCCTGACTGCACACAGACTGTCCTGCAGGACAGTGCCTGGCACTGCATCATCTCTCAACCACATCACCTCTCAACCACATTCTACCTTCCAGAGTAAAATCATAGAATCATAGAATGGTTTGGGTTGCATGGGACCTTAAAGATCATCTCATTCCAGCTTCCCTACCATGAGCAGGGGACACTTTCCACTAGACCAGGTTCTTTGAAGCCCTGTCCAGACTGGCCTTGAACACTTCCAGATGGGGCATTCACAGCTTCTCTGGGTAACCTGTTGCAGTGCATCACCACTCTCACAGTAATGAATTTTGTCTGGATACCTGAGCTGATAGAGAACCAGTATGTCCTCTAAAGGATCCTCTCATGTCAAGAGTAAAGAATGAGGAGGGCGAGGGGTTCCTGTCCTGCATTTGAGACCGTAGATGACATTCTCTTTCTGAACCCTTCTAGGCTGACTGATCTGAAGCATGTGTGCAGTCAGTCTGCTTTAGAGAGGCAAGCCATTCACAGAGGGACATGGGCCAGTCTCCATTAATTACCTGGGGATCCATGCACACCTGTCCGAGGTGGGTACCATTAGCAGTGTGGATGCACCCTTTGGCACTTCCACTGATGCTGCATTTCAAGTGTATGGATAGCGTGCTAGCAAAAGTTTTTATAAGCACTCTGGAAAATAACTCTAGTTTGCTCAAAAACTATTAACTGAGCAGATACGAGGAGTCTCTATCACTGGTGGCTTTGTGTGGTTTATGTTTAGTTGCCTAGCTGGTGCTTCATTTTAGGTTTTCTCTGCATTTTCAAGAGTATACTGTCATTTTGTGGCTAAAGATTGGTTCACTGCATGGTTATACTTACACATGTCCTTCCTTCTCTCTTCAGAATTCCTTGTGGGATGATCATTTTCCACTTCTGAAGTGTTATGTCACCTTTTAAGAGAGAAGTATGAGGTAGAAACTGGTGGATAACCACCAGGTGATGCATTTATCATTATAGGGTATAGAGAGTGAAGGCAATATTTGTTGAAAGTACCAGATACAAACCATTGAACAAATAAATAGTAGTGGCACTTCCAGAGGGGTAGACATACCAGAAATGAAAAGATTGGTGTCACCTTGTCCATAGAACTGAGACTTTTAGCCATTAGCTAAACACGAGAGTCCATGGCTCTATCCAGGTGTCCAAAGCATGAGGCAGTCAATGGAAATGGATATCACAAAGCAAGAAACAAATGGCCAAATTCAGTGCTTCTGTATACTCTGACTCAGAATAATTTCATTCAATAATTTTTTGGCAGTATTATTAGTAGCAATATTTGACTCGAACTTTGGAAAGTAGTGTTAGTCTTTGATACAGTAAATATTCAGTTTTCTGTTTACCTTCTTCATGTTAATGTTTTAAATTTTATGCTGCAGTAAATAATATAATAGTACATTTTTATTAGATTGAGTAGACACTTTTATATTTAGTTGTTAGCTGTTTAGACATTGGTAAATGGGCTGTTCTCAGAGATGATGATCTTTGGATATCTTTTTCTCTCCAAATGCACATTTCAAACAACATGCCATTTCCCCTCTTAAAGTCTTACTTTTTCAGCTTTCTTCACCCCCCCATTTTTATATATTTTTTTTTTACTAAACAACAGATTTTATTTTTATCTGCAGTCTTTCGATGTTTGTTTTTGTTGGGGATGGTATGCATGGATACTTTATTAATGCAAAGCAGTGTTCTTCATGATTCCTTATGATTCTTTCTCCCTCCCCTCAGAACAGATATCTGAATTAGTGCAAAGTAGTATATAGAGAACTTTTTTAGTCGTTTGTGTCATCAGTATAGAGCTAGCACAGAGCCTTCCAGAAACTCTTGGCAGGACCCTGAAATGATCATCACAGATGAGTGGCTGATTGCAGAGCTGAATCAATCTGTGATTACATTACAATATAAGGGCCAGTTTCTGCAACCCCTTATTCATGCAAGCAATCCTAATGGAGGCAAAGTTAAGAAGGAGAAGAAAGCTGAAATCATCAAATTTCTTTCAAGCATAAAAAATGTCCTGTGGAGTGAAGGGGTTAATGCCTTGTAGACTGCCTTTTCCCCACATTATGCATCAGCTGGAATGTGAAGTGAATAAATTTAATAGTTGCTAATGGCTTAAGCAAAAGCAACTTCTGTAAAGCTTGTCCTCACAAAACTACAGGTATTGCTGACTCATTCTGCAATTCAGAAGATATTTCTTTCAGTAATCTATTGAACTTTGAAAGACTAGTGAAAAAACTAGTTGAAAGACTAGTGAAAATCAGGAGTTGCTGCTACAGATGGATATTTTTTGGCATATCCATCTGAAACTTTTACTTGAAAAAACAGTGTATTCTGATGTCATATTTTTAATGCCATATGAATGAGAATTGCAATTAGCCCATGTTTCCAGCATTACCCTTAGCCCAGCTTGACTATAAGGAAACGTGACATGATGTATTCAGAAGGCAGGGGAATACATGATTAAAATGTAGGCATAAGAAAACATAGTGGGTTGGGTGGCATACCCCCAGCATCGCTTATTTCATGGTTTTGAAAAGCATTTAAAAATCCATGCCTAAATTTAAACTGTGTGTTTAATAAAGCCTGTCCCTATGTAAAGCATTTAAGCTTATGCTCAGCTTGAAAGCTGTGGTCAAGTTTTACTGATGTGAATAGAAAAGGTGCATCCAAACTCATCAGCATTAAGCAAGTATGGGGTGATGCGAAGCCCACTGATACATGAGAGGGTGTATCAGACAGACCCTTATTTAGAGTACTTGCTAAAATGGGGAAATTCATTTGCTCATTCCAAAGCTCTCTAACATACTCCTAACAAGGGCAGGGCAGTGTTCAGGTGAAAAAAAATACAGGGAATGCAGTCTGTGCCCTACCCTGACCTTAGATTATGCACAGGGACTAGAAAAAGTCTTCGGAGTACATTCCAGCAAGAGGAGTATCTGTCATTTCCCCACATTTCTTTGTCCTGTAGTGTGTATAGTCTTGCTTCTCTACAGGTTCTCTGCGTTTCAGGAGACTGCCTCCCCCTAATCCCTAACTGCTACCACCAACTAGCTCCACATGTGGGTTAAAGGAGCAATTTCAGGATCACCTTTGGGGTCCATGAAAGGTACTGAATAATCAGGAGAGGGATGAAGGCTGTAGAGGGAACAAGTTCATTTAAAATTTCTACTTTTTTTAATGGATAAAATCTGTATATACAAGCTTGGAAAAGTTCAATTTTGGCTTTAATGATGTTATTTCCCTTATGCAGCATATAGAGTGCAAGAGAGGGTATGGCTCTCAGTCTTTTCAATGCCTTTTCATTTTAGAAACAGGAAAGAAAAGATTCCTGCTAGGCACTGGTCCAAGGGTGCGAAAGAGATGTGTGTATTTAGGGAACTGTGCAATAAAAGTACTCTAAGGCTGCATATGGCCTCAGCATTGGTCCTGCAAATTCTAACTGAAAACAATATAAAGCTTCCAGCCTGCTTTTCAAAGACACTCGAAAACAGACTTTTGAGTACACATATATAGAAGCTACAAAGCAAGAGATTCAGGGGTTCACGGCTATGGTATAGATGACATTTTTTGGACCAGAGTGCAATGAGTTAAACATCAGTGGTACTCTTAAAGTAGTTTCATAGTGGAATGTTGCAAATCTTGATATTTGTCTCAAGGTCTTGCACACAGAGACACTTATGAGATGCACATTTCAGTTCAAAGCTTTGCAGGTTGGTTACGGTTTGGCAGCCTCAGGGCTATGTTTTCCATACTATTTTGCATTTATGTTCAAATAAGTTCTCCTGAATCTTTAGGCATTCCTGAAGCTACAACAAAAGGGACATTATATTTTGCATAGGCTCCATGGCTCTATGGGAGAACTATTCAGGCTGTCTAGTGTGAAGGGAACTCTGTCATGAGTTGGGAGAAAAGCAAGGATGGGAAAATATCACAGAAATAGTCTGCCTCTTATGCAGGTATAATTTTCTGTCACTGGCAAGTAATGAGGGGACATTCAAGCAAAGATGACTGTGTTTGATAAAATCTAGTAATCTTGGCTGAGGAAACTCATTCACATATTATTAAAAATGGAAAACTGTGAAATCATGGCATTTGTAGGTAAGTAGGGAGGCCTCATCTTCCTTCCTGCAATTTGCCGTCCTTCGTTGCTGAGGCCCAAATGACAATGTGAATAAATGACTATTATCACAACCCCTGGCTTTATACGTCTTGTGCAATGGTAGGAAGAAAATTAATACAGAAGCAACAACTGGATGAATAGCCATTCTTTGTGATGTGCTGCATCCTAAACTGATTTTTACTGCATGTTTACACATGTGTATCTCTGTGTCTAATTAAGAGATGTCCTTGTTTGCTGTATGATTTCACCAACTCCTGCAGCTTGAAACACTGCAAGGCACCCTAAGCTCTTACATGCAAATGCTGTGTAGGGGAGTTGTACACGACCCCTCCCATCCTCCCAAAAAACAACTCCTCCTAAACCCCTCAGACTTCTGGAGTTCCCAGTGTTTCTTCTTGATTTTACCTTTGGGGGGAGGAAAAAGGATGTACAGTTGAATACTGCACTGAAAAGAGAGAGATGTGGGGGAAAATATGCTCTTAAAATGTTTTGAAGGACAGAAATTGCCTCCCTTTTTTGTGAGCTGTGTGCAACAAATTCAGTTTGGGCATTAGTTATCCAAATTACCTCTTCCTTTTATCTAAGCATAAAAACCACTGTCACACTCTTAACTAATGTTTCATTTTTGTTTGTAAATGCAATATCGGATGCTTAATTAGGCCAATAATTATTCATGCGCATTAGTATGAACTTTTTGAGGATAATGGTAACTTGTTAAATGTATAATTATTACCAGTGATAATTAGCAGCCTTTTTTTTAACATGCATCACTGGCCCCGCAGAAAAATATAATGTTTGCAGTATTGAATGGTGGAATTCAGGGGAATTCATATCTTACAATACCTTTACCTTCCTCAGCTACAAGTCCTGATGTATTGTAGTTTTGGGTACTCAGTTGTACTCCACATTTCTTAGGAGCTCCTATTTTGAGTTTCCTGCTAACTCCATACCTTTAGCTCTTCTTTGGCACAACCAGTTCTGTGTCTAATCTTTTTTTTTTTTTAATGCATATTTTCCATTTTCACCCTAGAAATCTGAATGACAAAATACTAAAGAAAACTTGAAGATAAAACGTTCATGCCTGCTGAACTCTTTAGCAGTACTTCTTTAGCCTGACCTATTCTTTTTATTACTGTATAAGTCTGTGATGCATATAAATTTTATGTGTTTGTGTCCATATATATAGGAAGGAATTCACCTATATATGTTCCCCATATATACAATTTATGTGCACAGGCATTCTTTAATATAACATGAAATACAGAAGCATATGTAATACAACATTATGGCTTTACTATTAATCAGTCTGAAGTTAAACATTTCAGAAGCTGAGGTACATCAGGTAATCATAACTCTGGTCCTTTGCATGTTGCAGTCTTTAACTGGGTGATCATGTATTGCTTCTCAAATGATGCATCCATGTGCAGCTTTATCTTTTGGCAGCTGCAGTATTTTAAAAATAGAAAATTCTCCAATCTCTCCCCCAGGAGCTTAATCTTATGTGGTTCAAAGTCAGTGAAAGCATTCTTGCTGACTTCCACTCTGCAGGATGCAGAACTCCTCTCCCTTAGCCAGTCCATTCTCTATGAAAAGGTAACTTTAATATGGTACTTCAAACCCTGAATTGCCAAACTTTCCTTTCATTGTTTCACAGGTATATTAGCATTTACATGAGTTTTATTTTGAAGCATTTATTCTTTTTTTAAAAAAAAATAAGTATGAAAAATATTTACTGGGACTACTGATCAGTTCCTTTCCGATGATACAGAAGACTTGTATCTAGTCATCTTTACATACAGTAAGGGATCATAGTAAAAAAATTGCTATCCAATTTTTAGAGGAAGTTTAGGGGTTGGTGGTTTTTTTTGACACAAATTTTCTGAGGACAATTTTGATTTTATTTTTTTAAAAGGCACAACTACAAATAGTTCTAAATAAAAATATTTTATTTACCTTAGATTTACCTTAGTCCTTAGTAGAACTTGCAAATGAATCCCTTTACATACAGAATTTTCTGCTCTGGGATTATCTTCACAGATGTAATTTTATTCATATTATATTTTCATATCGTCTTCCACTTCATCCAAAGAGAATCTGTAGTATGCCAAAAACTGAGTATCCAGCTAAAGAGGTCCCAGTGTTTGAAGCTACCCATATTCAAGAAACAGCTTGGACCCTCACAAAAACACCAGTTATAAATTTTGGATAAAGCTTCAGATTTGGATTGCTTATTTGAATGAAATGTAGAGGACTTCAGAGGTGGCATCTAGATGTAGTTGTTCCTGAACCAAGTTGCAAAGCAGATGAAAAGAAATAAAACCAAAGAGAATGATCAAGAAGAGCAATTAAAAGCCAAATAGTTCCCTGTTGTATTAGAGTGGCAAAACTTTTGTTGCTTTGATTTACATCTTTGTAAATTGGGAATATCATGGCTGTTTCTGATGTTTTCACAGCACTTAAGAGATAATTAGAATTGTCTACATGCTAAGTATTTCAGCCATACGTGGTATTTTAATGGCAATACTCAGACGTGCCTATCAAAGCAGGATAAGACCACAATTTTTTCAAACTTCATCTGGGACAACAAAGGATGTTTACTTCACTTTTCCACATCCCATTCTCTTTCCTCTGCTTTGAATGTATGAATTTAGAAGAGCTGGTACCTGGAGCCATAATGTAGTGGAGGTTTCGAGTGTAACATACGATGGCATGAGTTCCCTTTCTTTCTGTAACAACTGGATATAGATCCTGATGGCCAGTGAATTCAGTTCATTGGGGGATTGTCAGTATCCCCAGTAAAGACTGGGCTGGACTGCTGCTCCTTTGATCCCCATTTGCATAGATTCAATAAAACTAAAACAGTGTTTCTAAAAAACCCTAAAATCATGTTTCTAGATATGACAGGCCTTGAGTACTAAATACGTCATGATGTAACCATTGCGCTGTATTTCCCTTTTTTTTTTTCATAAGGATGATAGATAAGGAAAGAGGAAGTAGAACCTTCCTTTTAACTCCTTCAGCCTTGCCTGTTCTTTGGCTGGCTCAGTCCTCTGAAAGCATTGTGCTTTAGGAGATTATCATCTATGCAAACTTGGCTGGAAGCAGATAGCTCCATCACCATGCTGAGCTCAAGTTAATATATGCTGCCTCTTAGTAAACCTTGCTAATTTGGGTTCAACACTGTGCTAACTTTAATTAAATGGCTTCTAATTCAGAGCTGGCTCATACCTTGGCTCATATCCCCGTTCATGGGAAGAGTCAAATTTGGCTGCCCACAGTGATATGGCAAATCCCCACAGTTATTACTGAATTCTTTACTGGGTTGGTATAACTTGGCACTGTGACTGTAGTGGCCTGACTTACTAGATTCACTGTGAATGTTTATTTTCCATCAGATGTTCAGGGAATTAGGGAAATGTACATTAAAACATTGCATCCTTTAGTCACAAACATAAAGGAAAATGTTGTATCTGTTGCACTTTTTACCTCCAGAAGTTACCACAACAGCAACATAAACTTTCTGAGTGAATAATATAAACAGAGGAGAAAAACAGCCAACAGTGTCATAAAGCTAGCAAAATATATTTTTGTTTGGATTGAA
The DNA here is from genome assembly GCF_022539395.1 of Myiozetetes cayanensis. NCBI lineage: Eukaryota > Metazoa > Chordata > Aves > Passeriformes > Tyrannidae > Myiozetetes > Myiozetetes cayanensis. The sequence goes on from NW_026087742.1 coordinate 18,277,092, forward strand.
GATAATGTAATTTTCCTTTTTCCCCCTTTCATTTATAATTTCTTTTCTGTTTTAAAATAATGATAAGAGCAATCGACATCTACCAAAAGCAAACGATGTGTCAGTTTACCATAAATTCCTTGTCAACTCCAGGCAACTGTAAAAAGGCTAAATGTAATATTAATTGACCATTTTAACATACCAGAAAAGCTAAATTGCTCCATATGATGAAAATTCTCATTTTTGTCATGTTCAGGGTATCGTTTTCCAGTGCAACTGCTTTACCACTGTTCAATGACCATGCAATGGAAATGAATTTCATATTCTTTCGCCATCATTGCAAATTATTTTAATTACTTCCGCAAAGGGTAATTGGCACAATCAGAGGTTAGCAGATCATTTGAGAACATTTATTTTTCCAATTTATTTATTCTTGAAATGTCAATATAGAATTATTTCATTTTTTAAAATGAATATTATATATAAAACAGCTGTATTGAATGTGAGTGTTTTCTAGGGGAACTTGTGACCTCAGAGTTCACGTATTAATACATTTGTTTTGGCTACTAAAGCTCAAGTGAATGTTAATGCAATGTTTCAAATACTATCATCTGAAGTCTTTTGTAACAACAATATGTTTGTATTGTAGCACAAGACTGTATTTATGCAATGAGAAAAGCATACTGTGCTCAATAAATATTGAAGTTCTTGGCCTCCTGCTGAGCATTTGATATCGAAATATACCTAGTTATAGACTTTGAAATTGATGCCCTTTTCATTCTGGGCTGAATTTGCACCTTTGCTACAGTAATTTCACTTTGCATCTCTGCACATAATTATTGTGAGACTGATTCAACAGGGGGACAATAAAGAGAGATAGAGTTCTGCCTGAACATCAGACAGTGTTATATTATTTTAATGAAACTGGAAAGTTTGAAGGCCTAAATCAGTAAATATTGCAAAATTCCCAAAACAAGATTTTAGGCAGTTGTTTTCTGGTCTTCTGTTACCCTCACAATATTTGGAGCTAAATTTCTCTGAAGTGAATTCTAAGTGCAAAAGACACCAAACCTTTGGCTTCTGAGGCCTCTCCTGCAGCACAATAAGGAATCCTGTATTAAGCGTCCATCACCCGTAGCCTCCAAGCCCTTTGGTACTGATACAGACACCTGAGTAAGAAAATTCAGCAAAAGCATAAAAAAGACTTATGTCTTCCTAACCCTAAACTCAGTATCAGTTCCTCCCTATGTATTAACCCTGCTGAGAACTCTTAATTAACTCACAAAGCAAATGGACTCAGGAAGGTGACAGGCTCTTTTCATTCTGTGCTGAATCATCATTGTCATAAGTAGCTACAATCTCGCTCCATGAATGTGAGTATATTTTTAATGTTAATTTTAGTGCTGAAGTGACCTTAAAACGTATTTTGCATTGGGATAACAAGCATCTCAAGGAGACATTTAAAAGCTGAGCAGGTCCTTAGCCCCTTGGAAAGCGTTGCAATACAAGCACTTTGAGGACATATTATTTTATCAACAGTCCTAGATTTGGAAGGGTGGTGTGGTCCCCCAGAGAACATTTCATTTTCCTGTCATTGTGAGAGAGCTGTTTCCATAGATTATGCCCACAGGAGAGTCAAACCCTAGGCATAGTCCTGCTGAGAAAGTCACTGGCATGAAGCACATTCTTTCAATCAAGGAGCAGTGTAGTTCTTATTCGTGAAATTTTGGCCCCTTTGAAGCCAACAGGTGTTCTGCTGTCATCTTGCAGTGTGAAAGGTGTTTAAGCCCTGAATCTGCAATAAGCTGAGTTCAGAAAAAAGTATAACAAATTACTTTTCCATGGAAATTGGCGGACTGGGTTTTCTGGGAGGGAGGTTTTCCAAAACACTTAGGAAGTTACCCCCATTTCAGATGAATCTAGCTACTGCATTTCTCCTTTGTGTAACAGCAGATCTCTCCCCATGTCCTTATTATAATAGTTCCTTCACTAGAAGGACAATAAATGTGCACACAGAGGTCCAGCTACTTGGGCACTGTTGATCAATTGACTTTTAGATCTGCTGAAAAATCAAAAACAAAAGCATGCACAGAGAGGTCTTCAAACTTGATGTATGATTAACTTTAAAAATTAAAAAAACCAAAAATGTCTTTGCCAGTTCAAATCCTCATACTGTACAGTATGATGTAAACTGACATGCCAGCACTGATGTTGCCAGACCTGCATCAGTCACCAACCTGATTATCTCACGCATTTGGCCACTGGTGCCAGGAACAAAATGAAATTCCAGACAGTGCAGTTTTCCAGTGTAGTGAAACCAGAGCGTTTTCAGTTCTTGTCAGATCACTTTCTTAGTACACATCACCTTCTAAAATTTAACTTTGATTTTATGACTTGGTTCAAGGAAGGGTCAGAGCCACTAATGTGATGATAAAAGATTTTTACATGAAGTCAGTATCATTTAAGATTATCGGTAAATCTCTCCCATCATTTTCTATATACATGTTTTCTACACAGAGTTCTCTGGGATATATCTTCTTTAGACATCAACACTCTCAATGATCTTTCACAAAATGTATTTCCAATTTCTTTTTCCTAAGCTGCAGAAATAGTGTAATCCACTTTCTATGGAAAAATACTATGGGCTACATTCATCTCAGATGTATCATAGCAACAACAGCTGTGACGTGTTGTCAATGAGAATAGGTTGTTATACTCACTGGTTGTTGAACTTCATTTGGTCCTCTGACTCACAAGGAACTTTTCCTATGGTTACTTTCAAATTGCAGTCCTCCTCTTTCCCTTCTTTTCCCGATGCCATTTCTCTACACTTGCCTATGGATTTGCTTTCCTTCAATGATTTTCCTTCTGCAGCAATATAGGGGCTTCTATTCCTGTCTCGTTTTCTCTGAGTTTGCACCATTTTTTCCCTGCCCTTCACTTTGTTGAATTCATTTACATCTCTGTAAGGAGTGAGAAAGAAATAGCACCCTTCAGTGCCCCATTTGCTCATCTCATTGCACAGGTGTAAAAGACAAGATATGAGATTGTTGGGAATTAGGTCTGGCTCAAGCTACTCAGGCATTGAGTTATGCTTGCAATTTGAGGTTCAGAAAACACTGGAAGCCATCAATTTTCGTGTTGTGCAGTTGTGCAATGGTATGAAATAGCACAAAATCTCACTTTGATCCACAGTCACAACTTATTTCTGTGCTGTAGCAAACTCTGAATGAGGCTGAATTTAAATGTAAGTTGGTAAATGAATTAGGCAATATATTGTGTTTGAAATATCAGGTTTTGCTGCAAACAATTCATGCTACTCTGTACATATTCCCTTTGCTTATAAACAAGTCAGTCTCCTGTAGGTTCCCAGGCATAGGTTAGTCGTGTTGGTATGAAAAAGTTTTCACCTCAGCTGGCCATTCTTCCCTCATTACAAGGGCATTCATTTCCTCACCTACCAGTTTCTGAGCTACGGAAATAACAACCTGATAGAAAAGTGGGAGCCTATTCACTATGATGGCTTAGAAACTGAGGTCAACCAGCTTTGAGAGCAGCTGAGGTTTGTGTAGATATGGAAGATCGGGACCTGAGAGAGAAGAAGATGAACGGCTGAGGATGGCAATCACCACAACTCTTTGCTGGTAAACCATCTTGTGCTATCAGATCCTTACCTGCTGGGTGTATTTTGAGGTCATTAGTTATTTTGAGTCCATGAGTTTTGCGGTCTATTTATCCAGATTTCTATTCACAAATCCAGTGCATCTAAAAGTTTTAATTTTATATTAATTTTTTAGTAAAGTTACTACACTGAATCACAAACCCTCAGAACTTTGCTCTAATGATTATCTTTAACCACTCACATCTCAGGATAAGCTTGCACAGTGACCTAAATGACATGCCATCACTTAGAAGATCCTGGCTCTGTCCTTTTTGCACCCTCCCTTCAGGTATTTGTAGACATTGATGAGATCCCCCCAAACCTTCTTTTCTCTAGGCTAAACAGTCCCAGTTCTCTCAGCCTTTCCTCACAGGAGAGGTGCTCCAGTCCCTTAGTCCTCTTCATGACCCTTTGCTGGACTGCTCCAAATTCATAATCACCTATATATTTTTTAAGGGTAAAATTTAACCCTGTGGCCTTTTTGTTTATTTATTTGTTTGTTTTAAGGATTCTGACTATTTCAGGAGCACTTAAAGTGGAAAAGTAATGAGAAAATCAGAATATCTAATTTATTTTCCATTTCTTTTTTCCTGCTAGATCTGCTTAAGAGGCTGTGGTCTTATTCTAAGTAATTTAAGAAATGAACAAAGGAACAATTTATATGGGAGATTAATGAGTGTGAGGGACTTTAGTAATATTGCAGTACCATAGAAATGTTATAAATACCTAAAAATTAGCACAGAGAAGTATGGGCAAAACTCCAAATGGTCGTCACTATTGTAAGATGGAAAATAAAACCCTTAATGAGCAAAACCTCTGCCTGTTATTGGTAAAAAGCACTAAAAGTAGCCATTCTTAGGAGCACTTGTGGTTGACTAGCACTTGTTATGCTACAGAAGAGGAGTAGTAGTCCTGAGGAAGAGGTTTTCTCTTTGTCATATCAGCAGTTTTAAGTAGAGCGCAGATGCTTTATGCTTCCAGGCTTGGTTACATTAGAAGATGTACTGAGCACACTGCAGAGTTTTGGTTGTGTTTTTTTTAAAGTAAGAGATGTGCTAGGAATGAATATTCTGACCAGTGAAATTTGCTTCTCTTGCTTGTAAAAAATATTGACACTTTTCACTTTTGCGTTCCAGTTGAGATAGATGAAAAGTCAGATATTTTCACAGAAGTCAGACAGGCCAGAGTGTACAAGAGCAATTAAGTATTAGGTGTGCATATGACTAATTAATTAGTGCTATAAGGAAACATATGCTTTGGCTCCTTCCTGGAGCCAATTACCACATGCCTGTGTTAGATAGAAAGAGAAGCAGCCTTATGCTGAAATAGGAGTGTGTTACAAAACAGCATGACAAAGAAGGAAGCAAGTATTAGCTCACCAAGCCAATGGGTACAGAGCCACAACCAAGGAAAAAAATTATCAAGGAATCTTCTATTCTGAAAAGAAAGCTCAAGTTGCCTTCAAGGGGCAGCTTCAGATCATAGGTGCATTTGCACAACTTTTTTTTTAAAGTTAAAGTACAATGCTTGAACATATTGCAGCCCATGGCTGAAAAAAACCATACAAATGACTTCTAATATCTCCATTAAAGTTGAAATGCAGATAGGTTTTGATGCTTCTTTTTTTTGCTTGGTTTGGGTTCATATTTCTGGTGAAGCTGATCCGAGGACTGGGGTTTTCTCCGTTCTGCACTTTCCAAAGACAGCAGAATCTTCTCAATTCTTCCTCACTTTTAAGGGATGCAGAGGCTTTTTGTGATCTTTATTCTGCTGGTATTTTATTGTCCTCAGAATCTTGTCTCCTTGAAAGATGCTTCTTCAAATTATGTAACCAGGTTTTAAGGCACAGTTGCAGAAATCAAGTACAATTATATGGCTTGGTTACATCTGCCATGTCAATTATTTTTCAAGCAGTGTTAAAAGTGGCATGCTCTCAGTCACCAAGAACAGGGACAGAATTCAGCTGCAGCTTGGGAACTGAATGTTGGCAGAAACTTTGTGCCATACTCACTGAATATTTGCACAAGCAGTGATTATGTCAGTGACCATAGTACAAATTTGTATGTTAAATACACGAATGCCTTCTAGCCAATGACAAAGTGACTGGTAATGCCTTATTACTCTGTGATCTGCTTCAAATTTAGGTATTATTGTACCCAACCCCTGACGTGAAGATGTGGCAAGCTCAAGTATGCTTAAAATAAATCTCTTCAGAATTCTTCATACTTCCATTCCCACATGCATGGATACACCTCACCAAATACATTGCTACTCTATGATACTTCTCTCAGATATAACTGAACAGGATTTAAAAAACTTTAATGTGGCTTTATGGTGAGAATATTCATGAATACAAATCCATAGTTTGTTCACACTTAACATAATCCAGGTACACGTTTTTCCTGTGCACTCATTTGTGGAAAATATAACACAGATGAAAAAACCAGATTAGACTCATGGTTTTTATATTTGACCATCTGTACTTCTTGCTGCCAAGAAAAAGTCCTTTGCCTTTGCTCCTATCATTTTATTGACACTCTTGGCAGGTGGGCCTTTTATAACCTATTTATTATTTTACCCACTTTTAGTCCTTGTCTCCCCTCTTTAGGTCCATGGCAGTATGTAAAGACTATGTCCCCTTCTTTCCTGCTGTTTTCTTGCAACTGAGCATTCTGTTCACTCATTTTATTTCTCATCTCGACAGCTGCTTTCCCCTCTGGCTTTTCTGCTTCCACCTTGTGGCTTGTTAAGACTGCTGCTTTAAACTTGAGCACTCCTCATTTCTCCCCCGCCTCTTCTGCAATAACTCTGGGGATCTGTGCGTCCAGCAGCCGGCCTGCTGAAGCTGTGGATCTCCAGGGATCACCCCACTGCATTAGCAGTCATCTTCATGTTTGCTCATCTCAGCTGTGCTGCTTACAGCTTGAATGGGACTCTGCCCCCCAGGTCTCTGCCAAAGAGGGCAGCACCTTAGTCACAGCTGAAAGAGCCAACACAAAGAAGGAAAGAAGGACTGGCCATCAGCGACTAAAACTGACACTTGCTTCTGTTCCTGGGTTTGTGGAGGGTCCATCTGTGTTTTTGCAAGCAAAACCCACCTGGATAATGCAGGGGAAGCCCAGCTCAGGCAGTGACTGGTTCTTCCCAACAAACACACTCATCATCTTTCTGGCAGGGACCACTCTTCTCTGAAGGAGGGATCTCTGCGTCTGTCCTGAGCAGCATGTCAAAGTCTGTCTCCTGCCAACACTCCATTTTCAAGGACAGCAAAGGATGCCAGTGTTTGTGAGGGCTGGCTTTGCTGGTTCTGCCAGGGGTCAGGCCAAGTGTGCTGCTGGGTACACATAGAGTCTGATCAAGGTGTACTGGGTAGGGTCAGTACTCACCTGGAAGTCTGGTCCTTATGGTCAAACTCTGAGTTTTTCACATGCAAAATACTGCTAATTGTGCTCTTTGGTTTTCATTTTTAATTCTGAACTCATCTGGCAGGGCACTGTCTTGTACAGTTTAACATGAGCCTCAAGGCAGTATTAAAAACACTACAAGAAGGTGTTGGACAATCAGGACAGGCCTTGGCATTCTTTCAAAGAATAAAAATTCAGCTTTGATTGAAAACCACAGCTGGTCCACATGAAATCATCGTGAAAAAAAGTTTCTTTAAAATCCTCTTAGGTTGTCCAAGCTCTAATCCATACATTTGCCTGTACTCTTGCTTGGTACATCTGTAATCAGAGGCATGTAACAAATAGGTAAACAATTTGTCACATCTTTAATAAACTGAACAAAAGAAAAATCAAGATCATGTTCAAAACCCATTTAACAAAAACTCATCAAATTATTTGGTGTAATTGTGGTCTCCTGGAATTTGATTTGTTGCCAGACAGTATTATTTAATGTACTCAGGAATGATGAATTGATATTCCACTGGCACAATGTATCAGAGCAACATCAAAGCCATTTATAGCCTATGTGACTGAGTTGCACATGAATTTTGAGCAAATAGTCTGTTTAAATACCCTTAGTTGTAGGGGGTTTTTTTATGTTGAGCATTATCAGGGATAACAATATTTCATTGAAGGCAGATGACTATCCAGAAACATAATTAATCATGATTATTTATGCCATACCTAATTATCAGGAAATAGCCCCAGGGATACACTTATATTTCAGAACCTTCAGACTATAATTACTTTACTTTGTATTAAATATTCTTTCTGTACTCTTGAAGAAGTTTAGAATGTATTTATAAAAAAATAAGGTCAAAAGGATAGAAATAAACAATGTGCAACCAAATAATGAAAATATGTGCATTTGGGGAAGTTCTGAGTTATTATAAGGAAGTACAATAATTTAATTCTCTTCATAATTAGGTAAAAGAAATTACTTTCTACTGTATTTTTTAATATATGAGCACACTAGCATAACACTAAGGACTTTAAACTACAAACCTTTTAAAATTCTGTTAATGTGGTGCAAAGTGGATTAAAAGTTGGGGAAAAAATACTATACTACCTAAGGGTTTGAATTCTCAAACACTTTTCATTTGTAAATTTTGAAAGCTATTTTTCAGTGAGGACCTTTCATATTCTAAGGAGTTTCATAGCTTCTGGTGTTCTGTACAGATATTTAGATGCATTTCTGGCTTATTATTTATAGCCCATTGTGTGTAATTAAAGCATTTAATAGGAATTGTAAGATTAGGTAGGCAATGTGCACGAGTATATATGTCTGTAATTTACATTCCTGGTTGTTAACAGTATTGAATACCTTTAAAATGAAGAAAGAATAAGACTCAATATAAGACCTCAAAACATGCACACACTCGTGGACCTAAGCTATAATTTTATTGAAGGGCATACCACACAACAAAGTCATTCCTGTATAAATGAAAACCTGGACATTTATTTTTACAAATAAGGTTTTTTCCCCTTGTTTTTGTTGATAAAAAAGACAACAACATATTTTCAGCACCACTATAGCCAGAGGCTGTTTTTGGGTACATGGTTCTTGCATAACAGATTTGCAGAACTATGCTGGAATGCATGTCATTATACTGTCTGGGTAAGTAGGTTGGGGGCTGGGTTGGCTTTGGGGTTTTTTTTTCCGTTTGGGTTGTGCTTAGGAAAGTTAGGCCCAAAACTCACAGTGCATTTGGTTATATTTTGTTAGAGGACAGAATATGAGCTTGGAGGTAGTCGTTCAGTACAGCCTTCTGGGGTGTGTTTAATGTTAGTGTAAAGTTAGACTCTACTGACCTCAATTCTCATGGTTACTGTGGTGTGTATTGTTAAACATGCTTTGTGTAAGGACCAACAGGCTCCACACAGCTCTTGCTGAACAGACTTGTGCTGCCTTCAGTGAACTGCCCCAGGACTAAACACTTCTATCCAGCTGTCACGTAGTGAGTGCTGAATATCCTCTTGGTTTTGGCAGGAGAACTTTAGGATCTGGGTAGTTTCACTCTTCAGGCCCAATCTTACATAGGTCCTATTGAGTTTGGAATCATGTTTCACTAAAGCTCTTGTTGTGACTTGTCTGTGATTTAGTTAACCAAGGGTGAGGTGCCTTGGCAGCCACATCATTGCTATATTTAATGGCTGTGCCTGGGTTTTAATGTCCATGTGGTTTGTGACACAGTTCTAAAATCTCTGCAGGTTGACTTTACAAAACTCTCATTAAAGTGAATTTAGAGGATTATTTTCGTTGTTAAATTATTCAACCTGCTAAAATATTAAGAAGAAAAATAAAAGCGGGTATTATTTTAAAATGCTAAGAAGGAAGGCCTCATGTGAAGCTTCAAAGTCAGCAATCTTAACACTGGAGCAGACAAATACAGAAATTTGCTAGAATTTAAGGCAGAGAGAGCCCTCAGATAGAGTCCATTATGGTTTAATGACAGCACACTGTTTATCTAAACCAGTGATGAAAAATAATGTGTACATTTGAATTGCCACCCTATGTCTTCTGTGAATAATCATATGTGAAACTGAATGTTACCTGGGGAAATATTTCCTTAACAAATGTCTGATTTTTTCCTATCTCCTATACCAAAAGGTATTTTCCTTCTCTGTTTGCTTCCTCAGATGGCTTTTTTTTTTTTTTTTTTTAACTTATTATTTGAAACAGAATTAGAATGGAAGGCAAAGTGTTTGGGTAATTGAACATTCAGTTAATTAGACCAACTAATATTGGATGCCAGTGTTATGAATTGACCACTTTCACTTGGCATTTTCTCCCTCTAATTTTATCCACTTCCCTGAGATTTCTGAGCATTAGTGTCTAAGTGGTGCACTGCTTGTTGATGCTGATGGACAGGAGCAGCCTTCCCTTAATAAGGCACTAAGGTAGAAACAGTGATCTAGTGAGTTTTTAGAGAATATTAAATGTTTCATTTTAATTTTTTCCTCCCAACGTACCAACCTCCAAAGGCAGCCCCTAGGAAAGATGCAGCAAAGCTCGTATATCTGATGTCGATTCAGTTTACACTGAGGTGAGCTGAGGTGCTTCCCTGTGCAAAATTCCCTGAAGCAAAGAGTGGTTGAGGTAGGAAGCTATCTGTCTACAAAAGGCTTTGGGGAGTTCAGCTGCCAGCAGCATGTGGGAAATGGAAAAAGAAATAAAAAAAAGAAGGGAACAGGATTCCAGAAATGGAAAAGTGGTCTTCATCTAAGCTTAACATGCTATTTTTTTTCCCAGGAGAGTGCTGTGTTTGTGTTTGGGTCTAAACACGCTCCCCACCTCCTCACTTCCTCATGGCTGATTTGATCCAGGGGTTCTGCATAAACTCCTGGGCCAGGTCAGACAAACACCTCAGCTTTCATCACATCTACTTTTCCCTAGGTTGAAAGATATTCCTTTCCTACGCACCCTCACTGATTTGAAATGCGTGCCACAGCTACCAGAAAGCCTCAGCTCAGTTCTGGCTAGAGAGGAATGGTGGGCAGGACAACAGCAAGAGAGAGTGGTCTGCCAAGCTGGGAAAAGTGATCACTGGAGATCTGTATTTTCTGTAATTTTGATCTGGCTTGTTGAGAAAAATGCGAGAGGTCAGGGCTACTTTTCCCAGGGACACAATGGAAGAAGGGGGATTATTATTTTATGCATGTGCGCATGAAACAATCCACAATAGAAGTTTTTGATGAGATAGACGTAGAATGCTTTAAAAAAATCTGTTCTTTGAAGAGAAATAATCAATCTTGTTCTAGTGTTGCTGGTAGGAGCCTATGGCACATCCTCTACTGTGCACAAGTACACACTGCCTTCCATTGAAGATTTTGGAAGAAAAGAGGTCCTTTTTTCCCAAGAAGTCTTGTTTGCCTTTATGAGACATTGTGAAGGCTGTGGCAGCTTCTGCATTATTAAAGGAAATCATCTTTTGACCATTTATTATTCCCAGTGCTTTTCTTCATTTTCCATTTATTATTTTACACCTTTTCTAGCTCCCAAGGTTTTTTTCTGCAGTAAGAGAGATTTGGCTTGTGACATCCATCCTGTGTAATTGATCTCTGTGGTTGTAGACCCTGGAGTGTGACTTCAATGTGAAATCCACTCCAAGCATAAGCTGGGAAAATAATTTCATTTCTTTCAAAAACTGCATGCTCAGTCGAGGAAAAAAACCCCACAAAATGCTGGCAAATAATCTGCTTTTTGTATGCATATTGTTTCCCGCCCTTTTACTTCAAGTTTTTCAGAGTGGAAGCTCACCTTTTTTTATCAGACAATTCTCTTCTCCAGTCTTTCTAAGCCACAGCAGAATAGAGGAACTATTTTTAAATTACCATCTATTTGGATTGTTTGAAAACCTATTAAAACACTACATACACAATTTGGAGATAATTTTAAACTCTTCCTGGAACCTATTTGCAATTGCTGAGGCTCAGAAACAATCCAAGTGAAAAATGCTTTTATACAGTACCAAGTTACATATTTTTTACAACTATATTAACCACTTCAGATAATCTCCTCATATTTGACTATTAAGTGCACAGTACAGACATCTGTGCAGGTATTCAGCTGTACATCTATCCCAAAGGAGGGAAATTGGGAAGTTTATATAAATGAGCACCTATGTATCATTTGTTTCTGTGTTTTTTGCTTTGTCATAAATTCTTTTAAGATAATAGATTGTGACAATGACCTTGCTTTATTTGCACTAGTGCACGAAAGTAATGATCTTGAACTCCAGAGTCATCCCAATTACCTTTGGTCATTTGGAATATGTAGGTTCTCTCCTTTGAAACTTGAAGGTTGTGCAGCTTCCCTGTCTTAGAAAGCCACTGCAATAGGGCATGTTGTCTGAGGGCCTGGGCACCCCATCTCCATGGTTCCCTAACTTCATTGTTTGTGTATTCTGAAACTGAAGTGTCCACACCAGAATACAGCTGTTCCACAAGTGAATGGACTACATGCCTTTAAAAAAAAAAAAGCTTAGATTTCTCTGTATGTATCCTATCTTCATTTAGTGTGTAGAAGACCTCTCATCCTGTAGGATTTCTGTGTAATTTTAAAGACCTTTCTGTAAGGGCTTAATAATGCTGATGCACTTTCATACTTGATCATTTTTTCACCTATTTGCCCAACACTCACCTAGTTATCTGGCCACTCCAGGCACTTCAGTTGTAAAGAGAGAAGACTACCAGTGACCTCTGCTAATGGCAGCAGAAAATTTCTTCAGGAAACTTACAGATAACAGGGCCATAAATATGAAGTGAAAGGCAGTTTTCTCCCTTGTATCACTGGAAGTGCAGCATAGAAGGTGGTTAAGAATGACCTCTACATCCATGCTACATGCATGAATATGAAGACATAGATGACATCCATCAGTACCATGACTTTTTTTCAGTTCATAGCTAACTCAAAATGACTTGACTATTTTACTGAGGTATGTAATATTTTCCTCTTTTTTTGGTAATGGAGGAGACTCATTTTATGATATCAAAAGTGTGTAGAAATATTTTTTTATATCAATAATGAAAAGAAGTATATTGCACAGAAATATTCATTTGTGGCATTTTAATCAACATTTCCCTTTTAAAAATCTTTTAAAATATTAATTCTCATTAAATATTCATTTGGAAATATTTTTCAGATTTATATAGAAGTAATAACAATCTTTTATAAAGTTCTCAGATTGGAATTTAAAAGTCCTGGTTTGGGTAAAACAAAACATATTAAGTGAATTTTTTATTTCTGAACCTCTTGATTCACTGCAAATTGTCATCAAAATGTCAAGAAGAGCAGCAGCAAGCACATCAAAGACAAGAAGCAGCTAGAAGAGTTATCTGCCAACTATTGTTGCCAAAATCTGTTTAGACAGGAAAATGTCTTTATTTCTAAGGTGTCTAGATGAGCTTTTCAATTTCCTTTTTCTTACCTTTTATGAATTCATTAATAGCTGAATATTTTGCAAAAGAACTCTGAATGTTGGAGGGTTTTCATTGTTAAATGCAAACCAGAACCAATCAATAATCTGTCTGCTGTTAAATACATCTAGACTCTGGGTGGTGTTAACAGTAGACAAAATGAACAATACAGGATTAACAAGTATTTTGATTGCGTTGCTTGTTAAATTCAGGTAAAATATGATAGCATCTTGTAGAATTGAACAGGAATCTTTATTTAAGAAAAATATAAATCAAAATGTTAGTCTTTGTTTTTTTGCCTTCTGTCTTTTTAATTTCAAATCTTTGCAGGTGTCATACTCTTTATTTTCACATGGCCATCACATTCATCTGTTTTCTATATTTACTCAGCATTAGATACAGGGGGTACTCAGGTAGTCAGTGCAATAATTTTGAAGGACCTCACCAAAACTTATCAGAGTGAAGAAAACATCCTTTGTTGACCTCAGCAAACATGTTGTTTAGAAGGAAGTTACAGATGCCAATTGAGCATTGTGATAAAGTCTTTCAAGTGTAAACTCGGTAGTTACATGTCCCCTTTTCTTCATGTCACTTCATTACATCTCACTGCGAAAGGTCGAAGCAATAGCGAGTGATACATTTCTTTTTATTAGGGAGCAATGGCAAGGAGCTGTTGCTTAGGTTTGTTTTGTCCTGGCTGTTACTCTCAATGTCACTGAAACGCATCATGGAAATTAAAATATCGAAAAAACCACACAGTAATTGAGAGTTGCTGTCCTTACCTACTGAATAGAGGGATCTTTCTAGAGGCTGTGTTCCCCGTGGCTAGTGACAAGCTCTGGCTGATTAGGACTGAACGTTAGAAATACAATTTTTTTCAATCTGGATTTTTATATCTGAGTAATTATGAAATCTCCAGAGCAGGGAACTCTTCAAATCAAACATATGCATCAGAGCAAAATATTAATTCGGCAAACATGACACACAGTAACACATCAGTCAGTCAGTCAATCAGTCAGTAAGTGGCTCCTTTATAACTTCAGTAGTCTTTTCGTGACCCATAAATGTCACTCAAGAACACAAAGTATTTTTCACTTCCTAAAACGTAAAAACTTTACATCTCTATGTTCAAAAGCCTCAATTTTTATAATTCTATTACAAACTGCAGTAAAGAGCTGAAAATTCAAAATGCCCAATGAAAAGGGGCACTTACACAAAGTTCATTGGTAAGTTAGGCATGACACTATTCTTTTTTCTAAAACTGAAGCACTGTGCAAGAATTTGGCCCTCTTTATTTTGTCTTGTGCTACACTTTTATAACATATGGTGAGATGCAATATATTTTCAAACTTATTTTGAAACCAAGCCTCGAAACATTTGTTTCTGGAAAAAATTAAACCCTCTAATTTACTATGTCAAAAAAACCCACCACCACAACAACACAAAAACCACCAGCAACAAGAAAAAACCCACAAACAAACAAACAAACACAACAAAACCCAAACAAACCCTTTTTTTTTCAAACTCAAAGCTCTTCTTCAGAACCTGTCAAACTGAAAGGATCATCATGTGCTCCCTTAGGTTATTTTATATTAGCTTCTAATTTACTATTATTACTAGCTCTAGTTTTTTGAATGCAAGAGTCTTGCACAGAAGTTGCCCCTATCCGGTTTTAGGTTTTAGATGCTGATACAGATTAAATAGAGAATAGTTACAAAGAATAACCATAAATAGGAAAAAAAAAAAATAAATGAAGAAGACACAAGGAAAGTATGAGTTTGCTATAGTGTAGGCAGCAGCATGCCTCCAAAATTTCAATTCCCCTGTAGTGCGGTTCCATTCAGCATTTAGACTGCTTTCATAGATACCTATGTTTTTCCAGAGCTAACAAATATTTCTTCTTCTCCTTAAGGATGAATTTTAGGTGTAAATGAACCTGAAGGTGGTGCATGTGAGAGGTCTGACTTTGAGGGTTGCTAATCCCTTCAAAATATTTAAAAAGCATCTTAGATAAGTAGAGGTTTAAAAAAGCTAGCAAAGTAATGTGACTCTGGCAGGAGAGAAGGCTTTGGGGGCGTCATCTCAAAAGGAACAGTCAGCTAAAATTCCCTATTGAACTGGTGGGTAAAGAATGCAAACGAGAAAGAACAGACAAACCCTGGCTGGTTTGCTAATATCCTGGTTTATGTACTGCATCAGGCCTCCCTTTTTGTTTCCCCTCATCTTTCCAGATCTATCGCTGCAGATGAAGAAGATTTCTATAAAGCAAGTGAGCAGCTGGAATTACCTTGTGCCCATGAATTAAGCAAGCATTTCACTAAAAAAAAAAAAAAAAGGGAAAAAGGTGAAAGAGAGAGATAGAACACAAGAAAGACAAGGGAAACAACATACTAAGTCAGTTATTTGAGTCTGGTCTTTTTTAGCCAGAAACCATGGTGATCACCTAGCTGTTGGTATTTGAAAAGAAACAAACTAGTCCTCTACAGATCAAAGCACCAAGGGGAGAAAAGGAGCAGGGAAAGCAAATGTTAGTATTATCTAACCAGCTGAAATGCCTGCCTTATCTGAACATCTACCCAAAGCTTGAAACTAGCAGCATTACAAAAGTGGGAATAGGATCATTTTCCCATTTAAAGTAGAGATAGATCTTTCTGGTTGCATGTGACAGTTTCTGCAGCCAGTGGATGGGAAGCAACCACCACCCGAAGAATACACCCAGTGTGAGACCACAGCATGACCATGTGGTGCATCCAGGCACCACCGCCTCACGTGGCTACCCAGTGCTCTGTCATCGTGCCAACTCCACGAGTATTTCTGAGCTGTAAATTGATTTAAAAACACTCATAATGACCTGCTTGCATCAAATCAATCAAAATTCATTACCGAGGTAATAAAGGCATGTTAGAAACTGCCATAGGTTTTCTTAATCACTCCCTTGGATTTCCAGGTCTTTGGTATTCAAACACAGTTTCAGCAGCTGAGCACTTCACAGTATCTGGGTGAAGTGAGTGGAGGTCTATCACCAAAAAATACAAAAATATTTCACCCTGACTATTCAACAGGCTGCTTCTAGATTAAAAAACAGCTGGATGAAAACAGACTACATGATGTTGTTCTACATACGAATGTATATTTAAATGGTGTAGAAAGCCATGCTTATAAAAACATGTATACAGATGCCTTGAAAGCATACTGGGGACAGGGAGTGCTGACCTGACCTCAGCATATGGTACCTGCACACATAGCATTTACTAATAATAACCAAAAAACCCACAAAAACACCCAAAAACCAAATCAAACCTTCATGAGTTTATTCCAGTTCTTCCTTTGAACCCAGCATGGGTCATGTCTCCTTGTTGAAGGCTGTTTGCCAGCAAGATGCCCAGTTTTACAGAGGTCACAATGCTCACAGGGCTAGGACAAGCTATTTCTTTTTGGCCCAACACTGAGCTCTGTTTACTAGACTGAACTGTTTCTGGAGGCTAGAGTTAGAACAGGAAAGCTGGAGGTGAGAAAAGGACTCTAGAAATGGTGAGTGAGTTTGGAGTGGCACTCAAAAATGTGGAAGAATATGAATACAGAAAAGGACAAGAGGTAGAAAAGAGCTTTTGTAAGAGAGGAGTGTATACTAATAAGCAAAGAAGTCTGTATGTGTTTGAGGGACGTAGAGCTACATGTCTTTCTGGGAAAACAGGAGTCTGTTTGTGTGTCTCCAAAGATCAGAAATGTCTGGTGAGAGCTGGCGAAGGTTTGCATGGCCTAGGATGGGAGGCTGAAGAAGGACAGCAGGGCAAAACAGCAGAGATAAACTGAGCTCCTGGCTCTCATATAGGCTCTTGGCAGTGACCAAGACACATTGTTTAGTCTTCTTATTACTTTCCCACTTCTGATGTCCCTGTTTTGGGGAGTTGTTGGGCCAAGAAATATTTGCCAAAGATTATGAGGTCTTCAAAGGGCTTTGCTGATAAGACTCATACACACAGCAGCATAGGTAAGACCTGTCTATCCACATGCTCCTGTGACATCTGGTCAGTATCTATCTCTGAGGAGCAGGAGACAGAGGTCCATGTGCCTCATGTCTTGACTAATGGATGTGGAGCTTGGAACACAGGCAGCAGAAGTTCAGATGGTCAGAATAGAAATCTCCAGTTCTGAGGACCTAATCTGGCTCTGGAATTCTGTAATTACAATAACAGAGGATAGAACATTTAATCCCTATTCCTGTTTATAGACAGTAGGGAAAAGTATATGACTCTGAGCATGAGTAAACTGAGTGAAAAAGGAGTTTGCAGTTGTGAGTAGGTTCTGGGACAAGGCAGTAATGCATTTGGAAGAGGTTTGGAGAAGAAAAGGCTGCCAAGAAAGAAGAGTATGTCTGAGAAGAGGCAGGAATCAGCATTTCTGTGGCTATGGAAAAGAGAATTTTGGTGATAAAGGAGATAGGGTAATAGAGAAGGTGGAATGGGGCAGAGAGGGAGTGAGAACAGGGAGCTACAAAATGGGAAGCATGAAAGCAAGAAGAGTTCTCTAAAAGGAGGGAGAAGAAGTGCTGAAAAACACAGGGATAAAGAAAGAAAGGAAAAAGGTAAGATAGGAAAATAAAGAAAACAAACAAAGATCAATTACTTCTGCATTAGATGGAAAATAATGACCTTAAGGAAATAATTAATGAAAGGCATCTGGAAAGATAAAAGATGACAGAGGGATTAAAAAAAAAAAAGAACAGAGTGAAGTAGCAAAGAGAAAGAGGGAGACAAAGTACATGTAAACAAAGTTTTTAATTAGCATAAAGGATAGAGATATCTAAGAGGAAGAACCCATATGGATGAAATATCAGACACTCATTTATGTAGGTCCCTTCAGGTTCAGGTTTTTATGTGCCCTTTTCACTACTGACATTTTAAAGTTGAACAGAGTTTTCCCCTCTTGGTCATTCTGACCATTTCCCCTCTGCTGTGATTATGTGTATCATTACCTAAGTAACACAGAATGATGTAATACATATTTTCTCTGTTTGCATTTATATATTTTTGTATGCTCATTTTTTTCATTGCTTTCTACTGACACCAATTCCTTTGTTAAAACAAATTTTTTATCTATACTGACTCTGCGTTTCTGGATGACAACCTCACTTTTATCTGGGGAATGCATTTTTGTAGAACTCTTGGCACCCAGTCACTGTGCATTTGTGCTGCAGCTCTCAGTGTGCCTCTCAAGAAATGACGTGTCTTTCCAAGGAAACAGCAACGGTGGAAACTTATTCAGGCTACATTTCCAATGAGTTTGTTCAAGGGCAATGTGTTTTATGAATAGTGTTGCAGTTTATTTTTTCACACAGATGATTCCTATGAATTAGCTTTTGTCAAACAGATACAGAGTCATCAGTTCCCATTCTAGTCCCAGACACTAGCACAATCTGCAGATTTGAACTCTTCATTAAAGAAATTGGGTTATTAAATACATCTGTCTCAGAAACAGGTTTAGTTAATGCTGGTAAAATATAATGAAAATCTGAAAGTTCTGTTAGCTTTTTTCCTGTTTTGAAAAGCTTGACATGCTGTTTTTATTGTAGTTTCCTTTGATTCCTTGCTTTTGTTAGGGACGCTGATGTAATGAGGGAGACAGAAAGGTGGATAATGGTCCTGCCTTCAGCAGGATGGCAGCTTGGATTTGAACGTACGTTTGAAAGGGGACCACAGGTTTGCTGTATGGTTGTATATTATGCTTTTGCAGGGTCTGAAAGAATTTGATATGAACTAGGAAAAAATTCTAAAGTAAACTTTGCATGTGGGGGTTACAATGAAGGAACCATTTGTCCCACCTTGTTAAACCAAATGGAAAACTTGGAATCATAACTGCGTTAATTTTATATGTTGTAACTTAAGGAATGACCCCAGAATGGGCAGGTGCAATTGAAAAAAATCAGTTCTAGCTGGCACAGGAGCAAATGGCAGTGAAGATGTGGCAGTCCAGACCTTGGCACTAAATGGGTCCCAGAAACTTTGTCCAGCTCATAGCAAAGCTCATGTCACCTTGTCTTTACTGCCTGGGTCCTGCAGGTGATTACGTATGGAGAAGCTGTAACTAGCCACAAGGGTGTCTGAGTGGCAGGGCCATTCCCAGTGCTCATTTTCCACTCACCCTCAGAGGCAGTGAAATGATGCTAACCTGAAATCTACTTCTGTCTGGACACTCTGATGGTATGATGGGAGGAAACAGTCAAGACTTGGATTTTCTAAGGCATGGAAGAAACTGAAGACCCAGATTCTAGCAGATTTTAACAAGAATAAGGCACCTTAGACTTCAGTTGTGAGAAGTGCTGAGCTTGCACCAAATCCAGGGTCTTTACTCAAGGCAGAAAGTTATGCTCACTTGGCTGGGTCACCCAGGACCTCCCTTGGGAAGACCTTGACTGTATGAGCTTCTGTCACCATCAGCAACCCCTACACATTGCTTTGTGTGATGTTGTTGGAGTTTTCTTCCACACAGGCTCAATACCTAAGCTATGTCCCCAAAACCAACAGGAAGGAGACTCTTGACAGCAGTGAACTTGGACAAAGCTTGCAAAGGGTGATCTCTTCTGAATGGAAGGACCACTGGGATGGAGAGTAGATGGGAAGCAAAGGGAGGGCTCCAACCAGCCAGTTCCACATTTTGAACCATTATCAGCCCCAAAAAAACCCTGGGAATTCAAACTTCCATCAAAGCTCTCCTGCAACAACATGGTTTGAGACTTCCTTGTCAAACAACAGTAGATGATTGGCATGTTTGGAAGGGTCTAATTTCCTTCTCTACTTGTGGATTTGTTCTGTATGGGACTGGTGAGAGAGGCGAAAACCTGCAGCATCTGGGCGCTCTTTCTGTTTAGGGTTTAGCTACTGACTGTACTAGATACTGTTGGACTTGCTTATCATCACCACAAGTAAAATGATACCTAAAAGCTGCTTGAAGAATAAAGGTCTGTAAAAGTAGTTATGCATGTCACACAGACAACATCCTTATACATATAAATAAACATGTAATACATCCCATTAAGTTAAGAAATTACTATTTTCCCATTTCCACTCTTCTAGCTGTGTAATTATATTTCTGTATAAAGAGAACAGCAGGTAGAGAGAAAAATAAGTCCAGTTGCTTTTGCATATGCACGTACATATATATTGTGTGTCTGTGTGTATATATACAAAGGGTTCTACTACAATAAAGCCAGCCTGGCCAAACTGTTTTTCTGCCTCTGGGAGATTTTGTATTAAGCCTTGTGTTCTTACCAGCCTCACAATGATCTCAGATAAGGAAACTGCACCTTTGTGAACAGAACTGAAGAAAATCTATTGTTCCGATGTTTATCTATTTGCATATTTGGAAAGAAGTGTGACCTCATTCTCCAGTCATTGCCCTGCTTTATTCTTCAGTTTATCTCTGAATATATTTTCTTTGACCATCTCTCTGATGCAAATCACTTAAAGTAATCTTAATGAGTGGAAACTCACTGGTTATTATTAAAGCTGTTTAACCAATATAAGGTTTCATTTTCTTGTGTAGGCTCCTCTTATTCTTAATTGTAATGATCTCATTCCCTAAAGTGTCTGTGCTTCCATTATTAACTCCTATTAATAACTTGTGTTATTAATACACCTTACAAGTCCCAGTCTGAATTGAAACGCTACAAAACAAACCTGAGACAGGGAGGCAGCAGTCCTCATGCTTTAAGTTGGTTGAAGCACGGTGCTAATAATGCCAAAGTCACGGATTCAGTCCCTGTACACTTAAGAGTTGATGATCCTTGTGGGTCTCTTCCGACTCAGAATATTCTGTGACTGTACACACGAGAAGTATTTCTTTTAAAAGTAAAGCCAAAGACAATATTGCTGATACCTTACTCTTCTTTTCCTACCAAGAAGCACTAATCATGCCCTGAATAAACACTGGAGACACCCTGCTTTGAAAGGCTGAGATACTTGTGGCATGAATTGAGAAATAATATCAGACTGCCCTTGCACAGTGCAATGCCAAAGCTGGAATCCTGACTGTGGGATCTGTTGTTGTTTAAAAAAATTTTAAGTCTGCCCTGAATTTCTCAAAGACTGCTACAGAGCAGCACGAACTCATAGAAATGCAAAACATAAACAGCAATTACACTGTAAGGGTCTGAATCAAACTGTCACTGCCGTGCTGTTGTAGACAATCTCTGGTGCAGCAAGAGGCACCACCTCACTGCAGCTGATGTAAATATATTACTGCATATATGAACCACACTATGGTGCTGCTTGTGTAGTCCTCATGCAGCGTGTGGAAAAGAGGGGAGGGGAAAGCAGAAAGGAGGGAGAAGCATGGAAGCAGTTACAAACTCACTGCCATCCAGACATGCCTTAAGCCTCCATCTAGACATACATGACTTTGCACAGAGGCAGGTAGAGCTTGCACCAGGGGCAGGGAAAAAAAGCAATGCTGGGCTTTGTCCTGCAGCCCCTAGAGCTCTCCAGCCCCTCAGGGCACACTGGCCATGGGTGGAGACTGGGGCAGGAAAGGAGGACTGAAGTCAACAGTGCATGTGATATAGCAGCGGAAGGAAAACTGTGCATAAATCCTCATGGAGTGTGGACTAGGTCTTTTGCTTTACTAGGGTATAAATAATTCTGTAAATCATTGCTTCTAAAGTTAATGTTTTGCTCTTTTCCCCTATGTTAATTTTCCAGTTTTAAATATGTATGTTGACCACTTCAGCATGTTGTCTTTTTTTCGAAGGGCACTTGGTAGCGCCAAATTTTCCCATGCTTCTTGTGAGGACTTGAGCCTACATCTTAATTTTAAGCGACTCTTTCTTGACACCTGACCCTTTCAGCATTGCTGCTGCTGATGCTGGGCAGAGAGAAGCAGAGACTGATCCCAGACAGCATTACTGTGGAGGAGCTGAGTGAACCCTTATTGTGCTGAAAACTAAGCTGATACCTCTCACCAGGAAAAGTTTCTCCTGCCATGTCTCAGGGAGCCTGGCTGAACGTGTCCTGCAGGATGTGTTATCAGCACAGTGCCTCTGCTTCCACTTCTAGCAGTACACAGCGAGGACCAGGATGAGCAAAATGCCAGAGTCTGTGCCTGGTGCAGAGATGATCTTTCTGGCACTCCTACTAAATATTTAATTTGAACCAAGTTCAGGGCTCAGTCAGACTGGCTCCAGAGCCCTTAAACACAGCCTGCATGAGTGAGAGGTAAACTCAACTCATCTCAGCATGGCTCAGCTCATTCCTCCCTCATAAGACAGCCTTTTCCACCCCAGATCTTTGGGAATGAGGAATATGCATGCAAGAGAGTGCTTGCTGTAATGGTGTCCCTAATAAGGCATTTCCTTCTATTGTATTTGTTGTTGCTTCTCCCGCTAGGTCTCTTTCCCCTCCCCTACAGCTTTTCTAGTTTGCTTCCTCCTGTGGCTTTAATAAGAAATGAGTTTGAGGAAGGCAGAAGCAAGAACAATTGCACAGAAGGGATATCAGGTGTCTGAATTCTCCCTGTGTAGATAAGTACTTCTCAGTAAATATGGTCAAAAAACATTTGGTGGAAGCAGCTTCATGTTAGATAGTATCAGCTTGTTATAACTGAGACATTTTGCAGGAAATATTGATTATAATGATATTTCACTTTGAAGAAAATGGAAAGTAATGAAACGACCTTCTCACTTTCTGTAAGGCAATGTTTTGAAATGACTGAAGCTGATCAGACTGGAACTCCTTGGCTTCATTTTGGAGTGTTTTTTGCTGCAAATTTTGTTTTTAAATGAAAAATTATAAACGACAAATGTCAAAATAGAAAGTAACATTTTAATTAAAAACATTTGTAGGGCCAATTCTGAAAATAAACATTCTGTTCTGATCTAATATGGAAAGATTCAAAATCCCAGACTGTCTCTGAGAGAGAAATTCTGGCTCCTGCATAGCTCTGATAATATCCAGAGCTCAAGCAAAGCATTGATCCTCGATTTCTTGACCAGTAAAACTGCTTTTGTCTGTGTGTGTGTGTGTTTTCTGCAGATGGCTCCCATCCCTCTTTATCGTAGCAGTCCCCAATATCAGCCAAAAATATCTGCACAAAAGCCTCTGTTATGTCTCCAGGCTTGAATACTGGCCAATGTTACATATATGGAGAATAGAAACCCAGTATCTCGAATGGCTATCTCTTGCATTGTACTGACAGAGCCCAAGCTGGATAAAATGCAGTGTGTAAACTGAAATTGAATGAGCCATAAAGACTGAAATTATTCATTTGGGAAGTATGTTCTGAGTGTCACCGACACCCTAGAGATCAGAGAAAAATAAATAAAAGCATTTTCTCCTTTGTTATTGGCTTGTATCTTTGCTTACTGAACCCTGTGCTGTGCAGCCAGAAAGGTCCTGCAAGGGGCAGAGGACTTAAAATTTCCATTATGCTGTTGCTCTGTGGCAGCACTTGGTATAGGTGAAGTGCCTTCTAAAAGCAGCCTCTGCACAGGGCATGCAAAATATGCAGCAGCTTGCAAGCTACGTGGCTTTGCTTCTCTTTACTGAAGAAATAAAGCTTCCTTTCACACATTGCCACAAAAACAGGGGTTCCAGGTGCAGTTTTCTATTACAGACCAGCAACAAGAAAGATATGTATTTTCTAGAAGTAAAGTGCTATTTTCCATTCCAATAACTATGTAATTCTATGGCTATATGGGTTCCTTATTTTAGGATTAATCTATCTGATAAGAGGATTGCCTGTTTGAATCCTTTACAATGCAAGGGGAAAAGGGTGCAGGTTTTTTGAGTAAGATGTCAATTGAAGTACTTAGATTTCTCTAAGGTATATGTATTTTTCAAAAACCTCTACCTCACCAATTACTTTCTATTGCCTGTAGTTCGTGGGGTGGGAGAATATACAGCTTGAGAAAACAAAGCTGAAACCATCTATTTGTTATTCTACTGATTTTTGCTGCCTTTCCTTACAACACAAAGAGCTTTCCTGTGACATATATATCAGTAATCTGTGCTAAGCCATGCAGGACTGTTTCTGGCCAGGGCTGGTTGGTGGTTTGTTCACAGCGATAGCATAACCTGGTCAGGACAAACCTTCCCCAAATGGCAGGGTATCCCCACACCACAGGATCTGACTGTCTATTGGTGGTCCCCAGACCTCCAAAGCTGTCCTTGCAACTCAAACAGGTGCTTCTTGCCGCAGCCCAGGCAATGGGATATGGCCAACAAAAAGGTTGTCAGGGCTCAGGCATTGCATTGGTGAGATAGTGACAGCTATAAATCATGGCAAACTGTGTGGTATTTGGAGCACATGGGAGCTTCAGTTTGGAGATTCTCCCCACTTTTGTTCAGCTAAGCCCAGGGAATCCCAGATCTTGCAAAGGACTGAAGAGTTTAAAGCATTTTCACACCTCTGATTTATGTTTGGAAGAGAACAGTCCCATGCTGAAAGCTTCGAGCCAGCACAGAGGAGGCCACTTTGGGCCTGGAACGGGGAGGAGGTTTGGCCTTGGAAACACATCCACAAGCCTCAGAGTGACCCCTTTTCTCTGTCCAGATTGCAGTGCTGCCCTCATGGGAGAAGGACACAGAGCCCACTTCCCACCAGCTGGGAGCCTGGCAGGGGAGATCAGCTGGTGCCTTACCTCTGTGCTGCAGTACTGAGAGGAAGGGATGGTACAAGACAGGGCTGTCAGACAGTGTAGTGACAGCAAATTTTTCTCTGTCATGGAATCATGGGAGCAGCCCCTGTTCCACCCACCTGTATCATTACTGAAACAATGGATGGCATATCTTGCCTGATATTGTCTGGGTGGCAAATACTTCAGGGAGGGAATAAAAAGTGGGTGTGAAAAAAGCTTGACTGCTATAATTGTCTCCTATTAGCTTAAACATTTCTCCCTCTTTTCTGCACCTTTAGCCAGCCTAAAGACAAGGGAGTGAGTAAGGAAGGTGTTACCTGGGGTTGGTTTATTTCCTTGTTTTGTGGCTTGTTGTTTAATTTTTATTTTTTAAACTGGAAATTAATATTTAGACTATCCAGTACTAAGTGTAGTTTTCTTGAAACAAAATCCTTCAACTCTTTTATCCTCCTTTTAATTTCAACCAGTCCCTGAGAAGCTCCCCTCAACAGGCTAAATGCTTAGATTTAAATGACATTTCCTGGTTCACAAAAGCAATGATTTCTTATGTGATCTGTGTCACTGGGAAAAGTGACATAATTCTTGGGAGGGATGAGATCTTGTAGGTTAGATTATATTAGTCTTGAGTTATCACATAAATCTCATTATTCTAGGTAGGCTCCTCATCTTTATTTTATGTTTTCATCATATTCCACTGAAGACTGATGTACATTCAGCAGCAGATTGAACTGTGACAGGCAAAGCAGTTTCCATCTCTAGCTTTTGCCTTGCCCCTTTCCAGGAAACATCTGTCCCCACAATATGGACTGTGGAGCCTCCCCTAAACCCACACAGTTAACATCCAGGCTTATTAAAGTAAATCTTAATCCATTTTGATTGATGGCAACATATTGCCCTGCAAAATGTGATGATCAAGAGGTGACTCAAAAGCCACCCAGCCACCTCAGTTACAGGGGCAGCAATTTTCAGGAGGTTTCAAAGTGGACAATGAGAGAGTAGAGATCACTTCAGCATGACATGGCTGGTGTTGAAAGCTTAAGCCACCTTCAGCTCTTTCTTGAATTTTTCAAAAACATTCCAGTATAAAATCTGAAGGAGGGATACCAGCATTGTATTTAGATGCTGGGAAATTGTATGACACTAAAGCACAGGAAGAAAAACAAAATCTTAAAAGCTGATAATCCCTGTACTTGGTTGGCTACAGAAAAGCCAGGTTAATCCCAAAATATTGCTGCTGTTTCTGGTGTGGCTTACCATCTGCTCTTCTTCATGCTGGACTTGACCGGGTATGAACTTTAAACCCTTTCTTGTAGGTGACACTTTTTTGTGTCTTCAGACATTTTACGTTCATGCAAACATGCTTTTGCTTTCCCATGTAGAAACCCATTTGCTTTAGTGATGTGGTAATTAACACACAGCAGCAGACACTAGTGGTTGGTTTTTGAATTCTTTCTGGAAGGGTTTTGGTGGACCCTGATGCCTAGTTCTCAGGTGCATCAGTATGCTCTCCTGCTGGTTTGGCAGTCTGTTTGCCTTGTTCCCAAGTGGTAGACACAGCAAACACAGCTTAATTTTGGCAGCTACGAATAGGAAGGAGAAAAAAACTCTTGCTGCAAACTGGCTAACGTGCTTAGAGAAACTGGTCCAAAAACTGATGGGTAAATCCCCAGCAGTGGGTTGTCTTTTCACAGGAAGTTGTATGAGGATAGTACAGTGCCATTTCAAACAGAAGCTAATATTAAGGCTAGCCAGACTGCAAGCAACTCATAAATTCCTCTATTTCTGTAGTAGGACACATTTTCAATGCAGCTGCCTAACCAAACTAGAATAGAATTGAAAAAAAAATTCTTTTGGCTTAAAGAAAGAGAAAATTATTTTCTGAGAGCAGTATTACACCTTGCTTTAGGAAGCATCTTATTTTTTAAATTTTCTGAAGCAATAAAACAGTTTATTTAAACTCCTTCTAGCAACCCACAACCCAATTTTCCTTTCTCATTACAAGTGTTTATGACAAACACATCATCCAGGATTTTTCTGTATATGGAGACATGAATACAGCTTCCCTAAGTAATGGGATTGCCTGTTTTATGCCAGATACACATTTAACACATACATTTGTAATGCAATTATTGATACAATGGATTAAATATGGAAACTACAAAAACAGAGAAGAAACTAATTTTCAGTCACTGATAAGGCTGGAAGGATTCATGCACACTAGGAGAAACTAGTACAACAAATAGAAAATATAAACTGTGACAGTATTTCTTGCTTTATCAATATTATGGGAATAAGGCTGTATGCCAAAAATAGACCTGTTTTGGAGCTGTATTAAACCACAATGTTTTAAATAACAAGTGTGTGCAGAAATTATGTTAAAAGAAGAGTTTTAAGATTGCAGAGTCACTTTACCAAAACAAACAGGAAATGTCAGAATTAAAATTATTATCAGGAGATAAATGTCTTCTCCATTGTGTCTATGTATCATGGCTCAGTTGTTAATGACACAGTTGCATATAGATTTTTTCCGAAGGACTGTACCTCATTCATCATGCAGGATGGATGCTGCTCACTTAATCAGCAGTTATTCAGTCTCTTGTTTACTCCATATTACATAGATGAGAGGCCCCAAGCCTTATTTACTGTACAGTATTCAAACCCTTCTCTAAAGACAGAATTTTCAGTTGCCTCCTGGGCTTTTCTATTGAGCTCATCCCTGTGGTATCTGAGCACTTTGCAATGAATGCATTTATTTATACAAGACCCTTGTGAGAATAAGGGATATTATTAGCCCTATTTTATAGATGCACAGACAAAATTCTGGCTTTCCAGTCTGAGGCACCTATGGCCAGATTTTTCCAGTGTGCTCAGCTTTATCTGTTTAAAGCAGAGTTCAGGTCCTATTGAGCTCAGCTGCAGCTGGAATACTCAGCATTTCAGCAAATCAGGCTCCAGAGTATGAAGTCAGATACCCAGAATATAAAATACGCAGAAATTACTTTCTGCCTAGAGAAAGTTCACTTTTTGCACTTCCTGATTTCTTGTCCGATCCGTTCCTTCTCCCTGATCCCCTCCCCTGTCTCTGACTACTGCCCTGTCTCCTCTCAGGCCTGGTGAGGGGAACCAAGGTCAGGCACAGCCATGAGATGTCTGGACAATGCAAAAAGGCAGTACTTAGAGGGTGGAGAGCAGGAAGGTGTTGGAACGAAGGATTTAGAAACTTTGCCTGGGCAGATAGGTGTGGTGTTAGGAAAGCCAGTGCTCAGCTGGAGTTGATAACTGTGAGGGATGTCAAGGAAAACAAGAGAAGCTTCATCACTACTTAAAGGTAAAGGGATGAACGAGAAAAACGTGGGACCATTGCTGAACGGCAGGTGATTTAGAGAAAGGAGACAGAGATGAACCTGGATATAAGGAAAAACTGTTTCCCAGTGGGAACAGTCAGGCTGTGGAGCTGATTGCTGAGAGGCTAAGCAGGCTCTATTCTTGGAGGTTTTGAAGGAGGTTAAATGGATAAGCATGAATAAGTTTAATCTGACTTCTTGAGTAACCCTTTTTTTCAGCAGGAATTTGGACTAGGGAACTTCCTAGGTTCCTTTCCCACAGAATTATCCTCTAGTCCTGCAGTTTCACCTCTACTCTGTTTTGGAAGTATGTTTTTCCCAAACAGCAGCTTTTCTAAGATTTTGCTGTGGTCTTTTTAACATTTCAACTACACTCCTTTCTCAGAAACACGACTGCAAGAATCACACCTTGGTCCTGGGTTGGCTGATGTGCAGCAGGGCAGGCATCTGAGAGACAAAGTGCTAAAACTGACTTAAATTTGGCATTTACTTAAATTTTCTCTGTATTTATGAACTGAGAGATTTCCTTCTTCTCTTCCAATGGACTACAATGAGACGATATTTGGGAATTTTATTTGTAAGAAGAGGAAAAGTTACATTCCTGACATGAAGACGACAGTTTCTTTAAAATATGGTGCTTTTCAAAGTGAGGTTGGGAGAAGGTAACAAAGAAAGAAAGGGGGAAAAAATGGAAAATGTGTTTTCCCCTAACTTCATTCTCAGATAAAGAGTAATCATATTAACCACAAATAAAGAAAGCCACTAAACCCTACAAAAAAAAGAATAACACTTTCACTAAAGTGCAGTCTCACAAAACTGTAAGCATCCAGGTACTGCCTGCTGTGGAGAAGAGTCCTAAAACAGGTCATGATCTCCAAATCACCTAGAACAAAGGGGTTTGTATAAATGTTTCTGCACATTACCTTCACAACAAGGTAAAGATACAGCAGGTAGGAAACAACCTGCCAGAAAAGAACAACAAATCTAAACCAGCCTCAACTGTGGTTCTCTCTAGTGCTCAGCCTGAAGTATCTCCTTGTTCTCACAGAAAGATTTCTGCATATTCTCTTTTGTGTGCAAGACTGAGGATCAAGTGAAAATAAGAAAATTCCTCAAGAAGTTTTTCATCTGTAAAAAGATTTCAGAAATTTCAAAGTGCATTGCCAATAAAGACATAGTTTAAAGGTATGAAAATACAAAATATTGTGTACGTGCAAAGTAGTGCCCTCTTGATTTGTTGTTCATTTTCTTTCAACCGATAGAAGAGTTTTAAGCTTCTGTGAGGGATAAGGACCTATTATTTTTGTATGGCTGCAATTTACTTCATAAATGTATGTACATATACACACACACAAACACATATGAAGAAGAAGTTATACTAAACTAAGAGAAGTCATATTTACCTGAGGAATACATACGTGCACACAGATTTCCATCATTAACTAACTTAGTCAATTTTAAACCCTTGAAGGTTTTCCATCCTTCACTAGATACAGCGATATGGCTCAGTTGGTTAGAGCATAGTGCCAAAGTTGTGGGTTTAATTCCCATATGGGCCATTCACTTAAGAGTTGGTCTTGATGATCTCTGTGGGTCCCTTCCAACTCAGAATATTCTGTGAAAATATTGTTTCCTTAGTTGCATACTTTTTGTGGTCCATACTGAGATTCATATTAGGTAGTTACCTTGCTTCCAGAGCAGAGGTCTTTGCAGAACCACTGTCAGTGCTGGAAAGCTGAAATCCTGCTATAGTGTCAAGAACAAGTACAACCTCTCTACATTCCTGTTCTAACACCAACATTTTTTTCCATGAACAACTGGGAGGGAATGCTCTGGAAGTGCATACACATGTGAGTCAAATGAGGTTGTTGGGATCTAGATGGGGCTGCTAAACCTCAGCTGCTCAGCAAGAAACCAAAGCATTCAAGTTGTGGGCAATATAATCTTCATCAACAGCCTTAGGTTTTAACATTTTCATCTCTGGTCACCATGAGAAGTGATGGTGCCCTTTTTAGCCCCATGCTGCCCACAGGAAATAAGCTGGGACACCACTTTGTCCTCTTCTCAGACAAGTTCCCAATTTCATGCTGAGCCATGCCCTGCAACACGACTGAAGTTCACCCAGGAGATGAATGAATGCATAGATGTCACAGTAGGCTTAATCCCTGTAACTTTAATTTCCTTCACCTTTATAAACTGGCAAAAGGAAGTTGTAACTTTTAATTTTTGGGGGGGAATGAATCCTGTGGCTGTAGGGGATGGCCTTCATTGAAGTAACTTTCTATTTACTATCAAAAAAAAGAGAGCTTTAGGCTTATTGGAATCATTCAGTGAAAAAGCACAGAAAAAGCAGGTCATCCTCCTATCTCTCATTTCCTCTGCTTCTTTTCTACCCCTTCATATAGTCTGAAGCGGACTTTTTGACATCTGCTCTTCATTTTGGGGCTGCTCTTGGCACTAATTTTTAGTTTCACTGGGAGCATTTGAACTCCTGAATAGCACTTCTCTTATCTTCACCACACCAAGTAGTTACTGCTACAAAAGAGGCAAGAGATAGAGAGAGGAGCCTGATACTTCCCAGCTGAGGCAACTGCTGCTACTAACCTGCTTTTTTCACAGAACAGTGAGTCATGCATTAGGGCCAAAACAAGATTTATTTATCTGAGTTAGAAGAAATAAATAAAAATTGAGAACAAACAGAGAGTAGTCATTGACATTCAGTTGGTACCTAATGAATTGTATTCTTGGGTTAGCAGAGATTCATATGTTTACTAAGCAACTTTTTTCATAAGTGCAGTTGCTCTTGGAGACTTCTGTGGTGGTACTAACTCTGTGATTATAAACCTCTCTATCTCTTAAGACTCTTCATTTCCTGCTTGGCAATTTTGCATCTTTAGAGAAGTCAAACAAAAAGACCTCTTTTTATAACAAGAGGGAAGCATCATCTGAAGAGTGAAAATCCCACTGACATGTGGCTTCCTAAACTTGTGGCCTCATAGTCAGTTTACAGTTTTGGGTGGGACACACAATATGTTAGACCTTGCTAGTGACTTAGTATGGACACTTTTTGGAATTTTTGGTTCCTAAAGTGTACTACAAAGATGAAAGTGTTTAGTGAATAATTATCTGGTCCAACTTTGCTGTGCTGTTTGTTGCTTCACTTGGCCCAAGGCTGTTAAACCAGGGACAAAGATGGTGTGGGATGTTACTGCAAAGATGAAGGTGTTGGAAAGTCGACTGGCTCAGTGCTCCCGTAGAGCTGATGTTGGAGAAGATAAAGGAAAAAGCCCTGATTAGAAAGTTGCTGTTTCTTTAAATGGGAAGAAGAAAGTAGAGGAAAGGTTTTTAGGCAGAGTCTGTGCAGTGAAGGGAAGAAAGATTCACAGTAGTTTTCAGTGGTAATCTTCTTTTTTTAACAAACTACTTTGTTCAGCTCAGAAGAAATGATGAATAAGAAGGGGCAGGATGGAAGTATAGAACAGCAGTGAGTGATAGAGAAAAGGTAAATCAGTTATGCCTGCTTACTGTAGTACAAACATACTGGATAATAGGATATTGGAAATGTGTCTGTCAAAGCAAAGAAGCCGGGGAAAAAGGGCAAATACAAGTGAGAGTTACCTATTTTCTGAGTTCAATATCCATAATAGGCATTCATGAACAAGCCTAGACTGTTATTTTTAAGGTCTGCAATACAGTTGTTGCACTTCGCATTGATGCCAGGGCAGAGGTGGCTGGGATTTTTAAAGGGACAAAAGTGCACCAAGTCAAGGTGACAAATCAATTGTTTAGATCCATTCAAAGCCCATACAGGCTACAAAGGCACAGAAGATATGAGTGACATCTTTGTAACGTGGTAATCCAAGGCCCCTCCACCAGCTCTTGCAAGTACAGGGAAACCTCTGGGCCTTGGCTTTGTGAAAAGTGTGTGCTTCAAGGGGGGCTGCTGGGGAAGCTGGAAAACACCCTGTGCAGTCAGAGATCCCACAGGTCCCCACAAAAGGCTGTTCTTGGGCAGGGAAGAAAAGGTCCTAACCATGAAACAGAGAGGGAAGAAAGCCTAGTATCGAGACTGCTTGCTTGGGCTTGGGCTTTATCTCCACTCTACCTTATTCATCAATGCAGCTTTCATGGGATGCATCCTGCAGCTTCCACAAAGTCCTTGTCCAGTTTGGCAACAAGAAGCTGACAAAGTGCAGAGGGCTGTTTGGGAGTTACTGCTTCTGCAGACCTTTGATCTGAAGGGAAATGAGTGAGATGCTGCCCAGAGAGCCTAAAAGGGAGCAGAAGCTTATAGAGATGACATTTCACTTTACGGGAAGCATAAGGATGGACATGATGTAATCACTTGTGGATGTTATCTTAAAGGCTCCTAGACTCCAATGGAATGTAGAAAAACACACTCTTAGAAGTGCAGTAGTGGCATTTAAGGTGTATCTCTGGTGAATATGTCTGGGGAGCAGATCAGCACAGACACTGTTTTCTGAAAACCTTGACCTGAGCTTTAGGGTGTTCTTGAAATGGACACTCCGAGAAATAAAGAGCTCAGAAATTGTAATACTTGGGAGTTTTGATTGGAATAAATTACAATCAGTAACATAAGCTTTCGTAAGATAGTCTCCTTTTGGTTCAAACCCCTTCTGCTACTAGTGAATCGTCAGAGGGCAGTAGAATTACTTTGGTGCAAAGTTATTTACTTCCAAATTTCTAGTAGGCTATAGGGATTATAGTTACTGAACCAGCTTTTATCTAAGGTTCCTGCAACTGAGCAATTAACTTTCTGACTTTTACACTAAAGCAATTCATGTAAACAGATTGTGGTTATGAAGCGAAATTCTTAGCAAGTCATAAATTGTGAATCAGCTGTTGATTTGTCCTTTTTTTGTTTCTTTTGTTTTCTGAACAAAACATAAGTTTTCTGCCTGTAGTGGGGTGGGATTTTTACTAAGGTATTGAAACATGCATATCTTTGGGATATAGAAGGAGACTCCAGAAAGAGTCTCAACCCATGGCTGTTTACCACATGGGGTGAGAGCCTTCCTCCAAGGAACCGACAGTTGGGGAATTGTAACAAACAAGATTCCATTGGTTATGATGGAGTATAAATTTATAAAGAGGAAAAGATTACCTTGCACTTACCATGAATAAGAAAATGTGGTTGTGCAGTTAATGTGAGGTAGGTCAGGCTATATAAATTAGTCTCCTTTCTTATCCTTCCTACTTCAGTGAGTAGCCAAGCCTATAGGATAAGTAATGTATCTCCTTTGCATGATGACACTTCCAATCCTTTGTCCTTGCTT
Source organism: Myiozetetes cayanensis (assembly GCF_022539395.1). Taxonomy (NCBI): domain Eukaryota; kingdom Metazoa; phylum Chordata; class Aves; order Passeriformes; family Tyrannidae; genus Myiozetetes; species Myiozetetes cayanensis. The sequence continues at coordinate 18,310,364 of NW_026087742.1, forward strand.
TGCAGAGCTCAACAGTATTGCCATATAAAGTATCATCAATATCAAAGAAGATTGCCCCTTTTGAAGAGATGGCACAGCTTCAGAGTCTTTGCAGATACAGGCCTTGTTTAATTTAGGCTTCGGCTCACAGCAGCAAGAGTTACCTTGATGTTAACTTTTGGACAATAGTAATGTGCCTATCTGATTCCTTTAAGACTAGTCCTTGCACCTTCCCTAGAAGATATTGCACTATGAAGATTATGGAGCAGAACATGATAAAAAGGACTTTTCTGACTCCTTTGACTGCTAAATGATTAACTATATGACCTCTGTTTAGAAGAAAAGCCAGGCTAACTAATGCATATTTCAATAGATTATAATGCCTATAATATGACTATGATGTATAATGTAAATCTAGGAAATGTGAAGATTGAGTGTGGATAAAGTGTTCCATGTACACCATGGCAAAGATTATAAAATCACTTCTTTGCAAATGTCTTCCCGCATTCATTTTATGGCACTTTACATCACTGTGTAATTATGTATAATTACTTGAAAAAAACCACTTACACTTCTGGCCCCTTGGGGTGCAACTTAGTCAGAGAGAGACAAAAAAGGGTCAGTGTTTGAGTAAGGAGTGAAATTTTCTGCGCTAGTACAGCATGTTCCCTGGAAGTGGAAATATTTCTGCAACACCTCCCGCAGGAGGGCTCATCTTAGTGGTCTACATCCTATGCACTTCTAATCCGAACTTGAAACATTTTCTGCCACCTGCTGCTTTTGCATCACTGTTGTCTTGTTATCTGAAAAAAGTGCTTCTGATCAATTAAAACTCAGAAATGTCTTTTATCAAGTTTCTTAAAGTGACTTTAAAAAAAAAAATCTTCACAATGTCCAAGGCAGCAAAACAAGTGTAGTTATTTCAATTTTCAAGGTAAAGATATGGGGGAAAGTGTGAAGTTAGGCTCCTCTGGGTGCACAGTTGTACATTTTCTTAATGGAAGATTCTTTGCTTCTTTGCTTTAGGTACCCTAAGGCTCATAGAATTGACTTTTCTGTGATGGTCAGCTGGAGCCTTTCAGCAATTAACTGAAAGGTTAGTGTAGGAAGAGAAGACAGAGTCCTTTTTCTTTATGAATCCTTTCACAGGTGTGGACTATCTCGTTAGTTGACTTTGTTATTTGACAGTTGTGAAAGTGTCATGAGGTCTGAATGACTGCAATTACTGCTCACCTTGTTCTCTGTGCCTTGACTCAAATACCTTTAGGCAATTTGCAAAATCCTAAGATAAAGGCTGATATGCAAACACCATCCCTGAGATAAATGGCATCAAATGTTTTGTATGACACGCTTTATTGCTGAGGCACTCAGATAACACAGTCATTGGTGTCTGGTTAGACAGATGGGGGTTTGTTATTTTCCACTGATGCTTATAAGTTAGATTTTATGTTTTGAAAACGGGTTTGACAACCAGTAAGACTGCTCAAACTGGAGGCTTGAGGGAGGTTGTACCATTACAGTGTTCCAAAGGTAGGCAACTTGCAGAAGAGTGGTGAGGGCTGCACTTGCCACAAGGAGTGAGAAATAGCATACAAAGTCTAGACCAAATGTGGGCTCATTATGTCCTGTCTGGGTGAGTGAGTTGTTAAAGGTGTCTGTTTCTCAGCTGCAGGACCCACCAGCCAGTGATGTTCAGGCCTATGAGTCAACTTTTGGGCCACTGGCTTTTGCTTTCCTCATCAGCAGGAGATTCTGTGTCTGCAGCCCTGACGTGTTCTGGTGCTGACAGTGACCCTGAGAGTGTGCACAGGAATCCTCCCTGCAGAAAAGAGAAATAAGAAATCAACAGTAACACCGTCAAGCCTGATGTCTGGCCAAGTTGTGTGTCTGCAGTTCCAGATCAGAACACTCCGTGTAAATATGAAAATTGTTTCAAGGTCAAAACTTAGTTGCTCATGATGATAACATTCAAGTCAGTGGAATTAACTGGATCTCGAATCCAACTTATTTGCCTTTTTTCTTCATCCAGCTTTGGAAGACATAACGCTGTTGTGAATTTGGGTTTGCCTTTGGAGTGATATACAAAAATGAGCAAACCACCTCTAAAGTTATTCCTGGTTAATGATTGCTTTTGTCTCTGGATTAGCAATAACCCCATACTTATCCCATTTTTCCCTGTCCCCAGAGAAGAGTAACTTTGTAGTTGCAAATCTAAATCTGAAATCTATGACAAGGTCCTTTCCCCACGAGGCAGCAGCTGGCTGTCATGATTCAGATCTGTAGCATGTTGCATGATTTGAAGAAGCAAATTTTCTTTCATCCAAAAGATTTAATAGCCTGAAGATATCTGTGGTAAGCCAGCAGTAATCAAAATGTTGGAGCCATGATCCATTTTGGTTTTGGTAAAACATTCAGTGGTGATAACTGGGGAAGCAAAAACTATGTCTTGAGTGCTAAAATTACAATGGGATATTAGGACTACACTGCAAGTACTTTTTTTTTTTTCCTAAATTTGGCATCAAAATAAAAAAAGTTTTGAACAGAGACACTTTTGCAAATTCAGTGAGACAACCACCCCCTTTTTTTTTTAATCAGTGTACAATATTTAATTTAATGAGAGTGGCACAGTATTAGAGGGCAACTGAGAGATGTCTAATTTAGCTGGCCTGTCCACATAGGCCTGCTGAACAATCCGTGGAGGCAGAGAGCCTTTTGCAGGAACACTTGAAATTTGAATCACCTCCTGAAGGAGTTGTCCTTCTGGGTTAGCTGTGTTGAGGCTTATGAACTCTTAGTGCTGGTGTCACCTGGACACAAACATGCTTCTGTTTCTCTCATGCCAGTTATTTGCCTTTCTTTTGGTCATCCTTATCTAACATTTTGCTCAATTTTATAGCATTTTCCCCTATTTTTGTGGCTAAAATTATTTACTGTATTTGATGAAATTTGTGAAGGGCTTTTTGTTGCCCTGGAACACTGTTTTGTAGCAAAGTAACCAGTCTGCTGGTAAAATGTTCAAGGTTAAAGCCAGCTATATATTAAAGCAGATAGCTTCTGTTTTTCCCATAGTCTTTGGATAAATACAAACTCCAGTTTCCCAGGCTCTTAACTTGGCATCTTTCACCAATGGAGAATTCAGAGATCATATGAATGTCAAATAAACAGAGGAGTAACTTCCCCCTTTTAAGATGCTGACTGCACCTTCTTCAATCTCCTGTGAGGGACGAGAGTTGAGTATACTAATGACAAAATGGCAAATGTGCAAACTCCCTCAAGGAGCACTTAAAAAGCTGCTTCATCACAGCAGTGTGACATGGACATGAATAGGGATTGTTCTCTTACTTCAGATTCCAAGCAGCCATCGACTTTACTGCGTATTTTCACCTATGTGGATTACAAATTAGTGACAAATACGTTTGAAAGCTAGTCATTACCTCAATCAGTCAATTATTCAAAAGATGTATCAGTGTGATTAGTTGCCCTCAGTTAATTATAGGAACAATAATTAGCTAATAAGGGAGTACCATCACTCATATAATACTGATTTTCATTGTTTTAGAGATACTAATTTTAAAAAGACCTTTGAATCTATATGTTGAGAAAACACCAGAGATTGCTTTCAAAACAACTTTTTTTCCAAGTTGTAGGCAATATTTTAGTCTCTTCCAGCTCTTTTGGCCAACCTTATATTTCTGCTGTCTTCTCAGCATTGGGTCCTGTTGAAAAATAATGAAATAATCTTCAAATATAGCATTAGTAGTGAATTGCCTTGAGAAACTTGAGAATCACAGAGATGATTAGACCTCTTGCTGCTTTTAATCACTTTACTCCTGGACAAATCCAAACTGATGACAAAAACTGGCAAAGAAAAATGTGTATATCTAAGATGTATCATTCCTAGAAATACACAATTTTCTCTGAAATTACATATATAAGACTATAAGGTATTATACTTCTCCTCCTTAAAATTAGCACCTGAGGGAGAATGCATGGTGAAGGCATTTCTTTAAAACAAGGATCTTCTTGTTGGTTCCTTATATTTGTACTTCCTTCTCAGGACCTTCAGCCCCAATTTGTTAAATCTTTATCACTCAGTCACATTCCCAAGTTTGGAAGCTATGAGAAAAGACCCAGATCCTCATGGGTAAATGGAGACCAAAGTCATTGTGACCCCTCAAGGTGCATTTGCAAGTCCAGCCCAGTGTGTCTGGCTCACCCCCACAGGGTTAAGCTAAGGACAATAATTGAATATTTGGTGCTGGAACAACTAGGTAAGTTTTGTATGACTGGGGTGAATATAACACGTTTGGAAGAAGCTAGGAGTTTTCCAACAGCTAAGAGGGTGTCTGAAAGGTTAAGAGTAGAGTAACCCTACTTGTGGCTAAAAGGAGCCGTTTTCCATCTCCACAGGCCATACTTGGGACCACGGCAAACTGGCACAGGCAGCTAAACCACCACAAGCTCCGTCTCAGAAAACCATGCAGGGTGGGGGGAGTAAAGCCCTTCAAGGACACAGGGAGTGAGGCAATGGGATCATTGCTTTGTCTGCTGTGGTCTGCTACTTCTGCTCGACTGTATTGGCTATCTGAATCACAAGCACAGGCTATTTGACCTGCACAGGATGGCTGAAAATTCTTCAGCCGCTCTGAGTAAGATATTAATCTCTGTGTAAAACACTCCTCCTACTGTTTACTTGTAACTTGTAATCAAAAAGGACTTTGAGGAGTCATCTTTGGAGCCACACACAGACTTTTCCCAATTTCTCTGCCTGTTGAATGCCCTAAATGTTTTTATTACATGCTAGAAATGAGCTTTAGAATACTCCCCTCTTCTCCCTACTCTCCTGATATTTTTAAAACTGTATTATTATCTAAGGTTTTTGGTTTTAATGTTTTTCATTTTCATCTCATCTCTATCTTTACTCTGAAAGTCTCTCTTGATTCCTGCTCCAGTTCTAGCTGCCCTGGGCAAAATTGCATGAACATATCACTAATGCTCTCCACTTATTTATTAAAAAAAAAAAAAAGATTGTTAAGGCCCTGTTAGATTTTGGGAGACTATGATCCTCTTTAACTTTGCATAGACTGGTCAAAGAAGTAGAATAGAAGACAAGAAAATCTGCATCTGACAAAAATTCTCTCAGAAAATCTTCTAAGCTTTATATTACAGCTTCTTTACATGTGATGTAGGATTTATACCTGACAAGGTGTTGTGAGACATCTATATATGATAAGCATTATTTTGCCCCTCTCTATTTCCTTATCATGGCTTCTAAGTACTAGTTATATAACTTGAACTCATGGTTTTGGTGAGTTCCCTTGCATTCCATTTTGCTTTCTAAACAAAGCCACCTTTTATTATGTTTTCCTTTCTTTGTTGTACTGGTTCAGTAAAAAAACGTCAGAGGAACAGAGAAATCCTGCAGCACTGAACTTATGGCACCTGGTCCCAATAATGCTTTGATCATCAAAACCATGGTTGAGATACAGTTTTCAGACTGATTTTAAAGTGCTCTTCTCCAAATAGTGAGAAAAGTAAGAGCCCTTGAACATTCAAACCAATGTTCTTCAATGCATAGATCAAACCACAACATTGCACTGTATTCTTTGCAAAGTGTCCAAAGGTCTTCAAGTTTTATCTGCATAAAACACAGCAGAAAGGTAAAGATTGTGGAACTGATTTATTTGAGCATTTCTGATCATTTTGTGTGGACATATGTGACACTCTAGCAAAATTGCACCACCTCTTATTTCATATTAATGCTGTTTGTGTCTGTTCTTTCCCTATCCTTGCTGCCATCCCTGTCTCTTCCTACTACAATCCAGACAACTTCCAATTCATGTCTCAGGTCTTTTCCTCTCTTTGTTGTGAAAACTTTCCCTGTTCTTTCCTCTATGTTTGTATTTATTTATTTATTTATTTATTTATTTATTTATTTATTAAAAGTTTTTTTTTTTCTTGAGACTGGTGTTCAAGGAGGCTGATGGGAAGTATTAGTCAAGGGAAGTATTACTGCTGCTGAGAAGGTGAAATACATGTCACTGCTGAAGAGAGGGACTAAGATAGATGTTGTGAGTGAAAATGTCACCGTGTCTAGTGCTTAGCAGATGGAGGGATGAAGAATAAGATGTATGAATAACTGTGACAGACACAGCAACTACATCCTTTCCCTCATATACCAATATGGGGGAAAAATACTAAATTAATTCTTCTGGAAGCTGAGGTACTAGGGATATGGACAAATCAGGGTGGTCACAACCAAATACACCCCTATTGCCATTCCCTTTATGCAGCACTTCAAGAATCACTACACTAATGAGACTCAACAGCTTCTTTGTGGCTTCACATGAGTCCTTTTTCAGGCCATATTTACCATCTCCTAACACTTCTTCCTGCTGGCACACTTCTTAGGCAGAAGCAGATCATGTTTGAGTAAACACTAAGCTCAGTCAGTGCCCTTGCTTGCATTTTCTAGCCATGTGACCAGTCTGTGTGCCCGGGCATGTCCAAACACCTCCATTTGCCTCACTTGCCCTTCCTGCAGTGCCTCAGGACGGACATCAGGCACCTGAGACCCTCCCTTGGAGCTCAGTCATTGTGACATGGGTTTTCTAGAGAAACCTGAAGTGGTAATAGCACCTCTTAGGCATACCTTCATGCCCCTGCAGCCCTTGAAAATGTGAGTGTAGCCCATTTCTCCAGTGCAGTGCGTTGGTGGACAGTACTGATGGACAACAGGAGAGCACAGGTGTTTTAAGGAACCAACCCAATAAACTCTGAAACCTTGAATCCTCTCGTTTGGGCATCATTGCTTGCAGAAGACATCCAGTTTCCCTAATACTGGAAAGTGTAGTCAGTTATCACTTCTCTACCTCTAGAAAAGTCTAAGATGCTGAATCTTACAGCCTCTGAGATTTGAAGTCTGTGCTGGAAGAATATGTCCAGCCTTGGCATAAAGAGAATCCAAGGGAAAGTCCTTCTGCTGCCAGAGGAGGCTGCCAGTATGGATAGAGGACCAAAGGGTGAGGAGGTGAATAAACAGAATCTTTCAGCAAGGAAAGGCTCATATTTGTCGTGATAGTGATCCAGTGGGATTTGAAATGATGGCATATTCTGAAATCCCTGAGCATTTCTCTTGCACAGGCACTGTGACCTAGGAGCAGCTAGTCCTACTCACTATTCTTTCTGCTCTTTTCTCAGAAAAGTTTACACCTGTGTGACTGAATGAACAATTAATTTCTTTTTCTAGACAGGTTGGAAACCTCCTCATGCTGGAAAACAGAAGCAATGCAAATGTTATTGTATCAATTTTATTCAATTACATTGTGTAATCTTGGATTTAATCCCATTCAGATGAATTTAAAAGAAATCCTGAATTATTTTTCCTTTTTCTTTCTTCCTATGCTCAATTTTGACACTGGAAAGCACTGATTTTGTCCCTTTCTCCCCCCAACCATAGCAAAAATACTTAAACTATTTAACTGCATTTCTTGCATTTTATCAGAAGCTCCTCTTCTCCTCTCCAGATGCATATACAATTACATACAGAACTCCATGCATTTAGTATGGATAGACAATACTCACAGCATAATGTTCATGTGTAAAATGTTCCCTATAATCAAATTCTTCTTGGCTATTAGAATAGGCTCTCCGATAAAGAGAAAAGAAAATAAGGAAAGGGTGTGACATAAGGACCTGAATAAACAAAAACTGGCATGCTAAAAGGTGGAGGAGTGAAGAAAAAGCAAGTAAAAGACCTCTCTCTTGAAATCTCCCCTAATTGGCAAATCTCTTCTATATCACCATGGTACTGTAGCACCACGAGGAGACAGGTGCTCCCTAAAGCAGCCAGCATCCAAACACTTCAGTATATTTCAGGCCAAAGCAAATAACCTGATGTGTGCTAGAAAACTACCCAAACCCCAGAACATTTCACGGTAAACACTTGTCATCTGCTTCTTTTCAGAAGCACTATGCAACAGGCACAAAGAAGAGGGACTTTTAAGCAATTTTTCAGGGAAGATTTGTATAAAACACATAAGATTATAGTAGAATTGTTTGGGTTAAAAGAATACCTTTACCATCATCGAGTCCAACCATTGCCCAACACTGCCAAGCCCACCACTAAACTATGTCCCTAAGTGTCACATTTTCACATCTTCTAAATACCTCTAGGGATGGTGACTCCACCATTTCTCTGTGCAGCCTTGCCCAGTGCTTGAAAACCCTTTCAATAAAGGAATTTTTCCTAATATCCAATTTAAATCTCCCCTGAGAAGAACATGCTGTATCTGCTCTTGATCCGTGCTGACTGGGACCTACTGGATAGCAAAGGAGGAGTGCTCCCCCACATCATTATGGTGTGCACTTGCACAGCAAAGCTTCCTCAGCCAAGGGACTGGGATAACTGTAAGTTTGGTAAAGCAAAGGTGTATTTCTCAAACATGGGACATTTTCTATGTTGAAGCTGGTCTTGAAGAATTTCAGCAAGCTCTGTGAGAGCAAGACACCTTTGGAGATGATGCAGTAGCATACATGTGTTTCTCCAAGCTGTTTAATTTACTGCTGTTACCTAAATGCTTTAGCAATCCTCAAAATGTTTCTGTTTGTTGATAAATTTTGGTAGTTGTAATAATTAATGCCTGATGAATAAAAGTTATGTCTGTAAAGTGCTATATGTTTTTGCATAGGTGCTTGCACGTAAATGCAACCACACATCCAATAATCATAAAAAATATGAATTCTGAGTTCAGATCCAATGTGCCTATTGATTTAAATGCCAATAACTGCTATGTATTGTGAAAATCAGGGACAAATTGCAAGATTATACATGGAGCATACAAGGAAATGACTTGTTTAGATTATGTTATTATCTGTGGTCAAAGTAGTTCACATAATTGTTCTGTTAAGTAAGATTTTTACATCACAAGTTACAAAAATGTGGGGAAACCTGTTAACCCCACTTGTCTGACCTGTTCCCATCAGAACTATCTTTAGTTGGAGCTTCAGAAGCAACAAACCACATAAAGTCTACTCCCTCTTCCTAACATTATTATCCCCCCCGCTGGTTTAATTTATGTGTTTAATTTTGGTTTGCTGGGTGCAATATGGCTAATTGCTTGGGAACTGTGCAACCTTACAAGTGAAATTTTGCTTTTATAATTTGTAGCACATCAAGTGTAATAATGTACATTTAATTTCTGAAAAAGATAATTATGCTAATAGAATTATTTGAATAAAAATTCACACTCTATTCAGGATAATGCCCTCTACCTCTTAATTTATACTAATGTAGGTCTGTAAGGAATTTTTAATAATGTACTTCAACCCAGGGCCAGGAAGATCTAGACAGAAGCAGGACTGACAGGTCTTAAATGAGACAAAGAGGTTTCAGAGGTCTTTGTAGCAAAAGCTGTCAGAAGTGACGCAGGTATTGAATTTGAAGAGATGCTACAAGATGCAGTTACCAGCCCTGGTCATGTGGGGGGATGTGGTCTTGCTATGTTTAGCTTATGGAGGAAAAACAAGGAAGGAAAAAAAGACACTGCAGGTCAGCAATTGCATTACATACAAGCAGGGCTTGCAAGATGCAAACCTTCATGCAAATAACCCAAACTACCTCCCCAAAATGTGCCAGTGTGTGGCACTTAAGAAGGGCCAACACTGTGTGAGACTGACCATGTAGAAGCTGACACTCAAAAGGACAGGGCACTCAGCCTCTTCCATCATCCTGAGTGATGGATGGATGGAAAGCACAATGACAGGAGAGGAACAATACCCCCCTTAGTCCCAGGGAAATGTAATTTATTTTTAGAGCCATTCATGAGGCACCAGCTAGGCACAAGGGCTTGGAATCAGCTCATAAGGTATCATGCTACCTCTCTCTTATGCCCAGACATCCTCCATGCTGGAGGATGCATTTAAGCAGTGTCCACAGGAGCACCGTTGAGCAATAATGAAGCTTTTGGGGCTGAGAAGGGTCATACTGAGGCTGGGTTACCCAGGAAGGCTTGCTAAACTGTAGTCCAGCATAGTCCAGCATCTTCTCCCACCTACACAACCCCAGGACATTCACATTCAGGCCATTTCATGCTCCCAAATCACAGATGAAACATCCTGAGAGATGCTTCAGAGTCCTTGCTTTTCAAGGATGGGCATCAACTTAGTTTTCCTGGAGATATCAGCATTGTTGCTGCAATAAGTGACTCTGCTTGCAGTAAGGGAAGTCATGCCTTCAGCTAACCCTCTTTGCATTCAATCTATAGGATCCCTATAAAAATGAGGTGTTAATGCACCATAGCACTGTTTTCTCTATTTTATTTTGGATGAGATCAATTATCAATATGACCAGACTTAAAAACATGTGTTCTCCCACTCTCTTCCCAGAGTAAACTTCTGTCCCCTGGCTATTGCACATGTTGCTCAGTCAAAGGCTGGTCACTGGTCTCTGTCAACATTAAGCACACTAAAATCTCTTGCAACAGTATACAGTTATTTCTTTCAAAATTGTGCCGTTGGGGGTTTCCAATATTGATTGTTGCATTTGTAGCAATTCCCTAGACTTGGAAGGAGGAAACTATTGCAAATCCTTTGTGAACCACTTAAGAAAAGGAAGCTGATAAATGAAGGTTTCTAAAGGTGGTGACTTTCATACTAGATTGATATAAAATACTGTGATTAATGCCCAGACTGTCAGTTCACGTTTTCTCCCTTAATTATTTCAGGTCTTTTTTTTATATACTTAGGGGTGATAAAGGAGCAAGACTGGCACCCTGAGAGCTTTGAAAAAACTATTTATCCATGGAAAGGGTGTAGATAAAAGCAGCATGTTATGAACAACTCCCCTGTGTTTCTTTACCAATGTACTTGTCTTCTTTCACCTGCTGCACCAAGTTAATATCCACAGAGATGGTGATTTCAAGGTCACAAATAAGAAGATGCTTTTTGCAGCTTCTTCTTTTTCTTAGAAAAGAGGGGGACTGAGGTCAAGTCTATTCATTTCACAAATGCTGGCTAACATTAATATCTGAATACTTTCTTGATTTCCTCTTTTAGGTACGGGAAATAGCTTTAATATCTTGTATACCACAAAGTGGTAGCTATTGCCTTTTAATGTTCATCCCTATAGACCATCAATCCCTAACTAGTGTGGCTACTTACTGAAACTGAGATGGTTTCACACTGTGATTTATAGGTAAAAGGTTCCCTGTCTCATGACTAATTCCTCTAGTTGTATGGTTTCACCTCATTTTTTTAAATTCCTTGGACCATCGACCACTACTGATTTTTAGGTAGAACCCTTCAGTGATTTGATTGTGGAGTACTTAAAAACATTATTGGATTATATGGCCTCATACTTTTATGAAGCTAAGTTAACTTAATGATGTTGCAGTCTCGGAGGGTTTTTTTTTATTGTTGTGGGTTTTTTGTTGTTTTTGTTTGTTTGTTTTGTTTTTGTTTGTTTTTGTTTTGTTTTGTTTGTTTTTTGGTGTTTTTGTGGTTTTTTTTGTGGGTTTTTTTTTGGTTTTTTTTGGGTTTTTTTTTTTTTTGGGGAGGGGATTACATTTTATCTGTTTTGGTTTTGTTTTTCTTTAATAGCTTTAAATACAAAGTGCCTTATAACTGGGGAAGAAAGAACAAGTTTGTATGAAATAAAAATGGCTATGGATTTTCACTGAAAACACATAGTGAAGCTATTTTTACTTCCATTGCTGAGTCTTGCAGAATAAACAGATTACAATAAACAGAATACAGAGAGACGATAGCATTATTATTATTATTTATACAGCACCATAAATGTGCATTCTGCTTAACAGACAAATAAAAGACATCTCAGGAGATCACTTCAAGTTCAACTTCAGTATATAGCACAACTTTCTCCTGAACATTTCCTTTTTTTCACGGTTGCAAAGAACAAATGTTTCAAGCTGGAGTGCATTAAACTGAGGAACTGAAATCCTTATCTAGGCTCAAAAAGAAAGTGATTTGATCACACCTTTAAATGTATAGGCCAAAACTCACTCTGTGATAAAAATCCTACTGACTGCAGTGAAGGCCAGAGCTGACCCTACATTCTCATCAAAGCTGCTGGAGTCTGGGAGTGCTCTGAACTTTTGAAAATTAAGAAGATTTTTTATGTTTTTAAAGGTGATGCCTCACTGTAGGTCATAACATCTCACAAAAATGCTTGCAACATATCAAACTCTATATTAAGCACAACACTCACTTTCATCCAAAACCTTAATCTTTTCTAAAATTTTGTTCTCTATTTTTTTAAGAGAATAAACACTGAAGTGATCCAGGCCTGGAGAAGCTCTTTGAGGAAGGAAAATATTGAAGACTGAATGGATTTAGAAACCCCAGTTGAAGCACTGATCCAAGTGATGATAGACAATTGTGTAAGCTTACCTCCCAGGGTGTTGAGAACATGTACATGCACTGTTGTTGCCCATAGGCATAAGCTGTGAGCCACAGGAGTGAAGGGAAAAACCCACTCCAGAGGAACAAAATATTCCAAATGAACAGTTTCAAAGGAAATTCACTGAAAATTTTAACCAAGTAACACAACAAAAAAATCGAAAAAGATGCATTAAAAATGCTAATTAAAATAAGTGCTTATGTTCTATATTTTTTACAGATTTCAGAGGGAGGAAAGAATGCTTGTCAGAAACATTTTTAAACTGCAAGGCATTAAGAGATACTGGCAGGTGCCAAGTCCATTAGGGATAAATCATGGCCAGGCTTCAGATGTTAAGTCAGGAAGGAATATGAAACTTTTGCAAGATGCAAAATTTTTGAGTGCCAAAGGGACACCTCCTCAGAACAAATTCTTTATTTTATAACTTAATTGTTAATGTAAAACCACATTAATACAACTGTGGTAATTGTATCTTTAATGTCTGGGCAAACTAGGTAGTACTTCTAGATAGCCTTTTTCAATGCCTGTGGAAATTCAACCAACCAAAGGAACAACTTCCATCCCTTTGATCAAATGAACTGTGCAAAGATCTCTCCCCTTGTGCTGCTGTTGGGGCACTGAACACTCACGGCAGCAACAAGCAGTAAGAAATAGTGCCCTAATAAGAATATCACCCTAATCACTTTGCTTTTCATCGTTACACAAAGATAAACCCAAGTCAAAACCTTTCCCCTGAATACAAATATTCAGAGCAGGTTCCCAGAGCCATTCTTGATCTGATGTTCCTGTTTACTCACACAGATGTCACAGGATGCTGAGGCATACTGTCTGGAACTTTGTAGCTCCCCTAAGCATGAAAAAATGCTGTTCTTTTCTAATCATCACTGTCAATTAGCTAGGAACTCTTGAAGTCTCAGTTAAGCAGTGATGGAGAATAGACTTCAACATATTCTAAACCTGTCCCAGAGAACAAGACTACTACATTTTTTTTCTGTGCAAGAGTTTATTTTGAGCATATGAACCATCCATGTCCTGAACTCTTCATAAACTGCAGGAGTAAACAGACGGTGCTGCATTACAGTGTTGAAAAAACCTGACCAACCTGTGTTTGTCTTTAAGTCATGAACAAAAATTGATTTGTGAAGTCTGTATTGAATGCTTTATTTTCAGTAAGAACCTGCGGGAGCCTATCTTAAGAAATGGAACAAAAAGTGGCAGAAGTCCTTACTTCCAACCAAGTAAGACCTTGACACACTTTCGAGGAAACATGAATGCTAACAAACATGTTCTAGTCCTGCATTATATTCTCAAGTTACAAAAGTTAGTAGACTAGAAATGTGCATCATTCCAGAACTGTATGGCTAAAAGGGCCTTTGGTTCTCAACAATTTTTCCATAACAATTCAGACCACTTTAGAGTTTGGGAATTTGTCCTTTACTACTGATTTTACCCAGTGTTTAGGAAATGACACTACTGGAAAAAAAAATCTTGACTCCTGTGGGTTCAGTAGAACTTTTGTAGTCAACCATTGCTAGAGTGGGATTTCCTTGATTGTCTAAAACAACTGGAAACAAATAACACAGCTTGAAAGAAAGTTTTACGAAATCATGGAGAAAATTTCTCTCCAGGGATTATAAAGTACTGAAGCCAGTTCTATTGAATTGAATCCCATTTTTACATTCCTTTTCAGTGTGATAATTGATTTCAAATACCTTTTGAAAACACTGTGGGATGGCACCCAAAAAAAGGGGTATCTGGTATACCTGACTGACATTTATTACTACAATTCGGTTTCTGAGCAATTGCTTTTGGGCACAGTCCTATTTCTGACCTGAAAAATAAGATCAGGAAGATTATAAAGCAATTCCAATGAGGGAAATAAAAATTGACACAGATGTTTTGTTTTAAAAGTCTCAAGCAACAAATAGCCTCTAAATCAACAAACAGCCCCTAAAACTCTTTGAAAGTCTAATACAAAATTTCTGTTTAAGGGCTAAAGGAAATTTCTCTCTTGTCTATGGAAAGGGGTTCAAGTAGTGTCTTAAGTTGTGTTCCAACTGGTTTTAAAAGTGGCTGTTTTAAATCTGCTTTACCTTGATAATCCTTCCCAAGACTATCCAGGAAGAGGTCCGGGTGTTCTGAGAATTCAGAAATAAAAAGATCTCTCCAAAGTGATCTTAATGCTAACATCAGCTGTCTCTGGCCCTCATCCAGCAAAGCACTTAAATCTGTTCTTCACTTTGAAATTGGCTTGGTGATGTCAACAGGGCTTCTCACATATCTGCAGTTAAATACTAGCATAAATAATTATTTAGAACTAACCTCTCTGTATCAAGGTTTGAAGTACTCACAGTAGTCACTGTAAGGGAGGGCCTTGTTTCTTTTTTCTGGTGATCACACTAAGAAGTTACTTTTCTCTTTCTACAAATTCATTTGGCTTACCTCTCACTGCTCTGGTTCAGGCTCCAAAGCTTTTTTGTCTCAAACTCATCCCTCTCAATCTCACATCTAAACATCCCCACTGAATCCCTTCAAACACCTTCTTGGTACCCACACAGATTTACTGCAATAGCCATTGCTGGGGAGTGCTGACCCTCAGCAAAGCCAGCATGCCCTTTACTAATTAAAGAACAACTCACCTCCTATAGCTTTGCCCTTCGATTTCTCCTAGAAGTCCTATTCTCCTTAATAGGAAAATGTCTAGATGATGAAACAAAGCACAGTCTTCTGGTGACCCTTGATTGTGGAGAAATCTACTAGCTGTCTTGGAAGATGGGGATCCGCCTTTTTTTTTTTTCCATAGGACTTCCTAAAAGCTAATTGGAAAGCAATCACAGCCCAATGCTTAATAGACTTTCGCATTTCAATAGCAAACAATTTTTTTTCTGTGTTCAAGAGGCACACTCTGGGCAATTTGCTCCCTGTCATAGAAGGTAGGTTGTTTGATCTTGGCTAGAGAAGAAGGCTATGGTATATCACTTTTATAACCTTCTTTATATGAGAATAAATGTTTTATAAAAGTTCTGAAAATAATTTCTTATGTGCGGGAGGGAGAAACTTAGTTCTGATACTCAAGATGCTTTAATTAGTTTTCCCTGAGTCTGTTTTCTCAGTTATCTCACTATAGCTGGATCAGTTTTATTACCCTGAAGAAATAATTTGCTCTTATTAAGACCAAGTACTCTGTTCAATAATTTAATATGTTACATTTATCTTTAACGTTAAAAGGCCTGAGCCAAAGTTCACTGAAATCAATGGAAAGTCTACTAGGGACACCAAAGGGCTTTGGATCCTTTTAAGGGAGTTTCAGTCTGAATAAGCATCTGTATTGCAGTAATTATGTGCAACATATCAAACTTGGATATTATTAGAGGTGTAATTACAGTAGTACAGGGCTCTTTGGGGCCAAATGGCAAGTATTTATGCAAGTCCTTGAGCAGGTGGGGCTTTTTTTAGTTTGAGCTGACTTTTTTGCTGCCATGGTTACATTACTACAAATACCTGCCCTTGTTAGCTTAAATTTAGTTTACTTATGGTTACACAAGTTGAAGTCACTCCAGCATAGACATATTTATTCTCCCTAGAGGTTTCTTGTGTTATAGTGATATGATTTCATCCCTTAAATCAGAGATACATCTTTATCTGGTTTTGCTTCATCACTGGCTGGATCATGCTCCTGCTCGTAAGCAGTCACCCGTAACAGACAGTCTTCTCCAGCAGTATTGTAATTTTCAGTTACAATCTATTTTCTCCTTTCATTACTTGAAAAGGTTTTGATACTCCTCCCTTTCTGATAGGTAATTTTTTTCCTATCCACCTGAGTTTCCCTGGTGGATCTGCTAATAGCAATAAATTAATCCCTAGATGCATTATAGCATGGTTGAGCACCATTATATTGACAAGCAAGCCAAAAAAGCCCTTCTAGCTCAGTTCCTTAGAGACTGAATATAAAAAGCCATCGTAGAACTACATTGATATTAGGTAGTATAAAAATCGTGTTGTGTGCTGGAAACATTTTTCTCCTCCAAGTGATGGTCAAGCCTAAACCTTAACAAATGTATTTTGGAAATGTCCAGGATGCTTGCTTATCAGTCTGAGAGTCCCAAGGATCTGCTTTAATTTCCTAAAGAACATTTAAAATCCCACAATAAATATCTTAAACATTTATTTAACAATTTATCAGGTTCATTGATATTCAACAATCTGATGTCTATAAGTGGCCTTATGTACTCAACTGCAGTCTGTTTTTTGTTATGGTCTTGTACGTCCAGTTGAAATTCCTTTGTCATAACCTAATGGGACATTGTCAGCCAGATCCAAAGCTGGGTCAGATCAAGAGCCAGGTAATGGTTGGACTTGATCTTAGAGGTCTTTTCTAACCTAAATGATTCTACATTTCTAAGAAGGGACTGCCTGATACTTTCAAACTCTTTTGTCTTGTATTTTTTTTTTCCAAATGTAATGAAAGCTCCTTAAGACAGGCAATTTTGTGTCCTCATCTTCTGTTGCTTTAATTTATTTTTTTTTTTTTTTTTTTTTAAAGCCTGTGAGGATTTAGGATAGACTTAAATAATGTCCTCTAAGTTTCTTCACAAATGTTTAAGGAGTGGTTTGAATCATATGAGTGAGGCATAGAGTGCTTTGGCGGCAACAACAGGTGTCATGAACCCTGTAATTAATTTTCAAGTCATGGTACTGGAACCCTTCCACCATCTGTGTCCTCGATACATGGACTTCAGGAGAAGTATTGCTATGACTTCTAAATGGAAGGAAAAATGAGGGAACAAACGGAGCACTTATTAAGAATGGAGCTGTTTTCCTGGTGAAAGATGACTCATGCTGACAACGGAGATTCAAAGTGCTCTGCAGATTTAATCGTCATAAGTTATATTTCACTAGTGATAAGTGATGCTTGATAGAGATAAATTTAGAAGGGAAAGAAATTGTGCCTGAGTTTGTTCAGACACTTTTGTACCTTTTTCTTGGACATCTTTACTACAACATCTATAAGGAACCAATGCTTAGGGTTTGGGTACAGCCGAATTTAATTTCTAAGCCTAATGCATGTATGTCCAAATATACCGGAGTTTTGTTCTATACTATTTGTTATTTTGATTTTGGGTTTTTTTTACTTCTTGATTCAGAACAGAGGTTATTTCTGTTGATACACATGAACTGATTAAGTGAATGACCCTGATGCAACCAATTAATAATGTATATTCTCACTTATCTTGAAGGGTTAAGGAAGACAACTGTTGGCAGGCAAATTTATAAAACTCAAAATACCTGGTATGAAAGCACAAGCTCAAAAGCCAAAGGTAGCATTTGAGGCAGACTTTATGTCTTACTGTCTTTTCTTCTCTGGGAGATTCAGAAATATGATTCAAAAAAGCTCTTACCATGAATGCATGTAGGTGGAGACAGGACTTATTATGAATTAATTATAATCTACTACAAGCCCATCAGAGTGCTATTGCTGGACAAAAGAAAAATACCTCTTTTCTGTAATCTTGATCTTGTATGAAGCTATGAGAGTTCATGCTATGTATGTAAGAACAAGTGTATTACAGTATAACTGTATTAAAGAAGCTTTTGCAAAACTTCTCAGCTTTTCCAGTGAGTTTTAAAAGCTAACATCACTGCTGATGTAATAAAAAAGAAAGATTTTGTTCTTACACTTTTTTAAATGTGAAGTGCATGTTTGATTTTCTTCATACAATACTGGCTTTTAAGGAGGTTAAAGGCTGCACAAGGTGTCTGTTTCTTGTCTGATGGAAAGGCAGAAAAAGAAATTAGTATTGTGAGAGAATATTATTTTCTTCTCTTAGCACTATCTTTTTGTCTTCATATCTGAACCCTTTATTATTTTCATCCTTGCTCTATTGAAATCCGGGGGCAGGGAATACTTATGTAGCAGGATATTCCTCCAAGCACACACAGGTGTACTGAAAAGCCTTATGTGTGAGCTCCTGTGGTGATTCTCTAAATCCTTAAGCTAATCTATTGTCCATCTCCTTTATACCCAATGCTCTGTTCTTCTTTTTCTCTGTTTTCAAGTTGGACAATTCTATTTTCCGCTTCACTGAAATGAAAGTCAAAAGCCTTTGATTTATACCCCCAGTTTTCTCATTTACAGATAGTACCATTTTTGACTACCCATTCTGCTTTCAGGTGAGGTTAAAAGTGCTCTGGATCTTGACAGCTATGCAGCAGCAATGGGCTCATGAGAGCTGCAAGAATGAGTCGTGTTCTCCAGTGGCAAGTGGGAAGGAATTTGTATTCTTGAGCTGCAAGGGATGATTTTCTCCTCTTTTATTTCAAAACAAGAGTGTTCCCAGGTGTTCTAGACAACTAAATTGATCAGCAAAGCCACCAGATTTAGGCCAAGAAGAAAAGAAATATGTTTAGAAGCTCAACCAAATGTATTACCTCCTTTCCAAAATGAGGACAGCCACACTTCTGTCAGTGTACTTCAGGTTTCTTCTCTTCCCTTCACCCCATGGCCTGCCTGAGGAAGCTGCTGTTAAGTTGGGGTTCCCAGAGGAAAGTGGGTGCACCCCTTCAATTACGTACTCCTTGGCTGGCCAACTTCTTTTAGCAGGTCCCCAGAAGTGTAGAGTGCAAGGTGACCTCTGATATTTTTGCTGTAAGTATAATTGTACAAGCTTCTTATTCTGAAGTCAAGAGCCCTTGACGGACCAGACTTTACTAGCAGTGGGCAGCAGAGCATTTGCAGAAAGGGAGGAGTGTCAGGTGATGTATACATGCAGAAAATTTCAGAGAGGTGCCCAAATCCTACTGAAAGTTGATAGGAGTTAAGCACTTAACAGACCCTTTACGCTTCTGATGCCTTGTATGCCTTCTGCTTCTGCACACCTTGCCGTGAGACAGAGCTGGATTCAGCTTCTAAGGTGCGGTTTTTTCCTGTGAAGAATGAAAGAAGGAAAGGAAAAAACTCAACAACATTGTTTTCCACTGAGTTTATAAATGTAAATGCCAGAAGGGTTCAGGTTCCCAGTCTGTATTTTTTCTAACTAGACTCTTGAATATATTTAGTTATACTAAAAATATAAACTACAACAGAGAAGATCAAAGTTTCAGTTTTCTGACAACCCTTGATTTTAATTCATTGCACTAATAGATTTAAAAAATTAAGTTCACTGTATTTAAAAGGGTTAAAAAAGTAGTAAAAGCAGCTATGCTTTACAGATAATGCTAGCATTTAACAACCCCACATGAGTGCCAATATTAATGCTGTGCTGAGGCACATAGTGAGAAGGAAAACAAGGATTTTACTGCTTTTCTGAGATGTTTTTTACAACTAACACTCAGCAAAACTGGGACTAAGATGGTAGTGCTGAATTCCTTTATATCCTGCTAGCTGCATGGCCCCTGAGGTTAATGCAGCCTACCTCCAGCACACTGGATATATCAGACCCCTTTAGACACAGCTACCAGATCTAATATCAGGAAGGCAAGTGGAAGGCCAGGCATAGGGGTACCTTTAGGCTGGCAGTCAGAGAAAAAACTCTTTCTGGAAATTTTTTTTTGGAGGAAAACATCACTGAAAGGCAACAGGAAGGGTCAGAAGTAAATTGAGAAAGCAATTTGTTAACAACATGGGGAAAACACTGCTAGTGGACTTTGAAGAGGGAAATATTTCTTAAAAGCAGACCAGATGGAAGTTGATAATTTTGATGCTTGCAGGACACAGAATAGACATATTGTCAATTACCTAAAAGGCTGCACAATTTATCAAATATGAGTTGATCAAGAAGTGAAAGAGAAGTTAAAAATATAGGGGAGTTCAATGAATAAGTTACCCTCGATGAGTGAAAATCCCTAGCAAAAAGTCTTACTTTAAAGCATATTTTTGACTCCAAATAAAATATTACAGTTAGCAGTGATGCTTTTTCTTGGTTTTGTTTTTAAGCTAGATTTCCCAAGGAAGTGTTGTTTAACCACTAAGATCATCTACTTGCTTTTTGGTTTCATGCCTTACCTTTTAAACTGGTGATTTTTGATGAAGGTACAGAGGCCTCAGGCAAACTTGCTTCCTACACAATTAGTGCTGCTGTAGTTTTATTTTTTCACAATCTACTAAATTCAATAACCAGTATATGCTAAAAGACACATTTACAAGGGGGCATACATCAACAAATTAATTATTTATTATTATTATTATTATTTATTAAAGATATTTGAAGACTTGCTATGGTACAAACTTCCATAGGCATCCAGGCAGCCAAGCAAGAAATGTCCTGATTAATTTTCTGCTGAGTTCAAACCCAGGATTTTATTTGCCTAAGATGTTGTATTGTATCAGGCCACTGTAAAGGATACTATATGGGAAGTACATGACAGGTGAGTTTGTAATGATAGCCATGAGCCATAAAACCAAAATTGGCTCTCTGGGGTTTTCACCAAAAAAAAATCAGGCCAAGTATCTCAGAACATCCTTACAGATAAGAAACAGGTAGAGGAATACTTATACATTCATGTATTCACACGTGGAAGTGGGAAGAAACACATATGAGGCGGAGAAGGGGATCATTTTGTTGTGTGACAATCACACAATTGTAGACACATAAAGAAGCAAGCTGAGGTATTATTCAAAGAGAGATATCGAACAGGACATCGGTCTGACCTAGAGACATTACAAACAAACTAGATAGCAGTAACACTCAGCAAAGAGAGCTGGGGGATGTGTTTGTGTGCATGTGTGCAAGAGCATGTGCGTGTGTGTGTGTGTTTGTAATACACTCAAGAAGTGCCAGATTGGTGTTAAACTGCAGGCCAGTTTTTTACAGTTTAGGAATTGCTTAGCATAACATCAACAAGAAGCCTGAGGCATTATCCATAGAAGCACAATCCTTGGGGCATCACAAACTTCTTTGCATAAAGCAAGACCAGCTGGCAGAAAGAAAGAATAATTTTCTCTAATATTTGAATTTATTAGCCATAAAGAAAACCTGACAAGAAATGTGAGACATGACTGTGTGTACAACAGGAGGCAAAGGTCAAACAAATGCTGCATATTCTGAATTCCACAGGAAACACCCCTCCAGAGGACACCACTCACAGGCTTCAGGGACCATGGTGATTAAAATGAAAGAAGAAAATACAAAGACAGAAGCAGTAGCAGAGAAAGTCAACATATTCTGAGCTGGCTGCTTTCAATCAAGTTAGTACATTGCCCCTTATAGGCTTGAAATTCAGTTTTCCCTCAGCAGAGCTGACTACATGCACTTTCCCAGTCTACTGCCATGGAAAGTTCAATCACCTCCAGAAAGGAAGTTGCAATCCCAAACAAATGATATATTCATGAAATCATTTTGAGAGCACTGTTCTAACTTGTTTGAGACACAGCCCTACTGAAATCTTTGTCTCTAGGCATCCTTAGGGTCTCAATGAGGCTTAGGGTGTTATTTGAAAGCATAGATATTAGAGACCATGTGAATATGGTAAATATTCCACAGTGTCTGTCATAAGGCTACAAACGACCAGGCTATTCCATCTAACAAAAAATTATAAAAGAGCCATTAAACTCAGACCTCACTTAAGTCCAATATAAGAGAGGAAAAACTCAAACTCTCCAAATGTCAATGTGTCCAAAGAGGTTCAAATTATTGCATTTTGTAAACTGTGTATTTATATACTAAAGCAGAGATCTAAAAAGAGAGGAAACACAAGGAAAGAGGGAAGGAAGAAAAGACCTGAGGGCCAAAAAAGAGTGTCTTATTCTGAGGATCTCAAAAGACACGGTGACAAGATCCAGATACACAGAGTTGAAGGAGCTCTTCAAAGTCAGTGTGAGAAAACCACTTCCTTTCTACTCAAGATGATACTGCCCACAAATCTGTGATGCATTTTCTCACATTCTTAAACTAGACCCTGGCAGACTGAGTTGGACGTAGGGGTTGTGGGGAGGGGGCATGTATGGCAGACTGACAGGCTGAGCACACCAGTTGACTAGCAGGAGTTCACTCACCTGCCACTAGCAATCTCCTCCACCCAGGAGGTACTTCACATGAAAGCAAATGAAGTGTTAGCTGACTTAAGCAGTGCAGAGGTCACTGCTGATGGAAGACTAGTGAGCAGGAATTCAAAGGAGCAGCTTGACAGGAATGCAATGGCATGACAGGAGAGAAAGGAGTTGAATGTGCTGCCCGCACCTATTCCTGAAAAACAGAACAGGGGAAGGTGAAGAGGCTCAGCTGTTTTGCATATAACCTAAGGAAAGAGGACTTGGCAAAAGGAGGACTGAAGAAATCAAAAGAAGGTTGTCCAAAAGCAATGACAGTGTCAATGTGCTTTCTGCTGAGCTTTGTCCTACCATTTGCTGAGGTCATGCAGTTATAGGGCTGCAGCCCCACAGCTCTGGTCCCACGTGTGTGCTGGCACAGGGGGCTCCTCGTATTTGCAACCATAGCTCGTGAGAAGTGATATCACGTTATTGTAGGAAGGGAAACTGCTGCTCCAACACACATAGTTTCTTGAAAACAGGGGAAGCTGGGACGTGTGAATGAAGGGTAAGAACAAAACTCTCTGGAACACTTAAAGACAAGGTAAAGCTTAGGGTCTGCTCAGAAGTTTTCTGTCACTTTTGTTTAATGACAGAAAACAGGAGTTTCAGCTAGTTTATATATTCATGGAAAGAACTGATTTCTATAAAAAAGCTTCATATTTTTAGGAAGGAGATTAGAAGACGAAATTTTTCATGCAACTGAAAAGACTACAAACACTTCTTGATTGCTCTTAATGTTGTCTTAGTGTAAAGAGCTGCCAAAATTTTCTCTATCACCTCCATGATTGAGTACAGAAATGAACCACAAGCCAACAAAATCTATTTTAAACAAAGCCTTGTAGTCAGCATTGCCAAAATATATCTTTATCGTTAAAATAATAAATAACTTTGACAAAATAAGCAAAAAAAGGGAAGATCTCTCTGTTATGTCCCAGTTCAGGGAAAATATGTGTCAAAATACCTGAATGACCTTCTGAAAATATTTTGTGAAAAAAAATATGAAGCATGAAATTGAAATCATATCCTGGTCCTTAGTTAGTGTCACTGTGTACAGATAAGAACCAAACCACTTGTTCTGAGGTCTGGAAAAGAATGCAGCCAATAAATAACAGCTTCCATTATTTCTCCTTTAACAAGCAGTGCAATATTTCAGCCTCCTCTCAAGCCACCTTCTATTGTTGCTAGCAGCCAAATCTAATCTGAAGACTGGGGACATGGATGAAAGTAGAATACAATTTCTGTCTTATCCTGAAGTCTATACCAAGAATAGCCTTCACTTGATCCAGAAGAACAGCTTACAGCTCCAGGACTTGAATACCTTCCCTGTTGCTCACTTACATGCATTGCTTGCAGGAAATCAGGTTCCTGCTGCCAATTAAGCTCATCATCATCACTCATCCACAGAGTCTTACTATCTGGGAGAATTTTATTGCTCTGTGTGTGGCTACCCTGAGCTGGTGTATAACCTCATCTCTTCCAGGGCATGGCAGGTAGTAGAAGAGCACACACTTTTCTAAGGATATGGATGGGCAGGCATATGATGAGTGAATGGTCAGCTGGAGATGCTTCTTCCCTGCTTCATGTTTTATGTTGTGCCTGCCACTGTAAGTTCATATGTCAAAGTCTTTTTTCTAGAATAGCGCCTTTAATTTCCCAAAAGGTATCTAAAAATGCCAGGATTTGGTATAAACAGTCCAGTTTTGAAATAAAAAATCTGTTCACTATTTTGTTCCTTGGTTACAGACAAAGTAATAGAATTTAACTGCTGTTGCTGTGCTAGCTAGCTGTTGTACTGTCCAGTTTACACCTCTGTTCTTGAATGATGTTTACTGAGAGGTCAGAAGTAGCAGCTTCTATAGAGAGGTACTGCATTATGTATGGTTGGATGTAGGCTCTGTAGCCTTGAAGCTGGGCTCCTTTGAACCCCACTGCTGGTATCTCTTTTGCCTTCACACTTTGCTTTCTGATGGAAATGTCCAGTGTCTTAACTCAATACTGTATTTCTTCCTTTGCTATATTAAAAAAAAAGAAAAAAAAAAAGAAAAAAAAAAAAAAAAAAAAAAAAAGGTGGGATTAGGAAGGAAAGCATCATCCTACCTTGTTTTGTGTCACAGTGGAATAAGGATTCCTAGCAGCCTTTGCTCACTGGGCCTCCCCAGTAATGCTGTCACTTGGATAAGGGGGCCCCATGCAAGGGGGAAATAAGATGCAAATATTCTCAGGTGCATGAAGTAATTCTTTCATCATGCTGAGGAGGTTCTGGAGTGTACTCTTTGTGAAAACAAATATTTATCTCTATGTAGATGAATATGATATCTGTGTAGATAGATATCTCTGTAGACACCCAACTCTCGCAGACAACCTCCATGAGGAATTTGCTGTCTGAAGTGTGTAAGCCCCTTTCAGTTACTTCCCTTTTCCTACTGAGATTTTCCTAAAGATTTTTGGTTCGTTGATCATTTTTTTTTTTTTAGTTACCCTTGTGCTTACATTTCCTAACCCGTTCTCGGACCTGGCTAAGCTGGTTTTGGTTGTATTGCCATTGAGCATCCACATACATAAGATTATTCAGTTACCAAAGTGTTTTCAGAGAAAGAGGCTGTTGCCATGAGATGGCTGCAACAATTTACAGGAAGGGAGTCAATTTCTGAAAAGAATAGAAAGCCACAAGAAAATAAGACTGCAGTAACACAATGAGCAGAGCTGGTCCTTGTTGAGGAAAAGAGAGTTAAACCAAAACCCTATTAAGAATGAAGCTTGGTCGTTCATTTGGGTATCTCTTCAGCTTCTGTTGGGTGCCAGCATTCCTTGAAAAGAATGAGATTTAAGTGAAAAGTACTATTTTATTCTTTTCTGTTTGCAAAGATCCAGCAACTACCCTGTCCCCACAAAATTATATGGAAAGGAATCCAGTTCTGAGGCTTCCCAAGAACAGTGGATCCATTTACCTGCCAGAATAAAATGTTCAGAGTCCAGTCCCCCAATTTCTGTCTTTGTTTCAAGTTATTGCATTAAAGTGACAAAGTCTCTCTTGATGCTGATGCTGAGCTCATAAACTTAGGATGGTGATGCATAACACAGTCCCTTTTTGTCCCCTTAAGTGGCCTTCTGAAATTTCAAGTTCCTCATTCTATCATGTGCTGTGCATTTGTTATCTAGAAAGTTCACTTCTTTGGGAAAATAACAGTCACAGTTTTCTCCAGGTGTAGGAGCTGTATTTTCCTATGCCTATTTCCAATGTGAAAACTGGTAGTGGTTGACTGGGTAGTAAACTGATGAGTGTCTTATTTTGGCACCCTCACCTTTTGCAGTTACTCTGCCTCTCAAGATTTCGTTTACATTGCACCCACTGGCTACAAGTCTATGGGCCAGCCTGTGGAATTCAGGGAAAAATAGCCCTTGGAAATCTGGTCATGGATTCTTCCCACAGACTGTCCAGCTGTTCCTATTTGGCTTTCTGTTCTCTATGTTGTTTCTATGTACTTTTCATCTACAGGTCAATATTTACTTATGTTTTCTCTGATTTTCAGTGGATACCTTGGTCTGTTCAATGACATTTGAATGAAAGCATCCTTTCTATCTAGAATTATTCCCATTGCTGAGTGCACTGGAATCTATTCCCTGGGTAGTTTTCTTTGCTTTGGCCATGTAACGGTTAGCCAGTGTATTTTGCTCTGGCTGCCTCATTTCAGGAAGCTTGCTTCAGACTTCATTGAGTTTATTGCCTACACTGTGTCAAACTACAGTTCATTATTGTCGTCATTTTATTAAAATAGTCCCTAAGTGCACCAGATTCTGAACGCTTGAGTGCAATACTCCACAGATATCTACTTTATTTTTATATTGGTCAAAGCCAACAGTAAAGCTGCCATTAACAGCCAAGTTAATGCCTTTGTGAAGCGCTGCCATGCTTCTCCAGTGCCTGGCATTTAGTCATTGGCTCTTGAATGCTGTATCTCGGTGCTGAGTACACAATGCTTTTGCATACCAGAGGTAAAACACACTTTCATTGCACAGGAAGCAGCACTAAAATAGCTGAAATCCAACTCTATATTTAGATCTTCATGCATTCTTTATAAGTTTTGTGTTATCTTTTCTGATCTGAGAAGGAAAGCAATGCATTTGGCCTTTATGTCATATATTAAACTCCAGAGTGTTAAATAGAAAGGGGAAACGTGTGTGACTTGATAAGTGATCTTTAATATGTAAAACACACTGTGTACATTCTCCAGATCTATGGCAGAGATACTGTCTGGTTTATGTGTAGTGCAACAATTCAAAAGTGTGTGTATTTTAATGCCAAGCTCATAGAGATGGGATAATGAAATGCAGACTCCTGAGAACTTTACAGCAAAGTAGGAGAAAGTCAAAGAGGACCTGGAAATAGCATTTGTGAAGCAGAAGTAAAATATAGAAGTTTTAGCATTTGTGTTCAGCTGATATTTTATGGTTTCATACAGCCTGAGTAGTAACACTGAGGAGCATTTGAGACTTTTTCATGCCTTTAAGTTGAGCTTTTCCAGGGAAAGTGAGAAAACATGTGTACAGTAGTGTTTATCTTGTGTGTGAATAACTGTTCTTGAAGTGTAGTCATACTGAGAATCTTGTTTTAGTGCAAGTGAAGCTCTTTAGATAATCATGTCTGGATATTTTTAATAGCTCTTGGTAATATCTTATCCCCTTCCACTCTAAGTGCCTTTGAAAACCCTCCAAGTGCTCCAGGAAAATGCTTTGACACAGAGCTATATGTGTAACAACTTCAGGTATTATCAAGAAAAACTTAGATAAGAAAAGAAATTCAAACCTTGGACTTTCCAGTCTTCTACAATTAAGATCCGCTGGTTTAATTACAGAACTTTTATGGAGGCCTAAAAATATGCAAGCTTCTTATCGAACCCACTATAAAGGAATTAATTCCGTTAGCTTTTTGAGACAAAGAACAACAGCTTAATCATTGGGTAGGGCTGGTGAGCTGAGTGTAAGGGTATAAAATCATGACTTCACCATTCAAGAGAATAAACTGGCAAAATCTGGTATTTGGGGCCCTGGCTTAAGGAAACAGAATCAAACTATTAATGTAAACAAAGAAGTTAGATTTCTTTAATAGGTCAGCAATGAGATTAATCAAAGAACAGAACCTTATAAGCCTAATTTTACTCCCATTTCTTGTAAAAAAAATTACAGTCATAATAATAGATTCCTTTCCCAGAGACTGATTTTAAAGCAACTCTAAGTAATTACACACATCTGGTGATAACTTTAAAAATTGCGGTTATAAAAGGAGCTAAACTAAAGACTACAGATTTCTTGAGCTATAATAGATCAGGTTTTGGAGCCATATCCATTGTGACACTCTTTAAAGGACAAACGCTGCTGAAAATTTGGAAAGACTCAACTGTAAACTTATTTATAACATCGTTATTATTAACATCTGTGTAACAGAGATCTAATTTCCCCAGTGGTGGAAAAGCAGCATGCAAGATTTTGCTGCACACCTCTAATTAAGTTCAACCCAAGTGCAAGCAGTGTTGCATGATAGAAATCTCACATCACAGTGAACTTGACCAGACTGATAGTTGATCATCACAAATGAATATTTACAGTAGTTTTCAAGAGCTCAATTCTCCCCATTTATATTAGTATAAAAAGCAATCACATACATTGCAAAAAATGTGTAAAGTATACGTTTTTCATCATATAGCTCAGAAATCTGTCAAACACTCTTGGCTGGCTCATCAAACCCTGACCACTAATCCATCTCCCCTGCTCAACTCAAACATCCCAGACATCTTGGGAGTGTCATATAGCTGTCATTTTTTCAAGCTATCCATCAAAGAAGAGTTTCCTTCTTTTCCCAAAATAGACATCTCTTCTTCCCCAAAAAATTTCAAGACAATGTTAGGTACTGGATTAGTGGCAGAATTGGCTTTTGATACTTCTCCACCTAGCAAGAGAAATGGTGACCTCAAGAGCTCTGTGCTTCCACCATATCATCCATTTGGCAATGCTTGTGTTTATTCTCAGTTATTTATCTCACCATTATGCTCTTATCTGAATGCCTCACAATATTTTGAGTAGTTAGAGCAACGCTGTGAGATAAAGGACAATTTCTGTGTCACAGATTTGGCAACTGGAGCCAGAATTTGCAAAGGCATTTAGTACATTGTATCCTGGATCAGAGGCAGCCAAGGAGAGATGGCTAACAGTTCAAATGCAACCCTAGGCCTGAACTCATTACATTATGAAGCCACAGGACTTACAGAATCATGATAGATTCATTAAGTTTGGAAAAGACCTCTAAAATCATCTAGTTCAACTTCTAACCTAACACTGTCAGGTCCACTCCCAATAGTGGATGCTGCTTAGTCTATATACCTGGCAATGAGAGGAAAAGAGTTATCAGAGGCTCCCAAGGGATCCATCATTAGCTTACCCAGGCACTCAGGGCTACAGGCTTGAACCATTTCCCTCCCCTGTTGGAAAGGTGGGTTCCTGAGGAGACGACAATATCAGTGTACTTCTGGACCTCATCTTCTCTTGGCTCACTGTAGGTGTCTGTAGCCTCTCACCTGTAGGAAATGCATGTGTAGTTGTAAGAGCTAGCATCTCATGTCTTATTAGTCAGTTCCCTAATCCAGGACATCTGATGGAAACCAAGGTGGTGAAGCAGGTGCTCCCAGGTGAACATTTCTATCTGTGCTTCACTGTCTTGTACAAAGTAGTCCTTTGCTGCCGATGCCCATTATATTAGACCTCCCCTTCCACACCCTGCATGTTTAGGAAAAGGAAACAAGGATGGTAGGGACAGACAGTCCCACAGGGCTTAACTTCAGCCTTTGGTACTACTGGGGTATAGGTAGCTTCACGCATAGCCTCACTGAGGATCTCCAACAGCAGGATCTTCACCATTGCAGTGACCTGGCCCTCAGAAGTTATTGTTAGCAGCTCTTGGGAAGCATGGTCATTCTGTATGATGATTAAAAGGTTTTGGGGGAAAATACCTCTTGTGGCTCATGAATGTAGGGTCACACAAAAACATAATATTATAGCAGAGTATCTGGGAGCCCAAGCTAAACAGGCGTTCAGCTTCTAGGCTTATTAATGTTTTTCTCACTTGAGTACAGAGATGAGTGGTTATTTTTTATAACTAGTTACAGGGTATTTTTGTGTATTTCCAAAAGGTACCAGAAATCATTTGAGGAGGGAAACAGAAAAAGAATCTGTATGACTTTGACACTGTCCACTGAATTTAATTGGAGCACCGGGTTTTGTAAATAGAAGCAGATTAGCTGAGCAAAATATCTGCCTTAAGATGCAGATATACATGCACAGGGTATGTCCAGAACAGAAAATGAACTTGTTAATGTATCTCTGTGTATGTATGTTTGGTGATCTGGCATTTAGAAAGATGTATAAAAATTCAGTCTTTTACCTGGCAAGTAATAAACCCAGTGTCAAGTCAGAACAAAATTCTCTTGCCATACAGTCAACCCCTGCTTCATGGGGTCCTGGTGGTGGGGTAATAAAACTGAAAATTATTGTTAGACTATTTCTTTCAAAGTACTTTCCTGAAAAGCCAAGCACCTTACTAACATCAGTCCAATTACAGGACCCAGCGGAAGGGAAATTATAAGTAATATTTTGGAAATAGCCCCAGGATGCACTTTGTGTGCCTCTGAGCCAGGAAACCCCCAAAGAGCATAAGTCTGGAATACAGTAGCTGGCTCATTCCCAGGCAGAAATCTGCAGTCTCACTGAAAGCCTGACAGACACTCTGCAATGCATATATCATAAAAGCATCAGCAATGGCACTTAGCCATTCAGATATGGTTATAAAAAATTATTTGAGTTCAGGACAGAAAAATTGGCAGATATTTTTTGAGGTAAATCCTAAGTGTCATTGAGGCTCTGGTTCCATAACCCATTGGAATGATTTCTTTGTTATTATTGTTCAATATAATGAACTGAACCTTGTTATTTCAATGGCCTAAAGAGACTTGTGAGTTCATAGAATGAGTAGTCCTGGGCAAAACCAGACTTGTACAGGCCACAGGGTCACAAGCATACATACTTGGGTAGATGTGGCCCCAGGAAGAGCACTCATTAGTAAGGAGTATAGTGACTTCCATTATGAAAAAGGATATTGTTTGGTGAATATTTCCTTTGATGCTACCAGGCATGGCAAAATGTACTTGTCTGTTTATGCGTATGCTTTCAACTCCATTGAACAAATCAATACTGGAGGAGTTTTCTTCTTCCATTTTAATTCTTAACTTTCCTTCCTCGAGTTTAAAATAGCAGAGAAGAAAGAGAAAGAGGCACTTAGCATTTGAGTTTTGGAACCAGGTCTTGTAAATCTCAGCAGCCAGCCGGCAGCTGACATCTTCTAATGAGAATGATCCTTTTCTGCAAACAGCCAAGTTCCTTCTTCTGGGTTCTGCAGTTGCCAGCTTACTGCTATAGAAAGACTCTCAGGGACAAAAACATGTTGGAAAATAGTAGCATGAAGGGAAATAGTATTGGCTGCAAACCTGTCAACCCAAATCAGATGTTAGCTTCCCTTCTTGCTACCAATTTAGTAGAAGTAAGCTAAGGATGTGAAAATGTGACTTTTCATCAAATATGATCCTATGTTTCACTTGCTATGTTAAAATGTGCCATTATATTAGTGCTCTCTTGCTTTTATGTCTCTAAGGTGAAAGAAAAATATTTTGTTTTTTCATTAGGCTGGAAACATAACAGTATGACAGTCATTTGCACCTGAAACTTCCTTTCCTCTCACTTCCCTCCCCACACCCCATTCAAATCCATCAAGACCTATTTAAGCACACAAGAGCTTTTTGTGCGGTCAAATTGTTGGGGTTTTTTTATAATGACATTAATAATTCTGCTTTCTGTTAAGCTTTCAACATACAAAACCTTTTTTTTTTTTTTAATTTTAGCTTAAAGAACAAAAGTAAAAGTTGCACAGGGGCAAGGAGAGAAGTTGTCTGTATAGATATATGCCTTTTGCTTCTTTTGTGAAATCCTCTGCATTGGGTACCCCTCAGCACTGCAGATCTGGAAGCACACAGCATGACTTCCAAGACTTCTCATGATGTTTGGAGTTCTCCTTAGGTTCCAGCTGTGGGAAGAAGGCAACTTGAGTGGGAAATTCAACTCACTTTCCTTTTTCCTCAAAGCAAGTGGCAAGTATTTCAGATCTCAGAGAACAACCTATGCCATGGGTGTACACCTCTAGTCTGGAGACAGAAGGCTGATAAAAAATATAATTTAGAAACCCTTGTGATCTTTAACCTAGTATCTTGGTTGTCTTTATGAGCTATGGGTGAGCCAAAAAGAGTCCACAAATTATTTTTGAGTGCTTGGGTTTGGCAGTCCTGAGCAGACAGGTAGGCAGACATCTGATGTTTAAAGACATGATAGATAAGAGACAGCCTCAACTCTGTACACACAGCATAGAGAGGGAAGCTGGCTGGAGGCCCCGTGTTCTTTCTATAAATTGCCAAAGGGAATGAAATTCAGAGTAAATGCTCAGACTTTTTGATTAAATCAATCCATTGCCACTACCCAATGCATCTTGTGTTCTCTTTTATTGCAGCACATTACCCAGTAATAGTTGATACCATAAATGATCTCTATAATCTTCTGGGTGAAGTAAGGATAGGCTGGCCTCATTATCTTCAAATTTTCCTACTTTTTTTAACTTCAATCAGGTTTTTAACATCCTCCTAAATATCTTTTATTTTATATTTACTGTATGAGAAGATAAAGGAATTCATTCTGGATATGCTTAAATAGTTGTGAATGATGTAGGTGTAGAGTCAAGCTGCAGTGGATGCCTTCGTAAAATGAAATTGCTGCAAAGGGACCTACCTGTGATGGAAGAAATAGCAAAGGGTAGAGAGCAAGATTCCTATGTACTTTTACTCTTTTTGCCCTTTTCTCTATTCATCAATTTGCCTGCTGGAGAACAGGCCATTGTTTAATTTAGTGGTGCAGTCTAGTTGCCCTGTTGTCAGGACCTGTGGATAACATCATAAATTACAATCTACATTTGAGGAAATGGTGCAACAGGCCACAGGGTTGCTTCAGGCTCTTCAGGCACAGAAGGAAAACTGAGAAACTAATTCATACTCGTTCTTTCCCCCTCTCAAAGGTACATATAAATGTTTTTAAAATTGTCCTTGTAAGTCTGTCACAGTGCTTTAATGCAGTAAAAAAAAAGTAATCAATCCTATATATATAGCACACAGGATAACGTATGCAGGCACTCGGAGCTGCCCGAGTCCTCACTCCTTTGGAGGTCTCTGGAGTTGCACAGACAGCCTGTCCCCTTCCCTCATCCCCAAAGCATCAGTAAAAAATGTTTCATAAAGTTATAAGCTCATTTATGTTGGAGGCAGACAGTTATCCTGGCCTGGCACTCATCACAAAAGTAAATGAGAGACACTGCAGAAAATTTCTGGCCGTAAAATACACACAGACACGCATGCACTCTTGGAAGAGGCAGCTAGACCTTTCAGCCTGTCTTTATCAGTTCAGTAGGTCTAAAGAAAGCTAGGCAAGACTGTTAGCATCAATAACTGAACACCAAACTGAGAGCTTCTGTAGCAATTGCACTGTGTATTTAACGTGCATGGGTATGCTGGGAAAACAAAACAATGACAGTTCTGCAATGGGCATAAATGAATGTGTCTGTCTGTATCTGCAAGACTTTCGTTTTCCTGCCTTCTCCCCATTACTTAAATAGCCATATGCCTGATAACTGCAGCACAGGCAATACCTGAAACTCCTCCCAGAGCTGGGATGCTCACAGCATCGTCCTCCAGCCAGTGTTTCCCAATATCTGCACATGGATCAGATACCACAGCCTAGCCTTTCCTGGAGGCATTTCCCTAATGTCCAGCCAGTCACAGCACTAGACAAATTCTACTCCTAATTCTCAACAGTTAAGATTTTTCATCAAACCAACTGCGAATTCTTGCCCTTCCTATTAAGGTGGGCTTGGTTTTGCCAAGGGGAGCACTGTGCCATGGCTGTCCAGTTGGGGCACAGCACTGAGCACCCTTGGATGTGGCTGTGAGCATAGCTCCTTTTTGCTGAGAAGTTCAGGGTATGGTCCTTCTCCTAACCCTTAGGAGGCAACTGGAGTGTTGGGAAGACTGTCACTCTTAGAAGGAGAAATGGTGACATGCCAAGCTGCAGAGATGATACTTGCCATGATTTCCAAATGTGACAAGATGTCTGCCAAATATTTTCTGCAGCAGTTCTATGAGACTGGATTTTTTCCAGAGGAAAGGGAGCCTAGGAGGACAGGTTTCAACCCCTCAAGACTCCTACCCTCTTTATTGTGCTGTGGGCTATATTTTAATATTTCTGACCAGTGGCACTCAGGACCATTTGCAACTCCATACTAGCAATAAAGCAAGGGAGAAAAACAACAGGCTTGTATGGATGACAGTAAAGCAGGGTCAAGTACAAAAGAAAAACTGTTAAGGCCTCTTTGTAAGGAATGATGGTTTGGCTTTTATTTTTGCAAAGATTCATGCCCATGCAAATCCCTCTTTTGGGAAGCAGCTTACATTTCTGGAATGGCAAACTGTTTCCAGGTTTGCAGAAAGGAAGATCCTGGGGACCACCAAGCTGAACATGAGCCAGTTGCCCTTGCAGTAAAGACGTCTAATGGTATCCTGGGCTACATTAGGCAAAATACTGGTTAGGTGAGATGAGCCTTCCCCCCTAATCAGCCCTGCTGAGGCCATCCCTGTGTCCAGTTCTGGGCTCCCAGTGCAAGAGAGACATGGACATATTGAAAGAGTTCAGCTTGAGCAGGGGAGCAGGACCAGACGAGCTCTGGAGGTTCCTTCCAACTTCAGCTGTTATGTAGTTAGGTGATTTTGCAGAAACCTTTGCTTTGGCTATAGTTTGATTTTTTCCTACAGCCATATATCTTTCAGACTCGTTCAGAATAAAAAGGAGGAAAGCAAGCTTAAACATGAAAGAAGATATAAAAGGAATTTTCCCATCTGAACCTATTCCTTCCCTCCCCCATTGTCTCTTTTTCTCACAAAGGGTCTGATCAAGAAAAAGATGCTGAGCATAACCCGCTAATCCACTAGTGCTCAGCACCTTTCACTCAACCCCAGCACCCATGACCAAATAACATAGTTGTTCCCTCTGTTCCGTGCAAGCACCAGCACATACACACACACAGAGTCTTCCTGCAGAGTCCAGGCATGCCTTTCAGAGAAACAACATTGATGTGCAGTGCACATCCACTCTAATTTTGACTCAAATAGAAAAAGAAATAAATGACTCCCTCATTCATCTCTCCCCCCCAACCCTTTCCCTGATTGTCACTGGGAGGCACTGAGAAGTACATGTGCATGAAAGCAACTCAGCTGGCTTCTGGTTTCTGGGCCTCATTAGCAAAGATTTGGATGATGAAAAACCCTGACCAAATTTGAACATTTTATAAATAATAGCCTAAAACCAGAACAATTAGTCAGTCAGTATTTCTCTAAGCACTGCCTTTCTCTTCCACACAGCTAGATACTGCTGTTATTAACACCCTGACCAGCAGTAACCTCTTGTGTCTGTATTGAGCTTTAAATACTATTTGAGATGCTCAGTGTAAAAAACAAATGAACAAACAAATAAAAAAGTGCTCTTTAGACCACAGGGGAGTCTAGGTCTTCTTCTTTATATAACAAGGGTTTGTTTTATCCCTGTATAGGGCGAGGAAACCACTCTGCTTCCATAGCTTTGAAGATGGTATCAGGAAATGTTTCCTTTAGTTTTTGCT
Source organism: Myiozetetes cayanensis (assembly GCF_022539395.1). Classification (NCBI taxonomy): domain Eukaryota; kingdom Metazoa; phylum Chordata; class Aves; order Passeriformes; family Tyrannidae; genus Myiozetetes; species Myiozetetes cayanensis. Next base: position 18,345,596 of record NW_026087742.1, read on the forward strand.
TGGCTTCCTGTACTGGGGATAATCCTTAGTTTGCATCAAGCTGCCTGATCTGTTCTCCCTTATAAAGTGGGCCATGGTACACCTTCAACAGGGTAGCTGCAATGGGAGAGCTCAGGATGGCACCACCTGAAGTCACAGCGATGGCCAAATGGAATTGTGGCAGCAGTGTAGACCAAACGCTAAATAACATTTACAAAAACTAAATAAAGTGGCTAGGCCCAAAGGCAATGTGTAAGACAGCATTTGGCAATTGCTCTTTTTAAGGAGGTACATTTTTAATGGTATTTTTATATCATGCAGATATTGCAAATATGAATTGCTCACCAGTGAACACTCATCTTGCAAAGATTCCAGCACTAACTGGATCTTACTTTCTCACATAAAAGGAATATATCACAGAAAAAATAGGACTATATCCCACATGGTCAGGTTTTAGCAGAAATTAAAATCTTAAATATCTTCCATTTATTACTCTGTTATCTGGTGTAGTCAGAGAGCCTGGAAAGATGCCAGTTAGCAACTAGTGTGCAGGAGAGTCACTGTCTTGTTGTTTTTAAAGACAGATCTCTTTGGCTAGGTAACTGTGCTCATGCAGGATTATCTCGAACAGGACAGAAAAAACACTGTAATTTATCTTTATCATATTATCAGTTAAAATTTGTGAACGTTTTGGGGTCTCAGCCAGACTGGGGCTCTATTGCATAAGGCCCAGTGCAGACAGGGAGTCTGTGAAGAGTCACAGGCTTTGCACCTTTAGTCTGAAAAATTTTATCTGAAAACCATAGCTGCCACACGGAGATTACTGCCTGAGAATCTCACTTTATTTTTAAAGGAGTATGTTTCTCACCCACAGTGCCTGGAAATGAAAGTTCTAAATGCTCCGGCAACAGAACACACATAAAAAGACTGTAAAATGAAATTGTCTGCTTTCATGGTGTTAAGTCAGTCCTGTGATTGATTGAGAAAGGAGAGGGTGTCAGGAAGGGAAGGTGTTATTCAAGGTTTCTGAATGCTGGAGTTGGGCAGAACTGCCGGTCGCTTTCCAAGTAATTATTAAATTTCCAAAATTTAGTAATTTTAAGCAGACACCATCTCAATCAGACCATCTGCAGCCAGAATATTGGCCAGTAACAACCAGTTCTTCTAAACCAGCAACTGTAGGTCTGCTGTGTCATGACGTAACAGAACACTGGTACCCAAGGATGTTCAGGGATATTTCAAATGCTAAAAAATTCAATTCACATACCCTCATAATCGTGTATTCCTGCTTCTGGTCTTTGTGAGAGCTATTTCTCCAATGTCCATTCTATTTCACTTTGGCTTATGATAGTTCTGAGCTGCCACCCTCCCAGAACTCGCAGTCACTCATATTCACCTTCATTTCAGCAGCCTGGCCTTTTGAGTGTACAAAGCAGCCCAATGCCAGTAAATTTCTGCATGGGGAAAAAAGTTCCTGATGCTTATTCTCTGCATTATTGCTACCACAGCAGTTCTCAGGCATGAGGAGACACTATTTTTTTTTCCTTTACTGCTTTGAAGATGAGCTGTATTGGTGTTTACTAGACCTCTTACTTCAATATGTAGGCCCTACAATTCAGAGAAAAATGGCTTCCATATGTTTTGTTTTCTGACAGTCTACTTTGGCCACTGCTCAGAAACACATGAGTTATAGTCAGGCACCAAGCCAGTTTGGTCAGCTGGTATGGACTCTCCATGACTAAGTCAGAGATGGGGGAGGCTTTGGAGGTTGAAAAGTTATTTTTCACATAAATCCCCTTGTGGGGCTTATCTTGGAGTTAAACTTTGCTATCTGAGCAACAAGGTTAATCCAGTAAATTGGGCTTGAAGAGACAAGATTTAGGTAAGCAAAAGGACAAAGAAAGCTACAGCTGACAAATGAAATGAAAACTCATGTTGTATTTGTTTGGAATTTATGGGTAATCTTTTGAAGGGAGGAAAATTTTTGAATGTCTTTGAGATTTTACTTAGTTTACCTTCCAAAGAAAACAGAATCATAGTTTATATTTCTATCAAGATCACATTTGGAGCCCTTTACATTTCAGACACCTTCCTCTGTTTTTTTTTTGTTTGCTTCTTTGTTTGTTTGTTTGTTTGTTGTTTATGTGTGGGGAGTTGTTTGGTTTGGGTTTTTTTTTCCCCCTCTTTATGTGTTTGTGTTGTATTTCTCTGATTTTTCATACATCTTTCTACATTTCCTTCTGGGCTGCAAAGCTAGCGCTCCCTACTGACATCATCAACCAGCTTCTCAAATGTTGAACTCAGACAGTCTGTCTTTAAGGGTTCTATAGTACCAGCTGCAACATTGGGTCTATAAGAATGGTCCCATGATGTTGCCTTCCTCTGAGGAGCCACCTGAAACCCCCTCCAGTGGTGTGCTGGAAGACTGAGGAGCTTTTGTTCTGAAGCAGCTCAGCATTCATGGGACCAGGACATTGCAAAGAACATGAGGCAACTGTGGAGCTGGAGGTGGTAACTCTTGTGTTTGCACATCAGAATAAAAACTGGGAACACCCAACACCTGCAGAGAGAAAGATGGACTGGAAAATATTCTATTCATGTTCTAAGTTTCTGTTTGTTCTCCACCCTTTCATCACCCATATTTTTCCTTATTGTCTTTTTGGATCAGCAAATCAAGTTAAATATTAGTCAGTGGACCTGATTTTTCACTCTATTTTCTTACACTGGTAAAACTGGAGATACAGTGGCCAAGAGGACTATTCTATCACCTGATTCATATAGTTTTGATTAATGGATTGTAGGAATGGCATACTAGGTCTTGCCTTGCATCGTCATTGATGTTAGACCAGTTTAGTGAAAACTCACGAGAAAGAGGGCACAACAGAGGGTTCCTTTCTCTGGTATTCACTTTCCTTTGCTGTCATCCTGCAATTTAGTTTCAGCACGCTTAGGTGCATGCTTAGTTTACACCAAGAGTGGAAACTGCCCTGCTTGTTTGTGAAATGACCTGGGGATTGACAAAGGTCTGGTCTCTCAAATCCATCACCTGGTGTCAGAGTGGGATTACATCCCCTCTGCTGCAGCATACCCACACCAGCTGGTGAGTCAATCCTGTTTGCTCTCACACGATCACCGGCTGCTTAAACAGCCTTTTCCCCTTTCATGGGCAAAGGAGTGGCTGTTTGGTTTCTTAGCAGCGTGCTCGGGTAAAAAGGGGAGCTGCCTGTAGAGAAAGGCACTTATTGTAACTTGTGTTTGCACTGAAAATTTTGAAAGCACAGTGCAAACAGGGACATCAAATATGAGCTATATCTCAAATATGGTCTTAAGTCTGAGAAGTGTGAGAGAGAGATGACCTCTACCTTGCTGGATGTTAGCGTTGCTAACAGGACTAACATAACATCTTCAGTTGTGCATAGGCATCATGATGGATGGTAAACTTTCCAGTTACAAAGTTTGTTGGGGTTTTTTTTCCAACTTAAAACAGTGAGTCATTTAATCCCTGATTAAATCCACAGTATACGAAACTGTAAATTGTGGATGCTTTTTCTTTTTCCTAAAGAAACCATAAAAGGCATATGAGAAGCAAGGAATAATATAAATAACCTAAAATTTAGAAGGCAAAGTCCTTTACTCTGAAGATATACCTGGTAAATATTAGAAATATGCTCTGTAACTATGTACCGTGTAACTTTCACAGAAGCGGAACAAGAGAAAGGCTGAATCATAGTGAAGTTAGAGTGGGACAGGACAAATAGCTAAGAAATGTCAGCAGGAAAATTAATCTCTGTAATTCTGTGAGTGTAAACTCAGGAATCAGAGAAAATATCAGGAGTACAGAGCACCTGTGAAAGAGATACAATAAAAGAAAGACACAGTAAACTCAAAAGGACAGTGGTTTAAGTTTTCATAATCTATAGTTAGATGCTTCAGTGGCTGTGACATTGGTCACAGGGCTCTTCAGTCATGGAACACGGGTAAGCAGGCCCTTTCAAAGCACACAGCAAATATACATATAGACCTGCTGTCCTGTTTGTGCTGAGTAAGTGAAAGACTTGAAGAAGTGGGCTTTGGCTAAGTTTGATCTGTCCCTCATATGTCTTTCCCGAGCAAAGCCTCTGGTTCCTTGAGTCATGACTCTTGGGTGCACACTGCTTATTCTCTTAGCAGGAATTTAGGTACTGAGCATCATCTGGCATTGTTTTCCTCAGGGGATTATGATCCTACAAATTGAACATCTAATGATTTTGAAAAAGGAGCTTCTGAAATGAGTAACTACTTGGGAATGGGTTCCCGACCTCTTCACTCACATGACCATCTTCTATGTCAGCAAAGTAATTAAGTTCAAAAGGAGAGTGAGCTAACTAGTAAAGGGGTTAAAAGCAATGCAGAGAATCTGTTCAATTGAAGATAAACAGATCCAATACAAGGGTCCTTTTTGAACTAGAGATACTTTTGAAAATTATATAGACGCTCAATTATTCAAATATTTATGAAATTTTTATTGCAGAACTGATACTGCTTTCAGACAAAACTGAAATGCCACAAACATCCCTTTTTGTTATCAGTGCAAATCTTTATTTTGCTACTTCTGTCTTTAGGTGACCAGAAGTAAAGAGTCACAAAGAGCAGTATCCTTTGAAGGCTTCTCAGTTTTACCTAAGATAAGCAGATACAGCTGTCTCTGAGTTTTCAGTATCGTTTGTGCTTTTCTCTACTTACTGCAGGAAATTCCTTGAATATTACAAACACTGAAGTTATCTAACAGCAAAGAGAAACTATCATTGGCAACTGGCAGGATTTTAAGAGTCTGTGCTGCACAACTTTTCTAAACCTTAGCTAGAACTCCACTCATTCAAATTGCGGTCAGTGAGTAAAAGTGAGCAAACCACCATTCTCTTTTGGGAAGTTCTGGAAGCACTCCCACCTATCTCAAAACGCAGAGAGATATGCACTGCAGGCAGGGGGGCTGCTCACAACCCACAAGTGATGCACCTCCTCCTGGCACGTGCAGGACTGCAGTGAATGCACCAGATGTGACTGCGCTTGTTTGCTGTTACAGCCGAGTGCTATGGGGTAGGAGAAGGCATTGACAAACTGCAGAGACATTTAAATCTGTTTTGGGTCGTGTGTTGTTTCATGTTTTGCTTGGGCATGCTCACAGAATTCTCCCCTCTTTCTGCAGGAAGGGCCTCCATTTATAACAACATGGAAAGGCAATCAACTAGACCTGCCCCAGTTGGATTACACACTATGGAAAGTGTTTAATTATGAAAAATTAAAGACAAGGGGGATATGTTTAGACTGAGAATGTAGACAGTTTCTTGGCTAGAAGCAAAGCTGAACAAAAAGAGTAAGAATTCTAGAACAATTGCGAAGGATTTATTTACATTTTTAAAAAATCTACATATGTTTTCACTTAAAGCTCTTGGGAGGGTCATTTGAAAGACTAGGACTCCTGGCTGTTTGCCTTCATCTCTATCTCTATTCCCTCTGCTTGCAGCTTGAACATTAATAGAAAGACCACAGCAAAAGGAAATGCATGTCAGGTGTGACATATCAAGTGACACAAAAGTTCAGTCACAAGAAAAAAAATGTAAATTGATCAAGTACTGTGAAGCCTTTTAGTAACCCTTATTGGTGTATTTTGCACAGTTCAGGTCACAGGAGTTTCCCAGAGAGTTTCCAGTCTTGCTGCCAATGAGAAGTAAAATTTGTAATCGTAAGGTGTATTCTTTTTAAACATGTTTGAATCACAAAATGAAAAGAAATAATTCAAACTTTTTCTTCCAATTAAGTTTCATTTAAGTTTGGGAGGGTTTTTTTTTTTGTTGTTTTTTGTTTTGGTTTGCTTTGGGTTTTTGTGTGGGTTTTTGTTTTTGTTTTTGTTTTTTTTTTTCCCTATTTTGCTTCTGCTTTCTTTGCTATACCTTCAACATGGGTTACACTTAATCTCCTCTTTAACTCTGTAAAGCCTCAATAATCCTTACCCTACCTTTCTGGAACACCAAAACCCAGCAGTATAGTTGATCTGCAGATTTGAAAATGGGCCATTAGAGCTATTCATCACAAACGACTCAGCACAGTTTAAACAAGAAGAGAGTGCAAATATATGCCATCCTCAGTCTGATTAAATGTCCTGCTGCCCTAATGTTCTGTCTCAGTAATGCAGGCTCCATGACCAATTTTCATGATAAGACAGACAAAAAAATCAGCAGAGAAGAAAACTACAGCAAGGGAAGGGGGCACTCTGGATTTCTTCAGCCAAATCTTCCTCCTATAAAAGAGAAAATGCTGATGTCATGCAGCTGTCAGGCTGCAGTTTACCTGTGGAGCAGGGACAGGGATCACCCTACCTATAGTTTACCTTCCCTAAAGAGCTGTTATTATTATATGGGCACCTCAGGCTCTGAATATAAAGGTCAGTGCTCTTATCCATAGCTGGGAGTCTGGTCGCAAGGCTGAAGGCTCTGATTATTGTCTGAGAATTCTGTGACAGCCAGAGGAAGAAGGACCAGGAGGAGGGGGAAGGGGGCAGAGCTCTGCCACATAGGTGATTTTGACACTCTAAACCTAAGAAAAAAAAGGGCTAAAGGTTTCAAACTCTCTTTTGAGTGTTTTGAAGTTTTTATGCTGGGAAAGCACTATATGTCATTCAAAAACTTTCCTGAGCACACCTTGCAGCTTGGCACATGATATATGCAGACTCAGGACGGCCAAAGAGAATTTCACTTGAATTTCAAATGTGAGAGGAGGATTCAAAAAGTCATGGTAAAAGCAGACAGTTTACAGTCATTGTGAGATTTCAGAAGATTTGAGGCACCTTTGTAAATAGCAGACCTACACCTTCATACAGTGGGGCAGGAAACAGTAGTAATCAGTACTAGAAAAGTGGTTATAGTAGATACAGATACCTTTGGTAGCTTTAAGTTCTATACTTCAAGCTCCATGGGGTCAGGTAGCTCATCCACTTTCAGCTCAAGGATGATTTTTACCACCTGAGGATTTAGTACTGCAACAGTACCACATGAGTTTTTCTTTTAAAAATGCAGGGAATGGTACACTTTTAATTGCTGAGGAGAAATAATGGCAGTATGAAGAACCACCACAGTGTTGGTTTTGTCAGCCACTAAGACAATCCCAACCTGTGAACTTTCTGTGCCATCTCCAGGAATGTATGGCTCTGAGACAGAAAGCAAGCAGTGAATGCCAAAACAGGTAGGTAATCACTTGGCAGAAAACTTCTTTGGCCTAAGCTTTGAGCCAGAAAATGGACATTTTCATGATAGTGGCATATAGAGAGAGGATTCCTTGAGGGAAATAAAACTTGTTCTCAATCTCTTCACAGGTGACAACCCCATCTGCTTTTTGCTTTGTGCACCACATGCTTGTGACAGTTTAGGAAACTAACAATTTAACGTAAAGATGGTTTCCTAGGTATGAGGGGAGGAAAAAGAAAGAAGTCCTCCACTAAATAATGAATAAACTGATTATAAACAGCATTACAGCAAACATTGATGCTCATGATTTAACACCATGCAGAAAATTGAAATACAAAGAGCATATTTAATTTGGGGGACTGAGGAAAAAACCAGGAATGATTCAATTGAAAAAAATGTAGCATTACTGTTTTCATCCTTGCTTGCTTTGTGCAAGACAGGAATCCATTAACATCGAGTAGGGCCTATTTCTAATCCCCTTGCTAAGCCCCAACCCTCAACCCAGGAGAATTTGTATTGAAGCAGAAACATGTCAATCATTTTGGCCAATTAAGCACAATAATAAACATGAAGCAAGGAAAAAAATGCGGGCGGTATTGCCAGGATAAGGAAAGCAGTGTCTACAAGTTTTGAAAGCTTGTCTAGATTATGAGGTTAGCTCAACGAAAAATCATCTACAGCTTGTCTCCTAGGTCCAAGGGATATTCCTGATCTATAGCTTATTCATTTCCTGTACCGATGACACATGCCTTCAGTATGTGGCAAATGGTAACAGGATTACATTTCACACATATTTCCCTGAGTTTTTGTTTCCTGAGTACTCCCCATGCTTCTGTAGTGTGCTTCAGGCTAACGGCAATTCAAATGATCACTGGGTTTATCTGGAAGCTTGTGAAATAAATCAAGTGCTATTTACATGCAGGAAGCTTACTAGATATGCTGGTAAAAACGGTCTCCGTGATGCTCTTAGCTGACAAGGAGGTAGTTAAGAAATTTCTGTTTGATTTTTAGCTGTTCTTTCAGCTTATCTTGTAAATGGTAACACATTTTTGTTTGACATCTAAAAGAACAATGTCACTGATTTGCAGAGGGCATCAAAAGTTCTACTGAATGTTTATTGTTTTTATTGATGGCCTACTTTTCTTCCCTCTGCCTGCTCAGTGACCCTTCCACACTAATTGAGTGGACCTGCAGCAGGAATTTATACCTAGCTCTACAGGTAAAGCAAATGACAGGAAATAGAGATGTGACTCGCCTCTGAAAGCAATGTACACAACCCCCTAAAATGTACGGGCTTGTTGTCATGCAATTAGGAAGGGAAAGGTAAATTATGAATAAATTTAGTAGCCATAAAATGTAAAACCATCCTGAGATTAGCTGAAGACCTAGGCTCTCTCTCCAGTAGTAGCCTGGCTTCTGAGATGATCAAAATTCTGCGAGGAACAGCCCACGTGCAGTGTGTACACATCCATGGTGTCTCTTGGGGGTCAGAAAGCAAGCAGGAGAAGGTGGAGAAAGTCTGGCTTGCTGCCAGCTCACATTTTCATTTCGAACAAATGTGTGTAAAGAGTTTAGATGGAGTCCCTGAAGACAGTGTTTATCTGCTCAGCTTCAAAGAAAGCCGCCACAGGAGGACTGTGATGAAATCTGGTGCAATTATCCCTTTCAAAGACAAAAATGAATATACAAATATATTTTTTTTTTTCCTGCTGGAAAAGGCTGATGGATAGGTGAGTATGGGCCTTATATTGAGGCATAATAAGCAATTTATCATTTCCATTTAGGGGAACTCTGATCTCTCCTTTACTTTCTGATCTCTCCTTTGCTTTCTAACCATGGATGGTAGGTGAAGGAGCCATTTCATTTGAGGAGCTGATCTGCACTGCTCCAGCCACAGCTTTTGAGATATGTTTGTGCAGGCTACTTGTAGGCCAGCTCCGATCCACAAATTATGCTTTTATTTTCCTTTTATCATTCCCTTTGGTTGAAACAGTTTCTATAAATACCTTATCACCCAAGTGCTGAGATGGTGGAAAACAGGTTAGGAATGCAGCATGCAGGCAAATCCCTCCTGGTTTCTCCCCATCTCCTTGGATAAACAGCCCATTTCTGGTTATTCATCCTAAAGTCATCAGTGCTTAGCAGGTACAAAATAACCAGAGAAGCAGAAAAGACTTTTGGGGCTAGCAACTCCCTCCTGCAGGCTGAATAGTTCTGTTGTGCTTTGTGATCACTGTGAGCATGTCTGAGGTTTTTCAAGCTCTGCAAAAGGCAATCTTCATAGCTCACACAATACCCAAATGAAGCAGACTATACTCAGGAAGGATTTATTTATTTTTAACCTTTCTAGCTGTACCACCAGTGATGCTGACATTACGCCATTAACTTACTCTTCACATTTTAGTATGGACTATATATGTATCCTTTGCATAGCTGTTCAATCTAATCTGCATTTGCTTCCAGCCTTTCTTCCCCTCCTCTATCCTTATCTAGCTGGCAAATCAATGAGGCTGCTCTTTAGATTCAGAGTCTTTGGAGATTAATATGACTGAAGAAAAGATTATGTGAAATGGGAGGGGGGAATTGTTGCACTTTTAAAGTGAAGTATTGCCCAGGAATGAGGACAAATAATACAGGGTATGATATGTTTGGAAACCTTGGGGTGTACCTACACTGCAACTGGCAGCAACACTGACTTTTGTGTAGGTTTAACCTGAACTGGCTAAAAACACTGAAGGTTTTGCACCATGCACTTGACATGGGCTGCATGAGATAAGCAAGGATGCTAAGGGTGTTCACTCCAGCTGAGGTAACCATCAGCAAGGCTACTACTGCTTGCATCAAAAACAGCCAGTTTGAAAGTTACTTGGCATGCACTGCCCTAGAGAGCTGCTGTAGCCAGACAGGGGCATAGGCAGCACTGACCTGCTTAAGACAAACAGCACAACTTCCCCACCCTCCCCCCCTCATTTTAGGTGGATGGTTGATGTACAGTTCAGCCTGGGGAAGGTTTGTGTGGTCTGTAGCCAGACTCTCCAGAGCTAGAGTTCAAATCCGCCAGTGCTGTCTGGGGAAGCTGGTATTCCTTTTGATTCAGACAAAAACAAGGGCTTCAACTTTCCAAGCTATAAGCACCTTAACCTTTAGCTGTGCAAGTGTGTACTCAGCATGCATGTGTTAACATAAAATTCACTCAGGACCCTAATCAAAGGCCACTGTAATCAATGTAAAGAATAGGAGGAAAGTAAGCAGATCATCTTCCCCTGATTTTTCAGTGGAAGTTGGGTTAACTTAAGTTGAACCAACTTTTCTAGCTAGAAAATAAAGTTTTAGTCAAAACCTTTTGACTCACCACCTGAAATGATCAGGTATCCATGTAGAGCTGTGCCAACTGGATGAAGCTGCTTTTTGACTGTGGCTAGAGATGACCTTACAAGCCTTGACTAGCTCTCTACCTTCTTGTGACACATGACGAGTCCTGCTGTACACTCAGCATGCGTGTGGGAAAGGTTTCCTTATGTATCCGGAGAATGCCTGGTGTGATGGTCACTGATGCCGGCTGAGGCCTCACCACTGAGTTACAGATGAATTAATGACAATTTGTCACTTGATGCCAATGGATGCATTTCCTGGTGTGGATCTGCAGAACAACAGTGAATGGGAGCTGGCATGTGGAAGTACAGTCCCTTCACCCATAGTAGACGTGACTCTACCTGACAGTCAGGGTTGCTGAGCTTGGATGCACTATCAATCTGGCTTCATTGGGCATCCAGATGTATGCATCATGGCTTTCCAGCTGCCTGCAGAACAAAGCTCTCCTCCACAGGAAACCAGAAATTATGAGATGCATGGCACACACCAGTCTGCCACCCACACACCTGCATGTCCAAGATGCATGGTATAGGCAGTAGGAGAGGAGATGTTCATGTCTCTCAGCTTTGACATACCCACTAAGCCAGGATGGGATCACCAAGCCCCAAAAGGTAGGGAAATTTAACTCTGTTTCTGATGCTTAATACAATTTTTTTAACTCCAAACTTTCATTGCGAATAAAGATCCTTCTGTTTTGTCAGCTTGTTCTACAGCTCTTTGCTTATGCTGAATAGCTAGATAAAGTTTGGTGGTATAAGTTATAAAGAATTTCAATGGCAAAGGGAAAAAAATGGTTATCTCATTGACTGTGATGCAATAGCTCAGAAATAAGGATTTTTTTTTTGTGTGGCACTGGCAAGAAAAGCTTTTATAGAACTGTCCAGATGATTTTGTTTTCAAAAGGTGTACCCTGAACATGTATGGAAAAAAACTAGTGAAAAAGGCTCTGAACTTAGATAATGCAAGCTTTGAGTAAAAGGTGTAGACAATAATTAACTGAGGATGCATTCTTAGCATTATCTGTAATAATTTAAATGAGAAGAAACTGCCTGTGATAGATTTTTTGCTTCATACACTGGATACCATCCACTATCACCTAGTAGCCTTATCCTAGTACCTGAGACACTGTCACCTAGTACCCATATCTTCTCAAGGGGCTGGATTTATGATAGCATGGTGAAATGGTTGTTATCTAACTGAGAGCAGGACACCAGTTCTGTTTCTACTGATAAACAGCATTATTCTTGAGTCTGTACTCATTATATTGTAGACTTCTAGTTTTTCAGTCTTAGCTTACACGGTACCTTCCCTACAGCACCACAATCTGCCCATCCTATTCTCCTTTTGTTGTAGAGTAGAGTAGATGGGATCTAGAGGAGCTGAAGCCGCAGATGCCTAGTTTTGGTGTTCTCAGCTCAACATTTAGTGCAGCTCTGGATGTTTCTGGACCACCCATATTCCTCTAAACACAGTATATACACCCATAAACACAGATTAGATTTCCCTAAAAGTTAATCCTTTTTTCACCAGAACATCCTGAACTGGTACTTTTTAACACAACCTCTCTTAGCTTCCCAGACCAACACCAGTAAGTCATGAACATTTTCCACTCCCATCCTTTCCCCCTTTTCCAATCCTCTCACCTCCCACCTGTACAGTAAAACTAAGATGTCCCAATCCTCAGCATATACCCATGTTTTAGTTGATGCACCATCTCTCCCCATTACTCCCTCATGAATCAGAAGTGTAGCAACCTTTCAGCATTCCTGAGTTCAAGAAAGGCAGCTGCCTCATCCTATTACAGGAGTCCCAAATAAATGCAATAATTATCCTCTGGAAGTGCCCACATTTTTGCACTATCTGCCACATTTCTGGATTCCTGAAGCTCAAGGGAGTAGATTTCATCCTTTGATATAATGAATTGAAGATTAAATATAAGGGCATTGACTATTGCTAATCTACAAAAATGTCCAAGAAACCTGCACTTTGTTCTTAATACACATTTTCCCATTTGAAAGTTTGATGTTTTCTTTTATATCCAATTATGCATGAATCAATGTCACTGGTGCCTAAGCACATAACTTTTCCCTATTAGAGTAAAATGTATTTCTTTTAATCATTTAAAAATATTTAATTTAATATGTACTTCATTTGCAACAATAACTCCCCTGATCTATATCTATTCTGTAAGTCATCCAAATAAGCTCCTTTGTTATAGGGCAGCCTTTTTTTTTTTTTTTTTTTAAATAGGATTATATGCATTTTGATTTGTGCCCCATCTGCCTCTGGTAGCAATCCACAGACAGACATTTATACTTGGAAAATAGCTTGAGCTGCCTAGTGAATATTTCATGGCACCCACAAGATGACTGCTTCTGAAAGTCATTGCCATTGGTAGACACCAAGTGTATGATTTTTTTCGGTGAGAGACAGACGAGTAAATGGTTCTCAAGAAAGCTGAGAGAAATTTAAACCCCAAACTTGGAAAAAAAAAGAGTAAGCTTCTAGAAGGATCAATCTGTGCCAGAAATAAGGGATACATTATCTTTGTGAAATCTTTTTTATCGTATATTCCAGCTAGGGATCCTCTAATATTTTTGAAGTAACCTGTTTGTTTTCTTTTTTTTCTGAGAGTGTCATACTTCAGAGGCTTGAGCAAATGAAACAGCTGAGGGTGTGTCTTTCAAAAAAGTACTTGCAGACCAGGACATGCCAACAGTGTGTGAAATGCATGGTGGACATCAACCAATTAAAGGGACAACTCTTTCCTACACCTCTGGAAAGGAAGTGTAAACTAAATAGACCTTGTTCAGACAAATGATACTTACAATGGTCTTCGAGGCAGCATTCAAATAAATTAATTTTGAGCAAGAATCTCATTCAGTTTCTTCTGGTTGACACCCATCTTCCACCAAGATCACTGTTCCATGTAATATCCACATTAAGTATGACTGATATTTGCCTTTACAGCAAGGAAAAATAAATATTTTTTTATGGGCATTTGTTAGTCCTTGCAGTCACGCAGATAGGAGCATACAAAATACCAAATGGTTTCACAAAGGTCAGAAGCTCCTTTTTTTGGCTTTATCTTTAAACAGAAGAACTAGGAGGAAATAAAACAGGTAATAACTGTCAGACTGATAAAAAGGGTAAATTCCTATATTTGCTGACTTCTGCAAAACTGAGGCAAAAACCAGGATACAGAAAGGAATTAGTCATATCTAAGAAAAATAAAAATCTCCGCTTTCATATTACTCATGGGATGACTTTCCAAAGACAATCCTTGTTCCTGTTTTAGGCCCTAAGCAACTTCTTGCTTACCAGGGTTACAGACAAACTTCCCTCAAAGTCAATAGATTGTGTATTTATATATTTTTATATGTGTTGTAACTTTCAGTGAACACTCCAATGCTGGCTGTTATTGGACACACCAAAAGGGATGTTTGATTACTTTGAAACAAATATGAAAACATTTGGTGTGGAGTCTTTGCAGTGCTTACTCTATAGACCTTTATGTCTGAGGCAGATCTGTAATCATCCTTGACAAAATTTTCACAGGGAAAAAATATTGCCTGATTTGCTGCATTTTTATTGACCACATTTACACATGAGCAGACTCTCATTCTGGATTCTGCAGTAGATGGGCCATTGGTAAGTGTTAATATGCCAATATGCAAGAAATGTTTGCTGCATCTCTTTGAATCCAGAATCACAATTGCCCATACTGTCAAAAATGATAGGAGAGGGCTTTGATGGGCCAAAAAGATTCTCAGCTCCACATCTATTTGGTTTTTTACAGTTGGTAACGACAGCCTGAAAGAAAAATCTGTGGGCCGTTTATTTTGTCACTGAGTGTGTTGTGTCTGTTTCTTCGGAAAAATGGGAAACTTCAATTTGCAGCATCTTTCACTAGAAGTAGCTTAATGCCAGAGTTTTAAAAACACTCTACTGGGATTCTTATTCATATTCTTATAGATGACTCTCGGCTTGCAGTTTCTAGCTACATGAACACTTACATTTTTCATGTATTAGTCAGACTTCATACCTTATGAATATGAACAAGAAATTGGCAAAGCCTCACATCATCTTCTAAGACAAAATTCAAATATTCCCTTAAAGAAAAAGAAAAACAAACCTGCATTCCAACTTTTAAGTCTAAAATTTCTTTGTGTCCTTCCAATAGACTATTTATTTTACTGTCATATGGATAACAAGTGAAGCAGAAAAGATCTCCCAGCTAGGAAATGATGGCAAACTTTTGAAGGTATTAAAGTGTACTGAAACACACATTACAGAAGTAAGATTGAAAAAGCAGCCTATGCCTTCAATCCCAGAGTAGTACAGACTTGTACAGACTCATACTAGACACAAGGGTATGTCGTATTGATGTGACAACGAACACTTTGTATTGAGAAATTTGGAAAAGCAGCACTCATATTATTTATCACCTCCAGTCACCTCCAGCACCTATGGGCTATGTGATGTCCAAACCAGGGACCTTGTACATGCACAGGGAGAATTCTACATCTCACAACTGGGTCTGAAATGGGCAGAAGATCAAGCAGGAAACCTTTTAAGAAAGACAAGGGAAAGCTAAGGTGGATCGTAAATCTTGGTGCTTCCTAAAATTTATGTGTGATTTCATTCATGATTCACAGCTCTTGAACTCTTAAACGTCCAGATCATAATTTTTCTCCCCCATATTCAAGGGGGATGGACCTTTGTGGCCTGCAGTGAGGGACTTATGCTGGAGTCTAAAGAACAGTTCCCACACTACCGACTGGCAGGAGGGTTAAAAAGAAGAACAGCTCACATATATATCTACCAGTGCACAGCTGTAGGGTAGGTGACAGACTGCAGCACCGTCAAAAGGGTGTACTTGTACCTGTGGACAGAGGCAAAACTCCAACACCGTGTTAATGTCAGGTAATTTTGAAGTTTTATTGTGGAGAAGGCCCTCAGTCTCTCAGCTGATCCCACCATTCACTGGATCACACAACTGGTCCTGGCAGAGAGACCCTTGACATGCAAGAAGCCTTAAAGCTACCAACTGAGATAAATACCCTACTGCCTTACTGAAAACTCATGGGTCTGGCTGTTGCTGATGGTTATTCAGAGTTTAGGTAACAGAGAGCTACAAGATCAAGGGGGATAAAAAAGGTCATTCAGAAATCAGAGTGACAGTGCTGAGCACGGACTCTGCAGTGTTCTGACCTGCATGACCTGCATGCAGGAACACAATCACAGCTGTGCACTCTCCAAATCTGGACTTGTTGGGCAGGCTAGGTGAAGTGTACAAATAAAGCTGTAGGCAGAAGATGTCTTATGTCTATTAAAATTTTCCACATGGAAGAATCATAATTGCCTTTTACACACTTGAGCAGGGGCTTGGGGAGATGGGTGCTTTCTCTCAAGGCTGTCAGTTTAACAAAGCATGCGTCTGGAGTGTAGTCAGTGAATGATAGAAACTGAGAAAGGAGAAGCATTCACTCCTTGGCTGGGAAGTTATCAAACTTGTAAAGCCTAGGGGCTCTCTTCAGATGCATGAGCAGCTCCTGTTGAAGACAAAGGAAATGGTGTGTCTATGCTTGTGAACAGAAGTTGATCCTGGCCCCAGGTACTTTGGAAGGAAGTATTTTATTGCCTCTCTCTGATAAAGAGAAGGTACTTGATTCCTCTTTCAAAAGCAAAAAGTAAACATCATCAAACATGTTATTACAGACAGCCTTGGTTCGGTCTCCCCACCCTCTAGCTTTTCTCTCGCTATCTCCTTGTTATTTAAATAGAAAGTTAGATGTAGTACACAACTTTCAAGTAACCTTATATGGCAATTTTGCTGCAACAGTAAAAAATGATCAGTTTCTCTGTCAGACAGCCAAACAACACTTCTGCAGTGCTTTTTGCACTCACTTCCAATCTTATGAACATTTGGTAGGAAAGCATGTTTCTGTCACAGTCCTCATCTCAGTTATGATGTCTGAAGTTTACAACACTCTTTTTGAGTGAAAAACTGACAAGAGCCATCCCCCATAAAAAACAGGAACAATGAGAAAATCTCAGTGAAGGAATCCAAGCCAATCTCTGCAGCATGTCAAGGCTAACACAGGTCCTGCCAATTCGAAGTAGGCAACGTGTGCTTTATACACAGTACAGAAGCAAGGTGAATGCGAATAAACTGGCTAGTCACAAAATTATCTCACAAAGGCCTTTGTGTACACCACTGTGTACTCAGGGGTGGAAATGTGGCCTTCTGCCATTGCCTTAGTTCTGATGACATGATGGGAAGAGGAGGGCAGTGATTCTACTACGTGGAAGGAAAACAACCCAGAGAAAGCCAAAGCAATACAGCAGGATACCAGTCCATGGAGGGGTGCTTGCATAAGGGTGAAAGTTGATTTCTCAAGCTCAGATACTTATTGGCTTCATGAAAAGCACACCTTAGTCACAAGACCTTCCTGCTGAGCAGTCACAGTCATTTCCTCTTTGCATGTAGGGATAGCAGAACTATACCATAAATCTTGGAATGCAGTCCTACACAGCCAGCTTTTATTCATGGACTTCATCCGAAAGAAAAGGTTACACATCAATTACTGTATACACTATACTTCATTGAGAGATTACTGAACACTATCAATGAGGCTATAATGGAAGTCTCTACTGCATCAGGAAAATCCAGCAGTTTGACTTAGCTGATGGATGAGTCATCCGTTCCCAATATCCTGACTGCTATTAGAAATGAAAATGTCTCTTCCTTTAACTGCTTTGGACATCTCATCTGTTCTTCTGTGTGAATGTACCATTAAATATCAGTCTGTAGATGTATCATTTAGGGGGTGTGAGCGATAGGCTAAATTGTTTTTATCCGAGTGAGACACACAAATCCGAACACAGGCACATTAAGAAATGGCTCAACAGACCAAGCAGCTGTAATACTTCTTGACGTTGCAGGTAGCAGCATTTCCAAAATCTCTGGGAGAGGTTAACTGTTTAGGGATGCAACACACCTTGGTATGGCATTATCGGCAGAAGGGCTGAAAATTGCCCTTATTTTCTATAGTAAACATTGGTAAAAGCAGGTTGCTTTAGTGTGTTTCACAATATGCCTTCCTTGACTCTTATACCTTCAGATCTCTGTTTACTGTAGGTGATTTGGGGAGTTTTTCTGGCAGGGGATACTTTCAGGACAGGAGGGAAAAATGAGTTAATGGCATAGAGACTTCTTGTCTGACTGCTCTGCACAAGGCGGATGAAGTGGGAAGGCCTTCCCTAATTTTCTTCTTAAACATGCATTGCAAACGTGAGGAGGGTACATCAGGACTCCTGGGGCATTTTTAATGACATCAGAAGAGGTTATTTAACGTCAGCAGGTTAACATTTAAGAACTAGGTTAGAACCTGCTATTATCAAACTTGTCAGTCTTCTACCACTAAAGAAATATTAAACATCTGTGGTGACCACAAACTGGGGAAAAAAATTTGTCATGCCTCAAACACTGGGTTAAAAAATGTGTAAGAAAAACATTTCAAAAGTATCCTGGAATCACTGAAAACTGAAAGGTTTATAAATGAAGGCTAATATGTAAAAATTAATACCTAGTGAGATTAAAACTATCTACTGGAACTCTTGTAGGGTGTGGGTTTTAAAAACTTGTTTTCAGTCTATTTTAAAGTTATTTACACATCTTGAAGATTTTTGTCCTTAAGCAGCTAAACTCATTTTTCTCACCTAGATTCCCTCAAGTCCCTGGGGTATCTAAGGGAGGCTTAGTCTTCTAGGTAACTAAAGTGACTTTGAAAATTTGCAGGAATTGTTTTTGCTCTGACACATCATTTTGAAAGTAAAGGTTGTGGAAAGGAAAGCAGAAGCATGCAGGAAAATGGAGTGGTAAGAGTGTTTGCACTAGTCTTCAGTGTATGTTCAGAATAGTCACCAGTAGATTAAGGGTTAAAGCAGAAACTGATCTATAAAAATCACAGAACCAGATGAGGAAGCACTTGAAAAATAGACACAAAAATAAAGTTTGCACCACAGCTCAGACCAAATTAAACCAGACCCGCACAACATCTGGTCTGGAGATGGTGTGCTAGCAGCTGAGTGGCACCGTGTCTCACAGCCTGACAGGTAGTCAAGGGAAGGTACGTCTTGTCTTGGGCTCTCCTGCTCAGCCTGGCCTGGCTGCTCCGCTTCTCAGCCTGCAGCTGGGGTGTGCTGCATGCACGGGATCTCAGACAAGGCAGCCCACGAAGAGGAGGCAGGAGAGGCTGTGAGGAAGGCTGCAAGGAGGCAGGGAGATAGGTGTGCAGCAGCAGGGGCACAAAGGTGTAGGGTAGGGGGCACGAGGGTTAGTTGCAGCACAGAGGAGGTGGGTAGGTCACATGTAATTACAGATGGAAATACAGAAGACAGTGCAGGTGTGTAGAGAAGCAGTAAAGTGAGGTCCAAAGCTTGTATGCAAAGTCTCACATACCACTGAGCTGGGCAGCCATCAAGTAAAACAGTGAGTTATGCTTAGTTACTTAGACATCCCAGGTCAAAAGAGGATTTAGGTGTCTAACCAGACGAGGACAATGTGTCCACCCTTCACACAATGCCCAGGCCAAGCTGTACCACATCCCAACAGAGGACACCAGCTGTTTGGGGAAAATGGTCAGCAGCACAGACCAATGAACATGAGCACAGCCAGAAGCCATGGCAAGGTTGTCAGGGTGGCAAACTGCATGATGTGTATGCCAGGGAAGATTAGAGTCCCTAAAACGATGGAGTCACAGTCAGTCATGCAGACCTGATGTTTCAGTGCTGAATGCAGCTGTAACTTCACCACTGAGACCTCCAATACAGGGACAGTTCAGGCACCCAGCTACACTTTCCTCAAGACCATGGAGCTGACAGCTACCCTTTCTCTAACTCTCCCCAGATCAATGGGAAGCAAATTATTACCATTTACTTGTTCTCCTATTTTTTGCTACCTAGAATGCTGAAAACATTCCCATTTTGAAATGTCAAAAATGTGTAAGAAAGAAAAATGCATTTAATTTACTTTTGTTTTTCTCTGTTTCAGAGATCTGACTGTCCTGAATGTTAGTTTCCAGATCCTCAGTGACTTAGCAGAGATTGAGTTTGCTCTTCTATGAGTACCTCATGAAGTCCAAAGAGGAAAAGCTTACTTTAGACCATTAAAAAAGGGAAAACAAACAGCAACATAAGTATGAGTTGCATGAACTAATTTATCAACTTATTCTGTTCAGTCTCTCAGCTTTGTGCTGGACTTCTTCCATGTGGCCTTGCACTGTCTCATTTTATTCTCACCTTGTAAAGGTTCCAGTCCTGCACAGATCTCCACATATGTCTGTGAAACATCCAGCAGTTGCTTTGGTCTGTCAATATGATTTAAGCTGTAGTCTTCCTATGTTGGGGCTCTGCTGTTGCTAACACTCCAGTGCTTAACTACCTCACATAACAGAGTTTAGCACATGTGCAAGAGTTGGCAAGTCCAGCTATTTGCTTGAGACACATTATATGAGAGCTATAAATATTTGAAAAGTGGCCAAGAACAAGTTTTGAAACTATAAAAGTAACATTGGGGGTGAAGTGACAACTTCCATTGTCAAAAGAGCAGTGCTTTATTACAATTTACTGGATTTTTTTATTTCCTCCCTAGAAATTAGTGAAATATTTGAAGAAAAATATTGCAGGAAGTTTTCTGTAATATAGCTTCTGCATTTTCATGGAAGCAATCATTGCCTTCTTTGTTTCAGACACTGAAAGAATCAAGGTATACCAGAACAGCGTAAGAGTCGTAGCTATGCTTGAGCCTAATCTGGAAGTATTATGCTTGTGGCTTAAAAGATCATTCTTTTTAAATGTTTCTGTTTCAGCCAGTGTATAAAAATATCAGGAAAATCAGAATGATCCTGGAAAATCAGCTTTGTGGTGCCTTCTCCATTAAGGTTACTTATACAAAATCATGCAGAAATTGATTCAATACAGAACATGCTCCAAGTCATATAATGTCTCTGCTTGTCTAGATGCAGCAAATCACAGTTTGTGACAAAAAGTACATAAAGGAACTCACAAAAGAGATTGTAGGAAGGAATGATTCACAGAAAACAACCTATGTAAATGACAGGAGAAGGGCAAACAAAGTGTCTATCATTATAAAAAGGGGAGGAAGGAAAATTACTGAAAGAAAGAAGCCAACAACCCAGGTGTAAATACATGGAAGAAAATAAGAAGATGAGCCAACAGCCAGTGAGGGTTTGTTAGAAAGAAACCATACCAAACAACTCATTCATTGCAGAAGGATGATAGCATACGTTTTCTGCATGGTTAGAGAGAAGTATACACATCACGTAATTTAATTTTGACACATTTTTTGTGGGGTATCACATGAAGACCACAGGAACAACTTAAGGGTGTACAGAAAGGATGAAAATATCACAGGAGAGTTATAAAATGGGTAGGAAAGCTGTATTTGGAGAGAAAACATGACTGTTTTGTGGACAAGTTATGTGGTGTTTCTGGAGTTTTACAAGTGTTTGTCCATGATTCAGTGATACTTAATATTTTCATTAATGACTTCTAGGATGGAAAAAAAGAGGATGATTATTAAAATGTGGAGATGATGACCAAACTGCAAGTGTGTCAGAGACAGGATAAATCTGGAGTACTCTAGATATGTGATAGAACTGGGGGTATAAAAACAGACTGTAATTCAGCAGGGACAAGTAGTAAGTACATGGACAGAAATCTTCACCATGAATAAACTCAGCTTCAAAAATAACTCTATAAAGTAGCATTTCTGCAGAACAGATGTGGGGATCTTAATGCATTACAAGCTCAACAAAAGTCAGCAATTTCATGCTGTTTTGGAAAAGGTAAATGCTGTATCAGAAGGCATAAGTAGGAATAAGTGAAATAGATGTTGACCTCTATTCAGAATTTCATAAAGCTTCAGCTGAATATTTGGATATCTGTCCAGTTTTGGACAGAACACCTCAAGAAATTTAGGGGTCAATAAAAAGGAATGCAGCAGAGTTCATGCATAAATACAGAAAAGCACAATCTCTGGCTGCATATTGAATGAGTTCTGATTGCAGTAGAGAGCAAAGGTATGGCTTACTCTTCAAAGTCCACAGTAAGGCAGACGAGCAGAGACAGGCTAACATTATGACCAGAAATATTCCAGTTAGCTGAAACTCAGAAAACTTGTTAAAACTGGGAGTACTGACAGAATAGTTTTCCTGGTGTTGAGTTTTGTTGGAGGACTTTAGGGACACATTAAACAATACCTGTGATGAAGGAGAAAAATATGACTGATCTTTCATTCAGGACAAAAAGCAGAATTCTTGAGAGATATAGAGGCAATGAAATTAATTTCTTCTCCAAAGTGCTTTTATAAAGCTTATGTAAAGAATTGAGTTTGAAACTGTTACTGATGGTTTACTCCTGGAAGAGTACTCAAAATGTCCATTCAGGAACTGGAACCTCATTTTTAATGGGATGCTGAAGTGAAATATTCCCTCGTGTACCAAGAACTCCAGACAAAGTCATAGAGTCTGGATGAGCTTGCAAGAACAGGACACAACTGGTTTTGCTAATACTTACTAGAAAATGCTGTCTTTGTAAGAGCTTTTGTTGGAATTGCACATAAACAGATCTGTTACCTTGCTCAGTCCAAAATTATGACCTTGGCTGAAAAGATGTTTGCTTGAATCCATTACTGGAAAAGTATATTACAAGAAAAATTGCATGCTGCAATGTCTTGAAAGCAGAGAAAGAGCCAACATCAAGATCACTTTCCTATTCTGGAAATTCTGCCCCCAAAAATGAGAGCTTTCAATTGCACAGATGAAATATTGAAACCAAGAAAGAGACAAAATCAGCAGAGTTGTATCAGGAACAACTTATTACAAAATAAATTCAGTACGAGACGTGAAATACTATGACTTAGTGACATGTCCCTTTATGCTGAAGTATGACTTCAGGTGCCAGTCCTGAAGGATGCAGGGCATCTACACCAAGCACACTCAGCATTCCATTGATGTGGGCCTAGAAGCTGAGCTAACTTCAACTAGGCAAACCTGCAGAGGAAACCTTGGGAAGAGGGGGGTCTGACCGCATGCACTCCCCCCAAGGACTTGATATAACTCTTCCTGATCAAGGGACTGCTCTTACAGAAAACAGGACATTTATGTGTGGGAGCTGTGAAGCCATTTGCTGAATAGTATATGAAATCATAATGACTGTTAGCTAAGTGGCATGTGCTAATAATAAAAAAAAATAAGAAGACTTTTTTTGTTGTTGTAGATGACTCCAAAAGCTGGATTTTTTTAACACCAAAGACCTGAAAAATCAAAAGAAAAGAAGGATAGTTGTGACAGAAGAAAGGATGAAGCTGGGGTGCTGAGTCACTTGAAATTAGAAAGCAAAAACATTATTAAGTCTCTCTGCCTTATTATATAGGACTTTTCCCGTATGATATAGCCTCCAGTGTATTGCCAAAGCTTGTTTAAAATATTTAAGTGGCTTCTCATGGGATGAAACTCTGCTAACTAATCTTTTGTATTTCTTTTTTTCCTGGTTCTTCTACCCACAGTTTTACATCCTACTATCCTAGCCCCTGGAAGACCCGCATAAAAATTCCTTTCCATAAATGAAACTTGTGCCTTTCAAAAAACCCATACATTGTTGTCACATCAGCCTCCCATTTCATTCTGAGTTGGTCAAAGTTTCAACATAATGTTCATTTTTATTTCTGGCAATTTCCTTTCATAAATCAGTCCCTCTAGTGCCTTAAACACATCTGTTACTTTCCTCTGAATGCCTTCCAGCCTATCAATATCTTGCTGGAACCGAAGGACCTAGGAGTATATCCAGTGTTTTAGGTGAATCATTACTTCAGAAGGATTTTGCATTATTAAGTCCTGTAAGTAATTGCAAAAATTTAAAAAGGCTACATTCCAGTAACCCTGAGCCATAAGATGTTGGTGGTCTGCTCTGTGTGGTGTGAATAACAACATTTTGTGCCTCATGTGGGACACTGCTGGAGAAAAAAGCCCTCATGCTCAAAGCAAACTGGACCTTCTTCATGGTCCTCTTCAGCCTTTTTGACCTGTGAAGATTATAAACACATGATTGATATTTTGTAGTCCAGTCTACCTAAGTTTTAAATCTGGTAGTGAATAGATATGGTGGTGAAATTTACCTCTGTGCAGATAATCTGTAGGATGCTTAAATTTTGATTTGAGACCTTTCTTGAGGTCTGAGACATTCTAAGAATGGATTGCAGGCTTTTCACTGGTTGTATATTGACTCCTAATGGTTACAAAAGTTAGACACTTCTGTGCAAGTGGACCACAACATATATCAAAGCTGAATTTTTAATTCAGGTTTATGCTTCTCCTTTTCTTCTCTCTTGCAGCACATTTCCTGTGGGGTATGGTTTACATCAGGCACCAGGAAGGGGGAAGACAGGATGTTGTAATAGGAAGAGTATAACACAAACACTGTTCCAGGACGCTCCTTTCCAATTTTACCTTAATCTCATCCTGACCTGTCTCTGGGACCTGCACTTGGCAGAGCACTTCTGTTCATATACTTCCCTTGGTTATTCTGTGTCTTCAGCTGCCTATTTCATCTGCTAGTGATTCTGCATGAGTTTCTTCCTAAACATAAGTAGATACACAGCATCAGCATACAACAGTTCTACCTTTGGGTGCACAGGCCATGTCAAGACTTCAGCTAACACTGTTCCCATCTTTCACCACCTGTCCAAAGATGAAGCAGTGCCCTACTTTTAAAGCAAGTTACTAATACTTCAGGAACATCGCCAGCCTGGCTATCTCCTTGTAGGGTTTTATTGTGAAGGAAGCTATGATTGAGTTACTTTTATACAGGTTCTTTGCATATTGCTGTTCCTTGGTGACAGTCAGATTCTGAATTCCTAGAAAGAGGGAACTGCACGCACCATCACATGGACACACAACCATCAAATGGTAAGTAATTTGAAATATGCCTATTCTGCTCTCTTGATGTTCACTGTTCTTAGCATACTGCTTGTGATTTTTCTCACTCTTCGTAGGAACAAGAATTAGGGTAAGGCACCAGCCTCACTCTTAGATGAGTAAATGGCCCAATCACAACCAAAGGTACTACCTAGGGGAGCTGGAGGACTTTTGTATGGAACTGTAAGCACAGGCCTTCTGCTGCCTAAGAATCTGCAAAGCAGGTTTAGTTGCTTTAAAAAGACAGCTGGACTTTCATCACCTGCTGTGTTCCTGTTCTTCCCATCACTGTTGATATAACTTAGACTGGAATCTGAGTCTCTAATAAAACAGTTGAGTGTTTTATTTTGCATTTTATTTTGTTGTGTTTTTTTAATGCACATCAAAGTCATTCATAATTCTCAGAATTTTCTACACTGAACTGTTTGCTTAAACAAAGACTCTGGTGTGGGTGTGAATTATTTATTTATACAGTCTACTTTTAAGTTGGGGCCAACATTAATTTGGCTGGGTCACTGGCATTGTGGATTTAATTGCCTTGTAAATAGCTATGGAGCCTATGTCTTTAATTAGTGTGCCTAATTCTACACAATTTATGAATAAAGTATACTCATTTTGACATTTTAAAAGTTATTTTATTAATGAAGAATTTATCAGTGTTATGCCAATTCCCTTGCCTTTTGTTAATTATATGCCTCTCTTGCATTTTCTGATATGTTAATTTTGTTTGGTATAAATATTTGTCCTCATTAAGATGAATACATTGTCAATGTTGACTCACTGTTTTCCTCCTAACAGATAACTTAAATGGGACTTCATTTTTTTTCATCTTGTTATTCTTACTGATTTGGAAAAATCATCTAGCTCCTTCTTCCATAAAATCCTCTTCGCCCAAGGAGTGGCCTAGCCTGCTGTATGTGGTCTTCATGCCATGCTGAAAGGGATGCAGGATAGGATTTAGATAGCTGTGTTTCTCACAAGAGGGAATAAAGAGATAAGTTTTGCTAAGATGCACTGTCCCTTCTGTGAACTTCTTCTGCTGGAGTGGTAATTCACACATAAGGCATGCTAAGAGGCCTAGAGTGTGCAGATATGGAACAAGGGGCATGAACAGAAGACAGCTGTGGTGTGCCAGAGTGCTTCTAGAGCAATGGGAAAGCCGTAAACTTAGACAGGAATAGCTGTGTCCCTCAGAAAAGCAAGGGGTTTTTTACCCTCACATTCCTAGCCAGGGTTATTCTGACTCCCTTTCCCTCTCAAAGAATAGGAGAGCAAACAACCAAATAAAATTGACATACAACCAGGAGTCTCTTTTGTCACACAGCTTGCTTATTTTTGCTTGCATATGAACTGATATTGTGCCAAGACCACCAGGGAGGTACAAGGGATGTGCTGATGGGGGGGAGGAGAGAGCAGGGGAGGTAGGTGTGAAACGTTCAGCAAGTCTGCCTCTGCAAAATAGGAGGGGTGGGAATGGCAGCTACAAATAGCTGTTTTAAGAACCAACTTCATTTTAAAACATGAAGTCCCCTGGTTTTATCAGGCATCTACAGAGTTGTTTGAAATGAAAGCTGATAAGGGAGGCCAGGCCTTTAGGAGCTCAGGCTGAATGCTGAAGATAAAACTTGCCGATGAGGAGACAAAATATTGATCCCTGGCATGATTTGGGATAAGAGTTCAAGAAATAGACAGAGGAGCATAGAATAAAATCATAGAATCATTAAGGTTGGAAAGACCTCCAAGATCATCCAGTCCAACCTCTGACTTAACACCACCTCGTCAACTAAACCACAGCACTAAGTGCCACGTTCCAGTCCTTACTTGAACACTTCATGGATGGTGACTCCACCACTTCCCTGGGCAGTCTGTTCCAATGCTTGACAACCCTTTCAGTAAAGAAATTCTTCCTGAAGGAAAGAAGAAGCAAAGTACTTCTTGTAAGCAACTTTAAAAAAAATAATAGCTATGTAATGATTGAATCACACAAATGAAAAAGAATGATGTACTTGCATAATTTTTATAAAGAACAGAAAAGCCTGAAATTGTATAACTTTTAGGATGCTAGGAAATACCAAAAGTTGGGTGAGCACTTTGAAACAAATACTGCCTAATTTTCAGATATTTCATTGCAAAGGAGTTAGGTTCTTATTGTATTGAGGGTAGAAAAGCTGGCATGAGCATGAGCTCAATACTGAACGAACAACACCTTAGGGCAGAATCTTTTTTTTTTTTTTTTATGAGCCAGTCACATATAAAACCCACATTAATAGTGACATGAAAAGCAGATGTTCTTAGTTTATTACACTGCTTTGGACAGACTATCAAATATTAAGCCAAATTCAGCTGAGGTTACCTGATCTTGTACCTCTTGGCCTCTTGTAGCTGTTAAGAAGAGTTCAGTACTTCCAACAGTTCTTGTCAGAACAAGCAAGCTCTCTGTTTAATTATGCCTTTCCTGTTACAGCTTCTAACCTATGCTAGGTCACAGAAAAATGTCAGGAGAAGACAAATCAAAGGAAGCAGTCACAGCTGAAAGTAAAAATACGACAACAGCCACAGGATGCAAACAAGCCTATGGATGCAAACTTTGACATGGTTCCAAGAACACCAATGTGAAAAGCCACTGGAGAGTAGATGTACTGGGAATTATTAGGCAAACTGCATCAGAGTCAGGATTCCCCAAAGACAAATATAGTTGGAGGTTAGTGCAATGCTCAGGGAATGTCATGCTTACTAGTCCAGAAGCTGGGAAGGGAGGAAGGAGTGGCCTGAGTCTGGCTCAGGGAGATTCTGCTCAGGCCAGAAATGGTGTGCAGAGTATGTATTGCAGTAGCCACCAAGCCAGTATCAACCCACCAGCTGTTCTGAATCCTTCATGGCTGATGCACTATAGCACTTGCAGCAGCTCTGCCACTTGGGTCAGTTAAGATAATACATCCAGAAAATTATAGCCTCTCCCAGGGAGAGGATGAGACTCATCCTGATGAAATAGAGGGTGGAAATGGAAATATATTTGACTGGAAGAGGTATATCACTACTTGGAACGAGCTGTAAGACACTTCTGTCTGTGAGCAGTGTGGATGCCAATGTGGCTCAGCTGTGAATGGCCTCAGGGTTGGACTGAGATGCATTTCATAACATGGACTGGTCCTCCCACATGTGCCACTGCCTATCCACAGCAGCAGCTCAGCTTGGCAGGCTGGATGTGTATTCATTTCAGAGACCAGGAGCTTTTAATCAGCAGTTGCACTAAAAGTCTGGAGAGTCTGTGTACATGGATATGTGTGGGTATGCATTACCCCAGTGCTTTTCTGACGCATCAGACATTTTGACGTGAGGAATTACATATCAATACCATGCCTTGGATAACCTCTTTAACTCTGACAGATAGTACAGATTCTGTACTATTGTCCAGATTATATTAAAATATTTTTCAGTTCCTACATCTTTTCCCCCTCTTCCCCCTGGATGTACTTACTGTAAGTAAACCAAAATGGTCAGGTTTTTGTATCTACTGAGGTAAGATTATATGTCAAAGGACAGATGGAGGATCTGGGCCTGCATATGGATGTAGATCCTGCCTGCTGTAAGTCACCTAGAAACATGGAGAACCTCTTCTGACTTTTGAAGTCTTTAGCATGTGGATTACTGTCTATTACAGACAAATTTCAGGTCATCAGGCTTTATTTCAGTTGCAGTAAAAAAAGGATTCAAATGTAGATTTAAAAGTAATCCACGAGTAATCCACAGAGCTCTTTGTTGAGCCATCTCCACCTTTGTCTACCATTTAATTTTGCCATTTTTGGACTGTGACTACATTCACATTTTATTTTCTACTTTTGTTGTTTATTTTTCTACTGTGATGCAAATTTAGCAGTTTTTTGAGGTGCTTGAAGGCTTGCTCTGAAATTATTTGATCATATACATTTGTGGAGTGCTTTAATGTCATCTGCTACTTGCTTTTGTGACATGCATTTTAGACAACGCTGGGATTTGTTTGAACATTAATTTCTTTTGTGGATGGAAGCCAGCATACTGCTTTCGCATCACAGATCTGCACTCAATTGTGTAACATTTGGATCAGGAACATTTAGGATTAAATATGTTTTCTAAATGTTTTGAGAAGCTTTACTCAACATAAGGTCTGCTGCAGCATTCACACTTTTCAGGTAACTGATCTCAACTCTCTGAACAGCAGGACTTTGAAGACTTCAGCCAGGAGGTGACTTGATTTGTTAATCTTGCTTTTTTTCTGTGTTTCTTTTCATCTCCTCTATTTCATTACATTTGAAAATTAAAACAAATTCTGCCAAGAGCAGATTTCTTTGCATGTTACCCTTTGTTTGCACTGACATTTATGTATTTGCATACAATTGCCATTCCCTCTTATGTTGAAATCAATTCTGCTTTAGTGTCACTACAGTCTAAGTAAGGGATATCCTACCGCGACTTCAACACAATAAAGACTGATTGAAGTGTCAATGATTTTCAGCTGTGTTTTGTATTATAAAGTTACACATGCTCCATTCCATTTAAGCTAAACAATCCCAAGAAACAGAGGTGACAGGATAAAGGGCCATGGCCAATGATGTGAGGTCATTAGTGAAGCTGGCTGCAGTAGGAAAAATTATATGATTATATGTCTGTGCTTCTCTTTCATTTATTTATTTATTTTAAATGAAGTAAATGATATCCTGTTAAAAAGAAATTTCTTTACAACATGGCATTCTGTTCCCCAGATGTTCCTGCAATTGGTCATGAGACTTGATTTATGAGGACAGAGATGAACCACACACAGGTATACAGAGAAGGATGCTCTAGGAAATTATAAGAACCCACATTATAGGAAGTCCATTAGCTTTCACTTCCTAAATAATGAAACAGCACATTCATTCGCCTTATCTCTAGAAATAAAAATGGATCTTTTGCAAAGGGCATCCTCTTTTACTGCAGAAAATATGTTGTTTCTGCATACAAAAAACAGTTTGAAATGTACAGCAGAAATTCTGGAGAACCTGTAGAAATCAATCAAATGTCATTACAAATGCACATTAAAAACTAGATTTTTTCATTACACTGACAGTCAATATTCATGCAAGTCAAGATGAAGTGATAACTCTACAGTTATTTGTGGATCAACATTTCTCATAAGTAGAGTTTATCAGATATTTTTCAATACAACTTGTTTTCTTTAAAGGAACAAATGTTGTTCCTTGAAGGTAAGATGTTTGCAGAAATAACTCAGCTTCACTGAGCTGATGAGCAGTTTAAAAGCCTGTTATCTTAGGGCTATGCCAAATCACACCAATTCAACCAAAGCTTTCAGGAACTCTGATTTCAGATTTTGTGGAAGGAATTCTGGAAGCCTAGAAAACTTCACTCAGGTCACAGATTTTCAGGTCACTTAGCCACTTCACTTTAAATTGGAGGCTTTTCAGGTTGTTCTTTGATCTTTCAGGATGGCCAAAGTACCAGCACAAATAAAGAACAGCTGATTATCCAGTTTCATAATTAATAATTCCAAGATAAGATATTTTGTGTTTCCTCTTCAGTTAGCAGTTTTAAATATTTTAATTTTCATTCCAAAATAAGAACAAACCTTTTGCTCTGTCAGAACTTTCTACAACACTGGGAATTCAGAATTTTGAGCTGCTATAATCACAATAATATAGAGTTTCTAATATTTTTTATGGAAAGATTTGTGAAACATTTGAAATATCTACAGTTGTTCTGATAAGTCTGAAAGTTGAGTCCAAATCCACAAGGTTTTATGTATTATGTATTTTTAGGTGTCCTTTACTACTCTTCTGTTTGCATTTTTCAGCTATCCACTAAGGAGCCAGAAATATTAGGATGCGATTCAGATGCCTGTACTGTCTAAAAAATATTAGCAAGTGGTGATTAATCAAAATCACATTGCACAGAATGATATTTCTTTGCATGAATTATTTTCAAATACATATTATACTACTGGAGTAAGTGATATAAATTACAAGATATTGGGTAATTTCCTGCCTGGGTAACTAATAGAGACTACTCATTTGACTTGCTCCAGGAAAATCAATCAGCTACAAACTCTGATCTTTATGCATAGGACTACATATTCTAAGCATTTAAAGACTTAAGACGACTCAGCTTCAGAAAAGTACACCCCAAGTCCTAAATGCAGAGCACTGAGTCAGCCAGATACTTCATGGGTTTGTGCCCCTTTTTCAAGTATGAATGACTTCCAGAGATAGTGTGCAAAACTAAAGGGGCAATAATTCCCTCTTACTGCTAACAAAGGGTTGATGGAAAAGGTATAAAGTAAACAACATTGATAATGATTAGTTGTAGTCAATTGTACAGGTCTCAAACCTCAGATCTTTTGGGTTTTCTTGAGCACCTTTTGCTGGCAACTAAGCAGAGTCCTCCAGTAACACCCGTCATGGATGTTCAACAAAGAACGAACTGCCAAGCTCATATGGTTGGTGTTCAAGTTTTCTCTGTCAGAAACAACACGTATGTGGTGAGACCATGCACCACACAATTCCCTCCCATCAGTCAAGGTCTCCCTATTCTACCTTCTAACCAGCCTCACCACCACTTTACTCATTGCTCTTTGTTTTTCACTTCTTTCCCCGTGAATTTCCCAGCTGTGAGCAAAACCTGAATACTCAATCCCTACTAAACTTAAGACTGGAAAAAATGAGGTGCATGAAAGCATGGTATCTCTTTTTAATCCTTTCTGGTACATTTATAAATGACAATTTCCTTATTCAAGTGGTTTAATCAAGAAAAAGCTGTCTTAAAGGTGCTACCACTAGGAAAATTTTAAGATGGTAGTATTCAGGAAGTCTCTGAAGACAAATATATCTGTAGAATGTCCTGTCCTGTCTCTCATCTGCTTCAATTCGTTGCTCTAACCACAAAGGGAAAAACCCTGATTCTTCATAGTGTCCATTCAGAGACTCCGTACAATCCCTACTGATGGAGCCTCAGTTTTGCAAAGTGTTAAGTAGGTACCAACCTTCTGAAAATTAGTCTGCTTAAGGATTCTTAGACTGACAAAACCAGTGACATCCAAATCCACTTATCAGTTATCTACACTAATTGTGGCCTACAAACAATCTTCAGACTATCCTCATCACAAATCATTGTGTTGCAAAGACTGAACAAATAAAGAATTCAGTTTATACTAAGTTACAGCTTTGTTTCTGGACTGAAATGTAGAGGGTGGAGAAGTTATCTATGCATTTAGCAATCTATGACCATGAAACAATATCACTTCTCTCTAAAAACACATCTCAATACCAGTTTTTTTTTTTTTTCTGGTTAACAGAGAATGTTTAATAGTCAGCAGTCAAAATTTCACAGGTCAGATTTCACAGTTTTCTGGGTTTGTCTTTGTAATGAACTTCATCTCAGTGCTTCATTTAAAGAATTCTGTACTTCCAGTGAACTCAGTAAGACTGCTCATGAGCATAAAATTCAGAACATCCTGAAACTGAACTAGGACAGGTTTTCTCCATCTTACCATATTTTGCTCAAAATAGACATCCAGAGAGATTTGCAAATGTGCACAAGCAGGGTTCAATGATAATTTTCATAAACCTCTCTGAACTTATTGAATTCTGAGGGAAAGAAAACAAGTAATGTACTCCAGAGGAACTTTTGTGTGACATTGTGAGGTGTCATGAATATACCTCGTGTTTCCCCTGGAGCACGAATGGAGAAGCATAAAACATCTGGCACAGGTAGGCAGCCCTTACCATGTCTGGCAGTGGGGTATTTCATTCTGCCACCTCTTGTAGGGCTGAACAAAACCCAGACCCCACCTCCGATGACAGCCGAAGGTGCCATTTTCCAATCTACTACATCTGCGGTTACAAGTTACATCTCAGGCTACACAGGCACTTTGTTTTAATTACATTTTTATTGCACTTTCTCAATCAGAGAAAGAAAAACCTATATGACAAGCTGATAAAGTTGGGCCTCTTCAGCCTGGAGAAGGTTGCATGGAGACCACATAGCAATATCTGAAGGGGTCCTACAAGCAAGAAGGAGAGGGACTCTTCATCAGGAACTGTAGTCAGAGGACAAGAATCATGGGTTCAGACTGAAAGAGGGGAAATCTAGATTAGGTATACTGAATAAATTCTTTACTATGAGAGTCGTGAGACACTGGAACAAATTGCCCAGAGAAGCTGTGGATACCCCATCCCTGGAGGTGTTCAAGGTCAGGCTGGATGGGGCCCTGAGCAACCTGGTCTAGTGGAAGGTGTCCCTGTCCATGGTAGGGGGGTTGGAAGTAGATGATCTTTAAGGTCTCTTTCAACCCAAACCATTTGATGAATCTACAATTCTATGAAACTAAAAAATGCAGCCTATTTTATCTGGATTCCAGTCCAGTACATTACAGGACAAAGTCTGTAAGCTAGATATCTTCAAACATCAACAACTGTGACCTTTTTTTTGTCCTCTGAGCGAAGCCAGTATGTAGAAAAGCTTTAAAAGGCAATTGTAGGAAGCCTGTAAAGAACCACATACAATATGTATAACTTTTTCCCTGTAAATGAGAAGGGCAGAGCCTTTTCAAGGACCATACCTTTAAATTTCAGCATCACTGCTAACAAAAATGATGTAGAACAAATTTGGAGAAAGACTTGCAGACAGTCCTTTCTTAATACAAAAAAAATTCCTATAAAAGCTTTCTCTATATAATACATCCAAAGGAAGCCCTGAAAATCCTCTGCTACAGGAGTGTATTGATAAGAACCAAAAACATGCCAGTTAAAAACTACCATCACAATGGGAAAGCAGTTCAAATACCTATGCTTCTAGGTAATAATTACAAGACTCTATTTCTAGTAATAGGGTTATGTAGGCGAGGCAAATGCTGATTGATGGTGCCAGCAGATCACTTTCATAACAAGGTACAGAATGTAAATGCTTTGTGGAAAACAGTAATTGATTCAGTACCCAGTTGGTTATATGAATACTGATATCTAGGTTGCCTGAGTAACCTTAAGGCTAAGTACAATACAAAAAGTAATTTATTATCTCAACTTTTGCAAGTATATTACCTCATTCACACACATATTTTGAGACTCAGCCCTGAACTATGGTATCCAAAATGTCTACCAGGTCTTGGAACAAGCAACAGGTACTCCTGGAGGTTGTAGCAGAGTCTTCGAGCTTAGCAGAGTGGGAATACATGCAGCATGCTTCCTTCCACTGCTCTCCCCTTCATTTCAGCTCCATTGGGAGCTGGTGGCATCAGGGAGCTCCAGCACTACCCGAGGAGAAGCATCGGTTCTGGCAGATGCAAGGGCGTATTGCATGGGGGGAAGCAATTTGTATGCAGTAGTATTTACTGACTACAGCACTCAGGTTTGAGGTGGTGACTGCTTTTTCACTGGACTTGCTTTCATGAGAAAGTTGTGGATTGACTAAGAGCAACACAGACATGCCCCCTTGGAAGATGAGCCTGAGCCCTTGAAGCTCTGAGCTTCTGGAGGTCAGGCTGAAATCTGAACCTGGTGCCCGCTTGGCAGGCAGTTGTTTGTCTGGGTTCTGCCCCCATCCCATCAAATTACTGAAAGCACCAAACCAAAACCCTGAAAAGACTTTGCAAGGCAAGTTCAGTTAGAGGTATATGAACTTGGTAGCTGAAGTTTACCCCTAATTTTTAATGCACTAGTTCTGAACAGAAAATGCAATTCCCAAGGCCTTCTTCGTGAAAAGCAGAAAGATACTCACTCCAGTTTTAGAGTATAAATCAATCAGAAATCTCTTAAAATCAAGTGCTTGACCTAAAACAGCCAAATCATCTTTATACTCTGCTCTCAAAAGTATTCACCCATCTAATGCCTTCCACTGTTGCATTGCTGTTCACAGCAATCAGTATTCTGGGGCACAGATCCTTTCTTTTCTTAATGCAAAGCCTTACTTACACTTCATTTAGTAGGCTGCATGCTAATAAGAACTGTTTGCAACCTTTCCTGCCAGGGAAAAGTCCCAAGGTAGCTCTCCCTTATTCCTGGCTGGTAGGGTGCACTGCACAAGGCACCCTTTAATTGGGGAAAAAAAGCCAAATGATACCTTCCTAATGTGCAGATAAACTGAGCTAAATTAACACAATGGATACTTCATGTTT
This sequence comes from Myiozetetes cayanensis, assembly GCF_022539395.1. Classification (NCBI taxonomy): domain Eukaryota; kingdom Metazoa; phylum Chordata; class Aves; order Passeriformes; family Tyrannidae; genus Myiozetetes; species Myiozetetes cayanensis. The sequence goes on from NW_026087742.1 coordinate 18,380,308, forward strand.
CATGCAAAGTTGTCATTCCTCAGTGATCTTTTCTGCTGGCCTTTCACAAAGATTCAGTGTAGCCATGAACTTTGCCGTACTTCAGAATCTGGAGGTTGAAAAGCCGAAGCAGCACACATGTACGTACACAGCACACAGCTATATATGGCAACAGTTAGATGTGTGGCAGTGCCATACAGCTCAACATGGTCTTGTAGTTAAGAAGTGTGGCTGCTGTTACTTAGAGAACAGCATCACTATGGTGTGATAGGGGAGATCAAGGTGCCCTTGAATTAGTCACAGTACCTCCAAAGATTTAACCTCTGAGGAGAACAAAATGTCCAGTGCCCTCTGCAAGGTGACACACAATGTCAAGAAAGAATCAGGAACATGTCTGATGTAGTCAAAGAAGTATATTGTAACTGTACTCAATGCTGTGAGCATTTATACATAGTGGAGTAGACAATTTTGATGAAACTTGGTCAGGAAATAGTTAATATTTTCAAAGAAAAATTTTAAAATAAGTTAGTGTTCCCCTAGAACTTAACCTGTACATACATTTCCTCCTGAGAATGCTGAAGCTTCAGGCTATGTGGATGTGAAACATAACTTAGTATGCACTAGGGAGAGGAATCCTGCATTAGGTTCAGCTCCTGTCTCAACTACGTCTGATTATGTTCCCCAGTTTAAGGCTTGTTACTTGATTTGAAAGCCTGTTACGTCTCAGGAAACTTATACATATAACTTGTAGTTGCTTTCATAGTTTAAAAGCTGTCATTTCACCTTCTGCACAAAGAAATGCTTTTCCTGTCTATGTCAAAGCGATCCACACAGCTCTCCCACGGAGTTTTGAAAGCGTCTTCTGGTACAGCAACACAGCTTTTATTCTGTGAGAGCAATTTGCTCTGCCATTATATTGTCTGCAGGTATGCAGCTGTATTGTTTTACTGTGTTGATCTTAGAAGGAGCTGGAACGCTCATAAACTGGAAAGCAATTGGTTTCCAGCTGAAACTTTACTTCTTCCTAGCCCACTGTGCTCTCCAGGTGAATCCCTGTGGGATTTTGTTGAAGAGGAAAAGGAAAATGCAGTTGTGTTCAGACTGGGGCAAATGCACCTTCTAAATCAAGGGTTACATCCTACTCTGCTTCTTACTCATTTCTTCTTATCAGCTCACGTAGATCACAAGCACACCTCATCCTGCTTCTGCATCAGCTGCCCACAACTCCCACCACCCAGTTCCACACTTCCCTCAATGCAGGGAACCTGCACATTTACTGTGTTCACAGAGACACTTCACAGGCAAACACAGGCAACTCTTGAAACACGGATGATGAACACATGCTGGACAGAACAAACACTAAGGCACAGAGTAACATAAGTGATGCCAACCCACAGCTCTGACATCCCAGACACTTTCTCTTAGATGTGCAACACTTTCTCTGAGTGACAACATCATCCTCAGTCTATACTCAAGCTTGCCAGGAACATTCATAAATAGAAAAAAATAGGAGACTAAGGCCACAGGCTGCAAGAGAAAGAGAGGTGAGGTGAAAACACCTGCCCTGCAAATGGAGTTGGCATGTATGTGACCTGCTGGTAGCTTGCAACTACTGATAGGAATGAAATGCGTGGAGTTCATGGGGAATTTCTATGGAGCTCCATGCAGTTTCAGAGGCATTGCTCCTTAAATTTAAGGGAGTTAATTAGAATAATATATGTGCCGCTTCAGCATGATGCCCGATGATCATGCTGTGGAGAAAGGAAAGAAAAAGCTTTCTTGAGAGAAAATGCCATTATCTACCCAAAGCAAATACAAATCTGGAACTTGGTGAATACTTTTTCAGAGATGTTACAATTATCAGTCACACAGTGCGTGGATATGATCCACAATACAATGCACACAGTCAGATGTTCGGCATGTTGCCCCATTGCTAAGTATGAAGCCAGCAAATAAGTAGGTAGGTCAGTTCCTGCCTCATTAACACAGTAGGAGGGGGAAGGTCTGAAGAATAAGATTGTAAAAACAGCCATGAAAACTTGTTGGAAGCTAAACAATACCCAAGACCCAGCTATGATTCCCTTCCTTTACCTTATTTCTTTTTGTCTCTTTCAATGGCTTATTTTCAGTTGTTCCTAACTGCTGGTGATTTCTACCTCTCCTAACCTTTAAGAATCCCAAAGCACAGAAATAATTTTCTCATTTACTCGAGCTACAGGAGCTTTATTTCCCTCCTCTTCTGGAAAACTAGGGATTATCTCAGAGTGACTACCTTTTGCATGGCTCTAAAAACTTACCTTGTGTGTGAAAGTGGGTGTGCTGAGGGTTCAAGTGGGGCAGGAGGACACAGTCGGAGCCCTGCCAGCACTCAACCAATACTGTTTTCCTTTTATCATACTGCAAAGAAATCATCACCCTTGCAGTCATCACACCTTTTGGGAGCGATGTTCCAGGAGACATTCTTCAAGGATTTTCATAAAACCACCAGACTTTATCCCCAGTGAAGTGTGAATAAATGTGGTTATGTTAGGGTGGGGTGTTTTTCTGCTGTTTTCTTTGCCTTTCTCTAATGGAACAATTTTTTAAAACCTCTGATAACAAAAGCCCTTAAATAGAAGGTAAATATATGTGAGGAAAGTTAGTAAAAATGTTTGATAAAGGAAAGAAAAAAGAAATTATAATGAAAAATGAAAAACATCTCTGTTTCAGAATTCTTCTCTCTTAGAGATTCATATCTAGACACTTTTTATAGTTGGGTTGGGGGCAGGATTTAGTATATATTGCTTAGATTTATTTTTTTAATTAAAAATAGAAGGGATAGGATTCTGCTTCTCTCTTATATTCAGGTCATGACTTCTAAATGAAAAGTACTGTGTTGGAAAGCAAAGGCTTTTTAGCAGGGCACCCCATTCATGCTGCAAACTTTGCATAACCTTCTATGACATAGGTAAGCAATTCTATCATGACAAATGAGACAGCAGGTATACGGTTGCTTGCTTGGGAATGCATAAAAAACCCACAAAATGCAAAGGTCCTGCAAAAAAGCCACTTGCAAAGTGATTCAGGTTCAACCATGGAAGGCAGGTCTGGACTAGAAGACAGAGGTAGTCTTGTTTTGCTCAAATAGTCCCTTAAAATCTATAGAAATCCTCCTGAAGTGATGCTGATTGATCTGACAGAATTCCTTGATACAGTCTGAGCAAATTTTATCTCACCTGTATGTTTCCAAATGAACCTTCTGAAATGATATGCAGTAATTTCTCAATAACATTTCAGTTTGAAGTGTTTATGGAAAGGAAGCTTTGCTTGGGCAAAACCCAATTCTTGTTTTTTGAGGGCACCACAAAAAAAAAAAAAAACCAGCTCTGTGCCAAATGCCATCACTAGCTGGGGAACAGAGGCCAGAGCTCTCCCAGACAACCAATGCTGTGCCTGTGTGAGCTGGGAATGGTGGTGGGTCAGGCTGTCTGCCAGGATGGTTCTCACTGCCCTGCCCTCACCTGCTGGCATTCCAGAGCCTGCACTCTGGCCCTGGGCTGGTGCTGGGGTAACTGCCCAGGGTGTGGAGCCATTAGTGGCTCATGTCCCTTGGGTCCCTCGTGGGGTCATACAAAGGTGTGCTCTGACACACATCAGCTTGATGTGAGACACATGGGTCCCTGGTGCTGGCAGAGCTGGCATCACAACCCCACTGCAGGACTCCATCTGTGAAGTGCCAAACTGCAGATCTGTGAATGCCTTGTGGCACACCTCCCCACAAAAGGAAAGAGCTGGCTTGGTCAAGGGGCTGGGGGTCACGGAAGGGCTACAGGGGCAAGAGAGGTCTGTGTATCACACATGAAACGTGGCATTCATCATGAGGTGTCACTCCACTGACCTCAAAAGCAAAGACAGACTTTTAATTTATTAACAAAATTTTGTTGGTACCTGAAAGAATTTAGTGCTTGGGCTTAGAAGCTGTGGTGCATACGGCTCCATGAAATTAAATGCCAACAATGACACCTAAAAATCTCTACAGGCCTGGCTAGCAAAGTGCTGTGAAGAGTTTTCCCCACAAAGACTTAGAGGTTGTCTTACAAACCACCCTGAGGATAACAGAGTAGGTGTGTCTGCCTTGAAGGCTCAGCTGCATCACCACCCACCCAGAAGCCTTGATGATTACCCTGTTTTTGTGTGCACAAGGTAGGGACACTGACACCCACAACACCAGCCTACCCACCCAAAAGACAAATTGTTCTACACAGCCCCAGGGTCCTTCCCCCAACCTGCTCTCCCTGGTCACTCTTTCACTGTGGGGCAATGCTGGCAGCACTATTTGCTGCCTTCCTTGCCCACGTGTCTGTGTGGGACCTTCACTTCTCCCTGGTACAACAGTACCCTCCACCACAAGGCTTACAGCATGTGGCTAGGTAAAAATAGCATTCCAGGAGGTGAACACAGCAAAGCCTCAGCCTTCCTGTGCTGTAGCCTCTTTTGATTATTCATTCTTCATCTCCTGTATAGTTATAATGACAGCCTGTCACACGCCTTTTTTGTTTGGTTTTGGTAGGGAGAGGTTTAAGGAAAGATTTTTCAATGTAGTTTCATGTGAGAAAAATGCCATTATTTCTCAATACTGTATCTTTATTCACAACAAGCAGAATGATTCTGTAAGAACTTCAAATCAAACTTTGATTAAAACAGTGATAAAATGAGATGACACTTCTATTTTTTTAAAACATGGGACCATTTTTTACCAAGGAAAATGGAAACAGCACCAAAATTCCCTAAGAAATTATGATCCCCTCCTTTGAGCAGCCTCATTTGCACTTGGGCATGTAAACTTCATTTCAGACAAGCATTGTCCTGCAACAGATGACCCTCTAAGGGGTTGGTACAGTACTGAGATGCTGCTGCTCTACAGTTAGGAACTTCAGATGCCTGTAGAAAGTACATAATGTAGCTGATGTAACTGTTAATAAACCCAGTAATATGAGTTTTGGCAATGTTCAGTCACCACCTAATTTCCCAAATGGTGTCCTAAATGGTATGGGCAAATCATGTAATATCTCCAGTAACCAGCCCCCACATGGTACCAGCCCAAGGGGGCTCTGAAAATCTCTCTCCTCTCACCAAGGGAAAGATTTACAGCTGTTTGTGTAAATCAGTGGTGTTTGGTGGAATAAAAACCCCACGTGTAACTCACTTGTTTGCTAAATATGAGACATTGTTAAGTTCTGTAAATTAACAGGGGTAAAATGCCTTTACCTAAATTAATTCTCAGCTACACAAATAGGTTAAATAATTTAACGAGGTCCTAAGTCTGCATGACAGCTCTAATTTAGTGCATAACTTTCACTGTGTGCTGTAGTAGTTTCGAGGTCAGTTGTATTAAACAAATGCTAGCCTAAAGACAGAGTTAAGCTGTGCAAATAGTTCCCTGAACTGGGAAGCACGTAACCAACAGATAACTCAGTTACGCTTAAACTTTTATAGATGTTATTTCTTTCATCTTCTGGGCTTTGGAGAGAGTTTTGGAAATGAAACTCCTCACTGTAGCAATCACAGTGACATATGTGCAGCCCCCATTAGGAGAAAATATTTTCTGAGCTGGGATCTGAGATTGAACTCGCATAAATCAAGGCTTAGACTTTTTTTATCACCTGCTAATACACGTGCAGGCACACTGTTTTTTAGCTTTTTTCCCCTCCTTTCTTCAGAATGTATTATTTCTAAGGGAAAGTTGAATTAGGTTTCTTGTCTTTGGTTTTTCTGTTTTCCCTTCAACTCTATATTGTCATACCTTGCCAGATAATCTCACTTTGCTTGTGAGCAGCATACCCTACCATTTAAGCAAAAATGGTTTTCAGAAAAAAATATGTCCTATGAGATGTTATGACATTTTGTGAAACAACATAATGCAATGTGACTGATGCAGATGGATATGCCCCATAAAGCTGAGAGATTTAGACATGTAGTTTTCCCCCAAAAAGTGACTTCATAAAGCAGTTTTGTTTAAAATATCACTTTGAAATTCTATTTAAACTCCTTGGAATAGATAGAAAATTTATTTAAACTTTTATATAAAAGGGTTTTTACCTGAATGCTGAGAGGTGTTCTATGTTCAATGCTTTTTACGTCTCAGAATGTAGGGAAAAAAATATACAATATATAAGAAAGCATCTAGATAATGTTTCCTTCTTTACTCCCACCCCTGAAGGAAGAGAAATGCTTTAGTGGGATCAATAGTTATGAATCATTACAAATTATTTGAGGTTTTATTTCATCTACTTTTATTATAATGTCCATGCCATCTGCTGTACGTATTGAGCTTATTACACTAATTCATTTTGCAAGCTCCAATCTCCGAGTGAGAGGTGTCAGAGGGCAATTGATTAAGGGATACTTGTTCTGCTACAGTTTTTTCTCTAATTCTTCTCCAAAAGGATTTCATGTTGAGCAAGGGAGCTGACATGATAATGGGGCCTCAGGTCGGGAGATAAATGAGACATGTGACTTTGTGCATTCATAAATATCAGAACATCTTTTAACCCGGTAGTGCTGGGAGGGGCAGTGGGTGTCAGCTGTGTGTTAGTACAAAGCCAAAGGCATAAGGTTGTTTCTCTGCTAAATGCTGAAAGAGAATGGATGCTTGCCACATAAATGATAGTTCAATCTAGGAATCTACCTCCTATGCACCCCTTATTTTCTATAGTAAAATGAATGTTGTGTCATAGCATAGGACAAAGAGGAAAAGTGGAACAAAGAAAAACTCAGAAGGTCCTCTAATATGATATCACTTCCATAAAGTGAATATTAGCACTGTATGGAGTTATGTGTCCCTACCACAAAGTAAGAGTTGTTTGTTTATAAACTTCTCAGCCCGGACATACATATCCTTTAAATTCTTGCCTTCCATGTTTTCAATAAACCAACATTAAGACACAAGGGTTATAGGTGCTTGAAAACAAAAAATCCACCACCGTGTCTTCATCAGTTCAAGACATTGTCAAGAAGTGAACAAGACACGTCATAAATATTAGAGACTTGCTTTGTCACCTTAGAGCAATCAGTCCAAGTATGACAATAGCCTGAATATTTAATAACTAATGTTAACTTTACAACTGCAACTTCAGCTTCATCACATCTTGACCTATTTATAATTAACTTGTCCATCATGTCTGAGGTCCTGACGCCATACATACAACTGAGTAACATTTACACTTAGTTCCATCAGCAGTTCCACTGAATTCAATGGAAAACCACGAAAAATCTTTTTTAGTCGATACTGGTGCTGTATCCTTTAAATGCAGTTAGAGATAGCCATGCATGAATACATCAGTCTGAGATCCCCTCTAAAGATCAGGGCAGCTATTTTAGCACAAGCTTCCTCATCGTCACCAAGCTGGACAACACAATATAACTGAGTTCAATCACTTTGAGCTGTGGCCCTGCATTTTCTGCATGTGTTTTTGGAGGTTTGGATCTCTGCCACATAGTATTAGTTGCAGTCATGTACAGCTTGCATCTAGATTGTGGCCCCTTTAAGTTCCAGCCACTGCAGGCTTCAAATGCAAGTGTAGTCACTGTCAAAATGCACTTCTCCCTTTGTGTTCTCTCACACTGTTTCCACTGTGCCAGCAAAGTGACTATATTGTCAAATTTCATTTGGAGAAAGATCAAACATTTTAGTTTATTTGGGTTAAGAAGTTCTTGAGCACTTTTAGTTTTATGTAAAATTTTATATTAGCCAATGTCTACTTCAAACACCAATTCTGCTGATTCTCGAGCACATAGTTTACGTTGAAGTCAAAAGGCACGTCACAAAAGTCCTTGTTATACTTACTATCCGTGGTACCTCCTAGCTACTTACAGAATCCTCTGGATGAGACCTTTACTGTTATAATACCTCCAAATATCTTGAAGCTACAATAAGTATATTCTGCTTCTGTTCATGAAGAAAATGCAACACGGCATCCCCCAGTCTGGTCGTGTTATTTTGTGCATCTAGTTTCCTCAGTGCAGGCTCCTGTTTTCTCTGTTATTAGACACTTTACAGCTCCAGTGCTAATTGCACAAATCGATTCATTTACAGCCAACACAACAGAAAACAGGGCAACAATGGAGACAAAAAGACTGCAGTAAGGCACTGCAACTGGTGTACTGATGGATTCTGAATAGAAGTGCCAGCTGTGTCTTGTAAAAAGAGGCAACTGTAAAAGAAAATCCCAACAAGGACTTTGTGAATTCAGCGACATTTTGGTGTCTGCAGAGAAGAAAGCAGCAGAAAGGATTACCGAGAGCTTCCCACCCACTAGGTCACGCCACCACCCTTTGTTGAGATATGGGGTGCCGTTCCACTGTTATTGCTACTGCAGTTTGTACAATACAGGATTTAGCGCTGCATTAAGAAAAAAACCTTCTTTCTCTCTCTTCAACAGAGTTTCAGTGAGTCTTTCTGTACCCACCTCTCTCCAGTGGGTTTTCTCTGCAGCTCACTAAACTTTCAGCACCAAATCAGCAGCACTAAGAACACGACAAGTGAGTCAGGAGTCTGAGCGCCAGGTAACTCCTTTGTTGGAGAGTAAACAAACTCCTTTATAGAATGCAGTCTCAGGAGAGATCTTCTACAATTGTCACAAACTGTGAAACATATCCTTTCTGTGCTACACAGCGAGAAAAAGTAATACTCTTCTGCTTCAATCCCCCCCCGCCCCCCCCGCAATCTAATGTATCCTTACTGGCATAGCCAGAGCCACTGACCAGCAGCTGGATCTATGCTGAAAGTTTGCAGGACCTGTGCAGAGATGATGAATGCAGGGCACATGGGAGACAAAGCATTTACTCTTTCCAAAAAGGAGATCCCTAAAAGAGTTTAAAGCCATGTTCCTCTGCTGAGAAATAGAGATGTGTGTGGCTTTGTCACCGCAATGTTTCCTTCCACTTGCCCGGCTGCCCCCTGCAGAGCCCTTGCCTCTTGTGTGTAGGCCTACTGGACAGCTCTACGATGCTCACTTGGACTGACACAGATAAACCCTTCACAGGATCTAAAACACTGATCTAAAGATTCATCCCATGGGTCAATTCCTAGAGCTAAAGAGGATTGTGTAGGGCAGAGGTAAATATTCAAAAGTCCCAGACCAGGGGTTTCAGTACTTTAATAGGGACAAATAAAGCATAGAAAAAATGATTATCAACAGCATCTTAGCAGATTAGCACCTCACATATTGAAAACATTGCAGAGTCTAAATATTCCAGCATGAACATCTTGCTTGTCTATGAGCATGGGCGACAGTGCAAACCACGTAGGAGTTGGATTTTAGATGGCTGAGATGCACAGTTAGCTTAAAGAGCCACGGTCATTATTTTAGACACGGCTGATTAATTTGCTTTACCAAGACTCAGATGCTACATAATGTATATAATGCAATTAGTAGGCTGTGTCTTTATTAATGCTGTAGGCAAAATGCAGTGATAAGCTTCTGAAAAGCAGTAGGACTAATAATTATTTACACCTTCATTCAGTTTTGGGAGTTTGTGGACTACAGGCTGAAAGTTTGAGCATTTGAGAGATGTGCACTAATCAGTGTACAATTGATTTTCCCTCAAATTCCACATCTGAATGTGTCTTGATCAGTTTACATGACAGCCAAAGAGTCTAACAGGACATGGCTATATGCTGAGGAGCTCAAAAACCAAGACAAGCATGCAGCAATTGGGTGCCACAGCTGGAAAGCAAATGAAAAGTAAACTTTCTGCCATGTGAGTTTACCTTCTCCCAGAGGAATGGCATGACAGGCATCCAACAGCTGTGATGCAAAGGAAGCTGTTTCTGCTCTGTGTTTGTGCAAAAGATGGTAACTGTATTATATGTAGTTTAGAGAAGTCGTTCTTCCCCTTTCAGTACCCCTCTGCTAGCACCACAAGGTTAACTTCTAATCTTGGCTACTGGGTCTAGCAACAGACACAACAAATATTTATTTACCTTTCTGCAGACTAGTAGCTACACCCTAGTTCCACATCAGGATTAAAATTTTGGCCCATTTCTAGTACATTGTGTTGAAAAAGTCACGTTAAAAGTATAACATGAGCTCAACATTGGCAAATAGCTTAGGAACTAATGTAGTGATGTCCACTTCAGACAGGGTCTGCTCACTGTTCTCTTTAATAAATTGCACAAGTCTTGTTTTCTTTCTTCAGCTGTTTAATGGTCCTTGTTTGTTTCTTATCCACCAAATGGAGAGCAAGAAGCAACCATACTATGGGGGTCAAAGTGTGTCAGCTTGCCTATGGATATGTTAAATGGGAACTAACAGTATAAGGATAAAAAAAAGATCAGATCTGGAAAATACCCTACAGACAGATGAAGTAAGTCAGCTAAAGAGACTTAACTATTGTCTAATTGCAGTAGCTATTTATAGAATTGAATATGAGGTTTTCTTTGCCATGCTTAGCAAATTACAACTAATGGGAGTCTAAAACTTAAGCTCTATTTTATTTTTTGGAACAGTGCTGGAGAGCTGATTAGTGTGCTTACACAGAAATGCATAAAATAACCTCATTATAGTAATATATGTGCTGTGACTGAGGGGTGATTTCTGTCCAGACTATGTCGTGTGTTTTGTTGTAACTGATCATTTACTAAACAAACAGGAAATAGTACAAACAAGCAGCAATGGGGCAGGCATTCATTCATCTGCTAAGAACTTATAAATGGCTATGTGAGCACCCTTATTCTAGAGGGGTTTTCCAAAGGAGAAATAGGGCCCCTCAGTCTCCATGATTCATTCAATCCTTAACTCCTTTCTGTATTCAAACCCAGAAATATCTGGTATCATGATAAAGTTTTCAATAATTGACACAGATGTGTTTGCGTCCTGCACCATTTCAGTGCAGTTAATGGAGAGCTCCAGGGAGCCAAGATTTTGCTTGTTGTGTACTCATTTATTATTCATTTAAAGAACATGGCCATTTGCCAGTAGGAACTGAAATGAAATCACCACCTTCACGCAGGCAATCCAACAACCCTCCAGTTGCAGTGACATTCAGTTACTAATGGGTTAGTTCAGTTTTAATCCGCTGCCTAGAGATGAATAACATTAATTATTGTAATTGGTAGTGACAGTAATGGGTGCAACATTTCCAGGGCTAATTTACTCTACTTTTGTATCATGCTAATGTGGCTATTCTGCTTCAGTAGCCAAGATAACTAAAGCTAGCTCAAAAGTCTTTCTACTGTACAATGTAGTGTAGATCCTGAAGTCCTAAGACTTGCAGTGTATGAAATGGTACAGAGTTGCTGTGTGTAGGCTGTTGATGGGACAAAATGGTACTGCAGCATCGTGTAAGAATCTGTGCGAACCCATCACACATTGGCAGGAAATGTTTTGTTCGGTGTGGCAGCAGAGTTGGGGAAAAAATATTGGTTTGATTAAATAATAATAAAGAACCCATTTACATCAGGTAAAAATAGGAACCAGACTAAAGTAGGTCACTTTATTTTTATTTTGCACTTTACAGATTCAGCCCAACAATTTGACCCAAGGTTTCTTACCTCTCGAGTGAGTCTCTGAACTGCTAAGTTATTAGTGCACACTGGAGCAGGCCTCCCTCAGGCTTGTCTGCTCAAACTGCTCTACTTTGAATAACATACTTAAATATTTGGTAAGGAAACACAAACGATCCTGTAGCTGCTGGTCAGGATGCTAAAACATCAGGGACCCAATTATCTATTCAAAGTGGAATAACACCAACAGGAAGGACTGAGAACATCTCTCCATCCCCAGCCTTTTAAACAGATGACAAACCTGTCTCAGAACACATTACCAGGAAAAGTGGTTGCTGGGGGGGTTAAGATGCCCTCAGGCACAGAGGGACCAAATCTAGGCCTACATCCTACCAGGTAAATGTCCTAAACAGGGAGTTACTGAATAAAACTGACACTGGATGATTTTAAGAAAGTGCTGAAATCTGAACTGATTTTTGGTACATATTGCTGATAATTGAAAACTTAAAAAAAAATGCAAACAAATTTGTCTCAGCTTGAAAGAATTCAGAAAAAATTAACATGCAAAAAAAATCTAACTAAATGTATGGATGCACATTATGTACATGTAGGCAATTAGAAACTTGTAGGTACAAACAGCAAAGACTATTAAAGAAGCAAAACAGAGGTAAAAAAATCCCAGCTATTTTGCCCAAGTAGTATATGCCATCTCAAATATTAGAAGGTACTCCCATATACAAAAATTTAATTTAAGTCTGTTCTCAGGAGTTACATTAAATTAGATTATGTTTTTATATACTGACTGGAAAGAAAAAAATACAGGGTCATGAAACAAACAATCGGAAATAATCCAAAAATATTTTTACAGTCAGTCTGAGTGCTTCCAAAAAGGCTTTTATGAAAACATATCTGTATCAGAATTACATTAAATTTTTCTTTATCAGTTCTTCAAACCTCTGACTATTTTTACTGCTTTTTTACTTCAATTTGATGAAAATTGATACCATTTAAAGAGGCATCCTACTTGAAATTATATACATTCATACACAGGGTAAGTTGAATTTCTGACTTACACAGAACACATAAAAGAGAGCACAGTCCCTACCAAACCAAACCAAGCATGCCTCACGCCTGAAGACTACTGACACTCACAATGAAGGACAACAGTGCATGGGACAGAGCTCTGAGCAGACAAAGTGGTTTAGACTAGAGGCAGATACCTTCCCCTTATTGATGACTCAGAAGGGGCAAGCAAGGGATGAGAAGAGACCATTTGGGTTACCAAGCTTACAACTGGTGCATGTCCCTCTGCCATGTCTGTGCTGTCTCGAAAGGAGTTAAGCCCCAACTAACCCCCACTGCTTGCTCCAGAGCCTCCCTTTTCTGATGCTCAGAAACTTTGCTCTCCAATGCATCCAAAGATTATTCATTGCCTGTTCAGACTCATTTGTTTCCGTGCCAACATTGTCCTTTGGCTTAAATTGCTCTCCTCCCTCCCTGGTGTTTATCCTCATAATGTATTTATAGATCCCATCTCAGCTTTCATTTTGCTAGGCTAAACAAGCCAAGCTTTTCCCCGTGTCCTCTCATAAGACAGGAACTCTATTCCCTCTGTTATCCTCATAATCCTCCTCCCCACCTGTTACTGTGTCCACTGTTGTCTCATGGTGAGAAGAGACATCCAGCTAAGGACGGAGATCCCCTCTCTTTTAGGAGCCAGACTTACATGTGGTAAGGGTGAAGGTTCTCATCCCAGGGAGTGGAGGGGATCCTTGCTGGCTGGGAGAAGGGTGCAAACCAGAGTGAAGTCGGCAGGGCTGAGCAGGAGCCAGGTATCTGTGCCCAGCAGGTTCAGGCACTGTTATGACTGGGGCTCCAGCTGCCTCAGCCATGCTGGCCACTGGCACGCTCCTGTGTATGTACGGGTTAGCCTGCCATTGGCACTTCACAAGGCACTCATTATGGGATGCACCTGAGAGATCCATCTCAGCATCAAGTGACCTGCACTACTTCAGGCCTGTAGCAATGAGATGTATGCTCTCTGGGAATAGCTAAATTAAAAGTATGCATTAATAGGGCTACTGTTCACATTTTCTGACAACGTATTTCCTCTGCACTATTTATAAATCTTCCATGAAGAATTATTGTTCAGATTCTCATCTGGCATACATTGATGAAGCTTCATTAGCTACAATGAAACCTATCACTGCACCAGCCAATCAGTGGACTATTTATTAATGAAGTTGTAGAAGATGCCTTTGAAGGGGATTTTTTCCCCTCTACATAATCTGTCCAACCGTATTTCTTCATTCACTTTCCCATGGAAAAAAATATACTCTTCAGATTGTTGCCAAAACCTTCATGATTCACTATATTGAAATAAATCTAACTTTCTAGAATTTATAGGCAAGGATGCTAAGCTGAGTCTGATTAATCTAAGATTTGAAGGGTTACAGCCCAGCTGTAAGTTTCAGTAAAAAGCTGTAATTACAGGTCAAGTATGGCAAATCCAGATTGCTGAACATTGCTGTATTGATCCCTTCAAACCATTAAATATGGAAGTTCAAATTCGTGCACAAAGCCAAGATTTTTTGAAATCCCAGTAATTTAGTAGGATTATGTCTCCGAATGGGGTGTGGATGGGAGAACGCTTGTCTAGGTAATGGTTTTTTTCTGCTGAGAAACTCAATATCAAGATGCACAACCAGGACTTTCATTTTATTTTAAGAAGGATAATGTTTTGTTGAACTATCTCCACTGTTTTTAGTCATGTTCTGACAAAGGCAGAGAGTTTTTTGAGGAAGATAGAATAACAAGCCTCGCATCATAGACATGAACCCAGTGATTTCCCTGGTTGCCATTCTGCTCAACAGTACGAACACACAGTCAAAAAATCAAAGACTACTCCTTCAATAATTCTCCATTCCACGCTGCTCCAGGTGCAGGCAACTTCTACCTCCTCCCATGGGAGCTAAGTAACAGATAATATAGGGACTGTGATGTGTTGTTGATTAGCTTGGAGCCAAATCATCATGGACCATGTAATATAAAAACATGTTAGCAGTGAGACCTAGAAGTTTTGTCTCCTCAAGCTACATTAGAGCATCCCCAAGATACTCTCATCTGCATTGGCTACTTCCCCCTATCCTATATTATGCTGGCAGGACCACTGCTCACACCAGATGTACACGACCTCCCATCTGGAGGGTGAGGAGAGGGATGGCATAGTTTTGAGTTTTCTTCCTTAGGTATAAATGGGACGCATGTTGGGGAAGGTGGGGCTGTTGTCTGTGCCCATCTGAGTAAAAATGGGACAAAAAGGCACAGGGAACTGTGACTAAGGAGTGATTTTAGCCTTTTTTTTCTCCTTTCTTTTTAATTTAGTTTTGATATTTGTTTAAAAAGATTCTCTAAGATCAGGGTTGTTGTGTCTCTGTGCCTATAATCACATTAAAAGAGCCACGCAGCCTTTCCTCTAAGCTAGAATATTGGTATTATGTGTCATCTGTGCAAAACACTTATGAGATCTGGTCCATAATTACAGCTTCCTAACATCACACGAGAACATTTCTCAGACCTACTAATTGTGCTGCCCTTTATGGTCCATCTTATTGATTAAACATCTGTTAGTGTTTTGGCAAAATGAGAATTCACTTGCAATGTAATGTGTCTGGTATATTAAATTCTGTTTAAGTCAGCCCTAACTACAAGTTTGAGATACATGTATTGTACCTCTCTAATCGTATCTTAGAATTTTTTCCCTCTGTTTGCTGTTTGTTCTGTTTGCTGGAGAACAGGAGAGTGTTCTAATGTTTTGTTTACAACAAACTCAAATTATATTCCCTTAATTCTTTTACCACATTTAAAAAATTTCATGTGGACAAATGCTTGGGAAAATTGCAAAATAATAACTTAATACAAACTGTTACCTTTCTTTCCTATGTCACAATCCAATTAAACAGTACATTTTATCTTTTGTGGCTCTGTTGGAGAAAATTATGTATGAAGTGAGTTAGTAAGATAAAAAAACCCACAATCAAAAGAGCCCCACAAAAAAACCATGAAGACTTTTTAATTGGACATGCTTAATTGTGAAGAATTTCCTTTTCAAGGAGCAAAATAAAAGGATTTTTGAACAAGATCCCTCTGCTCCTACTCTTCATAATTCAAATTAAAATAAAAAAAAAGATGTTAGTATGCTGGTAACCTCTGGGAAATTAAAAGAGCAGCTCTTGCAAGGGGATTGCAGAGAAGCAATGCAGAGTCCTTCTCTCTTTTCATTCCATATGCTTACTGAAATACAAGAAGTTCTCCACAAAAGAAATCCAAAGCTGACACAAATTGAGAGGAGAAGAGAGTCTGTTTCACTGCTGTCCAATGCAATTTCAAATTGACTTATCCTTTCTTTATCTCATTTGCTGACTGATAAAATCTTGACATTATTAAAAAATAATCCAAGTCCTATTGCACAACTTGTTTTCCTTCTGCATGTTTTTCGTATATTGATTGGAGAAATGAAAAAATGTTAATATCCATATGTTGTCACATCAAGAATATGTGGACCACTTATTTACCCAAATTACATTATGTCTGGATGATTTTACAAATATCTGGGAGCTGAGCTTGCATTCACTTTTGAGATGAAATGAACCAACCCAACAAAGAAGGAAAATGAAATTACTTCTACCCATATTTTATCCCTTTGACATTTACTTTCAGTATCCCTCCTTCCATCATCTCCTTCAGTCTGACAGTTAGAGTATCAACACAGAAATGCTGCCTAGCAAGAAAAATACCCCCTTCATTTGTTTTCTGATCCACAGCCGGATGATGTCAAAAGAGTGTCTTTTCGCTGCATTAAGGAGGTTTGGTCAGGTCCTTCACCATTTATGGATAAGAATGGAAACCCTACTGCAGTGTTTTGAGGGGCTTATGCTCCAACTTAAATATTTTAGAATCTGATTTAGAGAGTAAGAACAGATTCTTAAGCTGCTCTTAAGACAGAAACCCCACTCACTTAAGGGAACATAAATGATCGAGTGCTATGCTGGACCAGGGCCTTGAAGCTTTATCTAAAACCCAAGCTCAAGAAAACTGCTGGGGAGATGTGTATTAATGTGACTGACTGCCAAAAAGCAAAATGAACAAGCCAGGGGCAGACAGTGAGAATAACAAGAATAAAATTTGCACTTGCAAAATTAAGATAGCAGACCCTGAGACTGTCTGAAAACAAAAGCCTTCTTAGACGTGATACTGTTCAAGGCATTTTCCATTCCCACCAACAATAAAGAAAATTAATTATTTCGTTAACACCTATGCCTTTATATTTGTTCAGGGAACAAACTGCTTCCTGCAATAACTTTAGTATAAAGAAAGTATAGGAGCAGCAAACTAGCTCTAGAAGTTGCTATTTTAACTTTATGGAGAGTAGGTTGCACATTAATGGCAATACTGGTAGTCTCATCTTTCTTCTGCTGCAAAGCTTTAATTGTATGGTCACTAGGTCAATAATTAAATAAACTGAAACCTCTCTAAAATTATGTTCTTCATGCCTCCAGTCCACTCTATGGAGATCATCTCCTGTGGGACAAGAAATAAGTTCTGGCTCAACTGAAGTGACCATATTGCCATAAATTTGGATTTAATCTTAGTTCATTGATCACCACTTCTCACTTGCTGAGAGTGCCAGCTTGGGGTTTCCCAGTGGTTTCTCTTGCCATTCAGGTTTGTGAAGACTCTGAGTCGTACCTGATTTTGCTTTGAAACAGTAGATCCCTTGGAGGCAAAAAAATATGGTCTCATATTTACCTGTTTTATTGGATGTCTTATATTGCACCCAGTGAAGACTGAGTGCATAGGGACCTGTCCTGGGCAGATCCTAGCTCCATGCTCAGGCAACAGTCAGGCTCAGTTCCTTGTAGCTTCCACTACGTTTTTGATCTGCTGCCTAATGGAGTAATGCACCTAGGCACTGATCTTCAGAATTATATTGCCTCTGTAGAGATCTAAGGGAAAGTTTCCATATAGTTGTGAGCAAAGATTTAAAAAGAATCCAACCATATATATATACATACATATATGTGTACATATATATATACACATGCACACTCATACTATCAGAGGACAAGCAGTAGGCAGGAAGGCATGAAAATATTTAAGTGTAAACTCCTTTTCTTTTAGATCAATTAGATGTTTTATAAGAACACTAAACCACTACTCTAGACTAGAAATATGAATTATTTTTTTTCTTTTTCAATCTGTGTCCTTAATTGTAGACAGTGAGAGAATTAGGAAGAACCTGAATTTAGTATTTAGTCAGTTCTGACTCCAAAAATGTGGAATGGCAAGAAGGATGTATGGGCATTTCATATGCTTTCTGAGGTTCTCTAGCAGAGAGATATGTTCAGAAACAATATTTATTTCTAGTACCCAGCTGATTTACTGCTGTTTTGATTTGCCTGGCTGAAAAGTTTGTCAAATTTTCCCTTGCAACTCATCCGATGCATAAAGTGCCCAGGGGATGGCTTATGGCTTAAATGCAACGCCACCAAAAAACTTAGAACTGCTGTTATGATTAAATGAAGAGCTTCAGTTTTAAATATGAATGTCCTCAACTTCAGAAGGTATTTAAAATACACTTCAGTATAAGGAACTCAGGAACATATTCATTGCAGCTTTAGGTCAGAAAAAAAATTCTCATAATTTTTTCACTAGCTAATGGAAAGATTCCTGGGTCAAGCTTTGTGGAAGATTACCCTTACCTTTTTCAGGAAATATGCTATCAAGCCAGTATATGAGAGAGAGAAAAAAAAAGACATCAACTGAGGGCTTCATTAAAGGTTTCTACTGGTCTCGAGGGTAGGATGCAGAAGAAATTGTGTAAGTGGCTATGACAGTGTTGTGCTTCGCTCTATTAGCTTCCTGTGGGCTGTAAAAAAAAAAACAGATGTGATTTTTTTTTTTCTTTTGTTAGAAGAAATATCCTCCACACTGCCAGATAAATACATCCTGCATTGCTGTCTGCTGGCCCCTAAGTTCAAGAAAGCAGCAGTGTGGGATGCTTTCTGTTGGCTTGGGTGGCAGCTTTCACAACCCTCTGTTGAGATTAAAATTCCTTCCTTCACAGGGCTGCAGAGCTCTTTCCTGTGTTGGTCCCACAAATGCTGTAGTGAACCCCAGTTAAATGCAGCCCATGGGTTCTTGTCTAATTTTGGCTGGGCAAAGACAGTTATCTTCTGCAACTCTGGGAAAGGATCTACATAAGGAAGGGGTGAATTTCTTTCCATGGTGAAAGATCTGACAAGTCTTGAAATTTTGCCACCAAAAGTTGTATGCTTATTTTATGGCTGTAGAGACAAACTTAACAGAGTGAAGACTATAGCTCTAGACTGGAAATGTAACTCAGGCAGCAAAAATGCATTTTGTAATCCTTTTGTTTGAGAATTATTTGCTTCTGGTTGTTTTGGGTAGCATGTGCTGGATACACGATGCACAGTACTTAGGTTAAGTCATGCACAAATTTGTAGAAATTGGATACATTATCTGACAGAGCAGTCACAAAAGAGAATTATCACAGTACAAGTGAGCTCGCATCTGCTCTAACAGGCAGCTCCTGTAGAAGCTGTCTTAAAGATGCTTCCTCCCCTTCTGAAACAAAATTCACTTATTGGCCAGTGTGCAGCCCTCACCTTTGCACCAGTACTGATCTCAGAGAAACCCAGACTTTTCTTTCTTAGGTTGAAGCCATGTATCGTTGCCTCAGCAAGCTGTCGAGTCTAATTTCACTTTACACCAAACAGGCCAAAAATTCCATTTGAAAGGTGACAGGCCAGTGCATTAAGCAATTGCACCACTGGTGGGGTTAAAGTGGATAAATTATATAAGACTAGTGCCTGACACTAAAAACCACCAGCTGGATCAAGGACATTTCTATCCATTCTGGCTCATTAGACTTAGGACAACAAGGTCAGCTGTGTTAAATTTAATCACAGGCCTTCCTAGAGGGTATGGCAAATGTGTTGGCTAATTTTTCATACCATATTCCAGATAATCTGTCACCCACAGCTTGAGAGGTAGCTTGCTTGTGTTTAAAGTATACACTCTACTTATGGCCAGTTAAGACAAATCTTCATTGTTTTTCAACCAGGATGAGCCAAATTAATCACAAGCATTTGCCTCCTTCCTCCCCTATTAAAAACAGAGGGGTTGTAGTTCATGTATGTTAGCACTCAGCTTGGCATCATCTTTTTAATGGAAAAATAAACTGAGCTGTCTATTCTAAATTGAACCAGGCAAAATAAATAAGCAAACAAGATTTTTCTTTGCTGTAGGTACAGAGACCAGGTCTGGAATGAAGAAGGATAATTAATTTTAAACTCTTTGAGGAAAACAGTGTCTTTTTGTACTCTGTTTGCAAGGTCCCTAACGCAGTGGGGATCTGTTCTATTACTACAACTTCCATGCACTACAGCAAGAAAAATAATAATACTGTGAAAGTTATTTAACATTGTGTCTTGGGTGAACTCCATCTCTCCTCTGGAAGGTCCACTGGCCCTAAGTGTCATACATGAAGAGAAGAATGGTGTGAGCAATTTCTGTGCTACTGATACTGCTCTGAGGATGTGGTATCATTATTAGTATTACTACTTTATAATAAATGGATATAAAAGGTAATGTGATAAAGCAGGTGAAGTTAATAACCTCCCTCCTTTCTGCTGCCAAACATTGCCCTGGAGAAACCAACACAATGCCTCCCGAGAGTACTATTTTGTTTTGCTACTGATATGAATCGCATTTGTGTTTTTTTCATTTCTAGGAACTACCATTTGCCCATTTCTGGTTGCTAGTAATCTTTCTGCTTGTTTGAAAGTTGCTCTTATGAGACTGTGCTGGTCCCAGTTACCGATGGCAATGTAAAAGAGGTCCTATCAAGGGAAGCAGCTGTTGCTGCACATGCTGCCTTGATAAAAGGATTGGTGATCTAGAGTGAGCCAATCCATTATCCTGAGAAATGCTAGGATGATATTGCTTATCATTAGTTTAACTGTAAATTGCTATCCAGAATAAAAACAAGTATCAGTGAGAGAGAAGCAAACATCGGGATAGCTTTATCTCACTGGTTTAAATGTCTGTGTCTGACTCTGATTCCTCAGAAACAGGGTCCACACTTCCAAGAAACTCAAGAGAAAAGGAAAAGTGGTTGTAGAGTAAGCCTACGTAATACCTGTAACTGGTATGTGCTCTTGAAAAGGCCAGCTTCCTTGGTGCTATGAAGCAGGTTTAAGCTAGACTGTAGCTGACGTCTCTAAGCTACTTATTCTCTTGAGAAGTGTTGGAAAGATTCTCTAGGGACTTCTTCAATGGCAGAAAATTCCAGATGACACCACACTATGCCAAAACTTCAAAAAGCTACACTTTTAAATCTAAGTTATGATTTAGCACCAAATTGCACGCAGGTGGCTTTATCTTTAGAAGATTCCCATTAATCTAGTTGGATATCATCTCCTCAGAGAAGTACCAGCTATTGAAAAGTCAAGCTCAGTTATCAGGAATAGCATCTGAGACAGCACCTATAATTATTACACTGTAATTAACTGTACATCTTAGATATTTCACTATAATATCTAGCACTTAGGTAGTTTCTTATGAGTGACAGTTTTTCAGTAGCAGTAAGTAAGATGAAGCCTAACTATGCATTGCTCTGCAATTTGCTGAATTATATACACAGGATGACTGAGTATTAAAAGGCCTCTCAATTTAGTAGTCATTTAGTAGATTGTAGTATGTTTAGTAGAACTTGACATTTACTTCAGCCCTTTATTTCCCCACTGGTCTATAAAGAAAAACATCTTGCTTTAAGGTCGGATGATTATGCCTTTGTATTTGTGTCACTTGTTTCCTGTGGAAGTTCCTACAGCGTGTAGAAAATCAGGGAGTTAACTCAATCAAAGGTAATAAGGACACCTTTAAAAGATACTCTTCTCAATTCCCATCATCCATAAATGCAGACATTGAAAGCTACTTCCTTTTTGCAGTAGAGGCAGGTAGAAGAAATAGCATATCCAATTAAAAGAACAGGGGACCATTTAGGCAACCAGAATCAGGGACCCTTTTGATGAAATTGTCTTCTATATTACCAAAGCTAAGGCAGCAAACTGATTTACACCAACAGATGATTATCAGACGTGAGTTAGAATTTTTTACCCAGACCATCTGTTACAAGGTCTTCATGCTTAAAATTTCCTGGGGTTCTTTAATGACCAACAGTCAGCATATTCACAGGCTTTATGCCTACTCCAAAAGACAACACACTGTGGATTTTGTAGAATATGGATACTCCAAACCTCATGCTGAGCTGTTGATTCATTACAGATTTGGCAGAGTATTGATTTTTTTCACTGAATAACCAACAAATTTTCTTCAAGCAATCTAACATTTCCTAGGACGTCTACTGTCCAAACACTTACCTATTTTATTAAAAGATCTCTGATCAATTTCTGAGTTCTGCAGATGAAGACATGTCAAGTGTAACTCACGAACAAAAAACATGCATAAACAGTTCAGTTCCAAACACTAAAAAGCAGACTAAAACCTGGTCTTTAGACCTACTGGGAGGTTGTTGAATAGGTACCATGATTTTATACTACTGGTAGCATTTCACTGTTCAGGATGTTTTCCATGTCAAGTTCTATGACAGATTTGAGCTGATGAACAAAAAAAGTTTGAAGTACACTTAATTTCATACAAGAAGAGTTATTATGGCTCTGGAGTATCATGTCTTCCACACAGCACAACCATAATATCCTGTGTTAGACTCTTAGAGATAATTATGATGAAGTGGACAGATTATCTTTCTACCCAGAATGCCCGTGTTAATTTGCAAATCTGAGGAATCAGTTTTAAGTTACTGTAACATTACTTACAGGTAAGTAGCACACCCCCTTCCTCTGTTTATTTTAAACTCAGGATACTGAGTTCAAAACTCCACAAGGATTTGTATTTTACAAATTCTGGTAACACAGACGAGTCATCGGGATGGTTGCAAATGGAGAGCAGGCATTGTAAATGCCCTGTGAACTGATTTGATTCAGTCAGTATAAAAGCATCCCTGCAATCTGAAGACTTGTTCATGACTCGTACCAAATGTATCAATGGTGTCAGTTCAGTGCTTGGTAGAAACGTGTCCAGTTCCACTGCCATGGTCCTTATGGTTCATCTGGTGAGTGAATTTTACTTCTGCCTGAAGAGAATCAGCCTGTCTGCAGACATGACACCCCTTTTGTACTCAGTCATTGGCAGCCGATGAACAGAACTCTCATGAATCTTTTCATTTTCTCTCCAACATGTAGTATAGATATTTTTATTGGAAGAGAGTTGAATCCAGTCTAACAATAATTTTTTTAAGTTTTATTTAATAAGGCATGGATGGGAGGCATCAGATCATATAATGGGAAGAATGGCCTTTCCCCTTTTACCACCACCCCCCCCAGCTGTGTGATCTGACACTGAGGCTGAGTCAAGTAGTTTTTATGCCTTCCATCATTCTGTGTAACCCTCTGAAAACACATGGAAGCTTGAGAGAAAATAATTAAGAAGAAACTGGTGCCCGGAAGAAAAAACCAGTACAAGGTAGTGTTCAAAGACTTCAGGACACTGGGACAAGCTAAATTACTTGAGGATTGTCATGGCCAATCCAGCTGTCTTGTCACTGACACAACATCTGAATTGGCAACATCTGGTTAACCGATCAGCAATCTCAGTAAGGAAGATTGTTACCCAGCAAACACAATGATGGTTCATTTTCTCACACACAGCAGGATGTTTGTGGCATATCAGCAAAGTAGTAGGTCAGTACAACTCCCATCAATGCTATATCTACTTTTAGAATAGGGATTGCTTTCTAGGTCTATCATCCACACCTTTGTGTTTAGGTCACACCGATTCTCTGGCCCATAAAGGAAACATGTCCCTTGTATCTTACTGATGAATCCTCAGTGAATTTAATGGGGCAGAGCCTTGCTGGTGTTAAATCAACACAGCAAGATGACTCTGCACTAAAGAAAGTGCTCTGATGTGTACGACGATGTGGATGAGCAGGCAGGAGAGAGGAGGAGACAGGGTATCCTCAAAAACATTGGAAAAAAGTGCCCCAAATAGTATAATTTTTTTAGAATATTGACTGCTACCTGTTTTTCTCTCTAATGATTTCTTAACTTTCTTCACACTTTTCATGGAGACAGAAAGGGAGATAGAAAGCACTTACGTGCCCTTTTCTGTATGCAAGGAGCAGTTTTCTGGAAGGCCATTAGGACAGCACATGGCAGTGTGAGCATCCTGTGTTAATTTAAAAGCTCTGCTGGTGATCTCGAGGCAAACTTAAGGCCACTTCAAATAAAGTGTGAGCATGTGTATTTGTACAGTGAAAAAAGTCAGGGGTTTGTGTCAACAGCATTTCACTTGATAGACCCTGAACAACCTAAGTACTGTGACCAGCCCCTATTGTGCCTTTAATTTCCTTGCTTTCTGTTTTCTTAGGAGAATTTTTCTTTTATTGAATATTATTTTTCAGTTCTAATTTTCAAAGCCCTCACTGTGAGGAGCTTTTCTCTGCTAACACACTTGTGGGGGGCCTTTGGCTTTCATTTAACATTCCAGCTGGGTTTCTGGGGCATCACTTTAAGAGCAGAATCCCCCCGGGAGTAACAAATAATCCATTTTATTCCCTTTAACATTTGTTATATGCTTCCTTACTTTCAACCAAGCAGACACATTTAGTAACCATCACTGGCTGCTCTGTCAGCAACTCCTCCACTCCCCCACTTCCAAACACAGAAAGTACAAAAAACAGACTTAACTTCAGAGGTGGCAGTGGTGGGGGAGAACAACACGAGAAGTGGTCAAGCCTGTTATTGCCAAAACACAAGAATTCAAACCAGTGCTCAATGAAAATAAACAGACTGTTGAAAAAGAAGGTGAAAAGTGAATCAAAGTTCTGCTGCCTCAGGGAAAATAATCTCACCATTTGCTTCATCATCTAAGCCTCTCCTCAGGACAGCACTGAGGCAGGTATGTTCATCCTTACTGAGAAAAGTACCTAAACATATGCTTAGAGGTCATGCAACTTCACTAAAGGATTTGTTTGAACTGGGGTCATACATTGCCTGTTAAGATAAAACTATAAACATTTTTACTGTTTAATCACTTTTTCTCTAACCTTCTAAGGAGACAAAGCCCTCTTTGACTCTTAATTCCTCCTATTTGTTGCTTATTCTGGTTATCTATGGAAAACCCATCTATGTGCCTGACTGTCCTCCTCCCCACACCACACAAAGAAGTTTCAGATGTCTAACCTGCCAATGTAATTCTGCTGTCTGACTGACAGTTTCCCTTCCTGAGCACCAAGAGTAACCCAAGTGCAGTTGCTAAAGGGTGTATTACAACTGTAAATACAAGCTCCAAACTCTCAAACTCTCTTTACCACTTTTACCCAGTGTAATCACTTGCACTCATTAAATGCACAGACTTACACTGTTTCTGCAAGTTCTGCTCTGAATCACTTTGCAGAGATGCAAGTGACAAAATAAGCTATAAGGTTGTGAAAAAAAAATAAAGAAGTCTTGGTCTATTCCGATTTACAGCTGGGTGAGCAAGACGCTGCTGGAAAAGCAGCACATATGACTGGCAGGAGGTCACCCTCTGCAGCTGGTGGTGTAGCCTCCTCTACAAACCTCTGCAGAAGCAGAAATCTATGCTCAAAGGATGGGAGAATGCCTTTTATTATGTGGAACTGAAGTAAGAATTTGAGGTAAGTTGGTTAGTGTGCAGATGACATTCAATAGATGCTTTGAGAGCATTGCATTTATTTGCAGAGTGATAACAGGCTTTGGGCAGATTCACCTGCGTTTTGCTACTCTGATGTGTTTGGACACATGTTCACATCCTGCTCACAGGTGACACAGCTCTGGTAAGTCTGATGAGAGGTTGCCTTTGTGCGGCATGTGTGGTGGTGGCATGAATGGCATAAGCGTGTGGTAGGATAAGGTGCCATTCTCCCACATTTCCCCAGCTACATCTTCTTTTTCTATCTGGAAATTCTGAGGTAAAGAAGATGGAGGGCATTCTTTTTGTGTTTTTTGGACACCCAGTAATGGTCTAGTGGTAAAGGCGCGGCGCTATCACCGCCGAGACCCGGGGTTCGATTCCCGGTCAGGGCCACTCCCGGGCAGGTGGGGCTCGTTAGCCCTTAAAGGCAACCCACCTACGTCCTAAGGACCTCGCTGCCACCGTCCAAGCTCGCTTGGCCCCGGCAGATGAACCTTAGGATTAAAGGGTGGCCTCAGTTCCACGCACACTGTGTCTCACCTAAAAAATCCAATGCGCAGGCTGGAAGGTGGAAAGACCTTCCCCGGATCTTCGCTTGTGAAGACTGGCCATTATTATATTAATGTTTGATAAACATCTGGAAGCATGGGTCTCCCTTGACTTATGCATACGAGCAGATCAGATTGACTCTAAAGGCTTACACAGTCAGATTAACATGACCATGCCCAGTGAGATGTACCCAGTAGACCCAGAAGTTCACCAGTGGCGTGGAAAGAGAGGACAGTTTTGTATTACTCTCCAGGAAAACAAAAAAAAAAAAGAGAATATTTTGGCTGTGATGTTAGAAGGGACACTGTGCTTGCTAAGCCTCTGTCAAAGTGGTGCAGCAGGGCAGCCCCTGCAAGCAGAGAATACTGCTCCTCTTGCTTTGGAAAGCCACGTTCTGTGAGCTTTTGCTTTCTAATGGTCTTTCTGCAGCAACCCTTAATAACAGATTTCTGCTGCTTTCACATCATGCTATACACAGAAACGTGGTTTATTTGAGATCAGTTGAATTACAGTTTATATTGGCTGTACCAAAATCAGGTACAAACTTTTAACATCCAGGTGTGGGTGTCTGACCTGAAAGCAATGAAAAAAGAAACAAGAAAAGCCTACCTGCACCATCAAGCTGGTGTGCAAAAATAAAACCAGTAGGTAGGGAACATTGCTCACTTGGGATGATCACAAAAACGTGCCAGCATCAAGTGCTGTGTTGTGCTGATGTCCCTAACAAACATTCTGTCAGTGGACACAGGTGAAGAACTGTAATTGCTCCATTTTCCTCAAGCTTTGGCTTGTACTACCAAAAAAAAACCAAAAAACAAACAAACCAAAAACCCCCCCAAAAAACCAAAAAACCAAAACAAACCAAACCAAACAAAATTAAACCAAACGAAACCCAAAAAACAAACCCACTTCATTGAGTGTAGGGTATATTTGAGTCTGAAAAGCCTGCCTTCTAGAACACCCTCCAACTGAAGCAAAATCATAAATCCTCTAAATCCATTTCACTTAATGGAGCCCAAACGACTTCAAGGAATCATTTGATATTTGTGGAATTTAGCTGACAAGTGTTGTAAACAAATACTTAAATGAAGATGAGGTAATTTTAAACAAAATATGTTGCTACTCACCACCCCCCCAACAAAGTCACCTTGAGTTCATCTCATTTGTATAAAATCTTACCCAAAATTATTTGAAAGTTTTGTGTAGCCATCCAAGAACAGCTGCCCAGAAATTGTGGGGCAGGATACCCATCTTTGGACAGGGCCTCCACATCTTCTCAGAGCATAGACTTTGAAAAACTAGGATAAAGGCAGTGATCTTACTTGGCATAAAATATCAGGTAAGCTGGTCTTTGGGGTTTTTCTTAATTTTTTAATCAGGTTGTTTTTATTTCCCTGCTTTTCCCTTAAAGCCTTGCTTTGTTGCTGTCTGAGCTAGAAATCTATAAGTTTTCTCATCTACACAGCATTTCAGAAAGTAACTCTTTCTTCTTTCATGACACAAAGCCTTTAAGTTTTTCCCTGGGAACCATATTTGTAGCAGATACCTTGGCAACAGACAGTGCCTTGGTCTGATCCTTATAAGGCTTTAATCAGAATGATTTTTGAAAACATGGATTAAGCTCCATCTATGCTATAAAGAAACCATTTTTCATTAAGCCATTTTCAACAAAACTGCATTCACACAGGACACTAAATCATGCAAACAGAATATAAATCACTTAGAGGTTCTATAAATCATGTTGGTCACTGATAAAAAAAAAAAAAGAAAAAGAAAAAGATTAAAGTATTCATTTAAAAAATGAACTAAACAAAATAAAAAAGCACTTTCTGCATTTCCACTGCCCAGTGCAGCCTCATTTAACTGGGTTGAAACCTATATAAGGTGGGAGGTTTTCAAAACTGAGGTAAAAATTGCTAGAAGTGGTCAGGAATTTTTGGACTAAAAGTTTCTTCGCTCTCCACATACAACCCAGTCATCTGTCAAGACTGAAATTGATTGATAGCAATGATTTGATCTCAACAAGTTTCTCAGCTTTAAAAAAATACAGAAGGACCATTGAATGATGAAGGATGGCTGTTTTGACATTTTTGAAAAGGAAAAGTTTTGTTTTCTAATTGAAGGAAACAAGCAAAAACCCTACATTCTTTTGTTCCAAAAAGAGGTAACTGCTTAGAAAGGTCACAATCAAAATAAACTCTTTGAACATTATTAAAGTAAAATATTTAGTTTGGCCCCATCTTGATTTTATTTTGAAGATTTTCATCCAAGTTTTAAAAGGACCTTTCATCCCTGGTGGGGCATAGGAAAAACACTGGAATTCTTGAAAACCCTGACAGGGTGAGGAAGCTCATTCCCATCCAGGTTCAGTAGTTCCCTCTCTTGTTCCAATTTCACTGGAGGGGTGCTCAAGGCCATCTGTTTCTTGACTTGCTTTAGGATGGTTGAAAAGTAGAAAGGAAGTTACTTGCAGGCTTTAATTCTCAAGAGACCAGAGACATACAGGTATCATATCCCAGAATCATATCCTCAGTTTCAATCAACCAGAGTAGCAGCTGGGCTGGTCTTGGGATGAGGATTTATCTTAGAGCTGTGACACACTGGCACAAGTGTCTGCTCTACTAACAAATCGGACCCTAAGTCTAAATGCAAATGTGAATTAAATTGACTACAGTGCTACCTGTGTTGGCCACTGTTTGGCTAAGCTGGTGGTTTTATTTTTTTTCCATTAATGTACGTTCCAAGTCCATTTTAAAGAGAAACTAACAAGTCAGCCATTGATTTACCATGGGGCCCATTAGCAGCAGGCATTTAAAACTGCAGACCATTTACTTTACCTGTATCAACCAGCCCTGCTGGTATCAATCACCATAACATCACAGACATCAGCAGGACTGCACAGATTTATATGATCTGAGGGTCTGCCTTCTTACCTTTACCGAGGTATTTGCAGTAATTCAGCCTTGATTCTGAGAGCAGTTTCTTGCAGCTGGACCCCCTTGTAGAGGCCCAGTGAAATAAAATTAGGTGAAGCAATTTCTAAGGCAATTTAAGGCCATTAACATGACAAAAAGTGATTAACATTGTTTGTGTGATTTACTGCCCTGGCTGAGCACTGTTTGGTTAAAAATGACTTAGTCAAAAATGCTTTTACATGCAGAAGGGAGAGGACTTAATCTATGCTTTCAAAAACACTGATTTTAGCCAAATATGGAGGGTAAGATACAGACAGTACCAAAGTAGTGTCCCAAGGTATTCCTCTAAGAAGAAACACAGGTCTAATTTCAGGTCTAGCCCTGAAACCACCCATAAAATGTGATGTAGTGTCAGAGCATTCCTAAGAAAAACCCTCCATTTCTGCAGTGAAGTTTCATTCTTATGAAAGAAAAAGCAGTTTGCAATATAGAAGCAGACCCACATCCAACAATTTGTGGAATCTCTGCAGCATATCACAAACTTCCCCCTTCTCTGCTCCAGTGGTCTACCCTCCTCTGCTTTTCCAAAGTGAGGAAACTTACTTTGAAGCATATCTACATTAATCACAGGAACACAGAATCACAGAATATTCTGAGTTGGAAGGGACCCATGAGGATCATTGAATCCAACTGTTAAGTGAATGGCCCATATGGGGATTGAACCCACGACCTTGTCTCCCTACCAAAGACAAAGAAAATGCCTTAAGTGTCAGAGGCAATATTTGCAATGCTCTCCAATCCAAATACTGTTTTCTGACAATGTTCCTCTGTCACTGTTTCTTAAATAGGTTCAAGAGGGGTGTGCAGAAGAACCCTTGGAAAGCTGCTTTTAATTGCTTAGGTTGTGTACTGAATTAAAAACCATCTAATTCAACAATTCTCTGGCTGAGATTTGTTTGCTCCCACTGCCAGATGCAACTTAGTGGCACCTGCTCACCTTCTGATTTGGAACTGAGCTGGCAACACCTGTTCTGATTTAATTTGATGAAGGTAAATCACTGCACGTCCCCTAGCAGCCAGGATCCATTATCGGTAACTACATTATCTGCAGCACACTAAACATTTGCTCTGAACACACTTACAGGAAGATAAGCAAAATAATAGGAAGCATCTCAGGAAGCAGTTGCCAATCTACATTTCTCCCTCTCCAGGAGCACCTAGCTGTGCGGGTGGGAGGGAAGAAAAATGAGTTTACCATCAGGATTTAAAACCTGTAGATGAATGCAGATGATAAAACTGCATTAATGGATGAGGACTTATAGATCTACTCAAGAGGACATCCACAGGAAGTGGAGGACTTATTTTGGACTGCAAGAAAAAAAATACTCTTAATGATTGCACTTGTAAGAGAGAGCTGGTGTGGTTTACAAAGGTGGGATTTCTAGTCAGAGCTGCATAAATGGAAACAGGAAGTGGGTTCTGGGCTTTTTGGGGCACTGAGCTGTGTAGCTTGCTGCTTTTGCATCACTGGGTTGCAGGAGCATTGTGATCTCCTGGCTGTTGCTGGAATTTTTGTTGGGATTTGAGGAATTCATAAAACAACGTGAGGGAAATAAAACCCCTTCTTGGTAGTGTAGGAAAATAGATCCAAAAGGTCCTTTTAAAGGAAGTGCAGATTGCATGTGAAGAGCACAGGCACAACTTTAGAAGAGATTTCCTTTTTGAGTCTCCCAAAGTCTGCAACAACACACAGCCAATGCATTAATGAGTAGGGATGGCCTCCTCCTAACTAAGCCTATTTCCCAACCACTAACTACTCAGTGCACTGCTGCATCACAGCTGTCCTCACCAGCAAACTTTGCCTCATAGTCTGTTTTGAAACCCCATCCCAAGATCAGACAACAGACCTAAAAATACAAAGCAGAGATGTCCATCAGAGATATGTCTCTCTGGGGAGCTCAGTACAGCATCCACAGACATGCTGCACTGCTGGCCCTTATCATGATCCCTAGACATTAATTTCACTCCTGTTTCCACACCAGCTTCAAAGCTACTCATCTGCATCAGGACATGCAGGAGACAGTGACATTTTGCTTGCTCTTCACTGTGTCCCATTTGACTCAGCCACCATGCTCTTCTTTTTATCTTTTTTTTTTTTTTTTTTTTTCTTTTTTTTTTATTTTGGCTCAATGTTGCAAAGCTCAACAGTGAAATTGCAACTAAACATAGCTCACCTAAGGGGAGAACTAGCTCTGAGTATTCAGAGAGAGGAAAAGCTTGCATCAGCTTTTGCTCAGGCGCAGCAGCTGACATATGGCACAATGCAACAACCACCAAAAGCCAGAGCTATTTGGCAGTGACCTACACACCTGCTGGAGTACGAAGTGGGGCCTTAGGGCACAGTTCAAACTGAGCTAGTCTGAATGAGAAAAAGCAAATTCACCATTCTACCATTCTTCCTTATGGTGCATCCATCTGTGGCACAGCTAATATTGGGAGTGGGGTCATACCTGTTATAACACCCTATGTTATATAACAGAACTGCAGAATTATACTGTGGGATTTTCTAATGCTGGATTCAGTTCACTTTGTGCTCAAGTGAAAAAATTTGGTTTTTTTCTTTTTTTTTTTTTTTTTTTGTTTTTGTTTTTGGGTTTTTTTGTTTGTTTGGTTTTTGATTGTTGTTGGTTCTGTTTGTTTGGTTTTCTTTTGTTTTTATTTTTTTTTTAATATATTTTATTAATATTTCCTCCTAACTAGTAGTCCAAAGATTCATTCTGGGGTCCCACAAAAGTCAAACCCAAACACTTTGTCCTATGTTTCTAGCAAGAAATGTCACTTAAACAAAACCTTCCCCTAAGAAACACCAGACCGAAACAGTGGGTTTGGGAAGTGGGAGTAGAAAGACAAATTTTAGTTGCAAAGGAATGAGGATTAGGATTTAGCAGTGGCTTGAAGGTGCAGCGTTAAAGAGTGAAAAAATCAAGGTAATGCATCTGAGCAGCATGGAAGAGGATTATGAATAAGGAACATATTTTTGCCACAAAGAATTTAAGTGACTGCCAACAGTATCTGGAAAGGCAGACACTAGGGAGGCAGGCAGAGGTGGGAAAGTAATTTGAAATGCATTGCCATAGAGATCTGAGATGCACTGATGAAGTGATAACACAAAGTGGATGCGAGCGAAGGGCTGCTGCAATACCAATGGAGAGCAAGAGCAAAGGACTGCCACTGAAGAGGAGGAGTGGAGAAAAGGATAGGCTGAAAAAAAGGGAAAAGGCTGAAGGAGGACAGAGATTTGAGAAGGAAAAGGTGTCTATCAGTACTGAAACTGGTTAAGAAGTTCAAGGATGAAATAACCTAAACAGGTTGACCTCAGAGCACATATATATAAAGGGAGCTGCTTTACCCTGCCTTGTATTACCAGGAGATATAATTCAGTCACAAGCTCTTCATCACAAAAAGGCTGATACTGTAACATATATTTTCCAATTATCACGTGTGATTGAATGACAAGTAACACTTCCCTTCCATGCTGAAATCAGTAGTCAGAATGTTACTCCATTCTTCTCTGAAATTGTAGTTCTCTTTCTCATGCAATTCATTTGAGTGGCTTGTGGTTTCTCCAGGGTGTTTTGGGGTTTTTTTCTTCCTTTCTTCTTTATTTGGAAAAAAAGGCCACCGACTTTGGCATCGTGACTTGAGCTGGTTCCTCTTCTCTCCGAAAGTCTTGCACTATTTCCCTGAGACACCAGTTCATACTGGGAAACACATACTGACTCAAAGTAGGATAAGACAGCAGCTGAGGAAGCACAGGAAGCCATCAGGAACTTCACAGGGTAAGTCCTAGAAGCAGAGTGAGTTAAGCAGAGTAGCTACTTTTGATAGCATCTAGTCACTTGAAAGATGCAGAAATTGCCAGCATTGAGAACAATTGGTTCCTAAAGGTGAACAATTCATAGCAGACAGGAAGAATTCAGGAATAAGAGAATAATTTCCTTGGGGAGATGTTTTCAGTGAAATTAGTCCAGCTTCATAAAACCCAGGAAGCTGTTTTTTTCTGCAACAAATATCTGTCACACCAAATTGGTCAGAGCTAAGACCAAGTAAGAAGTTTCACTGCTAGGAGAAATAACCTATGTTGAGAAGTCAGCTTACTTTTAGGCCTCAAAGAACAGCAAAAAGAAATATAACTTAGTGGTGAACTTGGCCAATACATTATGTTTTGGGCCTAATTCAGGAAGACCCAAGTCAGGTTTCAGGCCATTTTTGGTTGTAAGCCCTGCAATTTGGAAGTCAACAGGAAGAAAAGAGAACAAAGATTCTGCCATCTGATGGAAAGAGAGAAGAAAACCCAGAGGACTAACAAGTAAGGGTCACTGGTCACCATGTAAAACCCAACTCTGAAATGTGAAAGCTCACAGTCACTTCAGAGCACTGTGCAGAAAATCCCTGGAATAATCCATGGAAGAAGGGTGTGCTCATCATCATTTCTCTGCCTTACACATGCATGAATATGCACACGAATACAGGTTTGTACATATACACACTCCTGGGATCAAAACAAGTACAAATGGTAGCAAACCCTTAATTCTTCAATGCAGAAGAGTTGTCCATGTGCAATGTTGAGCTACAGCGCCTGTCAGTGAAGTGCTGTTCAGACAGTGAGACCTTATAAATAACATTGTCTGCTGCAGAAGGCCTTAGGGAAGAACCCATCACTCAGGAGTGCAGAGCCACTGCTTTTATCAATAACGCCAAACACTCAGAGAGGACAGAGTGTTTCCCTGTCCTTCTCAGAGATGTATGAAGGTGAGCAACCGTCCTGTCACTTCACAGAGGTGGAATTACTCACAAATGTTGCCGCATAGGAAATTGCTGGTATATCTGGATAAGAGGCAAGTCTAATTCACTAGGTCATAAGTTCTATGCATCCATCAGCCTTTACCTTGTGAGTTTGTAAAAACAAGCATAGTGCAGAGTCTGCAACACCACCCCAGTGTTCTCAGTGATTACAAAAAGGGGATACATATTTTCATTTCGTTACAGTCTGTTTTCTTCAGTGATGTTGGGACATTGGGTAAAAGACTGTTTTGCTGACTACCTTCTCCAAAACAAACACTTGAAAGACCCTGGAAAAGCTGCAATGGAAGTATCTCATGGAAGGCTATGATATAGCATATTATAAATACGTAATTTCATAGTAATCGCATATATTACATAATAAAAATCCCTTCCACATCAGGTAAAGAAAGTTATTCCTGTTATCAAGTGCTGAGGTCTGATTTGATTTTTTACAACACAGTACTCTCCAGAGTGAGTGAAATCGGTCTGGCTTTCTACAGAATACAATTATAGGCTTCAAGCAAAAGAGTCTGACAAAGGATTCAACAGTATGTCTTTCTAAATTATACTCTGAGGTTTGCATTCTTATCCCTATTTGATGGAGTGAGGGGGAAGAGGCAATTGCATAGAATGGGCCTCAAAGAAAACATTTTCTCAGTTAAAAAAAAAAAAAAACAACACAAGAAAGGGTTGCATATGATTCAGAGACCAGGTACACCTAGAGTTGAAAAGTGGCAGGCTGAAAATTGGAGAGATTTAGGGAACTGCAAAAGAATGATCCAGCTATTTTTTGTGGGCTCCAGCCAGCATGGTAAAATGCACTCTAGAGATGAGAGTGCATGTGTTTGCTTCCTAATGACTGTATTTGATTCTGCAGCTGATAGAATAGAAACAGATGCAGCCACCAAGAAGCTGGGCCACTGCACAGGCTGACAGAACTTACAGTATTACTATATCTAAATAGAGAAGTCTTCTCATTCAGCATAATCATCATTTTCTTGATTGTGCTGTCACTATCCAGGTTTTTCTTACCGTTTTCACTTCTTTTAATTGTACTCACTCTTCTCTGCCCCAGCCTGACCTGGCTATGTTTGGAGAATGAACACCTCTAAATCTTCTTTTGCATTTATACCATGAAGCCTAACAGGCATTTTCATTAAAAATCTAAGATGCCATTAAACTATTGTTTCTCATGTTGCCAATTGCAATGTGGAACACAAAATGTATTATTGCATTACTTAGTTTTTCATTTAATTTCCCTGCGGCAAGCGGGAGGGGATAGGGAAGCAAGGAAAACAACCAAATCAATAAACAAAAGTTTTTTTTTTTTTTAAACTGGGTGGTCTTCAGATATCTGCTTCATATGTCTAGTGATGTGTTCTCTCCAGCCTTCTAATACTGATTGTGTAGAAATTATAATCTCGTCATCCAAACGATCTATTTTATTCTCTAGCCATAAATTATTGTTCCATCAGATGCAACCCTCCGTTAGATATGTCTCAACCTTTACACTTCACATCCCCAGCCTTTATCAATGCTATTCTAAAGGGCAGGCATATTCAATTTAATAGTCTTTTTACTTTTCCCTTCATTTTTCTATCTTCTGTGACTTAAACAATCAATCTTCTCCCTCTTCTCCCACTTTTTTACCTGAGAACTATTTTTATTCTTGCTCCATCCTGGGTCTACTTTGTCTCTAACAACCTGTCAGCAAATAGCATTTTCTGTGTTGACACAGCTCTTTCTTTTCTAATGGCAGACCAAAGGCACTAGCTCTGACTTAGCTCTGCCCTGGAGTCAGGGGAAGGGGATTGCCTCCAAGGTAGTGACCATGAAAGAAGTAAACTGTTCAGAGGAACTGCGACTGCTGCTCTTTCACCAGTGCTTCAGAATGCCACCCTGGATCCCAACTACTTCATTCACAGAGCTATCCCTGTGTTTGCGTGTCCATCAGCTGGTTAGAACGATGCTGCAGAATGACAGGTTAAGATGTAGGTTAGGATGACTTCTCCAGCATGGCAGTAACACCTCCACCTTCTGATACTTGCTTTCACATACACAAATTTAATTTGTCTCACAAATGCCCCTGTGAACATGGAACTCTTGCTGCTGATCATGAGAAGCGGGATCCTGAGCTGTTCCCCAATTTAAAGCCCATCATGATGCAAGTGGCAGGGGAAAGCTGAGGTCCCTGCAACTCGCTGGAAATGAGACAATGCTCACCTCTAATCCCACCTCCCCTCTGCTCCTGGCCGTATGCACAAAATGACGCATAGAGAAACTCTGGGCTCTGAAATGCTGAATGGCTCTTCCTGCTCTGGTCACCTTCACTCTGTGTCATGGTGAGCCAGTGCAGCACTGACTGATGGAGAGCTTCTTCTTTCATAAGAATGTATCGAAGACACTGCTCAGATGAAAAGTTAAGAAATATGAATTCACCCTCTCCCTCTTTTGTTTGTACTTTCTTCCCCCAACAAAAAAGGGTCATTTTTGCAGCCTCTGCAGTCAGTAGGGATTTTATTGTGGAGCTCATCAGTCACAGTATGGCTTATAAATACAAAATGCCAGCACAGATCTGTCAAGTCTCTTCCTTGCTGCATGACACTTACCTCTCTGTTCCCCCTCGCTAGTCCCCTGCCTTTTCCACTCTCCTGTGTCTCCAGGCCAGCAATTCATTCATTGCCAGTGCTGTGCCAAAGCACTTGGAGAAGTGCAGCTTCCCTCAGCACCAGCTTTGCCTGGTATCACCCTGACTATCCTGCCGTCCCCTGTGGAAGGAGCATTAGGAGGGGGTCACACCACCCAGCACATACTGTTGGAGGCAGGGAGGGGAGAAATTGATCCCAGAGGACTCCCCAGGCTGCACCCCACCCTCTGGGTAATAAAAGATATGTCAGGCTTCCTGTGAGTTAAATCTATACAGAGTATGTCAATACTCACGAAGATGCCCCGTGACAAGGACTGGCTGCCTCCTAGTCCCAGGCTTCAGTCTATAGGGCAAAAGAAGGGGGCTGTGCTACCCCATATGGGCAAGGCTGCCCTATGCATTCCATGCCAGGGAGTCAGTCATCAGACACCAGAGCAAAGCCTGTTGAGGACCAAGTCTTCCAGAACACAATTAGTATGTGTTTTGGAGTGCTCCAGAGGAGGATGTTTCAGCAGAAACTCTTGTGCAGCTCCACAGTACATTATGGGACTTTAATTTTATTTGGACAATCGTTGTTTCCTTGAGTGGGTGCGATCTGGGTGAGAGTGTGGAAATTCCTTTCCTCCAGCAGCCTCTGCTCTGCTGGGTCATGTCACAGAGCATGGAGTGGGATGCAGTGCTATGAAGAGGGAGAATGACCCCTTGCTTGGCTGTTGTGTGGCTGCACAGCCTACCTCTGTCTGGCTTCCCACACCAGGGAACAAGCAGCAGTGAGAAGCCTCTCCGCATATTTGCACAAGCACTGTTAAAGTGCCTGAAGCTCTCACAGTTCACCCTTTTCTACCACTTTTTCTCTTCTCTAATCCAGATAAACCTACACCTGATTTATGCAAAACTAGGAAAGCACAGAAGTCAAAATGCAATAGCACAGGTAGGTTTTTCTCGGAGGATCCTCTTTGGTTCTTTGGAAACCTATCGTTTATGTAAAAACCCCACTTTCTCTCACTGTCCACTTTCCTAGATCAAATGTCACAAAGTTTCAATTTATTTCCAAACTCATTTTTTTCTGTGTAAGCCCATCTTGCTGAGGTCCTGTTGTACAGAAAGCACTTCTTTTAAACGCCTGATCACAGCCACTCCAAGCCAGTGTGGGATCCTCTGTCACATCACTGTACTGGAAATCTGGAAAGGGCCAACAGTTACTGTGTGTGATTCCCTCTGACCCACTCCTGCGCTGTGCCAGTTTACACAGAAAAGGTATGTGCCAAGGAGAGGGGATGTCAGGTAACATAGAAGTGGTTACACGGCAGGGTAAACAGGCAAATGTGCTCCTGCTGATGAGGATATATACAACATGGAGAGGTCATTGACTTCTAAAGGGGACAAGTAAAGCTGGCTGAACAATCAGAGTGTATCTTGGGAAACTTCCCAGAAGTTTCACTCATATTCCAAAAATACATTTCTACCATGTTCTCCTTAAGGCAAAATATTACTGACAATAGATTTCACATGGAAAAAATAAAATTATGCTTTTCTGTCCCACTCCCATTCAGTTCAGACTCCTCCACTTCCCAGGGGATGCAAACAGCTCCTCTTCCTCCCTGAATACCTGAACCGAAAAGCTCTCTTGTCTCACCATAGGCTCTAGGTAATGATCCCACCCTCACTAACTTCAAAAGCTTTTGCTTATGACTTCTAAAATGAGAAGCTGGTTTTCATGTTTAAGGCTAAGAAACCTATATTTTTCTATAAAAGTAAAGACATGTAGCCACCATTTGGTAATTACATGACTCTGCAAATAAATTCATGAAACTAAATCTGTCTGGATTCCCAAGCCATCCATAAAATGATGGCCTAAAACTGACTGCAAAAGTTTCCAAGATCAGAGAAAGCACATTTCTCTTATTCTTATTTGGACCTCCATGTATACATCAGTAAAAGATTAGCTTATACATCATACATCATGTTTGATTTCTTTTACAAAAAGAAAAAAAACTCAAATCATTTAAATATTTTCTCATCTGTTAAAGGGGATTTCTTTTTATAGTGCAAATAATTAAGTATTGAAGATGTAGTGATCTATTTGATATATAGAGAAAAAAAGATTTGAAGAATTTTAAATAAGAAAAATAAACACTATAAGAACAGACTACTGCACACTTTTAAAATTTTTGAAATTTAAGGCTGATATTTTAGTCGTATCCCTACAAAGTCTTCCAATTAATAGATATGCATATTTATGTAATTTAAATTAGCTATTTTCAGTCTCTCATATTATTCTATGAATATAAGAGAAACTTATGAAAGAGGGGGGATTAAAAATTATGAAAATAAGACTAAGAATCACAGAATCACAGAACTGTTAGGGTTATCTCTGGAGATCATTTAGTTCAGCCCCTCACCAAGGCAGGGTAATGTAGAGCAGGTAACACAGGAACTCGCCCAGGTGGGTTTTGAATATCTCCAGAGAGGGAGACTCCATGATCTCCCTGGGCAGCCTGTTCCAGTGCTCTGCCATCCTCAATGTAAAGAAGTTCTTCGTGTTGAGGTGAAAATTCTTGTCTCCTGTCACTGGGCACCACCTAAAAGAATCTGGCACCATTCTCTTAGTACCCACCTTTGAGATATTTATATGCATTAATGAGATCCCCTCTCAGTCTTCTCTTCTCCAGACTAAACAGGGCCAGCTCCTGCAGTCTCTCCTCTAAGAGAGATGTTCCAGACCCCTCATCATCTTTGTGGCTTCCACTGGACCCTCTCCAGTAGTACCTTGTCTTTCTTGTATTCAGATGTGAAGTTTCTTCCTTAGTTCATATAAAGGGCTAAGGCAAGTAAAATTTTGTCAGATTATAGTGCACTGTATTTCTTCCTAGTTCAGTAACAGTAAAAAAGTGATTTGATGAAAAAAGACAATATTCTCTACAACTTCTTTGTAACTTTCTGTGTAGCCTAATCACATTTTTTTTGTATGCAATATAAAGGGGACTTGGACTTAACAGAAATGTAGTGAGGGACAGAAAAGCAGAATTTAGTATCTGCAGGTACCTGTTATAGCCATCAATTCAACCAATCCCTTAAACAAGCCTATTTTCAGCACTGGCTGAAGCCCTATGGTGCTTAAGCATGTGTTTAACATTTTACTGCATTAAAACTAAGACTAAATAGTAACAACTTTGTTTTAGTTTGGTTTATTGCTGTTAATATTGATAAATATACTTGTTGTTGCCTCTGGTAACAGTGTGTGTTGCACTGTGGTCTTAAAAATTACTCCAAACTAAGAAATCTCACTGAAGTGCATTAGTATGTGCTTCTTAAATGGAGCTACATAAATATCCTGATTCTTGTTAACTTCTTCAACAACACTGCTCACTTGCAGTTTTAGCTGCAATTTTGCCAACTTCTTCCCACATCTTCTCCTCACAACCTGCTTGAGATGCTGTGGGGATACCAGAAGCAGACTAGGATGTTACAAGATGTAGTCACGAGGCTGAAGCACAATGGTGGCCACCAAAGGAAAGATGGGAACATGACATCAAAGTCATACGGTGGAGAGAGCAGCTGGGGGGATAGAAATGGTCTGAGAAACAGTTGTATAAAGTACTCACAGAACCAGTAATACAAGCCTAGCTTCCCAAGCCACAAAGCTCAGGAGGGTTTGGCAGGCAAAATGCATAAAACCAGTCCTGACGGCGGGTCATCATGTGTAACATGATGAAAGCTCTTCAGAGATGATTTATTTCCTATGATTTCTCTCTCATCCACATATCCATATACCAGAATTCTGTGAGATAAATACATTTTCAGATAGGGGTAGTTTCAGGTTTTTCTCTGTACCTGAATTTTGTAAGATGCCAGGTCCTTGACCTGTGTGTTCACTCTGCTCTCACCCTCCTTTTTCTCCCACTCCTTGTTTAAGCTTGGGCTGCATCTGCTTCTGAAGGAAGAAGGCATATTTCAAATCTCCAGGAAACAGGAGACTATCATTGCTCTGGTTGTTTCCAAAATTCAGATAATTGATTAATGAACTTTTCCTCTCTGTGCATTTGCAGCAGCAGGAGGAGATGGAGGTAATTCTGTCACTTGTAACTGAAGGTTCAGTACAGTGTGGTTACAACAACCCAAAGGCTAGGATAAGGAATGCACATTACATGACATTTTTAAGAGTTTGCCAAACCTCAGAAATGAAGGGTATCAGCAACAAGTCCCTGCAAGCTATGCTGTTTGTAGCCTTCTGTTTTCCACACAATGCAGAAGCCACAGTAATAGACTCCCTGGATAATTCCTGCCATTGCAGCTGAGCCTACCTGTGAGCTCAGGTTCATAGATATCAGAATATTGCCATATTTCTAATCAAGTCCTCTGCAACACATGCTCAATCTTTCTGTCACCTATCTCACAGCAAAGGTTGGAAGCAGACAGAATGCTTTCAAACGCACTGTTTGCGAGGTCAAGGTCACAGTGAGTTCATTTACATAAAAGCAAACAAAGTTTTCTTTGAGGAAGGGACTTCAAGGGATAATTCAGCTATAATAGGATCCCCATTTGTTTGGTACTGATCCCAAGTCGCTGTTGTACGTACATGTGAGTACCTCTCATCAAACCTTCCTCCCTCCCCTCTTCTTTACAAAGAAAACAATGTGACGCTCTCTTACTGAGCCATATTCCCCAAAGAGCCTGCAATTTACAGATCTCCTATCTTCGAGGGATTACAAAAAAACACCTCACTTTCCTCTGACAGCCACAAAAATCCAGTGACATGACAGAAATTGTTGTTTAACTCTCTGCCCTAGTGAGAAAGGGTACTTGAGCCCAATGCAGTAGCCAGAGGCACAGCTCTCCAACATCCAGGAAAAAAGTCCACTGGTCTTTATTTCCAGAGGGTTCTGTGACTTCAGTTTGTGTGCTCTGAAATCTCTAGCACTAAGGGGATTAAATCAAGCCTTAGCTTGTGGGTGCACTCGATTCATTCAGTAATCAATCACCCTAAAACATTTCAAGCAAAAAGGAAGGTGTAATTTGTAACAAAGAGCAGAAAAAAGGGAAACAAAATCAATGTTAGAATGTAACCTAGTATAGGCAAGAGTTTCCAGCACGAGATTACGAATGGGATAAGTACAAACAATTAGAAAACAATTACACAAAAAGTTAAATGATCCTGGGATGATCTATGCCAAAAGAACTGCTGCACAGGAAGGTAAAAACCAAACATGAGCAACCAGAAATGAACCAGGAGAGAACAGAAATGTTTGTGTTTTGCTTTAAAACTATCTTCACAAAATTTTAAACCACCTATAAATAACCATATAAAATATATATAACCATATAAATATATATAACCATATAAAATGTCTATAAACCCACTAAAGTGTACATAAAACCACTACATATTTGTTCAATGCATTTCAACTGTTTTAAAATACTTCCTTGCAGCTTTAGAAATATGATAGTCTACAAAGGAAGAGGTTGCCACGCCTGTGGCTTGGGACAAAGAAACAATTTTTTCAGTGGGAAATTACTCTCCTATCAGGTGAGTTAATCTTTGCAACTTTTCCTAGGAAGAATGGCTGAAAATCTGCAATTTCCTTTTTTTTTTTTTTTTTGTATGTGTTATTTCTCTCATTTCAATTAATTATCTAGAAGCACAATCAACTTAGCAGGGTGCCTTCAAAAATTCCTACACTGCAGTGCTATACCACTGAGCAGAGAGTTTAACTAGATGATTTTATTAGGGAGCCAATTAACACTTATATTCCAAAAAAGCAGATAATCCATCTTTTTATTTCACCATTCTGAGCAAACTCTACATTACAAGTCTGCAGTCAACACCCTATTACACATCATGGACCCATGACCAGAAAAGACTTTTT
This sequence comes from Myiozetetes cayanensis, assembly GCF_022539395.1. NCBI lineage: Eukaryota > Metazoa > Chordata > Aves > Passeriformes > Tyrannidae > Myiozetetes > Myiozetetes cayanensis. The sequence goes on from NW_026087742.1 coordinate 18,422,416, forward strand.
TGAAGACACATAATCCTCATTTTGAAGAAGTATTGTTTGCCTGTTCATGGGAAAGAAGCCATGCTCTGTTCTACTCCTTACCAATAAGCAGGGAACAAATGAGAAAATCTGAATTAGAGTGCAGCTTCAAATAAGTGACTGTGAGTAATGACACTTCAAGTGAGTGTCTTGAAGTGAGACTGGGTATGGGTTTGTTGCCTATTAGAGAGAATACAGTCTGAGCTACTCTGGACAAAAAACAGGACAGAAGAGAGAAAGAAAGAGAAGGTGTTTCAAAGGAAAATGCTGCCTTTTGTTTTTAAAAAAACAAACAACCAACCAACCAACAAACAAACAAACAAAACCACCAAGAAACCAACCCAAAACCACAAATACAAAAAAATCCCAAAACAAAACAAAAAAACTTTAGTACAAAATCAGAAAATTTTGTAGGGTACAATTTTTAGTAATACCACACCATTTACCACCATGAGTTGGCACTGGACTTCTTTTCTATTTCATTAAATCCACATTTTCTGTCCACTACCAGCTGGAATGGATCTTTTTTTTTTTCATACAGGTTTTATGTCTGGCATCTGTATAATTCTGCTCTGACCTAATGTGTCTGCACGGGGATTGCACTAAGATGGTATTAGATGGCAGAAAATTAAGTTTCCAAGAAGCAGAAATAGAAAAAAAATTCAATTTGGTGGAAACTGAAATGGAGAAATAGAAGTAAGAAGTGGTATGAAGCTATAAATTTATCAAGAAGGCACAACCAATATTAGCTTGACCTGGAGTAGTGAATGACCTTGTAGTTTTGCCTCCTACCAATTTGCAGAGATGCTGTCTTTGTCTTCCCCCACTTCTGTCTTCTCCTAATCTGTAGCCTTGTAAAATCACATATGTTCAAAGCTGGAGGGTGCCCACATGTGATATCTCAATCCCATCTTTCCAGAAATGCTGTTTCCTCTCTACAATGTCCTTCAACTTCTTCCCTGTAACAACTTCTGTGCTGTGCAGGTATTTGCAAACTGGCAAATTACTGCTTTTGGGCTACAAAACCCAAAGGTCTGAAAGGGATTAACCAGAGCAGGAAGGAAGTAAGAAATAGAAGAAGTGTATTTAAACTGAGAGGTGCATAGAAAAATTGAGAAAAATGAGTTTTTACAAGATATTGTATGGGAAAGCAAGTATGTCAATAAATTAAAAGGAAGGAGAGACTCAATAATAGCTATTAAAGGACAGATTTTCAGCTTCTGCTTTGGGAGACATACTGCAGAAAACAATATTGCACAGACACAAAAATAGCTGAGCAGTCTGAAAAATACTTTCCAAACTCCGGCAAGGTGACGAATTGCTGATAAATGGTCTCCAGTTCTAAAATGGTGCACTCCAAATTTGGAGTCCCCAAAACAGTAAAGAAAGGGAAGGGGAATATCAAAGTCTAAGCCCAGATTTCTTTCTTCACCTTTAGAACAAAAATCTTATAAAGCCAGGCTTTGACTTCAAAGAATAGCCCCTTTATCAGCAACCACAAGACATATGCAACTACCCCAACTGGTTAGTTGGCACTCTGTGAAACCAGTTACCCAGGATTGATTGTAAATAGAAAGAGATTGGCACTACCAGAAGACACATTGTCCCACTTCAATAAAAATGCACCTGCAGGAAGAAACTCATCCCATGCTGCCTAATGCTGGAGGCCCAGGTGGTTAGCTTAGATAAGACACATTTGGACATTTAATTTCTTCACCCTCCAAATACTGTCCCATCTTTTCTTGCATTTCGCCTTGCTTTTCTGTAAGTCTAAGTTTTGTCTTTATAATGAAAGGAAAAGCAGTGAAACTAAGTACACTTTGGTTTTGCTGGGAAAGATTCACACAGCTGGAAGCAGACACAAGGCAGCCAGCAGTCTCAATGCCTGGCCAGCAAGATGGGGAGCAATGGTTTTAGACCCAGCTCTTGGGACAGAGCTGGTGCAGAGCAGAAAAAGATGAGAAACCCCACAAACCCTTATTATCTTACTGAGAGGGGCTGATATGAAGCAGCAGAGGACTGGGAAAACTAGGGCACAGGAGGTTAAGGCACTGACATTATCTGGCTCCTGCTGCAAGGGGAAAGTGGAAGACAGGTAAATTTCACTTGCCTTAGTTGCTGGAGAATTCAGCATCACGTGAAACCAGCCTTTGGCAGTCCCCTCTCCTCTTTCCCCTCTCCTACCTCATGATTTACTTTCTGACAGTATCATGAGAATTACCTAGCTTAGGTTAGCTGTATCTGAATTTTGCATGTTATTTACTGATGACCTTCACTTCAGAAGGTATCTGCCTTTTGTAGCCTTGCTGTGTAAAGACTGACAGCAACCTTCATCAGAGGATAATTTCCAAATGAGGAAAGTATCCACGTGGGACTGTCAGAAGCGCTGAATTGATTTGTGCCTGCACTACAGGTCAGATTTCAACCCATTTTTCTTGAAGACAAACTAGACTGATTTATCCTCAGGGGCCTTGCCCTCCACTCCTTACAAGCCTCAAAACCCAGAAAGAAATGATGTATGTTCATTTAGTACACCCATATCATGTGAGGGCAATTGATTCAATTACATTATAGCTACTGGAAACAAAACAGCCATATGGTGAGCTTTCCACCCGGAGGTAAAAGATGCTGCACAGTCACAGATCTGAACTGGGAGTTAGCTCCCTGCATGGATGTTGCCCTCTAAATAGGTTTCCCTAGGGAAAGCTTTCCCTGAGCCATGGAGGAAATCCAGGTTCAGGCTGGTTAAGATAAGTAGCTAAACCTCAATATACTTCTCTGAATCTGTATCTGAAAACTATGCTGAACTCCTGAGCCTGCAGAATTACATTGAAAATTTTGTAAGAGGGGCATTTAGGTGTGCAAGTGTGTATGTGTGTGCAGGCACATATGTACATGCTTTTTATTACCTCTTAATGCTGGAAGAAGAAGAAATAGATTGAGATGAGAAGCAGTAGCTGTACTCTGTTTTGCTACAGATGCCATGCACAGTGTTGGCTCTAAAGACATTAAAATTTCAATCATGAGCCAAATCTGGCTTTAAATTGATCATATTCTGCTGGCTTCAATGGAGCAATTGCTGCTCTAAGCCCACCCATTTTCACACCCTCTCTGCTTTCCAGCAGGCTGTCTAGGCTGCCAGCCGGGGCTGGGAAATGCAAAGGTTCACAGATACCTACAAAATCTGCATATGAACTAGTGTGGGGAAATTCAGTGTGGCTTTTGAAATTCAAAAAAAAAAAAAAAAAAAAAAAAAAAAAGAAAAAAGCTCTCCTGTATTTTTTAGAAAGGGAAAATTCAGTTGAAAAAGTTTTGTTCTGAAGGTTTCAGCAGAACCACCTTGCCAGGCTCAGATTTTCTACATCTGAACAAAATCCCCTGTGGTTTAGAAAAGCCCCACTATTAAAAGTAGCCCTGGGAATAGGTATGAGTTGTTCCTAATGAATTAAAAATCTGACAGCAGCTTTGGGATTTTTGTGGTTTACGTATGAATTGGTTCTGACCATGAAAAGCCTGCTAGTTTTACCTCAACTAAGCAGAGCAGTTAACCTCAGAGCAGGCAATATTTACTTGTACTTCCCAATACTTAAGACAGGAAATGCCTTAAATGTTGCAAATACTGAGGTTATAAAACTGTAAATGTTTGCCTGTCAGAGGCACCTGACAAGTTTTTACAACCCTCAGCTGCACGCAGGCAGAGTCACTCCAGCACTGGGGTTTTCCCCATTCTCTCCTCTTCCCCCATTTTACAGAAGGATTAATGAAAAACAGATGTTTTTTGTGCATTTTGTGCATAACCAAGGTTGCTGTCCTACTGGCACTTGTAGAATCACACCTTGGATTTCACTGAATCCTTTAATAATATCTTTTTTTATCGATGGAAAGGGAAACCTCTCAGTTTCTGTTTTGTTTGCTGGATAAAGAAAGGCGCAAGGCCTCAAGAATGTTCCTCAAATGTTTCAAAGAGAGAAATTCAGCAAGTAACTTTTGGGTAGATTGATTTATAGTATTTCCTTTTACAGAATGATATAAATCCATGGAGTATGGAATATGTCAGGACACAAGTGAGTGCCAGAGTTGTCTTTTAGTACCATTTTTCTCCATGATACTGTAAAAAATTGGCAGAGGATCTTCCTGCCTAGTGTTTTCATTGTGAGTTTACTGGTTTGGGTATTTCCATGCCCATTCTTGCACAGGCATCTCAGAAGTGAAATTAAAATCTGAAGTCTGGTTTCTCTGCTTGGCTGCCCCAGCCTGATAGCAGCCACGGCACCCAGCCCCATCAGCAGTGTCACTGGTGCACTAAGGGAGACCAGAGCACCCCTGCCCAAATTCTCCAGCCTCCCACCCACTGCCAAGGCACCTCACCCATCCCATATCAGCCAATGGACCCAAGTGGGAGAAGCAGGAGCTTGACAGGGGTCAGAACTGGCAACAAAAAGCCCCTGCCTGGGAAACATAAAATAAAATGCAACTCATCACCACATGTACACACTGGATGGACGGAGATCTTCTCCCACCTTCTGAAGGATGTACTGGCATTGAGATGGTGTTTGGCTGGTTTTATATGCTAAATATTGTCCATATGCCCTAAATATGATCATGTGCTTTCTTTACTCAGAGAGGGGCAAGTTTTCAAGGACAGGTTGAATGGGTCCCTGAGCAACCTGTTCTAGTGGGTGCCATCCTATGGCAGGGGAGTTGGAACTAGATGATCCTTAAGGTCCCTTCCAGCTTAAACCATTCTGTGATTCTATGATATGCTCATATAGACCATATTCTCATGTAGTTTACACAGGTGTAATCTCCCTGGTGACAGTAAGGCTGTCTAACTGCATGTGACGGGAGAACCCCAAACTGTGTGTTCAAGGAATGAAAAGACATCTCTGGATTTCCTTATTTGCCCTACTATACAAAGAAGAGGATAATCATATGCTAGGAGTTTGTTTGTATGATTCTCTTCTGAAGCACTTCTGTAACACATCCTTTTGCCATGGGTGAAATTCACGTCAGGGAATTAAATCAGCACAATCATCTCCAACTCAACCAGAATCAACAACCTAGGATGTACTTCCTGCCAAGAGATTGCTGTAGAAGTGAAAAAGGCAGTTTCTAGTCTTTATTTTTAACTGTGAGATATTAGTTGTGAAGTCACAGTCACACACCACCTTTGTGGATAGTGTTACACTGAGGAGAGGGGTGGGGGTGTCAAGGCAGCCTTCATCACCCTTTCTCCCTGGTGGGATTTCATGTGATCATTCCAGCAGCAAGTAGCTGCTGGAGCCCCTCCTGATGCCCCACTACCACAGCTGGGATGTTGCTGGCTTGGCATCCTTTATCTTGCTGTCCAGGCACTGCTGAGCTCAGGTGCTGTGCTTGCTTCTTGCTGCACAGTGTAGGTCTGGGAACACCCAAGAGAAGGGAGCCATGGCACTGGCACAGTTTCTGCTCTGGATGGCCTGGTGCTGTCCCAGGGATGGAGCTGCTACGGAAAGGAGCCTATATCAGCCCTCAGAGGGAACTCAGCAGCCCAAATAATAACATCATTTAAGTGTGTTAATGACACTGCCCCGTCAGGTCTGTCCTGAGTATCTTTAGCTCACTACCCTTCAGAAATAACGCATAACACTCGAGCACCAGGAGCCTTACTAAATATCTGCAGCCCAGCTGAGCACATTCCAGATGAGTTTTTATTACAAACTACTACATGTCCTTGTCATTAAATAGGCTGCTAATTTATTATTTTGGACATTAACACAATGCAGGAAGTATCTTAAAAAACCATCTTAATTTATATTTTTTAACATCTTGGTACCTCTAATTTTTATTTTATAAGCTCCATTAATGCTTAATGTCTGCTGCTGCATGGCAGCCCAGATGAACTGACAGCTGCTGTTGCAAGTCTTTCATCTTTGATTCATCCAGTTGGTCAAGCAATGAATTTAGTACAATTTCCTTGAATCCAAAATATTTTTACTTTTTTTATCACTTCTGTGATAGGGGTAGATTTTTCATAAGGTTCCACCTGGAGCATAAACCCACATACTTTTTAAAAATACCTGTATCCATTAAAATGTCCTCCAAAATTTTAGAGGACTTCTACCTTTTCCTAGGATCTCAGTATCTCATGTGTGGATGCAAGGGTATAAAAATAAAAATTCGTAACATTACCAAATTATTTGTCAGTTGATAATCTATTTGGAGTTTAGAAAAAAAAATAAGAAGAAAAATAAACACAACCCTCCAAAGAGATAAAAATAACCTGATTAGAGGGAAAAAAGAGAATAGTCTGTTCTGACCCTTTATCAGTTACATTGTTTCACTGCTCAAAAACATGTTACTTTTGATTTATAGGCACATCACATTTTGCTATGTTTTGGGATTTTTAAAAAATGGACATCCTCTTTAAGGTCTCAAATACAATCACTATATATCAGGTTTGTAACCCTTTCATGACTTAACAAAAAATGTACAGAATATTGTAAATATCTGCATACACGTAGGACTTTTTTTAAGCTTAAAAAAACCACCATCTTTTAAAGTTGTTTTAAAACCCACTGTCATTGGGAACCAGACTGTAAATATTTTTTAATAATTTGAGATGAACTTGAATAATTTGTTTAAGTTTGTGTGTTTCATCTCACTTCCACAGCCTCTTGTTCTTTAACATAACAGGAGCTGCCAGCCTCGGGTATCCTCTGTCTTATGTGGCCTTCATCAGGATTCACTCCCAGGTCTCCAGAAAGAAAAAAAGGAAGCAGCTTCAGGAAATGCCATGTGTAGTACTACTGAAGTTGGAGAGGTGTAGCAGTCCCTAACAACTATCCTGTGTGCTCAGCTAGCCCACAGTCCCACTGGTGAACTTTCATTAAACACTATGCTCCTTAACTCTGCAAGACAGCAGGACAGTTTCCTTAGCGGCCAAGGAATTTTCTACCAAAACAAACCTGGGATCCATATATCGTAGTATCTTTCTTTTTACACCAGTTAATGTTAAATACTTCACAGGAAAGTGTAAACAATGATCTTGATTTAGCAAAATAACATCTGCTTTGCTTTAAATGCGTTTAAGACCTTTGGCTTCTGCCTTCATTAAAAGAATATCACAACTTGAGTAGCATTTAAAACATACATTTAGTATGTCAACTCTGGGTTACTTGAATGTATTTTTACCTTGCATGCAAAAAGTTTCAGGAGAACTGAACCCTCTGCCTAAAGCTGAGTAGGAATTTGAGTGTTTCCTTGGCAAGGGATATATAAAAGCATATAATTGAATGCAGTGGTCAATCAGGTTATGTTGATATGACTAAATAAAAGCCAGCCAAGAACCAATCTTGGGCCTCGGGGCCAGAGAGCTGCCCTTGCTGTGGCAGGTTTGTCTTGGAAACAAATATTTGGAATAGTTCGAAGGGGAGCCAGGGGATGAGTTGGCTTGCAAAGCAGCAGGACAGACAACAAAGGTCCAGGCTCTCCCTCCCTGCGCACTTTTATTTAGTGTTACAGACATATCCTAAGGAATCCTACACCCCACTTCTCAAATCAATTTTCTGTTCAGGTAGCTCCACAGATTTCACTTCTATTATCCCTGTCTACACCAGTGCATGCCCCTCAGGGGCCTTAATAATTTTCTTACTTATGTAATCCTAAATCCCAGGGAAAGGTTTTGTTTTTTTTTTTCCAAGTCAGGATGTTAATGCCATGAGGCAAACATGTTTGTATACCCTGGGAATGCAAGGTTTTGCATTACCGATGATGTGCCCATTTCTGTTAATCCACCTCTTCCATCAGTACGTGGGACTGGTCTGTTCCACTCTACTTATGTTCTGTAAATATCAGTTGAATACATTGATTAGTTGTCAGACGACAAAAACAGATTTTAATGAAAAATGTTTGGGAACACGACTGAATCAGAGTTGTAACTGGATCTTCATAAAAATACCATATTTAGGAACTTGTGATTCCCTCACCAATTTGATCAACTCAGTTTACCTCAAAGGGCAATTACCATCTGAGATATTACAGATTTGTGTACCATTTTAAATCTCAAAAATAAAGATTTTTCTTTCGGAACAGTAGAGGTGTTGGTGTAAAAGGACTGGCTATAAATTTATAGAATTTAAAATAAATATCAGTATTTTTGAAGCCAGGTTCCAGACCTCCAACTGTTGAGCTGTTTTAAAATTTCTATGTTTAATTTAAAATGTCTGACTGATGTAATTAATGGATGAAACAAAAGATGTAATATGCAGAAAGTAGTAATGGTGGAAGTTAATATCTAAATACCATGTTTATTTTCTCCCCACACATTTCTCTTTTATAAGTTAAAGCATCTTTAGTCAGTCATAGTTGGATTCTTTTTCATAAGATGATATGAGAACTTCATATAATGCAGCTATATAAATATCGTTTTACTTGATATTTTACAAACAGACCAGATCTCAAAGGCAAGAGAAAAAAATGGAAACATGATGGCAGACCACTGAAGCCACAATGTGAAACACGTTTCCATTGATGTTTGTAAATATAAATCAGAAAGTGGTCCCCTTCCCAAAATTAAGGAGCCTGCAGATCCTTTTTATGGTAGTAGGCAAACCAAAATTTTTAATCAATATTTTTACTGCTTTTATTGTCTGAGCTACAAATGAAGCATAATTTACAATTTATCATTTAAATATGCAAATGTCTAAGGGAAAAAAACTGGAACGTGTCAGGGAAAGAAGACTTAATTATATATTAGATTTCAGAGGTCCTTTCAGCCCATACCTCAACAGTTCCTAGCTACTCAGTCACTCACTTATTTTTAGATCTAAATTTCTCTCCATCGCATATGAAACTGTTCCTTAATTTATAAGGTACTCCATCAAAACTTCCAGTTCTTAACCATGAAGTAACAGAAAGCATCAAATATTTTAACTAAAGGACCTCCCAGGCAGTATTGAGATCCATCTTTCCTAGTATTCTGCCTCCTTCATTCTACCCCTGCCTTTTCTTTGCAACTTTACTGTTGACCATGGGCAAAGACACCTTCTCTCAAAGCCCCATTCAGCCCGGCCTTGAATGCTTCCAGGGATAGGACATCTACATTTTCTCTGGGCAACCTTTTGTAGTGTCTCACCACCCTCACAGTAAATAATTTCTTTCTAACATCTAATGCAAGTCTCCCCTTTTAGTTTAAAACCCCTTGTTCTGTCATTATACAGCCTTGTAAAAGTCCCTCTCCCTCTCTCTTGTAGCCTCTTTTAGGTACTGGAAGGATGTTTAAGGTCTCCCCACACAGAGCCTTCTCTTCTTCAAACTGAACAGCCCCACCTCTCCCAACCTGTCTTCATAGGACAGGTCCTCTATCCTTCTAGAGTATTTAAGGTTACAGAGGGAAAGAAAAAATCCCAACCCACAACCCTGGGAAAGATAAATATTCATAGATCCATGTGAGAGAGCACAGGAGCCCCTCACACCGTGAGGGTGCAGGAGTCACCTGGCAGCAGGAGGCCCCTTGACCCAGAGGTGTTCAGGATCATAGCGAGTCCTGCAAGAAAGTCAGCAGCTGCCTTGAATACCTCAGTGTACATGGGAAAAGCACAGCAACCAACTAGGCAGTGGCACTGTACAAGCAGTGTTTGGCCAGGAACAGGTCGAAACGCAGAGCTGCTGCTGAGGACAGCCCTTGTATTCAGCATCACAGCCATCCTAGGAAGGTGCCAAACTCACTGTTTCCCTCTGCATCAGGCACAGATCCCACTTGCTGCTGCTTTCCTGGGGCACTAGCTGGCTTTGGTAGGGCTGATGGGCTCTCACAAAGGTGCCTTGTCCCCTTCCTGCCACCACAGTCACTCATTAGTTAGAGGAGAAGATTGCAAATATGGGACCATGGTGCAGTCCTGCTGAAAAATTAGCTGGAGACTTTACTTTTCTGTGTTTTGCAGTTGCCACCAAGATATTCCCAGGTGGAAAACTGCTGTATAAAACATGCCTCTCTTATTCCTCTCTGATGCAACCCCCTGGAAAAATTTAAAGCCCTTGGACTAGTGCCAATTCTCTGACAATCTCACCTTTGCTTTACATGAACTGGGAACTACATACTAGATGGTGTGATCAAGACCTGATAATTACTGTCTTAAATCTAATACCATGGCCAGCATACACATATAATATTTAATGCCTTTAACAAAACTAGAAAGGCAAATACTTCTTCACAAAGTCAAGGCATGTGTGTCCTATTTGGCAATTACAATACCTTTCTTTAGCAGATCGGTTTTCATCCTTTAAAGCTCTTAAAAAAAACCAGGAATACCCATTATAATACTGTAAATAGTATTGCTCAGCTCTCTTTTCAGCAGAGGGAATAAAAGAGCCCATCTTGTAAAAATGGCTCCTTATTGTATTTCCTTTGTGACTTTCCACATATTACACTTATCTTTAAACAGGAAAAAAGGTATTCAGTCTTGTAAAATCAATTAAGCTTTTAAGCAATGGAGTAATCTTCTACTTCCTTTACGTGTCCTTTTAAAATATGCAAACTTTCCTAACTTGCTTCAGCTAGCAGAAAACAATCTGAACATTCATGCCAAATAACAGTAACTTAGTTGGCTGCTAAACAGCTTTGCGAAACTGCCTTTTGTGAAGAAATTCTCCCCCTTACACAACAAAATAACTTTCAGGCTAGTCAGTAGCACTCATAGATCCAATGCAGGGAATACTTTATTTATTTATTCCCTGGGAAAACTGAAAAGTCACTGCAAACTTCAGCTTTCTCAGATAATTTAAAAAAAAAATCATCAAGAGGAGAAAATATGGTATATATACTTGATAGAAACAAATAAACACTACCCCCCTACTTTTTATTTTCAGGTTATTTATCTAACTGTTTTCTTCCTGTAAAATCTTCTCTCTTAAAATAAAATTCAATTTTAAAGGTTGAGTATACTTCTAACATCGCTGTCAGTTCCTCTTAGTCAGCTTTGTTTAAGAGGAAACTCAGTGTTCTGGAGATGTGTTTTGTATCAGCTGATCTACTTTCTATCTGAGTTTACATCCTGCAGTAAACAATAGAAATGAGTGCAGTGATTTCCCATGTCTTTCCTCTCTTCCTAATTTTATTAAAAAGAGGGGTGGAATAAATTTGTAGCATCCTCCTCCCACACTTCTGAGGTAATAAGGTTGAAGGCATAGCTGAAGAAAAGGTGCTGACCCTGGCTTCTGATCCAGGGTGGGAGAATGGGAGTCCTGGGCTGCAGCTGATGGAAAGAGGGTGGCAGAGCAGGGTGCAGCCAGCTCCAGTCCTTCTGAATGACTGCTTTGAGAAAGAGGAAGATGTCATCTAACAGCGGCAGGCAATCCCACCTTAAGACAGAAAGGGGCCTCACCAAGCCACAGCTCAGTCATATACTGCTTCCTTAAGACTGTTTACCAAAGGTAACCCAGCATGGATTAAATACATTGTCCCTACTGCAAGTTGCCCGACCACACTGTCACATGCTCCTTCTTCTGTCCAAAGGACTGGATGCGGGTGGAGGTGTGCACAGCAAGTTGCTCCTTCACTCATCTCAGAAGCGCTCTAATTCCCTAGGTAACTCAAAAGGATTCCTGAACATATTAGTGTTCTTGCTGTGTTTTACTTATGCACCACTTAAATTCCATTTAAATCTGCTGCTTGTTACTTTAGGCACAGAATCAGGCAGATAAGTCCATCAAACAGATGCTACTGACATTTTCCGTGTTGAGGGCTGGATGATAAAAACAAGCTGATGTGCCTATACTGCTGTGAGTCAACATTTTGAAAACAGCTCCACAAATGCCACCATCTTTCAGCACCTAATAAACAGTTTAGGAAGATGTTGTTGAAGCTGCCAGAAGGGGTTTTAAAACTGGAGTGTCTCACAGGAGTCAAGCACACAACTTGCACTCAAAATGCTGTTCTTACCTTGCAGAAGGGTAAGAAAGGCAGACCACCACTGCCAGACAACACAGGGCTCAGCACAAGGAGACTGGGGACGCAGGGACAAAAAGAGATGGCACACAACTGACACAAAGCATGACTGGGAGAGAAGCTTTGGAAGAACTGCCAGTTTTGGGTGTTACAAAGCACGCTATTTAGCAGGCTTGCCTGACCAAGACAAGCAAGCCAGTGACTACAGTCTGAAGCCATGATTCCCTCTCTCCTCCCCTTAAAGAAGCAACCCTCTGGTCTGCTGACTGGCTTATGGAAATCTCTTTCCATCAGGAACCACCTCAGTAGGTAAAAAAACTCTCCAGGAGCTCTCTTGGACAGACAACATGATGCTGTCTAATCAAGGACAGAAACCTCCATCAGGCAACAGGGCACTGTCAGGTCCTGTTGCTCATTTGAGAAATATTTTCATCCCTAACTATCCATTTTCAGTGCATTGGAAGGGTCAGGATGATGTCCATGGGAAGCACAAAGGAAGAAGGCTGCTTAGACGTGAGACCTCACCTGGAGTGCCCCACAAAGGAAGGACATAGACCAGTTGGAGTGAATACAGAGGAGGGCCACCAAGATGACTAGAGGGATGGAGCACCTCTCCTATGAGGAAAGGCTGAGAGAACTGTGATTGTTCAGCCTGGACAAGAGAGGGCTTTGGGGTGACCTAATTGTGGTCTTTCAGTACCTAGAGGGTCCCACAAGAAAGATGGAGAGATATTTTTTGCAAGGGTATGTAGTGACAAGAAAAGGGAGAATGGATTCAAACTGAGAGTAGGTTTAGATTAGATATCAGAAAAAAATTCTTTACTATGAGGGTACTGGAGGGTACTTGTGAGGTACTGGAACAGGTGGCCCAGAGAACTTGTGGCTGTCCCATCCCTGAAAATGTTCGAGGCCAGGTTGGATGGGTCTCCAAGCAACCTGGTCTAGTAGAAGGTGTCCCTGCTCATGGCAGGGGAGTTGGAACTAGATGATCTTTAAGGTCACTTCCTATCCAAACCTCCTAAGATTCTATGATTGGTCCCTTAGTCACTTGTGCATTGAGAGCTGTTATCATGAAAAGAACTATATCATTGTAAGATGAGGTTATGATTAATTTTATGGATGTGTGGGATAGAAGAAATGAATTAGAGTCAAGTGCTTTGAGACAAAACACTACCATGTGTTTCCAAAGGGAACTTGGGAAAATAAACTCTACAAAACAACAGGCAAGGTTAATATGAGTTGGGAGTTGGAAGGTGAATATAACAGTTGACACTCTGGTGTTTGAATTGAGGCCAAACTTTGATTATCACATCGATAAGTTGATTAAAACTAGTCATTTAAAACCTGGTATTATGTGCTGTGCAGGACATCAGAAGATACTGTTTAAGCCAAGAAGCGTAAAAGGTTATTGCATCTCAAATCTTCATTCCAGGCTTGTGCTGTGGCAGTGCCATTTATAAAGACAGCAGGAATGCCACATTTCAACAGAGCAAGTGTTATGTATGACTGTGAATGTTGTTGACTTATTCTGGGTCACTGGAGATTAACATTTTGGAAACTACAGACATGTAGAAGATATGGTATATGTTATATGGAACAAGGCTGTTCTAGCAAGATTTCAAACTCAGTTATGCAGACACAAGAAGTTTAGATAAACTTTTCAGATTACATTAAATGAACTTTTGTTTGCTTATCTGAACTGACCCTCTGAAGACTCTTGGGATTATTCTGAATGTTACTGTTATTGCTGGAAATAATAGCAAGTTAAGAATTTAGTTTTAGCTTTTGCATTTCTCAAGTATGGTTTGCCTGATTGTGCAAGGGAAGGGACAGATTCCAAACTCTGCCCATTTTCATTGATACTTCATTATAGCTAGATGACTGCAATGAATAGTGTCTCTCCAGTGCAAAGAAATCACAGTTTGAGCCTTAGAGTTACATTAGAAGCTTTGTGATTTGGACTATGGAAGATTTTGCTTGCTTTTTCAAAAGAATATAGTAAAAAAAACCCTCTTCACTTTCAGGGTCACAATAGAGTTGCTTCAGGATTTTGCTGGTTTCTATCCCATACAGGTCAGGAACTTCACATATCTCTGTGCTATAAGGGAAGAGCATCTGGTCAGTGCTGGAAAGCATTAAGTCAAGATGTTGTTTTTTTTTAATTTGCAGGCTCTACCTCCTAACCTGGATCAGCAGCTGTAAGGCCACTTTCCAGTTATTATGACTATGCCTAGAGGTGGGGCTTTTTGTGAGTGGGGAGAGAGCAATGGTTGCTGAATTTCATCTCTCCCAGGCACTTACCTTTCTCTGCACTTTAAACCCTTCAGGAGTGGGAGGTCACAGCAGGGCTGGGGCAGTGGTGACACCAGTCACCTCTCAGTAGGAAGGGCCCCTGATGTAAGCTGCAAGCTCAGTACTTCAGGGAGGGGTGGGAGTGCCAAAGAGGAGAACTCGGCAATGGGGAATGGGCAGGGGGAGAGAGATCTGATGTAGCAAGGAGTGGGAAAACTACTGAGAAAAAAGGACATGCAGGTGAGTCTTCTTAGAAAGTAGAGACTCTGTGACAGTAAGTTTGGGTGATGCATCAACGCAGGGCCACCTTCCTGTTCAGCTGATGTTTTCTGGTCAGGCTCCCAGGGGAAGCACCAGATGTGCACGGCTGTCAGGCACACATCCTCTTTTTCTGTTTTTAGAAGTGCGTGATTTTAGGACCAGTACTGTGCTGCACTCAGGCACAGGTCCTCAACATGGCACTGCCCTGCAGTTTGCATGGAGCTTGGCATTCTTGATGGAAACTTTCTTTCTGAAGAATTCAGGTCCCACTTTACAGCTACTTCCTAGTCAGTAAATAAAAGACCCTAATATCAGAAACTTGATCCTGAAACAGTTCCTAGTATTGACATAAGCAGAGATTTATAGCTTTAGACCACACAGTATCAACAAGATTCACTACAACCCTTTGTAACCAGAGTGGCTGGGCTGCTTGCTCTCCTGCTGAATGGTAAAAACCAACCACTCAATTGTTTTGAAGTTTTCCAGAAGACAGGAGGAAATATTGTCTGATACTGAGATCACACATTAAAAAAATAAAATAAAATAAAAATAAAATCTAATTACCAAAGCTTAAGTTATCCAAAAAGTTACAAGACATGAAAAAGTAAATGATTGAATTCTATAGATATTGTAAACTGTAGCAAACTACAGGCAAAGTATATGGACAGAACAGCGTTAATATTCACTTTGCAACAATACAAGAGCTCCCAACTTTTTAGATTTCAAATAAGTAACCATTTTTTACAAGGGAGGACTATATATAACACACATACTAGTGCACATATATGTGGTGACTCTCCACAGGGTGTTAACTGACCATCAGCATGATGGCCATTCATTTGGCTGTCTCCACAATAACAAACTACTCTGTGTTCGTTATTGTACTTGAAATATAGCATGGAAACGCAAATAATCTCAGCCTTGGAAAGCTCATGATTACCTAAACTCTCCTATTCAACCACAAAAGCAATCTTTGGGCCCCCAGAAGCCAATGCATGCAGAAATCTATTTGAAATCTACAGGGAAGAAATATTTGCACTTCAGCATCTAAAAATTTAGAAATGCTTGTACTCTCAACACTCTGCCATGTGCTAATGCCACCATGTTTATAGTGTTCACAGTTCACAGGTCTAGGTGTCAGCAACTAAACATAAAGCTTACACATGATGCTGCATAATTTACAGTAACTGGTGCTGCTCGGAAAAATCATGGCCCACAGCTGCAATTACACCTGTCACTCTCATTTGAGTAAAAATGACATCTTGTCACTACTACTCGGCAGAATAGAAAAAAAACAGTAAAACTTGTTTTTCTTAAGAGGAAGGGAAGAAAAAGTAATCTCACAGTGGTTTAACAAGTTCTCACATGTTGGTTACCAGTTTGCATGTGCCTGTGCAGCTCATGCCAGGTAGTCCTCTTTCACAAGAGGCAGCTTCCCAGCAAAGTATGGCAGGATTGTGCCTGCAGTGCTCCAGGCAGCACTGGAGACTGTGGGGAAGAGGTTGCTGGTGAAAGGGGATCTCTGCAGGCAGATGTCAGCCTTATTTCTGTAATATCGATACAGGCAAGGTTTGGGGTTTGTTAATATCAGTATGTTTAAGAATGTAAATTCCCTCCATCTTGTGACTGTAATGAGAAATTCCCATCAGTAGCTCAAGCTGAGAATCATTCATTTGTGACCAGCCAGTAAGTCATTGCCCAGAGAGTTAAAATAAATCAGAATATCTATTTCCCAGAAATTTAAAAATGACTCTATTTGTTTTGATGGCAAAATACACATAATAGAATTAATTTCAATTAATATCTTTTACCTTGTCTGTAGAAATTCTGATATTGGAGAAGGCTCATAAGTTGAAAGATATCAAGGTTGTCATTGCCTTTTAGAGAGAAAAGAAGTGAGTGCTGACACAAACTGAAAGAGAGCAGCTATTTGTAAAGAGGATGGTACCAGACTCAGTGGTGCCCAGCAACGGGATGAGGAGCAGTGGCCATAAACTAACACATAAGAAGTTTCCCCTCAACATGAGGAAGAACTTCTTTCCACTGAGAGTGGCGGGGCAGTGGAACAGACCGCCCAAGGAGACATTAAAACCCCATCTGGATGAGTTCTTGTGTCACCTGCTGTAGGTGATTCTGGCTTGGCAGGAGGGGCAGATTAGATGTCCTCCAGAGGTCCCTTCCAACCCTAACAATTCTGTGATTCTGTAAATAAATGAGTGATGCTCAACCCTGCAGCCCAGACAGGTGCTTGGGATATCCTCATAGCAGTGAGAAACTTTTCCCTCCCTTGGTCAGACAGACAAGGTCTCTGACAGGTGCAAAGCCCATGTCATCAGAATGCGATGGAAAATCCAGAATAACCACATAAACCGTCCTCCTTCCTCTCTGTCCTTTGTGATTACGGGAGCAACAAAGTACCTCAAAGAGACTGTTCCTTTCTCTCTCTCACCCATCCTGGGTCATGCACAGAGCATACCTCAGCTAAAACCAAGTGCCTGGCCATCACCAGGAAGCAAATGTCTGGAGACCAACAGATGAATGCAGTCTTGATGCTCCCTAATTCTCTTGTCCTATCCACCCTTTGTCTTTTCTTCAGCTGCCATGTTTCCTATGGCATGTCCTCCTTAGGTTCTTAAATCAGCTTTGCTGGTGTTAATGAGAAGAAGTCTTAGAGCAGGTCAGCTGGTCATATACAGCCACTGGCAGCAGCACTTGATGGAGTCTTTGCATGTGAGAAACAAAGACTGTCGAGCTTTCATTCCAGAAGTGAACACTGTGCAGATGATTGAGCCCATTGTTTTCAACCTCTGTAGAGTTGCATCAACAATTCCCTTTCCATCTCTTTGGGAAGCCTTATAACCAAAGGCATTTGATTCCAGAAAGAAACCTCTTTCACTGACTCTTGCAAACCCTGAGTGAGTCAATGAGAAGATGTATTTTTTGGGAAATCCAGCTGAAGCCTAGAGCTTTGCATAAGGGAGCTTTGCATAAGGGCTGCCACTGTGCAGGATGCACGCAACAACATCCATCTGATACCAAAACTGAGATTTCAGTGCAGAAAATGTAGGAAGATGCAGAGGACTCAGCCTGTTCTCAGAGAGTAACCAGAAACTGCCAATAGCCTTACAGGCTCAAGAAACCTCCTCCTTGTGGGCTAGTTTGCCCTGAGGTGGTGCCTCAGCTAGTCAGCCATCTGAACTGCCTCAACCACAGGCTCCTCAGGTATGGATTCCATACACTGTAGCTGCTGCTCAAAGCAATTTCAGACAGTACACAGCCTTTAAAAGCCCATCCAGAGCTGAAACGGCATGGAAATCTGAAAGTGGAGGGTACCTGCTGACTTAGGAGACTAGCCAAATGGAGGACTGCCAGGAAGCACCTTTATTTCTGACAATAGCAGGTTCCGAAGCACTCAGTGTTTTTAACAGTTTCAAATTAACTCAGGCGTGGCTGACAGTGAAACCATAACACAAAAATTTGAAGCACTTTGCTGAAAGTGAATAAGGTGTGGTTGAAAACAAGCAGGTGACAGGAGAGAGGTAGAAGAGCCCAAAACTGTCCTGAGGTGGAACTCAGGACTGCTCAGCATGACCAGTACTTTGCTGGGCACTGCTTGCTGTGTGCTGTGCCTCAAACCATCCTGTTGTGTCACATCATGAGACTCCTGCCCAGGGCATCTCCTAGAACACACCTGGAGGATGTTTGGTGGCCAGTGGGCACCTGCCTTTGTAGAAAGCTCAGGTCAGGGGGACATCTTGACCTTGATGGCACCTGCTTTGAGCACTGCCACGGGCTGCCATCCTGGGACTGCCCCACACTGTGCTGAAGACTTAATATTGCTGTGCAAAGAGCTGTGTCAGGCAGACGACAGATTTCATTCTCCTCAAATCTGGCCACTGACTGTTTTTGTAGCTGATGTGGCCTAAATGACCAGATGACTAAAAGCATGCAAAGTCTTGTTTTAGAATCTGGAAAAAACTGTCAGCATTTTCCTTTTCAAAAAGGCAATTTAATCCAGCCTGAAATCAATGAATGATACCCCAATGTTTCTGAGGATCTCATATTACAGGGAAGAAGTTTGATAGAAAAAATATGAGAAATCAAAGGCAGATTCCACAACAAGGAGAAGATGAATATGCAGACAACCATAGAGAAGATCAACAGCTAAATCTATGTCCAGTATTCAGGAAAAGAAGCAAGATTACAATATAAACCAAGTGAAAAAGTTCTGTCTGGTGCCAAAGCAAAACTACTCTGGATCAAACTAGGCAGAGGTTTGCTTGTTTTGGTAGAAGCACTTACCCCTTTCTCTTAAGAGAAAACATTAGAAGAAGCACCTGACACAAAAATAGAGATTTTATCTATTTTATCTAGATATCATATGCCTGATGTAGTAATAGTTGCCAATAGACCTAAAATTAGTAGATATGAAATTTGATCAGTAAAAACAAAAATGAAACAAGGAAACACTCATTATCAGCCACCCAATTGGCTGGTAGAAAACAAATGTCAAGCAATGCACAATACCAAGTCAGCATTGTATTTGCATTTAGTACTGCTGTGGAACAATGATGAAGGCAGCTTGTCACCTCTTTTTCTTCCATGAAAAGCAGACAGAAAAACTGCCTACTCTTTTGCAACCAGTGTGAGAATTACTGGGGGCATGCAAATAAACAGAGACAGGCAAAACAAAACCAATTAATGTGGGAGTCAGCACTCTGACCACACCAAATAAGGCAGTGTTTCTTGGTAGTTGAAAAAAAGTATATATAAACAGCAATAACATTACCAGGATATTATGGAAGGTTCCCACTCTCTATCAGACATGAAGAAGATCTATACCCTCCCAAGTTGGATTTTTTTTTTTTTTACCTAAAATATCTTGGACAGGTTAAACCATAGCAAATTTAAGTAGCTGAGCCCTACAACATGATGATAGGCTCAAATTCTGTAGGTTTGAATTTGAGCAGTAAAATATAAGTTCAGATGTTCATATCCAGAACTAATCCACTTATCTCTACTTGACCGCAGTGATGGTGATACTCAAGAGGACTCAGTAAACTACAGCTACTTCAGGGATTATGTGGGCATTGCTATTTATATGTATTTCAAGTGGAGTTTTATGATATAGCCAGGCTGATGAACTGTTCTTATTTCTGACTGTACCTTTAAAAAGGCCTCCCTCTGAACAATCTGAACTTGTTTATTGTATTACACACAAATTCATATTGCACTGACACAACTGGTTATAAACCAGGGACTGAAAGAAAACAGCCTCTTTCAGGCTCCTTACTGCTGAACCAGAGATGAATTGCACACTGACCTTATAACCTGCATGCTAGTCCAGCAGGGTGTGTGGTGATGAAACCCTTGACCCTGCTCCCCATCATAGCATCCTCCTTCTAGGCTGCAGGGGGGCCCACTGCACCCCCCACTTGCAGCAGCCCTGAGCCTGAAGCTGTGCCTGCCCCTGCCAACACAGCTGGTGTTTCTGCAGCTGCAGTCAAGTTCTGGGTGGAGAGGACAAGGAAGAGATAGCGAGGAATAATCTCAGTGATTATGTGAGATGGAGAATACATTCCCTTAAATAACCTCTGCCTGCCGAAGTTATCGGAGCATGCCTTTCTAATGCTGGTTAATGCCAGGTTAAGTTCAGTTCAGTAGGTTGCAGCTACATATTTTGTGTGTGATTTGTCCTTAATTGAACAGCAAGCTCGGGGAATACAGCTACCTGTAATATCTGCTAGGAAAACACATCCATCTCAAAAGGCATTTTTCAAAGAGGCATATGCAATCTCGTTAAAAGCAGGAACCCTAATGGTCATTTGCTCCATCATACACCAGCAGCAGGTATGGCAGGAAAGGGAACAGCTGCTTAGCTGCTTCTGCGATCTATTTTGTCTGGATGTTTGTGTGTTTGGGAGAGTGGTCTGGCCCTTTTGCAGGTCTCAGATGAATCACTCTGCTAATGGACTAGCAAGTGCATGGATAACATTATCAGTGATGCAGACCATGGTTCCTATATTGCCTTAATACGCCTCCAAACCAATCTGGTAAATTACTTCCATTATAGGATTTAGATAGTATCCCATTACAGATCAAGCTTTTGGTTAAATGTCATTTCTTTGAAAGACATATTTGGTGTCAAGGTCTGCTTGGTGGTTCAAGAAGAGACTGAACAGAGTCCCAGACTTCCTTACTTACTCCTCAAAGAGTTTCCTCTAACTAGCAATTCAAAGGCGGAACCACAAAAGGAGATTGGCAAAAACAAAGTCTTTTGTCAATGGAGGAGTGCTAGATAGATTGCTTTTCACTAAGTTCTGCCCCTGGAGTCCTGTAGACTGTCTCCTGGTCACCTACTGAAAATTGTTTCTAGGTTACATTGGGTAATTCTAAAATTAAAGGGATTAATAAATTAAATTAATGAATTAATTTAATAAATTAATAAAATTAATCTACCATTAGACTCTTATGCTAGAAAAATAATTCCCTATATAGGATGCTGTCAAAGAAACTGGTTTTTTAATTCCTAGGTACTTAAAGGTACTAAAGTACTAAACTACTAGGTTTATTCCTGATGCTTCAGGAAACTACAGAACCCATCCTAGCTGCCAAAGTACAACCAGTCTATGCTGAATTTACTATTACATAGTTCTCTTTCTTGCTCTGAAAGCAGATCTAAATAACATAATTTTCCACTTGTACTTGAAAAAAAATTAATCCTGCTGCAAACCCAAGCCATGAAAATTATTCTATTTGTATTAGAAATATAAATGTTCTTCCTCTTTTTTAAACAAAATTAAGATATTTGTGTCTAGCCTATGCTTTTCTGCAGAGTTTCCATTAAACATTTTTACTTTACCATTAATAAAAACAGGCATTTCATTTTAGTAAAATCCTGGCATATTAAAGCTAAAGTGACATGGCATATTAGAGGGACTTGCCAATATTAATGATCTTTACATGATAATTTATTCCATATTTAGTGTTCAATGTTTGCAGGATTTAATACAGCTAGAGCATATGGTGCTGTTTTATTCAAACGATAAACTATGTGATCATTAAAAATATATGGAAATGTAAACATTGTGTCAGAGTTCAGTGTTTCAGAAAGGAGCTGTTAATCCTTGCAAACAGTTTCACTATAATAAGAAGCCCAATCAATTAATGATTTTGTTTCCTTATGTATTTACTTGGTATTATGCTTCCATTTAGAGTAATTAATTTGGTTATACTTCAAATTTACATATATTTGCATTTCTACATTATTATAAAGGAATGCTTCATTCTCATTTTGATTTGATAAGAAACAAAGATTGGCAAAATCTGTTTTAACTACTAAGCTGGGGGCTCAGATCAATCTCCATTCCACTTGAGGATTGAAAGCACAAAGCTTCTGGCTCTACAGCAGCTTTGTCAGCCTTGGTAATTTTCATTATGTTACCCATGATAGTATGCACAAGGATCCATTGCTATGAATGCAATTTAAGAAAACATTTTCAGTTCTTTTTACTCCTTTTTCAGTATTTTCAGGCAGCTAGAGTGCCTTTTTTCCTTTGCTATAGAGATTACTTATTATTTGTATTTAACTGAATAAATAGACCTCTTGAAAAGTAACAAATAAGTTCAGGTTCTAAGAGAAACTTTTCAGGGCTTTTCATGCAAAGAGGGAAAGCAAGTGGGATTTTAGTGGAACATGGCAAGTGCACTGCTTTGGAGACAAGAGTTTCTGCTGAGCAGAGGAGGAGGGAAAGCCAGGATAGGTGCTTTGGAAGTGCTTTTTCACAGCCACTTACCTGTTCCTATCAATCTGGCACTACTTGGACCACTTCTAAAGTAAGCTGGCCACTGAGGATCTGTGCTCTATGCACTTAATGAGACCCCTATAATGTTTCAGCTGTGGGTCTTGCAGGAAGGTGTAGATATTTGAGGGTGCTAACTGTACTGATCAGTGTGCAGGGTTGAACATTATTCACCATCAGGCAAAAATGTCTCCGTCTTTACTGAGGTCAGGATTTCATCCACAGAGCGTGAACATTTAAAACAAACCAGATATGCGAGTTAACCAATACCCAGTATGATTGTCTCCCCATTTGTCAAACACTGCTGTTGATGCAAGACACTTTAAATATTTCGTCAGGCTACCTGAAGGTGTAATGACGTGGAGTTCTCTCCCTACAAATCGGACTTCTGTTTCCTTCTGTTTCCTGGGTTCTGGAAACTCTACCTGACCAGCAGAAACAGCAAAACATTCCAAATACCCCTGCTGTTCAGACAGTGAGTAATCCCAGAAAATAGACAATCCTTATCTGCTGCCTTTGGGCAGAGGGACACTGATAACAGTACACTCAGGATTTTGCTCCAAGGCACAAAGAGAACAAGGTATTAACTTGCAACTTAGCCAAGGCCTGCAAAGCTAGCTAGCATTTCACCATCATTCTGGAAGCTCTCTACTTGCAGATGAGTCACTTTCCTTAAAAGAAAAGCCCTTATCATAATGGAGAGGGTGAAATCCAGACATCCTTCTAGGAAAGCACACAGGTTCTGCTTTAATTCAAGTGGAAAACTCAACCTTGGGGTAACTGGGCAAAAGTTTTAAACTGAAAACTACTTAAAACTAACGTGAAACTCCATATTGGGTTACCTGCGTGAAAAGGTGAAAGTCTGCCTTCAGTAAGCCAGGCTCAGCGATCTAAATAACGCTTCTAACTTTAAAGTCTATCATACCACGGTTGTGATGCCCAATTTTGTTTCAATTGTTTGTCCTCAGCACTATGCAAATTCATAATGAAAATGTATTTCTTAGAGCCATTTGATTCATACCATCCATTACCCCTGCCTGCGTGACTGACGTTTACTGCATGATGTCTGGTGAGTAGTGCTGGTGGCTGGGAGCCAGGAGACCTGGTGTCTGTAGTTGATGTTACTATCTTTGGTAAGTCACTTCATCTCTTCTATTGCATTCACTTAATCATGGTCATCATCTTCAATTGAGCTGTTTGAAGGGACTCTGTTATTACAGCTGTTACACCCCATACAACAAGGCTTGAATTATTTTGCAGGGAACACAGCAATACAAGACTGTGAATTATTAGGTAGAATCCCTAACCTAAAGTATTTGGCAGCTACAGTCACAAAGCTGAATGTCACACCATCCAGGTCTTTTTTTTCACCAGTCAGCAGTATAGGAAAGCAAAACATTTGCTGCCTATACTGAAGAAAAATGTGCCTCACCCACCATGTGGTGGAAATGGAGAGGAATGGGTGGCTCATTCTGAAACTTCTTTGATCACAGTAATTTTTTTGTGGGGTTTATCTGAAGTCTCGTGCTGCTGGCTGGGGGCTTATAACTTCTCTTGGTTCCCTTTCTAAGTAGAAAAGTGTTCTTCTATTTCTCCTAACTCACTTACATTCCCCTGTTGGAACCGCTGGAAAACAGGTAGCCGACATAGCTAAAACAAAGCTGACAGAGAAAAAGCCACAAATCCTGTTTTTCACACAAATTTACATAATGTAAACACCCTAGACCATCCTTTTTCATCCTTATACCTCAAAATAGTGTCTAGTTTTACCTGTAGTATTCTGAGAAAAATCAGGATAAGGATTTAATAAGGACAAAGAAACTAATTTAGAAAAAATGAGAAGCTTCCAATGCCATTCCTTTCACACAGAATCAAACTTTACCCAGAGCTCTATTAAAAGTGTGACATGGTTAAATAGATGTTTTATGTCCTTCAGCCATTAGCACTAAAAGTCCTAAAAGGAACTACAAGACATCTTGTGAGAATGCCCTTACCAAAGACATCAAACATTTTCCCACCTCTCTTTACAGATCAAGTTTTAGAGACCTTTAGGATGGTAGCATCCTAATATTTGAAACTGAAATCAAACTTTGGGAATTCACACTTCTCTTGGGATCACTGCATATATTTCATAGAGGCTGCAGAAAAAGAAAATGCTCCAAGTACTCTAAATCCTTGTGCTAATCCATTTCCATCCCTGGTGTAACAAAATGTTCAGATGCACACACTTCCCCAAATGATCTAAACATTACAAGGACCATTTATTATTTACTGAGCTCTAACCGTGTCCTTGACACTTGATTCATGAAGACCTCCTTACTTAGAGGAATGTCTGAATAACAGGCAGGAGCTGAGACCCGCTGGAAAATCATGGGCAAGGAGAGATCAGAGAATCCCACTCTTCTGCTGTTCCTCCACTCCCCTTAGCCCAGGTATTGAATCTATTATTGAGCAAGTTGTCTCTAAAGTCTCTGTCCCACTGGTGTTCCAGACCAAAGCTGCTGCTGTGGGGCCACACTGTGCTACCCCCCTTCCTTGGCACCATGACGCTGTCACCTCCTATTGGCTTTCAGCAGTCCTGAAGCAAGCCTAGGATGCGGTTTCTAATTTGTCCATCAGTCCTCAAAGTACAGTATGTTTTTGGAGGACTAGGTATTGCAGAAGGTAAGTATGTATCACTGAAAAAGGAACCTCATGTCACAGCTATTTTCCTACATCTTAATGCTAAATTTTAAGCTGATTTTTGCCCTAGTGTAATTCTGTAGCAAGTCTAACTTAATTATTTTGCCAATTATAATATCAGGGAATATAACAACCATTACGTGAATGGGTGTTGGATCAGCGCATTTTCCACTCCACAGTAAGCAACAGGAAAGAGAGAGGAAAATGTATTAACTGAGAAAAATCTAATAAACATAATGCTACCTACAGATATGTGCTGTTTAATCTCATGAAAGGATTTTATGCTTCTGTTCACATGGAAATATCAGATATCATCTCGCTGAAGGAAGCAGAGACTCCAGTGTGCAAGTCCAACATCAGGAAAATAATGTTTTTGGTTTAATCTCTGCATGCAAACAAAATGTTGTTCTTGATGATTCTTAAATGTATGTGGGAAATAATACTCAAGTGTTAACACATTTTAGGTTAGATCCAAGTGGCAAATGCTGTCACTGACTTCAGTCTGAGCTTTCTAGACAAGCCTGTGAGCTTCCCTAGGTCACAGCACACCTTCTGTTTGCACAGGCCTTCCCCAGCTGAGACTAGAGCTGGGATAGGGTGTTACCACCTACTGCCACGCAGAGAGTGAGCATCTCTCTTCATGAATTCAATTAAAACACACCTGTCACATTTTCTGTTGTTGTGGAAAAGTCCAAGGGTTAACAAACTTCACCCAAAATTCTGATGTTTCAATACAGGGAAGCATGAATAATGAACTGGTCAGAAACTGTCCTGGAAAAAAAGAAGGGGAAAAAATGCCAGGTTTAATTTTCCTCTGCACCCCTCAATTTGGGGGAAAAAGGGAGTCAGAAAAGACCATGGTTTTGACCTTTAGAAAATAAGATAATTAAAAAACAAACCAACCAACCAACCAAAAAAAAACCAAGAAAAATTGAAAAGAACTAGTGCTTTAGTTCAAGTGGCAAAAGTTTGTGTGGAATCTGGTCATACTCTGTTCCATAAGTGTTAAATGTCCTTTCATTATAATCAGTTGTTACAGCTACATGTGGTATTGATTATGTTAATAATCAGGATAACATTTTAAAGAGGAAGTTTTAGATTTTCTAACAGAGATTAGTACATTGATTGTGATTGGCTATACAATTACAGAGTTATTAAGATGGTATTTGATTGTTTAACCCAATATTTTATAAGTCAGTGACTATTTAGGACATCAGCAGGCCCAAGCTGGAACATTCTCACTTGTAAAGTGCACAGCATTTTCTAGATATACAGTTATTAACATTCATTTACTCTTCAAGTAGAAGGTTCCTCCATTCCTATTATTGGAACTGGAGCCCACAGTATGCATCCATGTCTAAATTTTTTATAAACAACAATCACTTTTACGGTGACATCCTCTAATGCCTAAATAATAATTGAAGGTGAATATTCATATTTATTATGACTATGACCCAGGAAAAGACACCCTAAGAGCCATATATTACGTAGTCCCTGTCCAGATACTACTAAAGTAAATAAGAAGGGTCCTTTTGTTCAGGGACTTAATGTAAATCCAAAATTGGGCACTTTGAAAAGTTGGATTTTACATTACTTTAGGTTATGTTCTTATTTTACTTCAGAGATTCAAAATAAGAGCTAACTAAAGTGTTCATCAGATATTTTTACTGCAGTTGGAAATATCCACCTAGACAAGGTAACATGAGATATATAAGGCTATAAATTCTGATTTTTTTCAGGGGGTGGAGGGGAACTACGCTTGGATTGCACATTTGTTTTTCTCATGAAAAATGACTGAAGCAAGAAAGATTTCAAGATATGTCAAAATCAGGAATTTATTTATATTTAGCACTGATAAACCAGTAGAAATTTATTTTTAGTGTTTATAAAATGCAAGAAAAATTGAAGATCAGTTGTCACATTACAAACACCACCTATTTCACATACCTGCACCTAGCCCTGCAGGGGCAGGTAAAACCAGAGTTTTATCTTTTTTATACATAGACACATCAGGCATCCCTACAAGCATAAGGAAATGTTAATAAAACAACCATATCCAGGTATATTTTCAAAAGAATAAGTATGTAGCACTGTAACCCAGAGTGCCTTCCTTTTATAAAATAAAAAATGGCTATGCTAAATGTGTCTCACCTTTTTTTTTTGGAATGTACTATTACGCTGCTCTTGCAGTTGCTTCTTCTCCTTCTTGGCCACATTTAGCATTGTGACAACTGTTTCATAGCCCAGATTCACACTGCAAAGTTTTAACAACTGGTATATGGGTCCCGACAGACAAATTTCAGGAAACCATAAAATCTCTTTCTCTTATGAGCCTGATTACATCTCCTACCTTAAACAACACAAGGTCTCAGAAAACACATGATGTTGCAAGGAGGATAGACACCAGCAGCAATGAGGGAGAGAAAGTCGGCCAGGACTCATCTGGGGGGAGCCTGCCCTGGCCAAACAGAACCAAAATCCACTCAATTTCAGGAAATCATGAAAAAACTGCCCTGACTTGGGAGCAGTTCCTCCTCTTAAGTGGTGTTTCCCTCTTCCCTCTCAGTAGCATCATGAATGCGTGAACGGGATGGAAGAGTCTCTTGGGCGTAGGAAAGGAAGAGTAGGTGACACTGATGCGTGTCTCTGGCCTTTTGAAAATCACCAGGCTGAAACCTGCCACCAAATGAAGACAAGGGATGATGTTCAGATAAAGTTCTATACTTTTAACAACTTTGTCCACATACACAGCGCATAAACCTGTCCTCTCTAGCATCTTGTTCAAAAATGGCAAAGTTGAAAAAAATAAAGCAAAGAACATGGAGAGCAGATAGTTTACTTCAAAAACCTGTCCTGGCTATGCAGCAGGAGACAGAGTGAGCCATCTGGCAGGGTTTCAACCATTGCAAAACAGAAATGCACCAGGAATACATTTCATAAATTAGTAAAATAGTAATCCCCTGGTGGTCTAGTGGTAAAGGCGTGGCGCTATCACCGCGGAGACCCGGGTTCGATTCCCGGTCAGGGCCACTCCCGGGCAGGTGGGGCTCGTTAGCCCTTAAAGGCAACCCACCTACGTCCTAAGGACCTCGCTGCCACCGTCCAAGCTCGCTTGGCCCCGGCAGATGAACCTTAGGATTAAAGGGTGGGCTCAGTTCCGCGCACACTGTGTCTCACCTAAAAAATCCAATGCGCAGGCTGGAAGGTGTAAAGACCTTCCCCGGATCTTCGCTCGCGAAGACTGGCCATTATTTATTTAAAATAGTAATCCAGGTCTCCAATCATAACAAAATAAAAGACATAAAGATATAAAAGTATGTTTCCTGAAAAAACTCACCAGTGAATACAGACCAAAGCCTTTGTGTTGTTTGGTTTTTTTTAAGTCCCCAGCACTCATGAACTGAAAACCACACAACTGTAAGTTCAAGACTAACTTTCCTACTCCAAACAGACTAAGTTGTTGCAGAAGATGGCAAAGGAAATACTACTTAAATCTATTTCAGGAAGAATTACTTTTGCTGCTAGGCATTGCTAGCAAGCAACAAGAGTTCTCTCTCCTTGTGCAGCGTTTTGTCATGACTCAAACATCACTTCTTTTTAAGCTGGTCTCAGCAGCCTTTGCTAGGAGATACTCATCAGTCCTTAACTGCTCCACTGCTGGCTGGTAGAAAACGTAACCACAACTACATGAAAACAAACCTGCTGCAGAGGCAGCTTGCACTTCTGTAGTGGTGCAAGGACATGGAACAGGCAACTCATACATCCAAAAGTTCTCTTTGCTCTGAATGAGTTAAATTTCTTTTTTAGACTATTTACATACACTAAAAAAATGTGATAAAGCTCAGTGTAAATGCATGAGAACCAGTCGATGTTTTATACCATCTTTTCTCTTCCCTTTGACATGATCAACAACATTATAAATATTTGAGCTACTTACACAAGAAAAGTACCCAAAATAAGCAACAATTAAGCATATGTTAAGACACACTGGTAAAGTGAGATTTCCCTCAGCTTCAGCACTCCACAGTGACTCTGCTTGGCACTTCACTGTTGAAAACCAAGAGATGATTCTTTTTGTTTCCTCCTCCCAGTCACCACATCATCTTTGTTATACCAAATACTCCTCAATACAGAGCAAGAAGCAATAACATGAAAACTGCTTGCCTCAGAGAGATGCAGGCAAATCTCTCTGCTAACAGCATATCGAAATGTTTGCTGGCTTCGGGGTGGAGCAAGACAACTCAGTCCCTCTAAGAGGAGCCCTAGGTCCATGTCCAGGTAGCTGCCTCCAGTATCTGCTTGGGACGGTGAGCACAGACATGGATCATGCCAAGCCTGGCTGTCTGCATCCAGGACCGGCCACAACAGGCCTTGATCACTGTCTCATCACTCTATGATCATGTAGCAACCACCAATGGCATCTCTGAAACAACCACCAGGTTGAAACACAGCCCACTCGAAAGAACAGGCACAGTGCTGTTTATGAACAGAAGGAAGAACAAGAAAGAGATTGCGCCTCAGGTCTGCAGAACTATCACAGGATAGTGGCCTGTACTGGAGGTCTGGGGAAAACTCTCCCCTCTGCCCACCCTCCTGGATGTGCTAGGTCTTCCACGTGCCATAAACCCCACTGGTGACGAGGTGCTCATGTGCACCAGCTGCTTTCTCTTCTCAAAAGATCCCATCAGCTCTGCCACAGCAGTAGTAGTTGTTTAAATGACACCGGGTCCAGGTTGTCGAGTTTAGTTATACTCAGAACTTAAAAGATGTGAGCAAGACCCATGACCATACATGGGAGACATAACTGCTGGGTCCTGGGCATTTTAAGCATGCAATAAAAGAAAATGTGGAAAGCCATCCTCACCCACACATGATTTCTTTATTGCTCCCTTCTGCTTCCTTGTAAACCATAAAACCCCCACATTCTGCAGGAAACGGTGACAGATGGAAGTTTGGAGAACATTTGTACTGTATGACCACAGTGTACCAACCAGCCAGGAGATTGCACAAAGTATGTGCTCGAACAGCAAATTTTTTTTTTTTTTGAGAACATGTCAAAGTCAGCTGTTAAATGCTGATAAAATCTGCAGCAGCAAGCTTTCTAGTGTAAACACAGCCTCACTCACCCTAAAGTCTCTGGTCATACAACCTTCTTATGCTGGGAGTTAAAGCCATCAATTTGAAGTGGGAAAACATGACAAAAGTCTGACAAAATGCATAGTGATTTACTAATAAAATGATAGAGGCATGAGATAACTCATAAGAATGGTAACCAATTTACTCCGTGTGGCTTAAACAGTGTTAATGTTTGGGATTATATTTCACAAAAATGTATACAAGTCATATCAAGAATTTCCCTCACAGGCCGCTTTTTACCAAACAGAGATTTTCAAAAGCCTTTTCTGCTGGGCTAAGTTCCCCTTCCTTCAAAACCACTAGCACTCCAGTTTAACTGTGATAGGAACCAAATGCCACCCACAAAGTTTTATTTACTAAATGCAGGGTGCTAACACTGATGTCTTTGCAACCATGTGAAATCATAGCTCCTGTGGCTATGACTGAATGAACTCAGAACTTTCCAAACAATAGAGTCACAAATAAGAGACCATTACAATTCAGCACAAGTTATCTCTTCATATGAATGATTTCTCACCAAATCCTGGTTACAATGTTACTCTGGAGTACCCCAGTTATCCTAAAGTAAGGGTATCAGTTTGACACCAGTGCATTGGGAAACCAAAAATAAAGAAATCGGAGAAATCAAACACCAGAGAGGGGTAAAAAAAGAAGAGAACAATAAAGCCTGGACATGCTTTGCATTCTTTTCCAAATCAAAAGCATTTGCTGTTCCGAAGCAGCTGGCTCATGAGCTCGCACTGCAAACCTTCTTTGCCATGGTAAAACAGGACTATCAGAATAAAGGAGAAGAGATAACACATGAAAATGGAATTCATCAAATAAACAAACAAAACCTTAGAGGATTAAACTTATTTCAGTCCAGCAGACCCTACTAACAAGGCACATCTTATCTCTATAGTCTTAATAAAAGCACAAAAAGACACCTTATTCCTTTTCAGTAGACACTAAAATCACTCAGAATAACAGGTGGTTTGGTTGGAGATAGAGCTATTGTGGACCATAATTACATACAAAGAAAATGGATATATCTAATGTGAAAGCTTTCTACAATGAGCTGAAATGCTGTAGTGAAGATAATTACTTTGTTCCTCAAGTCTTTTACACAAAGACAAAAATCTTGCCAAGGTGAAATTTGATTCTGCAATTTTTTATGTCTTTAAAGATTACTCATTTCCTCCTGTTACCTACCACCAACCAGTAAGTCTCAGAATTTTAAAACAAATTACTTAAGGAGACATGGCCACTAAAAATAGCACTTTTTACTTTTCTTTCTTCTTCTCCTTTCTCATCTCCTTTTCACTACTCCTACTGCAAGTAACACTTAAGATAGAACCATAGAATAGTTTGGGTTGAAAAGGTGTTTTAAAGGCCATCTAATCCACCCCACTTCCAATGGGCAGGAAGAGCTTCAACTGAAAAATCATATTTGGGGGAAAGTGAGGAGGCAGGTGTATGCTACCCCTTGTGTTTACTTTTGACAAAATCCAGTATAATTAATTTGCAGAAGATATTTTTTTCTCTTTTTTTGGTCATGAACATTTTAATATGATTGAAATTGATTACAATAATAATAGTAAGTATTTTCCATTGCTCCCTACCCTAAAATAATTTACTTACTTCTTCTTTTGGTGTTGCAGTAAGGAATAGAAATTTTTCTTTAATCTAATGGTTAACAAGAGCTGATGATGAATGGTCCACATGGGAGCAGCTGAAGTCAGGAAACCAGGATGTCTTTAGAGGGTCATCTGGCAGAGACATTTCTTACCAGTTCTTCAATCACAGTAAGTTACCTAGTACACAATTAGAGGCATTTCCTGATACCCATAGCCTAGACATTACAGAACAAGATCTTGGAAGACTTTATCTCCAAGGCAAAACATATCCAGGAACCTTCTGACGATATTTTGACGTGCCTTATTTCCGATTTGGAAAATTAAAATATGACTTGGTACATAATACTGCAAAGGACTTTTGCAAACACAAAATGTAGGACAACAAAACCAAAAGAGTTTGTAGCTGGATCTCACTGTTTTAGCCAGGGAAGCAAGACCCATGTGATTACAGGACGGAATGTGTATGTGCATATATGCACACCTGTGCACTCACATATATATGTACACCTTTCCCTTCTTTTCTTCCCTCTCCATCCTCCCTCTAATGTTCAGATTTAATTTCCAATGTATTTCAGAGAGGAGTGAAGCTTTTAGAGGTACTGATCCCCTAAAATGTAGTGAAAAAGCAGTTGGGTAATAACAGATCTTATAGAACCTCTACTGAGGGAAAGGTGGTAGTATAATCTCAGTGAATATTAAATACAGAATCATAGAATCATCAGAGTTGGAAGAGCCCTTCAAGACCATCTAGTCCAACCATCAACCAGAACCACCACAATCACCCCTAAACCGAACTTCAAAGTGCCACACCCAGACTCCTCTTGAACACTTCCTAAGACAGTGACTCCCCCACCTGCCTGGGCAACTTATTCCAATGCCTGACCACCCCTTCAGCAAAAAAACTTTTTCTAAGGTCTAATCTAAATCTCCTCTGGTGCAACTTAAGGTTATTTCCCCTTGTCCTTTCTCTTGAGACATGGCAGAGGAGACTGAGCTTAACCTTACTATAAGCTGCTTCCAGGTAGTTGTAGAGAGAGATAAGGTCCCTCCTGAGTCTCCATTTCTCCAGGCTAAACAACCCCATCTCCCTCAGCCACTCCTCATAAGACTGGTATTCCAGACTCTTCACCAGCTCTGCTGTCCTTCTATGGACATGCTCCTGCACCTCAATGTCCTCTTTTGAAGTGAGTGACCCAAAACTGAACACTGTACTTGAGGTACAGTTTCACTGGTGCAGAGTACAGAGGGACAATCACTTCCCTGGTCCTACTGGCAACAGTAGGATCTTTATACAGGCCATTGGTTCACTTTCTTGGTACCTGAGCCCACACTGCTGGCTCAGATCCAGCTAGCTGTCAACCAGCACCCACAAGTCCCTTTTTGCCGAGCAGCTCTGGAGCTTTTTTTTTTCCTAACTGCTTGCAGTCCTGATGAACTACAGGCCTTCCTTTTATTTTAATTAATTATTTTAAAATTAATTTTTAATTATTAATTTTAGATAAAATATTATTTTATTTACATTAAAGGCCTTCCCTTAATTTTGTTGAATGTGCACCCACTAAAGCATAAAATTGACCTCAGCAGCACCAAGGACTTGAGCAGTGTGAATGGCACCACATAGGATGCAGGTTAGTAGACTGAACAGTCTACATGAACGTTCTACTTGTTCAACAGCTGGCTAAAAACTACCAGTTTACATGTTGCTGATATAGGAACAGCTTAGTCCACTGCTGCAGTGGATTTTGAAAGAATGGTCTTATCATTAGTTACAAATGGCAGCAGAACGTGGATTAACTTTTTACATGTGTTTTTGAAACAGGAGCCCAAGGTTTATTTGGGTACAGAGTCTCATGTACCTACCCCATCACTCCATTGGAACGCCACGGGACCACATTCCCATGGAGGGATGGTAATAACTGCACACCTCTGACACGCCTGGTTGTGCAGCCCAGACGTCTTCCCCCTTTTTTACCTGTGCAGAGTACGAGGAGCAGAAAAGGTGGCTCATACACTTGATAGTGATTCTCCCCATTCCTCTGTAGGCTGTACTCTACAGCTAAACAAGCAGAGGAATTAAGTCAGCAACTAATGACTGTCAACCTGGGAGAAAAGGAGAATTGGAAAGCAATTCATGCTTGAGGACACAGACATAAATTACTCAAATTACTCCAGGTAAGCCACACACAGCGTGTCAGCAACTCCACAGGATCTCCCTCCATGCATCTTCTACCCTACCACAGCCTGTGGCAAAGGTTCATTTATCCCTTTGTCCCTGCAACTTTCTGAAGCACAAATGCCTTCAAGTACTGTCTCCCTGGAACAATGCCACTTAAGCAACATCTGTAGCCCTGGAAGAAATCTTACACGGATTTCCTTTTCTTCTTGAAGTTGAATCTATTACAGGCTTTCATACAGTACCTACTTTACTTGAAGTCACGTAATACAGGCTTTTACTGTCAGGAACTAATGCATCAGCAGGGAATAAGAGAGTAATTTCAGCTCTATATGTTTCTCTATTTACATTCCATTTCTTTGGAGAGAACACAATATTCTGATTTTAAAGCAACAAGTAAAATGGTTTTCAGGGAATGAGTGTTTCAAGTATTTAATTTCAACGTTATTACAGAAGCCTCCTGCAATTCTAGGGACATACATGCAGTACTCTGACTAACCTGTTTCAAATGTTTCCTTATTGAGCTGATACAGCACGACCATGACAAACAAAGGCTTCTGACCCGTTTTACAGACAGATAAATGAAGACAAAGAAAACAGAACTTTGAGTTCAGATTTAGACTTCAATGCTATGCAAATAGCAGTGAAATGTGATTTTCTGAAATAATGCACAGTACTAAAAAGTGGATCTTATTTACAGGTGTGTTGTCCAAGACCCATATTTTTGTGACTGTTGGACATTATGTTAAAATTAAACAATACAGCTTCAGGGAAATCACCTGTTGAATGTTTTTTCTACTTAAAAGATACCTATAGAGAAATAACCCTTGAAAGTTTTGCTCTCTTATCATGTCAAAGCCACCAGAAATTGTGTTTAACACTGATTTTATAGTTTTAAACCACTACTTTACATTTGTCATGTAAAGCAAATTATTCCACTTTTTACTTTTGCAATTGATCTAAGAATCAGTCCCAGACAACACATTTAACAACACATTAGCCACAACTACTATCCAGTTACATTGAGAGTTGGTCAAACTTACAGTTTTGCTTTGCTTTATTTTTTTCTTTAAGAAAAACACAAGAGTAGTTTTGGGGTTTTTTTTAGGAGCTTGGACAAGGTTTTTTTTTTCACAGAGAATCTGTTTTAATCAAACTTTAGTCTCTGTCCTGTTAGAAACCTGCATTTATTTGCAAGCACTGCAAACAGTTGCTTAGCTCAGGGACTATATATAGTGAGCCATCCCCTGGTATGATGGAGTCCTGATGTCAGCTGGATGACACTTTAATAGGAACAGTAACAAACAGCATAGTGAAATCTCAGCCCAAGAGGGAGTAACATTCTAAGTCTCTATTGCCTTTTTCTTGTTATTCCATTCGTTTCATCCAGACTATGTAACTGACTTTGGTCTTAAATGAAGAAGGCCTTTTGAAGGATTTTCACTAAGCTTTCCCTAGCTGCTGGATTAACAGGACACTCGGATGCATTTTTTTTCTTGTAACGCTAAGTATCCTGTCACTTCTAATTCAAGCTGACCTACTGCAATAGCATTAGTTCAAATACAGTTTGTTTGGTGTGAATGAACACTTTACATCGTCTTTGACAGACGTTTCATTGTAAGTACAATGCAACATTCACCACCACAGAAACAAACAAATCACAATCTTTAAGCACCAAAGCTGCTTCATGTAACAGAAAGGACTTTCAGAAGAGCTGGAGGGTTTCATGAGCTGGAAGTGACACTGCAGAAAAGGCATTAGCAAAGTGAAGAAAGTTTAATGGAAAATATGGCAGCTCAGGATTAAAGGGCAGGCAAAGGTGAAACTATTTCAATGTGAGCAACTGCTTACTGTTCAGTAGATTTTGAGTAGGAAAGCTTGAATTGTTTGCAAATACCTGTTGTTCCTTGTCCAGAAAAATATATTAACTTCATTTTCAATAATTTTTTTTTCACACACAGAAATACATGGCTTTTTTCTGCAGCCCTGAAGAAAAACCCATAATTCCTCATCAACTGTCCCTGGTCTGCTGCTCTCTTCAGCTGCATCCAAAGTTATGTCAATGTTCTTTTTTCCAATGAGAAAATTGAAATGATGTCAGTGTGTCACGCACGCTCCCCCCTACCCCCCTTACCCGTGGAAGATTTTAAGTAACTAATTAGTAATCAAGATTAGGGAAATATATGCCAAGCAGGAAAGGATATTTATGAGTAGGTCTCCCACTAAATGGAAAGTCTTAAAGCTGAAATTCCCCCCTCCTTCATTCTACATTTTGTGTAGAGATTCATGAATCCCCACTTCCACTCCTCTGCTGACTAGTTCCTCTCTATTGAATGTCAGTGCTTTTCTTCCTGTGGTGTTACAGAAATGGGCCTTTCTACCTCCTCTGCTCTCTGTGTGTCTCTCAAGTTTCTTTGCAGAAAAAACCCTACTCTTCATAATGTGAAGTTAGGTAGGAGAGTTGGATGTGTTTCATCCTCTCCAGACTATTCTGATCCTTTCTGCTTGCCAGAATAAAAAGTTTCACTGGGGAATATTTGACAATATGCTACTGAACTGTCAGCTGTTACTGTAGTTCTTTAGTGGACCCAAAGACTGAACCTGTTTTTTGCTCCCAGCACAGTTTCCCAGGCCAAGCCACCGGAGGAGAGGTGTGAGGCTGCATGTGCTGCCTGTGACCGCCTGCTGTTCCCTTCTCCCACGGGGAGGGAGAAGACTCCAGTCGCCAGGGATGTCAATCAAGTGTTAAATTCGCAATAGCAAAGCATTCTTTTAAGCCAGACATCTATTTAATAATGCTTACTCCTTGCTCAAAATTGTAGACAAACCTGTCCATAATCAGATAACATGAAAAAGACTGTGACAGATGGCTGGTGACGTCTGTACCTGCCCCCTTTCCCCGTACTTGGCCTATTTGCTGTGGTCTGCAAGTACCTGTGAGAGGCGGCCTCCACACACTTCGCACTCCTAGGTAGGCTGTGCATGGATCAGTAGTGAGTGTAACCTGCTGCTTAAAGCACAAAAGCAATTTTCAGAAGGGTTTGGGTGCCCTTCTTGGCCACACGGATCAATTCATGTGTGTTAAACAGCTTGACAGGTGACAGTTGAATAACTTTTTTCTGGGTTGCCAAAAAAAGAAGGTCGTGCAACAGAATTATCTTTGACAGCATTGCCATGATTTTACTAAAATTACTGAAATAAGTAAAACTCTGCAATTCTTCCCTCTCTTTCAAAAAACAGAAAACATACTGATGTTTATAGGTGTTATCAAGGAACATTCATGCTGGTACACCACAAATGAATAAAACCTGATTCTTACAAGCTGTGTTTGTCACACAGTCCATCTGATTTGTTCAAGTGGGCATGTTAGCCCTGCAGTGCATCTGAGCTAGTAAGGTTACTAATTGGTAATAAATAGAAACACACTATTTAAAACACTTTTGACTAATCCAAGCCCAAATAAATCCGAGTTGGAAGATATATTAGCACTCAATATTACACTATGACCAAATAATGATTAGCCAGGACCCTTGACAAGCTGAAGATGTATGATTTGATATGGTAGCCTTTTCCTGCATCTATCAAGAGATGACTTTAGCTATGTGTTTGTTTAGTGTTTGTGTAAATTTTTAGACTGATAGCCCTGAAACACAAAACTTTATCTTCAAAACTAGCACAGGCTCAGTCTTTTTTTTATAATGTTGTACTGCATCTTAAACAAGGCTCGTGGGCTTATTGCTAAGAATGGGACAGGCGAATGACTTGGTGCTTATTCACCAAGGAGACAGCTACAATGTCTGCCGAGGTATTTATTGCAATATAGAAAGTATGAAAGTTCCTGGGACCTGCCTCACATATTTGGTATGCTTGAGTACAGGATCTCACATTTTTAAAATATCAAACTTTTCATGTTGCACACCTATATTTGCTTTATATTACAATTCATACTGAAGAATTAAGCATCCCTATAGAAATATTTTAGTGAAAACACTGGGGAGAAAAGGCACAAAGCAAGTTCTCCAAAGAGAAAGGAGAACTTGAGAAAATTCTTCCCACCCCACACCCCTCTTTTTCCCTTGCAAAAAGAATCAGAGTACAACTTGTTTCAAACTGAAGTAAGCTTAGCAAATTCACATTTGACAAATAGCCTGATCCAGAAAAGTCTAAATTAACTGATTAACTATTCAGAGTATACTGAGGAAAGGAAAATTTCACTGTGTGCAGAAACGGAGAGGAAATGAGGGGCATGACTAAAAACAAGATGACAACAGGCCCTTGAAATTTCCAGGGAGCATCTAAATTTTGTGAACCCTCCTCAAACCTAAGAAGCATGTGTTACACAGCCACAATCAATAGGATTGCTGCTAAATTCCCAACAGAGCTGTAAAAGAAAGTGAAACTTAGCAGGGACAGAGGGCATAATGGTTATTTTCTTTTATTATTTCTTGCTTTCTTAAATTCTTATTAGGAAATTAATAAACACATATGGTTTGCAGAACAAATCCAGGCACTAGGAACTTCCTAGAGGACTTTTAGTTTTCACTTTTTCTATTACTAATGGTAGTTATGCCTATAGGGGAAGTAAGAGCTGAGAGACTCAAAGTATCCTGCTGTTTATTTTAATCAAAGGAGTTGTGAAACCTTAACTAGACCTTTAGAAAAAGGACAAAGATCATTTCCCCTATGACTGGATTACAAAGAATACAAATACATTGTTTCATAAATCCAAATATATAGTAAAAGTTTATGAGGAGAGAAAGAGAAAAAGAGAGGAAACCAATAAAGAGACTTGAAGGCATGTTGATTTTTTTCCCTGAAATTTTGTGGCATGTTCTTAAATCACTGTCATTATCTAGAGGGCTTATAAATGCTACAAATTAGTCAAGACAACTGCACACAATAGAACACATAATACACATCAGGATGAGGCAAAACTCCATCTACCAGCACTAAATCCTAGGAAGCTGGGCTGAGATTTCCTCATTTCTTCTAATCCAAAGCCTGAGGCTTGCACAATAAACTGTTGCAGAACTTAGGAATAAGAACCAGCAGGAAAAATCTCTTGATCTTTGGTGTATTCTGTCTTCACTGATATCCCAAAGTATTGGAAATTTGAGACTAGGTAATAATTTTAGAGGTTAGACCAAATGAGGAATCTGATAAAGATCTGGTAGATTTTAAGCACTTTTCCTCTTGAGCACTGATGCTCCTGAAGGTACACAGTGTGGAAATTCTGGCTTATTGCTAAGATGACTCAGTGCTAGTACTGGATTCTTCAGTTCATGAAAATATCAGGAGTTAATGCACCAGCTCCACTGTCAGAACAAGAGTTGCAATCCCTCCCGCCAATAACATGTCTCTAAAGCTCTCAAAATATGAGACAAACAAAGCCAATCCTTAATCTGTCTCTTGCAGTGAGCAGCAAATCTCAGTATCCTCAAAGCCCCCAGAAATCTTATTAGATGACTCGCAATGCTCTTGATTACAGAGTAGCCTGGGGTACTCCCCACTTTCTGACAGCACGGTCGATCTCTCACTTGGCATAAGTGAAGCCACTACTCCTAATACTGGCTCTTTTAGCAGTGGTGGAGAAGTTACACTGCCTGTGTGTAGCTCACCAAATAAAACCCTCTGCTTTAGTGCTTGATTGCCCTACAGCTCAGGTGAATGCTCCATATCCCTGATTCCCTACAGTCACAGCAGGTGAGTGGCAAACGTAAGAGTAGAATAATTTTCTACCCTAACCTTCTTTCAGAGTCCAGCCCAACCCCGAAAGTCAAAGAATTAACCTCTGTGGCAACCTTTCACTTAAAGAGCCCATCTGTAGAAATTTCTGTTATGTTAAAAGCTAATTAAGGTCAAGTATATGACAATTTATGGAGGAAGACTTGTTAAGTCATTCAGTCCCTGGAGGAGTGGGGTTGGTTTCCTCAGGACTCTTGCCACTATTTTGTCTGAACTGCTTTCAGGAGTCATAATCAATAGAGGGTTTTAGTAGTTCCCTTGCAAGATACTTCAGATGTCTTCCATCTAAAAACTCTAACCTGGTTTTTGGCTTAAATGTATCTCCACTTAAGTTTTATGACCCCATGCCTCTTAATCATGCTTGGGTGCATCAAACTACACTGCTTTCACTCCTGGATGTTTCTACACTTCAAACATTTATAGCCTGTTATAACATCATTTCTCCTTAGTTATTACCTAGTGATACAATGAATTATTAAATCACTACACTATTTTGCCTGAGTTCTTTGATTCCACTCCCAGAATTTGCTGCTTCCTACTGAACTCCATCTAATTTGTTCCTCTCAAAAGGCCCAAAGGGACTCATCAGACAAACACGTTAGATGAAAAATATGCTACTGATTTATCACATTTTCCTTTCTATAGCCCTCCTATTTTTACATCCTTCTGAAAATCAGGTCCTTTTTTGGCATTTCAGCAAAATAACCAGTTGTGTTAAGCATCCAGTCCAATTCTTTTCATGCAAGGCATTGAACATGCCGAGCTTCCAGGAGACATAGAGAAAATTGGCCCTGTATCTACATGCCCAATGATAAAACCGGGTTTTTTTGAAAAATCTGTGCCACCACAGCAGCATTTGAAGCAATGTGAGACCCAGTACCTGTTGGCATCTTTGCTCCAAGAACAAGGATGGGGGATGATATTTAAGAACCGTGAGTAACCCACGAATAAAGCCTGAAATGCAAAAGAAACTTGGGTATACTGCTCTTTCATTACTGGGTGAGAATGAAAGTGCAAGTGTTGGCCAGGATGGGCCAGAAGCTTTGGGAGCATCGTCCCTTCTCCCTTCCCACGCAGTGAGAGCTCCCCCACCTGGGCGTCCTACTGCCCACTGCCCTGGGGTGGAGGGCTGCTCCCGGCTTTTCCCTGAGAGGGAAAAGATAGGATTTCAACAAGGGCAAGTCATTCCTTCCTAGTAAACTTCGAGGCCACACAGGCTAAATGCACTGGAAAATGGTATCTGCTGTGTTTTTGCAGACAGAAGTTGTATACCTCAGGAAAAGGAGTATTCAGCCAGCATTTATAAGCAAATTGTTTAACATAAGCTGGTGGACCCCTGCTTCCCCTTCTAGTTTCTGCTAGAGGAAAGGCACCTGGAAAAGACTAAAATTAGGAAAAAATAACTTTCAGAGCATGCTCCCCACTTAGGCCTTGCTTGTGGGGACAGATCAAGCGTCCTGAGCAAGTCCTCAACCATGGCAACAAGTGCCCCAGAAGTCATGGGATCAGTGTCTGGAACTGTGGTAGAGCGATGAGCGACGGGGACCGACATCTTGCCACCAGCCTCGGTCCCCAGGGACAGCCTGAGAGGAATCCTCCCCAGCTCTAGCCTGAGTCGGGACAACACTCCCCATTAACTCTCAAATATGTCTCCACATTAAATGCAGGACACTGGTTTTGCTCTCTTGAGCATCAGGACAGGTCTGCCTGGGTTGGGTGTCTGCTGCTGTAGCAGCTGCTTTTCACCAGTGTCCAAAGCAAAACTTCCCCTAACTGCTTGCTGTGACCTAAGTCTTGCTTCTCCTTTATCACACTCCTTTTAGAATGCTGGTATTTTCCAAAGGAAAAGAAAACATCCTCTGCTACCTGGAATTTTCCATGGTTACACTTTGCTCAGAGATGACTTGTCCCTCCGAGGAAACTTTTAGCATTATGTAATATTTTTTTTTATTCCATTGTTTGTATCTACAGAGGCAGGCAGATAAATGGACAAATAAATGAAAGAATAGCCTGAGATTTTTATCAGAGTGCAGAGCTAGGATGACTCAAAGATCAAGACAACTGCTCTGGAAAGTTTTAGAATTTTGTTAATTGAAGATTGCTGAAATTCCAGGGTAACCAGGGGGTCATCCTTGAATCTTTCTCACAGACAAAAATGTAATTTAAGATAGGGGTGTGACTGGAAATACCTAAAGGAATGCCATGTTTAATTTTGAGATCCTGTCAGATTGTGCTTTCATAAAGAGCTAAATGTTAAAGTAACCACTTGAGGATGTTTTTTGTCAACATTCAGGAAGGTGTACAAATATTATTAGTTTAAAGATTTGAATCCCACTGTTAATGTTGAAATATGCTATTGAGCTCTAACCACTGTTATCTGGATTGCCACTTTTCTGAACATTTGACCCCCTAAGCCCCATCAACTTTTTTGAAAATGTATTGATTTCTTCTAAAAGCAGCTCTAAACCCACCCTCCTTACTATTCTGTAATATAAATATCGTAAATCAAGTATTTTTCTTCATTACTGAATAATTGCACACATAGACACTATGATAGTATAACTTCTAAACAACATGATTAGTCACACTGAACTTACATGCACAGTCTGCAAAAGAGTTGGGGGTCTGGTTCATCAAGATGAACAAGACTGTCCTGTTATAAATGTATTTTTATTGTGAGGTAATTTGTGTGTGGACAATTTAATTACTTGCTTGAGCAATAAAATTCCCACAACACTAAAGCCTGTCCAACCTACCCATTTCTCACTTGATTAACCTGATGAAACTCAACACACCTGTTCCAGAATAACTGAGTTTTATAGAATGACTATCAGAGAACTTGACACTTTGCAACCATTTTGGCACCATATTTCATACATGACAACACTCCCAAAATGCCTTTCGTTCTGGGTGACAGATACATTTGCCTGGAGCAATTATCAGGAATAATGCAGAACGCCTTGTCAAAAAGCAGAATACTTTTTTTAAAAAAAGATATGATCTCATGGTGGAAAAAAAAGCAGAAAAGTATACTGATCATCCATATCCAGAGGCTAAGAGTCTAAATCCTTTTGTTATCGATCTACTTAGATCAGGAATTCAGGAGATACATATGTGCCTTTGCATGTCTGTGCTTTGCTGATCAGTACTCTGTTTCTTCTGGGACACAGATTAAAACTAAGTTCAAGCATCTACCCTTAATTAATCTTTTATTCTTAATATTGCATATGCCCATGAGTTGTAATACCCAAGGTGTCAAAGGTCTGTAAGCGCCTTCCAAAGCATGGCATTGCACCCTAATGAGGCTAAAAGTTGCTCAAAAACAGAGGAAAGAGCTGTTGTCTCATCTTTGCTGCTTGAAAAATATTACAAGCCTTGTGGCATGGGACTTAGAGCATCAACCCATCTGCTCTGGTGGTTCAATTCACTCACCTATTGAGACCAAATTCTTAGTTGAGAGAATTTCAAATAAAATTAACCTCCTGCTTCTCTAGTATACCAGCTGGGGATCACTTTTTCCCCTACAGTGTGGGAGAACTCATTATGCGAGTTATCCTTCAGGGCCTGCTCTGTGAAGCCTATGAAGTAGCATTGGAGTGGCAGGGAGACTTTTGCACAATCTCTTCAGTGGTGCTGCCCCAGCAGCAGATTTGTTGCAAGTAGGAGGCTTTCTGAATTACAAAGGAGTAACAGTTTATGCCATTACATTAAGAATTCAAAGTAAACTATTTAATAAAAAATCCTCATTTATACTCCAGC
Organism: Myiozetetes cayanensis; assembly: GCF_022539395.1. Classification (NCBI taxonomy): domain Eukaryota; kingdom Metazoa; phylum Chordata; class Aves; order Passeriformes; family Tyrannidae; genus Myiozetetes; species Myiozetetes cayanensis. Next base: position 18,465,826 of record NW_026087742.1, read on the forward strand.
TGTTGATTATCCCTGAGCCTGGTAACAGCAGGTACTATTTACCAGAAAGCCCAAAGAATTCATGCCAAAAGAGAACATAACAAGAAATCCCAAAGAATTCATGCCAAAAGAGAACATAACAAGAAATCCCAAAGAATTCATGCCAAAAGAGAACATAACAAGACAACCAGGACCAAGATGTGACACTCTGCACTTCACTCCTCCAGAGATGGATATCCTAACACAGCCTATTGATTCCTTACTTCTGGCATGCACAGGTTATATCTGACTTTTCTCAAAGCAAATTCAGTTTTCATGACAGACTAGTGACAGATGGGAAGATTAAATTCCTGTGTTTATCCATGCAGAAGTGCACCATGGACATAACCCTACACATGGTTATGTGCATCATCCCAGACTGAAGGAAGTACCTTCTAGGCAGCAAACGTAACTCTGCCTCCAGCACTCAGCCATTTGCCCACCCATAAATGATGGGTAAAACTTCATTGAAGCCAGCCCTGTAGTGTGAAAAGGAGAGAATGAGTAGCCTTGTTACAGTTGCTAGAGCTTAACCTCTAAACTCTTTATGCCAAAATAAGTTTTACCATCAAAATCACATTTTCACTATGTCTATCCTTGAACTTTTTTAGGTATAGAAATGCTATCAGAAATCATAACTCCCATCTGACACTACTACACAACTCACATTTTCAAGAATAGATTTGGCCTTCAGTCACAAATCCTCTTTAAGCAAAGCCTACACTTTGATGCAATCACTGGCTGCTATCAGTGGAAATTAAACAAACCCAGTAACCAAGATGAAAAAGTGTTCTGTTGTCCATCACCAGTATGCTGAAGCACCAGTCCTTTGTGTCAAAAGCAATTAATACTATGTGTGAGTCATTGAACGATTTCAGCTCTCAGAAAGAAAGAGTATTGCCCACTTTTTTCTTCAGATGTTCCACCTTCCCCAAAGACACCTAAGATTATACTGTGTATTAATTCTCATTCCTAAGGGTCAGTATAGCATATCAACAGAAGAAATACAGCTTATTGCCAACTTTCTGCATGCATCATTTGCAATTCCATTCCATGGGCACTTGCCGACTGAAGTAATCTCAATAATAAAGGTAAAAAATATATATTTCTAGAAGACTATTATATGGAATGACATAGGATCCAATACTCTGTAGCCACAGAGAAACAATTACTTTAAATGACTGAAAGCAGTGGTACTTATGTGGTGACAGGAGGATACTGCCTTTTTAAAAAATATATATCTGTAATGAAAGCTAAGCTGTTATTATGTGTAAAACAGCTGCAGAGAAAGTGATAGCATTAAAGGCATTAGAACAAAGATTATCTGTTCTCTGTAATTAAATCCTTTTCCCTGTTTTATACCAGATGACTCCTAAGGTCACATGAGCCCAATTCAAGCATCATCCTTGAAACTAGCCTGAAGAGGTTGGAGACACTCACTGGAAACCCCTCAACCTACAGGGATTTAATTATTCTATGTTTTCCATTCTGCCTTTTCTCTGTGGGAGTGGAGAGCTGTAACATTATTCCAAAAAAAGTATCTGGGAACAGGCTGGTCTTTGAACAGCTTCCACTTCCTTCACACCTTCCAGGGACCTCTTAGACATTTTATATGACAACACATAAATATCACTTCCTTGCCAGAGTAGGCAGATATTCCTATCCTCATTCAAATAGCTATATCATATAAAAATACAAAATCTTATTTTGAGGTTTCTGAAGTGGGAATATCCATCTCCCAGAGACTGAGTACAGTGTCAGGATATTCTCTGCAGGAGTCAAGGGGACAGAGGAGTGTGTCTGCAGATCCTTGACAAACACAGACACTCTTCAATGGCCTTTATCAATCTGGCATGGACTTAGCATTGTGCTCCCCAAGTCAGCTTTACTCCTCATCTAACAACATCTCACCTATTGCTCACCTAATACCCTCCTGTTGGTAGCAGTTACACAGGTTTAAAAACAAATAAAGGTTTTGCACAATCCAGGAGGAGGGTATGGGGCACTCCTGCTAGTTCAAACCATGAGCCATATCAGTGGTGATTAAAGAAAGAAAAAAAAAAAAGGAAAAGAAATCACCAGTGTTTAGTTTCTGAGAGCTGCTGGTCTCAGTTTAGTTATAAGGGGGAAAATCCATTCACATGGATGCTCTTAGCCTAGTAAAAGGGTCTCAACACTTGGAGGGCAGGAAGGCTCAGCTTGGTTTTCCTCCACTTATTGTCTATTTGGGTTAGAGCTGGAGGTGAAAAGAAGGCAATAATGGAGTGAGGTCTGAATTGCACCACATCCTTTTACAATCAGAAAAATCAAAGCTGACCTAGGCCACAGTCCTTCTGCTTCAACAATTCTCCTGCTGGACAAAGTAGCCTCCTTCTAGTAAAATCTTAAGGAAAGAAAGCTCTGACATTTATAATCTGTTTCACTTCATAACCACATGCATTCTCCAGCTTGCAAAGCAAGCTTGCCCCTTCTTAATACTTTGTACTGAAAGAAGAAAGAAAAAATGGAGGAAAATTGACTTGGGTCACACAATGGTTTGAAGAAATTCAGATATGAAATCCTTCTCTTTCTCTTATGCAGACAAAACAGGAGTGTAAATGAATCAGCTGTGCTGGAGCCAAGACTGAAGGGAAGACTGGAACCTGTGTAATTCATCAGGGAGCCATAGCAGTGAGAGTGGCAAGAGGGCACAGGAAGTGGAAGAACCTCAGTTGTCCACTGAAACCCACTGTCACCTGTGGCATGAAGCCAGACTGGACTGGAAACCGGCAAGCATGCACTAGCCCTTGCAACTCATCTGAAGGACAATGCCCTTAGTGCCCCACTTCCCTCATTTTTCCTGACTTGGCCTCCTAGCTTGCTCCTTCCACTACCACCTCTACGTGTAGAGGGACATGGCAAAGTCCTCTGTTGATCATCATCTCCAACAGCTTTTAGGATTGCCCAGGTCTTTATTCTGCTTTATGATGAATGCAATTTACAGGATGTCCCAACAGAGCTATACCTCAGCAAGAGATGCACACAAGGAAGGAAAGCCAACAGCAACACATAAGTCTGTCAGGTTACTGAAACCACCATCACTGGAGGTAACTCTGATGAACTGGAGAGAGTCAGAGCCAGAGTAAATAGCGAAGTTCTGGAGAGCCCAGGCCCCTTAACTTCAGTCAGTGACCAACACAACAAACAGGAGAAATGTTTTATCTTAACCTGAACTTTTCCACCCGAGCTTAAAAACACTACAGCATTTTATAAAACTCAGTAGTATTTACTTTCAGAGCTTTATTAGGCTCATTTTTGCAAGTAAAGGATATCCTGAGAAGCCTCAAAATGTATAAACCAAAACAGAAAACCAGTAAGAGAAAAAAGAAAGCACTACAAGGGTATCCTATCTTCAGGACACACACTCCAAGGTTAAACACCTGTAGTAGGGAAGTGGGGTAGGTACCTGTTTAATATCAGACGAAGGAGAATTTTTTTCTTTTTTTTTTTATGAGGCATTAAATGGTTGAAGGACAAAAAGGTTTTAAATATATAATAATAATAAATAATAATAATGGCCAGTCTTCACGAGTGAAGATCCGGGGAAGGTCTTTCCACCTTCCAGCCTGCGCATTGGATTTTTTAGGTGAGACACAGTGTGCGCGGAACTGAGCCCACCCTTTAATCCTAAGGTTCATCTGCCGGGGCCAAGCGAGCTTGGACGGTGGCAGCGAGGTCCTTAGGACGTAGGTGGGTTGCCTTTAAGGGCTAACGAGCCCCACCTGCCCGGGAGTGGCCCTGACCGGGAATCGAACCCGGGTCTCGGCAGTGATAGCGCCGCGCCCTTACCACTAGACCACCAGGGGCTCCGGTTTTAAATATAGGCAAATTGGAAAGTACCACAGAAGTATTTTTTATTAATATGAGTAAACATATTGCTTTACAGATGCTAGTCCATTTAACTTCATGTTAAAATAGACATTTAAATGTTATGTAAGCCATACATGCAGCAGAAGCTATTTTTGTTTTCTACAGCAAACCAATTCCCATAGTCATTAAGTCTTTCGTTTCCTACCCTATGAGGTTTCTGTTGATACATGTTTTCCTCTGTCAGCCCTTGCCAGTTCATCCACTACCCTCCAGTCCCCCGACCTGTGCTTTCTGTTTTTCCATGGGGTGGATATTTCTAGCACAGGACGCACTTCTACAGTTTGTCTTTGCCCATTCATGCCATTGTATTCAGTCTTCATTAGTATCCTACCCTGTCTCTTCCTGATGTTTTTCCTCTTAATTTGTCGTTGATGTTTTCCTTTTCCTTTGTGTGGTTTAGGTTTCTTTTTTTCTTGTTTTGTTTTTCCACCCTCCACACGTGCTTTCATTTTCCTTCTATTGTGATTAAGATTTCATTTTAATGCAAATTTCAAAGCAAAATATTGTTATTCCCAAATGCTACATGCATACTTATACTTGAACAAGACAAAAACACTTCTCATCCCTTACCTTTTGTTCTAGGTTTTCCCACCTTGCAATGATGATTTCTTTCTTCCTGTGGATTAATCTCTCATTTATTTCTTTGATGCTCTTTTCTTTAACAGCACAATTGTTTTTCTTTGATGGTAGGCTAAACTTCTTTTCTTTATCAGTATCTAAAGCTTGATTGATGTTTGACTTCTTTCCTTACCAGTTCCTTTGAGTACCTTAGTTATTCCTTCCCACTCTTGGTCTGCTATTTTATTCCATCACCATTTTTAGGGTTATGTCTCAAAGATACTGCTAATGGAAGCAAGTTTTACTTAGAGGGCCAAACACTATTATGTCTTTCATATGTACTAACATTAAAATTAGTAATAGTGCACACCTGTAAGATAGAGCACATAATTTTTTTCATACTCAAGGCACTTCTAGAGTCTGGGATGACACTAATTTGCACCTTGAATATGCAAACAAAGATGAAAACAGGTGCTGAAGATTGTATTTTAGAGCCACTTAGCAGTGTGAAGGCAGAAGTTCTACTTTCCTTTTCCCTCATCCAGGCCATAATTGAAGCTAAGTAGAACACTACAGGTCTTCTTCCTAATAGAGTCTACAGGTCTGTAGTCAATTCACTGAAAAATTATGTTTGTGACCTTCCATTCTGGCATGAACAGCCACCAAATTCCATTTTCTATGAAGTACTGTCAAACATGGATGTTTTATCAACTTAACTCTGAAAACTGGAAACCAAAAGCTCTGGAATTTAAATATCACCCCAATAAATACCAAGATTGGTAAAATTATAGTTTTGCTTATTCAACCACAACCCATGACTTGACTTTGCATGTGCTGATTATATCTAGGAAGCGAGCAAGGTTACAAGACCTACAAAACACTGTTTCTACAGAAGAAAGAGGGTATGGAAGATTTAAAGTAATAGTTCTGCTCTTGATAGTAATTGCTCCAGGCCCAGCAATTCCTCACAGACAATTCAATTAAATGCTGACAGAAACACAAATAGAGCTCACACGGTCTTCTAGTTCTTGCAGCATTGCACTGATGTCATCTTGTCTGGAAGTTACTGCAAAAGGGTGTTCTTACTGAACACATAACCACTAAATAACACAGAGGTGTCCAAAGCAATTAGAAAAGCAATAACCCTGTGTTTCAAAACTTGAGTTTCCCAGTCTCCAGAACTGACCTTGTTGTACCTGGCAGTCTCATAGAGGATAATGCATATCTTTGCATTCCAAACATTTGATGGGGTTTGCATTTCTCCCTTTTGGGTTTATGCTTGCATTCCTGAAGAGTCTCTGATGGAAACTGAAATAGAATACACTTCTTGTTGTAGTGAAATTAGCAGCAGTGAATCACCTGAACTGATTTTTTTTCCAGTGCATAACTAGTTTATTTGTTCTTATTTCCTGTTATTGCACAGATATTTGCCTTTCTGAATTAGTCTTGTCAACGAACATCATTCAGTTACCACATATCTTTCCTGACTTAATGATAGGCTACGGTATTACATATATAAATATATATATATATATATAAAATATATCAAACATATTTTTGAATGCCAGTGTTTTTAATGGTAACAATTGTTTGCAAAGCAAGGCAAAACAGCATTGTAGAGATACACAGATAGATCAGATATTATAATTTATAATATATTGACACAGTATGAAATTTGGGCTAGTTTTAAGTTTGTGGTAAAAATTCCAAAGCAGATATACCTATAATTATTTTTATAATAAGACAGACTGAAAACTTAAGAACCGCACTAGGATGGAGGAAAATTTGAAAGTATTTCTTGAGATATTAATAGCAAGCAACTTAAGGAAAAACTTCAATCATCTCAAACCAGAGCCTTGTAAAATGAGGTTAAGCTCAAAAAAATCAAAAGCTGTTAACATATGGAAGTGCCCACTTAAGCCTCTTGAACAATTTTAACTCCAGCTGCCAGTGATATTGCTGCAGAGCAGTATTGAATAGCCTCCTGATGCAAATAATGCATGTTTGTATTTATCACCTCAAACTAAGAAAACGTGTCTTTCAGGTGCTCATTCAAAGTATTCACAGATGCAGAGCATCACTACCCAGAAAAATCTGTGTGTGGGCCACAGTAACTGTTCATGGCCCAGTTGTGCTGGGTGAGAGTGATGTGAAAGAACTGCCAACAGCTTCTGAGGCAGGTTAAGCTTTTATACTCAAAGTACTTAAAATGTTTCAAAATGTAAGAAATCCGTGTCTATATCTTATTAAGCTCTGGTGCCAAACTGGTTACTGCTCATGATCTCTTTGTGAGTGATTTTGATACCGCTTACTAGTGCTTGGCAAATATGGATAGAAATAGGGAAATCCTTTCCTGTCAAAACTGTTTTGGTATTTTCTGCTTGTCTCATAAATTTTCATACGAATACCCCTGCTGAAGCATTACCGCAAGATTCTGCAGTATCACAAAAATATTTAATGAGCCAAACCCCAGCAAATGCTGGCCATAAAACCAACTTGAACAGCATCCCACAATCCAAGCAAGCAAAAATAGTGGTATCATAATGGCTTTATTTGGGCCTACGCTTCACTAAAATTTCTTGATGTACTTTGCAATCCAGCCATTTCTTGGACGACTTTGATGAGAAATCTGTCATTGCATCAACCCTTATTACCTGAAGTTTTTTTACTCTTTCTTTCATAATCAAGACTGCATCTAGTTATGCTTACCCTTTCCAACGTTTCACTTGCTTAAAAAAAAAAAAAAAGTACTAGCAATTCAAGCTGGTTTTATTTTTTGTATCTCTCAGCAAGTTCTAATAAAGTAAATTGAGCAATATTCTCAGTTTATTGTATTGATAAACAGACTGTAAAGTGTTTTATGATATGGTACTTCTCATATGAAAGACACTAGACTAACATAAATTGCAATTGTAACTGTAAAGTACTAAAATATATTTTCCCTCTAGGGCTCTCTAGTATATTTGGCTGAAAAAAATAAAATAAAATAAAATAGACTTGTTTATTGTGTATATTTTTTGTAGTGTAATTAAATGTCTCTATGGTTTCCACTCAGAAACAAAGTCCTCTTTCCCTGCTTAAAGCACTCTAAAGGCCTACAAATAACTTTACAGAGCTGCCTTCTTTCAAATTGGAGGTGAAAAAGCACTTTCTTTTTCACTGTCTCCAAACTGTCTCCAGAGGAGTGGATCTCTTAGCATTTGCAGCTCTGTCATTTCCAGGCCATGCTAATAGTCATTATTTAAAGAAAGCATCAAACTCTTGAGTCAGTCTTTCCTATCCTCCCAGTGATACTGACTCGCTGTAATCTGGACCAATGCAAAAATTTCCTTTCTCCACCCAAATTGGTGACAAGTAGATTCTTTGTGGTGAATACTTTGGATTTCATCCAAAGTGAGGATTAAGCAGAAGGTATCTTCCCCACCCAAGATTAGGATTTGTCAGCATGGCAACTCCTCTACTCTAAGGATGTAAATCAACCAGTGCCACTTTGGCCGCCTGTCAGGGGTTCGCCAGAGGTGGCTGTCCAGACTGGTAAAGCACAGAAGTTCTCTGCCTCTACAGCATAGGCATAGATCCTGTGGCCCTGGATCACCTCAGCTCTGCAACATCCACAATGAAACTGAGGACAAACAGTCCTTGGTGGTTTTGTTGGAGGAAAACATTGAAGAAATTTGCAGGGATGTGATAATGTAGCTACAGACTCCAGACAAGTCTCACTTCCCACATAGCAGTTACATTTTGAAGCCCAGCTCTTCAAAGATACCGGGACCTACTCTGATCCTTCCTACTGTGTTCACCAGCAGTGAAATTACTGATGTGCCTGGAACTACTGCAGGGCGGTGAGAGTGAAGTGTGGATCAGAGCAGTATCCTGAACCAAGGGTAATAGTCTTTGTTCAGTAAATACAACCCCTCTAGTATGTCCTTGCTTTAACATCACTTCCCACCCAGACCACCTATTAAGAAGCAAGTGCTAATGGAGTTATTGTAATCCTTCTTCAGACAAAAGGCAGCAGTTGATTATGGATAACCGAGGAAAGAACACTCAGAGAAAAGTCAGAGGACAGGTAATGGATCTTTGAAATAAAGGTGAAGGTGAGACACTTAAAAAATTTAACCTTCTCCTCTCTTTTGCTCTTCCTTTAATAAAATGGTGATAAATCCATTACCTCTTTTAAGGTTCAGAGCAGCTGCATAATGAATCTGCCTTAATACACAAGAAAGTGCAAATTCAACATTACACTTCAACATCTTGTGCTCCACTCTAAGTGAGATGGAAAATTATACAAGCACAAAAACACTCCCTGGAGTAGCTGAATGGAGATGGTAGAATGAAGGCTGAAACAGTCACAGTTAACTCCTGATACAAGTTTAGGCATAAAATGTTAATCTATTCTTTTGACTCACACTTTCATAAGCTTTGATTGTTCTTAAAGAAAGTTTCAGATGGGACTTCTCTTAGTCTCAACTCAACAACTTGCCAAAAAACGAGAAGAGTAGCTCCCTAGTCACATATGACAGATCTGCTTGCTTCCTTATGACTCTTTCTAGATCCTAAAACTGTCTCTTATAATTCAGAACTAATTTTGATGTTTGGAAAAGTAGTATTCCTAAACCTCTCTTGAGCAGTCATCTATCTCGGATCTGAACATGCCATTTTAATTTTAGTAATTAATTTAATTTAAAAACCACAAACTCAATGGGACTCTTAACTCCTCTGTCAACCAGTGACATCAAAAAATACCCCCATATTTCTACCATAAGTCATCACTGTGCCTAAAAAACTCTCAAGTTAAGTGTCTGACCTCATGCTCTAAGCTCATTTTGTAGGCATCGTGTAACATGGTGTTTTAAGAACATGGCTAAGCAGAAGACTTCTCGGTTTTCCTTGGCTTGTTGTTGCCTTCTGGGTCAAACAGTCCTCCTGCAAGAAGAGAGGTAAAGATTGTCTGGTCTTTGAAGGGTAACCATTATGTTTAGCTCCAGCTGTAAAGTGAGGAAGGATGGCTGCAGGAAGAGACAAGCTTGTTGCACAATTCCAAAACTATGTACTACTGAACAGACATTGAACAATCAAGCTCTACTAACAGAATGGGGCTTGCATGTAGATTGGAGAAACAAAACTATTCAAGTTCAAGGCAACACTGGAACAGGCTGTGAATCAGAGCCAAAGTCTGCACAAAAATGTTGCCTTTCCCTGGAAAGAAAAGAAACTTATGTTGTACATTTGAGGGGCATAAGAGGTTGAGAATCTAAATCCAGTTTGACATACCGTATTTTTTATTCTCTGCAATGAAGACACTTTTAATGACTCTATTTTTCCATTTCACTCCAATATTACAACAGCTTCTGGTAATCTAAAGACCAATCTTCATCTCTACAACAGAGAAACTTGAAAACTGTCTGAAGCTTCCTATCCCACCTGTTCATTCCTGTGCAATGTAGTTGGACAGCATGAAATGAGATTGCTATTATTATTAAAGACCACATTTAACATAATTCAGTGGGGCCATTTCAACATTAGCTACAGGAAAGACCAGGATCAAACGCAACTGAACAGCTCTGAGCAGCTTATGAAATAGGTACCTCCATGTAATCGCTTGGCTTTATGCTTAGTCACTGGTCTTAATATTATTGTACAAACATGATTAGAATTCAGGTTCTAAAGGTATCCCATATTCAGTCCCTGCTTGCCTCTCTGTACCTTGAGGATAAGTACGCTGGACAGGACATAGCTAACTGAGGAGGACCTAACAAAAAGAGGAGAAAAATGTAGGAGAGACAACTTCTGTGATGTATCCAGACATTTCCTCTCTTGCTGTTTCTCAGGGCCTCTGAGTTGGCTTCCTGTTGAGAAGTGGAAAGGATAAACCAGTGTAAAGTAAATTTGTTCTCAGAGGTACACTGGTAGTTCTGTTCATTTAGACCAAATTGAACTCTTACCCCTCTTGCCAGGCCTCTGCCACTGAATTAGTACCTGACTCCTAAAATCTCCCTGCAGCTGTTAATCAAAGACTCCTTCATTTTATGTACCTTTATGTTGTTATATAAATGAGAAGCTAAATTTTCCCCTTGGCACTTCCAAGTCATTAGACTTTTCACATTACTTACCTGTCTAATCATCCAAGTCTTTAATCTCTGGGGACTTAAAAATAATGCTCAAATCACAAGTAATGAAAATTCAATTTCCTTGCTAATCTCACACCTTGCCAGCAATCCCTCAAAACAGGTGATGCTGCCCTTATGATTCTGATAAGAAATAAAAGCAGGTTCTCCCAAACTTATCTCCATTCCCTTGATCATCTCCACATCAAGCTGAAAAGACAGAATTAAGGATTGTGCAAAGGTACAGCTAATGGGGAGAAAACTAGATATAACTGAAGAATGTTACCATTTTCCATATCTTAAGCATATGAGTTATCACGTAATGTAAAGGTAAATAGTACATATTATGTGTATTGACCTGAATCCTAATCACATTTGTAAAACATTATTAAGACCAGAGGCTAAGCATAAAGCCCATGATTACAAACGGAACCTCAACCTACTTTGTATCACATTTTTTGTTAATCCGTGTAACAACTTTGATTATACAAACTGAGAAGAGGCACTGTTAATAAAGAAAGTCCTCCCAAAGTCCGCTTTTATTTCAGCAACAAAATGAAGGCTATATTATAAATATATATATGTACAAAATCTATCTTGAATTTTCAAAATTCAAAACTTAACTAAATAGACAAGTTATGTTTTATACCATATCATTGGAAAAACATATTCTTAATTTTTTTTACTGACTGGCCCACCACTTTCTAATCTATTTCTTTCAATATTATGGAAGTTTGCCAGATGATAAATGTTGTTTTCAGCTCAGCAGAAGATTGTATATGCGGTATTATCAGTGCTTTAATGCTACAAAATATTATGGAGCTTAGGGGTTTGGGCTTCTCTTTTGCAGTTATAAACATGACAGGGTCAGTCATTTTCATTTTTTTGCCAAAATTTCATGCCTGAAAATCTCAGTTTGTCTCACTCAAGACTGCAAATTTTTCACTCTTGTTCTCCACCTTCCTATTTCTGAAACATCCAGTTCACACAAAACTTTATGTATGAAAGGATGGGAGGAACCTAGAGAAGGGGAAATTCCAGCAGAGTATTATCTCCTTCTACATATACTTGTATTTTCTGACTGCAAATAAGAAGCCCTATTATGCCTTGCTTTTGTCTACAGTGTTATGCCTACAATTTCAGTGCAGTAAGAACAGAGAAGGATAGCTTTGCTTGATGCCTTTTCATAATTACAAAGTCTTTAAAGTCACTCCTTTCAGATAAATATAGGTAGACAATGACTAGCGTTCAGAAAAACTGATGAATACCACATTGAATGCAAAATGTATATAGAGCAACAAAGAGAAAAATGCGATGCTTCACACTGAAGCCTTCACATGTCTTCAGGGCTTTTGTGTGACTTTCTGTCTTTCTTGCTGAATATACATAACTTTACAAAGATCTTTTCAAAGAGCTGCCAAAGAGGTAATTCACATTTTTATAGAAGGAGAGAACAAAATGTTTAATTCCAGTGTTAAATGTACTCACTCCTCCCCCTATCACACAGACTTTTCTTTAAATACATGATTTTTTTGAGAATATATGTTTTGATTCTAATTGCCACATTTTGCTTGATTTGAGTCAAAACTGATTACTGAGGTTGCTAGCCACACGTGAAAACAGAGAGGGGGGAAGACCATACCGACCTACAGCTCCTAAGATTTTGTCTCACTGGATTTGACAGGAAAGCTCTCTGCAGTTCCTATTACTTTTTTTCTTATCCAAGACCAGAGCTTTAAATGCATCCATAACTTCTCTTATCAACATATCTCTATCCAACTGTGCTAACACTTTGCTCACCTTCAACTTTTTTTGTTTGTTTTGAGAACATTTCTTTGTGATTCTAAGCAACATAAATTTGGTTTCCTCATCAAGAAGCTCATTTAGCTGCAGCTTGATTGCAAGTAATTTTCTGTAACTGTCTCCATCTTTTAATTGTTTGTGCCTTTTTCTAATCTATAAACTGTAACTTCAGGCAGGTCATTTTTGTCTTACCATTTCCTCTTTGGAAAGGCATATCTAATAACTCACCTCATATCCTGTGGCTTTAGGCATCTGAAATCATATGAACAGAAGGGATAGACCATCGATTCAACTCCAAGTTCATAATCTCCTTTTTAAGAAATAGGAAAATAAAACTTCATCCATGAAATTTAGTTTGGTGGAAAATAAATATGCATAAGGATTGGTACAGAATGGACTCCCTGTTCTGTTTCCACAGTGTTTCCTTATGACCTCTGAGAGACATGAAATTCTAAGTGCCAATTTGGGTACTGCTACAATCCTTGAGTTAATCAGAGTCCAATGAATTTTATTATCACAGTTCTGAATTGTCACCATTTCCCCTACTGGAGGCAGAATTCATGATCTCATTAGAGTCTCTGGACTTAGTCAAGTCAATGCATAAGGCAGCTTTTTTTGGTTTTGTTTTTAAGTAATCTCATTAGAAGTTCTACCAAATATGGTATCCATATCAAATCTCTTTAATTCCTCCCACCTAATCCCCTTTACCCCCAAAGTGTAACATAAATGTATTAGTCAGATTAGCAGCACATTCAGGAGTAATCCCTTCCCAAACAAGAGACCTATATGTATTTTTCCTGATCCCCAAACTTTTGTTTGTGTTAATTATTCTAAAGCTGACTGACAGTGTGAATAATACTCTTCCCCCCTCCAGTCTGAATAGCAATTAAGGAATTTGCATTTTCTGCATCTTTTTCTTACAAAATAAGATATTTTCTATGCGTTTTCTGTTCTGAGCAAGTGCCTGCTCCTACTGCTGCTGAAGTCTGTGGCCAAGCTCCCAAATGAATGTTTTCAGCACAATCTTAACTCTATAGCACTTGCACAAAGCACAAAACACACACAGGAGCATGACAGCCTTGGGATGGGGAAAGAATGCCAGGCCCAGTAGGGGTTCTTTCTATGAGTTCCTTAGATATGTTTTCTCAGATGATCTCGAAACCACAAATTGCTGTTGCTTCTGCCTGGTGGGGACCAGGGATTCCACACAGAGAAATACTCTTAGCAAAGAGAATATTTTCTTATTGTGATGGTAAAAATATACAAAGCTTTATTAGTGCCCTGAAAAAAAATTCCCCTTCCATTGTTTAAACCACTGAAAATACCAAGACTACATTATAAAATCAAAATCACACTCATGCAGCCAAACTCAAGCAAATGCCAACAAAAAGCTTTTAACCAATCTCTGGCAGCTTTCTGTGAGAGAATCAACAGATGTGTGCACATATACTCAGAGAAACGTGCACTAGACACATGTACGTATGTATGTATGGTCCCTTAAGAACTCTTCTGTCTATGTAACTTGCTTTCTTGATGGATAAAATAAAGGGAAGCAATGTGATTAGACAGCCTGCATATTTTATTGACATTGCCAATACTCAGCTATTTTGAGAAGACGTACTGGCGGAGTTCTATTTCATAAGCTAAGTGGCTGATGGCTTCTTGTGTGACTGCAAATTATTGAAGTGTTCCTGAAGCTCTTCCACTTTTTTTTTTTTTTTTAAACCTTTTCAAACCATACTGAAAGCCTTGGGAGTTCATACTTCAGTATCTCATGTGCAAACTATGGGGAGATTTCCCTCTGGCAAAGCCAAACCGGCATGAAAGAATGCAAAGGTCCTTCAAACCCAATATAGTCAAGTACTTCATTATACCACTAAAAGAAGGTAAAAAAAATAAATTTATATCTGAGGAAAAGGTTAATTTTGTGTGAAAGTTCTGACTTTCCCACATATACACATATGCACACACACCTGGAACAAGGAGGCAATTTCCAGTTGACTGATTCCAGTTAGGAAAAGAAACTCCAGCTGGCTTATAAACATAGATGGCTTCTGCCTAAAAGACTCAGCATACCAAGTCCCATGTTCAAATGTGATATAACTCTTGGGAGCATAAAGGACACAGGATTTAACCAGACTGAACTGCTAAAACACTTCTAAATAAGTACCATTAGCATAACATTTCTGAATGCCCCTCTGGGACAAAGCAGTGCAAGTCCCCTTTGGAGACTTCAGGATGGTTTCCCAGACCTCATTTGCAGGGGCACACATGATCTTCCATCAAGTGAAAATTCTGTATCACTTACTTACAAAATGTCCTTTGGGCTCCTTTACTCCCTATTCCCATCACAGCTACTGAGACTGGGCTGACTGAGAATGCAAAATAAGGTATTTAGGACACTAAAAATATTAATTCTATGAGTAAAGTATCAAGTCTTTGGATTGATGAAGTAGATATTGTCAATAACAGGAAAGACACCAACAAAATGTTGTTGGCATGCTGAGTGGGAGTAGTATAATACACGATGACCATATGGACCAAGTGAGTAATTACATATGAGTAACCCATCTGATCTTTCATGTTGCCAGGCTTTTATCTCAGATAGTCATTTTTCTCTGCTATTACCAGATTTTTGTTCTAATGAAGAACATCCTCCTCTTTCACAATCCTTATTATGTCAAAGTGATCATTATACACGGACACAGAAGAGGATGAATTCCTCAAAGCAGTTGCATGCCGAGAAACACTAAAACTTCCTTTCTGTAAGGCCAGAACAAGCTCTGTAGGCTCATTTGGTACCAGCAGATAATTCAAATTTGTCTGGTTTTACTGGGCACTCCCACAAATTTTAACATGATTCACATAATGGAGAGTAAAGAAATGCATATATAGATAGATATAGATATAGATATAGATATAGGTATATAGATAAAGGTTATAGATAAAGGATATAGATAAAGGTTTTCTTTCTTTTAGAATGATATCTTTCATTAAAAAGTATAGAAAGAAAGAGACTTGCATCTGATTATTACATTGATAGACTCACTGGTCAGCTTAAGTGAAGGGAAAGCATATTGGACTATACAGAAATCTGGCTTTTGGAAATATAAAGTATATCCCATAGTAGAGTCACAGTATCTCAAGTCTCTCCATCACCATGAATTTCCCTCTTGTCTTTATATCTGTATTGAAAACCCAGAAATAGCTTTCAATGTGAAATGAAATGAGTGTTAAACCCTCAAACAGATTTTACACTAGAGGCAGAGGCAAGAACAGAATAGCAGAGCTATGATCTAAAAAATATAATTGTGGCTGGGGACTAAGAAGGCAGATTGTGCTTTCCAGGAGAAACAGACAAAATTCTACTTTTGTTAGTTTTGTGGGACTACATAAAAATACAGAAATGGTTGCTTATGTTGGCTTCAAGCATTCCTACATCATTCAGTTTGTTTCAAAAGAGACAAGGGAGGAACGGCCAGGTCAAAGTAGGGGGACATTTTAAACAAGTGAACAGATGCACTCATTCATCTCAAGTGGGGATAAAACTGGAATAATTCCAGGTTGACCTGAGTCAGAGGAAATTTCTGTAATATAAAAAGGAGATTAAAAACAGGCATCACTACAGTCAGTAATAGCTTCCTTGTAGTTAATCTTTTAATATTCAGGGGGGGGGCTGTTCAGGGCCCGTTACGCCTTTTTAATGGGTACTGCAGAAACATGAGGGATTACAGTTTCATACAACATGTGATATCAAACCATAGCCCCAGAGCAGCATTTGGTCCTGGCTGTAGACATAGAACGTAGAAACTTGCAGCAGTGTCTTTTATGTCCATTTAAAAACTGATTACATCATGCCAGACACAAAACTATTTAAGATAATTTGCTTGATTCCTGTAAGGCAATGATTTTTCTCACCTGCTTATGTCTGATGTTGAATGTTTTCTTAATCTACATGCAGGAACCATTTGGACATAGCAAATCTGATTGAAAGAAAATTTTCCTAAAATACTGGCTAGGGAGTTCCAGCCACAACAACAGATTTCTGACAAACTCTTTTCTATGGTTTTGAAAAGAGTTATTTGCTTAGACTGAAGGTAAAGATGGGCAGAATTCCACTCTGTGGCCCAAAGCATAATTTTTCATGAATTTGCATGAGATGAAAGTTTGCTGTGCTTTTAGAGAAAGAAAAATGTCAAACGTTTGACTAAAAAAATGAGCTCTTTGGAGCAAACATTCATTGTTTTCCTTTTCTGTACACAGAAAAATTCATCTCCTTTGTATACAAGAAAGGCCATTAAGAAAATACATGTTTTCATTTCTCTGAAGGTGTAAGTTCCCCGTGGAGCTGGTTTTGCCCATGTAGCTGTAAAATTATGAAATCTTGGAACCAAATTTTTTTCTCAGTTGGTAATTTGTAGTCACACTAACCTCATTAAAATCTCTTGTTCTGCTCTGGATTGACACTGGAGTATCTCTGACAGAAAAAGACTTGTACCTGCACCTGAGGATTAGTTCCATTTACCCTGTGCAGCAACAAAAGCTGTTGTTCTCTTGGGAAGGTATGAGACAGTCTTCTTACGTGCTATGAAGTTATTAATGTTGCTTGATATTTGCTTTGACAGCTACTCTGTACCCTCTTTAATCATCTTCATCATGGTTCACGGCTCTTTTTCCCCTTCATTTCACTTTTGCCCATGCTTCTTAGGGAGAATGATGCAACACACAATTTGATAGATCTTTCAGCCCTTCGTGTATTTCCTCCCTTTGTCTTCACTTCCAAAGTTTCACTATTATTTTTTCCTACACTTCAATAAGAGAACAAAGAAATATTCCAGATGCAAATGCTGATGGAGTATAGTATTTTTAAAATATTCTGACTCTCACGGGAGAAAATTAGTTTCCAGCCCACATCCATTCAACAGGTAATTTGGTTATGCATTAAAAGAGCTCCTTCAATACTTGAGAAAACTTTTAAAAATTATATTATGAACATTAGTTGCCTGTCTTCATTGTATTTGGCTGCCTTTCCTTTGAAGTTACTGATAATACTTACAGGAGAAACCTCTGCTACACAAGAGTTTTCTCCTCTCATGACACTTTTTTGAATGATATCACACTTTGTCACCTGTCTTCCATTTCCCAGGACAAACTGTTGCCTGTGAAGCTGTAGCTGTGCCTGTCTTGTTTGCTTTCATTCAGACTCCTGCTTCTGCCTGATGGGGTGCAACACAAGAGTACAGATTCTCTGAGCTACGTCACTGCTATACAGAGCTACCCCAACAGTCTTGTACCTCAGTTGCTGCAAGTGTGGGTACAACCTGGTTTGGACCTCCGTGCTCTGGGCTTAAGATTTTAGGTCTGACCAGCTTCCAAAGAGGGATAGGCAAAGATTTTAGGCTATAGGCTAGCTCCCTTCAATATACCCAAGAGATCAACAGTTGCAGATGCCAGAGAACTGTAATTCTGAAACTGAAAAATAAATGATCTGCAACCAACTGGAGTGATTGCAAAGTTTTCCACAAGGCCAGGATGCTATCCACCTTTTCAGTCTGCCTGGAACTGGCAGCATTAGAGACAGCCAAGCAAATCCATTTTCCAAAACTTTCTGCCGGGTTTGATAACCTGTTTCTCATGTCATGGGACAGTGAGAGCATTCCATGAGGGCCTCTTCAGAGTCCCTCATGCACATCTTTTCACAGTTGTACAGACAGGGATTTGCAAAATCTCATGATAATCTATATGATTTGTATTACTGATAATGATGCTGAACAACAAAGTTTTGACCTCCTTCACAATGGTGCAGTTTCGAAATTGAAGAAACCTGCACCAATCTTGGGGATTCACAAAAAAATAAAAAAAAACCAAACCAAAACAAACAAAAAAAAAATCCAAATCAAACCAAACAAAAACCAACCAAACAAAAAAAGAAACATCACCCCACCCTAAAAATAAAATTAAAAAAATTAAATGAGAAAGAAATTCTCCAATTATCTGTCAGGCATGTGGAAAACACTGTTGTACTTCAAATTTTACAAACAGGAGTCCTTGCCTTCAAATTCTTGGGATTAAAATTCTGTTTCTCTCAATCACATTAAATGCATTCTTTTCATGTCAGTAGATTGCATACATCACAGAAAAGAAATGGCTCTTGATATCTGTTGGTTTCAAAATCAGATGATTATGATCAAAGTTTAGCATCTCCGTGCCTTACAGGGAAAAATCCATTTAGAAATATAACAGGGGAAGCAAGAGCAGAGCTACTCCACTTTGATTTCCAGCCAAGGTGTATCGAGGAACTGAAAATACACAGGTGTGGTTTTTTCCTTGTTCTCCATGCACTGTAATATTCATGAGAGAGTCTCAGGGTGGCTGCTTGTCCCTCACGTGTACCCTTTATATCTCTGCTCCCAGAAAAACAACCTTTAGCAGGTGGAAATGCAGAGCTTTTATAAGGTGACTTTCTCCCTTTCAGTCAAATCTTTCTGTCTGGCTATACCCTGCCACACATGACAAGAGTCTCCAGTTCAGATGCTGCAACATCAAAACCCACCCGAGACACTGCAATCTCTCAAACACTGCTCTGTATCACAGCATCTGACTCTTCCTAATTAATTTTCTTTGTTGGATGGAGAGCATGCAGGAGCTAATTGTTCTGATGAGACAGATAAAACATCAAAGGATGTTTTAAAATGTGTTTAAAAATGTAGCACATTGACAGTACTGCACTCTGAAACCCACCAGAATTCAGCCAGCCTGTGCCAGGAAAAAGTTGGTCCTTGGGGCCTCATCATGGTGTTTGAGCTCTGCCTCAACAGGTCACCTTTGCAGGGGAATGAGAGCTTGATGTACAGTTTGGTCTCCAGATTTTTGCTTCTGTAGCTGAGGCAGTTGCAGGGGATGGTGTCATATGTGATATGTGAAGTGATAGATGATCCCCTGCTCTTTTACCTTCCCCCTCTAAACTCCCTTCCTCTCCCCCTTCCTCACTCTCACTAGTTCAAATAAGCTCAAAGCGGCCATCAGACAGGAATTTTTCCAGGAGTATTTGCAGGACAGGAGTTTTTGCAATTAGCAAGCTGAATGAACTTGAACAACTGACCCAAGAATTAAAATGTTCCATATGTAGTTATCTGTGCATTCAGAATTTGTCTGTGTCTCACTCAAGGCACAGCTTTGATTTCTGATCAAATCCTTCCACTTCTCACAAAAAAATAACTACCTCAGCTGGAAACAGGAGGCATGCCAGCCCCCACTACCTGATGTTGATTTTTGTTTTCCTAGCCTAACAGATCAAGAAAGTAATGTAAAAATCCATAATCCCAATTCTATCACCATAAAAAGTTTTTTTGCCCTTAAAAAGATTGCTCAGAAAATGAACAACAGGAAATGTAAAAAAAAGGAAAAGCCAAGAAGAGTTAGAGATTAAGACAGTACATAGGCACATATTCACCAGGCTTCAAGCAAGTTCCATAGATGCACAAGTGGTTTCATGATCAGGACTGGCACTTTGAAACGAGGTCTTGGAAAAGAGGAAAGTGGAGAGAAAACAATGAAAACATGGGAGTCTTTTAAAATACCTGAAAAGGAATCAGAGGCAGAGAAGAAAAATGACAGAAAGAAACAAAGGAAACAGGCAAGAAATAAACTGCACTCAAGATGTTACAAAAGAAAAAAGCAAGGTCACAGTGGCATGTACAGAGATGCAAGGAGAAGATGGAGCTATATGGGAGGAGCTGCTGAAAACCACAACACAGATGAGACAGAGAAGGCTGGTGGAAAACAGGAGCCCTCATGGTCTGCAAAACAGCATGTTCCTTCTCTGTCTCCTGTGCTCTCAGCACTGAGGGATTAGTCACAATTCCCAATGTCTTTAAAGGAAATAAAGGTGGACAATTGCACGCAAAATGCCTTTGGGCCCTGTAGAATTTACAGCAAGTATCAAGACAAATTTTCCTCCTGTCCCTGACTGTCAGCATTTTTCCAGGATGAAGGTTGGTGGTACTGTTTTGATAACAAAGCTTGTTGATACGGGTACAAAGGAGGCTCTTGGAGGTCAAACACCACCCTTGGAAATGGAGCGATAAGTTTAACAGACTCACAATGTTGGTTTTGGTGTTTGACCTTAAACAAAACACTAAGCTTGCAGGATAAAAGAAAAACAAAGTTACAAACATGAACTGAAACAAGTTTTTCAAAGTTCTGTTTAAAATGCAAACATGAAAAGGAAACAGAGAAAATAATCACATATGAACAGAAAAAAACACAACGAAACCAAAAAGCTGCTGTTGGAACTACAGTGGGGAAAGTATTCAGAAGAGATATATCACCTGTCATTTAGTATTTTTATAATTCAGGCCAAGTAAGTGAAAGGATCAGCTATTTCAACCTCACTGGAAAAATCCATTTTCCCGCGTTAGATCTCAGATTTTATTTTATGTGATTTTCAGCAGCGTTGATGGCAAGAGATGAAGAGATTAAGTTTCACCTGTACTGCACTGAAGATCTGTGGACAGAATTTAGCTACACACCCAAGCTCAGGCCCAGGCTTGAAGGGATGGTGTTACTGGGCACAGTGACTTTCGTGGCCATCACCACAAGAGCAGACAACACACTCAGCATCTCTCAGCATTTGGCCTTATGCATGGAAGTCTGAAATTAACTTTTGGTCAGATGGTTCTCTCCCGAGGATAGATGGAGTTTCACTGAAAACATTGTCACATGCTGTGTGACATTACATTCATAACATGTTCTGTTATCCTGGTGTTTTAGACTTTTTCACAGTGAGGCAAACAGGACATCCCTAAAATAAAAATTCCTAAGAGATACAGATACAACCAATATGGGAGAAAATGGATATTTGTAAGGAGTGCTTGAAAATGAGATTTTCTGACCTGGGTTCTGATTATTTTTTTTCCTTTCCAAATGGGGCCAAAATGTTAGCATTTTCCTCTTTTTTTTCCATTCAACTGCAATTTTCAGAACTTTTCAATTCAATGTTGACTCAATAGCATAATTTTTGACATACATTTTCAAAGCACATTTCGAAAAATGAAGTCATTGCAAAGTAAAACTTCAAAAAACTTTGTAACAACATCTTCAAAGTTTCCTATTAGAAATAATGACATTTCAGCATAATTGACATGGCACTAAATTTAAGTAAGTCAAAATGGAAAGATGTTCTTGAAGAAAGTTTGATAGTTGGCTGTAACGCTCTCTGTAAATTTGAAATAATTAGAAATGCACTGATCTTCTGACCACATGGCCTAGGTAGCCTGGTTAAAAACATGGGACATTCCTCAGGATTTCCTTTCCAGAAAGGAAGTATATTCTGCTAAAAGTTGAGCTCAGGATTATCCTCTACATCTCACTGTGAGGTGAGAGCTGTTGCCCAATGCCACTGAGAAAGTCAGAACTGAAGGTAGGTAAGACCTCTTTTGTTGGTGATTGCTAATCATCCATTCCAACTGTGGTTTTCCTTTATAGGAACCAGTGGAGAAGAAAGAGGACCAGTGGTCCATATAGTATAGAAGGAACCTGAAAGTCTTGTTATGATGATAGCAGTTCCTCGTGGGAATACTGCATGAAACTGGCAACACATCCTCACAGGATGGGTATGATATCCCTGTGTGGGAGACTTTTGCAGCTGGGAATTCAAGCATGCTAAGTGCAGGAATTTGCCTTAGAATCATAGTGCTGAGCAGAGGGCCAGAAGGGCAGGTAGGAGTAATTGATGACATGGATTTATTTGTTTTTACCCATTGTCAACACAAATTTACTTGCATATAACCACCCTACTGTTCCAAAGGCTGCAATCACTGTTTGGTTCTTTCCCCCCAGTCCTCTTTTCAAACATGGAAATGTATTCCATGTCTGTGTCACCCCCCAGCCCTACTCTGTAGCCTTCTGTTTATACGATAATGGTGCAATACCATTTTTTTTTTCACAAGCTAGAAGCCAGGTTTCTTTTCCATTCATCCATTATGGAGCGAGAATAAGAAAATGAATACTCTTATATCCATTATATATATCAAGAGACTGAATCTACCTTTTTATTCCAAGAGGTAGAGATGACTACATAGCTCATGAATTACAAAGCAATTTTGAAACACAACAGCAGCAGAAAGAGTACTAGCATTTGGCACAATGCACCGCACAGATGCGGTATCCAGAGATTGAAAAGTAAAGGGAATTTCTATCTATTTACCCATCCATCTCATTACTGTGTGGCTTTTACTTCCAATGTGGGAAAATAAAATCTTTTACATGCTATTTTTTCCATGCGTACTCTAGTTAAATTCTGTTGATTTATGAAGCCTATATCAGTGGCATAAAATATGTCACAGAATTTGAAGAGGTATTTTCAGACAAATATGCTGGAATACCTGAATCTGTGAATTAAGATGCATAGTATAAAAATAATAAATACATTGTTACCATAAATTAAAGCTGTAAAGATTTTTTTCTTACTTGCTGGCAAAGGGAGTGATCTCTCCAGTGTCAGGATTGAACTGCAGGGCACTAATAAAACATGACACAAATAACAAATAAATTTCCTCCGTATTGAATGGTTTGAGATTTATTCAGGTCTCTTATACTGAGATCTATTGGGAGTTGTATAATCTAAAGTCTAAAATTTATAGCTAGGAGATAAAATGTGGATAAAATAACCATTGCCTTACAATATTATTTCAACTCTTGCATCTAATTTGAATATTGTTCAGGACAAAACATGCAGCTTTGGTGGAGAAAGGCATTTCCACTGAGTGAAAGTCATTATAGTACTTTGAAACTGAATTACGAAGAGAGAGTACATTAAGTTTTCCTGACATTTTACAAGTACATGGATTTACATATAAACTAGCGATCAACTCTTTAAGCTGCATGGGGTCCCCAGTCATTTGTACACATGTATTTTTTTTCCAGTTCTCAACAGATTTTTTCCTTTTAGCACACAGTTTAGGTATCTTATCTTGGCTAATTTAAACTGTACTGAGCACATCCTCAGCTGGAGACACAGCACAGAGGTGTACTGATTTATGCCATCTTAAAATTTGGCCAAGTTCAGCTCTGAAAATAAATTCCAATTAACCTTACTGAATGGATACAAGTGCAAGTGAGTAACTACAGACTGTGGCTCTAATTCTGTTTTCATTCATGGCAGTGCCAGTTCAGACAGAAAGCAATGACTTCCATGTTGGCTTGAATGTAAGTCAACAGGAGGAAAAAACAATTGGCTCTTTGGAACTAATCTTACCTCTGCTTGATTCTATGCTGATGAAACTGCACCTACATAAGAGTGTGAGCAGTCCTTATTTATACAGAAAAACAGAAATAACTTCACATTTTGTTCTTCTGTTCCATTTGTAGAACTTGCCAGGGAAGATGTCACATATTCCAAAACTTCATTATCCTTTGATACTGTCAATTTAACTGAAAAATAAATAATTCCTTTTTCAATAAGCATAACTTAATTTTTCAAGAAATATCCCATATGGAAAATTTGGATAAAGAGGAATGCTACCAGCAAACTTGAGCCTTTTACTGTGATAGTTATTCAGGAAAGAACAAGATAAAACAATGGATTGGAGAGTTCCTCCTGTTTTTCTTTCCCAAAAAGCATGGGCTGAATGCAGGCTTTTCCCACCCAGCCATGCACAACAAACCATCTCCAAAGTCATGTGGTCTCTTGAGGTCAGAGGTGCATAGGCCTTTTGGCCTAAAGGTTGCCTTTTAGGTCTTTGGTAATGATCTAGTGCAATATTGCACTGTTGATCTTTCTGCCAAAGGTAGCTATTTATCTTACAAATGTTTGGTGCGTCCTTTTATCTGTTTGATATTTGACTGCCCCATGTGCAGAACAGGGCAAGGAAAATTTGGCAAATAACCTATCCCAGAGTCAGCCTTCCAGTTTTGGATGATTGTTCTGCCCACAGTATTCACTGGGAAAGTCCTCAAGTGTCAGGAGTAAGCTTTTCTACCCTCAAGGGCAATAATTTGTGGTAGGACACAATGTAGACCATGATGGTTAACGCAAGTGAAGGGTTTTGACAACTGGGGTGCCTCTTTTCATTCTGATAATGCATTTTGCTGTCTCTATTTTGTTTTACCTTTTAATTTCTCTGTCTGTAAAGTGGGCTTCGTACTTATACTTACCTGTCCATAAGGAGTGGTGTTTAGACATAATGAATACAGGCTTTTTGAACTCCCTGGATGAAAGAAACTGTGTAAGTGCAAATTATCCTCTTGTCTATCCTCTCTGAAGTCTAATCTACTTTGATGTGATTGTCATCTATGTCACTTGTAATGTGCATTATAGGAGGGGTTCTCACAGCAATGAATGTAAGTAAAGCTCTGAATAACACAAAGTAACTCATGAATGTCTAAGTTCAAACACAGGATGGAAATTATTATTTTAGGCATAGTTCCAGAATTTGGTTAAAGTATCTTTAATTTTTAAATTACTTCCTTTCCATTTACAGATACAAGCTAGCTTTCATATCATCCTTGACTCCTTAGGGGCCCGACCCTCATGCTGGAATAGATCATGAGTGCTTTACTGACACTAGTAAGAGGCATCCTCACTTGTACTTTGTTGAGCACCTAGGCCAGTGAGGGGTATTCACAAAATGTAGCCAGGGGCTGTACTCCATTGAGTTGGTCAGTAATGTGAATTAAAGCTGCCAAATACGAAAACTGGAATTCTTAAGTTTTATACTCTTATGCTTTTAGGGTAACTACAGAGTTGAAGTAAATCACCTCTAGATTTGTACCACCATTCACTTTTGACCTTTGAACTAGCAATGCTTTAAGGAACTGTTAGCAAGTCATTATAAATATATTATTATAAATATTATAAGTCTAAGTATTTGAGAAATAAATCCCATGGTTTTTCCTCTGCAGCTGACCCAGTCTGAGTCAGGCAGGCAAGCAGGTGAGCAGGTTTGTTCACATATGGCTCTCTGAACTCCCTTACTGCATTTTGTGTGTTCAGTCAGCACTGGAACACCCCATTGCTATGGGCTCCTCTCTGCAGGAGTAATATTGATTTCTGTTGAAGGCTTTCTCCTAGGAGAAAACAAAACAAAAGCTTCCACTTCTAGACTTACACTGAAAAGTTAATGGAGAACAGACTTTACAGCAGGGGAAAAGAAGGAAAAAAGAGGGAGGAAAGGAGGGAGGAGATGAAAAATTGAGAAAACTTCCGGGATGCATGGAGAGAAGGATGGATGTCAGAAGGATCTATGTCAGAAAGGTAGTTTTTCAGTTTTATCTTTCCTGGAAGTTCACTGGCTCAGAAGAACTGAGGTCCCATCAAACTACTACCACAGAGCTTGCACAAGCAATGTGCAGGATTTTTTTCTTTTGTAAAATTTCCAAAACCTTGAATCAATCTCCCCAAACTCCTTCATGAGAACATAGTATTCCTACAGATAATATGCTACATGCACTTTCCTACAAAGTCAATACTACAAATGGGAATGTAGGAAGCAGCTGGAACCAGAAGACCAAACCAAATTCAGCAGCTGAACTGGGTGTTTCCTTTCACTCCTATTTTCCAAGCAGTAGCTGATTCACTAAAACAATTCTGCCCAATGCTGTGTGATGTAATTATTTTTCAAAACAAGTTCTCAAGGAATGTCCCCTCACGGAAATAATGAGCAAGCAAAATACAGCTACAGATTCATGCATTTGCCCTATTTGTTGCTTTTCATTTTCAAATACCACCTTTCCACCTTCATTTTAAACAAAAGGGACCTGCACTTCATCCCTGTAAACTCGATAGCAAAACTGTAACTGGTTTCCATGGAAAAAATGCTTTCAATTTTAACAGAATACTGATGAGATTTACTATTTTATTAAACTGCTGTATTTTTTCCACCCCATGAAGCATCCCCTCCCCACCTTTTTTTGTTGCACTGAATGACTAATTTAATCTGTTTAATCTGTAATTAAACACAGTCTTAACCATGTAAATTCTTTCCCTTGATATTCTTACTTTTGAGACAGATTTTCTTCACTGCCAAAACATTTTTATGCCATTGATTTTTTTTGCATTATCATTACATTTAGCCTTAGCTTGTACAAAAAGCACAGCAGTGCCTCCTTCTAAGGGAAATAAGACACAGCCAACAATGAGAACAATTTAATCTTTTTTCAAAGTAGTTCATGAGGGAAGAGTGATAATTTTACATCATGATCCAAATCCTTACTATCATTTGAGGTGTTCAGCCCTGCAGTTTCAATGTATGCTCTAAGGACTGCACCCTGGTGCAGACTATGAAATACTAGTTTTCTGAAATAAATAAAAGAATTCCTCTGTGTGAAAGCAATCCAGATTAAGAGTATAGGAGTCTCAAGCCTAGACAACACTGTTTCCACCTTCACTGATACCCATTTTTGGGATATGTAAGCAGAGTCTGGTTGGCTTGCAATAGGCAACAGACAGGAGGTTTTTCTGCAAGAAATATAATTTTCTGAGTGTTTTGTTCATATACTCCTCTATTCCTGGCCATTTTTAGGGACAGGATCCAGCTAGGTTATGAGGATCTTTAGTCTATTTGTATATTCTTAGGAGCCATCACACCACAAAAAAATAGCAGTTATAGAAACAGCCCCTTCTGCAGAGAACTGAGAGCCTTTGGTACTTCTGAAAATCAGACCACTTGTTCTGATACTTGTAGAGGCCAAAGAAGTAGTTAAAGTCTGAACATGTAAGACCCTGCCTGTAATGCATTGTCCCAATTCTCTTCTACAATGTTGTTACAGGGATGCAGTTAAAGTCCAAAAGTGTTGGGGTTTTTTATAACAAAAGGTGACTACTTGATAGGCCTAATCCCCTTCCAGCTGAAATGATATCACTTGTTTCATTAGACAGTGGGATTAGGTTTGTGTTGCTCTGCATGGGCATATTTTGAATCTCTGCTAGCTAGTGATTAATTGTGCTAACCATTTTGTTTAATATTAGGGCAAAGAGACACTCCTTCTGATATTCCATTTAGGTTAAATGAATTCTCCTTCTGTTCAACTTGTCTGATACTGTAATGTTAAGCCAAGAACTTATCTAAGTAAAAAG
Source organism: Myiozetetes cayanensis (assembly GCF_022539395.1). Taxonomy (NCBI): domain Eukaryota; kingdom Metazoa; phylum Chordata; class Aves; order Passeriformes; family Tyrannidae; genus Myiozetetes; species Myiozetetes cayanensis. The sequence goes on from NW_026087742.1 coordinate 18,493,297, forward strand.
ATTAAACATATCTCTGAGGAATGCACAAGATCATTACAGTTGAATCATGAGGTTAAAGTGTTGCACTGAGGTTGCAAAATATCAAATAGAGAAGAGATTGAAAGGATAAATCCTGACTCATTTAGCATAGTTGCCCTATTCCACCTGCTAATGAAATTGGTATGTAAAGTGCATCGAAAAAGGGCTCTGCATGTTAGATGTTTCAGTACAAGTTACATCGCATTCTGCTATGGAAAATGATGGCTTATTGTAATCATTCTTTGGGCTTGTTTTTCACTTGGGATCAGAGGAATGTAATTCAAACATAAAGAGAGTTGCCAATAATTCATTCTCAAAGAGCCCTATAAAGATATGTGGCCAATACTGTGACCTCTTTCAGGAAAAATAATGGTCAGACGTTTTGCATGAAATTATCATTTCATTAATGTACCGATCGTTCCAAACGCTTTCAGACTTAAGTATGAATTAAACAGTATCATATTCATCTTGGAGCTGTAGATACAAGCCTCATCACCTGCCATACCATTACATTTTATTTGCCTCTGGAAACAGACTTGTGCTTATAATATTCAAACATTAGAAGACCAGTGAAGAAAAGCACTTCATGGCTAGGCAGTTTAGTGGAACAGGGTCTAGGGTTGGTGAGCACTAACCTTCTTCACTGGTGAGTATTTCAAAAGCAAGCAGACCAATTTTAAAACAATTAAGCAGGACATAGTAAGGTGAGACTGCAGCAAAGAGTAATTATACTTCACTGTTACTGGATAATATTAGGGACACGGGGATGTTTTCCAGCCTTTCCTAACAAGTCTCCATACATAAGCTAAAGGTAATATCCCTTTAAGGTAGTGCATTCTACATGTGGAGAATATAGCCTGACATTGCCTGAAAATTTAGGGTGGTATTTTTTTAACAGTCAGAAATCAGGTTCCTCTGCCACATTTTGCATTAGGAAAGTTGTCTATGACAATACTTATGTCTTAAGCTACCAGAGGCATCCAAATGCTGGCTTTTTAACCAGCCAGTCAGGCTGAAGGTGAATTGCAAACAGATCACCAAAATAATCTAATTTAGACATTAAGTATGTGCCTTAAGTGCTGTCCATGAAATTGAAATTCCCATGAACTCATGGTTGAGGCCTTTAACTCTCTTAGAAGGGGATGAAGATTTCAGTGAAACAGATGATAACTCTCAGAAAACTGTCTGTAGCTCCATGTGAAAACTATATTTTGTATGAAGGCTGAGCTTTTGATTTCAAAATGCATCTCTACTGGGTCTGGGGTTTCCAAGCTTAAACAGGCTCTAAGCAGAGCCAAGATGGGCAGGAGCCCAGACTGTACACCCACTTCTGCCACAGGTTAGTCCTTGTAATGCTAAACACTGAAAAACAAGTAGTTCCCTAGACAGGAAGACTAATGAGCCTCATTTCCTGTAAATTTATGGTTCATGGCTAATTGGACTTGGCTGTTGGGAAGATCAAAAGCCACATTAAGTTTTCCTTGCAGCTGTAGCTTCTCTACTGGCCTTCTCCTGAATGAGTGGGTTCTTGGATGCCTAGTAAGGCTCCAACACTTTCTGTCTCCTCTTTCTTGTTTGTCAAAGTGACAATTTTCCTGTGCTCAGGCACCTATTTTCATATGACTATTTTTAGAAATTCTGTTCCTATATTCTATCCACATCGAATTTGATTGGAATTGACAGTAGGTCAGAATATTCTAATGTGAGTACAGATGATACAAGAACAGAAGTTTTGTTTTCATGAAAAAAAGAAATAATCTGCTTTTGGAGGGCTGCCTAGGTGTACAGAGCAAACTTATTATGCCACTCCAGAAACAAGGAGTTGGGGGCTCAGAAAAAAATGCAAGTGAAATCAGGGAAGTAGCACTAAAATCCCAAAAAGAGCTAAAAGCTGGGACACAAATTTGCAACACACAGCAGAACTCAGAAGAGATTGGGGTAGAGACTTCTGCCTGAAATTCTGAGAAATTTGACAATTTCTCAACATTCATAACCAGCAGTCTTCATGAACCCTTGGGCTCAGGTTCTGTCTTATCATACTGTTCTGTTTCCTAGAGAATATGCTTCATTAAATAGAAATCACCATTACTTCCTGGAAACTAGAAGAATGGTAAAAGGTCATGGCCTTTCTCATGCCACTCAGGAACCATGAGACAGCTGCTAACATAGCTTTTCAGCGGGGTAACACGGAAGGCAATGAGGGGAAAGATCTTCCTTTCTCCTCTCCTTCACTAGCTCTCCAAAAGTTATACTTCTCAGGTCAACTCCTGAGCCATATCCTTCCTTCTGCTCCCTCCCTCAGTGAATTACTTATCTTTCCCATGCCTTAGATTCCTATTCTGTTCAATAGTCAGCATCAGCCTAACACAAACAACACCTGCAACTATCCTGATGAATACTAAAAATCTGAAGAGTGGGTGTGTTATTAGCTGTATTTTATAGGTGGGAAAATTAAGACTGAAATAACTTAAGTGACTTGATCTGACAGAAAAAATGGCCCAGTGACTTCATATGAGCCTTACATGACAGCACATATCAAAATATAACGGTTTGTGCAACTGAGTTATAAAAAGGCAACAGCAACTTCTGTTGGCAGAAGTCACTCCCCTAAGAGGTTAGTCTAACTCTGACTCAACCTCCCTATTCAAAGTCCTTTAGCAGACTCTATTTACTTTGACTGGGAAGTCCAACACAACTTACTGCTAGCTGGTAGAATGCTTTGGGAGTGAGTCTTAAGGTTTGAGACTGCTGAAAAATCTTCTAAGGGCTGTCATGCCTGCTGATGGATGAAGAAAAGGCAGCAAAGAGAGAGAAAAGGGACAGGAAGAATATGAGATCCTTCAAAAATGTCTTTGACTGGAAATTACAGAGTACAGGGAAAAAGAAAAGGTTTGGAATTTTCTGGAGGTTTTTTCCCCAGAAAATTAGAGGCAACTCAAACAAGTACTTTCAGTCGTTTTTACAGATGAAAACTGCCACCCAAAAATATCCTTGAAAAGGAACAAATGCATAAATGCAAGCAAAAAATTCCTAAGCCAGCACAACTCCTGAAACATCAGTTTAATATGCTCCACATTTGAAATATTTATATGCATTTAAAGCCAGATGAAATTTCACAGTGGTTGTCTTATGTAACCACAAGGTTGCATTAACAAGTCTGAAGGTGACAAAAGTATGAATGAATGTGGTAAACTCTTTATGCATGAAAGAAACAAGGCCAACAAATACCTAAGAAAAAAACAACTTCAATTTATTTTGCTTTTCAGGCACCGAAGGCCACGGACTACCTAACTGTATATTTTTTGCAGTACTGGGTTTGCATTAAATTCTAAAAGTGAAAGAGCAATTTGCCTCTTTGCATGTCATAGCCATAATTCAAGAGGCAGAGAAAGAATTATTTACAGAGAAAATTAAAATATAATTTTATTATCATTATAGCCACAAGAGAACATGGGAAACAAAGTAATTAAAGTAGGAAATCTGGATATTTTGGTAAAAATAAACCACATTTAACATGATAAAAGTCACAGCAACTTAACGTGGGCCCACCCAGTTGTTTAATGACTTAAATATGTTCATGTATAAGCATACACAACCTGGAGAGATACAACCGTATATAGAACACTGATTTAGGAGAGAGGTCTGTGAAGGTTTCTTTGGTTTTGCTGTTACTGTTATCATCGGGCTTTGACAGAGAATCGTGTCCAGTATGCTTTCCTGTTTCTGCTCCTCACAATGATATGACACAGAGTAGATTTTAGCCAAAGTTGAGGTGCATGTGATAATGTTTTTTATGGCAACTACAGATACTATGTGTTTGTTAAGCAGGTCTAGAGGATTCCCATTCCTGAAACCAGCCTCCCCTCCACTTCAGTCAACCTCATCACATAGCCCAATTCATGTAATTTACTGAGATCTCCCATACATGCATTCAATCCTGCTCTTCCAGTGCTCTATTTCTTACCCTGGATGGAAACCTGATTCTAAGTCTAAACCACTAAGATTCACAGTCAAATTATGCCACTTTGTCTTGTATCTACATTATCTTTGTCCTCTTGTGGCTTGCACCTTTCTTTATGATTATAAAGAGCAACCAGATCCTCCTTTATTCTGTTAGCCTTTTTGTGCTTGTAAGACAACTCTTCGGTCTTTCAGTGATCTAAACACTTTTCTTTTTCTCTTTCTATGCACTTGAGCTTTAGTTCATCTTCTTGAACAAGACACTTACTCCACCAGGTGCATCACCCTGTCAGTGACTTGCGCCTTGAACAATGGCTCTGAGACACTCTGTCCTTACACTGAAAACATCCTTCCAACACATCTCTGCAACACACCTGTAATCCTTGGAAAAAACTAGTCTTCATCTTCCCCTGTGACTTAATAACTGCATGCAGATCTGTCCCTTATTTCCAAGTGCCAATACCAGGATGACAGCAGGTACATATATATAAACCCCAAACACGTGTAACATCACTTACTACAATATGTTTTCTCAGACCATTATACTCTGAAACAGTGAAAAAAAGGGAAAATTAATCTGTATTATCCAGATATATGATATGAAGTATTCAACCCATAATACCCATGTGTTATTAAAGGGAGTACTGTTGGGTAGCTTTGGATACCAAATTGGTCTCCAATTACCATTTTCTCTTATATTTTTTTTCACATCAGGGACCAGCAGGAAACCAAAGAATGTCAGCTAAGCAATGAGAGAAATAAAAGCACTTGAAAGCAAGTCATCAAGTCAATAATAATGCTGTTCCTATTATTGAGAGAAAACATAAGTGTTGTATAAATGAGTCTTATGGCTTTGTATTCATGTCCATAAATATGTAGTTCTGCAGACAAAAATCAATACTAAGTGATTCACTGCAAGAGATATAATTAGATAACAATACTGGAAATACTTTCTCCCCCTTTCTTGATAAAATTTTTCTCCTCTTTCTTCCATACAGGATTCTTGTCACACCAAAGAATTTTCAGTGGAGCAAATCCATAGAATTACACCAATGAAATATGCAAAAGAGTGAAGAAAGGAAGATACTTTTGCAATGTCAATCATACTACTTTAGCCTTTTGTAGCTAAAGCTTGGTTGGGAATAATGCAAGGTGTAATTATCAAGTTAGAAATTCATGAGCATCCCGTAGGAGCTTGGCAAAAGATGAAGGTACAAATCAAAGGATCTTTAAGATGTAACGTAATACGTAAGAACATTGTACATTTAAATATGAAAATTAATCAGCTCCCTTTTCATGCAAAATGGGAAAATATCTCATGAATTTATCTTTAAAACAGAAATAAAACTAAGCAGGAAACCAGCAGAACCATAGCATTCACTAATAAACACTGGATGTTAAGGAGAAAAATAATACCTAATGTATGTAAACAGTCTAAGACTTGCATATACCTTGCTCAAAAGCCCATTGAAGATACTATGAGGATGCTCTATTTCAACTTGGAAAGACTTTGGATTAGTACCAGTTTGCACTAAAGCAAAGGTAGACTCACAGAAAATATCAACAGTTCAAGTGTCTGTATCTTTCCAATAATGTTAGCTAAGAAGGGGGACTCAGAGGTTAAAGATGCAGGAAATTCCATCCTGCAGTCATCCTTTTTCAAGAGGCACTAGAGACTTCTACCCCTTTTTCTGGTTAGACTTTGAAAATTTTTTTTTCTACCCATAACAAAATGATCAGCATCCCCACTGGCTGAAGGCATGACTTAAGTTCTGGGGAATTATTTGTTCTTTCTTCCCCTGTTACAATTCATCAGGTGGGTAATGATGAAGTAGCTCTCACTACTGCAAGACAGAGCTACAGGATGTCCTCTAAATACAGGTAGCCAGGATGAAAGCTCCACAACACATAAGAAGGTTAGTGGCTTCCTGATCTCCTGCTACCTAAAAAGAGCTCACCAGCTCTCTGCTTTTATGTTGCCTTTTTTTTTTCAATTCCTGTTTTGAATAAATAGTCTCTATAGCAACTGTTTTGCATCCTGATGCATCTGAAGGGCAGGGTCAAAAGAGAGGCAATTTATTTCAAGGGATGCTTTAATTTCCAAAAGTCACTTCTTAAACAACATGTGTGCAATATATGTATATAACTTGTATATACTAAAGTGTCTAGAATTCACAGATTCCTGTGACCTCCCACAAAATGCCTTATCTGAGATTCCTGACATGACCTGGCCCAGTAAACTCTATGCTCCCATCCTCTGTAAAGCTGAACCCCACAGTTTGGTCTTGAAATAATCCAAGTGAATAGTCACATTCATCCTTCAAACTGCACTCTACCCAGAATCATGCTGGAAACATGTTTGAGTTTTTAGCCCAAGGTGTCTCCAAGGTAAAGCATTGCTTCTTTTCCATGTGGTGGCATTGAACTGAAGTCTTTACCATTCATTGCCCACAATGAGAAACAAAGCTGTTGAACAATGACTTTGAAATTAATATGCAGTAACAATAAATAGTTATTTTAAATACTTAATTTAAAAGTATTTTGTTTCTCATTCGTAATGAAAGAAATATTCAGACAAAAGATTTCTCTTTTATAAAAATGCTGTTCCCCAAATGTAGCCATTTTGCCCTCACCTTGGCAATGTTTACTTTTCAGCTGCAGCTCTGAAAATTAGCAAGTACATGCTTTTGCCTTTTAGGCTAATTTAATTAAAAGCGATACTAGATTGTATTATACCTCCTTAAAATACTGTTGTAAGAGACAGCCTGGGGAATCACTCCCCAGCTGCTTTAGAACAATGCATAATTCTGTTTAACTTCCCAAGCAGTGAACAATGCTGGTTTATCATAACTACTTGGAAGGTTGCCATGCCACAACCTAACACTTCTTTTCTTTATTATTGTAATTTCTTACTTCTTAAACTCAGAGGATAGGTACCCAATGGACTGAGGAGAATATTTTGTGTGATTCTGACACCTTTGAGAAAACCAAGCTGCACAGTTTGCTTATCACTCATCAAACATGGAAAAGCTCAGGCAATACGCACACACTCCAATAATTGTGCAGTGCCTTTGGATGTAAGCATCTGTGATATATAGCTGTGTAATGGTTACTGAGAAGGTGCTCTGAATAGACAAAGTATGGGGTGTGCCTCTAAACCCCCGTGTGTTGTGGGTTTGCAGGAATATATGCTCTCTCCAAAAACACACATACCATTTTGGTTTTTTAACGTACATAATCACATACTTCAGAAGTAGTTCCCCTTTCAAATTAAGTGTAGAGTTTATTGTAGAAGTAACTAAAAAAAGAGTATAAACTTGAGGATGAAGGCATAGGTCAGTTTTTATATTAAGGCAGATTTCTGGTGCCAGATATGTTTATTTGAATATCAAAGATAACAGAAAAGAAGAGCAGTTGCTTGGTCTGATACTAGTGATAAACTACCTTGTGATCCTAATTCCTGGTTATGTTCAAATAAGCTGTTGAATAATTTGTCCTCTAGATGACAGAGATTTTTATGCTAAGATAAATGATACTGAAATGGATGAAAAGATTTCTGCTTTTGGTGGAATGAACTATCTGCATTTAAAGAATTATTTTTCTTTTGCTGGATCCAGATTCATTCTAGTATTTGAATACCAGAAGGGTTTGGACTTCTGGGTTGGTTTGTCTCTTGATTTTTTTACAATTTTTTCAATAATATCAATGATAAGACAGTATAATACTGCAGATCTAGAGAAAACCAAATTGATTAGGTTCTTTGTCTTTTTTTTTTTTTTCTTAGATATTCATTTATCTTTGTGAGTAACCAAATCTACAGAAGAAATAGGCTCAGGCATTTCTATCCATTTAACTAAAAAAAAAAAAAAGAAGATAAAGGAAAAGAGAACCCAAAAATGATGAGTACCATCTCTCTGTCGCTGATGAAAAATCTATTAACAAACAAAGGCCACAAATTCCTGTGATCCACTAATCTTTATCCAGTCAATATTCCTGTTAAAACCAATAGGAATTTTGCCTAATGAAAGAGAGAAAGCTCTTTCCCCAGAACTACAGTATTTAAAAAAATGTTTCAAAACCTGCAGTGGTAATAGGGTCATCTAGAAACACTTTTGGAATAGTTATATGAGTTTTCCATAACAGTATTGCAGGCAATATTTGTACAAGAGTAGACATAAATCAGGTTAAAATTACCCTCAAGTTGGCTTTTAAATTCTGGAATCAATATTTAGTTTAAGAATTAATTACGCTAAATTAATTAATTAAACTAAATGGATTTAGCTTAAACTTTAGAAGAACCATAAGAAACGGATCTTTGGCAGGCTTGTCTTGACTTTTTCTATATTTTTAAATTACTACATAGCTTGTCATTCCTGAATCACTCCAGCCTGCAACTAGGATATACCCAACAATCACAAGAAAGGGTTCAAGGACAAGTTTTTTCTGTTTTTTCTCACCTTGGTGATTCCTTACATGACTCCCAGTAAATTCCCTAATCTCAGCCTATGTATTCATTTAAAAATGAAAAGTTTCACCAACAACAATCATCCAACCTCACAAAGGGTGATGCAAAATTTAATTATCATTTAAACATGCTCAGTGATCCTTAGGTGACAGAGTCTAAGTACAGTGTGAATATTACACCTTGCACTAGTGAACAGTCATGAAAATAGAACTCCCCACAGTACACCTGACAAATTAATCTGAGAAAGATGTAGCTCAGATGCCACTCAGTCTTTGTGGGCTAAAAAGACCTTTGTATATGTATATGCATTCAAACGCCAAGCTTTATACTGATGTTACTCTAACTATTCCCGTATATTTTTCTTTCACTGAGCAGGTTCCAGCAATCAGATGGATTAATGACATGTTGCTTCATAACAACAAGTCAAGTGTTCCTCCTTATGAGAAGATAAAATAAAATAAAACACTCCACTAACAAGATTCATTAAGAGGGAAAGCAGCCTGATTCAAACCGAGATCCGTCCCAGCGCACCTGCTGCACAGCCTGCCTACGGGCTCCAGCTGTGGGTGGTGAGGAGGGGCCAATTGCTGGATGAGATCCAGTGGGGCTTGCCTGCACATATCCTTTGAAGAACGTGCTAGGATGCAGAACAAATCACTGCAAAAGGCTGCATGCTAACTTTTGTTTCCTATATCACCAAAAGAAGTGTTGCTCTGGAGAAAACGTGGAATTACCTAGTGCATTTCTTTGGGCCTCGTGTTGCTATTTCTCGCCTCCTCTCTCATTTCCCCATACCAGATGCTTGAAACAGAAAAAGCATAAATTGCCTAAACACCAAGCTAAAGTTCTGAGCATGATAAGAATCCCTAGGTCAAATTGGTGAACCCTGAGGATGTTCATCTCTTAGCTCAAACCATCAGCTGCAAGCTTCTTTTAGCTAATCCTCCATGACATGGTGAGTATTTTAACATCTGTAGGGTATTACCACTGCATTTTTACACCTATAAAACCCAGCCATATCTTTGGCATGGTTATCAGTAGCGATATAAAAAACATGAGAAATGGCTCCAGAAAACTGATAGACACAAACAAGTTGCACAGGTATGTTTTTTTCTAAAGCAGCACATGCAAATTCACTACAGGCTTACTATTTATGTTTCCTTTCTGTTTGTCTGGTAATGTGGCTATTTGCACTGTTTCTGTCTTAGGTTGCAATTCAAGCAATGGAATGTCATACTCCTACTGAAACTGCAGGAGCTTTGATTTCTCTGACTCCTTTTTGTATTTTCTTATCCTACTGATTTAACTCAGAGCTGATGCATCTCTAGATGTCATGGCATGCTTTGTAGTGCCAAAGTTGGGAATAAAAAAGTAGTCAATGGCAGGTGGGGTAACTAATATGTATACAATGCCACAAGTACCAGTTATTTTTCCACATTCTGTCTCTCACAACAGATTGCTCTGATAGTTCTTAGCAAGCATCAGGTCTGGGATTGAAGGTTATGATGAGTCTTTAATTGTGGAAATGACAAATCAAGAAATCCTAAATTTAAAAGGTTGGAAAGGGATCTTTCCAAGCCTGTCTGGCTGCTAGAGCAACTAACATTAACTAATCTGCCTCAGAGTACTTTGGGAGGTAACAGATTCTTTTTTTTTCCAGTGTGAGATGTTCGAAATTTTCCTTAGGGCACAGTCATTGCTGTTTCACATTTTAGGAACAGATTCTGGGCTTCTTAATCACACATTCAGTAATTTAAGTAGTGTTCTTAAATCATATGCTAAGACAAAACATTTTATTAATGCCCTGTCTATTAAGGTATAGAGATCTTTTTGTGGGGCAAGATGAAGAAATGATGGTTTCCCTCCCTACCAAACTTACCAGGCCAGTGCACACTGTTCTGCCTGAGACAGACACGGTGCTAGAGGCACTTGAGCTGGATGCTGGACTGAGCAGCCACATCTTCAGATATTTTGTGAGGAGGAAAGGAATTTGGCACACATGAAGGGAGAAGCTGTTCCAGCCATGAAGGGCAGCTTGAAAGGCTGGATGGGGAGACAAAGAAAGCAGTCATACAGGGTGTGAAGGCAAACTAGTGTGCAAAGGAAGGGTGTAGAAGAATCAGTGAAGAGAGGACAGCCAGATCTACCTGCAGCCCACTCTGTGTGACCAACCCATGGGAATGTGTGACTGAACAAATTGACGAGGAATGACTGAGGAAAGTATCCACCGCACAACCCCCACACTATTAGAACCTGAGACACAACTTGACTTAAATCATTACTTTTCCTTCTGCCCAAACATCTGTATGCCACTGATGAAGATTTCTATTTTCTATTAAGTCATAGCAGGCCTCAGCCTAAACAATACCCATCTGAACTCATGCCCTTTTAAGCCGTGCTGTCAGGGTGGGGGGGCTGCAGTAATGCAAAGCAGAGCTGACATGGAGCCGGCAGGGGACAATGGCCCCATTATCAAGTGCACTTGCACTTGTCCAACACTGGGTAAAAATCCCCTGAACGATGTCAAGACCTTTTAAATGTCAAGCCTTCCCAGCTCTGGGCACTTGTGCCTGAAAACTCCTAAAAGAGCAGCAGGGTCTGGACTGTAAAGAGCCATTGCAAGCCATTTACAGAGGAAAGCAAGCAGTGGCAAATGAGAAGAACAAAAACGTACCTGAGAAAAGAGATTTTTGAAGTAATCTGTGAGATTTTGACTGGAAATTAACTAAGTAATCATGCAATTGTTGCAAACAGTTGACCTGAGGCTGCCCTCTGCATGAGAGATAAATTTTATATTCACTAGCTACCCTGAGAGGGGGGGAGCAGATTGACAGTAGTGATGTTGAGGAGTATTTATTAGCAAGTCTATTTTAAAGTGAAGGGCAAATAGCCAATGAAATCTGGCTTGCAAATTTAATATGATTTTGTCAGCATATGGTACCACTCAGGGGACATGAAGAAGGCATTTTTGTTACATATGTGGCTGGCAAGGAAGCTGTAATGAGAAGACTGAAGCAAAAATAGATGTTTCTTATAAATACATTTGAGCAGAAGAAATGAAGCAACAAAGAATCTGTTCAAACGTCCATTAGTGATAATATTACTTGTGAATTTTGAGCTGCATGTCATGCAGTGTGAATGCTCTAAACTCCCTGTAGCAAAAATAGGAATATACAAACAAACAAGCAAGAAAATAAATCAAAAGGACTTTTTTTTTTTTTAATCACTTGTGCAAAATATTATTAATAATAAAGTGATTTAACATGGATAGACTCATCCCATGTCCATGCTCCAAAACTCCCACAGACTTCACAGGGTGTCCACCCTCAATCTGTTGCATCTTATTTGTTCTTCAATCAGAGTCCACTATTTTAACAACTTAACTGAGATTAACAGGAAACTCATGAACTGCAAATAGACAATAAAAAGTAAAAAGATTTCCCATATGAACTTGGAAACATTCTTAGCATTCCCATTCTGCTCTAGGAAAGATTTTAATGGGATTTTGTTCAAGTCTGTGAATATAGGAATAGTATTAGAAAAAGTGGCCATTTTCAGCAAATGAGTCCTTGATTGCCTAGGAGAGTATTGTACTTCAAGAGTGCTAGAAGCTCCTTGTGCTGGGTACTTTACTTTTGGTAACTGAAGTAACTTCCTGAAGTTCCTTTATTTACTACCCACCTCATGCTATGGACATTTACACTTGTTTGGGAGAGTATAGGGTTGTTTTAATTGCAGCACACTGCCTTGGTGACCAGGTATTTGCAGAAGTAGTGCAATGATCAGACATTATTCTACTTCAATATATCTTGTATTGCTGGATTAACAGTCCAAAAATGTTACATCTAAAACCATGACACATACAGGTAAAATGATACACTATATTCTGCAGTCACATATTTTTTGTGTGCTTATGCCTGTTGTGAACTGACATAGAATCAGATGGGATTCAGATTTCCCCCTTTCTTTTAAATGAGGAACAGAATTCATACCACATGTGAGAGAAAAATCATAAAGATATGAAGTTTAAGTTCCTTCATGGTCTGATACTTTTCAATCTCGAATCAAAGATGGAAAGGTAAAGGGAAAGAAAACTAGAAGCCTTGATTCTTCCACATGCAAAGCAAGCTCTGCTGTATGACCAAAAATTCAGGCCACAGAATATTACAACACCAAAAGACAAGCTTTACCAATTACTGTTTAGAAAATATGTTATAACCATGTTTTTAAGTACTCATATCATTCTTAAAGACTAAGAAAGGGAAAGAAAGAAAACAGGAAAAAAAAGATAAAGAAACAGAAAAGAAAAAAAGAAAGAAAAATATATACTTGGGCAGAATATCTTTAAGTAGTCCTGCACACAACAGAGACTTTTTAAGAATTCTCTTTAGCCCTTTTAGAGGTTCCAAGTAATTCTTAAAAGTTCATTTTCACTGCCTTATTTTGTTTTATTATTTTGTTTTCCTTAACAAAATTGGAAGTAAATTCAGAATCTAATGTGACTATCAGCGGCCTTTGCCTAAGGTCCCTTCCTTCTTTCTTATATTTCTTACATTTGATCTCTTAATTTATCAAATGGTGATGATCAAATGTCTGAGTAGGATGACTATCCATTATTTTACAGCATTGTGGCTTATGCTCACTTAAAAACTACAGGGTGAAAGACAGAAGGGTAATCCTTTTTTGCAGAGCTCCCAGCAAATAGGCATTAATCTTGTTTGAATATTTCATTATTTAAGTCAAGATCAACTTTTAGTTCTAGGTACATGCACACAAAATGTTCTCAGCTACGTGATTCCTGGAGATGTCCGCTAAGATTCCACAAGTCTCCTAAAACTGTATTCATTATTCAGTGAGATCCATCACCTGCCTACCGCATTGCCTGCACACAGTTCCTTGTACAGAGCCAAGCTTTGAATTTCCAATTGCTTTTGCTGAACACAAGTCACAGTGTTCATTTCAGTTTCTTGGCTGGCCAAGTATAGCCTGTGAAAAGAATCTGTTTGAGCAAACCCTAATGACCAAGTGAAAAACACTAAAATGAACCAAAACAAAAAGCACCTTGCAGCGACCACTCTGCAATACAGACTTGATATTCACTGTTGTGAAAAACATTCCTGCTCTGGAAGATGCCATGCCACAAACAAAAAGAGGCACGAATATAGGATAATAATAAAAAAAAAGGATTTGTTTAAAAGTTACAGGAAACACTAACAGACTGTCGTTTTTGTGTATAATGACCCAGCTGTTATTATTGCCATGGCTGCAAATTCTGCCTTCCTGCTGGGCTGCAGAACGATGCTGTACCAGTCGGATATCAAGAGCCTGATAGTGCTGCTAATTGGCGTGGCTGGGACGTGCTGCTCGCTGCAGAGCGTGGCTCCCTCACCCAGCTGGGCTCCCACCATCCCAACACAGAGCAGCAAACGCGGCAGCAGGAGGACAGGCACATGCATTGTGAGGGTTTGGCCACTGCTCGAATCCTGCCATAGAGGCCTTCCTGTTCGCTGGAATTCCACACCCAAAAGAGCAGTGGGAGCAGCTGAGCAGGGGGAAAGCTGAGTGCCCAGGGCGCCTGCTGCACCACAACTCACAGGTCTCATTCAAGAGTATCGGTAGCCGATGTGTATTTTTAGAGGTGTGCAACTGCAGCTCTGATGTAACATATGCTGTAGCCTGAAATTCAGCTGTGGCTAAGAATTGCAGGGCAAACGACTGTAATTTCTTCATGTTCCCTTTCTCATTTCTCTTTCCTCATGGCTTATGTTTTCATGCAACTGCGGGTTGTTGCTAGGGCACGGCAGAGGCTATTTAGCTAAACCAGAAACCTAAGTGTAAAATAAACCTTAAAATAGCTCTAATCTTCATGGAGCTTCAGAAAGAAAATATTTATAATTGTAAAAAGAAAGGGGAAAGGGTCAGACTGAGAAGGGAGAGTGAACAAAAATGTCTAGTTTGATAGCCATGGTGAAAACACTCCACAAATAATTGCAACACAGGTAACTGTCCTCCCATGCTAGTCACATTCTTACAGCTCTAAATATAATAAAGTCTACAGATTTTGTTTTCTTTCAAAGAATAAGCTTCTGCAACACCTGTAGTGCTTGACTAGAGCTACCCTCAGTATCTTCAGGAGGCCAGGTCTCCACTGCTTTTGACCTTTCCTGGCCAAAAAAAAAAAGTGTTCTTAGAAATAACTTTAAAGTTGTGCATGTTGAATACCTGCTGACAGGAAATTTTAAATTCCCACTGGTACATGTGTGAGCCCTAAGTGCTTGCTTATCCATCCAGTTAATGGGAGGAGAAAAAAAAAGTGAAAGTGTGCTACTTGAGTTCTTCAGTCGGAACTTAACAACCCACATCAATGCTACAGTATTTCTAATCAGTCTATACACTGAAAACAAGAAGTATTTTTTATTGAACACTTTTGAATAATGGATAAATTTAAGGAAATTGTGATCTGTTTTGCTCAGAAGAAAAGCAGGCTAAATTAATTGAATAAATTATTCATTGTAAATTGTGGGCTCAAGTCTACTTCATATATATACATTAATTTTCTGGCATCTCTGCTGAGCTTGCTAACAAGGATACCAATTAGTAACAACGGCACTGGTGATTTTATTTTAGCTTTACTTGTCTCTGCATTTCCTGGTTTTGTCTGGTACCAAAAGTGGATATTACTAAAAGGACACAGATTCTTCCATTTCAAACAAAATCAGAAAATACTCCAGTCTAAAAAATATAATAGCAAATAGACAACTTTTCTGAGCTTTAAAGCTTTATCCTTCAGTCAGGTGTTTGAATCCATTTCAGCAAGTGCCCAGGCTTTGGTATAAGTATTTGGAATAAGCCTTCAGTGTTCACAGTTGTTGCTTATCCCTAGTAATGAAACAGAAAACAGATAACTGACCCCAGAAACAGAAAGACCGTAAACTTAAGGTATGTAAAATAAAGCCTAATTTATAGCAAATACTTATGCTTGTGAAGTGATTTGGAAAAATACATGCTACACATCTGATTTGGGTAAAACAAGGTAAAGGCAATAAAAGAAAAACCTATCTGAGGCTCCACAAGAGATTCACTGGTGTGGGGGTTGAGCTGCTGCATGGACAGACAGTACAGTACAAAGGGATCAAACAAGATTTTCGGGTTTTTAATTAAATTCAAGTAGTACAGAAGTTTAAGACAACACTGAACTACAGAACTCTAGGGTGGAATAATTTGATCTGATTTTATATGTCTACAATACAGGTATCTGTCAGAGACAGCTCTCTGTGGCTGTCTTCATAACAGTGCATTACTTGCAGTTCCTCCTACTTCAGGTGTCTGCATAAGCTGAGGTGACCTACCGGGCCAACCACTTTCCCTCCATGGATTGCAAAATAAAGTAGGGGGTGACTGGCTCAAGTGAAGTCAGCCACGGCATGGATGTCTGGTTGATCACAGCCGCTTGTGTCTCAGGATGAAATTGGAGAGAGATGAGGAACTGTAAGTGTTAACACTTGTGAACAGATGCTGACCAATAACATGAATTGTCCATCCTTGGAAAATGTTATCCCTGGTATTCAGAAAAAGAATGAGCGAGATAGTTAAAGCCTCAGTACCCACTAGCTTCCTCTAAATACAGAGTTTATTAAAAACAACCAAACTAGGACAGAAAAGCACCAAAGCCCTGAAAAAGATGATGTAACACTTTCCAGCTTACAGCCTTTGTACAGGTTTCACTTGCTTCTGCTCCCTTGTCCAGCAGAAACAATTAAGAAAGTGAAGACAAAGACGCTGTCTGTAACAAGAAGTAAAATTGCCCAAGGTCTATTGTCTTGTCTAAAGTGAGCAACGTGGCTCATGTCTGTATAACTAAGCAGACTTTGACTTGCCAACCTCATTTGGTCTCATCCATGTCAGTTGTCTAAAACCATTTCTGACCTTCAGTATTCTCTCAACTGGGTCCAGGCACTGTGTGGAAAACTAATTGTCATGGGCCAAAACAGCCAGGGAGCACACTAGCAATTTAGCAGTGTGGGTCACTGGGGAGCACTGGTTCAAGACTATCCCTTTATCTCCTTAGCTTCTTACCCTGATCTCACTAGGCCTTGCTTGGATTGTCTGGCCTTATTATTCCTATTCAATGAGGTAAAAATTAAATGACTGGTATAAGATCAAGGGTAACACTGGAAATCTTCAGGTTTTAGTCAGCTACATCTTCACCTAAAATTCACAAACTTGTCCTGTTACATTCTCCTATGCTGTCAGTCAAACTTGCTGGGCCCCAATCCTTTCATTGGTTGCTCTGTTCATATACTGGATGAGAATTGTCTACTTTGTACTCTTCCTGTTCCAAAACCAAACACTGTTCTTTTCTCTGGAAAACACATAAAAATACAGCTTACATAACGTGATATGAAAGAGTCAATGGAAAAACTGTGGATTGTCAGTATCTCATCCAAACCTCTCTTCTCAGCTCTTTCGTTGAATTTATTCGAAAAACATTCATTGAAATGTCAACTTGCAGTTACCATTCCCATGGCATTTTTATTTGGTTTTAAAATAAGTTGACTTTATCTGCTATGTTAGTTACGACTGTTCGCTCTGAGATCTTCTGATTTCTCTTGGTATCTGCGTATTTCACCCTGAGTATGTACGTGATCTCACATGAGGCAGACGTGGACAGGCAGCCAGCTGCAGCAGAGACACTGATACATTTTCTTACACTAAGACTATGCCCAGATTTTTTGCCATGCGATGCAAAGCTTTGAGATAAGCAAATTCAACGCAATCTGGCAGGATGAAGCATTGCACGTATTTCTTAGTCACATAACTACACCATCTAAAAATTACAAAGAATCCAGGTAGTGCATGGATCATAAATATTATATGCCCTTGCTATCTTCCACAAACCCCTCCTTCTTTGCTGTAAATCCCTTTGCAGTCAGCTGAAACAGTATCTCTGGAAAACTCAGAATTCCTGAAGAACAATGAAACTTTTTGTTAAGGGGTAATGTATCAATGAAGTAACTTTTTTAAAACCAGAACAAAATCTCCTCTTAAAGGAAACTGTTGACTGTCAAACAACAACCTATGCCTAGGATTTTTTATCATTTGACTCCTAATTCTTTCACTTTCATAAAAGTTGTCTATGGTTTGGAAATCCCTCCCTGACTACCTCTTTAGAGAGAAAGAAGAAGATGTGGTAGTAGTACATATTCTGTTCACTCTCAGGTAGGAGTAAGCAGGAAGGTTCACCTGAGCTTGAAGGTTCATCTGGTGACACTGGTTTCAAGAGAAAATCCTAATGTTACACTGTTGGATTGGGCTGAGGACTTGGATGTGGGCAATGCTGGCATTGCCATCTTCTCCTGAAGGTCCGTGATGTGACCGCCTGGGTTCAGTATTCTGCAGGGATTGCCTATCAATCTATTCTGTCTATCAAACCACTTCTGGGATTAATTGCTATACATTTCTGCTTAGCCCTGGGAAATCACATTGGCAGAGAATTGTTTCAAGGGGAATGGAATGGAAAATGATCCTGAAGTTCTTTTCTGCTCTGCATGGATGGACGCACTCATTAGAGTTGTTGACCAGGGAGAGGGGAGTGTGTGTGTGCACAACAGCCCATCCCAAGGAGATAGAAGGATAGTGCTCTATTTTCTGTACTGCAAAACCTGTGATTTGCTGGGTCATTATTCAGCTTGGTTTCTGTGGCTATGTAAAAACTACAGAGACCCAGAACCACTTAGTAAAGGGTGAATGCCAGGTTGTCTTTGTTTCCTGCTTACAGAGTCTCCTGTTTCCTTGCTAGATACCCCCAGTGACAGCAGAGCTGGCATTGTCGCAGTTTACATCACACAGACAAGCTGTTAGGAGCCAAAAGAAAGCTGATCCTTTCCTACATTAGTGTTGATTTTCAGTATAATTAATCCCTGCGGTCTAAATGGCATGGTGCTGGATACTGTTCCTTCTTCCTAAACTTAGCAGATACCCTTGCTGAAAAATCAGTCTTATCTTAGTTGCCTTTTATTTGGCAGTCTAATAAATCATGAAGATAGTATTCTGCATACAGTGTGGCTCATCATTTACCCCTATAAATCGTGTTCTAAAGAATAGTAAACATCACAGTTTTTACTGTATGAGCAGTAAGTAATAAATAGCACAAAATCAGAGGGCTATCATTCTGCAGATTACCTAGTGCAAACCAAACAATTTCAAATTCACTTTATCCACTTCTGATTATTTTTTCTTGTACTAAAACCTGACCCATCTCTTCATCCAGCTGCTTTATATGTGCTAAATTTACTGACAAGTAACTAACATGAACTAATGAAGTAATATTTATATATTCCACTAACTATAACTACAACAGAAGGAAAGAGCAGCTAATTAAATGCCAATGAGATCTGTGAAAGCTTTTAAGGAAATGAAGAGGGACAATGCTTACAAACCAATAAGTGGAACCCTGCATTTGCAAGATTTTCCTATCTTTGTAACCACAAAGCAACATAGTTATTTTTCCCACTGAAATAAGAAAGTAGCAGGCCCCTAATTCTAAGAGACTTAGTGAGAAAATACTCCTTTGAAACCTAAAGCATTAATGTAATTATAGAATCACAGAATCATTAAGGTTGGAAAAGATCTCCAAGATCATGGACCAAACACCACCATGACAACTAAACCATAGCACTAAGGGACACATCTACTAGTTTCTTGAACACTTCCAGGGATGGAGACTCCACTACTTCCCTGTGCAGCCTGTTCCAATGCTTGACAACCACTGCAGTGAAAAATTTTTCCTGGGGGCCCAAATTGAACCCCTCCCTACTCCACTTGAGCCTATGTCTTTGATGATCCTAGTGGCTCCCTTCCAACTGAGGATTCTATTAATCCATGTTTTCTTGTCTTGTTGCTAGTTGCCTGGAAGAAGAGGGCAACCCCACCTTGCTCCAGTCTCCTTTTAGATAGTTGTAGAGAGCCACAAGGTCCTCCTGGGCTTCCTCCTCTCCAGGCTAAACAATTCCATCTCCCTCAACCGCTCCTCATATGACTTCCTCTCTAGACCCTTCACCAGCTTCATTGCCCTAAAAATATAGGACAATTTAACCCCAGGAATAAGGGCCAAACACTGCTTTTTATTGAATTTGAGCTGAAAGATGATTTTTCAAAATGTAACTTCTTTTCAGGGTGCCTTATGAACTTCAGCTAAGAGTTTTACCTAGCTCAGACTTCAACCTGAACTATCCTTCAGAGAAACATGCTTATAGCCAGGCAATAAAGAAGCAATAAGTTACAGAAGGGGAGAATTGCTAGGGGGGACTACACAATGTTGGATTATTTCAATATCATGTTTGGCTCAGGTGACCTAGAGAAAGTAAGTATTATAGTCTGATCTGAGTGGTTAAAGGCAGTCTCCTAAATCCAAGCCCCAGTAAGAACCTGAACTAAATGTACCCTCTTATACCAACGAAGGACAAATTGAACTGATGTCTACAGGAGGCACTCAGCACCTTTGGGAAAGCAGAGTATTTTAATTCTGGTGCTTAAGTACCTACTTGTGAGCCTAAAATGAGTTTTGATAATCTGACCAATTATCAGACCAAATGTCCGAAAACATATACAAGATTTCTAACAGTGTCCATCCAGAGTAAGCAGTTCCTGACCTTTGAAAGTCTCCATAAATTCCACCTTTCTCTTGCTGCCGAGTTGCAGCTAATCAGTCTTGTTTGTCATGTACGTATTGAAAACCTGAATCATGGCAGCTGCTGCTACCAGTGTCCACACTCACTGTGTGGTTGCTTACTTAAAGAAGGCAGCACATGAGATTTCCACAGCCTAGTTCAACACAGAGGCAGAACTTTCACTGCAGACACCCACTCACAGGAGGGAACTCCTGTCTGGGGAACAAGCATACCCATCCACATTATCAATACAGTGTGCGGTGTGTCTGAAAATGACTCTAGCCAAGATATGCCTACACAAATGGTCTTTTGCATTGTTTCAGTCAATGGTAGAACAGAAGGAATATATGTTTCAGCAGATTTAACATAAAGTAAAAAAATTGCCCTGAAAATATAAACATGACATCTAAGGTTGTTTAGTTTATTTAGCCCCTGCCCACGTGTCTTAAAAATGCATCAATATCTACTCAAAATTGTCTACATTTCCTTTCTTGCCTTGGTTCTTAATACTTCCTGATATCAGTATGAATGTGTCTATTGCTTTAGTCAGGACAAAAAAACTACCAGAAAATAACATCAGTGCCACCACTGGTTTAGTTGTGACTGCTTCCTTCAAAGTCTCAGGCAGGAGGCATCTGTTTGGGGAAGTTCAGGAGGGGTACAGTGCCAGACACACTGCTGACAGTATCATGCCCACTGCATTCTCTGTTGCTGTGTGTACAGTGACCTTAGCACTCTTTTGCAGATGTGCAAGCAACCTAGACCAAATACTAGCTATGGGTGAGAAGCAGTACATAAAGTCAAAACTTCAGCAGTCACACTCATTGCTCTCATTCTTGTCTATCTCTAAGTCATTATACAAATGCTGGGGGAAAAAAAAAAAAAAAGAAAACATAAATATCCTAGCTAGAAATAAGGGTAACACAACAGGTCAAGAAAGACATTTTAGTTTTGAATTCTAAGGCACACTAAGTGGTTCTCTGGAGCAGATAGATCTGTTCCTAAACATTGTATTGGAAAGCATGACCACTTCCATTCATATAGTCTGATTAATGAGAGACAAAGGAAAAGATGAAGATTTTCCAGTCAAGGAAGGACACAGCACTGATTATTAGAATTTGTCAGTTTCTGGTTGCTACACGTCTAATTGACTACTTGCACTGGGGCATGAAGTAGGTTTTGTTGATAATTCTGAAGTGTGTATGACAGCTGAATTCATAAATTCTGGGTATACGTGGGGATTTTTTCTCTTTATAAAGAAAAGTGTTAGAAAACTTCCTGAGGCCACAGAACAGGATTATTTTTTTTTTTCTACAACCATATTATGGACTCTAACTTCACTACCTGAATAAATGTTCTAGTTTCTGCTATTTATAAGCCTGTTTGTTCATAACATGGCTTTAGCACAAGTTGCCTTGACAAATTCAGAGCGGGAATTATTCTGAGAAGGTGTTAGCAGAACCACCCAAGTGTGGCAAATATATTAAATAAAAGCTTTATTGAAATAAATATATGAGATGAAAAGCTACAATAGTACCTACCTCACTGACAGGTTAATAGCTCAGTGTTTAAAGGCAGAAAAACAAGAGCGGGCCAGAACAGCTGATGGGGTTGCAAGATGCCACGCTTGAACCTTTCTGTACACTGGACTCACATAACTCCTGTTTCCAGGCTGTACAAAGTGATTACTTTTCACTTACAACACAGGCAGCCTAAGGACTCACACCTCTTATCTCGGACACATAATGTTTTGAGTCCTATCTATAGCCTTCCAGGTTTACAGGTCTTAGCATTATCATGAAGCCATACCTGAAATTTACTCTGCTTAATTTTGGCCCCTACCATACCAGAAGCTTCCTACATCATTGCCTGTAAATGGGTCTGTGGATTTGTCTTCATAGTGCTGGAATTGAAGAAAAAACCCTCTAACTTGTTTCACGTGCAGCTTTTGTGACAATTTGTATCTTAGTCCAAGATAAAGGCAAGGGGGTTGAGACTGGGAGACAGAAATACAGGGGAGGAACTGAACACCAAGAAGGTGTTCTAGAAATAACCCCAAGAGTATTCAAAATGTTTAAGGTTTGCTGATGCTCTTACTCAATTCTGACAAGAATTGACCTAAGTGCAACCTATGCTATAAAAGGCATATGTAAAAACACAAAGATTTTGGCCAATTTTTTTTCCTTTTTTTTTTTTTTTTTTTTTTTTTTTTTAAGGGAAGACAATTAGTAATGTCATTCATAGCACTCAGAGGGCTCTGTAAGAGACTCAGGTTCCAACGCTTAATCTAGTGAGTTGTGGTGTACAGGCAGAACTCTAAAAGAAGTCTAAACACTCACCTCAAAGCAGTCAGTACACCCAAAAGCAGTAAGGATGGAAGAACTGTGCAGAAGAAGAATTTTAATCTGAGTTCCTTACACTGCAGATCCCAGCTTCAACTGGAATAATTTTTTGTATGGTATCTAAAAGTTTTATGGGTGAGTAAAGGAATTTCTTGTCCAGTCTAACTAAAAGCTGACAGAGCTCTCAGGCTTAGAACATCTACTTGCAGGGGAACATTAGAAACTGGAAGACTCCTACCAGCAATGCCCTTGCAATGCCCTTTGTAGCTGTGCAAGTTATTATGATTCTATATCAAAATCTCTTGATGGATTTTGTTTTTTCCCCAAACCAAGAGCTGTAGTCATTTGGTATTTCACAGAATCACAGAATATTCTGATTTGGAAGGGATGCACAAGGCCCATCAACTCCAGCTCTTAAGTGAATGGCCCATACGGTGATAAAATCTACAACCTTTTTGTTATTAGCACCATACTCTAACCAACTGAGCTATCTGGCTGAGAGCCTCAGCATCTAATGGTCCCAAAACGGCAAGTGGCAAAATTTACAGGTCTGAATGAAATATCTTTGAGATATCCAAATATTACCCAAATTTGGTGAGAAAGACAGTACAACCTTGTGTAAATGTTGGTATTAATAGCAGCAATTGTATGAAAAAACCCCACCCAACAAAATCAACCAAGTAAACTAAAAGATAAAACATGAAAAAAAATACCAGACCTTATATTGACAGAGGTGGCATTGATTCTGTAAAATCAATTCATTATTTGAACAGAGGAAAACTGAATGCTAAGATAGACAGACAGACTGTAAGGGGAATAAAAAGGAGGTGACTGAGATGAATATTTTACCATTGAACTCCTTTTCCAATAATAACAGCAGAAAAATAATAAAAACACAGATTTCCAGAGCACCAATCATACTGTTAATTAGCAGCATAATTTATGCTGCCTTTAATGGTGGCTTATTCTGCTCTGGTTGTCAGGATGAGAAAACAGGAAGGGCATTTGGAAACCTCATGAAAAATAACCACAGTTTTAGGGCATTTGTGCTTGAAAAACGTACAACTGCTGGTGGATTAAAACACACACACACAAGTCCTATAAGCATTTGAAGAATAATAGATGGAAGGAAAATAGGTAATAAGAAAGTGAAAGATTTTGTTTATGGACTTGACTGGTTGACTAGGGTATAATTATGGGACCTGCTTCCAATCCATCCTATGTAAAATAATTGGTGTGTACAGGAGACGGATTTGCTCATAATAAATGGATCTCCTCATGATGGAGCAGAATGATATCGGTGTGAATACACTAGAATGACAGCATAATTTAGCAGAAGTGATGTTGGGGGATGGACATTATTAGCTTGAGCATTTCTGAAGGCATGTTATACTCACTGGCACATCTTACTTTCACACAGAACGTGCACAGGGTAAAAGGAGTAGCAGTCTTATAGATCAGAATCTTTAAGGGAGTTAATTAGATTGCACTAATCTTTCAGCGGTACTGCTGCCGACCTGTTCTAGGTGCTGCAGAAAGAACTGTGGCCAGTAAAGTTGTTCATGTTTGTTTGGAGAATGTCCTCAGATCTGGAGACTGTCCTTACTGTGCTCCCTGAGAGCTGAGCCAACCAATGCAGTGGAGAATAACAGAGAGTGCAAAGGCACACCATATTGTTCTGCCCCACCACTCTGGGGGTGTGTGTGCCCCCTGTCAGACTCTGGGTTGTTCTGTCTAGCACCATCAGCTATCATGTCCAGGGAGCTACTCTGCTCCTTTCTAGCACACTGCAAGTTCCTGTGGCTGATGAGCACTGAGGAGATAGGTCTGGTGACAGAAGAAGCACCAAAGTTGATTATAGGCCTTGAGTAAAAGGATCTTCACCCAAAGCCTTAGAGGAGTTTTAAAATCCCCTCTGTAGTTCTGAAGGGTTGTGTTCAATGCACTTGCTGCTATCAGCATTGACCAGGTGTTTATGAATCATCCTTGATGAATATGATACTCTGAACAGAATTTTGGAAGAGCAGTTAGATTAGAGCAGTTCAGATACACTCCGAGTTCACAGTAACAAAGCATTTATCCTTATACATTAAAAATAGTCTCATGGACAGGCTTCATGAAAAGCTATCCATACTAACACTACCAAAACCTCTACTAATCTGTCTTGGGAACTGGCTTTTCCAGTTGAGGAGAGTGATATATCAGCTTTCCAGTACTGCCATCACTATCAGGTATTTTTTTTTCTTGCAAAGGAAACTAAATGAGATTTTTAAATCTGGACAGTCCAAGTTAGTGAACAGAACCTTAGACTAGGAGTTAGGACTCCTGGGTTGTACACCATACTAGGTAGCCTTTTTTTTTTTTTTTTTTTTTACTTGTTGCTGTATGACAGAATCATTCTTGCCTTCTCTTTCTTGGGTGTTGCAGACCAAAAGAATTAGATAGCATCATTATTATATTTGCCCACATGTTGGTGGACACAAACACTAAAGGAAATCCCAAAGTTCACTGTTCTGCAGTGCGCAAAAAATAGGGCTACTGTTACGACTACTGACAGTTGCTGAGTCGAGAGTTACAAAGAGTTACTTCAGGGTAATATACTATCATCTATACCTATACTCAGCAGAAACAAATAGCAGGATATCTCTGAGGAAAAGCCATTTAAAAATATATACTGTACAAAGAAAATGTGATAAATTATTTATGTGGCACAACAAAAACATAAAAATGCTTAGACATAATTCATTTACTTTTGTTAAATATCTGTTAATTTCATCTTGGAGGTCATCAACCCCTACTTCCAATACTATGTTGACAAATCCTCTAAAGGTTGGCAGAGGTCAAAGCTTTAGCTTATATTTTAGTGAAGTATTTCAAGATACTTGCTCCAATTTGAAATTATTAAGAATAATTAAAAGTCTATGTCAAAAGGGAGACAACATAAAACACACCGCAGCTAAGTCACAAGCCTTGCCAAAAGTTAAATAAAAACATTCCCTTCCACCAGATTTGCAAGGAATAGGAGCCAAATCTATCTCTGGAGCAACTCCACTGAAGTCAGTAGGGTGGCACAGGGAATACATTTGGCCAACACTACCTGGCATATGGCCTTCTAGGAAGCATTGCAATTTATTAACAGGTTGGCCACATTACTGTCTTCAGTTTCTCAAGTGCATCATATCTATTCTGTAGGATACATTTCTCCACTGTGCTATCCCACTCATACTAGCAGAAAACCAGAAAGGCACGACAGACCATAAAGCAATACAGTAGGTAACAGTAAGATTTTAGTCAGGTGACTTACTCTTTTCCCTGCATCCCACTGGTTTTACTTCCTTGTTTGAAAAAAAGCCAAAATTTATATTGACATGGGTGATCATTTCAGGTAAATTCTGGGCCCTGGTCAATAAGCAGGGACAGGTACGTGGGTTGGCAATGTCACATTATAGCCCAACCTTTGCTGCACAGATGCCAGAACTGCTTATGTTACAGCTCCTGAATCACTGTAACTTTCAGTGTGCACAACACAAAATCAGTAGTTGTTCCCTACACTTACAAGTGACAGGGATAGCTGAAGCAGCATACAGCAGAAAAAAGGAGATCTCCAAGCCAGCACTTCCTTTTTCAAAACCATGTTTGCTGCATTGTTAACCTAAAATATCATCTCCTTCCTGAAGGGGAACACCCAGATAATTTCCCTTCTATTTATTTGGTTTTTAATATGGATACCGCACTGTGATCATCTGGAGGGTGTGCATACCACTGAGATGATTTCCAGGAATGACCACAAACTAGGATGCTCCACCTAATGCCCATACACACGACGGCTATGGGCAGCCAAGCCATACAAGCTTCTGTAGCCATGAGCAGCAGGTAAACCTAGTCTCAACAAGAGTCCCACTCCTGTTCATACTGTCTGTCCACCAAAAGTCACTCAGAAGCTTGCTCTGTTTTTGCACACTTTGTAGGAATAAAAAAAACATAAGAACAGGCAGTGAGCACAGGACAGCAGCATCGAGAGTTGCATGGCTTTCTTCTCCCCACCTTAAATTGCAGGACCAGCAGCACAGAATTGCCTTTTCCCAGAAACTGTGGTGCCCATAAAGTAAATTTGCAGCTCACAAAAGCCACTTTCTCATAATAACAGCCTTAAAAAATGGCCTCAGGAGCATAATTCTAATGAAACCATGTAGAAAGAATCTGATGCTGAAATTAAGCAGTAATTAAAAAACAACAAAAAATCCACATCAAGGCTAAGGAGACGGATAGCAAAACAGAGGAGAAAAGAACTTAGAGCTTTTCAGGAAAAACCAAAACCAGTCTTTTTTTTACTGCTATTGACATAAAAACACTGTAAGAAACAGGTGAATTAGAAAAGTATCCTACAAACTCAGGTCAATGAAATGATTCAGAATAGATTTGCATGTAGGCTAAGGTGTATTTTACCCTTCAGATACTTATATATGTTATGGCCTACTTCCTCTCTTTCCACAGAAACAGAACAGTTAATAAAGTGTTTTTCTTTCCACTGGATTCCCAAAGCAGATAAAAGCCCATAAAAGACGAGTAAACTTTTAGTTACATGAAAATTGTGCTTAGCTGTCTTTGAGTCACAAGAATGCAGGTGTGAAAGAAATGGACATATGTTCTGAAAAGCCTCACCAAGAATTAGACTTGAAATCAAAAGTTTGCCTGTTAGCATTCACGAGAAAGAGACTATCAAGTTCAATCTAAAGAAAATTAGGGCCATAGTAAGTTAAAACTGTAAAAATCACATATTGAACTATTTTTGTATAGGTTATTCTGCTCCTTGATATCTTCCATAGTTGATTTTGGAGTAGTCTGCAACATTGCCAAACAACTTTTCAAATCGCGTTTACTGTGAAGATGCCCAGATTCCTCCCAAAAAACTATGTATAGGGATGTTGTCATCTGACACTCTTTTTCATTTCTTTCTTCCCTCATCACCTATAATACAGAAATAAACTGGAAAGAATTATGGAAAAAATGAGAAACCTAGAGCAACACATAAATACAACAGGAAATACAAAAAGAGATAGCAGCTGACTCTCCACTGCTTCATAATCTATACAGTCATTTAGATCTATGCAACAAGATCTCAAAATCCAGCTGTGCTCTTTCAATTACACTGTCATCAATAATAAAAAATCTGCATCCAGAATTTATGTCGTATTTTTGTTGCCGATACATGAAACAGCAATATACAGCTTGTTTTGCCTTTCTATCAAGCATACATAATATGCAAAATCTGAAGCACAGGCTCAAAGAAGAAATATTTGTGAAATAAAAAGAGCCTTTTAAAACAACTTTTTAAACTGAAACTTGTTTGTTTTTCATCCTTTTTGTGTTTTGATTGTTTAGATAAGCTAAAAAAGACAAAGGGCTATAACAATCATTGTTAAAGCAAGTCCATGAGTATGCTGTACATACACAAACAACCATGGCAGCGGGAGGTATGGTTACTGTTCATGAAAGCTTTTGATTAACCGTTAGGCAGATTTCCCAAATACATATTACCAGAGTTCTGCAGTATAAATGCACAAACAGCACAGCTCAAACAAAGGGCTAACGAGAACGTACCAGCAGGTGGGAATGCGGGAAGAGACAACTGCCTGTAAATATGCCAAAGTACAGAGAGTGACTAGGGAAAGAAATGAACCTGTAGCACAGTTTAGATGAAATTGGCTGCATGTTACAGAAGCAGCCCAGGAAAGAAACATCTACTAGAAGATACAGAGAGCTGAGTTATTTGCACAGCCGGATAAATTGAGCAAATACCAGTTGTGTCAAGTGCCATTGAGCTGAGACCCAAGGTAGGATGGAAGGGTCAGCTTCTGCTGATAAAGGGCAGAAAGACGGAGGCTGGGGCAGGTAACCACAATGGATGTGAATCTACTACATTGACCTACCTTTGGTGTATCACCATGACCTAAAATCATGGATTTCAACTGCACTCTGAGCATTGTAGGAAGGTGCAAACCCAGTGATAACCAGAGAGAGTTGATCATATTCATTCCAAGACCCTTTGTCAGGCCACTCCAGGGCATGTCCTACTCTAGCAAACTACATGCTGAGGAAGGAAGGAGGCCTCATTGTGATAAGAAGATGTGTAGTCTACAAGACTCTTGTGCAACCTTGAAGTTTCTTTCCAGATTTAGTTTGAGGAAGCAATATCTTCTAGATATAAACACCTTCCTCTGTCCATGGTTGAAGGAACTGCCTTATTAATGTACTAACTTCGTTTGGTTATGAAAGTTCTTATACTACTCCTTGATCATGGTTAGTCATTCATCAGCATGTCAGACAGATGTTCAGTGAAGTGCTTTCTGCCCCGTAAGTTCCCTCTGCAGTTGCACTCATATGCTACACTCTCTAGTTTCACCTGCATGTCCCCTGCAGGCAGTTGGTATGCTCTGTGTTAAAGTTCTTTCACTGATGAGTAAAATGACATGTAAGAGTCAGTTATTATTAATCAAAACTGCTGTTAGGCATTCCTCACCAAAGATAGTGACAGTAAATCACCTAATGATCATAAGGGCCTAAGAGAGATTTTCAGGGAGAGATGCAACAGACTTTCAGAAGAGTTGAAGTGAAAGAGAGAAGCTGAAATAATCCTAATGATATTTTTTTTTTTAAGGGAAACACTATTTCAATCACAGTGATTGAACAGTGGATTTCAAGAGAATTAATCTCGTGCATCTTATTCAACCTGATTGAATCATCTTGTAATATTCCACTTAGCTTATAATATTTAACAGCATCTGGAAGTTTTCAATCAAAAAAGTTGTTTGGAAGCCTACATATTAACTGAAATGTTAAATATAAATATATTATAAACCAATGAATAGAAATAAACTTTAAAATCCATTTAATAGCTCTTATTTGAGTACTATAAATATCCTGTGGTTCTCAGTTGGGGGGTTTGAAAAACAGCTGATCCATGATTTACAGTATTTTACCTTCAGTTTCTCCCAAGCAAACTTCATTACTTTCAAGAAACACAAATTCATTTAATGTTTCCTTTCAAAATAAACCTCTCTAACAGTAGAAGTTAACAGGGTGGGAACCTTGTAAACAGATAAAGGAGTTTACTGAAATTCCAGATTCTGTGTATTTCAAGATTAAGAACAAAACTATCTCTGTTTAAGATAACACAGGATTTTAAACCCTAATATACAGAAAAAGGAGATGATGCCTTTAAAAACATCTGTCTTTATCTGTCTTCTATGAAAATTCAGGAAGCTGCCAGGGCCTGTATGAAAGGGATATGCTAAACCCTGCTTTTTCTCTTGTGCTATTTCTGAGATACTTCAGAAAGGAAGTTTCCTTGGTATAGCTTAATAACTAGAGAACAACAAAGTAGTACAGAAAGTTCCGGATAATTTTGGCTTTACTGATCATGCAGGCAAGGCAGAATGCTCCCTGGGTAGCATGTTTTAGATTCAGAAATGCAACTTTCAGGCAAGTTTTACAAATATAAGTAATAAGGGAAATAAGCATCTTAAAAGAACACAAACCCTGGTACTGTTCTATGAAAATATTATTGAAGGGAAAAAAGGTCCAGGATATTCCTCAGTGAATTCAGAACTGTCTCCGCAAACGTCTACACCTATAGCTTCCCATCTCTGGTGGGCCTCTTATAAACACTGCAGGTTACTTGTATGACAATACTTTGCCTGAATCCTCAGCACTGCAGGAATGGGTGCAGCTTTCTACTCTTCCTCCTCCCCAAATCCAGGGATCCTTGAAAGCACAGAGTAGGCAGTATTGCATTAGGAGACATTCTGGTGACAGAAAAATGTTTTTCTCCCCATCCCTGTTTTTCATTACTCAGGTCTGTAAATCCCCACTGTCTCACAGTGGGGCCTGCACTATGGTACTGTAAGGCACAGCCCAAGCCTCAGGCTGAACTGTGAAGCCCAATTTAAGTTTGGTCAATATGGAAATGGAACCTCTGGTTGGCTGTGTTCTCATCTCATCTGCACTGCTGGGTTGTTACATCACCCAGGGCAATCATGCAGATGACAACAAGTACCCATCTCACAAGGGTGCTGCACAGGCTGTCTAATTAACAAGCACTTGTAAAGCATTTTGGGAAGCTTGGATGTGACTTTCTCTCTAAAATGAAATTGGGGATGTGCTATTTTGCTTTCCAGACTATTTCAGTTTCCATTTCATTTCCCTTCACTGTTACATGGAGCCATACCCAAAACATGAGCACTGACATAGGAAAGAGTATTAGCAGCCCCTTCTATAGAATTCATTATGATACACAACTTCTCTTTACTCACCTGGAAGGAGTATATTTTATAACTTCATCACACACCCGTGCTTTTGTTGCTGTTGTTTGGTAGGTTTTCTTAGTATATCAAGTTTTTATGAAGGTATAAAAATAAATGACTTATCAACTACTTATAAATCTTACAGTCAAAAAAACAATTTCAGAGAACTAGTCAAAATATACCTGAATTTTTTTATCTGTGCCAGTGTATCTATAAAGATGGCATTAAAAGAAAATAAAAAGAAAAGCCTCAAAAAACTTGACTCCATCCCTCTCACAGAATAGCCCACTGTACAATCACTACAACTCCCTCCTGTACAGGTAAGACAGGAGACCTTTGAGTAAGATACATTGACCATGAACTCTTCACAGACAATCAGTAAAAGTTATTTAGCACAGATGTTGCTGTAATTGTGAGATACTGGGAAAATCAATATTAATGGCAGGCACCCAACTCCACCCTGGCAATGTTCTTGAGTTAACATCACCAGGCTAGAATTTCAAACACGTAGAACAAAATTGGCTAGTCCTCTAAAGTTGTTACCATCACTCACAATAACCCATGCTATTTTGATCCCCGAGTCACCCACAGTTAAATAGATTGTGATTTATATCCATGTACTTCCAACCCAAACTGCCAGTTTAGGGATGACGCTTTTGTGAAGTGCTGTGCATACACATAACATTATTCCTTGGGTGGGAACCATCTTTCTGTTGTGTTCCTACATTATGCATCACAGTGTATGTTTTTTCAGTATGAAGAATTATCCTAAATGTTAAGATTCTCAGACAGTCATTATTAATGAAACACAATCACACTACTTCAGCAAAAGGCGAGCAAAGAAGCAAACACAGAGAAATAAGTGACACAAAATTTGCTAAAACACTGCCAGTGTAGCATTCTACTCATACCAGTTCTGCACAGAGGATAAAGACGTTGATAACAAAGGTGACATTGTTCATTCTTTTTTTACTTTGTTGAGAACATCCTAAATGCAATCCAAGAGAATTTGTTTCACCTCTCATTCTCATACAGTGTCACTCTTCTTTTGTCCTAAACAATATATGTGTAGAAGAGATATATACAGGAAATAGAATTTTATAAGCTTAGTGGCATTCCTACATGGCATACAGGAGTCTTATCAAAAATTCACAGATGTACACACCACACAAAGAGGTAAAATGTAATTTGTAGGGATGATTGACTGATCTGCATACATCTGTACATTCATCCCGGGATAAACATTCCATCTGCTCCAGATGCTAGCTACAGGGGTTTTGCAATATTAGCTTTCGAGGTAGGGAGGCATCTAGAGTATATCTAAAGGGCTGGCTAAGAGAGGGAGTTACAAGGGTAGTTGAGTTGCACAGAAGGGCTTTAAGTGGGTCAGCCATCCAGCTGCAGAACTGCATGACATATTCCATCTGAATTAACAACACTTAAACTCTGCATAATCAGTGACAGCACTGAGAGGAAACATCCTTTGCAAAGGTTTACTTTTCTTTGGTGTTCACATTCAGAAAAAATTCTGTTTATAACAGAGAGACTAGGATCCTGATCTCTCTGTCACTTTATCCCCTCGCATTCGCTGTATACGAGTGTTAATGTGTGTGACCTTTCTGTCTGACCTTAATTCTACTGAATCCCTCTCCTTTTTGCTCCTCGTGCCCAGTGAATTAAAGAGCATGCTGCCAAAAATGCTGGTGCTATTGACCAGGATTTCTATCTGCTGCCTTGAAAGCGTGTGGCTTGCCTATTGCAACAAAGATGGTTCCTGCTGTCACACGCACACGTAGGTACTTGGAGCAAAAAGAAGGCAAGACAGACAGACCTGAAATAGTGCCTTAACTATCAAAACAGCAGCTGCAGTATTGAACCGCACAGAACCCCAGTCTACAGAGTGCACCACAACATTTTTGTAACCTGGAACTTGAGTACCTTCCAACGCACCACGACACAAAGTGACTAATGTCTGCCGTGTGGTTTGCATTTTCTCTCTCACACCCACACACACACATGTACAGACTGCATGACTTAGGAAAAAACTAAACTTGTCAATGCAGCTTGTCTGAAAGCTGAGTGAAAAAGAATTTGGGCACATCTCGACTGATGACCAGATTTTATGGATTAACAAAAAAGCCACTGTGACTGCATAGCCACATAACATGTTTTGGTTGTTTTTTTGTTTTTGGTTTTGTTTTTTTGCACAGTCCTTTTTGTAGTGTAAGACATTTCTAAAGGTAAGACAAAACTCCAGCCTGTTTCTGCCCTGGGAGGAGTTACACTCTTCAGTAGATAACAGTGACTGGTATGAAAAAAACCAGTAAAAACACACATAAGGAAAATATGCCAGCAATACAATGCTTTGCATGTGGAACCTATTCTCACAATTTGTGTCTTAGTCCAATAGGTACCTCACTGACTTTTGGGGAGTATTCAAGATCTATGATGTATTCCACTGGGCACAGTTTTGTTATAATCTATCTGTCACAGAAATATTTGGGTAAAGTAGGGCAACAGAGCAATTAGGAAATTGCTAGTTGATGACCTCTTCCCTTACAGAACTATTTGTACAGAGAGGTACAACTTTCTTGTCCATTTTAGGAATAACTGATTAACCAGTGACATTATACCTCTGATGCACTTTCAAAAATCCATCCAATCTTGCCAGAACCTTTCTTCTAACTGCTCACAATCATCAGAAGCTCTGAAAAAACCCACATTTTTGCAGAGTAATTTTCCTTTGTCACCACTAGACCTCAGTGGGATGGGTTCACACAAAGTTCTTCAAATGTTTTAGGGTGCTCACATTCAGTAGGATCCAAAAGAAAGGATAAAATTATTTCCAAAGCAGTGAAAAGAAAAAACACTCAGGATCAGCTGCTCTCACTCACTGAGCAGTACCTTGCCAGATGCCAGGATCAAAGCTTAGTGCAAGTTCCTAAAGGAGCAAGCAGCTACAAAGTGTGACTGCTGATTACACCTTACCCAGACAGCCTCAAAATGGAAACCTTATTAAAACAGGATTATGTTAAGGCTGTGTTCCCTGTGTCTCCACTGGGCTCAGCTCATGCAGCAAAACCTGCAGATCATGGCAGGAGTAAGCCACAGGCTGAGGTATGCAAGGTGTAGCTTCCATCCCATCCTTTGATCAGAAAAATTCCAGCCAGAATGTTCAGTTTGGATGCATACTACAGGATACTCACTGGTATTTTGTGGCATTTGCTTTATTTCTGCAGTTCACTTGTCTAAACTGGACTCATGAACTCACTGGACTCGTGCTCAGCAAGTGTATCCATCACGGTGGTCAAAACAAGAGGACCACGAGGATTGGTGCCCCTCTCACTGGTGGTTCTGCTGATGTCAGTCCAAGAAGGACTTGTAATGCAGCATAAGCATCCATGCCACAGCATAAACAAGTGAAGAGACCAGATACAGCTTTGTCCTGACTGGAATATATGGAACTTATTTTGCCTGCCTAAAATTAGGCTTCCACTTCTACTGCCAAGGAATGCCTCAGTAGAACTCTCCTTGATTTCAGGTTAAAAGTGAATCCTCGACAATAGGGAAATTTAAAAAGTTTCTGATTTCTCAGAGAAATGTATCAAGTTCAAATGCAACCCTTGAAAGGAAAAAAAGCAACCCCACACAACTGGAATTTCCCTGCTTCTAGTTTAGATAGGTACATTTTAAGGAACCACAAAATATTACAAAATGTTTTGTTTCCCTTCTGTTCCAAATAAAACAAAAAGATTGAGGAGAAAAAAACGTAGAAGGGAAAGAGAAAAAAAGTCCTTATCTTTTTCCCAAAGTTTAGGAAGAGTTCTTTCTTTGGAAGGGAGGAAAAAAAATGACACACCAAATCCCATGAAATAAGTGGATACTATTATCCTACCCAAGATAGTGGGCATGTCTGTGATGGTGCTCCTGTCCCCTACTATTAAGGAGTATTTTGGTGAGCTGCTTCTATCTACTGCTTCGGAGGAAGGAGCCCTATCTTACACAGGACTCCAAAATTTCATTAAAGATCTCCTCTTTGAATCCAGGTTCAGGAAAGGTTCAAATGCATTTATCTTTCAGAACCTGAGGAATATATCCTGAGATTCACAGAAACACACAATTTCTATATGTGGAAAAGCCTGCATACATTTTCTTTTTCTGCAGAAGGATGCTGTATCTTTAGTACTTCTCTTCAAGTATCTTTTTGAATATTTAAAGAGATAAAGTTTCCACTATATCCCTTGGGACATTATTAGACTCATAAATCTCAATATCAGGAAGTTTTTCCGAAGCAGACCACCTAAACTTGAGTTCACTCCATCTCTCCCTGTATTATGCCAAGCAATTCTCTAATTCATGTGCATACTCTTCCAGTGTTTGTAGACTTCCTTACCTGCAAGTCTCCCATTGCCTAAGAAAACTGCAGCTACTTACCTTAATTTAACATTATAAAGCAATCCCTCAAGTCCCCTCAACCTTCTCACTGATTTCTTTTATAATAGATTTTATGAGACTAGTGTGCAGTGAGGTTAACTGTCCATCAGTTTGTAGTCCTTTTAAACAGAATATCAGTCACTACGATTACAGCACAGGATTTCAGAGTTTAACTATTTTCCAAGCATAAACAAACCAGCATATTTTTCCCTTCTGTGTATGTTTTAGAAATATAATTAGATTTAATAGCATCTGCAACTGTTAGTGAGAAGGCAGATTGACTTTTTTTTTAAATTATTATTATTATCATTATCATTATTATTATTTCTACACTGCCCATTTGGAGGCACAAATTATTTCAGTAACTTCTGTAGTGCAAAGTACAGAATTCCTCACTGCTGGTGTCACTGAGCTCAGACTGAAAGGTTCAAAATGTCATTTCTAACCATTGCAGACTTGTCTGATGTTCCCTATGCTGAGGGGCAAAGCAACCATTACATTTTCATGCCTGCTCCGTGTACACTTCTGATAGGAGCAAACTGTGCTGCTTGACCCCTAACAGAAAAAATATCAAAACCACATCCCAAGCACACACACAGATAAGTTCACTTTGGATTTTGATACTTAACAAGTCCAGTCTGAACGGAATGATTGCTTTGCCTAAAACCCACAAATCTTCTATTTTACATTTCTGAAGCGATCCTAGAAATGCCTTCCCACTGTTAACTAAATGGACAGCACATGGTTCAGTATGTTCTGTGAGAGTGCAAATAGTACAAAGTTTTAGCAAGTTCACCTACAAAAGCCACAGTGATATTAAATACATGAAGACTCTCCGGTAAAAAGGTGTCTTTTGTGCCTGACCTACAATACTTCTAATTGAGTGAACCATAATATCTTTGAACATCTTAAAATATTATAAGAATCCTATGAGGAAAATGGAAGCACCTGATTTAGTACAACTACACAGTTAAATACAGAACTTCCTAGAAACTTGAAAATTCAAGAGAAGAATGGAAGTTCAGTCAACTATTCATTTTATTCAAGGATTGGTCTAAAAGCAAGTTACAGGTTTCCAAATGTACATTCCTATAAAAAACATCCCAGTTTCTCTGTTCTGCTATTCTTATCATGTAGATCTCCCTCGGAAAGACTCCACTATCAGTCCACCTTTTCCCAATCCAACATAACATCAAAAACATCATTTCGTAATAAGATGCACTTTCCTCTTTGCCAAAGGTAGACACATTTTGGAGACATTGCTGAGCAGGGTTAGTCTGGGAAGCAAAGGATATGATGAATATCATAGAATCATAGAATTAACTGGATTGGAAGAGACCTTCAAGATCATCCAGTCCAACACTTGATCCAACCCCACTGTGATTACCAGATCATGGCACTCAGTGCCACATCCAGCCTCATCTTAAAAACCTCCAGGGACGGTGAATCCACCACATCTCTGGGCAGGCCGTTCTAATGCCTGATCACTCTCTCTGTAAAGAATTTCTTTCTAATATCCAACTGAAACCTCCTCTGGCAGAGCTTAAGCCCATGCCCTCTTGTCCTACTGCTGATTGCCTGGGAGAAGAGATCGACCCCCACCTGGCTACAACCTCTTCTCGGGTAGATGTAGAGAGTGATGAGGTCACCCCTGAGCCTCCTCTTCTCCAGACTAAACAACCCCAGCTCCCTCAGCCTCTCCTCATAGGACTTGTGCTCAAGTCCCTTCCCCAGCCTGGTTGCTCTTCTCTGGACCTGCTCCAGCACCTCAATGTCTTTCCTGAACTGAGGGGCCCAGAACTGAACACAATACTCCAAGTGTGGCCTCACCAGAGCTGAGTACAGGGGAAGGATCACTGCCCTGCTCCTGCTGGCCACACTGTTCTTGATGCAGGCCAGGATGCCATTGGCCTTCTTGGCCACCTGGGCACACTGCTGGCTCATATGTGTGATGCTGTAAAGAGCGACAGGAAAAAACGGCCCTTATAGGAAAAATAGACATCAAAAGCAGCTTGCCTGAATTTTACACCACATCACATCCCATTCATTGGTCAAGTTCAGTTAAGCCATCCTTGAAACCCCACATCATACCTCACTATTAATTAGTAAGTTATCAATTCTTCCTTTTATATGAAATTACCCTGAAAACACTCAGGTTCACAGTCAGCCACAGACTGAGATAAGCTCTGAAACACAAACACAGTCTTAGCCAAAGCCCAGGAGTACATCTGAACACCCTCCCCCCGTACATCTGCTGTGTCCAGCTTTGTGGTACTGACATAATATTTGCCTTGACACAGTAAGGATTTCAGAAGGTATAAGCCTAAATGAGTTCAAACTCTAAGAATATACATTTTAATCCTCCTCCAGGCACATATTTGGATACTTTTTCATATCAATTCTAAGTGTCTTCCTGGAATGTTTATTTAATGACCTTAGCATTAGCATCAAGAGATTAATCAGTCAACTGTAAATAACTCCAGACTGTCCCTTAGAGTTTATATTTTATCAGAGAAACTAACCATAACGAAC
Organism: Myiozetetes cayanensis; assembly: GCF_022539395.1. NCBI lineage: Eukaryota > Metazoa > Chordata > Aves > Passeriformes > Tyrannidae > Myiozetetes > Myiozetetes cayanensis. The sequence goes on from NW_026087742.1 coordinate 18,531,020, forward strand.
AATAGAGAATTGTCTGGGTTTTATTCTAAAGGGCCCTGGAAGAAAAAAATGCTTTAGAGGAGGGAAAAAATCTAATCCCAAATGTAACCAACGATGTTAATTTTGTCACTTCATCATCTAATTTAGTTTATACCTCTGATACATTGGTATGTTACTCATTATTTCCCATCTTCTCATCCAAATACCAAGATGACTAATTTCCCTTAAAAAGGCCTTTATTTATGACTCTCTCCCACCCTGCTTTAATTTCAGGGGGTGGGACCGGTAATGTTTTTTTTAATAGGTTTGTTTTAATGGACTACAGGATATTGTTGTAAGGTCACTGACCACACTGACAGGAGAGAAAAGACTATGAATCTGTATTATTTTCAGGTCACTGAGTGACTGTGACTGGGAAGTGCCAGCTTTCATTATTCTGCATTGGTCTGCATGACCTTTCATTTCCACTGTCTTTCCCTACCTCTTCTGTAACAGCCTCCTCTATTTTCAGTTGTTCTCTGTAGTATCCCTGTTCTGCTGTAAACTCCTCATTCCTATGAGGAGCACTGTCAGGAGTCTGGAGCAGTTCGTTCATCCACGCGGCTCAAACTAACCCTGAGTGAACAACTACGGCTCACACAGTTGCCTTGAGGTGCTGTATTCACTAACCCATAAAAATACAACCTATTTTTCAAATAATATGACACTCAGATATTGTGAAGTTTGTTTTAATACAATGGTTTTTCCCATAACTGCTCTGCCTGAAACAGAGAATGACCTAGCAGCAACAACACAAAATACATTGGTCTGGGCTTAGGCGACAGTGATGTGCGAGAGATGATGTCCTGCCTCTGGGCTTACAGAAAGTGCCCCACTCCTCCTACTTTTTATCCATCAATACAGTTCTGCTGGGCATCTGCCTTTTCTGTAGTACTGCCAGTCTCCAGTCTGCACAGCACAGGTGTCGTAATACACATAACTAAAACATCATTTGACAAATAACTGAGAAAACCTAGGAAAGTTTAGACAAAAAGAGAATAGAATAAAGGATAATAGGATGGCATTTGAAGCAGGACGAGGATCATAGAAGAAGAAACTGGGGAACTGAAAGGAAGGAAAGAAGAATGAATGTTGCTTCAAAATTTTCTTGTAAATATATTTCAATCTTTATTCTTCATTTGTTCAAAGTACTCTTTCTTCATCTCCTCTACCAGTGATTCTTCCTGTCTCAACCAGAGCTACACCAGAAAATTAAGCTATAATATTCCTAAATCCTATGATTCTGAAACATTATAAAGGAAGAAGATATTCAAAACCACAGTACTTAACTGACATTTGGGGGAGAGAAGGATGTGAAAGTAAATATAAGCAATATCAACGAACAATTGAACACAGATCTTTTGCCTCCTCCTGGGAAACAGTGTCAGAGAAAAGATAAGGTGCATCACACATCCTAATCTCTTTGGGTTTTTTATTTATTTGTTTTGTTGGTGTTTCTGTTTGTTTTAAGAAAAAACCCACTCCAAAAAAAAAGAACTCCAAAGACATGGATTGAGAGCTGTAGGCTGAGTAAATCAACAGCAAGGCTTCCAAACTTTTCTCAAGCAAGAGTCTGTTCTCAGCCCTCAGCACTTCTTGCATTTTACCATCCACCTTATCTTCAGTCCTTTCAAAGTGACGTTGCTCTGTGCAACTTTAGCAAGTTCATGAAAAATCTGGAAACCTGTTCTTTCTGAAACATAGAAACTGTTCCTGCTAACTTAGAGAGTAAGAGGGGCATTGGGTCTATATAGGAGGGACACAGCACACCAGAAAAATTGGCTTTTCTTAAGTATGAGACGATTAGGATGGCTGAGAAAGATCCAGTGCCAAGTATAAATAGTCTGGCAAGCACAGGGCTTACAGCAGCAAAAGAGAGGTCAACAGGCCCAAGGCTTTTGGGCAAGAGGTAAGACAGGGTAATTATCCAGAGGGGTAGTCAATAGACAATATAAGCGCTCTCATCGCAAAGTTTTATTGTTGCAAATCATTGATTGCTCACACACGATGTTATTTACTTTAATTCCACAAGTTCAGCACCACATCTGTCATTGGCAAATTGGTTCATGTTCTTAAGATGCTCACATATCACATTATAGCCACTCCATTTCATACTAACAGCAATGCTACATAATTCATCGTTGTCACTTCAGGCAGTGTTCTGTAGCTGATTTGACCTGCAAAAAGAAAGGCAATAAAGACGTAGAGCAGTGTGACTCTTTGAAATCTACTGTGTCAAGCCCTGTGGCAACATGCTTTTAGTTCTGAATTTCTTTAGCAAACTCTAACTCAAGATGATTCTTCAGTGAAAGGCAGAAGAAAAGGAGAAGTTTTTGTCCCTGTTGCCTATGATTAAAGCCATCAGTCTGCTAGCAACTATTATACAGATGGACAGGTAATTCCTAGACAGAGGGCTCCACGGTTTTGAAGAATTTTAGGAATACTGCACAGCTCAGAGACATGACCTTCTGCATCCACCAGGCAGAGTCTGTTTTAATGGAGGCATATATTTGCTTGTGCAAACTGAAATTGGACAAGACTGAACATCAGACATCCATTTGTACTTAGGGTCTGACAGCCTGCAATGCAGCCACAAGGGGAACTATTGGGATCTAAAACATCATCATTTCAACCCAGTCACTGCAGCAGATCAGAGTGTTCTACAACTCTTTATTTCTATGATTCTATATCAAGTCAGTCAGACTTTGCATGGATCAGTGAAAACCCGTGAAAATAAAACAATAAAAGGAAATGGAAGGCAAGAAAATACGGTTGTGTTTTACACAGAAATACCCAGAATAAAGTAAATTCTTAAGTATGTGAAGAGAGAGTTAAAGTGCTTGAGCCTATTTCCTTATTACTTTGCTGTTTTAGGGGACTGCTCATTTCTTCCAGAAGTAAAAGTGTAACTATTTCAAAGCTCAGTGCAACCACAAAGAGAGCTCACCAGAATACATTACAGATGCTTTTTGGTCTCTTGCATGACAGTTCCTATTAATAATGAAGCAATGAGGAACCAGTGATGTGGAAAAAGTGCATACAGAGCCTAACAGAAACTCACTCACATTTTAGGCAAACCACATTAACCAAAACAATGACCATTGAGGTTTTTAGGTATAAATTCAAGACAGGAGGCAATTATTTTTGTCTTTCATTTCATCTATTAAGAAAAAAAAAAAGTAAAATTTAAGCTTCTGATGAATCTAGCTAAAACCATCCCAGCAAGCCAAGAGCATGACTCACAGAGAAAATGGAAATAATTCACTGCTAGAAGACACAAAGCAAAACACCTGCTGAAGTCAAGCATCCTGCTAAGATATAAACCTTGTGTCTGGAATGTTAGAATGAAAAACTTATAAGTTCATCCCAGGAAATGAAAAAATGGTTGGGAAAGGCTCAGGTTAGAGGACACACCCTGACAGGATTTGCTTTCATAGCCCAACATCTGAAAAGGAGAATCAGTGCTTCCTAGAATGAGACATCTGCCCAGGAACATCAGCTTGAGTATGTTTCTCTGATATAGGTAAATAATGCCTACTGCTTGGAGTTCAATATTCAGCTGGGCAGAGTTTAGTACTTTTCAAACAAGTTTGGATGACTTAAGGACAAGTAAAAATAACATTTATGATTACTTTTGCCTTAACTTCAAAATTTTCCAGGATTTGGTCAGTTAAAGAATCAGGACTGCAGAAAGAAAAATGTTTCCATGCGAAGAGAAATATTATGATCCTTCACTCCTGTCAATTAGATAACCCAAAAATCACATTAACTGCCTGGTTCTAAAACTTAAAAACCATCCCATTCCCTTGGGTGTTATTCAGCATGTCAGTTCCTCATGCTGGAAGGAATAAGCAGTTAATTTAGTTCCCATCACAACTATTCCAACACTGTGTGCCTGACAAAGACATTATCCAGACTAAGTGAACGGGTAAATAATTGTCCAGTCCTGACTTTCCATCAGTACTTTCATTTAATATCCAAGACCTACTCTTTTTATGCTTTCTAACAAGACATTTGTCCATGTATTCATTTCTACATAGAAAATATAAGAATAATTATTATCAGTTAAAAACAAAGGGAAAAAAAGATATAGCTAATCACATTCCAACGTTGAGGGGAAAAAAAAAAACCCACAACATCCAGATATTGACCTAAATCATTACTTTTGATCACCAAAAATAATTGAAAACCAAACTATTCTTCTTGAATTAAACTTGCAATTTCTGGTATCATTTTTAGAAACAGGACTTGAGAAGATAAAGGCTGATAGGTGCTTACATTACCTATTATCACTAAACATTTCAAGCCTTTATAGTAATTCAGCACATTTAAAAAAATTAAAAGGGAGGATTACTTGGGAGAATAAATAAGCTGCTCTGCAGTGTTATCTCCCTCCTAGCCACTTGGCAGAGAGGTGTGTGCCTACCAACGAAGCTATTGAAATGAAGCTATTGAATCTTCAAGCTGGAACTGATACATCTTCCCAGAGCCCTACAAAACATACCTGTGCTGAAGCCTTGACTCTTTCTAGGTGTAGAAGTATGACCTGGGGAGAGGTTGTGGAGAGGGATGGGCATGAGGTTTGATTCTTTTACAGTCTGTGAGTACTGTGAGAGTAAGTGCACCTCTAAAATACAATAAAGGTCTTTCAGGTCTAAGGAGTTCTGTGTAGATGGCTCTGATTCTTTTCGTGGCTCCAAGACTTTTGTAGCCTGAATAAAAACCTGTCTGAGGTAGAACAATAGCTCATTGAAAAGATTCTGCTCACCATTTCTGACAGAAGATAAAGTAACACAAAACATTCCGTGCCTGCTTTTCCCACCCCCAGACTCCACATATCTGGAAATAAGGATATATAATATCCTTACTTCCAGATATGGAATAATATTTCCAGATATGGATATACTAAAAAACAAGAAAGGAAGCTCTCTACAAAGTAATTTGAGGCAGTGAGGAACCTTTCACACTGTTTCCCTTCTGATCTCTTCTTCTCCAGAGCCCCTCTTTCATAAGAGGTTATGTAGCTGGTTATATAGCCATGGGTTCACCTTGCAGAAAAAGTCACAACCCAGGACTCTAATGTTGAATTCTCCAGAACTATATAGAAGTCTGTGAGTGCTGAAAGAAAGACCCCTCCAAACACAAACTAAAAAGGAACACTAGAATCTGATCAAATAAGAACTGTGTATAAACATGGTTCTAAAGTGTTATCTTAAAAAAAAAAAAAAATTGTTCAGTTAAAAGATGTAGGGAATAAGGTAAAAGTTTTCCTCCTTTTTTTCCCCCCAAAAGAGTTTGTTTTCTTTTGCATAAAAAAAGCCTTCATTAGTGAAAAGTGAGTTGTGGGCAAAGTTCTCTAACAGCAGAAGTGGTTTGATTCAATTTTATTTCTGATGCTCAAATTCTATTCCTTCTCTGGCCCTCATTTCCAGTCACCATGGCAACAAAAAGTGATGAAAAATCCTTTGCCCATTTGATAATCATTTAATAATTTAACAACAAAAGAGATTGGGAATGGGAAAGTGGAGTAGCGTGAAACACCAAAAGGAAAATAAATTGTGGTATCAAAAAATGCCAAATCCCCCAACAAAAAAACCCTGAAAAATGAAAGAAGAAGGACCAGAAGTAAAGAGAAATGTCCTACAGGATCTCTGTGTCCACACAGAGAGTAGATTTAAGCCTCTTATTATGCTCCTTCATAGTGTCTTTTTTTTCTGCCCAGGGGAGTCCACGTGGTGTCTGAAATATCCTTCCAGTAACTGAAAAAATCCAGAGAAAACTCCAGAAGATCTGTGTTACAAGTCTAGAAGAAGAGCAAACAGTGTTCCTAACCAATAAAAGCCACATTCTGGAGTTTGTCTTTCTTATCCCTTTTTATCAAAAAAGGAGGACTTGACTCACACCGGTAGTTCAATAGGAAATCTCTGAAATGTCCAACATAATCCACTGGGAAGATGCCCTGGTAAAAGTCTCTGTCACCTTTAAGCAGCAGGGTTTACGCTCTCTTGATGGTGACAGCGGTGTTGTTGAGCAGCTGATAGCCTGGATCAGGTTACCCCAGAAGAATAAGATCATTACAGGCAATTTCACATCAGGGTGGAAACTCTCCTGCCCAGCAGACAGAAGTTTCCTGCAGCATGTCCTTGTCCCTGACACGTATATAAAATTAAGCCAGCTCAGCTCTGAATACAGGGACAGTCACCTCTTTGTCCTCACTAAATCTGTCTGTGGGACAGAGCTACAGGACAGATGACACATGGAAGAGTGGGCATCAAATGAGGTTGTGGGCAATTAGACAGATACAGTGCACTGGCAATGCTCTGGTGGCCAAACAACCAGAAGAGAAAGCCACAATGTTGGATCTCATCCCAAGAACATGCCCTTAGTATCCACACACAGAACATGCTGCTCCTTCTCTTATGAATACCCCAGATGTGAGTTAAATTATTACTTTTTTTTTTTTAATTTACATAATAACCTCTCCCCTCCAAAAACCCCCCCAAACTAACTCATTAAACATACATGAAAGACAGCTAATTTATCAGAACATCCAGGTCAGCTTTCTGCTCATCAATCTAGATACGGACATGGAAGCTATCAAAGTAATGATTTAACTTACTCTTTCCCCTCATGTTGAGATGCAAAACTATATCTATCTTGACAACATTTTATTAAACAGTTGATTATCTGTGTAAGCTAATTCCATGAAATTATTTTTAAATATCTAAGTTGAAAGTCAACAGCTCCTGTGTCATTGGTAGCCCATTTGATATGGGAAACTGCAAATGATCAAATATTCTTGATGTACCCTTGGCAAAATGTTGTATCCCAAAGAAGGTGGTGAAGAGACGGAGGAAATTTGTGTGACAATCTTGGCTACTCATGCCTGCCAGAGAAGAGCAGCTTTGCTCTTCAATGGATATTATTGCAAATACCTCATGAAAAATATCTTCTGAGTATGCCTGTAACAGGGAAAGGTATGCAATTGTTACATAGCATTGAACTGATAAGCCCTAATATTTTTAAAATAATTGCTATTTCTCAGTTAGTAATAATGTATCTTCAGGCTTTTTAAATTATTTTTCATGATTTCTCCGAGGTGACACATCACTGTGGCATCTTGGCAATTATCCAAACAAGTCTATTAGGTAGGAAAAGCTTCATTATTCCCACTGCAAAGAAAGGAAACTGTGCACTACAAATTTGTCCTTCGAAATCAACATATATGAAGGTCACTAGTCAAGTCTTTCTTACACATTGCAGTGCTTTCAAGAAACCTGCTTTTTTTTTTTTTTTTTTTTTTTTTTTTTTTTTAATAATGGGGGAATTGTGAGCATTCATCCTCCTCAGATCTTATCCCAAAAGGGCCATTATATATGCTTTCTCTTTAAATCAGGAAAGTCTGAATGAGGGTAAATAAATATAGATAACACTGACAACCCCCTGCCCAACAAACTTAAACAACAAATAGGAAAAGTCCAGAATTAGGGATCTTTGGATTTTACACCCAGCCTCAAGTAAACAACTAGGTAAGACTTTTGTTTTTGTAGCTGCCTCTAAAGTCACGTTCCTTCACGCTCACTTTACTTTTTTTCTGCAACCCAAGGACATGTTAAATCTAAATTCTTGTCCCAGATACTGAGGTGAGCACAACAGGAAGACCCAGATCCATGGGAATTACCAACATGATGTGCAGTTCTTACTCATATTTGTGTAACATTGCTGTGCATGAGGGCTTCTAACACTGCTTACTTTAGTGCCTATTTCTGACCTGAAGCAGAGAGCTACAACACAAGCTAAGACAGACCAGCCATGTTGTACTTGAAATAAAAAGAACCATTTAAGTAGCTTTCTCCTGCAAGCCTTCACGTGTTCCAAACCTTATCTAAGAATTTTCAGCTAGAAAAAAATGTCTCAATTGTTCCCAAACCCCAGGATAAGGCCACCAGAACATTAATATTCAGTTTTATGCCAGTCTGACCAAAACCTAATTGATAACTTCCCAAGGTAGGCAAGCTACAGTGCAACTTTGAAAAATCCTATTGAAGATTTGAAAAATCTTATGGAAGCCTACAGTGCATTTCCCTTAGTGATAGATAGCCAAACAACTCTCTAATGACACAGATAAGGTGGGAGGGATGGGACTGAGTACTCACATTTTCACACACCATCACAGTGTGGCAATTCAGGCTGGGGCCACCAACATCAGCAAGAGAACATGTGCATAAAATGAGGTGTAATTTGTGCAGATAAAGGCTTCATAACCAAATCAGAACATTATAGTCTGCAGATGCCTGTGCTGCCGAGCAGTACAGAAATACACTCCTCAGCCTTAGCTAACTCATTAACTTTTTGCCAGGGTAAATTATTCCACACTGAATTCTGTACTGTGGGGTCTAAAGTGCTACTATAAGCTAAGCTACATTCCTTAAAGTAATTTCACATCTTTCTGCATTGCAATATTGTGATATACAGACATTCCTTGCCTTATCTTGCACACATGCAGGTATCTGTTTAGTCATTAAAATCTCTCCTCTATTTTTTTTAAATTTTCCTTTTCATTCTTCATTTTGAATTTTCTAAAATTTGTCCCAACAAAAAACTTTGCCAGTTTTTCCAGTCATTCTCTACTGGCTCACATATGTGAGAGGGGAGAGGCAGATTCCAAAAAGGAAGATGTACTCCTCTTGCAAATAATTAAAAATAAAATAAAAATTAAAAATTCTGTCTTCTCTGAAAATTTATAAGGTGGGGGAAAAAAACTCAATCGATTTTTTTTTTGTTTCATTTTGTTTTGTTTTTAGGCTTTATCCCTTAAAAATACTCCCAGGTTAGAATTAAGAGATTTTCTCCCTGCAATCCCAAGCCAAAGAAAATTACTAAAAGGTAATTGGTAATTCCTTACCAATTCAGTTGAGTCCAGAAGCCAGAGCTCTCAGTAAATCACTAGATCATGCAGCAGTAAGGTTAAAGTTACAAAAAAAGGCTGGAGTACTAATACTCTACACCTGAGTCTGGAGCTCTTAAGGAAGAGGACAACAAAAGGGTAAGGAGACAAGATGAACCTCATGGTTGAACACAACCACTTAATTTTGCCATGTGCTTCTCTCTCTTTCTTCCAGCTGTGTTATGGAGCAGATAGAGCAAGAAAATCAAGGGTAGGTAAGAGAGCAGCAACCTGAAATCAAAGATATCAAAATACCTTCTTATGAAATCTGTCTCTTAGTACTACAGGTATTTTCAGGCAGCAAGGTACTGGGATATTCAGACCTTTCATCTAATGCAATATATTTTGGGTCACTGGGTCACCCACATCTTGTCACCTTATTATAGTTTTATAAAGCCTGTGTGGACCCTACATTACTATCACTGTGTTCCTACTATGCATGTGTCATGATCACATTAACTAGGTACTACACAGAAACGGAAAACTGAAATCAGCTCATTAGTTAGCACCTGGCTCTATTTTCATGTTGTAACTTTGAGAAAAGTTGGGGGGAAAAACCTTTTTTGTATTGTAGGCAAATGTCATTTTCAATGTATTGAAAGGGAAACTCCGCAAGTTAGCTTCAGGCAGAACTGGGTAGTAACCCTCCTCCCTGCAAGTAAATCACAGCTTGTCTTTTGTTCTCTGAAAGCAGGATTCACCATTAAATCCCACTGGGAGAGGGCAGTGCTACAATTTCTTACGCAGGTAGACTTTTTAAGATGCAGAAAAGGCTCAAAACCAGTTTGGCTTTATGTCCAGCTAGCTCTCCCTTTGTTTTTGTGCATCAGTTTTAATATCATGCTGATTGTCTCCTATGCTCTCAGACATCCTCATTTGAGTCCCCACAAATGCAGGAATTTAACAGATAGTACACTAAAGCATCCTTATTCTTGAAACAGAGCTGGCTGTATTGTAACATGGCTGCTTACCATTTCATTGGGATAAAAATAAAATAATTGAGAGCAAAGATGCCTGATATTTAACTAGGGATCTATTTAAATAACTCACTATTGCTATTTTATAGTAAGAAAATTGTCTACTAAAATAAAATCAACCATTTCAAGTAAATTGTATTATTGCTACCTACAGTTAAAAATTACTCTTCAACTTTTAAATGCTGCCTTTATTTAAAAAGGATCCCATGGTACGAAAACTATTTTGATGCAGAATACTACCTACTCAGAAGTGCAGCCACTTCTCTCAGTGATCATCTCTGTAATGGGCTAGACCATGAAAAAGGCAGCCAGAGAGAAAATATGAGGCAAGTGAAAAACTTAAGAGTCATGTAATTAATAATTTGCCTTTTATATAACATCCCAATAATTACACATCAAGTTGCTTCACATAGGTAGGGAACAGAGCTCTAGTATTTATATTCACATGATTTTTCTGAGGAAATTTTATTTAAAAACACTTGTAACAAAATTGGCAGTATTTGATCTCTTACTATATAAGAAATCCAATATCTGTGTATGTTAATATGTCAGAGACATTTAGGAATAAAAGATAAAGGTGAAAAATGCACTTTGTTCTCGTTCCTTTTCAGTTAGGCAGGTTTTCAGCAGAGAAAAGTTTTCCAGTTTTATGGATCATGGCTGTGACAGATGAAATGCCTGTGCAGCACAGAATTTATTTTTCTTACAGAAATAACATTCTACCCGTTTTGCCAAGAGATGGCAAGTTTTATGTGCTTATTTGAATTGAAAACATCTGCACTAGATAATATATGCCACTGGGTCACATGTTAAATAACACTATTATATGTGACTGCATATAACGGCTGTTTTGCATCTTCTTTATAATGGTTTGTAACTAAGCATAATTGTTTCAGATCATTAATTGAAGTTGCTGTAACATTAACCCTTAATGCTTTTATACTTCTTAGTTTTTCAGTTAAATAAGGTCTGAATCAGTTACATAGTTGACAGAAGCCATTTCTAGAAATATGACTCGGGAGGTACCTACATTATAACTCAAGTTCAAAGGGTATTCTCAAAGCACCTGCTTGCCTCCTAAAATCTCAGATGCCAACAGATTTTTTATATGAGAATTTGCAAACCATTCAGTTTTCTGTTTCTGAATACATCAGTGCTAAAGGGTTCCTTGGTAAAACTATGTGTATATCTTCTTTGAACTGGTGTTTGGGGGGTTATCTAACCTGGTTTTGAAATCCTGAGTTGCTGAAGCAGCCTAGATGCTGGATGAAGTCTGCAAGGGTGGGGAAACACCGACAGAATACAAACCTACTTCCGCTACCACCAGCGTCACTGCTTGCATCTTTGCAGTTAGGCACATGCTTGAGCACCTCATTGGAACCTGGGTAACTGTGGTTATCCACCCAAGCCTTTTTAGCAACTGATTTAAAACCTGACATGTCTGAAAATCTTAGTATCTGGTCTTAATAAGAAGCTAGTCCACGGTGGAAATCTAATGAAAAATTAGCATGAGCTTCACCGCTTTAAGATCGCCTAGTTTTAGGTAACCGCTAGAGAAAGCAAGTATGAAATGGGAGAGGATGTTTCATGTCCCATTTGTCCTCAAACTCTAGAAGTTCACAATTACATTCTAGTTATACCAATTAGTGGCTTGCTGAAAATGAAATCTTTTTGGCTTCCCAATTATCTCTCACTTATGAACTAAATCTGGAAGTGCTTTTCTAGACAAGAGTTACATCAATGTGAGACTGGTGCATTTGGCCCTCTCCCCAAAGATTTGTAACTCTGGAATGCAACACATTCCATTGCATGATCACAGATTATTGGGCTGAGAAGAACATGAAAACATCTTAGAAAGTAATGTACCTTCTATAAACACTTGGCCACAAACTTGTGGTTTAAAAAACATGGATGCAATCTTCTTCAACACACACTCTTAACCAGGAATCTTCTCATGATGATATATACACAGCTGGTTTTCTTCTACTAAATGAAGGCATTGATGATTCAGTCCACAGTGATTTACTTTCTGGAAAGTCTATACTGAAGCTGATAAAGGCTAATGATTAGAAGTTATTTCAGACAGGCCTATCCAATGTCTCTGCCAGGCTGTTAGGGGTAGAGATAATAGATTGTCTTATGCTCCATCAGTCTAGATCAGTTCTATTCTAGCAATTATAGAAATGAAAGGTGCAGAACAATGAAACAAGGCACATTATTGTACCAGATGGTCCATTTTAGAACAATTCACATACAGGTCTAGAATAAGCTGTGGCCTCAATATTCACTAATTGCATTTTCAGACTATTTCAATAGTTTCAGTCCCGTTTCCTTACTTTGATCAGTACTGCAGAATTGACACATTTTTATGTGTTCATTGCTTTCAGGATTTAATCTCATTTGTTTAACAGCTTTATATCTTCCACTGTCAAGAGTTTATTAATTTATTTTGACATTCACATGGGCTATCATTGTAATTGTTTCACTATCCCAATATCCATCACATTGGAACTCAGCAAGATTTTCTCTTAGTAATCTTACTCTATAATTAGGGGTATCATATCCAGTCTTCAAATCAAACTGGCAAAAATATAGTGGTTACAAGTAAGTCATTTTATGTGCAATTCCAAGCCAGCAACTTGTGAAGCCCAGATCCAACAAGTTTTCAAATGTATTTCAAACTTCACGGTATCTATTTAACATGGCACTAAAAGAGAAGGCTTCCCCAGTTCTGAGTAACAGAAAAGGTTTTATTAAGAACCCAGAACATGATTCTCCATTTCCTCCCTCCTCCCAAATCACTTTGCATTAAATGATATTGCCTTTATATTCAGCATGATATTATGTAAGAAAATGAACCACAACATAACCTGTCACACAATGGGATGGGCAATACCAGGAAACGTTTTCATAAATTTATTTTCTTTCATGTGGAGTACTTGCTGCTATTGAGCTGGATCCTAATTCCAAGTTAAGTTTGGGCAGAACATATGAATAATTCCAGCTTCTTCAGTATAGCCTTCCTCAAAACAGACAGCCCACTGTCACATCCTCATACTATTTCTGAGCCATCTGTTGCTGGAATTTTTTGCTTAATGCATTCTTTATGGTGAAAGAATGTGCATGCATTATGTTTTCTTTCTTCTGTTCCCTTCCTTCTTATCAGTTGATTCAATAAGAAACATGAGAGTCCTGTTAAAAGGGCAGCAAAACAATGTTATGTATTAATGCCAGTTAGGAATGAGATTTCCTGTAACATTTGCATGCTCCCTGAAATGAACCAAACATGCAAAGAATTGCAGGCCAAGCCAAGAGACAGCTCAATGATCCTGATTTAACAAGTACGATTACATAAAGGGAGAGGTCTCTCTGATAATGGCACAAAGAGGTTCTACGTGTATTTAAAACAGCTGCCATCTAAATTCTGAAATGCCATAGAATAACTAGGGATGAGGAAAAGGTTGGTACCTCTCTCTGAGAGGGACTAACAAGCTGTCATATCAAAGCATGAAGTCAGCAAAGATGTTGTCTGAACTATCATGGACTGCACCACGACCAGGAAAGGACAACACAATATATTGGGAATCAAATGAAATTTTACTAATAACATTTTGGCACCAAGTATGGATGTTTTACCACATAACACTGATTTAAAGGGAATAAATTACACCACCTAATTAAAAAGAATACAGATAATACAAAAGGTCAGAGGCAGGGTTAAAGCTGACATTGGCAGGGTTAAAGCTGATATTCGAGAGCTGTAATTTACAGCAAAAATCTGGAAATCAACATCCTGCTGGCAAGACATCCACTGAAGTGAATGAGGTGACAAATACATTCGCTGTCAAGAGGGAGCCTGTACATCAGCTAGTGTGAGAGTCTACTATTTTACTCAAACAAGTTTCCAGGATTAGGTACACACTCAGAGAGTTCAACAAACTTTTTTGTTGGCTCATCAGAACTGAAACTCCTTGCAAGCAAAGGATTCAGTTTCTGCAAGGATCCTCAGTTATAAAAGCTGCGGGTTTTTATTATTATTTTTACTGTTGAGGTATTCAAGTTCAAAAGGACTGCTTTGAAACACCGAAACACTTGGAAACTTGATTGGAAAAGGATACTATGCTCTGAGTTCCTAGGAAATTAGGACAAAATTCTGCTGATCCAGTCCCTTCCCCTGCCTAGGTTAGTAATTTAGAAACATTTTTAAGATCTTCAGCATTACATCCCTGTTCAGAATAGGAGCTAGTCCAAAAACCTTTTGAAACAGGAAGCCCAGCATTTGTTTTGTTTTACTAAGGATCTCCCACTGTTGCCAGAAAGTCTGTTTTCACACACGGTTGTTTTCCTTCACAGTCTCCAAATGAGTAAACACTGAACCTCGACAGGAGGCAGCTCTGTCAGAACTGGTTTTGAAACAGGACTATCTGAACAGAGCTGCTACCTCTTCAGAGCAGTATAAAAATTAGTTTTCTTGTCCAAATTTAGGGGTTCTCTCTCTTTTCATCCTTTAATTTTATTTTTTAGTAGAAAGCTGAGCATAAGCAGATCAAGGATAGACAGGACCTTTAAAAACTTCTCATGAATAAATGAAGCAAAGTGAGAAAATGTTCTTGCTCAGGAGCAGCAAGCTCAAGTCAGCAAGAGTGCCTGAGAAGTCAGGTTCAGACAAGGAACAGATTTTGCTCCTCCTACCTCTGTTGAATCTCTTTTCCAATATTTATGTCCAAACCAACAAGATCAGTGGAAGGCTTTTTTACAGTAACCATTCAATCGGTTGAACACAAGGCTGGGAAGGACCTAAAAAGATGATCAGGTAAACTCCCTTTCTCCAGGCAAGGCTGGCTCTATCTGCAAGGTCCTGCTGGCAGCTGCTCCAAACTGCAACAAATAAGCAACCCTTTTCTTTAAGTATGCCCCGATTAATGCTTTTCTTCACTTATCTCTATAGATTCTCTTCTCCCAGTCCAAATCTCTGCTGAATTACAACACTCAAAATTAGGCTGAATATTTTAGGCATTGACTCACCACTTCTGAAGAGGATGGCAGAATTACACCATGTGTGTTGCATATATGACTTTTGTTTACATCTTGCATGATGTTAATTTTTTTTACAAAATCATGAAACTTCAATATTTATTGTGTGATTAACTAAAGCTCTTTATATCTTTTCCCTTGTAACAGGACAGTGATATCGGGTACAACTATGAGACGGAATTTGATCTCCCAAAACTTTTATTGACAGTACCTGGGAGAAAAAAAGGTAGAAGGAGGGATTAATTCTCGGGTCTTTGGTGTAAGAGCAATGTGATCTTCCCTTGAAAAGGAACAAGTGATCTACAAAATCACAGAGTTGCGGTAAAATGGAAATCCCCAAGACATAATTTTTTTGTAAATCATTTTCAGACAATAACCGTGAAAAGAATTTGTATATCTAGTAATTTTGCCCTTGATAGTGTAATTGCCATTACTATTCTGATTCCTAGAGGGTCTGATTTTACAGAGGTGCTGAGCAGATGCAATTTCCATTGATTTCTGGTGGAACTGTAAATGATCAGGACTTTTGAAAAATCCATAACCCACTGTGATTCAATCCTTACCAAAAAAATACTACCCTTTTTCACATAGCTGGAAAGTTATTTATTTCCCACAATAGGCATTTTCGATGCAATTCTCCAATAAATAATAAATCACACGAAGAATATCCTTCAAAACATTTTCAAAACATCTGATATCTGGCAAATGCTTTGCATGTCTAGAAAATGACTATTTTTTTAAAATCTTTTGTAGAGTTGTTTTTTAGTGTCAACAGTCAAAGATTTGTTCCTGGATACAAGCTCTCTGTGTGTATGTATCTTGGCAGAGCTTGGTAGATAATAACATGCAGTCTGAACCTGCTAGAGTACTCAGAGTTTTTAAAAATCACTGGGTCACAGCTCAGCAGGCTGCACAATACACTGAAGCAGACACCATATGCAGCAGGCTTGGACACTAGAACTATTTATGAAGTTGTAAGTGGGTTTTATTTTAGGCTTTTTTTTTAATAGTTTCAACATTTGAAACTAGCTAACAGAAAATAATCCCGACCTTTTCTCTGCTGGGCAGATTAATGTCAAAGTCACATTATCTGTTGTACTTTAGAAACTAAAGTTTGGATCTAAACAGCTGCTGATTTTGTTTTGCATTTAGAGGGGTGGGATGAGGACAGGGAGTTCTGATGCAAGAGAATTAAACATGTCTAAATTGTTCATTGGCAAAACTGTCATGGTGCTATTAACTATAAAAGAAGAAAGCAAAGCAGAAATGAAAGCAATAGGCCATCATTTCAATAATGCACGTTTGAATGCATAATTAGGCACAAAACAATAGGAGCAAGCAAATGTAAACACCAAAGGGGACCTCAGTGGAGTTTAAAATCAACACAATCAAAACCAAATAGGGTATATGAATCAATAATAAACATATATTTACATATTTTACAAGCTCCCATTAAATAAAACTTACCATGATATCTGATTTGTACCAATTTATTTGATCGATTAGCTGAGATTTTGTTTGTGACAAAGTTACCAAATCATCACAGAAAATGTTCTAAGACCAGATGCATACTCTGTTCACCATTCTGCAAATAAGTGTATTGGACTGAAGAATTTTACCACATTCATTTTTGGTGGCATTTTTTTGAGGGGTAGGGGAGAAGAGATTGTGTTTGTTTTTTCCATAATTAAAATATGTCAGTCTTCCATACAAGTTGCTTAAACTATGTCACACTTCTCATAGTTCAACATAAATAATGAATCATCTCAAGGTAAACAGTCCTTTAAGAAACCCTTAAACTGTTCATTCAAAACATTCAGAGACTACTGACAAATAAAAATGGCATTCACAGAAATCAGGACTAATTCATGAATGACTCACAAACAGAAGAAACAGCTGAATTCATAATTAATATTATTTACTTTCATAGTTCAAGCACAAAAGAAATAACCCTACATGAATGAAAAGTAGTGACCTGAGTTGCTTACCAATTAACGATGGGACATTATATAATAGTCCACAGTATCCTAGGAAAAATAAGACTAAGTATATGACCAGACATACTGTGAATAATAATATGTCCAGTGAGTAAGTTGATTGCTATGCTGTTTCTCTATACTAAATTGTCCTACATTTGCATTATGAGGATTATTTTCTGGTGAAACCTCAAAAACATGCTTTTTAAAATAAGGTGTAGAACAGAATTAAAGCAAGACTGATTAGATCTTTGGGAGTAAAATGGAACTCTTTTTGAACAAGAACTTGAACACAAACTTTTTCAAAATGTTACAAAAGGTACCATATCACTTGTCTTTCCTAAAACTGAAAAAAATGGGGCTTTCACATTAATTTTACATTTAAATTATTCACAATAATTTTAAGTCAAAAAAGTCTTTAGAACACTTTTCTTCTTAAAATATTCCAAAATCTGTCACAATGACCAGGTTAAAAGAAAAAAACCGAAATCTTAGAATTTTCTTCAGATTAGAACATACCAAATCCACTTCTAAGAAAAAGAGTCAATAAAAGTGAAATATAATTTGTCTTGCAGCTGAAAACAGAATTTTAAATTCTTCTCTGTTTTAAATTTAGTTGAAATAGTCAAATGAGAAGAAATAGACAAACATTCTTAGTTTCACAACAGGAAAAAACCAACCAAGCAAAAAATGCCAGTGTTCCTATTCTAATGAAGATCTAAGTAAATCAAAAATTTTAGCACTTTAAATTATCTTCTCATGCTTTACTAATAGGAAAAAAAAATCATTCTTACTCTATGAAATGTATTTCCTTATTTCTAGTGGAAAAGGGAGGGATAAGTAAAAGAAGAAAAAGGAATGTTTTCCTCGAGGAAACAGATTCTAAAGATGACAGTTTATTTCAAAACTCATGGTTTCTATTTCTTAACTAATTCTAATAAGACTGTTACTTATGCCATATCTTACACCACCATTACCACTTTCTGGTGTAAAAGTACACCGCAGTGTGCTGATTTTGCTGACTGGGGTAGAGCTAATTGTCTTCCCAGTGGCTAGTGCAGGGCTGTGTTTTGGATTTGTGCTGGAAACACTATGGATAATATAGAGATGTTTTGGTTATTGCTGAGCAGGGCTTGCACAGAGCCAAGGCCTTTGCTGCTTTCTGTACTGCCACGTTGGCAAAGGGGCTGGGGGTGCATGGGAGGTTGGGAGGAGGCATAGCCAGGACAGATGACCCAAGCTGACCAGAGGAATATTCCACACCTTATCACTTCATGCTCAGTATGAAAAGTGGGGGGTAGAAAGAGAAACGGGCAGACTTTTGGAGTGATGGTGTTTTGTCTTCCGAAGTCACAGTTATGAGTGATGGGGCCCCGCTCTCCTGGGGATGGCTGAACACCTGCCTGCCCATGGGAAGTGGGAATGAATTCCTTGTTTTGTTTGTTTGGCCTGTGTGCATGGCTTTTGCTATCCCTATTAAACTGTTTTTATCTCAGCCCACGAGTATTCTCGCTTATACTCTTCTGATTCTCTCCCCAGTCCCACTGTGGGGGGAGGGAGAGAGGGGCTGCACGGGGCTTAATTGCTGCCACAACCCACAGTTATCCGACAACTCTTTTTCTTTTCTCTTTCTGCGTTTTTCCAGTATCCACCATCTGAGTTCTACACTTCAAATTTTTAGCACCAGTCTCTACTTCCAGAAGTGTCTTGAAAATGTAATAACACTTAATGTTCTGTGTTCCCTAAAACCCAATAAACTCTACCTTAATTCCTGAGGAGACTGCCAGGCCTGCAGGTGCTTACAATATTTTTAAGGGTAATGAAACAAAGGCATCTTAAAGGAGGGTTGGAAATAGTTTTAATTTTCAATGTGGAATATATATGGCTAATAGTGAAAGCTGAGTGTTCTCTTTCAAGGGAAATACTGTAGGACAGGTGAGACAAGGCATTTCAGAATTTCGATCTTTATGCTTATGCAGCTCAGCCTTCAAAGTTTACCTGTCTCTTCAGCTTTTACGTGCCTTAATATAGAATCTGCATCCCTTCATCCAGAAAAGTTGCTTTTTAGCAACTTTTTAGCAAGAAAAAGCATAACCAGAGTAGACCCGATATTGCCATGAGCTTGAGTCTTCTATGATGAATTTTGAAAAAATTAATCTGCAAACAGAAACTGGGAAAAATTCAGAATCAAACCTCCCATAAAGCTTGGATTCATCCTGAAGCAGAATAAAAATATTGAACAAACTCCAAGGAACAAAATGCATTCCGAAATGTCAAAAGGTCCCATCT
This sequence comes from Myiozetetes cayanensis, assembly GCF_022539395.1. Taxonomy (NCBI): domain Eukaryota; kingdom Metazoa; phylum Chordata; class Aves; order Passeriformes; family Tyrannidae; genus Myiozetetes; species Myiozetetes cayanensis. Next base: position 18,550,261 of record NW_026087742.1, read on the forward strand.
TGACATGTTCAGTTAAAATATCTGAATCCTTAGAAATAAGTGGATTGGTTACTCGGTTATATTTCAGCATTAAACTTTATCTTTCTATTCTCTCAATCCAGTTTTGCCTCCTCTCTCCATAGCAGGCTGACAGGACCAAAATAAATCCATCAACAGCATACATTACCTAAGGTGAGTCATATGATTCCAGAAAAGGCATTAGAGAATACATGTTTGACCAAAACCCCAGTTTATAAAAGAATGTAAGTTTTATAAAGGTAAAATTTATCTACGGCAAAATGCTATTTTATATCATATTTATTTAATATTGATCTGAAGGAAAACAGTTAGATCACTGTCAAAACAAAATCAATACTTGTATTCAGGTCAACTAACATGAAATAAAATAGCAATTTTAATTTTAATTCTCCATCAGAAAAGTATGACACCTAAAAATTTCTATCATGTTTTTTTTTTCCCACCTTGGAAATTACACTTCACAGTGGAATATCACTTTGGTGAAAAATTACCAATTACCTTTAGCCAAAATCCATGTTTAGCTACTTGAAAATGTTTCCTGAATTTTACAGAATGCTCTGTGCTTCCACTAGAATGGATTCATACATGATTTAGATAGAAGGGACATTCCTGTTCATTAGCCTGATGTCCCGTATAGCACAGTCAACAGAGATTCCCTGAATTATGTCTGGACTGGGTTAAAAAATAAATTGCAGGGATGAAAAATTCACCACACATTTTGTTAAGTGTAAGTTCTTCCATAGGTTCAGTAACCTCGGTGCTAAATATTTGTACCTGATTTCAAGTCTAAATATATCCCATTTCCTTTTCCAGACATCAGCTCTCCTTATGCATTCATCTGCAAAAATGATGAGCTCTTTATTATGACACTGATGTTCCCCATGTAGTTACTTGCAAACTGTGATTAAGTCCCGCCTTAGCTGTGTCTTTGTCAGGATACGCAGACTGTGCCCACTGGAGTCTGACCATAACATATGTTTTTGAGTGCTTTAGTCATTCTTGTGGCTATTCATTGACAAGCATACTGCTGGTGGCAGACTGAGTGCACTGGGTCTCCATAATTTGGTCACAATTTGGAACACAAGGCCTGCTACACAGATGCCTGGAGCTTAAGAGAAAGCTTCCATTTGGATGCAAGGAGTTTTAACCTGCGGTGCACAGTATGCTTTTCTGGGGAACGGGTACTAGACAGAATGCTCTCTGCTTACCTGCCTGCTCTCCACTTGGTTTCTCTCCAGCTCCTGCCTAAGTGATTCTCTGCCTCCATTTAGACAGCTTGTATCCCACAGAGACTTTGGCCTTAACAGCATCCCCATTAAGTCAAAATAAGAGCAATACAAAATGTACAAACTGAGCCATCTCCAATGTGCTGTCAGTGAATGCTCTTTTTATTGCCGTGATTTAAGTGGAAGGATTTGAAATTCAGAACTGAGAATCTCTCTTCCCCCATATTCCTTTATGGGGGAATCAACGGGTGTTCATTATCTAAATGCTTTTGACAATCAAAGGCTCAACATTACTTTGCTGGTAGAACAGAAGTATTCAATAGTTATTTAAAACTCTTTAACATGGGTATGCAGTTTCTGAGACAGATAACAAAAGATTCACTTACCAAAAAAAAAAAAAGTTTTATGCTTTTGGCACAAACATTTCATTTCAAAGTGGGTTTTGCAGTTTCAGTAACTGGTTCCTTGAAATACAGTCAAAGTTCATTCATGTAATTTTCATTCAAGACGCTGACAGCTGTATTGCTGTTTTCTTTCTGGATTTCATAGTGTCTTCTCTAAAAAAGACTTCAAGGAAATGGAATTATTAGCCTGCTTGTCACTGACAAGGGTTGATTTGTTACCAGTCAGGAGATACCCTCACTGGCCAAATGGTAACAGCATGAGACAGTCTCTGTCAAACATCCTCAAGTCAGGGATCAACCCGCTGAATAGAGAGGAACATTTCAGACACCTTTTACTTGGTGGGACAGCTAGTTTCCTGAACAATTCAATTAGGTAAAGTTTCTCCTCAAAATATGCCTTTTTTAACCAAAATCTGGATAAATGTCATCTCATCACATGGACAGAAAATATGTTAGTTGCTCTTTCAAGATTTGAGATTTTGGCTCTGGGGAAAAAGAAAAAAAGCTGTAGTTTTCATGCCATACATCATGAGACATACACACGCTGATCTGCCTAAAGTCAACAAACCACCTGAGCAACCTGATTCTCTTGGGCCCTGCTCCCTCCAGGAAGCATTGCACAATTTTGTGCTTTTACCACAAGCCACAGATTATCCATCAGCAATTTTTTCTACTAGTTGCTGAAACATGCTTTTTGAAGTAAAATGAGTCTTTCTTTGAATCCCTTTCTGTTTTCTGATAGTTCTGTAGCAGCTTAACTCTTCATAATGAAACAATATGAGGTAATTTCACCTGTATTTGTAGTCCAGTATGTCAACATGATCAGTTCATCCTTTAATTGGGAAGTGTAACTGCCAGTCAAACAGTTAATTGAGTATAATGATCTCACAGGCTTTAAGAGATTTCATTAAGTTAACCCTGAGGGTTTTCATTTTACATTAATTTCTCAATGTATCAAAATAAAAAGTGGTTTACCATAAAGCAATATATTCTCACCACTTCATTGTTAGATATTCTTATTGATCACACTTTTATTTCAAATAAACAGCACCACCCAATCCCTTTGAAGTACTCTTTGTGGCCAGGTTACCTTGGCAATAGAGCTGTGTGGAAAAATGAAATATTCTCTCTCAGAAAATTTTTGTATTTTAAAACCTGTTTGCCTCCCGAAGCAAGCCCCATCTGTAAAAAGAAACAGGGCCCTGACTTTCCATCAGTAAGTGAAATAACCTATTGGTTATTCGACAGCCCTGAGATTGCCAATGAAACAGCAAATTGTTTTTTGGTTTTGTTTTTTTTTTTTTTTTAGCAGACTGCTGAGGAGGAGGAAAGAGAAACTGGCAAGAATTGAGTCTTTGCTGCAACAAAACCTTATCAGTGATAAATTTTAACTTCAGAGAGTGAGAAAATTCTGACACAAGTTGTTAAGTCATAGTTTTGCCGGCTAGTTCAACATGGTAACTCATCAAGTTGAAAGGGCACTTAATGAGTACTTTGATGGCTTTAATTTCCTCTGTAGCATTTTAGATTTTAGTCAGCATCTTTAATTCCCATGCTCTAAAATAAATAGCACAAATATAAAACAATATCTGGAGGAATTAGATTAATATTAAGAACTACTGTGCACAGTTATAGCAGGAAGGAAGAAAGACCACAAAATTCCTTTCTAAGTTTAAAAAACTCCCCAAACCTGATACTTGGCTTAAGCACCTGTAAAAACTAAGATTATTTTGTGAAATTGCAGAAATGATACTTCTTCTTTCATAAAAATTTAATATATAGCCTTCTGGCTAGAGACTACAATTCAAAATTCTACTTATATTCAACATTCCAAATATATTGGCTTAGCTTGTGAAAATTTTAACATGTCCTCCACAGTTCTGTTCTACCTGCGTTGTATGGTTTCGACACATCATGATGACAGAAGTTGATTTAGCTGGGTTGTTCAGGGGAATGGTCCAGCTACCCAGTCAGATGCAGCTACTCAGTCAATATATTGTCTTGCACAAGAAAACTCCATATCCTATACAGTCAATAGAAGAGGCTTTCATAACAAAGCAAGAAAGGCCTAAGTTATAGTTATGCATATACATGTAAATATCAGGATCAATAAATTCTATTAAATTCTCTGCCACAAAAGAAAATAATCAAAACTCCCCTGGTAGGACAGGGGACAGAGAAGGATCTGCATTCAGCTGTGGGGCCCCCAACATGAGAAGGACATGGACCTGTTGGTTTGAGTCTGGAGGAGGCCAGAAAAATCATCAGAAGGCTGGAGCACTACTCCTATGAACACAGGTTGAGAGAGTCAGGATTGTTCACCTGGAGAATTGAAGTCTCTAGGGAGACCTTAGGCAGCCTTCCAGTACCTAAAGGGGGCTACAAAACAGATGGAGAGGGAATTTTGGCAAGGGCATGGAGTGATAGGATGAGGGGGAATGGCTTCAAACTGAAAGAGGGAAAGGTTTAGATTTGATATTAGGAAGAAATTCTTTACTCTGAGGGTGGTGAGGCACTGGAACAGGGTCCAGAGAACTTGTGGATGCCCCATTCCTGACAAAGTTCAAGGCCAAGTTAGGGCTTTAATCAACCTGGTCTAGCAGGGCGTAGCAGGGATTTGGAACTTGATGATCTTTAAGGTCCCTTGCAACTCAAACTTAATCCAGGAAGGTAATTTTGTATCTCAGCTAAGTCAGGGTGTGTATAGAATATCAAACATTGAAGACTATGCATAGAAAAAAATATGAGAAAACACCTCCTTGTTAATATTGCAGAACAGATGCATGTGCACTATTCCAAACAGTGAGGAGTGTCACCAGAAAGTAAATCAATCAATATGTTTTTAATTTAATTTAATTTTTCTTGGAAGTCAAGGCATATAAACCCAGATAGGGTGAAGAAAAATGCCAGCCAGGAATGAGAGCTGTAGACCTGTGCTACTGCTCTGATAAGTATCACTGCTCACAGAAACTCTTGAGGAAAAAAAGATCACTAAACTAAAGGTATTTTTCTTCTCCTTTAAAAGTTTACTGGCTTTAGATGGATGGAGTTCCTTGGTTGGGTAAAGGTAGTTCATCACAGTCTAGTGAATTGAGCCAGTTTGGCATCCTGGTAGAAATTTGCATCGTGCTGATTTTTGTTTCTGGCTTTAAAGGGGCTTCCTGTTGTCAAGAACTGTACATATGACATGTAAGTAAATGTTTAAGTAATGTTGCAGCATAACACAAGCTCACTTGTCCAAAGTCATGCAGAAAATCTGAGATGGAACTGAGAAATAAGGCCAGTATCTTAATCCTTGTTTACTCACTAATAGATCTTTCCCTCTGAAAATTCTATAACCAGTATTAGCTATGCAGTTAAATACTTTTTCCTCACTCAGAAGTGACTCAGTATGTGTTTTGATGTCAAATGTACTGTTACCAACATCAGCTTTGTTATTAAGACAATGAATTGCCTTTGCTAGTTTGTGAAAATTGAGGTGAAACTGGTACATTCCCATTAGATTATACATCTAACGGGGCCACGTTCACTAAGGCTTGTTAAATCCAATACTTTGAATATATATCTGCTTGAAAAAAAAGTAAACATATTCATGAAATAAATAATTGTGTAATTAAACCAGAGTCATACATAACATAATAATGTCTGATTAAGGTCTCAGACATTTTAGCATTATTATGTGAATAAAAGGCTTGATGTTATTGCTACCTACTCAGTCAGCATATCTTCCTAATTTATTCACTGCATTTTACAACTATCCAAATAGCTCACAAAATAGATTATTCTAGAAAAGTCATAGAAGCTGCTTATACAGTGCCAAGCACAATGTGTAGGCAAGGTAGAAACCTGCTGTAGTTGGACTGTATGAACAACTCACATCCTGCAATGTATTCATCAGTGAATCCTTATGCCCATTTTATTGCATGGAAACTAAAGCTGCGGAGAGCATGAAGAAAGCCCTTACAGTAACTAGTTTCAAGGTCTCCATTTTGTCTGCCTAATTTTGTTTCCTTCCTTTCCCTCTTTACAGTTGATGTAGAAAACTGAAGACCTCTCCCGAGCAGTAGCAATGCAAAACTACACAGAAAGTTTACAGAAGAGGAAGACATCGAATCCAAGTCCTTAAGAACTAAACTGTACTTATGCCAGATGAGAGCTCTCATCCAGGATGAACATTTACCTATGGATGCAGCTCGCATGTGGTTTTATCTATATGTCAGAACACTAGAAATGGAAATTAAAATCAGTAAACAAAAGCACAATTGCATTTGTGACATAACCTAGAGCACATGTAATGCTCAAGAGCTTCCCTTCCCTACTTTTTCCTTCTCCCTCTCCTCACAAATCCTCTTCTACAGTCACATAAACTAGAAATGGGACTAGATCCAAGACATCCTCATTTCCAGGGAAAATTCATCATTATTACGCAGGGAGCTGACTCTAACATTAGCCCAGTAAAATCACAGTTATCCCAAGCAATACAAAAGAGCTCCAAACAGAAAGTATAAGGGCCCCTTTCACAACCCATTTGTAAGCAGAGTTAGAGTGGTCTCCTACTAGGAACAAAATACGTTCTTGAACACCGGCTTGGGAAATGAAGGAACAATGCAGACATGGAGCCACAGAGCTGTTGGATGACTGAAGTGATTGCAGAGGACAAGGACAACACTGTCCCACCTTTGGGAAAAGTCAAAATCTTCAGATTTAGCCTGGCACATATTATGCCCATGGAAATTATCTTATGCAGTCCTGGTGTTCTTGCTTGTCCATTTATCTCTTCATAATGAGTTGAATGTGACCAATTTCTGCCAGATTTGTCCAGGTGGTCTCAAAGGTGTCATGTTCCTACAGACATGTTTCATGCAGATAAGCAGCAGAGCAGCAGCACATTTGCCCTTCTTGCTGAGGGAGGTGCAGCAGTTTGAGCTCTCTCTTGTGGGATACTAGAACAGCCATAAAAAGAGAGAAAGGGTACTGAAACCCCTGCTGTCAGAGAAGTCATAAGGACTTTGCTCATTATTCAGTATTAGGAGATCCTGAGCTGGGGCAAAGTAAGCTGCCAGCACTGTGCTTTCTGAAACTGTTTCACAGAAAGGCTTTTGTGCTCAGCTCTCACCTCAGTCTCAGAGCTGGGATCTCCAGGTGGAGGCAGGCACCTGCCCACAGGCACAGCAAGGTCCTGCAGTTTCAAAGAAGAGCGGGGTTTGACCCCTGGTTTTTCAGGAACAGTATTTTGTTATCTTTGCTTTAGAGGCAGGTGGCAAGATAGTAAAGGTAGAAGGAAAAAGGGAGGCAGATAAGCAAATTAGCTCCAGAAAAACAGTGATGTAATCCCCACTGGACAGACTATCATAATATGTCATTAAAAACCACTGGGATCTTTAAGGGAATTAATTAGTTTACAGTTTCTATAAATATATTCTTGAGTGGCAGGTGTTCTGGCATCCATATGCAAAGCTGACTGCCCAAATACAATTGCAAAACCACCCGCCAGGAAAGAAATCATGTTTATCTGCTGAGAAAATAGATATGTTGCACCAATCTGTTCTTCTCAGAGTAGCATGCATGGCAAACCTCTTAACTCTGTCATGTCCATGTAATTATAGAGTGAACTGTGGAAACAGCAAGAACTAGTACCCCTGCACAGAGGTTGAGAATACGCTTTTTCTCCCCCTGACATTTTTGGTATTGATTTTTTCTATCTTAAAAAAGGTGATAAATAATTTACTTGCTTATCATAAGACATTGAAGAGCAGATTCCACCCTCTGCAGTTACTTCAGTTTTTCACCGATGTGACTGTGAAGTGATTCAGCTCCCTTTTCAAATATTTGCAAGTCCTTCTCCTGAGTGAAGTCTTAAGTTCATTATACTTGTATATTCTTTTGACTTGCATTCAGTATTGCAAATTTAAACTAATGTAGAGTTCAAAATTCTAGCCTTTAGCATTCAAGCCTGTGAATATCAACAATTAATATTCTATGCAAAAGCCTGAATTCCCTTATACTAAGAGATGCTATGTTTATTTGATTACAGAATCACAGAATAGCTGAGATTGGATGAGGTCTTTGGAGATTATCCTGTCCAGGTCTCCCTGCTCAAAAAGGGTCATCCAGAGCTGGTTGCTTAGGGCTGGATTTTGAACATCTCCAAGGAGGGAGCCTCCAAAACCTCTCTGGGCACTGGTTCCACTGTTCAGTGGAAATATTTTGATTTTTATTTTTCCAAATATTTTTCTACTTGGATTAGAAAATAAGCATTCTTTTGCTATAAGGCTATTAATTATTGGCAACAAGAACCACATACTAGTTGCCATAAACTGTATCTAAAGTATGTTCAGTTGGATAGCTGAAATCATGGAGCAACTGCACTGTTTCCTGCCTTGCAAACAATTCGTTAATAATCCACCAGAAAATTTTGGAAAGTACAAGGATACCTGTGCATATACATTACACAAGCTGTAACAAGAACTTTCCAACCATCTGACCAAGAGGTGAACTGAAGGAAGCACCAAATGTTTCCAGAGTGGTGATCTTCACCAAAGTCAGTAGCTTTCAGTTTTTATCACTTATTTCAATCTCTTTTGCAACACTCTCTGCCACCAACTTGACTTTTTGTATGTATGAGAATATGTGCGAGAATATGTACAGTGGGTAATGCAAGGGAGCTGGACTAGTATAGAACTGTAATAATGCTTGTAACAAACAAAACAAAACCTGTCATTTCTATTTTAAGGGAAAGTAATCTATCATGCAAAATTAGACAGCATATGACTACAACAGGGATGTTGTCCTCTCTGGCTTCAGGTACTGTGGCTTTCTACTTACATGGTTTGGTTTTCTTAAGCTTCCCTCAGGGTAGGGCTGCAAGGTAAGATGAACCACCAGCTGAGTCATAGAAATCCAGCCCTGGGCCCACAAGTTCTGATAAATGGAAATCCAACCAAAAGATCCTTCTCTGACACTCCTCTTTCTTATTGGCAAAGGAGCCCAGCTCTGACAAATATTACACATGCAATTGACCGTCTTAACACGCTGCTCTCTCTGCATAATGCTACTTTCTTTTCCAGCCCTACTGAGTTAGCCTGTTCTGAACAGTGCTTGGAGCCTACCTCCCAGAGAAAACACTCTGCCAGAGGGCACTGTGCATTACAGAGCTTCCTACACAAGATATGAAACCCATCTCTCTGGTGATGGCTGATGTGACCTTTTATGGGGGTTGAAGGAAATCAGATAATTAAGATTAAGCTAGGCTGAGGTAGTATCAATTTATCACTCTAGAGAAATCAAAATGTATATTTAATGGAGGGGTATTTGCCTTGATGCTGAGATCATAGAGAAACAGACCTTGGAAATCTGTCACCACCTTCCACCTGCCTGTACCTGTCATTTTGTAGCTAGGAGGCAGTCTTGTTCAGTTTCATCACTTCCCTTGCTACTAATACTGAGTACTACAGTGCCTACAGAAATTATATTTATAATTAAAATAACAAAAAGACAATTCTGTGCCTTTAGGTTTCTACAGCACCATTGAAAACTATTCAGTTGTGGGCTCCTCAGTACATGAAAGCAATGGATCTGCTGAAGCGTGTCCAGAGAAGGGCAATGAAGCTGGTGAAGGGAGTAGAGGACAAGTCTCATGGGGAGCAGCTGAAGGAGCTGGGGGTGTTTAGGCTGGAGAAAAAGAAGTTTTCGCTCTGAAAGGAGGTTGTAGCCAGGTGGGGGTTGATGTGTTCTCCCAGGTAATGAGTCACAGGACAAGAAGAAACAGCCTCAGGATGTGCTAGGGTAGGTTTGGAATGGATATTAGTAAAAATTTTTTCACAAAAAGGGCTGTCAGGCACTGGCACAGGCTGGCTGAGGAGGCAGTTGAATCACCATTGATGGATGTCTTTAAAAGATGCTTAAATGTAGAACTTAGGGACGTGGTTTAGTTGTGGGCTTGGAAGTGGTATGTTTACAGTTGGACTTGATGATCTTAAATGCCTTTTCCAACCTGAAGAATTCTATGATGATATGAATTTATACAATACAACAAAATCCAGCACTATTAATCTAATAGTTTCAGTAGGAATGCAACAACGCACAGATACTACTTTCTTTCCTATGATTGCGGTGAGAAGTTTGTTCTCAGCTTTCTCCAAATACACTTTAAATAGCTGGCTTTTATAGCAACCTGTCACCATAGAAAGGCAATTTTTGGCCCCAGGACAGACAGTAATTTCAGTTTGCTCTTTCATAATGAGAAAGCTCCAGTTAAAGGATTACAGCTTCTACAGCATGGCCCAGAGGAGAAATTTCCCCATACATTAAGTCCTGTGTCAGAGGCAGCAACTTCAATTTCAGCTCAAAGTGCCCACAGTTTTCAGAGCACTGGGATCACATTTGCCCATACAAAATATTTCCCATAATAAACAGCTGCACTCCTCACTAGCTGTGATTTCCAAATGATCTAAAGTTATAGTCCTTTTGTAAAGGACAGTGCAAACATTTAATATTAAAATGGCAGAAGCAGAGGTAACTGCACTAAGGGCCAAATCCTAAAGGAAGGGTTGCAGCCTTCTAGGTAGATGATAGTGGTAGGGTAGCAGGAACAACATGAGAGTAGAAATGGAGCATGCATTGCTTGCACTGGAGGAGCATTACTGTAAACCATTTCCACTAAGTGCGAGGAGTTGGTGGAAAACCATGACTCTTTTAAATAAACATTAGGTTAAAGGGTTTCAGGACAACCCTTTTTTCCTTTTTGTTCGAGGTAGATTAACCTTTGCAAGGCCACTTTAACCAAATATTATGCAAAGTCCTAAGCAAAATAAGCACTCTCATTTCCATCAGAATCTAGGCAATTTTTCATTCTCATGACTTCCACTACTGCCCTTGAGGAACAGCATTCAAAAGTCCCAAGTTAGCTTTTAAAATCCATTGCCCAGGAATTTAAACTTGTAAAATATGTTTTTACAGCATTCAAAAAGCTGAGACTCTCCTGAATATCTAAATGTAAAGATCCCACCCATGAATGTTCAGATGGGATAAAAATGGCATTTGAAGTCCCTTTATCTTGACAGAACACAAGCTAGACTGACAGTTGATTTCTATAGTATTACTAATTTATATTTATTAGCACATTGTTCAAGTACATTAATATTTTACAGCACAGAGGAAGAAATGTCCCCTCTCATTATAGCCTGACCACACTGATGCTGTCATGGTTATTACTTCAAATTTAAGAAAAACAACAGCAACAAAAAAATCTAATGCTGTAAGCATATTGTTCTGAGGGTGTAGATTATTCACTCTGTTTTTGGTAACAGCTCTCTAATATGGTAAAGCCTTAGAGAATAGACTAAGAGAACTTGCTTATAGGCAATGTCTACACATCTTTTCACCTCCCTCTTACATTCCCTTCTAGGTAGACAACAGAAAGACAAGGGTAAAAGTATTCAAGTGATTTCTTTCTGTCCTCAAAGTGTATCCTTTCTTTACCATTCCCCTCTTTCTTACTTTGCATTTGTTCCTTTCTAGTTCTTACTGTGCAACAGTAAGCACCTGTGGCAGGTAACTTCCCAAACAGAAGTCCTTCTGTCTATAGATAAAGCCTTTCCCAGAGTCACAGGTATACCAAATACAGAGGAGACCTTCTTTGATTAACTTCAAGTTTCATGGTAAACAACATGATATCTGGTGAAGGACAAAGCAACCTGACTGTAGGAATGATAAAAGCCAATACGCCCCTTCTGATCATTTTTTTTGTCTACTTATTCCTCTCGTATTTCTCACTTAAGGTCAGTCATCACATCTGCAAACAAGTAATGAATGTTTATTCCTTTTCTGTATAGTGATCTTAGGCTATCTTAGACAAATATATGTGGGGAAAAAGATACAATTTTTATGTTTATAGAAGGACTAAATTTATTCTACGTATGTAGTAATTAGTGGTGCAAATGGTCAGTAAGCAATGCTTCCGTACCTTAATAAAATAAAATCTTTGGTTAATTAGGAGATGAAAACACATAACGAATATGTGAACTCTTCCAACTGTTCTATTACAGGCCATTGGCTCATTTATATTGTTAATTGAACAATTAGTATTGCTGAATTGTAAAGCCTCAGGAGACAGGAGTGGAGAACATGTTGCTGAGACACTGCATTACTCTGCTGGCACCAAATATCTGTGACCACAGAACACCCAGTTGCCCTCCAGAGTCTTTCAACAACACAGCTGGATTTCAACCATTAGGGAGAGATATAGCACATAACTGTTTGCATTTTGGTGAGACTGATCAAAGTGCACTTCTCCAGCCATCTCCCAGTACATGAAGCCTGACAGGTAAAAAAAAGGAGGAAAGAAAGATGGAAAGGTCAAGAGGAATAATGCACCATGTCCAGACCACCCAGGCATCAAAGCCATCCCTATCCATACCTTCTTTTTAGCTGGCAGAAAATAACACTGTCCCTGCCTCTACTCCAGTTGTTGTACATTGATACAAATGTTCATGACTCTTTAGTGTGCAGATTTTAGGCAACTTGCTGAAATGCAAGACTTCTGAACCTGCTGCTTACCACAAAAGGAAAAATAGTAAAAATCCATAAAGAAGAAGGAGCAGATTTACAACAGCTGCTGACTGATGGCACACAAGAGGGACTCTTCAGGGGAGAAGTTTCTACTGGGTTTCTATCAGCCTAGAATAATGCGTATGTTGGACTGAAGAGATTCATCTAAAAATAGAACAAGTCTTTCTTCTGCATTGATTAGCAGACATAGACATAACCAAGGAATTTAGGGTGAATGATGCATCCAGCAACAACAGAAGGAGAATGTGTTTTTTGTCTAAAATAATAGAGTCAAGAAATTGCTCAGGAACAAGTAACTCATGAATGTGTTATTGGTGAAATGTTGCTAAGATCAGTGCCTGCATTGACCTTTTAATCTGTCACTCACAGTTCATGTTGGGCACATAAATTAAAGTCATCCAGGAGATAACTTAACTAATTTTTACTCCATTCTTGCTGTTATGCACTGGCAATGCTGGTGTGACCTAAAAAAAATATTATTTTGATGCTCTATCAATAAAGCATCACCACACTGATGGGGAACCATGAATGGAGACATGTTTCCCTCCCAACATGAAGGCAAAAAAAAAAAGGAGAAGGAAGAGGGGAGAGGGAGCTACACAGTCTCTCTTATCTTGTTACATGGATCTTGGGACTAGCTGTTAAATGCTTCAATTTCAGTGACTTAGTAAAACTGCCACTGAGTGTCTCCACCTGAACCAAAAAGTGAGTTATTTAAAACAACAGTGTCTGGTAACATAAGACAAATCTGCAATTTCTGTTTCATTGCACAATTTCATCTGTGTTGAGAATCCAATGTCGCCTGAGCAATATTTTCCTGAAAAGCATAACAATACTTTATTTTCATTGCTGTGTATCTCTCATGTTACACAGGAATAACATTGCCTATTGCCATGACAAAACATGGCAGCTGTTTAACAGAACACAGTTACAGGTGAGTTCAGAAAACTAGAATGGGTCAAACTGGGACTCTGTTACAGCTATGAAACAACACAGTAGTTACTCTGGACTAAGACAAAACTAAACAACAGAGTCTTCAAAATCACTACATGAAAAGCTGCAAAAGAAATTTTATGCAAGTGGAAAACAATTATGCATGTTAGAAAGTGCTCTGTCTGCCTCTTCCTGAAAGCACTGGTACTGCTTGCATATATCTGCTTCTGGGAGACTTTGCATCGATCTTCTCAAGTGCCTTACACTTTGATTTGACTCATGCAGCTACTCATCCCTTTCTTCAAGAATTCTGCCCCTACTGTTACTAGGCATAGAACATTTACTCTGTACAACTGAAACAAGCTATGCAAAATCATGTAAAATCATTACTGAAAATACCCTAATCACTAAATCAATATTCACCTCTACAATAGTTAAATTTGTTGTTGTATCTTAAGAAAAAAATTTTGCAAGTCCAGTGCAGCGAATGCTGATTGCTGTATTTTTAATTATGCACACCATAATACTACAGTTGTTACTACCTTGCTGCAGCCTAACTGAAACCATACTTTAGAAAAACTTCAGAATATTTATTTGCTTTCCTCTCTCCTACTGTGTATTGAAAAAATTGAAAGCATTATTAGGATTAAAACCAGTGCCTTAACACAAAGACAGTGATGTTCCCATTACACTGGAGGTTCAGACTTTTTCTTTCCCAATGTCTAACGATAAGGAGTCCAAAGCAATCACACTTTTGCTTCATTGCTATCTTTACCTTCAGTAAACACTGAAAACTGTACATGTTATGTATGTAATAATTTTTATTTTCAATATATCATACACAGATTAACTGAATATGAATCACAAAATCATTTAGGTTTAAAAAGACCTCTGACATCATCAAGTTTCAACCTTTGACTGCTTACCAATTTACCAACTGGACCATAGCACTAAGTGCCAAGTCCAGTCATTTCTTGAACACCTCCAGGGGTGTGACTCCCTGGGCAGTCCATTCCAATGCCTGACAACTGTTTCAGTGAAGAAATTCCTCCTGGTGTCCAGCCTGAACCTCCCCTGGTGCAGCTTGAGGTTGTGTCCTCTTGTCCTGTCACTTGTTGCCTGGGAGAAGAGGCCAACCCCCACCAGGCTACAACCTCCTTTCAGGGTGATGAGGTCCCCCCTGTGCCCCTCTTCTCCAGGCTAAACACCCCCAGCTCCCTCAGTCACTCCTCATAGGACTTACCCTCTGGATCCTTCACCACTCCATTGCCCTTCTCTGGACTCGCTCCTGCACCTCTATGTCTTTTTTGCAATGAAGGGCCCAGAACTGAACAAAGGACTAGAGGTGCAGCCTCACCAGTACAGAGTACAGGAGGACAATCACTGCTCTGGCCCTGCTGGCCACACTATTCTTGATAGAAGCCAGGATGCCACTGGCCTTCTTGCCCACCTGGGCACACTGCTGGCTCATGTTCAGCTGGTTGTCGACCAGCACCTCCAGGTCTTTTCTGCTGGGCCACTCTCCAGACACTCCTCACTCAGCCTGTAGTGCTGCCTGGAGCTCTTATGGGCAAAGTGTAGGACCACAAACTAGGCCTTGTTGAACCTCATTCCATTGGTCTCACCATCAATCCAGCCTGTTCAGATCCCTCTACAGAGCCTTCCTACCCTCCAGCAGATCAACACTCAAGCCCACCTTGATGTTGTCCACCAGTTTACTGAGGGTACACTCAATCCCTTCATCCAGATCTTTGATAGAGATACTGAACAATGCCTATGTATAATTCTTTTAGTCTACTGATCATTACTGTTGTATCGAGGTGCTATACTGAAAAGCTCACAGGCACAATGGACAGCTGAGTAGTTCCATTATTCTCATGTGAAAGAGGGTCGAAACCTTAATCTTAGAGGGAAGTGAGCATGCATGTCTTTACTCATGCACACAGCTGTGATGCATTTGTGAAAATTATCTGAATTAGTATTATTCAATCTGGATTTAACTGTTTACATGATTGGTGCTTAAATCTACAAAAAGGTAGCACTCAGTGTGTTATACTTCCTCCTACTGAATAAATCTAGAAAAAAATTACATTCACTTAAAGAGTTTTTAGAACACAGAAAAAAGCTTACTCAAAGTAAAGCAGTCTTTTAGTTAGTCCTTTAAAAAAAAAATCTTTATGACTTCTGAAAATTGATATGTATTAGTTATGAGTCTTATGTGGTTTCTTCAATTGCTTTTTGTAAAATTTGCAGAGTTCTTTTTTTTTTTTTTTAATAACTGAAACTGTGTATTTTATGTTAAAATTAAAAACTCTTCCTTTGTGGCCTTTTCAACTTAATTATACATCACAATTGTTTCTGATTTTAGAGCTATCACAGATTTAACCTCCAGTCTCTTTATTACTAGCTAACTCTTTACTATCTAGCAAAATGAAAATGCTAGACAAAGAAACAGCAGAGGCAACTCCAAAGTTCACAGATCAAAATGCATTTCTGAAGCTCTTTTCTTCTTAAAATTCATTGCTAGATCTAGCAGTATGTATGGATTTTATTTGAAGATTAGTATTTCAACATTGCAATGCCTTTTTAGTGAGAGTTGGACACAATTAGACACCCTCATCCTTGTATTACTACCATTTATGTAAACCTGGAATAAATCCAATCAATTTAAGCTGGTTATAAAGAATAAAGCCAGTGTAAGGTAGGAGCAATTCCTTCCCTGCCCTCCCCAACTGTGTTGTACTTTTCAAGGCTGACTTCACCCTTTCCCCACTGTGTGGCAGCCCACCATGCAATTAACAACTGTGCTGGTGCTTCTTGCTGGTGTTTACCTTATGCATTTTCCCATGAAAACCATGGCTGTTTTTGAGAGTAAAATAGGAAAAGAAAGGAAGGGGGTGTGGCATCTGAGGTCTAAATTTCGATTATGTAAATGAAAGACAGGTGGAAAGTTTACCAGTCAAATAAATTGCATACACTCCAGCTACACTCCATTCTACCTGCCAGAGAAACAATGCCATTGACAGAACTTTCCCTCAAGTGACTGAAGCTGCTAGGAAGACACTGGAGTGTTGGTGTCCATGTGAGCCTTTATTTTGGATGAAAAAGGAAAAGCAAGATGTGAAAATTACAGAACGGTTACAGAGGAGCGATCTTCCAGTGGGCTAGAAATGCCCTTTGCCATGAACCAGTTCCAGGATCCCTCTTTCTGCCTGCTTTGTTTATCACCTAGGATTAGGGTTGTCTCCTGGCAAGGAGAAGACAAGAATTTGTCTTCCACTGTAACCTGGTAGACCTCCTAAGTTGTCTGACTACCACTGAGTTACACAAAAGGCAAGTAGGTATCATGGTGATTTGCTTTTATTTCCTGCTTTTTGCTCTTAATTATTTGTTTTAGGAAAGGGTGCATTTCTTACCCTTTGTTTTCATGAGTAATTGTGTGGCATGTCTCCCAAGAAGCCAGGCACCACCAGGGTGCTTCCCTGCCTTCTCTCTCACCAGAAAGACCTGACACGCCTCTGCTGAGCCTTTCCCACTATCACCAGGCAGCTGCTAAGCAGGACCTGCAGATCATCCACCTGACATATCCAGATGCAATGAACTAGACTAGCTGAGGCACTAGACTTTGACCTTCTGACCTGCTTAGCTTAAGCACCTAAGCCAGATATACCTGCTCCAGTTCTACAGTGCCTTGAGCAGTGGAGGCTCCAATTTTTCCTGGGGATGATACAATACAAATATTAAAGCTCTTCTGTTACCTGACAGCAATGTTCTCTGGAACACTGCCTTGTCCCTTCTCAACCAGCAATTACCGCAGTTTTGTATTATAAAATCTCAACACGATAATAACTCTTAAAGAAATACTTGCTCCAGCAAGCCCATCAGGGACATGGCACCTGAAGTCTCCTTTTTTTTTTTCCTGATAGGAAGGGAATGGCTGACTGGAAGTTCTCTGTGAAGAACTCTCTAACATGATCTTCAAAATAGCCTGGATTTGATAAGTTTCTGAATGTGATCCACATAGTTGATATAATTAGCAAAATTAAGTAAGCTTCCAGGTACTCAAGCCCTTCTCCAATCTGAAACAGAAATTGTGGAAAATAATGAAATTTTCCTGACTTCTGTATAAGTCCCATTTGCTCTTTACTTTTTCCTCCTAATAGTATCTGTATATGCACTAAAAGCTAATACTTCTTCCTACAAACTCTGTCTCAGAACCAACAGCAGTCTGAGACGTCTCTGCTGAAGACAGAGTGTGTTCACCTCAGATAATGAAGGTAAAAAGAGATCAGCTGGGATGGATTTTAATAGTACTGACACACAATTTCATTTTATTTGTTGCATGATTAATCATATTGGCATGTCTAATACAATAAAGAGACATCCTTATTTTTCTAATCAAAAAATAAATCACATTATTACATGCAGTCTAAGCAAAGTGAGGTTTAAAATCAGGTCATCCAAGGTGACACAACAAGAATCTTCATTCCAAGCTATCTACCTCTTTTGCAGATGCTTATAGCTAAGGAATGGTGGGTGATTGATGATCATTCTCTACAATGCCATTCTTTCTAGCAGGGCTATTCATCCATTTTTTACAGACAGCACCAATAAAATTGCAGAAGATCTGTTGTTTTAACATTTTGTGGCCTTCGGGGGGATTTACCTGTGATTCATTCAGTTCAGGAAGTCAGGGGGTGGACATCCTGTTTTGAGAGAATAGTCGTGCTACTAATGTGCATCTGGGTACTCCTCAGGAAAATTGGAGAAAGAAATATTTTTCTTACTGACACACACTTCTGTGTACAATAACAAGCTTTTTGTTCTGAGCTTTGGTGATGAATGTTCCCAAGGCACTCTTCAAAACATCAGGGGTTTCCCCCTCTAAAAGTCCTTGGGCAAATGGCAGATCAAATGTCTTTTCACTCAGTGTGGTAACATTCGGAGTTGTTTGGTTGCTAACTGCTGCCGGAAAACTTAGTGCCTTTCACTTGTGGTGATCTTTTACAGACGTTCTGGGAAAAGTTGCCCTTTGGGGTAGAAAAGCACTAGAAGAAACACTGGATCAACATTTTTTTTTTTTTTTTTTTTTAAAGACAGCTAGAGGAAGATTAGGATCATACTGTAGAGAGAAATACATGTCAGATTCACATTCTCCTGCTAGCTCAGTGTCAAACAAGTGAAGTCTGGCTTGAAACAAAGGGTATCTGCTGAGATGCTCTGAAGAACTTCTCAGCAATAGAGGTGTCTATCAGGGAGTTCACACAACTGAGCTCACCCTCTCCCAGCAACTTGCTGTTAATCCTCCTCTTCTGCTGTCACTGCAGGAACTACTGCAGCAAAGCTATGAGTCAAACCTCTTTTGGAGGTCTCAGGCAGAGAGAAAAAACAAAACAAAACCCAGGAATATTTCAGGCTACCAACAGCAGGTAACTGAAATACAAGGGCAATGCCTCTAAGGACTTCCACAACTAGATTTCAGTCCTCTCCCTACCTCTCCAGTTTCTAAAACTCCCTATTTCTCACAATATCTCACTTTGATTTTTTTTCCCCTCAGGGAAGCAGGAATCTACTATCATCTGCCTTGAACAAATGGGAATCGAGGATGTAAGCAACTTGCTCAAAATCAAACATCAGCCTTGAGATGGAGGAAACAATTGCACTCATAGCCCCAGAATCACAAATTTTCACCCCAAATCTTAGACTATCATTCCTTCACTTACCATTAGGAATTCAGGCATAGATGTAACGGGTACTTACTTTCTGAATAGGGTGAAACCATGTGGTGGCAACACTCCCTCTTCTCTTCCTGCAGCCTTCCAGAAGCTTATTGGTAGTGACAGGGCTCAGTATCAAGAGAGAAAGTTTTGAAAATACGTGTCCCTGTCTGGATTTTGTTTCCTTCTCAGCATAACTCCATATATCCCAGCTACACTGACATACAAAGCACGATACATTGCACCTGCAGTCAGCAATGTTTCATTTTCCTTGCTTCTGTGCTGAAGAGGAATGCATGATGGGAAAATCAGTTTTGTCCCAAGATGCTAGTTAATTCTAACTTTCTGAAACGTCCTTATTTTCTTTCTATGCTTATTTAGGTAATCATACTTCACTCCAGGGTATAGATTTGGAGTGTACAAGTCAAGCTGTGTTATGTTGTATTATGCTGGAATGTAATACAGGATAAATGCTTGCTTCCTCTGGGATATTGCATTTTGAGGCACACTACTGCCAACACATAGGTTTCTGAAACACAACTCATGACAAAATCAGGAGGCACTGATTCCAACTTAGAAATGGTTAAAAAAAAAAAAGAAAAAAAAGAAAAAGGACAGGGCAGAAGTTATAAATACTGTTGAAAGTTTTAAATACTAAGCTTTTTGACAGGCATTTGTTGAACTTCCTTTAGATTTCAATACAATCAATTCTAAAGATAAAATACAGACTCTTTTCCCTGCCTAGCCTGCTATTTCTGCATAGTATCCCATTTTAGTGTCTCTAACAAAGGCATAATCATACTCATGATTACCAATGTGGGACATCTACTCCCACTACATGTTAAGTTGAAGCTTTAAGATCCACTTTTCACAGACTACTGCAACTACTTTTATTCTGTATAAAGCTTTCTCCTTTGTTCAGAACCTCCAATTGTTTATAAATGTTTAACTATAAGGCAATACAAAAAAGCTGAATATTAAGCTATATAAAATGGAATGTCACAAATAAAAAAGAGCTGCAAAAAAATCTAAGATTATCACAATAATAATTAAAAAATTCCCCAAAACTGACACTCCCAGTTGGCTATTGGTAATTAAATCACTTTAAAACATGTCTCACTACACAGAGATTTCTGCTGGTCCTTTTAAAACCTTCTTCCTTAGGGATTTATCAGTGGACAGAATCACTGCTGAGGTGGGTGGCATGTGTTCCCAATACCCATGTACCCAAGCATGCAGTGGGTAATAGGCTTCTGCCACATTACTACATTTTAGCCTCAAAAACCCATGTTGTCCTAATGGGAATAAATGAATGACTGCTATTGAGAACAATCACTACTGCTCACTAAGAAAATTGCTTAGAATTGGACCAGCCTGAATCAACAAATTTGGAGAGGCACTGAGCTTTAGTTTCACTAATTTCTTTGTATAGTTTAATATAAGGCTGTCACCTACAGTACAGTGAAAACATGGTACCTGCAGTTCTCACACAGAAAAACTATGGAAAGGGTTCTATATCAGCCAGAGACCTGTCAATCTCTCAGCTTCTCACTGAAGACTCAGAGACTGAAAATACAGAGGGAAGGTAGGCATTTAGTAACAAAGGCAGGCAGATGTAACAATAGTCTCACTATGCTCATCAAGCCCTCTACTCTGACCCTTGCCAAAATATACCTGCTGATGTGCTGCTTTGCCAATACTGCATTGATACATCACTTTGTGTAAATGAGCTCATCTCTTAACCTGCCACAAAGAATTTATTCAATAAAATAAAATGCAACAGGATAGTCAAAAATAGTTTTGGACCAGTCTAGTTCCTACTGTGTGCAGTTCTGAAGGAGTAATTTTCAGGCTATTATTTTTGCAAGCTTTAGCTATACTGTCTGGATCACCTAGATGGTGCAGGGAAATGATATACCCAGAAATTGATCAAAGGCTATGGGCACACAAACGTCTTCCAAGTTACTCTCCTGCTGTTGCTCAGGGACAGAGTAAAGAGATGTGTCCTGTTTCTCTCTGAGACATCTGGATTGCTTGGCAATCTGAATCAAATGCCTTGGATCTGAAAATCTTCTGCACTTGAAAGAAGTAAACTTTGGATTTAATGAGACTGAAATACACAGATTGAGGAAGTGCTAAACTGTACTCTTGGTCCTTGGAGAACTCCAAGGGAGTAACTACAGGAGCCCATGAGTGAAGTAAAAATTACAGCAACCTTAAATCAGGGAATGTAACAAGAAATAAATGGATTTCTATCAAACAAAACCTGTACAAGGTGCATCTCTCTGCTGGATGCAATGTCAAAATGTCTACTTTTTCCATCCAAACACTGACTGACATGTGAAAGCAAATGCTGTGTTTTGCCAGCTGTCTGGGCTACTGAGAAACAGAAGCTGCAGATACTTGGCCAAAGGATTACTTTTACTTATGATGTCAAAATTTCTAAACTTCATAACAGCCATCCCAAATCAAAGTGGACCAAAATTGCTAAAATATCTTCTTAACACCATGTGAATTTAATTTATATTGCAAAACATTTACTAACAACAATACAGCCTCTTTGTATAAAATGGATAGATATAAAAATATCTATATATATATATGAAATATATATGTATATATTAATAGATATACTACTGGATTACCTTCTTTTTTCTTTCCAGCCAGGACCAGACATTTAAGATAGATCAAACATTATGTTCTTTTTTTTGGCAAATGCCACAATCTCTCCAAAACAAACTCCAAGGTTTTGACTGATTCACTTTATTCTTTTGTCTTATTTTTTCCATCTGTTGAATGGGAATATTGAAGTATTTACTTACTGTAATTCACTCAGATAAGTACTTTAAAAACTAGCATTATATTCAATTCCTGACAAACCTATGCAACATCCTTAAAATCAAAGGCTAGTTTCTTCTATCCTTTTCACTACTTTTCCAGTACACTTTTTTTACATGAGGATGCTCTTTTCAATTTGCTCATTGTTTGCCATTCACACAGATGAATGGTAAACACATAGAGCATATATATATGTTT
Source organism: Myiozetetes cayanensis (assembly GCF_022539395.1). Classification (NCBI taxonomy): domain Eukaryota; kingdom Metazoa; phylum Chordata; class Aves; order Passeriformes; family Tyrannidae; genus Myiozetetes; species Myiozetetes cayanensis. The sequence goes on from NW_026087742.1 coordinate 18,572,164, forward strand.
CCTATATTTTGATCACAAAAGATTCATTACTTCAGAAATTCAAAAGAAATCACAAACAGGATTAGAGAAACCTACTGATTCTAGTGGAGTAGTTCAAAGTCTTCTAGGTGTCTTGCATTACTTGTGTTTTCCATATGAAGTCCTTTTGTGGGGAAGTTTAGAGAACTAATTATGTTAGGGAACAAACCAGACAACCTATACAGTCATTGGCCATCCTGGAGATACCACACTGAACCGAGGGGAGTTACTATCAGAATTGGCAGAATTTGTTTCAGTATTTCTGGACCATTTGGAACTGCAGAATGCTACATGAACCCTAAATATTACCCATGGTAATAAGAAGCCTTTACAGCCCCAGCCTGGTGTATCACTTAAGCATGTTCCTAAAGCTAGGCATGTTCTTTGGGTGTGTTGGTGACTATGGGTCCCAATCAGTTGTGCGGTGCTGTATATGCATGGAGGGAAAATATCCTCCCTGACCCCCTGTGGGCAATCATCTCAGCTCCTGAAGCATGAAATTAGAGTGGCCTTATCTTTGCTTGCATACTGTAACTACAAATGTTATTAGTGATCATAAATTTAACAAGCCCTATTTCAAAACCCATCCGCAACATTATTGCGTGGCTTTTGAAGACAGTCCGTTTCGAGAACTTAAAACTTTTTTCCTTACATCTTTTAATTTCATTTGGGTGAACTGAGGGAGGAAGGTCAACGTCAAAACTGCTGGAATGCAAATATTAACAGTAGTGCTTAGCTCCATTTCAGCTACCTCAGGACAAACAGCCACTTCCCAATGTGTAGAAACAGTAACATTTAAATAAATACCACTCTGTCTTTCCCTGGAGCCTATGCAAAGTCTTTAAACCTTTACAACTTGGGCAAAGGAATTCTCAGACCCCAAATTACAAAATGTTCTATCTAGCTGAAGTTGTCACCTGGTCAACTTTGTATCACTTGGACCCATAACTGTAGTTCACTTCTCTATTTGCCTTTTCTTTTAATGGGGAAGCCCACTGCAGCTCAGAATAAATGATTAGTCCCCAGCATAGAGAAATGACCAATGCAGGCAAAGATAACTGGCTGTATTTGGAAGACAGCAGAAAGAGCAAAAGACCTATCAACACCTAACACGTATCAAGTCAACCTTTCTGTTCAGAGAGGGATTTTGCAAGTATTCCTACTATCTGGAAGGAGAGAAAAGATGAATGGCAGTGCTGCCTCAGACACGTGGAAAACCCATCTCTTATGCACAATGAACAACATGTGTTTTTCAGTCCAGATGACTTTGTACTTTAGCTTGAGGAAAAACAACAAAGACAGTGAAAACAAACCCTCCATGACCTGGGGTGGGGCAGAGTATATTTCTCACTTGACCTTTCTCGAAACCCTTCCCCTGGCAGACAAGTTCCCACTGAGACTTAAACCATGAACAGCAGATAAACAGATGTTAATAGCATCTTTGCTGAAATACTGTGCTAGTCCAGAATTCCTGCTGAAAATGCTACTGGGCTTTATCCTCCCTCCTGTAGGCAGCTGTGCTAAAGGAGATATTCTGAAAGGATTACAATTTTGCTGCAGGCTCATGAAATAGAAAAAGCAGAGTTAGGGGGGAGAAAGCCCTTTACTGAACATCTCTTCAAATAAGCTTACTTAACAGTCAGATGAGAAAAGACTTGTCTCTCTTTCACTTCTTGCTTCCAAGCCTTCTCCATGATGAATACCCTGAGACTTCCATTGCGTTCAAACCTTCAGCACTGTTCTTCCTTTCTGGCAAACCCTTCCTTTTAATTTTGTTACTGATCTCCATGTCTTTGATGACATTGATTTAAGGAAAACCAGTAAACCAGAAACCTACTGAAGCAGGTGACTTCACTCTGAGTATCTGCAACAGCAAAAACAAACTTTGGTGCAGAATACCTGCAATCAACAGAAATAAAATTAAAGAAAAAAAATAGAAGAAGAAAGTATTGGTATGAAAAAGCTTCAATGAAAACCAAGGAAAAGAGCAAATTAAAAATTTCTATAATTTCTACGGGATTTCTCATCCCTGTGGATTGGATAAGAGAGTTCAAGAAAATGAGGCCCTGCACAAAAATAATGTTAAAATTGACTGTTATGGTAGACAAAGCAGATGAAGTACAAAAGCAGATCCAGAACCTCTCCTGTGGTACTGCTGGATCGACCTCCTGGTCAAGCAACATTAAACAGACATGAATGCATCTAGACTTTCTATGCCTCAGACTGCAAGTAAACCATCTTCATTTAAAGATATAATACGTATACATTTTTTCCCTTTGAGGGAGAATGACTTTCTAACGTGGAGGAAGTGCAGGTGCGACAATGGTTCCTAAATGGGCTAAAATGAGGTCTCCAGTTGGTAAATGGGTAATGGATGCTCTTCTCTTATTTTTCCTCTTTGCAGGAGTCAAAAATAAATGCATTTCAAGTGCATGGAATCACTTCTGTGTAAAGTGCTATTTAAAGTGCTATTGCATCTTCTTTTTTTTTTTTTTTCCCCCTTCCTTGCTCCTAATATCACCAAATGATATTGAGCTGCAAGGCCTTTTACATTAATGGAAACTCCCATTCAGCTTAATTCAAAATCCTCTTTAATATGAACACTGAGGAACAACACGTGATATTGAAACTACCTGGATGGTTTAATTTTTTCAGGAATCAGTCACATTATTACATGTAAGAAATTACTTCACTTGGTTAAACACTCAAAAAAAAGAAGGAGGGCTGGGGTCAGTCAGGAAGAGAAATGTGCCTACTGGAAGGAAAAACTGTATGACCAGCGCTTTGTGTGAAGCATGATGTCAACAGAAGAGACATCAGGTTCTAAATCTAAAAACTATACACCCTTTCTAGTGGTTTCTAAGCTTCACAGAGTACCACTCTGCAGTCTTTCACTCCATATTAAGAGCTCTTTCAGTGCTTTAGTAGGTTTGCATCACACCCTGAGATGACTTATATTGTTATATTATAATCATTACCACTTTAATACTCATAGTGGGATTTGTCCCACTATTAAACACAGGCCACAGGAGGAGAAGTCTCCTCCTCAAAACCAAACAACTGCACCTAGAGGTGTGGCGAAAGTATCAAAAGCCTGCTGTACCCTGTGCTGTTTTGTCCCACTGGAGTTCATTTAATTGGATACTGGGACTGACAACGTTAGCGCACAGCCTGACAGGTGATGATGGGGGCCCATCTGTGGCTGGCAAATGGGACTGATCAGATCAGGAAGGCTGCCGGCCCGATCTCTGGCAGAAGTTCAAAGCCTGAATTAGATCTTGAGGCAACACTTCTATCCTTGTATGATAAAGAGGGAAAGTGAATATGCCTAATATGCCTCTAATTTGGAGACAGAACATCCAGGCTATGAAGCTGACAAATATTTACATGCCGTTTCACACAGAAGTGGACAGAAAAATGCCTTCAAAAACTGAATAAACTATCTTTTTTTTTTCCTTTTAAAGCTTAAGTCAACTACGTATCATGCAACAGTAAAAAAAAAAATCCAAGGAAACAAAGATGGTAAAAAAGATCAGGATGGAGCATGTGTGATTCCTGCTTATACCATCTTGTGAGCAAGCACTTTCAGGTAGGATATGAAAAAGATAAATTAGAGTTTCTCATACAGTTAATCCTGATGCTAAGTCTATATGCAGGGAAAATGGAGAGAGGATGTTGTGTTAGATTGCAAGGTTCCTTGGCTCTCTAGGTGTTTGTCCCTGTCTTTTGTGCTGCAGACTACCTGACCACTTTTCAAAGGTGAACCCAGAAGACAGAGCATGTGAAAGGAGGGAGGAGAGAATCGGTCTCTGAGCATTTCCATGACTACACCTCCAGTTGCTTCATTTCAAAGGCTTTCTTATTGAGCATGGAACGCAACAATTTCCCTTGCATTTGCTTACAGGGCCACCTTGCTTCACCTTTTATTTTGTTTGTTTGTTTCTTAAAAAACCTGACATTATTATGGGAAAGAACATAAAGAGAACAAGAGAAAGTTAAACAGCATCCTGCTCTGAAACATTCTGGTTATGGCAGAGAGCATCTGTGCCACTGTATTTTAAATAGGCATTTGGAAGAGAAGTAGCTTTGACAAGATGATAATTTAGTCTGTTTGACTCCCTCACTTCAAAGCAAATCTATCTGGAAATTCTCAGAGGAAACAAAGTTTCACTGAAAAATGCTAAATTCTTGACCCTGACCTATTTTGTTTGCAACAACAGGGGTGATACAAACTTCTGCCAGAGAAAAGCAGTGTTTCTAGGATCTCAGAAAGAGTTGTCCCTGTTTCTGAGTGACTGGGAATCCTGGCTGGCAGTTTCTGTCATCAGCTGAAGAATAAGGTCACTCTGTTTTGCCTTGTTTTTAACTGGTCTTCAACTGGCAAGAACTGCCTGGAAAAAAAATCAAAAAGAAACCCCCTCTCAAAAAAAGAACAACAACAGCAGCAACAAAACCCACAAAAAAACCAACAACAACAACAAATTAAAAAACACAAAAAGAAAACAATTCCCTCACAAATACATGGGGAAACCAAAACCTTCTTTTATGAGGTGACCTTGATTTCTTCCTCTCTCAGTAAAGAAAATATGACTACACCATCAGTGCTGGATATTACTGATCTGAGATCACTTGGGCTTTATCTACACAGGGAATTTACACACATTTTCCCACTGAGCAAGAAGCAGCAACAATAGAGGTTGCAGTGAATAAATTCTGGAGACATGACCTATATTTTGTCTTTTCAAATGACTTATTGGTTTCTCAGAGTACATTTCCTGGGAAAAAGAATGGAGGACAAATCACTGATATTGTTACCTCCACTAAATCCAGACCAATCTCTCACTTGGGATAAATTAGTGGAAACACACTTGAAAGCAATGAATTAATATTTATTCACAACCAACCTGAGGATCTGTATTTTCATATGTGAACACAAACCCTTAAAGAGAGTAGAACCAGGCAACAGTGGACACTAGATTGATTTTCTCATTTCCTGAGTTTGGCAGTATGTTACACATCCCAGGAGAAGATTTGCCACTGGCCTAACACTTCCTTACATATACAATATTTCAGAGAATGCTACTCAAGTCTTTGCCTTTACTAATTTAAATGTTTGCCCATTTCACAAATCTCAGCTCAGTTTCTCCTGCTTCAATGCCTCCCCACTCTATGGCACATAGTGGTTTACTGCAAATGAAAAATCCCAATCTTGTAAACTGGCAGATGCAGAAAAGAGCTATGTCAAATTATTTTTCTTATAATTGAGTTAATCCAGCCACTAATATTCATTGACTCAAAGTTTTACAGCCCTTGCAATGTCATCTATCCTCCCTTGAAACCAGTAGCTGCCACTGTTTACCTGCAGTGTACCTACATGGGTGTGGGTTTCTTCTCTGATACTATTTGTGCTATTTTGATAATTTCTGAGTGGTCCTGGCTCTTGGACACTGCACTGTTACAACACACTGCAAAAGTAACAGTGAAATTAGCAGACACACACTATGAAATCTGAAAGCCTCCTCACGTGAGTTGCTCAAAGGGAACCCTTTTCTGCTTGTAATGACATGAATGAGAAAAGAAACAAAATTGGCCTCAACTACTCAGTGCCTGATTAACAAAGTACACGCTCCTCCAGCATGCTTGAAGGCTAGTAATTCAATTTAAAGGTGTACATTAGAGGCACATGCTACAGTTGATTCTGTGCGCTTTTAACTGGCTTAACTATCAGGTTTACAGAGAGAAGGTGGAACTCTTGCTGAGATGTTCACTCAGCATAGAAAGACACACTACAACAGACTGTCAGTTATCCAGAATGAATCAGAGCTGTACAGGATCCCTTTTTTCTCAGTGTTATTTTCTAATCAAAACCATGCCCCTTACTCTCATATCCATCCCTCCAAGTACTAATGGAAGAAAACCTATACCAGGGGATTTCACAATGTCTCACAAAAGCTTAAACAAATAAAAAGAAAGGACAAAACATTGTTCATTTGACATTTACCAAAATTTCTGTTCCAGAACCACACTTATACTAAATTCTTAAGGAATAAATTTATTAAGTTTAATGTCTACAACAATTCAGTCATCAATAACATCACAGTTTTTCTTGTTATCTCACTAACCTGGTGTTCCTCACCCTCCTTCTCATAAAGTATACAAGAGTGTTATTATAACCTTGCTGTTCTTTTAATTGCTGTTAAAAACCATGATGATTAGAGCAGTCTCATAATTTTTGGCATCAGTTTCCAAGCTTTCTAACAGACTGCTTTCCACCTGGTTTCACTCCAGGATTCATAATTTCCCTCTGGCTGGCAACCCTCACTGTTGCAGCTGCATTTCTATCAGGGTCACAAGCACAGCTGGGGTAGAGATATCTTCTGCAAGGAACTGTGGTGGCTTGGCCAGATCATTAAATCCAACTTTTTCCCCTCACATTTCTTGTCCAATAGTAGGAAATAGCAGAATAAGATGGGGGCTCTGAATTTTAAGCATCTTGCAAGACACATTTATTTTTTCTTAGAGTATGAGACCTCCCACTGTGGGAAGCAATGGAAGTTCCACCAGCCAAGCCTTTCAGGATCAGCTGGAAGCAAAAGTGGGAAAATGTAACATCTTGCATTATCTCCTCAGAACTTCAGACTAGGTGATTAAATCTGGAAACAGCAGTAAATCTTATTCTCAGGTTTTCTGTGCATCAAGCTTAATATATACTTGACAGCTAAGAAAAAAATTAACATGCAAAAAGCCTTAACTTACTTCTAAGTTGAACTTAAGCTAATAGCACAGATCATTTGATCTTTAAATTTTACATCTGGAAGTAAAACATATTGAGTGTTACAGATGAACAGAAGTTTATTCAGTTCTACCACCATTCTGGACTCTGGAAAGTCTGAATATTTCCTCTAAACTTCTAACGGATCCTTATGGTGTGACCTCTACATTCCTTCTGATTTGCAATTAATGACAGATAGTATTGATAACTTTGAAATGTTCCAGATGTTTTTACAAAAGTAAATCAGAGTTTATATTTTTTTCCTGAATATTTATCCATAATGACTCATATGGAATCATGTACTTGCCTTTGGATTCTAAATCAAAGAATACTGAAATTTACAGTAATGCTTCTGCAAACAAGTTTTGCTGGTGGATGCAGCAAAGAGATGTCTGAGATATGAATGCAAGCCAGTTCTCAAGTTCTAAATATCAAAGTTTTAGGGAACATTGTAATCTCAGTATAAATACATATCTGAACATATGTAACAGACACAGCAGTGGAGGTCATCCAAATAACAGCACAAACACTCTTATAAATGATAAGGAATCCAAAATCAAATAAAATCTTTCTGAGATGCCCTGTAAGTGAGCAATTTTTTCAAAGGAAGTTGAAGGTGTTCAATAGCCTTGGAAAATCACAGCCCAAATTGTACAGAGCACATAGCAATACAGGTGCTGGTATTATTACTCTCTGCCCCAGGAGTTTTGAGAGAGACAGTCCTCAGCATAAAATGTTTCAGATTCTAGCCAATATTTCAGGTTCCAGCCCATACAATCATATTAGTTATGTAAGCCACTTTCACAAAATGCATTACTAGTTAATAGTTTTGCACTTAAAGATACACATCTTCCACTCTTTAAAAGCATTATTAGTGGAACTGAGGGGGCTTCAAGGAGGAAACTTAGCTTCCAGTATTTTACACATAAAAAAATATTAAATAAAATGGATAAACACAGAAGTTTCATGCTGAACTCTCTCAATTCACTTGCTGCCCTCAGTTAAGAGCTAATCTGAATGCTTCCTCTACTCAAAGAATGTGCCTACAGAGCTCCCTGATTTACCTGAAGGTTCCTAGTGTTGTCATAACTTACATCGTTGGAATCATTAAAATTATTTGTAATGCCATCTCCTCATTTAACAGCCAGTCCTTTGTGAGGTGACAGTAACAATTTGTAAGCCTTTACTGTCTTAGAGGTGATGACTGTCAAGGACACAGAACTGTTCGAAGTTATAGAAGGAAGGATGCAGACCAAACAACCCCCAGTGAGATGTTTCCCTCAAATAAACAATAAAACAGAAAATTCAGGCTTCTTATTGGAATGATTTCCTCGGCTCTTCTGAACCTCTGGTAAGCCAAGCTCTTGATAATGATCAAATGGGAAATAAGGGGATAGCAGCCTAATAACTCATGTGTTCCGCAAAATGCTTGTGTTCAAGAAAAATAATTATCAACCCACTGTATATTTAATTTAGTGCACTTTCTTGGTGTTCTACTACTTTAGTCTGCATGTGGGTTCCCACTCATGCCAATACTTTCCATTCACCACCATTTAGTGACATGTTGAATTTTGACCAAACTTTCCAGAAATGCAGGAGTCTGAGCTGCCATACGTGAAAACAGAATTAGTGTTTAAATGGAAATCATTTTACAGCCTTGATTACATGGCACATTTGGCACAACCATCAATAATGAATGCTCGCTTACTTACCCATAGAACTCAAGCAAATGGTTTCTGCTACCTCCAAATAAGCTTTTAAAAATCAAATCCATCTTACCTGTTATTTTTTAAATCAGGAATTAACAGACCAAGCTATCAAATGTTTATATGATGAGGATTTCATCCTATGCAAAGAACAGTTCAATGTATCATCATTCCATGAAAGTCAAAACTAAAGCACTGTTCAACTGGATTAAAATTTGACTTGAAAAGTACCTGCCTTCTCCCGTGTAATATGAATATCATAAATTAAAGCTATAGCTTTTTTTCTTGCTCATTTAGAATCAGAAAACATTTATCTATAGATATTTCTAACAACACGGTAGGCTAATTAGAATACAAAATATGCCAAGTAGTACAGCATGATAAAACTGAATGCATGGCCTCTTAGGGCATGCACCTTGACCATCTTTTTGTTCTACATATAGACACAATCCCTCGCTTTTGCATTATGTGATCCAAGTAGTCACTTTGAGGTGAAAAAGTAGAAATATGCTAACACTGCCATGTAACTTGAAAGACACATTTCATTATGCAGATGTCTATTCCCTTACAGGCTTTAAGGCTCCAGCAAGGTTATCAGAAATCTTTAAACACATAAGTCCTTCATTCAGCTTTTTTTTTTTTTTTTTTTTTTAATTAATGGCTTATTTCCTGATGCTGAATAGACTACACTAATTCACGTACAAATGAAACTGACAACAGGCAGATGCACTCCTTATACTCAGCCAAGTACATACTCTGACTCCAGCTTTTTACTGTTACGATTTTGTTTCATAACATCAATAAGGCATTTCAGATGTAATGGTCTTTAGGGATTATTGCTGAGCTTCTTGGGTGGTTATAGCTACTCAGCCTCTGGCTCTGTGACTCCACGCAGACTAAGCAGTATTCTGTGGCATTCTTTGTAGGTATTCATTTACATGGATCACACCATATATCTTTGAGTAAGGCAGACAGCCCAAAAAAGCAAGTTTCCTCCTTGTCTCTTATCCCAAGAAGAGATGCATCTTGCCTTACACCCCATTTAAATCTCTGTCATCCAGTATTCTCCCATCCCACTGGGCCATCACAAGAGGGAATAATTTCATAAACTGCTGAAATCAATCTCAAAGGAACATTTTTTTGCTTGTGCTTAAAGGTAGTCCTAGAGGGGAAGGAGGAAGGTGACTGACTACTCTTAGAATTCTCTGAATGTAGGTGTTTCAAAAAAAGGAACCAGATGAAGTTATTGCATGGTTATGGTTTAAATATCTAACACTTTAAACAGATGGAGAGTTTGTTAAAGAAATTTCCATGCATCACTTTGTTTTGGACAGTGAAAACTAGACCATTCCAAATTGTACACCTCTAAACTAGAAATGCTGAATGGCAAACAAAGTCCTTATCTGAAAAAAAGATATGCAGAAATCTTAGGCTTGTTCCTATACAACTCTATTTTAAACTACTCGAAGGTGAAAGGCATCTTAAATGCAGTCTGATCTATGCTCAAAATAAGATTAAGTTATTGCCCTTTTCCTAATCTTTTGCATGTTTTATAAGACTCATTTACCTGACTCCTCTTGACTAAAATGTGTTCAAAAAAAATCTCTTGGATTTAATTATCAATTATTATTAATAGTTTACTAGAAGGGTTCTTCAATTGGTTCCTCAGTCTCAGTGCACTTCTAGTCACTTTGATCACATCTGTGAAAATCAAATGCACGTTGCCAAAAACTCAGCGTTAACCGTTTTAGCTGGGTCATTTGGAAGCAGCATCGACAGAATAATCTTAAAGGGGCATATGTGTGTTTCTGAGATGGCCCCATGTTTTCATAAAATGATTACAAGTTCTGATTCATAACAGCTGCAGACAAACCGGGTTAATTTTCTCCCTTTCCCAGCTTGGTTCTGCCCAGAAGAGAGAATCTCTATCTTGCATTCTCTTATCTTCAGCTAAATAAGATGAGATATTCCTCAGGCAGAACAAATAAGAACTAGATCTCTCTGCAAGATGACAGGCTGCTGCAGCCAGGTTGAGTCTGAGCCATTTCAAAAATTCCTCATGAAAATTCTGTTTACTTCAGAGACTCTGTCCTCCCTTTGTGCTTTATTTTGTCTACAGTCTTCTGGGATTTTTTTCTTGGTGTTGCTAAGGAAGTGTGATAATTTAAGTGAGCACTCTCCCTCACCCAAACTGTTGTTGCAAATTTCCAAATATAACCCAAATAAACCTGCTTGTTGCAAGATGCATTTTCTATTCTCCATCTCCCTTAACAGTTTCACAGTGGGTTTTTACGTAAGCATGTCAACAGGCCAATATATACAGGTAGATACCACAGATACTATAAATTAGATAACCTCTAGTCACTAGTATTCGTTTTGATATGCTAACCACACAAAAAATAAAATTGGAAAAAGAGCATCCTGATATTCATAGGAATTCTTTTGAAAGGCATCATTTCAGCAACAGTACTAGCTCTCTTTAACATGGTTTGCAGGTAGCTCAGTCAGAAAAATTTGAAAGTTAGGAGTATGTCCTTTTCAGAAAAAAAGCTGAAAATCAAATGGTGTAAATTTTTCCGGGAAATTCTTTGCAAGCTTATGACTGAAAGTACAGAAGTTGATCAATAATGATAAAAACATTATAAAATTAACTCTTTTCTTTTGGAAAAGTGGCTTCAAAAGATACTGTTGCCATAGTTGTATAAAACCAAATAAAAACAATTTCATGGAACTCACACACTTGTAACTAGCAGAACAAAAAGTCAGAAAAATGTTGAACCAAAATTTGTTCCAAGTCTTTCCCTAAATAGAAAGAATTTCAAGTCTGAGAGTACTCATATATATATACTTCCATCCTATTTAACTAACACAAATAGCTGTCATTCTTCTAAGCCACAAGGAGGAATGCATATCATCAGAGATAACTTCCCAGAAAACCAGATAAATCACATTATACCTACTTCAGAACACTAATTTCTTAATGCTTATGCCTGCGTTTTGTTACAGAAAACTGCCTGGATTCATACCACCACCTAAACTTTAGGGGGCCTGCTTGTGCTGTGTTTTTCCTCTGAGAGATGGGGATGAACACCCCTTTCAGAGGGTGACTTAGTTCACTCAGCTAAGAATGACACCTGGAAGAAACATCCTCCAGTTAGATGTCTGAGATAGATTGAATGTCACTACACTCTAACCCTCAATGTCACACAGGGCTTTTCTGTGAGCCTCTTTGGGTGTGTATACGTGCTATGAAACACCTTTCTGGAGATCTTTCCTAGGGAGATAAAGATATATCAGTCCAAGTGTACAAAGGTATGAGAGGGAAAATTGATATGCACACTATAGATCTTTCCAGTCTTGAGAGGAATGCTGAAATTCTGAAATAGCACTCAGAGAAGAGCTTGTTCAACTTCCTCTGTGCAACTGACATGACATCCATATCAACGGACGACTCTGAGACAGGACAAGAATTGTCTGTGCTCAGTACGAAGGCACGGAGTTGTGGCTGTACAATCACTGAGATCTAACAGCCCATATTGCATGACAAAGCCACTATGGTGAGAAAAGACTGCAAAGGAACTTAGACCCCAGCCCTGTACTAGGACTGTTATAAATTCTACTGTTGCCCTTTTCCTTTTTCTCGCACCAAACAGGTATCTCTAGATTTTAATACTCCAGAGCCACACTTCATAAAAATCAGCAGTAGAAGAGTTGATAATCATATTTTAAACACATTTTTAATAAAAGTATTTTTTTAAAAGTTAAATCAAATGCCTTTGGTAGTCTTTTGGAACTATTGCTTCAGATTCTTTTGTCAAAGAACACAGATCCAGTAAAGTAAGAACAAAAAGTAACAAAGTTGGAGGGGGTTGCAATTGGAAGAACTACAGAGACTCAATTTTGTTTACTTCTATGACATAAAAAAGCACTGAGCAATGAGAACAATCAGACTTCAGTACAGCAGGATTTTCTCAAAAAAAAAAAATGTTTAAGACAGAAGCAAACAAAATCAATGAATTTTCTAGTGGCCCATCCTTGTGTTAGATAAGCACAAGGGACAACATAAGCCTCATATTCTAATTTTTCATGAGCATATCTGGCTGGGCAGATTTTACCAAGGGAATGAACAAATAACAGGCATCATACTCACCATCCTAAATCTGTCCTTGTACTATAGCTTGCCTTACAGTGAGCTTAAATCAAATCTACAGATTTTCAGGACACATAAAAGAACAAATTAAACTGGAACCTAGAAAACAACAGCATTGCAGCAATCCTGCCCAGCTATCTTCATTTTCTCTAGCTTTAGCTTCTATCAGAGTCTCCTTAGGTGCTCTGTTGTGTTCATTTTTGTTAAGAACTTGTTTCAGAGTTGGGATTCCAGAAAATGAGAAAGATTATTCTTGCATAGGTCTCACAGCACTGCTGGGTGAAAGCCCTTATAGGAAAGCCCTCTGTCCCTGAAGGACCCAATTCCAATCAGGCAGAGCTCCAATGCAGTAGGAGACCTAACAGAATGAGGGCACACCATGAGAGGGCTTTGTTCCTTGAAAGGTAAAGCTGTGATGATGCCCAGATTGCTCCAGGACAGCAGCCAGAGACCGTGCCAGTAGGAACACCTGCAGGATCATGTAGGAATATTGAAATGGGAGGGAAAATAATAGATACGGATGTGGCTTGGGCTCTCTCTCCTACCTAGCATCTCTCTCAAGTTCAGGAGGCCCTTTTCACATGTAGGTGCTTGGAAACAATTAGCAGCTATTAGTAAGCAGGTGGCAAAGAAGAGGTGAGGAGCCTGGGAAAAGTCAGATCCCAAAGCTGGCAGATGCAGTCACTGGAGCTGCAGTGACCTTGTAAGGCTTTGACAAGACTATAACCATTGCTTCACAACAACCAAGTCTCATCGTGCCATCAATGGTTGGTGCTATCTTTCTACTCTTGTCCTTTATTTCTCTTTCTTTCTTTCTTTTCCCTCATACATTTTCTTAAGTGATATTTTTATGCTTTATTATTGCTATATTACTATAGGCAATAATAACCAGATTGACTACATATCTACTTTCCACTGCAACAAAATTGTTCTAAAATGCAATACAGACATATATTTACAAACACCAGTCACTCAGTGTCCTTCAATCTAATCCGCCCCAAGGGATCTATTAGCAAGAACCTGGGTTACCCCTTCCTTCTGGGACATGTTATATAGCACATTCTCTTCCCTAAGCTACTTCTCATTAAAGCTTTAGCTGCTCTGAGATATAGCACTTTCTCTAGATTTCTACAGTACTTTCTCTAGATTTCCACAGCCATTGGAGATGGGCAATGGCCCCACGAAGTCCCATTGACCTCCTGGGTTCACAGCACTTCTGTACTTGGTGGTATTACAAGACTTATTTTTTAGTATTATGAAATATTAAAATGCTGCCACCAGCAACCACTGTCCAGTCCACAAGGTACACAATTAACAGAGTACACATAAATAACACTAACAAGACTTTGTGAGTGAATGTGAGGAAAAAAAGCTACTCAGTTTTGTGGAAAACAAACTTCCAGCTATTTGATGAAACAAGTAAAAATCTGTTTTCTTCTTCACATAGTCACTCACCTGCCTGTGCACTACAGAACATATTTATGACAATTTCACACACTATTTTTAAATGTTATACATAGTTATCTTAAAATACAGATTGATGCAACCAAGTGGTTTGGCCTGGATAAAATGGAGAAAGAATAAGAATAAAAAGTCCCATACAGAGGTATATAATCACACACTCTTGTATGATGTGAAATCATTCTAAATATAACTTTATGATGCTTTTAAGAGAGGTACTGACAAGAGATGGAGAAAAGGAGATGTGTAGATGACAGAAGGATGTTCCCAACTTCTCTGCCAGCAATCCTGGAACAGCAAAGCAGGAGGTAGTATATACACACATACAGCTAGACAGAAGAAAAACTGCAACACCACCAGGATTTACAGTGAACTGTGGTTAAGGTTTTGAAAGCATTGACACCAATTCACTGTCAATCTGCCTCCATGCAGCCTGTCAGTTTACAGAACCAGGGCCAGATACAAGACGGTCAGCAGTTCTTAACTTTCAGAGTGAAAATAAGGCATTCAGGCACTTCTCTCCAGATGTCTACCAGCCAGAAACCCTCTGGCATCCATTGGTACCTGTTGGCAAGGGTTTTTCTTATCTAGAAGTGGCCAATTCTCCATCCACTAACAAAAGCAATACCACACAACTACTTAGTCTGCTGTGCTGTCCTTCCAAGGCAGGCTTTTACTTTCAGTGATATAAATAATTTTCCTCACCTCTGCTCCTGACATGTCACCCAGGTACTCGTTAATTCATGTCATGTCTTTCCACTTATTATCTCTCATGTCAGTCACAAGGAATTCTAATTTGTCCCTCCACACCAGGTATCTCTGTTGGTCCATCTGCCACCAAAGTCCATTATGGCTGCACTCACTGTTCCATTTTACTTTGTCCTGTATGACTTTTGCCACAAACTCCTCTATTAGTTCTTGGCTACAAAGGGTGCTACCTCTGCTCAGCTGCAGGCTGCCTAAGCATACAGAGGCCACTGGGAGCCTTCCACTCTCTCCAAGTGCCTTTTCATGATCAACACAAGGGTTTCCTTCTCTCCTCCCCACTGCACACTTTGCCATTATCAGTCTCGAGTTCACTCGCAGGAATGTGGAGACTTCAAATCTGATCTAAACAAGGTTGGAACCAGACTAAAGTGCCAGAGTCCTCATCCTCTTAGACACTGAGTTTCAGTTTATATCATGAAACCCTATCCTTTCAGGCTAGCCAAACCACTCTGAAAGTGAACGTGACTACTGAAAGACTTTCTCAGTGCTTTTAGCTAGACCAGATCATGGTTCATTTTCTGTAGCTTGTAACACTTGTGAATCAGTACATTTCATTTTCTGAAGTAATACCAGAGACTCGGACCCAGGGGATTTTAATCTCTTTGGAGAATACTTGGCCTTTATGTAAATGTTCAGTTTATAAACAAAGCCTTACGAAGCAATTCATTTTTGCATGTAAGTGACTGTGTTGTTTCATAGTTCCTCTCTGCAGTGACTTTGCAATGAATGTCTAATTCTCCAGAGCACTGGCAAATGTTTTTGATTGCTTTTCTGTAGCAATTTCTGTGGGGTTTTGATAATTTTCTTTATCTATCCTATTTACTAGTACTTCTGGTTTGCCCAGAGGCGTCTAGTGGAAACATTAAAAAGTTAGGACAAAGGATTCAACCACATATTAGTCTGTGAATTAAATGTTTTTCTTGAGCTGAAAATAGTTTGAATTCAGTACAATTTCTAATCATCGTCTGGCACAAGAAGCAGCAGTCAACGCAATCTAATGGTGCAATGAGAGTTGTTTGCAGGAAAGTCTGAAATACTAATAAAGATTAAGCTTAACCATAAAAATTATATTGCATAAAAATAAATAATGGTCTGCCACTTTTAAGAGCTAAGGTAGTAATTTTGTTAAAAATAAACATAAAAGTCATCAGAACATTCTGAAAGTACTAGTGACGAACACATAAACCAATCATGAAAAAAACAGAATAAACTAAGAACTCTCATAGAAAGAGGCCTAGATGCCCTGAGGGCATTTTCAGTGGATTTCAAACATTTATAATACTAGTTATTAATTTAAATCCTGTCCAAACTATGAGTGACTAAACAGAGAATTATCTACCACAACCAATTAATACCAGTAAATTTCTCTGCTTCTGAACTGTCCACAAATCATTATTCACAGTATATGAATCATCATTTAATCATTTAGAAATACATGTTTTATGCATTGTATCAGCCTATGGAATGCTTGTGAATTATTTGTTCTTCATAACTTGTTGTCTGTACTGCAGATTTCATCATAGTCATATATTATAAAATGTAACAATAGTCTTCTCAGAAGTTTTGCCATCCATTCTGTCATATAAAATAAAGTCAGACAATAAAAAAAAAAAAATTCAGGCTGAAAGTTGATTGCATTTGCTGTCAGAATACCATTCAACTCAGAAACAAACACATGCCTGGATAGAGATAATTCATGTATTACATATGTGTCTTTCATGGGAACAACAGCTATACCTGTACTTTCACCAAGATAGTAAGGTAACTATTGTTTAATGCCACATAGCATACAACTGAAACACAGTAAAAATCTACAATTTACAGGAATTTTCATGGAGAAGCAAGTACTAAAGATTGAAATTTACATACTGTGGACTTAAAAACAAAACAGTCAGGAGGAACCCATTGTGACACATGAGACTCAGCTTCTTGAGTTCAGAAAGTGTTGAAGAAGGATGATTACAGATCTCCAGATGAAAGAACTGCCCAGGGCTGTTGCCAGTGAGTTCAGGGGAAGCTGCGTATTTGTAAATAATTGGACTATTCCCCACACCGCTACTTTGACAAAACACTACTTGAAACATCCACTTCACATCTACAGATAGGACAGTCCCTGGAGTTCTATTCATAATATCTGTCTTTCATTTAATCTAACCTTTCCATAACCAGCTGGTCACCCAACTCATGGAAGGAAACCCATACTAGGAGAGAGGGTAGCCACGAAACCTGTGAACCTTCTTAAAAACTACCTTGAACAGTGAAACACTTTAGTCTGTATGTAAGTTTTATAGGTCTGTTCCTGGATTATTTGCTTTCATTTTGACTTTTATTCCTGGTAGATCTAAAGTATACAATTATACATATTAAAAAAAAAAAAAAAAGTAGAGAGATAAGTAGCTGGAATAGGGCTCAACAAATATTCATGGAAAAATACCTTCATACAAATGCATCCAAGTCATCCTCTATCTGTGAACATTCTGGTAAATCATTTATGTGAAGGTGTGGTCATAAGAGGTCAATGAGATATCAGAGAGCTTCAAAGAGAATTTCAAGTTTCTATCTGAATGGACTGCTGGCTGGATAGATTTTTCCATTAGATGCCTGCTCACTACTGTCATGGTTTAACCCCTGCCAGCCACCAAGCACCACCCAGCTGCTCCCTTGCTCCCCTGGTGGGATGGAGGAAAAAGTCAGAAGAAGAAAGAAAAGTTGTAGGTTGAGATAAAGACAGTTTAACAGGTAAAGCAAAAGCTGCACATGCAAGCAAAGCAAAACAAGGAATTTATTCACCACTTCTTATGGGCAGGCAGGTGTTTAGCCTTCACCAGGAAAGCAGGGATCCATCACACTTAACAGTGACTTGGGAAGACAAACACCTTCACTCCAAACATCTTTCTCTTCCTCCTTCTTTCCCCAGCCAAATGGTGCGGGGTATCCCTCTAGTCAGTTGGGGTTGCTCTATCCTTTCACAACTCCTCATGCACCACCAGCCCACTTGCTGATGGGGTGGGGTGAGAAGCAGAAAAGGCCTTGATGCTGTGCAAGCGCTGCTCAGCAGGAACACATTCCTTTTTTATCAACACTGTTTCCAGCACAGATCCAAAACACATCCCCATAGTTGCTACTGTGAAGAAAATTAACCCTACCCCAGCCAAAACCAGCACAATCATGGAAGAAGTTGTCTCACTGAAATTAATAAAATGTATTCACATCAGTTAAGCCAGAATTTCACTACAGTGACTTAAAAGCATATGTGAATATTCTCTTGTCTTGGTCCAACTCCAAGTGTGTGGGTGAGAGAAGTATTGCAAGAAATGAAAACCAGCTTGAAATTTAAGGTTCTTTGATTTCTGTTGGAAATTCACAAATCAGTCTATTTTCCCAGAGAAACTGGACAGGTGTCAAACAAAAATAGACTGCTCTGATGAGATAACATGGCTTAACTATCAAAAATACAGTGATGTAACACCAAAATAAACCCCAACCCAACCCTAATCTTGAATTGTTAAAACCAAAATATGTATATTTTACAAAGCATTGTGTTGGATGAAGCTACAACTAAAATGTGACCCATCCTAGCAATTTCCAGAAATTACTGAAAGAATTCCAGTTGATATAACTTGATTATACATTAGGTTCCCAGTAACTGTGGGATATTAATTTTGACAAAGGTAACAGTTCCCTGTGTCAGAGTTGAGATGCATTATTTGGGCAGTTTCAAAGCTGAACATTTATTATTTGGAACACATACATTCTATCAGCAAAAGCAGATTTTTTTAAAGTCAAAATGGCAGCTCTGCTGCCCATACATTTCTTTCAAAATAAAACTCCTAAAACTATCCTTAAAAGGAAAAATGCTATGGAAAACACATAGGTCCTTGAAACACACCTCAATACACCATTCTTCATCATGCTATCACAAAATTTTTGATAGGTGATTATAAGGGATAGGTAATCTTAGTGCTATGCTTAGGAGGAAAAATTTGACTTGGCTGCCTGGAAGATAAAAGAATGCTACAAATTGGATCTAGTCAAGTAGTACAAAAAGTGATTCATTAACACATGCACAAAAAGAAAGTACCAAGTTAGCACTGTCATTATTCAAGGAGGTCAAAATTAGTCCTTCATGTACATTCAGTTCATCAGCAATTTATTTGCAAGAACTTCCATGAATCCTAAAAAACCCAGAATTTTAGCACCAGTAATTATCTTGAAAAACTTTATGAAATGTGCATTTTTATTCAATATTCAGCCTTTACTATTTTAATTATTCCAAAGAGAAAGTATTCTGTGCTAGCAACTGAACAATCCCACAGTGTCAGTGATGGTTAATGGCTAATGTAGGATGTAAAATAAAGTTCTAATCCTTACCCCTATTACCTGTCTTTGCCTCAATAGTCACTAGACATCATCTGTAATACAAACAGGTAATTTGGATACAATAAATGACAGGAGGTTTGTTGACTAAAATTCTAAGACAGTATTTGTGTGACTAGGAGATGAGAATTAGCACACTGGATTAAACTATTGATTCATCCAATTGATATCCCACAAAGCATCAAAATGATTCCCAATAACTGAGAAAAGATTACTGAAGCTGAAGTTCTGCAGATAACTGGACAGCTTGTACATTGGTGTGCAAGTGTTTTTCCATCCTGAAAGTTTTTTATTATGCCTACTACAAACATGGAAGCTGTCATGATTCTTAAAAAGTCTTTTGCATCCAAAGACATCTACTAAATAAAGGCAAATAATAAATTTTGAAAATAACAAATCATTTGGATAAAGAATCAATCTTTTAACAACAGGCAGACACCAGCAGATTCAAATGTAGATAAATGAGATAAAAGAGATGAGAATATGTCATTTATGTTATATGGGTCTACTGAAATGTCTATGGCCTACTCATCAACAAGGAGTAACTCAGGAACAGAGAGATTCAAGACAACAAAGATTGAGGAACACAGACTGACAGACACAAAGACTGTTGAAATTACACTGAATTTAAATTCAAAACAGAAAAAAAAGTGAAAGTATTAGAGTAGGAGACAAAAAGGGTAGTTATGCATTCATTCTATGTGGTGTGAGTCAATAATGTTATTTTGCTTACTAACTGGATGAGAGGAAAAGTAGAATTGACTGACTATAATATAATTTTATAAAACACAATAAATTTATTTCACAAGGAGGGAAAGGAGACTTCTAAAGAGAAAATAGGCATTAAGAGTAATTTCTATCAATACCTAGCTTGCAGTAAGCCTCCAGACCCAGGAAAGGGAATATACAGAAATGGAGCTGTTGTACTTCAGAGCTTTGATTCCAGCAAAGCCATCAAAGCCTCCACACATGGATCATCCCCTCTGTCTTGAGTGGGGGTAGGGGTGGATTAGATGGATCAAATAAATATTCATGATCTAAAGCAAATAAGTAGAACACAGGTGTCCTAGTTTTCCTGTGTTATCTTCACCTTTGTTAAAATGTGACTCCTCTAAGACTTTGGATATCTTTTGGATAATAAGATCAGGACACTCACAAGACTAAAGAGTCATGTCAGCCAAAATTGATGCCAAAGATGACCCTGCAGTAAGCACAGAGAAGAATAAGACATGCTAGCAAGTGTACTCATTAACACAATTCCTCAAATTTCTGTTTGAGCACGTTATTTTGTGGCAGAGGCAAAACCTCATGGGCACAGGATACAACTGACATCAGGGCAGCTCCAGCGAGGTGTCTCTACCCAGTAGCATGGACATCCATAAATGAGACACAGACACCATGGAGGAGAATCTAGGTCATATTTGTGAGGAAACTGGGGAACCCCAAAGTTCACCGATGAACTGTGCATGTGACGTGCTATTGGGAGAGTGAGGATATTCCTCCATCTTCTGAAAATGAAAAAATAGTTGAAAAACCTGTACAAGAGAACCACTGAAGGAAGGGGGGAAAAAAAACTGAAACAAACCAAACAAACCACATCTCAAGTTTTTCAGTAGTTTTTCCTGCAGAAGGAAATTATCAGATTGGCTATTAGCATGGGGCCCATTTCATCCAGAATTTATTTGCTAGGATGCATATTGAGGCTGCATTATTCCACCTCAGTATTTTTTGAGCTGTGGGTGTTCTGCATGATTAACAAAGACAAATATCATATTTTACCAAGGTTTATTCCATTCTAGGGCAATTGGATTTAGTCCATAACAGAGAAAATCAAATACAGGATTAGGAAATGCCATTTTTTCTCAAATACAAGCTTGTCAACATATGGAATTTGTGTAGAAATATATTTAAATGGATATTTGTAGGGTGTTTGAACATGGAATGGTATTTTATTTTTTTTCTTGTCAAATATATTACTCCTCAGAGCAAGTAGCTAATAGAGTTGGCAGCAGACATGGAGTGCATAAGCAGTCATTGAACTGTGTAATAAAGACACCTTAGTCTCTACCACACCTTTTCAACGTTACTTTATTTCAGGGCATTCAGAATTGCACCTCTTAATACTTGAACACTGACTCACGATACTCTTGAGAGGCACTGAAAGGGACAGGGCCTTAAAAAGTTCACCAAAACCAGAAATACAAATGCAGATTTAGAAAATTACATCATAAACATGTGCAGGACCTTGGTGTCCATAGTCTGCATATGGATACATTAGGAAATTTGTCTAATCAAGACATCACTGAATCCTAAAAAAATTTAAAATTTTCAACTATCCTGGTTTTATGTTAAAGTCTATTGGTTGCCTAAGACTCTGCTTCTGAGTATACCCAGATCTGCTGTAGCGTTTTGGCCTGTCTCACACACGGTCCTGAAAAAGATATAAAGTTAAGATGTTCTTTTCTACTAATATCTCCCAAGCTTCCCAGAGCATTTATTGGACTGGCATCTGACAGAAGGCAAATGTGATAGAGCCATTTTTATATCCTACTGTGTGCCACGACCTAGCATTACAGAAGGATGTGGGATACATCCATTCCTCCCCTTCTGTATGAACCCATTGCAACATATTAGTTAGTGTGAAAATCTTAGCAGTACCTGCTGTTGGGTGGAAACACTTTTCTGCTTCTTGTTGAAATGGTTTATCTGTTTAAAAAAATTATAATTCATGGGTGTGAATATGATTACTTGTCTTTAAAGACAAAATGTTTTGCTATATCAAATAGTAAACAATAACCACTCTAACCAGAAGACAGTTCTGCATATTGCTTTTGCAGCCATTCAGCATTTTATTCTGCATGGTAGCCCAGTTTTCATAACAGTCAGGGATAGGTTCTACCATTTATCCAGACTTTGGGAATACCTTGTGTGTCGCAGACTCTCCAAAGAGGAGATGAGAGCTGGGTTTAAATTTGATCAAGATTAAGGGGTGGGGAAACAAGTTTAACCCTGCAGAATATGTTCAAGTTTGCTCACAAAAAAGGCTATGGAGTAAAAGGGATTGGAAAGAGGTGTGGGCAGCACCATCTGTTCCTGTTTTTAAAATTAAAAAGAGAGATTCCCTGCTGTAGGCACCAAGAAAAGCATGCAAGGGTCTACTTTACGGAGGTAATCCATACCCCAGCCTTATCCTATAATTTCCCATCATTCCAGCCAGAGTGACTCTCTGGCTGAGTGTGCTAAATTCAGCTTGGCAGTGTCTGTGTCCCACCATAAGACATGTTCCTATGTACCTCTTCCAAAACAAGGAAGAACCCTCTGCCATGGGAAGAGCTGCAGTACCTCCCAGAGTTCTGCCTTGTCCAGCACTGGGCACTGTGGCACTTGGCATGGCCATGCCCTCTGTACCTCCTGGGATAACACTCAAAACATTTGCTTTGGGGGAGCCATCAACTGATGTTGTTCCCACCAAGAACCCTGCTGCACAGCACACAGCAGCCAGCTAATCACACTGAGTTGTAATTATAAGCAGCCCCTGCTGGAGCTCTATAGGGAGCCTGTCTGTCCCTCACTAAGTAAGGGGAGGAGGGAGGACTCGCCTTTTCTCACTGAAGTTACACTGTTAGACATGTCCATCCATACCACCTGTTGCAGCACCAAGTCTTGATCAGGCAGTTAGGAATGGCTGTGATTCGTCTTTCAGGCACCCCCCTGTTGATGTAAATATCTGCTGCCCTCAGTTATGGTAGCAGAAAAGTGGCTGTTACAAACCCCACCATGTAAATTGTCAGCAGTTTGCTGCCTGTGCCCCTAACCAGTTGCAAAATAACAGCAAGAGCTGCAGCAGATTTCTTACTATCATTTGCCAAGTACTGCTCTGCTGTACTGTTCCCATGTTTCCCTCTGCCCACTTCAAGAGGCTGAAGAGATAAAGAGAACATTCTGCCCCCAAGGACAGCAGTGATAACACTAATTATTACACCTGAAATGTCAAAAAAATGAAGGTTTTCATAGAGAGCTGCTGCATGCCACGTAAATTAGTTACTCACTATTCACCAATCCTGTTAGTTAAAAAATACTCAGTGTTTCCTTAGTTCCCTTGACAGCTGCTCTAGAGAAAAAATTTCCTTTGAGGCTGACACAATAAATCTGGTGTTTCTGCTCATTCTGTGTATGCTACCAAAAGGCTTAAACCCCCCTAAATTCCTGACAGAATAAGTCTGAAATCCCTGGCTTTTGTCTGAAGAGAGTGAAATACTCCACAGAGAGGGTCAGGAATTGTTAACCTCTGCTGTTAGCACTCCTTAGGTATCAGCAGTAAGCATGTTCCCCAGAAGTCAGAGCACATTTTACTGTATATCAAAGTATCATTGTAAATTTTATTTAAGTTTCAGCTAATAAAAGAAATAAGCACACAGCTTCCAAGAGGGAGGAGAGGGAGCTTGGCTTTCACACATGACACTCTACTACATTTTTAAAAACAAGACAATCTGCTCCCTCACCTGATATCTAAAGTGCAACAAAAAGCATAAAAAAGGGGTTAGTTCGAACTACTTGCACAATCTGATATTAACTCTAAGAGTTCCATGATTGAGGTCCAACATTCTGTCTTACAAATGCATCATTTTTCAATACACTTTTAATTTTTTACCTCCAGGATTTGAAGAAATAGATCAATTATTTTCTTTTCACTACATTTTCCTCTTCAATAGCCTTCCTTTATTTTCTTTATGTTTTCTTGATAAGTAAAAGAAACTTTAATCTTATTAAGACATTAAAAGCTTTGTATTTTTTCAATAATGCTTCCCTTTATCTGAAACAATATTCTGTCTTCAGTCAAATGCTATTACTAGAAACATAGCCATGATGCACATCTTTCTGAGCTGAACTAATGATGAGAAACTGGCCTAACATATACCTTTAGCATCCTGGTATTCAGATCAGCAGCACTGGGATGTGTTGGTCTCAGAAGTAAACAAAATCATGAAGGTAGGCTTAGAAAATACATTCATTTTTATATTCAAGAAAGTATCCTTCCAGTATTCTAGGCTACCTCTTTCATGTTCCCATCACCTATTTTAAAGGACCGTCTTCTGTACTTGGCCTCTTTCAAGGATGTAGCGTGAGAGAGAGAAGTTATGTACTTACTGAGAGTCAAGGAATTATAAATATCCTGTATACTGTTACCTAAAGGTCTGATGTGTTTCTGGAGTCAGTATGAGACTTTCAGTTGACTTGATGGTAACTGCACTGATGGTAACGCCAAAATCTCAGCCTTTAATAACCACTGATGTCACTACCAGAGCTGAAGCTGCATGTCTTCTTTTTTACTATATGAGACAATAAATGTTTCAAACAGTTGATTTTCTCTACATCAATCTACAACTAAATGACCCAGCTTATAAATTTATCTTCTCTCAGCAGAATGAGGGTATATGCCTATGCTCACTTACATGGCAGTCATGAGTTCAATGTGACTTAGCCAAATTTTTTCTAAAGCCTGAATTAAAACTTAAGCTATTAGATAAGTTATTAGATAAAATCACAATCACCCTTTTGCATGAAAGTGATCAAAGGGAAAAGAGAAGGGTGGAGAAAGGACAAGCAGACTGTTCACTGAAGATGACCTGGGCACGTGATAAAGGTGTATATTTGAAGGCTCATAGAGAAAAAGTTAAATTCATGCAGGCTTTAGGTAGAGCTAAATTTTTAAATTTTAGACTACTGTTTCTGGAGATTCAGATGACATATCCCCTTACTAAAATTGATGATTAATAAAAATATAGGGAAAATTGACAACACTGTAGAAAGAAAGTTCTTTCTTCTAATGCTGTAGACTATGCCCACATAGGAAAATGAAACTGTGATTGCAACATCATACAGCAATCTTAGGTTAACTTTACTCTCTCTATTAAAACATAATGAAAACAGACACTCAAGGACAGGTTCCTTGAATTCTTGTACCAAAAGCTTAGACTTATGCCTCCAGTGTTAATGCTACATGCATTAGGTAAAGTACAACACTCTTCATAGACACAACTCCTGAGCCTCTGCAAAATGGAAACTGAAGAGCACTAAGTTTGTGTAGTTTTTTGATGATGGAAGCAGACACAGTGAAAAGATGCAAGGAAGATACTGAGAGTTAGTTCTTAGATTTTCTACTTAAGTTCACGCCGTAAGTTCCAGTTACACAGCCAGGGCAGTAGCACTTGGAACTGTTACTGTCCAGCTGGTGGTGTTCTCATTGGTGATGTGCTTCTGGCTTGGTTTTAGGTTATGATCAGACAGTTTTAGATGGCTAAAACTGAATTAAGAGACACAGTCAAAGGGGATAAGGTAATCATAAAAATACGGAGATTCAGCACTAACATACAGGTATATACAAAGTTTTAGTAAGAACACAAAACCCAGTAGAAGTACCATTACTAATAATCCAAAAAAAGGAAACAAAGGGATGATCAAAATAGGTTAAACTATACAGAGGTGGGGACTGATGGACAGAGGTATAAGAAAGGTATAAAAAGTCACAAACAAAGCTTAGTGCTTAAGTGGGTGTCAGTGAAATTCAGAAAACAATGTTCAGCAAGTGTAATTCTTCATCTCCCTTGATGGTGAATGCTGGATACACTGATTAAAATGGAGGTCACCTGCGTGAATTGGAAACAAGAGGAACTCCAAAGGAAAGCAATAGGAAAGATTGGAGATCTGGAAGTCTACTGCCAAGGAACAATTGAAGGACTGGTATTATTTTGTAAGAAGGTCGGTAAGGTGGCCTCGTGATTGTGTGAAAATATGAAAATGAGAATGAAGGCACTGAGGAAGGATAAAACACTGTTTTCCATGTGTACTGGATTAGGACAAGCAATACTGGGCTTACATTTCTAGCAAGTGGGTTTTAGATTAAATGAAGACAGGGGATATGGAGGTTGTGGTGTTTCCCTCAGGAGACTTCTAAAGAAGAGATGAAACAAAAAAACTCACAGGAATACTTCCTCTTGGGAAGTACTGACAAAGAGTCAAGGGTTGCCTATGGAACAGGAACCTCATGCTTTGCACTGTATACTGGTTACATAATTCAGATAAACAAACTGGATGTAATCTAAAAATCAGGAGACTCCTGCTGTTAATAGGTACTTGAACAACTGCAAAGCTTCCATACAAACTTCCACAGAAGATGTTACATCCAGCAAAATCCTCTCTCAACTAAAATCCTCTCTCAACTATGTTGAGAGAGCACTGGGTTAATAGTCAGAGGAAACATTTTTGGCTCTGCAACACAGCTGCTGTATGCTCATGAAGAGGTCAGTTCGTCTGTCTGTGTCTGTGTAATGAGGAACGTGCCATTCACCTCACTCACGAAAAATGTGGAAAAGGTTATCAAACTTACATTCCTAAGTAGTCTGAGATCAATAGAGAGATTGCAAAACACACACAAAGGTGTCATTGTTTTGCACGTAAAAGCACCTGGTCACTGTTGGAAGACTAATCTTGGACTAATATGGACACAGCTACGAGAATGGTTTCTACATAAAAAATCCGAACTGTAGAACTTGCAATATTAACACAACACTGCATGTTGGTTTCCTGTGCTTAGAACTTCATTTTCATGAATATGCAAATTTCATTACCAACTATTCAGACCCTAGCATTTTGGGGGCGGGGAGGGGAGAGAAGGGAGGCAGAGAGGAGCATCACATGCTAGGCTTCCAGCTGCCCTGCAGTGTGCACGGAGATGAGATGAGGTCACTGATTATTTACACAAGAAGAAAAGATGGAGGAAACACTGGATCAGCAGGTGATTAAAGGACACAAAGAAAATCAGGATAACAGCACTGGAACCATTGTACGTGTGTCAATAGCAAATTGCGCCTGCAGAGAAAAAGCCAAAACATTTATCCTGAATCAAGCCCAACTAGAGAGAGGTTTGCATTAAACAATAAAATCTGTTCTTTTCAAAGGAGATTTTAAAACAATAACTTCACATGCAAATGAAGAAAGAGTCTCCTTCCTTGCCTGGTCAAGCTACTACTGTAAAGCTTCTCTCCTCAATTCAGGATTAAAATTCCTTTCATCTTTGCCCAGATTTCATCTGCAGTATATTTAAGAGAATCAGACATTGAAAGTGACTCACTAACAATTAGGCTTCTGCTTCTGAACAGAGAACTCTTTGAATGTGCATGCAGCAAGGAATGTTACGACAGTGGTCTTTCTTGTGAGATGGAATTTTTAAAAATATATGTTTCTCTAAAGGAAAATGCAAGAAAATCACTTAGGAGGTAGAAAGAACGTGTTTAAACTTCAGCTGTACAGAGAGAAGATAATGTTCTCTACAGAATGTCAAAAGAAGCATCATTGAAAAATTAGATTGGAACAGTGAATTTTATGCAAGGTAATTATATTAACAATGTTACAAAAATCCAGAAGCTTAACAGCTGTTTCATATCTGAGGGGTGGCAAACATAGCCTCAGCAATCACTGCCTGGGCCAGACAAATGCCAGACAAAATTCAAAGCTGCTTCTGATATTTGTATGGTAAATACATTAAAAAACAAACAAACAAAATTTCATTTAGCCACTCTCCTCTACATGGTTAAATATACAGTAAGAAAGAAATGCTCGTGCCCTTTCTCTCATTGTCCAACTCTCATGAACAAATCCATCTCTGCTTGCACCCAGAACACTGTGCTTATGCCCACCACAGACACTTTCAGTAAACCAGGACTGCTAGCAGCTAGCCTGGGATTTAAAGCAGCAGAGAGTGAAGAGCCAGCCTGTACCATCCTGATTAGGACAGCATTTTCCCCCCAAGCTAGCACTGCTACAAGGATTACCTACATGGTCACCCAGCCATACTGGGAGAAACCATGGCCCAGCAGTGCTCCTGAATATTTACTGAACGTACTCAAAAGTTTACCATGCTGACAGTAAAGATTTACTCAAATAAACTTTCCAAATCTTCCACAGAAAAAAACATCTTCCTCCAGCCTTGTGTTAAATTCAGTCAAGGAAATCCCATGTTAAAGTAGTTCAGTTCCTCAGCTTTCTAAGGAAAATACTCTAGAGCTACCAGGCTCTCCAAATACCTGCCAATATGGGTGAATGAGAGTCAGGAATGTGGGAGCAGAGGTGGAGACCAGAACTTCCCTGTCTTGAAACAGGTGTGACTGAGGCCGAGCTTGCAAGGCAGCATGCTGCCAGACTCAGAGCTTAGAAGGGAAGATTCTCCAGTTCTCCCAAGGGAGCTTGGTTCCCTAATGGACCCACCTTACCCACGCTCAGGAATCTGGATGATTACAGAAACCCGTAAATGTTTATATAAAGCTCCTATACTGAATTACTGCAACTGCTCATGGAAGAATTTTTTTTTTTTTTCGGTTACTGAGGTTACTGATTTGATCCTGTGAATTTTTTTTAATCCCAGGGAAAAATATAAGGCCCATGGCTAATAAAATAGGATTCAGACTTATGATATTCTCTTTCCTTTGTGAATTTTATCTACACCCGTAATCCAACCAAATATCTACTTACGTTTACAATTGTATTGGAAAAGCTTCTTTTCTTTACTGATTTATATACATTAAATCCCCTGTTCTGCTTCTTTACTCCTTCTTTACTCCACTTCCTATCAGTCTAATCTGTACCTTGTTCCTTGATCTGAAAGCTCTTTGGAAAGAAAACAGCTTGTTTTTCACAAATATATTTGGATGGCGAATAAAGAGTTTTATTCCTTTTCTGTAGCTGTTGGTAAATAGAGTGCCCAACTAAAAATTACATTGTTTTTAGATTTACCTTTGACTGATTTTTACTATTTGCAAAAGAAAATTTAATCTTGATTAAATAGAGTGTGTTCAAGTAAATAAGATGCAATCAACTACGACTGGCTAACTGTTTAAGTGAGGAAAAAATAGGGAGGGGAAAGCCTGGCTCACTTTGAATCCTTTTCTTTTTATTAAAAATACTTTCAATACCATACAAACACCTAACTTTTCAGAGAAATTAGAAATCAGAAAATAGAGGACAAGCCCGTACTCAACATAAAACTCAGCCCAGACTTCTAGTAAACATGACAGGGAGTTAAAAGAAGCTTAAGTCTCAATTTTATGTACAGAACAAGTGTTCTTTAACAAAGTTTCCAACGCCTTATTCACAAAAACTGGCAACTCCCCTATCCCTTTGTGATGACAGCCTTAAGCTTATCTATAATTGATATAAATCAGGAACATTCATGTTACTTTCTCCTGGGCATCATTCATTCCTTATCATACGTTACTTGCCCTCCCATGCCCCAGGATAGGATGACAGAGACAATCATTTGGAGGTCTAACAAAATAACTGTTCCTGCCCTCGTGTCTCATCTTTCTCCTATTGCTTTGGAAAAGCTGCTCTCTCTTGAGCATGGTCCATGGAAACCATCACCTGCCCATCACAAACAGAAATCAGAGGCTGCCAGTGCCCACTACAGGATCTGGTTAAGTCTGAAATAAATTGCTAAACCATAGCAAGTCAGAATGCTCCTTACTGCCAGGCAGCACAGCAGCTGAACCTCAGCCTGAAGCTTCCTCACTCAGTCACCCCTACATGCTACAGAATGATGTAATGTGATTTCATACATCAGGCAATGGCATAACTGAGATTAAAATATACAGTTTCCAGCTGGCTCTTGCATATGAGAAGAAATAATCACTCTGGACTGATGACTGGTTTTAGGGCAACGATCCCCACTCAAGTTTCTAAGGAATATTATGGGATAGTTTCTACATCACACTCGTAAGACTGTTGCAGTGCTATGAGTAGAAAGAAGTGTAGCTTTCATAAAGTTAGAAGAGACTCCTCATTCTGTGCAGAAAAACCACAGAATTTACAATGCACTTCAGCAACAAGCACACATACTCAAACTGGTCAGAGGCTCTCCTGTATAAGAAAAAAAATATACCTACCACAAAGTTTTCCTATTAATAAATATATATTTAAAAGAGAAAAAGTCTGCTCCGGCTTAGACAAATATCTGTGGTGTTTCCAGACAGACTGGCTGTCTTATATATGCACATTGTTCCAGAGACATTTTAGTGTCATTATTTATAAACATTTCTGAACAAATTTGCAAAGTGGTGAATAGGAGTAAGTGATTAGTATATCACCCAAAGCATCTTCATGACAAAAAGAAAATACCAGCCTTTCCCCTACTACTGTTTCAAGTGCTCTCAAGGTTTGCCTAGACACTGCAGAAAAGTAATGTCTTCTGACTTCTTCATGCCCCTAAGGAAATCTGTTGTGCTCCAGACAAGAGGTGTTTTTTGTGACAAGCACTTTCAGTGTCAACTCACAAATACAGCCAGACAGTTGATGTGCAGCACTTTGAAAGCACATTATCCCCATCTCTTAAAATATGCATTAATTAGTGATTATTAGTATAATTAATTAGATAATTAGAGTACATTACAGACTGTTATCATTTTAGACAATGGTTTGTAGCAATGTTACATTTTTTCTGGTTTATTCTTTTTAATTACTCCTGTTACTGTTTCACAACTGGATGGTGCCCCTAGACATTGCACTGAGTAAAGGAGAATGTGTAAACTCTGTTACTCCATGAGCAGCCCTCAGAGGAACCACCACCCAGAAAACACTTGTGTTCCCCCTGTAAAAGACTGCTGGAAGCAGAGAAGCTGCCTGGGGCACCAGAAATGAAAGCTGTTTCCTTGGCTCCAAGGGTGGACATGTACAAGGGGAAAGGGTGCTGTTTATTCCCCCTTTAACTCTCTCTGGATACTTGCTTGTGGGCATCTCTGTGTTTCCCACCCACTGAGCAGGATTTATCCATATGTTACATGGCTGTGCAGATTCAAGGAAGGAAGTTGACCCCTCCATTTAGCCTGCATGGCTGAGCTAGGCACGGGACACATCAGCCCTAAATTAACTAGTTATTACTATTACGAAGAACTTACAACGTTCTCTTTTCCAGAGGGAATACTGGCAGTGCGAACTGTATCATGAGTCATATTTGTAGAGTGCCTGGTATAATAGTACAACAGTGAGTCACATCTTCTGGGAGCTCTCCTGGTAAGTAACAGAACAACAGCATCAGACACAGGAGTGCAGCTTACAGGTACAGACTGCATCATGTTCCAGTGCCTGCTTCTTCGGCTACATTAATATAAGTTTCCTTCACGCAGTTTACAGATCACATCTAAAATGAGATTCCCATTTCACAACTAAAACAAATTTCTAGATGCTTTCCTGAATCTCTTAAAAATGATTACATACATAATTCTGAAATATCCACAGGTCCAGAACAGAAAAGTAAAGGCATCCCAAAATTTGACTTGTTTCTGTCCCACAGCACCAGTAAAGGTGAATAGCACACAAAACAATGTTTAACTTTACTGTTCTAGATTTCCACACATTTCTCTACATGGTCAAAAACTCATCATGAGACTGACTTTTTTCTTTTTTAAAATATTCTTGACTGTATGTGCATTTAATGAGTAATGTAAATTGGGTAGACAGGTGACCTTGAGCCAAGTTCCTCTGAGAGAATCTGTAGCAATGGTATATATGAAGAAAAATCGTTCTTGGTCTATGAGAAGGTACCGATAACTTACAAGAAAATGAGGCATTTGAAGCCACTGTGAATGGAATCAGTGACTGGTCCAGGAGGATTCAGCTAATCCAGTTGCTTACTACCAATACAAAGAATTCACAGACATATCAAAAAACCACTGAAAACAAATGACCTCTGGAAGCAGAAAGATTAATCAAGTCGTAAGACAGCAGAGCAACATCCTAACCATTTCAAGTATTTTCCACACCCTACCAACATTAGCATGGGACCAACTTCAATCCAAAACTCATTGTGTTTTAGTTATGTCACTGGCCATGTAGATAGCATTTTCAGAACAGTAAGTTTACTTGTTTGATCTTCTCCCCTAGTGCTATGGGGTCAGATAAGAGTCCAAGATCTAGACCAAATGTAACAACTGGGCTAACAGCAGCCAAGAACTCTTCCACGTGAGATTTCCTGGCTTTTAACCAAGAACATCTTAGTCAATTCAGTTACAGAAACTCAGTATTTTCTATCGGGGAGAACCCAGCTCTCCCTGACAGATCTTACTAGTGTTTGCACTATTGATGATACATCACATACTTGTACCATGACATCCCAACGGTGGTCACTTAGATCACTATTAGATCTCACAGAAAATTATTTCTCTCTGAATAGGGCATTGACATTTCCTTGTTAAAGACTCTCACCCTTAGGGGAGTTTCTATCACCAGAGCTATTAACAGTGATCTGGATCTAAATACTGTTCTGTGTTATCTGCATCCAGATGGTATAAAAATGGAAATTTCTACAAGATTCAGTCTTGACCTTTGGATGAAAACCATTCTTTCCCTAGTTACTGCCTGAGGTACTCTGAGGTGTTTCTCTTCAAGCATAAAAGCAAAATGGTGACTTATGATTAACATGAGAGAAAAATAGCATGCACACGACTTTATGACAGGGTAAGTCTATTTTTATGCCATTATTCTAATAAATCATGATGTTACTACCTACTCATCCTTTCATGGGAAACACAAAGCTGGGTGTTACTCCTGTTTCATTCTCCTCTCCCTGACTTTTTATTTTTTTATATTTATATTTATATATATATTTTTAATGCACATTTCATATGACACATTCTATGCATTCTACAGTTCTAAAACACATATGCTGTAGTAAATATAATCCCTTTGTGATTAAAATACTTTATCTTTCATTTAGAGGTAAAGCCTCTTTTGCATATTTAGAACAATTTGCTAGGGAGGTAAAACTCATCCTTCTTTGAAATGACAGCACAAAGCATACGTGTCACTTCTTTCCTACTTCAATACTCTTTTTTGGGGGCTAACAAGCAGCACTGGAATTACAGCAGTTTTCTGCACAGGGTAAAACTGTCGAGGACCTCTTATGAATGCAGCTATGCCTTTCTTGTAACCCCCAGTCTTGCTGTCTCAGGCTGTGCTTTAATTTCCCTGGTGGGCTGAGTTGCAAGTGAATTTGGCTTGAAGGAGTGACTAAGAGAATATAAATATGAATAAGGTTGTATTCTTTTGGTAAGTGGAGCCATCTGTTGCCACATCTAGAAAAATACTTTTTGTATAGAAGTCTGCTGATGTTACAAAACAGTCTCATCCATTTCTTTGGTGACATGCAATGCTATATATTTAATATATCCATTGTTCAGATTGAATTTGGAGAGGGGGATAGGATTTTTTTTGAGGGAAGAGGGGCATACTCACATATTGCTGCACATCAAGAGTTTGTTCCAGCCTCCAGTGAAATTTCTACAAGTCTTTTCATAGGTTCCAGCAGGTGTGCTTCAGTCCAAATTAGGGTTCAAAATTTTATTCCATTACAAGGAAAACTTTTATCAAATGGATTCAGTAGGAGTCTGCCTTGCAAGAAGAAAATGAGGCCAGTCTTATACTGATGTTGCCACCGTTGCAGCTATATCAAAATTATGCATATGTCATTAGTCTCATCTACATGCACCATAAAAGACTTAGTACTCACCACTGTACAATAGGAGTCAATAAGAATCTGAAACTCTTGCCCAGGATAAATCTTCTAAAAATTTCAATGCATTTTTTGTGTGTGTGGGGAGGATGAAATAACCACTTGCTTTTTGCAATTTATTCTTAGCAAAATGATAAAGAATATGCAAAAACAAACAAACAACCCACAAAACTCCCCAAAAATGCAAAACAACAAAAAACCACAAAACCAAACAAAAACCACAAAAACCCCACAAAATCCCCAAACCAAACAAACAAAACCCAAACAAAAATAAAAAACCCACAGCCTGTTCTTAATAGTTAAATATTTAATTTTGCCTTATTGGATAAAATGTGCATGCTGTAATATTTTGTTGGAAGTCCCAGACCTGGAGATAGAGCTCATCTAACTAAAGAAAAGTAACATATTTTTATTACTGCAGATATCTCGCACAAGTAACTGTACATGAAGTCTTAATAACAAGGACTGTGTGATTAAATCTATTCTTGGTTTTTTTTCTTTTGCAGCCATTACAAGTCTCCCTTTAATAAAGGAAATTCAAATATACACAAATCTGGCTGGTTATATTTGAACTAATTCCACAGTTCATGCTTGATGTTTTCTATCTGTTTTATTCATTTAGGTTCAAACCAACTAGAACTTAGTTAATTTTTCTAGTAGTGAATTTCCTAAACATCATCCTCTGTTTTTATTTCATCAGAACCATATATCTGTTATTATCTAGTGTTAAAAACAAGTTCTTGATTAATCATTGGAGATCAGAGAAACAAATTCAAATGTAAGCTGCTTTCTGACAACCTTTTGTTTTATTGAAGAGAAGCATGTGAAGTCAATTAAATGTATTTAGGCCATTTATCTAGTTAATGTGATTTTCAAAGATCATTTGGTGTACGTGATAATGTATAGTCAATATAGGCTGCAAGAGCTAGCTGAAGCTCTATACAACACAATCTAGGAGGTCACAAGGATATACAAGAGTTCATTTGATTTGGTTTAGTTCTTAATGATGTACATCAGTACATCAGCACAGTTATCTTGAAGTCAGCTTCACCAGAAGATGTTGTTTTCAGAGCATAGAAAGTAACATCAATGCCTTCTGTTAGATTCAGCAGTTGCTGTGTTTAAGTAAAACTTGGTTTAATTAGAAAGTTGGATAGGAAATTGAAACAAGCCACATCCTTACTAAGAATGATGTGCAATATTTTGGACACAACTTTTCAAAAACATAAATGTAACAGGGTTTGAAAAAATTGAAATAATGTCTTGTCTCCTCTTTCAGAAATAGGGGAAGATGGTATTAAAAGAGCTTATGCCAACTCTTCAAATCCTGTATGAAGTGTTAATAAAAAAATCTGGAAATTTACTATCAAATTTAAGACTGTTATCTACTAAGTGATTCTTGGAAGAGCTAGTCAATTCTTCCCAGAAGGGCTACAGTTTTGCAATGGGTTACTTAGCTGACACATTTAAACACATCAGCCTTGTTCCTTTCCTCTTCTTTATTGTCATGGCACCATTTTAGAGCCTCACCCTCCCTCGCTGGTCAAAAAAAGTGCCTCTTGTGAAGTCATATTTTTGGTAGAACAGAAATTTGTCAGAAATTAAGCACTCTCCAAGTTACAAATCCAGACAACACATTCTTCTTGACCATATTAAATAAAGGCATTTGCCAAAAAGCTGGAGTAGACTAATTAATGTAGTGTCAAGCTCATTAATGGTGGACTAGCGCTGGAGATGGATATTGTCATATTCAACCTCATATTAGCAGCATCCATTATTCAATAAATTATTAAATTAATAGACAGATGGTAACAATGGGCATATGTCCTCATTTAATTAATTGATGAGAAGGAACTCAACTTATGATCATCGTATGTCTATAGATTTAATAATTTATAGAATAATAATTTATCGATTCCCCACTATTTCTACAGGAGATAGAATTCTCTTTCAATAACCATCCATTCTTGTCGGAAGCTGTTATTACCAGGCACTCTGGTGGCTGTACATGAACTAATTGTGAGATGGACTTATCTTTCTGTAACTCCATTCTTAATGTTGGGACTGGAAATCATTGGGGAAAAAACTCCAGAGAACCCTAAAAAAAACCCCACAACCAAAATCCAATCCACCAAAAATAAAAAACCCTCAGTACTGAAATAGCCTTAAGCAGAACAGTCACAAAACTGACCTCTAAAGAAATGAATGGATGAAGGGAGTAAACGGTGTTATGTTTCATTAGTTTGAACAGAACTCATTTGGCTCTTGTTGATTAATTGACCTTTTCTAATTGAATAAAGTGCAGATTTTTTAAAAAATACATTTTTGATAGGCACTATCAGAAGTGGAATAAAAGCTCTTTTTTAATTAAAAACATTCTTTTTATATTTGATCCTGTGGCTTACATTGCAATATATTTTGATGTGGCATCAAATACGCAAATTGTGAAATACTCAGCGCAATTATTCATATATAATAGCAATTTTCCTACTTCTGAATTTTATTATTCAAGTTATGATAGGCTGTCTGAAGAAATATG
The DNA here is from genome assembly GCF_022539395.1 of Myiozetetes cayanensis. Lineage (NCBI taxonomy): Eukaryota > Metazoa > Chordata > Aves > Passeriformes > Tyrannidae > Myiozetetes > Myiozetetes cayanensis. Next base: position 18,608,512 of record NW_026087742.1, read on the forward strand.
ACACTTATCCTGTCTTTAACTTTGCAGAGCAGTCTGAAAAGCTAGGTAAAATTTACAGTGTTTTTGATTTAATTATACATTTTGCCTGAACTATTTGGGGTTGTGTAAAGTGATAAGATTTTGCTGGTTGCCAGCTTCAGGCTATTTGTGTGAATCTGTAGGGACAAGATAGGCTGGAGAAGTGAATGAAGAAGTTGGTTTTCTGTCCACAGACACAGTACTTCCAGATATAATATTCACAGCAGGTCTCTGAAGTCAAGTTTCCTCAGAGAAAGGATCCAAACTAAGACTGAAACTTCCAGCAAAGAAAAAAATTGTTCCTCCAAAAAAGGAGGAAGGATGGATTAGTGAGTGCCAGGTAATATTTGGGGGACAGGTATATGACTAACAAAGGAAGAGAAGCATGGCATGGCTAAGGATTGCTGCACAAGACACGATAGTTTAGACTGACTCTTGCTATTATTCACCTTGAGGTGGTTAATGAAAATTTCAGTGGATTTTATAATGAATTAAGGCCCTGGTCTAAGTAATTTGGAGAGTGTTCTATTAACAGGCAGATGTTAAGCAATGTTAAGGCCAGTCAGAAAGCAGCCAATGATGGTAGAAGCAGCCTTACTATATTTCTCTTCACTGCAACTCTTTTCTGAACAACAAATGCTGCCCAGCTGAAGTAACTGTAGAAAAATCCACAGAGTAGTGAAAAGCTCAACAGTAGAACCGAAACTCTCCAGAAGCATGGAAAGCCAGTAAAAAAGTTTTAAATGCTGCTTCTCGCTTTGTCTGCAAGCAGTGAGTGAAAACAGAAAAGAAAAAGGAGCGATGTTTTTTTTGACAATAGCTGCCTCAGAAGCTTTTGATGATTTTAATAGTTTTCAGTTAACTTGGCAGAAGAAGCTGTATTGAAACTGTACTGCAGAAGTTTGAACTGCATTCCATGTAAGAGGAAAGGTGAGAGACACATGCTTTTAAATGCAAAATACAGAAAGTACAGAACCCTATCTTGCAGTTTTGTAGGGTTTAACAGAGTTCTTTGTAAGAAATGCAGCCACTGTTGGGATGGATCTGGGATAAAAACCCTGTGCTGGAAGCCCCAGAATCATGTTTTGACACAGCCAAATGAAATTAGGTTTGTAATAATAGTAATTTAAAGAAAACTGAAGTTTCTGTAAGTCTATGAATGGTGATCAGTGACAAAAAACCCCAGAAGCCAAAGCAATATTACACATTCAGGAAAGAAAAACGCAAACATAAAACCCCCTAGCATAAAATTGCAACAACATTTGCTTCAAAGAAGCAAAGAAAATGATTCAGCAGAAGCTGGATAACCAATAAGGTTGCTGTTAATTTCAAATCAAGAAAGGCTTCCAATTCACGTAGCAAATGAAAAAGTCTTTGTAAAAACTACAGGTAAGATGGAATAAGCATATAGAAGAGATGCTAAAACAGGAGACATTAAAATTTCTGAGGGAAGTGGGCAGAGCACCAAGCCTTTCAAAGTTCAAGAAACATTTGGACAGTGCTCTCAGGCACGTTTTATAACTCTTGGGGATGGTTCTGTGCGGGGTCAGGAGTTGGACTCGATGATCCTTGTGGGTCCCTTCCAACTCAGCACATTCTGTGATTTTGTGATTCTACTCTATGAATCAGTAAGTGAACAAAGCAGAAGGATATCAAAGCACCTTCCCACTCCCCTAGACAAAACCAGAAGCAAATATATCCAATATTTGGCCAAATAATATCAAGTCTTCCATCTCAGCAGGGTAGTTCAGTATATTGCCAGGAAGGTGCCAAAACACACAAAAATTTTAAGGTCCTATTTTCCATAACTGGGTACCCTCTGCAGAACAGGGGACAGAGATGGAAATGTCCAGCTTTCCAGGTCACAAAGAGAAATCATTTATACTGAAACTTACAAATAATGGGTAAAGAAAAGTAATTAAAATTTTGATCACAGTGACTTGACAATTTCCCCCTTTGACTTTATCAACAATGTTAGTGCCTTTTACTTACTAGGTTTCATTATTTTGAGAGGCAGGTAACTTTAATTGAAAGGTATACTGAAGAAAACATCCTGACTTTAGAAGGATATGAAATTAATTTGCAAGGATATTGTGTTAAGCAAAAGATCACTAGAACTGGTAGCACCAAGAAAAAACAAAAACAAAAACAACAAACAAAACAAAAACAACAAAAGCAACTGAAGGGGAAAAAAATGAACAAAAGTAGATGTAGATTTGCTGCTTGTGTTGACTGATTAAAAAAACCAACACCCACCCACCCCAATTGCTCCCAACTCCTCCATCCTCATAGGAAAAAAAAATACAGCAAAACTAAGCAATAGACAAAAAGAAAGAAAAAAAAAGCCCAACCATCTACCTAAATTAAAAAGTTCAAGAGTTTCCCTAGAGTAATATTGTCCCCCTCTGCAAAGAGGTAGGTGCTACAGATAAAAAAATAATTGTGCATCTGAAATCCACTTTCACTAATATTGGTACAACTTATGTCCACAGTGTCTGACCACAGCACACAGTTTAATGGGCATGAATTTACACAGAAGGAAGGTTTGAACATGTCACCCATCTAAAGTATTGACAGAAAACAGTTTCAAATTGTATGAATTTTGCAAAAAGGCTGCAGAAGGCAAACTCTACCATATATTTAGGTCACACAATTGCAGAGCAATAATAAAGTGCAGTTTGGCCTCTGTTGACACTCTCTTCCCCAAAACAGCTTCTGTTAAATGTTAACATCACAGTCCCTAAAGACATGAAGCAGAAAATACCCAGAAAAAAAAATCCCAGTTGGATTTGGGGTCCCAAAAATGGCCATAGCACTCTCAGCAACTCTATAAAAGGCAATGCTCAGGAACACAGGTGGAAATAAAAGAGAAAGCCCGCAGGAGCTGTAAGAATTTCATCCCAGCCCTACAGTTAACAACAAGATATTTTTTCCAAATTTCAATGACAGACCAAAAAATGACAGAAAACTGACTTTCCTAGGAAAACAAACAGCAACCAGAGCCAGCTGGGCCAGCTGGGCCAGGACACATTACACCCTAAAAGAATAGCCTTAATGCTTCTTGACAGTACACTAAGGTAGTATTTTATGAGACTCACAAGCCTGCTAAAGCACACAGAATCCCACAAAATAATCAAACTTGCATCATGAGTTTGATGAATACAGAGGTTTAAAATACTAGAACTTCTGTATCATGTTGTGTTTGCTTGGGAAAGAAAAACACATTTTTAGGCATATGCCAGTTAGAAAGGCTAATGAATGGGCAGACCCAGGTGACACCACAACAATTGGTGAGAAATCTGATCTGAATTAAGCTAGATTCTGAGAGGGGCACCAACAGAGCTTTGGGCTCCATTTCAGGAAAATAAAGTACTTGAATTTACCTCTGGTGAAGAAACACTTAAAGACATGCTTAATAATAAGTGATTAGTCATAATGACTTCAAATCAACTTAAAGCAAAAATTACATAATTTCTGTCTTAAGAATAGAAAAGAGTTCAATCAAAAAGTATTTAAATGTGCACAGAACCTAGCATAGTACCAGCACCTTGATTTTTGTTTTCTCTTGGTGTCTCACTCCCTTAAAAGTTGTAAAATTGCTAGAAGTAATTATTTTGACTTCTTTCTCTTTTTTCTGTTTTTGTTGTTTTTGTTCTGAGTGTCCATATCACTATTAAACACACACATTAAGAGTTCCAGGAAAAAAGAAACACTGCTCAGAACAGTTTAAAGGACATTTAAATTAGGTTTGAGTGTGTAATACTCTAATCATTCCAAATTAAAACCTTCTGACTTAAGGTTATAACATGAAATAAACATACACAAGTTGTGAAGTATTCAGCAAGTTTTTTAAAAGAAAGAAAACTAATAGAAAAAGAAAATAATTAACTTTCCTTGTAAGTAGTGGTGTACATCATTTATTATTAAGTATGCAATTACTGTGTAATATGGCACAGCTGTAAAATATTTAAACTGTTTTCTACTAATTTTAGTTTGACAAAACTGCAAGATTTCTGATAATTCTAGCATTGTTAGCATGATGGGGTAATTCTCCAACAGACATTTGGAAACGACCATCATACAGTCATAAGAAAGTTTTCTTCTTTTCATGAAAAGAAGGGTAAAATTTCCAAAAATATTTATACTGGTTAGAAGAAAAAATCCTACTTTTAAAGACAAATTAGCTGATAATGAACTTAAGGTTATACTGATGCTCAAAGGCTTCTTTCATAACCAACAAATTCACTTAACATTTTCTTTCAACTGCATTTCCGTGTTTCAGTGGTCAGTTCCTCCTGAATGTTTCAAGCAGAAGTTTCTATGGAAGATGCATCAGAGAAGCTCGTGCAAACAAGCCTCAGCTGCTCTTGTGAGCTCACCTACTTGGTTTAAGCCAAGAAGCCATTAAATAAAGCAGTGTACATCCTTGCTGTAAATATGTGGGACACTGACCTTCAGCAGGGGAATGTCAACAAGTAGCTGGAGGGCAGTAGTGACTTAAACAGCCACAGCAAGGTTTATCCTAACTTTCTGCCCTGCTTTCACCATGCCACGACTGCTTTACCAGAAAAAGAATGCCAACAGGTATTCTTAGTGTGGATGCCACTTTAGTGACCAGTCCACAAAGTACAGTGATGTTCTCCCCAGTAGAAGGAAATAAGTTGTTCCAATTTTGCCAGTGACAAGTTACTTACATAATTTTATTTTTACTTGACACTTCTATCATCCCTATGTGGGCAGAGGAGATGTGATTCTCCTCCTTCCTGATAGCTATTCCAGAAGAATGGTGCAGTGCAAATCCTGTTAAACCAGGATGATGGGATATAATCCTTGTTCTAGGGATGTAAACAGGAGGAACAAGGAACAAGTTCTTGCTGAACAGTAAAACTTCCCATCAGTGCAAGGCCATACACAGTGGGTACAATAAAAGTCTCATCCCAGGTAATTTTGAATATTGGTCTTTACTTTGTACAAAATTGAAAGACAGAATCTTTCCACCAGCTGCATTGAATGCACTTTGAGATCCTCTTCTCAGACAAAATCTAGCAGAAGACATGAATAACTTTTGCTAAACAAGAAATGTTTTTTAACTGAAATTTTTCAAGTATATGTGAGAAATAACTGAAAGGTCACTTGCTTTTTATTTATTTTTTTAATATATCTCAATATTATAATCCAGCTCCTAGTTTGAAAAAAAGCTGTGAAACAGAGGCAATGCACAATTCTTATGTTTTGACTACACAAACACACCTAACACTAAAAATTTCAGCCAGTACTGATCTTTTCCATGACTGATCATTTCTTCTAATACTTTGGTTACGATGACAATACTTACAGTGTAGGTCTAAATCCTGCCTGAGACCTGGCTTCTTTCCCTAAAAAAACATGTGTGGGTAAAGGAAAGAGGTCTAATTACTGGGCCTTGTAGAAATTCATACCACTGCCCTCAGTCCACTGATCGAGCCTGTCCAGATCCCTCTGCAGTGCCTTCTTACCCTCCAATAGATAATAATTCCACCCAACTTGGCTTTGTCTGTGAACTGACTGAGGGTGCCCTCAATCCCCTCATCCAGATCGTTGATAACAATACTAAACAGAAACGATCCCAAAACTCAGCTCTGGGGGACATCTCTTGTGTTCCTACATGAGCTGTATGGTGTAGAGTGGATGGGTAAAGAAAGTGAGGCAAGACAGGAAAAAAAAAATCACATATTACTTAGTGGTCCCTTCAGAAGCCAGGAGAACATTAATACTCTTAAAGGGATTCATATATAGTCACTTAGGAAAATACACAGCTGCTCTGGGATAACCTGAAGATGGAGGAGAAAGACATTTGACAGGGAGCACCAGAACATGGCAGGAACATAACAAAGGTGATGAGAACTGTGAAAAGGAGCTAATACACTTCTTGTGAAGTACAGAGCATCTTAGAGATAAAAGTCTCTGAGTAGAATATGAACCTATTTTAGTTTCTCTGCATTTATAATTCAAAAAGAAAGAGCAAGTTTTGGACAAATAGTCATTCTTCCCCCTACAAACCAACTATATCCTGGATTTGCTACCTACTAAACAAATAATATGCATGTAACCTAAATCCTGGATGACCAAGACACACAACCAAGATGCAACACACCATTACCTGCTTTTGCCAAAACATGGTAAAGGCACTTTTGGTATAGAAAATCATGACTAAGGAAAATTACTCACCTGAGGGAAGCCACCCACAGAACAGTTTATGACAGAGAACTGATGACTGCTGAAATCTTTCCACAAATAACTATGAAGAATTAGCTATGAAATTGTCTTTCTCTTTGCAGGTAAACATTTTAGGTTTTGGAGACACTGGGACTTGCACAATGTATTATTATCCCAGCAATGTATTATATTTAAATAACATATTGCTGCCCCTGGGAAATATCTTGGATTCAAGATAGTTTATAGCTATATGTTCACTCTGGCAACAGGTAAGCAACTGAGCCTTTGTTAGGGTATAGGGGTACAATAACTGAATAAAACTGTGAGATTTCATTTGGATGGGTATGGATATCCATTTCTTAATGGATATATTCAGAGACTATTTATAAAATCTTATTTTATATATATATGTATAAATATTTATATATATATATATACACACAGATACAAGGTAGCATCAAGCAAACTGAATGACTGAGAAAAACCTATAAAGAATAACTCTGAAATCCTTGAAGAAAGCCAGTGGTTACTCAGACTCAGTAACTTCACTTTCCATTCTCCAGGCATCTGAAACATAAGTCCAGTTATCTGCAGTCTCAAACAAGTAGGTGACTAGCAGATGACCAAATTTTCAAATCATGATTTATCTATCCATTCCACCTCTTTTTCCTCTTCAATATCCATCTTGCCCATTTCCCACACTCTGTGACTTTGAAGAGAGCTGGACAACACAAAACTACCAAGTTTTAAGAATTATCCCTTCTCTACTCTACTTGTGAAGATATGGTGCTTTATGATAAATTACACCAGCTAGTGCAAAACTCTGAATGAATATCAACAGTGTTGGCGACTGTTCCTTGGACCATCATGCACTACATTGCCAAAATGGCAATACATGATTTGTGATGGTGGAAACATTTCACATCGCCAATGTAAGGTGCAGTAATAAACTAAAAAGAGGAAGAGAGGCTGAAGGTTGCATATTTCTAGGTCTGAGATTCTCTTCGACTACTATCTCTAAAAATAAGGGAAGAGGTATGAATCATAGAATCATAGAATCATAGAATAGATTGGGTTGGAAAAGACCTCCAAGATCATCAAGTCCAACCCCTGATCCAACTCTAATTACTATATCATGGCACTAAGGGCCATGTCCAATCTCTTTTTAAAAACTTCCAGGGATGGTGAATCCACCACCTCTCTGGGCAGGCCGTTCCAATGCCTGATCACCCTCTCTGTAAAGAATTTCTTCCTAACATCTAACCTAAACTTCCCCTGGCAAAGCTTGAGCCCATGTCCCCTTGTCCTGTTGTTGGTTGCCTGGGAGAAGAGACCAACCCCCACCTGGCTATAACTTCCCTTCAGGTAGTTGAAGAGAGTGATGAGGTCACCTCTAAGCCTTCTCTTCTCTAGACTAAACAATCCCAGCTCCCTCAGCCTCTCCTCATAGGACTTGTGCTCAAGTCCCTTCACCAGCCTGGTTGCTCTTCTCTGGACCCACTCCAGCACCTCAATATCCTTCCTGAACTGAGGGGCCCACAGCTGAACACAATACTCAAGGTGCGGCCTCACCAACGCAGAGTACAGGGGAAGGATCACTTTCCTGCTCCTGCTGGCCACACTGTTCTTGATGCAGGCCAGGATGCCATTGGCCTTCTTGGCCACCTGGGCACACTGCTGGCTCATGTTCAGCCTCCTGTCAATCAGCACCCCCAGGTCCCTTTCCAACTGGCTGCTCTCCAGCCACTCTGTGCCCAGCCTGTAGCGCTGCAGGGGTTGTTGTGGTCAAAGTGCAGGACCCGGCACTTGGCCTTGTTGAACTTCATCCCATTGGAGTCAGCCCATCTCTCCAGTCTATCCAGGTCCCTCTGCAGAGCCCTCCTGCCTTCTGGTAGGTTGACACTCCCTCCCAACTTGGTGTCATCAGCAAATTTGCTGATGATGGACTCAATCCCCTCATCTAGGTTGAGACAGGATTTTGCTGTCCCTCTCGTCAATGGGACCACTGCTCGAATAACTTGAAAATTGTTGCTGGTCGATTGCAGTGAGCATTCAGATATGACACTTCTTTATTTGCATCAGAAATATACCTGTAGTGGAAAAAGACATCAAAATGCAGAGTGCCAGTCAGAGTTTACTATGGAAGTACTATTTGTCCTTCTCATCAGTGGTTGGAAAATGATGGAGACAGGATCCTGAGGTGGTCAGACTGCTGGCCTTACAAAACACAGACTTTGGCAGTATTACAAGGAAAATGACATCTGATAATTTTACCTTTTGCTGCTTTTAACTCATACCAGAATACACAAAGAGCCAAACCCAAACAAATGATCTGTAAGAAAGTCAGAGAAAACATTGGCCCTGAGCAGATAACTACAGTTTTTATGGTGTGGCAGCGACAATTGCCCTCTCTTAGACAAGCTGCTGGATGCTCAGCGAAAGCTAGTCAGAAAGAGAGACACATCACTGCGAAGAAGAAATGTTAATAAACACATCCTAGCCTTTGTATAAAATACATACAACAAAATCAACCCTAAGTGTTCCAGTGTCTATTCAATAAAGTTGTCTTATTCTTTCGAAATAATTTTTTCCATATCCACACATTGCTTCCCAGCTAAGTCTTATTCAGAATACACCACCTGCTTCTTTATACACTCCTACACTTATAATTGGGCATGCTTTCAAGTTCCTAGTCTTTTCTTGAAGTAGAGGTTAATCTTCCTTAGAGTCTTGGCTTTTATTCTTGGAGTCTTGCCTTTTATTCTTTAATTTTGCTCAAGGAAGTCTTCCGCATTTCATAAAAGTGTTACATGAAATTGCTTTGGAAATCAAGTGGTGATGCTCAGAGCATATTACATTTGAACTACAGAAAAATCTCCAGGAATATTTTCTATTAACACTCTCTGTTTTAAAAAATAGCTCATTTATTTTTAATTTTTATGCCAGTAGTTTTCAAAATGCCTGTTGCTGTCCTGATTTCATCTGGGATACTGTTAATTTTATTCCTAATAGCTGCTGTAGTTGTGTTTTGCATTTAGGATGAGAATAATGCTGATAATACACTGGTGTTTTATTGATGCCAAGTAGTGCTTGCATTAAGTCAAGGCCTTTTCTGCTTCTCACCCCACCCCACCAGCCAGTGGGTTGAGGGAAACTAGCTGGGAAAGGACACAGTGGGGACAGCTGGCCAAAACTGGCCAAGGCATATCCCACATCATATGATGTCACTCTCAGTAAAGGAAAGCTGGATGAGGGGGCCACTGCTTGGGAACTGGCTGGGCACCAGTTGGCAGGTGGTAAGCAACTGCATTGTTCATCACTTGCTTTGTATATTCTAATTCTATTATTATTATCATCACCATCATTATCATGTCTTCTTTTTCTGTCCTATTAAACTGTCTTTATCTCAATCCAAAAATTTTATTTTTTTTTCCATATTTTTTCCCCCATCCCACTACGGCTGTGTGGTGACTGCCTGCCTGATTAAAACACGACAACTGCTTATTACTACAGAAACACACAGGAGAGATGATACACACTGTGTCTAGGTAAAACCTTTTTGGCTTTTGTAAACATAAACGGGTGCAGCAATACTGGCAGCTTTTGTAGCTCATTTCCCTACGTATGTAAAACCCCACCTTATGAACATAACGTTCATAAACATCAGTGGTTCATTTAGTGAGTAGGGGACTGTTGCTCTGGCCTGTGGATCCTGGGGAAATGCACATTAACCTTTCTGAAACTGAATGACACAGGACAAGATATTAGTTTAAATACAAGCCAGAGCTGTTCTGAAGTTACTGAATGTTAGCTGGATAAAAAAATGATCTCCCATTTTCTTTCATGTTGGAGATCCTTGTTGTCAGATTTAGCTTAGTGATTAGCAGTACAGAGTCCAAAAAGAGCACACAAGTACAAAGCAAGGTAAAAGCACGTTACTTGATGAAGGCCTCAAACATTGTACAGCAAGGAAGTCACAGCCAGATTGGCTGACCAGACTGACTGAGAGGGAAACACCAAGGAGTGTAAGAAAAAAGACCTTTTCATCTGCTGCAGACTAGGTCTGCTTCTGGATTGGTATTAGTGGAAGAGTAGAGGAGCAGACCTGAGTAAATTGGGTGCTATCTGTCGAGCTGAATGGGAGAACATCAAGCCTCAGTTCCCCAGGGTGTTTGCAGACACGAGAACTTTCACTTCACCCTCCACTTCCACAAGGAGGAAGGCTGAACTATTCTTTTAGTACATAATAAAAGCAGAGATACTGACATGCCAAACACGTCCAAAGGCCTTAGCTGAGGTAATTACTGTAGCTAGCCTTTCACCCTTGCCTAGGCTTAAAGAGTCTCAATGTGTGTAAGTTTAGTTATTAAACTGATAACTTGTAAAATGGTAGCTTATAAAAATTTATAATAGAACATGGAAGATACTTTTATATACATTCTCATTCAACAGTATCTATTACAATCATAGGTCTTAGAAATCTTTTAAATCTATCTAAAATCACATAAAATCTCCTACAAATGTATCACCTTTACCCCCTCTAATACATAGATAAGAACATAACGTCCCTATAAACTGATATACAAACAGCTGACAGGTAACTTCAAACCTGATTTCTTCAATTCTTTGTGCTGGGGAGAAAGAAAAAAATTAAATAAAAAAATAATTAAAAAATGTGACTATCTGATAGAGGGTAGGGAGAGAATGAGTTTGGAGTTCATAAGGCACAAGTTCATAAATTTCTATTACCTTTCACTACAGTAAAAACATTACCATGATATTGGGTGTCTGAAAGACTTTCTCTAAGAGTGTACAACTTGCACATACAATCAATATAAGCCTCAGGCTCACTACATATTTGAACCTGAGATGTATTTTGGCACTGGAAGGTAGCCAGTCAATTTAGCAGTATGCGTTAAGGGAGTTATGCAAAATAATTTCTCATGGGAAAGAGTTAATTTGTGGAGCAAATGCAAAGTAGACTAGCAAAATACAAGCATCTTATTTTCTTCTTTCTATGTCTGCAGGTGCTATACAGTACACTGAGGCAAAATGCTGAGGGGAGGTAAAAAATAGATACAACCATAATTGGTTATACGTCTGATGAAAAGTCCTCCCCCTACCCCTGGAAAGCAGAAGTGATCTCAAACTCCGCTTGAACTAAATCATGTGAGAATCATTATTCCATCTGAAACATAAAGCATAAATATTTTCTATGAAATCTGGACTATATAATTCATTCTACATGACCTTCTCCCCTGGGGATTTTTATTTCATTAATTAAATAAAAAACTTGTTAAAAAAAAATTACACAGTTCAGCACTTCCACTTAAAAAATATCTTGATCTTAAAGAAAGCAGTCTCATGAGTTTAATGACTGTTTGTTGATTACTTTCCATTAAAACGGACAAAAAAATACGGTTTTGTAAGGAGCAATTTAACCTTTGAATTAAAATACATCTTCTTGACACCCCCTCCTCCCCTCACCCTGATCTTGCTCTCTCTATTCCCTCCCCTTTTAGATATTTATTATTGACCTCCTTTCTGCTCTGCTGTGCAAGCTCTTGCCAACGAACAGGCTGATGAAAAACAAAGCCTGGTTTCTTGCCAGGACTGTATGGGGACTGGTGACAAACTGTCCCATTGCTCTCAGCTCTCCATCTCACAGGTACGCACAGTTATCATAAGGGAAGACTGTCACAGCAGTTTCTAAACTGAAGACAGGACATCAGCACCGCATTTTGTGCCTCTGTTTTTCCTGAAGACCAGTCGCCCCTATGGCAACCATTTCCAAGAGAGACAAGTAGCTCAGTACTGCTCCCTGCTGCTTTTTCCAGCTTTTGCAGCAGCAGCTTTAAACTGCCTTAGAAGAGAAATTCGTGAGTGCAGGGAAAAAAAAAAAACAAAACAAAACAGAAGAGGATGATCACTTCAAGTGCTTCATTCTACAGTTAAATAAAATTCCAGACCTCTTCCCATTCACTCCGTCTCCCACCCTTATATGAGACTTGCTTTCTGAACTGTCTCCTCTTTGAATTCTAGAGAGAAAGAAAACATCTATTTCTCAAAGTTTGGTGCCTGATCTCATACAATATTCAAACTACCTTTTCAAAGAAGAATGCACACTATAAAGAACACATCAGGCATTATTTGTCACTTCCACATATTAGTGCACTGCAGCTGACTGCAAATAAGTCAAGCTGTTTTGTTCCTAAAGCAGATGGAAATATTGAGGGAAGGCACCTAACAGCTCCCTAAAAGAGAAGGGGACATTTGCAAACAGTTGGAAAACACAACTGGCTCATTCCTTCTAAACATGCTTTTAGCTAAATGACTTGGAGCTCTGTCAGCCACTGTGGCCTAAGAAGATACAAGAGAAGCTGCATTCAGTCTTGCAGTAGGTCTGCAAATGCAACCGGACAACTGCCAGTACCCAGCAGGGATACAAGGAGAGATAACAGGAATAACACAGAGCTCTCATTCTCATCTTATCTACTACTCAGGGAACAGCCACAGCAGGACCAGCCAAGTTGCTCAGCTCCGCTTCAGGAGTCTCAAAACAACCTATCTTGTCTGGAGCAGTGGTTAAGACAGCACATCATATATGGCCATAAAGAGCAAAAGAATGGAAGCTAGTGCTTTGCCTACTAATGGAGTTCTGTGGCTTTATCAGGCACCAGTAGAAAACTTTGATCAAATACCCTGGCTATCACTGAAGCAGACAGCTCTGCTGCTAAAAGATTTACAGCTATTAACAGCACACAAGAGTACAATATGTTGGAAACAGTTATTGAGTGAACATGTGAGAAGGGGTTTCGAAAATGAGACATATGCATATTGAGCCTAATATGCTTTAATAGCAAGTGTCAGAAAATGTCAAGAAGGTTGCTGAATGCTGTGGATCATCCTCTTCCCGTAGACATAACCACTCTGAAGCGTTCATGTCAATGGTTTCAGAATTGCCTCAGTTGGAACAGGAAGGCAGACCTGATCATGCAGCGATTTGAACACCCTCTCCCTGATGTGCTTCCAAAGCAGCCTGACCTTGTTAGCCAGGGAGCTGCAGGCAACTAAGACATCAGAGAAATTGCTGGCAGTAACAGGGGGCTAAAAACTTGGGTAGGGAGGATCATCTTTAAGCAACCAGACTTAAGAGCTCTAGTTTCAGATGCAGCTCTTTGACCTGTGTGAAGTCTGTGCTCATGAAATGGGGATACTATATTTTTCTCTTTCTTCTACTTAGAACACACAACCTCCTTAAAGCAAGAATCACATAAGAACACATGTGTTCACAATTACAACAGGAATCACACAATTGTGCAACACTTGCCACTACATTTGGCTGTCTGTCTGATGTAAGTCTTTCCTGAGACTTCCAGACCCGAGTAAAATGCAAAGATCAAGCAACAGTAAACTGAGAAATGTTCCTTCCCCGACTGACTGCATTCTGTTAAGGAAAAGAAAAGCCAAACCCAGTACATTTTAGGCTGAGAGCCTCTGATGCCAAGGATTTAAAACTCAGTAAATACTTCATAAAAATACTGGATTTATATCTTCATCATGCAAGGGTCATGCAACAATTATGGACAAGGACAGATGGATTTTTCAGGTAGTTTTGTGTTTTGCTCTGAAGCAGGTTTCAGCTCAAGCACCTGAGACCTTCCAGTTTGTTCTGGGGGAGCAGGATTAGTCTCACGTACTGATTTTGAATTTCTAACTTTCCGGTTGTTACTCCAAGTGCCTGTTAGACATGCTTTCTGTAGGTTAATGTGTACAGCCTAGTCCATTCAATTCCTCTTGCTATGCAACTTTCATTGCTTCAGTGCTTAGGGGATGAAGAGGATCTTGTTATTGTTTTAATTTTGCCCCCAGTTTCAATGTATATTTCCACACTTATATCAAGAACAAAATAACATCAAGAAAAGTACGACATGCTGCAAAGAGAGAGCTGTTTGGCCTTAATTTACACATGGAAATTTTATGACCGCTCTAATTGGAAACCTAAATAATATGAGAAAGCCATGAAACATGGCTGCTATTATGCAACAATAGCTAACCTTTCCAGCAGCAGAGGCACTGTTCAGTACCTTATTGCTGGTGTTCAGATGCTGGTGTCCTGCCATCCATGCCTGAGGAAGAAAAATTACTTTTTCCCTTAGAATTCACAGCACTTAAATCCAGAGGAAGTTTAACACGACTCTACCAAGGACAGGTGCTTAAATAGGTAAGGAATCTTTTCAGAGCTTGTATGGGAGGAAAATGTGGTAAAAAAGTTTAAGCCATTGATTTTATTTGCAGCATACGGACCTTTGGACAAAGCAGTTTCATGGAATCCAAGATTGGTAAAGCTGGCTGAAGGAAAGATCAGTCTGAAATAGCTTGGAGATCACCAGCTACCCCGTGGGAACATTCATCTAGATGAAGCAGACATGCAGTGGCAAGGCTAACAATGAAAATTATTAGAGAGAGTGATTCATTTCCTCTTTTTCCTTTTTAGTACCATCTGGCAGTGTGAATACAAGACTAGAAGCAAAAAATGCAGTTGTGTTCAGCCTGACAGAAGCTGACTAACAAGAACTGTTTTCACTGAGACAGAGAGCTGTAAGTATGTATTTTAAACTGACTTTATAACTGCAAGGAATTCCCAGATTTCTTCCTGTCAAGCAGCTCACATGGTATCCTGGTGAGTGAGTTTAAACAGCAACCCACTGAATGATTAAGGACTTGCAAAAAAGTCCATTTATATATTCTGTGGGGCTTTGTACAAACTGCATTTATTTATCTACAATGCATTACAAATAGTTTTTGAGCATCGAAAACTCTATGCTACAGAAGAATGAAAAGTTAAAAAGGAAACAAAGTGTCCCACAGACAACTTTTGAAGTCGCATTCAAATGTGTACTGAGACTGGTCTTCACTTCTGTTTGTAATGCTGGCCCACACAAGCCATCACACCTTCCTAAAGCTGCATATGCATCCATACATGGGAATCATGATGCCTCTTTTGTAAAAAGAAAGCTGGAAAGCAAGGCAATGAGAACAAGGACCTCTCCTCATGGAAATATCTGCTTTGGCCTAAATTTCCCATGTCAGGTGAAACAGGCTCTGTGCATTCTCTTGTTGATCTAGCAGAAATCAGATTTAAAGCACTCTAAAGGTGCTTTTAGAGAAAGGTGCTTCATCGCTTTACAACCATTACTCACTCAGGCTGTTTTCCAAGGCATATGCACATAAGTTTCAAGGAAGTGATCCCTTTCCCAGTTAAAAAAAAAGGAAGGAGGGGAAAAGGGGTTATTGCACAAGCTGAGCCCTCCGCACCCAGCTGCCAGGGCTTGCTGTACTCGGTCTCTGGGAGTTCACAGGGAGGTAGTGACTTTCCCATTTAAGCAGCTACAAGCTTTCATTCATTCATTCTTTCATTCAATCCCATTTGAGGGCTTTTACAAAGAAAGGACTAGTCCTAGAGACTTTTGTTATTAGGAAGAAAGCATTAGCAGAGAATATGCTTTTCACTTCTTGCAGTTTTCACAAGGCTATGATTTGGACTAGCTGCCTGCTCTCCATCGCTAACCTCCTACATCTTAAGACATAAAACCTTTGAACTACTGCCTTCTTGAGAAAGTCTCCAGTTCCTACAGTACATGTCTTAAAATAATATCCAATATGACACACACTACCAGCCCAGGGAGGAAGAATTTGCTTTGCCCTTGCCTAGCTGCCAGTATAGAGGAAGCTGCTTGTAGCAGCCCTGAAGCATTAAACCAGTAGGAGGAACCTCAGAAAACACACAAAAAGTTCTTCACAGCTCTGTGTAGGTGTTAGATACACAAAGGAATTAATTAATACTAGTGGAATACATGTTATCTTTCAATTATTTCAACTGTCAGGCTCTTTAGGGAGGTTTTAATAAAAGTTTCAAAGCATCCCAAACAAATCACCAGATTTAAATTTCCACCACATCAGAACTTCAAGGGTCTTTAAAGCAGTTCTAAACTTTGCAAACAACTACAACTCAGTTCCAACACAAAATACTCAGGATGTTAAATGACACAAATGTACTTACCTATTGCATCATTTACAAAGCAAAGCACTTAAAACCCAAGCAGTGAATATTAAAGGCCATAATAAATTTTACATTGCCTACATAACAAACATACATTATTCATATATTATTCACATTTACATAAAAGGAATAAATTTTTCATCATTACAGGATAACCTTTACTCTGACCTGTGGATTTTCTCAATGTATTTGTTGTACTAGTTTTAGTTTCTAAATATTTTATATTAAGTGTTACATGGGAAATTCGTAACTTTCTGAACTGACAATTTTAATTAGTTTTTCCAGAGAATAGCATTGAACATACAGTTTCATAAAGTGTATAACAGTGTTGATTTATGGCAAAATTATGCATCTTGATTTGCATTTGGGAATGATTAAAGTATTATTAATGTGTAGATACATCTTTTAAGTTTGTATTGGGATTACAGTTGAAGGTTAGTTATGAAAACAAGCTTTTAATCCTTCAAAACCCCTGACTCTGCATTTGAGCTTGAAGTCAGATGCAAAGGGATCCTTAATATTCCTTCCAATCTGCAATTGGATCAGATAAGTGTATAGTCAAACACAAAGGCTCCTTTGTTCCAACCAGTCATGCCTGTGCTTACAGTTGCTACTTTGAGCAGACCCCCAGGACTCAATATGTGGATCAGGTTTAAGACTGTGTGAGCAGATTAAATTTGTTTCTTAGTAAGCATAGCGCAGTAGGATCAAAAGGGATCTCCTTGGTCATCTTTCTTCTGGTTACAGCAGTGTAAAATATTTACATATAGATTACATCATGAAGATGCTATAAAGTTGATGATGATGTTAAGTATTCACCTATTTAATCCTCATTGCTTCTGCTGCCTAAGTATTTCAACACACTAATGTAATTTGGCTATTTCACTGCTTCTAGAACAGACTGGATGACATGCAAAACTTGCCCACAAATCAACGTTCATCTTTTAATTACTTGAAATGATTGATTGTGCTAATGAGATAAAAAGAACCCACTAAGTTAAATATGTTTCAAAATGTTTAGAGGATTATGGTCACAGTTCCCATTCTAATTCTTGGAAACAAATGCAGACCCATACAAGCTGACTATTACTGCCTGAAGCCAAACCCCAAGATTTAAATTCATCTGGAGCTCGGTTAATCACACTCTAGATCCAGACTCTGTTGAGGAAGCACATGATCCCCTAACATTTACCAGCCTTTTTTTCAACACAGCAGCAACAGTAGTAGTAGTACTTTAAATAATGTGTGGTTTGTGGCAGTTGATTTTTTTGCTGGCATTCTATTATGTAAGTGTCTTGAAGTCTGTCCATACTAAAGCCATAGACCCGTTCATGATTCTCATTTGTCTTTGCTTGCTGATGAGAATTTTGAATGTAAGACAGGAAGTTGAAGGGGAAATTAGGGAAAAAAATCAATTAGAGGACATCAAGAATGCTTTGAATGAAAGGTGTAAAAAGATGCAAGTCAATACAAGAGAAACCTATCAATTTTCTTGTTGTGACTATATTAGAAAACTGTGTCTTCTGCTTGCCAAAAGCATGAAATCAGTCATTCTTTCCTTTATCATTATAGATTATGGTGACATGACTTAAGTACGGTATGAGGTGAGATCTAATTATCAACTGATGAGTCATGCTATACAATTTTAGTTGTAATCAGTCATGTTCTAAACAGAATCCAAGTTACATGCTGGTAATTATCCACTGTGGATGGAAAGATGTGATGATTTATTTTTCAAACTGGCAGTGCCATCTGATACATTTACAAAAAGGCTACAAAAAGAATTAACTGTCTAACAAAATATTTACACAGAATGAAAAATACCCACATTTCTATGGGTATCTCAGCCCTAGATTTCAGTCCTGAATGGTAATGGTCAGCTCACAGTCTACCACTTCTTACGTGAATCCACATTGTCTTTTCCCAGCATGTCCCTTCATATTTTATACTGAACTTAATGTGCAATTTTATTGCCCAGTCTTCAGTCTTGCAAAATCCTTCAGCTGTTGTTCAGTTTACCCTTGTCCTGAGAAAACCTGCTATGATCACCCCCACTCATCCCGTTTCCTATGTCTTCTACGAATATGTTGACCACCACAAGTCTAAACAGACAGCCACACAGAACTCTACTGACCACTTTGTGTTGGATTCCATTCCCATTTTTAATTGATTATTTATCCATGATAATTTATCTTATCCATTGCCAGCCTTTTTTTCCCTAAAAGCCTTTGTGAAAAGCCCCTTAACATTTAAGTAAGATTTATTAATAAACTCATTCTTAGGCATGTTTGCTAGCCCCTTCAAAGGAGGACAAAAGGCTTATAAAACAGAACTTCAAAGCAGTCATGAAGACTCTTCACAAGTAGGACATCCTTTTCCATGTTTATATGCATAATTTATAGTTTCCACTAATTAGCTGGTGAAAATGATCAAGCTTAGAGGCCCCCTACATCGATAGAAAAAACAGTTGTAATATTTGTCAGTCTTTTGGTACCAAAGCCTTCCTAGTACTGTTACTAACTCCAGTATTTCATCTCCAGTTACCTTACATTGTTAATACCAGCTGCTTCTAGTTTTCTGTTTGTTAGTGATCACTGTGTCTATTTTCCCTTAACCTTTCCTAAGGTTGCTTCAAACTTAGTTCAATCCTCTGTGATTGTCCCCCCAAGCCCCAATACAGGTTTCTGACACTTGATTCAAACTTGAGCTGTACAAAGCCACCAAAGCAAAAATGTTCCAAATAAAATAGACCACTACTGAAAATACGAAAGTTTAAATACTGTAGGCAGAGCATGCAGCCTGATATAGCCACCTCATCTGTCTGCTGTACTCAAGACTTGTGTTACCTCAGATAAATACTTGGTGACATTTACTACACAAGCCTCTACTTACCAGCAGATAGTCGTAGAACAGCCCCAGGGACCTCGGGTCTCCCATATCATGTGATATTTGTTTAAAGACCTTTCTTGTGAGTTTAGGGTCTCCAGATTTTGACCTTGGTAATGTTTGAAGGGTCATGTGCTGGGAGCCCTTATGGACCAAAGCAGCTGGGTTTCCCAAGGAAAGTCAGCCACAAGTAACAAGTAATTCACCTGCAAGGCAGCCAGGAGGAACAGACTGGAGACAAGGCTTTGTCAACCCAAGTATAGCTCTGAACAGAAATATAAACATATGCTTCAGACACTTCTATTAGGCTTAATCCTGCCAATGAGGTTGTTGTTCTTCTTACAAGACTGTAAAGAGAGTCTATTTGGCTCAGCACCCAACTTCTAGATGATTATTATTAGGAGAGATAGATTCTATCCTTTGTGATTCAGATTCTCCTTCATAAAACATGGGGATCAGAGTCCTGCCCTGTACCTCAGGGGGAAAAACACATTAAATATTTCAAAACGCTCTGATACAGCTCTTGGAATGAAACTCTCAAAATTAATGCCTTCCAGGGAACTCGGAGAGAATTCAGAGCAATTAGTTTTGTTAATTGCTGTATTTGGGATTTTTGTGCATATTTCAAGAAGTTTCTGGTTCAGCTCAGCTGAAGACTATTTTAAGTTATCTAAGACAGTTTAGACAAGGACCTTGACCTCAAAACTAGGCTGAAAATGCTACAAAAATAATACTGTTTGGGTACTTTGGCATTTTATACAAATTTTACACCACTTTACTCTAGATGTTCACAAAAAGAATGTGTGTGACAAAATTAAATGTAACAATAGTTTTTTTAATATTGGAGAAGTTTAAGTTTTAGTTGGAGGCTTGGGCTGATTTTTATTTTATCATATCAATTTGAGCTTCTAAAATAAATATAAATTTAATATAGAGTTTATAAAATAGGTATTATTATTTACTTAATGGCCCATAACAACTTCCATAGACAATTTATATTTCACAGATCATTGACCTGATAGACTGTGACAGCTCTTCTGAAGATGTTCTGGTCTAGTGGGTCATTACAGATAGCATGCACAGACAGTAAATCCATGTCCTAAATATCCTACTAACATTTTGCTTGAAACAGTTAAGTGAATGGGATCAAAGTCTGTTCAAAATATTTATTTTACTTTTAAAATGCAAACCAGCATGAGGCACATTACAGACTATTAGCTAGCAAATGCTTGAAAAAGTCATGCTGCAAATTATACAAATGTTTTTATGTATGCACTGTTGAAACAAGCAGAAATATCACAAAAGATAGAGGAGGAAAAAGGACTGTCTCAAAGAATTTACACTTCAACCCTTATGCCCCAAAGATTTCCCTTGTTGGAACTTAATTGCTCCAAGATATCTAGTACCAGCCATGAAGAGAACATATAGCCTTCCTCCTGTGAATTGCCCTTTGTTTTCAGAGAAATTGTTTGTCCAGGCCCCTTACTTCTTGAATGATTTCAGACTAGTTTTAGGAAGTAAGGCAATCCATCAGGATATAAGAACGAAAACAATGAGCAGAAAGGCTGTAGTAATCTGTAATCATGAACCATCACTTCTAGACTATGTGTACAATTTTATGATCCTGTTAGCCTCTTGTTAAAATAAAGATGAGCATTACTGATGCCCTCTTAGGATCCAGAAATTGGCTGAAACAAGCCTTTTTATTTTTTTCCTTTCAACCTCACATTAAAATAACTAATTCCTCCAGCTGCTATCCCACCTTGTCAAAAGTGGACAATGTAGGTTAGAAGCTTTTTACTAAAATTAAACATACTGAAAACACTGAGATCTTGAATGTATCTGGATGCAGAGAATGGTATCACTCAGCCTCTGGTTTAAATGCCAAAAACTCAGTTGATATTCAGAGATCAGATGTACAGCAACAACCCACAACAGAAGCATGTAAACAAAACACCACATAGAAAGACTGGGGAGGAGGGAATATATTAATAGAATGGTCAGTAAACAGTATCATGTGAAAAAAAGAGTAACATTTTGACTTCAGTATGCTTAGATTCAGGAGAGTGGAGATCTCACACTTGCCCTAGGGCTTCTACTCATTACTTCAGAACAGCTCTCCAGCGGACACACATGAAGAGCAAGTCACTCTAGAGGCAGCTTATCAAGCTCTTCTCACCAAAGCTTAAAAAGAGGGTGATTTTAAACCAGCGGCTGCTTGGGAGTAGAGGAAGGCTAGAGGAACAGAAATTGTAGAGTAGATAATGAACATCACAGAAATACAAAGGTCAGTTCTTTAGCAGTAGAGGAAGGCATCTCTTCTGTCTGAAAACAACTGCTGTCTCTCCCAGTGAAGCCCTATCATGGTACCAAAACAAACCACAAAACAAAACAAAACAAAACCCAAGAAGGTTCAGTATTTTATGTTTATGTTGGCAGTTTACCAGCTAACTTTAAATTAGTACCTATGAAATTAACCAGGAAACAGCTGATGGAATATGCTGATGTACCCATGATTTGCATACTACCTCTGGTAGTAACATCCATCTGACAAGTATCCATACTTTTGCACAAAATATGGTGCTATGACCAGCACCCTTCCTTCCCTGTCTGCATTTTAAAAAGCAGAGCTGAACAGTAGTCATCTCCATGCAGACAGTACATGCTGGCAATATAGCAGCCTGCACATAGACCTGAGCAGACAGAGGTTCTTCCTAGAACCCTACATGAGGCAGTGATCTCTTGAGGAATACAAAACTGCCTTTCTTTTTCTGCACAGTTTCTCACAGGTTAGCTCTCAGAGAGCTGCACAATGTGTGGGCTGACAGCTGACAGCTACCTTTCTCCTTGGGCTTCTAGGTGGCACAAGGTCCATCTTCAACTGCTGGCTTTCTGCAGAGATCATGTTCTGGTATAAGACATTTTACACTGAGGCACCGCGGTGCTCAGTTTTTGAAAGAGTCAAATGGTCTACAAATTTCAAACTCTCCACTGGAATTTAATGCTGAGAAGTTGGCCAAGTGCCTCTCCTTGTGTAGGATACTTCTGTTTTGTACCTAACAAAGCAAACATCACGCTTTTACTAATCAGTAATACAGCTCATTAAGCTTTATCACATGGATGGAACATAATATTAACCAGTCATTAGTCTTACTGTATTTTTGGTATTCTTGATCATATGCTTTGATACTATATCACATTTTGTTTGGGACAACATCTTTATAGACAGGACCAAGGTAGGGAGGTAGAAAGACCAGATGAAACAAGTTCTCGGAGCTATTACCAACTATAAAATACCTTTCTCCTTTTGAAAATAACAAAATGAGAATGCACGAAGCTTTCATACTAAAGTGGAGAGGGACAGATTAGAAAGTACTTCCTCTGCAATCTTTTAGACAGGATAATACATAACAGCCTGAGGTGTTAAAATGGTTGATTGGCTCATTTTCTCCATGCTTCCTCAAAATCTCACTGAGAAAGACATTGTCTTTTCACATTCCTGGCAGGGATCGGTGACTACTGCTTATTTTCCTGGGCCACTGAGCTGAATCTTACATTGCCTGGTAGAAAGGACAGACAGGGCTCACTTGGGGCAGCACATGGGATTCAGCAAAAAGAAACTGAGTAATCCCATCACAGCCACTTGGGACATTATGCCAGTGGGAGGTGACTTATTTACACAAATTGCTTTATGCAAGAGGTTTTGTTTCTTGTTTCTATCTAAGAGTGCTTCATGGCTGGATTTCATATTTCTCACATGTGTTTATTATTCAAGGTTTATTGTGTATAAAAGGGGCTGCACAGTTTGTGGGATGATGACTGACTATTGACTGTCATGATTATCTTCAAAGAGTGCTCTTCAGTAAAACTGATTGCTCATATGTGCCATGGATTGGACACTTGAAATCTAATAAATGTTGAAAGGCAAAGGATTTCCAGTGGCCCTGCAGAGGTGAGTGGGCAAGGGGCAAATCTAAAGAATTCTAGAAAATAACCCTAATAATGCTATCCTTTACTAAATTCAGGGCTCCCTCCTGAAGGACTAATGCAAAGATCCAATCATTAAAGCTACATATTGTTGTTTGGTTTTTTTTCCTGTTTACAACTAGAAAAATGAAGTTTAATTTTATGATCATATCCACAAAGCAAATGTCCACATGTGCATTGTTGCATGAAGGGTGAACTAACCAGGTCCTGTCTCATGTTCCTATCTCTGTGGTTAAACTGCAGCTGGGATTTTCCTACAATTTTAAGCTGCATAGCTCATTTCCACACAATTTCTCCTTATGGAGCCAGGTTTTGAAGGGGATGGTTTTGGAGCAGCTAAGTTCTGGACATGTTATCAGTTTGTATCCCGCATATGTCAGCCCTTCACTCGCCTGTCAGTGTGATCACTGACCACCCCCTCCTCTCCCTGCTGCCACCCGGCCTCGTCCCTCGTGTAACAGTGTCACTAGCAGGCCAGAGCCAAGGGGGACAGCAGGATGACTGACATTTCCTTTGTTTTCTGTAGCTCTTTCTGATGATATCAATGGATTAACAGCTTTCCTCAGGCACCACACAACTGCTGGACCAGTTACTGTTAAGTGCTTTTGAAAATATATTCCTTTTCTTCAACTATAGGAAAAGAAAAAGTATAGCTTTGCTTCCCTACAACAAATAAGAAGCCTAGAAACCACTGAAGCATATTCTCTTTAATTTTATATAATAAAGCTTGTCCCTGTCAATATGCTCCAAACTCATGTTTGAAGCTTCCCTCCTTGGCTCAGTGCCTGAATATATGCAACACTTAAAATGTTCATCAGAATAAGAAGGAAATAAATTTGATAGCTAAAGAATACAATTTTTTTGTCTTGCTCTGGTCTTATATTTTGCAGAAGGAAGATTTCAGAAGATCATCACATAGCAAAATATAATAATTACATATTATTTTTGTGAATTTCTGACTTTTTTTTAATCTGCCCCAAGCATTTCATCTTTATGCAAACTTTACATGTAAAAGACCATAAAAAACCAAACCAAACCAACAAACAAAAAACACACAAAAAACCCCAAGCAAACAAACAAACAAAACAAAACAAAACCACCAAAAAAACCCCAAATACAAAAGGACAGAAGATAGGATTAAAAAAAAAAAAGTACAAGACTACTTGGTGCAGATTATAATTATGAAAAGCTTTCCCTTTTGAAAACTGTGTAGAAGGACATAGACTACTTTAATAGCTGTTGTGTTGCCAGAATAGCAGGAGGAAAGCCCTGTGGCAGAGATGGAATGCCACACGAAAAGGTGCTGGAGAACCACTGGCATGAAAGAGAGCATTTCATATGAAAACAAATGGTCGTGTTCCGCATGGTTTGAAGGATCGTCTTCTGGCTCAGGCACTAGGATGGGACTCAGAAGATCTGGTTCGGTTTCCAGTTTTGTATTAGTCCTTCTCTGACCTTGAGCCAGGAAGTGTGTCAGTTAAATTCTGCCTTTCTATCACAGTGATAATGCTGTGTGCAATGCTATTTCATCTCTTCTGACTGCAAGCTTTCTGAGGCAGGAACTGTCTGCTACTGTGGCGTTGTACAATGTCTTTAGTGCACTTGGGCTTCTCAGCTGGGGCCTTTAAGCTCTAGTAATGAGGATAAAGCTGATTTAGGAGATAGGGTTTTTTATTGCAATTGTCAGTTGTGCTTGACTAGTTCAGATCAATCCTCAGGCTTTTGCTAATCTGTTAATTTAATGCAGTACGTTCAGGAACCTGGGACATACATACCTGAAATAACCTGCCTGAAAGGATTCTGTAGCCAGGAGGGTGTTGTTTCAGGAGAAAAGAGACCTAGTAATTGAACAACAGGAAATAGCCTCAAGCTGTGCCAGGGGAGGTTTATACTGTATACTAGGAAAAATTTCTTCACCAAAGGGGTTGTGAAGCACTGGAACTGGCTGCCCAGGAAAGTGGTTGAGTTACTCTCACTAGAGGTCTTCAAAAAATTTGTAGATGTAGCACTTAGGGACATGGTTTCCTGGTGGACTTGGCACTGTTAGGTTAACTGTTGGACCTGATTTTAAGGGTCTATTCCAACTTAAAGGATTTTATGATTAAATGATTTTATATTTACTTTTCTTTAGCTCAGTTTGAAATCTGTTTTACTTTCTGTCAATTCAGTAAACCTCCAGAAGTATCTGAAGCGCCTCCTGAGATGGCAGCTCGGGAAAACAGTAAGTTTGCCACAATGCTGTGGATGCTAGAAGAGTAAAATGAACACTCTTTTGCTTGTTGAACTTAAAACTCTGTGACAGGCTGTATCCATTTCAACTGATTACAGCTCACAGAATCATAGAATTAACTGGGATGGAAGAGACCTCCAAGATCATCAAGTCCAACCCTTGATCCAACCCCACTGTGATTACTAGATCATGGCACTCAGTGCCACATCCAGCCTCATCTTAAAAACCTCCAGGGACAGTGAATCCAACACCTCTCTGGGCTAGGCCATTCCAATGCCTGATCACTCTCTCTGTAAAGAATTTCTTTCTAATATCCAACCTAAACCTCCCCTGGCAGAGCTTAAGCCCGTGCCCTCTTGTCCTACTGCTGATTGCCTGGGAGAAGAGACCGACCCCCACCTGGCTACAACCTCCTCTCAGGGAGTTGTAGAGAGTGATGAGGTCACCCCTGAGCCTCCTCTTCTCCAGACTAAACAACCCCAGCTCTCTCAGCCTCTCCTCACAGGACTTGTGCTCAAGCTCACTTTCACTTCTTGTAAGCTGCTGTGAAAAAGATGGGAAGGCTGTATGACTGGGAGGAAGACCCCAGCTAAGAGGAACACTCCATGAGCACTCAGTTAGGTGTAGCCTTCTGCAACATGGGGAGAAGGTTCCTACAACAGAGAGCAGACGGTGCCTGTTTGGGTTGTGGGGATCCTTTTTGTAATGGGATAGGTGAGAGGGAGCAAAGAATAAGAAAGCCTGAAGGAAATCTGAGGCAGACACAGAGGAGTCTGCTGAAATAACATGGTAACAGCCCGCCAAGTGATTGGGGTGTCAGAAGGAAGATTACCCTTAGGATACAGAGGGGATTGTACTGCATTTTTGCAGACTTAAAAGCTGAATATTGCTACCCTGGGAATTGTCTGAAAGAAAGATTCACTCCATCAGTAGAAAAAAAAAGTAGGGGACACTTTTGTTTACAAACCTCTTACTTAAATTTGGGTTTACTCTGAGCTTTTCCTGTACCAAAAAGAGTTCAGAGTTGTTATGTGGGGTGTTTACAATCCACAATCCTGCTAAAGCCTGTATTTTGATATTCAAAGCCCTTTACACTGTGTGAATGCTTGCTTTAAGGAAATGATTCAAAGGACACCGATACACAATAAATCCCCCCTCTCCATACTCAGGAACCCATGAAGAGCTGTCATGTCAAAATTGTGATTAAGGGAAATAGTTTGGAAGAAGACATGCCACAGGAAATAGAACTGAATTACTAACCCGGGCACCCACAGACTCTGCAGTGTACAGGACATAGCTGTAGGGAACACCGATAAAGGGACATTCAGCCTGACCTGTGACAAAGACTATTCAAGACATTTTGATGTTGTTTGGGTTGTTTTCTAAAAGTTTGTAGAGTTAGATCACCATTTGGAAATAAACAGTAAAATCACCAAAAGACACAGCTATATCACACAGAAAGTTAAGTCATCTGTTCATAAATTCAGGTAAAATTATCACTATTGAAACCACAAATATCTTTCACCTTCCTCTATTATTGGAAACAATTTAAGTTTTATTCTTTTAGCTTTTTAGTCAGTTACTTATCTGGGCTTTGGGAGCCACACAATTAACGAAGAGACTTTGAACCTATAGCTTGCATCTCCCAGGAGTGTGCCCACAACCATTATTCTAAGAGGTTTTTTTCTTGTTTCCTGCTGTTACTTTTCCAATTTTTGTAAAATATAGAAAAGGCCCTTGAGAGGGAAAGAAATAACCAGGTGGTGAGAACAACAGCTTCAAGGAGTCTAAAGGATGGGACTGTAAGGGTACTCAGCTCTAGAAGCCTTAAGAAACCAAGGGCACTCACCTGAAAGTTGAGAACTTTGGATTTTGATTCCTTGTAGACTCAACTTTGTGCAGTGACTAAACCAAAAAAACTACAACAACACTGCCTTTTTCAAAGGGCTCCAAATTTTGCATTTCTCACATAAAAGAAAAAAAAAGAAAAAAAAAAAAAAGGAAAGTCCAGGTATTGCTACTTGAAGCAATAGCATCTTGAACATTAAAATCTGTTAAAGGGAAAGACTTAGGAAGAGCAGCTGAGGTCACTTGGCTTATTCAGCCTGGAGAAGAGAGGACTCAGGGGAGGCCTTATTGCAGTCTACATCTTCCCCAAGGAGGGCAGCAGCTGATCTCTCCTCTCTGGTGACCAGCAATAGGGTGAGAGGAAATGAGATAAAGATGTATCAGGGGATGTACCTTCACTGAGAGGATGGTTGATCACTACAGCAAGATCCCCAGGGAAGAGGTCATGGCCTCTTCCAATTCTGTCAGAGTTCAAGGAGTGTCTGGATTATGCTCTTAGCTATATGGTTTAGTTTTAGGTAGCCCTGAGAGAGGCAGAGAACTGGACTCAATGATCCTAATCGGTTCCTTCCAGCTCAAGATACTCTGTGATTCTATGATCTATAGTTTCTTTAAAATCTTATATTCAAGAGTTCACTACTTCATGCTACACAATTAATTCTATTAATTACATTCAACTTATTAATAGGAAGAGTTAAATTATTTCCAGTTTCATGCAGTAACTAGGTAATTTGTCTTAGCAAAAGAACTACTGGACAAGATAGAAGGATCAATATTTCAGTTCTTCACAATATTGATATCAAAACAAGAATAAACATTTTGGTAAAAATTATTCTGGTTTTAGAAGTTTCTATAGAGCAGAAAGGCTCTGTAGCCATGGGAGGATAGAGAAATGCCTCAATATGACCTGGAATTAAAGAACTGTAGGATGTTTTCACCTGGAACAGAATATAAAACCAGATTATTAACTCCCAACAACACATCACAAACTGTGATCTAAGTCAGTTTAAAGGGTTCTGATGTTTTTTTTAAACTCTATGTGTGTTATAAATAGATGGGGACAGAGAAGGAAATGCAAGAAATGAGGAAGGCCAAATGGTTTTTGCAAACATGGCTTTATGCAACACAGACTCAGAAGAAAAAGGGACAAGATTTCTTAAGAGATCCTATGAAACATTTAATTGAGTTATTTTTATTTAATTTCTTTTTAAAAAAGCCTGCTGAAATTTTAGAAATAAATTTTACAGAAACTCTAACTTGAATATATTATCTGCCCTTTGCAGTTCAGTTCTCAGGACACAATAATTCTCTTTCCATGAACAAGATGCTAGGCAAAAACAATAACATAAAATAGCTAGTTTTTAGTCAAAGTCCTAAAAGGACAATGAAGACAGACATGAACAGCAGTTTCTGCTGCAATCAAAATTACTGATAAGAAAAGTGACTTGAGCCTATCAGGCCCTGAAAATGTTCCCTTTCTCATCAACTCTAGTGACCAAAATATCTTTTGGAGAAGTTAGAAACAAGCAGTCAGTTGCCAACACAGAATCACAGATCTGACAAATGGATTTGATGACATTACAGTGTGATGCACAAATTAAACTTATGCTTCATCTTTTAAGTTATATTTCTGTAGACTGAAGGGTCAATATCATACAGGCTACCAGAAGGACCAGATTCTTCCTTACGTTAGTCTACACAAGAAAATTAACTGAATATATTTGAACTGTATGCAGTTTCTCTCTGTCTTAGGACAACATTCTTCAATAATCGGGAAGCATTAAAGAACCTCTATTATTATAAAAAGCTGTCAACGGAAGGTAACTTAGAAGAAACTGCTGTATCAAAAACAGACTTTTAAAGGCAATTTCAAGTATGGTTACAAATCTCAAGAGACTTTCATAAAGGAACCACCTTATCCCAAAGTGCGGTGACTACAGCTGTCTGCTGCTCTGAAATACAGCCTAGTGGAACTTGAATCTCTATAATGAAAGTCATCAAAGCACAGCATAGCTCATATTTACTTCTTGGGGATCTACACTACTTTTGCAAGGACATGTCACTGGATGAGAAACAGTGACATTCCAACTGATGAAATGGTCATGCTTTTACTTTTTCAGAAAGATACGAGGAACATATACTAGTGTTTAAAAAAGCCTCTGTACAGATCTGTAGAAAAGATATCTAAATATTTTAGTATTTTAGCTTAGCTTTTTTTTTTCCTTTACTTGTTGCATAAAAAATCAATACTCACATGATAAATTTTGCTTTACAATATTTCTATTACCTTCAAGAAGACTGGTATGAATGTCTTTTTGAGTACCAGATATCTAGAATGTATTTTGTTTAGACAGATACACATATCAACTAACTGTTATATTAAAGAAATAAGCCATCTGTTAGTGGATGACAACACAACAGAACAATAATCACATAATAAAAATACTACAAAAAATGACAGATCTGAATCAGTAATGCAAACACAAGATACACACAAAACCGTCACAGAACAAAACAGAGCAACAAGTAATCACACTCCTTGTTTGAGCAGAATAACAGCAAAGCCCTGATTTCCAGTGTAGGTCCATCCCTCATCATCAGCTGGAGATCCCCAGATTGCCTCTGGAAAGCTACATGAGACAAAGTGGACCATTGCTCTGCCTTACGGAAAAAGTTCCTTGTTTCCCAGGCTCCTGTACACATCAGATAACTGTCTGGTTTTGAAGGACGTAATTGTCCAGTGATTACAACTAGTCAGAAAAGTATTTACAACATAATTTCATCAAACTATGTATTTTCAACTCTAGATATTTAATTTTTTTCCCCCACAAAATGCCAAATGACCTCAAAACTATTCTCTACTTTCCCCAGAAAGTAAAAAGAGAGCAACCTGACACCCTGTAAATGCAGTCTTAGGAATAACAGTGATTCAAACAGAGCTAAAGGAAGATTTCTAAGTAAGCAGAATACCTCCTTCCCTTTCAGCAGTCATACCATGACAGATAATGCTTTTCAGGAAGAAATTGTAATTAACTGGCTTTACTTCTCACTAAGGCAATAAAAAAGTGATCACAGGGATACCCAAGAAAGTCCAGATGAATTCACTAAAAGGTAGAGAATCCCTCACATGTTAAAATGCGTGCATTAACA
The DNA here is from genome assembly GCF_022539395.1 of Myiozetetes cayanensis. NCBI lineage: Eukaryota > Metazoa > Chordata > Aves > Passeriformes > Tyrannidae > Myiozetetes > Myiozetetes cayanensis. The sequence goes on from NW_026087742.1 coordinate 18,638,889, forward strand.
TTCATGCAGGGGCTCCCATCTGAAGCTTTGAAGAAGGACCTTTCAAGACTTAAAGTGCAGGGCATATATTATTTGCTCCTAACTGAACTTATTGGAAATAAACTCTGCATGATGACTTTATATTAAATTAAATTATATTAAAATAAAAAAAATCAAAGAAAAAAAACCCAAATAAAACCACAAAACCAAACGAAACCAAAAGCAAACAAACAAAAAACCCAAAAAACTCCCACAAACAGACCACCCCATAGAAAACCCCAAACAAACAAAAAAACCCCAACAAAACAGAAAAAACCCATACCATCAAAAAACCCAAACAACTCAACTACAAAGAATTTCCATATGCTCTGCAGAAAATGCTACTGCAACACAGTGCTTACTCCTAGCCATTTCTTCCCAGCCACAACCAGGAATATCACTCACCAAGTATGCTAACACACTTGTTAGGTTTGGTGGTGTGCAGGGGCTGCACAGATGGGTGCATTTGGCTCTCATCTGTCCCACAGCTGGTGGGCCTTCTGCTCGGCCTTGCCTTCCACATGTGCCAAGATGCACACCAGTCTACAGAGGTGAATTCACAAATATTAAATGTGGAGCCATAGAAGTCCCTCTAAGATGCCAACAGCATCTCTCTGAAAAACCTGGCATTAAAGGAGATCATCAAAACCTCAACCTCTGTGCAGCCTGTTCAGCTTGTCGCTCCCCTGAACAGAGCTAATTTACAGGAGGTACGGTGTAGTCCCAAAGTATCAGAATTCATGGAAAAATCCCTTCCACCTCTACAAGGCAAGTTACCAGGGATGGACAAGAACCAGTTTCTGTAAGGCTACTTGAAAAAAGCTCTGGCTTTCTGCCTGTGGAGTACCAAGTCAGCTGCAACTTGAGATCCCAGCACTAGGAACAGCTGTGAAGTTTAACCAGGAAGGCAAACATCCAGTGGTGCAGCCTGCAAGGAGGTCAGTGCTGTTGGAAGCCAGAGATCTCCTAGAGTGTAAACTGCCTGATGCTTAGATAAAACCATCTTCCCTCCTGAAATCCAGCTAAGACTTTTATCAGCTCCTCACATTGCTCTTTAACAAATCCAAATTCTACTGTTTGGGATTTCTGCTCCCATGGTCCAAGAAAAATAATTAAGAATTTGACATATTTTGAGTTAGCATTTGCAGAAAACAAAAGAGAGCAATAACTTCACAATTGCACAATAACCCAGAGAAAAATTAATAGAATTTACAAAGCAAAGTTAGGTAAAGACTCAAAATGTAAAGATGTCTTTCATAACATACCTCTATAATGATACTGCCAAGCAACATTCAGCTGCTCAGTGATTAAAGTTTTTATTGTTTTATTCGCTATTTACAGATGTGATAGAATGTTTAATTACTCCCTATTTTGTCTAATTAAATGCTGTTCTAAAAAAGAAAAAAAAAAAGGCAGTTCTTACAAAAATACTTTGTTTTTAGTGGAAACATCTCTATTTGTTTCAAGGTCAGGAAGATTGTGCAGGCCCAAAGCAAAACTTTTAGTAAAATTCAACTAAGCACAAAAAGAGGCTCCCAAACCCAATGGCAGTGCCAAAAAAAAAAAAAAAAAAAAAAAAAAAGAAGTAGCACAGAGAACTCACTGATTAAGCCACACTCCCAACCTCAGACTGAGGATTTGTCTGCACATAACTACTGGGCACTCCTTGGCACTTTGCTCCCTCCCTCTTGATTCCTCTTGTGAAGAAATGTGGAAACCTCATTCTTCAAGCCTCAAGGAATTGTACTGCTCTCCAACTAACCTCCAACTAGCTACAGTGAATGGTAGCACTCTCTGTATTTTAGACAGTGCCAACACCCAAATCTATTGAATCTGGTAATGTATTCAAATGAAAAAATTTGCATGGTTCAGTCACTAAAAATGTAGGGGGAAAAAATGAGGTAAAGCAAGCATTGGTTTGCTATTATATAATGGCTATATAGCTGGTTAATGGTTTGGAGCTTACGTACATTGATTTCACAATGCTGTCTAGTGCACCTTTTCTTTTTTGTGAAATCCTAATATATATGAAATGGACAATAAGTATTTTAGGACCTGGATCAAAGCTTTGAGTTTTCCCACTGGAAAAGCGCTGGTTTTCCCACTTGGAAGAAGCAAAACTGTCAGTATGCAGCAACAAATTTCACTTTGCCTTTTAAAGCTAAAGCAGACACAATAAGAGATAATTAAACTAACTTTCACAAGCAGAATATTGTTAAAATGTTTGACTAGCATTTGCATTGAACTGCTAGACTTCCAACAGTAAAAATTCCTATCTAGCATGCCAAAAAAAAAAAAAATTAGCATCAGCAGTGACAGAAAAAATCTTTTAAAATACTGCCTCACTTCCAAGCCTGAAGAAGCATCTTCTGTGAGAAAAGAGGAAAGAAATACTCAGTGATGAGTTCTGAATTCTAAAAACAGTAGCCCCCAAACTCTTTGCAGAAAATACCAGTGAGATTCAAATTAGGGCCTATTTTGATCCTTTTTTTATATATATATATATGTATATATGTAGTGTACTAGGGACTGAATGGAGAGCACGTCTCTTTCACGTAAGTTTTAAACAGCCATCACTAATGACAATATGTTCCCTCCCACCTGTTCTAGTTTCTAAACATGAGCCTCTGATGAAAGGCTGGCCTCCAGCAGCAATTCTCCAAGCCATGTTGTTCCTTCACAGCCTTCAATTTATATTCAAGTCAGGAACATGACACTTCTTTTGTTAGCTTTTGATTTTCATCTTCTGTTTTCTGCATTAATCCCCGTAACAAAAATTGTCATTGTGATAGGTGCTGAAGAAATCAGTAAGATTAATAAGTAGTTGGTATAATATCTAAATACTCTCCCCTATCAAGATGAGTACGTTGCTGAATTTGTGCTATGTGGAACAGCTGACAGTAGAAATAGTTATAATAGATCACTTTGACAACTTCAGATTTACATAATGGATTCAGCCACTTTGTAGATTGGGTTTGTGCACATTTTCTCAGCATGCAAAACATGCCTATTACCTTTAAAACCTTTGAACCTTTGTTTCGAATGGTATATGCTGCTACATAAAATATACTTTTTTGCAGTCTATAGTTCTAAATATATATTTTAAGAGACGTATTAGTATGTTTATATGTTATGTGCAAACAAAGTGCACATTATCTACCTACACCAGAGTTAAAGTTGATGCACCTGTTTAGTGGTTTTATCACACATTTTCATTTAATTCACACAAGCTGAATTTTTTATACTTTTTTTATTTTTTTTTAGTTTCATTAACCTTCTTTCTGATTTAGAAAACATAATTAGTGGCAAATAAAGACACTGCAGAACTGTGCCTGGAAAGCTTATACCTTTCCCAGTCTGCTCACAACAGATTACAAAGGTGTTTATTACCAAAAAGTAATCAAAGATTAGTTAATTCTAGTTCCAGTCCAATTCTACAGATAGAAAGAACAAAAGCAGCAGAAGAGGCTGAACAGGGTCATGTATCAAATATAAGATAATCCTCTCCACAAACACAGACACTGTGAAGGAGGCAATGGTGTTGCCTTCTGAGGCCTTCTCATTTGGGAGGACTTGCAGAGCAGGGCTGCAGCAGCCTGGGCTGTGGAGATTCTGCTCAGCGATGAGACCAACAGAGAAATTCAATACCAGTGAAATTCTAGATATGTGTGATGTGTAACTTTGGGAAGAGCCTTGCACACCTTCCTAGCAGGACACACAGCTCTGAACATTCCAGTAGTAAGGAGATCTTAAAAGAATATCTCTGCTTTTACATCACCCAAACTGAAACCTGGCACAGGGACAGCCTGCCAAGTGACCACCCAAGGTGGGGTACTCATAATCCCCAAGCCAGTGCTCTTCAAACTTGTAGGACAGGCAGTTCTGGAACAAGCCCACCAAGCAAACTCTCCCAGGTCCGGTCCATGGGATTTTAGCATACAGCCCCAAAACAGTTCAGTGAGCCTTTGGACCATCTCTAGCATTCTCTTCCAAATTTCTTAGTTGATGGTTTTTTGTCAGATTTACTGCAGAGGAATATAGCCTGCTGTACACTCTGGAAACATGAACATCTGTCTCGGACCAAATTAATTTTCAGTCCATGAAGTTCTAAAAGTGAAATTTCCTGTGAACTGTAAATCCTATTTTTTTGCCAGGAATAACACTATATCCTTTATTAAACATGAATATCATGGAGGAATTAAAGTAATTTCTTTGTTTCTACTGCTACCTTAGGCATCTATTTCTGACAAGACAAATATTATTTTTTTACTTGGAATACTGAAGGATTTTATAAGACTATTGAATGACATAAGCACCTGACTATATGTTTTTTCCTATCAGTACTTCAAAAAGGCAGAAAATGCTAACATTTATGTTTCCTACATTAACAACAAGTTACTCAAGGCAAAAAAGGCAGACTGTCACAAAGAAACCAACAGAAGACAGGCAGCTTTGAAGTCTAATTGTTTAGATTGAGACATTTAAACTCTGTCATATCCCCTTAAACATTATACTGAATTACGAGCATAAGGTCATATATAGGCTGTTGTTGCTTTGCACAGTTTGAGGAATGTGATTAATTTGCAAATTAACACAGGTGCTTTAAGATAATTAGAGCCTCAGATAACCTTTAGTTTAAATATGTTAACACTCTTTTTTGCAAGGTGGAATATATTGCCATCACTGGACTAAAACACAAGCAATGTCTGGCAGCTATAAGAATAAGTAATGGCTCTAACCAGTTGGTGTAATCTATTTGATTTTATAAACTAAGTCCATAAATAAAATAAAATATGCAATTATCCATTTTGTTGTTCATTAATATCTTTTAAAAAATAGGGTAAAACACAATAAATGTTTATACAAGCTCCCAGATGTCAAGGTAAATGTTCCAGTCCCATTAACACAAGTTGCTTGTTCTTATCCCATGGCTACCTAGATTTCTGCTGCACCCTCATGCAAATACTCACATATGGAAATATACATACATTGTTAGACAAGGATAAATGGCAAGTTCACATTTTATTTTCCCCAAATATTGGATGTAACAATATTTCTCAGTATCCACGCAGCCTCTCATTTAAAGTGATCCTGATTCAGCTTGATTCTGCTTTGGTGGTATTCATGAAATAAATTCTTCATAATTACCCTTTCAGGGTGACTCTGTGGGGCTGAGAAACTAACCTTGTATATGAAAAAAAAATTAAAATGCAAATACACAACAAATTTAGCAGCACATTCTCTGACCTCTCAAAAATCCTAGGGGATGGCTGTGCTGTTGAATTCAAACCACCAGTGAGTCCAGTCTTTGTTCCTCCTGCCATTTCTTGTAATTGGGATGTGTATTTTTCATGGTTAATGTTCTCAGGTAATTAGTCACATCTCCAAACCTGTTGGCATATTTCCCCAGTATGAAGGGGGAGTGTTTAGAGTGATGGTGTTTTGTCTTCCCAAGTCACCATTATACATTATGGAGCGTGGCTTTCCTGGGGATGGCTGAACACCTGCCTATCCACAGGAAGTGGTGGATGAATTCCTTGGTTTGTTTTGCTTGTGCACACGGCTTTTGCTTTACCTATTAAAGTGTCTTTATCTCAACCCAGAAGTTTTCTGACTTTTACCCTTCCTGTTCTCTCCCCAGCTGGCAGGGGAATGAGCGAGTGAATGTGTGGTGTTTGCTTGCTGGCTGGGGTTAAATCACAACACCTTCAAAGTGTGATTCTTTGAATTGGTGGGAAGAGTAACTACAGCAACTAAGAAGACATGAGCCTTCAGAAGGTAAAAGAAGACTGGTTGCTCCTTCACAGTGTTAAAATTTCAAATCACTTCAAAGAGTAAAAACAAAACAGGAAAAGAAAAATGGTGTGGGAAGGGTGTGAGGGGAATAAAGGCATGAGCTGCAAAGTAATCAAACCACCTAAGTGAGAAGTAAGTGAAGAGGATGTTTTAGGAGAGTGACATATCTGAATCCCATCTTCCATCTAGACCTTACACTTCTGTATCCAGATTAGTGCTCACAGCAAGCTGTCTTGGCTCCTGGGCTTTCCCCTTTCTCTCTGCTGTGATTATTACAACAGATATTCCTTCTAGCAGTTCCTATTCTCTGCTGTGCTGTCTCTCTCATGCACTTGCTGTTTCTCTTTCTGCCTCTCATTATTTGCTCAGGCTTTCAAGCCCTCTGTGACAGCATTCACAGAACAAAAGGTTGCCATTACATTTATCCCTATTTATCCTCCTTTGATGCTGAATTGAATTTTGTTCTGCTAGCACGAAGAAAGCTAGACTTGTCATCATCTTCATCATCTCTATTTTACTTAAATCACCCTGAACACAACTGTAATTTATTTCCTAAATTTATCAAAATCCTTTACAACTAAAAACTTTTCACCAAGCTCTTCTCCTATTATTTTTCTAGTGAATAAAATGAGGCAAATGCAGATATGTTTGTAACCAGAATGCCTATAGACATTTTTCTCTTGTACCTTGAGAGCCCCCTGGAAGAGAGTGGTCAATTAGCCAGCTATGTATAGAAGTAAAGAAGAAAAGAAGCTCATTTAATAAAATTAAATTGTCATGATGATTTTTTTTTTCTTTTCTTACTTTTCATAGAAATTATAGGACTCCACAGGTAGGAGTCAGTCTCACTTAAAGTAAAATTGCCCATAAAAAGCACTAAAGTCTGAAGAGGGATCAGGTTACATACCACTTTTCCCAGTCCCTTTCCATACCAACTCCAGCTCCCAGAGCTGTTAATCATGTGCTGGTTTTGACTGGAGAAGAGTTAATTTTCTTCACAGTGGTTAGTATGGGGCTGGGGTTTGGATTTGTGCTGAATACAGTAATGATAATAGAGATATTTTTGTCATTGCTGAGCAGTGCTTGCACAGAGCCAAGGCTTTTTCTGCTTTTTGTACTGCCATGCTGGAGAGGAGATGGGGTGCAGGGGAGGTTGGGAGGAGACACAGACGGAACAGGTGACCCCAGCTGACTTTTGCTTTCCCTATTAAACTGTCCTTATCTCAAACCCAAGAGTTCTCCAGCTTTTACCCTTCCAGTCTCTCTTCAATCCCACTGATGGGAGAGTGAGAGAGTGGCTGGGTGGTGCTTGGTTGCTGGTTGGGATTAAACCACAACAACCACCATTGTATTTTAGATGACTGGGTTACAAAGTCTTTGCAGATTGGTATTAAATGAGAAACATGTTTTAAAGATACTGCAAATGCAACAGAACTATACTGTTCCTCAATTTCTATTACACTGATTCAGCAACAAGAAGCTGAAATCTTCAAGTGCAGCACTGACTTGTCATGAAATCAAAAAGCCACTATATCTCAGAATGTTCCACTCTGATCAGAGCCATCTGTATTACACTCCTCTTCACAGTACATATTCATATAATTTAAAAAAAAAAAAAAAAGGTTGTTAATTATGACTCTGGAATAATGAAATAGTGTTTACCACATTTTATAGAAAAGTATAATGAGGCCAAGCTAAACCAGTTGCCTAAAATTGTCACTGGTGAGAATCCAAAACTCTACATGGCTTGTGACATTGACTATCAAACACATGCACATGAGAAGGTTGGTGGAACTAAGATCACTAAGGGAAACTATGCAAAGGGACCACTAAAACTTCTGTCACTGAAATGACAAGAGGAAAGACTCTTTCCTCTCAATGGTAGCCCTTATACTGGGACTGTAGTAATTTTCCAAATGAACTACCAAATCCAACTGCATCAGCAGGAGTTCAGAAGCGAACCATCAGAAATTATCATGAAAATTTCATAAAGAGAAGAGGAACTACATATGCATTGAACTGCAAGTGACAGAAATGACACAACAAAGTTAGGATGTGCCTTTGTTCAGCCTCTGCATGAACACAGACAGCAGAAGGTGCAGAAGATGCTATGTGAAGCTGGTCACCATTGCTTACATTCTGAGAAAGTTAAATATGTGAATCTGGAAAAAAAAGTTTCTTTCTAAAAGAAGGGACTACCTACGAGCTACTCAAAGTTTACATTCAAAGACAGTATCACCAATTAATTCCCTGAGCTCTACTTCCCTTTTCTTGGCAGTGAAAAATGAGAGCCCAGCTCGTGCTCTTTGCCAGCATTAAGCAGCTTTTCAAAAACACGCTTCAGGCTCAGATATGTCAAAAAGATGATGCCAATAGCACAGGATCAATGACTTCCTTGTGTCTCAGGGCAGAGGTCAAATCTATATGCTCTTTGACCTCTCTGCAAATTTTGACACAGGCTCTGATTGCTGATGATGTGCTAACATATTCCACTAGCATAGTCTGTGACTCTTATCATGTCAGTTATGCTTCTCAAACAGGACTTTAAACATACATAGCAAATTATATTTTTCCCTCTCAACCATATACACACTGAGCTTGAAGATCAATGCAGGTGCCCTCCCTCCACCTCAGCTGCTACAGGTGATCTGAAGATACAATACAAGATTCCAGTCCTTACACTGCTTACTGCACCCTTCTTCTTTAAAGGGAAATACATCTGAATAACAAAAGGGAAATATATCTGAACGACATTCCACTCAGAGAAAAGTTTAGCCTAAGTCCTACATTTTGCTTTCCTTAAGAATAAAGGGAAAAATTCCTCTATTGTTGCAGAGGCCAGTCACAGGCTAGCTGTGTGGACATTGGAGCAGGGATTCAAAGTACTCAGAGTACATTAAGAGGCATCACTGGAAACAAATGAGGTCTCTTTAACATCTTAGTAATTAGTGAGCTGCAGAAAACACCTCTCTGAAAATGAACCAGCAAGAAGCTGAAGGATCCTGTTTAGTCCTTCAGTATCACTAGACACGTAGCACTGAAGCTTTCTCTCAGGCTTTGATCAAAGCAGAAAAACTGTAGAGTGGTTAATTGGGTTGGCCTGTACTTTATCCAGTTTCCTACTTTGACATTATACAATGTGCTTCTGTAAATCTTTAGCATATAAATTGGAAATCCAATCTCAGAGCAAACCAACAACCTCATTCAACACACACAGAGACTGTTCATGAAATGGAACATCGTCATTTTCTCAGCTCCTACTAAATAATAGCCCCACACTATATCCTACAGAAAATCTTCAAATTTTGTCTAAATTTCATCCTTCCCTAGAGCTGGAAGCTAGCCTTGTTTCATATTCTAAAGATCTACATATTAAGATGAATGCAATAAATGAGAAGAATTTGAAATGGCTGTGCCTGTTCTGTGAACTTGCTAAAGTCAAGGTATTATCTCATGGTATCAGTGAAGGAATGCAATGACAACAAATAATCTTCTCTTCACATTTAACTGCTGTTTTGGCACCAATCTGGCAGTATTTGTGTGTTTTATTCTTTAAATCCATTAACTTCAATGGGCATATCAATGCTTTGTTGGATCATAACCTCAAAGTATTAGGCAACAGCCACAAAGTATATGAAAAATTATTCATAGATTTAGATTATATGGCTGAACATGGTTTTCATGTTCTATGCAAGCCTGAATTATATACATACAAAGGAAGTTGTTGAGTTTAGACTCTCAGAGCTCAATCTAAAAATTATATCAAAATTTTTGAATTAACAAAAAAGTGATACCACAGCACCTGTATTTTATTGCATAGCTAACCCTGTTAAACATGCAGTATAGTTAAACTGGGAAAGAATAAAAAAGCTTCTGAACAAGAAAGCTTATTATAAAAACCAAGTCTCAATTTGGAGTGAACTTCGACACTCTAGCTGTAAACATTTAAAAATAGCACACAAAAAGAGGAATTATATCACATAAGTATCTCTTTCATGGACCCTTACAGCCCCTGTCATTATATCTCACCCTTAAGATAGAGCAGAGTCACTAGCGTCTTACCTGCTGCATAATAACCGCCTACATGTACGAACCTAACAGAGGCACAAGACAGTAAAAAATGTGCCATTAAATTACTAAGTTGAAATCACTTTTCTTTCTGGTAATAGGTATGTTTTTTGGCAGTGCTCTGAAGCCCTGACTTTGGACTGCAACCCTATCATAACATCAGAGACCAAGCAGCATTGGAGTGGTATTTTTGAACTTAGGCAGCACTAACAAGTCAGAATCCTTAAGAAAATATCCCATCATTACACAGCAAGTAGAAAATCACCTGCAGACAGGCAGTAATCCAATCAAACCTGTTAGCTGTATAATAAACTTTATTCAAGTGAACTATGGGAAGTGTACAGCTAAAATGGTGGAGGCACTTAAATACATTGACAAGTAGACATTGTAAGAGCTAAGAAACTGCATTTACTTCTTTTTATCCTAAACAAGAGACATGGGGGCCTGGAAAAGAAAACAAAGGAAAAAAGACAGAGAGGCAGAGGTAATAGCTGAGACTACCAGGATGACAACACTAACTTCAGAAGGCATACAATTTAATTACTTAGTACATCAGTGTAAAAAAAAACAAAACCAAAACAAAAAACCAACAAAACCCAAACAAACAAAAAACCCCAAACTTTAGAGCTGTTACATGTTAAATCTATCAACTGTGAAAGATGATATGCTAATATCATAACAACACCATTTTTTAAAGCCCTACAAAATGTTTGGTTCAGATTGGCACAACGAACAGAACAAGGTCTTTGTTCTTGCAGTTGGCATCTACATTTTGCTTCTTCAAAGTATACATATACTACAAAGTACACAAAAAGTTATTTTTAAACATCACTCACCCCCCTACCCGATCTCCCCCGCCCAGACTCAAAGCGATGCACAATTCCTGTCTGTCAGCACATAATTCAAAACATGTACCTCAGCAGACAGTCGCTTCTTGCCACCTGCCTTTTATCAGAGATTTTTGTGCATTGTGTAACATTAGAAGTAAATGAAACATAACATGAATTAAAGTGAGGTAAAAGTAGTATTAAATGAGAGGCAGACATTCCTGGGGATGGGACATGCTATCCATTTTGTTAGCGGACCCATGATATGAAATGGAGGCAAAGGCAACCAGGAGATTGCAGTAGGGGAAAGAAAATGCTAGCCATTCAACTGCTGAAACTCTTTCTGACATCTTTTTGACCACAACAAGAATTAAGGGTGGGTGGGGGAGGTCCCTTTTTGCCAAAAGAGTAGGAGCCAAGAACAACATCCAGTCTTAAACTCTGTGCTTCACAGTCCCCTAGATCATTCTAAAGCCACCCATAAACAATAGACATAACACACTCATTTGACACTCTCTTTACAGTACCACACTTAAAATAGGTTCCCAAAAGCCAGTGAAGGTCTTTGGTCATGAAAGAGCAGTACTGAGACAGAGGATGGAGTACTTGTATGGTAGACACTCCATTATTCACCTGCCAGGAAGGGAAAATCTGAGGATAGCTGGCCTTGCAGATTAGGCAGCTGGCAGAAGCTCTGTGCCCAGAATACACTGGTGCCAAGCAACTATCTGTGAGAGGTGTTATTTTCCTGGGAATTCTAAGGACATTTCTGTACTGTTGGCAGATCACTATGTGAGTCACTACTTGCCTCTGGGGGAAACCTATAAATGCCCAATATGTTCTTCATGAATATTTACAGATTCAGAGTTAAGTATTTATGCCCCAGTCATATTCCTGTACATCAGTCTTTCATGCTTACTCCCTTCTCCTTTGTTATCAGAGCTCAAAGCAAGATGGAGTAGAGATTGGCCACGCTGACAGGCAGTTTGCACACCTCTGCATGCCATGGCCACTCACTGAAGCCACACTCAAGGACTGAGAGGTGAAGAGTTTGTGGTATTGTCCTTCGTTTCAGAGGTTTTTTATGGCTTCAGCTTCACAAAGCTCAGATGGTGCTGCTGAAAATTTCAGCACAGATGCATTATCCAAATACAAACTAAGTTTTGAACAGTAAATGTGTCACAGATCTATGCCAAAACTATGCATTTTGGTAGAAAATTTAAAGAACCAAACTCAAAATACAAGTAAAAACTGTGAGTAAAAACTTACATGAATCAAAACACAACACAACACAACATTGGTAGAAAATCTGGGAAAGCATGCAAATCAAGAATTGACAACACTGGTCTTGTAGAAATTCTCAGCGTTTTCTACCTAACTCCTTTTAATCACCAAGAAGCATATGAACCAAGTACATTTTATAGCCTGTGACTCAGTTGGCAATATCTTGAGTTTTCAGGAGAAGTAGAAATCAAAAAGGCATAAAAAAATTAAAGAGATACTTATGTTTCTTTGATAGATAAATTCATGGAATATATATAAACAGAAGAATTTATTGCTCCAACCCTGTGGACCTGCACAGTTTTGCACAGCTGGCTAAATGAGGAAAGGGGTTTACAGTAATGTCTAATGAGAAGAGGACAGTTTGGATTTTTAATTTGAAAAGTAACTAATACAATTTAGTTCCTATATGCTCTACAACTTGCAGAACTTTTGAAAGGTTTCTCTCCTCTCCAGAAAATTTCTGAGGATCCTGCAGATCCAATATCGTCTAAAAGCTTGTACTCTTTTAGGTGCTAAATTCAGAAAGTTTACTTCCAAGTAATCCATGTTATTATACAGACACTAAAGTCAGCATTATATTTAATTTAATTAGTTTATATTGCCTCGTGTCTGATGTTCAACTTAAAAAATGTGGTGTATTATTGCCCTCTATGTTCTGCAACAAAAACCTTAGTGAGTGGATGCTTTAAGGTATTCTATGCATTTTTCATGTCTCCCAGTAAGTCAGATTTCTTTTACCATTTGTGAAGTTCATGTTATATGCATACAACTAACCAAAAAAACCAACAAAAAAAGTCCTCACAGTTCTCAGTTACTTAAGGATTTTGTTGATGGGCATGTAAGAGTGAAATCTGCACTTCTGCAGCACTTTAGTAACACACAGAGCAACCACCTTTTCTGAAATGGCCTTTTTAACAGTCTCTAAAAGCAAGTAGATTTTCAGAACTGAATAACCAGAACTTTCTGCATGTCTGCTATGCAAAAATTATAGATTCAAGTGATATGACTTGACTTCCAGAAGATAGGAGGAATATTTTTATCAGATTTTTTACTGAACTGCATGACACAGTCTTCAAGCTCAACTGAAAGAACCATATGTGAGACAGGGATATAGGGGATTACTATTATATCTTTTAATGTGTAATGAGAAGTCATTGGGTTTCAGAAATCACAGAATTTGAAAGAAAAGAAAAAAACAAAACAAAACACTTCAAAGAACAGTTAACTAAAAACTGGGCTGAGTTGAGGGTTTCTCAAGAAAGATAATGCTGAGCTGTGCTGAATGAGATATATCAAAGCTGGTCTTACAAACTGTGCTGGAATCACTCTCTGTCTGCTTGAGACTGATATACACAAGATCAAGCAGTTCTGGATGTCAGATTTTGGGGCACAAGCATGCTTCTGATCGGTTAGCACTGCAGTTGCATGGGGAAAAAGCACAAGAATTTTCCATTAATCCTGAAGTAGCCTTTCGTTGAACATAACCAAAAATGCTTGTACAGGCAGCAACACAGCATTAGTGCCTGTGAACACAGAAGGAGCTGGGTCCACAAGGCCTATTCCAGTGCTGGATGAGGGAGAACCTCAAATCAGAATTATTCCCACTTCCACATTTACCATTCTTTTTACTTGTATTTCACAATTAAAAAAAAAAAAAAAAGGAAAAAAGCCAACAAGAAACAATAAGAACCAAAGGTTCTGCACCATCACTTGGTCCTATGATATCAAGCCTGTAACTGGCATAAAAGTGCTCAGTTTCTCCTGTAACTAAGGGAAAGGACTGTGATTCACATTACTATAGCTCTGGACCTTCCTTTTGAAAACAAAATATGTTTATGAAATGCATGTTTAAATCCCATCCTGTTGTCTTCTACTGAGTGATTAATTATCACAATCTGTGTGCTAAATGATGTGCAGACTGTGAGGATAGACATGCTCCCTGCTCTAGACACTGTTCTGTAATATCTTATCAGGCTCCTTTAATATAGAAAGGAGTGTCATTATTAACTTGCTTCCCTTAATCTATTTTCAGGTTGCTTCTTTGCAAATAACTCTAATTTAGGTACATTTCCTTTGCAAGTAATGCTAATCACTTACACTAGCTCTCCCTGCAGTATTCATCTTTGATTTACTACGGTTCTCCAAAGCTAAAGGAAGAGCTTTAGAAAGCAAAAAATGAAATTTCACTTTTTAAACACAAATTCCCATCACATATCTTCTACTAAAGCCATATCCAACACATCAAATGAGAACTCTAAGTCCAGTTCATTTCAGTTTTGTTGACTTTCCCTTGTAAAATACCCTTACCTTTCTCATATGAAATCAACTGATGTTACTGGCTTCAGAAAATTTAAATATTCACATTCAAAAGCACAGATTTTTTTACTTCTGTTGCCTGCCTCTGTTGTTCTTAGTCTTCCTATGCAGCCTTTAACACCAACCAAAGGTTGAAGAGTGCCTAGAATGAGATTCTTACATCAGCAGAGATGAACTGTAGATAGAATTTTGTAACTTCTTCTTAGACACATCTCCAAAACAGACTCCCAGTAAGCACGTAACACAAACAGATGCTGTTTTTTCTGCTTGGGAACCCTCAACACTTCCTCACCTTCCCTCTCCCTTAACAAAATTGAAAGGGTAAAATAAATGTGTCTGGATACAGTCCCCCTCCAGTTGTAGACAGTTTCTCATAACCACTAACATTTTTCTTACCAACAGAGAGGGTTACTCTGAATTTTGTGCTTTCTGCTACATTTTGCCTCTTAAAGACAAGGAAAAGGAAAAATACAGCATTCAGTGCCTTTGGATTCATTGTACACAACCCATGTATCTTACTGAAATTCCCAGTGGATCAAAGCAGACATTAATATATCTCCAACAGAAAGAGGAAAATGATTAACTGACTCGCTAAGTGCTATCCAGTTTCAAACCTTTTAAGTATGTCAGAGATTTGTTTTTATTCCTTGAGATTCTTCCCAAAGGATGATATATTCAGAATGTTAAAAAATTATTCACCACTCATGCAAGTTTACTCAGATCTTTCATTTTCTTATTTTATGGACAAAAGTAAGAACTTTAAGCTCTGAAGTACTGAGGCAGGAGAACACCAACCATTAGTAGCTATTCTGTTGCACACCCCAGACAAGAGCTTATTATATGCAGGTGAAAGAAAGAAGTCTGGATGTATCATAAATCACCACCTCTCTCTTTCTTATTTCTTGCCAACATAGGCAATTGCTTGGAACTTCCCAAACAGGGGGAGAAAAAAACCTGACAACCAAAACCCAATCCCTCAAAAAAACACCTAAAAAAGAAATCCACCCTGCACAAAACCCCTCTAAACATAAGAAAAGAGATAAAATGGTAGCATATTACCAAAAGCCACACACTACTAAAAGAGATCCCCCCGTGTCTTTAGGCTTTGGTACATTGTATGTGAAAAGCTAATGATATGATATGTTGAGGTGCAGTACACTACTACCCTCAAGAGAAGAATATTCCATGGCCACAGACACACTCCAGAGAAAAAATCTGGAGCAGAGAGGACTTCTGTCTTTGCATGTCAGTAACCTCCATAGGATGTGCACAGGCAGGGAGAACCCCATCACTTCGAGACACACCAGACATGCTTGTGCCATAACTTGTGATTCAAACTCATGGAAAAGATCTTTGTCATAGACAGTCCTGTGTTACTGGGGAACATGAAGGCTCCTTGTAAGATTCCCAAAAAGGTAGCTGTGAGATCCCCTCAGTATACTCATCTGCAGACGGTGACAAATGACACCCAGAATCTAATATTCCATTTCTCATGTGACTATTCGGATTTGCACACCAGACACTTCTCATTGTAGTTCCTGATCTTCTCATATAAGGAATGATATACAGAGTTTCTCCCAGAGGGAAAAAAAAAAAAAAGTTACAATGAAAGTCATTACAACACTATCTTAATCTAATACATAGTGATTCATCCTTTCTCTTCCAAGTGGTCCAATGCACTCTGATCTTCTCAGTGTGCTTTCCACATACAGACAATTTTTTTCTTGCTCAATATTAAACCACTTAACTAACCTGGTGCCAAAGCGACAATTAGCTGGAAAGATGCAACAAGTATTATGTTACTCTTACACAGCTGGAGGCACCAGTGTATCCTTATGCTTTCTAGATTCTTATCTGCAATTGTCAGAAACAGGGGATCATCCTACAGCAGTACCACCTATGATCTTTCTCCCTGTGATCTTTGGGTGGCCAAAAGACTGCAAACTTCCTTTACATGTGCATATTACTCTGCCATAATGCCTGCATCAATTTAATTATGCTGAAGTTGTAAGACTGCTTTAACAGAGGTTACCACTCAAATTTACCAAGAAAGCAAATATGAGTGGAGGTTAGCAGCTTTCTTCGCTTCCCTCACCTGTCAGTCTACTGCAACAATATCTGCATCTTGTCCTTTGTATTTCTAAAAATGAAGGACCAACAGTATCAGTAAAAGCTCGTAAAATATCAGGGACTGTAATAACTCTTAGGTCAAATTGGGAAATTATTCAAAATCCCTCTATTTCCACGGGTATCGACCTTAACAAATTCTGTCTTTGCCCTGGATTTTGAAACAAGACTATGTAATACCTTGGTACAGACGAAGATAGCAGTTACAGTTACAACATAATATTTTCTAGTTTCATCTTTGATGTCCTTATAATTTTAAACATTTCAAAGGCTCCAGTAGTCTATGATTGATGACTTTGTCTTTAGAATAGATATGCACATAAATAAATTAATTAAAAAGAGAGAATATGAAAGATGGAGTAGAGGCCAAATTCTGCTTGCTAGTACATGAACATTAGGAATGTGGTAATTTAAACTGATAAAAATCTGAAGATAGAAAACCGTACTGAAAAAAATAAATGTTAATAGTTCTTGAGACGAACATGCTTATCACTCAGCTGGAATATTTCAGGCTGTCATTTAGGCAGGAATTTAGTTTTTGTTCTAAATATACTTAGAAGCAATTATTCTAACTGTAGACTGAAGGTTACTGGTAAATCGTTGAGATTAGTCCACTTTTAAAATAAGCAGGTTCGTGGCCACAAGAAATTGGAAGCTCTGTGAAATCCACTTTGTACCTTAGTGCAGGAAGCTGGGAGGAAGAGAGAAAAACTACTATTATTGTGGCAGGGAACTCAGTGGAATACAACAGGAAAAAAAGTTCACAGAATACATAGAAATGAACACAGGTATTCAAAAAGTTAAAAGCCCAACCCTGCACACTGACTCATGTTAGTTTTGCTCTGTTATACCTCTGTACCAAATTACAAACTCAGAGGCAAATGTTACCCCAACAGTATGCAACTTGACAGAGTCCTAATGAATCAGGCATAAAAAAACCCCAACAAGAGTACTTGAAAAGGCACAGGAGCCATAGAAAGCAAGAAGATAATGCAACAGTGTTTGAATGGTCTAAGAGCATATAACTGCAAGTAATGGGAAGTAATTTTTAAAAAAATGGGCCATTGGGGCTGAACATCAGGGAAAAAACAAGATAAATTAGACCACAGGATTGTCTGTAGAAGATATCCTACCATATGAGATTTTTAGAACAAGACTCAATGAAGTAGTAAAGAAAATACCATAGGAAGCAATATTTTAGGTCACAAAAAGGTTTTTTTCTATCTCTAACTGTTTTTTCACATGGTACTTCAGAGAACAAAGCTGGGAAAAACAATGAAAGCAAGGAGTGTGTGTGGGTAAAAACTGTCTAGAAACAGCATCCTATTCATACAGGTGAGAAATGGTAGGAGCTTTTCACCAGTGGTGAGAGTTGAGAAAATATTTTCAAGATGGGTGTTTTATGAAGGCTATATAAAATGGGTTGGAAAAGAAAAAGAGGAAAGACCTGGGACACAGGCCATAGAGATTCAAGAGGAAGTAGAAATGTACCCCACCTATGCTCATTTGCATAAGTACAGTTGTACCTACAGGTTTGGGGGGGAAGAAAAGTAGATTTAAAAGAAAAAAATAATTTAAAAAACTAACAAAGGATAAAAAGATGCAGCTTTATGGCAAAGCACAGATCATGGCTAGGCAGAAGTGCAGATGCCATAGCAGAGGCACAGCTCAGCTCTCCATGGCAGGATCCATGCAAGGGCAGCTCAGCTACTCAAGACCTGCTGCTGGCACCCAAGCAAGAAAACGAGAAATTCAGACAAAAGAAGAAGAGCAGAAAGAGATGGCTCTGTACTCTGTATTGCCAACAGTAGGGAGAACCATCCAACTGAAGATGGGTGCCAAAGTAGACAACCTGAAAACACCCAAAACAATGTGCTGGTACGTGGAACCACTGGAGAGCACAGATAAGCTCAGATACTTTCTGCCAGTTTGCAAACTGATAAGGCCTCAAAAAACACATGGCTCTTTCAACAGGGGTGTGTGGGGCCAAGGAAACTGTTAACTGGACTCATCAGGGACCGAGACAAGAAAAACAAGACCACACTTATCAACATAGGATTAATAGTTAGTTCATTGCTACATTAAAGGCATTGTTTGACAGAGCGGGAAAATAATATTTGCTGGCACAGTAACAAAGCATTACTTTGATATGAAAATGCCAGAGAATATCTCTTTCAATTACTCTTCCTTTCCTATTTGAAAACAGTGTTTATTCCACACAAACCTAGTGTTATCTCAGTTCAATTCAGAGAACTACTCATATCAGTGAAGCGGAATAAAATTAGGGTGTGCAAAATGTTACAAAATACAAAACCCATGTAGGACGTTTAGGATTGATCTTCACAAAGGAAAGAGACTTCAATCCAAGCTAAAAGGCCTTGTCATAGGTTCACTGGTTTTAACCATGCATAATAAACAGGATGATAAATCTTTAAACACTTAAGTAAAAGTTTCCATGAACTATTTCACAATCTTCTTTTAGTGGAAGATATAGAATGTTTTCAAATCATCTGGCAGTAGCCTAGCCTAGACCTTTAATTTGCACCTAAGCAGATAACCTGCTATGTCTGAATGCAGTGGAAGTGGTAAATTTTAAATACAGATGCCAGACTTATCAAAAGCCCAGATCTATGGGCATTGTGTATACAAAGCGAGCACACAATGCCATCAATTACGTGGTTAGAATTACCTCCCTCTTCTTGACAAAACAAATGAAAATCTGAACTTCCAACACCACAGACTAGGTGGCCACTGAGTCAGAAAAATCTGCAAAAGGGATCAGAGTACAGTCATACATTTCTTTTTGTACCTTTTATAAAAACACCTGTAACCACACCGTGTGGCCTATCTCCCTGCCCAAACTATCCACAACTAGATATGTCCATACTGTTCACACAAACATTTCAGGAGTGGCCTAAGTTGGTCCTACTGTTCTAAGAATGCCAAAGTAGATATTAACTTAGGCTTCAAGCCTTTACATTGCTGCATTGTCCCAGTTCTTCGCCTTCCTTCCACAAGCACTCTGAGGTCTCATGAAGTGCTCATACTAGCTCTATGACAACAGCCAGATACACCTCAGTCTGGTCTTTTGATCCCCACACAGCCAGAGGAAGCAGAAAAGATGCTCCTGTAAGAATCAGGGGATGTAAAAAGAAGTTCAAGGCTGAATGGTGTGGTCAGGCTAATCACCAGGTCAAGAAGGTATGACTGAACAAGTGTTGTTAAAGCTGAAAATTGAGATTCCCAATGTCTCCACAGTGTTTTGTGAGAAAATAGGCTAAATTCTTACCAGATGTAAGGGAAGGTAGTTCTTTCCCTTCAGCTGTGGTCAGAGGACAAGCAATGTTAAAATTGGGGAAGGTTTCAGTATTAAAGTTAAGTTTACAGTGTGCTAAACCATACTAGTGGAAGTGCAGAAAGAGTACATGCAACAATGTCATCACAGTAGAAATGATACACGAGGTGGGGGGAAACCCATGAAAAAAGCTGATTTTCAAAATCAGAAATTCATTTTCAAAAAAGAATTATAGCTGAGATTATGTGTGCAGTTTCTTTCATCTCCATGTGGTTCTGCTGGCTGCATCAAGGTTATGCACTTCTGCAGTTTCTTACTGGGCTATTGTAAACTCTCTGTCAAAGGCATCAAGTAGAAGTATGACTTCCAAGAGACACAGACAATGGATACAAAGCAGTATGAAAGATGGAGGTCTTCAAAATGGGCAGCTGCAAAGCTGTGATTCTAAGATATATCTGACATTTAACTTGATGCTTCAATGACAGATGGTAAGAGCAAGCATGACCACCAGATGGTAACAGCTATGTAGAATGAGTTCTGCACAGCAGAAATTCAGTGGTTATAGGAAAGACTTAAATAATATATTTGGCATCTACTAGTTAACTACAGTTATCTTAGAAAGGAAAGAAAATATCAGGTGGTTGTCAGAAAAAGAAATCTGAGGAGTTCACACTTTTTATATGCTCTTTTGCAGTTTCTACTCTTTATTTAAATTTACCAGAAAGTAGCCATAAGAACAGAAAGAGACGTTGTTTCACCAGAAAGCCCCATGCAAGGCCCATTTAAGCCCATCTGCTACCAGGTACATCTGTGTGATTCTATAGCAGATGTTCTAGATTTGTACTGCAGTAAACAGGCATCCATGTGCAGTGTTTCAGTTGGGTGTCTGTGGGTAGAGCTGGCAGTGAGGCAGCCCCCAGGGACTGCCCTGATAGAATTCCACATAGAAATTAAGGGGGTGTTTGGGATGATGATTATGGTGCATCAGATGGAGTCACTTCCCCTCCGGATTCTGCTAAATCATCTCTGACAGAAGTCGTTTATCCCCAAGGCTCCTGAAAACATTTCTGAGCCACAAATTCTTTGTCTTCAGAAAGCACTTGATCTTACGAAGGGCAGATATCTCCAAAGCATTTCCATGTGAGATAACACTCTCTAAAACCTTTTATCCCTTCTCGAGCCTCCTACCAATAACACCAACAGAATATTCTTCTATCCTGAACAATAAACACACTGTGTTTTTCCAGGCTCTGCCAGCAGCATTCGCCTAATACTGTTTTGTTTACACAGAAATCTGAAGGCTTGCCCATTTCCATAAAAGGGAAAGGTTTTAAAAATTTCTCAAGCTTCTTTCCTGCTCAAAACAGGCATGCCAAGGGAGACAAGTGTAGCAAAAACCAGAAGTATTTGGAAATCCAGTATCAAACACAGGCATCCTGTCACTGAGACAAGTTCTATGTTGATTTTTATTCTTACAATTACACTGTCTCCAGCAGTACAGTACTGTGAGACTGTTATTTGTAATGTTCTCTTGACTAATAGTAGTCTTGAGGTAGCTGAAAATGCTGCACAGTTGTGTTAAAATTTTCCACAGAACTAAAAAAGATGTTATTTCTATAACTGCAGCTGTGTCAGAAAAAAAACAGGCAGCCAGAGTGGGAACAGGGTGAACAAGGGAAACAAAGTAAGGCTAACAGGGGGGTAAGAAGATTAAGCAGGAAAATAAACTGACACATCAGAAAAACAACAAATTCTCAACAAGTAAGGTGCAAGCAAGGACCAAAGGGTATGATGAGTCATACCCAAGAATTATGAATATGAGAAGTGGAGGCCAGGACTCTGCTCACTGAGCTCTTATCACTCCATATGTAGCACTAAAGTTTCCTGGAGTTTCCCCATTATTCAGTGACCAGAAGGGATGGAGGAAAATGGAGGGCAAAATTTAGGGAGGAAGAAATAAATGAAAACAAACAACAGTGTTCTTACTCTGTTAGAATTAATGCTCCTATCTCAAGCAAGGGAAGTTACTCAACTAGTTGAGTGTTTTACTGCTGTTTACTCATCATGTGTTCCCCATTTTCATGTTTGTCTTGAAACAAGATTTGAAGAAGTGCTGATCCCTCACAACTGCAGCTGGGAATTGTGCTTGTACTCTGCAAACTGCTCAATGAGAATCATGTTTCTATATATAAAATAGAAGTGGTATATTATCTATGTACAGCGTTAACTAATGCTAAGTATGTTATAAAAGAAGGAAAAAACCCACAAATTCCATAGGCATTACACAGACACCCAAAGGTGTTAATTTGATACATTATACACAGTACTATAGAATAACAGAATGGCCTGGATTGGAAGGACACTCAAAGATCGTCACCTTCCAACTCCCCTGCCATATGCAGGGATACCTTCTGCTAGACCAGGTTGCTCAAAGCCCAGATCCAATCTGGCCTAGGTATTTTTCCAGGAACAGGACATCCAAAATTTCTGTCACCAACCTATTCCATGGCCTCACCACTGTCATAATAAAGAATTTCTTCCTAATTTCTAATCTGAACTTCCTTTCTTTCCGTTTGAAACCATTATTCCTTTGTCTTATCACTCCTTGCCCTTGTCAAACCTCTCTCTCCAGCTTTCTTGTAGGTTCCCTTTAGGTACTGGAAGGTGCTATAAGGTATTCCCAGAGCCTTCTCTTCTGAACAACCCCAACTCTCTCAGCCTGTCTTCATAGCAGAGGTGCTCCAGTCCTCTGATCACATTTGGGGCCCTCCTCTGGACTTGCCCCAACAGGTCCATCTCCTTATCTCAGTGGGACCCACAGCTGGACATGAGACCAGGTGGGGTGCCACGAGAGCAGAGCAGAGGGGAAGATTCATCTCCCTGGCCCTGCTGGCCACGCTGCTTTGGACGCAGCCCAAAACACAGTTGGCTTTCTGGGCTACAAGTGCACATTGCCTGCTCATGCTGAGCTTCTGGTCCACCAGTCCTCCCAAGTCTTGTCTCCCAGTCTTCCTTCTCCCTGTGGCTGCCCTCAGTCCATTCTCTGCCCAGCCTGTTATTTGTGCTTGGGCTTGCCCTGATCCACATGCACGACTTCAGTTCACAACATTTTTCTGAAAATAAGCATCTTTTTGTAAGTAGATTCTAGAACAAGCACTAAATCCAATAATGCTTGTCTCCCAAGTCAATTTTAAATAGCATTTAACAGGTGAGGTTTAGACACCTGTACTGAAGGATGGGGAAAAAACAAAGCTGCTGCTCATCACACAAGTACTGCACATCTGGCAAACAAGGTGGGGCTTCACAAATGAAAAATTAAATATGTTATACAATCCCACCTACCTTGTAAGATATTGTACAAGAAGACCTAATTAGCACTTAAAATTTAACTCTGGCATTTGCTAATAAGTATGCCTTTGATTTTGTTATTTTAGTTTTGGTCTGTACATTGTGGGAAAAGTAGAAATTCCTGAATACCAGCAAAAGCTTTCAAAATTATATTCAAACTTTTAGGGCTTTTTTTCCAGTTGGGAGAGAAAGTAAGAAAAAGCAGAATTAGTACATCAGTGGTCATATTACCCACATAACCTCCATGCAGGGCTATGCCTGATCATCCTCAAACGAAGCTTAGGCTTAAAAAGCATGAGGGGAAAGGGGAAAGATATTGTTTCATTCTCATGAGGAGCTTTAGGTTGAAGATTTTATGTTGAATATGTATGGTTGATTTAGTTACCTTAAGCCAAATACTACGAAAGTCAGAACATAAAGGAACATAGTTTAAGTGTTGGTTAATAAGATCTTGGGGAAGAGGGGAGAGGAAACAGGGAGAAAAAGAAGTGCAGATGAGAGAAAGGAGATAGGATATTTAACATTTTGTAAATATAAACAAACACACACTAAATCAAGTTATATGGTAAGTTCTTTGCTTGCTCAACATATTGCAGTGATTTAAAAAACAGAATGCCTAGATGAAACATTTGGAGACTACATATGCTATCACATAGGGTATATGGCGTTACAAATCACTTGCATACACAGAATGAAAACCTTGTGATTTTAAATGTTGCTGTTGAAACATAGTTAATGGTAAACTATGCAACTTGACTGCTGCCATAGCATCATCCAAACCTGCTTCTCTCTTCCCATTTCCCTATCCTTAACCGTCCCTCAAACTGAAAAAAAAAAAAAAAAAGGAAAGGAAAAAATTTCAAAATACAGCTTGCCTTTTGTTCCCATGGAAGCATCACAGATTAATAAATACAATAATTTACTGCTTTTGAAACAGCAGTAATCACCTGGTAAATATACTGAGACATATTTGTCTTGTTAACATCACTTGTATCTGCCAACAGTAGTTTTGAAGATTCCCCAGGGCATAACAATTAAGTCTGCTAGCATTTCAGACATGTACAAGGCGAAGTATTGCATATGGATCTGGGTGCCTGGGTCTTTCTACAGAACTTGATTTGGATTTCATGGATTTCCTATTTATTCTGTCAAAAAAGAATTATGAGCTGTTCATCCTCGGGCTGGAAGGTATCCACAAGAGTACTATAAACTCTCCATTTAGAAGGATGCATTTCTGTACTTTGAGTATTTATAGGTGCTGTGACATCATAATGCTGGGAATCACAGTATTTATGTATTTTCTGTAAAGGACTCATTTACAGTAAAGCTATTAAAGAAAGTGAAGAATACTAGTTTGCCCATCAACAAGTGCTACATAAACACAAACAAGATACATAACATAAAACCTACGCTGTAAACCTAATATTAAACACGTAGCTGGAAATTAATTTTACTTTTTGCCATGACATATATGGTTGAAGAAAAGTAACATAGAGCAATAAATACTAAAAGCAGAAGGAACAAAAGGAAGAATTTTTTAACTAGAAATACAGTAATCTTCTGTTCACCTTTCATACTAGCTGTCCTTCAGCTTTGTCCTTCAGTTTCTCCTGTTGCACTCTTACACTGTTCTGCAGGATAATCAATAGTCATTTCTTCAAACGTGAGTTCACCTTAATCTCACTCTGTGCAAATGCCTGTAATCTGAAAAATGTTTTGTTTTTCGGTGCATGTAATAAAGTGGTTGTCATACATGGCAGTTTTGCATGATGCATCTGTTGAACAGGGAATGACAGCACAAGGGAACGAATAAAAAGAATAATCCACTATTGTATGAAATCAAGTTTTAATGAAATTTTCATTAATATTTATGTTAACTGTCATCAAAACCTAAAGAGACATGTTAACACTAGAATCTGAGCAGCCTAGAATCACATTAGTCTACAGTTTCAGAGAACTGCTTTAAATGCAAAAGCTCTGATTTCTGTTCTAGCGTTGATTGTTTCTTTTGAAAGCGTTCTTCCCCACATCCACCCTCATTTTCCTTCCAGATGTTCATGGAGCAAGCACCAAGTGGTTTGGATAAATGGATGCATACAGTTGTAAGAGCAAATTGACTTCTATTTGCTAAGAATTTCTCTAGTCAAATTTGCTGATGACAGAACTGCAAAATCTTGCCTCCACACCATTCCCAGTTCCCTAGCTACTGATCTCTTAATTTTTTTTTTTTTTTTTTTTTTTTTTTTTTTATGGCCAGGATGCAGGGGACTTTAATGTTGATCATTAGGGATGGACTCTAATAAGAAACCATGGCCATTATTATGGTCAGTGCACTACTGAAGGTTGCCT
This sequence comes from Myiozetetes cayanensis, assembly GCF_022539395.1. Lineage (NCBI taxonomy): Eukaryota > Metazoa > Chordata > Aves > Passeriformes > Tyrannidae > Myiozetetes > Myiozetetes cayanensis. The sequence continues at coordinate 18,664,317 of NW_026087742.1, forward strand.
CTGCACAATCTGAACAAGTCCATGTGTGTTGGAAATGATCAGTTCTGATAAAGATGCGCAATCTACGTGTGTAACAGCAAGATATAGCAGGAACATATAAAGGGTTCTGCCACCTCTACATTAGCATGCATTGCTGGTTTGCAATCAGCTGTACATTGTACTAAGGAACGTGACAGACTGTAAAGGCATAACGTATCTGATCACCCCTGCCCCTTTTTCTCCTTGAAAAAAACCCAAAAAACTAAAAACAAAACCAAAACAAAACAAAAAAACCAACCAAACAAACCCAAACAAACAAAAACCCAAAAACCCAACATAACAACAAGCAAACAAAAAACCTCCAACCCCACAACAAATTACAGTACCCAAAACCAAGCCAATCTGAGAAGAAGATTCAGTCTTATACACATCTCCACTGTCAAACACAATGTATTCATCTCAAGAACCAGTATGCAGGCTCTCATAAGTCTGATTAACCCCTCATGGATACAGACAGCAGTAAGTTTACAAAAGGTCCCATAATAAGTTTTCCTTTTAAAAAAAAATCAACCAAACAAAACAGAAAAAATACTGGGAGAAAAAACCAAAAAGAAACCACCAAAAAACGCCACACTAGGCAGAACTTTTCCTTCAAAAACCTCTTCTAAATTCTCTTTTTCCATCTCAGTGGATGGAAGGGAGCAGGATACGCCCTAATTAGCTCAGGGTCAAGACTAGAAATGGAGCCGCTGCTGTTCATTTATGCCCCAGACAGTACATTTTGTGAAAGGTAGCATCAGAGAAATTGTTGCAATTAGTTTATAACTGCCTGGTATGCTCTGTCCACACTGAGCTGGATTAATCAATCATTAGCAACCTTAACAGTGAGATTGAAAATCCACTAGCAGAATAAACACTAAACAGATGGCAAGTCCTTGACACTGCAAGGACAATTCAACCCAGGCTCCAACACCTCCTTCCTTCCAGGCAGGCACACTCCAGGGTCCTTGCTGGTGAGGGGAGTGCGTGCTGCAGGAGGTACCGGTGGTATCTGCAGTGAGTGGGTATCTCCAGCTCCACGTGTGACCAAGATTTCCAGATTGTGTGTCTGAATGCTGCTTCCCTTCTCCTGAGGGAAGCCAGAGACGAGGATGCAGGGAGCAGGCTTGGCAGCTGAGGGATGGCAAGTAAGTCCTCGCTGCTTAAATCTCATTTAATCCTGCCTGACCACCATCAGGACGTGCCTTGGGGGCTGCTGGCTGTTACTAGAAGTTATCAAGGTAAAAATGCTTTTCCCAGTGGGGAAGACTATCTGAAGTACACAACCAAACACATAGATAGCTTTGGTATTGTTACCAGTAATAAGGGATCTACCAATTATTTTATAGTCAGTGGAATCGCTGTTCAACCTTCCCTGGCCAGAGATAATTCCGCAGTAGAAATGCATTTGTCAGAAACAGATTCCTTACCTCAGGTACCAGATATACCAGCAAAACAATGACCAACTACCCCAAGAGGCATTTTCTGAAACCTGTTCTATCTAAAATCTCTTACAGTTACTTTTAGGCATCTAAAAAAAGGTTGTAATTTTTCATGGAAGACATTTTCAAAACAATAGGGCCATGACTTTAGGCAGAAATAGATACATGCAACCCTTCCACTGAATAAGTCCTTTGGGAAATCCTAGATCACAGGCCTTGGGCTGCTTGTTGCCAGGCCTCCCATTTAAAATAATAATTTAAAAAGGCTTAATGATGTGGCTCAATTTTGTTAAAACCTGATAAAATCAGAATCAGAAGAGCAAAGTTCAGTCCTCAGTCTGGAGGAAAAAAAATCCAACAAACACCCACCAAAAATCCAACAAACAACCCCCCAAACCAAAACCAAAACAAATACAAGAACCAGGTGAAGCTGCTCATGGCTCGGGGTTATTGCAGGTTCCACATACAGCATGTGGTCTTATTGCAATGCACCATGCCACAGGATCACAGGATGCATTAAAAGCTTACATGGTCTCAAAAAGAAACTGGACAAGATCAAGGAAGAAAAATGCACTAAAAGCTGTTATATACAAAGAAACTGCCCTCTGACTCAGGAAGTCCCTGGCTTGTGGCTCAGGGGGAATATCAGAAGCCAGCCCTTTTCCTCTGTTCTTCCCAAAGCACCCACCTTCAGCTCCTGTGAGACAGGAAACTGCACCAAATAGACCTTGATTTGGCACAGTCAAGCACATGTAATATAATCATTTAAAGGAGGGGAAAAAACCCTACAAATGCTTTTGTAATTCAATTACTGTATCATTTTACAAGCATCAGAAAGTTTAAAGAACTGCTTCTGGTCTTTTAACATAAAATTCACATTCAGTTCTGAATTCCTTGGAGTTTTAGACATACCAAGATTGTTTTGGTTTCTTTGTTAACACATGCAGAAGAATGTTTCATTTGAAGTATTCTTCTGATAGAGACAAATAAAACACAAGTACACCACCCCTAAGCCTGAATTGTTTACATTTGTGTTACTATGCTAGTTTTAGTGAGAGATGAGAGATGGTAACAGAGAAATCAAAATGGGGTAGACCTTACTTCAGTGGACAGAGTGGAGCTACATGGCATTTACTCCATGATGAGCCAAGGGCAGTTGAATATACAATTACCAATGTCCAAAAGAAAAAAGTGCTGGAAAAACAGAACAAGGGGGTTTTTTGCAGGATACAGTATGAAATTCATGTTATAAGAATATGCAAAACTATCAGTTTTACCTTGATGTGGACAGTCCTTTTTCTAGTTCCATCTTTGTTCTTGAATTCTTTTATTCGATAGCTATAGAGTGTACTTTTGGCCCCTAAAAAAAAAAAAAAAAAAGAGATGAAAATCCCTTTGAACACATAAACAAAAGACCACATACTTCCAACCATTTATAAAGCAAGTATTAGACAACCAAATATCATAGCTGAAAGTTATGTGCATTATTTCATTTGAGTCAGAGTTTACAGGAGGTCAGACAGTCTTGTGCTCATTTAATTCCTGTAAAGCAGGTTTTACAAGGCTCAATTTTTTTGGTAGTAAATCTTGAAAATTACACACTTGCATGTACACTGATTTCACCACCATATTCTCAGAGGCTACACCTAGTCACAGGCCTGTTTGTGGGAATTTCAGGAAATCAAGTGCTAGAGATATCACACTTAATTTTGTACTTTTTTTTCCCTATTAGTTGGGATCTAGACACATCCCACTTCTATTTTTATTTCTTCTCTCTTCCACCATGTTACTACTGAGCTGAGGGGGCTGAACCAACATCTTTTATAGATCAAGAAGAAAAACACTGCAGTTGAGGCAGCAATAAAGCCAGTTTCACTGCTGCTCTCATCAGCGTGTTTCTGTCACTTGTCAAAGTAGCTAGACATGGAAGGCAAGTCCCATACTCCTGCCCTTGCCACTGACCTGGATCAGAGGGGCAGTAGCTTTTTGCAGCACTGGTCACCAGTTTACTAGAAAGCAGAAACATCCTTCAGCTTATATGCCTTAGAGACATAGAGTAATAAAGAGGTGGAAAAGGTTTGAGGCAACATTCATCCCACCTGGACTTGGTCTAATGACCTACAGGTGAAGAGCTCTGTGTATCCTATTACCATTTCTTTGAGTCATCCTGACCCTTTGTTCCCCACCTTTATTAAAAGACCTGAAGATTAATGCAGGGAACAAATGGCAGAGAAATAAATCGTGGTCTCTGTTACATCTCAAAAGGGATGTTTCACAAGTGTAATTAGGTGGAAAAGGTGCTTTGGTATTTTTTTTTGTTTGTTTGTGGTTTCTTGCTTTTTAAAACACAAAACAAAAATCACTATGTGATAGTGCTTAGGTGTCTAGATTGAGGTTTCTATAACTCTGAAGCAATTGTAGGTAAAGATATTGTTCGGAGTTTAAGTTTTACAACATTAAATGGTTTTATTATCTTTCCAATTTCAAAGCAGAAGAGTAATTCAGTTCCTCCAGGAACCCAACATAATTAGTCACCTGCAGACATTATAGAACAATTATTCTTTTTCCCCCAACAAAACTAAAATCCTGTACTTATCTTTAAAATACTTTGTAGCCTATCTTGTTTTCAAATTTAAAGAGGGGGAAATGTATGCCAAATTAGAATTAAATACATCTTATTTACCTGAATTTCTAGCTCAATCTAGTTTGTACTATTGTTTCAAATAAGCAGTTAGCCTTTACTTTCTACTATTAATAAGGCTGTTGTTCAGTCAAGATTCTCTTCTGTTGCTTTTAGGTGTTTGGGTGATCTTGCTAAGCTGAAAGGTAGTACTGACTTGGTGGCATTTTGTTCTGGACAAATCTATGCTGACTCAAATACATTTTGTCTCAAAATGTAATTTCTGCCTTCTCCTATTTTCATTTGGAAGCTGATTTTATTTCTCATACAAGAATTCCAAACATTCAAAATAGGAAACAATGAAAAATATCCTGAAATTGGTGCTAAGCTCATGTTGTCCCCCTGGTTAATTTTCTGCAACCTTAGATGTTGGTACCTGCAGCATCCCGTTCTTAAGTAACTACTCATTACACATCTAGCTCTTTCACTACTACAACTCAGAATTCATGCTTAGATAAGCATAAACATATCCCCAAAGAATTAAGTTAAGTTGTCAAGACTTTCTATTAGGTAAAAAGCATGTAAAAATCTGCAAGTGATGAGAGGAAAAAAAACCACACAATTTTTAAATATCTAGTCATTAAATAAGTGCTTTTAAAAGCATGATTTGTGGATGTATATACTGGCAAAAATACCCTTGCATGCTGTCTCTTTCCACTGCTAACACATACTCATTTAGTGTTTTTCATTTGGGATCTCTCTCACTGTACATGCCCTAAATGATTTCAAGCAGTTCAGGAATCAGCCCAGAGAGAGTTGGGGCAAGGCACAGAACTCCTCTTAAAAATAAATAACATATCCCAGCTAAATGCTGGGTCCTTTTAGGTTTAAGCTGGTAGGAGGAAGAAACATTATTTTGGAGTTTGTTCTGTGCAAGCTTAGAGTGCTTGGCACCTTTTGCCACTCATTGCCCACCCCACCTCCCTACTAATTCTCACAGCACATGAACGGCCCCTGACATGCAATGTAAAATGACACAGCTAACATGCAACTGTCCTTTTTTTATCTCTGCCAGGATTACAATGGAACTGTCATACTATAAATATCAGGATCTTGCTGTAGCTTGTTATATGTTTAGTTACTCAAAGTTTAAATTTTGACCTTTTTTCCCCTGTCGTGTGTAATTTTCTCCCCTGCTTCCAATTCCACATCCCTAGATAGTGCTGAGCAACAGCTGAGCACTATTTGTTAACTCTACAAATAGCCCTACCAATTTTCAGTGAAGGGTCTTTGAAATATTTTCTCACCATCTTCTGCCTTCCCCAAAGAACTAGGAAATAAACCCTTTAGAGGCTAAGTGTCCACAGAAAGAATTGACAAAATTTGAAGCAGCAGTATATGAAATTCAAGCACCTTTTTCAAAGAGTGTAAGTATATATCTCTATACCATTCAAAGCATAGTGCTTTACTTAATGAGCTAATCACAAAGAATTATTGCTCAATAAAAGCTATAGAGACTCTGCACAATGTATAGATTGGGATAAAACCAAGATATCTCAAAGAATAACTGTAAATATCAAAACTATTTTAAGAAAAACACGTGGTCCGTGACTCTAATATTGAAAGGAATTGCCAGTGAACCAAATTTTAATCCTTACCCACCACTGTTCTGCTTCATGTCTCTGACCAGCCACAGTAGCAGTTCTATTTTTGCCTTCTATTTTTTCGTTTTCATGTTAATTTTAATATTTTACATACATAGAGTACTCCAGTGGAGATGGTGCTTTCCAGTGTCCTAATTGTTCTAAGCGATCCCCCTCTAAAGTGACAAAGGAGGGGCCGTAAATACATGTCTGCTATTTATGGATTACAATAAATCAAAGCTTCCGGCGAAGATGGCTCCAGCACTTGGAAAACTCAAGTTGTACATAATGTTTCTCTATCACAGCTTCTCAGAAATACTGTATGTACATCAGAGCTCTACTGTACATGTGGCTTTCTACAAAACTGCAAAACTAAAGGTCTTCTTCCTCATCTTTGACACACTCCTTCTAAGAGACCACTAAAAATCCAGGATGAAGACCACAGCTGAGATCTGTCCTTCTCTGACACAAGGAGTCTCGCTACGTATCAGGACAGAACTGATCTAGACTTAGGCTAGAGCTTCCTCCAGATGCTGGTCTAGGACTAAACTCCTACACCAGCATCACTCTGCCCTCAAGAAGTTCAAGATGATGTTGAATACACAGTTACAAGTATGTTTTGACAAGTAAACCAACCCTCTAAACTCAAGAGGACAGGTCAAAAAACAGGGCCAAAACACCCATCAATAAGAAACACATTAAAAAATGTAATACATTCACCTTTCTTTGGTGCTCTGTACGACAAAAGCTTACTCTAAAAGAAAGCCTCAGCTGAAACCAGTGCTATTTGCTCTTCTATAAACAATTATGACAACAATATGATCTGCCCAGTGAAAATATTAAGAATGCTGGAGGGTCTGTTTCTCAAGACAGCTATTTGTTTTGAATTATTAACTTCATTTCTCAGTTAATTAATTCCAAGAATCTGGCTATTACATCCAGGCTATGATCTTTCAAACTGTGTTTAATTGTCATTACAAAAGATGAATTTCTCTTTTTGAAGCTAAGGCAGAAATCATTGCAAGAAAAAGAATTAAAAGAAACAAGGAAAAAAAAAAAAAACCAAAACAATAGAACAACACAGAGAACAACAAACACCACTAAAACTCTATAGCTCTGAGAACAGAAAGAAAATTAACATGGCCTAATAAAAGTCATGGTGGCTTTGTTACTGTTGTTATCTAGAAGAGAATAAACACATTAACTAGTGCTCCTTCACACACAATCCTTCAATGTCCAGCACTTGCATAAGCCTGTTGCTATAAATAAATAAATAAGTAAATTTTAATTTATCTGTATTATAACTATACATGTCTCGCATATGAGCAATGTATAGATGTAAGAAAAGCACAATTCACAGAGAGCAGGGCATGCCATGGACCTGGACTCCATTACAGTCTCCTCAGACCCAGGACAAGTCATTGGCATTCAAGTCCCATTCATTTATTGCTACCTTCAAACAAGGCCACGACAAATGCCATGCTCAGTACCACGACCTTTCTCTGACTGTTTCCACCAGGTACAAAATGGTACTTTATTCATTCTTCATAAAAGCACATACAGATTTTTCCCTGCAAGTTTCAAAACGACACTCCACACACAGTCTTTTTCTGCTGTACACTCCACTTTTCAGATCCTCCTACAGAAACCCAAAATAGTTTGTCAGATCTGTATGGAAACCCTGATTCTCTGTAAGGGCCTCAAAGAGAATTTATATTCATACTATATGCATGTATCTGTCCTCCGTGGGATACTGCCAGCTCACCTAGGGTTTCTTCACCACCTAATCCAAGCACATCAAAGCATCTTAGGAGCTCCAGAATGAATAACTACAGCCTTTCATGACATAATTTATACACATATCTAATGTAGTGAGCCAAAGACATCTGCAGTCCTGAGAAGTAATTCAAATTTCAGACCTGCAGCCCTGAAAGTTCAGCCCAGTTCGTGAGGCTTCACCACAATTAACATGACTCACTCTGCTTCCTCCCTGCCCCACAGGACACAAGATGGTACCAGTGAGCCTCTCACGGAGCAGCACCAGGACACTGCCATTGCTTGTGATGCTTCCAGACGTCTGGTAAAGCCATCCAGCCATACACCATTCACGCCAACACGGTGCATGGCAGCATTTGGGATGTATATCTAGCACTACAGGAGGTTTTTGTTAAATCTGCACCCATCAGAATTCAAGAAATTCCAGTATTATCAACGTTTGGGCATCCCTACATGCCCCAGTAAGTTCACATCTACAGAATAAGTTACAGTGTTACCTTGGAATTTATTTTTTGTTTTAATATTCTGTTCTTTAATCAAAGATCTCAAGGCTAGGCTTTGAAAAGCAACTCTGTATTAGTTTGGGGGTTTTGTGTTTGTTTGGTTTCTTTCCTTAAACACTCCCCGTTGTAGCTTATATAGGGAATATCTGCCATTGCAATGGACCATAATCTTTTCCTAATTTAAATTCCCCCATAAACCATCTCTTGTATAAAACACGGCAGGAGTTTTACCTGAAGGAGTGAAATATTAAAAAGTTAAAAGGAATTGGATGTAACTCAATTTAGAAATGCAAAAACACCACGTTGTTGTTTTTTCACTGTATTGCAGTGAATAGTCCTTCCACTTCTCATCCCTTGAGTAATTTCTTGGGATCATATGAACCAAGATGTTTCATTACATACCAAGTTCTCAGAGGCAGAAACATTTTCTGTTTGTAGCTCTGAAGTTTCCAGAGTGCTTTAGGCATGGTAAAGATAGTTTCCAAAAGAGCTTTGTGTAAATAATCTGAATTCAATTTTTCCTTTCTGTTTAAGCACCAGAGTAACCTTTGTGATTTTTGTCTTGAAGTGTCTAAATGGCAATATATTCTGCTCAGTTTTTAGTAAATGCTTCAAGGTCTTTACTCTGTAGTTTCTTGTGGTGCTTTAGTAGAGTCTTCCTTCAGAAATCTCTGTTCAAAGGAAACTGAAAACCAGGTTGGTCCTTGGCACACAAGCAAAGATATTTAATATTTAGTGGGACTATCTGTGTAGGATCTGTAAAATAGGTGAGAGAACAGGACACTTTGGTGGTAACATAATATAAATAATTGTACTTCATAGATGGAATTCATTGCACACATGTAAGCAAAGCCATTAACCATCTTTTTTTTTTTTTTTTTTTTTTTTTTTTTTTTTTTTTTAAGGCAAACTGTGTCTCATTTCATTGCTCACCTACCTCATGGAAACTGCAGTTGAAGGGCCTTTCACTCTCCTTCCAACGTCTTGGGCTGGGCTACATCTTGACAACAACTAGAATTTCCTTCTATTTTCAGACAGGCCAGAAGTCTTACATGCTCCAGCTATAGCCTACTTCCAGGAAATGTGAGTAGGAGGCTCTTGAACTGTAATTCCCATAAAGCATTTATACATGGGATAGTTATATCTAATCCTGCTTCTACCCCAAATGAATTAAAAGCAAAAAACCTCCTTTCTGGGGGCTTTATGTTATTCTCCAGCTCTTCCCTCCCTATTCCAAGATGGAAATGATTGCCAGCAAGTTGACATTTCACAAAATGGGCACCTCTCTGTAATTCATGGCCGATGATTATTAGGTTCAGTTTTAAAGAAAATATCAAAAAAAACCTGTCCTACATGAGGACTTAGCTATTGAAAATGTTGGGCTTTTGAAGAAGTCCTCTTTTAAATTAGTGAAACTCTATCAAAGGACTTCCTCAGGTGCTTGGGGGAAGATAGTATGATGAAACATTCAGTTTGACGCATATCTCTACCTGCACAAGTAAAGGTGCCCCAATGCATTCTGACATTATTTACATAAGGCATGAGAATGACAAGTCAAAGAACTAGCTAGCTGGTTTTCCCACAAAGTTCATCCTCAATGATTCAAATACTTACCAACACTTCATTTACACTTTACCATTGAACTAGTTCTGTGCTCCATGCAGTATAAATCAAACTCGGAGAATACCGCAGAGAGGCAATATATGATGATCTTTATACCTATTCACATAGCAAGCTTTGATCTCTAGGTCTGCTTTAAGCTAGGATCAGAAAGCAGGGCACAAAGCCAGAGCCTTGAGTTTCACTGGGCTGTTTTGATTCAAGGTATAGAGATACACTGATCTATTCTATTAGTCACATATTTCCATCTGTCTGCAGTACAGTTGGACAGAAATGAGAAAAAAATAATTTAATTTTTGTCCAAGTGTCATTAAAATCCTCACTTGAAAGAATCCTTAGACTGAAAATCAAACATAAGATAAAAACCAACAAGAGCTGAAGATGGATTACATCAGAAAAAGAAACAAAGGAGAATGTACTCTTCAGGTAAAGTGCTGACTAACTATATAAGTATTTAAGTATACATTCTATGTATATTAAGGACTCAGGTTTTTCAACAAAAATCCCCATGGCCATCTGTCTACAGCCCCTTGATATTACAAAATGTACATGCATACACACCTTAACAGACTCCCTATGAGCTATTTGTGCCAAGCATCTGAGTCCAGAGCTATAATATCTAGTTAAAGCAGTATCTACAGTTATGGTCCCAATTCTTTTCAAAATGGATTCCAAAATCCTTGGTTTGTTTCTGATGTAACATATGTTTACAGTATCATTGCTGTAAATTAGTTCAGATAAAGTTTCGCCATTCAACAAATGATCTTACACCAACATTTTCCCATCAGAGATTTCACAGCAAGTGGGTGGAAGACAAAATTAAGTTAATGTAGACAATGAAACTTAACTGAAACCCACCCGACACTGAAACAACTTACTCTTGAATGCCATGTGTTAAATTTGTAAAACTTCTCCCAAAGCTTATGCAGACAAGTTTACTGGGAAACCAAACAAGCAAAGAACAACAAAACCCCTCAACACTTTCAGGTTGATTTTCATGGATTTTAGATGATACATGAGTACTAGTTTCATTATAATTTTTCACTGCAATTTCTGCTTCCAAATCCCTTAGGCCTATTTTCAAACTCTGCTGAATTACTGTGGTGGTACATTCTCTTACCAAACAACATATATATACAGGCTGCAATATCCAACAACTGATGAAGTGTTTGCAAACTTAATCTCCATTTTCTTAAAATAAGGTATTGCTATGACAACACACAGTTACCACACCACAGCTTCAGCAAAGCAAGCTTCAGAAAACACTATTTATCTATCTACACATTACTTTCCTCTATATTTTCCATCAGATTTCCAATTTCCTGTCTTACTTATTTTGAATCCATGTGAATGCAATTCAGCTGGTGTCTTAATTTTCAGAAGTCTAATGTATTATAACTCTTACTTTACTTCCTCACAGAAGAAACACCTATCATCGTCTCTAGCCTGGGATCTTCAGGTGCTCTTCTGAACAAATATCATTGTAAACAAACCATTTCAGATTTTTTCAAGATTAACCTTACTGCCCTGTTGACCCTTGGCTTTACTGAAGATTTCTTGTACACTTACTTTTTTTAGTATTCCACATATTTAACTTAGTTTCTCACGTGCCATTTACTGCTTTTTTTTCTTGGAGTTTCTATATTTCACTCAAGTTTTCCTAACATATCTTTCTATTAACTTTCTCCTTCAATATCTTACACTTCAAATAAGCTGCCTTATTTATACTTCAAATACGCTTCCTTTTTTTTTTTTTTATCAGTTAATTAGAAAAAAGACAAAACCTTCATCTCAGTATGTTTTTCCCACCTCTTTCACTAGTCTCTCATACAGTGGATCAGAGTACAGACAAAACATGTTTAGTTGAAAAAGTATCCCATTAAAATCAGAAGTTCACAACCAACTTGAAAGGGCTTTGGAGAACAAAATTCATTTGGAGGCCCACCCAACAGGTTAACATTAGACATTTAAAAGAAAAAAACAAAACAAAACAAACCAGCATTGGAGGACACCAAAGTGAACAATAAGAATGTCCAGAAAGGATCTCAGAAATGGGGGAAGTAATGTCATAAGAACAAGGAATTCAGGTTGCCAGCTTTACAGAAGGCATTTCTGCTGGATGAATATTTGATGGGTAACATGGACTCTGCTAGATGTTCAGTCTCTTGTCCCCAGCTTCAGTGCTCAGCCTCCATTCCTGTAACAGTTTCTGTAGAAGACACAATGGCAAATTAACACACTGTTTTATTGCACAATGTGGACATCTGCCTATTGAGTATAAGAATTGAAAACCCACCCATTTGGACTTCATGAAGGACATCAGACAGCCATTAAGGAGAAAGAGAAGGCTGACTTCTTAGTAAGATTTCCTGGACCACAGTGAGCACAATTTAATGGTTCTACACCATGTTAGCAATCCCCCCACACTGTCCAGTCCCCCTTAGCAGCAGTTTTAGAAATATATCCAGTTCATAATATTTTATTAACCTATATAAAACATGGGATTCATCTGTTCCAAATATCCACTTACTTTTAAACTTAAACCAAATATTTTATTAGTATTTTAAGCTTAGATTCTTACTATTTTGCAAGGAAATAATCTATTTAAATTGCTTTATGCCCTGAGCAATACCAGTACATAACTTTTACAAGCAACTTGCATTCCTAATTATACTCTTTCTATCCTTGCTTCACAGATGGTATTATTTTTATTGCTCTACTGGTCCACTAGTCAATGTACACCAGGTATTCCAAGTCACAGAAAGTAAGTGTGTTAGAGCTACTCATTTAGAATCTTATTCTTTAGCTAAGTTGAATGTATTCTTTTTTTTCCCCCTTGGAGAGTCCCTATGACAGTATAAAAGGAAGTGAAGGAAGAAAGGAAGTCCACCTACAGCAACAGAGCTTTGATATCAACTGCTGAAGCACTATCAGTGACTTCAGACAGGGTCCAGAAGAACTTGTGTCTACCCAAGTCCTCATATCCAGATCAGACCAATTCTTCAACATCTGACGTGCCACCTTCATAAGTATAAAAAGTTGAGGTATAACAGAACCTCGTGCCAGTCCACCACCAGCCTTTTATTATGAACTGTTTTCTTTTGCCAATAGCTTGCATACCCCAAAGTGTATATGTCAGAGATCTTATGCTGCTGCTAGTTCTTAGGACTTCCCAAAAACCTCTGCTTTGATTTTCTTCTGACTTCACAAAAACATGCACCTTGCTATTACAAATTATTTAAACAAGTCCTTGAAATCTCTTGCGTTGGATCCTTCGACAAATCCAGACTGTACATGGTTTGAGCCATCTTCTTCCTCCACTCTTTATCTAACCTCTTCTTTCAGACTTTGCCATACTAATATCAGAGGTGTCTGTAAGTTTCACAGGAATATAAAAGACAGGGCAGAAGGGAAAACTTCCAAGAATGGAGTATGTTATTTGTGCATGTGGTCCAACCTATTTGCACAGACCAGTCTGTCTCCACTAGACTTGTTCCCTCTCCATGTCATATGACAATAGAGGAGGAGAAGAAAATATTACGCTGCACTAAAATTTTAACCTTTGTCTTCTGGGCTGAAAATCCCAATGATATAGTGCAGGTTTGACAACAAGTCTTGAACCTACACTGCTTCTTGGAGCTGTTGATAAGTTCCTGTCCAGTACATTAAAACATCATCAGCCTATTGTAATGTCAGCTTTATTTCAAGTAGAGTTTTAGAGAGATGGTAAAGTGCATTACAGGAGACTCCAGTCAACAGAGAGGCAAAAAACCCCACAAATATAACATTTACTTACCTGTACAAGAGTGCTTAGTAAAGACATGATGAATATAGCTATCTTAGCAGAAACACTTAGAATTCTATTAAACTAATATGTCTGGACAGTCATTTATTGCATGTAGTTTTTACAGAATATATCTTCTCATAGCCTTTTCACATCTTTATTTGATTAAAAAAAAAAAAAGAAGGGAGAAAGTGGTGGTTACAGCAAGAAAAAAGGAAATAAGTTCTATATGGTATTCAATCTACAGAGGAGAGAAGAGGTAATTCATTGTTTTCCTTCTGGCACAGTGTTTTATTATAGGAAAAAAATTCAATACAAACATCAAGATCTCTCACTAAAATGGGTCAACACCATCCATGACAACTGCTAAGTTGTAAAGGAGAGATGGTAGGAGAGTGTAAAATCAGATTAAAGTAGGGGCCCAATCCAAGTTAAATAATAATTTTCTTACCTGGACAGGATCAGAAGCATGACCTCTCTATATGATAACATCTTACTGCACTAGATGATCAAAAAGTACACTGCACTTCTCAGAGGGAATGATTCACACGCTACTCTGCTTGCTTCAGTTACGGTCACCTAAAGCAAAAAAACTAGCATTTCAAAATTATGACTGAATTTCAATGAAAATATCTTAAGAACAAGTAATTCCAGGCTTCTCCCTAAAATTTCATCTTTCTAACCAATTGTTAATTCTTGTTTGTTTCACAAAAGTAATTAGGACTGACATGCTTGTACAAACATGCATTAGCATAAAATTTTAACTGGAATAAAACAGCTCATGATATTTTTGGCACATCAGAATCTGACACAGAATTAGTATATCAATACAAATCACTCTTACCACTCAGACTTCAGTGAAAAGCATGAAATTCAGAGTGACTTTTTAATACATAAATAGTAACTAGTGAAACATTTTTGTTCAGCATTGTCTGTAGCACTGTTTGGGCTTCAACATCCAGAGCGAATTGTTCAACTGGTAACAGCCTTTCCTGAGAGATAGTATGAGATCCTGGAAAAATACTAAGCCAGATTCATGAGCTTTGAATGAGACATTAGAAACAGTGACTTCAGTAGAACTACACACACCCTAAAAACGTAAACATGACAATTACTCTATGAACTGAAGTGGCAGTGCTACTCACCAATACGCTCTTTTACAGATCAACGTTTCAAAATACTGAGCATTACCAATATACTAAGACTTCGTCCTACTGTTTCCACTACAGAAGCTAACTCCATTAGCCAAAAGTGTCGGCTTGATGCATTCCTTACTCAAACAGTACTCCCACTCAAGTAAACAACAGTGGTCTTTATGGCAAAAGCTTCATAATACATAAGCACAGCATGTCAGTGGTGTTTTGCCAGGTATATTCTTTTTTGCTTTCATCTGTCGCTATCACATCTCTGATATCCACCTGAATGGACAGTGTGTATTCAAGTAGGGTTTGCTAGGGATGAATATGTTCCTGAATATGCAAAGTGTGCTCTTTTACTGCTGGGTCCTTTATTAAACTACCTGAATATTAGTGGCCCGAAATTGGTATGATTAAGGTTTAATGAACTCCTGATTAGCGCTAATGAACACAACTGAACACACATTTTATTAAATGATTTGTCTCTTTTGAAATGAAAGTAATGTTAAGCCCATTAATAAAAATTATTTGGGTCATTTCTGAGCAACCGTTGCACTCCTTGGAGATAAAGGAGAGAAATCAGCCAGTGTGCTGTCTGATTATGTTTCAGCAGGTGTTACACATCAATAGTTAGGGTTCACAGGCTGTATTTTCTAGGCTTAGTAAGGTCAGAGGAAAAAAAATTAAAGAAGTTTCTGTGACTGCTATCTAACAGGAGATATGTCCTTATAATCTGGTAGGATCTGAAATGATACAGCATACAAGAAATGGAAGGACTTTGTCCCTAGTTCTAAGTGGTGGAAGACAGTATACACACAAAAAAACCCCACAAAGCAAAAAAAAAAAAAAAAATCACCTTACTCCCCAAACCCAAGTAAACATGACTGGAAAGATATCCTTTCATATTCTTCCATACTTTCCAAATCATTTTCTAGTTAAAAGGTTTTTGGAAGCTGCATATATCCATCTGCCACAATGTACTGCGCTAGTTTAGACACAGTCCGAAGGCTTAAAGACTTTACAGAAAGACCGAGGAAGCATTGATGAGCAATTGTTCCCCTTATGTGAGGGTAAGATGCAGTTAATTCTCTTGCAGTACAGTGTCATAAAAAATCCATAACTACTCTTGGATCCGTGATGACAAGTGATGAGAACATCACTTTTGGTTTCTATTTTAGAGCCCTGTGTTCCACGTATCCAAAGCGACACGTTGGGTTATTAAGATATCATCGCAATTAACAAGCAAGATTGCTACCAGTAGTTGCCCACTTCCTACGTTAAGTCGGTTGTCCCCAGGAGGATTTCTTACCAATTATTCAATCAGATATGAAGGAGGAAGGAGTGACAAGAACACAGCCCAGGGCACAGTTCTTCAGAGACTGCATTATCCGCTAACAGGTAACATAACTAGACACTGCACCTCTGAGCACTGCAAAATTTACTCATTTTCTTCCTATTATCATAAACGTTAACGTTTGCCATTCCAGCTGCACAGCAACCCTGAAGTAAAATCGGTACATTTCTACATGAGTCCCATATCTCCAATATGCATTATACATCTGAGGCCCTGATGATGCTGAGGAACCTGAAGGAAACCAATGACATATTGAAGAGTTCCTGGCATAGTTATAAAAATAATAATAAAAAAAATTAAATCAGACACCTGTTGACAATGGAGTTTTCTCTAGTGGTGACTCATTATAGTTTTGAAATCATTTTATCCCTTTGTTAAATCAAGTCCTACTACCATCAAAAGAAAACCCAAGAACACAGAGATTTAAACAGAGTGTGAGAATATAAACTCTCAGAAAGCAAACAACCAGACCCAATATCACTCACATATTAACTGGAATGATTAATGTAGAAAAACAGCGGCACAAATAGAAAGGCTAATGAGACCTTTTCAGGATGATTCTCACGTAATTAAGTGTAATGGGCTAAATTCTGCTTCAAATTGTTCCAAAGTGAAACCAGAAGGATCTGCATGCATTTCAGAAGATGTACTCTGCATCAAGAGAAGCTGCAGGTATAATTTGACCTATTGTCAGTAACTCCAGCTAAGTAAAACAGCTGGTTTTTTCTCTACCATGTAACTCATCCAGTGAATCCACAAAGTCTCAAAATAGATTTCTTCTTGGAAACTTTGAAACGTTTAATGTAGGAGGAAAGACTGAGCAGACAGAAGTGGAAGAGTGAGCAGTTGCAACAGGCTTGGGAAAGGCTTGGGAAGTCACAGGGAATCTCTCTAAGGAATTTACTCTTAGGACTAGTTTTACTGATGAAGGGAGGATTCAGTGGTCACCTTTCCTACCATACAAACAAACACGAAGGGAAGAGATTCTCCCTTTTGCTATTGACTGTTTATGGGGTTGAAGAGGCACAGGCAGGCTGTGTAGAGAGCTTCTCTTTGGATGAAACAGGGGAAGACCACCCAAGACCTCTGCACAAGAACCACTGAAGTGTAGAGGCAGCTATACCAGCAGCTGGAAAGGCCTTTCCGCTGCTGGCAATGGGCATTACTAGCACATTTATGAGATTTAGTCCAGGTTTTAATGTGCACCAGTGATGAAGCTGGGACCTTAAAGGGTACAATCTCCCTATAGAAAATGTCATCTCTTCATTAGTGGTTCCTCTATTTCCAAGAATACTCTGTCTTCACTTAATAAGCAGAGAGTTTCTTCAATACCAATATGCACAATTTATGTTTGTTATCACCTTACCTGCTTAAGTAGACAATCTTCCTAATTGTTAACAAAGAAAACATTCACTTTCATTTGTGGATTAAGACATCACTACTTTAAAGAGTACTATACCAAATTCAAACCTCAGTTATAGAAGTCAGCTTTAGTTAAAAAGTAAGGAAGAAAGTTAATACATGCTTTTACCTTGCAGAAGTATAACCCAGGCTAGAATGTCGAGGGGACAGAGGGAAGATAGGTGGTACTTTTATTAAAATTAATAAGTGGGCTGCTTTGAAATTTAACCTAGAAAATTAACCAAGAGGTCACATGAATGTATG
Source organism: Myiozetetes cayanensis (assembly GCF_022539395.1). Classification (NCBI taxonomy): domain Eukaryota; kingdom Metazoa; phylum Chordata; class Aves; order Passeriformes; family Tyrannidae; genus Myiozetetes; species Myiozetetes cayanensis. Next base: position 18,681,878 of record NW_026087742.1, read on the forward strand.
TGATGCAAGTATTTTCAATGGAAATAACATCCATAGTACATACATACTGTGGACAAAAAGTAACAGAGGTCAAAAGAAAGACATTAGAAACAGACATTAGAAAACACTAGCATGAGTACAAGCATTTACTATGAGATAAATCAGACTTTCTAGGGCATAAAACAACTACTAGCTGGTTGGCACCCTCTGTGAGAAAGTTTTTCTACAATACAGGTATTTTAAGTCTGGTACTATGTTCTACCAGTGCTTCTGATGGGCTTCTGCTTTAATTCACAGCAAAAATGCTTTCTAAGACTGTGTTCATATTCAAGTTATAAGCGAATATAAACAAAAACTAAGAAAAATCTTTAATAACACATCAAGATGCTTTATTCATCCTTGTTCCTGAGAAAACTGTATTGAAATACAAAATAGTCACTTTTAGGGCTTATAACACAAAAGGGAGTGGCAGGATTTATGTACATGAAACCAGTGCTTTTATTAGCAAGTGGCTTAATCGTATTTCCTTTCAATAAAAACATGGAACTGGCTTCCTATATACTTTAGGAGTTGCACATTATTTGAGAGGGACAGCAAGTCTATATTTCTCTGCAATGAAAAATTTAAAATTACTGTTTAGAAAATACTCCTTTGGATGTGTAATAAGTATTAAGAACGAGCAAATCTATTTCTATTTAATTATAAGTAAATTAGAGGTTGTTTTAAACATTAAGAATCTTCTTAATTTTTGGGAAAGGTTTCTCAGGGGTTGGAAAACAGCAAAGATAAACTCAAGGTCTTATGAATAAGGAATTTAAAAAAAAAATGTTGCATCTTCATTTCTGAGGGGAAAAAATAAATTCTGGATTATCTCAGCATCTCATAAAGAGATAAAACCTTAAAGTCATGTACCTAAAACTATACATTATTCATGAAATGTAAAATGTGCATCCTTAACTAGTTATTCCCCCTATCCCCAGAATGTAATTAAACCCAATGACTCTTCTATCAGGACATGTAAGAATAATAAACGAGACTGTTAAATCACGAATTGAATTAAAGCTCCTGGTAAATTTCTTTGACAAGAATTTCCATTATGAGGAAGAAGGAAAAAAAAAAAAAGAAAGAAAAGAAATATTTTCGGTTGTTCATACAACTACAGCTTCAAGAGTAGCTGTTCCTAGAAAAAGACGTGGCTAAATTTAACAGAAGTATGTTCTTTTTATCTAGGCAAGTCATCTCTTCTATTTAAATCTCCTTTCCTATGTCAGATGATTGACAGCTGGATACCATTCAAGACACCTGTATTTGGTCTGAGTGGCAGCCTGAAAATCTCCAGGGACTTTTCTGAGCATGTACCACAGGCAATGGGTCAAAATATTTACTTCAGAAAACAACCATGAAACTTCATTTGCTGCTGTTATTTTCTTTCTAATTAAAGACTCATTTCAAAGCAGAGTGGAAATAATGTGTCTGCTGTGGTTAATATTTAATCAGCAGTCTAGCGTGCCAACCATGTATCCCTTGTAATAGCCCAGGGTCAGTGCCCTGGATCCCACTGGGATGCCATATGGCTGTGTCCAGAAGACTGGAAGCCACAAATGACCTATCACGGGTTGAGTGATAGCATGAATCAATGAGGGTACTAATTATTGGTTTTGAAGAGCTGACTCATCCGTTGTGGGAGTGAACATTATGTTAACAACCTTGAGTGTTTCAAATCATAATATCAGATGTGCCATTATCAAAAAATAAAGCAAACCAGATTCAAATTATCCAAGTTTTTCTAGTAATTTGCTGTTAAATAATTTAAATATGATTTATGTGTACATAATGTGAGTCTGATACTTGTTATTGGTTCTCCTGTCAAAGGATAATATAATAAATAAATTCTGGTTTGGATCTATTTAGAATCCAGACCCACAAATATCCGTATGCAAGCTGCATCCTTTCTTAGACGGTTATAGTAAGGGTATTATTTCAAATCTATTTCTGCAAATGGAACTTTTCTCTCATATTTCACAAGGACCTGGACTAGATTTTGAAATACAGAAATTGGGAAAGCACTTAGGCATGTATTCAACCCTCGGTGAGAATACAAGTGTCTATAATAAGGCATCTCCTGAACTACCATCAGGCCTGGATATGCTGTTTATATGTTCAGCAAACCTAGAAACCTCTCCATAAGCTGCACTCCGGAGAACATAGCATCCCCCTTTGCTGTGCTGTTCCAGCAGCTCTGTACATTTTCCCAGCATGTTAGAATTCTTGATAAAAGAAAACGTCATTACTGTTTCTGATTCATTACTGATACCTAAGGAAGTAATTTGCTCTGAAAAACAGACTGTACTCTAGAGAGCACAGGATCCCACTTTTTGTAGCGGGATGCTAGGCAGATAGGATACCATATCAGGGATGTTTGTGGGAGACAATTGTGTATCTTCCATGCTTAGTTTCAAGCCAACACTTAATTGTTTAGCCAAAGAGAAGCTAGAAACAATATGCTCCCATATGACCCAATATTAAGGTTTTAAGATCGCACACAAAATTCAGACTCAAAGAACACCTTGCAGGCAGATCCTTTCTTTACAGAGAGCGAATTACCTTTTTTCTCATTAACAACAGGATAGTTTGTCCAATGCACAAAGATGCCTCAACACAGCATGCAACCTCTCTTGTGAGAGAAAGCTGCTATAACTTTAAATTTTATCTCACGCTGTTGCAGTGCAGCTGACTACAAATCGGTGTGTTGTATGTGCTTTCTGGCAGCCCCTGGTGGTCTAGTGGTAAAGGCGCCGCGCTATCACCGCGGAGACCCGGGTTCGATTCCCGGTCAGGGCCACTCCCGGGCAGGTGGGGCTCGTTAGCCCTTAAAGGCAACCCACCTACGTCCTAAGGACCTCGCTGCCACTGTCCAAGCTCGCTTGGCCCCGGCAGATGAACCTCAGGATTAAAGGGTGGGCTCAGTTCCGCGCACACTGTGTCTCACCTAAAAAATCCAATGCGCAGGCTGGAAGGTGGAAAGACCTTCCCCGGATCTTCGCTCGTGAAGACTGGCCATTATTATTTATGTGCTTTCTAAAACACGGATCAGGCTCTAAGGTTCACTGGGTGAAGGTGGGACAAAACCAATAGGCTGTCTCACAGAAATCCACTGGTGGCATTGTGTACACCAGCATATATTCCTGTGCAGTGGGGAGGTACCCGGGGGGACACGCGGGCTTGAGCCGGCTCTTACTGCTGACTTCGTGGCGGGGCAGACACTGCCCTGTGCCGGGCCAGACGCTGCCCTGTGCCGGGACAGACACTGCCCTGTGCCAGGCCAGACGCTGCGCTGTGCCGGGGCTGGCTCCTGCCCCAGCGGTGCCGGCCCGGGCCGGTCCCTGCGGAGCAGAGCGGGGCTCGGGTCCCCTCTAGCGGCCGCAGCGCTGCCCGAGCCCCCGCCCGCCCCTCCGCTGATCCGGCACACCACATTCCCACGGATCGCTCTGTTTGCCGCCTGGCTCGTACCGTGCCCAGCAAAAGTTCTCAGCTCACGCCACCCACCGAGCGCGGATGGAGAAAGACGCAGCCTTGGAGGCTTGGCATGATGCGTGATCCGAGAGATACACCCTACGAAAAAGCGTTCGCTCCCTGCAGATGAGCTACATTACGAAATTGGAAAGCATTCTGTATAATTATCAAGATGCAAGGACATATTCCAAGACCTACGCTTTTCCATGAGTACTCCAGCCATTCTGACTGTATGAAATGAGAGGTGGCACTTCAAAGAAAATAATCTGTGAAACTCTGTGAGGGTGCTGGTCGGAATTCTTTCTAGAGACCTATCAAAAGTGGGAAGAATTCTGCATAGGACAGATAATTTTTTTTTCTAGTAAAAAAAAGACATTGTCTTCTCTCATTTTTCTTTCAGCCACTAGAAACTTCAATTCTGCAGCTGAATCCAGGCCAAACTATTAGGTTCTGTGAAAAGCAGCACTGCTTTCAATGAGACTCCACATTGGAGTAAGTAGCATGGATTAATCTTGGGGCTTTCATCATTGCAAGTCATGAAGAAAATGGGCTTTCCACTCAGTCAAGCTCTGAGAGTTGGGAAATTGTATGAGAAGTTCAGACTTATTTTGCTACTGGCCTTGCAAAACACAGAGAAAAACTTAAAACACCTAAATACTAAAGAAATGAAAACAAATAAAAAGAGGGAGGAAAAGAAACAAACAGAAGTTGACATTTAATTTTGGTTTGTGTCATTTTTGTTGTTGATAGTTAAGAGAGCTGTAGCCAATGGTCAGAATCAGCAATACTGGGTAGGGTGGTCTTATGGTCAGCATCAACATTGCTGCACTCCAAACCAGTGAGATCAGCAGCAGAGAAAAGGTAGAAGAAATATTTAATTTTGAGATAGATACATGGACATTGTCAAACTTTTCTCAAGAAGATTTTTTTTTAGCTAGAGACTAAATGTAAGAATACAGCACACACATATTCTCTTTCTCATGCCTTGTCACCAATGTTCTGGCCAAAAAAAGAGAAATTTGATCACTGTGGGGGGTCATCCTCCAGGACCATAGCTCTCATTAACCCCTCAACAAACAAACAGATTAGTTATGGAGGAAGGTGGGCAATCTACAGCATCTCAGGCACTTCTGTCTCCAACCAGGCTGAAGATTACGTGCCTGCACGGAGTAAAATAGCACAGCAGTTTCCAAGTGGCCTTGTAGTTCTTCTCTGCTCTCTGCATTTGGTGGGCATTTTTTCATTTTACACACTGTTCGGAACTTGCTGCAGTGATTTCAGAAGTTATATAACTGTGTCAGATGCTCATATGAACGACAACTATTTCTCTGGCTTTATTTTTCCAGAAATGCTTCTGGCATTGCTTTTCTCAGAAACACTATAACAGAAATAGCTGCGTGGTAGCAGTGGCACTCTGCCTCTTTAGGTGCAGTTAAGATAATTTTTTAACTAGCAGACTGTTATTAGTTTATTCCTATGTTGATGTGGTATATTGGTCTGCTGATTCTATCAGATCATGTTAGATACTGATTTTTACCTACCTAAACTAAAGAAAGAAAACTTATTTGTCTTCTGTATTTTAATGATATCTCATTTCTCCAGCACCCTATTCAGTGCTAATAGTCCATATAAAAGCTCATTCTCATCATTAACGCATAAAAGAAGACAGAAAAAGACACAGAAGAGAAAGATTGCAGCATGGTCATATCTTAGATTTACCAAGTTATCTAACCAAGCTGTATTTGATCAGCATGTGATGTTAGTGAAGGTCTATAGAGAGAAATTATCTCAAAAGCAGGTTGCAAACATTGAGTCAATTCCACAGAAAGCCACCTCTGTGAAGAAAGAAATATGATTCCTTATTTAGTCAATGAGAGGAAAAAAGAAACACAGAAAGGTTAAGTGACTTATCAGGGTCACACAGAAGAGAGTGATCCTGCTCACTATAGAACTTGCTTTAAGTTTAACAGCAGTGAGATTAGACCACATTTAGAGACAGAGTTGGTGTAAAATTCAGATTGTGGATTAGCAACATTGACCTTTTCACCACCAAGGTACACTTCTTTCCAAAAGAAATATTACTCATCGAAGATGACTTTTCTGCTTTTATATCTAGGTACAAATACCTCTATGTGAGACATCCAGCATCTTCCATATACACACATAGACTGTTAGGCTGTACAAGCCTTTAACAAACTACATAATTTATTACTGTTATTATTTTCCCAAACAGTAATGTTTCAGAGGAAGCAAAAACTATTTTTCAACTCTGGTGGAAAATGCTCTGCAAAGTAGGGAGAAGGCTTAGACTAGAAAAGAGGAAAACAGGGAACTGTTTGGCAATGATAGTATTTCATTCAGATCTTGTCATGAAAACTAAATTTGCATTTCAATACAACATTTTTTTCCCAAAGATAAAGGTGGTCTTCTTTAAGTATATAAAGCTAATCACAGCAATTAATTTTAGACTGAATGAAACACTCCAAATGACCTTTATGTTTGTTCAGTCTGATTTGGCAAGATGTTTCTTCTCTAAACCAAATTCCCACCTTTTCATTTGATTTTACAGTTTGTTTGGTGAACTGAAAAAATCCATTCATCACCTAAGTTTGTTATGAATTTACAGATAAGGAACTGAAGTCCAGAGAAATCATGTGAATTCTTCAAGCCAACACAGAAAGTCTGTGGAAAAGCAAGAAATTGGATCAACCCTGTTGATCCAACCAGTGCTAACACCATTGTGCTTAGATCATCCTTTTTGTCTGTGCCAGCATGTCTGCAGTGTTTTGTTTACCTGCAACAGATGAATCAAACACATGAACTAAAATGAAATGGGCAGAATAATGTGATCAAAATAAGTTGCTTTTCCTCTGATAGCATCATTAGATTTGGGAAGAGAGGATGGAAAAAACCCCAAAAAATCACAGCTGCTCTATGCAAGTTTGCCTGGTTCAGCCAGACACCCAAGGTATCTAGGGTAAGAAACATCCTGCTGCTCTTGTGGCATGCACCTGCCAAAGGGAAGTGGTCAGTGCCCAGATGGCATGGGAGGACACATGCCACAACTGTATAAAGCTGTGTATCCACCCTGAATACATTCAGCTCCCTGAGAAAGTGGCACTCCCCAAGGTGCTTAGCTTTCCTGATTAATATATTCAGATTGCAGCAGGTCCTTCTTTTCTAGTTTTTCTCTCTTATGGCTACTGCTATTATTCCTGCATCACTTTGTACCACAGTCATGTTGTTTCAGTTTCTCTCACTGCTTCAGAAAGAAAAGCTGTTAGGGATTTCTTTGCACTGGGCCATGTCACGGTTAATATTCCACTGCTGCTCCTTGCCCCTTTTCAATCTGTTTATGATTTCCCTACATGCCAGGCTTGTTTTCCTGAAGACAGCTATGAAACATAAAAGGAAGAACATCAGAGTCTCTTGAAACAACCTGAGAGCTGGCTGCAAGTCTAGTGACACAACTTAAAAAGATGGCAATGAAAAACAAACATACCTCAAATTCCCCAGCTATACAGATACCACTTAAGTATATTACAAAGCACTACTGCTCCCCTTCCAGTCCTGTTTTCAGCAAACATTTAATTTGGAAGGCTACAGCTCTGTATAATGTGTTATTATGTTGGTTGTTCTTATTTAGGAAAAAATCCAAATCACAACATTTGGAGCCAGTATCAGCGTTCCCTGAAAAAATTGAGTGTGCTTGTATGACGAATGTTTTAGATCAACTATTTTTAAGTTCCTTTATCCTCACCTATATTTTAACCATGAAGGGAATTTTTTACCACCTTCAGAGTTCAGAAGGGCATGGACCTCAGAATGGAAATTTAGAGCTCAGCAAGAGGCTCTGGGCAGTGTCAAAATCATGCACTCAAAAATCATGGCCATCTCCTGCAGCACGATTGCTTGTAACTGTTGTCTCAAGTGGCTGGGCAACTAAAAAGAAACCATAAGCTCCTATTTGAGCACACCAGTGCAAGAACAACCATTTACTCCTTTTCACCACACACGCACCATCAGAAAGCTTTTAGCCATGTGCAGGCCACCTCCTTTCCACTCACTTGCAAAAAAGACAAGTTCTTCCACCCACAGCAATGTGTGCTCAGCAAGGCAGCCCCCACCAAGTCGAAAGTGGCTGCAGTGAAGTCCATGAGTGTTCATTGAGGAGGATAAGGACGCAAGAGATCAAAAAAAATAAAATGTGGGAAGGGCAAGAGAAGCAAACAAAGGGAAAGAAGCAGTGAAAAAGCCACCATATCTGTGCTGCAGGATGGTGTTCCCACTCCAAGGCATTATTTCAGGATGACTCAGTGAAAAGGCATCAGGCCAGTATTGGAGGAAAGGGACTCCAGAGCGGTAAGTGCAGAAGGAAATACTTGAAGCAGAAGTGCTAACTGTGGCAACTGACTGTCAGCTGCTCTGTCAGCAACTGATGACAGGGTAAGAGGAAAAAAAAAAGGGGGGGGGGCAGTGTTAAACAGCAATGTATCAATTTTGATAACTGAATCTTCACTCCTCTTGGAAATAGTAAAAGCTATATTTTGTGTTTCTCCTCTTCTCTAAAGATATAATAGAGAAAGCAGGCTGCAACAAATAAATCAAACACATGGACTAAAATTTTTGGGCTGTCCTCAGTCATATTTTTGTGTACCTAACAATGACCAAGAAAAACCTTCATAGTGAAAAAGCACTAGACTTATCTCCTAGAATTAAACAGGTGGTTGTCTTTCATTAAAAAACCAAAACATACCGGTGGAAGATTCAACTATTACCTTTTGGTCTGATCATTAGCATTACCACCTCTTTATCAGACAACTTTCAGACTTTGTAACATTTACCATACTTCTTAGAATCCAAACTATCATCTCTTAAGATGAAGGAAAGAGGGCTGCTGCCTTTTTTGTTCCATGGTTCCAAAGATCCTATTTCTCCTTTTGCAGCCAGCCTAGTTTTTCTGATCACTAAGAGCTGCTGGCTGGTTGAAGGCATTCCAATGGTTTCATGACTGAGAGACTTCAGCAAGCTGCCTAACAGAATATAAATGAGACCCAACCCTGCAAATCCACCTGCAAATTATTAGCTTTTTGCATGAGTTAATCCACTGAAATAAGTTCATGAGTAGACCCATTACAGTGTTCACAGAACTGAAACAGAAGCTGGGAAACATTAAGTCAAGTGCACTTTTGGATTAGTTGTCTGTATAGGCAAGTAAAATGTATCTGCAAAACAAGTCCAGAAGTCTCTATTACTAACATTAACAAGACAAAACCCACTGAAATAGCCCTGAAATAGCCACTGCAGCTTCTGAATACAGAGACCTTATTACTGAAAGGAAGAAAAGTGTGACCATAACAATGTCAACAATCTGATCAGTAAGAAATAAAGTGGTTGCTACAAATACAGCCTTAGAAGTTACCAGAAATTTACCAACCTATTATTCATTACAGATTTTTATTCCTCAGTGGACCTGCTCATGCCACTCAGTGCAAGAGGGCAGGATATTAAGAAGTACAGGTAACACAAATACGCTTGGTGTGATGAAGAAGATGGGAACTGAGGTGGAAACAGGGGAATCTAGTTCTAGAATCTGATTATCAAACTTTATTATTTGAAAGTCTTGCATATATGTTTACTACATAATATGTTATATGCAGACAGAGGACAGTTTTAAATTAGATCGAGCTTGCAAAGGCTTTCTTAAAATACAAGAAAATTCACTGTTCAGGGGCCAGAAAAATATTATTATGGACCCATAAGACTTGTGACAACTTAATTGCAGACACAACTTAATTACAGACACAAACAATATATCCTATAGAAACCATCTTGCACACAGGGCAGACACTTGAAAGGACCAGAGTTAAAGTTGAATGGGAGACTTCCAAGTCAGACATTTCTAGTACTTGATTTTGCAGCCTAAATAACAATCTTCAGATGTAAGCGATTTTATATGATAATTAATGATGTAGGAATCACTATTATTATTGCTCTCACTATGTTGCTTTTGGAGAGCTTTTCAGAACTCAGCCTCTGAAGATGAAGTGTAGCTTTTGTTTTGTAGTTTCCTTCATGCAAACTATGTCCCCAAAATGTCAGAGTTAACTGAACTGTCACAGAGCCAACCGAGCTGTAAAGATTATAATAAAGAGAGAGAGAAATAAGGAGGGATAGGCAAGGCAGGAAAAAACCCAACCCCTAACTGTTTTCATTTGAGTTAGAAAGGAAATAAAAAGACCACGCAGTGACAGAGGTGAATTTCTTTAAATAATTGTATTTTACTAGGTATTGAGGCATAATACTGTAAGATAATGACATGTAAGTGGGACTGTAATAGCCTATGGAGAGACAAAAGGGTAAAAGATGGGAAAACAGGAATCCTGACAGTGCAGTGCTGAGGCACACAATTGGTGTCTGCTGGGCTCCAGACAATACAGTTATATCAGTACCTGAATTTTTCAACCCCACTTAGTTATTTTACACATACAGAGCCATATTACTATCACAGTGTTGTTACAGTGCTCTTTACTACCTTGTTTCCATACCTGTGGAGTAGCTTTAAAAAAAAAAAGAACAAGCAAAAATATAAGAGCGGTCAAGTTACCAAAAAAAACCCCAAAAAACTCAGCTCCTCACCCTGTACTTTTTTAAAAAACAAATCAGACCAAAACAAAACAAACAAACAAAAAAACTCTTACAAAAATCAATAAAAGTTATCACTAGAATTTTAAAGGAAGACAAAGCCACATACTGTTTAGTAAATACAAATGCTGAGTTAAAGAGCCTACATGAAACGCATAAGTATATACAAAGAATGACACCGTAAAACACAATAGAGACTGCTGTTTGAGAGATATCAGTCAGCAACCTTCACTTCTGCACAAACATAAAAGAAAGGTGCAAGGGGAAGCATAATCAATATCAAGTATGCTCACCAGCTCCCACGCAGGAGAATTGCAAATGCACTTGCAAAACAGCCATTTCATGAACCTCCCTCATTTAAAGGGACTCCTTCAGATGGACATCCCAGGCAAAGGTCTCCTAAGATCACCACAGGATAGTTCCTGGGGTAAATGCAGGTTGTATTTTCCAACGGGAAAATTACCTTATTATTCTGGACAGAGTTTTTTCCATCAAAAAAAGGGAAATTGTGAAATCGGTTGTTGATTTTGAAAGGCTTGCAGATGTATGGTTCATCACCATCCATCCTACTGAAATCGTCTCAGTGGACCAAGTGCAAAGGTTTCTAAAGCATGAGCTGCCAACTAGACACAACAGTTATTGGAGAAACAAAAGTATTTGTGCATAGTTCAAAATGAATATGATATTGGGCTGCTTGAGCAGCAACCTGTAATGGTTCTTCCATAACCTATTATATGATTGGAATAGCTTATTATGTGAAATAAGTATTTCTTTAGACACATTTTGATAGGAGGTATACTGGTATGTCAGTGGCTCTAAAGGAGAAAGGCAGGGTGAGAATTTTAGAATTTTTTTCCAGTTTCCTCATATTCCCCAGGCAGAGGTGAGTACTGGTTTCTGGGGAATCAGAAATACTTCACATTAAAAAAGAATCAAGACAGACAGGAACATTTTAAAAAACCCATTATCAGCTTACTGACTGAAAGTCTGCATTTATTGTTTACCTCTAAAGGGGAGCAGCAGAGTTCACTTCAAGCATCCCCAGGCTTGGTTCACTCAGCTCACTCCACAACAGTGAGAGATCTCTATCACAGTAGACGGAAGAACAGCTCCTCCTTCCTCTGCACTAGTCTGTTTATACACATGCAGGAAAATAGACACTATTCTAAGCTATTTTGGAAATAGCCCATTTCTAAAGTCATTAAAAACACAGCTTTAAGAGAGGTCTACAGAGTAAACCTGTATGCCTAGGCAATATGATAGTCTGTTAATTTGGGAGCAGGAAAGAAATTTGTATTCTGAGCCTCACAATCAACTCTAGGTCTTCAATGTTTTAAGAACATTTTGAGGAAAACTCAGCAAAGCTATTTTGAAAGTGCCAGACACACCCAAAGTATCATAGAGGGACTGTGTTCAATGGGAAACATAACAGGGAACTGTGTCATAGTATCTACTTACCACAAATGTAAATCTGTGTAGTAAAGACTTGAAGTCAGAAACACTGTGGCTTCAGGTGCAACCAGTCATCTTCCAAGCAGACAGGAGTGACAATGGCACCTGTTCTGCGTTGCAGTCCACACTGGTGTTGTACTGGGACCAAGAGGACATCATCTCTCTCCTTGTTCATGGCCTTGGAGTTGTAACAGAATCAGAGTGAAGGCAGCTCCATGAAATTATCATATAGTCACTCAAATGGTCTCAAATCATTGTTTCCAGATTTCAACCTACAGGAGATTATTTTTCTGCATGAGACATCCCCATCTTGCCTCTCCACCCAAACAGTATCGTTGTGGGATTTTCCATTATCAAACAGTTCCTTGGCTTCTGTTGGCAGCCACTAAGCTGTCCTATCATTCTAGTGGTGTGTCATCTTTCTTTCATCTTTAATTTCCCTTAGTCTTAAAACAAGCCAAGCAAAACAAACTAACAAATGAAAACAAACAAACACACCCCCTAAAACACAACACAAAGTAAATTATTTAATTTACTTTCTCAGTTTCTCTCCTTTTTTTTAAATACCAAGTCCAGGAAATCTCTTCCTACTGACAGTTAGAGAAAGGCATTATAACAGCTTTGCTGTACCTTGAGAAGTTCTGCCCATGAGGGAAATATATAGTTTCTGGAATTCTTCTGACACAGACTGATTCCCAGTCAAACTGCAGAGAAAAAGACAGCATCAATAACTTTGAAAAAGAGGATGAAGCAAGAGCATAAGCTCAGGAATTAACAGCTTTGGTTCATTTATAGCAGCTGAAAGATTCATACCAGTATACCTTGTGTGAATACCTGTACGAATATATATGGGTTGAACTTTAATCTATCTGTTGATACCATCTCAACTCTTACTTTACACCACTGTGTTTTATGATTTCATCACTCAGCCTCTTCCTGCTCCCACCAAGGTGGCATTTACTGAGCAAATCATCAAAAAGCTGAAGGCCAGCCTCACCTGATTCCCTGATGACTGCACTGGTCTATACACAGCTCTGCAGTTTTTCTGTGCCACCACTCAGTGTGTATGGATCTCCCATGGGCATTTCTGGTTTCCAGGTTCAGCTGCAGTGAACCCTCCCTGAAAAACAGCTTGCAGAAAAGAGGAATACTTAAATTTGAGTGCAAACAAAATAATTCTTTTGCCTTACTTAAGATGCTTTAGCAGATGAAAGCCTGTTCTGACAGGTAACTCACTAGACTCAGGAGATTCAGGTCAATTCCCACCTCATCAGCAGACTCCGTATGTGACCTCCTTAATCTATTCCACAGTACTATTTCCCAGCTGTGAAATGGAAAAATTCCCTGCTTCAAAATGATGAGAAGAAAGAATCCATCAAGGATTGTGAAATACTCAGCTATCACGGTGAGGGGGAACTTACAAGCACATAGACAGTGATACTTCATTTTAAAAGCTGACCTCTGCTTCTGCAGCATTCATAGTCCTTGCTCTTTTAGACTCATCCCATTTATACCTTATGATTAATATCAGTAATTTAGCATTTCTATTACCCTCTACATTATTATAGGAAATACCAAAAAACAATTAAGCAGCTCAAAGGGATGTTTATTGGCTGGGATTCTACATTGAGATTACAGCATTTGGGCCATAGGTCTCTCATGCATTTAGAAGCATTTTTCCCCGGGGTGGCCCCTTCATTGCTTTACTATATCATAATTAAAACTAAATTGCATCTGGAAAAACAAAATGCTGGACATTTTGTGATGCATTATTCTTGCCCTGGATTTGTTTTGCTTATTCACTCAGTAATTTGTGAAACTCAGTAATTTGCAATGGGTATCCCAGTCATTAGTGCAAATTATTCTCCTTCTACTGTATTTGCATGTAATTGCCTTTTGAAATTAATTCATTTTAATTTCTTAAAAATAATTTGTTACAGGATGTTATTTTTCTTAAGAGGGTTTAATTCCTTAAAAGAGTTCTTCTAGGACTGTGATTAAGATGCATATTTAGAGGAGGCATACTTATATATTCACCTTGGAAATTTATGCTTCATGTATTCACAATCACTATGTGCCACATGCTGGGCTACACTTAAATTGCTTGTTTGGGGTAAAACAGATTCATATTTGACTCCTCTGCAAACTAGAAGATTATCCAGCATACCTGGGGCAGCACTTACATCATAACCATATCACATTATTTCCTAGGGAATAAGCATTCAGAAATGGCCAGGGTTTTGACCCTGAGTATCATATTGAAATCTTGGACACCTCTGTAAATCCAAGACTTTAACATGGATTTTTTTCCCCATTGTTTCTGAGTAAATACATAATAATATATGTATTTATGTATTTATTGTGAGAATTATAGAGAACACTTATTCCCCCATTTGGATAAACGTTGCATTACAATTAGTGGAGATGATTAACACTGAATCTTGATCTTCAGCTATAATTTCATGACCAGCACATCCTCTTTTTTTGTAGATTCTACACCCGTGAAATTTTAGAGCATCCATGAAGACTCTTGCATATGTCGTAAAGAACAAACAGCTCAACAGTTTAAGCGAGCAATCTCAGAATCCGAGGGAACAGAAAAGCAGTTAAATATAATATCATTAAAAATATTCTCTGAGCTTTGGTGAAGCTCTAACTACAGCTCAGGTTGTAGGGCCCACTGTCTGATGACATTATTGTGTGACAAAATCTAACACTCTTTTCACAGAAGCTGAAGCCATTTGGGTTTGGGGGTTTTATTTTGGGACATTGTTAGCTATTAGTTAACTATGAGCTTAGGAGTGAACTGAACACAACCCTTTACTCTGGTGGCTCAGATCACATTAAATTTCAGCCATTAAAGTCAACAAATTAGATTTTTGGAAGATGACACCTTCAAATCTCTTATTTAAAAAAGCATGTGTGTGTAGGCACACACACAATACAATATCTATATATAGGGCAGTGGCACAATACTAAGGCTTTTGCAGAGATTCAAAGAAAAATGATCCCCATGACATGCACCAGTGCAATTGGATGATTCTGCACCATTGAAAACCAAGGTAAGAGAAGCCAGGAATCCCATCCACAGATATACCTCATTCTTACGTGACTGGTAATCAAGACAAGGACTAGATCATTTAGCTTATTTACTAAGCACTGGGAATGCACTTTCAAGTGTACATAACACAGGGAAGAAAGGGAGACTGTGCTTGCAGGAAGTTTTACTCTAGGGGACAGCAAGCAGCAGTTGAGATGCAAAGGAACAAAGCCAATGGAATAAGCACACCACAGTGTGCATTATTTGTGGCTAGCAAGGCTTCAGCACCTGCAAAAGTCATTTGGAATGAAAGCTTGGAGAGGAAAGGTAAAAAAGAAGTACCTCTTATATCCTAATTGGTCATCCTTACTTTTCTCCTTTCCTCCCAAGGATGCAAAAGAAGAAGGGGTTTGCTTCTGTCAGCACTTAGCAGAACATCTCCTTGGGAGGACAGCAAGCAAGTAATTAGTTTTCGGGATATTTTTTATGAATTTTATGTTTTCTAAACAAAAGAGAAAGCCTTCTGGGGAGCTGACACATTGCAATTTTTGTTTCACAGAGATTCTATTTCTAGTCCAGACTCTTTTCTGAGTAGACTTTTTCACTAATGGCAAAAAAAAAAAGTTGGAGAAAAATATTTGTGGATGTGTAGTTATATACAGATTTGAGCACAGAGATGGAAAGCTTAAACACTTAAATCTAATGCAGAAGTTGCAGAAAGCTCTCTAGTTTTGAGCTTTCAATATGTTTTTAATGCCATTAGGTAGAAATGGACTGACTGGAATATAACACAACAAACTGAAAATCCAGAAAGAAAACATACCAAAGAAGCTAAAAAAGGCAGCTAGAAGCAGTGTACCAAGTAAAGTCCAGAACCATATTTACAGATGAGGATAGAAAATAATAATAATAAAAAATTAGTATTTTCACACCATATGATTAGGAACACCAGCCAAGTTACCTCCAAGGAGAATATCCTATTTACAGAGACCTCTAGAGATTCTTTGGGTTCGTTAACCTGACTGTATTATACAATGACTTTAGATTAGTTTCCTACCTTCCACATTGGCTGCATATTTGTGGCTATTAGAAGTTCCCTGAGGGTAATTATTCTCTGAGCAGGAAAGAAATTTCCCTTTTTCTTCACTCACAAAATCTTATGAAAATAACAACTTCACAGAAGGTAAGAGCTCAAAGCAGAATCAATCTGGATGCCTGAAAACTGGGAACTCCCTGACACAGCTTATGCAGGAAGACAACTGCATTACTCTGCTGTATGTTCACAATATATTTTTTCCCAGCAGTTGAGTTTTCTCATTCTTTTTGCAATCTAGGGAATATCCCTCTATCTGCTACTGCTCTAACAGTAAATTTTGGGAATGTTCATAGCAGTGATTTGGTTCATTGTACAGATGCAGCCATAGTATCTAGAAGAAAGAAACAGGTGTTTCCCTAATGCTTTATGAAGCTTTTGACTTCTAACAAGTGGATGACTAGGAATAAACCTTACTGATGTCCCTGAAATTTTTCAACTCCATCATCTGCACCAACTGACCTGGGAATTGTTTTCCAACCCCTCTTGTACTTTTGATAGTGGATGACAGCATCCATATAATGAGTAGCACACAGTGTAATTTGAAGAATGAACACTTAAATAGTGTTTGTGACTTTCAGACTGAATAGAAGCTAATTAAGAAGTTGCATGAGGAGATGGCATAGGCTCTTTCTTGCTACAGTTACAAGTCCGGTTTTCAAGTATAACTGGGTAGACCTGTATATGGAAAATTGGAAGGTGATGTAAGATTTGAAGAGCTATTTCTATTTCTATCCCCAGATCTCTGGGTTTTATTCTAGTTCATCTTCTCTCACAAAATTGATGCCAGCTTCCTGCTCCTCCTTTACCCCAGGGCAAGCAAAGATCTCTCAGGAAGAAGACACCCAGTCACACAATTTTTTCCCTTGGTCACACACTCAGGGCTGGAGAAAGTCATGCAGCATTGAAAAAACTTTTGCAGGGTTATTATTAAGGAGGCTGATAGGCAATCTCATTGCTCTCCACAGCTTCCTGAGGAGAGGAAGACGCTGATCTGTTCTCCCTGGTATACAGCAATAGGATATGTGTGAATGGTTCAAAGCTGCATCAGGGGAGGTTTAGACTGAACACTAGGAGGCATTTATTTACTGAGAGGGTGGTCAATTAGTGGAATAGTCTTCCTAGAGGGGTGGTTAAGAAAACTTGAGGCTTCGACAGAAAAGAAGCAATGAGGGTGACAAAAGAACCAGGCAGAACAAACGGAGTGTTCTGGTTACTTGGTGTCCTGGGTCCATCCAAACAAAATACACTGACTGCAGTGAAATCAATGAAGAAACATCTGGAGAGAAGAGATAGAGGCCTTATCAGCACTGTATCTTGGGAGCTGTGTCCTAGAATGCAGTGACTCGAGAAAATTTTGTGATTTATATTGGACAAGCCACTATGAATGCCTCACTGGGGTAAGAACTGCTGGTATGTTTCTTATGCTTTACATGTTAGACCACGGAGACTGCATATAGAGAAATTATTTACCTCTGTTACATTTATGATGCTGCAACTAGAAAACTGTACACATTTTTAACAGACACATCTAAATATATTTTAAGCACTGGAGAGGGAGGTAGGGAAATGCCAGATAAATTGCTTCAGGACTGGAGAAAATATTTTACAGTAGCAGAAGTAGGAAGTTCAGTCTGTTTTCTTTATCAGAAAAAAAGACTGACAGCTGACTTGATGCCAGCATATAAATATCTCCATGGGAAGAAAATGTAAGGTGCTAGAACAGTATTTTTCTTATTAAACCAAGGACAGACATAGATACAATGTCTGAAAATAGAAACTACACAATTTGAGAAAAACAAATCATATGCTTTTTTTTACAAAAAATGCATGATCAACCCACTACAGGAAATTACAAAGGAAAACAGTGGATGTTTTCAAATCAGGACTATATAGTTTATTTATATTCTTGTATTTTAGTGAGCCCTAAACTTGAGCTCGGTACAAGGGCAATGAGGTGAAAGTTTATACCTGGTAAGAAAAGGCATGCCAGCATACATGAGAAAATGGTTTTTGCTGACCTAAAACACTGGATCCAAAGCCTGTCCCCTTCCCCATGATGCCTTTGTATTTGTATGATCTTGAATATAGATCTCACACATCCTTTATGGGAGATTAACTCAAGAGTGGAAATTTATTGTCATTTTTGCGCTCTTGCTTTAGGTGTCTGGAAACAGTGAAGGATGAGCTAGAAGCCTCTCCCTACAGTCTTGGCAATCATTCTCTTGTTCAATAACCCACTGGGAAAAGAATATCAGTAGAGGGAATACTACGACAACTTTAATGAGTTACCAGATAAATGTTATTTCAATGGCTTCTACATACTTTGTAAACACACTGTTTCAGAGTCCTCTGTTAAACAGAACAATAACAAAAGCTGTAGCTAATCCTATTTTAGGGGCTTGAACAACAGCGATAACAGAAACAGCAGCTTTGCTTTTCCCTTTTAGAAAGCAGCAATGTCAGCTAGAATTGGCAGCATGCTGAAAATAAAATGAGGCCCCAAACAGCTGAGAGACAACTGTTGACGGTTGCTGCTCTGTTGTACCTTTAGGCTTCTTTCCCTGTAATTTGGTACAAAAACTTGCCAGTTTTGTGCCCCTATTTAAAAACAGGATTAGGGTAAGTTAAAGTGAAATAGGAGTTCAATAATTTGCTCCTCTGCCTTTGTTTTTGTGATTATATTTCCAGAACGACAGTGTGCATTTCAAGTGAAACAGGTGACATTTTTTTGTATGTCCTCAATGCAACCCTATTATGGAACTTTTTTTACCTTTTACCTTTGTTGTTAATGATACACTTTACTGGTAATAACTAGTATTTTTTTAAGTGTGAAAAATGTCCTTTGGGAGCGTACTTTTAAATTAGTTACTGTGAGGGTGGTGAGGCACTGGAACAGGTTGCCCAGAGAAGCTGTGAATGCCCCACCCCTGCAAGTGTTTAAAGCTGGGTTGGATGGAGCTCTGAGAAACCTGGTCTAGTGAAAGGTGTCCCTGCCCAGGGAAGGCTTGTTGGAACTAGGTGATCTTTAAGGTCCCTTCCTACCCAGGCCATTTGATGATTCTAGGAAATAGTTCTCAGTTCTAAGCAACTTTTATTGAAAACAGATAATATAGTTCAGAAAAAAAACCCAAAACACCCACACTGGCTGATCCAGAGAATAATCTTCTAGCAGACTGATCTTCTCTTTAGCATAACCATATACTGAACAGAATGTTGTTGAAGGGTGAAACACAGCCACTCATGCTAGAGAGAAGCTCTACTGATTTCAGTAGAAACTACTAATTGCATTAATTAACATTACCAGGGGAGACAAAATCAGTCCCATAGCAAGGGAATGTACTTTTACAGACATGGATTAGCATTAGCAAGTTTTGCATAACAGAAATGAGGGTTTGAATGCACAGTTGGGTACAACTAAGCTGAAAGGAATTCAGGAGACAGAGGAGAGAAATCTAAGAAAGGTTTCATGGCAGAGAATATGGAAGTTAGAAAGGAAAGATGAGTACATATACAAACAAGGTATTCTCTATAGGGCATTGAAGGGAAAGGGAATTATTTTAAATTTATTGAACAGCCTGGATGACACCCCCTGAATAACATATTCATAACAGCAGCCTCAGGTTATTTGAGCTCTTACACTTCTGATAGACAAGGATAAGATAAGACTTCAGTTGGAAAGAATTAGATTGATGAAATAGAAACCTGTGCTGGATACTAAAGAAGATTTCTGGGAAAGGAAATCAGAATCACAGTTTTATCATTAGATGTTGTCTTAGGAGACAAGACAGTAACACCCAATATGCCTTTGAGAGAGCTTTAAATATCATGGTGGGCAGAAAGCTAAGGAAATTGCATCAGTGGAGGAAAAAGTGAACTGGGGGAACAATCCTAAATGAGAAAATGCAAAGTTTCTTTGGATAAGGACTCTGCAAAAGGCTATCCAGTTTCTACTGAGGGACAGTAGACAAACAGATGAGATCATTCACAATTTCAATGAAAAGACAAGCTGGTAGATTTTTTTAAAATAAAGGGGACTGAAAGGTGCACCTAGGCTGTGACTTCTTTAGAACCACAGCATATTCAGAGTTGGAAGGGATTCACAAGATCTTGTCATCTCCCATTAAACATCTTTTGAGATTAACTACCTTGAGGCAATACATTCATAAGTGACCTGGTATTCATTTAAGAATATGGCAGCAGGACTGAGGAATTCAAATTAAAAGATAGTATGTTGGAGAAAGACTCAATAACAGAAAACTAATTTTATTACTATAAAAGAACCATGCAAGAAAGGTGCTGTAGGACAAAAAGAAGTCAAAATCACAGTAAAGATATAAGAAAGAAACGATAAAAATAAAGATGATGCCTTAAGAACATTTCAGGGAGAACAACTGGGGTTTTGACAGGAATTAGTAGAAAGAGGGACCGTACCAAGGACTATTAAAGATGAACCCAGAGGAATAGTAAAAACAATGAAGACATCAAAACACTTTAAATCTTTTTTTCAATTAACTGTTCTTAACAGAAAATCAAGCTTTGCTTTAATTAATTTTGCTTTCCCCCCCCCCCTTTTGTGATAAAACTGAAGAGAAATTACTCAATCTTTTCACTTTTCATATAGCATTTTCCTTCAACTTATTTTCAAGGACAAAGTGGCAATAGAAAAAGAAGGATTGCATTTTGAAACAAAAAATGCTCTATTGATTTTTGAAACCAGAAGACCTAGTCACTTTTTGAGCTATACTAGCCAAAAATTATATCAAAATTTTAAATATGAAGAGATAAGAAAGGCAGCACATGTTTGGAAATTACCAAACTTGCAAAGTAAAAGAAACAAAGGGTTAATTTTTCTGGAGGCAACACTATAAGAACAAGCAGCCATGATGTAAGTCAGTGAGTAGCAAAATGCTTAATCTATCTTTCCAATCATACCAGTCTAATGGATATCCAAAATCAGCATAATGTAGTGAAACCAGACAGCAGGTATTCACACACAAGGGTTTTTAGGAAAGTAAGATAGAGAAAACTGTGTTCTGATTGGTATGTGTTCTTCTCTTGGCAGCCAACAACAAAGACTATAAGATGGGCTGTTCTGCATATACCAGGGCTGAATCCAGGATGCACCCTGATTACCTCTGTTATCCAAATGGATATTTGTTTTTAAGAGGCTCTGGGCTGTAACATGTAAGTGTGAAATAAATGAGAAAAGCATACAAGATTTAGACACAGGAAACCCCGTGGAGACCAATGGAAAGGTAATTGCACAGAAGAACAAAGGGATTTATGTAAATGCACCTGGGTACCTTAGGTGAACATTTCAGTGACTTCATCTCCTCATGCAAGGGAATTCAAGTTTTAAACTCTTTCTCTCAAAACTCTCTTTTTAATCTTGTTTCTTTCACAGGCTTTAATTGTGCAGATCTTAGACCTTAAGGATGTTGTTTTCTGTTAATTATGATACACGATGCTGACATGAGGTCAAAACTTAATTAATTTCAGCTTTTTGACTACTTCTAAAAGGCAGCAGGAGAGAGGAGAAGATGAATACTTCATGTCTTCCGAAAAACCAACAACAATTATTTTAAATAAAAAGACCTTCTCTCTCCAGGAGTAACAAAAATGTAGTGTACAGAAATAGATGGCACAATTTGTGACTGTGTGAATTTTTTATGAAGATATATTTCCACATTTGCTTCTCCTGAATCATGTGAGTTACAAGCATGGTTTCTGATAAGTATCCTATTTTTGTGGCTTTGACTGCATACAGCTAATTCCATTTTCAAATAATGTATCCTAAAGTGGCATATGTATGCTTGTGTCCTGTGAACCCATCAGTAGAAAGGAATATTGAATATAATTGATCCACTTTCAACAGCCACAGATTACAGTATTATGTTGGCATGCAATTGGTACATTTGTCTACATCTTGCTAGCCTAGGAAAAGAAGTATTCTGGGCTTCTGGTCTGCTTCTGTAGCAATCATTATCGATAAAAGGTAATACAGTTGTGCCAATCACATTAAAAATTTTCCTCTGGAAGCCTTTCATGCTAGAATAGTAGCTTTTTCAAAAACCATTGCTGTATGTAAAACTACTTGCCTTCTTTATAAACAGAACTTGCCTTGAGAGTACACTACAAAACCAGTAAACTTGTATTTTAGCAACAAACAGCTATTTTTATTCTGTCATAGTATCTTAGGGTATATGAAAACAGTTTATTTTCTATTTCTGCTCAGCCCTATGAACACAATTCTGTGATGAAGCTCTGTGACTACTATGAAGAGTCTCCAAAATGGACACCATATTGAACCTTGGGTACTGCAGTAAAACCTGGGACATCTGGTTGTTTAAAAACACAAGACAGATGAACTAGAGGGAATGAAGAGTGGATCTTTTCCTGAAAAGTAAAAAACAAACCAAAACAACCAAATCTCAAACCTACACAGAAGAGAGCATGGAAGAAATAAATGTTCCTAAAATTTTCTCTAGTGATGGATACCAATAGATAGATTGTCTTTTTCTCTCTCCTAGAATGTCAGTGCAAAAGTAATAATTTCCACAATAACATTCTCTGCCAGAGTGATATTTCATTATCTGCAGTACTGGTCCTTTAGATACCTCCAGAAAACCCAAGGCTTATGTACGTCATGAAATTTTTCTTTCTCATACTTCCTCCCTTTCTTTCCTCCTCTTTCTCTGCCTGCCTTTCTTTTCTTCTCTCCCTCACTTCACCTCTCTTTCTTTCTTTCCTTTCCTCTCCCAGTGGCTCTCATATTTTCCTAATTAAAACACCAGCAGATATATCTATGCCTGTGTGGTTGTGCATAGCAGATACAGGCAGTACCACTACCTGTTCAAAATGGTATAGCAAAGCTTTCACTGAAAACTGGAAGAAATGGGACGACTGAAGTGGAAGGACTGAAGAAGAGTCAGAGAATAAAGTGCATCTGAGCAAGTCTTAGCCATGGCTGATGTGCAAAAACCTTGTCTGCTGGACACACATACATGGCAGTAGCTGGCAGAGCTGTGGTACTTGATGTTTGCCATTGTATCTGGCTGTAAGCCATGAAAGGACAACCCTGGATTTAGCAACTGTCCAACAGCAGCCTTGGCCAAGGTGGATGCTGCCTGTGAATAACCACAGATTGGCACAGGTACCAGGGCTGAGCAGGGCCACAAGGCCACTGACTCTTCACACATAATAGAGGCAATTTGAAAAGCACTCACACCCTAGGACCTGTTTGCCGTAGATGTTGCTCTTCCAGTGTGAGCACAAGCCCAGAAAGACAGGCCTTGGTATTGTAAGAAAAGAAGATAAAGGATCAGCCTCCAGCTAGTGGGCTTAGTACAGTCAGCCTTCTTAGCAAGAGGATTTAGATGCCCTGGTCAGGTTGTGGTGCTGTGTTAAGGACATGCTGGATGTGAGTAAACTGGAGCAAAGGGACAAGGTGTGACAGAGTAGCTGCAGTCTCTGGGAGATGTATTGCCCCACTGCAGCAGCTTTGTTCAGGTTGCTCACAAGAAGAGAGTCATCACGAAAGCAAGAGTGTCCAGAACAGTTTCTGGAAAGGCTGGCAGGCCCAGTGGTCACTGCACACATCCTGGGTTAGGCACTCCCCTGACTAACTCCATATTGAAGGATGGTCTGGGTCTGGGCTTAATGGGCAGCTTGGCTCTGAAGATGACTGTAGGAGCACTGCGACAGGACTACACAGAGACAAGATGTGCAGGCAGCATATTCAGCATTCACAGGCAAAAACATGTGCCATGTAAACAGAAGGCATGTAACAAGGTTCAGTTAAAAGGTAATTTCATCAAAGAAACAGGTAATGTACCTGAACCACTCAGTCCCCCATACTAGGACAATTGGTGTCCCCTTCAGTGCCCCTCTGAGTCACATACAAAACCTAGCATGTAGCATATAACTATGCATGGCTACAGACACTCTGCCAAACTGGGACCTGCATTCACTCCTTTTCATCAAGGTCATGCATTTCCATACACTTTCTAACATTGCTATCTTGGCTATCATAGTGATCATCTCTAAAAATAAGAAAGCAAGGTACAACTCTTCTGTCCAAGTGTATACAGACCACAAATCCCCTGCTCTTTAGTTTCCAATCTCTCCATAACTCAGTAACACGCTAGTTATTGAACACAGACAAACTTCTGTTCCATTAATGCAACAGAATAAGGAGAAAGGAATGAATATTTACAGACTTTCAGTTGATGGATCTGGCTGGGTTTTACTAGATTTGTCTTTCACTGGGAACAACCCTTTCAAATTTGTAATGATGTTTAAATCTTTCCATATTTCTAATAAAAATACTGTTCTGTGAACAAGTGGAGTTCATCATAACCAGACATATTATTATCTTTTATAATTTCTTGCAGAAACACCCCACTGGTTTATTGGAGCTATTAGAGTATAATTTTCTGAATCCAAAAACTGCTGTGTGCAGAACTTTTTTTTTTTTGGTTGGTTTTGTTTTGTTTTGTTTTTTGTTTGTTTGTTTTGTTGGGTTTTTTTTTAATAGAACAGCATATCTAGTATTTTATATGGTCTAATTGCAAGTAAGATCATACTTGAGAAATGAAAGCCTATGTTCAAGCTGAGGCGACAGATAACCTTCAAGACTGCTATAGCTTACTAAGGGATTAGGGGAGAAAAAACTTCAAAGTGAACTTTCAAATCAAATATTTTGAGCTAGAGCTATGAAAAGGGAATCCAGCTCATTCTAAACACCATCTGTTTGCTGAGTGTACTTGCATATTTTCAATAGCTTTATTCCACAAACTGCTATTTACTTTCCCAAAATGTCTCTTGGTGTGAAGATAACATCTCATAATGAGCAGCTTCCATTTTGAGGCTACTGTTGGTGGGCCATGCAGTGGTATTAGGATTACCAAACTTCTCCAGAATCTGAACAAAGTAAACAAGACAATTAGTGAAACTTTAAAAAAGAGTGAAAAATATGCTCTCCTCTATGAAGAGAACACTAAAGAGGAAATTACAAAAATAATAATAATTTAGACATTATGTCTCTCATCATGTATACTTCAAGCTTCATATTTCCCCCCATGCCTACAGTTTCTATTTTTGATAATTACAAAGAACTGGCACTGCATGTGTTCTGACATGAATGCTAACATTAAAAGTTTCCTACTCAAAACAGTACATATTTCCTAACTTTTTAATGATGTTTTATTTTTCTCTTCCCTTTCAAGATTTCATTATTGATGCAAACAGAGAAGTTATAAAAAATTACATATAGAGGCACTACTTAAAGCTTCAAACAGTAATCTGAGTTGGATTATACTGTTGAAAGCAGGAATTCATCTGCTTTCTATAAAACGTAGCATGCACAGTGTGCTCCTCTAAATTACAGCATTTAAGTACGGCCTCCTAAATATTTCTCAGTGCCAGCACAATTGTCTTTGTTGCAGAGAACCGCAGACAGTCGGGGAGCTGCTTCCACACACAGTATAGCTAAAAATGATGCCCTGCATTTGCCCACTTCCACATAGATACTATTCCCATTTCTGGCCCACCAGCCACAACACAGAAACATTTTGCAGACAATACTATATTTCTCTCTCCCTGCCAGATTAAGTTTCAACATGTATATTCCCTAAGGTACTGAGTAATGGAGAAGGTCCTACAGGACAGTATGTTGCCTGTGAGCCATGGGTCAAGAATATCTAAGATCTACATATTGAAACCCTTATTCAGAAAAATGAACCCTTATTCTTTCAGGAAGTCCCTTTTGAAGTCAACCGAGGTAAGTAACTGTTGCTGAGGGAAATGTTCTTGTCAAGGGTCTACTTGTTGCTGAATTAACCATAACTATTTGAGTCAAAGAGTATAATCACAATAACTGAAACAATTCCTACGTGAAACTGTTTTCACAGTGAAAGTACTTGCAAAGCCAGAGAATGATGGAAAGCTTCCTGTCATCAGGAAGCAAATATATATACATACATCATTGCAAACATATAATGTGGTAATTTTACTGCATATAGAACATAACTACTGATGTACAGTGTAGTCACTTGAAACATACTGAAAATGAATGATGATGAGGCCAGCAGATAAGGAAAATGTCTTTATGCTGTTATATAATCAGCTTGATCATGTTACATTAAGACATTGGTGCTGTTTTAGGCTCAGTGCTATTAGCAGATAAAGCAGTTAAAAAATAATGCTGACACTTATCTT
This sequence comes from Myiozetetes cayanensis, assembly GCF_022539395.1. NCBI lineage: Eukaryota > Metazoa > Chordata > Aves > Passeriformes > Tyrannidae > Myiozetetes > Myiozetetes cayanensis. The sequence continues at coordinate 18,707,821 of NW_026087742.1, forward strand.
CTCCAGTTACATTAACCCATCCCCTACTCTGCTAGAAGTTAATGTATGAACTTAAGTTTCTTTTGTTTTGCATCATCACACCAAAGGACATCTGAGAGGAGAGTTGCTTAAATATTATTTTTGGTCCCTTTGCTTGACTTTTTTTCTTTAATTAAATTCTTTGGGTTATTTATGCTATATTGGCATCTGTTGGTCATTAGATCTAATACAGCAAGGACAGTGAAGGTCAATTAAACAAACATTTTCAGATTTCACTACTGATCAGCAAAGATACTAAGCATTTTAGTGTGCATATTGCATCTCACTTGTCCCTTCCCTCAAAAACAAACCCTCATTCCCCCTACTCACACAATATGTGTTTCTAGGCATATACTAACATCAGCTTCAACACACAACAGCTTGGCCCTAAACATCTCCTGAAATTCTCATGGAAACACCTATCCAAAAAGCTACTTGGAGATCAGTTAGATACTACTTCTTAGACTTCTGGGGGAATCTAAGGTTTTGTAGCTTGTCTGTCTCAGTACTTAGGGATGCAGTGGAAATATGCTGCTTTTTGGTCATCCAGTTTGTTTTTTCTCCTGATTTCTGAGTGGCACAGAGTTTTTCAGCTTTGTCACTGCTGGCCAAGAAGGACTGTACCAAACTGTTGAACCCTCACAGTAAGTCATCTCTCAACAGAGAGCAATCTGTGGCACTCTTGGTCTGAAGGATGGGATTTCTCAGCTTTCAGCTTGGCATCACTCTGTTCCCTCTGAATTTAATAAGACTTTTCCTTTCAGAGGAAATGGGCACAGAGTCAGACTAATGTTGAGAGCTTTAGAAAAATCTCATTCCTGGTGTCACCTCTCTTCCATTAGTCTTTGAGTCAGATCCTCACCTTGAGTATACTAGAATAGCTTCATTGATTTAAAGGGAGCTGCACTGATTTACACAGCTGAGGATCTGTCTGCCTTATTTAAAAAGCAGTTCCTCTGCCTTTTAGCCTTATAATGAGGGTTTAGAGACCAATTGTCCAAAAAAAATATATTTGTTTCAAAGTAATGAAACATAGCCTTCAGTCATCAGGAAACTGTTGGATCCAAGTCTGATCTGCACATCATGCATACTTTTGAACATCTCCATATATGCTGGACCTGACAGAGATTCCAGACTGGCTTTCAATGAGTAAAGCCAGCTCTAAAAAGCTCTGTAGCCACATGAGTGTAGCACTCACAGCAAGGCTTGTTAGTATGCTGAAACAGCTGCCTCCCCTCAGAATGAGGGAGCCCAAGTAGACAGGTTATAAGACACTGTCCTGTGCAATACAGGCATATCCTTGACAGCAACACCAAGAAAATCAGTTACTCAGAAATTGCCCTCTACAATCTCTTTGGTTTTACTACTTTTAGGAGGAAAAGCAGCTGCTTACCTTCACTGCCTATGTAGCCTCACACTCAAAATATACTTATTATCCCTGCACAGTGTTGCTGTTTAATATGGAAACCACAGCAACTGGAAAAAAAACTTTGCACTAACCTCTCCTTCAGCAAAATCCTAGACCATCGCAACCATTCTCCAGAGCTTCTGTGTTAAAAGCTAGACTGAATAACTGCTGAGCTCTCGGAATCTCCTTTCCTCTCTTACTCAGGAGGAATTGAAACAAAAGAAAACTGAAGGGCTAATCCATACAGGTGCTCTTCGGAAGTGCCTGGTACCCACAGGTATAAAAACATTATGACTTGGAAATCAATGCAAGCAGGGGACTGGAACTGGCATGAGGAAGCCTTTGTGGATTTAAGGCAAAGAAATTTGCTCAAATTTTCACAAAAAGTTTTCATCAGAACAAGAAACTCAGGTGGGATCTCTTGAGAACTAAAGCTAACATCCTTTTCTATAGGACGTCCTTCCTGCCTCTGTATAGCTAGAGGGAAATGTCGGAAAAAACAGCACATTATGCACTACCCTTTAAAACGATTCTGTGTTCTTGTCAGCTGGTATATCTTTCTTCATGAAAATCAGTCTCTCATCATCTAACTAGCCCTGCAGCTCTCTATGCATAGATTGTCATAACTGAGCCTTGACTCTGTTTTTGCCTTTGAAGATAAGACAGCGTGTTCTTATTGCAGTATCTGTCTAAATTTCCTAACATGCCAAGCCGTGGGCTGGTCTACATTTCCTTCACCTCCTTCCCCCACTTTTTCGTTATTTCTCTTATATGAAAATGTTTGAAGGTTGATCTAATACCCAGTGAAGTCCAATGGAATGACCCATTGGCTTAACTAGAAACTGCATCCAATATATAACAACAGATAATTTCAGAAGCCATTGAATTTAATTTAATTTGGTATAAATTTAATTTAACCTAATTTAGAATACCTAAGAATCAGAACTAGAGGTACTGCAAGCCGGTGCATACCATGTAGCAATACAGGATGGTTCAGAGACTTCACCCCCTCCCACCAAGCTAGCATCGAGTTAACTATGACACTGGGAGCAAAGTACTCATGTCAAAATAACACTGCCCTCAGCCTAATGATTCCCCCAAGAGGCAAGGCTCATTAGCTTGTGCACTGTGCCATACTAATGTGCCATTATCTGGGATACTTCCATGCCTTCAAACCAGTTTATAAAACCAGAAGTGCCCTGTGGAGCTAATAGACATGAGTCGTTCCCCACATCCCTATTAGAAATCAGGGTATCAGTCAATCCCTTTGTTAATCTCTGATGAATAGGTGATGGATCCCCTGCAAAGCTGGTCAGCTATCCCTGGTCATTATGGCAGCAAAGCTCACAAACACTCTTCTAGTAAACCCATTTGTGTCTAAATGCCAGTCTTTGCCTGATTATATTTTTCTACACCAAGACAGCATGTTCTGGTGTGGACAAATTATCCCCTCCCTACCCAAGGAGTTAGTAAATTTGGATATAGATTATTTCTGATGTATCATTTTTATGTATGTGTCTGTATCTGCGCATACATATGTGAAAATACATGCTTTCATATGAAATAAATGGAGGCAATTACAAACCAGCCACATCTTGAGGAAAAGTTAAAAAAAAAAAAAATTAACCAGTTTTCTTGAGGTTTCCTCTGTTATTTCCAATGAAAGAACTAAATTTCATATTGAAATACTGAAATTTCTTGGCATTTAAAAGTTTAAAGTTATCCACCTAAATATTTTCACAGATGTAACATACATTAAAACAATATAGGACTGCCCTGTGGTATACAAATATTCTACACTGTGTATCTCTGAATTATTTCAAGATTAGGGGTCCTCATCTTCCTACCAGATAGCTAGCCATTAATCTTTCATTAGGACATTTACTTATTTATTTTCTGAAATTTAATCTGCAACTTTGCTCAGATAGTTGTGACTGATGAGGAAAAAAAAACACAGAAGAATGCCAGCAATCTCTTCAAAATCAGCCTAATTCACTGCTCTCAAAAGCATTTAGGGATTCATCAGTTGTCACTCCTGTCCAGATTCTGGGATGAATCTACATTACCTGAAAAGCTGAACATACGGAATTGTCAACATTTGTTTGCTGCCTCTGCTGCACAGCTGATCCAATTCAAACATGTCTTCATTCCTTTAGCTGGCTGCCCCTGTTCCTTTCAAGGATGACTAGATCCTATCTGAGCAACCCCAGTTCTAATTTTTGAATGACAACTTCTGACGTTTCAGACTTCAGTGAACTGCAGAATTCAGTTTAGAAAGCATCTGGTTTCTCCTCCAGTCACTGGGCACCCTCGACATCTTTATCCATGCCTCTCTTGGGGATCTCTTCGACCTCCAAAAGACCTTTGACTTTATCTTGTATCACAAGTTTCAGCATGTAACTCTACTCTGCCAATTCACTTATTTTGTCATTGAGTTCCAGTGCAAGATGATTTTCTGTTCCATATGTACAGAAAGCTCTATCTTTTACAATCTCTTTCAACTTCCCTCATTGTACAAATCCACCTCTTTTATCAGCCAAAACATTTTCCAAGTTTCTCTGTTCTGCTCCTCTAAGAGAAAAAAGAGAACTACAAGGAATAGCTGGATTGCTTTTTTTTCCCCCTGCAACAACTTCACTTCATGCACATCTGTTCTTTTTTTCAAATTTCCAGGTTTTTGCTGCTACTCCTATTGTTATCAATACAGGGAAACAATGGGACCAATAATAGTTATGACTTCTGCTTTCTTTATGGTTTCCATGAGCATATAATTGTCTAATTTTCATTTGCCTTTAATTATTCTCCATATTACCAAATGCCTAATTTCCAGAAAGTTTAGTTCCTAAACAGGAACTTTTTTACAGTCAGACATTCTAATCAGGGGTCAGTCCTTGCATTTTCTTCTTTTGAAAATATTCAGTATAGTTAGTAGACATTTGACAATTAAGGATGTTTGTTTATTAAGTGTTAGATTTTTAGTATAATTGCCTGGCTTGTAGAAGTATTTAAAAAATTTGTAACTTCATATACAGATATGTACTCAATCTTATCAAATGCTACACTTCACTAATGCCAAATTACAGCTTTGACAAAAGAGGTCTGATGCTTCTTCATGTCTTTTAAGGTGCTGCTTTTAAGGTGCTTGGCTTTTCATTCAAAACTATTTCCACAAATATTTTCCTCTTTAGCCTGCAACTGGTGGCAATTAGCATCACCCTGTTCCCTATTTGCCTTTGAGACAGCCACTCTGCTGGAGAAAAGGAGAATTTGAACTAAGATGCCAGGCTATGAACTAGAGGGACTGAAATGCAGGCACAAGCCCTCGTCTAGGAAGTGTTCCAGAGAGACACATAGTTCTGGCAGAGGAATGGGTTGTACAGCTGGAAAACCACAGTCAGATTCAGTACAGATCTCATCTAGAAAAGCTCAGACTGGCTTTCCTTAAAACAAGAGAGCAATACTGCAGGCTTTGCCCAGAGTGCCAAACGTGCTTTTAGCTCTTAGTCAGAGGCATTCCTCATGGGTAGGTTTTTTTCATTTTTGCTTTCTTGCCTGAAAGAGTTTTCTATATCTGCTTGTTTACTCAGAATAACATAGCAGTCTCAAAAGCTAGCTCAGAGCAAGATGACATGACAGACTACAGAGATCCTAACTGAGCTATTTAATCCTATTTGTTAGCAAAGCTAGTCAGTGTGGGCAGAATAACATTCTGACGTATAGTTTTTGCTCTTAGTCCTGTAGCTTCTGAGAAAGGGGTTAAAGACGAAGATGGCTACCAGCCAGTTTAGAAAGCAGCCAAGGAATTACACTAACTTTTGATAAAAAGAAGAAATCAACTTGAAAAGCAATAAATGGGAAACATGAAGACCTGGGAGAAACACGGGAGAAAGATTCTGGAGTGGAAACAGAGAACCAGACAAAACCTGGTCTGGCACAGACAAAAGTTGTCCAGCCAGCATGGTCACCTCTGCCCAGGCCTTACAGAGCAGCCTCCCCATCCACCCCACGTGGTGAGCAGCAAGACAGTGGACAGACAATACTGGGTACAACATGTGGGAACCCACACCTCAGGGGGTATATATTAACTCACAATTTGCTTTCACAGCAGGTTGATTGGCAGGTTATAACAAGCAGCATCTGTAGCAAGAGGTGAGTGTGAGTAGGGGAACCTGCACTCCGACAGGAGGGTAGCCAGTGGTACTGGCTGTGGATGGGCTGGGTAGGGGAATAATAATAATAATAACTATCCAGGGTAAGGAGAAAATTATTTTAGGACTGTTTAAGATTACTTCAGAAGTATAGTTAGACATTTATAGGAGTTTATTATTATTTTGGAAGTGTGTTATTGTGGTTTATTTGTTGTATGGCCAATGCTGATCCTGAATGTATAGTTCAGTGGCTGCCAATTAATTACTTGTCATTAACAAAACAATGTTACTACAACCATGATGTGATTTAAATTGTGTGAACCAAGTAGGTTGCTTTTTTTCCCTAAAGCATGTCTGATCTTGAAAAATAAATAATATTGCTTGTATTTTGGAATGCAGTCGAGATATTTTTGTATCATTAAGTGCAAGGGCTGGATGAAGTCCCAGAAGAGATTCCCTGTTTCTGTTAAACATACCCTTTTTCTCTCCTTGATGTCAGACAGGTCTCAGAGGAACTCCTTCCTGCAGAGCCCTTTCTCTCATGAGTTTGGTCACATCCTTCTCTACTAAACCTGATGACCATCACACACTAGCCTGCTCTGACTGTTTCATGCTTTTCTGCTGAGATCTCATGCCTTTCAATATGGATAAAACCCAGCTAGAATCCAAATTACACAAACTGCTGAATGCAGTCAGCTGAGCAAAAAACAAATATTCCATATATTTTTCATATCTCCTTTTCCCCAAGATTGGATTTTTTTTCACATAATGACAGACAACCTATGTTTCCTTGATTTCTTATAAGGATGCTTGTGGGACCACAGACAGAGCTTAGTCTTGTGCTTAAACCATCTCAGAGCAAGAGTGACCTGAAGCTACAAATCAGCCAGAGAAAGAAACTGAATAACCTCCTTAGTTCACCACCTCCTCTGCAGGAGAAGAGCAAGCACAGATTTCCCAGAGGGGCCAAGGGACCCTGCTGTTGTACTCTGCAATGAAGGATGTGGGACACACACCACAGCTGCACCCCTGCGCTTGAGCAGACCCCTAGGCCACGCTGTGCCTTACAATGCCAGAGGAGGACACTGACACAGGAGGATATTTCCTCAGATGGCATATGATTCACATGCAAAGAAGAGGGAACCATTCTGACAGAGCAGGCCAGAGGTTTTTCCCCAGAAGTCCATTGTTGAAGCCAAGAGCAGAACCAGGACAGCTGGATGAGAGACTGGCTTTTTGTCACAATACAAAATTATTCATGTGTATTTTAACCCAGAAATGAAAACAGGAAATCAAAAATAGTGGGAATGTAACTGGGAGAAACATGGAGAAGATGTAGAAGGAAGACTATAAAAAAGCAGAGGAATAGTCAGTGCAATACACATTCTCCAAAACATCTAAAACAGAGGGATTGGGTTTGCTATAGAGCGCATACACATTTTTTGGATATCTATATATAATCTTTTTATTTATTCCATTTCAGCACTTTCATAAATTAATGAACTCTTCATTCAAGAAATGCTGGAGGGAAATGAAACTCGCTATTTATGCAGAAAAAACAAACAAGCAAAAATTCTACGAAAGTGTGGTTCATATTTTCTGTAAACCACACCAAGTAATTCTATTTCAGAGTGCCTGTTTTGCAGAACATTAAAGAATCTTAATTTTCGAAGAATGCCTCCCACATATTCTCTAAAAATCAGACCATTCTACAGTGTCCAGCTGGAATCCAAAAGCTGAGACACGCAAAGTTAGCAATCATGCCTGGAAACCCGAAATCACATTTCTGTCACCCTTTATATTCTCCTCCCTGCATGCACAACCTGCTTAGTCCCTGTACTTGAACACAGAGAGTAATCCGTGTTCAAGACAAAGTCCATCTCGAGAATGGTGTCAGCTTCCTTCTCTCATATGTTTGTTGGAAATTATTAATTTAATGGCTCTCTTCTGGCAGTATCAAATGTGGACAGACAGCTATGGATGATTGAAGTTTAATTATGTTTCTGAAGATGCAAACGGACCCAGAGGCTAGGGAATGGTGATGTGTTTTAATAAGTACTAACATAGGTAAAATAAATAAACCCATTATTTCTTTGGATGGGAGGGTGTGAAAACTTACATTAATTATCCCTTTCTTTTCATTATAATTGAAAGGCAGCTGAACTAAAATCCCCAGTCAAGCAGGACTATAGAAAAGAGCTGCTTTTACTAGGTCACTAGCTACATCTTTTTCATCTCCCTTGTCAGAGAAATAAAATTAAACTGAAGAAGAAAAATAAACATAGCCATTTCTTTAAAAGTACATACAATCATCACCTCCTGCCACAGACTTGCTGCCAAAGTTGGTACCAATCCCGGAAAAAACACGTACTCTCTCTTCCCCTTAGTAAAATTCCACTGAATATTCGTGATTTTACTATTTACAGTTTCAAAAACATAGGAAGAAAGAGTAGCATGGTCTCAAGATAAGTATGTGTGCATATATGCTCAAGATCCAAGTTTGCTAGCCTCTGAACAACTCTTTCATCTAGGAAATATTACTGTTGTGTTTTCTCTCTATCTGCAATTTTAACCGCCTTATTGTTTTTAAGGCAACCTGGTTTTATTTTATGTTAAAATATTATAATCAAATTTACAGGCTGTGATGATCTACTGGTAGCACTATTGCTAACAGAATTTTGTGTAAGTATAATCAGTCAAAATTATATTCCTCTTCTCTGACATGATTTTGTGCAAATGGAGAAAAACACCATTCCTGAGGCTGCAATGTCAAGGAAACAGTATTTTCTTAGAATAATGGTGGCTCAGTACCTTCTCGGTTTCTTGATCTCCAGAATGCTCTTCAGTCCAGCCAACTGGTATTCACCCTGAATTCATTACATACAGATTTTTCTCACCTAGAATAAAATAGAATAAAAATGTATCACACCGATGGTATTTGTTACAGTCCCATCAGATGAGTACACAGTGCTGATTTAATACCCATTAAATGGGTATTTTTCTTCATATGGTTCTTTTCTCTGGAAGAATTTTCATGTGGTAGTGATAAGTACTGCTAGTTCTCTTCTGAAGGTATTCTCCAAGAATTACTCCCATTTTGTCCTCTCTGTTCAGCTATTAAAATAGAAGTGCTTCATTTTTCTCAAGAGGTTCCCCAATGTTCTGATAACTCTTGCCTCTCTTTCTGTCCCTTGCCTAACTGACACACCCTTAAAGTTGTAGTTCTCTGCCAAAAGTCAACCAGTTGCTAGAAAGAAATGTGTTTGTGATGTTAGAATAGGGAAATATGACTAAATGGATGTGTGCTGTCATGTTCCTTACATGCTAATCAGGTCTTTTCTAACCCAGTTTGCAAAAGATCCCACTTTTGACTTCCTGAGCACTTACCTTCTCTGGCACACAGTGCCTTTTTACTACATCCTGGAGGATGTGACAGTAATGTTTTTTCTGCAGTTCTGGCCACTTTGGTCTCTGCCTTTCTGTTCATCAGGGTGAGTTACTAAAATGCACCTGAGCAAGACAAAAGCCATTCAGTTGTCTTTTACTGATTGGAGGTGGTGGGGTGGTGTTGGCTGTTGCAACTCTAACTGGTGGATTCAAGTCCCCACATCTGTTTATAAGTCAGAACTTTGATAACTTTCACATGTTCCTGTAGTCCTGGTGGATATTCAGACTGGTTCGTATTTTAGGCTTCACTGTTCATTTGTCTCTGAATGTAGTTTGCAGTTAGTCATCTTACAACACAAACACCTCCAAGTTGCTACCATACTACTAAAGACATTGTAACTCTGAAAACAGTCTTCATATTCTCTAGCAACAACAATGATTAATTCCACTCTCTTTTTTTTGGAGTACAGACAGAACAGCTGCCTTTGACAATGGAAGCTGTTATGATCATTTCAGTCTAATTTAAGAAACATTCAGTCCCATTCCAGTAGCTATTTCAGATGTGCCTGTCTGTGCAGACGTCTCTGTCTGCAGTGAGTGCCGTGGCATTGGGCTTCATTCTAAATAATTCATTTCCAGATGCACTCCACTCCTAAAACAACGCGCAAGACCAAGCAAGAAGTACCTTACTCTTCTAGAGCTATTGTAACTGAAGATGCATCATGCAATGAATGAAGAAATATATGTACAATAAGAGTCCTGCCACCCTTATAATGATTCAGTAACTCATATGTTTTCAATGGCATCAAAGTCAGAGAGATTGGGAAAGCTCTTCTAGTAACATAGAGTCTCAGATGATACTTTTCCTGTATCTTCGAGCATAAGCAAGCCATGTTTTCTGTTGTAAGAATCTCATTCTTAATATAATTTCCCCCTTATTTAAAATGCAATTCAATAGGCAGTAGGCACAGAGCTCTATTTATTAAATGCAACCTTTAGAAGCACATCAGCATGTGGTGGGTGACCTTGGCTGGGTACTAAGTGCCCACCAAAGCTCCTCTCTACCACTCTCCTCCTCATCTTGACAGGGGAGAGAAAATAAAAAGAAAGGCTTGTGTCTTGAGATAAGAACAAAGAGAGATCACTCAGCAATTACTGCCATGGACAAAACAGACTCAACTTGGGGAAATTAAGTGAAATTATTATCAATCAAATACAAGTAGGATAATGAGAAATAAAACTAAATCTTAAAGCATCTTGTCCTTACCTCTCCCCTCTTCCCAAGTTTAATTTCACTCCTTTTTTTTTTTTTCTCCTCCCACACAATGGCTCAGGGGAACAGGAAATGGGGGCTGTAGTCAGTTCATCATGTTATCTCTGCCAATCCTTTGTCCTCAGTGGGAGGATTCCTCACATTCTTGCCCTGCTCCAGTGTGTGGTCACTCTCACAGGAGACAGTTCTCCACAAACTTCTCCAACCTTGCAGGATGCAGTTCTTCATGAATTGCTCCAGAGTGGGTCCCTTCCACAGCTTACTGTCCTTCAGGAGCAGGCTGCTCCAGCATGGGTCCCCCACAGGGTCACAGCAAACCTGCTCCAGCACAGGCTCCTCTCTCCATGGTACAGGTCCTTCCAGAAGCCTGTTCCAGCACAGACTCCTCACAGGGTCACATCCTCCTTTGGGCATCCACCTGCTTCCAGCATGGGGTCCTCCAGGGGCTACAGGTGGATCTCTGCTCCACCATAGATGGAGCTGCAGGGGCACAGCTGCCTGGAACACCTTCTCCCACTCCTTCTTTATTGACCTTGGTGTTTGGAGAGCTGTTTCTAACTCCTCTCTCCTGCTGAAGTTGTCTTTTCTTCCCTTCAACCTTCTTAAATACACTATCCCAAAGGTGGCTACCACTAATGCCGATGGGATCAGCCTTGGCCAGTGGTGGGTCAGTCTTGGAGCTGGCTGGTATTGTCTCCATTGGATATGGAAGGAGCTTCTAATAGCTTCTTACAGAAGCCATCCCTGTATCCCCCGGTACCAAAACCTTGCCACGCAAAACCAATACACAGCAACATTAGTACATAACATTCTAATAAATAATTTTTTTGTGTGTGGCAGAATATTCACAAGAGAATTGTAGCCCATACCAATACTAAAACCAGAGAAAATAATCTCATTTTGACAGCAAAACAACAGAAAATATAGCAGAATGCCCTGCAAATGGAAATACGACATTGTAAAGCACAGTAGCAGTACCGGATTTTTCTTTTTCTTCCTCTGAAAAGGTAAGAGTTAAATTAGCACGAACCTAAAAGAAAATACAATTCCTATAAGCTACTCACAGATAATACCTCCGAGCAAAACAAATGAATTAGAGGACTTTTACCACTCATTTTTCACAGAAGTAATCTAGGAACCAGATTTAGTCCTTCAATAAGAATACAAGAGTCACCCTGCAACACAGGGTATTGCAAGCAATCTGTGTTCACAAAGAATATTATTCACTTCCCAGTCACACACACCTTTTAACAGTTCCTACTAAATATGGTTTACTTTACTGAGGCTAGGAAGTCACTTTCAGACCTCAGTAACAGAACAGTGAATCTACATTATAAACCTCACTGATGTCCAGAGAAAAATACCTATTAGTGGATTTCCTTCCTACCTTTTGTTTCTCTTTTCTCTCACATGTTTATCTTATTTGTACATCTGAAGCAAAACTCATTCTGACCTTGCTTACATCTATGAAACTTCATCAGCAACACACATATCCAAATAGGATTCAAAAGAACTCAGACTTGCAACTATGTAATTAGCCTTATTAGTGGATTACTTAGATGTGTTAGCAACTTTGAGTTTATTCTTGTCTTCTTAGCTGGAAAGTACAAAAAAAAATTTGCCCTGCACTGCAAGTAAATGCACAGATGCAAAAAGTAATCATGCCTGACCTCTATAATGAAGGGATGTTAAGTCACCACATGCTTAAGAACTTCATCCAGAGGAGCCAGCTTCTTTAAGAGTAAATGGTATTTATAACTGCCCTAGCTCAATCCTCTTGAACAAATGTGATCACACTGCTAAGCCTTTTAAGTGACTATCTATATGCAATGCTGACTGAAAGCCATCAGCCCACAACTCGTTTCTCCAGGTCTTGCAAATTGGACTTGAAAAGATTCAGAAAGGTTAGAGTGCAATATTATTACCATACAATATTGGTGAGGTCAGGTTTTTGGTTGCACTGAAAAAGTGTGAGGGTTCAAGGGAAGCTTCTAAACCAATGTATAAAGTTGACAGGCATCAGTGTGGTTCATGACACAATTCTCAGCAGCTGTATGTGTGGCTGACCTGGGCTGGGATCATCTACGGTAGTCACTGCACTGTAGGTTTCTACCTGGAAATGGTTTTCTACACTAGCATAAAAATTAAATATGTCTTGGACCATTCCATGGCACTAAGGCCAAATGCCAATATCAAACTTGTTCGGAAAACAGGGTGTCCACATCAAAAAAACATTTTGGGAATATTCTTGTCCCATATTAATTCTCTAAATGTGCCTGGAAACTGCTTGGGGTTAATAATCAATTGTAATTCATCAGTTCTCAGGTCCTGCTGTGGTTTAACCCCAGTTAGCAAACAAGCACCCGACAGCCACTTGCTCACCCAGTTTAATAAAACAGAAAAGGAAGCAAATAATCATGATCATAATAATGATGATAAAATAATTAAAATACACAAAACAAGTAATGCCCAATGTAATTGCTCCCCCTCACCAACTGATGCCCTGCCAGCTCCTGAGCAATGGTTCCTGGCCAGCTTTCCACCCAGTCTGTACATTAAGTATGGCACCAAATGGTAGAGAATATCCCTTGGTGTCAGCTGTCCTGGCTGTGTCCCCTCCCAGCTTCTTGGACCTCTCAAGCCTTCTCACTGAGAGGGTTTGAGAAGCTCAAAAGTCCCTGACTTAATACAAATACTACTTAGCAACAACTTAAAACATGAGTGTGTTATAATGTCAGCATCATTCTCATACTAAATCCAAAACACACCACCATACAATCTACCAGGAAGAAAATTAACTCTATCTTAGTCAAAACCAGAACAGGCTCACTTGGTGAAAGATGGGTAGTTGGTATTAATCATGTGATGTAAACAAATAATTCCCTCTTGCACACACACAACTTTACTGAGGCAAAGGAGTGCCCAGCCTGTAGTGCTGGGCATGGAGACAGGCTGCTGCCTCCCATCCTGGTGCTGATGATTCCACCTCCTGTCACCAGACAGAGTGTCCCTATGCCATACAGCAACTACTGACTTCTGATGCTAATGCATGAAACTAAGCAGTAAAATAAAGAACTTCATAATCTAGAGATGTGCACAAGCTGCCTGTATCTAGGAGCTGCAATTTAAGAAAAAATTGCCTAGGAAGACAGTTGAACTGAATATAAAAAGCTGATTTTTTCCCCAGTATGCTGTTTCTATCAAAATCATGGAGCTTTGGGCTAAGTAGGACAAAACATTCAGAAAAAATGCCATAAGAGCTACTTTTTTAAAACTTTCTTTAAAGCATGTGAAGTTTTGCACCAACAAAAGACAAGGAGAAAGTATTTGGGATATTTATGATGAAACTTTTTTTTTCTGTTTTGCTACCTTTCTCTTTCCTAAGCATTTGTACTATAAAAGCATCTCTCCCTCTTATATGTGAAACCTATCTCACCTCAGCATAAGCAAAGTTTTTGGGAGAGTAGAATTGAAAGCAATGAACACAGGGTTTTTTGCTTCTAGAAAATTAAACCAAAATTGATTACTAAGCCTGACAGAGGCTGAGTTAGACAAGCACCAACTTTGAAGAGCATAGGAGCCCATAGTGCTGAGTACTTCATCATCCCATATCTCATAGACCTGCCCTTTATCACCTTGGTAAATAAACAGAAATCCAATTTAATACCCACTAGCCACTTCCAACATTTGCCTGATGTACAGTTTCAAAATTAAGCATATTTATTCCCTCAAACTGTTTTTAGAAACGCTCAAACAATCTATTATAAGAATGTAGCAGACCTCTGGGGGGTAGAACAGGCTGAATAGAATTTAAGACCTGCTCCTCACTTGCTGAAAGAGAGGGGAAAGGACGGATCTTCACCTGCAGGATTTTATCTTGGAGGTAATAGCAAATCCTTGATTGACGCTAATGCTAGAAAATATTGGAAAATCTCCAGAAGGAGATTTAACTTAATATACAATCTGCATATGACATTTTACCTTCTGATTCAGATAATTTTTGGTTTTGTATGCTCTAGAGGGATACATTCCTTTCACCAACAGCTGTCTATATGAGTCTTGTAAAGCTGTCTTTTCCATTTAGGAGCACATCTACAGTCTCTTATCTTTGAACCTGTACCAGTGTTTCAAGTCAGTTTGTGAAAAGTTTCCCATGCTCTTTATTTCAGAGAATTTCACTACATATTAGCCTTTAAATAAATCCATCATTATCATAGTATTTTACAAAGGAGTGACTAAAACTAGAGAGTTAACTCGTTGATTTGGCAATGGAGATTAACTTTCCATTTATATTTATATGCAAACTGTATGCGTTTTTGTAAGTCATTATAATGCTGACTATTCCTACAGATAATACCTGAATAAAACAATAGGTAATTAGCTGCAAAGTTGATGACAGTGGGAAGCTTAAATCTTGTCAAATACTATCTGACGTAAAAGAACCATTGTATGAAAACAGTTAGACAACATGTTGATAAGCAGATGGACTTTTTTTCCACTTTTGCTTTAAGAAGTTTAATGTACTTGACATTATATGGTGAAAGCCTTTTTCAATACATAAACACGTGGGTCACTACAGGACTGATACAGAATGCTCATAAATGGAAGTGTTGTCGCATTGCCATGAACTGCAGAGGAATCAACCAACAGTTGATTGAACAAACAGTTCTCTTTATCCTGCACAGTCCACAGCATTGCTTTTTCTGCAAATTTTCTATGTACCAAATCATGTATTTGATTAATTTCCATCCTTTGCAGACACCTAGCTTTGGTTTGATATAAATCTTTGTAGTTTCATCTTTTCCATTGAAACTACCAAACTTTGTGTGCCAATGGTATCTTAACCAACAGTATATATTAATGTTGCTTTCACTGCATTATATCTATTTCACAAATTGGTCCAATAGGTTAGAAACTAAACACATTATGCAATGTAACCACAAGAAACACTACCAAACCAGAAACCTAGCTCAGAAATTACATCTGCTTTCAGGTCTCCCATGGGCATTCTACAAGACTAATTATTTGTATGGCTATGCTGTGATAAAAAAATACTAGAGAGTACTCTTCATTCCATAAATTATCCTAGTAAAGATTATCTGTGTTTTTCCTAGTAAATAAAATCATCAAAATTTTTGTTTTTTAACTTTGTCCAGAAGATGAAAATAATGAAAAAATCTAAAATATCACACTCAAAAGAGAATTGACATATTATTTTGCCTGCAGTTCTCCAAAAGTGATTCCAAAGTATTGTAAGATACTGGTAATAACTGTGTCTTTTTAATTATTAAAAAAAAAAAAAAAGAGAGAAAGAAATAAACAAACAAAAAAACCCAACAAACCCAGAAAAAAGCAAAACCAAAACACAAACAGGAGATAATAATCATTACATAAAAAGAACCAATACTACAAAGATAAGTTAAAAACTAGTCATGGAAACAGCTCTCAAGTTAAGCATTTACCCCTTGAGGGGGGATATTGGCTCCACTGGAAGGTGCCCATCTCTGTCAACCTCTTCTGACTTCATTGTATAAACTGTTTGAGAATGTAGTGGGGACAGCAGTGCTTGGTCTTTTCTAGCTCTCACTACAGTGATGCAACATGCACTTACTCTTATCAATACACTGAACCAGAAGAGCCTGTAATATTATGTTGTAATTCTTTTGAGCAGGATGTTTAGATGGGCAACAGTTGAGAATTGCTTAAAATTATAAGATGCAAGCTAACAGGTAGGGGAGAAGAAGAGAGCTCAAATATTCCAGACACTGTTTAGAAAGCATTCAAAGAGAAGACTGCAGAATTGCATCAACATGATGCACTCCTTCACACATGTTTGCTTATCAGGGTGTTTAAATGCATTGTTGATCCACTCAAACCAAGTGGGGTAAAAACTCTGCACCAAATATCTTAGTTCACTCCTCAGCTGGAAGTTAGTAGAACTGCTGTAGGTTTCACTCCCTAACCTAAATACCACAGCCTTAATTCTCCTCCATATCCAATATATAAACAGAGTTCAGCATCATAAATTTGACAGACATGAGTCTGCTGGAATAGGGGAGGGGATGTAAGAAGGGATATTAAAAGAATCAGTGTGGGGTTTTTAGTGGGAGATCTCTGAATACAGTCTTAAATATTTGGAACTGTCCTGTTAAGCATAGTTTCAAGTAGAACAAGGGTAACATGGAGGAAAATGGTCATTTTTTGTAATTTTTCTCCATTACATATGCACTTCAGCAATGTGGGTAGCAAGCTAAATTGTGCTGACCTTTATCAGAGACAGTGTGTAACTGCTGAAGGAGAAGTGACATTGTTGCATGCCATGTTTTCATTTGCTGCTGCACTTTCTAGGCTTCCTGATACCACATAACCACACTAATGAGCACATCAGCTCAGCACACTTACTCACAAATCCCTTTCCAATCATTCTATCAGTTCCAGTAGAAGGGGTGAATGTAAATGCCAATCTCAGAACTGCAGCTAGTTTAGCATGCAGGAAATTATACACATTTTAATTTAGAAAACCCTCAACTATGGATCATCAAAATAAGAAATCTTCCTCTAATTATATGCCATGACATCATGACATTTTAACCCTGTGAGACTGCATTGACATGCCATGACAACATGCTGAACAGACTTCACAAATGTCATATATATGGAGTGCTACATGAATACAGGAAAGATGAAAGATGCCCATTTAGGAGTCTTACAAATTGCTCACAAAGAGAAGGACGAAATTGAAGCCATGCATCACTTGATTACTTCTTAGGAGCAGTTCTTCCAGTTTTAAAACTCATGCCAGAGATTGCTGGAAGCAGTTATAGAAGAGGACAGATAAAGGTGAATTCAAAGTCCATTCACAACAGCTAAAAAATATCTACCTACCTCCAGGTAAGAACTTCCTATCACAGTAGCTCTAGATATGACTGTTTCACATATTCATTTTCCTCAGTAGGGCAATACAGAACTCAACAACCCTGCAATTTCCTCTTAATTTTCTCACTGACAGCCTAGGTCTCAAAGTCAGCACCGTCTTCTCTTTCTTTCCTGCATAATTTGTAGAGGCCATTTTAACCACCACCAAAAAAGCTTTGGTGTTTGGTTTTTTTTCCCATTACATTCTGCTAATCTAATATTTAAATAAGGATTACACTTAGTAGTAATTATGCCTCAATCCTCTTGCTGACTTGTAATCATCTCCAGCACACCCCATTGCTGTTTCCCATCCACGACACTTGTTCTCTTCTTCCCTCCAGAGCTTTGACTTCAGTTGTGATTGATGAAACTTCTATAGGACTCTGCCCTGAGGAAAAATAGCAATTAGCACTAAAAGGCAGGAGCCTCTTAACATCAGTCACTCAGAAAGCTATGCCTACTACCATTTTACCAAGTTTCAGACTTAATACCAAACCAACAGGAGTTTTGTATCCTGGTAAACAGGTGAAATCTGTTTTCTCTGAACATCTGAACCTGCATGGAGTTACTCACAGGCAGAGGGCAAACAGCACAGAGAGCACATGGCTTGTTATTGACAACTGAACTCCTATTCAAGTGCACAGCATGTGACACACACAACTGCTGCTGCTGTTAAGGGGGTTATGGATGTCACTTGCTATACAACACAAAAGAGCAATTAATTACTGTCCCTAGTAATTAATAACTTCATGTAGCTATGAAAGGCTCGAGTTCAACCACACAGTTTAGAGCACTCCTAACCTTTGAGCCAACAGGTACTTTTGTAGCCTTTGATGGAACAGTTGCTCATAAGCTGGAAAGTTAGGTACCCATTCAAAAGCCTTGCTGTGTTTCTATCACTAATCTTTACCCTAGAATAGGTAAATATTATAGTTGCACTGACATCTAATTAAACATCTTAGTGCACGTTCATGCTGAAATCAAATGGGAAAAAATCCCCA
The DNA here is from genome assembly GCF_022539395.1 of Myiozetetes cayanensis. Lineage (NCBI taxonomy): Eukaryota > Metazoa > Chordata > Aves > Passeriformes > Tyrannidae > Myiozetetes > Myiozetetes cayanensis. The sequence goes on from NW_026087742.1 coordinate 18,725,971, forward strand.
TCAAAAACTACATTAATTCCCAGAAAAAAATATAACAGAACAATACCAAAGGCATATGGAGTTCATTTATTGTTTTGCTGATACTTATGGCAATATCAGTTTGCCAGTAGTATATTATTAGAAAAAAGTTTTTGTTATTTGTTCACTGTTTCATTGTTTGTTTCAAAACCTCATTCTTCTAATCTCAAAGAAATTTAATTTTAGATATAAAAATATGCTGTCATTAGTCTATCTCTGAGTTATTTAATCATACAGTTAGCAATGCAGGAAATACAGACACTGATGGAATCTCTCCTGCATCCACCTTCTGGAGATTCAGATTTATCTTACAGATCACAACAGATAAGAGAGTTAGTCAGTAAGCCAAAGAAATTCCAAATCCTCTCTCTTCTGAGCTATTTGAATGAAGCATTGAAATGGAGGTTAGGACAGCAACCCAACTCACCTTTTAGAGGGGAAAAGAGGTAGCTATTTTCACTCTCTTAAAGTTTATTTGATTTAACATTGAGAGTTGGAACATTTTCTAAGCCCAGAGGCCATGGACAAAAGAGGCAAGTAAAATCCCAGCACACTACTAGGGTGAATTAAGTTTAGCCTATAAATCCTAAATCAGTGGACAAAAATAGATTAAACTATAAATGCATTTTTCTAAGAGGTCAAAAGGTCAGATGTCAGGAAATTGGACAAATAAATAGAGGCGAATCTGAGAAAAGTGATAGGCAAAAACTAAGGCATTTTTCAATAAAAATGATAATGAGCAGCAGCATATATAAGACTAGGAATAATAAATAAAAAGGTAATCTGACAATACATTTCTGTAGTTTTTGAATAAAGGACTTCGAAAAAACTTTCCACGAATATGTTGAGAAAGTATCAGCTCTGGATGGGAATAGTTGAAACAAAAGGGAAAAAGTTTTTTCTGAAACCCAGCAAGTCTGGAAGTCAAGCTTACATGTTCAAAGGACACAAGTGGAGCAAATTTACTTGAGACACTGAAGTTCCACACAGGTGTCACTCATAAACGAGGTAGTGATTTGTGTTAGAGATACATGAATGACTACTGTGTCTGCAGTTACATCAGAAGCTCATACTGAACATTAGGGCTAAACAAAGTCAAAAGATTTCTATATTATCAGAGATGATTCTCAGAATCACAGAATAATTGAGGCTGGAAGGGACCTCTCAAGGTTATCTAGTTCAACCTCCTGCTCAAGCAGGGTGACCTAGAGCCAGCTGTTCAGGACTATGTCCTGTTGGAGTGTCTCCAAGAACAGTGGCTCCACGATCCTTCTGGGAAACCTCTTCCAGTATTTGATCAACCTGACAATAAAAAAAGGTTGAAATGTTATTTATTACATATTAATTTGTGCCTACTGCTTTTTGTCCTTTCACTGGGCAACACTGAGAAGAAGAGAGGTCTGTCTTCTTTACATGCTCTCATCAGATATTTATACATACCAAGACTTCTTCTGTCATAGGGAAACAGTCCCAGCTCTCTCAGATGGTCTTCACATAACAGATGTTATAAATGTCTCCATGGCCCTCCCCTGGACTTGTTCCAGTATGTTGATGTTTTTCTTGTACTGAGGTGCTGAGAAGTGGACACACCACTCTACTGGTGCATCGGGAAATTTCTCCCCAGGTGCAAGGCTTTGCAATTCTTACCAAGTTCCAGAAAAAGTTTTTGAAGCCTTTATTCAATAGAGATGAGAGAAATAATCAGGGAACTCTACATACATTTCAGCCAGTTTTAATTGTTGTCCTCTTTCTTTAAGTGGTAGGGATCCATGGAGGTTTTGAAATATAGTTTAGATTTCCAGTTTCTCTTTGTTCTAAACCAACTGAATTTATTACTTGTGAAATGGCTAGAAATATCTATGTAATGAAATTATCTATTATCTATGTAATAAAATCACAGTTCACATTGCCACTATATTTTTTTTCTCTAAAGGTATCTAGATACTTTAAAGTTTTATTTTTCCAAGAATTAATAAAGTAATTTAACTAAAAGACACAAAACGTGCACTAGAAACCAAAAAATTAATACTATTTGAACAATCATAGAACAGTTTGGGTTGGAAGGGACCTCAAAGATCAACTAGTGCCAACAAGGCACACTGCTCAAAACCCCCATCCAGTGCTTCATCACCCTCAGAGTAAAGAAATTCTTTCTTATATCTAATCTAAGCCTACTCTCTTTTAGTTTAAAGCCATTTCTCCTTGTTCTATCACTCCATGCCCTTGTAAAAAGTTCCTCTCCAACTCCCTTTGAGGCCCCCTTTAGGTACTGAGGGCCACAAACAGGCCACCCCTAATTCTCTTCTCCGGGCTGAACAACCCCAACTCTCTCAGCCTTTCCTCACAGGAAAACAATGGTACAGACCTTGAAACTGTGAATGGGCTGCCCCTAAAAAAATAAAAAGAGCCTTCCTAGTGACTGGACTGTAATCTGACCATACTAAGATTTACGTACACATAGTTTACACACATGATAAGGTACCCCATGGACTTCAGGGAAGTCAGGTCAACATGTAATTATCCTGAGGATAACCATACTCATGGTCTCAAATATACCCAACCTAATAGACCTGGAGTACAGACCTGTGATTCTTTCTGTTTGTTACTTAAAAATGTTTAATCTTAATATTATAAAAGTTAAGAAGAATTTTAAAATATATTTCTGGTTGAAAAATTGTATTTTTCAACATCTAAATTTTTAGTTGTAGACAAATATTTTTCCTTCAATTCACAAAAATTATTCTTTATTCATCCTTAGTGCAACTATGTTTTTACACTCATAATATTGTATTAATTAGTATTTTCCATAAACTATTATAAATATTAATCCTGTATGCCTATCTCTAAACTCTTCATTTCTAAGTACACCATTAGAACTCAACTAGGCATAAATCTTGGATAAAAGGTTTTGCTTTTTTTTTTTTTTTTGTAATGGAGTGTTTCTGTGACATCAGAAAAATTTATGACCCCAGTAAAAATCGAAATATTTGTGCATTATTCACTTGATTCTTCACATATTGTGATCCAAAACAGGTCTTTTCATGTTTTGCATAACATTTTTAAAATAGTCAAACCAGTTGATTTTTCAGATTGCAGCAAAACTTTTCCTTGTCACTGCAGAGATTGAAATGGGCATAGATATGAAAGCTAAACCATTTCCATAAATATTTCAAATACCAGATAAGGTAAGGGTCTGTCAGCATTTCTTTAGCAAATCATTATTTTCAGAGAGAGTGTAACTCAAAGTGTGGAAAAGCCAAGCTTCTCTTCGGACTCCAACTTATCTTAAAATTAAGGGTGGCTCATTCAAACTGACAGAAAATTACTTCATGCAACTGAAAAAATACAAAGCTCATATAAGAATTCCCTCTACCTCCATCCCTCCTTGCAGAAACTGTGCATCTCAAATGCTTTTGCTCTTTCTGTAAGCTATATTTCTGTACCTTAAATTGATCTTTTTCATTTAAAGTGGAAATTATTTTTTTTCAAGTGTCCATAACACAAATTGCCAGTTTTGGATATGAACCAGCATAGATTAAAGGAGGAGAAATATTCATATCTGTTCTGCTATGTGTTCATTCTTTCTTCTTAATAAAAAATTCACAAGCATTTGAGAAGGTGGAGTGAGTTTTTACCTCTGTCAACCAAATAATTCTGAGGTTTAGGAGTCTGTTGCTTTAAACCTTCTTTTAAAGTGATTTTGTTATACCGCAGTGCTTATGCTATTATAAAGCCATGGAGTCTACAAATAACATTAGCTGGCTGACAAAATGAGGCGTCCAAACCCAAACAGTTTCTTTCACAGCATCAGCTCACAGAACAGTAATTCTGGAAGTATTTGTAAGGTATGAATTTTTATGAGCTATTGAGCAAAAATAATGGCAACTGTAAACGTGTAGGAGATAGAGAGCTTGTACGAAGTAGTGTGATTGCCATTTCATTCCTTACATTTGTCTACACCCTTAAAGTTACTGTAATGCTATTCAAGGAATTTGTAACTTTGAGGAACCAATATTAAAAAGCTTGCTGAACTTCATTTAGGAGGATGTGGCATCAAGACAAAGCAATTATCTCAACTATTTGCAAAATATTAATAACCATCCATCTCTTGCCACACTTTCCAAAAGTCTGGAACAGCATCTGAAGGAGGCTCCAAACTATTTCTGTGTTGTGATATTATCTACAATGAACTAAAATGTAAGTAACAGCTCCAGTGGATTTAAGATCTTCGTACCCCATTTATGCTTGAACCATCTCATTATAGACATTATCAATGCTACGAAAGGGAGAGTACTTCGGAATTTAATAAAAAAATCAACATCCCAAATGTTCATTAGGTTTTGCGGATCATGAATATAACATGCAGAATGGTGAGAAAAGGCTTACTTTGTAATAAAAACATTTAACACCTTCTCCTTCCACCTTCCATCCCCCACGTCTCAGCAATCACCAATCTCATGTAGCAGTTCTTTAACAAAACTTCCTGCTTTAGCTGAAACATACCTTCTGTGGCACATTGGCAAAAGGTGAGTGAACTGAAATGTATTTTTGCTTTGATAAAGAAGCAAGCACTTGTATTACAGAATCAAGATTTGATATGCTGAATTTTACCTCTGTGATGTTTAATCAAAAAGGCACATGCCCAGGATCACTACCGTCTGTCAATCTGCAAAGCACCAGCAGTTGTGGATGTTACCACTTTGTTACCACCCATAATGTACACATACATAAAACTCAGTCACCTCCCGAATTTTTACCACCTCTACTTGAAGTTCCATTTTGTTGGACTCATGATTCCAAATACTAACTTATAAAGCTGAATTGCATGTGAACTGCTTCAAAACAGCCTAAATTCCATCTGGGATCAGAAAGAAGCACTTGCTTGGAAGCCACTAAAACCCACTCTTCTCTATAAATTCTAGAACTGAGAAAATTAGTAAAAGGTAATTCTCTTAGCATGCTATTCTATATAAAATAACCATATTTCTCTTAGGATGTGGAAGAAACATCTTTAAGTAGCAAAAGATTGCTACTTAAACCTTTTATTTTATAATAGTGATACTCAACTTCAAAAAGAAAACTTAAACATCTCTGCAGGAAGAAAATCATTATTTGAGATCTCCTTCAAAATTCTACAAAGCTGCATGCTGCTTTGCAGAAACAAGTATCATTATTTTACACGGTATTCCCAGCTACATACCCTACGAAAGGACTGCTAAGTGACATTGCAGCCTTTTGTTAACATATGTTTAAAAAGAACATCACAACACTCTGTGTGGAGCTAGTAACCTTATTAATGATATTTGACACTTCCCTAGCATAACTCCTTGTTGCAGTTGGTTATAACTTTGCATGTTTTAAATATTAAGGCTAAATTTTATACTTACACTTAGAGATAAAAATAATGTGCCATTTTTCCACAACCAGAAGACTCATTATTTCTCTTTCATCCAAGATGATCCTCTTTTTCTTTTAAGACAAGTTACTCTCTCCAGGGTTTAGGACAATGGCTTAAGACCCGTGGATTTTATGTCTACATGTGTTAGCTGTCTTCTTTGTCATCTCTGCAACAACAGATGGGAAACCCAAATCTCTGAAAATTTCTGTTTCAAATCTGCAGAATATCCTTAATACAGGTGGCTCTCTTTTTCACAAGGTTTTATGTATGTTTAGCTATAACACTCTTTCTTTCCCCTGAAAAGTTTTGGGATAACAGAATCTCAACCTTTTGCTAAATTGAGTCCCTTCTCATTTAGTTCACAAAATGGCCATTTGAGAATGAACCAGGATTATGTATCAAGAGACTGCTGTTTGTACAAATCCTGAATACTTGTCAACCATTTTAGAAGATCTGAAGTCAAGGTTGCAGGAAGATGCTTAAAAAGGAGGGATTGTTTAATGGGCAGGGTAGTTAACAGTAAGTTACTAGTGTTCCCCCCCAACACTTCTGCTTGACAGTAAAAAATTAATCAAAAGTCACCCACTAGTAAGTAGTCATGGTTATCTGCTGAGGTACCTGGGAATGCTTTTATGTCAATCGTGTAATTAAAATATTGGTAGTAGTATTTGAAGGTAAACATCATCCTGTATGCTAAGTAATCTGAAGATTCAAGCCTTCAGTTGGCTGCCCAAACTTATGAGATGCTTGGCTTTGGTCTTTTGGGCTTATAAAAAGGGATATTAATACAAACCAGCCTCAGCCAAGAGTTAAATTCATGACTGCAAAACATCCAGCTTCTGTATTGAGCCATTCACAGTAAAGTCCTGCAAGAAATTAATAATTTTGCATTCAATACAAAGATCAAGGAGGTGGAGATGTGAAGACAATATTAAATAAAACATTGATTGAACAAAACTGAGGTCTTGGTCAGGGAAAAAAAATGCCACAATCTATAGTTACATTATTGTACATTTTATTACAACAAACATGTGCAAAGGTGTTGAATTAAGGTCACACAGGCCAACTTAATTCTGACATTTCCCAATTTCAACCTATTTGACTTTGTAAGCTTAAAGTACTTTCAGTGTAGGATTTTTGGATGTGGTACAGCATATTTTTGTAAGACAGCCAAAATCAGATGTGTGAATAAATGCAAAACCCTTGCATATTATGAGTTTTCCTAAATCTTTCTTTTTGTCCAGACAAAAAAAAGGCAGAAAGTATACAAGTGTTTATTTTGGGGGTTGGAGTTCATTGTTTGCAGTAATTTGGATAACGGTGTCAGAGTGTGTCAAATCACTCTGTTCTACAATTTTCACTAGAAAGTCATCACTCGGAGAAAACACTTCCCAGACAGTGCAAAAGGTTCCATGAGCATGAGAGTCATTGAATGACTAAGGTTGGAAAAGACCTGTATAAAGTGACTGGATTGATTGAAATTAGGTTTACAACTTTTATGGGAGATACAGCTCCCTGGCAGGTCACTGAATGAGAAGGAGAAAGACTAGAGGGTATTAAAAAAAAAAAAAAAAGGGTATGAAATGACTGGTTCTCAGTGGTTAAAGCAAAAGACAAGGAACTGGGACTCAAGGGGCATCCCACTAACTGTGGAAACACAAGTAAAATTTATCTTGATGATTGTAATCTGGCTGTAACTCCTTGAAAGATTTTGGCTTGTGGAGGACAACAAAATATTTCATCCTTGTAGACTTCAGAAGAAGTTGAGAATATAGAGCATCTTATAAGGACTAGACTTCAAATCTATCCAATTTCCTGTCCAAATTGCAATGTCTTACATGTACAAATATGTTTAACTATTTGCAGAGCTGAATTTTACCTATTTAAGGACACCTATAACTTACAGTACTGTAGTGGTTTCAGGACTTAGTGCAGTTATGCAGTAGTACATTGTCCTTTACTTTCCATTTTCCTTGAATTTATGAGTCATTTGACACTGTTCCACCCAGTTTAGGTTACTCGGGTTAATGATGAGTTAACAGGGACATGCCCAGCACATATTTGAAATTGGGCAAGCTTGGTGCTAGACTAGTTCCAGGGATATGCACAAAGAAAAGGAATCAGGAGAAAGAGACCTTCTCAAAAGTCACTCTGTAATGGAATACAAAGGTTTATGGGAAAGCTGGCATGTCCCTTCGAGACACAGCAGGGATTTGGACTTAACAACATAAGTGATATGGCTCTGTGAAGCCAAACAAAAACTTGGCCACAGCTACCATACACCTTATTAAGGTAACTTATCAAGTCTACAATATCAATAGAACTACTTTACATCACCTTAGCAGTTATTATTTTTAAAACTCTAGGAAATGAAATGCAAAAGTCACTCAATGCCACTCTTAAGTATGAACAACTACACTCTAAATTAGTTAAATATTTAAACACATGCACAGGCACTTATATTAAAGTTGTTGTTCAATTTATGTGCTACTTGCTGGACTAGTATCATAAATCAACAGGAGTCAGAAAATGCAGAAGTTTATGTTCTAGAAGTGACATGATTTTGGCACTCATAGGACTTTCTATTTCTGTTTTCTCATTAAACATATCCCTTAATATGTATAAGGGCCTTTGATGACACCATCCTTGTCAAACCCATATAATCATTTGCTATCACTAATGCTTTTTACACTTGTGTGTAAATTTGCCTCTTTATATATATCTTTTAAATAATTGCATTTAAGATTTTGTAAGTTTCCTTGCACATTGGCAAGAAACAGAACATATTTTTAATTACCAGATTTAGTATTTCTTAAAACCCTTTTCTGTGCTTTTAATGGATCTGCATTCTTCATTTAACTGGGTGTTGGATGAGGACCACACAAAGCACATTTTTACCATGGAGGCTCCCAAAGCTAAATGGAAATTAACTGATCTACAAGTCAGTAAGACTATTTTGATAAACTCTGAAATGCAATGAGCTGTGGCTTGAAATGCAGCCACTGTTTAGTAGTACATGCCTACCACTCTACAGCTTGTAGCAAGTGGTGAAAAATTGTACCTTTCCTAATAACCAAAGATGCAGTAGAAAATTAAGTAGGTAATATGTCATTAACAGCCCTGGAGTTCGGCCAAGGCAGAGAAGCTAATTTCAGTACTTTTCTGCTGAGTCCCAAAGAATACAAAGTGACTGGAGGAGATCCTCAGTTTTATGGATTAACCAAAGGATAGCAACTCTAAACAACACACTCCACAACAGGCTGATTTCAGTTGTGGTTTGTGTATTTATATGAAGCCAAATAACAAATTTAATTCTCCAATCTTTGTTTGGCAAAACTTTCTCTCAAAAAAAAAAAAAGTAATTTATTTTTAAAGATTGCATGTAGATATGGTTGCCCAAATCTTGTCCAAGAATATCAAAGACAAGCATTAAAGTTCCCTGTGAGGTTATAGATTATCCCCTATCCATCACAGGATGTACACCCTTTGTGTTGCAGAATGCCTAAGTTTTCTTTCAGAATTAAAATAAACATTTAAAATAAGTGTTTGTGTTACAATTTGTGACTGGAACAACACATCTTCTGCATATCAGGGCTCTGAAGACTTTTTAAGTCACTGCTTTTAAGACTGTTAGGTTGTGCAGTAGCCACTCTCCTATGTTTGGTGCATCTCCTCAATAATTTCCAGCATAGGGACTAACAGCTGCCTGACAGACTGGTTTTCTACACAAAACAGGAGAAAAAGGTGAACACAATAATTCCATCAGAAGTGAAGTGTATAACTTCCTATCAAGCTATTGTGGAACTTCCTCAACTAAGCATGCCTTTAATATTCAGTAGAGACTGGAAGAGGTGTGCACTCATCAACTATTATATTCATATTCTTATGCTCCTACTCACCTTTGTGCAGCAGCTTCCAGCACCAATGCACTGGACAAGACCACTTCCTCTGACGTTCATGAGATCAAAAACAAAAGAAAACAACTTGTCAAAATGCGTCACAGCCGGGAGATGGAAGACAAAGGACTACAAAATGCATGGGAATAAGGAAGGAATGCTAACAACTATGGAAAAGTTGATCATGGTACCTGAAAAGAAAAAGGACAAAGTCAAGCACGTGCACAAGTCCCAGAACTATTGTAAGTGCCAGTGATAGCCCAGCACCAGATAAAGTTAAAGAATCTGGAGCACCCATGTGCATCAACTTCTAAGAGAAACAGCAGGAACTGTAATGATTCCAGTGCTTTGCTTATTCAATAATTCAAAATGAGAAAGGTAAGTTTTTTCTTCCAGCAGATTCAATAACAGTAGTGATGGAGGGGCTCTGTGCAGTCTTAAAGGAGCTTCATGAAACTAAGACCAAGGCCTAAAGACATTGAACACTTGCTACTACTGTCTACAGGATAAACAGGGCTTTAATTCCTTTTTATTTGCACAATAAATTCTGGCAATGGTCCTATTAGATATTACTATCATTGCTTTGCAGAGGGAAAAAATGAAGAGTCAACTGAAGATTTCCCTAAAGGCACAAAAATAGCTAAGAAGTTAGATCTCCAAAGTAGGTAGCTGCACATTCCTGAATTATATGTTTTCCATACATCTCCATTTCCTTCAGATGCAAGCCTGCAGAGGGGAACAGACACATTCCTGGCCTTCAGATCTGCAGGACAAGCTAGAGTGCAACATAATGTAAACAGGGGCTGAAGCCAGCATTTTGGATGTAAGCTCTGATGCCAGATCTGGGTTCAAATGACACTGTTCCCCATATTAAAACCAATAAACACACAAATCTGTAGTCATAAGAACACAGATGGTGCTGCCCATATGTTTTTATGGCATACACAGGGGAAAATCCAATAATTTAATATGCATTTTTTCCTCTTCATTGATATGATAATTAAATTCGCTGAGAACATACTCAACAGCTTATGAGAGAAGGAAACATTGGGAACTTGGTAGCACTGGCTTATTTAACAAGCAAGGGAAGTGAGAACTGCTACGATTTATAGAATTTACATGATGACAGAGCAAATCTTAAACACAGCATGTTAACTCATAGACACACTGTAAAGACTAAGGAGACAGGATGAACTGTTGTATATGACATTTGTTTTCTAGATCACTGGACTAGATTATTGAATGAGCCCAAGCTGACAATTATTTTTGCTACTTACTTACAGAGAAGCAAAGCTTTTTGCAAGAGTTCAGACACTGAAATAAGGAGGGTAGTTTTTCTTCCAGGTTTACTGCTAACATCTAAAACAATGCTTCCTTAAATAAGTATTTGCACCCTTGATCAGTTCAAGGGGTTCATTATTTTCATGCTGTGAAATTATGTAGACTTCTAATAAGTATACTCTGCCTCTGTACACTAGACCCAAGGGCTACTTTTGGTATTTGCTTGATGCTCAGAATGTGATAATGGTATTTTGAAGAATGTCTTTTATTGAGCTGTCTAAAAATTGATCCTTGCTTCACATGCATTTACGTGAAAAAAAAATGTTCGATAAGCATCTCTGTTCTTTTCTGCCCACTTCAGGTTAAGAGTTTCAAATGAAAGGCAGCAATCTTAATATATTTTAATACATGCAAAATGTCTTTATGATTCAAATATAATTTTTGTCTACAAAGTATATAATTTTATTAACTATGAAGAAAAAATAAATCTATCTTTGTAAGACATGCCAATTTGCATGGCTTCAAAGTCACCCAATTTGATTTTTGTATTATGCAAAGACTATTCATATGTATTTTTAAACTTGTTTTACTTTGCACAATATGATATGACCATCAACATAATACACAGTAGGACACACGGGTTGTTTAATACATACCTAACCTTGCCTAAATGTTTTATCTACTGTTTGGGAAAGTGTAGCTATGAGTAATTCCTCCCAAATGTATTTTTCCTGTTTCTTTTGTTATAATATTTGATGGGTGTTTTCTAAGAAGTTCTAGATTAACACAATTCTAACATTTCTGTGCATTATTTGTGGTTGAGAAAACAAATAAATGATGACATTCCATATGAGTCTTTTATTATTCTTTCTAATAAAATGTCCACAGAGAATCAATCAGAAGGATAGTACTTAACCCAAAACCAGTGGGTTTTTTCATGCCCTTTTCTTTTTCTACTATGAGCTTGTTAATGAGTGTGTAAAAAAAAGTTAAGGTTGACTAAAACACAGGAAGGAGAAGATGTACAAAAGCACATTTGGGAAGAGAACATTTGGAGTAATGAGTATTTGAAGAGTATGCAGTGCTGGCCTTAGGAGAGTAACTTAAGAGCATTAAAATCAAAGGAAGTATTGCCCTGAGCTGACAATTCTTCCCCAGAGAGAAATATTTCTTAAGGGAAACATGTACCTTTAGGAAGACAACCACTCTTTTAGGATTAAAAAAAAAAAAAAGTTCCTAACTAGCTATTTACAAATAGCAGCCTATTTAGCCTCTCTGCAAAGTCTAGAGAAAAATATACTGTTTTAACAAGAACATTAGGACCACAATGGCTGGATATTCACATTTAAGAAACACCATTTTAAAGCTCTTTTACATTCTCCAGCTCTTTTATACATGTTGCATTATGATGAAATATTTAGTAAACACAATCAGGTGACAAGTTTTTTTCCCCACAGGATTCTGCCTAATTCAGTGCACAGGATTCAGTGTGCTCCCTTAATCAGAAGCTATTCAATACTCTTGTCCCCATTACCTTCTCAGCTTCCTTTTTCCCCAGTGACCTCAACATCTCTCCACACTTCCTGGAATTCATCAGCCTACTCTCAGCCTTCAGAAGACATGGGAATGCATCAAGTCTCCTTCCAGTCACACTCAGGAAGAACTGACAAGCCCAGTATACCCAGATATAAAATACAAGTAGAAATAAAACTTCACAACATCCTTGTAAAGTAATGGTTCCCGTCATATGCTAACCTGTAGATGGCACTTACTAGGTCTTGGCATCTCATGTGAGGTGTCTGGGGCCTAATTTTTCAGAATGTATCTGAAGCACACTCCATGGTGCCATGGAGCATTGCAAAAGGATCCTGACCAATCTGTAACATGGTACTCTAAAAAGGCATGCTAAGTACTGGCTATTCTGAAGGTGGACAGATTGGGTTTAAGTTAAATGACTTGAGGTGAGACTCTGTTTCCTTAGGGGACTTTCAGTATCCTTTAATCACTATACTGTTCCATCTCTTCTTTAGTCCTCTATTTTCAGTTCCTCACTGCATGCCTTGCAATAAATGAAGCACAACTGTTTTATGCAGAAGAACTGTTTTACTACAGTTGTAGTACAGTTGGATAGCTGTAGTACAGTTGAATTATGTTGTACCTGTAGAGCTGTATAGTTATCTCTGATTCAGCTTTGGAGCAGAGCAATGTGTGTACTGAGCAAGATGACAGTAACAGAAAGGACAGAGAGAGAAGGGAAACCTCTCAGGGAAATCTGTCTGGTTGTCTCAAGCTGGTCCCAATACTAAATCACAATAGTAGCTACAGTCACTGTTCCTGCTACCTCCAGAGAGAAGCACCTATACTCCTTACCAGCACTTCCTACACACTGCTGCCTCAACAACTCCCAGTTGCTTCTAGTGCCAAAGCATGAGTGTCTCTTGTGGTGACTGCTGCGGCAACTTCTCCTACCCCACCGATTACTGTGTGACACACCCATGGTCAAAAATAGTAGTTCACTGTGTAGTATATCCTCAACACTTCAGTTGTCTCAAATGCACCCACCAGAGACCATTACATACACTGAAAATATGATTTAAAATTAGCAATCAGGTTTGGATAGTGATCAGTGATGGGTAACTTTGTGATGTTACAGGTTCTGCGTAGACTAGAGTCTACAAGGCATGTTTATTTCCAGATCTAGATACTGCTTATGTTATAAACCATTACATCTACAAGGCTAACTGGGTCTTTCAGTATCATGAGAAAAAAATTATATCCCTGGCAAGTTTGGGTAGAGATACTTATAATTTTTTAATAGTAGTTTAGTTAATTATTTAGTAAGCAGCTGAATATCAGATGTTTTCAGAGCTCTCTTACCCTCTCCATTACCAGGTCATTTCCTTTACGTTTTTGGAAGAGGGTCAGGGTGGGACAGTGGCTTGGTTTGGTTTTTGTTTGCTTGTTTTTATTTTAGTTTTGTTTGCTTTTCTTTTTTGTTTGTTTGGGTTTGGGTTTTGTTGGTTTTTGTTTTGTTGTTTGTTTGTTTGTTTGTGGGTGGTTTGGTGGTGTTTGTGATTGGTTTAGTGGTTTTTAATATATATATATATGTTAGACTTACCTGCAACTTTGAGTTCTCTATTACCATCATGCAGGAATATTTCACTATTAAAGTGACTACAAGTTAGTTTGATTTACTGTTACATTTGCAATTTTACAAGCAACTACTCTTACATCTATCCATCTTCATGGTAAGGACTGAAGACAAGAGCCATCATTTTCTTGTTTGCTCACCAGAAATTTGAAATCCAGAGAAGGGGGAACAAACAACGAAGAATTGTGTGAATTCGTTACTCAACTATGGATGAAAAACACATTTGGAAATTATCAACATTAAAATACTAATACTAGGGCATTGTTTTCTTTCTCTAAAGTAGGCTAGCTGTGGTGAAGTACAAAGTTTAAGTGCCTTAATTGTTTTGGGGATCTGCTTTTGGAAAGATTTAAATTTCATTTAGAATTATGAGTCCATAAATTTAGAACCTTCAAATTTAAATTAAAAAAAAAGTTTGATCCTCCCACTCTTCCATCTAATGTTTCCAGACTTTCTCAGACCTAATTAGCAAGGATTTTTATCAGTAAATTAAACCTGTACTGTTACTGTAACATACACATTTGCTTAAAATCTACTAAATTGCAACCCTAACTTTGCTGTTTTCTAAGAAAAAGTTCTCTCCTTTTCACCACAAGCAACTTTTTGCATTTTCAATAGGATGGTGACAGAGCTGAAAGAATGAGAAAGAATCTGTCTTAATCCCTCATAATCTCCCTGAGCATCAGATTCTGCAGGCAGCTTCATTATTGGATGTATCATTGCTCAGACTTCCTCTATTACTAAGTAATTATTTGAATAATCCATTTTGCTTGAGTAAGTTCATAAATCATTTGTTTTGGGGATTTATTTTGGCAGCAATTTTAGAGAAATTCATCTGCTCAGACCTGAAAATACTAATTTCTTCTTTGCTTTGCAAGCCTGGTGCCCTATTAGCCCTCAATTTAACAGAATGTCTAAGCTAGAGGAAAACAACTTCTCAATACACAGTGCAAGACTGAATCACATCCTATTTACACTGATGCAAATAAGGGAGAAAGACACTGAAAAGGAAGAAGTTACAGCACTTTAAATAAGAACAAAACTCAGGCTCACAAAATTTTGTAATGCCTCGGAGTTGTAGCTGAAACTGGATGTGTTTGGTATTCTGCAATGGTAAAACAACTAATCAAAAATAAATTTTATCAACTTTTAAAGTAAAATCTTATAGAATTTTCAAGGGATTCAGACCAGCAAAGCAGTCTTTGGCTAAGTCTATGACAATTTGATAAAGACTAGTCACCCCTACAGAAATCATAGCGATTTTCTCTAACCATCTCTTCAGATGGGATTCAATTAGTAAAATAAATGGAATAAGGGAAAAGGAAAAAAAAGAGAAAGAAACCCTAGGAAATCTTATTATATGCTATTAAACTCAATAAGGCTTTTCCATCAGACAACATCAAGTCTTATTTCTGGTAATCCCTGCACTGTTGTAAATGAGGAGTTGCTGCTATAAAGATTAGAGAGTTCCAGCAGAATCAAATCGAAATAAGTAAAAGCCAGAACTTTGAGTCATATTGCAGAAGTCCAGATAATCTTTGCTGCTACCAACAATCTGCTTTTGCATAAGTCTGGTGGAAATGGTAGCTCTTGACCACTGAGAGTTTGGCAGCTCTGACCCCCAACAGTCTGAAACGAAAACCTAAAAGTAAAGACCATTAAACCTGGGTGTCAATAGATTTTGTTCAAGAAACTTGAAGCAAAACACAGGTCGTTGATCAGCATCTCCACTGCCAGTACAGACCCTCTTGCTTCCAGGCACCCAGGTGCCAGCCAGCGTCCCCCAGGATTGTTTTTATCTCTCAGGTCCAAACTGACCTTGCATCTCTTGCAGTCCTTTGGCTCAACTTAAGATGCAAGGATGTGATCCCCATCCCAGATCATCCTGTAGCTGGAATATTTTTTTAAGGATATGAGAGAAGGGGGTTTAAACCCCGTAGCACAAAGGTTCCACATTTCTTATATTTTTTTCTCAGACCATAGTGCACAAAAACTGTTTTCCCCAGGTACAGCCTTAAAAGACAGTCTGACCCTGAAATTCAGTTTATCTTAGGTAGAAAGTGGGCAGCAAGAAGAATTTGACAAGCTACAGTGTATGTGAATATGAGTATTAGGTAAACAGGTTTGGGAAGGACATGGGGGGGACAGGTTTCTCTGAATCTCTTAAGAATTAGTCCTCTAGACTGTATCATGAATCCTTCTATCCTAATATCTATTTGCAGGCTTGGACTTGAGATAATACCGTGACAGTGTACAGAGGTACCAAGCCACACACACCTTCAAACATATTCATACATACATTTAGATCAGGATAAGGAAGTGAATATAGCCACTCTTAAAAAGACTTTTAAGGATGGGAGCATGATATTTCTGTTTTCAGAAATATGAATAACCCATCATTCTATCTCACGAGAAAGCAACAGAGTATAGAAATACATGATGGCACAACTGAGGAAACAGCAGAGTTTCCAAAATCTGATTCTGAAAATTATCAGCAGGTGAAAAAACTTGGATACCTTGGGCAACAAAGTACCATATTCTTACAATAAAAAAAATATGTAAATGACACACACAACCCTTAACTCTCCAACTATTTCTTGGGAATATCTCCCAGAAGGCAGATTTCAAGTCAAATTTTAATTATAGGTATGCTAATGAATTCAGAGTTGTTAAGATGTGCATTATAGTAAATATTTCCCTTGAAAAAGAATATATGCAATAATTAAATCTGTACTTGTACAAATCTAGAATCCATAAGACTTCATTTTTTGTGAGCTACACCACAGCAAAATATAGTTTTTCTGAAACATTTCATAGGAAATGTATGCTATATCTCACCAGAAAGTGTATCTGAATAAAAACACATCTGTTGTAAAGCAATGCCAGCCTCTGAAAAGTTGGTGGGATTTTTTCATACTTAACCTTGAACTAAAATTGGCCCAAGGTATAGAACTTTGATGATTATGTTTCATGTCTTTATAATATCTGCCCTGATACTAAGATAAATAGACCATTTCCCAGCAATACGGTATTTCTAGATATCAATTTACTGTAAAATTTTCTGTAAGTAGTTTCAATTCTCATGTAGACTCTACTATATTGTATTTTTAAAAAGTTCAACACAAGAAAATGAAAGTAGAGGATCAAAAGCCAATTTTTTACAGTTGAAAACAGGAAAAACTTTGCAATTTCATGTAGGTGCTGTTGAAATAAAGCAACACTATCAAGGGGCTTAGTGAAACCTCAGAAAAGAGTAAAGACTTAGGGTCTAGTACATTCTTTTATTAAGTTTCTTGATGAAAGCACGCCCACCCTCCTTCCCCCAAAGAAAATAATACAAAACAACCAACCAGCTCCCCTGATCTTCAGTTTGGTAAAACAAATGAAAAAACATATTGTGAGAAATCCTAAACCAACCAAATATTGTGACTGGCTTCAAAGAAGACAGGAATTCACCTTAGACATCTCACTGTCACACAATGACAAAGTTCCAAATCAGATCCCTAATCAAAATTTAAGGAACCTGTGATACTACACCTTAACTTTTAGGTCTCATCCACTGGGAAGAGTTGATGTGTGTTACTGTTGCAAGAGGAATAGGTTATTCATGGGGAGTGGAAACATTCCTCATGCAAAGATGTTCACACTGTCATGCTGTTCCAAGAGTTCTCCTAACACATCACTGTTGCAGCCAGCATTGGTGCAGGTGGTCCAAAGGAGTTTGCGCTAGTTGAGCTGAAGTTGCTCCCTGAATCTTCCTGCTATTGAAATGACCACCAATCACCAACAGTACTGTTCAGCAACTTCAATGACACAGGAGTCTCTTCCAAATCCTTACAGCTCCTACTCCGAAGCCACTCATGACCAGAAGACTAATTTGTTCTGTGAGTTTAGCTGGCTTTGAACTAGTCACAGCTCCCTTTACTTGAAAAGGTTATGCCACTGATGACAGCTTCAGATTTCCCCTAGGCTGCCAGCTTCACTCCAAAACTAATGTGATTCCCATCAGCAGTTTTGCTCATGTGCTCTCATGTCTCAGATTTCACATATGAAACATGATCCACACTAGATTCTAGACATGAACTGAGGACAAAGCTTTTTTCTGACTTCCCCTCAAGGCTTTTTTTCTTTTAATATTGCTTTGTATCAATAACAGGTATTCACAGCTAGAGAACATATAGAAGCCAAATAATAATCTAAATAATAAGTGAAATAATAGCATCATGAAACCAAATAATTTTTGCAAAATTTTTAAGTAAATCTAGAGTCTCATAGCTCATTTGTTAAAGAAAAACTGTATCATCTACCTATCTATCTATCTATCTATCTAAATTTTGTTACCTTTTTAATCAATTTACATAATTGTATGTTCATATGTCAGGAGTTAGTAAGATTCTGTATTGGCATGTTTGTCTTTTAGACATTATAGATCACTAATACACAAGCAAAAATTTGAATACACCAATATTCACCAAAATTGTATGTTTTTAAAGCACCTAGTCCAGGTGAGTGGGTACATTTTGATAACTTTTTATGCATCATCACCTGAAGCTGTTACTGTCTCTACAATAATTCATGTACTTTGAACTAATCATATCCCCATTCAATTGCCTCTTCACAGCATAGTGTCCACTTACGTCATTTGGGTTGAGTAAGATTGATTTGAATACTAAAGAAAAACTGTGATTTTGGAGATCAAAATACAATCCTTATCTAAACCACAGGTTCACTGCATGCTCTTGTCAAACCTTGTAATCTATCCTAAAACTTCATGTCTGTCTTATAAAATTGAGACACCTTGCTATCTGATTCAGGATAGCAGGAAATGAGAGATGCTCATTTCTATGCTAATGAGGGTTTTAAGAAGATAAACACCAAAGAATTCAGAAATGCTTAAATTGAACATCATTGGCACAAAAAATGACTACTCTTGTGTTACTACAGGTTCACTTTTGGTACAGTTTAATTTAACCAGCAATATTTAAATTCAGCATGTCAGTTACCAAATTTAAAAAAAGAAAAAAAAAAAAAGTGAAAGAGAAGAAGAGAAGGAGGTTGAGGGGGAGAGAAAGAGGAACAGAATGAGGTATTATGGATGGAAGAAAAGTAACAAGGGTACAATCTATTATAAGAAATTATTTATGAATAAATTGCAAGAATGTAAGAGCTAGGAAAACAAGAAAGGAATAACAATCAGAAAGAAAGCACCGAGAGTGTAAGAGAATAAATTTCTTCCTAAAAGAAAGGTGTGAGGTATAATGTTGGTTGAGGAGAATAAGTACATCAATTGGCATTTTAGAAAGACATGGTGAGAAGCTCAGAAATGTCTTTGCTATACAGAAATGAAACAAATCACTGAAGTCAAAGGCAAAAAAAAAAAAATTAAAAAAAGCATGCCATTCCACAGTTGGGAAGATGCAAAAACACTGCTATAATTTTTGGTAGGGTGAAACAGCTCACAAAGCAACCATTTTTAGGATTAGTATGGTTATTCAAAGGGAACTGATATGCTAAGCATTTCTTAGATTTGTTAGGAAACAAATTTTCAGGGGTTGGTACCAGGGATACGATGCAGCTGGAAGGTTTCATTATAAGAAAAACACTCCCATGTTAAAATTCATTTTACTTGAAACATCTCACAAAACCACTCTATTTTTCATAATTGAGGCAGAATTCATACACACTTCCTTTGTAATAAAGTATCTCCCATTATCTAGAAGCTTAACTTAGCCTATTTGAAGTCCATCCTTGCAATCAGGGGAACAATATTCTACGTGTGCGATTTATAAACATTCACAGTTGTATCTTGTGGTACTTGCTTCCGCATAAAATGCTGGATTTCAAAGTACCAATCTAAGATCTGACTGATCATTGTAATATGAGTTTAAAGCCTACAAATAGCTCAAAAAGAGTGTCTGCCCCTGCTAACATTGCTATGAATCTTCAGTGAAGTCAAGTGACTTTTCCACTCAGTGGAAAAGGACCTGGGATTGCTGGTCACCAGTCAACAGGCAGCTGAACGTGAGCCAGCAGCGTGTTGAGGTAGCCAAGGAGGAAAAAAAGGCTTCCTAGCATGGACCAGGACTAATGTGGGAAGAAGGACCAGGGCAGTGATTGTCCCCCTGTACTTGGCACCGGTGAGAACACACCTTGAATCCTGTGTTCAGTTTTGGGCCCCTCACTACAAGAAAGATATTGAAGTACTGGAGCAAGAGCAGAGAAGGGCAATGGAGCTGGTGAAGGGTCTGGAACACAAGTCTTATGAGGAGCAGCTGAGGGAACTGGGGGCATTTAGACTGGTGAAAAGAGGGCTGACCTACCTGAAAAGAGATTGTACCAAGGTGGGTGTCTTCTCCCAGGTAAGTGACAGGATGAGACTAAATAGCCTCAAATTGTGCCCAGGGGAGGTTTAGATAAGATATTAAAAAAAAAAAAAAATCACTGAAAGGGTAGTCAGACATTGGAACAGTCTACCTATGGAAGTGGTAGAATCGCCATCCCTGACAGTGTTCAAAAACATGTAGATGTGGCACTTGGGGACAGGATTTAGTGGCAGTGCTGAGTTAACTACTGGACTCTATGATCTTAGAAGTCTTTTCATGATTCCATGACTCTGTGATCTCAACTTCAAAACATTTCATGTGGCCCTGCTTGTATTACTAATGTGATTGCACATCAACAAACAAATCTAAATGAGTGGTAATGCAAAACCACCAAACCACCATAACATCAAGATACATACTGGAGATGAGAAAAAGGGATTTACACACATTTGATAGAAGTCTTTCACTAACCTCAAGTTTTTTAATCAATCATTTTAAATAAATTTTCAAATTTCCACAGCCTTCTACACTTTTATTTTGCTTCAATTATTTCTCAGGATTAAAACACATGTTGAGTTTCCAGCCCTGACAAATCCACATTACCCAAAAATACTTTTGCTCTTGAAGGCTTTTTTCATAGTCTTTCTGGTTGCTATGCTTTTCTTTTAAAAAGCTTTGTGACTGATATAACTTATTATGGGTTGCCTTCATTAAAAGGCTCAACCAGAATTTCTGCAAGACAAAGAAATAACTATATCGTAAGCTTGAAAAATAACAACCTCATTTGAACTTGTATATGGCAAAGTGAAAAGAAAAACATCTTTTCCAATACAATGGCTTATTAACTGAGAAGAATTATTTTAGTAAGCATTTAATATCTTGATCTAGTGGTAACAAAACCTGAATAATGACATATTTAATACATTCAGTTAAGGTACTCATTTTGTTTATTTTCCTTCATATTTTTTCATAGTACTCAGTGACCAAAGGGTAGGATTTTGAATCACTGGGAGTGATTATGCTATCCAATAAAACTTTTAGCCATGTATAGTGCAACACATCTGAATAATCCTAGTAGTTAGTCAGACACCCACAACAAGAATCTGCCCAAGACTAGAGTTTCTTACAGTACGACATTAAAAGGCACCTGTGCAAAGCTCTAGTATGAAAGAAGCTTAATATTTTGTGAACTCCTATAAAATTCGCATAATTAGGCAACTCGCTCTCTTACATGAACAGAGTGACAAAGAAATAATACTGAGATTAACAGCCTGAGGGCTTCCTATGGTGTAGAGTCAGGCTGTCAAAACCAATATTACAGTTTACAGGACTTTCTCATTGTTCACTCTGGTGGGTAAGGAAACTGCTTCACCCTCAGGACATATTCAAGATGTCTTCAAAGAGCTGAACCTTGCAGACGTCACAGACAGAAGGAGGAGATAGGAAGCATGTTCTTTAAACAGCTTGGTAGCTTCCAAATTCTTAGTGACTAGCAGGACTTACAATAGCTTCCAATGCCACATGGACACTCCTGAGGACCTCACAGTGCTCTTAAACAATATTAATTTTCTCTTCCCAGACTGACTGCCAATATAACCCTATATTATATCTTGTGTGTGGCTCCCCTGGGGAAGATTTTGCAGGTTTCATCTACGATATTTGCTCAGAGGAAGATACTCCCATAGCTGGACATGAGATTTTAGAGCCCCTTTAACTGTCAGGGGCAGCACAAGAAATTTTATATCAGAAGGAGGTGCAGTTCCTTTGGGACAGCTTTGCTTGAGCCCCTCTACCATGTTCTTCTCCAGATACTGTATGTGCTCTATAAGTCAATGCACACTGAAGAAAGTAGAGTGGCACTGTGACAGCAAGCTGAAGAAAATTTTTACTTAATTGATAATAGGACTTTTTCTAATTTCTTTGTAAGTATGCAGAAGTAGTATAAAAAAAAGGCAAAAATCCTCCTACCATGCCTCCTATATCCTTTCAGGCCTTGTTTTTTTACCAACTGACTGGATACATACAACCAAAGGAAGGAGATGACAGGCCCATCATGGATTTTTTCCCCCCAGTTCAATTTCCAACTGTGCTCTCATGCTCCAAACCATCAGAACTAAGGTCTCAATTAAGAAGCTGCAGAAACCCTGCCACGATCACCGATCCTGCCCTTTCTCCCCTCTCTGAGAGGAACAATGTAGTTATCCAGAGCTCACTGACAGGAAAGTCAAAGAGGTGCATTTTGGTGACCTCCGACTCCCATTAAAGACTCAAACACAACTTTGAAGTCACTTGCAATGGCAGATCAGGCGCAGGCCAGCGATACGCGCGTCAGTCGTGTCAGAGAGCCACGCGAGGTTACAGTGCAGTCACTTGACAGCAGTGCAGGGTTTGTAGTCACTGATTTGGAACACCTCTCCAGTCACAAGGACTAAGTTCAGAAAACTACTATATGACAGCCTGATTCAAATCCCTTTGAAGTCATTAGGAACCTGGTTTTAGGATGCTGTTATTCCTGGTTCAAGTGAGAAAGAAGTAGAGACTAATAAAGAAAAAAACCTGCTCTTCTCAGAAGCCTCCACCTGCCCTCCTTCACCCTAAATGTGTGACAGCACAAGCACTCTCCCCTGCCTCTCTTGAAATACTTGCAATTAAAAAAAAAAAAAAAGAAAACTGAGGCCAAATCTGCAATCCTCTTCAGCTACAAGTTAAAAAAATGGATTCATTTTCCTTCCTCTCAAGTCCCTGCCCCCAACAAATATAATCTTGAATCAATCTTTAGCTGCCCCCAACAAAGATAATCTTGAATCAATCCTTAGCTCAACCAAGTAAAATCACAAAATAATGCAAAGAAAATTAACATTATATGTGATTTCAGGGCCCAGAAAACATCGCAGCAGGAAGAATTTATTGCTGACCTTCACGCCAAATGCCTGCTGAAGAATATACAATAGTTGTAACTGGATAAAAAATTATTTTCATTTAGGACAAACAAAAGAAATGAATAATTCAACAGTAATTTTTGCCTGTTTTTCCAGTCTAGGCTAACTATATATGCTGGTTGTGACTTTGTTTTAGCTTAAAAGCTCAATTTCTCATAAGCACCTTCCAGAGGAAAGAAAAGAAGAGTTAAACGTATACTTAATTAAGTGACTTCACACGTTAGCAATCATAGCATGTGTAGAAATCAGATGTGTTTGAAATATTCATGATGAAATGCAAAACCACTATCACACTTTCACATTTCGGTCAAGCTTGAAAATGGGTTTGTTTCTGCGAAAAATGTCGCTAAGATACTCGCTTCTCTTCTTACCTTTATTTTTTTTTCTTTGCATGAAAAGTACTTTGCAGCTAGCTTACATGAATTCATAATAACATTAGCTTCATAGGAGTGAGATTCATATTTCATGTTTTCTGTGCACTGACAGCCATATTCTCAAGTACTACATAAAGTGATGTTTGGGTGTGGGGAGAGCTGACAAAGTTGTATGAATTAAAAAAACAACATTAAGATACAAAATTAGTTAAACATTAAGAACACTTAAACTAGAACCTTTCTTACAGGGAAAGACAAATTTCAAACAGTTCAGAATTGGGTAGTGGTCAAGTTAAATATGATGGACTATTTTTCAGCTCTGTTCATACGAGTGATCAAAGTTCATTAAAAGGGTAATAAAAAAAAGCAGAGTGAGTTCTGTTCTATTTGAGCAAATGTTAATTGAACACTTCTCACCAATATACTTCCAAAATCCATTGCTTTTACCTGCATAATGATCCACTGCTATTTTATGTCCAGAAAATGGGCTGTCAGAGGACACTCCCCAATACCTTTACACACAAGCTGTTTTTATTGCCATTCAAACCAAACAGTATTCTCTGCTCTGATGGCTATTAGAGCTGTTTGGAAAGCAAAGCTCTTTCTTGCAGAAAGCATCAATTTTTTAATGAAAAAAATTAGTTTCACTGCAACCCAAAGAGATTTCAGTTTCAGACCAAAAGGTTTCAATGAAATCTCAGTATTATTCCTTGACAGAAACAGAACTTTTTTCACAAACACACTGGAAACACTCTCTTGAAATCCTCTGTCTCTTTTGGCAGGTAAGCAACTTGCTTCACGAGCATCTTATACCTGCCCACTGTTTAGTATGACCTCCTGTTGCCAGCCATCAGTTGTCAAGTCTGCTTGTCCCCCAAAGAGCCAAGGGCTCAGATGAGGATGTTTTCTGATCACCCACTACTCTCCCCTCACACACCTTACATCCCTTTGAAAGGGAAAGGGCAGAAAGGGAGACCTTGTGCGAGATTTTTGGTATGCACCACCCTACCAGGGTGAGAGAGATGGTGAGGTTTTCTCTAAACTACTTCAGAAAGTCTCTGTATCACAGACACGGGTTCTTGGGGAAGACTTTAACCTCCTTGATCTCTCTTGGAAGAGACAAAAGTAATCCAGAAGATTTCTGGAGGGTAAGGTAACTTCCTGACAGAGGTACAGGATGGATGTTCAGGTGACACACAACTGGATCTGCTATTCAGAAACAAAAAAGTGACAGTTTTGGCTGTAGTAATCGTGAAGCAGCAGAGTTTGAAATCCTGAGTGAGTGAGGAGGGAGAGCATGAAAGCACAAACTCTAAACTTCAGGTGAACAAACCTCAGCCTGTTCAGGAAACTGATCATTGGGATCCCACAAAAGGTGGCTCTGAAGGGTCAGGAGTTCAGGCAAGTTGGCAGAGTTTTGAGGGCATATCCTCCAAGGTGAAGAACGGTACATTCTGATACTTAGGAAAACAGACAGACATATCAGGTATTTGACTTGGCTAAACAGGGTTCAAAGAAAGAATTTAAAACATTGCTAGGGCACGTAAGCACGGTCTTAGGAAATCCAAAAATAAACTGGAGCTGAAATTTGCTAAGGACACCAAGGACAAGAGCTTCTGTTATACTTTAACAGCAAATGGTGGAAAAAAGATTATATGGGACCACTGCTGAATAGGACAGGAGATTTAGTGACAGACACATGACAGGACATCACAGAATGTAAGTTTAATTGATTTTGTGCATTTTCCAGTATTCAAACCCAACTAATTTTTTTTTTTCTCAGTGAAGCGGTGCAATTTAAACAAACAGCATCCATTCACGGTTTATGAAAATGGAGAAGAGCTTTTTATTAAAGCTTATCATCATGATAGATACACAATCCCTCCCAAGGGTAATATTAAACCATTGTACCTTCAACACAGTTCATCTATAATTTGTATAACCATATAACTCTGGCAACCCATAGCAATTGCAACTGCAATTTCTGATATCCAGCCCTAAGCTTTGTTCTGACCTTACAAGGCCTCAGGACTGTGGCTTG
Organism: Myiozetetes cayanensis; assembly: GCF_022539395.1. Classification (NCBI taxonomy): domain Eukaryota; kingdom Metazoa; phylum Chordata; class Aves; order Passeriformes; family Tyrannidae; genus Myiozetetes; species Myiozetetes cayanensis. The sequence goes on from NW_026087742.1 coordinate 18,751,392, forward strand.
TCAGGTCTGCTCTGTCCAGACATCTTTTGACCTGCCTTTAGCTTTGTTGTACTCAGTTTACCTGTGACATCAGTTTCTCCAACTAAACAGTTGTCTAAGGCTAATTTGTTTTACTTTTGTTTATCTTTGTGTGGTACAACCACTGTTTCATACAGAAAGGAGTAACAAGAAGTTATGCTAAAAATTGAAATATTTATGACTCTGGTACAGTAATGTAGCATAGTAAAATACAAGGCTGGTACAACAGAAGATTTGGGAAGTGGAGATATGGGATGTGGTAGAGAGTACTACTGGCAAAGGAAGACAAGAGAGGGGGCCTGGGTTTGGCACTGGAGATCCCACAGCTCTAAAACAGCTCAGTCACAGTTAGGCAAAAGCATGCAGCTCTTGAATGGGACAAAACTTGGTTTTAGCAGTAATAAAGAAATAATATCTAATTACATAAAGTATATAATAGATTTAGATATAACCTGGAACTGTAGACCAGTGAAGAAGAGAAAGATCTAAAAGTCTGCTGACAAATACATAAAAATGATCCTAAGTCAATCTGAGAGAGGTGAAGAAGGAAACACCAACATATTCAGTACCATATTCCTCCTGGTAAAGAACTCCTGACATTGAAAACTCTTCATCAGACTGGCACCAGAATGAAACCACTGATTAGGATCCAGGTTAGTAGCGACAATGCAGATGTAACTCCAAGTAAAGAGGCAGAAACATAGGTGAGTGTAGCAATTAGATCTGGACTAACAATGATCAAACTCTCAAAACTTCAAATTATACTAACAATAAAATCATGGCCATATTTATACAGAAGGTGTGTTTTCGCCTTGCCCCCAGAAATAGGCTTTTAGTGTAACATTGGTTGGACTGACTACAGGAGAAAATGCCACACAAATAAAAAATATAGTAGTCTGAACAGGAGGTAAAATGCAGGAAGCACAAACTGAAATAGAAATATTTTCAGGATGGATTTTTAAAATAGAAGTATTTTCAGGATGGATTTTTAATCTACCATGTCAACACTTTCAGTCATTTAGTCTTTCAATTTCCCACCATCTGTGCATTGCAGCTATTACTTGGGACATCACTGGATTATATTAATATTCAGTCAGAAAAATATTTGAGAGGAAATCATTGTTTTCAATCTAATTAAAGGTTTCCATATTTTTCTGATCTTGCAACACTTCACTGTTAAAAACAATGGGATATTTACTGTCTACATTCTGCTGATTATTGAAGATTTTCACATATTGGAAAAGACACATTGATGCAGCTCATTGGTATGCTCTACGGCATCAGTGTGATCAGCCAGTCACTTCCCTTAAAGTCGCAGTCATTGCAGCTCCTGGTACTGTGAAGACTCACAATTAGGCTTTACTTTACCCATAAATAGAAAGCCATCTATTTGCAAACCAAATCTTCATGGGAAACTACAGGCTGGGGATACATCTGCTGGGTTGGCATTAACATTTTAGCTTCCAGCCAATTAGGACAGAACAGTACCTTACATTATTCTAGGGCATAAAGTATTGATTTCAAATTACAATTGCTGTTTTCAACCTTAAAATGTCACCTTACCTACCTTTTCCCAAAGTGAGATTCATCAGCTTTTACAGCAACAATCCTTCCTGCTACAAGAAAAGTACAGTAGCAATTTATACCAATTGGACATGAATCTATTAAGTTACAATGGAATTTTTTTAGCTTTACAAATTATAGCCATATTAATACTGAGTTCCCTATGAACAATAAATGCAAAAGGACTTTTTCCCCAATGATTAGCCATTGTAAAGAGTATCCATTTAGTGCATGCTAATTTCCTGCCTTGCAGATCAAATGCGAATTAGAGCACTAGGAGGTTAGCTTATATGAATAAGCTTAGATAGTGCTAATTTATAAACCCAGCATACTGTAATCACACGTAAATTGTGCGACTCCCTTATTGCAACACAGGTGACTCTTGCAAATCTGGTAGGCAAGAACAGAATTTTTTGACACCACATTTTGATGTAGTAAAAGATTCATCATAAAATAGGAATTAGAAAGTTTAGAAACTTTCTGAACCTATGGGTAAAATCTCCTCAAGCCTTTGAATAAATGAAAGGTTAGTACCGTGGCCACTAAAGCAGGATTCAAACCCACAGTTTTCAGTATCCTTCCACAATAATTGTATTGTCATCTTTTTTCCTCATGAATTCTGCATTTTTGGCAGAACAGAGACAACACTTCAAAGGAAGGACAAGCAGGAATTGAAACCTGTCAGCCCCACATAGAGTGGGGGCTATATGTTAGTAGTGGGCTTGAAAGCCCTGAGGCCCAGAAAGAAACTGAATTCATCAAAACTCTATGAATACTACTATTCAACCTATTTCTACCAGCAAGTAGACATTGAAATTTATGGATTAAAACCATATTGAATATTTGTCCTATGTTTGTAATACCCATCACGAAAAACACTTTTTCTAACTTTAAAGCACTTTTCTTGCTCTTGTCCTAATCTACGTGGGAACCCTGGCAAATCGGTATCTTTCTGTTCAGCTTTTCTGTACCTTGCCACTCACGAGTTCTGGAGATTCTCTGCTGCTAGAAGAGAAGACCAGACAAACCCAACTGGATAAAGGAGCAAAGGCACAACATAGGAGATGCCAAATCTGGATCATGAGAAGAGACATTTACCTCAACAATATAAAAGTGCAATCAGAGACCTTTTGTCTCTAATTGTGGCTGCTGACTCCCTTTGCTTTAAGATTACAAAAAATCTTATCAGATTGAGAGAGCAAAGAGGGCACAGAAAGCAAAGAAAAACAAAACATCATGGAAGAGTGAAATGTTATTAGGACATAATCTTAAAAACATGATATCTTCCCTTTTTATAAAGATCCTTCAGAGCTCTGTAACTAGAAAAACCCTACCTTGTAGGGACATCTGTGCTATACTTTTTTTCTTGGTATATGTTGTTTGTCCTTACATTTCAGGTCAATAAAACAATTCACCCATGCAGATATAAATCTATTTTGTGAATTAAGAATTTACTAAATTAATTCTTTTGTTTCTATTTAGCACATTCATAAATCTGCACACCAACAGAACCTTATCATTCCAGCGTTGCCTTTTTTTTTCCTGCTTTTTATTAAAATCAAAGTCCCATCAATACTTTTGTTGTCAAGATATGCAGTTATAGAAAAAAACTGAGATCTGTAGAACTACTACAAGGATAAAGCTAACGTGTAATGCACACATAAAACAGTCTATACTTCACCATCCCTAAATCCTACACACTGTTATAATCAATTTACTGTAACATTAACACCACTGGTGCTGAACTATGTGCAACATTAACTTGTAGTACATAGGGAAAATTGAGAAATCCAGATCCCAGACAGAAAACTATCTTTTTCTTTCCCATGAAGTTCCATGAATAATGCTCTAATTGCTAAACCTCAGAATGCAGAGGTGCAAAACCCTCAAAGATCCAACATTTTTATTTCAAAGACCCTGCTTTAGATTTAGCAAATATTTCTTGTCTGTTGTCAGTTTTGCTCTGTAACGGGGAACAGAAGTTTTCTTTATACTTCCATCTTGGCTGCCTAAAAGACCCAGTCTCACATATGAATATCTGTGCACCTCTATTTTCACTTGGAAAAAAAACCCAAACAAACGGATGATAGTGTTTATTGCTGAAGTGTTACAACAATTATCTGTTTTATTTCATTCCTGTTCAAAGTTAGGCTTTTGGGGAAAGAACCAGGGATGTTTTCTTGCACAAGACCACAAAGAAAAGACAAAAACTATCTCTATATTGACAGAGGCATCCCAAACAAGTACCAAAAGCTGGGTGCTTTTTCTGGCCTGTCCTGGATTCAATGCAGCTGTCTTGGGAGTCCAGGATGGACTGAGACTTGCCGGCCCCTGCCTTGCCTGCTGCTGTGTGAGGCTATGCTGGCCCACCCTGTTCCCACTGATCTCCAGTAGAAACCATTCAGTGTTTTGCACAGCTTCTGCATTCCTGTGTCTCATTAAACTAAGGAAGGATTTGAAGAGCAAAGGGCAGATTGAGCCCTGTTGGTTGCTCCACAAGAGAAGCAAAGAGTCAGGATCTGGAACCAAATTTTGTTGCTGCACCTGTGTAGTTTGAATACCTCTAGGTGTGGCAGTGGGGAAAGGGTGGGGACAAACTCAGACAATGAGGGATTTCAGAGTGCTGGAAAACAGCAGGAACACCTGAGAAGCAGAGGAATCCTACAAGAATATGGAGGAATAGAGGTAAAATTGCTTTTGAAGTGGGAGAAGGTCAATTAATAGGAAGAATGTGGGGGAGGGTAGAGGAGGAGACAGTATTTTGGAAGAACAGTTAATGCACTGGGAACAGATTAGTATGATTTACAGGGATGAAAGGTTTATTTAATAAATTGATTTGAAGGACAGAATTAATCAGTGAGTTAGTGGTACTATTCAGCTTTAAAATGCTTACTCATGCTAAAACAAAGATTCAAGTTCCTGGGGGGCAAAGTCAGTTTTTATGGATAAATTCTTTCATGGTGCCATGCTACATAAATGACTTATTGGGCAGTTTATTTTTAAACAATTAAGCATTACATGACTTGATTATTTTGATTTGAAATTTGAAGACTGAAATCTTTACTTTGGGTTCAGTCTCATGGAGAAAAATCTTAATCTGGGACCATTACAGCAGAAGCAGAACAGAACTGAGAATTTTTCTGCTGCCCTCTCGCTGGCCCAATAAAACCTCTCTTTTGGTATCAAAATTAGGCTGTTTGTTTATATATTTGGGCTCAAATGCTACAGTCTAAATACCAGAAAGGTGATCGTAGATGCACCATTAGAAAGGAAAAGAGGAAATCTCACACAAGCAGAGAACTGTAACAGCACAACCAAAATGCTCTTAAGAGAAAGGAGTTGTGCAGATGTCTGAGTTCCTCTGAAAATCCCACCAAGTCTGCTGAATTTTTAATTCCATTAGTAAAACTAGCTAACTAAATAGGGATGTAAATTCCTTGTCCTCCTCTTCCCCAGCAGCAGCAAGAAAAGTTGAGGTCCAGTTTCAGAGACAACGCTTGAAAACACAAAAGGAAAATTAAAAGCCCCTTCTAGTGAACAGGGATCCTCATCATTATAATAAAGATTTCCCTAGAACTTCCTTAGCAATGTTTCCCACTCATCAAATATTTCTATGTGCCAGGGTCATCTGTGAGAAAGTAATTACAATAGTCAAAATCCACAGCAGTCATAGAGATGTGATAAAATATCCAAAATAGCATTGTGAAACATTTTAAAGAGATTCAGAAAGGGATATGAAGAAAGAGAGGATGCCCTGCATAGACAAATAAATGTATATGGCTTCCTTATGCTCCCTGTACTTCAATACAAACATATCTTAAGAGAGTGGCTCAAGCATTTCTTCATTATAACCAGAACCCTTGGTGTGTCTGTAGTCCCACACATCTAAGTGAAGTCTTAGAGGAAGGACAAAGATTTTCTCCTGTTTCAGAGAATTTACATATGAGACATAGAGGCTGGACTACTTTTGGTAGTCAACCAAGATTTCCGTCATAGGTGCACGAGAAAGAACAGAATGCAGACTAGATCACAGAAGCAGATCAAATACAGCAATAAAGGGAGGAATTATATGGGAGAACGAATGTAGACATAGCTACTCAATTTAATCTACAAAGGAAAATGCCATCTAGTTGAAACACATTGAATATCTAAGCATTGCTTGTCAAAATAATCAGTTTCTACTCTTTTTAAAGGGAAAATAAGGTGTTCTACAATGAACAAATATAGCAGAAAGGAGAAGATGGCCAACATTTTTCCAAAAGGATTGTTCACACAATACCATCTGTATTAAGCTGGAATGCACTTAATGAGGCATTTTAGGCAGAATGACATACACATGCAATTCTGATACTGACCATCTCAGCAAAAGAGTATTTAGGTTCAGATCTTGCTGTAACAGTTTTTGCTAACATTTTTAAAAGGAACTGATTGTATGGTATCCTTTGGATAGAAGGGGGATAAGTAAACTACTAGTTTTTCCAGTTTCTATGAATCACCCTAGTTAATACTGCAATTAATGTATTATATGAGTGTGGGGTAAAAAAAAAAAAAAGTTTTTTAAAAAAGAAAAAAATTTTATAGAATGAAAATCTTCCCACTCTTAACATGTGAGACTCTTATTCTAGTCCTCTTGAAAATGTAGAGAACTCAGAATGATGAATATTCTTTTTATTGATTTTTTTTCTAGAAATAAACATAAGTATTTTCAGCAGTATGGGACTTTAAAGTAAATGAAGTTGTATCTATGGAGGAGTACAATAAAGACTTTTTTTTTTTAATGATGGTTTCTTTAAAAGGGAAGGAAAATACTTACAAATAAAGAAAAAAAGCACAAAAGATAACAACAGAAAACAAATCTATGAAAACAGTACACAATTTGTTTCATATTCTTTTCTGCAGATACTATGTAGATTTTGGCAGAAAATTCATTTGCACTTGATAAAAACAAAATTCAGCAGAAAAAAGGACAAAAATCAAATTGAGAATTGTGTCCTGAAAATAGATTTTCTGAGTTTGCCTCCTAATTATGGACTTAGCAGAATGCCTGCTTTGGAAAAATACTTGCGCAATGAGCCATGAATGACTCACACTGGGCCACCAAGCTGGCAGCCTTCAGCTTACAGCTCCCTTTCCAGCAGAGAACACAGGCTTGAGCTGTGTGCCCAAGCTTTCTGCACACCTGAAGGAATGGTTTGGGCAGCTCAGGATGATATTTGCCAGTCCAAGCCTGTTGAAGGTAAACATTTGGCAGACCAAGCCTGCTGAGGAGAAAGCTGCATGGAGGTCAGTTTAGACCTCTCCGATCACAGGGGAAACAGGGGCTCTTTGCCTAGAACCCACAACTAGAAGTCTCAGCCCTCCATTCACATTACTAGCAGCTTTATCAAAAATCAAATTAGCATTTTTGAAAGTTTTCTCAATAGATCTGGGGTTTGCCATTCTAATGCGGCAGAGCAGCTGCTGCGAGCATCATGAACCAGAATTGCTTTAAAAGTCTTACCCTTCACCACTCTAAAATAAAATGTTGCCAGGAGGAGAAGGAAAGTGACTGAAACCTCCCCTGACTGCTTGAACATTCAGGCCCTTAATAGTTCTGTTCAAAATCTCATGCCTGTATTTTTTTCTCCCTTAAGAAATAAGAGTTTAAAAGTTTCACTGGATCAAGGCCCAAAGGTAAAAGAGGCTGTGCAAGCATCTTTCCTCTAAACAGAAACTAGTCAGTGGTAAATAGAAAGATGGAAGGTTTTTCTGTAATTTTTAAACACCTTTGTGTGACAGATTCAAGAGTTTTTATCAGTTAAACAGACAAATACTTTGTACAAATGTTAAATTCCCCAATCAGGCCATGTTCTCTCCTTTTCTATGAAAACGGAACAGGAATTTTACTTGAGGAAACTGTCACAAAACATGCTACAAAATGACCCAAACATATTATTTATTCCTTGTTTCTTAAAGCAAACTAATACCTAACATTCTTTTTGTGCACTGTATATCACCAATCAGGTGAAAGATCCAGGAAATCCCTGTCAGGATGAATAGAGTTGTAATGTATATTTTATCAGCAATGGAACTTGTCAGCAACACACAAATGGGTCCTTCTATTAGAGTTTCTCTCAAAAACACACATACATGTTTATTGCTGCATGAGAACAGAAAAGGTCTTGTATCAAACTATAGTTTTCCAAGGGCTTTTTCTTCAATATGACTTTCAAACAGCCACTTCCCAACATGCAGAATGTTACCAAGGAAACCAGGAACGGTGGTAAGTCACAGCATCTTTTATTTGTCCCAGGCAAAGGCAACAAAAAAAACCTTAAAAGCAATACTTTAAATCTCTTTATTCAGTCTAGGTCCAGCCTTTCTCCTTTGTTCAGGGAACAGCTTCAGCAGTACTTTTTGCCTTTGTCCCTGTTTCCTTCTAGAGAACGCTAATCCATGAGTGCGCCCTTTCACGCTGCAGGAACTGGACTGGGCACTGCCACTACTGCAGTAGCAATATCTGGGATTACACCCAACCCACCGTGCACTGCTCGAGTTTGGTTCAACCACAACTGCCAGTCTTAAACAGGTACAAATAAGTTTCATACCCTGTTAACACTGCAGGATTAGTCTGACACCTGATAGTGCCAGATCGCAGTCTGTCCTAGCGTAACGAACTTGATGAATGTTGCAGTAGTTCAAATCCCTCCAGTGGGATCTTATTCGCACTGAACAAGACTGACAGATACTTGGCTAAATTACACTAATCCATGTCACGAGCAGGGAAGAGGATTCTTGCTTTTATTCTCTGAGTCAGCTTTAGGTTTGTTTTGAAGCTGTTGGGTTTGTCACTAAAATGGAAATATGCATTTGATAAAAAAAAAAGCAACAAGCTTCTAAGCAAACAAGTCAGAAAGCATAAAATGACATTTTTCTTAAAAGGCAGGTGAGAGCCTGTTTTCAAGGCTCGGCTAAGTCACAGTTATGTAAATAGCACAATAAAACTCAGTGGTAAAAGCTAATCTATTGTGGAGATAAATGCCTAAGGCAATAGTAATAAAACGTCCTCAATAACAAACATTTCTTCTGAGTTCTGTAAAAGTTTGCACCTTAGCAAAAAAAATTCCCCAAACAAAAAAAACCCAACCAAACAAAAACTCCCCCAAACAAAAACCTATGGCTTATAGCTGATGTTCTTGTATTCATTAAAACTGTCATTTTACAATCAATATATTGTAAACTGTCTAAATTTTGTGTTTTCTATGAAAGTAAGAGTAGTTGCCATCCTGTTCTCTGACAGTGTTCATGCACTATTATATGAATTGTTTAACACTGTGTTTGAACAACTGATTGTTGCCAAAGCCTCTGCATGTGCAAAAATGTGTCAGAAGAAATTTGTGCTAGTAGGATTGATGTTGTCCTGATCTATACCTTGTCCAGGCAGCTATAACTTATTTTAGCATGACTGAACATCCAGTCTGATAGCTGCAGCTATGAAAAGTGGATGGGTCTGGCTGAAGGTCCTGTGTCTTCCTCTGCAAGAAGCTCACCACAAATTGGATATGAGCTTATAAATGTTTAAAGCTGTACAACCTAAACAGGAGGGTCCCTACATGCTACTTAGAAGGAAGCTTATAAAATCCCTCTCCTTCCTTACAGTTTCTGAAAGACGCAGTAAGGGATAAGAAGTCTGTAAAAAAAGGCCACATTTATGTTTTAAAGGACTGATAGCCTAATTGACAGTTTTAAAATCTGCTCAGACTTCATAGCAATCTTTCTCTGGAGTGAATCTATTAAAAAAGTGAAATCTGAGATGAAATTGGAAAATGAGCTTTTCATATCGATGAAATAAAGCTGATTTGTTGAATTTGTATCACTCAAAAAAATCAGTTTCTATGTTAGGTCTTAAAAGAAAAGGCAAATGAAACAGAAAACCCAGATCTATAAATCCTGTTAGAGGATAAAACCTTGTAAATCTACTCTTTTCCTTCTCTGAATCACACACTACAGCAACATTATTCTTGGTGACACAAGGTGGTGCTCTTCCTTGCAAGTAATCTGTTTCACCTTAAAAATGACCTCATTAACTTAGAGAGAAAAGTACCCGTTTTGAGACTTACCCACACACATTGACACTGTTACTGAAAATGAGAAGCACCTAATCTATATCACTATTTTTGGGACAAAGATGCACAAAAACCAAGGAGTTTTATTGGTGATGTGTATGATAACTTGGACATGCTAATGTGTGACCTGCACCAAGCTCTTTTATACTCTTAAGAACCCTGGACTGGGTGTTTAAACCTGCAGTTATGTGGTTGTTTTGCAGGAACTTAAACTTGCCTAAAACTTTCAATTCTTGGCAAATAATTTTCTAATGATGAAAGCACCAAACCTATTTGTGCAATCAATAATGCAATCTCTGTGTTGTTTATTTTATACTAAATCTGTTTTATTCTATCATTCTTCTATGTTTTCCACTTTTGATACAGCAAATATTTTTTGTTGCAAAAATTTATAATCTCATCAAGGACATTACGGAAGAGTTAGAGGGTTTGACAGCTAGGTGTAAAGAGGCATGATTTTTGGTACCTACTAATGTATTTGGAATTTGGGGGTATTAATTTTGCCCAGTTAATCCTGAGAAAATTACTAGCAGCACAGATGTCTGTCTCCACCTCCTGATTTATCAATCCCTTGAGAGCAATGGGATAGATTACATCACCAGAACATAATCTTTCCTACTGCTAATAGACTTATATAGGTAATACTGTATTACAATTCACAGCCTGGTGGTTTCTCCAGATCCATTATTCCAGAGAAAATTCCATGCCCGCAGAAACACAGGATGCCTGTGGCACTAATTATTACCATAGGATCATTCAGGTTGGAAGGGACTCACCATGCAATCTAGCATTTAGCCAAGAGATTAATGATTACTGAACCTCTGAAATAAAACTGTAACTCCAAATAGTGTTGTGGAAAGCACAACAGAGAAAGACGGTGAGTTATAAAGCCTAAAGAGAAATAGCCTAATACACTGACATTAAAATATGGTGCTATTATATTACCTGATGAGACAGCAAAACATGTAAACTAGGCAAATACAACAAGTAGCCAACAGAAATGAAGCATTGCCAAAAGCCAGGGACGTGACAAAAACAGGGCATTGCAGGTAGGAGGTACAGCCAGAGTTGGCACATAGTAGGAGCCTGTATACAGTGGGGCAGGAGGAGGAATGGTGTCGAAGGAGGACAGATAAGTTGAAGTCCTCCACTGCCTGCCTACATTTGAATTGTTCACCTCTACCTTAAGCAACCCAAACAGTCATATGCATCACAAAAGCACCAAAGCAACCTTCTCTCTAATCTGATGCTGAATTAAATCTAAATTCAAGTTTTTGAGGTATAGACCATTTCGGAGGAAGTGTTCAGGGCTTTAAAAACCCCCAAGTCCTCAGAGAGGACTAGTTCATGAATATTTCACCTCTCAGAAAATCCCACTTCTTTACTGCTCCTGGGATATGACGTGTGTTGTTCCTGGTTATTTCCTCCCTCACATGTCAGTTGCTCCAATACTGCAGAGGGTCTCCCAGCTAACAGGGAGCACCCAGCACACAGATCACCATCCTGGTATGCCCAAATCGTGATTTGCCACTGGCACCCACAATACTGTTACATGCCAACAATGCAAACATCTCTAGCATCTTTGAAAACTGAAAAGAGAGAACACTGTGAAACAAATGGAAAATAACAACTAAATACATATTAGAGAACAGCAAGTATGGTGACTGGGTTGGAGAAATTCACAATTAACTTATTAAAACCCTTGTCCTTTTTCAGACACAGAGGAGCTGCTGTGGAATTCCCAGCATGCTGCACCAGAGCTCTGAAGCAGCTGGGGCTCTGATGCAGAGGATGAGCTTGCCAAGCTGTTGTGGTGCCTTGAGACCTGTTCTTTAGGAAGGCAATGTCAATGGGAGCTTTTACTGCCCAGTGCAGCTCTCGCCATCTGGGGAAACCATTATTCTGACAGTCTACCTCCCAGCCCTCATGCTCAGTTAGAGTAAGTTCTGCTCTTGCGGAAAGGTTTTTTTTCATGCAGAATTGATTTACTACTGCATAATTTGGTGTGTCTAGAATTTATGACAATCTAGCATGGGCATGACAGTCTGTTGCCATCCTGAGTAAAACATCTGAGACTCTACAATTTTAACACCTCGAGAGAGTGAATTACATATGGAGCCTGTGGCTCACTTAACCCCAAATTGGACTATGCCACCATCTCTCTCAGGCTGACACGGACCATGAAATCCACTCTGCCATCATCTGGCATTGAAAGAGTTGCACAGTAGTAATCCAGACAGGAACCCCAGAAACAGATGCTTCTCTGTATGCCTACCATACATCTCCAGGAAAGAAACATTTTAGGCTTAAAAACCACTGAAAGAAGGGAGGGTTTTCTCCCAACATCCCACTTTTTCAAAGTATTAAAAAAAAAAAAGTCCTCTGATCTCTCATTACATTTAAGACAACAAATCCCTCAGAAGTTCAGCTCCTTCATTTATCATCTCTGAAAAGCCCAGGCAAAGGCAAAATGCATTAGCACCCACCACTCCCAGGGACGGATTCATCTTGATGTGCATCCATGTGTACATTTTGCCTGTGAGGGCACCCCTGTGGGTGGCTTCAATCAGTGGCATGTCTCTGGGGGCTGCAAAGGCTGAAAAGGGCATTTTGACAGAAAAAATGTATAGAGAACTTAGCTGAAGTCTGCAATCTTTCACCTCTCAACAAACAACGAAGCAATGGGGATATTGACACAGCTGTCTGAGCAAAGGACAGGAGCCACCACTGCAAACAGAGTTTCCCCTCCGGATGAAGGCAAAGGAAGAACTGCATTGGACATAATTAGTTTTGCAGTAGAAAACAAATCAATTGGAAAAGCAAGTTTTCAATCCTCTAACACAATAACAGGAAGCATAACATTGATTTTGGTTTGAGGTGGAATGGTCTCTGCCACGTGGTATCTGTGGGGCTTGCTTTGTTTAATTTATTTTTTTCCCATCCAGAAGGTGACAATTTCAACTGATTTAAGGCTGTTTACTAAGCCTTTCCTCCACACCTGCTAAAGGTGCACCTAACAAAAATCTAGAACTGGATTTAACCATCAAAGTCCCAGAGAGTATGGCCCCGGGTACACAAAGAAACGTAATGAGGATTCCACATTTGTCTCAAGGTATGACAACCCTTAGTGCAGCAATCAAATCTCATTAAACAATAATTACAGCAGGAAGGTAGCTAGCCCATGAAAAAACTCCTCACCAACCTTTCGAGCATTTGAGACAGGAGAACTCAGTCTTTTCATATAAATTTGGTCAACCTAATTTTTTTTTCCCAGCATATCCCAGAAGGCTGCCAGATTCAGTGGTTTTGACCAGATAGAACAGCAATCATGGATTACAGAGGAGATTCATTCTGGGCCCATGTTTGGCAATGACCTGGTTCATGTATCTTAGAGCTGTTCTGGATGGGATTCTTACCTGAAACAATGCCTTAAGAAACATTCAACACCAGCCTTTCTTAAAGTTTCTCTCTCAGAAGCTATACAGGGACAGTTGTAAACTACCAGATGACTTCACCTCTCCTCTTGCACTCTCCCTGTCTCACTGCTCTTTAACTTTCTTCATCCCATGGCAAGGTCAGGCGTATTCACGCCCATCTGATACCTTTTTTATGCTATAAACCTGTATCAATATTTTGGAGGATTTAATCAGAAAAGGAAGCACAGAGCAGGAGAGATCAATAATTGATTATGCAGTTTCTTCCTCTCTCTAAGCAAATGATTCACATCCACCATAGCAGTTTAGCGATTTCCGCCAAGGTTCTGTGGATATGCAGCCTAAATAAAACTTCTACTCTCTCAAAGGCTGGAAAGCAGAGGAGTTGGGGACAAGCAGTGATCAGACATATTCACTTAAACACTTTAAGTGATTAAATAAAAAAGCAAACATCAAGTGCAATTGCATAGGACAATTACATCTCCAAGAAGTAATTCAGATGTTTCAGAAAAAAAAAAAACCAAACACAAACGCTTAAAATGAACATAGACTTTGTCTAGAACATAAGACTGTACATTACAGAATAAATAGTACAGACTAGTATTAAAAGATAGTTTGAAGGTACTTAGAAGATTCATCATTTCCACAGAATACCAGAGTACAAGACTACTGAAGAAGCACACACAGCAGCACCTTTGCTGTAAACCATCAACTACAAAACAGAAAACAAAACCACACACAGGGTGGAATCAGGGCACAGAATTTATAAAAAAAAAAAAATAAAATAAACAAACTCTTCATACAAAAGTTGACCTGTAAGTTCTCTGTTATTTAATGTACACTATGAGCTATGTGAAGGCACGGCAGAGATCCTTTCAAAGTGATGCTGAGCATCAATTCATTAAGCAAGGCACAGGAGCTTTGCTGGTGCTCTTCTTCCACTGCTCAAGGAATTTGCTCAGGAGCAACACGCCATCACTGAAGTAAGTGCAGAAAATGAGCGCTGAAGAAATATTCTTGTCTAAACACGTGAACTCCTGCAGTGTTACAAGACACTTGGGATCTTCACTGGCTCCTGAACATGTCACAAAGGCAACATGTTCATTCCCAGAGTTTGCTTATCCTTTTAACACCTGGAAAAGTCCCACAGGCTCTCAGCCCCAGTGCCAGTCCTGACTCTGTTCCCTGGCTTTGTTGGAGCCCAGATTTCTTCCTCTGCACAGCCCTGCTAAAGGAAAAGCAGGCAGCTGTGGCTTCCTGCAGGATTCTCCCATTTGCTAATGAGGAAGAAAGGTCAAATTAGTTCAATCTCTTCTTGTCACGCAACTTCTCAAAAAAACTTGTTTATATCATACAGTTTCTCAAGTGCCCTATCACAGCTTCTACCTCAGCAAAGTCCAGGCACCTCCTAATACATAAAGTAGATATGTAGCACATATCAGAATATGTGAACTGTATTGAGCTCTCCACCAATCTGTATGTGTACTGAAATAATAAAAACAGTGTGAAAGTAGACTTTTTTGGCTTTTTTCCTATCATCTAAACATTTACAGAAAGTTAGCACAGACCTATGAAGGGCCATCCTGTGTTCATCACACACCAAGAGCAGCTCCCACTGATTTCTCATAGCAATCAAGCTCACAAGAGCTCTCTCTTTTTGATCAAACATCTGATTCTCTCAGAGGAGGTAGGCAGTGTGACAGACAGTCTGCAGGAAAATGTTCTCAATGGCTACGGTCTTGAAACTTAAGAGTAACACCTTGAACATGGTTTGCATTAAACCTCATATAGATGCAAAGTATTAACACTTAAAAAGAAAGAAATTTAGAATATCTGTTCTGTGGGAAATTCCAGTACTTATTTTTATCCTGAATCAAAATGATTTCCACATATTCCAATTAAATTTCATCTATTTATTTCCTAGTATTTTTACAGACTAGAAATTAAACTAGTAAATAATATGGTAGAATCATAGAATGGTTTGGGTTGAAAGGTATCTTGAAGCTCATTTAGTTCCCAGTCATGGACAGGGACACCTTTTTTTTAAACTGGGTTGTTCAGAGCTCCATCCATCATGGCCTTGAACACTTCCAGAGATGGGGCATCCACAACTTCTCTGGGCAACCTGTTCCAGTGTCTTACCACCCTCACAATAAGAAATTTCTTCCTAATATCTAATCCAAACCTAGCCTCTTTTACTTTGAAGCTGTTCCTCCTTGTCCCATCACTCCACGCCCTTGTAAAAAGACCCTCTCCAGCTCTCTTGAAGACCCCTTTAGATACTTGGACTCTGCTCTAGGGTTTCCCTGGAGCCTTCTCTTCTCCAGGCTGAGCAACCCTAACTCTCTCAGCCTGTCTTCATAGGAGAGGTGTTCTAACCCACCGATCTATTTTGCTGTAGCACTTTTGATGAAAATAACTAAGCATATCAACATTCCTCATATCAAAATATTTAATATGACTGTAGACTAGACACTAATCCTTTGTTTCATGTTCAAGCTGTATTTTCCTACAGCGACACAGCACTTCCCAAGTCTAATTCCTACGCACTGCAGTCCCAAACATATAATATAACCCAGACTCCACAATCAGACTCCTCTTGACACTGTGTATGTGCATTTATTTAATTGTAATGAAGAACAGTAATGTTGAGACCTCTCCTGCACTATAATACGGTATGGAGCCTGAATAATTTCCAAAAGACAATCAATGCTAAATTGCATCCCACCCTCATTCCACTTTGAACTTTTTTGTGGAAAAAAAAATCCTAAGTCTGATTTCAAACAAAGTATTCATTTCAGTTACTGCAATTTAAAAAAAAAAAAAATATTTCCAAGGTCTACTTTGTATAAAAAACCAGTCACTTAGCCTGCTTACTTCTGTCATAAATGCCTCAACATTTACCTCGCTGCTAGGCTCAGAACACGGAATCCTTTCCCAGAATTCATTTCAAAGCCAATTGCTCTTTGGGTCTTCGACCCACTTCCCTTTACGATACACTCAGGAAAAGAGTGCTTATGGAGCACTTAGATATAGCAGATGTGCTTTTATTTATCATTAACAATGAATATCACAGCAGCCAGTGGCCTGTTTTGATGGGATCACTCTTTTCAGGCACCCATGAAAGCTGCACCTGCAGAGCACCTTGTCCTGCCTGACCTCAGGCACTCCTGAAGTGGAAACTGCACTGAAAATAAACAGTTGAAAATCACACTTACTTCACAGATTTACTTTGTCAATCAGAAATTACGCTGGAATGTCAAGTGTAGGAACAGATTTAAACCCTGACTTTCTGCTGCAGATTCATTTCCCACTCACAGATACACAGCCATAATAGAATAGCCTCAATAAATAATTGTTCTTCTTAAAATTTGCCTCTAACAGTTTTATGGAAATATGGATCAAGTTTGAGAGGGCTTTTAACATCCCATTAAAAATTAACCATTTGTTTTATTGATTGGACAATTTGCAGTGTGGTGGACTTTGCAGTTTGGGTTTGTTTTATTCTTTTTAAAAGAAAGCCTTATGTGGATGCATTCTTCTACTGTTGGTCAAGTGAGGACTTCGATAAAGCTCAGTGTAATTTAATGGGGTTTACTTCCCACAGTACTATTTAAAGTAATAGTATTATACTTAGTGGGTTTAGCCTTCTTTTGGAAAATACAGATTCATCCAACACTTCACTCCAGTGAAAAGTTTTATTTAGAAGTGAGCACCCTCAAAGAATGTAAGGTCCAGTACCGACTGACATGTTTACCCTCAAGAATGGTGATTTAGAGAAAGTTCTCCCAAGGAAAAGCAGAAAATAAACAATATACAGTCTCAAGTAAATAACACTTCTGTTTCTGCTACATCCCTAACATTTTTCACCCTTTTATTAAGCAGTAATATGAAAACAGGTAAAACTGTTCATTTAACTGCACTGACCTCAGAACAAAGGTAGCTTTAAGCAGGCATTGATTTACTGAAGAATACAGGGAAGGGTCATAACTTTCCCCATACAAACACCTTTCTTAAGCAAGCACCTTATTAAGCTCTCTCTTTTCTGGTTGCACAGACCTTGCATCCAACACCGATAAAAGGCACACAAATAACCTCCCTTTTCCAATATCTCAGCCCAGTTGAAAACGTCTAGATCCCAAGCAGGAATTGATAAGAAGCACCTCCTGGTGACCCCTGTCCTAAAAACGTTGACAGTAATAAGTACAGCATAGTCTGAAGAATACAACCATCCTCTTCACTTTTACTATTTGACAAAAAACCTACAGTGCCTGGCTGTTTACAACAGTTTTGTGAAATAAAAAGGCAGTAAATACGGGTAGTTGGGCCACCTGAATGCGAGTAAAAACAGATAAACAAGATTTTTTGGCAGATTTCTTTCTGATCCTTTATCAAACTTAATGATTGAATAACATGGACATGAAGCTGGTAGTGTCAACTAGCTAAAGTGTTGCAATTTTTTGGACTACCATGATTGAAAAATTGTGTAAGCAAAAGTTAGAGGAAGTTGGAATAGTGAGACTAAATGTGCCTAAAACTTGGGAACAAAGAATAAATATTGTTTTATGGTGTAAAAGAGATTTTTGGCTTTAGGAACTCTGATGATTCGGTTTAAGAAATCATGCAGTTTACTAGCTGTCTTTTCTCAGAGGTTATCTACACAATTTTCCTGTAGGTAGCACCTGGATTTGCAGGATGTCAAGATGACATCAGGCTTAGTGTAGCAAAAACAAGTTACTACTCATTTTGTCCTAGTACTCCCTCTTGCGCTGCTGCACATACTGCCATGACATGATTTGCTAGACAAGTACCAGGTATTTTTGCAACCTGGCTGAGTTATGAATTACAGGAAAGCTGAAAAACATGAGGGAGCAGGTAGCACATATATACTATTAGCAAACCTGAGCAGGGCAGCTCTGATTGTTCATGTCGGTAAATGCCTGATGATTGCTGAAGAAAAAGAGTGAGGATGGTAGCTCCAGTTCTTTCTCCAAATGTGAATTTTACTGGAAGATGAATATATTCATCAACATGTTTTTATCATTAAATAGAGCCTTTATTTCCTATTTTATAAGTGCATATGTATATATCAAAATTTTTATGTTCTATTTCAACACACACACATATATTTTACACATCCATATATGTGTCTGTGGATTTTCTTTCGGATCCCACTCAAAGCTTTGTTGAATTTTATTTACAGAGAGAAATCTCTAATAGTACAAGGATAACTTCATGATTTTCTGTAGCATTTTTACCTTCTGGTTGGATTCAGATCTTGGCAGAATGAGAAAGTAAGTGGCTTTCAAAATAAGCCCCTTGTCTCTTTTCCAGAACCCTGCAGAGAAACAGTAAGCTCTTGAGGTCTTCTGGCCCACCATGTTTATTTTCCCTTCTCTGTAAAAAGTGACATGACAGGTCTTGGGAGATGGTTCTGCGCTCCAAAATCAACAGCACGCTATCTAAGTACATGAGCAGCTTTCTACATGCAAATTACACAGATGCCTGACACAAAATAAACACCAATTTCCCATTCTTTCTTGATCATAACCCTAGCAAAGCCATCCTCTGGGAGAGAAGGGCTTGTTCAGGGACATCAGCACTGTCACTGAAAAAAACCATCAGCTGTGATATTTCATTACTGGCTACATCTCCCAGTGTTTCACCAGTCAGCATCTCCTGTTCCTTTTCCTTCATTCGTTACGTGTCCAGTGACAGCAACAAACAGCACAGTACAATGCTGTTCTCCCTGTCTGCATGGAGGGGACAGGGAGGCAGAACTGAAAGCAGAAATTCCACTTTCAGATTTTGTTCCCTGGCATCTGAGCAAAGGGAGGAATAGCAAGAAAGCCCCATGCTAAGCCACAGGTTGTTCCTTTGTACCCAACAGGAAACGTTTTGAACTTCAAGACTGGCAAATGAACATATAAGTGTCCCTTCAGGAGGCCAGTCTAGTCCTTGGCGAGTGCAGAAGCAGAGGAAGGACAAGAATCTCACAGGACCAACAGCATTTTTGTTCAAAGCACACTCCTTAAATCAAATGCCCCTGTTCTCTGTGGAGTTGTAAATTACCTTTTAAACTGACAGTCCTTTCCACACTGCTGCTGCTGTACTAACAGGCATTTTCTTAGGAGACACTGAAGTTTCAGGAAAGTGACCCATACTGCTTATTATTAGTTGCTTATGCTATAAAATGAATGCACTGCTATAGAAAGAATAGTGTTAAAATCGTTGAAGCCTTCTGGTTTAAATGGTTTAGAAACAAAGGCCTCCACCTTACAAAGATTTGAACCAAGGCTCATAATTCTGCACATCTACATGCAAAGTTAAAAAGGAATATATAAGGACCAGGCTCACAGGATGCAATGCAACTCTGTTTACAATAGGGATGAAGCTCCCAATGGACATTACCAATTCAGGAAGGAGTGTTAGAGGCATGGAAAGAGGCAGAATGATACTGGAAACATTGATGGCTTCCAGTAGCTGAAGGGAGCCTACGAGCAAGATGGAGAGAGACTTCTTACAAGGGCATATAGTGACAGGACAAGGAGGAATGGCCTCAATCTGAAAGAAAGCAGGTTTAGATTAGATATTAGGAAGAAATTCTTTACTCTGAGAGGGGTAAGGCACTGGAACAGGTTGCCCAGATAATTTGTGGATGCTCCATCCCTGGAGGTGTTCAAGGCCATGTTGGATGGAGCTCTGAGCAACATAGTCTGGTGAAATGTGTCCCTGCCCACAGCCAAGGGATTGGAACTAGATGATTTTCAAGGTCCTTTCCAACCCAAGCCATTCTATGATTCCATAAAAAAAAACCCCAAACCCTAATGGATTATACAACACTGACATTGAAACAGTAAAATTTTTACAAACAATAAGCTTGGTAAGTGAAGAATAAAGTGGTCTCTCGAACAAAAGCAATAACATCATTTGCAGAGAAAGTGTGGCCACCACACAGGTCACAACACCACAGCCCAACTTACTGTAGTCCAAGAGCCCTGGCCCATTTTACTGGATTTGCCAGTTTTGCAGAGAAACACTTGCAGGTATCGAGTTGTTAAGATGTAGGAGAGCACATATACATTGTCAGCACACTACATAGGAATATTTAATATCAGGCTTTCCTTGATACAGCAAGATCATTGATGGAGTATTATCCGATTACAGCAGACTAAGAACAGTGTTATAAAAAATTTACTGACAACAAGCGTAACATGAAACAGAATAGCTTGAAATTATTGCCATAAAAATCTAACACAAACAATCCCACTAGCGGAAGATTTACTAATACCACATCTTCAAATAATCCAACACCTCCAAAAGAGAAAGCCTGAGTCTCTTTAGAGCTGAAATCAAGACAGAACTAGCATAATACAGAACACAATACTGCTATGTTAATCTTCTGCCATAGTTTGTGGTTTTTTCTTGTGAAACTAATACATACTTAATTGAATAATTGATAGGTATATTCATTTACCGTGCAGAACATGGTTAGTTGCTGGCAATTCTTTACATTATATCTGAACAGTACCTATTTCACAGGTACTGTTTCACATTCTAGCACATATGGGCATGGACAGAGCACTCCCTCCTCTAAGCAGCACAGCCTACACACAGTCAAGGCAGCTCAAAAATTGCTGCCTGGTGACCCAGCTGCTACAGCTCACTTAGAAACATCCTTATGATAGTATGACAAGACTACTGTAAAAAAAAAAAAAAAAGAGTATCAGAAACATTCCTGCACAAGCATTTCATATTTTCACTTCAAAACTATTGGCCACTGTGTGTTCAGCTGAAGATCTCCTCAGAGGCAAGTGAAGACAGATGCACCTCTCCCTCATTCCCAGGTAAGAACTTTGAAAGTCACACATTTATGTTTCCTGTACATTCATATAGAATCCACTTGGTCCATCAGGAATGCTCATCTTGTGCTAGTACTCTAGATATTTTATTCTTTCCCAACACTACACCAGATATAGAGGGTCAAGCTGGTTGGCAGATCATTCTATTTCCCCCCACTTGACTCCCAGTGGGATAGGTGCTGCTTGGGAGGACAGCAGAGGAGAGGGCACACGTGAAATTCCACCATGCTGTGAAGATCCTTGAGTCACTGCCCCACAACATGCTAGGGAAGCTGCTGTAATGCAGAAGGATGTAAGGACAGATGGCAGGAAGGAGCACAGTAGAGCCCTTTACCAGTGGGGTGACAGAAACATAGACCCAGGTAGAAGTGCAAGTGGCACATTGATACGTTTTCCTTCTAAGAGTACAGGGTACTTGAAAAACAGATCAGAGGGAGAAACTGAAAGAATCCCTCTTCCTCAGCTCACCAAGTTGAATCCTTGGCAAACCACTCCCAAGATGCGTGGCAGGCAAATGCAGCAGAATATTTCCTGTCTGCTTGACACCCTACCCTTGAAACATAGCTCCAAAGAGTCAGGACAGCAGTGTCTGAGCCTCTCAGATACAGGAAATGCTCACTATTCAGAGGTTCCTAAACCACCTGAGCGCTGAAATCTTAGTGACATCTTGGTTTATGTGCTAGTTCTGCCCTTTCTCCTGCTACAGCAATAAATTTCCCTTCTCTGCTGTACTTCAGAAAGTCATGAGCACTTCAGCCTTTTGTCTCACCCCCCCCTGAACTGCATTGCTATGGTAAATTACTTTTATGGACATTCACTCTATTTCAAGATTTTTCATCTACAAAACACAATGTTGATATTTTAGGTGTTGTGGTTTCTTTGGTGATGGTGGTGGGTTTTGTGTTTTTGTGTTTTGTTTTTTTTTGGTTCTTGTTTGTTTGTTTGTGGTGCAGAGGTAAAAACAAAAGCAAAGTATTCCAGCTGCTATTTTCTGCTAATTACTTCCTAGATCAAATCAGTTTCCTAGATGTGTATCTAATATATTACTTCCTTTTTTATTTCAGGTTACTATCAGTAATTATCTAGCTAGTTCAGATTTTGATGCATGGGAAGAAAGAACATGCTGTTGTGATTATATCAGGAGACACATAAGTGAGAAGCAACTGCCAATAAGCAGAGTCAGGATTTTCTCCTCCCCTCTTTCTTAACTTAAAACTCATCAGACTGTCTAGGAGCCTCTTAGTACTTGAGGGTGGGGCAAAGAACAGGGAGGAGTTGAAGCAGATGAGCTTTGTTGCATATTGCTGTCTGGTAGTACATGGGAGACAACTGAGAATCATTTCCATTACTGAAATGATAAGTAAAGCCACCAGGCTTGATTCAGAAAAAGAAAAAAAAAAAAAAAGAAATCTCTAAAAGGACCACATCATTAAAAGGAGATTTCTGTTCCTTTCCTCACAGATTGGAAAGGACAAAATGTCATAATCCTGCGTTAGACACACTGTCTTTTTTACCTTTAATCAAACATCTTTGGTTTTAAAAAATTATCATTATGTACAGAATTCAGAAATGCTAATTATTAGACAAAAAATAAGGAAGAAAACAGATAATGCAGTGAAATAAACTGGAAGGAGATTCATTTAGGGAATTAATTTACAATGCCAAAAATATAATTGCCAACTGATTAACACATTTTTTTCCTCCCTCTTATGGGCATTCATTTTTAATTTATTAATTTCAATGCTCATTATACCTTGATTACACTCTCTTTTGGAAGGAAATAAGATTTGAAGTGGTTTCTATTTTTTCCCTGTTTTATTGTTTCCATACAGTAATTGTCAGTATATCTTGTACTTGAATCTGTTTCTACTTTGTCTCACTTGAGGGTCTATTTTGAGTTTACTGTATTTGGGGCGAACAAATATGTTTAAGGACACTTGGTTGCAAATCAATCACTGAATGATAAAAGCTAATTTAAGGTGGTACTAGCATCTGCTGTAGGCTGCAGTGTCCTTGTGGCATTGCCAGTTCTCTGTGCAGAGCAAGGAAGGAGCAAATACAAAGGTTATCCATAAAATGTTCTAAAGTTGTAGGTAGATTTCTCAAAAGGAGAGGTAATTTTCCTGCTCTGTAGAAATACTGCTCTGTCCTGGGTCAGTCTCATCTCTTATATCTACCAGCACTTGAACAAAACCCACCATTGTTATAGCCATGAAGCAACTGAAGAAAATGTGGTGCCTATAAGGCTAGGCAACCTAGTTTATTGGTTTCATTATTTGGAGCAAGGTGTCCATGGTTTTGTTATATTTCAATCACCTGGAAAGACTCTGGCACCCAACTGGGTATTGCAACAAGAATTTTTAAAGGGGGGACAAGCCTCTGTTGGGGGGCAGACATAAACAAAGTTTCAGTCTCTTAAGAAAGTTACTACCAGCTGTGGAATTATCTATATGCAATTTCGTAACTTGTAATAAATGCACAGTAACTCAAGCTCCACTAACGAAAAACAAGAATCATGGAATCGTTTAGGTTTGAAAAGACCCAAAAGATCATCGAGCCCAACTGTAAACCCAACATTGCCAAGTCCCACTAAACCATGTCCCTAAGTGCCACATTTACAAATACCTCCAGGGGTGGGGATGGTAAGAAAGAAGCCACATTATTATTTACTCACACATCTCTACTATAGGTCTGCTGATGTGTGCTGTTGAAACATCATAAGTTATTCAAAGATGTAACTTTTCATTTATTTTGAGACATCTGCAGCACATTCCAGAGAAAGCCTGCATTTGCCCTCTAATTTCTATCATGGCTACATTACAAAAAAGGAACGAGGTCACAATCATCTTTCTGTCCTCCTGTGCAGCTCACAGAACTTGGGGGGGGGGGGAGCTGTGTGATTCTGTGTGTGTGTATCAGCTGTCAACATAAATGTGTCCTTTCCTCATACCAACCCACAGAGCAGCAGTTGTCTTTCTGCAATCACAATTGCCACTAATATTGAAACCCTAGAGGTCAGGTCTATAAAGAACTATGATCTTGAATACAAGAGATCTCTGACTTTTTAATGTGTTTTTGCTGTTGTTGTGCTTTGAATGCTATTTTTTAAGTAAAAGGCAAGCATTCTGTTAATCTGAATTCCAGCAATCACTTTTTCAGATTTCTAGAGAACCAACAACATATAACTTACACATAAAGTAGAAAGTTGAATTCCTCCCAAAACAACATAGTTTTGACCTGAGGCTTTGTTAAAACGCTGAATATGGCAAGACAAGGTAAAATTATGATTTAGTGAGCTTGCTCGTGCCTTTAACTCTGAGTTCCTAAAATCATTATATTTTATGGCAGCTATTATATGTCTGGTTTATTCTCACTACTTATAGAAATAGTTAGGCTTTGCTGGAATCCAGCTAAATTCTTTGCCTCAATAATATCCTAAGGCATAAAGGTCCATAGGTTAATTGCATGCTTAACAAAGCAGTAATGCCTCTTAACTTGCTATTTGCTACTTATTTGTATTTTGATTTGGGTTTTTTGAAAGAGTAAGGAAGAGTACCTGGGTTCAGCACTGTGGGTACAGTTATTTTTTTTAGACAGAATTAGCAGAAATGATCACAATTATTTGCTTAATAACAGAGATTATTTACAGAGAGAAATACTAAAGCAAATATGATTTCAGCTACTCTCTCGTGTTTTTTATGGTTTCTGGTTCTAAAGTTGTTAGGGACATATTTAAGACTTTAGAAATTAAGAGCTCATACAGAAATCGTGAGTAAGATCTAGGCTATATAAAACCAACATGAGTTCTACCAGGATTTCCTTCACCTCATTAGCTTCTACCTTTGGAGTCTACTCTATAACAACTACCAATTCACTCAAAAAGACCATAACACAAAAAGTTCAGATGAAGGTTTGAAATGCGCATAGTTGACATATAAACCCAATTCCCATTGTCAAAAACAATGTAGGAATTGAGTTTTTTGAGGTAATCTGTCACACAGATGCCTGTCCTGAATCAGATTTTCCAACTTGGATTTGTAGTTCAGGTGCTGGATTGCAACAGGTGTTCTAATCTATGCCATTTGTTTTAATGGGGTTTTTTTCCCCTCACTTGTATTACATATTTGACATTTATTTACCTTTAAAAATATAGCCCTTGAGAGGAATACCAGGTATGAATAAGTCATATACCATGCCTAGACTAAGGCTGTTATTATAAAAATAGCTACACAGAACACTATGTGTTGTATGTACACTGAAGAGTTCTTGCCACGGACTCCAGTGGACCAACAAGGCTGCAGATTTGGAGGCACACAAGAAAATCAGCTATGAATGAAATGAGACAGATGGATAAAAGAACAGTTTTAGTAATACAATTCCATCCCACTGGGGGTTTTATTGGCAAAACACGTATCAGTCAGGGCTCACTTGTCTGGGTATACAGAACTAGCTATAAGACTAACTAATCAATTTAAGACTGTACTAATGGACCTGCTGGGCTTTCAAGTTCTCTTGGAAGTGGGAGCAAAGCTCTGAAGTCTCTTATAGTATGGAAAACAAACCTTATCTTCAAGCCCTACAGAAACAGGCACCCAGAGCTTTATCTCCGTATCAACCAGCCTTTAGTTCTACTCTAAGGCTGACTGTCAAAAACTCAGGCCTTTTTCCACTTCTTTGATGATCTATAAAGAAGGTGGAAATGCAAATTGTCACAGAGGGGGGAACAAATCAAATCTCTTTCCTCAGGGGAGGCCATCAAGAGAATCTCCTCAGCAATACCTAACACGTACCTGCATAGCTGTGAGTTACATCACTTAGCAGAAATAATCTTCACTCTTTTTCAATTCCTTCCATGCAATGGATACACTTCTAACCTTACTCTTTAAAGCACTCTGTATGGTTATTTAGCTCTTTCCTCATTCCACTGTAGCTACTTTTATAAAGATGTTATTGAGCAGGGAAATGTATGTAGGTGGAAGAATGAATACATAACTAGAATTGTTATTTTTTGTGTGGAAAAAGATGCAAAATTTGGCATTTTGAAATGTAAAATATAAGACTTCCATGAGCTATTTAGCTCAGAGAGATTATGCTGTCCCGTTCCAATATCTGTCCCCTAATCATACAGTCTTTTTGGTCTAAATAATTTTAATTAAGCAAGTCTACCTTCTGTAGTAGCCATTACCAGAAGATAATTGACTGCATTGGTAATGAAGTTTTCTGAGGGTGCTAAACAAACAGCAAGGTTAATTATCTGGCAGTAATGCTTGTTATGGCAGTGCAATACTGGCCAACTAAGTTTCCTGTTCTCCTGCAGTACCCTTTCAGTAAATCAATGTAATATCCGTGGTTATATATTGTCTTATTGCTACCACAGTATTTAACAACGGAAACAGGAAGCCACCAACTGGTCAGGAGTGCATGGAAACCAATGTACAGAGAATACGATATTTATTAAATGTGTTTGATTCAGCTACTAGGTTTTAGTAATTTTTTTCTGCCTATCTAACTGAAGAATTAATTTTCAAACTCTATGTTTAGGTACATATGACTACACACATGTATTTCAACTATAAATAGTCCAGAAGTTTATATTACCTACTATATAATCCCAGAATGGATCTGATTTTTTTTTTTTTTGGGGGGGGGGAACGTCAAGAAAAATGTTTTATTTTAGGCATTATCATATTTGGGTTAGGGGATTTAGGTTCTTTGGTTGGTTGGTTGGTTGGTTGTTTGTTTGGTTGGGATTTTTGGTTTTTCTTTTTTGCTTATAGCTTACAGCTAAAAGAGTATGCAAATGGGATATCTTGATTTCCAGGACCACAAGACTATTCTCACCCTAATTTCAGCATCTCAAAAACAAAGCAGTATGTCTTTATGCTGGTTTAAAAACAAAGCAAAACAAAAAACCCAACAAAAAAACCCAAACAAACAACCAAACTAAAAAACACACCAAAAAACCTCCAAACATCAGATGCAGCTGCTCTCTGAAAACAACGAAATACCAGGCACTGCATTTAGGCAGCATTTTGAGGATGCTTGTACCCTTACCTGATTTTTTGAAATTCAGACATTTGCATAGAGGTGTCAGATGGTAGAAATCCTATTTATTAATAGTAGCTCAACTGTTTTACACAGATCCAATTGGCAGTTACAGGCAGAAGGACTCCAAGAGCCAGTAACTGTACATGATTTTAGCAATAACCCTTTTTACACAGAAATATTGCTAGGAATTTTCCAAAAAGTAAATATTTCAGTGGGTTCTGCAGTACTTGCTGGCTTGGGAACCATCACAGAGCTAACCCTTCTTCAGTGTCCTTGGACTTCTCTCTTATGCATGCATAAGGAAGAGAATGTGCGCATGAACAGAAACACAGAAAACTACTTTGCAGTGAAATGGAATGATTATAACTCTTTTCAAAGTGAAAGTGTTTTACCAGTAATTGTAGTTCTTCAACAGCATTGTTGTTCCCTACATACACTTACAGGACACTTTCTTAAGGCCGCAAACCTCAGAAGAATTGTGAATAATCTCTGATTTTGAACTGACTTACACACATTCCTGACTGAATCCATCTAGTCCACAGAGCCCATCAAGAAGATCCACTGGCAGTTCTTCTCAGCAATGATCACAGAATCACTTTCTCCAAGTCTGAAAGTGCCAGACTTATATTGTACAAGGACAGAAATTATTCCAGTGTCAAGGTAGCTGGTGATTTATTGAGATCTAAGTTTGCAGAAGCTCCAAGAACTCATCCATAATTGCTCAGCCAAGGACAGTGCTATTTACTGATGAAGACACAGAGCCATCTCATTGTTTGAAATGTACCTTTGTGGACCCTAAAAACCAACTCATATTAAGGTTAATGGCCATTTCTATATAGTAGCATAAGGAGACATGGAACAGTTTTCAAGATCATGGCTAAGGAACATGAATACAACTAACATAATGAAAAGTTCAGCAACAGAAGTTGAAATTATGCTAAGTACTTTTTCTTTTTTTCTCCTCTGCAGTCAGGTGATGACCTCTTTAGGGTAAGTACCACTTTTCTTGTATTGGCAGAATGCCTGATTCAAGAGACCTTCAGCCCTGACTGGAAGAATGAATTTCACAGCAACACAAACACAAAAAAGAGAACAGAAGATAAACTTGGGAGGTAAATTGGGAACAAAGAGTCTTCCAGAAAACATCTCTATGTAGACAAAGACTGTTAAGAAAAGCTGAAATATTTTCACCAAATGCAAAATTCAATTGTAGCCAGGAACAATCCAGATATTCTTATCAATTCAACTTGAATTTGAGAAATATTTATATGAGGGGAAAAAAAAAAAGGTACAAAGTATTAGTAATCATCACACCCCATAATCATATATTTTTATCCTTTTGAAACAAAGTATTTCATTTTAGAAAGGCTGAAGCATCAAAAAGTTCAACAAGGTTGAGTATAAGGTCCTGTACCTGGGTTGGAATAATCCCAAGAAAAATACAGGCTGGGCAGAGAAGGGATTGAGAGCAGACCTAAGGGGAAGGACCTGGGGGTGTTGGTGGATGAGAAGCTCAACTTGAACCAGCAATGTGTTTCTCCAGCCCAAAAAGTCAAACATGTGCTGGGCTGCATCAAAAGAAGAGTGACTCAGAGGTCAAGGCAGGTGATGCTCCCTCTTGATTCTGTTCTCGCAAACCACCACCTGGAGTATTGCATCAGCTCTGGGGCTTCCAGCATAAGAAGGACATGGATGTGCTGGAGTAAGGCCACAAAGATGATGAGAGGTTGGAACACCTCTCTTG
Source organism: Myiozetetes cayanensis (assembly GCF_022539395.1). Classification (NCBI taxonomy): domain Eukaryota; kingdom Metazoa; phylum Chordata; class Aves; order Passeriformes; family Tyrannidae; genus Myiozetetes; species Myiozetetes cayanensis. Next base: position 18,780,166 of record NW_026087742.1, read on the forward strand.
TGTAGACAGGTTGAGAGAGTTGGGGTTGTTTAGCCTGAAGAAGAGAAGGCTCCATGAAGACCCTAGAGCAGCCTCCCATTTCCTAAAGCAGACTACAAGAAGGCTGGAGAGGAACTTTTTACAAAGGATGTAGTGATAGGAAGAGGAGGAATGGCTTCAATCTAGAAGAGAGTAGGTTTAGATTAGATATTAGAAAGAAATTATTGACTATGAGGGTGGTGAGACACTGGAAAATGTTGCCCAGAGAAGTTGTAGATGTTCCAGCCCTGGAAGTGTTCAAGGCCAGGTTGGATGGGGTTTTGAGCAACCTGGTCTAGTGGGAGGTGTCCCTGTCCATAGCAGAGGGGGTTGAAGTAGGTGATCTTTGAGGTCGCTTCCAATCCAAACCATTCTATGATTATATGAAAATAAACCAAAACTTCAATTTGCTATCAAAAAGAAAGAAGGGGAAAAAAAAGGTTTTTTATCTGAAAATCCAATCTCCCTTCCGAGAGAACAGTCTAAGTATCACCAACCCCAAAGGCAGGCTGTTTTTGGCATGAAAGCTCAGAGTAGTCCTGTTTTGTTGAGGTCCAGAGTTTTATGATTTCCTTACTTTGAGTTCTCTCATCATTTTAGCTGCAGAGTTCTTTCCCAAAATTTACCACAGCCTTCAAAAGCCATTCTCTCAGTTCTTGTCCCTAAGATCCCCACAATTTGTGATCAGAATTTGTTATTTCATATGTCATTTAATAATGACAGAAATGGTCCAGATTTTGACCTAATCATCCACTGTATTAGACAGTTTCTTTAAGCACTATGTTTCATCTCTGCTTCAGGAGTAGCTGTGAAGGGAAACTGTGCTTTTGAACAGAGGATAGCTCTGTCAATCTTCTATATAATTACCAAAGAGCTACTGAGCCTCAAACTCAACACTTACCAGCACACCAAGACAGTGACCATAGCTTTGGTCTTGTTTCTCAGTATGATTTATCTGATCAAGTATAATATTCTACAATGCATACTCCCAGTTTATGTTTGAGGTTTCCTCTTTTGACTAAAAGGCGGAAATGAACATTTTGGCACCATTCATATCACACTGACATGGACACCAAAACCAAGTCAGTCAAGCCACATCCTAGAAGTGTTCATTTATCTCCACTGCCTGCAAATGGAAGATGGGTGGGTGGTTTGCTCAGGCAGCTGGTTAGATTAGCTTAATCCATTCCACTGCTATGGTGGTACAGAAAGAGAATGGGAGGAAAAGAACAAGGGAAGAAGGCTAAAAGAAGAAGGCAAGAGCTTTGGCTTCAGTCAAGACAGCAAGGCTCTAGTTAGCATCATGGTGATTACCTCTGTACCCTCATCTTCCTCCTCTGTTTCCCTTTCTGATTTGTATGTGGAATTTTTTTCCCCTTTGTCTCATTCTGTTTTCTTTCAAACATTTCCTGTTAGAGCCTGCCTAGCTCCTCAGTCAATTTCCCTGAAGCCTGTCACGTCACTGTACCCTTCAGCATTTGATTCAGAACAGAATACATTTTGTACAAGGCCTCTCCAAAGACATGTCAACTGTCACTTCTACAGAGTTCACTCAGGACGACTCAAGGACTTAAGAAAACAAACAATGTCTTCAGTTCTGCTCTTAAACATGAATATGGAATTTGTTGGTTCAAATAAGAATTACAATAGCTTGTTCATAAAGAGATGGCTGCAAGGGCAAGTGTGATTCCAGCAGTACAGGGACAGTTTTGGTGAAAAAAATAACAGAACTTTGGCAGTTTTGAAGCTCAGCTCTGACGCGCTCTCAGTTACGTGAGGTAGTTTGTTTGAACCTTACTGAGAGATATGCAAAAGCCTTGGATTTGCAAAAGTGGGTCAGAAACACTGCAGCACTTCTCATATAAGCTCCTGCATAGAGGCAGAGACCAGAAACAAACACAGAGAAGCAATGAGATAAATCTACCCAAACTTCTCTTCCTAGCTGACAGAGCACAAATTTACAGTAGATGCCTAAAATGGTCTTCTGCTCGTCTTTTATTTCTGTCTGGCACTATTTCTACAATGAATTTTGGCAACAGGGAAGGGCAAATGTTTAGATGGCACAAGCCCAAGTAAAGCTATGGATGAAGTAGTGAAAACCAGGTGGTTTTCCAGATGCCCATTACTTGCAAGTTCTGTCCATACAATACTTCTCTGTTCTATCCATACAAGGAGCTGCACTTAGCTTACTTTTTTGTGCAGTTGGTTTCTCTCACATACACGTATACATTTTCCTCTTTCTTCCAGCATCAGCTTGCATCCACACAGCTATCTTCAAAGTGATATGTTTTGGGCTGACCATATCCTCTTGCCCAAAGAAAAGCTAGATCTAAAGCTAAGCCTCAAAAAAGCATGAAACAACCTAGGACTGTCCACTAAACATTGTCAAAGGACCTGGAGGACAGATTTTTTTTTAGGCCAGAAAGGGTGGCTGGAGCACATGGTACAACCTCTGGCACATTACAGTCCACTATTTTTCATTTTGCCATGTCTTACAATGCCAAAGGAAGATGTGGGAAAGGGTATAAATGATGAGTCTAAAGTTGGACCCCAGCTGCAGAAAAAGGCTCTGTTAGTCTGTTTAGACAATTGGCCTAGAAACAGCTTCCCATCTCCAGCTAGAGTACAAATGACTACTTGCAATTGTGAGATACAGCAAGACAGAATGTTTTGCATCCAAAAGGTCCCCAGTGCCATGGTGATGGATGAACTGTAAACAAACAGAGTAACATCAGTGTTGGCTGTTTTTGAGCTGAATGGGGAAGGAGGAAGACAGAAACACACACTGCTGTATTTAGTGGCTGATTCCAGCATATTCTTGAGAAAGATAATTGGGGTGGAAGGGTCTGGTTGCCAAGGGAACTAACATCCAAGAAAAGCTGATGTGGCTTGTTTGTATACTCAAACCATAAAGCTACCAGCAGCAAACAGGTTAAGCCACTTGACAGTGGGAGATGGGTAGGGGAGAAGGAAACAAAGGGGAAGGATGAAACCTGATACTGCTGCTTCTTATTTGCCAGTCCACTGAGCACAAGTATCACAGGAACTGCCACCATTCATTCCTGCTTCAGCAACAGCAAGAGAAGCCACTAAGAGTTTTATAGCAATATATGCATAAAAATCTCCAAAGCTGATTCAAGATACTGGTGATAAAATGGATGCATCACTTAAAGTTTCTTGCTGTCACACTGGCCAAGCAATACCCAATATAATGAAAAAAGACACAGGATGGACATGGAGAACATGGGAATTAAACATTCTGTGAAAGCAAGGCAGAGGACTCAGGTAGTAATAGTATACAGCACAATAGGAGACCAAAAGAGGAAAATAAAGCAAAGCGATGTCTGTGCTGGCATTAGTTATCAGAGAAGATGTTAAAAATGCCAAGCAAACAAGAATAAAGTAAAAGAAAGCAAGATGAAACAAAACATCCCAGTTTTTTTCTATTGACTAGCTTTAGTGTGGTCTGCAAAATATAAAATACACAAAATATAAGATTACAGACTTGCTGGATGTTGGTTTCCCTCCAGACACCACACAGATAAACTTCCATAGTTTAGGACATTTCATCTTCACACTAGCATCTTGAAATCACCATGGAAAGAAAGGTCAACTCCTTATAGACAGAGAGGATTAGACTAAATGATATTTTTCCCTTTTCTCACATCTCAGAACTCATTTTTCCTCAGAACAGCACTAAAAAAAAAAATGTTTCTTTCACCAAAGATAAGTGAAACTCACTTTTGGCATCCAAGGCCTTAACGCAAAGGAAATAGCAATAAAAATGTTAGGGTCCCAATGCATCTGGAGACACAGGCCTTCAAATGCTTTTCAGATACTTAGCTCCTTTGAAGTTAATAGGACCACTTAAGCATTTCTAAATGCTTTAGACCTTGCAAAGCCAAGGTCTAGAGCTTTGTGGACAGCTGTGTCATTTAAGTGACCCACATACAAACACAGCACGGACATTTCCACCAGAATGGTATTCCCAAAGAAAGGCATCTGCTGAGAATAGAAACCTCAGATTGCTGCAGCACATGGTGGCACCAAATGGAACCACATAAGTGCCAGAATAAATGGCAGCCACTGTGGAGACTTGAGAATACCAAATGTGTTTCGTGTAAGGCAGGATGAGGAGACAGACACAAAAGACAAGAAACTAGCACACTTGATACTTTTTCTTAAGCTTCATCAGAGAACTACTTATTGCTGTGAATTAGAGAAACAAAGCAAAGGGAAAACAACAGCTCAGGGGTAAAACTACATGTATTAAACCTATTACTTGCCTGCAGTATGATGAGAAATAACTTTTGATGTGATTATCTTCATATAGCTAGGAAAACAAAGGATCTCTACAGCTGCCAGGAAGGTTGAAAATAATGCCTGTGGATAGTTTTTAAAAGGGTATTTTAAAACTGGAATAAGGCAAATGAAGAAGGTGCTGAGGTCTCCAACAAGAAGTCAGAAGAATTGCTTCACTAACAGTATAGTCATTCCTGAAAGTGTTCAAGAAACAACTGGTTGTGGCACTCGATGCTGTGGTTTAGTTGACATGTTGGTTCAGTCAAAGGCTGGACTCAATGATCTTGGAGGACGTTTCCAACCTTAATGTTTCTATAACTAAGTATTTACCATTTAAATTGCAATATACTAATTGCACATCAGTTTGCCAAAACCAGAATTGTTCACCCCCAGCCTCAGAAGGCAGGAGAAATCTGGGCAGCAGCAACACAGGCCAAAGTCACAGCCAAGGCCAGAATCTGTGGTCTCTGCTACAGAAGAAAAAAAAAGGGAGAAAGGGAAGATACTTATTCTTTTGGCCAACCACATTCAATTAGATCCATGGGATCTTTTGGCTCCTGCAATTTCAACATATGTTAGAAACATTTGAAAAGAGATTTACTTTTCAAAGTTGCAAAAACATCAAGCCTGCATAAGACTATGCATTTTTCTGGATTTTCACACTGACCAGACCACTTCCTATTCAATAAGATGGAAGTCCTCTGTTGGACAGAAAACACAGCACATCTCTTTAAAATACACTAAATCTAAATGAGAAACATTGCCTTATGACCACCATGTGCACATCTGGCTCATTGCCTCAGCCCTTTTATATATTTGGTGATCTCCCAAATCATGAATGTGCAAACAAAAATAATTTTTTTTTTTTTTTTACCCAGTAAACATACTGCATCAGCTGCTGGGTTGTCCCCATTACACCTGTGTAAAAAGCTGCTGGGGGGACACATGCTGCAATCAGTTTAGATCACAATAAAACACTGTTATTGTCTCTATGTTCCAAAACATAAAAAAAATCGTGCAGTATAGAAGAGAAAAGAGGATAAGAGAAAGAAGTTTAACACTTTGAATTGTAGCTTTCATTAAACTTGGAAGAAGTCATCTAGGTCAAGCCTAAGAAAATGCTGTAAATCAACTCTGACAGGACACTGGAATTCAAGTAATTTCTATTCTCTCACTGAATATTGTCCATATTTCATTTTTAAAACTAGTAATTTTGAGCCCAACACAGTTTTGAGGTTTCTGACAAAGTAAGGATTATGATCTTCTTATTGAACCTTATTTCCCTCGAGTTACTTGCTTTCCCTACCCTACTCCACAAATTCAGATATTTATGGTAGGCTAACCTTAAGAAGAACAAGTTTGCTAAAGACAGTGCTTCACAGCAGAGGCTTCAAACTGTTTGGACCATGGGGCCATGATCAAGTTTTTCTTTCAGAGTACAAAATAGCCTGATCAACAGCTTTTTCAAATCCAAATCCAGCTACTGAGGAAGGATAAAAAAATAATTTCTTCTTAACTCACTAAGTGGAGGATATTCCTACTCATAGTTACTTTCCTCCCCCCTTCACACAAGAAAGACAGGATAGAATCCTAATTCTGGTGATGCTGGGGGTAGAATTCTCCAATTAAGGGGGTAGAAGAGAGGGAAAGATAAGCCTTTGAGAACAGACAGGAAACAACCACAGAAAAGAAGGTAGTTCTCAATTAATAGCTGAGCCAAGGGAGAATCCCGGGCACCTCAGTGCCCAGAGGCCAAGATCAGTATGGAACAAGCTAGCAAGACCAGTGTACATCTTATTGGTGCAGTAAAACACTGCCCAAGAAGTAGCAAAACTCATTACCAACTAAATTGCAATTGAATTAAAATTGTACTGGCAAATTTAATGGTAAAATTACTGACAAAATTACTGGCTAGACCAAGGAATTTCAGAAATTCATTACACCCCTTGTAAGGCAGAAATCTGCCATCTGTCCAGATATTTTAGTTCTGAGATGCAGATTATTTCATTGTCTTAGGAGGACTGAACCCATGTGAGAAAAGATACAGCAAAAATGTGAAAGTGCTTATTTCATTTTGCCAAAGTGACAACCTCCAACACTCAGAGTTAGGAAATTGTCTTCATAGTCAACAATATCTCAGAATTCAGCTCGCTTAATATAACAGTGACTTTCCTACCATCAAGGAATATTTTTGAAAATCCCTACTTTCATAAAAAAATGTACATAAAGTAGTATCTTTTCATAGAAATCACACATTTATTTGATAAAAAATAGCTTGTCTTTAAGATTAGAGGAAGAGTTGGTGATCACTTAATTGTCTATCCACCAGACTACATTCAGACTGTTCTGGACATTTCGGAAGTAGATTGGAATTATTAATTACCAAGTGTTTAAAATTGATAAAAATTAGTTGTCCCTGTACTGGTAGTATAATCAAGTTCTTGGTAACTCTTCTACTGAAATTAAATATTTTGATGTTAATAGTATTTTCTTGTGGAATGAAAAAGAATACATAATAGACTGCAGAAATGTTAGTAAATAATTAGGTTTTCTAATTTCTCTCTCATTTCATTTACAGAAAAGGCTGGGAACAAAAAAATATGCTGCTTTAGAAAAGAGAAGTTACAAGTATGATTTTTTTATAGTCTTTGTAGATTTAGTGAAGAATTGGCCATTTAAGTGCAATGAAACCCTGGGGTGTTTTTGCACATTATTATGAATACAACCTAAAATGCTTGTGTAACAAGTCAAGTCAATAGAATGGACTTTTGACCAAATTACAAGAGTACAAAGACTACACATAAAGTATTTAAGTATCAAAAGTCCCAATGAATTAATTGAAAAAAATAAGGAAAAGAAAATAAATTATTCCATTGACATGAATAGAGACAGGATTTAATCCCCGAATTCAACCATTTTTTTAATATATCTCAGCCTTTTAGACTGAAGCTTCACCTCTCATTTATGCCCAAAGCCTTTCTGCTAGACACTGTTTCTTTCAAGAATGTGTGGCTTTTCTCACACTTTATCCTCACAAACTCATTTATGAATTGGGCTCTCTTTCAGAACTTTGCCGCCTCCTTTTTGTACTTGCTCTCATAAAGAAGCAACATCTACTTTTGGCAACAATAATCACAGTTTGCTATTGGATACATAAACCATGATTCTTTCCATGCTTAAATTAGAAAACACAAATAGTAAAACAAATGGCAAAATATTTAGACCAAAAAATATTAAATGCGATGTTACAAACATTCCTACTAAACTTCTTGCCTTATTCCAGTATGGTTTATACAAACATTGGAAAGAGCAAATCTGCACTTCTTGATTAAGCAAACCATGCTTTGCTTAATGCTGTACAGTTACTGATCTTCTCTCAAACATGACAGTATTGAGGGATTTGGGGTCATTTGAGCCATAATCCGTACCATCCTCTGGAATAAATCAGAAGGTAACAGACTGTGGTGGTAACACATATGTTTATGAGGAAAACCAGCATTTTTTTCAGATTTGATATCTAAACAGCTAGGGAAAATATATTGCACATTAAAATATATGGCAAGAGTTTTATTCTAAGCAGTTTACACTGGAAGAATTTCCCTGGATGCTCAGAACACTCAGAAAATAGCAGCTATATTTAGAATTTCAAGGTCAAACTAAGACAGTCCACACTGCAGTCAAGGGACAAAGAACTGAGACGAGCACTGTCCCTGGATTGCTGGACAGATTGTATCAAGAGGCCTCAAGGAGATGACAACAAACTGCTATCACCTTGACAAAAAGTCATGTACTATTTCAGGTGGAGTTTGCTATGGATTTCACCTTCCAAATACAGACCAGGTAACTACACCCTTTTTTGAACTAGCCAGCAGAGCAAGCCAAATGCTGTGGTGGCAGACATAGAAGGCATATACTAAGATGATGAAGACCTGGTAAAAGAACAAATATGATCTCTAGGCATAGACTAACTAATTGTGATCAAATTATTCATCAAGTCAGTGTGCCTATGAAAATAATAGATGCTGCACCATGCAGCAAAGGTGGACCATCCCACGTACCTTACAATCATTTCAACCTTGGGTTATGTTTTAAAGACAGAGGGGTCAGTCACTCATCTGTCTCGGTGCTGAAATCAATGGAGCAATCCTGACTGACACTAGTTGATGATCCTGCTAATGAAGACAGGGAAGTTTTCTGATTTACTTTTACCTCGGGAGCTGCCCTAAGAACTAGTCTTTTACAATTTAACGACAGTGGACATGCATATTCTGTTACTACCATTTAACATTAAACTGATGACATCACTCTCCCATTTGGCCACTCAAATTCTGCTGGAGGACACTGTGACAATGCGGTACATCTCAGACTGAAGGACTGAACACAGTTACATTGCAGTTGCTGCTACTAAAATACTACGCCTGAAATTAATGCATTACACCTTTCAGACTAATGTTCTCTAAATCAGATTGAATTTATCCAGAGGTATTTTTAGGTAAAAATACATCCTCACAAGCAATATAATGATCAGCACTTTTCCCCCAGATGCTCTAATACGGAATAAAGCCTATGCAGTAATTAATATTTATGAAGCGAATGAGTTCCTGTTAAACCCTAAATCACAAACATACATAAAAATGCAAACCCAAACGAATATAATAAAAAGATATTTACATACGTATTAATTGTGAACTTTGGTCAAGTTGTTATGTATTGCTTTAAGTGAATTCAAAATTAGTAATCACACAGGTCTATGCACTTTTTGATCGATGCAATTTCTAGATTAGACATATATAACAGAGGAAGTTTCATTTTAGTACATTAGGGCATCTCTGAACTTGATCAGCAAAAACTTGATCTTATGCCCTTCAGTTGCCAATACTACCTTGTTTCCACTCTCACATAAGTGCTTTCTCCTGCCAGAATTCAGAGAAAGCATTATGCACAGAAGGAAGCTCCTTACAAGGTGAAATGATTATGATTCAACCTGTGCCCTAGGAAGAGATAGTTTTACCCATTATTAAAAATGGAAACAACATACAGGTTTCCTGGAACATTCTGTATATTTATCAAGCAGTAAAGAAGAGTAAATAACAGGGTTTTATGTAGTTCATTTTATCATCAGATTTTGAATTGCTTTATAAAAATTGCTGTCCTACATATAAGCCACTAATAAAAAATTAAAGGTTTACAAGTCCTCATATGGTGAATGATGCTGAAAGTGTTATATGGTGAATGATGCTAAAAGTGTTTCAGGATCAGAAAAAAATTATGTGATATAGTGACATGAGACATTTATTTAAGAGCTCCTATATGAATTCAGTAGGCTAACTTCAGGCACCCAAGCCTGAAAATATTTGTTTTCATAAGGGCATAAAAGGATTCAAAAGAAATGTGAACTAATTCAAGCTAAATATAGCAATGCCTCCTGAAACCATTATTAATGTTTTATTAGCATTTGTTACTTCCTCCCCCCTTCCAGATGGCACAGTGCAGAGCACCCTGCATTATGCCATCAACATCTTTGTTGAAATGCAGGTGAATTGCTACAACTGATCGTCTCCATGAAGGGCTGTGTTTGTTTCCTTGATATCATAAAAAAAAAAAAAAAAAAAGAGAGAGAGAGCGAAAGAAGAAAAATTTTTCCCTTTTTATGTACTGGTTACTCAAGAAGCTGCCCTAAATCTGTTCAAGATAGGAGGACATGAATGGGAAAGGATGAAACATGCACTTTCCTCTTCTCTTCAAGCAGACTGCTGGTGGAAATGCTGGACTGGGAGTTCAAAGAACCATTGTCCTCCATTCATCTAAAGCTTGGCTCAGAACAACTACAAGCAAAAGGAATAAAATCAGCAGCAGTGCATATTAAGGTGCTGAGAAGCAGGAAACATAACATAAAGGATGCTATATTCTCCATAATAAATCCCAGCATCTCTTCTAAAGCTAGTTCCAAAGCCCCCAGGCATGCGAACCCACAGAACATTTTACACTCACCAACAACTTGCCATTCATATGTCATTATATCTTTTTCACCAATACTGAAGGCATTCTCCTAGAGGATATGGTCTATCTAATCATCTAAGCTGTTTAATGTTCCTTTTTCTTTCCCTACTAAAAATATAAGCCTATTTGACTTCACATCTCTCCCATCTTTTGAGCATCAAGAAAAGCAGAGCTGCTTGACGAAGTTGCAAGGTAGAGTGGAATTTTAGACTGAACAAAGAACACATCAGGAAGCTACAAGTAAATAATTTAGCTCTGGGCCTGAGGCATTACCTTTTTTTCAAAGAGGCATAATTGATAAAGAATGCTAGCAGAGTCATTTACAAAATGTTAACTATGCAATAGCAGAACATCCTGTTACAAAGTAAGATAATTATTTTACATACCAGGACCTCAAAAGTAAATAGATGAATGCACAGAATCTTAACTGATGTTAGTAGATTAATGGGTAGATGAAGGATATTGGAGGCAATGCAATCCCTCAAATTGTTCAGCAAAAAGAAAAAAAAAAAAAAGTAATGTTCTAGCTTATTAAAAACATACCTTTATTTGCTTTTATTTTCCTCATTAACTCAAAACTTCTCTGCTGCACTAGAGAACCACACCGGGATCCTTTTTACCATCTTCATTAATCATGTGGATGATGGGACAGGGTGCACCTGCAGCAAGCCAGCGGGTGACACAAAGCTGGGGGGGAGTGCTTGATACACCAGAGGCTTGTGCTGCCATCCTCAGGAGGCTTGAAGGCCTCCTCGTGCAAAGGGGTACAAAGTGCACCTTGTGCACTTAACAAGGAGATGTGCAAAGTCCTTGCACTTGAACAAGAACAGTAAGAGTTGCACCAGTAAGGGTTGGGGACCACCCAGCTGGAAGGCAGCTTACAGAAAAGGACCTTGGGGTTTCTGGGGGACACCAACCTGAACATGAGCCAGAGTGTGCCCTTGAGGCAAAGAAGTGTCTTGGGCTGCATTAGGGCAAGTACTGCCAGCAGCCTGAGGGAGGTGATCCTTCTCCTCTACTTGGCACTGTTGAAGCAAACCCTGGAGTGCTGTGTCCAGTTCTGGGCTCCCCAGCACAAGAGAGACATGGATATACTGGGGCAAGTCCAGCAAAGGATCACAAAAATGATTAACATGCTGGAACACCTTTCCTTTGACAAAAGGCTGAGAGAGATGGCACTGTTCGGTCCAGAAAAGGCTGGGGGAAATCTCATCAGTGTGACAAATACCTGAAGGGAGGGTGCAAAGATTATAGACACAAACCCTTTTCAGTGGTGCTCGGTGGCAGGACAAGAGGTATGGGCACAAAGTGAAGAACAGGAGGTTCTCTCTGAACAGCACATTTTTTCCCTGTGAGGGTGACTGAGCACTGGCACAGGTTGCTCAGGGAGGCTGTGGTGTCTCCTTTCCTGAAGGTATACAAAAGGTATACAAAAGCCATCTGGACACGGTCTAGGGCAACTGGCTATAGATGGCCCTTCTCGAGCAGGCAAGTAAGACAAGGTGATTTCCAGAGGTCACTTCCAATCTCAGTAATTCTGTGATTCAGTGATACAGACCCCATTCCTCCTCCCTATAGGAAAGCAGCTCTACTCTAGTCATGTGTTCAAATAACACCCTACACTGAAAGCTGTATTACCTATGTCTTTCATCTGCATCTTCCTCAGATTTTTCAGTAATAGAAGACATTGGGGTGGGTGTTGCTACCACAGTAGCTTTTCAGATGCCTTCTTTAAATTGGCAAGGTAGGTAATTACTAAACATCTTTTGCCTCCCTCCCCAATCTGTCCCAGCTGCAAACCTGAGTAGTCTGTTTCTTTCACTGAAAATGTTCTTGGACACCTTCATAAAATAACTGAATAAGCATCAGGTCTGTAAAATGTTATTTAGCACCAAAAGTTTTCTTTGAAATATGTGTAGCTCTACACTGCTATACTCTTGTCAGTACTGCTGAAAAAGAACTCTGCTGATCTCAGATACATCACCACTTATCTCTCTAAAAAATAGGATGTTTACTCTGCCAGGAACCGCATGACTGACCAGGAATTAATTTGGAATCATTTCCTGGACTAGGCTGAGGAAAAAGACAAGCAGGACTAATGTACAGAAGCATAATTAATCACAGTTAATAGAATATTTATTTATTTATTTAATTGTGGTTTATAGCTCTCAGTTAATCTGTAAATTAGCATTTTTCTAAATTTGTTTCCTTCTGTTTTTTTAGGCAGTTTCTGCCTATTTATTCCCTCATGGTGGTGTTTCCGTAATGTAAACCCCCTCATTTAAACCTGCTAAATGCAAGTGAAGATCTCTTGTGTAGTTGTTCTGTAATAAAGAAACCAAAACTAAAATTAAAACACACACCAGTATTCTCTTATGTTCAGTTGAATTGCTGAGGATGATGAAAAGCAGTAGGTCTTGGCAGAGAAGTAACTGGAGGAGGCCAGTCCATGCATCTAACATCTATTCTTGACATCAAAGGCAAGCTCAGAGCGTGTGAAGGGGAAACAGGAGCTCTATTTCACTACACTAATCTAATAAGGATGCATCTATCAGGGACATAATTCAGACCTTCTCCCTAAGAGCAGCAAGGAACTTGTGGGCCATCTGTCAGAGCTGGTTAACAGCTCTCCAGGGCTGTCTCTCACATAGCACAGTGTTTGGCCAACTGGACTTTATCTTTTTGCTAAAGTAACCTCATCAAAATCTTTTAATTGCTCTCTACAGAAGCAGTGCTGGTCTGTCACTGAGATCAGCTCATCTAGTCAAACCTCAAACTTAAACAGAAAAACAGAGAAGAACTGAATTTTTCAGGAACAGCAGTCTCATAACTTTACCTAAGTGGAAAATCTACCAAATCACCCAAACTCCATGGCTTTTTGATCACCTCACTATTCTCCTCCCTCTGGAGACACGCTAAGACAAAGTTCCTACCCAGGCTGTCCACAAAGACAAAACATGCCATAATATGGGAGATCAGCTGCTCAGCACTAAGCCTAAAGAGAGCCCAGTAATAAACAAGTCTAACATTTGCTCCTGGATACAGCAGGACAGGGAACTCACTTCTATTTTCTGTAATTGTCAGAAGCTAAAAGAACAACATTTTCACAGTAGGATGGTTGAATTTCAGGCACAGCATACTTGACAGGGGGTTTTCTTATGGTGCCTGATAATGAAATAATGGCCTGTAGTACCAATGGGCATCTGAAGTGTTTTACTATGGACTGACTTGCACACAATGTGCACACTCAGACATACACATGGTTCTCTACAGGTGAATGAACATACTACCCATGTCTCAGCTTTAAGGGGATAAGTTCACCCTGTGTGGGACTGACTCCAGCCACCTAAGACAAATGATGCCCATCATATTATAGCTAAATTCAAGAACACTGCATCAAGTTTAGGTAACTGGGGTTGGCACTGAGGAGGTGCACAGATGGGAGGAATCCTCCCCCACCATCTGGAAGACTTGCTACACCTTTAGCAGCAGATGCTCTGATGAGCACAAAGCCCCACATACCCTCCCCTTCAGAACGAAGAAAACAAAGGTCTCAGCAATGGCAAAACTTCCAGGCTTATATATTGTTGGTACTTATTCCCTTCCTGTGAGTCTGATCCCATGCAGAAGCATAAATCCCTGCCTTGCTTCCTGTAACTAAGCTCTTTGAAAATGGAGCTGTTGAGCAAGTGAAGAGTTAGCCTAGGGAGGAGAGTGAAGTGCAAAATAAACTCTGCACTGAATAAAGCTTGGCAGATAATGAAAACATACATTCAACAAAACGCAGGTATTTTCCTAAACCCAGAAAAGGTTGTCATTTCATGCATAAAAAACTGATTTCATTTGAAAACATTAAAGAAATCTTCTTAGATATTCTGGTTTAAGACTGCCCCAACTACCAATATGATAAAAAATATGCATTATGAAATATACAAAAACATACATACTCAGAAGTCTATTATAATTGAAAGTTGAGATATTTTCTTATATAGAAAATCAAAACAAAAGGTAGGAAAGCATAACAAAATATTCTGGTTTGAATCACTTTGCATTTTTCAGGTGACAGATTTATAAATCAACACTCGTATATCCTCAGTGTCAAAAACAGATTTCTCAAACAAAAACCAATTCATCAGCAGATTGGGGCAAGCCCACTATGATGTATCATGGTAGATTAAACTCTGTGACAGCAACAACTCCATTTTTTAACAAAGAAAGAAAGAAAAAAAAAAAGTAGTAACTTTGACCAAAAATTGCTTTAAGGAATTGAGTCCAAACAGTTAAAAGGCCTAACCAGTTACTGCTCTGCAGCTGAACCAGGATAATCACCCTGACTCTGCTTCTTCATATCCTAAAGCAAAGCAAACACAAGGGCTTTTGAACTAGTTTGAAAGAAACGAAGTTGTTTTCCATTGTATGTCTGAATGCTAAAGACAAAACGTTTTTGTGCAATTTGGAAATTCTGCACTAGAAAATGAGCGGCACCAAGATAAAATGGCATAGAAACCAATAAAAGTTAAGGAGAGAGAGCTCATTATAGCACCACATAGACAATAAAATGAGTACCAGTTATTCTCGTTCATATCCTTAGGCACAGCTGTTCATCACTGGGGATTACTAAAGCTGTGACAGCATTAGACAGAGATTGACAGCTGTCTGTTGCATAACAAAAAGCAGAAAGCCAGCATGTGTTTTGCTAGTTTCCAGCTGAGAGGAGTAAACAAATAAGCCAAAGGGGTGTACAGTCATTAGTGTATAGACTATGATTGACTGACACTGTGAAACTTCTGCAGAGAAAGCCCCCAACAAGGCTGTGTGCCTTCATGATTCCTAGTTTAATTTTAAACTGGACACACAGTTAACTTACACAGCTAACTTACACAGCTTATTAAAATGTTCATAAAACTGAGCTAAACTAGAGAACAAGATTTGACAGTTATTTCTTCATATTTGAGCTGTGTTTAGGCTCATCAGGGCTGCATAGATTTTCAGATAACACAAATACAAATTCACCTTCGGTGTTTTACATTGATTTTTTTTTTTCCTGTTTGTTTTATCTGAATTTCACAAGGAGTTTGAATATAGAACAAACAAGAGGAGATGTTTATAAACTTATATCAATACCTGCATTACTCCACTGAGAAAACACTGGTAGCTTTGGCAGAACTGAGCAACACCTGCCCTCCCATGCACAGGGAATTTAGTCAGTCATGCTCTCCTTTTCAAAGCAATGCTATTCAGAGACTGGCCTACAATGAAGCAAATTTGGGGGGCAGTTGGGGGGATGTGGAAATCAATATGTATTAAAGCATTGCTGTAAATCTTATTTGAGGTGGAGCCTAATGGGGCTCATTTCCTCTCCTGAATGCTATCCCAAGTGAAAGGGATTTGGAATCTTCATCTACTAGAAGCTTTTCTCTCACTTTATCTCCCACAACAACTAAGAGGTCTCATCAGAACAGTCATACAAGGATTATACTAGTGAATATTCTTCACCTTCCACAACCTTCAACATACTTATTCTGTTCCCTGCATGGCAGTCTGAATATCTGCTGGAGGAAGGTATGAGACTTCCTTGCATTTGGAGGGTTTATTTTAAGACTAGCCTTAACTCTCATGAGACTTGATTTTATATTTAATACTGTAGACATGGCCTTGTCTCCTTTATGGGATTACCACAGATACAAATGTAATTTTATTTTTTTTTAAACTAACGAGTTTTTTTACTCAGGAGTTACATTTCCCAATATACCAGACTTTAAGACCTTTCAAAACAACGCATCCTTTACTAAGCCTGTCATACACCGTGGCCACTTCTTTGTAACAATCTCAGAACCATTTGGTTGAAACAAGGTGCTCCGTTTTGCCACTGTGGTAGTTAAAAAGGCTGACAAAATTGTAATATATACAACAGGTGAATTAATAAACATTTGCCATCAGCAATCTGGCAAATGTGTCTAGTGCTGATGCTGGAGACCAAGCCACCATATGCTCATAATTTTTTTATGGTTCAGATCTCTAACTACAGCAAACAAAAAGAGAGGCAATGGACACAAACTGCAACACTGCAGATTTCCAGTGCTGGGAAAAAGATTTCATTGTGAGAACCATCAGACACTGGGAAAAGGTTCCCAAGGATGTTATGGAATCTCCCTCCTTGGAGGTGTTCAAAACATGACAAAAGAGGATCCTGACCAATCTGAGCAGCACAGACTCTGCTTTAAGCAGGGATTTGAATGAAATGTCCTCCAGAGGTCCTATCCAACACAAATTTTTGTATAATTCTATGAAAGCACTCTATGAAATTTCTTGTACTGAAAGAAACAGCAGCAAAACAGAGAAAAAACACAGAATTCTTGCCATTTATTAATTTCTAATTTTTAGTGATTTATTCATTAATTCCTCCCAGGAGATTTCAGAAAAATTTCACCTACTACACCGAAATAAGGCTCCACTTTACCAGGTGCCACCACAACTCACAGATTATTATAGTAATTTTTGTTGAGATTTTACTCCTGTTCACTGTCTTTCACTAAACACCTGATACATTTCAGAAAGCAGATTAGAACCCAGTGGGATTAAATCTCCTTGGACATTTGTGCTGGTCCCTAATATTTATTGAATATTGAATAATCTAATC
Organism: Myiozetetes cayanensis; assembly: GCF_022539395.1. Lineage (NCBI taxonomy): Eukaryota > Metazoa > Chordata > Aves > Passeriformes > Tyrannidae > Myiozetetes > Myiozetetes cayanensis. The sequence goes on from NW_026087742.1 coordinate 18,797,126, forward strand.
TAGTTTAGGTCAAATAGCATGGAAATATGCCAGTGGTTAACACTGAGGTGAACCAAAGTCTTTCTTTGACAGAAAGTGCTAATTGCCAACCAATAGATCCATTAATTGATCCAGCCATCTTGAAGCTAGCAGATTTATTCTCAGTTCTGATTAAAACACTGAGCGAATCCAAGTACCCTAACAATCCTTCTGGTTGTAGAAAATACAGATTCAATCACAAAAAGAAGTGTTTCTATTTGTATGGAAAACTGGATTTAAAATATATGGTGGAAAGGAGTGTTATCTAAGCTTGAGCCAATGTTTTTATTTTCAGTGACTTATGCATATAATTTTATTGTTACCATATTTAATAATTTTATTTCAACATGCCAAGTGCAGTCTGCACTAACAGCAACTCACTTGACATTTTTCAAATACAACTTTTTAATTTTTGCAACATTTGCCTTCATTAGTTACATGTGCAATTACTGAATAGAAGGTATTTTATTTGAGTCCATACCCCAAATCACTTGAGTGGTATTATCCATGGATTCTTGCAAAATTGCTATTTCATTTGGTCACTGAACATGAAGCAAAGCACAATTATTTATTTCCACATAAATTCTCCTTTGGTTTCTAATTTTTTGGGCTGTCCTATGCAGGGCCAGGAGACTCGATGATCCTTGTGAGTCCCTTCCACCCCAGCATATTCTATGATTCTATGTTTGATTACAATCTGTCAGTTTTGTAGAGATGCCTGTGACACAAAGCACCACTTGTTCTCCCGTGTTTAAAGAAAAGATTCTGACAATGATTTGCATTAAGAAGAAAATAAGGCTGTTCTATTTTAAGAAAAAAAATCTTTTTTAAAAAAAGTCACTATATTAAATAATTCAGTGTTTGTGGCTATAATTCTTTCTCTATGTACTGTTGTCATTTGGACATCATTGAGTTTCTTGGTAATTACAATCTCTTGCACATATATCCATTTACAATACAATGGTGGCACAGGTAATTTATAAAAATCAAATCTAAAATGCTATGGATAGCAGTCAAGAGGCAAAATTAATAATGTTTCACACAGTTGGAGAATTTGCTATGATTAATTAAGGGTTTGCAGTCAGACTTTTCTTTCTTTCATAACTTAATGAGTAAACTATAAATTAAATATGAAGGTTCAAAGGCAGTGATTTTCTGAAAAAGGTCTTCTGCCAATAAATCAGATAAAAAGGTGCAAAGTATTTTAAAATCTCTCAGAGAACGTTATAGAAAACAACATCCAGAAGAGTAACAGTGAAATGTTCTCACATAAAAAAAAAAAAAAAAAAAGAAAATTAAAAAAGTGAAACCAGGCTCTTTGTTTGGGTTAACAGTAGTTAGGAGAAAGCTCGTATATTTTACTAAGTTGTATTTCCCTGCCTTTGCTATCAGCTGAATTAGGAAAATCTGCTGAACACTGTCCCTCTATTAGTTTATTTGAGTCAATGGAATTTCATCACTGAGCTTGTCAATAGTATAGGCAGGGCAACAGTGGGTGATATTTTGATAGTTCTATCTCTGAGAACAGATTTCAGGCTAGCCTTTGGAAGACATATGAATATAGTGTCAACATGAGGCTTGATAAAGTGAGTTTCTCAGTGATGCATTTCCTCCACTAAAGATTATCAGGTTCTGAGAGATTCTTTCTGCAGTGTTGGAAGCTGCCAGTACAGCACTCATCAGATCTGCCAACACTGGACCACAAGAGGAAGCAGAGTATGTACTTTTGTATCTACTTTTGTAGCAGATCTGAGAACATGGAGGTCTGCACGAGCATCAATAAACTCACAATTTCATTTCAGAAATACTGTTGTTTTTTCAATGTTCAAATAAATCCATTTAACACTATGACACCCTTGCATACATTGTAATCAGCATTTCTTCAAACACTATGAAAAGAAGGCTGGCTTGAATTTTCAAGGGCATGCACTGAATTTAGCAACTGATGGGTAAAACTAAATAAGTCATGCTTCTGAAAGTTTCTCAGAAAAGTAGTTACTGAGGTTAATATTTCAGTAATCACCTTGTATGTCAGAGGGGGTTTTTCTCTTCTAGCTATCAAGCAGGATTTCTGGAGAAAATAATGAAGACAAGTGTTAAAACCTACATCACCGCCAATGACTTGCTAAACATATGAATGCATAGGTTGATAAATGAAGGAGGAAAAAAGATCAGGAAAGATGGAAACAACGCTCAAAATGACATGGTGCTAATGAGCAGTGAACATTGTTAGAGAATGCCAGTCATCCAACCATCTGCTGAAGGCAGACAAAAGAACAAACAAGGTTAAAGGGAACAGAAAACTTTGAAAATTAATGGTTCACTCAACTCTCATCGGAAGTTTTTTATTGCAGGAAATAGTTTGTTAAGATTCTGTGGAGACCCTAGATGCCAAACTTCATTTTAGCTCTCGAGGAGCACATTTCAGGTAAAAACCAAAATAGGATACTAGAAGCTTCTATTGTTGTTTTCCAGCCTTTTGTGAGGGATAAAGAAGCAAAGAGAGATTACGATGAAAAAAAACCACAAATACCCAAACAAAAAACATTATCACTAAAATACTTTCTTTAAAAGACTCCAAAATAACTAAGTCTCCAGGATAAAATGAATATAAGATTATTTAAATAAATTTCTTTTTACACCGCAGGAGAATTATACATTTTTTTTTTTCATACTTTCACATTTACTTTTTTGGGGGGTTTTAATCTTACAGCAAGTTTCTTTTATCTTTTCTTACAGGTATCTCAAAAGACAAAATAATTTGCTATAAAGAACCAAATCCTAGTAAAACTCAAAGGTGACTGGAAATATTTCATTACTGTTTTGGCGTTTTTTGCAATGTAAATTTACACCTGCTCAAACCCAGTCTTCTGGAAAAGTACCTGGCACATTAGTCCAACTGCAACCTCATGAACATGAAGAAGTAATATTTCCAGGAAAGAATGAGAATAATTCAAGAAAGAATGGAATTTTTCTGCGAGTCTGGGTGTTAAATATTCGTCAAGAAAAACAACAGTAAACATTAGCACAGTTAGAAAGAAGGTGGGTGTCCTTGCAGATTTAAAATTTCAGTTTGTTTTCTTGCAATATTTTTTCAATTTTGGACAAGTGCTTTAAAAGTTCCTTGTCTCAATCCTTATACTACAAAAAAAGATTTCTAATAAAAAATACACTTTGAAATCCATAATATTCAACTAATTCAAATAATATCTTCAACTAAACCAGAAAATGGCAATAGGCTTAGTCCTGAAGTGTCTTTACACTTTAGCAGACCGAACAGCAAAATAAATCCATTGCCATATTTTTCAATTAAATTCACAAGTCAGCTAGAAGGACTTGCTCTAAGCGAGTTGCTAGGCATGACTGGGTGACAAAATTATGCTGATGAAATGACCAGAAATCACAAGTATCATATCCAAATGACAGCCTTTATACCACAAAACACCCTTGGCAAGAGTCTAAGGGCCTCTAACTCTGATTTACCTCTAGAAATCTATATGCTCAGTACATTACAAGCATGAATATGGCAATAATGTGGCATTATTAATATTAAACACTTTTTTGGATGCAAAGTTGTGCAAATATGGCAGAAGGTCCCTAGCTATAAAAGTCCATGCTCTTATAAAAATTATTTGATCCTTGTAGCACTCAAACTTCTTGGTCCATGTGCTACTGCAGTAGCACCAAGCAGTGCCAAATCTCTGTCTCCCCATTAGTGTCTCTGCCTTCCACATGATCCCTTTTGTGCTTCTCTTTATGCCTCTCATATCCTGTTTGGCACCTTGCTTCAGCTACTTATACTCGAAAAAAAAGGAGACAGCTGGCTGGTGGATTCAGAGAACCTCTTGCTCTAGTTAGATAAAATAATTGTTCTTCTCTACAAAGCACTTATTATTTCAGAAACAGCCACTACCACAGAATAGGCTGAATAGGTCAGAACAAGGCCTGTGGACTTCTGACACTAAACAAATATACAAATCTCACTAGAGCCTCAAAGGGACATAAGATTCATTAGATTATTCCCTCTGGCTGTCCCTAGTTAGTAGTGCTCAATGTGCCATATCACTAGTCCTTGCTTTTATGTTATTGCTTGACATATATTTTATTAGGAACTTATTGGTGTCTCCTTGTTAGATCCTCAACTGCCTTCTCTCAGATGAGGCTTGGCACACTGTAAGGGAATGTGGCTGCTCTCTTTCATCATTTTGTCCAAGGGGTAAAGAAACTGTACTGAAATTTATTTCTGTCCTTCTAGCTTAAGAATATCTTTCTCACTCTTTTGCTATATATCAGGAAGGCAAAAAATAATACTGTCAAGTCAGACTAGCTACTATCACAAACAGGCTGATCACCAAAACACAGGGAAGTAGTAGCAAAGGCATGCATTCCCAAGGTGAAATGATTCATATCTTAGCTCTTCTTAGCTCTTTCATAAACTTTTGTTTCTTTGTTTGTTCGTTTTGCATCCTCTGTGTTTTACAAGCTGGAGTTTAAAAACTGCAAGCTTGACGGAAGGAGCCTGGTGAAGTGTAAGAAGCAAGTGGCACATGCAAAGTTCTACCTAGCCCAAGAGGAGGAAGAGAAAGGAAGTATGTTGAGAAACTAATGCAGAGAAAGGATATCAAAGAGAAAACAGCATATGGAGGAGAGGGTAGAAGGAAACAAGAGAAAGTAAAACATATTTCTACTGTGGGAGCAACATCTTACCATGATTACTAAAGGAACAAGAGCAGCTCTGCTCATTGTACTGCAATTCAACATAAAGATTCAAGTATTTTTAAGAAACAGAAAGTATGCACAATATAATTTGTCCCTATGATCCAAGAGGAATAAAGAACAATGGTGGCCATATTCACAGCTGTGCTTCAGAACTTGTACAGGACATGCTGTGTTACCTTGTCTGGAGGTGATTCCTCTGTTTTCTGTCTGAACTCAATCTGCTAATGGAACATGTCTCAGAGCATGCTCCATCTAAAAACCTTATAAACTAATTTCTGCTAAGAAAATAGAGAACAAGCAGCCAAGATGTCTCAGAATGAGTATCATCCTTCCCTTGATCTCTTCAGATGTAGCATCCACATCACAGAAAACTTCTACTAATATTGCCAGGTCAGCTTCTTGAAGAGCACACATTACTATCCCTGTTATTATCAGACACCAAACTTTTTATCCTGCACATGTGGCAGGCTTTTAATTGCCCAAATTTTTATGAACTTTCATAGTCACAATAAAAGCCAAATCTTTGTTTCATGGTCACTTTTCTTTACTGAATGCCAAATACCTACTTTGTTAAAGTATCACAGTGTCATAACTTGTAAGAATAATATTTACATATTTATTATTTTTCTTTAACAAGTATAAAGCAATGCACTTTCCTCTAACCTTGTCACAGAAAATGATTGAATCATGTTATCTGAAATTTGCACACAGTAAACACACACACACACAGAGTCCAAGGCAGACACTCAGCCAGAAAAATTTCATTGCTGATTTAAGTTTGGCAAAGTTATAAGCAACTGAAAATGGAATTCCATCATGAAAAGCATCAGCCTCCCTTAGCTGTAGGCATCACTACTATCTGTCTAGTATATTTATAAAAATTTTCTAAATTAACAGCATGCCTGGATCTCTCAGTGTTTGTTTGCTTATCTACTCGGGCACTTTCAAAATCTGTACATGCAACAATCTCTGATTTACACATTTTGATACTGGCTCTGGGGTTTGCCTATATGAAAACTTCATTGACAATACTGGCTTTAAGTATTGTCATTGATCTGTCCTGTCATAGTAAAGTGATCTCTTTTCTGAGTCAAATGTTTCTGCATACAGAACAGGATTTGTAAAAAAAAAAATTTGGTATGTTCCAGCTGGCTCAACTGCAACACAATTTTATGAAAAAACGTAATGTTACCAGGCAAAACTCAAGTTCCATAATTAAAGCTTCCAAATATTTCTTCCTAATGTGGAATCTCTGAGAGAAGTACCTCTACCACCTCCAATTTGAGTGTCTGCAGTGGGTATGGAAGCAGGTGTTGGCTCCTCATGCTGGGAGACACCATGTTCCTGCAAGTCCCTGCCATTCTCAGGGCCATGGCACACACCTTCATAACCCCATGCAGCAGGAGATGCTTAGAGTATACAACCTTTTCCCCCCTCCCTTCTGACAATAGTGTCATGAATTCCAGACAGCCCAATGCTCTCACATTTGTCCACAAGAATTTTTTTTAAAAAAGCAGAGAAATCTCAGAGAAGAAACAATGTGCTTCCCCTCCCTCCTCCACAGTCCACTAGCCTAATTTATATGCAGAACACAAGCAACAAGCCTACATTATGCAAAATAATAGCACATATTAAATTCAAAGTTTAGGGAATCTGTAGGTCTTGTGTACACACGTTTCCTCTTGTATATTTAAGCTAGCTCTAAACAGCAATGATTCCTTTATCAGTAGCATTATTAGTGTTGCTTGAACCATAATTTTTTCCTGTATTGTGAAATATTTCTAATACACAGTGCAGTGGGATTTGTCTATATTGAGCTTTTCTAAGGAATCCACACTATTGAAGGAAGCAGAGCTCACAAGCAGTGCAGGAGGAGATAAAATTGCCTGATGAAGCATCTTTGCATAGTTCCTACAGGAAAGTACTACACAACAACAAACACCAGATTCCGCTTTCAATAGATAGCACATATATAACACCATGACTTTCACCAACTTTTTGAATCACATACCATCTTTGTGGTACAGGCTGAAGGGAAGTTTTTGAACTACAGAGAATCCGTCCCACAATACTGTCAAGTATCCATTTTTACATGCTCTTTCCCCAAAAAGGTTTACCAAAAAAATGACAGTGCAGCCTGCAACAGGTATAGATCTGATAGTTACAAGTTCACACAGACCTTACTCTCTACTCTGGAAGAGAAAAAAAATAATCCCGGAGAAAGGTCTATTTTTGTAATCAAGTACAGGGAGCTCAAGCTGCTCTATATAGAAACAGTTGTCTCTGTAATACAGACGGTTGAATAATATGGTAGAAGAAAAATGGAAAAGCTCCCTAAATACACTAGAACCCCTAAAAGGAGAATAGTTTGGCCAGCAAATTACTCCAGAGGGCTGCTTCTCAGATTCTCTAGTGATGATCAAGTTAAGTATGTAGGATCCATACACTAGTAGTAACAGATATTAATACACCTGAGACTACTTGCAATGTTATCATACCTCTGCTTTTGCAATTTTGCTGATGTCTTGTCTAAGAGTGTCAAGCTCTGTATTGGCACTGACCTATCTCATTTCTCTTACTTCAATTTTTCAGTAATGGGCACACTCTGTACCTGGAAGACTTCCATTTTAATAATGGTTAATTATTAACATGTAGCTTAAGCAATGACATGAAATAAAGCTAATATTTTCCTGCCTTCAGAAGATAAAAATACTATTGTTGGAATTTAACAGCCAGTAAATTGTTCTATAAAAATAAAACTATGAAGCACTTTCTCATTTTATGCATACTAGTTACTGAGAAAGAAATCCTGGCCTTGTTGACACATAAACCAAAATTCCCACTGAGTTCAATGGGACAAAGACTTGGTCCACATAATTTTACAAAGTAATGATTTACACACATATACTTGTGGATTCAACAATCAAGTCTTGCTTCTCAATAAACAAACAGAACAGACAAATCTAGCTGGTACAGACCTAATTTCCCAGAAAAAAAATCAAATCAGCATCAAAGGGAAAGTAATTAGAAAACCAGGAAGAGAGAGAATGGGAAAGGCAGATGTTCTGTATAATACTAAGTCCTGACTTGTAAGCACTGCTACACCGAGTATCTCAGTACCTTACTTTCAGGAATTGTGTGCTCTAATTTGCTGCCTCCAGTCAGGTGCTCAGGCACCCTACAAACACCAGGGACCTGACAACCAGAGTATTCAGCCAGGTTATGAAAACTTTGGGTTCTGTATCTTCATCTGGAGTGCATGTTTCCCACCATATTGACAGAAGGGATTTCTTCCTCCTATGGCAGCTCTTTGAGGTTCTTTCTGTGAGCTGATTAGATATTCCCTGTGCTAGCAAGAGGCAAAACCTACCATATATTACAGTAGTACATTCAGAAAGGAATCACCAGTCTGTATGCTTACAAATTAGTTTATGCTAATCAAAACATAAATTGAAAGAAGACCAACTGCTTGGAAGTTTTCTTATGATTAGAGAACTTGCCAGGGACAGTAGGAGACTGGAATTCCTGATCTTGCTCCAGTCAGGTTTTTCACCCTCCCACTGAGTACTCCAGTCTGTAATGCTGGCTGTTGCCACCGTTTTCTCTTTTCTGTTAATAGCTTTCTGTTCACCCCTTCACCACTGCTAAGGCTGACATGTGAGTCTGTGCTCATTAGGCCACAAGGTTTTCAAATACAGACAATCACAAAAATTTAGGTACCTACCTGGAAATAGGTGGGCCAGGGACAGATGCTCCCCTGGCCACCAAATGCTACAGTTTCATCCTTGGCTGCAGTGCAGGGTAAGGAGACATTTCCTCTCCTTTGTTGCCTGTCCTTACTCCTGTCACTCCTTCATTCTGTCCTGCTGCATTGTCAACTAGACAACAGAGCTCATCTAGGTGAAAGTGGCATTTACAGTATAAATGGTTACCTAGCTGTCTTCCAGGCATATGATTATATTTTTTCTTCTTCTAATACCCACCGTTAATATTTGTATGCACTGCCCTACAAGTAGATCAACTTTTAACAGCACAGTTAACATCACTTTCAAAGACATCACCTGCAATGTCTAAACCATTCCCCAGGGACCCTGCAGCTTCCACTGTTGTGTTCCTGGGTGTGGGATACATACTGTGCTGCCTTCTTAAGCCCCAGTGATTTCCTCGAGCATTCTCCTGAGTCCTTAGAGAGCAACTTTTTTCCAGCATCTCTAGGGAACAGGTACAAGGAGCACCTTTTCAAACAGCACTTTAGTAGACATCCACCTGTATCTCCCTCTCTCTCTAAAACTCTTCTTGAGGCTTCTCTTTCTAAACATGTCAGTACATTCTTCCATTTTCTTTTCCTTTCTCAGCTAGCTGTAGCATGTGTCTGTGAGCCTTTATTCCACTCCTTTCTTCGCCAGACACACTCACATATCTCCACTCTCAGAGGTAAGCTCCATTTTGCAGTGGTATTCTTTATTGGATTTCTCTGCAAAACAGCATCTGCACTCAGCTCCAGAGAGCCTTGAGGTTACAAGTGAAATGCTACCACAGCACTTGCCACAACTCAAAAGAGATGCAGCAAACTAGCAGAATTTCCTGAGAAAAGGCAGCTTATGTGGCTTTCCAGAGGGACCAGCTGATCAAGCTTATAACACGGGAGCCTTTAAGCCACTATTTTAAATGAAATTAATTGCTATTTGTGCATGCTGTACCATCAAAGATTTTCTACTATTTTGCAGCTCTTTCCTCTCTTTTTGTTTCTTAGAGGGAATCTTCTTGAAAACTCCTGCCAAATTTATTCTACACCACCAAACCCAGGCTCAGTACTCTCTCTAGCACTTGTGGCAGGTAGAGAGATCGATAATGAACATATTCACAGCCAAAACGTGAAAAGTGCACTTGCTTGAGTTCCTGCCAGCCACAGAAACTAGAGATAGTTTCCTCATCTGACTTTTCCCATAACCAACTAAAAGTTTTGAGAGAATACACTGCATCTTTCTCTAGAAAGTAAGGTATGTGGTTCCCAAGGCTGTTGAGGGGATTCTTCCTGCTCTCTCTTTCTTATCACTACTCATGAAATTAAAAATAATTAATAACAATAATGACTAATTTCATTGTGGCTCTTTTTAAAAAAAATTCTTAGGTGAAAAAATCTTATTTGGAAAATGTAAAGGCTGAGTTACCGAGGCAGGATACACTGGACTCCATCTAGATGGCAGAAAAGCAGCAGATCAAGTGGGAAGTGTGGGATTTAGAAAAGAGAGCTACATCATGACCATGTTCCCATGCCCTTTCCTGAACATCACCCCTGGGCTGCCACAGTCATGGGCAGGATACTAAGCTAAGTGAAAAAATTAGGCTAACTGAAATACACATCCATGGTTTCATATGGTCTCTAGATTCGCAATACTGAGCATGGCAGATGTTTTAAGATATTTGCACCTATTTTGAAAGGAGGTGTTATTCCTCTGCTTTTACAAAGAACTGAAAGAAATGGAGGGTAAGGATTACCTGAAGGTTGCCCAAAAGGTCTATTGCAGACCAGAATCCACAGCCCACAATCCTAACCTAAAGCTGTTGTAAGCTACTTCTCCCTCAACGAGGTGTGCCCTTTCCTTGTATCAAATAAGATCTATTTCTAGCAGAAGACAACAAAATGCAAGATAAAATTAATCATGTATAATGTCACTAAAGAGCATGAGGTCTCATGTTCTCTATATTTTAATTTTTACAGTTGTCTAACAGTAGAAGATGTTGAATTTGAGAGAATGAGGGAAAGAATGAGGAAGGGAGTCTGCAGCCTTTCAAAACCTGCACTGGCATACTTGTTCTGTAAACAACTAACATTCTACCAATTCCTTTGAAAATATATATCTCCCTTCAGTCCACCTACAGGATGACAACCGAAGTTTATTCAGTTAGTTCAAGTGACAGCAGTATTCATCCCAGTTCCACATAGCAGACCTTAAACGCTTTGCCTTAACATCAAGATAAGTCTAAGAAATGAGCTACTTGAAGAAATTTGCTCTTGATGTACTTTCTTTAGCACTACTCCATTACTTCAGCACCCCTATTTCAGCAAAGACATACTCTCCAAGCTGAGGTAAAGCCAGAAGGAGTATTCTTTTTACTCTTATTTTAGCCTCCTTTTCAAAGGGCTTTACAGTATAGTCCAGCTACAGGGTCTCAGTCAGCTCTATGCACCTACCTTTGAACCTACATTTCCATTTAGTGAGCAGCGCCCTTCAGCTCCATGGCCAGTCAAGGTGCACAGTGAGAATACTTTTTAAGACCCTTGCATTCTTTGTCAGAGAAGTTGGAAGAGAACACACATCTATACACTCACTTAAGCACCATTAGCGTGCACTTAAAGACCAATAACACTTTTCTCTGAATGCTGACACAAGAAAATAATAAAGATTTCATTGTCTTAATCAATCATAGGATGGCTATCAGCGAACAGTATGATATGGGCAGAGAAAAAGGTGAATATTTATACTGAGCGGTAGATAGTATTGATAATACCTCATCTCAAATTCTGTATAGAGTTTAGCATCAACTGCAACTGAAATGGAATAAACTGAGAGAAGAGCTGCTATAATATCTAAGGAATGAAGTATAGTAAAATAAAAGCTAAGAAAAAATATAATAGCTTTCCATAAATATTTTATAAACACAAAGAGTAAAATAATTATTTAGTCCAAAGAACAATATCGATACCAGTAGAAATATATTTGGCCATAAATAAATTAGGGATGGAAATTCGACAAAATATTTTCAATCACCAATATTGGTGGTTGGTTCTGTAGCACCTTTCTAAAAGGTTTGGTGCAATTTATCAGTTTTGAGAAAGGACATGATTAATTTATTGAAAGTATGATATGATTTGCCTACTTGTGATAGGAGGGAAAAGACTTGATGATGAAGTTATTTTCCTATGACAGTTTTATCATTAAAGTAGCTAGATTCTGCCTGGAGAACCGGATTCAGTACCTAGTGCTGTCAGAGGATTCCTTTGGGATACAAAGCAAACCATTGTAATCAAGCCTTTTACAAATGCTCACAAATTACACTCACAAGTTGCTTCTTCATTTTAGGGGAGTCAGTCTAGAGCCGCTGGGTTCTAATTTGAGACTGTGAGGTGCAATTACAGCTGCAACTGAAGGCACAAAAAGCTGGGTTTTGATCACAAAATACCCTCCAATGCTAAGCACTCAGAAAATATAGGCCCTAATAATGTCGTGGAAGATATGCAAAATAAGTGGCTGTATCTACCTTCATACCTGTGCATTCAAGTTCCACGTTAATACAATGAACACCTCACAAAATGCTCTGTAACACTAAAAGAATGTTTGCACAGGGCACATGAAAAGTGATGGCTAAAAAAAGCCTTGGGGGAAAAAAATGAATCATGTGGATGCGCGAACAGACTTTGCACAGCATGCACCGAATCAGGCTTGAGTCTGTACACTGACTAGCAAACGGAAGAAAACTAACTACTGAATTGCTGATCCTTCAGTGTGCACAGCTCTTCTGTGCACTGAACAAGGCAGAATCCAGGGGGAAACCCAGTATGTGATCATGTAATTAAAGACTATATTGTGATGATGATTAAATACTAACATGAATGAGCTGGCTGCTGTTACTGTGTAGGTCTGAATGCAAATTATTTTCCTTTTCAAATTCTGCCTTGACTAACTTGGAAGAAGAATGGGAAACACCAGTTCTCTCTCTCCTGTATTCCACAAGGCTTTGATTTTCCTTTGTAGCTCTTACACTCCCTTCTCTTTTACTGTCCTTGGATATCTTATCTTTCTGGTTTTGAGAAATAATGCCTTCAAGAGATGTAGCTCAAACTTTATCTTGTAACTGTGTGTGCTCAGCGTTTAACAGGGTAAAAAAGAAAGGGGTTAGTATACTGTGAGAAAGGGGTTAGTATACTGTGAATACTGTTGTGCTTACCAAAACATCTGTGAAGGCATAGTGCTACCATTTATTCTCTTCGACCTTAATTAAAAAAAAAAAAAAAATTGAAATAAATCTATATAAAAGCCAATTTCACAGCATGAGATTCAAAGAGCTTTCAGTTGACAACTGGGTTGCCTGAAGGCTTGAAAAACTGTGTATGGGTTTTTATTTTATTTACAAATGTAATTCTTTAAGAGCTAATTTATGTGTCTGAGAATATGCTAGGTTTGGGCTGAGAATATAAAAATCTCCCTAAAAAGTGTATTTCTTTTGCATAATTGACTGCAGGAGGGGAGAAAGATGCAGCATGGTACCTTTTTGTCAACAACAACAGAGACACTGACCACACATACAAACACACAAACATACACATACAGGGTCAGATCTAGGCCAGTTAATCTTTCCACACCTACTGCAGCACACTCATTTATTTTAAATGTTTCCCTTGGACATCAGTTCAAATTTGAGAGAGGAAATAATGGTCTTACTTTCAGAGATGCTGAACACAGGATTCTTGGTGAACTCAGTGACAGCTGTTGATAATTTACAACACCCACTCACTGATTTCATGTGCATAGAATCCACTTGGAGAAACAAGGACTTTATTTTGTATTCAGTTAGTTAATTTGGAAGATTGTGATGTACTGTTTTGTTCTGCTTAAAAAAAAAAAAAAAATCAATTCCACCCCAGTGTTCGGTATATCAATCTGTTTTCCAACAGATTTTTCCAAACATGTTTCTCAAAGAGAGCTGAACATATTTCCAATGTTTATTTATTTTTTATAGTATGAATTAACCTTTGACAATATACAGGTTTTTTTCAAGAAAAATTCTTCTGTCATAGAAGTAGTTCGAATTTTAATTAAAATCCATTTCAAGCACTTAATTCAGCCTGAACTAAGCCAGAGAAAAATAAATGTAGAAAGAACACAGGAAAAAAAAAAATACAAGCAGACTTGAACCTGAAAGAGCTGACAATCCTCCTCTTAACTGTACAAAATGACAAAGAGCACAAAGGTTTACTCCTCAGAGTGAATTGCAAGAAATAAAAGCATTTACACTTTGGTAAGAGAGCACGAGCACCATGGATCGGGAAAGGAATTCTTGATCAGGGGTCACAGAATCGGTGACAAAGATAATGAGTATCTTTATCAAGCAAACAGAGGAATCTGTGCTTTGGATGTTGGTATGGCACCATGACTGAGAGTACAAACTAAGTATCAGCATAAATTTTTCACTGTTCCCATCAAAAACAGTACAAACCAAGTCTAATGATACTTCCACTGTTCCCCCAGAAAATAAAAGGTGCGTATGAGAGACCAGGGAAGTGCAAGGGAAAGGGATAAGCTTCAAATCTCAGGACTCTTCACAGAGCCTAAGCCTGGCTAGTCTCTTTTTCTTTCTCCTCAGTACATGAGGAAAACACAGCTAATGCAAACAGCAAGTAGAAACACAGTGACCAGAATAGGAATTCATCAGACACAAGGCAAGTAGTGAGCTAGCAGTTAAGTTCATCCCACTAGTTTATATCTCATAACACAGGAAAATTAAACCCTTTTTCTTTGTTTCCCTCCTTTACATTTGTCTATTCATTTGTCTTGTACCTTGTTCCTTGAGATGTTTTCCTTTTGCAGTCACAAATATGCTTCCACTACTTCCCATTCCACAGCACCTGTGGAAGATAAAGATATCTGTGCTACAAATTGACAAATCTGTCTGTTCAGTGAGCACTGCTACTGCCCGGTGAGCTGGGGTAATAAATCATTTCAGCAGATGAATTTGTCATCCAATACCGTAACAGTATAAGAGCAGTAGAGGCAACAAGCCTCCAGGCAAAGAAATAGTAGCAAACCCTAAATTAAAATCTAAAAGGGAAAATTGCAACAATAAGGAGGATATTAGGGGAAAAAAATCAAAGAGCACGTAATGACTATAATTCCTAAACCTGGTGCTATGGCTGCAGTTCAACTGACCCGTACATTTTGGCTCATTCTAACCATTCATACTTGAAATGAGCTGAAACAAAAGCTGATTTCGGAGCACAATGCACTTGCTTCCTCTTTCCACCATTTAGTGGGCAGGTGTTAATACTTGTTTCTACCTCCGTGAGTTTAGTCACTGTGAAATATTGCTCAGAGCCAGTCAATTTTGTGTTCACATATGTCAGGTGATTGACTGATGCTCTGAACCACAACAAAAACTTTGGCTAGCATGTCCAGTGGTGGTTTGGCTTCACTTCAGCCTTATTACAGCAGGCCTCCTGACTTTATGACCCAGCTGGGTCCCCATACCATGTTATGCCCTGTGTGCCCACATGATGAACTGCTAAGAGAAGTTGCTTTTAAAGAAGTCCTTTCTCATGCATGGGTTTCAGAAGAGGTCTGTGACTAACTTTTTCCACTGCTTAGTTCTTTGAAGCAGAGCAGCAGCCAGTCACTCCAAATGATAGAAGGCATCAAATGTATAAAATTATGTACAATAAAAGTTTCTCTAAACCCAAACCTACCAAGAAAAAGAGTGCAGCGAGTTTTCTACAGTAACTTAGGGAGTCAATGGCCAAACCAGGAAAACAGCAAGCCTAACATGTTAAACCATTTTGTCTAAAATTAAGAAGCCTGGAAAGTAGTGGACTATAAACAGTTAAATCTTGTCAGAAAATGTGTAATTGTCACATTTCATTTTCAGGATCAATACATAATTGGACAAAGAAACCCAAAACAAACAAACAAAAAACCAAAAACAAAATAAAAAAAAAGCTGTCAAAGCCCAAGACAGGAAACAGAGCTAAATTATTTCTGTGTATTAAATGATGTGCTAGTCATCACTGGAAAAGTCACAGTTGGAACTTTTTTTTTTTTTTTTTTTGAAAAAAGCCTCATGGAGAGAAGAAAAAGCAAACTGCCTTTCTCTGCATATACAATGTGGCATCAAGTCTACAGAACAACTGTCTCCTGATGCGATTCAGACTTCAATTCCTGTGACAAGCCTCCGCTGTAAAACTGCTCTAGAGGTGTTGCAAGAAAGAAGAGACACCATGAACATGTCCATCAATATGGAAATATCTATGCAAATAAAGTTGTCATCAGCACTGCCTACAGTGGTAGGACAAAACAAAAATGCACAGGGAAAACACACATAAAGGGAATAGGGAGCTGTTGACATCATGGAAGTCTCCCAAGCAACAGAAATCTCCGCCTCTTGAGGGTGGGGATACACCATGTAAGATGCACAGCGGAGATTTTTCCTTGAGCAGTGCATGGTCAGCTGTGACACCATCAACTCACACAGGACAATGTATGAGGGGCTATTACTGTAGACTGCCTGACAGGCCTGATAATCAGCCACCTAGATTAATTTATAGTACCCTCTTTAGACAACCTTGAAAGAGAAATAGTGCCAGCTGCTGTAATTACCCAAATTCCTTGTAATAAGTTTATTGGATTGGTCTTTGATATCTTTAGAAGTAGACTACAAACAATTTAACCAATACAGGATTATAACACAGACTATCACTTTAAAACAGAAGTGAATGTTGATTTTACTGGACAGAGAAATAAATCTATATATGAGATTATGACAGCACCGCTGTCAGACTTTCTGATTTTTCTGAAGTACCTTGTGCTTGTGGGGAGAGTGGGACCCATTACAAAAAAACAACAAATCCCTAAATATTTCAGTTTAGAAACAGAAGTTGCCCTCGGAGACAGGACCACACAGAAAAAACTTTATTACTCAGAGTTACCATTGCTTAACCACTGCCTGAACTTCTGTTTGATCCATGCATACTAGGAGACAACCATACTGTTAAAGCACAACAAAATTAGCTTATGCTTGTCAGTTAGAATAGGGCAACGTGTTTGGGGTCTTTATATCCTGCTGCACGCAGGGTTAGTTACCACAGCTTAGGTACAAAGGACAGAGCAAAATACGTACTCTGCTCTCTGACTGCAGATTTGTGATAAGCAACTTCAAGAGTCAAAGCATGTCATCTGAGCCCCAGTATGACCCTGCACGAGTACTTCCACCAGTAGTGAGTATGTGTAAAATACACCTGAGTGCAGTTTTGCTTGTTGCTGTCAGCTAGGTCACAGTAATTCGTTAAATCTCAGAAACTCTGTCACTGCTCTCAGCCCAAAGCACTAGACTGCTGCTTCTGCTGTGGGAGAAATACATATATGCATATCAAAACAGGTTTTAATCTACTCACTCAGTAACACAAGCAGCTTACACATGAAATTAGGGAAAACAGTCTTTTCTGAAGCTAAATCAAGACCAGCCTTTCAGCTTTACAGTTTACAGCATTTAACCTTATTATTTCTGACCCCACTGCTTATGCTGTAGCCATGGAAATGAGAGCAGAACAGGTAAATCCTCAGCTTCTGTGATAGAGCAACAACTGAGCTTTGTCCCGCTTTATTTAAATGCTTTGAGACCCACAAAATTTGAAAACTATCCTATGCTATTGCTCAAGATTACTGCTCTGACAATGAAATTCTAGCTCTCCTATCATCAAAGCACTAAAATACACTATACCTCAGGAACACAGATGAGAAACACAGCTGTAAAAGAAATATACAAACAGTATTTGAACTGCTTGGAGGTAAAAAAGCAGAGTCACTGGCCTCTCTCCATCACTAAAATGCACTGAAATATTTTCTGCACAGCATCCACCAGATTATAGCACTAAAGGATATAACTAACAAAAAGCCTAAGGAAAATCACCAAAAGTGCTACTAGGCTATATAAATGAGCAGTAGAATAATTTCCTAAAATGATTACCCACTAATGATAGCTTTGAGGTGATAAAACACAAAGTCAGTGCCAGATCACACTCTGGAATAACATGATAATATTTTCTCTACCTAGGTAACTGGAACAATCACAGCATTTATGATAATGACAATATAAACAACCTTATGTCTCCTGACTAAATACTCCCTGTAGTTAGAAATGATTTTTTTTTTTTATTCCACTGGCAGAAATGTTGAAAATGTATGCAAGGTACATCTGTGCTCTTGATACTACCTATCTAAAAACCAGCATGCAATATTTTAGGTGATTTTGACAGATACTGGACCACATCACCGCACAATCATGTGATGATCAGATTTGTGCCCCGTTTTGGAATTCATGAGTGTAGACAGCTGTGGGCGTCCCTATCTTCCAGGAACCATATATGCATAGAAGATAATCACAGCTTTCATTTATATTTTTACAAAGTTTCTATCCAATTTTTCTGTCAGAGATAACCTTGAAAATGCAAAGGAAACAAAAGTGATTGAGAGATTGCTAGGCATGAAAGGATTGAGAGCTACACTCAGTTTCAATAGAAGGCTGGAACTGAGAAACCCAAAAAAACATACACCCTCATCCAAAGAGCTCAATTAAACTTGATTTATATCAAAAACCTATAGTCAAAAAAACACCAAACCTCCCTTCCAGATTACCAAAGACAACAAAGCAGGCAGTTGCTTAGCTGGTTAAAACGCAGCAACTGCACCTATGAACTAGCTGGAGAATAAGCTGTGTCTAATGGTGATGAGGAGAGTGCATAGCAATCTTACTTCAGCCAGAGAAGATTGGACAAGAAGCTATTTTACAGGCCCCTCCCAGGCTCAATTACTTTACTATTTCTTATGGTTTGTCTCCCTTCTCCTTGAAGAGTTGCCCTATTTTCTTGAAATCATCCAGCTTGAGAAATATTTCCCTTTTGTCTTCATATTTATGTGTCAGGGAGAAAATAGGGGAGAGTGACGGAGAGCTCTCTTCAAGTACATAAAGTGATGTTATAAAAAGAACAGGAATCAATTATTCCCCTTAATTAATGAGGACAGAAGAGGAAGTAATGAACTTAAGCAGCATCAGGGGAAATTTAGGT
Source organism: Myiozetetes cayanensis (assembly GCF_022539395.1). Lineage (NCBI taxonomy): Eukaryota > Metazoa > Chordata > Aves > Passeriformes > Tyrannidae > Myiozetetes > Myiozetetes cayanensis. The sequence continues at coordinate 18,815,697 of NW_026087742.1, forward strand.
CAAATACAGTTACTGCAAGAAGTTTCACACAGTTAGAAGAAGAGTTAGGCAAATGAACCGACTGTCAAGGGAAGTTAAAGAGTTCTCATCCATGGTACATAGCCAAGGTTAGAAACTTCCCTGGAGGACAACTGAGGAAAAATGAAGCTATTCCTATTCCCTCAGTGGGAGAATGGACAAGAGATTAAACCAAAGCTTCTTTGAACATTCAAAATTCTTCTTTCCTCTTTTGTTCTTCTCTCCTCCATGTCAACATCTTACCCTATATTTTCATGTTATGTGAAGTGTTCTGCATTGGATAGGCAGTATTCTTTCAATGCTCCACAGGAACATGATATTTATTATACATATGTTATAAACTAATAAATATTTTATATTAGTATTATTTATAATTATTAAGAGTATTTCTTTTCCAAGCCTCATGGTTTTCTGTCATCAGGATGTCTAATAACAAAGACACCCAAGAATCTGCAGCTGCTGCTCTTTACAAGGCATAGTTGTCATTTTAAGAGACAAACACAGGAAGACAAGCAATACCAGCATAGTTCTTTGTAAAGTCCTCTTCTCATTTTAAGTATATGTTAGCTGGGCAATGAAAATATGAAAGAAAGAAAAGGTTTTCTCCAGAAGTTGAAATTTTGTGTTTGTTTTAAAAGTCCACATATGCTTTTATATCACTACTTTTACTTTTCCTTGTTTTTTGTTTTTGGTTTTTTGGTTTTTTTTCCCCAAGAAGAACCAGGTAAACCAAATTGAATTTGGTGTTCAAAACGGCCATGCTTTTTATTTTATGTTTTATTAGGATTTCTAAGGAGTTCTCATCTCTATTGGTGCCTGCCATTTAAAGAGAAACTGGAAAAGTGTACCAATTAAAAGTACCAGGAATAACTTTCTAAAAAGGAGTAAAATAAAAAAACTATTCCCTTCAATTTTAGGCATCATGCTTGCCTTTTTTTCTATTACTTTCATCTTAATAGTTTAAAATATTTTATAAATTACAAAAAAACCTCAAACCAAACCCTACAAACATTCCCAAAGATAACAACAAAAATTGGAGAATTTTGCATATTTCTCCAAAATTATGCATATGTTTTCCATTGAACCACACAGAGAGGCTTCTTACCCAAATATGTAGAGATGAAGAGATAAATGGAAAATAGCATATTTTCTTGTGAACAAAAAGCTGTCAGAGAAAGAAAAAAGAAAAATCGTCTAAAACTTTTAATTGAGTAATCAAAATGATCTACTGGCATTTCTCAAAATGTCAGGAACAACTCAGCATTTTGCAGAGTGCAGGATGTAGAAGAAACAAGGCTTGAGGTATATAAATTTCCATTGGAACTCTTATTCACATTAAGCCAAGGAGAAATTTACTTCACCATAACCTATGTACCCTCCACAGTTCACTGGGGCCATGTCCATCATGGTTAACATATGCTTCACTTTAAGATAGGTGTTTAATATCCTTGAGATGTGCTGTATGGTGGAGATCCCTCCCTCTTTACGTGCCTACAGATGGAATCTAGGCAGTACCCACCATTTCTGAGATTTCTGAAGTTAACTAAGAAGGATTTCAGTTTTGAGTTCCAAATGACTTACCACAGCTCTAAACTCTGCACACACCATCAGTGAGGAACTGATCATTTGTAGGGAGCTTACTGTCTAAAATGATAGGTCAGTGAAGACAAAGAAACACAGAGTGATGGTGTAACTTAAAGAAATCAAAGCAAGGCAACAACAATAGGGCAGGCTGTCATCTCAGTCATCTTCATTAAAGCAAACTAGTGCAGATGGCAAGGATGTTTGTATCCTGCTTACTTCCATTCTGAAAACTGCAGGTTTAAGAGGTAAAGATATAATACACTTCTAGCTTTAATTTATCTAAAGTGTAGCACAGGTAGTGGAATCTACTAACCATGAGACATACCTATACTAACATGGTCCACAGTGAAAATATCACTGACGCATTTTCACCACTACTGTTGACAATGCCATCTAGGTTAGGCATCCATTATCCCATCCACAGTAACGTTATACACTTACTTACAGCCTAGAAATAATTACACAGATATAACCATATCTTACCTTTATTAGCACAATACTATAAGGCCAGACTAATGGTTGAAAGACCGCAGAATTCTGTCACAGTTGCTCATCTTACTGTCCTTCCCCAAAGTTGAAACTGAAATTCTGAATTTGTCCAACTACAGGACTCCTGTGACTATATATATTTGTTTTTTAAAACAGATTTCTTTTATGAAACAAAACTTTACTTCATGCAAAGAGAGTTTCAGCCTCTGTTCCAAGAAGAAGTAAATAATAAGGACCTTATTATCTTTCTTCTGCTTGAGCTCAAGTTTAGGCTTTTCATCAAAACCCCTGAAAATTCCAAATTCAATAGGAGGGATTTGTCAGGTAGAAACTTAACTCCCAGTTTATGATTTTAGAAAGCAAGAATATTAGCCAAAAAGACCTGATCAAAGTCCCAATTGAGAGGAAGACTTTTCCAGTGTTCATATTAACATTAGAAAAATCTTGCTTGAAAAAAACAAAAATTAGAAAGCTACTCAAAAGCTTTGCAGTCAGGAAAGGGGTTAGAAAGCATGTGCACCAAGTGACATCGTGTTATCCATTCACGTCATCATTGTGGAAAAGGGCAAAGAGTTTTGAAAGAAGGAAGAAAGAATAGGAAATTTTAAGAAAATCTAGGAAGGAGACAAGGATAGGTAAAAGAGGGAAGACAGATGGAGCATGGCCAAACCTGAAAGAAGATTCCCTAGGGAAAAAAGCAAGGTGCACAAGAAAATTGAAAACTGAAGTAAGTCAGAGAACTGAGCAGAGAAGTACCAGCAGGTGAAACAGCTGGAGAAAATTCATGCTGACAGCAACAGATCTCTCTGGGAGTCACAAAGGAGAAGTACTACCTTGTGAAAAGCCAGTTTAGGCATCTGGAAGTGCTAGAAAAGAATTGCAAAATATAGGTAAAGGGATGAGCAGTCTGGACTGGCCCAGTCTCTGTAGTATGTGCTATACTGCACAGAAAGAAATTCAAGTCTATTTCTATGCCAGTTGTTGCTTTCCTAGAACAAAAATGGAAATGGGTAAAGGACAAAGTGATCACCAAAGTTGTGAAAACAGCAGCAAATTACTTTATCTGGGCAAATCATAAGCAGCAATAAAAAGCTACCACCAGGCTGCAAAATTTTTAATTGCTTCAGAGTTCATCCATGTCAAAACACATTATAGAAAAAAAAAAATCCAAGGCCAAACACTGTTCTGGAAAATAAGGTTATCTGGGAACTTTAGTGCCCTCCCAGATGTGTGACATCTTCCTCTTCTGTGGCTTATAGTTACAGTAATTTAAAATGAATTTTCTTTAGTTTCTCTGCCATAGCACAACTAGTGGTCATAGAGATGCTTATGAGGAAAACAAAAAATAGATGCAATTACCACTTCTGGATACCAACTTTTTTAAAGGCAAATTATAGAGTAAATATTCCCAGTACTTAAATTGTGATTTGTGCTACAACTCTTATTTCAGGATTCTATACTGAGGCAACAGAGCAGATGTGCCGAGTTTGCTTGAGAGACCCAGGCTGGGTGCCAGGTGTGGTAAAGCTCAGGTAGTGTGGGGTTAACCAGTACTGCACAAAAGGCAGAGCTTTTGTTCCCAAGTCAGGACATTGAGCTGACACAGCAACAGTTCTATTACTTGATCCAGATTATTCAAAGCTAGGTAAGCTGGGATGCCTCTGCATGCTTTAAAGGCAACCTAAGGATTAGTCTGCTGAAGGAAAAATATTCTATGAAGTTTTCAAAGGAGGCAGCAAGAATATTTCTGCATTTGGACTTATAGATCAGTTCATTCACTTGCTATGCAGAAAAAATGCCATTTGGAAATCCAAATTTGAAGGCTTTTAAACCCATGGAGCTACATATACAGCTGAAAATACTTATATATATTAGATATAATAATGCCTATTATAGACGTTTTTAAATATATCTCTCTCTTCATAGCTTTGCTTCATCTATATTTAAAATAATTCGTTCAACCTGTTGTTTTAAGGCCCTCATGTATAAAAATTCCTCTCAGCATTCCACGCTGTTGTTTTTATAATAGACTCTACAATACATCCTGTCTTCCTTTCACTTGCTTTCTGTCATATCTTTGTGTAAACAACAGCAAAAAACCCAAGCAGTTACTATCATTTTCACTACTTGAATTAAAAGTATTTATTGCAAAACATATGGTTCATCAGCCTCAGAAACAAAAAAGCACAGGATTTTCAAACCATAAATTAACATCAGCATCATTCCACCTCTATTCAATACCACTATTAGCAGAAGTTTTCATACATGCAATCTTATCCCTAAAAACAGTTTCTAGCTTAGTGACAGAGGAAATCTAAAGTTCTCAGCAGCCTCAAAACCTGGTGATAATAAAAGTTCAAACATTTTGATTTCTTTGATTTATTTGGATGTTGCTCTTTTGGTGGAGATTTTTTTCCTCTCTTCAGCAAGGTTAGATCATAACTGTCTAGTGTTGATTTTGACTCTTGTTTTGTTAAGACAATTTATTGTATAGGAAATAAAATTCCTAGTGAAGCAACATTCTTCCTTCTCCTATGTTAGAAAACATGCTGTCTACCTTGCCTTCAATGAGCTTGTTATAAAGTATAAATCTGTTTGGAAATGCAAAAGAAAGGAAAATATGAAAAGACGTCTGGGATATGAACACTAATCAAACTTAGTTTCACCTTAGGTTCAAAATTGCAGCTTTAAAATTCACTATTTGTTCTAGGAACAATATTAAATATTTAAAGTGCACTTTGTTCTACCATCGGATCAGAAAACAGCAACAAAGCATTTTATCAAGCAGCATAACCCCCATTAATATTTTTTCCTCTGATTTTAAAGACATATTTTGTATTACTCAATGGATGGAGAAACAGTGATGGAAAGTGCTGTCATTCTGCCAAAAGCACATACAGAACAAGACAAGTGAGAGCAATTAAATTTCTGATCAGGATAATAATTTAACTGCAGATCTAGAGACTATAATCATCTGGAACATTTGAACAGTATAAAATATTACAAGGACAATGTTCCATAAATTACCATACCCAACTTGTCACCTGAAGGTACTTCACCTGAAGGTGTGTAGCAGCTTCATACCACTCCTCTAGAGATGCTATTTTCTCTAACAACAAAGACAACAATAAATAGAAGGGTCACAGAGCATATAAAGAACTGTTGTGTATCCATTCAGAGCAATACAGAGAGCACTGCCAAATGCAGGGTCATCATTCTCAATACCTTCCTTTGGCAGGGTAGTGCCTTTATTGCCAAGACACTTGATTCATCATCAAAGTAAAAGGTAACCTGATGATTCGAGCAATCCCTTGTCCCATTCATGTACAGAGCAGACCGGATATTGGCCTCCTCACAATAAACTGAACTGATACTTCATCATGATGCAGATAAGGTAAGGTGGGTGCCCTGTATTCAGTCACTAGACAGTGTCATGCCCCTAATGATTCAAAGATTTAACATAGTATTCAAAAACACCCACAAAAGGCCAGTCCTTGAGAATTAAAGGCACCTTTTCACTGACATTCCAGATGTCACAGACCTTTCTGCTTGCTTAGGAAAGAGTGGTAAGCGATCATTTCTTCAGCCAAGAGAGAAAAAAGCATGGCTACTTGTTAATGCATCAGGCATAGCTGCTTTATCACAGCCATTCTGAGGCAAATAATTTGGGGTAACATTCATCTCAGTTCATTTTAGCAGTCTGAAAGTCAGGTGTGTAACTTAATCTATTCATTTAGCTCCACTTGAAAGTCTGTGAAGAAAATAAGGCCCCTCCAGCAGACTGGGGATAAGACAAGCCTTCAGTGCATCCTAAAGCAGTTGGATGAATTGTCTTGCACTAGCAAAGAGGAGACACATCATCTGTTTAGGCTCAACATCTTTTAAATTGCTAGAGACAGGCAAGATGAATCCAAACATCCGAAGGACATCTGTGAAGTTATTTATACCCCATGCTACAATGGAAATCTTACTTGCTAAACCTTTATTGTTTATTCTGAGAGGAACAAAGGGAAGGTAGGGACTCAAATTTGCTTTTAAAGCTTGCACATGCTCACTTCATGCACTGACTGTCCATCTGCCACTTGAGGCCGATTGCACATCCACTCCTCAAAAGCAAGTGGCAAGGACAAGGTTGCTGGAGGCTGCAGCAACTTTCTCATCTGAAGGCACTTTGGTTGCATGAGGTGGCAAGGAGTGGTGAACTACCCTCATGCTCGACACAGCCCACTCCATCAGGGCAGCGAAACGTGCCAGCTGAAACCAGCCCTTCAGAAGTGGGGTGCACAATGCCAGGGCTTCCTGGCAGCCTGTTAGTGCAGACCAGCAGAGATGAGTGGTGGGTCACTGCCTGGTCACCTCTCAAGTGCGACCACCAAAATACCCAGAATCACCTGACCATGCAGTTAATTTCATACAAGTTTTAAAGCACAACGTTTTTGTATACAACATGGAGACAGCTCATGATTTGAACTTGAGAGGCAGAGGGTTTTTGGCAGGAGATCTAACCAGGCACACCACTGAGAGAAAGCAGTCATCCCTTATTTTGATCTATTGTATAGAGTAACTTTTCCAATTAAATAGTCTTTTTTTAAACTTGGTTATTTCCACTTCTCAAAAGCAGTTCCACCAAGCTTGTGTGGACAAGATTTCCACCAGGTTTTGCCAAAAGCCCAATATTTTTCTCCTATATTACACAGCATGTGGACCACAATCCCAACTCAGTGAAAGGCAGCGTCTCACTGCATTTTTCATCGTAATACCCTGTGACAAATGCACTTATCCCGCCTTCTGAGTAACAAGGCCTATTTCAAATTTTTAAAAATTACTGTCACTACAATTTACATTTAACAATGTCTTTCTTGGCTACTACTGGGGAAATACTGCAAGGAGAATTCACAAACATTAATTTGACTAAAGCATACATTTGCTTTGACAGCATTCACAAGGGTCATTGCTTGCCTTGCTTGGATATTCAGTCTGGTTTTTTTCCTGTTTTTTGTGAAGTCACTTGTGGGAAAGCAATACCTGGGCAAACAGATAAGAAGGTTTGTGAAAAAATTCTTCACATAGCCATGAAACCTCTGATTGTCTTCCCTGCTGACAAAAGATTCATAGAATCATAGAATGGCTTGTGTTAGAAGGGACCTTAAAGATCCTTCAGTTCCAAACTCCCTGGCATGGCAGAGATGCCTTCAATTAGACCAGATTGTTGAAAGCCCCATCCAATTTGGTTCTTGAACACTTCCAGGGATGGGGCATCCACAGCTTCTCTGGGCACCCTGTTCCAGTGTCTCAGAACCCTCAAAGTAACATAATTCTTTCTAATATCTAATCTAAACCCACCCTCTTTCAGTTTAAAGCCCTTCCCCCTTGTCCTATCACCACGTTCCTTTGTAAAAAATCCCTCTTCAGCTTTCCTCTAAGCTCCCTTCAGCTACTGAAAGGCTGCTCTAGAGTCTCCCCAGAGCCTTCTCTTCTCCAAGATGGACAACCCCAACTCTCTCCATCTGTCTTCATAGAAGAGATGCTCCAGCCCTCTGATCATCTTTCTAGCCCTCCTCCAGACTCCCTCCAACACATCCACATTCTTATGTTGGGCGTCCCAGAGCAGGATGCAGTTCTCTAGGCAGGGTCTCATGGGAGCAGAGGGGGAGAATTACCTCCCTCAGCCTTGCAGTCACACTTCTTTTGTTGCAGCCCAGGACAGATTTGGTTTTCTGGGCTGTAAGGACACATTACTGGGTCATATTGAGCTTCTCATTCACCAACACTCACAAGTTCTCCTCAGGGCTGCTCTCAATCCATTCTCCATCCAACCTGTATTTGTGCTTGGGACTGTTCTTGCTCAGGTGCAGGACCTTGCAGTTGGCCTTCTTGAACTTTATGAGGTTTGCACAGTCCCACCCCTCAAGCCTGCCAAGGTCCCTCTGTTATGGCATCTCTTTCCCCCAGCATGTCAACCACACCACACAGCTTAGTGCTGTGAGCAAATTTGGTGAGGCTACACTCAATCCCAGTGTCCATGTTTCCAACAAAGTTGTTAAACTCCACCAGACTCGATGCCAACCCCTGAGGAACACCACTCATCAATGGTCTCTGCTTGGACATAGAGCCATTGACCACAACTCTTTGACAGTGTCCATCCTGACAACTCCTTACCCACCGAGTGGTCCATCCATCAAATCCATGTGTCTCCAGTTTAGTGACAAGGATGTCATGTGAGAGAGTGTCAAATGCTTTGTATAAGTCTGGGTACATGGTGTCAGTTGTTCTTCCCTTATCAACCAGTGCTATAACCCTGTCATAGAAACCAACCAAGTTTGTCAGGCACAATTTACCCTTAGTAAAGCCATGTTGGCTCTCACCAATTAGCTCCTTAATTTCCATGTGGCTTAACATAGTTTCTAGGATGATCTGCCCCATGATCTTGCTAGGCATCAAGGTGAGATTAACCAGCCTGTAAGTTTCCCAGGTCATCCTTATTGCCCTTTTTAAAAATGGGGGGTCTGTTTCTCCATTTCCAGTCAGTGAGAACTTCAACAAACTGCCACGATTTCTCAAATATGATGGATAGTGGCTTAACCACTTCATCTGTCAGTTCCCTCAGATGTTCAGACATCAAATCAGCAAATAAAAACAATTCTGCACGACAGAAATAGAGATCATCAAATAGTTACACAAGCTTGTAGAAGAACATAGAATAATAACCCCTTCATAGAGCACTACGTAGCCATTTGTCTTAAAAAGCTTTAAAATAAAGTTCCAATCTGCTTTAGTTAAGCACAAATTATTGAACTCAGTATGGGAGAAATTAGATGAATTCCTACTATATCTGCATCATAAAAGAGATTAGAGTAGATGATCTAATAGTCCCTTCCCACCTAAAATCCTATCAATAAAAAGGAAAAGCTGCTGCACTATTCACATTTTCAGCAAATATAGCAAATAACCCATAGAAAATAGGTTATTTTCTCCTCAGTCAAAAGCACACTAAAAAGAACATTCAGGTTTCTTGAGTCCCATTGTAAAAACCCTCCTTGTATAACCCTAATCTTCCAAAGGAAAAAAAGAGAGAAAAAAAGAACCAAAAAGGCACTCACAGAATGCATTTGCTAAGCAAATTTGAATAATGAACAAATTAGTGAGGAAAAAACCTGTTTGTGGATAATTCATGAACAGAAAAGAGGACAACATTGATCAAATAAATTATTTGCTGTAAATAGTTCATTCAGCTCTGGCTTCAACACACGTTACCAATTAAATCAAACAGAGCCCAATCCCACAGCAATTATTTAGGAAGTACAATCTGGCCACTTGAAAACAAGTCCAGATTGCTTAAACTGCTTCTTTTTTTGTCGATATGTCATCTTTCGCCTCTCTCTGAGTCGGGTCACTCTTGCATGCCTACAATACCACACAACATTTTTCAGGTGTTTTACCAGATTTTCAAATTTTTAAAACTAATGTTTTCCCAGATACAACTGGCTTTGGTTAAAAAAAAAAAAAAAAATTCTCATTCTTTATTAGGACTTGTTATGGAAGCAGGTCTCAGAGGACAAAGATCTTGACATTATTGGCTAATCCATTTCTAGTTTCTTGTTTACTTTCTGCTTATTCTTTTTCCTAAAAGGACTAGTTGTATATTTAGGTTCATATTCTGTAAATCAGGACTGCCTTTCCTGCAGTTCAAGCAGTTATTTGTATTAATATTGGGTTTCATCTCATTGAGTTCAATAAATTCTAAATAATAACTTCTGCTGGATTCATTTCACCCTCCAACTTAAAGATCAATTAATTCAGTCTTGTGCTCTTTATCTCAAGTCTTATATTTCTTATCTTCTGTAGTTCAGGCCTCTTTTTCACAACCTGAATTAATCTGTTTTGCAGTGTATTTCTGCCAATAAATATGAGCCATTTCATTTGTAACCCCTTTCATGTTGTTAAACAGGATGGCAACAGAAGCAAACTAGATTCCTAGGTATGAGCATGAAAGTCTTCAGAGCCTTAGGTATGAGCCAGCTTTGGTCTTTCAGCAAAGACAATCACACCCACCAGTCCTGTGCACATTCATCCCACTAAAGTAAGGTCAAAGTGTCAGTGAGGTTCTGCAAACTACTAAGAACTTTGTCAGCCTCTAAGACAAGTTTTCCCCTAAAAGCAATAAAGACCTCCATGAGGAAAGCTTTCTACACCTGTAATGGATCCCTCCTGATCCTCACAAGGTTCCCTAGAGCTGCTCAAGATTTCCTTAGCCGAAAGGGGTGACTAAATTCTGTAAACTGCTAAGAGAAATGAAATAACATACTGAAAAGTCAGCATTCCAGACATCTAGATAATAAATTCTCAGTTGTAGTCTGTCATTTTGGTCATTTATGACAACATCACATTACCCTGACACCTCATGTTTCATCGTCAGCTCTTTGGCTTTCCTTCGAGATTCCACAAAAGTTTCCAGCTGCTTGAGGCCCAGAAGACAACCTGAAGCATAGGTTATAAATTTTGTTCACACCATCACTCTGCCCCAGAGGCAGCATGGACAGAATTAATTAATTCAAGATACTTGACTCCAAGTCCTCAACAACAGCCAAAGGCAAATCTAGTTGTCATTTCTGTTTGGACATCAAAGGGTAATAGCATGAGAATGAAAGAGCAAGTGTATGGGCTCACACTGTCCTCAGCTACAGACTTTTAAAAGTTAAGGACTTTGAAGTTAAAGAGTCAGCTGAAGTTTCTCAGGCAAAACTGGGAAGTCTGTCAACCTCATCTGGACTGAGGTAATGGTTCTCCTTTTTTTACTGTTTGCTGTAGCAGAACAATAACTTATATGGTCATACATATTGGTTTGGACATTGAGTTCAGGGTATAGTTCTATCAGTCTTGTGGAAAGTTTTTTGCTCTGTCATTCTGGAATGGCAAGCAGAATGTTTTGCAGCCAAGTAACTTTTACCACAAATTCTCATAAATGTTTTATAAATACTTTTACTTCTCCTATTCTGCCAGGTGGGCTTCACCATCATGCTAGATATTTTCTTATTCACCTCCCCACCCTCATCTAGGTCTTTGGTTTCTCTGTCTTTCCCTATTTTCATTACATGATAATGTCCTTTTCAAGGTGTCCATCACCCTATGATGCAATTCCTTGCAGTCTTGGATGAAGACTTTCTAGGAGAGTTACATTTCTGGACGATATGGATAGACTCAATTCACTGGAAAAGCAAGGAGTACTAATCAAAACAGGTAAATGCACAGACCAAATGATTTTGTCCTGAATTCCTTCCAGTGCAAACAATCAAGACTTTGCCTTGATAAAAGCTGTAGCAACAAAGGCAGTATGACTTGACTTGGGCTGTTCTGCATAAAAAATGCATTTTCTATACTGCTTCCTATCTTTCAAGAACATTTTATTCTCTGTAGTTATATTTCAAAATAAATCTTCAAAAGATTCCTTCCTGCAAATACTTTTTGTAAAAGCTCATATACCTATATATACGTACACAAGAAATACATACCAAACCTTGGAAACTGCTTCTTTTACTCTGCTTACTAACAGAAAAATCCAGATTCTACATAGGGAATTGAAGATGATGTTTCCTTATGCTACAATTTGTTGGTATTGAAGGAACTTTTAAAGAAACAAAAAGAAATCAGGCTCACACTGTGCTAATAAGTAAGTAGATAAGCAATGAGGAGCTATCTGAGGAGGTGAAATTGCTCTATTGTATTATTGACTACACCCAGCCAAACAAAGAGGCAGATACAAGCAAGGAAAATGCAAAATCCTAACGAGGCTCAGCTTTCCAGTGCAGATTTATGGGCTAAAATCTATAGCAGGTTGAACATCTTACTGCTATGTCGTTCAGCACATGTTCAACTCAGAAAACAGTGCAACAACTCCTATGTATAAGTCTGTGGTGATGCACATTCATCTGAATTGAACTCCAGGAGAAAACAAAGCAAAAAGGACAATGGGGAGGAGCTGGGCAGTGTACAGAAAGATTCTTCCGAAGCATGAGGGATAGCATGACCTACTTTTTGTAGGAAGTAATATATCCAAGGCTGCACATTCTCAGAATAGAGAACTGGGGGTTATTTGCCATACAAAAGCAAACCTAAAGGTCAGTGAGACTCAATAGCTATTCAGGTGACAATAAAGACATCAGTCCTTAATGCAGTGGAGAAGGCAAAAGCAGTAGAGAAATAAAGTGGACAGAAAAGGTGGCCAGACAGACAAGTCAAGCAGAAGCACAGCAGACAGACCTGAGATGACATGGTTAGGAGACAGAAAGAGGAGACAGCTGTCATCAGTTTGAACACAGATAAAGACAGGGGCAAGTGCTGTGAGAGTACAGGCTGAAGGGTCAGCTGAGTGGATCTCAAAACACATTACCAACTCATTAACTAAGCTAGCTCCATACCCCTGGAAGCTGGGTACATAACTTGATAGTTGTCACAAAAGTCACTAAAGGTTGGCACAGAGTGGTTCAGTGACTTTCTGCAAGTTCACTGAGCTGGGAGTACAAATCCTCCAACAGCTGCTCCCAGCACCAGCCTGTCCTCTGTGCTTTTGAGACAAGGGAATTCGCTTTGTGAATCCAGCTATAGTCATGATCATTCTAGCAATAAAATACATGCAAGAGAAATTTTTTAATGTTCAGCTCCAACAAATGCAACACAAAAGGACGTTTTTACACCGTTCCTTAGTAAAGGGGACTTTGCATCTCATACCCAACTGGAAGAAGAGCTAGAAGATAACCAGTCAATGGCATCATTTACAAGTGAGAGAAATGTTAACCTAATTAAGACACGGGTCCTGTAATGTATTCAGCACACTCATAGAGATTCATCTCCAAGGATCAGGATTTGGCACTTGAAGAGAATGTCTTCATTTGCTCCATAGGAGCAAGAGAAAAATAACAGAATTAATGTCTTCTTATGTGACAACAAGCTTTTCCCATTTCCCAAATTATAGTATGAAACAAATCCCTTTTTCTATACCAATGATAAGGTAACTCATTACGTAGCAACCTTTCCAATCAGATCTGGCTGATCAACAGATCCTTTTACAGTCATAATCAAAGTCATGATCAAACAACGCAAATCCAATTATACTTCAGAAATGAAGCCTCTCTCTTTGGATGCTGTTTACTCCAAGGACTAACCTGGACTCAGAAGTTTGGTTTCATTCTTGAATAAATGCAAAGTGACAGATGCAAAATAAAACAAGACTACATATGATTTATAAATATGGAATTAATTAATCTGTAATCATGCATTTTTTCCCCAAAACTTTAGCTGAAGTTTTATTTGCAGAGAACTTAATTTTCTTTATCAGGACCCTCTTCTTTCGCTAGGTAGCATATAAAGTCATGCAAGAAACACAGTATGATGGAGATGACATTTGTTCTCCCTGGATAGAATTACTCCTGCCCCAAGAAAAAGGCTGAATTAAGGTTGAGTTGTTTGTGCCTTGCCTAAATATGTAGGATTTCCTCTCAATTGACATTCTTTTTCACATTGCAGAAATGAGTATTCCTAATTTTCTTCTTTTTTATGTAGGTGGTCCACACACCATTTCTATGTGTATTTTTTTCTTCTTTGAAAATCTGCCCTTCCTCCCCCCAGCTAAATAGTATATTCTTAAGTTCCAGAGATCAGCTTGGTAAAATAATGTTTATTTGATTTAATTGTGGGTTTTGGTTTTGTTGGTTTTTTTTTTTAATTTTAAAATTATGAGCCTTAGAGTTGCATTGTACATCTGCTTGTGAACAAGTCTTTTTGGGGAGGAATGGTTTTCAATTTTATTTTAAGCATAATCCTGCAAAATAATTTGTCTTCTTTACAATACATATTTTGTAGCACTGAAGGGTTACTTTCTCTCCTCTTCAGAAAAAAAAACCACCTGCTTTGACCATAAATATTCAAATAATTCATGGACTTCAAATAATTTTGTGGGGAACTCCCCAAATAGTCATCCTTCGGATCTGGTCCCATTTCTAATCTTTCACAGGGCTGAAAAATACAAACATGTTCTTGAGGTATGTGTGCTGCTGAAAGGCAATATTGCCTTTACTCATAGGTCTTGAAAAAAAATACTGTTTGATTAGCATATGCAGTTCTGAATGCTGGATCCAGTGCAGATCAATACACTCCAGAAGCTCAGCCCACACATAAGACCACACACTTACTCCGGTATCTTTTCTGTTTTATAGGACCACAGAAACAAAAAAAATACAGTGGACCTCCAAACCTAAAAAAATATAGATCTTCATTTTCCAGGGGCAAGTAAACTGTTGACATCCAAGTAATCTTAATGGCCCATGTAATCACACAAGCAAGCAATTGCTTCTCTAGCATTATCTATCTGACAGCAATCTCACACAAATTATAAAACCATTTAGAAAAGAACATTAGGTAAATACAGTAGTTGCCTATTTGTATCAGTATTTCACTGGCTGGAGGCCATAAAAGTATCTGACAGATAAGCAAATCCAGTGCAAAACGTAAAAAAGGATAAAATATCTTCTTTTATATTTAGGAAATTACTTGTGTTTCTTTGTCCGTAAAGCAACACACAACGTAATTTATCAAAACATGGAAGGACTGATACATAGCTCAATACAGGAAGATTTTTTTTTTTTTTATGTATCCTTATTTGATAATCTTTAAAATATTGTTTCATAGTCTACTTTTTCAAAAGTCATTCTTTTTTAAGTCCTTCCCTCCATGCTGGGAAGTAGTTAAATGTTTACACACAGTACAAGGCTCCATATATCTCAAAAAGACTTAAACATGTGTCTAAAGTTAAACATATATTTAAAATGCTTTAAAGGATCAGGATTTCTATGAAAGACTGTAATCTACACCAGAAGATTTTCCCTGCATTGAATATAGCTATTTTTTCCTCTATACAAGTCTTTATTACAAAATGCATAAGTAATACAGCCCATGTTGTGTTGCAGTACAGCCTGTCTTGGTGTTCCTAATTTGCTTCTGTTTTTTTCTCAAAATCACTATTCCAGAATTCTGCTCTTCAAACACTTCAAATACATTAATCAACCTGTCAGATTCACTTTAACACTTTTACCAGGACCATTCTGATCTTAATTCTAGCCTGCAATACTTTTAAGGTATCCAATACAATACACAGCAATTTTTAACTGTTGTTTTATGGTTTTGCACCTTCCATTGTGTTACAAATGATAGCCCATTAATCATGTCAATCAAGTTTGTGTGTATGATTCTCAGAGCTTTATTCTAATTCCTTTTCAAACTCTTTCAGCATTTATTAGCATGCAAATAAACTTGTATTAATACGAGTGATTTAAAATCTTTATGAAACAGAAGACCTCAACATTTCAACTTCCGACTTTATCCCAAAATGAAGAGAAGAAATTTTGTTTCTTCAAATCCAAAGGTCTGAAAACCATGTCAAAACAAACTGAGTTTTCCATATGGGGCTAGGAACCTCATGCCCCTATATCCTGTGGGCCTGATCCCTGGTCCACTCCACACATCCCAGTAAGCATTCAAGCACGCAGCACTGCCTGGGGAGGGAGCAGTAGGAAAGAGGTACATACTCCTTTCTGCTCCTAATCTGTGAGAGAGAATAAGGACCACAACCACTATTCCAGGTGGTGGAATGTTCTAGTAGGAATTTAATTTTGTTGTGGTTTTGTGGGTTTTGTTTTGCTTTGGTTTCATTTGTGTTTTTCTTGGTGGTGTTGTTAAAAGAATGAAGCAATTTCTATTCAGATTAAATAAAGCAAGGACTAGAGTATTTTGTTTCATTTTTCCCTGAAATTATTTTTTAAAGCTCAGTGAAATGTAAGATCCAATTGCTTTTCATGTGGAGGATTTTCACAGTGGGGAGTGCAAAGTATTTGTACCACCAAAAGAGCACACAAAACTCTGGGCAGAATTTTGATGCCACTAAGTATTTCTTGAGCATCGCAAAACCTCTTCTGATTTTTATTAAAGAATAACAGAGCAAGCATGCTAAAATCTTATTTTTATTCGCAAGATATTCTGTCAGTTCAGATGAGTCTGCCTGAACAAACTTGGGACAAGAAGGAAACAGCACATGTGCACCTGTGCTTGGGAGCTGGGCCAGGTAGACTTTTACAGGTGATGGCATGCAGTGTCTAGTCTGAGATGCTCAGCTGTGACTAAAACATTGAAGGTCAGTACTGAGCAATTTCTTAGTAATATCAGCCTCCTTTCAGGTGTCTCCATTCAGTGTTTGAAACATAGAGCATCCAACCCACTGTAATCACTCATAAAAACCTTGTCTAGTGGCCCATGACATCCTACCAAAACTGCTTTCTGAGGTACTCGTGTATGACTATTACAAGCAGCAGCAGAAGTTTGCAGTGGTTTGCAAAAGATTTCATACTTGAATATAAAGGCACAAGAGGGCAAAAACAGCAGTGGAACAACCAGAGGGAAGTGACACAGGAGCTCAGGGACACAAGCACTGTCAGGCTCAAATGCACTTACACCAAACCAACTTCCTATGCTAATTCTGAACTTAAAGAAAACTGACAGCCCAGGAAGCAAACCATAGAAAAAAAAGACTGCGGTGTAAGATTTTTCATTTTCAACTTGACCCACCTCTATTTTTTGTTTACAATATGCCTGTAGTTGTATCTGGACACACTGTATTTATATTTGCCCTAAATTTTCTTCTACATTCTCATCCCTCATTTCCAATTACATGCCAAATAAACTCTGTGTTGCATGAGAACATTGAAAGGAGCAGCTTAAAGAAAGACTGGGGTTTTTTTCCCCCTAAGAGATGTAAGAGATAAGAGTAAGGAGATAAGCCTTCCTGTATGTTTCCAAGAGAAGGAATTGCTCTTCTTTACTATAATGTTAGGGATGGACAGATCAGATTAGACTACATCTCCAGAGGGGAAGCAGGAAGTCCTCACAGACTGAAAGAAATGCTAGGGTTAGACTCACACTTTAATAATCCCCAGTTTAATACATGCACTGCTCAAGACCACCTGAGTACTTTGTGGGATATGAATATATTTGCTCCTGTGCCTTTCCAGAGGCATAGTACAGACATCCTATTCCAGTAGTTCTGCAGTGTCCAATTTGGCTATGCAAGAAAACCACAGGACCATTTCCAAGAGCTGTTACACAGACGCTGGCATGAGTGTACAGCTAGCAGTCAACATGGAAAGGCAGAAGTCCTAGTAAGGACCAGCTGATTTGCAGCCAGTGCACATGAAAGGGCCAGTACGGGCATTTGACACTGTGGGAGGTCTATAATTCACAGTTGTTAGGATTCAATCAGTGAGAGTTGTCTCTGCCCAAATTAAGGCATGAGACCATATGCCAAAGTCAATAATACAGATTAAAACATGAATGTGAGGTAGAGAGGTTGAAAGAGATAGAAAAGAAAGGAGAGAGAGATCAAGCAGATAGCTACCATCCATGGATCCAGCATCCCACTGGTCCTTCTTCAGCCTGGCCTTCTCAGTGGTGGGGGTCCTAAGGTCATTCACAACTTTTCACTATTTATACATTTTAGCAAACAAAGGCATTAATGCTCATTGGCTACACAGTTCTCTTACTGTATTGGTTAAATGATTCCATCACTTATAATACTAATTAGTCCACATGCTCAGTCTTTTGAGTGGATGGTTTCTTGGATTGGAGGGCCCGGAGTCGGTGGTCGCGATCTCCCACTGCAGAATTACCTTTAGCCTTGTTGGAGCTGATTTCAGCATAGCTGTTGAGTTGGCTTTCCCTGTCTGGATGCATTATCCAGGATGTGCCAACCAGATCTCATGTCCGCCAGGCCCAGAGTTAGCTCTATCCTCACACTGCATTCTGTGCTTATCTCACAGCAAAGTCCCTCTGTGGCCTTAATGGTGTTTGAGACAGGCAACTGTGCTCTTTGAGTCCTTACAACAGTCTCAGTTTGGCTCCTGCATATGAGTCAGAAAGACCTGGGGTATGCACAGGTGTGAAGGGGAGACCAGTGAAATTAAAGTCAATATGACAGATGCTGGCATTGCACCTAAGGTCTACCATCATTCTGTTTAGCCAATCCCTATTTAAGAAAATAAGGTATTTAAGAAAACAGGTAGCCTCATTGTGAGGAGTACTGTGGTGATTAAAGCACACACCACTGCAGCTTCCCTTTTGTCTTCAACCAGTTTAAAAACAACCCAGCTGTGTAAATGAGGCTGAATAATCTGTACTGCATGGTGGATGTGTCCTTCTGTATTCAGAGGCAGATTTTCCAATGGTACTTTACTTGCAGCCCTTCCAGCCACATCATTAACCACATATCTGGGCTCTTGTTGGTCTGTCCTGAAGATTAGTACTACTCTGACCTTACCACAACAAGTAATGCTCAAAAACTTGCACAGGTAGGAAAAAATACCTCATTACAAAAACTACAGATGTGTATCTTAACAGTGGTAAAGCAAACTATGCAATAAATTTTGCATGTGTCTTGCTTAACACAGAGATACACACACAGAGTACATCTCCTTACAATCATACATACTCCTCACTATTCTCAACTTTTCTTCATACTTTGAAAGGCAGAAAAAAATATCTCCTTTTATCCACTTTTTCTTGTGGAAAGATGAAACAATATCGTTATATCGTGAATGAAGTGAAAATGATTTTGGCAAGATGGTATTTGGGCGTCACAGCGGGACACACAGATTAAGGCGTAGATTCCACAGGATTTTTGTGCTCTCTATATTTATCTGAGTCATGACTATTAGCAACAGTTTACCTGGTCTAAACCACATAAAGCCACACAAAGCTGAGAAATCAGAAAATGTGAGAATAATCCTAACATAAATTTGTTGATACATATCCTGGATGTTTTCGTCATCTGTACTAATGTCTACATATTAATAGTTTACCAATGTGACAAATCACCAACAAAGCCAATGTGCCCACTCACAGAAAGCCTCATTTCATCCTGACACATCCGTGAAGCAAATTCAGTCAATCAAATAACATGAGTCATTCAATCTGTCATATTAGTTAACAATGAAGTGCAGAATAAATTCTCTGGAATAGAAAAAGTTTCTAATGATGCACTGCACATAGAGCACTTCTGTGCTTCAAGTTCTGGAAGCTTTGCATTTTTTAATAATTCCTGCAGCTAGTAGGGCTTTTTTAAAAAAATCCAAATGGAAATATACTGTAAACATTTTATGAGCAAATGTTAGAATTGTTAAACCAAACACAATATTTACTCATTTTTTGAATTATGATACTACTCAAAAGCCCTAGGCTAGTATCATACCACACTTTGTTAGGGACTATGCAAATAAAACAAAAAAGGCTTTCCCTTGATACAAGTATCCATACATGGGAGATATTTCAGTGGATAAGAGGGACTAACCAAATTTCATACAATATATAAATGTAGACATTCAAACTGTCTCTTAAGCACTCAGATCAGCTGAGTGAAATTTTGGTCTGAAGCAAAGAGAAAGCCTAGCAAGTTTAACAAAAGCAGAATCTCATCTGTTTTTTGGTTGTAATGCTACTTTTCACTTTAAAATACAGCTCTAGAATGTCTACAGAGCAACCCAGGTCAGAAGATTAAGGCTGTTGAGTTTTATAAATCATAGAATACCACAGAGTTAAGCCATGGGAAAGTATTAAAATGACATCTGCACAGCGCCTAACAAAAGTGTTCTTGGAACAACCGCAAAAATTGCTTCTTCAACAGACTTCCAATAATGTTAGTGGACCAGAGCAAAACCTTCACCCCCTGACATTTCAGGGAACCTTAAAAAAGGCTGGATGATGGGTAAAAAGCATGCCACGGACAGTTCAAATGCATCCCATTTTATACACCTTAGTACACCATGGTTTAATGCACTCCACAAACCCAGTCAGCAAATCTGGTGAAAGCCCCCCAGAAGACAGACTGCAATTTACTACTGAAAACATCTATCAACTGCCTATTGTTATAACAAGTGTAACCAGTAGTAGAGAAAACATAAAAACATGGGGTTTGTTTGTTTACATTCATCATGTCAGCTCACTCCTGTGTACTGCCAAGGCTGAACAGAATTTGTTATTTCAGTTTCCCACCTCTTGCAAACAGAGCCACCTTTTAATTTCTTAGCTATTTAATCCATAATGTTACTTGGTGACTGTGTCAAAACTCCAGGAAAAGATTTTCAAAGACACCTAGATAACCAAGAATGAAAACAAAAGTCAGGTAGGAGTTTTTCAATAGGATTTAAGGCAGATAAATTGCCTAATTTACCTGGGTTTAGGGCATATCTGGACAACGCTATACACCTAAACAAGCTTAGAGCAGTCAAGACTTGTTCTGGACACAGAAGCACAACAGGCACATCAGCACCATAAGACACCAATGTTAATTACTCCAAATTTGGTGTCTATTACACAGCTCTAGTTGACTTCTAACTGAAAGAGTTTTAGCAACACCAACAGGCACATACCTGGATCTTCATGCAACTCTACATTTCAATAATTCTCCTCTGTAGATCTTAAGCAATAGAAACCTGAGCTTAGGAAATGCAGGAAACCTAAGCTTAGGAAATCTAAGCTTAGGAGAAAAGCTCACGTATTTAAAATAGATAATATGTATTTTGTGTTCATCCTACCCAGCAATAAATATTGTCTCAAATTTCTAGAAATAACTTGCCTAGTTACAGATTTTGTAAAGACGACTGTTAAAAAATGTTCACAGAATCACTGAGGTTGGAAAAGACCTCCAAGATCATCGAGTCCAACCTCTGACCAATCACCTCCTTGTCAACTAGACCATAGCATAGTTCCATGTCCAGTCATTTCCTGAACCCTGAGCTGGTTACTCCACCACCTCCCTGGGCAGTCCAATGTTTAACATACCTTTCTGTGTAGAAATTCTTCATGATGTCCAACCTGAACCTCCCAACATGGCTTAAAACTATGACATCTTGTCCTGTTGCTAGTTATCTGGAAGTAGAGGCCAACCCCCAACTCAAGGGAAGGAAATACTTACTAGATCCAAACTCTGATAAAGCAGGTAGCCTTAAAGAAGAGCAATAAATGCAAGAACACAAGATGTGTGATCTTAATGTTGTACATCTGTTCACCCCATAGTGAAATCCTTTGTGGAACAGAAAATAAGGAGAATATGCACACTTCTGAACATCAATATTCCCAGTGAGCCAATATTTTCCTTTAGAGGATTTAAGATTCTTCCAAAAGTCTGTACAATTGCCAGAACATGAATTTTGTGCAATTGCAAGAATGAAAGAACAACTTTCTCTTTGCTGGGTCCAAATTTATGCTTCCAATCCCTTTCTTCTTTGTAAACCATCAATTCTCTGATGCCTGGGGTTGTTCAGTACTTCTAAAAATTAGGTAATTTAGATCTCTGTCCCTAGATATGAATTTACAAGTCCAGCAATAACTCCATCGACGTGGGCTTTCTGGTCAATGGGCTAATAAATGTTTGTTCTTTGATTTCTCCTTTATGCTTAACATAATGTTTTGCGAAAAAAAAATGAACCTATTTAAAATCCATTTGTGTTAAATATTCATTTCAAAAACCAAAGTTCAATACATGTTGCATAGCCTGTGTTTTCTTGTACATGTTTAAATCTCACTGAGACCTAAATAAGGATTTCTGACACAACCTGGATCCCTGGGTAGAAGGAGGTGTTGAGATGATTTCTCATTTCACATAATTTAAACACACATTGCAGTGATAAGCCTCAGACCCAGACAGAAACTTTATGAAGTCCAGAATCAGAACATCTGCATCTTTGTAATAACTGCAAAGGAAGAGACCCACGAATTTCCTTATTTTCTGTGTCAGTAAAAGAAATTGCAATGGTCTTTTCAGCTACAACTGTCATCACTCTTTAACAGTGTTCCCTTATACCGTCAACCTAAATGGAAGAACAGATGATTCTCAAAAACATCAAGGCTAAGCCAGTAGCTTCTAACTCTACTTGCTCCATACTTCATCAGTCAGTGTTGCTTGACATCACTGTTGTAATTTTCTTCCAGTTCCACTCAGCCCTCCAGGTTACAAGAGCAGTCAGGAGCATCACTAGCCTTGATAATTTATGAGTATGACTCTCTATTACTGACAGCAGCCAATAGTACTATTAAATGGCAATATGTTGCCATGGTAAAGCAAGAGTATCCAAATGTCTTATACACAATAAAGGCATTAATATGCAGCTATTGCTGCTTGCACCTCTTAATCCTGACAGAGAAAAGCAAGATTGCTAAAAGCAATTATGCTTTATTCCAAAAGAGTGACAGATATTTTAAGAGACAGGAGTGTCAGAAGAGCAACTGGAACTCCAGTAGCAGGTGAGATAGAGAGAGATAAATATGCACAATCTTAACTGAGATGACTGCTGTATCTGAAAGGTAAAGACCTTATTCCTTTATATATAATATATACTATATTAAAATACAATCTACCTGTTTTAGTCTCACATAAATAATAATCAAGCAGTAATGAATAGCAAGAAAAGACACTGATTTTTTGTTGTTGTTGATTATTATGCATTTTAGCGTGCAGATTTTACAATGATCACATTTCAGTGGAGGTATATGGAAAGGCAGGGGTACAATACTCCATACACTAAAAAAAATAAAGAACTCAACTTTGAAACTCTATTCAAACCCCAGTAGAAGCAGAGATTATTTTTTAATTCCTGTTTTTCTCTGTGCCATTTTCATGCTTCACTCAGAAAGCATGCATTAAAAAAAAAAAGTTTCATTAAATACTTCGTTCTATTGCTGGTAAAAAAATAAATACATACGGAACCAACAACTGCATCAAGAGAAAAAAATTAAATTCAGGCATTAATAGCAACTGCATATACTTCAATTTGCAGCAATTCTTCTTACACACTGACACTCAAAGCCAATAGTCTGCCCTCTTGCTCTGCCTCAATAAAAAGGCTCTTTCAAAGATAATTGCATATGGTTCGCATATTTCTTTAAATACCACTAATCTCTCCTTTATTTATGTGCCATGATTTAATGTTATTAGACATCTGGTTTTTTTCCAAAACTTTTACTGCAACGATCTCTATCAGAACTCTAACGGTTTTCCTGAGATCTCACAGTTTTGTCAACAAAATGGCTTATTGAGGGATAATTGTGGCTCAGAAAGAACTGTGATTCAAGATTGAGTACTTGGGACTGTCTTACTCTTTTAAGAATCCATTTGAAAGCAGAAAACTAATCTGGAGCAAAGAACTGGCAATTTGTATTTCACAGTGTCATTGTCATCTTCTTATAAATCAGAATAAGAGATCCCTTTCAAAGTGCATTTCTAAAATAAGTATTTGTTTTTCCATTCATATCCTTAACAATTAGAGTCTTTTCAACACCTTTATTAAATTTTTTAAAAGTGGTGGATAAAAAGGGGCAAAATATATAAAATTTAAATATGGCATTTAACATGGCAAAAGATTCAAATCTAATAGTATCAAGTCACTAACAACTAAGTGTTAGTTATCTATTACATAAAATGAGATGTATGACCTTTATAATATAGTACAAAGAACATACAGAGATGAAAACCACAGCTGACAAACTAGGTCTCAGCAAAATAATGTCATGCTCCAAAATTCTCTCAAAGATTTTCCTTTCACAGAGACTTTTTTGTGTTTTCAACTTCCCCTATCTCACTCCCGAGGTGAAATATATTTCCAAAGGTCATTCTTGGTGGTCAGAGTTAGAAATACTATCTCCACATTTAAAATCACTCACATAGAACAGAACTGGAACACTTCAAAATGTATTAATATCAGTAATAGCAAACGTTTTGTAAGCTTTCAAAGAAATCCATAAACCCTTGATTTTAGTTATGATTATATATCTCTTTTAACCCCATAGTAAAATAATCTATTTACAGGATAACCTTTATCATACTTTACCCAAGAGAACAATCTGATAAATTATATTCTATTGGTGACATGATAGTGGTTAAATAATTCTTCCATTTTTTGTAGAAGTGAAAACTAAATATTTTCTTTCGTCTTTTCACCATTCAGATGTATACCCAGTTTTTCTAAATACATTTATGCCAATGTATTACTGAGAAACTGCTGCTGATGGTGGAACAGAAAATATTTTAGGTTTAGTTTTACACTCACTTTCAATTATTCCAGCTCTAATTCAACTGCTTTTATTATCAAAAAATATATCAAGTGGGGAAGGTATAGTTATGCTCATTATACAATAGAAACAAATTTCACTGACAACCCTGAAAAGTATGTCTTTCTATATTTATCTTTCAGAGGTTTTTTTAATGTTTTTCCTGTGTACATTGAAATGCTTAAATGGCATGTGCAAAATAAGCTTTAAGTGGTGTGGTTTTTCCAAGTTGTGAGGTGCTGTTATTATCAGTTAAAACAGCTTTTTTTCCTCATTCAAATTTATGCCATATCTAGTATTTCTAAAAAATGCAGTACACCAATTCTGTGGCTCAGACCTTGGCCCCAGAAAGTACAGCAATTAAATAAAACACTTATACGAATGTAAATCTGCTCAAGCTTTTCTTTGTTGAGTTGGCAGCATAGCTGATCCTAAAAATTAACAGAAGAGAAAGGAATGAGTCAAGTTAAAGACTATGATAAAGTACCTAGAGTGTGGCCTTCAAAAAACATGTACAACTGCATTATTTAATTCAGTGTCCATTTTCACCTTTTGCTTTGTGTGGGGCAGCACAGACTTTCTCTTCTACTGCTATCAGTGTTTCTAGACTTAATCAAAATTGGTGAATCCACAGAGATAAAACACTGACTTTCAGTTCAAGAATAATATGTGCCTTATCTTGCTATCCTTTTTTCTTCTAAAACAACAAACCCTCTTTTTTTTTTTTTTTCTGGCACGTGCATCCCAATACTTCCCTCACCACACCAGTGCACAAGAGCCTGGGAGCCAAAGGGAACAGGGTCCCCCTCAGCTGGTTGCAGTCCACAGATCCCAAGCTGGGCACAAGGAAAGCAACAGTGCCCTGAGGTGACCCCCAGGCATCCCCAGTCAGGGCATTGACACCCCCTCAGTGGCACCTGGGCCAGACCTGTGGCAAGGCCATGCCTGGGAGCAGGGATGGATGGAGGACCCTGTCACGGGAAGGCAAGGTGTTAGCCGGGTCTCTTCCCTCCTGAGCAGCAATTCATACTTCAGTGGTTTTCAAACTTTTCCCAAGTAACAAGTGATAGGACAAGAAGAAAGCGCCTCAAGTTGTGCCTGAGGAGGTTTAGACTGGCTATTAGGAAACATTTCTTCACAGAAAGCCCTGTTGTCAAGCCTTGGAACAGGCTGCCCCGGGGAAGTGGTTGAAACATCACCCCTGAAGGCATTTAAAAGACCTGTAGGTGTGCTGCTTACAGACATGGTTTAGTGGGGGACTTGGCAGCGCTGGGTTAATTGTTTGACATGAGGACCTTGGAGATATTTTTCAACCCACACAATTCTATGATCCTTCACACACGGTCCTCAGGTAATAAACAATCATATCCTGAGCAATGCTTCCTGAAAGTATCTCCTAATAGATTTTGAAGGAAAAATTCAATTATTTTTGAGAACATTTTCAAAACATCTTTTTCAAAACCATATAACAAGTTTTGAAAAGTATCTGTCCTCACTGATTTTTTTTCATCAAAAGGCCAACCATCTAAAATCAGAAGTATTTAGACTTTTTAAAATGCCATCCAAGTGTCTCCCAGGAATGAGTTTTGAACACCTTGTGCCACTGTTCACATTTCTGATGGACTTCATTGTCTGTCATTGTAGGTAGATCATCATTTGTAATAGGAGAGATGAGCTGCCAGTTATGGACTGGAAAGCCCATTTAGAAATCCCAATACAGAGGGAGATGTTCAAGAGTTAGTAGGAATGTGCTTCGAATCTGTTATTTCACTGGCCTGCAACCTGCATAATCATTCAAGCAAGCATAAAACGTCAGGTCTTTTAATTCTCTGCCATGTTTTTCCTAGTTTTATCACAAGAAAACATCTGTTTTATTTGCATGGCTGAATTGGCTGTAGTCTCAAATTTTCATGCAAGTTAGTTGTTGTATTTTAATGAAAATTACCTTTTTCATTTCCCACTCAAGACTATAGCTTTCCTCTGAGATTGCCAATAACAAATGTCTCCTGCAGTGACAAGAAAATGAACTGGAGTGCTTGGGAACTACACTTGTAGGTATTACAACATTTCAAAATTGGATTTGTTTGAAATCAGAACAGATGCACAGGTTTAGAGATTACCCAACATACAAATACTTTTAAATATCAATTCCAATCTATTATTTCAACTTTTATTTTTTGCCTCATTACAATAAAGTTTAGTGAATGTTTTTCAGAGTAAGAATTTAGCAAAAAAAATAATGAATTTATGGACAGACAGCATTTTATCAATGTTATTTACTGATCACCAGCACAGTTTTCTCCTAATAATACCAAACAAAGCAGAAATACTCAGGCTTAATACTCAGCCATAAAAAACCAAACATATCCAGTTAGACCTCCCATATAAGGTAGAATAAATTTCATTTTATTTTGTTCCTTAAAATAGGAGAACATTTGAATTACCTAATTTCTTGTTTTGCTTCATAAAATGGTTTCTTTGCAGGTCAATCAAAATGAGTTTTAGCTTTGACCTCATTACAGTGTTTTATCTCCCTTTTATCTGTTCAATCTGAATATATAACAGCCAGGTCATCTTGATTTACTATTAAGCAAACAATTGTTTGTACTAAAAAGGCAAATGATGAAGTCAAAACAATTATCTCCATCATTCTTCAGTAGCAACTGAGAGAGAGAGATGCATGCCCTAAAATCTGGATTACTTCAATCATCATTTAATAAGGGCAAGTTAGCCCAGTTTTAGCTAGTGTGAAAACAGAAATATAACTGTTTCCTCTGTTTCATGGTCAGAAATTGTTTTCCCAATTTGATACGTTAATGCCTGCTGAAGGAGAAATGTGACCTCATGTTTATATTTCTCCACTTAATAAATGCTGTTTGATATTTTCAAAGGCATGTTGGGGATTAGAATATGCATTAATTCCCGTTTTAAATATAGCCTAGAGCTCTTCAACAGCCTTTAAAACACTAGCTATTTTCTATAAGAAAACACAAAATTATGTCAGCTACTAAATGTACACATTCAAAAAAGCTGTATTATTTAATTTTTGCCTTTAAGAAAATGAAACAGTTTTTTTAAAAGATATTTGCATATTTTTTTTTCTGTAGCTGAAAATTTAAAACAATTACAGTCTTTTGCTTTTAGTGAACTTCATTCTGACATCACTAATTTTTTTTTCCCCGAGTCCTTTTATGTGACCATCATTTACTTTGTTTAAAAGTAATAATGCACAGGCATTTACATCCTGTATGCAGCAGAGTAGCCAATCTAGATTTAATCACCATGCAGTCTGCAACAGCTATAACCAGATACAGGGGTAGAGATAACCACCAACACATCACTTGATAAATGCTAAATATTATGCCTCAGAAACATTACCTACAAGATTACAGAGATCAGCCATTAGGTCGACGTTACTTCTATATTTTTTTAAAGCCTGCAAGATGATGCTGGAGTTGCGCTGATTCACCTTATGTAGTATAAGTAAGGAAACATTTATTATCAGCTCAGAGAGATACAGCCTGAGAAGCTTGTTAGAAGCCATTTCAGGCCAGCTGTTATGACTGATTGATACACAATAAATTATGAAGGAATCAGCTGCCTCACAAATTTAGAATGCAACATGCACTTTGTAATCAAATATCCATGACCATACACTCGCTCACAGTGAATCTGTCATTACATACACATTTCTATATGAAAGAAGACTTCCACAGTCTTGCCCTGAGGGGGAACAGGTAGAAAACAGTCACACAGGGTTAATTATGTTTCTTTTACATGATTTTTCTCCTAAATTTTCACATCAGTATTTCAGATGTCTGAATTGAAGGCTCTAAATTTAAGCTACGGTGGCAAATTTCATGAAGTCATGGGTTTTATGTCCATTCACTCCACTCTCTGGGTGGAGTCTCCAGCACAATCCCAGAAATGTAGGAGACCTCAGACTGCAAGGCTGATTTAGAACTAGATTTCCTAGAGCTGCAAATTTGCTAGTCTAAGTTTTGATGGTGGCTGTTTTTCTGATTTTCATGAAGGGGGGGAAGAACCCGAACAAAACTATTTCACTGATTTTCAAAAAGGCACTTGTGCAAGGCAGCAAGAAGAAAAAGGATAGAGAAATGAAGAGTCCTAACCAGATTCAAGCAGAAGACAACAGAATGTAATTAGAAGGAATGACAGCAAAGAAATCAGAGGAAATGCTAAAATGCACAGTTAATTTTATACCCCACTGGAGAAAACCAGAACCTAAATCCTGAATCAAACTTTTGAATGTCTGGTAACACTTCAGTGATACTTTCACACATATAAATGAGACTAATTTTAACAAAGAAGAACTCCACAAAACTTGATTTTCCTTAACCCTAAATCTGGCTTTACGTATCTTGCACAACATAAAGGAATCACTGCCTAAAAGAGCAGGACAAGATATTTTTGAGTTGGTCTACAACTGAAAGCTTTTCCACTTTAAATAAAAAAAAGGTAAAAGACTTGAACACTTCAAGAGTGGTTTGGGGGACACCTGCCAGGAATGGTAAAGTTTTACTTAACCTTGTCTTAGAGAAGAGAAAGAGATAAGGACAAGATGAAAAAAAGCTTAAATGCAAATTATGTGTGCATATGATATTGAGTACACCGATAGCTGATACTAAAATTCCAAGTCAAAAGAAAATGAATCAGTTGTCAAAAGTTAATGTTTCAACTTTTTTCCTATTAAACTTTGTCAGAATAATCCATTTTCTCTAACATTTTGACTTCAATAAGAGTACAGCTTTGATGAAAAACTGTCAAAAAGAAATCAGACAGCTCTTGTGAAGATTATTACACATCACAGTTCACACCTGTAACATTCTCCCTGCCAGCCAAAGTGCAAATTCCCTCACCAATGCACATTCAGTAATACGGTGGCAATTTATTAAAAAAAAGTAATTATAATCAGAGGAAAAGAGCAAATGGTTGATCTCAACAAATGAATTAACATCTTCCACCTCAAAAATACCATTACCAAGAGATTCAAAATGAAGAAATGTTGGTAATTAGGATGCTGTGTATCCCAAATATTTTAATACGTGGGCAAATGTGTAATAGCCAAGTGTTTGTTTAGTTAAGACTTACCACAGTTAAGTGGCTACGAGCACCTGTTAGGAATCAAACTCAGGGACAGAATGGAGAACAAAGTTGAGAGACTCCTCAGCATTAAGTATTTGACAGGGTGAGTTTAAAGGAAAGCCATATCCCCAAGCAAGTCAAACCATACTTTGCCTGAATCATAAAGACACTGATGGGGAAGCAGCCTCTGGAGCTTGTTTGAGTGTGTTTACTCAGGCAGGGAGCAGCTAGCACCAGGAATTTAGTCCAGTTGGTTGGGATGGGCATTGCTGCAGGATACTCATAGAAACTGTGCGGTCACACTTCACATGCACTGGATGTACCCACAGAGGGATTTAGTGAGGCCTAAACAGCACAGTGGATAAACCCTCCCCAGCTTACTGTACAATATCCTCCCTGTACAGAAAAACTTGACACTGCCTATCAAAGGACCAAACTGTAGTCAAGAATATTTGTCTCCTAGAGTGTAGTTTAGGCAACTCCTACAATATGCAGCATTCCTCAAAACCTGCCCACTCCCATTCTCCTGAACTTCACGTAGCCTCAACTGTCTAAAAAGTAATTATTCAATGACAATGTTCTAAATTTCATCCCAAATGTTTCTAAACCTTCATTTCACTCTGTAGCAAGTATCACTGTTACTTGCAATATCACCACAACAGAAATGACTCAGAAAAACTATGATCCCATTTTAAGTCAGAACACATCCTATCTTTGACTTCAGTGGACATAGGTCTAATTTTAGCGTACTCCAGTAAAACAACAAGGAACTCCCTAAGGAATATGAGTGCACACACATATTTCAGAAAAGTACTTGTGATATTTAGGACTTTGCACAGCCTAGAATCTGCTTAGGTGTCTCAGGGAAGAACAAATGTTCCCTTCTTTGTGCTGGGGGACTCTCACATTCAGTTGCCAGCTTCTCCTGCTCCCTAATATTTTCTTTTCTCTCTTGCCCTGTTTGTGGTTAAAACTGGCTTAACAGTATTGGTTTTCTTACAGTTCTACAGCTTCAAAAGATATTATGCTACATTCCTATGTCTATTTTACATGCACCTGTTTCTGAATATACTAAAGGATACAAAGGCAAGAAGCTTCTGCTTTGCAGCTTAGGAAAAGGTGTTATCTCCATGCTACTACTATTAAAAAAAATCCCTTTGTCTGACACAGTTGGACATTAGTTCTTGCAATTAAGTGTTTAACTGTCCAGGAGAGAGATGGAAATACCCCATATTATTATGCTAAGAGCTGGACCAATCTAATCCTTTCTCATGTTTCTAAGGAACAACATAGAAATTACACAGAAAATAATCTGACAAGAAAAAGTATAGCATAAGGAAATGAAAATACACTGACTGAAATTCTTGAGGCTCATCCCAAGATTAGTGGGTTCCTCATTGGACACTCATCTTCCTACTGACATGCTTTTTTTCAAACCCATAATTATTCTCTCATGGAGGAGAAATAATTGTTTGGATTCCTACAAAGCTTCTCAATGCCACACTAAGTATCTACTATGCAACTGCTCTCAGATTCTTCCTAATGTTAGAAATCTGTGAATTTAAGGAATATAAGTAATGCAAACCTGAATGAAACAAGCTTCTATTCACTTTCTCTTCTGTGAAAATAGATTTAAATTTACTCTGACAAACAGATGGACTGTTGGCAATAAAGTGTTAATACACTTTATTTCAGAGACTGATGAGAATGAAGCAAGAAAGGACTCATCAAAAAGAGCCGAAGAGAGACTGAAAACATATTTTGAAAATAAACTCAGAATTTTGTAAAAATAGATTTAGGAGTCCACATGTTAAAAAAAAAAAAAAAAAGGAGGGAATGAGAAAATTAAATCATTGAGTTGGAGCACTTGCATAATTCTGAATAGGCACATGTGAAAAAGTAGAAATTCAACCAATGACATTGTAAGTGGTATTTCCCTTTGAAGTCCACAATTCAGAGGGATCTTTTATTTTCATTGTAGATTTTTTTCCACATGTTAAATATGGACATTTTAATGTGTTATGAAATAACTAAGTATACAGAGAAGGCCAATTTGTGTGCAGGTATGTATGTTATGACTCATATCACGAAGCATTTCCAAAGTGATAGAATTTACTCTAATAAAATTCCAGTGAAGGCCACATTAAATAGAAATGTGATAGCAAGACTACACTGTAGCTGAAACTACAATTACTGAACGTACAGAAAGATGTGTTTCTGTAGGAGCTGTATGAAGTCTGTAATAATGAAGACACTGAATGGAAAAGACATACCTTTCAGTAAAAATTAAACTGCAGCCTCATCACAAGAGAAGATATGATTAGCACAAACCCAAGCTTTTTTAGAGACTTAGCATTGTCTCTCCCTTTTAAAGATCCAACTAAACGTAATTTGGGCAGATAACGAAGAGCACTGCCATTAAAGTTGGAACAGTGTGATACAAAAAGCTGGGGGAAGGTGGGGCACACATGAGGTGGGGAGCAGTCAGAAATTACACAGTATTACCTGACAGGCACAAATCAGGTAATTTTGTGCACAACAAGGAGTAAGGGAAGAAAATTCACTTCTCCTTGGCCCCACCACTGTAGAAATCTATTATCAAGGAACAGAACTGATCTATTCAGTCTCATCTTTCAGCTACAGGAAACAGAACTACTCTATGGATTTCTCTGGCTTAAACCCATAGCATGGCTCACCCTTGAAGGAGTTATAACTTTACAGGTGAGCTATGAATGAGTGGGAGACAATGAGAAAACAAGAACCACAAAACCCCCATGATTTCAATCTACAGCAAGTCTGTAAAAAACAAATATTCCCCTGAGGGCCAATATATACTATACAATAGAGCAAAGCAAAGTCAACTTCTCCAGCAACAGTAGACTAAAACTGTATTATCCACACATAATCAGAATTTCACTTATGTGAAAAGAAACAAGAGGTTACATTCTGGATTACAAAGAAACTTTCTGTAAGTCTATAATGTCGAGGTTGAGTGGTCATTGCAACAGATGAGTTTCATCATCCTGTCTCCATTCTCCAGCTGACTCAAATATCTAAATGAGCCTTTCACCTCACAGAATTATTCCTACCAATGCAATGCAACTGTTTCTGGCCACAGTCAGAGATACTTTGGCACTCAGGGATGTAGTGAGGTGCCCAATATGTTTGGGTTTGTTTGGGTTTTTTTCTTTTTTTCCTAAAGTAGCCAAACAAGGTGCATACCTCACCATTGCAAATTTTAGTCCTTGACAATTTTTAAAGCCAAAAAAATGTCCTTTGACAATAATAACCTGAAAACACAAATCAGCCATCTGGTTAAGTTTCCTTGTTGGTCAGGATCAGCTGCCCAAGTGCTAACAGGAAGAATTAATGGAATTGAAAAAACTCAAGTTGAAATTCAAATAAATATTCCTGGAGTATGTCCTGCCTTCCTCTGCTAGTTCTAATGCCAAGTAATTATCAGCTTTCAAGTGCTGCTGGTCATCATCATTTTCACATCTGAAAGCAACTAACAGCATGTAGTAAAAATTGCTTTGATTGAGAAGTGATATGATAATAGTTGATGATCTTACACTCTGTCAGGCTTGTCTAAGCAGATAAGAAGGTTCAGAATCAAAGTGATGTCACAGGACACTAGAAAATCTACACCAGCTTGCGATAAGTGCATTGCTGTGCCCACATGCACTCTAAAAAGTTTTTCCAAGAATCTCTCAGCAAAGTAAGGCTGAGAGTGGAGGGTTCTAACTGAGGCAGTTCATGGCCAGAAATCCCTGAAACTAATAGTCAACCTATAAATTGGACCAAAATTCCTACCACTGAGCATTACCAACACAACATTTAAGCCCGGAATAGTTGCTGTACCATACTTAAAGGTTCAAAAGTTTCTGTGCTGCCAACATGCTGTGGCAGTTTCAGCTGATGACATAAGTCTTTTGCAAATACGCCAATGCCTTACAGAAGTAAAAACTGGCTCAAATAATTTCCAGGACCTAGTAAATATTCATAGTGAAGAGTCTTAATGAATTTTTTTTTATGCCCATCAAAGAAAGCTATTTTTGAAGAAATATTGAAATATTGAAGAAATATTCACATACTAACTCCACAGATATCCTTGGCAAAATATTAGTACCACCTCTGTTGGAGAAAAACAAGATTTTATATCTACAGTGTTGTCAGCACTGGCAGAGAGAAGCTGAATTGCTCTGGATGAGATACAGTGATAGATAACCCAAGTCATGGCAGGGACCTAAGTAGCATCATCCTCCCCTAAAATAGAAGGCTTATGGAATTTCTTTTTTGAATGAAAGAAAAGTTATAAGGATAAATACCTAAAATCTGTTTTTTCCATTCTCTCCTCAGTGATCTACAAAAGTCTTGCAATTTTACCTCCTCTGTTGGGAATTCTGGCTAGGCAAATTCCTATTTCTCTTGATTTGCTTGCTACCCTACTCTTTTCTAGCCTCACAACACGTAACTTACAAGAGCTTAGAACTTTCTTTGCATGTCAATGAAAGCTGACAATTTACACAACTTGACTCACTTGGGAACCTGTAATTTGCCTTGGTACATGAGTCTTTAAATTGTGCTTTGGAAAACATTAGCCTTTCAAAGAAACAAACTGCAGAATTAAATCATATTGCTCAAGTATACACTATTTGAATATTAAATTATCACTGAACAGAAAACACACTTATCTGTAATAAGCAAAGGCTCAAATATGACGTGCTAATAATACATTTCATGGGAGCAAATATGAGTGAAAATAAACACCCTATGGATTTACAGCCAATGATGAGTTTAGTTCATCTGAATTAAGAATGAGGTGTAATACAATTAAAATTAATAGGAAGCTGGTACAAGACTATTTTTCTTTTAATAATACTTAGAACTTCATTGCCATTCCAAATTCCCAGAGCCTTTTCAGCTTGAAAAGTCACTCAAATTATGGCTTTATTCTCAGTAAACCAGTGTGGTTTGATACTATAAATACACCTGCTTAGACACCTGGACTGATTCTGCCAAATCTTCTGCACGTGTTTACATTTTACAGATGCAAATACTTTGACTCCACAGACCTTAAAAATTAAGCACCTGCCTACATATAGACATCTTTGCGAGACTCTCCTGCAGAGTTTATTAATATTCATTTTCATATCCTTCGTGAGAAGAAAATGACACAAATGGGCCTCAGCATATGTGCCTAATTTTACATAATATTCATGTGCAAAAAGTTAAGTACACAGATATTTGACAGATGGGGACCTCTGTGATTGGCTTTCATCTGGATCCATTGGTATTCAAATTTTAAATGTTGGCATATTTGCACCAATGCTCTTTGGAGAGTCATCTCAAAAATGTGTGATGCATATTGGTTCACATCAGTGAGGTGCATGTTTTTTTGAGATAATTAAAGTCTCTTCAGATTAAGTGATTTATTTTACAAAAGACATGGTTTAAGTGGAGACCAGGCTCAGAAGTGCACCAAGATGAATTTTAAAATTGGACTTTTATTTCCATAAAGAAACTTAATCCCGTGGAATCCTAATATAAATCAACCTAAAGATCAACCACTTAACACAGTGTATACAGCATTTTGAAATTACACACACACACACACACACACACACACAAAAAAAAGAAATGTTCCCTCTGCCCCCTTCCTAAAAAGCGGTAGTTATTTGAGGATATTGTGAGGGAAACCCTACAGGACAGCTAGACAATTAAACCTATAAAGCATCAAACAGTACATACTTGACCACAGCCACTACAGTGATATAAGATAGCTCAGAAAATGTTTTCCTTTTTTTTTTTTTAATTTTCTGCTGTAGTGTATAATATTTTTTTACAAGAAAAAGGACTCAAACTTCTTTTCTAGCATAAGAAACTAAATTATATTAGCGCCAGAGTTAAATAAAAACAAAAAAGGGACTCACAACCTCATTCCATCTTGCAGTAGCAATTTATTTTACTCAACACCCTGTCAAACCCACTTGACATAAAATTCCAGGCTACTAAAAGGTGTTTTGTCCTCTAATTTATTTTTATTTATTTTCATAGTACTTACTGCTTTGATCTCTCTTTACTGTACCTGGGAGGTAAGCTCCTCCACATCACTGTTAAAGGAAAAATAGCAACTTTGAGAAGTATTTTAAGGAATCACATTTCATACTGAAAGAAAACACTGTCACACTTTAAATATCATGCACACACAAAATCAAGAGATTATATCCCTCTTGCAAGTTTCCTGAAATACGAGACCTGAGCCCAGCTACACAACACAGATGTGATGTTTTTCCCCTCTCCACACATTTTGAAGAGGTTGAAACCCAACAACAGCAGGTTTGGATGTTTGGTTGTTTGTTTTTTTTTCCGGGCTAAAGGTAAAAATGTTCTCAAACAGCACAATTAATTTTAAATATCAAGTAAGACATCCACAGGGGAGAATAGTTTCAAGAGGCTGTTTCTCCAGTGTAGAGATACAGAATATGGAGTGTGAGTGTCCCAGGTGAAAGCTCCTGTCTTTACAGCAGTACTCTGATGTCATCATGCTCTTTAGCTGGGTGACAGCAAATGAGATGTAAAGATCACAGCGATGCTGCTGCATCACACCTTCTCCTCACCTGCAGTTTCCTGGTCTGAGACAAACACACAGAGACAAGAAGCCCAAGAGTTACACATTCTATGGCAAACAGTTCTTTGACAAGCGCGACTCCTGTTACAACGTCGGGCTGCCCTTCATCCCCATCCCCAAGACAGTCTCGGAGCTCTCCTCAGCACTGCAAGAAAATGATGCCTCAAGACTTCTAAGATTAAACATTTTGTTTCTCTTGCCTGCGTTTCTCAGTTTATCAAAAATA
Source organism: Myiozetetes cayanensis (assembly GCF_022539395.1). NCBI lineage: Eukaryota > Metazoa > Chordata > Aves > Passeriformes > Tyrannidae > Myiozetetes > Myiozetetes cayanensis. Next base: position 18,851,888 of record NW_026087742.1, read on the forward strand.
TGAATACGCGAACATCATTAGCTCAAGTTCACACTGCTGCCAGAGTGGCAACACATATTCTCTCTTAAGAAAATACTGGAAAACCCAGAGCATCTCTAGCTAAAGTCTGGGGATGCCTGAAGCGAGCAAGAAGCTTAGGCTGTCTGCAAAAGCCTCTCTGTCCCTGAAGTAAGGAACAAGTTTTGGTATCATATGGGAAACCTTGTTAGTTACCTGGTCACAAGCACCTACCCCACATAAAGAACAAAACTGCACAGGCAAGAATCCACATGTTGTTCCTCAAATTTTAGGGTTGTCCTGTTACAGAGCACTTCCTGTTTATATCTATGCGTAAAGAAAGAGGGAGCAAACTCGCAGTCATCATAAACCTGTTTCATATTGATTGAAAAATGGAATCTTCTGAGATAGGAATCTTCTTAGTTTTTCAAATGGAAAATTCAAATTATCGAAAGTTCAATGTAATCATCACAAGTTTTTTGTGAAATTAGTTTTTTTCTCTAAAAAACATGTATTGACATATATTTGATGAATTATCTGCCATGTATCATTGAATGTGGGGGGGAGGAGGGTGTATACACAGAAGCAATTGTGTATAAATATGATAAAATATTAATTTAGTGAATTTACACAAAAATAGAAGTCCTTTTTTCATATTTCTGCCTTCTAATACACCCCAAGACAAGAATCCACAGATTTGACTTGGCTAGATAAATACTTTCAGGCAGGAAGGAGGGGAAATGGAAGCATTTTGACATTTTAGTAGAACAGCACATCCATTTTAAAACTAACCTCATTTTCAAAGCTTTAAATACCTTCAAAGGATAATTATTTGATTTTGTACTGACTTTTTCTGGAGTCATAACAGTTGCAACTGAACACTGTGTTAGCAAAAACACCTCAGAGCCTTGCACGTTGAGTCAACGTGAGCCTTCCCGCACACACAAACACGCTTGATTTTGGCCACTACACTGAAAAATCCATTACTTGCACCCCTCTATGAGATTTATTTCCCTGTGACACTATTCTGTATTGTAATTTCTGCTGTAAGAGTGTCTGGATGTGCTCCTGCTGAGCTACATACTGTGCCTATGGTTCCTTGCCTTTGTCTTCTCTCATCTTTTATCTATTGCCAGTTGTTGGCATTGTTCTCAAATGTGTTCACTCAGTTTATGATTCATTCTGCATTACTAGCAGTAGTGCAAGAAAAGGATGTTTTTTCGCAATAATTCCACGTTTCCACTGTTCTTGCTCAGAATACTTAGGTCCTGATAGGTCCTTCAGATAAGAAACTACAAGAAATCCTCTTGTGAAAAGCAAACACACTTCTTCCAACAGGTGAAAAGGTTCTATCATGGTGAGGACAATCTGTGAACACCATCAGAAGACAAGTCTGCCCACATAATGGTTTTACATGTATTAAAAAAGCAAACAGTTGTTATCCTGCAGGCACAAAATATGTTGCATACACCCATAAACTACAGCAGGCTTCTGTTGTGTGTGTCAAAAACTCCTTAAGAATGACAGCCAATTGAAGAAATTAATCCCCTCAGGACTGGTAAGGACAGAAGGACAGGATCTGTATCAAACTCAGAGATCCACGGGAAACTGAATTTAAAGATTCAAAAAAACACCCAACAATTCCCATTAATTTACACATAACAAAGACAAAGGAAGAGAGAGACAGAAGAAACTTCAGGCTTTGTCTAACCTGCACTGCCAAACTGCTATTTTTCAAGCTTCTTCAATCTCATTCTTCTCTTTCCTATGATTTCTACTGTAGTTCTGTTGAAATACATGTGGTTGAGCAATGAGAGAGGCAAAATTTTTTCAGAAGCAAGACTAACCTTCTGCATCACAAGAATTTATTCAGTATTTACTCCTTCCCACTGAGTAAAGCTTCGAGGATTGAGAAAATATATTTTTCAAAAAGTCATTCGTCACTAAACTTGAGCAAGACACTGCAGATAAGTTGATATTTGTTTACATTTCAGCAATGTCCTTTTTTTGTAATTGGAATTTGAAAGCGTAAATGTAAAGAATACAAAGCAAATCTTTTTCTTATTACAATTTTCACGCTTCCCTGGACATAACAGTCGGCAAGACACTTAGTTTTCAAGAATATTTTACTACAAAAGTAACAATTTCAGCCATAACTTGTAATGTGGAATAGTCAGGCAGGGAACTGAGGCTGTAAGCTTTTGAAAAGTGAGAGGTCACTGAGAAGGTAGATTCTCAATTTAAGTTTTAGCAAGAGTGGAGAAATAGAAAGTGTCACATTATTTTGACTAAGTCTGTTCTCTCCTGAGCTAATGCTTTCAGAGACAATAGTTTTGTTTTGAATTAAAAGTGGTTTCTGAAGTGTTTCACATCTTCAGTACCAACTAAAGACAACAGAAATATCAGCAATGTCATAAAAACCTTGGTCAACATAAAAAATTAATTAAAGAAAAAGAAGCTAAAAGGTTAAAAAAAAAGACACTTTACACAGAAGACAATATTGTCACCTCATTTCTCCACTGTTCCAAGATACAGTTCTAGGGAAAATGATAAACTGGGGGGACGAGAGAAAGACTAAAAAGAATAAATTATATGCACTTCTTATTGTCTTTGACCATTGTGCTGTGCTAACTTTAGTGTAATGAACACTGATATGAAAGTCAGGTTTATTTTCATTTATTGCCCTCTGGAAATGTAAACAACTTCTGGGGCTGAATTATAATATTAGTTTTCACCTTCCATGTTATTTCCAAGTGTTACCTATACATAGTCTCCCCACAAACTTTCTTTTTTTAGCAAACTACTGATATGATACTTCCAGCTTCACAGCTTACGTATGTATGATTTGAATGTTCACAGAAAGCAAGGATTCCAGGTCCAGACAGAATTATCTGAAAGAATGGTAAATGAAATCACAGTCAGCTTAGAGTAAATGCCCTGTGTATGTGTCATACAGCTTGCATCTGCATCCCCAGGTGAGTTATGTCATCACCTGTGTAATCTATTGTCACCACCACACTCCCACACCGATTCCCTAACTCAGGCTGTCTGGCCCCAGACACTTGAAATTTCAGATTTGGAGGGCCTTTTGATAGTCCTCTAAAGATCACTTATTCTCATACTTAATTCTCCAAAGATTACTTATAACAAGGCCCCTCTAGACAGCCTTCAATAAAAAGACTAAAACCCACATAGTTTATTGCAATTATCTGACAAGGTCCTAGGGGAGTGAGGGATGCTTCTGCCCCTCCCCGGTTATCACAAACAGCCACATTTTACTGATGGGAAAACAACGAGTATTTGCTCAGAAGGGATCACTACACCCATCTGTGCAGAGAAGACACAGAAACACTGTCTAAATAAGCCAACCTGGCCACAGAAGCTAACCACCATTTGAAACAGAGACAGAGATCATAAACAGTGCTTTGCATCATTTTGCCATTTCTGCCCACATTACTAACTCACAAAGATGAGGCCCTTAAATACACTCAGCTCCCTTTGTGGGAAGGAACAGGATGAAACATATAGTCCTCACCTGTATATTTTCCTCCAAACTGTATTTGTGTGCACAGTGAGATGATATTTTTTGATTTAGTTGTCAGCAAACAGAACTTCATATTATGCTTCTCTCTCTTTGCTTTCTTAGCTATCAGACTACAGTAAATAAGGGTTATTCTGTCATTTTTTAAAATTGTTTTTTGAATCTAGGTATTTTTCATAAAGCCAGACTTGTCCATTATTCAGAGGAAGCATATTATTATGAAGGCTGGCACTGTGTTTTGGGACCATCAGTCTGAGGGCAAGCATTTAGATTAACATCAGACTCTTATCCTGTCTCTGTTTGGAGATATCCAAAATGCAACTGGATGTGATCCTGTGCAACCTGCTCTAGGTGAATCTGCTGTATCAGGGGGGCAAGGCTTGCTGATCTCAAGGTCCCTTCCAACCCCAAGCATTCTGTGATTCTATACATCTTTAGACACCTCAAAGGTAAGGAAGGTGCTGGTCCTGAATGCATCAGAGTCAAGAGAATGTATGGATTAAAGTATTATTATTTCTTCCTTTTTATCATTCTTCTCTTGTTGCCAAAAGAAAATACCCTGCACTGAATCAGGAGGACAAAATATATACTTGAAATGAAAACTATCCATTAAAACAAAATGAAACAACACATCCTCACCAGTAGAGCATCCATGCATATATTGCTCTTTACGTGTGAGTGAAATTATCAAAAGATGTCACCCTTTTTGGTGTGGAGCACAGTTGACATGAGGTTCTTCAGAACATCCAGTCCTACTTAATGCTTCAAAAAGAGCCCACCTCTGCTCCCACCCCACTTTCTAAAACCCTCTTGAACATAAAACTCAGATATATTTCAAAAGCTATGGCTGCATTTGAGAAAAGTTTAGTTCCTGAAGTTCTTAACAGTCTTCCCTTGTAAAATATCTATTATCAGGATTGATTTCAAAAGGTGATTTGCAAGGTCTCTTAATTTTAATATCTGTGCTATTTTATTAAACATTTTCAATTTCTGTGGGGCAATGATCATAAATAACAGCTTACTTCATTTTGTTGTAAATATGAAAGAAAGAAGTATTTATCTTAATATTGCAGTATGTCATTTGTGAAATATAGTTTCTTATTTATTTGTGAGAAATGGATAATATTTATATAATTCTTAAGGTATACATAAATCTGTAAACCTTTATATCAACATCTATCCACATGTTCTCAAATATCAAAGTTCATTTTTCCTGTACAGTATCTTCCTGTATTGCCAGCAATATCTGAAAAAAAGCTTCATAGCATTTTAAAATAGTTTCTGATATTTCACAATGTACTCTGTTACTTTTTATGTGACCTGGTAGATCTCAAATGAATTCATAGGTGCATGCACTTGCACATATGAAAACCTCTCTAAGGTTTTCTAAGGGTACCATCTGTAGAGAAACACTGCTCAGAGGTCCAGGCTTCCATATGTCATAAACATCCAGCTTTATAATTTTCTTTCTTGCCCAAGGGCTTCCCTTGTGAATGATCAAAGCAGCAAAGATCGCAGAATTTAACATGTCTAGTTGGGCCTTAAAGAACAGGAAAAAGAACGAGCTTTTAAACAAACACAAGTCCAGTCTGTCAGCATACAGACAAATCTCCCATTTCAACAGAGGAAGCCTGTATTTAGCAGCTTATATTCAACATAACTGTCCTTGGAAAAGAGAAGATTTTAGATGAAAGTCCTCTGACAGTGTGTTAATCCTAGATCTACAATGCACTGAAAAAAAAATCATGCAGTGTAGCTAGGAGAATTACTTGGACTGTATTTAATTATTATAGTTCCCTCCAGATATCAAAAAATCAGAAATGTAGATAGAGTAAAAAGAACCTGAAGTGCACCCTATCAAAAGCCCTAGGTTAAGGGAAAAAACGAAGGCAAGAAGGCAAGAAAGAAAGCAAGAAAGAAGTAGTGTTGAAACAATTTGCTTTGACTCAGTATTACCCCAGGAAAATCTTTCTTCATGCCAGTAAAGAGGTCCTCACAGTATGGTGAAGATCTTCTTCAATCATCACTGTCAGCAAGTCCATAAACTAGTACAGCAAGTAAACAAAGTAAAGTCAAAGATAATTGTCAAGGAACGAATTTTCATCACATCAAAAGCAGACAGTCTGAACAATCACAGAGTTAGTTACAGGGTTACTGTTTTTGTCAGAGCTTTAGAAGCCATTCTACCAAATAATTCTTATGCTTCAGAGCTTTTTTCCATCAATCACAGATAGGGAAAATAATCAAGTAATACTCCAAAAATATTAGAAAAGTTCAAGTACACCTCAAAGCTGTCCCTCTACCTTGCCAATTTCCCAGTGCTATTTGTTTTAAAATCAAGATGAATTTTTTACATAAATAGCTTTAGTTATTTTGTGTCATTCATCCCTGACTCCACCTCTTGAAGCAATGAGAAAGTGACTTTAATTAGTTATCTTTCCCTTGACACAACACACCAAGAATATATGCTAGCCTTTTTTTTATTCCATAAATTTCCTTGCCTCATATTTCCTCAAGGAGCATTAATGGATTCTCTGACTTCTTTCTCCTCCTAACTCTTAGTACTTCATTCATTCTTTTTTTCACAGTTTCAAATGCCTTCTTTCCCAGTCCAGCTGACATGCAGAGTTTGAGACAGGCAAGTGAGACTAGAAAGAGCACAATAAGCAGAGGAAGCCAAGGAGAGATACCTCTCTTTCAAACTCTGTGTTTATATATGGTTTCCCATACTACACATGAAAAACTACAGCCATAAAGGAGATGTTCAGTAGTGTATATGCAAAGATTTTAAGTCCTTATGTATAACATAACATACCGTGAAAGGCATCATAATTTTCTAGTTGCACGAGGAAAGAAAATCCCTGAATGCTGAGTTAGCAACCATCATGTTTCAAGGCACCTACTGCTGGCACCTGTTCTAGGGAAGAAAATAGAAGGATCCACCACCCCAGGCTAACAACCACCCATTCTTTCTTATCCACCTCCTCACATCATCTAGATCTGAGTCACTATGTCCATCAAGGCAGCACAGAGGTCCACAGTTTAGCCACCTTCTCAGTGGAATCCCTTCCACCACTTTCTTGGGCTCCTGTGGTGAGGGGGACAGATTTATTATCTTTCACCACCTCTTCCAACGTAACTTTCTTCTGGGTCTGAATTCTCATCTTTTCACACATCTGCCAGCACTTCTCATATCTTGTTAGTCCTGACACAAAAACTGACTTCCTACTTTCTGCCTTCACTTTTAACTTCACCAAAGCAGCCTGCCTGGTGAGCGCACTGCCTTTTACATCGTAGCAGTTAGGCCAGGCAACACTTGCACTGGAGTGAAATCAGGTCCTGGATCTAGAGCAAGTCCTACAGTTTTTAGGAGCACTAATAGCTGATACAGTTTTTCTTAAGGTACAGTTAGCAGAGAAGACTGAAGAGTCCCAAGGAACACTGGTGCTTACACACATAAACAGATTGAGTCAGTCATTATCTGAGACAGGCATGACTTTGAACAGCAGAACAGCAACACTGTTCTGGACCAATTATAATGAAATCTGACAAGAAATAAGTAGTACCAGAGGTCATGGAATTACTTCCTCAGATCCAGCAAGCCCAGATCTTACTTCCCTTGTTCTGTTTTCATATTCAGTGCTAACAGACAAGCTTCTGTAAGTTACTCCTAATTTACACCATGGCAAACATCAAACTCAGCTCCAACGGAAGGAGAAATTACCTCTCTTAAGAGGTGATTTGCTGCTGTTAGCAGAGCTAATACAACATACTTATAGAGAATAGCAGCTCTGTCTATGGCTTTTTAATCACAACCTGAAGATATAACAAGAAAATGTTCCCTGTTGAGCTTAGAAATAATAGTTACCTTTACCTGATACTTGCAAACAAGCTGTACACAATCCCTTCCTGTCTCTAAAGGCAAATAACATGCAAGCTATGCAAAAGGACTTTGGTATCCAGACCAAAAAAAAAAGCTAAAAATGCCTCTTTTAATTATGCTAATACAATAGTACAATAGATACATGACCACATTCTGGAGGGTTTTTACCCAGGTCCATTTACTTCCTACTTATCTTCCAAATACTGCTGTAATAATAATCCCTCACTTTCCTCTCCAGTACTTGCTTACTGCTACTCACCAAGATTTGGTTCTGCTTATTTATAGAAAACAGTCACTGATGTCTGAGCCTTTGAGAGAAATTAGGGAACCACACAAACCACAGAGTATTGTTTACATCAACGTTTTTTGTTTAAGCTTTGCAAACCTTCAGGAGTCTCACACTGATCATCAAGACTTGGGGTTAAGCAGTCATTGATAATATTTCCCTACTGTAACAGCAAGACAAGCCAAAACTCACAGGAAGTTCATGCTGAGTCCTGGCAGGCCTGCAAAACTCCTGTGATAAACTCCTGCACAGCAAAATGAAAGTCTGGGAAAGACCTACTTCAGAAATAAAGCAATGGAGTCAGAGAAAGACATAGAATCTGCATAGGACACCCTTCCCAGAGTCCATAACAGGAAAGAAAGAAACAAAACAAAACAAAAGGAAAAAAAGGCTAATGAAACACATTACTCCTCTATACCACCAGAGCATACTGGTATAAAAGATAAACTGTTTGAAACACTAACAAGAAAAAGGTTTCAAATTTGCTGTAAACAAGCAGATTAATTTAGGCATCAAAAAAAGTGGAAGAATATGGTAATGAAAGTGGAGTGAAAGAGATATAAAGCCCACACCAAAAGAAAGAATGAAATCTGTAAAAAGTTCATACATAAAACTTTGAACTGATGCACCTTTGGGTTTCACACATCAGTAGTTATTTCTATGCTCATATAACTCACAAATTAAACTTTTATTAAGTGCATTCAGAACTTTCTATTTTTGAACATTCCAGACACTTCAGACTTTCCATTACTGTCATCTAGAGAAGTCTCAGTCCTGAAGAACAGTGGGAGAAAAATGTACACTGTCTGTAGATATATAATATATGATGGCTGATCCCTCTTACAACATTTATCTTGGAATTCTGGTGACACGAACAAACCACTTGAGTTCTGCTTTTGTGGGGTTTTATGGCCAAAGCATTCCCCTTGCTTAAGCCTGCTAATGACAATAATTAGTAACCAAAAATATTGCCGTTCTTTTGCCCTTGAATATAGCATGCTAAGGTCCCACCTTATGACTGAATACACAGGATCCTTCATATTATATGTATCCAGTCAAACATATTGCTACTAAAAAAATCCTCTCTCTAAAATATCCTAAGAAATTTTATGTCAGTATTACTGAGAAATTCTATCATAAATTGGATTTTTTATAACCCTGCCCATAGCTATTTGCTATGGATTATAACTGACTTCAGGAATAGAAGAACAAAGCATGTACATAGTAGGTCAGAGAAAATGCAAAATAGCAGGCTATATATATATATATATAGGTAATCCAAAATATCTAGTTATGTATGCATACCTAAAATCATGTGCAGATCCAGACTTTCCACACCTGCTTTTGCAGTTATAATTGAACATCTAATAGCCAGAGGTTGCAAGCTAAGAACTTGGTTTACATATTCGTTCACTTGAACTATGTAATCCTTTGCAGTTTATTCAGATTTCTGACCACGGACAGGAGGATAACGTGTCATACCTCAAAGCCCATTTTATCTAAACATTACAATGTAGATTTCACAATCTATGTGTCCAGTGTAGTATATTTGTCAAGCAACTTTTCTTTGAAAGTATTTTAATCAGCTCTCAATATATTTCTATATTGTGCATTTAGAAAACAATTGCTGTTTTCAAGACATTTAAAATATATTGAAAGTGTCTGTTGTGAAGATTTAGCTTAAGTTTCTACCTAATTCTAAGACAGAATTTTTTGAAGAGACATATTTTCTGCCTTTGTAAGTTATGATTAAAATTGAGCTCTCCATATTAAAAAAAAAAAAAAAAAGAAAAAAAAATGAGTGATTATTAAGTAAAGTCAGAAATTAGTTTATAAAGCTTTCCACATTGTAAAAGTGGAATAGTGAAATTATGTGAATAGTGAAATTAAGGGAAGAGTGTAAATTATTATTTATAATAGTTACTTTACAATTGCCTACTGGAGCCTGTATGGCTGAGAAAACATGGTTCAGCAAAGTTGGTCTTCATGGTTCAATTGTCTAATCCTAAAACTAATACGTGATTCAAAGAATTTATACCTACCATGCAACAAGCTTGCAGGATTTCACTCAACTCCATTTGCTGATCACTAACAAGGATGACATGTATAAAATTTCTACTAAGTACAGCCTTGATCTTTTGAGAGACATCTCCTAGGTCTCCCTGTGTGGCTCAGCTCAGTTTGTCTCAGCAGCATCTACCACTTTTACCATCCTTCAGCAGCTTTGACTGAGACCAAGCAAGTTCCTAGAACCAGTGACGGGCTCTACCACTGTAGCACCACTGTGCCTCAGATGGGGATACTCTCTCGTGTTTTTTTCATGAAAACTCGGGAGGAGTGGGGAGAAGGTGGACAGGGTTTGCCAGATGCATCCCTCACCCTTGTCACTACAAAGAAACCAGCATCCAGAGGAACCACTCCATGATCAGGACAACACTGAATTTCACCACCATCACTAGAGGACAAAAGAATTTGTTTTTTTCTCACAGCATTAACAGAAAAGTTTTGTTTTCCCTTTAGTTCTCTGAAACTCTGAGACAGTCCTGGTCCTACAGGAAAACAGGGATTATTCACTAAGAACTCATTTCAGATCTCTAAGACTGTTACAGGACCACAGACCTTCACAAACAGTTAGGGTGATTAAAAAGGAGGGGACACAATTACTCCTATACTTAAGTTCTGAAGAAGGTAAAAAAAACATTGACAGAAGTAAATACATCTTTTTTAGCCATCAGAAGAACTTAAACAAAAGACGTGGCATCAAACTCTTTCAAACTTCAGAAACAGACACCTACACTGGATGCAAAGTGATAAAAAAGACTACTTGGTGACAGTAGAACCCAGACACCTCTGTGCAGTATAGATCTCTCTGAATAACAAAAAAATATTCCCTAGTAATATATTTAGCAGCTGAAAACAGGGAACGTAACAGATTTTCTGTGATGAATATTATTGAGCCATATATAAAACTGGTCAAATAGTGAAAATACACATTCATAGATAATTTAATCATAAATTGATTAAAACACTGGACTGATTTTCTGTTCATAAATTTTCTGTTCATCAGTTGTGCTGTTCCCCTCATTCTCTGAGCTACAGGTCTTCTATCAAGAAACAAGCAAGGGAAAGCAAAATCATTCTCAAAATCTAAGGCTAACATAGTAGGAAATGTTTGCAGGTATTTCTGAAATCTGATAAAAATGAACTTAGACAAAATCCCATGAGAACACAGTCACACAATTCCTTTCAGTGTCTGGTGTAACAAACACTGTGCTTTTAAACCCAGCCTCTGTGGAGTTAGCATATGCCCTGTCCTCTGAACAAAATGTTCCTAAATTCACAATGTTCACAGCTACAGCACAAAGAATTGTAAAGACTCTTGCTGCAAAGGCTTTAAAGCTCACAAAACAAAGTGCTGTGTGGTTTCTGGCACAAGAAGATATAAAAGTCATTCACGAGTGACTGTCACACCTTGTGAGAAAATACAAAGCACCACAGACTTCAAACCAGTAAATGAAACAGAGACCAAACACTCAAAATGTTTTTTGCTAGTCAACAGAGACCCACTGTGACCCAAAGCTCACAGATAGCTTTCATGTGGCTGCTGAATCTACTACCAGTGCTACAGTGAATCAGGAATAAGTAGATTTTCAGTAACTTTGGGAAAAAGCTGGTCACAATGACAGAAAACCTATTGACCGCTTGGTTCCCTCAGAGGAAGAATTGGAGGCTTGCAGAGGTGGGCCTCTTCCCTGCACAAGAGGGAAAGACCAGCACTGGATATCTGAACAGGCACTAAATCCTGAAGAGCTAGGGACAGGGTTATGACTCACTTTGGAGAAGTCCACATCACCCACAACAGCAGAGCACAGGAAGCTGGTGGGATTCCCTCCAGTTAAATGAGGCTGGCATTAGCTCAAGGTCTCATTTTTTACATCCATTGAATTAATGGAAAATTTAGCTGAAAGGAGGTACATCACGCTTTGGCCATTAAAAGGTTACTTGGGCTCCTTCTGTAAGCTAACAGACACTTTCAAATGCATATCTAGGCTTCCTAAGATAAATGATACTTCACTTTCTCCCGCAAATGATTCTTGCTTTATCTTGATTTGTAGAGGCCAGTGTTTAACTTCTGGATAAGATGAAGCCAATTTAGGCAAACCAAAGGCAAAGAGGTATTTTTTAATGTAAAAAGAAAAAAAGAAAAACGAAAAAAAAAGGTAAATTCTGTTATTCAAATCATAAAGCAGCAGCTTGGGAATCTTTGGGTTTTTGACAAAATTATTATACACATATAAAAATGGGGGTAGATAAACAAATGGATATACAATACACGCACATGCACATGGGAAAGTCAGTACAGGTCAACTTACGAAAATTCCTGTCTATGTAGCAATGTTGGTTAGGGATAGAATTTTTTGCAGTATTTCTACATCATCAACAACACTTGTTTAGATGCAGGTACAGCAACCTAACTAAGCCTTTGATGATATAACTACCTTGGTTTAGCAATTCAATGTAAATGACTTTAATAGCAGTGGCTCTGGCAAGTACAAAGTGCTTTTGTTAGACAGTGCAAGGGTACTTGCTTCTGTTTTTCTTTTGTAACTTATGTTAATATTTCTGAGAAGTGCCTCCTACTCCCTTTCTTTTCTTTCATTCTGGAAGAAAATCACAACCACATGTCGCTTGTACGAAACTTGGAGAGAAAATTTAAAAGTTTCTCCAAATGAAGGCTATAACAGCCAAAGCAACACCTGTAGTTATGAAAGGCATCTTTTTTTCTTTCTTTCTTTTTCTTCCCTTGTGCAGACAGAGCATCAGCAATTCAAGTTCCTCAGCACCAGCTTCCGAATGCACAGACCTGGAAGGGGTAATTGGAGTGGTAAAAGGAGCCACCAACCTCTTCTTCTACAGGTGTTACTGCTGGAGCAGGACCAGCAAGAGGAAACCAGAAACACCCCCACGCATCACATCACAAGCCAGCACAAACAACTTTCGACCACAAGACCTTGCCCTGGAAAATGAAGGGAGATATCCGGTTCTGAAGTCTCCTAATAGTAACAAACTTTGCCAATTCTGGGCTTATTCTTAGTCCTTTAAAGAAGTTACATGTACCAATAAAATAGCTTCACAGAAAAAAAAAAAAATTGAAAAAGCAGCTCTCTAACCAGAAGTAGCAGCCCCAGAGGCCTTGGTGCAGGGCACCAGCCTACCACCCAGGCTGGAGCTGCCCACACCTTCTGGGGCTACAGCAGCCCTGCCTCGAAACCCAAGGAACAATAAGAGTAAAAAAGAAAAGCAGCTGCCTAGTCCAAAGATAGTGCAGAATTATAGAATCCAGCCTAGAGAGGCCAGGAGACAGTTCTTGATCAGAATAAAACCTACTGTCTCACTTCCCTGCAGACTAAGGATAAAATATCCTCTTTCTTCTCCCTTCTCTTTGAAGGCAGGTTCATACTGAAGGCAGCTCCTCTATGCATGAGGAACTGAATAACCAAAGCTTAGGTCACAAGACCCACATTTTTTTTTTTTATTTTCCGCATAGCTTTCCCAGCTTCATCTCTATGTAAAGCAGGCACTTCCCCAGAATAGAGCCGGCAAAAAGCTCCTTAATAATGTACACAATAAATAAGAATATAATACAAAGCCTGCACCTGTTTTCACTAACGAAACTAGTCACAAGCTCCAAGAGCAAGAAGCACATCTCTGAGAGGAAAAAACCCACACATATCCACAAATATAGCAAATAAATTTGTATGGCTTTCTTTCTTCATTTTCCTTGCACACAAGTGGATGAAAGCTAAAGGGCAGTATTCAGTCAGACACACCTCGATACCATAGCCCACCTTCCGCTTCAGAGAACTTTAATATTCAATTGCTCTTCAACAATGCAACAAAGCCTTACAAAATACTCCTATTCTGCAGGTTTGCACCAAAGAATTGGAAAAACAATCATACTAGACATCTGCTAGAAGAGCAGCAATTAAGAGCCTAGCAGATATTAATGACACAGGTAATCTAGCCCATCTCTCAAGTGAGCCCTACAAGGCAGAGAGAACAAATGCACCACTGAAATCAATTCTTTATTCAACAGATGTTTTAAAATCACAAGCTGACTGGTGATTATATGTACTATGTTCTTTTCAGAAAAGGAGATTTTTTTTTCCCTCCTTCTTCTGTTTCCTTTTTGCCAAGCGGGTACAAAAAGCCCAACTCCATCCATTTTTTAATTTGACACATCTGTGTACTTGCAAAAGGATGAAAACACTTGCTGAAAAACTACACAGAGAAGAAACACAGAGCCAACAAACCTAAGCTAAAATTCTATAACAGTTTAAAATTCAATTTTGATTTATGTTTTTCTAATTGCTCAGGCACTGAGGCTTTAGTGCAGAGAGAGATTTCAGGTGTAAATATGCTCACCATTTTAAAAAACAATTCTAAATATTTTATCAAGATGTTTGTAAAGGGAGTACCTGCTGAAGTCAGAGAAGAGAATATTTTAGTAGTCTCTCTATTTACAGTCAGGAAAAAAAAGCAAGAACCAATTCCCACACCCTTGCTCACCCTCTCTCGCACTATTCTCACATCCTCCTTTAGAGTTCACATGCCTCTTTTCTTTTGTTCACTACATCTCAAACTATTTATGATTTTATGAACAAGTATGGTCACCAGTATATCTCTGTTTGCAACAAAGACCTTGTGGACCTGGAGAGAAAACCATGGATTACTACCCATAGGACTTGTATTTTGCTATTTTCCTGCTTATGACTCACAGCTACAACTTCTCCAAATACCATGACGAGCTTCTGAATTCCTGTACAGAAAGAATGGATTATTCATTTTAAACTGTACAGTAATTATCTAGCAATGCCCTCCCCTTTGGCTCTTCTCAATCATTGTTTCCTTTGGTTCAGTTACTGTTGTAAATGTTTGCCTAATAAAATTCAAAGTACATAAAGCCAAAATAGCCTCATGAATTTTTATTTGTTAGTTTTTAAAAGGTAGAACCTTTCCTTCTGTGCCATACTTTCCAGGAAGGCGTAACCATGTCCAGCTCCTCATGCATTGCTTTTGGACTTGCCCTTCACAAGAGAGGTGTGTGCACCATCTTTGAGGCACAGTGTACCCTGTGCCTTTCCTCAGAACATGAATCAGGGTCCTACAGTCAAATTTCAGTAGCCTTAGGGTTAGAAAAACAGCACTTCCTCCTCAAAGTGAGGGGAAGATACCATTATTTCATTCTTGGGCTATGATGTAGCCTCATGAAAGTACACATCAAGCAAAATACAGTTTCTGCCTGCTTTGGACAGCCAAACTCCAAAGCAAAGCTCCTGCCAAGCTCGACCAGTCAAGCTGTATGGAATGGAGCACCCATACAGCTGTTCCTTTATGTCCTCTTTGCTACCTTATCCTCTGACAATTATTTACAGATTAATTATAGATTTGCCAGTTGGCTATAGTCAAAGAAACCCCCTGGAAAATTCTAGATGAAGAGAAGATGTTGATCAAAGCTAAAGCTATTTTTAAAACGGGGGGAAAAGCTTTTGGACAGTAAACTTCTCTGTATATATTTACTGACATATTCTTTACACCTCTAAAAAGAAGCATTTGTGTTTCTCTAATGAGTCCCAAAACTAAAAGTAGCAGATTATTATGAGTTGAAAAGGTAGGAAAGCACAAGAAAAGGAACTTTGCTAATGTTTTCCCATTCTTTTAGATATCTTCAAAGGTAAAACCCTGAAAACTAGGAAGAGAAAGGTACTCTGAGTTTGTAATAACAAGAATACTTTCAACTCTTTTGGTATGCAAGTATTTCAAGTGTCACACAATATTTCCTCACAGATGTTTTTATTAGACTCTTTTCCAAAGGTAAAACAAATTGTAATTCTTGATCTCACACCAGAATAACCAGCTTTAAGATTAAAGTGTTTGCTCTCCTGTCACAAAGAGGCCCTTGGTCCCATTTTGCTTATCCAGTATTTTCTCCACTGCTTGAGTTCCACTTCACATAGTGGAATTAATTATTTCCACATAATAGATTTCTTCTGAGGCTTTTTGCAGCAAATGGAAATGGAAAAATGGAAACTTATTCAGAGAGAAACTGCAGTTTGGGTCAATCCCTGCGTACCTGGGACTTGCACAAAGGAGAAAGATGCTGAGGGCAAGAAATCCATGGATTTCTTCCAAAGACCCTTTCAGAAGACCAAAAAAGAAAACTTACAGCCCCCTCCTATACTTCATCCTACCAGCCAGATAGGGGATGTGGTACTACCAGCAATGTTTTAGACTGACCTTACTCAGAACTAAATCTTCTATGTTTAAGAAAGAAAGGAAGGGGCACAGTGGGGGAACATAGGGTGAGGAGAAGTTTCAAGTCAGGTAAGGGATATCAGCTGGTCAGATCATGGTGTACGTCCAGGGAAGGAACAACATTCCCCTGAGGTATGTTTTAAGGAATCACCCCATCACTGTGTGAGGTGCAGGGGTGCATGTGTGTAGCTGTCTTTTTTTTTTTTTTTCTTCCTCTCTAGAACTGTTACTGCAGATGGATTTTTTGATGGACAAGTGGAGAGAAGGGATTTCTCTTCCCAATGCCCACACCTATCAGGAAGAAATGCAGAGGTGTGTCCCATCTGACAAGAACCCTAACCATTAATTATAAACCTTTAAACTAGGTTTATAATTAATCTCTAAGCAGATTTCACTGATTTGGCATAATTTCAGGTCCTGCCATCGTAAGAACATCAGGCAGCTGAAGCAATAAGCATGAGCATCACTCAGCCTGGTCAGTTCCTATCAGGCAATGGAGCTCACAAGGTCTGGTCACTGCTGCAATGGCCTGGTCACCACTCCAGTGGTGTCAGCCATGCTCACAGAGAAAGCAGAGCAGGTTTTGCTTCTCAGCATGCAGTGATACCCCATGTAATTAATAATGGGAACTAAAGCAATAGATGGAATTTATATTAAAACACCAGTGCTGACTAAGTGTCTGTCTTCCCCAGAGCATCCAATATTTTTGCTTGAAGTATCCAGCAGAAGAGTATCCAGGAGCCACAGTTGCTTCAGGAGAATCATGGAATGTCTGGGGTTGGAAGAGATCTCAAAGATCATCTTGTTCCAAAACCTCTGCCATGGGCAGGGATATATTCTACCAGACCAGGTTGTTCAAAGGCCATCCAACCTGGCTTGGAACACTTCCAGGAATGGAGCATCCACAGCTTCTCTGCTCAACCTGTTCCAGCACCTCACCACCATCAAAGTAAATAATTTCTCCTTCATATCTAATCCGTCTTTCAGTTTAAAGCCAATCCTCCTTGCCCTATCATGTCATGCCCTTGTAAAAAGTCCCTCTCCAGCTCTGTTGCAAGCCCCTTTAAGTAGTAATACAAGAAACACCAAACTGAACATGTATCAACTTGCTGTAAACAAATATTTCTTAATCTTACTGAGAACACAAAGGAAAGGAAGGAAGATATCTGGGGTTGAAGAAAAGGAGCACTAGTTTTTCAGACATGTAATATTTCACTGAGGTTTACTTAACCAGTTCCTAACAAGTTGTGTAGTCTACCCTAGTCTTGCAAAAAAGTGATAGAAAAATATTTTCAAACTGTTTACAATCAGTAAATAAGAAGTAAAGGTGAATGACTACAAATGTCTTGACTTGTGACACCAGAGAGTGAAGAAACTAACAAAAAAACTCTAGGGAAAAATTCTAGGGAAATGTGTCGTTTTATATCATTACTAAAACAAATCCTGCCCATGCAATTCAGAGACCCTCAACCCAAAACACTGCAGAGAGATGACAGCATAACAACACTGTCTTTACAGAGGTGATATTTAAGGTGTACCAGGTATAGAGCATTCCAGAATCTGAAACATAAAATAGAAATGGAATTCTCTCATGGAGAAAAAGCAGTTTTCTTCTATACATCTTTGTGCTTCAAATTTACATACTTTTATTTCACAAAGCCAGAGGACTCTCAAGAGTCTGGCTGAACAGTATCAAATGCAAAAGAGATTTAATCTTTAGATTTGTGGAACTTTAAACTTATAACCACTGTAAAACATAGGTTTGTACAGTGTCTTTTATCTGCATGCATACATTTATTGCAGTCAAGTTTGTGAGAAAGTCAAAGCAGATTAAAGGCACAGAAGAAGCATTTGCCTGAATTGCTCATAGTTCTATAGTCTGTTTCAAATCAAAATTGCTGTACTTTGATTTATGAAAACCAAAAATAGATTGATGTAATCTGATTTCTAGTTTCTTGTTTTCCTGCCACTCTTCTCCCCAAATACCTGTGTACTACTCTTATCCAGTCTTTCACTGATGCTCACAGACATCGAAGGGTTATCCTAGAACATCTAAGGGCCATATGTTTACATCTCTCAGTAGAGAGCATCTGAAGAATTTGTGGAGGGAAAGCACAGTTTAAACGCAGGAAAAGAAACATACTGACCAGTAAGACTTAGGCATGGCATTAAAACTCAAAAGGTGTCTGTATGAATCAGGGCCATATATCTGAACACAAGCAAGACATTCTCTCTATTTCTGCTTATGTTCTTTTTGCATGTTTGTTTTTGGGTTTTTTTAGATTTAAAATAGTATCAGCAGAGGTATAATTTTGCATTTCATAAATTAAATTATTTTTGTTGACACAGCACACATTGTAGAAGGGTGACAATGACAAAGCTAGAAATTACAGGCGAGAAAAATGCTCAAAGCCTTTCCCACATTCACAGGAGGCAATTTATCTATTTTTACAACAAATGCATTTTAGACTAGTTTAAGATCACACTAAGAAGAACCTAGTTATTACCTGCTTGTTTATTTAAGTGCCTCTTAACTGTGCAAGCCAAGCGTATTGAAAAACCCTTCATTGCAGCAGAAAACATCTAAACATGTAAATACTTTCAAACCCCCACGGGGCCAGTAACACTGTCCAAGGAGTTAGTCTTGCAGAACCCAGACTTCAAGTCAAAGCCATTTGAACAAATACTTCTCCAGCAATCTTATCTTTTAACAACATGATAACTTTTGCAAGCATCCTGTTTCTTTCCTACTTATGAATAGTCACCAAAGCTATTATAGGAATGGGGAACAGGGAGAAACTGGTCAGCCAGCCAATAGGGACTTGCCTCCAGCTGGAGAAAGGTGGATGGCATATAGATGGACAAATTCATAGTTTGATTGCTTATCTAAGAACAAAGAGAGCTGAGTTCAGTCCCTGCCTCAGCTTTTTAATACCTTCACATAAGATTCCTACTCAAGCCAGTCATCTGGGAGGAATAAATAAAAAATGTCCATAAAAAATGCTATATACTGTATATATTAAAAATCATGCCATCCACACCTTGACATAAGGCACACATGTTTTCCCATGAGGTTATTCATACTTCCTTTGATGCCAAAGAAAAATTCATTCAAATCTCCTATTACCTCATAAGCATCTTAATTACTGATAAAAAGAGCTAGAGGAGATGCAAGAAATTCCTTCTTCTCCTCTCTGGGGATGATATCTATTCATTTCCTTTGTTTTTCTTCAAAGTGTTGATAGAAGAGTGTTTGCAATTTTGTAAAAGAATTGGGGAGGGCAGCCAAAAGAGAGGAGTCAGTCTGAAAAAAAGTGGTGTTTTATTGATCTATTTGGTTTTGATTTAGATTTATCAACACAACTGTCTGACCTTAAAAAAAAAAAAAAAAAAAAAGGAAAACCCACACACCACCAAACCACAAATATGACTAACTCCATAGTTTGTATAATTGGAAATATATTATAACATTTTCCTGGTTTTACATATGTAATGTAATGGGAAAATTGTAACAGGAAAAAAAGATAAAGCTTTGTGACTAAGGTGCAATGCACAGGGAAAAACAGGGTCATAAGAATATTTATAAGGCTGAGTAACTTCAGAAAAGACATTTAACCTCTCGATTCCTCAGTTTCTCTCTAACAGAGACAGAACAATATGCCCCTACCATCCTAATTGTTCCCCTGGCTAACATGAACAGCTAACAGCAGAATGGCTGGTGTACTAGTTCTGGCTACTTCATCCTATGCTATTCATAAAGAGTTTTTTCCTGCCATCTCTGTATATCTGTACTTAGTCAATGTCAGTTCTTTTGGTTTCCATCATGAAGTATAACGAGACATTTTGTCCCCACAAAAAACCGTGTTTTGGCCAGTTCTTTGTATGTGGTAATTCAAACTACGGAACAACCTTCAGAAATCATGGAGCATTGCCATGTGCACTGGCCTTATGACATCCAAACATTTAATCTCAGATGCAATACAAGTGAGGTTCTGGCAAAGCATGTAAGACTTGGTTTTTGCAGGACTACATAATGCTTTAATCTCTATTCCAGCTGCCATTTCTCCATCTTTCCTTCCCTCTTCAGTTTCAAGAACCTGGGAGAATAGATAGGGGAGCTTGGTGAGGTGTTGGAGAAAAAGGGGGGTGAAACAGAGCTGAACAAAGATGCCAGTAGAATTCCATCACGGGTCGAGCTTTTTTTATCCACCTCCCATAAGTGATCAACAGGTTTTTACAAAAAAAACAAGCTGATCTTCCCTATACTTGATACAAAATTGTGACAGTGTAGTTGTGCCACCGTAGAGGAAAAAAAGGGAGGCTCACAAGAGATCCACCAGCATCACAAGGATCTAGTGGCTGCAGAAAACCATGGTGTGTCCCAAGAGCCCTGGGCACATACCTCTCTACCAGAGCTGCTGTGCTTGCACACAAGTTACTGCTCTCTGGGCTGAGTGAGATGTCAAACAGAGACCCACAGAGCACCTGGAGAAAACACCTACCACGACCTCAAAGGTGACAACTCTCAACCTGTCATTTTGGAGTCTTACAAGGGGAAAAGAAAAAGCCAATGTAATCTTTCAGCTGGTCTTAGATCACCGACCCCAAAAATCTTCCCACTGCCTCTACAGAAGGGGGGCCACAGCAGCCTCCTTCTCCAGTCATCTCAGAACAAAATAAAATGTCAGTGCCTGACCACTGCAGATCTTGAGTGGGGGAGAAGAATAGAAAAGAGAACCCGCTAAGGTGCTTGTCCTGCTTCCCTTAAAGTCAATGGGAACCCTGGGAAATGGCATCGATAACAATCTAATCCAAGGAGGAGTTAGTAAGTTGAGGCAATTTCTCTGTAGGCAACTGGGCTTCTCACATTTCCCCCCTCCCAATAAAGTGAATAGATGTAGTAAAAGCACACACAGGTCTGTGACCTTTTTTCCCCATAAGTCTAAACAGATGCTGAAGGTTTGCCTACATGTATTACTACTACCTGTATAGTAGTATACTAATAGCATGAAGAGGAAGGGAGAGAGAAGAAAATTCTTAATTGTAAGGAAAGAAAGAGATTTTCTCTCAGCCACATCCCAATTCGTTTTTCCATTTTTTCTCCTCTTACTGTTTATGAAAATTTAGCAAAAGTATTCACTAAAAGATGAAATTGTATCATTTCCATTTCAGTGAATGCAAAGCTTTTATTTATACATTTATACAAATCCTCATTTAGGATTTGTGCAAATACAAAATCCTCCATTAGGCCTCTGTGAGGAAAAAGAAGAGCTGTGATATCATGCATATGTACAATGTGATGTGCATGAAGTGCATCTGAAAAAAAACTTAAAATCTCCAAGACAGATGTAATAAGAGTTTTGCAGTAAAAGCTATCAACATTAACATACTAGTTCTAATTTACTCTACTTCATGCATTTAAATTTATTAACTCCAGGCCATATGTGGGCCGTGGAGTGTGGCTCTGCATTCCTGAGTCGGATGACAATGAACAGTTAAGTTCCAATAAATTGGAAAGGTGAAGTAGGGTAAGCCTAACTAATGGAAGAAAATGATGCAAGTGCAAATCCAATACACCACAGCAAAGCAGCAGCAGCACAAAAATATTCCACCATATGTTTCAGGGGCTGGCTGAAGCTTCATGCAGAAAGCTTTGATGTTTCCACTGTAATTGAGAATGTCAATACTTCCAGGGTAGAAAACCTGCTTCCATCGATTAAATACTTGATTTCCAGACTACACAAAGGAAGAATGTCTGCTTCCTCAAATTTACTCCACATTCAACTTACGTTACGTTGTAAGAACGTAACTTACGTTGTAAGTGCATGTAAGACAGAGGATGTACCACTATTCTGTATTTTTGTAATGGTGCAGATTTAGGTTGAAGGGTAAAGTGGCAATTTTGTAATTCAGGAGCCACCTGTACTCTCTCATCATCAGTGCAACTGGAAGAGTTGCTTAAAAATCAGACGCATCCCAAACATTTTGGCAAACAAACTGAAAAATGCACAACTATCCAAAATATACCAAAAAAAGGCCTTATTCTTGGTGAAAGAGCAGCACACCACACAGAAAAAGCTAGTCTGATGATCCACAGAAAAACAAGAGCTAGAGGCACTGAAAAGAAACCAAACTCCTGGGGACAACTGGTTTCATCCTCCCACTCAGTCCAAAGCTGCCCAATCACAGTTCTTAGGGAGACCATGCCCTTTTTCAGAGGAGAAAAAAAAAAATTTAAAAAAATAGGGAAAAGTGACAATATCACAAAATAAAGAGCTCTAACTCTTCTCCCCTCAGGTGCCACGTCTTCCACTTGAAATCAAGCTGCACAGAAGCTGCCTGCAGTACCTTAGGCACCAGGAGCAGAAGTGAGGAAGTGAGTCCACCAGGAGATCAAGACCAATGTTTTGCAAGTGTAAAACAAGGCAGGATTTTTGTTACAAGGAAAAGTAATGAACCACCAAAATGCTTTTAAGAATTTGGGGTGTAAATTCACATTCAGGCACCAAAACAAAGAGCAGTTTCATTTTCCAGAAGTTGCTAAGCACCTAGGACCTCATCAAAAAGAAAGGTCCAAAGGCATTTCTCAGGACTCCAAATCTACACAACCCTATCTGTAGAACACTCCCCCCAACATATATAAAGGCCTTAAACAAACAGTTTTTCCATCAGGACATTGCAGGGGTCAGGAGTAGTTAGGGCTATCCTGAGAAGCATATCCCACTCCCAGCCAGGAGCAGGACATCTGGGAGCACCAGGGCAGCCCCAGGCCCAGGTGTCTCCCTGGTGATGGGCAGGCCAGGCCAGGGTGTTGGGCTCAGCCCCTCAGTGCTCATGGCTGGGCAAGGGGCAGCTGGAATTCAGCCTTGTTGCAGTGTTGCTGAGGCAGGGGCTGATGGCCCCAGGGGGCTGACTCGGGATCCTGAAACATGGGAGGCCCCAGTAGGCTGAAATGGGGTCCTGGTCAGGGCAGGGCAGCAGGAGTCTTCAGGGGAGGGACAAGGGAGAGTCAGGGCTGATGGTGCCCTTAGGACCCAAACATTTCATATCTCATCATACTTCGGGTGCACCTAGTAGGGATTTCTTTTTTCCTGCTTCTGTCCTCCCCACCCCACCCCCCACTGGATTATGTTTTTTAAGTTCAGAAGGGAGTGTGTTTTCAAAGCAGGTCTGATCTCCACTTTGGTCTGCATCATTGAGCAGCTTCACAGCAAGATTCCTTCCAAATTAAATTCAGCTGGCAGACGCACACCAGCATCATACCTTACACTGAGCCTGTGAATGGCCATTCAGTGCACAGGTTGAAGCTGAAGGCAGTCTGAGGCAAATATCCCTGAAAATATGTACACCCTGCATAACTTGTCCTCAGAGCAGTTTTGTTCCACAGATCCTCCCCTATTTGGTGACATTGCTGCAAACCACCTGCAGTAAACTTCCATGCAGAACACAGCCCTATACTTCCCTTCTGCTCCCCACTAAGCGATTGATGGGATGTGTCCTAATTTTACAGTTTCTTGACAGATGGGAAAAGCCTAAATTAAAGTGAACTCTGTGAAGATCTGTAGCTAATGCTTGTGATATTAAAGACAAAAAACCCACTCCCTGCATATGTTAACACAGTTCTACTTTGCATGGTTAAAAATAGAGTTAGTCTGACTTTAGGGATCTGAACTTGGTCATACTGTGCACACGCACTAATTTGTATTTTTTGTCAAATTAAAAATTCTTCTATCTGGGCCACTATATTTCTATCATAAAAGGTCAAGGGACAGTTATACTGTGAGGATTAAAGGTAAAACCATCTTGAGGCAGAAAGTCAATTAATGTTAGCAAAGAGAGTCCAACTTCAGCCAGAGGCCCCTGAGGCACTAGATGCCAAGAGAAGAAGAGTGTTCTCCTTGAAGACCTCACCATATAAACAGATGTCCAGGAAAATCGTGAGAACTGATTGAGGAGAAGGGAAAAAAAACATTGAGGAAAAGGACACACAACCTCCTCACCCCTTAGGAGGGGAGCCCAGAATACCTCAGTGCTGCCAGTCAAGGCGCTGTGGACAGTACGCATCATGAACCACAGCACATAAAGCTATTGTAGATTAACACCATAGTGGCAAGTCTTGAAACAATCAAAAGCAGTGTCCTCCTGGTGAAGTTACAAACCCACCTTCGCTTCTCCTTTGCTTCACCTTTCTGAGCTTGGGACAGAAACACCTGATCCGCTTACAGGATCTGAGGTACTGCACACCATTCACATGCACTTTGGTAGCCCCAAGCAGTACTGCACCTGTTTTGGTTAGGTTGCATAGCACCCTACAAGAAGAATTTCACACAAAATCAAACTAATATTTAAACAGACACTTCAATAGGTTTTGTTTTTCCCATACTATGAAAATTATTATATTAGGAGGGAAAGTTAATGACTAGGATAATCATGTTTTGTTGCAGTCTTCTGCAAGGTTTAGTTCACAAGAAAAAACTCACACGCCTCATTTCTCTGTCATGACTAACCTTTTGTCAACGTGAAAAAGAAAAATACAGGTGCCAATCTAGCAAAACATCTTACACATTGCTGTGGTTGAACTTCAGCCAGCAGTCAAGCACCATGAAGCCCCTCACTCACTGGGATAGGTAAAGAATTGGAAGAGTAAAAGTGAGAAAATTTGTTGTTTGAGGTAAAGTCAGTTTAATAAGTAAAGCAAACAATGCACACTCAAGCAAAGTAAAACAAGAAATTCATTCACTGCTTTCTGTGGGCAGGCAGGAGTTCAGGCATTTCCAGGAAAGCAGGGATTTACATGTAATGGTGACCTGGGGACACAAATACCACTACTCTGAACATCGCCTTCTCCCTCTTCTTCTCCACCTTTATATGCTGAGCATAACACCATATGGTGTGGGACATCCCTGTGGTCCATTGGGGTCAGCTGTTCCAGCTTGCGCACTCCCAGCTCACTTACTGTTGAGGTGTGAGAAGCAGAAAAGATTTTGACTGAGCAAGCACTGCTCAGCAGCAACTAAAGCATCCCTGTGTTAGCAGCACTGTTTCCAGCACAAATCCAAAGCACAGTCCCATTCAAACTACTCTGGAGAAAACTAACTCTATCCCAGTCAAAAGCAGCACAGACATGAAAAATTTAAGTGGTACAAAGTGTATGACCTAATTCAACTGCACTAGCACTACTTGCAGAATCTAGTTTTTGCTTTTTAAATAAAGACTGCCAAAATATAGACAATCAAGGCATCAAAAGCAAAGAATAAAGAAAAAAAAGAAATCCCAAAACAATTTATACATTTCTCCACCTGTTAAAAAACTATTCTGATAAATATTGCCATTTCCTATTGTTATTTAAACTTGGAATATTTGATGGGTTGGTTCTAAAAACTAATGCTCTTCAGTGTTTTGTCACATTGGTTTCATTAAGATAGGATTATAATTACAGATCTCATGGCTGCAAATAAAAACAGGAAGATTCTATATAAACACAAGAGCCCTAAATATTACTGATTTTTTAATTTATATTTTCACTATTCCACATGATTTTTAGTGACATAATACTAAATATTGGCCAATAATTTTGTTCATATACTGAATAATTGAGAGAGAAAACTAGATGTAGATTAAGAAAACTAAGTGCAATTGGATTTTGTGTGTGTGTATGTGTATATATACATGCACACATGTATACATATTTTGCCCTGTGGTGAATTTTGACATTTATTTTGCATTAATTTTATTTTTGCTAATTTTTGCAGCATACTACTTCATATAATGCTGACATAATCCTGTATGTTAAAACAGCGTAAACATCAGAAGATTAAAAAAATACTAGCTGTAGATTGTGAGCCTGTATATTACATACCAATGATGTAAATCTAAAATTTATGTCATGTTTAATTGAAAACTTCTTTTTCTTTTCTAGATACTAATATCACACATTAACAGAAAATAAGAGGTTGAACATCCCTTACTTGACAATAGGTACAACAGCATTTCTTATGAGCCAACCCACAGAGAAACACTGGGAACAATGGCCTTGTAGAAGGGTCTGCACTTCCTTCAGCTCTGCATGCACTGGTGAGGACCCTAACAGTAGTTAGATGAATCAGAGTCTGTTTCTGATTAGTTTTTCCCTGTTAATTATGTATTTAAAACCATCTAGACCATTAATGCATTTCGCATTGGGCAAAACAATATCTGAAGAGAAGGATTTTCAAGTAACTTCTAATTTAAGCTGCAAACTAATCAACAAAGCAGATAGGAAAGTAACTGATTGGAGATCTTGACTTCAATACCTTTTTATGCTTTAGCTCTGCAGAAATTAAAGGACTAATACAAGATCTACTGGATAAACTGTGCACATTTTTATATGCAGCCTTGATGACAACAAGGATCCCTTCTGGATTGAAATCTTTGGAACCAATAATAACAGAAGGAGACACAGTTTCTACTAAAACAATCATTTTTTCTTTCACTATTCTACCCAACAATCACTAAACAAAATTGCCTTAGCATAAAACTTGATTTGAACAGCTCTTTCAGCAATGTAATACCCAATACCCAAAAGAATTCTCCTAAAAACGGCAGCAGATCTTTATCTGTTAAGTTATAAACAAATTTGGATGCAGCAAGATGCAATCCGCCAGTTTGCTCAAAACGTGATTTTACTTTATTTGTCCAATGCTCAAGAATGTTCAGTCAATATTTTTTCATTTCATGTCTCTCAAGACAAATAGGAAGACCAAGAAAGGAAGAAGGGAGGGAACCCAGAGAACAACACACAGCCATACTTATTCACCCATAGCTACTGCCACTATTTTCCCCCCTGCAGAGAAACGTTAGGACTGATAGGCCTGGAGAATGACTGAAAATAAGGAGGGGGCAGGAGCAGGATTCTATGAAGGACAAGTGCTGGTTGCTCTCAGATTACCTAGTCACCCTAGCACTCTGTGCAGCTTCTCCAGACTCAGGTTGCAAGACAGAGAACAGGCAATAAATTCCAATGAACCACACCAGTGGCACAGGAAGGAGAGACTTGCCTCCTACAAGCTTATTAACTAAAAGCTCCTAAATAATAATAAAAATGCACCCAAAGCCATCACAAGGCCATCAACCTTGTATTAAGTATCAATGCACAAAAATCCTGTTCAAGAAAATGGGACACAGGGATCCTGGGGTCAGGCAGATGAACAAGTTTCTCAGTCTCACACTCCTCTACACATATACTTACAAAAAGCAAAATGCAGAGGTACGAACAATGGAATTTTTTTTTTTTTTTAAAGTATAAAATCCTCTTCCTCTTCTATAACATCTCTGAGATTTGCCAAATTGCTAACACAATAAGGAAATACTTCCATAGAGGCCCAAGGTAAAAAAACAGGTTTTGGAGACCCTGAATTCTGTTTTGAACTAGAAACATCAACAAAAGCCTACAAGAAAGACTTAGAAGTGACGCAAGGAAGAGTTTCTATAGCATTTATTTGAACTTGGAACAGGAAAAAAAAAAAAAGGCAGATCATTCTCATAAAAACTACCAAGCAGTTTAGGAAATTAAAACCTTGAGAGAAACTCTACATGACTTGCTAGGAACACTGTCCTGTCTAACTCACTTTGCAATTAGTTTTCCAAGTCAGAGAAGAATGCAGCCTAGGAAATTCAAATAACCCTGTTTTTAAACTCGGCAATGAAATTTGCTTAATACTACCTAAGACAGAAGAGCAGTACATTAGTCAAATCTGGGTTTTGGTAGGCCCTTCTACTCTTTCTGATCCTTTTTTAAAAGCTCCCTCTCATCCTGTTTCTTTCAGCTAATGTTACACTTACTCTCTGTTTATTGTGTTGCCCTTTTTCTTTTATGGACAACTTATTTTAAACCCATTATTAGAAGTGTTTTCTGTTTGTTAGGGGACAGAGAAATGTTACTTTGTTCTGAATTGCTTCCAAAAATTATATCTAAACAATTGTCAAATCTGTTAAGAAACAGATTGATTTTTCTTTCAGAGTTTTCACAGCATCAACACAGAGAATTGATGAGAGCTAGATTTTCTATCATTTAACAAATTTTACAATGTCTGATATGCTTTCATTATAAAAGTTTAAGTAAAATTTCAAAATTCCATATAATTATACATGAATACAGAGGGTGGGTGTTGGATAACAACTACAAAAATATGTTTTGTTACACTAAAATGTTTAACATCTATATATTGGTTGGTATTCATTTTGATACACTCTATATAAACACCTAACATATCTTCATTACAGTTTCTTTCACTTCTGAAAAGGGAAAAATAAAGAAATACCTAAAAATAATTTCTGTAATTGAAATTTCTACAAGATAACTTATTGTCGACATGAAGTAACTTAGGTATATGAACCTAGGGGCACAGACTAGAAACACACATGTACCTTCAGGAAAATCTGAGGGCTAGGATTAAAATCAGCAATACAACCCATCACAAAACAAACAAAAAAAGTATAGAAATACTATTTAATAAAAGGAAATTTTAGCACAACCCTGAATAACAATCATGAGACTATTTAACACTATAAATCCCTTAGTTACACAGGTACCATGTGAAATACTGTTTTTAAAATCTGTAACCACCACGATTAGGATTAGACAACAGAAAACCAGATACAAGTAAATAAGAGCAAAAGAAACGAAATAGCTCACAGATGGCCTGCAGCCAAGGACCTGGAAAACATGGGCAGAATTCTTTGTTCTCCTACGGACTTTGCAAAACTCTGGCCAGTCATTTCACATACAGCCCTGCAGTGTGTCTGAGAGAATCTGTCAGGGGTGAAGTTTCATGACATTCTCTGCTGAAACAGGGGGCATTCTGCCCTTCTCCAGCAACAGCCACCCATAGCACATTTTTCTTCACTTTCTTGCTCCAGCATAGATGCTTACCTGACCACTGCAAGCCAGGGAGGGAGAAATCCCTGCTGAAAACTACTCAGTCCTTTGTTGCAGAGTGAATTGTCCTCTGGTTTAGGGGTCTTAGGCAAGTGTGCCATCAGGTGCCACCAGGCAGTGCTGGTACAAGGCAAATGTTGGCAACACACAGGTAAGACAAATGAACTGAATCCTCCTTTTCGCAGGCAGAGTGGCACTACCACAGTACACCCTCAAGGACTGGATTCACCTCCTTCTTCCACCTTCATCCCATCCAAGCTCCTCTTCTCCAGCCACTGTCATCTCATATCTTTCATCTCAGCTGCTCACGTGACAGCAAAAACCCTGATCTCACTCAGAAAGAGTCAGATTATTTTAGAAAATGAATTAACGTGTTTGCTTCCTCCATTCATTTTTGCTCAAAATGAATTAGGGAATTCCTCAAAGACAGCCTGGCTCTGGGGTGGGAACAGTAACTTTTAATGACAACTTCGTAGGGAATATCAAGGTGGTGTGTACCACAGGATTTTACTTCTTCAAGCCAACCTGTCTCCAATCTTGAAAAAAACAGAACCATATCTAAGAGACCCATAAAAAGAAGATAATAATGCCTCCCTTTCTTTGAGAGATGATAGGAGGATAAATACATTAAGGATTATGAGATGTTCAAATACTATTGTAATAGGGAAGATAGAGGTAGCTAAGATAGATAAACTGCTATAAAAAAATGCAGAGAGACCTTAAAAAGAAACATCCAGCTATGTAGAGAGCACAGTACTTTTGTAGTTACTATTTATGTGCCATCTGTGAACAAGAAAAGTACTTAAATCAGTTTTGTTCGTGCTTGAGCTGGGCAAATAATGCAAAGTAGCTACTTGTAAACCCTCGTCCAAATGTAAAGTTTTCTTGATTGCCTTCCCATTCTGTTGACCCATTTTACACATATACTATAATACAGGTACATTTTTGTTTGTCAGAACAGTCAAATGTATGGAGGGAACATGCATTTTCCACCTATTTGATAGCTCCTCTGTGGGTTTGGGAATCAGACACAGAGGGAAAAAATACCACCTGACACAGGATATCAATCACAGAGAGCAAATAGCGAGTTGGGTATAGGAAACAACTACCATAATAGTTATTACACTAGCTGCATGCATCCAGCCAGACACTCAGCCGAAATACATTCTGTCTAAACTATTCTCATGATAATTTTTGAGCAACAAATGTTTCTGTTCATGTGAGTTTCTACAGAGATAATTCATTATCAGAATAAAAGGGCCATATTCATTGAGCTGCTTTCTTCAAATAGATTTTCTCCAGCACAGAAACAATATCACCAACAACATTGTGAGACCATAAAGACATAGTAAGATGCTATAAACCAAGCCTTGGTTTGCTTGTTTTGTTGCTGTGCTGTTCATACAGCTTAAGTAGCTCAGTGACAGGGTCTTGTGGGAAATAGGAAACAGTTAAGGTGAAGTGAGATACAAATCCTGTTAACTTATATGACTTGGGTATTTTTACAGGGAGTGTTCAATTGGAAAGCATCCCTGTTCCTTGGAAGGGAATTCTCAGAATGTTACTCTCTCCGAGGGAAAACAGGTAGAATGAAAAAATAAGATATGATCACTTAATACGAAAGAGTAAAAGACAATACAAATTATTTTTCAGTAATGAGCTACAAATGCTTAGATTTCACGAAATTTTTCTTTCTGCTTAAGTTTCTGTTTTCTCAGATTAACACATAAGTGCAAAAATCCCCAGGGTTCCATTTCTGTCCTCCATATATCATAGCCACCATATTAGCAATCGAGAATATTAGCCCTGTGTGTACTAAAAATGATTTTACAGGAACACAAAGATTCTCTTCCTGATGAAGGTCTTCATGAAATTCCCTACAACAAGTGCCATTCTCTCATTAGATGACCAGACCTGTATCTGTCAAGAAAACTGGTCTTATGGTAAGGGTTTGCTGGTTGTTGTGGTTTTGTTTTTTGTTTTTTGGGGTTTTTTCGCAGAATTATGAAGAAGGTTATTCAATATCCACCTGAGAAATCAGTGTTTGTGAGCTGAACAGAAAGTGGTTTTAAACACTCACATGGTCTATTCCCTCCTCTCCCCTCACAGCTTCATTAGATTGGCAAGGATTGGTAGGTACTTCCTCGTAATACCCATTTTGTCAGTACTACATATCACTGCAGTATTTGCCACAAAGAGACAAAAAAAATGAGTAGGAAGGAGCTGTCAAATAAAAAAGGATCTTAAAGACTAAACTGCCATAGTTTGGAGTATATAGTGAGAGTAATCATTAAAAACATATCAATCAGTGGGAGCAGTTTCATTAAGAGGAGAAAGAAATTCCAAAAGAAAACAAAAATTGATGATTTTGAAGGTCTTGAGCACTATACAGACAAATACCTCTAAAAATTGATCTGGAAACACTGTGTGAGGTGACCCAGTGGCCTAGCCCAGCACAAATTTCTTTAGACACTACTCATAATTGGGCTTTTATTTTTCACTGTAAAAGAAACATGTTAGTTTCACAATTCTATTCAGAATCCTGGGTCTCATCACAAAAGAAAGGCTTGTATTATATTAAGCACTTGCTAAACTAGACCATCTTCAGGGCATTTGCGTGCCTGCTAGACAGATGGTATGTCCCTCAGCTCTTTGAATATGAAAACTCTAGGAGTTCCTAAAAAACCAGGGAAGTAAAGAAACAGTCAAGGGGAGGTGAGAGGGCAGAACAGATCAAATGGGCCCAGCAGTAGACAGTTTCAAGGTATTTTCTTAATCAACAAATCCATACATGCTGGAGGGGAAACCTTGCACCACGCAGCTGTTATTTTTTAACTGGGGTTGTCTCTTACCCTTGTACTACACATCTAAGAGAATGATCACGAAGCACTTCTTTTGCAGTATAACTATACAGCACCAGGAAAAACAGAAATAGCATGATGTTTAGAAACCTTGCAGGTCCAAGACAAGACCAGAGCTGTATTCATTGACTAATAGAGCAATATATTCTTGTGACTCTTGGCTTCATGGAAGATTTTCTGCTACACACATTAATATAATCTGTGTAGGTCACCACAACTATGAATAGAGATAGTCTTCAACAGCAAAAGCTTTTCCAGTATTTTTGGAATACATCCTTTCCAAGGTTTTTAGTCCTAAAGTAATAGACTTACTTTTTTTTCATGATCCCAGAACAGGTCTATGTCTAGTATTACTCACAGCTCTTGCGAAATCTGGGTGTCAATGCTCTTCAACAGGAGGGATTTGCAGCTCATCTCAGCAGGAATGTAGAAAGCTTAACCTGGAAAAACACAGAGTCTATGTTTAAGGCAGAAAATGACAGTTTAAAAAATTTTAAGGGCTATCCTTACACCCACTGAAAAATCTGCAGTTCAGGAATAGAGCTGGTGAGCCGAAATGCAGTTGGTAGGGAGGAAGACGTTTGAGATTTGGTCCCATTTTTACAGCAAATAATTAACACTTCATTGCATAACTGAAACTTCCCAGGGCATGACTGTTCCTCAGGACAAGTGTCACAAAAAGAAGTAAAGAAACACTGTTTTCCTGAAGAGGCTCCAGGGAACTCCACGTTCCCTGATTCAAAACCAAAAACATCTCTTTCTTCAGAAGTAGAGAACAGCAGCTTGCAACTGATTCCTGTTCAGTCTGCCCCATAGCTACATCGGCATCCCTTCACATTCTGCCTTCATTCCTATGAAAATTCATTAGACCCCAGAGATTTTGAAAACCATAACACTGATGGATATTTTTTTAAATTGTCAAGACTGATAAACACATCACCCAAATGGGAGCTACCAGAGCTGGTCACCTAAAGTTAACACAATGTGCACAAATATCCTCAAATCCTCCTTTTTCTAGTTGTTGAGATTTCTTTGATATAATATCAAATAAATAATCAAAAGCTCCATGAAGTTCTGCATTTCTCCTCCCTGGTATATCAATTTTTATACAAAAATATCCAACACCTGAAAGTGACAATAATACTTGCAGCCTATGAATCTGAGCAATAGATAACCTCCTCTTGATGGAATTATATGGAATATTATAGGTGAAAGTCCTCTTTGTCCTTCCATATTTTACTGTAAAGGTATGTACAAATACTATGGGGAAAAAAAAGAATAAAGTACAAGCACAGTGATCAGGGAGAAATCTTTTGTGTGCTGAAATCTCTACAAGAGATCCAAAAATTTGCCAAAAAAAAAAAAAAGGAAAATACAAGGCACAAGGTTTGGTTAATGTGGTTTTGGGAGAGTGATCAAAGATACGGGAGTAAAAATAAATGTGGACTGAGAAATCAGGAAGCAGCAGACTACAATATACAGTAGTCTGTTCATTTACATGACAGCGATAACAGAAATAAAATAAGCAAATACATTAATGTCAGTCACAAGGGAACAGAAAGATTTTATAAATATATTTAGTCTATTAAATAAACAAAGGGAAACAGTCAGTAGTGATTACAAGCAGCTTATTTAAGCAGTCTTTAATAAACTCAATGGCTTGGAAAAGAGGAGCCTTTGTAAAAGTGATAAAAATCATCCTCTCCATTGGGGTGCTAGTTAAGAACCATCTATAAAAGCTGTGAGGGTCAATTTGGTCCCACTGTAGTAAAATGGAGCTTATCGATTATTTCAGTTCTGCTAAGTATCTGCTAACATTCACCTTTCAGTAAAAGCAATAGTCATAGAATTCCATTTGGGAATTTTTCTTTTGATTCTCCAGTAATTATTCTGGTGAAGGTAATAGTCAAATTCTGCTGGAATTTTTGAAGTTGTCAGCTTGAGCTTCTAGGTGGAGACTTTCCATGGCACAAACCCTGCTAGAAATTAAGTATTATAATCAGAGACTCACAGCTGCAGTGAAGGAATTACGCTCTCACTTACTTAGACATATTTCCTCTGTTCTCTCATGCATCTGCCTGTCAGGCTGTCTCTCCCACCTGGGGCAGAGTTAGATCAGACCGGGCTATCACAGATAAACATCAGTACAAACAGGCTCAGTGTACCACAGGGAAGAGAGAGCCTCTGACAAAACACCAAGCATCATGAAGCAGAGTACTTGGCATCCCACTGCTAAGCCTGACCTGCCTCCATATCTCAGTCCATCTACAGCCTGTTTCCTGCTGATTTATCCTGTTGCATCCAGTCCACACACAAAAAGGACTTGGAGAAATGCAGTTCAGTTCAATTCTGGATAATGTAGCAGGGAAAAGAATTTGGAGAAAAAAAAAAGAAAAACCAAACCAAACCCAAAAAAACCCCACACAAAACCCCAAACAAACAAATGAAAACCCAACCAACCAAACAAGCAAACAAACAAACAAACCAACAAACAAAACAAAACAACCCACCAACCAACAAAAAACTTCCTAAAAAATAAGTTAGGAGTGTTGTGGTATGTAGTTATTGCTTTAAACCCTACACTGGAAATCAGCTGTCAGAACTAGAGTCAGGGGATCTACTTCCACTTAGCCTGCCTCCCAGCATAATTAGGCTTCCACCTCTGCATAACCTCAGGAACTCTCTCCAAGCATAATTCTGTCTATGGCAAACCTAGCCAACAATAAGCACATTTCTTACAGCTCCTATGGGGATTTATTCAAAATACTTTACAGTGTTGGCTAACAAGCTGGAAACAGCAGGAAAGAAAACGAAAGTGCCCCATGACTGCTGCTTGGGTTCCAGGGTTGAGGAACATAGCATAATATCAGGCTTAATCCAAAATGTTTTTCCTTTCAACCTTCCATAGAATTCCTATCACAACACTGTCATACCCAATTATAGGAGGGGAAGGGGGGGAACAAACAAACAAAAAAACCCCAACAAAACAAAAAACCAAAAAAATCTTCTTCTATCTCTGTACAAATTCAGCACCATAATCCACTCCTTTCCCACAAGTGATATCCTACCATTGGACATATTAAAAAGGATTCTTTTGCCAAGAAATCAGATTTTGCTAAAGTGAATTAGGATAAAAGTTGATGTGTATTGTGCCTGACCAACAGAGAATAACCATTCTTGAACAAAGCAACGTCTAATGGTAACCCTGACAAAAGGCCACTCAGAAAAGTGAACTGTGATAATGCCAGACAACAACAGAACTGCCAGTAGCTGGCAAGAAAAGACAGAAACCCAGCACTGAGAACAGATCAGCTGAGGGGAGAAAGTTTCTACTGGTCTGAACCAGGAATATCATCTTAATTGTTTCAATGCCTCCTGTATCTTCAAATGTGCTGCTCTCACCCTGCTTGGATGCTCAAATACTCATTTTGCACTGGAGGAGCACAGTTCCTGAAAACAAGCAAGAAAATTTTCACAGCCTGCCTCATTAATTCTATTTTTTCCCCTTGTCTTCATAAGCCCTCTTAGAGAGCTGAGCCTCAGGGGTCACTCCCCCTTCCTCACATCCCTGCCTCCCTGCTGCCATAAAACCCATTGCAGGGTGAGCTTACTTCTTCTACTCTACCTCCCACTTCAAAGTCTACAGGTAGTCAGACAGAAGAAGGACTGAAACCACAGCTGAAACCATAGGTTCCAGGAGAAACATGACAGAGAGAAAGCAGGAAGGGAAAGAGGCGGGGGGGGAGAGGGAAGAGAGCACTGACAGAGCTCAGAGAAGACTTTGATTAGAAGCAGTAGTAGCTTGATTCAGAAACCCCAGACAAAAACCCGGCCAAAAAGGGTCACTCTACCTGACTCAATTTAAGTACTGCAAAAAGGACATATTTATTTCTTGCTACTGAGAAACAGGTTCAATAAGTGCTCCAGAAGTGCTTCATAACACCCCTCAGTTCTTTGTTC
The DNA here is from genome assembly GCF_022539395.1 of Myiozetetes cayanensis. Taxonomy (NCBI): domain Eukaryota; kingdom Metazoa; phylum Chordata; class Aves; order Passeriformes; family Tyrannidae; genus Myiozetetes; species Myiozetetes cayanensis. The sequence continues at coordinate 18,887,648 of NW_026087742.1, forward strand.
CTTATTACCTTCATCACTCTGAGTACCAGATGTTTCTCCTCTGTGCTGTGATGGGGTTGGTACATCCTTTCCCAAGCTCCTCCTGCTCCCTAGTCTAGCAGTTCTCAGCCACCCTCCCACTACCCTACATGCCATGGTCCCCATCTGTTAGCAGACATTACAAGTGTGTTTTGGGTCATTTTCTCAGTGTGGGTTCCATGCCCACTCTAATCCCTTCCCTGAATTTTACCAGAATAAATAGTGCTTTGCTCTTAACTGTCTCTTATTCAGACAATCTGAAAGGATCAGAGTCATCCAATTTAAAGATATTATGGTTAAGCGGTCAGAGAAAGACAGGAGAAAAAGGATTGGTGCAAAATATTGCCATGTGACAATCCTGGAAGGTGCAGCTATAGCAGGAGGACTCTGACAACAAGGAGTAACTGGGGACATCACAACTGAGCAAAGGTACAGCTCTGAGAAGAATTAACCTGTGATATGAATACAATGAACAAAAATTTCTTTAGTTCTCCAGATCAATCTAACCTGAGCAGACACTACTGTAGTTACACTGTGTTTGTTGTCACACTGTCTAGTGTTGCTCCCAGAAAGAACTGAGGAAAAATTAAACAAGTGAGGAAATGACATGGAAAGAAAAGAGGGAAGGTATCATAGCAAGTTCTGTTCCATGTTTAAACTCTGCAGTCCTTTGTTGAACTTTTTTTTTTTTTTAAATTGGATGTAATATGAATATCTCGATGCATTTAGTAAAATTGCAGCAATTTTTCCATACCATTGTTGTATAACTATTTGTCTTCTTTTACTAATGCCAGCAGTCTTAGATAAAGACTCTGGAGAGAGTGAAAATATCTTGCTGTGAGACACACCAGCAGAAAATCCATTTACTTCAAGTGATGTTTCTATGGGTTTATATCACTATATCCACAAGACAAATCTGGAGGAACAAAGAAAGAGGAAGGGAAAAGAGAATCTCTATCCACTCTTTGCAACAACATCAAACATTGTTGTATCTCTGTCTCAAGCTAGAGAGGCACCTCTAACTTCTCATCTCACTGGAAAACACTGACATTTCAAAATACTTGATTTTTGATACTTATATATGCAGTGCAGTTATTATAGTGCTGACCACAACACTTGCAACACCATGCAAAAGCAAAAACACTTGTAACACCATGTTAAATTATGTACTTTCAAGAGCTTCGGGCAATGTCTTGACAACGTCTATAGCTGACAGGAGATATGTTACCCATTAAACATCTGTATAGTTAAATACATGCCATCTATACAGGTTTGGTAAATACAGACCAAAAAGAGTATGGAGATTGAAGTCAGCTGTAGAAGTTTACTTGATATTCCTAATAGTTCTGTCAGAGTCTCTCTTTGACAGTGACTCCTGTCCAGAAAGATCAGACAGAGGGAAAACTGTTGTGAAAAAAGTGGCTTTTAAAATTCAAGAGAAAAATGGAGACCCATAATCATGAAGTAATGTTGTAATGGTCCAGTGCCCCACAGTCCTGGGCAATTTTTCTGAGGCAGTTCCTACATGGATTGGGCATGATATTTGAGATTAAATTTATAGCAGAATACGGGAATGGTGTCATGAGACTCTACTGCCTCTTCCACTCTTACCCAGTTTAGCAGGTAGTTTGTGCATTGTCATGCTCCAAAATATTCCTATTTTTCTCCCTCTGAGCTAAGCAACTGGGGGAGAGAGAGTCTGGTCATATTCTAAATAAAGGTTTCATTATCACCTCACTGGTAAAGTGTTAACAACTGGTGGCTGCCAGTTGTAGTTAATGGATATTACTCTTTGCTTACTTATGTATTTAGTTTGCATGGCAAGGTTTTGATAATGGCCTGGGGGTGGTGGAGGGGGATAGGCAGGGCACTGCAGAGGTGGTTTCTCTGAGAAGCTGCCAGAAGCTCCCCTTATGTTGATGATTATTGAGCCAATGCCAGCCGGCTCCAAGACAGACCTACCACTGGCAAAGGCCAAGCCCACCAGTGATGGTGGCAGCATCTCTGGGATAAAGTATTTAAGAAGGGGAAAAAAAACCTAAAGAAACCCAACCAACTAACTAAACCAAAACCAAACCACAAAACAAAACAAAACAAAACAACAAAAAAACCAAACAAAAAACCACCACAACCAAAACAAAACCACAAAACAAACAAATAAAATAAACAAACACAAAAACCCAGAACAACTTCAGCAGGAGAGAAGAGTGAGAATTATGCAAGGGAAACAGCTCTGCAGACATCAATCAAGGTCAGTGCAGAAGGAGGGGGAGGACATGCTCCAAGCCCTGGAGCAGACATTCCCTGTAGCCTGTGGTGCAGACCGTGGTGAGACAGGATGTCCCCCTGCAGCCCATGGAGGTCCATGGGGGAGCAGAGATCCACCCACAGCTCATGGAGGACCCCATGCTGGAATCAGGCGGTAGCCCAAAGGAGACTGTGACTCTGTGGGAAACCCACACTGGAGCAGGTCTGCTGGCAGGACTTGTGACCCTGCAGGGATCCCACCTTGGAGCACTGCACCCCATGGAAGGGGCCCACAATGGAGCAACTTGCTAAGAACTGCAGCCTATAGGAAGGACTCACATTACAAAACTTTGTGGAGAACTGTCTTCCGTGGGAGGGACCCCAGGCTGGAGCAGGGGAAGAGTGTGAGGAGCCCTCCCCCTGAGGAGGAAGGAGCGGCAGAGACAACATGGGATGAACTGACCACAGCCCCCATTCATCATCCCCCTGCACCACTGCAGGGGAAGAGGTGGAGAACTCAGGAGCAAAGTTAAGCCCAGGAAGAAAGGAGGGGTAGAGTGAAGGTGTTTTAAGATTAAATTTTTATTTATCATTATCCTATTCTGATTTGATTGGTAATAAATTAAACTAACTTAATTGAGTCTGTTTTGCCCATGACGGTAATCGGTAAATGATCTCTCCTTGTTCCATATCTCGACCCACAAGTGTTTTGTCACGTTTTCTCTTCCCTGTTCAGCTCAGCATGGGAGTGATAAAGCATTTTAGGTGGTTACCTGGCACTCAACCAGCATCAAACCACCACAATTTACCAGCAGAAGACATAATACCTGTTTTGTACTTATGCTTCATAACTTTATTTAGTAATAAATATTTAGTAATCTTTCCTAAATCATTTAGGAAAACTTTTATACATGAAGTGCCCATACAACAATGGATACTGTCAGGTCTCATTCCTGACAGTACATGGGAAGAAGATTTTGCAATCCATTGAGAGTAAAAAGGGAAGAGATCCTCACATTGCAATTACGAGAGGTCTTGCTGAGGCGTGGTATGAGGACTGCCCTGTCAAGTGAGGATATTGTGTTAACTAGATAAGAATTCTCAATAGTTTCTCTACCTTAAACCTGCAAAATTTTAAAATAACACTCTGTTTTACCATTAATAGTAAAGTTGCTTGAATAAAAACACAAATATACTATTGCCCCCAGTCAGAGATAATCAAGACTGTATTAAGACCAGCGTTTGGACTGGGCATAAAAGAGCACACGAGTTCAACAGTGGCAAATTGCCCAGAGCAATGGGTCTCTGAACATTGCTCAGGTGACACCGGGGGAAAACGTCACGTTCCCATCTTTTCCTCCAGCCAGTTGTAGAAAGCAGGCTGGCCTATTTCCCTTTCTAGGGCTGATTTTTTTTCTAAATCAATCTGAAAGCTGTATGGAGATGGCAAAAGTAATTTAAATAACACACCTGCCAATTTTCCACAGCTATAATATCCATGCCTCTTGCAGAAAAACAGAGTGAACTCCTTCACAATTATTAGTCAGAATGTGGGATCTAGCATCAAGCAGAAGGAAAATTGTGCTATATCTATTTAAATAATGTATCACTTTATAATATATATGGCATACTCTTATTGCAACATTATATCAATTATTTACCAAAAAAGCTTTAATAAATTTAACTGTGTTGCTTCCACTTATCAACCGCTTTAGAATAATTTAAAGCTCATTTCCTGATGCACCGAAATTATTCTAAACTGTGCATGCTGGCACACAAAAACCTTTTTACTCCCCATTTGCAAAATGACATCTACTCTATTTCCATCTTTGTTTTCAGACACAAGATTACTTTAGCATTTTATTTCTTAACCTGTCAAATAGCATCAGCAAAAACCAGGGAGTAACTTACTCCTCAAACCACCACAGATTCAAAGTTACAAAGGATACACATAACATTTTACCAAACTTGCATATCAGACGAAATCACATAACTTTTTTTTCTTTCCTTTATAAAAATGTTCCCTCTGCTAAAAAGCACATAAACATTTGTAACAATGTGAAGGGAGAGAGCCTGACAGATTTATTTTTACAAAATCCTGCTGCATGGCTACAGTTGAATGCAGGTTTCCATTATTAGCTAAATTTTCAACAAACTCCATCTTTCTATTAGTGTAAGGTCAGTCCTGTTCTAGTCTCAGGCACATAGAAAAGGGTTTTTTCTTTACTTCCTTTACAATCATTCTACACATCAGAAACAAACACAAGCAAGAGACCTTGGAGAATGCTTACAAATAAGCATGTGAATACAGACCCACTGCCATTTACTTCATCACAGCTGATGAAATATTTCTGCCACAGCTTCACCCTGTGCTTTTTGCCTTCCAATACTCTGATCTGGGAAAGCCTTATTCACCTGCTTATCTTGGGGTCCAAAGGAATATACTGCACACTCAGAATTAAATACATATGAATGGGATCAGAAGCCAAGGGTTTGGGGTTTTTTAAATATAAGCAAGGTCAATAAAACATTAATGAAATGAAGCACTGTGTCTTGCTCTGGGCAAGTGACTATGCCTAGAGAATCTAACATTTGTATTTTTATTTTTCTATGTGATTTTTAATAATTTTACTAGTTATTTATCTGGATAGTATTTGCACAGATTTTCCTCTTTATTATTGCTGCTGCAAAACTAAAGAGGCAGAGAGCAAACCAGCTCCGGCAGCACTGACAGGATGAAGTGGAAGGTGGTTGCAGGTCCCAGGTCAAAGTGCTGGGAACGAGAGAGCAGACTGAAGCCAAGTTAAGGATATAGTGAAGAGGTAAAAAACAGACTGACCATGTCAGGAGGGTGGTGGTAATGTTACCAGAGAGGTTTGTGTGTGGAGGTGAAGAGGAGGTGAGGAACCCAGACGCTGACACGTTTGACAAGTATAGGGCAGGACTCAGACTTGTGTGCAAGCAAAAGAACTGGGACAAAGGGACTTTTCTCAGGGTACCAGAACCTAAGTAAAAAGGTTGGGTGGAGTTGACAGTAGAGGATTAAGACAAGCAGTCAGAAGGAAAAAGATGACAGAGATAGCCTAGGTACGTAAGCTAAAAACACTGCAGAAGGAATAAAGTGCTCAACTGTGGTATGCTGCTGGCCAAAAGGCCTCAGAAGTAGGAAGCAGTAAAAGAGAAAAGTGGTGAGAAGCAGCCTGTAATGTGGAATCAATGAGCGACAGTGACAGACAGCAAAAGGAGCCAAGTCAAGAAAATTTATGTTTCTTTAAAGAGATCGGTTTGATCCATGAATATAAAAAAACATATTGCTTGTAATTGCATGGTTACCATATGGCATCACTGCTCAGCAGAAGCATTCATATACAATATAAGAGCATTTGCACGCTTAAATATATTTGCATTTCTTTAACTCCTGTTCTGGATGTCCCAGTACTTATAAAATTCTAGTTTAAAGCAATTATACCACATCACTACCACAAATTTCTACCACTACCAGTTCTGTTGGTGATGCTTTTCATTAGATGATCTCAGGTCACTTACAAACTGGGTCAGCACCAGTATCCCCATTTTACAGATGAAAAATAAAGGTGCTGTAGATCAGCCTGCATTATTAATGTCAACTCTCAACCCTTAATTCATTTTACTGTCATTTTCCTTGAAATATTCATTTGTACTTCTGCACTAAGGGTATTTTTGTCATGTATTTCTAATGCATGTCAAAAGTACCTGGAGCATAGTAGGAGCCATTTTTAGCACTCTCAGAATTCTAAATAAAATAATAAAATAGCACAGTGCCAAACTCCCACACTACCCAAAAGTAATCCACTTTCCCCTGAGCTTACCTCTCTGTCTGAACATGTTCCACCTCAACTACAGCATCTCTAGGGAAAGCTCCTTTATGTTCCCACAATTCAACCTGTTCCCACATCCCCATCTTTCCTTTGGGTCCACACAGCTTGAAAAACACAATATCATGCCAAGAACCCCATTCAATTTCTGTGGCAGGCACCAGCCATATCCTGCACTTGAAATCTTCATTCTTTGGCACCTAAAGAGAATATACTGATTATGGCTTTTTGGGGATGCCTGCTATGTTCTGAAAGCCTTTCAGAAGAGAGGCTGGGATATCTCACCTGCTTTCTTAGGCACATTCATGTGGGCATGTCAGTATTCCAAGAACTCATCACTAAACAAGGGTAGATGATCAGGGTCTGCCTTAAACTCAAGGATAAATTATAGCAAAACACTAAGCTCCCTTCTCCTTCCCTCTTTTTTTTTTATTTTTCCCCAAATGCTAACCCTCAATATGAGGCCTCCATCTTCTAAAGTGAAGAGACCTTGGACCCCTGGCCTAAACACACAGTAACATGATGATCAGCTGATCTTCCTCTTAAGACCTTGAGGTTCCCTCTCTCTCTCAAAGAGCACCTGTACTCTTCCACTTTATGTCCAGGTGCCTTTGTTTTGGAATACAAGGCCTATCCCGAACCCTAAAATGAAGACCAGTGAGCTCCCCTCCAAAGCCCTGCAGATTTGCAAACCAAAATAGGAGGACTTAATGCTCAACAGCATGGTTTTGTAACAAACCACAGTCTCATGGTACCAGTCAAAACCTTCCTAAAACCTGAGATTTCTCCCCAGCTTTCCTTCTTGCACAAAATCCAATATATTGTTAAGAATTTCAATTGCTCCTGCTGCTTAGGAAAACCATGAGGTTTTGCTCTCTGCACATTTGGAACCTTACTTGTCAGTCCTTACAAAAAGAGATGCTCACTCCCTATCCCCATGCACACTAAGGTGATGCTTTGCACACTGAGATGTACTGATTCTTCTGAGACAAGCAGACAAACCTATTTTTGGATACCAATGCTCTGCTCATACAAAAAGTCACATTAATAAAATGAAGTGATGATGCCACTGGTTTCAGTGATAGCACTGCAAACCAGGATGCTCTGGGACTAGAACCATCCCACATGGAAACTATGAAGGCCAGTGGTTAAAAAACCAACCAACCAAAAAAAACATCATGCAGAATATTTAAAAATCTTATCCAACAATTACAACATAAACTGACAAGGCGTGAAAAAGATCTGATATTTTTCCGCAGGCTTCTTGCTTAGCTGCACTTTAGTAACATTTCACAGAATTGGCAGAGATTGAACTCTAACAGAAAAATCATCTTTCAAGTTTCAAGGCCTGGACATATTAGAGCTGCTGATAGAGAGTGAAGCTGATAAAATACTCTTTTTTTTTTTTCCCCAACACGTATCATTGTCTGAAACAGATTAATTTGGCTAAGATTTTCAATGATACAAAAACTAGACTTCAACCTGAAGTTCAGCCTGAGGTTCGCTAACCCATGCAGCAAATGTTTAATCCAATGGAAATAAGAAAATCATGCAGCATCAAGAAAGTGGCACTTCTTTAGGCTGTGTGGGTGTATGACTGTTGAGGAGGAGAGCAGAGGTCATTTAATTATATTTTTTCCTTCTCTCATCTCCAGCATTTACTGTCTCTTGTCTAAGTGCACTCTAGGTCTTGACAACTAAATGAACAGATGCTAGTTAGTAAGCTTGTTTTTAAAAATGTTCATTCCAGGATAAGAGTCTTCTGAAAACATATGGTGAGCTAAATATATTGAAGATTTTTCACAGCTGGTTTCATCTGTACAGGAATCAGGTGAGATGCTCAGAATACCCAGCATTAAGTCATCAGGGTAAAGTCCCCAGGTGAAAGGTATCACATACTCCAGAAAGCAGGAAAGGGAAAAAAAATTCTTATTCCTTGTTAGTCCTAGAAATCTGATCATGATTGTAACTGATTTTTATAGTGGTACAGCATCGCACTTGCTGCAGATCATTGTAATGCCTGCCATGTTGATTTAAATCCTACAAAACCCGACACAAAAAGACAGGCTGCATAGCAACCCCCTGTCTTAGACCACACCTGAGAGTTGATCAGTCAGGCTGACCACAGCAAGTCACAGGTGACCTCAAAAGATATGCTAAAATTTGAAGCCTTTGACCACAGTTCCTTTGAGCAAAAAAGTCCAGCCTATCAAAATAACAATACATGCCCCACCTCAGTGTTCAGACTTCTCCTGACAGAAGTGCTGGAGAATGGCAGAGCCTTTCTCCTTCTCTAAGGCACATCCTTTGCAGATCACCTAATCATGAGAGGAGATAAACTGATCCTTAACAGCTGAATAAATATTTCATTACTTTTGTAGCAGCAAGCTAAACATAAAAGCAAGGGATGTTAGCCATGCATAAACAGGTAGGATCAAATACTCTCTATTGTGTTTGGTTCTCAATCTTAACAAAAGAATTTTTAGCAGACGACTAAGCACACTAAGTGGCACAGTCAATCGGATAAAATTAAACAAGCCTAGTCGCGTCAGCAACATTAGGCCCTTAGCTATGTGTGAAGAACAATATTAGAAGTGACAGGGGAACAAGTTCCACACAGCAAGAAAACCTGAAGACTCTTTGCTGCACCAGCAAGGGAGGAGGATAGGCACGCAAAAATACATCTACTTTTTTTATTTCATCCTTTAGCGGGAAGTCAACTCTGACATTGCAATCCCAAGCAACAAGTAGACAGCAAGGCATACATCACCACTCAGAACATGGGCCCAGACTGAAAAGAAATCTCTTTGCAGCAGCCTGTTTTTACATACTGAAACACCATGTAAATTTGACCACAGCCAATCAAAGACACAGAAAAAGCTTCAGGAATAAAAACTAAAAGCTCATCATGGAGAGTATCAGGTACAGATACCCCAGATTCCACTCTGCCTTGGACCTTTTTCCCAGAGCTTCCACAATTCCATCAGATTAGCCACTGTACATTTTCTTTTCCTAAAGGAATGGTAAAAGTCTTATTAAGACCCTGCAAAATATTGAATATTGAATAGTTTGAGCGTTACATACCAGGAGCAAGGCAGACCATTACAAGATTGTCATGCTCATCCGTGATCTGGCCTGAGCTTTTGCAGCAGCTTGTAGCTTCACTTATCAGTTCAAGCTGTGGGTCGATTTGCTGACCAGGTGCTTCTGCTGCTGCCCAGGATTGCAAGACAAGAGGTAGCACGTGGGGATGTTTTCACCTAGCAGAGCCCCACCCTCAGGGAAAGCCTACTAATCAGCCAAGTCTCCAACAGAACCTGCAGCTCCTACCTCATCAGATACCAACACATACATCAGACAATAAGCTATTTGAAAGACTTGTTCCTGCCCTCAGAGCTTGTGCATTTGCCTTGGTGGAAGTACTGTTGGTATAGGCTGCACTAACCCAAGCTGAAATCATGGCTGTGAAGTAGAAGTGATTTTGTGACGTCATTATAATCCTGTCCTACATGTGAGGCCAGACTAAATCTAAAGGTTACAAAAAGCCTTCTCTTGGGATTTCTGCAAAATCATCTCATTTTAAAAGTCCTGCAGTCCTGAGGCCTTCAATGCATCTGTAGCATACATCCAAACCTGTACCCCAATTTAACCTTCCTTTTCTAAGCACAGCACTAAATTTCATTTCATTTTATGAGAGCAAAAGGGTTACATTAGGAACAAGAAAAGGGAAAGGGGAACAAAACAACTAGTTACCAACCAGCAACTCACTTTCCATTCTGACATGTTCAACATTTCTTTTTGTCATGACTATATTATCTCTGCACTTAGCTAAGAGTTTCCAAAAGTGTTGGAGAGATGAGGGCAGGGAATCACATATCAATTTTGTTCATTATTAATGCAGGGGGTGGGGGGGCAGGGCAAGGTATTGGGGAGAATTAATTAGAAGTAATGAGAATTCAAAAATTTTTTTCATCTTCAAAATTTTCACATCAATATATGATTCAATTTATTTATTAGGTTGAAGAGATAGGAAGTGGCTATTATTTTTTAAGTTTTTAAGTGAAAAAATTTATTACTACCTAAGCAAACTGATGATCCCAAAAATCAAGGATTTTCCATAGGTCACATTAGGTGGAACAAAGATAGAACAAGGGTATAACCTAAATTCACTTAACCAAGATCAATACCTTATCTCCTGCACAATACTCTTGATACTTACAGAGATCCCATTTTTCTTTCCTGAGATATTTCCAATTTTGCAGCCCCTCAAAGACCCAAATGTTCTTTGCAACTGACCAAGATTTCCCATTTTGAAGAAGTTAAGTGTGGATATGTTCAGTTTACAGATATTTTTTACCAGAAAATTACAAATTATTCTGATATTTTCACAAACCAAGTTTAATCATTTCATGTTCAGTTCTAAAGATAACCAACCAAAAAGCAGTTTCTTTGTGATCAACTCAAAAACAATTGAAGCACAACTAAAACAGTCAATGTAAAGAATATGCTTTAACACAATTACTAAAGAATGCAATTATGTATCACTAAACCTTTTAAAGGAATTTCAATCTAAGTTAGACAAACCCACAGCTGTAAGCATATCTCCATATTAATCTCACAGCCTAGCAGACCTCATAAGCAAGAATCAAGTTGCAGCAGGATGCAGCTGAACAGAAAGAGAAGCTTTAGGAACAGATTTACATGAGCTTATGTGCATGCTGGAAGGAAAGCTTCTGTACTCGTGCATGAGGATCCCAGCATGGAGAGCTTTGCATCTCACTTTGGTTCATATCTTTCCTCTCTGCCCAATCCTCCAGCCTGTCCAGGTCTTTCTGAATGGCCACACAACATGATATCCTAGCGTAACAGCCAGTCTTTCCAGGTTTGTATCATCTGCAAATGTGGACAAGTGCAAGTTCTCTCTCCCCTCATCTAGATCATTGATGAGGAGGATAAACAGCTTTGAACCTAGTATCAACAACTGGGGTACTTCACCAGTGAATGGCTTCCAACTACATTTTGTGCCACTGACCACAACCAGAGCCCAGCAGTTCATCCAGTTTCCAGTCCATCTCACCGTCCAGTTTTATAGCCTGTAACATCATTCGTTTCCCTGTAAGGATGCTGCCGAATATCTTACTAAAGACAGATTAAACAACATCCACTCTCTTCTCTCCTCCACTGGACCTCTCATTTCCGTGCAGAAGGCTATCATGCTGATTAAGCATGACTTTCCCTTCATCCATCCATGCTGATTACTTCTGATGACCATTTTTTCATTCATGCCAGAAATGGTTTCCAGGATTAGCTGTTGCACTGTTTTCCCGAGGATGGAGGTGAAGCTGACCAGTCCATAGTTCCCCAGATTTTCCTTCTTGCCCTTCTTGAAAAGTGTGATATTTGCTATCTTCCAGTCATCGGTCATCTCCTGATCACTGTGACCTTTTAAAGGTAATCAAGAATGGCCACAGTATCAGATCACTCAGATCCCTCAGCACGCATGGAGGTGTCCTGTTCCACGGACTTGCATGTTATCAGTTCCCTAACCTGATCCACCACCAGTGAGGGGAAGTCTTCCTAGCTAGACTTTTCTTCTGGTCTCAGGAACCTGAGACTCCTGAAAGGTAAATCTTAACATTAAAGACAAAGCTGAAGAAGGTATTGAGTACCTTCAGCCTTTTTGGTGTCCTTTGTGACCAGAGCCCCTGACCTGATCACTAAGTAGCAGGTCTGTGTTTTCCCTTGGCTTCTTTTTGCTGCTGGTGTACTGATAGCAGCCTTTTATGTCACTCTTTGCAATCCCTCACCAGACTCAGCTCCAGGTGGACTTTGGTTTTCGTAACTTCATCTTTGACAGACTGGGCAGTTGTTCTACCTACTGTCTGGGCCATCTAACCCTGCTTCCAGCTCTTGTGCCTTTCTTCCCAAGTTTTGTCAGGAGCTCCTTGCTCACCCATGCAGACCTCCTGCCACCTTTGCTTGATTTCATGCTCATTAAGATAGACAGCTCTTCAGCTTTTAAACTTAAAAACTCTTGAGCTTTTTGAGTCCGTTTTCTCCACCTGGCTGGAGGTGAAAAAGATGTAAAGGAGTTAAAAATGCCATCCTGAAAATAAGATAGACTGGGAGCAGGCCAAACTCAGAGTGGCACAGGAGAGTGTGCAAGCTATAAGGACCCCGCTCTACGGTCCCTCTATGGCTGGCATAGACTGCAAAGCACAGTGCAATTTTAGGATGCTCTGAAGTTGCTCTAATATTATACCTAAGAGCTGTCAGCTGTCCCAGAATACAAAGGGTGGATTGCAGCTATCCTTCTTTCTTGTTACCTTACATTCTGGTTCAAAGAGAGTAACTGAGAAATGGGGTCTCAGGAGCCAAAAGTCACACTCCTTTTTCTGACCCCAGGCAAGGGGAGGCTCTCCTCATACTTTTAAGCTATTCAGCAGCTCTCTTCCTAAATTACTGAGCATGACTTTACTGCCTGATCCTTGAGAGAAACCCTTGCTATTTCTCACTTTGGTATCTCTGACCTGCCATGTCTTAGCCTCTCACTTCAGCTTATTTCATTAAAGTCAAACATGTTCAGCTTTGCTTCACTATCATTTCAAGCTTGAGTTGAACTCTTCTAAAATAAAAAAAAAAAATAATACCAACAGATGTTATCAAAAGGTAAATCATCAAAGATCCATGTTAATAAAGTTGAAACAACTTAATGCTGTATCACGTGTTAAGTAACACCATAGGCTGTTTAGCACTAGAAAGGTTATGACTAGCAAAAGTTTAAACAGGAGCTTGCTTTGTTTGCCTGTGAAAAAGCACTTTTTGAACTCACCAAGTCTCATGCTCCAGAACACCTCCTGCTCACTTATCAGCTGTCTGCAGCTGTACTCCAGATCTTGCTTGTTGCCAGAGAGGGAAGTTGGCCACAGCAAAAACAATATCATCAACAGAGGTTCTGACACCCAGCAGCCCTCTGATGAAGCACGGGACCCCTGATACCCTGCACACCATGTAGCTGGAGTGTCCTGCTCTGGGCTCATCAAATCCACCAAAAAGATTGCAAGCCTCCCCCTTATCACTTGACCCAAAACATGGATTTTCACATATCAGCAACCAGATAATCCAAGAAGTCTGATGTCTGTGGCTCTTGGCCCAAGCAGCTGGCTAATGTTCAGAAGTCTACATCCATTAGAACATAGTTCAATCACTGAAAACAAATTAACATCTACAAATCAGTTTATTAACTATGAACATGCTTAAAACATCCAGCCATCTTTCAAATGCAGCAGGAGCAAAGGCTTGGCAGCTTCCTGCCTCAGAAACCTCAAGCATCTCTCACATAAACTCTGTTTGGAAGAACTACTTCAGATCCTGTCAAGGCAAAAGAAAAAAATAATTGATTGCTCTTTCTACATGCATAGCCTGCAAGTAAAACACCATGCCATGGTATTGCAGCCAAGGATACCCTTGTAGATAGACTTGTTACAGGTACGTATGACCTTTAGCTGTCTTTATCCACAGCTTCTTTCATTATTGCTAAAATAACTTTTTTACTTCTCTGGAGTAATCAAAAGGTTATTTTTTTCAGGCTCTTTAGAGTAACCTCCAACCTTGAGTTGCCAGCTATTACTATCTTCCAGCTTAACAATAAGCTGTTTTTATTTCTTCTGTAATGAGGTGAATTAAGAATATACAGACTATATCTATATCTATATTTGTCAACAAGGAAGCAAAGGCCTTGCTTGTTAAGCTCTTAGATACAGCATGTAGAATTTTTCTTTTCCTTATGCAAATGCTTTGAAAAAAATCAGAAGATATCTTTGAATGACTCATAGAATCACAGAATAGTTAGGGTTGGAAGGGAACTCTGGAGCTCATTTAGTCCAATCTCCTTCCATGACAGGATCACCTAGAATGAATGTAACTTCCTCAATCAGTCGTGCAATAAATCCAAACTATAGAAGATGACTGCATCCAAACTGAGGGAAAATTAAGACTCCTAAGAGCTGAAAAGCTACACAAGAGTTTTGCAATTGCCTTGAAGGAGCTGGGGTTGTTTAGCCAGGAAAACCTTTTCTCAGTGGAGAAATATCTCAGGGGAACTTATTATTCTCTACAGCTACCTGAAAGGAGGTTTCTGTGAGGTGGCTGTTGGTGTCTTTTTCAAGGTAACAAGCAACAACATGTGAGAAAATGGACTCAAGTTGTACCAGGAGATGTTTAGATTAGGTATTAGGAAAAATTTCTCCTCTGAAAGGGTGGTCAAATATTGGAATAGGCTGCCTGCCCAGAGAAATGATAGAATTGCCATCCCTGGAAGTGTTCAAAAGGCATGTGGATGTGACACTTGCAGATATGGTTTGGTGGTGACCACCATGGTGGTAGGTTAACAATTGGACTCAATGTTCTTGGAGGTCTCCTCCAACTTCAGTTATTCTATGTGCTCAACTCAAGGGCAGCAATTGCATGCAGTATTGTTTAGATACTGGTGGTTAGAGGATGGAGTTCAGCACCCAGATTCACAGGGATAACTCACATGTATAGCCACTGAGCAATTTTTTTTTTTCCAGAACAGACAAATGAACCAAATGCAAAGGGGAAAAAAAAAGATAGTAGAAGGAATACACATCTTCATCACAAATTCTTTTCCTTTTATTTCATTTTGTTTTCGCTTTCTCTTTCTTAAATGAGCCTTTTTACTGGCTAAGCAGATGCATCAGATCTTGCCCAGGTTTTTGTCTGAAAGATTGAAAAGGTGTCCACTAGTGGACAATTAAGGCACATACAGGGAGGATACTTCATTAGGAGCAAAGGGAAGGAACAAACAGAAAAAAAGATATCCCAGTTTCCTTCTGAACTTAAAAGAGATATTTTGGTTCAATTTGTGCAGATGGGTACAAACCCTAGCAGTTTTGCTTCTCTCTACTTCTTTCTCAGATCAGAAGTTTTCAAACCACCATAGAATTCAAGTCTTTGATAGGTCACTGACCTATCTTTGAGAGCCTTATTTTTAATTGACTTTTAATGTCGTCTTTTTTTTTTTTTTCTTTTTGTAGGTAGTTAAAAAAAAACCTTCAGTTTTCAGAAAGTGTTATGTCTCCTCTCCAAAAACGCATTCTGTTCTTAGCTCCACAGAATCGGGCACATAAGAACTACATCTCCTCAAAATCACAATATCCTAACCTATATTTCTAAAAGAAGGTAAAGAATAAAAAGATCCAAAGTAAGTGGCTTTAAAAAACATGTATCAACAAGAATTCTACTGCCAGCTGAAAGAAAACCCTGTGCATGAAAGTAACAAATGAATTTCACGTACAACCACAGCTCAGCAGGTGCTCCCACCTTTTGCTAAATGGCATTTTCTGTCCTGCTGGACCCACTCCATAGGATATGTCACTAAGATCAGTATGGCCTTTCTTGCCAGCATACTTATACTAATACAAGTCTTGAAACTAGTGGATGTACAAATTCATAAGCAGATTCTCTAATGAGGTATGATACCGTAACATTCACTACACCTCAGACCTCACACATCACTTTTGCCACCCAACATCAACACTTTAGTCCACAGGAGCAGCAAATGTAACATGGGAGCCACACCACATGTAACATGGGAGCAAACATGCTGGCCCTTCTACCTTCTGTGGTACTTTTACAGGTGTAATTCCACTTTAGAATTGAAAGTCAAGCCAGAGAGCCTCAGGAGAAAGTAAACTCCACAGCTTTGGAGTTTGTGAAGGATCCACTGATCCATTTTAAAACATACTACATAAAAAAAAAAAAAAAAGGACAAAGTCGAGAAAGTTCAGACCACCTGCCCCTGAGTACCTGTGGTCATGAAGAGGGCTGACATACCCAAGAACCTGCCCATTCCTTAGGGATGTCTCAAATTACATGTATCAAATCATGCTTTTAAATGTTGTCATGTTTCCATAGCAGCCACTGGTCCAGCTGGCCCTGGAGAAGAAAATCCTTAACTCTAGGGAAATGTTTATATTAAGCCAATGAATATCTCTGAATGACAAGTGTATTGGTTGTGAGACAACAAATAAACAGACACGCCTGCAGCTTTATTGTCAAAATGTTTTTGGAAAGAAAAGAGCAAACTATGTGGAAAGAGGCCAGAAAGGGAAAACTGAAGCTGGCTGCATGAAGGCAGAGCACTACAGGAAAGAAGCAGAAAGATGCTGTGTGGGGTGTTAACTCTCCCCTGCACCTCCCATGCAAGAGCAACTTTATTTCACAGTCAGAAAATTGCTCAGCAATGACAACACCAATTTGGAATATTCACAACAGCAAATACAAGGAACCATGTTATCTCAGGAGCAAACAAGTACCTGAACTGCATCCTCTGCCCCAGAGGAAAACAAACACCTTCAACAAGCACCCAGCTGCAGTAACCCTGGCAGAGGATGTACATGGTAAGCTGTGTACAGACTCCCAAGCCAGTGAAATGTTTGACAGAAGAATACAATTTGGCAGCGTTGCTTAATCTGCACTTCAAGGGCAGAACTGAAATTGCAGCTGCACACAGTGCAAACTCAGATCACTGAAGGGTATTCTTCTATACCTTCTCCTGAAGGGAGGCCAGCCAATTATCTTCCCTTTCCCAGTGCAGGTCTCTACATCTACCCATGCTCCCTGGGAGACATGAAAGTAGAAAGTGGTTAAATAAACACCTCTGCACCTCTTATTGTCTTAAGAGAATATCAATAAGGGCAATCTGGAGAAAACTTTTTTAGAGTCCTTTTTGCATCAAACCAGATTAATAAAGAAGTAGAACCTTAACCTGTCTCTGTTCCACGGAAGCATATTTGCACAATTATCAGTATTGATCAGTCCAAGGGAAGATAGCTGTCTTTTTTGGAAAAGCATGACCTATTTCTTAATGTCCTATTTCTACACCTGAAGTCTCTGACTGCTCAGCTCAGCTGTTAGGAAGCAGGAGCAACTATTGCACAGGCAAAACCAAATTATCTTGATTCCCTGCAGTTCAGGAAAACACTTCTATCAAGTCATAAAAAAATGACTCCAAGAGATGTGTTTCACAAAAACAGAACAGTAGGGAAACAATGTCAGAAGGTGAAGCTCAGAGGCCCCAGCTACCTGACACTAATATCCTGATTTTCATAGCTGTTGAGCCCTCTCTTCTCTCCAAAGAAGATGCTGAGTCCTAATTTCTTCTGAGGGAAAAAACAAATCAGATCCAAAACAAGTGAAAATTCCAGTTAGTCCTGCAAGCACCAGCCCTAGTTCCTGGGGAGTGGTAACTGTACGTCCTGCTCCTGCAACCTGGAAGAGTGACATGCATTTCGAGCAGATTCTCTGCAACAACCTTGCAATATTTGCAAGAGACAGGATAAGTTGAGTTTTTTTCTTTCCTTTGGAAAGGGGTCAGATATAAATCATTAAGACTGATGATCTCAGACTTCACCCAAAACAGCTTGAAGTGAAGGCAGAGTTGGGAAAGAGATAAGTAAGGGCAGGTATGCTAAAAACATATACAACTGTGGATACCAAG
The DNA here is from genome assembly GCF_022539395.1 of Myiozetetes cayanensis. Classification (NCBI taxonomy): domain Eukaryota; kingdom Metazoa; phylum Chordata; class Aves; order Passeriformes; family Tyrannidae; genus Myiozetetes; species Myiozetetes cayanensis. The sequence continues at coordinate 18,905,288 of NW_026087742.1, forward strand.
TAAAAGGCCAAAATAATTACTGGCTTCCAAATAAAGAACTATGGAGCAGGTAGGGGCATAGCATCAAGAAAAACTCAGATGTAGGAGTATCAAACCCAAAGTGTTTCTTGAAATAATATGAAGTTAAGCTCTGGAGTTCTTTGCTACAGAACTTTATGGATGCATTTCCACAGGTCAGAAAAAGCCTAGAGACAATTACGGAAGAAAAGGCAGCTGAGAGCTAGTAACACAAATCACCACTTTTTGGTTCAGGATGTCCCCATGTCACTAATTCCTCTGTCTGGGAGAGCATTCTGGGAAAATACTGCTAAATGCCAGACCTGCCCTGATACCTTCTGCTAGACATTACTGGCCATTATCAGAGATGGGACATTAAGCTAAATGGGCTTTGATCTGGAAAGACCACTCTTGGGAGAATGCAGGCTGTTCCAGGACATGGGTCTGGACTATCTACAGAATATGGTTAAGATACAGTGAAGCAGGCACAGAGTCAAAGCCCCTGGCTCTGTCTGACAGAGCAGCCAGCACTGGTGAAGATTTGTTACAAAAAGAACAAGCAGCATTATCAAAGAGATTCATATTCAACTAGTAACAAGGGGAGCTGAATTACCAGTTGTAAAACAACATCTCATCTATTTTTAATATTAGCATTTCTCTGAGCAGTATGATGAGACAGGGATGAAAAAAGGCAGCAGAAAGGACAAATAGGGAAGGAAATGTCTTGCCTGTTAACCAGTTCATATCCTCAAACTAGCTAGTAAATGGAAAAAGAAGTATAAACCAATTATAGGAAGAAGAGATACAGAGATGGTCTAAAGGTTAGGTAAAAAAAAAAATGCTGACATCAAAAGAAATGTGGAATAATTAAAAAAAAGGTCCAAAACTTTTTTGATAATTTCCTAAAAATCAAAAAACCTCTATGGAATATGTTTAATTTCTGCTTGCATCTAAAAACATCGAATCCATTCACTCCATTTGGAAACACAACACTAATTATATATTGGACAAGTATCCAATCATTTGAACAGTGACAAGTCCAAAACGATAAAGAACATTGTAGCTGTTGTTATGATGATTTATTCTTGTTTCTTCTCACATTTTTCTCTTTCATCATAAAGTGATGATATAGATGAGACAGGCTACTGTTGTAAATCACACAGCTACAAAATACACTCTCCTTCCCACCTCAGTCTTTTAATCTTTTCCATTCAAGGTCTAATGCAAAGAAAGAAAATAATTTGTTAAGTTCCTCTTCTTAACTCTTAGTAAATGAGCTTGGAAACAAAGACAGTACAGTCTTCAAATGCAAATATTCAAAGCCAGGCACTAAACTCAACATATGCCATTCAAATACGACTTGCAGTACCTGATCCAAAGTGAAGTCCCTCCTCTTTATTCAACTGTCCTTTGAAAGCACTTTCTGCTCTTATTCAGAGGATAACTCTGAAGTGTCGATCTCAATATTTGTTATCAATTCATTATCACACCTTAACTCTTTTTCTTTTCTGTTTTGCATTGTTTTCCCTGGTGAATTGGATCCTTTTCTTTAATAATGATGAAGACCTTGATCACTTGCTACAAATTGTCTCTCAAATGAAGGTAACTGGCAGACAACAAATACAACTCAGCTTCTCAGAGCATAAATCAGTTTGGCTAGATGGTGTGAAGACAGAGGAAATGTGGGTTTAATACTTTTATGATATGATTAATTGATGCTGTTTTCTGCAATAGAATAATGGACTTAATTATCCATGTCTTTTCCAGTCCCATATTCCTATGCCCTGAAGTTAGCGTGTTGATGACCAGATTTACTGTGAAACCACAGAAATGCAGAGAGCTTATCCTAAGGTATCTATCAGGTTGATTCTTATATTAGCTTCAGTGTTCATCATCCCTGCTTCCTTTACAAACATTATTAATCTGCTTTCATTGGGAAGCTACACTTGGGATACTTACCTTGCCTTTGCAAACACGAGTAGCTCATGCAAAGCCTGAATGTGCTATTCCCAGAATTTTCAGAATAATTATCTGAGAAAAAAATAAGGATCAAGTTGTCAAAGTTTTAACTTGCCACCCTTCATGTTATGCAAATACCACACTGTAAGAAAACCAAGTTCTTACAAGCTGATTTACCTGATGCTGCTACCACTATGGCAGAGTGGTTAAAAACAACTGATTTTTTCAAGGTCATGTAAATATAAATACACATACATGTATTTAAACATACAAAACACTTGCAAACAAAAAGAAAAATAAAGGGGGCGGTTTTCCTTAAACTAGATTATAGGCACCTAAAGAGGGTACAAAATCCATTATATAAAATACAAATAATAAAGATAGCAGAGATCTATTGCTCAAGTCACTGAAAAAAAAAAATCAATTAACAGATAACAGGACAGACTTTGACCACAAAAGGCAGTTGTCTCTGCTGTTTCCTCTCCTCCAAAGCAAAACACGGCCCCAGTGTCCCATCTGTATCTTCCCTCAGCTGGCACAGGGTTTTGTGAGAAGAACATATGGATCCAAGACCCACCCAACCCCGTGTCTTCTGCTCACCTGTAGAAAGAGGAGCCTTAGGAACTGAACCAGCAAGTAGGAATGCTTCTGCAGTACCACCCTTCCTCTTTGTTCACTGGTCTTCAGCCCAGAGACCCTGTGGACTGCCCAGGGCTTTTGCATTTAAAATCCCTTAACAGACTCTCCTTCTTGAACTGATTGATTCACTTCTGTGACCATGCAAATTGTGGTACTTCCTGGAAAACTTTAACTGTGCAGGGTATGAGGATGTGCCTCATGTTTGGTTAGATCTTTCAGCAGTGAGTCGCATTTGTTGCTCTGTTGAGAGACACAGAGCAATCACTCCTCATTCACCATTTCTGTGACTCTCCTTATAAACTTCTGTTATCCCCTTCTCCAGTCACCTCAGAGTTTGGTTTGTCTGTAACACCTAATTTCCTTTGATTTCCAGGGCACCAATGGCCCAAGTGCCTGTGCTTGCCACTGCTTAAGCATCAGAGGCAAAGGCTCTGCTGGCAAAAGCGGTAAGGACACTGTCCATGGAAGGGTCCTAGCTTTGAACCAGCAGACACAAAATTTATGCATGAGCATTCAATGATCTAAGATCAACGCCTTTTAACTGCTTTCCAAATAGGATTTCAATACTTTGGGCATCCATTGACATCATTCCTGGAGATACATCAGTCTTGACCCAGCTGCTTCTAGGAGACATTAAAGAGGAGCTGGTTTTCTTACCTCCTTACACTGATGTAGCTTTGGCTACACAGAAATCCATCAGAAGTCTCCAAAACTGTACATCAGCATCTCAGCTCATTTTCATCTTACTGACAAGGACTAGATGACACCGGCAAATAAAACCCCATGCTACTAACAAGTTTTAACAGAAAGTATCCTTCAGTGTAATTTGATGCAGCATGAAGAGATGGTACATATTTAGCTGTGGTAATCGTGGTTTTCCCCCCTTTCTCTGGCCTTTTCCCATCATTCATTAATTTAGTTTCCCCCCCTTTAACTCCTCAGAGGTAATTCTGGATCCATCTTGAAAGGCTTTGCGGCTGTCAGCAAACAGAATGACTTTGATCATCTTTGATCATCCAAATCAGACAGCTAAGCAGAACCAGCTGGGGCTAGAACTAACCAGAGAGGAAGACAATGCTTAACTGATGCCACAGCATCATGATTTCCCTTCTGAAGACATTCATCACTCCTTTCCCCTTACTTAACAGAAGGTGTGTCATCTGGAATGCTGCTGAATTGTGTCTGGCAGAAAATAAAGAGAAGAAAAAGCTAACATTTTGTGTTTGTGCAAGTGCTTCTGCCAGCATTTGGACCACTGCCAGCCTATTGAGTGGAATCTTGCAGGGGGTTATGATGTTTCCTGGGCATTTGATGAGAACTGTAGAACCTCAGAACACAGGCTTTTAGGTGTGACTGGTGTGTGCCGAATTGTAATGTGGAGTTGCACTGACATTAGGAGTGGAAGACTGAAATATATCAAAGTTTGCTTCCCTCTTCCCTCCCCACCTAAGCAGGGATCTTCTGATGTCCCATTAATATTCTGTTCTTTGAAAAATTACATATGTAGGAAAGATGAATGTAATAAATTCACTTTTTTGTAATAGTTACTCTCTCACTTCGAGGGGGAAAAAAATCTGTCTGGAAGAAAGTTATCTCATTCTTTTTTAAATTTTGTGTTAGAATATACTGGCAGCATTATCATTTGAACTACACCTACAATGCATGAGAAATTTCTAAAACCCTCACAGATGTAAAGGTTTTTGCCTCTCTTCAGATGTTATAAATAGAAAATAATTCTCTCTTCTTCTATTTCTAGCATAAAGCCTTTCAGCACTGATGTCAAATGGAAAGAACTGCAAACCAGCCTCAGACAAAACACACTGCAGCAAGCAACTGCCTAAGGAGACTGATAATACGAGACTTTACACTTCACAGTCCCTCAGGCTTGAACCTGCCCTAGGTATGTGATACACTTCAATGAAACAGAACAGTTCCAACACATTTCAACATGGAAGGAAAGAAGACAGAAAAGAAAACTGTTGATCTGCACAGAAGTAGCAACTACAAAGCCTGCATAGTTGGATAGAGTCAATGTCAGATTTAAAATGTTCAATACAAAGAATTCAAAGGTAACATTTTGGCATTCAAATAAGTATTCATCTTTACAAACCAAAGTACCTTCCAAAGTAAAGGATTATAGGTGTATACCTGAGGAAAGCCTAGGTTTAAGGTGTGAATTAGTAGGACAGGAAATAGGAGGGCAAAGTGCTCAAGTAAGAATTCGTAAGGAGACATGAAATCCCAGGAGCCCAGGCTGATTTAGATTCAGAAGCATGAAAAAAAAAAAAATTTGTTGGAAGAAGCACCAGACATGTAGTACAGCAACTGTAAATATAGAGGACAATTTTGGAACAGAGAGTCATGTGTTTTAGAGAGAAGAAAAAAATGGCACAATCTACCACAGATATTCCAGGCTCAAGTACTAAGGGAAGAAACAAGGGGAATATAAACTGCTACTACTCATACACTTAGTCCAACCTCTAACTGGAATTAGAGGCTTCTCTAATTTATATGTACTTCTAATTAAAGTTATGGTAAAGGTTTTCTAAAGAAACATATTCCTGTACAGCACCACAGTGTAGACCCTCATCTCTTTGGTAACTTGGGAGTAAAACATTTTGTCCTTTGAAGTTCCAGAAGGCTATTTCCACTTACATTAGGGGCCCAGAAGAGATGTACCATTATTGAGAATTAAGCCTTCTAGTGATTAAAATTGAATAGCTAGAGATCAAGACAGCTTTGATGCCATATCTAATTATGTACAGTAATTATAAAGGAAAACAGCCATAATTCTCTCACAGTATAGATACACTGAACACTTTTTAGTGTGGGGTTCTAAGTCTATATTTCAGTAGTGCTACAGCTCATGGCCACCAGCACCTACTTAAGTCACCAAATGAAGTTTGACACCACTGACCTAGAAATCAGTGTCAGGAAAGGATTTACAAATTAAAACTAGAATTTAGCAGACTTGCCTAACAGGCTGGAGAGAACAATGTTGATCAGAGCAGGGTTTCAACTGTCGAATAGGTACACCTAGTGCTGTCAGTAAGGGTATCAGTGACAGCACCCATGCTGGAAGAGGGCACACACATATTAAAAGCAACAGAGAGGACGAGTACCATTCTGGGGCTCAAGATTCCTGTTTCAGACTAAAAGGAAACATTAGTGCACACATAGGGAAAATCAAGTGTTTCAAAACCATAAAAACAAGAGAAATAATTATGATACAAACTCTGTGAGAAATAGGAAAAGACTAAGCAATTGCAAAATGTGCAGATAATTCAAGTGCAGTTGAAGACCATTCTAAAGTGATTAGACTGGAAGTCAATACTTCTGAGACAGACTTAAAGTAATTCTAGAGGTGATGAAAAACATTTCTTGCTGAACAGTAGGGCTGCTTTCATCAAAACCTAGAGGTGACCCAAAAGCGTTACAGTATTTAGACATATAACAGTTTTGTAAATACCACTAACCTAAAAGGCCAGAGATGTCCTTTCATTCAAACATTACATGATGCTGAGAATTTAACCAACCAGAAATGTCTCAATCAAAAAATAAAGTTTTGGAAATTCTTACTCATCGAGATATTCGTAAATAAAATTTCCTTCTAATATTTGGAAAAATGTCATGGTTTAACCACAGCATCTCAACATTTTAGAAATTTGGTCAGAGTGATTTTGCAGTAGGACTTCAGGGTATCTTTTAAAAGAGTTCAGATCAAAACAGATTGGCCTGACCCAAATTTGGGGTTTATGTGCAATTCTTTTTAAAGTTAACAACTTATTCCAACTCAGGATAGGAAAAATGCCAAATATCTAAAATTAACATGGTGAAATCAGAACAATTCACAACTGTCAAAAGAAGGTGTGCATTTCTGATGACTAAAATATATGTATTTTTATTTTTCAAGTGTCAAGATCCTCCTTGCTGGCATTTCTAGCTTCAAGGAGAATTTAGAGTATGAAGCCTTGGACAGGATTGTCTCTCCAGAAGAGTGAAAAATGAACTCTACTAGGTAAAAGAGACTGGGATATTATTTGCAGAACCTTAATGACAGCAGAATTTTCTGTGAGTCTGAGGAGTTGTGTCTTAGTAGAATTTTACACCTTCCCTCTTCCCCACATCTTTCCTGGGTTCGTACATTTCTGATATTTTATGACTCTTTTGGCACAAGTCTAGTGCAGAAGACCATTATACAACATCAGAAGGGAGAATAAAAAGGTCATAAGAATTCTGGCTAATCTCCCTGTCCATTTAAGGCACCACTGCCACCTTCCCAAATAAGTAACTGGGGAGAGCTTTTTTCTATCATGATCCCAACTTAGATGAGTGCTGGGGTACAGTCAGAGTTTTATGCGCAGCGAGTGGAAGAACCACAAGAATGCTTGATTCTATTCTGGGTACCTGCCCCCCTCTATTGACCTTCCCTCCATTACTGATTGTTATAATCATGACATTTTCCTCAAATTTCTTACCAACTGGCAGGCAATGACCCAAATCTACAATCAGTTTTGCCTTTGATTGTGGAGGAGGAAAAGTACAGCTGCAGCCAGAAAACAACACTGGCCTAGAAGAGAAGTCAAGCTGCATTTTACAAAGCCCATCCTCATACTTTCGTAAGTCTCACTGGACTTCTGACAAAACTAAAGTCACATTTTTTCCCTTGCAGAGCCATAGCATTTGTCAAAGAGCAAAATGTATTCTGTCCAGCATCTAGCATTAACAAGATTGCTAAGTATGGCAAGGAGTAAATGGAGAATGATTTGCATCAGTGACTTGCACAACAGTATAACTTTGGACCAGGTGATGTTAGCAGAGTGGCAGGAGGGAGTACAGGCATCGTGAGCTAGGAACATAATCCAAGATCTGAAGAGAACAATTTATTGGAATTCTCGAGTTACTCATCTCTGCAGAGTCACTCTTTACTCATTAAAGAATTAAACTTCAAACCAGTCAGCTTGCCTTCAGCAGCTTGTTCCCAGAATAGCTATCTAAAAGGAGACAAGATGAAAAGGTGTATGCAGGCAGTGGAATCTCTTTCTTGTCCTTGTTGCACATAAAATGCCAGAGCTACTGTACCTCAGATTCATTTCCTAAAAAAAAAAAAAATATTTCAGAAGAGCTCTTGAAGGAAGAGGCTGGCCAGTGTATCCAGCAAAATATACCACAAAAATGTATTCTCAGTCTGCTGCCTCAACATCAGTTACTTAGAGCCTCACCTGCTTAAAAGAAAATTTGGTTTTTACATTTCTGGCTGAGTTCTTGCAAATCTATCTGTTAGAGAACAAAGCCGGAGAAGAACTGAAGTGTATATACATGAAATGACAAAATCCAATTTTCTCATTAAAAGCAATATTAGGCAGAAATTGCTACTTTTAAAAGTTCTATCACTCTAAGGAAATCTCAGCATACTTTCTGTCTAGCAGAAATAAATTAATACTTTGAACAGATTCTAATGCCTAATTTTTTTTAACTTATCACCAGACTAGTTACTTTCTTTACTGGAGTTCATCTACCACTAGAAAGTGTGCAGATGAGCCCAATAAGTTGTTGTTGTACAGCTAGGATACTGCAAGAGTCTTTCCTAATTAGAATAGGAATTTTCCCTTTTGGTACAGATGGGTAAAGACAGAAACAAAGAATTGAAGGTCTAGGCATGAAGTCAAAAGCAGAATTAAGAACCTGTATATTCAGCCGTCCTTTAATTCTTAGTCAGGTGCTGAGTCCACGTTGCTGTGGTTTTGCTGAAATTAAATACTTTGTAGCAAAATACACAATTATATTTGTTTTGCTTTTATACATTTTTTCAATTTGCATATATAAGAGTAAAACCAGAAAAGTCATTCCTAAGTGGGATTGAGGAAGATTTGCAACTTAAACAATATTTTTAATAATTCAAGAGCAAAGAGTCCACCATCAAAAAGCTGTTCTTACTGAAAATGATGACAGTACATATTAAGAAGCTAGTGAAACTTCATTGGGTGTGTGACAATTATCTGTGCCTTTACTCTAGGCATCCAAAAAATTGCTCCGTGTACCATATTTTCTTCAACTGTTCCATCCAACTGTCCCATTCCCCAACCTTCAAGGGAATTCTTAACAAAGCCAAAACAATGAAATACAAACCCCACTCTAGGTAAAAAGAAAGTGGAATTCAAGCACAACTGAAGAAGACACAGACACCTGTCTTTTTGGCTTTGGTCTGACCAGATACTGCAATTTTCTTTGGCTGAAGAGTAAAAACACAGAAACTTAAATGTCCCTTTTATGCTCAGTTTTGGATCCTCAGTGAACTCCTTGCTTTTCTTTTCAGGTCGAACCAGTTCTTAGCAAAACAGTTCAAATGACAGAAACTTTAGTGAAAGGGCTTTTTCTGGTAAGCATTGTTTCAAGTGTACATCAGATGCTCATTTATTAAAACTAACTCACCTTGACACTTGTCCCACACCAGGACAGCATGAGTTGCAACCATCTAGCTCAGTGCCAGAGCAGCTTTCTGTGGAGTGTGCCATGAGGGTTTGTGTCAAGCTTGTGGAGTGGCACACAGGAGACGTGCTGTCCTGCTTTGCCCTCTTGCTCTGTGCTATCACTATTGTGTACAAGGAGGGAGTATGAGCTGCTGGTTACCATTGGGAGGAGCTGATGTCAGAATCCTGGGATTTTTATTTTTGTCTTTCCCTCTCTGATTTAGACTAAAACCTAGAGCAAGTCAGACTTTCTGCACCTGAAGGCATTAGGAAGACAAGTCAGAAGGTGCTTCAGTCTCCATCCCATGTAGCATTTTAACCATTTAATAGAAAAGCAGATGATTTGCTTCCAAAAGTTGTGGTGGACATTAGCTGTAATTCAGTTAAGCCTCAGATAAAAAGTATAACAACTAAACTGTCTGTTCAGGAATATAAGGCATGGTCAGCCTACTAAATAATAGGGGCCCATCATTTGCTGTCCCCCTTTGGGGCTGCAGTTTTTCCACCGAAATCTGAGCATTCCAAACTCCAGACTTCCCCCATTGCTCTTCACTGTTCCTTACATTATTAATGATAAAAACGACATAGCAAAATATAGCCATGTTATTTGTCTTTATTCGTCTTCATTCGCAAAAATAAGAAAATCATACCCAGAATTCAACATGCTTTCTTTTAAGCTCTGAAAGAATATCACCAAAGGTTATGTTATCTCCAGCTTACTTCCCCTGGGAAACAGTGAGTAGATAGTAGTTAAACTGAACACTTGTACCTCACCACAAGGAAAGAAACCTTACACAGAATTGGTGTATAGCTATAGCTGCTCCTGCTAATCTAGTAAGAGAAGTTTATTTATTCTTTGTAAAACAAGCAAAAATACACACCAGAAACCAGTTATTTCCACACTTACCTTTCACCTGGTTCTATATGGCACATGTTCAAATGAGAATTCAGTGACCTTCACATGGCCCTGTTATGCCATGGGCATCATTCACTCTGATGGTAAATTCTTACACAGTGAAAAAAGGACTTTCAGCTATTTAAAATTAGTAACTCTACAGGCAAGCATTTGTTCAAAACTGTGGGAAAAACTGCCAGATACTTGGTTTACAAAGTTATTTAATCCTTTTATAGAGTACATCAAGAGCAAAGATTTGATTTTTGTTCAAGTCCAACCTATCACACTTTCTCGGGTTTTAACACATTATTCAGATTTGCTTACACTTCATTTTAGCAATTACTTTCCAAGAAATACAAATTTGAAGGTATTTCTTCGGCTTCACAGTAAATATCGTCACTCTGTTCTGATGTGAACTGCAAGATAAAAAAATCAGGGTCCTTATTATTTGAGTTGCAAAGAAAATGGAAGCCAGAGTCCCTCTCATGCCATCCCCTTTCCTGAATAACCCCTGTTTCTGAGACACTAGAGGACCCAAACAGCGTGCTGGTTGTTGGGCTTTTCCTTGCAGCTCCTGGCTCCCTTTAGACAGACCTTGGGCTCACAGAACTGAGCTGCTGTGCCCATTCAGCCACATTCTTGGCCGGCAGCTCCTTCCCGGGTCTGTTTCTATGGCATTTCCCCCTCCCACCTGCATCTCTGCTCACAACACTAAATGAGAACCTTTGTTTGGGGTTGGGACAGGCCTGGGCTTTTTGATGGAGCTGACATTTTTTTTGTTTTCTAGTGCTTGGAAGGTAACCACTACACTCCCCAGTTTTAAGCAAAGGTTAAGATTCACCTGTAAGAGAATTAATGCTTACAACCTTGTTGCACACAAATCAATCTAAAAAGCAGCCCCTTTCACCACACCACATCCTGCTTTAGATTTCAGTAATGATGTTTCTGAATTGCATCCGTGCACTGCTATAATGTACGCACCTTATGAATCCTTGCCACTCAGATTTTCACCTTAATTAAGACCCCTAAAGGAAAACTGGATGAATAAAGCATCCTGATGGCAAAACACTTAGATGCTTTAGCAATAAAAACACAATATAAGAAATTATAAAATTAGCCCATGATGTGGCTGGGAAAGAAAATGCTTCAGAACATTACTAAGTGAATGAATACACTAAATCTATTAAACTAAATCTATTAAACTAAATCTATTAAAAGTGTGAACCCACTCCCTTCAGCTATTCAGAGTTAAGAGCCCTCTTAGTTGTATTTCATGCAGAGAAAACTGCAGACATCACAGTGAAGATTCTGAAACTAATCAGTTTATTTGGTCTGTGTAACTCCAAAATGCAATAGCTAGTATCTGAAAGAGTAACTGAAGGAAGAGGTTTGACTGGACTGATTAGAAGGTTCCTCCTCAGCTGTCAGCACTCAGTATTGTTATAGGCAACAAGAGGTTCATTCTCTCCATCACAGACTGCTGTGGGCAGGGAAGCTGTGCTTCACACCACACTTTTTAAGCACACAACAACTGATACCAGTTTTGGCCTTCATGTTGCACAATCCACTTACAGGTTAAATGAAACACTGAACACTAACCCCAGAATATGCCCCAGCATCTGCCACTGCAGAGCATCAGAAAGGAAATTCCTCTGCTGTCCTCACGAGAGCATTATTCCACTATATGGGTTTGTTTGTTTAATCTCTTTTTATTCTCCAGCTACCTACGAGGTTGAAGAAGGGGCTCTGGAATGACTCCCATAGGAACAATGGCTGACCCTCACAATCTGACAACCATCTGTTGAAAGTAAGTTTAGGGAAAGTATGCCCATACAATCCTGACTGCCAAAAAATCCACACTGAATATAAGCAATTTAAAAAATATTGAGAAAGCGGACAAGGAGCCATTGCATCACCTTGGTTTACAGCAACACAGCTACAATAACAATTGATTCCTAATGTGGAAAACATAAAACAAAGCAATATTATTCTCAGATTTTTTTTTGTTTTGTTTGTTTGTTTGTTTTTTAAGTGGAACATGGTGCTATTTCCCTTTTCAATTCATTTAAAACGGATGTCATTATATGTAGTCAAGTCCTGGCCACTATAGCTGGATCCAAAGGAATTGAGGAGGATCACTGAGTGGGGTGGCAAAGCAGAAGGTCATTCATCCTTATGACTTACAAGTTACATTGTGACTTTGGAGTGACACATCTCATGTGCCCTTGTGGTACCTTGGTGAATACACTGCGGGGAATATGTAATGTCAAAACTCTGGCTTTGGTATGAAGTGTCTTCCACTTTTCTCCTTTTTTTTTTTTTTTAATTATCTCTTACTTTGAATCAAATGCTGCAGTTGGAAGAAGCCTCAAGCAACAGGCCTGGATAGAGAAGGAGCATATTAATAGATTTGTAAAAAAAGTCAGTAGAATGCTGTTAACTCAAAGCATTTTCCCAAAGGAGCTGTGACCTGTCTGTATGCAACTCTGATAACAAAATCACTGGTTTCTACAAGAAAACATTTGCACCAGAAAGTTTCCCTCCCCTGAAGAAATCACTTTTCATTTCAGAGGTAGACAGGACAAAAGTAATAACTACCTTGAGCTTCAAAGAGAAGTTTCTTAGATAGAAAACACCATTACAGAAGGCAGTTGAGCCAGCAGGGATCTATCTCGGCCACTCCTGCAGACGTAGTGCTCATTAGAACACCTCAGTTTGGCCTGGATGTTTTGTTTGAACAAAATAGCACACCCATAAAAATTAAGACTCAGATTACAGTGTGTCTGTCAAATCCGGGTACATCCCATATGGAGTTCAGAACATTCTACGAAAAATCAGTGTGCCAAGTGAGACCTGCTTGTCCTCCTGCTCCAAAGGGAAAAAACCAAACCAAACAAATAAACAACCCCACACTTGCTTCAGCATCTTCTAAACTGTGACAGAGCTACCTAAGAGTCATACTAATGGAATGAGCTAAAATACCTGATGTTCTTTTTCCCTCTGGTTATTTACTGGAACCGAAGACCATCTCAAATCCTGCAAGCTTTCTTCAGGCTTAACGCTAATTAACAGCGGCACACGAAGAAAACGCCCCAAGGCACAACACACCGAGTATTTCGTGACGTCCTATCGAAAGATTTAAAGCATTCCTGCGCACGTTATTCCTCTCCTAGCACCTTTTCCGGTTATTTTCCTTCCCTCCCCTGCGTCCGGCCTCTTCCCCTTGCTCTCCCGTCCTGGGTGCTCCGGTCCCGGCCGCGGGCTCGCAGGGAAGGGCTCCGCGCTCCTGCCGCAGCGCTGTCGGGACGGGCAAAAGCACTGGCCCGTACGGGGATCGAACCCGCGACCTTGGCGTTATTAGCACCACGCTCTAACCAACTGAGCTAACCGGCCACGTCTGCACACGCTGCGTAGGACGCAAGTCCGAGCCCGTCTCAGGAGGAAGCGGCGCCGCTCCCGCCCCGCCATCCCAGCGCTGTCACCGCACCAGCTCCTGCGGGGCCGGCGCCGCCTGCTCGGGGTTTGTGGCTGTGCTCCCGCTGCGCCGGCTACGCTTCTTTACGAGGCACTCAGAGCCCTGCGTGCAGGGGATGTCCCCGCCGCCCGGGACGGGGACACCGGCACGCTCTGTCCCAGTGGGGACAGCGAGGTGACAGCGCAGGCTGCAGGCTGAGGCCGGGCAGGCTCCCTCCTTGGACCTTTTCCGGACACCAGGGCCGAGCACTGGGCAGCCCCCAGTGCAGCTCGGAGCAGGGGGCTTGGGAGAGGCACCTCCCGAGGTCCCTTACCCCCCGAGTTATGCCATGGCCTGTACAAAACTCGGCACAGCCTGCGGCAAGAGTAAGGCTCGGAGCAGACTCGCAGTCTGCCGATGTCCTCTGATGAACCCCAGAAGCAGGCACGGTTGGCCAGCATCTCCTAAAATTCACCTGGTACCACAGTTGAATGAGACTGATCCTGACAGTGTAATAGAAGGGTTAACTTTGTTCATAAAATCTTATGTGTATGAGGGAGTCAGAAACTTTTTGTTGTAATTAAACAAGAGGAGTTTCACAGCTTGCTAATCAAGCGTCAATAAACAACTGATAAGAACTGCACCTTTTCATCTCTGACAAATACCAGACTACCACTTACCCAGCCACCGAACTCAAGCAACAAACAAATTTACATCCGAAAAGCCAATGCCAGACACCACTTAACATGTACTTAAGAACTACGAACGTGTATAAAAAGAGACACTGACTTCATTTCGGTGTGTGCCTCGGCAGGGCACTGCCCTCCAGGCCGCCCAGCGCTGTTTTGCTTTATTATCGCTTGCTTAATAAATTTATCAATGTTAAATTGGAATTGAGTTGTCTAAATTCTTATACTAACTTATAACAACAGCACTTATTTATTCCCCGGAAGGGTACAGTAACACAGGAAAGAGTTATTCACAATCTCTTTTTATCATTATTTTGTATTTCACACAGTCAAAGGTTTCAGTTTTTCGGTGTTCAATTTCCTGGCTTAGACTTGTAATAAAGATCAAGCTTTTAAAATGTTTTGTCTTCTTGGCAGAGCTCATTATAGACAAAAAGACCAAAGAATATCTATATTACAATTTGGAATGATAGAGACTGACTCAGGATCGCTGGGATTACAGTGCCCTGTTTTTTCTAGTCCACACTTATCCTTGTGGTCGGTGCCCCCACTCACACTTCTTTTTGCTCTCACTCACACCATCAGTTCCCCTTTATTGCTGCCAGAACTTTCCTCAGACTCACCAAATTCCCCAAACTGCATTTTGCTCAGCTTCCTCATAGAGCCCTTCATCCCTAGGAGCGAACTGAATAGATCGTTTACAGACTCCAAACTGTCATTTCTCCTTCCCCTCTTCTGTTTGGTGTCCCTAAAGCAGCAACCAGCCAACTGCCAGGAAGCACATATGCTCTGGGATCTTGATAACCAGCTACATTTTCCGGGAAATGTCACCCTATCTGAGGCTAAACTCACTCAAACATTCAACAGCAAGGTCACATCTGGATTCTTAACACAAGGATGACAAGTGAAAGGGCAGAAAGAAAACACAAAATCATAGAATTTCATGAACTGGAAGAGACCCACAAAGATCGCTGTCCAACGCCTGTTGGACATTCTCCCAGACAAGCCACAGCATGGGCCTGTGTATGGAGTCTGGGTACTCTCCAGGCTGATAGGCTTGGTATAATTGGCAGGTATAAGAACAGGAGACCTTTGTTTGTGCATCTGGCAAATGGATTCTAGTGTGGTTTTAGGTAAGAAACTGTTACATAATTTTTCTTTTGGTCAGTTGCTCCACAGAGAGCAAGGTAGCAAGAGTGAGGGTTAATCATCTTTCTTGACTGTCCATAATATCAGCAGAAGTACCTTAAGTCAGTGACATATTGCCTCAGTTCAAAGCTGTCCACCAATGGTTTTTAATCAAATCAGATCTAATTATGCAAGAGAAAAAGCTCAATGACCTTTGGCTGTTTCTTTCCACTACCTTTTAGTTAGACTAAGTAGACTTGTCTTTTTCCCCCGAAGTTTAATCAGTAACATGCCAAATGCAAACACCTGTTGTTCCAAAGCCCTCTTCCACACACAGAAATAAGAGCCTATCTCTTTAGGAGAGACTCATTTGGGTTCTGCTGTACAACCAACAGATTTTCTGTTATTAGACAGTGACAGATAACATAACAGCCCAAGAGATCAATGCTGCCTCCAAGAAAATAAAATTTTCTGATTGAACAGTAAACTCTGGTTTCTCTCCAGGGTATGGGATCCATACTCTCAAGCAAAGAAACAAACCAGCTTAGAATGAGAAAGTTATCAGGCTATATAGTGGATTTCTGTACCATTATGGAATTTAGTGGTTGTAAATACAAAGTATTTGCAAACATTTTCCCGCACCACTGGTGTTAGAGAATTGTTTTCACAAGTGCTTTATCAAATAGAAGCTGAGCTGTAGTGGTTTTGTTAGTTCAGGGCCTCAGCTACGCATCTTAACTTTGGATTTTTACAGCATGTTTAGAAGATCTGTGATGATGTTCCACTCATAACCTTACCATTATATAGAGCACTGTCAAAACTCCAAAGCACCTATATTTGACAGCCAAGGGCACAGATAGCAGGACACTGAAAAATGAAGGTCCAGGTGCTTGAGCTTTGTCTCAGATCTTCTCTTCAGTTGTCTGATTCCTCCCTACCACAAGTCACCCAGCATCTACCCACTGCTGTCTCTGACCTCTCCCGCTCCCTTGCATTCCTGGCACACCACTGGCACTGGTAGCCAGCAGTGCTCTGCAGTGAGTGCAGTCCCAGCTCCACACTCCCAGATGTCCCCAGTACAGTCTGCACCGTCTATACTTTGAGCTGGAGTCCCAACAGCTGAACCTCAGCCTTCTGTCTACAGAGGAAAATTGTGCTTTGCTCAGACTCAGTGCTGTTCAGGATTAGAAAGATGCTCCTACGTCTGTGCCCAAGCAAATTGCTTCTTCTCCTTTTCACAGGCAATAAATTGCCAAATTATATAAGCTTCACACCCCCACTGTGCTCCAGCCTGTATTACATATTGCATGCTGCCACAGGCCCTGCCATCATGAACCCTGCCTGTGTATCAAAGCAAGACCATCTTCCAGAAGAAACAAGGTTTTTATAGGCAGAAAAAGAACAGAGCACGCTCATGGGCTTCTCTCTGCCTCTGCTCCTTCCCGAGTGCCTGTGCTGCAGGACACATTAAGGTCTTATTTCACTTAGGTCAGTAAGGCATCTGACAAAGTGATCTTTGGTCACTGCTCACTACCCAGTCCACAGTGGATCTGTACCAGTAATTAAACCACAAAGAATAGCTTTAGGTCTTCCAAAGCCATGTTCTGTTTGTTCTAATCTGTCATCAACTCAGAATTGACAACTAGGCAGAAAAAAAAATCATTAGCTGCCCCAAAGGGTAGAGGGAATTAATGTCATCTACCTGAACACTATGCAGGGATTTATTAATAATCTTACCATTGAAATCTCAGTCATAAAAATGCTAACGCAAGTTATTTGCATATGTCTGTGCATCAAAACAGAATAAAGACCCATAATGTATATGTAATAAAATTATTATCCCACTCATAAAGTAAACAGTTGGTGGTCATAAACTGTGTGTTGAAATTTAGAACTGTATAATTATAGAATTTTTAGTAATAGCTACTGTGAGTTTTTACTAAAACAGTCAAGACAACCTTCTTGTCCAGCCATTAACAGTGTTTGGAACTAGGAACCTGCAGATTCAAAAATCACATCTAGAAACAGGGCATTATATCCAGCAAAACCACCACAGTAAGTCCCTGGTACAGAAGTGACAATGTCATGCTTTGAACATAAAAACCAAACTTTCTTCACATCTTCTCAGCAAAAAGCAAAGAAAACTCCAGAGTCTTAGGAAGAGAAAAAAACCCTTCCCTTCAGCCATCCAAAATGAATCACCAACTATGAATGCTGGTCTTGCAATGTCTGCATTGTATCACCATGCTTATGTAAGGTCAAATTTCCCACAGATTATAGACTGGTTGGGATTGGAAGGGACCTTGAAGATCACCTAGTTCCAACCCCCTTGCCATTGGTGGGGGCACCTTTCACTAGATCAAGTCGCTCAGAGCCCCATCCAAACTGGCCTTGAACACACTCACAAATAAGGCGTCCACAGCTTCTCTGGGCAACCTGTTCCAGTGCCTCACCACCCTCACAGTAAAGAATTTTTCCTGTAGTCTGACATAGGATTAAGCTATCTAAAGGACACCAGAATTCCCACAGTTCTCAGAAGACCTGGACATTCTTTACGGCACAAACAGTGCATCCTCTTAGCAGACTATGCCCCTAGGATAGAGTAGGTATGCACATACAGCTATCCCTCCCAGCAGGCAGCACACTGAATTGAAAACCTTGATAGTACGGTTTTAGTGCCCAGGTTGATGGTAGAAGATACTACCATGAAGACATTTGGCTTGTTTACCTGTTCCTGAATATGGTTTGTTCCCCCGGAAAGTGTTTTGAGATGCTCTGCAGCTCTCAGCCTCCAGCTAACTCCAGGCAGGCATCAGTTTACCGTTTGACATGCCACATTAAGCCTACAGTTAGAATTACAGGGATCAGCAGGATGAGTTTTTATGAACACCACCTCGTTATTAGTGCTGAAATTGTTGGCAGTTTCTCCATTTTTCGCTAGTGCCTGTTTGCTTTGTTCCTGCTATGGAAGGGCAGAATGGATTAGACTACATAAGTTTCACATCCAGTTCAAGTGATACTTTCTTGCAGGCAGAAATAATTTGATTTTCCCCATTTTTATTCAGAAAAATTTATAAGTTTAAGCCTCATCAAACCTCTCTCATCCTTTGACATTTTGGAGTAATTTACATTTAAAATCTGAAGATGGAAATTAGCTATTGCTCCAGAGTGGTTTGAAACTTCCTTCTAGTATATCTGTTTTCTAAAAATCAGTTTCCCAATGGCTTTCATAAAAAACAAATGGACAAACAAATGAAACAACCCACAAAACAAAACAAAAAAACCCCAACACCTTAGAATGGCAAAAAGTCACAATACCATGTGATTATGGCAGGGTTATGGAGGAGATCATCCTGAGTGCAATCACACAGCACCTATAGGATGGACAAGGGATCAGAGCCAGCCAGCACGGGTTTAGGAGAGGCAGGTCCTCTCTGACCAACCTGATCTCCTTTTATGATCAGTTGACCCGCCTGGTGGATGAGGGGAAGGCTATGGATGTGTCTATCTGGACTTCAGCAAAGCCTTTGACACTGTCTCCCATAATATACTCCTGGAAAAGCTGCAACCCATGGTTTGGACAGGGGCACTCTGTGCTGGGTTAAGAACTGGCTGGAGGGCCGGGCCCAGAGAGTGCTGGTGAACGGGGCTGCATCCAGCTGGCGGCCGGTCACCAGTGGTGTCCCCCAGGGATCAGTGCTGGGCCCAGTCCTGTTAAACATCTATCGATGATTTAGATGAGGGGGATTGAGTCCATCATTAGCAAATTTGCAGATGACACCAAGTTGGGAGGGAGTGTCAACCTACCAGAAGGCAGGAGGGCTCTGCAGAGGGACCTGGATAGACTGGAGAGATGGGCTGACTCCAATGGGATGAAGTTCAACAAGGCCAAGTGCCGGGTCCTGCACTTTGGCCACAACAACCCCCTGCAGCGCTACAGGCTGGGCACAGAGTGGCTGGAGAGCAGCCAGGTGGAAAGGGATCTGGGGGTGCTGATTGACAGGAGGCTGAACATGAGCCAGCAGTGTGCCCAGGTGGCCAAGAAGGCCAATGGCATCCTGGCCTGCATCAAGAACAGTGTGGCCAGCAGGAGCAGGGAAGTGATCCTTCCCCTGTACTCAGCGCTGGTGAGGCCACACCTGGAGTGCTGTGTCCAGTTCTGGACCCCTCAGTTCAGGAAGGACATTGAGGTGCTGGAGCAGGTCCAGAGAAGAGCAACCAGGCTGGTGAAGGGACTCAAGCACAAGCCCTGTGAGGAGAGGCTGAGGGAGCTGGAGTTGTTTAGTCTGGAAAAGAGGAGGCTCAGGGGTGACCTCATCACTCTCTACAACTCCCCGAGAAGAGGTTGTAGCCAGGTGGGGGTCGGTCTCTTCTCCCAGGCAGTCAGCAGTAGGACAAGAGGGCACGGGCTTAAGCTCTGCCAGGGGAGGTTTCGGTTGGATATTAGAAAGAAGTTCTTTACAGAGAGAGTGATCAGGCATTGGAATGACCTGCCAAGAGAGATGGTGGATTCACCGTCCCTGGAGGTTTTTAAGACGAGGCTCGATGTGGCACTGAGTGCCATGATCTGGTAATCACAGTGGGGTTGGATCAAGGGTTGGACTGGATGATCTCGAAGGTCTCTTCCAACCCAGTTAATTCTATAATTTCACTAAAACCTGCTTGTAGGTGAGTATTCTTAAATTTTTTAAGCAAGGAGTACAGAACCACCCTATAAAAATAAATTGCATTCTGCGGAAGCTGGTCAGTGTAGTTCTTTCAAGCTGTAATATTCAGGGAGGTATGTTTCTCAAGGTACTATATTTTAGATAGAAACAGTCAGAAACACCATGAAATATCCTAAACCAAGTAACAGGGTGATTTTCCTTCCCCAAAAAAGGCAAATTCAGACTTATTTTTTGTGAAGTTGGTAAAATTGCTTCCTTCCCCCACTTTAGTTTTTACCCCTCCTCCCAGCTGCAGACCTTACATAGAAGAACAGTACAACAAAACATTTACTTTGCATTAAAACAAAATCCACCTTCTGATCAGTGAAATTTTACAAATGGAATATTTTTTTCTAATGTGCCAGGTACTCTGTACCTCTAATCTGCATTGTGCTACAAAGTGTTTTTACTAGAATTCACAATATTTCCACGTGAAAAGGCCAATTTGTGATCAGACAAGTGTCCATTAGCCTTCATTCAAAACCGCTACCATAGCGATCATTTTTTATTAGACCTGTAAAACCTGCTGTTTCTGGTCCTCCTATTTCTTCAGTCCATGCAGACATCCTCTCTTCTGCTCTGTTCTGTAACACACCCAGCAGTCATTAAAGTTCCATTTGAAAAGAATTAAAAAGGACTATAATTTTTATGCGATTAAATTGGACCAATTATTTCTTGAAGCCACAAGCGTATAATTTCCTATAAGCACTGAAGAAAAAATCAATATCCCAAGTTCATAAATTATTTATTACTCCATCAGGCTGCCATTTGTTAATGTAACATAAGGACACCATTCTGGACCTGAACAAGAACTGCAGCTTTCATTCATATAGATAAAAAGGATGCACACCAAACAAACAATGAACTCAAAGAACAATCCAAAAACCAGAAGCACACCAAACTTCCCATGTCCAAGCTCTGTGAAGACAGCTATGTCTCAATAAGAAACACTTGCAGGCAAAATGGTTCTATATCATTAAAACGTTGCACATTTTTCTCCTGTCATAGGTGACTTTTAACTATCTTGGTGCATTTCTTTCTAGTTTTGAAAACAGTTCCACTTGCACCCTAGAGTTAGTGCTTATGGAATCAAGTTTCTGAATGCTGGAAATAGTGTACATGTGACTTCAGGTGTTTAAAGAGTAGTACTTTAATATTTCTATATTTTTTGTTGTCAGTTTTCTTAATGTTGTGAAAGACATAGCAGTATATACTGCTTATCTACAGGGGTTGTTTTGTTTTGTTTTTTTAAACCTAGGATCCTCATTCTAGGTTTTCTCAGCTTCCATCATAGTCCACATAATTGTCACTGCTCAACATTCATGTTGCTCTTTTCGCCTTTCCATGCAACAACAATTAACTTTTCCAGCCACCATATAGATTAACATCTCCCATTTCCATTGATGCAGAGGTACAAGCAGCTGAAGTATTCAGAAAAACAAGGGATTCAAGCAAGGCAAAACACTCACTCCACAGCTCACACCCTGGTGGGGCCTATCAAACCATTACATCTCTTCAAAGAAACATTTGAGGCCAGTTAGAGAAGAGTCACACTGACACCCATTATCCCCAGGAGCACAGGAGGGTCATTACCTGCACAGCAGTACCTGGGCGTGAAAGCACAACTGGATCAAGATGTAGCAGAGTCAGCTCCCCTTTCTGTCCTCCTGATGTAGATAAATTGAACAATACATCCTGTATACGCCTTTGTGATGTGACCTTGGAAAAAAATGCCTGAGTGGATATGAAAGTTGCCATGTTGCTTTCCAAATAAAAGGCAGGTTGGTCTGGTGTCAATAGGTCAAATACTTGTTCATCCTGTGAAAGCCTACCCTGACCAAAGTCAAAACCAATTTTGGTCACACAATTCTGTACCTATCTGTCTCTGGTTGGTTTCAGAGTTAAAACCAGCATGTCCAGAGGGGACACAAAGCTTTAAGTTACAGGATTTTATTTGAAATATTGCTTCTTGAAGTGTGAAAGAAGGATTTTGCATTAACCTAAACTCGTCACTTCATCATCCCAAGTCTGGGAAAACAAGTTGTAGAATGATGTGACCTACTGAATTTCACGTGTTTATCTGTTGCCCATCAAAGTACTCTGGATTCAACTACTCAAAAGTCATACATTATCTCAGAGAGATTTCACTTTTCTTCAAAGACCAAACAACTAAAAAAAATGTCCTTAAAATATGAACAGTCCCTCCTCCTTCACAGACTATAAAGTTCTTCAGTCAACTGAACGGGGCAGTTTAACACATTATGTAAGATCAAATATTAAAAAGATTCTCAATGTAAGGATCTTTTTGCTCACCTGATAACCATATTTATAACCGCATTGTCTATGAAATTCCTTTTGATCAAATTCAAAACAGTCATCTACATTTCAGAAAAAGTGACAAAGGAAGAGAGATCTGAGTGGTAGAATAGAAAAGGCACCTTAGTCCTGATCTTGGTAAAGGAATGCTAGGGTCTGTTAGACACTGGCAAATCCAAACACAAGATTTCATAAAAGAGAAAGGGAAGGAAAAAGGATTCCAGGGTTTTGTTTTTTACAGAATGACTTGTTACACACCAAACTGAAGCCATCTGAGAAATGGAAAACAAAGTGGAATCAGTTTCCTAGATGTTCTTTTCCATAACCGCACGATATCAAGGTCCAGGATTATGCCAAATGGATTCATTTTGGGAGGACACTTTTAGTTTCTGGAAAGAGTTTCTTAAAGATACGAAAGAGTTTCTTAAAAACTCTTTGGTACATAGACGAAAAGCGTTCAGCTAGTACAAGTTTGTAGCAGCCCAATTTTTCGACTGCTAGCTCTTCATTTTTCTTGACATTGGGAACAGAGTGGAATTTATCAGCCATGACCAGCTAATTTAGAGGCACAAGTTTCATCCATGTCCTCTGTGCTGCCAAGCCATCCCACCTCCTATTCTGGAGCAATACATCATAGTAAGGTAGGAGCCTGAACGAGCTGTTACAGATACAGTGGTCAGTACAACAATGGGGAAGGACTGTTTTCGGGGCACAGCTCTACCAAATATCAGCACTGTCCAACCAGGAATATGTTTTGAGTTTTGTACACTGAGAAGTATGAGTCAACTTAGCACAGCCAGAGTGCAGACTGAAAGCTTAAGCAAGGATTTATGTACAAAGCCAGACCCTGTTGGACAGGATCAATTCAAACAGAGGAAAGGAAAAGAGAAAAAAGCCTTTTAGGCAACACTTGAAGGAGGATGACCTTCTGGGACCCTGCTGATTACTTACATGATTTCTTGCCAAGAAACAAGGGCTGCACTGCTCTCCAGCCTCAGCAGCCAGCATTAATGATCCCTGCACACTGGCAAATTTACTTCCAGCCCCAGGCTCAGCTGCGGTTACTGAATATGATGACAAACTACTTTTAAAACCTGGTATTGTTGCACATGTAAAAAAAAAAAAAAAAGAAAAAAAGAAAAAAGGGGGGAAAAAATCAGTCCATTTCAAATTAGGAAGTTTGTTTTAATTTCATTTTGAAAATAAAAACCCTGCAAGTAGTCTGCTTTTTTAAATAATCCTCAACTTTATCACTGGGACTACTGGCTTAGAGCTAAAATCTCCTAACTAAATCTCTTAACTATACCCTGTTCCAGGAAAGCAGGTCAGCACAAGTATAAAGCAATGAATAACACACAACTTAATTATACCAATTATTCCAAGCAAAGAAGGAGTCTCCAGTGGCTTCGTCCAGGTTGGGTTTTTTTTGGTTTTGTTTTTGTTTCTGTCCTCCTTACTCTCCCATCAAAGCATTAGATTCTTGCACAGGCAGATTTAGACTCAGCACATCTTGACATGATTTTTTGGGGGTTTCATGAATAATTTGCAAATAAAACAAGTTTTTCCCTGACCTTTACCCAGGTTAGTTTTCAGCCTGTCTTAATAGGAAAGGTGCTCCATCACTCTGAACATACTTGTGGCCCTCCTCTGGACCTTCTCTAACAGGTTCAACTTCTTTTCTCTTCTGGGAGTACACTACCTGCACTAGGAATTTGTCCTTTACACACTCCAGCTTACAACCAGCTGTATTGCTTTCTAAGATGATGTCTGGAGGGTTGGAACCCCCCATCAGGCTGAGGGCTTGTGAGTGTGATGATTCCTGTATCCAAAGCAAGTAGGCCTCATCAACAGGCTCCCCCTGATCAGGTGGCCTATCAGAGACCCTCGCCACCAGGCATCCTGTGATTTCCCCGTCCTTCAGTTTCATTCACAGGTTCTCAACCTGTTCATGGCTGTTACTCAGAGATAGCTCTTGACAATCTATTCCTTCCTTAACACCTCCACCCCTTCTTCCTAGCACATCTCTTCTGAAAAGCTCAGACTTCCTCAGTTGCAGTGTTCCAATTGTGTGGCTTGTCCCACAGAGTTTCTGTAATAGCAATTATGTCATAGTTTCCTAATTGCACCACAGTTTCCAACTCCTTCTCCATGTTATCCATGCTGCATGCATTGATGTAGAAGAACTTCAGTTTGGCTCTCAAAGTCTTCTTCTCTTCTGGAAGGCACCAGTGGGGGACTTCCAGGTTCTGGAGTTCCCCACAGCTGAGGGCAGAGTAGCTGTCTCAGCCTTCAGGAGGTCTGTTTGGGTGTAGGCATCTACCGAAGGAGACTGTGGCCTTTCTGTCTGGGTTTCAGCCTCAACCAGGCAGTTGTGATGGGTAGGCACCTTTTTTTTTTTTTTTTTGCCAAAAATGGCAGTAACCCCTTGTTAACCCCTGATTAGGATGGAGTTACCCCTCCTCTGAGCCCTTGCTCACTAACAGCCATACAGACTGACACACCACATCCTGTTTGCCACAGTTCTCTACGTGTCCCTCTCACTCCCAGTGATGGTAGTAAAGAACCCTAATGTAAAGAGCAGGAAGAAAAAATAAACTATCGAAAGGAAATTAAAGAGAGAGCAAATGATTTTAAAGCAAAAGACAGGTGTGAACTGGACACCTGCTGCCTTTTTCTTCCAGCAGAAATTAATGATATGCAGTATCAGACAGGGATAAGATAAAAGCAACCAGCGTTCTTTCCAAATAACAATAGCTAGTCTCTTGCTTTATGCTCCAGACCTGTGATTTGGGCAGTGTTTTTTATTTTAAAAGATTTAAGTGATTTGAGGGAAAGAGGTAATGAAAGGGATTTTAAGACTTCCCAGTACCTAGCAGCATCCTGCAGGGACAATATGAAAATTTATCCTGAAAGCATTTACACCCCTATTGCCTACATTTTAGCAAAATTCTACCTATAAGTGTGTTTTATTACAAAAAAACCCAAGATTAACAATATTGCATTCACTGCAACTCAGTCATATGTTATTCACGTTTATGTTTGTGCCAGGCATCCTGGGTGGTGTCTGAAAACCTCAGATCTTACAAGTCTTAGTAGAATCCCCAAACAGCTTTTTCTTGGCACAATTATTTGCTTGTTCAGGATATTTTTGTTACCCAGTTGGGAATGGGAAGACAAAGAAGAAAAGCAACATTTAAACCACAGTGCACAGCTTGGATGACCCAAGCAAGCCACATCATGAAGAACATGTGGCAAGGACTTCTAGCTAAATGCACCCAAGTAAGAGGCACCAAAAAGTGATCATCAACATATTCCAGCCACAATGAGAAACAAACACTTGATGACCTTATGGAAACCAATCAAATCTGGTGTTCATTTTGGTGCTCACAAAGATTAAAAACATACACATGCGACCCAGTCTCACTGAAAAAACCTTACAGAAATATTAGTGAATCAGAATAAGAACACCTTTAGAGCAGGCCTCCTATACGGTTTGATTTGCATTAGCAAGTAGGGCAGCTGAGCAGAGAAACACCTTAAGGCCAAGCAGCTGGACGGCAGTGTCCACTCTGGAGCCACTCCAAGACCTTTACTTTATGCTATATCTAGCATGGTCCTGTGGAGTGAGCAGTCATTTGGCTTTTGAAGTGCACTGCCCAAGTCTTTGCTTAGTTTCATCTTGCAAGAGCCTGGTTCACCGTTTCCAAATAGATTCTCCAACGGGGACAGTTAGGAGACACTGGCAAAGTGCCACCTTCATGCAATCTAACACACCGAAGTAGATGCAATGAGACAGATTTCGGTATCTTCAGTGCTCATATTTAGTCAAAGCTTGTTCCCAGATCAGTAGACTTATCTCAAAGTTTGCTCCCACAGGGAGAGAATTTGGGGCTGAAGTAACCACCTCTGATGACACAGGATTACACAAAAATGGAGTCAAACTTAGAAAAAATGGAAGACAATACAGTAAGAGGATAAGGCAATGGATCCACCACCAGTTTCCTGTATGATCTTGTTTAAGTAATTTAGCTTCCCCATGTCTCATCCCCATCTCCAAGAACACAAGAATGAATGAATATTGGGAGCTATAAGATATTACAAGGAGTCAAACAGCTACAGAGGGGTAGCATTTGAGATAAGTATCAAAATATTCTGAAGAAGTGAGGTCAACTACATAATTTCCATCTAAACCCACACTGGAAACACCTTGTTCCTAGAAATATGTGGTCAAAAACTTGAACTTGTCTCTGCTGGAATACATCCCATTTTTTCTCTGGTTGCCTTTTCTTTTAGAGACTCGGGTTTTGCTTAAAAGGCCATCAGAAAACAAGAACAACCAACACACCCATTTTATCTTCCTAAGAACCAAAAAATCCTCAAAAAACCATAACTCAATGACTGGCACCTAAAGGCTTTTACAAACACATTATTTTTAACAAGTAGGACTGGCAGCTTTAAGGGGCTAGTCTTACCACAGCTACATTTATGTTAAAAAATGAAGTAAAAAAAAAGGCAAGACATGTTCTGATATTTGCAGAAATATACAGGAAGCAAAGGGTCCAGAAAAATAAGGAAAGAAAACTAAACTAAAAAAAAAAATTAAAAAAAATCAAACATTTGAAAATGAAATCTACTAATAACAGGAGATTTGGATAAAACCACGAGATCAGTGAAGCGAGAATTGCAAGTGATTCCTCTCAGGGAATCAAGTGACTGATCATAGGCATTTTAATCTACTCTATTTTAGTTACATTTCAATCAAATGTATGATTTAAAGTGGAAAAGCAAGTATCTTGGAGGAAGTAATCTATATGAGCATAATAGATGTGCATAATATTTATAAAAAATAAATCAAGGTAGAGGTGCCAGTGGGCTTGATTTAATTGCAGAGAGAGAAGAGTGACCATTTTCTGGCAGAGAACTTTGATGTGCTTGCAGAAGAACTCGTGTTTTTAAAATTATCATGTGCATCAGAAAAGGGCAACAGCTGCACAGCAATAACTTGACATGCAAATTCCTGTCTTTATTCAGTCCACGTATACACACGCTGATAAGAGATTTAAGCAGAAAAATATTCATTTCACGTCATCACATGTAGTAGGGATATAGTTGTTTGCTCTGAAAAAGCTTCTTAAAACCAAGAAAAACATGCTATTTCACAAGCAAGCAGCAAAACATTTGGATTTTCATCGCTGTTTTAACCTTATGAATAGAAATAGACTGAAGGGTAAGAGCTGACCATAAGCCGACAGGTGTTGAGAGCAAAATTTCTGAAAGGGCATAATATAAACAAATGTGAGAATGAGCAGCTAGTTTTAATATTTCACAGTAAATACAGAAATCCAGGTAAACTTGTTTTCCCCACAGAAATAAAATGAAGTTTTTTAGATGTGGCTCATACGACATTAGCTGCACATTTGTCTATTAGATTTCAGAACTTAAAACTGACCATGACAACAACAGAAGATGCTCACCTGTTCCTGGACAGATTTGTTCTGGTGGTTCATTACAGGCTCTGTTTTTTTCTCACTGACCATTTTCCCCGTGCAGTAACTACAAACCAGAACCTCTTGTTTAGGGTGATGTGTAAATGGGAATCTTGAACTAAGGCACATCCATAGTGTGTCTCCTTCAAATGCACCAGGATCAAGACTGAGAAGGCTCTGGTTACAAAAAAACCAGATATTTTCCCTGAAGTAACTGATAATTCTGTCCCTCTCTGCACTCTACTACCTATGTCCCTAGTGAAAACTCTGATTATCTCCAGTTTTCTTCCTCCATTCTGATCCTGCTCTGCTTTTTTCCTATATCCAGGAGTGGTCACAAACATGATGAGGGGTCTGGAGCATTTCTCTTATGAGGAGAGAGTAGGGGAGCTGGGCCTGTTTAGTCTGGAGAAGAGAAGACTTGAAAGACGATCTTCTTAATGCATATAAATATCTCAAAGGGGTCAAGAGGATGGTGCCAGAGTCTTTTCAGTGGTGCCCAGCAACAAGATGAAGGACAATGATCATAAAGCAAAATATGAGAAGTTTCAACTCAACACAAAGAACTTCTTTACATTGAGGGTGGCGGAGCACTGTGAACAGACTGCCCGAGGAGGTCGTGGAGTCTCCCTCTCTGGAGATATTAAAACCCCACCTGAACGAGTTCCTGTGTTACCTGCTCCAGGTGACCCTGGCTTGGCAGAAGGGTTGGACTGGATGATTTCCAGAGGTCCCTTCCAACATTAACAGTTGTGATTCTGTGATACCAGAATCACAAAAGCAAGAGCAGGAGAGCTGCTCATAGGTCCTGTCAGCAGCACCAAGTATGCCAAACACTGGGATAGGGAATACAGGGCAAGAGGAGGAATCTAAGCACCTTCCCTGCTCGATAGAGATACCCCCTAAAAAATACACTGATCCTATATGAAGGAAGACTCAAAGTTTCTGATTTTACACTTCCAGGCCCATCTGGAGTTCTAAGCCAAAGCTTTCAGCAGCTGAACAGCCTTTTTAAGAAAAAAATAAACCATGAAGTCACACTGCAAAATGCTCAAACACCAAAGCGCACAAAAGCAAATTAAATGAACTGCAAAACCAGTGCTATGATTACCAGCAACAGACACAAAATATATATCTGACAAACCCAAAACAAAATGCTGGTTGGATGGACAAGTAAGAATAAATTAAAAACAGCTTTCTATGCATACACAAGAATATCTTCCCCCCCTCCCCTCAATTTTTATAGCCAACCACTTTTCCAGTCCAGTACATAAACCTGCACCTGATTACCAGAGACTGCTGGAGTGACTGCAGGATGGAAAAGGTTATTGCCAACACCACAGCAACCACTTCTTCACTTTCATGACTCAGCCCATCTCTTTCACTCCATCTTCAATACTGCACACTAGGATGTGCAGCAACACTTATTATGAATTTATTCCTCAAACAAAAGGCAGAGGATTAAGCAGAACCTACTACTGCAAGTACAGTATAGGAGAACAGCTCTAATCGGTAGTTCAACACGACCTGATTTTCTTCCAAATTTATTATTCTAGAGGATTTTGGATTTTGTCCCATTATATGAAACAGTTAAATCAATGCAATATAAAAAGGAAGCAAGCACATTATAATGGGGACTGAAGAGACAAAGGAGGTCACAGATATACACCTGTTTTCTAAATTAAATTTAGCGGCTTTGAAAGTTTCTCAATACACAGCCCTGCAGAAAGAAGCCCTTCTTCTATAAAAGATGTAGAGAATATATGTTAGAAGTGCAGGCTGAGCTGTATGAATAAGTCATAAATAATGTAAGTCATTGAATTCCTACCCACCTCCTGCCAGAATGGAGCAGGAACAGCTCATGATTTTCAGATAAAGTTTGTTATTCAGAAATTATCTATGAAGTCATCTCCATGAATTGCTATTTACTTATACCTTCTGCCTGAATAGATAGTTGCTCTTATTAGCTGTCGAAAATTCCAGCTGTTTTGATTGGCATGTAGCTCACATAGCCCATCTCTCCTCTTTCCCTGAGCATGGGCACGTATTGGGAACTCACAAAACTATGCATTTTAACCTCAAACCTGATTCAATTATTTGTTTTCTGTGAGCCTGGTAGAGACGCTTCCTTGTAAGCAGTAAGTGTTCACAGCGTTGGCACAAGCTGTGCAGCCACACTGAAGAAGCTTCAGACACCCAGACCTGGGCTCTAGGCCTTTATCAGATAATTGCATCAGATAATAATCAGATAATCTACCCCTCAATGCTCAGGTTGGCCCTCAGAGCTGCTGTCTTTAGGAGTCACTTAGAACAGATGAAAAGTTTGCTGTAGAGGACCTAGATATTATTAAACTCACACAATAGTTACAAAACATTCATAACATTCTTGGAAGTTTTCTGAGCCATATTTACCCCAGATCTTCAGATACACCACTCACCTGTGAAACCTACCCTGCCCTCACAAGCGTCACACAGGTTTTGGTTGAAAAATACATTACTTGTATAGAGTTGGACAGCCCAGAGGGTGTTCCAAATGGCTGTTTGCAATATAGCAGTGTAACAGATACTAGTATACTCTTCTCAAAACTCTGTCTTGTTTTGTTTTTTTTTATAAATTTTCCATCATTTTTAGTCAGATACTTACTTTGCTCATTTACACAAAAAACACTTATCAAACATATGGTCTGAACTTCTTAAAGGTTTACCTCCAGATGTGATATCTTCAATCTGCTGTCAGTAATCTCCAAAGGAAGCTTTTGAAATTGGCTTTCCTTCAGAATCCTGATGTGGAAGGGCCCTTCCTTTCTGTGTTAGGAGCTTGAGAGACAGAGTAGATGTTTGGTGGTTGGTTTCACGAGTTTTTCTTTTCTTATTTAGGAAATATTCCCCCTTATGGCAGACTCTCTGAACACAAAGAAAGCTACTGAGCTGAAATATGGTTGTTCAGGATAATCTGAGTTCAAATCAGTCACTCTTGAAACAAGAATCCCACAAGGCTATCCCTAGATTAGTCCAAAAAACTGAGGAAACAGTTCTATCATAAAAATATAATTTTGTTTAAAACCAAAACATTTCAAAGGAATGTATTTTATATAGATATAATGGAAATTTGACAATCAAAATACTTTGGATTTACTTGTTATTTTAAAAAAAAGGTAAATACCTGTTTTCTTCAACAATTTGAGGTATGAATAAAAAAGTTAACAGAATACAAAAGTAAAACAAACAAACAAACAAACACGGAACACTAAAAAAAACAAACACTTGATTTCAGCTCCAACAGAAAAGCTTTTATGATCTCAGATAAGTTTAGAAGGATGGTGATTTTATATTTTCAAAAGCTGACTTGTCTTTCCAACAAAAACAATCCCAAAACTTCCTGCCCAATCTTGGATCCAACAATTAATCTAGATGACAAGTCTGCTAAAAGCATCAGTACACTTATAATTTTTGTTATACACCTACCCACCAAGTTCAAAGAAAAATGCACAGCAAAACAGTAGGCAAACCCAAAGAGAAGCTTGGAGTCCAATGTTTACTTGTAGACACCATGCACTTTGCATCCTATCTCCAAACAGGCACCACAATGAATCCAGAACATCAGGCTCACGCCCATTAAAGCACAACAGCAATTTTGGGATGAATGTGAAGCAGCTAAGCGATCCAAGGCCAGATTTTAAAGGTCAAATGCCTGTTGTAGAAATATTATGCTTGTCAGCAGCCTTGGCTGATGCAAGAGATTGCACTAGCACAGAATTTGACTACTAACCATCAGTGCTAAAACAAGTCCCTGAAGAACAGTGCTAAGGTACATTAATAGGGCAATGTGGAATAAATATTTTTAAAATATGAAGTTGTACTTCTGCCAAAGCAATTTACAGGCACTCAGGCGAAACAGTCACATTACTCTTAGCATGCAAAGGATTTCTAAGCACAGCTAAGGAACATGCCCAGGATTATTCTCAATGCTCAATGCCTAATGGAAAAAACAATGGTCAAAAATATCCTCTTCGATGTAAGTGACATTTAAATCCCACAGAAAAGCAGTAAACACAATAATAGCATATGTTGCCAGAATCTTCCAGTTATGGGTATCCAAATGGTTTTTAAAGGGTAGTTCTTTCAAGTAACTCGTTAGCTGGTTTCACAAAAAAATTGCACAGTTTCTCAGGGGAGCTGGGTGACTTGCTCAAGAATATTCAAAGTCAGGCAACAAAGGCACAGTGGCTGCCCTGGGAACAGACTCCTGCTCTCCTGATTTCCAATTCCCCAGCCCAGCAAGTAGGCCACCAGCACCTCTCCACTGCAGCAACACATGACAAGCCTTCCATTAAGGGCTGTCTGTCTGATAGGCTCTCTGCCCACTGAGATACATTAACCAAGATGTTATACACACTGCAGCAAACACATCCACAAAACAATGAGAGGATGAAACAACAGCTTTCACATGGAGCAAGACCTCACTGAAGTAAGTGAGTGATGCCAATACCTCGTCTTTTCTAAAAGCTTGGCTACATCTTTAAAATATTTGGAAGTGTAAATACTGCCTTTGCATTTTACGACACAATAAAAAGTGGTTTAATACAGCAATAAAAACTCAAATATGCCTTGACAAAGTTATTTTAAACACAGGTCTTAAGCCCATAGCTACTAAGTTGTAGACAGATTTAATTTCAGAAAGGCCTTGACACAATACTATTTTAAATGAAAGTAAAATATTCGGCCTATCAAGACTTACTAAATAAATCTCAGGGTTTTTATGGCACTAATGAATGAGTATGAGCACATTGGGACTGCTGAGAAATTTGCACTAAGGCTATATATTGTAGATGCAAAACCAGAAAGTGGCATATGCCTTAGTACTGAAAGTGGGGTTATGACTGGGGTTCAAGCAAGAATATTTACAACAGTGACCTAGGCCACAAGCAAGATCAAACCAAAGAATTAGAAGCAACGTGCACTGCGTTCTCCCTGTCAAAACCTCACATAACTAAAACAATGAAATATTAGAGTTAATTATGCTTGTTTGCAGCAATCAGTGTTTCATAATTCATAACCCTCAGCGAGGCACATGAACAGCTTCACACCCACTGTGAGGAAGAAGATTTAAGTTATGTTATTTCCCAGCCATTGGGGTGGGAGGCCCAGAAGCCAGGAACACATTCCCTACCCAACCCAAGTTCTCAGCACTAATCATCCTCCCCAAGTAGCAAGGGAGTCCAGCTGTCCCCAGCAGGCATCAGGGCCAGCTCCAACTCCAGGAGGTTGTCCCACACATGCTGCAGTGGCAGCCAGGCAGTTCATGGCCAGGGCACCCCCCACCCTGGCCAAGCAGGACAAGGATGGACAAACATCTATGGCAGGTCTGCCCAAAGGGGGCCTGATGAGGGTGGCAACAATTTTGGCCGTAAAAAAAGTTGAGCTCAGTGTTAAGAAGGAAAGCATTTCTTCTCACACTGCCAACTCAACTGCTCAGAAGTTGGATGAGCAATTTCTTATTCTCTTTTTTAAACACACAATTAAGCCAAACTTTTGCATTTCAACCAAAATGAGGCAGGCACTGTTCTCATATACAACTACATTGGCAAGTCTGACTGGACAGTGGTCTCTGGTGGGGGAGTAATCTCTATCTGGCATCAACAGCCCCAGAGCTACATCACCTGCATGACACTCCCCACAAAGGTCCCTTCACACAGCAGCAGCTGCTGCAGCTCACAAGGCAGGGGGAAAAAAAGACAGTTTTTTTCTGAACAATGACAGTCAATTCCAGGACTGTTAAACCTACAGGGTAATGAGCCACAGAGGATGTTTACTTTAAACATACGGAGTGTATGAAATAGGACAGAACAGGTATGGCTTTTCGTAAAATTGTTCAATTTGACTTTGAAAAAATCACAGGGAACAGAAGTTAAAGCACAGAGAAAGCAAATTCTACAGCATACATAATTTGCACAAGAATTTTGTTTGCCTATGATCTTTTTTTCCTTTTAATGTGGAAAAATATATTAAAAGGGGCTTATATCATCTTAATCAGAATTATTTTGTGTTCTGGCAGAGCAGCCTGGTACCAACTGTTCTTGTCCTCACCTGGCATCAAGTACTTTTCCCTTACCAAGATTAGTCAGCACACTTCCAAGGAATCAAGGTGGTATTACAGCAAGATAAAAATGAAAATACTCAGCATCCTCAAATCATATGCAAGTAATTGGCAGAAACAAGACTCAGTCTTCTGATTTAGACACTGCAGAGCCCTCTTCTTGTTAATTAAAAAAGGTTAGGTGAATGATTTAGATGAGCAATTCAGAAGAATTATGAGCCTTCCCAAACCTTTGTTCAAAATAAGAGCTGAAGTTTCTGGAGACTCATAAAAAGCTAACTTTAGTCACACACAGCCTTGTGCACGCATATATACATACACAAGTGCACACCCTGAGCTCTCCACTTTCTCCTACCTTCCCACATTTAACAAGCAGTAAAAGTGTCAAAATAATCTTGAAGAATAATGCCTGTGTCAATAGAAAATTTTCCACTCCATACTGCCTTCAGTAACACCAAGTTCTTGTTCAGAGAAGGAATTCTGAAAACAGCTTACCTGTTTTTTTTAAAAGAATTAGCTATAGGAGTAATGAAAGTAACAAGGAATAAAATTTTGGTTCTGTTAACCAAAAGACATTTTAATGAATGCCATTTTGTGCTCGACTTTTTAAAGTGTCATTCAGTATGCAGAAAGGCTGAGGAGAAGCTTTTTAAAAAAAAACACTCAAGTACTTTTTGGCACTCTACAAAAGCACCTTTAACCACACAATTTTTTGACACTTAAATGTGGAAAGAATGTCTATTTTGAAAACGCTGCTCAAAAATGAGTTTATTTGCCTTTCCTCAGCACTATCAGTGGCCCAAAGGAGCTTGAGAGGAGCTGAACTCCTGTCCTCACCATGCCTGGTGTGCAAGCTCTAGTCCGACATCTGTATAAAACATTTATGCAGCCCTAGGATCAGGGTGGCAGACCCTGCCAACATGAGCACCATGGCAGTGCCATGGTGATACACCTGCCAGCTGGAGAAGGCTCACAGCTGATCTTCCTGATGTGTGCAAGGGAATGTGGTTCTGTCCATATATATCCCCATAAAGATGCCTGCAGCAAAACCCCAGCCTAACATACATTAAGAGCTTATCTACCCATGGCATGCTCAGGAGAGTTAAAGCAAATCCGCTGAAGGCACAGAGTTAAAGCCAGGAACCTAAGAGTATTATTAGATGAAAGTTACTTTTAAGAGGGAATACCAAGAGGATACTTTAAACATGTTTTAAGGCAATATACCCTGATTTCCGAAGTCAATTGATTTACCTTTTCAAAGTACACGTATGAATAACAGGAAAACAGAAAAGAAAGCAGAAAAGGCAGTAAAGGATGGCTTTTAGTAAGTACTGGTGTTACATATGTATCATCCAAATAAACGTAACTACTCCCACTTAAATGCCATTGAATGCCACATACAGTAAAGGTATGGGAACTCTTCTTTGCAATTAAGAAATCACTGAGACTTGGGGTTTTCATCTCAGGGCAGCACGGTTGCATTCCCAACTCCAGAGCTGAAAGAATTACATTTAGAAGGCAGTTGCACATCAGAAACACTCAGGCTGCTCGAGAATGCTCTCTGTTCTAACACCTCATTTTTTACTGTACTGGGTCTGTTCTTTTCCCATAATCAAGATTATAAAATTATGATTCCATTACAATTTACCACCAGTAACTCCAGTAGGTCTTTCCTCAGCACATGAGCAACTGTCTTTTCGATCTGAGACATCAGCAGCATGAATTAGTAACCCACTGTCTTTCACAAGAAAAAGTGCCATTTAGTTAAAATTACAATCAAAAAATGTAATAAAACAGTACAAAATGTGTAAGCATATCAAATATTATATGCAAATTACATGGGACCTCAGGCACGGAAACCACTTTTTGTAGCTCAGTTCTGCCATATCTGTCTGAAAAAAAAAAAAAATCCTGAACTCTGTTACCAACTGGTTCATTTTACTCTTTCATCCCTTGATGCTCAGCTTCTTTACCCTATACCTACAGCAAATAAAGCCTAGAGAAACTCCTGTAGTGCCAAAAATTGTGTCATTAAACCTTTTGGGGTTTTGCATTACTTAACCATTTCTTAGCCAAAGGTAAA
Organism: Myiozetetes cayanensis; assembly: GCF_022539395.1. Classification (NCBI taxonomy): domain Eukaryota; kingdom Metazoa; phylum Chordata; class Aves; order Passeriformes; family Tyrannidae; genus Myiozetetes; species Myiozetetes cayanensis. Next base: position 18,941,207 of record NW_026087742.1, read on the forward strand.
TCTTTATGAAGTCCTTTCGAACCTTCTAGAGTCTATTCCTCATGGCAAAAGCATTCTGCACATACCAGTATTTAAATTCCAGGTTTTATTTCTCTTGAGATTTTATAGCTTTAAAATGAAGTTACCTAAGTTTTGTTCAAAACATTCTTAAATCAGTTTCAAGGCACAATCCGTTAGAAGAAAAAAATTCAAACTGCAAAGTCTGGCTTCTGCACAAGTTTCTACATGATTCAATTTTGGTTGACTAACTTGACATTCATACACCATATTGAGCAAAATAGGACAGCCAGTATTCAATAAGATACTGACACTGTACATAAATTTAAGATAATCCATCAGTTGCAGTTCCTTACTGAGCTGGTCTCCTATATGTGATTCTTTTAAGGCCATAAATATTTCAGAGAGATAAAAAAAGGCTTTAAAGAAACCTCCCATCCCCCAAATAAAGCATGAGGTCAGGAACATGGAAAAGGTGTAGAAATAATCCTGGCCTGACATTCTGGCCACAGGTCATTTTCACTTTTCAAAAACTGATTTAATAAACCTTGAAATGTTTTGTATTTTATATTTTACCTGCATAAAATTATTCAAACTAATCTGTTTATAATTGCACAGGTGAAAAATACAACTTCTAACTGATGAATCAATCTAAATAGCATTTGAACTACTGCTTTTATAACCCAAGGCTTATGTTTTCCTCCCTCCCTCCCAAAAGGCTATGCATTCTTTACTTGCTCATCTGCAGGAATTTACAGGTGTTAAATTATCCATGGTAAGCCTTACCTTTTGTTCCCTGATTGCTATCAAAAGCATATTGAGAATTACAATAGAAACATATTGAGAATTACAGAGAAAAAGTTAATTAAAAGTTTGAATAGAAGCCCTAGAAAGTTCAAACAAAAGATTTTTCCCTAGTTCATACCGAGGTCTGGCTGCATGCATAATTACACATAAATCAGACTGTAACTTTTCTTCTTCAATAAAAAATAAACCTTTCCCCTTCAATTTAGCTATATGTTTATAAATAACCAGGGCTCCTATTACAGTCAATATCTTGTGGATGTGATACTAAAGTGATAAGATATGCACAAAAGGACCAAAAAGTTCCAGTGATTTGTACTGTTGGGGCAGCTTGCCAGTTTTCCCATCTAAATCTGTCCTAAAAATAGAGGTATTCTAAAGTAAAGAAGTTTCCCAAGTATCCACTCTAGTTTAAAGACAAGTTCCTTCAGTGTCAGCTTTCCACAAATATAAATGATTGAGTTTAGCTCATAAATGTCATCTGAAAGTAAATTTGAAGACTGCTGCCTCCAATATTCATACCAAAATAGCAGGTTTTATGTTAAAGGCCACTGTTTGACATAAAGAAAGAACCTTCCTGCTCCACATTTCTCACTACAGCCTTAGCATACAAGTACTTAAATTAACAAGGAAAAGATGGAATTACACTCCTTGAGGAAAGGATGATGCACATAGTTGTGGTTTTTTTTTTTTTTTACTTACTTCATTTGACAGCAACCAAAACTTAAAACTATCTGTACATCTCAAAACCCATCATAGTACAATTGTGCTCTCAAACAAGCTGGTAGTGACCATGGCAGAAATGCCTCTAAAGGGAATGCAAGCAGACAAGACAAGAGGGCCAAGGCAGAGCCATTAGGACACATGCCAGCACAATAAACAAGAGGCTTCTGTGTCAGTAGATCTGGGAACCATCCCACTCACTCCCACAAAATACATAGCCTTAACCATCACAGGACATGGGCCAGAAGCATTTCTTAATAACACATTTTCAGCCTTGAAAAAAGGCTAAGTTACAACTGCCATTAGTTTTCTATCACAGTTTCCTTGAGGCAGATTTGAATAAACATCATGAATGCTCATGATTCCAGTTTCTGTGACCAGTTTGAGAGGTTCAGACACTGCTTTGTGCACTAATTGTAGATTCAATACAGGCTCTGGGACAGCACGTCCTCCAATGTGAAGCTGGCATGAGAGAAAATAACTAAGTTTTATACTAGTGCTGTGGCCATAATGGTGTTGAGGGATAAGACTAGTGAAGAGTGGTAATAGTTTTTAGTTAGGCATCCATTGAAACTGAAAAAACCAAACAAATGAACAAAAACAACAAGGAAAACCAAGATAAATTCTCTTTTAGATATTTAAGATTTTAAGAGTCAAAGTGGAAGGCTATATTGCCAAGATAGCACACATGAAGCATGCTACAACTTAAAAAAATCATGCATATAAACCCTGATCATCACACTATCCTGACCTGAGACAAATAGAAAATATTATTTAACAGGTATCACCACCTGTTAGGTTCTGCCTTTTTCCTTAGAATTTGCACTTCAGCCTCTCCAGCTTTCCTAACCCTTATTCCAATGATACAAACTGTTTCTACCAGACAAAAAGACACCACACTAAAGTATAAAACAGAACAACACATTTCCACAGCAATAACAAATACTCCTCTCCTGCAGCAGCCATCAAAATCCATCCATCCCACACACACACTCTCTAGAATGCACTATGTTTCCTGTTTTGCCCTCAGGGAGGAACTAGGCAGCCACTTTGCAGTCAGTTAACCCATGGGCATTGTCTATAAAACACAAGAACACAACATCTCACAAAAAATCTACCTCTTCTCTCTATCTTCACCTAAGACTTTAAAAAGTCAAATGAAGCAAATAGGATTAGTAACTCTAGTAGATAATACATGCTCAATATTAAAAATAATCAAGAATTTAGCACAATCATTTTGTAGCCCATTGGAATTTATCCTCTTTCCACCCCAACTTCCCCATGTAGGGACACAGGCGGGCATGTCTCCTAAGAATGTGAGATCACAAGCTTTTCAAGCAACATATGCAACAGAAAAGTATACATTAAAAAAAAAAATCCCTATACTTGTTTATCTTCTACTAGTCTGCAAGGGATATAAGTGCTTTCTCCTGATAAGGAAAAATGCAGCTCAAAAGCTGAATGTCAAGGAAACTGCTCAGCTCCACTCCATAGATTAAAGGTTAAAAAAAAGACAAGATACCGAGCTGTGTAAAAGTCTCAAACAAATAGTAAATTCAAGAAAATTGCACTCTGCACCACTGTATAACGAAAAAAGGGAAGTATTCCTACAGTAAGTTCTTAATTTCTAATTATATACACAGCTAGAACCATACATAGAAATAGCTAGCAGTTTGGTATGGGTTTGCTCTCCCTCCTCCTTAATTGTTAGGCTAACCCTATATCTGTTTGTTTGGGAAGTTGAGAGTGTGATGTGGCATACAAGCTGTGTTCACTTTTCACCCTTACTCTCCCTATGGCATTTCTGCCCCAGCCCACAGAGGGCAGGGTAAGACAGAGTTGCTACATCCCAGACAAAAAGCTTTGTTTGCTGCTCCCTCTCCTGAAGCACAGGAACAGAAACCTCACCAAGTGAAGGAGATAGAGCAATTCCTGCAGCACAAGTTCAGTCATCTCTGACAGGTCCACAGCTCAGCTGAGGTGATAAACACCATCCGCATAAAGACATCTTTTCCAAGCCAAGCCCAGAAAGTGTTTGCAGTTGTGTGTGGCTGTGCATACACTGTAATATTAGTTCTATTATTCAGACACATAGAAAGTTTGATTAGTATTTGAGCATTTGCCTTTAGCATCCTTTTAGTTTCTGTTAAGTCTTATTCTGAAGGGCTTTTAGCACCTGGCAGTTGTAGCAATCCTCACTGAATAATGCTAGGGCATACAGACACACAAATTACCTTTCAAATACATTTGAGAAGCATCAATAGAAGTTATATTTGCAAATATGCACCAGAGCATTTAAGTAAATGCAGCACACCACTTCAAAAACTACAGACCTATCAGTGAAACCATTAAGCTCAGCACTTTTACCTTCCTTTAGTTGCATTAGAAATGGCTGCTTGAGGTTGGCTGAAGCTCCTGTTAATGGACTTTGAATGGAGTGCACTTTCTCCGCCTCCTGTTTTAGAAGCCTCTCATCCTATTTCAATGTACATCTTGTGCCTCCAATTGGCTGGGAGTTGCTCTCCTGTGTACCAATTAACTCATAACCAGGTGGAGAGTTATCTCAGCCTTGGCAAGGCTCCCCTCACAAGCTGGATCTGAAGCATTACAGTTCAAACGCCACTTCCAAAAGCAGGCACACATATGTCAGAGAACAGGGCACATCAGCCCCACATGACTGGTGGTGGTGCTTTTGTAGCACCACTTCATGACACTGGGAAAACAGCCACAATTAGAACAGCAGGCATTTACCTCCAGCTGCTCCAGCTCTTTAATTCAGTACCTCAAACAGGTGTAGGGTTGGTTCACGAGGTCAGCAGCCAGATGTTCTGCTGAAGGCAAATACATGACGACGCTATAGGAGATCCCAGCTGCTCTCACCAGATGAGGTGACCTGTGAGGAAGAACAGCATACTTGTCCTTGGCCTCTCACTGCTCAAGGGCTGCAGGACCCCTCTGGCATCACACCACAGGCTCACCCTTAGGAAGGTACTCTCCATGCTGCTCAGAAGCCTTGCAGGAATCTCCACAGAGGTCAGGGTATAACAAAAACAAAGCAGGCCATCAAGGCTATCCCACAGCAAGGAAAGTCCCCACTGGTCATGACCAGCTCCAAGGGTATCGAAGAAAAGAAGGTCCAGCAGCAGCTAAGTCCAACCAAGAGTATAATCATAAGGCAATCTCCAAGCAATAAGGCAGATCGGATTCCAAGCAGGAAGCCAGTCCAAAGGTCAGTGTTAAGATCAAGCCCAGTAATTGCCAAGCTGGCCCACAACATTGGACAAGGTCAAGCCAGGAACTCAGACCAGGTGTTGATGTCCAGATCAAGAAACTCCACCAGCACAGACAGAGCTAGAGAGGAACATTCCTCCAACAAAGCTTGAACAGGGAGCCAGAGCCCAGAACTGCATTTATGTGTAAGATGTGGAGAGAGGCCCCAGGTGAGGCTCTTTAGGGCCACTAAAGCTTCTGAGTGCTCCCCAGGGCCTTAGCAACATGTATCTGCTGTAATTCCTTCCAGAGGGTGTGTTAGCACAGAGTGAGGGGTGATTCTAGTGTTGTCATGGTTTTCTAGTCAGTCTGTGAGCTGGTTGGTCTCCTTCCTCAGCTATCCCCAACCCCCAAAAAGACCCGTGGATAGGACATGAAAATATGCAGAAAGTATTTCTTTGTGCTCCAGTATATCCTTTTGAATACTTTATGATTCTGTTCCGCTTCTGGGAGACTTTGGCAGACCAAGTACATAAATACAGTTCTCCAGCAATGCACACACCATACTGAATGGGTGGTTCGCACTAGACCCTGTAGTGTTGATTTCCATTCATTTCATCCTACAAGGAGTTTAGGTATTGACTTTCCATTCAGATCTGAGTAAAAATACAAGACAGGAAATTTGCCCTGGTCTCACAAAATAGCAACAGAGCCAACTGAGCATCCTCATATGTTACTGCTTCCATTGAAGATACTAAACACCGAATCACCACACTCAGTGTTTTGCACCAGGCCTCTAAAACAGATGGCACTGCTGCTTGACCCTTCTACCAGAGGCCTAGACCTTGGGTGCTGCTCCATGAGACACACTACCTTACTTACACTACCTTTGAGAGGCAGTAGGGAAGGAGGAAGGAATAGAAACAGAAGATAACAACTGGATGTCAAAGCTGGAGGAGGGATTGGGATGTGGAAACTTGGCAACCTGTTTGATGTTTGTTCTGAGTTATTGCAGGGTTTGTTCAGTCAATATTAAAATTTTATAAGCAAGAAGGATAATAAATCAGCTGCAGAAAATAGAAAACTTATGTTTACTACTGAAAGAATTGGTGTTCCTTGAGGTAACTTTTCTCCTAGCAGATGCTAAGATATTTTACTTCAAGTTTGACAAAGAAAATGCTGCCACTTCCATGGGCAAAACAGATGCAGAGGAAACAAGTAAAAAGCAATACAAATGTTTCAAGTATAAATACTACTGAAGAATTTCTGGAACAGAATGCATATGAATTAAGCAAATAAAAGCTTGACAATTATGCTTTCCTGAGAAAATTTGTATGGGGGTTTTTTGGTGAGTAGTGTTTCTCCATCTGAATTAATCCCTTTAAGATTTTTTCACTTTGACTCAATTTAATTGGTCTTGAAAGGGTTTGGCTAGCTATCTTCACTGTAATTGTTACTTTCAAGGAAAATGAAAACAATTGTTCAGTCATCAGTGTAACAGTAAATCTTGTCCCTGCTTGCAGCTTGCATGTATAAGGTCCTCAAAGTGTAAAGAGTTCAGCTTCATGGAGCACTGAGTTGAAGTAATATATTCTTACACTTTATTTCCTAGATGTATGTGATGTTTCACCATACATCTCATATTTCTTATCTCATAGAAAGGAGATATGCTAATGAAACATATGTCACTGCAAGTAAGATTTTTGAGGGAGAAACCTCTGTGCTATTATATCACTTAAAGTTGATAAAGTAATGATAAATCCTTCACCAGGATTTTGAGCCCATCCCAATCAGGTAAAGCTTTCAGTGATCTGATTGCTCTGTGCTACATTATTCCATAGTTTATAGAAAGGATTTACATGTTACACACACACACACACGGATGATCAGGTAGTGACAAATATCTCATCACGTCTTTCAGTAGTCCCATTTTTTATAGCCCATTGTCAGTGCGGTTTTTGATTTTTATTTTACTTTTGCCCTGTGCAGGTTCCTCAATTATTTTTGAGGAAATTAGGTGGCCAATATTAGCAATTAGTGTAGTGAGGCAGAGGCTAATTGCACTGATTAGTTGCTGGAAGGCCAAGAAGGGAGGTTAAGAGATCAAGGCCAATCAAAACAGGAAAGGACAGATAAAGCCGGGCCTCTCTGCACAGTAAAAAGAGGAAATACATATGCATGCAGTGTTGCCAATTGCTGAAGCCAGATGCTCAGTTTTGTATTTGTATTTTAGGAAGCAGGTTTGGAGTGTTTTGGGGGGTTCTGCTTCTTTTACAAAACCTGCAGGCAACATGACACTTCCCCACTACCTAAGGAAAAAAACGTAATATGCTTATCATGCATGCAACAGTGAAGCTGGGCAGGTGGGAGTTGTCTCTTCATGCACTCTGAAATATCACATTCAATTGTCAGGGAAAAGGCTATGAGATTGTGGGGAGACTGCTTCAATATGGCTCTCAGCTCTCCCTGTGCGTCATAAGGCCACTCTAAGCAATACAGGGGCAGTCTTGGCCAGCACTTGATAAAAATGAATTAAATATCTCTAAGAGTTATAGGATTTTATTAATACACTGTTCCATCTCTATGTAAGCAGAGTGCACCAGTGAAAAAGATAAAGCTAGAAGAAAAATTATTGTAATAGCAGCTTTAAAAAAAAAAAAGGAGAGAAAAAAACTTTTCAGTTAACTTAGGCAAACAGGGCTAATTTGAGAAGGATGCATTACTCATAAAAATGAAATAGTTCAGAGAGAAGTTTTAAACAAACAGAAGGTGAAAATCCAGAAGACTTTGTGACTGATTTAAGGTTAAAGAGCTAATCTTGCAATTGCAGTTAGCAATCACTGTAATTGAGCTCATGATAAGAGACCAGATGGTGATTACAACTGGGAGAAAACACTCAGAGAAACTGATTACTAGAACTTTGGGATTAACTCGTAACTTAAAACAATAATAACAATAAAGAAATAAAGAAAAATGTGAATATCTTAAATAAAGGCATTGATTAACTTTAGGCTGATGCTATTGAATGTCCAACATGTCAGATGCTAAAGCTGCTACAGAGAATGTAAAAATGACAGAAACAGAAAGGCATGAATGACTCAAAGTAAAAATTCAGAAACTTAGCACAAAGAATTCTACACAATATACTCATAAAATAGTAAATCCCAAGTCCCATATGCCTGGGAACTTATAAATTAGTTTCCTAAAAATGCTTTCAAGCAAGGAAGTGTCATTGTCCTCCTGAAACAATCGGGTCATACCCAGAGACCACTGATTTACATCTCATAGGTTGAATAGCAGAACTACACTCAAGTATAGAAGGTGAGTGGGACTTTGCCCACACGTTTAAAATTTTGAATCATTACATAAAGTTTAGATGAGCTGAAGCAACTATAAATTTAATGTCTTTGGCAAACAATCTACTTCCCTAACATAGGAAGATGATTTTTTTCATTCACAATGTATGAGTTATAAAAGTCATGCAAACTTGAAAAGGATTTAATAGAGGCACAAACTCTTCATCTTTGACAAAAATCTCCAGTGCTGAGTTTAAACCTGTAGTACATACAAGTCAGTGGCTATTTTTTCTCTTTCAGTTCAATTTCAGGAGGAGTATGAACTGCCAAGTCATGTTCCAAAGCTGGACGTATTTATAGAAAAAATGTTAGCAATATTATTAAAATCATATTCTGATAAAAAAATCAAACTGAAATAATGGAGATACTAACCTTTAGAAAAGAGGGAGATGGAGTAAGGTGTTTTGCAAGATCAACTAATTGAATCCTCCATGGCAGCAGGTGAATAACTGATGTCCTGGAGCAAAGCAGACACAGATTGAACAATAGGAAAACAACTGTCCTATCTGTAAGATTCTACAAATAAAGAGTTGCTTGCCAACTTATATTTTCACTAGACCCAGTAGTGGTATTCATATAATTTAATTTTAGGTATCCTAAAGTGAGTACCTGATCCAAGCTAGTTACGTAGGTTTGCTCTCCAGGAAGTGAAGAAAGTGAGGTACTTTGAGAGGATTCATCATTTTTATGTCACTCTAGGATAGTTATCCAAGGTAGTAGCATTAATTGCTCTCTGGAGCAATTGATCTTCATTTAATCTCTATTGACTACAGACAGAGTCTAAACATTTACCTTTGATGAGATGCTTCATTTTTATGTGTCTAAAATTAGATAGGAAAACTCCCACTTGTTATGCCTGGGAAAGTAATCTCTGATCATGTGCCACAGTTTAATGGGCAGGAGTCTGAGCAGTTTTCAGTGCAGCATAAGTTGAAAGATAACACTTCTGTCCCCTTCCCCCCTACCACTCCTATCTTCAGATGCATGGAAAGGCACATCGAAATACTGAAGCATGCATTAAATAGGAACGGCAGATTCAGATTCTGACCTCTGTTTAGCACCAATGAATTGCAGGATGGCACTAAAGAACAAATGTCTCAGGCACGTACCAGCTTGGATTGGCTTCTGTTCAACAGGGAACTGTGAATGGGAACTCTCTGAGAAAGACGGGCCAATGAACCAAGAGATGAGTGCCATCATAACTGGAGATACCACAGACAGCAGCAGCTGTAAGAGGCTGCCATTCCAGCTAGATTGAAAGGAATAGGTGAGGCTAGCAATAACTTTTGCAATAAAATACAATGGTGCAATATAAAAGAGAGAGACAAAGAGAATGCAGTCAGTCTTCTTACAGGAGGGGACATCTAAAACTGGAAGTTCAACTCTCAAGGTTAGGACACAACTAGACACAACTAGAATAAATGGGCTTACAGCCTACAAATAGTGATACACTGACTCAAGGGAGATTTCCAGGCTGCTATTACAGCCTTGGGTCTTTAAGAGCCTAACTGAATGACCTTGATAATCAGGTGTGTTTTAAATCCTATGTTAAATTAGAGGAAATTGTTAATTGATGTGATTTTTAATAGTAGCTGTAGAAATGGAAAAGAGAAAGTAGGGAACACTGCCTTTTTGAGGCTCAGGAAAGACCTAGCTATCATGTCATACAGGCATTTCCACCAAGCTTTGCTGTCCAGGAGGGTTTGAGTGAAGCAGGTATTGTAGGCTCTTTGGCTCTGAGTAGTTGCTGGACAACACATGCAAGGTTTAATTTACATACAGCTGCATAGGAAACTAACAAGGTTTGAACACCAGCAAAATTAAAATGGGTGAGCATAAGTTTTATCATCCCCTGACCAGCATTCTCTCTGACGACTTTACTCATATAAAAAAAGTTACTCTATCCTCAAGAGTCTCACAATGTTGAAGGACATTTTAAAAATAACTCACTCAGTAGTTAGACCTTTAGCCTCTAACATTGCTTTATTAAATCACAAAACACGATATATTCAGATAACATTAAGGTTCTGACCTTGGATGCACAAAAAGTAAGGAAATTCAGAGGAAAGTTTGAACCTCTCTCTGTATCTAACATCAGACTTTTGCCTACTGTTTGCATTGAGGGCCTGTGGCACCTACTGTAGCTACGAAAGGTCTCCTGGTGGTTTGGTGACCCTTTCAATTTGTACGTACAATAGCTTAAGGATAGGACTTTAAACTGGACATGAATTACCTTGTGCTTTAAGGTTGAATTCAGATCTTTAGCCAAGTTTGGAAAGTTTTTGAGTTCAAATGTTCCTGTGTTTTAAAGGTACCAAGACAAAGTGAAGAAAGACCCCTTATCGACAGCCTGCTGTGGTGGTTAATGCAAAAATATGAAGTCTTTACAACCAAACTGTATGAAGACTGAAAAAGTTTCCTCTTGCCCGAGAATCAGCAGGAGAAATTTCAGGACGGAAGAAGGGATTTTTTTCTTCTTTCTTTAAAAAGGATTCCAACACTGGGGGTTGATGTAAAATTATGGTTTAATCAAGCACTCCATTAATCTCTAATGAACTAAATGGAGAAACTCATCATTAGATGTGTTTTCCTTCCCAAAACTTCATTGGGGGAGTTATGAAGGGGTTAATTCCCTAATTAAAAAGAAAAATGTACAACCACATTAACAATTATTCTCCCTCAGGTAAAACTGTAATACTAACTGCTATCTCTGAAAATGCTGTTATAGTGCACTCATAATTTCTTCTACAAAATTACAGATATGCAAATAGAAATTTGAAATAATAAAAAACCCCTGAACACCCATTTCCCAAAATAAAAATCCATGCAGAGTAACCTAGCATAGCAAATAAGTCTCTTACACAGTCAGGAAGCTCTACCTGTGGCAGAATAGCAAAACCTTCTTTCCTTCAGGTGTATATTCCCAATGCCACCATTTTTCTCACCCTCTGATTCCCTTCACCACTAGCATCTCTGTTTCTTTCAGTCCATGAGCACTGGTTGAGCCCCCACCATTCTGATCTCATCTCTCCCCAGCCCCACCCTTCCCCATGCATCTCCCCAGGGAGAGAGTGTGGAGGGATGCACCTCATGCACACACCTCATGGCTCACTTACCAGCCAGGTAACCTGAGGGTCTCACAGACTTCACATAAACCCTAAACTGGGCAACTTGTGGTCCTCTGTGGTCTCTACCTACCTGGTAAATTCTACTGAAATGAAACTTGAGGGTGGCAGGATGGCTGACTGATGTGCCCACAGACAGTAATCTGCTGATCTTCACTACCATAAAAAACCAGATGTTTAAGAAGGCTTCTGAAAGAAAGAATCATCCCCTAATATCAGCTTCACACTTACTCAGCTTCATGACACTTCCCAAGCCACGCAGGTTTAACCTTCCCTCCCAAAGTACCTTCACATCTTGGGGCCTTCCATCCCTTCCAGCCCTGCTGCTATCCCACACTCACATGGGTGTTAAACTGCATCCTCCCAGATGAAGAAGTATCTTTGCTTCCCAAGTGGTCCCCTTGGGGTGAGCCTGGGCAAAGCTGCTCAGTGCCACAGACCACACCAGTGAGGCCACAGGGAAAACATCACTCAGTGATGAGCTGCAGCCCTGTAAAAGATGATGCTTTAATCCTTTTTCATTTCTAACTAATACTATTCTCATTAATTCCACACAATACCTAGTTTATAGTTGCATTGTTAGTTACAAATGTTAGACAGATGCCATAGATTTTATTCTAGTTTTTCATCACATTTTTAAAATGAAACAAAAATAGAAATAAAAAAGAAAAAGAAAAGCTTAGGGATCATGCAGAAAAATAAGAGCAAACTAAATCAAATTTTTAGCATAAGAGCTTTTATACATTCCTACTAACTACAACAAGGAATGCTAAGGTTGTATCTGTACATTTAATTTAGACTCTTGCATGCAGGTACTTCAAGATTTCCATTTTATGCTGTGTATCATCTATGGTCTGTCTGGGATATTTCAAAATGTGTTTCTAATTGCTTTCTTCATGCAAAAGAGATGCAATAGATTACCAACAGCAGACCTATTAATCATCAATCTAAGTGCAGCTAGTCTTATGCATACAATATTTATAAGTGTTTATATACCTCTGGCTAATGCTCACAATCAATGAGTTCTTGACAAAGCATGCTAGAGAGTTATAAAGTATCTATGTCTTTCCAGGAGATTTAGTCTGTAGTTGACCTTTATTCCAGATTCTATTTGTGATAAAAAGTTTTTTTTTTTTTTATGAAGGAAATTATTTTTAAAATGCTTACTTTCCTGAAGAGCTGAAAAACTTGACTGACTGGGTGTTTCTTATAGACCTGGAGGACTGCTTATTGCTGCCTGTCTGGTCTTTCAGATCATCATCAACTACTTAATGAGCAAATATGATTTCTCTCTTGTCTTTGTAGTTTCAAAAGGTATCATTATGAAATAGGCCTTATGTGAGCCATGAGGGGTGTGTGTGGGGGGACGGAATCCAATTCTTGTATTAGTTTAATTGCGTCTTCTCACACCCTATGAGACCAAGTAGGAGCTTAATCAGTTTTCAAATAAACTCTATTCACATTTTACATATTTCTGGTTGTTGGAAAAAGCATATTTGCATTCCAAAGAGTGCATTCATCAGCTACTGGTCAAACAACATCTAAGCATTCACTTTTTCCTTTCACAGTCAGGCTACAAAAAAAATATAATTTAGTAATGAGAACTACAGAATGCTCTTTCATTTCCATTGAGCTCTTATGCTGAAAAACAGAGCCAGTCAAATTATTTATTTCATTTATTTATTTATTTTGTAAATAAATTATGTGACAATATTAATTCCTTTTTTTTCCTCTCTCTTTGTAAATCATTTGTGAACCAATCCAAACACTGTGACTGTATGTCTTATTTACAGGCATTTTCACAAACATATTCCAGTCTTTGAAACATTTGCTACCTCTTTGCTTTGAATGTGCAATTTGGTCTTCTTGGTGAGGGACTGGTCACATGATGGATGCTAGAAAACAAACATTGACCCAATCCAGAAGTAATTCTATTTGCAAGCAGAGCAATTCCCCAGCCATTCTTGTAAAATAAAACCTATGTGGAGAGATATAAATATTTAAAGGTGAAAAAAAAAAAAAACCAAGCAAAGCACAGCTGTTTGGAATTCTGCATAAAATAGCCCACACTTGACCTTACTCTCTTCTTTTTCCTTCTGGAGTTGTTCCTCTTGCCATAATTTTTAAGCAGAAGTATCAAGGCCGTTATCTCCCAGACCATGCCATCTGTCTGGACTCCCGCATTACTGGGGCGCAGGGCTCTGCACTTGGCACAGTTGTAGCCGTGCTCCGTGGAATGTTTGCCCCCACACTTGCCTGTTTGCCTGCAGCTCCTGGCCAGAAATATAAAAAGGACAACTTACAGCTTTGAAGGTGGCAATCGGCAACTGTGAACAGCTCGTGAAGAAAAGAAGAGAAATATTTCCAGATATTACAAAATGACACCTGATAACTTTGAAATACTGTACAATACATAAGTTTCTGAGTTGGGTACAAAAATTGCATGTCAATGGCATCTGCAGCTCGATTCAATCCAAACTCTGCTGGCTTTCTGTTGCCAGAAAACTGGGCTTTGGTTGTTTTTTTTTTTTTCCCCTTCTTCCTCTGGTCCATCTCAGAAAAAGGAACATAACTGAATTGATCCTCTCTGTCTTCTACCATGCAGTGACAATAAAATTGTAATTACATGAAAAGAGGCTAATGTTCAGCAGCAAGCTGTGCTTCAGTTATGCTCTTCCTTTTGATCCCAAGGTAACTCGTGGTAGTGGTAGGTAAAATGATTTTTTAAGCATAAGCAGAAAAGCCCCTGAGGAGGAAATATGCTGTATAATCATGAGAGGAAATGCAGCACATTTTATTGAGGACACCATCCCTCTACTCAGTGCAGACACAAATGCCCCTCTAAAAGGAAATTTAACCAATGTTTTGAAGCATTCTGCTCCCTCACATCCAAATCTGAAGCGATTTACAAGAATTCAGAGTCTTAGTATTGAAGAACTGATGCCTGGAAAACAGTGATAAGTTTCTCCACACGATTATGTATTTGTGTGCTCCAGGGGAGTGTGCATCCAAGCCCAGGCACATCCCTCCAATAGCCCCAAAAGTATCACCAAGCTGTTCATGCTGGTGTGCCACAGGCTCCACAAGTTAAACAGCTAGGAAAGATGCACCGTGTACACAGAAAAGCAGCAGGCAGACAGCTGGGATTTTAAGCTCCTACTTAAACACAATATTAAGCACATACTTGGCTTTAAGCATTGAAATGAACAGCGTTACTCATTTGCTTAAAGTAAAGCTTTAGTAGTAAAGGTAAATAAAGTAAGGCTGAAGGGCCCAGCACTGTCTCCAGGGGAGCGCGTTGCCATCCCACCACTGCTCCTCCACCCGCACTGCAAAGCTGGGACCCCAGTGCTGGTCCCCACAGCAAACCCTGTTTTTGCAGGAAATGTAACCTCCAAGTGTCATCCCCAGCTGTCATGAATGCCTCACACTTCACATGCTCACGTGATGGGGATGTATTTATACAGACCTTATAGCAGCCTCCCAGTACCTGAAGAGAGCCTGCGAGAGCTGGAGATGGATGTTTTACAAAGGCATGTAGTGACAGGACATGAGGAAATGGTTTTAAATTGAAAGAAGGTAGGTTTACATTAGACATTAAGAAGAAATTCTTGACTGTGAGGGTGGTGAGGCTCAGGTTGCCCAGAGAAGCTTTGCATGCCCTGTGCCTGGAAGCGTTCAGCACCAGGTTGGATGGGTCTTTGAGCAAACTGGTCTAGTGGAAGGTGTTGCTGCTCATGGCAGGGATGTTGGAATTAGATGAGCTTTAAGTCCCTTCCAATCCAAACCATTCTATGATTCTATGTTATTTAACAACTTACCTTGTTATCTCTGAGCACAGGTGATCTTTGTCTGGGGCTGCAGCGTAAAGTGCTCACAATTCATAAGGAACATTTCATAACAGCCACTTTCTCTGTCAGCCTCAAAGCTGCCAACAGGTTAACTGACTGGCAACTGATACCTGTAACCTATTACAAAGAGCAGTCTGTTTCTCCTACAGCATGAACCATGAGCTTGGCATCACACAAAGCACATGTACAGGAATGTATTCCAGTGCTGAGCTGCCCCTTTGCCTGCACACACAAGGGTTGCAGTTTTAACCTTGTATGTTTTTCAAGTTATTTGTCTCAAAATAGCCAGCACCATGTCACAGTAGGTGACACTTTATATCATGTCAAATATTTTAGGACTGCTTCCATTTTTCAGATCCCAGAATGAAACATCACATACCTGGCTTTTTTAGGCACACTGAACAACATCAGATTTAGTTCATGCTTTGGAGAAAGGGGAAAGTAATACTTAAACCACTTCAAAAATGAACCAAAGACTACCCTTTCAATACTCAATATTGAGAGCATCTTAATATTTTCCAGTGGGCATCAAAATATCAAAGCATCATTGTTTTAATTCAGTGGTTGTCTTATAATGCTCTCTTATGAAAGTGTTCTTGCTGAAGGGAGCATCAGGACCTTCCAGAAATGCAAGAGTCTTGTTCTCTGCTCCTGTAAATGCATTCCGTGTAAATTAGTTTAATTTGTTTCAGGTTTACCATCTCCCAGTGTGTGCACCAGCAAAATCTCTGCATTCACAGATAGAGCTAAACAAGACCCTTTTCCATCAAGATATCCTTTGTTTTTTTGGTATGTATACATTTGTTCAGCTTTGCTGCCAGGCACCTATCTACTCTAATGGAATACAATTAAGGTCAGAACATTATTTTTGTAATATTTTGTAAGTACCGTTTAGCACAAACTTGCTATCTTTTCCCCACATGCATGCTATTTACAATTTCAGCAGACCATTTCAATGCTTGCTTCTGATTTCATCTCTAGAATTAGAAAGACAGAATATTAATCACTAAACTATTTTTGCTTGAACATGATCTAAGGTATTTTACAAAAAAAATTGAATTTTCTAATGTTCCTTGAGCAATTAGATCCATTAGGTATGCGGCTTCCTTAAAGGGAATAGCTAACCTAATAGGATGGCCAATATACAATATTTTATTCAGATGACACTTTGGGGTTTAGCACAGTTAGCATTTATGAGAAGAAGCCATTGCTTCTTTTAAAATGATCCAAATTGTGTCTTTTAAAATGATCCAAACAGACTATTCATCATCTTCAGAAGCCTCTAACTGGCTGTTTATCTTTCACTTAGACTTAAGTAAGGTGACTGCTTTCTGGCCACTGAGCAATTTTTAACATACCCTTCAATAATACCTTCTCAAAAGCTGTTGTTGGCCCATGTGCATAGAGAGGGATTGTCATCAGTATGTTGGAAAACATCCGAATGTGGACATACTTTGAGAGACTGACAGAGAGAGGGAGATGTGCTAAAATTATGTCAAGGTACAGGTGCATGTTGGTTCAGGAGGACTGCTTTTCTTTGAGACCACTGTCCATAAAATTTGTGGGAGCTATGGGCAGAGGCTACCCAAAATGAAAACCAGGTTCTTTTAATTTAGTCTATGTGTTCTGAGATAGTCACTGAGCTACTAGTGCAGTGTTTTTTCAATTAATTTTGAAGGCAAGGTAGGATTAATACTTGCCCCATGTTTCCCAGGCACACTGTCAGAGTCCTTATTAAATCAAAGATGTGATCTCATCAATCTTCAGCCTGCTGAAAAAGAGCTTGTTCAGAGGGGTAAGTCACCAAACTGTGCTAGAGGGGCTGCATGGCACAGAGTTGCTGCCTAATGTGCTAAGATGACCCAAAACAGAAAAGCTGGGGAGGCAGGAAATCCTGTCATTCTTGGGATAGAGAAGACGACATCTTGGTTATCTATAGCTAAAAATCAGAAGCCACCGTTTCTAGAAGATGCTTAAGTCTATTTGGATCTTTGGAATATTGGGTAAAACACTGCTGAGCAAAACAATATATAAATGCCTAAATAATTACTTAACATGAAGTATTAAATTTGGAGTTCCATTTGAGTTATTTGCTTCAGTTAATATAAAGAATTACATCCTTGATGATACTCAGAGATATTTCTGTTTAATTCAGTGGTGCTGCATTAGCTGGTACTCACCAAAGACATGCCTTCAAAGATAAACTTCCAAAAATATTTGAATTGCAAGCATTTTTCTAAAACCCTAAAATTCTTCAGCAGCTTGGTTTGGGTACCAAACTATGCTGAGGCATATGACTGAACATACTCAGCTCTCCAGAGCCAGATCCCTTTGTTTCCTCTACTCCCTAGCCATAGCCTTGTGGCCAGAATAGTTTCTTCAAAGATGCCAGAAGACAAGTGCAATAAGTACCTGAGGACTTTCTGACCAAAATTCATAATCACTGCGGGTTTCTTCCTCAGAGAGAGGTAAGACAAAACAGCAGCACAGCTACATGAACCATAAGAACAGCTACTCCTCAACATTGCCTCAGATGTTAGCCCCACACCCCTAATTCTGCCAAAACATCATAGTAGCCTGTAACACTTACCCTCAGCTGATGTCAACTGGTACAGTGGCGCCAGGTTACACAGCAGAAAATTTGACTTTGGAACTTCCATTCTTACAGTGTCATAAATACTGAGAGTCAAACTTAGCATCTTCAGCACCAAAAAGCATATATTTCCACCTTGAAAGTTCAGAATAATCTTCCTTGAGCTGTAACTAGGCAATAGGCTCTTCCTGTCAGTGAGTCAGCTGAAGGAAGACTTCATTACACGTACTAGGTACTGGATTTGCATTTTGACCCATTTTAAAGATGGCTGAGAGGGACTGACAAGTCAGTCAGAAATCCAAATATTTTGGCAGAATTCATTCCAGACTCCTAACAGGTAGGAAAATAATGGTCTAGATTCAAATATAGTAGCTTATTCTTATGTTTTATTTATGATGAAAAAAATCTAATTATCAGTTCTTTGCCTCTATTCCACTCTCCTCTTCTCCTGAAATTTTCTGGCTATACTACACAATGCAAAGACTATGCACACCCACCAGGGAAAAGCAGAACGAGTACTGGGCTTTCTCCTCAAAGGGGAGCATGTGATGGTTTTCAGTTAAGATCAGGAAAGCAACTTTGAAGTTCCTCGCATAATATCTTTCATTCCTGCTTTTGAGTTCATATTGCAGAGTTCTCTGAACTGCAAACTGGATACCCTTCAGATGAGGGCAAACCAAAAGATGCACCCCTGAGGTGCAGCTGGCATGGTCTGTCTGCACATTGGGTCAACAGGCGGGCATCCTAGAGCTAGTCTGATGTTAAAGCTGACAACAAGCACGTAGTGTGGACCTCAGGCATCCAGGAGCAGCTGTCTGACTCTACAGATCCTCTCGTGCTGCACTGCGCTGCTCTCTGAGGCAGAGATATCTTCATGTGTTCCTTTTTCCATGTTTTGAATATAGAGGCAAAGTTGATAAACTGAATCTGTGGATTAAACTGCAGATGGAAAGTCATAAAATCCTGGAAAGCCACCTTCAAGACCTGAGGGTTCAAGCAACGCTTTGCATCACAGATCTGACTGAGCTGTTCCTGATGGAGAATAACACAGCAGTGAGCCCTACAGCTTCAGCAGGAAACTGTTATCCACTGTGTGCATCCCCCTCCCTTCCTCTGACCCAGTGCTAACCTGAAAACTATCTGTTTTCCAGATATGTGGTTGCATGAATATTATGAACTAGAATTTATTTCTCCAAAGGCACATCAAAGGTGGAGTGCAGAGAGAATTTGAAAGGATTGCAAAAGGTCTGTAAAAAGTCCACCACACCACCTGTGCTTCATGCAAGACTATAGACTGGGAGACCAATAAACATTTCTTTCCAGCTTACTTCTCTTTTTGGGGTACACGCAACTGTCTTCATGTTCTCGTCTGCCTCACTACCACCACAGAATCATCTTGCCCCTGGTAAAAGGTAAAAGGAGAAAAAAATTCCTAGAAAAAACCCATCACTCCTGTATTTTTTTAATCATCTTCCAGTGTCCTTCTCAAAGACATACTGACTGGGAACCATGGGAACACAGATCCCTGCTACGAGTGTCTATTATTCAGCAATATTCTTAGAGATCTACTAACTAATTTCTCAAGGGGGTAAGAAGGAAACTGGAAAGTCTGTTTCCCAGTAGAAAATAGAGTAAATATATCTTTCTGGTAGACTTACATGCACACACCACTTTTTGCAGTCTAATTCAACACAGACATAGAAGTCAATTGGAACAACAGTGAAATTAAGAATGCTGCATTCAATCCAGTCTGTCGTCTAACCCTGAGATATATAGGAGGGTTGGAGGCTGATATGCCTCCAGTTTCAAAGATAAATCATAAGTTGTACACATACAAATCTTTATTTCATCACATCTTCTAAGGCAGATAAACTGAATTCTGTATCAATCACCATGTTCTGATCTTCTAAGCCTTTCATCGTTTTAACACAACACTGAAGTAATGGTGCCAAATACTGCAGTTTACAGCATACAGTGAAGCTGGATAGTTTTCAATTGTTATTGTAAAATACTCATCTAATTTATATAAAAGTTTTGATCTTAAATTACAAGGTGTTCTACTTACTTTCTATTAAAGATGCCAGGGACATTTTGTAACTACAAAGGGGTGAAGAAAGTGCCATCCAAAGTACTTAATTTAAAGAGAGATACTGCATGTAACCCCAAAATACTCTTATGAATATGATTCCCTAAATTTGAAGTACTTAGTACTTTGCAGCCTGTGTTATCCAGGGCACTGAAAAGATGACAGAGAGGCAGTCAGTTTTAGGTCACCAGTGGCAAGAGGGAGCAGGGGACACTTTGTTGCAGGTTTTTTGATAGCAAAGGGAGGATTCAGTCATCAACTGAGCTGAAATCACTCCTCCTCAATTCTCTTTGCAAGTTTTTAATACTCTGAGGCTCATGATATAATTGACTTTAAAAAGACAAATATCCACAGCTATTGTCTTCCAGAGAGGGGTGTGTTGTCTCTTACCTCTGCTCTCTCAGCATGTCAGACCACTAATGAAGCCTGGAGAGGGCTCAGTAACTGCTGCAAGCTCCCACCTAGGCAGGAGCACACATCTCAGCAGGATGTTCCACTGAAAGCAACCTTCGTTTTCGAAAAGCAGATGCTGACTTAAACCATGTGGGAGTATTATAATGTCCCTTACCTTCTTGCTCAATTTAGTACATTTGCATTTCTCTGCTTCTTACCACTGGGAATGTCTTAGCTGGTATTTAATGTTTTGTGTTATTTAAATTGGATACAAACTTTATTTACCTAGGTCTATTAGAATTTCTGTTCTGTTTCTGCACTTATTCAGAGGTATCCTTCTCCCTCCTTATTTAGTTCAGTCTGATTTTATTTTTCCTTAGAGGCTCCATCTCCTTCCAAGACCAAATATTCATGAACTTTTCTTGATAAACACAGGAGAACAAATGTGATCCCCAGTGCTATAATCTTGCCCTCTAATTGTATCAGCATGTCCAATCTCTGTTTCCCTCCCAGCACCACTTTGTTCAGAAACAATTCTTCTGTGTGCAAAAAGTTGCAATCTCCAGAGGACCCTATTGTGAGCTGTCTTGTAACAGACATTGCATCAGCCCTCTACATTCATATGCACAGATATTTTTAAAGGATAAACTAGAAATGGCCAATTTTGAGGTCAGACAAAAGCCAGAGACAAAATACCTTGCTATCTTAAAAAGGACTTGCATGGTATAGCTGTATCTTTTCTTACTTGGCCACATAATGGCAGATTCCCCCTCAGCTAAAAATAAACTAAAGGGAAATGGAAAACAACCTATAACTTCTCTGTCCCCTCAAACATTCTCGGTTAGCCAAAGCACACACAAAGCTAATGGACTTAATGAAGTCAGGGACTAAGAGGGAGGGCTTATAAGAAGCTAATGAGGATTTCAGTAAAATAAATAACTGCTTTTCTACATACCCTCAGCCAAAGTTACACAAATATAGATAGAAGCACACTTCTATGATGTGTGCATATATGTATGTACATTTTTTTTATTTTTATTTTTATTCTTAGTGAGCCATTCAGGCTGAAAAGCTGGGTAAGGAGTACCTCTGATCTCCAGCCAAAATTGAATAGTCTTAGCTGAGAACAGATCAAAACAGACATGTTGGTAAGGGACTGGGCAATACACAGGAGTTCCCAATGCAATAGGAATGAGTCCTCAGGAAAATGGCTGTGGACCTTTGTGAGAGACAGCCTTTTCCCATTCCTGTCCACTTACAGCAAAAAACCCCATGCTGTCAGGGGAACCTGAAAAAAAACCCAACAACGAGCATGGGGAAGCCCTGTTGTGTCAGACCTTCTAGCCCAATACTCTCCATCAGCAGCAAGAAAAGCAGTTATTCAACTATTCTCCTC
The DNA here is from genome assembly GCF_022539395.1 of Myiozetetes cayanensis. Classification (NCBI taxonomy): domain Eukaryota; kingdom Metazoa; phylum Chordata; class Aves; order Passeriformes; family Tyrannidae; genus Myiozetetes; species Myiozetetes cayanensis. Next base: position 18,962,741 of record NW_026087742.1, read on the forward strand.
ATTCTCCTGCAGGTTCCACACCTCCTGGACAGATGTTGCCAGGTACCTCCCTGAATATTTCCATTAACATCAGTTTATGGACCTCACTAAACGTCCATGAACTTGTGCATTTCCCTTCTGAATCCATTGATGCAATCTGCCTCCACAGCCTCTTGTTGTAAGAGATTCAGATATTAGTTCTCTCATGTAAAAAGTAGTTCTTTGTATGTACTTTAAACCAATTTCTGCCAGTTTTATTGCATACTTCTTGTTCTAGTCTTTCACTATACAAGATCTGGTCTAGGTTAGCAAATCAGGATACCTAGACCTCAGATTAGAACCACTAGGTATGACTCTGGATTTGTGTTACTTTATCCACCAATTCTTAATGCCATAAACAACTATCATATTCCCCTTAGCCCTCACTCCATACTGAGAAATAACAGACTTACTAATTTCTCTTCATAAGGCAATTTCTTCACCCTCTTAGTTGGTTGTCCTTTACAATATCCTTTCTATAGTCACTGTGTCCTTCTTAAATTGTGGAGTCCTAAATCACACAAAGTACTTTAAAGATGCATTAAGGTTTTAGATAAGAGCAAAATAGTGCTTTCTGGTTTACTCTCAGTACATTGCTAGTGATACTCAACATTGTGCTGACTTTTTGGCTGCCAAAATATCCAAGCAGTGATTTTAGAGGACTGTCAAGGACAACTCTGAGATCTCTTTCCTGAGTTGTAACTACCATTTAAATGCTCAGCATTGCATAACCACAATTTAGATTATTTCTCCCTAATTGCATCACCCTACATTTATCTATACTTTTTTCATCCACTAAATTCTGTGGACAACACTTTCTGGAGTTCCTCACCATCAACTAAGTATTTGACTAACCAAAAAAATATTCTTTATATCATCTGCAGGTTGGGTTTGACTAACGGAAAAAAAATTCTTAGTATCATCTGCAGATTTGGAGATGTCACTGTTCATTCACCTGTCAGTCAGCTGAGGTCTGACCAGCCTTCCCTATTCTTTTTGGAGATGCACTGGGGTTTGTATTAGTCCCACACCTATAGTGTCTTCTTCAGGTTCTGGTTTCAATATTCTGTGCTTTTAATTAACAGAGCCAGCAGCCCAGCAACATCCTTGTTGAAAAGCATCCTCCACAGTGTCACAGATGGAAGTTTACCTTGATTTAGCTTCTCCCTTGGCTGGGCAGTCAGGTAATTCCCCTGATTATGGTAGTTAACAACAAAGTGAGACCTGCTCTAGGTGAGGTATATCAGTTTAACTAACTTTCCAAGGACCAGTTCCACTTTTTCCCCCTCTTTCTCAGCCAAACTGCCATGAAAATTTTCCTACTTGTGGTCCTTTGTTCACTACACTTCTGCTTATGCAAGTCTTAATTATATGTGTGGGTTTTGCCTGTGCAAGAATTCCCAATAAATGTCGGCACCTGCTAAGGCACATATATGATGGGCTTGAACCAGAAATGCACTACTGCAATCTGCAACTTGTGCACCTAGCAACACTTGGTAATAAATCTATCAAGTACTGCAAGACAGATAACTGAAAATATAGTGCCTGTATTTAGGAAGGGGTCACCCAGCAAGAGAGAAGGAATGTGGATAATCATAGGCCTTGAATTTTGACTTCAGTCATATGCAGAGCTTCAGAACAGCTTTTAAGGGAAAAGATAATTAAAGACGTGGAGGTCAAATGAAAATGGCATAAAATACAGCATGGGCTTAACGAAAGTAGATTGTAACAGATTAACCTCATACATTTCTTTGACAAGATAACCTACATTCTAGACAAAGGACGTGATTGATCCCATCTGTCTTAACTTTAGTGAAGCCTGTGATAACACATGGGGAATTATTAGTAAAACAGGAAGAGATGGGGATTAGCAGAGAAATTGTGAGCATAAGAAGCTGACTCTCAAGTCAGACACAGAGTGTACTTTTTTAAAGGGAAAGTTTATGTCTGAAAGGAAATAAGGAAATAAGGAAATGAGATTCCACAAGAATCAGTTTTGACCTCACTTTATACAAATTCATAAAAGTCACTAATAATCAGGGAAAAAATATTAGTAAAAAACTTATGAAAAAATAAACTCAGAAACAGCAAGTGTTTTCACTGCAGGGAAAAGCTGGGCTACAGTACACGAAGAAATGGATAATATTGAAGACTAGGTTAATAAAATGGAAAGAAATCTTATAGTGCACACTGAAGGATAACAATCTTTGCAACTAGCAGCAAGAAATTCTCCTATAGATCGAATGTTCCACCCTTGGAAATGGCTAAAGAGAAGAAGGAATTGTTTCTGCCTGATGATTTGTAGGATGGCTACAGACCACTAATATGAGGAAGTTGTGGAAAAATCAAATGCTACCTAAACACATGTAAACAAGAGCTGTTTCTGTAGAGATGGGGAAGGATACTTGCTACTAGGAGAAATAAAATTTTAAATGGAAGCGGTACAAGGAAGAATTCTAGGGATAATCAAAGGAATGAAGAAGTTATTTTTGGTGAAAAATCAAGAAGAAACTTGAGACAGAGGAACTGAAAGGAACATGATTGTTATACACTAAATCATTTAGGCTAAAATCAGAGTTCAGCCAAGAATAAATGAGTACAAGCTTTAAACTGGATTTCTTCAGCTTGAAAAATATGGACTCAAGAATTTGATTAGGTTTTTTGGTGGGAATAAGAGGGACAAGAAAACTGGTTTTAACATTCAGTCTTACGGTACAGGAGATGTAATACAGTGCTGGCACTAGCCAGGGATGGCACTCAATTAACTCTGAAGTCTCCTTTCCAGTCCTGTATGTTACCTTTAACAGAAGCAGTAATCCAACTTTGCCACTTAAAAAAGAGCAGTTAGAGGACAAATTTCTGCAGAGCAGAAGCTTATTCTCTGGATTTTTGTGGGGTTTTTTTAGCCAAACAAATTTAACCTGACAGTCCTGGCTTTCTCTTTGCAGTGGTCACCCCTTGTGTGAGCAGACAGTAGTGCTGGCTCTTTCAGGTCTGCAGATGTCTGTGACCTGTTGCCATCACCCACCTTGGCACAGAAACCCTTAAACCCACTGGGAAGGGGAGAGTCTATGAGTGCAGCAGTGGGGGTGGACATGCATTTGCTTCTGGCAAGAGGTTTCCTCCTGTTTTACATTCAGAGCATCTCTGTGCAGCTGACAAAAGCAGGCTTGAGGCACCGGCTAGGAACGTGTCCCATGGCAGATTTAATCTAGCTAGTGTAATTCGCAGGAAGTGTGAAGCTGTGGCAGCAGGGACTCCAGTGGGAATGCTGCAATCCTGCCAGGAACTATGGACACGTGTATTCCAGTTTAATCAACACCAGTAAAGTGTGCTTCCCACGCTGACATTTTTAATGTAGACATACCCTCCAAAGCTAATAATCCTTACTATCCAGAGGATTCCACATCTAGAAATATACCACAGTTTAATTTGTACTTGATACTGTATGAAAACAAGTGGGGAGGGGAGTGCTAGCCTCTCTGGGTTTCTGTATCCTAATATAGAAGTATTTCATTACTTTTGGCCAATTTATTGGGGTCTTTCTCAGCCCACTGATGGTCTGTGTTATTCACATACACTAAACCAGTAGGAGCAATATATTAGCTAAAGACTGTTTATGATACACTGAGAGGAGATTGCCCAATTGAGACAGTGCTCAAGCACTTCCCAGTCAAAGCACCATTGCAATTGTAGATGCAGGAAGAGTGGTTTTTTCACATCTCCTTTTTAATCCTCTCTCCATTCTTTAATGACCCAAACAGTTATATAAAGACAGAAAAGGGTTTCAACAAATGTACTTCAGGGAGGTTTAACAGATTTTGAGAGTATTGTTCCATAGAAAACATCACTGTTATTGATGCAGGCAGCAGTAAATCAGCTGTGATTTGAAATTTGACAAAAAACATGTGAAATAGAAGGGACATAAATGAAAATGGTTAAGCTTTCAGGAGCAGGGTGGAATGTAAGAACTAATACAACACCATTTCTTTCACAGAATTAAATGATTTGGTGGGAGATGGTTTGATTTGACAAAGATCAAACTCATTTAGGATGAAAAAATCCACTGATTTTCTAACCTCACACCATGAAGTTCCTCATATGTTACAAAAAAAATCTATCCTTCTCTAACTCATGAATTTTACTTCAAAATAACTTTATAAGATGCTCTCTGTAGGGAAATGCTGGAACATACAAAACCAAGCTGTAGACAGCAGACATCTGCTATCTGTCTTTAAAATAATGTGTGAGGGACCAGGTTTCCACCAGGTAGCCCCATTCCCACCAAGAAGAGCTATCCCCAATTCACAGAGCATTGCAGCTGCTTTGCACCACACTGGGTTTACCACCCAAGAAATAAACATAGCCTGCCATTTTCATGGTCAAAAAATGAACATTGCAGTCAGAAATATTTCCTTTGAGTTATGACAAAAGTATCACAAGAACAGGCTAAATTCATCACCCTGGAACTGGAATCCTGGAATTGCTTTGTCCTCAAAACCAAGCTCTGAGCACTAGCCTACAGCCACTACAGATTGGTGCAGTGTAATTTTGATCTCTCTCTAGTGCAGGGAGACAGCACCAACCACCACTTGAAGGCAAATTATCCACCAGAGCCTTCTTTGTAAATGAATATAAATTTAGAGGCCAACTTGAATGCATGGCTCTTTTTTTTTTCCTTAGCTGTGAGCCTAAGGGTCTTCCTTCCTTTTCTATACCATGGCAAATGGGGAACTGACTTCTCTTTCCTAATGCTAGTATCCAAAAACATCAAGGTTGCAAACTTTTAGTTGCCAATGGCAACAGTAATATCATTGTTTAGCCTCTAATTAATTACATGGAGGAGTGCAATCATCAGTAAGCTTATATTTCCACGAATAGCAATTCTGGTTCCTTTCTGCACAGATATTATGCAGCACATAACCCTAATCCAACTGCCCAAAATGCAGATCACCTGTAAAATTTGTAGCAGATGACTCCCAAATTTAAAGTTCAAGACCCTTCCTAAGGCTAGACAACAAAGAATTCCATGCACTGAAACTATTTTCAGTTGGATTTCATCAAAGTGGTAGATTTCCAAATGGCAAATTCTTAGGCTTTTTGTCTCTGCCCTACTATATTCCCAGACTGGCTAGGTAGTCCCACTGTACTATTTTTACAGCAGTGAAATTTGAAGTTATATTCCTCCTACAAACTGCCTCTGGAGATGCTTTTCTTTCCATTTATGAAAGAAAAACCCCTCCACTTTGTTACTTACACTGGGTAACTCAAGTCGGCCAGCTGGAATGTCCTGCTGACTGCTATGTGGCTCCTTTTGTTCACTGTGTTATCCTTTTTCTGTATGTCTTGAGAAGCCCGACTTCCCACACAAAAATCCAAGTCATTGGAGCTGGTTCACATAGTGAACAACATCCTGACTCTTTGCACCTGGAGACAGAGTGACTGCTTGCACCTGAATATTTATCCAAACTGCATCTACATTTGTCCACCCTTTGAATAGCCTCCCTTCCCTGTTTCCCTGGCTGCAGAAGCAAGGAGTTTTAGGATCATAGCAATGAATGCTCCAGCAAAAAAAACTGCACTAGTGTGTAAATTAAACCTCATTAAAGCTTCTATACCCCAGCTCTAGGAAGTTATGCCTTGCTTTTGCAGGATATTAATGGATAAGGTGATGCAAAGAGATACTATCCTTGGACATAAGGTATGAGTCAGTTAAAGCAAGGATGGAGAGTTTTTCTGTGGGGAAACAAAGCCAGTTCACACTATTTCTTTGCTTCTTTTCAGAGGAAGAAAGTTTAGGTTGTGACCATACTGGGAGGGGTGAGACCTTCTGAAGGATATCTGATTGTAGCCAAAGATTTCTCTAACCATCCCAGTGAGCAATGGAAAAGATTTCCCAGACTTTCAGTTTCCCTCTGCACAAGCAACCACAGCATATGATTCCAACATTTGAAATTCCATCTTAAAAGCAGGAAAGATTTTGAATTGTGACTCAATCTTGAAGGTTACTGCATTGTTCTAATAAAAACTTTCCCATTTCCAGCCTGTATTTGTTCATGGTCCTCTTACATCTGTTTTTTCTTGCACCAGCATTGTCCCCTGCCTTAAACATCTCTTTTCCTTTGTGGAGTTTACCTCCATAATGCATTTATAGATAGCAATCGTATCCCATTCTCAGACTTCTCTCTGTTTGTCGAAATAATGCTAAGCATTTATATAGCATTTTTATGTCTGAAGTTCTGCACAGACATTATGAGTTTCTCCTCACCGAGAAGATGGGCAGATAAGCAATATGAGAGTTTTCATTTTTTCATTTTTGGCTCTTTATATGTGTGTGTGTGTGATGAGATCATTCAGGCAGAAAGCTGAAGCTGTCACACTGCAGAGGAGCATCACATTACAGCCAGGAGAAGAGTCAGAATTCACAGGCACCAAATAGCATCCCAGAAAACAGCCTGGACCTAGGTCTATTTCAGCTAGTTTTGCTTTACATCAGCTTTCCCCTCATCCTAAACACAGATGTTTCATAATAGTCCATAATCTGACCTATTAAAGAAGTGACATTTTAATACAAATAATGTTAGTCAAATTTAGTAGTGACACATAAAAGAAAATTAATTTAAAATATATATAATTTTTGTACAACATTTCAATGCTCTGGCTCCACTATGGCCCACCAATCCAAAGGTCACAGCTGAGCACACTTTGTTCTAAAAATCTTGGAATATTATGAAATGATAATGGCCTCATCTCTCCAAAAGCAGAGGAATATATCTGGATTTACTGAAAGAATATATATCAAAATATAATGAAGAAATGAGATATTTCTGATTGCTTCCAAGAAAATCTTGCAAACAGCACAAAGCCTACAGGAAAATCTAGCAGGATCTCTGGCTAGTTTTCAGATACATAGCAGGGAACATGTAAATCTTTAGTGCTCAAAGAGCTGAAAAAAGAAAGCAAAGAATCAGATCTTATACACAAAAGACAAAAGCTGAACTTTCATTTTCAAAAGTTATCCAATTCATGTAAATACAACCCAGCAAGTTTTCATTCAATAAGAGTCCAAGCAAAAATCAAAGTGTTAGACATCAATTCCTCAGTAAGAGAAGATTTCAAATATCTGGGTATCCTAATATCTGATTTAAAAAAAAAATGAAAAGGCAAATTGAATCAATGGATAAGTGTCTCTCTTGTAACGAAGTCCCATTTCACAGTTAGGATTATTTCCAGTAGGCAATTTTTATTGCTTCCTCATGACAGCTGCAAAGCTGCACAAAAGTTGGCTGTGTCAACAAAAATGCTGATCATTATCACTGCAGGTATATTAATCCTCCCTCCTTTTTTTTTCAGTGATGACAGTTGTTGAGAGAGGAGCAAGAAAGGTTCTAAATTGGAAAAGATGCAATATTTCTAATATAAATTATAGCCCAATTTGAAAAGCAAGTAAGAACTGATAGATTAATGTCTTGCTTGAGATTTGCATCTCTTTCTGAGCCCTGCCAGGGCAACAACATCCAGCACTTACAGGTAAGTCTAAAGTGACTGCTAAATGCCAGAATATGGTAATTACTTTAAAACCTATTTGGGCTTCAAGAGCAAGCACAGGACCAAAAATAAGGTCTCAATCCCTGCTTTATTCCTGAGTCCCTGGAGAACCTCAGCACACCCAACTCAGGTCCTGTAGCCAGGCCAGAGATTCCTCAGGATTCCCTTACACCCAAACACGGCAAAACCCAGCCCAAATGATAAGCCAACAACACTGTCATTCCCACTGGAGAGTGTCATATAAGGTGTTACAAACCAGCAATTGGATAAATACATGTTGTAGCAGCAGACTCTTATGCAAACCAAACAAAGAAAATCCCCAAAGTAGGCAAAAAAAAAATCCTGTTGTCAATGGAAGGACCTAGACCTTCCAAGGCTGGTAGCAGAAAAACTTCTTTATTGACCACTCATGGAACCAATAAAAGACAATGTTATATATAGACTGTTAGATGATAAGGACATCATCAAACAACTGATAGTAGAAAAGTAATTTATAATTCAAATCAACTTATATTAAAGGTGGGACAATCTCTTCTCATATTTAGAATCTTTTTTATTTTGAGCAGGTGAGCTTTAAGACCTGGTTATTAAAGTCAGTTGAACCAAAGATCTCAGAGACCTAAATGAGAAGGCATAAAAAGCCCTCTAAGTCAAATGGATGAAATAAAATCTGGTGTATGAATTCTAAGCGTGGGAAAGGAAAAACTTCATAGACCATGATGGATGGAAATCCACATTAAAAATTATAGTGAGGATGCCTACAAGAAAGAGATGAAGACTGACAAATAATTAAAATAACTTCTTAACTTTATCCTAAGACAACAGCAATCAATACACTGCTATAAAAATGAATGAATGTACTTACTGCAGTCCTGCAACTTTGTTCACAGTCCAAGACCATTCAATATTATCATTAATGATGGGGATGATGGGATACAGCATATGCTTATTAAGTTGACAGACAACTACTAAAGCTGTGAGAACAGTGGAGGACAGGGCTGAAATTCAAATTGCATTGGCAAATTGGATAAATAGCTTGCAAAAATGAGATTCGATACAAATGGGAGGACAAGCATGAGGCACAACACTTAGGCAGGAGTAATCAGTTTGCACAAATACAAGATGGGGAACACCTGGTTAAGTTGAAATTTGGCATAAAAAAGGTGTGAGGGTTATAGGGGATTACAAAGTAAATGCAGTTGAGCATTGTGGGGCTAATACAAATGACACAAAGGCACAGTACCACAATGTACAGGCAGGAGGATAGCCTTTGAAACATATGAAACACTACTTTCTCACTCAATGTCATTCCTTTAGTACTGTGTCTACTCTGCAAGATGTAGAGCAGAATCCAAAGAGAAAAAGCAACTGAAATGGTCAGACTTAAATTGTCTGATATACTCAGAAAGGGTGAATGAACAAAAATGATGGAGAGACGACATGATGACAGTTGTTGGAGGGATATATAAAAGGTAAATCAAGAACTGTCATAATGCAAGTGAAAATTGTTCAAAGAAAAAATAAGTGCACAGTAAAATTTGTATACATAAATAGTAAAGAAAAGAACAAGGTCATGAGACACTGAAGATGGGATCAATAAACATATTCTTGCTAAACAAGCATGTTAGCATACCTTCAATAAAGATGACAGTACAGAATACTCAGGTGATGCAGAATAAAGCCACAAAAGGAGGGTCACTTCAAAACAGAAGCTAAAGTGAGGTGGAAAAAAAGGCAAAGTACTTATGCAATTGATGTGTCCAAATCACATCTATCCAAAAACTCTAGAAAACTACCAAATGGAAACACACTGTGATAGCAATAGCAAATATACAACGTGCATGTAAAAAATACTGCTAATAAATTCCAGTGACATACCTGCATCAATTTTCCAAGAAGCAATAATCAAAGTTACAGAAATAAGGGAAAATGGGTAAATAAAACTCAAAATAGTTTAAGCTGAAATAGGTTGGACTAACCTAACAACTTTCTTTCTACAGCATATTCGAACATTAGAAGACCATCTGTCATATATATATGCCTGGAAATTACCGAGACAATACCACTTCACAGTAGCAGCTACTTAGCAAGGGACTGAAAGGAGGTAAATATGGTTATTCCCAAAGACTGATTTCATAGCCAGTCTTATTCAGTAATATTTATTTTAGTGGACTCAGCAAAAAAAAAATGAAGGCAGTTAAGTTATATGCTGATAAGACAAAGCTTGTGAGCATCACCATACAATAAAACACGATAATTAAAAGAGGGTTGGAGAAAAGGGATGAAATACAGCAGTGGTTGGCAGTAACAGTAAGGGATGGATTGGAAATTCAGGTAGAAGATGGGAGGACAACGGTTTGAGGTGAAGGAAGACAAGAATGAGTTATCTTATCACAAGTGATATTGAGCAAAGGTAATTGCACAAGACACTGTGCACCAGGAACTGCTGAAATGTCCTTTGGAGCCCTATAGGCAACTCTGGTGATCCACATTCCCAAAAATGATGAATTTAAGATATTTAAACTGGAGCAGGTGAGCAGAACAGTTTCTAGAATGACCAGGGAAGTAGAAAGCTTAGCTGAGAAGAGAAACTGTTTAACAAATGAAGGCTGAGAGGGTATATAATTGTTCTCTATAAACATATCAAAGAGGTAAACCTCAGGGAAGGAGAAGAGCTACTTAAGCTAAAGGCCAGTATTGGCACAAGAACAAAAAGGTAGAAGCTGGACATAAATAAGGTTAGGCTGGGAGCATGATTTCTAACCATCAGAGGAATGGAATTCTGGAGAAGCATTAAGGAACAGGAAATACAGCTATTTTACAGTAAATTTTTATTGTTTTGGGGAGGTAACATGTAAGGTGACTGTCTGGGACTGCAGGGGGATTTAATTCAGTGAGACAGAGAAATCCTTTCAATCCTGTGTCTCATAAAAAATAGAGAGGTCTCTCTGGAGTAGGCTGAACATGCATGTATAAATCAGTTGTGCTCATCACAGAAGCATCTCTTCTACTGTGCACAGTAAGGGTGCACGAGGGGTAAAAACAACCATCCTGAGGGTCCTTCAGGACTCCCTGTGTAATAAGACCCTGCCATTCCTATTCCATGACTACAACATGAACAGAAATCTTCAAAGAAGTTCTCTCTTGCATTATGGGGCGCTTTTTTTATATTCACAATTACTTCCAGGGGAAGTCACAGCATACACAAACATACTTTACAACAGTTAGAATTGATCAAATCTAGAAATCAAACCCATTAGAAAATGGTTCTACAATTTTTTTCTTTCTCTTAAGATGTGGCTTCCACCCCTTTGTATTTCTCAAATTACTCCATGGAAGACTTTGTTTAAAATGAAATAAAATATGATGAAAGTTTCTGGATAAATATCTATTAAATGCTATAAACATTTGCAGTTAATAATATTTTCACTTAAATAATATTTGTGATAAATTTGGATGAACTCTTCCATTAAATTTGCAGTAAATATTTGAGATACACTTCTAATGAAGTAATAAATTTTCCAAGAGTTAACAGTTTAGTAGTTGTCAGACGCTCTTTTTGACAAAAATTATGTTTTAGTGAGAATTTAGGAATACGTGATGCACATTTCCAACTCAGTACTTTTCCAAGGAGAATAACTTTAAGTCCTGTACAACATTACGAATGGGGAGGACATGGGGAAAGAAAGATAACTTGATCAAAGGAAAAACTGTGCATTAATGAAGTACCAGCCCTCAAGCGTTCAGGCTCCAAACCCCATCTCCTTTTTAGCAAATCATTTATTTCTGAAAGTACACATGTAAATACATTAAAAACAGTAAAATATTTTTTTCTGAGAAAAAAAGTGCCATATATTATATACTTTGCAAAACTACATAGCTCTTAAAAGTCCTCATTGTTGTAAATAAACTTCATTTCCAAGGACTGACATAGACCTGATTATGATGGTGATAAATGCTCCAAAATTAATTTTCACTTTAAGATAGAACTCAAATAAACCCCAAAATTTACAATGAAAATCATGTCTGCACAGCAGATCCGTCCAGGGGCTCAGGAATTACAAGAATCCTAGTCAAGTCTTGCATTACAAGTAAAATTTACTGTGGGACAGAAGGGTGATACAAGGTCAATGAATCACTTAATTTCTCAAAATACAACCTATGTAAGGCTGAAGTGGAAAGGGAGCTTACCTGTGTCTGCCTGCCCAGGGGAGAAGACCCTTATTGTAAAGGTTTGCACAACACACCCCATGTGCTGCTGGGGTGCCCCTCAGACTAGGGTGAGCTCTACATGACATTTAGCCAAGTTTTGCTTGGATTCAGAAAGGAGTCAGCAGACAGCACACACGTCTCTGTTGAAATTAGCTCAATTATGTTTGAGACCTCCTTCTGGCCTGCTAGAATATCCCAAAGTATCAGAAAGCCTCATTTGAATTTGTGGCTTATAATTAAACTTAAATCCACAGCTGATGAAAGTCCTAATATTTTTTTAGTATGGTTTCTTTATTGCCACTCACATGGCAAAAAGAAAAATAAATCTCAACAGGCCAGTGGTAGGACTCTGGATTTAAGGGAGCTTTAATGCTACAGCACTTGTCAACAGCCTGTTGTTTCCTTTAAATGCTATCATAAAAAAAAGAAAAGCAAATTAAGCTATCAAACAGTCATTCTTCAGTGTGTTAACAGTCAGTACACAAGGAAGGGAAACCTTTTATTTACAAGACTGAAGCAGGAATCTGAGGATGTCTATAAAGAGAAGGGTTCAGATGCAATCAATTACTCATGCCCCTTCAGTGCACAAACTGGAGCTACATTAGTACCATGACAGGCCCAAGTTTAAAAACCCTGGTAAGCTCTTTGGCTTTCCCCATCTGGCTCAGGTTTTCCAACGATCAGGATAACAATAAAAGTGATTGAGGTGAATGACATGTTAATGAATAGCCTTCCAACTCTAAGAGAGGGGTTTTTCCATAAGCAAACATACTGATGGTGACACGGTCACTTCTACTCATGGATATCCAAACAAAAATTTAGATGAATTACAGACAGCCAAATGGGCTTGGAAATAAGTCAGAACACATAAAAAATTAACTCATTCTTACTGCAGAGAAAGAGGATCTTTAAGGAATGCCTGTGAAATCACAAACGTTTTGAAGAAGGAGAAAAGGGACTACTCACATGGTAGAGCTAGGAGGCAGCCATGGGAATAATCAGACAGGAGGTCTAAGAAAAACAAATAGGATGCATTTTTTTTTCATTCAGAACAACTGAATTGTGGAGGTTATGGTGAGACTGGATTTACAAGGATATTTCATGGAAATTCATGGGAAATCAATTAATCGGTTGCTATGATGCAACATCCAGTTTAGGTTTGTAAGCTATGAGGATATAGCAGGATTTTCACCTGCTAATTCACCCTGAATTTACCCAGTTGGTAGAACACTTTCTTTAAGCATTCACTTGCTGGTAGCTGCATGAGGAGCCTTTGGTCAGGTCCAGTAGAGGCCTTTGCTTCTGCTGTGCACAGGAACATTTTATCACTGACGCTCTGCTTCATTTTCTGTCCTTTCCTTGACTTGTTGACTCATCCAGGAAATTTTCAAAATCAAAGTTTTCTGCCATGGACTATCAGTATGTGATGAATGGGGATCTCAAACTCCTCTGGGATTTATGAATACAGCTGAAACAATTTGAAGACAAAAATTAGGAATCATTTCTTTGTTAGTATACTATTATGCTTGTACAGGGAATGGGTGCTTACTACCAGGCAACTTGTCTAGAAAAGCATTTAATAGCTCACTGTAATTTAAATTTCCCCTTACACCCCACTGCTGAAAACTATGCCTAATCCTCTTGAGACAGATGCTATCTACTTATGTTCAAACTGAGCATTACTAAGAAATTCCTCAGCTTTGGACTTCCCTGGGATTTTGATTTCCCATAAAATCTTGATTACCAAATCAAGTAATTTGTCCAATGCCTCTAAAAATCCTCTCCAACAGCAACAAGGAATGCATGTTTGATATACCCAGAATGTAGACAGAAACCGTAAGTTTCATACGACTGATTTGCAAGTGCAAATGGGATTCTGTGGGTATTGATATTTTACTCCAAGTATTTCTTTGTGTGCTGTTTGACCCCTAGAAAATATAAACTGAGACCTGAAGGAAATGCAAAACTTATTAAATTCCTGTAAGAAAGGCCAGCATTGATCAGTTTCCTTTGTTATTCTTGGTCATGGAAATTTTTCAAAAATTCCTGTTATGACAAACATTTTGGTGCCAGAGAAAAGCTCGGGTTCTCACCTTCTGCACATGCATCCAGGGATAGGCATAAGAGAGAAAGTTAAGCAAAGCATTTCAATCTTAGAATTTTCTTGCTTTGGTGAGTTTGAATCTCAGAATTAATGTTGTTTGTAGTAGCTTTTACAGACTTTATTAGTCCAAGGGTTCCAGCCACTAGAAGTAGGTCAAATATACACAAAAACATTCAAATCAATAACTCAACAGACCAAAAAATGTTCAAAATGTTATTATCTCCCCATAATTCACCTTGCTGTCGTTTTGTAAAACGCTGCCACTGATGTAGCCATAGAAAAATGTATACATAAGTAACAGCACAATGTACTTTCAGAAATTAAGTCATTTAACAAAAAGAAACCCCAGAAAAGTACTTTATATTAAGCATATTAGAACTTGGTTTGCTAATTAAAACAGATAATAAATATGTTCACATGAAAGACATCCCATATGATTTCTTGTCTCAACTCAGTGGTTTCTATTATTTCAGTGCTCTAAAGCAAAATCATATTTATCACAACTAATTATCCAGATAATTCCCTGAAATGGTTCTTTCATTTAATTATCCTCTAACTCAGGGTCTTCCGTAACTAACAAGAAGCAAGCTTGAGAAACAGACAATAACTTGCAATCCAGACTATGAAAGCTGCTCATCTCTAAGACTTTGATAAGGAAACATTATATTTAATAACTGGGTGCCTCAAGAAGAGGCCCACTGTGCAAGCATTTCAAAGCTGTCATTTCCAGTAGCCTGTATGTGTTTGTTTCAATAGCTCTTAAACACTGGCTCTACTGGCAGTTGCTTTCTCCTATTTGATGCCATATTCTCTGCTTATCCTGACCCACAAATTTTCCATATAGATCAGACAGATTTATAGACCTCAGGTACTCTGTAGGGCACAGAATAGTACACAAACAACATTTTAGTCTGATTAATGGGTTTGTGCACCACATTAAAAACATCTTGCTTGGCTCCCACTTCTATTACCTTAGTCAGTCCCTTTACATGAGTTAATCTTGCCCATCATATCACATTTGTCTCAGGGTGACTATTTTCTTCATTTAGCCTCTTTTCCCTGCTTCACTGCTTGCTTGCTTTTTTCTCAAAATGCACTGAAAGGTCTGTGCTGCAGGTGGTCTAGTCTGCTACCTCCACGTTGCTGCAGGGGATGCAAATACAACCTGCTCAAAACACAGGGAGAAGGCACATCTCAGGTGAAGGCTCTGTGCAGAGGAAGCAGCACACATTAACTGGCAGGAAATTCATAGGGCTTCTGGACTGCACCCTGACACAGGGCAGAGCAGAGAAAGAGGGATGGAGATTACAGTAGAGATCTCAGGCCACATGAAGCAAACACAGATGCACAAAAAACCTTCAAAGGCACTGCTAGAGCAGAGCCAGATACCACACAGCCAGAAAAAAAGCTACCGGCTGGTCTTATGACATATAAAACCTGGCACAGACAAATCCCAGGTCACATTGTATCCTCTAAGAAAGTTCTAAAAAAATCATCTGGAACTATCTACAGGCACTGATGCTGTCACTTTTCACCCCATCAAGTACTCCAAAAAATCTGTTTTGCCCCACTCTTTTATTCCTTCTCTAAAATAGACATACCTATATCAGTTTTCAACCTGAGTTGTGATACAAATCTTTCCCAGCCACAGAAGATATTCTAGATTTGCACGCACAGGCAAGAGGAAAGTTTTACCTTTCTTACTGAAATGTAAAGGTAAATGTAGCAAAGTTTTTTATAAGCCTAGAACTTTCTAATTGCAACCTCAGGCCCATATGTTTATTTAAAAGTCTCCTGGGATGCTGCTGGCTCAAATAGCATTGATTGAGCACACACATACATGCATCTATGGCCTCATGATGATATTACCTTTTCCTTGCAAGAGAACAAGACCAACCAGAGTGCAAATTAACTCTGTCAATGCTGTTCCAATATCCTGCTTGCTGTGCCACCATCTTACAACTTAAAATCAATGGCACAAAAGGCTGCCACCAGGAGCAGAGCTGGTATGCCCCAGGGGTTCTGCTGTGAAAATCCAACATTAGTCAATGAAACCGTGTTAGTTCACTGCTTCAGTTTACAGCAGGAGTGCTACTGATACAAAAAAAAAAAGGTAACCAGGTTGCTTTCTGCTCCGTAGTAAAGCATGCCGATGGTGGAGGTGAAAGCTGCTATCCTGATGGAAGTACAACAAAATTGTTGGCAGTGTTAGAAAGGATATTTTTGCCCACTTTAAGGGAAAGAATGTGTGTTTTGATTGCCTTTTGCTTTTCACAGGTTCCCTTATCTTTCTCATCTCTAGGGAAGAGAGTTATTTTGCAAAGCAGGTGATTGCAGTGCTTAAGTCAGAGAGATCACAGTGACCTGTTGGGATTAGTATGCTTTATACTGGACCAGTCTTCTGGTGAATATTTTCAAGTACAGACTGTCATTGTGTCAAGTACCACCTTGCTGTTAGACTGTGCTCCTTCCCACTACAAGATCATTTTGAGCCACAAAGCATATTCCCTTGCTCTTCCTACAAGAACTCCCTGTAGCTGCCAGGAAGGGAAGTGAAACCTATGGTCAGAGGAGAGACATCCTTCGGGGAAAGAAGTATTTTGTCCATGTACATACTCCTAGCAAATATCTCTGGTAGAGCAGAAAAGAAAAAAGGAGGTTCACCATCAAATTAATAGAAGAACCTGATCAACACCATGCCAGCTCCAAAAGGTCCAGAGATCGCCTGTATCTCAGGCTACCTAGGACAGTCAGGACTCTATTTCCTCCTGCTTAGCATGAAGGACACTGCAGGAGCCATGACAACCATCAGAGCTGAATTGCCATCCTCTCCTCTGTTGCTCTGGCCACAAAGCAGAGAGAAGCAGGTTGGTAACAAATCAACCCGTGTCAAGTGAAGACCCTAACAAGACAGGAACCAAGTGCCACTGTGCTGCAAGATGCCATCACTTCTTCCCTGCCATGTAAGAGATGGCTGAGATATCTGAAAAGCTGGAGTCTATCTCCTCTCCTTTGAGGAACAAGTTGCCCAAGGAGAGACATAAGGTTGGTCCAAGTCTGCCTGGGTTTAGAGAATGATAATCATTCGATAGGAGGAAGCAAAAATCAGGAGGGAAAACACAAAGCCCAGCTGATGGCCCCAGCCTTCAGCCCACCACAATGAGGCACAGCAGCACCAGGGCTAAGAAAGCCTGCAGCAGGGATGTCTGGACATTTCTAAGTCTTGCTTAACACAATCAGCACTTCTGCAGGTATGTGGCAAGAAAATTTTTTGTCACCACATGCTAGCAAATACACCAGACCTCCAAAGATATACCAAACCAATACCAAAACATCTGCTAACCAACTCCATTGCGATGTGTCAGAAGATATTGTCTCCTTCCCCAGATATTAAGTGGTACTGCCTTCTGATTTAGATCATGGTAGCAACTGGGATACATTCAGTATCATGATCTGCTTAAACCACTTCCCAATAAGGTTAAAAATTGGAGATCAAGTCAGACTACAAACAGTCCTTGCTCATTGTCTTTGAATAATTCAATGACAAACAATTTTGCACAGAAGACAATTCAAGGACAAACTGAAAGACATGAATATTTCATGTTTGAATGCAGCCTTTCACAAAATGCTTTGTCTATTCTACTTTATCTATATTTTCCACACACCAGGGTGCCTGTGCAAAAACATGGACCAGAACATTTCATGGGACAGTACCCTGCTAAATTTCATAGCCAGATCTAAAAAATTTAATTCTTGACCTACATTGGGTCACTATAACTCCTTGCTCCAAAGAACTCTCTATCTACAGGCAAGAAAATTAATCTCCAATAGTTCCATAATATAAGGGATTGTTGCTTCTATATGATTAAAATGCATTTGCTCCTAAAATTGACTACATATTAGTCTCTAACAGAGCTGACCAGCTAATCTTAAATCTTATTGGGCTTTATTACTTGCCTCTAAAGCAAACCAGTGAAGTCACCTCTTTGTCACTTCATTAATAACAAATATAGCCATTAAAAGTGTCCATATGTTCCTGCAGTAGCCAGTATTATTAATTCCTAGCAGGGAATGCTTTTTTCCACCTCAAAAAACAAACACAAACTGCAAAGACCTTTTAGCTAAAGCAAAATTCTTCACTGTATAAAAACATCTTATGTTTCTCCAAGGTTTCTACAAAAGGAACAAAGGGAAATTGCAGAAAACAAACCATCTACCAAGACCATCTTTTTATTGTATTTTCAGCTATGTACTGAGTTGACTTGAAAGGCCTCCATCAGTGTCGTTGCCTACTTATGCCAACTAATTTCTCTTGCATAACATTAGGATGGATGGCCAATGGCAACTTTGTTGTGTTTAGCAGAGCTTTGCCTGCTGGTAGGTAGACATTCACACAATGCCATCAGAAGGAATGCTGAAGCAGAGCTCAAGTGCAGCAACACTTACAGACAGCTCTGAGGCTCAGGCAGGTACAGCACACACTTCCCTCCTGGGAGGCAGGAGCTGTGGAGAGCATACTGCAATAGTCCTCCAAAACCTTCATTAGCTCTCTGTTCATCTCAGGATGTAGACACAACTCTGTAAAGCTCTCAAACATTTGGACGTGAGCTCTCCTTTGTACCAGGGACAGTCATCAGACTTGAGAGCCTGGAAGTTGCCTCGTGGAGGTCTGACTGAAAGAGCTCAGTTTTGAGTTTTCTCTTATATGACTTTCAGCTGTTGAGCACATTCCTCAGGTCATAAGCCATATTAATAAGCCTACCATACCTTTTTCCTGGGAGGATGAGCCTCTTAGAGGTGCTGGGTGACCAGCAACTTGCACACTGCTGCCATGTATAGTTTTTTCCATAATCTGTGTACATTCTAAACCCCAAAATATAAATATAAGGAGCATACTGTATGCATAAGGAATAAGATCATGCTCGTTTTCATTTGTCTTTTCATAAGAAAGATTACTTCATCAGAATGAATTAATTTGCTAATACATTTTCCCTTAGGATATGTATGTTTCCTTGATTGAATTAGTTACCAAAATTTATTATAGTTTAAGACCCACTCCCCAATGTGTGCAAGGCCCTGATTTATTATTAAATGCTTTGACTTTTGTGCCTTTGTAAAATGGACATACTGTGAATTTAACTTAGGTTTGCTGTTAGTTCACTAGCAACGAAGCTGTGGATATCACACAGTTTGCATAACTTTGATCAGTGCAGCACTTGCTGTTTCTATAAAACTAAACAGTGCAACAATTGCCCACTTCAGTGTAAACAAATTTTAGGAACCCTTCCTATTGGGCTGCGGAGACAAAAGACATCTTCTCCTTTCCCAGGAGAGAGGTGGGATGGAGCTCTGCAGGGTGGAAAGGAAAAATTCTTTCCCCAAATAAATGGATTTATTTGTTTCTTTTATTTGTCTTTATGTGTGGCTCTTGAGTTAGCCACTTAGTCTCTCTTGAATCTTATTTCTGACTTAGTGAAATGGTAAATCTAATGCTGAATTGTAAATCTAAAAATCTTCACTCAGTACCTCAGAAAGCTGAGGGAAAGACAACCCAATTAATGTGTATTCAGAACAGCACTCTCAGTACCAAGCTGTGAATGAATGAGTTCAGGTAATGAGAAGAGGAAATATTGCTTTAATGCAGTCTGCTCCAGAAGCACACCAGTTTAATCCAGCTGACCTAGCAAGACATGCTTTTTGGAATAGCGAGAATAGCCAGAGAATCCCTTAGCTTTTGCAGAAATAAAGAGAAAAATCAGCATTAAACACCAAATTACAACCCTCGGTAGTTACTTATTATTCCAAGCATGGGGAGGTGCTTCACAGTGTGCCATAGACACAACAGCAGCAGAGCTGGAAAATGCTGATGCTCCCTCACATTTGTATCAACAGATAATTATGTATAAAGACAAGAAATGGTCACTTTCCATAAGAGAGTACCACTGGATTGAGGACATCCTGACAATACCCACCATTACTGCCTAAATGCAGTTTACACTGTGCGCTCATGCACACAGTTGCCATCCAGCAGAGAGCCTGTTTGCAGGAATGGCTGTGAGCTGACACACAGGCTGGTTCCTGTTCTCAGAGCAGCAAAAACAAGCAGCAGATTAACTGAGATCTACCAGGCATCCAGCATGCCTGCAAAACCAAATGGGAATGGGGAAAGACAATTCCTTTGAACTCTGTGACCCCCCTTTTATACAGTTTTGAAACAACCTCTTTCTCCCCACAGCATTCAACATGCTACTTTTGACATTAAGAAACTAGGAGACA
The DNA here is from genome assembly GCF_022539395.1 of Myiozetetes cayanensis. Taxonomy (NCBI): domain Eukaryota; kingdom Metazoa; phylum Chordata; class Aves; order Passeriformes; family Tyrannidae; genus Myiozetetes; species Myiozetetes cayanensis. Next base: position 18,982,899 of record NW_026087742.1, read on the forward strand.
TCCTACCATGACCAAGTTAACACCTCTAAACAGCATGGCTTGCAGTGCAGCGCTGTACAACAGACAAAACGCCTACTCCAAGTTACAGCAGTGCATTCGGATACAAGCTTAAAAACATAAACTCACTATTTATTTCCCTGGAATTCTGACTGCATGTTCATCCATGATTCCTAAGACACTAAATGTAATGAGAGGAAAAAACCCACCAAGATTTGCTCACTTTGTGTTCAAAATAATTTCATCAGTTTTCACATCAGAAATAGCCTGTGCTGTCTTTTTCAGGTTGGTTAACCTACCTCCCTGATTTCAGCAGGCGTAAGAGCTTTGGGCAAATAATTTAGGATTAAGAAGTCAAGATCAGTCTCAATAAAGTAAATCCACACTTATCTCACAGAAGCATTGCCATTTGCGTGTAGTGAAGGTGGCTCAGCCACAGACTCTTTCAGGAACTGTTGAAGTTCCCCAGGTCATTTGTCATTCTGCTGTAGTCCACCCGTGCCCCATCAGGGGCTTCCTATCTCAAATACTTCAGCTGTACCTATTTTATCTATGACAAAGGTTCAACACCAGTTTACTGAAGGAGCTGTCCTTTTGTTTAATACCTACTTTGACAGTTCACTTTCCATAAACATGTGATCTGTAAAATACAACTGAACAGTAAAAAAGGATTGCCTTAGTAGCTGTGAGTTTAGCCAGCAATGAGGATGACAAAGTAAAACTGCTCCCTCTCGTTACTCCTGATCAAAAGGATAAAAAACCCTCAGCATCTTCTGATGCATTTCCCCATCTTAGAAGTTTAAGACAATTAGTTTCAAGTGTTTCTGATGTTCCTTCTACTTTTGGCTGAACTTTTGTTCTGGCAGTAGTTTGACCTAATGTCCCCAATTTTTCTCCCAGCTTCTTGCAGTCTCAAGCAGAAGTGTTCTCTCTTTCTGTCCATTGCAGTGAATCAGACATGAACTGTGTCCAATGCTTGCCTATAGCTTCGCTATGGAATCCACTGAATCATGGACCTCCTGCTACTGTGAATGCTGACGAGTTATCTTTCACCATCTGGAATTTGTGAGATATAATAACAATAATAATAACAACAACAATAATAAAGTAATCTCGATTAATTTCAATTACTTTTCTTCCAGCTTCAGTTTTCTTTGAGCTCACCTCCTTCACAAAACATTCAACATATCCTAGGCAATAGACTGAGTTGTCATTCCTGGGGTCACTGCCCCCTCTCAAGGGACACCTGTAGCTGATTTGTCCACATGACTGGTGCAGGTGCCCAGATGTGCAGACAAGGTGAACACAGGGCTGGATCCCACCACGAGGAGCCAGAAGCAGCAGCTGTCCACAGCAGTCCTCGACTTGAGCTCCACAATCAAACACATATTACAAAACTGCCTCTGTTGGCAGAAGGGTAGATTGCAATCTTTTTATTTATTTGAAGAGATTTCAAGGCCCTTTTGAAAGGTGTTATTGATATTCGACCAAATATGAGAAGAGCAAATTTGAGAGGGTCCCATTGAGGAAGCCTTCAGGGAATTTTTATCTTTCCTTGCCTTTCATTGTCAGAGATGTCAACTCCCGAATTTGTATTGTGTATTTGTTTTCTTGAGGCTTTTCATGATTAAGAAAGAATAGCTAATCTCTGACTAAAAGAAGAAATAAAGAAACAAAAAAAATATAATTCTGGACCAAACTGTTATAAAGAAAAGCTGGAAAACTGGTAGTCATTTGAACAGTAATCACCAAGACAACAGAAGGCATTAGTTAGTTGAGCTGCTGAATACACAAAGCCAGGATTCCTACAGACCCATTCTCATACAAACTCCAGCTGAAGCTTTTCCCACATTTGTGACACTTTTAATCTTCATTCCTGCTTCTTCCTCTGGTCTGTTCACTCCCTGGAGTCTAATTAAGACTGAGCTCAGACCAAGACTTTCCATCTACTGGTTGCCTTGCAAGGTGGAGGAAGTTAAATACCCCAAACTTTTCCATGAAACCTGATCAATAGATTATTATAGAAGAAAGGCCAAGCAGCTGCATGAATTCTTATTCACCCAGAGCGTGACCATACTACTTTTCCTTCCTTTGAAATGCAAGCAAAAAAAAGGGAGCTGCTATGTTTGTTTTGACCATTGTGAGTGCCTGTGCCTAACTGGGAGTGGATGAGGCTGGCATTCAAATGCTGCTTTTTGAAAAACACAAGGAAACACTCAAAGGCTCTCCTATTGTGAGTAAGAAAGGAGGGTATTGAGTGGAATACCCTGTTCAGCTGGGTAAGTGAAACAATTAACTTCTAGTCTTCGGCTATCTTTTTAATTGCTCATTAAACAGCTCATCTGTGTATACTTGCAATGGAAAAAAACCCATCCAAAGTATGTCACAAGCAGATGTGCGTGCTGTGCAGCAGTAACTCCTCACGGAACTCTGAGATATGGCTTCAGGAGTGGAGCAGGGGAGGGAGGAGAATATATTCATTGAGTAGGGAGGCCAATATCTTGAAATAGATCCTTTTATGACTTCCGTAGCTGTAGATGAGTTGTTTAGGTTACAAAACCACAGTAAGAGTGAACAGTGCAAGTAACACCTTTGCAGGTGCTGCAGCAATTTAGAAATAGCTACTGCCTTCCCACACTGAGAAATGCAATAGGACAAGTATGCTCTGGAGCGAGGGCACCCAAATCCCATAGCTGCACACAAGACCACGTGGCCTGCCCATCCTCCTAAAGCTACACATCTCCTCCAGAGCACACCTGAAAAGCTAATGTTGTGCCATGATACACTCATGACAAGCAGCTGCTGGGTGAGCTTGTCTCCGCTGCTCTCCTGCCAGCTCCTTGCCCTGAGCAGAAATGCACGTGTTGCTCTGCCTGCCTCCCACCCAGCAGCTATTTTATAAATTCTTCACTGTGCATTAGCATATTGGTTTATTTACTAGAAGTCAAGAATACATTTACAACATCCCTCTCTATGAAGCATTCTTTAAGAGAGCTTCCATACTAATTAAGTTAAATGCGATAATGACATACTGTTGATGGAACTGAAGCTAATGATAATGATGCCATACATTTAGTTGCAAGCACCTACTCGGTTAAATGAATAGGTCTATTGTTTTAACAGCACTAAGTCCCACAGCCTGGGAGAGCACAGGAGAGAAAACAAAATATGTTACAATGCAGTTGCTTTGCAAGGCAATAAATAGATTTGAAATGCACTACTCTGGCTAAGATGAACACGTGCCCAATCAATTACACTGTCCTGGTATGCAGAGATATGTACTGGTTGAAATACGGTGATTTCTAAAACTGGAATAATGAAAAATTGATGCCTTTTTAGCCAAATGAGTATGCATTCACTATGTCCAGAATATTTTTATTTGAACTAAAATAGGTATTTGGAAAAAGTATTTCTTTCAAGAGTGTTTAAAAATCAATAATACTCCCCAACCTTTGTTGATCAGATATCAGACCTTTTTTCAGACTGTAAACGTGCACTTGGTACTGAGTGCAAAACAATCTGAGTGAAATTGCACTTCTTCATTGATTTTACACCCTGAGACTTCCCTGCCTCTTTCTACAGACACTCTTCCACCAATACAGTACCGATTTGCTGTTATATACCCATATTCACTTTTCTGAAAGCATCTTCACCTCTAGTTTAAAAGAAGAAGAGGTCTTTTTGTGTTTGTTTTGTTCAGCTTTTTTCTTTCAAATTACAATGTATCTATAATAATGTTGATCCAAACAAAGAGTAGGGTTGCTCTTTATCACCTGCAACAGTCAGATGTGTCTCGTAACAGCTTTCTTCTTTGCTGTTTCTTCCATGATTAAGTAAAGCATTATAAACATTCAACTTCTCCAAAATAATTTTCTAGAACGTAGAAGCTCAGAGTTACACACCCCTATTATCCTCAGAAGGCAGCTAGGAACTCTGGAAGCTGCATCACAGCTACCCACTTCCCTTTCTCCTTTTCAGAAAGTCCATTCCTGTGAGGTTAAGACCATGCCATCCCCTGCAACCTAATGCTGAGTAGCTGCATTAAGAATACCTTTCTCAAAACACCACTGCCTGAGCAAACGTTCCCACCTATTTTTATGGTGGGTGAAATCCCAGGCTAAACAGGGGCACCCCTCATCGTCCAGCAGTGCTGTTCCCTCACACATCACCAGCTGGGGGCCGGCACTCTCACCCAAGCCCAGCATCAGCAGATCCCACTGGGGAGGGAGACCAGCTCACCCCAGAACCTGGACAGCTCTGGTCTTCCCTGTTCGCTGTTCACCTCCTATCTCGATACAGACCACACAAACAAGTGATGTCAGCTAATTCCACAGAGTAATAACCTTCTCCAGCTGCACAACTGGGTCTAGAGGACAGATCAACTACATGTGTTTGAGCCATGGGCTCTGCCATGTTATTCTTTCTCTCTGTCCGCCCACCTCCATCTGAAAACAAGTTTCTGAGGGTAACCTGCTCTTCTGATCACACACTTGATTTTGCAAGACTGACCAAATGATCCTACAAGTAAGTCACAGACTGACTCATGGTTGCCCATATGGCGACCCTCAGATAAACTATTCTTTATCATCCATTCCTGTAAACTCTCATGCACGTCCTTAGCATGTCATCCATAAACATTTTCATTAAAAGCAACACAACTATTCAGATGCGTAAATTTAAAGCACATCCATATGTGACTGCAAGATTTTGGCCTGTTTCTGCTGCCATTTCATGTCTATTGAACCCCTATGACTTGGCATATTTAGAAAACATCTGCTGTAGTTAACAGAGTCCATACTCCTATTTTACTCATCTTTTGTTTTTATGTTTTCCCTCAAAGTCATGACAGCACTGAGTGTAAATGGAAGCAATATGCTGTGTATATGCAGAACCTAACAGATTCCGTCTCAGATTGATATATATATGTGAAACTGAACCAATACATCTTTAAACCCATAAGATCTGCAGATGTCATCTACAGCCTTGTAAATTACAAACTTTTACTGTTTTACTTTTACAGTTGATGATTGTAAAGTATAAAATTGTGCATTATCACTACATAATAGCACAAGCTTTAGAAACACGGTGCTACAGAAAGGAGCATATATTGAAAGCCAGAGTATTCAAGGGAGCCTTATAATGCAATTTTAAGCTCTACAACTGACTGTATAATAAAACTGTAAAGCCAGATATGAAACAATGTTTGCTAATAACAGAAAAGTGAAAACTTTATTGAATGCCTGGGACTTTGGAAACCAGCAAGGAAAAAACAGATGCAGAGAGGATATTTAATTAAGGCTAAAGACTGTTTGAGTCATGCTGGGGCATCTGGTCACCCTACATTAAATCAAACATGACTGTGAATAATAAAGTATGTAAGGATGACATAAAAATAACCTAAAGGCAGCATTGCAAGCTGATGGGAGCAAGGAAGTCTTGAGTTAAGGTCCCTCCTCTTCACTTTAAATCACCCTCCTGTGAATGAAGCACATTGCAGATGTCCTTGGTGACACTCTTTCTAAAGGCCAGGGCAAGACAGAAGACCCAAACTGCCAGAAAAAACATCCAAAACATAATTTTGCAGAGACTAGATGGGACTGCACTTCCTTGTAGAGCTCTTTGATCAGCACTGTTCTCAGCAGTTTCTCCTGCTCATAGCTTTCCAACATGGCAAGTGTGGCACTATCCAGTGCCTGGTGTATGATCCCATACCTTCTGTCTGATCACAGCCCAGTGGCCTCCTGTGCATCCCCCACACTGCCACAGGTTGCACAAACCAACTAGGAGTAATTTGAGCATGTGATGGGACACAACAGTGACTGTGATTTTAAAAGTCTTTGTGGTGTTCCCCAGTGCTAAATACTTCCCTGCAGAGCTTTGACACTTCTGTTACTGCCAGTGTCTTCTGGTAACAAGCCCCAGAGGAGGGAGAAGGAGCGGGAGGGAGAATCACAGGATCCACAAACAACACAAAGCATCAACAAACCCATAAAACTCCCCTGGCTTTTAGCCAACTTTCAGCATATGAGCCCAGTGTTGAATTCCATTATGAAGATTTTTGATTCCAGAGGTTGATGCCTATCAAAGTCATGACAGGTAAAAGTCTCAAAGATACTGTCTTCCTTAAAATGTTGTAGAAACAAGAGAGAGACACAACTTGTGTCCCCTAAGAAGCAAACTGAGGTGAGGAGCCCACAGAGAGAGGAAAATGTTGCAGTTGCTCCAACTCTGTAAACAGCTCAAACAGCTTCAGCCACTGTTTGTGCCTTATTGGGCCCCAGAAACCACTCTGTGTGGCCCAAGTTTTGATCCCAAATGGACATCTCTCCTCACAAGATTCTCCTGAGCGGACTTCCTGGTGTTCAAAAGAGGTGACCTCATACTGCTGTTTTAGGATAAAATTCAATTAAAAGGTTTGCCAGCTGTGAGAGGCATTCCCATAGGGAGCTGGGCTTCATTCGTTCCCATGCTTACAGCCCTATTACTCTGTGTAATGCCAAATTAGAAACGTTTTTATTCTTCCAGTTTCTTTGGTGCATATCCTTTTTTTAATGCATACGATTTTTGCTCTCTATCAAAAATGTCACAACCCAGGGTCAGTCCCTCTCCCTCCAGCTCATCAAAAGAGGATCCTCTGAAATTTGATGATCTTTTTCCAGACCTACTGAAAAATGGGCTGGAAATTATGCTGAGACACAGGGGAGTCACACATCTTTGCAGTTTGTACATGTTGAGACCACAGTATCATCTTATTCAGAGGTAAAATTGGGATAAGAGCCAGACAAAACCATTTCAGAGATGCCAGTCCTGCAAAGCCCATCTTGGATAGATTCTTATTTTGTTTGGAATAAGGTGCAAAATTAAAATATCATTTTATTGCTGGGCCAGGGAGGAATAGCAGCTTTTCTTAACCTCACCTTTATTGAAGAATTAGAATTAAAGAAGAAAAAGAATCAGGAAATGAATAAACAATTGTTGTTCTGTGCAATCCTAAATTTGGTATTGGCTCACTTTCTCAGTAATAGCTAGAGCAATTTGCTTTCTGTTTTAAGATTGTGGCTTGACCATACTTTCTCTGCAACACTCAGCCTCTTACATTTGCGCTTGTCTCCAATGTCTGCGGCAGTATGGGAAAAGTTGGATACTGTGTGACTTCCTATAAAAATATTACCTCACACAGACACATGGACCTTTCACAACAACTACTTCTTCTACTGCTCACCCCTCCCTAATCTGTTTGGGAAGACTGGTCCTCAAACTTTCTTCTTTTTTAAATATGCCACGCACGTGGCAGGTGAAAAAAAAAAATTAGCAGAATTTGAGCGAAGAGACAGAGGCAACGGCATGAAGCGTTCTGAAGAGATAGGAGATCAAACAAGGTTTCGTTCACACATCCCTTAAAGGTCTATTCACACACACAATAGGCTCATCATATCTGGAATTACTTTGCACGGGAGCTCAGCGTGCGTGCGTTTTTATCAGCTGGTTTCCAAAAGTGCATGCCTTTAGGAAGGACAGCCTGAAACGGCAGCAGGAGAGCTGAGCATCCGGAGCTGGCTGCTGCTGCTGCTGCTGGGAGCAGAAGGTCCAGACTCTGCTGCAGCTGACTTTCAGACACTCATGTGTGAGGTTTTTTAATATGAACACACTTAAGATAAAACATGCCTACAGAAATGTACATATTTGTATACACACACACACTCATGTATATGTATCTATGGACTTGGGTATCCCTGGGACCGCGGGATGGACATGACAGACATTTGCATCCCACTGCCCTGAGCCCTGGGCTACCATTATCCTGATCAGGATACTTTCCTGTCTCTCATGGGACCTCTCTCTAGTCAGGGGTCTTCCAGCAAGGACAGGAAAGGCACAATGGAACTGGTGGAAATGCAGGAATTACCTTGTGCAGGGAGGGTTTTTTTTCTCCTCACTGCTAGCAGTGGTACTTCAGGTCAGTTTGAGAGAACCCAATAGAGTTGTCTCAAAACATCCTTTTCAAGGTGTCCTCTAAAGGAAAAGGTGAAATGGGAAAACTGGAAAAAAAAAAATAAAAGTATGGGAATGATTTCAAATACCTTCTGTCTTTCCCTGAAAGCATCTCTCTTATTTTCTGGCCAGTCCATCCTCTTAGTGCCCGCTCCTTTGGGAAAAGGCATGCCTTGTGAGATGCTGCTGCATTCCTTGCAGCCATAAATTACTTTAAACTACTGCACAACCCCTAAATACCTGCTGGAAGGCAACCCTCCAAACCACAAATGAAACACTGTATTTCTGAATTCATCAGAAAACCTTCTCTGAGTCAATGGGTTGCCATCCTGGGGCCTTGGTAGTTGTAAGCTCCCGTCTTGACCACACTCACAAGCCTAAGCATTTCCACTTATCTGTTCACCATAACCAGCCATTGAACTTTTCCTTTTTGTTAATCTGAACCTTCAGCTAAAAGTGGTGAGTACTGGTGACACACATACCAATAAAAAAAAAAAAAAAAAAAAAGAAGACCTTAATATTTTAGTGATAGAGAAAAGGCTTGAAAACCTGAAAAAGGTGTGTGCAAAAGTTCAGAAACAGAAATAAAAAAACAAATATATTACCATTTTAAAGTAAGTCTCAGTGGGTTTAGGGAGGTCTGACTCATGATTTTTTAGTATCTCGGTTTGACAACATTGCCCAAAGCTACAATGCTGATTCAACATTTCACAAATATTCATGAGTGAAATAAAAGCAAACATAAAACATATATAAGTTTTATCTTCAGAAATGGGAAAAGCTACAGGAATATTGGAGTTTAAACAAGCATTGCAGACATCAAAATCTATGCTGAGACGTCCTAAATGGGTTGGTATAAGCAAAGACCAGCATTAACATCACTCAGCATTAACTCTTCCTCCATATAACACCCAAACAGCATTTTAATACCAGGAAAAAAACTACTTGCAACTGAACTACAAACCACAAATGGTCTGGAAGCAACACTACACCCAGACCCCTTCTTTTTACCCTATATATCTGAACTTTTTATCATAGCCTGGAACCTCAGACTTGAAGTGGCTGCTTTAATCTCTGCTCTTCTGCCCACTACCTCTTCTGCAGACCCAGTCTGCTCTCAGCTACTGCTTGCCAGTTTGACTCCTCTGGCTTTGGTGTGGCTGCATCAGAGCACCTGACGGGGGGAATTTAATTTGGCTGTCAGTCCTCCAGAGCCGACCCGCAGTCCTGTGGCTGTGTCGGCTCTGTAGGACTGATGGGAATAAAAAGTAGGTAAGAACTTATTTTTGTGACTGAAGTCAGCAGATACGACTGCATAGAGGCAGCAGATGTGTTGAGTAAGAGCATTTTTAAATGGTGACTTCTCAAAGTGGGATTTTACTCTAAGTTATACAGCACACCAGTTTTGTGATCTCTCAGCCCTGAGACTGTCCCTGTAATGTTAATTGTATACTTTCCAAAGTGCTACCCTTAACATTTTTCTCAGTGCTAGCAAAAGTAGTAAGAAATGGCCAGTACCTTCCAATAAACATAAATTTCCTCCTCCTTCTGAGGTAATCTAATCCACACAGATGCATTTCAAGGTCTGTCAAAGTTATTCAGGCTCATTCCACAGCAACCTGAACACTCTCTGCCCTGGAATTTTACCAAGATATCCTATGAAAGGAAATACAAGAGTAGGTGAATTGGTAATATGAGCTATTGCTGGATAAAATTCTGATATTTATTAGGCAAATAAACCAACAACTGAAAAACACAAAGAAGATGCCAAACACAAAAATGACACTCCTGTCACTGCAAGAAACATTCAGAATTGCTCAACCTGAATTAAGCATAAGATTTAATAAACTGTTCTTGCAGATGTAGTTTTAACCAAGTTTTAGCGGCAATATGTTTTACTGCTATTCGGGCTTAAAACCAAAACCCCTGATGAAGCTCTGTGGCCAACATTATTCAGGGGAGAGCTAAATAAAAGTCACTGTAGCAGAACTCTCTGGCATACAGATATCTAAGCTGTGAATAACATGATGCCAGCACACAGTTGGTCCTTTTGTCTGCCTGTATCAACAATGTGGGTGTCAGCAGATGCTACCCCGAATACACCATTAATTTTGCAACCCAGCAAACCCAACCACAGGACAAGGGGCTTAGAAATCAGAACAAGCTGATCCCAATGCACAAGCAGGCCCCCTCTGTTGTGCAGAGAATGGTGCTTAATCTTTTCCTATCAGGTTTCCAACCCTCGTTTTATAACATCTAACCTCAGGGGTGTACAAGGCTCAGTAATGTAATGCAAAGCCTTGTATGCATAAAATTTAGTCATCACTGCCCCTAAGATACAAGCTTCTCCTGGGTTCAGTACTTCCAAGCTTTCAGGAACAAACCCCTAACACTAGCCAGCCACAGCAGCAGAGCACCAGCAGCCCCCTGCCCTATCCCCCAGCTGGGAGGCTGCCCTGGGCTTCTCACCCTCTGCCCTTTTCCCATCCCTGTCCCTGCCCAGGCCAGGGGCAGGCACTGGCTGCCTGGGGAGAGGAGGGGAGCAGCCACATCTGTCGTGGTTCAATCCCAGATGGCAACTAAGCCCCACACAGCTGCTCACTCACTCTCACGCGGAGGGATGCGAGAGAGTATCAGAAAAGTAAAAGTGAGAAAACTCATGGGTTGAGATAAAGACAACATTTCACGGAGTACAAATCCTGGAAAGTGCCAGGATGAGTGATACTTCTCCTGCTGGGAGCATCCCAGCTCCCCATTGTCTCAGGACAATGAGAGCTACCAAAGAAAAAAGTTCCATAGAGGATCAGAACATTTCCAGAGGTTAGGGATTTGCACAGATATGTCAGTGAGTGCATGTATGGTCCCAAGGACAAGCCACATTAATCTCCATGCATTCACCACCTTTTTTAACAGAATGATGCAGAGCAGCTGGCTCTTATTTTCTTCCATAATAAATAATCTGATAAATAAACCCTGTCTTTTCTCAGGTGGTTTTCAAATCACATAGCTGGGCTGGGCTAGTCACAAAAATGGGGAAACCACCTCGGCCAATGCAGGGACCTCAAAAAAAGAAAAAAAAAAAGTAAGTATAGCAAACATTAAAATGGAATTTAAAACCCCAGCCATCCTGCATCACCTCAGACCATAGACCTGGATTACAAGTAAATTTTATTTTCCTGTAATAAAGCATTCCTCTTTACAACAGAAGGATCAAGCTGACATTTGAAATACACCATTTGACTGGAATTACACCAAGAGTGAATGCTGCAAAGTGCCTGCACCACTGCACACGGCTGACAGTAATTATTAATAGGACTGCTCTTCTTTTGATAGACATGCATTACAGGTGGCTGAATAATGGAAACATTTGTGAACAATTGTTCGGTGGCAGAAAAAACCTTCTGCCAAAATTTTAATGCTTAAACACAATGCAATTAACCAGCTCCAAAGCCCAGCTCTTGCAAAAGCATGATCGCCCTCATGACACCCGCTGAGCTCTGCAGGAACACAGAGGAGTGGTGTTTACAGGGTCAAGAGTGGATGATGCAGAGGCAGTTAGACTCACAAATCACCCTCCCAGCAGGTAAGCCACACAAGTTACTGGGGAATTATTGTCGCATGGATTCAATCAGAGCCATCTACTGCTAGAACAATATGCAGACAGGAGTGAATGGAGTGCAGCCGTATAACCAGCCTGTATAACTGGAACACACAGTATATCCACTGATAAAAAGAGGAGGGAGAAGTTTTCTAGCTCTTCCAGTAAATCTGACAGGATCTCTAAATCCGGGAACTGAATAAAAATGTCAGCATGAAAAAACCAGTAATGGCCACATTTCCATCCCAAAATCAGAAAACCAGATTTGGGCTTGTGGAGAGGAAAGCAAAGGAATTACCCTTTGTTACAAAGTGTTTCCTTTATGAGAAGATGTCAGGAGGATAAGAGGAAAAATGGTGCTTCATTGAAAGAAACATTAAAAAAATAATACAATGACAATAGACCAAATTTCAAAATCATTATCCTTGATCAAATAGGTACATCCACATGTAGCCCATTCTGGCTCAAAGAACAATACCTCACATGCAAGCATTTCTCCTGTCAATTCTCACACATTTCATTTAATCTCAGGTGCTTGATGCTGTTCCTCACCTAAGCCCATGCCTGGCTGCATCCTATGCCAGTCATGACCCCAGCTTGGGAACTGGCCTTCCCAGCCTTAGCTCAGGCCTACCTCAATGCTATGAGTACCATGGCACTGCAGCCTGGCTGGTGATACAGTGTCCCTGTCTCACTGTCCATCACTGGGCAGCACTGCTCCTGCTGCTCTCTGACAGGCAGGGCACCAGCTGCCTCCACCTTCCTCCTTACCACCTCTCCATGAAAAACACCTGCACGGGAGTTCCAACATTTCCAAATCTGGTGATCAGAGCTCCCATGCAAATGCTCATTGAGACCTGCCACTGCACATCTGGGAGAGTGAAATATGTTTGGCATGTCCCCAAAGCTCTTTGCTGTGAGTTTTGCACTGTAACAGAGCCATGACTGCCTCTAGACTGATCCATGGCAGCAAGATATCTGGAACTATTTCAGCAAAGCCTATTATTTTTCCTCTCCACTTACAATTCTCTTTCTGCTTTCTTTTCTCCCTGTTTTAAGCTACATAATATTAAGGTAGTCAAAATTTTATAAATCACATGAGATCATACTAAATGAACTAATTTAAAAGCAGATTAAGCTGAATGGCTAAAATACAGAATAAAACAGCATTTCATAGAATCATAGAACGTTTTGAGTTGGAAGGGACTTTAAAATCACCTAGTTCCAACCCTGCTGCCATGAGCAGGGGTAGGCACTCCTTCCACTAGAGTAGGGTGCTCAAAATAATTTCCACTGACTGGCTTTTTCAATATACTTTAAAGAAATGCATATTTAAAATATAGAATCAAATGGGTTTGCAACTTCATTTTTAGAAAATTAATGTACTTCTACTTAATATTAAAGAGGGGGAAATAAATTAATATAGCTGGCTGTCCACAGGAACAAATAATCAAAGAGCCTGAATTGTAAATTGTCCAAAACCAAAATACATCCTTTAGCTGGACTTGTAATTGACGCCAAGTATTCAGAGCAGCAAACAGCAGAGGCTTACCACTTCTCTCTCACATGAAGTTTTTGGCATTTCAGATCTATATTGTCCTTCTGATCTTAAAGACTAAGTGCCATCTGACACTGACTGATAGGACAACAGTTATCCCAGGGTTTTGCTATTATTCTACTTGCATAAGAAAGAAAGAAGGATGACAAGCATGGTTTATAATGGGAGTCCCACCAGTTCAGCCGAGTGAAGCCCAAGCAAGGACCTGCCTACTGAGGACAGTTAAGACATGTCCTCCTCTGGGGGCTGGCTCCAAGGCTAGGCTCACTTCCATGACTTCAGGTGGGAAACACCAGCTGTCCCCAGCATGTGCGAGCAGTTGGACTGTGAAAAACACTCACACAAACAAACAACCTCAGCCAACTCTCCAAGGCCAACTTCAACTCAGTGTCAATTAAAGGAGAAGGAGCAGCTGGTGCACACCTTCAGCATCAACACCCGTCTGAAATGATGTGGAGGCAGCAACCAGCAGGAATGCTGTGGGAAGGAGTACAGTGGTGGGAGAGAGAGTTTGAGGAGCACGTTGGGAGGTAGTACCTCAAATTGAAGCCACTGTAGCTCTTTTCACTGGACAGCACTGCTGTAAAAGCCTTAGTCACAGACAGAGTGTGGTCAGGGGTCAGCAAAAGTGTCATGTTGAAATCACCAGGGTTTCAGGCCAGCCCCTCACAGACCTGCAGGAGAAAGGGGGGAAAAGCTGTTGCAACTCTGTACTGTTGCTAAAGAGGAATGTAAATGTAGAAATATATAGATAAGGAGATTGCCAAAGCCTGCTGTAGGATCCCCAAATGTTGCCATGCCAAATGCCAAATCTTTCATTACAGCAAAATTTCCAGCTGCCTCACTTGAAAATGAATTGTTTCCTGACACTAAGGCAAAGCTGTCACATGCCAAAGTGAAAAAAAAAAGGCCAAATAAAATCTGCTGCTTCTCATTAGATCAAAGGTTGGCAGCAGAGATAAACCACCCCACAAAATGACATTTATTCAGAAGAGCAATTGACTACAGAGTCATTTGTCACTTTTAATAATACTACAGTTGTAAAATGATGATAATGGAAATCAAGTTACCCTAATGGTAATAAAATATTTGTAAACTAAACTTGTTCATTTTGACTATAAAAAAGACATTGAAATAATTTAACTGCAGAGAATAAAATTGAAATGGGTCTGTAATTACATAGATTTTCAGCATCTTCTTCTTTATGAAAAGAACTAACTGCTGATGACTCTCACATTTCTGGCACCTTACTCTACAAAACAAAAGATTAGAAATATGTACCAGATGTACAGAAAAGTGGCCTGCAGCAACATTTCAGAAGTGATGCACACATTTCTTCCCATTCTCCTTCTTATTAGTAGCATGCCAAGTGTCATATCTCATTAACCAAGTGAGCCTCTATGCTGGTGAAAATTCACGGAGTCAAGAGAAGGGACAGAGCGACTTAATGAAGTCGCTGGTTCTCAAAATCCTCCTCCCCACCATCAAGGAAAACACTGGAGAATTTCTGATAAACAAGCATGCTGTCAAAATGCATATTTTTGTGACCTGATGTGGCTTTTTTATCACAGATAACCTGCCTCAATAGGTTTGATGAATTCAAGGTAAGGATTGCAGGAAATTCAGCATTTTTCTCTCAGGTTTCTTTGAATTCTGTTGTGACCCAATTTCTAATGATTTCCTTGGAACATTTCACATTAAACAAGTTCCAGGGCTGTCAGCTGTAAAACATACCAGTCCCAAAGGAAAGAGGGCAGGGAGGTGAAGAGCACTGTAGTAGTCTGATTCATTCCAGGACTCCTGTTGCTGTTTCAGATTTTAGTTTATTTTAGATGAGAGCCATGTGAGTTTCTTCACTACATCTAGATTCTAGGAGAGCCAAATCTCTAAGAGGTATGTCCTTAATATCAGAGTATGCCAGTGCATCTCACCGTTTTGAACATGCCTTTCACTCAGGTTGGATTTAAACTGTGCCAAAATCAATGATACCTCAGGGGTATTACTTCCTCAGACCCACAACATATGATAAACAAGGATGCATTTTGAAACTGGATGACCTGACTGATTGCACAGGAATTTTTTAGTTTATGAAATTAGTTTGTCTGCAGGGACTTGTTTTTCATGAGTCAGAAACTTAGAGAGAAAATCTAGACTTTAGGGAAATCGGCAAAAAAACCCAAAACCTGAAGGCAACGCATAAAGGCATGTCAAAACTCTTGCCAGCAAGGTTTTTATAGCTGCATTTAAAAACATTCCCTGCTGTTTGAGGGTTTTTTTCTTTTTTTTTTTAATTAAAAAGGCTGTGTTCAGTACTATATTGTCAGTGCTTCTGCCACTGAGGAGTGAATCCAGAACAGCAGTTTCTGAAGACTTCAGGGAACTCCAAAATACCTGCAAGTACACCGTATTCTTGGAACAAAAATTATAAACCAAACTATAAGTAACTGTATCAGTTAAAACCATATCAGTAACCTGAATAACTAATGTTAAGACTGAAATAGCCAACAAGGGTGTTTAGCAGAAAAGAACAGTTGTCCTCAAGTTCCAGTCCTGAAACAGAAAGAGATTTCAGAAACAAAATATTTTATGTCCTATGTTGTTATTCATGGAATTACAGGGTTTTTTTCCTTTGAGACTGTTTCTATATGCATGTTTCTGATAATTATGTATACATATTTGTATATAAAACTTATTGCAGTGACAAAGGATGAGTCACATGCTTTGAATTCGAGTGAGCTCAGGTTCCCTGTGTGGATCTTAAAACAGCAGGAGTACTCTTGTACTGCAGTCAAAACTATCATTTCAGTACATGTAGGCAAACTGGAATAAGCTGTAATCCAGTGAAGTTGCATGGAAATAGACTCCAGCAAAGCCACAGTCTCAGTTGGGGTTGTGCACCATTGAGCCTGATTACTGGGCTTTGCTGCCAGCAGGACTGGATCAAGAATTCTAGAGCTCTTCCTCTGCTGCTCACTAAGCCAAGGACACTTATCAGGGAGGAAGGGGTCTGCTTGGAAATTAAGCTTGAAAATGGTACCACATGAAAAAAACCCAAAAACATTTTCTCTCAATGCTGAAATCTCTGCTGAAAGCCCCTTCCGTGTGCTGTGGTCTGTACCTCTATTCAGTGTCACACTGTCTTCTCTGCATCACCACACCTCAACTTCCACCTGTAAAGGGAACCTTTACCAACACAGTCCTCCCTTTAACCTCTTTTGGGGCTGGACCATGCCATACATGCAGAGACTGACTTGTGCAAGCCCAGCAGGGCTCATTAACCTATGCCTAAAACGATGCTTATGAGGACCAGATCCAGCCCTGGAAACAGCATGCCGACTCCCCAAAGGCATGGAAGAGATTTTGGAAAACCTTGCCTGATTGGAGCTGCTCCAGGGAAAGCCAGCTCAAGCGTCTATTTGGTAAATGATGAACTAGAAATGGAAATTATTTGGGATCAAATTGCAGTGGTAACCCTCTAGCTTCCTTTGGAGTCAGCTCATGCTTAGTCAGGCTTATTACTTCTTGCTCCATTCTGGTGCTTGCCAAAACTCTCAGGTGACTCTGCAATGGTTCACAGGACTTGGGGAAATCTTTGCTGTGACACAGTATGACACAAACAGAGCCAGCTGGGGTGCAGCTATGGCCAACTTAAATGTCTTTCCTCCTAAGGGTAGAAAAGCCCATTGAAGAGACATTTAGATGCTATGCTGGCACACATCCTTGAAAACACAGCTCTCTGCAGGTGCAAACACCCCACCAACATCTGTCAGCTGCAGGAGGCAGGACAGAGTAACCAAGCACAGCGTCTGATTCAGTTAGATGTTATTTTACCAATTACAACTTCCTGGTTGTATACCTTCTTAAAATATCCATGCAACATCCAAAAGACATGCAACTGTATTTAACTTTGGTTGGTTTGGGTTTTTGGTTTTTTTTTCCTCTGCAACTAAAGATAATCATAGTAATCTCTGGAGTGAAAACAGTGATATGCCAGCTCAATCAACTCAAACCCTAACGCACCTCATAAAGTTGGATTCCTTCCTTTTACAAAAAAAAAAAAAAAATTAAAATCACAGGCTCTGGAATAAAATCTAAGTGGATTTTCAAGATATGCACAAATGCACAATCCACCCAATCAATCATACCCAAACCTAAAATACAATCAGTCTCTCACAAGCACCAATGAGTTTTCGTACCCTGTTTAATTTTCTTGTGCAAAACCTGGCATTTATTTAGGTCCTCAAATCTTCTAAGTGTCTCAAGTCACTTCATGGAAAATTTGGTCAATAATATGCTAAACATCAACTTCAGTCTTGGACAAAACACAACATGAATCCAAGGTCCTGAGACTCATCAGATGTACTAGTTGCCAATTGAATTCATCCACTCTGACCATTCACTGTAGCTTGAGGAATATGCACAGTTTTAGTCCAAATCATGACTTTGACACAGGAAGAAAAAATAAATGCTGTCACTAGTAGCAGTAGAAGAACAATATATTATTACACAAATCCAATACATCCTGATTTTGTCCTGGGACTGACTGAAGCAATGAAGCTCAGATGGGTAAATGTGGGCTACAGCCCAGCATTTCTCTGCCTGCTGGCCTTCACAACACACACATTGCTGCCAGGGCCACCCTAGGCTGACGGAATAATACCGATTAATTTCAGAGGCATTGGCTCAGTCACTATGTTTCCCAGAGCTGATGTGGGAGGCCCACTGAATCAGAGCATGCCAGAGAAGTGTCTGGCATACACCAAGAAATAAAATATCTGCAGTCCAGAACTAAATCATAGGCTGAGAGATTAATTTTTAAAAATGTATTTTTAAATGTTCTTATATATATGTGTATATATCAAACACAGAACAATGCTACAAACACATCTCAAGACTGCTGTCAATATCTTAGGATGAAGGATTGCTACAATGTGTGGTTTGTTTTCCTCTTCTAAAGGGCCAGAGGACCTTATGTTCTGCGTTCATCAGTTTGTCTCTTTCCAGTCCTTCATCATCATGGCTAGGCTTTGCGAACCCAGATTTGAGAAGGGCTCTACCCACACTTGCCCACACTTGCTGCATTTAAATGTACATATTAATACATATTAATGTACATATATAAGAGGAGACTGAACGAAGTGCTTCACGGAGCCTTGTTTCCAGCTATAACCTAAATGAGTTTTGCACATTTACTGTTTATTTAACACTGCAAGTGTTTTGGAAGACCTCCTGTAACACTGTCTCTTTTTCTCTGTTTGTCTCTGCTTGGCTGCTGCTTTCACTGCCCCAAGCAGTTTTCCTCTGTACAGTCACAGAAAGGGACATGGTCTTATGGACTTTATGGCCATTGACTCAGGGTTGTCAATAGAGCACTGCAGGACAGACCTCTCAGTCTGCCAAACCTCTCTCCATCAGCCCAGCACTATCAATGCCAAGTAGGGCTTGCTCAAAGCAGCTCACACACACAGCTCTCAGAGAGCCCAGTGCCACTGAGAGGTGTGTAAGCACTTTCATTGCTGCCCTGACAGTGGGGTTAAATCACCAAAGAGCAGCCCCTCCTGAGCAGTCTGCCAAATACGAACACTGACTCAGAGATTTTTTCTTTTTCCTTCTTCATAGGCTGTGGACTCTGAGACTTATCACACTCCCACCTGTGGTGCCCAAGGACTGCACGCTTTTAAATTACACTCTTGGTAACCATGGTGAAACCCGTGGCCCCATTTCTTATGAATAAAGACCTTCCCAAATATCTTCTAATGTGACTGCCCATGAGCGAAAACTTATTCTTCGACTTCCTTTCCTCCCTGCTCTCAGCTCTGATGCATACAAACACAGTGATTTTTTTTCCACATTGGAAACAAAACAAATAACAACAACAAAATATTACTAAAATTAAAAATATTACTAACAGGGTCATGAGGTATGAAACTGCAGTCAGTGCAAGGAGGTCAGTACATACAAAGCATCCACATATTCTTAGCAAAAATATGTTTTTTTTTTTCTCCAAGCATGTTCATTCTCAGGAATCTAGATTTTTCTGAACATGCTTGTGTTCATTACAACTCTCAGATTTAGGGTTTGCTCTTGACTTGCAATTTCCATGCACAGGTCAAGTAGTCAGCTCTAACAGCTTTACCACCAATCTCTTACAGACACTCAGAGATTCCCTTTTAATTCTCTCCCATTTACCCAATTAGCATTCTGTTAATTAAACACAGGAAGTGCCTTTACTTTCTTCAGAAAAACACATTCCTGCTTAACCCTTGATTTATACATGTACTCTGCAGGCTGTTTCAATGAGATTAGAGTTTGCACATGGTTTTTGTTCTCGGTTTGTAGACATTATTCTGAGGAAATCTTGCAGTGTAACATCAGACTTGCTGTCTGCCATTTATACTGGAGTTTTGCCTAGCATAGTTTGACTGCCGAGATAATTAATAGTCTTTAGTAACCATGATTCCCTGCCTGTGAACTTCAAAGACAGCAGCAGTTTAATATTCTTTCAGTGACTTTAAATAGCAGACAGTTATTACAACATTACATGATTTGGAAGTGAGGAACTGTCCAGGAACCATTAATTGAAGCTGGCTAGAGGGCTCCACCATATCCAGCTTGGGTCTAGATCTGTATGGGAAAAAGATTATATGATTTTTCTAATTTTCTCTCCATTTCTATCTGAACTCTGTCAAATTCAAATTATTGTATTATCCAGCTTATATTTCAATGCATCACTGTGTGCCTGTCCCAGAACCACCCAGTGCTTAGTGATTGTCCAGCTGAGGGCTCTGCCTTTCACCAGGCTTACACAACTCTGATCTCACCTCATGCTCAGCCTGAGGTGACACCATGATTTGCACCTGAGAGCAAGCACGAAAGTATGATACTTCAAGTCCCTTCACAGGTCTTCAAACACCCTGAGAAATATCCCCAAGTATTTATTTTCTGTTCTCCTGCCTCTTCATTTCTGTGTCACATATTTAATGAATACAAACCAGATGTTGTGTATGTAACATGAGAACCACTAATCAGAACACCCCTCTTTGGCTTCAGAGGTATTGGTATGAGTCTTTACTCTGCTCTTGTGCCAAAATTTGCTGCTGCTCCATACAGAGGCACATGGCTTTCTCCTCCTCTGAGGCCAGCTGTCAAACAAACAAGACAGCCATGTTGCCCAGGTTGTGACAGCGTAATAAAGGACACTGTGCAGTTTCCAGGGTGTCCTGTGGTCCCAAGCTCTGTATGTACCAAGTTAGCACTGCAGGACCAGAGCCTATAACTTCCTGTGCCCCTTGGAAAATACCTTCAGGTTTGCAATTTCAGTGCTTATTGCACCACTAGTTATAAAACCCTGCTATATCTTGAGACCACCACATGACTGCACCAGTGAGATGTTGAAGGCTCTCCTATAGGCAAGCACAATATGGCACACTAGGTGTGTGTAAATAAACACTGGTGAATACAGAAAGGAGAAAACCAGACACGACTTTTCCCAAAACCAAATATATAATTTCACTTTTTCGGTCAAGATACCTGATGTGACCCTGAAAATGTCATGAACTGCACAAGAAGTAAAAGCTATTCTCATTTGTAGACCAATTTCCCAATGACTAAAATACAATTAAAGCCCTAATTTTCTCCCACATCCCATTGCTGCTCCTTAGCTGCAAGCTGTACAGTCTCCACATACTTACTGTCTCAAAGCCTTTGCTTGGTTTTTGGCCAGCCTCTTCTTCACAGCACCCAACAAACACATAATCACTAATACACCCAATCTGCATGTGGAAAGATTAAGCAGCTTGATAAAAAAGATACACACAGTATTCAAAAGGAGAAAGATAGGGAGTTTAGGTAAACAGATTGCTAGACTATAGCCCAATCCATTGAGTCCACCATTGAGTTCATCTTCCTCTTAATTGCAATTGAGTTCACAGAAGCTCTATGAGCATGGCTGTGACTCTCCTGTCACAGTTTCCCTGCACCCCTACAGCAGAGGGTACTGTACAGCAGAATCCCCTGGCACAATGCTGTCTGCTTTACAGAAGGCAGATCCTTATACCTCCGTGATACCTGAACTGAGTTAAGATCACCGGCCCTTCCTGCCCATTATTAGACTTGAACACAATCCATTTGATTTTTCACAAGGACTGATAAAACCAAGATATTACAAGAGAGAAATTTCATGGCAGTGTTTCTTCCAAGGCTGGGCACCAGCCTTATACTAGCTTGACTAACCCACTTTCCAGTCTTTGCCTCAGTCAGACCCAGTATACAGATAAGGCCACGGGACTGGTGAAACGTCCTTCATCTCCCTGCAAGGCAGGACCTTTGCTGAGCTCTGAGCAACACAGCCTGGGCTTCCTTTGTTCTAAATTTCTGAGGAGTTCTAGAGTAAGTAAAATCCCTTTTTAAAAACCAAACAAATAAACAAAGAACACACAACAACAAAACATAATAAAAACCCAACCAAATAAACTGGAGAAGGTGGGCAAGGAGGTATATAGTTAATTAATAGACATATAGTTATCTAGAAGAGCAAACTGTATAAAACTCTCTCTATACACATCTGGTGAATCTCTTAGTGACCCAAAAAGGCCAAGAAGTCTTTTGTTAGAAGCTCTCTATGTCGGTAAAGGAGTCTTTGCATAAAATCATGTCCATATAAAGGCATTAGTTGACTTTGACTCCCATATTATTCACTAGACACAAAGACTACTGCAATTGTACAGCTGCCCATATCTATTCTCCTGATTTATGTACATTTATACCTCAAACATGAGGATTTATCTGAAGCTTAAGTTAGTTAGCCACCAGTTTATTAAGTTTTTCATCCAACTAAAGAAAAGGAATAACACCACATAACTCAGGTGACCAGGCAGAAAAAACCCAACAGACAGTGTTTGATTTACAGCAACAGCTGCAGTTTTTCAGACAAACGATTCCCAGCACAATTACAAATAATGAAGGCACAAATACCACAATTTGTGAAGCATTTTAAAGAAGGAGGGGGCGGGGCGGAGGAGAAGACAAAAGGAGTCTGAATTCATTAGAAAATAGTATAGCCAGCTTTAGATTTAAAATGTAAGCATGCATGTTGTCACCAAAGCAACAGAATTTCCTTTTCTTACACTTTTCATAGGACTCAGCACCCAAATTTTGCTTACCATATATTAACATACTCGATGCAGGCTTTGTCTGGAAGATTTTTGCTACTTATGTTGCCAGTGCATTTGAGATAATCCCAAAGTTACATTTCTCTGAGATGTCTAAAAATAAAAATAAATACAACACCATTACTTCATCTATTTACAGTGAAACCAAAGGAAATATTTCAAATTTATCATTTGTTGGAGAAAAAATGAAATTAAAAAAACACAGTATGCTTTTGGAAGTAAATTTTCAGCTCTTTTTTTTTTTTTTTCCTAAGGATTCATCAAAGACATATCAAGGGGCTTTGAGAGGAGTTATAGGACTTTTCGTTTTTATACTGTTCAAAGTCAATTTTCTCTGTGTTTGCAATTGATTTAATATAGCCTTTAGGATTTTTGATGTACAATTTTAATTCTCTAGAGAAAGCATGGCCATTTAAATAATCTAAATAGCACTAATATGTTTCCTTAGTCTTAACTGCCTTTTTATCGTTCATAAGAATTCAAATAAAATGTGCAAAATGTGTAAAAGTGTTTTGTCTGTCTTTATGGCACTAGATATTATCTGTAACTCATATGACAAAGACTGCTACACTGACACCAAAGAACAGGCTTGGCCATGGTCAGACATTTCTTTTCAAGAAACTGTACAGTAAGCCCCAGGAAAGAAAGTTTCCTAGGGATCCCAGGTCAGTTTGGCTGAGGGCTCAGATGTCCTTCTCAGTTCTGTGTTTCATTTGTTCACAGCTAACACTGTAAACAGCTTCATTGTCTGCACCCAAGTCCTTTGGAAATCATGCTGAAGTTTCGGAATGAGTCACATTGCCTGGCCCCTCCACTCACTGCTAACAGTGCACCATGAGTTAAAAAAGGGCAGGTGTTGAACTGAACCATCTCTCCATTTGACTGACAGTCCCCTTGGCTTTGAGCGAATAAAAGGGGGATCTCCGAATAGGAGCTGAAGATTTCACTTCAAAAGGTGTTACAGATGTGATACAGAGGTACTATTTGATATCATTTCAGGTGAAAGTACTCTGAAATTACAGTGAAGTCATTATGATTTCAGTGCATGTGTCCTTTTTCCCCTAGCAGAAGAATCAAGATACTTCAAACTCTTTAAGAAAAGAGACAGCAAAAGGTGAATGACAAAAGCTTGAGCAAAGGGTCAGTGGTGGGTCCCTGGGAATGATTACCTCTTTGAAATCCAGGCAGCAGGGGATGCAAGGTGGCAAAGGCTGTGCAATCACTTCTGCTGAGCATCTAATCACCAATGGGTCTGATCAGTGGAGAACATGGGGTGAGGAACCAGGAGAGGTCACTGAGCAGAGAAATACAACGTGAATTACACAGAAGGCCAAAAAAAGTCCCCCAAAAATGCAACCTAGAGAAATGTTGGTAAATGAGACAGGCAAAACAAAGAATTAATAAAACACCTAGGGGTAGGGTAAAGAAATAAAACCAGTAATAAATAAGGTCTAAACACTTTTACCAGGTCTGTGGGAGCTCACTCACTTTCGAGAATGGCTTCTCAGAGAATCTGTTTTCCCTGATGCCACAGAGGTAGGTAGGAAGGGATAGGTCAGAGGTCACCAGCTGACCCTGAAAAAGAAGAAAATGTCACAGAAAATGTCAGTTACAAAATATGGAAATGTCTTTTCAAAGAAGTGAAGAGGGCAAGTGGGAGACATCTCACTAAATCATGTGATGTATGATCACCCAGGGGTAGGCATGCTTTCACTCAGGTGAGGGAGAATAGAAAGTCTACCTGAGCTTCAGCAACCTCAGTGCAATTTTCAGCCCTCTTCACGCCTTAGCTCCACACTTTCACTGGTTTAAAGGACCAATAGTTCTATTCACTGGCAGCGTAAAAGGCATGCTTTCCACCCTGCCTACATTGCTACCTGCACAATGCCATCCAGCAAACATCTGTACCTGGCAGATGTGGGGGTGCACACCAATAAGGAGCATCATTAGTTCCACAGGAGCACTGTGTGTTCCTGTTTCCAGGAAGAGGTTTCGTAGAAGGTGGATGCACTTGTGCAATGCCATTGCACGATAAAGACAGACAGGTGATGGTGGAGACCTCCAGGGACATAGCCACATCCCTACCATAGAGCTCAGGATGTCTCCTCACCAGGAGGACCAGGGCTCATGACGAGGAGAAGTTACAGCCCCAGGTCAAGCTACAGCCCCTCAAACTTTTGGTTTTCTGTGAAGAATAGGCAGAAAATGGTAATTTAAAACACTCATAAGAAGAACAGTTTTTCCAGTAGATTGGCATACCTCCAATAAGGGGGGATTTGGGAAAGCCACATATGCACATGTACCCGAGAACATAAACTCCAGTCTTGGAGGGACTGAGAATTACATTTCCAGAATCAAAATGGAAAAATGCAACTTCATTTAATGATGGTTACAGATTTTGCTCTACATTCCTGCATAAACCTGGATAACTGCAAGAAATTATTTGCATTGTTAAAGGCTTTATTTATCATGACCTGTTGAAGTTCAGAAAGAAAGCCCCATACAATAGGACAGATATTTATCTCTGGATTGCTCTTACCTTACCAAGTTTCAGCAAATGCACTGATCTGTAAAGGTACCTAGTGGTTAATTAGATGTTTAACAACAAAGTATTTAGGCAGTACTGTTGTTTTTTCCCATTTACAAGTCACACATTGGTTTCACAGTGTTTTCACTACTTGTATGACCGCTAAAGTGATATATTCAGGATAATGAGGTTTCTAGTGGTTTTGAAATGTTATTTAAATGCTGATTTCAGAAGCACTGTTCATAACCTCTGTTAGGTCTGCCGAGAAAGCACAATTTCCAAGAGGTTTATATCAGCATAAATCTGTGGAGCTTTGTTGAAGCATTGCATTCAGAGCAAAAATTTGCCACTCATCTGACTAGATAGCCACAAACCACTGACCTAGCTAAAAGGTGACCCACAGCACAATAAAGTGACAGGCACAAAAAAGTACCTCAGTAAACCCTAAATCCCTTTAAAGTTCTTTTACTCCCATTTACCATCACTGTTCTTGGAGTTTGAAAGAAATTTTCCACACCGAGTTTAGTTTTTCAACCCAACTTAAAAGTACTTCTCCAAATGGAGATTGCTGTTCAGCAAGCCTGCTCCTGCATGGCAGCAAAGGGGAATGGATAAATCTTTGCTTCTGATTTTCTAAAAAGCCAAGTTGTGGAGCCAAGTATTTGACTGAGCTGCTGGGTGACAGCATGTAAGTTGCACCATCTTTCTCTGCTTCAGATTCTCACCCAATTGGAAATAGTTAGATAAAACACTTCGAAATTCTCTAGCCAAAATCCTTGAAATGGGCGGGTCTTACTTTTGTAAGAAATGAAGACCTATGCATATGCAGTGCGGCCAGAGCAAGGAGCAGTGCAATAGGTCATACCCTGGCTCTGACACTGAATTCCTCTGTGGCTCAGCTTTGCCTTCATTTCCTATGTCAGGTTTGATATTCATTATGTGTTTGGTATTTAGCCCTGATGCACCTTCTACCAGAATACTGTAGCTCAGTCTTGCTGTCTGACATGTAAGAAAGAATCTGAATCACTGAATCACAGAGAAGTTGAGACTGGAAGGGAACTCTGGAACTCATCTGGTCCCTGCCCCACTCAAGCTGGGCCACCTACAGCCAGTTCTGCAGGACCACATTCAGGTTCTGAATATGCCCAAGGAGGGAGACTCCACCACCTCTCGGGGCAACCTGTGCCAGTGCTCGGTTACCTTCACAGGAAAAATGTGTTTTCTAATGTTCAGAGAGAGCCACCTGTGTTTCTGATTGTGTCCATTGCCTCTCATCTTGTCACTGGGCACCATTAAGAGCCTGGTTCTCTCCTTTTTGCACTCTCCCTTCAAGTATTTCTAAAAATTGCTAAGTTCTCCCCCAAATCTTTTCTTCTCAGAGTTGAACAGGTCCAGCTCTTTCAGCCTTCCCTCATACTAAAGGTGGTCCAGCAGCTTATTAATTTTTGTGGCTCTTTGTTGGACTTGCTCCAGTAGCTCCACCTCTCTCTTGTGCTGGGGAGCCCAGAACTGGATGAACATCTATGAATAGCTAAGAAAAAAAGAGACTCAGTTAAGGAAGAAGCTTGATCACAATTTTTAGGGACCAATACAGGGAACACAGTGTAATTTAAGTACTTGTCATAAGACGAGAGTGCAACAAGGCCAAATGACCCAATTTGAAAGGGGACAGAAGAGAAATTAAGTGCAGTGCAATTAGTTGTTTAACAATGGTAGCAATTAGCTGCTGGAAAATTTACCAAGTGTTCTGGTTGATTCTCTATATCTGGTGATTAAATCAAGATCAGATTTTTTGTCTCCTTTGAAGTCTTGTTCCAGTTCATATAAAAATTCCTCTGGCCTGTGTGATGCAGTAAGTCAGACAAAAATGATCACAACAGTCCCTTCTGGCTCTATCATCTATTCTTTTATATGAGATGACATTTGCTGTTCTGATGATTAGGCAATTAACATCATAAAATACCAGAAAATTCCTAAAATTCAGCAGTGCTGAATGCCTTGAGTCAGTTTTTGCCTCAATCTCAGAACAAAACTCTGAACACAAAACTCCACTGTACTTGTGTCTAACACAAGCCAGAAACCAGAAAAAGAGTAATTTGGGAGTTTACATGACAGTTGGGTGTACCCAGCCTACCTCAGCTTTGTGCTAATCAGCAGCATCATGTGTATACCAAACAGAGACAGATAAAATCTCCATACTGCTGACCATGATCAAGTGTGACAGCCAGATTTGATTGTAAAAAACTGAAGCATCTCTAAAGGAAAAGTGTTAAGGGGTTCTTTATAGTAGCAAAACTGCTTAGAGTGAAACAGCCTGCATTTACCCTGGAGAGGGTGCCTTTAAAAACAGTCTTTGAATATAGCTAGGAGCTAGAATACACTGACTAGCAGAGGTCAGGTTGCTACAGCAATTATGTGGATTCTAGAGCCAGTCTACCAGATGTACCAAGCAAAAGCAGCTTTTCTGAAATAGCCTTGATAATAGGTTTCTGAGGGAGACAGCCTCTTGAAAGCAAAGTGTTCTGATGCCATTTACTGAGGTGTACCACAAAAAGATGGGAAGGCATTAGAAAAGAAAACATATGTTAATCATCTGCAATTCAATCACTTTTCTGTATAGCTAGGAAATGAATAATTTTGTGTAATGCTGAGCACAAGACTGTGACTCTTTATAGATAGTCCTTGAACTGAAACAATAAAGAAAGCAGCATAGTGTTTGTCATTCTACTGCAGCCCTTGTGAGAATCAAAATAAGCTTTAGGAGAGATAGTCTAATTTTCAGACTTGGCTGCTGTAAAGAGAGCAAGGAACCTGAAGAATTTCCCTATGGATGAGTCATCCATAGTAAATTCTTGTTATTTGTCAGACCAGAGCTAATGTCTAACCCAGATCCAGAACCATAGCACTATGGGAAGGTTTGGATGGCACATAACTGTGGATGGAGACATGTTCATCAAGAATACGCCGCCTCCTAAGTAGACACCAAAATAAACAGTTCCAGAGAGCACATGGATTTATTTTACAGACATTGAGTATAACTTTCCCAAAGCCATGGGCAATCCCATGTATAAAGCTTGTGTCTTTCCCACGATAGGATGATAGAAGGGAGGAGGGGCCAAAAATCTACTCCTGTTTGCAAACTGTCTCTGTTGACACTCGCAGCCAATACCAATATGGTCCACTGGCTTCTTGTGAACTGTGGCTGCTAGAGGACTCACAAGCTACTAAAGAGGATACCATGCAAACCCATGGACAGATTTTTAGCTCTTTTATTTGGTACATAACAACACTCACTGGGGGTGGAGGCACTGGTATAAACAACCGCTGCCAAGGACAGCTCTCCCAGCCTTAGCCAAGGTTGGAGCAACATCCCTTTGGTGTCAGGCGTCATTTTAGCTCATTTGCCACAGCTGAATAATTTTTAAAAATATGTAAAAAGGTGAGAAATTTAAATTTAAACTGTGTTTGTTTATGAGCTGAGCAAATAGCAATATTATTTACTGTGTCCCCAAATCCCTGCTAATCAGCACACAAACAGCTGTATCTAAGTCCTTTTTCTTCACACACACTATCAACTCCTCTCTCTTGCTCTTGGCACGACTTGCTATGCCTACTCCATTACACCTGCTGGAAGTTTTTTAAAAAGAAAGTTTGAAAAAGACAGAAATTTAAAGGAAAAAAGTTTCACTAATATACCTTCCTCAATAGAGCAATGAGAGAAACTCACATAGACATATCCTAAAAATGTAAATAGAAGAGGTTCTTAGTTTGGCAGAAATTCCTTTTTAGAGTCTGCATATAAATGCAGGAGTTCTGAAACCAGCCCGGTGTGTGTATGCACACATGCATATCAGCTCCAAAAAATCAGCTGTGCCTCCCTGCCACCCCAAAGCAGAGCTGGCCCTTGATGCACGGCCACCACACATCATCCCCCAAGCAGGGAGCCAGCGTGGCAGAGGAGAGTCCAGATTTATCCTGGCAAAGGGGAAAAATGCTCCAGAAGAGAGAAGGATACAGCAGGAACGAACACACAAAGCATGGCACAGACGCAGGAGGACATCAGCTGGGGAGGAGCTGCTGGGTGGCAGTTCGGCACAGTGTGGGCTGGGGCTCATGCAGCTCACAAGCACAGCATGAGGCCATGGTGTCTGTCTGGCCTCGAAAACACATCCTCCAACTGCAGGTCACTAGCTGTTTTCCCTGAGAAAGAAAACACTTGGGGATAGAGGATGGAGAGGTGACAGCAGCCTTGAGTTCATGAAGGCAGCAAAGACAGCAGCAGTCAGTTCTCCGTGTCTGCAGGAGATCAGACAAGGAGAATCAGATTTAAATCATGCAAGAAAAATAGCTAGATAAGCAACTGGAAAACTGAGAGGAAGTCTTGAAGACAAACAACTCTGAGTTCAAGGTCAGGTTGTATGAGACTTTTAGCAGTCTGATCTAGTGAAAGGTGTCCTGCCCATGGTAGAGGGATGGAACCAGATGATCTGTGATGGAACCCTTTAAACACAAACTGTTCCATGTTTCTATGACAAACATCCCACCCTAAGGCTAACTACAGTATATTTCAGTAAATAAAACATTCAGAAAGCACAGACATTGTAAAATACACATACACAGACATAGCAAATACCAATAAGTATATGATAGTTATGTAAAGCATCAATTGATGTCCAAAAAAGGCATTTGGCTCAAGTTTCAGCTGCAGTGTTATTTTTGTGAGGATAAGAGGTCAAATTCACATTAAGATGAACTTAGTTCATTTTCAGGAGGAACTGGATGCAAAACTCTTTCCACTTAAAATCTCCCATCCTTTCCCCCTCTGAGTTTCCTTTTCCTCTCTACTAGGCTTAGTCTATGAATGCTGAAAGTGTAGAGACAATACCTAAAATAATCTGAGGTGCACACACTCCTACTAGATACAGGTAAAAGAGAGTGCCCAGTACATTTGCAGAAGGCCTGTGACACATTAGGGAATAGTTGTGTCAAACCAAGACCCTCTCAATTTCTGCAGGGCTTTCCTGTGGCACTTGTTACAAAACTCTGCAGAAGTTGCTCCAACTTTTGGAGCACTGAATTTCAATTTTTTCCCATGTACATCCAAACCCCACATGCACTTGTGTGGTTAACCAGACACCTCAATGACATGTTCTGCCTCCTTCTCCCTCCTGGCTTTTGCTACCAGTGAAGAGTTGCCAAGGTATGAAAATTCACACCCTGGATCTATACTCTTGGCTGATTATATTCAACTTCAAATGCTTGACTCCATGCCAGACTCGTGGCCATTTTGGCCTCGAAACTGCCATGGATGCTTTTCAATATATTTATCCTTTTCACTATGTACAGAAGCATACGACTCAATTAAGCACAGAGTCACAGGGTCAAACATCATCAATTCTGCAGCTGAAGCCTTACCTCCCCACAACTTGCTCCCAAGTCACTTACTATTACAGTGTAACAAACACAGAATCAAACCCTAAGCCCTGGAAGATTGACTTGAAAGCACGACCATAAAATCAGATGATTCAGGCTAACCAGGCTCACTCAAGACCTTTGTGTGAATTTTTGTCGCACATAACACTGAGGACCTCATGGCAAGCCAATCCAAAAGGCACAGGTAAGTATTGCTGTAGGTAGTCCTGTAGTCAAGTTCCCAGCCTAGCAAACCTGCTTTAGCTTAAGTGCCACACTAGACTTCCCCTGGGACAACGGGCAAGTCCAATTGATTGCAAGGAGGTAAGCGTCTTACTGTTCTCCCTTCCCTTCCAGGCTTCATTTTGCCTGGAAATTTAATTACCTGGAAATTTAATTACCACTTTGCCTGGAAATTTAAATTACCCCACTCCAGGCACTTCAGAGGGCAAATCTGTTTAAGAAAGATACTAGACTGATGAGAGAGGATGATTAGGTACCACCAGCAGCTAGAAAAGTATTCTCTTATTTCCAGTGGTTATCTACAGCTCTCCACGAACGTATGCTGCCCTGCATATCTGTGCTAAAACAAGTAGTGCACATTTCCCTTCAAGAGCTTTCAGGAAGAAATAGCTTATTTTACAGCATCTCTCGTTGGGTGGTTTCTGGAGCCTTCCCAGTAGCTGTAACAAAACAAAACAAAACAAACAAACAAACAAAATCGCAACAGGCATATTTTCATCACTAATTCTTCTCCTAAGGCATTCAGAATTATTCTTCTGCTGATCTGCACAGTTGAGTTTATTTCCTCATCCCCCTTTCTTCTTCACATTCTTGCGCTATTCTCTGTACTTATTTATATTTTCTCACCCTTTTTATGTTTTTTCCTCCTTTTCACCTTCTGCTCTGTGATTAGTGGTGGTCTGCAAGTAAAATAAGTCAAAGTAGCATATTTTGTGTTTCAACCTGAGCACAAGAAGATTGGTCACTCTCATCTCCTCTGAAAATGAGTTTTAAAATTTTGCTCTCACTGCCAAAATTGCCCTTTATATGAAAAGAAGCATAAAAAGGAACAGTAGCAAGAATTGGCAAAGAGCAAGTAATAGAGGGTCACTGGCAACACCATCCAGAGCTGGAAGAGGACAAGAGACATGGTACAGACAAAATTTCAGCTCTGCAGTACTGTTTGGTCAAATAAAACCCTCAGACTTTATACTGTCAAACTTACGCCTTACACCTCCTTTCAAAGCAAAAAAGAGACACCTTGCACTCACAAGATTATTCCTGGCAAGAGAAAGGGTGAGAAATTTGACCAAGAATATATCTTGGGAGGTTTGCCCAGGGAGGGCCTGGGTGGCCATTTTATACACCCTTGTTGTTAAAGGAAATGTCAAACCTCCCATCCCAGAGGGGAAACAGCAGCAGGTCTCTTTATTCGCAAACAGCAGTCCAAGAGCAGGAAGACGCCTGGACAGGGAAAAGACTAGGCAAATAGTTCCTGAACAACCCATTAATAGAAATACATTCTCAAATCCTGCTCAGATAGTTTCAAGTAAACACATTTTTAGTAAGAATTGTTTGTACAGATAATTAATAAACTACAAAAAAGTCAAACACAGGCTTTCTGTCAAGTCAGTTCTGTTACTAAGCTATATAATAACATCATACTCTGCACCATACATTAAGTTCTTCACAAAAAGGGGGAAATAATATAGCCTGCCATCAGATTCCTCTCTGATTCCTCCTCATTTTTTGTAGTATGTTCTTAGGAATTAATGTCCTTTTTTTGTCATGTAGAGAGATTCTCATTTTTCTTTTCTAATTCCTTGTTATTACTGTGGACAGGACAGGTTTGCATGACAGCAATAACTGGTGATGTGTAATGCAGCAGCTGGTTCAAAAAATTTGATTTCTCTGTTTACATCCCTGGCTTTAAAGTCCCATAGCAATTGAAAAAAAATAACAAAAATTCCAAACTAAATTGCCATATTGAAAACTTCCACATAATCCTATTTATGCAGAAAGGTTTTTCTTACAGCATTTTGCATAGTTCCTTTCCCAGTTGCTAATATTTTAATAAAATATTTTTATTATTATGGAGTGCACTGGGAATCAGACCTAGAACTTCTATATCTGCAGCTTAGCTGGGGGCAGGAAATACTCCACTAAGAACCTTTGAAGCTCAGGTCTTTTTACTATTTCTTTCCCTTTCAAAGTGTTTTGATTAATTTCAAGTCTTGCACCTGCTTTGATCACCCATTTTACTGATTATATTTTCTTTACCCCTGCTAGAGAGGAATCTGGAGCTTTACACTCCTCACTGACAACTCTTCCATCAAGAATGCTTTAAGAGATGAGCACTTTCCTTGGCAGCAAAAAAGCAAACCATGATGTGTTACACACAGAAAGCTGCCTCTAAATAAATAAATAAATAAAAGAACTCACCTCATATTTTATCCAGCATCTTCTGAGTCTCATCAGAGCAAATTAAAAATGAAATTGGCTTCTTGAGACGATAGATCAGACACCTTAAAGAACAGCTGCAATTTGTGTTCCTGAGAAATGAAAATGGAAAAGCAGACTAAAGTGGATATTGGGTGATTTATTAACCTCCTTTCTCCATTCTTTCTGAATGTCAGTACATTCAGCAGATTATCGATAGGACCATCTTTAACACATGATTTTCAAAATGCAATCAAACAGACAATTCCCTGTCCCTCTTCCTTCCCACCTCACACAGAGCACAGGGATGTTCGAAGGACCTTGCCACTCCTGTTTGCACAGCAGGAGGCATGGAGCCTGCAAACATACCCTGCAAATCTCCTAGCCCTGAAGTGCAATGGGCACTAAGTGCTGTAGGTATTAGTGCTGTTTGTGCCACACGCTTGAGAGCCTTCGTGAGCTTGTCCAAACACACGAGGCTTGTTCATGAGCAAAAATATTAAATGTTGCTCCTTGACATTTTGTTGTTTTAGTAATCTAACCCCATGGAAACTATATCAAGATCTATAAAGCCATTCAGCTCTTAATCGTAGCAGATATGAATCACCATGTCAGTTAACATGAGGTGCATAAATCGCTGGCAATGTGGATTTATGCCACCAGGATGTAATTCACCAATATCAGCTCTTATATTGGATTAGAAATGTGGGATTTGA
This sequence comes from Myiozetetes cayanensis, assembly GCF_022539395.1. NCBI lineage: Eukaryota > Metazoa > Chordata > Aves > Passeriformes > Tyrannidae > Myiozetetes > Myiozetetes cayanensis. The sequence goes on from NW_026087742.1 coordinate 19,016,311, forward strand.
GACGAATAAACTTACAAAGCCGGTTGCAGTTTGAGTTGTGACCTTAACAAAAAAGTCGGAGGCTGAGGCTCACAATCTGTCTGTGTGCTTAAGTAAGAGTTTCACGTTCACTCTGCTCAGATTAATTGCTTCTTTAACCTGCAGACGCTGACACACATGCGCAGCTGTGCACACTAATAGGAGGACAGCAGCCGAAGCTCTATCAAGTTTCATTAAATCCTGCATGCTTAATTGTCTTCATCGCTGGAAACCATCATTTTATTTAATGGTTTAAATACAACAGAAATGCCTTAATCTCATTTAACTATTAAAGACATTTACAAGCAAACAGAAATGATTTTAAGAGAAACACATATTACACAGCTGCATGGACTTTGTTGCCTGGTGCAGGTAGAAGATTTTTTTCTACTCATTCCCTGTGTCTGTAGCCAAAGCAGGGTCAGAGCCTGTGATAAAAAGTTTTTTGATTCATTCTGCTTAGCCTGGTGACACTGGCACGCCAGGTCAATTGCACTGTAGCTGCCTATAATTGCAGATATTAATGTAGCTTTGAAAGGGATTCAAAAATTACTTTAAATGTCCACGCTGGCTAGAAACTCATTTTGTCCTCATATAAACATGCCAGATCATCCAAAAAATAATTAGGTACTAGGGTTAAAATACACAGATAACACTTGAGCTCTTTTACAGCTTATACCCGTGCCAGACTTCTCTCTCCTTGGCTCATTATCTTGTTTGTCCTCTCTCGTTTGACAGGGGAGCCCACTGAATATCAGAGCACTGCATCTGCATGCTGATGCTGCCAGACTTTCTCTTACAAAACCCAGTCTGCAGAAGCACACTAGAACTGGCAGTGTTGGGGGTAAACAACAATCCCCCACTGAAGCTTTGAAAGCAAGACATTAGGTCGCAGCCTTAGAAACTTGTCAGATTTGGATACTCTCCCTTCATAATAATCCCACTGTGTGGGTAGATTTTGCCTGTCAGAGACCTGTTGAGTGTTAAAATACAGGTGGCGGCGTCTTTCCTTGTGCACTCCTTCACTCTGTCTTTGCTCTGATACTGCCCTCAGTGATCCCGTGGGTCCCATCCTTCTGCCTAAGTCTCCTTTCAAGATCCTCCCTTTATGGATAAAATAGGTAAAACCAACACAGACAATGCTGGCAGCAGGTGCTGAGGGGCCTGGGCTAAACTCCAGCTTCCCAAGGACACCCTGCAGGATTACAGCATCTCTTTAATCTGACTGCACGTCTCTGCAGGCAGTTGGCCTCATTGCTGGAGCACCAGCCCAGGTGACCCAAGGAGGGGGAATGGATGGGCAGGTTCGAATTGGGCTTCTTCCCCCACTCTGGCTCTGCTGGACACAAGCCACACACATATGGAGAGCACAAACTTACACCTGCTAAAATTTCTCTTCAAGACAAGAGAACTTCTAGCTCAGCCCAGAAATTTCAATTGTCAGGTTGAAAATGTGGGTTTTTCCAGAGAAACCAGGTAAGTCACTCAGCAAATGCTTTGTAGAAAGTCCCTGAGGCATCGCCGTGGCACGTGTCAGCCCTCCATTGCCTCTTCCCAGTGCCAGCCTTTCTCTGCAGGAAGACTTGAGAATGGAGCTATTCTATTTCTCCCTGCTGTTAGTCAAACTTTGAAGCATCCAACCGACACTAGTCTATCAGCCTTACAGTTATTTAAAGACAGCCTGTCAGTTTATTATTAATAGCTGCAATTACATTACAGCAGTTAAAGGAGACAAGTGAGATTGGGAACATACTGCAGCCGGGGTTAGAGATCTGCTCAGGCCTACTTTGTGCTAGAAGAGGCTTTCAAGTGTGATTATATGGGCAAAGCCTTCTTGCTGAGACCCACGATACATCTTCCCATGGTACATGGCATAGATATGAGCTCGCTCTGCCAGCTGCCCATCTATAAGCTGAGCGGCAGCAGAGCCAAACTTAGCTAATACACCCTTTCCCTCAGCAATATCTATTGCCTCAGGTTTAGTGAGACACTATCATCTATCCATGTCACTTCTGGTCATTTCAGAGCTTGAGGCAGAGCATGGTGACATTCATTTTTGGCACATCATTCAGGCAATACCAGTCCCTCATTTCCACAGGAAAAACACCACTTCCCAAAGAGAATGTAGATAACCAGCAAAAAGCCAAGTTTTATTTTTGCCCATATAGCTGCATCTAAACTAGGAGTTTACATCAGCATGAAAGCATTAATAAAATAGCTCATCTAACCAACATTATTTTACTGTCAGCAACTCCAAATATAGGTCTGAGCCACTGGGAGAGAATCATCTTCCTAAGTAGGCACTAAAGAGTTTGTGCTTTAAATTCTTTCTGGTAGAAGGGAAACTGAGGCAGAAAGCATTTGAAATACTCCCCCAAGGTCATGCAATACATTTATGCAAAACATGACCCTACCTGCATTTTATTCCATGGCACAGATGCCATGGAGGTAGCAATTTAATAAGCTACGAGCCCCATCTGTTCATTATTGTCTCAACTGGAGATTGTCATCCCCAAAGCTGAGCCACATTAATTGATTATATGAATGCTCCTGCTTTGACCCAATGTAAAGGCAGTCAATTTAATTTAAATCCTTGTTGGAGAACATTTCAATTTGCTGGCTGACTTTATTCTGAGGCAGACAAGGAGCACTCACAGAAGTTTCACTGCCCATTCCTGCAACATCTGACAGAGAGCATCTGTCCATCTCTCTGGCAATTTTTAAATCAAAACAAATAAAATGCAAAATGAGAAAAACAAAAGGAGACTTTTCTTGTGGTACTACCCAGAGCTCTGAGCTTAACAGAAATTCACCTAGCAGAATTTCCCAAAACTAATAGGATTCTTTAGTCTTAAGTTCTCCCTGTTCTGAAGTTTCTCTAGTTTGCTTTCCAGAACCATGTATTTTCACTTTCTCTCCATATTTAATTCTCATAAAGAAAAGAGAACACAGCTCATATTTTTGTTCAAACTACCAGCACTGGGCAGCAGTGGTAGGGCCACAGAAGCTGTAGGGATGGAAAAAAAGCTTTAAAAAACCCTCCCTACATGCTGCATCCACTCTTCTCGACATTTTGAGTCATCAAAACTTCACTAGTGATATGAAAGGCTGCTAAATTTTTTTCTCTTACCCTTTTCTTTCATTTTTATTAGTGGTTAGATTTTGATTACATTGTGCCTGACAAAGACCAGCTGCCTCCACAAGTAACTGTACTATCTTCAGAGGCAGCCTCAAGTAAAAGCATGATGTATGTAACGGAGTCATAACATTTACTGCCTTTTTTTATAAACTGCATAGGAAACCAATTCATGTGCACCCTTCTAGTGTTAAAATGCACGTGAACTTGCAAGTCTTCCCTGTGCACTTTGCTCCCAGTAAAAAACCTACATCAATCGAACAATACACTTACCCTTCTCCTCTTCTGTCCTTAAAAACAAGATCTCTTTTTGAACATATGAGAATTCACTAAAGAAAGAGTATTTTTTTCATTAAAAGCCAACATTAATTTTCAGGTCTTTGTCCTAGAAATTACAGCCCTGGGTTGTTTGCATTGGGGGTATTTTTCTCTTATTCTTGAGAAAAGTGAGGGGAAAAAAACCAACACAAATTCCCTCTCACAAAACAAAAGACATGAGCATAAACACTTAAGGTGTTTTGCTCAACTGCGGTGACATTACCCCACGTGCAACAGTAAATAAAGTAAGCAGATGTTCACAGGCAGCTGAACAAGGTGGTTTGAAGATATCCAAATTACTGCAAACAACCCATTTCTCTTTCTCTTTCACCTTCTACCCCATCACTTGACCGTAATAGCACTTTTGCTGTTCATCACTCTCTCTCCCCATCAATTTTCATTGCCCTCCACAGCTTCTTTATCACTTTTGTTGTCAAACCTACAACTACCTTTAGTTCAGATGTTTGCCATAAATTCTGGCTATAGACATCTAACCCATGAAGAATATAAATAAATTGGCTAGTTTGAAGAGGCACTAGGTGATAATGTATTTTTTCATATCCACAGATAGAGCTAATATCTTCACATCTCTATTGGAAAACTGACACAGCACTAATGCCCTTACTCTGACTGTCTGTCTGTCCCCTCTGCACTATTTTAAGAAGCAAGCATGTTCTGGTGCTGTAAACAAGGACCAAACCACCACACAACTTAAAGCAGTCACAAGCAAAGAAAAATTTTCAGCTGTTCCCTTTGTGCACACTTTGCAGGATGTTTTACTACAAACCATCATTAAAATAAAAAACTATTTTAACTCTAAGTTTTTCTAAAAGGCAGTGAATGCTTGTGAACAGAACTATTACCATTTTCAAAGATTTAAAAAGATAATTTTTTTCTTCCAGAAAAAGTAATACCAAAGGTATTGCCTCCTTTTTTTTTTTGCAATTTTGTAGTGGTCTTTTTTCTTTTTGTGGGTTTTACTGGGGCGGGGGGGTATATTTTCATTTTTACACTGATGTAATAGCATTGACTTTAGTGGGAGGTGAGGTTTACTCCAGTACAAACAGTAGAGAAAAATCAATCTCTTTGTGCAGACATGTCTATTCCTGAAACCAAAATGTGTGACTGGGAGCAGGCTCCAACACAGAGTGTCCCATGAGCCTTTCACCATGGTGTTGCAGCACAGCCAAACTGGTGGCTCGTTCCCAGCTCTGCTTCATCTATCCAGACTGGAAAAATACAACCTAGGTCCACACCATGTGTAAAACAATATTCATGATGAGCAAGTCTGGCCTTATGAGAGATCCATATTTATCTGACATAGCCAGGACATTTCATTTCTCCCACCAGTTGAAATTCCTGATATTTTGAGGCAAAATCCATTTTGTTTAAAGACGCCATAGCCCTGCCATTCTCCTCAACAGCAAGACACAGTGTTATTTTCAGTTAGAAGCTGAAAGCACAGCCTCCGTTAACAATAGAAGATAAATAAATCTCTAACTGCTGAAAAATCTGGAGAAACATGACCCAAGTATCGCTGAAACTCCCAGAGGCCAAATAAACAGGCTTTTTTCAAAAATGTTTCAGCTACCACTTTTTTGGTAGGACAGGGAAAGACAAACTCCTAAAAATGCACCAGCTGAAGGACAGGGTAGAGTCAGACACACATGTTCACAGAGGTCTCTTCTCCTTTTACTTTTCATTTACCCTGACCAAAAAAAAAAGGGGGATAAGGCAATTCCTGGCTGCCAGGGAGACTTCCCACCAGGGCAGGAGACCTGTGAGAGTGCCTACCCCATCCCCCACAGCCTTCATAGCCCCTGTCCTCCAGCAAGGGTGCTCAGCCCATGCAGTTACACCCAGAGCTGCTGTCATCACCCCTGCATAGCAAGGGACAGTTGCGCTGGTGGCAGCAGGAAAGCTGCTTCCCTACAGCTGTGCAACAAAGCCCAGCTGATCTAGAGAGAGAGGCAGACACATGGGTGGGCTTACAAGTCCAAGTGCTTCCCCCCGACCCGGGGGGCAACACAACCACTGTTGATCAGCGGCACTCGAGCCATTTCAGGAACTAGCTGCTTATTTCAGACAACCAAGGTCACCTTCACCACACCCTCTGCCTTGCTTAGGCAAACTTCTCCTGGTGTTACATTTTAGGCCCCCCACAGTTTTGATATTCCCCGTGTCACAGATTAACAGCTACCACTTTTGTCTACACGCAAGCCTCTGCTTTCTGCTCCATTATCAGGCACCTGCCGCTACCATTGCCTGACTTAAAGGCTGCCTGGTGCTGGCTGCATCTGTAATGCAGTCACTGGTGATGAATTGTGATGTCACAAGTGCTAGATTGCAGAATCACTAAAGGAATTGGGATGATAAAGGGAGAAAAATGTCTGTATTTACACACAAATGTCTTCATAATCAGCAGGACTGGGAACAGAAATAAAATTAGGCAGAAAAATAGAATTAGCATTACTTGGATGTTAACTGGAAGAAACGTGATGCTTTTAAACACGGAGTACATGTGGGTTTTCCTGGAAAAGGACATTGTGTGCTGACACGCTGAAGGCAGGGTGGGCAAAGCAAGAAAAGGGAGAGCTGAAAAGTGGCTCAAGCTCTGGAGGCAGAAATACAGGCAGAAAGTGCATTGCTTTCTGCAATAAGGCTTTTACTTTGAGGAGAAGCAAGGAAAATAGAAAGTATCTCAACAGACAAAGGTGACTGAATTCTGTTTGTTTATTCCAGAGAGGGAATAAAGGTCAACAGACCTGGTCAACAAGTTTCCTCTCTTGTGGTCTCCTGTAAAGGACACTAGCCTGGGGAGCTGTGTCTAAACTTCATTTTCTGCCATATATTCTTTCCCCCTCTACCTCTTGTCTTCATCCTTTAGAGCAGGATGTCCACAAGACAGAGGTGACGACTTCGTGCTGTCAGACACGTGCCCAATCTCACCAGCTTCTGTCATGCAGGCACTGCCAAGAGGCATTCCCACTGGCATTTTTTAAATCCATGCCTGACTGGCATCCATCATTCACAGCTCTCTGCTTCCTCCCTCACATCTGCCTTCAGCTCTCACAGTGCTGCAGCTTCTGATTGTGGGATCCTTGCTTTTGAAGGCAGCTTGGGGTGGACTGCCTCCTTTTGGCTCTCTGGGAATACAAAATAATGACATGTTTGTTACATTTGTGAACAGGAACCATTCAAAAGACTCAGTTCTCCTGACAACTCCTGAAGAAATGATGCCCCAGTAACAGGTTTCTCTTTAAAGCCTAGGCTCCTCCTAATGTCCATCTGTGATCCTTAGCATTATTAGCAGGTGTTCACAGCCATTTCAGGAATGGCAGGCTCCAGGTTTTCAATCTGCAGAAGAAACACAACTTGGCATTGGACACTATCCTCTCTTTAAGCTGTGGAATTCGATTAAAAAAAAAATTACTATCTGATGGAGGAAAATTTTACAGGAGTGCAGAGGTTCTTTTGAAGAGCAGCTTCATGATTCCTATCTTCAGGGGTATCATAGCACTATCTGGAAGCAATAACTTTCAAAAGACCACCTAGCATTAGGCACTTGGCTAAGTATCTTGACAGAGCTCTGCTAACAGTTATGTTTATGTATTTCTCTACACAGCCAGTGGCATGCATGATTTAGGGGTTCTTCCTTCTTTTTCCTATTCTGCTACTGTGCTACTAGCCCTGTGATACCTGAGAAGATCAGTTTATTTGCATGTAGCTCATTTACTTTTATTTTGGAGGTGAAGACAGAACTTTTCTACCTCTGGAACACTGGTGCAGCAGCTGTGAAGTTGCTGGTAAAAAAAGTGCTGTAGAAGTAATAAACTACCACTGCCAGATTGGATGGCTCTCAAGAATCCTTCTCTACAGCCTCCCAGCCTAATTTTGCATTTTGAAAATCAATTGTATAATTGATTTCTGAACTTTCCAACTTGAAACAAAAGGGAGCTGGTTTTCAGAAAGAGGAGACACTCATTCCTCCCTCTGCTGAAACCAAAGGTGTTGCACTAAATCACAAATGCTTAGCACTACCAAAGCATAGTAGCATGCTCCCATGGCTCTAGGATACTTGGAAAGCTTAACTCTTTTCTAGTCAACCAAGTGATGACTAGATCAACCTCACCGCCCACCTCCGGTATTTCCAGCCCCAGAAGCTTCACAGTAAGGGACAACTGAGATGAACTGCACTGGGAGGCAAAGAGCAGCTGGGCAGGAAGACCATCCTTCTTCTCTTGTTTATCCAGCGAGTGCTCATCACAGCCTGTCAGCACTGATCCTGCTTTGCAAGGGTGGAAAAATACCCCCTTTGTGGAGAAGAGCAGCCACTCCACTGAATCCTGCAGGAGCACAGCCGAGCTGCCAGCCTCGTTCCCTTCCCCACGATACTCGGTGAAAGACTCACGAAGAGCCAGGTTTGGAGACTGCCAAAGCAAAGGGCCAGGTTCGGAGGCTGCCAGGCCATTCAACAGAGGAAGCTGGGGCTCAGTGTCCCCACTGTTCCCGCTGCCACCCGGAGAGCCGCCCAGGGCAGCCCGGCCCCGGCCCCAGGGCAGGGCAGCGGCCGCACTGCGGCCCTGAGGCAGCGGCTCTCCTGTCCTTTAAATGGGGAAGGGGTCTGGAGAAGAAAGGGAGAGGCAGAGCAGCGGGAATAGAGGGGAACGGCGAGCAGGGAGAAGCTGCAGACAGCCGTGAGATGCGGAGCCGGCTGCCTACGCCGGGGCTGCACTGGCACCCAGCGGCGGCGGCGGGGCGAGCGCCGGCATCCCGGGAAGGCTTCAACCGGGATGCGCTGCCCAAAGCCAGGGTAGCCTCTTCGGATAAACTACGGGACCTGGGAATTTCTGTTACCTTTAAGGACACCCCGCCCCCAACACCACCAGCTCCTCCCCACCCCACCCCACAATAAAAAAAAATTAACAAAAAAACCAAACCAAAACAAAAACAAACCAACAACCCGATTCCAAACTATATTCCACCTTTCCCTCAAGTGTATTTTTGCAAGCCACAAAATGGACATTTCACTCTCTGTGTTGCAGCAGACTTACTCAGATTGTGTTATTTTCACTGAGGCCAAAGGAGAAGCTTGGCCTCAGCTGGTGAAAACTTGGCACCTCTATGTGTGCCCGCTGAAAGAAATGTTTTCAGATTCACATACCTGTTTTCCAAAAGACTGAGAATAAATCTGTCTTTTTGCAAGATAAGAAACATTTCACATTTAGTTTCAAAGAGACAAAGTTAAATAGTTCTGCACAACAAGGGCAATGTTTCAGTCAGAGCCCCAGTAATAGATGCTCTATGCTGAACAGCCTTATGTAGCAATGACAATATAATCAATTGATGGATGAGTTAAAAATCTTTTAGGACTCAGTCAAAACCCACTTCTATGTAATGGCATATGTGTGTCCATTTTCCAGATAGGCTGCATCCATCAGTAATACCAAGGGAAGGGATAGGGAAAGGCTTCTGAAACCATGAAAGGTAGTTTGAATGTATCAAGCTTTTCTTTGCTTTTCAACTGTGCCTAATTTTCCCCACCCATTCCAGTACAGCCATTCACATGATAGAAGTATTTTGTGATATGGAGAAATCATATACAAGAAAACAGGACTATGGGAATTAAATTATAGCCATAGCCCAGATACACCTGGAACTGGCTGTTTGACAAGTCCAGAAGAAATCATACAATTTCCTCTCCTTCCTGCTATGATTTTTCCAATTTATCTCAAAACTCTCCTCTGTCTCGTTTGAAACCCACTCAGGACTGGAAGTGGGTGGGTTGTATTAACACAGACAATCTCTTCTGGCTAAAACCAGAAGTTAGTCATTCTAGCAGTACCCTGATACATTTGGCAGGCAGTGTAAATTTGGGAATAAGACAATACAAGTTCTGAACCTCATTTTTTTCACACCAAATTAAACATTTTGAGTTTTCCTCACCACTGCCCAGTGCCGCAGTTGGCTACGTAATTGCCTCTTCCTAATGGGCTGAAGCTCTGCACATCTTGTCATTTGTATGGTTTTGTGCTATGGACACAAGGATTAGCAAGGATTTAGGATTTATATCTCATTTGAAAGATGAATAATTTACCGCTTCTTGCCTTCCACCAGTGGGAAAGTTAAGCAAACCATGATGCACTACAGTGCCTCGTGAGCATCACCAGAGAAAGGTCTAGAGAACAAGTGGGGTTTACCACTTGATCTCAAAATCATTATATCTAGATTTGGTGAACAGAGGACTGAGGTGAATCCCAGAGTTTAGGAGGCTACACCAAAAACACCTTCCATCCTTGCATGATGAGGGAAAGACCACTGAGAAGTAAAGATGTACCTGGAAGCAGCAGGAAACCTCCCATGCCCTGTGGAAGCAACACCTCCTACAATATCCCACTCAGACACTGGGGCAGGAGCAAGGAATACTCCTTTTTGTGTTTCTGTCAGCTTCACTCAGCTTGAAATTTAGCTGCAGTAGCCCCATGAAATCTCTAGATGAGACAGTAATACAAGAGAGACAATTTCTCAAGCAGGCTGAAATTTCAGCCACCGCCATTCTCCCACACATCTGAACTCCCTTCTCCCATTTATTTTTTCATTCCTCTCTCAAGCGCCGTGACAAGTCAGCTCTTTGTTTTTAGTGCTTCAATTACACCCTCAGAGCACTTGAACTGCTGAGCCCTCCCAACAAAATCAGGATAATGAATAATGTTCATCGTCTGCTTCTGTGTAGCTGTTTCCCTCTCCCAGGCTTGCAGCATGACTGGAGAGGCACAAGCACTGACAGCTGAACAAATCCCACACCATCACGGAGTACAGGCGCAGCAGTGTGCCCTGGCAGCCTTCTCAAACACTGCAGCCTGCTTTTCCACATTGGAAGGACTTTATCTCTGGAACTAGCCATGGAGGACCCAGCCCCATTTGAGAAGCAGGACTGCAAAGAAGTCCTGAGGTACAGAGATGCCCAGCACAGAAAAAGGGTGCTCCTGGGTGCTCCTCTCCTTGGTTCTGCTTAAAAGCATTACTCCTCACACTACCCACATGAATAGCCACTTCCAGGTATGTTGATCAAGACACACAAAAGGAGGAAGAGTCAGACTTCTTCAACCTAGCTGCCTTTAGCAACATTAGTAGCCAAAATCAGTGGCTATCTAGCTTCTGTTTTTCTAGACTTAAACCAGACTGTTTCCTATGAAAAACCAAGAAACATGCAGAAATTTGTAATAGTATATATTAATATAAAATAATATATATTGCTTTTACTCACTCTTACAAAAGCCTATTTCTTTAGCAGAAGTCCATGTTATTACGGATTCCCTCTCAGTCAGCCTGACTCCGACACCAGGAATCACATTTACCTGCAGCCCGGGAGACATCAGTCACTTCGCCATCAATACCCTCAACAACAGAGCCTTGCGATGGTTGAAATTGTTGCTCAATTAATCGCTGGCTAGTTCCTGCCAAATTGCCTGCAATAGCTCTTCCTTTGGCATGGAAGGAAAGAATACTGCCCTTTAAAGTGCTCTGAGGTCACATTAGACTCACACACACTCCATTACCCATGACCTTGTCTCTCTGGCAGAAGCTGGAAGCACATATCAGATATTTTCCTTGGGCGTCTGTCCTCCTCTGCCAGGGCCTAGAACACGAGGCTGGAGACTACAGGGGGTCCTCACTGGGAGATATGGAGTGGCCAGAAGGAGCACAGGGTAAAAGTTGCTAGGAATGCTGTCCTTGAGCTCCCAGGAGGCTTGTCTTAAGGGATCAACACATTCAAACAGGGAAGAGCCTGTTTATTGAGGGAGTGAAGCCCAAGGGAAAAAAAAAAGGTGTTTTACTTTGTATTCTTTCATGATCATATGGAGGTTACTCCACTGAGAGAGTTTAGGAGGATCAGCAGGAGAAGACAGTGTATCTTATATGGAAAACTAATTGGAGATTTCTTCCCTTCCCTAAACTTCCCTCTTTCCCTTCCCTAACCTTCCCTCTTTCCCTTCCCCTCCCCTTTATGAGCTAGAAATATCAGCAGTGTTGAAAAAGCCCACAGGAACCAACCAAATGACTTGCAGATTCAACAGCAGAGGAAGGTGACTTCCCTTTTCACCTGGGGAGCAAGTGCTCACTCTCCTTGCCAAGGGAACAAAGGAGAAATTCAACTCCACATAACCTGGAAACCCCAAAGTCTGTCTTATGCAAGCACAAAACTGTGCAATCTGGGGTTATTCTGCAGTTTACGCAGGAATTCCCAGTGGAAGCAAAACCTCTAAGGTTAAGGAAGAAGCTCATGAAGTGTGCAATGAATACGAAGAACCATTGCTGAAAATTATCACAAAAATACTGACTGTCATTATCAGTTATGGAAGATTTTGAGTAGGAAGCTGCTCTGTTGCACCTTCCTCTGAAAGCTTTTCACAGTTAACTTGCCTTACTAGGAAATGAGGAACTGAACTCAGCAAAACATTCTGTGGAGCCCTGAACTTCGCAAAATTTTCATTAAAAATGTTTAAAAGCGATGGCAATTTTCATGGAACTTTTCAGTCTTGAGTTTGGAATGGCTTTCAACTTTGAAATGCAATTTCACTCTAAAAATGAGAAAAACTGAACAAGAAATCTTTTGATATTTTTACAATCCAATGTGACAAATGAGACATTTTTCACATTGCCAATTTGCTGAAAAATATTTTTAATAAGTCATTCCAAACAGATTTTTTTTCCAAAATGCTAACACTTTAAACAAGTTTCATAGGGTTTGGAGGTTTTCTACCTAGCTCAATAAAGACTACATATTTTGTGATTTATGGCTATTTTGGATGTAGTTTGCTACAGATTCTAGTCATCCAGATACTCATGATTTTTAATTAATTGTTTTACCATTCCTGGCTGCAAAAAATGTCAGAAATATAAATGAAATGTTAACGAAAACACTGCATTCTACTTGTTTTGGGGGGGGGGGGAAGGAAAGCAAATTGGAGGTTTGAGAATCTACAAAGAATATGTTCTCAGTTCTTCTGAAAGTTATTCCACTTTCATCATTTAGCAGAAATATCTGAATACTGTGGTTGTCACACCCTTCCAGAAAGCTATTTCTACCTCTTTTCAGATACAAAATTATCTCTATTGTTTCAATTTCAGATACCTAAGCTTCCCTCTTACCATTCTACCTACAGCATTTTCCATAGGTGATATCTAGGGCGAGGGGGAGGGGGGGGGGAAAAGCGACTGAAAAATGGGGTGAGGGTGGGAGAGAATAAATTTAATTCCATATAAAAACATAAAATGAAAGGAGTTCTAATTTAAGTATTTAGTGCAAGTCACCGAATAAAATCTTTACTTTTGTTAACATAAGTGCTGCTTTATTTAGTGTGTTATTTCAGTGCTATTTCCAGCGTGGCCCACCGACACGAACACAGGGATCACCATACTGATCTGTCTATATATAGTACCTCGTAGCTGACAGTGACAGGTACCAGATGCCTATTATTAAACTGCAAGAAGACAGCAAATGATGAAACAGTAAATCCTTATGGAAACCTGAGCAGGCTCCTGCTGCCGTGGGGTTTGAATGGAGCCAAATTGCCTTGGGGTGGTAAGCATAGTCCTTCTGAACCCCCAGGATCTTAACCTTCAAAACAGAAAGAAGGAGTCAGAACTGCCAGGCACAGGACCCCTGGTGCTGTCTGTGTCAGCCACTAGAGAGCCTCTGTCAATAGCTCCAAGAGTGGCCAGCAATCGACTTTACTATCCTGAAACAGTGGCTCTCCTGGCTATTTACAACAACTTAGAAAGCCAGCACAGCATTCAATTATTTCCCCTGCTCCTTCAGAAAGTTAAAGAGGTAAGACAGAAGGTGAAAAACACATAAAGACAAAGCATTACCGGAATCTGCACAATCTGCTGGGAGCAAAGCATCACTATATGGCCCCATTCACAGTAGCATTATCTGTCTTTCTCTCCCAGCTCACCCACTGACTTGAAGCAATTTCAGTTTTAATGAATGCTTAAATTCAAATATCATCACAGAACTATCCCAGACTCTGCATACAAATATATGTTTATGCCTTTTGTGCAAGGTGGCATCCTTTTCAGCCTCACTGGTAAGAAGCCCAGACAGAACCTCAATGGGTATCCGCAGAGCCTGCATTACCCTATTTTAAACATTTGTACAATTCACACTAGCATCACAGGTAGTTTTGGTACCTCAGTTAAGCAGAGCTCTGCTGGAGATGAAGCTCACAGAAAGACAATCCTTCCCTCACCAGGGACTGAGCCATCCAGCAAGCTCCATATACCAACTTGAAAGTCGGATGTTTCTGGTTTCAATGCCCCTGTTTGCTTCTCTCCTAAAAGAGGAGAAATAGCCCTCAGTTACCTCATTTTTTTCTTCATTTGTTACTTTACCCTCTTCTACAGCCAGTCTTAGTAACCTCCTTCAAAAATTTAAATAGGCTCAAAGAAGTTTTCAGGCACCTTTGAATGTTTCCCCATCCTGGGGTATGCTGCAGAACATTGGCCTAGTCACAGAGGTATAACTCATACTGTTCACAGACAAGGAGAAAGAGCACAGGAATTACCTTGATGGATTTCCTCTCTAATTGTTCATTAAGAAATGAGAACAAGCTATCAGAAGGATTTCTGAAAGAAGCATATTTGGAGGAAAGACCCCAGAGAGGTAGCAAGGGGGCCTGAAAGCAAGAAATCTGGAGACTGGTGAAAGAGGCAGCGCAGGAGATGGTCCTCAGAGGCAGACAGGGAGACAAGCTACCCACCTGCTGAGGGCAGTGGGGAGGGAAGCATCCAAGGAAGGCTTTTCTCATTGTTTTATTATGAATAGAGCCTAAGGAAACCTGTCTCCTGCATCAGGCACCAGACACCATAGCTATAAGTATTCCTCTTCCTCCCATCAGTGCATGGGCAAGAGGAGAAGGGAGTAGGAAGGGCAACACAAGGAGGGGACACAAGTGCCCCCAGAGTGAGGACTGCACTCATGTCAGAAGGAGGTGGGAAGGCAGCAAAATGGGAGTAGTGCCTCTGTCCTCCTCACTAAACTTCCACTCACCATCCCCAGCCCTCACGCAGCTAAAACCACACTGTTTGACAGAACTTGAGCAGAGATAAATGAAGGCAGCAGAGCAGACGCCAGTCTCTGCTACAGCTCAGCAGAGGAGGGTGCCCACAGTGCACAGGGAGAGTGTTGACTTGCCCCAAGCCCAACACACACTGGCATAAACCTTCCAGCAGCCACCCCTACCTGCAGTCTACTGATCAGCACAACCCTCGTCCTGCCCGTGCTGTTCCTACCTTTCCCAAATGCCACATCTTTCAGCCAGAAGCATCTCTCAGCAGCAGTAGGCTGTCCTCTCTGCCCTTGCTTCCCCAGCATTCCCAGAGGGACTGGAGAGGGGAGGTACACCCGCCTCCTCTCCCCTGCATGGTCAAGCAGGTATTTAATGAAACACCACAGCGGATGGCAGCACTCGGCTCTCATCTTGTCACCTCTCGGGCTCCCCGCAGGTAGAGCTCTGCTCTTGCAAAATCTGTTGGCAAGCACACTGGTGCCTGTACAAACTCCTCCTGACCCTCCAAGCGAGACCCCTGCATGAGAGCACGTTTGACAGGCTGCTCACAGCGGGGTGAAGGAAAAAGCAGCTCCCTCATCCTCCTCTGTGCAGCAGTTACCCAGAGAGCAGGACAGACCTGATTCAAGCCTCCTCTGCAGAGCAGGTGTGGCTAAGATACTTCGTTACTTGGATGTACCTGACCCGCAGCCGAGCCCCTGGAAGCCAGAGGAAACGGCAGCAGACCACGCAGCGACCTGTCACTGCTACACAGCTGCTCACCCCTGACACTTCACACCGAGACAAATGAGGAACCGGCACCTGATGCGTTCACGCACTGTCAGCTCTACCACATTTTAGTGCATCTCTCTGGCTGGGTTTGAGCTTCTGCGTGGGCTTTTGGAGATCCAGGCTCAAGCATCATGACTGAAACATGGAGCTGGTGGTCACACTCACCTCCTCATCTCACTGGACTGCATAATGCAGTGAAGGGTTTGATGCTTTGGCTGCAATCCAGTAATGCTGCTCTTTGAAACTATTCAGACCTGCAATAAATCATAAGACATGACAGCACCCTCAAGTTCTCCTGGAAATGAAATATTAAAGGAGGCTCTGGAATATTCAAGTGAAGTTTCCAGTAAAGGAAACTACAAGTAAAAGAACTGTATGTGAGAGGATGAAGGGACCAGGGGAGACTACAAGGAGCAAAGAAATAAAAAGTATGTCAAGAGGATAGTGTGGCTGAGAACAGAAGGAGCAAGTAAAAGGAGGGATGAGGAAAAGGAGCATAAAAGTGCTAAGCCAAGGAAAGCCTCAGAGCAGGTCGAAGTAACGTATAAAAGAACAGGACACTGACCGACAAATACATATTGTAACATCAGAGAAAAAGAAAGGGACAAGAAAATTAGCAAAAAGCAGAATTTTAAGGTGAGGGCATGAAAAATACAGGAAAGGGAAGGAAAGCAAATGTGAGCAGAAAGCCATGAGGCAAAAGGCAGTAGGAAAAGGTAGTGCAAAAGCAGGTCGGGTTCCTGCTAAAGCTAAAAGCAGGATGTTAAACTAAAGGGAGGAACCTATTTCATTGCAAAGTGATGTCTAAGAAGTGCAGAGCTCTTTTTTGGGACTTACTATTTCACTTGAGAGGGCTGGTGAGATGGGTGAGTCCAGGTTCTCCTGTGAACTTACTGAAGAGCAGGACATCATGGCTGGCAGGAGTGATACCAGGTGACACTGTGGGGCAACACTCCCAGTCTCTGTTCTTGACCGAGCCAGAGATGATCCTGCCAGTGCTTCTGAACCAGCAGCCAAAAAAGCAAAGGACAAAATCATTTTGTCCCTTCCTTTTCAATTTTGAGGCTACAAGCTCAGTTCTTACCAATGACCTACGTTTCCTCAATAAAGCCAGATTATTACCAGTACCTACGTGACAGCAATTTCAGACATCATCTTACATTATGTTGAGTGAGGGTCATTACATTTGCATTATGGCAAGTTTGAAACACTCTCATGGTCCTTTTTCTACGTCTCTGGGGGAAAAGAACAGAAAATTATTCAAGGATTTTTCTGACAAAATCACTTGCTGTCAAAAATGCTATTGTTTTTCAAGAATGTATACAGTGAAATTCACCTATCTGCTAATCCCCACCTCTGCTTGGCCGCTTTCACCAGCTGGAAGAAACATCCAAGACTGGCATAAGAACTGTCTTTACCAAAACCCACCAACTGGGAGGAGATAATCTCCTGCTTTTCTTCTGTCCATTTGAATAGTCTTAAAGACCAAACAATGAATGACAGCACCACCAAAGCCTGAAATCCTCATCATACCAGGTAGGAGTAATTTCTGATTCCTTCTTCTTTCAGCAGAGGTACCTTTCACATGAAGGCCAGCTAAAAACATCAACTGTGAGGGCAAAGCACCATTTCTTTCCCAAACTAATCAGAGAGAATAATTCTGCCTAAAACAGAAATGCTTTTAAAAATAAGCACATTCCACACCACAAAATAAAGGACTGAAGGAAGAGAATGGTCACCTGTGAAAGAGTGGTGCTAGCAAGCTGGAGATGTCCAAACACCACAGGGCAGTTTGAAGGATCTGAAGAAATAATTAAGAGGGAAGAGAAGCACACACCTGGTGGAAAATGCATGAGAGCAGAGTTTGTCAGATGCAAAGAATATCCACATCTAGAGTCATGATTAATTGCAAGAATAACAGGTTATTTGCCCATCTAGAATGCAGAAGAAGTGAAGTGTTGTGTAGAAATGCCATTAATCTCCCTTGATGGGTACATTATTTCCACTGAATTCTACCTGACATTTCAAGTTGCTTTCAATGTATTTTATTGTATATTTTTTCATATTTTCAGTGCTCTATTGCCAAAGATTCTGAATCATCAAAATTAATCAGCTGTCTGGAATAGAGCCAGAGACAACAAATAAGGAACCAGGCACTTTTGATATTCTCCCAAACCTAGATGAATGTATAACTCACATTTATAGGTATGGGAAGATCTGGGGCTGCTCAGAGAAGAAAAAAAAATAAAAAAGGTAAAAGAAAAAATAATAACACCCATGGGCATTGTTGCAAGAAACTAATAGGCACTGCTGATGAACAAATGGCTACTACTTCTGCTTTGAAACATTTGTTTGGCTCATTGTTTGGAAATCAGCAGAGAGAGAGGGAGAGCCCACAACACACTCCACTTGTGGTGGGTAAATCACCAGGAACTGCATCAGATGCAATGTAGTTACACCAACATAACTGAGGGAGGTCTTTGAGGATGACTGAAAATATATGTGCTCCATACATTAAACCTGCCCTGAAGGCCTGGCTGCGAAATCAAAGCTACTCCTTTAACAGAGGAAGAGTAAGAAATACTTTTGCTTAATTATCCCTGAATGTGATGGAGTGAAGCTTCCTTGTAATAAAAGTAAATGAGAATCCCTACTGCTGCTGCCTGTCACAGGGTGCTGTGACTTAGCACACTGGAATCAGATCATCAGACATCCAGAAGAGAAGCTTCAGTGGAAGAAAAAGTAACTTTTGCAGAAAGCCAGTGTGCTTTTCTCCTTCTTCCCCGCTCCCTTTTCTCCCAACGAGTGAATGCTTCTTGAGAAGTTTGTGGTGGCAGCAGCTGAGCTAGACTAGAATTTGAGCCGGGCCCTCCTCCCCATGCAGGTATCAGTGGGACTCCTTGTCTGCATAACTCTGAATTGAAACAAAATTAAAAATTCTGCTAAGAGAGGAAATCTCCTGCCAGCCCAATATCCCTAAGTGGGGAGAAATGCTGCAACAACAAACACTGAGACAGGAACTTCATGCTGAGCCCCAGTACCAAGAGGACGCTATCATTTTTCCGTGCTATTTTGAAGTGATGCAAAGATGTCAGCATCGAGGAGATTTAAAGGACCCACTACTGCAAAGCTCTTTGACAAATAAATAAAACATGAAAGTGGTTCCTTTTGCAGGGAAAGGAGTGAAGAAGGATAAGGGGAGGGCTAGGAGCAGGAACACCATATTTGTTATGGCTTTTGAATGTTTAAAAACCTACCTCTGAAGGCAACTTAGTAATTAGCAGCAGCTTACGTTTACAAGGGTATTTTTGCACAGCTCCATTGCACTGACTAATTGACAGATCTCCTTTGCCAGTGAGGAAAGCAGAAATGGGCTTTCTTGCTGACATACTTCAATGCCCTGGCTAACCATTTAAGAGCCATCTCCATTCGCACATCTTCATATATTTATACTTACACAGTAAGCATATTAAAAAACAATGCAAATATTTGGCATCTTAGAAAAGCTCTCATAGAGACTTCTGGTTTTTTCAGAGTATTTACCATAAGTATACCAGCTAGGAAGCAGAAATGAAGACAACTGTTTGCTCTAAAAATAATTGAAACTGTGGTACAATAAAGTTGCTCTGAGGGATACACTTGTTTCTCATATAATCCTAGACTATTATCTACACTATCTGTTGCAGGGTTGGACAAATTGAAATATTATGAGATCTTGCTATCTATGTTGTATTTACCACTATAGGTCCATTCAAATAAGTCACTTTTAAAAGCAGATGCCCCCAAAACCAAAATTGAAAAGCAGGAATCCTGTCATTTGTTAGGTGTAAGCAGCAGAGTGCTGGTGCATTCTGCATTCCTCGTCTTGAAAACTTTTCCCACTGACTTCTTAGAAAGAACAGACAATGGGCTGCTGCTTTCTGCTTCTAAAGAGGAGCCAGGAGGAGTCAATACAATTATTTTTGGCTTCTACACTCAAGCTATGCTGCCAGATAAGAACATAACAGCCTGTGTTCTTTAGAAAAAAATCTTTAAAAAACATTCTGAAAAATCTCTATCAGAATACATGATATTTATCAGTAACTAATACAAGCTGAATGCCTAAAATACAGGATGAAGTCTTTGGTTTACCTTTCTCCCCACAGGGAAGAACAGTTTCAGCATTATGATTAAGTAAACAAGCCAAAACACTGTGTGCTTGGGTAGCAGCATCCATTAAAGCTAGTAATCATCTCTGCTCTGGCTTCATCAGGGCTAAGTTGAGACCTTTCTGTTGACTTGAATAGGCCTTGGATCAGCCCTTTCACTGTTGCAATTCAGAGGAGCACTTAAGCAACTGCACTTAACTTCAAGCCAGAGGTTGAACTCCATGGAGGCATAGGCAGACATGTGCTCCAGAGCTGATCCGATCAGGAAGCTGGCAAGAGAAACAGTAAGTAAAAGCATTCATGGAATTAGGGAGTCAAAGGAGCATGATTTCCTTTGTGATGGTTGCTTCAAAAATCCTTCCCCTACTCCAGATCTCCTCCTTCCTCACTCTCACTGTCCCACTGAGCAAAACTGTTGTTTCCATCCTTCCTTTGTTCCCCTCTGGCTGTGGCTCTTCGTGAGTGGAAGGAGCTATTTCTTTTTCATAAGTAAACAGCAGTGATCTGTCATTACAATATTACTAAACCTGCATTTTAGCATGTTAGTCAATGGAGCCTATATAGAAGCTTGTGAAGGGAAACTTCTACACTAGGTCAGCCATAGAGAAAGAAAACACTCATACATAAATACTTCTGCTGGTATTGATTTGTCCAGTACTTTTCCTGAGGGAAATGTATTGTCTTCCCATTCTCCTGCCTCCGTCACTGGGGCCCTTCAAACACTGAGCTCCTGAAGCAAATGTGAGCAACATTTCCCATAGCACAGCATTTACAATGCACTCCTGCTCTCAGGTCTTCACTGGGCCTCCTGATGTCATCCCACTGTGCAGTTTGCGTGGGTCCATGTGGCTGAGATGCTGCCTCAAAAGACAGCTTCCCCAGCCTGGGTGAAACTCTGGAAAGGACAAGCACTTTGGCACTTCATGGGATGACACTCATGCTCTTGCTATTATGCATGTGCAAAGAACTGTAAGGTGAGAGAGGGCAGAGAAGTACCTGAGCAAGTTAAACTTTTCTTCTATTCTTCACCTTCAATATATACATTTCTATAGCCAGCCATCATTTTAACACACCTTTAGGACAGCCAGGCCAATGACCAGAGAGGCTGCAGAGGAAGCATTATATTAAATATTCACACACAGAGAGCAATTTCCACAGATGATTCCGCTGTCTAAGAGAGAGATGGCCTTTGCTGAAGTACATTTTTATAGTAATTATTTGTGGAAAAACCCTTCCATCTAACACTGTTTTTAAACAGAACCACAAGTTTTCCTTAAAAAGAGAAGCCACCTGTTGAAATAGACTATGGCAGACTATGAAGCTTAGGCTATAGTAGCCGACTTAATAACCATAACTGTCAGCCCCACCATTTTCAGCCTTTGTGCAAGTTCCCAGTTGTCTGAGAATAAGCATCAGCAATTACTCTCCCTTTGCACTGCCTACTGTGAATTAAAAACACTGTCAGCTTGACTTTGCTTTTCATATTGATTCTTCAGGGCCCCCAGCAATCTGGTCTGACTTTGAAGCTGGCTGTGCTTGGAGCCAGGGGTTGGACTGGGCCAACCTAAATTATTCTGCATTTCTAAGATGCAGATGGAGAGGTATCACTGTGGTCACAGCACTGCTGAGCCAATTGCTCCCTCAGCAGCCAATGCAAGGAAAGAGGACCAGCCTAACTTCAGACAGTTTGAAAATTAAAGGGCACAGAACTGGATGGCAGAAAAATCTACAACTTCCAAAATCTCAGTTTTTCACATGAAACCCATAACAGTGCCAGAATATCTTATTCTCTCAGTTTTGCTGTGTAGGAAATAGTGCATACCCTGACCCTCTCTCCTGAAAGGCAATGAGAAATGGGCACATCTGTGTCTCCCATTCACGCTCAGTAGGATAACTCTCTCTCAAGTACAAGCATGTGCTTAAATGCTTTGTTGAGTAAAACTCCAAGTATGGTTCCATCCTATCTGTAGCTATGAGCTATCCTTCCACAAGCATTCATTCTTTGCTTCATCATATAGAAAGGTTCAAAAGCATGTAAAAAAAGTTACCTTTTTCTATTAAACTCTGTAGAGCTTTTCTATAAGCCTAGTAAATTCAGTTTATTGAGCAATATGACTGCTTGAGCGTTTTTAGTATGCTATAATGCATAAGAGATATTGTATTATCCAGTATATTTCAATCTTTGAAAAGTTTTTTTAAAGACTGAAATGCTTGCAATTTAATTTTAGGAATGTATTAGCACATATACTACAGCAAAAGTGTATTCATTTTCAGCCAGCGTTATAATAATTTCCGTTATCACAAAGAAATCTACTCTACCGGTATTAAAAATGTACATGAAGATGGACTGCATTCACCTCAATTATCATTACTGTTAAGCATTTAGAAAGCCTAAGCCCATTACAATTTGATGACAGTTAACGAGAGAAGAAATTTTGTGATTAAAATCCTAAACATTGGAAGCAAAAAAAATCCGATATGACATTATTTGCAGAGAAACACCAGATTCAGAGCTCTAAAATAGGATTTTAAATTATTTAAACTGTTATATTTCTTTAATGAATTAACAATGCATGCCTGAGTAGGCTTTTCAACACTCAGTGCAGGATTACCACAGGAAAGTCAAGCTACACCAAGAGTTTGTGTATGACAAGGTTGTTCACTTAGTGTTGGAACTGACCTTTAAGGGCTCTGATGTAATATTTGAATGGCTACCAATGCATGATCAGTCTGCAAAGAAAATGCTGAATAGTTTAGAAGAGGAAACTATTAGGCAGACAAAGATTGAAATAGATCATGGTGCAGTAGAATTTTGCAGAGGGAGGGTATATTAGGCTGCATGCTGTGATTAATGGTGTTTGGACCAGCTACCATAAAACCAGAATTCACAACAAAAAACCCCACAGCATGTTGAAAAAGTTATACTAACATGGAAGAACAGACACATGAATCTGTCATGGCAATGATACTACAGATTGGTCTTCTGTTGTATGTAGGCTATATACAGTTGAGAAAAGTATGATTTTGTCTTCAAAATGGAACACTTCAACCATTTCTAATTATATTGTGGTAAAGTTTGTTTGCAGGATTAAAGAAATGCATATTAAAACTAAAGCAATGAAATGAACAGTAGTATTTGTGCCGCATGTCAGCACACAGAACAGCATCCACCAGTGCTGAGGAAACTCCCTGACAGGTAAGATTTGACACACCAAAATGATTTTTTCAAAACTATAAAAGCAATGCCACAGGCTCAAATCGTCCAGGCTCCTAGCGATGCTGAGCACACCGGTGGGTATCCAACCACAAAACAAAAGAAGAAAAGATAATTGAGCAGTTTGGTTCCAGCTTCAGAAGCAAGTCTCTTTGTTACCACTTCCACCCACAGCTGGCAGAGCTGCTGCCAGCTGTGGAAGACTCAGCTTTGCAAACACAGCACAAGTGGCATTTCAGGAGCATTTTGTCTGAGGGCTCAGAGAGACACACAAAGTAGCATTGTGCCTCCAGGCATGAAGTAATCTCTTGAGTGAAAGTGTAGTATCCATGAGAACCCATAGCCAAGAATTCTGCTGAAAAACAAGGCTGACAAGATCTTTTATATTTGGAGGTCTGCTTTGAGAGGTGTTCCACCACCATGAATGCCAGCATGTTTGCATCAGGGCTGGGTGAGTATCACCAGCACATTCTTTGCCCCACATGCTTTTCCTTCCCCCTTGCATCACCATTTCTGAACTGCACCTTTTTTTCCCCTGTGGAATATACATAGCAGTGTTTGTTTGCAAAGGGTGTCTTGGATCTAGGGATCCATAGCTCTATGTGCTTACTGTAATCATGGAAAAACATAGTCCTCTCTAGGGTGATTTGGAGAAGAAACCCAACACAAGTCATCAGTCACCCCTGGAAGAGCAAAATTACTTCACTGGCATAAAATAGATCCTCTTCCAAAAATTATCCTTTATGAGGCTATATGGAATATTAGCATGAGTTCAGCTTAAGGAAAGTCTTCATAAAAGTCCCCTGAGGGCTCAGGTAACCCCTATTACATTTATTAGGAGTTTCTTGCTCACCAGCTTTAGAGAGAAGCAGTCCAGGGCAGTGGAAACATCACCTTTTCCCTTGGTTTCATTTTCTGTGTATTTTTATGTTATTTTTCGTATGCGTGGAGATTATAGACAACATGAATAATGTCAGGGCAGAGGTGATTCATTTTTATGACACTTTTTCAGCAGTGGCATGTCAGATATAAGCAATACTCTGTCAGTTGCTTTGGCTCACATTTGCATCCAATCGTCAATGAGTAAAATGAAATCTCACAGCTGCCAACATTCAATTTCTGAGGCTCTCAGGATTTTCATCACACATCACAACAGACAAAGTAACTCCCAGGTGATTTTTACTTTAAAGTTACAACATTATATCTATTTTTAAGGATAAAAAAAATAGAACTAGGATTGCTTCCAATATGTCATTTAAACTGCATGCTGTATGCCATTATACAATTATATTGAATGCACTTAATAAAAAGTTTATGTTTGTGCCAAAAATGCCAAGTAAACACATTCATTTGCTGTGTATCGGTCTAAATTGATTGCAGTTAACATGGCAGTCTTTCCTCTGAAAGCATCTAAGGATGGACTGCCAAGTTATACTGGCAGATATATATTAGAGGCCTTCTAATACTTGTGCTCCAAAGCATAGCAGATCAGCTGTCAGGAAAAAGTTTCCTGCTTCTATGTAATTTAAAAGTTCTCATTCAACAGATCTCAGGTAGCCATTTCAGCTGATAGCTGATGTTAAGGTAAAGAAAGCTTTCAAAATATTGATGGATCTAGACTTACAGGCTTCAGCAATTCCGTCCTCTCCTTCTCAACCCACTATATGTATTCCAAAGTCTCTCAAAGAGCTTATTTAGAGAAGGCTGGGCAAAAAGTGCCTGATCTAGACCTCAGGGAAAGATTTGTAATTACCTAATTACTTAAATGTAGTTGGACCCAGAACCACAGAGGAGACGTTTAAACTATGTCTCCATTAGCAAGCTTACCGAGGAGCAGATCTGTAGAGAGAAATTTGGTGGTAACACTGGATGCCTCTTTGGGGTGAAGGGTTTAGCACAAACTATTTATAGTCTGTTCCCATGGACTGAATGCCACAGCTTCTGCAGTGCTGCAGGAGTGACATTTCTGGGTTTTATTCACCTGAAAGGCGCCCGCTTTGTGCAACCCAAAACCACTCTACTAGGCATGGGAAGTGAGGGTGGACAGCTTCACTTGAGAATAATGCTTCTCACCAAGCCTAAAATGCTTGACATGGGCATGCTTATCAGTATAATTATGTCTTGACATGTTGATAAGCATGGAAGAAGTAGCTGCAGTGCTATTGTCTTGAACATGTTTAGTCCATGAAGCATCTATGGCATTGTCATTATTTGGCTTATTAAATAGTAGGTTTTTTCAGATTAAATATTCTAAATGATATTCAGATAGATAAATTGGGTCAGAATTCTACCTAATACAGACTTTTGTGCAGCAGCCAACATCAGGAGCTCCTGAATCATCCTTTAAATTACTCTAACCATATGTGCATAGAGTGATTTATCTCAGTTAGACCTTCATGTTCAGATGACAGCAGCTGCACAGTTCAAGCCCCTTCCCATAGCCTCCTCCATAGCAGAAAAATAAACAATAAAACCTTAATGAAGCATGGCTTTGTTGCCAGAAACAGAAGATGCAAACCTTAAGTGTGAGAAGACCTGCAGTCTTGAGGGCAGTCTTTTTGGCCACAATGGCATGAAAACTGTGAATTTCTGAGCAGTGTGTTTAGGAGCCTACCTGCCACAGACACTTTAAAACGAAAAAATAAAAAAAGCTCTTGCTATTCTTTCCTGGAACTAAGCAGATAACATTAATCTCCCATGTAACATACTTTCTGTTATCAGCGCTCCAGGTAAAACAGCACATGGCAGTCTGCCATGCCAATAATTACACACCTACATATAAAATAAATTAGTATTTTTATCAGTCTCAATTTAAAAAGAAAATAAAGGTAAGTCTACAACTCTTCTCCTCAAAGTTTATCATATTACATGAAAAATTCTCCCCATTAGCAACACATTCTCAATGGTTTTTAAAAGTTTTATAAGCATGTCTTGCAGGGAGTTTTCTTAGAGCCTCATTGACAACATCCCACACTTCTAAAATACTATGACTGTACAGTTGATCTTTGAACCCTAAGATAACTCACATGAAGTCTGCCAAGATAGCTAATGAGCATTTATGTCTATTGCATTAGTTCATACCAATTAGTTCATACTAATTAGGGATTTTCGTATCCCAGCCAGGTATGAATCCTCAGCTGAGAGGAGAAACACCAAAAAAAGCAGTAGCTTCCTAAAGTACCACTGTGCCATAAGTTATTGCAGAAATGTTCACAGTTTGCCTCTGTGAAACAGCATAAGGCAAGTCACCTTCACAGGGGTACCCTTGAACATACCCCTGAGTAGGGGAGAGAGCAGGACCCGAAAAACTAACCTCTTTGTCTTTGCATTGTCAGGGTATTCCCAGAGGCACTTCCAGACACTTCAGAAAGCTACTGTCTCCCACCTCTTAGCTACTTCTTGCCAAGGGAAAATGCAGTGGCTGACTGCAGGTGAGCACCTCCACTCCTAAAATCTCCACCGCAGGGCTTTGATCTACTTCTTCACATCTACTTGATTTGAAAGTGCTTGTTCAGGTGTGGGCTTGCACCCTGGCCTTTCTGAAGTGTTGTGTTTTGCTTGGCAGATGTTTGACACTCTGGGCATAGCACAGTGGCTGCACAGCACAGCAAGGTGCTTTTTGTGCCTTGAGGTCTTGTTGAAGTGACTGCACAGCCCACCTTTTAGCCATTCACAAGGATATGTTTGCAACTCCCACGATTCCTTTGTGTGCCTAATGACTACAGACAACCATCTAAAGGGTCCCCGGTCATCAAAACAAAGAGGTGTGGGCAGAAAAAAAGGGCGCAGTTCACTTGTTACCAGCTGCAGTTCCTTTACTGTCACTTCTGTGTCCATGCAGGTTTTGGATCCGTGGCTGATTCAGAGAGCCTGTGTTTTGTGTGAAGCCTTCCTTAAGGGTGTCCAATTCATCCTGTTGGGACAGTATTCCATGAAAGTTATTTTTGCTTTTTATTTCACAGGAAAAAAAAAGTATAATTCAGGGGTTTTTTTACGGGAAAGACACTGACACAGATACTGTCAGCCTGAAATTCTGTACCTTAAAAAGTGTGAGTACTTTCAGGTACAAGACTGTAAAACCAAAAATATTGGTAGGGTACAATCACCTTCCACTTCGTTCTGGTTTTGGTTTGCAATAAATTAGATTCCCCACTGCTGAGCTAAAGGTCTGGACAAACACTGAGGGAAACTGCCTTTACATAAATTCTTGTCAAACAAACAAAGGACAAATAATACTTCCCACTGCTCTAAGGTGTGACAAGACACAAAACCAGGCAAATAAAATTGCAGCTTTAAGCGTGATGTTGTGCACTAACCCTGTCTCTTCCATCCCTGCCATGAAGGTGCCCTTCTAGAATTTTAGGGGCTGCTGGTGGTACACTGGCTTCCATTTTACCTTCATCTGCAAGGGCTCAGGGTTCACCCTTTGCTAGCAGTTCAGGGTATTGTCTGCATTTCTTGCAACATATGATCCAGGACAAATGCAGTCACAAAGACCTTGCCCACATAAGCTCACTGAGGAAAACTCCACTAGGTCAGAAGTTCAGTGTTGATACATTAAATTCTGGCTCTGCATCTGACCTGAAGGAAAACACACTCAAGATGAAAGTAAAAGGGTTTGGTTTTTGGTTGTTTTTTTTTGTCTCCTCTATGTTTTAACCATTCTCACAACCTTGCCCTTTGCCTCTCTGAATAGAAATGAGAGCTCATCAAATAGTAATTGTCATAAATATGAGCTGGTGGCATTATGAACTATTGAAAATGTTAGGAAATATTTAGACACTGTCACTGTGAGCATTGCATAGTGTCAAAGGTGACATCTTCTGCGGAGGGGGTCCAGCTTAAGGTGCTAATTGGCATTTATTGAGTAATATTTGTGACTTCAATCTACAGAGTGATCTCTGACTTGTATTTCAGACAACTTCACTGTGTCAGTTAAAATATGTAAATACCCTCTCAATATTAACAGATATCAGATGCCCTTGCATTATACAGTTATTCTTTTCATCACTTTTGACCAAGACTTTAGAAGCAATTATCTCTTATCAAAGACTTTTTACAAGTTCATGGAGATTGAGGCAGTCCCAAGCACAGATACAGCTTGGGCAGAGAATGGATTTGAGAGCAGCCTTGAGGAGAAGGAACCTTGGCAGGTTATAGAGGTGAGGCTGTGAGAACCTCCAAGTTCAACAAGGTCAAGGGTAACAATCCTGTCCCTGAGTCAGGGCAATCCCAAGTACAAACAGAGGCTGAGCAGAGAATGCATTGAGAGCAGCCCTGAGGAGAAGGATTTTGGGGTGCTGGTTGACAAGAAGCTCAGTGTAATCCTCCAATGTGTTCTCACAGTTCAGAAAGACAACCATGTCCTGGGCTGCAACAAAAGAAGTGCAACAAGCAGGTCAAGAGAGTAGGTTTTTCCCCTCTACTCTGCTCTCATGGGATCCCACCTGGAGTACTGTGTTCAGCTCTGGGACCCTCAACATAAGAAGGAGGTCTAGAGGAGGGCTACAAAGATGATCGGAGGGCTGGAGCACCTCACCTATGAAGACAGGCTGAAAGACTAGGGTTTGTTCAGTCTGGAGAAGAGAAGTCTCCAGGAAGACCTTAGAGGCCCATGCAGTACCTGAAGGGAATTAAAAGAGAGCTGGAGAGGGACTTCTTACAAAGGCATGTAGTGATAGGAAAAGAGGGAACAGCTTCAAACTGAAAGAGAGTAGGATTAGATTAGATATTAGGAAGAAATTCTGTACTGTGAGAGTGGTGAAACACTGGAACAGGCTGCTTAGAGAAGCTGTGGATATGCCATCCCTGGAAGTGTACAAGGGCACGTTAGACAGGGCTTTCAGCAGCCTGATCTAGTGCAAGGTGTCCCTACCTGTGGCAGGGGTTTGGAACTAGATGATCTTCCTACCCAAGGTCCTTTCCAAGCCAAGACCTATGATTCTCTCATTCAGGATTTATACAGGAAAAAAAAATAACAAAAATGGTTTGTGAAGAGAAGTTCATATACTTCCTAAGGGCTTAAATCTTTTCAGTCAAGTATTTAGGAAAGCATAGAGATTCAGAAAAATCTTGCTACACTGTGGAAAAAAAAGAAAAATCTATCAAAGCTGTAAAGACTCAACATACTTTGGTAATAAATCTTGGCTGTCAACATGCTTGTCTTTGCTACTTCATGTGCATCAAAGTATTCCAGAAGAACTCAAGTGATATACTTAATCCAAGCAAGGACACAGTCACATACCTGATTTTATGGGTCTCTGCATTATGAAGTTTTGTCATTAATTCATCGACTTTTTGTTCGTCTGGGGCCCAAGGTGGCCCACAATAAAAGCTGAATTCTGTCTGCATCCTCCAGCCTCAGAACAAAATCCTTTTGTTTAATTCACTTCAGCCAGGTTCTCTCTCTTCTTTAATTGATGGTACTTCACTGCAAAAATAAGTTATGTATTACCAACATTAAGTTCCTCTCCATGGCATTTCACTGTTGCAGGCAGCACTGTGGTGGGAAAAAATGAAAACCAATTCTGGCACCTGGAGCACATGTGCAGGAGGCATGTGTCAAACATCTTGTAAAATTACACAGATCTGAAAAACATCCTAACATGTGTAAGAGAGCACAGCAAAGCAAGATAACAGTGCCAGATAGTTTCTGGTGTAGGTATGCTATAAAAGCTAGCAGGAGAGCATGTGTTTGTTATTAAGATCCTGCCAACCACACGGTGCTTACAAACAGAAGTGTGGTGGCCTTTGTTC
This sequence comes from Myiozetetes cayanensis, assembly GCF_022539395.1. Taxonomy (NCBI): domain Eukaryota; kingdom Metazoa; phylum Chordata; class Aves; order Passeriformes; family Tyrannidae; genus Myiozetetes; species Myiozetetes cayanensis. The sequence continues at coordinate 19,045,747 of NW_026087742.1, forward strand.
ATTTATTTTACTGTGCTGTGATTAGCTTGGTCAACCCCTATGCTGGCAAAGATGGATTGTTAGGAATATGAATGTACAGATACTGCAAATGAATGGAGAGATGTAGTTGTCAAGACCTCCTAAAGAGGACATCCCTAAAAGAGATTAAAATGTTTTTCTGGGAGAGAGGTATCATAAAGGGAATAGAGGAGGAAGCAAAGCAATGAGAGAAGCAGACCTGTATAGAAATATCTTAGCTAAGGAAAAAAGCACATGGGGGGAGCCCAGGAAAAACACCAGATTCAGTCAGAACTACACACCAGGACTTCTTAAGGGAAGTGCAAGTAGGTTATTGAAGTCTACTTAATGGTGTCAGTAAAAAGCTTTGCTTGTACTGCTGTAGGCAGTTGACCCTAGCTGGACACCAGGTACCCACCAAAGCTGCTCTCTCATTCCCCTCTGCAACTGGACAAAGGAGAGAAAATAAAACAAAGAATTCATGAATGGACATAAGGACTGGGAGAGATCACTCACTGATCACCATCACAGGCAAAACAGACCCAAAGTGGGGATATTAATTAAATTGTTACTAACAGAATCAGAGCAGGAGAATGGGAAGTAAAGTAAATCTTAAAACACCTTCACCCCCGCACTCTTGCCTCCTTCCCAAGTTCTGCTTCCTCCCCAGCAGCACAGGGAGATGGGGAATGGGGTTTACAGTCAGTTCATCAGAGGTTGTTTCTGCCAGTGCTCAGGGACAGGAGTCCTTCCCCTGGGAGACTCCCATGGGAGATTTCTTCATGAACTTTTCCAGCATGAGTCCATCCCATGGGCTACAGCTCTCCATGAGCTGCTCCAGCATGGGTCACTTTTCCACAGGGTGTAGTCCTTCCGTCACAGGCTTCTCCGGAGTGGGTCCCCACAGGGCCACAGGTCCTAGCAGGAAAACCTCCAGCATGGGCTCCTCTCACCACAGGTCAGCAGGTCCCTACCAGGAAAATCTGCTTCAGCATGGGCTTCCCATAGAGTCACAGCCTCCTTTGGGCATCCACCTGCTCCAGTGTAGGTCTCCTCCATGGGCTGCAGGGGGGTCTCTGCACCCCTGCGGACCTCCATGGGCTGCAGGGGCACAGCTGCTCCACCATGGTCTGCACCACGGGCTGCAAGGGCCTCAGCTGCAGCACCTGGAGCACCTCCTGCCCCTCCTTCTGCACTGACCTTGCTGTCTGCAGAGTTGTTCACATGTTGTCACTCCTCTCTTCTACTGGCTGCAATTTTCATCTGCGCAATAACCTTTTTCCTTCTTAAATTTGCAATCACAGAGGTGTTACTATTGTTCCCAATTAGCTCAGCCTTGGTCAGCGGCAGGTCCATCCTGGAGCCAGCTGGCATCGTCACTGCCAGACATGGGAGAAGCTTCTAGCAGTTTCTCACAGAAGCCACCGCTACCAAAATCTGTCCATACAAACCCAACACAACTATTCAAAAAGAACAGTGACTTTAAAGAGGATGTTGCTTAAGAGGGGGACACAATGCTGATCATCGTTACTGTAAAGGACACAAATTGTGTCAGTATTTTCTCCTCCAGACTTTCTTATTGCAGGGATTTAAGAATTAGCATGATGAAGAGCAGAGCAGTTACTGGCAGGGCTGGCTAGAAGAAAAGGTGCTACTGTATCCAGCAGAGTATACCAGGTTGAGGGTGCCAATGGCATCCGTGGGAAATCTAAGGTCCAAATGAAAGAGTAAGAATCGCTCATTTCTTGTCTTTTACATTCCAGTCCCTTTATTTCACTGACTGTTTATGGCTATGTCAGAAACAGATTCTATGATTCCTTCCACAGTTATTCAATCCCACACTGAAGTTGAGGTCCCCAGGCTGCAATGTGTGCTCTGTATTGCTTCAAGCATGAAAACAACTTTCCCTGCAGGGAGATATTGATCCTCTGAAAAACTTACATCAACAGCAGCAACAGCTAAAAGCTTCAAAACAATCATTAATGATGCTTTTTTCCCCTTGATTTTGATTCTTCATTCTAATTTTTTAGACTGCGGATGGCCAACCCCAAAGTTTTGTATATTGATGTTAAACTTTCTCAAATGATTCCATCTATTTTTAATATACTTATAGTAAATTCATCATGAGAAGGTTTTCAGAGTTCTTTGAAAAGTGAAGCTGTAGGACCCTAACCAACAATTTACTGGAAGAGATAAGAGAGGGGGGAAAAAAAAATAGATAAAGTTTTGCCTCTAGTCTTCTTGTCTGAAAAATAGGTGATTTAAAGATATTGATAATGTTTGCTACCTGATTTACTTGGAAGTTTCCACCTGCATTAAAGCCAGAAGCTGGGCTCATATCATAACTTCTGTACCCCTAAAACATTTTCAGTTGGATGGTCATACCTCCACTAAACCTGCTTTTTAATATCTGATCTAGGGCAGTATTCACAAAAACTTACCTCCAAGACCAGAAGGAAAGGTCAAATAGTTCTTATCATTCTGCAACCACGTTCATTCACAGTTTAACTTTCTGAAAGCATCATTATGATTTATAAGATTCAACACTGACACCTACTGAACACAAAATGCTGAAGTCCTGGTACAGCACAACATGTGCTTACCTATTGAAGAACATTACTTGGCAGCAGTTCAAGTTTATTTTAAGTATTTATGCTCTTGTTCCTCTTTGGTTTATCATTCAAAGTTCTTACACATCCTCAGAGAAGGTTGTTCCTTGGATGTTTTTCTTTTTGCTGGCTAAGATATTAGTCTGTTTGAACTTTTATATTTGAAGAATCAAGAATTGGAACATAAAAGAAGAAGACACAGACAACTCTACAGCCTTAAGCTGCACATCAGATCACTCTGTCTGATGCCTACAGGTTCACTGTCTGTGATGGTAATATGTGGAGATGACCTATGTCTGTGGTGGCAGGTTTGCAGACTTTAATACCTTTGGAACATTCCTCTGTGAAATAAGGGTCCATTTAGGCTCTGCCTTTGTGCACCAATAACAGTAAATGGTGGCCTCTCCCATCCCTATCTGCTGGGTTGCTTAGAAACAAAATGCTGGAGCAGAATTTGAGAAATCAAGTCTGTTGCCTTCTATTTGAGCCAGCCATATCATAATGACTCTCATAAATGTACCAAAATCCATCTAACAGACCTGCAGATGTCTTGTCTTTACTATTTTTTTGAAGGCTTGCTCCATGATACTTCGTTACCACATGTAATGCTTGTACATCACTTCTTTCACTTTGATTATGATGATGGTCTCTACTCACTTGAGTTCCAGCTTGAGTTGCTCTTTCAAACATGAGATACTGATATTTTGAGTGGCTTAGGTACTACTTAGGGGCCTAGTACAAGGGCATCAAGATTTGTTGTTCTACTACAACTTTTCTCCCTTTCTGTTCTGGCAGGTTGTGGGACTGCATTAGTCTTTCCCACCATGCTATGTGTCGCAGGCATCCTCTGCACATTTTAACCTTTGTCACTTCTAGCTGATGAGCCTTCCCGGCCCCATCCCCTCCCACCTCAGTTTACAGTCAAAATTCTCATTTAGTTTCAAGTGCCAAATGTCCCATACCCTGAGTTACTATCTCACCCTCACCCTCTTTGTTCCCCCAGACTGTCAAAATCATTCAGTTTTTTTCCATATCCAAATTTTGTTACCTTTAATGACATTTTCCAACTTTTTTTAATCAGAGGCCTAGTGAAAATATTAAAATGTATCTGCTCCAAGACACATTATTCATTTAAAGGGAAGTGCTGAAGATAGAGGATGTTTAATCCTCACCACCACAGTTTTGCTTTCAACTAGCTCTTTACGTACCGTATGGTTCTTGGAGTAATCACATCTCTCCAAATACAGATTTTTTTTCTCTCCAACAAATGGACAGTAACAAACATTTTTTAATGTCCAAAAGATAAGATCTACTGCATTTTTTACTACTTATTTTCTGGACATCTTACAAAAAATACTGGATTCATCAACTGGTGCAATTTACTAGGTAGTCAGCCCAGGCTGAATTTCTCCCCTGCCCCTTTTCCTACTGAATTTTCTTCCAGACTTGGTCTTATAGTTTTCCAAACTCAGTCTAAAAGTCTGTCTAAAAAGTCTTTCCTATAGCTGAGGTCACACAACAGGATGAATGGTTGCTCAGATTCCTTTTAATACTTTTTAAAATAGAGGTGTTACACTCTGCAGAGCTATAACCTTGCTCTTGTGCCTTTCTTCAAAAGGGTCACAAAGAAAAGTTTACCTGAGACCAGGAATTGTTGCCTTTTGCTTTTATCCCCTAACATAACCTTTCTTTAAAAATGCAGCAGTGTATTTGGGTAGGAAAGGAGGAAAAGGGCACTTCTGACATTTTCTTTAAAGTCTGTTTTATCCCAGTATTTTATGAGGGAATTATGGGCTATTTCTTTCTCTCACACTCTTTTTCAGTGGTTGAAGAATGCTTCCTTGTTTTTATCCTGTGCAAGCTCCACTTGAGCTCATCAATTCTCAAGGCAGACCTGTATTTCTCATTGATCAACAAGTTTTTCCATTGCTTACAGTCTTTCTTCATATCTGAGATACTTCTTCTGAAACACTTATTCATTCAATGAGATCTGGAGCTCTTTCCAGAAACTCTTTACCCTGTGCTCAAGTAATTTTAAACTACAGTAGCTTGAGCTAAAACTGTTTCCACATGCAACTTGATCTGTAGGCTAATGCCCAACTGAGTCCTACTACTAGTGCGTTTTTCCCTCAACATTGAGGCAGACATCCAGAATCACAGATTCATAGAATAATTTAGGTTGGAAAAGGCCTCTGAGATCGTTGAGTCCACCATGAAGTCATGCCCCTAAGTGCTACATCTATACATCTTTTAAATACCTCCTGGGATGGTGACTCAGCTACTTCCCTGTTCAGCCTGTTCCACCATTTCTTCTCTAACAAGCTGTCTCCAAGGCCAGCTCTCTGTTTTCTGTGTCTTAGCTCTAACCATCAACACTGACATCAAAATTACCTTTTTTATTTTCCTTCTAAGACCTGACAGAAAACTGTTCATCTTCATATAGACTGACTAGAGAAAGGTAGAAGAATCATGTCTTAACTGCAGAACTAAATTGAATTAGCATGTAACTCTTCTCCTTAGCTCAAGTCTCTGCCCACATCAAAAACACTCCTTTCACTCCAAGCTCTAGAATTTTTTATTTGAGTGGCATTGCTATGTATTGGCTAAAACTCTGTACCTGCTCTATAGAGACTTTGCCTATTACACCAAAACAGACTACTATGCCCTTTCTAGATGTGCACAAAGACATGAACGATTTTGTACAGTGCCTCAAAACACATTTTGCTGGAGTTATCAAGCAAACCTTTCTTAAACTTTCTATTGTGCACCCACTGCACAGCAATAAAGCTTGCAATATAAGGAGATACAGAAGTGCTCATACACCTTCTAAATTTATTGTTTCAGAACAACTAGCCTGTCCTATAAAGTCTCTGTCCTTGCATCCCATTGCTATGACACACACATTAACTATATTCATATTGAGAAAAACCTCCTTATTCAGAATGCTATAATTACACATCTTACAATGAAAAATCTGAGAAGAAGATAAAAATATTCTCTAGTGTTAACCAGGATTTTAAAACTGAAAGATGCTGCTGAGGGCACGGAAGGAATGCACTAGTCCAATCTCCAGCCGACCTTTACAACAAAAAAAGGTCCTTGTAGCAACTTAACCTATGGATAAGGACAAGAAGATGCAAAGGCACTGTATGGAGATTATGAAAGGAGTAGCAAGTTTGCTCCCTATTTGACAGAGTGCAATAAAATCTTTCTGCTTGTGTGGTCCTTAGCATATTCCTAATGATTAGTACTAATGACTTTGACAAGAATAATTTTTGTGAGGTCTACATCGAGTTTTTCAACTCAAAATAAGAACTGGTTTTTTAGCCTATAAGATAAACAAATTTAAAAAAAAAACAAACCTTCCATAAGCAGCTACAAAATTATCAGGTCAGTGTCTCATCTTGAAATTTTGAACAGTTGTGTAACTGCCTCTACTCTTGCATTTTATTTCCATTTAGGGTTTTTACATAATTTTTCACTGACATTTTAACTTGCATATAAAAAAAAGCTAAGAAGTATTAATAGTGGATGGTCCTATTGAACAGTTTTTTTCAAGAGACATAATAAATTTCAGCCATTTTCATGCCTTGAGTGACATTCTTTCAAGTATAAAGACTACACTTTTATGTTTAAGAAACTAAATAAAGGAAACAGAACAGTGTATCTTCCCATTTCAGAATATTCATTATTATTTCTTAAAAGAAAATTACATATCACCATTATAAATAGGCATATGAGTACCATCTGAACAGAGTACCAAATGGCTGCTGCTGACTCTTGACATCTGTTGATACCCAAAACAAAGTCACTGTAGTCCCCGGACAAATAATCACAAGGTTGGTTTTGAGATTTGATTTAGAGTGTTAAACAGGGGACTAAAACTTTTGAAGGAAGAGTAATTACTTTCTTAACTCTCCCCTATACTTGAGAGACGTATATAAAATAATAAGTTGTCTAATACATTATAAAATTGAAAATACAAGCAAAAACAAATTATAGGTGTTTGGCTCTGAACACTGAATTAATACAGTTCTACAATAAATCATAATGTAAGGTCATGCAATCTCTGTCGTTGTCCTAGCATCTTTCATAAAATGCTTTGCAAACATAAACACTTTACATACTTCAGGTAAATAATACAGACATTTAAAAATATTACTAAACTGGTCGGTGATAAACACAAACACATATTCCATTACTGAGGACAGATTCAAACAGACATGGTCAGTCAAAAAAAAAGAAATCCAAATTGATCTCAGAAATATAAGAGAATTACAGAATGGTTTGGGCTGGCACTGCCCTTAAAGATCCTCCAGTTCCAAATCTTCTACCATGACCAGGGACAACTTACACCAGACCATGTTGCACAAAGGCCCATCCAACCTGTACCTTACTACTCTCACAGCAAAGAATTTTTTTCTAATATCTAATCTAAATCTCTCCTCATTCAGTTTGAAGCCATTCCCCCTTGTCCTATCACTCCAAGCCCTTATAAAAAGTCCCTCGCCAGCTCTCTTACAAGCCCCTTTAGGTCCTGGAAGGCTACTCTAAGGTCTCCCTGAAGCCTCCTCTTCTTCAGGCTGAACAACCCCAACTCTCTCAGCCTGTCTTCATAGGTGAGGTGCTCCAGCCCTCTGATCATCTTTGCAGCCCTCCTCTAGGCCTACTTTGACAGGTTCATAATCATCACTTCAGATACAGTAGTCCAGGGATCCCATGAGAGCAGAGTAGAGGGGGAAAACCTACTCTCTTGACCTGCTTATTGCACTTCTTTTGTTGCAGCCCAGGACATGGTTGTCTTTCTGAACTGTGAGAACACATTGGAGGATTACACTGAGCTTCTTGTCAACCAGCACCCCCAAATCCTTCTCCTCAGGGTTGCTCTCAATGCATTCTCTGCTCAGCTTCTATTTGTACTTGAGATTGCCCTGACTCAGGGACAGGATTGTTGCCCTTGACCTTGTTGAACTTGGAGGTTCACACAGCCTCACCTCTATAACCTGCCAAGGTCCCTCTGGATGACATTCCTTACCTCCACCATGTTAAATGCCCCACACAGCTTAGTGTCATTGTCAAATTTGCTGAGGGTGCACTGAATCCCACTGTCCATGTCACCAACAAAAATGCCAAACAGTGCCTAACATCTTAAATACGTTAAACAGTGCCGCTCAGAATACTGACCCCTGAGGGTCACCACTCATCACTGCTCCTCACTTTGGACATTGGGCTGTTGACCACAACTCTTTGAGTGTGACCATCCAGCCAATTCCTTACCCACCTAGAGGTCCACCCATCCAATCCATGTCACTTCGATTTAGAGACAAGGATGTCATGAGGGTAAATATCAAATATTCTGCATAAGTCCAGGTAGATGATGTCAGGTGCTCTTCCCTTATCCACCATCATAATTTCCACCATATGACCTAGCAGTAAGAGGAAGGATGGACACAATCATCTAAGAGGTTCCTTTCAGTCTTGTCACCTATAGTTTTATGACCTAATTCTTTCTTTATTAGACAGAGATTGCATATAAACACCAGAAAACGTAGAAGTTCAGAAAGGATTTAAACACTCGGGTGTTGGAGCATAAACAATCTCTTAACTAGTGCAGGGAGAAACTTTTCTCACCAGCAAGTCATTTTGTAAGCACCCAAATCTTACCTCTCATGGGGAAACATCTGGTACCAAAAAGAGGATAATTTCTTTTTCCTCTAGTTAAAGTTCGCACACCTGAGGAAAAAAAAGCAAGCACTGAACACAGATGGCACGTCACATTTTACTCTTGGGAAAGTGTGAAGTTATGTGGATTACAGTGTTATGCCAACCTACCTGTGTTTCTTTCTTTGGACAAAATACGACCAGGATAATCCAGCAGCAGAAATCCAAATAGAAGATAATAATATTTTGTTCTGACTGTGGTTGGTGACCTTTTCCACTGACACAGGACTGCCCTCTCCAGGTTGGCCACGAAGCTCTACAGTGGGGAAAATTTTCCTGTTTAAGTTTTTTAAAGCTTATCTGACTTGGTTTTTGTTGTTGTTTAGAACCTCTAACCTTGAGAGTTTCTCCCTCTACCCAGACAGTTTTTGTCAGTTTTTACCAGATTAAAATATATTTGTGTAGGAGAAAGAGATTTGGGGGTTTAAACTCAAAAGGGGGGAAAAAAAAACCAAAAAACATTTCCAGCTGAATTTTTGAGCTAATTTCTTGTATCATTAAAAGAAAAAAAATTTCACAATTTTTTCTAATTTTTTCAAGTTCTTCTTCCACTTCTTTTCTACGTGACCTGAATATGACCCAAACTTGCAAAGCAATATTTATCACTCCAAGACTGCATTTTTAATGTAGGCTTCAATTCAATTCACTAAAAAAATTCAAAAATATTCATTTTTATCTATAACTACACAACTCCCACATAGTATTTTTGCTAGTCTTACCCTACCTAGTGTGATAGAAAAATAAAATTTATCAATATTCAATGATTCTTTCCCATTGAGCTATGAATCCTTATTTCTTTTCCATGTGTGGTTCTCCAGAAAAAAGCATATATAGAATCAACTTTAAAAGACATATTTTCTATCTTAAAGATTATGATTTTACATTCTACATGGTAATTCTTTCTGAAGTATGTATCCATTTTATTATATTAATTTCATTTTAAAAATTAATCTAGGTCACAGATACAAATCAGAAACCAGATCAGTTTCCATAAAAATTGTATAAAAGGCCCATTGACTTCAACTGAAGACAGATTTCATCCATGTGTCAAAGACCTTTGGAAGCAGTCCTCTGTTGAACAGAGGTGGGCTGCTGAAATTGGTGGGTTTCAGTGAGGCTGTCATAGTCTACCTATCCAAAAAATATTCATCCCATCCCATTTGATGTTTATCAAATTCCCTTACATTAGAATTTCTTTTTTTCCTGAAAAATTTTCCCTGCCTTGCCCACACAAGAAAAAAAAAGTTTCCTTCTCGTGAGGAATGCTATACATGTCCTTTGATATTCTTCTTTAATTTCTTCTTCAACACAGAATGGAATCAGATTTGTGGCAGAAAAGGGTCGCCTTAGTTCTTATTGCACTAGAAAAGGTTAGGGATGTGTTCTTTAAACTGACTTCAGGGTAATTAGAAAAAGAAACAGAGCAAAACAAAGAAACGTGGTGACCAAAGGGATAAGGCATAAAAGAGACAAGATGCACACCAAATATTACACCCATCCAGCAAAACACTTCTGTTCACATTTGCAGGCAGAAGCTAGAGTAAAACTAGGAAAGCTATTCCTATCTTGTATGGCTTGCTGCCATGCAAGTGTGCACAAAAATACTTTACAAGTCCCAAACAACTACAGCACAAGATCTATGGAATAGTTTGTTGTCGAATACATGCAGCACTTGCTTATACAAACCAGCAATATTTTGAAAGTAAATGTAAAAATCCATGTCCCTTTATAATGGGTGAATTTGTAAATGAGATTATCAGAACTGCCTATTAAAATATGATCTGCAATAAAAAGATACTGCATAATGTCCTGACTGAAAGACAGAATTACAATATGAAGGCTGTCATTTGGCAGTTTGCTGATACTACTGTCTTTTTCCCAAATTGTTCTTTACGTCATACAAACATTTTCAGGAATAAGGCCAACATTATTTTCAATTCCTCTAGTTTTTCTTGAATTTCTTTTATAGTGACGGATATTATCATACAGTGAGTAAAACGATTAATCATACTAATTTGAATACATCACATAAAATTTAGCTTGCAGAAAGAATAATAAAAATGGAAGAGAGATGAAGCAGGGAAAAATAAACAACTAGAAGGTAAGGAGGAGGAGGGATCACTGAGAGGAGGATTCACATCACAATCCCACAAGTTATCCCAGTATCCTCACAGGCAGCATCAGTGATTGGGGTTTCATACAGAATCAGATTAAAATTATTTACATGGGTCTAATACTTCCTCGTAGTAGTTTTCTGTGAAGGCTATCAGATGACTAAATCATATGAGCTGTATCATTTGAGTTTAGATTGAATAACGTGAGATGCCAGTGGTTGGTAGCTATACCAGTGACTGGATTTTTACATAGGTTCTGTCTGCTCATGGCATTTCTAATCTTGCTGAAAGGGGTCACAGCACTCCAGCAGAAGGAGTTCTGGAGGATTCACCACGGTGACAATACTGGGTCCCAAATTGTTCTGTAGCTGTATGCCTAAGTTTTGCTCTCTCTCGGGTACTCACTGCTTCTCACACTGAAGTGCAGGTTTTTCCTCAAGATCTACAAAAGCCATGTACTTCTCAACTTCCACAAGACTTCTAGGGCTTTCTTTGCCAGTTCTCCCACGGCAGAGGTGGCTTAATATCGGGTATTTGCAGCTTAGCCTTGCTGAAAATTCTGCCTGTGGGAAAGGACATTTCCAGCTGCCTCCAACCATGGCAAATGTCCTGGAGGAGACAAGTTATCAGAATTCAAAATGCCCTATAAATGCAGGGAAGATACTAATTCTCTTCTCTCTATTGCCACACTGAGGACCCTAAAAACTAATGATTTAGCAATCAAGCCACCTGCCCCAAGATAACAAGCACATAATGCAACATAATGTTGGGTAGTATAAGGCTCCTAAATTCTTTTAATGACTTTTTTTTTGTTGTTTCTTTCTTAATCCCCAAGAACTTGAAACATATTAAATTTAAAAAAAAAAAAAAAGACAAGGGAGAGAGAACAAAAACTGGTAATGTACTCAGGGTGGAAAGAAGGCTGGGTAATATATTCATTCTAATTGTATTTAACCTTCCCCCATAATGAGAGGGGGGAAAGCCTACCATCTGTTTAAGTCATTAGTCAGTTCCATAATTAAGGGCTTAAGATTAGCTCTAACAATTTCATTACTTTTCCTAGGAAACTAAACATCTGACTATTTAAAACTAGTCTAATGCCATTGAAAAGAGCTATTGATTAGTTTTGTCTTTCTTACACTTTGGGAGATTGCCATCACCTCAAAATTCAGTACAATTGATTTATGATAGGAACATTTCCTAAAGTTGACTACCATGTCCAATATATAAGGAAAAGATTTTTGTCAATTTGATATAAATAATGTATATTGTCAACATAGAGTAATAGTTTAACCTCACACGTTCCTGATCTCCTACAATTAACCCTAATTTATATTTCCAACCATTCAAGGACAGTGTTAAATAAAAGGAGTAAATAAAAGCTGTTCTTTTGCACAGCTTTTAAGAATAAAGTGATTAGCCTCCTTTTAAGTCAAAGTGATTGTGGACTATAATACAGCAACAAAATCCAGGTAAGAAATGATCACATAAGCCAAATCTACTTAAAGGACCAAGTCAACCTAATCTTGTAGAGGGCCTTTTCTTTATCAGGGCAGCACTACAGCAGGGATTTATCTGAGTATCTACAGACACTCATTAATTCCATCAGTAATCTTGTACTATCAATGCCCGATCATTATTTATTAAATTCATCTAATTAGGATGGTAGATATCATCTATTATTTTATTTGATCTTGTACCAAACATTTCGATGGGATATTTAGGTTGGCAGAGCCTAAAGCATTGCTGCAGATCTTTGCCTGCTTTAAGCTTAACTGAGTAAGAGCCTCAGGAGAACAGACTCCTTCAATATATGCAGTTGCTTATACCATTCAAAGATCTAGGGGCTGACATTTATATAAAAAGCACTGCTAAGGTTCTAGTATCTCTTTTAATGGTTCTCTTATTCAAACCTTTCATCATCTTTCTTAGTAAAGCAGGTGAGGAACCTTGAGATTACCTCCTGCTACCCACTGCCAAGGTCTCACTCCATCTATGAGATGCGTCCTGTGTCACTCAACACATCCAAAAACAATTCAATAGGTAGGAACTGTAACAGTGTTGATATTTTCCAGTAACAAAAAGTGATTCCTGATAGGAAAGCTTAAAACCATCGGTGAGGAGTTGTGGAAGAATCCCACAACACTGCAAGTGACCCAAAGATAAAGTGGCAGGTGTAGCTCTTAAGAGCAAAATAAGGTACTTGAGAAAAAAACCCTATCTTAACTACATGTATATGATGAATGGGTTTGCATTAGCTGTGAGCAAAAATTCAGTCACTGTGGATACCTTTTAAAAAATGCCAGTAGAGTGATCTGAGGCAACACAAAGAAAACCAAATATCATCACTCTCTGAGAAAAAGGACTTGATAGCAAAAAGCATTTTGATACTGCCCTAAGCCATTACATGTTCATCCCACACACAGCATGTTGCCAAGATCAGACCATGTCAAACAAAAGACTAAGAGAAACTAAAATTACATAGAGACAAGGATGACAGAGAAAGATGTGAAATTGGTTCAGCTGGAGAGGTACACACATAGATTAAACTTTTGCATGGAAAAGACATGCTTGTTTGAAGGAATATGGCAGAGGACAAGAAAAAAACAGTACTGACTAGTGCCCAAAAAGGTGTATAAGGAACAATCATTCTCCATGATAAGCAAGTTTCCTGAAGTTTGTCAAGGTACCAGTTTTAAACAAAGGAAGTGGTTAATTTTGGGGCATAATGCGTTAGAATATGGTAGAACTCAAAGCAGTAGAATACTGGGGAGGTTAAATGAATTCATAGAGATCAGCCAAGGTCACAAAGGATAAATGACTATTAAATGACATGGTATTTCTAATGCAGGCTCTGGTTTAAAGAATCCTTAAGCCATTGTTTGTCAGAAGCTGAGACAAAACAGCAGGGAAAATGGTCATTCATTCATACTTTTAAGAATGTAAATGGCTAGCCTTGCCCAATCTTGATAATCATGGTTTGGATGTTTGAACCTTCATTTTTATCTAAAACCACTTTCTTCCTCTCCTGATCACCCAAAATTGATGGTTTAGACTCAATATTCCAGTTGGTATCATATCTTGAACACATATTTTTAATAGATTCTTCATTAGCTATGATTGAAACCTAAACACTTCTTTTACACCCAGATAAAAACACCTAAGTATAATCATATATATACTGAATTCAAACCTTAGTATAGCATTCATCTGACTAAGTGTGTTTACATTCAAACATAAGGTAGACAGCGTGAACATCCTTTATAGTCAGTGGAGAAAAATGGGTACTTGTAGAGGTCCCTCATTTTAACTTATTAAGCATGAACAAATTCGATCAAGCAGACCATGTCCTAAAGGCCCTATTCCCCCTCATCCCCCAGTAAGGAGGGAACAGTGTGGAGAGCTCAAATGAAAACCCTTACACCATGAAGTTTAAACTTAGCTGAATGTCACCTTCAGTCATGTTGACACCATTCAGAACAGGCAAGAAAATTCAAACCCCTTCCCAGGTGTAAGGTATGTATTACACCTGTAAACTGGCATATAAATGCGTGAGTGTACACATAACATAAGAACTCCTGTGGTTTGGGATTATTTTTTCTGCTTCACTAGGAAATTGAAACAAAACTCAATGCAATTCTAACATTAGTTTACTATAAATTCCTAGTCTTTAAGCTAATGGTGAAATAATGTTCCTCTCATTAGTTTAATGATCATATTGTGCTTAATACAAGCATTCCCCCTCTTTTTTTCTCTTTCATTAACTTAGTCTAATAGTTGCAGACAATTTACTTTCACTGTGAAGCTGTCAATCTTTTTCTTGTATGTACCATGTCAGTCTGTTATAGCACAGAATTAATGCAGTGAATTTATCAGACTAAGACCTCTTTTCATTTACTGACTCAAAAATTATTTTGAGCTGCCTATGATGAAGCATGTCAATGGAGTGTATTTTAAGAAGCAAACATTTAGATCTTTTACAGATTTTCTTTTTTAAATACAGTATGTGTTTACTTGTCAGTGTTTGACTTAGAATGAACTAGCTGACACTTGGAAAAAAAGAAAGGTAGGTGAAAGTGATGCAGAGAAAAGTCCCTGAGCTCATACTGAGCTGACTGTTCCCTTCAGGTACCCAGAAGAAAACCGACTTTTACTCTTGGCAGTATGCAGCAATACAAAGCAGCAGCCAAGTTTCCTTCTCTAATAACGATGCAGACTTTTCTTAGGATCACGAAAAAGAACAACAAAATAGTTATTTTTATATGCTAGATTTTAGAATAAAAACCAGCAGTTTTATTGGAAGGAATGAGGGAAGAGAAGCAGTAACAGAGGATGTGTCCAAGAGCTCTCATGTGAGACCTATTAAATGCTTAAGACCTCAGATGTATTTCCTTTACTAGAAATTTAGATGCACTTTATTCTAGGCACGTGACCTATTCAGCCTTTCTGTTGCAATCTCCTACATTCAATAGTGTCACTTCATCGAAGTTGACATCTCCTTGCTGTGAAAGGACAGTCTTGCATTTCTATTGACACTGAGTATGCATTTCATGCCAGTCCTACCCCCGAATGTCCCTTACACCTTTCTGTCTCTTGCTTATATTTATTCCAGCTTCTTCAGAGTTCATACTGCTTTAAAAGAGCAAAAATTTATCTTTGTCCACAGCCCTGGCTCTGGTCGGTTGCAACAAAGCTGCTGTTCTTTTCTTCAGTTCTTTACAATAAAAGACTTTATCGAATAAAAACCAGCAGTTGGTGAAAAAAAAAAAACCCCAACATTGCTTCAGCTACAGGGTAATTTAGGAGGTTACTCTACTTACTCACTTTGTTCTTAATTACTGTCCTTCTCAGAGGCTGATATTCCCACACAAACCTGTTTCTTCTCTGTTTCCATGAAAGTTTATGTTAAGACTATACCATTTTAACCTTATCCATTGTTGATTTTTTTTCCATTTAATGTATAAGAAACCCTTCTAAGTGTCCATACCTCAAGCAATGAATTCAGAGATGCTGTGTCAAACACTGTGTTCAGTCAACCTGTCAGTAATTTTATTACATGTTGACCTTACAAAATGGGGTACTTCTGAATCACTTATTCAAAACTGGATTTTTAGAGCTAAAGCACAGCATTAAGCAAATTGAGAAACAAAAACTTTGTAATTCTGGACTGTGACTTCACTGGTCCTTAACTTTTTGAAACAAGAGGCAGTTTTCATCCCTAAAGTACATGCTAAGGGACAAAACAGTGCTTTTCAAAGCTGTAGAACATGGAATGAGAGATATTCAGTGGAGCAAATATTTCAAACTACAGCTGCTCTGTCACTTACATTGGGAAAAGAAGAGGGGCAGGAGACTGCCGTGACCTGAGTCTGGCCCTCTGATCCTAACACTGTCAGCACTGATCCTAATATCAAACCACACTGAGAGGGGTACCACAGGAATGGGAACACCAGGCCATTTAGCTGGTGCTACCATTAATCTCTTAGGCCATTTTGGCAAGCCAATTCTCTTAGGGGAAAAGACACAGGGAATAATCTAGTTATTCACACACGAACAAACCTTATGCACTTCTGAAATGGGCAAATGACCCAGGTGCCTTCTTCATGGTCATCATCAACTGCTTGTGAACCTACTATTATCTCCTGTCATTTCCTAGAGCATAGGCAGGCTTTTAGCTTCACTCACATGGATGGTATCAGTATTTTCTAAAGCTATGACTAGTGCCTCTGTTACAAGGTCAGTTTTTTGTTGCCCTAAAAACACACAAAACAAACCAGCGCCAAATGCCTCTGACTGAAGGGAGATCAGAAACAAAGAACAATAGCTACCAATAATTCTATTATGTGAACCAAAATAGTCAAATCTACCTCTCCCCTTGCAAATATTAGGTGGGATTTGTTCCCATTTCTCCAGACAACACGGACACACTCCCTCTCACACATACACACACTGTTCTCTTTGTGTAGCTGAGAACAAATCAGGCCATCCTTTCATACAGTCTCAACCAGACTGATTCTGAAATTTTCATGAGGTATTCAAGGACAAAGAAGTGGGGAAAATTAAAAATAATTACTGTCTATCACAGCTGAAGAGCTCTTCCTAGATGTATCCCTCCCACTCCTCCCTGAGGTAGAGAGCTCAGATGGCTATAAAGAGATCTCACAGCCTCTGTGATCAACTAAACATTGTCCTCACTCTTCCCTCCAAATCCCAGCCCTTCCTTTCTCTCCTGCCTATTGTAAAAACATGAGCATTTTGGATGGAATTGATTAATAATTATTTGTTTTTAACTTGGTCCACCACCTCATTCACATGGAGACCAGTTTCCAGCAAGGTCTGGAGGAGCTACTTGCATTCCTTTCCTTCAAACCTCTGTCTCTCAATTCTCTCTCTCCTCCCTTTTCCCAGGCTTTGAGAGCAGAATAGGATTTCCCCTGAATTCTATAAAATTATTTTTAGCCCGTGATGTCTCAGAGGCCAGTAGACTGTTGCATCTCTTCTCTAGTTGGCTCTGCTATGTGTGCAGTTCTCTCCACCCACAGCAGGGAGGACAGAGAGAGCTCAGCCAAATCCTGACCCTCTTCTGCCTCCACCCCAAACCAGAGAGCCCCAAAACTGGGATCCCCCTCCTGCAGAGGACCTCTCTGAACCTGACCACTACTACATGATATATCAGAGGAGGATCTCCAAGCCTAGTTTCATCCTCTGTTCAATGCCACGGCAAAATACCTGTCAGTTTATTTCGTGTGTGCAGCCGGTGACTGGAAGACAAGCATTTGATTAAATCTCAGGTTATTTCAGGCACACAGCTGCGAATGAAATACACAGCAGCTCCTGTATCATTTCCTGCAGCACGCTGCTTTTTTAGGCACCCAGTGCAATCCACACTGCTCCAGGCACTTTCATTCAAACATGAAGAATACCAGTTCAAGGGCTGCAAACTTTTAAATATCATCTTTTTTTTTCTCTACTTCTTGCATGCATTCCTGTTTGTTTTTTTTTTTTCTAGTCTGTCTTTCACACTGTAGTTCACCCATGTGCCTCTCTTCCTGAAGCTATTCCATTTCACTTTTCTCAAATGGCTATATATATTTACTTTAGCAAGTCAACATGTGTAAATGTCATTGTCTGTCAAGGTTCACTGTTTCTCTCTCTCTCCAAAGACAACAATGTAGTGTGATGAAAAAGGCCACAGAGCTGGACAGCACTGTGCTGGAGTCTATACATTTTCCTTACAGACTGAGATAGACAATAAATCCATGTCTGCTCTTGGTGTGAGGAGTCAGAAGAAGATCGCTGAAGGAGGCCAGTGTATATCTCAGCTTTCAAACTCACAGTGCTTGTTCCCAAAGCAGCTGGACTCTGACAAGCACTGTCAGAGTAACTGGCACTTAAATTTAGAGGCAAGTCGGATGTCTATATTTTCAGAAGGCTTCCCTTAAGAAAGCAGATGCTGAAGCCATTCAGGACAACTTGCCCCTGGATTCATACTAATTTGTTCCACTACAAATTAGTGTTACTCAGGTATTATTGAAAAGAAAGCTGACAATGAATCAGAGAAGCTACTTTTCATCACAGTGCCAGAGCAATATAGCCTGGAGCACAGCAGACATGAAAGTGCACAATATGCTTAGTGAGATGTTAAAAGGAGGTCCTGTATGTTTTTAACATTTTCTCTTCTTTTTATGTGTGTGTAAGTCTCTTGGAAGCTTGAGAAAGAATGGTTATTTCCCCAGAGAGACACATACACAGTCTGCAAAACATTACAGAAAATTAGTGACACTTCTGGACAGAGCTGTCCTCCTGGAGCAGAGAGCACCAAGCAGACCACTCCTGTGCAGGACTGTGGCCTTACACATGCAAAGGTTACCAGTCCACAGCACACTACCTGAGCTCTTTGTCACTGCCACAAGTGATGAGACAAATCAGCACAGTATGGTGGAACTTCATTATTAGTAAAGGGTTAGAGTGGGAAGCTCAACTTCTGGCAATGGGTAAAAGCTGAAGTTCCAAGGGAACATGAAGGTAAAACAACATTCACAATATGCTTTTTTCTAAACACGAAAGTGAAGGCTCACTCCTTCTAAAAAGTTACATGTTATTGCTTAAACCAAGGTTGAAGAAACCTCTGATTTTCTCTTCAGAACCAGTTCTTTTATTCCATCCCTTCTGTAGTTGAAATGGTGTTACTGTACTAAGCATACAGTTCTGACTGCCAGGCAACCACGATAAACTGTGTTCTCACCCAGTGGCATCAGACTGCTGTGCTTCCCTCACATGTGCTGCTAGAGAGTGAACTCACCATGCAGCTCTGCCCATGAGAGGGACTGAGAGGCTAGGACTGAATGCCTGCCAGCTAAAGGAAAATGGACTTTTCACTCCTCCTGACTTCAAAGCAAAGCAGGAGGTTTCAAGGCTTGCAGCACTGAATGTTTGCCATTTGATAGAAAAAGGGCTAGGAAATGTTCAGCTCAATTTGAAATTGTTATCGAGCACCAAAACACTCAAATGCCCAAAAGTATTGTTCACAAGAAATCCTACACGCTCAATTTGAAAGCAAAGTTGCACCACCTGTGTAAAGGTCCTACCTGAAATCCACACCATGCTGTGCCTATCATATTCCTGCAAGAGGTCTCATGTATGAAGCAGCTTGATTTGGAGGAAGAAGTTATATTGGAGAGCTGTGGAATGAGAAGCAGAAACTTCAACAACTGCTCTGCATGGCAAAACCTGGAAAGCAAAAGGGAGAGACTCACACAAGATTTTCAAACAGCATTAGCAAATCACTCATTGCTTTCATGTAGCAGATTGCAGTACTTCAGAAAAAACTTCATTTCTGCTGAGAAAATGCTGAAAGAGTCCTTAACAAGAGCTGGTTTGTAAGCCCCTTAAAAACTTTGGCCCTTAGGAAGTCAGAGTGGATGCTCTCTGTATCTGTAACATGCTTACCAATCACCCTGTGCTCTGCAATATTTTTCAGCCACTTCATGCTAAAGTAATCTAATGATCTTAGCTGCAGGAAAAGTTTCATTAATGCAAGTGCTAGAGGTCAACGCTCATGACAAGAAGAGGGAGAGTAAATGTGAGGCTGGCAGATTGCTTGGCACATGGACTGGAGGCATGTGAAGCCTGATCTGAATCAGCAGGGAAGGAGAAAAGCTGCTGGGAGGCTTTTCTTCCAGGAAGCTCTGAAGAAAATCAGAACAGTAATTCCTCCCCTCCGGAGCCCCTGGTGGTCTAGGGGTAAAGGCACCGCGCTATCACCACGGAGACCCGGGTTCGATTCCCGGTCAGGGCCACTCCCGGGCAGGTGGGGCTCGTTAGCCCTTAAAGGCAACCCATCTACGTCCTAAGGACCTCGCTGCCACCGTCCAAGCTCGCTTGGCCCCGGCAGATGAACCTTAGGATTAAAGGGTGGGCTCAGTTCCGCGCACACTGTGTCTCACCTAAAAAAAAAAAAATCCAATGCGCAGGCTGGAAGGTGGAAAGACCTTCCCCGGATCTTCGCTCGCGAAGACTGGCCATTATAATTCCTCCCCTCTTGTACATACCAAGAGACACAGTCTTGCAAGGTGCATTTCTCCAATCCACCAGGATGGCTGCTTTGAGGAAAAACACACTTAGCAAGTGTGCTAAAAATCACATCTTTGAAGCCCTTTTTAACAGGCATTTTTCTATTCCCTCCCCACTGCCAATTCTCAGCCAGGTTTTTAAACAGCTGTTTTTAAACTTTAGACACTTCAGGTTTCTCTGCCAGATGCAGTGAAGTTTGTCTGTATTTCTTGCTCATAGTCTGATCTGCCAATCTAGTCTAAATTATGGACAGCACTTGTCCCCATGGCATTCCTTTATGCTCACTGGATATTGTCCAAAAGCCTCTGCAGAAAAGAGATACCATATACACAAAAAGGTATAATCAAAGAGCACTTTACATATACCAGCTAGATCCCTTTCTCCAGCTATTTCATAGCATTTCTTTCACCATCTGGTCTCTTTGACTTGTCCACTCTGCCGGATTAACTGTATTCTTTTAAATTACATTTTTTTAAAAAGATCTAAAATATTAGGCATTGATTGAATTGCACAGGCCAATGAGTACAACTAGGAGAACTCTTTGCAGTTCGTAATTTACCTTGTTTTGTTCCTGTTCATAAATTATCCATAAAGGACTTTGATTTTTACTAATCTGCTCATTATTCAAGGCTCTTTGGCAAAAAATTAATGCAAACATATTTCAACATATGGATTCTGTCTGTGGGCTAGTCACTTCAGCTGCCTCTTTGACTAATTATTATTTATGGCCTGCGAGTCGTCAATTAAACAACATGGTATTTACACCTTGGCTGGATATTTGGGCCAAACTACTGAGACTTTCTCACATAGAAATAGCATTCACCTTTAACCAACACATCTCATTGAAAAAGCTTCAGGTTTGAGTTATTAATTATAAGAAACTTATGGAAACCAGAGTAGGAGAAAGAGAAGGTGGTTCTTGTTACCCACCTCATGACTTTAACATTACCTGGTTCCCTGCCTTACCTGTGTTCACAGACCAGAGGTATTTCCCACAGCTTCCCAGATGACTTATTTCATAACTTATAAGTTAATAACAAAAATTATGGGTAGAGGAAGACCTGAGTAAACAAAGGTTTATTGCTTTTCACCCTACTACCCTGTTTCTTTATAGTCTATCTCACCTTGTTTAGATCTAACTTGACTACCTCTACATGAAAGATGCAGATATATCTTCAGCTTATCCCAAAAATGAGAAAAAGATAGCTACAATGTTTTGCTCATTTACAACAGAAAGTTGTATTTACCAAAATGAAATTAAGTCACCAGGGGCAGTTTCCCAGTGCAGAGTACCAGACTGGTTTCAGTAGATGTCCTCTGCAAAATCCTCACCCACCCTATCCTCAGGGTTGCCTGGACACTGCTCTGATAGACTTTGGCAGCATTCAGTGAAGCTTCCTCAGTCCCCACACTCCTGAATGCCTTTGGCCAAACGGGGTCTTACACCAAAACTAAAGCATCTGTCTCTTCATAAAGTTGTGATTTCTAAGAGATTTTGGGGCAAGGCAACAGTTATACCCACTAGTTTCTGAGGAGGTTTTATCTCTTATTTTTCAAATTAGACAAGTGAAACAGGCAGACAAAGGGCTTTTATACCTTTTTACAGAGCAGTGATAAAAGCCACCAAAATCATAATAGCTGCCCACTTCTTGTTTAAAATGCTCTTACTTGGCTTTAGAAAAGAGAAAACAACTCTTTAGTGTCATTTTGATCAGCATTACCACCATCTGCACAAGCTTTAACTGGTACAGCAGGGATTTGCAGGAAATTTCAACCAGGGCAGCACCAACAGTGTATTTTCAGAGCTGACAGAATCCAAGAATAAGGAATTAAATAAAGTGATTCACTGAGGAGCTGAACTCCTCAGCTGAACAACATTGGCTGACCCATGTTGCCAATCCATTGCTGAAAAGTCCTACACAGAAAAGCCCAATAGGACCAAAAAAAGAAAACCACAGATGAGGAAAAAAAGTTTCCCCAACACAATCAGTTCTGCTCGATGTGAAAGAATGAGACAGAAAAAGCAGATGGATTTATCTGGTGCATTGTTGAGCTGTAACCTTTCTTCCAGACTCAAATGAAATTTTTTGTCCTTAAATTCCGCTGTCCACTGTACAGGAGTCAGCTATGTTTGTTTACCAGCAGATAACCATCTTAATTAGACTACTGTGTTGAAGCCCTTTTCTCTTTGAGCACAGAAATAGTTTTGTTCCCTCTGGCATTGTTTTCCTTGGAGGTGTCTCTTGCTAAACTGAATCTTTTCCTGCCTAATGAAACAGACTAATGTAAATGCTGTCCTGTGATCTTTGTGCCTGTGTCACTCCCACTCAAGTGAAACTAGACAGGACCCAGTTAATTAGTACAAGCCATTAAAACCCAACAAAATACCATGTTAACGGTCAGCTTATTTATTTCTAAACATCTCATTTTCACAGCATCAAAAACAACTGGAATCAAGTAAAGCAGCAGCCAATTTTTCATGTTTTGAGCATGAAGTCTATGCACACTGCAGGCAAATTCTTGCAGAAGCCATACTAACTTCAGAAGCAAGTCCTGAATTACCAAGCAAGCTTTTCTAGGACCAGCACATCCACTATGCAGGAACCCACATAGCACAGAGCCCTGTGCCATGTGCTGCTACTAAAGTGCTAAAGTGCCACAAGAGTCATTACAGCCTCATTGCAAGCCAAGGCCAATTCCCAACACCAATAATGCTTGTCAATCCACACTGAATTTAGTAAAGATTTGCCTGTAAGAGAAGACAAAACCTGACCCCACTCTGTCACATCCTACTGAAGAGCTGTTACTTCTCACACACAGGCTCCTGTTTCCTGATCCTTAACACGTACTGCATGACAATCCTGTAACAAGTACCTATAGGACATGTTTAGGGGCACAACAGCACTAAACTTTGCTTACATTTCACGTCACACCTTACACAAACTCCTAGTAAGGTAAGTGGGTGAGAAAGTACTTTTGAAACTATGAGAAACTTGCTTTCCTGGAAAAGTTTTCCATGGACATAGGACCTGCAACTTTCTGTCCTTCTGAAGAGGGCTGTGAATAGAAGAGTTTTTCAGTAAAGAAATCTAGAGCCCTCCCTCACCAACTATTCGGACAAAGCTACCAAAAGCGCAGTGCCACATCCTTCCTCCAATTTTTTCCATCTGCATGTTACATCCATGAAGAAGATCCTTCTTCAGGAAGGAACCCAATTATGATGATTAGTCATGTCAGTTCTCCACCTCTTCAGCAATAAGGAGCAACAAGCAGCAGTGGCAGGGGAAGAATAAAGCCAAGAGACCCATCAAAAGAAAAATACTTATCTCAAAGTCAGCGACTGGGAAAAGTGACTGAGGGGGAAGGAAGGATTCCCAAGTTATGCCTCCTAAATCTGGGCATTTCTGTGTGAAACAAGGAGTCACAAAAGCTAGCATGTTAAGAGCATGCTTTGATGGCTGCCATTTTTTTTTCCTCAGTATTTTGCTCTTGCAACCTGAGAAATTGTAGGCTTTCAGTGCAAGTTAAGAAGATTGGCAGAAATTCTTACTCTGTCACTGGCTTTTCTTGAAAATTGACTCCAGCAATCTGCTAGCTTTTTCACAGTCACAACCTAAAAATAAAGTGAAGCAGATTAAAGAAGACAACATAACCAGTTCTGCAGAGCCATAGTCAAAGATCCAGGTTAAATAGCTATTCCAGTGCATACTCTCCATCACTGTTCACCTCAGTAAGGGTAGGAAATGGTAAGAGGTGTGTAACACTTTTCCACAAGTTTTAGCATCTACCAAAGCAGATGGTGATACCAGAAAAGCACAGGTTGTAGAGTAGGCACAATGTCTGCATGTTTCTTCTAAACCAGGGCTTCCACTTCACTCCTCCCCAAGTCTCTTGTACCACATGCAGTGTTGGAGATAGGAACCCAGCCTTCCTTCAAGCAAGAGTTCTACTTGCCCACTTTGTGCTGATGACAATCTAAATGTAGGTACTTTTCAGGTGCACTGCCTGTAGACTTTGGAAGAAGGAACAAGGACAACAGTGCAATGAATTAAAATGTTCAAGCTCAGATATTCCCAATTTAGCACCTGGTCACTGTAGGTTTATCTTGGACCTGATCCAGCAGCCTTGCTGTTTTATTGTATCTATTAAGGCTATTGTGTACTAAATAGCAGTAAGAAGAACAAACACATCTTTGTTTTAAAAAGAAAAAGGTGAATTTCATTTTCTCAGCAGCCTTGAAGTTGTGCAATTAATTGTTTGCCAATTCAAATACATTTACTCATCTGTCCTTTACTGCAAGCAGTTATCACCATAGAAATAGTTGGATATTCTTCAGCTGCTCCCCACTCCAATTTGCTTTTTAATTAGTACTGATTCCAGGAAATTAGATGGTTAGATTTTTCAATACTGTATGCTTTTATGTACTGTGATATTATACAGTGACATGATCAACAAATGTCTCATTCTGGCCCCGGAATATTGCACCCACGTCCATCATGTTTGCTTTCCACCCATGGTGCAATGAAGGCAATTAGAAAATGAGTAAGCCTATTTCTATCCTAGTCACATCCATAGGCACAGATGCAGTATGGAATCTAATGTGGAAGTTTAAATGAGATCATATATGAGTCCCAATATCTCAGTCAAAAGCTGAATAAAGTAATCTTTGTTCTCAGACATCACCCTTCTAAAGAAGTTCAGTTCCACTTACACATTTGCCTTTTTATCCCTCCTACCCTCTCTCATCTGCTAAAGAACTTCCCACCAGTTCTTCAAAGTCTTTAAATTGTATCAAAACTTTAATATGTTGAAAAACAAGTAAATTTTACAAGTTGGAATTGGGCTTTGCTTTAATCCCACAGCATTCCCCATCCAATTTTTTAAAAAATGTCATTTCTATTTTTTCTCTTTTCCCTTCACACATGTTAAAATGACTGTACATTGGTCTAGGAGCTAATATCTAGACCTTATGAAGTCTTAGAGATTAGATACAACTCACAGCCATCCAGCTCTCTCTGGACCCCACATTTAAGGAGGGCACTTTCATCACATCTGACCCAACTCCATCCCTGCGAGGGTCCAATAATAGTGCTTATTCTGCACCTCTACACTGGCTTGTGTTACATGGCTCAGTAACTCAGGACATGACAGTGCATAACGTGCAGACCTTTCAGACTTTCATAGCTATTTAGTTAGGAATAACAATTCCTTTTGAATGACAATGCACACAGAGATCGTGAGGATTTATTGAGTATAACCTACTGTAGTCTATCCATCAAAGTGACATTCAGGAACTTAGAGAGTTCCTGCACTTACTGTACTTAATGAACACTTCACTAATTTCTGCAGTATTATTTTTGCCTGATGGGGAAGCCTCTCATGCGATTTTTAGGGAGGAGAAGAACTTCTCTAAGCAGTAACGAGACCTGCCTGAGCTCTAGGTAATCACAACACATGCTGACATTTGGTTGATGCTGCTCATGCATCATCATTTCCCACTTGCTCTTCCCACAGCACAGCACATACTTTAGAACTAACATTTCCGTGGCTATTTTGCAGTGCAATTTCATGACCTGTTTCAGAGCAATAGGGAAACACAGTCTCACTGTGCTTCTGATTACCAACTTCCCTTGAGTGGACATTGGAAGAACAATTCCAGTGTTGCTTGAAATGTGAATGTCTATAATGATTAAATCCTATCTTTCTAGGGAGTGAAACTCAGAGTCTTGTCATTTCCAACCACATCTCGATCAACATCCATACAAATAAACAATAAATAATATTCCTGCTGGAGTCAAACAACAACAGCTTCCCTGAAGCTGTTACTGCATATCCTTGAAGATGCCTCTTATCTTCCTTCCATTATTTTTCAAGTGGTCCCATTCCATGCTTGTCTCCAGTTTTCTTCTGAATAAGTGAGTCAGTGACCACCTCTTCTCATTCTTAGCCCTACAATAAAGCAGAGGTCAGCTTTTCTACGCTTCTCTACTCTTATGCTGGCCACCACTTCTCATTTTCATTATTAGGGAGACCATTGCCACGCCAAGTCAAAAATCCTCTTACTTGCAAGTCCTGAAAGGCAACCAAAATATCCACACTGCTTTTACTCAGACTTATGCTCAACATGCAGATGTTGTCTCTTGGTACAACATGACAGCATCAACAGCCCTTATTCAAAATCAAAATCTCTAGCAATCCTCTATCAGAGCCACGCTTCAACAAGAGACAATAACCCTGGAAAAACATGGACACTGATGTAGTTCAGAGACACTTCAGAGAGAAGTTCCCATTTCATCTGAAGCAAAGCACCCAGAGGAGGATGGTCAGTTACCATACTGCTCCTTTCTCCCCCTCTCCAACATCCTACAGGCTCAAGACAAACCCAAATTCTCCTGCCACAGTCAAAATACCCTTCTCTTGAGGAAGGAAAAAGTAAGCCTCTTGACTTAAAGAGAAGTTAAAGAAGTTAAAAAACTTCCCCTCTTTCCCAAATTTTTAGTCAATCACAAGAGTTTCCTACCTGTTTAATAAGACAAAGGCTTGAGTGACACGGTCGCCTGAGGAAACAACGATACTGCCATGCCCATGTAGTTTAGTAATTGACACTTGGTGGAGATGTCTCAGCAGCTTCTCTCTATTCAGTACAGAGCACAGGCTATGACAAAGGTGTCTTAGTGAACAACCTAGTTACTGCTCGTATTTCTCTGGCATCTGTACAAAGCAGCACAGCTGCAATAGGGACATTTCTCCCAGGCTGCCCGATAACCTCTGATCTAAACCAGGTGAATGCAATTCAAGCATCATTCCTGTGTGCCCAAGAGTCTCTGCCTACACTATTGAAACAAAAAAGAGTGCACATTGCCACCATTATTTCCCATCTCTGAATGGCATCTCTCTCCCCAGGTGTTCTCTTTTTTAATATAGATTCTTGTATTTGATGAATTTAACTTAAGTTTGTGCCTAACTTCTAGACGATTGAACTGGTGTTTCCCAGTAAAAATCCACCAAAAAATAACTCATCTGAGCATCTTCCAAATCTTCTCCATACTCAAGAAAGAGAGTAGGTAGCACCTTTGTCTGCAGAGAAAGGTGTAGGCCACTCCAGCCACATAAAAGATGCCAACTAGAATAAGAATGTGCATGTCCTGGAAATAGTTGTATGTAGGTCAGAGAGTCTTTAAATATGCATTGAAACAATATTAATGTCACTGACCTGCCTGATCACAAGTGCAGCTGCTGCCTCAAACCATGTCAGAATTGTTTCTTCTGAGAGCAAGTACCTGCTGCCCTTTGAATCCATCCTTTATCTGCAGATGGGCAGAGAAAAATTATTTACTATCAGATGTTCAGCTATATTTACTTCTTTTAATAGAAAAGGAAGTCTGAAAAAGAACACTTGGCTTTCTGTTAATGGCCCCCAAAGGTTTTATCATTGGAGACATTTGGCACAAGAACTGAGGGGAAGTTTGTATTGCTGCTGTTCAGCTGTGCTTTGCCTCAGGTTAACTCGTACTTTGTGTTCTGGTGCAGCTAATCTCCGGTTTTTTTCCACAAGCACAAAATAGCTGCTTTCCTTGGGGAAAAAAATATAAAGACCAAAAAGCCCCATATATACAGAGACAGCAAAGATTACTAGTAACCGCCATAATTTAAGGGCAAAAAGAATCCTCTTAGCTCATCTGCAGAGTGGATTTAAAAAGTGAGAGCAGGAAGAGAAATGACTTGCTGAAAGGAAGTTTTGGAGGACATTATTAGGGTCCAAATAGGGATTTATGTGGCCTCCATGCTGTACTCTGATATCTTTCATGCACTTTGGTTTATATATTGAAAAGAAACTGGAGCAGATACAAATTCATCACCAACATAAGTTCAGTCATGACGTCTCTGTTATATATTTACTCACTACCCAGTAAAATGCTAACTCCTCTCCACCCTAGGATCCTACATGTACAACAAAAAGGATAGGAAAGCAATTATATAAATATTTGCAGCAGGGAGGAGGTGCATGCATGTCTGTTAACAGATACAATAAACCTGTGTTAGTAGAAAACCTGCTGCAAAAGAGAGGACCTCTTTCTCCATTCCCAGCATCATCAGTCCTTTGCTTCTGTGCCAAATGAGTGAAAATGCACTCATTTCAGTAATGGAGGTGCTTTACACAGAACTATTCACAAAAGTATCTCCAGGTATTGTTAGACTCATTCTCAAGGTCATCAACTAACCTGCATCAGTGCAAACACGTCACTCCAATGGCACTGCTAGTGGTGTAGACATACAAGAACAGCTGTATCAGTGCACATACTCTTCTATAAAGAAAACTCACAAGAGAAAAATTACATCGCAACCACTGCATAAAGAATTTCTGCTGGTAAAATAAACATGTGCTAACACAGACACACATTTGGCCAGTGGCACAACAGAACAATTTTGTCTCCCAGTCTCTCCAGAAGAATTAAGTACAAACCCACTTTTGCTCCTGGTCCTAATAAGGAACACCTTCTCAGACAGAAGCAGGCTACAATATCGGCATGCAATTAAGGAATTTGGCAATCCTGCTCATCTAACTGTTCAGTTATGATAATGCCACGTTGTATTTCCGCTTTGTAAAATACTCTGAGATCCTCAGATGAAAGCTGTGCACTAATACAAAACATTTACACCTTCATCCATGAAGCAGATGGCATATGGTACACTTGTTTGTATGTGAACCCTGTTGTCAATGGTGTTATATTTAGTTAAGTAATCCCCTCTTCCACTGCAAACTCTGCTGTTTGACAGCATTTGGTAGAGGCTGGCATTTCCACAGGAGTAACTGTATCTTGGTGGCTACATTTTTAGAGTATTATGCATATATGGTTGAAACACAAGACAACAAAGGTGTACATCAACTACTGAAGACTGGGGGCAACCTTGAAAGGCAAATCTGCCCACTGCTCTGCACAGAATAGGGTCAGGTACTCTTAAGTATTTTCCAACCATTTAGTCTAACCTGTGTCAAGGACTGTCAGTAACAGATACCTATGTCTTATTCAAAAAGGGTTACTAAACATGAGGTTTTGTAATATGCAATCTCAAATTTACTTGGGAAATACATGTCCATTATTTCCAATCTTCTTTCATAAAGAATTTTTTCCACCCAAGGCCTTTACTCTTTGCATCTATCTTTGTGCATTTGTAGATTATTGTATAAGGTACATTGTATTCTTTTTCATTTCACTGAGAAATATGCAACCAGGTACCTCTCACTCTCTCCATCTTTCTGCTGCAAGCCCATGGCTGAATAAAAGGAACACCCGAAAAGAAAAAGACCAAAAAAACAAAACAAACAAAACACACACACACACACAAAACCACAACAAAAGAAAAAAAACAAAAAAAACCCCCCCAAAAAAACCCCAAAAAAAACCCAAAAACCAAAACAAAAAAAAAACCAAAACAAAAAAACAGGCACAGGACCTATCTTTCAAAATAATTGCTGTTCAGCAGACCAAGGCTGGAAAACAAGCATAAATGTGTTCTAATTATATCAGCCCCAGAGTTTTTTAGGGTTTATTCTCATGATTTGGAGTTACAGTGATCTGCCTTTGCCAACAGGAATAAAGCACCTTGAACCAGGCATGGATATATCTAGTTAAATAAAAGTAAATATGTTACTGATGCTGACTGTTGGTAATCCACAAACAAGCACAAAAGAGAGAATTTGAAGCAAATTTGAGTGACTCATGTAAATATCATCACAAGGAAGAGGAAGAGGGTCAGCTTCACTTCCCTCTTGGTACAATGTAACCATGCAAAACACTCAGAAATCCTTCTGCATCTTAGAGCACCCATGTCCTGTAATTAATTTCTAAATTATGGAGATTTTATATATTTAATTTGTTCTTAGATTCACTTACAGGAATATTACCTGTATTTGTAATTCACATTCTCCGGCTGCAATTATTACTTTTCTCCTAGAAGAAAAGAAACAATACCTAAGACAAAAGAAAAGTGATAGGGCTTTGCTCTGTTTTATGGGATTCCTACAGAGGAAATTAATTGCTGGGCTGAATCACACCATAAGTCTGTTATGTTCATATCTTGCCTCTGACAGGTATCAACAACAGGTACTTGAAATTCTCATTGACAGTTACACAGTAATATTCCCACAGAGGATGCCTCTTCCAAAACCAGGGCACTTAAAGACTGGTTAATGACTTGAAGCAGAAGGGCCCAAATCTTTAATATTATACTTTTTCCCAGCTGCTGCAGATACAGATATTCACCTGAGGGGAATCCTCCCCAGGTAAATTCAATACCTCAGTAATAGTGTCCAAAAGCAATGAGTTTCATAAGTTAAAAAAAGGCAGTTAAAAAAAAGCATATAAATATTCACAATATCTGTATAAATTTTTGCCATATCCTCCTTTACGTTACCAAGATACATTCATCTCTGATAAGTGGTAAAAAGGAAGGTCCAAATTATCCCTTTAAATATTCATTTACTTTATATACTTTTGTTTTCCATTACAATCTATTTGATCAAATCCCAATATTTCTACTATTTCCCTAACACATTTTACATCTTAAATCCAAACCTTTGTGAAGAGCTACCCTTGGTATCTTGTGGGTACTTTTCTTGACCAACTTAATTAATCATCACGACCTTAGGAAGTTCTCTAATCTATCTTCTAGCCAAGTTGGTCCTTGCATCTGAAATAAAACTTTTTTTCCATCCTTCCACTGCCTTGGCATTCTTTGAAAGAATACCTGTGTAGGTTTACCTTACAGCATCTAATGCAAAGAGCGGAATTTTGGGAGGGGTGGGGGAAATAAACTCATCTTAAGGCAAAAATAGTTCATTCAGGATGGTGTCCAAAAGGCTCATTTCTATTTTAAGTTTTCTATCTCTTCAACTTCTCCTTATTTTTCTAAATGAGTGTATCAAAGTGTCAAAAAAAAAAGTTGCTTAGGATTAAAAGATGGTATCTTCTTTCCAGAAACAACATGTTTCTTACAGAAGGCCAAAAGAAAGTCTGCGGACTTTCTCAAAAAGTTTTCTTTAGAAATAAAAAGGAGTGACAAATTGGTCACAAAATACTGTAGAAGATTCTTTGTAACCAAATATTTAGACATAGCATTTGGCAGAAAAAGTGTCATAAGAAAGAAGTTTGCCAAGGTTTTCCACTGTGGCTCAGGCTACCTGCTCACACTAAACATGAGTGACACTTGTCAAGACCTAGATTACCATACAGCAAGATAATCAGATCATGAAGACATAGACTCACTTACCAGCAATGGCCACTGCTGTTCTGAAGTTTTATCATTATCCATGTAAGGCATCCTTTGGTCTAGATGGCATTTCCATGTTGATCTCTCAGCCCAGTGTAGTTAACTGGCCTTACAAAAGTTCTCAGTATTTTTGCCTTTATCTTCTGGGTGGAGTAGATATTTCCTCATGAAACTTTTTACCATCATCCAAAGCAAAGCAAGGGCCGATAGCTACCAAATTGCTGCATTGTTATTTATTTATGTACATATCACAAAATGGGTTGGGTTGGTAGAAACCTCAAAGCTCATCTAGTTCCAAACCCCCTTCCTTGGGCAGGGACACCTTTCACTAGACCAGGCTGCTCAAAGTCCCATCCAACCTGGCCTTAAACATTTCCAGGGATGGGGCACCCACAACTTCTCTGGGCAACCTGTGCCAGAGCCTCACCACACTCACAGTAAAGGTTTTTTTCTGATAACTTATCCTCTTTCAGTTTCAGTTATGGGTTATTGAAAGTTTATTTTATGGGTTATTTTATGGGAGATATCAGCACAGACCAGAAAAGGAAAATAAAAATTAAATTAAGCTGTCCTCCTGGGAAACTCTAATGGTCTTCAGAAGAAAGCGGTTACATTACACCATAATATTATTAATTTTTCAACATATTCCAGATAGAAGTGAGACATTGTCAAATGCCTGATAAGTCCTTACAAATTACAAAGCTATTTAAATATTGACATGAATTGGTCATTTTATTTTTTGGTTTAGCAATATTTTACCTTCTATTGCATTGAGAGTGCTCAAATATGGAAATGGGAGTAGGATGTACTATTATGTGAGTAAAGCACCAGAGAGAGCAATATGAAGAATAAATTGAAATCCAAATCTCATACACAAATTATTACTAACACTAATTTCCGCATATTACAAAGCAGCTTCTTTGCATGTATGACATTGCCTTTTGCACCCAAACATGACTTTAATTAAGATCTAACTTATTCATTACTATAATTCAGATCTAACTGCTACTCTAGTCAAATGAGTATAATTAGTCCCAGAGGGTAGATCTAAGAGAACTAGGGTTTCCTTTTCAGCTCTACATTTAGGCAAACACAATAGATGCTGGCAGATCAATCTGGAAACCTGGAATCTAAAGAGTTCTACAGAGCTGGTGGGGAAATTCTAAACAAAAATGTTGTAAAAAAGAACTTTTACAAAGACTCATTTAGTTTAAGTTATTCTTGCAGACTACACAATAGTAGTGAAACAATGGAGGTGATTAACCAAAGTAAAGCTGATAAACTTTTCATAATTATTTCCTTGTTTCTTAGGAAATAGAACAATACAAATTTGTTTAGCCCATCCACATATCTCTTCAAAAGGGATTAATGAGAATTCATTTTTACTCCTGTCCTGCAGAGACTACAAATAAATCAACCTCTGTGTAAGTTGTCACTGGCATAGACAAATCAGAGGAATTCCTAACAAATACTCTATATTTATCAAGTATTCAAATATCTTGGTGTCTGACTCATAGCATATTCTGTCCAGCAGGTAAAACAATGATTTGTTCTTTCTTCTAAAATGCCATCCAGCCCCTACAGTCCCTTTGCTCTTCACCTAACTCCCTCTCCCCACCCACTTCCCACCTTTGTCCCTTGTCTACAAGGTGCTAACTTTACCTTTCTCTGCCAAACTGCACCTCATCCAGTTCCTCTGTCCTGAAAGGAAGCTAATGGAAACTGGTTTTGCAGCAGGGACCATCTCATTTCCCAGCTGCTCCAATCTCAAAACATATTCTAAGACAGATTGCAAGGAATTGCTGCCCAGGCCCAGCTTAAATCTCCATGTGCTCTGCCATGATAGTGTGCTTGGTGACTCAGTGGTTCAGAAGACTACACTTGCCTTGTTGTAACATTAAACTGTCCTCTGGTTTGGTCACTACTTATTTCTGAACTGCAAGGTGAAGTGTGATCTTCCACATACTTCACAGAGGGGACTGGTACTCTTCTGACTTTCACAGTTGACTTTTAATTTATCTGCTGCAGGGACTCCACAAGGTGCTTGAGATCTCCATACTGTACTTGAGAAAACCCAAACTCAAGAGACCTTCTGGTGGAAAACACCATCACATGCCCACCCTAACCTGACCTCTGGTTCAACCAGAGGACCAAGAGCTAAGGCATTGAATATTTTGCTGGTCTTACTAGAGATAAAGCAACAGTGCAAACACTACGACCTGGAGTCAGACAACTTTGGTCTTCAGAGTGATGTCCTCATGGCCATCATTTTACAGGCAATAACAAGTATTTTTCTTTTTATATTCAGTGCATGTGAAGCTTCAGATTTCCCAAGAATAAATCCACCAACTCAGTTCCCAAAGCTCAGTGACAATCACTGCTTTTTAGAAACATGCACATGTTCTTAATACTCATTTGAAGTAAATAGGGCTTAGTACATGCCTAGTTTCAAGCATATGGTAACTACTTTCTTAAACTAGGACTTCTCTTGGTATCTGTAAGTGCAACGTGTTTTGAAATGAAAGAAAAAGAAAAACAAAGTCAGTTCCATAAGAAAAGAGGAAAGTTGAACTCACAGTATTTTGTAGAGAACTCAGTTAACCAGGGGATAAAAATGAGGATTTGATTCTGCTCTCAGCATGCTTTTCCAGCAATGTGCTTTCATCACTTTCACCTTTGTATGCAAAAAGACAAACAAACTCTCATGTCTTTGTTTGCCATTTCTCACAAGGTCTCTGTTAAGAATGACACATGTTCAGTCATGAGCACAAGACAGCTACTTTGATCTCAAGCCTAATCCAGAGAAGAGCATTCAAAGTTTAACAGGGAGATGCAAGGCTTGTTTAATTTCAAAAGGCATTTCTGAATGTTTACATCCCACACAACCCCACCAAAAAAAGACAATGACACTTCAGGAGGAGGTAACTGGATTGTCTTTCCTAAATTGCTTTTGACTCAATAAGGTCTTAAGGTGATGCATTGCTTCAAATGACAGAAGTATTTTTATCTAAGAAATATACTGAACAAAGCATATATGAGCTTCTGCACGGTGATGGACCCCACACAATGTTAAAGAAAAGCTAAATCTGAACAAGGACTAAGAGGCTGAGAGATCAGAAATGCAATTTGCATTGCCACTTGTAGCAAGTTGAAGGCAAAGCTGTACTCCACGCATCCTTTACCAGGGTTGTACAATGGACACCTGTGTATGTAGCAGTAGTAACATTCTGCTTGATATGCAAACTTGAACAGCTTGTGCATGTTGCATAATGAAAGACAATCGAGAGTAAACTCCGAGAGAAAATAAAAACCTATTAGATTATCTATTTCATCTCCTTACCACTATAAGACTTCACTCTATAACAATTTCATACCATTTATTCTGTTCTAGTTTAAAATGCCTGGGGTGAAGAAGCTTCCCCTGGGATATTATTCACAGCTTGATAGATCTCAGTATGTGGAAGCATTTCTTAATACACAACATTCATGTTTCTCTTTGAAATTTCATCCCATTACTCCTGGGCACCCACCCTAAATCAATATTTCCTTTCCTTCCATTATTTGTCACCTTCAAGTTTCAAGAGCCCACCCCTCCTGCTCCCATTTAAAAATCCCTTAATACGCAGCAGATTTAATCTCTTCCAGTAGCATAAATCGACTCCTCAGATCCTCCATTGCTTGTGCCTTTCCTCCACAATTTTTCATAATCGTCAGCTGAGAGTAGGGTAAGAAGGGCTCTGGAAAGGGCTCTGGCTTCATGCCCCTCAGCCCTGATTCCCAATCACAGCCAGCCTTGGCTGGTGTCAGGGTGCTTTGCCTTGCAAATATATTCTGTTCCTTTGCACGACACGCAGTGCTAGGGTATAAATACATGTGTAAATCCTTGACTGCAGATTTATTTTTAAAATAGATATATAGGCCGTGTGGTGATTTGGGCAGTTAAAGAATAGTACAATTAGGAATGAAATCCACTTTTTCTTTCCATGCGTTTTGCTTAAAGGCTGGTAGGTGGCAGTGCATCCTTAGGAATTAGCCATGGAAACATGGTCACTGCAATTGTCATTTACCATTTTCTGAATGGGGGGTGGTCCCTTTTTGTTTTCTCTTTCCTCTTTCATTTTGCATTTCTTCATTTTCATATTTATTTTCCTTCCTAATCCCAAAGCATTTTTTTCCACATTCCTTCATAAGAAAACAATTTAATAAAATGTGCACGTGTTCAAGTGTGATGACATTTTAGATTATTCCTAAAGATGCTCTATTCTCAAGCATTCAAAAAAGTTACCTTGCAAGGTCAATAAGAGAGACACTGAAATGAATCAAGCTGTTTTGGGCAAAAGCTGAAAGGAAAAAGAAATCTGAAATAACAATCTTGCTGATGCAAAGAACATCATCCAGATAGCTCAGTCTGCCATAGAAATATGCATTGTTGGTCTTTGATAAAAGAGTAACAACTTATCTGGTTTCTGCAGGAAGCCCGGATGAGACTGAAAACACTGCGGGAGAGGAGAAAAACAACACTGATACCATTTGTTTGTTGTCTCACTTCAGGCAGGGAGGGCAGTCTGTGCTTCAGGTAACCTTAGACAGTTTCTCAGGTAGAATGGTAGGGCATCCTAGCATCTCCTGGGAGGGCATCTCCTGAATCAGAGACCATTCCCATGCACTACAGACTCTATTCCCAGGCCCCAGAACTGGGTGGTGGGAGGAGGAAGAGCTTGTCACACTGGCACCTGAAAGGCACCACATGGACAGGGCTGTGGAGCAGGGACACTCCTGCTGCCCTCAGTTCGGTTCAGGAAGGCTGTGGGAAAGCAGAGGACTGAGCAACTTCTGATGCTGCTGCAGACTTATGTGACTGCAGTGAACCCCAAGATGCTCCTTATGGTGGTTTAAATTACCTCACTCCTCATCTTCCCTATGCTGGCTTTACTATAGGAAGAGAGTGCTCGAGCACTGGGCTGGCCATTTGAAATAAAAGAGCAAAAGGAGACAGAGCAGCAGGTTTGGGACAAGACAGCTTGAGGGTGGCTTTCTGTAGGTGGAGGAAGACAATAGGAGATGTGAAACAAGAACAGAAACCCACAGCCCTGGAGAAGAAGTCACCTCCCTCCTCCTCTGGATGCCAAGCCGATTGCCAGACAAGTTGGCACAGTCTGAGATGGAAGCATAGTGGGGAGGAAGAGGGTGGGACAGTCATGACTGCTCTGCTGCAGGCAGTCTATTCCCATCGTTCATCTGCACAGCCTTTTGCTGAAAGAGATTCACACAGGTGACTCTTGCCCCCAACACCACAGAAGCAAAACACCTTGTTTTTCAGGTATGCTACTGCCACTGGCCTGGCCCCCATCATCTGCCTTTCCAGACACAGCTTTTTCCTCCCTATACTCGAGTAGGAGTGGAGGGTTGGCTTCAGGAGCAGAGAGAACCCCCCACTAGCCCCTCAATACAGTCACAACCTTCCCAAAGCTGCTAAGATCCCATCAGAACTGCAGACCTCTTCTGCCTTTGCTGCCACTGAACTCCAACAAATCAAACTTTTGTCACGCTGTCAGTCTGTGACCAGACTCTCCCAGTCCCATGGCTCCCCATCCTGCCCCACAGCCCTCAGAGTCCTCCTATAACCCCAGAGTCAACAGGGAGCACTACCAGCTGCACTACTCCCAGCCCACGACTTCCAAGTAGAGCTCTGCCTAACCTGCCAAAATGCCTTCAGCCTTCTCCAGCCACAAAAATTACTCTGGCCATTTATTTTTATTTTTTTAGGTTTATCAGCTAATGGTTGTTGCCTCTTAGTTATGGCTGTGAAAGACCTTTACCCTTCAACTACTTCATCTTCACACTGTGACACAGGCTCACATTTCAGTGCTTTATGTTATGAACTGTTATCTTATTCCCTGTTTCCTCATTATGGTACTGATCCAAAATCAATGGAGGCTTTCCCCTGGCTTCAGTGCCTCCTGGATCAGACTGACAGCCCTGGCACAGCAGCATCTGGCACATTGATTGGTGCTCTGAGTGAGTTGTTATCCAAAGGGAGTTCTGGCAAAAATGGCCAATAACATTTGGAGGCAAGGGCAGAGGGTTAGGCAAGAGATCAGCAATGGGCATTTAAAAAGCACCATGGGGGAGAATGCAACAGCTCCCTGAAGTGGTTCAGACACCCCTTGCAAGGAGATGCATGGCTAAAAATATGTCCAGCTTGGCTAGATAAGCACGTAGGCAAGAGACAGGTAACATGAACAGGAGAGCTGGAATGAAATTTCAGACTAAAAACCAAGAAAAAAGTCCCCAGATAGACCACTGCTCAGCTTCTGGAATACTCTGTAACAGAAATGAATGCCAAGCTATCAATTGGTATGTTTAAATGCAGATTTTACAAAACACCAATAAATACTCTATTGAGAGCAATTCTACAGTGACAAGGCTTTGGATGCTCTTACAAAGACTTTTTTCAGCGCTAGACTATGTGATTTTTAGGATGCTAACTGGAAAAATGACAATCCTTCCCTCCTTTGAGATAAAAACTAAAGGAGCTATGCCAAATTACTGTACCGTATATGCAAATATCTGAATGCAAATTATGTTGTTATCCTTGTGTATACTCCCAAGGAGCCATAGCATCTTTCAAGCCCTTTCTTCTTCACATACAGTGGATGTAGCCAACCGTGACAAATTTGTGTTTTCTTTTCTGGGAAGTAATATACTGTATTCCTCAGTGGCAGAGAAGTGAATGGAGCTGCCATTTACAAAATTTAAATGTTTACACCCAGAGGGCAATTAAGTCAGTTTTATATGATAATGTTATAAATGAAATGCTAATAAGTACTGTAAATGGCCATGTAATCACATCCCATCATTTGCCAATTATTGGAGGGGGGAAAAAAAGTGCTGAAAGTCAGTAGTACAGCTGAAGATGAGGTACTACTTTAAATGAGAAAATGCAGGTACTGTGTAATTCAGTGGCATTTTTATAACAGGAATTCAAATTTCTAAGCAATGTCTGATTTCACCTTTTATTATCATGTCAGTAGTAATAACAATTTGCTCTGACACAGGCATTTTTTTTACAAGGATTGCCAGGGGATTTGTAAAGCCAAAAGTTGGAATTTCAAAGGAACTGGAGTGCACACCTACTTCAGCAGCTGCTCAGTGCCCAGGGGTGGTTTTGCCTGGGCTCCAAGGCTGTGCTACAATGTCGTGCTCTGGAAACTGTTTAGATGCTTTGTTGTGCAATTGTGTCCCAGTAAGAAATCGCTAAACTTGATTACTATGCCCCTGTGCCAAAATGGTTTCTTGATGATCCCTCTTTCTACCACCTCGAGGTGCAATTTTCACCAGCTCTCAACAGCTGCAGGGACTTACCTTCAGTAGTGGCTCAGATTCTTAAGTCTCAGGGGATGGCAGTAAAGTTTTTCTGAACGTTGTAGATTAAATCAGCTCAGGATGTGAACTGCTTGGCACATAAAACCTTCTTAAACTCATCAGACCCTGGTCCCAGAAGACCCATCTCATGGGAAAGGATATGAACCACATGTTGAACTACTGGGGACTACTGTTGACTCCATTACACCCACACATGAATAAACAAAGTCCACAAGGACCTCTAAATCAAGCCTTTGCCCAAAGAGTCAGGCAGGACCCAGAATCACTTCTGCTAACACCAATCAGACATCACAAAAGCCACTCCTCAATTTGGTGACTGAAGGTCAGAGTTTTGTTTCTTCTGAGACGTTTTCCTGGACCATATTTGAGGGACAACAGGGAAGGAAACTGTTGGGTTATTGAAATGAGAAAAATACAATCAAGATTTCACCAAACTAACAGTTAAATGAATATGTCTCACCATAGCTATTACAGCATGAGGTCTTAAGTAGAACAGAAGACTCCTTGTCTCAGTCCCAGGGTTCACCTCTGTGAAGACACTGATTCCAAAGGCAGTACAGTTAGTGCAAAACAACCAGCAGAACACAGAGGGAAAGTCTTTGATGCAGGATTGCTTGGTTCCACAATAACACCACCAGAAAATGGATGCTCCAGTGTCAGGTGCCCCAGTGCCAAACTGTCTTTTTTACTGACACAGCAAAATAATTGTCTTTTCCTCATAATGGGAACTATGTCAGGCCCTTTAGGGCTGTAATACCTTTTCAAGCCATGAAAAGCCACATCAGGT
The DNA here is from genome assembly GCF_022539395.1 of Myiozetetes cayanensis. Lineage (NCBI taxonomy): Eukaryota > Metazoa > Chordata > Aves > Passeriformes > Tyrannidae > Myiozetetes > Myiozetetes cayanensis. The sequence continues at coordinate 19,085,205 of NW_026087742.1, forward strand.
AACAGAATGCATAAAATTTGAAAGTAATACCTCTGACATTCATTCTTTCAGCCTTTGAGCCCTTAGGGATCACATTTTCAAAATCCTCTCCACCACTAAAACAGATCAGGAACTTTCTAAAAAAAGCCTGAGAATCTCACCTTACCATGCAACTCCAGAAAATGAGACCTTTTTTTAAAGAAAAAAGAATCAATGGACATATAGAACATAGAGTTGGCAAGACTGTCCATAGATAAAGACTAGGAGTGAACAGGGGGACTCGTGTTCAAAGCTACTCCAGAAGACAGTGTGTGAAACAGAAATAAAAACACTATCCCAAGAAATATACCAATTTTATGTACTTCCACTATTTCACAAATTAAAGGCCTTCAGATACTCAAGGTGGTTTGGTATCTGAGAACTTAGGATAACAAGACTCACTACCATGTTATATTTCTAAACCATGGTACTTCTGACTGGACTTTGCAGATCAGATCCTGAATTTTCTACATGCTTTTCCTTAATGGGAGTTGATCATGGGCACTGGCCAGAAGACTGCAATAAACATGCATAATAAATAAATATAACTACTGTACAGGAGAAAATTACTTGACATTGATGGTAATTAGTGGGCAATTTCCATGCTTATATCTGGTTTTAATCAAGACCATGAAATGTTTTTTGATCCTATTGTGATAGATGAAGCATGACAGACAAAGCAAGTCAAGAGCTTCACCTCTGACCCAGTGTAAGAGACAAAAGTTCTACAATTCATTGTGCAAAGCATGTTGTTATATTTTATACAACTCATCAGTTTTGGAGAGTAAAGTAGCAAAGATTCTAAAAAAATCACAGAAACTACAAAGCATGTCAGAAGACCAAGTCTAGTTGCCCAGCATTACCTACAAAGACATTGGTACACATGAAGCCTCACCTGTTTTAGCACTGGTGTAGTCAAATCTGCATCACTTGTAGTCTGGATGAGTAATAAAAGAGTGAGCAGCCCTGTGGTAACCTCACCTGAATTCTGAGGATGGTTTTGAACTTCACATCCCCTATGAGCAGATTAAAGCCATGAGGGAGGATTAAAACTGACCTTGGCTTACTGCCTGCAATTGTAGAGGCATCCCAGGCACTGTGCAGGCGCTGCTTAGTGTCTCCTTTTACATTGACAGGCAGTGGTTACACCACACATTTAATCTTTAAGTTTTGTCTTCTAATGACCAAAGGAAAATACTACTCTTTGCTGAATTCCAGACATGAAGCCTACCAGCATTAGATTAACTCAAATCCATGAATGCTACCATTGGGACTACAAGGACTACACTGGGGTTTCATTTTTCCTTCCAGTTTTGCTCAGCCTTGTCTCCTCACCATAAGAGTCAAATGAAAAAAAAGAAAAACCAAGAAGTTCAGACAAACATTTAAAAGACCAGCTACACATTCACCATCTGACTTTTAATGACCAAGACGGACAACAAGATCCATCCATACACTCAACATGCTCTCCACTGGCACGCTTTTCTCACCTTTAGGGCCCAAACTCTGGCCATACTTGTAATGGGGAACACCATTCACCACACACAGCCAAGCCTTCTTTAGCAGAGCCCTCCTGGCTGGAGAGGAGCAGGAATTTTGGAAAGCACCAATCTTGGTGCTTACCCTCAGAGCGACTACCAGAGAAGAGTGAATCTGCTGAGGAGAGAGCACCAGGCCACATCTAGACTTCCAGCCATAGCCTGGGGAAATGCCCTGACAGCCAGGAGCTGATGGATTCTGCTGGAGGACTGCCTGTGGTGGGCACAGTAGGCAAAGGTACAGGACAAAGAGCTATGGTGTGTTTGATCTACCATGTGTAAAGCACTCTGAAGGTGAAAGCCATGAACAAGAAATGGGAAACAATAGTGGAAAAGCTTCCCCTGCACAGTGTTTGCTCACTTCACACTCAGAAGCAGCTTTTTAAATCCTTCCTCCCACTGGAAAAAGAACTCCATGCAGAGGAATTAAAGAATGCACCAGAGTTTCTTGAACAGTGTTTAAGGCCCACATTAGACCAGATGATCATGAAGATTTCTTCCGACCCTGATGATTCTGTGATTATTCTGTCAGTACGTGAAGTTGTTTTCTACTTGAAAGCTTTCTAATTTCATCCTGCACAAAGCAATAGTAAACTTACACAAGGAAGAAAATTCCAAGGAGTTTATATGAGCTGTGCGTATCAGGAAAAAAAAGAAAAACCAAACAATATTAAACAGGGAAGCCAAAAATCCAGCAGGTGTCTCAAATAACTGATTTGCTTAAGAAACAGAAGGCTAATGAAAGGAAATTTCAAACAGGTGAAAGGGATGGTGCATATGGATTCACAGAGTTAGGAGGAATAGCTTAGCAGCTCTCATGCAAATAGAAAAAACAAATAATTTTTATAAAATTTACATACGAGGCACCCACATTGGAACGTGATTCACAAACTAAACATGACTCACAAGATGAGCGAGCTTCCCTTCCACCAGATTCCCCTGCCTTCCACAGCCTCCCACTGATAGGCATCAAACCCAGTCCATGGCCCAAAGGCAAGCAAGCTGTCCTGGGCTAGTGCATCAGCAGCAAGGATCCTGAATGCTGAATTCAGTGAAATGGCTCAAACCAACAGTGCAGGAATGAGACAAGAATCTGGCTCCACTTTCAATTTTTTTTTCTGCAACATTAGCTGCAAGTAAAAGAAATGAAAGTCATAACACTCAGTTTTACTCACAAAAGGATATAAGTATCGCTCAGTACGCCCAAGGAACAGAACCGTTGCATAGATAAATGCTATTGCTACATATTGTCATTACTTTGCAAAATGCACATTTTTAATGGAACAATGCAGAGTAGCGAGATATGCATAATATGTATAAAATGCATTACAGATTCATATTTTCGGTGGTTGAAGAGCAATTCAAAACTATCTTCATTCCTCCTGAACACATTTCTAGAACAACTAAGAATTATTTCATGCAATCAGAATACATCTACATTCCTGTAATGCAATCTGCTCTAGGTATAAGTGTCAGAAGGAGTTATAAGGTGAGCAATTATAACTGAACTCCACATAGCCAGTAGCATAAGTACAAAAAATATGGAAGACCACAGGGGTTTAGAATGAAGGGAGAAATATATTGTTTTTATTAAAACGCATTAGGATCTCATTTGTCTAATTCCCAGTTTAATGATGCAGCCTCTTGGCAGAAAAAATAGCTTTTCCATTAGTTAACTTGATTCTGTTGAGGGTGGACTTTTTTTCTAAACAGAAAAGCTTTAACATTAAATTGATTTTTTTTTTCTCTATTCAAATGAACAAGCACAAACAGAAAGATTATTTTTGAGGACATATTTTTATTGGGGAGAGGCATTTTTGTCTGCTCTGTTTTGGGGAAGGGTTTTGTGAAATGGATCATCACTAATCTAAGTTAATTCTAATTGTAGCAGCCTATTTTCATGAAATTATTCCTGAGTGAAATGTAATTTCAATGGAAAAATAACTGTTGAAATGCCTCATTTATTCCTATTGATTTGAAAAGCAGACAAAAGATCATCGTCTTGGTCCTTTTGCAAATTTGTTACATTGCAGTAAGTTATTGATGTAAACAGCCTCAATATTAAAGTACTAAAAAGTTAACTCTAGGAAGATCTATTAAGCATTATTTGACAAAAAAAAAATGAAAACAGTTAAGTTGGGAATGTCTAGATTTTATATACTTAGCTTTTCCTTTTTTTGATTTCCCCATAAACTGTTTATCAAATTGTTTCTATGCCATCATGTTTAAGAGGAGCAAGCGGTAGAACACAGTTTTCATTTCAAAATAAAGACATAATTTGAAACTATCAATAAAGGTTTTTAGATTCTTCTCTATTCTAGGTTTGAACAGGGAAGGCAATGATTAAGAGAGAAGGAAAGGAAAACAAATAGGGAGTGGGGAGAAAGATATGAGGATTGGAAAAAATGCAGGGAGAAGCAATGCCAGCAGCTAAGGAACCTTTCCAAACCAGAGGCAGAAGATGGATGTAAACAAGCAATCTGAGCAAAAATGGCACATCAAGTCACAGACACACACACCGTCACCACCTCTACACCCTGTTCCGAGTGAGAGGTAACTTGCTGTGATATTACAGTATTTCTCACGTTTTGACATATCAGTCAGGACTCACTTTCTGCACCATTTAACTCGTTACAAACTCAGTTTTGCAAACTCACTCATTGGAAAATCTTTATATTTTCACACGTTTAATTAGATACAAAGGGGCAAAGATGAGATTAAAATTCCCATGAAGCAAATGTTTTTTGGAGATACAGCTGTTCAGAAGCACAACCCATTGTGGAGCTTCTTATCAAACTATTACGAGAAGCAGGTCACTGCAGCTCCAACTATTCAAATGTCACTCTTTCCTTCAGAGAATCAGTCACTGCTATGTCTTGGCTAATAAAAGGCAACTCCACAGCAAAGGGAGGGAAAAAAAAGAGAAACAATTTCCTAAAACATCAGTGGCAACTCATGAAATGCTACTGACTTGGTGGTATCTGCTGCCAGATAATTGTCACAAGAAGTTGAAGGAGTGTAATGGGGAACACATATTTCTTTAAATAATACTCCTGAGTTTCTCATACATCATTTAATGTTTAGGGAGGTTTGTTGGCTAGAGTAAGTTATCCCTACAGTGTTTTTCTTTTTCACTGCACAATACCATCACTTTTATTCCTAAGCATGGATTGAGTCCATGCAATCATGCTGAGGCTTTTTGTTCTCCATTCCTTTACCTCCCACCATCTCAGAAATAAAAAAATACTCTTGTCTCCTCTTGTGTAGAGAGAGAGGCTACTCCCTGCTTTGTGGAGAACATATGATGATATTAACAAGTCTCTGCACGACACTGTTTCCCCGCTGCCATTCAAGAACATGAGAAAATGCAATAAACTTATATGTGTCATCTACTTCCTTTCTAGCTAAGGCAGACTAACATAAGAAACCAAACCAAACCAGAGGCTCTTACCCAAAATCTCTAGGGCTCTCTGCTTGCATTCTGAGGAGCTCAAGGTTTAGCAGTTACTTGCTCTATCTAGCCCAATAGTGAGTCCAGAGAGCTTCTTTTCTACAACTGCACCTGATACCATGGTAGAAATTTCTGTGAGTTGACACTCTATGTCAGAGCCTATGTAGTAACTTTTCTTTATCAGCTGAAAATTCATCACTGTTCTAAGTGTCTGCTCACTCTGGACATGCTCCACAACACACTACAGACTTGCAGGTTAAAGAGACCAAACTTAGTGTTCTAATTGGCCCTGAAATCAATAAATACGAGAGAGGAGAACAAGGAATGCTCCACATGCCTTTTCAAGTCATCATTGCTCGGCAATGAACTATCTCCCATTCTCTCTTCCAAGGTAAAAAATGAGTGTTTTATGTGTCTGGTGACATTACTATGCATTTTAAGCCCTTCTTATACTGCCTGTCTTCCTGACCTTACAGGGATAAGTTTCCAGTATCTCCTCATGCTCCTTCAGCCACTGAACTTCAATCCTATGAACAAAGAACTGGTGAGCAGTTCAGGCACTTCAGCACAGACTGACAGCACACCAGTATAAACAGGCCACCTGCCACATGGCCTACAGGAGACACTCATCTTCACAGAGTGGAAGCCAGAGACAAGGCAAAACACTCCAGCATGTCTAAAATGTCTATGGTCTATGTTTTGGCACTTGAAGGTCACCATCAGTGACCACCCCTTTGATCTGAGTACAAGAAGATTATTATTCTGGTAATTTTGAGATGTCATCTTCCCCAGTTGCCTTTAAAGTTAAGCGAGCTTGGGTGCTTAGTAAATAATTTGAAAAATCAGGCCACTGACAAGCAAGACTGCTTAACAGTTAATTGAACTTTTTAATGGATACACAACTGCTGTCTTCTAAGAATGTTAGAGCTTTTTTTCCCTCTTTTGATAACTTCACATGTCACAGAATCACAGACAGAATCACAGACTGAGTAATGCTGGAAGGAACCACAGTGGGTCATCTGGTCCAACCTTCCTCCTCAAGCAGGGTCATGCTAAACCACGTGGTACGGGATTACATCCAGACAGTTCTGGAATATCTCAAGTGAGGGAGACCGAGGCCTCCAGGGCACTGCAACACTGTGTCCTAAGCTCCAGGAAAACAAATCAGAGAAAGCAAGCAGAGGCAAAACATATTAACAGGAATTCAATATGAAACAGAACAGCCAAAAAGCTCTTGAAGCTACTGGGCTTCCAACAGTTTTGGTTTTAACCTACAGCACAGCAGCAACTTTGAAAAAACAACCTAATGGCGATGCTGCATCCCACTTGCCCTCAGGTGGGATGCCTTACCTGAAAAACCACGATCAGGCCTGAGCTCTGGGAGAGAGATACTAGGCAGCACCTGGACCCACCTGCTTTTCTGTGGAACAAGCACAGGAAGAGCACTTGCTCACAAGTCTACAACTGAGGACAGAAAATGAGCCCAGGCAGACCTCACACCATCCTTCACACATGTATGTCAGTAAGTCACATCTAGGTATTAGTGGTGATTCAAAACCTTTATCTGGCAGACAATGGATAGCAGATGGTCGAAAGTTCGAATGAAATATCTAAGTAAACATAAATGTGCATTTATTGAGTGAGATCTGTCAAAGAAGTTGCACTTGCTTTGGCCAATAGGGATATTGTGAAGTTTGAAATTACAGCCTTTAAATTCATCCCTTCAGATGATGGTACTGTGTATATTTACTTACTACCCATACTTGCCTGAAAACAGAGGGGAGCCAAACTCTGAGTCACTAAAGCAAAAGTGATTTTTTTTTTTTCCTTTTCTTGTCATTTGCTGGTATTTGACAGTTGCTGTCAATGACTCCAGCTCCAGCAGTAGCTTTCCTGCCTTTCTCTCAAACCAGGGGATCCCCACCTTGAAAGCAGTTTACTCAAGGTCTAATTCTGGAAGGACAGGCCTTAACACAAAGACTTTTTTGGTACAGATGCATAAGGATTTTTAGTCAGAACTGTGCTGTGCACTTCAAAACCACAAACTGCTTCTTAGATTTGTCTCTTTTTTACAGAGAATAAAAGTTTTAGTATGAAGGGGAAAACATCTATTTGCATTTTTTGCTGGTTTTTTTGACTGCCCAATCAATACTCCTTAAGAAAAAAAAATTAATCCTTCTTGCTGTCATCAGAGAGTTTAATGCACATGCAAAGGGCAGATGCTTGGCCTTTGTCCACAGAGAAAGCAAATAATGGTACGAGATTATAAGAAAAAACGATCTCATCGTATTGCAGCACAACATAGAGCATTAAAAAATCAAAACATAATATTATTTTGCAGCACAAAGTCATTTTCTCAGAACTCATCTGGGTGATGTGAAATGGCCTTGTTCAATACTATAATGATTGACAGACGGTATAAAACACCAAGAGAGATAATATGAGCTGCAGGGCTCTGATTTCTCCCAACATTTGTGGCATGAACCAGTCTCAAAAGGAAAGAGGTATTGAGCTGTCATCAGAAGCCACAGGAAAGAAGCTTCACATCTTTAAACAGAGGGCAAGAGATAAGGTCAAGAATTTTGGCTCTTTATGTACAGATATGTTAATTCCTGATAAATACCACATTTTTATTGTTTAATGTTGATCTTTATAATCACTATGTACCTTTTCTCTACTGCTAAATATGAAGTGTGACAACTGCAAAAGAAGTATTTTTTCCCAACACTACTCCAAGAAACTGCCTCATACAGCCAGTGCTACCAGCAGTGCTAATATGGTCAGTTTTTGAGCTTACAAAAACACTGCTGACACCACAGCATTAAGCGTACTAACCTGAATGATTCCCATTGACTCCTCAATTAATTTACTAACATCACCATAAACTAACAGCAGCAGCTCATCAGTCCCTCATGCTGCCTTGACTGACCTGGAAATGTGCTAGTACAGAAACAAAAATAGCAAGACCTGATCATATCTGTGCATCTATCATAATATTTGCTAACTTACTGGTGTGACACCTTAATCCCTACTTATTAAAATAAACCCCAAAGCATTGTTGTCTGGAGCTAAAGTCCACCCAGCTAATGTGTCAAAACAGAGAAGGTGCTGAAATAGATCCTTAAGACAACTCCAGTCTGGATTCAAGAAAATTATCAGGGCTTGACATATTTTCAGTTTTCATCTGTAAAACTTCTTTTCATTCAAGCTTATTCCTCTTAATCCTGCCCCCTTCCTGCTTTTTCTGTCATTATCCAACCCACAATGTTAAATATTGGGACATGCTGTGGGAAAGATGCTCTACAAGACATATGGGTGTTGTTCCAGCATGGCAGGAGGTGGGCACTCTGCACTCCGAAAAGCCAGTGTTTGTCCTCACAGTACTCCAAGAGTAAATTGCACACTAACCTGGGCATGGATTTGTGTTTTAGTTATGTTTGGTAGTTATTTTCTGGTAGCTGCCCCAGGAGATGTCTTACCCAGCCCTCAAAGTGGACAAAGGTTATGCAAGTACCACAACATAGTTTGCTAACCACAACTTTGTACCTCAGCTTTTCTCCCAGTACTTGCTCAAGACAGATGCTACAAGGTCAATAAGTAATCCTTCAGCTAGGGACTGTACAGGCTTGTCTTGACTCAGTGGGACCCAGGACACAACTAGATGCCAGATCCCATTGCCGAGGAGATGCACAAGTCACATCTAACTCATATTCCCAATCTTCCTGTTTGGCTATCAACCAAGCCTCACCACAACCACCACATCCAAACAGTTTCTGCCACCTCAAAAACACAGAATCATCAGGATTGGAAGAGACTTTCAAGACCATCTATTTCAATCGTGAACACAGCACCACCAAAATCACCCCTAAACCATATCCCCAGGTACCACATTCAGATGTTTCTTGAACACTTCCAGCGACAGTGATCCCACCACATCCCTGGGCAACTTATTCCAGTGCCTAGCTTCTCTTTCAGTGAAAAGACTTTTTTCTAATATCTAATCTGAACCTTCCCTGGTGAACTTCAGGCCATTTCCTCTGGTCCTTTCACTTAAGACATGGCAGAAGAGACCACCTCCATCTTGCTACAACTGAGCTTCAGGTGGTTGGAGAGAGTAACAAGGTTTCCCTGCACCTCCTCTTCTCCAGATTAAAAAAACTCCCACAGTTCCCTAAGGAGTTCCTCATCAGGCTTGTGCTCCAGACCCTTCATCATCTTCTTTGCCCTTCTCTGGGCATGCTCTGGCACCTCAATACTCTTTCTGAGGTGAGGGACCCAGAACTGGACACTGTACTTGAGGTACAGCCTCACCAGTGCTGAGTACAATCACTTCCCTGGCCCTACTGGCCACACTGTTCTTGATACAAGTCAGGATGCCATTGGCCTTCTTGGCCACCTGGGCACTCTGCTGGCTCATGTTCAGCTGCTGTCAACCAACACCCCCAGGTTCTTTTCCACTGGGCCACTTCTCAGTTACTCCTCCCCAAGCCTGAGCACTGCAGGGGGTGTTGTGACCCAAGTGCAGGACCCGGCACTTGGCCTTATAGAACCTCATGTTGTTGTCCTCAGCCCCTTGATCCAGTCTGTTCAGATCCCTCTGTAGATTCTTTCTGCCCTCAAGCAGATCAATATTCCCACTCAGCCTGGTGTTATCTGTGAACCTACTGAGGATGTGCTCCATCACCTCTTTCAGATCATTGATAGAGATGTTAAACAGTGAACAGCTGCCAACTGGATTTAGTTCCATTCACCATCACTCTCCAGGCCTGGTCATCCAGATAGTTTTTTACCCATCAAAGAGCATGCTCTTTTTTATCCAGCCATGAGCAGCCAGTTCCTCCAGAAGAATTCTGTGGCTCACAGTTTCAAATGCTTAATTGAAGTCTAGACAGGCAATATCCACAGCCTTTTCCTTATCCACTAAGTGGGTCACTTTGTCATGGAAAGAGCCAGGTTAGTCAAGCAGGATACATGGCATTGAGAGCTCTGTTTTATCTCACAGGAACCTCTATCTATCTCCTTGATTTTAAAATAGCATAACTTTTCAGATGACTGAATGAATAAAATGTTAATAAAAAACTTGTTTTGTAAGCTCGTCTCTCAACCTCCATAGTTCATGTGTTCTCTGTATGCTAGTATCCCATATTTATATTTTACTGTAAGAAACCCTGATCAGTCAAGTCATCCAATAAAATAATTACAGTAAAATGTAGATAAAGCATTTTCTAAAACCTAGGAAGACAGAAGAGATAGTTCATCTAAGCTGCAAAGATAAACAGATTCTTTTTTTTTCAAAGAAAAACCTACCCAAAAGCTACTTTGCTAATCCTGACTTTCATTGCTTTACTTCAGTAAATACTTAATATCTTGCAAAAAATCAACAGAGGAAAAAAAAAGTCAGACTGTTGTTTATTCTTTTCTTCTGCAGATACCTTTCCTACTGTCCCTAGCAGCTTTAAAAAGAGCAGAAAAACAGAAGCATTATAATGGTAAAAGACGTAGTGAATTACAGCAGAAGTTAGAGAGTGAAGTCCCCTGTCCTAACAATGCTGAGGAAGGCACTGAAAGATGAATATTAGAGAAGGAAAGTTTTCAGAGAGCTTCTGAGTTAGGAAATTAAAATTTTAAAGGGAAAGCAACTATGTACAGAAGGGGAAAAGTGGGGAAAAGTAGGAAAAAGCAGCACGCAGCTCACACCACAAAATTTGCATCTCTATAATATATACCCATGTCACGGAATCACAGACTGTGTAAGGCTAGAAAGAACTCCAGTGGGTCATCTGGTCCAACCTCCTTGCTCAAGCAGAGCCATCCTAGAGCAAATTGCATAAGTTTGCATCCAGATAGTTCTGGAATATCTCCAGTGAGAAGACACCACAACCTCTCTGGGTAATCTGTTGCAGTGCCTGGTCACCCACACAATAAAGAAGTTCTTCCTCATATTCAGATAGAATTTCCTGTTCATCAGTTTCTGCCAGTTGCCTCTGGTCCTCTTACTTAGCACCACCGAGAGCCTGGCTCCATCTTCTTAGCACCCTTCCTTCACATACTTATACACACTGATGAGTTTCCCTCTCAGCCGTCTCTTTTTGAGGCTGAACAGGTCCAACTCTCTCAACCTTTCCTCATAAGAGATGCTCCAGTTCCTTAATCATCTTTGTTGCCCTCCACTGGACCCCCTCCAGGAGCTCCATGAATCTCTCATCCTGAGTAGCCCAGAACTGGACAAGCACTCTAGATGCAGCCTCACCAGGGCTGAGTAGAAGGGCAGGATCACCTCCCTCAACCTGCTGACAATGCTTATCTCAATGCACACATTCAGCAATTCAAATAGGAACTGTTTGTGAGGCAACTCCGTGAGAGGCCAAACTGTTTTTACCACATTGAATCAAGAGATGCAGACACCATTAGCTATTCTATTGCATACTCACAGCCTGGTAATCATTACAGAGGTATTCTTCACAGGGGGAAGCTGTTTCCAGGCAGCACAAACTACAGCAAAGCTCAGCTTCTCTATCTGCAGGCAGGAAATGACAAGCAATCATCTCCATACCTGCTTTAAAAGAGATTATTGGCAGCCCCAACACAGGCATAAGCAGAATTAACCCATTCAATCATAGAAACATAAACCAGAAGAAGGATATATATCTCTCTCCAGACTTTTTGCACCGCAAAACGCGTAAAACAATGAGAATAGCAAATAACCTCTGTAGCACCAGAGTAAACCTGTACAAATCACACAGACAAACAGTTGAGGAAGTTCTTAAGAAGGATGCCCTCTGAGAACACAAATATCTTGCTTACTTTATTTCAGTAGCTGTAGAGGACCCTCATGCTGAATTGACATCCATGTAAATCAGTGTTTCAGCGTCATTTTTTCACAACGCCAGTCCAAAATGGAATCGACCAAAAAAGTTATTGAACGATGAGGTAAGTGCAAAAATATTCGTAAAACTTTTTGCTTTTGCTTAACATTTTTTTGCTTCCTCTTAATATTATTATTTCTTCTTTCTAGTATGATGACAGCAGCACTGATGAAAAGGACTTTGGGATCTTGGTGAACAGAAGGCTGCACAGGAGCCAGCAGTGGGTCGTGGCAGCAAGGCAGGTCAACAGTGTCCTGGGCTGTATGAACAGGAATATGGACTGAGGGAAGTAATTGTCCTTCAGTACTCACTTTCTGCATCACTCAGATACACAGTTTTCTTTTTTGGTCCTCACCATTGAAGGAAAATATCAATAAACTGAAACGAGTCTGGTGGAAGACCAGCAAGATGGTCAGGGCTGGAACACTTGTTGAGGGAATGGAGAACCTAATAGACTTCAATAATTTGAAGATCTGAAAAATGCTAAGAATAGTCAAAGCACCATCATGGGCTCATGGTAATTTCAACTCTAAAGAATTAGAATTGAAAATGAAAGAGGACTATACTCAAAACACGTCTAACATTAGGAGCCAAGGCACAAATCATGCACACAGTTCAGGCCTGACAGACCAGAAACACCTGGTGCAATACTTTAATTAATGTTCCCAGAGAGAAGCTCTTATCTCAGCAGTGTACCAGTGCAGTCCTCCACAAGCACTGATAAAGAAGCTGACAGCATGGTGAACACCCTAGTGTCACCGAAGCAAAAGGCACATTGCTGCTGCAGAAGTGACCTGTGCAACAGTAAAGTAGGTGAGTGCTTCAGTTTTCAGTCTGTACACCTGTAATCTTGTTGTAGGCTCAGTATCAAAGCAGATTTCCCTAGGATGACAGTCTGTCCTAATTTATACAACAGAACCTACATTATACACTAACTGCCATGGAGTGTACCAAGACAAACAAACATGTGGTTGCCCCATCAACAGCATAAAACATGATACATCCCTACCACATAACACATGGAAAAAGGTTGTTTCTCTTCCTTGCTACTTGACATCTCGACAGCCCATTCTGCAGGAGCTGCTGCTCTTGCATCTGAGGACATAGCTCTGCCACCTCCCCCTCTGCCTTCATTTGTGGAAGCAAACACAATTATCCAGAAAGGGGCTTACTCAGTGATTTCCCGCTAACTCACACACTTTTGTTTGTGTATTTAATCAGTGTTCCCAGCAGACTAAGTCTATGTGGAGTTCATGTGCAGCAGAACAAGCTGCTCAGCAGTACCAATGAGCAGCAGTACAAACAAAGAGCAGAAGCACTGCCAAGGCTGGGTTCCCACTTTGCTGAGTTACAAAGCATGTGCAGAGCACTGCCAGAGTCAGACTCACAGGCAACGAGGCACTAGGACACAGTGATGTGGGTGACTAAGAGCAGTTGTCCTGGCCATGCATTTCATGGCTCAGGGCATATTAATTACAGTGCTGTGATGACAATATGCAACCTACTGCTCCATGTTTTGGGGTGAGGGAGAGAAGCTCCACGTGCATTAGTCCTTCCTATGGCATTGACTCAGCTGTGCAGCCCCTGACATTCAGAAGTAGGGTTTGACGTTGCAAGCAAGATAGCACACAGCCAGTACTTACCTGTCACTGGCTCCAGACTGAATGCAAGCCTGTGCAGAACACACATTTGGTGAGTGTACATGCTTGTATGCGTCAAGTGAATCATCCAGTGCAGATCCCATCCTGAACTTTTGCCCTAACGGTCATTTGCAAATCACATTTGAATTAACAGGATCATTATTTTTATCCATTAGAATCTGGAGAGGGAAAAACAACAATCACGAATATCTGCTCTATAAAGTAACCTGCGATTGGACCCACTGGTCTAGTTTGCTAATTCCCCTTCATAAAGTAAAAAAAAAACCAAAAACAAAACAAACAAACAAAAACAACAACAACAACAAAACCAAACAAAAAAACAACCAACCAAAAACTTCTAAAAAATATTAATTTAAAACACACTAAAAAAACCACTGTGCCTGACTCTTAAAACAGCTGCTGAGCAGAGAGATGTTATCTTCTCATAAGAATAATAAAATTGACTGAATAGAGCTGAGCTTGAGTCAAGACAGAAAGGATTATAGTGCTGAGGAGAAAACAGTCACAAGAACAGATACTTCTTCACCCACTCTGGACATTACCTGTAATGGGTATCATTCAGCCTCTTTGTCTTGATGGGAAATACAGTGCACTACTGGTAGCAACGTGGAGCCTTTCCTGATTCATTCCTCAGCCCAGGAAAATGGGTTGAAAACACACTAAAGCAAGCCGCTTTTTTTGCCTTTTTTTTTTTTTAAATGCAAAACAAGCAACTTTGAAAAACACATTTCAGAGACCCAGAGCAGTTCAGGATGCCTATTCATTGAGCATACTGAATGTCTGCAACAACCACCATCTAAGAGATATCAAGATTAGGAAATACTGTCTGCCAAATAACCTGGGAAGTGTGACTTACTTCCAGGTTCCTTAGCCAAGGCCTGTTTCTCAAATATCAACTGAACTTATCCCAAGCACTGGTGTACACAAATCCAGTTGGATATGCCATTTATTTCTTCCAAGGACAGGAATCCAGTGGGTGTTTCCATTTCCTTATAGGTTTATTATATTCTACCAGATTTAGAACTGAGCTTAAAATCTCAGTTTCTTTTCTCCCAAATCTGGGTCACAGACCAGAGAACACTTCAATACACTCTGCTTACCTGAAGAAACCTGACCACTGTGCAAAAAAAGCATTAAAACACATATAACAGGCACCCCAATACAGGTGGCTGTATTATCAGAGCCACTATTCTTTTAGTAATTCAGTTTCACTAAGCACCTGAGAGATTCTCATTATGTATCCTGCCTGAAATCCTTCATCCAAAGTACAAATTGTCTTCTTAATTCACTACTCTGTTTAGAACTCAATCTCTCAAACGCCAGAAGTCCCTGCCCACCATATGTAATTTGTATTTTCAATCCATTCCCCCTTCCCTCTAACTTAACATCCTGCCCTTCAAAAAGTAGAGAGTAACCTTAATGCACATACACCCAACTTCTGCCTAACGTGGTACTTGAAACTTTTGAGGTCACAAGTCATGGCTTCCACGTGTTCCTAAATACATGTACATCTCTTTCAAAAAAAAATGGGAGGAGGATCGTAGAAGTATTTTGGCAGCCTGGCTCAAGATTTTACCTCCCCTAAAATTCATAAAATAGTCCCATGTCAAATCTGCAAATGAATAAGCCTGGGTTTAGACATCATTTTCCACTTGAGACTCTCCATGTTGCTTTACCAAGGAGGAAAAGATATTTCTCTCATTTAATGTACGATGGAGACAAACACATTCACAACCCATAGCGAAGTCAGTAATGACTCCTACAGATGACTCTTGGAAGTCTATCCACTAATTTAGCTAGTGGAAGATCACCCGTAGGTACCTAATAATTTCCATGTGAGGAAAAGTTACACAAATATCACCTTATCTGGTTCTTCACAAAAACAAGCCACTCCGGAAATTTTAACAAACAAAAGAAAAACATTTTGCATATTGCATTACTGAGTAACAACTCCATTTTTGAAATGGGCTACCCAAGCTTCAAGAAGTTTGGTCAACATGAATTTGTTAATTATTATAAAATACACTTGCTTATAGAAAAGTAACAACCTGTCTTTCCAGAAATACAGAGAAATTCAATAGAACTGGTATGATATTATATCAGCAACTTTTTTTATTTCCAACACTATTCACTTTCTTTTCCTGTGACCGTAACCAAACTCTGTGGAATTTGTTTTAGAAAAAGGATCTCCGTCTGGCTAGCAGACATAAGCTCAACAGTTTCCAATGTCTGGCAAGTTAAGATGGGCATTTGACATTAGTAAATCTTTTAAAAAGTACTGAAGACAGCAATTAATTGTTGAAACAACTTTCTAAGAATGTTAATGACTATGTCCATCACTGGAAACTTTCAGCTAAGTTACAGCTCCTTACTAAGTAGTAATTACATTAATGGAATTTCTGTGGTTGTCTTTATGAGTAAATTAAAATAGATTATCTGAATTTATTTATCCCTGGACTGGGATATAAATCTCCAGAGTTTATTGACCTTTAAAAGAATGTGGTAAAGACATAATTATATTAATTTATCCTATATCCTGAAAGCTCTTACCAAAACAGCTTAAACAGCATGTCCAGTTTTCATCTTTGTAGAATGAGGCCCCTGAAAACCTGCACAAAACTAACCATTTGACTGAGGGAGGAAAAACAGTTCAGACAAAGCAGCCATTCTGAAATGTTTATAATAATTTTATTAAACAATCGTGTTTTACATGTCATCAGACCTAACCCCTGAAGTGCAAAAAATGTTTCTGAGGTATTAAGACTGGAGGAAAACAGGCACAGTATTGGTTGTTAGGGATACCGCCCTACAGCACAGTGGAATTTGCAAACAACAGGCCTTTATACAGCATGTGCAGGATCAGAGAAAACTGAGAACAAGTCTGTATTTGTCTTTAGTTTTGAGAGCCAAAAAGCTCTGATCATTAGCCAGCCCTGTCACAACAGTGAAAACACAGACATGGTTAACACAGGATGATGATAAATATCAATGAGGTGTTTCTAGGCCAATATGTACAGTACACAAAAAATGAAATTTGACTGCTGTATGCATGACCACAATCCCAACCGTCTATCCAGTCCAGCTTAATATGTTGTATCTACAGTGGCCTCTCTAGTATCAGCATTTTTACAACTATTCTACACAGCTAAGCCACTGCCATGTGCTCCTGTTTGAGGGCACGTGGTCACTCAAGCTCACTTCAGGTAAGTCTGATGTTCATCAGATTGGCTAGAGTCAAGAGTACAGTACTGCTTGTAACCTGTTGTCCTTCTAGTTGCCCTCTCCCCATCATCCATGCAGTGAAGCCTAATCCATGCAGATCTGCTAAAGAAATAAGCACTGATTGATGTAGAAAGGAAAGCCTTATCTGAAAACTGAAAAACTCATGGGGCAAAATCTGCCCTTACAAATTAGGATATTAGTGAGAGTTTTAATCAACTGCCAGATTGTTCTCAAAAAAATAATTTTCTGTGAGGAGAGGTTTGGCAATACTTGTTTGTATTAGCTTGCCTATTCGAGGAGTCAGGAGGGGAAGGAATACTTTTCCCCTTGGAGCAGTTTCCAGAGATAGAATTTGGCTGAAGTCTGCACATGTGGTAATTCTGTGCAAAATGAACTTTCTGATGAACATCAGTTCAATTTAAAGCTCTCACTGATTCTCAGCTCAATGGTTTTTGCTGGAAAAAGTTTTATTCACCTTAAGAGCTGCAGCATTGTTCTCTGGGACCAACTGCAGTTTGCCCTAAACCATTTGACTCAAAGATAATCAGCCAGATTTTGTCCTTCACAGAATTCCACCACAAGTCAATGGAAGACATATCTAAGAAAATATTTCTAAATTACTAATAAGTAAAAGTCCCTTGTTCTGACTCCCCCTAATGTTGTTTTTAGCTAAGATAGTTGAAAACAAGTTCCTCCTGAGACACACTTGTTTTTATAAATTTGTGGAAAACATAAAGACAAAAGAGAAGTGATCCTTAGCTTAATAGGTGCTTATGAACTTATGAATTTTCCTGAATGTGTCAGGTTTTGTATAAAAATGACATACTTGGAAAGCTTCTCATCTTCAGCTTTGAGACCTTACTGAGAAGATGAAGATATGAGCTCTATTGTCAGCACACTCATGGGCATAATGTCATGCAGTCTGATTGCAAACACAATTGAGATTCTCATCATTTTCTAGGCTGGTTACCAATATCACTGACACTTACCTACACAAGATCTAGCAAATCTAAAAATATAGAACAGCTGGAATAGAAGCTGGATACCACTGGAGTGTTGCCTTAATATTACTTTTTAATGGAATCATATTTCACAGACAAGAAAGGCAACCCCAAAGAAAAAGTGCAAATAAATCATCACTTTCAGTTGAAAACTGGGTTTCGGATGCCACTCAGGACTGAACCGTTGGGCCAATTCCTGTGCAGAAGAGTTAGAGAACACACAAAAAAGAAAATGCTTGATATTCCTAGGACGACAATGCCTGAAATCAGCGCACTGGTGACTGAGTTCAGCTGGAAAGGAGGTCCATTTGTATGAGCTGCAATGAGAAGAAAAATGCTGAGGTAAGATCTGGTTGTAATCTCTCAGGTGTGCCAAATACTTCTGTCTTCCTGTTAGAGTACTCTATATACAATTTAATTGCAGTGAAGGAACTAAAACTGTACCTCAGAATGAGCATCTGTCTCCTTGGATAAAGCTTATCTAAGTACATTTTGAAAAGAGTTATTAGTTCTTTGAATATCAGTCATGCTGGGGGATAAAGATATATACCTTCTAAGGCATAATCTCTCATGTGCTAGTGACCAACCTTGACCTCTGCTACTTAAGTCAAGACTATCATTGTCCAAGAACTATGAAGGCAGAGGTATAAGGATTTGTGGCCTAATCAAGTTAATGAAAGGATTTCTTCCACACTGTCATTAACTACATGTCAATTCAAAGTGTATATAAATCTTTAGCAGGCATATCTGGCACCAGATATCAGACCTGCTCTAAGCTTGTCTGTACACCTTCACAAAGGGCTTCTAATGTGTTTCTTAATTCTCAGGTAGAAGAGGTAACATATTTACTACTTATTGCAGTTCAACAGTCTGTTCATGGGTCAGTTCTGAGATACCAAACCACACACATGCAGCCTGTAGTATCTTTTCCGGCAGGAATGGGATAAAAGCTTTTTAGTAGTAGGTACTAGCTAAAGTACAACCATGTGTTTGCCATCACTACTGCTGGAGAGTGAGGTGAAATGACAACACAGCCTCTGTCTGAGAAACCAGATTGCTCCTCCCAGAAGCAGCCACCTGCCCTCAACATCAGTGATCTCTCCCTACTCACCAAAGCTGAAAAGAAATCAGCACTGCTGATCATGTTTCCCTCCCCTTCTCAACACTCTGCTGCTTTCTGACTGCTACAGTAGTAATCTCACCTTACTGTACCTCTATGCCCTCCACTAGGACAGCAACAGGAAAATGAAAGGTTGTTGGGATAGAGAAGGCTGCTGCTTTCATTGGATGGGAAGGACAGGTAGCAGCCATTAACACAGCAAACTGTGTGCAGCAAATAAAGAATCTGGTTTTTATTATTTTAATTATATCCATGAGCAGGAGCACACCAGGGAGAAATTAATTACAGGGAGAACTTTGTTTCCATGACAGGCAAGAAAGGTAGCTGCCTTTATATGTTCTAAGTCAAGAAAAGAAAGGAACAAATAGTATTAGAGTTCAAAGGACAGAATATGTTCCTTGTTCCACTTAGTCTTGTTATGAAGCAGTACGAGGTAGAATGGCCCAATGCACCACCTGGTTACCCTGACCATCCTTTCTTAGTCATTAGCTACTCCTTGTTACCAGCAGAGAACACTAACAGACAGGCTGAAACAAGTCCTCCAAGTGCCCAAAGGAAAAGCACTCTAAAACTTAGAGAGCTGATCTCCCTTGCAGCCTATTTCCTTCACTGCCCTAGCTGGGCATAATTTCTATCCAAGCTTCTCCATAGGTTCTTTGTGCAGTTAAGAGTCAGGAGAACAGGAACTGCAACTCTAATCTTCTAGCTTCAAACTGAGCTGGACTGCACCATAATAACCATTTTCCTGCTCTACTCCTGTGTGGCATGAGAAAATTTTACTGCTGAAGTCTGATTCTGCATCTGGTGGTTATAGTGTTCCCTCGCCCTCATATGACATAGCAGCAGATCTTAATTTCCATCTCATCCTAGGAATTAGAAGTTTCTATATTGATGGGGCTGGGCACACAAATTAAACTGAGAATTCCAGACTCACCAATTGCTTTCTTTTGAGCATGTTGGTATTGACTCATTTAAATGAGACACCCTCTCCCCCAAAAAAAAAAAAGAAGCTCCAGAAAGAAGGAAAAAAAAAAGGCAGTGCATAGATATCAATCAAAATGGTTCATCTCCTCAGTTCTGTTTCACTCATAAACCTTCTTTTATGTTTCTTGGAATTCTGATTAACTTACCAAGCTCTGAATTGTTGGTTGGCGTCTCATCTATGTAAAAAAAAAAGGCATATGTTATATTTTTAAAAAACCTCTGCTTATCTTCTCCCCCCTTGCAACACAACTGACAATAGTCCTCATTTCATTTTAAAAGTACATCAGCTCTACTTGCCATGTTGACTAGGAGCTTTAAGCCTTTTTGTTAGAATACCAACAATAACATTAATTACATGACTTTGCTTCAATTTCAATATCAGCACACCAATATGAAGCTATTTAATATTCTGTAGAGAAACAAACCAACACCACCTTAATGCAGGAACCTCTTAACTGAAAAGGTGGCAAGTTCTGTTCTGTCCCGCTACAAAAATAGAACTATAAACACAATATTATACTCAAATCCCTTCACTGTTAATCATGTTATAAAGTATCTCTATAGGAAAGAAATTACCTTGTGTTCTACAAGGAAAAATATATCAGTGACCATAAGTTATTACAAAAAATGCCCTTTCCCTATGCTCATTTTTCTCTTGGCAGTTACACAGGGGCATTATATCCAGAGAAACATTTGTATTTCGTCTCCAGTTTTTACTTACTTGCCATTGTCCCTTTCAGAATTAAATTTCTTGTCAATATTTTGGGGGGTTGCTCAACTTGTAAGCACAGCTCATATATACATTTGTTTTGAGCAGCTGTCTCCCAAGTTTAACTGAGACATCCATCAAAAGCTACATAATTCCAACTTCACAAGTAGGTTCCTGCTTTGCTTCCATACAGAAACTAAAACATTTTCTTCTGTGTATGCCTCCTGTAATGACTTATTTTAGATTAACACAAAAGAATAACACTCCTCTGAAAAGAACCAAATGTTAGAAATATGAGTTCAGCACTACACAGAAGAAGGACCATTACTCATTTGCAGGGGATCTATTCAGTTCCTACAAAGGCAGCTTCATAAACAGCTCTGTTGCCAAAACAACTGGTGACTGGAGTAAAGGGGAGACGCGGATCAATTGAGAGGCCTCTGAGGATGCCAGTGTGCACAGGACCCAGCCCCAGGACCTGAAGGAGGGAAGTGAGAGGCTGCACATCCATGCAGCTGCAATACTAATACTGTCAAGTGTGTGAGTAGCGTAAAGCAGGTTTGGTGGGCTCTGTATCTTTGCTAAAGCTGGGCCAAAGTTGGTTTTGAAAACAGTGCAGCATCACACCAAAGCCAGCCAGCACTTCACCCTGGCATTCCTCATCCAAACACAGATAGTTTTGTTGAAGTTCTCTTATGATCTTCCCTCTTTTATTTTGTTAACTATAGTGTACATGAACTTCATGTTTTTTATGTGCTTATTTTATCAATAAGAAGAGACAGCAAGACTAAATCCTTTCTACTCCAGAAGAAAAAGGGAAGCGTGAGTCAGATTGAGGGACTTGTCCAATGCCACTTATGAAATTCATGGCAGAATTCTAAACTGAATCCCCTTTTTTTGAGTACTTAACATCAAACTATCCTTCTGTCACAGCAGGAGAGGGTTGCTCCAAAAGCATACTATGAAGATGGATAAGAATTTCTAATCTAAAAAGTTTTACCCCCATATCTCAAGCAGAAAAAAACCTAAAAAATTATTTTCTTTTTTTCAGCCTTATTGATGTTTTCATTTAAACAACCTCAACAGTTGTCATGAAATTATAAAATTGTTCATCATTTCTTTGGGGCCATAAAACACCCATGGACAGATCACTTTGCTTGAAGCTATGCAATATTTAAAGGCAAATGATAAATATTTTTTTTAATTGGAAAAATAGCATTCACAGCATTTGAATCATAAGCTATATTACCTAATAGGGGTTGCTCATATAACAAGCTGTGTCTAGTTTCCATTCCTTGCCTAAGGCAGCATTACTCTAACATGCATGTTTGGCTGAGCAGATCTGTCATTCATTTCCCATAAGTACTCATGTATGCAACTTTGAGGTTAGTTCTCACTTTTTCTTGACTAATCAGATAGCAGCAACTCAATTGGGACCACGTATAATGCAAAAAAATTATTCATTTTCATAGCAGAAATTTTGCTCATAACAGTGTATTTTTTCTAAAAATGGTCTCTTGTTAGATGGTTCCCCATTCTGGAGAACATCCTTTGCATATAGAGAAGGATTTTAATCCCAAGGGTTTAAATTATTTTCTCTAGATCAAATTCAGTCCTACTCTCATCTTCCTAAACCCAAGACTGCTAAAATCAGTTGCTTAACTGCAACTACTTATAAATAGCAGTAATTTCTTAAACTTTTTCAAATACTTTATTTTCATTATTTAGTCAACATCAGTCACAAATTCTTTTCAGAGACTGCAGGTTACAGTTAGAGTATTTAGAGCTGATTTTTTTTTTCTTTGAAAAACTTTGGCAATAAAAATGGAAATCATGTAATTTCAGCCTCAATTTAAAGCAGTGGGTTTTGGCCCCCTCTGTTTAAAATTTACAATGTGTTTGTAAATTCTTCTTATAGATGAAGGCTAGGCATAACATGTATTAATTTTAGGCAACACTTAGATAAAAACCCAGAGGGAAACTGGAAGATATGGTGAATAGAAAGTGACAGTGAATATTCATTAGCTGTCCAAATTAGGTTGCAACACTGAACATAGTAGCCTAAATCCTATTATCTACAGTGAAATCTGACTTTAAAAAAAACATCAGCCCATTGAGTTTGGACTTATTATAATGGCCTTACATGTATAACAGTATCCCACAGTGATTTTGCTGTAGTAGGAAACACGTGAGAGCCATACAAATATTAGCTCGAAGTTTCTACCAAAGACCCCAACAGAAGGGAAAAAAATACTGAGCAAATGCACAGAGAATTCATCCTTTCTCTGAGTCACTGAAAATCTATATTAAATTGCAATTTCCCCAGGTTTCTGAAATTCCTGTAGTCCATAGAAAAAGATTGTTCATTCCTACCACTCCTTGTAATGATGGGGCCAGCAGAGATTACAGCATTGCCAGATGTGCTCTGAGGGCTCCAAGTTGTCCTCCCACCAGCATCTCTCCTTTCTCTGTTACTGCAAATCTGAGTGGTCAATCAAAACAGTCACAGATTCAGAGTGGAATAGAATTAGGGTCCTTTTGTTCTTCCTGCTTTAATGTAAACTCTTTGATAAGTAATACTACAACTTTATTTCTTATTTTAGAGTATTTTGCAATAAAAACAGCTGCAATATTTCCTAGAAGTGTATCTTACAAATGCCTGCCTTCCCATTGTATTTTACCTCACTTTGTTTACAAAACTACATCGCTGTTGTGCACAAGATCCGTCCTAAAGTATATTAAATTTTCAGTAGTTAATTTCCCAAAGCTATGTTTACAGACAGTTTTCCCCAACAAATCTGTCTTGCTTGACAATCCCTACCCTAGCAAGCTTCTCAACTGAGAATTTCCACATTTGGAGTTCTAAACAGCAAAGACTCACACTAAAAGAATCCCCAGCACTCTCATCTGGAATCCACCTTTAACATCTGTAACCTATTGTCTGCCTTAATGATCTTGGGTACTCAAGCATGCTTCAACCAAGAGCATTTCTTTAATGTGAAAGAACATGGTTATTGTGAAAGAACTTCAAAAACCTCAGAACATAAATTAAATACAAAATGAATTATGTAAAAGTGTAACATAAAAATATAAAATAACATATAAAATTTCAGAAGTATACTGAACAGGTAGCACTTTAAAAATCTAAATGAGAAGTCATTCAGTAGGAAATGCTGCATGCTGAAGCATTATGTCACAGAACATTCTGCATTTATATATTTATTTAAATGTCTCAATTTCCAAAATGTATTTGTTGTTCCTGACACTCCTAAAATCAGATAATTTTGAATTGACATAACTTCATGAACTTCAGTGAAACGGTAGTTTCAAAACTATAATGGAGGTGATAATAAACTATACGAGACATAGTATTTTTTCACAATGAGGAACTCATACAAATTTTCCTTGTCAGTATAGCAGAATTTCCTACACCTTTAAGTATTCCGTAAATTCTATTCTAAGGCATTTCTCTTCATTCACTGTGATTATGAATACCTTGCTGCTATACTAAGAACATCAGCTCTTAAGCTGTCTGCATGTGGTTACTTTTAAAAATTAAGGATCACAAGGTGAAAAGGCCTTTTCTCATGTTCATTATCTCCAGATGAGAATATTCATTTCCATATTCTTCATTAGTTGTTTCACATTCCTTTAGACACAAAAAATGAGTTAATTCAGTCTCTGCAAGTCACCTTCATTCTGTGCCATCCAAACTTCCACAGCATTTGCATGCAGAAGAAGTTCAGTGCCTATTTCATACCCAGATATTTAACAACAGCTTCTGTCCACTGAAACTTACTGGCACAAGAAAGGGACAGTCATCTGCTCTGCACAACTTTGTCACGCAGTGAAGGAAGACTGTTGACATCTTCTGGTTCTTGTGTTTCACAAAGCGAAACACCTCAAAGGAAAACCGGCCCATTTGACTCTTGCCATTTTCAATTATTGTTGTCTGTGGGTCCTTGTCACAGCTGTTTTTCGTAAACAAGAGTAAAACTAGGATGAGCAGCTCTATTAGTATTTTGAAGCTCTTAGATGAGAATAAAATAACTCAAGCAGCAAGTTCAGTGCTTTAGTTCCTTGGAAAAGAACACAGTGTAACATGGGCAGACACAACCTGCCTGTTAGGCTGCACAGTCCTGTGCTGAAACACATTCACACAAAAGCACCACACTTTGTTTTGCAACACCATAGCTATAACCAAGGTACCATTTAATTCCAGAATTAAAGAAACTTGAGACCTGAAGCAAAAAGCAATCAGGTATGCTAACCAGTATAGACAGGTAACTCTGAGGGAAGACAGTCTCTCTCCAGTAACTGTCACGGATAAAATTTTATCTGAGATACTTCCAAGATGTTTTTCGAAGTTCCAATTCAAATAAATGTTATTACTTGAAGTAGAAGCAGGAGAATCTATTTATATTCAATCATTTACTTAACTACCTTCCTGGTCTGGAGTCTATGATGTTTTATATCACTGTCATTCACCACAGTTACCTTTGGGAGAATAATAAAGGCCAGTTTAGCTATTCATTTTGAGTGTTTATGTTATCTCTAGTAGAGCTATTTTGGATATATGGTTTCCTACCTTTGTAATTCTTACGACTTTGCATTTGCTTCTATGTTTATGTTCACACACAATATTAAGTTCTGACCTGTTATCTATAAGTCTATCCCTTGGTCCTCCCTGGTAATAATGCTTAAACTTTCTGGGCAGCTTAGGGCACCACTGCTGGAGAGATTTGTAATTTTTTTTCTAAGGAAGGACAACAAAATATTGGGTTAACACAGGACCTACCTTAAAAAAAGGTCATATCGAAGGTCATCGTTGGGATTACCAGATGGAGTGGTGTAACAATAGTCCATCAAAACATTCCACCTGCACAGGGGATAAAGTGATGGATAAGGTGATTTGGTAACAGAAGAGCAGGGCTGGAGAGTAAGTGAGATAAGTAAAAGACAGATGGAAAAGCATATAAACAGATAATGTAGGCTGTTACATAGATGCTGCATTACTGTATTTAAAAGGTCACGTATGAGTCATTCTGTTTCTGCACACTGCTTAAAAAATTAAGGAGCACAACACATCAGCAGAATTGTATAAATCAAATCATTTGGTTTCATGCAAGTCAACCATCATACCAACACACATTGTACACCTCTTCTCATAAGTCATGGCCACAGAGGACCAGAATTGAAAACCAACCCACTTTTGAAAGCTCTGGATTTTTTCACTTGACCAAACAGAGGACTTTTCTTAAATGTAACCAATATAGGATTTAAAGTATAAAACAGGAAAACTTTCATAACAAGAACCTCAGTAAAATATTCATTCCCCACCAAGGACCTGATACCCTCCTGTGGGTAATTATTGAACACCAACCATTATCCTGACACACAAAAGAGCTATGAGGAAAGGTAGATGCTTCTAAATCAGAAAAGAAATTGCAACACCAAGAGCTGAATAGCAAGGAAGACAAGAATAATATCCTTTATGGTACCTGCCATCAAGGTTGGTTGCTCTTACAGCTGCATATATTTTGGTTTTCAAAGGTAAACCTGTACTTGGAATAAGGAGCTGCTGGCTGTATGTTGAATCCTGAAAAACAAACATTGCCTCATTGTAACAGAAATTCCACTTTAACAATCCACCTGCATCCACAGACTGAACTTCCTTTGATTTTTCTGGCCTTTCAATATAGAATGATCATTTACTTTGTCCCCTGTAAAGGAAGAAGCAAAAAGCAGTGCCAGAGCATTTATCTACACGTTTGTTTATGAAGATGAAAAACACTTGACAGGTCTCGTTCTATGCAACTATTTGGGAGAACCTGTTTATGATTTAATGAAGTGGTTGGATCAGTGATTAAAGAAAAGGTACCATTCACTGACACTCCAGTAAGTCTCCCAGGGCCCTCAGGCAAATGTAGCAGCTACTGTGGTTTCCTAAAGGAGGAACTTAGCTGGGTGGTCACAGTGTACCCTTTCCCAGGAAATGTTGTTTAGGTTATGTGAATTAGGGGAGATTAGCAATGCCACCAGGTTTTATATATCTTAAGCTACAGTCCAGGAGAGCAGACAGATTTTGTTAAGCAAAATGTAGTTTCTATAGATGTTGGCTTATGGAAGACTACAAGTAACAAATACTTTCATTTAAATTCTAGTATTTCAAAAGAATTGTTTCAAGAAAGCTGTATTCAACATAAAAGTTGGGAATTCCCCATATACTACTACGTAGATATAGCTATTTTGTAATTTTCTTGTTCACAAGTCTGAACTGTTAATGTCACTTGAGCAACAAAGCCATGAAACAGATCTGTGTGACAGATGTTAATTCAGCATATTAAAACACACTTAGTGATAACAACACCTATGTCAAATAGGTTGCTAATGCCAACAGCACAGGCACTCAGCATGTTGGGACCTCTTGTGAGAGCTCAAAACACTCAATATGCATGAAAAAATTTGTTACATAGAATTTTAACCAGGTTCAGTGTGGCAAGCGAGGCCACAGCAAGCAGTAGTTTACAGCAGCAAGAGGGATTAAGGACAAAACTCAAATGATTCTTTTCAGAGGTAACAATACCAAAATTCCCAGCATGCCCAATATCCAAACTGTGCAGCATCAGAGGCCATGGGAGGTATACATGCACAGAAAGACCAGCTCAGATATACACAGAGCAAGTCCTTGGAGATCCATTCAAGGGAAAACAGATAGGTTTGCCTTCTTTCAAATTAGTTTTACGTTTCTATAACACATATTCTGCCACATTTTGCAACTGATTAAAAAGTGCAAGACCCTCACTATTACATTACATAGTTGTTCTTTTATTCTTATAGAGTATTTTTTACTCATTCAGACAGATATTTGCAAGAAGGCATAAAAATATATAGCCACTTAAGGTCTGTGAAAGCCCATTAAACATTTTGCTGTTAAACTCTGAGTCTATCATAAGGGGTCCTCTTGTCTTTCCGAACAATGACATGTACTAACGTCACAAAATAAATGTAAACAACACCTTGTGAGGGAAGATAGAGTTGAGCTGATAAGACTATCAGTCAATCTTAAGAAATAACACTACAGCTAAAGTTTGAAAGTATGCCTACTTGCAGCCAGGAGATGCCTCAGTGTACAACCCCTCACCAATACCAGGAGCAGACACAAGTCTGGAGGTCCCTCCCAAAACCAGGATTTCTAACAGGGACCAAGTAAACCCACAAGATATTAAGTGTCCAAAGAACTGGGCAAAATGCAGGCAATGCACAAGTTGTCCCTCCATTTATCCAGCCCTAGGATGTGAAGCAGAAGGGCACATCCACCACTTGAATCTGCCAGCGTTAGTAGTGTTATTCATGACAGTGCTACTCGCTGGGGTGAGTAATATGACTGAAATCAGAAAGATAAGACACTCCTGTTCATGGTCAACTTGAAAGCTTACTGAAGTAGGGAGAATAAAAGCACATCTTGGTGTGTGGTATTTAAGGAAAAACTGTGCTCAGTATGACCACCACTAACATTTATTCCTCACTGTTTTCTGAAT
The DNA here is from genome assembly GCF_022539395.1 of Myiozetetes cayanensis. NCBI lineage: Eukaryota > Metazoa > Chordata > Aves > Passeriformes > Tyrannidae > Myiozetetes > Myiozetetes cayanensis. The sequence continues at coordinate 19,113,316 of NW_026087742.1, forward strand.
TGGGCCCTAAAGGCAGCAAATACATTGTGGTCTATGCTTGGCCTGACGGAGAAATTTGCCTACTCTCACTCTGCCCCATCTTTTTGATCACAGGTTTATTTAAAAATGAGAAAAGTAAGTCTTCATTTTAACAGGTTATAGGTTGTTATTTGGAGCTCTACACTTTCAAACAAACATGATTTTTTTAAAGCATGCTGTTGAAAAATGTCCTGCTGCAATATTTATAGCTCATTATGTTCAAAGCATAAAGCATTGACTTTTAAATCAGTTGCATGAATTATAACTCAGCAGCATGATGGCATGAATAATAATGCAAAAAAAATCAGATTCATAATTTACAAAAATGATGTTTGATAGATTGAAAAATTGATATTTAAATCAGGTACTTAAAATGTATGAGTAAAAATTTTAATCAACACAAAAACATAATTTCAGGGGTTAATATTAAGTAGAAGTCTGCATTTTTCATGCTTTATGGTCACTAACCATTTTTACATGGTAAAAGCTTTTACACTAAATGCATATTCAAGTTAAATTATCTAAAACATAAGTAAGAAGTGTTGGACGAAAACTGTTATAATTATTAAACCTTAAAATCTTTAAAGTCCACACCATAAGGCAACGTATGCAGCGGGCTATAGATCTGGAACAAATTCAACATCCCTCACTACAACTACAGATGATTGAAACACTCTGATGAAGCTTGAGCATAAAAACACCCCAGCCAAAGTGCTACAGTTTATTGCTAAGGGAATAGGTCTGGAATAATTTTAAACAGAGTACTTTGTACTATTCTGTAAGTGCAATGTAGCTATACACATACTTACACGCACAGAAGTAATAAATGCAAAAACAACCATGCACTCCAGAGTATGATTGTTGTTACTACAACAATTGAGTGGTGATGTGGTGCTACACCATGAAAACCAGAGCTGTAAATTGGGGAGCTGTATAAACACAGGACAAAGAGCCTAAGTGACCTCAAAGATGAACCATGTATATACAAGACAGCAGATAGATGCAAACAAAAAGGAAAAGGGAATTCAGAAATCAAAGATGCCTGGAAGAAAGGCCTTCTTCATGGGAGGAGTGAGAAGGAAATAGCAAATAATGAAGAGGAGTCTATACTTTGGTCTGGTAATCCAATTTGTACCCACTTAGTGCAGAGATTAATTTAGTTCAAATCATATTACTGTGGTTTATACTCACATTGTAAAGCAACAAATTCAAAGTGCTGATAAATGTACCGTTGTTCTCTCTTACAGAAATAGCAGCTGATGACCTACAAGAGAACCAGAAACCAAAAACCATCATGAAGAAAGATACCTTATTTTTGTGTTTGCATACTTCAGTGGGTTTTATCATTAAAAAAAGTCAATGAGTCATATCACAGGGAGATAATTTATGCATTTGGGTTATAAACTTCAGAAACAGGAATTTATAGTGGAAATACTGACAGTCTTAACTATGCAGAAAATAATGGATGCTACTGGAAACACAAATCAGAAAAATAATTAGCAGAGAGGCAAAGTAACAAAAAGGAACCCACTTTTCATAATGTACAAGGTTTACTTATGCAAATATTTTCTCTTGCATTCTATATTTACATTCCTACAAACTATTTCATGAAGAAATTCTTCTTTTCTTTTTTTTTGCTGTTACCATTTTTCATCAGAACATTTGAATTTTAATGGAAGTTTTACATTATCTAAGGGTCTCTTAATAACCACAGCTCTTCATAAACTATGTTTTCTCATATAATGATGCTACAGAATTTCCTTTTTTTTTGTATCACCTCTTCTTTTTGTGCCTTTTCCTTTCCCTTTACTCTTACACACCTAAAAATTACTATGTTGACAATACTGCTATGGCATGAATGTGTACATGCTTACACAAACATTGTAATGACACACATAGAAGTTAAAAAGCACACTTACGAAGCAAGCTGGGTATTATTAACCAAGTACTCCAGTGGGTAGCTACAGCTAAATTTGTACAGAAGCCCAGGCAAATAGCTGATAATCGTTGGTGGGTCTGGCGTATCAATATAGCCTGAAACATTACCTATCTGTATCACTGAGGTATTTCCGTAAGCATTGATACCTCGAGCTGAGGATACCTATTGAGGGAGACAGAAAATTACCATTATCTGAAAGTTAACTGTGGAACAAAAAATACTTAAGGACACCGATGCTTTAGCTCATAGTTTTATCCAGAAATACTTTCAGTAAATCCTTCAAAACTTAATTTAGTTTAATAACGTGTTCCCTACGTTAAGCTTTTCACCTCCCTGAAATCATGCATGTACAGTTCACAAGCTATAACCCTGCTCTTAAAACAGACTTAAGCAACACTTGAAAAAAATTATGAATCCTGGAAGAGCATTTTTTGCTAGTTACTTTTTTTCTGACCATTCCCCGTGAATTCACATGATTTACTGGGAAAAACTGAAGGAACTTTGCTATTACTATTAAAAAATATTACCTTAAAATGAGCTTGCATATACAATAGTAAGGCAAACACACAAGCAATTTCATTCACAGAAACAATATTCCCTCAGTGTTGAGCTTTCATTTTGACATATCAAAAACAATCCACTTTATAAATAGATACAAAATGAACAGCTGAACTTTGTGGTTTTGTTTACTTTATACATTTCTAAATTACAAACTATAATCTGTCAGAAATTGCAGAGTTTAAAAGTAACACAAGCTTAATGCCAGTGCAACCTAAATTCAATCCATGGGCATGTACTATTTTTGCTCAGGCTCAGAGAATGTGCAGAGCCAGCAATAACATGCAGCTGTCAGGAAAACTGAAGGACACTTTCCTTCTGGTAGCAGCCTGGCCTCACTTCATCTGTAGTTACTGATCTGAATTAGGGGGGGTGGTTTGATGTCTCAGGAGGCAGATAATTCAATAAAGCAAATTAATATGGCACTGGACTTCCACTGTAGTGGAAGTAGCATTTCTTTGGTGTAACTGCATTAGCAAAACAGATATTTTCAACAGCTTTAGAATACACGGTTTCTTAAAAAGATATTTCATTATGGAAGGATCATCCTGAGGTAAACATGAGTTGTAACACTTTGCAATAAGTAGCACAGGACATTTTTGATTTCCTTGTCTACAGAAAATACAGCTAAAAGACAGAAGCAGCCATGCACTTCACCAATAGCACACCTAATAATTTGCTAAATGGCACAAAAATGTTGAAAATCATATTTTCTAAGATCTGTATTTTGCCTAAAAATTACAGGCTAGAGGACTGAGGTAGTATATCCAACTACAGCTCGGTTTAGCTTCCTCATCACCCCACACCCATAAAATAAAAAGTTGAGTCTGCTATATTAAAGACAGACCTGGTTCTACTCAAGTTCTGCCTGAGCTATTGTCTGTCCTTTACTTTTATTAAAAATTAGTTTGAAGGTCTTTGCTGTGAAACACTGCCAAGAAATGTACAGGATTGTTCTACTCCAGTGTAGGGAAAATGATAAGAGATGCTCCCTGCTCATTTGTCCCCTTTGTTTGGGGCACAGTATGCCTAAACAGAGAGGATGGGGGGAATTTTTGGTTATATATTTACAGCTGTTGCTTTGTCTTTGTATCCTGTGCAGCCTTGTGGGGAACTTCATGGGGAGTTCCAATTAATTGGATTTACCAGATTTGTTTTTTGTTTTAGTTTGGGGTTTTTTTGGTTTTGATTTGTTTTCTTTTTAAACATCAAGACCTTATGATTATAATTAAATAGCAAGTTCAGGGAGTTTACCATGCGACCAACTACACAAGAACAGGAAGAAATTGCTTCCTGGAAAATTCTTCTACTGCAAGTCATGGAGGTGTTACAGTTTTTCAGTGAAAATGGGAAAACAGAATATTGAACTTGCTAAACTGTTCTTCTGTTGAAATTTTAAAAGAAAACAGCCTGAGGCAAAGGGGTCACAGAGCATATCAAATGTTTTGGTCCATTTTTGGCACAATTATTAGCAACAAAACAGGGGGCTTGTTATTAAAGCTGACAGGCATCAAGTGCAAGTATGAATTACAGATAGAATAAAAGCCTTAAAAATAATACATTTCTACACTTGTTTTTCTATGTTAATCATAGGTACTTTGATACAAAGTCATCACTGCTTGTTCAAAGTGATTTACACAAACTATACAACTCTCTACTTGTGCAATAACTAAGGTATGTTCAGCAAGAGTTTTAAAAATGCCTTGGAAAAATCTCTTTTTTCCACCAAAAAAAAAAAAAAAAGAAAGAAAGAATTAGAACTGAAATTATACTTTCTAATCTGTGAATAAATATGTGTCCCACCACATTTTCTTACTAGTAATCAAGATTATAAATTACCAACTTTCTCCACTTTTCTTTGAGGTATGTAATATGTTGCTAACTGGGTAAGACAAAGTATCTATTAAAGATACAACGCTGTCAAAGACATTCATTTGATCCTATAAATAAATAGCCATGTTACAATTTCACTTGGACTGTATCTTACCACTAAAGTGTTTCCACAAGATTCCAAAGTACTCAGGTTGATGATGAAAATGACCACTGCTGGAAAGGTGTTGTTATTGATGAAACCCCTGCAGTGGGCATCCCCATGTTTCCCATTCAGTGCCAGATCTGTCTCAGAATAACCAGAGAAAAGAACTGTGCAAAAATTTATCTTCATAGTAATTGTCTGTACTCCACAGAAAACATTGATATCTCGTTCAGCTGCAAGAAAAATACAGGGAAAGACATTGTAAGAAGATATCAACTAATCACACATAACTATTGTAGCAGTTAATCTAGTGTTGTAATTTCCAATCAAATAAATTTTTAGAACTCAGTCACAGCACAATATTAGAATATCAAGGTTAGAATTGCATTATTCTGAAGAACAGATTTGACTCTACAACTTAATTAAATAAAATACCCAAAAATTATAATAGTAACATAGTCTACCATGCAACAAAACTGTTATTCTAAAATCCCCCAGTAAATCTTTTAGTAGCATGTTCATAAACTGAAGCACTGCAATAGATTAGAAAATAGTAAGTGGTTACATATTTGGAGTCTGATTAAACAGCCCCCCTTTGGAAAAGAAATTTCCAGTGATTTTGAGAAGTTTGAGAGGTCAAGTTCTGCCTGCCAGCCCATTCTGGCATGGAAGTTGGTTATATTTGTCTAAGGTCACCTGGAGTCCACTTTGTATGAGATCACAATCTCAGGTCATGCAGACTTTGAAGTACAATCAACAGCATATGAGAGCAATTTATTACAAACTTTGGGAAGTTGGGATTTTTATTATTTTTTTTTTTTTTTTTTTTTTTTGAAGAACTATCAACTTTAGCTTTAATGAAAAATCAGTTGGCTCTTGAAAGATGATGATCAATACTACAAAGCATCTTGCAATCTTTCATTCTGTACATAATGACAACACAAAAGCAGCAATTGTTAAAACTAATCAATTTTTGAGCAGCAAAAAAAAATCTTGGGTGAATTCAACTTTTTATTCAAAACTGCTGAAGATTTTTATGTACTGAAAGGAAAAACATCATGTTGGGATACAGTCAAGAGTTTGGTTTGCTTTAGAGCTATAACATAACATGGCTTTTCTGTAAGGTCTTTTTTTACCCACAGATGACTGGGATCCTGTTCTGGTGTTTTCCTCTAGTGCTTTACAAAAAGTCTTTCTGCACTGTGTTAAACACAGACATTACTCCTTTATATAACAACTAATTTATTACACCTGCCTAAAGATTAAGTGCTATTAAAAATTGCAGAACAACTTCAGTCAATACTATACCATTAAAACTGCTGGAATGAATTGTTTCACTGCATTGTCACAACAGAGAGGAAATGAAATCTCCATTACAATGAGCTAGTTCTTCCCCCGTGGTATAGGAGCACAAGCAGTTTAATCTAGACAGCTTTAATGGTGGCTTTAAAGCCAAAAGAATCAAGTGAAGCCCATGATAAATGTTACTCACTGGGTGTAAATTAGGGCAGAGAGGAACTGAAGGCAAGACAGAAGTCAAAGAGACTTGGCATGAAATTCTCTGATTTGTACATGATCATAATCCCACCAATATAATGTACAAAAATCAAGAAGCAGCAGGCCTTGTTTTCCACTACAGGAGGAACTATTATGATCCATTTAACGAGTATGCTAAGGTAGAGAGGCCAGTACAAAAAGGCAAATGGCAAAGTGTATATTTATGCTTACTTGGACCAATGCACAAGCAGTCAGGGTGTAACAAATTGCAGCACATAATATAAAGTAGCTCAGTTAATTTTATAACTCACTTCAAGCCTATTGAAAAAGCAGGATATTAACTCCAACAATTAAGTTACCATTACCACTTGCAAAATTATCATTTGCCACTATAGTAAATGAGACCACACAGTACAAACAGAACTTTTGTGTGATACAGGGGGATAAACAACCCTTCCAGACTGAACCTTTTCTGCCATCTACTTCACAAGGAAGTATGGGTGCCAAATTAGCCCATTCCAGAAATAAAATATTTTTTGTTCAGAAATTTTTCTGAAACTAGGCACAAACAGATCTAGTGTCTCCTTAGATGCTAAACATATAGTTCATTTCTTGTCAATTTGGAAAGGTAAATATTATTCCTAAATACATTAAAACAAACCAACTAAACAAACAAAGTATTTGCATTTCTGCACTAAAAGCTTCTGGTTTTCGGAGTAAGAGAGGAGAGATGGTGTGAAGGTTACATCACTCAGCTGATGAACCCTTAAATATAAAGACATCTCTGTCACAGAGTTTCCATACAAGCAAACCACTTGGTTTCTTTCTGACTCAAGTCACACAAGCTACCTCTAGCCAATAGTCCTCATGGATGTGTCACAAGCAAAAAAGAGTAAAGTTCAGGAGGTACAGAGATACTACAGTAACAGAGACCATCTTGAGTTAAGGACAGACACATGGTAGTGAGACAAATGCTGGGAGCTCCACTGCCTACTTCTTCTCTGGTACCCTTCCACTCATTGCCAAGACTCACCCCAGAGCAGGCAGGAAAAAGCTTCAGAGGACAGGAGTTTGCCACAGAACACTATTGATAAAAGTCATTCCAGCAGAGGAGTCATGCAAAGACACTCATAGTTCAAAACCAGCTTCTCTGCATTTGTTTCCTGTTTGATCAAATCACTGCTTTGATATTGAATTAAAATGCATACTGCATGCGGAAAAAGCTACAACATTCCTTATCTTCTGCTAAGTTCTGAATATATACTTACAGCAAGAGGCCCCTGAACTAAAACTGCATTTCCCAGCCAAAGACAGACTGCTATGGCTCCATTTCCCAAAAGCCTTCTAAAATTCATGTTTTACTGCAATACAGAAATAAAGTTTTTTCTCAAGGTAAACTCTCTGAAGGATGTGTTCTTTAGAACACATCCAGCTTTTGGCATAAAAAGTCACTGAATTTTCCAATCTACCAAATATGGGGATATTTTTAATTCATTCCTGCTGACTATTGCTTACCTACACTCTAAAACAAACCTGCAAACTGCAGAAACAGAAAGCCTGTCTGATTGTCATCTATTTATGCAGGAGCATTCCTATGCAAGAAGTCACCAAAACAGTGTATGATAGAAGAACAAACAAATGAAAAATGGATGAGCTCCATGGTTCCTTTAGGAAGGCTTAATTTTTCTTCTTTGCTGAAAACAACTTCTATTCTTAACAACCTTCAAATAAAAAGAGCAGGTAACTTCAAAACCCAATGGCTTCTCCTTTATCTGCACACCATTCTTGCCCCATGGCTGGAATTCCAGTTCACAGCGATGAAGATTCCTTTTGAGGAACAAGTAAGGAACAGGAAGAAAGTCTATCCATAGACAGGGATTGTGGGTACTATCTCAGTACCCACACTGAGATGTACTTTAGAACAAGTGATGTTCTGAAACATTCTCCTTTTTGATCTCTCTCTCTCCTTTCCCGCTACATTTGGACTCGAAGGCCCTGAGGCAGCTCCCTCAAAGCCACAGCCTGAGCCAAGTGATGGGGAAGCAAGCACAGGAAGAGTGTGACCCTTTTTCCTGCAGAGATTCTCTCCCCCATCTTCTGAGATTCTTAAACTCAGAAAAATGAGCTCCAGCAGCCTCTCAGCTCCACTAGCTCCAGCCAATTACATAGCAGGCCCTTCTGTATATTGAACATAATACCTGCTAAATTTGGGGTTTCTGGTTTTCACTTCCACCTCAAATGCATGACTAATAAACAGAATTAAATTCCTTTTCCAGCTCTCAAAATCAGCATTAAGACATTTGATTAAAGCCCAGTCTTTGGAGCTTTACTACCCTAGATGACAAATAAGGAAAAGCAGGACTCTGCTCTGAGTTCCAGTGGGCAGTGAGGAGTGATTAACATTTACTCTAAAAAAAAAGTCTGTTTACTTGTAACTTAAGCAGATTTTCTCCCAGGTCACTGAGATTTGGCAGACATGGAATCTGATATGATCCTTTTTTATGAGGCAGAACTGCAAGAGGCCCCTAAATAACCACAACAAGAGATGAATTCAGTTCACACATATTGCATTGCAAATAAACTTTGGCATAGGGCTGGTGCAAAAAATGACCAGAGAAAAATTTTAAAAAATGGGAAGAGGAATCTAAACATCCCTCCAGCTGTTGTAATCCTCTCAAGAAGCCTGAAATAATAATATTAAAAAAAAAAGGAAACAAACCCAACAACAGAACAAAACCCCAACAATTACATAAAATAACTTAAAAGGTAGATCTGAGGCAGGAGGGCACAATTCACCCACATGTCTGAGGCAAGCCTATAAAACTTGTCTCTAAGAACGGAAATATATAAGTAGCTTGTGAAATACTCAGTTAAACAATGATTTTCTCAGGAATGGAGATAATATATTTGATCTTCTTTGGATTTCTTCTTTGTTCTTCATATTCATATCGATTAAATGAAAAAGGATCAAACCCACTACTGGTCTTTATGTCAACACGACATCTAGTAGTTTGGTGGTAACAAAGGAAACAAACACACTTTCTGCTTTCACCTGACTGAAGTTTAATAAAAGAGCTGACCCTTCCTGAAAAAAAAAAAAAAAGAAAAACCAAGCCAAACCAAACAAACAAAAAAACCAAACACAAAACAAACAAAGAAAAACAGCACCACCATCAAAACTATTATTATTTAGAAAGCAACAACACAAAAGATATTACAGCATAATACTATACTGAGAGTTCATTACTGAACTATTCAATTGCTATCTCAGAAAAATAAGATGTGATAGAAACAGTATTCCAGTATTCACAGCCTTTTTATTACTATTATTATTCTACCCAAAACACAACTCAAAGCAGGAAGGCTAAGCAATGTAATAGAGACTAAGAGGATGCTTTAGCTGAATAAACCCTGATACACGTCACTAAGATTGTTATTTCATTTCTATTTCTCATTTTATTAACAGCTCTGACTATCCAATATCAAAAAAAATTACTTAATTTCTATTTACTTAGAGGTAAGAGGATATATCATACATAGATGTATCCTATTGCTTCACCTGTCCCTAACCAAGCACTTAGCACTGAAGTGAGGCACCAAATGTTGCCCATGGTGCAATTAGAAGAAAGTAAAGTGCAATATTAGAGAAGTTCATTGTCACCAAGATAGTCAACACTCACTTAATGTGAAGTCCTACCCCCAGGCTTCAGACAGATTTAAAGCTCTGTATTTAAAAATAAGCACTGCTTTGAACCAAGACAATAAAGAAGCCATTAGAAAAAAGTCTATTAAACACTTACCAGGAAACCTGCTATGGAGGTTAGCATCACAGTTGTATCCATTGAACTGAGCAGTCACTGAAAGCACTTTAATCGTCAGCAGGAGCAGTAACCATACCTGTTCCATTGCAAAACCTAGTAAAACATTAAGTGGTTATTACACACATCTGTTCACTGCATTAAAGATGCTCACTGCAGACATTTAACCACTCAGGAGGTGATGGTCTCCAGCAAAGGAACTGGGGATAAAGCTCACAAACTTACGGGAACGAGGTCACAGACAGCAGGGCCCATTTCTCTACTTCTGAGTTAATGTGTAATTTCTGCTAACTTCTACAATTTTTAATCATAACTCGTCTAGCAAAAAGAACATACTCAAGGATGACATAAAAGAAAAGGAAAAAAGAATCCCTAAAATATATTGACAGATAAGAATTGCTTAAATATTTAAACTCCAACATCTTTTTTTGTCATTTCAGTGTAAAAATTACCTAAGAAAGATATCTTAGCTAAAATAAAATGATTGTTCTAAGTCCTTGAAAACCACAGAGATAAATGGTTTGCTGAGCAATTCTCAGGCTCAAGGTCCTAGAATAAAAATCAGTTCATATCTATTTGGCAAACATTTGTTCTTTGAAGCACGCATGAAATTATATTGAGCTTACATAATGAGCTGGTACAGACCCTTGCACCTACTTGAATTGTATCTGGAAATCAGATCAGGACATCAGAAAATATGAATTTCTAGGGTTCTGAGTAATTAATCCTTCTGGGAGGATACCTCCAATAGCTGTAGTGTTTAACACAACCAAAAAAAATTTCTGATACATGCTTTTGTCAAAAATATCCCAAAATCTTGAGATTTTTGTCCATGGATCCAAGTGCATTGACTTTTTTATTATTATTACTGTTACTATTATTTTGTAAGATCTTGTCAATCTAGAGAATACATCTGATCTGCTTACACAGACCCCACATGTGGCAATGCTCTCCATTTGCCTAGACAGGAACTGAGCAATTCTAAGAGTTAGGTTTGCTTTCTCTAAGATTGCAGATACAGAGATGTTGATCATCACCTTTCTCCGAGTGCATAAAGAACATTTGCAAACTCCAGAGATGCAGCACCCCTAAATGCAGCTGTCTGTGGCCTGGCAAGGGGCTGTCATGCATTGCTGAGAAGAGCTGGCAACTGCACATGGACAGAATGTTTGAGACAAACCCTCACTGGATCTTTCCTGGCTACACAGCAGTCTGAGCTAAAGTTGAATCAATAATAGAAAGACTTTCACTAGTTTGTCCAACCATGCTTACAGAGTACACAAATCTAGGATTTAACACTTTGTGTTGAAAGAAAGATCCTTAGGGGACACTCCCAAAGTGATTTGTCAATGAACAGATCAACTACAACTAAACCAAATTCTTCTCAAAAGTCAAAGGTATGTCCAAATGTACAGACATTAATTCCTGTGTAAGTCTGCATGGAAGCACATGGAATAACAATTCAGAATTGAAGACACCATCTTCCAGCTAAGCATGCATGTTTTGTAAGTCAGGTATGACTTTTGCTGTCTATCACATCCAAAAGCAGTTTTCCCACCAAGTTCTGCACAACTTCCTCAAAGTGTGACTTACAGCAAAAATCCAACCTCCTTTTAGTTTCAGGTGAATACAAAACTCTAAGCAAAAGCACTTTTTGACCCTTTACTCTTTTTCCATTAGATTCCTGTGGAGGTTGACAGCACTTGAAGCTAATGCTGATGAAGAATTGTGAAACCACAAGAAAGACAATAAAATTTTTAAGTGGGTTGCTATGAAACCTATGTATTTTCATGATCTGCTCACCCCCTCCATTTCTCTCAGATGGAGAAGTAAGGTAGTGTTTTTTATGTTTGTTTACTACAAAAAATCATACTTTATTTTGAAAGAAACATTTTGTACTTCAGAAAATTGGCATTTCTCCAGCGTCCTGAAGCCTTTCCTCAGCTTGTACAGTGGTTACATCGATAAAGTGGTCATTACTGTTCTTTGTATATGAGCTGGTTTCTTATGTCCAGTACAATGGTATATATCAAGGGCAATTTACCAAGATCTAAATCTGACTTCAATTTTCTAACATTCACAGTGTTTTTTTGCTAGCAAAAGAAAAAAAAAAAAAAGGCTGTTTGAAAAGAATTTAATGAAAGATGCCACTGACAAAGCTGAGCTGTAGCTATTATGTTAGATGAAGAGCAGAACTTAACAATAAATTCTAAAATTTTAATTATTAAACAGACCTTTTGCTGCTGCATTTTGGAGAAAGAAGAGATGATTGCTAAGGAACAAATCTGAATTAAGACATTAAGTATTTATAGCATTATTTCTCTAGCTGTATTCAGAACAATTCAAATTTTAACACAACCAATAATGTCCTACTTGATTTCTGGTTATTGACTTATCTGTAAATGGATCAACATGCAGATCCACATCACCAGTTGAGCTGACTCCTGCTGATTTTGGTTAAATAAGTTAGGAATAGTCATTATTTTTCATTTCTCAAGAGAATTGCAGGGCTAGAAAGCACCATGAACAGCCAATATCACCTGTCTACCCAACCCAGCAAGAATCAGAGCAGCCATTCCTGCTTTTCCAGCCTGGTCTTAAAGGCCTCTAGCAAATTATTTCTCAACAGAAATTTGTAAACTTCAGTCTCGCAAATGTGTAAGGCATCCTAACAAAAAGAATTGTACCATACTGATAGAATGAAAGGAGCATCAAAGTTTTTTTTTAAATAGTAACAGGAACATCATAACCTTATTGCCTTCATATGAGCATGAAATTTAAATTCCATTTACAAAAAAGGCAAGATAATATGCAAGTCCTAGGAATGGGGTGATTTATAATCCAGGAGTCAAATTCATGTGGAAGATATTTGCCCCTTTTTTCTTCAACTTGGTATGTAATTCTTTAAGCTTTTTTCAAGGAATTCTTGGTGCTTTCCAAAAAAAGGTTTCTTTGATCCAGTAGCAAACATCTTTGGCTGTTAAGAAGACTTTCATGATTGCAAAGATGCCAGCACATTCAGCAAGGGAAATGTGACCATCTATTAAACTCTCCACTGGCAAACCCCTATCAAGTTTCACTGATGTGCCAAGAGTCAGTTTTTGTGCTGCATATCATTGAAGAGTACAGAGTTGCAACATACAGGCCTGAATTTAATTGTTATCACTTTACAAAGCCCTCAACCCCGCTGTGATGAACTTCACATGTCAGAAAACCTGCACAGAATTTTCAAGTAAAGGTGTTTATGATTTAAACAAGATACGTTTTAGCAGTCAATTTGTGAATTTAATGCCAAAGAGATGCCATAGTTTGACCTACCTAAATTTCCTCTTCTTTCCTCTCTCATGACCTCATATTCATTTCTCTTTTTTCCCATCCTCTCTAAAAAGATCTTCAAAAATTTTCCACTGTCAACAGCATTCACTGATTTGGCCCTACACTTCAGATTGAAATTCATTTGTGAGCCAGTTCTGACTTCTGAACATATTACTTATTTCAAATATTTATCATGTACTTCATGAGAACTTCCTGTAATCCCCTGCTTATTCTTAATTTCTCATTCACAGGGTGTGGCAGTTCTGCAGAACAATATGGTGATCTTTATGCCTTCTGACTGGATAAGTCCTTCATAAAAACAGTCTGTAATAATGAAAACTTCTCAAGGAAAATTATATATGTGATAAGCACATAATAAAGCTGGTGGAACATTTGTAAGTGTTTTTACATATATCTAGTAACTACCTAAATATTGTCTAGTGATGTACATTAGATGCCTACAAGTAATGGAATAGAAGCATTACTTCTGCTCATAAAAATAATTCCAAGTTATCATTACGTGGTTCAACGAGTAGTTCTCAGTCACCTCATGACAATCTTTTTGGTTTACATTCATCTTGCTGCCACATTTGCTTTAGCATGTGCACTCAAGTTGTGAGTAGTTGTTAAGCACATTAACTGAACTGCTGCCAAGTCTTCCACAAACACCTTGCCCCTAAACACATCCTAGATCACTTGCCATCACTGAAAAGTAATCCATTGAAAAAACCCAGAAAAACACCTCTCTACCTCAAGTTCTTCAGTGGAACTTTCTCTTTTAACTTGTTCATTCCATTGCAATGAATTATCCAGATTTTTTACACTATTACCTTCTACATTATCTCCCTGGATCTTTTGATGCAGATAAAACAGGACTTGGAACTTAACAGTAACTGTTTAGAAGACAAACCTACCAAAAGGTGATAATTGCCTTTTTTCAAAAGGTTTGTCAGAGAAAAAAAACAGGGCACGGAAGACACAAAGAACTTTAAGACACATTTCAACTACACGAGAAAAACCATGCACTAAATGTACACAGGTAGTCAGGCACAGAGTTGCCTTGAGCATCAATGATTTGGCCCTAAAATGCCCTGTGCTCATTTGCTAGTCAAATATTTCCTGTCAATTCTTGATATTAAAAAACAAAAATCCTGTATTAGTTTCATACTCTATCAGATTTGTAATTAAATGTTGGGTCAAAGTTTGGATCCCTCCTTAATCAAAATTCTACCAGAACCCAACAGGAGCTTTACCTGAAAAATTGTGGATGATAGCTGAATCTCAAATGCTTGTGAATCAAGCAGGTGCCCACAGTGTCCAAGGAAAATGAAACAGGGGAATAAATTTTGCAGTTTTCAAAAAACAATATACAGACCTTTTGCTTTGGTTTTAAGGTTTAAAAAAATCTAGTTTAACTTAAAAGAATTCTGGTTTGTTTTCCAGTCTTCTTAGAATAATCTCTTTCACAGAATAAAAAAGTCAAAGGGTCTGAGAAAGCCATTAATTTCTCCACAAAAGGAAGCCACACCAAAATCATTATACTTTAAACTGAAAGACTTCAAATTTTGACCAGCACACTGCATGGGAAACTGATAGTCAGGACCATAAAAAATTTATCTGGAAACAATCCATAGTGTGCCTATGAATTGAAATGAAACAATAACTCCAAACTCTGCTGAACACCAAAAGGCTGAAAACTTCGATCTTCTTCCAAAAGACACAGCTCAGTATTGTTTGTGAATCTTATTACCAGTAGTGAGAAATAAATGTGTATGTTGGGTAAATAATTGAAGCCTTACAGCCATGCAGTGCTCTTGAATGTATAAAATCAGGTGTGCTTAGAGAGATGTGCACTAGCACAGGTCCGTCTGGAGCTTCATCTCATATCCTCTGATAGGTAAAACTCCAGCTGACTGTTTTTTCTCACCTGCCTAATGACTAAGGAAATTCAACTGGTATACCATACTGCCAAAAAGCTGTTAAAAAAAAAAATTACATTTTAATGTTTCAAAATATTCATTACAAAATTTTAAACATTGTACATTAGTATACATGTCTGTCTTCATTTTTACAACAAATCCTTGGATGCACTGAGGTTTTATTAAACTAGTCTGAGAAGAACTAAGTTAGCTGCATATTTATACTGTAAGAAGAGAAAGAGTGATCAAGTGGAAAATAAGACTATATGAAATATTTCTAAGAAATTTATACAAAGTAGCATAATATCTTCTTTCAAGGAGACAGACTATTGGGGAAATAAAGTTACTAAAGTATAAATAAATCTTTATCTCATTCAATTCAGACTGTTGAGGTTATGGAGTAGACGGTTTACCTGCTATTCCATGCTAAATATCAGTAATTTTAGCTTTTCCTACATCCACTAGTAATATACTAACATTCTTCAGACGTGCTACTTTCTCCCTACACTGTTCCATATTATTTTTACCAGAGCTATGCTTCATGATGGAACAGTTGAATTGTTCTTTAAATATTGCCTCAATATTTGCTTTGCAGTCCCACAAAGATGACTTCAATAGTGTATTTATATCTCTCTTCCAGATACTTATTTTAACTATTTAAGAAAATGTCAGTGTTTCCCAAATCATACCAATTGTATCATACAATAAAAGTAACAAAATATGTATTTAATAAATAAGATAAAAATTTTAACTCCCTTTGAAATTATGCTTCTAACTCCATGTTTCACAGATACCTCAATAAATTGTGAAAACACAAATTAGATTTAGGTTCCACATTTATAAATGCACAGAAGGACACCTCCTGAACCTCCCAGAAAAGAGAGTGATCTCTATTCTGTCCTTCCAACCTGCATCAATTAACCACTGTTTCCCACAGGACATTCATGCAGATACGAAGCGCAGTAAGTTGTCAGTGAAAGCAGATCTGAGAGGAAAACAGGTCTGAAGGAAGTGATTTATGGTCAAAGCTTCAGACCTGAATTAAAGAACTTTGAACAAATTATCCTCTCACTTTCACACTCTTCATACTGTCTACTGCATCAGAAAAACTTTGACATCAGCATGGGACCTGAGAAAAAAGAAGGGAAATTCTGCATAAGATTTAGAGACTATTGCAGTAAGCAATCTGAGAAAAATCATTATAACCCAAATGTGGATGTCCTTGACAAAGCAAGGTCTCCTTTTCATCATTAATATCCACATAATTTGATTTTTTATTCTCTGCATTTCTTCAATCTCATGATTGAGCTGTTAAATTCTTTAGTACAACTTCAATGGATTCAACTGAAATGCCAAGAATATAAACCAACTGAAAACATTCATAGAGTCTCCACTGAGGTCACTGCATTTCTGACTCACATCATAAAACTAAAATAAAAATATTTTTGGATTTTCCACTTCTCACTTCAGCTGCAAAATACTACAAACAACCTGATTACAAAACAAAAGCCATCATTTAACCCCCAGCCATGCCACACTTACACACTAGTTAGTGCACAGAGAAGTATCTGTGATGAACACAACTACAGTGTTTGATATTGTCTAATTAATCCAATACTGATAAAAAAATGGGCTGATTTTGCTCTCCTGCAGCTTGTTTGCACTGTGTTCATCTTTCACTTTTAGTGGAGACACCACAATTTGAAAGTCAGTGAGACTAAAGCAAGCCCAGGCTCATCTTGGATGGAAACAGAAAAGCAACAGTTGTGTCATGTCACCTGCATGGGGAGTGTACGAAGAGTGTCCCTAAAACCTGGAACGAAGAGACTATTCCTAAGCTTAAATAAGTTCTCTGCACATACACATTCAGTCTACAGATTTCCTTCTCAGACCACTGATCTTTATGGGTGTTTCATCAGCTAGCAAATTTACAGAAACTATCAAATCATTTTATATAGGCCTCTGTAGTGTCATCACATGCTACTGGCCTTCAGTTGCCTCTAACCATGGTCTGGACTTAAACACACTGATCTAATGATGAGATGCTCTTAATCCAATTGCCTGACCATAGAGCCCTGCAGTCACACAGGCAGATAAAGATCTAAATTAGTATCATTCTACTTAATTACTCTTTTTATGCTTTTGGAAGAGAGCAATATAAATATAAATATAAATCTTCAGTAAATAATTCTTGATGTCACTAGCAAGTAGATTTTACTGCAACCATCTGTTAGCAGCTTGAAAAGTTACAAGTAAAATAAGACTTCCCTGACAAAAAGCAGCAACAGTTTATGCCATCATGATTACTTCAATTTCCTTACTTTTAGAAACAGCAATTAAGCAGCAAAGTTGTAGAATAATGCTGCAGTACAGTACAGCCTTATCTAATGCCTAGAAGTTAAATGAATTTGCAGTAAATAATGTTGTTAATATCTTGGTCAAAGACAGCATATAATACCACAGATTTCATAAACTGTGAAATGAAAGAGCACTTATACTCTTCCCAGATTTATATTTTAAAAGAAAAACTATTTCTATTGTGAAATAGAAAAGATCCATTTATTGATATTTCTTTCACCGTGTTTCTAGTCCCTCTCATAGCCATTTGGGACTCAAAACAAGGTTTGAAGTAATTTTTTAGCCAACCCCTTAAACAAACCCGAGTGGTCCCACTTAAGAGCTAGCTGAAAGAAAACCAAACATCGTGCATTGGTAAAAACACTCTTTGATCAAGAACATGCAAGCAGGGTCAACACTCCTATCTTCTGCAGCTCTTAAAATTTTCCCCCACAGTACACAAAGCAATTATAGTAACTATGTTCATTTAGACTGTATCAGTTCATCAGCTTAACTGAAGACTTGACTTCAAATCCCCAGTCTTCATTCAAGAATATATTGCCATTATTATTACTTTAAAAATAAACAAAGGTGGTGCAATTATCACGTCCAGTCGGCTTTGTGACCGGAAACGATGTAATTTCCAATCAGCAACCCCACGTCATTCAATTGCAGTGGAGCCAGATAAGAAGTCTCGTTATCAAAATTTCCTTCCATCAATACAATCATTGTGGGAACAGGCGGATACCACAAGTTGGATAACATTGTCTCCTTCAAGCAATTGATTGTTTCCCTCCTGAAAGCGACATAAGTGGGTTTCACATACATCAACAACCTCAACATTGCATGGGGTTTGTAACCTTCCTCCCCTCACATTAATAGTGCAAGTCTGGCCTGACTACCATCACGTAAAAGTTAAATTGCAAAA
Organism: Myiozetetes cayanensis; assembly: GCF_022539395.1. NCBI lineage: Eukaryota > Metazoa > Chordata > Aves > Passeriformes > Tyrannidae > Myiozetetes > Myiozetetes cayanensis. The sequence continues at coordinate 19,131,620 of NW_026087742.1, forward strand.
GTCGGTCACAGTTGGATGCTAATTTACCATCATGTTTTCATCAGTCATTCCGTGCGTACTTCTTCGCCAACCAACTACCACTGAGATTTCCTAGGGAGGTTAAATTTGTCTGACAAGTGATAAAGTAAGAATTTTCTTTTAAAAGTAATGAATACTCTGACATTCACCAATATTTTAGTAAGTTCTAGTTGGCTGACATGGTGGGCACTTACCCAAATCCCCTGTAGCTGTTGAGTCAGCTGTACTCCATCTATCCCGTGCTCCTGCATGTGATCAAGTGTTCAACTCCTCTGCCCTGCAGAACTTTTTCAGAAAATACCCTGAGCCTGTGGATGGGGGAAAAGAGACTCTCATTATGAAAATTCTTTTTAAAATAGGTCTGGATTTCAGATGGGAAAATTTGACAGGTCTCAGAATACTTTACAAGCCTGTTCATCATCAGACTGAAACCTGAGTAGGATCTTTATGGTGGCTTTTTGCAATCCTTTGCCTCTTTTTTTCTTGCAGGCTTTTGATCTGCTTCTCTCCACTTGTATGAAGATCTCCAGAGACCATGTGGGGCAAACAATCAACCTGGAGAAATTATTCTGTCATCAGCTTGTTGAGGGAAAACCTTGTCTGCTTGAAAAGAGGGGTGGGAGGAAGGAGAGAGATGGAAGCACTGAGATAGGATCAGTAACTAAGCTGCAAGGTTATCAATGTCCCGTTGTGTGTTGTGAGAAGTGTTCATTTTTTTCAACTCTGGGCTAAACTCACAGTACTAAACAAAACAAAAGCAAAAAGAGCGACATTTCACGCTGTGATGAAAATGTGATATAGGGGTGTCATCATGAATACAGGTGTCAACAGAATGATAATTACCAACAGGACATCAATGCACATGCACACAAAGGCAAAGATCAAGCTGCTAGAAACTAAACCTGCTTAATAATATCTACTCCTCTGTTTCTGGGATTTGGAGGGAGGTGAGGGGAGGTGCTTAACTGCCATTTGTTGCATTAGGGTTTTTTCCTCCTTCCACCCTCTCCTTTCAGTTTATATTGCAGCCATCTGTGCCTGGAAGTTTTCGTTACACCTTTGCCAGGGAAAACAGAAGTTTATAGACTTTTGCACCATAGAGAAAACTTTGAGGTGCCTGGATTTGTTGGAACTTAGGTCAGTTTTCAGAGGAGAAAATCCCTATCTCTGCCATGCCTTCACTTCATCCAGCTCCTCTTAAACATCGAAGTGCTGCAGAGCACACTGTGTACATTCATGGTAATCCAGGCAGGCCCCAAAGAGCAGCCATGGTAGAACTGGTAGTGACACAGTGCATTGACCCTCTTTCTCCTCATCATCCTATGATGTCAGGGCACTGACAGAGGAAAGCAGATATCCCTTTTAACACTGAAGCATCACACAAATCCACGCTAAAATATCTCAGTGTAGTATGAGTTGGTTTCCAAAATGGGAGCATCTATTTATCGTGTTTCATTATTTAAGACATGTATATTATCAGAAGTCATCCCTTGCCTTTTGGTCTTCAGACGAGATTATTAAAAACATCAAATCACCTTAAAACACTGGCAGCAATCACAGCTTCTGCAATATCTGGATTTCTTCCCTCCACAGGAGAATGCACACAATATAATCCTGGCCCAGCATGACAGCTGTCAGCCCATCTTTCCCCTGCTGCAGACTGTGCCTTTCAATAAATAAAGGAAACAAAGCACAAGGCTGCAGGCTACAGGCTGAGGCTCACTGACCACCAGAAGCTATGCACAGAGGAATGCTGGTAGAGCACTTCTGGGAGACACAGCTCTCCCCACAGGCTGTAGGAGCACCTTAGCTGAGGAGAGCACACTCCTACCTGCCCACACGGGTGAGCAGAAGCAGGTTAAAAGCTGGGCAGCACAGCCCACAGAGCCTGCATTGCAGCCCTTGTGCCCTGCAAGACCAGCCTTCCTCCCAGTAGGTCACAGCATGTACCCCTATGAAAAATCATCGCTGACAAACACTTCTCTCACCATATGCTTCTCAGAGAAACAGCAATTACCTAGGTGTTCCCAACCCCTGGATAGCTTTCCCAACCTGGGAGCCTAGTAGTTTCTCCCTCAATCTATTAAAACCCCATAGGCAAGGTGGACAACAGCCCTGACATGTTCTATCAATATTTAACTGCTCTGATTTAGAGAAACCAATCAATCAGCAAATCTCTGTGCTTAGCAGAAACAGGCCCTTCACTGTTATCAAACTGTACATATCACTGACCTGAAGATACATTGCATGCCTCAAAAAAACCAAGTTTTTTTCAAGTTCTCTGTAGAGAATTCAGTAATTTCACTTCTATATAATGTGTTATTTATCTATTCTTTACATTTTAAATAAAAAAAAATCCCTGAATTCTTTGACATAGAAAAAAATGAAACAAATTTGAGTATTCCACCACTGAAAGAGTGCATCCCCAACTTTTATTCTTTAATCTTACAATATATTTGTAAAGAAAACTAATTTCACTCTGGATAATATTCAGTAGTCTTGCAGGCATTCAGTATGATTTCAAATAGTTATTCTGGCCAGAACAAATAGTTGTGTGAATAGATCACAAACAGCTTTCCAAATTATAACTATAATTTCCTTACTATAACTAGGACACATCTTGCTCATTTCCAAATTAAAAATCTGTCTCCATCCCACAAATTCCTCTGATGTCTCACTCACAGTTTATGTGTTGAGATCAGACAAACTGATACTTCTAAAGAATAATTTTAGAGCAGTTTATACACCGTCTTGTTACAAATATTATCAGTTGGGCTCTAAGAAGCCTTCTCTATTCATATAAAAAGATACAATGCATAAGCAAAAACATTTCTTCTTTCCTTTTTTCCAGGATTTAGAAAGTCTCCACACCTTGCTGCCCATATCTAAATACCTGTGAGGAGACAGAGAGACTGCAAAAGAATAGAAAAATTCAATGGAAAAGAACAAATTCTAAGTAAAAGGCCAAGTCCAAAGATTATTAACCAGTCCAGACTGCTTAATAATTCTAAGTTGATTCTACTACTGATTTGGCCATGATATGACTTCATATTTTGCCAGATTTGCATTTCTCTTGATAAAAGTAACATAGGCAAAATTATCCTTTATTATTAACCATATTATTTACCTATATTATTAACAATTAAAAAAAAATCCTTGTTTTTATCACTATTATCCTCTTATACAGAGCTCTGGAGATATCCTAAACTTGCATCTACCAGACATAGACAACATCAGAACTTCACTGTTAATGTGAAATTCCACATACCTCAGCTAGATTGCTAGCTTTAAGCACAGAGGCTATTTCAAAACAAAATATTCTTCAATTTTTTAAGCCATATGGAATTACCATGCTCAGCTGAAAAGTGAAATGCTTGGCTCTGTGAAGAGGGATTCTGCCTTTTTGGAAATGATCTCTGAAAGTGCACAGTGGTTGTCGGAGTGTCCATGAAATGAATTCTGCAGCCTAAATGACCTTTTAATGGAACAATTCAACCAAAGCACATTTCCAGTGTTTAATAACAGAGGAAGTTTTATAGACAATTAGACAGGTAGCTTCGCTAGGGATATGCCTTGTCTAGAATATACATCAACATCAAATGTTTAAAAAAAAATGTCTTGGGGAAAAAAGACAAGATGCAAATAGGTAAATCTTTCCCATAAAATAGCCTGTCAAAAGTCAGCATATTTTTGGGATATATTGGCACATATGGACTTATATTTGAAAGTAATCTCATGGATTTCTGCTCTAGATGTTATCATCCACATACAGCTATTATGCCCCCTTTTACATACCTCTTTTGCAAGCAGGCCTACACTAGTACTTTCAGTTCTTCTGACAGAAATGAAATTTTGGAAGCCTCCAAACACCTCCACCACTTCTCCAGTAGCTTTGTGTTTCTCATACCTGTACTCGTCTGCATTTAAAACCCACACACACATTCACTTTTCTAGCCATTTCTCAGTATTAAGTCCACATTAAGCTCCTTGTTGTTAGCATTTCATGCTATTGTCCATGTTTCTTTTCTAAAACATCAGATTTAATTCAGAACCCAGTTAATCTGGATTAACAATTTATGTCATCCTTACAATACCTAGCCAATGTGTGCTGTAGCCACAGGGGGGGGGAAAAAAAAATCAATACTGCATTTCACATGAGAGATTCTTCCCCAGCAACAATCAAAAATCCTCACAGAAACACATGGCTTAAAAATTGTCATGGCTGTTTACATTATTTGCATCTAGGGAAAACACGCACCAGTTTTAAATAACTGAACAGCATTCAACCTCAAAACCGTCTAGTTCACTTTCTGTCTTGCCAAAGCAATTGTAATTTAAATCTCTCTAATGCGAACTGTTAGCAGAACAGGGATCACAAGTGGGAAAAAACGATCATGAAATTATACTTGCACTGAAACATCACACAACCCAAATCCAGTTTAGGCAGAGTTTTACAAAGGCCAAAAATGGGATCTGAACAGACTGTAAATAACCCTGGCATCACCTTCATCTGGATACAACCCTTGGAACTGGGATAGATAAATCCCTGTTAGTTTTATTAGCACACAACAACATACATCAAAAAATCAACATATTTCAGTACTAGCATAGGTAAATGTGAATGAGAAATGGTTGTGGCTACAAACTGGAAATGAGAATAAAAAATACACTCAAGATTCCTTCAGCTGCTCCAGCTTTACAAAAACCCACCTGCTCAGTGGCAACAAATATGTTCTCTCGATGCTTTAGAATAGCATTTAAAAAGCTCGTTTCTTGTTTTAAAATTCCTCTTTATTTCACAGTCTGTCTGTTTTTTAGTTTTAGAAGTTTAAGCCCTTGCTGGCAAAATCTACATCCAGTATCATAGATGATCTTAGCTCACCTGTAGGTGTTTTGGAAAAGACTTTTCATGTTGACAATAACAGATCTGACAACCTCCTGTGAAAATAAATCAGGAATTAAACTTTCTCTCTGATCACATTTTATTTTGTCCCAAGTCTAAAAAAAATTAAAAATCACCCTGTTACCACTCTCTCACCCTGTCTAAACACAAGATGCAAGTTTAAGACTTCCATTTCTAAATAAACAAACTCTTTGGTAGTATTAGATAAATCCTAAACATTGCATGTATGTATAACTGAGGCACATTCCTTTCTGAACACATTTCTACCTCACAGTCAAACCCATTCCTTTCCTTTAACAACTAGATTATACTTCATCTTTCAGCAGTTAGAGTATTTTTTTCTTCTACTGAGGCCTGCAGATTTTCAGATGAGAAAGAGAGGGTGTTTTTGACCTGAAAGGAGCATTAACCTGGTCCTCTTGCTTTACAGCATAGCCTTTTTCCTTGTCTCCCTCTGCCATTAGCTTCTTCAACTAAATGCAGATGTCACCAGCCTTTCTTTAGCAAAGGGAAATAAGTGTCCCATTAAGTACTTAGAGGAGTGGACAGATTCTCCCATTCAGCTGCTTCCCTACACACTTGCTGGTGCTGAACAGCAAATCTTCTATTTCTGAGAAAGGGCTATCACAGAGGGGTCATTTTCCTCTAAGTGGTTTCCTTATTTCATCTGTTCTCAAGTTTAGTGTTAAGTTGCTGAAAGATTACCTCATTCATATGATTGGGAGCCTGTTCGCCTCCAGAGTGTAGGGTGAATGAGGCAATAATTATTTGTTTGAAAAATACAGGTAGTTTAGCTTGCATTGCAAAGAAATATGCCTGAATTTGCCATTATTCCAGGGACGAATCCTGAGACCCTTATTTCCTTTTCAGAGAGTCAGGTCCTGCTCACAATGCTGAAAAATTACATGCAGACAGTCCCAGGTGCTGCTCCCGCTCAGTAAGAGCCCAAAGTGAACCAAAGAAAAGGGGGTGCCAGGCCAGGTGCTGCTGCAGACTGTGTGTACACCCACACTCTGGGGCTTCTCCAAGGAGGAAAGCCATCTCCAAGTAAGGTAGGATGAGAGTTTAATGTACTTTAATAAACCAGTGAAGTTCCCCAAGCCAAATAGTTCCACCCCACCTCCTTTGGTGTAAGTGGGTTTTTGAGTTTTAGAGTCTGGTTCACATTATGCTTAGAAGCTTCTTTTTTGGGGGGAGGGTCTTTTATTTGTGGGTTGGGAGCGTGGTTAGAGATAGTTTTATTCAAGAAAAAAGGGCAAATGTAGAGCTAGTGCAATAAATGCAGAGCGTCCTGTGTTTAATTCACAGAGAGATTTGTAAGACTGCTTTCCACAACCTTTTTCCCAGGTAAATACAGATGTTCATATGATTACTAGAACAATGCAAGATTAAAACTTCAAAACAATAAGACCATGAAGTGTCAGGAAACTCTAATAAAGAAGTGAGAAAGAGTGACAGAGATCAGAAAGATTTTTCCACAGAAGAGCCTTGACCCATTCCTCCTAGCCTGCACCTTTTATCAGAATACAAAAGCAGAAAACTGCCCCTGGGAAGAAAAAAGTTCACTATACAACTCCCATGAACTGGATTTAAGATGCATGTTCATTATTTTGCAGAAGGAATGTTCAGCAGGATCAATATGCCATCAAGATAAAAGAAGAGTATAAATTGTCCTGAGAGTTGGTCAGAATTTTCTTTACTGTCAGCCAGGGAATTAAAAACAGGGCAGGAGGCATATTAAAACTGTGCTTTTATAAGCTTAATCAGTAGGCTGGAAAATGAGTTTCACAAAGAGATAATGAGCTCCCAAATCATAATTTGCCAAGGGTGCATCGATTTTCACTCATCTTCAGATCATTTACAAGCATCCAGCACAAAAACACCTTTCTGCCCCAGGCCCCCAACCAAGCAGGGGCATGTGCCAGAATAAGATCCCCCTGCACAAGGAGGAGTTAACAGTTTAACAGTTCCATCAGCTAAAAAGGTCACAAATTCTTATCTTGGACATCTTCACAGATATAGCAAAGAGCTAATCAAAATAGTTGATCACAAAATCAGGGTCATGCTGACAACACTGTGGCTTTACCAAACCCACGGTCCCTGGCCTCGTCCCCCTCCATGCCCAGCAACTATTACAGTATTTATCCAATTCATAGGAGAGCAGACTGAATGTCCTTCCAGATCCACCTTGGGGACCAGTCCATTAGGTCAAAGGATGAAACTTACTCCTGGGTTAGTGACAACAGGTTTTGTCCCCACCATACTGAACTGTTTATACAAAGACTCTAATCATCAGTTAGAGCAAATGAGAGAATAATCCAGTTCAGTACATGCTCTAAAGTGCCTAAAGCATTGTCCCTGAGAAACAGGACAAAGTTGAAATAAAGCTCTCAGACTACAGGGGCATTAAACCTAGGTCTTCTACATCTTAGTTAAGCAGCCACATTGCTAGACTAATAGAGAGGAGCTACTGCAGAGGCAGATTTCCATCCAGGAAACCAAAATTTGTTATACAGAACATCAAAGAGCAAAAACAGAAGTTTAAAAAAATGGTATTTTCATTCAAGTTGACATTTGATTTCTTCTTTTATGGCTGCACACAAATGCCATATATGTATATACACACATTCTTGCTACCATAAATCAGGCTTGTTTTCCTCTCCCACCCAACATGGCCAATCCACAAATGCCCTATGCTAAAAGGAATGACTGGATTTTTTCCAGAAGAAAGGTTAGAATATTTTCAGGAGAAAAGAAAAAAACTTATTATCTCTATATTTTGTACTTAGAATTAACACTGATGTGTACAAAATTCCTTGTTAACACTCTCAGTTGTTTCACCCTCTAATACTTTAATTGTATTCAATTGCATCCTGCTCTTGTCAGCAAGTTAGACTGATTGGGTATTAATTGTGAGATGTTCTGTTATGTTACTTCTTTACTATGTAAATGGGTACACTTTTCTCTCGCAAAGAGTTATCTTCAACCCAGGACCTGCTTGAATTCCAAGTGAGATATTTGTTTGTCAGGGCAAAATTCAATAAAAGATGTTGTTTATCTTTAGGAGTTATTTATCTTCTGCTAGAGAGTAATTAAAAAAATGGTATAGTTTGGAGGAGCTGAACAAGTGTGAGAGTTTTTTCTTTTTTAATTTAGTGTTGTACTCCAAAGTCCACTAGCGCTTTAAAGTCCTTTTTTTCTGTAGCAAAAGGCACAGAATTATAAGGGGGGTGCAATTTCAATCTTTGGTCATACCCTTTCTTTTATCCGTTTTGTCACATCTCTGAAGAATTCAGACATTCTCTAAGTTGCTAATTTCTGTGGAGAATGAGGATGAGGACCCTTGCCTTAGTAGTTGGGCAAATAAGACCAGATATTGGTCTTATGTTGACGGTAGGAGGAAAGGAACCTTCAATAAATCCTCTTTCTTGTATTATTTGAACACATATTTATCACACATGAGAAACTACCTCCCCCAGTTTTTGCATTGGGACAACTCAAAGATGTTGAGCCTTTCTTCCTTTGTTCATTAGACAAACATGCCCATCACCAGACCTGAGCACATGTCAGAATTGGTCAGTCTACTTGTACTACTTCCCCCTTTGAACCACCCTTCTCAGAAATACTCTGAACTATTTTACAGCGTATTGACCATGCACTGGAACAGGTTGCCCAGAGAGGGTTTGGAATATCCCTCATTGGAGATTATCAAAAACCATCTGGATGGAGTCCTGTGCCTTGTACTACGGGATGACCCTACTTGAGCAGGGAGGTTGGACAGGATGACGCACTGTGATCCCTTCCAACCTTACCCAGTCTGTGACTGTCTCATCTTTGTTGTTACATTACAGGTGTCTGCAAAGCAACATCTCAGGACTCAAAATTAAAACATACTGGTGGTACAGAATTAGACACCTTAATTTTTATCTTCCTTTATGTAAAACCACTGCAAAGAGCTACAAAGTTTAAGTTCTGAACTTCATACTCATTTTCTGGAGAAAACATGGAAGAAATTAATGCTTGCAAATCTTCATTAGTTTGTACACTATGGAAAGATACTGTAGGCTAAATATCAAAATCGCCTATTAAGTACCATAGCAACAGATCAAAGTATGTGCCACTAAACTAAATGAAAACACTGAAATAAACACACAAACACAAAAAAAACAAAACACAAAAAAAACCCCCAAAAAAAACCAAAAAAAATTTTGTCATTAAATCTACTTAAAAATAATCCATAAAATCAAGACATGAGGAAAATATATCCTCTCAAGAATTACAGCTCCACTTGATCTATTTCTTTCCTTACTATTAAGTCCACTGCATTATTTATTCATTCAAGTGCTTTAATCAAGATAACCACTCAGAAGTCATTTGATTTAAAAGTACTGTTACTGCTAAATGTAGCAGTAACAGATTACAGCAATTTTCAGCCCATGATGACGTGCAGCAGCACAAAAAATTAGCTGTATTAAGGACAAGTATTGCGTGGTTACAAACAAAAAAGTCATTCTGTGGTGTAAAAGGAGATTTTTGTTTTTCTTTAATAAAGAAACACTGTTGTGAGAGACAGCCCTCTCCCTTATGCTCAGCCCCACGACCCACACTGACCATACTGCACCACCAACCACAGTTTGAAGGTTTATTCTGCAAGATGAGACAGTCATTTCGCTTAAACCTGTTCCAAACACCCAGCCCTACCCATCGGGAGCCAGGCTGTAGCAACAGGGGACCCCAGGTGTTATTAAAAACCTATCCAAGAATCAGCTAAATACATAAATATGTGGACAAAACACCACTTTATTGTGGCTACAAGATTTGCACGAGTGCTGCCGTGCCTTTGAGTGCAGACCAGCAATGGCTGAGACGATGCAGGGCTAACTAGCAACGGACTCATGTTTGTTAATAGCTCAATAAGAATAACAACACTTCCCAAAACAAGGATTTTTAGGTAAACTTTTGGATTTGTGACATGCCTGGACACTAGCAACAAAGAGTAGCATTATACTCCTTATAAAACATAGCTGAGGTTTTTAAGTTTCAACTATGCATGTTGACATAAAGTGCACAATGAATGCTATATACTCAAATAATAGGGTACCAGTTGTGAGGTTGCATTGTCTAAAACAGTCTTGACAGGATGAAATACAGTCAATAACAGGCTATTTCATCACATGAAACAAATATCAAGACTATTTTAACATTCATGTGGCTGAATGAAATGTTGCCAGGAGCAGTTTTTCTGTGCATTTTTTCCAAATAATTTCTAGCCTTATTCAAAACTTAAATTTAAGTCAAAAGAACTCTAGGTAGTCATGTTCAACAGAAGTTTTATTTCTTTTTCTACATATTTTTGTATTGTAACCGGAGAGTTTCCTGCACTTTATTGCCTTTAAAATACTTATTCTTTTCTCTACTCTTTTTTTGAGTGGTGAAAACAAAACCAGATTAAAGGGACCAAAATATTAACATGTTGGTCATTGAAAATATCTCAAGTCAAATGTTGAATAAATCATTAAAAGAGCATCAGAATTTGGGTTTGAGTTTTTTTTTAGCTTGATACATCTGAAAGAATTTTTTCAGAAGCTGAATTCCATAGAACATTTGGAAATTTATTTCCATTTCAAATTGAGGTGCTGGAGAAATAAAGAGATAATTTTCCTAAAATAAGGGTGGGGAGGTTCTCCTGTGAAATGGAGAAATCCATTTCTCAGCCAACTGGCTCCACCACATTTCTTTCTGAAATCAAGTCGCAGAGATATAAAAACTTTTAAGTAACATGAAAAGGAATACATTGAACACTCCAGCTAAATCGAAATACAGACAGTTTTAAAATTAGAACAGAGAAAAGAGCATATGAATAATAATAGGTCACAAAACAGAGAAGCAGTAAGAACTTTTGCAATGTTATTCCTGAACGAAATACAAATGACAGCTTCAAGAACATTCTTGTAGCAAAGGAGAGCTGCAGACCTACAATTAAATTAAAAGGAATACTGTAGACAGCTAAAAAGCTTATATCACATTGCAGAGCTGCAGAAACTGAAGATCATGTTTAAGAAACCTGTCCAACACATACACAAAAACTCTTTAGAATAAAACTTTATCCTTATGCAATCAATCTTCCTATACATAAAATATTATTCTTCCCTCAACGGGATTTGTGTACAGTCTCAGAGACAGTCACATAAGTGGTAAAGAATCACGTTTATGTCAAAATAGGTGTAGTCTATAGCAACAACATTAACAATAGTAAAAAACAGAAACCAAATAAAGTAGATGAAAACTCTTGCTAAAATAAACTACAGCTCAAACAACCAGTGATTATAATAGTCTCTAAAAGACGCACCAGGATGTGATCTTGTGTCTGTTTTAAGGCAATATGTCCACAGACTACAACCATACTTGTAGCTTATAGCTTAAGCTAGTGCACAGGAAGGAAGATCATAAACAAGGCCTACTGTTTTTACACTTTTTCCACACAGGCCAGATAATTTTCAACTTTACTTCTAAACATGAGCAATTACTATTGCTTTTTATGATTCCATGCAAAAAGCTGCTCTCTCTAGATGAAAACAAGATACTTAGAAGACAAATACATTTGGAAAAAGAATTGTGCTTTGGAGAGTTTACTGTCTAGATCAATGCCAAACACTATAAGAGGGGATAAAAATAATCTATGGAATGAATATACAACATAATGTAAAAGTTTCCAAAAAAAAGGTTACACTTAAATTCATTTTTCTTAAATAAATAACAACCTTTTCAATTCTCTTTCCACTTTTTTTTTGTATTTTCTTTCAGCTAAAGCTCTAGTTAAATAATTTTATCTAGTTAAAGCACTCTGTATAAAATCCATTGATTACTATATGCTTTTTCTATTGTAATAATCCTACATTTGTGCCAGAGACTGCATAAACAGCAAGATGATAGCAGCTGTCCCAAAGACTTAATAATTATATTTGCAGTACACAAGAACATGTGGATACAGACAGGAAAGCCAGAAAAGCATGAAGGAATCGTGATCTTTGGCTGTGGTTCCTAGGGCCCTTTTCTTGGAGGCAAGAGGAGAAAGTGGCCAGTTAAATTCCTTCCCCAGCCATAGGCCTGGCCCCTTTCTCCCAGCCTTCCCATGCTCTTTCCTCTTGGGCTGATGCATCTCTTCTGGGAATGGAAGAGAAATGTCTTGGACCATGAGCAGTTCAGCCAAGATGTATTCAGGTCTTAAGGTAAAAGAGACCTAATAGGGAGGGAAATAGGTACATTTAAAGATATTTGCTAGGATTGCTTCCCTGGCATGAGAGAAAGTAAAATTATGAAGATCCTTTTTTACAGTTTAGGCAGGACTCATCACTGGTAACAGGGAGAAGGCAACATTCAACTGAATGAGGAGGGAGCTGTAACATTTAAAGCTATGGCAAAGAGCACAAAGTCAGTGCAAGAGAAGGCAGCAGCAAGTCAAGAAAGAAACAGGCAACACTGTACTCCCAGACTGGCACTGCCAGCTCAAATCATACTTTGACATCCTAGAGGAGTACATGAAATGCCCTGAGCAAGCTGACAGAAAACGATCAGCCCCATCTCTGGAACAAGGCACTGAGTGTAAGGACAAGAGATGTCTCATCTGCTCCCCCGACTAGGAAAAACAGATTTCACTGAAGGCGTCTGCAGTACTTAGACACTGCCTGGAGATAATCACATTAACACAGATCAATACACCTGGGTATGTATATCAGTGCTTGAAAGGAGTTACTTCCAGAATTCACTTACTTCTACTTATACTCACACTGTTTCTCTGCACACAGCAAATTATAGCATTTCATCACTTTACTTCAAAAATCTACATTAATTACTACCAGACAAGGACTCTCAGATTGTAAACACCTGAAATGCTCATACTGGGATTAGGAAAGGTTCCATAATGGTGTTATTCAGGAAGAAAAAAAAAAAAACACAAAACAAAAAACCAGAAAAAAAAAAACACAAACAAAAAAACCACACAAAAAACACACAAATAACTACACACAACAAGAGGAGAATAAAATTGACTATCAGCATAAATACCTAGATCTGAGTTATGAACCATAACTTTGCAAGGACAGCTGACCTTGCAGGCAGATGCTTTTACAATAAGGATGCCTGTTCCAAAGATATGAAGCATCATGAAATTAATGATGCAGACAGACTTAGCTTTCAATAAGTTTCATCTGAGTTCATGTATTGACTTAAGTTAGCATGGTAAATTTATGAAGAAGTATTGGAGCTAAAATATACTTACAGGAGTAATAATTAGGCCACATAATTTTCCCATGGCCTAAAGAAAAAAGTCTACCAATCAACATAGCACTTCAGGCCACTTCAGTTTTCTGCCTAAATATTTATGTTAGGAAAAATTTAGGCAGGAACTCAGGTAAGACTTCAGTCTATTCTATGCATATTCATGATCTCCCAGTAAATAATTGATGAAGCAGATTTAGTGGCTCCATTAGATTAGGGTATCTTATATTTACATCATTATTTCATCACCTGTACCCTTTAATTTATTTATCTGAGAGAAAAATTATCTCAGCTTAGATCAAGCCTAAGGCCTTTTAAGCACTGAGGAGGAACGCAGTAGGTTGGATGTGCCCATCTGTCTTGCACAGATCAGGGCAGAAAGATGAGTGTTTGGAAGCAAGCCTAAGAAGGCATAAAAATAAAAATACCCTCTACAGTCAGCACTAATACAGAACAGATGGCAATGTAAACTGGTACTCTGACAAAGAGGGAAGCAGGAAGGTAATGTGTATAGGCAGTTAAACCATATCATGACTCCTTTCCTCAAAATCCACATTTATCAGCACTTTCCATATTTAGTATCTAAGACTCTCCTTTGGAAGACTAGACTTTACAAACACCTTGAAAATGTCTGTTTTTAATTTAAGTGAGAAAGTAAACTCCATGTGGTCACGTTTCTCAGCTACAGAAATTCAGAAACTTCCTAACCTATGATGTACCTGACGCACATCATCTACCTCTTTTCTGGTAATCACCCTCTACTACAGCCACACAATTCAATCCCCATAACTTTCAGTGTGGTTCCTGTCTGTGACCAATCTGACTTGGCCTGCATTGGTTCACATACTTATCTTCATGTTTTTCACACACCAGCTACCACAAGTTGCCCTGCTCTCCCCTAAGCAAACCAGAGCCAGTTCAGGTCACTACTACTGTGGTCACCTATGTCCTCACAGACCTCAGTTTTAAGTGCTCTGCTCACATCCCTTTCTGCTGAACACTGCACCTTTCCAGCCCTCTGCTTTTTTGTGTCAAATCTGTTCCATATCTCAGACAGAAGCATGAACTTCTGCACTAGGTAAACCCCCACAGAATTCAGAGCAGAGAAGCTGAGTCTCAGTTAAGGGTACAACCAAGACTAACCTGCTCTGAGACAGCAGCACTAAGTACTACTGACTCTTGAATCTGTGCTCTCATCAGAGCAAACATCTTTCTTCTTCAATAAGACAACATGAAACAAAGGATCCAAAAACTCCAAAGAATAGGAATTAAATTGCATTTCTTGCAGAACATGCATGGTCTGTATGCTTCTCTGGTACACAAGACTTGCACCATTGACTTTCATCAATTTAGTTTCCCATTTTTCTGCAGCATACTAATGTAGCCATTCCTTCTTTTCTCCATTCAGGAGATGCATACAGGAGACACCACTGAAGGTTGAAATATTGTGTTAACATGGGCAATGTGAATAAAATGAATTTTTGCAGTTCCTCCCTAATTTTAAAATTGCCATAGGAAAAGGAAAATAAACTTTTTACCAGCTGAAACATTCAGCAAGATCATAGTTTCTCTGCACTTTCATACAGCTGAACTATTCCAAACCATTCCCAGACTTGTTCCAGCACCTTTGAAACAGTCTTGCAATACGATGACAAGGAAACCACTGATTCCACTGCCTCTACCACCAAGCTTTTGCACTGCCACCTTCTCTCTTCCTGTTGCAAAGAAAAGCATTGTGACATCCATGTTTTTTTATACTTAAGACTTGTTGCAGATATCTTGCTGGTTGACCTGACTGGTACCCAAATTCATTATATTTCACTAAGATTTGTGACAATATTTTTCCTACCACCGGCACGTCTCTGGTTTGTAAAGAAATGCTCCATAATGGAAATCGCAGAATTTTCTGTCTTGCAAAAATTGTCTGAAGTGTCTGTCAGAAGAAATGACAGATGCACCACACGTTTCAGACCCCCCTCTGCAGAAAAACAGAGTTATTATATTTTCAAAGGTCTTAGGCCAGCGTGGCAGTTTCATTATGCTCTGCAAGAAAGATATCAAAGAGATATTTTCTGCCACAAGCTACCATAAATACTAATATTGTTTCTCCTGTAGAGCTAACACTCTAAACAACTAGGCAAGTCAAACACTGTTTCCAGGACTTGATTCCTCACGAAAATACTGACAGACACGTGATATCTTCATGGAACCAGAGTCACCCAGTGCCAGGGAGCAGCAAAGGGTCAGCTGCTCACCAGGGCAAGGAGAGCCAGGAGCCCCCATGGTCCTCAGTAGCAGGTCCCAGGGTCTGGGGCAAGAGGTAGACCTTGGTCACAGGTTCCATCAATAGCCCCAGACAAGGCAAGAAAGGAATCAGATCCAAGGTGCATCGGGAAGCCATGGGCAGGACCACGCAGAGATCTCTCCAGGCACTCTGCTTTGAGCCAGACAGCGATGCCCCAGTGTTTGCCCAGCCAAGCACAGGTGAGTGAGGGTGCAGGGCAGTGGTGAGGCAGGGTTGTCATAGGTGGGACAGGGGTTTTTTTCCTCCTGTCAGCTACAGGACTGGATCTTCCTTTTCAGCAACACGCAAGGAAGTGAGACTGGGTTCCTACTGCCATTTATTGAAGCCACAGCCCATGCCTCCCCCAGAGGCAGCCAGCCTCACATGTCTGGCCACTCATGTATAGCAGATTTAGGAGCCCACCGTCCTGACTGAGCATAGCACAACAGCTGGTCTGCTCCCAAAATTAAGCTGCTTATTTTGTGTCTTCAAGCAAATACATAAAAATGTACCCCAGAGGCTGTGATTAATGTTGGTTTTATCAATCATCCAAAAACTCATCTTAAGAGTTAGCTACTCTTAATTTATTTTGATTTCTTAAGCCAGGTTACTGACTAATCAGAAATATCCTTACTTGTCATTATTTTATACCAGAAGGATATAAACACATCAATGTCAGGGACTCCTTGTCGTGCTGACTAATTACCCTAGTAACCAGCCTCCAGATGAATTCTCTACTCCATCATCCCCTTGTTTTCAGCTGCAAAGTACCTATGCCAGTGGCCTGGAAATGCACTCACAGGAACCAGTTGAACAGGGAGCATTGTGTCATCTCTGTGTCAAGTGTCCTTGCCAAGAGGCCACTTTGCTGGAGTTGTCACTAACACCTTCAGGAAAATCAGTCAACCTACATGAAGCAAAGGCACAGCAGGGAGGAAACACCACCCCCAAAAATCTCTTACATGAAGACTGGTATTGTTCAAAACCCTTTAAACAACAGAACCATCAAAGCAGTGGCAGGAGGAAAAATGTCCCCCATCAGATATCATAAAGGCCAAAAAACAAATTCTGAGTTCTCGGTATCTTGCTCCATAGCATGAATTCAATTACTGGTATCTCCACCACAATCAGAAACATTTGTACGCTCCCTCTCTAGGCTGTGATTCATCCTCAGCATAAATCTTACTTCTAGCTTCAAACAAATCTCGAAGGCCAGAGGAACTACTGTAATGTTCTAGCCTAAGCCTCTGCATGACGGACCAGAAAGCCTCCCCAGCTCTTTTTATTTCAAATTGTAACTCCTGCTTGAACATTTCTTGGTTTATTTCATTTTGTTATCTTAGTGCTGGTGGCAAAAAAGTAAAACAGTAATCAGAGATCTGGGTCAATGGCCAGACGTGGCTTTGCTGTATGCATTCCCCGTGGCATTCAAGAGTTTATTCACATTACATAAGTAGCATGTGTACAGAAACAAATACCCTTATGTTCATACAATCTTTAACAATCAGCTTTGAGAAATAGAGTTTCCTGAGGTAGCTATCCCAAACAGTACAATATTGATATACTGTTGCCTGAAAGAATGGTGAGGGAGCCAGAAAATAGACTCACCAGGCAAATTTAATAGAGATAAGATAGAGCAGTTTTAATAGAAGGCCTTCCACCAAAGGGGTACAAAGACATGCACACTCACGTGGCCGTGGGTTTCCACATTTTCAGGTATTATCCCATCCAATCCCAGATTTATCCACCCTCCAGATCCTCCTCTTGGCACAACCCTCTGGAAATTGAGGTAGGGGACTCGGGGACCTCATCTTCCTCTTTGTCACAGCAGTTCCAGTCCTTGGAGCTCCTCCAAAGTTCTGGGTGTTGAAGGATGCTTTGACTATGGTGTACCCTGTTGTTCAGGTCTAGGGTGCAAATGTTCTTGAACAGAAGGAAGGCCTAACTTGAGGGAAGTCTAACAAGCTAAGGAATATAGAAAGTTAGATATGAAAGGAGGTAAATGTGTAAACTATTGTGCTGAAGAGTCAGCTAACTACAGCTACTTCTAAAATCTACATAAAGCTAAAAATAAAAAAAATCCATAGGCATCAATGCAAATACTCCCATGATCAACACGGATTTTGGAATTAGATGAACACTGACAAACACACAATGCTTATTCAAATACTATTAGTGGTGTAAGGCACACAACACTTAGTCATACCTTATTAATGGTATGTGTCTGGGTGGAGAAGGCACCAAAATGGTAGAGTACAGCACATCTGATCATAGGAAACTCTACATTTTGAAGGGATTGAACATGACACTGGTCCACAAAAAAAAAAACAAAAACAAAAACAACCCCACCAAACAAACCACAGTTGGCCCTGTTAAGATGGAGACAAGAACATACAACATAAAGAAGTGGGACATATTTTTTGATTTCAAGGTGAAAGTCAGTCCAAAAAAGCTGAGACTTCAGTAATGACTATGACTCCAAGAATGCTGTGCCCTGTTTGGAACAGCTTTCCTTTGAGAAAGGGAGAGGCTTAAGCAGGAATCTCTTCCTACACTTTTTGCTGCTGCACCCAGAATCTGAGACTAATTGAGAAACAGTATAGATGAACTTCATGTGCAGCCTTATTTGAATTTACTGTGCAAACCACAGCACCATATTTTCAACAGCTAAAGAACTGATTATAAAACTGATTGGTCTTTACAGTAATAAAATGGGGATCAAAAGTTATCTGCTGGACCTGAAGTAAATGAGTTCTGCTAAGTTTTTTTCAGGCACCAGCTTTTTAACGCTTCAGCTCTGTGGAAGAGATAAGAGTTCAAACACAAAAATAAAGGAAATAATTGCAAAAGGAAAGCAAACTTTGTGTTCTTAAATATCAAAAAGACAAGATTAAAAAAACTGATTAAAAAAAATGTACTTCATTATGGAAACCAAGACATTTGATGCTCAGATAAGCTAAATATATTATGAACAAATATCCTGAATTTTGATATCCAGAAACAGAATTTGAAAAATGAGCAAGAAAATCTTTCTGTATTTGTTCTAGTTTAAACTCCATTAACTTCCAGGAACAGCTGTGCTCTCAGGCAGGGAGAACACATGAAAAGGATACACTTCCAAAATATAAAGCCAGTCCTTCCAAGCCTCAAAATTAATTCCGTAAACCCAAAAGCAGTTGTTGAAATAGGTCTAATTTACAATGCTATACCATTTGTCCATTTATAAAACTAGACTTATACTTCCACATGATAGAAATACAGTAATTTGTACTAGTAACCTTACAGGAGAGGAAAGATACTATCATTTTTAGTTTAGATTTCTTGGATAAGGATCATCACATTTTCAAGCAGCTATTTTGTAGGCCAAGTTCTGCATATTCAGGTTCCTTAAACAATATAATCTATTGAGAAAAAAACAAACTGAATTGTGATGAGTAAAGGGCATGTATTTCTTTACTTACAAAAATATAGTTGTAAATTCCAATTACATAAGTTGATTAGTTGAATATAATTACACAATGTAAATATACATCAAGTACAAATTAATGTGAATAAATTTACATACTATATGGTTTCTTATGCTTGGCAGCTACTGCTCACACACACTATTTCATAAGGGTATTTCTTTCTGTTATTTCAATTAATAAAAATGCAGAATAACCAGAAAAGCACCAGCCTGCCAGCATCAGCTGACATGGGACTTTAAATACCAGAGAAAATCTGTTCAAGTAGTGGAAAAAAAGCACAGAAACATACACCTAAATATTAAATTTCTGCTGAGTAGCAGAAGAGTAGTCTGATGTTCCTGTAAACCCCACATCACCAGGCAGGAGATTCACTCCTCATCTTTGCCTCTCCATACTTATTTCACAGTCTTAACACTTTTATAATGTAGTTTTTTGCTGGTGCTGTGAAAACAAGCATGTGTTCATTCAGCTGCACTGAGCAGAAGATTCATATCCCAGGTGAGAGACGATTTGAAATTCCATTCCCACTTCATAATTACAGCACACATAAATGGAACTAAACATGAAGCAACCGCCCACTCCACACAAGAAATGGCAATCCTATATCATAAAAATGTATTCAAGGAAACACAGCACTAAATGGGCTGAAATACATTTCCATACGTCAATATGCTTACAAAGCATTCTCAACAGGAGGCCCCATCATACTCTTCTGGCAACCCTTTTATTATGATTGTTATTATTATTGTCATTATTACAATACCTTTCTCCCAGCCTGGACAAGCAGCACAAGCACTGAGATTGATGAGACAGCCCTATCCAAGCAGGGAAATGATAGCTGTGCCACATGCCAGCGAGCAATGACACAGTCTTTTTGTAATCTAGAATGCCTGCAGCCATAACTATTTGCTGCAAGGTGTGGAGGCTCAACTACTCTATTTGTGCCTCTATGGGTCTTTTCCCCTTTTTTTCTTTAGGAGTAAAAACAAAAACCCACAATGCTGTTTGCCTGCAAGACAGTCAGAAAAAGGTGTTTATGTAAGACCTCATCAGTGTGCTCAGTGTTTCATTATTTATAAACTGCATTTCCCCTACAACAGTCAGAGCAAAGGACAGCTTCCTTCCTCTCCTATTTCCCATGCCAAAACAAAGAAAACAAAGCCAACTTTTACAAGGTCTTTCCCAAGGGTTTTCAAGATGCTTACAAAAAGAGGACAATATTTCCTTCACAGAGCTCTACTTTAAGTAGGTTTTCACAGCTCTCCCACTCTCCCTGCTGGTCTCACTGCAATTCAGTGCAAGTTGAGTGCAAGCCAAAGCAGATGCAGACAGCATATTGCTTTCATGGGAAGATCCTAAACCCAGAGAGGATCAGAATTGGAAAAGGAACTACTAGGCCTAGACAGGCATTCAGAACTCAAATTATCAGGGCTGAGAACCACCCCAGTGTCTCATTTCCCATTAGCTAACCCTAGGTCAGATGCATATCTTCACAGAGGCTTCAGGCAAAAGCTCTGTCAAAAAGTAAACTGGCAAGATGGGCTCCTGTGCAAGCTTTCACATGTAATACAAAGAGTAAACAAATCAGCAATATGGTATCTCCAAGATTCATGCAGTAGAGACCATGCAAGGCAAACCCCACACCATGTTTTCACTCCACTATTGATTTTCAAGCCACACTCATGTTTCACTCTTGCCTAGGATGTAATGATCAAGTTTCAGCCTGAAGCACATTCCTCAGGCCCATTGATTTCATCAAATATTTGGAAATTAAATTAAATATCTGCTTTCATGCTATCAAGAGGGACTTACACAAACAACATGCCAAAGCAAAACAGGACAAATTCAAGTTGCAGCATGTCTGCTATGTAGTTATTCCCTATTAAAGGTATTGTTCCATAAAACCTAGTTACAAAGTGAAAGAACTACATAAATTTAATCATCAATCACTTTGAATCTGAAAGAATAAAGTATATCCTTTGTCTCCTCTCTTCCCTGAACCAGTGGTAATGATTGTACATTTTTTTTTGTCTAGCCCAGATTTCAACATCTCCCATAATTAACCTCCATATGTTCAGGCAGTCCCAATCTCTGCACACAAGAAAAATTATTAATCACAGATTGCATTCTGCCTGCAAAAATCATCAGTCTCCCCTGACAAGCTAAATATTGATGTCCATCATCTGGCTACTTTTGGCTACTGAGACCAGTGCTTTAGAATTTCAAGATGCTTCATTTGCACTGAATTTGTTCTGCTGGATATAGAGCTTGAATGTCTGCAAGACTCCTTAACTTTCAAAATCAGGGTATTAATCAGATATGTAAAAGGTGTAATGTTTGCAAACTGTGAAGATGGAAGAAGGTGTGAGAGGAACGAATCCTTCACTTCATTGCACTAGGATCCAGGTTTCACATGCTATGCATGGCTCTAATTCCTATGAAAGGAAATCAAATGTGAAGAGAAGGAGAATTCCCTTCACAACAAGTGCTACTCAAACCTACAAATGACATTAGAGAAGTGTGGCAATTTCTCACTGACTTCCTTTCAATGTTTCCTATCCAATTGCTTAGAGAGCCCTACCAAGGTATGAAATAGGTGACAACATATCATGACATACATGGTCTCCTCAGAATCAGAATTAACCCCAGATATTTCCACTTTAGTCATGTCACTGCATAGCAAGGAAGTCAGAACTAGGAACTTGCAAATAGCTGGTATTCAGCTTAAATGTCATGAAAACTCTCATCTTAGTAACTTCTGCAAAGTAGAATACAATTTACAAGTAGCATCACCTTAATTCTAAAGTTCTCTGACAAAAGAAAGAACTAATTGAGCAGTAGGACATTGAGTTACTTAATTATTCCTAATCTTTTTAGGTTTTTTTTAAAATATAATTGAGGACACCAACACTACTTTAGTTAGAAATGTCAATATGTCAAGCTATTTGGAAAGCAAAAAGGAAAAAAATGAAGTTTTGCAGATGATTCAGATTTGAATTATTACACAGAACAACTCTTACAGTGCTCTTGGACTAATGCAGTGAAATATTTGGACAGAAATCTATCATTTCCCTACAACCAGTGAGAGCAACAGCTGTATCCAACTGATGTCTTGTGACCTATACTATTACAAAGAGAGGTCACTGCAGTCCAGCTTCTTGAACAGCCCTAAGAGCACTTGAAGATAACAGGATTTTGGTACTAAGGAAGCAGGAAAATAGGCAAATGTGGGGCTTTCAGCTTCACCCGCTCATGTGACCGTCAGCCACCACTGCACCACACACACCTACACTCCAATCCTTTACATGGTCTGTACTCACACAGGCACATCTGCATCAGCTTGAACCTACAGGAGCACTGCTGAAGTATCCATCTTTGTTAACGTTATGACAAAAATAACACTGGATGACATAACACATAACTGCACCCTGCTGTTAGACTGACAATTGGTGTTGCAAGTATCCTTGTTCCTGTGCTTGAGATCCCCTGGCAGCACTGATGGGAATGACAACGACAGAGAAAATGTGAAGGTACAGAGCCGTATGTTCACCAGAGGAACTGGATAAAGATAGATAATACTTGTATCTCCTTTGCAGTACATGAGTTGCTCTTGTTGCTAGCTATGGTAGTCCATCCACCTGGCAAAAAAAAAACATAACTAAAATAAATAGGTATTCCTAGTAACTCTGCATTATTAATCAGGAACATTCATTTAACATCTGTTTCTTTGAGATTGTCAAAACTGATGACTTAAAGTGCTCACTTCTGAGTCATTACATATTGATAAAGGCATAAACCAATAATATTTAGATTTGTCTTTTCTCTATAGTGTTATTTAATGACCCAGTGGAATGCTTAGAAAGGTTATTTTAATTAGTCTGATCCTATTCCTTAGAAGGAGAAATGTCCTTTGTTGGCAGCTCTTCTAGCTTGGAAAAGTGGGTAAGGAAGATAGGCAGGAAAAAAAGACAAGAAATAGACCCAGTTCATGTGTGGAAGTCCTTCAAAAAAAACCTATGCTAGTACAATATAGGATTAAGTACACCTTGACATTGCCTATATGGAGAGTAATTTTGGATACAAAACACTTCTAGGAGTCAGAACTGTTCTTTAACAACTTTAAGCAAATGATGATCAGAACCAGAAAGAGTCGCCTAAAGCCTGTATCTGTATGGGAAAAGCTCTATTACTATAGCTGTGGCAACACTACACCAGTGCAGGTCATGGAATCATAAAATGATTTGGGTTGGAAAGCACCATAAGGATCATCTAGTTCAAGTCCCCACCCTGGGCAGGGATGGTCACTAGGTCAGGTTGCTCAGGACTCCATTCAGCCTGGCCTTGAACACTTCCATGGATGGGCATCGAAAAGTTCTCTGGGTAACCTGTGCCAGCGTCTCACGACCCTCTGACTACAGAACTTCTTCCTAACGTCTTGTCTAAATTTCTCCTTGTTTAGTTTAAAACCATCCCCCCCTTGTCTTCTCACTATCTGCACATATAAAAAGTTGCTCTCCCTCCCTTTTATAAAGCCCCCCTTAGGTACTAGAAGGTCACAATAATGTCTCTGGAGCCAACTCTTCTCCAGACTGAAAAACCACAACTGTCTCTCCTGACAGGGGAGGTGCTCCATTCCTCTGATCATCTTTGTGGCCCTCCTCTGGATTGCTCCAACAGATGCTCCACATCTTTCCTGTGCTGAGGATCCCATAGCTGGATGCAGTACTCCAGGTGGGGTCTTGTGAGAGCAGAGAAAAGGGGGAGAATCACCTCCCTCAACCTGCTGCCCACCTCTCTTTTGATGATGCCCAGGATGTGGTTCACTTTCTAGGCTGCAAGCAAACACATTTGGCTCTTGTCCATCATTTTATCCATGAGAACACTCAAGTTGTTCTCCACAGGGCTGCTCTCAGTGACTTTTCCCAGTCTGTGCCCATGTCTGGGATTGCCCCAACCCAGGCACAGCACCTGGCACTTGGCCTTGTTGAATCTTGTGAGCTTCTTGTGAACCCACTTCTCAAGTTCTCTGGATAGCTCCCCTACCACCTCTGAACCAACAGGAGACAATATGACATCTAGAAAATAAAATTGAATGTCTATCCTAAGGATAACAAGCAGTCTGTTTAACTTACTTAGTTCAGAAAAACACATACCTGGTATTTTTGATCTCAAATGAAACCAAATAGTAATAAGACACATCCTGATGTCTGCTTTTATTCAAAACAAATACTCTTTGTTGCCTCAGCCAGTGGCTAATTGCCAATTTGTTTCATGAACAAAACCTGACACAGAAAACAGAACCCAGCTATTAAGTATAGAAGGCTACAAAAGAATGCAGGTAGTATTAATCTTAAGGCAGAACTGCTCTGCCAGCAAGCCTCAACGTGCAAAGCACACAAATCCCACCTTCTCTATCTCCTGATCTGAATCTAACTTTTTTGCAGCAGGTTATCTCACTCAAGGGCAAGTGTATTCCAAACATTTAAGGACTCTTACAAAAGGCCAGCACTGATCTCTGTACTTGAATAATATCCCAAATGGACCCTCACTGGTAACATGATAACAAAATCAGTGTTTCAGTCAAAAGAGAAGAGTCTTTCTGCTCCTCTGTTCTCCTCTTTTTGTGCATTGATATAAAGATCAGAGTCATCAGCATGAATAAGATTTAGAATTCTGATGAAAACAATAAGAGATACTAAACACTTTCTGGCCCTCCAAAATTTGTATTCAACCTCTCCCTTTGTTAAAGCTGTAATCACACTCCCATTGGTATTCAAGGGATTTATGCAAACAAGGTCTCTTCTGTCAAAAATCATAGCAATTTAATGCAGTCACAGCCTGTTTGGTTGTGTAGATTTCTGGCACCAAAGACACAACTTAGTATTCTGATGTGTGTCAGCTCTATAATACAGATCAGATGGTCTTAGCAGACTCATCTCAGCCATTCTAGCATAAGATAATGTATCTATACGCAACTGAACCAGAGAAATAAGGAAAAGTAGCAGAGGGTGACTCAAAGCTACACTCTTAAGGAAACTTAAAAATTAGGCTAAAACTCAGCCTGTTGCTTAATTGCAAACACAGTACTTGCTGAATATCTTACTTTTCTCTCCATGGAATGTCACCCATTGCTTAAGGACAGACTTAAACGAATAAAACCTGCATTTACCTCTGTGCAAGTGCTATCTGTGTGTATTACACATCCACCTTATACACCCAACATGTGAAGGTTTAAAAGGAGTTAGTTATGCAGACACAGGACTTAACTCTTTAAATCTAGCGGAAAAAACACACACTTATATCTCCAGTGGCTCTCTGCCTGACATTCTCACACACAATACCATAGTTCCTCCACCACTCAGGGCCATATTCTGCCTCCGTTGGGCAAGCTGTGCAGTTTATTTCAGTGGGCACAATTTAATCCCTTGAAGTGGAATGGCCACAATTTAGCCATGACCTACACCCATCATATTATTAACTATTTATAGACAAATCTGCCTGTGCTAGAGAAATTCCACCTGCACTTGCACAGAAGATCTTGTCTGGGCTCACTGTCACCCTTTCAAGAACAAAGAATGGGTTTCTCTTCCTGGCTTAACATTTTTTCCAAAATCAGTTTGATGCCATGGGAGGAAAAGAGGGGAATGAGAGTTGATCAAAAACTGATGAAATGTAGGCAGCAGAGTGGAATACCTGCAGTGTGCTGTCACCTTCACCCACCTTCTCCCCAGACAACCAATGGCACCTTACAGGAAAGCCATTACATCAAGAGGTCAGCACCTAATTGGTTATATTCTGGATACAGCTTCTGACCCAAAGTATACAGGTGAGATAAAAATATGCCATTCCCAATGTATGTTTTAATTGAGGTAGCATATTACCAGACATGCAATAATTTTTGCAACTCTCCTAAGTAAAAGAATGATGAATAATCTGAGCGAATACTATATATATAACTCTAATATATATATATATCTTTAATCTCAAAATATACAGAAGACTTCCTTTGACCACATGGACCTCTTTGGAATTAACTTTCCAATATACTTATGCCACTGAGTCACACTAGCAGATGTGGTGGAAAAAAGAATTTAAGATGTTTATTCACTAAAAGCAAGTGTTACACTTGAACATAGTCCCTGGTGCCAAGATGACTGTAAAAAAAAAAAAAAAGTTACTCGCAGATTATCCAAAGCAGAAAAACAAGATGCTATTTGCAGAATAAATCACTGATTGTGCATTATTTACTCAATTGTAATACATTAATGGTTGGCAAATAAGGATGCCGAGGTGTATATACATCACAGGGCTTTAGCATAGAGGGCTCGTTCTGCCAAGTGAATTGGGGCCAAATACTTAAGTATCATTCAAATCTAATGGGACCAGAAGTAAATCAGGTTCTATTCCTTACTTCATTCCAGTCCTTATCTCCTTTCTCCATACACACAACATGCATAACCCAAATATTCCATTCTGCAAAAAATGAGCCTCATTATGCATAAAAGGAGTCACATTAGAGAAATCCACAGAAGTAGATTTAAAAAGGTGACATTCATCCTTTTTTGAGGTTGGCTTACAGCTCCTTAGGGCAACAATCACATCTGAGTCCTGTGTCCACAGGCTGCATATTACTCGTGCCTTTACTGGTTGCTCCACACACTGATGTGATATAAATTAATCAACAAATAAAATACACAATATAATGGCTATTTGAAGTTTTGCTCATCTCTGTCAAGAGATGTTATTAAGCCTAACAATAAAGAAACACCTACTTTAAAAAGAAGTAAGAAGTTTGGCTGATTTTGCCTATTTGAGTGCCTTATCTAGGATTATAAAACATGAATCAAATCGTGCAAATCTGCATGCTATTTGCAAGCATTAAGAGAGGACAGCAGCTCTGCCTTACAAGTGCCCTCATCACACTATATTTATACTGCCTTCATAGGCCCCTGACACCTCAATATTCATCTACCCAGCCTCAGTTTAGCTGCAGAAGTTTCAGCTGCTTTTAACATTCAGTCTAATTAGAGACACAAAAGAAGTTTCCTTAGATGTATAAGTTAGCTTCAGTGGTGAATAGGATGTCAAAGAGTAGGTGATAGACTCTTTAAAACAGCTTCTCTGATCTCCCGGCTCCACTCGCACTCCTTTCAAGATCTTAGCTCGCCTGCCCCACTATTAACCTCCCTTCACACTGAGAATTAGCTATTTATTCTCAGCCTTTGTTCCTTCTCTCAGAGGGCTCTTCCTCCCATACTTTATCCAAGAATCCTCAGACATCTTCTATGATTGTGTAAGCAAAATCCTTCTGAAAGTCTAAATAAATTATTGATACTGGTTGGGATCCTATTTTGACCACTTACAGCATATGTTGAAAGACTAGATGCTGATGCAATGCTGTTTACTGCAGCCTTATGACTTAACTGTGGTATTAGAAGCACACCCAAATGAGCTCTATAGTCTAGAATCTCTCTTTCTAGCAAAGAGTAAGCTCTTCGTCCTTGTGGTGTCCCAGCAAAGTGATATATACTTAGATCTCTCTCCAGTCTTTAGCATAAAACCCAGCAATTAAATCTTTTAATTTAGAAATAGTTCCTCCTGTCCTGGGACTTGTGTCAAAGAGGTATAACAAGTTAAAAAATACATCATTTGAAACCTAATTAACACTATACTTCCTCAAAATTATGTCTAAATTAACCAGAGGAAAAAAAAAAACCAAACAAACCCAAAGCAGCTCACTGAATCATCTAAAAACCAAAACCAGCAAACTGCGAACAAACTGAACTAAATAACAAAATGGAACAATCTTTGTTAAAATTGGCAACCTCCACATTTGTCACAAAGAAAACCACAAACTACCTGAAGTGCAATGCCTTCCACACCCATAGGGAGTGCCTGTGAGGAATAACACAAACTAGAAACATGAGGCTTGGCTGTTCAGTAAACCAGGACCAAACTTTGAGTATGAAACAAATCTAACAGTTAACTAATTCAGTGCCTAAGGACAAAATCTCATTCCCAGTTCCTGCATATCACAAAATGTCACAACATTTGGCTGCCTCCTATCAAGCAAAAGCAAAATACCATGACTTCTCTCAGGGCAGTATTAAAGGACAGTGTCAGTGCTTTGTTTGAAAACCAGCAAATGTCTTCTTGTTTTGCTCAAAGTCACTCCGCCAAAGTAGCACAGTGGTAAGAGGCTGAATGGAAAAAATGAGAACAGGGGAAGGAAGAAAGATATTCCATCTGCCTGGCAGTATCTGAGAAACACTGACCTCCTATTTCCTCTCATAATTCTGATTTTCTAACAGAAAGATATCTTTAATACAGCAAAGCACTTTGCCATCTTTATACTCCATTAGAAAACATTTCACCAGTCACAAAAATGAAGCTAAGGGACAATGTGAGAATAATTGATAAAAATCTTTCTTTAGCAAAAAAAAAAAAAAAAGTAGAACCTATTCTAAAGGCTCAGTATTTGGCCAGAGTCTCAGCAATACATCACACTTGAAAGTACAAACTCCATCAAACCTTAACATACTTAACACTGCTCAGAGACTTCAGTTCATTTTGGACTAGGTGTGAAATGGCTTTGAGTCACCAGGACTTCTTCCTACCACACATAAATATCTCCAGAGGTCCCACCCAAGCACCAACTGAGCATAGTATGTCAGATTTGATGTGACAGGAGGCCACAGAATTAAAACTGCTCAACTGGATCTGAGGGCAATCAGACTTCCTACAGCACGACACAGCGTTACGGTGAAGCAGTGCTGTGGAACATTGCATTCAGGCTTGGTAATCAAATAAAACTGTCATTCAAGACTTACTGTACTCCTGTGCATAGTTATCCATTATCTGTAACAAAACCTGAACTTATTAAATTACTTCATATTTTCAGTATTATGTGGTTGTTTTGTTATATAGCAATATGAAGGAATGCAGAAAGAGTCATTTTCTACTAATACTGAACAAGGAACATTATTAGATTAAGGACAGAACATTACCCTTGAAGCCTTTCTCTCAGCTTTGTGCCATTGCAGAACACCCAGTTTTATACTTCTCCCTGATGCCTCCTGCTGCAGATTTAAAGAACCAAGGTAAATTACTCTCATCACTCTGCTAACACTGTGGGAGAGGCAGAGAAGGAAATATGTTAATTTTGGTAACAAATCCAGAAAAGTACATTGGTGTCGTATTCCTGCAGAGAACAAACAGCTACTTGGTTCCCACCACACATCTATAGGATGAGATAGGCAGAAATGCCCTATGATAAAAGGGGATTTACAAAAAAAGGAGAGAAAGATGAAAATTGATACATGGGTAGTAGCACTATCTGGTTAATGGGCAGAAGGGAAAATGTACTGCAGACAAGGCCCCAGAAGTCCCTTTTCAGTGTTTCAGAGACAATGCATAAGTACAGGGGTGGGGCACAAGAGCCTGGTATCTCTGCCCTTACTCCTCCAGTTCAGTCTTGTATGAGCAGAGGCCCTGGGGGTAGGAGTTTAGTTACCAGCATTTGCCCATGGGTTACTCTTCCAGCTGTTTGTCAGTCTGTCACAACTAGTTAGCTGCTTGCAATAGCCAAGTGCAGAGGCACACAGAGAATGGACACAAGAGCACAGATACTGCAGAAGGAGCTTTATAGGGGAGGGGATTTTAACTCCTTTCCATCCTACAGTCACACCAGGAAAGCAATAAGTGATGATACATCGCTTCTCTGGTCCTCTCAGCTTAACCAGCTGAGGCAAATGGGAACAAAGTAGTAGAGGAGCAGAGAAGCACAGTCAGATCTGCTTTTCCAAGTGGAAGCCATCAAAGTGATCTCAAGCCCTGACAAACTCTAGCCTCCTCTTGGAACTCTGTCCATATCTTTATGATGAGGAAACAGCTTTGCATGCAACTGCCAGTAATTTACATTTAACCCCATCATTTGGCAATGCCCACATGTGAGGGCTGTGCAAATAATCTTTTCACTCAGCGCTTCCATGTGTTACAAACTCATTATTCAGAAGCTTTCTGGTCAGAGAGCATTAGAAATTACATCATTTGCCAACAGTATTTGGAGTGCTCAGCATCTGTAAAGAATAGATACAAGGTATAATCAAAATGCTACAGAACCAAGGATTACTTTTCAACCTTAACTAAGCTTTTTCTGACTTCCAGCCACTTCGTTTGATCAAGCAATGAGAGAGTTCTGCAATGAAAATCTTCTGCAACCTCAAAGTCCTAATGGGGGCTTCTTAAGCCTTGCTGCAAGATCTTGGATCAGCAAAGGGAAGACATACCCAGGTGAGCATTGTCTTAGGATGCACATAAATTTACACTGCTTTTCTCAATGTGCAGGGCACAGGAGGAAGCTGCAAAGACAGCATACCCAGGGCAAAGGCATGATCAGCCTCTGATGTGGATGACCTAAAAAAAATAAAGCCTTTGATAACGTTTTAGCCTGCAGGCAGAACAGGAGGTTTACATGGCCGAAGAATCCAGACTTAGATGTAACACACACTGTAAACACAGCCTGCAATGTGGACAACACCTGTTACCCACTTTGGTGCTGACCTCTGCCAACAAAATTTGAGTAAACTGAATTCATACAACAGGGGTCTTCCGAGACTAACAATGCCCTCAGCCCACCTTCAGTCCCTAAAGCAAACTTTACAATGAAGAAAGTTCATCCTTCCAAGAGACTTTAACAGAATAAAGTTATTTCTGTCTTTCATGCAAGAAAAGAAAAAGACTGTTGTCTCAAAAGTTAAAACAAGGGACAAGACAGGCAGAGAGATATCTGCGGTTGCTAAATTAGTATCACAAACACAAGAAGGTGAAAACAGAAAAGAATATTTTCTGACAAATAGAAGCAAAATAGAATTGCTGAAGCTTGCTCACTCTAGTATGCCAGAAAAGAGATGGGGCATTCCAAAGCACCACACAGAAAAGTGGAGAGAGTTGCTCTATGTGCTATCATTATGCTGCAAACCCTAATAAAATACGGGCGATGTCTCCTCTACTGTCTTCTGGACTTTTCTGATTACACCATATGTTGGAAATGCACATCTGCTCTTTACATAAAATGCACAGTACTTTAAAAGCAAATTTGAGGAATCCACAGGGCAGAAGCTGATTAACATTGAGCTCAGCACCTGACTTTGTTAGACCAGCGCCGCATGTCTGACTCACTGTCATACTGGAGCAACATTCTTTAGCCTCATTGTTGTGGGCCTGGAAATGAAACATCCATTTAATGTTAACAGCAACATCTCCAGCACGTAGCTTCTGGGACAAATGAACACTTTGCACTGAAATATTGGGCTTTTAGAAAAAGCACTTTTTCCCTTTTACCAGGTTATTCATACCTCAGTCTTGTTTGTATTTAAGAAATAAAGAAACCTGGATTGTGTAACAATTTTTCAAACAAAACTGTGCTACCATTCTGCAGTAAAAGGTAAATGCATCAATCTGTGATGGGTTGCTGATCAGTTTTTGACAAACTGATATTCTCATGACAGATTAAGAGGGCATACATTTCACAATTTACAGCACTGACAAGACACATGCAAATGCATGCATAGCAATAAGCACTCAGGGTACAGTTTCCTGCCTAGGAAGTTTTTGTACAAAAGCCTGTTTAAATGTTTTCTTGTTATGAATATGTCTACCTTCTTAATGTAGGATTGATCTAAAAGTGGGTGTTTCAGCACATCACCATTATGTTTAAGTTTTCCTTGCCTAAAATACAAGTAATTTTACCTCAGAAAAAAGGAATTGACCTAGTTCTGTAAAAACTGTAACAGTGTCATTCTTTCTCTTCCTTCTTTTCAACAAAACTCTATGAAACTCTGGGTTTAATAAAGTTAGTCACAATTAGGTAGTATCTATCTTTGGGGTCTAGTAATTTTGGACAGAAAATGTTCTATTGTTTCCTGTTTTCTAGATACCTATTGTTGTTTCTAACATACATCTAGATAAGTAGAAAGATCCTCTTTCTTTGAAATCCTCAATATTGGATGAAAGATTTCATTTTAGGAAACTCTCTGGGTTGGGACAGTATTAAAGAGGCAAAACAGCCTGGCCTTCTGAGTTCTAACCAACTTCTGATAAGAAGGCTTGGGTTGAAAATAATCTCCCATGCATAGAAACTACCTTGAAGTCTGGAGTTGAATGTTCAAATAAGGAAATTAATTTGTAGACAACCAAGGACAACTACCGCTCAGTAGTCTTACTCACATTTCATGGAATATAACAGAGAGTTTGCAAGGTATTGCACAAAAATATTGCTTCAACATTTGAAGAGCAAATAAAACAAGTTCTTCCAGTTAAAAGTTCTCTCTTGAAAAAATGAGATAGCTGGAGACATGGGATAGGGCAGCATAAAAGGAACAGGAAGAGTTGATAAAGATTAAAACAGCTAGAACCACAACACTATCATATTAAACTAGTTTTATATTGATTTAATTCCATACTGTACCATGAATTAATACCAAATAAGATCCAAACTTGAAGCTAATTTGACTTTCCAAAGCATTTTTTCAAGGTTGTTACATTTACAGAAAGTCTATTTGAAGATGGACTGCCAAGATGATTAACTGTGGAAAAGTGAGTATTTCCTTTCTTATTATTATTGACAGGCAATTTTATAGAATTACCTCAATATTTTTTGTTGTAATTTTTGAATACCAGCACATGTAAAGCATTTATATCCACATCATTTAAGTATTATATTCCTATTTAAAGAGTTGAATTAAAAATTCTTATGCAAAGAGTAATCAGAGTGTATGTGTAGACTGATGGGTAGGTAAGTAGATGCTACCAACTGCAAAAATAGAAGTTTTATGCATCTCTAAAAACATGTGAGTTTTAAAAGTTGCAGAGTATCCTAAGAGAGAACAAGATTCAGTCCAGTTACCTTTTGTGAGTAAATAATGAAGTGTTTTCAAATCTATTTTTTTGTGAGTTGTTCACGAATCAAACCCATTCTTTATAAGTTTATTTGCTGTTTACAAATTACTCACTGAATAATTTATATGAGGGAAATTCACCCCAAGGGTTTGCCTGCAAGCTTGTTTGCTTTTACTGTTCCCTGCCTATAATAAAATGTGTTTGAGCAGGTTCCCAAGTCACACAACATTATTTCTACTCCCTTAGTGAATGAGCAAAACTTAAAGTTGCTGTATCCATACAAGAGGAATAACTCATCATGAATCAGGAACAGCCAGTTTTGATTCCTAGTGAAAAGTGATCTTGGCCTAGCTGTTTAGGAGCTGACAATATTCCCTCAGAAAGCACATCAAGGAGTGAGACCAAACTCACAAACCACAGCAGCAAGGCTGGCAGTGTGCTTCATCAAAAGGCAAATCCCATTTCAGACAGGAAAAATGCTACATGAGCTATCAAAATGGCTTTTCTTTTGTTTCTGAAGCCCAGAAGTACCTTCCAGACCACTGATCTCTCTAAGGCAATGGCAAGACTACACATTTTGCATAATTCATTAATCAGTTATTTATCATCACTGTGACCCCATGGTTATTCTGTGCTATTTTACTGCTGTACTGTACAAATCATGAATCACAAGAATCCATTCAAAGTAAGTTCTCCAAAAGCTCATCACTGTTTTCAAAGGGCATTGCATTCAAAACTTCGCAATACTTATAAAATAAGCTGATTTCTAAGATTTCTACCCAAGCTGAGATAGAGATTAATCAGAGCAGAGGAACTGAACAGAGGCCATGGGAAGGACAAGCAGAGAGCAAGGTGACACAAAAAAAGAGATATACTGTTCAGAACTGGGATTCACTTAAAATTCAGGTAACTGCTCAGGAAGACTGACCAGTTTTCCAGTTACTTTTAAGGTAAGATCCTGCCTTGCTGTGAGCACTGGGGCCCTTGAGCCTGAGAAGCAGAAAGCATTTAGTTATTCTGATGTGAGCAACAACAGCAACTCTGGCAGTCTGCTGCAGTAAGATGGCAATATTTAGCACTTTTCAGGGTTATGCCCACCAGGTGGAAACAACACTTGGGCAGTGTCGTTTCCTTCTCACCTGATCTCACAGCCTTCCTTTGCTTGTGATCCAAATCCAGATTGCATCACAAAAAAAATTTGCTTTTGGAATATTTTTATAAAAAGAATCAACTTTTATTACCTAAATGCTGTACACAGGGTCCATCAAAATAGCTACCTTACATTTTCTGATACTTTTTTCTCTTTTCCTTTGTATGTGAATATAAAAAATTTTTACACTGAAATCATGTAATACCACCAATATTGACTTCCTTTTCAGTCTACTGAGATTAACAGTCTTCTGAGGGTTATATTGACCCTGGCTTTGTGCTTACCAATATTTGCCTCTTAGGTCAATGAATCTTGATGCTGAAATCAACAGAAGTCAATACTTGTTTATTACAGTTAGAATAAGAGTCACTGAGAAGGTCTATGAACACTGGGTTGGTGCCTGCCAACACTGCCACAGTTAAGGAGTCTGTCAAGGTCTTCATTGTGTCCACCTTCTTTTCTAGTAAAACTTGTCTCAAGTAACAATGAAAAAATACCTCTTGATTACTCAATAATCAAGTATGTTCTAATGAAAGGAGTTCTGACAAGCTTATTTTAACATTTCAGACACAAGACTTAATGTGCAAGAATTCATTAGTATATAAATTCAAATACACAAACCCAGACTTTTATTATTATTTGGATAATTATTATTTGGAGGTTGTGTATAATTGTTGTGGGTTTTCTAATAATTGCTGCAACTTTAAGGATTTAATCAAAGTCTTCTTGTATTTAATGTCAAGAGCTGGTCCCCAAGGAAGGTTTTAGTTCTCTGTCCCTATTTAACTTGATTTTTAAGATAGACTTAAAAGATGAACTCCAGAACTCAGCTGTTGTTCGCAACTTTCCAAACAGAGAACCCAGATAACTAGCCAAGTAATATCTTTATAGTTCTAACACCAGAATCCACAAAAATCCGTCCATACATCCAAATCCTGAGATAGGAGGAAACAAAATTGTGAGAGTATATTGTGGATGGAAAACACTAGGGAAGAAGTATAGCTCCATAAACCTTAAGAAAGATTTGATAAGTGCATAGCTTTGACAAAATCCACAGCAAATATACAGACATTCTCAGTTATACAAATCTGGGATGTCCATCCTTACCCTTCCAGTGAGTAAGATCTCTCCTTATTGTGCAGATAAAATTTACTGACAAATTTAGACTTCATGTTTTATTCCACTTGGGTATTGTAAGTGTCTCAAAGTCATATACAACAGCTAAACCTACATTATACATCCTGCTTCCACGCATTCATTGAATGCAAATTCAGAGACGCATTATCAAAATTCTGAAGACCTTCCCACCGTGCTCATCCCACAGGCATGTTCATCTCCACTGCATTTGGTAACACTTGTCTCTTTGCCCATTGTTTGTGTTAATGGCCTTCCTCAGTCGAATGACTGAGAAATACTCTGCTTCACAGCCCAGCTGTCATGAGCATTAAGATGTACAAGACATTGAAGCTTCAAGCAAAAGTCATCAGCACAAATTTAAAAGAAACATTTCAAATATCTTCCAATTCCCCACTTCCTAACTGCCTTAAAAATCTGAGAATCTTTAGGAGAGGTGAGGTCTACACTTAGTGTTCTTGCCTATCAGAGGACCATAAGATTAAGTGTCGCGGGGCTGCATTTCTCATAAAGTCCAACACCCTTCCAGAGGTTGCAACGTTTCTCTAGGGACTGGTGTTTGTCTTTTTGTTTAATAACCTGCTCAGTCTTCAGTCTTTTTACTAGATGAAGAAAAGGGCATTTCTAAACTGTTTGTTATAGTTAAACATAAAAATTCAGAATAGATTTTTCTAGTCAGTTAACCGTATTCTTAAGGGAAAACATAAGGTAGTATAATTATTAAAGAGTACTTTCAGTAATACTCACATCTTTATTGTGTCAAGCCTTTGCCAAGAAAAAAAAAGATTTATAGTAAACCCCACTTACATTTCTTCTTTGCAGAACCAAGCCATCTGCCTTCAATATACCATCAGCCCCTGCTAGATGAATTCACACATTTTTAAAGCCCCAGAGTAACCATTAGAATGGAAATTGGACACTACTTGTCATTTACAAAGCTTTCTTGACTAGAGAGGCTTCCCATTTGTTCAATTAAATGTTTGTATGTGCAATACACTTTATGAAATTTATCCCAAAACAGTGAGGACTGAAATAATATTGGAGGCAGATGGCACAGCTGTTCCATTTAGAGCTATCCTCAGCAATATATGAAGTGATGGACAGGACTGGGAAGTGGGAGTGAAAACTTGCTACTATGAAGAATATCATCCATGGATATTAGCAATAAACAAATTATTTCAGCTCCAGTCTTCCCTCCCCTGTCATATGTAGCTGTGTGACTCACTTCAGTTTATCCAGTTAGAAAATACTCATTTGATTCAAGTCAATCACTAAAGCCAAGTAAGGTTTCCCCTTCAGAGAATCCACCCCTCTGACTTAAAAGGTAAGGGAATCTGAAAAGGTGTCTTTCACATGGAGACAAGGAGGCACATATTTGTATGAGCTGATGAGGCAGTGTGCATGCAAAAGAGACTTAGGTACCATTAGGAATAGGGAGCAAGTTCAAGCTGCTACTTATTTGAATGCATATCACAGAACAGAAATCATTACACCGTGCTCCAGATGCTGCAAATCTCAAGATGAACATCCAGAGCTCATAATTAAAACTGGCAAACATTTTCACTGAGGAGAGGGAAGAAAAAACCCAGAGCTATTCCAGCCAGTCTACATCTATTTTGAGATTTCTAGGATACTGATCTATTCTACCATCTCACTATCAGGAAGATCATGCTCTTAAAGGAAAGTGTATGCAAAAACACTTCCTCACAGATAGAAGACTTGAAAAAAACCTGAAGAGAGCACACCCCCTTTCTGTACAGCACCTAGAGTAGAGCTGGAGATCCACTAAACTAACTGAGCAAAGCAATCAAAAATGTCTTCAAAAAGAATTTTCAGCTTTCATGAAAGAAAAGAGAGAATATGTGAAAATACATTTAAACCAAAATAGGTTGGTAGGAAAGGTTTTCATCTTGGAAAGCACAGCTTTACTGGAAAACAAGAAATGAGGATTGCACTCTCCATTGCAAACCAGCACATAGCTCACAAAAGCTTTTAGTTAGGCACCAAAAAGAAACTATTCAGGGCCAAAAGACCCATATCCATGGACAAACATTGACACTAGCTCTATGGGACCCCAGTCACCTCTTCTATAGGTTTAACCTAACATCAACAGTCAAAAAAATTTACAAGCCCAAACTCAGTTAAGAAAGAACCATAGAGGCCAAAGGGCAGGTCTCACCACCTCTTTTCTTCTCTGCAGCCTACTCTTTCTCTGCTTTCTTTTCCAGTCCTACAGGCTATTAGAGACTTTCACAACTGGAGTACTGTTGAAAACAAAGAAAACCTTCTGTTTTGTATGGACTCTCAGTGAGATGAAGAAAGTTCTCCACATGTGCCCTATGACAATAAATGTCCAGGGGAGAGAGTGCTGAAAAGCCAAGAAGTACATCCCAGTTCACCAGGACACCCATAAAAGTTTGCCATGTTTGAATAGGTACTGCTGGAGACCCTTATAGCTAATGCCTTAAGAATTTTTAGAGGAAAAAAGTACTGGCAGTGCACAAATAAGGGAGGTGAGAGGGCACTTAAAGAAATCCCTCACTAGGTAGAGTGCCATTCATTTCCTGTGACAGTGAAGGGGCAAGAGGTTGTACATTCAGTAGTGTATTACTTTAAAAAAAAATCTTCTGACCTTGCTGTTTCAGTATAAATGCTTCCCTCCCAACCACCTCTTTCCCACTGGTAATACAAAAAAAGACATGCTCCAAGGGAAAAGTTTCTAATAATGTTCTAATCTTGCTTTCCAAGCACTTACAACAACTGCAGTAGCAATTTTAAAATAAAAGAAGTAAATTCATGAAACTCAACCTCTTCTTTATTTGCAAGGAACTTTGGCTGTGTTGGAATTATTGCAAACTGTACCGTCACAGAGAAATACATTTATTTTCTAACTCACATTTTCTCATAAGTTGTATGCACACACTGTGGGGAAACAGCAGAATACACAGAAACTCCAGACAAGTGATAAAATTTAAGTGTCCTAATTAATTAGTTTTGTACCCTGGTTACATTTCAGCTACATCTTAAAAGGCCAATATCCACATATGATGTTCAATAACTATAATTCCATAAATGAGCTATTCATAATTAGTTATTTTCCACCAAAGATGTAAATATGGGAGTCACCACAAGGGCATAAATGCACAGCTAGTCCAGAAGAAATACAGTTTCTGCACAATACCTCTACAAAGCATCAGTGAGACGCAGTCATAAAAACCTACCAAACCAGAGGGAATTGGTGTACATTCCAAAAAGCCTGTCCTCTTTGGATCACCATTCCCATAAAAGTAGTTCTTCCACTCTTTCTTACTACCTCTGCCAGCCTTCTCATTCTCAGAGGGGCAAGGCATGGAAACCAGTTACCCTCAAATACAGCACTATGATAGTGGCTACTGCCCACCTTCAAATGCTTGTCTTGCTCTACCCTGGCAAGGTGCCCCTTTCAAGAGCTTCTGACAACCTTCAGGTCCCTTGGTATATGCCAACTTCTACTCATTCAGCTTCTCTTCCTAACTTTTGGAGAAGGAGTGGAATTCGGCTCATATCCATACAACTGCCACCCAGTAACACTCCACATTTTAAGTCTTTTGAACAGCTAAATAATGATGACAGGGCAGAAACTTGTGAGCTACAATAGACATTACCCTGGTGGACTGGGAACTGAAGGACATTCAGAGGTCATTCCCCCCATAAGGTCTTGAAGTATTGCAGGAGATAGGAACCAGTCCACTGACAAATCTGGGAAATGTGAGGTGGAGCACTGACTTTTGCTTACTTCCCCTTTATCTTGCATAGGAAAATTCTACTTTGTACTACAAACAAAAAAAAAAAAAAAAATCAAGGAATTGCAAGTTGCTAGAAGTTTGCAGGTGATTTTTCCCCCCCTCCCTCTCCATTCCAATTATCTTCAACCTGGAAGTTACCACAGTGGCAAAATGCCTTTTTTTTTTTTTGGGGGGGGGGGGATGTAGTTGGGGATGGGGGGCAAGAGTAGCAGGTTGATGAGGTTTTTTGTTTGTTGGTTGGGGTTTTTTAACTGTCAACTAAAGGAAAAGTTGAGCTCTTTAAACAGAACTGAAATCAGAAACAAAGAAAGATAGCAGTTACATTTTTTTCACTCTCCTAGGGGTTCATGAACCCTGCTGGAGCCTTATGCCCCCTACTCCCTACAAGTTACAGGATAAAATCTCAGTACCTCAGGAGATGGATGTCCTATTTCCAAAAATAACAAAAAAACCTCAGGAAATAGCCAGATTCTGACAGTATTCCTGAGCTCTTCATTGACACAAGACCATGCTTTTACCAAAAAACCCCTTTCTGCTCTCCTGGGATGGTTAACACAAAGGGAAACAGCCAAGATGGCTCTTCAATGCATTGATCTTCTGTTACCAGAAGAGTCATTGGCAGCATGTGAATACTGGAATTATGGAGACCAAAAGAGTATCAACTAAATTGCTCCTCATTAGACCCTCTCCTTCAATTTTATCTTATGGGAAACTTTGCTACTTGGCCTTACCTTTATCATTACTACCTCTGTTAAAAGGCTACTTGACCGGTCACATTGTTGTTGATCCGCCAACTAAGAGTGATGCATTAGGCACAATTTCAGCAATCCTTAGAAATTATTTTACCCAAAGCATCTTTACCAAGATTTAGTTTCATCTAAGCTCTGATATCTAGCCCCAAGCCCCTTGATTAAACCTCGAGTCCCCTACACCAGAATTCAGTGTGCAAATACTGTCACTTCTACATCGTATTAAATAACTCTTATTAAAACACAGGTTACACAGTTTTGATTTAACCAAAAAAATACCCATAAGAAGGATTAGGTCTGTTGAGAATTTTAAAACCATTAGACTGGCAGTAGCACTACAACGGTGCATTAAATGAGGATAAACTTGCATGAATGGTGCTCCACCAGCAGTGAGAAGTTCTTTATTGTTCAAATCAGAAGTGTATAAGCTTACATTTTCCAGCATTTAGCCTTAACTATACCACAAAAAGGTCTCAAGATGGGGACCACTGCAATTTCAAAGTCCTGGGCTTCTCATAAATGATTATTTCACTTCTTGAACAATGAAGCTGCATGAATTTTGCATGTTACCTCAAGCACTTTACTTTTATTCCAAGAATAACAGCTCCATTTCAAAGCACGTTAAGCTGACTCCCCATTTTATCACCCATATAAAATGGCTGCCAAAAGATTAGATAGGCAGTGAGCAGGAGAGAAGAAACAGACATTAATACTTAAATCACAATCTGTAAGGAAATCCCAAATTAATTTCAAAGACTGTATGTCCCCTTACTAATAAATAAATAAATAAATAAAATTCTAAACTAAATTGAAGCCCTTGTACCTATTTTAGGTGCCTGTGGAACATTCCATAAAGTTAGCAGGACAGTATATATTTAAACCTTTTAGTTAAGTGAGAGAATTTATCATTGTCACTGAGATAAGGCCATGCTTAGAAATGAGAAGCTCAGTGCACCAAGCTATTAGAAACCTTGTTCTAACCAGCCAAATCAAAAACTTTGTTCTCAACAGCACAAAAAGGCAAGAGCAAAACTGATGGAGCCTGACCCATGATGGTTTGCATCTGACCCCCATTTTTCACTTCTTCCCTCACTAATCCTGATTTTAATTATCTACAAATTTGTACTTACTCAACGCTAGCACTTAATTTATCTATGGAAATTCAAATCACCCCATGTTAAAATAAAGTTTCTAAAATAGACAGGTTTGTCAGCCCTTAATGAGATCGTTATTATTCATATTAGGTATAGTTGAAAATACATTAATAGCAAAATGCTTCCTTTCATTTGCAGAGAACAAGAGGCAAGACACTGTTTGCAGATAAGTTTGCAGTCAAACCAAAAGGTCTTCCAGCCCTGAAGAATCTTTCTCTAGGAGACTTGCAGTCTCAAAATCCCAAATATTCTTCGTAAGACAAAACCACCTAACAAAGCAAACAAACATAAATCTTGAGGATTCGCTCTCATCCCCCAAAAGAGTGATAGTGTTTGACAGGGCATATACAAGATTACATCTTCTCTTAATATTGAATGATAAGAGTTAACCATGTCACATTGCATTTGAGATTGTCACATCCTAAACTAATCTAGAGCTCAATACTAAGAACTCAGAATGGATGTGGAGAGTAAACAGGGCAGGTTTACACTGTCAGTGACTAAGTTCTCAAATTCAACATAGGGACCCTCTAAATTTCGTTCCAAAGAGGACAGAAAATGTCTAAAATCCAAAGGCATGAAAAGGTAGTCACCACTCACCTAGAGTGACAGCTACATCCAAACTCAGTGGTCTAGACAGCTAATTGGAAAAATAGGACTCTCATTCCTAAACGAACTTTGGATCTTCAAGAAAAGGAGAAAGATAATAGAGCTGTAAAGGACCACCAGACCATGCTCCCGATTTTCAAGTTTTAGAAAATGAACAATAACTGCACGCATCTTGACAGAAACCAGAAAACCTTCTCTCATTTATTGAACAGGACTGTCAACTAAGAGCCCACACCTCCGCCTCGGGAAACTTCTTCCAGCACTTCCCTCTTCTCTGGAACCAATACGGGTTTCCTACCCGTGACCCACACGCCCACCCTGTTCTGAGACTTCAGCAGCCGCCTCTGCCCAGCCACAGACTGCGGATCCTTCCCTGCCTCTTCTCCAAGAGCCTCTGTAGAGCTCATGAGCCCCCGCCCCGAGCCGATGGTGCGCGGCTCGCTCCTCCCGCCGCTGGTACCCCGAGCATCCCGCGGGAGCGCCGCTCGTCCTTGCCTGCCCACGGCGGGGCTGGGCGAGGCTGGGCTCCCTCCCTCACAGGCGGGAGGGCTGCTGCTCCCGCTGCCTCTTTTTGATGCCCCCCGGCCCGTATCTCACTGGGGGCTCGGTCCGCCAGACACCGCACGCCGAGGGCGCTTTGACCGGCACGGCCGTCCCGGCATCCCCGCCCCGCTCCGCGTTCCTGGTCCCGCAGCTCCCCCTGGTGCCCGCCCCGCTCCCGGGGAACGGAGCCTGCAGGGTCTCCAGCTGCCACCCTCCCGACACGACCTGGGCACCTCAGGAGGGTTGGGAGCGGGGAAGGAAGAGCAGAAACACAGCCCGGGCACTGGGGTAAGTGAGGAGCCCCCAGCAGAGGCATTCATGGGCTGAATAGATGAGGGTGGGCAGCGAGCAGCAGGAGACAGCAGTGTGGGAAAGGGACAGACTGCATAGTGCAAAGGTGTATTTCCAGATGGAGGTGAAAACAAAAATCCAACAGGATTTAAAAATTATGAAAGATGGAGACAGTGCTCAAATAAAAAATTATGGAGACAGACCAAATAACAGGGACTGTAGGTTTCTGGTGCCACCCTTGACAGGTGTTTAGTCTGTTTTTGAAGACCTCCAACTGCTGAGTGTGTTCTCTGAGCAATGGCACCGAGTCCCTCTTCCCCTCCTATCCATCTTAATCACTGCAGTTTTCTCCTAACACCTTACCTAAATCACTGCTGCAGCAATTCAGGTCCATCAGGTCTCATCTTACCCACCACAGAGACAGGGAACAAATCATTGCCCTCCTCTAAAACAGACTCTTTCAGTTTTAAAGACATACCCCAAAGGTTTAAAGACATGTCCCAGCTCTACAGAGGAATACCATTTTCTGAGCTAAACACCATAAGTTTTACTCTATCCTGTCACAAGTTGTGTTTGCCAGATGGCTGAGCTCTCTGATGGTGCTCTCTGCTGGGGTCTCCCCAGATCACATCCATCCTGGAACACTCCATACAGTTCACAGGACTCCCACAGTGCCAAGACAGCACTGTGAAGCACATCAGATGGACTGCAATTCCTTCTACTATACACTCTAATAGTATATTTGCCTCTTTTCTTAGTGGTATAGCACTACAGACACATATGCTACTCATGATAAATTACACTCCCTACACCCTCTTTTGTGGGAGGAACTGGAGTTATTCCCATCTCTGAGTCATACCTTGAGCAGAGACAGTGAATTGCACAGAAGCAGGACGGGGGAGTAACTCAGTGGGTATCTCATATTTGTCCTTCTGAGTTGTATTGTGTTCTTTCCTTCCATTCTATGCTATTTCTTGCTACTACACACATGATTTTCCGGGTTTCTCAAGCTATTTTTTATTTCCAACCTACCTGTGGTCTTTTTGAACTCAGGAAATTTAACATGACTGTCTTCTGTACCTTCACAGCAGTATAGCCTTTCAGGATTTTGGTAGTTCTCCCATTTTGGTGGCAAACCACTGAAAATAATCTAAATTCCATTTCCATTCATCTCTGCACCACTTGTATTGCTGTCTTCATCTAAAACACACTTCTCTAGTTCAGAGAGTTCATTCTTTCTAAACTCAGATGGCCCACACAATGTCTTGGGGTCCTCCACCTTGTACAACCTCCATTCCTACAATGGTCCTGTACATAAATGCTGCTCAGGGAGAGGTAGTACAAAGGAGTTACTCAGGTCTTCTGGAAACAGTGAATACTCAGAGAAGTCCCATTGCCTTAAAAACTTCACTGGCAGTAACATCAATGCTCCTTGCCTCAGTGCCAACCTCTCCTAGCAGTCTTTACTTTGCTACAGATTGCCAGTATTGTTTTTTTCAACAGTGCCTGAGTTTACAGACATACATAACTGTAGCATGCAAGAAAAATCCCACCCAAAACAGAATTCTTGCACTGTATGCCAGGCTACAGGGATAGATATTGTTATGTACTATGGCACACCTAGCATCCCCCACATCTCTGCAAGGTAGCATATCAGTTTGTTTTCTCAGGCCAAGCTAACATGGAAAATGGTTTCTGAATGAGAAGTAGCTTGAGTCAAGCTGCTGCAGCACATGAGCAATGCAGGCACACAGGTGACCACTTGGGCAGAACTCAGTTTCCATGAGCACCAGGGCTCCAACATGAAAACTAGCTAAGATTCTGCCATTGAAGGAATGCATTTCAGAGCCAGTGATCAAAATCAGGAGCAAGAAAGATGGGAATATTGTTTCAGAAATGCTTCCAAAACAATCTTGCAGAGATTAGTCACTTAATGCTCCATTCAATCCATGGCAAGTTATCCACTCCCCCCTCCTCCCCATCTGATGGCCACTTTTAGCGGTGGCAAAAGGTTGAGCTCAGAGAATTAAGATCTTCAGATTTTTGTGACTAAGCAACAGTTTCAGTGTCACTCCACTTGCATAGCCCAGGGTGGCCCAGTGCTTGGAACAATTACTGAATGCCAAACACAGCCAAGCACCTCTGAATCTATAGATCCCCATGACTAGATCAACTTCCAAGGCAAGTGCCCAACTGCCAGCTAATGTACAATGCTAAGTGGGACCTGTCTTCTGTCCTTTCTGCTGATCTGCTACCTTAAGTACAAAATTTTTGAATCCTTTATCAGAACCAAAAA
This sequence comes from Myiozetetes cayanensis, assembly GCF_022539395.1. Lineage (NCBI taxonomy): Eukaryota > Metazoa > Chordata > Aves > Passeriformes > Tyrannidae > Myiozetetes > Myiozetetes cayanensis. The sequence continues at coordinate 19,176,179 of NW_026087742.1, forward strand.
TCAAACCTAGGTATTTCTTGTGCCAAAAAGTGCTGTCACCACTCCAGATGTAATTGTCTCAAATTCATGAGTATTTTAAGCAAAACAGATCAAGACCAACCATATAAGACTGCAAATAATATCTTGCAGCATCCTTTAACCCACAGGTACTCTTCTGAGACGGGGTTCTTTTTCCAGTGTCTATCCTATCTATTCAAACCTAGATATTTAAACTGTACATGTCTCATATCACACCCGAAGTTTTGTATTGTGACCCACTTCATGAACTCCTACATCCTGATACTGTGGCAGCCTTAGGTATCAAACCAGCTTGGGTCAGGAAACTGATAACACAATGACACTTCTGAGATTCACCATTTTTCATTTGATCAAAAGGACTTGACTATTTTGAACTGAGAGTACTGCAAAATATCAGGAGCCAGATAAAACTTTTCTTTATTTTAAACAAATATATGAGGGAAATAAACCCTCACAGCTGGCTATCTAGTGCTCTAGAGGTCAACAGGGCACTTGGTATATACAAGCCAAGCACCCATCTTGCTGACCCTTGTGTTAAATGCACTCCATTTTGAGCTCATTTTCAAGCCAGTAAGTACTACATCCATGTCTTGGAGTTATTTGGCTACACACAAGTTCACTGAGCTGTGTGTTACTGCTCAATATGCCTAATAAACCCCATTATATAGAACACTGCCTTTTGTTTAATTTTTATGGTCGTTGTGAGAGGCCACTACCAGAAACAAAATTGGGATATTGGCATGATTTCTGAAAAGAGTGCAAGTGCAACGTTTAATTGTACATCTTCCAGAGGTTATGTACTACCACCTGCACGTGTATAAAAAAAGGACATAATAAAAATGCAGCTGAAGAGAAGCTGTGTTGCATGGGCAATAGACTTTTCTCATAGCAGTCTTATTTGATTGATATCAGAACACCAGATCCATTGCTGTGGGGGCTTTTAATAACAGTAAAATATACCAACAAATAAAATCAGCAGTTATTATATGCAGTAAATGGCCTCTTCAGCCTGCTACAATGATTACATTCACCCACAATAATAAATAATCATAACAGACACCCAGAGCTAGATCCTGGCACATAAGCTAGCCATGCAAAACAGGCTCATAACTAGCTTCAGCAGCTGCCTGAAGATTTTCACAGAATAAACCAAGTACTCTGGAAGGGATGGAAATTCAGAGCTAAAGCCTGCCTCCCACCTTGTAACACATATGGGAGGACAGCAATCAGGACGAGGTGCATCAAGGGTCCTACAGCTCTTGCAATTCACCCTTTAACCCCAGCAGCAGCAGCTCCCACTACTCAACAGTTAAAAGAAACTATTCACGATGTTACTTCAACTCCTTTCCTGTCTGAGGTCTTCTGAACTCATGTCTCAAGGGAGAAAGTGTTAAACATGAGGATAGAGCTCCTCTGTGAGTAGATTTCTTCCAGTCTGTATCAGAAACCTGTTTCACTTGGCCTAAAGTACCCCTCAGAGCTCAGTTTGGGAACAAGAGTGTTCACCATAACCATGGTTAAGAACCCTCTCATTGGGAAACAACACTGTTGTTTGAGTTCCCTCATTAGCATTTACACAGTAGGGCAATAACAGATACGCTGAAAGGACATCACCTTATAATACATTATTATTATGTACTCTGTGCTTGAGGCTTTTTTTTCCTCTTTACAGTTCACTTTCTTCCAAAGTGTTATTTTTTGCAATGCCTGAAAGCAAAGCATTGAACTCCAACATGACATTCTCACACGGTTTGAATATCTGATTTCACTGCCTTACCCTTCAACCTCACAGAAGGATTCAATGGAAAATGTCTGAAGTTCTCCATCTGAGGTTGAGCTGGGGATGCTGCTGAGCCGGGCAGCCAGGGCTCTGTGTTCAGTGCTCTTCTGCTGCCATCTGCAGGGCCTGGCTCGGCTGCAGCTCTGATTTCACTCATTCCCGTGGTACCAAGCAGAGCCAGCCTAGTAAGGACTACTTTGGATTTGAGGCATCTGCCAAAACATGCTGACAGTCACACCGTATGTTTCTGATTCACCGTGGTAGCAGGGATGCTTCTAACTAGATACACAGGGGATTTTGTTTTTTAAAAACACCAGCACACAACAAAAAGGTTGTCTTTGAAAAACATTCAGTTTTACATAGCACTAGGTCAGAACACAAAGACCTTCTGTGGTTCCCTAATTCCACAGCTACAGTGAAAGCAAGTTGTGGGAGAAAAAACAATTGCCAGCTTGGACTGCAACAACAGAACCAACCTACAGAATTCACTCCCTCTGAAAATTAAAGAGGACTATGTTACCTAGGAAAGGTTGAATCATTTTATTTATACTAATAATGTTTTCAGCTCCACAAGCTACAATAAAAGTTGGAATAAGATAATAACCAAATTTCATGCTTTGCTGCACAAGGCAGATCACCCTTGCAGACAAGGAAGCATTTCTCACACATGGCTCTCCACGCTTTATGCAGGTGTACTACATTTTAAGGTGTTCATTTTATTTCTTTGCCTTTCCCTGAAGCATCCACTAATACAGAAATTAGAATACCAGATGAGAACAAACAAGATCTGAGCTAGCAGAGAAAAGGTAAATGCAACAAAACATTCTTCAGTTAAAGGACTTCAAAGAGTACTAGCTTCTTGCTATAAAATGAATTGTATATCAACTTTAAACCTGTGAAAAACAGATATCCTAGAAAACACTGTTCAGAAAAAGGTCAACTTTTGTATCTTGTATCCTATTTGCCCTACCCTTTCCCTTGCATAGATAATTTTCCTAGCTCCAGATTGATAGATGTTATCATGCACATGCACCCACAAGCTGACTCCATCCTGCCTCTCCTGAGTGTCCATCTGCACCCAGATGGACAATGACAGCACAGCCTATTCACCAGGAAAAGCAACTCCATCGGGAAGGCTTAACAGGGAGGCAGTTTTCCCAGATTGCCAGTTACAAACACATTTTTGTCAGCCATTTGAATACTTTCCTGTGTCCCTAAACAGGAAAAGAAAGTCCACATTAGACAAATACAGAAAGTGATTTAAAAAAAAATCAAGCCATTGTTATATGAAGAAAAAAAGTCAATTGCCCTGGGAAAAAGCCTTGGGAAACAGATACTCCAGAGCCCATTTTTTGAAACACTGTTATGGGTTATGCATTATACACTTCTGAAAACCCAAATGTATCCTAACTGATCCTTACAATGCACTAGCAGGCACATGGTGTTGAGCACAATCACAAAAGAAACCACTGCAAGCAGGCTAAGCTGCCACAGCAGACACTAGGCAGAGACAGAAGAGGGGTTAAGCTCTTATTTATTTCCCAGATTTCTCCCTCTTGCAGGGTAAGGAAGGCTCTCCCTAGCTGCTGAGGTACTGAAATGACACAGGGCTCTGGTTGGAGAAAGGAGAAGAATGAGTTGCAGCCATGTGTTATTCCCAATTACCTCGGACTTTTCTGGGCCAGCTGCAGGCATGACTCAGATGCTCACAAAGAGTCTTCTTAGCTGCAGCATATTAATATATAATCAGTGCCAGTTTCAGCTTCCCTCAGTATGCCAGGCTGTTATTTGTGGTGTTCAGCGCCACAAACAGTTGAGTCACTGCTGAAGCAGGGCCAGATACCTCAGAGGGAAATAACCTCTGAGTCAGGAGCACGATGGATGGCCAGGGAAGGTACACTTTTCACCAACGCAATTTTACAGTTTACTCATGTTTGTGAGTCAGCACCACAGATCAGAAGTACAGAGTTATGAAAGTTTCCTATTGCAAAGAACGTTTTGTACTTAAAAAGCACTAGCAATCACTTTCTTCAGTATCAAGGCATCTAAGCACCCCAGAGTTGAGGCCAAGCACAGATATGAATACATCTATGGCAGGATGCTATGAGGCACAGCTCAAAGCTCCCAAAAACTAAAAGCAAAACAGAAATGCCACTTGATTTACCTTACGTGCTAGATGCTTACACTGCTTGGGATTAAAATGAAGGATAGATAAATGAATCAGCTGATTGTTAGCACTGCTATTATTTATCATTTAAGTCTGTCCTTTAGGGAATGGACACTTCAGGGTACACAGGCTCTGTTGGGCTAGGCTTTGCTTTCATTTCTAATACATTGAGTGAGCAGTTTTGCTTCTGCAATTGTCTTGTAGGAGGGGATTGTAGATCCTGCCATAAGCCAAGTGAAATGGGCTGGAGAATTTGAAACTACACCCTCTGACACCCAAACTAGATGCCTGCTGCTAAGAAACTATTGCACAGATTATAGAATATCCCTGATACAAGGGGCCAAAGACCCTTTGCAAATTAGAAAAGTAAACATTTATAAATTACAACTACTGTGATCTAATATTTACTTCACCTTTGCCTGAAAGTTCTCTTCTATTACAGTTGTTAGGTTCCTGAAAGCTTTTACTGTATATTTAGTGAAAATACCAGTGCTTTGGCAGTGAGATCCAACTGTGCCACCAATTTAAAAAGTTTGACCATGCCTTATACTGGCAGCCCTTCTAGTGCCATACAGACACCCACAATGCTCCATGACCTCAAGCACCTAAGCAGGTGCTTGATAACAAACAATCTCATTATCCCAGCTCTCTGGTGGTCATTTTCTTTTCTTTCACAGATTTTCAGATCTTAACATGGAACACTAAGGATCCCAGCAGATCAGCAGCCCAGCAAGCCCTGACTCTCAGTATCTGATATTAACAGACCACTAGAGGCCACACTCAGCTCAGTCGGTACCTTTACACCAGCTGAGAGACAAGACCCTTCCAATTAAAGCAGGATTTAATGACTAGACGATACAAAGTAGAGGCAGTTCTGGATATTACAAGATATCACTGGTAGTCACATGGATCAGATGGCTGAGATCTCATCTGACCAAAGAGGAAAACCCTTGCTTTCCCTCACTGCTATCCTACCTCCCCATGTTCTAGCCTACCATGCCATCCACGCCTCACTTCTCCTAGCCCAACAAACTCCACAAGCATCCTATCACCCCCCACAGCAACCCACTGCCCAAAGCAGGGGTTCTGGGAGTGCCCTGACCTGATTCCTGTAGGTAAGTGTAGGTAAAACACTCATTCCAGAGAGGAGACCTTCTCAAATAAAGCAGAAAATATCAGATATCAAATGGTACTTAAATAGGACCAAGATTATTGTTGACCATCTTTCCTTGCTTTTTCAGGGGAGGGGTATGTAATACTGAATATTTTGAGTCTAAAGGGACTTTTAAGGGCAATTTATTTCAATCCCCCCTCAATGATCAGGGACTTCAACTGAATCAGGGCGCTCAGAGCCCCATCCAACCTGAACTTTAATGTGTCCCAGATGGGACACCTACCATCTCCCTGGGAAACCTGTTCCAGTGTTTTAAAACCCTCATTTAAAAGTTTTCTTCCTTATACCTAATCTAAATCAACCCTCCTTCAGTTTAAAACTGTTACCCCTTGTCCTGTGCTGAAGTCCAGCATATGCTCTGAGGTGACTCAACTGGAGCCTTTTAGTACCTGAGGGGACCTACAAGAGAGCAGGAGAGAGACTTTTTACAAGGGCACATAATGACAGGACAAGGGCTTTAAACTGAGAGTGGGTTTAGATTAGATATGAGGAAGAAATTCTTTACTGTGAGGGTACTAAGGCACTGGAACAGGCTGTCCAGGAAAGTTTTAAATGCCCCATCCCTGGAAGTGTTCAAGGCCAGGGTGGATGTGGCTTTGAGGACCTGGTCTAGTCAAAGGTATCCCCACCCAGGGCAAGGGGATTGGACCTAGAGAATCTTCAAGGTCCCTTCCAACCCAGGCCATTTTATGCTGATTATGTATTACTTGGGTATTTAGAGGGGTGCCAACACCATACTACAATCCATCCGATACAACCTGCTATAGAGTTTAAAAACAGGGAAGTCTTTTGTCAGGTGCAGAGAAACTACTTATGTTTGTCTTAGCCTGTGGTCCCAGCACACCAACCACAGCCAGAGGCTTCACCAGCCAGTGCTAAAGAGGTGAGAACAAGGCCAAGAACAGCAGTGCCAGGGCAGAGCTGGGCCTCTGCAGAGCTGGCAGTGCTGTGATGGTACAAGAAAAGAACACATCTGCTAATCCAAGAGGACAGTGGGCACAGCGGAAAAAAACCTGAGAGCCCAAGCAACTGACTAGTTATGGAAGTAGCTTTTAGTAGTATGGAGATCCACAGCTTGAACAATATCACAGCAACATGGTTCAGGCAGAAAATAACAGGAATGCATCATCATATGTTTTTCCTTTCCTTGTACTGCTCCCCAGTCATCCACTATCCATCACTTCTGCAAGACAAGCTGGATCTTTTGCCAAAGTCTAGGTGTCCTCCTTTGTGTTTTTGCTCTGGGTCCTCTTCTAAAAAACTAAAGGTGACAAGGCCCATTCTGGTGCCTACGTCTGAGGAGGCAGTCATCTCGATGCCTGGCCCAGAAGGAAGGATGCAGGACCACCAGCCCAGGCCTTTTGTGCAAAATCAAGTTCTTTAAATCTCCTGAATCCTTTTTCACCACCACAGAAGGCTAAAACACAGCCTGGATTTAGATAACAGAAAGCAAAACAATAATCAACTACATGACAAGTGCTGAGAGAAAGAGCACTGTTAAAACCTGGTTTCTTAATGTGACATAATGCTTATAAGGAAGAGCAAGTGCTGAAGCTATGGAAGACAATGCATGGAAATGGCACTTAGCATCAGCTATTTCAGCACCAAAAAGGAAAGGCACTGTTTAATTAAGAAGGTATTTATTAAACTGAGTTCAAATTTATCATTGGACAACACATAAATGTACTTAGTGTATTGGCAACATCTCACATCCCATAGCTGCATTTTGGACCCACCATCTAATAAACTGCTGAACATACATTGTAAAGTTAATTAAGCACCAAGTACAGTTTCTCGTTCTGTTATTTTCTGTAACATTTCAATTAAAGACCATCTTGGGCATTTTAAAACCACTATGTGGAGAATTCTGTGTTTTGGTTTGATTAATAATATAATTTGTTTTCATAGAGTATCTTCCAGCAGTCAGCCTTTATGTTAATTTAAAAAAAATACCCAAGAGTATTCTGCAATATTAGATTAAAATATTGTAGAATGTTTTTATTACCAGGGTAAGACATGCTATATTGAAGCTGTTGCTATAGATTAGGGGTAGTTTTCTCATTAACAGTCTTGGAAGGGTTGAATTCATTCTAAATTACAGAGAATTCAAGCACACAGAAGAAAACATTAGAGATGCAAAATTTCCATATTTCTTTCAGAGATGTTGAAAGAGTTCCACATCTCACATGTTCAATTACTCACTCTACCTCAGAAGTTTAAAAAATCCCATGACAGTCTTTATATACTTTGTGATAAATATTTGGGGAAAGGGAACAACAGCAGTAAACTCATATTCAGTTTCATAAACCACACTTCAGTAGACCAATTGTGTGGGGAACAAGGAACACTGCCTACAAAGCTCACAGTGACTTTATCAAAGGAGCACCTGTGATACAAATAGGTTCTCATCCAGCATGGCAAGGGCACAAAAGGAAAGTAAAAAATATTAAATGTGTTGTTAGATGGGAATGAGATAGAAACACAGCTAGGGGCTGAGAAAAGAAGAGAAAGGATGTCTTAAGCAGACAAAATCCCATGTGCCTCTACCAGCAAACCAGTTTGTTTTTTTTTAATTCTAAATTCTCTCTCCAGTTACTTTCCAACAGCACTAAGTCAGTCCACAACCAGGATCTGTAAGACACCTGTTTCCCCTTGCAGTATTACCTGTTTTTTCTTATTCTCATGCCTTGCCACTAAGGCATGGTTCCCACACTCTTTCCCTCAAGGTCAGTACATATTTTGCATTTTACACAGCAGCCCTGCAAGCTTTTCCATCAGTCTCCAGTCCCACAGATCAGATCCACCTGGCAAGGCCTCAAGTGTAGCAAGGTAACCAGAAGTGCTACTCGGAAACACCCAGCCCAAGCCCCAACATCTCCTTGCTCTTCTGCTCTGGACTCGTGCAACAAACAGACAGTCACTGTGTCTCTGCCAGGCTGTACCTTCCATGAGAGATGTAAAACCTAGAGCCTGTCTAAATGGCTGCTTGAGGTCACAGTTCCCTCAGTGCTCCTCTCCTGCCACATTCAAGAGCTGAGGTAGTATCTCATTGTACTTTGTCTCCTGAGAAGATACCATTCTGCCAGCACAGAGCCAGCCTGAGTCAAGTGCAATCCTCCTTCCTGGTGATCCTCATAAGTCTTGAATCAGGGCTGTTTCATTCTCATGACACTGAACTGAACACTACATTCCTCCCCGCCTATCCACAAACTGGGTTGCAACTTGTACAACCCAGGAAAGAAGGGATATTGAGCCTGAATTTAGTAGCTGCAAAGTTATCTTTAAAGAACTCTTTAATCTTGAAGTTCTAACGCTTTATCTGCTCTTCCCCAAAAAGTAAAACCCACAATTCCTGCAGCAATGCAGTCTTACAAGTCCTCATGTCTTTGGGTTGGTTATTTTTTTTTTTTTAGCAAGAGCAACTTGAACTTCACTCTCCTATCATTATCAAGGTGCTGACCTCTTTAAAAGTTTATGGAAAGAGTAGTTTAGTTCATGGGGGAATCTGACATCATCATTTCCAGTTCAGTTAAATTTTCCATGGAGCATTTGAGCTGATTGCTCAATATCTACTCTACTTCATATGATGTTTCTCATCCACAAAATAGGACTGAAACCCTATGAGTTCTGTCACCAAAGATACTTGGAGACACACTAAGATTTTAATCTTTTATAAACTATGTAGGAAACTATAATCTGAATTATCTCAGAAGGTCTCCTCCTTCCTCCCCCTGAAAAAAAAATATTCAACATGTTTTATTCTTTCTCTGAAAATAGATTTAGGTTTGAGATCAACCACATCCACATTTTATTATCTTCCATTTCTATGCATATTCATAGACAATATTCTGGAGAACATAGTACACCTCACTAGCATGTTCAGTGGTAACTTTAACTGTTACTTGCTCTGACTCCACTGAGAAACCAGAGTGAGAGGGCAAACTAAAATCTTTAAAAAAACTCTCAACCAGTTCATTATTTTTCTTTCACTACCAAAGTAAGTTTTGTTCTGTGGCAGCAAGAGATGTAAGTCTATTTTCCTTTTAAAGATGCACTTTACTTCCAGCTGCCAACAGCTGTTCTCTGTGGCTCTGGTAGAGCTATGTAGACATTAGAAACATTACCTGCCATCACGGCCCAAAATTGTTAAAATCATTGCTAATGACACATCCCATCCTTCACCCATAGAGCTATGCAAAAGCCTGTAAAACATGTATTAAAGAACAAACTCCTCATTTTGCCAGCCAGGAGATATTAGAAGACAGAGCTACAATTAGAGAAAGTGTAGTCTACTGAAAAGCTCACCTTTTCCCTAGTTCCACATTTAAGCAGAAGAATCTGTACTCTTCTCTGCAGTCACATCTACTTTCTCATTTCCTTTTTCAGCCATTTATATCCTCTCAAAACACTCAGGAAAATTAAATATTTAATAGGTTTCAGCAAGTCCTATTTCCAAGACTAAGCTCACTACATAACAGTGAGTTCAATGTGTATCCAGCCCAACACCTTTTAATAAAGTCGACAGTTTCTTGTTTAAAATTGCACTGAAAGAACACATAAAACAGCATACACACACAGTACCTTTACTGCATTTTTATCAACACATCTCTAAGACCAAGTACTGAAAAACTAGTCTTTATGAATAAATGGTTTAGCAAATCTCACAAAGAATAGGTATGTGCATTTATTATATGTTTAAATATAAAAAGTATAGCCAAAGAAAAAGAAGTGTCTTCCTGTTTGGACAGAAGCTGCAGAAAAGAATCTACCATAGAAAGGCAAAGCCTGCATTCATGTATCTGCAGTACTACCTACAATTAGTCTGATTTTGCTGGGTCTACTCTAGACAAAAAAACTTTCCAGGAAACTGCACTTCAATTCTAAGCGATAAAGGCAAAGGAATTTAGTGATCTGCTTTGAAGTTTCACCTAGATGCAAAAAGATTTAATTGTCCATTTTATACTATGTAAGGCAGATGCCCAAGTAACTTTATTATCATGTATTATGGAATTTTGTACCCTATCCTCTGCTGAAGCTTTGGACATGACCCAAGGTAGACATTTTAACTAAGAACAACCAATCTGAACAAGATACCACATCAGATTAAAGGCTCCCTGTCACCTAAACACATAGTAAAAGGTTCATAAAAGCTATAAAATCAGAGCCATAATTATAATATATATTTACTTAAAAAAATGGCTGCATTTATAGAGCTAGCACTTCATACTATAGAATTAAGCATGTGTTTCCTAGTAGTTGACTTTCCACTTGCTGCTGTGAGGTAACCAGACCCCCGAGACTTATTTGGCTTTACAAGGTTTAACAGTTCTATCAAATTATATATTTGTTTTATACTTCCCCTCTTTTTCACCTGTATCAGATTTTTTAAAAATAACTTCAGAAAAAGGAATGTGTCTATGCATATATACACATGCACATATATTTGTTTATAAACAAAATTTATGTAAGTATGCACAGCTCCTCTATGTGTTTGTACCTGTGTGCAATTATACACATGTTCTGACTTAATATTTAATCTTGATGTATCATCCTTACATAATCTGAAATGTGGCAGCAAGAAATACCCTCTTTTTGACCATTTGTGGTTTCTTGCCAAGTTTTCCATTTTATCTGGATGTACAGAACTTCAAAAAGGAACTCCCCCGAGAGATTCTGATTTTGGCAGGTTATTTGAGATACATGTTAATAAGTTGCAAATGTCAGATTAAAGCTACACTAGCCAGGCATTGTTTACTTGAGCTTCAGGAGCATTTCTGCAAAATTCTTTAAATCTAGTCTGTGTAAGTGGATCTTAATTGAAGCGTTATTAGATATTATTATTACTCGGGTTTCCAATCTTCAAGAGTACCAGTAGTACTGCTGTAAAAATACCCCCATACAGCCTAATTTATTAAGCTAATCAACTCAGAATTACATGCACACTTTTCTTCTTCATAGTCCAGAAGTCACAGAAAACTCCTTTAAGATCTTTAAACAGCATGCTGTTCCTTTGCAGAGAACCCATGAAAAGCAACACTACAGCTCCCTTTCCTCCTTGTTCCCACTCCTTTTCCTTGTATCTCCTCCATATTTCCTGGCCACTGCATATCTCTCCTGGTCTTTCCAAAATGGCTTAACCTCTCGCAGTCCACACTCTTCCTCTTTAGAAATAATTGCTGTTTCAGTTTCCTTTCCCTTCCTGCAAACCTACTGTCCTATAACATTGCTTACCCAGCTTACAAACAGCAGAACACTCCCACCACAGCCTGCCATGCAGGGGGAAATTTCACACTTTCAAAAGCAAAGCACAGTCAAGAACTGATTTGTCTGTTAGGAGAGACAGACTAATCCTTTGAAAAATATAATCAGTGGTCAGAAAAGACTTCAAATTATCAATTTAAGAGTCGCTGTCTTCTATAAAATGGAGAGAGTGCCCCAGGACATCCAGACAAGTGAAGCAGCTGAGTTTAGTAGAGTTTATGAGCTGTATTTTTAGGAATTTCAATCAGAAAGATGCTGGGAAAGAGCAAAGATTTTTCAGAAATATTTTAGTACAAGGCAAGCTAAATAAATTGGCCACATGATGCCAGCATTGTCTGGGAAATGGTAGAAGACTCCATTCCCAATCAAAGTGTGTGTGGAATAGCTTCTTTTTCATTCTGATCACATTTTTTAAGTTATCTTAGGTGTGCACATATCCACCCTCACACTTCTCATTTACTGCAACCTTTGCAGCCCGCTTTTTTTTTTACAGCCTGCTTAGACCACCCTATCAAGACCATGAAGCCTCCCCTTTTTATTCTTCCAGTACTGAGTTTCAGTAAACCTATATTTAGCTGTATCGTGACTCCCACCCACTTCACAGCTTGTTTCTCCTTTCTGCTTTACATAACAAGCATCAGTTCAAACTTTCTGTTTTTACATACAAGGAAATCCCACAGAATGATGCACTGTCACCTCATTGCTTGGGTTTGCTTTCAGCATAAGCCTGATTAAATGTTCAGTTTGTCACTGCAGGTCATGACAAATTTTGGTCTGTATTGCAGAAAATAAGAGAATAAGGATGTTTATTTCTCAACAATAGAGAGTCCTCCTCCCCTCCACTGTTTTTCACTTCAAAACTTTCTTGAAAGAACACCCAAAGCATATTCATGTCCCTTTCCATGAGACCTTACATTCATCTGTGAGACATATGCACACCTCCACAGTTTTTCCTTCAACTTTGAAAATCTTCAAAGAGAGCAAGAAACCTAGAGTCATACAATCATTTAGGTTGGACAAGACCTCTAAATATCATCAGATTCAACCATTAGCCCAGCACTGCCAAGTCTGCCACTAAACCATATCCTGAAGTGCCACATCTACACATCATCTAAATACCTCCAGGAATGGTGACTCAACCACTTCCCTGGGCAGCCTGGTCCAGTGAGTGACTTCTTCCATCAACAAATTTGTCCTATTATCCAATCTAAACCTCCCCTGGTGCAAATAGAGGCCATTCTCTTGCATCCTTTTGCTTTTTACTTGGGAGAAGAGACCAACCCTCCCCTCACTACAACCTCCCTTCAGGCAGCTGTAGAGAGTGACAAGATCTCCACTAGCCCACTGGTTGGGCCACGAGGGTCTTGGCTTCTGGCAAAGCAAAATCTTTCAGTATCAGTAATTTGGTCCCTCTATTTTAAGATCATGACCTAAAGAATTCAGAAGGCATTGTTACATTGGTAAACATAGGACTTTTTTTATAAAACTTAAATAGACTAAGCACTGCTATCTTTTACAGTGTTATCCAACAGTTAAAGACTTTTCCCCCAAGAGCATTTTATTTCTCTGTCATTATGTTCCAAATTTTTTAACAGTACAATTTCTACTCAGAAGAATTCTCACATTCTTAAATGGATTTGAGATACATTGATCAGCAGGACGGTTGCACACCTTGCCCTCCCCAAATAAAACCCCCCTGGGATCTGAAGCATATCCCTCAAACTCCAGATGGAACCACACTTGTCTCCCCTCTCTCACCCCTCAACAGGGCGTTGTTTTGCTTGCCTTCACTCCTCACAGTGGCATACTGAAACAGAGCAGCAGTACAGCCACACCTGCTCTTCCCAGGAGAAAACACTAGCAAATCAGTAACAGAAGAACAACAGCATTTCAAATCTCACATGTTTTAGAGGATAAATACACAACACCCAAGGTCTGGCACGTCAAGTACCAGCCATCTTGCACAAGGATAAATATTTCCCTTTGAAAATGTTCAGCAGAGATTAACTGGAGTCTTTATTCAGCTGGATCTGCCATATAACCCTAGTATTCATCTCTCATCACACCAAGTAAAATATTTCCAATGGCTCACAGCCATGCTTATCTCAAGACTCACATCCTGCCACAACAGAAGTTGATCCCTGTTGCCTCAGACTCTGGGGAATTGTGTCAATGCAGATTTCACAGCAAGGAGAATGAGCATACGTCTACACGAGATATATTCACCCTTTTCATTTCCTCATTATGTGCCCTAGTGCCTTAACAAAAGAGGTTGTTTCAAAGAGGAAGGTAGTAGATAGAGCTGGCCAGCAGCAGCTTCCAGCACTCCCAGTTTGTTAGCTCATCACGCAAGGGCAAAAGGCATCTGCCTTGGTGGAAGAGACAAAGCCTCAGCACAGCTGGATCTCACTGTTGCCACCAAAAATTATCAGCTGCAACACTGATTGCCTTAATACCACAGCCCATGTTTGCTACACATTCAAAAACACAAACACCAGATTATTTTCAAATTCCTCACTTAAAAACCTCTGCTCCTCCTACACAGTGGGGTAAACCCATATTAGGATAACGTGACTAATACGAATTCAGATAGGACCTTTACATATGGTTAGAGCTCTTTGGGCTCCCATAAATTGAGCATATGATGAGGTAGAAGAGCTGCATAAAGTGACACGAGGCAGGGAAGGGTCAAGTCTGTGTACTGCTTATCAGCTGGGCCCTGCCCTAGCTCTCCTACTGGCATTGGTGGAGTATAGCAGCACAGATGCTCTGACCTCTTTCAGACATACTGATCAGATCAAAAGCGATGCCCATGTCCTCACCACCACCACCACCACACAGCCACCAGCTTGCAGCAGGGACTGAATCACAGTCTTTGAATGCCCTGGGTGACATGGTGCCAGATTTTTCATTGATTTTGGCAACACCCAGTGTATTGAAAAACCTCATCAGTTTCCTACAGCCCCACCATTTCTCAAAAAACCAAGCTAGCATGCCCAATTTCCACAGCTGTGAAACAGGCAAGTGCACTTTCCTACACATGAGCTGCATCTGCCCTGGAGGCAGATCCCACATCTCTGTGAGAGCCCAAATATACAATTATGCCAGAGAACCAGACATCAAAGCCAAAGGACCTTCATGTTCCTTGGCCTCTGCTCATCATTCCTTCATATCAGAGTACACCCAACTGTTCTTCGTCAAATATTTTTTTTTTAGTTAAAAACAACTGACATTCAGCTTACACATGCTAAATGCCTTCTGCCCCAGAGGTGTATGTTGTGAAAACTAGGGCACTTCCAGGAGATGATGGGAAGACCATCAGTTTGTTCATGATACAAGAATCCATCACAACTTCATTCTCTTCATGATAAATAAGGCATCTCTGCTATTTGATCTACCCAGACAATCTTGTTTCAACATTTAGAGCATTTGAAACAACTTACTCTTTTCAGAAAACTTCTAAAATCTTGTGAAAGGGAGGAGGATGGCTGTTCAAGGAGGCTGGATGATCCTGTTCCACATCAGAAATCTGAAAAAGGGACATAATTGAAGTGTCTGGAGAGTATTACAATCACTTGGGGTTCATTGTCTAGCAGTCACTACCACATAAAAGAAGTTGCCAGTTAAGTAGGGTAAGAAAGAGGTTTTGCATCAGAAGGTGCCTCAGTGTATAGATCATAATACACAAGTGTCAGCATCTGCCTTTTATTCAGACAATGAAGAGAGTAGAGAGCCTATCTTAATGTCAATGTCTTTGAAAAGTTGTATGCTTTTGTCAAAAAGACAAAGTTTTATTAGAAGTCATAATACAAAAAAACAATCATAATACTGCTATTCTTTGCAGGAACTGAAATTCAGTTACATCTTACAAGATGAATAGTTGGTTATTCCAAAAATCCCAGAAATTCAAATTAAGTAGTGAAAGAAATTCCAGGTAATTTTTGTTCATACTTAACTAACCTCAACTGTTGAAGCAGATATAGCTCTGCATCTCTGTTTTTCTTTCAGTTTACCAATCTACTCCTTGAAAAAGGAGCTAAATGCAGAATTTCCAGACTTCACTGGATGCTACTCTATAGAACTCCACAAGCTGAAGAAATGTTGATTTTCAGTACTAAGGGGTCCCATTCTTACTTCAAGAAGACACAGGGCAAAACAGCAAGAATTTCAGTTTACAAAAGATGTACTTTTTCCTCACCAGTAAAAATTAATTCAAAAATTCATATTTTGGCTACAATATGGCTTTCAACAGCATTGAGATGGAGAATACTCAGAATATAATTGGAGTGTTTTTGTAACAATTATTCTCATCCGCATAGCTACATATTGTTATATGCTTAAGGTTCTAAATCTGTCATCTTAAGGCTAATATCTGTCATGCTTAAGGTTCAAGTATCTGTCATCTGTTACATACAAGCATATATTAAATGTGCACCTTTTCATAAAGCTACATGTCAGCTGGCTGTTTGTTCACAAAACATGACTATGTTGACACTGGAAGTGGGGTAAGTATCCCTTACCATATCATGATATTGCTTCCGTTTCCTGGCAAAGGAATAATAAAATACCATCTGCCAAAGCAGCTTTGCAGAGTCTCTGGAAGCTACTTCACTTTCATAAGTGAGTCGGCAAATCTTGGCTAGTAAAGCCAGAGGAATGTAGATACGTCTGTTTGTGTTACTGAGTGAGTTCATATCAGCATTCCTTTAGCTTACACGATGCCAGGAGCTGGGACGTTTGTTTGTACATCACTTGGCACAGTGAGGCCCCAGATTTAAGAGTGAGGAGCAACAGCAACATCTAAGAGCAGAGGTTTCTGCTTTGTCCGTCCCAAAGCCTGCCTGAGAAGCACTGTGCACCATCTGCAAAGCAACAGCAGTGGGCTTGACTCAGCTGCTTATACAGCCAGGGCCCAACCTGTATCAGAGCCAGGAGCTGAGTCTCCTGTCACTGCCAACCCAGCTCTAGGGGCTGAGGATCAGAAAAGCGAGAGAGAAAGGAAGTGCAGAACATTGCATTTTTCATAGAGGTTATTTGCTGCTTAAAACCTTGACTCATGGGGAGTGCCCCATGAAGAATGCAGTAAAACCACATGGTCACATAATATCATAAAAAACCTTAATAAGCGCATGACAAATTCTTGGGTGGCTTTTAGGAAGCTATTATGGACAATCCCTCATAAGAGAAGTAGTACACACACACATGCCTCGCTCTGCCTTTACCAGGGTACCCATTTACATGGCTGCTCCTGGAGAGAGAACGGGACAGACAAGCTAGTGCAGCTGTTCAGGTGTGCTCACCATGGTATTACTGGAGATACTTGTCCAGAAGAGTTTCCAATCCTGACCTTCAAGAGAGGCCCCTATGACCAACTTGCACACAACACATGGACAAGGCAGGTTTAAAGAGTCCAGTTACATGAGGCACCACATGCAAGAGGGTTCCAACTCTCCTAGATGTATCCAGGCCACAGTGTACCAACACTATTTCCATTCTCCACCATGCCCTAGGTAGCACAACCACACATACAGCACATTTGCTCTGCCTAGAGCTACCTGGACTGACAAGTTCATCTGCAGCTGGGAGGGTGTGTTTTCACTCCAGAAACAAAACCAGATAATATTCTCATCATGGTTGAGCAAGCCCACACTGATTTGTCTGTTTAGGTCCCTCAGCATGTTCATGCAAAAAGCTTCAGTGCTGCATGTCATGTGTTAACACAGAGAATGGGTCCCAGGCATGAATGTGTTGACACTATTCAAGACTAAGAGGCAGCATTGTTATTCTTGACAGAATCAATTCTTGTGACCGACAGTAAATTAAATCAGATTCAAATCATGACTTGGAAATCCTAAAGAATGATCCAGTTATTTTAAGCTCAGATATATATTGTTTCTATAAACAAATTCTATCTCCACCATTTTTGTGGCTGTGCTAGCTTGCTATGACCATGTAGCCAGACTTGCTGACCCAAGTGCCCCAAAAAGATATCCTGGGGCCCTACCACAGGATCATATATGCACATCACTTGCTCATACACCCTCTTACACACTAGCCATGCAGCAAGCAAACTGACCAGTCTCAGACTGGGCCAACCAAGAAGGACTTTGTTCAAAGTCAATGGAGGTGGAGTACTCCAGGTGATACAACAAGGATGACACACCAAACTTGAATCATTTTGTGCGGGTACAAGTCATTTCTTGTTTCTAGAAACAGCCCTGTCTCTACTTGGTTAGGAACATCCAAAAGAGACCCCTCAGCCAAAACAGTCCCAGGCATCCACATGGCTCATGTCTAGCTGGGATCTGAAAGCCATCCAGCCTCATGAGTAGACCCACACCCCAGCAGTGCCGTGCTGATGCAAGTGCCTCCAGGGCCAGCACCAACTCCTGCAAAGCCAGCCAAGGCATCTTTGCACACACAGCCCCGTCATGCCCTGCAAATGAGGCAAGCCTTGTCCTGCAATAGGCGTATGACACAGTAATTCATGAACCATGAGTTCTTCCTGAAGGATATGGACATGGATAAGCCTAAAATATTTAACTGTCAGGGAGGCATCCAAACCATCACTGGTGAACCTTTTGTCAAGTTAATTGGTGCCTGTTGGAACAAAAAACTTGAAAGAGCCCCCCACCACACAGCCAGCAGGCAGGCAGCTACAGAGCATGCTGCCAGCTGGATTTAAAACTAGGCATGACCCAGCAATGTGGGCTTGCAGCCCAGAAAGCCAACCATGTCATGGGCTGCATCAAAAGTGTGGCTAGCATGTTGAAGCAGATGATTCTGCCCCTCTACTACTCTGCTTTTTAGTCTTTAGAGAAGAGAAGGTTTCAGGGATACCTTCCAGTACCTAAAGAGGGTCTAAAGCAAAGGGAAAGGACTCATCAGTGAGCAGAGTTTCAGATTAGATATGAGGAAGAAATTTACTCATTACTGTGAGGGTGGTGAGGCACTGGAACATGTTGAACAGAGAAATTATGGATGCCCATCACTGGAAGTGTTCAAGGCCAGGTTGGATGGGGCTTTGGGCAACTTAGTCTAGTGGAAGGTGTCCATGCCTGTGGTATGGGGTTGGAACTAGATGACATTTAAGGTCTCTTCCAAACCAAGACATTCTGTAATTCTATGACATTTGCAGAGAGGCCTACTCCCTTGGGGAGAGCAAAGGAGGAAGCAGAAGTGCTGACTTGGTAAGACAAAAAAAAAAAAAATAGTTGGTCACTTCTTGGTCAAAGGCAGAATTTTTTTTACATCATAGTGAAACCAAAGCAGCTGTGTAAGTCAGCTACATCAGCCACACATGTGTAGTTAGCCAAGTAGCAAACTCTTTTGAATACCTAGCCCTACTCCTTTCCCATCCATGAAAATATTTTTTCTCTTACCCAGTATGTATACTAACTTCTATGCATAAAATTAGTAAACCATTAAATATTTTTGATTTTAATAAGTGAGAAAAAAAGTAATTCTGCACTGAACACAATTTCCCAGTAAGGTAATCACATTTTCTATTGGAATAGCTGCTCCAGTTTACATCGTTTTAGCTCAGGACTGAGTCATCACAAATAACAGCTTAGAAATTTGCTCTACCAGTGAGTGGAGCTCTTTCTACATAGCTAAATCCAAAGCAAGCTTCAGCTGGTGTTTAAATCAAGCATATAACTCCTTCCTCTTGTCACAAGTATTTACTTTACACATCCCCACTTTTATTGTCTGTTCTGAGGAATACTAAAGTCTTCATTACAGAGCATGTTTAGCTTTTTCTTTTTAAATTGATAAGTAAAAAATTGTTCTACAGAACAGCAACCCATTCTTGCTGGCGTTATGGGTATGAGCTGGTTGACATCAGCCTGCAAAAATGACAATTTCTGATACTCTCCACAAGTGCTACATAGCAACTGTGCTTGGTGTCTGTGGAAGGCTGGATTCTGGCAAGCTTGCACACTCTTTCACACCATGGAGGAATGGACAACGTGCCTGTGCATACGGCCCACAAAGGCAAAACAGATGTTTAAAATCATGGTGTCATTTCAGAGACATTCCCCCCAAGGTGAAGTGTTTCCTCAAATAGGGTAGTGAAGCAACGCAAAGCTCCACCATCAATGTGTCAACACAAATGGCCCAGATGAACTCTTCTCTTCACTAGTGACAAAGCAGTTCATGTCTGCCCCAGCAGAGAAAGGAGCTCCAAGAGTCTCACTGAGCACCTCCACCTCTGTCCCATCTTCCTCCCAGTCCAGCTCCAGTTTGTGCAAAGGCTCAGGCATCAGCAAAACATGAGTCAAGAGCACTTCATAAGCAATCATCTGCTCTTAACATCAGGCTTATGGAAGTGGCCACACTGATTGCTCAAAATGGGGGAAGCACAAACTTCCTAAAACCAAGGAATAACACACAAAAATGCACACAGACACACAGAATGTTTAAAGCCTCTGAAAGAATCCCAGCCAGGGAAATAATTTGCAACTCTATCACAAACGTAGAGTGCAAGTAGATCATACTCTGTTCAGTGAGAAATGGGAGCAGGAGAGCATTAATATTTCAGTCAATGAGTCAAGACAACTTCCAGCTTTGCACAAGAAAAGAGGTTAAAGGCTCCTTACCTTCTGTAGAGGTGATAAAAGCTATGTTTTTATTGCCTGGTTGCAAAAGACAGAATTTTTTCTGACAGAGGTCAGGCAGACCTTTATTCTCCTGTGATTCTTGATAACCTACACTTCCCTCTCACATCATCCCTCAGCCCCTGCATTGACATTTCATATCTCCATCACCTGCCATTAACACATATCTAGGACAACAGTTCCTTTCGAACAAGATAAAGCAGCAGCACAGTGATAACACACTTGAAATAGAGCAATGCTTCCTCTGACAGAGTAGGCATTCTTGAGACCCCAGTGTCTTTTTTTGGGTAGAAGACTTCAAAATATGTCTAAACATCAGTATGTCCATCGAGGTGTTCCTTTGAACAGTCACCTTCAGAGCACTGGGCTTTGAGCTGTGACAAGCAGGAGGCATGGATAAATTCACAAACTCAAAGTGGGCAGGAAGCATCCAATGCAGAAATGAGGCATCAGGGTTTTCTTCATCAGTCAGAGAGATAGACTGCCTAGTGAAGAAAATTTAGAATAACATTCCATTTTAAGTTATTACTGAAAAGAAGATAAAGTTTACAATCCTGTGGACATCACAAAGTGCTGTATTCAGCCTGTTCACATTGTTTTAAGCTTCAATCAACTCAGAAAATTTGCTTGGGCATTTCAAGATAGTCATACTTCCACACCCCTTGGCCATCTCCAACAGATCTGGAATACATAAAAGAGGCAGTAGGCAAAAAAAGGTGAGGCAGAATCCTACCCTTTACTGAGAAGGTATGAGAGGAGTGAGGTAGAGCTTCCCAGGGATCACCAGCAGCCTGCCCCTGGAGCCAGGCAGTTCTGGCAGCAGCTCCCTTGCAGCCCCCCAGAGCTCACCCTGTGCCCTCCCTCCTGCACCGTGATCACACCAACATCCATAGCTTTGCACATGTGCTTCATCAGACTCCTGTAGCTCCCAGCCACCCATTACCAAGATAATTAAATATTATTACCCTTAATTAATAAGTTCCCTCTGAAACACACACACACATACACAGGGTTTCTCCTGCAGCCCTGTATAGGTCAACAGATTACTGGCCTGGACTGATTAGACTTTCAAAACTTGCCGCCTGATGGGCTGTTCCTGGCAGGGCAGGAATAGGCAGCAGTTACGAGAATCAGTGTCAGCAAAGCCATTACTTAACCTGACTGCTCACGCCCTTGGCTGGCTGCCTCCGAGGTTCCTCCCTCGCCTGCCCTCCAACAACAAAAAATGGGAAAAAAAAAATCCAAACAAAACAACCCCCCACATACACACACACACAAAAAAAACAAACCACCAAATAACACCAACAAAAGGAAAAGAAAACAAAGGAAAATCCAAGAGGCAGCAAGCAAGAAGGCTTTGTGACCCTGAAGGTCCATTCATGGGGAATGTGACCAAGTAAACATGCTGGGAAAGGCTCTTTAGAGTAGCTGACAGCTGCAGAAATATGAAGGGTCAGAGCATGAGAAAAATACTTGAATTAGAGGCACTGTTTCTCACTAAAGAATGTGAACAGGGTGTCTTGTGGGTTTCGTGCTTTTTTGATTTTTTCAGCTCTTTCCTTCTGCCCAGGGAGCCAGCCTTCACCAAACCAAAGCTGGTACAGAGATGTCAAAGTCATGATTCAGTATTACTAGTTTTGAAGTTCTTGGCTCACACACAGATTTCCTCTGTGACCTTGGGCAAGTCATTTGTCTGTACTGCACTCCAGCTTCTAATCCATAAGGCAAAGACAATGCCTTACAGGCAAGTTATGAGGTTGTTAGTGACTACAAATAGCCATGATGGTGGGAGGCAGAGAAGCAATCAGGGAGATAGGGAGATTCACATCCTGCTGAATCCTGATCCCTTGAGGATTCTGTCTGAGATTAAACCTCCCACAAGCAAAATGATCACTGTACAATTAACACTGATTTCTAGAAATGTTTCATCCTTTCATACCAAAATTGCATTTATTATTGAAATACACTGAAATCAGAATAAGATGGACTGTGGGCTCCTCCCTACACAAAAGAGTTCTCCACCTGCCACGGAGAGAAAAGGCCTTGTCCAGCTCTTTGATCTTCACCTTCTCAACTCCACTCTCACTTTTCATATCTCCCTCTCTCCCTCTCCATTCCCCCTCCTGCTGGAAGGAATACAAACAGCCATGATGTCCTGGTTATAAAGGGTGGTCAAAGTCAGCAGGCTAATGGAGAAGCAGATACTCTCCAAACCATTTTCAGGTTTAATATTCTGTTCAAACTGCACGGCACTAGTTAAAGAAAAGCACAGATAAGTAGCCATGGTTGCAAGATCTCCCATGAGGGCCCACGGCTTGTGCAGCAATCCCTGGACCCTTCTGAGTATGTCTTAGTTGGTTTAGCACACCTATGGCACCACAGCCCTCACCCAAACCTCATGGAAGAAACCATAAGAAATGTCCCCAGAGGTGCAGCTGATTTCTGGCCTAATTGCAGGGCTGCCCTTCAGCCCCCAGCACTGCAGCCATGCCCTGCTTTCAGCATGGGGAGCACACTCTGTAAGAGCTGACTCCCCTCCAGAACAGAGGAGGATTCCTCTATATTATTAAAACAACTGTCTCTTAACAAACTGTTTCACTGAGTACCATACGCCCTGCTCCAGCCAGCAACAGGGTCTACTAATGTGTAGCTGCCGAGTTCTCAGCCTTTTTTTTTTTTTTTTTTTTTTTTTTTTGCTGTTCATACTGTATGATTACTTAATGGGCATGTTTATGACCAGCAAGGATGTTTTACTGAAAGAGTTATAATATATGAAGTCATAAATTAGGAAGAATCCGGTAACTAGTCGTTAATTAATAACTTTGATCCACTGCAGGTTTTTTACCTTTGCCCCCTTGAGCTGAAACCCTGAAAATAATCATATTTGCTTTCTCTATTTTAGTTAGCTTTAGAAAGCATCCCAACTTGTGTTATCTACTTTTTAAAAAGTAAAGACAATGTGAGTGAGCAGACTCCAGCTCTGCAATCCAAAACATATAATGTTCTCTGCTGACACACTATCCCATTAAGGGACAAAACTTGCTCCATGTTACAGAATCATGACTAATCTAATATCATTACTTCAATGATGGTGTTGACTGAGGCAAGCAAACATTACAGCAAGCTATAGAAAACAAGTATTTAAGTTAGAAGGGATGGCTGAAGACATTCCCAAGCACAAACACACCTTTCAGATTTTGAAATCCTAGCCTTCACTTCACTTTAAATCACTGATCAGCCAGCTTTAAGGCAAGAAGAAAACCCACAGTAGCATTTCCTTACCACTCTGAAAGCTTAGTAACTAATCAGGCTAACACTTCAATAATTTTGGAAGATCTCACCAGAACCACAAGCACAGCATATGAATTGCACTTTTTTTTTTCCAAGAGAATTTCCAAACATCTGTTGTTTGTATTTCTGCGCTGCCTAGCAGATTGCACGAGAAACCACAACATAGTTGTCTTTCAATTCTTCATATCCTCTTGGACAGCATGTGCAAAATTCTTAGGCCAGGCTTTTGGGAGCAGCTAATGATTTTGCTGCTCTGCTGAATGTATCTTAGCAGGAAAAGTTGTAGAAGCTGAGTACCTGCTCTCTGAGAAGGAACTCCCTCTAATTGGATTCACTGGAAAACCTAGAATTCCATGGCTCATTTTCAAAGATGCTCCAGCAGCAGAGCATTGCGTTATTCAAGAGACCAGAAAGTTGTGCCTCTCTAGCTTCTTTTATTCAAGAAGTCAAGAAAAGAGAAAATTTAAAGACAAACCCAGAGACTTTGGCTTGGCACATTCCTACAGTGTTTGTCAGGGAGGAGTGCAAGAACTGAAACCACCGCTTCGCACAGGAGGTGTTGCAACAAGTGCGCTCATTGCAGTGCCCCAGGCTTGCCCTCGCTCCCAAGCAGCTCCCGTACGCACCACAGCGACTCGAGTATCGGTCAGGGGTGGTGCAACCAACTTCCAGTCTGGGCTCCATGCAGAGGTGAGGAGGGAAGGAATATAGAAACAGAGGGGATTAAGGGGCTCCCAGAGGGGTACCCAGACACTGTACTCATGCTGACACCAATGTCTGGAGCCTGGCACAGGTGAAACAACCACCTTTCCAGTGCTGGTATGGGGCACCAACACACCTTAAAGCATTCTGTCCCCTCTGCTGGGCAGCAGGATACATGTGTATCCAGACTCTTCTACCAGAGCGCTGCCTCTCCCAGGAGTGGCTTTAATAGGAGAGTTGTAGTCAGGGAGCCCCTGGTGGTCTAGTGGTTAAGGGCACGGCGCTGTCACTGCCGAGGCCAGGGTTCGATTCCCAGTCAGGGCCACTCCCGGGCAGATGGAGCTCGTTAGCCCTGTAGGCAACCCATCTACGTCCTGAGGACCTCGCTGCCACCGTCCAAGCTCGCTTGGCCCCGGCAGATGAACCTTAGGATTAAAGGGTGGGCTCAGTTCCGCGCACACTGTGTCTCACCTAAAAAATCCAATGCGCAGGCTGGAAGGTGTAAAGACCTTCCCCGGATCTTCGCTCGCAAAGACTGGCCATTATTGTAGTCAGGAAATCTGCTCTTTCACAGCATTAATTGACTATACCAGGTCCAGATCGCTGCCTAAGGTGGTGGGGGTTCTGTACTGCTACCTGCCACCCCAGAGTAAGAAAGCATGACACTTCCTCCTCCTCCTGCCCCCATCTCCAGATCACAGATAGATAAAAAGAGCCAAGTATGTGTCAGCAATAAATGGAGGTGATTAGGAGCAGCATACCACAAGCAAGTGCAAAGTAACCCTTCAAAGACATGGGAACACCTCAGCAATTTAAACAAGATGCTAAACACAAGGGTGACTCCTCTAGAAACAGACAACACAGGCAAAGGAAAAAGAAAAAGGCAAAACAACAATTCTGACACTTGTTATTTTGCTTATACCTTGGTTTGGATTTTAGGCTGAGATGATATTTGCAGGATAATAAAAGCATCAGGCAAGCAAACAGCAGCAGGAGAGATTACACTGTTGAAGGGGGGAAGAACACTTGGGATAGAAGAATGAACGGTCACCTTTGTAAGCACAAACACTGAAAATTGTTCTCTTAAGCTATGTATGGCAAGTCTTGCCTACTAGAGTTGTACGCATTTGATGAGAGACAGTGTAATAGAGAGGTAAATCAGTCCTCTTCTGCTCACACAAGAGGCACAGAACTTCCTTGTAAGTGCAGCCAAGCAGCACTCAAACAGGTTTACCTTACACCAATATTTGGTGCCTCTATGGACCCAACAAGTCTGCAAATGGAAGGGATTTGGGGGGTCAGTCCCATTGGTGTTCCTATCCATAAGTTCAAAGGCTGACTAGCTCAGCTCACTATCTTGAATCACAGCTACAAAATTGCTTTGTCTTCCCTAGGCTCCTACAAAGAGCTAAGGCTCATTAAGAGTACCCTTTTTTTTGTACCAAAACCAAGGCTCAGGCTTCAAACACTTTTAAAACTGGGACTTTTTTGCCAGAAGGAAATAAAACTATAATTGCCCAGGGATGGACATTATCTCTGTTCATAGCTGCTACCAGTTGAGTGGGTATATGCAGAGAGTAGAGGTAGTTCAAATTAATTAACAAGTACTCCTGTAGAAGACACCTTGACATAAATTTATTTACCTCTTTATATCTACAGATGGTTTAGAAAAAACAAGAGCATTAAAAAAGCTGCAGGTGAATCAAATTAGTCACAAAAACTCACAAAAATAATAAACAACACCTTGCTGAAATTTTGCACACATCAGCAAGCACGACATCAGCACAAGAAAAGGCACCCAAATAACATATGCAGAACTGAGGAATAGTCATACCTTTTGGGTGTGCTTTTTGTCATCACCTGCTCCCAGAGCCAAGAGAATCAACATACAAGCATTCTCATGGCTACAGCCATAGCAGGAACATCCTATCACAGCCTTCTGTCTCCATTCCACCCCTCAAGACAAGAAAAGGGTGCGGTTCCAGGCCTTTTATAGCCCAAAGGAGGTACTTCAGAGCCCACTTAACTCTTCTTCACAGGTGATTCTCCCTGCTGCAGCAAATTGATGCATCACTATCCACAGCCTCTTCCAACTTCCTCAGCCCCATTGCTGCCTCTCCCTCCCAATGAAGCCCAGCTGGACCACTTGGCATCACCTCACTTGCTTTAAAGAAGCAGCAAAGCATACTGGTGACTTACTAGCAAAGGGTAATTACAGTGGAATAATGAAAAGAGAGCATGGAAATGCTCAGCCCTGCACAAAAATCTCATGCCATTAAAGATGATACCATTTGGTCCAAGCTGGAGGTGGGTCAACCTCCACAAGCTGTATCCTGTATTGCTGGAGTCAACAAAATCGAGATCATTGACTCTAGTGGAAACTGAAATTAGCCTGTTTCTTGACACATACTATTGTAATTCAAACAGCATAAGATCTCCAGTCCAAGATTAATTATCATTTCTGCCTTCTTCCATCTCTCAGGCTTTGAATTAATGCACAGAGCAGTCAACATGTATTGAGAAAGAAATCTGCTAGCAGTGATGTGAACCCACAAACACACGTGCTCACACAGGCACATTGAATGAACTGAAGTGGCTTAGCACCATAACGATAAATACTGAGACAGTCAGCTATGACAAAGCAGTTTCCCATGTTATCCTTAAAAAATAAACAGAGCTTCCAGGTACTCTGTGTCATATCAGATGTAGAAAACAAAGGTACTCATGACTAAAGTTCATGTCCACTAACTGGAAAGCATTAATACTCAGCCACACCTGAAAACTGGGCTGGAGAATAAGACACATAAAAAATTACCCACAGGTTCTGGTACACCTCTGGCAAATATCAAAGGTCTTATGATTGTTACTGTTTTTCTTAACAGTGCCAAGTATCATGCAATTAAGACAATCTGGACTCTCATTAAAACAAAATTAAGTTCCCGAAGCTCAGAAGTGCTTCAAAGCAGGTATCTTTTAAGAATCAAAACCAAAGGCAAGTGAAACCTGAGTTTGTAAAAACATGTATGTTCAAATCAGTTTTAGAAGCTGAACTGTTAATTGTGTGTGTGTTGGTGTTAGAAATATGGTGTTATGATAGCTCTGTGGGATACACACTCAGCAGTGAGAAAGCCAAGAGCTAAACATAGACATGAATGAGAAAAGGTATATAGAATCACAGAATAGTTCAGGCTGGAAGATACCTTGTCACCTAGTCCAGTCTGCTTCAATGAGCAAGGACACCTTCCACTAGACCAGGTTGCTCAGAGCCCTGTCCAGCCTGAGCTTGAATGTTTCCAGGGATGGGGCATCCACCACCTCTCTGAGCAACCTCTTCCCTTATTTCACCACTTTCCTTATTAAAAAATCCTGCTAAACACTGAGGTATAAAATCACTATAGAGTTTTTCTAGCCCATAAAAATTGCCCAATTGCAAGCAAACTGCCCCAAGAAGCACAACACTGAGAGTTCAGATGTGCTCCCACACCATCGCTTGGACAACCTTGGCATGGGTAAAGAAGTATTGGAAAAAAATAACCAGACTACAACATGCTGTTTGTTTAGGAGCTGTGAGTCAGCCAGCATGAAAACTAGTATTAATAAGTTCAGGCATAGAGGCATAAGCCCTATCACAGGACAGCTAAATCCACTCTTTATTGTTATACAAAGTGCTCATGCTTGCCATGAAACTAAAACACTCCAATATTAATTGGAACAAGCCATTATGTGCATGGTATTTTCCAGTACTCCTTGTCCCATGGCCCATCCACTTTTCTAAAACCTCAGCCACGCAGTTTACAGAAACAGGACATCTACCCACACTCCTTCCTCTCAGCAGTGTGAATCACTGGCGGTGTGAAAGTCAAGGGCTCCCTGGCCCGTGTGTGTCCCTGCCAGATGGCTGTGTGTCGTGTCGTGGCTGCTGGGCCGGCAGGTTCTCCACTGCACACCCCCTTCCCTGCATCAGCTTCTCACCACCAAGCTCCTGGCACACCTCCCCTCACGCAGCCTGGATGGTGAGATCCTGAATCTCAGGGAAGTTCTGGGAACAGAGAAGCAGACAGACAAGGTGGTCATTGACAAAAAGCCAAGGACACTTTGGTTTTGCTTCCAGTATGAATTTCTTCATTTCAGCTCAAACACTGACATGGCCTTTAAAAACACAGAAGTAGAAACTCCCTCTTTAGGTCATCTTGTCCACTCTCTTGTAAACAAGAGAGAGAAGGACAGCATGGTCCTTCAAACAGTTGTTTCATTTATTTATTTTAAAGTAAGGATTCAAGGAGCATCAATCAACCAATACACAATACTAGACTGGCACTGTTAATACTTTCTCCAGTCATTTGTCCAGTCTTCTGTGAAAATCCAGACAAAAAGGACTTCTTCCCCCAGGACTTTGCTCTCCAGGCTGACTTCAGTGAACACCTTCATAAACTAAAACTTTGTTATTCAGGGCAGTGGAAGTTACCTGTCTTTGTATGTAATCTTAGAGCCTCCTAAACACCTTTCTCTTTCATCTTCATGCACAGAGCTGCTGCCATCAGTAGTTTTTAGTCATCTGGACCTGTGGAAATGCAATAATCTAGGTAAGCCAGAAAAAGAGATAATGCAACACCTAAATCCATTATATTTAGAACAGTAACCTACCTTGGCAAGAAAAAAGGAAGTAAAATTGTGGGATACAGAACTCAAACAGTCATATTTCTGCCTGGGAGATCTCAGCTATGAGACAGCATCAGCAAGAGCACTGGCCAGCCTGGGCATCTCAGTCTGAAGGGCTCTGTGGGGGCAGAGTATGCACCTCTGGGATTTCGGGACACCCAGAGGCTCTGGCAGAGCAGCTGAAATTCATCCTCTTGCTGCAGAGCATGCATCCTCTGGTTTTACTGCCAGAGGTCAGTAAACTCACAGCCAATGCACAAACTTCCCACATTTTGGGGAGTCAACAGCAATATGCCCTGTTGTTACTGCAGAAGAAGGCTGCAAATGAGAAGTATTTTAGGGCGGTAGTTTGGATTTGCCATCCAGCTCATTTGGAGCAAAGACAAATGCCACTCCTTGGGGTGACTGCAGCAAAGACACGCTGTAGGAGTTACACACCTGATAAGACTGTTGGGCTCTGTTACCACCACCATATCATAAAGTGGCACTATGGTGGTGACTCAGGGGAGGGCTGAAAGGAGAGATGGGACACGCAGGAGTCGCAGTACCTGCAGGTAGCACAAAGCAGGGGAAGAAAAGGACCCCATGTAGCCTTGGTAGGATTGGAGTGGGATTTAATGGGCAGTCTGCCCTG
Organism: Myiozetetes cayanensis; assembly: GCF_022539395.1. Classification (NCBI taxonomy): domain Eukaryota; kingdom Metazoa; phylum Chordata; class Aves; order Passeriformes; family Tyrannidae; genus Myiozetetes; species Myiozetetes cayanensis. The sequence goes on from NW_026087742.1 coordinate 19,205,483, forward strand.
CTCTTTGGGGAGAGCACACAGAGTTCAGCCCCACAGGGTCCAGTCAGCTGCAGTACCAATCAGCAGGACCTCACACAGTGACTTGGCAGCACAAGAACCCAACCCCAGCGGACATCTCTCTTCCTTGTGCCTGTGGCTGGCAGGGACACCAGCAACAGGACTGGCAGCAATTCACCCATCTCCTGCCCAGCAGGGTCAGCAGGGTAGTTTAGCAGGAGAGGAGTTAATTCATCCCTTACAGCCATGTCTAGAGGATGCAGAGAAAATCCAAGTGGGATCACAATCCCCACATCCCTGGTTTTTTGGATATAGCAATGGCCAAGGTTCAGAGTTTGTGTTCATCTCATTTCCCCATAATGCCAAGAAGTCCCAGTACAGGGACAAGTCATGCATGGGAGGATGTTTCCCAAGCCTCTAGCCAAGTCTCCTCTGGAATAATGATGTATTTGGCGAGGCAACAGTGTCAAGCATTTTCCTTGGCCAAGCACAGATGGGGAGTGGCATCCAGGATCCATCACTGTCTGTGGGCAACCACACCTTCTCCTGATGAGCCTACCTACCCCCAGCCCCCGGCCTGGCACAGGGGAGTGTTGCTTTAAGTGCAGCCAAGGACCAGTGGCACCTGCAGTCCACAGCCATTGCCCTCAGTGCTGCTAGCTGTTCATCCACAGGGATGAATAGCTCAGCACTGCCAAGGTGATCTGAGCTGGATTCGGGATCAGATTCCTCAGAGGTGTCCAAGACCACTCCCAGACAGAGCTTGTCCACTCAGGGAGAGCAGCAGCTGAGTTTTGTGCAGCACGAGCTGGAAGCAAACTTCAGCAGTGAACAGCAGGCTTAATTACCCAGCCTGACAAATCCCACACCGGCAATCCCAGGCTAAGGGAGGCGTGGAGCAATTATTGCCTCTGTGTGCCTTAGTAATAAAAGGCACAATGCCCAGGGAAAGGAACTGTGCTAGTAAACTACGGTTTATGAAAAGAAGATTTTATCGTCTTGCCCTGTGAGAAACTGGGTTCAAAATATTGATGTTTTTCAAGCTTCTCTCCAGAATTAAATGAGACCATGTCAGTGGTCTCACATACAGTCATAGAGATGAAAACTCTTCTTCTGAACACACCCAAATTTGGGGAAAGTTTAGGATTTTATGACTCAGACACACTTTCCATCCCCCACCCCCTCACCAACAAATGAATAAACACCACTTGAAGTTGCTCTGGGATACAGTGTTTCCTTCATACAACATGGATTAAAATCCACGGGGTGAGAGGCTGGGAAATGCACAGTTAACAACATCATCCTTGCTGGGCTGGCTGGAACTTCATGCTGTTTTAGTAAATTTAAAAAGACAATATTTTAAACCAAACACTGTGTCTGTTCACTGTGGTTAATTAGTAGTTTCTGACATTCTAATAAGGGTTAAATCAGTGACAGAAGAGAGTTACAGAGACCAGCATAACAACAGTTTTTTATAAATATCCGTGTCATGTTACCAAAATGACTTCATTGAGGTCTGGATTGCTTTTTTAAAGGAGATTAAATGGATGGGAATACATTACTTTCCACTGACTGTAGCATAAACAACACTACAAACTCAAAATGCTATATTGCTACAAAGGTGTCAAATTAACAGAAAAGAAAAGCCTTCCCCACCCCTTTTATTGTCTGAAGATACATAAATAAATGGGGCCTGATTTTTAAATTTTTTTTTCAAGACCAACCAGCCATCCAGGCAGATTTTAAGGCTCTGTTTACTTCATGGTAGAGGCATTTGAACTGTTTCTTATTGTGGGTGGAGCAGTATGCTGACAAATTGCCATCTTCAAAATGAAAGGTTTACCTAAACTGTGAAAGGAAAAGTCTGAGTGGATTGTCTTGCACACTGTTGATACCAGTGCCTTTGTCTAAAGGCAAATGAAACTTGGACTAAGGTTCAGTGATCACTATTGCCCCCATTTCCCTCTTCTTGTTTCATGGTCTCCAACCTAAAATGCAGACACTGTGGGCTATCCTAGGTTTGTCCTGGATTTGCCTATTTTTGTGGTCAGGCCATAGATCATACACCAATGCTAATCACTACATAGTAGACTGAGAGTTGTTTTACAATCCATTATGAGAAAAATTTGCACATTGTTCAGTGCCTGCATACAGGCCAGCCAAGCAGGTCTGATGGTGTTTGTAAAGATGTGGGACTGAGGGTACTCTCTGGGACTGAACAATATTCTGGCTGAGACCTTCTGTTTATTTAGTTTATCAGGTACTTTGATGGCCTTTGGGTTCTTTTGTTTATCACTCTAACCTACAAATGTATATATAGCTCTCACTTTCATTATTCAGTCACAGGTCTGATCATACCCTGGGGTAAGCTCTTCTATATTTAAGCCTGAGTGCAATGATTTTTTTTGCTGTTGGTTGAACCGTAAATGCTATCCACTGAACCATTGCAAGGGGGAAACTACAACTTTGCAAAAGGAAGTATCACAGAAACCAACACAGCAACCAATACTATCCTGCCCATTGTAACAGCACTTCTAAGCCCTGAACGAGAACTCCCATTTAGGAGTCAGTAGGGGACCTGGACTCTGTTGCAATACCCAGCACCTTTCCCAAACTGGGAATCTGTAAGCAGCCTGCCTGTCCAAGCACATGTTGGTGTTTCCAGAGCTGGAGCTCAGGCAGAGACTTGAGAGATGACCCAGTTTTGCAGAGGCACCAAAACTGGTAGGGTGACGACACAATTCTCTGAGGGCACGTGCGAGTACCTGCCCACAGCTCTCTCACCCTGTCAGGGTGCCTGGCGGAGGAAGAAAAAAGTGATACCATCATCTAGAAAATATCCACTGCCCCACACTGTGAAAGTCCCAGTGCAAGCATTTCAGCCATACCAGCTGTTGAGGTAAATATCTGCTGCTCCATTTGGAAAACTATAAATCTGCAAGCTGAAAGGCTTGGGGGGAAATGCCTGAAGTAATATATGGCTCTTGGACCACAGGGCTCACAAATTGAACCAGGGCTGCTGATTGTCAGCCCATGGCCATTATTCACCCTCTCCCAGGAGCTATTGGTGACATTAGCCCCAAATGTGACAAGTTTTGGTGGCAAGACTCTCACAAAGCGACGTGGGAGCACAGACAGAGTTGCTGTGCTGAGGAGACATGGAGCACATGAGTTTGGGAAGGCTGTGTTCAGTCCCCTCTGATGGCATAGTAACTGGGAGCATAGTGCTTTGAGAAGCATATGGCTCATTAGGTGGGTTTTCTCTAACAAAGCACATTCTCTCATCTCACCACCTTTCCCACAGCTGGCAGGTTTACCACTGAACATGCCTGCAACAAAGCACATCTCTCCCTTTTCCCTCTGAAATGCATCCGAGGAGTATGAAAGTGACTTGTCAGATGATTAGATACCATCAGAGCCTACAGCTTTGGTCCAGCCTTTTCCTATCTCTTACATCAGCATACGTCATGCAGACAGGTTTGCTGCAGGCCAGCTGTCAGGTCTGACAGAAAGAGCAGGAGACACTTCGGTCCAGCCACAGCTGAGCGGAGAGCAGAGCATGTCTCCTCCACCCTGCCAACACAATTCATGAAGCCATTCCCTACTTATGGCTACCAAAGTGGTCCAGACAAACTTGTGTTACACTTGGCTTTGTGTTTAGAAGCAGATCTTTCTGACTGAACTAGATTGCAGAGCCTATGTTTCTATTTACCTGGCACGTAAAGGCTGAGAATTGGGACTGAAAGGCTGAGAGAGTTGGGGTTGTTCAGCCTGAAGAGGAGAAGGCTCCAGGGTGATCTTATTGCTGCCTTTCAGTACCTGAGGGGGCCTAGAAGAGAGCTGGAGAGGAACTGTTTACAATGGTATATATTGATAGGGCAAGGGGGAATAGTTTTAAACTGAAAGGGGGTAGGTTTAGATTAGATATTGAGAAGAAATTCTTTTCTGTGAGGACGGTGAGGCTCTGGAGCAGATTGCCAAGAGAGTTGTCAATGCCCATTCCTGGAAGTATTCAAGGCTAGGTTGGATGGGGCTTTGAGAAACCTGGTCTTGTGGAAGGGGTCAGTGACCATGGCAGGGTGATTAGAACTAGATAATCTCTAAGGTCCATTCCAATCCAAACCATTCTATGTCAGACAGCAGAGACAACAGTCTGGGCTGATTAATACCTCATGTGTACTTTAGTCCAAAAAGTGCATTGTGCAATGGCTCAGTGGGAAGAAAGACAAGACATTGCTAAAGCTCTGGCAAAATACGGGTAACTTCTGTCCTTGCTGTTTGCTCTGTGTTTGCAGCAAAGGTGGAAAGCCCTCAGAAAGGGAGTCCATGAAAACAGTTATAAATAGAAACTTACTTCATGTGTTAATGGTGGGAAGCAGAAAGGAGGGCTGCACGTTTTACTGGGGGTTTTTACATCTGGAATTAGCTGAAATCAAGAGATAGCAGATCACAACCTGGTCAGATTGGCCCTGCCAGAACAGTGCCAGGGTCTCCTCTGAGGGAAGCAGAAGGTAGTTGCTTGCTACTTGCCCTTCCATGGGTCACTGGCTCCAGGGCTGCCAGCTGCCAGCACAGAGGCAGCCCTGTGCTACCTGGGCACGCAGGCACCCTGGCTGATTTGTGTAAATGCAACCTGTGCAGGGCTGAGAAGGGCATGGGAGGGCACACTGGGGTCCCATCTCCTGCAGCAGCCCCTGGCCCAGGCCTCAGGAGAGCTCACACATGGGGGACACCTGCAGTCTGGCCCCCTGCACCCATCCTCCCCTCCCCACAGGCGGTGACTGGTAGCCCAAAAATATTCCATGTGGGAAAAGCTCTTTGGCTTTTATGCTCTCTTGAACCACCGGGAGAGGAGCTAATAGGTCATGAAATGACCTACATGCTTATGCATCTAGTGACAATACTTTGCTAAACAGTATTTCATTGATCTTTCTCGTGCACACAATGTATCTCATTGTTCCCTACATGCAGCTCTGCTGGTTAAACCACAGAAGTCAGTTTCTGAATGCCTTCTCTTTTTCTGCTCCCTGCTTCAAGTGCTCAAGAAGTGTTAGCTCATACACACCCAGATTATTACACAAGAGCTGTGTTGTTTCAAAAGCAATCAAAACAGTGAAATCCACTTGATGTGATTATAGGTGGACATTGGGAGATTAGAGGATCTTGTGACGAACAGCAGAAATAGATCTGTCTCAAACTGAAATGCTGTGTTATTATAACCTTCTATGCAACGTTCGCTTCACAATTTAACTTCCAGATTGGAGCATAAAACTCCAGTAAAGGCATAAAGCAACTTAATCCTGATAAGTGTGTTTTATTCAGAGAAGGTCAGTGGTGGAGCACAGGCTGCCTTAGCTGAGCCAACTATAATAGAGGCTAGACAGACCTCAATACCATAAAGAATGATTTCTAGGTAAAAAGCTGGAGGAAAGGGATGCATTTTCTCATATTGAATCCTAATTCAAAGAAGAGGGAGGGGGCTTTTGAAGGCAAGCAGCTGAGCAGTTCCCTGACATGAGAAGCTCACCCCAGGCAGAAGAATCTTGACATGGGTCTAGGTGGGCTGAGCAATTGAGGGGCACCAGGCAAAATCCTGATTCAGAAGAGCAGCAGCATCCTACCTCAGCAGGCATTCAGGATTTGCTTCTTCTCTCTGCATAACTTTCCAGAAGCTCTGTTTTAAGTCTGAGTTTCCTCCTTTCTGATGAAGAGTTGTACAGCTGAACCTCCCTCAACCACATGGATTTTTTGGGGGGGAAATATCCAAGGCAGGAGGGCTGGGAAAAGAGTCACAGTGCCACTGCTGCCCAGGGTGGCTGAAGGGAAAGCTGGCATGGGAGACGACATCTCCCTGACAGGTGAAAGGCCACACAAGTTGAGAACTGCTGATGTGTGCTCCAGGTGGGATGGCTCAGCCATGTTGTCAAAGAGCTGCTTCTTGTAAACGTGCATGGTTTTCTACCTTACTGTCACACAAAAAACCAGCTGGAGCAATGGATTTGTTCCCAGCTTCAAATAGTAGAGGCTGAATTTAATTCTTCTGCTAACAACTGCTGTAGCCAGTGGCTGTGGCTGTAAATCAAGGCTGAGGTTTTGTTTTAATGTTATCAGATGAGCTGGGGTGGAAACTTTGTTTTTCTCCTGCTCCATCTGTCTGATGGAGATGGAGAAAATCCATTCCCCAGGCTGAGCCCCCCACGATCCAGTTCAAACACATTCAGACACTGTGGATAAAGCTGTCAGTCAACAAAGCCAAGAGAGCAATTTCTCTGGGAAAATAACTGGCACCTCAAGAGCTTCTGGATGGAGTTCATTCACAGATGCAGATAGATTGTAAAGGCAGGTTACTCCTTCCTGCCTCAGCAGGTCATATTACACAGGACAAAATAAATGTACTAAAACAAGGAAATACTTTCTTGTAGAAGAGAACACCTTTACAGCTGACACACAGTGTCACTCAGGAAAAGAAGAGGTTTCGTGGAGACGTCATAGCAGCCTTCCAGCATCTGAATGGGGCCTAGAGGGAAGCCAGAGAGGGACTCTTCATCAGAAACTGTAGTGACAGGACAAGGAGTAACAGGTTCAAACTGAAAGAGAGGAAATTAGGGTTAGATACTAGAAAGAACTTCTGTGAGGGTGGGTGGTGAGACACTGGAGGAGGTTGCCCAGGGAGGCTATGGATGCACCATCCCTGGTAATGTTCAAGGCCAAGTTGCCTGGGGCACTGAACAACCTGGTCTAGTGAACGGTGTCTTTGCCCATGGCAGAGGGATTGGAACTAGATGATCTTTAAGATCCGCACTAATCCAAACCATTTTATGATTATTCCAAGTTTGCTGCCTTGTCTCCAAAGAGGAGTGAGTCTGTGCCTCTGATTCACAAGTTCATATCTAACCCAGTGGTTGACTGAGGCCACTTCCTACCAGTTTCCTCACAATACAGCTTACTGCTATCCCAAAGAGGCAATGAAAGGATCTCTGGAGGCTACCAGGTTGTTTTAATTCATAATTCCATCTCAGTGTTGTAACTGAGATACAAATAATCTCCTTGTTTCCACTCCAGTTACTTTCATCCTCACCGATGTGAAAACACAGTCTTACATCTTTCAGGTACTTCAGAAAGAGAGTTATTGCACCAGAAAGCAAAGATGATTTTAAAAATAACTTTCACATCAGTTCAAGTGATAACGCAATCATGCAGGTGTTGTAAAACTGATATTATATTCATAGTAGTTTACCTTTTGGAAGTGAAGCATAAACATTTCCAACATACCTACTTACAAGAAATATGCTTACAAAGCAAGATTACTTCCTATGAGAAAAAAAACCCCAACACTTTCCTCTTTAAATTGGCAAACATAATACATTTCCTCTTCCCATACCACAGTAAAGGTTTACAAATGAACATCACGTACACGTAAATAAACCTTCACATGTGCAAGATTCACCACAATCTAAAAAGGAAAGTGCCATAAAAGGACCCTGTAGTAATTGAGCAGCACATCTTGATGTAAATGAGTATATCTCAGAAAAGCTGCAAGCCTTCTTGTCTTGTTTTGCAGTGCTAACCACATGCAGACACACACACAGAGCAAACTGCTTTCATGTTAGCTCAGTTCTCCTTCCATAAAGTTTGGTGGTAAAGCTCTCCCTGACATCCATCAAAGGCAGGGACTGATGAGGTGTGAGCTGATGAAAGTTTTGAATAGCCAAGGAAAGTGATTATTCAAAGAACTTAATTCCTCCCATCTGAAACAAATGATTGTTTCCCTGGGAACTCATCAGAGCAGCTGTTCTGGGAAAAAACTCCTTTCTTCTCCTTGCCATAACCTGTCCTTAGGACAAAAGGATTCCTCTGGCATGTAACTACCTATTTTGATTCCCAGTATGAGCATCAAAGAGGGATATTTATTTTTGGAGCATTCTTTTCCCATCTCAGAGTGAATATGTAAAATAGGTCAGATGAGTTACTCCCCAAAAATGCATGCTTCTCTCTGCTGATGGTAGAAGGAGGCTACCACAGTGAGCTTCCACACCAGCCTTGGAACTGGATCATGCTTTGCCCCACAGGCTGAGGGCAGAAAGGAAGCACTTCTCACTTAGCTTGTAGGAAATTTCCTGTTCAGCTCTAAATCCAGAGATTAGACCTGAGGACAAAAACAGTGTGTGCCATCTCTCCACCAGAGCACTGAACAGGACCAGTTTCTTACTTCACCATACATCCTGTCACTGTCTATCCATAGCCAACCTTCAGGGTACAGTCATGGGGAAAGGAAAGGGTGTCATCCATGGCTCCTACATCCCTGTTGTACCCAAGCATGGGCTTAATACAGGGGAATGTAAATGGTGATCTAGTCTCCTTTCCAATCTCTTCAGACATGCTAGTTCATGGTTATCTGAAGACATGCATTGTCTGTTATTAAAAATTTTCTTCCTCTGCTCCACAGTCACTTCAATAAATTGGTACATTTCATTTTGGAAAGGGTTGAGATCCCTGTCCCCTTTATACTGCTTGAGAGACTGATACAGAACTTTAGTCTCTGAATGGTTTTACTAATTTCAAGCCTAAACTCCCTTATGACCAATTTCTACCCAGTTTGGTTTGTGCCAGTAGTGTCACTTAAATGCGTCTTCTCCCACTGTGATTTTTTCCCATCTCTCCTTGTTTCCAAAAATATATTTCTAAGGAAATGTCATTAATGTCTCCAGTTTCAGGACCCAACTTCTTTCATGGTTCTTCCAAATGAAGAAATTACCTTCTTCTCACTGTAACCATTTAATTATTAATCCTTCTGGAGCATCGGTAACCAAAGCTGTATAAAATAATTAATTGAAGAATGTCAGTATAAATTTGTCAGAAAACAAAAGCCCTCACCTGGTAATCAAGTTTATTAGTGTCTTTTTTTTTCTTTCTAGTTCAGCAACATAGTGGTGGTTATGGCACCTTCTCACTGACCAGCAAACCTAAGCCTCTTTCTTCAGCTTGTCCCTTCTCAAGAGCAGCTGCTGTGAAAGGAGTGCATAACCCAGAGCAGCGTCACAGCTGAGCTCTAACTGCAAAGCAGGGACAAAAAGAGATTTAAAGGCTTGCAGTGTTGGGCACTGGAGTGATGTCCACGTTAGCTGCTGGGAGTGGTGCTGCAAGATCCTCGGCTCCAGAAGGACAACTCCTTCTAGCAGCCCCACGTTCCTTTCAATCCCCGCTTCCCAGCCTGGTTTTGCCTCCCAGAAAAGACATGGCCATAACTGAATCAATGCTCTTCCCTTGGCTTGCCAGGTGGAAGCCATGGAATTGGTGGGAGCAGCAGCAAGAACTCCAGCCATGATATGCACCCCTACCAGGCAGACAGGTGCCATATCTGGAGGAGACAGGACCTCATGCCACATTCTCTCACCCCTTCCTATGTGTTTCCCAAGGAAAAAAGATGAAGTTAACACATGTTGGGATAAATTAAATACACGCACATTTAAAATAGAGCCTCCCTTGTTTACTCTTCCTTTGCAAGCCAGTGTGATTCAGCTCACAGCACTGTGTTTATTTTACACATTGAGAAGCCTTGCTCTCTTCTGTGATGAACAAGGAAAGCACAGGGCATGGCTCAGCCTTCCCAGCGTGCCTGCTTCTCCAGCAATGTTGGAGGCACTGCCGTGCCCAGAGCAGCACATCTCCTGCCCTCAGCCCCTCAGCAGAAATGCTGCCAGGGTACCCAGGAGGAGTACACAGTTAAAAGCAGTTGCCCACCAGGGACTTCTATTTAGCCTGAGAACAAACAGTACTTTTGGCTTGTGGCCTGGATTCCCATCAGAAGAAAGGAAAAACTTTCTGATTTTATTCCTCTCCACGGAAAACATTTGTGGTTTTATGCTGAGGAGTTCATTCACCAGTTCTCCTCAATACAGCTCATGGCAACGTGAACGGAAGTTGCTGAGTTTTTTCTAAAGGGGAACAGAAGTGCGAAAAATGAAAATATTCCAGCTATAATTGCAGAAGTTTCGCAATGTCATCCATTGCATCAATATTCGTAAGTCATACCCATATATTTTTTTCTTGCTGTGCTCCAGCCAATATTCATTTGAGCTTTCATATGAGGAAAACAAAGTAAATGTGAATTATGCAAAGCTAGAAAAACCAAATCAACCACTATACAACCTTCATGGTGCATTCAGGCAATCTCACACAAAAATATCTAACCTATGTCATTATCCCCTGTTAAAAGGTAATGAGGTGGGGGAAAAGAACCACAGTGAGATTATTCATAATCTCACAGGAGATCAGATGAGCCCACAACATCGGCATCAGCAGTGTTAATTAATGGGATTATTGTTACACAGCGGAAAGACCCCATGTCTGATCCTTGGCTAGCTTAGTGCTACTCCATGTACATCAAAAGGAATCGTATCTGATAGGCAGTGCTAGTGATTCTGGCTCCCTCAACCTCTTTCTAGTTTATAAGAAAAACAAACGCATCTAGAGCAAACTACTTACCTTTTTCGAGCCCACTCTGTTTCACCTCACACCAGTCCTAACTCCATTAATTAGGACAGGGACTGCTGGACAAGGTGGCTTTCGATATACATCCCAACAACCTGGACAACCGCCTTTCAGAGCAAAAAGAAGCAAGGAAAAATCCCAATCAGATGAGGTGCTGTGGAATAACTTGCAACTCTTGACAAATAAGGTTTACACATTTCATACCCACTACTAGTGAAGCAGAGCTGGTGACAGCACTCTGTGCCCTGGTGGTGTTTTGGTAGCTGGAATATGGTGGCAAGCAAGACTTCCAGAGGCATCCATGGCAGGGAAAAGCCTGTTAACATCCCGTTGTGTGCATGCTTGGTTGTTCAGCAAAAGTTTTGAATTAAAGCATGTGAGTAGTCCCCCTCAACAACATGTTAAAGAGGATGAGTGAACCTGGGCCGCAAGAAGGGATATTTTTTCTGTCAAAAAGTATTATTTTATTCCATTTAAAGCTTCTGTCTCCTAAGACAGAGAAATGAGAATAGCCCTGTGGATATTTTTCTGGAAACAAGGAAGTGAAGAGGCAAAGTTCCATTTCCTTGCTGAAAGCATTTTGCTGAACTATTTCCCTGCATCCGGCAGCAAAATTCACATGGTGCTGCAGAGGCTGTGGTGTAGGTAACCGCTGGCTGACTGCTGTAGCTTTACTGGTATGGTTAAACTACAGCTGGTGTAGCAGTTGCTGTGCTGTTAAAAGCACCATTACATGAGCCCTGGGCATCCATGCCAAGTAACCAAGCCATATGAAATACACCTTCTTGTTCTTTTGCTAAATTAACATGATAGGCAATGAAACCACTTGCATCCTTAAAAAAATCCTTTAAAAGTGTTAATGGAGTTCAGCTCACAGTTCAGTTCAGTTGTATAAAGCAAGGCACTAGACGTTTTTGAAATTAATTTTTCAAAAGACTGAAAGGATCTGTGTTGCAAATATTTTGCTGTCTGAAGTTCATTTGTGGGGCAATCCTGATTTCCAAGAATGTCTCAGCCATTCAGTTTACTCTGACATGGAGATGCCAAAAGAGCTTGGAGCCCTACAGTTGTTTGCAAAATGTTTGTTTAACTGTTTACAAGTCATTAAAATTGTTTTGTAATGTCAGCATTATTTCTGCCTCTTTGATTGAGGCATTCTGAAAGGAAAAATATGAATAATGATCAATAAATAACAGCACACTGGCTATGGAAATAAATGCTTGCAACCACACACAGATCCAGGCATTTCTCTGAATGAAAGTCAGCTTGCTGAACATGCAGCAAAACCCAAACTGTCTGGAGCAACAAGCTCTCCCTGCAAGCCTGGCCTGTTCTGCATCCCTGACCCTTCCCAGCAGCATCACTGGCATCACAACAGTGGAGATACCATGGCTGATTCCCTGATGACTTTTCAGTGCCATCTTGTTGGTTCAACAGCAGATGCTTTGCTATTGAAATGCTTTCAGGGTTAAACATCACCTCTTATATATGTTAAAATGACATGGTCAAAGGACTTTGCAGCAAGGAAACTTTAAGACTTGCATACCTCACAGCTTCTGGGCACTTTGTGGAGCAGTGGAGCAAAGTTTGGTTTCTCCCAAGCCCAGGGTCTGTATCCAGCTGGTCACTAAAGGCTCCATCCCTCTCCATCTGCCTGACACGCAGGTGGTCATGCTGTAGCACGAGGACTTTCTGCAGCACAGAGGGGAGACAATCCATGAAGCTGCCATGTTTCCCCCTCTGTAACCCAGGTGGTGGCCACACACTTGCTGAAGGTGGTCCCCTGGACTGTCATGGCTGAGAAATTCATGGTTAACTGCTTACAAATTCAGATTGTGCTGGTAGGGAGAGAACTGGGTACTCTCTTAGGTGGAGATGGCCTATGTGGGGTTGGGGGACAACCCAGATAACTTTCTTATTGCATTTAGTCCATTTTTCATTTAGTTTTCCAAGGATATGAGGTTTATGCAAGCTAGAGCTGTATCTGGGTCTCTTCACAAATCTGTTCCCATCCATCCTGCTACTGCCCCGACACCAAACATAGCCAAATTTCACCAACATTGAGCTTTCAAAAACAGCAACATCCTAGAAGTTTCCAAAGGAGGCAACTGACAACAGAAAGGGAAAAGTGCCCCCAGCTGAGAGAAGCATCACAGAGCCATCCCTGGTCAGGCAGCAGATCACAGAATCATCACAGAATCACTTAGGTTGGAAAGACATCCAAAATCATCAAATCCAACCTTTGAACAAACACCGCCATGCCAACTAAATCATAGCATGAAGTGCCACATCCAGTTATTTCTTTAAGACTTCCAGGGATGGTGACTCCACCACCTCCCTGGGCAGCCACAGCAGTTTGACAACTCTTTCCATGAAGAAATTCTTCTTGATGTCCAACCTGAACCTCCCCTGGTGCAGCTCTCATCCTCTCGTCCTGTCACTGGTTGCCTGGGAAAAGAGGCCAACATCAAGAGGGCATGATCTTAAGCTCTGTCAGGGGAGGTTTAGGTTAGATATTATGAAGAAATTCTTTGCAGAGAGGATAACCAGGCATTGGAATGGGCTACCCAGGGAGGTGGTAGATTCTCCATCCCTGAAGGTTTTTAAGATGAGACTGGATGTGGCACTGAGTGCCATGGTCTAGTAACCACAGTGGTAGTGGATCAAGGGTTGGACTTGATGATGTCAGAGGTCCTTTCCAACCCGGCTGATTCTATGATTCTATGATCCACTTGGATACAACCTCCTTTCAGGTGGTTGTAGAGAGTGATAAAGGTCTCCCCTGAGCCTCCCTTTCCTCAGCTAAAGAACCCCAGCTCCCTCAGCCACTCCTGATATGATTTACTCTCTAGACTCTTCACCAGCTTCTCCCTGACACAGGACCTGCAGGAACCTGCTCTTTCCTGGGCCTCAACACAGCAAAACCAAAGACGCAGAGCTGTAGGAAACCAGGTTTTACCCACCCTGGAAGTGGGTTAGGGAGAAACACATCATGATGTGGTTGCAGGCACGCAGTAGGTACGTGCAGCCTACGCAGCAGTGCAGGTCAGCGGCAGGAACTTCTGAGAAAAGGCACCACCTGGGCTTCCTCTGTGACAGAGGCCAGCTCTGCTGTGTGGGCAGGGCACATGGGTTCCTACTGCTGCTGACCAAACACTTGGGTGAGAGGGATGCCAGGGGGCTTTTGAAAACAAAACTGCCAAGCTGTATCTATGTTGGGTGGTGCCCCATCATTTCGGGGATTAAAAAAGGCATGGGGATGAGGGGAAGGAGAAGTACTTACCGAGAAACACACAACAAAAGCTGGCAAGTGTCTAGCACTTATTAAACAGTAACTTCAGTCTGCTCTTCTTCAGGTCCATCAGACACAAAGAGTCAGCTCAGAGAATGTCAGGCCAAGGTGAGCACTTCTGTGAAGGTACCGTCCTGCACAGAGGAAAATTACTTTGGTGATGGTTTTGCAAAAGACTCAGTGACTGCCATGCACAGTACAACACAGCATTGAGCTCTCTGCAAAAAATCCCTAATTACTGTTGAAGACCTCCTAGGAGGTGGTTAGAGTAGTAGATGATGCCATTTCCCAGCAATTTTCACAGACCTGAATGACTTTGGCAGTGGCATATAGTTACTATGGAGTTGCATCAGGTTATGAAGAACAGCAGGAAAATATTTGTTCTGCAGGAGCTTTTTTGGTACTAGGGGTTAGAGGTCTACAGCACAGTGATGGCTGAGCTGCTTCCTCCACCTCTGGGAGCAGAGGATGTAACAGGGTATAACCAGACAGTGGAAAGACCTGAACGTGCTCCTGACCACATCAAATCTATGAGTGGTTCTTCTACCTTGCAGGGAACCAACAAGCTTTCAGATCACTTTTCTCTGAAGAATATTAATTCTGAACACCAGGACACTAAGGGGTATGGAGGTGACAGATCATGGCATAGATAATGATCCAGCTGAGTGTCAAAGACTACATCAGACTAATGCCATCCCATGTCATTCCCGGCAGCTGCAGCACAAAGATCCATCTAATGCAAGAATCATAGGATTCCTCTCCTCCAGATCCACTCCCGAGAAAGATAATGGCTGGAAGCTTGAGCCGAAGTATAAGTCAGGCAAAAGAAACTTCATCTGGTGTCGAACATTTAAAAAAAAAAAAATCAAACTTTTCCTGATAAATTGATGTCTGTGGTAAATCCACTCCATGTTTTTCCATACCTGTGCTAACATTTGCATTGCAATTAAAGACTGTGTTCCGTGGTAACACAGGACAGCCCTGGGCAGATAGAGGCCTAAGTATCTTCCATGTGAAGCCATTCCACTGCAATCAGCCAGTTAGTAAAAACAGAAGTACTCAGGAGCAGGGGGCAGAAATGGGACCCAGTAAGTCTCAAGTAAGCAGTTTTTGACAGTGTGAAGCTGAATGATGTCCTCCATTTCAGCTGATGCGTATTTTCCGCTCCTCTCTGAAATTTTTCATTTTTCATTTTCAGAGACTATAGATTTCCATCTCTTACCCTAGCAACCGTTTTAGTGTTAATTATTTTTTTCCAGTCTCTCCTGATTTGCTTAGAAGGGTCAGATAGGCCAGCTATAATAAACAGTCACAACAAGTGCAAAATCCTCACAAGACATAAACATCTCCAGCCTCTTGTTGCACCCATAAATGACAAAATCAGCATGAGACATTAAATAGAAAGCAATCTGCCTTGTGCGGGTGAGATCTGATTTCAAATCTAAACATCCCTTAAACTTGCTGAGTGCTGCTTAGTAGAACATCAGTTGGCCTCTTCTAGGGATAAAATGTCACTCAGAGGTCCAGCATTGTTTTGAGATGACTGAAGCCTTCAAAGGATGATCAAAACAAAGCTACAGTAAACCAAGAGTATAAATTTTGTACTCTATTTTTAAAGAACGGTGCATGGGCTTTGCTTTTCAACACTTGCTCATCATTATTTCTGTATTCCCAGAAAGAAACACTAGAGCCATGTTCATCAGCTCATTACATGTACTACCTGAAATGCACCTAGGCAACCATCTCCTCTGGCCACTCTGCTGGGAGTTGCCCACTTCATTTGGCAGCAGAACCCACCCTGACCTGTCACTCTGATACCCAGAAGACTTCTCATTATACAAATCCTCTTTCACTACCAAGCAGATATAAAGCTCCGGACACATGTTAATAAAAGGTTACATTAAAAAAGCAAAACACTCTGTCTTCCACCTTTTTGCCAGTCATTCATGCCAGTGCAAAATGATCAGATGGTGTTTTACATGCACAACACTTTAAATTACTTTTTCAGGCTTTCTTTTTTAAACAGCAACACAGAAAAGCACACCTGTGATTTGGATGTAAGAGAAGTTGGGAAACATTAGTAGTGGCTTTGATTTAAGAAGTTTTAACCCCATAAGACTCCCTCAACCAAAGGAAAGTGTCAGACTCACCTAAAACTGCTATGCATCATGCTTTCCAGAAGTAAAGCATGTTCAATCTGAGAAGTCTGTAGGAAACTCAGTCAGTTCTGGTTAAAGGAAAATAAAAAATCAAATTATCTGTTTTGCTGGCCTATTTAAATTGAACCCGACAGACAGGCTGATCCTCAACAGACGCTTCTCTGCCAGAAATCACCTTGGCATCTTCCAAGTGTTACCAGCCCAGCCATGGCAAAAACAATGACTGTGACATTACTAGTGACAATCAGGCACATCTAAAAAATCCTCCTAGTTTCTGCTACTAGCCATGTTTTGGTCATGCTAAGCTGTTTTGGGCTTCAGTGCTTCACCAGCCTTCCAGGAGGCAAACAATTTTGGTGAACAGGCTGATATTTATGAAAGGAGGAGCAGTCAAGGTTAATGGCTCTCTTCTCTAGAGGAAGTTTTGAACAATAAAAAAACACCCCATGTTCATATACTAATTTCTCCATATGTTTTCTCAGAGACAAATAATTCTTGATGCAAAACATTTCCAGTATAAGACTTGAAAATAGAAATAGGAGTGAAAGACTGGCAAATATTCTTAAGGAAGCTCTTTCTCGTATATCTGCCAGAAAGTAAAACAAGCGCAGCCCTTATTTTTGTTTCCATTCACAAGGAATCTGTAAATCTCTTAGAAAGAAAGTCAAGCCACAGTCATTGCTCAGGTTTGTTCAAAGTAAATCTAAGAAATCGCAGGAGAGACACTGGTCAGTAGTTTTGTCCACACACCATGGAAGACTGACTGCTCTTTTAACACCTGTCAATTATTTTAAAACAAGAGAGAGAGAAAAAAAAGGAAAAAGAAGTAAAAAAAAAAAAGCTTGCTTGGGAACTACATAAATTTTGGAGTTAGAGTGAGGACAGCCTAAAGAAAGAGATAGTATTTAACTGCTTGGCTTGAATTAAACAGTCTGAGAGAGTGATGTGGAGAGATTAGAAAAAAAGCAATCAACCACTTCTAAGTAAGAAACTTAACTGGGAATGCCTGGATTCAATTTTCACCTTGGTTTCCTCTGTCACCCTGGAAAGTCTGTAGGAGCTGTAGGAGCTCTGAAGCAGCAAGGGCCAGCAATGACCTAGTGGAGAGAAAGTGTGGTTGTCGAAGTCAGGTAACTCAGAAACAAAACCTCTAGTGCAGGAGAAGTTGGTCAGAGGCTTGAAAGAGAACACAAAAACAAGCAAGTTATCAAGCATTAGCAAGCCCATGGTAAATTCCCAGAAGAGATAAGGTGACCTGTGTTTTTTACCACAAGATATCTAATGAGGACAACTTGCTCCACTCTACCCATGACTAACCTCTTTGCTTCACTGTACATACGGTATTTGCAGTGAGTAGACCTTAAGTAAAGTGCTGATAGCACATTCTTAATAGGCTACTATGATCTGCATGCTCTTTAAATCAATTACATTAATCTTTTAATTAACATAAAAAGTCTTTGCCGATAGTTTTGAAAGCTTCATTTCAAAAGGCTTCATTTTTCTAGGTGCGGATGGCTAACTTCTCCCACAGACAGACACAAAATCAGAACCAGTCTTTAAAAGGCAGACCTTCACTCACACACACAAACACAAATATACACACACATTTTCTTAAAAACACAAAAGCCAGGGGCTGAGCACAGTCATTCACAGCCCCAGGTCCACAGCAAGAGCTTTTCCATGCTCTTCAGTCAGTAACATCTCACTGGGAGCATGGTGTCAAAAGGTCATACACTACCATTTGCCTGTATATGGAAATGGTACAGGCTATGGGGTTCCCCTGTCAGAGGCTGAGAATAGCTTTGCCAATAAGGGTTTGGGGCTTTTTTTAATCGCGAAAAAAAAGAGAAAAGAAAAAAAAAGAGAAAGAGGAAAAAAAAAGAGAAAGAGAAAAAAAAAGAAATATTCTCCTCTTGAGCTTGAAACCTGAGGGATAAAAGCAGAAAGCAGAACAGGGTTCCTGGACAAGACCAAGCCTGGAAGTGAGGACAGCACCCCACACTTGGCTTACACTCCCCACAGCTCTGCCTCTGCTCCTATCTGTCCTGCAGGTAACACCTGGCTTTGTCCCTTCTGACAAGGAAAGCAGCCTGGACCACTGAGGCAAGGAGAAAGAGAGGTTCATCACAATATCACAATTTTTTCAAGTGTTTAAAAACCTTTTAAAAGCCCACTGTGTTTTGGCACAGAGTGGATTTTCCTGTCCCATAGAGGGTTTGGCTAAAGGGCAGACAACTTCAGGGTACCACAAGCTTCCAGCTCTCCTCATCTATGTGGTCTTTCTTGGAGAGCCAGTCGTCAGAGCTTGATGGATGTACCAAGCTTACAAGCTGAATTAAGAGGGTGGAGAAAAGTTGCTGCGGTTCAGAGCTGCAAAGAAAAACTCAGGAACAAGAATTTCTAAAGTCTTTTGCAGTTCTAGGACCTTGCAATTTTTGAGTTGTAGGACCAGTAACACGGGACATGCGATTTGCATCACAGACGCTGATGCTGTCTCTGATGAACAGCAAGACACCATGACAGCATGGGGCACCAGAGCCCTGCAAACTCCTTTACCCTCCATGACCCAGCATCTCCCACACAGCTCCCCAGCACTATGCTCAGCCTCTCAGTCTGGGAACCAACAGAAGCTTGTCCTCTCAGAAGGATCTGAACAGCTTTGGAAACACTGTGGGCCTGAGAGGGAAGCTTTTCTGGGGGTACTGCTCTTTGCATAAACTAACGAGGTTTGGATCTGTTTGGGCCAAACTGGCTACTACCATGACAGCCAAGTCCTCAATTACTTGCTAAAGCTTGACTGGAGAGCACGCTGCTCCCTCTCCCATCAGCAGCCCTGCCTATACATGAGTCGAGGAGTATCTCCTTCTTCTCCCCTCTCCTCATGTTTCCATCCCCATCCCCATGGGACAATCCCCAGGGACACTTGTCCCTTGGTAAGGTGAGCAGCATGGGCAGAGGAGAGGGATGGTAATGATCCATGAGTGCCTTGGTGCATCCATTTGCCATCAGCAACAGGCAACCCACAGCTGGTGTGACCTGATCATGTAGGGGATTTGGCAGAGGGACAGTGGGATCTGGCCAGGCCCTTTATGGCTGGCTGACAAAGCCACTATGGCCTGGGAAAAAAAAAAAAAAAAAAAAGGATTCTGGAGGTGCTCAGCCAGAAGAGCACCAGGACTTTCCCACCATGTCTGGAGTTCAGCCATGCTGAGATAGAGAACATGCTGCAGTTTTCCTGGAAGTGACAGAGAGTGACCCACCACGATGAGAAACCCTGCGTTACGTCTGTGCCAGCACACCCTGGGAAGGGAAAACATTGATTTTCTCGTTGCTCAGGTCACTCTGAGATGGAGGAGATGACCTGTTTACTGAGTCCCAGTTGGAAGAGTATAAACCACTTGTGATTTACCAGGATCCCTATTTAATATACCTAAACTGGAAACTCTGCCTTGCTGCAGCTCCTAGCTGTTGCCACTTCTGCAATTAGGAGAAAAACAGAGTGGTTTATGAAGCACCGTTGTGGGAACGTAGTTTCAGTTTTCAGTGTGTTCATCTGAATATTTTTCCATTGTAGTTCATGTAAGTTCATGCCCTTTGGGTTTCACATAAAGCCGTAGGGTCTGAGAAGCTCAAAAAAAAATCTCAAAATCAAAATGTCAAGTTGAAACGAAACCATAAAAGGTATTTGGATTTGCATGAAAACGGGCCCAGATTTGCTTCAGGAGTTCCTGAAGCCTGGTAAAGCTTTTGAAGAGCCTAATCTGAGTTTTGTGGTTTCAGTGCAGACTGAAACCAGTGCAAAAGAGCAGATGGGCTCCTTTCAGGAAGCCAAGGCAGAGGAGAATGATTAAGAAGCTATGAGAACAAGAATCATGGTGGGGGAGAGCGGGGGTAGGGGGGAATTTTAAAAAAAATCTCCAAAACCAGATTTTCAAGTGCTGTAATGCTGAATATTAGGAACTAAGAGGACACAGGTCATGCCAAGGCACTGTAAGATAGCAGATAGATCCCCTTGCTGAGGATCAGGCTCTGAATGGGAGCACAGCTGTCTGGAAGAAAGTCCAGCTGTAATAGTGCCATGTGCCTTTCTGCCCGGACATTGAGCATTCATCTCTCCTTATAAGCAAACCTCTTCCCACAATACTCCAGCCACACATGAGGCAGGAAAACAAAATGAAAATAATAATCTACTGGGCTTATGCTCTCTGGTTAACACCTATAAACCTGTCCCAACATCAAATATTTTAAATTCTGGCTTTGATCTATTTTTTAAAAGAGTTATTTTAATTTCGTATGCTCTAAATTGATTCTTTTTGCATCCTTTTCATGACATAAAAATAAACATTTCAGAGTGACAAGTCAATTTAGTAGCTCACTTGAAGACATGCAAACACTAGAATAAATTTAATTGAGAAATTAACTTTTCTTTCCATTAAGAGTCTATACATCTCATTCAATTACACTCTTCACATTAACATTTTTTACACTGACAGGACACAGAGGAGGCACTCATTGATTACTTGAGATTTAGTCTCTTGACTGAACATTGTCTTAAAAACAATAATATCTCATCATGACTGACATAACAGGGTACAAAACATTATGAACAATGTAAGCAAAAACTGACACTCACCAGTACCTTTCTTTGAGAGTATTTTGGCTCCTACCTACACAAAAACTGAACATCTAGCCTGCAAATTAAACCTTCAGTCCCTTCTTCTTTCTGAAAATAAAAAAAAAACCAACCAAAAAACAAAAACAAAAAAAAAAAGACTAACAGAGGAGAATATAGATTTGGCTAAAACACTGCGTTTTCTTCCTCTCCATCAACATGATATTTAGTTTCACATCTGCTCTACAGTTCATCTTGCCAAAGAAAATAAAATGGTTTCCCATAGCTTCAGCATTCACTTGAATTCACATGAACTCAGAGTGCTACTTGAATGCTGTGTTATCCTCCCAGGAGCATGCACGCAGGAGACAGGATGCTCCCTGCTGACATTGCCATGCAGCATCACTACAGACCAGCCAGCAGCATTTCCATCATCTGCACTTTTTATAGCAATGGTTTGCAGAATAGGCTAAGTCAGTATTTTGGTGTCTGAATTTCATCTTTCTCCAGCATTTCACCCACTCACAGGTTTCATGCAGGACATTAAACTCAGTTACTCTATGAAGCCATTTACTTTCCTCATCCTTTCAGCACCATCTTTTGTGATATAAATGAGTTCCCATCAGCTTGGCCTGTCCTCATAGCACAGACTCTTCCCAGGCATATCTTTTTTTGGAGAGTCCATCACAAGTGCTATCACGTACTGCAGTCATGCTTCAGCTGCAATCCTTCATAGAAGATGCAGAGAATTATTAGTTCCTTGCACCTTCAAGAGCTTTCTGCATCCTGCTAGCTAAGATCATACTCTGGCATTCCAAGGATGCTTAGTCAAGACCATTTCCATTGAAATCATCTGGGTATAAATGCTTAAGCAGGCTCACAGCTGGGCCAAACATTCTCCATGCTTCACCTATTAGATATGAAGACAAATACTCAGTCCTACACTCCTGCACTGCAAAGTTAACTACTAGGTTTGTTTGGAAAATTGTTGTGAGGCTCCTTTGCCACCTGGCAGCTCAGCCTCAACTTTGACAATACACTGGTTCAGGATAAAAATGGCTGAAAGACAAAATGCCCCATCACAGCCAATCAGACTGCTGAGAGATCATCTTCTTTCTGAATTATGATGTTTTGATATGTTTTCAGTTAATTTCATAGAAATAGGCTATATTAAATTACACAACCTTAAGATGCAAACCAAACCCCAAACCACAACAATTCACTCCATCTAAACAAAACTAAAGAGTTTAATTTTCTCTCTTGGCAGGAAAGGTTGCAGAGGGCAGTCTGAAGACCTATTGTTCAGACAGCTTGGACCTTAGGGCAGCAGTTCCAGAAAGATATCTCAAATGATAACAATCCAAATTCTCACAATTTCCATCAGCAGGATTTGAAGTGTCCAACCTGGCCCAGAGTGTGAACTGCAGAATATGCAGGAGGTGAGCACAGGCAGCTCTCCATCCTTCATGTCTAGCATCCCAAACAGCTCATTGCCCTGTAGAGATACTGACCCTTTTATAGTCACTTCTCTCCCTCCAAAGAAGCATTAGATTCAAAGGAGCTGCTGCTCAGATCAACAGGAATTTCACTTAAATAGCTTCCAAGTGGACTTCAGCCCTCTTGTTAGAGAAGAGAAATAACAAGCTGCCTGAAAAGCCAAGCTCCTTTCCCTGGGTCCATGGGCAGCTTGCAAGGTGATACAGGCACTGCTGCAGGAAGTTCTCTCCCTATGTTCATGTATGGTCTATGTTAGGGTTACTGCTGCTTCAGAGCAGTGGAACTGAGTACATGAGTAGGATCTCAATCATAACTAAATTTCAGCTTCAGAAACTGGATGGCCATTAAACCTGTTATCACAGGGTAGTGAGCAGAAGGTTCTGGCAACATTCCTGCTGGTTTCACAGAGTTTCTAAAAGCCATCGCCTTAAAAGCCACCATCCGGATTCCAACTTCATTGTCGATCATCTTAACAGCATTAAGTGAAAGAAGAGGTTAGGGAAGGGGAGAATCTGTAAATCACATTTAAAAATTAAAAGAAAAAAAAAAAAGGGAAGAAGTGGAGAAGGAGTATTTGCTTCAACAACAACATTTTAAAGTCATGGCAAAAATAAAAGGAGAAAATGAGAAATATAAAAATTACACAGGGAAAGGGAAAACACAGCAGACCAAAGGCAAGACCCAAAGGGTAGCTGATTCCCACTGCATGGCTGCCTGCATGAAGCAATCTCACTCTTCAGCAGGTTGTAGGCACAGGGAACACTGCAGGCAGCTCACTGGATTGCAGCACTTGCTCTGAAATCTGCCACTGCACCTTGTCCATGGCCAAAGGCAAAACCAAAAAAACAAACAAAAAGCAAAACAGAAAAGCAGTGAAAATGTTGCAACACAATGTTATGTAAAGAGAAGCACAGCTGGAATCATTCTGACAAGATTTGGGGTTTGTCCTGTAACAGCTTCATTTCTGTGGTTTTCTTGGTATTGATGCAGTGTGAAAAGCATA
This sequence comes from Myiozetetes cayanensis, assembly GCF_022539395.1. Classification (NCBI taxonomy): domain Eukaryota; kingdom Metazoa; phylum Chordata; class Aves; order Passeriformes; family Tyrannidae; genus Myiozetetes; species Myiozetetes cayanensis. Next base: position 19,228,534 of record NW_026087742.1, read on the forward strand.
CAACTGTGTTTTCCTTTTTAAAAATAAACATACAGACCTAAGCAGAAATCTCCTGGTACATGAGAGAGCCAGTTCTGCCTGATCTCACCCAGTTGCACAGCCAGGAACTTCCCCAGAGACATCACTGTGTTGGTGTCTGTGAGACCCACACATCACTGTGTTACCCCAGAGCAGATGCACAGGGGCACTGATGCCTGTCCCACTTCACCTCTGCTCTCTGAAACCAGCCAGGCAGCAGTCTCAGAAAAGTGGAAGAATGATGCAAATACACAGTAGTGTCTCCCCTGAATCCATTCCCAACCTACAGCAATTTACATCTCAGGGACTTCCGAGGCCAGAAGTAGTTTCTGTGCGTTTAAAACCTCCACTGGGGTTTTTTTGCTCCACAGCACAACAGAGCATTGTGCAAAGCCTCATCTTTGTCTATTAATTTCAAATATGCCACTGGTGATGCCTGGCTCTTCCCAGGCTTTGCAGGGTGTGAGAATAGGCTTGTGTAATCCTTTAAATGTCCCAGAGAACTGCAAAGGCCAGCAAGAGCCGAGGACCAGCACTTTGCTTCCCCGGGAATAAGGCTCTCTTGAGGTCATCAAAGATGACATTCTGGGAGTGTGTGATCACACCCAGAGCTGGGAAATCATACCAAGGGATACAGCACAGGGCCAGGGAGGCTAGGCTCAATCCTGAGCAGAAAATACAAGCCATGGTATCCAAGGAAACACAAGTCCTGCAGCAGGGTACCAAAACTTCTCAGGAGCTCAGCGCTCCAGCAGACACCTAAACACAGGGCCGGTTTTTCCCATAGCTCAGCACATCGGGCAGCATGCTCTTTGGAAAACCTGAATCACAACGTTACAAGCAACATCAGCACCTTGAACCCTGTTATTTATCTGTGGGACAACAGTGTCTAGAGGCCCCAGACACAGCGTAGCATTGCTCCGGTCCAGGCACTGTGCAATTCTGCTGGCTGCGAGCAGTAGCTCCAGGAGAGCTGACCTGGCGCTGGCAACACCCTCAGCTTCTTGGGATGCTCTGGAGCAGACATGGCTTCCTGCTGGTCATAACCCATCCCATCTCTCTTTTCTGATCAATCACATCACTGCAGGGAATATTTAGATTTTAAGCCACAGTGCCAGACTCCAGCAGCTCTGTTGCTGTTGGTGAGGCATCGCAAGCACACATCGCTTGGTGTAATTTCATCCGCTCAGACTTAGCCCCGCTACGTTTGCATCACAGGCGAGACAGACACCAGCAACCAACATCTTTTTCTGTGGCTTGTGTATGTGCTCTTAATCCTTCATCAGCCCCTGGGGAAGAAGCTGCCACTCCCTCCCTGAGCTCATGTTTTCCTTCAGCCCATCAGGAGTTTTTTCCCCCACAGGCATTATGGAGAGGCAGCGTGGGTTTTCATCCCTCTTGTGCTCCAGGACCTGCTGAAAAGATCCAGCTGTGACTTCTCCCATACACAGACGTTTAGGAGGGACTTAGTAACACAAAAGCTCATGCCAATGGGCATCAGTTTCACCATGAAAGGGATGTGGAGCAAAATAGGAAGGCAGTTTAATCATCTGGACAACATTAAGAGGGAGCTACCTGGCAGCCTCCTCCAGGAGCAGACATGGCTTAGTGACCTGCAGCAGTGATACCACAGTTTCAGAAGACCCAGGCAGAAGGAAATGTTCTCTGCCAACTGCTAAAGGAGGATGTTTTAAAATGTAAAGGAAAAAGGGGGCTTCCTCTAGCACGGGAGAGAGAAGGAAGAAGATTGGTCTGGGCCAGTGTAGCGCATCAGGATCTAGATTTACTTCTCCTTTTTTTCCCCTGACCTTCCCTGTGAACTTAGGCAACCTGCCCTCATCTTATTTGCAGAAATTTTGAGTGTTTTCTGCATGCACTGAAAGGGCTAGTGCTCAGCACCCTGGCAGACAGGTTGCATGCTCTCCTGGTTCCCACTGGTCATGCCAGGGACTGCACAGCACCTCAGGGACATGAAAAGGAGCCCTGAGTGCACCAAAGCCACAAGCAAAGGTACCTTTTGTCTGCAACATTTACAAAACAAGAAATATCTCATGTTGCCATCAAGAGGACTCTAGTCAGCTCTGAAAACACAGAAGAGCCTTCTTCCAGGAATTGAACCATTCTTTGCTGTACTCCCAATCCTAAATATAAAAGAGAGGTGACAGGTAGCACTGCTACCAGACATTATAAGACTTGCCAACCCATCTGGCCCAGAGTAAAGCAGACCAGAAGAGAAAAAGTCCTTGCTGAACCATAACTAATGGCATAGTATGCTCCCTCTGATCCAGATCCAGTCTTACAGGCCTTCCACCAAAATTATGGGACAACTCCTTATCCTACATGAGTCAGCAGAAGTACATTAGTTTCTGTGGAAAGGAGGAACAGTTGCCACAGATAGAGGATAGACATATCTCTATGATTTTTGGTAGGTGTTACCTGTTGGCCAGAAGTGTGCTGGCTAACAAGAAATCTGAAAAAAATGGCCTGCAATTTAAGTTTTGGCAGAAAATTGGTAATAGGATAGGTCCTTGTTTGAAACCCGCACCTCTAAGATTGGTCTTGGACATTTTCTACCAAATGTGAAATATATTTATTGTATAAATACTCAAGTTTCAGAATATGCAGTGGAGAACAGACACATCTCCAAGGGCTTCAGCTCGTGGGTGGAGATACCAAGTCAATATTAGGAACTGTTCTCATCTGACTCACGCTAAAAGCGACTGGGGATTTTCAGTATTATCACAACAAAGGACATCATCTTCCTCTGCTGGCAAGAGCGATTGAAAATGACTGACCTGATTTCATAAAAATGTCAGCGTGTGTGTGGTGTGTGGTCTGTTGCTCTTCCACGCTCCTGTGGTTTCTGATCACACAGCAGCAGCCTGCCTGCTACAGACTGTAAACCAAATACAGGCTGGGAAACTGAAAAGGTGGGAAAGAAACAAAAGAGAAATGCCTGGACAGACCTGCATCCAGTGTAGGTCAGCTAACATTTGAATCAGAACAAAAGCAGTAACTGAATAGGAAAATAATCATTTCCTCTCCTTCAGAAATAGCAGCAGCGTGAGGCACAGGAAGTACACATGCTCTCATGTTTTGATTCTCAAATAAACATCAGACAAAATGACATCAAGAGATGGAATAAGTCTGGGAAAGTCCTTTTCATTATGTTGTCTTTGCTTTTCTTTACATAAAGGCAAAGTTTTGGCTTATTTCTACATTTGCAGATTTGCTGAAAAAACTTCAGTGGTACCTGAAGTTCAGAGTGCATCACTACAAACTGTTCAGCAACTAGGCAGGATAATATTTTCATAGCTTAAAACCACAGGTTACTTCAAAATTGAAATCTGTTATCTCCTTAGAAAGATTTCCACAAGAGAAAAAAGTGACAGGACCCAGTGCACAGAAATTAATTTCTCCAGTAAAGGCATAAAAATAAATTTTTAAAAAGTTCTTTTTCTTACATAATCCATTCCCTGTCTTCCTGCATGGACTCTCTTTCACACTACTAGACCTGGTGGCACCTTTCAAAAGCCCTCGACTGCTTTAAAGTGCATTAACAGGTTAGGTGCAAAGGCAATGTTACTTGTTTCTACATTGCTCTGTTATTTTTCTTGAGTTTCTGATTCAGCCTTGAGTGGCTTCCATTTCTTTTTGCTCCAATTTAATGTATTCCTGATTATTGTTTCAACTCTCCACCTTCAAAGGCAGCTTGTATGGACCCAGTGACCTCTCTACTACACTGATGGGGTGAAGGAAAGAATGGAGCCCCCTGGCTGGGAAGGATCCAGCCTGGGGGATGGCAGGCAGTGAATCAGAGGTGGACTCATTCCCAGCATTTCACACAGAGCAGCAGCTGCTGGAAAGTTTCTGTTTCACACACTTGTTCTCATGAATGCTCCAATTCCACTGAATCTTAAGGCTAATAGTGACAAACCCCATTTCGGCACCAAGAGGCACGATACAAACACCCCATGGATAGCTGAGATTGTGACATATACTACCAGAAACTAGATAGATAAACAGAGATAATCTGAATTACTCCGTTCTGCTCAACCTCTGACTGGTAGCCATCATGGACCAAGTGCTCACACAGACAACAGTCAGAAAGGATAGGTACAAAAAGTCAGGTCTTTTGTGTAGAGATCTGGCACTGCACAGGAGGCACCAGCATCCTGAAGTAAATATTCAGCAGCATCTTGCTCCCTAGTCTTCTTGCCAGTGCACCAGGTTAGGAACCAACCTGAGAAAAACAGATTAAAGGACTCCTACCCCAAACCAGCCTCTATACTGAAAACTAAGACCAAACTCTGGACAGTTTCACTTTTTGAAGAATTCTCTCCCTCTCATTCAGAAGAGTAAATGGATCAGGGCCCATAGCCCACTGTCACATGGGCTTGCTCCAGACAGTTTTTCTCTCTGCCAGGCTGAGGTGGCATCTGTACTCACTGCAGCTGGCCCATAAGCTGATGGATTTTTCTATCAAAGGATCCCTCTTGAACACATTTGCTCCCTAGCCAGCGCTGAAGCACTATCAGGTTACTTTGCATCCATCAGATGGCAGAGGTATTACCGCCTTTAAAACTGTGAGCACAACCCCTGTGCAAGATTACAGCCAGAGCTGTTCAACCTGGCTCTGCCAGAGCAAGGTCTGAGCAAAGCAAACAGCCTCCCAGCAGCAAGCCCTGATGCTCAGAGTAACTCATCTCTAGGGAAACCCCGGTTAATATACCAGCTCTTAAATAATGGTGCAGACTCATTTTGCTGTTAGGAGCAGCTGAAATGTGCATAAGTCTCACCTATTTCAAGGGAGCTTTTGCTGAGTAATTCTTCCTCAAACTAGTTTGCAGCAAGATGGCTCGGCAGGGTCTCCTACTTCGTGTAGTAGCGTGTGGTGTTTCCCTTTGTCAAACTGCACTTTCAGGTTTTAGAGAAAGAGAGAAACCGAGAAGATTACTCTAATTTTTTCTAAGATACATTTATTGTAAGTGATTTCAGCAGTGTAGGAAGCTAACTTCAGAAAGGCAGGTTGAGTGATTCAATTGAGCCAAGCATCTTGGTAGTCACCGATTTCCCCTTTGCACTTGTCACTTCCTCTTTTGGAAGCATTTATTCATTTTAAAAGTGTAGTATAATGCCTATTTCAGAAGGTTAAAACCACACAGATTTGTGGTTTTCTTTTCCTTTTGTGAAACTTAATACAAATCCAGTGGGCACTGGATTTGGAGAAGACAGCTGGAGCTGGGGAAGTAGAAGCATCTTCCCGTAACCTGAACACCCTGATAAGAGAGGTGGAACCTGCCTGCACACAAAGCACTTCTCCAGCTCATCAGAGAGAAACAGAGAGAGAGTGAGATGAAAAGGCAGAGAAAGGGTAATATTAGAAAATATCTGTGAACCAGCCTGCTTCAGGGTTTAATGCACAGCGTCTATAGCAGGGCAGATGGTGGATGAGTAGGAGGCTGCAGGGTATGAGCTCTCTCCCTCTCATTCAGGAGCTGAACCGAGCCCTTTAATGCCTGGCAGTGCCCATGCTGACACCTCACACTCAGCCTATTCCTCCTCCTTCTCCCTGCACCTGCCTGTGTGTCATGCCAGTCTCCTGCCCTCAAGCAGAGGCTCCCCAGCAGCCAAGCACTCCAAATGGGACTGACTCACCTGATCTGTGGGAACTGCTCTGCTCACCCACACAAGAACATGGCAAGGTTCATTCCATTGCCAAATCCTGTCTCTCACTGTCCTCAGCTCAGCACCTCACTCCTCTCCACAGCAGGACTAGGGAAGTGACTCAGCAGCCATCATCTCCAGCACCAGTGCAACAACACAAGTTGTGGGGGAGAATTTTCCACCTCTGATCAAGGCTGTAATCTCCTGCTTGCTGCTCACAATGCATCCTGACAATTCTCTTTCTAAGAGGGGTTGGGGAAAAAAGCCTTCCCATGCAATGAAGGAGGGAGAGAGAAGCCTCAGGGTGAGATGGTGTGTTGAAGCAGGACCCAAAGTGACCCCTGATCCAGGAGCAGGTCCCATGCAAGACAAAGAACCAGATGGCAAAGGGAGACAGTACTACTTCCTCCCATGCCATGCAGCTTTCAAAGGTTCTTGGAGCAATTCTAGGCCTGTGTGGGGCTCACTCGACTGCTACTAAAGCAAATCAGAAAAAAAAAAAAATAGGAGCTTCCCACAATGCTTTGATTCTTGGATTTGGTTTGGGTTTTCACTTCACATTGCAGATGCCTGGCTACTTTCTCCTGCACACTCCCTGCTGCCACTGCCTTCACTACCAGTAACTGCTACACTTGCTGCTCCAAGTTTCTCTTCCCTCTCCAGTTGTAAAATCTCCAAAGTTCTTGTTAGAGTGTGAAAACAGCTATTGTCTGCCAACTACTCAGATGTATCAGCTGCAATGATTAAATATTTTGCAAGATCTGATCCCCTTTCTCCGTAAATCTGGCTTAGATGAGAGCATTTCTCACCACCCCTGGGAGGTCAGCAGAACATTTTTGGAGATGATTCCGCAAGGCAGGGTGAAGTCCTCTGGCCTTGATTTGACCAATGGCTCCTGCAAACCACATTATACAAAGAGAGATGTGGTGTCCTTCAACAACCCCACAAGCAACATCCCTGTCAGAAGCAGTGGAGGGATGAGCTTGGTTTCCCACTGGGATTTTCCTTCTTTCCATCCCCAGCTGCTGCCAGAACCAGGTCCTCCCTCTGTGCTATGCTGCTTGGCACAGCCTCGTGATTCACGTGCACATTAGAACCATTGCAAGCCCTGAGCACTGCTTCAAGGTAGATCTGCATCCAGAGCAGCATGCTGGATTTCAGCCTCTCCACCTGCCACGTTCACAGCTGTGTTTTCAGATACGTGTGTTTTAGGAGGAAAGTTCATCCTCAAGTCAGAAATTTATTAGGGCAGTGTTGAGCTAGTTCAGATGATAGCAGTCTGGTATGGCCAGCTTGTTTTCTCTCTCAGGAGAAGCCAGGCATGAAGAGTTTTGATTTGAATTCAATTAGCAAATGGGATATTTTCCTGTGATGATAATGATTACCTCTCATCAAAGTGTGCTTTAAAAGTTTGCATACCAGGCAGCTGCTGAGAGGGAAACCCCTTTAATACGTGCCTTCTGAGTATAGGACAACAGACTCGAACCATGACATCATCTGCTAGCTAGGAAGGACTCTGGGAATCTCCTACCTGAAGATTAGTTGCAGGCATGCAAGGAGACCACTGGTTCCTGATTAGCTACTTGCAGCAGGGAAACTCCAGCATTTCCCCTCTTTCCTCTGGTAAAACTTAACTGCAAAAGCCTCGCCAAGAACACCAGTTAGGAGGAAAAATGCTAGCTTCAAATGTGGCAGCTCCCAAGTACTTTACAGTCAGAGAGGTAACCCCAGAAATTATATATCTGATAATGAGAAACTACAGATTCTCTGCTCTCCAGCAACTGACTTGCTGATTTCATCACAAATGAGATAAGCAGCTCTGAGCTGTGAAATGTCTCATTTGACACTGAAACAAGGAGTCACCCTAATATGTAAAGATCACAAACAAGAGCTGAAATGGCTTTGGTTGGCATTCCCCACAGACTTTTCATACAGCTCATGGAAATCCAAACAGACACCAGTGTTGCTTCCCATCAGATGTAAAGTCACTCTGCGGCTGAAAATATCTGAAAACTCAGGGTCCACTTTAATTACAATAGGCACTTGAAGATTTTCTGCTCTTTCCTTCATTAACCATTTAGTAATACCATTAGGCACCTTCCCATCACTGAGGATACAAGCAGTCTCTCCTGTTTCCAGCCCAGAAGTACTTGGGGCATGTTTCACTGGTACACATCCCAATCTGCTCTAAATCTGGAGTTACAGATGGACAAGACTTCCACATCTTGCTGCGTCTGCTCAACAGCTTAGCATCACAACATACCTGTAACCTGCTTTCCTCCTTAACACACTGCAGCCACAATGCATTCATTCCAAGAGTTTAAATAGGTAAACAGGGCTGCTTTCATCTCCAGTGGGTTACAGATAACAAGCGGTTTTGCTGGCGGATCAAGTCAGGGCTTCGCATTTGTCTTCCAGCCCAGTAGCTTGCCCTGCACATTCACGCTGAGGGCAAACCATCAAACCACCAGAGCCAGCTGCTTGCTCTAGGCAGGAGGATTGTGCCTGGGAAATGCTCACAGGGATCCCACCACAACACACCAGAGAGGGTTGTTGCTGCTGCAGCTGCCTCCCTCTGGCACAGAAGTAGTAACCAGCAGGCAGGCAATGGTAATACCTTCCCTTGGCACAGCTGGCTTAAAGTGAACTTGCCTTAAATTATAACATTAAATTATAATCTAAGCAATATTGCTCAGCTAAATATTTAAAGAAAAAGAAAGCTTTCTCTGACAAAGCACTAAATTTATAGTCCAGGTGTTGCTTATATAGTTACAGCTTAATTTTGAGGTTGTAGACCCTTTTGTACAAGATTGAGATGGAAAGATCACTTTTAACACAATAATAGTTTTAAGCTAAAACACCAATATTTTATCTAAGCTAGACAAGGTATTGATAAATAACAAAGAGGAAGAGGCTTTTGGCAAGCAGAATTTCTCTTTTTCCACTGATGCAAGAGAAACTGTATTTTGAGTACTGCCTAGCATTGACCAAACTGGACATGCATCTTAGACCACAATCTTTAGGAACACAGAGCCCTTGTTTCAGGCTCCAACAAAGACTTGCAGAACAACTCTGCATGCTGCAGTCACCAAGAATGGGCCACTTCACAAGACAGACTGTAGATAAAAAGGCCTTCAGTTGGAAATCAATGGACATAAATCAGAAATCATCCATATAGAAATGTGAATGTGGATAAAAAACAAGTGTGTGTGTGGAGAAGGGATAAGTAGGATCATCACACAGTCTTGGGTTAATTTTAGGCATCTGACTTAGGTGCATACACCAGCCCTATGGAGTCAGCAGAGTATCCAGAAGGTGACTCAGATCCCTGGAGTCCAAAGTTGGGTTGTGCCTCCCCAGGCGGGCTTCCCACCTGCACCCCTGGCACAGCAGGCATCTCAGGTGCCAGTGGTTCTGCAGAGAAGCTCCCATCCTCTAGAAGAGCATCAAGTTAAATTAAACCTGGAGGGAACAGCAAGAAAATGCATAGCACCCAGATTCAAAGAACTTGTCATGTAAGTAGACTAGTGATTGCAGAAATAAAAGGCATATCACTTACAGCATCTTACAGTGGAGGATCTGAAAGCAGAACCTGGAGCTGCTGAAACTCTGGTCTCTGCACAGACCCCTCCCTGAAGTATCGCTTGGAGATGTCCTGCTCTGCACCTCCACCCACCCTTACATTGCTGATTGGGGACCTCTCCAGGGATGTGCCATCAACCCATATATCCAGCTGATCTTCTGAGTGCAGAGACCCCATCTTCTCAGCAGGAAGAAATGCTACTTGGCTCGAAAGAGTTCCTCGCTGATCTTGCCTTCTCTGCCAAAGCACAATTGCTCTCTGCGTGTCACAGGCTGGAACAAACCCTTGAATGTGGGCAGCTTCAGAAGACTACCATCAACATGGCATAATGCCTCTTCCAGAGACTTGAGGGTCTACAGATGGAACACTACCCAAGCCAGCATATGCTTCCTCCCATCTTTACAGGAGACACTTTTTGGAATGAGGTGAGACCAAGATATACCTTCATACAATCGCCATTTCCTCTCTATGATTCACATGTATCTATCCCAATTTAAGAAACAGATATCAGATGTTGGACTGCAGCCAGAAAATCACACTGAAGAGCCTTCTTTTGAGGAATAAACATTATTCTCTCTAGGCCATGAGCTAGATTTAAGCCACTCAGTTACAAGGGAGAGATTCATTGTCAATGTCCAAAGTAACTACTGGACATCTGCAAATTTCTTTTTCATCTCTGCTGTGTACACATACACACAATCACAGCTCCTTTCCACCACTCCCAGCAACATCTGCAAGCGTAGTTCACAGGCAGTAGTCACACGTGAGGCAGCTCACAACACCCACAAGCAGATTGGTGACTGTCACCGTCAAGTGTGGCATGCAAAGGTGCCACCCCACAGTCTCTGCCCTTCGATGAGCCACGGGCCAGACAGAGCGAGACTCTGCCAAGGAGAGCATTTCAGAGATGCCAGTGCAGGTAATCAGCTGGCCACCTTCCGAGGCAGACACAGCATCCAGTGTCAGCTGCTCGTGGGAGACTCTGCATGGATCCATAGTGGAGCAGTAGGAGGATGCTTGAACTATTTGACCCAGACAGTTGGCACAGTAAGACAAGAAAGGCTTTTCTGCCACAGAAAAGCTGGTCAATGCATGGAGAGCAATCCTATCAAAGAAAAATTCTCAGCAGAGGTGCAATGAAGGGCTCAGCATTTGATATCACTAGGGTGAGTCCCAGAGTTCCTGAGCCCAGAGGTAAACTCTTATCCTGACTATCCTGGACTATTTAAACACTAGGTGAATGCAACAAGTGCAGAAATGCCACAGACCTGCCAGTTCCCTTCCACAGTGACAGAAAGAAAACTGGAGGAACAATGCACTTATTTGCAATAACTCAACTTAATTCCCTGACAAGCTGCTAAAAACAGCAAGACCTTCCCTGGAACAAATTGCTGAGCTCCTAGTGTTTATGAAACAAAAGCTATTGGTGTTCCCTTTATCTTTCGGAGATATGTTCCTGTTGCTATTGTAAAACAACAAGCACCAGCAGGAGTCAATGCAGACCTGCCATTTCACATCAGCTGGAAGAGAACACCTAAGTAACTGCAGCGCTGTTTTTCTCACATGACTACTCTATATGATAAAACTTCTAATTAACTACATAGTAAATGCGATGGGAAGACTCCTTTGCTAATTATTTCTATACCCTTAGGCAACAGAATAAAATCAATATGTAGCAAGAAAATGATAATTAAATAACCTTGGAAACTTGTGCTGTAGGTAAATTAACACTGTGGCAGTGGATGGGAATGCCTTCACAAACCAAGGTGCTGGGCTTCAGATGTGTGTCACCCACCAAAACCACCTCTGCTTCCTTCAGTGCAGCCTCTCAACTCCCTGCAGTGTGGTCCTACAGCCCCCTCCTTCACAAATGCCCTGGGGAGCTACTCAAGTAGGCTTTCCTACACTTTCTTGCATTGAAAAGTCTGTGTTAACAGTAGTTACCTGCTTTAATGCTAATGGAACAGCCAAAAGGAGGAATAATGTCCTTAGCCATGCAATTATAGTGGCATAGCATTGCTTGGCATTTCTCAAAAGTTTTTGGCTTCAGTCACACTTCTATAAAACCAGGGCTCACCACAGGGTAATTCCATGACCCCTCATTAATAGTTCCTTCTCCCACATGCAAGGAAAGATGAGACTTGAAGATTTAAACCCAAGGGATTTGTCATTTTGGACTCTGCTTTGCTGTGCCCACTTTCATCATCCTTGAGGGGATCTGCACTTCCAAAAACCACTGAAAGTTTACTTTAAGTTGGGCACCCAACCTAAGAGCTATGCACATCTGAAAGCCTCGGTACGTTAACCTTGTTTGTCGGCCACGGAGTTTGTTTGGTTGATCTGAAAGTGAGATAATGATTTACAAAACAAAACCACAACCACTTGTTAGCTGTAAGTGCCTCCATATGCGCTGCATTAATTCAAATGTGAATCAGACATGGAAATGCAGCTGAAGCACTCGGTGCTGGTGGAATGGCGGCGTTCCCTCTCAGACTCCTCGCGTCAAGTCCCGTCCTGCCGCATTCCCATGCCAAGCTGGCAAGGGCCAGGCCCCGCCAGGAGATAAAGCTGGCTGCTGCGCAGGAAGGCGCACGCAGAAGGCATGTCTAGCAAGTACGCTCTCATGACTAACATTTCATTTCTGCGATAACAGGCTCGGCCACCTACACAACTAGCCCTCTGAATAAATACTTTTCTGCATGGGTTCCCATGAACAGCAGACTGATGGGAGAGCAAGATAGGCTTTCGCTGTCGCTCTCACAAGGGTTTTCTAGGTCTGGACTATCTTCCGGATCTCACACACAGCTCTTGTAGCTCTGTTTTCTGCCAGTCATTTTGGACAGGTCCACTGCTCCCCTACCAAGGCACCAAGCCGCTGCTTTTGTTCGTACCAGTATGTTACTGAGCTCTCAAAACACCCATGTGAGCACAGCCTGCAGCTGTACAGGTAGGACAGCACAGTGCAACCCCTTCCAATTAGTCCACAGAAACACAAACAACAAGCCAGATGGGGTTTTTAGACCAAATGCTCAACAGCCCCTAGCTGGTAAAGGCATCCCACCACCTCCTTTCCATCTTTTCTCTCCCTCCACAATGTCCCAGACCGATGTATATTGAGAGGATTACATCATGAACCCATAGTCATCACACACCAGCAAAAGCCTTCACAGCTTCCAAATTTTCAACAACAGAAATTTCTTGGCTTTCAAATACAAGATCTCAGGCTTGTTCACAAGAATGAGTTTACATCAAAGATAGTTGTCAGTATAATTGCATTAACTGGCACCAAATAGGCATATCCAACAGTTAGGTTTTCTACTGGCACTAGCTGTTGCTTCCATTCCTTCCACATTGCGCTCTTTGCACTACAGGCAAAGTAAACTACTACTGTCTCCCAGGTCATGAGCACTGTAGGATCATTTCCACAACCCATAATGGGTTAGCTAGGAATAGCCATGTAAAAATCACTGAATCCCACACAGCGTGTCACACCTCTGCCAAAGATTAGTTGGACAGCCCACCCTCACCAGATGCTGTGAAAAGAAAAAGCAGTGGTTCCCTATAGAGAGCAAGGACAGGGCAGGGAGGAAACAGGCACTGCACTGTCACTGGCATGAAAGGAACTCATCCCCCAAAACATATAATGCCTTTGGGAAAGTCCCCAGGAGTCTGGGGACAGTGGGATCCCATCATGGACTGGATAGGCAGGAAAATAACCTAGGCAGAGAGATACAAGGCTGCAGGCAGGGTACATCCAGAGAGACCAGCCCTAGAAAATAGACTGATAGAAGAAGCTTTTAAATTAAGTTTTCTAATGGCTGCCATCACCTGGCAATGAATCACCAGAACTCACTGAGCCTAAACTCAGTGCAAGAATTAGGGTGGACCACCATAGCAATCTTGGGCAACTTTATTTCTCAGGGCCCTGCAAACTAGAGCCACATCACCTCTCTTCTTTTCTTTTTTTTTTGTCTGTATGAGGAACCTCCTTTCCCTGATATCTTTAATTAAGAGGGTTGTGTGTTGTTTTTCTTTTACTGTGTGGTAGCTTTTATCTAGCAGGTATATGTAAAAAGTGTGCCTGGGGAAAATCATATTCATGGGAACAAACTTAGCAAAGCCACTTTAACCCGGCTGCTTTTTTAAGAAGCACCTCAGGGCAAACCCTTGAAGATATTTATGCTCTGCTGGTGAGTTAGAGGCTTCTGAAAACTCCCACTAATCCCATTTCCCTTTATTCCCCTGGGTACAAGCAGTGGGAAGCGCCACTGTCCCTCTGCTCTCAGTCTACAACATTCATAAGGAGCTACTTTAAAGCAAGGCGATGAGCTCCACCCTGCAAACTGCTGAGGGCCCCTGCCCCCCACAGCAACCAGTGAGTGCTCCAGCAGCTCAGAGGGTTCAAATGCAGTTGTGAAGCTCATACAAATCTAAATATCTGCATAAACCACTGCTGACAAGGCGCCTTAAGGCTACAGCACATAGGCCAGGTACACATCACAAACTTATTTTTTGGGGGGGGAGCAGAGAAGTTGTCAGTCAGGGGTTGTGATGTCTAAGTGATGCAACTGGTGCTGGAAAAACATGGCACAGGTTGTATCACAGTCGCAGAATCACAGTATGGGTAAGGTTGGAAGGGACCACTGGAGGTCATCTAGTCCAACCACTCAAGCAGGATTGTCCTAGAGCACAGTACTCACAATTGTGTCCAGATGGCTTTTGAATATCTCCAGGGAAGGAGACTACACCTCTCTGGGCACTCTTACAGTGCTCCATCACCCACACAGTTCTTCCTCATAGTCGGGTGGAACTTCTTGCCCATTGCCTCTTGTCCTAGCAAAACTTCAAGTGAAGTTTTTTCAAGAGGTTTTAAGCTAGGGCTGGGGATTAGAGAAGGACAGGGTAGTTTTGCTATGTTTTGTCATTCCTTTTGGACAGTATCAAACTGCAATATCATTTCTAGATTAGACTTTAGTTTCTGTTTAGAAAGAAAATACATAAACTACCTTAAAAGTTTGATCCAGCTTCTCCTGAAGTCCATGTCAAAGGGTTTTCTGGAAGGATCAGTCTCTTCCCAAGAAGCTCAGGTCCATGCTTTTGGGGAAGAGAGACCTACAGCAGAAAGAGGAGGAGATAGAATCATGGTAAATAACACAGTCCTGTTGCCAATTTCACCAGCTTTAAGTATTCAGAAAATGAGGGACAAGCTCCTTCCCTCTCACCACACAGACCTTTGCCATATATGCTGAAAAAAATCCCCACAAGGCTAGCTTGTAAATTCAAGACTTTAAGGGGGAAAAAATTAAAAATAACAATATCAAAAAACCAAACATCTGGGCAGTTTCCCTTCAGGTGTCTGAGTGTGGGGAGTTTTCCAGCCACAACGCCGAATGTTTTCACCACAACCCTGGGGGCCAACACAGCTCTCTCTCAACAGGCACAGCAGGGCAGGCAGCTGGGAGGTCAGCAGCAGCTCCTTGGCATCCGAAACCTGGGGCTCCAGGGTGCAAGAGAGAAGGATGGGCAAAACCAGCCCAGTGCAGCCGCTGTGAACTGTGACCCTATTTGCAGAAGCTGGCACGACTGTGTGGAATGCACCAGCATGTTTTTGCCATCTGTGGAAAGGGAGAGGAAGAGAGAGGGGGGCCCACTGGGCATCTTTTCTCGGTGCAAGCTGGTAGTTAAAAATTGCCCAAAACAGGGAAAAAAATGGGGAGGGTTTGGCAATTTAAATTCAGGGTGCATCACCCAGCACTGCAGCACAACCCTTTATATGGCACTACCAGTCAGTGGAGAGGGGCCCATGGTGTGAGGGACCCACCAGCATTGTTGCTGTTGGGTTCTACCGCCTGCACTGCACCCAGAATGGAATGACCCTCAGGAGAAACAGTCTCAAAGCACTTCCAAAAACGCATTCAAGCCCTTGCTGCCAAGGAGGCTTCAGCTGGCCCCAGCTGAAAGAGATACGCTCACACATCTGGCCCCATGCTTGTGCCCAGGGCGGCACTGGGGTCAGTGTTCACTGCTCTTGGGGCACGATCCTGATCCACACACATCCCACTAGGATGCTCAGCACCAGGATCTGGCCACAGTAGTGGGAGCAGGGTGGGAGCGGGAGCAGGGTGGGAGCAACAGTAGGGTGCATGCTGCTCCTGTCCAGCTGAGTGCACTGCAGGAGGGGAAAGCTTGACCTCACCATCCTGGTCCCATCACCCCTGCTGTGGAGCAGGGACAGGACCCTGAGTCAGGCAAACCTATGGCCTGGTCCCTTACACGTGCACCTTGAATTCATGTCAATTTCCCGTCTCCAATATGAAACAAGCTCCGATTTTCACTTCTCTGCTGAAAATATTGGACAGGAACCAGAGTGGTTCTTTCCACACAACTCTGTTTCCTTTTTCTTGGACAGTCACTTCACTGTGGCACTATTCTTGCTTCTTTTCTGGTTGTGGGCTCTAAGTCTTTTTCTGGTTGTAAGACCGGAGTGAGAGGGAAGGTTCAGGAGTGGGTTTCACTGCTGACAGGGTCATTCCAAACCCTCCCTAGTTGCCAAGGCATGTGGAGGTGGGTATGTAACACGCGTTGGCATTCGCTCAGTGCAGGCTGCTCTTACCACATCTGCAGCACTAACAAAAACAGACAAATCCCCATGCACAGGCTGTGAGAAAGTGATTAGAGGACCATGAATGTGATAAAATAAAAACTCGCACTATTTTCTTCGGCCTTATTTACTCTGTAAACATGAACAGCCAAGGCCGGTCTCTTTGACTTTGGTTAAGCTGGGAAACAACAGGGGTCAGAGCCAGAGGCCAAGCAGGGCTTACTCCCCTGCAGCCAGCATTTCTCCCCGTGGCCAGGAGATTGGGACCCATCTGTGCTGCCCTGGGGAACAGCCCCCAAGGATGCACTGCCCCTGCTGCCCCGGGGCCGGGGCTGTTCTCAAGGCACCACACTGGCAGTGAGGCAGGGTGGCTGCCCAGGGGACGCGCTCCTGAGCTTGCTCTGGCCCTGCTCCTGTGGCAGGTGCAGATGTAACTCTTTTCTCTCTGTGTTTGCACTGTGGGGCAAACAGTTTGGGAACACTTTGAGGACTTCTGGGGACCATTGTGGGAGCCCTTTGCAGCCTACATCCCTGTCTGGCAGTTCTGAAGCTGCAGTCTCACCTTTGAGATGATATGCACATAGCTCTTACACTAACAGGCACAGCAAAAACTATCCTATAGAGTCCCTTGCATTGCTAACATCAAAGGTAACCTCCTGGCAATACAAACAGACTTGACAAGAGGCCTGGAGCATCTGCTGATGTTCCCAGCATCACTCCTTTAAGGATTGGGCAGGGAGTCTGATAAGTTTTCCAGACTAGGATACTAAAACACAAGTATATGCATATTTGACCAGGTTGGGGGTTTTAACACAGAAGATGGAACAGAACTATTGTCATTATTGTTAATATTGTTCTTGTTATTTTAAAAAATACCTGTTTCCAGGAGGATTCAGGAGCTCCAGTCTTCCTCTGGACTCCACACAGAAGCATATTCCTGTCAAAAGTGCTGCTCAGCTCATCCCAAATCACAAACTAGCAGCTTGAAGTAGCCCAGACAAAACACAGCTGCATACCTTTATGTTCTACCACCAGCTGTCAGGAATGAGCACTGATGGGCTAAATCTCCTAAAACAGGCACTGAACCCCTACTTGAGATGTTCTTTTACTTGGGAACTAAGAGGCAGTGGTCTAGATCACACATCCAGGCATATTACACTGTAAAACACCTCCAGCACAGTGTTATATGTCAAATGGCAGTCTACTGTGAGCTTCATATCAAAGGGTAAATGCTGATTGGAGAGGGGTAGAGAAGTGCAGCAGAGAGGTAAATAAAAGGAAAGGCCTTAAGAGGCTTACAGCTGCCCTGGTATAAAAGAATCATCTTTCAAGCTGATAAAAATATTGTTACAGGCTCTGATAAGAATAATCTCCCAGGCTCTGATAAGATTACAATGAGAACAAGCCTTTTACAACACAGCATTAGTGAACCACAACCCCATCTTGCCCAGAAATACCCTTTTAGGTGCCGCTTGCTTTTGTTCTCCAGAGGTGCAAGCACTGAAAAGAGCTACTGTAGCTTTGCTCCCCGTCTAGCAAACTGGAGCAACACAGCCAGGAAGGGGACTCGATGGACTCCACCCTACTGAATATGGAGCAATTCACTCCAAAGCGACTAAAGTATGCAAATAATTGCATTGACTTCAAAATAAATTATTCCTATGTTTAAGTGTTCTACTGAATCAGAGCCAGGGTGCTTAGCACTCTGGAGTATCAAGTCTTAAATGCTTTGGAAGGCTTTAAGTGAGAGGGAATGGTTTGGGAAATAGGGGGGAGGAAAGTGGGCGGGAAAGGAGTTCTCCCACTGAATAATAGGTCAATTATCTCTGGAGTTTGTGATGGGTATGAACAGAGAGAAGAATGCTGGAAGATCTGAGTCTGATTAGGCATTTGTGTTAACCATGACTTAGCACCCATTCACCCCAAAATTGAACTGGCTGTATTGTTAGGAAATACATCCTGTAGTAGCCTATGCACACAACTTATCTTCCTTCTTTCCTTATTTCCATCACAATACGAGAGCATATTCAGACAACCTGCTGTTTTTGAAGCTGATGGAATAACTTCTATGGAATAAAAAAATGGCTGAAATTCTGCATGTGCCAAGCTGAAGAAGGTAAATACTTTTTTTTTGGAGTAAATCTTGAAGGCTGTGAAGCTCCATGAAGCCAGCTAAGGATGAACACCTACCCATGCACATGGGAGGACCTGTAATGCAGGGCATTTGGCTGCAGACATCCAAAGTGGCCTGTGAGTGAAATGAAGGAAAATGTAGAGTGAGAATGGAAATCCACAGCCTCAGTTTCATGCCAAAAGACCGGGAGTATCCTTTCCCGTGGTCTCATCTCAAGGACCTGAACATACCAGCCAGCTCATTTCCAGCCTCTCCCAGCACATCACTGGCTTCCTTCTGCCTTAACAGACATAGTTTGCTCTTCTCACGCCTGATCTCAGTTTATTCCAAAAACAACAGATGAAAGGCAGCAAGCACTAAAGTAAATAGGAGTTTTGCTCTCAACCACATTTGGAGCAGAATTTGACCCAGAATTAAGAGGACACTTTCTACTGGGGATCTAGCAGGTTTCTGATGCTGTTCCAGTAGCTCCAGGAGGCACACCTGCTCTTGGATCTGCATGGCAATTTCTGTGGTTTGGCCACTGAGGATGGTTTTATATTATTTTTAAACGTTACCATTAAGAACAAGAAGGGGTTTTTCTCTTTTCTCTTCTTTTTTTTTTTTTTTTTTTTTCCCAAAAAGCTTGGACAGAACTGAATAACTATACAACTGACAGAGACATACAGCACATATTCTCAGAGTTGTACACAGACAATATCTCCCACAGTTGCTCTGGAAACTGTACCCAGCCTCAACCTCTCATCCAAGGCCCTCTCACTCAGCTACCTTCCTGTGGCCTCTCAGGACTGACTCTGAGCAAGCTGATTGTGATAGAAGAGCAGTGATGCATCTGGTGTGCTCCCAGGGGACCTCAGCAGCCTCTTCTCTGTGTTTCTGCCTCAGTTCTCTCCCACTATTCATGGGAATTGAATGGCAGGTGATGCCAGGCTGATAGACACCGTAAGCTTTGCAATCCAACCATTACTATCCCATCTTGCATAGGCAGACTGAGGCACACTCTCTGACTCACTCCACATCACTGAATCAGGCTGGGTAGGAGACCAAAGCTGTGGTCTAGTGCTTCCCACCACTAATCCCCAGGATATATCTTATACTTTGACCATTGCATAAATACCATGAGATGACATTTGCTATAAATGACAAAATCAGAAGTGAAAACATTTATGAAAACATATGAAACTGCCTCAAGTGATACTGAGCAGCTGTTACAGCAGTTTTCCACAAGTGTTGCCAGTGATGCAGAGACTCCAGTTCAGTGGGGGTACCTAACAAGCCATGGTGAAACAATCTTGTATGATGTGCCTGCTACAGGAGAGTTAAGCCACGTACCTGGACAAAAATAAGAGTCTTTAAGGCATTGCATATGATTTTAAACAGTTTTGGACAATAAAAAAGTATGTCACGTAAGCATATGTGAAATAATGCTTGGACAGGCATGAGGAACAGTTTATACATGTAATAGGAGTGGGGGGAAAATTATGTTTAAATCAGAAAAAAAAAAAAGCCGGAGGAAAAAGTATTTAACACCAACAGAAATGAAACACCCCTTTCAGTACACCCTACCTACAGCAGGAGCACAGCCCCTGGGGAATTTACAGACCTGCCTTCCACCAGGATATGGAGAGCAATAATAGTCGAGCAGGTCATTCCTGCCCGGGAGCCGGCAGCAGGGCTGAAATTGGACCCCGTCATTTGCGTCATCATCAAACAATTAGTAACTGCTTCAGGTAACTCAGGCCACCAGCCAGTGTTTTTGAAAACGTCTGTGGCCGGATAAGGGCTGTCATATTCCTGGTGTCAACACCGAGGCTTTGCAGTGAACTCTGCGTTGTCACGTAAGAGCAGCCAGGCTGGTGGAGGAAAAACGCCTCCCAAGGTAAAGAGCTGCTCAGGGTAATGTCAGGACAGACCTGGGACTGCACAGAAGGAGATGCCAGGCCAAATTCCTTCCCACCAGTTTGCCCAGGTTGCATTACAGTGGGAATTTCCATGGATAAAGATTTATAAAGACAGGGAACAACATTCATAGATGAAATTTCCACAGCTTGCTGATGTTCATTTTGGCCAGTAGAAGTTATAATGCTCAAGATGCTACTTTAGCCAACTTAGTTTTTAGCACTTCACAAATCAAACTTGATGATAAGCCATTTCTTCAAGTGGGAAGAGCAATAAAGTAGCGAAATTTGGGCCATTATGGAAAATGCTTTGACATTTGCTGTAATGAGACACTTCCATGATTCACCCTAGATCCAAAGGAAAACATTTCTATTACAAGTTGCAAGTCAGCCAACTCAAATAACATCTGTGAGAAGTGACATCTCTCTCTGGCTCAGCAGCTCTCAGTTATTCATTTCTCCATCAGCAGGTAGATGTGTTGACAACCAGAAAAGGCTGTTGACCTCTCAAAGAAACATGCAGACCCCAGTTTTACCTCTAATAAATAGACAAGTATTTTTAAATCATATACCTTGGCAGTATTTTGTCCAATTAAAAAAAAAGGGGGGTGTGGAAAAATATGCTATTACAATCATTTCCGTCAGGTTTTCTTTGGGACAGACATGGGTAGACCAAATCAGAACTCACCATCTAAATACAGGGAGGTTTAGCGGAAACATTCAGAGGATTTTAGATTTTTAGTGTGGCAGTAAGTTACCACACCAGATGCAAAGACATCACTGTGCATCAAAGACACAGGAGACACATGAGCAGGTGAGGCCAGCTAAGGACAACAGCTTGCAGCAGAATTGACCAACCAGAGCTTTTCACATATTGCTTTTTCTCCCATCAACAACCAAAGTTGACTGGGGGACTAACTGCAATTCATGTAAAATTCACACTTTCCCATTAAAAATTATATACCATCACCGTTCAGAAATGCTTTGGTGTGAGAGAGGGAGCAAAGAAACAACTGTCCAGTCCATATGGATAAAAAGAATAACCAGAATTACT
This sequence comes from Myiozetetes cayanensis, assembly GCF_022539395.1. NCBI lineage: Eukaryota > Metazoa > Chordata > Aves > Passeriformes > Tyrannidae > Myiozetetes > Myiozetetes cayanensis. The sequence continues at coordinate 19,249,489 of NW_026087742.1, forward strand.
TCTGTAAATTTATTGAAGAGTTACTCAATCTCTGGTTTAGATCCAAAAATAATCCCTAACTATTAGCTTGTTAGTCAGTTGATCTCACAGGCAAGATAATCACCGACTTTCACAGCTTTTGGATCACATCTCTAATAGTTTTTAGGCCCTTGTCTTGTTTACAAACAAAACCAGAGAAAAATCCTCATAAAACAATAAACAAGGCAAATACTACAGAGCTGGAAGGGAGACCAGCTACTTAGCAACACCACTATTTTCCAGTAATCACTTCCAGAAAAATTAAAAATGTTATTAATGTGCACATATTAATTCCAGATCCCTCATACTTATAACCCTTAGATGTTTTTTCTTTCTCTCTACATTGCTGATGTAACAGTCTGGAGCCCAGTGGAGCTCACAGCTACCATGGTTTGGGTTCCACCTGTTTTTAATAAACCCTGACTTCCCGCTATTAGGCATATCCCTCTGCCAGGAGCCAGAAAACAAAGATAAACTGTTTTTGTTGCTTTGCCATGGCTGAATTATATTGTCATAACACTCAAACCCAGTTCCAAAAGGCAGTAAAACTGTAGCGAATAGCCAGGGTGGAGGACTGTGCCAGACAGGTTGTTGACCCGTAGGGTACACGTGCAAGTGTATATTTAACTTAGAGAAAGGATGTATTGTAAGGGTGCAAAAAAAGTATATCTGTGCCACATAAGGAATTTTTAGAGGGGGCAGGGGAAAGCAACAGAATAGAGAGCTTTTGGACTAAGCTATCAGTGCCTTTCTTGAGAGGACCTCATATCACTGCTCTTCTTTTCCAATCATAAAAGCCTACCTTGAGGAACTCAGAATATAAATCTACCTAACTTACCATGAAAAGAACTCTCTTTAGGTTAATGGTAGCACTCAACTGCAAGCCCAGTCTCAGAAGACCAAACATGTCTAGACATCTGCTATAACCCCTAGACTCCTGGTAGTAAAGCAATGTGATAAAAGGTAATTAATACAAAGCAAGTGGTAGGACTGAAGTCCACTGCAGCCCTGCCAGTATACTGGACAACACTGTATACATTCCCAAAGTCACAAATCAAGCTATATACAGTAATCAGAGAATACCTATCCAGGTATGGAGAGATCTAAGAAGACTTAACCTGAGCTAATAAGGGGGAAATGTATGCCTGTTAGGAAGATCTCTTCATCAGCAAGTAATGAAGTTCACTTGATGCAAATGTAAGCCCCTATTAAGAAATACAAACCAGACATTGCATGTGCATTTCCAAACCAGCATAGCTATTTCTACTTTCATTTTGCATATATCCCCACAGATTTTCAGAATATGTTTTCAGCTGTCTGGATTTTACTTGTCAATACATACTTGACATCTTGTCTTTTTACGCACCAGTTGGTTTGGTCTCATAAGGAGCAGTATGTGCACTCTGCCTCTTCAACATTTCTATTTTCCACAAGAAACAAATCCTTTTTTACTCAGTTCAAGCAAACCATCAAGGGAGAAGGATGATCTTCATGCACTCACAATGCTTTTGTGTACTTTCTCTGCCTGCTCTAAACCTAAAGCTAAGGTCTTTCTGTGTAAATATTTCTCCAACTGAGAAACCTTTTTTCCATTCCAGGGTTATAAGCCATTAGCAAACCATGTCATGGTCAGGAATTAAGCCCTACCAGAAATGAAGTAGTGTGTGAAATTCTGGGAAAAGGAAGTGTCTAATCACAAAAAAACCTCATAAAATAGGGGGGGGGGGGATTAGTTAGCTTCAACTGCCTGGAGTACCAGTGAGCATTTGGTACCTCCTCTTCCACTAGATATGGCTGCCTACAGACACCAGAGAAATAGACAATTCAATTGTTTCTTATACATTTCATTTTCATAGCTTCTGGCCTTGGGGAGGCAGTGGGAGTTAAAGAGGTCAACAAGGTTTTATCAGGCTCCCCATGGCCAGGCTGTACAGTGGTGCCCAGGCAAAGCCATGCTCTGCCTCCCCAGGCACCACTGACCATCACCTTTTCTCTACTGATGGTGGCTGGCTCATTGCTGCAGTTGAAGTTGTATTTGCTAGTACTCTTTATTTCCCAAGAAAACCAGAAGCACAGCTATGCCACAAGTTTATACGCTGAAATGGAAAAAAACACGTCAATACAAAAGGTAACCAAAAATAGCACACTATGTCTTCAGGGAAGCAAATGCAAAGAGCTGACTTTAAATCATTATATTTTTATTCTGCAAATAAAAGAGAAGTTTCTTCTACTTCAGTCCAAAAATTTTATCAAGCAGCATATCGCATACAGTAGCAGCTCCACCTGAAGAATTAACAATATAGATAGACAGATATGTGTGTGTAAGTGTATATAAACACTTGCATTACCCAAGATACAAGGTATAGCTTGGATTATAATGGATTGTATAATGTTACCTGCTCTTGGTTTCTTTGTCATTCCAGCTGTTATGCAGAATCCAAATACTGACATCATTGCATGTTATTTCAGCTGAAGAGCTGATAAAAATACCCACTACAGAGTGCAGAGAGGATTTATTCATAATTCCTACAAGGGATTTTTTACTCCTGCTGGACCCCTGACTGGATCCCACATACTGCCTATTTGCAAATACAGACACTGGATATCAGTTTTGTAAATGGATATGCAGCAAGTTAATAGCATGAAAACTCCTAAGGCCATTGCTTATTTGTTCTGAATGGGCAGAAAAGAGCTAGACTTACACCAGGACAAGAATTTATAAAAGGCATTGATTTGCTTTAAAAACCAGGATAATTAGGTCAAACAATCTACTCTTTGATATCTACATGATCATCTGACAGCACTGATCTTGAACCTGGGACAAGATAACATCTGAGTCATTCAGAACACAGGCTCACCCTGCAAGACACTGGTTGGAGCTTGCACAGTTCCTGTAGACCGTGATTCACTCCAGCTATGCAGAGTTTCAGCTATTCAGAAATACAACCATGATGTGCGGCCAGTGGCAGAGCCAACTCTGTGACATGCCAAAATGGCCAGACATTGCACTGGCCAGGCAGCTGTGATATTGGACACAGCTTTCTGAAGCCACAAGCTGATCTGCACGTGGCAGCGTTGCTGAGTTTTTCCTGAAAAGCAGGGAGGAGGAAGGCATGCTGAATAAGCGGGAATCCTGCATCTGGGGCCCATGTGAGAACTAGAGCAGGAGGCCCCTGAACCTTCAGAAAGCCAAATAGATAGGATGCCCAGCACATTGCCACACTGCTCCATCATCCTTCCCAACGTGCAGGGATGTGCCTGGAGACATCCAGACTCTCATCCTCCATGTGCTGGGAGCCAGCAGAAAGAGGAGCCCTGAGAAATATGAGTTTTGCACAGAGTCAGTATTGAAGGGAGGGAAATACCCAGCCTAGCAACAAGAACATCACCCACCTACCAAGAGAAGGATGAATCACCCAGAAGCAGTTCTCAAACTACACGAAACCTTGGTTTATTGGTAAATTGTGACAAGTGGGCTGGGCTGTTCGTCTCCAAACAGGCTCTGCCATTCAGGCAAACACCCCCAGCATCATTTGTGATGCGAAGTGCTGGCACAGAGCTGCTGAGCTGGTTGGCAGGAAGGACCTGGTTTCTTCAAGTGTGGTTTTACTCTGAAGTAACTGCCTCAAAAAATTACCTTCCCTCCGCAGGCTGTGTCTCTGCAGAGTGAGTCAGAGTGTAATAGATGTCTTTGGTGACCGAGATAAAGTTGGCATGGCTGGGCATGGGCAACATGCTGAGCACACTCTGTAGGCTGAGTTCAGAGTACAACCACAGCTGGGGGGCAAGACCACCCACCCCTGGGACAGGATTGTTTCTGATGACCCAGTGGCACAGTAAAAGCTATGTCTCATGTAAGGAGCCTTTCATTTCCAACTGTTTTGTATTTAAAGCAACTCCTTCTAGTGCCTTCAGATGCTTTTTACTTTGGAATATTAACCACAAAAGCAGTCACAAAAAGCACACTATTAAAATGCAGGAGACCCAGATTCTGCTTTGCACAACACTAGGAAATTAAAATAATATTTCACCATGATTTATTAATAAACTGGGTGTTCAGTCTTCAAATGAGAGATGCTGCAGGAATGGAAACAAGCTCTCCCATTTTCTTTACCCTGAGTGTGCCACATCACATAACTGGGTTACCATGGACTATAAAATTTCCTCTGAAGTGTCTGGTTTTGGTCCCCTCCAGACCCATACACATGGTCAGTGGCCTGAAGCAACAGATCATTATCATGGAAAGGTATTTTGTTAAAAGTCACCTGGAAGAGGAGGGAAAATGCAAGTTCTCTAATTTGCTCCTTGACTTGGATGTCTTTCTTGTTCTTCCCCTGAAGAGGAGGCAGTGGGATTCCCCAGCTGGCTTTTGCTGTTAAATATCAGTCTTGTCTGCCAGACTTTTCCCTGAAGGCAGCAGAGTTAACAGAGGGGGAAAAACTGCAAAGCAGAAAAAAATTGCTTGTTGGAGATGTTGTTTTGCTACATAGCACAAATACCTGAAATACTTGGAGAAAAAAATGTATTCTTGCTTTAAAAGAAAAACCTGTAGGTTTTCCATCAAGGTTCAAGGAAGACTAGTCAATTACTCAATTCTTCGTTAAGTCCCTGAACATATTGCAAGGAAATCTACAGACACATGCTGTGTTTTTAATGTAGCCAAGTTATGAAAAAGGGGAATCCTTTGGGTCTCAAGGCAGTAATCTCTTTCTTAAGACATAAACTGCCAGAATCAGGCTGCAGCTTGAGAATGTTCTCTTTTGTACTTAATTAAAAATTCTAATTAAAGTTACTTTTGTTTACAACTTCTGAAAGAAAAAAATGTCCCAAAGTGGGACATAAAGATACTCTAAAAACAGAAGGGAAAAACACACCACTCCAAATTACCTTCTGATCAAGTCATCCTCCTAAGGTTCAAGCTAGCCAGGGGTTAATACTGGGCTAGCAAGATCACTCTCTGTGCACCCAATCACTCTCCACTTCTATGTCAGGGTGAGGAAAAAGAAATGGGAATAAGTAGAATAAGTATGAGCCTCTGTATGAGATCAGAACTTCTTAAGAAACCAAGACAGAGCTTTTTTTTTTTTTTTTTTAGCTTCCATCTTTTCTTTCTTTTGTTGGGTGCTGCTTTGGAGCACACACACACATTTGCATTATCCATGCTTATGGCCTTCACTGGGGGCTCACAGAAATGAATGCAAGCTTTAGTCAACTCACAGATGCAGAGGGAAGCCCAAGCCCATGCTTGAGGGCTTTGATACACCAAGACTCATCAGCAGGCTCCATGGCAGAGCCAGACACAGGTGCTGAACACGCAGATCTCACGGCTGGAGAAACATCCCTGCCGGAGGGGCAGTGAGGGCTTCGGCCACAGGGTTTGCACACAGTGCAGTGCAGACAGGGGGAAGCCCTGTGAATCACAATGGGTGCTTTCTCAAGGGCTTCTCGAGAGATTTCCAAGTCTAATTCTAATTGTAGTTTACTCAAGCATGGCCTCTAGCAGAGCTGCAGGCGTGCCACCCCCTCGTGCTCCACCTTCACATCCCCCAGGCAAACGTCCCATTTCCCAGCCATCTCCTGTCCCAGTACACCTGCATCCCCAGGCTCCAGCCCAGCACTTGTATACACCTCCACTGTCTGGGACCCGGCCCCATCCCTCACCTTCATGAGCCAGGAGCTGCCACACATCCCCTTCACTGCCAGCCATGACCCATCTCTGCACTCTGCAAGTAGGGCTTTTATTGGAAAGGTAAAATAAAATTTACCCTCATTCTACATGTAGTGGAAGTCTTGTTGTTGGACACACCAGCTGGCACACTGGGGAATCTCTCTGAGCCAGCCATGATGCTTTAACAGGACTTAACCCTGCTGCTCATCGGCAGATCAGCTGTCCCAGAGCTGCTGAATTCTCAGGAGATAACTCAGTCCTGTGCAAAACAGGGGACAGAGAAAAAGGTCCTCTAGTTTACACGAAGAAAAGTGGATGATAAGGTGCCCACCTGGGAAAGAGGAGAGAGAGAATCCCAAACCAGCACCAGCACATCTACAGGGGAGGGAGGCACGGTACTGGGAACAAGTACCTACATCTTCCACCACAAACTGATCTGCATTAGCAGATTTCTGGGTGAGCAGGAAATATTGGTATAAAACATACTGGTCAGGAAAAAATCACCCTGAGAATTTGGGCGGACTAAGCAGAGTATACAGATCTTTTTCTGAAAACCCCATCGATGTCATTTGACTGTTTGCTCAGCCCTCCTGACTGTTGCTGACAATTTTGGGTTTCTGAGCAGAATTAGTCATGCTGTGTATTGTTACACGTGAAATGAGAACCACAATCACCACTTTATCATACATCTAATTAAAACAAACCTAAGTATTTCACATTATATATATAGTACGGTGTTCATGTGCCAAACATCGAGATACAAAACGCTTTGGAGTTCATATTGACGTCAGTTTTTTGCTTCAATCAACATTTACCTTTTAGGTCAATACATTTTTGTGTTTGCTATAACAGAAGCTAAAATCAACATGCTTGGCCTGTAGTTATTTCTTTTAACTCCTTCGGTGTTTGAAATAATGTTTGCAAGAAAAAGGCAAAGCTAAATACAAGTGTGCAGCAGCTTTGCCTGGACCTTTTCTCAGCTAAATCCAGAAAAATACTATTGCAGGGCTGTTATCTGGAAGAATCGCCTTGCTCTTTGCCAGCACTGGCACAGAATATCTAACAACATTGCCAGTAATATTAAATACCAGTAATAGCCCACCTGAATAGCCGGGAGACAAACATTCAGTTATTAAAAGGGATGGTACAGAATTGCCTCATTAAGCCCAGTGCCTTGCTGTTTACAATGGGCTACTGCCAAAAGAAGAACACAGTTTTACAGCCTTTATTGCTATTGTCTCAGTGCATTGAAAAAGTAGTCTGTTTTCAGATAACCTACAAAACCCCCACGATTTTAATCTACATAAGGTATTTGAACTCTGTGGCCATCATTTGATTCAGCCCTGCTGAGATAAGTAGGAGAACAAATGTATATTCATCTGTTTGGTTTATACAACAAGTAAGTAAACTATTGGCGCTTTTTTTACGCCACTCCACTTGCCGACATTACCCTCACCGGCTTTAGATCTGGTGGAGAAAACAACATCTGCCCAGGGATGAACAATCCCTGTCACATGTGCTGCAAAGTCTGGACACAGGCAAAAACCATGACTGTAGGTATTAATGGCTTCCTCAGCACCACCATTCCAGGGAATGATTTTGCATCCCCAGATATTCAAGACTGAAGTGGGAGCAGTAAGAGAAGAATGCATAAAAACAGTATAAAATGTGCAGGCAAAAAGTCACATGTGCCCTGCCAAAAAGTACACACACACACACACACACTCACATGACAGGTTTGTTGGCAGGCTCTCTACCCTGATTTCTCTCTCACATGTATATGTATATATGCATATATATGTGTATACATATATGTATGTGTGTGTATATATCTTTTCTTCTTTTTCTGGGCCACAAGTCTTCCTGCAAGCCTATGATTACCAAAACCCCTTTCACTGGCCTTACTCCAAGCTGCTGGGAAGGCCAACAGCTGTTCTGCTTCACCAATAACAAGGAAGTGAGGAGAAGGCATGTTGTACATACAGCAGATAAGAAAAGACCCCCCTTTAGTGCAGAGAAGGGCAAGACCAGAGAGGAGATGAGATTTCACCCTTCACAGGTAAAGTACACAGTCATGGAGGTGCAGTACCCTCTGAATGGTGTAACCAGGAGCTTCTAGGCATCTCTCTAACAACTGTTAGCCTGTCTCCATTCCAGGAATAGGAATACCATCTCCAGTTTCTCTCTGGGATGTGGGTATGGGGTATTTCAGTGACTGCCCATGTCCAAGGCAGAGCCATGACACCAATACCAGAAATTCTCCTGTGCAGCACCAGTTCTGCACCTCCCTGCCCTCGTCCTCATCCCAATTACAGCTCCTCAAAGCAGAAGGGAGGAAGAAGGTCAGTGTGCTCCATTGCAGACTGAAAATAAAGATAAAAAACCATGCAAAATTGGGTATTAGAGCATGAAAGACAAACAATGTTTGCCTCACTTTCCAGTAACTCACTACCTTAATGGTAGAAGATAGACAATTAATAATGTGGCTTCCGTGTTAAATCACACTGGGGGCTATGGCTTAAACCCACTTTAAAGAAAATAGGCCAATCATCTTATGAGGCGTGGGAATTGTTAAATTGTGCTACCCTTTCTGCTTTATACAATTGCATGAAGACTGGTATTATGGAGAGGCTTTAATGAAGGCCTTATATAGCTCTAGGTCAGGACATTTGCATTTGTGAAGATTACATTGAAAACACAAGAAATGAAACAGCATGAACAAACAGCAGCGTTTTCATCTTAAAAATAAAATAATAATAAAAAATAAAAATAAAAAAACCACGACACATTCCATCCGTGGGAAAATATGGTACAAGGGACTGGGAAACAATGGTTTCTATTTCCAGCTCTGTTGTCAACTTACAGGAGTCTGACCTTAAGCAAATCATTTTACTCTGGAACCTCATTTAGCTGCCTCGGGTGTGTAGAGGCTCATTAGTATCCTTACTAATGAGCTTCATATAATCATATGCAAAGCACAGTATTTTAGTAGATTTTGGAAGAGTAAGATTTGTAAAGCCCTTTGAAATTCACGATGATGTAGATATGTAAAAATCTGCCTCTCACTCCCTTGCGCTCTCTCTCACACACACACACTCTCTAGGTGATAAAGACAAATGCCATAAAAAATTTTCAAGTTCCCAAGCACAAACAGTGTAAACTCAAAGTCCAGTGTTTGAAGTTTCATTACTTCTCTGAAATAACGATGCTAACACTCACACTCAAAAGAAACCCAAGCAGCAGCAGGGTACTGGAGCGGTTGGTCCTGAGCAAGCAATAAAAGCCTGTACAAAGCTGAACTTTGGATTACATGTTGAGTTATTGAATTTGACAGGTTAATTTGTTCATTTCTTTGACCTGATTTATACACTCATTGTATACTTGCAGGACTCCTCCTCTTCAGGTGTTGCTTTTATAACTCCTACCTTGTTGTAGCCCTAGTAGTACAGAGGCAGTCACCTGCTATGAGTGCACAATTGCAAACCTGTGTCTTTCCTTAAACTGATTGGTACTGGTAGAAAAAAAATAGTTTTCATGCCTAAGACAAAAAGCAAAGAAAGACTCTATTCCCAAAAGAGCGTCCTTATTTTTTGCAGTTACAACAGTCAGTTTCACAAAATATTGTCTACCCATTATTTTATTTGTGACAGAATACCAGGATAAAAGTTCTGACTCAGCCCCCTTGCTGGAAATAACAGGTGCACGGGTTTTGACTGGGATAGAGTTAATTTTTTTCATAGCAGCTCATATGGTGCTGTGTTTTGGATTTCTGACCAAAATAGTGGTGATAAAGCACTAATGTTTTAGTTACTGCTGAGCAGTGCATTAAGGGCTTTTCTGCTTCTCGGGCCATGAATGACCCATGAATGTGCTGGGGGTGCTTCAAAATTTGGGAAGGGGACACATCCAGGACAATTGACCCCAACTCACCAAAGTGGGTGAATATCCCACGCATTACAGTGTTGTGCTAGGCAGTAAGACCTGGGGGAAAAGGAGGAAGGGGGGAAACGTTCAGAATTATGGCATTTGTATTCCCAAGTCACCATTATACGTGATGGATCCCTGCTTTCCTGGAGATGGCTGAACACCTGCTTGCCCATGGGAAGTAGAGAATCAATTCCTTGTTTAGGTTTACATGTGTGAACACCTTTTGCTTTATGCATTAAACTGTCTTTATCTCAACCCATTAGTTTCATTACTTCTACCCTTGCAGTTCTCTCCCTCATCTGGCTGTGGGGAAAAAGCAAGTTACTTGTGGGGGCAGGCTGAGCTGCCCATCAGGGCCAACCCACAGCAACAGGCTATTTCTAGCAATCCACACAAATGGCTGGAATTCAGCAACTCTGCCTTAACCAGAACAGAATTCTAGTTAGTTACGCTACTTTAAAAATATTGAAGTGTCAGGTTGAACATTTTCCAAAATTTAAAGTGTTGCTTAACGGGAAAGAAAGGAAACAAAAACCAGGAACACTTTCTAAGTGCCAAAATGGCCTTAGAAGCAAACTGCAATATCCTTGGACAAAGCTGTGTCTCATTTCCCTTTCCACATACAGATAGTGAAAGGCATACCCCACTGACTTTTATTATCCCTGGGTCTAAACCAAGGATAATCCCTATGAACATCTCCAGTAGAGCATGATGGGAAGTCTCCCTCGCACAACCAGATGCATGAAATCAGTGATTAAAATAACTTTCATCTGCACATGGAAAGCTGATTTGGACACTGAGCAGAGGCAGGACTCAAGCAATCCACCTGCTATGCTCACGTAGCCTCTTCCCTCTCCCTCCTAAAGCCCCCAGAGAAGGACCCTGTTCATTTCATGGGTGTGAAGCTGGGGTTCCAGTGCCACGGTTTTTTACCAGATGTAGGTACACTAAGGAGACTCAGCAATCCCCATCAGGTGTGTAACCCTCTTAGGCAGCAACTCCTTTTGTAGGTACAGCCTTGGCAGACTCTGGGCAAGCCTCCACATGTGGGCACTGAGGCGTGGCACACGCTGCCACAGTGTGCCAGCTCACCTCCTCTCTCCACAGGCAGAGGTGAGCCCTCGCTGTTCAGGGAGCCATGTGCTCACAGTTAAAATGGAACACTTTCCTGAGTAAGAAAGGAAAGATTTGCTGTAAGAAAAGCAGCCTGAGCAGCCCTGGATGAGACCTCAGGGCTCTGGGGAGCCACAGTCTCCTTGCAAGCGTATCCCGGCTATTTGAGAGCAAGGAATAGTGTTGGAAGATAATTGTAGGGGTGGGGAATTTGTCCTGGTTTGTTTGGGACAAGCTTTGTGTGCACTAAGCGTTTGCTGGGCTGGAGGTTTTGGGTGTTAAAATTAAGGAGAAATTATCTTTTTGAAATAATAGATGAGGCAAAGGTCCCCTTGGCAACTCAGGTTTTGCCAGAGAGAGGAAGCAGCAGAAAGACCACAGTTTTACAGGAGATGAAATCAGATTCTTATCACTGATCACTTTTCTACCATTTGTTTTTTCAACCTAATTGCATTACTTTGCATTTATCCTTGGGTAAGGAAAAGGAAAGCAGATTTGAAGTTCGATTTAAGAGAAATTAGGTCAGGGAAGGAGGTTGAAAGGCTGTAATTATAGCCTTGTCTCACCAACTGACTAGCTTTGCTCACCCTCTGCACTTGCTGTAACCTCTCAGAAACACAAGGAAGGCCCTCCACACCTTTCTACAACCAGTCAAAAAAACCTCACCTCCCTTCGCCTCCCAGAGAAGCCACAAGGCTCTCTCAGGATTTCACAATATCGGAAGCAGATCTCAAACCATCACCCAGATCCAGTAGGCTCTGGGGCTCCTTGAACCAGCATCACTTTGTCTTGATGGGCCAAACAATCTCCAGCACAACTCCCTCACCAAGTAGTTTGGGGAGAAGGTACTGCAGCACGGTAGCCAACTTTCTCCTCCCATCGCCTTCCTCCCTGTTCTGCTGCTCATCCATCCCCGAGCTGCAGGGCTTGTCTCTCTTAATAGGATCCAGAAATTGTCCATGGGACTTCACTGAGATAGTGAAAGGGTCCAGGTTAAAGACAATCCCTTTAAAAAAAAGCCTGTGGGAAGAGTTGCTGAGGCCATGGAACACCTGGTAGAGCCAAGGAGGTGGTGATCGATGGGAGAGGGCATGAGGAAGGATGGGGCAAAATTTAGTGCCTCAAGCTGTATCCCTGGAGGAGCCAGGGCTGGCATCCATTCCCATCAACTTTCTGATGTTCCCTGTCCTACAGAAGTGGCATTGGCACTAGTACTTGAAACTCAGGGAGTATTGGTGTGAAGCCCTCCTTGGTGGGCTGGGCACTCTGTTCAGAGAAACTGTCTCCAGGGGAGCAAGATTTTTTTTCCCAACCACAGGCTGGCATCTTGCCACCAGGTCAAACAACCACAACATTAAACACCCCAAAACAATCCATTATAGATCCTCTCAACACACCAGCATAAGACACACTACGAGAACCTGTGTGCGACTGACATGGGGACGGCACTGGAACAGTCACCTGGACGGCTGCCAAGGGATGCAGACAAGCCCAAGGGCCCAGAGCCCAAGGGAGAGAGCACTGCTGACACCCAGCACCTCAGAGCCTTTTCCTTGGAGAGAGAGGGGACCTGCAGAGCTCTCATATCCCCCACTCTGCCCCGTACTGAGCTACCTCGTGGTATCTGTGATTTCCCCTGTGAGAGGACTCCCTTACTACATCCCTGCCATGGAGATGACAGCTGATGAATAAAGAAATGTCAAGTATGGGTTTAAGGCTTCTCATCCCTCCAGGCCAGCTGTGCCAGTGCCACTCTTCGTGTTGTAAACTGGATGTGGACTGAAATGGAGAGGACATCACAGGAACTTTCTCCACTGCACAAAAAAAATCTCTTTCCTTCCAGACAGGAATGAACTGGTGTGGGGTAGGGCTGTCAAAAATTCCCACACAGCTTGCAATTACCAACACAGTTGTGTTGCCTGCTTCTGGAGCCAGGACTGATGTTCGGGTGTTTCCTACCTCTCAGGCCCAGACAACTAGCAGGCCCACCCACTCCTTCCTTAAGGGAGGGCTTGTTCCCTGCTGGGTGCATGAGCTGGCTCTACATGCATTTGCATGTCTTCTGATGGCACCCAGAGAGTCGGTCTTCCAAAATCCCTGCACTAGAGACACCAGGAGAGTAATGTGATGTTATGATGACTAACACCGAACTTGATCCCCATCACACAGACCTCTACCCCTGTGCCTGCCTCAGGAACTTGCACACAGCTTCAGGATGGGCTGTGTGTAAGATCTTTGCCTTGCAGGACTAACAGGATGTTTTTGCACTTTGGCCCCAGCCCTCCCCATGGACTTGCACACGTACATTTGCACGGACAGTTTTGCAAGTGGGATCACAAAAGAGCAAGGTGAAGAGCACCTTAGGGTCTGAGAGCATGCTCCTGGTGCCAGCATCCCAGGCAAGCTTTTGTGTGGTCTTGGGACCCAGGAAGTGCTTTGCTGCTCCTCTGAGAGCAGGAAAGGGAAAAGCAAGAGAAGGTTTTAAGAATAACCCTCTTCTTTCCCTGCTGCTGAGAATCTCTTTCACTTACACCACTGTCATCCCATGTCCGCCCCCCAACCCCCAACTCCAAAACGAGGTTTAGCTCACCAGAAAGCAGAGAAAGGCAACAAGGAAAATGAGAAACAAGAGCACAGGAGCAGGGAGAGCCAGGGCCCCAGCCTGGCAGTGAGGGAGAGAGCAAGCTGAGCCATGCCACCAAGGTTCACATCACCTCCGACCTGCTTCCTCGGTGCAGGAATGCCGCTTGCACTGCCGTGGTGCCAAGGCATATCCCCCCATGCCTGCCCCTCCTGCTCCTTGCCCATCCCAGCACAGAGCGTGCCAAGGCACACAGGCATTGGGCTGCAGCCAAGCGCAGACTTTTTTTCCAGTAAATTCACCCATCAGCTCAGTTTCCACATTTGCAGCTTAGTGATCAATCTCAGCATTGCAGCCCATCCTCACCCCAACGAGCCACAGGGCATGAGGCATCTGTGGGAAAGGGCACCCTACACTGATGTTCAAGGTTTTTTTCAAGGCCACTGTGTATTGTACAATCAGAATTACTAGGTATTTCCAAATCTGTGTTGTGGCCTTCTTTTTCAGCTAGCATGTCTTGTGGAGAAAAAGCAAAAGGCTGTTTTTAACACAACTGGAGAACACTGAAATCATTGCGGAGTGCTGCAGTTGTGACCTCTGCAAAAGCAGGGCAGGAATCCCTCCCCTACCAGCATGGGTACTGCCAAGGTGTTATCAGGTTGTGCACCAAAAGAGGATGGTGCTACCAGAAACAGGATACAAGGATGGTTGTAAGAGCTGCAGCATTTCTCTGCACTGCCTACCCCCAAAGGCATCTCCACTTGGAATAGTTTCCAGATGGGCTGACAAACTTGGAAGTTGAACTTCTGTTTAGCAAGAGAAAAGGCCTAACGTAGATCTCCCCATGGCTTTTTGATAAGGACATGACAGTCAGGAACCATACCTAAGGAGGTTCTTTCTGGGTTTGTTACAGTCTGCAAGGTCTCTGTCAGCCTTGTCAGAGGATGGTGTTGTTGGGCAGAGGGTGGCTGCGTCATCCCCTCCACAGCAGCCCACCGGGATGTCCCCAGGCAGCAGCAGTCTCCTGGGATATGGCTGGGATAACATAGGAAGGGCTGGGCACCACACTAGCTCTCAGACACGTTTCTTCACAGAGAGAGTGATTTCTACATGGGCATCTCGAGAGCCTGCTAAGATTTATCGTTAAGTCAACAGCTTGTTGTGTAAGAGGCCCTGTGACATGTAACAGGAGCTGGCAGCTGCCATTGCACCATGAAAGGAAAGTCAAACAGCTGTGTCCCCCACTCAGAGATATCACAGCCTTTCTACACCTTATGTCATGCACCTGATGTGTTCTGAAGGGACAAGCCACCGGGGTACATCCTGGTGACACAAGATGTTAGCACTTTATTAAGAGGAAGAGTGAAGACAGGCAGATACGGACACGCAGGGAATACCTTGCTTTAAAAAACAAGGGGGGGATAAAGTACATCTTTCTGTGGGAGACAGCCTCCCCACAGGAAGAAGTAGAGGTTTGTTTTAAGTGGGTTTATTTTTTTTTTTAACATTACAAGTATTTTGTTTTAAAGGAATGGTGTTTCACCTGCAAAACCAGAGTTCATTTTATCTCCACCCACTCCCCGTTAATCAACCTCAAAGAACACTTTTACAATAAAGAGATACAATATTAGTTAAACTAATGACTTACATTAGAGACAGGATCATTCCCGCAATCTTGTAGAATGCTTGGAGCAAACAGACAGATCCTGAGAACTGACAGTGCTGGCTGGGGGGAACGAGGCTCTTCAACAAGAGTTGCACCACAGAAGATTCCTGATTCCAGTAAAAACTCCTGGCCTCATCAGCCTCCATCAGCTACATCATATAGTGCCATGACCTAGGTCACAAAGAAAACACTTCTGGGTAAACACAGACAGCAGCTGGAAATCTTCACGGTCCAGTTTTGGGAAAGAAAGAGCAACACCAAGGCAATTCCCGGCCCCCGGGCTGACAGGCAGGGTGCAAAGTTAGTCAGATTGGCTGACCTGGTTAAAGCCCCATGTGCAGAGTGGGCAGGAGGGTGAGCTGAGTCTGTGCCAGCCTACAGCATTAATGAACAGAGAGGAAAAAGGGCTGCTGGTCTGCATGAGTGCTGGGACCTGCACATGAGGGAGAGAAGCAGGCACTCGACATTTCAGCAGTGAGTTATGAACAGAGGCATTTGAAGAGGAGACTAAGATGGTCGAACAGGTTAATTCTAAGCACATCAGCAAGGTTTGTCTGTTTCTAGGTTTTTCCACTTATCCTTCCTCTTCTAGTCTCCTATGTTTCAATTTGCCTTTTCCACAGCCAACACTTTATAAGTATCCAATACAAAAGGGAACGTGTTGATGGTGCTACAAAGGAAACCTCAGCTAGTAGGATTTGCACAAGTCAGAAAACACTGAAGATGTTCAGTGGGGAGGCTGGAAATGGGTATGACTCTGGGAACAGCAGCACAAAGCACAACACCAACTGGTGACAGATAATGAATGCTGTCACAAATTGGTAAGCCTAAGCTGCATAGAGGTGGAGCACTCAGAGGCACCAGGAGACACAGGATCTGACTGCCCAGCACAGGAACAGTGCTCCAAGGAGGAGTCTGAGCAGGAGATGGGGAAAAAGACAAGCTGGATGGGTCTTTGAGCAACCTGGTTGAGTGGAATTTGTTCCTGCCAATGGCAGGGGGGCTGGGACTTGATGATCTTTAAGGTCCCTTCCAACCCAAACAATTTCTATGACTCTATGGTGATCAAGTACCAGAGCAAAACATGGTGGACTGGATACAAGAAGACAGAGGCTCTTGGGAGTTACTCAATAGTCACCAAAGAGCCATCAGCAATAGTCTTGAGCAAAAAAACAGGTCTCAAAGATGAAGGTTGTCAGCAAGGGGATGGAGAAAGTTGCAAAGTATATCCCACCAAAATATTAGGGACACCAGCAGAGAAAAAAACAAGACCACTATCAAAACAAGAAATAAGTGTGATGATGGAAACTGGACAGACAGAGGACTGACAGCATGCATAAAAGCAAAGAGAGAAGACAGAGCAAAACCAAATTGACCAACACTCTCCTGTCCCCAAAAAAAGCAGGTATGATGCAGGCTGTGAAAGAATGAGGCGATGGTGATCTGGTGGCACAAGACAAGGCAGGAGGGTTGCAGTAAGACCATAAAGGCTCATAAGAAAGGATGGGGAGGATACTCCATAGTATCAATGCAAGACACAGGGAGATGGGGAAGGAGGAGTAGGGAAAGATGAGAGAATGGCCAAAGCAAGCCAAAAACAAAGCTAATGGATTCAACAAAGGCACAGAAGAGTCCCTACTAGTATGGCAACACTAATTAAGAGGATGTGGCACCAAGATATGATGGCAGCAAGTAATTAAAGGTAGTTAAGAGGAAGTAATTTAAGGCTAATAAGAGTCAGTAATTTATCAGGAGCCAACAAGAGTAAAGAGTTCAGCGGCAATAAATTCAACAATGGAGTAAAAATAAACAGGCAGAGCAAGAACCAGAGCTATTAGAAGGATAACAAGGGCAGTGCTGCAGCAGTGTATAAACTCTGTACACCAATGGTGAGCAGCTGATGGAGGCCCAGATGGAGCTGTCAGGCCTCCTCCCTGTCCTTATTCAAATCTTCCCTGAATACCCATTTGCACCAGGAGGCATTTGGGAAGATATCAAGCCAGTGATCAGGGAAGACACATCTTTTTGAAGTAGGGCCTCTACTGCACTTGTTCCTGCACCTAGCATCTCAAATAAGAGCTCTTGGGGCAGAGGCTGTCACAGGGTTCCCACCGTGATGGGGTGAACAGGGTGGGGACGGATGCAAGGCTGGGGGAGTAGGTCCCTGAAGGAAGGTGCTATTGCTGAGCTTGCAGAGCACAGGCAGCATGAGGAACAGCCAAGAAGGCTTAATAGTTGTAGCCCCAGCTAAGGAGTAACAACCAAGCACTTGCCTGGGGAGCAAAGGACCATCCTTCCATGGGGGTGGGATGATTACAGGCTCAGCTTGGGAGTAGGAAAGCAGAAGGAGCAGGCGCCTTCCCCTAAGGTCTTGCTGCATCCTCAGAGCACCTTCCTAGAAAGCACATAAAGCCTATTTTCCATGCTCCTGGAGCTCCTGCTCTGTCCAGCCCAGTTGAAGAGGAGACAACTGCTACTGTCCGTGCAGCTGGGACACCTCTCACTCACTCGTGCCCAGTGTCCAAAGCTAGACAGACAGAAGCACGCACCCACCACGCCGCTCCCCCCATCCAATCTTGAAAATCCCAATCGTGAGCTCAGACAGCTCCAAAGTGAGCGAGCAGCCAGCGACCGCACGCCGGCGGTCAGGTGTGCCCCATCCCTCCCTCCCGCCGGCCGTGCCCGGGCTCAGCCGCAGCCACCGCAGCCCCGTCTGCGCTCACGGCTGGGGACGCGAGGCACGGAAAGGGCTGCCCTGGAATCAAGAGACACACCTTCAGACATGGATGCAGGGAGCGTGGGAAAGAAGCTAACGACATTCATGTTCATCAGAAGGCAGATAAAACCACTACAATAATAAAATTTCATTATGACAGCTAAGGGAGAAGAAACAAAAATTCTTTGTTTACTGTGTCTATAATAAAGTACAAAGGCACCTGCCTTTGCACTACTGGTTGCACAGGCAGGTTTCAGCCCTGGGTGAGGACTAGAAGTTGCTGGTGCATTGTGTGTTGTTTTCCAGGTGGCAGATCAGCCCTTTGCAGCGTTAACTCAGCCCTCTGTGCCACAAAGTACATTCAAAACACCTTTACTGGGGTCCTTCTCTTTATGGGAACAGAGAGCAGAGATGGCAAGATTTACTAGTTCAAGAGATGTACAGATTTATGAATTCACGAAGAAAAAGGTAGGACATCAGAGTCCTCGCCAACAGCCAAGGAGTGTGCTTCATCATTACTGGGCATGGGAGAATCTAAGCTGATGTTCATTCTCAGAACAGAAAACCATTAGAAACCTGACTTTTATTCTTTATAGTGTTTTGGTTTTCAGTAGTGCATTCAATTTGCAAATTCAAGGGAATAGTATGGGAAAAGTTTCTATTTTTAACAAAAGAAGGTAAAAACTTCTGAAGTAATGAACCAGTCCTGGATAAAAAGATTCATCTTCTTTAAAGAGTTTTGCTGCCTTATGTACTCCCACACAATACATTTTACATACTTACATTTTGCATGCATATATATACATACAATTCCCCTACAGAGTACAAAAATAAATTGATCCATATTATAAACTCACTCTACATATGCATGTTTTTTTATTCACAGACATGTGTGAGAAAGTTTGAGAAAATGAGAAACCATACTTACTTGAGACTAGAGCCAGGGGCAAGGACAGAGGTGGATAAAAGCTGTGTAAAAATAAAAAAAAATAAAAGCAGTAAAACATCTTCTCCTATCTGCTAACTTTTTAAAGACGGTCTTTTTCCCCTCTCTTATTATTTTTTAAGAGAAGTCCATCTATCCTGAGCACCAGAGCAATTGACCCAGTGGCATAGTTACCTCCTAATGAGTCATCCATATCTCGAGCTGAATCTCCTCACCCCTATCCCACTAGGAAGACTTATTTTATATAGTTCCATCAGAGCATTCATGGTGGTGTCTTAAGCACTGTTAAAAGCTCAAACCACTAAGACAAAGTTTATTCCTCAGTTTGACTCATCTTTTTTTTTTTAAGAAATCCATTAATGACTAAGGATATTTCATGACAAGGTTTTTAAAGTGTCTTTATACAGTTTCACCTCACTTTAAAAAGTGTTTCATAGCTTTACCTCAAATGTTCACAAAATGTAATGATTTTAAGAGACATTGGTCTACCTCAGAGTTCACTTCCATCATAGCATGCTCAGTTTGTTCTGGTCTATTTTTTCTTTGTCTTGTTCTGCTTTTTCTCTTCCTGTTCCAGCAATTGTGGTTTAGAAGAATTAATTTTTTCAGGGGAAAAAGCTCCTTTTTCAGACTTTGTCCAATGGCTGCTCTCAGCAGTCTGCCAATGCTGACAGTGAGCAAAAGCAATATTGCAGGAAGGGTCTCTGAATTGAGAACATAAAAGACATGAACTAAACATGAATGACCTACAAAATAATCATGAATAACCTAGAGATTAGTCATTGCTCACTGTGTCACTTGGCAAATTTTGAAAGAGCAGGCAACTAGAAGGATAATTGCAAGCCTGCACTGACTTCAGATGAAGCTCCTGTGGTTCTTTGAGTATCTTCACATGAGCTTCTTTCCTTCTCTCTGCTTCTGGTTTCTTATCTAGCTGATGGGACTAGTGATTACTACTGGCTTTTGAAGCCACCTGGGAATCTATTGATGAACATTGATAATAACATGCTACTATCTTGGTGGTTTTTCTCACATTGGTCCTAAAACTCTTCCCTGAAAAACGTACATGGGGTTCCACTGGTGACCCAGTTCTGACTCCTACACTGTATGTCCAACTATGCAGCACAGAGCAGAGGACAAGGCCATAGGTAGCATAGTAATCATCTCTGAGAATCTTTCAGCACTGTGACCTCAAATCTCCAATTCTTCTTAAAGAAACCCCAAATTTATTGGCATCACTTACTGGGTTGTTTCTAGTGGAATGAAAGTCCTTGGGCAAGGACCTGTGGTCTGCCAGAGGATAATAACAAGAGGTACCTGCTCGGCTCTCCACAAACAGCCACAAACAGCAGTGTTTATGTAGTCCCTGTCCTTTTTAAAGGCAAGCCTGAGTCTGAAGTTTGTGAAGCAGCTCTGGGCCTTCCCAGAAAGGCCTCAAGAGCCACATAAGCAATGACTGAAGGCTGTCCCAAGGAGCCATGTACTGAAATGATCCAAATTCTACTTTTCCCAGCTCGAGTCAATGGAAAGAACTCAGCACTGATGAAGAGATCTTTTATTTGGGGCCTAAAAACCAGCTACAGGAAGCCAACATGCAGCATTTAATACCATGACCTGCCTCAGAAACAAATGGTACCCATTGTGGTACCAAAAGGTCACCTATGAGACCAAGACCACCTGAACAGAACTACAAGCTTTCATTAAGCATATGCAAAAGCATCTCTGCACTACAACCACAAGACATTTCACTCAGACTCTTCAATCTGACTTGCAGCCCAAACAAGTCTACAGAAGCACTGTGCAACTTCTTTCAATTGTCTGCTCCCCCTTCTAAATCTAAAGCAACACCTCAGTCATCTTTCCCTCAGGCTTTCTGACTAGCAAAGTGAAAGGGAAAAATTTCACCAGACACTAAGGGGAAAACCACGTGTGAAGTACAAGTTGGTTAGCACAGCAATCACTTTCTCAAAACAGCCTAGATCACATTTTCAGAGCTAATAGTAAGGTTTACTGGGGAAAACAAAGACTTACTGAGTCAGTCTCAATCATGAGAGCTTAAAAGAGACCTTAAGAAAACACAGCCCAAGATATATTACTCTTCTCCAGCAAGCCTAAGATAGGTGCCTGAAGAAGAAACCAACTCCCAAATCCCACTATTAGAAAAGAGACCATCTGAAGGAGAAAACAACACCCAAATTAGAGACAACCTCTGGTGGAGCACTTCTGCACTAGTGTGGTTCCCAATTTCATTAGTGCTGTCTTGAGTGTTTTGCTGTCAGTGATCGGATCTAAAGAAATACTATAAGATTAGACGCTGCTCCATTAGCCAACAACAGTCAGGAAATTTTGCCAGGAAACAGAGCTGCCATATGGGCTTTGTGTACAGATGAGCATTCCCAGATAGCAAGACTACCTGTCAGGAACAACTTCATTTCGGGGCTGGTTCTGCCTCATTTACAGGCAGAAATAACAGCAGGCCAGGGGCAGTGGGGAAAGGAAGTGAAACGTTGCTCGAAAGGTGCCCTGATTTCTGGGGATTCCACCTGCCATTCTAAACCCAAGCACAGGCCAGTGTCTGCACAGCAATGTTGGTCCTCATCCTACCCATGAAAAGTAAAAGGTGTGGTATCACAGGCTGGATGACACTTCACCAGCTTGATGAGGATTCAGTTGTAGGACCCTCCCAAGCCACCAGTCTCACAGGCCAAAACTACCACCAAACACTCATAAAAAGTAATAGATAAAAATAGAAGATTTTGGATTCAGTGCATTGAAATACCAGGTCAATTTTTTGCAGATATTTAATTGCAGGACCCCGTTCTTTGTCTTTATGTGTTTACTGCACTTTAATCATCCTCAGCTCTTCTCTCACACAGGAGAGCATATATATTCTTTAAAGAAAGGCAACCAGAAACACAAACTGTCAGGCCAGAAGAACAAGCAGTTCATGTCGTATCTTTACAGTCACTTCTACCACACCCAGCCTGTCTAACAATGTGCTTCCTGGCTATGTTTTTGTTTTCTGATAAAAATATAAAATGAGCAATAGATGTGGGAAAAGTACTTTTTCCATCTCCAGAAGCAGAACACATTTCTTGTAAATCATGGATTGCCACCTTCCACAACTCCAGCCAGATGAGTAGTCCACAAAAATCAGAAAGCAACCCTTTACTGAGGTTTGGCTTACTTAGACAAACAAATCAGAAACATCCTGGGAACAAAGCACCATGTGTTTTAATATTCCTCCTCACACCTAAGCCAGAGTCTCTTCCATCTCTTCTCCAACCAGAGAAATAAATGGTAAGCCTGCATCCACATCAGTGAAAACTATTCAGCACTTCCCCAGCACCATAAGTTTTCAGGAAAACACTGTCAGCCTGCAAAACATTTAGTGTTGCTTCCTCTTCAGTAAAAAGGGATTGTTTCTAATAGCTAGTTATATCATGTCAGATATGACATACCTTTCCAAGATCACAGGGGAGAAAAATGAGTCAGTTAGAGTTAGGGATGCTTTACTGTGAAATTGCGTACTGAACTCTTAAGACAATGAAATTAGGCTCTAGGCAAATTAAATTAGCTTCAAACACTTCAGTCACCCCTTAAGAATTGTCTGACTTGGAGTGCCAGGACTGCCCTTCCATAAGGGCACAAGTGCCACTGAAAGCACCACACTGCTTCTAAATGCCTCTCACCAGCAGCACCCACTTCATGCTCAAGCATTCGCTGAACACATCCTAATGTTCTGCCAACCTTATAAGCCCAAGGGACTTTATCCCTTTATGAGATGACTCAGGCAATGCCACCCAGAAAGGAGTGCCAGGCAGTCAGATCAGACTGATCTGAAGGCACAGAAAATCTCATCAACAAATCTTTTTCCTGTGTAATCACCTTTTATAAAGAAAATGAAAATTATCTGGAAAGAGTACTATTGGGCTCTTCATAAAAACAAAAAGTATATACCCAAGGCAGGGTCATTCCCAGTGAGAGGAGCAGATGACAGCATCTTCAACACAGTTTAGACCCAATTAGCTGTTAAGATAAAGCAGTGCCATTTCATCTTTGCATATCTTAACTAGAAATTCAATTCTGTTTCCAGTCTCCATCATCGTTTCACAGTCTTATCTGCACAAAAATGCACAGTTTCCTCTCTCCATCACCTTACCTCAGTACCAAAACCCCTTTTTTAGACTTTCAGCAATTAGTTTTTGCACAGGGCAGGAGCAGAGGAACTGCAAGCATGTCTGTGAAGGACTCAAGTGGCTGTTTTCTTCTCATGAAGGGTGCAACCAGTATTGGTGATGTAAGACTTGAACCCATGAACCACTACCAGCCTAGGCACAGTGATGTGACTCAAGAGAATAAATTAGTCTGGTATCAGGCCTGTGAGTGTCCATTAGCAAGTCTTTAGGGAAGAGGTCCTGCAAGCCTGCAGGACAGTGCATCGGCACAGAGTGGGCTGCCTCACATGGTAAATCACTTCAGTAACTCTCCCCAAGAAAGCTTTTTTCTAAGTATGCACCCAGGCCCTCCTGCATCAACAAATGCGTTGTTTCTACCATTTTTCTACTATCTCTAGGAATTGCATCGCATTGTCTGTTGTGTGCTTGCTACCTGCATCAATAGCTTCCAGCTCTTATGATGGGAGAGCAAACAGTTCATCCCTACCATTTCTCGGGCCTGTCCTGGCTCTGCAGAACTGCTGTTTACTCTGGTGCTCCCTGGAAGGAAGTTCCTACACACCCCTGGGCCTCTTCCAATCCCCACACTTTCACCTGAGGGGATACCCTCCTCACCACACAGAGCAGTAAGGTAGGGGGAGACGTAGGGTTTATACAGTAGCATAACAGCCCTCTTGCTTTCCTTCATTTCCTTTCCTACAGATCCTAATGCTTCATCCACTTTTCTCTCTCGACTGTTGCCACCTCACCAGTCTCATGCTCAGCAAGGACAGGTTGTGATGGCAGCTCTTCCTCCTGAAGGATTGCTGCCAGCTCAGAGCCCATTTTCTTATCAGTGAAGCGAGCACAGCCCATCCCCACGTGTATGACCCCATCTGGCTACACAGACTGCCACCTGTGCTAAGGTGACCCCCTTGTGCCTGGGCTGCAAGGACTGAGGGCCAAGGCAAGGAAGTCAGGGGGAGAACATGACCTTGTCAGAACTTCCAAGTACACAGGGACAAGCACTCAGGGAACAACCTGCAAAATCTGGACAACCTGGTGACTGTTATCGCTATTTGGGGCATATCTTACTAAATACCCAGGCAATACAACTGCACAGTGCATGACCCAGAACATCCAAGTACCAGCTTCAAAACCAGCATCAAACAAGGGAAAGCATTAACATCAGGATAGAGAGACTTCATTTCATCCTTAACAAATTACCTTTGAGCCTCACAGTATTACCATGCTAAAATCAGATTTCTCTGAAACTTGACTTCATCGTCATTGTTTCTATCACACACAGTAACCACCAATTTAATTATCATGTTTATTCAAACACAAGTTACATGTGACCCTTCAAGAAATACATTGCAACTAAGCCTCCACATATCGGATTTTTTTCATTTAGCTTGTCTACAAGACATACTTTGTCAAAAGAGCACAATCAGACTAATTAAATGGTTATGGCAGAGAACTGCATGTGATGCAAAAACAGTTTAAGAGCAAAGACCATACAGAGAACTCATTACTGGATTACAGCCCAGCACAGTTCAGAAAGTGATAGGAGGAAGTTTTTTCCAACAGAACACAAGTATAGAGCATAATTAGTATACATTTTGCATTAATAATCAATTATTAAAAAATAGAAAAACATTAACTTCAAATATTACTTGGCTACAAGCCACTATACCTATAAGGTAAAACCATAAATGGACTAACTCTGCTCAGGAGGTGGAAAACATTAAGTCTCTAGAATTAACTAGAGCTTGATTCAGCAAGCTACTTATGCATGTGCTTAAGCCCTACCAACACTAATGGGGGCTTACACATGTTGAAGTATTACAATTAACATGGAGAGATTTCAGCATGCATCAACAGTAAATACACATTAAATACTTGCACTGAATCAGGATCATATGCCCTAAAGTGCAAGTTACATACACGCTATCAGAGTCATGATCTTTCTCTCTCAATCTATCGTTCCATCAAAAGAAAAACCCCTACTGGGCATGAGAAAAACTGATAGTCCCCTGAAGAAGCATGGCTTTCATGTTTTATTAACAACTCCAAAAGCATGCACAAATCAGTGCTAGGGACAATCTTAACTATACTTTCCATCTTCACTCTTTCAAAACAACAGAATTTACCTGATTTGTACCAGTCTCATATTAAAACTCTATATGCAATTTGCATGTTCAGGATCAAGGAACTTGTTTCTTCGGGTCATTCCTCAAGTGATCAATAGATTCTTAGAACTATACAGCTGTACAATAGTGCCAGTGACTATATACAATCCTGCACAAGATACTGGAAGAAAGCTAAAAAGTTACATAAATAAATGTTCAACTTCAAAAATATTTAATTTTTCTTGCACTTAAGTGTGTTATTTAAAACACAAAACATTACAAATTCTGTAATGTTGAACTGTATCAACTCTCTCTAAAAAAAAAGAAAAAATCCTGTAGAATTTTCCTTGTCTAGAAGTTATCTGTATGGCTGTTTAAATAAAATCAGTCTTGCCGTAGCTGTGAAATCCAGGTATCCAGGCAAATGCTCCGCATTCTTGGGAATAAAACATTCCCGTTTGGTCAGAGGAATTTGATTGTTGGGGTTTGGGGTTTTGTGTTTTTCACTCTTATATAACCCACTATATAATAGTGAACAAAATGCTTTTGTTTCATAGAAACAACTAACATTTGCCCACACCAGGCAAATGGTCTATTTACAGATACATTAGGACTGCCTGACTGACAGTGAGTGTGAGTTGCTGAACTCCAAGAAACATGGAGCCTAAAACGGCGACACTCTCTGCTGAATCGCCTTCCCTTTTAGGATACGTCTTATCTGCAGAAGAGAAAGAGACAAAAAACATTAGTATTCATCATCCTAAAGTGAGTCATAATCTGAAAATAAAACCCCACCCTAGACCCAGTTTTGCATTCCTCCTTTATCTAAGCCTACATTCTGAGTTCAGTTACACAAGAATTGATCCAATTTTACAGCATTTGGACCAATGAAAGGCAGTAGTCAGCAACTCGCTTGTACTTAAGTTACTAGCCTCTTATGCCAGGAGTCACCTCTTTGTATATTCTGCCTGATCTTGACATTGAAACTAAAGATCTCTGAGTAAAACATCACTTGCTAAATCCTTTCCTTAAAAGCTGTAACTCAAAACCCAAAAGAAACTTTTGGAGAGGAATAAAGCTGTTGTGTAGATAGGGTCAGATGGAAGGAGAGGGTTGTTATGATTTTACCTGTTCTCCTACAAGGCCATCAGGAACCAGGTGAACTGGCTGTTCATTCTCCAAGTTTCTGGCACTTGGATCAGCTCCCTTACGCATCAGCAGGCGCACAGCATCCAGCTGGCTCACCCGGTACTGCAGGCTGGCAGCCACGTGGAGTGCTGTGTTGCCATTGTAAGCCTGAAAACGACAACGTAACTCCATGAAGGAAAGGTGGGGGCATGAGACTCAGGACACTTGTGGTGCCACACACGAGCACATCCCGGATTATATCTGCATGACAGGAAAATCCCCATACCTTTGCGTTAACGAAAGAGAGGCAGTTGGGCAGCTCCAAAAAGAGACGAATGAGCTCCAGGTTTGCTTCTTCTGCTGCCAGGTGTAAAGCAGAGCGACCACTTTTGCGATCCTATCAAAAAAGAAACTGTTAGTCTTCCCTGCAACTGCTTCACCTATCCAGGGTGAAGCAGTATAGACAAATAAAACCAGAAAGCAATTCATCAAGAGTCAATCTGAATATGTATTTTAATATCAACATCTAATGAACAGTGGACCTGAGCTCATCTGGAGGTAATGTACATAATGTAACATTTGACATTTTGGCTAAGTAATGGTCTGGCCCAGCACAGACCTGAGCTGAACAGGTAAGCAAATTTAATTAAAAGTTGCAGTTCAAGAACAAAGTATCATCAGTACCCCATTACTATGGATAACTCAAAGTGCTCCAGAGATATTCTTACTTTTACAACACTACTAACTGCAGTCAGTGTAGCACCTTTTTTAATCCAGAAATTAGACTGTCACCTCCCTCTTTCCCTAGGGTTCATTTGCAATCATGCAAATCATACCTTGCTCTGAATAAATGCAACATTCTCATCCCATTTGGGTAAATTAAACTGCAGGGAAGCTTTCAAATTAGTCTACTTCCTTTGTAATAAGGCTGAAATGTGGCGTGGGAGAAAGGGACATGTTCTGCTTCCACATTCTCTCTGGACCTGGCACTTCAGACTAAACCATTTCACTTACTTTCGCTTCAACAGAGGCTCCCATTTGTATCAGAGTCTTGATGGTTTCTACCAGGCTCTTGTTTCTCAGCAGAAGCTCCTGGACCTCAGGGGAGTGAGGTGGCTGACTGTTCTGCAGTTCATGCAGCACAGCATTATGAGCCAGAACCGCACAGTGCAATGCTGTCATGCCTTAACATAAAAAAAATTCAAATCATCATTAATGAACAAATGCAATACAGAAGTATTGTCTGGATGCTTGTTTCAAAGGCTGGATAAAGTTGCTTCTCCTCCCATTAAGCCCAGGGATCATTCCACATTTGTAAGTGACAGTGACTGCTCCCAAGCAGCTTGAGATTTGGGTTGTCCATTACTGGTGGAGTTAAGTAGCAACCTACTGTGAGCTCTCAGCCAGCAGACAATGAAAGAATCAATCTCTAATATATTTTTTTTTTACAGAATATACATTAGAAAGAGCTGTTTATGGAAAAGTGGTCCCAATAAAGCAGCTCAAGTGCCAGAGATTCTGGGTTCTGTGTCCACTGATGTAATGCTGGCACTCAAATGTTTTAAACAATAGCCCATTACTACCTACACTCTCTGCGCCAAACATGGCAATCATATGCAAGAGGAAAGAGGTCCTGACAGACACAGATTAACCATGTTTTTATCTGACAGATATGTCAGCTGTAACTGTAAAATTCAATCTGACAAAGAAATACTACATTTTCTTGCTTTTCAATCCAGGATAACATTCACATCAGCACCTATAAAACACTTAATATCCAATCACTCTGTAAATTATAAACTCTGAACTACTCACCATCATAGTTTGTTGCCTCAAGGTCCACATACTGATTGCTTCCCATGGCTCCCTTTTGGATTGCCTACAAAAGCGGGAACAGGTACACATTTAGGTCTTATCCAAACCACATACTGCTTCAAGTTTGTATGCAGTCTTACTGCAACAAAGTTGCAATAAAAAGGGCATCGCTGTAAGTGTTCAAGACCAGGCTGGATGGGGCTCTGAGCAACCTGATCTATTGAAAGCTGTCCCTGAACACAACAGGGTAGCTGCAACTAGATAATCTCACAAGTCCGTCCCAACTCAAACCATTCTGTGGTTAAGAGGAGACTTATTTATTGGTTTGCTAGACTAGAGGATTCAAGCAAATGACTTCAAAATGCTGGTGAGAACCTTAATGTGAAATTCAGTCTCACTTTAAGCTGTTAATGTACAGCCCTGAGACACACTCACAGGGCTACCCTGTGAGAGAAAGATAAAGGACGGAGTGATGTTTCCAGAGCTCCCCAAGTCAACTAACACAAAGAGTGAGCATTAACGGCTGGGGCAGAGCTGTGCCTGCTGGATCTTACCTGGAGGACCTGGGCATGCCCCTTCTCAGCGCAAACATGCAGCGGCGTTCTACCCCAGCAGTCTGTGGTGTTGACTTGAGCCCCCAAGCTAACCAAGTCCTGCACAATGAGATGCTGGTTGGCAGCCACAGCAACCTGGAAAGCGCTCTGCAAACATCAAGAAGAAAATTTAAGCTATTAGTCATCTGATCTCTAACAGGAAAGAGCAACTAAAACAAATAAAAAGCCTAGGTGCCTGGTATTATTTAAGCAGTGATTATGAATACTAGGAGGCCAGGACAAATGAAGCAGAGCACATAGTTTTACCAGCTCAAGGTGATCCCAAGAAGTATTAATAGCTCAAGGTTAATATTAGTATGCAGGCTAAATCTTGGGGTTAATATTAAATAAGCATTTCACCACATCTTTCTCAAGGTCCAGACACGCAGGAAGCACTCAGGTGCACAAAGCAGGTGCAAAGGTTTTTGAGAACCTCACCTGGCCATTGTGCTCTTTAATATCCAGCATGTGCATGGCAGCCATCTTCCTTGCAAGAACATAGGAGAGTGCTCGACGGCCCTGGGCAACAGCAATGTGAAGGAATCTGCAGGAAAGAGGGGAAAACAGTTACACCACCATACAAACCAGGGCTAAAGACATTAGAGATCCAAACACATGGAAGGGGGTGTTATGCTGCCAGCTTCAGACCTTCTCTGCATAACTAAGACAGGAACATGGTACTTTTTTGCCAGGGCAATTAAAATCATCTAAATTAGAATGTTTTTCTCCCCACTTACCAAAATCTATGGATAAGTACTCAAAATTAGACAATACAAACACACCTCATCTACTCAGTGTGCTGCAACTCTTTGCATCACAGCCATCAGCAAGACCACATGCTTTGCTTGATTACCTGAACTACTCCACTGGTGACACAAACACTGCTACTGAACTGCTTTCACTATACCACCCTGCCTCTCAACCCCCTCCCACCCCAGTCCACCAAAACCCAAAACCATTCTCCAACTCCCACATAAGAAACACCAAGATAAACGGTACTCACGTGTCTCCGTCGGAGTCTTTTGCAAGGAACTGGTCTTGAGATATGTTAGCGAGTTTGTTTTCCTCCTGCTCCACTTGCCATTGAAAAAATGACTTGCCCAGCTGCGTCGTGCTTCTGCCAATGTTTTGATCAGGTACAGAAACATTCAAAGCAGCCAAAGAGACACCACGCTCCAGACCACCACAGATGTTGCTCGAAAGCAAGCTGAAGTTCGGGGCGTGAGTGGCAACATCAGCCTGTGAGTGGGCGCTGGTCAGAGGCTGGAGGGGAGTGGAGATGCCCTCTGAGCCTTCAGAGTCATTCAGGAGGGAGGAGAAGCTCTGAGATGGGCAGTACTGCAGTTCATGGCTCTCAAAGGTGTTCTGCTGGTAGGCAGGAGACTGGCCATTGGCAGCAAACGGCCTGTACTCCAGGGAGGCATCTGAAGGATAACTCTGTGACAAATCTTGGTTCTGGGGTGGGGGGAACTGGTAATGTTGCGGCGCATCAAGTATGTGCTGGTTGGTATGATCTTGGAATGGTTGGTACTTCTGGGATGGGGAGAAAGCCTGTGTTCCTGGGCTGTCCTGGTACTGCTCACTGGGTGAGCCGTGACTGGAGACAGAGTGCATCCAGCTCACCTGCACCGTGTTCAGGGAAATGGGGCTCGACTCATTCTTGATGTTTATGATGTTCTGCAGCAGGTCAGAACTGCTGTCGTGCTTTGGGTCGTTTTTATGTGTCTCCTCCATGTTATCCATAGAAGTTGGTGTCTGGGGTGGTGTCTGAAAGGAGGGGAAAAAAAAAAAAAGGAAAAAAAATCAAAACAGGCCCCAGAAAGTTGGAGGTACAGTAGTAACTGGGAGTTTCTGATTGTATACAAAGCAAAAATTACTACAGACTTACCAGGAGATGTGAGTGAATATTAGCTTGGCGTTTGAAAGAAGGTCCATCAGAAAGAAGCTCAGGAGCCTTTCTTTTGCCACTGTGACCTAGTATGCTCTTCAGCTCTGCTGAAAAGTAAATAAATTTAGAGTCCATTTCGAGGTTACTCTTACAATTGATTTAATATTGCAGGGTAAGTATTAAAAGAATAGTCTACCTGTGTATGGCTCGTAGTTCACCAATCCTCCTTGTGCCTTTTAAGAAAAATACAGATTATTCTGTTATTATAATGTTGTTACAGGGGAAAAAAACAAAACAAACACCAACAATAAAAAAACATCAAGAAAGCAGCAATGACTTCCTTCTATAAACACAGAATACACCGTACAGTAATTCTAGTACATGGTTGTCTAACCCTAATTTAATTGCTTTTAATTAAGGTTAGAAAATGGAAATACTTTCATGAAACTTAAATGAAAACCACCATTTTTCTTTAGGCTTTTTAAGCTATTTGTTACAATACCACAAAACTCCAGAAAATCTAGAGAAAGATACTGTTCCTTCCCAAGTTTTTTTGTTTTGTTTTGTTTTTTTGTTTTTTTTGTTTTTTTTTTTTTTAGCATAAATAAGCCAGCCGATTTTACACTTCTCCAATGCCGAGAACTTTTTTATGTAAAAATCTTCCGGTGACACACTTTAATAGGAAGCTTCCAAATACACACTCAGAAAAACTATTCTAATAAAACCAAAAATACCCTTTATCTTCTCAGAATTTCCTGTAATTTTTTCTGTCTTTTCAGACTAGAAGGGCCTACCTTTATACTGTGTGCTCTGCACAGAAAAGCGCAAGAGCGTGACAAACAAACCTCTTCTGAGAAGAATCCCCAACCCTTCCAATGAATGATCTCATTGGAGTTAACAGGGAGTTTCTATGGTTTCGTAACCCAAATGTATCTTTACCTAAACTCCCTTTAAAAAATAAAGCTTTATAGGAACAGTTTTAAGTGCTTCCTTCCCCCATGGGAAACCTTTTCACTGATTTCTGCCCAGCAATATTCTTCCATTATGCGTTGAAAAGGAAAAACAGTGATTCCAGCCACATCATGTAAAGCAGCATCTCATTTCTAGTGTTATCGCAAGGCACAGTAACCCGTAAAAGCAAATGTCAGTGAACAAAAATGCCGGTTACCTTGCTTTCCTCGGTGGGGGGGGCCGAGGACATCTGCTTGCTGCTCCTGAAATGCAGCAGGAGCTCCTTCACGGAGTTCTTCACGCGGACGCCCTGGAAAGGTCCTCTGTGCTGCTTTCCCCCCCCCATATGTTGGTCAACTGTGGAGACACGAAAACAAAACCCGAATTTAAGACACTGATTCCGTTTTCACAGAGGGGAAAAAAAAAAAAAAAAAAGGAAAAAAAAAGGACAAAAAAATAGAAAGCCGGGAACTCCTGCGGAAAACCACCTCAGCCCCGGGTTAGCAGAGAGGAGGAGCCAGAGCGCTGCCCTCCGCATCCCCTCCACCGTCCCACGGGCGTGCGGGCTCCTCCGCTGCCCCCTCCCCCGGGCACCCCCCGGCCGCTCCCGCTCCCAAGGATGGGAATACCGCAGTGACTGCGAACCGCGCCCGCCCGACGCGGCGCTCCCGCTTTTCACCGCTTCGACGGCTTTTAAACCCGAAAGGGTCGGCGACCGGCTTCGCCACCCGTAGGGGCAAAGCGCGGCCCGCGGCTCCGCGCCCTCCCCGCCGCCCGGGGACACGCCGTACCTTGCAGCGCGGGGCGGGGGCCGCCCCGGGCGTCCCTCCGGCCGCCGCCGCGGCTGCTCACCGAGAGGTCCGAGTCGGATCCCGGCGAGCCCGGCGCGGAGGAGTGCGCCGGCGAGCAGCTGCCCTCGCTGGAGTGGGGCGAGGCCCCGTAGAAGTAGGCGAGGTTGATGGGGCTGCTGAGGGCGCCGCCGTCGCCGCCATCGGGCGGCGCGTCCCGGCTGCTCTCCACGATCATGGCGGTGCCGCGGGGCGGCGGGCGGCGGCGAGGGGCGGCTGCGGGCGGCGGAGCGGGAGCGGGCACGGCCAGGGCTCGGCGGGCGGCGCGGAGGGCACTGGGGGTGGCCGGGTGGCCGCGGCCCTTATAGCGGGTCCGCCCCCCCGGGGTGGGGCCGGGCCCGGGCGGGGCCGCGCTTCCCGTAAGGGCCGCGGGAGGAGCCGCGCCCGCGCCGGGGCGGGAATTGGGAGCGGGGCAAGGGCTTTCGTGGCGCGGACGACCCGAGCTCCCAGTCCCGGCACCGGGCAGTGTCGCCAGGCTGGGGGTGGCGGGATGAGATGGGGGTGGTAGTTATGGATGCCACCTCGTACCCTGTCCTCCCAGCTCGCCCCTGTAGGCTTCACAGAATCACAGAACATGCTGAGTTGGAAGGGACCCGTCGGGTTACACCACATGGAATCAAACCACGTTCCTGAGCTTTGGCAGCCCTCGCTCACAACGCGTGCAACCCCTAATTCCCACCCTGTTGCGGAGCTGCAGAGATAGAAAGGACAATCATCCACCTCAGCTCCCTGATGCTGATGCCCAGCTCGCGTCTCCGTGTGCAGATACCTCTCACCCCAAGTGCGATGGCGTGGGAGTCTTTGCCCCGCTCCTGCCAGGCCGTGGCTCCGGGGACGTGGTCTTGGGAGTACGGGATTTTTTGGTCGTGTGCTTCAAGTGAGCAGCATCCAGCAAGAAGGGGAATGTGAACGGTTACTCACAACAGAGATGACTCATCTCTGTTCCTCTGTGGCTGGAGCGTGCAGTAGGCAGGGGGCAGACACAGGAGTTATTTTGGTTATAAGTTGCATCATACAGTGGTGGCAAAGCCTCTTAGTCGAGGCCAGCGGGGAGAAGCGGGTAAGCAAAACAATGCTGAAACAAAAAGTGGGCGAAACCATGCACCTGGATTACTGTGAACAACAGTACTGAGTTATTACTGATGTTCACTGGGAGACTTCTCAGGTTTCTACTTTTCAGACAAATATTTCTACTTTCCTCATTTCCACTGAGGTCACTGTCTTCTAAAATACAAAAGTGTGATTTTTGTCTATGAGGTTGAGATGAGGCTGTTTTTAGCACTGTGGTTGCTCCAAAAATTATGTAGTAAAACAACATGCTCTTTCTGAAGTGCATTATGCAAATTGGAGGTCTATAATTTATATTATTATTAATGTTTAATTGTATTGAAAAACATGGGACAGGTGCAACATGAAATTATATTAATCAGCCCATGAGGAGGCAGGAGGGAATTACTTTATATTATTCAAATATTTCTTCCACTGTCAATAGAAGCAAGGTTGTTTCTGGGAATTAGCTAGGCAGTTTTCTACTCCAAAGACTGCTGCTTTACACCATAGATTGAATCTGTGCAGTCAGAGTAAAATTTGCAAATGGAACCCATAAACTGAAATCAGATGCCAAGTAATGCAATAAATAGCCCAACAGAGGTAAGAACTCACTTGTTCCCTGAGCAGCAGCTCTCTCCCAAGCACAGCTCCCTCGTTAATGAACTGCTTTATGCAGGTGAGGATTTCTGAAATCAAGCCATACGGTTTAAACACACAAGGAGATGGTTCTCTGTTGTTCTTCAAGCCTTAGAACTCAGTTACGATACCTTAGCCTTAGGTAGATGCTTTTAAGTATTTTCTCATTGAAAAGCACTTGGTGCTGAGAGATCCTTGAGCCCCCGAATGCTCTTTGCACCCTGGGTGGCTATTGGGAGGACTCGGCTTTCTGAAAGCAGATCCAACTGATGGACTTTTCCATTCTCATCCCTGCCAGGTAGCCCAGAAAGCAAGTCATCTTAACATCACCAAGAGGGTCTACAACTACTGCAGCAAATGGATTTAATCTTTCATCAAGCAAATGGTAATGTGAATCTGAGAAGTTGATAATTCAGAAAATTAGATTTGTCATCATAGTTGCCAGCAATTCCCTTCAAAATGTTGAGATTAAATGAGATTTCAAACCAAAAGTGGATTTCTCTCATTGCAGTTGTACTGTGCCGTGGAAGGTCCCTAAACCACATGCAGACAGGGACAGGCAGCACCTTTATCCTTGCTATTCAGTAACAATTTTGGAATGGATTTGATTGAAGATTATCTGCTACATATGAATGAAAACTATTCTATAAAGCAATGTAATGAGTTTTTGTTTGGGTTTTTTTTATCTTAAAGAGGGTGTGAATTTTTTTTTTCTATTCCAAAGTTTCTATTCTCCTGAAGGCTGAATTGCTGACTTGCTCTCCTTTTACCAAGGAAAATCCACTTCAGGCAACACTCTGATACCTCAGCTCATACTTGTTTCATCAGTGACATCTTATTTATCAGGTCTCCTGGCATAAACCTACTGCCATTCAAAGCAGATTAAGACTAGTCTAATTCCACCAAGCTCTGTAACAAAAGGCTCTTTCAGAAATACACACACACCCATAGGTTGCACAAGATGAGCTGGCTCCCATCAGCCTTGTGCTCTCCAAGTGCTTCCATGAGAGTTACTGGTAAATTATTGCTACATCCACAAATTGTAATTATTAATGCTGCAGACCTTGGACATTTGGGTTTTGGCCCAAACACTACGTAATTTCTGTGGTGACCAAAACCCTGTGAGGCATCTTCAGCCAAAGTAAGTTCCTCTGGGGCAGGGTGGTGACCAAGAAAAAGCAGTTGTCACCTCCTCTCCTAATGAGGAACCTGACACAGCCTGTACAGACAGCTACAAACTGGAGGGGAAGGAGGGCCAGCTGGGAAGGCATTGCAGGACACAGGTAGCATTCAGGCAGTTTCAGCCTGCTTTGGCTGAGGCTGGAATTCGGTACAACCCATCAGCCCTAGAGCTGGAGAAGGCTGCGAGGTGAGCTCAGAGGAGGCCCTCTCGGTTCCCTGAGCGCTGTCTTTCCATGTTTTATTGCATCACCTCCATTTACTGGGATGTATCAATAATGCCAACTAGCGGCCGTTATCAGCAGCATTTGTCCTGAAACCCCTCTTCAACACACCTGCAAAAAGATGGGCTTATCTTGGTATCAAACAAAATCAAAAAAAGAAACAGAGCACCCTTGTTTCTGAAAACTCTGATTCTTCCCTCCCTTCAGAACACAGCCTGGACAACTATTGTGGCATTAAAAGCAATCAGTCTCGGTTTAGGTTAATCCAATATACTTGATTACTGAAACAGCTTCTGAGAGGGTGATTTGTGCACACCCATGAGCTGCCTCAAAGGGATCTGAAAGTTCAGTTAAGAACAAAACCAAAATCCTGTTGTCTTGAAGCTTGCGCTTGCTGGGTAGGGGTCTCATTGCAAAAATCAAGGAAGCTGAATACCAGCAACTTAAGGCTTTCATCACCAACTAAATATCTAGGCTAACCAAGGTCATATGTCCCCCTTTTGCTATCCTAATCAGAACCAGCATAGAGAAAAGATGCAGTGTGCCTGCACTGCTCAATCCCTGGGGCACATACTGAGGTGAACATTATAAGGGATGTAGGCTTAAAATAAATAAATAAATAAAGCCCAGAAAGTGGAGCTTTGTCTTCCCTATGGAGCAGCATGTAGTCATTCTGCCAGGCACACAATCCTTCCTAACCTCCCTCTGTGAGTGAAGAACATGCCAGCTCTCAGAGCAGCCCATGGTTCCGTGGGTATGGGAGCAAAATAAATCTCTCTCCTCGGTCTGTCTCCTAAGCAGCGGTACGGGATAAAGGTCAGGCGCTGGGTAAAGTGGCAGAGCACAAACTACTAGTAACAAGAACTCAGTTTTGCAACATATTTCTGGAGCAGTATAGCCTTTGTGGTATTTCTCAAACTGGAATTAAAAATGGTAGTTTACAGTCTAGTTGCTTAACATAGGTTTGCTGTATGGACGTTCAATGTTCCTTACTCTCCAATAGGTATAATTAGGCTCCTGCTGCAGGCTGTGAGTCGAGGTGAGCGAACACCTCCACCACACCTCTGTACTCCAGCAGTGTTTCCACACAGTATGCAACCCCCATACTATCCAGCATAACTCCCGGATTGCTTTTAGAATAGCATTGAGAAAAACAGAGGTAAAAGCTCAGTAACTATTCCACTCCTAGAGAGCGTTCAGGATCTGTACCTTTGTTTGCTTTAACAGTTTCGGAGAGCACATGTCAGCAGGTTGGAAATGGTCCATGACACAGGTTTGCTCTAAAAGCTGGTACAGAGCAGTCAGTGTTTCTTCCCCCTTTGTTATACTTGTATTGCTACATTTTTCCTAGACTTTGGTCTACAAGACTGACATTCTGGAATTAACCTGAACATCAAAAGGGGGCATGTATAATTCTTCATATTAAAGGAAAACTCGGACTTTTTATTTAACATATTTCTTTTGGGCCTTGCTTCTTTGATCCAAAGAATACCCTCAATTCTGCTTTTTTTTTTTTTTCTCACAAGCTGCCTGATATTAAAAAAAAAAAAAAATAGAAAAAAAGAACTTAAAAAAGTGAGATGCTCCTAAATAGAACTTTTCCCGCTGTGTACATAAGGCAGCTTAAATCAGAAATCAGTACAGAGGAAAAGAAACCCTAAACCCAATAAGTGTTGCAAAGCTGGTGAAGTGGATCTGAGTTTTGTGAAAGCAAACAGTTTCCTTGTACATACACCTCGTGTTTGTGGACATTCCTCTCAAGATACTCACTACCCTGGTTAGTCATGTTTTCTCAGAAGCTTACATATCTCATTAGTTCATTAGTGCCTTGCAGTAGGAACACAGGGCTAAGAAATACATCCACCACTGATGTCACGCCAGGTAAACAAGGAGCTGAAGGCTGTTTCCCCATAGCAAAGGGAAACGTCATATGTCACCTGTAGGAATACTGTGTGTACATAGATGAGGTAAATAGTGCTCAATCTTGCCTCAAAATATTTGGCTGGTTCCGATATTCCAGTTTAGAGAGGGAGTTAGTGCAGTTTCTCAGTGCTGTTAGGGAGACCCAGTGTAGGTTTGGAGGAGTAAGCGCCAGTTTTCCTCGTGGCTCATGCTGAAGACGTTTTTCCTCCCAACTCAGGTGATCAGCCTGGGCCAAAACCTGCCCTTCTGAGCCCACATAATTTTATTTTCTGCTCTAAGATGCAGGAGCTGGTGTTGCAAACACAGCAGGTGAGTTAGGCCCCGGTGTACTTCCATTTCAGTCTTCCTACCTTCCACAAACAAATAAGAACTGTTTCAACCACCTGTGAAATGAAACCACTTTCTAGCAGAGACTGCAGAGCTGTCCCAATGCACATTGCCAGTCAACACTTCAATACGGAAATGGCAGGAAAAACTCTCAGTTGAGATTTGAATACAGAAAACATGATTTTTTGAACATCAATCTACCCAGGAACTTGCATTCCTAGACTCTCACTTTATGTCTAGTAACAGATAACCTATCTAAGGTTAAGCTTGCCATACATCCAGGTTTCCCAAATGTGTGTTTTTCCACTCAAAAGAGTTGTCCAAACAGATTTTGAACATTTGCACTCCTCTTGGATATGGCAAACCAGTCACATCAGTCAGACAGCAAATCTAACAGCTGACCAGTTCAGAAACCCCAGGCTCAGTGTCAGCATGCATGCAGCTCACCCGTGCAGCGGTTGCATGGCAGGATCAGCACCTGCAGGAAGCCTCAGCACTGATTTGCACAATCCTACGCAGCCTGTGAGCATATTATCAGAGCAAGGGTGCATATCTATGAGCAGGAAAGCCCAGGCAGAAACATGACAACCATAGTAAAAAGCACTTGTATCATGTTAACACTGCAGAGATCATTGAAGGAAATACCCTCATCTAATATCTTGATCTTATTTCACTGTGTTTTCCAGTCCGTAGAGTTTAAATGCCTTCAGTTCACACGTCCATTCACTAGAGAAATCCCAGCTTTCAAAATACGCGTCTGTCTGACCATTGGGAAAGTCCTGAAACTCAGCTGCAGAGCTGTCCTCCATTAGTCAGACAAAAATTCAATAAACAGGAAATTTTCTCATTTAAAAAAGCACCTAAATCAAGGCAGAAAAATAGAACTTTATTATGGTAGGGAAAATGTTAGTTTGCTTTCAAACAGCAGTACAAAAACTTTCCTGGTGCTTAGGATGAATTGCATGTACTAGGGCAGGTTTTATCTTCATTTAAATGTGTGCTGGGACAACTGTGACAACATCACTGCACCTATGGGTCAGAATTTGCTGTCACATAAGTCTCAACCACAGTTGTCCTATGCCTGCATAAAGGGTATTAGTATCATGTAAAGGATACAAAATGCTGTGTTCTTTCTACAGATTTAACAGCCAACTGCTACACATTTAGAAAGAAATCCACGACACTGATGACAAATTTACAGTAATATGTAAATCATGCACGAGTTAGCATAAAACATCAAAAAGGTTGAAAATAAACTCTTTGACTTGGTGGGGCACGGTGCAAAGCTCTGTTCCCAGGCGTTGGCTCCCTCCTCCAGTTCTCAGCTGGGAAAAGACACCTACCAAAGCCAGACACATCCTGTCTGACAGGACACTGCTCTCCACAGAAGCTAGCCCGTGGATGTTTAAGTTTCCTTTTCATTTCCTGCCAATTTCTTGAGAAGAAAGCAAGCATAAAGGCAGCTCTTGTTTCTACCTTGCACATTTTGTCTGAGAAGCTTGTGACTGGGAACACGTAAAGTCACACAGCGCTGTCTCAGCAAGGGTTTCTCAGCAGCACTGTCAGGACTGAGTTTTGCTGCTGTCGAAAGTCCAGGTGAGAAGCAAAGTGAGGTCAGACCACCTGGGCTGCAGCAGGAGCAAAACCGAAGGGAGGGATGTGCCTGCCACCCCACTGCTCCAGGGGATAGGAAGAGAAGCGAAGCTTCCCAGTGCCCAGGAGAGCTGCTGGAAACATAGTTCCAGCAACTGTTAATGATGATGATGACGACAACAATGATGATATCCCAACCAGCCCCTCCAGGGTAGCAGAGTGCAAGGCAGCTGGACTGCCCCGAGCAGCCCAGGGTTTGGCCACTGCTCATGCCCCAGTGACAGAGGACATTTCCTCCCCACACACACCCTATTCCTACCCACTGCCATTAAACACAACAGGAAATGTGGCTTGCTGTAAAGAAAGTTAAAAAAAGGTCTAACTAGCAAAAAAGAAATCACATGACAGAAAGTGATCATCAAGCTGACACTAGAGTTTTGTTTGGAGCAGAAATGTGGCTTTCTTTCCAATATCCCTAGGTGACATTTCTCCCTAACCACTGGTCACCCAGTGTGGCTGAGGGAGAGCCCAGGTTATATCACCCATTCCCTGTACTCCACATACCTCCAGGCAAGTCCCAGCTGAAAATACCCAGCTTCCATCTAAACTACTTGCAAACTTGCCCACCGTACACAAGTCTTCAATGACACTATGCCCCCAAATAATTGGGGTCTAAAACCAGACCACAGCTTATCCTCTGCAAGATGCTTAGTGCTGAGCTGCCTTCCCTGCCTGCCAGAAAGAGGCACGGTTAATGAACTGGGGTGCTGCATAATTGACCTCATGTGGTAAGCCAGAGAAACCCTCACCAGGTGATGAAAAGAAGTTTATGGTTTGGATTAATAAATTCCTTAGCATAACAAAATTTAAAGTGAAGTTTAAGGTCATTAAACTTACTTCGTTTCATTCCCACAGACTTTTTCTGAATTACAAGAAAGTAGGTGTAGATCCCTATTTTTATGTTTCCCTGTGTTGTCTCACACTGCACCATGACAGCTTACGCCTCTCCTGTTGAAGCTGGCAGGCTTGTATGCTGCTGATGCTCTGCTATTCCAAAATTAATGATGAGCTGCCAGGAAAGAAATTGTAATCAAGATTATACAAAACACCTGCTTTCACTAACAATGCTTCTTTCATTCAGTGCTCTCCAAGCTGAGCTTTCATCCATTCATCTCTTCATTTAAACTCTGGAAAGCTATTACATCCTCCCCTGGAAAAAGCAGATTGTTTCTGAGAGAGTTGTCCAAAACAGCTAAGCTATTTAGGAGTATTTGCTACTAGATTCACTGTGGGCTTTTAAAAACCCCACTGTTCTTCTGGTTTCTTCACCCTTGTTGTTGTTACCTATTACTTTCCCAAAAGCCAACCATTCTTCTATATCCAACCCCCAAACAGGCAGACAATTATAACACAAACCCCTTGGGAGGCTATTAGAAGCAAAACAAACAAACAAACGAACAAAAACCCCCAAAACAAAACAAAAACAAACAAAAACACAAAACAAAACAAAAAAACCCACCCCTCCATATTGTTCCAATCAATTACAGGTTTTTTAAAGCAACAAATAAAACAAAATTACAGCAGCGTACCTTCATGTTGGAGCACCGAAGTTAGAAACAGCTCTACAGAAAACAAGCCTGTTCTTTACACCCCACTGGCAAACGATCATTCCTTATGACCATGTCTATATGAATGACTGAGAGATTCCTCTGAGGTTTAATGATATAAAACAGAGAAGCAGTGGTAAGGAAACTTTTTTTTTCCCCTCCCTCACAAAAGTCCTGCTTACTCTGACTTTCTGGTCACAAAAAAAAAAAAAAAGAAAAATACCCTAAACAACACCCCACCTGTTTATTACAGCTCCAGGCTGAGTACCCACAGGGCTATTTTTATTGCAGTGGATCACACACCACTTATCTTTTGGCTCAGGTTAGCCAGAAGGGAAAGGGGATGTTACGACACGCGAGGGGAAGCAGCAGGGTGGAGGAGCACAGTGGCATGAATGTGGCTCCCTGGACTTTTTCTGCACGGTGGAATTTCCCAGGCGGGGTAAGCCCTGGCCGGGGACATTCCCTTGCCAAGGAGGCTGGCAGGAAACCCCAGGCTGGCGTAAAACTGCCAAAAAAGGGTCTAGAAGACACCGATATGAGTTTCACAGCAAGATTAGTGAAAAAGTGTGGTACAACAAAAGGGTGAAGAGAAACCTGCGGGTACAACGTGGTGAGGTTTCTTTCCTGCCAGGGTCGGGTTCTCCTCCTTGCCCACCTTCTGCCTGGAGTGCTGCCTGTATGACCACAAGCAGTCAAGATGCATCTTGTAGCCTTTTCCTGTCTTGGCACTACGGGGTAATCTGGACAAGCAGGTGCCTGCACAGCAATCACATAGGAAGCAAAAGAGATGCAGCACCCCACAGGAAAGAACCCCAGCTCCAGCCTCTGGGCGGTGGCACAGGACAAATACCGCTCCTTGGTGACGGTCTGGACTTCAGTGGGACTTTGCCCTCAGAAAGGTTGGAATGAGTTTCACAGGGCTAATGTCAGTGTGAAAGCTCCATACAACCAAGAGCCTGATTACAATGAGAGGATGATTGGGGGGGGGGGGAGGGGAGGTAAAATAAAATAAATAAAAAGGGTATCTCTGTCACAAATCTATCAGATGTGAAATAGCCACCTGCTCCAGTAGAGATGAATAACCTCTAGCTTGAAAGAAGTCTCCAGGACTTTCTTAAAAGGTGAGCAGATCCATCTGAATCATGCTCCCTTTTCTTCTTCTTTCAGCAGTGGCACAGGCATATCAAACACGGTGAGCAAGGACAGGACACATGAACCTTTCAGGGCAAATATCCCTCAGCTTCAGTGCCTTGTGTTACCCCTTCCCAAATGCAGTTCATTCCTACAGTTCCCAGCAGCCGGCGCCAACAAGATACAAGCCCCGGACCACTTATCCCCTGCCCGCTGTGTATCAGTGCCTCCTGCACTGGAACATAGGTGTTAAACAAACAGAACACACTCAGAGTTTACCTACACCCTTGCCCTGCCTCAGCAAGCTGCAGGAGGGAGGTAGGAGAGAACATCTCTATCCCAAAGGTGATAATTTTGAAACCTTCCGCCTGCAGGCAGGAAACGCTGCGTGGGCTCCACCTTCCTGTTCACAGATGTATTATATCACTGGAACGTGTTCAACTGATAATCTTGATGAGCTCAATACTTTTCTTTGAAATAAGGATGGTTTGTTCAAGCTGAGGCTGGTATTTGTTTGCTCACTGGAGGCCCGTGGTACCCTCAGTCTTGTCTAACGTGGCAGGGCAGTGCCTCAGCCAGACCCAACATCACAGGCAGTAGGAGCACCTGGAGCACCACTCAGCTCATCCAGCTGCCACACCCCTTTGTCCCAGGTGTTGCTGCCTGGGGAGCTGGGGCAGTTCTGTGGCTCCTAAAGCCATGAGGGACACTTGTTACCAGCTATATATGCCAGGAAGGTCAACCCCCTCCTGGGCACCACTCACCTGTGCAAACAGGCATTCCCTGCTGCAAAGAAAAGGAAAATCCAAGTCTGACAAGAAAAAATAATAAAAAAAAGAAGGGCAGAGTAACAATGCCATGGCTGATGTGTGGCAGGGCAGGATGAAAAGTCCTGACTTAAGTTAGAAATGAAAATAGCTACATGTAACAATGTTTGTTGCAGAGCAGAACGGGGGCAACAGGACATCAGGAAGAAATGTGTTAACATGGGGAGCCTTCGTTCCAAACAGCAGATATGAAATTTCTGGGCTGGAAGATACATATATTATAATTATTTTGCATATTACAACAATGCAAAATAATTTATAATATCTGCTTATTACTGGAGCTCCTGGCTTCTTTTCATTGGATTTTTAAGACAGGAACTTTTTTCTGTAAAGGAATTTTCTTTTTTCTATTTTTACTTATCAAAGTAAAAACAAGACACGGCAGATGCAAATAATAACAGTACAAATACACAGGGAAAAACATAAAGGTGGAGCAGCAAGATACGAAACCATTAGAAGGAAGAAGCAGCTAAAGACAGAAATAGCTGCCTTGCCAACAGCAAGTGACAATTCCCTGAGAGAAGCTGACTCAGACAGAGAAAGAGGACAAGCAGGACTGGAAAGCGTGACTCACTTGGCAGAGGGAAAACCAGAGGGTAGCAAGGAGTGGAAAAAACTGACTGCAGGATGACAAGAGGGGAAAAACCCTGTGAATTTGTCATGGTTCTTTCACTGCAGGTACTTGTGCCATGCCTCTCACCTGCTGTACTCCTATGGGCATGTCCCATCTGGAAGCTCTTACATGAGATCCTTCAGAGTGGGCTGCCATGCCACAGCAGAGCATTAGTCCTTGTCATATAAATAATAAATAGTGCCCAATCATTGCAAACAACCTG
Source organism: Myiozetetes cayanensis (assembly GCF_022539395.1). Classification (NCBI taxonomy): domain Eukaryota; kingdom Metazoa; phylum Chordata; class Aves; order Passeriformes; family Tyrannidae; genus Myiozetetes; species Myiozetetes cayanensis. Next base: position 19,292,972 of record NW_026087742.1, read on the forward strand.
CAGCAGAGATTTAGAGTAAAAAAGGGGAGAGCCCCATACCAAATTGAACCAAAAAACAACAGGTGCGTGCAGAGGGCCCAAACATGAGGGCACAGGGTGAAAAGCACTTGTCTATTTTCAGACCTGACCAGGGATGGGAGAGAGTAACAACTAGATAACACATGGGAGAGGCAGGACAAAATGTTTAACAGGTGGCTGACCCAGACAACATGGACTGCCACAGCATGGTCTTGCTGTCAGACCATAGAGTGTGCTGAGTTTTCCATGTTTCAGAAAGAACTGGCATGAGATGCACTGTTCTACCCCAGTCAAGTTTATTACTCTGGGGAAAAAACCCCCCACATTTAAAAGAATATTTAGACGACCCTCCCCCCAGAAAAAATCACCCTCTGAAGGACAGTCTTCATTCTAAGTCATCAACACCTGTGTCACCAACTGAGTCATCAACATCAACAGCAACTCTAGAATGAACTCCCAGTGAGAAAGCTTCATTCAGTGGTGTTTGTGACATCTGTTTTCAAAACACAGCTACCCAGGAGTTAGAAAACAAACCACCACCAAGACTATTATGTTGTGGCTTATGTTTTTCATTTGAGAGTCATCCCAGGCTCTTTTTCAGTGCCTCAAAGCCCTCTTCTGGCCACATTCATTAAGGATTCACTAAAGCATTAAGCCCACGCCAGCTGACACAGTCGGGATGTGGGTGAGGGCACATTACACTTTCACTTAGGTTTAGTGATGTGCTCACTCTGCACCTGGGCCTCACACAGCGTGACTTACACACGCTTAATTCTCTAGCATTCTCCCACAAAATCCCTCTTTCCCATCCCATGCAGAGAAGCTCCTGTACAATTCACCATGGCAAGACTTACAGAGCAGACCAGCTTAAATCACCCCAAAAGGCTATTGGATATGCCCTCAAGAGGGTAGTAATGCCAACAGAGGAGGACACAGTAATTTGGACAGGATTTTAGAGTCACTGCCCAGATATGAGCTAGGTTCCCTTATAAGAAAATTTAGATCTAGATGACAAGCACTGTGGTGAATTCAGGAAAGACCCAAAGATCCAGACTCAGGAAGATAATAAAACATTTCCCTGATTTCAATTACATTGATCTTGCATTGTAAATAGGACAGCTAATGGTAGAAGTTACCTAATACCTTACTAACTGAGGATGCAGGACTAAAACCATAGGATGAATACAAGAAGACCCATTCCAACCAGATCAGAAACCATGTGGTTTTGGCTCTTTGTTGGCCCTGGTGAGCCTTCTGTCCCCTCTGTCTGGCATTAGGAGGCTTAAGTCAAGCACCTGTGCCACCTCAGGCAAGTTACACACCTCCTCTGAGTCACCACAGTCACTGAAGAGCACATGACACATGATGAAAGCGTGCCTGTGCACTCCTCATTTTGGTTATAAATGCTTTGGGTTTGTTTTAAAAAGTTCCCCACTATGATATCTGTCACATCTACAAACATGTGAAAACCCAATACACATGCCTTCAAACCAACTGTAAGCAGAAAATCTGGAACTGTACCTAACATATGACTACTATGACATTGCTGTCAGGAGGGAAGAGAGGAAGGTGTGACTGAGCAGCCTGGCTGGGAAAAACTGTTCCTTTTTTGACATATTTGGGGAAATACACGTATATATGTATATATATTTCAGTGTATTATCTTAGAGGAGTGAGTTTGTCCCACACAATTGGGATTGCCTTTGGAAACCTCATGACCAAATCCCCAACCTTCTTCCTCTTTTCAGTATCACAGAGAAAGACCTTTACACGTTGTTTTTCCTTAAACCCATCCTTAAATCCTTTTTCTTCCCCTCTTTTTCCTACTCCCCACTCCCATTTCCCCTGTAAGGATGCCTGGGGCCTGACTTAACACCATACTGAAAAGCAGCTCATGTTTGCAGCATCTCTCTTCCATTTTTGGCTAAGTGAAGGCTGACATAGGCTGGACACGATGGCAGTACGCTTCAATTTCAGTTTCCAGAGCAAAATGCTGGGAATAACGTGCTTCACCTTCACCCTGTTACCTCGTGGCTGTCAGGTGGCCTTGGGAGAGCAGGCTGGGGCATGAACTCAGCTCTTTGTTTCGGAGGAATGTAGGAGCACCACCCTAGATCTGCCCTAGACCCTGCCTCCTCCCCTGTCCCCTTCAGTGGTCACCAGCGAATGAGAGGGGGAACAGAAAAACAGAACAGACGCTGTCCCAGTGCACTCTCTTCTAGTTTCCAGGAACTCGTAGCTCAGCAATTTTCCTCTGTCAAAAAATAGGCTATTTTTGGCTACATATATTAGAAGTCAGCACAAAGGACAATGCACCCTGCTTACTACTGTCCCAGCTGTGAATCCTGGCTGCAACCTAACCCCAAGGAAAGCCGGCAGCCATCCCCCAACTCCTCCACCCTGGCCCTCCAGCCATCCCAGAGGCTCCCCAGTCTGTGCCATGCAGCCACTCTCTCCCTCTCCCCGTGACCTTGAAAACACAGCTCTTGGGCTCAGCTTCTATTACGTCAAGAGCTTCTATTATATCAGGATGAGAACAGAAATGAAAAATCATTTATAGATCAACCGAGTGACACCTAAAAAGCATTGTGTGCCCAGTCCTCATCTTAAAACACAAATCCTGTTTCCTCATTTCTCCTTCCCATCTATTCCAGGCCTGATGCACCAACAGCAGGAAACACCAGTGTGCTTTGGTGCTAGGTCTCATGTCAGGCACAGATCATAAACATCATTCTAAGTGAATTTAATCTATAAACCATAGTGTAAAACTCCTACCCAACATACAGCACAAGAATGTAATAGGTAAAACTAAGGGAACTACTATGCAGCTGTAGAAATATAAAGGATGTGGGGTTACAACAAACAAGATAAACTGAGACTAAATCAGATTAAATAGTTCAAGTAAACTCTCCCTCTTTATTAGAAACTTTTCATTCTTTGAGCTTTTTGGCTATTAAAATTGTTTTTCTGATCACATCAGGAAATAAGACAGTAGAGCCTTCTTCATACTGTAAGCATTTCAATGAACATACACATATTAGAAAAAAAAAAACTCCTTTGAAAACAAGTTCTTTCTCTAACACACAGATGTAGTCCTTTGCTGCTCCCAACATAGTAAGAGTCTTCCAAACAGTCTAAACATATATGGAATAATCTGGACTTAACAAGTGCGTGCTTTATAAATTAAATACACATCTATAACTGAAGCTTTTTGCTGTTACTTAAACTGTCATGAGAGGAAGACTGTTTTAACCCACACTTTGCAACCAGACTAAAGCAAAATCCCAATACCTTCAACTCTTCCAGGAGACAGTTTCAAACCTTTGTTTTTGGCACATGTACATGGAATTGTCACCTGTAGTACATAAAAAAAAATTGCACAGACACTTGTGGTAAGCAAAGTTTCCATTTTTAAATGCTTACCTTTAACGAGTAAAACAATGAAAAACGGTGTTTAAATCCCATAAAGCAGAGCCACAATAGCGCTGCACTGCAGATGAAATTAGAAGCAACTTAAAAAAAAAGGGAACTAAAACTAAACTAAAAAAAGGGAAACTTTTGCTTTTTGTCCTCTCTTCTCATCAACAATTCAACTAACGTCTTCTAGAAGGAAGAAATCAGCCTAAGAAGATATACATGAGAAACAAGATTCTCAAAATATTATAGTGCAACACTCTTAATACATAAAATGGAGTTTACTTTTTTAATAAGTAAATTGTTCTGAAATCTTCTAATAAACACCATAAAAGTACAGTTTATTTCACTGGGATTTGAGGGATCTGGATTTTGATTAGAAAAATTAAAAAGGAAAAAAAAATCTGTACTGAAAGGTTAATAATCAAAATGTTCAGAATAAGAATGAAAACATTAAAAATACAATTTCTTCCTTTCAAATTAACAAATTGGAAAGAAAAGGAAGACAGGGTTTTGAAAAATCTTGTGAAATAATTTCTTATGTGTAAAGAAAGGTACCTAACAGACAACTGATAAATTCCTTTCCAGTCCTGTTTCACATTAAATAACTTGAAAAATAACCAACCTATTAACCCATTAAAATCCATTTAAAAGTTTAAATAAACTGATTTAAAATATTTTATTGCTTCTATGATTGCATACACAGTACATACACAACTGGTGTGATGGTAACAGGATGAGAACAGAAATGAAAAATCATTTATAGATCAACAGAAAGACATCTAAAAGCATCATGTCCCCAAACATGAATAAATCCTCAGTTCCTTAATTTCTTCTCCCTGTCTACTTCAGAGCCCAAAGAAATGAAGTATTGGTCCTCATTCCAAATCAATTTTCAATTTCCCCCAAGTTCATTACCTAAAAGTTAATCTGTTGTTAAAAAATTAATCTTATTAATTTAAAGGGTGAGCTTCTACCAGGAGGCAATTAGACATCTTTGCTAAAATAGCAGTCCCATTCTCTTTCCCTCCACTGTCAAAACATTCGCAAAAGAATTATTTTCTTCTCTATCTGTGCGTGGTAGCTAACAGTGATAGAAAGCTGCTGTTGAAAAGCAGTGGCACTACAACATTCAGAGGAGAAACGTGCTGCCACATTTTCACACACAATATGGCTTTAGGAGGGAAACCTAATGGTTAGTCCACAAATTAAGTAGTTTCCTTCAAAGTACAAGTTTGAAGTCTTATTTTCATTAACATTACTAGGATGGATTTGTTATTCAGGATGAAAGTCTTACACTCTACCTATTTCAAAAATCACACCTGGGAAAGATGAAAGGTCATTTTCCACCGTGGTGGTTTACTTTCCCAGACCTGAACCGGTGTGGTCTCTTCTTAGCAAAGGATAAATTTCCATTACCATATAAAAGGAATAAATAGTTACCTAAGGCAATGTATGGACAGATGCTGTGTGAGGCAGCTGTCAGTAGGAACCAGCAAATTGGACCTCCTTAATTCTGATTTGAAAAGCTAAGAATAAACATTATTTCAGTGTATATGACTCCTGCAGTCATTTTTAGACATTTTTAAACATTCTTAAATTGCTAAGTTTATAGATGGATGCCTTTTACTGATGTCTTTTACATGCTGAAAGCATTTACATTTGCTTTTAAAATAATTCTCGGTTGTCCTTTAAAATGAACAAAATAAAAAGCACTGTTGCTGTAGCTGGTAGCACGAGCTTTCTCAGGGCTCCAGCATTGAGAGCACAATCTCTCTTAAGAGAGCAGCAAACCTGACAAAGAACAAAACATTTCTAACATAAAGACACTTCAATCATTTCACTCTGTGCAACTTAACCAGCTTTCTTTAATAATCTTCTGTTTTCTCACAAAGACCCACCTTTGCTTTGACACATTTCTCGGTAACACCACTGGCAAAGACTGGCTTTGGCCTGAGCGGGACCAGAAGTTAAGACAACAAGGAACTGCTTTTCAGTCTGGGAGCTGAATTTAATCAAAACCCTGTTTTCAAAGCACTACGAGTTAAAACTGGAGATGGGCTCAATCCAACTAGCAGCAGTAAACACCACACCAAGAGGCCTGAGAGCCACCAGCTTTCACACCAGCAAGCCTGGGTCTATCCCAAGCCGCTGTATGAAGGTAACCCTGCGTGTGCTTGGCTTTCGGGTGCGACGTTTTTTACCTTTTATATTGTCAGCAGTGGAGTTCACAAATAAATGATAAAACCGGCAGACCCTGAAGAGGACTCAGGGCGTGGCCCTGGCCGGTTGTGTGTGCCAGTTACTGTTACCCAGTGCCAAACCTGGCCAGGTGTATTCGGGTCCCTTGGCCCCTCCACACAGACACAGCGCATGAAGGATGTACACGAGTGACTGTCAGCAGCCTGGCTTTGCAGGAGCATAGCACAATAGCCTTATGTCCCAGGGAAGGGAAACACTTCCATTGGAAAATACTTCAAGTAGGCGAGCCTGCAACTTGAACTTGCAGAAACTGCCTCAGACAGTGTCTTCACTGAGATCATAATACACATTTCATCATTGCAGATAAATCAAGCAGTAGACAGCACATCTAAGCTCAAAAGAGATTCAGTAGTACAGGAAAACAAAACTAAAATACTGGCTATTTGCACTATTTAGCAGCCATCTGTAAACACGGGTGCCCTATTATATTTCAGCAAATTCTTCATGACTTAGTACTACAGGTATTTTGATTGTGCTTCCTTATTAGTGACTTTGGTACACTCCCTTCATGTCTCTAATTAGGACTTTGCAACAAGAACAGGCACTGTGTTCTCTGATATACAACTAGAGGAGACACTTCTGAAACTCTGGAATGTTAAGAGAAAGACCATTCCCAAAAGCTTTCCCAGGTTTCACACACAGTTCTGGCCAACAAGACCCTGACAAGAGAATCAGTGTCATATGGATTAAATTAGGCATACAGTGCAGACAACTAGTAAAGCTAATAACCCAAATAATTTCTTATTGAATCCTGACAATTTAATTTAAGGTGCTCTCTAATAATCTCAGATATGAATGATAAGCTTGAAGGAAGATATGGCCTGAACAGTCAACTCCTCTTTACCGCCTTTCACAGCTACCTAGAATTAAGGCCACTCCACTCATACTGCATGCATTTACAGTAACCAGAGTTCCTCCATATCATCCAGCATCATTCCACAGCTCTGACAAAGAGCAACTTTACTTCAGCTACAGCGAAAGATGACATAGGGATTTGTGCTAAGTTTGCAGAGGGCACACGTAAGATAAAAATGCATCTATTTGATTCTTAACAATCACTTCCTGTGGGTGCAAGTTATGTGGCAAGTAATGAGCCACAGACATCTCCCAAGCATCCACAAAGTGCACAGCAATTCCTGAGAACATTTTCCTCATGACAGAATCGAGCTGAAAGGAATACCAATCACTGTTAAAGAGGCTCACTTCTGGCCCAAGCTCCTGAACATTAGCTGTTCTGATGACGATTAAAGTCTCGGGGCTGCGATCCAGCAGCTGAATAACTGATCTCCGGATGTTCCTCAGCCGCCGGATATACACTTCCACAGGGAAAGTGCTGAAGTGGGACCATATGGTTATGGCTATCACGGTGTTCCTCCCCCCCACGATGCCGTTGAGCTCGTTGGCGATGTAGCGCAGTTCACTGCTGAAGACTGTTGAGAAGCGAATGGGCGGCCCGTGGCAGCGGAACTTCAGCAGCACGTTGTGCTTCAGGTCCACAGACATGAAAGGGCCCACGTTCTTAGGACTCCTCAGGTTAAATTCCACTAGATCTGAAAACCCGAGAGCGAGCATTGGTGAAAGATGATATAAGATGTCAAAACTATTGAAGTTGTGAGTTGAAGTTGTGTGTAAGACAACACACCTGGACTTGACAAGGCTGTCAATGCCTTTTCCAAGTTTCCCAAACTATTTTGTTTTCTCTTGTAAGAAAGAAATTTTCCAGATAGTCACTGTTGCCCTATGAATCCAGTGTTCACAAGAACCCTTCTAGCAACTTTAGGACTCCATTAAATTTAAGGTGACTTAAACTTGTAGGCAATATGGAGTCTCAAAGGCTGCGTTTCAGTGCAACTGAATCCCTTTATGGGAAAGGGATGAGGGAGGGAGGAATATCTAACTGGCTACTGAAATTCTGTTATTTAAGTTAAAATAAGGGAAACAACCCAAAACACCTATGAACATTAAAAAAAGTTCTTTGCTATTTCATTCCAAAATCACTCCTATAATGGTGACACTGGAAGGTCTTACAGAGGAAGCCTAAGTGACTTCTGCTGTGGCTCCTGGGGTGGCCACCTTAACTCACAGCCACAACAGTGGTCCCTTTACAAGGACAACTTCACTGATACCCTGTGGTCACATTTCCAAGGCCTACATGTTTCCAGTGTCTGCTCAAACATTTGACTAACTGTCTGCCAGGACTTCTGATGAGGTTTTGTCTTCCCTCTTCCTTTGCTCTGTCATTGTCATTGTCACTCAGTAAGATCAGCTCTGTGTCTGAGAGATGAGAAATAAAGCTTGGCAAAGATCTTTAAAGAAAAAAAACAAATAAAAAAAAAATTACCTGGAACAAATGCTGTCAGATATTCAAACCACTGCCTTATTGTAGAGTCTCCAAACAAGTGGATTACTTTTCCTTGTAAGCACTCGGTTATATCATCTGATTTGTTAAAATTATGGATCCAGTGTGTTCTGGACCTCCACTGGTCTTCATAATAATAACCAGAAGGGGAAGCTGTGGGATCTTCAGCTCTGTTCAGACTGATTGAATCTGGAAGAGAAAAATTCTTTGAAATTAACAACAGAACCAGCCTCCATAATCCTCATGGACATGTAGTCACTGATGAACGAACATCTTCCCTAGTTTAAAGCAAAAAGTATTTTCTTCACAATAGCTAATATGTGGCTGTGTTTTGGATTTGTGCTGGAAGCCGTGTTGATAATGCAGGGATTCCATTATTGCTGAGCAGTGCTTATACAGAGCCAAGGCCTTTTCTGCTTCTTGTACCACCCCTCCAGTGAGTGGTCTGGGAGTGCACAGGAACCTGGGAGGGGACAGAGCCAGGAGAGCTGAACCCAACTGACCAAAGTGACATTCCAGGCCACATGGCATCAGGCTCTAATATAAACCTGGATAAAGAAGGAAGAAGCGGGGGGAGGATGTTTGGAGTGATGGCAATTGTCTTCCCCATGATGGAGCCCTGCTTTCCTGAGGATGTCTGAACACTTTCCTGCCCATGGGAAGTGATGAATGAATTCCTTGTCTTGCTTCGCTTGTGTGTCCAGCTTTTGCTTTCCCTATTGCAATGTCTTTATCTCAACCCAGCAGTCTTCTCACTTTTATGCTTTTGCCTCTCTCCCCTATTCCACCAGGGCGGTGAGTGAGCAGCTGGGTGCTCCTTGGCTGCCGGCTGGGCTTTTAATCACAATTAAAAAACGTGATGCATCACACTTCTGTAAGCCCAGGTATTTCACCCCACAGTTCTGCAGCTAAAACCTGCAACTGCTGGTAGAGTAGTTTGAACAATCACAGTTTAACTCGGTTTAAATTACATGGTATCTCTGACATTACTGTAAAAAAAAACAAAACCGAAAACCAAACCAAACCAAAACAAGAAAACCAAAAACCTAAGTATCTGGCATGTTTCACCCTGCGACAGCAGTGCCCAGTCGCGGGTGCTTGCGGAAGGCAGAGGAGCAGAGGCAGAAGGGCGGGCAGAGCATCTCGCCCATCCCCACCGTGTCGCGGCGCACGGCTGCCCTCTGGCGCCCGGCCTGCGCACCGCAGCTCCGCTCAGCGACCGACACCGACCCAGGGGACAACCTGCTACCATCACACACAAAAAAACCAAAAAAACCAACAAAAAAACACGAAAAAAACCAAACCAAAACAGAACAAACAAAAAACCTCAAAACAAACCCACCGAAAACACCTCCAAAAAATTTCCACTATGGAATATGAAGTAGCATATACCGAGACACTCCTGCTCCATCACCAATAATTTCATACATGCCCTTTGAATATGTTAATCATGAGAGTCTCTAATTCTATGAATTTGGGACTTTCTCGCTGCTGTCTAGCCCACTCACCCTTCACTGCCAGCAACAAGCAGCCCCCTGAAGAGCAACTGTAGGACATTCTGTAGGACACCTGTTTAACCTGCAGAAGTTGGGTGGATACAAGCAAAGGCCAGAGATTACAGGAAAGGAGCTGCAACCTCATGGTTATGTAAGTCACATATTGCTATATTTCTCTTGGCAACCAGTGTGATATTGGTACATCAGACTCCTGTGAGGTCGTTTCAGGTTTCTCCTTTGCCACTTGTGTATTCAAATACCTAAACTGAACAAGCAGGGAGCTCTTCTCTGGCACAAACAGACACATCCAGCTACGTTTAAGTTGAAATGTTTTAATGTTTAAACACTTTTACCCACCTTGATGTGGAGGTTATCTGTTAAGAACAGTTCCTGCCCTGTCACAACTTCATACCAGGGACCATTCTAACTAAGTATAGAGTACAAGCACTGGAGTTCCAGGGCCTAAAAGCATCCCCTGGTAGATGCTTCATTATAACATCATGCACAAGCATCTTTAAACACCCCTTCCTTATAAGCACTTTTTGGCACTCTCTTTCTGTACAATATTCTCTGTGTGTTGTATTAGTAGATGTCAACCTGAGAGCCTGGAGCTTGTTAACATCCTCAGACCTCACAGGGACACTGTAAAAAGCAAACTACTATTAAGTTCGTATAACACAAGTAATATAATCGCGAGTGCCACAGAAAAAAGGCTTCAGAAAATTTTATCTTTGGATGTTACTTTAAATTGGACAACAGGGACAATGAAGGAAGAAGAACAAAAACCCAGCTAGCAATGTGGACTCATCCAATATTTATGAAACAGGAATCCTCCAGAGAAAGGAAAAAAAAGCTGTTGTACGGTCATGTAATTAAAGACAAATTCATAATGTGATTTCACAACTTGAGTTTGCTTGATTCTACGTTTTGATTGAAAAGTATTTTCATTTTTTACCTTTTAAGTGGATTTTTCTGCTGCACATACACATATAAAAATGGTACTAGAACAACTTTTTGGTGCCTCACAGTAAATCAGCATTTCAAATCTGTGTACAGTATCACACCACTTTTGGTCCAGAATTCAGAAAGCCATTACTTGGGATTTTAAAGAAGAGAGTCAAAGTTCCAATCTGAAGCTACAAACCAGGGATAGAAATTAAAACTTGTTTTTCAGAAAAATAAAATTTTAAAGGAACTTGATCTACATTTACCTCCAAACAAAAAAACATAGACAAAAAGAACAGAAGAACAATGAATTTGTATGTACCATCAATCCTAACAAATCCATACATTCACAATCATTATACTAATACATTTAGTTTATTTATTCAGAGACTGCTGTTCCTGGAAGGAATTTCCCTGAGGAAATGTGCTACTCCTATCCACCCTTTCTAACTCAACACTAATCCTCAGGAAATGCAGGCAGGCTTTGATCATTCATAGCTTCTGGAAGAACGGTGACATAATCAAATCTCAAATTTGCAGCAGTTTCTGTGAGGAAATACACAATATAAAAAGGCAACAAAACCACATCATCTAAAGGATCTGGAGAAAGAAAAGGGATGGAGGGGAAATGCTGCTAGCCTACTAGCAGCACTCTATTTTTTTAGTGAACAGTAAAACTAAAAGAAGAAATGCTGTAGGCTGCTCTCTGTTCAGACTTTATTGCACAGGTCAGGAGCTCTACCATAAAAGCCTCTTAAAACCTTATGAAAGAAAAGGTCTAAAAAGCTCTCAATCAAGAAATAATTCTCTGTGTATCACATTTTACACAGGCTTTTTAGAGGCATAAAAAGTTTGTACACAGATATGGATGAGATACAGCCTCAAAGTTTAATTTAGTACAGACTGCCTTTGTTCTGTTTTTAGACAGGACGCTGAACAATTAGGCTCTGGTTCACAACTGTAGGTTCTGACATCCTGTGGTAACACAAAGGATAGTAATACTTATATGCAAGATATCAAAATCTGTTCGACAAAGTTCTTAACAAAGAAAGAAATTAAGAAACACCACCCAGCTGTTTTTGCTAGATTAAGAGTTTGGTAAGCAGTTACTGCAAGACATTTACAGCTGTGAGTAAATGCTAAGGGGGGAAAAAGGACAGTTTTGGCAGGAGAACAATCTTTTTTGTTGTTGTTGTTGTTGTTAAAAATCTCATTTGTGTATGTAATTTCGGAAAAAAATTATTAGTAATGAACTTATATTACAGTAAACAACCAAAAGCCTTTATCTTCTCAATACAAATCTGAAATTAATTTCTATTCCACACTACAAAAACCAAATAAATCAATTATTACCTCATGCCTGTTGTTCTTTTTCATAAATTTAATTATGAATTAAAAACAAGAACCTTATGAAGTTCACTTTACCTGTAAATGCCTTGGGCTTTACAATGACGGAATCAGGTCCACTGGAGAGTATCGGCCTTTTGATATTCACATGACTTGAACAAAACATAAACATAATAATATTTGTAAAAATTACTGTAAAATTTGAAGGTTATATTAATCTCATTTTTTCTTAATTCACTTCAAATAAGTACGTAGTACTCACAGAAAGAATTTTTTACTCTGAGTTTACTCTACTTCCTATAACTGAATTCATTCTGCATGAATTTCCTCAAGACCACCATCACTTTCCTGAAACCAAATTCAAAATTTCACGGCATGAAGACACCCATCCTGTGTACACTTTTACCGACACAAATCCCGATAAGGCTATCAAGCTATCAGAAGCCTGCAAGAAGCTTTGGAGGATTTTCCACAAAGATGGGAAGTTCCCAGCTTGCAGAGTGTGTGGAGACAAACCACTGAAAGGGTACAGTGCTGTAGCAGCTGTATAGCTGTGACAGATGCAGAGATTTAATAATAAGCTCTTGTTCTATCTTTTGCTACTGCTTTGAAGAGAATCCTTTTCTAATGTTTTTCTCCATTTAAGAAATAAATTATTTGGAATTTCTATAAGCACTCAGGCAAGGATCTCAGAGCTGCATCAAATAAATAAACCAAAACAAAGAAACAAACAAACACACACCCACCCACAAACCCCCAAACAAAAAAAAGCAAAACCTTTCCCATTCCCATTTGGAAACATCACCAATAAATATAAGCCATATTTTACAGGTAAGCTGCCAGAGGCACAGAAAGTCAAAAGACCGCTTACAAACTTGATAAGGAAGAGCCAAAAAAAAATGCCACTGATACTTACTTTTTGTTTCTAGTCTTGGTTTCAAACATACACATAATACTTTCCTAATCACACTACCGGGAATTGCTACTCTAAAATCTTTCCCAATGCAGGCCTCAACTGAACATACTGCCAAAAGTCTTTCCTTCATCAATTTTGTTGGAGAGCAAGGCAGCAGCCTGCAACTACAACTCTGGCACTACACAGCACTAATTTTGTCTAAATTCAGATGTCTAATTTCATATAGAAGCAGTTCTGTCACATCTACCCAGGCATTGAGATGGTTTGGGTTTTTTTAAATGTGGAATGCAGAAGAAAAAGATGACTAATTTAGTTTGACACTTGAAATAACATGCACAGATCATTTCCACTTGCATGGGTATTGCTCAGCAGTTTGTTCTACCAGGTGTTTTCTTCATGACTGAGTTAAAACTATTCCTAAGGTTTGACAGTCACACTGTCAAGCCTGGACTTTTTTTAAGTAGTTCAAATTTGGTCAAGAAGGCATCTCAAAACATTGTTATTGATATTGCAATGCAGGTGTGGAAAGAAAAAATAAGGAAACAGTCCCCCAAACCACCACCCAGTTCAGACAGCATGCTCTTGTGGAATTCAGCAGGTGCAGCAAAGCTGAATTCAAAGCACAGAGAGAGAACTACATACCAAGTTTCTGTAGTTTAAGATTGCTGTCTAAGATTCTTGTACAGCTGAATGGAGGAGAACAGACTACTCAACAACTCACATCAAACACCTCCTCCTGCAAATACACTCTTCCTCCAAGGCCATGTGTCATAAGAACCAATAAGCCAAATTTGTATTAAAAAAACCCAAAAAAAGCAACTTGACTGAGTATATATATATATAAATAAATTCAACAACATACATACCTTTGGAAAAAGAGGCTTTCCTCTTTTGTCAGGAGACCTTTTAGATATCCACCTTTGGCATGGCTGATTCGGCTGGCACAGGATAGTTTTCGAGGCTTGTAACAGAACCACGGCTCACCTGTGTAGGGATCTGTGAAGTTACAGACTGGGAGATCTCCAGGCAAGCAAACGTTGCACTCTGTAGTTTCTGAGTATCTCCCAGACTTGAAGGAGCTTTTGAAATAGACCCTGTCTGGCCTTTCTTCTCGTAAACGCAGGAGGACTTGGACTGCTTCACTTGGATGGACAAGTGACACGGACACTTTGACCTCTCCTGGCCAAAGCAAGGTAAAGAAGACTTTGTAAAGGCCATTATGGCAATCTACAATCCTTCCTGTTGCTCCAGCTTTCAGCAGAGGAGTGTGAATTCGTGCCTGTAAATAGTCTCCGCCATACTGCTTGGGCTTTCCTTGGAAATCCTTCATACGAACGAGGACCTCCAACTCATCACCCACCTTGAAGAACCTGCTGGGTTTCACAATCACAAAGTCACTACGTGAGGGATCAGTGCTTTGTGCAAAGGCAATTTTGCCATCAGGGGGTTTTGGCCACTCTATTGCAGCAAGCAATGTTTCCTGCTCCTCTTGTTCTCTTCTGGACAAAGTCTGCTGCGTGTAACCGCAGTAAGGCTTCCTGGTAGTTTTGTTTGTCTGTGACAGAGAATGCTGGACATTGTTTTCTGTTATCCAATTTGATCCTGAAACTGTGTCATCATCCAGGTTCTGGGGAGGAAAAAGATCACCTGAAATTGTGCTACGAAATGAAACATTGTGAATAATAGATAATGAAATGATCCCAAGAACTGGGCTTTCCTTTGCAGAGCTCTGAAGCCAACCAAATGAAGCAACTTCACTAGAAGACTCGAATCTATTACTCTGACCATGGGATTTCTAAGGAAACAGGTGGGTAACACACGGTCACCCTGTTATGGCAAAGAAGCTTTTATATAGATCATGCCTAATATTTTCTATGGTAGTATTTTAGCTCCAAGTATATTCTGTAAACATCAGCAATGTGAAAAAAAAAATTAAAAAAGGTTGAACGATTAAGTAGTAAATTGTAGCTCATGTTTTATTTTCTTCTGTAGTAACTTTTTAGTCTTAGAGCACCATGAGGTCTAATAGCTGCCCAATGTAATGCAAGGAAATAGGGTTTCTCTGGGACCTTACACTGCAGATGACGCTGATGCACCCCCTGCACACACCTTCTAGGGAAGTCTGCTGCCTGTAGCAGCTGCAGTCATTTATCTGGTCACACTCACATCGCTTCTTATCTAATTATCTGAAATGTGCCTTTCCCTGTAATGTACAGATTGGAAGAAATAAAAGAATAAAACCCCAGATGCTTCAGGGACAATGAATTCATGAGCCAGTTGGCAAGTACAATAGTGCAGAACAAGCTAGGACTGAACACGTAAAAGAAATTATTGGTTTGTTTATTTATATGATTGTAAAAATCTATATACAGCTTCTTGTAGAACCAAATGAAACAGCAGAGCATCCCCTAATTCACACAAGAGCTTAAAAATTAAGTAAATTAAATACAACGCTAGACTAAGAGAGGAGGTTTCTGCTGCAACTTGACATCAGTGTCCAAAACTGTATTTTCATGCAAATGACTGCAGAGATACCATCATCTTCATGATATCACACAATTTTGCAGGTTTGCACTAGGAAAATTTTAAAAATAGCACAGCCTAAGCCTCCAGAGCTACCCATGAGACTTCTAATCAGCAACTCCAAACTTACCCTTCAAATACACACCAAATCAGCAGCTAATGAACAATTAATTATCAGGTACATATAGTAGAACTTATCCATACTTCCATTTCATTAAGAACGAAAATAGTTTTTCAAGCAAAGATTTAAATTACACAGTGCAACATTCACATGGCATCAGAGCATAAAGACTGCTAAAAAAAGAAATCCAACTATGTTATTTGAAATCTTTTAAAATATCATTGTACTCACCAATACCCTAGTGTTTCCCATTTACTTCCTCTGTAATCCAACTGCTCAGTAATGTACTAAAATTCACAGCGCTTATATTAAAGCCTTATTCATTGTTATAAACCTTTCTTAGTCCACTGAAATATTACCAGTGTATAAAGATCATTAAGAACAAAATTGAGATTCAACACACTTTTTTATAAGAAAAGTAAACCCAACAAACAATAGGAACGTACAGGCTTTTGAAGTCTGTGACATAAGAAGTTGGTTTTGATCAGCTTAAGAGTAAGAGGATGAGCACATTAGGATGCAGGATGGATAGGCAAAATCTTCTTTGTATGATATCCATGTTAACAACAAAACCTGAAACCTGAAACGTAGATTGCTACATGGTAACTCTAAAATGTAAACTACACAGGTATCCACAAATACACCAAATGTTAACATCACAATAGAAGCTTTTATTTTGCACTTCCATCCAGGATTTAATAAATTTCCCCTGAAGGCCATATGAGATAATTTGTAATTATTTCCATTTTCCATCACACCAAGCAAAGCTGCAGATGTATTGCTGCCTGTTACTTTTATTAGTCCAGTAAATTTCAGCCAAAGCATGAGAGGCAACCTCAGGCACAGTTCTACTTTAAATCTTGCCCACATGCATTCTTGAGTTAAGCCAAGTGTCTATTTTTGGATACCTTCACAACTTCTTCCCTTCACTTGCTCATGCATATCCATAACACAGAAAATACTGCATGGAAATATTTTTAAAAGTTAGCTATCTATTTTAATGCATCCAATAAGCTGGTAACAATGTATCATTCTGCAAAAATATTTAAGCATTTTCCTAAGGAGGGGTGGAGGGGAGGATATGTGTGTCTGAATAATTGTTGATTTCAGTGTAAGTTCTCAAGAGAAAATTTCTATAGTTCAGCTCATTCTTCAATGGTTGGTACTTCAGGTCAAGGGGCATGGGAAAAAAATCCCTTCAAATTAAGAAGAGATAGCCATCTAAGACAGCCTTAAAAACAGACATGTCCCTATTTTTAATCTTCTGTAAATTTATTCAGGGTTTTTGACCCAGTCTTTCTATCAGAGTTGTAGAAGATGCCATTTACAGCCTAGCTAGGCTTTCTGAAGTCTTTCCAGAGGCATACCTGTATTTTTCAGTGGAAAAGAGTGCAGAGAACCAAAGCCAACAAACTCATTCAGAAAACAGAA
This sequence comes from Myiozetetes cayanensis, assembly GCF_022539395.1. Classification (NCBI taxonomy): domain Eukaryota; kingdom Metazoa; phylum Chordata; class Aves; order Passeriformes; family Tyrannidae; genus Myiozetetes; species Myiozetetes cayanensis. The sequence continues at coordinate 19,309,804 of NW_026087742.1, forward strand.
CAGTAACAGTGTTCAGTGTCTCCAAATCTGTCTACCTCCACAGCAAAGCACAAGGCCAAAGCTCTTCACTTGCAGCTGAGCCAAGGACACTTCCACATCTCCAGATTATGACCCATTAAGCAGAACAGATTATATCACAAATATTTTCTCAGTCTATCTTCAAAAGGGGTGAGGGAGAATCTCCAAGAAAGTAAAAGCAGAGCTCCTTCAACTTCATGCTTCTTTCTCCAGCATTCTTGTTCATCTTTACAGTCCTCTCTCAAGAAGGACTGTAAAGCCCAATCAGGACCACATTACTGCAGAGATTCTCTTTGCCAGTAAAGGCAGGGAAAGCTTCATAGTCAATTAATATACTGAAGATCCTTCACTGACATAGAAAAGCTTTCCAAACCATCTTCCTCTCTATAGTGTTTCCCAGGCTCAGCTCCAAACAAGTGCTCCAGTTCTCCTGCCCCTGTGGATACACAAGGGCTGCTCTGAGGCAGATAATTAGCTGACTTTGCCCTTACTCTATTTCCTACTCCTTCTTTCACCAGCATTTCCAAATATCTCTGGCTCTTCTATGGTAGGTTGGCACACTGAGACTGTGCAGAACTGTGAGGTCTCTGCTGTACTTAGTAGCCAAAACTAAATAAAATTAAAACAAAACAAAACAAAATACCAAAAACACACACACACATACAAAAAACAGATAAAGAGCATTTCTCAAGATTTCTCACTGGTACTCTTCCTTTATGACACAGATACTTTTAGTTTTTATTATAGTCTCCATGATAAATAACTTGCCCTGCTTTGCTTATTTCCTTATATACTATTTTCTCATATGCTTATTTCCTTATATACTATATACTTATTTCCTTACATACTATATTCCATTCAAGGTATCATGTATTTTAAGTTCAGTTTCCAAGAGTCTTTGTTTGTTGGTTTGTTGGGTTTGTTTGAGGTTTTTGGTTTGTGTGGAGCACATCTGTTTGATTTTGTTTTGTTTTGTTGGGGGTTTTGTTATTGTTATTTTTACCTTCTGAGTTTTGAAGCTAACCAGAACCCAAATCTGACCACAAAGTGCTTTAATGGATGCCTGCCAAGTAACACAGTTAGGACAAAGCAGATTACATGTCAATTAAGCACAAACAAATATACAAGCGGTTCTTGGCATTACAGATGTCATAACAACGAGGGAGCTAATGGGAGTTTCAGCTTAACTACTCAGTTTTTGGCATTGTCTATGCCAAATTAGCAAAAATGAGATAAAATATATAGATCAATAGAGACAATAATGCCCTCAAAGATATTCTACAATGGTCCCAGGGTACTTGATTAGATCTGCAATGAACACCTCTGTTAAACACCATAATGTAGGTGCTGTCATTGAATGAGTTGCTTAAAGCAACCTTAAAACACTCATTTATGACCGGTGGCCAGTGAAAATGCTGAGTATTTCAAGTGTTGCTGAAAATGTGCAACTCCATCTCAAAGCCCAAGATCTCCCACCAACTGTTACTCCTGGCTTGGCCTGGTCCATTCAGAACAGTCACTATCATTAGAGCAGGAAACATCACAAGAGATTCCCAGCCAACCGGCATGGTGGGGGAACAAGACTTCCAGTTTGACCAATAAAACCTCTCAATTTATGCAGCAGACAACATCTGAAACTGGACAAACCCCAATTACTGAAAGGTCAGTCATCTTATTTTCAGTAATTTTACTCTCCAGGTACTCTATTTGTTGTCTATGACAGACATGAAATCAGCTCACTGTCATTACCATCTCACAGCGCTGAGTGGGTGCTGAACTACTCTAAGTGTCAAAGCCAATCCTAAAAAGCCATCACCTAACAGAGAAATGTTCCAGCAACACTCCGAATAAGATGAAGTTATCTTTTGTAGGCACCTGCAATTTAGCAGCAAGAAAAAAAGACTTTGTTACATAGTTCTTTTATTCAGTTTCAGCTGTTTGATTTCATACACCATTAGTTCACTCTGTCAAAAACTTCCCTTCTCCCCATACACTCTTTTCTAAGTGCTTTTAATAAAACAGAGCTCAAAACCAGTCCTGAAATGGTTGTTCTTTCACTCTAAAGGCAATTGGTACAAATTCACACTCTCCTATATCCTAAAGGCATGATGTTTGGCAACATCCTGATACTTCACAAAAAAAAAAAATTATTAAACATTTTATCTATGTTCACAGAAAAAAATTAAAATAAAAATACATTTCTTCTAGTACTATAATACAGTGACTTCAAGAGAGTAGTGGACAGCTTGTTTTTTGTTTTTGTTTTTTTTTGTTTGTTTTTTTTTAAATATAGAGTAAGAAAAGTAAAATTCTGACACGAGGACTATTGAGAGGGTGTCATTACTAGCTTAAGAATTTAAGAGGGAAGATTCCAACATGAAAAAGTATAAAATCTAACAGAGAAGAAGCAGGGAGGATAGCTGGGGAGGGGGGATAGCTGACAATTGCCTTAGATCTTGAGCTTTAGCCAGCTAGGTTAGATAATTTGGGGATGAGAAGCATGTCTGATGCATTTACAAACACGTTTTCAACAGTAATCAACAAAGAGCCCACCTTCCAGAACCCAAACAGATTAGGGTACAGATACTCTGTGAAGGCTCTCTAAGGCTTTTTCTGGCTTTGATCTCTGATTGAAATGAATCAGCATAGACACCTACACTAGACTGCCTGGAAAATTATGCCAAGACAGAAACAAATACCAGAGCAGGTCCATTCAGAAAAGTCAAGACAACAGAAGGGGTTAGAGTGGCATGTTGTTGTGGTCACAGCAACACAATACTTAGCCGAGTTTGGAACAGTAGGTAAGTAAACGTCAACAAAGCCATGAAGATTCTGTCATAAATAGTGGCAAGAAAAAGCACAGAGCAAACCTGCATTTTCCATTTCATTCTCAAAGCACTGCCAGAGCCCTCTTCTCTAATAAATGTGATTAAAATAAAATTTAAAAAAAAGAAAACAGTCTAGGGTTTCCAAATATCAACACTCTTCCTACAACATTCTAGGTCATAAAAAAAACCCCGAAACCACAGAAAATAAAAACAAAAGCTACTTTGTACGTTACACACAAAGAGCATGTTAACTTGAGCAAAAGGTCCATCAAACACAGTGTTTTGACTGCCAATAGTTTCCAAGAGCAGGTATGTGGGAAAAGAATACAGAACAAACACCTTGTGATATTTCCTCCTGAAGACTTAATGCAGTTTCTAGCCCTTTATGGCTTAGAGACTTCTTAAACACGAGGGTGGACATCTTTGAGATCTAGTATCCTCTAACAGATTTTTCTTCTGTGCATTCATCCAGATTTTTTGACTATATGCTTTTAGCAGCTACACAGTCTTACTGCAAGGACTTCTGCCGCTTTGCTGCAATCCATAAAAAGCATCCCTGCTTCCTTTAAAATTCAGCATTTGCAGTTTTTATTTAGTGTCTCCAGTTATTAATCCTGTGTCACTTGTGATTTTAGACCTCTCAAACATCTTCCTTACCCTTAAGCGATCCTCTTCTAATTCAACTGTATTTTTTGTGGGGGTGAAGGGATTTTACAGCCCCTCTTTTGGATCATTTCATTTGGACACCACTGGCCAGGAGGAAGGAAGATTCTGCAAGCAGGATATGCACAGCTTAAAAGCATAAAAAATTATTGACCGGTTCACATGCATAGAGGATAGTTATAATTTATTGACAAGCCAAGCACTTCATATCTAGGAAAGTATCTCTTGCCACAACCTGCCCAACCCATCAGGGTTTTTTTTTTTCCTCCTTAAAGAGCACTATTATGCTCACTCACAAAATGCCACACAGCCAATGGGCAGGGTCGGCCTCCAAGGCTCCCTGAGAGGGATCCTCATCTGGGTTGACTTTAATCTGGGGTTAGTAACCCAGTAACTAAGCAGTTCGAGAGTATGTCTGCAATAACGTGCTAAGTAACATGAAGAAATATGCAAGTCAGACACAGCAGAGGGGAAAAAGGGAAAAGCAAATAAAAGTCGCATCAGTAGAGGCTGGAGATCAGCTTGCCATCTAACAGCTCTGGAGAAAAAGACCTAGGGATTCTGGCAGACAGCAAACTGGCCATGTCAACAGCACAGCATTGTGGCAATGAATTAATGAGAGCATAACCAGCTGATTGAGCAAAGTGATAGTTCCCATGGTGATAGGTCTTGACCATGGTGAAGAAGACTGTGAACTAGAACACTGTGTCTGTTTTTTGGATAACCCATACCAGAGTCAAAGTGGAGAGAACAGCTAAGAACTCCTGAGATGATTAGGGAAGTGGAGTGACACTAAGGGAACCAAACTTTTATTTATTTATTTTTAATTTGGAGAAGACCAAAAGGGGATCTAACCGCAGTCTTTCACTACCTAGAGGGTAGTTACAGAGGAACTGAGTGAAAGTACACACTAAAAAAATAAGACGCAACTTCCACCTGCACATGAGATAAACATTCTTCGTTAGACGAGAGGTGCAGCCCTGCAACAGCCTGTCTAGGCAGGCTGTGAAATCTGGCCATCCTTGAGGACTGTCACAACTCTACGATACCTGGAGTAATCCAAGCTAACTCTGACGCTGGTCCTTTGAGGAGAGTGTTGACTAAATACCTTCACAAATCCCTCCCAGTTGGAATTTTCTATGATTCCAAGTTGTAGCTAAATGCTGTCAGACGCAGTTCTAACCTCACACTCAAAATGGAATAATGTTGCTCAAGCGCTCTTGGAGTGGCTTCACTTACCTCTAACTGAAAAAAATTATGGACCAGCACCACAACAGCCAGCACTGCCATAAGCAGGCAGAAGATCTGCAGTCTGAACGAGTCACGCCACATGGTCCATTTATATCCTTCCTTCCCATGTTAGACGCTGCCATGACTTCCATCCACCACAAACATGAATGTCATTTCGTCTCAGTAGTGAACCAGAGAATTCAGTTGACTTCCACTTCATTCCTGCAAGTGCATTTACAAAAACTATATTAAGTCCTCAAAATATTACCAGAAGTCAAGTTTAACACTGAAAGCATACAAATGGTGGAATTTGGCAGCACAGTAACTAGTAAAATAGAACCGTCAACATGGATTTTTTTGTGGAACTAATCTGAGCAGTACTATCTATTACATTATCTTAATTCTCTAGGTCATGTCAGAGCAAAACCTTATATAAAAGTGGTCTCAGCTGTAGCTGATACAAAAGAAAGGCAAAAGAAGGGTGCAAGATTTCGTTTTGGCAAACAAAAAACCAAAACAAAACAAATAACAACCACCCTATTTATCTGTTAGGCCACACTATCACCATCCAGACATCATGAGACCAAGACTTCCAGCAGAAACTTGTGTGTTTAGGTATCTCCCATTTACCTGTTTACACATTCCAAGAATTTGTTCTTAAAAACTAAGGTCTGAAGGAAGTTTGGATAAGCAAGATAAAAGATGCTTTCTCCAGTTTTCTGCTGGGAGAAAAAATTACTGTAGTGTTACAGAGGAGATACGTAACAGAGTTCAATGTACTAAAATTTAACTTCACATCATACTATATCTTCTCTGGTTTTTTATCATTCCTTTTACCTCATGTACTCATATGCAGCTCTAATAGTAAAAAAAATAAATTTCTGGGAAGAATACAATGTGTTCAGTTTTGGTGTTTCCGTTTGTGGTTTTTTTAATAAAATAATTTTTCACAACATTTAACTTCTGAAAAATATATTGTTTCTTTGATGTTGCTTGATAGCTGATCCACTAGAAAATCACAGACTTAAAGCCATTGATGAGGTTCTCACAGCTTAATGCTTGCTCAGTAAGACTCTTATACCTTCCTTTCTTTTTGAGGACAATTTTGAGGCAGTCATTTTGCAAGCAAAAAGGATACTGTTCCTGCAGAAGCTCTAAACTTGGAACCAGGAAACAGATGGCAAGAAGAGGCAGTCAAAAGACACCAATCTCTTCAAATCTAATATTCTCAAAGCAGCATTACTCATACCACCATCCTCCAAGTGCAACAACATAATCAAATGATTACATTAACTTTGTAGAACTTTCCATAAATAGTATAACTGAGAATTTGTACTATTTCTTAAGTCTAAATGAAGAATGCTGTGTAAATTTAAATTAAACATAATAATACATAAAAATATCAAAATTAACTAATTAAATTATTCATCAAACGCACATAGGTTAGAAAATCAAAATAAATAATAATAATGGCCAGTCTTCACGAGCGAAGATCCAGGGAAGGTCTTTACACCTTCCAGCCTGCGCATTGGATTTTTTAGGTGAGACACAGTGTGCGCGGAACTGAGCCCACCCTTTAATCCTAAGGTTCATCTGCCGGGGCCAAGCGAGCTTGGACGGTGGCAGCGAGGTCCTTAGGACTTAGATGGATTACCTTTACAGGGTTAACGAGCTCCACGTGCCCGGGAGTGGCCCTGACCAGGAATCGAACCCGGGCCTCGGCAGTGACAGCGCCGCGCCCTTACCACTAGTCTAGTGGAAAATCAAAATGTATTACTGGTATAAGCAGGACAGTCTCAAAATAGACCACACATCAAATTGCTTTACAAGGATTATAGGGATTATAACTTCAAATGCTTTGCTGAGAATTACGGAGGTTGTATTTCTGACCGACGAACAAGCATTGAAAGAGCAAGACATCCATTAAAGTGAAAGTATCAAAATGCCACAAAACCAGACCTTTGTTGGAACAGTTCTGCAGTAACATAAAGTACTAAAGTTGCATAAAACAGCAGCTCGGGTTTTAAATAGTAACTGACAATAAATACACCTAAATACATGAAAATGCTAATTTAAGAACATATATGCCCATTTGAGGAACAGAAACAAATACATTAGAGAAAAAGAGAATTTTCAGTTGTGTTGCTGAGAATTCTCTTCAAATCACCGAAAAGCACAAGACACTGAAAATTAATGGAATGTCATTTCAGATGCCTAAAAAGGCCACAAAGGCTATTTCCATGTATTTTTGTTCCAAATTTTCCATATTTCTGTAAATGTCACATGCCCTAAAGCATTCAATGTACAGGTTTAGAGCTTTATTTATGTTAAAGGCCTTAACATACTGACAGTTTCATCATCCTTGACCAATTGATCTCATTTATTTTCTGTATAAAGGAAGCCAATAAGTATACCAAAAAGCTTTAGGTTCTTACCCTACTCCTGGAATGTTCTATGAAGTCATCCACGTAAAAGGCCAGACAACCTTGGAAGCAATACATTAAAAAATAAATATATCTATACACACCCCACTATTTTCAAATAAAATTCATGCACCGGTAATTTGTTTGCAGTGACACAAAGTAACATGGCAGTTAAGACTTTATCTGTAAAATTACTCTTTTTTTCTACAATAATCCGTGGATTTTTTTAAAATATTTCATTTTTTTAAACTTCAGTCCTATATCTTTGAATTTTCTCCTATTTATCATTAATAATTAATTCTCTCAGCTTTGTTCCGTGTTATTTCAAGTCCCCTTTTGGCCAAGGTTAAAAACAAAAACAGGTTCAACTACGTTTTTATGAACAGTGTTCTGATTTCCTTATGCTCTGTTACAGGATTATAGTTTGGGGCTTTTTTCCAAGTTGTCAATTACTGTCAGCTCTCTATCCCCACACCTTTCTAAGCCAGCAGCGTTACGAAAGCATTAGAATTATGAGTATTGGTGCAACCGCTCCCAGTGTTGCCACGAGAATCGCAAAGGCAGAGGAGCCACTATCCCTGGCGATGCCCAGACCGTGTCAACTGAGGCGCAGTGTCTCAAGGCTTGGTGCTCGCGTGGCTGCGGGCACGGAAAATCACATTTTCTGCTGTTTTCCCCCAGTTCCGCCCGCGCTGCTCCCCGGGGAGCGGGAGCTGCCAGCCCCGTCAGCCCGCGGGCATTGCGGGCAGTGCCGCAGCTCCCTGCGGCGGTGCCGCTCCGGGCAACCACGGCTGCTCCCGCCGCCCCGCGGGGCCGGGACGCGCACCCACCGAGCGAGGGACGGGGGAAGCCGGCAGGAACCACCGCTGCCGGCGATGCGAACCGCACAGCTGCATTTTTACTGCTCCCAAGCTACTTTACAGGGCGCCGCCGGGCGGTCCGGCCCGCTGCTCGCATCCCCCCGGGGGAGCGGCACAAGGCGGACCCGGCATCCCCGGGGAGCGGCACCAGGCAGCCCTCCATTCCCCAGGGAGCGGCGCGAGGCAGCCCCTGGACCGGCAGGAAGCATCCTCAGCCGCCGCCGCGATGGAGGGCGGGCAGCGCGCCCCTGCGGACTGGCGGGCCCGGCGGCGGGCACGGGGCACCCGAGCGGGGCACCCGCCGACCCCGGCACCCCTCACCCGCCCCAGGCCTCCCCACCGCGGCCGCTGCCCCTGCCCCACCGCCGCCCCGTCTTCCCCCGCCGGGGCTTCTCCTCCCGCTCCCCAGACGAGCCCCGCAGGCCCCGCGCCCCCTCACCGCAACCCCGGCGCTCCCCCGGGCCAGGCGGCGGCCTCGCCCCCGGCCCGGAGGCTCTCGCCGTATATCCCCCGGCCCCGCCGCCCCGCCTTCCTCCCCGCCCCCGACACGGCGGCGGCGGCGGCGGCGCCTCCTCCCGCCCCGCCCCGGTAAAGGGTCTGTCCCGGCTGCCGGCGCCGCATCCTGAGGGGGGGAAAGCCCCAGCACCGCAGGCGCTCGTTTGGGGACATCCTGTTTGCTGAGGAGGGCGCTGGATAAGGAGAAGGGAAAAAAACCAAACAAACAAACAAAACCAACCAACCAAAAAAACACTCATGCGCCAAAAAACCCAACACCAAAGAAAACCTTAAACATCCCCTCTCCCCAACAGAGAAAAGCCCCAAATCAAGTCCCTATAATTTTTGGGCCACAGTGGGTGAAGCCGAAGGCAGCAGGATGGGGAGAGACTGGCACGCACATGGTATTACCGGGCCCCCCCAGCCGCACCCCCGGTCTAGGGAGAAAGCTCTGAGAGGAACCATCGCCGCTCAAACGCTGCAGAGCCTGGAGGCAAGCGGAGCAGGGAGCGGGAGACGCGGCGCCTTGGCCAGCAGGAAGGTTGGGAAGGGGGAGAGCTGGCCCCCAGACCAGCTGCAGGGGCTGAGCAGGGGGCACAGGCAGGGCACAGCGCAGCAGAATCGGGCAAACCCAGCTGCATTGAAGGAAGGACTCCAAGATGCGTGAGGAGATGCACGCAGCCAGCGATAAGTTTAGCACCCTGCAACCGAGCTGGATAGCACTTTCACTCTGATAACAGGGCATCTGCAATGGCTTTGCCATCACTTGTAAACACTGCATAAGTTTGGGAATGCCTCTTTTCAAAACATTCCCTTGCCAGCAGTTGTGTGCAGGGTAAGGGCTCAATCTTATTTTTACTAAGGAACATGGGGCTCAGTTAAAACCTGGAAGAGAGACATAGCAGCTGAAATATTGCTGTGAACAAAGTACTTTAGCCACTATAAATATTAATAGCCTATCTACTCTTGTTTTCTGCCCCCACCCCTATCAACCATAGCTATTTTCAATAAGTTACCTTACTTCCGTATTTCTCTTCCTTGCTGCATCTTGCAATGATGGTTACCCGGTATAGATAGAAAGCAAAATCCCCACAGGCACAAGCTTTTATTACTACTATACACTGTAGGTCAAGAATTGAAAGGCATCTGTCTGTGTAAGCAAAACAGTTTAAGACAGTATTTGGAAAAATACTTGGTATTGATGTTTTCACCCTTCTCAATAGAGATGTTTTGGCTACTGCTGAGCAGAGCTTACATAGAGCTTTTCTGCAGGTGGGCTGGGAGTGCACAGAAAGTTGGGCGGGGACTCAGCACATATAAGGATTTCAGCCATAAAATTAAAATTAATTACCTCCTTTTGAAAAAAAAAAAAAAAGATATCCCTTTGTTTTCCAAATCTAATCAAATATTTTAATTTCTGATCTTATTACAGATGTGAATCAAAAACAGGGACAAGAGGGACCTTCACCCTGAGCTCCTGAAGTGTTATGGTTACTATCCCTACAATATACAGCATTTAAACTTAATAGTACACCTTTAAGGTCTTTACTCCAAGAGAAAACAGCATTGCTCTTCTCTTTTCATATCTGAAGCCATTTTAGCTATGCCTCTTTCTGTCTTTTAAATACAATCCTAAGATGGTTGGAGTTGGAAGAGACCTTAAAGATCATTAAGTTCCAACCCCCTGCTCCGGGCAGGGACACTCCTGCCCCTGGCAGGACACTGGACCGGCTTGCCCAAAGCCCAGTCCAGCTTGGCCCTGAACACTTCCAGGGATGGGGCATCCACAACTTCTCTGGGCAACCTGTTTCACTGCCTCACCACCCTCACAGTAAATACCTTTACTGAAGAGCAAGAAGAGTCTCACTTAAAAACCTCAGCTATTTTTCTTGGTGTAATGAAGTAGAAACACATAGTACAGTTACAAAATGCCCACTAACCTCCACATGTGAAATGAGTTAAACAAAGCAAAGTTAGCTTTGTTTGTTTAGGAGATTTTAATTGTTTTTGTTGTTTGGTTGGGTCTTTTTTTTTTTTGGTTTTTTTTTTTTACTTTTGGGGGGACTGTAATGCAGTAAAACATGACTTTCATGTATGTCTGAGCTCCTTGTTAAAGCCTTAAAGACGTTAAATTAATCTTCATTTCCTTAAGAACAGTGCAGGTATCTGACCAAACCAAAAGAGTAGGAGAGGGAACACCATGCTTTGCAACTGTGTTTCTCTGGATAAACCCTTAGTCTTAATTCTCTTTCTAGAAAACTATACAGAATACTGCCACTGCCACATCTTTTCATTTAAACACAGCAGGGAGTTAAGAACACAAAAGAGAGGGTCAGCAATACAACCAAAGGACTGCAAATCATGAAGACCAGTTTCTGTGAGGTTGGTGAACACATTTCAAGTACTCTACTACACTCTTACTCTCCTCAGCACTGCAAGTGGCCATGGAATGAGACAATGGCCACAGAATGCCTCGGCTGTACCAAGTCAAGAATGCTAATGCTTGCCTTGTTATCAAATGTTTTCCGTTACCACACTTCCCATCTCATCTCTAAAAGAGCCCTCCAACCAAAAAGAGATGACTACTAGCCATAAGAGTCAAGATCAAGTACACCTTAAAGTTTTCAATAAATGTACAAATCATTTATTTAAAATTCAAAACTCAGAGATACAAACAAAATACTTAAGAAAACAATAAATCCAGAAATGTAAACACTTATAGAAAATATATGAACGGTACCAATTTAACCACCCACCATTCTTCACAGAAAACAGTGAGAAGTAGAAAGACAAATCAATGCCCAATTGTTCTTTTTTCTCAAATTTTAGTTTAGAGGTAGAATACTACTGTGAAAGACTCAACAAAATTTAGTTCAGTAGAATTATGCTACAAGTGAATTTAGCCCATATACTTAGAAATGTAATGAAGCCAAAAAAGAAGATTCTTACCGAGAGCTCTTATACAGTAAAATTTGGTGTGGCACTTTCCAAGAGATAAAGCACCTTTCCTGATAAATACTGTTCTACGTTTTTGCAAGAAAAGGATCCTGTGCTTTTACCATTACTGACATAAAGAAAACAATTAAAAACAGACAGAAAGTCCCAACTTTTCAGTAGGCATATAGAAAGCAAGTGTTTCTTAGTAACTTGCCCCAGAAAAATCAATCTGGGGGAAAAAAGTGTAACTATGAAAAAAAAGATATTTCAAAAGACTTCATGAATACTTGATGCATACTTATTCAGGTGGCACAGTCTTCAAGGGGGGCAAAGTTAATACAACGGGGAAGGGGGGCAGGGAGGCGGGGAAAGAGTCTTTTCCACTGTCAGGAGAACTGACCAGTTTTTACATTTTATTGTCATTTAGTCAGTCTCCACTCAGTGCTACAATTCTATCCTCACAGGAAAAAGTGTATCTGTGTGAGACACAATGGAACATCAAATCCAGTAAAAATTACCCAGGTAGTCTCAAAGGAATGTATATTCCATTTTTGTTCATCAAATGACCTGCTACAAGTAGAAATTAAGATTGGAATTCTTCAGACAATATATACAAATTCATAAAAAACCAAGAACAATTTGCAAGCTCAAATACAAACATTATTCAGAAAAAAACCCAACATTTTTTATATACAGACTGGCTGCTAAGTGCATTATTTAAACTGCTGCATGCAAATAGTAGAATCTATGCTTGTTTAAGAAACTTCACTATCAACAATTGTTAAGCTTCTGCAATTTAGTTTAACAAGGACTTTCTCAAGTATTTGCTGAAGGATATTTGTGGTTTAGAAGCAGCAAAATAAAGTTTGCTGTCTTAATGACTTCTTGCTTTATGACATAAACCCACTTGTCCCTACCTTCAGAAAAATAGACAAAAGACTAATTTCTGTCACAGACTAGACAAGAAGAGGCTTGCATGGGCCAGTTATCTCATTTGGGGCAGAACTACTTGTGTGGCGCAGTTTAAACAGTCTGAGCTATACTTAGCTGATTTTTCTGAAGCAAATAAAAGAAGCATTTAAACTGTACTCATGGCAGAGCTGACAACATTGCTTGGCAAATAACCATTAGTTACCTCTCCCATTACAACTGGAGGATCAGCTCAGGACAAAACACAAGGGACAAGCTTTTATTGTACCAATACACTCTTCCTGTTGAATACGAAGCCTTGCAAAAGGAAAATGTTGAAAGAATACAATATTAACACAGGAAATTTTCAGACACAGATTTTCATACTTTAGGCCTTCCAATTCCTTTATGAATTTTCCATCATCTCCAAAGGGAGCTGTGCATCCCTATCCAGATAAAAGAATATTACATACCTAGATTAAGAAAACATATCTAGACAAAGGTGAGTAAATGTAAAGCCATGTTAACTATGATATTTCCATATCATGATTTTTGAGAGCTCAAAACAGGACTGAAAGAGGCCATTTTTAAGTATACATCCAGCTTTATTCCTTGTTTTTCCACTGTATCCCTCCCTCATCACGTCTTTCCCTGTATGCATTTGAATGGTCAGGATGAAAATATTTTCTGTATATACAAACTAATAACATTTAACCCTATAAAAACTAACCCAAAACTTCACCATTCTTTGATTTCTCTATATTTAGGCAACTCATCTTCTACACATGCAAGATGCTTTTGGAACATCAGAAAAAAAAAAGTTTTTCTATTTCACAGTTTCCCCAAAAAAGATAAAGCTGATCATATGTCAGTACATGCTTTGCTGTACCTGCATAAAACCACCTTTGGATATAGAGGTTACAAGTTAATAAGGACAACAGCTGACCTAGGCATTAGTTGGAATGCTGCCTTGTGTTTGTGTTTGCATTTTCAAGTTCTAATAATAAAGGAAATGTCAAGAAACATCTAGGGCTCCCATGAAAAATTAACTTTCACCATATTTTCCCTCTTTGACACCTCCAAAATTCAAGCTGTTTCTCCTCTTTCTGACTCTGCAGCAAAAGTGACAATACAAAATAGCAAAATATCTATGCTCCCTCAGTGTCTTCAGTAAATGAAACACTTTGATCCTGGCAGTGGTCTAGTTTCTCCCAGGTCTTGCAAATGCAAATAAACCATTCTGCCATGAAAGAGATTACACCTAACCTCTGCCTCTGGAGTGTAAGGTCCAGCAACTGTCTCACAGACTGAAATAATTTAACTCTCAAAACCCAAAGAAAATCCCTTTAAAGGTTTACATGAGATTTTTTTTAAATGTAACATGTTGACAGTCAAAGAGCCAAGTCCCATGAACTGCAGATCCCCAAGCATGACAGATTTAAACCCAAGTTCTGAACTTTCAGAGGGCAAGGATATGATCATGTGGACTACACACTTCTTTGCACAACTAATTAGATGTTGTGATACATGAATGCACTTGTACCACTTTCAATACCCAAGCACAATTGTGCTCTATTTATGAATATGGGTATGCTACAAATGTGCTGTAACGAAATGCAGAGAGATAGCCCGTTAAGAACCTACCGCCTCAGTTGGTTGGGGTTTTTTCTTAAATGTCACCATGTATGCAAGGCACAGTCAAATGTCAGCCTGACTGCAGTGACAGCTCTTTCGAGAGGTTAGTGCTCTACAACTTTTTCTGGGATAGGGAAAAAGAGATGATGGCTACTCTGTACACAGAGGCAAGACTTTATTCTTCCAAGGTGAACTTCACCACAGGGCAGATGGCTGGTACAAGTCCAATACACCATTTATGTTCTACATAAAGGCTATTTTAAGGCCTCAAGCAGATGTTGGCCTCATACCAAACTCCTGAGTAGTGGTAAATTTCAGCTCAGAACCTGAAGTAGACAAGCAACCCAAGCTTTTACAAAAACGGAATCATTTTACCTGGTAATGTGGCCATAAGAGTCACTTTAAAACAGCACTAGTTGATTTTAATGACACCATAGCACCAGAAGTTAACCTATGGATTCAGAGAATTACAATAAGCATGTGTCTTTACAACTGAGAAGTAAAGATTAGCAAACTACTGAAACACTGGCCTTCCAGTAAACACGGAGTACTGCAGCTTTAGCAAACTGAACTGAGCCCTGTAAGTCACAACATCAATTTTTTTTTTCACTAGTGTCCATCACAAACAGCATGGCAAAACCAGATTTACCTTGCCACTTTTGCTGTACACCAAGATACCTGATCCTTTCCCATTAAAAAGCCCAATACAGTAATGGCTAGGCAAGACACAAGCCCTGTTGCTTGCCCAGTGTTTAAGTGGAAAGCATAGCCTAGGTATCTCAGTATATTTGCTAACTGGGAAGAAATACAACTTTTTATTCACATCTAGTGTAAGTGTCAAATACTGGACATACAGGGGGAAAGAAACAAGCAAAAACCCCAATAGAAATATAGAAAAAAAAAGTTTTAAGTCATGGCATTTACTTTTAATATTTATACCTGTACGTAGGAGTAGTTGTGATCTGTCAAAATGCACTGTCTTGAAAGCCATGCAGATCCAAATTCCACAGTGACATCAGCATCTTTGCGGAGCAAAACATGTCAGCAAGTCTGCTGCTGTAATCCAGCAGTGCAGCCTTGGAAATGATGTTCCCAAATCACATGCCCTTTTGGAAGTCCTATTTAGTCCTGGCTGCTGCTGGTTCTACTTTGAGTCTTACCTGAGAAAGCAGGGAAATTCAACCCCAGGGCAAACAAAGGCCAAAGCTTGTCTGAAGCTCCCTAAGGTCTCTCCTGTGAGGCCCTGTTTCAGTGCATATGTAAATGACCTAATTCCTAGCCGGCAGCTTCAAGTTGTTTCCAAAAAGGTCACTGACTTGGACACTGGTTTTCTGGAACGCATCTTTTATACACTGACCAAACTACTTTTGTTAAAGTCAAAAGGTCTGAAAAGCAACTTCTTCCATCTTTCTCATCAGACCATATCCTGCCTATGACAGGATGCACTGCCTAAGAAGAACTTAGTCCTTCTTTGTAGAAAAAAAAATCCAATACTTACTAACACATTCACTTAAGTGAATTTACAGCAAACACTAGCACTGCCACCCACAACCCCAGTCTTCAGAATTAATTTAATGAAAGCCAGTTATTAAGATACCAGTTTTATGTTTGAAAATAAAGTGCATAATGATTGTCACTGAGAACTTTGCTAACTTCAGGGTATTATAGTTAGTGTCAGTTCTCAGCAACATCAATAAAATACTAAATACAGCATAAATTGGTAACATGTCAAAATCTGAACTAGCACACATGAAAAATAAGTTTTGTATAAATGAGAAAAATTGAAATGGAAAGTGAAATGGAATCCCTAGTCCTTTGTGGAACTGAAACTATTATACAGCTATTCCAACATGCAGCATCTGAAATGAAGAATCACAGTCTGTTTGCTTCCCTTCTACCATTTCTGAATCCAGTTTGTAGCTTTCTGGAGTCTGACTGATTTCACCTTGGATAGGGGAAGATCTATCTTGAGGGAGATCTAGAGAGATAGTGTCAGATGAAGAATCCTGGCTTTCTGCTGAAACAGCGACTTGTGGACAGCTGCCCTCCATTTCCTCATTGCAATCTGTTACTTCATCAGCCTCTTCCAGCTGCTGAACAGATTTCAAATACTGTTGTATTAGTCCGTTGTCCTGCTCATTACTAGAGCTCTCTTTACTTTGCCCACCTTCCCCATGGCCATCCTCTACATCTGAGGAATACGCTGAAACAGAAGTGCCACATTGCTTGACAGTTTCCATTGAGAGAGAGCTCTCTGTTTCTTCAGCTAAGCTCTTCTCAGAGTTGCACAGATCACTGGCGTGAGTCTGATCAGCTGCAGAAGAATGGAAACCAGAATCTGGGAATTGCAACAAGGACTTTTCCCGAAGATCATCACTAGCTGAAACTAACAAAGCAGAATTAACATCTGGTGGGGCTTCTTGCTCAAGTGTGGATGATTGAATAGGTGGTTTGGATAAGCATAAAATACTGGCTGAAGGGGTCCCAGTAGCACCTAAAGTTTGCATCACCGAATGCTGCCATTGTTGAAGGGATTTAACCTGTAAAGCATATAGAGATAAATTCATTATGAAGTACAACTAAAAGTATTTTGACTCCTAGTGCATTTCTTGCATTCAGAAACCAAGCACTAGCATAAAATCTAAGATAAGAGACATACAAAAGGCTTGATATACCCTTAAGAAAATTTTGTTCTTCCCACTGTTAAATCATGGCCTTTAAACCTAGAAGCCCTGACAGAGTACACAAGCTCAGAGAACACAAGTTCAAGTACCTGAAAAAAGGGAATCTGTTCTAAAAATGGAAAGGATAAGGAACCATTATGCAATAATCAATACGTAAGAAAACAGTCTTATTTTTGATGAATAGCTTATTAAAGGATGTATTAATAACTTTTCTACTTCAGAAATGAGTTGCTCACAAGCAACACATTTTGATAACATTTCATTTGCCCTGGGTATTTAGCAGTCACATCGTTCTTCACAGTTCTGCTACATTTGTTTAGCTTCCCTTGCATTTTGTCTGCCTTCTCACACCAGGCCACAATTTAGCCTTTAGTAACAAATCCAGTATTCTTGCACTAATCCTTCTGAAGGTTATTTTCCCCCAGAATAAGAATACAGCACACAGCATGGCAATTAGATTCTATAAAGCCACTCAAGTCATCAGTGGGAAAAGTAAACTATATTGACTATCTCTTCAGGAGCTACAGTATGAAGTAATGACTTTCAAATTCACACATAAGCAGAAAAACAACAGGACTAAAACTATTTACCTGGTTCCAAAGAAACCTGACAGCTTCCTCCTGTACAAGCCTTTGCATCTTATCTTCCTCTCTTTCTTTTCTTAGTCTGCAAGAACACACAGTCAAAATTTATGCATCTTAAATAAACAACATTTGGGTAATAGAGCAACAAGAATACAAAAATGTCTACTTATATAACAGCACTCTTGAAAGATACAACAGAGCCTAACATTAAGAAATTACTGCAGTCTGGCTTGTCATCAATACCCAGCTGCTGACTTCAAGTTTCTTTTTCAGTTACATTTAGATTCTGCTTCCTTTTACTGCAGCACATTTGCTGGCTTGCCAATAATTTAAGTGTCTTTTTGTAAACTGAATCTGAGCTTATTTTTTCCTGCACAGCTATCATCATCCCTCTCTACAACAGCAATTCTTCATTTCAAATTATGCTCTCCCCAGCTGATACCTGGACGTAGGATGATGTGTAAGCACTGGGAGTTTCTAGAAGTTCACCGAGCACTCAACTTGATTCACAGAACTTATGTCACTTGTGATAGTAAAAAAAAAGTGCCTGTCAGATTGACACTCCCGGGCTAATAAGTAAATCCAGAATTTCTATCTAACAAACTGAGGAACTTTGCGTGGATAAGATAATGATCTTATCCACACATGGACTCCCAGGATCAAAAAATACAGATAGGACAAAAACACAATCACGTTTTAAAATTGTATCATACATGGCAGAGGGAATTCTTTTTTTCACCAGCAACAGAGGAACAACTAAATATGGACACTTCATTTATAGACTCTGTAATTGCTAGGAGACAAGTAAAAAAAAAAATCCAACTCAACAATTTCTATTTTGGTTATCCACTGAAATATGCAAGTCCTGCTAACAGAGGAATAGAAAAATGTGTTCTAACCCAACCCACTCGTAGAAGGCACTTTGAGAGTATATGCACAACTGTGCTTACCTTACAGGAAGTGACCCTATAAATGTAATCACCACTTTATGTTTCTGATGAGAGGTTCTACTGTCAGTAGTTATATCAAGACCCATTTAGACCTGTTATGAAATACCCTGGAGTGATGGTTATATTTGCACAGATTTGAAAATACATAGCACGACCTCAACTTACTTTTCTATTTCGTGAGTTAAACAAATGATGTGTTCCTGCATCCTGTGCAGTCGAATTTCATTCCGCACTTCCTTGGCTCGAGGATGGTAGTTCCTTGTGTAAAATCCTCTCCAGCAAGCTTGAAGCTTGGTAGCTGCTTTGGTCATCCTTTGCAGTTCAGCTGCACCTTGGTCAACAACAGCTAATGAATCAGAAGTTTTCCTGTCACCTGCTCAGGACAGAGAGTTTTTACTCCTGATTTAGCACCTAACGAGGTGCTGGGGTGACTATGAAGAAGATGGTCTTCAGAGGACACTGAGCAGTTGCTGGTATTAGCAGCCAGTCCGTATGTTCCTGGGTCAGGAGAAGGCAATACCACAACCTCTTTGACGTTCTCTTGTGTTTCCACACTTCCTACTGCTCTGTTTGTGTGCTCTCTTGTAACACACGAAGCTTCTTGCTTGTTAGTTGTTTCTCTATTAACATCCCTCACACATTCAATCACTGTATCATCATCATCTCCTAGGCCCAAACTGACTCCATGTAACTTCAGGGCTGAAGCAGGAGACACTGGAGACAATCCTGACGTAACTGGCATGAAAGTAGACTCTGAGGATAAAAGGCTGCTGTTTAGTTTGTCTTCATCTGTCTGTATATCTTCAAGGTACAGATCCTTGTGAAAGCTGCTTCTTTCAAGGGGACAAGTGTTCTTTGCTGCATAGGAATGATCATTGTTGGCACTTGGTCCAACCCAAGAATTCTTCTGGATGACAGGTTCTAGATAGGCAGAAAGCCACATTCAAGTGTTACAGTATTTCAATAACATCTTCATTCAATTCATAGGGATTCACAATCTGGTTTTGATAGCACCTAGGTGTATAAGATGATCTAAAATGCTAGTAAAGGTGAGCATTATTTCTATATAAGGAAAACAACACCTCAACACAGTAACATCCACAAACTTGGCAAGTAAATTGCAGAAACTGCATTCCCTTGAAGAAGTCAACTTTTATAAAATGGAACAATCAAAGTAATAACTTTGTGTGTCCTGGATTGTGTTTTTCATCTAACAAACCTACCAGCATTTCAAGACACGAATAAACACAGAATAGATTTCTAGAAAATAAAGTATAACTTCAGTTGAAAAAGTCTCCAAAAACCAATAGAACAAAATAATTACAGGGTCTTGTTCTGAAATCCTCTCCGCAAAGTTATCTGTGTTGAAAAGAAAACTATCTATTTCCACAGGTTAGATCACAGGTGAAGATCAGCTTCTTACCACTTTCAAGAACCATCTGTGGTGGCTGGGCTGGACTGCTGTGTTCGTGAGCAACTGGCACTGTTTTGCTGGAAGCAGATGACAGTGGTCCCTCATTTTGGTTTTGATGCATCAGCTGCCTCTGGTGGAGTCTAAGCACAAAGTTCCAACAAATTTAGTATTTAAATTTTTTCAGTACAGAGAACATTTAAAAAAAATATCAATTACTTCAAAGGAAACAAGGGATCAAAACATTCTAAACACCAGGCTAAGACATTAACAGGGCTACTCACAAAGTAAGGGATTGCACAGTCTGTTTCTGCTCCCCTTCCTCGTGCCCCTTTTTTTATATTACATGCATAAAAAAAAAAAAAAGGCAAAGAAGAGAAAAAACCCAACACTCAGTTCTTACTATAGACTGAAAATTTTTAAGTACTTCTACACACAAGGAAGGCATGCAGATATTTTAAGTGTCTAATGTAGAATACATTATGCCTGTAGGTGTTTGAGGAACGGAAGGAGTGTCTTTTATTTTTGAAAGTGACTGAATCAAGGATTAGGTGTCCCCTTTACTAAAGGGACAAAACCCCAGTACAAATGAACAAGTATTGCCACAAACCTAAAATCATCCTTTATAAACCCAGAGAACACACACAGGTTGATTCAGCCCAGTTAAATTAGAAGATCCTGAGGTAGAGGTCAAAGTCAAACTGTCCTATAAATCATATATGTGTGTGCATATATACACAGGTGGGAATTTCAGGGGATTGCTTTTTCTGCTAAGGTTTTTTTGGTTTGGTTGTTAGGGACTTTTTTTAGATTTTTAGAGTTATATTTAGCAAGCCAACTTCCTGAGTTTTCCCCAGAAACATCATGTGAATGTCAGAGCACTTAGTGGGAGATTCCAAGGTCAACATGCTTTTATTGCACCTTCTCCTCCAAAATGTCCACAACATTTCTATAATTTCTGCCTCGAGGCTAATCTGCACTGACAGTTACTCCTTCCAGATGCTCCCAAGTCTCCATCCTTTTTGGGGAGATAGCACCCTCCTGGTTACCATAGGACTATTGTTGCTCAACTTTCTAATCACTATATCTAACATACAATAAGACCTGCAGTTATGCTCTCAATTACACTCTCTATGAAAGTAACAGTAAGTTCTCACCTTTGCTTACTCAGTATTTTTTCCAGTTTGGCATCCTCTTCAGTCTGGAGTCCGTAGGCAGATATGAGAGGACAAACAGTAGCCAAGTACTGAACGAGCTGAACGTGCTGCCCAGGTCGATATGATCTTCCTTTACCTTGACTGTAGAGCCATTCTGCTTTCAAACTGTTAGGAAGGGGGAAAACGGTCACCATTAATGAATGGCATAAACCCACTAAGTCTCCTCTCACTACTCTTCCTCTAGGGGGTACCCAAGAGCTAATCTACAAATCTAATCAAAACCTGGAACATGTGCAGTGCCCAGGGAAACTGGGAATTTCATTTCCAGAACAAAGAATAAAGCATTCACTCACATAAGCATCCAAAAACTCTGTCCAAAACTGTGCAGTCTCTGCTTTGTCTGTGTGTAGTCTTTGAGCACTGAAAACACGTTTGTGTCCATGAATTTATCATCAAAGCTTTCACAGAAACAGAAAAATTCACACACACATACAGAACAGGCACAGCGAGTAAATATTGCCAGAAGCATTCAATAACTAAAATCTGGTTTTAAATTGAATGCATTTCAGTCTCAGAATATTTAATATAACACATCAACATATAATAACACAGTTAATAAAGAAAACCCCGCTAGTAACAAAAATGTCTACAATTCTAACAGATGACTTTTCAGGAAAGTTACAACATATTATGGTGAAACAGAGCTAAAGTTGGTTTACCTTTGACCAAAAGGGCAGCTTTTTATTTTAGTAATGGGAAAAGAAGGACATTATTGACCTGGACTACGTTCAGGTACTGGACTACAATGTGTTTATACTGGATAATACTTATGCTTGGGCTGTTCTGATGTGAAGAACTTGGTCATACCATAGTGATATAAATGACCACAATGATACACTAACAAGCGATTTGAGCAAAATAACGTTTAACTAATTGACACCACAAAAGGTCAAATGTAGAAATGCACATGCAAATAAGACCATTCATAAAAGAGCACGTTGGAGTCTCCTCCAAGTTACAGCTTTAATATCTGCTGATTGTCACATTCTACAAAGAGACTGTAAGCTTGGAAAAGCTAACAGACCACTGATAAATTGCTACCAGTTTTGTAGAAGTTCTACTGTGAGTTGAATAACGAAACAAAAGCTTGACTTTATACTTCTACATAAACAAACTTGTGATCTCATGTAATAATTCCAGTGTAACAGATGAAAAATTTGCAAAAGCAACAATGTTAATTGGCCTGTATCTCATACGGTCATTAGCAACACAAACACAATTTCAGATCATTAGCACTTTCCCATTTTTTTCATTATTTAAGAACAATTTCAGCTTAGCCAAATTTTATTTAATAATTTTAGAGATTTTAATACTATTATGTCACCTTTCCTTCTGAGAAATCACATATCCATCAAGAACTTTAAGGTTCAGACACCAGCTGACAATATAAGGCCTGTAGTCAAAGCCAGGGACAGAAGGTGTGGCCATCACACAAGGATTGTTCATAATCGACAGCTGTTCCAACTGACGAAGAGAACTCAGGAAAGAGACCTTGAGAAAATAAGACACATTTGTTAACTGAACCCACTAAATGCTTACAGGACGTACCACATTTCCTAGATGCAGCCAGACATGTCATGCAAAACAACAGAATTACAAACACATTGAAAAGTACATCTGCTTTTTGAACACAAACGGCTACAAAGGACCTTCTATCAACTACTGCCATTTTCCTATTAATTCTTCTGTAAGCACTGTTAGCCCTTGGAAAGTATTAGCTTCTCTTAAAATCTGTGAATGGAGCTTTATGTATAGAAAGGTATAGTATTTCTGTGATTACACTTTACTATAACAGGTGATGGATTTTGATAAAAAAAAAAACAAAACAAAAAAAAAACCAACACAACACTATCTGTTTTGAAGAGAAATGTAGTACCAAAACAAGATTTTCCTTCCAACATGAACTCCCAACCAAGTTTTGGCTGCTACTTATATTAAAACAAACAAACAAAGCAGTAAAGGCAAAAGTCACAGGCAGATGATTTGTTTCTCTTATACAGTGTTTGAAAAACAGGTCAGTTGCAACAAGTGCAATTCAAACCTCTGTTCTAAACACAGTAGCTGCAGAAGCTCTCTGCAGCAGTTAATCAGCTCAGCTTTCAACTTTCAGTCATGACAAGCTTTGAATTTAGTGTCCTAAAGTATACTTTTGACAGCTTTGAATAACAAAAATACAAAAGAAAAGGCAAAGTTTCTTTCCAGGCTGGCTTTTAAAGGTATCACCTAGCTCGTGCAGCTAATGCAAGTACAGTTATTGCATATAAACTGTTTAAAGTTACTTCCATCAGCATGGGTTATTTCGAAAAAGAGAGCCCACTCTCAGCTACAACTTCAAAAATATTGTACAACTACTTGCTTTTGGTCTATTTAAAAGAAAGGTGATGTATCTTCTAAATTTTACCTCATTTAAGTCTCTGATTTCATTTTCTGCCAAAGAAAAAACAGTCAAACTCTGAGGCAGGCAGACAGGGGCAGTGCGAAGTGAAGTTATAATATTTCCATGTAGCAACAGGGTCTATAAAATAAGAATATGGTGATGAAATGTATGTTTGATCAAAACCCCCATATTTCTTTTTCAGGCATTACCTGCAAAAAACATGCAAAAGAACTATAATTAAGGCTTTCTGGTCACAGTTACCAAAAAATGTATTTGGAAACATTTTTTATCTACAGTGTTCATGCTAAAAGAGTTAACAGTATGCTTTGTCTTGATTCATGACAGAAGATAAGAGAACAAAGAGCTATGAACAAGATCTCACCATCATATCTTTATCAAAATTATAGAAAGTTATAGAAAAATCACTGCCTTGGTTCCTGCAACTTGGAGACAAGGAAAAGAATTCTTACATGCGTCCCTTTAGATACGACAGTAATTCATTAAAATGCTTTAAGAGCTAGTTTGAATAATGAATGTTTTTAAAAGGTAGCAATTTCCTTATGTAAAGAATGTAGTGAAAATAGAGACAAAATAACACCTACCTTCAGCGATGTCAGCTTGGAGAGATCGCCTAATTGAGCTATGTTATTGTCTGACAAATCAAGATGCTGAAGAGACAGACAGGAACTGATTTGTTCAATGACCTACAAAAATAAAGAAGTCAATTACAGTAAGTCTCTTCTAGTCACTAAGTAAAACCAGGTATCAATAACTATAAATTATTTTGAAAGCTAAAAAACCAACTGGATAAGAAACCCAAAATAAAAACCACGTTTTAACAGTTTCGTTTTAAAGATGATAGTTTTTTTCCTACTTTCAGTACTATTTCCTTATTCTCATTATATTTTGACATCAAAACTTTTATTTTTTCCCCAGACAACTCTAGTCCAAAAGCTGCCCTCTTTTAGTTCATAAAGTAGACAAGAAACGTTAACATTTTGGTTTCAGTCAAACCCAGAAACATATTCAGATTTCTTTGCTGCGTTTTCCAAAGTTTTACAAGACTAGATTCTGGAAAACGCAAAAGAATAAATACTTTACCTTAAGGTTATTTCCTGCCAAGTTTAGCCATTCCAGGTGCACCAAATCCTTCAGCCCTTCCACGTACCCAATGCTATTATGAGGCAAGTTGAGCACCCGGAGCTTCGTCAGTTTTGCCACACCCATCATTCGTACCAAACGGTTGTTGGCTACAGAGAGCTGCAGATGGACACACAAATAACAGGGATGAGTTTCAACTACACAGACAGAATAGGCTTTTATGTTTAACAGTTAAAAATCTACTCCAACAGGAACTTCTTCAATCTACGTATTTAATTTCCAAGCAAATAACACAAACAACCCACAAGAGCCAGGAAATAAATTACTGATCAAAGAGTGTTGTCTTCAGAACTCACTCTGTAAACTTAAGAGGAAATTCTCCTAGCAACACATAAATAAAGGAGAAAGAATGAGGAATTGTGTCATATGAAAATAAGATTTTAAAATCAGAATTGCCAATTCACTGTGCAAATTGCTGCTCCATTCCTGGTGTAAAAATGTACTTACTGTCAATATGGCAGAGGACAAAATATGTTCCACACGATTAACAAAAAAGTCCTATGTTAGCAGGACTGTAGATCACGAACTGTTTAAAGAGTAGATCCTGATTAGACATACACTTCAGTAACAGGACTGCCAAACTGGCACTCTGGTGAAGGTTTGTTGTAGCAACAAACCCCACCTCTCCCATCTCAATTTAGCTTGTGTGTAAAAACTACTGGGCAGCTTCAAGTTTATCTGGAGGCACTTTCAGTGATAATACAAAGTTATTTTTAATGCTACAAAGCCCAAGTATCCAAAAGCTAAGTAGTATCAAAATTTGGATTATCAGTGACTTTTCTAAGTGTTCTTAAGATGCCCCTTCCAATTAGAATTTATTTAGTTCATTTTTAGTTGCCTAGGTAATGCATGAAACAGCCTCCTCCACAACCAACTGTAGACTGAGGAAACAAAGCTTTCTATTTTAGCCATCATTTACTTTTTCATGAAGACAATAACTGATAGTTTACTTTGATTACATAATACAGCCTTAAAGCCAAAGATGCTAACATCACAGTACCATTATTTCATAGCAATTTCAAGCCAAGTAATACTGACCTGCATCAGATTCCTGCATTTTTCCAAGTGTTCCAATTTAATTATCTGGTTTTTGTCCAGAATCAGAGTCTGAGTATCAGCATCACAGGGTAAGGTTGGACCCAGTTTTTGCAATCCTTGACCTGACCAGTTGACTACTAAGCCTTAGAATAAAAACGAGAAAAAAAGACAAAAAAGGCACCACAAAATTTATATATGGACTGAAAAAGCAATGCAAAAGAAACTGTTTTATGATGCATGCAGATAATTTGGAAATACAGCTAAAGTTTCTTTTCCCTGTAAAACTGAAGCAATTACTTCAGTCCTAGTATCTCAGAGTAACTGATCCAGTTACTCAAAGATATGCCTTCCAGATCCTGTCGCAGTAAAGAGCTCTGACGGAATTATGGGAAAGTCAGTAACAGATCCTCTGAAGTGAGAAGCAGAGGAAAAAAAAAAAAAAAAAAAAATTGGTAGCTAAATTTAAAGGTGTCATCCTCAAAACCTCAAATTTCAAGAGAGACAATTTTTAAATTCTTCAGAGACTGCAAGTTTTGAGTAGCTTGACAACTAACCACCTATGTGTAGGCATTCTATCTAAACTAAGAATCCATTCTTTCAACTATACTACAGTACTGGTGGCATTGGGCAGGAACAAATTGTAAATAGGCTAGCATACCACTTAATAATGAAACACACAATTAAAATGCTCCATGCAAAAAGTGTTACTACACAAAGTTAAAAGGCAAACATTTGCCATCTACGGGGAGCTTGAATGACTGGGTACCCATAGCGACACCCAATAATAATCACTTTTACACGTTAAGCCTCTGTTGTGTATTTTATGTACAAACATCATCGTAGTGCTTGCTCTTCTCTCACTATCTGCTCAGTAAATAACACTGCCTTTTTCAGCAGCAGGTCCTAAATAGTGTTTTTACCCCACCATACCATACATATTAATATTATTACAGTTTACAGGCTTTTAGGGTTTATCTATGCCAAGGGTGGAGACAAACTGAAGAACAGTAATGCAGAACCAGCAACACCAGAGTCACATTCCCGTCTTTGCACGTTCAGGAAGAAGGTACTGCATGTTTCCCACTGAAGCAGTCACCTCTGCAACCACCTAGTCACTTTAGCTAAACAGAGAAATTTTGCATCTGCCCATTTATCCAAGGGTTTGTTACAAAAATTCTCAACCAGTCCTTGAGGACCTAGGAGAGAGGCTTGGACGCACAGTACAGAATTACAAGAGTAATCCTTTTATTTACACATGAGGTGCCCCTTTCAAACTGGGGCACCGCAATGTGGCTTCCAAGTGGTTCTTACTGCTTTCAAGCACTCAGGTACAACATGATCTGACTAACTGCTACTTAACACACATCCATTTGCCAAGGAACTGTATTTCTACGGCGTCACCATCCACCTGCTTCTCTACTGATCGAGACATCCCTGCAGTCAGTCTTGCTATAATCACTTATGGATGATACCAGACAACAAGAGGGTTTCCCAGAGGTGTTAAAGGATCTTATCTCCGTTGTCTGGGGGTACCCTTTATTGCTTGTGAGCACCCTCAAGATTCAGAGGAGTACAGGTTCCTGTTTCAAAAGGGTCTGTCCTCCTCCTTGCAACAAGCTGGGGTCCTCTGCTTGCTTAAGCACGGGTATTCAGTATACAGCATGAACTACATATATAGTTCCTCCATCCCTGGTAGTGTTCAAGGCCAGGTTGGACTGGGCTCTGAGCAACCTGGTCTAGTTGAAGGTGTCCCTGTCCACGGTGGGGGTGATGGAACAAGATGATCTTCAAGGTCCCCTTCCAACCCAAAGCATTCTATGAAATACAGCTCTAAGAAATCAATATGATTTCATACAATAAAGACTATGGAAACTCATTGGTACAATACTTAGGGAACGAGATTTTCCTAACAGGCTTTCAGGACCCAGGAAAACGTTCCAGAATTCCTTATTACTCGTTTGGCAGGAAGCAAGGAACTGCACCCTCAGAAGAGGCGCTGTCTCCCCAAGACCTCTCAGCCCTCCAAAGCAGGGAAAACGGGCCTTATTTCATTCACCTCCCGGCCTATAAAGCTCCACAAGGCTGCGGGATGCTCCAGCACGATGGACAGCCGCTCGTCCTGCCCCGAGCCAGGCCCGTTCCCCGGGGCGGGCAGCCGTGCCCTCGCCGCTCTCCTCGCCCCGCTGCCCCGACCGCCTCCAGCCCGTCCGGAACGGGCAGAGCGCGGGGGGCGAACGGGGGAGCGGCCGAGCCGCCCCTCAGCCCCGGGAGGAGGGGGCGCCCCCGCTTCTCCCCAGCCGAGCCGCCCGCGCCCCTCCGAGCGACACCGCGGCTTTGGGGACCCGCAGCACACAGCGGAGACCCCAACAGCGCGGCCCCGCCGGCCCCCAGCCCCGTGCGGGGCTGCCCTTACCCGCTCCGGCCGCCTCGTCCCCCGCCCTGGCCGCAGCGGCCGCCATGCCCCGCGCCTGACAGCGCCGCCAAGCAACCGAGCACCGATCCGCCTCTCCCCGGGGACACCGCGGCTTTTATCCCGGGCGGGGCGGCGGGTGCCGTGCTCGGGGCCGTGCCCGGGAAGGGTCGGCCCGGCCGAGTGAGCGCTCGGCCAGCCCAGCCCCCGCCCTCCCGCGGCGCAGCCGGGGCGGCCCTTCCCGGCCCTGCCCTCCCGCTCCCGTCGGGCCCCGCGCGTTCCCGACACCGCCCCGGCGCGCTCCCCGCCCCTCCGGCCCCTCTCCGCCGCCGCCATCATGAAGTGAGAATCTCCGCTGCCCCATCCGCCTCCATCCTCCGCGGGGAGGCGGCCGCGGGGCTCCGGCTGCCTCCCCCGGCCGCCTCCCCCGGCCCCCCGCGCCCTCCCCTAACTCTTGTCTCCCGCGCAGGGTCGAGCTGTGCAGCTTCAGCGGGTACAAGATCTACCCGGGCCACGGCCGGCGCTACGCCCGCACCGACGGCAAGGTGAGGCCGGGTCGAGCCCCGCGGCGCCGGGCGGGCTCGGGGAGGGCGGGGGGCCCGGCGAGAGGCCGCGCTGTGCGGGGGGAGCGGCGGCCGCGCGTTTGGTGTTGCCCGGGGATGCCGCTGGCGTGGCTGAGGGGCCTGCCCGAGTGGAGGATGTTGAATGGTGCGAGGGCACCATCGCTGTCCAGGTGCTGTTGCGTGGGGCTGGGTTTTAGGATGCGGTTTGGAAAGGATGTCTCAGAGCAGCAGGTATTCTGCTTGGGCATCCTGCATCTCATCATGCTGGGATTTGCTGCTGGTCTTGAGGATGAGTGTGTGCAGATGGTTGGGGGGGAATAGGGAGGAGAACTCTTTCAGGCCCTCGTCTCACATGCAGACAAGACTGTCTCTTCAAGCCTCCAAAAGGAGGGGTTGCGTTTTGGGTATCCTGCGCTGTCATCTTGCTATACGGAATGACAGCTAAGGAAGTAAACTGATTGAATCCTTGTTTGCTCTCCTGGGAGTTAGGCTATACTTAAAATCGAACTGTATAGTTAATAAGAAATCAGTTTGCTCATTCTGCCTGTTGTTTTAGAAAAGCAGGTTCGTTTTAACTGTGCAAGAAGGAATTGGGTGGAGCATTGGTCTCCCTGTCTTCCTTAGGCCAAGTTTTGACTCACTCCCACATACAGAAAGTAGTACATAGTTACTTGAGGACAGACACCTGAAAAGTATGATGTTGTCTTCTAAAATTTTTAATAGTCAGAGCTGTGTTAAAGAAATACAAAGGCATCACTGTTGAAAAACACTGACTCAAACATTTACTTCATGCAGACTTGCGATAATGCCATTCATAAAATACTTTGCCTTCACAGGTTTTTCAGTTCTTGAATGCAAAATGTGAGTCTGCATTCCTTTCCAAGAGAAACCCCCGTCAGATCAACTGGACTGTTCTGTACAGGCGTAAACACAAGAAGGGACAGTCAGTAAGTATATACCGACTAAAGGCTGCCAATAGATGTGGTCACTGGTCTGTTGGAGGTCACTTGAGCTGTTCAGTGGAAGTGTGACCCATATAACCAGGATGACGAGCTGACCAATAATGGTGAAAATGTGATCCCAGTTTCATAATTTGATACACTGCTTTGTGGTTTAAAGGTAACCAGCTCAGCAAAAACATTGTATTTGGGTGGTAGCACTTCTCTGAGGAGCCACTCAGAGCCACAGTAGGTTCAGTAGATCTTAACAATTGTAGGAATGGCATGATTCAAAAGATTTGCTTTAGGGAAGGTGGGTAATGCTGTTTAATATACAGACTTTTTAAAAGTTTGTTCTTGTAAACTTCCTGAAATGTGACGGCATAGATGATTTGGGAGTTTAGGGGGCAGGGATGGCACTTTTCACGTACTCTCTTGAAAACCTTGTGCTGTACCTTAGCAGAAGGCCTTTCTTATGTTATTACTGCATGAAAAAGATAAATCACTAAGGCATGTAGCATGAGGTATTTCCAGTGCTGTTGTACAGCAGAAGAGCATTTAGAAAGGCTCACACAGTGCTGAAAATCAGTGTTTTTACCAGTCTGTTTGAAAAAGGGAAGTTTGGTGGTCAATGGCTTATACTGCAGCCTAGCACTTGATCCCCCTAAACAGGTGTGGAGTGTCTTCCTTTCAGAAGATTGCATCAAATGGACTTTATCCCTCCTTCCCCTTTTTTTTTCCTTCTGTGAGTTACAAAAGGCTGAACTTCTGATGTTCTTCCAAAATAATTTTCCTTGGTACCCTTGCTGTAAAAGCCTCAAAGATAAGGGGGCTAGTGCATGTTCTCAAACACCAAGAGCTGGATAGCCATGGAGACATCCAAGGATTGTTGGCAATAACACATTAAGAACAGGATGTGGCTGGAGAAGGGGCTGCACAGAGGTAGGGCAGCACTTCTCTGTAACCAACAGAAGAAATCTCCGAAGTGAGGGGTAAAATTCTGCTTTGTTTTATAACAGTTTTATAACAGCTTCAATCTCAATAGCACCTTGTTTCTGTAATTGTCTTTAGCCATTTACTTAATGTCTTGTGATGCTAATTTTCTTCATCTTGTGCCATTGTAGGAAGAGATACAGAAGAAGCGCACTCGCCGCGCTGTCAAGTTCCAGAGAGCCATCACTGGTGCCTCTCTGGCTGAGATTATGGCCAAACGAAACCAGAAGCCCGAAGTACGCAAAGCACAGAGGGAACAAGCTATTAGGTGAGACGTCAGAAATCACTGAGGTTTTTAGTTTGTTTTTAATCAGTATATTTGTATGTAATATCTCGGCAAGAGACTGTAGCAGCAAAGAAGGGTCTCCTCTTGACCTCTCACTTTGTGAAAATAATTTTTTTGTCCCGCACAGTCCTGCTGTCTCTGTTGTAGTCTCCCTAGAGGGTGTTGCATGCGGAGGAGAAATCTGCAATAATGCATCCCGTTCCTGACCTTAGGGAGCTCTTAGAGTGCTGAGACAAAGAAATATGGAATGGCAGACACAGATAACGATTCCTCTTTTTCTGTTAATTAACAGGGCTGCAAAGGAAGCCAAGAAGGCTAAGCAGGCAACCAAGAAAACAGCTGTTTCTGCTGCAAAGGTGAGATACAGTAGACAAAGAGAAATTATGAACTGGAATACACCATGTTGTAAAACAACACACAACATTCTGCTGCAGGACTTAATGGGAAATGCCCATTTCTGTTTTGAAGAAGTGTTTTGCATTACTTCTTTTTTTGGTTTTATCTGAAAACGCCTTGACCAGACTTTTGTAGTAAAGTTAAACATACCCAAGTAGCTGAACAGAATTAACTTTTTTTAACAGAATAAATAAGTATTACAGTAAAACAACTTTCTGGCTTTCTGTTAGAGATACTTAATAGATAAAAAACTTGGTTGGATGTAACATTTTCACTATCTAGGAACTTAATACCAACATATTGATGAGTGCCACCATTGGTTTCATTATTACTTATGAATTAATACTGTATGCTGGCGTCATACATGTTGTAGGCTTAGTGGTATGTGTGTAAACATCTATTAACATGATTCTCATCTGATAGATTGTAATTCTAATCTGGGGTGATTTAAATTGCCTAATTTCCGTGAAAAATATATACAGGGGTGCTTTCAAGACTGCAAATAAATTGCTTCTCTTTGTTCATACCTAACTATTTCTCTACAGGCTCCTACAAAGGCAGCACCAAAGCAGAAGATTGTGAAGCCAGTCAAGGTTTCTGCTCCCCGTGTTGGTGGAAAGCGCTAACTTGCCAAGCTGTTGGTCATGCTCAATAAACATCTGGTTAACTTTCATTACTTGTGCCATGTTCTCCTCAGCTGTGTGAGATACACTGAAGAAAATGAATCTGTGAAAAAAAACAGGTCTTTTTTTCTGCAGACTGAAAAACATCTCTAACACACTTGTTTCTTAGACAGCATGCTGTGTTGGGATGCTTCCAAAGTCCTTCACGAGTGGCTCATTGACAGGGTAGGTGGAGCTGATGGTCATAGGGTGTTCTTGCTGGAGGACAGAATGGCACATAAGTTTATTCTGCATCTGTGACTGATGACATTAAAAGAGGCTTCTAAGCTCAGAGATGCAAACTGAAGTGGCGGTGAAGCAGTGCCATCTTTAAGACACCCAGAAAGGTTAATGCAGTTCTGTGTTGTGCAATGCATGTAGCAAGATGTAGAGAATCAAAGCAGGAAAAGTTGAAAAAAGAATGGATAGTTTCATGGACTGTGTGGCTCTTAAAGGTTCACATGCAATTCGTGGGTCAGGAAGTAACCAAGTGATGGATTATTGGGAGCTGTTGTCAGGAAAAGGATGCCTGTGAAGGTTGAATGAGTTCAAATGCAGTTGATAATACATGCCTGCTTAAAGCCCATTTAGTATATTTAACTTCCAGAATGCACATTGAGGTTTCCCTTAGTAATTCACCCTCCCAGCACTAGAGGGATTGAAATTCTTCAGAGGAAGTATCTGCCTGCCTTAGGAATTGTGCTGTGCTGTCAGGATGCCCAAACTCCGCCATAGTTTTGCTGGACAGCAACAGCCGTGGCAAAGCAACATTCTCTGACTTACCAGAACCATAACAGAAAACAAACCTTCTCTGTTTTCTGGATGAGCTGCTTCTCAATTTACTGATGTCACATCTTGATGCCTGTTATCTTTGAGGGCTTACTTTATTATCCTACTACACTGGTCAAGGAAGCAGCTTTGTTCTCACAGTTCTGCTTCCTGCAGTTCTTGGGGCTTCAAAACCACAATGGTTGTAATGGGCGCTCTGTGTTATGGGCTGTATTTTTAAATTATGCTTTGTTTTGAGGTTCCTAATAAATTAGATACGGGTCTGGGTGAAGTTTTCAACCCTTTTGAAAAAGGCCTAGCTTGATCATATTACTGGAATTTGCACTGTTACCTTCCAAACGTTCTGCTTTTTGCTAATTAAAAAAATGCGTAGGAGCTATTCATGTTTAGAATGAGATTGAAGGCTTTTAAACTGGTTAAGATAGCTGAGAGTGAAGAAGCCAGAATCTGGAAAGGATTTTTAATCATCTAAAACTCAAGGCTGAAAACACCACTTAAAATTACCTATGCTAGTGGTGACTGCCAGATAGGACTAATCTATAAGATGCTATTTGTTAATTTTTTGACGTTTGCGGGCTTTGGTTGTCTGGTGTTACTGCAGAGGTGCACAGGAATGCTTTAAGATTATTCTTCCTTGATGTTTATGTCTGAGTTTGGATTGATCTGGTGACATGGAGTAACAGCTCATCGGGTTACTCCTCTCACAAGCTATGCTTCAAGTGAATGAGGCAGCCTGTTCAGAGCAGGGCATTAACCTGGTATAACAGGACGTTATTCAGCTCAAACATCAATGTAACACAAAGAATTAACATGGGAATTAATATTGTATTTTCCTAATGGAATGTCATTGATTATCAAGTATTTATCATCAAAAATTGAATACTTTAATTGGCTGTAGGCCCACAAAATAATTTAGGTTGGGAAGGACCTCCAGAGGTCAGCTACTGCAACCCTTTTCTCAAAGCACATGTCTGTTTACATCAGGTTGCTAAGATGAGTATCCAGCTGAGGCTTGAACAGCTCCGAGGACAGAAGTGGTCCCAGAACCTCTTCGGGCAACCTGTGCCAGTATTCGACCACCACCATCGCTAAAGAAAACCCCAAACAAACCAACCTCCCCCCTTTTATATATAACCGGCCCGTCCCGGCAGCCTCGCTCCATGCGGTCGGTCGTCTCCCAGGCACCGAGCGCAGGGGAAGGGTCGCTGCTGCGGCGCCCTTGGCTGGGCGAACACCCCGCTGTTCCTGCCTCTCGTTTGCTGTCTCTGTTACGCGTGTAAGAGCCGGGTCAGAGCTCAGACGAGGAGAACCGGCAGCTGACGTTTAAAATACTTTCTCCCTCGCCCCTCACAGATGATACAGAGCGCACCGAGGCCCGCCCGGTGCTGCTCCTGATAACAGTGCAGCCCGAATCTCACTGCTCGTCTGCTCGCTGCCCCGGCTCCTGAGGCAGTTCTGGAGCAGAGGCCGCTCGTTTCGGAGCCGGGGCTCCAAAGGAATTGATTTTCTCGGGAGCGCTCCCGGCGCCTCGGCCGCGCCCTGCCCCGCGGGCTCTGCCCGGCTCCAAGATGGCCGCCCCGGCCCCCGCTCGGCCTCCCTTCCGCCCGCTTCCAAGATGGCGGCCCCACTCCCCTCGCGAACGGCGCCTTCCCCGCGCAGCCGCCCCTGCCCGCCCCTCCCCCACGCGTGGGGATCTGCGTCACTTCCGGTTGTGCAGCAGCCATTTTGTCTTTCCGCCGCGGCCGCTGCCCGAGCTTCTCCCTCCCTCCCGCCGCCCGGGGCCGCGGCACTCCAGTTCCCCCCCGGCCGCGGCTCCCGCCGGCCCCGGGGCCCACCCCCCTTCCCCGCCCCGGCAGCGGCTCCGCGGGCGCGGGGGGGCGGCTCCCGCGCCCCCCGCCATGTCCAGCGAGGAGAGCTACCTGGCCATCCTGCGGTACCTGACCAACGAGCGGGAGCCCTACGCGCCGGGCACCGAGGGCAACGCCAAGCGCAAGATCCGCAAGGCCGCCGCCTGCTACGTGGTGCGCGGCGGGACCCTGTACTACCAGCGGCGGCAGCGCGACCAGCAGCGCTTCGCCGAGCTGGAGGTGGTGCTGCAGGCCGAGCGCCGCGCACGCCTCATCCGCAACGCGCACCTGGCGCCCGACGGCGGGCACCGCACCCGCCTGCAGACATGGCAGGGGCTCTCGCAGAAGTACTGGTGGAGAGGTGGGTGCAGCCGCGGAACAGGGCGGGCGGGGGCTGCGGCGGCGGAGCGGAGTCACAGAGTGGACCGGGCTGGGAGGGACCGCAGGGGATCGTCTGGTGCAGCCTCCCTGCTCAGGCAGGGTCATCCCGGAGCACGTGGCACGGGACTGTGTCCGGGTGGTTCTTGAGTGTCTGCAGTGAGGGAGATTCCACACCGCCTCTGTGTGAACAGACTGCTGGGCAGTCTGTTCCAGCACACAGTCACCAGCACAGTAAAAAAGTTCTTCTTCATGTTCAGGTGGAATTTTCCTGTGCATCAGTTTCTGCCTGTTGTCTCTCATCCTATTGCTTGGCACCACCGAGCAGAGCCCGGCTCCATCCTCTTGGCAGCCTCCCTTCTCTGATACTTAAAGACAGCTGCTGAGGTCCTCTCTCAGCCGTCTCTTCTCGAGGCTGAACAGACCCAGCTCCGTCTGCTTTTCCTCCTAAGAGAGATGCTCCAGTCCCTTAATCATCTTTGTAGCCCTCCACTGGACCCGCTCCAGGAGCTCCGTGTCTCTCTGGTGCTGCAGGGTCCTGAAGAGGTGTCGTATGTGCCCTTCCTAGAGAGAGCAGGAGAGCACCGGTGCCACCTCGAAGCACGTGGCCTGTGTCACTCCCCAAGGGGCAGGGCTCGCCCTGCGCGGTGCACCTTGGCCAGCAGATTGTCCCGGGGATTCTTACCCAGTAGCTGTATTTTGAACAGATGGAAATATGGACCAGGACCGTCGCCCTCCAGGTGTTGCATCCAGCTCGGTTAAGGCAGGGGTTTCTTAAACCGAATGCCTTGTATAGGGAGATAATCCGTTCCATGTGACCCGGGTTAGCTTTTAACTTCATCCGTGCATGTGGATGGTGATCATGTTTAGGCACTACAGCTGTCGGTGGTATTTGCAGTCCTGGCACTCATTTTTATATTTATCTCTTTCTTTCAATGAGAAACTGAAAAGACCAGACCCATTCTCATCCGAGTCCTGAGTGCTGTCAGAGCTGTTGTGAATGGTGGTGCATGAACAGCAATAATTCCTGGTTGGAACCTTCTTTTGGCTGAGCCAGTGACTTGATATCTTCTTCCCTTTGGATTTGCTATTCTACTTTTAGTCCTAGGTATCTATTAAAAAATATCCTGCTTTTCACTTGCTCAGGGCCCAGATTGTGTCTGTATTGCTTCTCTTGTTCTGCTTTCTTCATCAGTCAGCAAGTTTGTCATTTCAGTTTTGTTTTTCCCTATCTTAATTTGGAGGGGGTCTGCTCTAGGTGCAGCACATCCTTCTCGTCCAGATCTCATTGACTTGAATACCCTTTGATATGAAAAATGATTTGTTGTCTCAGGATGATATATCTCAAGTTGATACATCCATTCTGGATGGTGGTTTCCTTGCCTTTATCTGCGTTCTCATTGTCTGCCCAGTACTGGACTGTTCCAGCATCTGCTGTCATCCTGTGCTGGAAACTTCCCTGATGGACCTCATCACATCTTCTGTTTGTCAGAGAGGGCATTCTGTATTCTGCATCTTTCGAGATTACTGGTCACCTTTATTAGCACAACCTGTATACTCCTGTTTCTCTTGCGCTGAAAATACTAAAATTCATTCCCTGCTTTCAGTTCAAGTATTACGTTTCTTACCTGTGTCTCTTTTAAAGCACTGTTTTCCTTTGCCATTACAATACTCTTAGGCTTCCAGTGGACAGCAGCTTTGACCCAGGTCTGATATGGAGATGGGTGTCAGTCTGGTGTTAGTCTGCTCCAGCTGGGAAGCAGTGGGTTGGAGTGTGGCCCATGGGCCAGGAAGGGTGTTGGATATGTGATTTGAAGACCAGAGACCTGTGCTGAGAACTAGCCCTGATTTCAGATAAAATCAAGAAAATGTAAAAGTGTTTGAAATAGGCATGAATGTTTTGGGTTGCCTTAAGTGTGTGTTTTCCTGATCCTTACAGGGATACATATGGAATGCTAGTGCATCTCATTGTCTGAGAAGGTGTGAGCAGTGCAAGTCTGAGTCTGTGTCAGCCAAGTTTTTGAGCTGTGCTGGGTTTGAGCTATAGAGGCGTGGCTGTTATGTATGCTCTTATTTGTCCTAGTGAAGGAAATTAATTTGGGTTGAAAGCCATACACAGAAAATGTCTTGGTACCTAGAAGTACCCTGGGCTTAGGAACTATTAAGTATCTAAAATTATTTAGTTACACTGATTAGGGTACTAGTGGGAAATTACTTGATTTGAATTCCAAAATCATAAGCAATTGATTTAAATCAGTGTTAATAGTACGTATCATCAGTATTGTATATAACGCAGTTGATCCCAATTTTGTAAAAACCCTTAGGTGAGCCTTCCATTTCCTGTCCCCTTCTATAAGAACAAGCCATTTGTGTTGGCTAAATGCAGGATTACGTTGCAGCTTTCGTTGTCTTGGGATTCTTATGGTAAATGTCTAAATACCATTATTTTTTTCTAGCCTTAAAAATCTTTCTCATGGAAAATACATTTGCTTGATGTAGTGACATTCTAAGTGTTCTGTCTCAGATTAATGGGTTACAGTAGTAACGTGCAATATCATGAAATGGTGTGAGAGAATCAGAACTGGTAATGTGAAGTAGGAACGTGACTTCCCTTTTCTTGGTTAGCATGTAATATGGTTATGCTAATCCACCTACATGTTTAATTGTGTGTTTAAGGTAAATTCAATTACAATGAGAAGCCTAATTAAGCTCCATTAATTTTTCTTAGGTATCCTTAAGCAGGTTAAAGATTACATTAAAGAATGCAGCAAGTGCCAGGAAAAGCTGGATCGCTCTAGATCTCTGTCGGATCCTTCTGAAATGCTGGGGGAACTAGGACTGGATGCAAAATCTCATGAAGATAGTAATGAAACAGATGATGAATTGAGTAACACAGGATCAATTCCAGCTGCATCCCCAAAGCCTGTGAAGAAGAAGCCAATAGCAAAGCACGAGCTTGTATTTGTAAGTACCGTTGTTTGCATCTGAATGAATTTGAATTGTCTGTTACTGCGTTCTTGGTCATGTACTTATTTTCCATTGTTTTGATAGTCTTGTAATAGCAAAACAATATAAATTTTGCCAAAGATGTTGAATATGTGCATATGGGTTACTGGTATAGATGACATCATTGTTGGAAAAGCAAATTACCCTGACACCTATTTATGCATATAGCATCCAAGGTAAAATGAATGGCAAAATTTCCAGGGGTAAAACATCACATACAAGATTGTCTTAGGCTCTTTATCTCTTCCTTAATAAATGATGCTATATTGATATATAAAGTTCTTGTTCATAAGTGCAGGCTCGTGGGCATGTGAAAACAAATCTAGAAACCATTTGAGATTGTAGCATAGAAAAATAAGATCAAAGAACTGTTTGAATATGTCTTCCCTTTTTCCAGTTTTCTGTTTTAACTGTATTTGGAGGGAGGGTGAAACTTCAAGGAGAAAACAATAGTAAATTTAAGCTTTATGTTATACAGGCTTGAACTGATTGCATGGTTGCAGAAAATAATCCTTTTCTGTGTTTCAGTGTGAATGCTTAAAAAGGCACAATCTAAATGTAATGAAGTTTTCATAATGTTGTTTATGACAGGTTGACAGTAAGGGCCTTGTGAAGCAGTCATCTTCCAAACATTGTCTGTCAGTCTTAAACCAGCTGAATCAGCAGAGGCTTTCCAATCAGTTCTGTGATGTGACTTTGCTGATTGAAGGAGAGGAGTACAAAGCTCACAAATCTGTCTTGGCAGCCAACAGCGAGTACTTCCGCGAGCTCTTCATTGAAAAGGGAGCTGTCACTAGTCATGAAGCTGTAGTGGATCTGTCAGGTGAATTGCTGTGGGTTTCAAAGCTAGAAATCATAATATCTTAACTAAGGTGTACAGTGTTTAATTCAATATTTTTTGAGTGTTCAAGATAACCAAATATTTTTACCATGCTTTTTTCTCTCTTTAAAAGTATTTTATGTGGATTTTAATGCTAAAGTGATTTCTCTGATTTTCCATGGACTATGGTATTTCATTTTAAAATATCTGAGAAGCTTTTGATTGATTTTTACCTTGCTTAGGTGCGTTTCCTCCTTGTATTGGTCACAAACATTAAAATGGGAACATAATCAAATGCTTGAATACATCAGTAGGGGATGTTGACTGTCTTCTTGGAGAGCTGATTAGCTTACCAAATACTAAATCGTTTCTAAATTCTCTGAAGAAGTATTATATATGTCTGCTTATTTCTCAAACCTTCTGGTATGTTAGAGATAGGAGGTAATTCTAAAATCAATGCTCTAAAAATAGGTTTGTAGTGATGAAGAATAGGTACAGAACATATGCCTTCTGCATTGCTTTCTCGTGAGTCTCTTAACTATGCCTGTCTCTGCATGAACCATAGACATGCATGAACAATACACTTCTAATATGAAGGTCCAGAAGGTCCCCCAGATCAAATGTGTGATTTATGATTTATACAACTGTTGAAAATTTTACCAAATTCTTACATTTAAGCATTTCTATCTATATATCCATATATTTGTTGTTTCCAATTGCTATTTTCTTATTTTTCTGCCACATCACTTGATACTTAAGTCCTGTGTACTTTCTGAATGTAGCAGGTCCAGGGAAACTTTGGTTAAATTAATGTGTCTCAAAAGTATCTTGAAACATTTTTCTATGGAATTTTATTGTGAAACTACCCAAGTTCTACTTAATTATTTGAAAAGTTGTCTGAGCTTACTTACACATAGAAAATATATGAGGAGGAAGCTTTTGTGTAAATGATAACTAATTGAGTCCCAGTGGAGAGGCTTCAATGTTATTTCAAAGTGTGTATTTCAGACTTAACCATATCAAAGGTGAACTGTTGTATTCATCATGGGATATTTTGGTGTAATTCTGGGTCATCAGTGTTTGCTCTAATACTTTGTTTTATTCCTGGTAGGGTTCTGCAAGTCCAGTTTCCTGCCTCTGTTGGAATTTGCTTACACTTCAGAATTAACTTTTGACTTCTGTAGCATGGCAGAAGTGGCCATGCTTGCCCGGCATCTCTTCATGACGGATGTCCTGGAAATCTGTGAAAATGTGCACAAACAGATGGAAGAGAAACAAATCACGGTGTACCAAAAGGGGGACATTCAAACTGTGGAGTCAACACAGAACTTAGCAGAGCAGGCTGTTGCTGAGACACAGCCCTCCGATGGTGCTGAGAAGCCTAAGCTGACAGACGGTGCAGTGCCAGTAGTGGTGAACGGAGCTCCTTCCTCTGCTGGGACAGAGGAGGCAGCAGCACCCCAGCCCAACCTCCTGCATGCAGAGCCTCTGGAGGCCACTCCCAGTGATC
This sequence comes from Myiozetetes cayanensis, assembly GCF_022539395.1. Taxonomy (NCBI): domain Eukaryota; kingdom Metazoa; phylum Chordata; class Aves; order Passeriformes; family Tyrannidae; genus Myiozetetes; species Myiozetetes cayanensis. The sequence continues at coordinate 19,349,822 of NW_026087742.1, forward strand.
TTCCAAAGCCTGTGGAGCAGCGTGAAACAGCTGAGAATTACATCAAGATCCAGCTGGTGGGGAGCATTTCAAACAGCCTGTGTGAGAGATCAGCTGTGGAAGCCATGGACACACAGAGTCAAACAGAAATTGAGGCAGTTCAAAGTGAAAGCGATAAAGCACACATGGACACTGCTGCTGAAGACTCCTCAGAGACACTCAAGCAAAGTAACCAACAGGGCATCCCAGTTTCCCCACAGGAAAACCTTGATTCCAGCCAGGATGATACTTACAAGAGCAAGCTTCGCCAGCGTTCTGTCAGTGAAGGGGGATATATCAGATTGCATAAAGGAATTGAAAAGAAACTGCAAAGCAGAAAGACAAATCCTAAATCTGCAGTACAGCAGGTATTCTATCTGTCATTAGGCCTGTTGTCAGTAATTATCAGTGTTTCAAAACTTATCTGAAAAGACTGCTGCTCAGTTCCAAGCCCTGTCTTGCAAGTGTTTTTCTTTTTTGAGTAATTAACATTACTGCAAACCAAAGTAACTTCTAAATCATAACGGTTGTGAGGAAAAAACACAAACATTGACTTGGCATCAATATTCCTTCCATATTAAAGACCATTGAGCATGCTCAGTGACCTTAGCCCAGTTTGAGTACCTTCTCATGGCAGTCCTTGATGATCTGTGAATTTAATTTTTAACTATGTCATCTTTATGTCAGTCATAGACAGATGTATTTATCTGTTAGAGAAGTGAGACCCTGCGTTTCTTCAGACTTGAAAACAGCACTGGGAATGAAAAATTTGACATCCCATGTGGATCTTATGATGTAGTCATAAGTCACAATAATGTAGTCCTGCTACCTTCAGATTGAGGTCAGTTCAGAAAAAAAGGTTCAAAGAGCATTGATGTTAAAAACTCTAGCACTCAAATATACTAAATGTTTAGTCATTGAACTAGTTGATTCAGTTATAATTTTCTTTTTTTAATGAAACAGTCTTATTATTCTTTCCCCTTTGGGAGCCTTTCCTATTCAAGTGCCTATGGATAGTTGATACTCACCTCACTGAGCATTAATACATTTGGTTTGTGACAGTGTACACTTCATGGCATGTTGGCAAAGTCTTCTGAAGAAGTGTTAATTTCCAGAGGTCTTTTGAGAGGTTTGCCTAATGGAGCCAGCAGTTCCACACACAGGGGAATAATTTGTTATCATTACAACACCCTCATAGCCAGAAACTGTAGCATTAGTCTCTTTCTCCTGATGGACAGTTCAAATCCCAGGTGTTAGAACTAGCACAGACAAAATACTTGAGCAACCTGTTTATGGTGGTTTCCAGAGGCATGGAAGGGCTGGCATGTTTTCAAAAACTGTTAGATACCTTGCTTGTTGGAAGAACAGGACAAAGAAATGGGGATGCTTATATTTACTTCCCTTGCCTTATTCTCAGAACCCCAAAGGGTCCTGATACAGGATATATCAGCCTGATCACTTACAATTTGGCTTTTAAAGAATTTGACAGCAAGTTTCTACAAAGGAAAATAAGATTATTAGCTCCAGATAGCACTGCCAATGCTACCTAACAAAAAAAACACTAGTACCTTACATAAAAAATCTCCAGGAAAGCTGGTATACTCTTAATCTGAAAGAACTTATTTGCCTAAATACTGTGAATTTTTGGTAGGTTATTAATTGCTCATTTTTTCTGGCTGATAAAAATTAATTAGTGGGTTTTTTTATGTAGTATGATGATTTTTCTAGTAAACCAAATAGAAATTCTAAAAAAGGGAAGTTGGGAGTTCAGCAAAGGGTTAGAAACATTAGATAGAAATTGTGACCGGTAGTACTTTGTGATTCCCCTTAACTATCCCTTGGCTCTCACCTAGGGAGTTACTCAGGGCTGAACAGTTATTTGTCCCTGAACTGGTAAATCATCGTGTGCCCATCATCATAGCCAGTTTACAGTTTTAAGACCAGTTTGTCACTCACCATGACATCCGTAGTTTTGTAGTGAACTGAAACAAGGTAACTTGCTAGCAGCTAACTGAGCAAAATCAACAGGTATTATAGCAACACAGAAAAATCAGGTTTTAGTACTCACTTGCAGAGGGAGTATGAAATACAGTGTAGTAAAATTCATTTAAGAGTTATGTTTTTCCAACCTAGGTTGCCATGAAGCTGGTACAAAGAGGGAAGAAAATGAAACAGCCCAAAAGAGAGACCACGGAAAATAACGAAGTTGAAGCTCAGCACAAGTGCACTGAGTGTGGAATGGTGTTCCAGCGGCGCTATGCACTTATAATGCACACACTGAAACATGAAAGATCTCAAGAATACAAATGTCCGGTAAGTTGAGGGTTTTTTCTATCTGTAAACTTCCCTCTTTATGCAAATTCATTGAGTAATGGCATTAGTAATTAATTTTTCTTGCCTTTTTTTGGTACATGCTTTTATTGTTCTTAAGGATTTCAGAGTCAGATGCAGCCCTGATCTGGATGGGGTGGGGTAAAATGTGGTGCAGCCACTTGGCCTGGCAGCACTGTGTGACATGGGAGTATTCCTGCTGTTCAAGACAGTGCTGACATGGGATTTACTTTAACCTTACCAGTAAATTTGCAACCGTGCTTAGATTCAGCTTGAAGTCAGTGTCACTGGGAAGTGATCAGGGGTTCTGTCAGTAGCCATAAAATTAAAAATGTGCAATGATTAATTAACCTGAGATAGAATACCTCTTGGAGTCAGGTTATGGATTTAACCATATTACTGTACTCAAAACCTTTGATTACTTTTTTTTTTTTTTTTTTAAATATAATTTTGAGTGTTAAAAGCAAAGTAAAGTTGTGATATTTTCTTTGCCAGCTGTGTAAAAAGGAATTCCAGTACGGTGCATCCCTGCGGGCCCACCTGGTCCGGCACACTCGGAAGACTGAAGCCAATCCCGCAGCTACGAGTGCGGAAGGGACGGGTGTGTCTGCCGTGAAAGGGAGAACTAAACGGGAATTCGTGTGCGATATCTGTGGGAGAACTCTGCCGAAGCCCTATTCTCTCAGAATACATATGCTCAAACATACAGGTGTAAAACCACATGCATGCAAGGTAGAGTCCTTTTACCCTCTAATCAAATTAGTCGCGGTCTCTTGATACTTTGGTATTGATGCTATGCCCTAAAATTCATGTGAATTTTAGTCACTTCAGAATAGGGAATGCTGCTGTAACATCCCGATGAAAGTGTTTGCGGTCTGAGAGCGAGAAAACCAGAATGAATTTGAGTCGTAAAAGTTCACGATTCCTGTGTCTAGAAGAATGTCTTCCCTCAAGTATTCCTTTTTTTAACAGACCAGGTCTGTCACTGGTGCAAAATCACAGGCGTGGGCTATCCTAGTTCCCAAGAAATACAGGAGGTTTTGTTGTGTTTGAAGTTAAACTCATATTATGTAATGATTTTTGTTTGTCCTATTCCACCATATACGGATTTTTTTAGGTTTGTGGAAAGACCTTTACATATAAGCATGGATTAAAAATGCACTTGGCTCTCCATGAAGTACAGAAACAGTTCAAGTGTGATTTGTGTGAGAAGTCTTTTGTCACAAAAAGAAGTCTTCAGGAACACATGAGCATTCATACAGGTAAGTGATGAGAAAGGGAATCCTTTTCCTTTGTCTGGCTGTTCTATGCTGCTGAACTTCATCATTGTTCCTCAGTGTCAAAGGCACTGTTTAAAAAAAGAAATGGCAGTTTCTCCTTTCTCCTCTAGTGGTCAGGCAGCAGAGACAGAGGGAAGTAGTCATTTTCTGGGTTTATTTTACCATCGCTTAATGTTATTATGCAGATATTCTGTACAAGAACAGGGAATTGTGGTTGGTCTGTTCCTGTTAATGTACGTATTTAATGTCTGTGTCATGTCAATTCAACAAAAATAGACAGCAGGCTGCAATGTTTTAGAGCACTTGTACTTCCAGTCTATCCTTATAGAGGAAAACAAGTTAAATCTCTCAAAATCTCCATATATGTTTTACAAGACTTGCTGAACTAATACTGACATTTTAAAAAGCCTGGTGTCTTGAAAGATCTTAGGATGTGAAAGAACGATAGTATAATAATTTAATACAAGGAATTTATATTAGTACTCATCACTCCTACATTGATGAATTGCAGCAGAAATTTTTATTTTAAGGTGTTGTTCCACAAGTTCAAGATTTAATACAATTATAATTAAACAAATGCTGTGTTGCTGGAAAAGTTGCATAATGTATGAACACAGGCAGTTGGGGGAGGATTTCACACAAGAGGGCAGTTTTTAGGCTGCTTACTTCTCATGACTGATTAGTAGCTGCAATGAGGTACTTGTGTTTAAAAACATGAAATAAAGCAGTGTAGAGTTGCTGCTCCCCTCTTTGTGTATTGTTGCATTAGCACATACAAAATACACTTAAAAATTTTGTCTGTGTAATTAAACCAACTGCTCTTTGTAGCACTGCTCTGATTACTTAAGATAAACTATATGAGAATTAAAAAAAACACTCTCACAAAGCACTCCAGAGAAATGGAGGCCTGGCTTGGTAACATACTTTCTTTGGTTTTTTTTCCAGGAGAATCCAAGTATCTTTGCCCCATCTGTGGAAAATCCTTCCACAGGGCATCAGGACTCAGTAAACACATAAAGAAACACCAGCCAAAGCCTGAAGTTCGTGGATATCAGTGTACTCAGTAAGTTGGTTGGTGGGTTTCTTTGGTGGGCTTTTTTTCTTAACATTAAGATTCTAGTAATTTTCAAGGTCAAAAGCAGCTCCTTGTTGTGGTGTAAAACAATTCCATTGGCCTGGGATAAGACTTTTAAAGCATAAAAGTAAAAAATGGATTTTTGTAAATACACGTGTTGGAGAGCAAAAGCTTGTTTTTTAACTGTTACCTAGCTCTGGTTTCACGCAGTTATTCTCTAATGGTTGTGTTTGCACTGGAATAGGTGCTGTAATCAGTAGTTATGTGGGTTTGCAGCTCCTTTGTGGAACAAATAAGGGTGGTAAGGTTGTCAGAGGCCAAGGGCCCCCAGCCTGGTTTTGCCCTCTTTTAGTGTGATAGTTGATTTCAATTTAATTTGAAAATGTCCTATATAGCCTGTACTTGTGTGCATCACAGTACACACTGTGTGCTCTGCAGGAACATCATCATAAATTAAGACTCACTGTTGCTTTTAATTTGATTATAAAACATATATGACCACTTAAATATCTTTGCATGATGGACCTCAGTTTAGCAGAAGGTGTACCTGGCAAGAGTGCATCTCTTAGTGCATTAGCAAAACAGGGATACTTTTTCCATGACCGAGCAGACTAGAGGGGAACCTTTCAAGTGACCAAAAAGGACAAATAAGTGCTTAATTTTGGAAGTCTCAGTTAGGTCCCTGGGAAGCTCTCAAGTATTAAGAGGAGTTGCACAATTTATGTGAGTGCCCATAGCAACTCAAGGTTTTAATGAAAGCAATAATCTGAAGTATTGTTTAAGGTACCTCTGGTAGTGAAGCTGTGTGCTAGCGAAAATAGTATTTTCTGAGTGCTGAAAACTAATTCTGTCAGCAATGTTTTTATTTAGGGCTTTTTAATGCTAAAAATATTAATCCTAGAAATACAAAGACCTAATAGAGGCCATGTACTGTTTTATGAAACATACTACGGAAAGCAGTTTTGGTTTTGAAGGCAAAATATATTTTAAAAATGAATTTTTTTTATTTAAGGCAGTAGAGTAATGCATGGAAAAGGTCACCTAGACAGAGAAGATATTTTGAATCCCCAGCTTCTTCAGAACAGACACAGTCCTTGCTGCTTCTGCTGCAAAGATCTCTACTAAGGATATAATTGATGTTTTCACAAATGATTTAGAGACCTTCACTAAGCAATAACCAGACTTCAGTTTTTTAGTTCGGTGGCTTGGAATGGAAACATCGCTGCCAGGCTTTAGTTTGAACTTCTGGCCCAGCTGAGCAAAGCTGAACATGAGTTATTTTCCTAAAACGATCATGGAAGTTTTCCAGTGAAGTATGTTTAAGTTACAGTAATGTGTAACAGTGTTAGAGGGTGGTGGTTGCTTGAGTTTTGTAATTCTCTAATGACTTCTCCACATACGCAGTCCTTGAGGAGAGAGCACCGAGTGCCAGTCTCTGATACTTTTTGATGTGGCTGTGCCAAACCAAGGATCCCCAAGAGCCCTGTTTGAAGAAGAGCTGCCAGTTTTTCCAGCCTAGGAGGAGGCATTTGTTTGGGTGGCTCAAGGATCATCACCTATTTTTCTCCCGCTCTCAAAAGCAAAGAAGACTTTTTCTCCTCTCCAGAATGCCCATTATTCAGAAAATGTAATGTTAAAAGTTTTGTTCCTGTGTGGAAGCTATTTTTTATTTTCAGATTTTACCAGAGGTTGAGAATTCTGAGATTTCCTCATTCCAGTGGTTGATCGTCTACAGAAGTTGAATCCTCCACGTTTACTTGCTGATATTTCTCTGCCTCTGTCCCTTTTTGAGTCATATGATGTTACATGAGGGAGGAGATAGAGATGATCAGCAGAATTTCGTTCAAAGGGAGAAACCATGTCTTTGATTAGACCAGTCCCTGTAGTTTTCATACCAAGAGGAGCTATATAGTCATATTATGGCAAGGTATAAATGAAGGAAAATAGTACAGGTTGCCTGGGTTTAGATGTGTAAAAGCTAAAGAATGAGTATTGCTACTTTCAGATGCTTTCCTTTAGGATCATGGACTTGGTCTTTTAATTTCTAAAAAAAACCCCTTACATTTGAACATTACAAACAACTTCTAGTTATCTATGGACCAGTAATTAATCCTCTTTGGTTAAGGGAAGAAGCAGCTGTGACATCCTCATATGTTCATATGGTATAATGCAAATTTCTGAGGTCTCCCAGTTGTTTTGCCTTTGATTATTCCCTATTAAAATGACAGAAAGAATACAGGGACAAAGTGTTTCAGAGGTCCTCAGGTTTTATCCCAGGCTTTCAAACAAGTGGCTGTTGTTTTAAATTTTCCCTAGTTTGGAAAAGGATTGTGCTTTATAGAAGTATTGATGATGCAGTAGGTGTTCTCAAAGTCTTCAGTTGCTGTTAAAGGATAGGGTCCCAGTGCCTTTGAAATCAGTGCCTTTCTTACACAGGGTGCTAAAACATTTACTGTTACAGGTGCGACAAGAGTTTCTATGAAGCTCGAGATCTTCGGCAGCATATGAATAAACATTTAGGTGTGAAGCCATTTCAGTGTCAGTTCTGTGGAAAATGTTACAGCTGGAAGAAAGACTGGTATTCTCATGTAAAGTCTCATTCTGTCACAGACCCTTACAGGTAAGAGAAAATTAACTGAAATGTACTAATCAAAAGAAGGTTCTAGAGATCCACAGCCAGCCAACAAGGAACTGCCTAGTCCGCTCTAAAAGAACCGATTGATTGGTGGTGACTGGGGTTTTGAGAATGGGTGGGTGACTTTAAATAGTGTAGTGTAGCTGTTAACCTGCTGAGATAGTCCTGGGACTAAGATACATGAAGTAGTACGAGGATAAATATAATTGATAAAGTTAGAAATATTTTGTATGGGATCTCACTTCTAGAGAAGGATAAGTAGAAGCTTTGTGGCTGTGGACAAGAGAAAATGTAGTTCAGTCCAACAGTGTTGCTTCTAATTAGGGAACTGCTTGTTATATGAGACAGTATTCCCATTAAACTTTGCCTACGGTAACTCAAGTGCATTTTGGCTTAAAAAACATAAGTGTACAATAATGGTTTTAATAGATTTCTCACTTAACACATGGTAGGTGTAATGTATGTGGAAAAGAATTTTATGAGAAGGCTTTGTACAGAAGACATGTAAAGAAAGCCACACACGGTAAAAAAGGAAGAGCAAAACAAAATCTGGAACGAGTTTGTGAGCATTGTGGAAAAAAATTCACCCAGCTCCGGGAATATAGGAGACACGTGAACAATCATGAAGGTACGTAGAAAACAAGCCCTGATGACATCCCTCAACCCCTAAAACCATGGTGGAGAGAGAGGGATAATTGTTTGTTTCTTTGAGTCTGTGTATCTCCTGTCTAGTAAGACATGTAGGAGTTCTTACAGGTTCTCCAGTTAGTTTTAAGCTAGTCCTGGCTTGATAACTTGCTTGAGGGGATTCCTAGAGGTGCCTCTTGGGATCTTCCTAAAACTCCAGTCACACACAGGGACAATGCCAGTTTGTATTTTTCAGAATTTTAACGGAAGAGGACCTTTTTTTACAAGTGATTAAAAGTCGTAAATCTGGCAAAGAATTGGACGGCATAAAGCATTCTCCATTTTGAAAAATGCACACAGTTAAAATAATCTTCAGATAGGAGAATGGTTGTCCTAAATTAAAAAAAAAAAAATACCAATGTTGGAAACTGATCAACTTCTTGGTTTATAACAAGCAGTAAACTATTTGATGTTTGGTGAAAATATGAAAACATTTTACAATTTTCTTTTTAAAAACGTATGTGCATTTTTACTTTAGATGTGAAGTATGAAATTGATTTTTGAGTATTTGGTTGTTGCAGCTGAGTCTATATATTCTTCTATCTGAGGGCAAACCCTGCTTTTTTGAAGCATGGCTCCTTTTAAAGAGCTCTTACGAGTAAATCTAATAGCTAACTGTTGAAGTAGAGATTTTGTGTTTGTTTCTAAACAAAGTGTCCTGTAATACCCTAATCTACAGGTACTGGGGCAGAGGAGAAGCCAGTATTGAGATGGCATTGGTCACCACCCACACGCCCCATTAGATATTACAGACCACAGAACTTGGATGTTATGAGGGAGAATAAGATTATAAGAACAGCAGCTGCTGTATTTGAATGTATGCAGTGTAGAAGAGGAGGTGAAAAGCTGTAGGTGTACAGAAGGACTTACAGAAACAAAGGGTGGCTAGAAATAAACAGAAGTGGCAAATTCTGTGAAGTAAACACAGTTTCCAAAAGGCATCACCAGCAAAAAAATTAGAATTGATATTACTAAGTAGTGTGCACTTAAAATAGGGAAGAAACTTCTTTAAAAGGAATCTTGAAAAGTTTTTTAAAAGTAAAATGTTAGATTGGGCTGAGCACTTGTGGAAAATCCTACCACTGAAGGTATTATGGTTGCGTTACATTGTAGCCCAGAAATGGTGAACAGGATCCCTTTCTTACGTGGCAGATGTCACAGCATTCCTTTTCTTCTTTCATACTCCTGTTTCCCCTGTCGGTTCTCATCATGGCTCATGCCTGTTTATGGACTCGGGTGGTCATCTCTCCCCTGCTTTCCCCCGAGCACAGGTGTGAAGCCCTTTGAGTGTCTGACGTGCGGGGTGGCCTGGGCCGACGCGCGCTCCCTGAAGCGCCACGTGCGGACACACACCGGGGAGCGGCCCTACGTGTGCCCCGTGTGCAACGAGGCCTACATTGACGCCCGCACCCTGCGGAAGCACATGACCAAGTTCCACAGGGACTACATACCCTGCAAAATCATGCTGGAAAAAGATACTCTTCAGTTTCACAACCAGGGGACGCAGGTGGAGCATGCCATCAGCATTTTAGCGGCAGACGTGCAGGAGCAAGAAACCGAGATTAGCTTTGATGCTGGTGAGGGTGAGACTGTGGTAGTGACAGGAGAGACGCTTGAAGCCATCGAAGCAGTTGCAGCTACTGAGGAATGTACATCAGTCTCTACTCTTTCTGACCAAAGCATCATGCAGGTGGTGAATTACGTGTTGGCACAACAGCAAGGACAGAAAATGGCTGAAGCGACACAGGCCATTGAAACTGTAGAAGTAGAAGTGGCCCATGTTACGACAACAGACTCCATTTAGTGTATGAGAGAACAAGAAGAGTGAGGTTTTACAATCTGTGAGAGCAAAGTATTGAATGGTTTATCTGGGGCTTACAGAGATACCTGTTTTCAGCTACTCCTCAGTACTGAACATTGTGGTGACAGAATACTGCACCACACAGTAGAGGGAAAAAGTTAGGATGCTCCAGCGTGGGCCAAGGCTTTGAAAGCTAAGATTTCTGTACTGACTATAACTGAAAGGAAAAAAAAAAGGTTGGAATAATGTTTTTTGTGTCATGGAGTAAGTATCATGCTGTAACTTCTAAAAATTAAAAGAAAAAAACATATAAAAAGGCTGCACTAAAAACTAGAAATGCACAGCTATCGGTAGCTTTCTTTTTTTGTTTTAGTGTGCATTTCATCAAGTTTGTGAGCAAATACTTGTATTGGATTCTCCTGTCTACTTTCCAAGACAAAGGGGTGTTAGAATGCTTTGTGCAGTGTGTGCTTCATGTGACATACAGAGAAACAGAGGCTTTTTTCTTTGAGCAGAGGCACCATTGGCAGTGAATCCCAGTTCTGAAGAACTGACTTAAATTCCAGGTGGCAGGTCCAAGGTTCAGCAAAACACTGTTAAAATGTTTTACACATAATGGGTAGGGATCTGCTGAAGGCTGAGGAAGTGGTTGTGATGATTGTGAACTCAGGTTGACCAGAGGACAGCCCACCTCAGGGAGACTCCATAGGGAAGTCAACTCCCCTTCATTTGTAAAGGAGGAGCTTTCCCTGCAGCCTCCACGCACAGCCATGCTTAGGTCAATGTTTGGTTGCCTAAAGGAAGCTGTACCCAAAGCAGGCAGCCTAATGATGGATGTTTCTAGTTTTGCTTTACATTTATTGTACAAACTCTGCAATGAAAAAGATCTCACAGCACACTTCTTTGGGAATGTAAACATGCCGAAGAAGTCCAGCTAGTTACGATCTGATCTTGTCAGGAGGAGGAGCCCTGCTAATTCCCAAACAGGATATCAGGATAGAAAAATAGGAAAATCTTAGTATGGAGTAAAAATCAGATTTGTCTCCAAATTACCAGAGTCTCTAGAAGACCTAATTACTGCTGCTGTAAGAAAATACTTCTAGGGCCTGCTAATTACCCAGTGTTACACCACATGGATGGAAAAATCCTTACTAGGGGTTTCTGCAAAGAAGAATCACAGCCACGCTTGGCCCAAGTTTACATGTCCCTGATGTAATACCACCAACAGTGCACATCTTGATCTGTACAAGGTGAGGGTTCTTTTATTGTTGGTTGTTTGGATTGTTTTTTAAGCAAGCAGCGTGTATGTTGAGGTAACTGAAAGTGCTTTGCATATGAACAATCAGAACTGTCTTCTCTAAATTGTTCTCAGTCTATAGTGGTATCAAATACTTCCTCATTTGGACAGTGGCGAGATACTCAAGGAGCCAGAAACCTGTCATATTGCAGGGTAAGCTTCATAAATAAAACAATGTGCATATAATTCTGTGCTACCTGTGAAACAGATCCACTGAACGAAATCAAAGAAACCCTGTGGCAAAGTAACCACCTCATTTGAATTAGTATTTCTACCTTTCATCTTATTTAACTATGTGAGTATCTGTGTACTAAGCTACAGAGTGGACTGTTCCTTTTATACTTTGCAATCCTGTAGATAAGCAGTTATTGAAAATTTTTCAGCAATATGTAGTTGGATCCAAATTAATTTGTAGATGCCTATTTCAAAGGTCAGGGTCTTTCTTCAGAGAAATAATGTAGTTATTTATACATCCTGCAGCCCTTTACAATTGTATTATTTTCTAATTACCAAATGGAATAAAACTAAAATTAATATTTAAAAAAAAAATACTGCTAGCTGTAACTTGAATTTTTGTATGGTCAAGAATCTGGAGATAGCCATCCTGCTTAAAATTAAAATACTGCCATTATGATGAAAAAATACTTAAAAGAGCACTAGGTGAACTTTAAAATTTACTTCAATATTTGTATCCTACAAATTATTACTAAAGTGAAGAAATGTTCAAGGAAAAATAGCTGTAAATAATGCTAGAACATTATTTGTATATTTAGTGTGTTACCTTACAAAAAGATATTACCAGCACCTTAGTTTAATCTTTGGTGCGTTTATTTATTTGCCCAACCTATGGAAGAGGCAGAAGTGAATGTGAATTTCAGAGCCTTCCTATCCACTGTAAAAATGCTGTAACTGACTCAATAGTCTGCTCTTTACAAACAACAACCAAACAAATCCCAAAAGGTTGTTTCCTAAAAAAGGTTCAGCCGGGAATGTCAAAGCCGAATGTTGTGCACCCCTTTCCTGACACGCTGTGCCTTACATTCCCAGAACAGCGTGAGGTAAGTAGGGAGTGTCACTCTTGGCTTTGCTGTTCCCACGTATGTGTTGCCTTATGCTTTTCTTTAGACTTCAGCACTTAAGATGTTCACTACCCTTCTGCGATCTATTTGAAGTCAGACTGCAAATATGCAGTTGATATTTGATTTTTTTTTAAATAAAGTTCATGAGAAGTGTCCATTTATTAAGTATTCCTGGTGAATTCCTGTACATAATTAATTTGATTTGTACATTCTGCTCTTTTTATTTAGTGTTAGATGTATAAAGTTATGGTTAATTCTGTCATCAAATAAACGGAGCTTTGCCGTGAGTTACTCTTTCAAGAAACTTTTTGGGGGGTGAGGAGGAAGGGGTTGCAGAATTGTTTATTCCTCCTCAGTATTTCTTTCCATATATTGGCAAATGTCTGGTGTGAATAGTTCTAGGAATGTCTGCATTTTCATTTCTTCTTAAGGCTCGAAGAATTAACATGGATGAGGAAAAGAAACACACTGCCCTCAGTTTTGTCAGAACGTGGCTCTGCAAGAGCACAATGCTAACAAAACACCGTGTATATTGATACTGAAATCGCTCTGGCTGCAAGGCCTCTTGGTGGGGGAGGCATCTGCTCGGCCCCCAGCACCCAGCTGTAACCACTGCGGTTTGTTTCAGGTGGTGTTTCTCTTGACTTGCATTTCTGTACAGCACTGGCACCCCCAGGCAAGCATCAGACAGCACTTCCACCTCGGCCTCTGCTGTGGGATAAATACTTGAGCAGGGATTGTGGGGTGGAAATTGTCCTCCAGTATCATCCTGGCTGAAGGATGGGCTGTACAGCTGCTCCTGGGCTGGGAACAGTCTCCTGCGCCTTTCCCTTTGTCGTTACAGGAACTTTCAAGGCAACACCAATGGCGCAGAAAGGCCAATTATCTTTTGTGGTTCATCCTGATTCCTAAGGGAAGTGCTAAGGGAGTTTTTTAGTGTATGGGCTCTCTGTGAACCCATGTAAGTAATAAAGCAAGTATAAAAGAAAAACGGGTTTCAAAGGCTGAGTGCCGAAGGAGTAACATAGCTTTCTGCTGAATTACTGCTATTCCACAGGGATGCAACCATAGATGCAAAACAGCCAAGTGATATGTGGATAATTTTCACCCTCCCTTTAGTTTCTACTTGAACTATAACCATGTCATTGCTGGCTGTTAAAGGAAGCAGGGTGAATTTCTACAGCAGTAGAAGGGTATATAGTACTGTAACATTCAGGAGCCAGTCCTGGAGCTGCTGCTGACAGGGGGTGGAACCCAGCAGCTCTCAAGCAGTTCTTTACCAAAGGCCTATTGTTGTGCAGAAGAGTTCCAACTGCTGAAGGCAAGAGGCCCCTGGTCACTCTGTTGTCGCCCTCAGGCCCAGGACTGTTGGGGAACATGCTCACTAGTCTAGTGTGACCTTGAGAGGCTCTGCAGAAAGTAAGTTGCTTGCTCCCCCTGGGAAAAGTTTTGTCCTGGGGGCTGTATTTTGCCTTACAGATGGGAACAGCATTGCAAATGACTTGGTGCTTTTAGATGTGCAATAGTGCAAGCTCTTGTTGTCATGGCTTTAAATTTTACATGTGAACAGGACTCTTAAACAAGCATCCAGTAACAAAAGCAAGGCACACCCTGGGACAGGCCCCAGTTTCACAACTGCGTTACTCACTGCTCTAGACAGTGGCAGCTGATCTGTGTGTGAACAGGGAGGGCACCACACTCACACTTCTTTCACAGAGGCACAGCTGTGATTCTGTAACTACTGAGCATCAGCCAACATGGTTTATGTGACTACTGTGTTTACTAATTATGGGAGGCTGGGGGAGAAAAGGAGAGATGTTTTTATTAGAATTTGCATTACCTTTACATTAATAAACTTGTGCTGCCATGAAAACATCAACATAGCCTCATGACTTCAAGTTTCAGTGGAGCTCTTGCTCCATTTGTGCATTCGTCTCATCAGGAAATCCAATCCCAAAAACCACATTAATGGACTACACCACAAGCTTAGCTGACGTTTTTAAGACCTCACTGACACCACTGCACTAGGATGTTCATACTCCTGATTACCAGCACTGACAGTCACTGCCATCATCCCTCCTCTCTGCCCAGCTTGAAAGCAGCCAGAAATGTCCAGACCTCAAGAAGGTGTGTGCTGCAGTCTACAGGTTTGCTTTGGTAACTAAATCTTGCTTGGACTCCCCCCACTGCAGACTGTTAAATGGAATTTCATAAACAGAAACTGAACATGCTATATCCAGAGTTTACAGGTAACAGTTCATGTTTCATGTTTTTAATTCCATGGATAACTACGCTTCTACCCCAAGGCAGTGGCTCCACATTATTAGATATTAGCAACTTTCCTAGGAAAGCACTATATAAGATGCCAGTATTTCAAAATTACAGAACAGTAAGAGATCCCTTCATTAATAAAATCGGAAGAAATAAGGAATGTTTACAGGATACAGTAAAAAAGCAAATTGTTAATTGTCCCATATTTATGGTGTTCTTCCGTCTCTTGCCAGAGGAACTAGACAACAAATTACGGTGGTTTTATAACATAACCTTCCCTTTTGTAGCTTAAGGGCAGGACTACTCAGCATTCCTCAGAAAACTCCAACCTTTTTGCAGAACAACCTTTAGGGTGCTCACAGTGGCACATAGAGAGTTGGTTTTGCTAAAGGTCAGTGAATCCTGTGACTGGTTATCCCTGACATGGCACAAGCCTGAGAAATGGCACCTTAGAGACAGGCTGGCTGGGAGTTCTTCCTTCTAAAACCTTGGTTCTGAGAATCTGGACAGTGCACCTCCCACACTTAAAGAAATAAAATTAGTCAAGTGGCTACACCCAGGACTGCCTGAAACACAGCCAGTAATATAGTACACTGCACTGTTTTGGGATTGGTTTTTTGTTTGTTTGTTTGGAGGTGTTTTTGCTTTCTTTTGTTTGTTTTGGTTCTTCTTCTTTGGGTTGTTTTTTTAAATGATTTTAATATAGTTAGCATTGGATGAGTTTGGATCCATTTACAACCCAGCAGGCCCAAAACAGCCCAGCTGCAGAGTAGCACAGAGGTTACCAGGTAACTCCTCACATCTTCACCTAATCTGTTCAGTGTTCTGCAGCCTGCTCATGTGCTAACTCCTGCTAAGCAAGCATAAGCCTTCTGAGGTAAAACTACACAAGTTAGATGGACAGACATTTCAAACACTGACAGGTATACATACATACCTTGCTATTCTAAGCAGTTAATGGTCTCAGCACACCTCCTGGAAGCACTTCAAGATAGCTAAATCAGATAGTTTACCAGGAGCTTCAGGATTCTTGAACATCCTTAGGAAAAATTAAAAAAACAAAACAAAAAAAACCACACACACACACGAAAAAAAAGGCTCTCTGCACACAAAGACCATGACTACTGTAACAAGAGCACACAGCTTCAAGTGAAGTCCTAGGTAACGTTTCCCTTTCAGGTCAGTCAGTTTGTTCTTTCAAGTGTCAGACATTAAACACCAGCGGACACCTCGTGGCTACAAGATCCAGCCTGTCCAGCACTCAGTCCTGCGGGGACCGTGGCCACCCTGATCAACGCTCTTCCATGGAGCACTGAGAAGGAAGGGAACACTTGCATCAGGTGAGGCAGGAGCACTGAGCTTTAGAAGCTTCTGCAGTCTCTCCCAGTCTAGACTTATTTACTGACCATAGGAGTAAGATAAATAAATGTAACTTTTGCTCTCTCACGTGCATGGAAGGTATTTCCTAGCGTGTCTGCTCTTCTTCCTGGCAATTTCCTAAATGGTTTTAAAGTACGAGGAAACCCTGGATATGAGTGTCTACTTGAGCCCAAGATGTAGAAGACAGTGGTGGTAGGTCAACTAAAAAATGACCAGATATTTGAGTTGTCTTCTTATTCAGAATTCTCTTTTGCTTTTTTCCTAATACAAGTGATCGACATAATATGGAGCAACTACTAAGGAGCACGAGAAAATAGCTGTTCACTATGAATTACCACTATCTTAAAGGGATTTATTTCAACAAACATAACCACATGTGATGAAAATAAGTGAAAAGTTTGCCTTGCCTAGTTCCAGTAATGCCCAAATCTGTTTCGGAAGTCCTGAAAGTCAGTTTTGAAAGTGTGTTTTGTTTTAAATAAACCAAGTATTTCTGCTATGGGAAAAAAAAAAGTATACATTTTTATGTTATGTTTATAACAAGGCTTTTAAAGAAAACAGTTACAGGTATTCAACTGCATCAGACTTCAAAAGAAAAAAGATTACACATACAATACAAAAATACAAAAAAATATTTTTTAGAACTTACAAACTCAAAGTCTAAGTGGTCAGAGCTTTCCTAAAATAATAATAATAATAATAAAAAAATACACTTCAAGATGCACTTTCCTTTCTGCACTTGCAGGTTCAACTTCAGTATGAAGGTTTTAGAGGCAGGATAAAAGCAATTAATATATTGAATTCTACAACCAGCTCCTGGCTGAAATTAATTTAGGGGTTGACACTATCAGGTATTTGAGTTTAAAAAAACTCCTTGTGCTTGTTTAGGGGAGGGGGAACGCAGGTGGTGGTGTTGCTGTTGATAAATTTGTTTAACTAGTTCTGATAGTACAATGTTTTAAAAATATGCAATCTAAAGTAGACTAAAATTTAGACAGTCATCCCTGGTCATTACTGAAATCCTACAGCACTGTTCTGCAGTATGAAAGCCAGAAAATTAAACTGACCAGACGAATGTCATGGCTGAAAATCACTGCAAAAGGCAGACAGGCAGGAAAAGGTCAAGTTTTATTTCTGAAGTTGACACTTGTTAGAAGCATTAGGACTGCAGACATAGTATTCTTTGACCTGATAGTGTCCACTGAGGTCACTGGCATCAAGGCATTTTGTTTTAAATGGCAAGTCAGGGAAAGTGCATCTTGGATTTTTCATACTTAAGCAGTGAGTTACCGATTTTTGGTGTGGCTTTTATTCCTTCTAGGCATAGTAAAGAAAAATATTTCAACCAAATATGGAGCTTAATGTACATTAGCTTGTATTTTTGGTGGTGGCTTTTGTGTTCCACTAGGAAATGCTAACAAGCACTACTCAAGGCTAATGATTTAAGAGGAGCACACTGAAAATACTGATTTACCTTTGTAGTGAATATTCTTTACAGACTGTATCTAATATACAGACAAGGCCCATTTCCTTAGGACGAAACAGACCACAGAAGGTTACACATCCTACATGAAGTTTTAAACAAAATTAGAGCTAAGTTACCAGAGCCACTCAGAGCAACATAATTCCTACTTTGCAGAGACTTAACAAAAGGTGACTGCAGGGAGAAAAAAATAATCCAGGTTCTTATTATTTCCTGTGTAAGATTATATTCAAATTAATAGTCCAGTAACACTTCTAGCACAAAAAAATGCTCTCTCTTTAGCAGAATTCCTAGAAGTCAACTGTTTCTCCTGTTATGAAGAGGGAGCCAGAAGTGAGAATGCATGAGCATTCAATTTTAGCCTGATTAAAGAGACAGTAACCTTTTTCATCCACCTTATTTAATCACTGACCAAAACCAAAAAATCTTAAAAAGGTACCACTCCAATTTCTTTATTATCTGTAACCTTTTGAAACTAATCACATGAACTACAAAATTAGCAAATGCCTTGAAATC
Source organism: Myiozetetes cayanensis (assembly GCF_022539395.1). NCBI lineage: Eukaryota > Metazoa > Chordata > Aves > Passeriformes > Tyrannidae > Myiozetetes > Myiozetetes cayanensis. The sequence continues at coordinate 19,367,675 of NW_026087742.1, forward strand.
TGTATACAAAACATAAATTACCTCTAATTTCAAACTAATTCGTTAGTGTACCACTCAAAATCTTAAAAAAGTGGCTCCAAAGATAGTCTCATACCATTCTTAAAAAAGGAAACTGTTCCTTTAACGTTATACCCTCCCCTCCCCCCAAACACCCAACTTGTAATCCACACCATTTAGTTATTTTCTTGGTCATGGACATTTCCAAGATGAGATTTTATATTTCGTTCCCATAGCTTCTGGTTGTCAGAAAATCCATGCTTTCCTTTATTGAAGGAATTTGGTCCTGCTGAGGTTGGTGTATCCCTGTGAAAAAGCAAAACAAGAACAGTTGAGAAAGTCAGCTCAGCTACGGTGGTCTGTGCAGTGTGACACTGAAAATACCAATTTCAAGTCCAATCTGCTGCCAGAAACTACCACATGTTTCTTTCTGTTACATCAGGAGTCCTGACTGCCAGCAGCTGCAATTTGGCCACAGAACTGATCTCTCCATAGCATTTCAAAACAGAGCGATAAGATGGGGCAGCAGGAGGTGGGAGTGGCAGTAACTGCTGCAGCCGGGAAGAATTCTTTGCAAGGATTAAAAAACTGAGGATCCAAATTTGCTACTGGATGAAAAAAAAAAAACACCACTAAACTAGAGGACCTCCAGATGGATTAACTTTAAAAGCAGTCTATCATGATAAACATCTTTAAAACATATATTCTCGAAATTCATCCCTAATTTAAGCCAAGCCTCCTCTGAAAAGGTCTCTATCAATTTTAGGCTTGACCCTCTACTCAAATCTGTAGCAAGAAGAAGAACTACATATATTTGTTTAAGTAAACAAGCAATTTTTTTTGTCTTTCTGAAAGAGATGATTTGCATCTTCCACTTCTACAGGAGTTAAAAAACCTCACCAGACTGCCCTACTTCAAGGCAATTCTCAAAATGGAGAACCAGAAAGATACATAGTGGCAAACAGGAACTCCCATCTATTACTTTTCCAAGAAGGTAACAAGCTTCTATTTAATGCAGAATCAATTTCTTCATCACAAAGAAGGCGAATAAGATTCTAAGTTCAAATGTAAATGTACTACTTTTAACCTACAGACACAACATCTGAAAATTCTGAAAGAAAAATTTCTGAGCCTATTCTAACTTCTTGTATTTCTAAGCCATCTGCAAGATCTGACCTGTGCTGGAGGAGGTCAGAGTCATTCTCACACACTCACCCCTCTCCAAACCACAGTTAAAAGCTGACCTACCTTCCAATGTTCTTCATGCGCATCTTGGCTTCTGGAGGCATTTCTTCTGGTTCGCTCTGTAGAGAGAAAGGAGGTTAGAGCGTGGCTGGGCACTTGCCTTTGAACATTTCAAATGCCTGACAAGATAAAGGATGGACTCCAGCCCCACAGGAAAGCAAAGTGACTCAGGACAGAACAGAGGTTCTACACAGTTATAGACCGAAATACAAATTCCTTTGCTGACCTTCATGTAAGAAGGAGCAAGGTATTTATGACAAGATATTTAGCAAACCAGAAGCACAACTTTCCTTCACCTCCCCTTTATTAAGCCCAGAGAAAGCAACCGTTAATTCAAAATTATGTAGTGCATCTCATTTTCAGGGAAAAGTTATCAGCACTTTAATGACTTGAACCAACACAGAGCTACAAACTTGTGCATTCTTAAGCAGAAACACAAGAGATGCTTCTAGGTTGAAAATTCGTGACATTTATGTAGAAAACCTTAAAAAACCCACTCTCTCTGCCTCCCACACCAATGGTATTTTGTGTTGATCATTTGCTTATTACTCACATCTTCATCTTCATTAAAAGCTGCTGCTACAGAAAGGGTTTTTGGAGCCAGGGTTGGAACAGGCTCTTTAGGCTTCTGAAAAAGACCAAATAAGCAAATAAAGTAAATCTACTAACTCAAAAAATCTACCCTTGGCATTTAAAATATTTTGGTAAATGAAGTCAAACATCTTCACTGAAATAGGCAACCAGGGGGGAAAGTTTTTCCTCAAATCAAGCACATAAAGGTTCTCTAACAGAAAAATGACCGCTTGTTTAAGTGTGATACACTCTGAGCAGGCTCAGCCCTCTCATATTACAAGTCCCCACAAGCAGGTCTTCACTTTCTAGCACACTGCAGAGCGACTCAGCCACTGGTGCGTGACATGAACAATTAAAAAGATCCCGGGTAAGTTGAAGTACTCAAAATTTTACTATGTCACTGTTTCCATTATTCTTTCAGAGTATTCTCATCCATCAATGTCAGAAAGATGAACATATTTATTCTCCTGCATTTTAACAATACAACAGCTTTCTGGCTTATAACAATTCAATACTTTCAAACGAGCATCAGTGTGTATCACACAGGCAAGTTAATACAAAAGTGGTACCAAAAGCTGTTTTGACAACACTAAGAGCCAAGTCACCACTAACAATTTGCTTCTACAGTACTACCAATTATCTACACCAATGACATACAGTGCTTTCTCCATTTTTACTTTACTGGTGATTATTTAATATATACTCATAGAAGCTGATGCTGCAGCAGAGTCCTTATGCAACTGCCTCCAGCTGTTCTTTACTGACAGTGTACAACACTGAAACGCTGTACCCTATTTAAAGCATCTGCTCCGCAGGAATGGGTAATGTTCTAAGGGACTAAAAATGACTGGAAAGAAACAGGATAAGTTTCAGCACTGTCCCATCTGGTGCACTGTCAGTCACCCAGTAAATGCTGTGAGCCAGAAATCCTGAGCCCAATTTATTGCCACTGCAAGCATCTTCTGACATAAGAAACCGAAGCGTGCCGGTGGCTCGGAGAAGGCAGCTCTGTCAATTCTTCCTCAGTCTGAGCTGACCTGATTGCATTCATACCCTAGAATGCTGCCAGCCCACATCTCCCATCTCAAAGTAACAGAGCACTCTTTTAATCTTTTGCAGATCTGTAGAATGCTGGCACTGCAGGTGCAAGCCTTTCATGATTACAGTTTGAATTTAGTGTAGACAAGGATTTATAATGTATCCATCACAGTGGTAGGCAGGAACTGTAAATGAACTGTATTAGATGGAGAGGCAGTGCCAGGCTTGTCCTTGCCCAAGCTATAGAGGACTGCTTTTGAAGTAAAGAGGCTCATCAGATTCACACCTAAACAAGCACAAGGATACCCTGTACGGGACAATAAAGGGGATCAGAATTCCTAGCAACCTATGTAACAAAGCCTCATCTCCTGCAAAAAGTACAAATGAATCATACTGACCTTGCAAAGCACAGTCATGAAAAATCAGCTGTACTTCCCTATCCAGAATAAGATCTTTGGAGTGGGAGACAACCTATTAAGCCATCTAAGAGATGCTTTCTTGTAGCTTTAAGCATCCAATAGAATGAGGCTCCCAGCACTCATTTCAAAGTAGCCTGAACAGTTTAACAAGTCTGCTCATTTCCCTTGGGAAATTATTCCAGACTTATCAAATCTCATTATGAAATAAGTCCCTATGTTCAAAGATCTACAGTTCATTTCAATCAAGTCTTTTGCTTCCTAAGACAACTGACCTGTTATTAATCACCCTGAAGTACTTACACATGCATAACTAGCTGGCCCCGCAATGCTTGCTTAAACTTTATCCAAGTTACCCCCGTGGAATTCAAGGTTTCCCTCTGCGAGGAAGCCTCCCCAAAGTACTACCCTTTTTGCCTCAGTTTCCCTGGAATTAAAAGCCCTTGGGCAACTTACATTTGCTCCTAGTTTGATGGATATTGCAGACGCCTTCTTTGTTGTCTGACTGCCTATGGAAAATCCAAACTTGGACATTTTGGCAGGAGCAGGCTTTGTGGTGAAGTCTTCAGCTTCTTCATTAGCTGCCCGTTTCTCTGCGCTGCGACTCGAACTTTCTCCTCCATTACTGGAAGAAACAGTCTTAGTTTTCACAGGTTTTTCTGCCTCTTCTTCAGGTCCTGGTGAAGTCGAAACAACTTACCAAGATGAGCTACTTTTACTGAGCAGATTGATGGGAGCAGCAACCTCAAAAAGCATTATACTTTGGGTGCAATAGGTAAGGTGTTTTTAGTGACAGCAGTTTCCACCAATGTACATTTAGTGGACAGCAAAACACAAAGAGGAGAAGAAACTGCAAGCACTCCACTACTGGTAAAGAACTTCTTTTGTATGAGCCAGGAAAACAATCTTGAAGCACCATCTCTTTATTTAGTATGGAAGTCAAAGTTCACGTAGTAAATTAAATGTAGATGACTAAATCTTTTTAGGGTTTTAAGTTGCCATAGATAAGTTTTGATAACTGGAATCCCAATTCCAAATCTAGAGTAGGTAATCTAAGTTAAAATTAATTCTACTAAATTTCTACAAAATCATGTCCATGCCAGTCTCTAGGCTTGTCTGGCACAACTCTAAAACCACGGGAGTGACTGCAGTGAGGCCGGCTGTCTCAATCATCTTTCAAGTCACTGCTTGTCCGCATCTCATCTGTAATAAATCTGCCAAGCTCTGCTTGACGAAGGAATCAGCACTAGAAAACATATATATATATATATTTCATCTTTTCTAGGTTTGTATGAAGTCATGGCAAACATAGCAGCTGAACAGTGAACCACAGATTAAAAAACACTCCAGTAACATTTTCATTCCTACATAATCAGGTTCTTCAGCTACACCAAGAGACAAAGGTGTCCTTGGAAAACTCACACTGAACATAGCAAATGCTTCAGCAAAAAAGACACTTCCTTGCTGCTCCAATAAGCAAATCCCTGCAGTAGCAGGAGAAAAAACAAAAACAACACACATTAGGGAATGCACAGGGAAGTGCTCACAGTAGCAGTTTAAGAAAAACTGGAGTTAGCACCAGTTCATCATTGTATCAAGTGGAGAACAGGACCTTCCATGCACAGCAAATTCAGACCATCAGGGAAAAAAGCTAATGGCAAAAAGCTACAAAGTAAGATGGAGTAAAGGGAGAGAAGAAAGTCTGAACTGGAGGTCAACAATAATGCAGCTCTGAGAAAAAAAAAGCAGCAAACAACATCAGGACAGAAGAAATCTAGGGACACCATCTATATACATATATTTGCTATTTTCCAAATCATAAGCAGTAGCATATACCATTTCAGCAGCATTTCTACCTCACTCTTCCAGCTATCAAGATAAGTGATTGAAACAAAAATAGATTTATTGTTTACCTTTGGAAATATGGCAGATAATAAAAAAACATTTTGTAACTTTAATCAGTTTCACTGTATTAAAAAAAATGCTAATGCTGCTAATCTGCAGCGCAGAAATTTGACCCAGGGAGCATAGATATAACAGTGAAAAACCAAAGAGGAAAGAGAAACAATCAAAATTTACACAAGTGACCTTGAGTACTGGTAGCCGACTTCGCACAGTTTACCGAACAACAATCTGCAGGACTAGAAGGTCTTTACAGCTAGTCCCTGGAACTGCATTAAACAGAATATTCAAAGTCTAACCTAGGTACACTGGAAAATGTGACTCAAGGGTAGGTAGGAGATTTCATTGGCCTCAGAAGTGCTGGAACCATGGGCCTAAAAGTCTTCTTTTTCATAAGATACAAAACCCACAGCAGCCCAAATCTCAGGGCACACAGGACCAGTTCAGGCTCCGAAACTAGTGCTAGCTTGAAGCTAATGACACTGAAGCTTACTTCTTTAAGGGAAAATTCTCAAATACTGCTAAGCACAAGGTGAAGCCTAACACAACCTACTCACATCTGTCTTCTCCCCAAATTTTAAAGAGCATCTCTCTCAAAATTAGCTCCTATCACTGCATTCTGAGTGTTACTTCTACTAGGCTCGATGTAGGATGAACTGCAGAGCTGTAAAGGGCACAGGACAATTGGGGAAGGTGGGCAAGGAGCCGCTGTGCTGCTTGATTTCTGCAGGAAACAGAAATGCAGACACATATTAACCATGAAAGAGGTCTCTCCCATGACAATGCATGCCTGTATATATATGTATATTCCAAAACATTTATTATTTCCTCCCGGGCAGGTGGGGCTTGTTAGCCCTTAAAGGCAACCCGCCTACGTCCTAAGGACCTCGCTGCCACCGTCCAAGCTCGCTTGGCCCCGGCAGATGAACCTTAGGATTAAAGGGTGGGCTCAGTTCCGCGCACGCTGTGTCTCACCTAAAAAATCCAATGCACAGGCTGGAAGGTGTAAAGACCTTCCCCGGATCTTCGCTCGCGAAGACTGGCCATTATTATTATTATTATTATTTCCTGGAGACATCAAGGAGATCACACTTCACCTACAGAAAGCACCAGCACTATTTCCAAAACTAGACTTATCAGTGCTGTTTTTGTGAATCACAGAAATAAAAAGCTGTCCTGCTGCTTACTCGTGTGTATCAGCAAACCACATGAGTGCACAACCTCCGCTCTCCAGGTGGCTGCAGTGACAAGACTGACAGTGCCAGCTGCACAGCATTCCAGGATCTCTTGTCTCCAGGAGCACGACCACTGGTGGGGGTGGGAACAAACCAGCCACAACTAAGTTAATTCTGAGATAAACCCCACTAAAAGGGGCAAAAGCTGAAGATTCCAAACTGCTTTCAAAAATCATCCAGGGGTAACTATTCTTCCTCAGGATCGAGATACCATAACTTGTTAAGATCACATTCCAGCACATCAAACAGCACACAGGGCACTATAGATTAGTGATGTACTGATGCTATCCAGTTACTCTACTACTAATACAAAAAAAACCCCAAAAAATCAAACGCAAAGACCCACCAAAAGCCAAAAGAGAGCCAAGAGTTCCAGAACTACCTAAAATCAAATACTGTTCAAATACACGTGATTATCAGAAATAACATCCACTGCTGAGGCTGTCCTAATTGATTTACAAGTCTGATTTAATTTTTCAACAGATCAAAGAAATGACCTCTGCCTACAGATATATTTAAGCTGGAAAAAACCCACCAAAACCCAACTACAACAGAAACGGAAACACACCAGGAACGAAAAGTTTTATCTTTGAAAAGACATTATCCTCTCAACTTTAAATCAAGGGAAGAAAGAAGAAAAGAAACATCCCATTAAAAAATTTCGAATAGTGCAGAAAAGACAAGGCTGTCCAGTCACGATATAAATACTACAAAACCAAATCGCAAGCTTACAGATTGCTGCCAAGCAAAAAAACCCCAAGATACTTAAAACGACAATTAAGGAATATTCACTGTACCCATTTGTAAAAAAGGTACCACAGCTGTTAAAAGTAAAGCTTTAAGGTGCTGTCTTCATCTTTACAGGCAGTAACAACCGAATTTCTCTCAAAACACGGCGTAAGTATTCCGCATATTTTTAAAAGAGAGAAACAGCACATTTGGGTGGAGAAGATGTCACAGTTTTACAAAAGCGCCTGTAAGGCTGAGGACAGCAGGCCCAGACTCGGCCTCTCCTCCAGCGCAGCCCCCTCAGGCCCGGGCCGCCCCCTCTCCCCGCAAGGCCGGGCATCACACGGCCCGGCCCGGCCCCGCCCGGCCGGGGGAAGCACTCCTGGGCCCTCACCACCCCTGCGGGCCCAGCGTGAAGCCCATTCCCCCCCCACAGCTCCGCGGCGAGAGGCGCTACATGTTCACCTCCTGCGGGCTGCGGCCGCTTCGCCTTCTCCCCCTCGGCTCTGCCGTCCGCCATTTTCCCCCGCCTCCGCCGCCGCACGCGCCGCGCACGCGCAGCGCGCCGGCCCCGCCCCTCCGCGGGGCCCCGCCCCTGCGGCGCGCGGGCACGGCGCGGCGGGAACGCGGGAGCGCGCGCGCGTGCGCGCGAACCCGGGTGAGCACCGCTCCTCTTCCCTTCCCTCTGCTCCTCTTCCCTCCCCCTTCCCTTCCCTCCTCTTCCTCACACGGGCAGCGCCAGCCCCCGGCACCGCCCGCTGAGCCGCTGCGTCACGGCGATGGGGAGGGACCGCGGCCCCCGCCGCGCGTGGTTTGGCGATTACGGTGTGACCTCGTTACCTCATCAGGGTGTACGGAGGGCGGGGGAGGGAAGTGCCAAGAGGATGGAGCCAGGCTCTTCTCGGCGATGCCAAGCAGTAGGACAGGAGGCGACGGGCAGAAACTGAAGTTCCAGTTCCTTTACTGTGCCCGTGACTGTGCACTGGGACATTGCCCTGAGAGGGTGAGGAGTCTCCCTCACTGCAGATATTCAAGAACCATCGGGACACAATCCTGTGCTCTAGGATGACCCTGCCTGAGCACGGAGGTTGGACCAGATGACCCACTGTGGTCCCTCCCGACCGGCCCCGTTCTGTGATTCTGTGACTGTAACACGAGCTCAAGGGAGCAGTGACACCATTTGCCCTCCCCAGTGTGCAGACTTAGTCACAGAATAGGCTCTATGGCAAACAGCAAATGACAGGAGGGACGTGGTACTCAGCCCACAACAGGGCGTTGGAACTTCTTTAAGGCCCCTTGTAGCCCAAACCATTCCATCTTTCTATGACACTCAGCAGCTCCATGTTGTCTCTTCCTCCTGTGAGGAAAGAGGCTACCCGAGTGTGGCACAGACACTTACACAGCCTGTCCTTGCACCTGAGGGCTTCACGGGGAGCTGAGGGCAGCTCTCAAGCAGCACTTGAAACGCCACCCTAGGGTGAAGCTTTGCGTACCGTCCAACCATAGACAGCTGAAAGGAACCAGGTCTTTCCCTGAGCCAGGGGTTATCCATGCCTGGAGACCCCTGTGCCTCACAGGCAGCAAGGGGCAGTACTGGGGTAGAGAATCTTCTGCCTTCCAACCCTCCCCTCGAAATGAGGTGTATGTACCAAGAGGTGAGACAGGGAGTGCACACCACCAACCCCTGGTATGTTTGAAGTCTACTCTGTGAAATTATACTCCCCTCTCCTAGCTGTTTTTATTTTCAGGACCAAACCCACCACCTGCCATCACTGACTTCAACCATAATTAGTCAACTAGACTAAATTAAAAATTTAAGCAACCCCTTAAAACTTTCCTCATGCTCCAGGCAGTCTCTCCTCCTGAAATACTAATAGGACTTTTTTTCACCTCTGAAGTTCCAGCACTTTGGGAAATCTACATTACCTGGCCTGAAAACACTCAGGGATAAAGGCTTTTTTTTTTTTTTTTTTTTTTTTTATGGTCAAGAAGTTTGACTTATTCCTTTCAATCAAGAACTTGATTTGTGCCAGATACAACATCTAAAAATAGATTGTGCAGCTCCCCAGACTCAAGCAAGGTTTTAGACATTTGTTTTTAGTTCATCAACCAAAAGTCAATGCATCTGCACACCAAAAGAGGATCCAGGAGGTAATGGGGAGGTCTCTTCTACTTCATATTAGTAGTCTTACAGCATAAAACTATAGACAGCCTCCAACCACTGCAAACCCAAAGCAGGGGAGTGTTCTCCAAAGAATGACCTTTACATTCAGTTACAATCACCCTTGTCCCAGCATGGTTCAACAGAACAGACTGATATTCTTTGTGCAGAGTAATTTTTTTAGAACATATCTCATTTATCTTACATAATTTCAGTAATATGTGAATAAATTTAAACAGCTGGACTACTACAGTAATTTTTAAAAAAAAGGCAACCCTAACAGCAGTCATTTCAAACTTAAGCAACAAAGACATGTTTTGAGATAAAGAGCTGAAGAGAGTTTTAAATGTCCCCAAAAAATGGAACATTAAAGGGCACAGTTTGCCCATTAAAAAAAAAAAATCCTTCTCTTTCCCATCACTCTACTTTTGTTTTAGTTTATACTTCTTAGGGTAGTTCTTGGCAAACTGCTTTTGTACTTCTTCCCGCCTCTTTCCAAGTTTAAGTGTGTTCACCAGGTCTAAGGTCTTTTTCAGTTCGCTTACAGGCTTGCTTACAAAGCCACAATATTTCCTTTTCGGAACAAACTCCAGAGCCTTCTTCCAGTCGGCAGTATCTTTCAAGGTTAATAAAATTTGCATCATTTGATCCAGTGTAAGGTTTTTGGCCCCAGTATTCCAAAGCAAGTATTTATCCAGCGGAAGGGCTGCAGTCTCCAATCCCAGTCGCTTCGCCCGTGCTAAAGAGACTCCTGTTTTTATGCTCTTGTCAACCATTGACCCGACAATGTAGATTTTGTCGTGATCAAATGTCTTCATCACTTTGGGAGAATCAGCCGTCAGATAGATGAGCTTATCCTTCGGAAAGACTTCTGTGTAGCACTGCTCAGTCACAGTGATAAGCAGCCTGCCCCATGCCTCTTTATAATGCTTAAGAAATTCCCTATGGTAGAGGCTATCATCCTTGAAGTTACAGAAGTGGATGTGGAATGGATCCACAGCCCTCCGGTTGCAGCCTTCGCTCTGGACCAGCTGTTTCACTGTGTTTGCAACTTCTCGGACAGACATGTCTTTTTCGTAAGACATGTCAAACACCAGAGGCTGGCCAAAGATCATGGACTGAGCAGCCCTCCAATTGTAGGCTTTATCCATAGTGCTGGTCCACAAAGATAAAAATGGACTCTTTTTAGTCTCATCCGTTTTTGAAGTTTGCTCTTGTGCTTCCAGCCTCCTTTCCCTTTTCTCTTCCATCTTTCTTTTGTCATTCTTCTTGTGAAGTTCTTTGAGATACAAATACTTTAAATACTTCTTTTTGGCTGACTTGGAAGGACACTCCATAAACGTTTTTAGCTGTTCTTCACTGACATGTTCTGGAACTAATTTGCCAGCTAGTCTCCACATCTCCAAAGTCTCACGTGCACCAGCCAAACTGGAAAGCTCCTGAGGCTCAGAGACCGTCTCACTGACCTCTTCTTGCAGCCCAGACTTCATTACCTTCTTCCATGCATCTAAATCTAGTTTTTCTGAGGGTTTGCAGGAGTTGTCCTGCTTAAGACAAAGTGATAAACTTAGAGTTCTACTGAGTGGAAACAAATCCCTTTTCATCCCATGTTGTGCAGCAACAGGAAGGACAGAACTTCTTACTATTTTTTTCAGAAGCATATTTGCAGACTGCATACTTAGACATGTGCTGCGTTCAAACACTTTTCTGCAAAACACCAATAAGAGGGGAAAAAAACTTTTCAGAAATCACAAAGGAAACATGCACTGATTTTTATTCTTAGTAACACAGACAATAGCTTAATTCTTAGGGAATACTAGAAACTCCTACTTCCACTATTACTTTTTTTTACTGTTTCCTAAATAAAAACAGTATGTGTGGCACTGCTGCTTGGAACAGCTGTACTTACTGCAATTCAAAATGTGGTCAAACAACCTCCAAGTACTGTCCAAGATCTGTACCAAGTTTTCTGTACCATATGATGAGTAGGAGCCTTTTCAACCAAAGTCAGGGAAATGCTGCATGGACACCGGAAATATTTTTATACACCAAATTTATCTATGCTGTGAAAAGAGAAAGAAGAGATGGAAGAATAAACAACTAGTATACAAAAGGGCCATCTTTCTTCTTTTTACTAAACTGCCTGTGAAGTTTGCATTGGCACATAAAGCTAAGGAGATAAACCCCACAGCCCCATTAATTTCATACATATTTGTATTTAAATGTGAAAGGTCCGCAAAAAAACCAAAAAAACACCCAAGAATGTTTAATATTTTCTTTGTCCTACTGAACTAAAATTAGTGAAGTTTCAATGCTTGAAAAACCTCGATTTGGACAAAACTAAAATTAGCTCCAAATTTTGCAAACAAAATTCATGATCTCTCTAATAACCTGAAAATAATCTGATATACAGAAGAACAAGTTAAATCTAATTTTGGGGTTATATATATGTACCTGCTCAGATGAGGCACAGAAAGAGCTGTGTATTAAATGTGACACAACCTGGCCTGGTTTTACTATACAGTAACTGGTCAAACTGCTTAACAACTTTTCATTTTCTACTGTTCTTAAGATGAAAGGAACAAAAACAAACAACCAACCTAACAATATCAAGGTCCAGAAGTGTTACTATAGAGGTGTTCCTAGTTTTATATTTCAGCATTAAACCTACTGGCAAAAGTAATAATCAAAGAAGTATAGTGTCCAGCTTGGAGAAATCAAGCGATAGTTCCTCAGTTACCTTACATTACTGGAGCCCCAAGTAAATCAATATTTGAACGCCAGATTTACACAATCAGAACACTTGATGACAGCTTCTGATAGAGCCAAGTTACATTCCAGTGTGTCCAACATTAACATCATTACTGCAAGAATAATCTAAACCTCTTTGAAGGTTTAGATTTCTTCTCTTTGAAGAACCTAGATTTGTAACACTTAAAAGGATTTTTTCTTTTTTTAGCATGGCTTCACCATAACCAATCTCAGGCACAGAAAGGCCCTTTCACTGATAATTCAGAGACTGAATAACTCTCCTCACTTCCCCAGCACAGTTGCCCACACACGGAATCACAGCCTGGGACAGGTTGGAAGGGATCACAGTGGGTCATCTGATCCAACCTCCCTGCTCAGGCAGCGTCATCCCAGAGCACATGGCACAGGATTGTGTCCGGATGGTTCTGGAGTAAATCCAGTGAGGGACACTCCTCACCCTCTCAGGGCAACCTGTTCCAGCCCGTGGTCACTCACACAGTAAAGCAGCTATTCCTCATATCCAAGAGGAACTTCCTGTGCATCAGTTTCTGCCCACTGCCTTTTGTCCTATTGTTTGGCACCACCGAGCGGAGCCTGGCTCCGTCCTCTAGGAGCCCCCTCTTTAGCTGTTCATGCCCATTAACGAGGCTGCCCGCAGGGGGACACGCCAGGCCAGGCACGCAGCCACGCGGCTCTTCCACAGCAGCACCACCCGCTGCTGAACAACTCCTAAACCAACCACGACCCCCGAGACATTACCCACGCCAGGTCACCCTCCGAAGCCCCGCTGTGCCCTCTCCCCTCCCCGGGACACCGGCGCGCCCTCCCCGCGCTGGGCGGGACCCGCGGGCACCGCGGCCTCGGGGGCACCGACAAACACCTGCCCGAGCTCCGGTCGCGCTCCCCCCGCCCGAGCCCCGTCGGGGCAGGCCGGGCACACCCCGGCTCCGGGCGCACCCCGGCTCTGGGCACACCCTGGCTGTGGGCGCACCCCGGCTGTGGGCACACCCCGGCTGCGGGCACACCCCGGCTCCGGGCGCACCCCGGCTCCGGGCGCACCCCGGCTCCGGGCGCACCCCGCGGTCACGGCGGGCCCTGGAGCCGCTCCGGCCTCGCCGCCATCCCCGCTCACCTCGCGGCGCCTGCGCGGGGCTGGCCGGGCCGGCACGGTGCCGTGTCCCCGGCCTTCCGCCGCGCCCCCGGCTGCGCACCCAGCGTTCCGGGCTCCCTTCGCCCCCTCGGCGGGGCCTGCGGCGTCCGGTGATCCCGGCTTTTCCATGTTCCATCCCGGGGCCGCGATGGGGTCCTGATGCGGGGCAGGGTCTGGCCCTGACGCCGCGCTGGCCTGGGACTGGGACTGGGGCTGGGACTGGGGCTGGGGCGTGAGGCAAACGCTGGGGCCCGAGGGGTCTGTCAGCTCGGTGTGGTGGTTCCTGATTTCCTTTCCTTTCTCCTTGTCTGCCCCTCTCCCTCTCCCCCTCTCTCCCGAGTCTCCCTCTCTCTCTTTTTTTTTTTTTTAAACTTTTTTGATTTAATACCGCGGAGAAGTTTCGCTTATTTGTGTCCCAGGTGGTGGTGGTGGTGGTTTGATGGTGCGTTGTTTTGGTTTTCTGTTGTTCCACCTCAGCTGTCAGGTGGGGATTTAACTGGAAGCGGTGATCTGTCGCGATGAGTTTTCTGCTGCCCAAACTGACCTCGAAGAGGGAAGTGGATCAGGCAATAAAAGGTGTGGCCGAGAAGGTTTTGGTTCTCCGTTTTGGAAGAGATAGTGATGCTGTTTGTCTGCAGCTCGATGATATTGTAAGAGTAATTTTTTTATTTATTTATTTAATGAACTCCACAAATACAGCTATTGCGTACAAGGGAATATCATATGTTGCCTTTGGCTAGTATGGTGTCTCAGGAAAAACTTGTTGACATTAAGTGTAGAATGAAATTATACTATATTCATAAAAAGGCTTGAAAAGTAAGTAAATGTTTGTGTTATTGTTGTAGTGGGTGTAAAAAGTGTTTGAGGGAGTCTACAAGACATGATATTCTAGCCCTGCTTAGACCGATAAAACATAAGAGAAATGGGCTTTATCAAGCTTGCCAGCCTCTTTTCCTCTTCTGTCTCAGTCCATTTGTCATGCACTTTTCTCACTCTCTTCAGCTTGCAAAAACAGCTCATGACCTAAGTAAAATGGCAGTCATTTACCTGGTGGATGTGAACAAGGTCCCAGTGTACACCCAGTATTTTGACATCAGTTACATTCCATCTACTGTGTTTTTCTTCAATGGACAACACATAAAGGTTGATTATGGGTGAGTCATCCTACCTGGCATTATTTGTTACGACTGTAAGAATGATCAGTCTTGCTCTGTTACCATGGGAAGGTAACGTGTGAAACCTATAATGTTGTTACCAGCATCTGCAGTGGGAACCCTGTAGGAAGCCAGAAGGATGTAAAATAGAGAAGCATTTTGAAATACGCTCTGATGCAATAAGTGGGCGTTGACTGTCAAATGTGACTGACTCTGCAAAAAACAGTAAAAGAATGGTTAAAGTCTGAGATGTGACACTGCACCTGTTTGAGCATTGGAGGTCCCCAGTATATTCCTGACTTGGTTGTGGCATTACCAGGTGGTTCATTCTTTCAGAATGACCAGATCAAAACCCCTTATGTTGTCATACATATTTTCATGTCTTTGGGTGGGTTTGCTTTGAACACTTTACCATTATAATTCTACCTTTATCTTATGCTTATATTTATTTAGGTCTCCAGATCATACCAAATTTGTAGGAAGCTTCAAAACAAAGCAAGACTTTATAGATCTGATTGAAGTGATCTACCGTGGAGCAATGCGTGGAAAGCTCATCGTGAGAAGTCCTATTGATCCCAATAACATTCCTAAATACGACCTTCTCTACCAAGGAATTTAATGGGTTGACCTGAGGTAAAGAATTACAGAAATGGACGATGTTCTAGATGCTTTTTTCTTCACCTCTGACACGGTGGGACAGTTTTGAGCATTTATGCTGAAGGATCATATTGGTCTCCTTCTGAAGACAGACATTCTGTCACCTCATGCTTCTCTCATAAATAAAGCTTCATGTTCTTGCATAGAGTTCACACAAGTGACTGTTCTTTGAATTTCACGCTGCCCAGCCCCTATAGAACAGGCAGGTTGTGTATCCTCAACCACAGCACTGCCACTGCAACCTTCTGAAGTAAACCAAGGCACTGTATAGTCTATTAGGTGTCTATTCTGTACCATTTTCATTCATATGTAATAACAGTAAACCTTACTTTATCAGAGAAGCTGTCTTTGCTCTCAAGAGCATTCAACTAACTGTGCCTTTCCAACAGAATTTTCTACTTTTACCCATGCTGGATAACAGGACAGAAGCTCCTTCCAACAGTATTAGAGATGACTGAAATCTGAAATGGATATAAACACAAAAGGGAGGTTGATCTTGTTCTCGAGTATTACTGTTCAATAGTTTTTTTGACTGAGATGGGAACCTACTACTACACTTGGAGGAGAAGGTTTTGCCATCCTCCAAAGCTCTTTTGCAGCCACTGAACACTTAATTCCCACAGGCTTAAACTGGAAATTCAGAATTCATTTGTTTGTTTACATTCACTTTACATATTATTTGAACTTCTGCTTTTATACATTGCAAACCTGAGTATGTACATTTAAAAACTGTCTCTGTGTAAGATTAAACAGCTGAGTGGAAACAGCAGTGTCATTCTTTTGCATCAGTTTGGTAACTGCAGGCTGCTAGAGTACTGTATTTTTATATCAGCTCACGTCCAGTGTTCTCACAGGCCTAGTTGGCTTTAAATGGAAATTACTTCAGCTCACTGTGTCATGTTTGGGGCAGACCAACTCTGACTGGAGGGAAGGTAGTAGTATGTAGTTCCCTGAAGTACTGTTCAACTTAACAGTAAATATTTCAAGAAAGAAGGTGAATGCCCTGGCTCTCGAAAGATTTTAAGCAATGTATGGTACATAGCGAGGAGGAAACAGACTGTTTACATGTTTTTTCTGTTCCAGATTTGTCCTTTTAATGAAGCTAGTCACTTAAGCAAGTGTTTTACTGCTAGCTTAGTCTGATTATAGAGCCATAACTATAGAGTGTTTATTTTTAAAAATTACACAGTTGAGAGTTGATATGCCTTAACATCTTTATTATGTTCAACTTTAAATTTCACAGCTAGCCAAAGGGTTGTGCCTTAAAGCTTTCAATAACGCATTTCTTTCCTTATAGTTAACTTTTGTGGAGTTTTTATCAAAACCAAACAAATTAACTTCAAACTTAGAACTCTTAAGTTGCTCCACAGTGAGATGAAGGTTCTTAGATGATTGAAAGGTGTAGAGGCAGTTATGAAAGGACTATCACTATCAAGAACAAACCAGTGTGCCTTTATTTACTGGCTCTCTTCTTCCTTGTGCTGCTTCTGGTTTCAACTGGGGACTGCCTAAAAGCTGTTACGGTCTTAGCTTTCAGGGAGCTCTTCAAGTACTTAAAGATGGCATGGAGACAGCAGGAGGGTGCTAAACCACACTTTTCCGTTCCAGCAGAGACAGTGGGACAATTTGTTCTCAAGAGAAAGTCCACAGTCTTATTTAGAGGTTTACTGTTTGACACCCACTCGCGGCACCATTTCAGTATCCATTCCTGTATCTGTGGATTGTTCCTGGTCTGGTGCTGTGTGTTGTGCACAGAGTCAATGAAGGCCACAGAGAACACTTTATTCATCACCTCGCATTTTCTCTGCACCAGCAAATCAACAAACACCAACCCACCGTAGCCATGGGCAATGAAGGCCACGTTCTTGGCTGCACTCTTTGAAATGAAGTGATCCCACACGTACATGGTGTGCTCCTCGGGGCTGCTGCTGCCCCTCTTGGGGATCCACCAGACAGACTGTGTAAAAGTAACTGCTTCTTCCCTGATAGAAAAGTGCTGCTTTTCAGTCTTCAGGTCCGTGAAGTTGTCATTGGGATTCAGTACAATCACTTCCCAGCAGCTCTGAAGGGCCATTTTGATGAACGGTATTTGTGTTCCATGGCTCAGGCCCTCACTGACAATTGTCTTTTGCCCCCACTGTCCAGCACGGAAAACTCCACGGTCTTGAAGAAGGATAATGAGGCTAGAGGAACTTGTTAGTGCATTCTTACTCATGAAAAAGAAACTTCTTGGTTCATCCTCTGTAGCATCAGTAGGAATATAAACCTTCTGTAGCGTGCAGACCCTTTCCAGGAGCTCATAAACATACTGGGTAATAAAATGTCCCAGCACCTCATAGCGTTTATGATTCTGCTCAAATCCACTCTTGTAATAATTGAAAGCAAAGGACTCGTTTGTATCCAGATGCCTCAGTTCCCCTTTTATATTGAAGTCATATTTCAAATCCTCTTGATACTCTGAACCCTCTATGAGTTTCCTCAGGCTGAGTTCATGCTGTATTTGTAACCACTACAAATAAGGAAGACTATGTCAATGTGGTGATAGACCACCACACAACACCTGCCAAACCCCACCCTCCCCCCATTGTATTAGAATTCAGATTTAAAAGTAGTTACAAACAAAATACTTGTTGATCCAGATTCTCTCTTGGTGATGTGTAGTAAATCAGCTACTTGTAAAGTCTTTTAAGAAATTTCAGTTGCTGATTTCCAACAGCAGTAACATATCTGCTTTTATTTAATGCCTTGATTTCAGTTTTCTAGTTAAAGTTTGTAAGCTAGTATGTTTATTTAAAGATCTTTCTAAGCTAGTTTGAATTAAAGGCCTTAAGAAGGAGGTTTGTGTACATGGTTCATTGTTCATTTTAACAGCTCTTCTATCGTGCTGTCTCCTAGCCATTATCTTGAAACTCTGCCGAGTTTCAAGGCTGCCTTTGAAGTACATGCCTTGTCAGTTGGAAGTAGTCCCAGGTGTCTTACTGGATCCTAAATTTTTAAGGAAAATCAAGCTGCATCTACTAAGGACTTCAACCTTCACATTGCTTGTGTACCAGCACACTCTCCATGTTTTACCTTCAGACTGGACTAGCATAGATAATGCATATATGTGTTTGCTTTTTACTCATTGCTCCGGTTATTCATTCATCATTGCAAGCACTTGCCACATGGACAGGAATGGATGGCAGAATAAGCTAGACACTGTGATCCAGAAACAGGAGAGAACAAAATCCACGCAGCAAACTGTCACGAGGTTGGATTGAGGTCTCTGGTTTCAGATTATCTCCAGTAACTGATATGAAATATATAAACTTATCATAACTTTCTATTTTCCTAATAATTGCTTCAGTCTGTTCTGTCAGTGCCTGTAGAATGCCAAACAGGCCATAATCTTTGATGTGGTTAGAATCCTACCTTTACAGGAGTTTTTTCCTGACACGGAAATATTAATATTTTTATATGTTTTACATTGTTACATTTGTCAAGTTAATTGGTACAAGCTACTCTATACCTTTAAGTTTTTCTTGCTGAACTAACAGAGGTTTTTAGAACACAGTAAATCACTTCTGTGTTAAAACTCACTATACCATCTGAAAAAGCCAATTACTAGGACAAAAAGTGATCTGAGTATTTCCATGTAAGGGTCTTGAATTGGAGCCCAACTTCTTCAAGGAATGCAAGTTTCCCTGAGTAAACTGCTTAGCATATTGAAAATTATTCCTTACACATCCAAATTTTTAAAAGTTTTTAGCTTTTCAACATAGCAACACCACATACATTTTCCTTTTGAGCAATCTCCATTGGGTTAGTAATGTTCAGTCCTCTCTTCAGGATCATTCCAGTCTTCTGATTAATAGAGAGCAGGCTAGAAAATGGTACCTTCTCTTTTTATCTCATATAATCAGTACACATAGAAAAGGAGGGAAAACCACATTCTAAGATGCATAATCCACTTACTGTCTTACCAGTTGCTTGAAAAGGAAACAGCACAAAGAAATTGCAAATGCACATGTTCATCTATGGTTTTTTAATTCTGCAGGAAGGCACGAAAGACAAAGGAGATGGGAGAACAGTCTTTTTGCTATAGTACTGAACTGTGGGCAATTCATAGAAAAGAGAACATATTTAGTAGGGAAGAGGCTATGCATATTCATGTTTTTGCCATGTGATGAAGTGGGAGAAAAATTGACATATTTTAAGGGAAAATGTCTGTGGATAAAGGTGAAGCATTCTATAAAAATTATAAATAGATAAATGCAGTTTCCTTACAGAGTGGCATGCTGTGGAGCACTTCTCAGTCCCTTTCTCTCCCTAAAACATTGGAGACTAATTTCCCAACTTACTATGAACAGAAAGTTACTATTCTCTTACTTCAGCTACTAACAACAACATTGCTTTTTCTGTTCCAAAACAAGGATATGTGATTCCAAATTAAACCTTATGTATGTAATATTGATCATCTACTTTACCAAGCATTGTGAAAGATTCCTGAAGATTTCAGGAGGCAGAAACACACACAAGAGAAGTTTTACATGAGGTGTATGTACTATTCCCCTTCCTAAAATTGCCTTCAAATTGAAATGAAAAGTTTTGAAGCAATTTATATTAGGTTATCACTTAAGAGTTTACTTGAATAGCAGCTTAGAATCATACACTTATTAGTCCAGAGGTGTAGTAATGCCATTTATAGAATTTAAAAAATAGCAAATAGCTATAGAATTAATAGGTAACAATTACAGATTGTTCTAGATAAAGCTAAATAATGCATGTATTTCATTTTGCTAATTCTGCAATCTAAATCACTGTTGATTGCTACTCGTGCTTCATCGTCTATATGTAGATGCAATATTCAAGGTTCTGACAGCCTTTACAATTGCTGCCTTACTTTTAAAAAAATTACTGTTGGGAGGAAAAAATAATCAACTCTTTTCCCTCCTCCCACATTTCTGTTTGGATTTTAAAATGCTTCAGCTGTAAATTCAGCTAGTGTTTGTTACAGCAGTTGGCATATTCTAAACACTACTGCAGTGTAAGTACTACTCTTTATGAGATCTGTAAAGATTCTTTTTTTCTCCTTTAAAAACCACTTTATTAAAGCCCAACATTACCGTATGCTCTCCTGTAAAATCTGTCATCATCATAGATGGAAATCTTTTTCTCTCTGGGAGTGTAGACAAGTCCTCTGCATGAAAGAAAATAAACGCATCACAGTTTCAGGTTTCAATACTTTATATACTGGGGTGTATATCTATCGGTATATCTCTATATATGTATATATATATCGGTATATACTGGGGTGTGTATCTATCTATCGGTAGCTGATAGTTAGGGCCATCTAAACTGCTCCAGATAGTTCCAAGTTACAAGCTAACACCCTTCGTTTGTAATTTACACCTAAGCTAAAGCTAAAACCTCTTGTGAGGCTAAACACTTGTCCAAACCAGTTTTGTTTCCCACTACCCAAGAGGACAAACCAGAAAACTACATACACAAAACTTACAATTCTGAAGCTGCCCTGAAAAAAACACAAAACCCTACGCCCCCCCCCCCCAAAAAAAAAAAAAAAAAAAACCCCAACAAAAAAAAAACAAAAACAAAAATCCAACCAGTAAATCTTTGCCTCTTGTTGGCTGCTAGGAGGATTTCCCAGGCCATCGGCTGCAAAGCACGGCCACAGCCGGGTTTATAAAGCAGCCGAGCTCCCCGGTAGGGGATTAACCCCCTGCTGGGGTCTGGCCGCCAGCTGAGGGAGACCTGGTTAGCAGTAGGCAATCTAAACCTGCCTCGGGGTGGGTTCTCTATTGCTCCTTTAAAAACAATGAGGTTTTCTCCCCCGACCGGCTCAGCACCGAGCTAAACCCCCAAGTTGAAGCCCGGCGCGGCTGAGGGGCAGCGCCCCGGGGTGGGGCGGGCCCGGCCCCGCGGGGCGGGCAGAGGCGGCGCCCGGCCCGGCCCGGAAGTGCCCGGAGAGCTGCGCAGGCGGCCGGCCCGGGTGAACAGCGGCGGCCGTGGCGGTGAGCGCCCAGGGGGTGTCAGCTCCCAGCCCCTCGGCCGCCGGAGCGGGCACGAAAGCGGGAGCACGGCTGGCAGGCAGCGCCCCGGCGGGCCCGGCGCCGGCCGGCGCGTCTCAGGCGAGCGAGTGAGCGAGTGAAGGCGGCGGGGCAGGACGGGCGGGCGGACGGAGGGCACCGAGGGAGGGTGGCGGTGGCGGTGGCGGCGGCGGCGTTGCCGCTCCTCGGGAAGGAGGCTGAGCAGGGAGTGCGGAGTGGTGGAATTGCCGGCCTAGGCCCTCGGCACTTGTGCGGTTGTCAGAGGGAAGCCCGTTCCTTTCCCAGCGGGAGGAGCCGGCGACGCGCGGTTGGGAGCTGAGGGAAGCGGGGCTTGGGGATCGGGAGCTGAGATAGGGGGTTCGGAACCAGGAGCCAGGCCGGGTCCCTGCGGTGCCAGCCCGGGTGGTGCCTGTGCCCCCCTCTTCCCCGCCCCGAGCTGTCAGGAGGCCGCCGCTTGTCGGCTTTCCCCGTTCGGAACAGGCGGTAGTTTTTCCTGTCAGTCTGTAGATGTTGCTCTTCCTCACGCCGGGGGACTTGAGCTTGTCAGTTGAAAAAAACCGCCAGGTAAATGAAAGTCCCTGAACTTGAAGGGCTTCTTGAGAGACTTAAAAGCGTTATACCTGAGTCATACAGAGTATTTATAAAGAGAAGAAGCACCTACGGAGGCTGAAAGCTCTGAAGCTGTGTTCTTCCACTGATGAAGTTTATAGAACATCGGTAATACTTGAATATAATTTATTCTTGGAGTCCCTGCCCCGCAGTGCTGCAGATGTCTTCTGTGACTCCTTTTCGCTCTATAATCAGAGTGTTAAATGCTTATTAATTGTGTGCTTGTAGAGGGGTTGAAGGAGAGGGGCAGTTAATCATTAAATGGCTTCACTAAAGATAAATTCTAGTGACAATTTCTTTAATGGTTCTGACAATCCAGAACCTTGCCCAAGTGTGTGTGTCTCTTGTATTGTGGCTGTCAGTTACTTTTTACTAAGGCTTGGAATGGCAGGACAGGGGACAACGGTCTTAAACTGAAAGGGGGTAGGTTGGACATGAGCAAGAAATTTTTTTTGTGCTGAGGGAGATGAGATGCTAGAGCGGGTTGCCCAGAGAAGCAGTGGATGCTCCATCCCTGGAAGTGTTCAAGGTTGGGTTGAATGGGCTTTGAGCAGCCTGGCCAAATCAAAGATATCCCTGCCCATGGCAGGAGGGCTGGAGTAGTTGGTCTTTTAAAAGTCCCTTCCAACCCAAGCCATTTTATTAATGTGTTTTCTTTTTGCCAGTTTGCTCAAAAAAGATTTTCTTGTTCTTTTGTAGTACTTACTACTGTGGTCCTGCTTCCCTCTTAATCAGTAAACCTGAAATTGCTATGTTTATTTTGTTTTGTTTTGTTTTTTTTTTCCAGTAGAGAAAATCATGTCAGGAAGAACATCGTCTTCAAGCCATGTCAGTGTAAGTCTTCCTATAAATTACAACAATTTGCAACAATTTATTTCGGGGCTGTGGGTATCCTAGGGCATTCTGATATGTTTGTACAACCAAGTTCATTCTTCAGTGGTCCAACAAAAGCTGGACAGTTTATTGTGGTAGCAGTCAATACTCATGTCTACTGTTGAACATATATTAATACATGATAGGCTTAGCATTTAATTACATATGAACAGGGTGGTTTCAGGGTTATTTTAAGACCTAGGCTAAAATACTAGAGTAAGTAAAGTGAGGTCAAGTAAGTAGAGCAGCTGCACAACTGTGTAATATTTGCTAGTGCTTATTTTTTCTAAAATACGTCAATTAGTAGTACTTTGTAGCAGTGGAAGTACTGGTGAAAACAAATGGTAGGCACAGGGACTGGTTTGATCCAGTAGGGTCTGGACTCTCTAGTGGTGTAGAAATAAGCTGTTTCCAGCACCTTGTTTATGTGCTTTCTCTGACCCTTGTTCCTACAGGTGAAAACCTTCAGAAAAGTACTGCTGGTTTAGATGAGTGCGTATGCACACGTATGTGTTGAGTTAGTCACCTTTTATTTGGGAAAAGGTGAGGCAACTGCATAGGTTGCATTTAGCATAGATTTAGAACTCTGTTTACTTCTCAATTTCGTGATTGTTCTGTAACTTAATTGTGGGCACTGCAAATCAACATCTTCTTAATGAGTGTGAGCATTGAGAAGATGCTGTATGGTGAGCTGGAAATGTTGCTGATGAACGTATCTTGTGCTTTTTATCCCCTTCTGTCAGTCTGTCTCCTGTTCTGAGTCTGACCTTATCTGTTATTAATGTTACCTGTTATGTTATTACAGAGGTTTTCTGAACCTCGTCGCCTTTAAATGCATGTTAAAATTCTAGATAACTATGTGTTCTTAGCAATCTCATAACAGAAATCTGTAGTCAGGCAGCTGGTGGAGTTCTGAAGTAAGAAATTTGTACCTGACCAATAAAGTACAGATCAGAAAAATGCATTCTGACTGATGAACATGTTTATAGGCCACTTCTAAAGGAAAACCAACCAACCAAATTTGAAACAATCTACTTGTAGAAGTCCTTGAGTAAGAAAATGTTTTGTTTCAATCCTTATGTATTGATTGAAAAGGGAGGAAGGTACTTGTATGAGAAGTTGTTCCCTATGCATAACATTTATAATTTTTTTAAAAAATTTATAATTTGAGGAATCTGTTACTAAAGGCATATTTGTTATTACAACCTTTGACCAGCAAAAGCAGTCTGAGGTACTGTATAGAAATGCAAGTCTAATTACAAAAGAACCTAATCTTTGTTTCAAAGAAGGGTAGAGAAGGAATAAAAGCACTCATAATTCAGACTGGAGGACTGAAGTATTATCTCATTATGGTGCAGCGTGCTGCAT
The DNA here is from genome assembly GCF_022539395.1 of Myiozetetes cayanensis. Taxonomy (NCBI): domain Eukaryota; kingdom Metazoa; phylum Chordata; class Aves; order Passeriformes; family Tyrannidae; genus Myiozetetes; species Myiozetetes cayanensis. The sequence goes on from NW_026087742.1 coordinate 19,391,580, forward strand.
TATGGTTTGTCTGAAGGACTGCCTAGCGAGCTAATGGATGCAGTTGATGTATGAATTATTAAGTTGTTAGCATTGCTGTTGTAGAATCCCTGCTTGTAATTTCATGTTACAACGTGGGGCGCCTGGTGGCTTGCAAATCAAGTTCATAGTACACTTGACAGCAGCCATCATATGGAGTGACTTCAGCTTTTTCCTGGCTGAGATAGACTCAGTTATCTGAAAGATGGAAATGTTGTGTTTACTCTCTGATTCATTCTCATCCAGTTTTATTTGCAATGTCGGGTTTTGCTTCTCAGGAAACCTAGAGACAGGGCAATGCTTGCACTTTTATTCTTTCAGTTGATATTATTTTAACTGGTTTAGTTACTGATAGGAACTGTCATCCTATTTCCTTGTCTTGATGAACTTAGAAATTTAGTTTGATAATTTTTGGTTTGAATTTCAATGAACAAACCTTATTTCCTACATGTTTTTTTCCTAAATTGGCAAATTTCCACGGATTACTGGTTTTTCTGTCAGTAATTACTTTCAGTACACTGGTTCCATTTCTGCAAAGGTTGGCAATGACCACTTTTAGTACGTTATAGCCTATTGATGCTAAATTATCATATTAAAATGCTAGTACTATTGTAAGATGTAATTGTTCTTCATCCTGAATTTTTTATTTAGTGAGAGCATGGTGTTGACAGTCATGATATTCAGCTATTTTCTTTGCTCTTTATCATTCTCTAAGCTGAAACAACCAGAGTGTAAACAAATCAGAGTGAACTAAGAAAACTGTGTCAGTACATTGTTTGTCACCTTTCAGGCACATGTTCGAAACTGTGAAGTTAATGAAACAGGAAGAGCTTTTTCAGATGGTTCATGTGTTAAAACTAGCTCCTCATGAGGTACGACTCATGATTTGGGATCAAGGATCAATGAGGAATGCATTTAAACTAAAGTCACACATCAGTGCTTTCCTTACAGCTTAGTTTTGCCTGACAGTTAAGAAAACTTTGTACATGGCAGTATGCCAACTCATAGCAACAGGGCATAATTTAGTTTTATCGTGTGTGTAACATCATCTGTTTTCAGTTTCGTATACCAAAGAAGAAAACAAACGCCAAGTCAGAGAATATCCAAGTTCAGTCCCCTTTGGCAAGGCTCCCAGGCTCCCACCATTGGGACTACCCTTTAAAAGAGGTAAAGAGAAGTTCTTCACAGTGTTAAGTGTGAAGGAGAATGTTACATGAGGTTTTGATTCTGTTTTGGAGGCTGGATTTTTCAATACCGAGTGCTGCCTTGGAGAGAGACAGGTGTGTAGGTCTGAAATCTGCCTGCAAGCATTTTTAGAACATTTATAGAAATAGAAGTCTTAGTGCTGTGTTTCCAGCCTAAATCATTGAAAAGCATTGAAAAGTTGGCCTTCAAGTGTAGTTTGAAACGGTCTTAAAAATCTTTAATTTAAAGATATTTATAATAATTTTTTAGTTGTCTTCTGATTCTTGAACTTGTAGGTTATATTCAGATCACATGCTAAACTTTTTGTTACGATATGGAAATAACTTTTACTTTGAGTTTTCAGATAGTAATTGTTTATATTGAAGAGCTTAAACTTTAAGAGAATAAATTGCTAGATCACTTGACAAAATTTTAGGTGCTTATACAGAAATAACATTATTAAGACCAAAAGGCTCTGCCTCTACAAAAACAGTGATTACAATGGATGAATGGAAAAGTACTTCTTTTTCACTTATTATTTCCTGTATGTTGTCTAATTTTCCATTTCTTATTTTTCCTACCTGTGTCTGTATATTTTAGACTTTTCCATGTGGTAGAGGGTTTCATATGCTTTAAATGCTGACTAGTTTTTATATTGTACTTTAAAAGAAAAGCTCACTCTGAGGTATCAGGGTTTGGTCCATGTTATTTGAGGAACTTTGTGGATCTTCGAGTGATTTGGGTGTGGAGGTCTCTAACATGCTTGAACACCAGTGATATGAGGTGAAGTAGATGATGTTTGAAGGCAGGAAGAGGGCAGAACACCTTCAAGGCAATTTCTTGCTGCCAGATTTTTCAGAATGGGGGTATTTTTCGTTAGAGTTAGTCCCTTATAGTAGGGAAAAGCATAATTTGGGTGCACGTTTCAGACTTCACTAAAGTTTGTAAAATGTGTGAGGGTGAATTTTCAGATGCCCTCTTACCCCACAATTAGACAGAAATGAAGATGTCTGCTTTCAACCTGACTGCCATAATTTCCCAGCATCTCTTTGATTTATTATATCTTACATTTAAAAAAAACAAGGAGAGATTAGGGGGAGGTAATGGCAGAGGGAGAGAGGTTTTGGGAATTGCAACAGTAACTGTGTTTTGGTGCAGCTTCATTTATTTAATTTGAAAATATAAGTGCTTTCTGATAAGGTAAGAAAATTTGGAAAAAATGAAATCTTATTGTTAGAAATTTTGCCACCTCAGTACCAAACCTTCAAATTCCTTTTCCTTCTCAGAATTTTGTGTCTTTGTGTGGAATATAATTGGGTTAAATGCGTGGAATTAAAGAAAGCAGAGGCTATCTTGTGTGTTTGTGATTATGTAAAACAGACCTAGTATTTAAATCTCTGTTTGGGATAATCCTTTAAATAGGGAAACAATTGAATTGTCTCGGTTGTCATATTTTTTTTTGGAGAAGAAGGTTCCATTCAGGTTCAGGTGGTATGTGGATGCTTTAAATGAAGCAGATTCATTCTTTTCAAAATTGTTATATATGCTCTTTGTGTCTCTGCTCTATTTGATCAGTTGCATTGTTGCATTTTTTCTATTTTTCTAATGTTATCCATTATGACAAATTCATGACGAAATCTGAACCTTGAAACCTGCCAATTTTATTTGTTTTGTTTCAGTGGAGATTAAGGGCCAGCTACAGAAATCCTTCCACAAAAGGGAGAAGGCAAAGGGACCGTGACAGACACAGCTCTAACGACGAAGAATCAGTTGGGTAAGAAGTCACCTTAAAATTAGTTCCTCTCTTTTCGTATATTCAGAGTTTCACAGTCTATCTTAAAGATGGGCACCTCTGGTCTCTGGTTAGTTTTTTGTGTCATGCCGAGGTGGTTTTCAAGCTGTTGGGTAGCTCACCTTCAGAGAATCATGCTTCACCGATCTCGTGGCGGTCGTAACTTTTTCTTTGTTTCAACACAACACAAGGCTGTGACACTTGAATGGAAGTGCAGCACTTAATAAAGGAATTTCTACCTATTGACCTGCTTGAGATTCTGAAAGGTGTTTGCTCTCTAAGTGCAAATTGTCATTGTAGCTCTAGATATTTTAGGTATTTAAGAAGCTTCCCGGATTATCTTTTGCTTGGCCTTTTTTGCCTTGTTGTCCATACTCATTAACCTAGCTTATCAACTCTTAAAAACAATTTAAAAACCCCTTAAGCAATATGGTGATTAGTAGGGGAAGGCAGTAAAAAAACTAGAGCTTTTTCACCTCTCTGTTACTATCAAGACACCTAAGTAAATAATTCAGACTGCCGATGTGCCACTTCTTTATGCTCTGTTTACAAGAGCAAATATCTTGGTTTCTTTGAGATTATGGCAAATAATTTAAAGTTATCTTCTGAGAAACTGTCAGATAATTGTTTGTCCAAGAGAATTTTGAAGCTGTAAGTGCTGTAGTTGACAAATGGAAATGAAAATACAGAACTAGATTTGTTAGCAGCAGCTAGGAAACATAATGACTTCGTAACGAAATGAATTATGTTTGTCTTAATGAAGCAATTGCTATTCCACAAATCATTCAATTCTAAATCAGTGAATAAGCATTCTCTGCCCTGTTTTCTGACTGCAACTAAACTTGATCGTGAGTGGTTTCTTGTCAGGAGGTGTGGTTAAAGACCCAAGTGCACAGGTAATGAAAAGGCTTAATGGCAGTGCTGAGTTCTGTGGTTTTGTGACCTATGAATAGTCATTGTTTAGCCTGTCTGTATATTCAGAATGCTTCAAAGTGTTGCAGGGAAGAGCTGAAGTTATAAAAGATGCTGAATTTATTTTTTCATACCTCCTCAGAGGCATAGCTGTCAGTTTACATGCAGTTACGTCAAAATGCTGCTGTCAGTTACTTCAACTGAGGGAGCGGCTCACAGGGTCAACGTGGCAGAATTAGCAGCTGTGTTAATTGCAGTGTTCTGAATTTCATTTATGTTGTGACGTGATTGATATCTGATGTCAATCTCTAAAGGTCTTTCAGTTAACTTTGATCTTTCAGCATTGAGGAGGTGTTTTTTCTTTTTAAAGCTACCTTTGATCTATTACATATGGTAATTTTCTGTTACATATGTGTATTTCCATATGTGAGGGACTTTCAGATAGCATTTGTAGGTGTTCCATAATTTTTACCAAAATATTAACCAGCACATTAGTGGGAAATGGTTTAGATTATAAAGAGACAGTAAATATTCAAATATTACACCTGTACATTTTTCACTTCCTCGAAGAAAAGTGTATGTGTAGAGACTAGCTGGAGGTTCTCTGTAAAATGAATTTACTGTCTGCAATGAAACTTGTACTAAGTATTCCATCTGGGTATATCTCCGTAAGTCAAAATTGACACAGTGATCTCATTGCATAAGCAAAAGAGCATAAAGATTCTAAAGAAGTGGTGTTTGTTGAGCAAAAGTCTGAGAACTGACAGAACTCAGAAGAGGAAGGAGTGAAGTTGCATGCTGACAGTCTTTCTGATACAGTAGTTTCTATGTTCTTTCTTCCCAGTGAGGAATTTTTCATTTGCATTGCAAAGCAGCAAATAAGTCCTAATGACAAACTTGTGCTCCTGGTGTTTTAAAAGCGGTCCTCTTTATTGACAGGAGCTAATCCCCAATGTTTAGGAAGACGTGTTTTATTCGAAGTGTTGCTTCAGCATTGTTATTACCACTTGATTTTAATCAGGAAGAACAAAGTGGATATATTAGCACAAACCCACTATCACCTTGTGTTGGTTTTTGTGGGTGTGTTTTGGTTTTTTTTGTTTGGTTTGTTTGTTTTGTTGGTTTTTTCGTTTTATTTTTTTGTTTGTGTTTTGTTGTGTTTGTTATGGGTTGGGGGTTTTTTTGTTTGGTTTTTTTTTAGTTTGGATTACAAAATTTGGTAGTTGATTGCTTCTGTCAGTTGTGCTGTGGTGTGAGACCATGGGGTTTTGTAGCAGCAACTGCAACCACTCTCACTTGTACACTTCTGATTGTGGCCTTGTGAGATGTGACTGTCAGGTGATAGTTTTGTGACCCAGAGAGGGCTCCCAGCGCAGGTTACTTCCCTAGTCCTTTTCATATGCTGGAGTTCTCTTACAAGTTTCTGTGATTCTGTCACAAAACAGAACTGTCACAAAATCTCAGTAGTTCGGTTTATTAGGGTCATCACAGAACGTTAGGTATGGTGTTTCTGTAACTGGTCAATTAGTGTTTTGCATCCCACTTAGATAACTTTTTAGTAATCAAGGAAGTGGGTTAGAAAGACTATTACAAGGGTAGTTATCACTACCTAGAAATAGTGTTTAGAGTTGTCCACTTACTTCAGCTGTATTACTACTGCATTCTCCCAAGAGGGGAATAGAGGTAAATAAAGAAATAATAATTAAAAAATCCACCAAAAAACCCCCAACAAACCACAACCACCCAAAAACCCAAACAAAATGGAACACTGTTCTGAAATTCAAGCTTCTCATCCTGGTCTGTTTTGTTTAGTTTTGTTTTAGGGAGGAGGATGGGAGGAGCACTTAAATAAGACATGTACGATTCTTTCAGCTCAGTATTTGAAATGTTAATTGAAGTACATGTCACAGCTGAATCAAGTACTGACCCCGTAGCAGTCAGGTTTTTGTGGCAGTCATTTACATACTGGTTCCCCTTGCTGTCACAAATGCATTCTGTCAGTAATAACTTCCTGGCCCAGCAAAACAAGGAGGTGTTTAGGGGTGTTCATGTTGGCTGCTTGTTGGTCATTGACTTCTCATCAGTTCGTGAAAGGACTTTGAAGCAGAAAGAGGACAGAGAGAGGCTTTCTCCTCAGTAGGGTGTAGTCAGTGAATGTATCAGTTTTCCATTAATGGTGGTGTATCACGTTACTCTTTTGGGCACTAGAAATTCAAGGACCTATGTGCTGCAGAAGCTCAGGTAGCTGGATACACACCAAGTCTCTCAGTGGCTTTATTCTGTAAACTCAGGAGAGATGTTCAGCTTATATGGGATCTGATGGGGTGACCCTTGAATGGTATGTGACATCTCACTGTCACAAATTTATATTACTAGTAGGTAGAATGTAGGCGTGAAGATAGTGGTGTAGACAATTGATAAATAATTTAGTCCAAAAGGAATCAGTAGCCTCCATGTCTCATTTTGATCACTTTCTAATACAAATTTGAATGAATTGGAGGCAGCAGTTACAACACTGGTGTACACAAATATTGATCATTGTGAAAGGAACTGGATCTAGTGGCTGTGATTATTGTGTGAAATAGAGGTCAAACCTATTCCCCAAGGGGACATAAACAATTAATAGCTTTTTGTCCTGTGCTTTGTAAGGTAGGGTAATCCTTTGTTGCCTGTGAAAAGTGATATGAGACTTGCCAGGAACAGCTAACATCATTTTTCATAATGTTTTTTGTTTATTCCATCATTACATGTGTAAGTACATTTTCATTACCTTTGGGTTTCTATTTTTCCTGTTTTATGGAGGTAATATGGTAGGTGCTTTAGAAACAGAAATAATTGCCTTTGGTTTTCCCTCACCAAGATGCCTCCAGTTTTACTGTTGTGCAGCTTACTTGCTGGGTGTGCTGGTGGAACTTGCTTTTAATGTACACTTTGCTTGCTTTTTTTTACTTGACACTAATTTTTATCTTTTGAAATATCTTTTGCTTGATTTCCAGTAGCTTCATGGGTATGTGTGTGTGCTTGAAATATTAAGATCACTTTTACAAAAGTTCTTGGTTAAAATGTGTAAACCCCATTGAAATCAAGGGAATGGAGACATTACAAATTCAGTGCTGAATAACAGTGATTAAACCAAATTACAGAGGAGCCTGGAACCTAAGGTCTAGCATGACGTGAATGTGAGCAAAGGGTATCAGACCTGAGTTTCCAAAGTGGACAGCAAACTATAGCTGGTGAAATGCTGCTTCTGACTCCTTTACCTCCTGCTGTGGACTGTTTCTATCATCGTGTTGTTTAAACACTCAGTGTTGGAATATTTTCAGGTTCAGTGAGGGGTTATGTGTCTTCTTAACATGGTAAGTAACCAGGGAAAAGAAATCTCAACATGAAGGAAGCAACTATTGAAAGAGCAAAATAAAAGGATTATGTGACGCACCTTACCCAAGTTAATTGTGTTACACTAGCATGGCACTTCGAGATCCTTTTATTTTTAGGTGCAAGCATGTCTGTTGTTCAGCAGTTTTCATGCCATGTGTGTTTATTTGCTGCTAGGTACCACGTAACCAGGCTGCTGAGCTGAATGCAACATGTCAGTGAGACAATTAGATTTGCTTGCACAGTCGTCAACCCACTGAGGAACAGCAACCATTTGCTTAAGAAATGTTGCTGTAGCATGTCTGTAACAGTTATGGGAGTAATAAAAGGTTTTCTCTAGCTATAAGAAGTCTTGCTCTAAGGTGTGAACAATTTTATTTGTTAGGCAAGACATGCAGTAGAAAAAAGCAGTTCTTGCCTCAGTGATCTTTTAGAACCAACAAATTAGCCTGAACTTCAGTGTCCTCTTAGGAGCAACCTTTGGAAAACAAGTCCAGTTCTTGGTGGTTTGAAAATAAAGTAAATCCAGACAAATGATCTATGATCTATAATATTTATCAGCTGATAAGTTAAATAAGACTTAGTGTCGGGGCTGTGCTTGCGTCACAACAACCCCAGGCAGTGCTAAGGGCTGGGGGAGTGGCTGGAAAGCAGCCCAGCAGAAAAGGACCTGGACATGCTGGTTGACAGCCAACTGAACATGAGCCAGCAGTGTGCACTGGTGGCCAAGAAGGCCAGTAGTGGCATCCTGGCCTGGGGCAGCAATAGGGTGGACAGCAGGGCCAGGGCAGTGATTGTCCCTCTGTACTCGGCACTGGTGAGGCTGCACCTCAACTCTTGTGCTCAGTTTTGAGCCCCTCATTGCAAGGAGGGCACTGAGGTGTTGGAGCAAGACCAGGGAACGACAACAAAGCTAGTGAAGTGGTACATGAGTCCCATGGGGAATGGCTGAAGGAGCTGGAGTTTTTCAACCTGGAGAAAAAAAGTCTGAGGGAAGATCTTACTGCTCTCTACAATGACCTGAAAGGAGGTTGTGACAAGGTGGAGCTTGGACTCTTCTCCCAGGCAACTCATGACAGGACAGGGGAAAGTGGCCTCAAGTTGCACTGGGAGGAGGTTCAAGTTGACTGTTAGGAAAAACTCCTTCACTGAAAGAGTGGTTAAGCAGTGGAACAGACTGTCCGGGGAAATGGTGGAGTCAACAGCCTTGGACGTGCTCAAAAACCAAGTAGACGTAGCATTTGCATTATGGTTTTGTGGCATGGCAGTATTCAGTCAAATGTTGGACATGTTGGGAAAGATCTCCAAGATCGACTCTAATGATTCTGTAAGGAAACTGTCCAAATTACTGGCCATGTTGCAGAATTAATTATTTATATGAAGACTTCAGTACCATTCTAGCAGAATTAGCAAAGTGTAGATATTAAAGAACTTCAATAGGGAATTTTTACTGATGTTGTGATTCATAATTGTTTGTAAATTCCTTAGTGAAATCAAAATCAGTTGAGGCTTCAAAACTGGGAGATTGTACTTCTTGACTTTTTTTTTCCCCAGAAAGATTGTAATTAATTTGTGATATGGAAACTAACAATATTCATTGTTCTAAAATAAGGTGCTACAGTGAGTGCTTGTCTTCATATTCTGCAAATGCTCAGGAATACACTTTCAGAATAGTTTGTCCGGCATAGCAACACCACTTCCAACATTTTGGGATAAAAAGATGCATCAAAATTTCCATGCTTCTGCACTGAAAGTTTACCTCTTCAGAATCATGTATGGACATGTTGACCTTTCATGCCAGAAGAAGGAACATTGAAAGGCTGTCCTGATCAAGAGATGTGTTTGTGATTCCTCTTCTCCAAAGAGAACTGCTTTGTAAATTGTCAAGGCAGCAAACCTAATTCTAGTAAAGGTGTAGACTATGATGCAGAGACAGCAAACTCACAGAAAAACTTTGTTGGATTCGTGTGACTTAAAAAGGTCTCAGCATCCTATTATTAATGTATTATTATATGTATGGCAGGCAACCCAAAGTTATCTTGACGAATGTCCTGAGGACGAAACTAGGAAGAAAGTACACACAGGCGCAACCTAAAACTGGTGCTAATTTTTCTGATGCTGGCAAGCTGCAGGCAGATCTACCACCCTCATCATCTACTGCCAGCCTAAAGATATGGCAGATTTTAAACCCTACTCTCCAAAGTCTTTTGCTATCTAAAAGGTATGTGGTCTTTGCCTCATGTCACTAAACAAAATCATTTTCCTTGCAGTTATTTTTTCATGAGAAAATGTTATTTGTTGTACCACAGCTGTCTTGGTTCATGAACTGTGTTTCATCTGACTTGACTGAATTAACCTGTACCTGGTTCCATTTGATAATCATTGAGAGAGATGGTGCCGGGCTGTTGTAGTGGCTTTTCTGTTCAAATGACTTCTAGATGGTCCTGTACTGACGAGACCAATTAATTCTGATTTAACCATTGGATTCTCAAAATGTTTGCGTTTTTTTATTCTTGTGTAAAGAATACACTTGTATTTAACTGCAACCCTTTTCTCAGAAGAATGTATCAAGTGTATTTTTCACTGTTGCTGCTTTAGACTACTCAAGAAAATAGGAGAACCGACATAACAGGTCAGAAGAAAAGCATATCAAGTCCAGTATCATCTTCACCATCCTGCAAGCGGTGGTCAAGTGTAGATATCCAGGGAAAAGTATGGCTATAGTGAATGCTTTTTTTCTCTGTGTTTTTCTCTGAGCTTCTGATGGTAGGCAGTTTAGGTACTTTGTTTATTGGAGGTTACATCCAGTCAACAGTGTTTTTCTGTATTAAACTTTTTCTCTCAGTTGTATGCTCATTGTTTATCACCTGCTTGCATCTGCAACATTTTGTCTGTAAGGTAGTCTCCTGTCTGAAAGCAAATTTACATCTCTGTGCATCTGAGTGCTCCCCAGACATCACACAGTCTGTGCTGGAGTCTGCTCTGTGGATGAATACAGACAACAGGAGAATTACACAGTCAATTCCCAAAGGACTGTGTTGTTCAGAACAGATTCAAAAGGCCAAGACCTTACGTCTGTAATACAAAACAAAATGCAGTGGAAGTGCTAGAATTGAAATCTCAGATTGAGAAATTTAAGTGGGTAAATCGAGGGCTATACAACAAGCTGGCTGCAGTAGCATTGTATGAAGTAAGTTGTGTGTGCTCAAGTGGGCAGTTGTATCTTTGTATTTCTGCTCAGCTTATTTTTGATGCTTGTGTTCTAACACCTGGGGACGTTTTTCTGAGCCTTGCTGTTTGGTAGAATGTCACCTCGTAATTGAGGGGAACAAATTCTAATGCTGCCTTTTTGTGTACATGCTACTTTTCTACCTGTTTGCTGAGTGCTTGAGAAAATCCAGTCTGTTTCACTGGAGGCTTCTTGTTCACAGGAAAATCAAGATTTTTTGCTCGAGATTTCTGAGAAATGTGTAAATATATTGCATGAAAGCTATTTAGAGATAAACATTTACCAATTTTTAAACAGTATTACATGATGTTTTAGAGGCAATGCAGTGTGAATTATATTTTGGTGAGGTGAAATTATATGGCTAGTTTTTCTTACCCTGGTCTCTTGTTGCTTTTTTGTGTTAATCTGCTTACCATGTATTTTAAGTTTCTTGATGGGATTTTTTTTTTTCTCTAAGGGACTGAAAATACTGATGTTTGATTATCAAGCCTCTTAGATACGTGAGTTTAACAAGAAGTTTCTTTCTCTAGATTTCAGTGCAGTATTTATGATTTACTGTTATATATATATATATGGCAGGCAACCCAAAGTTATCTTGACGAACGTCCTGAGGACAAAAATTGGAAGAAAGTACATAGACAACCACGTAACAATTGATGCAAATTTACCAGCTGCTGACAAATTGCAGTCGGGTCAACTACCCTCATCATCTGTTGCCAGCCTGCAGACATGTCAAATATTAAGTTCTCCTCATGAAAGTTCTTTTCTGTCTGAAAGGTATGTTACTCATTGCTGATTTTGCCAGTCTTCCTGAAATGACATAACTTCACAATGCAAAAGAATTTCACTGAAATAATTGTGGTTCTACTCCTGTCTTGAATCACAAGATCAGTTTTCCTGGGTGCAACTAACATGCTTGTCCAGTGAGCCCATTTAACACTGCATTTGTTCTGATTTGCTTGACCTGATGATAATGGGCTACTTTCCTTTCTTAGATGGAGTTCCTGTTTGCAGTAGATCAGTGTTTTGATTTATGGAGATGACCAATTAATTCAAACACACCTGAGTTGGTTTTGTGTCTGCAACCAAAATCTTGCTTTCTTGGAGCTGTTAACGTGTTCTGGCGTGACTTCAATTAACTTCTTCTGCAAAATTTTCCAAATTCCTCTCTGTAGTAGTTAATTTCTTTTCACATTAACCCACCAGTGGTCTCAATCCTAACAGGGTGACATTGTTTAAGGGCTGTGTGTGTCGTCTTACCCCTTAACATCTTCTTTTCCTCCCTTTTTCCTATGTTTAGGTTGACTGAGCATCACAGTAATGCTAGACATAGAAAATTAGTGGAAATCAAATATTAGAGTTATGTAACATTTTGGTGTAAGAAGGCAGTTGCATTCAAAGTAAGCTGTCTCCTCTTATCTGTTATGGCTACATCTTTGCTCAACAGCAAATTTTCCACAGGAGAATTTAGCAAGAAATTTGGAGGAAGAAGGTAGAAAGAGGAAGAGAAGAATGTTTTTTTGAGGGCAGGAGCAATTAACAGTTCCTAGATAAAAGTTGAGAGAAGTAAGTCATATTCCTCATTTTGATACATCAACATATTAGAGAACTGAATTTAATAGGAATTCCTTTTTTAGTTCCTTTTTTTTTTTAATATTTGTTACACATTGCTGCTTAAATTAACCTGACAAAGCTGTAGTTTAAATGAGATAGAACAGTAGTTTAAATTTAGATAGAACAGTTCATTAGGCTGTCTCAAATATTATATTTGTTGCTAATAGTTTTCTATAACTTAAGGTTGAGTAAAGTGTGGGGGGTTTTTTCATGTTCTTGGGGATTTTTTGTTTTGTTGGGGGGGTTGCAGTGGTTTTTTTGTTTGTTTGTTTTATGTCAAAATCTTTTAGTATCTAATTTTTTTTTACTTGGTAATGTTTTGGATGATGGAAGGTAGTGGATTTATAGAGAGGAAAACATGAAATCTTGTATTGAACTCTCTAAATCTGAGGAAACATCTTGAGTTCTTTGTCAAGCTCATAGTTGGAGGGTGGCTGTTGAATTTTATATTAACCACAATAATGGTTTGAACTAGTAATTTTTTTAGCAGTTGTTGTACTCAACTTGCTTTAGCTTTGGAGTGGTTCATTGCTTGAATGATTAATATTCTGTTCCTGATACACAACTTTCTAATGTATTATGTAAAAGACCTATCAGTATCACTAATGAGTTTGAGGTAGGTTTTAAATGTAAAGAAACATAGGATTTTAAAGTGGTTAAAGTACTTCTTTCCTGTGGTTGTTGAAAACATTTTATAGTGTATATACTGCTTTAGCTTCATAGACAATGCATATGTCTGTTAAAGGGTGCTGAATTACCAGCAAAGTTTGAAATTGCAAATAAAATGTGCAGAATTTATGTATGAAGTCAATATGCTTAGGGAGGCTTGTTAGCTGAAACAGTCCTATTGAGATACTTCCTATTATTGAAATGCCTGAATTGTGATGTTGGTGTAAAACAAATGCTGAAAAACACTCAATGGTTTTGTATGGTCTTTTAAGGCAGTCAGATCTATGCAGCTGTTATGCATACAGATAATTTAAACTGAGAAAGAGATGTGGATTCCAAAATTAAGTTTTCTGCAGTGAGGTTATTCCAGAACTAGAGCTACCCAATCTATGGAAGACCCTGTCTTGTTCAATATACAGAATGAATAATAGCACTTACCGAGCACTTCTTCTGTGAATGATCCAGTTCATGGTACTTTGTGAATGGAAAGATAATCAGTAATTTCTTCACAGTGCTTATACATACTCTTCATCACTGTAGTATCAGAGTACTGTGGAAATCTTTATTTGTCTTTACAGTGTTCCCAAAGAGCAACAATAATGTTCAGATAGACACTGAAGAATAGGCATCCGTTCAGAAAGTGTCCAACAGTTTTGGCAATCTAGTTAGAGATGTCCATGGTTGGTGATGTTCTGTACGAGTCCAAGCTCAGCTGTCAATGATTTTGGTCATTGTGATGGACACTTAGCTCTTAGCAAGTTTGAGACCACAACATTCTGAGTTAGACACATTATAAAGCAATGAACACAAAATCCGTTTGGATTAATCCTTTTGTTTCTTTCTCTTCCGTGTCCCATCCTCCTTTACCTCCTTCACAGGTTTCAGACCCTTTTGAGCTGGAATTTTTATTTCAAATAATTTCTTATTGCAGGGTCTTACTCATTGGACATTGGATTCTGTTAGTCATTCTGAATCTGAAAAACATACTACATTGTCTTATTCTCACCATATTAATTACAACTGACTGTTGTTCTTTCTTTTTTTTTCTTACGTGTTCTTCTTGCAGTCTCTCCTTACAGTAAAATATTTGTGCCTGATGTTAAGCATGTCAATTTTTGTACTTTGTGCTTTTTAGAAGGATCTGTTTCATTAACATTGTTAAAATATCTGTGTATTTCCACAGTCAGACTGAATTAATTGTTTGCTTTGCCAAGGTCCACAAATTTTGTGAGAAAGGCAGAAACTTGTAGTCTAACCAACTCTAGTTTCTGTTGAGATTTTTTTTTTTCTTCAATATTCTTTCAAAATGGAAGATAAGTCATAGTTAGTGTTATTTGCAGGTCTGAACGTTGTCTGAGAAAGACAGATGATGAGCTGTGTAAATTGACCAAATCCTCTAAGGAACCAGGAAAAACTAATGCTGTCACGTTAAGAAGGCGGGAGCTGCAGAAGAAAGGTTTGTAGTGAGCAGTCATTTGGCATTTAAGTATGAATTTTGGGGAGTGTTGGAATATTTTCCTTTTATCAGTCTATTATTACAAGAAGAGCACAGAAATAAAATAGGTGTTGCAAGCACTGCATGTATTTCCTCTCAATGCAGTTTTTTACAGGTATGGTAAAATATATGAAATGCCTGGTTTTAAATAGGAATAAAACTACGGTGAATCAAACCTGTGGAAGAAAAAATGAAACTGAAGAAAACCTCACTGCAGTCTTATAATCCTGATTTTCTAAAAAAGTCTTTCATAATCAAGAATGTAATCCATTAAGAATGGTCAAATGGTTTGTGAACACTGCTAAAATGTTTATGCTATTTGACAATATTTGTATTCACTGCTGAAGAATTATGACCTCTATGCTCAGTCTCCAGGGTTAATGTACTGCCTTTTATACTGATTAGTATTATTTAGTAATACTTGCATTAGTAATATTTGCAGATTAGAACAGGAAATTGAGAATATTACATCTGGCAGAAGATTAAAGAAAGACTAATTCTTACTTGGAAGGGAGCTATGAATTTGACTATACCCTTAAGTAATTATGCAATAATAATATCTCTTAATTATTTTAGGGAATATGTTTTGGCAACCATACGCAATTAGGAAAGAACTACTGAAGATATCTGTGGAAGATACCTGCTTCCATGCATTTTATTTTAGACATAATGGATATGGAGAAATGTGAAGGTTTTTAAGGATAATCTGTTAAATCACTTACTTTTTAGATGCAGAAAACAAGCACTATGATGAACTGGAGAGGAGGAGCAGACAGATGAACAGCACTACTCTTAGTCAGAAGGACTCGGGCTCTTTTGATTCTGAGAAAAGGAAAAGAAGACACAGTGGCCATATTTCTGATGATTGTAATGCACACATTCCAGAAAAATCACTTGTACTCTCTGTAAGTTGCATTTAATTTTAATGTATGTGTTCATGTACACTCACGCACACACTTCAGTAGCTGCGTTAGCAACATCCTGCGTTAGTAGCTACTTCAGTAGCTGCATTAGCAACATCCCAAATTAAAGAATTATTGTAATAAGTAGGACTCATTATACAGGTATATTAGCACATTATACCCATTGAGGGAAAATAGTTGAGTGATGCATCCAAAGGAATGAGTAAATGTACTTCTGTCCACAACATCAGAATATGCTTATTGTAGCAAAAAAGGTTGTGAGAGGTGAATGACAATGTTTCCTTCAAACAGGAGCATGGACTAAAAGAATTTTGTAAATAAAACATCTAACTGCTTAAGTGAAGCTTCTTTCACAGATGATATAGAGCTAGGGACTAATTAGGGCTTTAATACAAAAATTACTAAATATACCTAAGGTTGTTGAAATCTTGCAAATGTCATCTTCTTCTCAGTCTGTTGTACTCTTCCTTAAAGTTTTATTCTTATCCATCACTAAGGTTTTCAGAAAAACCCTCTAAACAAAACCAAACCAAAACAAAAAACATAAACAAAAGACTGAGGGAATTAGTCAAGTACACAGATTTATATTCAAGCATTTGAATACAATAAAGGCATCCCTGTCACCTTCTGATTAAAACCCCCCAGAGACAGGCAGCTGCTGAATCCTCTTAGCCCAGTTGACCAAGCCACACTTATGGGAAAGTGGTGAACATCACTGATTCTTGGTCTTTCAGTGTCAGACAGTGAGAGAGCTAGTAAAAAATAAGACTTAGTTCCTTGTTCAGTTTGAAGGGTGGTCATGGTAAATGTCTAAAAAGTTGTCCCTTATGTTTTTGTATAATAATAACCTTTAGAATATGAGGAGGGAGAAATTGTCCTGAACTGAGCATTAAATGTTGCTGCATTAAGCACATAGCTAAGTCTCAGTGATATGAACCATCTAGAAATGTCGAGGAATAAACTTAAATCCTGTCTCTGATTCCTGTTTCTAGGAAAAGCAAAGTTTGAGTTCAACTCCTGGCTGCAAAACACCCTGTGAGGATGGACAAGGTGACAGGTCTAATGCTATTCTGGTGCTGGATTGTACTACCCAGCCATTAGAGAGAGACTCTAAAGACACTTCCACGCACAACCACTTAAGGCCTGCTCACAGCCGCACAGAGGAGTCTGGCTCAGAGTCTTCTCCCAGGAAGTTGTCAGAGAAGCAGCCTTCTGCCACCAGCGAGGACGTGATTGTACCACGAGTTAGTACAATCAGGAAATTAAAGATGGACCCATCTCAGTACCTGAGCAAACTGCGGAACAGAATCTGCAGGGGTAATCAGCAACTTGTTTCCATTGACCCAAGTATGTACTATGTCTGTGCTGCTGACAATTACTGTTGGGACACTTAAGTACTAGGAGAGCTCGAGCCTGACTGGCTGGTTGAAACGTAGAGAACAAAAGATTGAAGACAGAGATCGTGTTGTGTGTAATGCATTGAGCAGGTTACAGATCAGTGCCTAGAGTCAGAGGGTCTTGTACTTGAGAGACAGGATAGACAGCAAGATTTTAAAATTCCAGTCCTTATTTTGTGGCTGATTTTGTGGCTATGGAAAATCGAGCTTGTACTTAAGCTCACGCTTAAGCTGAAAAAAAATATTCTCTAGTTTGAAGCAACTGAGTTGTGACCTGTTTCTTTTAATAGCCAAATAGTTTTGAGGATCTTGGATAAAAGGTGTTCATACAGATACAAAACAGTACTTGTTGCTTGCACTTTCATGCACACAGATCTAGATCTTGACTGGTTTGGGCAATGTACTTTGATATTACGTACTGCAAGAGAGAAGTCTTTGCTTGTCTGAAATCCACAATGAATGAAATATTCTTGAGGCTGTGTCATGTAGTATATGAATACTTTCTTTTTTTCCCTCTTTAGTCGTCCTTTCCAGTGATGATGAAGATTCACCTGCTGAACCACAGTGCACAGAGCTGATGCAGGATGGTATCACTGAAATCAAAGAAACAGACCAACAGTCTGACTTCTCAGCTAAGCAACTGGAAGACAAGATGGAAAGCCACAAAGAGCAGGTAGTTTAGTTTTTGGCCGATGTATTGTTATACCAACCCTTTATTTCTACACTATTTGTTGTAGAAAATTATTGTTTATAGTCCCAGCCACAAGCAGAATTCTCTGGCTCTGAAGCTTCAGTGTTTCTGTAACATACAGTGTATTTCCTATTTGGAAATGTTTATTATCAGAAACCAGAAAGGATTAAATAGTAACCTGAGCTAGAAATAGATATGATGAAGATACATCTGTGAAAAACTTGTTTCCTCACAGTGTTTTAAATTGATTGCAGTTTCTTCTTGTCAGCCAGTCCTCTGTTGTAATTCAGTGCATGGAGAAATTCAAGGATCTTTGTTGACAGCAGAGAGAGAGAGGGTAAAGTTTCCTCTTCTGTGTGGCTAGCAGTAAAATGTAAATTTAGAACTAGCCATAAAGGTGGTTACCTCATTTTGGACTTGATTAGCCTTGTGCTGCTCACTTTGACCTGGATTTATGTTATCCTGAAACAAGTCAAGAGCCATTGATTGCTGCCTCTTCTCGCAGTTGCATCATTTTGATCATAAGCGTTGAATTGGATCCTGAACCTTTGATACGAAAAGAGGGCTATTATTTTGTTGCTCTGCTTTGAGTTTTTACTTGGCTCTAGATTAGTAAAGTGCACAGATCATGTCTTGGCAGCGAAGGTGATAAAAGATATTTTTAGGCCTTTAAAGACATTAATAACATGTAAAGACATGTAATAACACTTAAAGCTTTTGAATATGGAATTTTTATATGGAAGCTGACTTTGGGAGTAAATTCTTATCAGCGTGATGTAAAAAATTCCCAAGGTTACAGGAGAGAAGTATCTCATTTAAAGCCCTGTAGTAAATATACTTTTTCTTCTAGTTTTTAACAGAGTCGATGGAAGATAAATGCCTGATTGCCTTACCTTCTGAGAGAACACCTAGAAAACAGAATAACCCATCGCTGGATGTTACATTTGATAGTCTGTACATTGGGAGATTTAAATGCTTATCAGTAGGTCCTGCTAGGGTAAGTTGTTCTATTATGATGATGTTTCGAGAATATTTAAAAATTAAAATTCTGGTTAGGCAAAACCAGTGGTACTTAGTATGGAAACACTGAGTTTTGATTATTGCTGCATCAAATTCCTTTGGCTAATCAGTGGAGTGTGTGGTCCATTACCTTGTACATTTGAATTGCTGTCAGAAAAGCTAACTGATTTTCTGTGGCCACAGTTTTCAGATGTAGAGGTTCTGTATAAATGCTGTACTTGAGAATTCATACTGAGGAGGCTTGTAATGAATTCTAACAGAAAATAATGGCCATATTAGTGGCCAATTAATGTCACTTAAATACCAGTTACTTTTCTCAGAAATAGTAACGATTTAGAATAAAGTAATCCATAATGATCAGAGTTCAGTTATATATTATGCTCTAATCTTGCCTTTTAAACAGAAAATTGCTTGGTTTTTGGCATTAAAGAACATAAAAACAGTACTAAAACCACTAGTGCATAGGCAACATGCTATTCATTGGGTGGAGAAACATAAGTGAGGATCTGCTTAAATGGAGTTCAAGCTCCAGAAGTTTATCAGGTCTTTGACCAGGCTCATTCTGCATATTGCAACTGAAAAAGAAATGTTTGAACCTGCATATGTTCTGTTGCTTTTAGTAAGACATCTTGAAATCTTGGATTGTAATAATAATAATTTTAGGTTTTCACAAAGCAGAAGTTTTGTGCAGCAGTTCTTGTGCACTTATGGAAACATTTAATGGAAACTTCCTAAATTAACAGGCCAAAAATAATTTGAAGGATTAGTTGAAATAATTTTAGAATCAGTGCTTTAGGTGTAAAGTAGACGTTTTCCTTGGAGAACACAACTTTGTACTTAGTGTGGTAATGTAGGAGAAACCTGTTCTGTCAATGTCTATGAGAACCTTTTGTCAAAGTGACAATAAAGCACTCTTTATTTAGCGAAGTCTCTTTAGCACAGCAGCAGTGCAAGTGAAATCCTTCAAGGCCTTTAATTCAAAAATTATTGTAAATAGCAAAGTAACACCCCAGTGTCGAATTGTTTCTGTTGTGACTTAATTCAAATAGTGCATCTGACAGCCTATCATGGGTTGGTTTAGCTCCTTTTGTCTCAAGTGTTTATCTTTTTTTCTTCTTCTTAAGGAACCTCTAGGCAGCTCTGTAACTTTTTGTTTGTTTCTCAGTGCATAGCGTCTCTGCAAGTTATGTGCTGTCATTTAGGTTCTGCAGTATGTCTTTAGGAGTGTTTGGGAGTGTTCTTTTAGGTGAAATAGGCAGTTTGAAATCTCAAACTAGGCATATTTGACTTGGTAGTGTCAGGCTAATGGTTGGACTTGGTGAATGGTGTTTTCCAACCTAAATAGTTCTATTATTTTCAGTGTATTTGACTGTAAGGAAAGACATGGAGATAAGTACAAATTCTTATATTGATTTAATCAATTTGTAAAAAGCAAAGTAATTTTTTTTTTTATTTCAGTTTACAGCAAAGAATATTGTGATCCCACTCCAGGGTAAGAGAATTTTTTTCTTTAGGGTTCTCTTAACTGTATCTTTGAAGTACTGCATTAAAATACAAAGTATGTATTTCTGTTATGTGTAGTTTATAATCTTACTTGCTTTCACAGAGACATTAGATAATTTTCACTTATTTTTCAGTAAAGGAGTTTTGGTGTCTATATTGTAAGCCTTAATAACTTAGCAGTTTCTTGTACTTTTAAGGTGAACTTGTATTTTTAATGGCCTTGTCTCCCATATTTCTGCATATTAGAGGTGTTGAACTGTAGTAAAAATGACTGTGCATGTTTTTGAGGTGAAACAATAATCTTTTCAGGTTAGGGGTTTATACCCTAAGGGTAATTAAACAAAAATATATGAGTTGACTAAAGATAAGAGGAATATAACTGTAGATTTGCATTAAGTTGGTTTTCCAAAGATGGAACAAGGAAAACCTCCATTCTTTATTGGACATGGGTAGGAACATAATTATCAAAGATGAGGACAAGGCTGAGGTATTTAACACCTTCTTTACCTCGGTCTTCAACAGTAAGACAGGTTGTCCTGAGGACAGCTGGCTTCTGGAGCTCGTAGACGGGGATAAGAAGCTGAATAGCCCCCCTGTAGTCAAGGAGGAAACAGTTAGTGACCTGCTGAGCCATCTGCATCCTCACAGGTCTATGGGACTGGATGGGATCCACCCAAGGGTGATGAGGGAGCTGGCAGAAGAGCTTTCCAAGCCACTCTCCATCATTTACCAACAGTCCTGGGGAGGTCCCAGATGATTGGAAGTTGGCAAATGTCACGCCAATCCACCAAAAAGTCTGGAAGGAGGACCCAGGAAACTTACAGACCTGTCAGCCTGAGCTCGGTGCTTGGCAAGGTTATGGAGCAGATCATCCTGTGTGCAATCACACAGCACCTACAGGATGGACAAGGGATCAGAGCCAGCCAGCACGGGTTTAGGAGAGGCAGATCCTGTTTGACCAACCTGATCTCCTTTTATGATCAGGTAACGTGCCTGGTGGATGAGGGGAAGGCTGTGGATGTGTCTATCTGGACTTCAGCAAAACCTTTGACACTGTCTCCCACAACATACTCCCGAAAAATCTGCAGCCCATGGCTTGGACAGGGGCACTCTGTGCTGGGTTAAGAACTGGCTGGAGGGCCGGGCCCAGAGAGTGCTGGTGAACGGGGCTGCCTCCAGCTGGCGGCCGCTCACCAGTGGTGTCCCCCAGGGATCAGTGCTGGGCCCAGTCCTGTTTAACATCTTTATCAATGATCTAGATGAGGGGATTGAGTCCATCATCAGCAAATTTGCTGATGACACCAAGTTGGGAGGGAGTGTCAACTTACCAGAAGGCAGGAGGGCTCTGCAGAGGGATCTGGATAGACTGGAGAGTTGGGCTGACTCCAATGGGATGAAGTTCAACAAGGCCAAGTGCCGGGTCCTGCACTTTGACCACAACAACCCCCTGCAGCGCTACAGGCTGGGCACAGAGTGGTTGGAGAGCAACCAGGTGGAAAGGGACCTGGGGGTGCTGATTGACAGGAGGCTGAACATGAGCCAGCAGTGGGCCCAGGTGGCCAAGAAGGCCAATGGCATCCTGGCCTGCATCAAGAACAGTGTGGCCAGCAGGAGCAGGGCAGTGATCCTTCCCCTGTACTCTGCGTTGGTGAAGCCGCACCTTGAGTATTGTGTTCAGCTGTGGGCCCCTCAGTTCAGGAAGGATATTGAGGTGCTGGAGCGGGTCCAGAGAAGAGCAGCCAGGCTGGTGAAGGGACTTGAGCACAAGTCCTGTGATGAGTGGCTGAGGGAGCTGGGGCTGTTTAGTCTGGAGAAGAGAAGGCTCAGGGGTGACCTCATCGCTCTCTACAACTACCCGAGAAGAGGTTGTAGCCAGGTGGGGGTCTGTCTCTTTTCCCAGGCAGCTATCAGTAGGACAAGAGGACATGGTCTCAAGCTCTGTCAGGGGAGGTTTAGGTTAGATATTAGGAAGAAATTCTTTACAGAGAGAGTGATCAGGCATTGGAAGGGACTGCCCAGGGAGGTGGTGGATTCTCCATCCCTGGAGGTATCGAAGAAGAAACTGGATGTGACATTTAGTGCCATGGTCTAGTAACTGTGGTGGTAGTGGATCAAGGTTTGGACTTGATATCTCAGAGGTCCTTTCCAACCCATCTAATTCTATGGTTCTTTGTGTGTTAGGAGAAGGTTTGTCAGCAGTTCTGGATTGGATTGACTAAAAGCAAATAGGAATTCATGATTTTCAATATTTTTTTTTATATATTTGTAGGTGTTTAACTGTGGTTGTTTTTAGAAAAAAAAAAAAAACCAACTTTTTTTTTTTTCAGGAAGAATTCCAAATTTAGATGTTTAGCTTTTGGTGTTACAATTTCATAACTTTGTGTAACATAGTTTGATGGAACTGATGTCAGTGTTGAATTCTCAGTATTTTATGTAATACTTGGAATAAAATCTATAAGTACTGTGTTAATACACTCTGGTCATACTTAGATCTCAGCATGTAATTACTGTAACATGTATGACTATGGCTGTTAAAGGTATGGTTCTTTTAAATTCTGTTCTCTACAGTGGCTCTCAATAAGAACATTAAGCTGACAGTGGATACTCTGGATCTGAGAAGGTTTGGCCTGTGGAGAAGTGATGGTGACTGTTCTTCAACAACTATTATTTTTCTTTGGTTGTCTGTGGATTATGTAGAAAACATGGAAACCCAATTGGGAAAGTCAGTTATCAGCAAGCCATGTAAGTAATCTCTTTCCTTAAAAGCAAAGGAAAGGTCTAAATTTATGGCATGTCAATAAAGTGGTTATTTCACAGTTGTGTTTTTTGAATGTGGAGAAAAGCTTATTGCATTTTAAATATAATTTGGTCAGTTTTGCTTTTCTAAAATACCTTGCTATACTTATATTTGGAAGGAAAAAATCTAACATGATATGATTCAAAACTAACTGCTATTTAATAAAAAGACCTCAACATGCAGTCTAATTGTAATCTGTGTGAGAAAGCCCTTTTATCTAGGCTTGTGTATAAAGCATCTCTCCCTTTAAAATATATGGGATGTTTTACTTGTCCTTACTGCTGAGTATGGTATGAGCTAGACAAAAAACTTGGCAAGTAAAGATTGAGTTGATCTGTCACAAGACTGCATTGGGCCATTGCATTATTGTTGAAGAAAATTTCCACTAAAGGCCAAGTGGGCTCTTTAGTCTTTAGGGTATTATGGACTGACTCTATTTGTTTTTCTAGCATGAAGCTCTGTAAAACTGAGTATGAATTTTGCTCATACGTTCAGAGTGGCACAATTACACCAGGTTTTTATGTAAGCAAAATCATTGCAAAATAGCATCTACAAAAATGATGATGTCAGAGTTGCCTGTGTGAAATTGAATAGTATGTATTCCCTGTACAGTCACCACCTGTAGGAAGAAAAATTATAAGTAATGTTAGTTTAACATAAGGAGTGCAAGTAGTTTGAAGCAAAATACTGAGTGAAATTTTAGCAGAGGGCTACCTTTACTCAAAGTAAGTTTATTGAAGTTACTGGTAGCTTCTGTAAGACACAGTTTCTAGTGAAATGAGTGGAATCCGAGGCTGTGAGGCATCTTTTAGTTTTAGGTTTATTTACCTTGGTTACATTCTTGTTGAAGAAACCTCTGCCTTCTTAGTGTGTTAACATTAGAGGAAAATATAATGTGGTGTATCTGACAGCCTGAAAGGGGTCAGAGGAGTTCCTTACCCAGGAGAGTTAGAAAGAACTTTATAAGAAGACAAGACAGGCTGTGCTGATCAATGCACACGGCATGGCCAGCCCTCTCTTTTCCCACATACCTTCCTCCCCATTGCCTGCCTTTAGTTCTTCCCTACAACAACCCATATTAAGTCCTTTGTAATCCCAAAATACTCTTCCCTTGCATCCCGTCACGTGTACCATACAGTTCAGAAAGTGCTCTAGCATCGACTCAGTAGGTGTTAGATCTGGACCCTTGGGCTGTGACTTTCCTGGGACAGCCCTGGGAAAGGCCCAGGTTGTGTTTGTCTTCCTCACAATCCTTAATTTGGGTTCCTACCTGCCATTTTGCCCCTGTGCTCCTCTGGGCTTATCAGGTGGGCCTTTGGTGGGCTGATGGCCCCTGTGATGAACCTGGTAGGGTATTATTTGGGCTCCCCTGCCTGCCATTGGCTCTCTGTGCTCCTTTATGGGTGTGCAGACAAGCTCTTATCACATAATCTAATAATTAATACTATCCATTCTCTCCTTTTTCCAGCTGAACCTGGTGAATTTGTATTTCTTGAATTGTCCCAACCACTCAGAGAATGGGAAGAAGACAGACTGACTGAACTGATTACAAGTGTGAGCAAGAAGAACAGAGCACCAGATCTCGCGGAGTTTTTGTCCTTGAAGCAAGCATTTCCCTTGTTTAAGGATCTTTCTCCTGAAGAAAGCTCTTTCATGAGTTACCATAAGGATCTACTAAAGCAATATATGCCAAAAAAGAGTACCTCAGATGCTCCTGAACCTGCAGTTCAGGTTAGTGTGTAGCTGTTGCTTTATTTATCACCCCCTGTTGGCATTCACACATTCTAGTAAATTTTCCATCAACCTTCTTTCTTAATCCATGGCTCATAAAAAACAGTCATGATGGCTGCAAAATTAGCAGTCAACTAGGTTGTGTCCACAGAGGGATAGTGTGTAGACCTCATCAGTGAATAGCAGGTGCCTGTGCTTTAGATTAACCTATATGGTTGTGTATATTTAGAACAGGGATATCCTGCCCTTCTGGTGTCTCTGGGGGAGCAAGTTGGGAGTTAATCAAGTAATGAGGGGTGGAGACATTTTTAGGTTGAGCTGGAAAAGCAGCAGAGAAGGAGCTGTGTATATTGCTCTCCAGGCACCTCTAGATGTACTTGTGGGGTCTCCACAGCTTGAAATGCTGAATGATTCCTCAGGCTGCTGGGGATTTGTATCTGTGCAAGTTAATGTGTTGTCAAGGTTTAATCCCTCTGAGGAGTAAATGTCTAAATCCAACCCTCCATCATTGTCACTTCAGAAATCACATATATTTGTTCCCACTAGTAAAAAGCACAGAGATGACAGATAAATATGATCCATGAAACTGGGGACTTAAATAGGGAGCCAGCAAGCTCAAATCTGTATCATTTTTCAGGTAAATTGTTCAAGGGCTGGATTTTCAACCTTCCAAGCACACACAGCTCCAAGTAAGACAGCCTGATACTTGTCTCCATCCTTTCAGGTCATGTTTCTTCTCCAAAACCAGTTCTCTGTCACTTGCCTAATAATACTTGGACAGTTTTGGAGAGATTATGAACTAAGACCTGTCATCATTTTGAAAGACTCATTACTTTTTATTACCTGAACAGTGGCACATTTGCCTAAATCCTGAAGGGTATCCTTTGCTCTCTAGCAACAGTCCTCTTCAGTGATGCAGGTTATTCCTGTGGGCTTTAAGCTTGAATTTTATGTGTTCTGTTTTACATATATAACAAACTGTATAATGCTTTTTTACTATTATTATTGTTTGTGTTTTTTTCTGGTAGGAATCAAAACTAAAAGTGGTCAGACCCAGTTATGCACTTGCAAGTAAGCAGAACTGTGGTTGTTATTCTATCTCTTTGTCCTCTACACTGAATGAAGAATGGAAAGAAGTAAGAGAAACAGGAGCACTTAAGAAGTAAGTAATGTTTCATATAAATAAGAAAGTAAAAGAAATGGAATAAATAAGTTGTTGGAATAAAAACCCTCACTTAACTACCATTCTCTAGTTGACTTTGAAGTTGTGTGAAAGTTGCTCTAGATATCTAAAATATCCTGAAGTCTAAGTGTAGTTATTAATTTTCCATCCTGATAGTTAACAGACAGAATGGATGTGTTACAGGATGACAGAAAATCCCACAGAAATTAAAGAATACTTGAACTGTGACTACAAGATCTAATCATGGTTGCATCAGTGGGGAGGGTAGGGACCTCATGCGTTCTGTAAGTGTCCATCTAAGTCCATCTTAGCAGAACTATTGCTGACTTAAGCTGAACCTTTTTTAAAATCTAAACTACATTTTCTTTCACTGTGTCCCAGTCTTTTTATAACTGATGTGTCATACAGTTTACTTGTTAGTACAGGAGCTTGGTTGGAAAAAGACACTAGTGTATCAAGATGCTGGGAGAACACTCACATGCTCAGTTCTGTCTGCACTTGCCTCTTGGTCCTCATACCTGTAGTACAGCAAATATTACCAGAGTAAATTGCTCTTAAGAACTCTTGCCTTTTGCTGTCACTGTTTCTACTGACAGTGTCACAGTTGGTTTTGCTTCTTCAACAACAAAAATGCTCAGTTCGTGGTTCCAGTTAATTACTATGGTTTTGAGTCTGGAGCCTTTTACGTACATTTTAAATACTAGTGGTAGACGTAACTCGGGCTGTCTTAAACCACTTAAAATACATATGCTACAAGCCCAAATTCACTGCCTGGAAATGTCGGAGTCCTTGTTGGGCTGTTCATTCAGACCATTTGTCCCCTGGTATTTCTTCACATTTTATATAGCCATTTCTCAACTGCTTTTATCAAGAATAGAAAAACAAGATGAAGTTAAAAAATATTCTCCTTTCCAAAGTTTTTCTTAAAGTTTCAGTGTGCATTGGAGTGAGTATTTCTTTTGAAACACTTGGCTACTGGAGGAAGAAACGATAAAGGACTCTTGAGTTAGCCAACAATTTTGAGAACTACTACTTTTAACAGGTTTTCTAGAAAGTCTTCTACGTGTGAAACAACCATACTAAGAAGAGTGTCATGTAAAACAGTTTGTCACTGTTACGACATGATTTATATTTTCTAGTTTAATTGTTTACCCACCCCCACCTGCAAAAGGAGGACTGGGAGTCACAAGAGAAGACTTAGAGTGCTTAGAATATGGGGAATTTCTCAATGATGTCATCATTGATTTCTATCTTAAGTAAGTAATCACAGTCCTGCTTGTACCCTTCTTTCTGGGGCCTGATCTGGACTTGAATGTTACTGTAAATGTTGGTCACTAAACACCATACAACAATTTCAGAAGTAAAGAGTGTGATGAATTTGTACGTTGGACTTGTCTAAAAGCTTTTTTATGTTCTTGCAGTTTTATTTGTTTTAATTTAATTCTTTATGTCCCTTCAAAGGCCTGTGATATAATCCAGACAGAGTAAGTGGAAGAAAAAAAGCCTCTTGGTGACCTTACGCAACAGAAAGTGCTGAGCAGTGTTAGGGCAGTTGAACAAAGTAAATGGTCTGCACTAGTGTTTTATTTACTAAGTTTGCATGAAGTGGAGCATCCTCTGCTATTCTTTGCAATTTCAGACATTCTTCTGATGCAAATCTGCTGCAGAAAGGAGCACAGCTAATACTTCTTGAGGAAGTTGTGCTTGGCCAAGCTACTCCATGCCACCCTGCTAAAGATGTTTGTGAAAGCAATTTTTCAAAAACTGGCACTGTGGCCACCATTCCCTAAAGCTGAGGTTTATTTTCACACTGCTGACTTAGACCTAAGAGGAATTCTGGTTCGTTGAAGGTTGTCAGCAAGAATTCCATTTTACTTGGCATCCAGATGGCTGAAGGAGCAGGAGCAATAGGAAACCTTGTCTAGAGGAGTGGGAAAGGACATGTGTTACAGAGTGTTTCAATGGGATTTTGCAGCAGACCCCCTTGTATTTTGCTCTAAACTAGAAATAAATAATGCAACATGGTCCTCTCAATAGCTGTAGCTTCATCTCAACATGAAAAGAAAGATCTAAGTAAAAGAATTTAATGCAATCATTGCAGAAACTTCTCTGCTTTTAAAATTTGTTAGATTTCCCACATTCTCAGCTTTCATTGTGTTGCAAGCTGTATCATGTATGACTCTGTTTTCCAAGTCATCAGATGAAGCTGGAGGTACCTTGTGTAGGATAACTGCAATTATGAGAGCTTTGGCATTCTAGGATGACAGAATAAACACTCAAGCTGATGTTTATAGTGAAGTTATCAGCAGTGAAATAATAAGTACTTATAGAATATTTGACTTTCACATGCTTAACCTGCAGAAGTAAAATGGGCAATTTATTGTACTCCTGCATGTTGTACATGCAGGAGTATAGCACTCCATAGGTTTATATTTGGTTAGGTTTTAAGCCTGTCTTAATTGCAAGGGCTAAATACCTAACCTTAAAAAGAAATTCAGAAGCTTGAATATTGGAGCACAAATCTGGGACAAAAAATTATTGCATGGCTGTTATACACTCTGATGTCCATGCATGTGAATAGTTAAAATAGAGCAGAGAGACAAGTTTGGCATGATTAGTGGGTGTGAAGACAACTGGTAGTAATTATAACCTGAGTATTATAAGTCATTTTAATGACTCTAATGTTTTTTCAGTAATAGTAGTTTCTAGAAAAGGAATTTAATAACTTCCTTTTTTTTTTTTTTTCCTTTGGTAGGTACCTGTTGTTGGAGAAGGTACCAAAACGTCTTGCTGACCGTACACACATTTTTAGCAGTTTCTTCTATAAGTGCCTGACCAGGACAGAAAAAACCTCTGAGGGGGATGTCAAAGTTTCGTAAGTTCATTTTAGATACCATTGTAACCAGAAACGGGCTATCTATTTATGCCACTTGGAAGTTCTCCAGATCACCTACTGATTAGTACATGAAATAGTAATTGGTGTTCTCCAAAGGATTAGTGGTTGAATATTGTAACTCAACGATTTAAGCATATTGGTGTTTTTCCTTAAAATCTACACATGATTCATATTGAATATGAATGAAAATGTTATCGCCTTTCTCCAACTCTATCTGAATATTTACTTCAGACAGTTATTTATGTATTTGATATTTTAATCAGAAACTCAGAGCAAAGTTCTGTGAAATGTTGGTTTCTATTTCAACTTGTGCAAACTAAGGAAGCTCAAAATCTAAATTTAGTTTTCTTCTCAGAATTTTCTTATTCTCCTAGTGTCATCTCCTCATGCTTTATGTCTGTAGAACTGGAAATGAAATGTGCTCCAGCATTTAAATCTCAGGACTGGAGGGAATCTGTTTCTCTTCTGTGTTTGCTGCAGGTGTGCTAGATGACCCTGTGCAAGGCATTTAGCTTTTTCCTTCAAAAGATAAGGTTGTTTAGACAGACCTTCAAAAGTGGCATTGGAAAGTTTAATTCATGGATGTTTTTAAATTACTATAGATATGTTTTTACACTGACTGGTGTTTAGGTGAGATTTTTGCATTTAGTGTAGTAAATAATAATTAGTTGATAAATAACTGCAAGAAATCCATTCAAATCTATGAGTAATTTTTTTCCAGAAGAGTTTGAGATGGTTCAGAAATGGCTTGTTTGTCACTTGGGCTCAGTGGTGTGCTGATTTATTTTTAATCTGTGGGGAAATTTCAAGAGTAAGTGAAAAACACAGTGAGGAACTGGGAAGGTGTAGGAGTCCTAATTCCTGTGCTTGCCTTAACTGAATAGAACAAAAACAAATAACAGTTGTCATTTGGTTTCTTCAGAGTGGCACAGAGAAGGCATAGAAGAGTAAGAACATGGACTCGTCGTATAAATATCTTCAGTAAAGATTATATCTTTGTGCCTGTGAATGAGGAGTAAGTCTGTGTGTTTTCAACACTTTTGTGATGTTTAAAGATTTAAATATTTGAATGTTTTGGTGGTAAAAACTCATAGCTGTAAGGTTGGATCATCGGACATGACACTTAAAATTTTGAGGAAGTAACAGGTGTGAAATGGGTAATTTTGAAGTCTGTTCTAAAGGTAAAATGCTTAATTCAGTTTTCATCAGTAAACTTTGCACTTCTGGTGTTTGTAAAAGTAGTACTTCCATAGTCTGTGCCTTGGCCTGGCTGAATAACTGGCCTGTAAGTGGAAACTCTCTTGTAACACTGAATAGTCATGGAGAGGTACGTATGGAAAACAGGTGCAGAAAGAAATGAGGCTAAAGGTGTGCCGCACCTTCAGCTACATTCAAAATTGGGATCACCATCACAGATTATTACTTTTTTTCTTTTTCCTTACATTTTGGGATGGGTGCTCAAACATTGATAAATTGCTGTGACAAATTTTTGGGTATTTTTTCAAAGGAATTGATGCTGATTTTTGCTGTTACTCCACAATGCAAAGTAAAATGAGGGGACTGGTATGAGATGCCATAAAGGAACATGGCAGTGATGGTTATGTATCACAGAACAGCTGCTCATGAGCTCTCAGTATTACAAAAGCTTTTGATAGCCTTTTGAGAACCAAATGTTTCACAGCTTTGACATTTTTCCCCTGTCTCCCCCCTGCTGGGCAGGTCTCATTGGTACATTGCAGTTATCTGTTTCCCTTGGTTAGAAGAAGCCGTGTATGAGGAGTGTCCCCATCAGAATTCTCTATCTCACCAGTCTCCACTTCGGTCAGAGAGTGAGAACACTAGACCTGGTTCAGTGTTCTTCAAGGGTGAAGAAGAAATGGATTCTAACAGAATTTTATTCTCAAAAGGTAGGTAATCCAGAAGAGAATGATGTCAAGCCATATACAGTTCTAACAGTGTCTTAATCCTTGAAGGAGAGAAATCAAGTAAGAGATACTTTTTAGGATATTGAGGTTGATGTAGTTTGTTTTTATATTACCATCCATAGCAAGGACTGCAGGTTATCTGCAACTCTGAAAAGTACTGGAAGGGACGTGTAAAATCAGTCATGATTGGAAAGTTCTTTCATTTCAGTAAGAATTTTATCAGGAAGGAAGACCCTCAGTAACTCTATTTGAACATTCAGATACGAATGTTCAAAGTTAGTTTATAAGTTAGTTCTTCACTGTCATATTTTTAATGCTAATAATCAGAAACTTGGAAATAAAAATATTTTGGTTGGAAAATACTTTCTTAAAGACTTAATAATTTGTTCTTTTGTACTAGGTGGCAATGAAATTGCTGCTGCTGCTTCAGTTCTAGATTCAGCTATTTCTAAAGTAAGTGCCTTTTTGTACTGACAGAGAAAATGTATTACTCTGGTTTTGAAGGCTGTGAGACTTGACCAAGTGTTTTTGCATCATCTTTTTTGCAGTAGCTATCAAATATTTGCATAGCCCGCAGTATGTGCAAGGCATTTTTAATTAGCCTTAAGTCCTCCTTTGCCTACCTGTGTTGCTCTGCTATACTTTCATGTGTTTTTAAAAATGATTTATCTGTCTTCCTGAAATGAGAGCTTCTCTCACTACCTTTATATCTATGAAGATGATACGTTATAATTGCTGTTAATTTTTTAAAAATTATTTTCTTTTCTTTTCTCTCAGATCTCCCTAAGTAATTCCAAAAGGCAGATTTGTAAAAGGTATGTTTCAGTTTTTCTTCTAATTTTGTAACATTAAATTACATTAAGAAATTCTGCAGTAATTCAATTATTTTTCATAAAGCCACAGCTGAAGGTACTTGTCCATTTTTACCACATTGGTTCAGATATTGATGCTCTTGGTAAGCTCTGTTCAAAGAAAATATTTGCTTCAGTAGTGTGATAATGAAAGCCTACAATGATTTGTTTGTTTGTTTTTGTTATATACAGGCCTTGTATACTCATCTTAGATTCTTTGAAAGCTGGTTCTGCGCAGAAAACAGTTCAGGTTTTGAGAGAGTAAGTAACTACAGTTTCTGCCTTTTAACAAGAGATGCTGGTGGTCATATTTCTATATTCCAAATACTTTTCTCTATAAAGGTGTATATTTCTAATGCTAAAAAAACTGTAAAATAGACAGTTTTTAAAATTGGAAAAAAAATAGAAGTAGAGGGGGTTTTGTTGTTGAGGGGTGGAAGAGATTATCCCATCCAGTTGAGTAATTGAGGGTGTTTTTAAGGGTAGAAAAACATTTTTTACATGTTTACATAAGGGTAGAAAAACATTTTAAGGTAGAAAAGCATCTATCAATAACTTTTTCAAAAGTTGTTAGATATTTGAATCAAAACAGAACTGTTCATTTTCTTCTCTGTTGTGTTCATTTCACTGAAAGGAACAAAAATCTGTAAACCAAATAATATGCCGCCTTCTTGTAAAAGCAAATTCTTCAAAATAGTACGAGAGGGTTAGATGAGAATCAGAAATTTTTGTGAAACCACCTTTTTCCTAAATAGAGAGGACTCCCTACCATGTGTGTCTTGGGAGGAAGAATGAAATAGCAAATTTTATTCCTTTACTTATGGATAAAATCTCAGTGGGATCTGTGATTTTCATGCTCTATGCTTTGTGCTGTTCCCGAGGTTGAAATTCCAGAGAGTGTGGTTACCTGGAGTTTAGACAGATGTCACAAAAAGTCAGAAAACAAGTGGAGATTTATGGAGTTGTGAGATAAGGGAAGTTTGGGAATCATGCCTCTTATTCCTTTGATTTTCAGTTACACCCAGGAAGCTGAAGTTTGTGGAAATGGATGCAGGGGTTCCTTGATCCCTTCTTTCCTTGAGTTGATTTTTGTTCTGTTTTGGGCAGTGGTCAGGCTAAAACAAATTAATTATAAAGTCTACAGCCACAGGTTCTTGTGGTTTCTAGGGAGTGTGCTTCATCTTTGAATTATTTCATGTTTGCCTTCTTCACAGTTAGCATTTTCCCCAAAAGCTGTTTTAAGTGTTTGATATGAATTTTTAGTCTCAGAATTGCAAGGACCTGGGGCTTTTAAAAAAACACAAGGTCTGACCTAATGCATAGATTTGTTATTCTCTAAAGATCTCTCAGACCTTAGGTTTGATTTTCACGAGCTTGAGCCTTTGCAAGTGTGACTCAAGGTAGGAGAAAAATATGAGCAACCAATGCTTTTGAAAATCAGACCCCTAAGCTCTCAATTCCATCTCTAAAATCAGCAGCCTGTCCCGAATGTGGAGGCAGTGAGTTGCTACTGAAGCACAAGTACTAAACAAGTATAAAGCCTGATAACAGTTTATCAGTCCTAACCATTAAAGAAGAGATCTCTTAAGATTTCCAACAAGTCTTTATATACCTTGTACACTAGTAGGTTACAAGGGTTATATTGGTGCATTTCTAACTGAAGTTGTTTGTAATGTGAGTTTGGAGGATTTTTTAATGGTTTTCTTAGGTTAAAAGAAATACTCCTGGCCTTCTAGGGTGAACCCTGGAAAAATCTGTGTGATAGCCAGGAAAGATTCCTGGACTTATTCCTTAAGATTTAATAATGTACTGGTATCCTAATAGCTTGAAGAAACTCGGCACAAGTAACTGTTTTTAAGTAATATCATGCCTATTTCTGTTTTGTGTATTGCTTATTATGTGGTAGAGATGCCTCTGAGTGCAGTAGAATATTGGATAGTGGAAATAGCGTATAAATTTCTTTGGCAGATTCTGTGAAGTAAAGTGATTAAAGCTATTTTAGCTTTTTGGCCACTGTGGTACAATACTGAATGCTGTCCCCAAAAACTGAGCTATTTGTCAAGTATTTCAAGTATTCCTTTCTCTTGTAGGTACCTTGAAATGGAATGGGAAGCTAAGCGAAAAACACATCGGGAATTCAGTAAATCAACAATGATTGACCTGTGTCCCAGAGTGCCTAAACAAGATAACAGCAGCGATTGTGGGGTCTATTTGCTGCAATATGTGGAAAGCTTTCTCCAGGTACAAATGGAAACTACCTTCCCCTTTCCACCAAATTACCTTAAACACCAGAAACATATTTCTGAAGGAAATAACCAGATACAAAAGTGTGTGATACACAGTGTTAAAAGTGTCAAAGCCATTTGAAGAGGAAGAGATTAAACCCATTCTTCACATGGTGGCTGGGGTCTTCATATCTGGTTTCTCACCTGTCTGTCAGCAAACATTTCTGACCTTGTAGTTTAATGTTGCTTTTACAATGATGCATTCCATATCCCTAAGTATTTGGGTGTATTTGGAGGCTGTTTCATGTACATATTGCTGCCCTACGGATGTTACAAAAGTATCTCTTCTTTGCATCAGTTCTTGTAGCATCTAAAACTTCGGTCAGCTTGTGCCTTGACTTTTGAGTGGCTCTGCAGGCAGCAGCTTCTGCAGAGAGAGTGAGGAGGGGATTCTTAAAAGGGAATGCACAGACCTAAGGGAGCCTTTCTTTTTGCTCAGCACATACCTTTAGATCATGGGGATGTTGTGAGATACCTCATGTGGTATCTCACAACAGTGGATAAATAGAGACTCTTCAGAAAGGACAGGCAGGGAAGAAAAGGAGGTAGAGTTGCCCTTGATGTGAGAGCAGCTGGAATGCATGAATCTCTGCCTAGGGCTGGATGAGAAGCCATCTGAGAGTTTATGGGTAGTGACTAAAGAGCAGGCTAATATGGGTGACATAGTAGTGGGCATCTGCTGTGGGCCACCTGATCAAGAAGTGGAACAGGTGTTTACCATGAGTAACTTTTGGTAAGGGTATGTATTTATGTGATTCTGATGGAGGAACTGGAATTTGACTTTGAAACCTGTCATACTCCTATGGGAATTTGTTTGTGCCTCCTTGGTCTCAGCAGCAGTGGAAAAGTTTGAAATTCTTTTTGAAGGTTGCTTTGGGAAATTCATACCATCCTTTTTCTTTCACCAGAACCCCATAGTTAACTTTGAAGAGCCATTGCATCTGGAGAATTGGTTTCCTCGTCAGCTGATCAGAAACAAAAGAGAAGAAATTCGTGACCTGATCTTGCAATTGCACTTTCAACAGCATAGTGGCAGCAGCAGCTAATAAATCTAATAAGGCAGACCTGGTAAAGGACATTGCTGTATAAAGTAACTGGAACTCTGCCTAGCAGCACTTGATCTCTCCCTGCCTTGCAAGGAACACAAAAAAACCCCAGAAGTATTTTTTGTTCAGCATGTATTTATTTAAAGATATTTTTTTCAATGGTGTTGTGTGGTCTTAGAATGCTGGGAGGGGGGAAGGGAGGAGGTTGTAGCTAAGAGTGTAAATATAAGTTAAAGCTAATGCACATGGATTGCTAGTTGAACTTTTGTTTGGCATATAAAAACTGCTTACAGGTATGTGCCACAAGGATATAAAAATACTTTCATCTTTTGGAGCCTCTTCTTTATAATTCTACATAAACATGAATGGTATATAAACATGGAGTTGGCC
This sequence comes from Myiozetetes cayanensis, assembly GCF_022539395.1. Taxonomy (NCBI): domain Eukaryota; kingdom Metazoa; phylum Chordata; class Aves; order Passeriformes; family Tyrannidae; genus Myiozetetes; species Myiozetetes cayanensis. Next base: position 19,426,507 of record NW_026087742.1, read on the forward strand.
CTGACGACAGGATTTTGATCCTATATGTGTCTTTTGATTTTGCAACTGATACAAATAGAGTGAATACTATGTATTGTTTTAATTTAAGGATGTAATATTGACTCTCTTTAGAGATTTATGTTTTTGTTTTGTTTCGGATTATATACAGACATAATCTGCATGTGTCAGAAAATGAGTTTTTGTTATATTTTTTATAAGCATTATTTCCCTCCCTGTCATTTTCTTCATAAAAATGAGTTTCCAGGAGTGGAAGACATTTACTTGAGAGTGACTGTTGAAATACTCTAGAGTGGATTTTTTTAAGTATTTTTAATTATTTTTTTTCTTATCAAATTTCAGAAGACAACTTGCTCGCAAAGTACATGCCAATACAGTATGTGAAAGCAGTAGATTTTTAATGCTGTTCACCTGTTTTTTGGAAATAATTTCTACAAATCTTATAGCATCACCTGCATTAGCAAGGCAAGCAGGCTGTGGCTTAACAGCCTCAAAAGTCTGAGGGGTTTTACTGAAAATTAGGGTCAATATATGTGTGTGATATGTCTTTAAGATATGTGATTTACATATAAGACAAACAGGATTTACACTTAGCTTAAGAGAACTGCATAAAGATGCCTGAATATTGAGCGCCTGAACTCAGACTTGATTGGATAAACTAGCACAAGTTTATCAGTCTGCCTACATATTTATGTAGTTTTTCCTCAAATAGCAATCACATAAAATTTCAGTAACATTTTGATGTGCACACTTTTTTCTGTACTTACTGCACGATAGAAGGTGATTGTTTTTAGAGGACGTTTTCTACTGTTCCCCACTATAAGTTTAAGTGTCATCTCACCCTTCAGAAGGTGTGCCAGATAACCACCAAAGCCACCTGTGTCATGAAATAATCTACAAAAGCAGAGCTCTTAAAGCTGGAAGTAGGATAGGGAGTTAAAATAAAAATTGAGGGCAACCCAAAGATATGAAGATTTTTATATCACTGCAGAATTCTCAGGGCCCCTTCCCTCAAAACAACTCTGAAACTGAGCATTTGGAAAAGCCAGTTATTACTTCAGGTCCTGTACAGTCATCCAACACCTCCCCTACACCCCCTTATTGTTTCTCAAACCAGGAAGTATTCTTGCTGGAGCAGAGAGGCAATTTGAAAACAAAGCAATTTGCTGAACGCAGTTACCTTCTGTATAGCTGTGAGCAGCCTAGTACAATTACTATTTGTTTTTTGTCTTTGTTTCTGCTTTAATTCTGTAATGTGTCACTACCCGTCCTCCCCTCCACCCCCAAACATCTCTCACTCTCATCACGGTGTTTGTGTTGTTCAGTACCAAAATCACAACACCAGCATTACTTACAAGGGTGATGTATGTATTTATTGTAAAACAAATGAAAGATAAAATGCAGAAATACGTGCCCTTTTTTAATTGATGAATATTTTCAGTGTTTCCTTATAAAAAATAGTTTGGGCTTTTTCTTATGGTAAGGTTAGCTTTTATCATCAAGTGAGACTTGTTCTCTTTCAGGTTGACTGGTTTATAAATGTTTAAAAGCAAAAGTAATGTTTAAAATTTTCTAAATTCATTTTATAACATGAAAGGATTGCCTTTTTAGATTTGCTACATGCGTGCTACAAGAATGCCAATGCATTTGATATTAAAATTATCTCCAGAAGTTGCTGAATGTGATTGTTCTTTTCCCAGCTGCCACAAATAACCCATGAGCTAAGTGAAAGATAGGCCGTCTTGCTACTTTTAAGGTATATGCACAGGATGGGTCCCTGAACCCCAGTGTGTCTCAAAGGAATTGTGGGACCACCCAGCCTGTTCCAGCCATTTGCATTTACCAGGAACGTGGTAAATGCTGGGAAGTGTCTGTGGAAGAAGTTACACTCCAGGTATTTTAGTGCTTCCTTTTTATTTGCTAACATGCCCCAAAGTTAAGTTTTATCATGTGTAAGGCACCAGACTGGCTCAGGGACCTTTTTGCACAACCCCTGCGTTTCCATTGCCTGTATTAACCCCTGTTTAACTGAAATGGTGGAGTGACATGATACTTCAAAGCAAACCAATCTTAGTAAGACTCTTTATCCTAAGCTGTGTAATTTTGGTTTCAAGGCAGTCTATTGTATCCGTCCAAAGTGTTAAATGTAGCTGTCAGTTTCATTCTTCTACATCCTGCCTTCGTGGGAACAGAAAGTGGCTTCCATGAAGAAATCTGAGTCATGGAGATCCATTTAAGGTATTATTGGCAAGCACAACACAAGATCTTTCAGGAAAAATATTTTTAAAACCCTAGATTTCATCAAGAACTGGTGAAGTGAACTTGCAAGTGTGATTTTTATTTTTTTTTTATTTTTTTTTTCAATTTATTTCTTTTAAAGCATCCAGGGACTACTGTGTTTTTCCTCTGGAATTGCGGGTATAGATTCATTGCAGTCCATCTGTGCTTTTATGGTATTCACCTCCTAGAATTTGACCCTGAGATGAGCTTGCAGTAATCAGTAAATACTACCTTACAACATAATAAAAGCTTGAAGACCACAGTATTAACCCTTTTATCTTGGTTATGGTAAAGAAGCAGAATATTGCTTCTGACAACCCCCCTACCTGCCCCTCCCCCCTCTCTCCTCCCAAAAAAGACAACTGTTTTCCAGATGGAAAAGCAGGAATGAGACTTGAGAGGTCTCAGTATTGAAAATGTGTCAAATAAAACCAAGATTAAGCAATAATTCTGTTCAACCAAATTGAAACTGGAAATACTGTTCAAAGATGAAGCACAGACACTGGGATCGTCTTTGACCCTTGAAAAAGGTAAGATATTTCTGATCAACAGTTCAGAAAAGGAGGAATACTGGGAATAGGTTTACCTTACACAGTAGATAATGAAGTATGAGATGAATTTGATTGACCTCTCTTCCTAATTTTTCTGCTCCAAATACTTTACAATACTACACAATGGAAGAAATGTCAGTACGACAGGTTCTGGGGAGCTTAATCTGGTCAGCTGGAGGGTTCAACAGACTCAAAACATGTTTATTCTTGAGAAGTGGTTCACCAGAGAACTCTCCAAGAGCACAGGCAAAAAGTGGTGGTAAAATCCTTGGCAACAGCAGCCACAGAAACTGAACAAGTGAAGAGGTTTTGTCTAACATAATTGTCTCAGCTAAACTGATTAGGAATTTTGTTGGTGAATCCTATCAAGATACCATAAAATCAGTTGCTATATCCAGTCACAGGATGCAATTTATAATCTTGATATTAAACCACCACAGGAGTTTGGAAATAAGAGTCTACCATGATGTGGTTCTTTATTATAGGCATTTTCATTGAAGTATACCTTTATTTTGTATTTTGTAGTTACAGGTGAGTGGATTTATAATTTTGAATAAATTGCATTTGAACAACAAGGACGTTATTTGGAACAGGATGTGTACTGTAGCAAAATTTCAGTGAGCATTACCCTGTAGAGAACTATAATTCAGCTAATCACATTTGCTATATGAAAGTATTTCTTCTCAGAAATACAAACTGTCAGAAAACTGTCTTTATTTTTGGAGGTATTGGGGTGACCTTGGCCTGTTGCATCACTAGAATTACACTTCCCTTTTTTCTCATTCACCAAGAATATGCTTTTTCTGAATAGTTTTGAACAGATACAACTTGGCTACTGGAAATGAAGGATTACACATTTTCTGGTACAAGGTGTTACTATAAAAGGCTGTAGTCAAATCAAGGAAGGAGTTAATTTTTCATGGTTATTTTGGAAATCTATTGCAAGAGTTATGTTGCTTGCTTTACAGAACTTTAAATGATGATTGTACTTTTAGTTATGCCTTTTGCCAATGTAAATGTAGGAGATTTTGAGCTGTTGCAAATTTACATTTCAGTGCTGAAATCAGTTGAATTTAAAATTGATAGCTTGAACTAGTATTAAAACTGAATTAAAATTTTAAAAATATTTGATCATGCAGAAGCTGACATAGCAATACTATAGAAAACAAATTTTGACAGAGATATAAAGGCGTTGTTTTTTATACCATTCACATTCTCAATGCCTTTGAGTACTTTGCTGATGAAAGAAACAGCAGTGCTATAAGTCTGAAAACTCTCCAGAGAAGCTTTTAATTGGGTTTTATACTTTTACTGAAGTAGGTGTATTCTGAGAATTGTCTGTAAAAGGATTAGTTGTTGTGTTCTGGGCACCATTGCAAGGCTGGTCCATGCTGTTCAATTTTCAGCTCCAGTGTGGTGACTGCATTTGATGGTGCTGCCAGCATCTTAGTCAGCTTGACAGAGACAGAATAACTCAACAGTGATGATTTGATAGATCAAAAATGTCTGATTCTAAGAAAACTGGGGGTGTTTGAGTAGCTCAGTGGTTAAACTGAAAGTGTAATATAAAAGGTTTGGGGGGGGACCCCAAATATGTTGGTGTTTTGAAAAATACCAGCTGGATTCTGTTTCATGTCAAAAGACAGAGCCCTAAAATCAAAGGTATTTTTATTTGATTCCTGTCAGTGTCATGTATATATAATACTGATAATTCCTGATATGTGAGTTCCTGGGAGCGCAGAAGAGCAGCTGGAAGAGAGGAGTGAGCACTGTATGCTCACTATACGCTCTGTATAAAAGCTCTGCAGACATACCTGGGAAACCTTGGGAATCCAGCTTTGAAATGCTTACACAAAAGTACTACCAAAAATAGTCACTTCAGACAAAACAGCAGTTTGTTCAGATTGATCTGAACACAGTAACCAGCAAGTCCTGAGTACCACCACCCAGGAGACAGCTCTGGAGCTCTCCTAGTCGTCTGAATACAGTCTGCCATTGCAGGACAGCTTCCGTACACGTTTCCACAAGGACCTGACCCTGGACAGGAGGTGCTACTGAGAGTGCTACTGCTTTCCCGTACTCTCTCCTTTCTGTCGTTGTCCTTAGCTGATGATCTCTTCAGGTGTCTACACTAATTTGTTCCTACTGCTTGTGTCAGGTAATACCTGAACAGAGATGAAAGAATCACAACCTGCCCTGGCTTTATCTTTGGAGGAAGCACTGCTTTTGGGATGCAAGGGATAGTGGTGTAACAGCACAAGACTTTCTGCTTTAGCACAAGCTCGGGCAGCAGCCCTGTCACCAGAAGAAACAGCCCTGCAGAAAGGTTGCTTCAGTGCTTACACATGCAGTTGTGTTTAAGCGAGCCATACATTTATGCATGTATATGTATTTGTACATGCAGAAGATAAGGCACGCTGGGACCTTCCAGTGGAGACTGGTGTGCTCCCTCTGATGTTTTGTGGTCAACAGGGTTTTAAAAAAAAAGGCAGAAATTGAAAGGCCAATGAAAAAACGTGGTTAATTGGATGTGAAAGGTGCTGTCCTTGTTTGGACTGTCTGTTAATGGTATGACAAGCTCTGGTAAAGAGCTTAGCTGGCCAGATTAAAATTAAAAAATTGTGTCAGTCCATCTGCTAGCTCCAAGGAGTTTACTTTGATCACCTTTTCTTGTTTCTTCACTGAAGCGGAATACTGTCTTTGAAAAGAACATTCCCAGGATGTCTTGGTTGACTTGTTTTACCTAATGTTTTCTCCAAAGATAATAATATGTGACGTCAAGACATTTTCAAGAAGGGCAATGCTCTCGGTTGGTTCAAGGCTACCTTAAAGACAACAGCTCTTTTGCTAGAAGGGATTCTTCTTTTTTTCCTTTTTTTTGTACACAAAGAAGTATGTTTGGCTTAATTTGGAAAATCTTTCTTTGCCTTCCGGGAATGATTAACACCGATCTTCAAATAGTTGCAGGTAATGCAGAAGTTTTACTTATATACTTGTTTTCAAAGTTTACCTATGGCAGTGTGTAGAATTAGAAATATCTCTCTGCTTTAATTATAACAAAGCGGGCTAATACAGAGAAATGTTTGGTCAAATCTCTGCCTTGATAGCAGTGTAAATATGGAATACTTAGAGTGATTTCTAGGAGGTGTTACTGCACATTTGTGTTGAGTGTAGCATGTAACGTAAAGGAGGCAATTTTCCAGTTTTGGGAGATGTTAAGCACTGGTAGTTTTTTTCTTATTGATTTTTTTATTAGATCTTAAAGTAAGGTTCTGTCTTCTGCTTATGGATACTGAATATGTGTCAGTTTAAGTAAAGATTGGAGGGTTGCCTTACTGACCATTTTTGATGTTCTTTTCTCCCTCTGATGTACCATCTGGTGGTGATCTGCACTAGAGCTGACTATTAATATAACATAAAAATAATCACGCTCTTCATCTTTAACTCATAGAGGTCAAATGTGCTACTGACTTTGAAGCTGCAGAATAAACTCATAATCTGTGGGACGAAAAATGCTGTAGAGTTATTACTGCTCTTTCTCTAATAATTGATTTCTTGTGATTCTTTTTTAGGCATGTTTTCTGGGGAAAAGGTTTAAAGAGGTTGAATTAAATAATTTCAGATCAGTTGACTGTGAAGGATAGAGAACTAGACTGTCAGAGTGAATCCCAATGTACACATTCTGTCCTCAGCTGTTTCCACAAGTTTCATCTGGAATGATGTGGAATGACTAGGATAAGGGGAAATTAAATAACAAAACAAAACAAAAACAAAACAAAAAACCCAAACAACCAAACAACAAAACAAAACAAAAACCAAACAAACAGAAAAAAACCCATATCAACCAAACCCCTAAAGCTGATGAGCTCTTTTATTCCTTTTTTTCCTCTGCTTTAGCTGAGTAGGGACCTATCTCACAACAGTGAAAGGTGTACTTGCTAGCTGTCCATTCAAGAAGCTTTTCTTTTTGCAAGGGATATAAATGTTTCCTGTGGAAAGAAAGTATGGAATAAAAGTAGTTCTTAATTAATGACTTATTTAATTTCTGGTCCTGAAAGCTTCTAAATACATTTTTATTCCCAAATATAATCCTCTTGACCTAACCAAGCCAAATCACAGAAGGGAAGTTAAACACAAAGCATTAGAATTCAAAGGGTTAGAGCTTTAGGCGTGTAACCATTTGATGGTATGCTGTAAAGAGCTTAAGGTTGTTTATAATAGTACAGTCATACAGACAGGTTCTGTTAACAGAAAAAAACACAGTTTTGTCCTTCAGGGACCATAGAAATGGCATGAAGATATCTTATGATTTCATCATTATCTGAGAAACTTATCTGTGGTTTTAATTTTACAGCAAAAGTTTATTCAGCTACAGGAGGACAGGCTAAAGGTGTTTCACCAACCCCTGAGCTCAGTGGCTGGCAGTTGGCAAACCCTTCTCTGCCTCCTGAGTTGAAAAAGCCCAGTGGCATCATGGAGCCTGAACAGTTCAACAGGCATTTGCTGTTACGAAGGAAGAGATCCATTCTGTTTCCCAGTGGAGTTAAGATCTGCCCTGATGAATCTGTTGAGCAGGCTATTGCCAACCACCTGAAATATTTCAGGCTCAGAGGTAAGTGACTGTAAATCCCATGGATGTAAAGAACATTTATTTATTTAAAAAAAAATAGATTAAGCTTTTAAACACAGTAAATACCAGGCCATAGGAAATACATCATTACCTGAGAAATTTAGTTTTCTGTGGTAATCTTCCTTAAGAGAGCTGTTCTGAGCTAAAAACCCACCTCTGGTTACACTCATATATAAGAATTCTGGGTCCCTGGAACCACAGTGTTTAATAAACTAATCCTTTCTCACAAAACAATATGAATGCTGAGGAAAACAGGGTTTTAGCAGGTTATTCAGGCTGGCTAAATGACTGTTTTTATTGAGTATTCTTCAGGTGCTAGCAGAATTCACTGAGGAATGAGTCAGAAGAGTCAAACCTGAGACACTGGTATATTAACCATGTGACTTTTGACTATGGCTGGTCACACAAAGCGTGGTATGTTCTGTCTAGAAAGCCAATCTGTGTGTATCAGGCTGTAGTGTAATAGACAAGAAACCGCTCATTTAACATGCGGAAGCTGGACAAAACTTTCCCTGAAAAGTTGAAATATTCTTTCACTTGATGAAATACTACAGCAATATGATGTATCTCAAACCCTTCTAGCTGACAGCACTGGAATGGGGTGTCACAGTCATGCAGTACCTTCTGGTATTTGTGTGTCTTTGTATTGTAGCATTCAAAAAGTTTGTAGTATCTTAACATTTGTATGTAACTGGCAAAATGGCAAAGAGGTGCCGTCACAGGAGAAGGAAAGATGTTCAGAGACTCATTTTTAGTGAGACTTGATGACCTATAGAAGAAACTCTCACTGGTAACAGTTTATTCACTTAGAGAAGTGAAAAACAATTAGAAGCAGGAGTTGCTTAGTGTCTGCATAAAAGTAAACATAAAGAATATACTTGGAGGATGAAGTGGAATTATATGAGATTAGAGCCTCATTCAAATATGAATTATGCCCAGCTGGCAAGGGATGTTGGCACTGATGATCATGCTGGCAGTTTGACAGGCTTTGCTAGCTTCCTCTTTATTTCCACCCAATAGCACTCAATTATTCTTTGTTTTGCTCCCACTTAATCCATACATACTGTGTGCTTTAACTGCAATCACCCCTCAGTTGTCCATGATATTGGCACATAAGGACAATATCAAGTAAGCGAAAGTGTGGTAATAATAAAAATAAATAATAAATAATAATAAAGAAGAAAAATCTGTAAATTATGTTGTAAAAGTGTATATAGGACTGAATGATCCTAGGCTGAACCAAAAATCCGCCTAGTCCATCTGCTTCCTTACTGGACTTAACAGCTTTCACAATCCACAAGGATTTCTTGAGCCCAGATGCCATGACAACCCTAAGCACTTTGAACTTAAAACTTTTGGAAAAGATATTTGCAAGTAGCACAGGTGACCTTAAGTAGCAGCTGGTTGAGCAAGATCTGGTTCAAGCAACTTCTGATCTTCATTTTGATAGGAGCAACACTCTGCACCATGTTTGGGGGTGTCTAGTTAGTCACATCCTGAGCAAATACACCTGAGGTACGTGAGAGTTGATGTGCTGTGTGACAGGTTGGTGTGGCAAGGTTTTGATAGAAGGAGGCTTCTCTGAAAGTTGCCAGAAGCTTCCTCCATGTCCAATAGAGGCAATGCCAGCAGGCTCCAAGACAGACATGCTGCTGGCCAAGGCCGATCCCATCAGCTACAGTGGCAACGCCTCTGGAGTAACATATCTAAGAAAGGGGAAAAGTTGCTGCAGAACAGCAATTGCAGTTGAAGAGAATGGTGAGAATACGTGAGAGAAACAGCTCTGCAGACAATCAAGGTCAGTGCAGAAGAAGGAGGAGGAGGTTCTCCAAGCACTGGCACAGAGAGTCCCCTGCAGCCTGTGGTGCAGACCATGGGGAGGCAGGATGTGGCCCTGCAGCCCATGGAGATCCACAGGGGAGCAGAGATCCACCTGCAACCCATGCAGGACCACACACCATAGCAGATGGCTTCCTGAGAGAGGGTGTGACCCTGTGGGAAGCCCAAGCTGGAGCAGGTTTGCTGGCAGGACTTGTAACCCTGCAAGGGACCCACACTGGAGCAGCCTGTTCCTGAAGGACTGTACCCCATGGAAGGAACATACTCTGGAGCAGTATGTGAAGAACTGTGGTCTGTGGGAAGGACTCACATTGGAGAAGTTCATGGACTGTCTCCTGTGGGTGGAACCCCACGCTGGAGTAGGGGAAGAGTGTGAGGAGTCCTCCCCATGAGGAGGAAGGAGTGGTAGAGATAGCTGAGATGAATTGATCACAACCCCAGTCCCTCACCCCCCTCACCACTGTGTACCTCACTGCAGATGAGGAGTTAAAGAAAACCAGAAGTGAAGTTAAGCCTGGGAAGAAGGCAGAGGTGGGGGGAAGGTGTTTCAGGGTTTGGTTTCATTTCTCGTTGTGCTACTCAGATTTGAGTGGTAATAAATAAAACAAATATCTCCAAGTTGAGCCTGTCTTGCCCATAACAGTAACTGGTGACTTATCTCTCCCTGTCCTTTTCTTGACTCACAAACCTTTTTTTATATTTTCTCTCCTCTGCCTGACTGTGCAGGGGAGTGATAGTGCAGGTTTGGTGGGCACCTGGTGTCCAGCCGGGGTCAACCCACCACATGTGGTACTTTCATTCACAGTAAAACTGTTTCTTGCATATTACTGAATTATATACAATGTTTTTACCAGCTAGCTGAATCATCACAGTCCTCTGTCAACAAAGTAGTCCTAGGAAAGACTGGTGTCACTGTTCAGCACTCAGAAACCAGCTAGTGTCAGTGACTAGTAAAATAACTGACCACAAGGGGAATAAATATGCATGTACGCAAAATCTACTGATTTTTCAATCCCAGTGTGTATTTTTAGAATTGTCTTTTTAGTCTGTATCTGTTCAAGTAAGAAATTACTTCAATCTCCCATACTTTCTCCGGAAAGGATGGTTTCAATACAGTCTATTCTTTCTTTGGTTTGGTTTTACTGTCAGCAATAAACAGTGGCACTACCGTGGAAGGAAAGGTCGATTTGCTATTTTGCTGTGAGATCTTGTTAGAAAAGCAGAAAAGGTTTGCATGTGCCGATTATCCAGATTTTGTTTGTTCTGTCTATGTCTACCTTAGAAGGAAACAGGTGGGAATATAATTATCTACCTGTAGGTCCTAGCTTTATTTACTTTTGCTAGCTGGCAAAAGCCTCTGTAAGTATCAGAGACTGAGAGATGAGCATTTCTGTCACAGGCTTTAAGGCAGTGCTTATGACATATTGCTGTAGGCTTAACAGCTTTTTTTTTTTTTTTTCTGACTACAACATCTGGATTTCAGATAGTGAGTGGGTTGTGTATGGTAATATCTATTATGATATCTATAATGATGTTCTTTGCTGCTGACAGGGAAATGGTAGCCAGAGCCCCAGTTAAATAACATTTATTATACAAAAAATAGCCATACCCATTCAGACCAAAAATCCGTCATGACCAGTCACCTTATGTAGACAATTCAGTGAACTGTCCATTCCCTATTGTGTAAATTCCTGGTAGATGGCTGAGGATTATACTAAACTTAGAAAGTGAATTAGCAGGTTAAACAGAAACAATATAAAGATTACAAAATAGCATGACTTGTACTGTTTCCCTGTCCCATGCCTGTTAATTGGGGAAAACAGAGGCTGCTGGATTCTGCTGGATTTTAACACTGTGGTTCAGGGTAATACTGTTTCTCTTTGCCACTTCTGAGATGTAATTACTCTGGTGGCTACCTTTCCTAAATTCTGCTAGCTACTCTTCCTACTGTAACCCTCTCTCTTAAACTATTCAATGTACGTTTGTGAGGGAGTTCATCTTTTCACATGAGAAGATCAGATAGTCTCTCTGCCAGAACTGTTTTTGTCAGCCAGAGCTTCAGATAAAGTTGAACATCTAAGAATAGCTTTCGAAGATACTGACCAAACAAGGAAATAGAGGGCATTGTAGTGTGTCATAGCTGATGAGACACGAGGCATTTTTGAACTTTGAAAAGAGTAAAAGCTGTTTGTCAGGAATTAAATGCTACGTATGATTATAATCCCTAAATTTGGTCATCTTGGGTGTAGCAGTATGCTTGCTTACCTTCCCATTTCTTGGGTTCCTTCAAATCTGTTTACTGAAGCATTAGAAATAATGTTATCTTCTGCACATGGACAGAGTAAAGAGTGAAGTTTCCATTTGATACTGAAATCCTAAATGTTATAGATTATTCAGATCTTGCTAATAATGATAAAAGCAAATAGTCAAAAATCATTAAAAGTACCTGGCTAAAACAAAAAAAAATTAGTGAATAAAGCATCTGGCTGAGCGAGCCTTTTCTCCCTGTTTTCCCCTCATCCCTGGCACATTTTATGCATAGCTTGTACTCTGCAATAAATTTCTGAAGTTTATTTGTAGAAGGACTAATTCAGTCTCCCTCTGCATTTGAATTTTTAGATGTCAGCATATGCTTCTAAGAAGCTTGACTTTTTCCATGAAGAACACTCCTTTGTTGTTACTGAAATATTATTGGTGAAAATAGTTTGTAAGCTAGAGATTAGTGTGTTAGCGTTCAAAGAAAAAAATCTTTCATGTGGATTAGCTAATTCACATTCAAGTCCTTGCCAGTTTAATATCCTGATGGGTTTTAGAAATTGTTTAAGGGTTACTGTGTTATAGGCCATAAAAAGTAGCATTTCAGCAATAGATGAGTCATTTCTCTGCCTGTGTGTAATAATTTGTTTAACAAGTGCTAATGAAGTCTTTGTAGGGAAGATCTCTTAGGAGGTGTCCGTCACTTCAGTCTTTATCAAATCCCTCTGCAATTAAGCCATTCCGTTGTGCAGAAATTGTTAGAGAGGAGAAGCTGTTGGTCTCATGTTGCCTCAAAATAGAATTTTCAGCCTGATTCAGTGCTCCTAGCCACCATACACGATTCAACTCTTAAGAAGCACTAATGAGATTTAACTTGGATTACATTCTAGCGCTGCCCACTTACACCAATGGCCAGAAAGCCACCCTACCCCCTGCAGGGTGCTCAGTGCTGTCATGTGGTGCCCCTTCTGTTAACCTCAGAAATCCCTGAGCACAGACTGTCTGTAATAGGCTAATTGTCTCTGTTTGAGAGATAAATGCATCACCAGTGGTAAACCTTGAACCACAAGAATGCTGTATCCTACCCAGGTGCATGAGAGGTGTAGCCACACTGGAGAATTTCAGAGAGGGCGAGAGGGATCATCTCATCACATCACAGATCTTAGCTGGAGGCTTTGAAAACAGCGATTAAGTCATTACGAAAGGAAGCTTGAAATAAATTTTTTTCACCCCTTTCCTCAGATTTCTAGGCCTGAAAAGAACTTGTGCCTGCCTATGTGGAATTATTTGGGCTGAAGCACAACTATCCTAAGCTTTTCAGGATATTCTCTATTATCTGTGAGCATCACTTGAGTGTAAACACTGCATTTGAAGGAGATAAGCTCCCAAGAGCTGGGCTTTTCACCTTTTGAATCAGATATGCTAGTAGACAAGTCACATGGTCTTACAACATGTCCAGCTTTCTGAAGCAGCCTTTGAAACCTGTTATGGCCTTTAAAGGTCAAGACATTGCCTACTTTAAGTGCTTGTGACACTTGGCTCAAGTAGAAGTTTGCACAAGGGCATGGACCAAACACTCTGGTCTTTCGATTTTCTCCTATCTCCTCTCTCACTTTGAAGGTGATTATTTAAGTGATGAGTTAAGTGACTTCTGATTTCTGAGGTTTTTCAGGATGGAGTACATGGAAAATCTAGTACGTGCATACAAAGTGTACTTTGGAGACAAACTGCAGAACGAACCATGTGATTTGCATTCCTGGTTTGAATTCTGGTTTATTGTCCCAGTCATGGGACAATAAATGTCTTCAGCCAGCATACCTGTTTCCTTTCCTGTAGTCAGTTGAAATGGTCACATCCCTGGAGCAGGGAGCCTCTCTTTATATCATAAGCCTTCATTTCTTTAACATTTGAATTATTCAAAGGAAAATTGCAAAGTAGCCGAGAGATCAGTTAACAGTAAAATACAAATTATTTCTTGCTGCAGCCATGGGATGAAGGAAGCAATTTTCTAGAGGAGCTTCCCTTCCCATCTACGAGTAGCTTCAAGACTCTTAGCTCACTTCTTTAAAAGATTGATCTCGATTTTATGATTCTTTTAATCAGTTTTGTTTGCTGGGGATTAAAGGCCTCATCGCAAATCCTGTCTCCTCCAGGGCCTGGTGCTGCTAATGCTGTCCCGCATATCTGTGCCCGTGGCCAGCCCTGTAACAGGCTAGTGAAAGTGTGGCATGAAATCTAGCCATGAAGACCGGCTCTTCACACATGCCCTGAGGGCTGATCTGCTGCTCAGGTGGCATGTGGCAGTGCTGCTGGGCCTGCTCAGCAGTTCCTTCCCGATGCTGGCGGGACTGGCTGCTTGGTTGGTTGTTTTTAAGAACGTCATAGCTGGTCGTAGGAACGTAAATCCTGGCAAGATCATAATGCAAAGCCTACTCAACAGCTTCAGTCACAACTCTGAACTGTTGGGCTCCTGGCAATTTATTGTAAGCTCTAATGCGGCAATTTTTCTTCCATTCCCTATCAACTTCAAATGTTTTATATTTATAAGTCAGAGTTACATTTCTAATTAACAAGTTGAAGGGGTAAACTGTTTGGTTCCCCCTGAGACTCATTTTCTTTCACTTTCTCTTTTGGTTTCAAGGAGCTTTTATTTTAAATCTTGGTCAAAAGCTGCTTCACATATTGTCAGCATGTGTAGACAGTGTAGGTGACACAGATACTGACAAGTTTCTGGAATGTCAGAAGGAAATGATGCTGAGTTATTTTTCTACAGTAAGCTAGAGTTATTTACTGAAGCTTCCAGTAAAGTCCTTTTAAACTTTATGGTTATGTGCTTCAACTTTTGTCTACAGAGTCTCAGAAATGCTTAAAATCTAGGTAATGAAAAACATGTTTTTCGTACGTGGGAGTTATCAAGAACTTGTTGATAAGAAATCTAGAAAAACCTCCCTAGCAAAGAAAAACAAAAACTTAGATAGTCGAAAACCCATCACAGGGGTGGGCTCCACCTTCAAGGTAAAAGCTGATTAATCACTTTTATTAGGTGACTTGAATGCACTGTGAGCATGGTGTCTCTTCAGTTCCCTGTGTGGCCACTTCAATGAAGCTGGCTCCTACCTTCAAAGAACTAGCTCCTTTTTTGACATATCCAAAGCAGAGATGGGAGATGGAATTGTGCTTGTCTCTTTCTGTACATGTGTGTGATCTGAACTACACCAAATAACTTGTGCTGTTCTTTTTTCTGTGCTTAGAATGGCAAGTCTCATCTAACTACAAAACAATCAAAACATTTATGAGAAAGACTGAATCAAAGTTGTTCTTTTTCCTAGCCAGGCTATGAGTTTGTTCTTGAACACCATATAGGTAAGCCCATGTGGGGATGGTTTTTGTGTTGAGCCCTTCCAACCTGGATTTGTTATCCCTTAAAGCAATCCCCCACTTTACAAACTGGCCAGTTGGAATAAATAGGACAATGACAATATGGACTGTGTGTCAACAAGGTTGCAGGGTGAGTGTGTTGGCAAGCAGCTCACCATGGCTGAGGATGTGGTTTCAAGTATTAAATAGCAGTTGTGGTAGATGTTTGCCTGCTTTTAATCCCTCCCTGTGTGTCAGAACTAACCCACTCTCATACTGCACAGGAAGAAGAAATGTGCTCACCTTTTTCTTCTGAATACAGAAGGAATTTGCACCATGTTGTCCAACTTGTTACTGCTCACCTCAGTGGAAACAGCTTGGTAGGACAGGCTAGAGAAAATAAAATGTGACTCCTTATCCACGTCCCATTTCCTTCTTCCATAGAATACATGACTGTGTTCTGATAACTTAGGTCTAATTAATGGGTTTGGGGCCCACAGATGGCACAAAGCCTTTGGGATTGGAATTCAGTGGGGTGTCTAATTCCAAATGAAAGGACACACAGCAAATCCTTAATCTACTGGGAGCCGATTGAAACAACTGTTCATATGGGAGCAGCTTGTATTCAGGCAAGAGACTGTGTCATCACATTTATTTTAAACTTATTTAAGAGAATTAAGAAAAATTGTCTTCAATTACTTGCAACTGGAAAGCCAGTCCTTTCCCTGTTGCCCTTTGAAAACTGTAGGATTAGACAGCATCACTGCAATATGCAACCTGTTTTGCCATAGCTTCAGTTCTTACTGACAGTCTGCTGAGGACTTATCCCAGCCACAAGGAGTAATCTCATTCCAGGATTGTTGCTTTATAATGTTGCACCTGGAGTGAAACATCCATTAGTCAAAGTGTAGGATACAAGTACCACCAAGTGAAATGAGAGGCTTCTGGATTTGATACTAGACTTCAGTCTTTTCCTGGACGCCTAGCTCTTACAAGTGGGATGGTAGAGAGAATATTACAGATGTTTTTCTGCATCAGGAAGCTTATTAGTACTCCAGCAGGACCCAGAAATCCCAGAGCAGGATTATGGCTTCATTGCCTGAGATCTGTGCAGAGGTCACATGGAAATGTGGTCCCTGCTTAAAGAAGTTTGCAAGGGTAACTTGATATGAGATGGTGCATAGATGCCTGTCAATTTGTTTCTGATTAATGAAGATGCGTAAGTGAAGCTGATTGGAAACATACCAGTACTTTCTGAATTACTGCGTCTTACAACTGCCTGTAGGGTTTCTGGAATAGTATTGTACTATTGACAGTTGTTAATACAGAGTTTGGGGACTGTGTTCTTCTCTGGTCCTACATATCAAAGGCTGATCTCCACATAGGAAAGCTCCACATAGGAGGGTGGCACAGAAATGAGAGATATCTGTGTATCTGCAGAGTTCTACAATGGAGAAGTGGTCTCAGCTGCTCTGATAAACTGAAATTCAGGGTCAAAAAAAAGAACTTTTTCTCCATGGTACCATCTAGTGTGCCAGAATCAACTAAGCTTTAAGGGTGCTACTGCATGGGAAACAGTTCCTTAAGGTAATTATTTGTAAAGCCTTTGCATTTAAGAAAAATGTCTATCTCTTGGTTGAATGAAAATATGTTTCCATATGTGATCTGCATGTTAAGTTTTACATACAGATGCACATACAAACAATTTTGGAATCCAGAATACAGAGTATCAGGAATAAAGGTACTGGTTTTGGCAGCCCAGAGCTAATTTTTAAGCTGATTGGAGAAAATGACTTTTTGAAAATAGATTCATGGGCAGTCTCCTGTAGGGTTTTGCTTACAATGTCAGGACTCTCCCGGAATGCAAAGCATTCCTCTGCTGAACTGTGTCTATATAAGTAATGAGATCAGATTAAGACCAGAAAGCAGGTTTGTCTGCTACTATTCCAACCTGGCATTTGTTGTGAGTGATTTTTAGAGTTCGCCTTTTAATGTTGTCTCTTCTAGGACACAAGGAAAATCCTATAAATCTTCCTCTCTTCCAGTTATCCTGGGTCACAGAGAGGTTCTTGCTTCAGGGTAATGTGACCAACTGCTCTGATTGCCAAAGATCACATACCAGATTGAGATCGGGAGTTTAAAGCAACCAGGGTAGTATAAGATAAATTTAACCTTTAATTGTCAGTCTGACTACTCAGAGCTGTCCAGTTCTTTCTCAGTGGATATATACAGTAGGGTTAGAGCTTCCCTTATTTCTTAGCATATTATTATTTTTTTTCTCATCATCCTACCTTGGTTTTCAAGTTATTAATGCAACTATAATTCCTGAAACATATTTTAAGTTCTGTGTAAAGGTGAGTCCCAAGGAATTGTTACTACTTGAGCCTCTAAAACTTTGAACAGTGCCACTATCATTCTTACAGATTTAAGTTCCAGCTCTACTTTCTGTGAGGACATTTGCCATAGTACTTTGATTTTCTAAGTTTTCTAATTTGACCCATTGATCAAAGGGCAGTTTCATTCAGTGAAAATACTATTGTTCTTGATGGTTGTTAGGAAACAAATGGTCTTGCATGCTTTTTTTTGTTTGTTTGTTTGTTTTTTTTAATTTTCTTTAATTACTACAGTTAAGAAAAAAAATCAGGGAAGGAAGTAGTATGAGCATGGAAGATTCACCAGATCTTCACTCTCAGTCCCTTCAATGCCTTACACATTTCCATGAAGTGTCAGGTCACTGCATTCTATGTGTTAATGGACTGACAAGCATACAACGTTTGGACAATGGCTACTCGTGCTATGGAAGCACTCCTGTGTTACTAACACCAGACCTTTCTTGTGCCTTCAGTGTGTCAGGAAACAGTCTGGGAGGTCTTCAAAACATTCTGGGACAGGCTGCCAGAGCGTGAAGAATATAATACCTGGATGAGCCTGTGTGAGGAAGGAATTATGAGTATCTTTGAAATGGGCACAAACTTCAGTCAGTCGGAGGAGCACCGGAGTCTGATTGAGAAGGTGGGTACAGCACCTGCTTGGTGTTCCCTCATGGGGAGAGCATGATGTCCCACTGCGATGTGGAACTTGGCATATCACAGGCAGCAATGTGGGGAGCCCTTAAAATGAACAGGCATGAATATTCCAGCTCTTGGATCCATAGTTCTGAGATCAGTTCCAAAAGTTATGGCTGATCTAATGGAGGGAGAAGCAACAGCGATGAAGAGACTGTTGTTTTCCATAAGGATGTTCCTGACAAGTAGATGGTGTCTGACCCCTTGTCTGAAAAGGCAGCATGACGTGGGTCAGGTTGTGGCACGTTTCCCCCTGTGACATGTATCAGCCTTCCTGCTCTGAGCTGCACGCCGAGATGCCTTCAGTCCAACTGGCACTTGGAAGCAGGAAGGTCTGAGCTGTATTTCTGATGCTACCAAGACATATGGCAAAATTGCCTGTTTGTAGTGTCTGCACACTGCTGCCTGACTGAAGTGAGAGTACCTAAAAATATAAAAAGCTCTGGTGTACTATGAAGGCAATTGATAACATTGTCGTCATGGAGAGTTGCAGAGGTTAAAACCAGAGTATAAAACAAGGTAATAAAAAAAATGCTGAATATCTTGGTATTATTGTCTATTATTTCAGTTTGAGCAAGCTTATTTTACCTTAAAGATGACAAAAGGGGCATTAAGCCAAACTAAAGAACCCTATCTCAAATAAAATACCAAGATGTATTTTCAGGAGTTTGTGAATTTTAAAATTAAGTGCTTAACTTTGCATTCATCTAAAATACAGTAGATAGCTTAATTTCTCTGGATAAAAGGCTGTCTTAAAATGTATGGTGGCTTATGGACCTTCTTTAAGATTAGAGTGTCTTCTACTTTTGAAAGCTAATCGATGAGTAGTTTCATGAAACTTATGGTAAGTCTTAAATGTGTGATCCCATAGAATCAGTAATTTTCAGCCAGTGTGGACATGCTGATTTTTTTCCCTTCTGTTTTTCTATGGACTCATATGCTAGGAATGTGCACTAAGGAATGTGAATATGGAAACTGCTGTGGGTAATGGAAACAAGGTGGTTTTGTGTTTTTTGTTTTTTTTTTCCCTGAGCCTGCATCTTAATCTTTATAGGTGATGCCAGCCAGTTTGCTTCTGTGATGTCTGATGATGCTGTTATCCTTAGAAGACTTTGCAAAAAGATTGAGAGAAATAAAATTAATTTGATTTTTAATGTGTACAGTGCACGTATCATTGTTTTATGTAAAATTTTGGCAGTGAGATGATCTATAGTGGGAGCATATTAAAAGAAATCAAAATGACTCTTCCAAAGAGAGTGATGTATCTAACCTCCCACTGTTGCTCTACATTTTTGGCTGTGGCTCTGCAGCATTACAGTGGAGTCAGATAAACTGTCCTGTGTTTAATGGTCTTTTCAGGTGGTTTATGTGTAATTTAGGTTTCCTTTCTCCTGTAGATAGATATATTCCTTTCAGCATTGCAATATTCCAGAAAAAGGCTGTTCAGCCTTCTATTTGCTCTCAGCACAGCTGGTAAAAGGTGACAGTTGTTGGGCTGATTTGATAGCAGACTAGTCAGCGATAAGAGGGACTGAATGCTGTCACCACTGTGCTCCACATAAAATGTCACAAATCCGTCAGGTGACTTGTGTTGAAATAACCTGAGCTCAATTTAACTTTGAACCAGAGACTGAAGGCAGGAGCACTGTGTCACATCCTCCAGTCAGCCACCTTCAAAAGATCCAATAGTGTATTTTTGAATACATAGGTCAGAGTGTGAGTTTAATTGCTAGTTCTAGTACTGACTCACCGTTTTCCTCTGTGCTCATGCACTAAATTTTTGTCAGAGTGTGAAACCTTTTGAAAGCAGCTCTGAGAATCTTAAGTTCAAACAGATTCAGTGAATACATCTCTGCTTTTAAGAACATCCTTCTTCCTGCCCTCTTGTTCTTTCCACTTAACTCTCACCAGCTAGGCTGACCAAGCTGCATGGTCAAGCCTTTCCACTATTTGTGAGGCTGCCATCATGTCACAGTGCACAGTACTCTGTGGTGTGAAAGTGTGATACATGTGGAATAGTTCCCACTCTGTTGCTTAAGAGGAAGATTCACTTCTGCCTGGCACTGTAGAAAAGCAGCATACATAGTTAGCAGTAGTTTTTTTGTTTGGCCATTACATGCCTCATTAAATACCACTTCTCTAATCTTCCTTTGCTCTCTAATGTCTGTAAATCATCTGTGGTTAATTTCAAGAGTTTAGTGTAGAGCATGCAGCTGATAAAAGTAATTCTGCTTTTCCTTTGGCATATATTGGCTGTTACTGCAATAGCATTGCTCTACTGCCTCTTTTGTATTGGGCATGTTGGTAGTTTCTGGTGGTCTTATTTCAGAGTGTCTTTTTGCATTACTTTTTGGTAGATAGCAACATGAAATTTAATTTTTAGATGTCCTGCGTGCTGTGAATTTTCCCTTTCTCTCTCTCAAAAGAAGTTCTGCATATCTGAAAATTAGGAAAAATAAATCTGTGGGATTTTCAAATCCATAGCAAAATGCAGCTTAAAGCATGATACTGGAGTGCTTCCAGAGTAAAGTTCTGTCTGCCCCTTGCATTTCCAATGTGGGCATGTATTAGGGCAAATACATCTTTTGTGGCAGATTCCATGTCACAATTTCTACTTCTCCAGGCTTCAATCAAATTTCAGAAAATAAAGTTTTACTGAGTTGCTGTTCCTTATAGATCTGATGACAATCTACAATGACAAGACACTGAGAAAAGTGTTGAAAGGCTTTTTGCCCAGGAATCCCCAAAACTGTGATGAGAGCTGCTAACCTACCAAAAGGCAACCTGAAAAGCTCCTGGGACAAGATACAAACCCCACGATGGTGTTGACTCACCAGTACTTTTATTTTGCAGCCCATCAGTTTCAGAGTATTTGCAACACAGGCTAACTGCTCAGTGACAGATTAGGGTAAAAGGGGCAGAAGACTTAGGATGCCTGAAGGGGTAGACCATTGTCCTTCTTTGTTTAATCACACAATATTCTGAGTTGGAAGGGGCCCACAAGGATCATCAAATCCAACTCTTAAGTGAATGGCCTATACAAGGTCAAACCCACAATTCTGGTGTTATTAGCACCATGCTCTAACCAAATAAGCCAATCTCAGGGTCAGTCAAATGTCCCAGCCACAGTTTCCAGTCCTTTACATTTTTTTCTTTGCATAGAGCACCTCCAGATTCTTCTAAAGCTAGAGAAAAGCAGATCCTGTCTGCTCTTTCACACTCTACATTCCCCTTTATGGACGCAAAAAAGAAATTCCCTTACCCTCCTTGAACCATAATGTCAGATTTCCTTCAACTTCTTTCTTATTCCTACACTTACTGTTCTCCTATTGACTTAGACTCTTTTAATTGCAAGGTTTAGCCTTCTCTAACTTCAAAGAAAACCCCATGACCTTTGTCACAAATATGCAAATAGAATAATTCCCCTTAGTTTCTTCTTCAAATCTTGCCTCATCTCTCTTCCATCTCTTAGGCAATTTCTCTGTTCCCTCTCTCTGGTCACTCTGCTCCAATTCCAGCCTAAGTCTTCCTTTCTGATCTCTGCTTTGCACCTGATACAGCACAAAAACTGTCAACCATGAAGCCTGTGCTCATCTCTTTCCAGGCAGAGCTCAGAACCGATGCTTCATCCTCATCAACCTTGTCCAATCAGATCTTTTACTTTGCAAGTCTCTAGTTTTTCCTCATTTTCTGTGTTTTGCTCTTTGTTTCTAGATAGCACTGCCTAACACACACTGAAGAATTAATTCTGTGTTGGAAGTTCACCTCTGCTGTGGAGCTGATTCCTTCTGGACAGACTGGAACCTTAGCTTGTTTCTGACACCTTTCCATGGATCGCTAGCCTTCGTTTCAAGTTATGGTTAAAACAATATCTGTTCCATTAAGATGTCCCTGTTATCTCTCCTCTTACTGTAGACCATATTTTTTCTACCTTACCTGTTAGGGATGTGCCTAGGGAGGGAGCCCTGCTCCCCATTCTTATTTTCTCTCCAGTTTCAGTTCTGGACATTGTGATCCATTTCCTTGAATTATCCCCAGTGCTGTGGCCTCGTCTTTATGAGAACATGGTTCTGCCATGCACCATGGTGGGAATGGCAGAGAGAGAATCATTTCTTGGTATGACTGTCCTGTTCTGAATGAAGTGTATATGTGGTGTTAAATCAAATATGCTTGGTACAATACTAGACAGATAGGATTAAACTAATATGAGATTATTTCAGACCTCCTTGACATTTCCTCCACCTTTTTCTCCTTCCTGGGATTACCTCCAAGATATTTTGTCTTCTATGCATAACAACTGTGTCTTAGGATCAGGCTAGAGTATCCTATATAATTGCTTTTCTGCAAGCTCGTAAGTTGACAAAAGCTCATCCAGTTGGTACTATATGTGAGTTGTGGTGTTGTGGGCTTGTATTCAATGCTCTGGACTTGTATTAATTACGTTATATAAAACTAACTGTTGACAAAGGGGAACACTAGTGCATTGACACAAAACTCAACTCCCAGCTTTACAGGAATTGGTATAATAATGATGTTAGGAAGAGAACTAATTTTGTACAAAGCATCTGCCAGAGGTAGCTTCACTCAGTGAAAGCTCCCCTTGAGCTTTGGTGTGGCTGCTGCTGTTATGTAGAGCTATTTATAGATCATTTCCAGTATTCAAAGGGTAAAGACATTAACTAATCTTCACAGGTCCATGTGCAGGAGGTGTGTTTCTAACTCTGGCTTCTTAATGACGGAACTGAGTCAGAGAGTTGAGGTGTTTTGGCAAAGGCTTTTCTGTATTAAATGAGAAACAAAGCCAGTATTAGAACTCTACAGCCTGTGTCTTCTAATTAGAGGAAAAAAGGTGCCTGTTCACAATGAAGTTGAAGTATGTCAGTGCTTGCCCCCACCCCAGACTGGAATGCAAATTAGACCTTTAATAGAGGAAGACAGTCACACTAAAAACTATTGCAGACCGTGCTGGTTTAGCAATAGGGGATGCTTCATTTTCACATCCTAAGTTGAAAAACCCCTGCATTTATCAATACAAAAAACTAGTCTTATATTGCAGTCTGTAGGACTGATCCAAAATGTGTGAATCTGTTTTTCAGTCCTCTGTAGACTGTAAGAAGCTGAAGGCTGGGTATTCAGATCATACTTTCCTTTCAAATTTACTGTAAATGCTAAGATTTTGCCTGTGGTATAAAACTGCAAGGTGGTAATTGTCTGTGTGTAAGCTTTGTATTGGCATTTGGGTTTTGATGGGTCATGGTCATACTTTTATCAACTCATTTATAATTCAAAGTTTATGCCTTTTTTTTTTTTAATAGCTTTACAGCATTATATAGCAAACAAATATACAGTGACAGTTTTTATTTTGCATTATTTTGCAAAGCTGCTGTTGAATCCAGAGGGATATTTCATCTGAGAAAACATGGTAAAAAGTCCAGTCATTCAAACAGTCATTTAAAGCATGTAATCCTTTAAAGGTATTTTGTTTAATGAAATATGTGATTTGCAGTGAAGAGAGAATATTCTGTCCTGAACTAGGTGAATTAAGGAAAGTCCAGCTCCCCTATGCAGAGGCTATCATTCACAGGCAACCATACAGTATTAGGCTGTGCTAGTTTACTGCAAGATTGGATGAGAATTCAGTAATTTGATGCCTTCTCAAAAACATAAATGTGGAGATGGTGTGTAATGTTTGTTATTCTAGGCCTTGGCCGTTAAAATAATAATTTGACATTTCAGATTTGGCTCTTAGAAGTTCATTTTAAAATTCATGGAATAGGTAACTCGGAAATAACCAGATATGTTGGTTAAGTCCAGGAACCCAGGCTCAGGAAATCTGGGAGCCCCCAGCTCCTCAGGCTGCCCTGCAACAGAATTTTCATCCAGGCACCCTGCACTGGGGTGTTTTGCTCTAAGAAGTGTTCAGGATTACACTGACCTCTGCTGTCAGTGACCTTTGAGGATCCGTGAGTAAAGCTGCTGGATACAGACCAACAGGTGGTATTGATAAGATGTGTGAGGCCTGTAATAACCAGGATTGTTTTTAATAGCACCTACAAACCATCTTGACTGCCTGAGCAAGTCTCCTTTTCTAATGGACAAACACTTTGCACTGTACAAGCTACTACTTACAGATAACTTTCCAAAATCTTGTAGCGAGGGAATCAGTCTCTCTGTTCCTTGTAGATCCCAGTGCACTAAGGCTGAGTACAAGTACTGTATAGAGCAGTGTAATGACCCCTTAAAAAAATCATCCAAAGTCCAGTACAGCTTTAGTGGCCCCAACTTAGAGTTTTCACTGTAGACTACCTAGTTTCTGTGTTTGTCACTTAAAACTAGTCTCACTGGGTCTTAGTTTTTCATACTAAAGTATCTCCAAATGCTTCATTTCATGAACTTGTACAATCAATGTTGATCAAAGAACACGCTAAAAAGCAAACTGACTGAACTTTGTATTTTGGCAAGCCCTCCTCAGGCTGATACCCAAGCTGCCTGCCATTCTAGCTGTGGTCACGCTAATGTCCACAGATGACCTGGAAAGAAGAGAAGGGTAGTCATTGACATCCAAACCAGTAATGACTGAATTTCGACACTTCCCTAGAAATACAGGTGAAGAGAATGACCAGGCTACCCTGCTCAAAAAGTCTCTTTTGCTTTTTCACCCCTCCTTCACAAGAAGAGTAATCAGGATAGCTTGGAGTGACAGTCCTTAGGTCACTGAATACATATGGGTATTTTGCAGAGAAGTTTTCATAGTGGCAGTAGTGTGTGTTAAGTTTATTGTAATTTAATTTCAAAGGAGATACTTGAGTTGATCCACTCTGTGTTATTTTTACTGAAAAATATATCTGCATTGATCATATAAAGAAAGCTAGACCAATAAACACTCTGCCAAACAATCCCTCCCCCCAACTAAAACAGAGAAGAAATTTTTTAGCTTGGCAGTAATTTTCTATAAGTATTTTATATTCTGTTCACATTGGGACAGCAGCAGGATACAGCATTATTTCTCAACAACTATCATGCTGCAAACTACTGAGGATCTACTCCACTTCTTGTGGCATTCCTCCCAGAATCTCCTGTGACACTTATCCAGGACCAATGGCACTAATGCCATAAGAATTTTGATGAAAAAACATGAACTCATAGCTCTGTTTAGTCTTTATACACCAGTACATGAAAAAATGTCATTCCTATCACTTGTATAACCGTAAACGAAGTCATCAGATTAATCCTCCTATGTTACTTTAAGATGTAACTGTACTTTCAAAAGATGGTTTTAAATCTATAGACAAGTAGCAGAAGTAATACTGTATTTCTGAAGAATGCTTGCTTAAAAGAATCTTCTTGCTGGCCTCCTCCGTGTTGAGAGAACGTACCTGTAGCACAATGCAAGACTGCAGAAATGCAGAGCATCTCTGACAAACCTAGTACTCTTTATAGTGTCTGATGTTGAGTTTCAGTTGTATTTTCGAAATGTAAGACGTATTTTCTTTTCAGTGGGGACTTGGTTAATAAATTTTGAACTTAACAAATGAAAACAGAGAGAATAGAATTATTTTGGCACATGGAAGGAAATAAAGTGTAAACTGCATTTCAATTAATTTCACTTTATGTTACTCAAATATAATTAGGATTTGTTTGGGTTTTTTTTCCAGAAACTGTCCTATATAAAGGAAGCAATGGGCAGGTGAGTGTCTGTATTCTCCTTGCATTTTATTGTCTCTGGAGATAACAATTGGAGTTGTGACATTTTGTAACCTCTTTTCTTTTCATTGCCAGCTCCTGCACTGATTGGGCATGTGGGTAAGTAATTTTCCCTTTTTAAAGGCTCCTGATAGGTTGTTTCTCTGTTTTTTGCTGCTGCTGGAGTTAGTTTGTGCACTGAAGATGAGTAAAATTCACCGTTGTGCTAAAGGGCATGTAGAAAAGTACAGTGGAGAAATCTGATAGTTCTTGCACGTCACCTCATCCTGGCATGCTTGGCACGCTCAAAATATCTCAGCCAATCTGGGGCTTGTACGTCTGCTTAAGTGTGTCATCACCTTGTTGGCCATCAGGCTGTCAGGCTATTTACCTGAAGAGCTTTAGAGGGGGAGATCTATTTTGGGAAAAGGATGTGTCCGCAGTTACTTCTGTTAGTGTTCTGGTTATCCTGCAAACCTTTCCCAAAGGCTTTCAGGTAGTTCTAGTAGTTGTTGCAAAAAAACCCAAACACAACAAACAAACAAACAAAAGTTTTTAAATGCTCTTTAAAAAAAAAAAAAACAAAACCAAAAACAAACTTCTGAGAGATGTGCTCTGAAAACAGTTACAAGGGAATTGGCTGCTTGGACTCCTCACAGTTTTAACAAGGCAATAAACCTGAAAACTAACCTGATTTGTGGCTTCTTTGTACCAAAGAAACCTGAGCTTGACCTGTTATTTTCATGTCTTTTCTAATTGAACAGAAAACCAGTGCAAATTATTATTGCTTCTTTCCTACTCAGAACTTAATCTAAGCTGTTATTTTTAGGAAAATTTAAATCCAAACAACCTGGTGCTGAACTCATCTGAAAAACTGGCATGTTCGATTCCTTGCTTTACAGGCTACATAAAGCTATGATGAGTAATTAATTTACTGGAAAGAGTAATCACTTAACAGAATTTTAAAACAACCCTCAGCTTCCCAAATTAGGTATCCTCATAATGATTTCATAACAACACTGTATATTAAAATTATTAACATGAGACAATAAGAAGAAATGTGATTCCTAAAAGGTTGGTTTCTCTCTGTTCTGTGGAGCTGAATGCTCCTTTGACAAGAGCACTCCCCAAAGCTTCCAGGTCAGCAGGGTAGCATACATCTGTTCTGAAGAAGTGTGAGTTTGAAAACCTACTGCATCCATCTGTGTGATCATTCAGAAAATCTCGTAAATGTAGAGATATACAAGAGGAATTGGAGTCACTGCATGTACTGGGCTAAACAACAGAACAGTGCAAAAAGCCCAGCATTTTCAAGGTGGATCAGAGTGATTGATGTTGTACAAAAGCCATCTTACCAAGTGTTTTTTGGCAGGCATTAAAGGGGCTTCAGTAGACAATTCTCAGACTTTTCCAGCTCAATTCACTGTGGGACTGTATTACATCTTTCTCATAAATACACTGCTTTTATCCCAGTATATATTGCTTCAGACTGTTTATGGCTTTAGGATGGGATCTTTATAATCACCATCACTTTAGACTTTGGTTTGAATATATCTTTTCCTCTAGAAGTTGTTGTTTGTCTTGTGCTTGGAAACTGTAGTGGTTTATAGCATAAAGAGCGTGATACAGGACTGAAGCAGTGACAGAAACAGGTAGATTTGCCCTGGGTGATGAAGCATCAGAAAGAAGTTAATATAAATTATTTTGGTAATATTAAAGAATTCAAACTTATTCTCAGAACATTCTGGACATCTTAGAGCATTTGTGGTTTAAGATATGAAGTTTGTAAGCCAGAGCTGTATAAAAAACAAAGCTGTAGTTGTCATGGGTAGACATCTCCTCTAACTTCAGGTGTCTTCCATCAAGAGCAGTAAGTGAGCCACCTCAGCACTGCCAACAGCCAATGTTATTATTTCATGCAAAGTTAACCTCCAACTACACATCAGAATAAAAGGAAGACCTTTTAAAAATGTTCTGTAAGAAGTCAGAGTAAGTACCCAACCCAGAATCACCATCAGCAGTGTGGGAAATCCAGTGCCAAGTCCCTCCCGCACAGGAGGAGAGGTGAGTGCAGTTCTACCATTTCCTGGGCATTGCTGTCCTCGCCTGCTGGCACACACATGCAGAGAGACGCTTGTCCAGTGTGCAGGGCAATGCTGGGGTTTGAATGTGGCTGACTTGCCACCCAGCTGTGTCATCTGTGTCAGAAGGGGCATCTGTTCTGGCCTCAGAAGGGATCTCAAGGGATGGTAGGGCTTTCCTAAATATCTAGATATCCAGGGTATGATACATATCTAGATATCCAGATGAGATGTTCAGGTGAGGTACATCCATTGCCAGGGAGGAACAGGTTATTCCAGGTGATGTCTAGCAGGAGTCTTTGCCTTGTCCTCTGGTGAGCTCCAGTCTCTCTTCAGTCACTTCACTTTGGAAGCCTGGCACCAGGCAGATTTTTTAGTCTGTTTTCCCATTGATAAGAGCAGGAAATTTTGCAGTAGAGGTTCATGTTCCAGAGCATAGCCCCCAAAAAGAAACTAAGAGAGTATTATCTTTTTATGAGACTTGAGCAATCTACTTTTTACCTGTAAAATCTTCTTTCTTTGAAACAATTTCCTAATTTAGGGCTTATCTGGAATGGAAGACAGGCCCTTGATATCTGCTGATCATTTTAACTGTACTACTAGGTCAAATCAAAACTGCACTGAAAGCTATAAACAGCTATAGAATTGAAGCCCCGACTTAAAATTATTTGATACAACTCATACAATCCTACCTAAATGTCAACACTGTGTCTCTAGCTGGAAAAAGCTGATTTCAGCTAGTTCAATGCTAGGATAGTTTTAATGTAACCTGCAGAAAGGTGTCTTGTACTCTTGTAATAAAACTCCCAGAATAACTCTCAATCCGGCATTACTGACAATTACGTAACAGCAGATGAAATTTGTTCCCATAAGGTTAGTGCACTTGTTCACACAGGTTAAATGCTCAGGTACCCCGGCCTGTTAAGGAACTGAAGGATTCACTGAGTACCACTGAGGAGAAAACCTCAAAAGGAAAGTAACATAATGGGACACAATCCATATGTGTACACAGCAGCCCAGTGGACATGGTGAAGGTTTAGTCCCAGTTGGAAGTGTGGAAGCACTACATCAGCTAAAGACTTTTAATGTTTGCTTTATTCAGTAGGCCATTGGGACTTTGCATAATGAAATTCTGTCTCTTAATGTTGGAGTGTGTATCATGACAACAGGGCAGTCCTTTTGTCTAATTCCTGGGGGTTCAAAAACCAGATGTTGAGGACCAACCAAAGGCAACGGAGTAGCACAGAATTGTTGCAGTAGAAAACTAGAGCTTTTGTGTCATAGCCTTGCTTGATTTCTGCAAACACAATAACATACTGAGGAAAAGATCAAGAGTATAATAGGATAGTTGAAAAGGATTAATATAATGCACTGCTTTTTCACTTCTTCAGAAGCAGCTCTTGATGTCAAATTAAATAAATAGGGGCATGTGTCCTTTCTGATGGTACTTGCTGATTCTGAGCTCACTGAAATTAGTCTTAGGAAATCATGTTGAGTCTTCCTTTGTTCTGTTCATGTTCTCTGCCTTGAAATAAAGTGGCAGATTTAGGATCCCTATTTCATCAGTGGTGGCAGCAAAGGTGGTTGATGTATCAACTCAGATTTTTTCCTGTTTATCTAAACGTGCTTTATGAAAGAAAAAGAGTTTGTCTTCTGTGCTGGGGTCATTTCATCAGTTCAGCAGTTCTGCCTGCAGTGAAGTAGGAATGTACCTCTTTACTGTTTGCATGTGGACTTGGCAATGATATTGCTCGTTTCAGAAAGTTTTTATTATCTGCACAGCTTTACCACTTGTGAAGAGTTCCACACTGCTCCTTTTCCGTTGTCTATTTTCTTTTGTGCTCCTCACTGTCTGTTAGCAAATATGAAAGGTTTGTCCTGCTTTAATTAAAACAAAAATAGATCGAAATTCAAGAACTACCTAAATGAAAACTAAGACAAATGCTTGTACAATCTGAAAGGAGAAGAATCTGAATACAAGGCTCAGTCTTGTATTCTGAACTTGAATAAAAATACTTCTTAAATTGCATACTTAGTTCAAGGCTGTGTGATTAAAATATTTAAAAATAAGAAAATCAAACAGTAAAATGGTTTTCCCTTCTTTGTGCAATATGAACGTTGAAGTAATATTGTTCAAGAAAAATAAATTCTTGACATAGTAAACTAGACTTTAGAACATTCAAATTGATAAACAATGTTATAAATAATTGATAAACTGATGGATGTCCAGAACATGTAGTACAAATCTGAAGATGTGCAGTCACAAAGTTAAACTTTGAGGAGAAATGTAGAGAAAAATCTAATACCTCGTCTAGAATTTCATGGGGAACTGTGAAATGATATCACTGGTGCCCCATTTGACAAGTTCAGAGTGTTGTTTCTCCTCAATAACACAGTATGGCTGCACATAAAGAGCCTGTTCAGGCTCTGCAGTTGTCTTTGAGTCAATGAAACTCTGTATATGCTGGAATATGTGTGTGTGGACTCTGTAAATGTGGACTGGAACATATCAAGTTCTCTCCTGACATGACTGATGTCACATAGAATTGCATACCATGGGGTTTGAAAAAAGGGGAATGTAGGCAGTCTTTGTGAACTGTGTTTGCTGTATTGAAATGTAGAGGCTGTCCATAAGCACTGTTTGCTTCAGATCAGCTTCTGAGGCCCGTATGGATCTTGTCTTATGCCAGCCTAGATCCTGGTGTCTAACAGAGCTGTGTGATCTGAAACTGGCTGTTTCTCTCGAGGAAACACAAGTGCAGTGTCGTTCGTTCTGGTGCTTAGACAATCTGCTTGTGTGTATTCCATCCTGCCTCTCCATACATATGTGTGTATTTTTATATTTTGCTTACTGCTCAGCCAAGATGATCCAGGGCATCACTTATGCAGGTAGGACAATAGAAATTACATTTCATGTGTCTGTGTCTCAAATTCAAAATAAACTCTTGCTAGAATACAGTCCCTCCACCTGGAGTGGCTTGGTTGTGTAGGTAGAGTTAAAAATAAAGTGCAGGCCCTGGATGAATCCTGGGGCAAACAAACAAAAAAAAATCCCTTATATTTTAAGTGATGTAACTGAAGGGGAATTTGAATCTGTGTTTATCTTAAAAAGTGGTGTGTTCAAACAAATCAGCATATGCGTTGCCATGTACATTTTGAGTGATTTCCTTAGACATGCCTGATACTATTGCTACTTTTTAGGAAACCAATAAAGTGGGCATTTTAAAAATTAATATATTAAGGGGAAGTAGGAGTCTAAAAGAAATGCATGCAAAAAGAAAGCAAACTTCACCATTCTGGTTAAGCCAGGTAAAAAACAACACTGTACATAAAGTGAGGTTGATTATAGCACAGTTTCTTAAAACAATATTTTTGTCTTCCTGAGAAAAAGTAATAGGTGATAATTTGACCAAATTTGATACTTGACTGGTCTTTTTTGATTAGATTGATTACGGTTTTACGAGGTGGTGTTTAAGCCCTTGGCTTTTAATTTCCAGCCACTTGTGCGCTGGTATTTTTTCAGAAAATTGTGTAGCTCTTGAGGACTTGTATTTAAAAGTCCCTCAGTGCCAGTAAGCACATATTACCTGGCCTTGACAAAGAGCATGGTCTGTTGCTGCTTAAGTAGATGGGTTTACTTAAGGGACAGCCTTAAGTCTCACCTTGACAGTGGCCTTAGTCTCACCTTGATTTTCACCACTGTTATGGTTGCCCTATGACCTGGTTTGGTCTGTGGTTGTCGCCATATGGCTAACCCGGTGCTTAAGGTGACATTAGTGTTGGAGAGCTGCCATTTACTGGAGTCTGTGACAGAGAGAGTCCTCTGGGACCTTTGAAACTTGGAGAACTTTATTTTTATACTAGTCTATAACTAGTAATCTGATCTAGAAGTAGTACTCTAGAAAGCTAATTTTAGGCTTTTCCATTTGCAAACTCCTCCTCCTTTGAAAGTGTGATTTATGCCATAGCAACAGGTAAAGCATCACCAGCCAGTCGAGAGAGGTGATTGTCCTGCTCTGCTCTGCACTGGGGCGGCCTCACCTTGAATATTGTGTGGAGTTTTGGGCACTGCAATATAAGAAAGATATTAAGCCATTAGAGAGTATCCAAAGGAGGGCAATGAAGATGGTGAAGGGCCTTGAGGGGAAGCCGTATGAGGAGTGGCTGAGGTCACTTGGTCTGTTCAGCCTGGCAGAGACTGAGGTGAGACCTCACTGCAGTTTTCAACATCCTCACAAGGGGAAGTTGAGAAGCAAGGACTGATCTCTCATCTGTGGTGACCAGTGATAGGACACATGGGAAGGGCTTGAGGCTGTTTCAGGAGGTTTAGGATAGGTATTAGAAAAAAGTTTTTCACCCAGAGGGTAAGTAGGCAATGGAACAGGCTCCACAGGGAAGTGATCACAGCACCAAGACTGACAGAGTTCAAGAAGCGTTTGGACAGTGCTCTGAGGCACATGGGGTGATTCTTGGGGATGGTCCTGTGCACGGCTAAGAGCTGGACTTGACGATCCTTTTGGGTCCCTTCCAACTCAGAATATTTTGTGATTTATGTCTGTTTTTTCTTGTCTTCTTTGAGGATTTTTTCCTTTAAAAACTCAAGTTACTTAGTTTAAATTTACCTTGTGGGTACATTGGCTTCCACAACTGTACTGGGTGCAGATGCCCAGGTGTTGTCAGTGGGGGCTCCCTGTGAGGAGAGAATGGGGCTGCCCCAAGTTGGTTCCAGCCAGCTTTGATGGGCCCACCACAGGGCACAGCTGAGCCCTACACTCATGGCAGTGGTGCCTCAGGGAAAGCCTGTGTGAGAAAGGGCAAGAACATGGCACAGGGAGAGGAGTAGGGAACAAAAAGAATGAGAAATTGTGGCATAGGGAATGCCAAGGTCAAAGGCACCCTGCCATGGCAAAGCAAGTATTTCCTGAAGCCAAGGGAGGACTCAGACTGGAGCAGGTATTTCCTGAAGGAGCTGCTGTCCCTGCAGAACATGTACTGGGTAGAGGAGTCAGAAGTGAAGTTGAGCCTGGGTGGAGGATAAGTGGTTTTCTAATGTCTGTCAGTTTCTCACTATCCAAACATACTTATATATGCAATAAATCAATTTTCCCCAAGCTGAGTCTAATTTGCCTGTGGAGGTAATTGGTAAGTGACCTTCCTGTCTTTACCTTGACCCAGAAACTTTTCACCTTATTTTCTCACCTGTATTGTAGAGAGGCTGGGTGGGTGTTTGGGCCTTAACCAAGGCTAACCCACCACAGAACTGAGTGCTCAGTTGGTCAGATAGTCATTTTTGTCCATTTGAGATGCCCTGAGTCGCAGCACATGTGCAGAAGGCGGCCAGGGATGATGTGGGAACTGTGGGTGGCCGGTGCCTTGTGGGGCAGTAGCTGGAGGTCAGGAGTGCCTGGAGGCTCCTCAAACTATACTGGGCACCAACCCATGGGCAGCTGGATTGAGTCCCATGAGTCTCAGGTTGAGACCAGAGCTTACCACAGTAAATCACATTTCTCACTTTCCCCTTCTAAAGGAAAGGGGGCTGACACAAGACTCAGCTAATTTTTATATATAGGTTTGAACTGAATAGAACACTGCAAATCCTGTAACAGTTTTTACTGTGCATTGCTTTGCTTTTGAGTTTTTATTCTGACCGTTGTTACACTAATCAGTTTCTAAGAAATAAAATATTAGGCTCACTTCTGCTGAAAAGGAGAATAATACTTGCTTCTGAACATTAAATATGATGCACTAAGATGCTTTTTTTTACTGATGCTGTAATTTGGTGAGACTGTAATTTAATTCCTATTGAAATTGGTAAGAGAAATGCATCCTGGAGTGGAGTGAACCTAATTGGAAAATATTTCATCAGACTGTTTTATTACAGTTCTAAGATGATTAACAAATAAAGAAACTAAATCAATCTAAAATATAGCAAGCATTCTTCAGAAAATATCCTTAAGAGAGGTGATCTTGTCTAAGTTATACTTGCTATTAAAATTTTCCAATCTTGGAAATGATTCTAAGATTTACTGAGGTTGTCAAAGAACTGATAGAGAGTTCTCATGCTGTGCTGGCTGAAAACAGGTACCAGTGTCCACGAGATGGAAGCAGACACAAATAGCTGTACATTTCAGAGCTTGCATATTGCTCATCAACTTTAGCTGTTTAAGAAAACACATGAAGGTACTTGTTAAGCATTTTTTTCTTTGTCTGGCGATTATTTTATTTTTTGCTGATGTAATGGAGATCTCACCCTGTCAGTTTAAGATACCCTGACCTGTATTTTTATATAGTTAATCATTTTGTGCAGGACTAGGCTGTGCCTCCTGGGAAAGGATGGGTGAAAAGATTCTTGACTTAAATAGAAAATTCATCAGGTTTGACTTCGGGTCTGTTTATTGGCAAGTCTTACGTGTCTGTGAGAGGTAGGGGGAGAAAATGTTTCAGACATTTAACTCAGTGAAACTATCGTGTCTTTGGTCATATGCTGGGGCCCTGGTATCAGTAGTATGTAACTTTGGATCTGGTTGTCTGGCTGGTGCTGGAAGCCTTTGTTTTTTTGAAGTGATAAAAGAGACTGATTATGCATCTTAAAGGAGACAAAATATCCATCAAGTCTGAGTGGAGTTTTGCTTGAGGACAGAGTGAAAGACCAGTAATATCATATGTGAATCAAAAATCAAACCTGGCAAGGCTTGGAACCATGGCCAATGTTGCATGTATTAGAGTGAAGACTTGCTGCAATGCTTATTTTATGGCACAGGCATGACCACCAATAAGAAAGGAGTTCCTTTAGAAATGAGAGAAACATCTCAGTACAATGAACTTCAATGATTTTCTGAAGTTCAGTTTCTCTCCAGCACTTAAACTTCCAATCTTACAGCTTGGGCTGTATATATTAACAGTATGACAAACCTGAAATATAATTTTGCCTTCATTCAGGAAAGACTTGTTTCTGTCAGAGCATGTTTCCTACTCTTGGAAACTTGACAGTTGCTCAGGGCTTAAAGAATTGGCTCCAAGGAGCCTGGGTTTACTGTAAGAGCCATGTCAAAGCTGTTAGTTTTTCTTCAGGCTGGCAGTCTTCCTCTGATTTTTACCTGAAATGTTTTTCACATTTGGCCTCGAGTTGTTTTATGTGTGTGTGTGAATCCAATAATTGGATTTGGAAGCTGATGCCTTTTGAAGATTTCCAAATTAGCAGAATAAAATTAATGATAAAAATAACCCATCTTCTTGCAGTGATTTCAATAGAGTTATGGTGTTTGTATTTTAAAAACTGAGCATTTTATAGAATAATACCTGTTATCCTTGTGGTTTATTTCTGGTCTTCACATTTGCCTTCTTTACAAAACTGCTAGAAGGCAAAATGTATTATTGGGTAGGACTACAAGTCAGTTGGAATATAAGGGTGTTAGCAACCTGGAGAGAGGCACATGGTGAGTTGTGTGTTGCAAGTGACCCAATATCTAAGTTGCAAAAGATAACTGAAATACTGCAAAACCTAATTTTTATGAAGTTATCAGCAAAGTAGTACCATGACAAATTTCTTCTGCACGTATGCTTTTTGGTGTGCCACCAGAATTACAGAAATATAAGGAACTAATGTCCAACGTGTCCAGTTTCAATTTCTGACTTTATTTTTATCTGTTAATAGTGGGACTCCAACTCCAGCTTCGGATGCTGATGTTACCACACTGAGAGGTCAGTTTTCATC
Organism: Myiozetetes cayanensis; assembly: GCF_022539395.1. NCBI lineage: Eukaryota > Metazoa > Chordata > Aves > Passeriformes > Tyrannidae > Myiozetetes > Myiozetetes cayanensis. The sequence goes on from NW_026087742.1 coordinate 19,461,960, forward strand.
TAACTCCTGTTAAGGCTGATTCTGAATTCCTAGATAATTGAGAAATTTGATGGTGTTCGGACTTCGGAGAGAGCTGTGAATTTTTACATCTGTATAATGCTGTTTGTAATTTGGAGATCATGTTATATGCTGGCATTATTTTGTTACTGTATGAATAATGAAAATCCTACTTGAGAAATTAGTTCTGTGCATTTCTTACTGCACTTAATTTCATGTTTCCAAAAATATATCTGTTTACACAGAACATTAGCATTTTATTCTGATTAGTGTATTTGGTACTTTTCCTCAGGCCCTTCAGGTGTTTCCTGTGCTGTTGCTGCCATGATGATGGGAATAGAAATCAAATTTGACTGCTGGTTTATGCTTGCTGAACTGTTTTTGGGTATCTACATGTACTTGGGTATGAAAAAAAAAACCAAACCAAACAAAATAATACTGTTCTCTTTCAAACTCAGATGCAGCTGCCAATGTTCCTCCCCCTGATGAGATCTCCATTGAGAGTCCTCCGGGTGCTACCATCGAGGAGGTAGATGGTATAGACACCACAGTGAGTGATTTTTTTCATGGGGTTCAACATTCTGTTGCCTTTCCTAAATTATGTTTTTCATGGTCATTTACATTTTTCTAGTAGTATCTGAAGGTGTGTTAGCATGGTGTGCTAATACTAAGATTTCATAAAACTAGGGCATGGAATTTCTAAAGTGTTAAAATAATTTCCTGGGTAGGTATTTTTCATTTGCAGAGGCTTTGCAGTGCCGCTTCCCCAGCAGTGGGAGAGAACAGATCAGCTGAGCTATCAGATGAGGATTTTGCTAGACTCATAGGACTAAAGAGAGGATGCCCAGTGGTTCTGAAAGCTCCAAGAAGAATGTCAAACATTATTATTCTTATGGAAACACAATATACCTTAGGTTGCTGCAGAAGTGGTACAATTGTGTAAGATGCACATAGGTGGCCTGGGCAGCCTTGAAGATTCTGATACTCTGCTCCTTCTGGTTATGTAGATGAACTTTTGTTTATCATCTTATAAGTCACCCTTACTGTGATATTTAAACAAAGCTCACAACACAAGGAATCCTATGCTCAGTACTTAAATCATCTTTGTAGAAGTGAGCTGAAAACCGCAGAGGTCCCAGGGAAGCATTTGCTGATAGGAAACAGGTCCTCTGGATTTAAATTTTAATCCCAACTCTAGAATTCAACTGCAGTATTTGTGGTCCTACGTAACTGAAAAAAATTTGCAAACCAGTGGTAGGAATCAGCTGGCTTTTGTTTTCTTATAAAAATGAAACTCTCAATGGGTTATGGAGAAGCCTACAAAGTTTCACATACTACATATAAGTAGAAGCTGATTTATAGTACTGGGTTTTGTTCCATAAGAGTATGGCCATGAAACAAAGCTGAGCCAAACTGTACACTTCTAGAGCTTTCAGGGCTGACTGATACTCTGATATTGGAATAAATACCAAATATGAAGCAGGCAGACAGCTTCAGACTCAAGTCCAGGGTCTGGCTTTATATTATGTACCAAGAACACTTGTGGTTTGGTCCCATGTACAGCATTATTCTTTTTCAAAACAGAACTGCCTCTAGTACTTCTACTGGAGCAGAGAATAGGATCATTCAGTAAATCATAAAGAAACCAGAATTAGATTGCTGCTGCTACAGTGTTTTCACTCTATACAGTTACATCACACCTCATCATTGCTCAGTGCAGCCAAAATGCATTGCAGGTTACAAGACCAAGGGTGAGCAAAGCTCATATTCTGTGCTTGTATGTTGACTTTTTTAGGTTTGGGTTGATTTAAATCAATAAATGATTTAAAATATGTGTTATTGCAAACAACCATATGACAGCAGTTCATATATGGCTGCTAAGTGTGTACCTCTCAAATGCTAACTAGCTTTAAGTAGTGCATGAGTCATTATGGTCTTTAACAAAGTTATCCAGTGAAAAAGGGATGGAGTGGGGAAGGAAGAGAATTTAGCTAAAAATTTTTAGAGGGTCCCTAAACAACATATAAGTTAGTCACTGGCAGCAGATAAACTTTCCAGAGAAAGGTTTTTCCATTTCCTGCACAATACATAACTTAGGCTGCAGTTTTGTTGAAAAGGTCTGGTTTTTAGGGTCTCTTTTTTCATTTTAAATGGGGGAAAACCAACAACTGCATATAAATAGCCAGGGACAAAACCTCTAGCAAAAGACATTTGTCTATTTGGCTAAAGTTAACTTAAGCCAGACTTCCTTTCCTTGCCCCAGAAATCTGATTTTTTTTGCTTTTTCTCACATCTTTCAGTGTACCACAAGGAATAGCTGGTTTTAAAATACTAGGGAACTAAGCAGAAAGCCTTCTTCCTGTGTAGCTCAGTCATTCAAATCAGATTTAAACTTGGCATTGCCTGCTGCCTATGGCAGCCACAATAGTTGCATGCTTCCCTGGTGCATTGCACAGCCCCTGCCACGGGGCTCCTCAGGCAGCTGTAGACCCACCAGCTGAAGGCCACTGCTTTAGCTCAGCAGAAGTCCCTGCAGGTTTCCCAGTGCCCACTGTATATCTGTGGGATACTTCACTTATTGAAGCTGAACAGCAGAGTGTTGTTCCAAACATAGAACTTGACAAAGGTAACTTGTCTTCCAGGTGGAATAGTAAGTAGGAGCCTTGTGATGAATGAGTAAATGTTGGGTAAATCGACCTAGGCTGACTGGGCTCGAGTGAGTATCCATGGCTGTGCTTTAAATTGCCTCATAAACATTCCGTGCAACTGGATTTCTGTTTGTGCCTGAGGTCAACTAGATGGACTTGCACTGCAGATGTCCATATGGAAAACAGAATTATCTGCAATACGAGAATTCTCAAGAAATATTCTTGCTTAGTGGATTGCCTCATTATTTGCTACCTCTGTCCCTGAGGCTTCACAAGCGCTCCATTGTAGTGCAAGGCAAACAGGTCTGCTGATGGCTCAAGTGAGGATGCTGAGCTTTGCACTGTGGTTTTCATGTGTCGTTAAGCATACCCGTGACCAGCCCACCAACAGTGCCCTGAGGTGTTCCTGTCCATACAGGGCTCAGGTTTTCTGCCCCACCCACCACGAGCCAGAGAAACCTTCAGATTTGCAGCAGCTGGAGAAGTTTCTGTCCCATGCAAGAAAGATATTTGGACCCAAACTTGGGAATGTAGTGTAGTGTTGACAGATGGCAGACCGTTTGTACACATACACATTTAGGGATGCTCTTTACGTGGAGTAAACCCACAATAGGTAGGAATCTGGTCTGTGGTGAGTAACAAGGATTTGTTTCTTCAAAAAAAGAAAAAACTCAAGAACAAAGGGCAAAACAAACAAAAAAGAAAGCATTAAGTCAGCTCTTGTTTTTTTCCCTTTTTCCTTCCCTTCCAGATCAATAATGAGATAAAGACGCAGGATGAGAAGCTAGTGAGACCTGTAAGTGAGCAGATGATTGAGTTCAGCATTTTGATTGCTGGTGAAAAGTACTGCGAGGAGCTGAAGGACCCAGCTACTGCAGAGCATCAACTGCTGTCTGAACGATTCATTTCTCAGGTGATTACTTTCCCTAACTTCCTTTGTCCTTTTGCTGGCTCTGCAAAGCAATAATAGCACAGAGCATCAGTGTCAGGGCTGCTTTTTTCTCATGGGCTGTGTGGAACCAGCTTAAGGGTTTTGTTGGCCTGAGGCAGGCTGGAAAATACCCACTGTGAGAATACATCATTCTGTCTGACATGCTGCCTTTTTGAAGCAGGAAAGTGCCATACATTGTGTGTAACATGCCACTTGCTGCAGACCCCAGTTTTCTTTTTGTGATTTTAATGATATATGGGGGCATAGTCTAAACAGGATCTTTCTGAGGGATTGTTCTCTCATTCTCTTTCCCCCATTTTCTGATCTCCTTAATTTACTTTGCCTCATGTTAGCAAAAGAAATGAATCCAAATGTTACTGATAAATGAAAAATATTTTCACTTATTTTAGTCCTTTTAAAGACCTATTTCTACCAGAATTGGCTTAGACCTTACCATTCTTTTCAGTACCTCTCCCTGTCAGTGTTACTGCAGCAGAGCTTTTAAACTCACAGAAAAGTAACAAGTCTATTGTTTACCTCCTGATGCAACTTCACTAGTTCTTAAATTTGCAGGACTTGAAAATCTTAAATTTCAAAAAGACATTTAACATCTTTTCAGTGACCAGTCTGCATAGAGTTCATTTCAGTATTTTCTCATCAAGTCTTCCAATTAGAATTCTTCTGTAATTAGCTGTTTGGGGCAGTGAAAAAGATAATTTAAGAGTCTGAGCAAACGAGCCTGCCAGCACTCTCAAGTAGATAGGTCCATCAGCATCTGCTGATTTGGACATGCACTGAAATGGGATAGAGGATACCTTAACAATTACTGTCTATACAGAGTAGGTGATAAATGGTTGGAAGTCACAAACAGCAGAACTCATTTGTTATGTGTGCTCAGAAGCAACATTTCTTTGAATGAATTGCTGGCATTGCAGTGAGATCCTCTCTCAAATCTAGGCTGCCAAGACAGCTCTTGCTCCTCATTTATGCCCAGAATGAGCAGTTCATGGGACTGCATTTTAAAACACCTTCAACCAGTTCTTGAACATATGCTGAAATCCCGCTGGAGTCAGTGGGAATGAACTATGGATTAGACTGTTAGGCACATGCTTTAAAGAAAAAATACATAGGTACATTATACATATATACATGTATGTATGAGTTATTAAAAATTTACTTCAATTATTTTCATTTGTATGCTACAAATAAAGTTACTGGCCCACCAATATACAAATGTATTCTTAAAGTGTGATAATATACTGCTGTGTTCTGTTCTAATTTTCCTCTCCCTGTTGTTTCCATTTTTTTTTAAATTTTGTCTGTAATGGTGGTAACTTTATTACCATGATTTTCTTGTGGCAGGGAGTTTGGCTTTCTTTTTTCTTGGGAGAGGTATTTAGGGTGCCAGATGGCAGCTCATCATGAGGCTTATCTTTTCTCTAGCTTTGCTTCCTTCCTTGTCCCATCTAGTTGGGGTTCTCTGTTGAATCCCTTTTACTGGGCTAACCCGGTGCCAGATCCTGAGCCAGATGGGAAAGAGATGTACTCTTCACTGCAGCCAAAAAGCATCACCACAACTGTCACAAGTTGCTAGTGTAGGCTAGACATCTTAATTTTCCTAGTTGTGTGGCCAAGTAGCAATGCCATAGTCTGTGTGTGTGCATAAGAAATGTCAGATGGGACAGAGTCCACCTGGCACATGGATGTTCCACTCCTTTGATCCCTTGCCTGGTTTTCTCTGAGCATGAATAAAGAAGCTCTTGCAAAAAAGAAAGTCGGCATCACTTTGATTGTTTAGGTCTCACAAGAGACAGTTTAAAAATAGGGATATCGGGGAGGGGAACAAGAATTTGCAGAGTAAAAAATAATTCTCAACTGGCAAGGATCTTTTGGGAGCTAAAAACCCCCAACTCAGGATGAACCTTCAATATTCTATATCTTGTAGCACAGTTGACTATTGAATCGGGCCTGGATGTGCTTCCATTTTGCTGTCCCCAGCTGTCTTTTTTGAACAGCACCGCTGGTCACTCCTGAGCTCTTTGCAAGTTTAGGGCAGTGGTGATGAGCTGTATTTTGCACTGTGTAGTGCATTAGTGCCTCTTTGGAATCTGAGAGGTCCCTTTCTTATGGCAGCCACTGCTCCACTTAAGTTGCTGAGGTCCAGAGCATTTTCCTGAATTCTTTTTAATCCAGAGGGGTTTGGAAAGTAATGGATACTCTTTGGGCAGAGAAGGATTTGAAGGATCTGCATAAATGAGAAAAAAGACTGTAATCTGCTATGGGCAGTGCAGGTCTCTGCAGTCTCCTTCAGTGTTTCTATTCAGTTCTTGGGGAATGCTGGATGTTTGTTCTTCATACTTTTTATTTTCCCTTTTCCTTTTCTAATAATGAAACAATATCACCAAAATTACTCTTCCAGAAAGAAAGAGAACATTCAACCATTTTTTTCCCATTAGATGTAACAGCTCAGGTGTATTTATGGAAAACGTTGAAAACACTTCCCGATCATTTTTACCACATGAGTAGGGTGAAGATGTGTTAATCTTTTGTTTTTCCCTCAAAATAGATTAAAAGTGTATTTGAAGGACTACCTGGATACAGAAACATCCAAGTCCTGGATTACAGGTAAAAAGATACTGTGGCATACGTGGTGGTTGAAGCCGATCATGTGTGACGGTGCAGTGAGCTAAGATGATGCTTGGAAGAATGTTGGGCATGTGTGTGGAAGTTCCTAGGATGTATTAACCAAAGGACAAGTGCTTTCATGTTTGTTATCTCTATATATAACAGTTGAAATAGAAATACAGAACTGTATGCAAATGCAAATATCATGGTTTTTTTTTTTTTTTTATGATTCTATCGTAAAATTAAAAGATACATCAAAATCTAATACTTCTTCTGTACTGTTGATATCTCCAAGTATTAAACAAGGAAGAACACAGAAACATTTTTGGAAAAATGTGGTGTATTTAAATTTCTTTTTCAACTTCTTAATGTTAATTTGGGATGACTCTAAAGTTGATGTTTTAGAATATGTAAAGCTCTTTCTCTCTTGGATCAAAACAGAGGTGGGCAAATCGTTTGATAAGCAGTGTTTTAACTCTCTTTATTCCTGTATTTTTTGAAGACTAATTTCCTCAGTTCAGTTTGTGCTTCAGAATGACATTGTAGGTTAATTTGCTGAGTTCATGCATCAAACATCTGATGTCTGAGTTTTAGGGTACATGGATCACAAACTGTGATTTTTCTTGAATGGACTGGATATAACTTTCAGAATCTAATGATACTGTTCATGAGTTAATCTAAATTGTGTTTTCTTTGAGACTGTAAGCTGTGTTTCTTAGAATTTATTGCCTAGGAATTTTAGCTAGAATACATGCAGGTAACAAAGTAGCTTTAGTGAGAAAGGTTTTGTGGCTGGAACCTTAGACTGTGTCCAGTTTTCAGCCTGAAAGGTAGCAAAACCTTCCATCTTGGTATTTGCAGTGTAATACATTTGCAAAGCTCTTGGTTCATTTGGGGAGACAAATAAAAGGTTGGTATTTCTGGCAGAGCACCAGAACTCTGCTCTACTGTGCACGACAAAAACCCAAGGTTGTAAATTAACCTTTAGGTAGAATTAGTGAGCCTAGATCTCCTTCATCTTGAAGTGCCTTAATGTGTAATAAGCTGAGATGTCTTTTCTCTGCTGAGTCCTTGGGATCAATAGGAAATATCAGTTCAGTAAAAGCAGAACAGTTTATGTAGCAGAAAAACTATGCAAGTTAGTAGTAATTTGCTTTGTGCATTTTCAAATTAGTGTGCCCTGTAGAATACCAAAGCAAATCTGTAAAAACTATAAGACTTAGAGGAAATTTATGGCATTGATTTAACAGGTTTTGCTGTTCTGTTTTCTTTTTATATTCAGCCCTTCCAAGGAAGACAGGTAAAGACACCTTTTTTACAAATATTGTCATAATACAGATGGAAAAAAACATGTTTAGCTGGAGGACATTGTTTTGAGGATTTGTAGTTTTGGCTCCAGAGCAAGATAGTTATCCAGCATAAATATTATGTGAGGGGTTCTACCAGAAAATGCAAGTAACTGATCTGTTTTGATTAAAGATAAACCTAATTTTCTTATTTAGGTCCTAATAATAATAATAATAATATTAAAAATTAAAAAAAATACTCAGGGAAAGTCTACCTAAACACAAGTCAGCTACGGGGCTAACTTGTGTATGAGTTTCTTTTGTGAAGTAAACAAAATTGCTTAATGATGACTCAAGGTCTTCATACTTTGCAGCAAATTCTTGAATACATATGGGGTGATTATTATTACTGAAATTAAAGTAGGTAAGAAAACCACAGCTCTCTAAGCAAAGGCAGTTGTCTTAGCTACTTAAAGGACAAAGGTGCTGCATGTTTTACCAGAACTTTCATAAATGTTCTTTAGCAGAACATAGAATCAGTCTGGACTTGTTTTTCACCAGATACATGCAAGTTAAGAATCCAAAATTTTCTTTACTATTTTAAGAATTTCACAAGACAGAAAATGAACTTACTGGATGTATTATTTTCTCTTGGGTATATATCAGCAAAGGCATAGCCAGTTTCCATGGAGAATTTTAAAGAGAATGAGCATTCTAATTTTAGAACAAAGGTTACATAACACAAATCTCTTCACAAACTGTACTGACTTAGTTATCGCCTACTACTGTGCACTTCTGGAGGATAAGATGTGTGCAACTGTTCACAAAGGCTATGTTCCAGCCACTAGATGTTTAGCCTTTTCCAGACACATGATGGTGTTGTAGTTATTTGTTTGTAATCATTAAAGGCAAGACAGTACAGTTGTATTAAATCTAAATGTTCTGTTTGAGGAGCATGCTCTGTTTCATCTTTGCTGTCCTTTATTTCCTCTTCTGACAATGAGTGCCCATGATGAGGTTGTTTTGGACTTATTTCAATCATAGAGCCACCAGCAAAACTCCAGCAGGATTCTCGTTTTAGTCAGTGTGTTCGCAGATTGTCTCTGTTGTATCTGGTACTGGAACTTTAAAGACTTCCCTGAACAGAGAAATTTTTTTAGTAATCCAGTTCAGCTCCATGGAATGAGGAAAACCTGTATTCAGGGCACATTTTTCTAACACTTCATAGGTTACTTAGTTTTCTTGCTTCTTCTGTGTACAGCCAAAATATGTTACATTTTCTAAAGCTCTCTCATGCTTATGCCCAGTGTATGGTAAGTTGGATTGCTGCCTATGCTGTCATGTGGAAAAGGACATCCAAATGTATTCAGAAAAAGAAAATTGAGAAAATGGAGGAGAATTACTGTGAAAAAACCCAAAACCAAGTTATAGAATAAATGATCAAATGAGTCAAATCATCATTTGATCAAATGATCAAATGTTACCAATTATAAGCTGTATTAAATACCATTTTATTGCTGTTAAAGACATTCTTTTAAAGAGGTTGACACTGCACAGTGACAGCAATCAGGGCTCTCAACTGCCACTGTAGATTGCTGCTATATACAGCCTGTTTTTCCTGTCTGTTTTCATACCTCAGGAGCATTCCCATCATTGGCATGACCTTAAAATCATCACTTCCACCACTGCATGCTGGTGGGTCCATTAATAATGATGTTAAAAAGCCAGCATTTTGGTCTGCTTGTGGTCTGTCTGCCATTCATTAGCAGAAATACAGAGCTGGGACCAGACCAGGTGTCAGCTTCTGGTAGCCTTTTCCTTGAGAACTTTGCAGTGGTGGAAGGCACAAGCAGATAAAAATATGAAAAGATTTAAATAGTTTTCATTTAGAATCATTTAAAACCATATATTTTTATGTTAAAAGGTGTATTGAATAGGTTCTTGGGAAAAAGTATCATAGTGTTTGTTATACTTTGGAAAACCTGGCATTTCTCATCTGTGTTCTCTTTCTCTTTGTACAACTGAAGTGGGGTGGAAGTTCACTATGCTGTTACATTTGATGGAAAAGCCATCAGCAATGCCACCTGGGACCTGATTAACCTCCAGTCCAACAAGGTGGAGGACAACTCCTTTATGGGCATAGAGGATAATCCAACAGTTGTGTACACCATCAGTGATTTCCAGGATTATATTGCTGAAATCCTCCAGAAAAATGCTTTGCTTGAAAACACTTCCTTGTCTTTAGACCCTAACTCTCTCCAGCTCACTAATGGTGAGTATTAATCATGATGCACTGCTGTGTCACACATCTGAATTTTTATAAACTAAATCTCAGGTGAGTGAATTATTCAGCTGCCCTCTGAATAATTAAACAGAAAGAACAAAAACAACTATGTTACAGCTTGTTTTGCTCTGATCTTAACCAGACCAAATCATTAGCAGCAGCATCCCATTTTTTTAATCCATTAGTTTAGCCTCTTTTTTTTTTTTATTTTGACACTGAGGTTTGTGCTGTGCAATTCCAGTAACACTTCCAAATATTAGTAGGAATAAAAGGGGTTCATGTGATGCACATTGCACCAAGGTGACCTTCAGCATGGTAGCCCTCTGTTGGCCTTAAGCAGCACAAAGGAAATACCTGGATTATTGTTGAATATTCAGTGATCCTGCTAGAGGTGATGAAAGGGGTTATCCCCTTGTTCTCATCTTTCCTCTATACTTCCTATCAGTGATTTGGGGGCATTTCCAGGAACAAAATCTGTCTGGCCAATTTTTTGAAAAGACTTTACTCACAAATCTGAGATCAGAGAGGGTTTTTCAGTCAGCTTTCCAACACAACTTCCTCACAGTGCTATGGCAGTCTTTAGATCCCAAGTATTTGTGTTTTCACAGTGAAAGAAATACTACACCCCACATCAGAATACCCACCCTGGATTACTGAGCATCCAGTTGTGCTGGAGCGCCCGGAGTTCGATGTGAGTATGGTTCTGAGCAGAGGCTTTTGGAAACATTTGAACAACTTTACAAGGTGGAATTGTAGCAAATACTCAGAGCTTCTCTATCATCTTGTACGTGCAGAATAAGTAGTAATGAAGGCACACCTTATATTAGAGTAAAAACTGATGAAATCTCTCATATGACAATTCTGCTATCTGTTGCACAACGGTTTTCTGTGACCATCTTGTTTAGACTGTAAACTTCTCTAAAGACATGATTCTTCCTTCCACTATCTTCCTTCCATTATTATGTTTTTTTGGAAAGCAACAAATAAATGTAAACCCTAAAGCTGGCTGCTAGAAGGGAGAAAATGCTGTTTCATATGCTCTTTTTGTTACTGTATTGCCTTCATAGAAAATTGTCAACTTGGTTTTTAAAATTATGTCCATCCCCTTAATGCCAGCAAAGGAAACAAATATAACAGGCACTGAAATTGTAATTATCTCCTCTGATTACCTCTGGAACAAGCCAGGACATAGATTGAAGTTCCCTATTGGACAGGATTCTCAGTATCCTAATCATGTCTGTGCAGTGCAAAGGGACTTTAGGCAGAGATACTGAGTTAGGGGCTGGCCACGCTGAGAACAAGCCAAGTAGTTCTGCCAACAGTGAGAACTTCTGAGTGGTGGAGCATTGTCTGGGCAGTAGGTTTCTGCTCTGCACTCTGCTGTGTAACACAGATGTGCCTTCCACGAAGAAATGAGCTCAGGTGGTGCCATAAAATCCAGGTCCACCTGTGCTGGATGGTAGGTTCTCACTAAGCCCATTATGAGACAATGCTGTGATGGACACGTCTAATTTCAGGTCAGCTTCTGAAAGATTTATGTAAGCAAAATTTGTAGTCACTTCACAGAACCCAAATATTTTTAGAATGGACACAGGTATAATATCCTTAATTTCATGCCAGCTTTTCCTGAGTTTTAAAAACTAATCATTGGTGTCTAAAATACAAATTCATATGGATTTACCATAACAGCTTAAACGTGGTGTGAATTTAAGTTAATTTTCAGGAAAGGTCTTTCTCTTTACCAGGGCTGTCTAACTAGTTTAAAATATTGCAGATATTTATTTTAGTAAGACAAAGAATTCTTCCATCTTTACATTCTGTCTGTGGATAATCTGGCAGATGTGCAGGCAAGAAGATTTTAGAGTAGCAGTAGCTGTGCAATAATAAATTTTAATCCAATTTTAGGGATAGTGTGTATGAAAAAAATTGTGGAAGTTACGTTTTTCTAATTATGAGCTGCCAATAATCTATGACTTCAATCAAGAACTCTAATTATGTAAAAGATATTGAATATATCCCCAAACCAGCTGTGTACAACCTGCAATACATAGATAATTTGGGAAATAACTTCACATAAATTTAAGAAAATCATAAATATGCTTAAACAGTAAACAATTGATCAATGACTTCCACAGATGTCAAACCTTTATGGATACACTTAAGTAGAACTGCAACCTATGGAAAAGAATTTTGCTACAATTCTTCTTAGCTGATTTGAGAATAAGTTGGATTTGTATTATCATCCATACTTATGACATAATGTGGGACTGTCATGACTTCACCATCTAATTGCTAGCAGATGGTACCACTAATTCTTTTTTTTTTTTTTTGGTTTTACAGCTCTCTCAAAAAGTAAAGCAAAAATCAAGTCTATTTTTTGAAATCCATATTTTCTTGTTATTTCTGTTGAGTTGTAACAGGTAGAATGCTCTGGCTTGCTGAATACAATGCCTTTCTGGCAGCAGAAAATGGAAAATCAGGGAGGGAGTTCTGTGTTTGCAGTCATCTGTCATATTTGTAAGCCTTTCAAAAGACATTAGCAAAAACCAGAACTTGCCAAGATGATATTAAACTTGTTAATATAATATAGTGCACTGTAACAAGAATCTTTGAATAATGTTAGTTGCCATAGGAACATCTATCCACATGTGAATAAATGATGAAGTGCAATCCCTGGAACTAAGTGCTGACATAAAAAAAAAATGTATTGAGAAGCTATTGCTGGTAGTCCTTATTCATTCTTTATGGAATTTATATGTGTAATTTGTTTCTATTTTTGTATAGTAACTGTTTTTACAGCTTTATTTATAGTGGTCAGTTTTGCCAAAAAATATAATTGCTCGAGCACATGTCTTTGTGGTATATATACTTTTCAACTGCTTGTTACCATATGAATTAAAGAATGTGAGGGGACGGTGGTGGCATAACAACTGGCATTTTTAAATGTGATCAATGCACTTAAACAAGTAATTTAATAAAAATATCTTAACTGGCCTGTTTCCAAAGCATTCAAATGCAGTTTGAATGAAGCTGAAAATTTAATTCACCCACATTTCAACCAGGAGTTAAATTTCAAACTGATAAGTGTTTGGATTCTTCCTGTTATCCCTGCTGGTCAAGTAATAGAAGGAGATTTGAAGGAATGGTGAGCTACAGAAATAGTTAAAATGGTTTTGAACTGTGATATGTATTATAGAACCCTGTGTCCACTGCCTACTTAACGTTGCTCGTCACCCTCAGCAGTTGGTTTGTTCTTAGTAAATTGCTGCTGCTTGAAAATTCTTGGCAGGTTTTGCATCCCATGGGTTTTTTTGGTCCATACCAGACCACTGCACAGCACTGATATGTGGGCAGGTGTCCATATGAAACACTAATTCCCAAATTTTAGGCTGGCAGCTTGCTTTTTGTAGCCTTGACCAAATAACTTAATCTCTTTATTGGCTTTTCCCAATATAATTACCTCATCAGACACTGTGGTAGTAGATTGATATTCAAAGATGAAATGTGCTAACTATTTTAACTGTAAACTGAATAATGATTAGGGTGTGAAGTAGTAAGTAAACAGTGTGGAAATTGGAGATGTGAAACCAAATTTTTTTTTCACATTCCAAACAATTTGTTCTGCATCCTCTTTGTTGTTCATAGTTACTGCTGATAGATTTTTTTTTTTTCCTGCACAGGCATCTTGGCTTTGAGACTAAAGTTATTCCAGGTTCTAAGCATTCTTCTTTACATTATGGTTTTTGTCTCCCTCCTGAGTTCTTATGCCCCAAAACTAAAAGATACCAATAAATGATCACTGGGCATGCATACATTCAAGCTCTGTTTCTGTGCTGTTTTATATATCGTAGTTACTGCAATATTATAATTACTATATATATTGTGTAGCTGATGAATAATAGCTGCTAAAATCTCATCTTGCTTTAGGAAGTCAGGCAGAATTTATCTTTGGTTTAATTAGAGATGGACAGATTCACTGTTTCAGTATAAGAAAGGATAAGGGGTTGGGTGTAGACAACAAATCTGTTGATGCCATAAGTGATGCTCTACTCCAAACAATCTGAATGGCTCCTTTCCCTTTTTAATGGACACGACTGGACATGATATATGCCACAAGGACATGAATTTTAGGTGTATATTGCACACAGTTAGCAAAAGGTCTGTATTTGCCAATCCTCCCAGGTTAGCCCCTCCTGCTGCTCTGCACTGCTCTCTCACAGAGGCAAGTCTTTGTTGTTGCCTGCTGTTATCACCCTCTATGTGTTCAGCTCAATGCAGATAATCAGTGTTTCCCCCTGTAATAGTGGAAATATTAATAATGGGTTTATGTTCCAGGACAGCACCTTTGTAGCTGAACGTCCCTCAGCGGATGAATCAACAGTCAGCAATGCCGTGCCCTTCGATTACACCAAACCAGACTCTGCTTCAGAGAGTGAAATCCAGCCAAGACCAGGAACCCTGGACTTGGAGGCTGGTTTGGCACCTGAAGCTCCACTCTCCTCAGAGGCTGATGACACTTCTTTACCTGATGGGCTGAATTTAGAGGATGGGAGTCAGACTCCTCATTTGGTCCCTGCACCAGTGTTAGAGCATGATTCTGAGGACTCTCTGGATTGGTTTTCACCCCCCAGTTCTTTAGATGGTATGTTAATGCCATTGACTGGAGCTTAGATTTGGATGCCAGTGTTTCCTGATACTCACCAAATTACAGTTCACCAAAATGACTTTTCAGAAAGGTCTAAAAATTGGATTTCTTTCTCTACTTAGTTCTACCTTTTCTCTATGCATATACTCAAGAAAAATATACCAAGGTAAAATGCTTGTAATAGCTAATAATTCATGTTTATCCCTTTTGGAAATGACACACACATGGTGCTTGTTTAATTTCATAGAATTAATTTTGCATGTCTTGACTTGGCCCATATAATATCTGAATGGAAAGTCAGAGAGGTCAACAGGCGTCCATCTGACTTTGGCATACAAAGGCCAGGATATATTATGGCAAACAGGTGGAATACAGATCTACAGAAAATAAAGTTAATGTAATTTGACCCTTTTTATCATAAACAACAACTAACGTGAAATTTATTTTTATTTTTAATAGTTGAAGATACTGGACCATCTGAAGATCTTTTGCCTTCAAGTCCCTCTCACCTTGTGCCTGAAGAATTTCCATCTACAGATGATTATGCAGTTCCTCTGCTTCCTGCACCAACAGTGGCCTCTTCATCAGTCATAGAGACTGATATTAAAGAAATAGTATCTGCTGAGAAGGAAGAAGAAACTCAAGGTAGTCCTGAGGGCAGTGACAGTGCAGACTCTGTGGAAGAAATTCCTTTTCCCTTAGAAGTGCCCCCTATGGAAGATGAAACTGATATGTTTCTTGGAGATAGAGTTATATATGATGATGGGTCTGGTTCAGCTTTTGATGGTTCAGGAAAAGAAATGGAATCAAGTATCTGGCCTTGGGAAGAAGCAACATTGGAACCAGTTTTCTACCCTGGTCCTGATAGCTGGCTTGAAGATGACAATGAGTCTTTGTTAACCAAAACTGAGGATATTCCTGAAGGCATGATCTTAGACTATATCCTTAACTCTGAGAATAAATTAGATTATGATCCTTCCAAAGATGAGAATGAACGTATAGTCAATATAAAAGATTTCCTTGATGAGTCTGAAATATTTGTCTTTCCAGAAACTACAACTCCGCCAGTACCTCTGTTACAGACAGAAGAGCCATCATCTGTGGAACCATCTACACAGGCAGAAACACCGGGCATGTATGATTCCTCTTTTGTTAAACCATCCTTGGTTTTGGAGCCTTCAGTGGATCATTCCGCTGTAGACATGCCAACCAGAGAGGTGCCTGTCTCACCACAGTACACAGATCTGTCTGTGGAAGATCATCTACTTACATCTACAGGGACTGTCAGTATGGAGCAACCTGAAGAGTCAAGCATAGATCAGAACATAATTTCTGAAGAAACTGAACAGCAAAAGGAAGACAGGACAATGGTAGAAGAACTATACACAGTGAAGCAGCCAGATGTAATGGAAGCTGCTACAATAGGACACTTGGACACAAGCTCTTCAGGAACCATTCTGACTGCGGGTCCTTCCATGATAAAGCCTGATGCTTCCACAGAAGAGCAGCAAGCCCTAGATTCATCATTGGCAGGCCAAGACACTACTGGGTCAACAGTGAAGAGACCAGCTGATGTTTGGCCTACTGACAGAACACTAGAAACCTCCTTAGATCAGGCAGTGCAATTAGCAACGCCAGCTGCCCCTCAAGTTTCAACTGCAGTTCCTTCTGTAATAGATCAGACCACTGTCCTGGAAGACTTCGCTGGGCAGGGTGGTACAGACCACGTTTCCATGAGCTTCAGCACTGCTGTGAAGTATGAAACAGTGAGAGTAACAAGCCCTGCTGAGCTTCCATCCCATCTCCCTCCTGTGGGATCCACAACGTCATTGTCTGTGGCTGCCTCAACAAAGCTGGGGGATGAAGCGACAAGAGCCCTGGATGTTTCAGTAGACCTGGATCGTGTGAGCACTGTCCACTTTTTTCCTGAGCAGACTGAGGAGGGAAGGAGAATGACCGAAAGTCACATGGAGCTAACAACTCGCATCCAGTCCACAGAGATGGCCAGTGTGGCTTGGGCCACACACGAAACTCACTACAGCAGTACTGTCCCGTCCCGAGCTCTAGTTGTGTTTTTCAGTCTTCGGGTTACCAACATGATGTTTTCAGAGGACCTCTTTAATAAAAACTCCCCTGAATACAAAGCATTGGAACAGCGATTCTTGGAACTGGTAAGAATCACTTCTATACTAAATGTTCAGGACCAAATAGATACAAATTGTTGGTAATGATATTTAATAGTCTCTCTTACAAAACTGGTATGTACAGATATGATTTGTGTCCCTCCATGAGAAAATTCTGTTTGGAAACAGGTGGTGGGATGTTTGTCTTTTATTTATTCAATATTCTCTCTAAAGCAGAACTTTTTAGTTCACTTTTTAGTGATGGGGTAACTTTTCTGCTACATGTTCAACCTATCCTAAGAGGTGATTCAGGGAGCTAAGCTCTTCCTTCCCTGGCTGATGACTAGCAAAGCCTCACAGGAGTTATACAGCAACGACTGCCAAGTTGTAACTGGGAAATTCACCTCTTCTGACTGAAATGAACCAGTAAATTAACTTTTTTTTTGTGGGAGATAAGGGAACAAAACAGAGAGGGGGAAGTGGGACATGCTTGAAGGAGGAACTCTGTGAAATAGCGATTATGGCTGGTGCTCAGATCAAGGGAGAACACGATTTATGTCCTGAGAACTGTGTTTCTCACTCATAAGCTTTTAGAAACTATCTGACAATTGGTACACTCTTAAGAGATGCCTGAAGTACTCAGGCTCCTGGCTGGCTGCCAGCACAGAACTCTTTTGGGTAAAGGTTAATGCCTTTGCTGCGGGATTTGGATAAAGTCATTCAGACTCCCGCTGTCTGATGCAGTAACAGTGGAATGGAATTGAGTAGAGAAAGATTAAAAGATTCAGCTTTTCTGTCACATCCCCTGTGTTGCAGCTGGTACCCTACCTTCAGTCAAATCTGACGGGATTCCAGAATCTGGAAATCCTGAACTTCAGAAACGGCAGCATTGTGGTAAACAGCCGAATGAAATTTGCCAAACCTGTGCCTCGGAATGTCACCAATGCTGTGTACTTGATCCTGGAAGACTTCTGCAACACTGCATATCACACCATGAACCTGGCCATCGATAAATACTCCCTGGATGTGGAATCGGGTAAGGACAGCAGGGAAATGCAGTTTAAAAGCAAGGGATTTAAAACAATTTCTGCTTTAAGTACTAAGGATCCCAGCAGCTCAGAGACTGCCCACTGATTTTCATAGGCTGGGCTTTAGAAACACAATCTTTCAGAGTTCAAACAAACAAATAAAAATCTGTTATGGGACTAAAGAGACGAAAATAAAAGTGGGAGTCCAAGCAAGCTGTATGGGATCCCTATAGAATTATGGAGAAAAATTCACTCATGTAATACTCTGAACAATGCCACTGCACTTTACCTGGAGAGTGAGGGAGTAGCCTGCTCAGGTAGAACAGTAGTGCCCCTCTCTCTTGTGTTTAGTTTCATGTGTGGTTTGAACTCATTCCATGTGGTTACTCCGACAGGTGGTAGCCAGTTTAGTTGCCAGGTGAGCATCTGCACAGGTAACAGCTGCTGCCTCATTCTTGTGGTAAGGTCTTGACTGCACTAAATAGTTGCAGGCCCTCTTAGTTCACTCCTCTGATACAGGGAGAAAGTTTTTTCCTCTGTCCAATTAGTCAGTAGTTTACCAGATAAGTAACTCGAAAATATTTCCTGTTTTAAGGTTAGAGAAAAACAAGAGTGCTGACCTGTTGGCAAATGGTAACTGTTCTTCACAGGTAGCTCTCCTAAAAAGATGGTCTAATTAGCATGAGAAATCTTCTGATGTTGATCATTTAGGTGTATGCCAGCCTCTTAAGCTTGATACAAGTGAGATATCTTGAATGCTCTAAGCTTATGTTCCTTGCAGACAAAAAGGCAAATCCCCTTACAGAAGATGATGAGTGCCCCAAGTCCCACTGCCTTTCCCTAAATGCTGCCTAAGTGTTCTATAGCAAGAAATACTGGAGTTCAGCTGTGTTTTACTCATTTGCAAAATGTAGTTCCAGCAGAGAGAGAACATATGAGGTACTGCATGTTCCAATAAGAAAAAGATCACTTTATGTACTCAGTTTTTCAATTGCTTTGTTGGGTGGTCTTAGCTGTGCACTGGCATGCACTGTGCAGACAGAGGAATCCTTGCTAGTGCTTTTTCACCTTAGCAGAACCTTTTGTTACTTGGGAAAGATGCAGACTGGATTTTTGTGGATTAACTAAGAGACCATTGGAGAAAATGGCACCGGACAGCCAGCACTTTGCCTCAATTGAGGTTCTCCTCTATCATTAATATTTTCTGCTCTGTGTATTGTCAGGTGAGCAGGCAGATCCCTGCAAGTTCCAGGCCTGCAATGAATTCTCCGAGTGCTTAGTAAATCGCTGGAGTGGAGAAGCTGAGTGTGTCTGCAATCCTGGCTACCTGAGCATTGACGGGCTGCCGTGCAACAGCATTTGTGATCTGCAACCAAACTTCTGCCTGAATGATGGGAAGTGTGACATAAGCCCTGGGCAGGGGGCCATCTGTAGGTAGGTCATCCTGCTGTTTGAAGTTGTGCTTCCGGTATGAAAACCCTTTATTGTCTCCTGTGTTGTAGCATTCTACAAGATTTGTCTAAAATTCTGTACAATAATGCATGACAAGTGAGGAGATATTATCACTCACATTGTGCTGCTGTGTGCAAGTCCCAATATTAACATTAGTTTTTCTTTGTATGTATCAGAAATGAGACAGTAACTGAATAGAAACATCAGGAAATAAACTAACTATTTAGAAAAAATGGTTGCACACTCAGTTGTTCAAATCACTTGTGTTGACCTTTGCTACTTCACAGAACCTTTGGAGATAAATTCTGTCCTCAAAGTGTTAGATAATGTCATATAACATATAGTAGTTAATCCCATCACAAAAATTCATACCTGAAAGGCAGAATGATAGAGAACAAATATATTAAATATGATGCTTTCATTTAAGAAAATCTTAAAACAGTAAATATTGGACATTTGGGAAAAATAGTGTGTGATTCATAAAGGGATCAAGGCACAGGCCCCATAGTTCAAATTTTTGCTTAAATATGTATATAGATGCATCTGAACAGGATTGCTGTATTTTGCAGGTAATGGAAAAGACTTAGTACAATATACAGACAAATTGATGCTGCTGCTGACACTGCACCTAATTTTTACTTTTCAAGCAAAGTAGTAGTCTATTTTTAAAAGGAAAATATACCTATCAACAAAAGTTGAGAGAATTATTGCAAAGAAGAATATTATTACTAGTAGTTATTATTTATGTTATTTCACGTGATTTTCTTTTTAAAGCTTACTAGAACATCTCTCAGGTCAGATTCCTAGTATTTAACAGAAGAAAAAAAGGTTTGAAAACTATAAAAGTGGATACTATCACAGATGTATTATAGCTTGAATCATATTTGTGTAATAGTGTTAATTAGAAGCAGGTAAGTATCTGAAATCCAGCATGTTCCAGCCTGTATTTATTAAGAACTTTCTGAAAAAATTGAAGTATTGCTTGCTACTTTCAGAATCTATTTCGGATAATTATGTTAGGAAACTTAATTTACCGATGTTTCTTATGAATAAGATTCATTGCTGTGTCATAGCACCTTAGAATTCCTGAGTTTTTATAATAAAAACTCCCAAACACACATAATGCAAATACATTATTTTTTCTGGTATTTTTAAAGTCAGTATTAATGTTAAACTTCTCATATTTAAAACCAGAGTAAGGCAAGAATACTGAATACTGCTTTGAGCAACCATTCCAGAGATAGACTCTTGAACACACACTTCTTTCTATCATTTATTTTAAGTATCTATTTACCAAACCATTGTGGAGTTCACTACACTATTTTGTTCAGTTAACACACCTTCATTTGTATTTGCATTACAAGATGATAAAGACAACTGCTTTATCAGTTGTACAGTATTTGATATGTCACATCCAAGGCTCACTCAAGGCAGGACTTTTTACTTAGTCTAAACATCTTCCAGTTTTAACAAATCAGAGGATACTCTAAACTGCAAAAACCACAGACTTTTTCCATCCCAAATACACTATGCTCTTACTCTTTTACCTACCTTCATGAAATTCAGTAATTGGGATAGTTCCTCCTGGAGAAGAGAAGGCTCCTGGGAGGTCTTCCTGTGGCCTTTCCATATTTAAAGGGGGCTTATAAGAAAGATGAGGACAAACTCTTTATCAGGGCCTGTTGCAACAGGACAAGGTTTTAAACTAAAAGAGGGTAGATTTAGACTAGATATAAGGAAGAAACTTTTTACAATGCTGGTGGGGAAGCACTGGAACAGGTTGTCAAGAGAGGTGATAGATGCCCCACCCATTGGATTGGATGGGGCTCTGAGCATCCTGGTCTAGTTGAAGATGTCCCTGCTTATTGCAGGGGTTTGGACTAGATGGCTTTTGAAGGTCCCTTTCAACCAAAACTGTTATATGATTCTATACCAAAAAGAGTGTTGGCAATAATAATAATGAAGAAAATTTCTGATTGAACAATGCAAACATATTTATTGAAGTGACCTAACTGAGGGCACACCCTAACAGAAAGTTAAATACATTAACCAAAGCTTTTGCTGGTGCTTAATTTCCCTGTGTTTCTTTGTGGCAGGTGTCGTGTGGGAGAGAACTGGTGGTACAGAGGGGAGCACTGTGAAGAATATGTGTCTGAGCCACTGGTTGTGGGGATTGCAATTGCTTCTGTGGCAGGATTTCTTCTTGTGGCATCTGCTGTCATCTTCTTCTTGGCCAGGACCCTGCGAGACCAGTATACAAAGAGTGACAGCGGTGACTCACAGGGGTAAGTGACGCCGTCTAATACTTTGGAGCACATCAGCTGCAATGAGGATAATTCTGTCGTAAGTCTTATATCACACAGTTGACAAGCAACAGGATGTACAGGCGCCTCCAAATGCCAGGCTTCCTGAGTCTATCTGCTGCCCTTCCAGGCTGCAGAGAAGCTCACAGTTTGTTTATTGCTCCCCCAGGCAGGGTGACAGCCTCTCGTCCATTGAGAATGCAGTTAAATACAACCCCATGTATGAAAGTGATACGACTGGCTACAGCCATTATTACCGGAGATATCCTCAGCTAACGTCCTACAGTTCTACCAGTGCAGAGACATCCACAGACTACAGCAGTGAAGAGATCAGGCACATTTATGAAAACAGTGAGCTTACTAAGGAGGTAAATAACCTTATTTTCATAGTGTCATGGGAAAGATCATGTAAACAGTAAGCTTGTTCCACACTTCTAACCTCCGAGGTGGGCCCAGTCTTTCCCCAGTGTCTATGATCTAGACAAAGAAAATGCAACCATGACTGCTGCAACTACTTAAGAGAAGACAGAAAGCTTTTCTTTTCCCTGCTTGCTTTTAGGCATAGAGAAAGGAACGGGTTTGTTCTGAACTGTAATGAATTTCACATAAAAAAGGAGCTGACTCCTTAAGTGACTTCATGGGAGTTGGGAAGGTTTAATGTGTTGCTCAACACAACCTTTACCTTTTAATGCCAACTATCTTATGTAAGAGTAGTTACACAGCGAAAAACTGGTACATCCAGGTCTTTTCACAGGGTTTTTTGTTTTGGGTACTTTTTGATGGTTTTTAAAGTTTAGGTCTTTCTATAACCTGCAAGTTAGATCACACCCTTCTCTGATTTCATTCTGAATACACAGTATCCAAGGTTTACTCTAGAAAGCTAAAAAGAAGGGATTTATTTACATCCTGGAACTAACCACATATCCTTAAGCAATTGTGAGAGGGGTGAAACCACCATGTCGCTGGACTGGTAGGCGAGGTATCTGTGAGAGATAAATGGTTTGTTAAAGCCTGTTGAAATAACACATTCTATCCAAACCCTGGTTTTGATATAAAAGTGAAGTACTACTGAATTCAAACAAAGTGCTTCACTTAAAAAACAAACAAACAAAGAAACAAAAATCAACAACAACACAAACCCCACAAAGTGTCGGAGTGCACAGTTTCAAGCTCTACTCCTTGAAGCAGCAATGCACAGGAGTTTTATTTTCCAAAAACCAGAAAACAGCTATTTCAGTAATATTCTAGTTTCTATTGCGTATTTACAATTCTGTGTCTTGTATTCTAGGAGATTCAGGACAGAATTCGAATTATAGAGCTCTACGCTAAGGATCGTCAGTTTGCAGAGTTTGTTAGGCAGCATCAAATGTGAGTGAAATGTCTTGTCTGCATATCTAACTCCTTTGATGTTTTCTCCTGTGGCCTTTACTACATTACTGTATTTTTTAAGGGTCTAGAAACTCTGGGACACTAGAGGCTAAGATTTCTACATTATTTTTGAAGAGGTTCAACCCTTTTAAAATACTTGATAATCACTGTTAAAAGTAGACAGCCCCAGAGCTCTAACATTAATTTAGGTCCTTGAAAGCATAGATAGAACCTTCTTAACTCTACCGATGTGTCTCCCATTGCCTAGTGTTCTACTTAAACTAACATGCTTTTAAAATTTCTACTTTATCTTGAGTTCTCAAGACTTGGCAACTAAACCAAGACCTGACAGACCACAATCCTGTCTGGTATGGTGCGCTCCTGCCATTATAGAAAATTTACAATTCCAAACAATTAACCAATCTGAGCTGAGTGCTTTGATGAAAGCTAAGCAAGAAAAAGGTCATCAAGGAATGATCAAGAAATTATTAGCATACGCACTCTCATGAACTGTACTCACACTAGAGCAAGCAGCAAATCACAGCTTGCTGAGGTAGTTTGAAAGATACTGTAGTAAAATTCCTTGGGATTCTGTTAAAAATAGCTACAGTAGCAAAAAAAGTTGTTCTCAGATCTTCAGCTGTAATCTTTTTTAATTAAAAATAACAGCAGTTCACATTTTTCCATGTCAGTAGTTAATTTTTTCATCTTGAAAAGGATCAGCATCTGAATTTTCCACAGCTGGAAAGTAGTAAGGGCTGTCTTATATAAGCCTGGAATCCAGTGTTTGAAATAGATGAACTTAATCATTCCTTCTCTGTTTTTCATTTCAGGAAGCTGCTTTAAGAAAAAAAGAAATTGATAGAATACACGTGGGAGATAAAGACTACCTTGTTGCCACAGCAATGTGCTCAGATGTAACTGCAAAGTTACTTATAGTCTTAACATTGCATGGATGGATACAGATGTTTTCTAAATGAATGACTAAAATGTACAGATGTCTGTTTATCTCAATTACTTCTGGCTTTTCCGTGTAAAGTGACGTTTTTGAGAGGTGATCAGAAGTGGCAGAGGTTACGAAAGTTCATTTTTCTTTAACTCCAAAATGGACAGTGAAAGTTTTGTACACAAAGGCAAAAAAAAAAAAATCTCCTCGGGTAAGAGAAGATACGTGCACAACCAAAATAAAATACTCATTGAAAACCCCTGTCTGGCATTTATCCCCTCACTGGAGGCTCCAGTAGTGATTTCACGGGTATAAAACACTAGCGGAAAGAAACATTTGATTTGCGAGGGGAGGAGTTGTAGGGGAGGCCTGTTGTGCTAGAATTATGTCAGCATTATTGTAAAGCATTCCCGTTAGCAACACAAACATAACCTCGCTGGAAAAATTTTCCTTCTGTACAGATGCCTGATGTATGTTTTGCCACCTGGCATTAGCAAAACAGATGACAGCGCTGAGCCTGCAGGCCTCCTGAGGGCTCTCCCCAGCAATCAGCATTCCCACTGCCTGGGACCCCCAGCAGTGCTGCAGTGCAGTGTCTTCAGAGTCAGGATGGTTGGTTCTCCAGCTGTTTCTGGCAGACACACCAACTGAGGCACAGAAGGGCTTCTATCGTACATTCTGTGAGGCTTAAGTGACTAACATTGACCTTTTCTTTGTATGTAGATAATTGGTTTCACATTTTGTAAGTTAATATGCGTTATTTATTTGTTGTGTTTCCTTACCAGCTTATTTTCATCATGGATTTAATCATTGAAATAGAAAGATGGCTAGTTTTAATGATGAAATGCTACAGTGGCATTTGTGCCCATCCTTTTATATATATTATATTTAGTGTTTACTTAGTGTTGAATTGAGCCAACTAATACTTGTATTTTCTTTACCGAACTTGGCAATAGCCTTCCATGAGCTCTCTTTCAAAATCAGGCTGTAGTATTTAAGTGCATCCATATTTGGTAGGTTGCAACACTTCTCTATGGGGAAGGGGAAAGGTGAGATTATTCTTAGTTTAGTGGAAATCAGCATGGAATTCCTTAAACAGAAGAAGTCAGCCTGAAGCATT
The DNA here is from genome assembly GCF_022539395.1 of Myiozetetes cayanensis. NCBI lineage: Eukaryota > Metazoa > Chordata > Aves > Passeriformes > Tyrannidae > Myiozetetes > Myiozetetes cayanensis. The sequence continues at coordinate 19,486,716 of NW_026087742.1, forward strand.
TTAAAACAACTGAAATGAGAGGTACAGAAATGGAGTTTTACCTTCAAGTTATGAAGAGAGTTCTGACTACATGCTAAGGTGTGTTGGGGCTCTGTTCAGTCACCCAGTGATGCTTGTTTAAGGCATTAACACAGCTGCCAGGGTTAGGGGACAATTATGATCACATTTTCTTATGCAAGCAAAAATGGCCAAGTTATTTATTTCTACGATGTCTGTAGTTCTCGGCCCACATGTGCCAACAGCCACCTGATACTTTTTAGTATCTTTAGTACTTTTATTAGTAGTGAGAATTACTTGATTGTCTGTAGGCAGCTTAGCTAAATAACTGGATATTTCAATGCAATTCTTTTACGTGTCCCAGAGAACCTCACTGGATCCCTGTTGTAGTACCTTCTTGCCTTGAGTGGCAGGGGATGGGTATCAGAGCCACACATTTGTCTAAGAAATGCTTACATAAACCACTGTAAGCCAAAATAATGCCAGACAGCAGTAAGTAATATGGTGCTGCTCAACACTTTTTTGACCAGATGTTATGAGACAGAGGTCCCATTCTACTGGGCGGCCCAAGGGCTGTCAGAGCAGCTGGTCCAGAGTTTCTGAGGCACAGCCCACTCCTCCTGGCCCTGCAGCAGCATGGCTGAGCCATCCTGTGACACCAGGGCCTGTGATCATAGCAGAGAAGTCCTGGGCTCAGGGTAGACATCAGCCTGTGACTTCTTTCTGTGCAGCTCAGCTGCCAGCCCTGGGAGCTTCAGTGCTGCTCCTGCCACGTGCAGCACTGGATGGCAGCTGGGATCAGGCGTGTTTAAAAGGTATTTTAGTATTTTCTATGCACAAGCTGAGAAGAGGCTTGGTTACACTGAGTATGAGGTATTTCAGTGTATATACAGTGATATTTTCTTTGTGTGTGTGTATACATATGGACATGGCAGTATCTTTTCACAACAATAAAAAATTATTTCCAAAATATTTTTTCTATAAAATTCATGCAGAGACTAAGAGTTGGACACGGATAAGGCATCTTAGCCATGACCATTCATGCATGTAGGACCAGAAAGTCTGTTTTTTGTTTGGGTTCTTTTTTTCAGCTGTTAAACTCCTTTGCTAACAAAAATGCCAAATGCAGTTCAATAACACATGTGAGATTGTAATCTAAATATTCATTCTGGAAAACACATACCTGAGTACCTTGCTTTTAGTGAAACTGTTTGCCCATTTTGAAGATGTTTTGTCCCTAATCAAAGAGTCAAAGCATGTCATTACTAAGGTGATCTCGAAATCTTAATACATAAACCGACCCCCCTTCCTTCAAACCTCTTCACCTGAACTGTTTGGTGATGCATCTTGCAACACGCCAAGACCTTACTGAATGACTGACTTTCTTTGATGTTTTCCCAATCTAAGTCAGAGATAAGAACTCTAAATATCCTAACCAAAAAAAAAAAAATAAAAAAAGTCCAATCCAAACCAGCTCAATGTACAAATCTACCAGTCTGTTATCAGTTAACATGCAGTTTTTTGGTTGCTAAAAGTTAAAAATGCAGGTTTGAATGACTTGGCTTAGTATAAGAGCATAAAAAGCAGTTATTGTTTACTGATCACTGACAGGTCTATCAGCATCTGTGGCCCTCCTCAAGGCTTGAACACAGAATAAAATAAGGCCCTGCAGAACACTACCAGCTGCCCCTTTAACAGGAGGTCTCAAACATAGAGCAACTCATGGTTTTTTGTATTTTCTATTTAGTATTTGCAGCATATCTACTGCATAAGCTACTAAGTGCAAGTTCTACCTATACTATTCCTGGGGTCTCTCAAGGCCTTCCCTGGTGCCTCAAAGCACCAGTCCTCCGTGGCAGAATTCTACCAGAGCTGGAAATTCAAACAGAAAACAGGTCTTCTTAGTTTCAAGACTAACAGCATTTCAGGAACTGTGTGCTTGTCTTTTATTTGGTAGCTTTTTAGCAAAGCACAAAGCCTTGGCCACCAAAAAGCTTATAGACATTGAGAAACTGAGTATCTCTTCTATTAAGCTCCAGGCTTCGTGTACTGCTGTGTAACAATTTGATCCCAGAAAGCAGATTTTTTTCGGGTCCTCAGAGGTAGCTGAAACTATGAATTTCTCATCTCCAGAACAGGGAAGCATAAATAAACTTGTTGGATTTTTAAGAACTTACAGCTTAAATGTTAAAATGGAAAAAGTCTTTAACAATCAAGACTTTCACTCATGTTCCTCATCAGACCTGCTGGAATCAGTCCTTGTTGTGAATGGCTGCTGAAGGAATCATCCTATTAAAACACAAAGCAAAAATATTCACCAAGACCAATTTGTCTGTCTATCTGTAAGCATTGTAGGACAGACACAGACTGACTTTGTACAGCATATGAAATGTGCCAGGGCATTCTTACTGCTTAAAAATTAGTAGAAAGCACACAGGACTTTTCATGGCCCTTTGTTTACTTGAAGTGTACTATAACACCAACAGTATTTCTGTCTTTCCACTACTTGATCCATTTTGGGAACAGATGTCTTATGTTCTATGTAACACCAATCCATCTGCTTTTGTTTCTCAACTGAAAAAAATTAATTCCAAAGCTGTTTCTGGGATAGGAATTTTTTTCATTTGTCAGTCCAAATAGGAAGGGTTTGGTATTACCATATTCAACACTAATTGGCTCTCCTCCTCTAGACTGTTAATAACCCCAAGAAATCTTAGTTGAGTTCCTGTCCTCTTAGACTCTTGCCCTTGCTGCTTCTCACTCTCCTTGCTGGGTCACCCACTCCAGTGAGTAGTGGGAAATACATTCATGGCAGGCAGCTTCTCTTGGAGGATGGCAGCAGGTTGCAGGACTAAAATGATGTATTGCCTGAGGTGCTACAGCTGTTCTGAAGGAGTCAGCTGAACACCACCTCCAAACCTGCACTTTCAGTTATCCTGTGTTTCCAATTAAACACAAAACCAGATTTCAACTCTCATTTGTTCCAGGAGGAGAAATACCCTCAATCCTGGAAGTTTGTGGGACAGATGCCAATTTATTATATTTTTTAAAAAATCAGTTTTACCATCAGCACATCTAAGGACTATGTTCCTGTACTAAATGTATAAGTTGGTGTAAATTACACTTAAAGCCCAAGCTTTTGTAAGGGGACACCAGCCCACCTGCAGCTCCCATTTATACAATCAAAACAACAAAAAAATACTATCTGTCTTGAATCACTGGAGGTTTAAATGTTGTTCGAAAATCTCAAATTAAACACAAATCAGACTTAGTGCTAACTGGAGTTGCGATTGCATCTCCACAGCTGATTACCAGATGGGGAAACTATGCCTTTCTGGAAAGGCTGACGTAGCTTGAGCAGAAATGAAAATGGGAACAATACTGGATACAGCCATACATCAAAACTTTATGCAGTAACATGGGCATGTGTCTGGATAAAAGAGGGCAAGTGAAGAGGTAGATTGTCAGAGGTGAGCCTACAAGCAATCCCAAGAGTAAAAGATTTCCATCTAGTCGTTAAAGACAGCTTCAAGGAAATTCACTCAGCTCCACCTAAAGGGATTATATGATCTCTCATCCCAGAAAGGGAGGGGAATGCAAAACACTTCCAGCAGCAGTGCAGGGCTTGAGTCTCCCAGCATGACCTACAGGTAACTGCTGGCTCAGTTCACTGCTCACAGTTCCCACCATCTGCTCAGTAAGGGAGTGGCTGTTGTTCCCATCCCTAGTTTGAGATGGGAAGATCAGGATTTTTTTATCCACAAAAATGCTTTATACAGTTCTCCAGTAAACCAGAGACTTTTATTTTCCCCATCTTTTATTATTTCTTCTTTAAAGTTTTGATTAAAAAACTCAAACCAAAACACACCACCATAAAAAAAAAAAACCAAAAAAAAGAAAATCAACACAACTTTACCACACTTATTTTTAGGGTTTTCTTTCTGCCTCCTTCCCTTAGGCATGAATGGAAAGCCACAGCCATGCTGGGAAGGCAGTGTGGTGTTACAGAGCTCTCACATGTGGAGTTCTCACTTTGGTCTTCTTGCCACCACAGTAGCATTTATAATGCCAGCACATCCATATCTGCTTAAAAGAACATCAATTCAAATAATCCCACACTGAAATATTGTCCCAAGGCTTTCAGGAAATGCGACTGGGAGCTTCGTACCTGTAGAGATTGACCTTTCAAGAGCCTCAAATCATTTGCATTATGCATAAAGCTCCTGATGGGAAATGTCTAATGCAACACTGAATACGCCAAATTAACAGAAAGCAGAATCAGTGGGTATGTGACTTCTGAGTAAGGCTGATGGTAAGGTGTTTTGGGGCTATCTCTCAGCACACCATATGACACCACTGACATTTTTCAAGGAGCAAAGCACACAAGATCATTGCCCTTACCTGCCAAGAAAAAAGGAGACAGAAGCTGGTAAGTCATTTGATGCACAGAATCAGTCCACAGCTTGCAGGCAGCCCAAAACAGTCTCCAAAAAGGGACAGTTTCGCCTGGAAAGAAGGAATAAAGTGATGTTAGGAAAAACAAAACAAAGGAGCTGGTTATTATTTTAAAGATTGGTAACATCCCATAATCACTATCGGTTTGATATACAATCACGTCAATTAGCTGCCCCTGGATAAGCAACCTTAATATTGCTTTGAGAAGAGTAGGGCAGAACTCTGACCATTTTGCCCCCAGTCAGGCTCTCTGCAACCTGCTGCTGCCACTTCCAGGGATAAGCAGGGAGGAAGGATTAAGTGCACCATATGTATCTATCCGTGGAGGTTAGATGGAAAATTTTACTTCTCAAATATTAGTAAGGGATGTGCATGATCAAGTATTGCTGAGGTTCTGCACTTCACTGCTCAGCACCTATTTGAGAACTGTCTTGTATCAAGCTGCCTATGAACAAATTTGTAAACCATCAACCATTTCCCCAGATGGAGCACTGCAGCATCCCATGTCGTGATATAAAAACCTGATTAGCTGTATTTTCCATAAACATTTAACAAAATTTCCCATTCTTTAATTACTAGTGTGCAAAAAGCAGATGATTTAATAAGATGAAAGACTTGAGCTGGCAGATCACGGGGGAAAAAAAACCCACAAGAAAACTTATTAAAAATAGGAGAGTTATTCAACCCTGTAATATAAAAACCCAAAGATGTGAATTTTTCAACCCCTGTGTGAACCTCTCACGAACATTTTTAAAACCAGCTCTGCTTAACTAAGCCTCTTGACATATAAGATCAAAATGGTTGTGTGCAGTCCCCATTCTGCTCTGGAAAATGGGAAACCTCAAAACTAGCAAAGGTCAGTCAGCAAACAGAGGACACATTCAGGGGCCAAATCTGAAACCCAAAAGTATTTATCCAGTTTTAAATGAAAGACCATGCAAAATCCCATATGCAATTAATTCTGAAGAATAGAATTGGTACAGCAAAATGCAATTACTTACTCTTTGATAAGATTTTCAATCATCTGGTGTCTTACACATCTGGATTTACTTGTACATTTCAGGACTTCTGCTGATCCACACTGTGCTTACCTCAGAACCCTGCCACTTTGAGCTTTCTTTCCTCTAGTCATTATGAAAGAGCTTCAGCTTGGAGTGGCCTGATTAGAACTTGGTTCAAATTAAAGAAGAAACCAGCCCACTAGCAACAGCAATACTAACTGCTCTACATCTGTGTGAATTGAGGGTAGGAAAAATGAGCAAAAGAAGGGGAGAAAAACAGACAAAAGACAAAGCTTGGCTACAGTCTGGATCAGCACCAACTGCTCAGATATAAGTCTATGGGAAGCTGTAGAAACAGAAAGCAAGCAGTCCCGTCCACCTCTGTTTTTAAAGGCTCTTACTAAGGGCAGAACAAAGGACTGATGTATTTTCATAACAGGAGTAAAAGGAACAGAATTCCTTGAGCTTTGGAGGAAGCCTGGAGGGACATTTTCCCTGCAGGACATGAGACACTCAAGGAAATAGTAGTTTCAACTTTGTCTCTTTGGTTTGTGCAGTGAAACATCTGCTCTGTTTTTCCATACACAGAGCATGGTAAAACCAGAGTTAAAAAACCTAACCTCTGAAATGAACTCTGAAATGAATTAGAGCCAAAGCAAAGAATACCTTCAAAATGGGGGAGGAAGGGCTGAGAGGAAGAACACTCGAGTTTCTTACTAGTGCCAAAGCTCACAATTTGAAATCTCTCTACCTTTCCACATTTTTTTCCATGAACATATAAAGAAAAATCAAACACATTCAGTCTTTTGCAAAACATAGGCTGTTCTTCCTTAATTTCCCAAATGAAATTTTCTGGATTTAATATCCCTTACCCATAATTACTGCATACTCAGACACCTTCCTCCAAACTCCAATCCTGCCACTGTGGCAACACTTTTATCTGTAGCAACTTCCAGATACCACTCTGACTCTACACTTCCTTTATTCAGAGGCTGAGAACAGAATGTCCTCCTATCAATCCAGCTTCATTTTCAATCTTGCTGTAATAAAATATTGCAAGAGCTTTTCCCAAAGCAGGTGTGGTGGTTTTAGGTTTGTTCTGGTGCCAGATGTATAAAGGCCTTCTCATATTCATTCCAATTCCATGGCACAACTGACAGTCTGCACCTTTATACCTGTTGATGTGGGGCAGAGATACTATGCTTTCTGCACTGCTTATGGTACTAAAAGCTACATCTGCAGTCTCATTCTCCATTCCAAGGAGCAAAAAGAGATGTATCAGCCTACTATAGATACATTTTTGGTTGATTCCAACTGATTAAATCTCATTTGCAGCTACCTTCAAAATACCATATGGATGGACATATGTGATTCTCCAGAGCATCAGCAAGAAAGTCCAAAGCAACCACAGCCTGCCAAGCAACTGTCAGCTCAGTAAAGTTGCCATATAATGTGAGGACCACAAAAAGTCAAGGTCAGACTAAAATGGAAGACTTCTAGCTTAGCTTGGATTCAGGACAATGGTCTACAGGTAAAGATCCTGTGCGGGGTAACGCAGACTGAAGTTCAGTGTAGGCTAACTTGCCTTCTTGGGTGAGCTATTCTACATGGACCAGGAGGCTGGTTTAAGGTTCTGAGGGCAGTTCTCATCATAGCTTACTATAGAAACTGGTTCCATGACTGACTCCTCTGCAGAAGACATTAACTACATGTAGTGTCTTTGCTTCTTAAAGAAACACTGAAAAAATGCAGTCCTATTCAAACTGTCACCATAAGTCCTGACATTTTTCCTACTTTGAAATTATTTATTTAAATCATGCTGGAAATCTTAAACCTATCACTGCTGAAAAGCAACCCGTCAACCTAGATATCAACACTACAGAAAAATCTGCTGCAAGGTGTTTCTTAAGATTAAATGCTTTAATTTCTTTATACATAAATGGTATTTACTAACATGCTGACAGAGCTGACAAACATTCCTCAGAAGAACACAGCTGTTCAGCTAAACGACCTTAATTCAAGCACTAGTGTTTTGCACATACCAGTGCAATATCTGGATTGAAGCAGAAGCTGTTTCAGTAGTGATACAACCACATTAAACATATTTCTTAACTAAGATCAAATGTTTAATCTTCAGTCCCATTCTAGAAGCAGGGTGTTGTAATCAGGGTGCTTTCTGCACAAATCTGGCTGAACGTTCCCCTCTGGACACTTGCTAGCCTGAAGAACATCCAGCCGTGGAATCCCTAAGTGTGTCCTACAGCTCCAGAGCTGATCACGGGCCAGTCTCAAAACATCCTGGTCTAGATAAACTCCTTCAACACTGATCTTTTCCATAGCTTCTCCCTCCAAAATTGCCATCTACCCACTCAGTCACCAAGGTCCAATCTTTAATGTCTTCCCCATATCTTAATTAAGCCCTGCTCCCAGAACCTCAGAACAGTCTCATCCCAGCCTGGTAGATTCTTTCAGCAGTGACAGTAAGCACTGAACATTGCTCACAGTAGAACATTTTTTTGTAGTAATAATTAGATATTACCTATGAGAACATATATCCCTTCCCAAGTTATCACACTTATTTAGAGTTTGCCTCTCTGCTGAGGCTGTCAGTGACAGTCCTTACCCACAGGAGACTGCAATGATGTCACCAACTCATTTCACGGAAGCCCCCAACTCACTATCCAAGGACAATTAATTTTCGAGTTGGCACTGAACCTGAGAACACACGTAAACCCCCACATACTCTCAGTTACACTTCATCTGAACATTGCCCACATAAATAAGCACAGACATTAATGAAAGAGAGATGTCAACACTAAAAGGTGTTGAAAATTATTTTAGGAATAATGAATGCTTTGGGGATTAACAGTACCATATGGTACCTTTCACCTCCAACTTACTGGTACAAATCCAGCTAGAGCAGCGTGGATAAAAGCTTTTACCATCTGGTGACTTATTACTTTATGGAAAATAAACAGGTGTTTACATCTCACACACAGACACACACACAAAATCCACCACCATAACTGGAAATCTTGTTGGCTTTCTCAGTAGAGAGATCAAAGAGGGACAGAATACTCTTCTCCCAGTATAACTAGTCTATTTATGTGAGACGTGAGGACAGCTGAATGCCAAGTACTATTACCACCCACTACCAGAAACTAAAATACGATCTACCATGTTTCCAGTCTTTATTAGGAAAGAGGAGGATTTATGGCTTTCAAACCTAAATCTCATCTACTGCTTTCCTCCCACACACACACATGCTGAAGCAGTAGGTGTAACAATATTCTCTTTTTCTACAAGCTTTATCTAGCTTATATTCTTAGATCATCACTGCTGTAACAGCACTACTACACAATATTTCACATTTAGCAGCCCTCGTATCATCCATAACAAGGAAGCCTGGAGTAATCAGCACTCATATCTCAGTGAATTCTTTTGAACATTACCCTTTTTTATTCAAGATAACTGTCTGAGCTTGAAGTACCTGGTTTGTTTACAAATTTGCTCTCCTATGCTCCAATTTCTCCCTATGACTTAGAAAGAAGATTTAAGAGAAATAAAACTATTATCATGATTATTTTATGAAACATATAAGCAGTTACTATTAGTTTTTAAATTAATTACAACAGATACAAAAATGTCCTCTGAGTTTCCTCTTCTCAATTTATCAGTTGGAAATGCGAAAATCACTTTTTGTACAGCAAAAGTTACAGGTTGTTTAATATGTCTTATCTATGTTAGTGGCATATGGGAGCTTCTCTGAATAACTTGAAAGTGGAATAGTCTGAAGATAATTTGCTTGCCTTCTTTAAAGCTCTCTTTTTATCCCAGAGCAAGTAGGGGTTTTTTTTGGCTAAGGCAGAATGCAGCTACTTTCACATCACTTAATGACCAGAAGCACAAATCACATCAGAGAAATCTCTTAAGTTTCCTTGGCAAATCTGCACCTGTTGTTTCGTAGCCTCTTTATAAAAAACCCAACAAACAATTAAGTGTTCTTATTTCATTATCCCATGTACACATTGGACACTATGGATCAAAGTAATGCAGTCTAGAGAATTTCTGTTCTTCCTTCTCTGACTGCTTTATCAGTACAATTAACACACACCAAGAAAGACAAAGCTAGAAACAACTAAGAGAGATTAAGTTCTGCCAGAAACATCGTCCTAAAATCATGTTATGTCTTTTCATACACCAGTCACACTAGCTCCCTGGTCTGACCACCTGTGTCTGCATACACTGTCTGGCAGGGCTCCCCAGGGAAAATTTCTATGCATCTGCTAAACTTTTCCAGGTATCTTTGAGCTTTTATCCTTAGTCTGCCAAATACACACATAAAACATCCGTGACTACTAAGTCACCAAATATTTGGAGGCAAAAGTAGCCCTGCACAACAGAGAACAGTCTGCATTACTTCAAAATGACCAAGCTCCAGGCTCTAGTTTAAACACAGCATGCACCTGGGTCTCTGTAACAACTTCTCACTTTACTCCCAGTTCTTGTATGCTATTAATCATTCAGCTGCAGAACCGCAGTGGAAGTCCTGGTGAATTAATGTGCAAGGTTTCAAGGGTGCTCTTCCCAAAATAAAGTGCAATGCATGAATGATTACTCAATAATTTCTAAAGGACCAGAAAGTGCACGAGCCCAGATGCTGTGGTAGCAGCCATGGCCTGCTAGAAAGACTTAACCCATTTTAGGATTTGCTTGGCACTTATCCATTTAAGATTTTAATCCACAGTCTTTGTCCTTTAGATTCCTCTATGTATTTGTGGCACAGACAGAAGGTAAGACTGATTAATTTGAGCCTTGCTTTCAGATAGCCCTGACAAGATTCCTGTCTCTTGTCAAAAGGAATGACTTCTTTCAGGCTTTCTGCAGGTACACTAGTCTAGCAAGCTTTCTCAGAAGAACAACAAAAAAACAAAGCCAAAATCAAAAAAGCAACCATTTGACACATGTTTAAATGAAATTACAAGATGGCTGAAACTAGATGGAATCCTGGAAAAGAGATAAAGGGACAAAGTCTGCTTTGAAATGGACCACAAAACATTAACACAAGCTTGCACTGCTCTCAAAAAGGTAAACCAGGAGTGGCAGAAGGTACCAGGGACTCTGTCATCCCCATAAAACCAGCTCATACCAGAGTGCAGTGGCATTTGCAAGGCAAAACAGGTGGCTTACTGGATGCTGCATAAAAACTGAGCAAAGATCCCAAGAGGGTTGGTAAGCATTTCACAGAAAGGGCATAATCTAAGCTTTCAGTGCCTTCCCACAGTTTTCAGCTCCTCTGGGACCATGTTTCCCAAAAGGCAGAGAAATGCTCTTACAGCTCACTGAGAACTCATCACTGGTCCATCTGCACATTGCAAAGACTGTAAACTCTTAGAAGCCTTGTGGTCCACGTAGGAGCATATATCACCACAACCATCATCATAACCATGGCTGCAGGAACATTATTCTGGGCAAAGCCTAAACCCAGATTTCAGACCTAGGTGCTAATCAGTTGATTTACTTTTGTAGTAACATACAAGGAAAACTGCCTCTAATTGTGTAACCAGCAAGCTTCCTTACTGTCGGGGAAAGACTCTGAGCCTCTGGAACTACCCATGCAACAAAAGAGCCCTCATCAAAGCTCAGGTGGAGCCTACAGGCAAACCAGGTCACTCAGGTGTTCAGTACCGGCCACCCTAAAAACTGTGGGTAACACAGGTGCCATTGCAGAGGCTCATGAACCTGCATACTTTGCACCTTCTCCCTGTACCCACCTGGGCACTTCTGCTGCCAGGGTGTCGTGGTTAGAGGCCACACAGCTTTGTGCTCAGCTGAAGCAGGGAGCCCAAGCCAGCAGAAAGCCCCAGTCATAACAAGCATTTGGGCTATATCATATGAACTGGCTGCCCACCTGGCTTCATCAGTGCCAGTGCTGGCACAGGGGCAAGGAATACAGTCTGAGTACAAGGGATGGTGGGACTCCTGTGTTTGGCAGCAATCTATGTGTTTATGTTTCATAGTCAACATAAGTCATAGTGAGTACTTTGTACCCCACCAACAGACTACACAGCTTTTTGTAGGAACACTACTACTCTCTAGCCATTGGCTTCCTCAGTATTTTACAATATTCCCTTTCAGCCCTCTCAGTGGGATTCCTTCTAATACCTCAAACTATCAGAATATCTGAGGAAAACAGACTCCCAAATCCAGCATTCTCTTCTTCAATAGAGAGAAAGGAAAGTGCAAGGGAGAGAATACTTTCTCATACCCACGTTCACATACAGTTTGAAGCTGGGATGTCCTCTTTCTTAGTTATTTAAGAAAAAGCTGGAAGGACTGCAAAATCTTTTTGTTCATTAATGACTCAAAAATAAGGATACAAGTGTGTCTAGACTTCACATGTCTAGACACAGACATCTCTTACATGTCCAGTTAACTCCCCAGGTGTGGAGGGGAGAATAAAAAAAATAAGTAAAATAAAACACTAAATTAATTTTTTTTTAAATGACACACAACTATTGCAACAGACTGCAGTGCTGTTAGATGCACCAGAATACACTCGGAATAAAAAGGCGTGTGTGCTAAGAGTGTATTCTCTATATCTCATCATTTTCCCTCCCCCAGTATCTCATTTAGTCTCCAATTCTTTGTACTCTCCTTTAATTATCTCAAGTTCTCCCACTCCTTAGCTGCATTTCTTATAGTTTGAGGTCAAATCTTTCATTTTCTCCTTTCATAAAGTGTAACATGAGTCTTGCACACTGAATGTCACCTGATTTTCTCATGTCCTATCTCAGGTGTCTCAACTTTAAACAACACTTTCAACATCATGAGCTCATAATTGAAAAGAAGGATTAAAATGTGTTTGTCTTGCTATTCACCTGTAATAAGAGAAGCTGCCTGAAACTGCATCTTCTTCTGAAGGAGGCATCTTCACCTTGCATACAAAGACACTTAACAAGATCCACTGATCTGATAATGAACTTAGAAAAGCTGGACAACAAATGAGAAGCTGTATTCCTGCATTTAATCGCACAGTGGCTCTGGAGGGGTTGCTCAGATTTCGGACTCACTCCCACCTGGAGTCCTCAAACCCAGCTTTCTAAAATGGGACACCTTAATTTAACTTCCACAGAGAGAAATGTGATGGCCATTCTTGAAGGCACCTGACAGCAATACCTGTTGACAGGAACATGTATGTGTACTTCATCCTTGTCCTCATCTGCACCCCTGATTCAGCTGACCACACAAAACTAGCATATTGCTTCAGCCTTCACCATCTGTCCTCATCCTCTTTTGGCAATTCTGGCTTACCTTCTGTACATGACTACCATGATATAGATAAGCCTCACTTACACGAAACCGGGTTTACAAAGCATAGTGTACCTGTGTAATACGCATACAAAACCATAACTTTGTACACACAGCAAGTTTGCATTGCCCTTTTCTCTGAAACAGAGACAAAAATCAGGACCAAAGGGAATAATGTTTTTGAGACTTAATGCACACACACACATATGATGCTGGAATTTTCCTCAGTAGCTCACATTCTTGATTCTATTGGGTCCAAAAGGGCCTTCTTCCCTCAAAAGTCGTATCTACACACATTACTCAAATACGATATTCACAAACTGTTCACAGAGGGAATAATTAGGTTTTGATTAATCTTTTGTCAACTTCTGTATCCTGACCTGAGTTTCATCCTTTTTCCAGACCGTTCTGTCATGGTCTTAAATACAACACAGTTTAAAATAATCTAGTATTCTTCTGTAGAGATACCATACTTGTAACACTGACCCCAGTATGTTTGTCTGTCTGTCTCTCTCCTCTCTGGCCTGTGCCCACTATTTCTTTCCTTGGAATACCTATTAAATCCGATCTCCCTCATCAGTTTGATTCTTTTTTCCAGCCCCATCACCACTGGCTTTCTATACTCACACATTTCTTTAGAGCTATTCAGTGTAGTAATATTTAGGTAGTTACCCTAACTAGTAGCTTCAGTGACACTTCACTGATCTGCCACCCTCATAAGTTTGAGAGCTCTATCAGGACTCATCCTCTGCCTCCAGGAACATACTAACCTCCTCTTCCATTATGCTGCCTCACCGTACTGCCACCCCACCCACTTTGTGCCACCATCCCTTGCTGTCCCATTGTCTGCACTGCCTCCAGTGGAAAGCTATTCTTCACAACTATCTGTAGAGATTTCCCTGTCTTTGAAACACTTTGAAACACTTAATCATGATTTGCCACCCCAACTCCACAGACACGCTTCTCCAGTAGGAAATCTGCCCAACAGATGTATCCAATTAGTGCTGCTAATTTACAAAACCCCACCAACCCAAACTTAGCAAGAACTAATAAAAGGAAATAACACAGAGAAATATATCCCATTCCCAGTTTTTTATACAGCTATAAACACACCATTCTCATACTCTGAAATTATGTCTGGCCTCATACATTTAGTTTGCAGAATCATGTTAATTCTCCTCAGCTCTGGGCCACAGTGCTCACTGTCACAGGCTTTCTATGTTATGTTGTGTTACGTTATGTTATGTTATGTTATGTTATGTTAAGTTACTAAATATCTGGAAGTCTGGAGCACCTGGTTCAGCTTGCTTAGATGCTTGGTAGAAAACCAATTCTAATCTGTGCACCTGTTTCCCAATCTATTAATTGTTGTCCTCTAATAATTAGACAGGGATAATGTTAGTGCATCATGTGGGTGCTGAAGAAGGCAAGTAAGCCCTCGAGAAGGGTTCACATAGAAGTTGTACAAATGTATTGCAGTAAAAGAGCAAAATTAAAACCCAGCCAGAGCCATAAATCTGCCCAACAATAAACATAAAAGCAAAGCAGTGAAACACCTCAAACTATAATTGTGGAGAACAAATAAAGAAAGATGAAAGATCCTACCAGCTACTAAACATGTATTACCTATCCTTCAAGTTACATCTAGAAAATGTGCTTATATTGTTCACCTTGTGTCTCATTAACCTCAATGTCAGGGTCTAGCAAGCTGTCAGGTGGCATAACTAATAATTGTTGTTTTAAATTAAAACTGTATGCTGAACTACCAGCACCAAGGGCTCATTAGAAACAATAAAGGAGAAAACCTGGCCAAACTTCTCTTCAATTTTCATTTATCCTTTAAGGACAATCAATAGAGCAGATGGTCTATCATTCCTGAACAGCTTCTGACTAAAGAGAGCTGATCCATTTATTTAAGAGTCTTATCTCCTGTCAGTTCTGTCTTTGGCAAATAATAAGGTTTCCCCTTATTACAAGAATGCTTTCCCGATAGGCCTGGAAAAATTTAAGCTTTCCTGTCAGTCAGATGAGCCCCTTTATCCCATTTGGCAACAAACCAAAACGTCTGTAAAAATAGGCTGCCATCTGACTAAGCAACTGGGAGACTGAAAGACACATGCTGGAATGCAACCAACCTGAATATTAGTTAATCAGCTGATGCTTTTCCAGCAACATATTCTGGCTGCTCGTAAAGCATAGGAGACTTCTTTCGATAGTGTACTTAGAAACAATCAAAAAAAAAAAAAAGAGTGAGCATTTGCTTTGTTTTCTTTGGTGTGGGTTTTATGAGTTCTCTGTCAAAAGTTTGTGCTATTTTCTTTTCACCTTTTGTACTTCTCTCACCCCTTTCACTTTTTGGGGCAGAAGGGAAAGATAGCTGACTCAAAAGCAAACATAGTTCAGAAGGCCTAAAAGACTTCTATGCAAAGATTATTTGATGTAACACATAGCAGTCTGACAGTTTGGCATAGAGGAGTGAGCATTTTTGGCTATTTGGAAGGCAACGGACCAATATGGATTTGTGAGAGTGAAGTATTTCATGGTACTGTGATAGTATATTACTAGATTGTCTGGAAGACATTCCATGGAACACTAGAAGACTAGGTGAGCAATTAATTCAACTCATCTCCAGAAAACTACCATGTTTTTATAGTATCCCAGAGAAATGTGAATTCTAGTGGAAAACATAATGCGTCTCAGTCCTCTGCTGAAGTTTTTGAGGAGAGAAAGGCATATCAAAGATGTAACTACAATTAGTTTAGGGAAAGTTCCCGCTTTCTACTAAACTCCACAACAGAAAATATTCTGACTGGAATTGCACATCACTGACTGATCCTTTGAATGCTTCTGGAAGGCATTTTGCAATAGAGAAAAGCTAAATTACTTGGCACAAGCTATTTGCCACCATGCAGGAGTTTTGTTTTCATGGTCACTTTTTAAAAACCAACAATAAAATCCTTTTGCAAACGAAACGGTAGCAAACAGCTTGATGCAAACAAAATGATAGCAAACAGCTTAATACAAACAATAAATGTAAATTCTCCCTATTCTGCCTGGTCTGCATGTAATTTTAGTGGATAGTGAATGCTTCACATCTTGCAGAGAATATGTCCTTAGATCCCAGAGCAGACAGGCAAATTTCAAACTTTGGATCCTTTTAAATATGGTAATTAGTTCTTGATCTTGAATTTTTTAAATTTGGTACCAAAAAAGGAGTCTTCTGAGAATCAAATTTTGCTACTGGAAAGCCTGTAAAGAGAAAATTTTATATATTATATGTATAAATATAAATGTACATATTAAAAAGGAAGAGATGTTTAGATCACAGCAAAAACGGGAGCTCCTCATTTCTTCAAATGATACTGCAATCTGTCAGGAGGAAGGTCAATGTAGGATTATTGTAGTATATACTTTCTATTAGCTGGGGGCCTCCTGCTCACCCATATGCTGTCTTTTTTTTTAAGTGCAGAAAGGACTATTCATCCCAGTCAGGGAGCTGCATGCAGTCAAACTAAATTACTGCCTTTGTGCTGACAGGGATCAAATGAACATTTGGGGTCAAAAAAACCTGCAGCCACTAAGCTAATTACACCAGTGGGTGAGTGTGCGGGGGAGGAGAGATGGGAGTTGGCTTGCTGGACTTGAACAAGTGATGTGAGGAAACCTGCACAAGTGGTGCAGAGTTTATTGTGATGGCAAGAGTTTATTGTAATGTAAATGCTGGCATCAGAACTTGAGTCATAACTTTCTCCTAGCCCAGAAAAATAAGAAATGTGAGCTGTTGACTGTAACATGTTCTCAGCTCTCAGCAGCATGAGTAAAAAGAGCATGCTCTATTGCCAATTTTTCTTCCTTTTTCTTTTAGCACTTATTTCTGGGGTGTGTGGTTTCCAGTACCTGTTTTTGGGTATTTTTTTTCCATCAGCTATCAAAGCTGCACTCATCAGTATGCTTTGAGAGGCAGCTGAGAGGGGAGAGGAAAGTGGGTGTCTGATGGCCATACAAGTAATAACCATTTAGAGTGTTTTATCCCGTTCAAGCAAATCCAAGCTTCTAGTCCAGACTGGTCCCCAGCCTTTTACCTCTCAGTCTGAGTGACCATCAGTGACTGGACAAAAAGGTGTATTGCAAGGAACTCTCCCTGTAGTCAGACTGAGTTGTTTTGTGATGTGCTACAGATTTTCATAAACGAAACTGAAGTTCAGTAATGTCCTCTACAGTAGCAATGTATAAGCTTCTGATTAATTAATATCCAGCTTAAAAAAATACATCCATTGGTAAACTTGCCATTATTTCAGAAGGATGTGTTTGAAGCAATCAGTACTTGAAGTAATGCCTTATTGACCCATAGATCTGCTTCCCATGACAATTGAAAGGCTTATTTACTTTCCATGAAGTTCTACCTGGCTGTTGGTCATGTTGGGCCAACATCACAACAGAAATAGGATTTAGTTCCTACATCATTACATAGAAATGAACTCACTGCTCCACATTCTCATTCTGGTAACAATTATGATTTTTCTGGCAGCCAAATTGTTCATGTAACTGGTGAACACACACAAATAACAATAATAATAAAACAAAAAAAAATTCTAAACAAACGAAACCAAACAAAACCCCAAAACAAAACCAAAAGCCCCAAAACATAAAAACAAGCAACCAAGAAATCTTGCTCTCACATTCCTCTTAAAAGAATAAGAAATCTTATTTTGGCAAAGGATTCCATTACAGACTTTTTTGTCCCTTAGAGATGACTCCCTCCTTTAAGCTTCCCCACTTCTATTGATCCAAGACATTTTTATGAGTCTCAAATTGTATTTTTACATATTCAACCCTGAGAAAATAATTTCTGTTCACTGGACTATTCACTATGCCTGTACTGCACAACAAATCCCAATGCAGAAACACCTCATCTGGCCCTTCTGGACAAAGAGGGGTTGTATCATGACAGCTCCTACTCAAGTGCAGAGACAGTACAGAGCTGCAGACCAGCAAGCTGTACCACCTTGGGTTTGCTAACAGTGTACTGACACAGTGATAATGCATCCAGCTCCAAAATGGGTGCATTCCTTGCCAGGAAGGCACACTGTGCCCCCATAGCACAGTACTCAAGCACTCAAAACCTCTGGCTCAACTTGCTGAGTTATCTGTTGTACCCACAGCTAAAAGCCAGTGGCAACACAGCACTGGAAAGAACAGAAACCTCCTGGTTCAGGCCTAAATCTAATCCCAGGATTAGGGATTAAAAGCACAGGCTTTAAGGGCAAAAGCAAAACAATCTGTTTCAGTGAGTGAAAACCTCATGTGAAGAACAGACAAACCAATGCTGGTTGTTGCCACCTGAAGGTAGTACAGTACTGGGAAATTTCTTCGGACAGTATCCAGTTCCATACAGGGACTAAGACTTCAGAAATACTTGTCACACAGCATATGTAAGAGAGAGATGAAGTCCCACTGCTCCTACCTCTCAAAGACTCATCTCTTTTTGCTTGAAGTAAAATCAAAAAAACACCACTACTCTCACTATCTTCTCTCTGTTTCCAAGACTAAGTGGGTTAAAAGCCTTTTCTGCAAATTCTTTTCCAGCCTTTACTGATTCAGCTTTTGTCTTTGCAAGCTCAGAGTTCTAACATCTCCCACAATAAGATGAAGAACATTTTCTTCATTCTCACTGAGTTTAATTTTGCTATAGTAGTTAAAATAAAAAAAAAAAAATTCAGCACATACTTCAGCATGCAGTACCTTTTCTTTCTACAGTTTCTTGAAGAGAATTAAGCCCAACTAAATGTAGCATTTTTGACAGCCTATAAAACATGTTACCACAAACATGTTCTCCCCATAAAAGAAAGCATCTTTACCATCTCCCGTTTTTGCCCCTTAAAATAAGCTGACTTACCAATCACTCACTTTGCCTGCATTCAAGAAAATGTTCTCCGTGTGTTGGTACAGACACTGCACGAATCAAACTTCTTTTGGTAAAATAACCAAAAATCACAAGAACACCCAACAAATCCAAATCCAACAAACAGAATTTCAGGGAATCCTTGCTTTGATTTCAGTGAAGTTTTTCAGTGAGTAAGACTCAACTTAACTGCAAGCTAGTTAAGGACAATGTTGGACAACTTGCAAGTACAGAATCAAGAAACACTTTTCACATTACTGTATGAAAGTCAGTTGTGCATCCTATATATTTCAAAAGAGAGATTCAGGCAACATGTAAACAGAACAGGAGCACAAACCACTAACTTTAATGTAAGTCAAAAGGTTTACAGTGTTGCTTTACCACAGTATTATCAGATAGATGTGGTGCTAATGCAACATGCTTTAGAAGTTTTGAGCTGACAAAATCCTAAATGAACTGTGACTATTCAGTAGTAGTCCCTCACCCAGCAGTGACATTTCTAGTGAGCGATATCATTAGAAAATCTTGAGCAGGAAACCCCTGCATTACTCTTTATAGCCTGACAACTCAAGACAAGTCTTTTAAACTTGGGTTTTCTCTCCTAATTAAAGATTAAAAGAAGAAAGCCTGGAGTGAGAAGCAATTCGGGATTATGATAATAATGTATGCATGAATTGCTGCCCTGCTATTGTATCACTGGCTATGAGTTTGCTCCTGGCACAATTTCTGTTCCCTTACTGCTTGCCTTCTCATCATGTTGTCTATGGAGCAGCAGCACACGTGCAAAAAATATTTGCCTTTTGGTTTACCTGGTCCTCTCTACTAATTTATGGTCACAAAAGTCACATCCAATACTGGAACTTTCTGTAAATTATCTCTGCTAGGTTTGTGATTGTGCTCGTTTTCATTCTGCTGTAGAAGAGTCACACCTTTGATTTGAGCTAGGAATAGAATCATGGAATATCTTAGGTTGGAAGGAATGCATTAGGATCGTTGAGTCCAACTCGCTCCTCCTCACAGGACTACCTAAAACTAAACCATATGACTAAAAGCTCCAGCCAGGCACTCCTTGAACTCTGACAGGCTTGGTGTCCGTGACCTCTTCCCTGGGGAGCCCGTTCCAGCGACTGGCCACCCTCTCCACGAGGAACCTTTTCCTAATGCCCAGTCCAGCCTGTGTGCTGGAGACGCTTAAACCCATACCCCATTACTGCTGGTTCACTTATTTCTCCAGCAGAATCATTATGCACTCAAAGCTGGGTCACCAGCGCGGTGCCCTCGGAATCAGAGGCATAGACACAGGTGTGCCTGGAATGGTGCCCGCGAGGGGAGCCAAGCAGCTGCCACATCCCCCATCCAAGCGCTGGAATGGGCCGCCCACCGGGATACGCCGTCCCGGGAGCTCGGGGCCGCCCGGTGCTGCCGCGCTGAGGCCGCCAGAGGGAGCCAGAGGCTCAGGCGTCGGGTCCGGGCTGGGCACCACGGCCAGGCCCGCACCTCCTGCGCGATGTAGGTGATACTGGCGATAATCACACCTTAACTGCCTGTTAACACACCTTTTAATAAGTCTTCCTACATGATTGTATGTAAATGCTATTTCTGCGCCCGGGATGGGGCAACCCCGCATGTTCGTACAGACTGGAGAATGAGACCCTGGAAAGGGACCTGGGAGTCCAGGTCAACAGCAAGCTGAATATGAGTCAGCAGTGCCCTGGCAGCCAGGAGGGCCAACTATGTCCTGGGGGGCATCAGGCAAAGCATCACCAGCCAGCCAATGGAGGGAGGGGATTGTCCCACTCTGCTCGAGTCCTGAGTGCAGTTTTGGGCACCACAATATAAGAAAGATATTAAGCCACTAGAGAGTGTCCAAAGGAGGGCAGTGAAGATGGTGAAGGGCCTTGAGGGGAAGCCGTGTGAGGAGCAGCTGAGGCCAGTTGGTCTGTTCAGCCTGGAGGAGAGGGTACTGAGGGGAGACCTCACTGCAGTTACAACTTCCTCGTGAGGGGAGGAGGAGAGGCAGGCACTGATCTCTTCTCTCTGGTGACCACTGACAGGACCAGAAGGAACAGCCCGAAACTGTGTCAGAAGAGGTTTAGGGTTGGATTTATCTTCTTTAGAAAGA
Organism: Myiozetetes cayanensis; assembly: GCF_022539395.1. Classification (NCBI taxonomy): domain Eukaryota; kingdom Metazoa; phylum Chordata; class Aves; order Passeriformes; family Tyrannidae; genus Myiozetetes; species Myiozetetes cayanensis. The sequence goes on from NW_026087742.1 coordinate 19,507,504, forward strand.
GGTTCTTCGCCAAGAGGGTGGTTGGGTGCTGGAAGAGGCTCCCCAGAGAAACGGTCAGAGCACCAGGCCTGATGGAGTTCAAGAAGCATTTGGATGATATTCTTGGGCACATGATGTGACTCTTGGGAATGGGTGCAGAGCCAGGAGTTGTGTTCGATGATCTTTGTGGGTCCCTTCCAACTCAACACGTTCTGTGATTCTGCGATTTGACTGGTATTTATTTAATTTCCTATGAAATCAGGCTTCCATAGGAATTCAAGAATCAACACATTGAACTCCCTAATGCCTAAGGTGTAGCATTGGACTCACAGCAGCAAAATCTCAGCCCTCACTGCACTGCTCCTTGAGAAGGAGAGAACAACTGCTCTCTGCAGTAAAATACCCTGCATTCATAAGCTCTTTTGGTTAAAATAAAACTTAAGTTCATAAAATATCCCATTCTCAGACCCATGTAATGGTCATATCCTCATAACACAAGAGGTAAAGGTTTAACATGAAATTGAATTCATCTTCATGTCACTCAGTTTTATAAATATTTTCTACATTCCATCTCAGTTGTATCCTGTGAATGTATCATCCAAGCTGTCAGAGCAAAGAGAAGCAGTAACACCAGTAAAGGAAAGTTATATCTTTGTATCAACTAATCTGATCCTGCTTAAGCTCTCGTATTTAAGATACTATTTTTCAGTCCAGTTTTAAGAACTTTTCTTACAAACAGGTGAACCAGAAGTAATAACTGACATGTGCTGGAAAAAAAAAAAGGATGACTCAGAACCACACAAATGTCAGAAAACCATCAGGCAGTTCTGATCCCACCAAGAGTCTTTTGTGACTTTACTTGAAGAAACAGCTGCATTATGATGGCTGGATACAACTCCACACAATGCTATGGGTCTAGATCTTTTAGTAGTTCTTTGCACTATGTCTGTTTTGGAAATGCTGTCACTTAAGGGTATGTCTTCCATACTTAACACTCATTTTGTGTGTTAAAGATGTGTATAAAAACCCTAACCATATCAGTTCAGTGCCACTTAACCAGGAATTTATAATAGGGAGGGAAGGGTGCTCCAAGATTAACATCTATTGAAACTGAAGGAGGCAGAGCAGAAATTTGCCTTGCATATACTAGGAAGAGGAGTTATTTAAGTTCAAACCTTGGACTTTATGTCCAGCAAATCATGCATTTGTAGGCGTGTGCTGTAAGCCAGCATCACCCCAGAGTGGCTGTGTGTCCCGAGATACTGTGCCCTGCTTCTCAGAAGAGTGTGCTAGCTGAGGCTCATCTCTGCATTGCATGGTTTCAGCCCAGGGCTGGCCAGCAGCCACCTGGCAGCAGGCACAGGCGAGAGCACGCTTGTGTCTGCCTGCTAAATACCATGCAAATGACCCCTTACTTTACGGTTCTGGTATGAAAGGGAATACACTGTCCAAGAACACACAGTGAAAAGAATATGGCTACACAGTAAAAATAAAAAGAAGATAGGAAGAGGATTCAAGAGAGCCAATGCACATCAGCTGAACTGCATTCGTGCTGGTGGACTGAAGGGAATATAGATCAGAGTACATTTTATCCTACTTTTACGTTGCCTAATATTAGGAAAAACTCATTGATTTTTTATAAAATTGCTATCAGAATGAGACCTAACCTCTATATAAACTGCAACTAATTGCCTGTAGCACCTGTACTTGACCAGAATTTAGAGCCTTAGATACCTAAACTGTGAGTGATGGTGTTTGAGAGCTCACTAAAGCCATGCACATGCCTAGCATGCTGGCAGGTCGCTAGAATATGATTGGTATTCTGTACTCCATGGAAAATATCAACTCCATTAGCATGCATACAGCTCAGCTTCAGATGTAAACACACTTGCATTTCATTAGCTGTTCACTAGCTAAGAGTAAGGCAAAAGCCAAACTGCCATGGATTGTGTTTAACACTTTATTTCATTAGTCTGTGTTACTAACCACTCATACTTTCCACAGGTATGAAGAATGTAAATGGCAACTGCGTTAAAAACTGTGCAGAGTCAGCTTGCAGCAATTAGTAATATTATCTCATTTTGAAAATACAAGCAGTTTAGTCTTTGGCTTTTCATCGTCAGAAAGTTTGCTTCAGGTCTTAAGAACCTTGAAAGCCTCCAACTTTCTCTTCCCCTCTGCAACACCTCCCCACCACTTTCCTTTAACACCCAAATCAGATCCAGCCAAGCCCCCACCCCCACACACACACAAAATAAGAGTTTCTTTTCTGAACAGGAAACTGATGGTATTTTCCAGATTTTACAAGACTAGTTGTATTTTTCAGACTGGTCAGGGATAGGGAAGAAAGCCAAGTGAACAATAAGGAGATGACAATACAGCTTTTCTTTCCTTGGTTGAGGATTTTATATGAGAGATATTCCTCTTTTCCTCCATGAGAAAAAAGTTACGAACACATTTTAATTTCACTCAGGCACAGATATTCTCATAGAGAAATGCTCTAACTGATGTTGTGAATTACCAGTCAGGGATTACCTCACGTGTTTGGCCAACGAGGACAGTTTACTAAATTGCCAGTCCTCTGTCCAACAGTTATTCCCTTGCCTAGTTCAGGCTACAGCCTTGAGATCCCTATTGCATATTCCCTCCTTACTCTGAAGAGTCTGTGCTGGCTCTTTAGAGACACCCTGGATGCCTTGAGTCAAGGTTGCCATCCTTACTGAAAGTACTGCCACAGTTACTGCGGGGACTGTTCGGCTTTCCTGGCTGCAGCTGCCAATCACCCCAGGAGAAGGGACTTATTACAACATTGCTTGTTTCTCTTCTTCTGCAAAGATAAAGCAGTAGGATACACATCACTGTGTTGTAACTATCCCAGTGCTGGACTGAGGGAGGTCTGTACCACCCAAAATTATTCAACAAAAGAGGAACAAACTTACGTATGTTGACAAGGGCCAAGTCAGATACAAAAACCAAGAACCAGCCAACTGTTGTGAAAAAAGAAATAATCCAATATGCAGATAAAACCTCTCAACAAATAGCTCACTTTCATAGGAACTGCTGGTGAGGCAGGTGAGCAGAGGGCCGTCTTACACTCCCTAACATAATACAACTGTCTCAGAGTTTGAGTGTATTGCCTGTATCGAAGAGTAGAAAGACTGAGGAATTAGGCTCTTTGAATAATATGGTATTTCTCTTCATCTCATGTCTAGCTATTGTATATTGGCTGAGACAGCAGTTTTGCATGACTGTATTTACTGGTTTTCGGAATATTTTAAGATTTATGGGCTAACAGTATATTCTCTACATTCCAAAACAAGTATATCAAAGCAACACAGGTAAGGTCAAGTAGCAACTATTTCTTGCTATTCTAAAGACACTAGCTTGTTCAAACAGCACAGATAAGTTTATTAAACGTGTACTTTAGTATACTAACTCAACATTATGTCCAACTGCTGTGGATAAAGTGTTCCTGTATGAATAGTTATAAACCTCTTCCAGTGCAACACATTCAGCCTGGCAAGATGCAGTGGGCATCAGTGTACATATGAACTGGAAAATTTCCACCTATTTTATAGCAGCAGCCAGGCTCTTTCTCAGAAATTGATTTTTTTCTATGTCGTTTGCTCAGGAGGAATGGGACTTACTAAACACAGAACTCACTGTTCAAAACTGATAAATTCAACAACTAAAACATCTAAAACTCTGTTGTCAGTTTGGTCCTCATGCTTCTGTACAATAATAGCATTTGGACAAATCTGGGAAGGGTAAGTGAGGACACATTCTATTTTGATTAAAACTGTGAAAAGGTACTATACTGTTTATAATGCACCTATCACAGTGGTATCTGAATACTAAGAACTTTAGCAGGCAGACTTTAAAAGCAAATAAACAGAAAGGATAATTTACATTCCTTTCTTAGGTATGCCCTTTGGATGTATTACTTTTTTCCCCTCTCCTACAGATGTTAAGAAAGCAACTGCAGAGAAATCTCAATTATTGCAATACTCCAGGATAATAAGCTTTCTGTGAGGTTTCTTCTGCTCAAATGCAGTTCTCACTGATCATAGTGGTTTATGTGTAATGAGCTCCAGATCTTTCACCCCCACATTGGGAAACAGAGAAAGATAGCAATTTCTGATCTCAGTATTTAGGTCATTCTCTTCCTTGTTGATAGGAAATGAAATGTGAACTACAGAATTTAAATTTAGTTTACATTAAAGTTCTTGGGGTTGTGGCTTTGAGAGGGAAGAACTATTGTTTAATAAGTGATGTAGCCAATCAAACCAAAAAAACTATATTATATTTTGGTTGGTGTTTTAAAAAATTAATAAAATCCTGTCTGGTCTGAACAGGATCCTTTTCTTTTCTAAGCTATAATAGCATTTTGGAAGTCAAACTGCTTTCTGATCAACATACCACACCAACTGGAGCCAAAGAAGTACAGAGATGGGCTATTTAATCTGGAATCTTTGCCATCAATGGCTAGCACGAAGAAATCACCAGAAGATGTTGGGGGTGGACCAGAAGAGGCCTACAGAGAGTGGAGAGAGATGCAAAAGAGCTACAAAGAAGGCTCAGAAGAAGAGATCTCTATCGAAGTCTCCTAGTAACTGTAGCTGCGCAGAACTGCTTGGGACCCAGCTACAAGGCCACAGCCTTGCAGCTTCTGCAGATCCCCATGTCTCTGCCCCCAGGACAATCCTTCCATTCTTCCCTAAGCTCTCCCTTCCTCCTGCGTGACCAGACATATTCCACGCAGCCTATCCCTCCAAGTTCACTTATCACTGGCTCTCGGGATTCGAGGTTCCCCAGCAAGAAACCCCCCTCTGTTCCTGAACCTTCTGTATCCCCCTGTATATAAACTGCCTTCTGGTTTTAATAAACACCATTTTGTGGGTCACAACTCCGTGTGTCCCATCTCCCATATAAGATGTGCCACTGGGTCTGTTGTGGGACCAAACCCCACCCGCGATAAGAAGACAATAGAAATCTCACATTTCAGAGATCAAATCTGGGCAATATTCCAGCAAAATTTGGACCTAACAGTAAAAATCAGCAAACCCCTCGTAAATGTAGACACAGACCTCTGGTTACTCTTTGTCCTAAACAGATCATCACTATGTCAAAAAAATTAAAAATGTAGCTTCAGAAGTACATTCACAGCTGTACAAGTATAAGGCAGCTGCTATGTAGAGTAAGGATATACTTTATTTATTTCTGCCTGATAAAAGGGAAGGACTACTGAGAACAACCTTCTATTATATCATTCCATAAGTCTGACAGCAAACATGATTATTGTCCCCAAAGTAATATATTGCTGTAATAACTTCCCCTTAGTTTCTGTGAGCACACTTAAAGAAAACCCATCTCCATCTACATAGCTGTGTTACACTCAATGTTAAGATGGCTAATATCTTAGCACGACTAGTTTTGGTTTTATTAGTTGGAAGTGTCAAACAGTGTGTCTGTCTTAGGAAATTACACAAGGGATAACATCTGCTAGTATTGCTGTTCCAGTAAGAGTCATGGCGAGTCCAGCTCAGATGTATAAAAAAGTAACTCAGGACCAAGTTCATGCTTTGCACTAAAGCTTACTGGAATCCTTAAGGCAATACTCAAAATTGTGAAAACTAAGTTATGGCTAGAAAATTTTTCTGTTGGAATTGTATCAATCACCAATGCAACAACAACTGAATACACACTTTTGTTTCACAAAGGTCCAAAACTCAACCATGTGCATACTTAAAAGTCTCTATGGTGAAGCTGAAACCCAGTCCACAAACAGTAACAGCAAGACTTAGAAGGTGTCTGGCACTCCAAGTCAAACAGCTAATAAGCTGAGTTCATGCTTATCAGTGTTGCCTACTTTGCTGCTCTCTGATTTCCCTCCAGCATTGCAAACTCACACTGTCCTAAGCCTAGTCTACTTTTAAAAGTTTCACTAGCATAGCTATTAGGTGCACTTTCTACAGTAGAAATATAACCATGTTTATATCACTGTATTTTTATGATAGTTCATCTCTGATAAGAGGAAGCAGAAACTTAAAAAAAAATAAATTAAACACAAGAAGCAGCTAGAAAGTGCTATGAAAACAAAGACAAGCAACCTGGGTATGATTATAGAATGGGAGCAAGCAGAAGGACACTAATAAAAGGCTGATGACGTCAAACAGGTCCCCAGAAATTGTTTTTAAAGCTACGTATTTCAGTAATATAAGCATAAAAAGACTCACATCTCTCAGAGTCTGCAAAATGGGTGTTCTAATAACTAGGACAAAATAACAAAAACCTGGAGAAAATAGTCTGTGCTGCTGAAATAGTAAGGCTGTATCAGAACAGAAAGGACTGACAGTGTTTAAATGTCAATTAGACAAAATTTTGGCTTTCAATCCAAATTAATTAAGTAATCGCTCCCCCCTCACAAAGAAAAGAGATGTCACAACCAGTGGGACTAGGTATTTAAAAGGATAAATATGTGACAAATTTCTGCAGGCCAGACACTATTGGTTTAGATATCCAGTAGCCAGCTATGAGGACGAAAAAAAAGTAATTCTTAGATGAGGTCGTGGGGAAAGGCTTTTACTAAAGAAAAATACCTTGACTGTGAAGGTGAATGACAGGTAGAATGACAGCATAGATTCTCAACAGTAATCGGAGAGGTTGCGGATGAAAGACCTCAGGTTTTACACGTCTCTGCAGCCCGTGCATGAGGTGCTAACAAAGTAATGGGGTATGATTTCAGTAGTGACAAGGACAGTCTCTAGTCTAAAGGTATATCTATGAATTGTCAACAGAGGAGAAAGCTAAATTTGTACTGGAAAGTGAGACTAATTGGAGAAAAATACTCCGATGGAAGAGTAATAAGATACGCAGAAATTCATACAGCACAGTCACGTAAGCCAAGAGAATGACTTGTGACATTTCAGGAACACTATGCTGACAGTATTAAAAATAAAAGGTAGAGCAAGGAGAAGAGTCAAGCACCACTTTTTAATTTTGACTTGAGAAACACCATAGGAAAGTTTCCAAGATTTGTTTCAGGAACACTAAGGGAAGACAACACCTTGGCACAAGCAGTCACAACCAGTGGTGCTGGATACACAAAAAGACAGAAGATAAATTACTGCAGGCCAGATGACATAGCCCTATAGAGCCAACCATGGCATTCAGAAATAGCTGGTTCATAGGAGGATATTCCATATTCAGTTTCCTATCCAAAGAGACTTCATGCACAAGTCACTGTTTATATCTGAGTGAAAAGGCATTTGCTGTCTTGAAAAATATTCATCAACTCTGCATATTCTCGAGAAGGCAAACTTTTGATAAGCACATATTGGCAGACCTCAAAAGAATTCAAGTTGTTTTGAAGGGAATGCAAGGAAGGAAAACAAAGAACTAATTCCTGTTAAAGTAGTGAGAAAAGAAAACAGAAAATATTCTGCAAGAGCCACAAAGGACAGAGAGCAGTCAAGAGGCAGACTTTCAGAACACAGAAAAGTACCAAAAAGAAGAGGTGCAGATAGCACAAGAAAGATTCAAGAGTAAGTGAACAAAATCAGCCATGTGTCAAAACTGGGGATGAACAATGGATCCAATGATAGAAGAGATTCCATAGTAGCTTTTTGGGGTATAAAGCACTATGTAAACAGACAGCAGAAATCAGACATGAAGTCATCAGGAATTTGATACTATAAACTGCAAATAATCCTGTCATTCTATTCACCAACTTCTTCGACAAAAAAAACCAAAAAAGGCAAAATCCCCCAAAATGTCTGCCTCAAAATGAACTCACAAGTTGGCTGAGGATCCAGAAGGAAATATGGACATGAGAGAATTTAAGTGAAAACCTCACAAAGTAGATGACCATTTACACTACAAGGTTTATTGTCAAAAGACAAATACCATTGGATCAGACACTTTCAAAACAATTTTTCTTTCTGAGAAGTTTTTAGTTTGACAAAACAAAATAATAATCACACTGTCCAACATTTTGTCATTTGAGAAAACTGATTTTCCACTAAAAGAGGTTTAGCATTTTTTACTCAGCAGCAATAAAAATTTAAGCCTCCTTTTTTTGTAAAACCAGAAGATCTGCTTCAGTCTAATGGCAATATTAACCCAATTATTTGTTGTGTTTTTTTCACTCAACATCTCATATTAACATTGCTGTATAAAAACAGATACCTAGGCCAAAAGAAGTAACAAAAGACACCTACAGGAAACAGATGGCAACAGGAACAAATACACATGAAACCCAATAAATTTGTTAATTCTTATAGAACAATTCAGGACCAGAAAGAAATCTGAAAATTGAAAATGTGTAAGTTATAAACAAAAATCAGACATACCCCAAAGAGTTGGAATACATCTTTACCACATTGAAAAAGAAGTTGTATTTAGTATAATTATTATGAATTGAAATGTATGAACCTAAAAAATTACATACCACAAGCTGTTTAGCAGGTTAATAATCCTAAATTTGAGGCAAAAAACCCACTCCATATTTAAGTTTCACCAAAATGCAACCATAGTTTTCTTCTAAGGAAGCCCTGATACTCTTTGAAGAGGTAAAATAAACCCCTTGTTAGGAGGAGATACTGAAATAAAATTCTCAACACTAAAAAGTAACCCTTAAACTGGGAAAACAAAAGCAACAACAAAATATCTGAATAAGTATAAAGCTTAAAATGATCATGTTTATAAATTATCTGGCTGTTCAAATTCAGAACACAGTATCAATGCATTTCACAGACTCATTCACATGAAGCCTTGATGGCTTTCTATGTGCTGTTTAATGCTTTGTTTTACATCCAACTAAGTGCTGTGCACTGTATTTATAGAGACACATTAGGAGTGATTTGTGTAGGGCAGCACCTACTCACTCAGGACAGATGGGAAAGAGCAGGGAAGATGGAGATACCTGTGAGATGTGTATGATGCATTTGATAGAATGAGTTAACAGCATCAAGCGGTGCTTGCTCTTTTGTTACTCATACAGAACCCATTGTGAAGAATCATTTGTATAGTATTTCTCTGTACTACTGCTGGTTCTATAAACTCAATACAGATTTAGTAGCAAGCATCACAGGCGTGCTGAAAAGTATATCCATGTTGTTTTAATTTATTTTGCACTTTCTTTGAGGTAACAAGTGAACACTCACTGGATTGGAAAGGAAAATTAAGAGACATGTGAAAGGAAATTCCAAGTTGCCCATTGCAACCAATCTCACCACACACACACTTCAGAGAAGCTGCTATGAAGAGCAGAGCCCTGAATCCTCTCATCCAAGCAAAGGTTTTAAAAATCTTAGGGTCTCATCTTTGTCTTACACATTTTTAGAGAACCTACTAAGGAATTAACCACTAAAGCGCTAAACCACATGGCTAAGGGAGTAAAGAAGATTCTGGTCTTTCAGTCTACCAAAAAGTTGTACACTTGCCTTCCTCCTGTACTGCTAATAAGATTGAGGGAAAAACTTTGTTTGTATTTAGGTTCTATCTGTGTCAGAAAGAAAACAAATATCAGGCCCCAATTAGTTCTCCATCTTCCAGTCTCCTCATAGCCCTGACAATGCCAGGAAGATACTGCCTTCATGCAGCTGCCAGAGACTTTCTCAAGAAATAGATAAAAGCTGTCTGCTGACCTCATTGGAAGTCCACAGCCAACTGCAGTTGCCACTGGCTTAGGATCAATCCTAAACTGCATGCTGCCTCTGAAACAGTTTGCCACCAGACTGGTAACAGAAGCTCCCAACCAGGAGGAAGGTGAGACCACCTTCCAGAGCTGCCTTTCAATCTGCCCACCACAATACTGATTTTCTTTCACCATGATACTATCAGACTTAGTCCAACGGGATTTATTCAACTTGTCATTAGTTACGGAAATGAAGCTCCACAGCTCACACTGCACAGCACCTGTGAAAAGAAGAGATCTCCGTACTGAAACACAGTCCCTCTGTACAGTCTATATCCACTTCTCAAAGTTTCCACTTGCTTGTTTGACAACCTCCGGAGCTTATGAATGCATAATTTAATGGCTACAGTTACAGATGAAACAATTCATTGTTTGTGAGGACAATTGGGTGTTTTAGGAAGATAAGGGCTGGTATTAGTCAGAGCTGGCATCGCCTGCGAATGTTTGGCAACCCATCTGCTATTTCTTGCTTCCTTCTCCCCAAGTAAAACATTGAGGGGGTTTTGCTAAGATGGTTGGAACAATATTCTGGAATGCATTACTCTTCCCTGCTTAATGGCTTTTTTTTTTTTTTTTTTTAACTGGAACAGTTTACAAGTGGATATATATTATTTTGTAACTCTCAGGCCTAGAATTGCAGCAAAGGACCTTGAAAGTCAAACTGTGATCCTTTTTAGTAGTTTCACAGAAAGAAATCTGCAACTTGAACTTACCTAACAATAATAAAAGTGGAAACACATGCCCACAGTCTCCAGTAAGAAATTACTAAGAGAAACACCTTTGTCAGGAAAACTATGACTCCACCCCACATGCATATCAAGCCTTTGCACGTCCAATATGAATGCTAATTGTCATTCACCTGGCTGTGCACACATGCAAATACTCTGTCAACATACATGATTTTACAGCTTATCTGGCTTTGAAATCCAACTCAGTTTAATACATAAAAATGCAAGCCTGTTACACTCTATTACCTGGTAAGTAAAATTGCAGCATGTATCAGGACTAATTCTGGAGCGCTTTGATCATCCACAAGGCAAAAAAGGTTATTCCTTAAAGAGCACTACTTGCTATTTCTGAAATAAATTTTTGATTTATTAAACAATTAGTTTAAACTCTGTGCACCTACACTGATCCCAAACACCTCTGTAATACCTGAAGCTGTTATTCCTGGTCAATTTTAAAGGAACCAAAAGGAAATACCATAGATTCCTAAAGGTACTAATGACCGAGTATCTGATAGTATTGAGTTTCAAAGTCAATTAAGACACCATTATGTCCTTTCCGTAGAATTATTCTTAAGAACAGGTGCAGAAAGTTACAATGTAGACTTTAGAGGTATGCACCACAAGCAGTTAATATCAAGTTGTATAAGAAAACCCTTGCAATAGAGGTTATGTAATTCCTTTCAAACAGGCAGATATCAAGTGAAACCAATTTTCTTCCATGAGACAAAGGAGGAAATGACTGTGGCTTCTAATATTGGATAAAGCTGTCCTGAACACATCAGAAAAATCCCTTGGTATCAGTAGATCACATCATATTTTTTTTCTCTATTCAGCACCATTCCTGTGCACAGCCATACATTTTTCTGTTACCCTCTCATGGAAATGGGACCAAGGGTCTACAGGCTGGTGTCTGTTCCTGGCCAACTCAAGATATTTTGGATGCTTAAGCATCCTCTTGAGGACATTTTAGTTTGCAAACAGCTTTTCCATAGCTATATTTTCACTGAAGAAAGTAAACAGACGGCCTCCGCAAAGGTTTCAAATAACAACTCCAATACTGAGGTTTTGTTTCAGAATCTTAGATTTTTCAGCACGATGACTTTGGTAAGATGCGTCAACTTACAACTGGTCTCAACAGTCAGCCCAGAGAAATGGGGCATTGCTCTCCTTATTCAGGGAGTCCAGAATGGACTCAATGGATTCAGGATTCTACTCTCAGTCTTCTGTACAATTCCAAGTCTAGATGTAAGAGAGTGTCGGTGTTTACCTGACTTCAGGCTTGAAATAGTTTTTCAAGTAAGCCTGAAGAGAACTAAGTTACAGTATTACTCATATACATAAGTATGCCTCAAATAAATTTTCTAATTAATTTCCTATGTGGCTGTTAGACTGATTAGTAGAAACTTTTTATTGAAACCATGTTTCTAAGCCTACGCTTGAGAGTATTTTTTTCTGCTGCAAGAGATAAAAGTCTTATAGATGCTAATATAAATGCTGAAACTGAAACTGGCTTTTAAATGTGTCAGCTGGCTTTCCAGATTGAATTCCAAGCAGCCAACGCTTTCACAAGAACAGCCTTTTCTGTCAACAAAGCTATTTCCATAAAATTGCTTTTAATAAGTAAGAAAAAGACAATCAAAATCCCCTCTGAATTAGGCTGACCCAGTTTACACATGTTGAATGATTTGGTCTTTGCTCTATGTAGCCAGAAATAATTTTTTCATTCAGGGTCATCTCTGCATAGTTCATCACCTAACAAACTGCAACATCCCTCTGCTCACATCCTACAACCTTTTTGCAAAGACAATTATACTGAAATAACACTTTTTATAACATTTTTAAGCTTACATTACATACTTTTAAATGCTGCCAGAAAGTTGTTAAGCAGAGAAAGATTATTAACAGAAAAATTAATATATTAACAATTTCTGCAAATCTTTGCAAAACATTCACAACATATTGGCTGAGATATGTCACTGGATAGCCCAAGTACTATCAGTTGGAAAGAATACTTAGTTGTCATAAAGAGTGACTGAACCATCCTTTACTCTTAACTATGAACGTAAAATAAAATACTTTCACTGAATTACTAGGTTTTCAGATAACATTTGACTGAATAACAAAGGGCAGTGCTAAGCCTTCTACACCTCACATGTGTTGTAGGCACATGTTTGTTGGCTGAGATGCATTAAGACATATATTACCAACCCCAGCTCCTCGTTATTAGACTCCCACTCCATTTCACTACCCTCTCAAATCTGCTGAGTGAACGACTTGTCAGATGTCTCTTTAACTCATCATGGGCAAACCAAATTCTTCAGCCAATGTAGAAAGAATGAATTAGGATATCTGTCCACAGCCTGAAACTTCAAACAGACTCCCAGCAACAGAAGAAAACCAAATGTCTGAAGCTGCCATTGTCCCTGAGCATCAGCCTTAACAGGTTAATGGTGGGTCATAGATCTGCTGCTAAATTGTCACAGTTTTCAGCCTAACACAGGAAGATAAACTATTCACATCTGGCAGTGATTGCTAGAGCAAGCATTTCAGAGCCAGCCATCTTTCAGCTGTCTGATTTTAACTCACTTCTGACAGTCTGTCTGATCCTGAGTCATATAATGATGGTATTATCATAATATAAAATGAACTTTCCTAAATCGTATAGTTAAAACACATGTATTGGATACCAGTCTTTGTAACTAGACCTACATTTGACAATATATTTGGTTTGGGCACAAAAATTTCACTGGCTTAAAACAAGGACTTAAAACATCCTAATTATGATGGCTTTCTCAGACACTGGGGAGAACTTAAATCAGCACTAAGGCAAATACTTAGTCTTCCAAATTTATCGCCATCATCCTGTCTTCTAATGAAAGTACTTTCTGCCACTTTCTGTGAACAACTTGTCAGGGCAAACGAACACAAGGGGCTGTAGCAGAGGAAACTGAAGTTGAAAGGACAACACAAATGCAGTGTACAAACTCTCAATGGGTTCAATAAATCCTGCAGATGTTGGAATCACCATTACTTCCAAAATCCTGCCAGTACGGCATTTGCTTGCTTCCTTTCCTGTTGTGCCTGCCACTGAGTACAAGAGTACAGCTGCTCAGAAGACACAGGGTTTGCTTTTCTTTAAAGCTGTACCAGATGGGATGCTCATTTACCAGTGTTGTCCAAAATAATAAGGTTCAGTGCAAGATGGTTTTCCAGATATGTGCATGGCCAAATCTTCTTTTCCTTCCTCTACTCTTCTGTTGTAACTAAGCTAAATTTTACAAAAACCACTGATTAGTACACTATTTTTGAATAGATTTCTGAAGGTCAACTAATTGCAGGTTCTGATTTTATTTTCTTTATGAACTAGTGAACTGTCACCATAGAGAAATCTACAGTATTTAAATACATTTTTATTACAAAAAGTGTTTGGCCTTTATGGTTCCACTAAAAATTTATTTAAAGAGTGTCTACCAGGGTCAGTAGATGTAAAAATGTTGCTAAAAAGTTTTCCCTTCTGGTATTCACAACATTTTTTGCTGTATATCCAAAAAGCCCTCCAATTTATTAATTAAAGTGTTGAGTAGATGGAATCAGATTAATCTTGTGTAAATAATCTTTCCATAAACAAACATTAGCACTGCCAGTTGCATTTTTCAGATTGTTGTGGATATCAGAACCGAAAATACTTCCATAAACAGATGCAAACTATTTATTAGTTATTTGCCCTAGGATTTATAGTTTGCTATGGAAGAGCTAACCATAAATATGTAAGCAGTCCTGACTGATACTTGTAGAGAGTAGTACTGTGTATAAATACACTGACAGAGAAAAGAAGTAAATCAGAGAGACATTGTTAAAAAAATTGCAATCCATGCCAGCAATGGTTTCTAATTATAATAGAATAGATAGTTAAACAAACCTTTTCTTGACCCTATATTAATTCAGCACTTACTCACTAGTTGTAAATCATACAAACTAAAAAATAATTTTCCCATTCTGGCCCAGGTACAAGGAAGGTCTCCCTGGTATCAAAAGTACTACGTGGTAAACTCACAATGCAGCTTGGCAAGCACTTTGGGAGTACCCAATTAACTATCATCCATCTTGTCATGGTCTGACAGGTAGTAGCATGCTGTGAAAAGCTTAGGTCATTCTGCAGATTTCAATTCCTTGACTTGCTATGGGATTTAAAATCAGCTGCATCAAACATTGCCATGATAACTGATTTATATATTTTAGATGAAGTAATAATTGAATGACTTTCCAAGTATAGGTCTCTAAACCTGGAATTGGGGAAAGTGACTCAAAGCTTCTCTTATAGGCTGAGGCAGACAGAAGTAGAACATATCAGAACTAGATGTGTTATGGAAGTATATGAGGCAAAAGTCAAAGGGATTCAAAAGCAGAGATGTTCCCCGTTGTGTCACTTCCTCCCTCACTATCCATCTACCAAAGTAGATATGCATAAGTATTAGTTTTTCAAATGATTCTCTGGATTTATCTGCTCAGAAGGAGTCTTGAAGATTGTTTTAGCTGCTGAATAGGGAGTCATTACCACTGCTGCTCTTGCAACCTCCAAACGTGTTCCAGCAGCCTGTGCTCTAGAGCACACAGCCTCTGGTATCTACTGCCCCTGTGCAACACTCATGTACTACTTATTATCTGGCTACAGATATTGTAACCTGCAAAATCTAAGAGTTAACAAAATGTATTTCTCTAATTCCCAAGTTCTCATTATTAGCACAAAACCTAAATTAGGTAATATTCTAATACAAGCTCCATTAACTACAGTTTGCCACTCATAGAGCAACAGTCATTTTCCTTCTTAGTTCCTCCCTTTAAAATTCTCCTTCCCTCTTAACAGAGCATGTTCTCTGTTCATAACTGAATGCAATAGATGGATGTCCAATAGACAGAAAAGATAATTTCTATTGTCGAGCATAGAAGAAACAAAACAAAAAAACCTACAAAAATGGTCTGTGGACAGATTGAAACCATCTTTGCAGAATTCTGGAAAAAACACACACATGTTAAATGGATATTGAGAAGTAGTTACTACATTTAATATAAACAGTAGTATTGCTTTCATGCACTTTTTTTTTAAAAAAAAGTACATTAGCTCATATATTGGAATTGACTGAGATTTTTTATAAGCACTGTGCTGTCTGGTGCTTCTCTGACAAATAGGGCATATGTCTTTAATTTGCCTGTTTTGCTGTTCAGCTGTGATATAAGTATATGGAACTCGGGTTGCACAAAGTAGTTTGACAGTCCAAATATCTGGAACACAATCTGATTATTTTTCTTTTTATAGAAAAGTGCTTTATTCTTTTACAGCCTGACGGTGTGCTTTGCCCAAGCATTCCTGGGGTCAAAGGATCATTTTTAGGTATACACATTATTGCCTTTTTTTTTATTTTTTTTTTTTACTAATTTTTCTTGCTCTTTCATTTGCCATGAGTTTCTTTCTCAACCCATTTTGTAGCAGGTTCAGTGATTCCTTGTTTTTGCATCCTCATTTGTTTCTCATCATTTCCATTTCTTTCTAACAGCTGTTTTTTCCTCTGAATCAGACTGAGAGTCCACGTCACAGTGGCGTGATGCAGAGACACCCTATGAAAGCTCTCTGGGTGGCTGACATATCTGAAAATCTTGTTTTGGTACTACACAGCAAATGATTATGACCTTATAAGAGAGGAGTACAAGTACTTTTGTTTTCATATGCACTCTGAGCTTCTATTTTAGAGATCTAAAGATTTAGTGAAGGATTAAAACTGTGTACACAATCTCTGTAGTTCCGTGGATGTCTGAGCAATGTTTTAAAGCCAGAGAGTACCATATTCTTGATTCTGTCAGATGGCCTTAAAAGACAAGTCCCCCCACCTCTAACTCAAATTCCTTATCATTAAAATCATACTTACAGAAGCACCTACCCCCGTGCTATTGAAAATATTTATCTTGTACCAATATTTTATCTTAAGACCTTGCAGTAAATAAGTCTTTACACTGTGGACTGATACACG
Organism: Myiozetetes cayanensis; assembly: GCF_022539395.1. NCBI lineage: Eukaryota > Metazoa > Chordata > Aves > Passeriformes > Tyrannidae > Myiozetetes > Myiozetetes cayanensis. The sequence goes on from NW_026087742.1 coordinate 19,523,931, forward strand.
AATTTAAATTTCTGGAAGTTACTATTTGGCTTGGAAATATGATCAGTTTGTATACAGTTAACATGTTCTTTGTATTTCCAGCTGCTATAAGAATCTAAATGAGCCTTCACAGATATTAGCTTGGAATCTTAAACGATATACTCAGTTAGTTAAAACTGAAAATTGGCTTTGCACACAACATATTTCAGTTTTTGGAAAGCTCCTACTTTCTCCTTATTCCCAAAAGGAGAAAGCTATTTTATAAGAGAGCATGAGGAGAGAGCGGTATAAATTATTTTCTAATTTCTTCTGTCAAACTACTCACAGTGACCATGTGGAAAAGCTATTTAAGAAAAAATTGCACCGCAACTAAAATGTGAGAAAAATTTGTTGTGAACTAAACAACACGGTACAAGAATTCAAAGCACATGTGTATATATGTATAGTAAGTATATTAACATTTTCTTAGGTCAGTATGGTTTAGTTTCTTTCCATCTGACTGTGGTTCCTTTGTGCTTGCCATGTTTTACTTGCATATTTACAGGGCTGTCAAAGAAACTGAGAAAAAGTTTACTCAGCTATTAGACAAGCCTGCAAAACCCAAGTTCTATGGCACATCAAGCTGCAAGCCATGTACACTGAAGTGTGATGAATACACATCATAGCATTTCCCACCTTCTCTAAAAATCACAGGTGTGTCTGACCAGCCCATTTCAAACATGGCAAGGAATTAAGACAGTTATATTTCATTATCTCTTTCATTAAAGGAAGTGCATAAAGTAAAAGCACACTCAAATTATTGGCAACACTGAAGGCGAGGGAAACGACACCAAAGTGGTAACAAGAATTTTATTACTCTCTCTGACAACTAGAATATGTTGATATCCAGCATGTGAAGACTAAAAGATACCCAAGATAAATACTTAGCTGATGTAATTTATATTTAGCTTAGCTGAGATATCTCATAGCTTTAGCTCAAGAAAATTGACATAAACCTAAATAAACTTTGAACTCAACTGTAAACTAAGAATTACATCACTTTAGGTGATTGGGAATTTAACTAATAATCCAGTGCCAATCTGAAAAGGAAGCAAATCTTAATTTCAAGAATGATTTGATTTCAGTAATTCTGAACAGATTTTATATTAATTTATCTAATTTCTAAACCAGACATTTATGAGAATTATTTTCAGTTGACTTAAGAATACTTATTCCTGGGAGATGACTTTGTTACATACAACTAGATTTCTTGAAGCTTTATAACTCTTTTTTATTTTCAAAATTAAAGCTCTAAAAGAGTAATAGTGATGTCTAACACCACTTTAGTTTTTCTTTCTTATTTTAGGTAAGGATATAGATCCAAAAATAATGAGAGATACTAAAGATAATCACCTGAAGCAGTCATTGCACCAACTGTATGTGTAGTTCCCTCAAAACAAGGTAAATCTTTACATGCATGGTCTTCACCTTATGATATCCTAAATACCAAGACCTGCATTCTGACTCTTGGACCTTAAGCTGACAGAGTAAGAGCTTAAGATGACAAAAGATATAAAAAAGCCCTAGACCTAAGTATTTTTATTTTTTTAAATAAATTTAATATCAACATGCAAGTTTTCAAGGAAAATTTTTAACCATAATTGTCCTTATAAGTCTTTAAAGATAGCTGCCTGTCTCCAATGATACCAAATGAGCTTTTGTCTTTTATCATTTTGGACTGAGTTTTCAAGCATTCTCATTATATAGCACAGGGATATGTTGCCAGAATATTTGAAACTGGTTTTCTTAGAATTCCAGAGAAGGTCATTCATTGCTGGACTAGTTAAGCCACTTAAGCTATTTTTTATTTGTGGCATATTTTAATTGCTTGCCTCCATTTGGAGATTCATTTTAGTATGCACAGGAAAAAGTTTAGAGAAATACCAAATTGGTTATTTGAGGTCATATACAATGAACCAGTCTTTGCAGACATCTGCAAGCTCCCCATGGTGTTGGTGTGTAGTTTTGATTCACAGCTGAAAAACTTTATAACAATAATTCAAACAAACTGACTACAGCTCCCTCATAATAAAACTAAAATGTATTTCATTAACCATAAATAATCTGCAATTTGCAAATTTGTATGTTCCTTCCTCCTCTAAGTCTAAGTATTAAGATTTGGGCAATCTATAGCAGGTTTTGAAGCCTCCAATGGCCTCCAGGGCTGGGCCTACCCCCTCCTGGGTTAAAACCGAAGGCTGAGGGTTACCCAGGTCCTGAAGGGTTTCCTTCCATAGGCTTGCAGGGGACACTTGCACTATGGATCTTCTTCCACAGGGTTACAGGGGATAATGGTTTAAGAGTTCACCCCTGTTTCCCTATGGAGGTCCCTCCCCATGGGAGAACAGTCCTTGATTGACTTCTCGGCATGGGTCCAGTCTGGATCCCTTACTCGGATCCCAATATCCCACCTGAGCCATTTTCTGCTCCAGCGTAGAGTTCTCTCTAGCACCAGCAGCACGGATCCCACACATGGATCCCAACATCCCTACCTGAACCGTTTTTGTGTTCCAGCGTAGGTTCTAATACCACGTCAGGGTCATAAATCTTCAACAGCAGCAGCATGGATCTCTCACTGAGATCCCAAGCTTATCTGAGCCGTCTCGCTCCAGCATAAGCATCGATCCCTTCGAGGGTCACAAAGTCTTTAACAGGACTCTGCCTCATCTGAGCCGCTTTTACTCCAGCATAAGGCTTTCTCTCTGTTAAAGTCACAAATCTCTGGTGCATTCACAAGCTCCTCTGTGAGCCGCACGGGGGGTCTCTTCACCCCAACAAATTTTACAGGTGGCAGGGTTTTATTTTTCAGTCTTTACCCTGCTGAAGGGAGGGAGAGCGAAAGGGAGAAAAAGCAGCTCTCCCCCTTCGAACTTTTCTTCTCTCTCCTGTTGCAGCTTCAGCTGCCAGCTTTGACCTTGAAAATTCTGTTATCTCATGGCTGGAATTCTTCTGCAGCGGTTTCTCGTCTAAGCAGTTCATCTTTTAAACTTTTTTTTCTTCACTCTCTCACAAGAGAGAAGAGAGGCTTCAGTACTGCACCTGCCCCCTGGCCCAAGCCGGGAGGAGAGGACCTTGGCCCTCCTCGGGCCCACTACGCCTCTCCTACATGGCTGCTGCTCCTAATTTCAACTGCGCCACAACCTTCTCTTCCGTTTTCTTAAAGATGTAATTAGCAAAGGCGTCACTGAACTTTTTGATTGGTTTTTTGTCCGGAAATCACCTGGACAAAACCATCCTCAGCCCCAGGGACGGGCTGGTGGGCAAAACCACGACAGTGAGTTTGGCTTGGAAGTGTACTAGGAGTCTAAAAACTAATGAAGTCAGGAAGAATTGAAAATAATTTATTTCCTAATTATATTGGGAATTTAAATAATAACCTAGTGCCAATCTTAAAAGGAAGCAAATCTTAATTTCATGAACGATTTGATTTCAGTAATTCTGAACAGATTTTATATTAATTTATCTAATTTCTAAACCAGACATTTATGAGAATTATTTTCAGTTGACTAAGAATACTTATTCCTGGGAGATGACTTTGTTACATACAACTAGATTTCTTGAAGCTTTATAACTCTTTTTTATTTTCAAAATTAAAGCTCTAACAGAGTAATAGTGATGTCTAACACCAGTTTAGTTTTTCTTTCTTATTTTAGGTAAGGATATAGATCCAAAAATAATGAGAGATACTAAAGATAATCATCTGAAGCAGTCATTGCACCAACTGTATGTGTAGTTCCCTCAAAACAAGGTAAATCTTTACATGCATGGTCTTCACCTTATGATATCCGAAATACCAAGACCTGCATTCTGACTCTTGGACCTTAAGCTGACAGAGTAAGAGCTTAAGATGACAAAAGATATAAAAAAGCCCTAAACCTAAGTAGTTTTATTTTTTAAATAAATTTACTATCAACATGCAAGTTTTCAAGGAAAATTTTTAACCATAATTGTCCTTATAAGTCTTTAAAGATAGCTGCCTGTCTCCAATGATACCAAATGAGCTTTTGTCTTTTATCATTTTGGACTGAGTTTTCAAGCATTCTCATTATATAGCACAGGGATATGTTGCCAGAATATTTGAAACTGGTTTTCTTAGAATCCCAGAGAAGGTCATTCATTGCTGGACTAGTTAAGCCACTTAAGCTATTTTTTATTTGTGGCATATTTTAATTGCTTGCATCCATTTGAAGATTCATTTTAGTATGCACAGGAAAAAGTTTAGAGAAATACCAAATTGGTTATTTGAGGTCATATACAATGAATCAGTCTTTGCACACATCTGCAAGCTCCCCATGGTGTTGGTGTGTAGTTTTGATTCACAGCTGAAAAACTTTATAATAATAATTCAAACAAACTGACTACAGCTCCCTCATAATAAAACTAAAATGTAAATTTCATTACCTTTTCTGCCCTAAAATGTATTTCATTAACCATAAATAATCTGCAATTTGCAAATTTGTATGTTCCTTCCTCCTCTAAGTCTAAGTATTAAGATTTGGGCAATCTATAGCAGGTTTTGAAGCCTCCAATAAAGCTTGGGTTTTTTGACTATTAATACTAAATCTCATTTAAAGGTTGCAGTGATATTATGGTACTGTAGTAAACTCCAACTTAGTTGTTAAAATACCATGCATATGCAAAATTTAACACTTGGCAGGTAAGTAGTATTTAAGGAGTATTCCTTCTATTCTGAAGATCACCAACGACATTCAGTTCTGTACTTCTGTGGACAAAAATATGTATATTAAGCACAATGAGGCTAATTATAGTTGATATTCTATAGGCAGAAAAGTTATCAAGTTTGCATCATAAAAGTTTGGGCCTTCAAAGAGCTGCAAAATCAGAATGTAACTTAATACATGCAACAGTGAAGGCTTCTGCTCTTACACTGGACCAGACACCAAGCCAGTTGGGAACAAATATAGCTGAAACAGATAGTAATAAGAAACCCCACACATTCAAGAATATAAGTGATCTACAGCTCAGGTAGGATAGCAATATTAGAAAGTAAAACTGAAAAAAGTGTTCTGATTTTTAAAAGTGCCAATGTGCTATTCACTTCTACTTTAACTTCTTGGAAAGCGTGGCTGGCTTTCAAGAATTCTGGCTGGACCTTTTCCTGAGTGTAGTGCTAATCTCAGCATGGCAACTCTCCTGTGCATTCCTTTTTCATGGGTCAGAAGCATCTTGTTACTATATAATAGGATAGCAACATAAAGCCAGGAAATTCATAACTTTTTACTGGGTAAGGTAATAATTCCGAGCAAAGCACTGATACAGTAATCTGGGGGCATGGAAATACCAAACTGATCCTAGAAAATAATCATTGATTTGTGCCTGGAGTTTGTTTGGCAGAGACTCATACCACGTGGGATGCTGAATAGAATTTCCTGTAGTTTACAGCCTCTCAGTGGTAATTAGATCAAACTATCTTTAGACACTGCCAGTGGAGCTTTTAAATGCACTGGGAAGAATTTCTATAGAACACCACAAGCCTTTCACCTTACTTCTCCAGTACCCAAATAAAATCTTGATTACTTCCATATGATCCTATTTTTCATTACAGAAATCTTACTTAAAATGATTTTACATATTGTGAATTGTCATAAAGTTTTGTTGGAGAGACCATTAAACCACTGCAGAAGCTGCTAGAATAAAACAGATTTTAACATAAAACTTAGATATCTATTATCCGAATATACTTCCAGCAAAATTATTTTTTAGACATTTATTTTTTAAATACATAGAATATTCTAAGAAATATGAAGAGGAATAAAACACACTATATTAATATATAGAGCCAGAACAACATGCTCTTTACTCTCTAGATTTTGTAAAGAATATACTGCTCATTCCTAAACCTCCCCAATTACACTTAAAACCTTATAGCTCTAGAATAAATAAAAAGGTAAAAACTACTTCAGGCATGCTGGTGACCTGCATGAAAATTGAAAGTTAGATTCTCTAAACACTGTCTATATCAATAAATTCAACTTTTTAAAATACCACCTTTTTAGGCATTCAAGCAAAGATCTTGCCTTCCAATTAAGATTTATAATCTATTATCATTCAGTAATAACTTATTTTAAAAGACTTTTGTAAAAGTTTCAATTGAACATGAATTTTATAAAATGAATAAATATTTTACAGGCAGGCTTTAGAAAACCAGCATTCAGGAAAAAAAAAGTTTTAAAAAAAATACAGGTTTTTTTCTTCGGATGTATAATGGGAATATGCCTTTACATTTCAACCACCAAAGCACATACATGCATTCAAATTTAAAATACAGCCTGAAACACCTTAAAAAGAAAATATATTTCTCAAGTAGGTTATGACAAAGGAACTCTCCTATCGTATGGCACAGAGGACTCATCTTCCAAAATCTTACTCTTCACAATGCTTAGTGACCTCTCCTGAACTCATTTTTCTTTCTCCTTTCTCCAACCATACTCTAACAGTACAATAAGCCTCCCTCTATCCCTACCTGTTTTTACTTCTTTTTAATCTTCTTTCTTCCTTCACCTCTCATACAGAGTGGTTGGGTTTTCCAAATCCCCTAGGCTCTGCTCCAGCCTGAGCAGCAGCAGATCTCAAACCCAGACTGGTTTCCATTCACAAGGAACATAATGGAAATTAACTTTGCTCCTAAAATATGCAGAGAGCAGCAACTACTGGGATTAAGAGCAGTTTAGCTTCAGTACCGTTGAAAGCAGAAAAAAAAAAGCATTTCACAGTAAAGGAATTTCAGAAAGTTACACATAAATGACACTTAGCTATATGGAACAAAAACAAGCAGGTTCAGAATTTCTCAAGCATACTGTAAGTACTTGCAATTTTTGAAAACATTTTTCTATTAGAGTTATTAAATGAACAAAAAATTACACCTCTAGCTATATATTATAACATACAGAACATAAAAAAACAAAACCACCCCACCATTTCCCAAGCTGAGTGCTGAGTCTATTCTCACCTTCTCCTACAAAAGAAACAAACACTTGGAAACCCTCAGATAATCCTGAAAACAGTGAAACATTGTATTACACAATGGAAAAAGCAAGATTACTCACCTAAAGACAAACAACCAGCACCTACGTTCCCTATGCAGCCACCAGTGCTCCATGGCCTCGTTCTTCCCACAATGCTGTAGCACAGCCACCCTGCAACACTACAATCCCTGCTTCCTGCCTCCTGGGAAGCAAGTCCTTCTCATTTTCAGTTCCCTTCCCTCTCCACACGGTGCCTAAAGAATACCAGTGACAATAGTTGCAGCTTGACACAGTCATACACATCTCAAACCAAACACAGTCTGTCACAGTAATTAAACTGGGCAGTCTCTTCCTATGCTTGACAATGATTTCCATGAAAGAATTTTTCCCGATATCTAATCTGTAACCTCCCTTGGGGAAACTTGAGGTCATTTCCTCTTGTCCTGTCTCTTGTTACCTGGGAGAAGAGATTGACCCCCACCTCACTAGAACCTCCTTTCAGGTGGGGATAATCTCTGGCCTCTCCCCCATCAAGGGTGTGAGAGGAGCCACTGCCATCGTGGCTCCCAATTGACATATGTTGACATACCAGTATATGAAGCATGACAATGCTGGTTTATGTGAAATTGTCTTTAATCTTGGTAGAGAGTTGTTTTGAAGAAAAGACAAGCTGGTGCTGTAATTTTTTATTTAAATTTTTTTTTTTTTTAAATGGCCAAACAAAGTCAGCCAGAGTGACTGCAAACTTCTGTGTTCAGATACTCTGGGAAGAAACAAAGCCCTAGAAGGTCACTGAATGGATGGTTTTTCTTGTAGGTTCTGAGTAAACTTCACTGGAAAAAGCAGGGGGACTGTGCCTGAACCTCTGGTACAGAGTTGAATAATGCTTCACAGGGGTTTGGCTCAGGTCCTGTGAGAGCATCCAGACTTCATGTGTGTTGCCCTAATAAAGAAAGCACATTTATGTTATTCAGTTTGCACTAGAAATCCTATTTAAAATAAGGTCACTGGCATACTAGCAGTCCCAGTGTGCTTATGGACCAGGGGAGAGGGGTGAAAGAGTTATAGGATCCTCCTTTTCAGTCTGTGTGAGGCTAAACCCTCAAGATCTGTGAAGATTTACTGTAAAAAAATTACAAAGTTAAAAATTGAATAGACTGAAGTCTTTTATTCATTTCCTAAATGTTATAAACTTCTAGGTGACGTGAAACTAGTGGATAAAATACAGGGTTTGAAAGGTATCTAAAACCTCTCTACATTAGTGATTGAATTTAGGGAGAAATTGGTTCAGTGTCTATGTTCCATAATGCCATGAAATTCCATAGCTTTTTGTCACCTTTGGATTGCAAAAGTTCCTAATCCTTAGCAGGGAAGGAGTGGATTTTGTGGAGAGATGATAAATTACAGAGCACAGTAAAACTTCTTTTTTCTTTAGTGTAAATAAGAGAAACTGGCATAAGGCTTAACTCAGAAGTGTAGACTGACTTTCTATACATAATTACATAATTACATAAAGAAATTCTAGAGTGTAGAAATCTCTCTATCTTTTCCCTTTAACAGGCTGCATAGGCATATATCTCATATTATTACCCAAATGTCCATAGCTGGTGCCAGGTAACAGCCCTAAAAAGATGCTGATAAAGGCACAGTTGTAGCATAGCTGTGATGACTTTTTAATGCTACCATTTAGTGTGGCTTTCTGTGTGAGGCAGATTTTCAAAAGTAACACTGCTATTGGTGCAATTGATTTAAATCAACTCAGAATGAGAAGTGTCAACTAATAGTAGTTTCAGGACCTGACTGAATCTGTTATACCTTTTTGAAAATGTTAAGCCTTGAACTTGGCTTTTGACTTGTACTACCAGTCACTGATTTTGACAAGAATATTTGTATGTGGATAAAGCTTCTCTTTATTCTCAACAATGTTGAAAAAGCCTTGTTGAGAACTGCTTCAGAGTTTTTTCTCTTTTTCCAGAGTATTTTATGTCGTGCCTCTGCATCACACTCAGCAATGACATAAACAAAAGATGCCTATATGATGTCTCATTATTAATTGTTGGTAAAGGTTATTTCCAAGTGTATTTTATGAAGTTAGTTATGAAGGCAATGTTTACTGGAACATGCTGGACTTTGCTTCTTAAAACTGCAAAGATAATAAATTGGAGGGAGTGACCAGAAGAGCATCAGTGCAGAACTGCATACTTCTAAAGGGGCTTCTGCAAGAGAGATTGATCTGGTTAGAAGGTTCATCAGCTGTCATAATTTTAATGAACAGTAGAAAAAATTGTTAAAATATTTAAGATTATTTTCTACAGTGTTTAGCTGGTTGCCTCACTATGCTCTGAGTTTTCACAGTGCTTCTGACATAAGCCTGTATGATTTTGCTGTTTTCTTCCTCATGCCAGTTCTGTATGACCTGGCTTACATTTCTATTACAAATTATTTGCTTCAAAGCCACTAAGCACAGTACAGAATGTGAAATCTTAAGTTGCTTTTCTTATGCATGTCCCAATAAACTATTTTCTTCATAAGCATAGTGAATACTAATAATATATAGCTATTTAGGGGGCTGGGGTGAGACCAAAATAGCAGTGTTCTTCATAAAGTTTCTTGCTTGAATCCTTTTTAGACAAAGAGTTATCTGTGTGTGCCTGTTGGTAATTCTAACATAGACATACATCCGTGCTTCAGGTTACAATTTTTTCTGATGAGAATAAAATTAATTAATGACTGCATGTGGGGATTGCAATGTTTATAAAGAGTCTATAAAAATCTCTATTATATTAGTGGTTTAGTATATCATATCAGTATAGAAATCTGTATTTGCTTGGCCTCAAAAACGTTGTCTGGGAAAAACTGTAAAATTAAACTGTAAATACAAAATTTGATTTTTCTATACTGTGTTTCCTGGAATATGGGATGAAAGAAATATCATAGAAAAGAAAAGCAAAAATATAAACTGAATGTATGATGAAACTTAAAAGAATTCAAAGGCTTTGGCAGGAAAAGCAAGAGAGATTCTGGGTTCTGCTATTCTGACTAGCAAAGGGAATAAATCTGCAGAATGTGCTGTCCTTTCATATTTGCATACAGTTCTTTTAAGGAAACTTGATAGAACTACTGCACTCAGTGGTATGTGTCGTCTGTATGGTAGAGTATGACAGAAGTTTATTCAGCTTATCTTGATAATGTGTTGTCTCAAATATATCATATCACTAAGCTGTTTTGTGCCTCCTTCTTCACAGGACATTTGAGTTACGGTTTCCAAAGCTGACCATTTCACCAGTTTTGTTTATAGGGTTGTATTTCTCTTCTCATTTAATCCTACTTCAAAGACACCTCTGTTTTTCTTAGTATCATACAGGCTTGTGATTCTATATCTAGGAATATCAGCTTGCAAAGCAGTTTTGTTTGGGTTTGTTGAATCATTGAATGACGTCATCTAGGATTATGTGTTTTTGTTAGTTTTCCATGGTTTCTATTAAAGAACAGCATGAACAGCTGAAGGGGTCACCGCCCTGCCCATTTTCTGGAAAATGTTCTTTATGTAGAAAGGATGACTAATGGGGGTAAGAGCCATGCCTGAACTGCTGCAATTTAGTTTTAGGTGTGTGAAAATTTTGCTTTACTGCAAAACAGCTGCTGTTTGTTGGTTTAGGCATTGCTATGTGTTCTACCCATCTCTTCCTCCATTTATGACTCTACACTGGACTCAACGTCCTCAGAGATGTTGAGTTTTCCCAATATGCTGTTGAGTCTAAAAAGGGGTACTGAATGACCACGATCTACAGTGTTCTCACTTAGAATTATGTATTTATTTATAAAGGTGCACATACCACTTTTGTTAAGAAGAAATTTTGTGTTTGTTTATTTTCCCTCTTGGTTTGTGTTTAGCCTTTTTGCGACACTCTTGGGAATTTATTTTGTCATGTGGAAAACAGAGTGTTCCTGAGTAACAAGTGAGCTCACTGTTAGAACAGCCTTGAGTACCTAATAAAGTTGACAACTGTGATGAAAGTTTTGCAGTACATACAATAATTCTGTAAAACAACTCTGTTTAAATAAAATACTTACTCAAAAGTTGATTAACAAATAAACCTGGACTCATGCAATTAAATCTAGGTTGCTCTTTACTTTCAGAGTTGTTCTGTGTGATGGCTTCTGGCCAGTGTTAGTGCAACCATAATGAATACAAAGTGTGCAATTGGATTTGAGGAGACATATTTCCTAAATTAGAAAAAAAGAGGTATTTTTATATCAAATTGCTTATAAATACACACTGAGGACTATCAATTACCGAAGAAGTCATAGTGGATACAATTGTTAATTTTAATTTGTAAATAGGCTAAACCCTCAAGCCTCTAGCTTGGAATATTTCAAAAGACTGTTTAAAGCAAACACTATAAATGCATTTTACTTTGGTAGTTTGGGTAGTTGAGCTATTAAATACATTGATGCAATAGCTAGTTTTTAACAAAATATCACTGATCAAATGTTTGAAATAATGAGCACTTAATTCTGAGTCCTATCTGCCATTTCCACATTGGAATATTAGAAGCACTGGATCAAATGTTGTCTATTGATAGTTGTTAGCTTTTGTTCATGGAGATTAGCATTGGTAACTGTAGGTAAAAATCTGTGGGACCACTAAACCATTTGATAAATTCCATTCAACTTCCAGTAAATAGTGATAAATTTCACTTTTGTCTCAAGTTGCATTTAATCTGCTTATCAGGAAAAAAAAATACAGTAACTTAAGTGCACTTTCTTGTTCCAGAAAGATGACAGTCCAGATATTTCATTACTGTTCGCAGTTGTGAAAATGGGCTGAAAGTTAATGAATAAACTTCCAAGGCTTTGTTTTCCTATTTATTGGCAAAATATAACCTAAGACCAGCTATGTAATCTGTGGGAAATAGACCATTCTGCCAGAGACATGCAAGTGATAAATGATAGCTTGGACATGGCTTTACTTTAACAGCTTGTTTTGTGTTAATACCACTTATTACTATTATTTGTACTCTGTAAAATTGGGCCACTTCTGCCCCTCAACCCTTTTGCATATAGATGCTGAATTATATAGTAGTTTATGCTAGAAGTGGCCTTAGTGAAGCCATCTGATTCAACCTCTCATTCAAACCATGGTCAATTTAGTTTGTTCAGGATTGTATCTAGTGGCATGATATGACAGATTGTCTGGTAGCTTCCTCTACAGAAATACTATAAAATGTTGCTGGGGCAGTTAAATAATATTGCAAGAATTTTCTATATGGATCAGAGCTTGTGTAAGTATAGAAACAGATCTTCTAGAAGCTCCTCTAAATAATTCTTCACATTCTATATTTTAATATTGTTGTCTTCCAGAGACAGAATTCAGGGCAGGAAGGAGTCTAGTGTCCCAGGCCTCTGGCCACTATCAACTTTCTAATGCCTCTGGTATTTTAATGGTGCTCAGTAGCTATATAGGACCTACTAATACAGGACCACATGTTTGATGAGAGAGAAAGGAGAGAAAGTGCAACATACACACACACACATATATAACAAGTTTCATATTTGTTAGGAAACGCTTGAAAATTGTTTTTCTTTCTCAGTCTAGGGACCGTCTAATTCAACTCCACTTGCAAGCTCAAACTAAGATCTTGCTATTTTCACTCTCCTTGAAAAGAACTTTTGACTAGGGGATAGGGGGAGAGAATGACTCTGGAGAAAAGGGTGGGGCTTTCTGTTTCACACAGAGAACAAGAGAGAAGTGGTATGTCCTTGTATTTCCCCTGAAAATAATCAAAGCTGGGTCCTCTTCTGGGCTGTTTATGTGTTAGAGTAAGAAAAAGAACAATGGGTCTCTTCTGGGAAAGGAATTGTCTTCCTTCCAGAATATTAGGTTTGCTAAAGGAGTGAAGGGTCTAATTCATATCTTTTAACTTGATCTAAGGAACTTCAGGCTAGAGCAATTGCTCCTAACATCTAGGGGAAGTCCTTCCTTTAATTTTTGGATTTGTTCTGGTTTTGTTTCGCTTTTGCCCCATCCCTTCCAAATTTCAGAATGTAATGTGAATAAAACCTTCCATGCAAGTCAGGGATAGAGTTGTGGAATAGAAAGGGCTTTTAATATTTGTAAGAAAAAAAAACCCTAGAAGTGTAGGAAGGAGCTATATGCTGCTGAATATAGAATTCCATGTGTTCTTTACATTTTTGTTGGAACTGTAAGGTACCTGGTGATAGTTTGTTTTTAGGTGACAAACACAACTGGAACATTTCAGGATTGAAAGTAAAGATAAAATTATGTGTGTGAAATATACATACTCAGTATACACTGATATTCATTACTCAGCATATACAGGCTGTTGCCTGGTTTTATGTTCTGAGAATATACTAATTACATGAAATCTTAGTTTTAATAAATACCTATTTTAAACATTTATTTTCTTCCTTCCATTTTGTCTCAGGCAACTATGACATTCGTTACATACCAATATCTTTATCCATCTTTACATAAGCAATCTATTTCTTGCTCGGCTCACTAAGGAAAAAAAGGTAACTGTTAATAAAATCTCTACAGCACAGGTGAAGAGGGTGAATACAGAAGCCAAAAATAGGAAATATGGCTGGAATAGCTTTAATGTACATCCTGAATCATAAGTAGTAATGATTCTGCAAGAAGGAAAATTTCTTGAATTTATATACTGTGGTTTGAAATGGGAGTATTGATGTTTCAAATATCATTAGACAGAATTAAACCTAAAGTCTGAGAAACACACCTTTAGATCCAAGATCAATGATGTTTTCTCATTGTCATATATTGCACGAGCTGTGGCTGCCAAGAGTTCCATCTATTTTAAAAAGTTAAGCTGAAATGAGATTGGATACTAGGAAAAATTGCTTCAGAGGGAGTGTTACCAAGCACTGGAACAGGCTGCCCGGGAACATGATGGAGTCACCAACCTGGAGGCATTTAAAAGATGTAGATGTGGCACTTGGGGACATGGTTTAGTGGTGGAATTGGCAGTGTTCAATTAATGGTTGAACTCAAAGGTGTTTTCTGTAAGTGACTCTGTAATCCTCTGAATACTCTACTGTAATTGCAGGACTGTTTTGCAGCTGGATAAAGTACGACACTGGGGCTTCATAAGTCATGGTTCCCTTAATGTGATCAGCTGTTGAAGGGCTGCTTCTAAACATACAGTATAGACTGATTCTTGCAGTTTCTGCAGCCAGTGTTTCAGCAAGTTTTCTATATGAAAAATTCTGAAGTCTATACTAAATATATATTTTCCCAGTGTAGAGGATGTGAGAGCTATTTCTACAGATCTTTGTTCTTAGTATAGAGGAACATTAAGGGCTCTGAGGTGATTAAAACTAAATTCAATCTCTGTTTATAGTACAGATCTCCTGAACTAATAGAAATCTTGTCAAATTGAGCCTTTTGTACTTATGTGTGCTGGGTTTGAAGCCAAGCAAAACTCATCAAGCCTGGTGTGTTCTTCTGACCTCCTCAGGTCATAGAAAATTACTGTATAGTACTTGTTAGTGACAGTATAATAAGTCTGAGGATGAATATGGTGGAAAAAAAACCTTACTGTTTGTAAAATTATATGGTTACAGAGCATTTAGCATCTCTAACTGGTAGAATGTCTCTTTATAGAAACTTGCTGCTCCAGGAAACTTAGCAAAGGGAAATAATTTTTATAAAGAATAGGGAAAATTAATTTTTTAATTGGGCAACAACTCAAGTTTTGCTGCAATTTTTTTTTTTTTTAAGTGACTGGAATGTGGGAGAGTGCTGGCCTTGTTTTTCAGTTGGCAAGAGTCACTGAAGACTGTTGTGTGTTAAGCCAGGATTTGACTGATATTCAGTGAAAGGAGGTGGCTTCTTGATTGACAGTTTTCATATTTAATTTTGTAGTTATTGTTGTTTACTTGTAATTTTTGTCTATCCTATATCCTCTACTGTCAGTTTTCAGCCTCAGTACTTCACTGTCATAACTGCTTTGCATTTAGTTCTTCCTCTCCAACTAACAGCATTTACTTTCTTTACTCCCAACTTACTAAATAGCCCTCTATTAGGAAACGCTTGACTATGTGCCTTCAAAAATAAGATTTGCCTTTTATTTTAAAAGATTATTATTAATACATTCCACCCCTGTGTTGTAGGTTAATCTCTGGTTAACAGAAGAAAAATAAAACGTCAGTTACCTTAGGTAAAGATATACTTGTATATTTTCAAGTGTTCTTGCAATGGTTAGCAGTTCAGTGTATAGCGAAGAAATATTTCCTATAAAATTAAATATAATAGATGAAAGTGACTACATAAAGTTGTATACATTGTTTAAATACTGGATATGTAGCGTGGGGACCAAGAAGCAGGAGCAACATTGTGTGGATTGGTAACTGGAGGATGTGCTGGCTTTTCAGAGTGGATCACTGCTCAGATGTTTTTCATCTGTGAGACTGATTTTCAAACCCTTAGCCCATTTTTCCATCCTTAATTGGCTTGACTGGCCTTAAATCATTTGGGCAGCTGATGAAAATGTACCATCAGAAAGAGTCAGCATGAACTCACAGTGAAAGTTATAGATTATGGTTATTACATTTAGCGTGCTGAGACATTCAGCAACTGTGCCCCAAAGAACTAAACTGAATGTTGTCAGTGATGTAGGACTGCATAGTTAAGTAATTGCTGTAACTGGAACTGACTCACTTGGGCTAGAACTCACAGATTTTAGCCTTGTAAAAGTCCTGTCTTTTACAGATTAAAACCTGTAGTAGAAATTTTGATATTATGATCATTAGCATGGAGGAAAAAACACAAAAAACAATAAACCAAACCAGGCAAGTCTGCTACATGAAATGCCTTTTGGCTAGTAAAGCTCTCTGGTGTGGGCTCTCATCTTTCCATCATTTGTGATAGTTTTCAGGTGAAGAGCAAGTGCATATCTTGTTATTGTGTCATGAAGCTGATGATTTACTCAGTTTCTTGGGGCACCAGAATAGGAATTGCAATGTCTCAACCAGCTTCCCACTTAACCCTTTTGCTTGTTCAAACTGAAAATTTTTAATGGGCTTGTCAGAGGAGAAAATTTGTTCTTGGCCTTTTTACACTGTCTCTGCCAAGAGGGGAAAACATTATTCAGTGGGGAATGGAAGAGCTCTGACCTACTTAGCCTCTTCCTTTGGATGGTTTTGCTTACCCTTTCATGTGTTTTGATCTTGGAGCTTGAATCTTCTCTATTGTATTATTCTTCAGCCTGAAACTCAGAAGAAGAACTTTATTATTAACAAGATAACACTGTGGGTCCTCTTCTCTTAGTACATTAAGTTATCTGAAGGTATGTGACCTAGAGGGAAGGTCTCTGAGGGTGAGTAAAATGTTGTTTCTTTTACCTGTTTAGTCCTTAATTTTTCTGGGACCAGCAAGTTAGGAAATGTTGTACCATCTTGGGAGCAATCCGCAGAAATTTGTTATGTTCACTGAAACTTACTGTAATACTGTATTTGTTCATGGTAGGATTTGAAGGTGCACTGGTGCAAAACTAACTTTGACAGAGATAGCTGAGGATGCTGAAGGCAGTAATTTGTTAATGTTCCTATTATGTCTGCTGCAACATAAATTCTAGTCATAAACTATTCACAGAAGTATTCAGTGATGAATAGAAAACAAGTAATCATTATGTGCGAGGAGTTGTGTTATAAGAGATAATTACTTATGTTCATCCCATTATTGCAGACATGGACAAGAGATGAGATGAATAATTTGCATATGTGTGTCCATTTTCATCCTCTTTAAAAGGGAGTAGACATAACTAGCCAGAAACCAGCTGGACAGACTCTATTCTCATGTTTGAGATGTCTGATCTAGATTTTCTTATTGTTATAAAGAAACATCTTTGTCCTGTATCTTTTGGTTACTTAAGTAAGTATTCCATTTGGATGTTGGAAGAAGGAAAAAAGAATAAGCTCATTTACTAGAAAATCTGAATTTCCCATAAGAAGACAGACAATAGCCTGAATTTGTGCTGAATATCAGAATTATTAGTTGAATCTCAGCTGCTATGCCCAGTTTTATGTCTATGCATAAACACAGAAAATCTCCTTTTATATGCTATGTGGTCTCTGCTCAGAGTATTGCACTGCATTTATTTTGGTGATCTGAAACAGCCAACTGAATCTAATATTGTTATCAATATGGTGACTGATTAGTTTAAAAAGTTCTAGGAATGAAAGGTTTCCCAGAGAAAGCTGCAACTTTTTTTTATTGAAGTTGGCTGTGGAATTCAGGGGTACAGCTCTGACTAATTGATTGCTTGCAAATTTTTAATTTCTTTTTCTTTAGATATGTCTTATAAAAATAAACAGAGTAGTGAGAATGTTTAGAACAGAGTCATAGAAACATATAATAGTTTGGGTTGGAAGGGACCTTTAAAGGTCAACTGGTCTGACCCCCCTGCAATGAGCAATAGCAACAGTTTGTTTTTTCCTTTCTTAATGGGACACAGTTTGGAGTACTTGGGCTCAGGATTTTAAAAATGAAATAATTTTTGGCAGAGCTAAAAAATGTCAGTCATTTGTGTACGAATTAGACTTAGGAGTGTCTGCTCTTTGATGATGGCAGATGGCCCCTCTGCTTTCCTGTCCTATTAAGACCAATAAATGCATCATTTTTGCATTGTGTGTCTATATACTCCCCAAGTTGTTTGTTTTCAACTCAATAATTGCTCAGAAGTACATGTCTTGGCATCCTGAATGATACATGGAACTTTCAATGGATAATCATTTACTCTTTGCTGTAGTTCCTGGCAATTAAAAGAAAGGGATTTTGATTGTTTGTTAGGAATGTGTTATTCTAAATCTGACATGTAGTTTAAACTGGTATGGTATAAACGTGCTTAAGCTTTGGCCTTTGTCTGGTTTTAGGATTTTGAGGTGTTTTTTTGTTTGTTTGTTTGTTTTCTTTTGCAGTCCCTCTTTTTTTCTCTGTACTCCCCATCTCTACCCTCTCCCCATCCCTACTGTCTCCCCACCAGGTTTGTAATTTGAGCAGATATTTCTTCACCAGTCTCACAGCTATGTCTATAGAGGCAGTTGTTCTCTACAGAGAAAAAGACCAGTCAAATTTAATGGAAAATTTTATAAATTTATTAACTCATCTCACAATGTATCTTGAAAATTAATTTTAGGAAACATCTCCAGAATGCTTCAAAAAGTTTCCAAATTGAAGCAAACAAAATCAGAGTTTAGAGACTTTTGGGGTACTTTTGAAAAGAGTAGGAGTTTTTTTACTTCTAACAGGCTTCAGAATTGCTACCATGCAGCTGTGAAACCAAGTGTGTTTATGCTGTCTAGTGACACATGAGGGAAGCAGGTGTGATCTCCAACGCAATAACCATTTTTGATCAGTGGCTACTATGGTTCCAGCATAAAATCACTGTGCAGTGTGATAGACTACAGTGCTTTCTCTAGAACTTTAAGAATTCTATAACATTTTTCTTCTTTCCCCCACCCCCCCTTTTTGTAGTGTGTAAAAAGTTGTATATTTAGCCACTCTTAGACCCATTCCTACCCCTCTACTGTACTTTCTCTACTGGTCCATCAAGAAATTAATTAAAAATGCTAGCAAGAAGCCAAGATAAAGGCTTAACCTCTAGCTTCTAGCCTATATTCAAGCAGAACACAGTGATATTTGAGACTGGCATGGCATAAGGTTACGTTGCTGGTGTAGTTGTCTCCTCAGTTATTCATCAGGGAGAAATTGGAGACTGCTAGATGTCATTGCTGAAAACCAATCAGTGATGTTTCAGGATGATTTTTGGTATGCTTTCTTGGGTGAAATTTGAAAGATGATCACTTACATTTATTAGTAGCAACGTGATAAGGTCAGTGAAGGCAATTACAAGGAACTAAAAACTATCAATCACAGAACTGTCTGAATGCCTTCTTTAAATAATACTTCAGACAACACTACAATACATTAATTTAAAGTGCTAAAGGTGGTATATAATAGTTCACAGATGACTCTGAAAATGGAAGAATTGATCCAGCATGGCTTGCAGGAAGGTTTTTTAAGGGCAGCATTACAATATTTTCAGTGCTGTCTAGGACGCTTCCCACATTTGGCACTTAGCTATGAGGCAGAGCCAGCAGCAGCGATTCAACTGATGGAAATCTTTGAAAAGATGATCACGATTCTACTTTTTCTGTCATCCTGCTTCATTAACTGAATTAACACAGAAACAATTGTGCAAATGCAGCTGTTGCTACACTTAAGATGATGTAACATGCTTTCTTCAAGAGTATGGCACAATGGCAGACCACAGCAAGAGCTCTCTGGCTACCTTGGATACATTTTCAATGTCTGCAGCATGTTTCCAGAACCTTTAAATGACAAGTAGTGCCTGAAAAAATCACTTCAACAGAAATCTAACATATTGACATACTTAGGACATTATGAATTTTTGATGTGGATATGTGCATGATGATGGGAGGATCCGGTTCTGTTGTTCTAGTGATTATTTAGAGTTTAGATTTATATTTTGCTTTGTAACATCTGTAGAAATGGTAAAACTAACGTTGTGAGCTGCTGAGAAAACAAATCTTGCCCTGATAACTTGTTGAGTTTTCTATTTTTATTTTTAAAATACAATATGCTAAAAAAAAAAAAAAAGCTGTAAGGGTTAGTAACAGGAGAGATTAGGAACACCAAGGCACCCTACTTGTTTCTATGCTGTTCTAAAAGCTCCTTCAGCTTATCTGTTGACATATGATGTGGCCAATTCAGATGAGAAAATTTGTGCCAAATACAGAGAACATCTGTTCTCTGGGAAGTAATTTTTGTACAAATATAGTAGAGTTGATTAATATAATGTTTTTGGCATGTCCCAGTTGTTGATTGGGAAGATAGTAAAAGAGCCAAGTCATCTTAAAATTCTTCTTAATGCTTTTGCTCATCATCATTGTTTCTGAGAATATCCTGCCTATTGGCATCCTCATGCTTTTAACACGCTCGAGCTGAATTTACCAGCTGCTATCTCCTGTGAAAAGGGATTTGAACATCAAAAACCTAACAGCATTGATACCTTTCACCTAAAGATAGTGTATGATGTCTGGGGCAAAATATAAACTGTGGTGAGAAAGGACTCAGTGTTCTTCGTCCTTTCCTTATTTAATAATCATTAGTTAAATTTACTGCAAATTTACTCTATGCCAACATTTGGATTCCCTTTTAACCAAACAAAAAAGGCTGTAAAGCAATATATTGCTGTCATCTGAGTTACATGGCGACAAAGCTGCAAGTAAAGAAAGTTCATTTTCTTAATGACTTCTGTCCAGGATTTAGAAGTACCAAAAGAATGAAGGAGGAAAAAATGGTAGGAGCAAAAATTAGCTTTTGCCTCTTCCAGTTGAGAGTTGGTGCCTTTGGCTGGATTCAAGTAGTAAAGTTGAACTCAGAGAAAAGTTATTCTTTTATAGAGTCTGCATGTTATTTCAGTCTGGTTTTTTGAGGGTGAATTTTGGAATGCTTTACTTTACCTCAAGAAGCCCTAATCATTGATCCATGGCTGTCCTTTAATATTTTTGGCTGTAATATACGAAGAATAGAATTGGGACCATACTGTGGCAAAGAAAATTATGGATGTTGACACTAAAAAAAAGCCACATGAAAATGATACATTTGTCATCCTTTGCAGATTGCAGTTTTTAATGTGCTGCTCCAGAAGGAGTAAGCGGTGACATATTTTTTTAATTTCCCAACTTGCTTTCAAATCGTTTCAAAACCATCATGCTTTTAGGTAATAACTCAATTTTGAGTGAAATTATAGTGTGGTGATATACAGTGATTTGGAAATACTGTGACAGGAGAAAGATTTGGTGGCAGTGGGATTTATGCATATAGATAATATTTTTCTATTTTTGGATAATACCATTGTCACCACAGCCACTTCCTTTAAGAACTGATTGAACTGATGAAGTTTTTCCTTTTATGTTTGTTTTTCCTCTTTTAATTTTAAGATATGTCTTTGAGATTTGTTTCAAAGCTACAAGATCATGTGATTATAAAAGTGATCCTAAAATAACTTAGAGGTCTTATTTCTTTTGGGAATGTCTCAAGGTTCCAAGGTTTGAAGGCTGATTCTTACTGCTGTAAGCTTCGTTCTCTTGACATGCTGAACTGATAGAAAAAAGTCCTGAAGGAATCAGTTGTGGCCTTAAGAAAGATGAGAGATAGCCTAAAGTGGAATGTCTGACTGCTGACTTACTGGCTCACCACCTAATGGCAAGCTTTTCCTCTGCTTCTCTCATGTGTTGTTCTCTTCTAAGCTGTTTTTATAGTAGCTGGTTTACTCCCCAGATAGGACTGTCCTAGTTAACTCCTCTGACACAGTCTGGTATGATGCCAGCAATGGTCAAAACTTCTAGAGCCTTTAAGACCTCAAGGACTTTACCCTCTGAGAGACTTACAGGCTAATCTTACTAATGTAGTAATCCTTTTTTTCCTCTTTGACATGTTGGATTGTATATTGTCTTTGTGTGCAAATGTTTGTGCCCTGGTTTTTAGACAATATTAAAATAACTTAATCAACAGTTTATTCACACATTACTAACTACATTTTAATGAGAGAAAATCAGTTGTGATGAATAGATACAGAGAGTGCATTAATTGAAGAGTACAGAAACGTGCATAGAAGCAACATCTGTAAATGAAAGACTGGACTAAATTAATATCCTGGCTTATATATGGTGAATTTTCATAAATTATTAACATTTGCTTTACTACATCAGGCTGAAATCCCATTTGGCTTTGTAATAGCACTTAACATACATGTAACCCTCTGCAAATACCAATTCATATATAAAACTGCCTTCTTATGCTTTTTTCATAGTCTGTGTCATGTCTGCTTCCATCAGTTCCATTCCCAGTGGGCAGCTGTCCAAACTGCAGAAATAAGTACTGCTAATGGTGTTGATATTTTTGTTGGCAGCTTTTGCTAAATAATCAAGAGCTGAATTGGTTCAGCATTAAACTTGGCATTAAACAGGTAGTACTGTAATCAGACATTCTGGAAGAGCTTGTATGAAACTCTGAATGTGTTCTTTCCGTATCAACTTCTCTGCTGTACCTTCTCATGTGTAGCTTCATGCACATCTATCTTGCAAATGCCATATTCAGCAAAACATATTAATGGAAAAAGAAGCTAATCCATGTCCTCTGACAGATTCCACCGGTAATCTAAAAGTCCTGCATTGTGAAAAAGTCAATAGACCTTTTAAAAGAAGCATGTGGCCAAGGATTGAAACATGGCAGTGCTTGATCTAACTGTAGGTTAGTTATTTAAGTATATTGCTTATTGTTTTATATCTGCCATCAAGTCGATCAAACCACACTTTTTTTGTATTCTGGGAATTATTTTAATCCTGAATAGGGGAACATGAAGAAATTGTGATTATTTTTGTGGGAAATTGTGAAAACAAACAAACGAACTCCTTTGGAAAGTCGTGAAACTCTCTTTTGGCACAGTGGCGTGTTTTGATTTTTAGTTTGTTGTGTTTTTCTGGGTTTTGGTTTTTTGGTTTGGTTTGGATAGGTTTTGTTAAGTCTGGATTGCTGGTTAAAAACTCATGTTTAAATGCTTTCCTTCTGCTCATTTTCCTGCAGGGTGATATGAGTCAAGCAAGGTATTTCACCTCTCTGATTCTATGATAAGTGAAATCTCCAATATAAAACTGTAAAGTGTATTTGACTGTGTCTACAGACTTACAGTTTATTACTTGTAGAAAAAATATGTAGCTAGCATTTGTAAGTTCCTCTATAGGAAGTGAAATAACCAGTTTGTGTAACAAATAATTTAAAATTTAGAAGTGAACTGAATTATGAGTACTGGCAGATTGTGATAGGTGACACAGACCATCTTTTTCTCTCCTCTTTGATAATTATTTTGTTTACTTGCATACTGATCAGGGTAGCTTATGTAGCTACAGTGCTGCTGAACAGATGAATCTCAGTCACAAGATGAGTAGACTGTGTATTGTTTTCCCTTTGCACCGCCCCAGATTTTGAGGAGGGTGCCAACAAGCTGTTACAGATTTTGGTGTGTAGACCAATTGGTTTTAGTACTTAGATTGGAGCAGCAAGTCATTTTGGGATATGCTTATAGTGTTAATTAATAAACATGGCCTATAAGAATAAAAGTTCTGTAAAATACTATGAAAAAAAAATGTATTGCTCCCTTAGCTTTGTTCTTTCTTACAGATCATGTCATGCAAAACCACATAATAATGAGAACAATAATATGCTTTTAATTCCAGACTAGGTTAAGGTGATTGTTGTTCATATCTATATTCATATCTATCATATTTTACCAGTCATTGTATTGATGCATGACAGACCCTAATGCAAAAGAAAGGTTAATTAAATTTTTCTCATGGAATTTCTACTGAGCTGATTTGTTGTTTGACTAAGTAAAGTTTTTATCTTAATTCCAAAAAGGGAGATGGATGTATGTCTTCTCTTTAATTGATTCAAACAACAGATGATATAATTCTGTTTTGATATAATGTTGAGTTTCACATTTGCATTGCTTATCAGTCTGAAACTTCTGTGATCCTCATTTTTATCAGTATCTGGTTTTGTTGAGATTAGTCTGTTTTTTCTTTCTGCTTAATTTGACTTTGGGGCGAGCCTGCCTTTTGATCTGCTTTGCTGTTATTTCATGCACCAGTTCTAACTTTTGGGGTTTTTGGACAGTGCTGTCCACTGTAGTAAGGCTTCACGTTATGATTATAAACACCATTTGTTAATGACAAAGCCATTTTGTGTAATAAGCTTAAATGTTCTGAAATGAAACCTGGTGTTGATTCATCTGCTTAGATTGCATGTATACTGGTCCATTTGTTGAGGAAAAAATGTAGTGGTTATTTGTAGCACTAGTAGACATTCTTTGCAATTAGAGGACTATACATTTTTTTTAATTCTTATTTTTATTTAATTTTATGCTCTAGGTCTTCAATAATTCATTTCCTTTAAAAATGTTGTGGATATAAACCACAGCTATTGTCACTCTGACTAACACAGCTTTCTCTATTTTACTACTTTGATGTCCTGCAACAACTTGTCTTTTGTGTCTTCCTTCTTAGTGTCAGACTACTACTTCAATAATGGATGCTTCATTAAAACAGATGTCTCTCAGTGTAAAATGACTTGCACTGGTTTCTTGTCCACATTCATCTCTGAGTTTAGCATCTGGTTTGCAGTTGCTGAGAAAGAACCAGGAGCCACAGATTACATTTTGTTCTGGGTATCAACCACCTTTTACATTAGAAGTAATATGGCCTTTAGGTTATTAGGCTTAGTTACCTGGAAGATTGAGTCTATAAAAACATCACTGTTCAGTAGATCATTACTGTTCTATATTCCTTTTGTCACAGTCTCTTAGTAGATCTTTACTATTCCCCTTGTCACAGTGTAATATGTTGCTTCTTAGAAACTTACAGCTAGAACTTCTTCAGCAAGGAGTGGAGAACTTTTATAATAATCTGAAAATTATGATGTTTCTTGATGTCTAGGTTCTTCCAGACACTGCGTAAAGCCAGGGTTCCCCAGTAAGCAATACCAGATACCACTGCCATAACCCCTCAACTGTACTAATTCAGTCTAAAATGTGTGTAAAAATGCAAATATTTCAACTGAATGTATCAGGAAATTAGAAATATCAATAATCTTGACACTTATGATGCTCAATAAGAAGGAAAGTTCATAAAATTTAAGAGAATTCAAAATTTGAGGGTGACATTTTCATGATTTCCTGTAACTGTTTTTTCCAACTGTATAGGAAGCCTGCTTATGTGAGTATTTGCTGCCAGAATAATTAGCTGTCATGAAATAGATGGTCTATAAAATGTAAGGTATGTAAACAATATTTAGCAGTAATTTATATACAGAATTGACTTGTCATCGGTAGTTTGATCAGTTTAAGATTATGCATGTGAAATCTGTACTGATTCACTATGTATTCTCTTGAATCAAATCTCCTTTAGGCAATTAAGAGGACTTTCATATAAAATTTCAGATAGGGTATAGTGTAAGATGATGGTAGGCATCTTTGAGATTTACTTTACTCTTGTATCTGATTGCTGTATAGATGAGCAGTTTTCAAATGCTATCTTCATGATTCATGAATGAGTTAAAGTACGATCATAAAGTGAGATATTTTTGATGAGCTCATAGTCTCAACCCAATTCAAAATTGCTTCCATTTGTGATCTACTTTTGGCAAGCGTTCTTGTCACTACCCCCAAGTGCTCTCATCCCTAGCCCTAAGTAACATTTTCTCTGCATATAAATAATAAATTGTGATGTCTTTAGAAAGTTCTCTGCCATTTATATCAAGCATGTTTTATTCAAAAGCCAAAACCGAGTATAGTGTGGTCTTTTTGTTACTCATACTAGTTGCTAGCCTGGTTATTCTTCTTCATTTGGGGATCAAAGAATTTGTTCCTTTTATGTTTTCCTTCTCTAAAGACTTTCACATGCAGATAACAGTAGACAACAGTAGGCTCTGTATTCTATTTAAGTTTCCATCACTGCTTTTTTGTGAGTGTCTCATAGAAAATACTGCTACTATTAAAGCTACTTTCTGCTATCTCTTCTCTGATATGTAGTACTCTAGTTTTGTTATGCAGAATTTCTCAGGAATATTTAAAATTTGCTTTTCTATTAAGAATGTGCATTTTTTTAAAATTGAAATTACTTCCGAGAAAGGATGGCATAGATAAATTAATTAACTTCAAAAATGTAAGGAATAATTTATAGCTATGCATGTTTATATTCCACAAATAACTGTGAATGCTTTTTTAGTTTTCTAATGAAAATTTATCAGTATAATTTTTGCTTTAAATTGTTGCTTTTGTTGTTTTCTAGTTTAGGTAACTGATACACTCAAAGATTTCTTTAAAGCTTTCTTTGGATTAGATGTTGCTTCCCAAACCCAAAAAAACAAAAGTAAAACCCCCACTTTATGTAGCATTACAGGGTATGAAAACAGTCATCATCTTTTTGTTTGTGTCCCCTAAACTCACAGCTTTGAGTCTCACAATCATATTTTTATTTCTAGATGTTGGCTGCATTTTTCATCTGAACCTTTCCTACTGTATTTGATACTAATGGTGTTCAGCTTTACCTTATGTATTTAAATTTGTAATCACGGTAGTGTAACTCCTGTTTTTCATGCTTCTTGCATTCTGGTTTAATTCAGTATTTTTTCAGTCATTAGAAATAGGCAAGACAAAAAAACTTCTTAGTAAATGTGCTCTTTTAAAAAAGATGGTTTAGAAGTTCACGTGGGTGTTGGCTTTTCTGGGATTAGTATTTTGGCGTGCTCTGAGGGGAAATGGTGTTTGAGGAAGTTGTGAGCCTTTGAACGCAGTGTACTCTGTCAGCAGGGGTGTGGTCTGTGAGACACACATTGCACGTGCCTCTGGGAATTTGTGGTTTCTCCATTTGTAGTAATAGTTCTTTGTTCAATTGCACATTCTCCTAACTGTGAACCAAAGTGGTGCTGGCTGAAGAGTAATGAATGGAGAGTTAGTGTAGGGCTTGGCCAGCAGAGATGGTTGGGATCCTGTTCTCAGCTGGGTTTGTGTGGTCTGATTTAAGGAAAAACTGTGAATGGCATTTTTCAAAATATGTTCAAATTGATTTTAGAAGAGCTGACACACTGTGTTGTGGTTGGGAGTTGCAAAGAAGCTCAGGTTAGTACCAAGACTTTAATTACTCTGTGTCCAATTGAGTGTTGTGTTGGATGATATGCCCTCTCCTTGTCCTCCTAGGCAGGTATTGTCTAGGTCATCTTTCTGACTTCTTTCTGAAATAACCTTTTCAGCACATATTTGCAGATTGATCAAAAACATAATACTTCATATTGTCAGGGGATGATAGCAAGGAAATGATGTTATGACTTGAATAAACAATTTTTTTTTTAAATTTGTGGTTTCTTCATTGCCATCACCCTGTTTTTCACAACAGAAGGACAGAAAAAGGCTATTCAAAAACACTGCAGCTGAGGACAACATGTCTAAGAATAGAAGGTCTATGTTTTTGTTAATAGGCCCTTACTACACTTTCAGTCACCAGACATTTCTGCCACTGGCATGGTTAACACTTTGCCTGGTTTGGTAACCTCGAAGTGGCTTAACTCAAGACAGTTTCACCTGCTTTGTGAATACCAGAGGTTTTCATTCCCAAGCCTATTATGTTACTACCAGCAAATCATCTTACAATTCAGTTTATTCTTTTGGTTCCTAGGTTTGTAATTTGTTCTTGTGTTAGCCTGAATGTACTACATGCTGAAGGGTGCCTATTTCATATTTTGCCTGTATCCTCCTCTTACCCTAATAAATAGATTAAATAATCCTTAAGAATGTTCAGAACTGACATATAATATTGTTTATGATTCTTTCATTGTCTCAGGACTGCACCAGTTCTACTTCACTGATGTGTGGCTAGAAGATTTCACTCTAGTTGATAGAAAAATTAAAGAGATTGTGTCTACCAAAAATCGACCACTTGCAAAGCTGTCAGTTGCTTTTCCTTGTTGTGAACAACTTAAACATCTTATCAACTTAGAAAGAGAAGTATGTAAATGTACTGAGTACTCAGTAGTTTTAAGTGGAAGACTAGTTTCTGAAAGAGTCCTCTCTACATTACAGAGACCAACACAAGTCCACCCTTTGCCACCCCAGAGACACCCTTAAATGAAATCCCTTTTGTTTGTCTGGCTCTGTGGTTTTTCTTGTAACGCACCTGTCCATGTTCTAGACAGTGCCACAGCCAGGCAAAAATGTAAACTATTTATAGGAATTCAGGATGCTGCTGACACTCACTACCATTTTATTTAAAGGCAAAAAACTATCAACATCCTTGAAAAATATGATGGGAGAAGTTGGGGGGAAGCATTTTGTTTCTTTTGGATTTTGGCAGCACTCATCCACTTAAAATATTCAGGTCAGAAGTTACAAGTAATATGTTTCTAATGAGGAAACATTTTCTTTATAAGAGGAAATCATTACTGCATGTGACCAAAATAAAGAAATTCTAACAGAAAACTTGAAAGCAGAAATAGAGATACAGATATATTCTGTTAACTAAGCACCTTGTTTTGTCCTGCCATCTCTTTAGGAAGTGACTTCAAATATTGTAAATTTTACCCTGGATCTGGGCCTGACTTTGGATTTGTTTTTTTGTTGCTGAGGAGCATATTTATTCAAAGAACAGTTGGGTTAGGAAAATTGTTGGACTTCTGAAACCTTGTAAAAATGGAAAAAGTATAAATAACTGAAAAACTGCTCAGTCTAATTCAGCAAAATGTGACATTAACCAGTATTCTTTTGCCAGTAAAAGCTATGTCCACATTAGGACATTTTGGAACTATATCTAGGCTAAATAATGTGCCTCTGAGTCTCTACCACTGCAGAAAGAACAGCTTTTGTATTTTCTCCTTTAGTTGTGCTGCTGGAGGAAGACAGTGAAAAAGATTAAGTATAAAATCTAAAAAATTCAGCTGAAGAAACAGTCAGTTGTGCTTTATGTAGAAAATACACTGTGGTATCACAAATGGATCTGGATGAGCTTTCTAGCACCTCCTGTTTGCCTCAGGCTGATTAAACGACCAGGCAATTGTCCAAGCATAGCAGGCTTGGTAACTCTGCCTAGAGTTGAACGGGGAGAGGTAAACAATGAAATTTTTACTCTGGAAAGTGCTTGGTCTCTGCCAAAAGGTTCTTTCCTTCCCCATGTGGAAGTTGTGTAGCAATGGAATTACATTGTCAGGGTTTTAATCTCTGAATTGGAGGATTATTCTAGCAATTGAACCTTCTGGGTTCAGGACTGAAGCTGTGGGTACTGTAAGGAAATGTTATTGGAGTTTATAGCTTTCTGCTAACAGCACTGGTGTGAAAAGCTTTTTGCACAATCCACTGTGATTTGTAGGACATGCTAGCAGCCACAGTGTGATGAGGAAAATTACCTGTGATCATGCTACCTGTATTTAAAGAGAGAATAACCATGTGCAACTAGATACAATTAGCATTAATAATTCAAACTAAATAAGAAAAAAAAATCAAACAATATCCTTGTCATCAAATTGTTGTCATATATATATCTATATCTATGTGGTTAAGTGCACATCGATACTGTGGACAAAACTGTGGAAGCTAAGAAAAACTAAAGGAAGGGAAACCCTACTGATGCAAACCTGCAGCTGGAGGGAAATAAGTTTTCCCCAGGAAAGTAGTTATTAGTGCACCTATTTTTTACATGTATAGTTATGCTTGGATAAATTATTATATTTATTTAGGATTTTTAAACATGCATCATCATTCTTGTACATAGTATCTTTCCAGAATAATGTAATTTTCTGAATAAGCATGTAAACTATGCATATTAAAGTAGTAGCCAATTTTTTTGCCAAATGTGGTTCCCCTGTGGTTTAACTTCTGCCTGAACATTTTGACTTTGACAGAGTACCGGGACTAAAGAGCTTCCCACTTAATTTTAGTTGCTCAGGGTGTTTCTACAGACATCTTCATGTGAAAACTTTCTCTAGGTCGGTTTGGATATGTAGCTCCCCCTCAAAAGAGCTGAATCCAGCACTCTTCAGGATGTGAATGTTACAGCATGGAAATGGCACTGATTTACAGAACTGCTACTACCTGTGCAGAGAGCAGAATAGAAGTTGTGGTGCTTTGAATTAATGATGCATTTGGCTCAGCTGCCGCAGACTTTTAATGCAATATTTCTAATATCAAGCCCTCTATATCACATGAACCATACCAGTAATATTTCAAAAGCAAAATACATTTTCCCTGTACAAAAAAAGATGTAAATAGATGGCGATAATGCTGAATATATGATAAGCTATTTTGCTTCTGTCATATGTGTTACTCTAGAAATATGAAAGCCAAGGAATTGCTGGGGTTTGTGATTAAACAATCATCATAAAAACAAACCAACAGATCCCTAAACTGGTGGACAGAAGGAGACAAACTGGCTTCTGTGAACCTGCTTTACTCAGAGATCAGAAAAATTTACTCACCACAGAGTTTCCCAAATTTGTCATGCAAGTTTATTAAAACAAAATCAATTAACATCTTCTCCATATTATTTGAAGACTTTGGGTTCCTATCGTACTTTTTTTGTAAATACTTGTAGTTAGCCACCTTAGAAGTAAATTCTGAAGGAAAAAAACTCTTTCATATCTCTACTTCCTCAAAAGAACCCCAATATTCCAAGACAGATTCACTAGCCTTCGTGCCCACTTTTTTTCAAGTTCTTTATCATCAACTTCCCTTTTTTACTGTCTTTTTCTTTGTTCTCTGTGCAAATCTTTGCATGGGCTAAAGTCTTGTAGCACATCAGAGTTGCAGTCCATAAAACACAGTGAAAATGTGGTACCTTGTCAATGACCAGCTCATTTTCAGCATTTTCTTTAAGAATTGAAGATTTCTGTAGCTTTGACGAAGTTTTATTCAATATGTGGGAAACTATTTGAATGTTATTCAGATATGAGTCTTTGTGATGTTAATTTATTCTCCCTTTCACCATATTTTTTCTCTCTGAGTTTTAAGTCTGATAGAGAATACAATTTTTAGATTGAATCTCAGTAAACTGCTTGGGTCTTACTCAATGGCAAGAAGAAGTTTGATGTTAGACTAAAGAGGATTTGGTTGTAACAGTCAGATAAGCATGCAACAATGTCAGCAAAACAAAGCGAATTTTCTTTTCTCACCCTCCTCTTTCCTGTCAGGCTTCATCAGTGTTATTTTAGTCTGTGTAATGAAGATCGTTTTGGTCTTTGAACTTTAAAAGTGAATTGCCTGAACCTTTCAAGTAAACCAGCATGGCCAGACTTTCCAACTACTTTTGTTGACTCTTTCAGGATTCATTAGGAATGACATTATCCAGTGTTCTTCCCCTGATTTTCATCTGTCTTCCTTTACTTGCCAAAGTGGAGGGAGTATCAGAGTTATCTGCTAGGAAAAAAAAAAGTCTATTTGAGCACAATATACAGGGTTTTTTTCCAATTCTCATCTTCTAGGCAGTGGAGCTTTAAGTCATTCCTTTGAGTCAAGAAGATACACAGATTGTCCAAAATGTATTTCTCTTGCTTTTGACATCTCTCTTGGCACTTAATGATGATGTTGATTCTAACTGTTGGGTATTATCATAGTGCATGAGTAAGTCGCAGGTTAAAGGATTGTGCAAGTAAATAAAAGTCTGATGTTTAGCCCTAAGTATGTTCATAAAAAATAGAATTGCTAAAATAATTTCCAGTAAGCTAAAATTGCCTGACTTTTACTGTTGCAATGCCAAATTAATTCAGCCTAAAATAAGAAAAAAGACCACATGTAAAGACATGACCATCTGAAAAAAATTCTTGTGGCCTAATCCTCTATGATCATAACTAAGACAATGATATCTACTAGTAGACTGACAAAATAATTCTCTTGTGATAATAGAGCACTCATTGGAAGTTAAAGAAAATGTAAAATTTATTTTAAAATATAATTTATATAACATAATACCAAAATAAATGTTCTTGAGCTTGTTTGGGGATCACTTTACTTTGTGACCGTGTAACAAAAAGTTTTTGTGGGTGGTGCTACTTATTGAACCTGTTTTTATGTATGGAGGACTGACTGCTATTCTTGTATTCTGTTAGAAGAGGAGAGAATCTTTCTGTAATTCCAACCTAGGAAAACACTCCTTCCTTTCCTTCTATATATGTGGCATATTTAAAACTGGTTAGAAAATAGATCTCTTATTAGAAATTTATCTATTTAATGAGGAGGAGAAGGGACTTATAAGAGGAGAAGGGACTGATGAAGCTGGAATGAACAATTAAAACCACAGCATTTCTGTGTAGTTTTCAGAAAAAGATCTCTAAATATTTTAAATGTTTTTTTAATTATTATTATTGTTTTGGCAGTCTGTGGGGCAAGGCTTAAAATGGTAAGAACCATCTAGTCTCTTTTCTTCTTTTTGGTATTCTGCCACCAGAGAGATGGGCAGTGAGAGTGATATTATGGACTGGTGACAGTTTCTGATGCGAAATGTATCAGCAAATCAGTTGGAGAATTCTTAACCAACTGTTAATACTGTGTCTCAGAGAAATGGGATCATGCTAGTGTGTCTAGCACAGTGTTTTAACAGGACAAATTCTCCCTTTGGCAACTGGGAGAATCTAGTGCTGATGGTTCAGCAGAGGCTCTGTTGAAAATATGTGGGAATCCCTGCACGTGTCCTACACTATCCAGGGAGTTATTAGCAGGCAGTTTCTTCCTCTTGAGCTTGTAAAATGTACAGATTGGTTTTTTTGGTCAGGGGAGGGTACTGCCAAGAAGTTTCTTTTGACTAATCCCTAGTCATTTAGCCAAAAATACGGTAAGCATTATTCAGTTTCAAAATCCACTGTATTTCACGTTAACAAAACAATGTGTTTAAGATGATGAATGAACTTGTTCTAACAGCCTCACCATGGGTATTTTCTTAGACTAAGCAAGAAATGGATGAAAGGATATGTAGCCAAGAGATGTCTTTCTCTTTATCCACAGATTGTTTCTGTCTGCAAGTGAAGGCAACTGTTTCAGGGAGCAGGAAAGAGTGTGGGAATATATTGAAGCTTCCCTGCATTTTTCAAATCCACTGTATTATTCAAATATTGCCTCAAAGTTCACATCAGCTCGTGTTTATACTACCATATCAAAAATACTTATTTTCTCAGTTCTTTTGGAGTTTTTTCTTAGTTCTCCTGTTACTTTTAGGTTCTTGTGTCTTGGGTTTTTCAGTGTTCATTGGCATATGTTCTATTTTCCTGCCATTGAGTCTGTATTTGCTCCCTTCAGAGAGCAAGCCATGCAGGACAATTTAGCTTTTTTGTAATAAAGTCCCTATTTAGTTACCTGTCCATTTACCTAAGTAAAGAGATGTATTATCCTATCATCTCTGTGTACACAGGAAATTGCACTCTACATATATGCATTCTTTTGTTAATGTGCAAAAATATTTTCATTTATATTGGGTATTGTCAATCGCTTTCCAAATTTAAATTTCACTTGCTCATAATGTTGTGCTATCCTCTTACTATGCTTCAAAATTTCTTGTTGAGAAGCATGCATTTCATCTAAGGCCACAGATTAGATGTGATTTCCCATATTTTATAATTATTATTATTGTTATTTTGTCATGATTGCATGGCCTCAGGGTGAATAAAACTGTTAGTCAAAAATCCTAGTCAGGCATGTATTTAATGAAGTATAAAAAATAAATTATGTGTTCTGTGAAGGGAAAGTTTGTAGTTTTTGTAAACATTCAGTAATGTGTTAGAAAAAATGAAAATATAGCAGTAATATTTGCAAATAATAATATGAAAACCGGTATTCACCTCTGGTTAGGCTATCTTGTGTGTTATATAAACCATACTCAATGATGTAGCTAGTTTGGGAGTCTTGCAAAATATAGTGGACCATCTTAAACACAAGTCATATGCTGATTCTTTTGGCTGATTCTGCTCAAAAAACTTTTTTTTTTTTTTTTTTCCTCTTCTTCTTCTGATAATTAGTTTAAGAAACTATTGGGTGTGGGGGTTCATCACACAAGTCTGCTGAATGACGCTAGAAAAGCTTGAAAAGCTGAGTTGAGCCTATCCCTGGGGATGCATAAGCCTTTTGCCTTCCTCATTTTTGCTTCTGCTTGTCACAGGCACAACCTTTTCTAAAGAAAAGATTCAGAGGCATGATTAACATTGCAATGTTTTCTGCAGAAGCAACCATAGCATATGATCTGATGTCTCACAAGGTACTGGAAAAGATTGAAGGGGAAGCATAAACTGCTTGGATCTGCATGTGTCAAATTAATCTGTGTTTATTAAATAAAAAATGTTATTTTTCTGAATTAGGTTTTGGTTTTGACCTGTACTAAGCATTTAAGAAGGACAAAATATCCCTGTCCCCAGTGTGATTTTATTTCTGGGTTAAAAGTGATTTATTTACTTACAAGGCAAACCCACACTGAAGGGTGAAATTAGCTTAGTTGAAGTTCATTCAAGAGGCATTTTGGTCATATACATTTCATATATATAACTTGAAGTTATTGTATGCTAATAAAAATGGATTTTACTTCTGAATAAGTGGCATTAGTTTTACTGTCACTAGAAAGACTTCTTCCCAACCTTGCATTTTATATGTGGATTTTTCTTCTATTAAATATAGGTGGTTCTTGCTGGTGTTTTGAAACAAAGCAATGATGATAGCACTTTATTTTCAGAGAACTTAGTTGTCTGTCTTCACTTTAGTAAGTACCCAGGTCTTATAAAAGTCTTCAATATTTGCCATTTGTTCTTCTCCATATTCAGATGTAAAGTTCCCTACAAAAAAAACCTGACAGCCACAGCTGCTATGTACCTATACCTTAGTTTTCCTACTAAGCAACTGCTTTCTGTTGGTTTTGACGCCAAGAAACATGAGTTATTTTTCTACTGATGTTACATTTCTTACTGCTAGATAGGTTTGTCCAAGGAGTTGGTTGTTGCTGTACAACTGCATAATAGACTGGTGGTGTTGCTGTTCCCATAAGGTTTCTAGCAATAGTTTTTACTGAACTCAAAGTACCCAGGTTCAGAGCATATTTGACTAATTCACATAGGTTACTTGCACTTAAGTATCCCAAGGCTTTTAAAAATTGTTAGATAACAGATTACTTTCATAATTCCTTTTAAAGATACCTGCATTGAATAATACTTTGCAACAAAGAGGTCGTGTCCTAATCTTTGCTTGCTTCCTGGAATTCTTCACAAAGCCTTAATTTTTTATGTCTTGGGCTCTGTTGATTCTCTACTCCCCATGGAATTTTTGTGGGTCTCATTTTTTTGCCTTGCAAAGGTTCACTACTCTTGTTGATAAAAGTATCACCATTTCTTTTACTCTCTGAAGCTTGTTTTTTGTGTTGTGGACACACAAATTTGATATATGATTTTTATTTTGGAGGCTTCAAGAACTAAAAGGATAAAGTAGTTGTGTTTAAATGTAAATCTCACTTCTGATCATTTCCAGGGAGTTGTTGTTCAAAATAAGGAAGATCTTGTTCCTTGATAAGTGATAGATTCATTTATGAGTTATTGGTAGCTATCATATTTTTTTCTTCCTTTTCAGACTTGGTAATTCTTCTTTGAGTGTAATTTTTATATGGGATTTTGCAAAATTTGCAAGATGTATAGTATTTGAGAAGGTTTGGTGAAGCTGTCCAGTAATTTTCCCTCTTCCCTCTACTTTAGCACTTTTTCAGCCCATATGAACTGCTAATATCCATGACGTTCCCTGACAGGCAGTTCCAGAGATCAAACACACGCTGCATAAAAAGCTATGGCGCTATTTTGGAAAAAAAGACAGCAAAGGTCGTCTTGTTGTCATGTAACATGTTACATGTCAATGTAGCTGTTTGGAAAGAAGCAGTAAGAATGCTTACAAGTAGAAGATTTAAGATAGTCATTCTAGCTCATGAATGAAGTATCCAAGACCTTTCAAAGTGGTGTTCTATTCTTAAAAGCCAGGAGTTCTTTCAGCTGATGATCCTTCTGTTGCTGTGTGTCCCCTTGGCCATTACCCAGTTCTTCAGTCCTTCAGATTCAGCTGGTTTTGATTCATGTGGGAAAGATATGGCCATTCAAAAAGAGGCTTTTTAGAGTCTCCTCTTTGATTCTTGTCACTTAAATATCCATTCAAGGACGGCCTATCTTACACCAGTGTTTCAAGTTCCTTGACAGCCGTAATGAAGGAACTGTTGAAAGGTGTCTGGAAATAAAAGTATTCATTAACCACATCTCCATTACCCACAACTCATCTTCTTCAAAGCCTTCTGATCTCATAGTAATGCATTGTCTGTGCCTTATTACTGTCCCTTATGATTTTTCATTACAGAATCCAGGCTTGTAGTTTCATTACAGAACTACAGACTTGTAGTTCCCTGGAGGTTTTCTGAGTTCAGATACTCCGGCAGTTTTGGCTACATACCATAAATAATAGTTCAGCCTTTTCATCCTTAGATCATTTTAGAGCTCTTGGGTGAATACGGTCCTCTTTTACTGATTTCTTATATTTCATTTTGTTACATTCTTTAATGAGCCCCTACTAAAAGGGCTGCTGTTTGGGAGTCTCCAGTGAAAACCAATTCAAAGACATCATTCATCTTTGCTGTATCTTCTCTAAGTGTACCTTGTGTTTTTATCATCAGTTGGCCCCACCATACTCTTCTGGCAGGCTTCCTACTCTTCATGAGTTTGAAGAAATCTATTACAAGTTCTGCCTTCACTTTTAATCTGGTCTTCAAAATCTTTATTGGCCTGTCCCACTGTGGGGTTTTTTATAGCTGAATCTGATAGATTTTTGTACTTTCAGAGTTTTTTGTTGTTGTTTTGGTGTTTGATTTTTTTTTCTTGTTTGGTTGCTTGTTTTTTGTTTGATGTGTGTGTTTCTGTTTGGTTGTTTTGGGGTGTTTTTTTTCCCTTTGGGACATGATCTGAATGTTTTGCAATATGTCCCCTTGTTTCTAATACTTTATTTACTGTATGGTTTACGAATGTAGCTTTCTTTTGCGAGGCAGTATACATGGATCCCATACTTCTCAGTACAGTATGCTTAAATAGCTATCACTTTGCATATACATCTCTCAGCCTGCATCAGTGCTGTAGGAGTGCTGAACAAGGTATGTCATTGCTGCTGTTACACAGAAGCTGCTCACCTGTAAGTTTTAAAATAACCTTATCTGAGACCTTGAAATTGGTGTTCTGATTTTAAATGTTCCTTACTTTAGTAACATGTCACTAGCTTGTGACGTGAGATTATACTGGTCTTATTATCTCTGGAATAGTTTAACATGGACACAGAAGGCTTCTTTCTGGTTTCAGAACTCTCAGGATTCTTTTAAGTCCCAATCTGAATTTGCTGAGATATTTCTTTTTCATATATTTTTTTCTTAGAGCAGCTTGTAGTCTTCTTCTGCAGTACCAAATTGCTGACTAGAAGCAAGTGTTAATACTTAAAATGTTTGCATTATAAAATTATGGATTGTTGGGCAGTAAATTGCTTAAAGTTCCACATGATTATCCCCCATGACTTACTATTGATGGGGTTCTTATGCATGGATTTTGGAGATACTGAGCATCAGTTTTGAAATTAGGAAGCCCTTATGAAGCTTGAAATTGTCTCAGTCAAAGAAAAAAACACTGTTCTCAAAACTTATTAATAGTGACTTGCAGCGCAACAGCTGATGTCATAATGGGTGTGTATAAACAAATTGCTCGTTTCCTGGCAAATATTCTGATATCACTGTCTTGCCTTCTTTGCTGTCAGATTTCCTCAAGACGGTTACAGATTTTTATTCTTTTTGTTTTAAAAATTCTCCTTCCATTTTGATTCCTGTAAGGAGCCTCCTGTAAGAGTCATGTGCCTGTATAATCTCATACAAGTGTTTCTGGCAATTGTCTAGCCTAGTCATAATATGTATTGGATTTCAGGACTGGTGTGCAGAAAGTCTATAAACAAAATCACTGTTGTTATGGGTAATCGTATGGTCTCTAAGACAACAAGAGACTATTTTGTCCTGTAGTCTTACCTCTTGCCTATCGCAAATCATTTTCAGTTTTCAGTAAAAGCACAAAAAGGCAATGGTACAGCTTGTGTGTGACCTTTCTTGTCTGGATACAAATGCTGCAGTAATTATATAAAAATTTAAATTTTTTTAGATTGCCTTTAGTGCAAGTTTTTCAGTGGCAGGGTCTTGTCCAGGTACTGTTTGAATCCCAAATGGTGGTCTTTTTTCTTCCTTTTTTTTTTTTTTTTTTTTTCCTCTTTCTTTGCACCAAAGAGCAGAGTGTAGGTGTAGGTTGATCTGGACACCAAGGAGAACTCCACTGCTTCCACTTTCCTTCATATGGTACTTGTTCAAGATATTTGATCCAGAAGTGGTCTGGTTTTTTTCCCTGACATGATGGATTTCGTCTATGTGCACAGTAAGACTGTGTATAAGCCCTGCACCATCAAAAACAGGTTCTGGAAATACTCTGTGGCTAGCAGACCCATTCACACAGTCCTCTTTGGTTACCTGAGCCTGTGTGCAGCGTCAGTCTGTAAATTAGACTGGGCCCAGTCCTGCTCTTGGTCACTACTTTTTCATTAGTATCTCCCTTTGGTGTGAGAATGGTTTTTGATCAGCTGTAAAACTTGTCCATCTCTTGGGAGCTATGGTTACTGCTTGATGAGTTCATTAGCTTGGACTTGGAAGAGGCTGTGCACAAGGGAGCCTGAGCTGGTGAGCTGTCCTGACAGGTAGCCAACAGCCTGTGATTGATCATGTCTCCCTGAAACTCTACATGTGGCTAGGCAGCACTTGAGGCAAACTGTTCCTGCCTCCCATTGGAATCCCAGACCATCCTGTTTCTTAATTAATGTTTGCAGCCTGCTCTGAATAGCAAAAAGGAGTTAGAAGTAACATCTCAGATAATAAAGACAGACTCTATTGATCTCTGGTGTGTATCCTGTTCCCTCTTTCTTGATACCTGTGACTACAGTGTGATGTTTCTCCTATATTGGTTTTTGTGAGACTTGCGCTATTTTTTTTTATTGCAAACATACATTTTCTTTCTAGTTGTCTCAATATGCTTCCATTAGGAACTTATAAAGAAAATCTTAAGATAAAGCTAATAAGGATTTGACCAAAACATTATCATGATATTCTTTATTACAGTAGTGTCTTTCTCCATATCTGGAGCTTTTCTGTGTAACTAATTCTAATAACATTTTAATAACATTAATACTATTAAATGCTTCTGAAAATGAGGTTTAAGCTATCTTTTAAGTTAAGATCTTTGATAAGAGAGCAGAAGAGGCTGGAAGAGGTTGCTGGATTCTCATGACTTCATGTATCTGTGTATTTATACATAAAGAGGACAGGGGTAATGCTGATAACATAATGGCCAGGAACACAATGAAACCAATGATACAATCATGCCCAGATTGAAAGGAGAGCGGGAGCAAACAAGTCTTAACCTCAGTGGAAGAAAATTGGGTTAAGGAACACTGAAACTGAGTGTATGCAAGTCCGTGGAGCCTTACAGAAGGAATCCATGAATGCTGAGCAAGCTGGCTGATGAAGATGCAAGACAGTTCCTGAATATAATTGAAAGGTCCTGGTGACTAGGAGTGATTCACACTGATCAGAAGAGAGCAAGTGTCACTTTTTCGAGAAAGGCAAAAGGAAGATCTGGAGGCCAGTCAGCTTCCTCTAAGTCCTCAAGAAGGTGCTGGAGGAACTGATCTTGGAAACAATTTCCAAATGCATGACTATTGTTAAGAGTAGTCAGCATGGATTTATGACAGGGAAATCATGCTTAACCAGCCTGATGGTCTTCTACAATGATCTGACCAACTTGGTAGAGGAGGGAAGAGTCGTAGATGTTTACCTCAACTTTAGTAAGGCTTTGGGCACTGTCTCCAGTGAAATTCTAATAGGCAGACTTGACAAATTGAGGGTTAGATAAGTGGATAGTGAGGTGGATTGAGAACTGGCTGAACATCTGTGAATTTACAGCATCTGGCCTTGAGTGTCTTAAATAATGTGCTTTCCCTATATTGTATTAGAGACAAGAATGAAAAGGAGTGTATTCAGAGGGGAATAGTTCCTTTGCAAAAGCCTTAGTTGTTTCAAAGCCAGAACTGCATGTATTTTGACAGTTCTTCACTGGATGAGGGCAGAAGGAATTAAATGTTATATTCTAAACCAGGGAAATCTTGGTTGCAATTTGTTTGGGTCATTTTGACTTTTTGCAAACTACAAGGTCAATGTTCAAAAATGTTTAGTTTGATGATTTTAAGTATTATTTTACAGAAATCCAGCTACTGTATTAAATTTCTTCATCATAGTGTTAAAAGGAAGATAACAAAAGTTTCACAATGGGACAGAAAGGTGATTGCCCTAATGTCAAAAAAGCAGAGCAAGCATAAAATTTATGCTGCAAATAGAGCATGTAAGGGACACACTTGTGACTAAACGGAATTTTCCTGTATTTTAGAAGAGAAAAAGGTAAGATGAATGAAAAAGAAAGATTGACTTAGGGCTCACATAACCAGGTGGATATATTTATAATCATCACTTGAAAGATTGTGTTATGAAGATCTCAAGGCGATTGTTTCATGCACATTTTTGTGTACTGATTACAATATTTATCCAGCTATGTACTGTCCTGCAGGAGAGAACCCTGGCCTATGTCTGAAGTTACTTTTGACTTCACTCTTTCAGTCAGCGTTATAGAAGATAAAAGCTTTCTCTTTTTCTGTCTCCCCAGCCCCAACCCCTTCCCCCCATGAGCCTGATGATGCATTGAGTAACAGTTGGCAGCTTTGTTAGTTGTTTTGAAAGCTAGAAAAACCCTTGTTGTACCTCAGAGACTAAATGCTGTTTGTGAAATAAGTGATGTTGTATGATTTGTCAGATTATTGGCTGCTTTCTCACATGCTCTTTTGGAAAATCCCTATAGTCCTCATGCATTTCTTCCCTTCCCCCACCTTCAGACTACAAAAGATACCTCCAGTTTTTCAATTGTCATGTTGCTTGAAGAGGTTTTGTCTTTTAGCATCCAAATACTGTTCCCAGAGGACCATCTAGAAATTGTTCACCCTGACTCATGTGAAACTGAGCTAAATCTCTTCTGATCAAAAGAGTTTAAAACTGTTTTTCTGAGAAAATAATGTCTGACACTGTAATTTCCATTTGAAAACAGCTAACATCTGTGGAAAGTGCATAACCAATGCCTGAGGAATTTCTTCGAATTAAGTCCACGTCGTGTTTGACTTTTTTCACTTCTCCTATAGAAGAGGAGGGAAGGCAGGGAGTGAGGGGGGAGAAACCCCTGACCTAAGGCTGAGCTGATTTTGGTTTCTGCATACCCTGATAGTATCGAGAATTTGTCTTTCTCCCTTTCTGCTGTTTTTCTCTATTTTTGGGG
This sequence comes from Myiozetetes cayanensis, assembly GCF_022539395.1. Taxonomy (NCBI): domain Eukaryota; kingdom Metazoa; phylum Chordata; class Aves; order Passeriformes; family Tyrannidae; genus Myiozetetes; species Myiozetetes cayanensis. The sequence continues at coordinate 19,564,977 of NW_026087742.1, forward strand.
CCACTCTACACTTGCAGCACTTGTTCCCTTGTCACTGGTTCACTGTGGGTGAGCCAACATCTTGAATACTGAGTTAAGAATTAGTCTGTTCAGTAACTCCATGTTTGTACTGCTCACATGATACAATTCACACTGCGGGATTTTCCCCTTAGCTGCTTTTACTGGTAATTGCCAGCTGTATTTTCAGGGAGGTGGCAGAACAGAACATTTTGCTGTTACAGAAAAAGGCTTGTTACAAGATGTATACCTGTGTGTAATAAATCAAAAGATTTATCTCCATCTACTCAATGATTCCAGTAGTCAGGACCGGGCTGTAATTTGGTACAGTAGCAAAACTGATGTGCATTATGTTATTCCGTAATATGCGTATACCATTCCTGGAGTTCTGTTTGCTTACTTCTGAGAGCCTTTGATGCCCTTTTATGCTCCAAATTTTCTAAACCAAATCTCCTGGTATTATCAGGGTTGTTATAAATTATACAGGGGAATGCAAGCTATTTAGCTGTTCTGATACTATCCAAAGGCTAGACACATCCCACTAGGAATTTGAAGTTTTGAGTACTTTCCTCAGTTGGCTAGGGAAACCTTCACCCACAGGGAAGCACATACACTGTTTTATTGATTAGTGATTTCAGTATGTAATGAGAATGGGATCCATTCTGTTTGGCCAAACCATAACTTCCTTGAATACCTCTTAGTTTGCACATCTGTTTTTTCTTTTTCTCATCAAATTAAGCTAATAAAAGGTACTGTAATTCTTTTCTGCCTTTAAAGTCTTAAGATTTTTCTTCCCAAGTGGTATTCTTTTCTTTCTAAGTTTTGATGGTTCATTTTATGTCAGACTCAAAGGAGAAAATATCCTCTGTTTCTTAATTTATTTATTTTCTTAAAGCTCCCCTTTGCAAAAACATGTTTAACATCTGCTTAAGAATGGCATATGAGATACCTATGAAATTAGAAATATATTCTGATATGTTGCTATGAACGAAAGGAGGTTTAGATCCATTTGAGGACCATTACTGCTCCTGATCTGGAACAAGCAGCTTCTTAGCTAAGATTGAGAGATTCATTTTCTCACAGTACGCCAGTAAGTATCTTTTATCTAAAATAAAAAGGGAAATTTTTTTTCCTGTCCAGTGGAGAGGGTATAGCAAGGTATTAGCAATGCTAAACGGAAGGAAAAGAAAGCACTTGAATTAATCTAACCCCCAAATTAGCTCCATGTTTTCCCTTCCTTTTAATTATGAGATTAAAATTGAAAATCAATGCAATAGTGAGTAGACATATGTTAATATTTTTTACATATGTCTTCCACTAGTATTCCTTGTCGTTGCATACTTTATGTGCTCTTTCATTGGTGTAGCATATACAGAGCTTACTTAAAGGCTTGTATTTTTTATATTAGCTGATGTAAATGTATTAATATTTTTATTTGGAACAAACACAATTGGGCATCTATGAAGGTTCCAAATTTCTCATTCTTTTGCTAGGGGATAATCGTATATGCAGTTGTTATGGGACTTCTTGTACCTTGGCAATGAGGACTTTATGCTGTTGTGTACTAGTCATCCGGAACACTTGGGTTTACAGTGTTCTGTATTTTTTTTTAATTTGAGAGCAGTTCAGGGTCCTTAGCAAACACCTCTGTGGTGAACTGATAGTGACTGCAGACAGGTGTCAACACAGTAAAATGTACACAATGCTCAGAGCTTTCATTTATCTGCAGTGATACCAGGGATGAATGGCTTGAAAGAGGAAGTCTCTTCTCTTGGAGAGTATCCTTAAGACTGATGAAAACTGGCAAAATACTGTTACTGAACTTGTAAAGTACTTCTCTAGTGAATAAACAGGAATTCATAGTTGAGGGTCATCTGGCACTTTGGGCTTAATTCAGGAATGCTTCAAAACTGTTTTACTCTGTCCTGACAACCTCTCTCATATGAAACTACAGAAACAGTGATTTTGAGAGAAAAGGTTTTGAAATGAGCCCTAAGTCTGGGTGTGTATTTCTGTGTGTTTACTTCTGTTTGGCATAACAGAAACACAGTTGCTGATATTTGCTAAATAGTAGTATCAACTGTTACAAAAATGCCCCATCTTTGCGCAAAAAGACATTTCCAAAATGTACTATTACAACCCGCTCTACTCCAGACAGCGTCCACATCTTTGTAGCAGTTCAGAGCTCTTACAGACTCTCTGAGCTCTTCAAAACTTGCACTTTGGATACTTTATCTATATTCCTTGAAAGTTTTTCAAGATGCTGAGGCACAAGCAGGTTCAAGGTGTTGTACATATCTTCACAAAACAAAATACATTTTTATATGAAAAAAAAGTCTTGCAAGCTTTTAAACAAGCAAACAATTCAGAATACAGTTTCCATGCAATTCATATTAGGAGACAGTTCCCATACTCTAGGTCTCCCAAATACTACAGATTTTTAAAGGAAAATTGTTAAAATTGGGTTTCTTCGAGGCTTTTGATGTTATAACATTCTTGCATTGTACAATCTAATGTGGTACCATTTCATTTAGGGTACCAGAGGCTGCTGAATTTCTTTAACTGTGAAATAGTATTTTAAATTTAGGAATTAAAGAAAAGATCGTGTTCTCCAAAGCAATATTTATTTTCATTTTAGGAATTACACTGGTGTCCTTTTTGCATATATATATTCATACTTCACTTGAGATCATGAGAATGCCTTGAAAGAGAACCTCCTGATCATCCCCCCCCTTAATTTTGCTGATGTCATGAGGATGTTTTGGATAGCACAAACTGGACTATTTTCAGACGGAACTGAATTAGAAGGTAAGGTCCACATGTGCATGTAGCCCCCTGGTAGCCACTGCTGGCCATTTGGTCCATGGGACCAGGTTAAGACAACAGTCAACAGACATTTGAGAGCTACCTGGTGGAAATGTACGGTTGCTGTTCATTTTTGAAGTGAAACATAACGCCTTTCCTCTGCACATAATGTGGTTTGTTATTACGTAGATTTTAATATTTCAGAGTTGTTTTGATTAGATTTACAGTTGTTAAATACTTGCTTCAAGAATGTCACACAAATAATTTTGTTCTAAAGGCAGAACATCTGCCTTTAGAGTTTTTTATTTAAGCCTGGGTTTAGTTTGCTTCAAATAAATTTCACACGCACTGTTACTTTCATTTTCATATAATGTAATTTCCTTTTTTCTGTCACTGGATACAGAGGATAATTACAACAACTAAACATGAATTATACATTAAGATGTACATTACAAATTCTTTTTAACAATTATGCTGTGTATTTTGGAATCATGTGGTTCTGTTTATCATTAGCTGCCTTTTTCAACTTGGAATGAAGTGTATAGTTTATAGTGTTTTTTATGTGTTCAAATTCTGTGCACAGTAGTGACAAGCAATGACACTTGAACGTTATTCACAGTATTCAGAGTTAGATAAGTCTGCCGATGTCAATTGTAAACTAATATAGCCAAATTCAGCCAAAAAGTTTCTGGAAGATGTGTTTTAGGCCAAAATGACTCATAAGGAGAGAGGAACAAACATGAATTATTTCCCTCCTGTCTTTGCAGGCATTCATCAAATCTCTGCATCCTAGCCAGAGAAATAATTTTCTTATGCCAAGAAAATAATATCTTTTAATAAAACTAAGAATCTGGTTGTCTTTCTCCATGTAACTTTGAGATTACTTTCCTGCTCTTCCTAAAAGTTGACAGTGTTTTGCTTTTATTATTTGCTCTAGTTCTTGTAGGGCTTCCCCTGGCTTTCTGTCAGAACGTTTGAATGATTGCCTTAGAGAAAGGGAGGAGAGAGGGAAATAAGCACAGCTTAAGGCTGCACCTGCTGTCCCTGGAGTGGGCCAGATTCGGTGGTGAGTTGCATTTAATTCAGTGCCCCAATGAGGCAAAACTTAATCTTTACTTTTTAATTTTTTTTTTTTTTTCTGTGATGAATTGAGCTGACAGCCATGGAGTGAATAGATTTTTCTATTTTAAGCAAAAGAGCACAGGCAATAGCCTCATACTCTTTTGTGCATTGCCTTGATAGAAGGCAGTTTGGTCTCCATCTCCGTTCTGTCCTTGGAGCTTATGCTGGGAGCAAAAAAAACCCCACGAATAGAACTTGTAGATTTTGGTATTTTATCTGCTTGCAGCGTGTGGACACACCGGCTGTTGCACACCGCCCGGAGGAGCAGTTTGATTAGCAGCAGCGTGTCCCAGCTAGTTTGCCTCTTTGAAACTCGCGGGTTACTTCGTGTAGGGCAGCATCTCGTCCTCCTCCCGATGCTCCGGTGTGCCTGCCGGCCTCCACAGCTGCTCCGCGGGCCTTCGCTGGCCGGCACCTTGGTGCCGAACGTGGCAGATCCGTGAGCTGTGCAGCAGAGCGGCGTTTGTCGCTGTCCCCATCCCCGCTCCCGGCTGTCCCCATCCCCGCTCCCGGCTGTCCCCATCCCTGCTCCCGGCTCTCCCGCGCCGTCCCTGTCGCTCCGCCGGGCCGAGCCGCCCGCGGTCGTGTCGCGGCCGCGCCCTGGCGGCGGGAGGTGGGATCGCAGGCAGGGAGTCCACGGGGGAACGGGAAAACTGATTCGGGACCAGCTCAGGAACGAGCCAGAGCTGGGGGCCTAAGGCACAGAAAAGTCGTGGGCGTATTGAGAAATGAAGAAGCATATTGTACCTCTTTGAGGAGGAAGTCATAAGTGCTTGCCTAGGATGTGACTGAGCAATGACAAAGCAGCAGCATTCTTTAGGGCATAGCAGTTTGTCCTGTGGCAATAATCGGAAATAAACTAAATCTGTGTCAGATGTATGATATGACATGTGATATGTGGTATTTATTCCTGTACAAACCCACTATAGTATAACTTGGCAAACATCAGAGCAGTCAATCATTAGCTCTGTAAATCATTATTATGATATAAATGCGACATAATAGATTGTATATGTATATAAATATAATTTCATAAGTATATTTATGCATTATCTATTATAATATACATAAATGCATATATTTAAAATACAAATATATAAATAAATCAATATTAACTTCAGAGGAAGGTGCTTCTGCTGGTCTGAGATGGACAGACATCTCTTCTTCAGTGCAGAATAACCAATGGCATCAACATTCGTATTCTAGACTTCAAAAGAGATGTTTTGTATCCTATCCTAGTGTATTGTTGTAGACTCCAGGCTTCACGTCTGAGTTCTCTAATCTGGACTGTGATCTTACATTATCTTCACAAATCCAAACATACTGTGGAGAGAGAACGGAAGAGACAAGGAAGGGCTGATTTCTGCAGTGGAAGATTGTAATGTAGTATGGAAAGATGGAGACTAGGTACTACGTGGATAGGAAACCCTTCTCTCAAAGGAATCTAAGAGAACTGGTGCTTAAAGTATTTGTTCACATTTTATGCATACTTAAAATAATTAAATTATAGCTGAGAATACTTTAGGCTATACAAAATTCATTCTAGTCCCATGAAAATGAATATATATTAAGATATTCTTGATTCATGTAATTACTCTGTTGGGGACTCAATATTGTCAAATGCCCTTCTGTATTTTCCTCTTTGCTTCTGCCTGAATTTCAGCTGAGTCAGATTCTGTTAAAGCAGACAGTGTTGAGTATTTAGAGATATGCTGGCAGGAAAGGCATAGACAGGACATGTTTGAAAGGAATGTTTTAGAGTAATCCAGTAATAGAGAGGCTGTATTTGTGTTAATTATCTGAAGTGGCACAAATGCATTGATAATAGAGAAGATGAAGGTAGTTTTCTTCACGGACAGCAGGCAGATTTACTTCTGTTAAGATGTAACAGCGAAGGAGAATCCTTCAGGTGATGAACTGTTCAAATAAATATTAAATGCATTGAGTATTTGCTCAAGGAAGCTCCATTTCTTGAGAGTGGTTTCAAATAGAAATTATATTGAGATTGGGGCTGGCATTCAGAGGGACCTAGTCAGAATCTAGGAATGGGCTGACAGGAACCTCATGAAATTTAACAACTGCAAAGTACTCAATCTGGATGAGAGTAACCAGGCTGCAATGATACAGCCTGGGGAGGAGGCCTGATGAAAAGGACTTAGGGATCTTGGTGGGGAGAAAGCTGCACAGGAGACAGCAGTGGGTCCTGGTAGCAAGGCAGGTCAACAGTATCCTGGGCTGTATGAACAGGAACATGGCCCAGGAGACTGAGGGAAGTAACTGCCCCCCACTAATCACCACTTCTCTGGTGGTGGTAATTCTCTAGTGGTTCTCTAGATACCATCCAGTGTTGGCCTCTCACTCCACCCCAAAATATGGGACAGACTTCAATAATCTAGACCAAGTCTAGTGAAGGTCAAGCAATATGGTCAGGGTCTGGAGCACAAACTGAGGAAATGGGACTTGCTCAGTCAGGAGAAGAGAACCTAACAGCTTGAGGGACCCCAACAGCAGCCCTTACAGTGCTTCTCAGGACGTTGCCAAAAAGATGTAGCTAGGCTCCTCACACTGCTGCATAGTGGGAGTGTGGGAGAAAATGGGCACAAGCTGAAAAAAGGGAGGTTTAGACTGGTTATAAGAGGAAAAATTTTTTTCCCCATGAGGATGAGCAGGCATCATAACGGGAGCCTATGCAGACTGAGCAGATTCCTTCCCTGGAGTCATTAAAAACCTGTTAAGAAATTTTAAAAGGTAAAGTAAACCCCAAATAACATCATACCAAATCTTGAGATCGGGCAGGAGTGGCTGAGCTGAAAACCTTAAATCACATAAGTTCTCCATATGGCAGGTCATGATGTTGTCGAAACTGCGGGAGTGTACTGGGTTATTTTCATCACAAAGGGAACAATAAGTCAATAATTAATAGAGAAGTTAAATAAATGCTTTTCTTACTTCACTCCATGTCATGCAGAACTTTGGTGAAATACAATGCCTGTTAGTAAAGATGAGTCACTGTTAGAAATTACAAGTATCAAACAGTTGAGTGCTTAAACAGTTTGATAAACTATGCAAAAAATGTCACAAGAACCAGCTGTTTTGTCCATCCCTTTTCACTGAATTTCTTCCTTTTTCTGTCTCTGATCCCATTAATTTGGAGATCTGGAACTCAGTTTGGGATAGGGATGGCTAGAATGCCCTGACCTTGTAATTTTTATGCTATTAAATGGATATATCTTACCTTTGAATAATAGATTAACATGTGACCCTGTATTTTTGATGGCATAAGCATTCAACTGTTTGCTCATCAAAATGACATTGGGGTATTAGGAAAGAAGTAATTACAGACTCTCAGAAAGTAGATGCAGGATTTTCTTTTTCCTTCTTTTTCTTTTTTAAGCAACACATCTGAAAGAATGTTCTTTGGCATCTCTTTTTTCCTGAAGGCCTTTAGAGGAGTTCCCATGACATTTACAAGAAAAAGAGTCCAATAACTGAGTCACACACAGGAGAATGAAAATTGTAATTAATATTTATATAGCATATTTTATGACACTTCTCAAATAATTGACAAGAACTGGTAAAATGTATAGCATCAACCAGCAATGCTGTGGAAAAAAAAAAACCTGCCCAAGTGAACTGCAAGTCCTTACTCCTGGAGAGCTCCACACAACATTATTACGCTTTTCAAAGGGAAGATAGGATTTGGTTTTTTAAGGTTATGCTTTGCACACTCTGCTTTAAATTAGAACAGCAAGGAGTTGAGTCACCTTGGCTTTTGCTTGTGAAAATAATCAGGAATGATAGGTGAATTGGGACTAAGCCCAAATCTCAACAAAAACATATTCATATTTGGAATCAAAATGCAAAATCCCGTCTCCTGCTCTTCCTTTCTCCTTCCCCACAACTTTTTCTTTTTATTCCCTTGCTCTTGCTTTCACTGTACTTTCTGGCCTGGGAACTATTAAAATAGAACTAGAAAAGCTCTGTTCTGCTCCCAGACTAGCTGTGGTACTATATTGTTGAAATCTTCAGTTTTGAGACGTACCCCAGAGAGAATCAGTTGAAGTTGAGGTAAGCAAGTAAACTTTTTGAGTACTTGACTTTGTTACCTAACCATTAATTTGGTGCTGAAGAGGAGTCACTGGGAGATCAGGTGTTTTGTCTTTCCCTGAACAAATTTGATCTGTTTGAGACTTGTCATTACTGCATTTGGCTCATTCTTTCCGCCTTCTGTGCTAAAGGGATAACACAAAACTGTCATTAACTGAATCTTTGTTTAATATTTTCCTTCTGAGGGGCCAAAGAGTGGGTAATGTAGTTCCAGGTTTGTATGGATGAGAGGAATCTGAGGAACATACTGGTATGGATAACTTCTGTGAACTGAAATGAAATTCTGTCTCTGTTTAAATGGATACTGTCAACCAACCCTCTAACAAGAGGAGAAATTGGGTACTTGAACAGCATTCTGGATACATCCAGTAGTGCAGGATAGTGTTTGAAGTTCCAGGAGCTCCCTTTTTCCGTGTTTCAGTTTGCACAGCAGTACTCAACATCCATCGAATGGCAAGAGAATTTAGGAAAAAGGAAAGCAGAGGCTGATGTGTTTATTCATTTCCCATGTAACAGAGGTTTCCTAGCGAAAGGTTAGTCCTGTAAGAAAGGAAGTGGACAAAATCACTGATCGTCTATGGATCTTCTATGGATGATGCAGATGCAGGGAGTATATTGGAAAACTGTAGGAGAATATTATATTACTGAATTTTGGACTCTTGGCATATATTTAACTGAAAGTTACACTTTCATCTGCTTATCAAACCATAATTGTCCTTGGTGAAGTGTGTCCTTGGTAAGACTGATGGAAATTCATCTTGATGTGTTTTTGAACTCTGGGTTGAGAAGAACTATGGTCTACCAGAATTATCAGAGGAATAGGGATGTGGATAGCCTGCCAGGGTTTCAAGGAGAAGGTTAAATGTCTATACAGAGTACCTAAGCAGGGCAGACATGGTCAGATAATGCACAGGAGCAGAGAAGCAAGTGGTTGTGAAAGCAGGGACGGCAGCATATTTGTCTATGAGAGACATTGTTAGGTAGCCAAATGACTCATAGGTTTCACAGAGATTTTTCTGAATAGAAGTTGGCCTTTGTGTGTCTTGTTGAAAGGTGTCGTGTGATCTTTTAAAGGAAAGGGAATTTGCCATAAGATAAACCAGGAGAGTCCAGTTTACATTAATACAAAAGACAGCTCTGTGTGACCAAGGAGGAATTTTTCCTATTACTTCTCCTGAGAGACTACTCCATCAAATGCTTGATTCCTTGTTTTTAATTTTGAAGAGAAAAAATAGAATATGACTTCTGGGGTTTCTTTAGAAAACAGTATTTCAACTGGAAAAAAAAGAAGAATGGCACATTTTCTCTCTGCATCGATTTTTCTGTCATTTGAAGCTCTTTTGGTGTGGTGTTTTGGAAGATTCCTGTCCAACTGCATGGCTTTTAGACATCTTTTCATGTCATCTAAGTGGTACTTCTTTCATTTACCTGTTCAGAGTGTTCACAATCAGGATCTGAGTCGTCCCAAAGATCTTTGAGGTAATAGTGTTTAGGGATTTTTTGGGGATCCGTCTATAATACTGACTTTCAAATTGTTATTCCCAGATTTGAGCTGGTGAATAATAATAATAATAAAAGGTTTCCCTATGTCAGAATTGAGAGGGTGTGATGAGGCTGGGACACATTTCCATTGTCAAACTGTTTTTATTATAACCGTGTGCTGTCCGTATTGATTAGAAGAGCTTGAAACTCCTCGGGTTTGTCTCTAAGACCATTACTGTTACTTCTGCTGTGAAGTTCTTCCTGAATTATGGCATATGTGGGGTCTTTTTAAATGCAGGATTAATCTGTTTTTTAAGAAATGCTCCTGTATGCTTTAATATATTATATTTTTATTTTAAACTACTCTGTTTCTACCCAGCCCAGGTATGAATGCTGTGATTTACCCTGTTTATAGAATACTATGAAAGTAGAATGACATCAGGTCCAGACAACTGGGGAGTGGGAACAGACCAAGCTTACTGAAGAACTTTACATATTGTAAAGTTCTAGGTATGTTTGATTTTGGTTGTTGACTAGTTTTTTTATTTTGTTGGTTTTTTTTTGTTAGGGTTTTTTTTATTTTATTTTGGGTTTTGGGGGGGCTTTTCTGTGTTTGTTTAGGGTTTTTCTTGTTCGGTTTTTGGGTGTTTTTGTTTGTTTGTTTGTTTTTTTTTTTTTTAGGGAGAGAGATGTATCACTACTTACTTGAATAGATTTTATCTCTTTGGGAAGTTTTGCAGATATTGGGACTAAATTCTTCCCTATTCAGTTGTGACCATTTTTTTTTCTGTTTCACCCTTTCTTTCCCATCTTCTCACTTGTGAGTGGAAACAAATGCTGTGCTTAGTTGGCTTATTATAAACATGGAATGAAATAACTTTTAATAGAAAAATGGAATTTCTTTTTCGTTTAAAGTTATGTAACTGTTGAGAGGATCTAGCCCCTGGAAAGAGATGCATAGCCTGATTATTTTCAATGTGCATTGTGTCCATTGACTCACCAGACATGTATGGAAGGGGAAATTATAAAGTATTTTTAGATTGCCAAAGCCAGATACAAGTGAAAAAAATGACATTTAGATTTTTCAAATCCAGTTCTTTTGTTGAATAAATATTTACCCTACCTGTTTATAATGCCATGTCAAATTAAACTAGTATTTATTTTGCCTGGATGAATGCCATATCTAGCTTGAATTAACCTGAAGCAAAATGTTGACATTGCAAAAACACTGAGTTCAATAAAGCAAACAGTTTTCTGAGTACTGCAAATGCTATTTTTGCAGTTTAAGTCCAGGTTTCTTGGATAAAACAGTGAAAACATATCTCAGATCAGTTTTCCATTAATAGAAAGTTTGATATTCCTGGTTTTATTTGCATGGAATGTAAGTAATAAAATGGTAATTTCTTGCTCTTAGTGGTGGAAAAGACCTTGTAACAAACCCCAGAAGACTATTGTAGAGGGAGCCTGGTAATATTTTTATTTTTTTTAACACTGATTCTCCTTTTGCAGTGGGAGTGAATGATGTCATCCTGTCTCCTCCCACTGTGTAAACTAAGCTTGTGTCAAAGTGTTGCTGCCTCTTGTCACAGAGAGAACAGTTCACTTAAATGCAGCTGCAGTATTTTTGTGTGATACCTGTCAGAATCATTCCCAGTGCGAGGTTGGGTTTGTGACCATGATGTCAAGATTTGTCTGTCTTCTTTTCTGTGGATATATTGCACTAAACCTGGGAAATGCTCAGAAATTGCCAAGAGGCAAGTAGCTATGACAACTTTCTGGGGTTTTGTTTGTTTTTTTGTTGTGGGGCTTTGGGGTTTTTGGTGCTTGTGTTTTGCTATGGAAATTCACTTTCAACATGTCAGGAATGATTAAAAATAATGGAAGAGATAAAAGAAGGTCAGTCAAAAGGGCAAAGTCCAGGTACAAGAGAGCAACTTTAAAGCTCTTGAATAAAATAAGCTCAAAAGTTTTCATGGTATCTTGTGACTCTGGTGAGAAGTACAATGAAACAAATTTACTGTATTTAATGATTTTGTAATTATTTAGACAGCATTGTGCAGGTCTGCTGTTTAAGATTTTAAAGAAAATGTTACTTAGAAGCACCCTGTGTCGCTGGCTGAAGATTTCAATTCGGTCTTTGAAAGAACTTGTATACTTTCCCTTTATATCCATCTTTAGCAATTCAGCAGGACTTGACTGCAGTAGGTCAGATTGTATGCATTTTGAAGGAGAGAAATATGACTGATTAGAATTTCTACAAGAAGCAAAAGCCCTCCAGACCTGTGTGAATATTTGTTTAACTTTCCCTTTCTCCTGGAGTCTGGAAGTACAGTAGATTTGCAAAGCTGGCAGCGATCTCTTCTCTTCCTTGCTAACGTGACACATGTAACACTGGCATTTTACTAGTATTTTATTACTTACTGCATGAATAACAGTCCCAGCATAAAATTAAGGGAATATTTCTATCTGGATTGTAAATCACTTTGTAGTACCTTGGCATGGAAGCAGCAATTTCACAACTGTTTCTGTACTGCACGTATTGCTCTCACTTTGTGGAAGTGCTTGTCTGAGTCCACCGTGCTTTGTAATGCATTTTACATCTGCATTCTCCTGCAGCCAGTGACATTTAGATAGGAAGCTGTGATTTAGTTCCCTAGGAGAATGTTTATCAAAGAATAAGCACTTTGGGAGCTTCCTAGAAGATTCCCTTTCATAGATGGGGAACTTAAAAGTCTTTCGGGGAGTAGAGTTGATTTTTCACCCCCCATCCCTCCTCAAGAGATTTTTTTTTTTTTCCCCTGTTTTTTTTTTTCCCCTTGTGATGATGTTCTTTTGGAAGTAACTTTCTTGTAAACTCATCTTCCAGAGTCAGTGTGGTGTTTTCTGCATAATGCTAATAGTGGGGCTGTGAGTAAGGTAGATGTGCAGTTCAAGTCAAGCAGACCGTAAGACTTAAATTTTATCAAAAAAATGACCTTTTAGTAAACTACTGTAGTGGTTTTCATAAGAGAGAAAAATTAAATTGAGCAGAGTTGAATCTTGTATGTATTGCTTACATTGAGGGAGGGAACTTTTCCAGTCCTTGTCTTTTTTTAAATGGTTTCCCTGGACTTTCTGCTCACTACTGTAGAATAGTGGACTCTAAGTTTATGTTAACTGTGAAATTCAGACAAGGCTTCTAATCCACTGCAAGATTAACTGTGGCATGCATTTTTTTCTGTCCTAAAATAACATTGCAGAAGTGAAGTTCTGTTTGCCAAATGCGTAAAGCTGCAGGTGGAAAGTTCATTTCTTTTCAATGAAACAGCTTTTTTAGGATTCTTCCATTGCAGTATTAATACATCAGTCTAATTCTTTTGTTTGTAGCTGTCTCTCTGGTTGCTATTTAATAGGACTGCATAGAAAAAGTCCTATATAGAAAGAGTGTATTAGTACTTAGCTGTTATCTGGAAATGGTCAAAGGATTGTCTTCTACAACACTGTCTTGTTTGATAGGGAGTACAGACTTTTTTCATAAGCAAAGTGTACATTTGGATTTTAAAGCATTTTAAAAAGGAAGATATGTAGTGGTAGTATTCTTTTAAGAGGGCTACTCTGCATTGCTAAGCAAGCTTAAATTCCAGTGAACTGTGCTCTTTAAGTCACCAAGGATGTGACTGAGGCTTTCAGATCACTCTTGCTCTCTGGGGAACAGTGGAATCAATTTTGTAGCTTGGGGAAAAAAATCTAGCCAAACTCACCTTCTGGTGGTGCAGATACTCACGTGAACAGCTTATCAAAGTAAATCTTGCCCCTCTTACTTGAGCTTTGGAATTCTGGAGCTCAAGTCTTCTTTCCATGGGAGGTGAAACACACTGACCCCTGGTCTCACGGGCTGGGATTTCCATTCAGTGATACAAGGTGGAAGGAACATCTTGCCTCCTGCAGCTGCAGAGGAACAGAGCCAGTACACCCTTTGGATGTCAGTGACTTCCAGAGCTGTCTGAGAGATTGTGTGCAAATATGCTGTTCAGGAGGTGAATACAAATCACTCCATTTTCTCATATATTTTTATACTTTTACATCCACAAATTTGTGTTTAACTGGGGTGAAAAAGAAAATGTTATTGCTCTTCTCAAAAGAGTATTCTTGATTAAGAAATTTTTTCTTTAATTATTTTGACTTAAAAAATTAAGGCACTGTTGGAGAAGTAATTTGGAAGCATTACAATCATGACTCAAGGAGTCAACATCAGCAAAAGACCAGTTAAATTTTCCAGTGGAAACTTTGCACTGCTTCTGTGTATCCTGTATTATGATAATTTTGTCTTTCTAGAAAATAAGGCCTCTACTTGCATCTGGTCCTAGCATAGTTCCCTACGTGCAGGTGAACACCCTTTCTGTTGCTGTTCCTTGTCACATTTACTGCAGCAAATGACATGTGACGAGGCAGTTATAAGCTGTGTCATAATTCAGACTCTTTCTACATTAAGATTTTGCAGACGTAAGTACAGGCAACATAATTGGAAAGGGAAGGTTGGTGGGTATTGTGTTTTAATGTGGAGGCAATGCTTGCTTTTTTTACAATTATGTTGGTGTTTCATATGAGGGATCAGCTGCTGAGAAAATTCTGTAGTCCATGCCTGTGAATAGTGTGTGAGGGGTCACAGACGCAGCAGAGATGATGGCACAGTTAGGGTTAGTCTTTCATGCAGTATTTGAGCCACTGTCCCTTCCACTTTGTCTAGCTTCTAAAGTTTTCTATTTCATCAGAAAGAACGATTGGATATTTTTCACTTATTTTGGTCTCTTCCCTTATGCCACTATGTCAGTGCCATCCAACATATAATTCTTCAGTTCAACACTGTTGTACTTGAAATATTTTTAATGATGGGTGGAAACAGTTGCAATGCATAGGTGTAAGAGTTATAACTTGTCCTACTTTCTCTAATTCTTACAGTTCTCCAGCCCATTCTTAAAGAAAGCAGAGTTGTCTCTCTAGACAGGAATTTCATACAGACGAAAAGTTTTGTCTTTAGAGTTCTAGTAATCCTGAATCTGAGAGAGAGATGAGAAAGCAAAGCCTCAGAACCAAGAATAAACAAGTTACAGGATACAGTCCACAAGATTATACAGCCTTGTAAACCGTGTTTTACTGGCATCTTTCCAGCTGGAGCTGATACAAATGTTGAAGGCAACAGTTGTGGAACAAATTCCTAGTGTTTGGTAAAAACGCATTTCATGTTTTTGATTTTGTCACTTGACTTTCCAGCTACAACACAGATGTGAATGGAAATGTGCTTTTCCACTATACCCTTTGTTTCCAATAGCTTTGTGTATCTTCATGTTCTCTCTTGCTTTGTTAGAGCTGAAAAGAATTTGGGGTCAATCCCTCCTTATAAACTTACGGTTTTATAAAATTTTTAAAAGGAAGATTCTGAATGTTTTTCTGGTTTGTTTTGGTTTTGGGGTTTTTAATCCATGTTTCTGACCACTGTGGTTTTCCTACTATTTGAATTAGTCATCAGGTACAGTGGAATTTAGGTCCATCCTTGTTGTACTCTCCAGGACTCAGGCTTGGCCTGTTCTGCTTTCCAGGAAGGTGCCTGGAAACCTTAATTCACCTTCCTTCTGGTTGCTATCTTCTTAGGGAAAGGAGTAAAGACTTGACATTCCTTAGGGCACCATGTAGAAAAGTCTGATTTACAGACTCACGTAGGGAAAACCAGATCCAAAACTTTCTTGGATCTGCAGTTGTCAACTATGGGGGTAGGCAGGAAAAGTAATAGTTTTACTTTGAGGATTTGTTTCTCTGTTTGGTAAGTATTGAATATGTTTGATCTAATATTGTAGATAGCTACTAGCTAATATTTGTATTTAAAGTTATTATAACTGACACCCCTCAGAGAGTGAGTGCTGTATTTACAGTATAGTTCCAAACTAACTGTTGACATTTGTGAGAGGAAAGGGCTCATTTTATTCATAGCTGAATCTGCTGGCTGTGCTATGTTACGTAATACATCTTACTAACCAGAGGATAAACTCAGCAGGTGTTTTTGTTTACTGCTGTCAAGAAGTTAAAACAATGCTGAGTTGTTTCATTGTACCACAGTTACTATACTGCAACAGCCAAACCTAAAATTTTTGCGCTGCCCTCTCCCCTCCCCACATCAGCACCCCTTTTGGTAGCTGTAGGATGGCAGGGCAGAAACTGCAGGACAGGGATAAGTCTCCTGAAGCTTGAGGTTTTTTTAAACATGCAATGAAGCTGGTATATCAAAATATCACAAAAGGAGTGCTATGACATGTGGTTTATATGTTTGTTTTTCCCCATGGTTTATAAAATGTCTTTCTGGGAACTATTTTTCAAAATGCACAGGGCATTAACCTTTAAGGAACATTCTTAGGAAGGAGGGTCAGTTTGAACTAAACTATTGAGCTTCATTTTTTTTAGTGTCTGGAAAAGAGAAGTGAAAGATTAATGTGTTTTTTGTTAAATACTTTTCTTATGTTTAATGGCACATAAGTGACAAGATCTATGAGAATTTTAAAGGAATCCTTCATCTGTTGTAGTAGAGTGGCTAAGGTTTTCAGTCAGCAGATATGGATATGTCATGGCAACTTTGGCTCATTCTTCACTGAAAATGAAAACAGCCCATCAGACTGTTGCTATTATAGCAGTTCATTTAATCAAATTTATCTTATCATGCAGACAGTTGCTTCCTAGGCTTGCACAAAAACATATCAAAACCCAATATTGAGTGTCAGCCTTCCAAGTTCAAAGATAATCTGTAACACCAGAATTCCATTTTTATATTGGCACAGGCAGTGGTGCAACACTGTGATGATACATATTGGGTGGATTCTGTCAGGATTAAATTCCATAGCATATGATCGCCTCCAAAATGATCTCATTGCTGGGTAATCTGTATAACCTTCCTCCTCTTCATTTTAATTTTAATGTTCCCAACTATCTCTCTCTGAATATTTTTTCATCCCTGCTTTATATAATCTTTTGTATCTAGATATTCCAGCAGGACAAGATACATAATTCACCTGAGGGGAGAGACTAAATCCTGCTGCTGTTCTTTGGCCAGACCTACAGTATATGGATAGTACAGTCTGTGTATCTATTGACTGATGACACAGTGAATGGACAATGGGTTTAAGGCTTCTTTGGTGTATTTGGACTTACTAGGTGTGTACTACACATTGCATGTGCAAACAGAAAGCTCTGTCTGCTCCAGGGGGAAAAAATGGCTAGCAGTGACCTGCCGTAGTCAGAAGTGTTCATACAGCTCCTAGTGGATTTCTTTTCCTTGGGGAAATTCAAGTGCAGACTTGAAATTGTTTGTAAGCAAGATAAATTTGTTGCTGTGCAGCACTTTTGACTACTGCTTTTCACAGGAGATGGTTGGAATCTTACTTGCTAGCATGGTAAATTTTGGTGAGAAGAGAAGCAGATATTAGTGTTTTGGAAAGGCTACAGCCTAAAATAGGTGACATTAACAAAACAGCCCCCTCTGTAGTATCTTCCCAAGTGGAAGAGGACAGCTGGAAATAGGTCAGATACCACTCAGACTTGCCTGACAGGCCTTAATTCAAATGCCCTTATTTAAATATTGGGTTTTCTACAATACAGGACAACATGTATGTAATGCAAGTTTGCTTTACGAAATATGTATTTGTCTTATTTTGCTGTGAGAATAGTGGTCATGAAGATGACTACTGGCAGCATCATGAATCAAACCTTGTGTGTGGGCAAGGCCTGAGCCAACTTTCCCAGCACAGCCATCCCTCAAAACACACCAATCATATGCCATTATACTCTGGCTCTAATTAACTCTAAGTCTCTCACTGGAGTAAACTTGCGTGTGTGATACCAAGGTGAAGAAAGAACAGGTCAAGTTTTGAACCACCAACTGAATTTCTACTGTTGATGAAGTTACAATTAGAACCATGGTCACCAGAATTGAATATTTTTGCGTTCATCACTCAATCGAAGTGATGTCATCAAAGTGTGCAGATATCCAGGCAAGGTTACGTAAGGATGGTCCCATCAAGAATATCAGCACAGAGTTTTCACCACTTCAGAGTTGCTGAATAAAATGCTGCTAAAGAGTTGAGGCACTAGCTATGTTGATTCTAGACATAAAGGCAAGGAGGTAGGGAATACTTTCTTATTAGAGGAAAGGTGCTCTTCTCCCAGTCTGGAGGGGAGCATTTGCTGCACTTGTTCAGACGCTGGTAGACAAAATCTAACCCCTGTTTTGCAAAATCCTTTAGAGTTGTTGTTGAGGTCCATCACTCTGTAGTAATTTAATATTATTTGGAGTGTTTTCTGGAAGAAAAATACAGGAGGCAAGTGAACCCAACATTTTTTCTTTGGGTAATTGTAGCCATGGCTTTTATGTAAATCCTGTTTACCTTGAACATGTATGTCAAGACATTAGGGCTCCATGTGAATAAATCCACTTTGATAAAATTCAGCTTAATTAAGTGACTAAACCTCTGTATGTGATCTTATTTTTATTTTTGTGTGTATGTGTGTGTGTGTGTGTGGTGTACTAACACTAGGGTGTCACTGTACTTAATAAGAAATTGTAATTCTGTACTCCTATTCAAGCTGAAGAGTCAGTGGCAAAAGAGAGTCTCAAAGTATCAGGGAATTTCTTTTGTAGGGTTCTTTCTGCATTTTTACATAGTTCTAAGCTTTCTCATTATTCTTGAAATCTGCTCAGGAAAAGCACAATTCAACAGAATGGTAAAGGATCGTAATATTCTTTCCTATCACCAGCAGTTGTGGCATTAGTTTATGAATCTATAAATGGCCACAGAGTGCTTGATATGAGTTTACATAATTAATACCTTGGGAACCTGGCCAATTTTAGAGGTCTAACAGGGATGAGGGATAACATTATTTTTAAACTTGCATTTGGAAAAATCTCTTCTTCTTTTGTCATCTGCTTGCAATATCTGCTTTATATTAATTATTCACTTTAATTTTTCTTTCTATGATGTAAAAGTCTGGAGTAATTTTAGAACACATAAAATTGTCAAAAATATGTAAGCTTGAAATATCCCAAAGGTTGTTTTCTGACTCTGAAGTGAAAACATTTTTTGGCAGTTTAGATTCCCTCATTACCATGGTTCAAGCCTATACATGAACAAGAAAAATGCAAAACTTTCAGACCTTATCACTTTTGTTTTTAAATCCCAGTATGTCTGTACAACATGCACAAGCATATGCTGAAAATAAAGGAATGGATGTAATACTCTGAAAGTTGTAAGGAATTGAGCTTTGGGTTACAAATAATAGGAAGAAAGCTCTACTGTCTGACCTGAACATTTTGGCAGAGTTCCATTACCTCTGGCTCACACAAACACTGAAGTAGCTGGATTAAATGGCAGGCAGAGTTTTTATTTATAGCACAGTGTACACTGGAGCAGAGCTTGTTAGGGGAATAGCTGCAGTCAGGCTTAAGAACCATTAATTCTCTTAGTTTGATGAAGGGCTGACTCAGGTAAAAGTGATGGGGTTGCATGTTCAGCTCAAATCAGTAGGCCTTCCTCCTTTGTCACAAAGCTTATTAACAGCTTTTTACTGTTGTGAACACTACCATGAAATTGCTCCACCGTGGTAGCTCATTATTAGTTACCTTACTGAGGAGCACCAGCTTTTAGGTGTGATGTGACAAGCACAAATGCTACATCTCTTCAGCATGTCTTCCTATTTTTTGTTTTAGTTCTGAGGAACACAAAATCTGGCAATTCTAGTAAAATTCTAATAAAACTGTCTCCTTGCATGTGTTGACTATTCAGTGCTCCTTAGCTGATAAATCTGTTCTGACTTGGTACTGATGTTTATCAAGTCTGTATAACCATAATAAATTGGATATTTTTAAAGAAGTTAAACACTAATTATGTATTTTTTGAGCTAAAGAACTTCTGAATTGTTGACACATCTGGGGATTTTTGCTCCAGTTGAAGATCTCTGCTTAGACTAAACTTGCATACAAGTAAGCAGGTCATGAGTGTGATTTCACATGGACTCCCTAGCATGCTGAGGCATGCTCATCCACACAAACAAAATCATTTGGGGATTGCATAAAAATTTTTTGTTTTAATCTTCCAGGCTTTTTCAATTCCCTGTACTCTCACAATTTTAGTAACATGGTCTAACAGCAGTTGATAAAGGCATTAGTATACATTGTTTATATGCAGCAATGAATTCTTAGAAAGCAAAGTTTTTCAGTAATGCAACAGATGTTTATTGTGTTCCCTTTCCACTAAGAGATACTTGCAGAAATTAGCAAGGGACATCATATGCTATTAGTATATTTATTTGAAGGCAATGTCAGGTTGTTCTTAGCATGAAGGATGAAGAAAAATTACAGCTGCTGCAGGGAATAGATACTCTTATTTATGCCCTGTTTCAGTGTTGAAACTTCAGGCACTGTGAATAATTTTTTACCATGACCTGCCCTTTTTGGATTTTTTTCCAGTAATTTATTTTGTAGTATTGAAACACTTGTCAGTTGTCAAACAATTCTGGCACAGGAAAGACCACCTCATTTTAAAACTCTGAAGTCGTGGAGCAATATTTATGTACTTAATATATTCTTAAGTCAGAGAACATTCCTTGGGAATTAATGTAATTTACTGCACACTGAGTTACAAGATCAGTAATGAGAGAGACATAACTTCCTACATACTGTAAATTCTCCATGAGGAATTGGATATGTGCCTGAGTGAAGTACAAGTAAAAATGCAAAGTCAGACATACAAAGATTACTTAGCTGATGGTTTTGTGCATAGAAGTACATGCCCCTAACCTACCCCAAAATTATCATAAGCTTTCCTTTCGTGTATCCTTTATTGGCATCTTTTTTCAATAAAACACAAGTTGGAAAATTTATATTAAAAAAAAAGTAAATTTGGACATAAATGTGTTGGAAATAGAGATTACTCCCCGCTGTTTTCTTTCATCCATGTAGATGGAAGGAAAAGGGGTGAATACAGAGTAGGTGATGTAATGAATAAAGAATTTGGAAATATAGTCAGAGAACATAAACTCTATTTTGTCTGCCATATCCTGGGTAGGAAGGGAAATAAGAGGGAGAAAAGATGAAATATCTTTTTAGTAGCAAAAATAAGTGTTTATCTTATCTTAATACTCCCTTAATCATACACATAGCTTTATTTTACCTGTTGTATAGTTGCTATGTTTGTTTTCAATTTTTTTCCTCTAATCCATTGGTTTGCAACCATTTACTTTGCACTTTAGTTTTTCTAAGATGAGTCACATGCTCACAGGTTGTTCATATTGCTGAAAAAGAATTTCTATCAAATTTTCGAATTTGATAATACATTCTAAAATCCTGACATTTATTTTACTAGTACTTTTTTTAATTAAAGATATACTGGGAATCTGTTGTTTCTTTCTTCAGCTATGTTTCAACTGCAGAATCTTTCCTTTGATCTCAGCAAACTCAGAATGTGGAACAATATAGAAGATAAAAAGGATCACCTCTGATTTTTTTTAATAAGAAACCAGGTCATCAGTCTTGAGATCCGTCTCATTTAATGGTGCAAGATGAGAAACATTTTCCAGCTGGAAAAACTATGTGCAGTTGGAATCAATCCTTATAGGACTGGGCTGTATCCAGCAAGTGTCATAGACATGTGTGAGAGTGTTCAGTTTTGAGATCAGGAACAGAAGTGAAACCACTTTATTGTTCTTTTGGAAACATAGAGCAATTTTTTTTTAATTTAAATGTTGGGGGTTTTTTTGTGTCTATAACTTTCTGAACTGTAAGAGAATAACCAGCTAAGAGCTTTGCTGATAGACTTGTATGCATTGACAAGCCACAACTGCAGTTCTCAAAGCACAACATAATGTCTCATTTCACTACTGCTTTTGTTAACTGATGAAGTTTGCTTACGCTTTCTGAATTGAGAATTTTTTATACAACAGCACCTAAGAATTCTTATGTATGCTTCAGATATTTAATTGCTTTATCAACTGTCTGCCTCTGAAGAGTGGGAAATTTACTCCAAAGTTGACACACAGAATGTTGCAAGCACCATTGCCAAATGCCAATCCACAGCTATTAATCTTTGCACTGTTTGAAGTCCTGTATGTCTTGGGTGTTATTTTGAGCATAGAACTCAAATACTTTGTGTGTTCATGTGATGGTTGCACAACTGGGAGTGGAAAACCATTGTGACATCAGAGAAAGGATAATACCATTCCATTTACATCTTTTAATGCAAATTATTTTAAAGGTTTCTGTTTCAACTATACACAGGGTAATGGGGGATTTAGAAATAGAATTTTAACTATTTCTGAATGAGTGCCTCTATCTAGTTTTTCTTCCTTCAGATTGAAAGCAGATCATTATGGACAACTCACCTGCTTCTGTTTGCTCAACCCAAGTTCTTTCCCAAAGCACAAAGCATTTTCCTGCATTAAAATGAGTTTAGGAATTACACTGTATATTGCTAAAGAACCAGAAAGAGTATCAAAGAGGACTCTGGACTTTTAACCACCACTTCTTTGAGCCAAGTTTTCCATCTACCCTGTAATGTATGTCTCCAGTGTACATTTCTCCAGTTTGACAAGAAGAATACCTGTAGAAATTATGTCAAAGTTGAAGTAAATTGCACTCACCCTTTTCCCCTGGTATGCAATGCCAGTAATCAGATACTGTCTTCATATCCTATTTTTCTCTAAGCTGGATGACTCCTACTTATTCAGGCTTTTTTCCTGGGAAACATGCTCTGTGCCTCTAGTCATTAAGTCTGGTTTTTTTCTAGGTTTTTATCAAGTTGGACTATTTTATAGTGCTCTCTGCACTGGCTTATGAGATAAGAGACTAGACACTCAGGTTTCAAATTTATTCTGTTAGTATAGCCTGTGAAGCTGTCTAAATACTACTATCTTTAAGCAGTTTTGTCCTTAAAAATAATAACAGTTTCTGAATCAGAGAAGTAGTTAAAACAATCTTAGCTATGAAAATGTCTAAGCCAACTTTACAGGATACTGAGCTCAAGACTTCTAATTGCTTGGAGTATGGCAAGTAAGGTAATACTTGTCAGAGAAGGAGGATTTCAGTATTACCTATTTTGTTCTACAAATACAGATATACATGGAAACATCAACTTATTATTGCTTGGGTTTTTAAAATATTAATTCAAAGCTGCCTTATTCTAAACCAGTAGAAAGGATACTTTTTTACCATCGGTTATTTCATATTCTTCCTTTAAATCCAACTCCTCCCAAGTATTTCAAAAGACCTGCAGATGAGTAAGTCACACAGAGAAATAAAAAATTAAATTATTTATTACGATGTAATAGATAGTGATCTCATGTAAGGAACAGACTTCAAAATGGCTGTTGCAGTATTAGTACCTCACTTCAGTCTGGGTACACATTAACCCATGTAGCAGATTCTCTGTGAATGTTAAAGAATGTTATGAATGTTAACATCCTGGATTATAAAGTATAGTATCTTCACTCCTCTCACAGAAGCAAATGCAGTTGCAGTTCCAGGTAGTGTCTTTCATTATGCCTTTGATTTTTGATTCTTCAAAAACTGCATTGATATTTGTAGATGAAAAGTGGATTAAGGAAGTGGTGGTGCAAAACACTGCCTGTCATTGAACAGGTAATGGCAGTAATAATGCCCTGCCTGCCCATGAATGTGTTTTTAAGAAACTTGTTGCATTAAGGTCTGTGGCCTTAAGTAATGATCACTTCAATCTAATTTGTGGGCAGAACTCAACCAACAGCATATGAATTCCTCATCTCCTCAAGTTCTTAGTTTTTTTTTTTGAGCTCTCCCTATTGAGGAGCTGATGTTAAAAAAATTCCATGGTTTTATTCAACTGATCAGCTCTAAAATATGACTGCCTTATATGCATCCATGTCCAAATATCACATTTGTCGCTTATTGTCTGCATCGGCTGATGCTCTTTGAAGGCTTATAGAAGTCAGACCTAGAAAACTTGGGAGACTCTTCTTGCTCACCACAGTCTTCTGCATGCCTTTGTTGAATACCTCTATGCAGAATCTGTCAGGTTCTTTGGCCAGGACACAGTTTTTTTCATAGCCCAGCCTGGGTGGAGTTGCCTTGGACTTGTTTCCTTGGACAGGAGAAGGAGCCAGCATTGGAAAGACCAGTCACTGTCTCATCAGCTCTGTCCAGGTGAAGTTACATCAGCCCAGAAAAATACATGCCAGGCCAGTCTGGAAAAAACAACAACAAACAATTAGCTCTAAGAGAAAGGCCAGGGCACAAGGCCCTGGGGGACTTAATGACATCAGAACCAAATTAAATTTTATCTTACTGCAAATAAGTGATCCATAGTCTAAACTGAAATAAGTGTTTCAGGTTGTTTCACTAACAAGGAGTTTTCTTCTGGACAAATAATGTCCTTTTAAGTTAGTGTGCTGTTTATTTGAAAAGTAATACCTGTCAAAAATTATTCAGTTTGAAGGAGTTTCAGAAGGAATTATGCATTGAAAATAACACATGGTCTTTATTCTCTCCCTATCCTTCAACACGTTGAATTGTTCAATGTTGAAATTTATTTAAACTAAATTTTTGCCTTTAAACACAGATGAGTTTACAGACTGGGCACACAAAGGAGCTGAACTTCCTAAGATTTTCTCACAGGGGGAGCCAGGGTCAGGTTGTTTGAAGTCACTCCAGAGAAGTTTTCGGAAGTTTGACTCCTGTTCCATTTTCCATCAGAGTTGCAAGCTTTATTTTCAAACAACAGTTTTCTTGCTTGTTTTCAATTCTGTTTGCTAATTTAACAAATAATAGAAAATGAGATGCAGAGTGAAAGCTGGGATTGGGGGTTGGACTGCAGTGGGATCACAAGTTCAAATCCAGGCTCCTTTAAACTTTGCACCCTAATAATAAGTATAGTTACTCTAATAAGTCCAGTAAAACCTAATTTTAAACCAACATGTTTAAGGAGACTTGTGAGGGAGATAGTGATAAAGGTAGAAGTGGAACTTCAAAGAAGTACTTGAATGACCTGAGAACAAGTGAAAAAGATGGCAGCATATGAGTAACAAATTTCTTTTGGTACATTGATTTATGTAGACATGTGGAAGCTGGAACTGATGATAACTACACCTTTACTTCTGCATTGGTCTAACTTTTCCTTAGGTAATAATGAGATACAAGCTTATTAACTCAATTCTGAGCTGTAGTAATCACTGGAGAGGAATTGGCAGAGGAAGTTTTAAAATCAGTGTAGCTTTGTAATACAAACACTCTAACCATTTTCTCTGAGAAGTATCTATTTTGTTTATATCATTTAAGAGCAGCATATTTCTGATTAGCATTAATAAAACTAAATATGCATTGCAAATAAAAGAAAATGTGTCAGTAATTTTGAAAGAGTGCTGTGAGAAAGGGCACAGGAAGGGAAGGGGTTGATCCTGAGCCCTCACAGGACATCTCTTCCTATGGATGTCTTGGTGAGTCACTGCCTTCAGCTGAACACCTGTATTGAGTGATTTCCCTACTGGACATTTCAGATCCTTTAGTAGTGAATTTCTACCATAATTTAATTACAATTTATGCTATTTTATTTGCTGTGCGCATTCTGGTGAGAATGTTGATGCACCTAAAAAAGGTACCATAGTTGAAATAAAAGTATTTTGAAGGTGTAGACAAGAAGGAATTTATTTTAATATCTCTTGAATGCATCTTTATTCTGAGCTGGGCAAGTAGTGAAGTCAGAATTCCAAGAGATTGCTCTTGAAGCACAAGACAACTGATGGCAAAATTTCCAGCTGGCAGCTCCAGGTCATTAAATGTAATATCTGTAAAGAATAACTGGACCAAGTGTTTGCATTGTGGTTGTACTGTCTGAAAAGATTTCTTTCAGCATCAAGAGAAGCTGCTGAGGGTTATATGAAAGTAAGATTTTTTTTTTTTTTTTTAAATTTTCTATTTTGGCCTTGAATTTAGCTTGCTACAACTTGTTCTAGTGTATTTTCCAGTGAGACTTGATGGAAATTCTGTATTCTCTGTTAGCTGACATAAGGTGTCTTCCTCTTTAACATATAGATTCTCATCAGAGGCATCCAACTTGTACTACACATCAGAAATTAGATGGAATTTAGGTTGTCTGGGTCTTTCTTTGGTGATGCCTTTTCTTCTCTTTTAAATTACTGCTACTTATAGGACAGGTTCTTCTTACCATGCTATCGCATCTACTCTCAGTTACACTGGGAGTGGAAAAGAGATGCTAACTTCACAACTTTAATAAGGTGGAATCAATTCCTAGTTTTTGGTTATAATAAGTATCCCCCTTCATAATAACAAGTTTTATTAACCCAATCTATCAAGCACCATATTCAAAATAAGGAAAATCTACCATTTCTGTACTAAACAGTGTCATTTAGGTGAAAAAAATTAGCATTTGAATTGATAGTTTGGGGGCAGAGAAACTCAGGTTAAGAAGTGTGCTAAGACTTGAGCAGGAATTGTACTGCTGAAACTTTTCTGGCTGCTCATCCCTAGATATGTGCCAATGGATCTCGGTGTAATAAATGTTGGTCCATAGGTAAGAGTAAGCATGCTTTTGTTCATCTTTTTTTTTGGAAGCTGCCTGAGCAAAGACATCCTGCAAGCTGAAAGCTTATGAATTAGGTCTTTGCAGATAGACATGCATGTTTGTGTTTTGCAAGTTGACTGTATGTTTGTATGTTGGCAGCCTATTTTTCTATTTATATATCCATTATTTGAAATAATATTAGGCTTATGTACAGAGTGTAGGCATAATAATACTTAGAAAAAATATTTATTTGAGGAACTTCCCATGCAAATGACAAAACCATATGCAATGTTTTTAGCTCATCCTCCCTTAATTAAGTATCCTTTGTTGCCCTTTTTAAATGGCACCTCTTTTCATCATTGAGAGTATTCATTAATGGGAATTTTTTAGCTAAGAGAGTTGGTGTTTTATGTAATCTGTGATGAGAAACATGATCTGACATCGTCCTACCTGACTGGAGGATTCAAAGACAGATTTTCTGCAGAAGTGCACAGTAATATGATAAGAGGCACTGGGCACAAATTGAAACATGGGAAATTCCAGTTGGATATTAGGATTTTTTTTTTTTTTTTTTTAAACAAAAGTATGCGAAATACTGGAACAGGTTATCCCAGAGATATTATGGAATCTATGTCCTCAGAGATGCTCAAGACTCAGCTGGATGCAGCCTTGAGCAACCTGATCTGATGAGGTCTGCTTTGAGCAGGGGTTGAACTAGATGACTTAAAGAGGTCCCTTCCACCCTAAATTATTCCATGCTTTTGTGGCTGTGGCTGTCTTCGAAGTGTGTCTTGTTTATTCTACTACATAGAAACGGAACTATTTTTGAATGTTTCCCATTTTAAGCTGTATTTGGTTTTGAGCCAACCAACCAATATTTCTCCACGTTTTGGAGCCAAAATAAACACAAAAATGTAAAATAGAAGACAATAAAAGTTACACAGTGTTAGATTATCATTGAAACCTTGCCTGGTGGTACTATGGCACCAGATTTGGAAAAGTCAAAGCACTGCTGTGAGTGATTTGGATAAGTGAAGTGGTGCTTACAAATAGATGGTGTTAATATATTTTCATAAGGCACGCTTCATTTGTCTAGCACTCTGGGAGGCAGTGCTGGGTCTTGCTTTCATGCCCTCTAAAATCTTTGAAACGGTGAAAAACAAACTCAATGTAAGGCCAAAGGAATTCTGGCGACAAAGCCAAATTTGCTGTAATACAATACAGCTGTATTCACCCTCTAGTTTTGTAGGGCAGAGTTCGAGGGTTGTCACTCCACGCATAAAAAAAAATAAAAATGGGGCTGTATTTGATCACAAGAGACTGTACACACTGAAAGTGCAGCAGACTGGCAGTGTGAGTGAAAGTAACATTTCACCCCAGCGTTGCTTTTGCTGAGCCTTCAGTGAGAGTTCAAAATGTAAGATACCAAAGTGAATTTATTTCAAAATGAAAAAATTTCAAAACAAAAACCGGTTACTTTATTTAATTTATATTTCATTCTTGAAGTTTCTTATATCAACACCCCAGGATTAGTTCTAGATGTGTTAATTACTAATTAATAATCTATCAGCTAGCTACTGACTTACTTTCTCAAGATGGAGAAAGAAATAGAGTGTTCTTCAGCTGAAGATACTCCATTTGACAAGGCCAGGATATATTTTGCAGTTCAGGTAGAAACAGAAGAGAGACAGTTAATTCTTGTTCCAGTCATCCCATCACCCATGTTCTCTTGTGTTCCTTGAAACAGGAATATGATACCAGCTGACAATTTTAACTAATTCTACATCTATTGTTACCAACAATAATGTAACAATAGTGGGCCATAGGACACCAAATTTCAAAACCTTTAATTCTTTGTTAATGAAACAAAGTTCTTTTGTTCTTTTATTCCTTTTGGGAAGCAAAGTCATGGTTTTATTTGGTTTTATAAGTTGGAAAAACCACTGCTCCCAATTATTGAACAGATACTGCTTTAATGCAACTAGCCCAATGAACTACTTCTGTGTATTGCCTTACTTTTCTCCAGTTATTAAATAGCAAAGAATTATATAAATCTATTTTTAGTAGATACTATTTGGCCTTTGCAGACTGCTTTGCAGTGGTAGTTTCTTAGGGGGATGTTAGACTTGAATCAGAAGGCTTTGACTGAACTTTCGTTGTGAAAGTAGAAAATTGGAATTCTTTGTTTGTCTTGTAGCTAAACATGAACTAGCCGGTAGGAATAAGAGATGGTAGCAAGTGCTTAGGAATTCTTCCTTCTCTTCCTTTACTATTCCATGATTAATTAAAGTGGTGGTAACAGAAAAGAAGATAGTTGATGTAATCAATGGTAGGTTCAAAGCTTGAACAGCAATTGTCCAGCTCTATGTTTTGCATATTAATTTCTGTAGCTGCTCTCACATTTTAAAGAAGTGAATTTTAATTAGGTAACTGAGAGTTAATTTTTTTTTAAGTTTCAATATTTGTTTGCTTTTGGCTCTTGTTGTCTATGCATTCCAACTAGCCAAACTATGGTGCTCGCAGCTGGATTCCTCAGACTAGTTGTAGCTGTTCTCTTCTTTCTGAAGAGTTGTTGGTGGCTGGTTCCTTTATGATGCAGCTGATTTATCAAGCTGTCTTTAACAGTTACAGGCAAAGAGTCCTTTCCTTAGAGTGATTTTGGCAGTCAACTAACTTTTGTTGAAGAGAACGCTTGCAGATCAATGTGGAATTTCTGCTGGCAAACACAGAGGGAAAGAGTGTTTTGCAGAGGTAAATATGGGTCCTAGAATATTCCATTTGGAGATGGCCTAAATGTAAAAGAATTATACTACAAATGCAAGTATTTAAGACCAGATGCCAAAAGCTGATACAAATGAATGGAATTAGAGAGCATCTTGTTTATCATTCACCTCTTTCATCAAGAAGAGGTGGAGAAGAAATGTATTCTGAAATCATAGTACGACAGTTATTTTTCTCAAAATCAAGGACATTCCTTTCATAGTATCATAACTTTCAAATTCCTGTGACTTCCTTTGTCCAGTTAATCATGTTTAATGGATGTTTACCTGAGTGGTGGCTAAGACAGGCATATTATGCAGAAGGAGAATGCTTTCCCTGTTAGTTGTTCAAAATGCTGTGAGATCAACACAAGTGAAATCTATTTTGCTAATGTGCTCCTGAGAACATTAGCATTTTTTACTGCAGGGGGAAACATTGTGACAGAGGCTGAGGAAAAGGGTAAAGTACTCAGGGCCTTCTTTGCCTCGCTTTTTCATAGTTCTTGGAGTACCCAGTCCCCTAAAGTGGAAGTCAGGAATGGGGAACATAACGAAGCTCCTCTAATCCAAGGGGGAATGTTAAGTGACATGTTACATCACTTAGACACACACAGGTCTGTGGGGCTGGATGGGATCTACCCAAGGGAGCTGGCAGGGGTACACACTGAACCACTTTCAGTCCTTTACCAGCAGTCCTGACAAACTGGGGAGATCTCAATTGACTGAAAGTTAGCAAACGTGGTGTCCATCTACAAGAATGGCTGGAAGGAGAATCTGGGGAACTACAGGACTGACCTCCTGTGCCGGGGAAGGTCATGGAGCATGTACAGAACAACCAGGGTTTTCAGCCCAGTCAGCAAGGGTTTATGAAGGTCACATCCTGCTTGACTAACTTGATCTCCTCTTATGATAAGGTGACTCACTTCCTGGAGGAGGGAAAGTCTGTGGAATTTGTCTAGCTTTCAACAAGGCCAAATGCTGTGCCCTGCGCTTGGGTCACAACAATCCAAAGCTGCCTGGTGGAAAAGGAGCTGGGGATCTGGGCAACAACCAGCTGGACATGAGCTGTGCCCAGGTGGCCAAGAAGGCCAATAACATCCTGACTTGGATCAGAAATTGTGTGGTCAGTAGGTCCAGTGAAGGGATCATTCTCCTGTACTCAGCACCAGTGAGGCTACACTTCAAATTCTATATTAAGTTTTGGGCACCTCACTGCAAGGAAGACATAGAGATGCTGGAGTGTGTCAAGAGAAGGGCCACAAAGCTGGTGAAGGGTCTGGAGCACAATTCTCTTGAGGAGAGGCTGAGGGAGCTGGAGTTGTTTAGCCTGGAAAAAAAGGAGGCTCAGGGCAAACCTTATTGCTCTCAAATACCTGAAAGGAGGGTGTAGTGGGGCAGTGGTCTGTCTCTTCTCCCAGGTAACAAGTGATAGGACAGAGAGAAATGGACTCAAGTTGTGCCAGGGGAGGTTTGAATTGGATATTAGGAAAAATATTTTCACCAAAAGGGTTACCAGTCATTGGAATTGACTGCCCAGGAAAGGAGTTGAGTCACCATCCAGGGAGATGTAGATATGTAGGTTCCAGAAGGCATGTAGATGTGGCACCTGGGGATCTGGACCAGTGGTGGACTTGAAAGTGCTAGGTTTGGGTTGGACTCAATCTTAAAGGTCTTTTCCAGCCCACATGATTTTATGAGTATGTGATTTTTTTTTTTTTTTTCCTAAATGCTATGGGGACTCTGCAGTGTGTGTGTTGCCATCCAGGCCATCACTGAAAGGATCCTATACTTAAAAGTGAACTAAGGGAAAAAGACCTATCCTGTCAAGACAAGGTGCTGAAGACAAAGATTTATTTTTTTAAAATTTTAGGTTCATCTCCTTTCATTCTGGTCTGCCTTATTCTCTATTTTTCAAAATACATTATTCCTGTTTATTTTTTGCTAGAACTGGCTTTGAGTTTAAAAGCTCTCTTGGTGGTTTTGATATGCTAGCCATACAGAAAAGATCTAAGGGATCGCATCTCAAAGCTATTGTTGTTTTGGGATCCTATTTAGACTTTCTAGTTTTGGAAACCTCACTGAGAGTTTTAAGGCTTAAACCAAACCAAGACCACTTGTCACTATAACTGACTGCTTATGAATAAACCATGGTATCTATCAAACCGGAATCAAACCCAGTTGAATTAAATCTTAAATTAGAATTAGGCCTTCAAACTGATGTAAAGTATAACTGAGAGATACATAGATACAACTGTGTGTTAAAAAAAAAAAAAAAAAAAAAAGAAAGTTGAAACTACTGTAAATTTAAAACTAAAATAGATCTTCATTTTTTAAAATCTAATTTTGAGACAGATTAAGAACTTTAATATATTGTATTATAGTAATCAAATTACCATATTTGAATCAAGCACTGTGAGTCTTTGTCCTTAGACATGAATATTTCATAGAGGCCAGGAGGCCATCCTTTCATTCATACTTAGATCTCCAAAGGTAGATTAGAGTTTTACAGACTACATAATTTAAACACATGTAGCTTACTGTCCGTCAGAAGTAATAATCTTAAACTTTGTTGCTACTTTTTACTAAGTGTCTTCATGAAGCTCATTAGAGGGGTTTGAAGTCAGTTGGCTTTTCTTCCTGGTTTGTGTTGTTTGGAGCCTTGTTGATATTCAGACTTGCACACCCGCAGCAATTTTGTGTACTGAAAAATAAAACAAGGAAGTACATCATTTAGGTAAGGAAGCAACTGCCACTCTTTTCCCTGTGATGGTATTGTACAACTGAAAATGTCACAGGACTGAGTTTTCTAGAGGCCTTGCAGTCTTCTGGAACCTGGCAGAGCTGCCTCTGGAAAATTGTGACGGTTTCCTGGCTGAATGCTTTTGTTTGATGAGTCTTTAGATAAAGGAAGGGAGGCACATGGTTCCCATCAGTTTTACTTGTATGCTTCTTTCTATAAAGGGAAGAGGCATAAAGTGTTTGGCTTAAGGCTTTACATTCTGTGTGCAGACAACTGCAGATGCTCAAATCACCTACTAAATCATCTTCACGAATTGGGGATTTTGGCCTCCTGGCAACTCTAGTCATTAAAATTTCTCTAAAAAGTAAAGGACAGTAGGTTGGGGTGATATATGTGCTTGTTTAGAGAAACTTTAAATATCAGTCTGCAATTACTGAGAGGGGGAGTAAAAGGAAGAAAGGAAGAGAGTTAGAGGGAGGGAGGGAGGAAGGGAAAGAAAGAAAAAAAGAAAAAAGAGAGAGAAAGAAAGAGAGAGAGAAAGAAAGAAGGGAAGAAAGTAAGTTAGTCTAGGATTGCTCTATCTTGTCATTCCATAATATATTCTATATCTCATATATAACGTGACTTCAGGATTTAGTTCCTGAAGTAGAGTAATTGTGTGCAAAGTTCTGGTTTTTTCTAAGTTAATTTCAGCCTTTGTGATTGGACAGATGCCTGAAAATATGTTGGGATTAAAAGTCTACATTTTGAGAATGAGAAGAGAAATAATAACCCAATGTGTACTAGTCTAGTGCTGGTGTCATAAGTCTGGGGAAAATCCAACAGTTCAACAGTTCTGGAAATAAGATAGGCCTAACAGTGACAAGGGAATACTAAAATTGTACGTACCAAGGAAGGAAAAGCCAATCCTGCCTCATCACACCAAGAAGAAGACAAAACACCAACTTATAGCTGAAAAAGTTATTCTGTTGTGAAGTCATTCCATGTTGCTACAATTCAAATCTTTTTAGAGGGATATACAAGATGTTTCTTACTTTATGTGCTATGTGCTGTTCCCCTGGAAAGAATAAAACTGAATGTTTAAAACAAGTTTCTTTGTAATTTTGAGAAAAGCATATATGTTAGTTAGGTGTCCTGGTGTAATTCCAAATAGAAAATTACATTTCCAGCCCAACATCGGGAAAAAAAAAAAAAAAAAAAGTAAAAAGTTGCAATAGTTTTATTTGAATCTAGTTACTATTTATCCTGTACCCTAATTGTGCAGTGTGATTAACTGATTAACTTAATGTTAAAATTTTGTATTTTCTACTAATAAGTGGGGGAAAAAAAGAGAAAAACTTGTAGTTTTTCTCCTGTGGGTCCTATAGATGGCCAATGCTACTATAACTCTCACATTTAAAGGAAAAAATACCAGTTACTTCATGCACTTTTTTACTACTGCAGTTGTAGGTGTTACAATAATGATAATGCTAAACTAGTGGAAAAACAGTCGTGTTGGCAAACACAATTTCCCCTGACTACATTTTTTAAATATGCTGGGTTTCCAGGAGACTTCACCTTTAAGAAATTGTTCAGTTGCTTGCTGCTAGCAAATGAAACAGCCCTATATTGTTATATTGTCATATTCCATTACTCAATATATGATTGTAAGATAACACATGCTGATCCCCTCTTTTTTACTCTTTGCCCAGTGAAAAGGCAGAGTCTGAAGGTTCAGATCAATGCAACAGATGACACCGTTTGCATGAGATATCTTCGACCAAGTCAAAACACCAAACTACAAGGTTTTGTCCTGGGTTATGGAAGCAACTTCTTTTCTAATCAGTACATTCCTTTGCCTTCAGAAGGAAAAAACTATGTAACAGAACTTGGTAAGACATATTTTGTTTGCATGCTTTATGGGAATTATGCATGAATTATGGGAAGAGTGAGGATAATATGAAACTTTGGGTTTCCTAAATTTTGCTTTTGTTGCGTTGTTACTTGGGTTTCTTTGCGTTTGTTTAAGGTTGCCTTGAAGAATTTCAGGTGAAAGTAGAATTAGGAGATACTTCAAGGAGAAAAAATATTTTTTGTTGTTTGGGAAAGTTTGCTACTGGGATTTGTTTTGAGGATTTTCGTTGTACTACGAGATTGTACTAAGTTGACCACATCACAGATCAAATGGAATGGTTTGCCTAAAATTTCAGGTACAAGTAGAATACAAGGGAGATATGCAAATTTTTAACAAATAATGCAAGAAGTAGTGAAACAATCTTGAGAACTGAGTGGTTGATTCCCTTTGACAGAAACATTTGTATAAAAATTACGTCTTTTCTGGCAGGGATCTACTCCAGTTCTACATGTTATAGAATAACCTGTAGCTCCTATGTCAGAAGTTACTGATGGAATTCCATGAGATGTTTCATGGAAGAGATTAAACCATGTCAAGAATGTTATATTCTGTTTCCTGGAACAGGGAGAAAGAATAAATAATTTAAAAATGGACACACCAGGGTTTGACCTTTTGAGAAATCTGTTTAATCTCTAAGGATTTTCCTGTTGCTTTCTCTAAGCCTGAATTGAATCTGGGTTACTCCCATCATTGTAATGCTGGTGATCTTGGTGTCAAATAAGGGGGAAAAAGGGACACATAAGCACAGAAGTAATAATTGCCATTTTTTGATGAGGTCAGTTAAGGCCATTGAGGGTGTCTGCTCCAGGCTGAAAACTGCAGAATAAAATATGAAAAAAATAAGATGCTAGACACAGAATAATGAAGTTATTAGACACCTTGATTAGGCCACTGTGGCGAAGGTTGACTTTCCTTTTCATGAGTTGTTACTCCTGGAATCTCTCTGTAATTCTATCACCAGTCCAGTGTTTGACTTCATAACCATCACTTAAACTGTGCCTGTCTTATCTGATTTATCCCACATGTTTTGAATCAGTTCACTAAGAATGATGTCCAGGATTTCCTGTAGTATACAAAAATATATATATATATATATATACACACAGGTGTGTATATATATATATGTACATATATATACAAACAGATATATATATTAGGCATAATAATTCCTGTGTAACTGTATTGCAGGAGTAGTGAGGATTAATATTTTTTAGGTACTCTGAGATCTTTGGAAAGAGGAAAAAGGACTGAATGTACCATCACATGCACTGCCTATCTACTAGCAGCTTTAATACCTCATGTTTTGCAAAACTGAAAGCAGAAAGCTCAGCATCACCTGGAACTTAAGGGATTTTGGTATTTCATAACCTTAACATTAATAACTAATACCTGGAAACTGGAGGCACCTTTCTTTAGCTCTACAGCACATCAGAGCACCAGCCACGTGCATATTCATTAAAGCCTATCATTAAGCACTCACAATCTTGAAACAGTGAACACAGAAAATGAGAAACCCCACAATGCACACAGCCTGTAAGAAAATGATAATTTTTCCTTTTGAAGAAAGAGTATAAATCTACACAGCAGAAAGAAGTGACTTACAGACATTTCCTTGATTTAGCTCTCCATCCCTGGTTTTGTTAACAGAACAACATAATTGGTATTCTCTTTGGAATAATTGTCCTCAGTTGGAACTGGAATATGGGAGATGAACCAAGGCATAACTTTTTTTTTTTTTTAAATAATGACACAATATACACATTAATACCTATTTCTAAGGCCCAAGAATTCTGTATTTCCAACCCAGTCAATTTTGATTAAGCTAAAATTTATTGCCGGGTTTTCTACTGGGTCACACACCTCTTATGATCCTGTTAACAAGAAACTTGAAGTCAGAGGATTTATTAATTTATGAAGTTATGTATGTATATAGGTGCATATATTTTAAGAGAAATTAATAAGACCGTCATATTTCCGAGTGTTTTCAAGAGAGCTATGTGGCTTTGTAGAAAGTGTGACATTCACCTACATTTCATCCATTAAAACATTCAGCACTCACTACAATGATTTTTACCTTAAAATATTTGTTTTTCTTTTGCCAGTTATGTGGTAAACAAGGCAACAATTGTGTAACAGTATCCATGTATTGGGATCTGCCTGCAGAGGGCGTGTACAAAGAGAAAAGGATTCTACTTGATTTCCTGAACTTTTAATGAATTGACACTGGCCTGCAACAAACTCTTGAGCAGCTTCATGCATTGGTAGATAGCTTAATTTGAATCACAAGTGAAGGGTAAATGACAATGATGAGGCAGCATCAAAGTTTGTTTCAAAGAAGTTTGTGTTTTTATCAGGATACCAGATGTGTTCTGCACTGTGTGTACTTTATGAGCTTACATCACAGTAAACAACATTATTATTAGTCATGGAAGCTATTCAGACAGTGTCAAAAGATATCCAAATGTAAATTCAGCTAGGCTAATGAGAAGGTAAAGAGACCCATCCAAAAGTTCTGGGCTTGACTTAGACCTTTATCTAAATTTGTTCAGTCTGCCTAACTCATAAAGAAGGAGTATTTACCTGAGGAATTTGTGTTAATTTGTTGTAGTTTGGCTAGAAAGATTGCAAGCCAACCTTCTAGCCATAACTGATACTGTTGAAGTAACCCCAAATATTGGGTGTAGATATTGAAATTTTGTAAGAATGAACAGTAATTACTTAACAGAGTGAACAAAATTAAAACCAACTCAGAGTTGGGCAGTGCTTTGGCTTTTCCTTTTTTAAACAAGATTTTGCAGTGTAAGAGGAGAATGTATTGGTAATCATGCTTTATAACAGCCATAATAAGTGACGTGTGAATTTTGCCTATATGTATATAGGAGAAAATGGTAGTACCCCTTTGAACACATTTTAAAAAGTATAATTCAGGGATCTGTGTTAGAGCAGTCCTTAGCTATAAGACCTTGTTATGCAGTTTCTTATATCTGATCAATTACCAGAAAAGTGCACATGTATTAGCAACACGCTTTCCAAAATGCCAAATCATGTGAAAATTAATTCAACATTATGTTGCTTCCTGACAACTTCCCAAAAAACCAAATTCTCATTGCTAATGTTAGCTGACCCTAGTACAATGGAGGATCTGGAGGAGGTCAGCAGCTGGCCCTGCTTCTAAACAAGTGGATTGACCAGAAGCAGGTTCATTCATGCCAACCTCTTTGTCCCACCTCTCTGTCTTTTCCCATGCGTGATACACTGCGACACTTTCAATCCTCCCCTTTGTCCACCTTTGGTCTTTGCCTCTGACAACATCCTGTAGTAAATCTTTATCAATCCTTAAATGCATATTAAGGAATTGCAGCCTGAAGCTAAAACAATACTTTGTTTTGATTTCTGAATTCCCTGGCCCATGAATTCTAATGACACATTTGTAATATTTTATTTTAAAATTTATTTTGAATTCACCAGTCAGTTCATTCTTATGCTGTTTTGCCTCCAGCTGCATTTCTGTATTGGCAGAACCCTGAACTGAATAATATGCCTGAACAAAACCAGAATTTGTAGTGCTTGTTACATGCCTGCTGCCAGTGATTTGATAGCCTAGCTCATGGCATGTGGTAGGAAGTGTTCTCCTGTATAAGTCTGATTATGTCACTGGCACATATTTTTGTGAGAATATGGTTGTCTTCATAACCTGTTCAGGTGGATAATAAAAGCTATTTTCTTTTAGTAATTTTATTTATTAATATAACAGAATCTTAGTCAGTTTTTTCTTTAACAATGGCACTAAGGTGCTGGTTTGCTTCTGTGAAACTTTGCAGTCTTTGAAATGTTTCTTCCGTGGGAAATCATAGGCCTACCTGTACATGTATTGTGCGTGTCTTTTGGACCATCTGGATGAAAAGAGATCTGAGAAATTGAAGGAATTAAGAAAACTATTTCATCTAACTAAGTGATGACAGCTCATCAAGCTGTAGTAGTCTTGATGTTTAAAGGTTAAAACAAAGTGACTGAACGTTTCTGCCTAATATTTGTGAGAATTGAGAGGAAAAGCTGTAAAATATGTACCTAACACATATGCATGTCTCTACTGTATGTATTGAATGCTATGGATAGAAATACTATTGCTTTACAAATACTAATCTCTTAGGTGTATTCTTAGGTATTCTTCCCTTCTGCTTCAGAAATCATTTGGTTAGGTGTATGTGCCTGCAGGAGTGCTGTGCTTTGGTTCAAACTGGCATTGCTTTGTTCTGCTGTGGACATTTAAACTTGAAAGAACAGTTTTACTGATGTACTGGTGCCTCTGAATGGAATGGTTGAAACAACCCGTGTTTGGGGAAATATATCACTGAGAATTAGGCTTGGACTTGTTGGCTAGCACTTCTCTGATACATCTGGGCATTTTCCTATAGTCCTTTATGGCTAAAGAATTGAAGGTGGTCACTTTTTGGGCATTATTTCTGATCTGAAAGGAGCTCTTCGCCAAGATATTTGTCATTCTAGCTTTAATAAAGCTAGAGAGTAATTGGTTCAAACAAGTAAACTTATTAAGTTAGTCTTATAGTAACAACCCTCTAAGAATGTGTTAGGATTCAAGGAGCCACTGCTCTATAGCAGCACTCTCTCAACATCTAGTCTTAGTCCATTTTCCTAAATCATCCCTTTTATAGATTGTATTACAGTTAGAAGAGCCATTTTTCTATGAAATAAGGGTGTGTTTTATTTTTTATCATGACAACTTTTGTTAAATCCACCAAAAAAAAAATAAAAAGCTTAATGAGCAGCACATAACACAAAATATTTCCACAGAGAGCACTTTGTTACAGAACAAAAACACCTGTTAGAACTAATGATTCCAAAAAAAAAGCCAGGTTTTGTATCTTTGAGATGTGCAGGGAGACATTTTCAGTCTTTGTTTATTACCATGTTTTGTCTAGCAGTTAATCTATATCCATGCTGCTACACATGTCATTTCAGATTTCAGCCAGAATTAATTTTTCCGGTTATGGAGCAGGGCAAAACTAACTCTTCCAAACCACTTGGATAACTTTCTTTCACAATCTTTGGAAATTTTGCTGAAAAAACTACAATTTTTTAGAGCTTTGAAGACTGACTTTGTAGTTCATGAGCTTTCAAGGTGATGCTTGAAACTTGTTGAATATTTGTGAGAGTTATAACAGCATCACAAGTGGTCATGAACGCCCAGAAGAAAACTGTGATTAAAGTAAGGGGAAATTGAAATATTTTTAAATGTCACTTATTTCAAGTTTGAGGTCTCAGTACAAAAAATATCGATATAATCACACAGATTCCAGAACTTTTTTTTTTGTAAATGAAGATGTATTTGTACTTAGGCATTGCTCTTTTTTTAACTAACTTTTTTGCCCATACTGCTTGGAGCAGCGGTTTTCAATGCTTATCTTAATTACTGAGTGTGGTTGAAACCATTTAAAAATGGTAATTAAACAATTAAAGTTCACTCATAATGTGGGTTTCCAGTGATTTAGATCCATAGAGTCAGTGAAGTTAAGTTAGAGTGGTTTTCCCCACGCTGGCACAGGCTTTTCAGTAGCACAGCAGGCTTTTGGTTTTTTCAGTACTGCTGTTCTTTTCTCTCTCCTTACAGAAATCTGGGTGTAAGAGAAAATTGAATGAGTGGTTCTGTTTAATTGGTAGAATTCAAGCAGTCTGTTACACTGAAATATGCAGGAAATTCAGTCTCTCATTTATAGATACAGATTTAGATTAATGTATCTAAACTAGAATAAGAATTTCACATAGAGTAATACTTTCTATAAAAAATATAGCTAATATAATTTTGATTCTTATATGGTGAACCTAATTCAGCCCATGGATATCATCTCTGGAAGCTCCTGTAACAACTTCTCTCATGTTGCAGCTTGGTGAGAATAGAGCTTGGTTTTAAACAATTAAGAAGGGCAGAAATCTCTGACATCTCATTTGAAGAATAAGGGAAAATCTTATTTCTGAAGAGGAGTCCCACAAATTAAATTCACCACCTCAAAATTGTTTTAATCAAATCATTTATTATTTTTAAACTCCATAAATCTTAAAGAAAACATGCCTAAAGATCACAAGGATTGGATAATGTGTCAAGCATTCACTGAATATTTGACTTTTTCTTATTAATTATAGGTTAATATATTAATCCCTGTTTCAAATAAATAGTACATCTGTACTAATTGCTTTTGTTTTCATTTACAGATGCAGAGCCACGGTATTTGGTTTCAGTAAGACCAGCACGTGTTTCAAATAACAAGAAATCTTGTTCAGGTATTTTAACATTTCTGCATCTTTTTTTTTTTTTTTCTGAAGTATTTGAAAGAAGGCAGAATCTTTATTTAACTTTAATATGAAGACGACTTTCAGAATCACTGGACTGTTGCAAAAAATAAACTGATGCCCGGTCTCTGGAAACACTCAAGGTCAGGCTGTGAGAAATCTGATCCAGTTATAGATGTCCCTGATCATTTCAGGGGACTTGGACTTTTAAAAGGACCTTTACAAAAGGGCCTTTAAAGGTCACTTCCAACCTAAACTATTCTCGGATCTTTATATGATTGGTTTTCTAATTCCTGGTAACTGCTTGGGATTAATTTCTTCTTGGTTTTGGGCAGACATAAAACTGTATATCTGGAAAGATTTTGGGTAGTGATTTACCTTTCAGATGCAACATACATATATATATGTATTAAAACCCACAAAACCAAAAAATGTCCAATGCACATTTGCTCAGTATTAATTTTTGTATCTACAGTCTACCCTGATAACAGGATTCAAAAGGCATGAGAAGAAAGTTAATCAGATCTGTTTCACGACAGTGAGAAATAGCACCATTAGATCAGTGGCTTACAAACGTTCAGACAGTGTGTTGTCACCCTTACGTTTTGAGGGGGTAAAGATCCTTTAGATTTTTGATGTAATGTGATGTAAATAATATAGCAATTTCTCTTAATTAATCATCTTCCAAACACCAGAGATTTTCCTTGGGTTCATAGCAGTCCATAAACTATGGGTTCAGAAGAGTTCCTCCAGGTCATTTGTTCATTTCCATATTTTATCTTTCAAACTTTCTTTAAATAAAGTTTGTCCTTTGCACAAGAGTCGTGTTCCTTCATTTGGAGCAAAGCTAAATTGAAGGATCATGAAATAGCTGTACATTTTCAATATAGTGGGTAGTTAAAAGAGAAGAATTCCCCAGATGCAGATGCTGACTCTGAGTTGCCTACAGCTAAAGGCAGAAGAACTTTTATATCTTTTATTTTATTCTTGATGAAGAACACTGTGGAAAGTATCAATTATCCATGGACATATTTGCAGTGTTACTAAGAAATCCGCCAAGAAGTTACTATTTCTGCCACATTCAAAGAGAGACTTCCTGATATCCCGAACTCTGTGTCACACCTTCTGTGATACAGGCCAAGACAGCCAGAGCCTTGAATTTAATCTATATATAGCTTATTCTTATACTAAGCACACCCAAATCACCAATTGCTCCTTTTCAAAAACTAGATTTAAGTGGAATGAATGTATGCCTGAAAAAAGAGATCAGACACTGTCTCTGCCCATTTTGTATATCATACATTAGAAATGGTGACTGTGAAAAAAAGAGAACTGTTGCACCTCAAGCTTAGAAGGGAAGTAGGTCTTAATTTACTTTACTATCCAACTGCAAAGCCTTCCCCTTATGTAATGGAGAGAGGAACTAACTTCATATATTTCGTATGTAGGTCGGACCAAGACACAAAAGCCTCTGCAGCTGGTAGTTGGCACTCTCACCCCAACCTCTGTGTTTCTCTCTTGGGGCATCCTAGTCAACCCTCAGCATGACTGGACAGCAACAAGTAACTGTGCTAGTGACAGGTAACATAACAGAAAAACCTTTTCATTTATTACTCTCTTGATTTAACTCAGTGTAGCTCTCTGCTGTGCCTAAAATAAGTTTTAAAGTGGAAATTAAAATGTTGGGAGCAATAGTTCTGAATGTGAAGTAAGTTTTCTCACTTACTCATTTGATGCTTTGAAAGTCTTTATTTGTCTTGAGCAAAAATTTAGTGAGAAGTCTACATGCTGAAGTAAAAATCTTGCTATTTCACAGTACATCCTTTGTTCTTAAACCAACTACCTTGACTCTACCTTCAACTG
Organism: Myiozetetes cayanensis; assembly: GCF_022539395.1. Classification (NCBI taxonomy): domain Eukaryota; kingdom Metazoa; phylum Chordata; class Aves; order Passeriformes; family Tyrannidae; genus Myiozetetes; species Myiozetetes cayanensis. Next base: position 19,606,614 of record NW_026087742.1, read on the forward strand.
TATCTTAGTCAATTGAAAGAAACTTTGTTAAATCATAGAAAATATTTTTTTAAGTTGGCTGAATAAAAGTAAAAGAATTCTTTTGTTGTGCCATGATAGGGGAATGATGCCTTGTTTTTTAACGCTGTTTGATTTTTGTTTCCTACATTTGATCTTATCACTAAAACTACTTTCCTTATATTGATATAGTACAACCTTTTGTTAATATTCTGTTGGAAGTAAAATAAGATCTCTTCTCCTGTAACATATTTGGTTTGCTGCAATTATTTAATGGGTGATACAGTAGGTGGGGAGCTTAGAAAGACTCACCAAGTAGCAGTTTCAAGAAAAGTCACAGTGCGAGGGAGCTTCTCAATAAAGTGTAACCTTACATTTTAGGCAACTCTTGGCAGCTTAATAAAATTCATCTTTGCAATTATTTAAATTGTTAATGCACATGTTTTCCCTGCTTTGTCATTTTGGTGTTCTCTTTGTACTCTTCCTTTTATGACAGAAGACGTTTTTTGCCTTCATTTACATAGTGTGAAGCTCCATGTTACTCAGCAATTTTTGTAAAACAATGCATTTGTAAAACCATACTTTTTTTCATTATTCAGAATATTTTTTCCCTGTCTAATATTTTTCTAATTTAGATTTGAAATTTGCTGTCTAATTTAGATTTGAATCTGCTTACTTTGGTGTTCGTAATAGAACTCCCATTGATGCCATTAAACTGGATGTCAAACATACATTATGTAAAAAACCCCACCCCATGTAACCACTATGACCTTTTTCTTAATTCTCAAAAGTTTTGGAATAAACCTTTTCAACCTTCAAAAATTTCTTCTGAACAAATTAGAATCTTCATCACCAACCAGAATTTCAAACACTTTTGAAGAAAATAATGTTTATTAGGAAATTTCCATGAATGTAATTTGATTGGACTTTTTTTTTTTTTTTTTAGTAGAAGTAAAAGTTGGTTTAGGCTTATATTTTGCTCTTTCACTGAAGAAAGAAGCAAATATTTTCCTCCTGTGAGAAATCGAAGAAATGAGCTGATCATGGAGTACCCTTTAAAGTTTTCTGTGCACATAATGATTTTAACACCAATTTTACCAGGGAATTTATCTTCTTTATGTGCTGTGTCAGCACCAAAGTTACAGCACCCATTGTGCAGTGGGAAGGAAGAACACCATCCGGTACTAATCCACCTGGAAATTAAAGGCATATGGTATCCACCACAATGCCTTCATCAGCTTTGGGTTTTCTCCTCAGTAGCTGAATTTTCTTATTGGACATTCATTGACTCAAAGTTTGAACAAACTCTTTAACACAGTATGGAATGTTTTTCAGTTGGTCCAGTGTGCTAATGATGTCTTGTTATGTTTAGAATATATTCTGTATGTTTGCTACTCGAGTCTAAGACAGCTGGTTTTTGTCATATCTTTATGTCAAGAAATGGTGTGCTGTTTTTTAGTTAAGTGTTGCTTAGTTCAGTCAACTGATTCCTCTCAGGAATTACTTTTAATGTGCCCTTCATGTTGTTGAAATATTGTCAGGCTGTACTAAAGTACAGTATGTATTTCCCTTTTGTCCACATAAAATGACTTCCCTATATGAGTTGTATCATTTGTTTGAATATCTCCCTGCATTTCAACTCTAAAGATACACTGACCCTCAGGAGTAGCTAGTTTAAAAACACAGAAATCAAGTTACAAACGATCATGTCAAAGTATGGGTATATACCTATTCTGCCATCAAACAGAGCAATAAATTTAATGAAGAAAAAAAAGTCACTTAAGTGGTGCTCCTATTTTGTTTACCTTTACCAGACCAAACTGCTTGTGATTTGTATAAATGATGTTAACAGTTTTCCATGTGACCATGGTGTGGATATCTGTAATTCCTGGAGACCCATACATATTTCCAGTCAGCGTATATAAGAAAACCTATTAATTTATGATGATAATTTGAATGGTAGTTGATAATGTACGATAAGAAAAAATAGGAAGTAGCCCACACTTAGCAAGTTAGCATTGTGTTAAAAGTACAAGGCTTAAAGAGCGGGTAACGGATTCATCAACATTTCTGTCTATTGCAGGGGAATTCTACTCACTTACTTGATCCTTTTTCTTCTGGTGTGTTCTTACTGTGACGTGTTTCTATGTAGTATTAATCATTCTCAAAATTGCTGTTAGTGACTAAGCTCTAATCTTTGACATTGGCAGTGTGTGGAAGTTAGGACCTCCTAACTCAATTCTGTCAATATCCCACCATGTTTTAGGTTTGTAACTCTGTATGTCTTGAAACGGAATCACTATTCTTGGCCTCAGATTTTACCACCCCTGGGTGGACATTAGGCTTTTGTACAAATGTTGCATAATATAAGTTATTTGAATGTGTTACTGACTCAGAAGATGAAAACCACATGGAATAGCACAGATCTGCTGGCCAAGATTTTCTCTGGTGCGAGTCTGATCTCAGTGGGATATTCCTTAGAAGATCTGGTTTTGTAAGCAAATGAGTATTGAATAAGAAGTGCAATGCTCTAAAAGAGCATTGGTATCTTTTACTGCTTCAGTGAAATTCTTACTTGCTTCTTGAAGGCACATAGTGGTCTTCTGAAATTACAAAGTCCTTTTTAAGAAACTCCAGTGAAGAAAAGGTTCTTGTGACATTTTTCAACGAACCATTCTTGCTTAACTTTCTAGAGATTAAGGTCATAAACCAATAGAGTGCTACGTATTTCCTTCAAGATAACCACCAAATGCTAATTCCTTGATGAAGCAAACGTATTCACTGCCATTTTTGTGGACCAAAGTTCTTTGAAAGGTCAACATTTTTAAGCCTCATTGAAGTGACTCTTATCTCTGATCAGAACCTGATGAAGTGACTATCTCTGGTCAGAGCCTTAGCACTAGAACAAAAAAATAAAACCAAATAAAAAGACCTAAACCAAAAAACTCAAGTGATTAGCTCTGTGTAACTGATGAAATGTACAGGACACCAGAAAGATTCCACTATGTGGAGTTACCTTCTCAACATCCTCTGTTTTCTTGCACCAGCATGGAACTGTTGATGAGGGAGGATGGGAAAGTCATGATAACCTTCTGCACAACCATGTTCAGTTCCTCTTTTTATCGTTTCCAAGAAAGTAGAGACTTGTTTCCTCTCTGCCTCTCTATGTCCAAACAAACATTGGTGGACAGAGCTGTCACTGTAAATATACTGGGGCTATCTTTCACTGCCCTTTTAGGTCTGAAAAAGTGAGACTACTCCATAGATTCTTCCTTTTTTTGCATTTGCTCTGATTAGAACAACTCTGAAGATCTCAAAATGAAGCTGGGGGTCAAAAAGATGGACTTTGACTTTCAGTTGTTTAGGAAGGAAAGTCAGAGGAAGAAACAGAAAATGTTATTTTTCCTGTTAGACAAAAGCAAGATGTATAGATACAGCAAAATATAGTATTCTATTGAGTGGATTGTATAGAAAAACAAACATGCTTTCAGGCATATGAAAAATAAAAACTTAAAACCTGAAATCATTTAAGTTAAAAACTTTAACAAATTCACACAGACATTGTTTAAATTTGTTTGCCCTTGATTTAAATGTCCTAATGTTGTACTTGCAAGTGGTGCATATTTTGTGTTTTATTTAGTTTGTATGTGATGCTTTAAAAAAAAGGAAAGGAAAATAGTGAGCAAAAAACAAAGAAGAATCCATAGTTAGTCTGTGTAGTATACATTGTATAGTACATAGAAGTGGGGTTTTTAAAACCCTAAATTCAGAAACGTATGTACCTATCTCCTTCTGTTTCTATCTACAAGCCTCTCACTGTGCAGCTGCCAACTTAATCATACTTTGTGTCACCCAAACTGTATTTTAAACTTAAAAGAATTTCTTAAGGAAAACATACAGCAGCAAATGCACTTCTTGAGTTTCAGATGCTCTTCAGCTACTGCTGTGGGAGCATAAGCTAAAGGCTTGTCTTCACATGGAATGATTCATTACTCTTCAGCCTCTCATTCTTCAGAGCTCTCACTCTTCAGTTTCTTTCAGTCATTTTACTAAAAAGTTTACATGAAGAAAATTAATGTTAGTGATCATGTAAAATTGAAAACTAAATTAGAAAGTACTTTGCAAACTTAATGTAATTTTTTCCATCTTTTTATATATGTCTGTGTCTGTTACTTTAAAGTAAACTTGGCAATAAAAAAGGAAATAATATAATCAACTCCATGTGCCAATTTGTGAAACACTCTCTATCTGAAAAATCATAGTTCAAACCATTTCTTTTATTACCTTTTAGCACTAAATGGATGTTGTGCTTGTAATGAAGTGTAACAATAAACAAATAAATGAATATATATTTTTATTATTAATCTTCTTTTTAAAAGTCTGATTACATTGCTATGCACAAAAATGAAATGAGTCTTATAATCTTTTGTCTCTGGCAACATGAAATCACAGAGCCGGAATGTTCTTATATCTCCAAGGCTTAATTGTTTGTTTAGTGTTACGTTTGACTAAAATAGTCATGATTAAATTGTTTGGAGTTTTGGTTGGGATCTAGTTCCAAATAAACCCATGATATTTATACAAACTGACCTACTCTGGAAATCTCATAAAACCATCTGCCTTATAAGATTTCCAGTATCTAATTGTTTGTGCCTGAATACTTGATTGTGCGAGCATTTTCTGGGAATCTGACTGAAAAGAGATTTGGTTAAACATTGGAAAAATAGCACTGGAAGTCTCAGTGAGACGGGAGTCATTCATAGTGATAGGCACAAAAAATAATGTTTTGCCTGTCCATCTTAGAATTTTACTTCTTTTAGCAACAAACAAGATTTGCTTAGTTTCAAAAGCAAAAGTCCTGTGTGCTGCTTCTTTAAAGCTCTCACTGTATTTTGATTTCTTGTGTAATGAAGAAGCTATCTCTAAGCAGAGCACTGCCTTGCATTGTAGAGTTTTAAAAAACTAACTATGTGAGCTGAACATAGAAGAGAAACATCCTTCTGTGTTGGGCTGAGAGTCTTACCTCAGCTTTGCAGGCAGAGTAATCACTACAGTGGTTGGCTTATGGAGTATTATGGTAATTTGTGGCTTCCTTTAAATAATGAAATTGGTCTTACTTTATTTCTGCTATCACATTTTATGTGCACCTTATGGGGAGACAAGAAAAGTCAGAAAAGATAAAGTCAGTAAAAGATATAGCTCGTTAATGTAGGCAGAGTTTCAAGAAAGCAGACATAAAACATATCATGTTGTCGCACAAGTACATATGGAGAGAGGCAGTCTTGGTAAATGTAACCTCTTTATTCCTTTACTATGGTGGGTTCAATTTCTTGTTTGGGGTTGTTTGGTTTTGTTGTTGGTGGGTTTTTTTTTTTTCCATTATTACAGGAATTATTCTGGGTGGATCAGTATACCTCACCTGCTTAGGACAGCTTTTAAGTTGTTGGAGCTTATTATACTTTCAGTTGTCTAGTAAAACCAGAGAAGGTAAAATTTCTCTACAGTCCCCATGGTGGTTTGATGGGAGGTATCTTCTAATAAGTGAAGCATTGCCTGTCAGGGGGAGAGGCATAGGTGCTAATTTTTATGGAGCTGAACAAAAGAGCTCTAATGTTTTATAGAGTGCTAGCTGGAAAAGAAATGAAGGGAACCCTGCAATCTTTTGATTAGCATTTATTATAAATGGAAATGCAGGAGTTATTCAATAAACATTGTTCCAATAAAATGTACCCTTTTCATATCCCCAAACAAACAAAGAATCAACATTAAATATTAAATTATGTGTTGTTAGGTTTTTGTACCTGCTGAGAATCCAGATTAAAATAAATTCTTACCAAGTGTAACTGAGTGTGCCACCTCCCAGCTGGAATATCTAACTAGTATTCACAGCTGTGAATAGCATTCCTAGGACTGTTCCAAAGTTAGTTTGATATTAGCTGTTATTGAGATTGACTGTTACTTTGATATTAGCTATTAGGACCTTGCAGTATGCAATCAGTTTTCATATTCTTACCCTACAGAGATAACAGGAAGTGTTCTGTCTGAGAAACAGGTACTGTGTTTCCCCTTCTATGTGACAGTGACATTCAGCCTGCCTTCTATCATTTTGGAGGGGAGAATCTACGGAGATGTCTTACTGAGTGTTTGCAGTTCAGGAGAAAGTTTTGCAGCTTCTGACAGGCCAGCTGTGCATGTATGTCACTGCCACAAGGGGATAGATACTGATCTATACGAGTGATGACTGGGTGTCATTGCTTTCTCATGTCTTTGGTTATATGTGTTGAGTGTATTTCTTACGAAATGAAGGCTTGAAAAAGGGAGAAATTAAAACTATAACGAAATTCAATGGGTGAAGTGTTCTCAGGCAGGCACTGAAATTGCGTTTTACTTGGCTGTTTGTTGCTCTGGTTTAATAATAAGTTGTTGTTCTTTTATGACAAAACTTGGCATTTCTGGATTTGTACTCTGTAAACAAATCATTGCATTTCCCAATAGTGCATGTTGTATACAATTTGGATATTTTTGATGGTCAAATGATCGTGACTTGCAAGTTGTTAAATGGAACTTCACTTTTGTTGTTTTTATTGAAATGGTTGAGGAAATTCTGTCATCACAGTCAGTGTTTTTAGTACGCACTATGGCAAGTTTTCACTGAAATAATTATATGCCTGGTGAAGTTCTGGCAGACTGGGAAATCTTGGAGTTGTGAGACTATTTCTTCTATGCTATATGTTTCTCTTTCTAATGGCATAGTTTGACACAACTGTGAAAATCTTCTTTTCAGAAGTTTTCTTCCTTAGAAGCAAGTGGGAACAGCCAATTAAAATCCTGTTGATTATGAACAAGTTTTTAGTGGGTTTTTTGGTCATCATTTCTGATGCAGCTATTCATTTGGGCTGTTCAATAACTGAACTGAATTGACATACTCTTTTTTTTTTTCCCATCACATTCAATCACTTTATTTGTATCTCATGGAACTGAAACAGGTAGGCTAAAAATATACGGATGAAGAAGAAGAAAACAAATGAAAATTCTTCTTTCAGGTATGGTGGGAAGAAGGTGGCTATTTCTTGAGTTTCACCTTTTGATCATAGATCTATCTATATTTATTCCAAATCCCTTACCATAAAAGTGTATGGGGTCCAACAAGATACATTTATGTTGAAGGTTGGATTTGCTTATTATTGCTATATCCTTGACAGGGAGTTCAAGTAAGCTTTTGCTATCTGTAAATGTCTGAGTGACTACACATGAATAGAGTGAGAGGATAAAGGAGAAGAAATTTTTCTTATTTTAATGTTGTCAATAGTTTCTTGCTAAAAATGTTCTTTGCCAGTTTAACTGATAATTAGATCTGTTGCTTGACATATGAAATTTGCATAGATCACAGCCCACAGAAGTAAGGAGCAGATTATTCCTTAGTAGCCCAGGAATTTATATGAGAGAGAATATTCACTACTTGTCTTTTTTTTTTTCTTTTCCTTTCCTTTTGAAGTTTTTAGGTTATACTCTGCTTGCTTTGAGCACAGAGTAGTACAGCTAATGAAGAATTACATGAGCCAACACAAATACTGATTTTGTAACCTGGCAAAGTACCTGAATGGGCTGAATTGTACACAAGAATCTATATTTTTGGTGCCAAGAAAAAAATTTGACAGTTATAAGATAAAATACATAAATAGAGTGAATCATTGTGTATGCAAATATTTTCCATGACTGACACTTGCCTTGTCTTAGGTTGTGTTTTAATTATGAAATAGGAATTTCTTTGTACTTAACATATTTCACGTGTTCTTTAAATTTGAAAGGGCTCTTCTGTAAATTTGGCAAAGGCAGGTTTGTGCATTGTCTGCATTATATTTGGTCCACCAAGTAATTTTATTCTGGACCTTTGATACATTTTCAGTTGATTAAAGAACATTTTTGGTGGTTTCTTTCTCACAATCTTAAGTTGCTCTGTTAAAGTGTGGTAAAACACAATTGGGTGAAATTCATTATTTTTAAGATGATGTAAATGTGAAATGGATATGAGCAGTGGATGTGCATTATTTATGTTATGTGTAACAATCTTTGGTAATACTTGGATTAGAAAGTTGCCTAGTATCTCTGAGATTTGATTTTACAAAACCAGAAATCTCCAATCCATTCTGGTAGTGATTCAGCATGTATGTTGAAAATGAGACTATGGTAGGCTAGGGAGTTCTTGTGCTGAAACTCTCACCGTTTCCATTGCATTCTTATATTGTTTAGCATTGCAGTCATACTTTTTCAGGGTGGTGCTGCTTGATAGAATTGGGCAATTTCTGTAGAAATGGTTTTTAATTTCATTGTCTGTTAGCATTCATCACTTATTGATTTAAACTGTTAAAATTAATGTCTTGGTTTGTTTTCTTGTTTGAAGTGTGGGCAATGCATAATGGGATCACTGAATGAGGAATGTGTTATACAAATACCAGCTATTAGTAGTATTCTCTTGAGAATGTTTTTGGACTAGTTTTGAGGGAACACCTTTCACTGGGTTGATATAGAAGATTCTGAGAAGCTGGTTGAGTCGTAGACACATGATTCTACTGACTAGTTCTGGCATATGTCAGAATTACAGGAACTACTTGCAAAATGAGATTGCAGTTTGTGGTTAGAACCTCAGTCACAGGGCTGTTTGTGAAGAGGAGACTGTTCTTTTGCCCTTCTTGCAATGTCCTGGTCTGTGTGCTGGATTGTATATACATGAAATATATGCTGGCTTTTCTGATATTTGATGACCAAAAAGGACCAGAAAGAACAAGAACAATAGAACAGTGGTGTGTGGAAGTTGTTTTATTAACTCCTCACAAAAATGGTTGTAGTGAGTTTCTTTGTGTAGATTTTTCTCTTTTCTTTTTTTTCTTTTCTCAACCAGGTTCTATACAGTTCGCTACAGAGAAAAGGGTAAAGACAAGAAATGGGTTTTTCAGCTCTGCCCAGTTACAGAGACTGTGATTGACAATTTGAAACCAAACACACAGTATGAATTCGGAGTTAAAGACAACGTAGAGGATAGCATTTGGAGCAAGACTTTCAATCATAAGACAGTTCTCTCTAGTAAGTATTTGACAATAATTAATCATATGGCTACTCAGTTTGACAGTATTTTTTCCTCTATTGTAGTATTAGTTAGAGTAAGACTACTGATCAGTTTTCTCTTGTTTAAATGCTATCCCTTATGCCCCTAACAAAATATTTTAGGAATTGGTGAAACTAGAAATATTTTCTGTTTGAAAAACTGCCACCTACTTTTCTGAAAGGTGTTCTCTTATCATTGCAAATAGAGGATCTGCTTCAGGCTGGTAGAACTCTAACAGTGATTAGTTCAGATACACATAAAGTGTTGAGTATGTGTATTTATACTTCTGACTGTATTCTAAGGTTTTCCCTTGGGCTGTGAATAATAAGATGATCAACTAATCAGCTAATCCATCAATCATCATCCAACTAATCCACTTAATTTCTCCCATCAACTAATCTGAGTTGATTGAAATTGTTATCCTTGTTTGAATCTCCTTTTATGCCTGCATTTATGTTGAAGCTGGTAGAAAGCTAGACAGGGCCTGTCCTATCCAACATGCATCACAATGGGCCCTTTATGACTCTGCTAGAAAATTAAATTTGAAGCTAATTTTTAGTCATGGAATTACGTGAACTGTGTTTGAAGCATGCACTGTCATGTATGCTTTTGTGTGGGTTTTCACAGAGGCAGTGTGTTACATCACTGGCTGTTCTGTCAGTCATATTTGAAGCTTTTTCTCTAAAGTCCCGAGACAGTGTGGGCAAAGGGATACCAAATTCAGTCTTGAAAAGCACATGTATTGTTCAAAGAATCACTTATATCATTAGAGGAAATAGGCATCAGCAGAGTCTTCCTCTTCTAATGAGAGGAAGAGAATACTTAACAGCTATTGTCCAATTTAATTTATTTTCCACAAGCACAGATATTTCTTAACATGGTGTTGGTCAGAAGATGCTGCAAACTCCTATGCTTAGTATTTTTAGCCTAACACAAACTGTTAAGAGCAGGAATTCTCATACAAGAGCCTTATTCATATAATATTTCCAGCTGATATTATTTTTGGACCTCAGTTTCAAGTTACACAGCTTGATATACTTGAGGATGAGGGAGGTGAGCAGTATGGTGTCTAATAACACTGCATACTCCCTAAAACAGAACTTTACTGGCCTTCATTATAAAGTACAAAGCCTTCACTTTAAAGTACCTCCCCAGTGTCCATAGAGTCATTTCAGCAGTCCAGAATAATGCCATTGTTATACCATGAGCTTAAAGGGGAGAATGGTGGTAGCCTTTTCCTATACTTGCCTTACAAAAAGAAACTGCTTCTCAGCCTTAAAAATGGCTTACTAATCTGCTGGTTTTTCTATATTTCAAACATCTCAAAGTCATCCATAGAGTGAGTACTGAAATATGTTTGAGTACTTAAAATAGGAAGAAATGAAGAGTGCATAGTGTTTATAGTTTAATACTGTGTTCAAGAGTGGTGAAAACATTCACAGGAATCACCAAATTTTCTCCTTGTATATAACCTATTTCTAAATGCTATTTATCACAGTAATTTTAAATTTTTAATAGGCCAGGAGAACCATTCTTCTGGGTTTATGGAGACAGATTGATTTTGGTTGAGAGATACTTTCTTGTAAGAGTTCATATTCCATTTAGATGAGATTTCTTTTTCCTGGAATGTAAACTTGTGTATGCAGTGGATGCTTCTGCAGCATCTAAATCCAGGGAGCCTGTGATTACCCTGCATGTCTGCATTCTGGTCTACTGATAAAGTATCTTCAATTCAGAAAGTTGTCAGCACGTTTCAGATTCAAGCCTTTCATGGCTTAGTGAGTTTATAGTAGATAGATACACAAAATATGGGCAGTGAACAGAGAGTATGTATTTATTATAAATTTATAACTAACTATGTGAATAGGAGTTTACCAATCAGCACAAATGACCACTTCTTTTCTCTTTTAATCTCCTGTCTTGCAGTAACTCAGTGTCTTCTCATATAGGAGAAGCATCTCAACCTCAACCAAACATCCTTCACTGTAAATTTACTTTCCTCACTGAAGAAATATATAAATTATCATAAACTGAAACTTCTTTTAGATATTCTTGTATTTGTTGAATCCACAGGCCAAAAGTTGGGAGGAACTGGGATGCAAATCTGTTTTTAATTCATGATTTGAGAAGACATAAAAGGCATGGCAAATATTCAGTATTTGTTTAACCAACATTTCTCAAAAGAGATGAAAGTAGCTTATTTTTGACCATCTTAACGTGATTTTCTCATGACATCAGTGTGAAACTTCTGTCAGTTTTCCTTTGTCTTTAGTCCAGTAGTAGGTCCTGTTCTTTTAAACTATGGATTACTTTGAAAGATTTTTTTTCCAACTTAAATATATCTTAATTGATATTTCTTTAAAGTTGAATTGTTTTTTCTATTGCTTATCTGTTTTGGATGGAATTGTGAACAAATATGTCAGACAACCTGTAGCTTTACTCTTGTTTGCACACCTGTTGCTACAAAGGGAGCAGAAAAATGTAAATGTCGAAGATATAGACAAAATTTGAAGCATCGTGCTAGATTAGAGGAGGTGCTGAGCAGGACTGTTTTTCATCTGTACTTAACAGCTACATCACAAGAAGCTTTTAATACTAAGAAACTAAGAGGAAAAGCCTAAGAGAAAACTTTCAGGGTTTAAATCTGTGGGTTACTTTGTTCATATGCTGAGATAAACGAAACCATGTCAGATCCAAAGAAAAGTGATATATCTGCTCTCTATTGCCAGTGCTAAATGTGTATTTTTTTAGAAGAGCACACTTAAAAGCATACTTGATACTGGAGACCTTAAAACAAGCTGCTCTTAGTAAGTCCTAGTACTAACCTGACAGATGGGATGCAGAAATTCCTCTTTCAAGTTTGTTCCTTGCATATGAGTCTTGTGGTTATGTTAATTTTAATAAGGAATCCTCTTAAGCACCTCTGGCTTACTAAGGAGTAGTAAGTCCCAAAGACCACTTCAGCTCTCTTGTAGAACAAGAAGAATACATTTCCTTTCCTTGCTGTCAAAATGTGAAGAGAAGGCTTTGCAGTTATATTAATTGATCTGAAGAAACAGGACAAAATGAAATTGTTCTATGGTGTGTTTTTATATGAGCTTGTAGTTAAGCTCCCTAACTTTCCTAGCTATTGAAACAGGTGAATAAACTTGGGTTATTTTGCTTTGGACCAAAAAAAAAAAAATGTAATTCTGTGTCTTTATTTATCTTTGTGTCAAAACAGATAAAAAAGTAAATGGGCAATTCCAGAATATGTACAAGTTGGTACCCAATTCCCAAACACAGGTATGCAAAACAGTCTTATTTTTTATACCACATTTGTGATTTGTATGATCAAAAATTTTTTCTTCTCTGTTAAATTAAGAAACACATTATCAAGGCCACAAATTGCCAATACAGAAAAGCAATCTGTAAATCTAAGACCTGATAACTGTATGGAGAAGTGTTTATATATGTGGATTAACAAAATGACTGAGAATGGTAGCTGAGATGATTATCTATTAATAATTATATACTTATTCCAAATTAACGAAGGTACAGCTGATGGTTTCTGTGTGTGGATTCTAAACTTAAAATTTGCTTATCTCTTTGTACTAGTCAGGTTTGTCAACCTGTGATATTTGTTGTGATAACCTGGTGCTGTGGTTTTATAGAGTAATCTTGTATTTTCTCAGATCTTCTAAAACATTGTTCATTCTTTTAAATTCACTGGTAGTTCTCATATGTGAGGAAAGTGTTTACAGAACTAGAGGAAGCTGGAAGGTACAATTTAATTTGCCTATCAAGATTGCTAGACACTTCATTAAATCTTTGCATGTGGCAAGGTAGAATTTTTCTGTTTCATCAAAACATTTGATGATTTTTATACATAAATAAATAAAAAATCTGGCATTTGACATAAATGCTAGCCAGCAAGCTTGGGTGGATTCATAAGTTCATGCATTCACATACACAGACACTTTTTGCTTCCAAAAGCTGAAGGAGAAATGAAGGCTCTCTAGATTGAACCTGTTACTAGACTATTTTTTTAATACAGTGAAAAATTGGCCTTTTTTTTCATAACTTTTGAGTATTGCCTGTTCTACTATGAAATTAAATAGTTTCTTCATATTTGCTTTCTTTAATTTTTCATCAAAGGGCACGTTTCAGCATCTAATTTTCTGGAGGTTGCTTTGTTTTGTTTCCATTCTTCACAATTCTCTTCTTTCTCAGATTTTCCAGGAGTTTTCATGGTAGGAAATGTTAATATATGGTTTCTCATTGTCTATTCTTCATATTTTACAATGTCGTAAATTGTCTGTGATTTTCAGACATGGAATTCCTTCAGGAATTAAACCACAATTCATTATACACAGTTTCTTCGATGAATAATTAGATATGAGTAGAATCACAGAATCATCAAAGTTGGAAAACACCTTTAAGATTCTCAATTCCAACTGTCTACCCAGCACCACCACCATTTTTACTATTAAACCATCTCCTCAAGTGCCAAATCCACACATTTTTTGAACACTTCCAGTGATGATGACTCCACCACTCCTCCGTGTAGTCTGTTCCAATGCTTGACAACCCTTTCTGTGAAAAAGAATTTCCCTACTGTCTAATCTAAACCTCCCTGATGCCACTTGAGGGCCATTTACAATCATTTAGGACAGTAATGCTTCAATTACTGCATTAAATATGGAGTTAGAGCAGCATAATGCTTAGGTTATTGGAAATATAGTCATGTCTTGCGTTCAAGAGAAAATGTTTTATTTCTGAGTAATATGGATGCAGATGGTTAGATATTCAGGAAGGTGACATCTCATTATGTCGATGGAAGAAAACTTTACTGCTCTTCCAGTTGGTCCCATAGGGGTCTTTAAAGTTACACAGGACAGCCCAAGACCAGGTAATTGAATCTGGCATATGGAGTGCAAGCTGAGTTCCTTTGCTTCTCTTAGCAAACTCTCTGTGCCAGGACCCTGACTGTTATCCTGCTTCTGTGGAAGCAGGGATTCTATTTATGCAGAAGTCTTGAGAAAGTGAGCTAAACCAGTTTTCCAAATATTTGCACAGCTTAAGCAAGAACAGAGGACTAGAGCCAACATCTCGTCTTTTTACTCAGTTTCACAGGGCTTAGCTCCAGAGCAGAACTGCTTTATCACCCTCCACAGAAACATCACGAAAACATTCCATAGATTATTCTGAAAAGTCTTCTATCATTCTCACTGTAGTGGTGGAAAAAGCCATAAAACTAAGGCTGGGAAGCAGAGAGTGGCCCGCTCTCAAGTGTGTATTATTACCTCAGTTTCCAGAGCATTAGGTGGGGTATGTTTCAGTGGTGAAAAGACAGAATGGGTGTTATTTAGGCCAAGCTTTGTTTGTGCCTTATTTTGCTCCAAAGACACAACTGACTCATATCAGCATGGTCCTAACTCTTCTCTGTGAGGACATTTTTAAAGGCTGTTTATTAAAGTAACATTACTGATCCATCTAGTCATTCTGCCCTTTCAACATTGGTCACACATCAGCTTGTGTTTCTTTTGGCAGTTTCATTCTTGAAGTTTGTCTAAGCTCCTGGGGCTGTGTGAGCTACAACTAATGGGAGAGCAGAAGAAAAGGAGAGCTCTAGAGATGGTCATTCTTCTTCCCTTCATAAACAATGGGTGGTGGTAGGGCAGAGAGAACGCAGTAAAAATTTATTTCCTCCTCTGTCTGATTAGGTTCCTGTAGTTTCATAATATCAGTCTGAAAGGCGGGGTCCTCCTCAATTTTTCCAGACAAAAAGGACTCCTAGCTTCTACCATTTGTTAAACTGCAGAAGAAAATATTCCCACTCTTCCAAAACTTATTCAATCTGTGTTGAGCATGATCCTTCCCTGAGGAATCTCTTACATGAATGCCAGTTAGTTGTGGCTTTTTGAAGTACTGGAATGTAACAGAGAAAGAAAGAATAAGTATCTCTTCAAATAATGTTGCCATGTGTCACTTCACAGAACATTTGAGATTTGCAGTCCTTTATGCAATATGCCACATGTATATGGTCAGAACTTAAGATGTCTGACTTGTAGTATAATTTACATGTCTAATTGTCCTCCGAAATGCCTTAGGAATAATTTATTTGCCATCTTCTTTCGTGATGGTAACAATCATTTTAGTAGCTAGTGTTCCTAATACAGATAGGCTTTATATTCCCTGTCTGAAAAACAGGGTTGATAGTGCCATTCCTACAGATGATGGGCTGATGTTTCCAAATTAATTTGTCCAAGTAATAAATTTTGCTAGACATATAAATATCTCAATTAGTCACCTCTTGAAGACTGAGAAGAAAGCTTTGGCAATGTGGTGGTAGATTTCAAGTGCAGCACTTACCAATTCATGCAGGTGAACAGTATAACTATAGCAGCTGGGGAACATGGATTTCATGTCAAGGATTCCTTCTTGAGTGCAAAACTAAATTTTGAATGTATTTAAATGTCTTTGGCATTTTTATATTGCTGTCATTACAGTCATTCATTATTATTCAAAAAAGAAAGAATGCTCTTGTCGATACAAGAACCTTTTAGTGATAAGAATTATGATTAGAAGTTCCGCAGTGGAGTTACACTAGTTCCCACTACAAATTCAAAACCATTTATTTGATTGTAAGGCTTCTGATGAGAAATACAATCAAACTAACACCTTCTTATGATAAATACATTCATCCCATTTGTTAGTCACATGATGAGCAGAGCTATTTCAGAAGCTGCTCATCTGCAACACAATTTTTTTACTAGAAGACAAAATAGAAATGTAAAAATAATTAATAAAAAAGGAAAAACATAAGCAATAAAAAAGGAAGAGTCTCTTCCACTCATCATTAATGATAATGATTGAAACTTCCACTTAATTTAAGACCATGTTCATGCCAATGCAAAACTGGTATTAGGTAGCAGAAAGTAATGGTTTTTATAGAATAAGTAACCTCCATCCATTTCCCTAAGGAATGGCCCATCTTACTTGTGGAGATTGGCCTTCCTCCAGCTTCTTAGACGTTGGTATGTGTTTAATGTGTACCCAACAACTGTTTTTAAAGCTTTTCAAAATTATTTAGAACAGAACAAAAATAGCTATCCTTAGGTAAATAATTAACATTTGTCATCAAATGCTGAATTTTTATGAAAGTATTCTTTCATATGAAGTAGACCAGATATCATAAAGTGCAAAATGAACATTTACTGATTCTGACTTAGGCAGTATACATTTAACATGGAAAGGTGATTGTCTGAGTTATTTTCTTTCTTGCAACTCATATATAACTGAAAAAATTTTCTTTAATGTATTTAGCATTTTTATATTGCTGGCATTACAGTCTACATCATCTCATCACTTGATCACATTATTAAGCTTTCAGAAGTTGTTCCTAGTACTTACATATGATCATGAATACTAATTTATAATCTTTAATATCGGTGGTTTTCTTTCTTTTAATAAATGTGGGGTCCATTCACATGTTCCTTACTTTTGTGCTATCAGTATAATTGAAAGTATTCACACTTTGGCAGGAGGTAATCTGGGTCAAAGAAAAGTGAACAGCACAATAGTCCAAGTATTTAGCAAATAAAAAAAAAAAGTAAGAAGCACATGGGTGACTGACCACATGTACTTTGGAAACAATTTCACCAAAGAAAATTACTCTGAATTAATCTACTTTAAGCAGACTATGCACCCAAGAGTGCTGATAGTTTACAAATGAGCACCTGGTTCTGGGATAGTTTTTGTTCCAAACAGAGTATTCTTGAGAATATATTCGTATCCTGTGACCAAATTTGTAATTGCATCTGTTTCAGATGTTTTGCTGTAGTTAAATTTCAGCTCTTCTTAGCTTTCTGGACTACTCCCCAGTGAGTGCTCAAGAGATTCTTAAGAGAAAAAAGGGTTGGGGATTCCTAAGCTGTCAAATACTGTGTTTTTATAAAGCAAAACATCTCAAGCTGAAAGAAGGAGATCAAAATGCAGTATTACCACACTAGCCTGTGGGAACTGAAGCAATAGTGTAACCATCACTGACTAGGGCCAGAGCCATATCCAGTGTTAACTTGGGACAGGCGCGGTATTGGATTAGAGCCCTCTGTTTTTATTACTCAGAAAGTTCAATTACTATCATGGCAGTTATCCCAAGACTTTTTTTTTTTTCTTTTTCCTTTTTTTTTTTTCTCTTCTCTCAGCTTATACTGAGTGATAATAAGAAGTTGGTCCCTGTCACAATAATCAAACAAGGTAAGTTTTCTTTAATTTATTCGTATACTCTGCAAGACTAACTTGAGATGAATGTCAGGGTAATGAGATGGTCTGCAGCTGGCCCTGTAATAACATAAGCATAGAATTTTTCACCAAAATTGATATGTCAAAGGAAAGAGGTGCACAATTAAGAGACAGGGTAGAAGAAACACAGTTTGCAGTCTCTTAAACAGAAAATGAATACAGAAAAGATTATGATGGTGTCTTCATCTGCAAATATTAAGTTGATGGAAGGTTTTAAGAATGCTGAGGCTTGTTTCAGTTGTGGTTTTGTTTCTTGTTTTGGGTTTTTTAAAATTAGCTTCATATACCTGTGTTGTCTCCACAGTTATTCAAAATCGGACGCAGTCAAAAACCCCAGATAGTTCTTCTCTCCCAGGAGCAATATTAGGTGACTATAAGAATTTTTATTATTTTTCTTAACGCCTGGTTGAAAATTAGAACTTGTTTGAAATGCTTTTCATTTTCTTGACCTTGATAGTTCTTTCCTTGCATACCAAAGGGTATTTTGCAGCTGGTTCAGACATCATTTGTTACATTTAATGGTGGTACAGATGGTTCAAGAGTGTTATAGCTTAAATGAAATCGAATAATTGCATTGTCATTGTATTTAAAACAGTGTTATTGTTTAAGCCAAGTTCTTTCATACTTCAAGTGAAATTCTGTGGCAAAGATCTTGTTGAGATGAGAGATTGTTCTTACTAGGCTTTTAAGGTAGCATGATAATGTACCATCTACAGAGGCAAACCTGTACCGATGCATTAGACTATAGTGATCTTGCAATTAGAACTTGATATCAGATCTTGGGGCATAACCCTCCAAGCCACTCAGTTTCATGTTTTATTTTCTTTTGGACCTATGAGAATACACAATATGAGTTTAGAATGTAAAAGCAAGAGAAAAGTCTATCATATAGTGCTCAGTGTAGTGAACTACTGGTCTACCTGAAGTAGACATGAAAGTCTCACTGCATCATGCAGCTTTGGAACAATTTATTCCAGGATTCAGGAGGGTTATTAACCCTTTATATATGGGAATATTTTCTATAACTGCATAACTTTGCCTTAAGTTTGCTTTGTGTTTCAATGTATTGATAAGAAACCAACATACTTACTAATCCAGTTTAGTGTTGAGTCTTCTTGGCACACAAGACAGAATGTCCCAGCAGTTGTGATGCTGTGTACTTCAGGGTTGTATGTATGAGTATTGAGTTGTTTTTAACTCTGATTAATCATGAAATAGTGATAATACAGTGAGAGATGTAAAGGGAAAATAGCACCAAATGGGCGTGATAATTACTGAATAGAACCAACTCGTTTCCCAGATACTCAGATTAGATTCCCAGTGGTTCAGTAGTAGTTACTCACATATCTTAGAGGGCAGACTGTGTGGTTTTGTCTCTTTTGGAATTAATGGTATGCATCTTTCTTTGTAGTGCACCTTATTGTTCCAGGCCTCAATGAAAGTCAGCAGAAACTTACTCCTCTCCTTACAATAGATGGCTTATCTCCAGCATCCAGGAAAAATCTGGGTAAGCAGAAATGAGCTAAACTTTTATTTTTTTATCTATGTGAACAGTGTAGTGATGTAAGTCCATGTAAGCAGAAAAGTCCTTTATTCCTATTTTGCTTTCTTTTATCTATTTTATGTTTAATAATTAGCTTGGACTTCAATGGATTCATAGAAATTCACTTAATTTAAAATATGTGCACAGGTTTTTTTAAGGTATTTCAAGAAAAAATTCTTATCTATTATCTGTAATGAAATCCATTAAAAATGACAGCCAGAAATTAGAGCTCTTCAGTACAGGTTTCACGGGTATCTTGTGAACACGCTGGAAACCCGGAGGAAGAACATTAATTGGGGTTTTCATTTAGCATTATCATCCATGAATAGCATAATTGTGGAAAATAAAACTATATTTAAAAACCTTAACAATGCCCAAGTACATCTTCTACAGATCCCTTGAGTAGAGTTCTGGAGCTGATGACTCTTGGCTTGACGAGTCTTAATACTTAATTTGAACTTCAAATAACTGGATCAGATTTTTTTCCTCTCTTATTTCTGCCTTGTTTAATTTACTTTGTCACTCCATTGTAGGCCATGGCACATTGTAAGCATGGCTTTATTTGTAGGGGGAAACAGCAGAGCTTGTTTCTGTTAAGATATTGAGCACATGTAAGGGTTTAACTGCACAGTAGAATAATATTTTAATGTGTTTGAGTAAGAATATGTTTCTATTGAGGCTGAATTGCTTTAAAATTAGTGTTATCAGCATTTGACACACAAATATTTTTAGCATCATCCGTGGTTACTGAAAATTCAACCTAAGTGTGAAAACATAATTACAGTATTTATATTATAGAGGATTAAGAGTTTTTAATTATGCTAATAACAATCACACATTAACTTGATGACTAATATTTTCTTTTAATACCAAGCATGGAAAACAAGCTCTTTATCATTACTACCTTGATGTTAACATGTAGATAATGTACAGGTAACAAATTCAGTAGAACATATTTTCATATTTCATCCATTTTTCATAACACTTTTAGAAAACCATGTTTTAATACCTCTGGTACCAGTTTTGGACTGCAGTATCTAGAACTTCTACATTTTTTTTCATTTTCTACCAGTAAAATTGTATATTTCTGCAGGAAACTTATGCTTTTTTTTACAGATAGGTCAAAAATTGCAGAATGTGACTGTGAGCAAAAGCTGAGGAAAAAGACAGAGGTAGCTTCAGTTGTCCTAGAGACGTCTGACTTGCTCATCTGGCTGAGTGTAGAATTGGACTTCTAAATTTGAATGCCCTCTGTTTGAAATTTCTAGCTGGTTTGATGCCAGTTTGGAGCCACTCTTCATAGCAGGTTGCACAAACACCTTTGCGAAAGTAACCAGGGCGGACAAGCGATGCTTTGTTATGTTCTGCTTACCAAAGAACATGAAGTACATGGGTGTTCACACAAGGGACTCCTGAATTTCAAAGGACTGCAAACCAGGGAAGAGTCGTTGTAAAAAGCCAAGGAAAAAATACTCTGAGAAATAATATAAAGATATAAAGTAACTGCCAAAAAGTCGTGTTGTCTTAATCTATACGGGTATCTTTCAGTGGTGCCCGAGAATGGTGTATGTCTGCAATAAAAAGCTGTAAAGCTTATGCTATGTGTGAAGTCATGGCTAATTCTGATTTGCTGACTTACTGAAACTATTTTAATTCTGTATTAATTAGAAAAATCAAAATAACGCATCAAAAAATTTTTAAAAAATGAATTCTCTAATGTTTTTTCTTTCTTTTAAGTTAGTCAAAAACCTTACAGTTTGGAGGGTTTGGGTTGTTTTGTTGTTTGTTTTAATATTAGTAGTCCAGGAAAAAATATTTTTTTAAATAAAATCAAAATTAATTAATTTGATTAAATAATTTTCCCTGTATCCACTACTGAAATATCTTTATATCTGTTGGAATAGAAGGCTATTGTCATACCACTGTAATTGTTAGAGGTAATATCAAGGAAAATAAGGTTATATAGTATGACAATTCCATTTCATTTGAAAATGTATTAGACTGTTCTTGTATAGCACTTAAAACTACATTGCATCTTTTAATTTTGAAAAACATTTTTGCTGTTAATGCCCAAATGCTAGACAAATGAAAAACACTGGAAACCATTTTGCACTCTGAAAGTAGAGGTGCATAAGGCATTAAATCCTTTCTGTGAATTTTATTTTTAGAGTATTTTTTAATGAACAAAGCAAAACCAGAAATGCATGTGCTTACCATAACTAGATAGATGCTTGTACTGGTTGTGCAGTGGACATTCATTGGTTCCTAAAGATATTCAGCTTTCCACATTTATGTTAGCTTACCTTGTCAGACTGAAGTGGGACAGAAATAAATCTGTGGTAGAAGATAGCAGATACATGTTTGCATTTACTCTCTAATGTTTTTGTCCTTTTAGCTAAGAATGAAACTGGAGTTTGGCCTGCGGAATCCAAAACACCAGAACTTCAAGAGATCTCCCCACAGTCCCTTCCAGGTAATGAAAATTCTACTTTTAGAAACTCTGTGTAATATCTTTGGCAAATACATAAACTAAAATTAAATCCATCTTTGTGTTTCTTAATCTGCAGTTAAAGTCAGTAGTTGGAAAATAGGAGGATAGTGTAGCTGAACTGGTAACAATGAGCTATTGAATTGGACAAAAATCTGAATCTAAATTTGGAGGAAAGTTTCAGATGATACAATCATCAGGTTTACAAAACCCCTTAGAATTAAAATTGTGGGATGCTTCACACTGAAATTGTGAAAAATGGCAAAAAGAGTTTTCTTGTGATGCACCTTGACATTCTGACTTCAATGAAATATGTGAAGAAGAAAACCAGGGATAAGAACGTGATTGTGCAAAATGGATGTATGAGGTTAAGATGTAACAGTCACAGTAACAAGCTTTTTTTCAAAGGTGCAGAGGAGGACAGCATGATGTTCCATTTAAGTTCAGTTTTGAACACATTAATCTTAACCACACACTCTCTCTCGACTTATTGGTCCTATTGGTGTCAATGGGACCTGTTCACACATGAGGGAAAAGAATATAACATTTGATCCTAGACTCATGTCCGAGATTATGTATCTGTGAAATATATATTATTTTTTATATTTGTAAGACTGAAATTTGTTGTCTACTCATGGCTGAAAAAATGTCACTTATTTAAAAGGGCATAGTCAGATGCAGATTCTTTTAACTGTTCAAAAACATAAAGTGAAATTATAAATATTGCAAGATTTACTGCCTGTATTTGTTTAGGAAACAAGCTAGTGTAACACAGACAGTCGAGTTCATGAATTTATATGACAAGTAAAGTATTATATTTTAACATTTCCGGTCTGAGTGGAAAAAAAGATTGGAAAGAATTAGTCAGAGTCAAATAATGAAGATTAACTTTACACCCACTTGATGGACCCAAATTTCAGAATTGTTTAAGAAGGCATAGACCTATCTTCATTTGCTGTAGTCTGGCTCTTGTCCTATAACTGAGTCTGAAGTCTTGATTCTGCTGTCAGAAAAGAGTCAGCTTCTACCAACTTCTTTGCTGAAAGGGAGAAAGAACACTTGAACAGTAGCAAGACTGAAAAATTTTAAAAACGTTTTAAAACCCTCAAGGAATCTTTGTTTGCTAGGTTGGTTGGTTTGGTTTGGTTTACATTTTGAGGTCTCTTATGGAATTAAATTTTGCCCTTATTTTAGTAAATTATTTACCTTGTGTAAGTAACTGTAGAACAGTCAATCCTCAAGTATATTTTCCAGAATTTTGCCATTTTGTGAAAGTGAGAACTGAATGCATAAATTTATATAATTAGCTCTCCATCAGAATCCTAGCCCTCAAGCTTGCATTCATCTAATCAAAATATATAATTCCTTATCATAGAATGTAGTGGGTAATCAGCTAAACGGTGTGAAATGTGGCACCTGGGAAGGAGAGAATTAGTTCATTCTATTTCCTTTCCTTTGTGTTCTATATTATCTACTGGCATGTACTAATTCTAACCATAAACATTATCATCTCAAGATTTAGAATTGTATGTTTATGAAGTTGGATGATGTGTTGTATTATACATGGTAATAATTGGCAAGTACTGTCTTTTTTTCTGTAAGAATTTAGTAACTATTTATTACAATTAAACACGTTCTTACTGCTGTCACACCAATAGTTATTTACTAAAATCTTTAGAATAATTTTCATCTTCCATTTCATGCTTCCTTTGTGGGTTTGTTTCCATGTCTTTTTTTCCCATGACCATTCCTTTCCAGTTATTATTTGTTGTTCTCAGTACCAGTGCCTCATGTTAAAATAAGAGTGTGTCACACTACTAACGTTAAAGAACGTATTCATTATGGTTACAGTATTTCAGTTAAAGAGGAAAAAAAAAAGTCAGGAAACAGGGAAATGAAAATGAATCCTTTAAAAGAAAAATGTTCTTTGAGTATAATTCTGTCTTGCTATGGCATATGCAAAAATAACTTGAATACTTAACCATTTGAGCCAGACTTTCATGAGTAACTTAAGCAAGAGATCTGAGCCCCAGACTGTTGCAAGAGTTGCATTTGAGAGATAGTGTAATATATAAGCATAATTAATTGAGTTTAGCAATAGGATCTACCTAATTATATTACATTCACATATCATTATTTGAAAATCATACTGGATTCTTTGAGTAAGCCATAGTAATTATTTGCTATGGAAGGTTTAAGGACTGATGCCAGAAGTGGCAACAGAAGACTGATTTAAAAGGAACTCAGTGCTGTAGCAGCTGTTGTGTCATCAGCCATGCTAGAAGGAAGAAAGGGAGCTTGAAGTATCTCAGCAATCAGGCTGTCTGAAGGCTGTTCTTGCATTGCCCTGTGTCTTTAGCAAAGGGTGTGTTTTGTGATGTGACACAGTTTTAGTAATTTTTTTTAATGTATTTGTCAACTAGGCATTCCGTCATTTTCTTAATTTCAAGCCTCCCCTCCCTTGGCATGCACTTCATGGAAAGACTGTTAGTAAGCTCTTTCATTCCTTGTTTTTGCCAGGCTTGCTATGATATTTTCCACTCAGGATTAATTTATTCTTAATGCAGCAGCACAAATTCATAGTGCTTTTTTTTTTTCTTCAACTTTGAAATGTCTAATGTGTCTCAAACAACTGCTACATTTTTTCTTCCCATTTAATGCAGTGTGAGTCTTTTTATTAAGTTCATGGGCAAACTGGAGCCTACCAACACTTAGAATTATAAGCACTTTTGTCAGGGATATGGAAGAACTAGTTTAAAAAAAAAAAAAAAAAGGAGTGATGTCAGAGTAAATATAGTTTAAGAAACGTTGTTGTAGTGCATTCTTGCTGTATTCTATGTTGTCATAGAAAGGTAACTTATCTTGCTTGATTGTGTTAACACTTTACTTTGTAGATACTCTTGAACCAGTACATTAACCCTCGTTTACCTGGTGCCCTGGAAAAGTCAGAGGCATTTTTCTTTTCTCTAACTTAGCTTTCAGAGCCTAAACTCTCTACTTCCTGTATCTTTTTCCACAAAAAATATCTGCTCTTGTTTCTTGTCATGCCTACAGTGTTCTGTGCAAAACTGAGGAGAGCTTTGGTTTTTCTGTCCCAGTTCTAGGCGTGCTTTATCTTGTTTAGCTTGTTCAGATAATTTAGATGACAAGACATGGTTCATATGAGCGTAAACCATCTGACCTCCAAAAATAAAGCCAAAGCATCATAAGTTCTGTATTTTCTTTTGGTGTGGAACTGTTTGGGCTTTTTTCATGATTACACCTCAGCAATGAGAAATGTTAACTTCTGAAGTACTTCTGAGGTATGGGTTTGTTAGTTGTTGCTTCAGTGTCTCTTATGGGTGAATTTTCTCCCGCAGGTTTCATAGAGATAAATTGCTTCAACTTCTCTGTAGAATGAAATCCTCCTTTCACTGATGACAGTAATAGCACTGTAACTGACTTTTAGAAGTGGAATGAGGTCCTAATAAGGCAGCATCTGTAAAGATTTCAGATTTTGTGGCACTGAAAACTACTGTACTCCAAACTAGAAAATAGTATAATTGTTGTAACTGTATTTAGAATGTGGAAAACAGCATGTTTTTTAAGGAAATGAAATAAGAAACTTATAAACCTTCATGGAGGCATGTTCAGTAGATTATGGAAAAAGCATGGAGACCATGCTGGATAAACAAAAGCAACTGTCTTCTACTGTACCTCAAAAGAAAGTGATCTTTTATTAAACTGAATGAATACTAAAACCAATGCTTTATTGATGCTGATACCGATATTAAAGATCTCTTCTAAGAACCAACGTGTACTAAAGAGTGTGCAATTTGCTCTGTGGAAGGAAATAATGCTCTTGTCACATTCAGGGGTGAGATCTTGCCATTCTGTGTTCTGTATCCACGAGCTTTGTCATTTTGTGATCTGAGATGACCAGCTGTGTGTACTGTATCACTGACTAAATGCCAATGGGATGCCCAGCAAGATGAAAGGAAAGAAGTGATCTTGACTTACTTACCATTGGAATTAATTATGTGAAATTCTGGAAGAGTACAGTTATGCACTAATATATTAAAACATGACCAGTGGTTCAGTTTAGGTCCATTAGGCTGTTTAATAAACTGCCCATGCTTTACTCTGAAGCTGTAGAATTAGAAGAATGAATGGAAATCAAAACTCACTATATTACTACTAGAAAAATGAGAGAGATGGGGTATTATAGGTGAATATTTATTCTTTTCCTAATAATTTTTATATTAGGAGGATTAAAAAATATCAGAATAATGGGAAATTTTTGTAAGTGTACTTTGTGATGTGATGGATCTCATTTATAATGTATATCATAATGAATTTGGGAGGCTGTAACAGAAGTACAGTGTGAGCTTCTGATCTTAACTTCGCTCTTTGTGATTCACATTTTCCTTTGTTTATATAAAACTATAACAAAATAAATTCAAAATATCATACAGACACAACTAAAAACAAAAGTAAATATTAATAATGATGGAATCGAGCAACTGTAGAAATTACTTTAATCAGGTGACATAAAATGGTGTAAGGAAAGCAGTGGGTTTTGGGCAGTAGATAAAGAAAAGTGTAGAGGGATTCTAAATTAAATGAAGCTTCTTTCTTCTAGCTCAGGCTGAGAAAACACATGGACCTGAGGAATATAAATCAACGCCTAAACCCAAATTGGTGCAAACTCAAAACATACCGGGTAACTAATTTTGCTGCTTTTTACCTTCTTTGTTCACTAGATGCTTTTTTTCTACCTCCAGCAGAATTTTTCTACTACTTGCTGCATCCTCTATTGATGGGCTTCAAAGGAAGTACTAATTAAAAAATTCTGGTTCCTTTTGTGTTTCCAGTGATTCACACCGGAATAAAATATAAAGCAGGATACGTCTAGCTCTGGCTGAACTGTGTCTTTCACAGATTTTACTGGGTGATTCAATTCTATTTTTCAAATTAATGCTTTCTGTCCATGTGATATGCACGGTTAACATAACATAAAACTTCCATCTGTAAAATTTATCCTCAGTGATAGAATTGAAATAACTACCTCTTTGATTTTCTTCTGGTGACAGGTTTCTTTAGGTAACATCAACATGTATAAGGACTGTTTTATATTACATGTGATGTGATATAATTGTATTTGCCTTCAAGGAAGGAAAAACTCTACTGATTTTTTCATTTTTTTGTCTCAATGTTATACTGTTAGTTTTGTGATTTAGAGCAGTATCTATTTATTTCTGGCATTCAGAATTCTAAATTCCTTAATGTTGATTTTATTGTTTGTACTTTAAAATCCAACCCATGCAAAATTATGAAGACAAATCTAAACTTGGAAGTGCATTTATTTATTTTTTTTTTTAAACTTTGGTTAGATTTTTCTAAAGTACAGGTGACCTACATACAGGAAGATGTATTATAAAGAGAAGGATCAGGAACACTTGCAGGACTGAAATACAGATCTTCCCATGAAGAGGACTGCTAATGCTTTTCAATAAATATATTTTTATGTAATCCTGCTGATTCATGTTAGTGTCCTACTCTCAATTTTGTCTTTTTCCATTTACAGTTGCAAGGAGGTTTTCAGAACTTACTGAAAATAAACCCTCAATCTAATTTTTATTTAAGCTTTTAAGCAGCTTTTCTTAACCATACTCAACTTTCCTTGGTTTTGCCATGCTTTAAAAGATCAAAATATGAAACTTAATCAAGATGGATCACTGATTAATTTCAAACTAGGTGGTCATAATCACTGATACATGTTCATTATCAAATGCCTGTGATTGATGGATCTTTGTATTACAGTTAGGGGAAAAGTGGTATCTTTCATATTCCACATACCTTTTTAAGTGACAAATTCATATGTTTTTTTCCTAGGTTGGAACAACTTCTTTTTTTATTGAATATCATTGTTTTCAGGAGTGGGTGGTTTATAAGCCAAGTATAGATCCATGCTGGGTCTTGTAGTATTCTTAATCAAATAAAATGTTGGTTATTTCTTTCATCATAGCTTCTAATGAAATACAGCTACTTCCTTCTGGATCCAGAATCTCTGATGCTCCAAAAACTCCATTGACAGAACATGGTAATTACTTTCCTTGTAGATATGACTAAACATTAGTGAAAAATTATCTTCACAAAACTTACAAATTCCTTCTTTCATTCTAAGCCTGGTTTTGCTTTATTGCTGTGACAGATTAATGTTTTATTTAAGACAAACAATGAGAAGCTCATGAGGATATATGGGCTAACTTTTATCTACAGGATAAAACTTATGTAAAACTGTCTAACTTACACTTAGTTTTGTTATTTTCTTGAAAGAGCCCAATAAGCTTCTGAGAGTGACTGTATTAAACAGTTGGAGTGCTGTTCCAGCCAACACCAGTTCTGTGGGTTTCCATGTATTTTGCAAATACTTGTATGCCTGATTAAAATACTGCCATAATTTTAGATGTTGTTGTTTTGGTTTAAGTATTCATAAATTAGATTCATTAGTTGTTTGGTAATGAACTTTAGGATGCTTTGGAAGGCCTGATATTTAAGAAAGTATGGTGCTACTCACATTTTCGAAATAGTTTTACCTGTGTTAGGGTCAAAATATTGTGGTCAAAATCTTATGGGCAAAGAGGAAGCACACCATTCCTTTCTTTTTTTAATATTATATATTATATATATGCACACTTTTACAGGTATGTTTGTATAGACATATATATTTAAATATATGAATATCACATATATGTGTATAACGCTAATAATTTATTTTTAGTGTAATGGAAATTTTAATGGTCTGTCTCTTTTTCTTTCTTTCTTCTGCTGAGAGACATCTTAGATCTGAATTCACCATATATAGGGAGCCATTTGTGTATGTTAGATACTATTTCTGTGTTCTTGTTGTTACCCCTAAAGTTAATTTTGTCCAACTCCAAGTGTGCAGTTTTTACAACTGACCATTGCTGAGCTGTTTATGGCATGAGATCTCCAGTGCCAAGCCTAGTCCCCATCTCTTATTATTTAACCTCTACTCTTCTATATCATAACCCGTGTCTTCCTTTCTCAAGACCTCTGTTTTCATAACAGGTTTGTGTAGCCAAATCTACCCAAACAGTTGCTTGTTGTTGCTTTCTGTATTAACAGCTATTACACCAGTTACCTGTAGTGTCCTTTAATCAAATTAATCAGATTAATTTATATTTCACTAAGCATTAGTCAAGAAGTTACTGTAGAATAGCGCTGGCTTATTTAGATAACATACTTTTGCATACTGTGGTCTGGCAAATTTAAAAGTATTTTCCAGAAACATCTCTTAGTTCTTGAAATGCATATTTGAAACAGAGTCTCAAGACCATGAATACAATCTTCACAATTTGTTCTTAATTTGACAGATTTTTTTGACAGCTCTTTTCCAGATATGTTTGAGGGGATGGGGATAGACATTTATTTTTACTGGAGTGAAAGACATTCGGTTAAATCCAGTTAGAGGCAGCACTGGAAAGAGAGAAACACGATGATTTAATAACCTCTTTGCTATAAACATAGCTGAAAACCTGAAAAGGTGATCCTGAAATGGGATGTGAAGTACCTTTGCTTTATACTGGGGAATAATAACCCAATCCTGTGTTTGTCTCAGTGGTAAAGGTAGAATAATAACAACAGAGGCAAAGTACATGTTTCATTCAAGTATTTATTCTGTTTTTGTTCTGATGTCTTCCATTAGTTTCACTTAACAAAAGTGGGAGTTCATTTTGTGAGGCTGGTCCCAGTCACTGGGTCAGCTGGAGTATCTCTGAAGTGAGTGCTGAACTCAAAGATATTCTGTGAGAGTGAGGGGGTGGTTATACAGGAGGTTTCTCTGCACTGTGCCTCTGTAAGCCTTGATCACCTACTGTTATAAAATCAGCAAAGAAAGCAAAATTTAATTTATGAAGTTCAAGTGCCTGTGACCTATATTCTGCCCTAGTTCCTCTGGAGACTTTTTTTTCTTTATTTTTTCTATCTTGATTGTGCTAGAGGGAGACATCTCCTTTGTTTTATAAACTTTTCATGTGGTCAGCATATTTTGAGTTCAAATGTTTCTGAAAAGATAGCTTTGTTAACATGCCTTCAATACTCTGATACCTTTGAGAAATTTCTCATAGTTCTTACTAGATGTACATGGATCAATGGAAACTTTTGGCCAAAAGCTGTGAATCATATGGCTTTTGGTATTATTTTCTTAACCAGAAATGTAGAACAGAGTGGTTCCAGTTGCAAAACTACAATGATCATCTGGTCCAACTGCTGAGTCCAGCTATATCAGGATAGTAACCTGGAATTACAATTGCTAATGTAAATGGGAAAGTAGATCCAACATATTAAATAAAATTCTGTTCACTTCTTGGCATATATTCCTATGGCCTACATTGGAAATGACCACACACCTACTTATTTCAATGTTTTTTCAAACTCAAGAATTCAGAGAAGTTTAAATTTTAAATTAAGGTATGACTTCTTTTCAAAAAAACTCAACTTGATAACCACTTAAAAATAAAGCTGGAAATTTTCTCTTTCAAATACATTATAACCTAAATGGGCATAAGTGACTGGTGCAGATGAGTTTACTGGAAAGAGTAATACTTACTGGCCAGTACACACTGAATAGGATCTGTTTCTTAGAAGCAGGACAGTAGAGCAAAACCTGCACATGGTGGAAACCTCTTCACAATGGCTTTTAGATAAGAATGCCCAACTCCATTCTGATTCCCTATTTTGATTAAAGCACACTTCAGGTTATCCATACTTCAAAATTAAATAAACAGAACTTCTTTGTAATAGTCTTCACTACAAATAACAGATAAAAGGTGCTGTTTACTAACGTTTCACAATTGTTTCACTAACTTCATTGTGCTACTCTTTCCTTATCTTTTCTCATTACAAGGCCTTTAAAAAAAGTTGTACGTAATGTAATAGTGACCACTTTGTACAGACCTGCAAGTGCTGTGAATATTAAAGGTATTGTGTTTGGGTTGTAGCTGCCTTGCTGTGAATAAGAACCACTTAAGTAATAGGGATTTAGCTTGATTAGATAATATATGCTAAAATATGAATGGGGTAAAAATAGAATAAAGAGACCTTCAAACCAAACAAAACCTTGCTAGTTACAGTGGGTGAAATTACATTTTGTATCATCTGCAAGGGGAGTGTCTGTCTTGGAATGATAAAAATTCTTTTCATGTTTGCTCTTAGCTACTCAGAGTCCAGCCTTGAAACCCATAACTCCACCTTCTGCAGAAGCCAGAGAGATGGAAATGGGTAATGAGCAGATTAGTTTTATGATTTTTTTTGCCCCCGTTATCTTAGTGTCACATAGATCTGCAAATGGTAATCTTAAGATCTGCTTTAGAATCTTGTCTACCAACACTCACAGTGAGCTGCTTATTCACTATTCCTGTGTCTGCGTAACCAGCTGAAAAACTTATTTGTTATTGGCTACAAAACTGCTTAAAGAAAGTGTTGTCATATCTTGTCAATACCTTATTTCTTTCTGTAGAGCTGCAGCTCTTACCTAAGAAAATTTAATATGGTAGAATTCCTTGCTGGTAAGAGTTCTCTCAGGCATGTGGAACTTGCATTTCATGGCCAGAAAACTGTATTGCCAGAAGTCATCTCCTGTTGTCATGGCAGTTGTCTCACGTCTCGTTTTAGGCCGTCAGCCACCTTGCTTAGCTTTGCTTTAGCATCATCTGGAATTGCACAGCCTTCACTAAGCTATTCAGAACTAGTCCATCAAGTCTCAGCATTTTAAGCTCAGATTCTTTTTTCAGCTTTTGAGGAAAAACAGCCTGTTTCTTCAGCATCCAAACCATCTGGTACCATAGAAGTGCAATCAACCAGATCCAGTAATGGTTTCTCATGAGGTTAATCCTCCTGACACTTAGGAATTTTTAGAGGAGACATAGTGCCTCTCATTCAATAGTTTGTTCAGTTTGACATAAATGAAGAATAACTGTAGGTATGAAAGTACTGCATCAAAATAGCAGATTCTTTAATGAAATTTTATTTGAAATACTAAACTAGTAGTTCAGAGGTTTTTCCATATTTGGCAACAGCATGTAATTCTCAGTTTCAAAATTACATTGGACTTACAGTAAATACCAAGTTTAAATAGGCATGTCTGCACCTGAGATTCATAAGTGGAATATCCTGATTTGTTGAAGTATTCAGAGTTGCAGGAGATGAATGGAAACTGCAGAAGTTCCAACATATTTTGAAACTGTAGCTCTTTTTTAGCCTTTCTGTGTAAACACAGACATAATTCTAAGAGCCCAGATTTCAAAAATAGCACTATAAAAACATATCATTGAAGATTCAGACACTGTCTTGGTACTGAGAAAATTTCTATTATTTGTTTTTCTTAGGTTATAGATGTTATTTACTTGGGGCAACTGACAGTTATCCAAAAGAAGGACAAAAATAAGATGAGAGCTAGCTGGAAAGATTTCATTTCATTAGCATGCCAGTAATGTAATGCCTGATGCATATGTTTTTTGAATAAATTAACATTGAAGGAAATCCATTACTGAGGGGCAAACTGATTGCAACTCTCCACTGTTACACGTCTGACAAAAGACAGTTTACATGTTTCATTTGGTACAGTTCTTGTTTTGTCATCCTCTTTCCTTCTTAACTTTCAGCACCACTATATCTTCTTTTCTGATCCTAGGAGCTCTAAACAAAAATTTCATGCAGTCCCAGTTTGCTACATTTTGTTTATAATTTGTTCTCCTATTTTGAGTAGTCTTGTATTTCTCCTTTTTAACTCTATAGTTCAACTTTTTTGTGTGATTCAGAGAACAATTTGGTCATTAATTGCGTTACGTATCTGTTCAATAATGCATATTCTTGGAAATAATTTTCAAGTCACAATTGGTTATTGTACATTTCAGACTCTACCTTTCTGTGGAACATAATGCTTTAAATATTACCCAGAGGTTTTGTCAACTTATAAAAGAATACCATCCTGTTTCAGGATGTTTCTTGTCACTTCAAAACAATACAGGAGGATTTTTGCTTTTATTTTCGAGGTTCACATGACTTTCTTCATGTTATTTCTACTTCCCAAACTTTTACATCTTCAGAAATACCAGGCACTGGTATATTATATTAATATTATTTCAGAAGCATACCCATTTGATTGGTTGGTGCTGAAAAGTTTATTACTGTTTCCATGTTGACGATTTCAGACAGCTATTGCATACTGCTTGCCTTGGGTGTCGCCCTATGTTTTATTTTTTCAAATTCCGTATCAGCATCCTCATTCCTGAGACCAGACAAACACAGGTTTATAGAAAGACTGTAACTAGCTTAAAGAATAATGCAGTGTTGATCAAATAGGTGTGTTAAGAAAAGATTTAAATTTTGCAAGACTTTAGACTGTTAAAGTTAAATGAAATATGATAATTTTTAGGGACAAGATTTCTTTTTCTTTCTTTCTTTCTTTCTTTCTTTCTTTCTTTCTTTCTTTCTTTCTTTCTTTCTTTCTTTCTTTCTTTCTTTCTTTCTTTCTTTCTCTCTTTCTTTCTCTCTTTCTTTCTTTCTTTCTCTCTTTCTTTCTCTTTCTTTCTTTCTTTCTTTCTTTCTTTCTTTCTTTCTTTCTTTCTTTCTTTCTTTCTTTCTTTCTCTCTTTCTTTCTTTCTCTCTTTCTCTCTTTCTCTGTTTCCCTCTTTCTTTCTCTCTTTCTTTCTCTCTTTCTTTCTCTCTTTCTTTCTTTCTCTCTTTCTCTCTTTCTTTCTTTCTCTCTTTCTTTCTTTCTCTCTTTCTCTCTTTCTCTCTTTGTTTCTCTCTTTCTTTCTTTTCCTCTTTCCCTCTTTCTCTCTCTTTCTTTCTGTCAGTTTTTCAATGTCCATAAACATTTTACTGTGAGTTTTCCTATGTATTGTCTTAAAATAAGAAAGTCGAGACAACTCAGGCCAGAATTTTCTAACAGAGCTATACTTTGAGTTATAGCTTTGGAGATAGTTGTTTTTCCTGTAGTCTTTGGTATGTGAGGATGCCTAAGTTTTTTAAGCACTGCTTGAGCATGAACAAGTTAAGAGGTGAGGGCAATGGGGAAGGAGTAGAAAGAGGTGAAGGGGGAAGGAAAGCAGTTTGTTGCCCAAGTCTTCTTCAACCAATGCAGCCATAGTCTGCTAAATTCTCTGCTGAATAATCTACTGGTTCTTGGCACACCAGTACAGTTCAGGTTTATATTGGCGGGCCCACTGACTGTTTTCTGGATTAAAAGGTGTTTTCTTACTACCTGCCATTCATAATGTGCTAAGATTATTAAGCAGTAATAAGAATTCTCATTAGTATGAATAATTAGGTGACCTGGTTTCCACATCAACTTCTACACCAGCCCACCAGTCCATGAGACAGAGTAATGTGAGCTGATTTGCACGCAATATTCTCTGTGCTTCCATTTTAACAAAGCAACATTTGTCTGCTGAGTCCTGTGCTGTCCAAGTAGCTCTGAGGCAATTTTAAGCCTTTTAACACAAGGTTATCTTTTCAAATTTAGGTGAAAGGAAGACTCTTCCTTCAAGATTCACAACATTTGGCATACCAGAAATGCCACCAATCTCATCTGGTAATGACATCTCTCTTCATTGTAGTTCTCCTGACATATAGGCAGTCTCTCAAAAGACACATTTGCTTTGCCAAATGGAGGTCTTAGAAATTCTGTCTTGTTCTGTATGGAAGTGTAACAGAAGTGAGAAATCAGTTGTATCTGCTGCAACGTTCGAGAAATTTGAAAAAAAATATTGGAATGAAGGATTTTGTTGCTTATTGGGAAAAGTTAGATCAGATCTTGAATTCTAACTACAAAGATGTGATTCTTAGTTCCCATGTTACTGATGCAGTTACTATTAGCAATTAAATGCATGCAATTACATCTTTCAAGGAAATGTAAGGAGTGGTTTGGCAAATTAGGCACTTAGGCATTTTTATGCTGGTGGAGGGCCATTTAGTTACTGAGGTTCAAGGATTTTGTGATATTGCAACCACAACAAGACAGTTGACTCCATGTTTAATCACTAAGTCACAAGGTAATGCCAGGAAAAAGCATGTGTGGCCCTAAATGCAGATATCTGGGGACTGTGAACTGATGCTGCTTGTACTGCTGTGGCAAGGCTGAGTGGATCTCTCAAGATCATTTCCATGTCTGACCGTAGCACCCAAGAGACCAGACCTGGAACCGACCTCGTCTGCTTCACCAGTAGCCACCAGGATGGGTAAATAGCCAGCTATTCCCTTCCTTCCCTTTGGCAATGCTTTTCTTTGCAGAGATGAGCCTGTTCAGATGTGCTGATGTCCTGAGAAGTGGGGTCAATGCTGTGCTTGGTCCTTCATGGCTCCGTATTAGAAATTGTTCCATTTGTGAGCTTTCTGCGGCCTTTTTTGGGGTTCCACTTCTAGGTTTATTCTGACACCTTGGGCTACCTGTGCCAACTGAAAGACAGCATCGTGCTGCTGCAGAGAGTGATGCTGTGACATGGGAGCCTGGCCCAAGCAGGGCCATGTCTCCTTTTCTGTAGCTCTGTCTTGATATGACCCTGCAACAGCAGCGTGTCCGAGGACTGAAGGTGGTTTTTGTGTTTGATCTTAGCTACTCGAAGACCAAGGCTGAAGTCCACCACTCCTTCCTCCCTGGCAACCAAGCAAACTGTGATGGGTAACTAGCAAACCCCCTCTTCTTTCATTGTCTTCCATCTCCCTTGCTCCCCATCACGCCTCTTACCCCACACCACCTGCCATCCTTCTCATCTTCCATGGACAACAAGAAGACTTGTTGGTGCAGCTTGGCTTGCTGAAGCACTCGCCACACTGGTTCTGCAATTCTGTTGTTTGATCCCACGCTTTTTCCATTGCTGACAAGTATTTTCTGCAGGAAGCATGTGACGTCTTGCAGAGAGACCACGTGAATGCACCTTGCCTTCAGCTCCATCCCCCTGCTTCTTTGTGTTTTGGGAGCTGGTCTTACCTTCTCTGTTCAAATCTGACAGCGTTTTTCAGAGACAAATCCCCTTGGGGCTGGCACAAGAGGACAGCACAACAGTTCAGCCACCCTCCAGGGAGTCCTGGTCCAAGGGTGCAGCTGTTTGCTGCTTCATCACTGAGTTTCAAAGTGGCTCGTTGTCTTCTACCTGTGGCTTTACACTGCCATCACCTGGGCATGGGAATGCTCTGCTCTGCTGCTGCTTTTGAGGTCATGTTAGAGGTTTATGCTCAGTGCCTCTTTTCAGCTTTTGGTGAATCATGGCACGTTTCTTCAAGGTTCAAGACACCAGCAGCCTTTGATGGTAATGATATTTCTTGTAGGTCTGCTAATGATACAAGATGGGAATTGTCCCAAGGGATCTTACTGTGCTTTTAGTCAAACTTACTTCTCTTGGGGCCTACACTGGGGTCAAGTGGAAGTGTAGAGTTGTAAAGGACATGTATGAAAAACCATATTTGCTTCAGTCATTTGATACAGCACTTGGCAACAATAGGTGGAGATGCTTTTGGCGACAGTTTCCTTCACACTGGCATGTGTGCAAGACGAGTCCTGTGTCCTGGCATTAGTTTGTGCCCCATGAGGTAACAAAGCATTATATGAGCAGACTGGTAAACCTAAAATCTGAAGCTGAGTCCAAGTTAAAAGTGGAATGAACAATATGAAGTACCTTGGTACTTTTGTCTGTAGCAGTCTTGCTTAGCTGAGATATGTCATGCACTTCATGGTCTTTTCCAGGGAAGTTACATTCATTACCTTCCTTTACTTAAAGTAATTTTCTTAGCTTTCTTGTTTTTACAGTGGAGAAATTAGATACTTGTAATTCTGACAAAGCATACAAATTTGGCTGGACTGAGAATATTCCTTTCTCTTTCCATGCCTAGTGATGTCTTGGTCACTTTTTATGTTCTTTTATTTTTGCTAATTTTTTTGATTGGATTTTTTTCTGTTTCTTCATTTCATAAATTTGCTTCCTCTTCTCTTTGCCCATTTTTTTGCACTTTTTCAGGTTGTGGTTTTTTTTTTTGCATTCCTACTAACCTTATGGGAATTTTTTCCCATTTAACTTGTCAT
The DNA here is from genome assembly GCF_022539395.1 of Myiozetetes cayanensis. NCBI lineage: Eukaryota > Metazoa > Chordata > Aves > Passeriformes > Tyrannidae > Myiozetetes > Myiozetetes cayanensis. Next base: position 19,643,116 of record NW_026087742.1, read on the forward strand.
CCCATTGAAATTTTTGCATCATGTTTATGTGTTTTTATACTTCTTTGCATATTAACCTTTCTTTTAAAAATTCTGCTCATTTTGCAGAATACGTTTTTATGGTTTTTTCAGTTCTTTATTTATTATTTCTGTTCCTTATTTTATTATTCATACTCTAAACCATCAAGTTCACTGTTGCAGGTGATACCATGGTGTGATGGTTCATATATTTTTTAAATAATAGCCACAATTTTTCTTCCAGCCTCCCATGACTTTCTTCATGTTACTTCCACTCCCCAAACTTCTGCATCTGCAAAAATGTCAGATCGAGAGACTGGTAAATTGCATTTATTTTATTTCCTATCCTTGATTTTTCTTGGTGTACAAGTGCTACTATTCTGGTGTTTGTTGTTTGTCCCATTTTTAATGTTGCCTCCAGTGGTGTTTCATTTGGTCGTTAAGGCTTCATGTTATTTGTAATAACTGTGAGTGTCCAGCAGTTTTGGCCTCAAGTAAGTGATCCTGATTCCATCTGGCTATTTCAGGACAGTATCATGTTACTGAAGGGTTGTGATGGGGACTGTGGGGCAGAATTTAGCACTTGAAAGGAAACTGTCAGGCTTTGATGAATTTTGGGTTGTCAGCATAACAGTTATCCTTTGAGGAGGGAATGGTTTTTCTTTAGCTAGTATGCACTTTTTAAAGAGATTTGTTGTTTGAACATTGGTTTCCTATTATAACTTTTTTAAGTAGTCTCTAATATTCAAAAGACTGCTGCAGTACAGCATTTTGGTGTTAAAAGTTATTTTTACAGATACTTCTGCTAATAATTTATCATTTCTGCCCATGTATTTATGAAGAATATGGGGTTTTAGGCACAATATATACATTTGTATTAGGGTATGAGATTTTTCTTAGAGTACAGTAATAAAAATAGTAGACAGTTGCTATGAGGTTCTCATCTGTGTTTCTGCTCATGCTAGCATGATTTAAGCAAGTGATATTTTATAATATCAGTGTATCAAACATCATTCTCTTTCCAGGGACCAACCAAGTGAAATTGGGTAAACGAGCATGAACATATTTTGTCATCTGGAGATCAGTTTATTACAATACACATACACTATTCATGTTTTCTCTAGTCTTATTAGTTAAGATTTGGTCCATGTTCTTTTAGTTTCTCTTTACAGATGAACGTAGCAAACCTTAGCTTTTATCTATTGCAGAATTCACAGTGAACACAAACACGATGCAGCTGTGCTAATACTCCATGGGTGGTGCTGACAGTTATCCTGCCTCTGCATGAATGCCATATTTTTGTTTCCTTTTGAAGTTGAGAACTCCATTTATCCAAGGTCATTTCAGTCAAACCAAACTATCTTCATTAGATAGAAAAGTTTTAGCAGTTAGTCAGGCATGACTTTACTGTTCTCTGTGGTATTATTCTTGCCAAACTACTACAGAATTTCTCTCTTGATGTAAAGAATTGGGCTACTTAGATTTCTTATTACTTGACCTTCAACTTCAATCACCCATGAGTGTTTTTAGCATCAAGAACACCCACTCTTCAGTTTTTCATATAACACTATAGAGATAGAGCTTGTTTCTTTAGTGCTGGCTGCATAGTATCTGTTTGTATTGGAAAAGGTGGTCTTAGGGATCTAATAGAATCTGATTTTTTGTGTGTGTTTTTTCATTAAAATGTAGTCACAAAAACATAAAGATAATTTTTAAGCCATTTTCTGCCAAAGGATGATCTGTTTCAATAATGCTGTTTCTGTAGTAGTATCTTTGTGGCAGTTGGAGGGAAAATGTGATCTCTGGGCAAAATACGAATTCGTAGACCGTGTTCAGGAAAGAGTTTTGTTACCACCTGTGTGAAAATGGTCTGCATGCTGTATCAAAATAACATTGGGCTTTTGCAGCTCTTTCTTTAGAAGACTTATCTGAAACACCCAAACTAAAGTGTAAAGGAGAAGGGGCTTGCTGTCAGCTGTTGCTATTGGATAGAATTTTAAAATCAGAAGCAGAGAGCTGGTCTTGTAGTAAATGTGTCAGAATTAGATGTTATGTATCAAAAAAAAAACCAAAACAAACCATAAGACAAAGAATGGCGTAGGCTACCACAAATATCAATTAGAAGTGTGTATTCAAGAAATCTAAAATAAATTTAGATCTATCAGACATACTAAGGGCCAAAAATCACCTTATCTAAAGACTGATTTCACTTATTGTTTCAAGATTGTTTTCATATTTGACCTTAGCTACCCAGGGACCAAGCCTGAAATTCACTTCTCATCCCTCCACGGAAACCAGAGGAAGCATGATTGGTAAACAGCATATCATTCCATTAGCTTTTTTAGCCCTTGCCATCACTTCCATTGGCTGTGGACAATGCTAAGATTCATTCAGACATGTTGCTTTGAAGACTATTTGATGCTAGGCTTTCCCTCCACCCCCACTCCCACCCCTGCTCAACCCGGCCATTTCTGCTTAATCAAAGGTGAAAAATAATTTACCACACCAATTGAATAACAGTCTACAAAAAAACCTCTGATAGCTTATGTTGCCTTTAATTTTCTTCTGGTAGCTGCAATTTTCTTTCAAAGAATAGGTACTTTAAAACAAAGGCCAGTGAGAAGAATACCTAGCATGAGCTACTTGGAATTAGCCCTACTTCATTTCACACCAGCTTCAGTGTTAACGTAACACCTCATTTCACAGCTGATCTTTGCAGCTGCTTCCAAATTGCTTGATCTCACATCAGTGTCATCTTGAACTGCTCACCAGCTACTGTCCAAATACTGCAGCTCTGAAGTCAGTTCTCATTTTAACTCCAGATTTTCTTTCAGCTTTGGATGAAAATCAGCACATTTCTTCAACATCTGAAACATCAGGCATTCCAGAAATGCCATCGGCTGTACCTGGTAATACTTGAAAAATGTGATTTTAAATAGAACTTCCCACAGAGATTTCTTCAAACATTTGGTATATTGGTAATTCAGTCAAGCGTGATTGAAAATATCTTCAGAACAAATATAATTAATTTGTTCTCTCAAATACCAGACTTAGGAAATTTAGGAAACTTTGTGTGATGCTTTAAAACAGTAAATACTCTCCTCTAATTTTGGTCTGCATTCCTGATATATTTACAAACCTGTATTGCTGTGCTTGAAGTAATAGGCATGTCTTATTACATACAGTAGTGTTTGCTTTTTAAGTTGCAATACCATAGATGGGTAAGAGTGAAAGCTAATGAAAATATTGTCTAAACCTCCTAATGAAATGATTTTAGTGGTTGCAAGTGTTGAGTAAGTCCCATAGAAATAAAATCAATAGCAATGAACAGATAGGGTTCAAAATAGTGGAGAATAGACCCTTAAATACTTCACTTGAATATATTTAAAGCTGTTATTTAAGTTGGACATTTTGCTGCAGGTACTGGGAGACAGCGTAGGCCCAAGACTAACAAAAACAAAAGCATGCTAATGAGATGTGTTGCTACATTGCTTAAATACAGCTTTTGAAATAAATGGCACAACACTGTAATTAAAGAAAATATTTGCAACAAATTAATCTTGACATGATGCTTCTGTGGTAGATGTGATGCTTTCAAACACCTGTTGTACCAGACTGCAGTAAAATTAAACTGTTAGATGATGGTTTTTTACTGACATTTAAATTACTTACACCTAGAAATATATAATAATCCGAAGTATATAGTTTTCCTTTTCTTCCTTCCCAACATTTGTTCTTTAGGGTTCTTCTACTGCCTCGATTCATAAAATAAGCTAACTTACCGATGCCTTACAAAATGACACTGAACAAATGCAGTTTTATCAATGCTCAAAGTTCTGTTTGGTTTACTGTCCCTGCAAGAAGAAATATTTCATTTCCTTTCAATAATGACAATTTCATCCAAAGCCTATTTCAAGTTGTTGCCAAAACTCCCTTGCAGCAAAAAGTGGACTAAATGGGTATTTGACAGCAAATTTTTAGTAGCTGTCCAGCTGCCTGTAATTTCAGGTTAATAAACATTCTTAAAAACAAGAAATTGAGATGTGTTAGGTTTTATACATTTATTCTTCAGGAATATTAATCAGTATTTATCATTAATGTGTCTTCCATACTGAGCAATAACTTATAATCAAGTGCCTTAACAGCAAGTTTCAGTAATGGTTTTCCATATATTGATATAATAGCAAATTCAAGATCAATTCTTTATTCTCTTTCCTTTGTCTATAAAGAAAGTTATACTGCACTCTATTCAAACTAGGGGGATCAATTTCTCAACAATTACAGTGTTTCAGAGAAGGGAAAAAATCACGCCTAATCTAGTCTGGAATTCAACATAAACATTTCCATGTTTAAGTCCCAGATTTGAAGAACAGTTAAAAATGTGACTAAATATGAAAATAATGCTTAATTAACATATTCTAGCCTTGAGATGGGGAACACTAGCATGTACAGCTGTTTGTACTTAAACACTTCCTTTGAATAACGTAAGGAATTCTGGTCTTTAGTTTTGCATGTTTGTGTTGGGGAGGGGAGGAAGGGAAAGAGAAGAGGATGAATAGAAGGTTCTTTCAATTTAAAAAAGTGAAGTCCAGCCACACTATGAGATTACTGCAGTGAAATACTTGCTTACATGTTATATTCCCTGGAGTAGTCTCCTACTTATCCTCATGTTTTCTTTTAAAAACCTATTGCTTAGTTGGTCACTTGCTAATTAGTTGTTTTTAGTAAATGTTTACTTGCCAAAGTTCTTCAAGACATTTTGGACTCAACTTTGTTTCTTGAGGACTGATTAATGACTTCATGTTTATTGTGCTCTATGGAGCCACACAGCCCAAAAATCCAATGTGGTTATTCAGGTAATGAACAATACTTTCAATCTAGACTTACTTTTTCCTTTTAAAACCACAATGTTACCACTCTTGCAGAGTCTGCCTGTTTAAGGGTAATTTTCATGTCTGATTGAGCTGTTTTAGTTTTCATCACATTGCCACTTGCTTCCTTTTTTCTGCTGTGAACACATTTGCTTCTAACTCTAAATGGCAAGCCAGTTAAAGAAGTTTTGTATCAATCACTTCTTGATCAGCAGCTAGAAACCGTTTTTGGTACATAGTGTAAAAGGACTGATCTTTTGCACCAGCTTGTAAGAATTTCATTTTTCTGCTGGTGTAATTTATACTCCAGAAAGTGTAAAAGGAGAAGATCCTTAGAAGTTCTGTCTACCATCAGCTATTGAATCCTCTTGTGACCATATGGGGCCACATATCTTTCTTTTTATTCACATAATACAGAAAGGACTTTTAAGCATCCAGTATTTTGTTTGTGTTTGCAATTACGTCATCTTGAACACCACAACTTGTGTGTTTGCTATCCCAGCAGCAGTCAGATTCCTCAACATTTTAAATCCAGATTTTCTCTTCAGCTCTTAATAAAACACAGATAGTTTCACAATTCAGGTCTAAAGCATCTGGAGTCACGGAAATACCATCAGCCCAGTCTGGTACTGACATTTCTTGCGAACTGAGTGTTCTTGAATTATCAAGAGTCCCCAGTGTGCTTCTGGTGAAATGTTGGTTTGCTTTCCTTTACCTTGGGGATAAGAACAATTGCAAGATAAAAATTTTGCATCAGGTACTTTAATTTAAGGCAATATATATGATGTTTAAAATGCTGGATTATGACTTTTTTCCAAATTCTTAGTTCACTTTTGCAGTACTAATTCGTAGTATTACCCATAATTGCCATTGACCAACTATGTATTACTTGATGTAATAGAATTTTACAGTGAAACACTGTGAGGCTCATAATCAAACTTCAACTTCTCCACTATGTGCAGAGTATCCTGATACAGATAGCTACTGTATTGTTTGAAGTTATACCATTTTTAATGTTATCTTTTTGTTATTACAAGAAGTGAATTTCTGTGGTTATTGGTGACATCTTCCTGATCAGTTACAATGGTGTAGGAAGTTCTCTTTGTAAATTTATCTTCTATTGACTGTTCCTGTTCAGTTTTGGTTTTAAAACAGCTTAAAAGTTGTTCAAGTTGTAAATTCTGAAGTTTTGTAGAATATTCAAGTATATTTCTAGTGGAGGAGGACTTTCTAGCTATGCTGTAGTGAAAAGAATCTTATTACGGAGATCAAAGATAGCACAGCGAGAATTGTAAACCCAAGTTTATGGATTTTTTACATACCTTGAGACTTGATTGTCCAGATATGTCTAGGAGAAAAAAGAAATACATTTTTTTATTTGGGTAGATAAAAGGTTTGTCAGCTTTCTGCGTGTTTCCTAAAGAATCAAACCAGTTTCTTTAATATTTTTTTCCTCTGTAGGAGAAATTTAGTGCTGAACACAGGAACTCTCATTTTCTTCTGTAGGTCTGAGTCTTGTTTTCTACTGCAGACCTCTACAGATGTTTGTAAAGGTTCTGTAGTATTCCCCTGAACACTGACAGCTGAGTACTGCTTTTTTATGTTTGCCATCTTAACTACTGTGTTAAACACTTCTTCAAATCAGTGCTAGCAAAGGTGCAAGCTTTGGCTAGGTAATTCAGAACACATATTTGTTATTCCCATTTTTCAGCAAACAAAACGAAGAGGGAGAGGATGGTAAATAGCACAGAGCCACAGAGAAGAGTGTATTAAAATGCATCTTTGAAAGGGAGAAATTTCTGAAACTCTTTCAATCCATCCCCTGCCAATCTACCCTACAAACCTTGGATTCATTTTTGAAGGATTTAATTTGCTAAGGCTGTAGGAGTCTAATAAGAACAAGAATTCCATGTTTGTAATTTTCTCTTTTTTTGTTCCATCAAATTTCCACTCTTGTCCTTTTACTGTAAGGTCTTGCAAGTGTGATGGCAATTTCAAAATTTTGATTCTGCTTTCTGAGGTAACCTGTTTGACCTATCACCTGCTTCAGTTAAGAATTTGCTGTATTCTTTTATGAGAAACTCTGTATTTTTCAATAATATATTCTTATACAAGAAAAGGGATTTTTATTATGATCTTTATTATGATATTTTATTATTATCTTTATTATGATTTTTATTATGATCACTGTTGTTATTTACATATCTATTCACTAATAACTGGAAATAAATGTGACTTTTCTTTTAGCTCATACTTGTCTTACAGTGTAGATATGAAATTCTCTCTGTTTGAAGTACTTCATACCACTTCAGGATGAAAACTTGTAAACTCCTGTAAATTGAGGAGCTGCTCTTCTATTAGAGATTCTTACAGATTTTTGTTAAGAAAGCATAAGTTTTTTTTTTCTTCTACCAGTTGGCTTAACTCTTGAAGGAAATTCTTATTAAGTTCACCTGTATACATTTTTCAGCAGAGAAGCTACTGTTCCCCCCCCTTTTTTTTTTTTTCCAGGCATATATTTTTTTGGACTCAAAGTTCAGATTTTTAAGTGTGATGAATGAACAGGGCTAGTTAATTCGTTTTCAGGTCAAATATAAGATGGTCATTGCCAAAACTTGACAGTATCTTCCATGCAAGTTCTGGCTACATGTTCATTGACTACTTCTCAATTTATAGTTTGAATATATTTGTTTGCTGCCTGAAAATGGATTTTGGAGTCTGTCAATTACTGCTGTTAAAAGGCAGCTCTGGAGCATTATGACTGCCATTAGTGTGCAATAGGAATAGTGTTTAGCTAGTGGTTGGGTCTGTTTTTGGTAATACAGGGTGACAAAAAAACAGATGTATGATTTATTTGGTAGAAGGAGTATACCTGAAAAACCACAGTTTTAATAATTATTTGTTTGGATGTGATTAAAGCAATGCTTTCATATGCATAGAGAGATTGCCATAACATCTCAATATAGTTTCCATCTCTAATCTTAGCTCTCCCAAGACCAGTCCTGGAGCCCACATCTTTTCCTTTCCTGAAAACCACAAGGACAGTGAAGGGTAAACAGTGATTCCATCGTAATTGCTCTCACTTAGCAATACTTAAACATGAAAAACTGTATTTTAGAATTCAGTCAAAACATTTCAATTATTTTTCCTGGTAGTGGCAATGCCAAATATGTCAGCAAGATGCTCAGTCATTTATATAATATATATGGAGGTACTTAATTTTTAATCTTTTCAATCACTCTTCATAATTCGGCTTAGTTCACTAGAAGATGAACTGTCTGTGTTCTACAGACTAACTCAACTAAGCCACCCACATTTAAAATAATCCTGTAATGAATGCAAATAGTTATGCCAAAAAAACCCCTGAATATAGACTTGACTCACCTAAAACTCTGTACTGGCACTGCTTTGAAAAAAAATGTTTGTCTCTGTTTTCTGAAGGCAGTTTTCTGATTTAATCTTAGTTACTCAGAGACCAAAGCTGAAACCAACTTCTCCTTACTTTGCAAGCCAAGGAACAGTGGAGGGTAAATATTTTATTTTCATTTGTTTGCTTTTCCTGTGCCATCATCACATCACTTTCATCTGTTTTGAGCAATACCTAGGTTTGTTAACACTTTAAAACATTTGCCATACTAATGATAATTATGATTTTTGAACCTATGGTTTTTTCCATGACTTGAGAAATCAGTTTTGAAGGGATTGGTGACAAAAAGAATTTGTCATAAAATTCCTGTGTGTCTCTAGGTGAAGATTTTATCTTGAAAATTCTTTATAGAACTAAATGTTCCAATATGGCAGAAACATAATTTTACTTTCTCTTACTGATGTGGTGTAAGTGCCTTATGGATTCCTTAGATTACATAAATTACTTTTTCTTTTTTCGATGAGCACTCAAGTTCAAGTTTGAAGAATAGGCATGTTAATTGTTGGCTCAGGTACTAACTGTAAAGAAAAATGGGAATTATCATATATCACGGGAAATGGAGAGACCTTTCATGGGAATGGCGGGGTCTTCTGTAGTCTGTTGTATGTCAAAAGAGTAATAGTAGTGAAAACAGAAAATACACATTTTCAAAAATTATTGAACTTTTCAGAAGGAATGGAGTTATGACTGAATATTGATAGTATAATGTGATGTTTATCCCTTTGTACTAGAATAGTTATTAATTATTATTTAGTATTTGCAGTTTCTTGCATTGGAGACATGTCCAGAACATGTCATGTTGAATTTCTAATTCTAAGATGAGTCGTGGCTCCGTTGTTCTCTCTGCAATTATGGTTGTTTCAAGGAAATGTAAAAGTGATTTGGCGAATTAGGCACTTAGGCATTTTATGCTGGTGGAGGGCCATTTAGTTACTGAGGTTCAAGAAGTTTTGTGATATCACAACCACAAGACAGATGACTCCATGTTTGATCACCGAATCACAAGGTAATGCAAGGAAAAATCATGTATGGCCCTAAAGACAGATGTCTGAGGCCTGTGAACTGATGCTGCTTGTACTGCTGTGGCAAGGCTGAGTGGATCTCTCAAGATCATTTCCATGTCTGACCGTAGCACCCAAGAGACCAGACCTGGAACCGACCTCGTCTGCTTCACCAGTAGCCACCAGGATGGGTAAATAACCAGTTATTCCCTTCCTTCCTTTGGCAATGCTTTTCTTTGCAGCAATGAGCCTGTTCAGATGTGCTGATGTCCTGAGAAGTGGGGTCAATGCTGTGCTTGGTCCTTCATGGCTCCATATTACAAATTGTTCCATTTGTGAGCTTTCTGCGGCCTTTTTTGGGGTTCCACTTCTAGGTTTATTCTGACACCTTGGGCTGCCTGTGCCAACTGAAAGACAGCATCGTGCTGCTGCAGAGAGTGATGCTGTGATATGGGAGCCTGGCCCAAGCAGGGCCATGTCTCCTTTTCTGTAGCTCTGTCTTGATATGACCCTGCAACAGCAGCCTGTCCGAGGACTGAAGGTGGTTTTTGTGTTTGATCTTAGCTACTCGAAGACCAAGGCTGAAGTCCACCACTCCTTCCTCCCTGGCAACCAAGCAAACTGTGATGGGTAACTAGCAAACCCCTCTTCTTTCATTGTCTTCCATCTCCCTTGCTCCCCATCACGCCTCTCACCCCACACCACCTGCCATCCTTCTCATCTTCCATGGACAACAAGAAGACTTGTTGGTGTAGCTTGGCTTGCTGAAGCACTCGCCACACTGGTTCTGCAATTCTGTTGTTTGATCCCACGCTTTTTCCATTGCTGACAAGTATTTTCTGCAGGAAGCATGTGACGTCTTGCAGAGAGACCACGTGAATGCACCTTGCCTTCAGCTCCATCCCCCTGCTTCTTTGTGTTTTGGGAGCTGGTCTTGCCTTCTCTGTTCCAATCTGACAGCATTTTTCAGAGACAAATCCCCTTGGGGCTGGCACAAGAGGACAGCACAGCAGTTCAGCCACCCTCCAGGGAGTCCTGGTCCAAGGGTGCAGCTGTTTGCTGCTTCATCACTGAGTTTCAAAGTGGCTCGTTGTCTTCTACCTGTGGCTTTACACTGCCATCACCTGGGCATGGGAATGCTCTGCTCTGCTGCTGCTTTTGAGGTCATGTTAGAGGTTTATGCTCAGTGCCTCTTTTCAGCTTTTGGTGAATCATGGCACGTTTCTTCAAGGTTCAAGACACCAGCAGCCTTTGGTGGTAATGATATTTTTTGTAGGTCTGCTAATGATGCAAGATGGGAATTGTCCCAAGGGATCTTACTGTGCTTTTAGTCAAACTTATTTCTCTTGGGGCCTACACTGGGGTCAAGTGGAAGTGTAGGATGAAAGAGCCATACGTTACTTCAATCACTGGATATGGCACTTTTCCATTTCTTGTAAACTGATATGTTCTTCATATTTCTTGTAACTGCTTCTTCATCTTTTGCATCACCAGTGCATCTTCACACATTTACATTAGAAAATCCATTGCATGTGCTTTTGAAATTTTTTTCCTGTGTCAAGTCTCCAGTTTCTTAGTAACATGTTGAAACCTGTTCAGTCTATATGTTTCAGATGGTGCCAAAAAGAATGTTCTGGTTTAGTTGTGATTTTTTCTTTCCAGCTTCACTGGACTCTAATCATATTACTTTCCTGTCCCAAACATCTGCATCTGCAGAAATATCAAAAAAAGATACTGGTAAATCATATTTATGATACTTCCATCACTTGCTATTTGGTTTTGCATCAAGGATGTTACAGTTAGAGGCTGTTCCCTCTGATTGCTTGGTGTTGTCTGAAGTGGAATTTTGTCTACAATGTCTGATAGTTAGGCTCTATAATTACATAGTGATATTCTGTGGCATAGGATCAAATAAAAAGTAAACCACAGCAATTAATATTGTTTTCTGTTGGTTTAATCTGTTGAATATAAGGACCAATTATCAGTTATAAAGATATATTCTTGCCTGCAGCATTTTACTACAAGGGATTTTCAGTTAGCTGCATAGTACAGATTATTCTTCAGTTTTCTCTGGTTCTAAACATTTTTTTCAAGTTATATTGTTATTTCACCTTTGAACTTTTCTTACTGGGGTCATGGGTATTCAAGATTGAATTTGTATTCATAGCAAGAGATGAGAAGGAGAATTCTCCTAAACCTGGAAGTCAGTGTTTCAGCAGTATTGTTTTGGATTTGCTGCTTCACTGTATGGCTCTGTCAGAAAAAATTGTGTTAATTTATATTATGTCAATTAGATAAAATACCACAATAAAATGACAAATTGCATGACATATTAAAATCTGTAACTCAAAATACTGACATCTGGTATATAGAAACAAGCAAAGCTTTGGCAATAGAAATACCTGGTTGCAGAAATTCGTATTTGATTTTATTTAAAGTATGCAGATCTCTTTGTGCAGGTGAATTCAAAAGCACAGGTTTTTTCTGTTACATATGCAATTGACTCCTGTTGATGTCTGCTTTTGGGGGCACTGCAGTTTCTGTCAGGGTGTGTCTTTTAGATGCATGTGACATCTTCAAAACTTTGAGGTTTTGTTCCTCTCTTTCCAAGTTGGAAATCTTGTGAAAATATTGTAGTAGTGTTGGCATCTTGCAAAGCAACGTAAAACAATCTTACTTTTTCTGATTTCTGCACCCTGCCTTCCTAAGTCTGCATCATGGGAATCTGTCTCAGGACTATTTACATTTTTCTGCAGCTACAAGTTCAGCTGACCTGGAAAAATCTATGCCTTCACTTTCCAGAACACCTCAAGTGTTAACAACAACTACGGGTAACAGTAATGCATTAGCTTCTGAAATGTTATTAATCCTAGATATTTTGGTCATTTTCCATATTGTCTTCTGCTTGAGTCATGATCGTTAGTGTAGACAGACAAAGTTCCCCTTTTCACATGACAGCTCCTCCTTTACTGCCGAGGAACTCAGTTGATAGTATTTGTGATCTCACATTTGTTGCTCAAAAAGCTACTAGGGCTATTTTGGGATATACTTACACAAAGTAATCTTGACTTAATACTACTGCTATTACTACTACTACTAATGACTAAATTTTAATAAGAATCTTTAAATTACTTGTTTTTTTCTCACAAGCTTAATTGTTATTCACTTAGATAGAACACACATTTATATACTATATATTGTTTTGCCAGCATGGGAAGCTTCTTTCTTACTATTTTTTACTGTTCAGGGACTTTTTTTAACTTTACCTTACCCTTGTTTTTCATGTGCATATGTGTACATAGATTATATGACGTTAAAATTCATTAACAAAGTACTGCCAGAAAATAAAGCACTGAAAAGGATTAAGGCAGTCCTTTTTTTCCCACAGAAATATGTTTGTAGCACTTTTCAGTTTTTGTAGTTTATATTTTTTTTTCTACCTTTTTTGGAGTTTTTTATCTTTATAACTATGGTGTTAGAAGTTCTTTTATCTTCATGTTTTCTGGGCTGCTTTAAAATACGTGGGCCGTAGTATCTAAAGCAATATGAGCTTTAGTTGACTGACACTTTAGTTTTAGCTCTCATTTTAACAACGAGCTTCAGCTCACACTCTGAACCAGCACTGCTCCATTGCTGAGGTGATGCATGTTTATGGTGGGTGGACCTTTGCATTGCAAATTAGGTATAGCCTATAACATTTTTTGCTGTTCTTCTGTAACAAAAAAAGCTATGTGTAGAATTAATAATCAGAGATTATTGTGACCTGTTTTTTTATAGCTTTCGGTGGTATTCAGCCTGTTCTTTCAAGCCCTGTGACACCTAGTAAGCCTGAAATAGCAGGTCCTGGACCAGGTACAATCTCCACCTAGCTCTTAATTCAACAGCTCAAACCATGCTCTAAAACTCACTGAAATGAGTACACTGATACCACTTTTGGTGCACATTTGGATCAGTCCCTAACACCCAAACTTTGAATTTATGTTCCTGCTAATGTTTTAAATTAGTGCCTTCTCACAATTACAATGCATATGACAACTCACAGTCACATGAGTCTCTTTCAGTATTTTGAAAAATATGCCACGTAGATAATTGAGAAACAGCATTTGCATATAGTTCTGATGAAAACACTGTGAGGTGAGTTGTAGGCTGCATTTTGTTGTTGTAGCCTTGTTTAAAAGATTAAGGATAGTGTATCCTTAACAGGATGAAATTGGTTAACAGTTATAGACACTTGGTGCTTTTGGATTGAAAACATGGTTGGATCAGCTGTTGGCTTTCTTCTCCAAATGTTGTATGTCTGACTAATTGATTGTTTAACATGTCTTCTTCAGTAAATTCCTGCATTTTACACAATATCACCTCCCTTAAGTATTGGACCAAACCTCAAAATGTTCAAAAGCTCTACTTAAAATCTTACTCAGCAGTGGCTGAGATCCAGAGCAGTTGCAATGAAGGCAGGAGGAAATAAACATCCAGAATTTCTGCACTTCAAAAATGTGCCAATTTATGGTGACTGAAACTCTGTGCAGCTCTGAATTTGTCCCTAATGGATGCTTAACTGTCCAAGCATTAGTTAAATATTTGTTGCTCTTGTAAAAACAAATTTGTTTTTGCTTATGAAAGAAGAGTTTCTTCCATTAGCTCTTTGGTCTCTTATGACTGTCATAATTTCTTCCAGCAGCAACAAGTGAATCCATTCTGGAATCTTTCACACCTAAAACTTCTCGTCCTTTTCAATGGCCAAGGGTAACATTAGGTAATGTTGTTTTCACCCAGTGAAAAACTCTGTGTTTGTTTTGAGCACTTCGTCCCATTTGAATGCACTTCTTCTAGCATATCCTCTCACATGCATAAACATTCTTTTTCCTGGTTAGAGAGTCTTGTCCTTCCATTTTCATTAGACTGATTATTCTTGACATATCTGTGTATGAGAACATAGTTCTGGATGGTTTTACTGTTTCAGAGAAGTAAAACTTGCCTCTTGCATGACAAAAACACCATCATCCTCTCATGAGTGTTCTATCTCTTTTCCTTCCATTGCACACGCATGTGCTGATTGTGTCTGATTGTAAAGCTTTCAAAATGGAAATTTTAATTGTTTTGGAGTCACATAATCTTATTTCTGATCAATGCACAGCATTTCAGTATCATCTCCATTCCACACTTTAAAATCCTGTTTCATCAACTGGCTTTGACATTCCATACTAAGTTGTCTTTTCTTCAATATAAACTTATGACATGTGCTGTTTGTTATGGGAAATGCTCTTTAAACAATTTTTGATTGCAAACTGAGCTCTTTCTTTCAGCTCCAAAAGAAATACCACTTATTCCTTCTAAACTGAAACCATCTGCTACCCCAGAAGTACAGCATGTGAAACCTGGTAATTGTGTGCACCGTTTTTATAAGTTGGTATGCAGAGAGATACATTCACTAAAAATATCTAAGCAAAACTTCCTAAAAAGGATAGGAGCTATGCAATACATAAGCATCCTGATTAGCTCATCATTCTAAAATTGGTCATTTGATGTTACCTAACATAAGGAATGAGAGTTAAACTCATCAGTTTTATGCATTTGGGTCCAGTGATAAAAACATAAACAAATTCTCTAGTGCTGCAACCTTTCTGGAGGACTGGAATGAAAAAAATTCTTCTGGGTGGCACGAGGGTGTTTTAATATCCCTTGTATGAGCAATATGTGTTATTATTATTTCTATAATCTCCCTTGTTAATCCCCATCTCCCACAGACATACTATGGCAAAGACAACACCTTTGCTAGTCCAAATAGTTTGAAAGTAAAGTACTGCTCATATGATCAGTAATCCTTCTGTAGAGAACCCAATGGAAAGCATTGCCATTTTAGTGGAAACAGGAGATCTTTCTCAAAATAGAAGAAGAACTTTCATACATACATGAAATTCATTCTTTGACCATGGGATAATTGTCATGGTGTCATGTCCTTTTTCCTTTTATGCTTTTTGTTCAAAAAAGCAGATATCTACTAATTTTCTTCTTATTTGGGATTAAGGGAAATTATTTTGCCTCCTTTAGTGATTCAGGTACTGGACCAATAAATGTTACAGTGTGGATTACTAGAGGCCTAAAATGTTTCTGTTCTGTCTTATAAACAGACAAGTCAGTAAAAAGCAGGAGCTGTCTTTGTTGTCTTACACCTGTCTTACAGTTTACTGCAGGTACTCATTTAACACTTCAGAAAGAATTTGGCATTTAGAAGTTTCTTCTTTTACGTGGATTCTCTGGTATTTGTCATGGACCACATTCTTTTCTTCAGTCAAATACCTCATCCATCTTTTCTCACTGTTCTCCTGTAATGTAAATTTATTTGCTAATTGAATCAAATAACAGATTAAAATGTCCTGAGAACATAAATATGGGGAAGGAACCTTAGAAACAGACTCACACATAGCCACAAGCATAGAGTGTGCAACGTCATAGGAAACAAAACTAAAAGGCATGTATGGTGTTATGCATAAGAGTAAGGCTTGTCTAGACTATTTAAAGAACGACTTCCCTGAACTATTGGAATTATAACCCTTTTGGCTTACTGCTGATACATCTACTGATTGGTTCCATTACACTCGAATTTTTCTTTTCTAGCTCCTAAACCACCACTTTTGGAGCCTAAAACTTCTCAGACTGTTGAACAATCAAAAGCAACACTAGGTAATACATGTTTCTGTAGCTGTTGGTCCTCCTTCTTTGCAGTCCAAGCCAGCATCTACTCTACTACTTCATCTCATAGCTTGTACTGTATTTAATCCATTTCTCTGAAAGAGGAAAACATTAGGAGATAAACATTCTGAAATGTTTTTCTAAGCTCAGGAGAAAAAGAAACCCTTTTTTTCCCCATACAGTTTCACTAGTTCTATGGTACAGTAAAATTTTGGGAATCAAAATTGTGTTCCATTTTATTGGGAGTTTTTCTACACCAACACTCTTTACCCTCAGAAAATAATCCTGAACCCCTTGAAAATACAATAGAAAAGCCAAGTGCAAGGGTAATATCATGGGTGCTAATCCTAGAACACTCAGTGAAGGATTCCTGTGGCACTAGGTGAACATGTTAATTCTGCTGTTTTATAAATCCTTCTGAATGTCATTTTGGCTTGAAAACCAGCCCTCAGTCACTTCATGTCTCACTGTAAATGTCAAACACTTTTCCACTGTGTCTATTGCTATGAAACAGTCTCAGAGCCCTGAGTTTTGAAGATGGACAAAATGACTGCCTATACTGCCCGAAAATGACGTTAAAGTTCATCCAAGGTCAGACTAACAGTCAGATTAGCGAATTATAGTTCCAGCCCAAGCATTTTCAGGGGGGAAAAGGTCTCTAGGACTGGTTGTTCTTAATTTTTACCATGCTACTTCTATTCTATTAACAGAATTCAATGACTACAGTTATGAAGAAATTCCAGTTTTTATTATTGATTCCATGTTGTTCAAGATGCCTGCCAGTAATTTTTTTACAGTGCTGAAAATTGAGGACATTTTTGCATATTTTGTTTATTTATGTCTTCTGAGGGCTTTCAATTTACCTGGAATTCAAAAGGATAAACAGCACTATACCTCTTAGGTATCTTGCAATAATGAATTTGCTAACTAAATGAGAGGAACATTAGAATCTGATTGCAAGCTACAATTACATGTTTTAAATTTAACTACTTACTTTTGCAGTGAAGAACAAGCAGGGATTTTGCTGGGGTGGTGAAGGCTTAGGAAGATTTTTGAGAAACCTTCTTGGTCTATCTGATTTTACCATTTGCTCTTCTTCCCAGTAGCCATTTGTTGCCTCATCTCATTTTTATGTGATACAGTGGGAAGGATAAACTTATAATCCAGTATATTTTTTTCAGCTCCTAAAGAAGCAAAACTCACACCTGCATCTAAACCTAGACCATCTGGCAGACCTAAAAAGCCACGAACTAAACCTGGTAACTAACTTCCATAGCCATCATTTGTTATAGTTTATCACTTAAGTACTGCATTTTAGCTTAAATTTATTCTTTGTGAAGTTTGGCACTTAATCATTGAATCCAAGAAGATTAAAAAAAAAAAAAACAGCAAAGCAAGAACACTTTTAACTTTTGTCTCCCAAATCACCAGCTCACACAGCCCGGCATTGAAACAAGTTATTTTCCTGCTTTTCATTTCAAAATCACAACTTTCCCAACTTAGTTCAACATAGGGTCTGGAACATACAAATTTGCTGATGGTTGTAGCATCTTACATAGAATAGCAGGATTTGTATTGATTCAGTGATCATTAATGCATATGTTGACTTAACTGAAACTGTGGAAATAAGAGTGGAATTCTGTTCTGGAATTCACTGAAGGCATATTTTATGATCTCAAATAGCACCTTCACATTGGGATTGAATTTGGTCTATGATGTATGGCAGAGAATAAAATACACCTGGGATTTTCTGGACCTGGAGAATAAGTAAATACAGTTACAAAAATATTTCTAGTGTTACATGGTTTATAATG
The DNA here is from genome assembly GCF_022539395.1 of Myiozetetes cayanensis. NCBI lineage: Eukaryota > Metazoa > Chordata > Aves > Passeriformes > Tyrannidae > Myiozetetes > Myiozetetes cayanensis. The sequence continues at coordinate 19,660,919 of NW_026087742.1, forward strand.
AAGTTAAAAAGCTTAAAATTGCACAATTGTTTATTGTAAGAATGTATTACTTAATGCTGGAAGAGATCAGACAATTTTATTAAATTCTTTCCAGATTCCCTGAAAATTATTTTTTTCTCATAAAACGAAATTACTCTCTTCAGACCAAATTATTCCCTGTGAAGCTTGTTAACTGAATGGTACTTATGACTTGGAACTGTCTCAAAGTAGTGTGCATAATTAGCTTTTCATGCTGATTACAGCTGGTACATAATTTTTAGTGTAGGAAATCCAGTATTGTATTACAAGAATAATTACTTTTGTCTCTGCTACAGATGCCTGTGTCTGAATATAGATCTGAATCGGGCATGTTGTTTTTTGAAACAGCAAGAGAAAAAAAAGCAACTCATTTGGAAACTGTTGCATGAAATTGTTTTACACCTTTGGGCTGAAAAGATCAAGATTTTATACTGATCTTTCCACACTAAATAGCTATAGAGCAAGTTTCTATATGACTACCAAAAAAGTGTCATGATTCTGCATTTGTACTCATGCCTCTTCCTTGTCCTTTCCCTGTTAGTGCTTTCAGTCAGGTGGAATCCTAATGCACACTTTTTAATCATGATAAAACTTGTAAGAATTTTCCTGTAAGTAGGTATTTGTGAAATTGGCATGTATTCTGAAGCGACAAGTGATTATATTCTTGTTCAGACAATATTATTTGAGGCATAAATACGCATGGGGAGAACCTGACTTTTGGGTGGGTGGCAAAATGATCAAAGAGCAGGATGTTCCAGCTCACTTCAGAGTTCAGCTTAAATTAGAAATTTGTGTCATGACACTGGTTGTCACCTTTCCTTAAGAGTGAATCAAAGTAATGAAGAATATGTGACAAATTTATATTTGATATAGGATTTACTAATGACCCACTTCGGGTCAAACAGAGATCCAGAAAGTTAATTTTGACTCTCATTGTTGATACGACTTCTGTGCAATTTGTGATTTTCAGTGGAGAAAAAGACTTCATTTAAAAACCCCCAAACACAGAAACAATTTTCAATCCTTCCAAACAACAAACTATACATTCTAGTGAAAGTTCACAGCTCCATTCTTTTTTTTTTTATATTTGGGTAATTGAATTTATTACCTGAATGAAAAAAAGGCTTTGTTTCTAATGTGATCACGCCCAGCCACTGTTATCACCTGTACTATTGTTAGCATGAACACTCCATTTTCTCCATTTTTCAGAGCAGGAAATTATAATGAATTTTCTACCATGCACCCAACTGCACTGCAACATTTTTCTTCCAGAAAAGTTTTTCAGTATCTCCAGGAATTGAGATTCCACAACCTCTCTGGTCAAATACTTTACTTAAATTATTTGTCCTGAAGAAATTTTAGTATATTGCTTTCTTAGAGTAGTGGTAATAGTATCAAATACATCAACCATTAACTATTCAAAAATGTCAGCAAATAAATGAGGGAAAAATTAAAATTCTGAAATAATTCATTCTTTTAAATTTAAACGCAGTCCTCCCAGATATAATCCCCTCACCACAAACCTTCATGAAGTGAAATAGAGAATTTTAAATTAATTAAGTAATTTTGTATTAAACTGACAGTGTCCTGGAATTGTTAGGTCTCAGGTTTTATTGTATTTTAATGTAATTTCCTTGAAATAAGTGTACTTTTGAGTCTTCAAATGCTTGTGAATTTTATCATGACAAGTCATGATAAAATCACCAGTATGTCCAAAATAGTTTTAGGCACATCGTAAAATATTCACCTATCACTTTTTCTTTCCTAATTATAATATGTGCTGGGTATAGGTAATAGAAGATGGGCTGAGAAGAGTCAAAGCAGAGTAAACAAAGTTTGAAGGTTTGGATAAGCACAGAGATTACTTAATGACCATAGATGTATTTAGGAATGAAAATGGACTCCATTTGTAAAGCCATGCTAATACTAAACAATTCTACCAACTTTGTCTTCAAAGATCTTTATATTTTTCAGAATCTTTGGAGTTCATCCCTTTCAAACCTAATTAAGTACTGCAGATAGAGACAGGAAGCTTGTTAACTTGGTTATCTAATGTACTGTGGCACTAGTTAATCTATTGGGATCTTCAGCCTTGCCTTCTGTGGCTTTACAGTTATTTTCATCTGAAGTCTTCCACATCTAACCTTTGCATCACTATGGAAGACAATCAGGAAAATTAATAGAAATATTTATGAAAGAAAAAGGATTTCCCTGCCACTGTTTCTTTTTAGTGGCCTACAGTCATAAAGAGGAGGGAAAAAAAACCTCAGTAAAACAGGAAGATGACGATATAGAGAGCTCCTCTGCTGTTGTGTTCCTGTTAGTGTAAATGAACTTTTTAATTTTTAAAAGCCCCAAAAACAACACAGGGTAGTTACGAGCATTGGGTAAATTTATAATTTACTCAGTGTTTCTGAATAGTTAGGAGGAGGTGGAATTTTAACTGGGAAGCAAGAGCAGCTGAGCCATGCCAGCAGCTGAAAAATAGATATAGATGCACCTATATTTCTCTCAAGAAAATTCTCTTTATTCCAGCAGCAACCATTCCAGTGTCAGTCACTACTAGGAGTCCCTACACATATGAACGTCCAAAGACCGCAGAGGGTAATGATTATGAGTCATCTTTAGTCGTTCTTCTTTTCACTGGTCTAATAATATGTGCAGATGAAAGCACCATTCCCTGTAGGCTTCCTGCTTATTCATAGGTGGTCCAAACCCAAACAAATGGAAGTATAATCTTGGTGCTTTATTACTTCTCCATGTTTCTAGCATGGAGATGTCTTCTAAGAGGTAGTATCAAAAGCACCAGTTGCAATCAGAGTTTTGTTTCTTGTGAAGTCCATTTTTAAAATCAGTAGATGTAGTGAGTATGGGCTATAAGAAAGGTTCTGTCTTTATGTGTGTGTGCCTGTTGTTTATTGCTTTACTTTGGAGACTCCTGACATTTTTGTATATCAAGAGTCCTTCTCTGGGTTAAGCTCCGTGACCTCATCTCTTGTTTGTTGTAAGATTTACTGATTTCTATCCACATGCTTTCGCTTCTGCTGCTGTCAAGTTTGCCCAATTATATATTTCTTACTTAACCTGTATTATTAGGAACTTTAATATTCCGTGGTTTTAAAAAATAACAGTTAGTTTGAAGATCCACATTACTGTGGTGTTGTATTAGCACCTGCTTTTATACTTACCGGTGCAGTAATTTTAGGTTTTCGGAGTATATTCCACACTTACTTTGTCACACTGTTTCTGTTGCAGTCGTGGATCCTTTTACACTTAGAATTGAACCACCAAGGCCAACGATAGGTAATGATGTTTCCTTGGCCAGCTGTCATGTCTGCTTTTTTCCATCCCAGAAAGCATCACTGAAGTTAATCACCTTGTGTCTTAGGATTGTTTCATTTAACTTCATTTTTCTTCAAGGGAATTCTCTTGCTTGGCATCCACAACTTATTGCTCTCTTCACAGCTGGAATGTCACCTGGTTTTTAAGAAAATTATTCTGGCAGTTCTGAACCACCTTTCTCATAATTATGCTTGTTTGTGCTTGTTCCAGTTTTTATTAAAACAAAACAAAAAACCAACAAACAACTAAGCTTCAAAAATTACTAAAATTACGCTTTCCTGCTTAGATTGTTGTAAATACATGGAGAGTATTACCTGACTTTCCCACTTCCTACAAAGAGACTTCTCAGTTGCAGGTGTGAGGTTTCTGTGCTTGTGCGTTCACCTGGTATCAGATTTGTTAAATTGCTGTGCAATTTAACCAACTTATTACCCACATTTTCTCTTCCAGCTCCAAGGGAGACTCAGCGTGTTCCTTCTAAACCTAAAACTTCACCCAAACCTCATATCCCACAAGCCAAGGATGGTAAAGTGCTTTGTGATTATTTCTAATTCAGTTTATGTTGGATTGAAATGTATTTCTGAGCAGCTGTTTAGTTACCTGAGCCAGTTAAAACATACTGGGGTTCTGTTCTGCTGCACTCAGCAATTTATTTGCAGTTTATTTGCTAGGTATTTTTCATCATGCAAAAGAATAAATCTCTGTTACTTCAGGGCAAGAGGATGAGAATAATTTTGCAACAGTCAGATTAACTGTGCTAACCAAAGCAAATACCAAGCAGTTACAGTATGCACTGTGGCTACTTGGGTGGTACAATTATTTCCCACACCCACTTTGCATTGTTAGAATAAATATGTTATGCTTTCTTTTAAAGTAACAATTACTTAATTTCATGACATTATTATTTTCTGCATGAGAGAGTAAATGGCCCAGTACATAGTTAGTATTTGTTTATAAATATGTATTGGCATTAATGATCATTTAATCTGTATTCCAAAATACCGGATTTTTATGTCATTAAATGTGAGTGCAGATGAATTCAGTAGTAGAAAGGAAAAATTACTTTCTGTCCCCTACTATTCAGTTTGTAACATCAGCAGAAAATTGCAAGGGTATCAAATATTAACATATGTTATCTTTTGGTAAATGTGAAAAATTTAATGATAATGAATTCAATGAAGATCTTTAAATTGTAGACATGAGGTAATATTTTTTTAAATCTGGTTTTATCTATTAGATGTGATTATCTCATGTAGAAAACAAAAGCAACAAAATCCTTGTCCTCTCATAATTTTTTAATCATGACAGATGATTATAAAACATTGTTTCCAAATTATAACTTAAAATGCAGCTTCTATGAACTCAGCTTTTACTTCTGTGGCCATTTCTCATTATTATGGTAGTCTGGCCTTCTCAAATATGATTAATGGTTTTGTCATACAAACGTTACAAGCTTGTACTGTTCTGTGTTTAAAAAACCAAAACAATACAAAAACCACAACAACTTACTGTTTCTTCAAGAATCTGTAATGTGTAGAACCTTTTCTACACCATCATCCACTTATCTTGTGATTGTCTTAAAAGATCAAAAGAATTTTCTTTGTTTGATTGTAACCCATAAAGAAAAATTGACACAGAGAGGGATACCAACAATTTCACATCCTTATGGCTCCTAAACACACAGTTTTATTTTAGATCCACACTAGTTTAGAGCTGAATAATGTGATTGTGCAACACAATACACGATGGTGCTCTTTAATAATATGGCATCCAGTAAACAAGCAAGTAGTCTGTGGTTCCAACTCTATATATAAACTGCATTTGAAATACACCTCAAAAGGAAGAGATTTATGTCTCTAGAAAACCGTATTTGAAAAACATTTTTTGGATAAGATTTTTTGATATCTCATTGAAGACCATGGGGCAACAAAGCTCGCCTTATCTTGCAGATTACACTGCTTTCTCAGAAACTTCTTTAAAGGTAACTGTTTCTGTATGAGGCAGTATACGTAGTATAACATTCCAAAAGCAGTTACTAGTCAAGTAATACTAATTGGAAGCGGAGTTATTGTCTTTAATTTTCAAAATGTCTTCTATGTTTTGTTTCCAATACAGTCCTGGAATCCATAACATTTAGAACTGAGCAACTAAAACCAACAATAGGTAACAGTTTTACCCAGAGGGTGAATCACTTGGGAGCCATCACATTCAGCTTTTCTCACAGTGTACGCTGAGCATCACAAGTGTATCTTCATTGCACTCCACTGCCATAATTTTTTGCTATTAAATTTCATCCTGTAAGGGTCTTTTTTGATGATTTTACACTAACAATTCATAATCATCTTTTCTGGGCTTTTTCCCCACACAGATGTGTTCTGTAAAGTGGACAGAAGCACCACAATCTACCTTTGACTACTTGTCTCTGTACTCAGATCCTATCATGTGCTGCTTCACCTTTTGTATTGGTCCATCCATAGTGGCCTTGTTTTGTGTTATCCTGTTACAGAGGTTCTCCATCAACACTCTTTTTTCATGTACCAAGCTTTCATATTTCTCCATTACTCAAGTTTTTTTGTTTCCAGAGGGTCCCAATGGCTTATATTCTTATTTAATATTATGTCTTCTGTCAGTATCAGTTCTTGAAATTATTTCTTTTTTCAGTTCCCAAAGAACCACAGCATGTTCCTTCCAAAGCCCGAACATCACCAAGCTCAGAGATGTCACAAACAAAAGATGGTAAGTACATTGTTTCTTTACCTTATTGTACTGATATGTGTGTCTTATGAAACCTACTGTGATCAGCGGAGCTTCAGATTTATATGTAACCCTTGGGCATATATTCCTTGTGTGATAAAACTGTGGAATTTATAAGAAACCTAGTAAGTTTAAAATCTCTGTCTACAGTTCTTTGTTACGTTTAAAGTCACTGCAATAGTGGGCATTTTCTGTGCAATTCTCAGTTAAAATAGGTCTTTTCTGTGTGAATTTGCTTGTATTTTGGTGAAAGTGAAAAGGAGGGGTGTCATTTTATTTAGTTAAGGATGGAGAAAGTAAGTCATACAGCTTGTACTAGCTGTTGCATGAGGCACTGTAGAGGGTTGACTCTAGCTGGCAACTAAGCACACACTAGCCACTCGCTCATTCCACCTCACAGTGGTTTGGGGGAGAGAATCAGAGGAGCAGAAGTGAGAAAAAAAATTGTAACTCAAGATAAAGACAGTTTAACAATCGAAGGATAAAAAAATTGGGGGTAGGGGGGAAGCGGAAACCAAGTGAAAACTTGGTGGAAACCACCCACCACATCCCACTAGGAGATCAGTGCCAATATAGGAGCAGTGGGTCCTTAGGAAACTTAGGAAAGTTTTGTTGCTAAGCATGACATTATAGGAGGGGCAGCATCCCTTTGGTCAGTTTGGTTCAGCAGTCCTGGATGTGTTTCCTCCTGGCATCTTGCCCACCCCAACCTACTTGCTTGGGGGCAGAGTTAAAAACAGAGAACTCCTTGATGCTGTAACAAGCCATAATCAGCAATAGCTAAAACACTGGTACGTTATGAACACTTTCTTGGTCACAAATCTAAAACAGGGTGCCACAGGGGCTGCTGTGAAGAAAATAGACTCTATCCCACCCAGACCCACTATGGGTATCTGAAGTATATGCAGTATTAGATGGTATTGCTGAAAAAAATGGGCAGAGAAATTACAACTTGGGTTCCTTTTCCCCCAGTAAGTCTGCAGCTATTGTTAGGAAAAAATAACCCTCTTGAAATAAATTAGGAAAGTGTACAAAGATGAAGGTGAAAAAACACCCACAATCTCTTTGTGGCTTCTTCAAAAGCTTCAGATTTATACTTGGAATCTGTTCTGTAGTAGAGCTATTGCCTTGAACTGGAGGCAATTCTGAGCAGCATAATGCTCTGAAGTGTTGAATTTGAGGGAGAAGTGACCATCTGTCATCAGCTGTAGCGGGGATGGTATGGTTATTTTGGAGGCAGTGATTGTAACAGTTTGATTGTTCCTGGTAATACTTGTTTTTGTTGTTTTATTTTGCTAATACAGTTCTGGAACCAATTAAGTTTAGAACTGAGAAACCGAAGTCAACAATAGGTAATGACACTTTCTTGACTGAGTAGTCATATTTTCTTTCTTCTTCAGCACAAATCATTAAGAGTAGACCTACAAAAACTTGTCACCTTTCCTTGCATGTTCCTTAATAATTTAGCAGTCAAGGTTCTCTCTCACTTTTTTTATTTTCTGCACAATAATTGAGGAAATCCCTTGTTCCTTTCAAGTAGTTATGCACAGAACATAGGGCAATTTTCTTCAATATTTAATGATAAGAGGCAGAAGAACAGGACCCTAACTTATATGTCCTCAGTCATACTGTAGATGAGGCATGGTTTCCATTGGTCATATGGTTTGGGCAGGCAGAGCTGCAAGGTGCAAGCTTGCTTTCTCTGCTTCCCTTTCCCCTCTAGTGTATGAAATGAAATTCAGTCTGTCATAGAGGACTTAAAAAAATAATTCTGTTTCACTCGAACCTCAGCTTCAGTGATCTTGGGACATATGGTTGCTTGAGGCAGATCCATTTGACTAAGGCATTTTTATCACTTGAATCTGGTACTGTGAATCACTCCAGGACAATCTCCATTACACAGCAGTGATGTCTTTGCATTTGAGGCTACTTGTTTTGTTTTCTTCTTCTTTTATTTTTTAAGTCCTCTTAAACTGAATTCTATCACAAGCTCAGTTGATGTTTTGTCACATAAGATTATTTCTTTTTTCTGTAATCTGATTTTGTTCAAAAAATCTCTCTTTTGCACCACTTTCATAAGAACACCTTTGGTTGAAATCTTTGTTTTGTTTTTATTGACTGTTATGGGTGGTAGTTGACACTGATACCTTGGAAAACTTCAATCATGTTTAACCCAGTTTCTTTCTTTCAGCTCCTAAAGATACACGTCCAGGGCCTTCCAGACCTAAAACTTCACCCAGTCCACGTATTCCTCCAACTAGAGCAAGTAAGCTTATCAATATTTTGCCCTTTAGTGCATGAAAGTTTCATCAGTTTGAAAATTTTCAAAATTGAGGAGTTCTCTGAGGGTACATGGGTACTTACTGAATAGGCTGTGTTCCACTGTCATAATCACATTTTATGTATATAGCTGTGGTGGAACAAGATAATCAGCTATATATTTATACATGTCAATAACATAAAATGATAGATACATGTGGGTCAACATTCACCTTGAACCCTTGCCCTTAGAAAAATCTGTATCCTAATTTTCACAGCGTGACAGAAGTATACGTTACTCAATAGTAGTTACTCAATTACAAGTGTAAAATTACTTTCCCACTCCCAAAACTTTGGAAATAGTTCTGTCTGTCTGAAAATTAATGGTAAGTTTCCATGTTTCTTCTGCTTTGATTGCTTTGCTGCAGAATTTTTTTGATGCAAAGTTGATTTAAATGAGCAGTAGATTTTTGGAATATGAAACACTTGAGAAGCACAATTAGGGGAAGTATTAGAACTACTGCAATTTTCTCTGCAGGAATTTCTGTTCAAAACTGCTGAGAGGAGTGGAGAGTGAATCTGACACTGCACTATAAAACTCACTTTAGTCTTTGCACTGACAAAATATTCATTGCATTGACAGGAGATCTCTTTGTGATTATTTTCAAATGACAGAAGTAATTTCTAAAAATTTCTTAGTAGAAAATTAATCTCCTGTCAGGAAAAATCCAAAGACATATGATGAACAACAAGTTCAAAACTTTGCGCATCTTCACAGCTCCAAGAATTGTCATCCTCAATAACTTATTCGAAACTTTTCTCTCCTTCACAGGTCCAAAAGAAAGTCGACGAGTCACTTCCAAGCCCAGGGCATCACCAAGCCCAGATGTACCACACACAAAAGCTGGTAAATACATTGTTGCTTTGTTGTGCTTAAATATTCAGGGTTTCTTTTGGGTTGTCCTTCCTCAGTGAATCAAGTGTTGATTAGCATCTCTTCATATTACAAATACATTTTCTAATGATTATTATATAGGTGTTTAAAGGAAGATAGAGCTGATTTCTAATTTTTAATGCCTGAGTTTTGGTGAGTTGTCTATGCTTTTCAGCCACATGACAGCTATCACTGATGAATAATCTGTGTAGCAGGATGAACAACATACAAACGTTATAAGAAAAAGTTGGAAGAAGTTGCATCTCTTTTGTGCCCATCAAAAGGTGCTTAGAGAAAAAACATATTCAAGGGCCTTCATGTATGACCCTAAAAATATCTGTAACTCAAACCACTCATATGTTTGTGTGACCTGGTAATAGAATTTGACCCTTAAAATATACTTAATAGAGACTTAAATACTCGTGAACAGCCAAACCTCTGTAACTCCTAATGGTTCTGATAGTATCAGTTAAATATTATTTTGAGTGACTGTATATTCACTAATTTCACAAACAAATAATTTATCAGAAAAAAAATGTGTTCCAAATTGACAATAAATCAGTCATGTAAGAGGGAGTATTTTTACCCTTTTGCTCATACTTTCCCTTTATTCTGTGTATCATCTTGTTTTTTGTGAAGTTTTGGCACCTAGTATATTTACAGTTGAACAACAAAAGACAACAACAGGTAAATTAAGCTGGTCATGATTATTTCTTCCCTGCTCCTTGGACCAATGTTTACACATCATTAGTCTGTTTTTCACATCATCTCTTTGTGGTTTTGATTTTATTTTCTTTTGTACTTATTGAACTTTTACTCTGTTCCAGTTATTGAAAGATTTCTAGCTGTTGTTTTATTGTCTTCACTGAAAATTGCTTTCCCTGTCACACACACTGTAATTCCTTTGATGCTTGTAGGAGACAAGCATGCCATGGGTATTGCAGTTATGAGCTTTGAGATACAGGTGGAAACATTTCCACTGTAGCTGTCTGTGCTCTTTCAGTTTTTGTTGCTTGACACCAGATTTGCTCACTTGATCAATTTTCCACCCATGTTTTCATTCATGATTTTCTTTTCTCTTTAAATTCCTGTATGTATATGCACTTGATTTTTCAGTCTCTTATGCAGGGATTGTTTTTGTTAGCAAGCATGACACATGCAGTACCTGTGAATGAAATCTGTCTAATTTCTAAAAAGTGTAAATACCTAAAACAGACTTTTTTTTTCCAGCTCCTAAAGCACCACAATATATTCCCTTTAAACCTAGAGCAACTCCCATCCCAGATGCTCCACGCAGGAAGCCTGGTAAATTAGCTGGTCTTTTGTCAAGGTTGATAATTGAGCAACTGCTTTGAGGGTGGGCAGTGGGGGGAGTTGTGATCAGTGCATTTGCTGTTATCTAGGCATCATTCTAGCTTAAGAAACCTCTACAGTGCAATTAAGTTCTACCACTGATGGCAACTTCAGCAGTTCAAGGGTTTTTTTAATCTTATACAGATACTACCAGAAGAAGTAGCAGTGACATATATACCTTAATCAAGGATAAAGTTATCCACAGCTTTTATCTGAGCAACACACTTCAATAGTTTGCACCATATTTTTGAAGCTCTTATGAAAGAAACCTTCTAATGTTGTTGCATTGCTTTTCCTTTATATACACATTTCTGTCCAGATTAGACTGAGGATACCCTTCAGTTATATTTTGATTAGGTGACTCCCTATCAATACATCTGACTGATCTATGATGACCAGTGATTTCACTGAAGGGTGAATTGTTTAATATTAAACTATTGTTTAATAGCCATAAATTTCTAAGGGTAAATGCCCATTGCTGTTCCCTTTCCTGGTGTATACAGTATAGTGCTGAAAGGTTTTTTAGGGAGGTGGGAGGCAAAGGGAGATTCTCTTCATTATTCAGATAATTTATTGACATTTTTCCCAACAGAAATCTTTCCAACTTTTGATGAACCAGATACTACTATGATTCCTCGTATTCCTGAAAGAACAAGGGCAACATTGGGTAACTGTGTATTTCATAAATAATTATTTTTCATTCTTTCTAGAGCAGATCGTCTTAAAGAGAACTCATTACATTTCATTAAAAACTAATAATGAAATTTTGCTCTGCTTCTAGATGCTTACTTGCTTTTGGGTCTTGATAAGGGTAATAACCCATGAGCCCATTTACTTTCAAAGGTTTTTCTGCCTCATCTTCTAGCCCTTCTAGTCAGGATGATTCAATTCCTCCACATGTTATCTATTTTCCAATAAAAGGGGACTTTATTTAAAGGGAGGTAGCAACTCTTCTAACTTCTTCATCTGAAATATGGATAGTCGTTCTAAAATACTCTTCTTCTTCACTTCTGTTGTTGTTTAATCGCAGCCAGCAGCTAAGCACCTCCCCAACCACCTGCTCATTCCTCCAACAGCAGGATCAGGGAGAGAACTGGAAAGATAAAAGTTAGAAGACTCGTGGGTTGAGATAAAGACAGTTTAACAGGGGAAACAAAAACCACACACACAAGCAAAATAAACCAAAGAATTAATTCATTCCCTGCTTCCCATGGGTAGGCAGGTGTTCAGCCATCTCCAGGAGAGCAGGGCCTCATCACATATAAGAGCTACTTGGGAAGACAAACACCATCATTCCAAACTTCCCCTTCCTCCTTCATACCCCCAGCTTTAGATACTAAGCATGATGTCATATGAGCCTGGAATATCAAGAACTGTTTGGGTGATACTCTCAGGCACATGGTGTGACTCTCCTGTGTGGGGCTAAGGGTTGGACTTGATGATCCTTGGAGTCCCTTGTGAGCATATTCTGTGATTCTGGGATCCCCTTGGCCAGTTTGGGTCACCTGTCCTGTCTGTGTCCCTCCCAACCTCCCATGCACCCCTAGTCTCCTTGCCAGTGTGGCAATACAGAGAGAAAATGCCTTGGCTCTGTGGAAGCCCTGCTCAACAGCAACAAAAACATCTCTATATTATCAACCCCGTGTTCAGCACAAATCCAAAACACAGCCCCACACCAACCACTGTGAAGAAAATTAACTCTTCCCCAGCTGAAACCAGCACAACTCCTCATAGTATAATTTTACAGAAGAAAATTATAAGCTATCAACTATAGCATAAAGTATACAGACCAGCTATGTGACCCTCTAAATCCAATACTAGTTCTAAAACCACCGTCTCTGCTAACTTCTAGTCAATCCATGTTGGGAAAACTTGCTTAAATATATGAAACATTGTCTGACTATTCTTTCTTCTTAACTGAATTTCATATGTGGACCAATTAAGGGTCACTTAATCCAAACAGTATTGGGCAGTGGTAGTATTGCTTGAGCAATTTTTGCTAATAATCAGTTCTCTGTCTCCAGTTTCAGGCAGACATTGACCCTGATTTTGTGAAAATGAAATGATACCATTAATGAAATATTAATAGTTATTTAATAATCTTAAAATTCTGGGTTTTTTTTCTTTTTGAGGAATGGGAAAGTAGAAATGCTTTTCATCATGTCTCTAGTTTAATATATATTCCCTGTGTGCATTGACACTTAGGTTAGTATTCAGTCAATATCTCTTTATAGAGCTGTATGAAGTATGTGCCCTGTTGTACACATCTGGGGCTACCTGGTGCATTATTTGTATGCAGAAAATCAATTCTTCAGAACAAGGGGGATGAGGAAACCACAGGCTAAGGCATTTGGGACCTCTAATGTTAGCATGGATCATAGACTAGCAAGGGCTAAGATGACTTTTTTCAGTAAATGATTCCTACGTTGTTTTTTTTTTACAAGAATTTTTAACTGAAGAGTGTGAAGATAACAACATTAAATCATACCCACATAAGAGCAAAAAGGTTAATTTATAAATCAAGTTTGATACAAAGGGCACACTGAAAAATAGAGCCTGTCCTCAGATACTCATGTATGGGAGATGAGGAAGAGGTAGACTACTACTGTCTGGTTTGTCCCATTACTTTACAGTGTGATGTTCATGACTATATTCTTCACTTCTTGATGCAAAACTAGAAATTAGTATATATAATTTTTTAGAAGCGTCCTTGCGTAAGTGGCCGTTTAACTTGTTTTCCTTTCTTTGCAGGAATTCCAACTGATTGATTTTCAGCTTTACCCTTGCATAATTTGCCTTATTACAGATCAGATTGTATTTATGTTCCTTGTGTGCTTTGAAAGCAGTGTGTTTTTTCAATTGTTGCTCTGGGTGCTGTTTGTTTTTATTTCAGTTCCAACTGAAAAACAGTTCATTCATACCAAACCAAAAACAACTGAAAAACCGAGAGTGCCACACACCAAACCTGGTAATGGAGTCATTCTTTTAATTTTGTCTGCTTGAGTTTAATCATTCTTTCCCTTGGCCTCAGGCTTTGTGCTTCTTAACAGAATTATTCATAGCCAGTTTTTTACTGAAGCAGATGCATTACACTTAAGATAATCAAACCAAAGTATGTCAAAACTACACTAAAAATAATAGCAAGATATGTAATATAAAATATAAAATAAAAAATGTTTTCCCTCCTTTCTATTACACATAGCAAATGATGACTAGAATGTAGTGATGTGGGTATTGACAATTTTCAGTGTCTAGATAGACTGAGTTCTCTCTGATTATTTCCTGGTAATCAGGGATGCTTCTCTGTGACCACTTTTTTTCTTTTCATAAAATGCAACAGAATTCCTTTGTAACATGCTTGTACAGTTAGCAACTTACATTGTGCTCTATACGAAACAAAAGTACCTTTAAAATTAGTTACAAGGGGCTACGTGGCTTCCCATTTTTGTTGTTAAGAGAATGTATAGTAGAAGTTAATAGAAAGATAACTATATCTGTCAGCAGTTGATTTTCAAGATATTCTGTTACTCCCTAGCTTAGGGCATTTTGCAAGTTTTAGAAATAGTGTAAATGCTACTTTGTTTCTATTACAGATAAATATTCTAAGATTCTTCACATTCTCTCTTTAACAGCAATACATCAGACAACTCCACAGCCAATTATTACAAAATCTCCTACTACCACTGGGCATTCAAAGGCAACAATGGGTAAATAAATTTTCTTAAAGTTAAGATGCAGGTATTTCTCAATTTTTCAATTGAGGAATATCGAGAGAACACAGATGGGTATTTATATAACACAGTTTCACTATCCTTCATTCTGCTACCACATGCATGTACCTTAGTATAGAGGATTCTCATTTCTATTTTAGACATAAAGCAAAAATAGCCTACAGCTTATGTTTGGTCAAAAATCTGTATTTTTCAGATCTCCAACTAAATTCAATGCCTAATTTTTCTTTTAGACCAAGAACTTTAGCCACTAACTCAACTTATCCTACAGCACACTGCTGGGACTTTTCTGTGTTTTGGATAGTCATTTTGTTTCAGGTTCCAGAAAGCCATGGAATTGTTATTGTCTTTTTTTCAGGCATTTGAGGCATGCATTTTCTGTGGGCTAAATATGGCATTGGATCATGACTCCTGAAGAACACAATAATAATCTTTTTCCTTTTCTTTCAGCTCCAAAAGAAACACTGCTCATTCCTTCCAAACCCAAAACATCTGTCTGGCCAGAAGTACCACAAACTAAACCTGGTAATTTACAGTTTGTAACTTTAGAAGTGTTGTTGTGGCACTGCCTTAGTTACATTTTCGGCTGTCCTTGAGTAGTCCAGTCATGGGACATGCATAAGAAGTAGACAGAAACTGGTATCGTAGTTCATCTGAGAGTATGTTAATAAATTATATGAAACTCAATGCCCAAGAATTGCATCAGTTTCCATGGAGAGCAGCTGGATGGCCTTAGCAGCCATTAAAAATGCGAGGAATTCAATTAATTTTAATAAAAATATACTTCTGTGGTTACATTCACAAAGTTCTTTTCTTTTGGGTGATTTTAGTACCCTAAATACATTTGATTCAGTTTCTCAATCGCTTTTGAAAGTCGGGTTGCAGAATCTCAACTAAGTCCAAGATAGTTAGATGCTAAGAGTACAAGTCTCTTCAGCACACTGACTTCTTGCAGCAACCTCAGTAGATTCAGGGATGCACAGTTACAGTGAAGGATGGTGATACCTCAGCTTTACCCTGGGTGTGAAGTATTTCAATAAAAATTGCTAAGTAGGAGGGTTATAGGAGAAAAATGCAGTTAGGGGAGGAGTCACAACACGGTTATAAGAAAGAGCAGCTCCTAATCTTTCTTCATCTCTGGTCTAACAATTGAACTGATAATATTTTAATTCAAGGCAAATCACTGTAATGAATTATTTTGTAATTTTACACACACACAGACTTTTTCCCCTTAGACTTATACTTTTTTTTTTCATAACCAAAAAAGAATTTAAGCAGAGACCCTATTCATTCAAGAACTATATATATATATATATGCCTATATACTATATATACATATATATTACTGTGACCATCAAACTGAACAGTTCACAAAAAATTTGTTTTCTAAATGCCTTATTTTGAAAGACTATTAAGTAACCAAGTCAGATTTCAAGTCTCGGTTGAATAAAAGCTATTTCCAATCATGTCATAATTAACAAGTGCCATCTTTTGGGACCACTACAAAGTCAGTTTTAGGGAAAGAATTTTAGAAGACAGAATTTAGAGTTTTATTTTTTGCCTTTTAAGGTTTAAATCATTATAATTGTGTATGTGCAAAACAAACTACTGTTAGGAAAAACAATAAAAATGTTTACTGCTAACCAAAAATGGCACTATTTAGCCACTGTTCTTTATGTTAGTAAGTAGGTTATTTTCCAGCTTCCATATTTTAACCTTATTTCTGAAAGACAAAGAGACACGTTGTGCGTGTCTCTGCCTGCCAGTCTGTCCTTTTCATTCAGTAATTTAGATATCTTTCAGTAAATTCAATCAAATTTGAATGAGGTCTGAAAGATACTACGAGCTTTTAGAAATTTTTTATGGAAGTGTAAGTTAATATACTAAGCAGAAAAAAGACCAAAGACTGTCAGAACTCCACCTTTAGGGCATTTGTTCTGAAGTTAGTGGGGGCCCAGCAGAAAAGTTGCACTGTCTGGTTGTCAGCATGAAAATACATCCAGACTAATCAGAACATGTTTCTGTCTCATATCTGTTAAAATTGTCTTAGCAGATGTGTCGATAGGTTTTTAGGAAACAATGGAGACAGATCCTTTGTGAAATCCAACTTCTTTAATTTCCCTTCTCACAGAACAATGGTTTATTTTTTATAGCTCCAAGGGCAACACACCTGGGATCAATTAACCTTGTAACAGTTCATGTTCTTGATGGGTCCAAAATACCTTTGGGTAATGAGAATATTATGTCAGTTTATTTTTCTTAAAACTTTACTTTCTCTGCCTTTGCTATGTAGCTAAACTTACACTTTAATCAACAGAAATACCTCAATGTATCTTTATATCATTTGTTCATTTATTTCATTTTTATTTCATTTCATTTTATATCATTGTTCATTTGTTAGTTACATTCCAGTGCATGTACAAAATATTGCTGGTTTTAATTTTCCAGGCATTTTCTTCTTCATGAAATCTTTTCTAGAAACAGTACTTCATGTACAAGACTGAGGAGTCATGTAAAAAGGCATTGCCTGATTATCTTTTTCTGATTTTTGTCTGACTTACTAATGATATGTATCTTCCTAGTCTTGAAAAGTCTTTTTCCCATATAAAAGCATGATTTTCGGTCATGTTTCTAGCACTGACTCTTTTTGTTTATGATCTGCACAAAGATAGTTTGAATTTCCTTTCCACCTGTGATTTCTTATGTTTAAAAGGAAATAATTTGCACTTGGTAAGCAGTAATATCTCCATTTTCAGTTCCCAATGAAACATACCACATTTCACCCAAGCCCAAAATTGCTCAAGCAACTGAAATTCCATGGTTCGATACAGGTAATTTTTAAGATTTTCTTAAATTGTTGTATTGAGAGTCTGTAAATCTGTAAATGTTCAGTAAATCTGAAGTAAAATCAGTACTGTTTAATGGTCAGTTCATTATTACCTTTAAAACCGTTTCAAATACATAACATGAAAATTTATTTTCCCCCTTATCAAATATTTTTATTGCTTTGAAAATTGGGTTTAATCAGTATTGCATCAAACATGATATGAAGCTTTTAGACACTATGATGTATAGTGCTGCGAACATAGATGTAACTAACTTCCACCTTATAAAATCTAACTCTGTAAAGCTTTTCCCAAATCCAAAAGTCAAAACTGAGTAATATGTTCTGTGCTGCATAAGTATTTTCTCTGATGCTTCAGAGAGCCTGGATTAAGAGTTATGGATAGAATGGTTATTAGATTTGAATATCAAATAGCCAGCTCTATTTATTTAAAAAGATCACTTACAGAGGTTGACAACTGTGCAGAAGACAACAGTGACTCCTGCTTATGCTTTCAGCTTTCAGTGTGATTCACACAGATACCATAACAACTACCATATCAAAATTATTTTGCAAGTGAAAGGCAACAGTAAGAAAAGGTTGAAGGCTTCTGATTTCAACCTTGATGATGACACTGTGCTTCAGCTGCCTTACACAGCGTCTGCAATGAATGCTTCTGGTTGTTTTCTCAGCAATAATTCACTGTTTCATGGTTTAATCTAAGTATTTGGTTTGGGTGATTCCAGTGCGGTGTTTTATTTTGAGGATTTTTGTTTGTTTGTTTTTTACAGAACCTAATTAAATGTCTTAAGGCCATGGATACCTTGCAGAGCTAACTCTGTATCCATATACAGTTGGGTAACTGGCTGTAAATATTTTATATCTTTTCCTAAACCTAAACATGAATGTAACTGGTCAGACTGCATGACAGAGTCATCTGACCACTGAAGAAACTAGCATTTTCAACATGCATTTTGGATTGGAACCCATAGAACTCTCATATGTCCATTTTGCTGTATCACGTTGGTGCATGGACCTTTTTTCTGGCAAACTGCACTGCACTATCAGTGTTCTTTTACACGTAGCATTTAAGCAGAACCTTATTTCTTTTAGCACCTCATAAAACACGTCTCACTTCCGCAAGACCAAAGCCATCGGATAAATCACAGACCAGACCTGGTAATAATTGTTTATTCAATCTGGGATGGGGAGGAGATTAATTAATTAATTAATTTCACATATTATCTGTGGAATTTTAAGTGTTGTTGGGAGAAAAAAAGGGTATTTTTTTAATCAATTAATAAGTCTAGAGGTAAAGCCTCTCCAAATCAGAAACCAAAACTGCGTGTGTCATCACAGCAGGTGTTACTTTTTCTTCTCTCGTGTGGAATTGTTGGCATCACACAGAAGCCTGTTGGGTATTCTTCTCATAGAACTTTTTTTTCTTCTTTCCCTTTTTTCTTTTTTAACTCTCTCACAGTTTTTAGTAAAACCACACTAGCACCAGCCAGAACAAAAGCACCTGGACTGCCACAGTGGATTATGCCAACAACAGGTAGAGCTGTGTTTTTTGGAGTTTAACTTATCAGGAAAAGACATGAATGTGAACTCCTCAAATCCTCTTGAGCCCTGCAAAACATTTCATTGTGTTTTATTACAGAATTTAATTCCTCAGAGTACCATGTGGAATTGCTGCTACTGATCATGTTATAGAATTCCTGAGAGTCATCATGAAATAATATTGACAGTCTATGTGAACTTGCAGATAGATTATGTGGCTACTGTTTACTAATGTTTTCTAGATGTTAGGTCCAGGATAATTACTGGAAAACACTGTTGAAAAGGGTCACCCAGCTGTCTGAGTCCAAATCAGGAGGCTTGGTAGGAAAGCCTTAAAGCCAGATATCTTGCTAGCTGCTATCTATGCTTGTGGTGTGTTCACACCAGACCAGTTCATACTCAGACCAAGCAGTATTTGAACTGTGGAGTATTCAGTATTGAATATTTCAGCATCAAAGAATTCCAAACTGATGGATGATAGAGGACGGGGAGAACTTCAATTTACGTGTCCTTACACACACAGATGACATACATCCCTAACCATAAAGATTTATTAAAAATATGCTTTTGGTTGGGGGAAAAATTGTTTGTCCTTTTTCAGTTGTACCTGATTTTTCAATCCAATCAAAATAATGTTGTCAGTGCTAACTCATAAAGAATCCGTAATTTTTTATTTAATAAAGCATTAATTTATTACATCGATACAAGCACTGTTGGTTTTTTAATACAACCATTGGTTAATTTTGGGATTATTCATCAACAAAGAAAGTTTAAAATACTACATAATATGAGTCAATAAATAAATAAATATAATACACATATTTAGAGTAAACTTTTGGCTGTTCACCCACTACTGACAGTGTTACTGTCCCATACCATTGTTTTTTGCTAGCTAGATTAGGACAACCTGAATGATATTCCATCTATTCTAAACACTTTTGTCCATTTAATGTTTCTCTCTGTATCTTTGGCAATTTCATACCTGTTGCTGACCACAGAATGACATTAACTACTCTTTCCCATACATAATTTTGAGAAGCCCACCACATTTTCAGAAATGGTAAAAACTCAGAAGAGATGGTTGTATATTTAAATTGAATTAAACTTAGCCTGTTTAGAGTGTGGCCTACTCTTCTGTATTACACACAGAGTGAATGCTTTCATTAGACTTATGTGCTCTTTGACCTTTCATAGTCCTTCTGGGCAATGAAATGAGCCCATCACATTCCAGGACATCAGAGCCAGTTACAGTATTAAATGACCAATGTCAGTAGCTGTGGGTCAGAAAGCTTTGTTCTTTCCTTGAGTTGGAAATCTTCTTATAAATGAGCTTTCTGATGTCTGATTTCTGAAAAAGAATGCACACACAGGTCTCCAGGAGTGATCACTATGAAATGATGCACAAATATACAATTATGTTAAACTGTATATTAAGCTTTTCTCTTCTCCTGCATAGTGGTGAACTTGGCAGGGGTATTTGTAGGTTATAAAAAAAGACCAAAAAAATGAAGGCATGCTGAGCAAATCAGTAGTCTAAATATAATAGTGAGCATTTAAATTGTTACATGTAGTTTATTGTGCTTAATGCTGGTTTAGGTGCTAAAGCACTCTTTTAAGCAATCTTATTCTAAATGCTCTTCTTGGTGTGCCCACCAGCTGTCATCATTTCCTTGTATTTGTGGTAGTGCCCATTGCACAATTGTAGAAGGGCTATAGCTTCCTTGTGGTAGATGATGTCAAAAGTCATCATAAGACTACTCCTTACTGTGCATGCTATATGTACTCACTGGAAAATAAATACTTCTTTTAGAATTCTTCTGCAAAATGATACTTCCAGTAATATTTTCCATTGCCAAGTTACATAACTCTTTTTTTCTCTAAGTCAAAGAAATATCCTGAAGATGTCATAACATTTTAAGGTATCCTGAGGATTTTTGGATCTGAGAAAGTTAATTTCTTCATGATGAAAATCTTATTTTCTATGGTTAGTTTATCAAAATACTTAACTTTTGATCTAAGCTGATCAGCCTCCTTAATTGTAAGGAAAAATATGTTTTCAGGTTTACCTTTAGACATTTCATCATTTATTCTTTCTCTGAAGAAGAGCACATTTACTGAAGAGCCATGGTTACTCTGTTGTTTAAACACTAAGTTTAGCTTCTAATTCCTTGCTGGACTGGCATTGCTGTTGACTGTACTCCATTCCTTCTTCCTGACTGGGCTCATTAGCCTCAGTGCAAAGATGTTTCACCCCATGGAGAGTCTGCTTGGAAGCTGCAGGCTCCAGATGATAAGCAGTGGAATTTGTTTTTCCAGCATCAGCACACGGGATTGGGGCTGGTTTCCTGGCAGGCCTTTCAGTCTCCTGGCTAGCTGTAGTGCCAGGTGGTAAACTTGACTGTGGAAAAGAGGCAGAGATTACCTCCTCATGACTAGCATTCACTTCAGGGTTTTTGCCAAATTTTAGCCGTTTTCTCTAGAATATAATTTTATTCAGATGATTTTTCATACTTATCTTAGTGTACGTAACTTAGTTTACTGAGTTGTTTTTTAATTTATACCTAAGCTTTCAAAAGCTGCTCCTGATCTATTGAACTTCCTGAAAAATGTCAGCAAACAACTTTTAAACAGCATTTCCATTTTCCTTGTGAAACAGACAGATACTTGCTTTTCTTTATAATACCCATTATTTTTGTGTTTTATTTTCTTTTTATTTTTTAAACTACTGGTATATCACCAAGTTCTAGAGGAATTCCAGTATAAAGGTATTTTCAGTTTTGTTTTATCAAGAGCACTTCTCTTAAAATGATCCACTCCTCTGACGGTATTCCTGCTATTAAAGACACAGGGGTTAGTTTCACGTTGTCTCCCACACTTCCACACCTCATAAATATTTTCAGTAATTGAAAAATTATCTGCTTCATAACATTAAAATAGTAGTGTAATGTCATAACAAATTGAGAACCATGTTATAAACCCATCAAATCTTTGGTTGAAGTCATTAAATTTTGTTCGAGTAGGGTTGGAATTTGATAATTAATGTAAGACTGATATTTTTTAATATATTAAATTTCACAGGTTTTTCATTACATCATGAGTAAGACTGTGGGGGGGTCCCCACAAACACGGTGAAGTTGCAATGCATCTTCTCACTGTACTATATATACAGTTTTTGTAAAGCAAATATACTTATTTTGTATAGAGAAAGCATATTAACTTAACATGTCTGGCTGTACTATAAATACCAGCATGTGAAACAGTTGTTCTGTACCAGGAGTTGTGTTGATCTTTTTAATGCCACTTACTTTAGTTTTTTTTAAATGTGTTTATATAACTTTTAAGTAGGACTTTCTCTTATATACAAACTGAATTCTATGTATACTTTGCCTCCTGTACTCCAAATATGGTACATGTTTGCTCTACCATTTGATATGGAGGATGACCAAAGGTCTTACTATGGGGAGAAGAAGAACTTTGCCCTTTGCAAGAACCAATGGACTTTTTATTCCATATACTGAAAAGCTAGAATGTTCTTGGTACTCATCATTTCACATATCATCTTGGTTTAACTGATCTGTTACCTCTCCATCTTATTAATTCTCTCTTTCCAAATACACTTTTTTAAATTGCAGACTTTCTAGAAACAGAATACTTCCTACTTACTTGAATAAGAAGATAATGGATTTCATTTAGTTATCACTAAAAATATAGGTGGGCTGTACATCCTGGTTTTGCACTTAACATTAACTAGAGTTTGAATATATAAAATATATAAGTATTCCATGACTTGGTGCTGCACTGTAGAGACTTATTCCATTTCCTTTGTTTCACAGATGATGTGTACATACCTGAGGATATTACCGGGCAAGTTGCTGTGGATGTAAAAAAACCTTGGGAATATATTGATACCTGGGAAAAGCCTATTTCTGGTAAGGTTAATGAAAGTAGAAAACATAGAAAATTGTAAGTGTTATGAAAAATAAAAACATTGCCTTTTCTATACAAAAAAGCACCTCCACTAAGAAGAGCAAATAATCCTTAATCATCCTTATCAATACACCTCCTCATGGTTTCAGGATGTTACTAAAAGTGATAAAAATAAAAATATTTCATGGTCACTATTTATTCACTAACTTATTCCATATGCTAAAAATTATCATTACCAGTGTTGTAGATTCAACTGTGACACATACACCAAATGTGATGGTTTGGCTTGCATGTAACTGTTGTGGTTGTGTTGTTCAGAAAATATGATAGAAACCACTTGGCAAGTCAATACTTGCACATTTTTACCCCATAAATATCTCAGACAATCCCATTCCCTAAATACGGGCTGGAGGAAAAGTAATGATGAATACCACCATGTAGTGGTATCTAGGGTATGACGACTTACACATGCAAAACTTTATCTCTTTTCAGTTCTTTAGGCATAATTTTTTCATCTCCATCTGGGGATTAGGAATAAATGTGAAACGTACAAATGTTATTTTCAAAACCATTACATCTTCCTGAATTAGACAGAGCACTATTTCCTGTCTTGATCTGAGGGATTACCAAAAAAAAAAAGAAAAAACATGTTCTATAAGTGGCTGCAACAGTGCAAAAGGAAAAGGGAACAGAGAAAGATGGAGGTATTCCTGTTTGCATATTGTAATATTTCTGAAAATGCCCTCCCAAATGAGTCTTTGGATCTGCTCCCTTCTCGCCCACAGTCACTCTATTTATAGGCTAAACTAAGGTTTCATACATAGGGCCTGAGGTACTTTGTGTAGCCAGTAATTCAGTGTCAGGCAACTTGCATATTTATTGACATTGGCAGCATTATAAGAATTTTATTACTCTTGAGGATTTTCCCCTCTTAGGTACAACAAGTCTTTTGTTACACGAATATGTTGCACATATCTCCTGTTTTTTTCTTAAGGAAAGAAGGGCAAAGGTGAATAGTGGAAGAAAAATCTTTTCCTTTGCCTTTCCTTTGCATAATAAAATCCCTCATAATTGGCTGGAAAATACAGTAAAGTGATTTGTAAGTATGAACTAAAGGCTCTCTTTTTACACCTCACTGTCAAACAATCTCACCAGATAAAATTAATAGATACTGGCTAGAACTGCACGTTGAAATTACCAACTTGGGTGCTTCAGAAATTTCTACCATGGTAACTGTTTTTAGACCTGTCTGTGCATGAAATGACAGTGATGTTTTTCATTTTTCACTTGAACAGCACAGGATAAAGTTTTCCCAATGATAATTTCCCTTTCACTACATCTTTTGCTTTAAGCTGAGGGTGACTAGTTCTATCAATTAGAAAATACAAGAGATCACAAATTTTGTGAGTAGGACACTGAATGTGTTTCCAAGTACACTGAGGTGGTGTTTATTGTGTGAAGACATATCCTTTTGGATGCCAAAAAATTACTGTTGACAGAAATGAGTAACTACACTGAAACACTTGTACAAAATCCCAGAGGAGCTACATATTTTTAGAATAAGCTTGGTTTAAAATTTCATGGCACACACTTCTCAAAGAATTTAAGACTGAAAAGACAACTCATTTCAGCTCCTAACATCACCTCTCCACTTTTGATAATAAATAATAAATGAAACATTTTTTAAGAAGTCAGAATGTAACTTGTAACAGGTTCCTGATTTTATGGAATTTGAGGCTAAATAATTAATAACACTGTCTTGTAATGTCATTCAGTAACTACATCGCCTGGCCCTCAGCACCCTCCTATACCTCCTGCCAAGCCTACACAAATGAGAAGAAAACCTCTGCCTCCAAACACCGTGACTGGTAAACCAGGGATTCCAGGTATCTCAGCCTTTTCAACATAAATATTTTATTGTGTGCAAGATAATACTGACTATCAAGGTACAGGAGAATTTTACAGTATAGATTTCTTTAATCTGTGAGATCTCTAGAAACTAGTATTTTGGAACACACAGGTCTTTTGCATTCTGACATAAATTCTACTTTTTTGTGGGTTTTTTCCCAACCTGCTTATGTCAAAATCATCCTTAATAAGGGAGCTGAAAGCAAAATATCACAGTCCAAATTATCCTTTAAGAAGATCGACCTTATGAGTATTTCATGTCTACTAATAGCATTCGTAGCTACTTCATGTGCATGTTGGATGGGAGATATTGAATATTATACACCCAACTGGTTATTTGTTAAGAAATTCTGTCACATATATATGGCATATCCATTAACCACTGCAAATAATGAGCTAATAGTCACCCAGAGAACTAACTGTACTGAGAGGTAGAGCGAGCTGAGTTATTTCATGTGTGCAGAGTTTAGTTTGATTATTGTACTAAAGTATTCCAACTTGTCAGTACCCATATAAGAGCACATAGAAACGTTCATGTTTCCTATTTTATTTTCATTTCACCCTGAAACTGATATTCAGTATCCACATACATGTTTTTCTGTGGATTCTTTGTAAGCATCCTTAAGCTAACTTTTTTCTGAGTAGTCAGAAACTGTCATCTCCTTATGCTTAGCATCATGACAAGGGCTTTCCTCTTCATATTGGTCTCTGTCATTCCCTGGAAATACAAAGGTCTTGGCTGTACTGTATTTACTGTTGTCTTTTATGGTTTGTTTCATTTGGGACTTTGTGTCCTATTAAGGCACTAAAGACCTAAATAATTCTTTAGTATTTTGTGCAGCAGCAGAGTAACAAGAATCTCCAAGCTAAAAGCAGAGACAAGATTGAAATGTTGTGTCTATCCTTGCTGTTGATCTGATGGTGTTTCCTTAGTAATAGCTACAACAAAATATAAGACATTCTCAGTCTTGAGCTGCAGCATAAAAAATGTTGACCTGATATGTTTTCTTTTGCTTGTAATGGGGGTCTATACTAATTTTCTCCACTAAGTACCTAATTAATTTACCAGTGATATGAAATTTCACCCTTTTTCCTTACACTGGAGGCCAGGCTATGCGGTAGTCAGCAGTTACCATGCCTTCATAGGCTTTCAAGATGGAATAAATCAGTTAGATGATCTGCTTCTTCCTTGTGGAGCCAGTAGCAGATTTTCCTTCTTCTGTGTTTCCTAGTGTTTTATCCAGCTTAGTTTTAAACATTATAATTCAGTTTCTCCTGGTTCCCTGGAGAGACAGTTCCACTGTAGTAACAGGAAAAATTTGCCTCAATGTTCTTCTCGGATTTTCCCTGTCAGAATTCTGTCCTCATTAACATTGTCATTAATTCCTTACTTGCATCTTTCTAACTCAAGCAGTGGATAAATATTATGGAAAGGTTTCTGTACAGACCTTAAAAGTCTCCTGAATGGAATAAAAGGAAACAAGAGAGTTCCGAAACCTTTGTGAAACTGGACTCCAGTGACAATATTTCAAATTCAACTTTATTAAGGAAATTAGTGGAAAGTAGGGATTTTTGTTATTTTAAACTTCGTTCACCAGAGTTTAAAGAAGAGTTCTGGCTTCAGTCACCATGTTCTTCTGTGGTATATATGCACATTATGTAGTTCCTGACTTTTCAGGGTTGAGATTTCCAGTCATGTCATGGTTATCTGGGAGTATCTGTATGTTTTGTGAATTTAGTTCTTGTCTTTTACAGCTATTTTGAAAGAAATCAAGACATCCTTTACTTGTTTGTAAACTTCTACTTGATTGTTTGCCTCTTAGAAACCTATTTTCTTTAGCAGGTGGTAACAACTGAGGAGTAAAAGTAATGAAAGAACTATATAATTCTGGGAGATAATATTGCTTCTGTCAGTTAGTTTCTGCCCAGATTTATGACCCCTAGTCCAGAAATGAGTTCAGAAAGAAAACTTTTTCCTTTGGGTACATAGTGTTATAAATGTTGAAAATGTTCGACTTGGTTGCATTTTCCTTATTTTCATTTGAAATGCATCTTAATTTCATTTAGTGGAAACTCCAGTACCTCTCAGTGGTTAAACTCTTAATGCAGACCACAGTTAAGGACTTGGTGTTTATTGTTCATGTTCCAGCCTTGCTAATTTATGTACTATATTGAGAGCAGAAATGAAAGGATCTTACACGCATTTGAGGGATGAATCCAAGTTTCAGTTGCTAACTTCAGGTGTTGTTATGTCTCACAACTCATGAAGAAATGCGCTCTTTTATTTAAGAAAAGAAATGTCAGTGCTGGTCACTTTGCATCCTTTTACCAGTCTGTGTAGAGTGGTTCTGTGCATTAAACCAGGTAATATTCTATCTGACTGAAGTCCTCTAAAATAATCTCAAAGTAACAAAGAATTTTGTTACTGGGTTTCAGGATTAGGTTATATCTGCAATAAGCACAATTCGGAACTTCCGTAAATCCAACTGGAAACTGTTGTATAAATGTTGAGGTCTCAACGAAAGTACTTGTTGCATGAAGCAGTTGTCACAAATCTCCGTTCCCTTAGAAAATCATAAAACTGTTTCTCTCTTTTAAATATTGAATGCCTTGTTGCAACCAATCCCTCCATCTGTCATTATAGCTAAGCCTGCTGGACCAACACTGCCTGTGAGGACAGGAACGTCATATAGGACACCAACAGCTTTTGCAACTCCAGAGTATTATGGTAAGCATATTACAAACAGTTCTGGTTTCTTTTTTTCTTTTTTTTTCCCCTTTTTTTTTTTTAATTAACATTAAGGTTTCCATTTTTCTTTTGCTTCCCTTCCCTATATTATATTGATGCATTAGGTATTTAATATAAGAAGCATTCAGTCTGGGGTAATTCTGATTCCTTTTATGCCACTTAGCAACTTTTTTAATTTGACTGAGCTCATCTAGCTGTTTTCTGATACACATTTTGGTAACTGAGAATATGACAGCCCTTCCATTTCCTATAAATCCATACATGCTTAGTAGGCTTTAAATACTATTCAGTGGCAATTAAGTCTGTGCAGGGAGTAGATAAGGCACTTCTTTTCCTGAAAATTTCTTTTTGCACAGGAGATAAATTCAAACTATTACTTGACAGTAACTGATTTGTGCTCATCATGGATGTGATATCCTCCTAAGTATCTGATTAAGTTGCCACCATTTAAATAGAAAAAAAAAGGTAATAGGGCAAACATAGTGGTTAATTGGTAAATTTGCCCTTTGTAAAAGTGGGAGTTGATTACAAGTCCAAACCTAAGTGTCTTCAAAGTGGCATCCAGTAATGGATTTGGAGGAGGATATGGTTAGAATTTTTGAGTCCAAATATGCAGCTCTAAGTGTATTGTCATGAATTATGCTGTTTATGGATTTATAGTAATACTGAAATTCTTGTCTCCTTATAATGATCATGAACTCACTGTGACCCTTAGTGCTCAGTAAAGCAAGTTGGATGCTAGATTGATTTATTTATAAATGCTCATTGTGAACATATCGTGCCTTGTCCGCTGAGGCCCGTTATAGTATTTGCATCTAAAAGAAGATTCTGTTCAGTGTAATGGCTAATTAATACAACACTGTTGTCAGGAATCCTGACTGCTTTAGCACATTTTAATTCACCAGTGCATCTGCCTTCAATTTCCTTCAAATTTTGTGGAAGTTGTACACTCTGGAGACAGAGTTTGTGATTCCCTTGTTACTATTTTTAGAGAAGTTAATGTGCCAATGTAATAGTGCTATATATTCTAGGGAGATGAAACAAGCTCCAAGCTAAACAGCAAGTACAGTGCAAAAAAAATCCTTTTAAAAGGTCTAAAAACCATTTTACATTTACTGCATGAACTGAATCCAGCAGCAGTCATGAAGTCTGTCATTTTGATTATGGCTGTGTTTATAGTAGCAGGTAAGTACGAGATTTACTCGGCACCACAGCCAAAATGGAGTCACTAAAATGAAACATG
Organism: Myiozetetes cayanensis; assembly: GCF_022539395.1. Taxonomy (NCBI): domain Eukaryota; kingdom Metazoa; phylum Chordata; class Aves; order Passeriformes; family Tyrannidae; genus Myiozetetes; species Myiozetetes cayanensis. Next base: position 19,689,521 of record NW_026087742.1, read on the forward strand.
GCAGCAAAGGTCTACCATGGAAGACCTTTATCGTGATTTAAAATGCCAAAGGAACTGTGAAGTGCTGCAGTTCTAACACTGAAACTTTGAATTAATTGCAAATTATATTATAACTGTGTTTCCCACAGTTGATGCAACTGTCTTCAGCTCGAGTCCTACATCAGAAACAGATTCTTCAGGAAAACCAAGGTACCAAGGTAGGATATTAATAGATGTGATATTTTTATTTGGGGGAATATATGAAGATGGACCTATCTTGCATCAAAATTATTTTGTTTGGTTATTCAAAGGCCAAAATTTTATTTGATTCCGTGTCACTTCAGTGGCAGATGAAAGAGCTTTAACACAAACCATCAGCATTTTCTTGACTAAATTTTACTCCACTTTCTTCCCTGTTGCCACCTCCTACAATTTTGTTCACAAACTTGCTGTGGCTCTTCATTTGGGCTTACAAGTGTGCTTGGAGAGGTATTTTCCAAATACCAGTGCACCTTGCCATATGGGATATCTATCCATCATATATCCCTCACCTATTTTCCAGTCTGTAGTCAAGTTAGTGCTGTTGCAATAATCTAGAGAGTTCAGCAGGGTGAGATAAAAGGAAGAAGTGCTTTTGTATGAAAATATTTTTCAGGGTTTTTCTCTTGTTCTGGTTAGAGACACTAAATTTCTGAAGACACCCTCTTTCTTGAGAGAGCTTATTGTTTACATGCAATAAATGTTATAATCTTAGAACTAGAGAGTTTCTCTTCAGTAATCTTTCTAATTTTGATGCAGAGTACAAGACATTTGCGTCAGAAAGTTTGTTCCAAAATTTGGTGCTGTACCACTGAAAATGGTTAAGATTTTGACAGTCGCTTTAGAAACTCCCAAGTTTCATGAAGCGAGTTTAATGAGTTTGGACTAAACTTGTTAATCCTTCTGGTGAAACAAAGTGTACATTTTTGTATTAACATACTTCACAAAAGCTGCAGGTGGAATTACAGTGTCATTTCACTATAGAAGAAATATAGTTAATAGTCCTATTTTGTGATTTTAATTCTTCTAAGCAGTATTATCAAGGTATTATCACTGGCTGATACCTTCAAAGTGGTATTTCCTCAGTGGTGCCAATGAGAGGGGACTGAAGGCAATGACTGCAGATCTAACAACAATAAATAACATTTTTCAAAATGCAGCTTAATATTGAATATATGGGTTTTATTCTGAAACATTCGTGCTTGACTTGTGCAGACTTTTACTTGGTGCCCTGAGGTGGATGTTGTGAACTAGGTGAAATGGCGCTGACATTTTGCAAAAACACTCTTGAATGACAACTCTTTCCTACTGCTCTTAGCTCCCCATGTCAAGTACATGAAGAAAGATGATGATGTGCCTTGCTCTATCACAAGCTCTCTTGAACATTTTCCTCAAGAAGAAGCTGGAAGCAAGGAAGAACCCACTCGTCCTCCACAAAATCCTCCAACCAATCTCACGGTGGTGACGGTTGAGGGCTGTCCAACCTTTGTCATACTGGACTGGGAAAAACCAGACAATGACACTGTTACTGGTTGGTTTGATTTCTTTCCTTCATTGTATGATAGTACAGTATTTCCAGTTTAATTTACTTTTTTGGCATTTAGAAAATACTTTAATCCCAGAGGATTGAAGGACCTCGATGCTTTTATTTTGTGCTGTTGTGAACTCCAGGATGAGAAAATGCTACTAAATTAGAACAAGATTTTCAAAACTAGATCATTGGTGTCAGTGATGACACAAAGAGATATTTAAGTATGACTCTATTTCCTCTAACTTCTGGCTTTCTGTACAGGATCTGGTAAGATCTAGTCAAGAAGTTCCAACAATGCAACAGCACTCTATTATATAGATGCACACACATAATGCAGACATCTTGCTTGGCTGGCAGATGTTGTTTAACAGTGGGCCAGACACAATCAAACCTTACATCCATCTAATAAGTCAGTAGAAATTTGTCAGCATAATACTTGCAGTACCAACCACAGGGTAAATAAGCTCTCTATGCTGAAAGAATCTGGTCTTTTTTTATTTCTAAGGGAAGGGTTTTGTATTGAGTATTAATGCATGTGAGTCATGCAGGAATCACTGCGTAGGCAGGTAAACATGCAAGATGGACATTCCTAATTTTTCTGTCGTCTTTTGTATTCAATATTCAAAAAAGTGAGCACTGAAGTTAGTTAATAACTCAGTTAATGAACTCATCCAAGGACACTTTCTGAATTCAAAAGAAGGCATTGAGTCCCATTTTCTGAAAACAGTGATTGCTTCATATTGGCACCAGTATGACATTACTTGTTTAGACAGACTTAAATCAATTTTTCTGTCATCTCTTTTTATTTTTGTATATTATACATGTTTTTCCAATCATATAATTTGGGCATCACTTTTTTTTTTTTTAAAGAAATACACTGTTTCAGATAGAACTGTGAAAACAGAAAACATAATTTGTTGTGCCTTTTTTTAAAACTTTTTAAAAGGTTACTTTGCTTAACCTTAGCTGGGTACAAGGGGTTTCACTGAGTATGCTTAAAAACAAAACTGTGCTTCAGTAATGGAAAGGTCTGACAAATAATAACCAAAACAGTGATCAATCTCACCTCCTTGTTTTCGTAAAGGCTGTAAATGTCAGGAACCAAGACCATTTTGCTCATTCTCTGTTACTCCTGTTGTGTTACCACAGAAATGTAGGGCGGTTTGTTGCCTTGTGCACTGAGTAACAAGCAGGTACTGGATGTGCTCAGCAGTTCTTTTTATGTGTGTGCTCATTCCCATTTTCACTGCATTTTCTTTTCTAACTTAAATGAGTTAAAAAAGTCCAAATCACACACTGACTTGGGGTTGGCAGAAGTTACTTATTCATTCACTATCTGGATGTATCTAAGGCAGTGGATATCCAACATCTCTCCCACGCTTCCTGATAAATATAATTTCTCTAATGAGGTTTAATCAGGACAAATAAGTGCTTTTGCATGTTTGTTTTGTTTTTTCTCCATGGTTCACTCAGCCCTTGGTGGCCAGATAGGAAAATGTCTTGTTTCCAAAGAGGAAACGATAGAGAGGAAACAGTTATGCTTTAGACCAATATATACTAATTATCAATGCTAATATTATTGCATTGGGGTCACACTTGAGCAAATGATCTAAAGTAAAAGTACTCCTCTTACCTTCTCCCCACCCCTCTCTTTTCTGAGACACCCATTCCTGCAGTTCCATAAGTTTGATTTTAGAAGGCAGAGGTTGGTTTGTTGCTGTTCATGGGTGATTGGTGGAGTGGAGAGGACTTCTGGAAATGGAAATTTTGGAATCTTCGTTATTGGCATTGATTCCTTTCTTCAGGCTGACCTTCTGACATGCATGTTGCTCTGTTTATGCTCTAAAGAACTGAGTCTATTGGAAGGTAAAGAGAGAAAGGTGTTCTGTTTTCAGGAGGTGTCCCTTTGGAAACTGCAGTAAACCTAAAATTCACACATACATACATATATGCATGTATATAATTGCTTAGATTGAATTGCTGGAGTTTAGAAACTTTGAATTTTAGAACATAATTTTTTAGGGCTGCTGTGCACTTCCACTTAAGTGTAATTTACTGCAGTGGGTTTGATAGCTGATTTTTGCATAAAAGAATGCAAAGGAAACCATGGTTGCACAACTGAGTTCAAAATTGGGTCAATTTGTGCGTGTATGCTCATTTATATATACATCTTCTACATTTATTAGGAGTGAGGATCTGAAAGTCCAGCAGCAATTAGGACAGCCTTTCCTTTTAAAAACTGAATCCTACGGCAGGTGTTTTGTCTTTCTGTGATGACAATAAATGGGTCTCCTTGCATTACGAAAAAATTTAATAAAATAAAAAAAAAACATACATCTTGTTAGCATTTAGTTAAAAACAAGAAAATTATTAGTATAGTTAGTTAAAAGAAAAGGGAAAGGAAGTAGCTTTCTAGAGGTTTTATAGCTTTTCATAGGTGGCCTCTGTCACCATGGTATAGTACCTATTTTATTCGTTGTTTTGTAGACCTAAATGCTCATTGCAAATGTTCTTTGAAAACATTCTCTTTTGGTAGCTTAGAAATAGCAAAGTTGCATGTGACATCAGAGAGAGGTTTCAGAAAGGGAAAAGGAAGGGGCTGATGAGGTTTGACTTTCTTTTCAAAGAGAGGAAAATTAACATTATACTCAATGTTTTTCTTAGAAGAGGTTGTTATAAATTGGGACAGAAGTTTTCTGCTAGACAAACTATGTCTTGGACTGAGCTGGGATTGAAAAGGTATCTTCTTCCCAAACATCTGTTGTTAATTCCCTGCTCAGTGAATGGTTTGTGCCTAATGATACATCTCACTGAGATGAAAAGAAAGCATCTAAATACAGAAATCATATAAATACAGAAATAAATTTATGCAAAATTATTTCATTCTAAACTAGCAGATTCCATAAGTGCACAAATCCAAGTTAGTTGGGCAGTTTCCTTTGGAAATCTTAAAAAGATACGTCTTATTTTAAGGTAATAAGGTTTAAGAATTTAGAAACTTCACTTTGAACTTTGATACAGTTTCATTCAAACTGCAGAATGCTTATACTTACTTGTGTTTGGAATTTTGTCAGGAGTGTACCATTGGGTAGAGATGAGATTTTGAGTATCCTCTATCCCATAACTGAATTATGAGAAAGAATGAGAGGCTGGGCACACAACAATCTGGAACTGAATCTATCTTTCCTTATAATTTTAGCATAATAATGTCCAGGCAGGTACACACAAGTTGTTCTTACAAACTATTAGACAGCAAGAGTGGAAATCAGATGATAAAAGAGAGAACAGTCAAGAAGCTCTAGTAAGAGATGTTACTTAAACAAATTTTTCTTTACTGTAATTTTCCAGAGTATGAGGTTGTGTCAACTGAAAATGGAGGAAGTGATGGTGAAAAGGAGAAATCAATTATCACTACAAATCAAACCCATTCTACTGTGGAGAACCTAAAACCTGACACAAGGTAATTAAATAACATAATTTTTTAAGTTAATGCAACAAACTTAGACTGTTATCTGTGTGCCACTTCAAATGAAAATACATGTGTATGTAAGACCTGATTGGTTTTACTGCTGATAGGAAAAAAAGGATGGAATGGTTTTGCTTTCTTTTAAGTTAACAGATAAGACAGATAAGAGGAATCTTTAGGAAATTTCCAAGAGTATTTGTGGTCTGGACAAACTGCTGAAGTGACCTGTTGTAGCAGAAAGACTAATAGTCAAGTATAAGGAAATGACCATGGAGAGGAAAAACACATTTGTCCTGTATATGTTTTTTTCTTATAGCGCCTGAAAACAGCTGGCAAATTTCAAATGGGTCAGTGAATTGCAGCTGATTGCATGCCTCTCAAGCAACTAGTCAAATTAAGCATTATCATTCTTCAAATACCATATCTCAAAAAAAAAAAAAATCTTCTTTTTGTGGTAAAATTCAAAGCAGGGAAGAAAACCACTTGCCTTTTGTTGCATTGTTTATTGATTGTGCCAGAAAGTTAATGAATGACACGATGGGGTTTTTCCCGTAAGACTATCCGTTTGGCTTTGGTAAGCGGATGTTTCTGTTTCAGATAAACTGCCTTTTTTCTATTATTATCCATAAATTGGTAACACAGCACAAAATTCTGCAAAGAACCCATGTTGAACCTCTATTTTTAGGCTATGTTTGGTGTAATCTGGGGTGTTGGTTCTTAGCTCATGTACTTGTGACCAGCAGCTCCCGGGAGAAGAAATGAGGAACTATTGCAGAAAGTAGAGGGCAGTGGAAAAGAATTGGAAAAATAAAAGGTTAAGAGAAATTGTGATACCCCAAAAGAGCTTCTTTGAGAGACTCCAAAAGATGGGTTCATAAGATGGGCTAGAATTGCTGTGTTTTGCTTCTGGAATGTCTCTGCTATTTCTTAAAGGTACGTGGTTGTAGAAAGAGTGAACTGCAGTGATGTTGTTCTGTCTTATTAAGAGGCAATTAGGGTATATGGCTTGGGCACCAAGCATTGCTTTTCTCAAGCAAAACAATGTATTTCTGCAGTAGTGACTAAGAAAGGCAGTAGGTGCTGCCTGTGCTGCTTGTGTTTTCATTTCAGTTCTGCTTCGAAATAATACAGTTGCATCTTTGAAAAGAACTCTGTGTTATTAAGCAGATTCTCTTTTATTACACACTCAAACTCTTTGTGTCACATATGGTGGCAGAGTTGGGATGGATTTGGTTAAGTGTAGAAAAGACATGGAAGCAAAGAAAAGCCCTTGATGCTGAGAGCAATGTCCAGATGGCCGTAAGAGAAAAGCTTTTTAGGTTGCTCTTTATTCAGAAAGGAAGCAAAATGGAGGTAGGCAGAAAGGTCATAAGGAAGGCAGGAGCTGTGCAGAGGCAGATAAGATAGTTTTAATTATTTACAATTCTGTCAACCCTGTGAGAAGATTTTTCAGGTTGTGGTAAGCAAGAGCAGACCAAAGACCACGGAGTACAGCTGTCTTTTGGAGTGTGGATTTTGTTACAAGGAGCTGGATAGGAAATCACTAGTGACTGATGGAGGCTGACTTAAGAAATAAAGGGATAACTTTTTCTAGAGAGGGAGTGGCTAATGTTCCCCAGCCTCAAAAGGGAAAGACAGTGAAAGTATTTCTGGATTCAGGAGGCCATTGCATAGAATCGAAAACCTTTGATATAAATCACAGTGACGCGTGTCCCTCAAGTCTCACTGGATGTAAGGATATAAAATCCTCAGAGTGGCTCTGTTCAATTCAACTCCCATCCCAAGCAAAATGCATATTTCCTAATTCTGAGGACACCTTGAGAGCTTTGGCAGAAGCACAAAGAGCTACTGTTACCATTTGAATTCAGGCTCTCTGGCACACTAAATTCAGGGAAAATAAGAAAGTGCTTAAGACAGCTGGCATCACATGGATAGCACCAGTTCTGCAAGAAATGTCATGTGTCCCCTGTCTATCAGGATATGATTGCTCACTAGTTGAAGAAAATGGACCTGTAGACAAAACTGACAGAAAAGAGGAGGAAGAAAGATAATTAAACACAGCTTAATAAATTAATTATCAGAGTCCCCGAAATGTCTACAAATTCATTGAGTAATACATTAAGATTGGGAAGTAGACTTTTCCATAACTAGCCTTAAAGGAAAGAGCTGTCTACAAGGTGGAGCTGGAAAAGAAACTTGGAAGAGAAATAGAAATCCCTCTTGCAAGTGATCAACATTTACAAAACCAGCAGCAAGTATATGGAAAGAGAGATGCTCAGTAGAAAACTGTGGATTAACTGGGGAGAACCTCTTGGCCTTAAAACACTTTGGAGAAACTCAATTTGAGAGCTGTTTTTTCCAGCTTTTCTGAAGCTGTGTAAATCCTTTGTGCTGCTCTGAAGGCTCAGTATATTCAGAGCTGAAGAGAGTTCAGGACAGACCTGAACCAGACAGACCTAAACGAAGAGTTCCTAAAAAGGAATAAATATGTTTGTGAACATGGTATCTCAGTCTTCGAGGATAAATTTAAACCAGAAAGACCCTATAGCAGCAAGTCAATCCAAGCCTGTCATTCTGCAGATGTACATTCTTGGAGAGCCGTACGTGACGAAAGTCTGCAGTCACAATGGCCAAGGTCCATCATCCTGTTCAGGTAAATCAGATAGGATATGTTAGTGCCTGGCCCAGAAACCAACATTTAAGTTAATTGTCCACATCCAGCAGGAGGGAAGCAAGGCAACTTTTCAGCGTGAAGGAGGCAGAACAAGCAGCAGGGAAAAAATGGATGTGTCAGAGCCTGCCAGGTCCTGCTGTTTGTTTGCTTTTCTCTTCTGCATTCTTCGTTCAAATAGGTCATTCTGCTACACCTCTGGGAAGCTCTGCAGCAAGACAGACACCCTTCTTCGTTGGAGCTGGCCCTTTGACAAGGCAGCTTTTAAAGATTAGGAGCTAATGGCCAGACTTTGAATATTTCAGGAATTTGGACAGTGTTAGGAAGGCAACAGTGAGAGACTCTTACAGTCTCTCATCAAACTTGCGTGTGTGACTGCAGCTGTCAGTAAATCCAAATATAGAAGTTAAATGGGATGAGGATTACAACGTAGTATTCTCTGTGTTCATTTAACTGTCTGAAAAGTGACCAGATCCAGAAAAAATGCACTGGCTGTAAAAGAAGTTCTGACTTTGTTATCAAGTATTTAGTTTTTACAGACTCACACAATGGTAATATGGAAACGAAAATGGACTTTCATAGACACACAACAACTTGTGAAGGTTACTTTTAAAAAAATGAAGTTGTATACATTATGGCAGTTTGTCATCTTTCTGTCATATATGCCAGCTTTATGTGTTCTCAGTGACTGGACTGCAAGACATTGAGATGAAAGTAAAATAGTGATCTGAAAAGCTTTCTAACTGTGAGGACATAAACCTTTAAGTAAATGTGGGGCACAATCAACTCCTTTCCAATGCAGCTGACTGATTATTTCAAAAAGAAAGGCTCCTGTAAAATGTAATTTTGTTGGAGCACTGAGATCCATGTTTTTTTCCGTTTTCCCACAGTAAGGCACACCTGACAGTTGACAACACCACATTAATTTAGAGAATTTTTCTTTATAGGATGAATATGTTCTCCTCTTTTTCAGCTACAAAATTATTCAGTTGGTCAGAGTTCTTGAAACTGGTACTCTCCCTAAGCTGCTGTCTGGGTTCAGTCTAGTTTCTCTGTTTAATTTCATCAGATAATTTTGACTTTATACTGTAGTTAGCTTTTGCTACTCTTTACATTATTTTCAAGATTTTTTTAGTAGATCCAGGTCACATTACACTCAGCCCCCTTTTCGGTATCACACTAAAACAAACCAGATTTTCTGAGGTTTTTAACATTTTTATTCTTCAATTAGTGAAATGAGTGAAACAGCCAAATTCCATTTATTCTTCTTTCTCCTAGTTAGTTTGAACCAAGTACTGAGCCACTGAGTTTTTACTCTGTTGTTCAAGCAGTGACTGTAACTACTGTACTTGCTGATAAACCCTGAGCCTAAAGTAACTTTGAAGTAAGCCCTGTCATGAAAAGGGCCTGGACCATATCACCTTCATAGATGTCTTCCAACATAAATTATTGTAAGATTGTATCTTAGGGGTAATTTCTGATCTTGAAAATCTCAGTTTCCTCCAGTTTCTTTAATGCAGGCTGAGGTGGCTTAGTATGTTAATGCAAATGTCACTCCTTTCTTAGCAAAGTAAAATGAGATAAATGAACGCACTAGTATGAACTGATAATATTTCATCTTCCACATGGAAATTCTGCAATTTTTTTGCTGAGGAAACTCTCACAGGGATTTTTTGAGAAATGTACAGTTTATTCTCCTTGGAAAACTGTCAAACTACAAGACTGATCGTTTGGTCAAAGTAATTACAGTCCCTCTCCAAAGCAGTCACTTGAGGAGTGAGACCTGTAATATTCCATCTAACTTGTCATACAGTTGTCTTGTTTTTGAATTTCCTCACAAGACTGCTCACGCTGGAACTCCTAGTTTCATTGGCATACCCAGGACTCGGTGCTCTTTCTTTGTTTTACATTAAAACTGCCCTTAAAAAGAAAGTACTGCAATAACTTCTATGATAATAGTGCAGCCAATACATGAGCCATATATGTGGCCCATAGATAAGGTCATTATCCACAATTCCCAGGATCTCCCTCCTTGAGCTGCTTGTTTGTAACAAACCTTGAGAGGCCTGAGATAGAAATGGGCTTACTGTGGTTTTTGTTGTCTTCACTCCATCTCCTCTGCATTCTCTTCTTTGTAAATAGTCACTTCACCAACCTGCAAGTTTTTGTTTCATGGACCCTTTTCCTAGCCTAGAATATTAAATGCAGCTGTTATTTTTTGTTTTTCTTCCAATTTCATTTTTGCCACTTCCAAGGGAATTTTAAGGTTTGGGTTTTTGGTTTTTGTTTTGTTTCAGGGTTGTGGGATTTTTGGTTTTTTTGGGTTTTTTTCTACCAGCTTTGGCATTTTCTAATTCCTTTAAAATTCATTTATTTTTTTAAGTCTTCTAGTCATCTGATGTACTATCATTTTGAGGTGTTTTGTTATTTCTGATGGTTTCTCTGCCAAAATATGTAGTTCTTAGTTCTGTATCCCTGCCCTATCTTGAAATATTTTGTTTTAGAAGGTGTGCATTTTCTCGTTCATTCTGGTGGTTTGTTTAAGGGCAAATAAGTTCATAGCACAGACCATAGCATCCAGGAAGTTTTACAGAACTAATTTCTATATAAGCAGTCAAAAAGGAGTCTGAATATTGCTAAAAAGAGTTCTCATGCACGTTTGTGATGGCAGCAACTGGAAGGTAATAAAGAAAAATACTGAGACTGCAGTCAGAGATGTGCCAAACACCTCTGGGGAAGTTCAAGTAGCCAGTAGAGGATTTGTCCACCAGCCTGTTGGTGTAGATTTTTAATAGAAAAAGAGTGTTAATAAGAAACAGAAAGCCTGTGATGTTTGTATTCCACAGCTTTGTAGAACTTCTCTTTAGGTACTGATCCTTGCCTCGTTAAGTAATTTGGTGATTTGAAATATACTTTTTTCCTTTTTAAAAACATTTTGAGTGGTCTCTCTTGGATTTTTCGGTTAGATTGTGTCCCAAGGCAAAGTGTATGCCCAGTCTTGATCGCTTGGAGAATATACATAACAGGAAATGTTTAAAAAGATTAAAAAATAAAGTAAATCCAAGCTCCCCAGAAAAACAAAACCAGAAACCAACCATCCAACCAAAACTGGGAAGTAAACATGAAATGTGCAGAATATATGTATGATCTGAACTGTTTTATAATGTGTCTTACAAAAGTTATGAAACAAAAAAGAGAAAGTTACTGCAATTTACTCAAAGGCCATACCAAATAAGTCTTCAACCCTCTGCTGAATTAGCTTGAAGTATGAATAATGCATACCCACGTGGTTATGCTGTTATCACCATTATCTAATATTGGTTTGTATTGCAGTTAGCACCCAAAATGTGCTAATCACATAGAAGAAGAAACAAAAATTCTGCCAATGCAGAGAGCTTAGTTATTGCTAACAGCAAGGGTCAAGAGATGTCAACTACAGTGAAAGCTGCAATGCAGAAAGTGGCAGAGAAATGCTGCAGGTTTTTGTACTCTTTATTAAAAAACAACAGATTTTTGTACTAAACTGCTGTAGATGTCAGAGTTCATGGGTATTTCCCATTTCTCTCAGCCTTTCTTCCAACTTGAATAAGAGAAAGACTCCTCAAACAAGCCCAGCACTTCTTTCTTTCTTTTTTTTTCATTCCTGTCTCATTTGCTATGTCAGGTCATACTGCTATCTAAGCACACCTTGCAGAGGCAGAGAAGCTCTAAACAGAAAGGTAGTCCTGCATGATTGTCATCTAACACCAGCATCTCCCCAGCAACCGACCTGAAGTCCCACAGCTATACTCAGCTGCTCTACTTCTATTACGGTGAAAATCTGTTTTCACCTATTTTCAGTTCTGCAATCTTAAATCTTCTCTTTTTGCATGATTGGAAAAAATGCAGAGCAGATGCATCTTGCCAAAGTTCCATGTGGTATAGCGATTTCCTATGGTGGAAAAATACACTCCACATGGTAACTACTGTAAGTCAAGTCCATTTAATCTACACAGGGACTTTTATTGTCTTACACAGTTTGGGAGGATTTGGGAGGCCTGGTCTCCAAAGTCTGTAGGAGGTGTGATACATTAGATTGCTGCTTATAGAGGGTAGCAGAGTTTTTGGTATAATAGGCAAGCAGATATAAAGAGGGAATACAAATTCCAGTTTCTCATTAATAAGTCTAGCTAAGAGCTAGACATGGGATAATCATTCTGTAGCTTTCCTATTTAATTTTATTAATTTTGCCATAGTTCTTGAACCCCTAAGTATTTTTTGCTCTCTCTTGTGGTTTGTATAGGAGTGTATAAGACTGCAGACAGTACCCTTTTTTCACCATTTTATTTTTCAGATCTTTCACCTGACACAAAAAAAGGGAGACTTTAAACAATTTTCTATTAAGAGAGCCATGGCATGACTTTAAAATTATGGTTAGATATGTACACTCCATCATTTCATTATCTCAGTCTAACTTTCCCTTTCTCTCACTTCCAATTTTCAGTCAACTTGTTACTTCTCTTCATCTCCAAAAGCAGTTATTTGTTATTCTTGTACTGTTGAAGCCCCTGATCTTGTTTTAGGATTAAAACTGGCAGAGGGAAGGAGCCTGTGATGCTTGTAAAAACATATACCACAGAACTATAAAATTGTATATATTTTAGTTTTAAAAATTTCCTCTTTAACATTATTAATAGAACACTTCCTTAATTGACTCAGCTACACTTTGGACATTTCTTTATTATTTTCCTTTTCTTCAATTTTCTTTATATGCTTACATGAGCTGAAATCTCTATGTGTAGATTTGAGTTCTTTATTGCAATCTTGCCAAAATTTTCCCATCTGTGGTCTAGTCTTTTGCAGACAAACTAGTGATCCCTAAACCACAATTTGAAAAACACTCCTTGGAAAATGATCTTCAATTCTTGTTTTTGTCTTTTTCTGGAGTTAGAGAATTGATGGGTCCAAGCTCATCAACTGAAGTTTTTTGGGAACAGGACTGATTCCTATGAAGAATGTTGCCTGATGCAGCCAAAGTAGGGCATATCAGCTCCTGAGAACAATATATTTGTTCAAAAATGAGCAATTTACATACAAAGGGACAGAATCAGATTATTGTCATTCATAATGTCAAACTGCCCACAAAGCAACAGAACATGCCATCTTGATGATCATAATTATGATAATAGCTCTAGATCAGGTGCTCCTGTTGTGAAGGAAATAGGAAAACTTCTTTGGGGTCTTCTGTCTCTGGGTGTGGTTTAATGCATACATTTTCCAAAATGTCTCTTCTAGCTATTACTTTGAAATACAAAACATATTAGCAAATCTTTGTTTATGCTTCAGTGATTCTTCAGAAGGAATCTTCAGCTGCTCTGCTACAGCTTTTTCTAATACAGCCTTACCTACCAGATAAGAATACTTCTTGACCAAAAAAGTTGCTGTACCACATGCCCAATGTGAATATTAACTCCTCAGGTCCAATTCTTAAAAGCATGTCTTTGTTTAAACGATTTGAAGATGCTAATGAAGAAGATTTATAAAGTTAGTAAATTGAGTATTTGTTTAATATCTCCTTCCTGCAGTAGAGTAATATGAATAGCTCGAGGTGGTCTTGCAGCACGTTTGAATAAATGTCAAGATTATTCTAAATAGACTCTTTTAAACTCAAAACAAGACTGTGGCTTTCTTAGAAATATCCATCACTTCCACAATGCATCTGTTCAGCTTACCAGTCTTTGTAAGTATTTTCCTTAAAAAGAAAAGAAAACCCTAGAAATAAAGGCAACTGCTTAAGTAAGCAATTTTAAATTTAAATATTGTCTTAGAAGTACTGTGGATGGAAAACAGTTCCTTGGTAGTGCATGAATAGTCCACTGAGGTTAATTAGTGAACTGCTCAGGTATTGCAGGAGCCAAGAAGCAATGAGAGGTAATCCAAAGTTTGGATTGAATTATTCTTATGGGGACTTGCAAATGGAATTTACAAATTTCCAACTGTGCAGAGTGTGGTATGGGGTTGTTTTTTTTCCTTAGAAAATCACTGTTTGGAAACAATTCCAGCAATACATTACAATGCTGTTATAGTCACAAGCTACCAAAATTATCATGCATAAGTGATCCTTGGCGAGTCAAGAGCTGGATATTTAATTGCCCACTTCTGGGACTCTCATTTTGCTCTGTGTCTAGTCTCTGAGTTAGGGTCCATTTTCCAGTCCTCCGGTCCTTTAGACTCATGTCCGGTGGATGCCTTTAGCTGATGAGAAGACACTCTGTTAGCAGAGACTCACCATGCAAGCGCTCGGAGCGTGCGAGAGGCCTCTCTGTACGTGGCACTTACAGCTCGTGGGGAAGGCGTGGAGCTGGTGCTGTTGATTGGGTGCACACACACCACTCATCAGGGTGCCTTGGCACGGAGGACATGCAGCTTCTCTGGTACAGAGCAGTGACAAATTCCCAGGTGCTGCCAGCCTGGAGCCAGGAGAGCTGAGAGGTGCCTTGCTGGGATAGCTCTGCCTTTGATGTAAGATCTTCACTGTGTCCGGTGCCCATTCTTATAACCTTCCTTCCTGCCTCATCTGCCTGGTGTCTTCTGAGTAACATGTTTAGGTTTGCAGCATGCAATAGCTGTTGACCTAGAGCTTCTGACCAAAAGAGTGTATTTCAGCTGGGCTGCAGAGTTAGAAACCACTTTGTCTTGCCTGTCTATCACTGTTAATCAAATATTGAGAGGTGGAAAAGGCTTAAGAAGAGGAGTCTGACTTGGATTTTTTTCTTTCATCTTGTTCTGTTTTCATAGCACTCTGTTTGGTGGCAACACAGCAGTGATGAAAAGAGATCATGAAATAACTACAGTACAGACTGGTGGTGTGCAATTTTATTATAAAAACATACAAAAGAGACTCTATGCAATATCTTGACATTGCTTCATATATTTACTATTAACATATATTTCAACAATTGGATCTTGGCCTTGGCTGAGCTCCTGTCCTGGAAGACATGCCCAGTGTTTCACTACTGGTCCTGTCTGTCACTGTCAACGGGCCTGAGAGGCACTGAATTGGAGGTTTGTGTTCTTAAGAAGCAAAATAAATAGCAATGAGCTTTACTCAGTCTCTGTTTATCAGGTTGCTTCAGACCTCATCTGAACTTGCTCCTTTTGCCAGAACTGAAACTGCTGTGTGAGTGGAGACAGACTTAAACCAGTGGTGCATTAAATCAAATATTAATAGTATGCGTGCAAAGAATTATCAAAAGGACTGGTTAATTATATGTTCAGAGAAGTCTTATGCAGTTAGAACAAAAAACATCTTGGTGTTTTCAGGGCAAGAATTGAGGTCTTGTTGTTCTTCTCCAGAAGGCAAGCAACACCAGGTGTGTGCTACTTGCTTGCTCCAGACTCTGGAAGTATTCATTGGTTTGCAAAATTTTCATCTCTTCTATTTTATTCCCCAGTTATGAATTCCACGTGAAACCAAGAAACCCTCTTGGTGAAGGTCCAAGCAGCAATGTTGTGTCATTCAGTACTGAATCAGGTAAGAACTTCCAAAGATCAGACCATCATTTACAGTGGCTTTAGTATCCATGTGTATGGGATGTATGAACAGGGTCTCTTGTTTCATTTTATGTATTTGGTCTTGTTCTTTGCTATCTCCTGATTGGCTTTTTACAACTGAGCAACGTAGTACTGGGAGGTCAGCCTGGGATCATGACTGTACTGTGTGAGGATGTAAGATGGCCAGACTGCAAGAGAAAAAAAGAGAGGAAAACAGACAGTTTGTCTGGTGTTCACTACAATGAAAATAACTTCATTGTTAGAGAGGACTCAGTCATCTAAGATTTATATTCTTGATCTTTTTGCATTATCAAGCTCATTAATGGCTTCTAGATGGGGAACATAAGGTTTCTTTTTGGGCTGGTGTGTTCGTAGTCACTTTTGCTACCTGCTCAATAAGGCTGCTCTATAACAGCGATGTCATTTGGCTGAAGTAAGGATTGAGAAATAGCAGTTGGGAAAAGTCAGTGTCCCAGTAGTCCCCTTCCATCCTGTTTACTCTTCTGTGAAACTATTACAGAGGTGTATGCAAGCCTGTTTTGGACATTGGTTGGTTCCCAAGTCAAGTCATATCTGACTCAGAGGTGATAATTAGAGTATTCCTTTGCTTTCCCTACTCTTATTCCCCTGAGGCTAATATGGCTGACTTGATGACTTTGTGCGAGTAAGATACCATCTTTTGTGTAGAAGTGTTTATTTCTTGATGGTACTTAAGGTCCATAAAAAACACCAAATGGATTTAGCCTTTTTAAGAGGAATTTCTCCATCTGTGTTTTGAGCCAGGTGTAATAGTATAATAGTCCTCATCTAGTGCTGTCACTGATGGATAAGAGTTTTGGCTGAGCAAGAAATTACTCAGGGAGTAGTTCAGACCATGCCACACATATTTAAAAACTCTGAATACACTCTTTGTAATCCTAGATTGTTAAAACTGAAAAAAAAAAATGTTTATGCCAAGTGCAGTTTTCATGAATGACAAGGCTTATGTTCTGTCTCCTATTTAGCTTGGACAAATTAGGCATTCAGTTTTATTTTTTCTTAATTGCACACACCATTTCTCCCATATTGGGCCAAGATTTTTGTGGCAAGTATTACAGATGTGTCCTTTTTATTATTTAAGTTTTGAAATTGAAATTTTAATAAGATGCAGTACAAATGGTTTTTGCTGGTTACAGGTTTAGACTTTTGTTTTTACTAGAACTCTGTTTGGCTGGTGTTGTCCCATGAATAAAATTTTTAAAAGCTCATTGATACTGGAGTTTCACATAAGAAATATATTTCTTTTAATTTAATTTAATGCAAAAGTTAACTTTGCTTCCAAAACTCGTCCTGTTTCACAAATTACAGCTTATGTCAGCTGTAAAAAATCACTTACCTATGCTTTTCCATTGAAATATTGGGAACGTTCATTTTACAGTGTCTGATTGAATGTTTGTTTTCTTCCCCCAGCGGACCCAAGAGTGAGCGAGCCAATTTCAAGTAAGCCTCTTTTATATGTGGCTGATCAAGACTTTTTTCAGAAATGAGATAGCATAATTTTGTGAGGGGGGTGGCCGTATTGCCCCAGTTAAATGAGTTACGGAATCAAACAGCATTCACACATGGTTTCACTCCTTCCACGCACACGCCTGGTAAGGAATTCATGCCAGGCTGCTTGTTTACCTGAGCGGAACACAATCAGCGTGATGTGGAGCTCTCATGGCAGCTGGGATGGCTTCAAACCAATGTACACAAATGAGCCAAGGACAGTCTCATATTTTCGCAGCCTTGTCATTAAAAGCAAAGAAAGCTCTGTAAAATGAATAAGTTGCTCCATGCTTTTTAAGTGAGTTAACAGAGCACAACTCAGAGGATTCTATTTATCTGTCATTGTCTTTTAGAAAAATTTCCTGCTTCAGAAGGCTTGATCTAGCTCTGCTTAGATCCTACAAGACTCTTGCTGTCTTTGGTGGGAGGTGGACTGAGCTTTTGAAGAAGAACTGAGATCACTCAAGCAAATTGGGCTGCTTTTGGCATTTGTAATGGACATCACTTTGACAAGCACTGAGACACCATTTCTTTCCACATAATTAATGACATATAATTTTTATGTGTATTTTTGTTAAATCATATACAGCTTGCTTCAGGTTCACTGTCTGGGCTTAAATGCACTGAAAAATGATGACTGTATCATGCACTCTGTAATTGAGAGTTGTGTCAACACACAGACATTGTCCCCCTAGCAAGGTGCCAGAATGAGCTTATTCCAAACTGGCACTAACTACGTAAGAGCAGGAGGAGTTCACTGCATTAATCATAACTACACTCCTTGGTGCTTCCCTGAAATATTTTTCCTGTTTAAAATGCAGGTGTCATGATACATTCTGCTTCATCAAGGTTCCTAATTCTAGTTATTCAAACATATTTTTTGTGCATAACTTTGTATGCAGCATCGTACTTCAGCCTCTTTTTTTTCCTCTCCTGCAGTGGGAAAAGATGCTATTTGGACTGAAATTCCTTTCAATTCAGACTCATATTCAGAATGCAAAGGCAAACAGTATGTCAAGAGGACTTGGTATAAGAAGTTTGTAGGTGTGCAGCTGTGCAATTCTTTGAGATACAAAATATACCTCAGTGATTCACTCACAGGTAAGAGACGTTCAAATCAGTGTTGTTCACATTACATACCCTTGAACGATATCATGGTCCCGGAACTAAAAGGTTTAACAAGATGAGCTCTGCTGAAGTGTGATCAGATATGTTTAACTTAGTGCATAGACAGATTAATCATAAACAGGAATCTGCTTGTGCTCAATAATCATTGATGTGTTTGATTTTAAGTACCTGTTGGTATACTGAGGATCATCCAAAAAAATTGATAAAGATCAGAGATGATAGTATATGTTGTAAAAGTGCCAAATTTGTATTTAAAGGGTAGCCTGAATAATTCTTAATTAGAGGATCAGGGCTTAATTTTAGACCAGGATTAGACTCAGTTATTCCCATCCCTTTTGGTAAACAGGAGGGTACTTCATTACTTGGAGACTTATAAATACATGACTTCAGTTCAAGTCAACAGGTTTTACTCACCTGCTTTGACATTTTTTGTTATCACATTCCCAACTTTTGCTTATGATCTTTCTCCCCCACATTTTTATTTCTCCTTATGTTACGTTCTATTATTAAGACCAGCCTCCTGACCTTATCTTCTCAAGTTTTGTTTAGTGTCTTAAGGTCAATAGAGTGTGATGTATTTAAGACCTGAATCAAGTCACACATGCTGTGTGTATGCTGGGGGAGCAGCCTGTAAAAAGCATTTTTTTAGTTAGCTGATAGGCACATCTTTATGACTAATGAAGATTGTACAAGCTCTATTTACTGTATTTAGAAATATATTAACTTCTTATAATCCATCCCAAGCTTCTGGCTTTCTTCTGTATGAGGTCTTTTATCACAGACAGCTCTATGACAATGGCATTAGCATGGCATCCAGAGCACAATGACTATCATACAACCATGTATGGGAAATGCCTTTTGAGTGAAATTTAGGCAAGCATGCTCAACACATTGGATCAAACAAACTAGGAGATGCTGTGGCTGAAAGAATCCTCATATCCTAAATTTGCCCCATCTCAGAGCTCAGCACCTCACAGGAGTAGGGCTCTGGTCTCTTTGTGTAGGAATATGGAAATAAAAGAGGAGGGAGGGGAGTGTAAAGCAGCTCTTGTTGATGTAATTTTAAGCTTCCCTGCCTTGCACTTGGAACTGTTCTCCAATGAGCAGACAAGGAAGCCTTGTCATTAACAGTAAGTACAATACCTCATATGTAAATAATATCTTAGCAATTATAGGAATAAAAGAGACTATATTGAACAGAGGTATCATTCATTCAACTGTTGCTGTACTAATCAGCTGTGATCAAATGACAAGCACTGGCAATGAGGCATGATGTATCCCAAAACCAGCCAGTAGAGGAAATAGCAGTGCTAATCTAGCAGGACAAGACTTCAGCCCTAAATCAAGTGAATTAACACTGCAGTGAAAGCTACTCCAATCTTAAAAGCAAAGTTTAGTATCAGGAGCCCATTTTCCTATTTTCATTAGATTGTTTTTGTTCTTGCTGGAAGGGTAGCGGTTTAACCTCGCTGGAGAAAGATGAGACAGACACACTGTATTCATTATATTTGCAAAGCCTGGTTCTTGCACTTGAATTGTTACAACCAGTGCTGACCAGTTGTCACAATATTTAAAAGAAGTGAAATATTTATGCAGAAGGAAAGCTGCTTTCCCCCCATTTGCTAAGCGAGGCCTCTATGTGCGAGTGAGAAATTTTCCCCTTTGAAGCCAAACTGTTCTGATGTGTTTCATTGTCTCACCTCGCCTCATCCTGCCCCCGGGGCCAGAGGAAGTGTTCTTGCAAGCACCAGCCAGCTGGGTGATGTGTGCCAGCAGTGAAGGGCTGTGCTGAGGTCCGAGTTCCACTGCACGCTGAAAATACCTTCCAAAGCTTTGCTGTTGAAGCAGGGGAATTACCCTGAAATTTGGGTGCATTGTACAAACACTGTTGTATGAGGCAGCTGACAAATTTATCTTTGCGTGCTGGTTTTTAGCATGAATTTACACCTTCAGTGCTGCAGAATTCGTAATGTATAAAACAAAGATCTAACATTTTTGAGACCACCCATACAGTAACACTAGGGGAAAAAATTTGCTTTATGCTCGAACTGCTATCCCCAAAACAGAAGAACAGTAATTTCTTAGCTAAATATTTTTAAGTGTATTCTTTTATAATGAAAATAATTGGGCAGTAAGAATGTTATAGTCACTGAGAATGCTGCTAATTTATGTATAGCAATTGTTTGAGTTATGCATAGGTTAAGCTCTGGGTCAGAAGAGTATGTGTGTATCTGAAAGTTACTGTTCTGGTGTTAGCCATAAAAATATCTAGTCTCTTATGAAGAAAAACTGATCTCTGTTACACCTGCCAGGACTGTTCTATAAACCAGCATCTACTGCTGACCTCATTTAACAGTCCTCCAGAGCAGTCACTGTAGGCATTCCAGAAAAGCAGGCCACCTAAAAATAAGTATTTATTGAGAGGAGGAAAAAAATAAATTCTATGTGTGACCTTCAACAGCCATGGAAAAAAAATGCCTTTCTGGGCAGCCTGAGTGTTCTTAATTTCAGACCAAAAACTGCTGAGAGGAACTCCCTCTGATCAGTTCTCCTATGGAAAAAAACATGTCTGCAGCCAAAGCTAGATAGTAATAAATAATTTTGTAAAGCTAGAGAAGAACCGCACGCACAGAGGCCATCAACTGGAGGTGAGAAATTTTGGCAAAGTGTTGCTCAGGTCACAAAAACATGAGAAAGAGTTTATGGGTAGGCTGTGCTTTAATTAATTGCACTTTGGAAGCAGTATTATAAGCCATCTCACCATCTCTGAAATGGCCAGGCTGGCACAGATTCAAGGCTACAGGACACCCGGTATCTAATGAGTAACTGGACTTTCTGCCTAGCTCATACCAGAGTGCTGAGCCTATTTCTAAATGCTCTCACCTTTCCTTTCAACCTCACGACCAAAGGCTGAACATATTAAGTGCTGTGAAACGAGTTTAGAAAGAATGGTAAGTTTATCTGCAAATGTTTCCGGCCAAGGCTTGGAAAGAGAACGTAGCATGCTCTCCTCCATCTTCTGAACTGATTTTTACTAATGTCTTGCAAATCAAATCAGTAAGTAAAAACATCTGTCAAAACACCTTCACTGTGACTCCTTTTGTTAATAGGATAAGCACAACCCATAACGTCAGCACACACTGCCTGGGGCACTTGAGACCTTGTTTTCTACTCATTTGAGTCAAGCGTCCTGTTAAACAATCCTGCAAACAAATACACCGGCACACTTCATGCTCTGGATAAGCAGTTACTGTTCAAGGTCATCCATATGTTAAAGGATATCACTTGCACATACATGTTGTAAAAATACACTGATTTATAGAACAGGCCTCAGCTATGTTAGGGGGTGGTCTATAAAAACATCTTCGAAGGTACTGGGGACTTCCTGACAGGGCACCAGACCTGCCTTCCATTCAAGTCACTAGCAAAACTCACCTCATTTTTGAAACAATTAGGGTGAGCTTCTAGGTAGTAATTGAATTTCCCTTATTGTATGAAATGTAAGGAGGGGGAAAAAATTACATCCAGGCATAATTTTGGCCAGGAGTGGGGCATTTTTGTCAATAGCCATGAGCACTGTACTTGGAACCTGCAAATCATTTTCAAATTACAGCTACAGGTCCTGAGAGGAAAGGAATCATAGCGTTCACCTTGGCTTCCCCACAGAGGAAAGAGCACAGTTCATCGCCTCTGGTGGTTTTTGGAAATAGCCCTCACTAAACTTTGCTCCTTCTTTGCTTTCAGGAAAATTTTATAACATAGGAGACCAGAGGGGCCATGGAGAAGATCACTGCCAATTTGTAGACTCATTCTTAGATGGAAGGACAGGACAGCAAGAAGATCTACCCGTCAAAGATGGTAATTCCTTATGCCTGTCTCATTAGCAAACCTCAGCAATTCCTCTGTTTCTTTTCCTTGCCAGTGGATTGGATACCCACTGCTGGGGTGGGTGATGGAAAGGAACTGCTGTCTTTGCAAGCAGAAGAGGGTCAAGACATTTTTCAAGATGAATGATGACTTATTAAGATGGTGATAATTCAGGTTCTCTTAGGTAGTAAACAGCCTCTCTCTTATTTAAAACATTCCAGCAGATTATTCACAGTTGGTATTACATATTTAAACCCAACCACAAACTTGAGTTTGCAGAGAGGCATAAAGTGTTGTGTTCAAACTAGCAAGGTTGATTTAAAGAGCAGTAAATCGTCAGTTGGGCATTAAACAGCTTTGTTTGGTGCTGACAAGAAGCTGAAAAGTTATTACTGGAAAATATAATTCATGCTGCAGTAGTTCTGTGTGTACTGGTTTTAACTGGGTGCCCAAAACTCCAGTCTAGTCTAAGTGGACATGGGAGTAGATGTCCTAAACACAGCTGTGACCTGCCCAGCTATTTTTCACACATTGCTGAGGTCGAAGAGTAAGAAATTTGTACTTGTGTCAGCTGAACTCCTGCCTTGCTGCTTGGCAGCAGTGCCCGTGCGAGGTGTTCTGTTCCCTTGCGGGGTAAGAACACAGGCTGTGCTGGTACGCGCGTGCTGAGCGTGTCATGGAATATTTTACTGAGGAAAACAGCAGAATGGTTTTCAGTCCAACATCAGCGTGTTGACCAAACCTTCCCATGCCTCAGTTATAAAACACCCTACAGAAGTCCAGAAATGCGTCGAGGTAGGTGTGGGAGATGAATGTGAAGTTCCTAAATCTTTCACAAGGTTTTCCAAAAAAAGGGTAGGCGAACGATCTGAAAGGTGTTTGTTTGGCTATGTGTTTTTTCAAGAGAGGGTCTCGCTTTTCCTTTCCCAGTGTTTCCCATTTGTAAAGGTATTTTCTTTGTGTAAGAGATGGTCTCAATCCAATTTGACATCATTGCCAGAACACCAAGACTCTCAGTTATACCAGATTTACATTTTTAAAGATTTTATAATTTAAAAAACCTTTTATGTAACAAGCTTGCTACCTCAGCTTAGAAGACTTAAAGCCAATTTGATTTCAGGAACTGGATTTAATTGAGTTCATGAGCTACACTCATTTTTAGGCAAAAACAAACAACAAAACAAGCAAACAAAAGAACACTCCACCTTTTCTGTAGTTTATTTTTCTAGTAAATGAACTGAACAGAGGAAAGGACAGACCAACTGCCCATTGCTGCTCGCTTTCTTCTTGGCTGCAGCAAGTTGAGTTCTGAATTAACTACATATATGTGACCTGAAGTACAGTGAGGGAATCGTGGCTGATGTTGTGTATCAACTGCAGAACAATATTTTGTGTGTGCCTGCATGACTGTGTGCAGACATGCCTGCTTTACCCACACATACACTTCTGATGATCACATTGGATTCAGCCCTAATTGCTCACTTTAATTTGTAACTTAATGTTGTTTGAAAGGGAAGCACGTGTGCTGTCAAAGGTAACAGACTGAAAGCAGGAGGTACAATCTTTTGCTTGGGGATGTGGAGATAGTGTGAAATATCCCCAGGGGCTGAGTTTTATTGAAGTTCACTGCAGTGTCAGGGCTGCTGCAGTGGAGACTATTTAACCATTGTGACTTTGCAACGTGTTCAGAGACCCTGTCATAGGCAGAGGGGGACAGAGGGGCACTGGCCAGCACTATCCACGGGTGGGTGCTGGCATCTCAAGGCAAGGCAGCTTTTCACCTCTCCCACTCAGGGCTGCCACCATCCCACGCACTTCTACCTTGAGCTGGGTGGACAAATTCCAGAGACCTAACGGATGTAGGGGCAGCAAACAGCCCTGCTTGTGGCAGACACTGATAACAGCTTAGCAACTATTTCAGATGCTAACTGAACTGTACGCAGATTTCACAGGGAGATCAAAGCATGGTACAGTCCTGAGGGCTTCATGCAAACTAAGCTCTGTTCTCTGTTGCAGGATTTTTCAGGGCAGTTCGTCAGGAACCTGTCAAATTTGGAAAAATAGGTGGGGAGACTCAAATTAACTACGTCCGCTGGTACGAGTGTGGCACATCAATCCCTGGGAAGTGGTAGATGCGACGTGAAGTTGGTGAAGAGGCCCAGCATGTGCCACCCATGCCCCACTGCCCAGCGCAGGCTCGAGGACGGCAATGCTTACGGTGTGCCTGGCACTTCAGTGCCTACTCATGTGCCAGGGTTTATACAAGTCTAATGCCAATACTGCATTCATTGTGTAATAGCGTAGGCTGCTTACTGTAGTTATCCAGTTTTACAAATTTGTTTTTAGATTAAAAACACAAACAGGCTAGGGACATGTTGTAGGATAATGTATAGGGAAGCTGGCTCCCTATTCTTGAGGTATGGTTTATATAGTATTTTAAAAGATATGGTGTGTCTATTATTTATCGTGATGTTGTAATAAATGTTTAAGGCACAGATATGGCAGAGTTGGTCACGGAATGCAATGTATGTTAGTTTTTAAATATTCCCTGGTCTTCTTGTAATGCAAGTGCCATAAGCTACCTGTCCAGATCCATCTGTAATGTCTCCCAGTCATAAATTATAGAAAAGATCCTATAATTTTTAATATCCTGCAGCCAGTAAACTTGAAGCACTTTCTCCTTACATGTAGTTTATACTCCTGCCAAAATACCGAGGTAGGTTGCTATATGTGCAGTTTTAAATTATCAAATTAGTGGTTTGGGTTTTTTTCTATGTTTGTTTTCAAATGCTTCGACTCCAGCAAAAGCCATGTTTGGCCTGTCATTATGGAGTTAGAGCTGTGCCCACGAGCGTGGCGGTGGCTGGCGGGTGGGTTTGGTTTTCTCTGATTAAAGTGGACAGGTACATACGTACATGGAATGAAACAATGAAGCTTGGCTTCCACGGCTCCGGCTTTGCATAAAAATGTAGTCTTCAGACACTGAGACTTACTGGTTCAAAAGCCAAATGTATGTACCATGCAGGGGAACTTGGAAAGACAAATGAGAGGAAAAAAAAATAAGCTAGTTATAACACCATGATCAGGTTTATTTTATTTAAGAAGAAAAATTGTGGTCTGAAACATTTTTCATTGGGGACGAAGGGGAAATAATGATAACTGAACTTTAAAACTGCTTTACAGTTACTTTGATTAAAACCTCTCCCAAAGCTACTTGTTGTACTGCTTGAACATTTATGAACTAAATAAAGAGATGTAGGTTTTTTTAAAGGTGTTATTCATTACCTTACTAATGTATTGAAGAAATATGAACAGGAACACCCAGATATATATAGTAGTCATTTATAGAAAATACCTTATAAAGTACATTGCAGGTACACTGTACTCCTAATAAAATATTTTTTAATCAAGTGTTTTTCTCAAGTGTTTTACATGAAAACAGGGATTAGTTTCTGTAGCAAATGCAACAGAAATGTTCTGTTATTCAGAGCAAACATGTGTTAGATCTGAGGAGAGAAGAAAAAGGAGGTACAGCCACAGCTTACCAGGTAGCATGGCTTGATGTGGGCACAGCACTATTTAAGGATTCTGAAAGCAGGATTATTTTCACTCCATTTCCTAATTTGTCTTTAGAAGAGTTCAAGCAGCTTGCTCCAGTTCATTTTTTATTCCCTACTTAGTTTTACATATTCCTAGAATCTGCAAGATGGAAAATATTAACTGGAGAATGATTTGCCCTCTGCTGTAATATGGTCTATTGAATTTGTTACAGACCTTGATCTGCTTTTTCTTGGCTCAGAATTGAGTCACTAGGATCGCACTCCCAAATTCTTCTGGGTGGCAAAGAATCTGTGGAAAGTAGTTTCTTTTAAATAAGAGTTCTTTTTTAAAGATACACATTTGGCTTGAATGTTCAAGTAATAAACCAATTCTCCCCCAGCCCTGTTAAAGTGAAATTGATAAGAGGCTGTAAGATTTTATGGATTGGTTCCTATTCAGTTGATCAAAGGGTTACTTGGCAATTAACAGCAGGCAGGACAAATCCACCTACCGCTGTGAAACTTCGGTGAGTGCCTTTTCTACTCACAGCACTTCTCCATTTCCATACCTAGAAATCTGCCCCTCCTCCTACAAACCCGAGCACCGCCGATCTGTACTGATGAGTCCGTATACCCAGCATGCACAAAAGACTTAATAGAGGTTTCTTGTCGAGTATTACCTAAATTCTAAAATGAAGATCAGGCACTTGATAGTTTCAGGGGTTTTATTAGTTCTTCCATGTGAGCATTACAATTTATAATACATCATATCTAGTTTTACCTCCAGAATGAATCTAATTTAGTACATCATGGTATTAGTAAAAACAAGCCCAGTAAGTGGGCTAAACTTTTCAACTAGCATCTTCATATCCTTCAGACAAGGCAAGCTAGAATGTCAATCACTTTACAGACATTTAAGTAGTGTTTCCCAAAAACCACCCAGCCCCAAATTAAACTAGGAAGCGGATACAATTTAAAGCAGGAAAGATTTGGTCATTTCCCTTCCCCCAGAAGATTTTAATTAACAGCTATAGTTTCGCCTCATTACAGTTTTGGAATCTCAATTAAAAATCCTGGAGTCTGTTGGGATGGAATCGCACCTGTCACTCTCCCGCCTGCAGGGGCCCCTCCTTACCGGTAGCCGGGTCCGGGCTGGGTGTAGCCCTGGGGGCCGAAGGGCGGGCGGGTGCGGGCGTAGGGGTTGGGCCCGCTGGGCGGGGGGGTCATGGTGCTGCCGGGCGGGGGGGTGAAGCCGGGCCGCGGCTGGAAGGTGCCCGGCGCCGCCTGGGAGCCGCTGTAGGCGGCGGGCTGGGAGGCCTGCGTGGTGTAGGGCTGCGCGGGGTAGCTGCCCGCGGGGTACTGCGGCGCCTGCTGCGCCGGCAGCTGCTGCGGCTGCCCCGGGAAGGCGGCGGGGGCCGGGGCCGCCTGGCTGTAGGCCGGGAACTGCTGCGCTTGCTGCGACGGGGGCTGCTGCTGGCTGTAGCCTGCTGGAAAGGCAGAGAGCAAGGTGAGGTGAGAGGCAGCAAAGAACCGTGGGTGCCTGCAGAAAGGCTTTTTTTTTTTTAATGTTTACAGTGACAAACGCAAAACAATGCAGTAAGCAGAGAAAACACAAACCAAGAGCGAACTGCAAGTTGTCCTGCCTTTCACACATAAGCACATGGCCTGGGTTTTGGTGCACTACCGTGGCAGCATGGCACATTGACAACAGTTAGGATAAAATAGTGACTGACAGAAAACAAAACAAACAAACAAACAAAAAACCAACCAAAAAACCACAAATAGTCTTTCACTTCATATCACATGAAAAATAAAAGTCTTCACCAGCAAGTAAGGCAAAATACAACCTTTTTCCCAAATAAAACCTCCAAATTACTGTCATGAAAATACTCTCACTGTTTAATATAAGTCATGCCTCTGGTTAAATCATAGGTGTTTTCAGTTCTTTAGCGTTAAATATGGAAAGATTGTGCAGAACAGAACACTTTAGTGCAAAACTTCAATTTAAACATGTCACAAACTTGATTTTTCTGTATAAAACCATCTTCCAAAAGGAATTTCTCTTCTTGAAAACTTGAAAATGGCACAAAGTCCTTTTATGAAGAAATAGCTACTTTTATCCATCATGAAACACACCTGCAGCTACTTGCAATGAAACCTCTCCAGTGACTGGAATCCTGTCAGCATTAAACACCAGACACACAAATTATTAAAAGTGCACAGCCCTAAACAGAAAGAGTAAGGGTAAGAATGCACTGGAGTAAACTCACCTTGAAACTGGGATCAAAATTTAGTCATGAGATAGACAAACCTCGGAAGGGTCCACTTTTACTACCATGTATAAATAGCCACACTGTTGCCTAGTACATCTACAAGAGTGGGAAGAGATCTTGCTCCTGGGAGACATGAGTTTGAAAAGAGACAATACTCACAGGAACAAAAGCAAAACAAAAAAAATCCTATGACTCAACATCTTCGAAAGCTGCTGCCACTAGGTCCTCAAAAAAAAGACTGTTTCTGACAGATTAGGTTGGTTGTGAAAGTATTTATGAGAAACAATGGCACACCAATCAGTTTTTGGTGGAGTTTCATTCTTACTTGATGATGTTGGTTTCAATGTAGAACTCACATTGCACTACAGCTTTCACAGGAACATCTCCAGTAAAATAATGGATTAGATGATCAGAAAGCAGACCAGAACTCATTTTCTTTGCCTCACTCAGTTTTTAAGCCTAAAGAAAATCAGATAGACTCTTCTACTTCCAACAGGGTTGTTACTTCTTCTGAAATTAGACTTCAGCAAGTCTGTCACTGTCTAATTATAAATGTGGTGAGAAATCTGCAGAGAACAAGATACCCTTTAGAGACCAAAACCAACCAGCACACAGTGCACAGGAACAAGGGCTGAGGCACAAACCTTTAGTTCAAGTGTTCTAAAGTTCTAATCCAAACTAAACATCTTCGTAAACTCTGCAAATATTCTCATCTATATAAAAATTGATGCACTCCCACTGTATATCTTGTGCACCATGAAAAGGTCACACTGGCTCTGAGTCACTTAATGAGAGTCTTTTGTTTAATTTAAGGAAGATTTTTAAAACAAGAAATGATAAATGCTTTGTATCATTTTCTAGAAGTACTAAGCAACATGCGATTTGTTATGGAACCTGCTCTTACACGTTCATCCCTGTACTTCATCTGGATTGTGATTCATACTACGCTTTATTAAATGCCAGCTGCTTCTAAAGGAAGTAACTGAAAGTTCTTCAGAAGTCCAGTTTATTTTGGACATACAGTTGTTCAAGTATCACTGCACAAAAACCACACTGAAATATTCTTTTGTTAAATGTCTACTGGCACCTTCACCTGAGGTATCAGCAAAATCAACAGCCAAAAAAACCTATCACCTCAAAGTTTCTGTGATATTTACAGTATTTATAATAGCCAGGGATTTTATTAAATGACAACTACGGTGTTCACACCACTAAATTTTGTACATGGAGATCATTCTAGATGAAGAAATAGAGGCCATCTTTAGATACCTCCAGTATTTAAGGAAGCTGAATTGGAGTGTTTTAGTCACTTACTTGCTAGAATCCCATGACTGCAGAAGTTAATCCTGAAGGCTGCTCATACTTCAGGTAATTCCTTTTGCCTGCCCATCCAATAAGGCATTCTGCTGACTGATATTGAAGTCTGTTTCTGGTCACCATCAAGCAGCACTGAGACACCAGAGCTCTGACTACTTATCAACAACAGATGCCTACAGAGTTCTCTCACTGGTCATTTCTGAATTGTGCTACTTCCCATAAGGAACACAAGCACCTGGGCAGCTCAGTCCCTGACCTGCCCCTCAGGGTCAGGAACCAAAACTCAAAGGCTCAGGACTGCAGGGAGGTTCTGCAGCCAAACTGCTGTTCGAGAGAGCTGCTTACCTGGGTACTGCACGCCGTACTGCTGCTGGGGCTGAGCCTGCGGCTGCTGGGCAGGGTAGCCAGGCTGTTGGTACTGCTGATACATCTGACCTATGGATTAAAAACGTATTTAATTGAAGCCCACGACCCTACCTGTATTATAAACACACAGCCAACATCCTGACAGTTCAAACTCAGAGAAATAGACCCTCTCACAACACGTAAAAACCTTTTTTAGGAAACCTCAACACAGTGAAGTTTGAATGTGTGTTCTACCTGATTTCCAACTGAAACCAAAGTACAGATTTTAGTTTCTGAACTATACCATTCTGAAGATTAAATGATGTTTGTCTATCTCCCACAGAATAAAGAGTTCTAATTTGGTATGTGAGGCTTACTAGTTCACATTTTCAGAGGATGCCAGGAGCTGTGCACCTTAGTTAACACTACTCCAGTGGGTAACTCACAAGGAATCTTTAAACATCTTTGTAACTACTCCAGAACTTACACCGTAAATTCAAAAGTTAAACACGTCCTCAGATTGTCTGTTTATATTAGGTTTTTAAGGCCATTTCTGCAACAAAGTACTGTAAGCAGAGTGGTACATTATTTATGCTGACCACATTTTCCAGATAAGTCAGCCATCTCTCAGCATCGCCAAGTTTTTTTAAGAGACCCAGGGGTATACACCCGAAGGAAAAATAAAACCATACATTCTTAATCTTGGGTAGTCCAAGGCAATGCTTATTTTTCCTAAATTCACTGTTTTCAATTTCTTGGCCAGAAGAGGTAGAATATTTGCTTAGACAGTCTATGGGCCCTGCTTAAGCTTTATGCTTCTGCTGTTTTTCAATTTAGTAACAGGCACAGTCAACGAACAAAACCAATTAACTGCCAAAACTAAAGCTCAGCTGAACTGGAGCAGACATGGAAACTTTACTATTATAAAGTGTTACTGTACTATTATTCATTCTGCGAAGATCAACAAACTGTATAAACAGACCACAAACTCCATTTTCTGAGCCACACCAAGACAAAAACAAGTCTGCTCCAAGTCCTCAGAGACCCCCGTGCACACTGCTTTAAAGTAATTCCTTATTTCTTCTTTTATCTCCATTTTTTGCAGCTGAAAGGAACAGTATTTTACCTTCACACTAAGGTGTTCATAATCCTTTATATTGGTGCAGGCACTCAAAATATTATTTGGTATGCAAATCTTGCGGGACGAGGAGAGTGCTAAACACAAGGTCTGTTTCTCAAACTCAGTTGTTATGGGCAAGTTCTGGGAGAACAACAAGCAGGCTGCCTGTCTTGGGATAATTACCTGCAGGCTAACACAGAGACCACACTGGCACCTGCTGGAAAGTCCAGGTAAAGCCATATGAGAGAAACGGCAAGGAGTTTTACCAAGCTTTCTGGGAAGGCTTGCTGTCTTCACCAGGGTTGAAGCATTAGTGAGGAACAGAGAGGTGTTCCAACGTCGTTCATGAAAACATTCTTAATTTACAGCCATGACTGCAGTAAGGGATCCTACGGGTCCTCAAATACACAGAGTTTTCCCCCTCACTGGATTTTTACTCTGAAAACTAGATGAGCTACAGCATCGGTGTCTGGTTTTGTACTTAGCAGTGCTATTGCAGTCAAGGATCTGCCAGCACTTACCATTGTTCCTGTGCACTGAAAAAGACATTTTAGCCTGACGCAGAAAGAAGACCATTTATGTATATTCACACAACAGTCTTTTCCCTAGAAGATCATGAAATTATGTGAATGAGATTTTTACATGTATTTTCAGCAAAGATTAAAAAGGTGTCCGCATCTGTACATAATTGATTCTCATGTGTTTTCAGAGACTGAATATAGTGGTAGAAAAGCATTGGCAAGCTACAAGAGACGGTGCTGTACTGAAATGTCTTTTTGTACTGATTGAATTCAAACTAGTGAATGCTTAAAATTTAGCAAGGGAGGCAAGCCCTTCAGTAGTATCAGCACACAAAACTGAGGTGGTGACTTGGTATTCACAAATAACAACCTAGTAACCACTCATAATCATCACAGCATCATTTATTGGCAAAGAATGCCATTAAAAAATAATCCCTGATATGACTGACACATGACTGGCATCACCAGTTTAGTTATATCTTCAAAATACTGAGAAGGTATGTGGCGGAAGCACAGCTCAGGGTGTTTTGTTTTTTTAAGCAGTGAACAAATAATTTAAAACTAGTTTCAAAACTAATTTATAACAAGAACCTGCTCAGCACGAGCAGTGCCATTTATGTGAGCCAATGATGCTGAAAACCTAACCATCAAAACCTACCCAAAGTTCTGGCTGGACAACAGTTCAGCAGGGACAGCATAAGCCCCCAAATTTCCACTGGTATCTTACAATACACAGAGTAAAGAAAATATAATCAGTACTTAAAATATTTCAGCAGCAATAATAAAAACTACATAAACTATAGACCAAAACCTTTATAACTAGTACTGTTGCACTTTTATGTGAAAAAAAAAAAAAAAAGGACTTAGGCCAAGGTGTAACACAGTTCAGTGTCTAAAAAGTGAAAAAAACCACTATACTTTTCCTTAATCCAAGTTTAGAAAAATCACTACATCTACTCTGATACATGAGCCTTCTTCTTCTTTCCCAAGTAAGATGAGTTTTATGGAAACAAGTTCTTTTCCCCTTTCCTGGTATCTGCAGCCATGCAGGATTCCAATCTAATGCTGCTAGTGCTTTTAAGTGTTTCACTTCTTTGTAACTCCCACACATAAATGCCAAACACCTATATCCTTAAGCTACAAAGATGTCTCTTGCTATGTTAAAACACTTGACTAATTCTTAGGGAAATAAGCAAAATAAAAAAAAGCTGGAAGAAGCAAAAGAAGTGTTCAGTAAGCTCCACTGCAACCAACATTATTCATGCCTGCTTAAATATCATACATAACTACCAGTTGCTCAAATACTCTGCTCAATCAAAATACTACTTTTGCCCTTCAGATGAGACAATCCAAGTGATGTGGATACTGTGAGTACCCTCTCACACGTGTCTCAGCATTATGTCAGTACAGAAGGCAGCAGAAGGCTGGAACTTGTGCCTACACTAGCACAGAAACTTCAAGTTATTCTTCATATAGAGGAAGAAATACCAAAGCAAGTTATTCCATGGACAATTAAATCCAGAACTGTGCAGGTCTGAAGGCTCAGTGCTCTTAGAAAATAGCAATGAAAAAAAAGATGCCCAAATGTAGCAAACCTCTGAATAGGTTAATTTTGAGAAGTCAATTAGCACGTAAAAGGGTGTAGTGCAAACAAACGTGAATACCAGAGTTAAGACCTTGGGCTTTAAAGGAGAACCAGCTGAGGCTGAGTTACACAGGAACTACCATGCATGTAAGATAGTTTCAAGGTTTAACCTGACTAGCACCAAGCAACACATAAAAAAGAAGCAATAAAATAACAGCTCCATTCTGTTAGGTAGAAACGATGAGGAAACAACATTTTTAATTCATAGTAGACAAGTCAACAAAGAGCTGAGTGAGAGCTCGACACAGCAACACACAGTGTGTGATACAAACCAACATCGTGAGACAGCTTTAAAGCACTGAGTATGTAAATCTGCCTCACAGTAAAGTGAGCACACATGCAAGTAGAAAACATTATCATGAAAATTCTGGACATCTTACACCACCCGCCCTTTCAAATAGAGCCACTGCTCCATCTGCTGTTTCTCCATCGAACAGCACGTGAGCACAGAAGCTCTGCCTGCCAGCACACATGGATCTGCAGTTTGGTATCGACTGTGGGTCTACTAAATGAAGTCAGAATCAGACACCGCCATTCACCCCTAAACAACAGCAAAGCGGGTTGCCTACCTTCCACCTGCCCCGTCTGTGGCTGCGTGCCGGGGTACGGGGGCTGCTGTGCCTGCACACCAGGTGGGTGGGCTGCAGAGGAGGAGGAAGCGATGCTGTCCGGCGTTCCTGATCGTTCTTCTGCAGGAGCACTGGGTGGGCCTACAGGAGCAAGAACAAGATACAGTATGTGAAATTAAGAGAGTTTGACTAAGAAAGTCTAATAGAAGACCACTTGCAATGTTTTCAACATTTTTTCCAGTTATCTGTAGATTTATTTCTGAGTGTCATAACTAAGCTAAAATTAAGTATATATTTGCACATCTAAACTTTCCTTTGAAAATATTTGTGGGAGAAATTTTTCACCTGTCTCTAGGTCACTCAGATTTCATCCTTCCAAGGAAATTGACTCATTTGTGAGATAAAACCCTTCATGACAACATTTTTTTTACAGCTTCAAGCATTAACCCTGCACACGTACACTGAAGACTCACTATGTTTGGACAGAACATGCACTTACGTACCTATTCTTTCTCATCTGGAGCAAAGGTGAAAGGCTGCATGAAACTATTCAAATGCATTAGTGTTTTACTGTGAATCACATGGGCCGGGCAACAAAATGTTTTACCAACAGTCCTGTGTCATGTGAGCAGAAAACCTCCGAAGAAGGTGCTAATCACACTCCCAGACAGGATATGGCAAGCTTCAGTCTAAAAGCAACTGTCTGCTTTGCTAATTCAGAAAATATTCCAGCTGGCACCAGTACGAAAACAGGGAATTCAGATTTTCTCTATGTTAGTGAGAAGTTCTGAAACGTGCATGTGAACAAGTATAATACACTACAATTTAATGCAAAATATTTTCTCAGAAACAAGGGAGCTTAAACCTGGATCTTTCCAGCTCTTAACTATCTGAATGCTGTCAGACACTACTTTCAAACACATGCTTAAAGTTAAGCACAAGTATTAGAATTGCTGCCAAATCACTCACAATTTTAAGAATGTTATATTTACACAATATAAATATGCATCCAACCAGCCGTTAATAGTGTTTTCATGTTACCCTCATTAGGGAGGAAATTAATCAAATCTGTCTACTTCAGGATTTGCCTACATAACTGTAGGATTATAGCTTTAGAAATGGGATTCTTATATCATGCTTAAATGGTCCTCTGTGGAGTTCTTTGTACATTCAAAGCATGGTCAAGTCAGTTCACTCCATCAGAAGAATTATGGAGACACAAATAATGAAGTATCACTGACCAAAGCATTAACTGACATAGACAAAACCATTCCTTAAAAAATTAGATCAAATTATCTGTTCGTTGTACTCCATATTCTATTGCTTACTTGTTCTGATAGCCTATTGAAAGTTTTTAAGTACCATCAAACTTTTATCTGATCTGTGAAATAACCATGCTGTGACAATACCAAAAACGTGCCATGGAAGAAGAAACCACTCAAACAAATTTTAAGCCATTTTCTACTCCAAGGTAAAACACAGTGCTAAGAACATCACGATTTCAACATTCAGTATACAAAAGTTAGCAATCACAGTTACAACACCTTAACACAGCAAGTTTTAGAATTCTGAAAAGAAGTAGTGAACAAAGCTTAATACGTCCAAAGTACAAATGCTCTGTTACAAATCAAACTTTGAGTCCTTGATTATGAACAGGTGGAGGTTTTCTCTTCATAAGTTGTATCCTTACCTGACACCTGGTCATCTGTCAGGCCAAACGCTGACATGACGTTCTTGCTGATCTCATCCTGGTTCTTCAGGGGGTCAAAGGCAGACATGCTCGCTGCTATAACTTGAGTGGATGGCTTCACATTAGCGTCAGCAGCAGCAGCCTTTTCTTCCCTACCATCTACAGCATCTACAAAACAAAATGCACAGTTATGAGTGCTAAAGAACTGAAACACCACTCTACATATAAACTGCACTGCAGCAACTTTACGACTGTAGAGTTGGGAGGGAGGTTAAATGTTGTAACTGCTGAAATGCTCAGGTCAGGGTAACAGTGATGGGCCACTGATGTACCTGAATCGGTGATGAATCACAAATCACAAAGTTTCATGGCACAGTTACTTAAAGATACACTAATGCTGTGGAGCATCAGTATCATATATCACTTGGTCTGAAACTCAAAGGCACAAGGCTCCTGCTTCAAACAAATCGTTCTGATACAACTTGCTTACAAAGAATTCAAAATTAAGAAACAGGACAGGTTCCAGTTTATTACAATGGTTTTTATCAAATGCAGTTTCTGCTTTGTGCTCTACCCTTCTCCATTAATTGTTCCTGATGGGTGAAGTTCGTATCACTGCAATTATACATGTATCTGAATCACTCAGAAATGCCATACCTAACAGAACGCTGTATTTTCTGTTAAAAACCAACAAGTGCAGATAGGATACAGACTGGCTAGTTTTGTTTACACTGTAAGATCACCACACTAACCTACTTCCAGACAGTTTATAACCAGAATCCATGGTATTCCATCAAAATTAGTAATTGCATATAATTGAAGAATAGGGCTGGACTTTTTTTAAACAACAAAACCAGTAAAACTTTGAAGTGTAAAATACAAAAGCAGCATTTCCTAAAAGGAAGGCTGATGTTATTGCTGCACCTCTTTACTCAGAGCACTGTGCTCCATGACTTTGTGTCATTATTTTCTGTGTTCAACTTACCCAAAACCTGTAGTTAAGCACACAGAAGTATAATGTTTACAGTAGAACAGCCCTAAGCTAGGAGATCAATACCTCAAAACTGAGGTTAAGAATTTACCATTCTGCCCTCCCCAATAATCCTTTCCCACTCCTACCTGCACCCTTCGTGCTGCTTACCCTGAGACAGCTCTGATGCTGGTCTGAGCTCAAAATGTGTGGATTCAATTTCCTAACCTGGCAAAAAAAGTGGATATAATTTTTGCTCAATTCACTTTCTACTGTTTTAGTGAATCAAACTTGCTTAGCAACACAAGATAAGCACCAGAGCTAGCCCAAAGTAAGCAGGGGGACTACTCAACTGGGAGCAAGAACTCTTCAGCAACAACAAACTATTAATTCAGCTAAAAGACTTTTTGAGACATTGTTGTGCTTTACATGTGTTAGTTAACAGCATTTTTATAAACTGCAACAAAACTTTGGACCCTGAAGTTTTATTCCTAAGTTAGTTTAGAGCTTTAGTCCAGATAACTTGAATGAAAATTCTGCCTCTGAAACAACTGAAGCATTAAAAATTAAATTCTGAGCCATCAAGCAACAATTAAAAATGATTTTAAACAGTATTCAAGCCTCCATTTTTCACTTTGTTAAACAGCACACAGCTCTGCAGATCAAATCAAACAATTCTTTGCCAGGCTTCCTACCACTTTCAGGCAGACTAGTGGAAAGCCCTGGTTCCGCTGGCGGTTCTAAACAGTCCAGTAAACGATTGACTTTATTGCGAAGTTCTATCAGCTCTCGGCGCAGGTATTTCACCTGATTAGATTCTAGAGGTCTTGGTTGTCCGTTCACTGCAAAACAGCAATTAGATGAACTTAAGACTGCAAGTAACATTTTGACATCCAGTTGAAAATTGAAAAAAAAAAAAGGAAAGAAAGAAATTCCAACTTCTACTTGCTTGTAGCATCATCATCCTTTGTGGAGTTTAAAGTGACAAAGTTTAGTCAACGCAGACTGAACCCATTCTAGAGCTTACTGTTCTGTTCATATAATCTCAGTTCAGCAAAATCCACAGTACCAGAGCAAAGTTCACAGCAAATTTCTATGTTGTTTACTCATTTCCGTGAATATACTAATACAATAATACAGTGGTTGTGAAAAGCTGTCCCTTTAGAACTACTGCAGCATACACAACACTGATGCAATTCATGAATAAGGTCAGAGTCCAAGTTAAAGGTGGTTGCTATTCCTTGGAAATATGTGCTAAGTTACCTGTAGTAGCTCGAAAATAAGGAACTATTTTATGCAAAGGCCAAAGGATAAATGTTAAAATCTATTCAATTTTAAGCAATTAATGTGAGTTTTTGGCAGTGTACTAGTAACACTGAGAGACAATCATCACCTTCAAATTTTTGTGCTGTGAAGAAAACTCCACAAATGCTGGAAAGTGGAAGATAACACTAAGGAAAAAACATTGAGCACATGTATATGTATGTATGCCGAATACTTTGAGTAATTTTATTAAAAGAAATAGTTTCAGTTTCCATATATTCACACATCTCATGAAAAATAGCAAGAGAAAATAGATATAATGTATTAATTCAGTGTTTTTAACTTACTGATTGCATTTGTTTCACCCCCTGAGGTGACAAATTGGCAGTTTTTTGTACCTTACAGTGAAGCTCACTGCCTGAATTTTAATACACATTATTGGAGAAAAAAAGAAAAATACATCTTCTGTACTTACCAAACAATGTCAGCTTAAGTATCCTACTGCATTGAATTGCAAAGGAAAGATCTGAGCTATCAAAAATTGTTATAAGATCTCCATCTGAAAAACATAAGAAAAAAATAAAAAAGTTATATCAAAATAAAAAAAGTTAAATTAAAATCAAAGCCTATGACTACTGAACTTCACACTAGGACATAAGTGTTCCTTCACTACTCAAAAATAATTGTGCAGGGAAATCCTGCACAGAAGGGAAAACGGAAGCACAATCAGCTTCAAACGGCAGCATTCTGACACTATCCCTTTGCAAGTTCTACACAGGTCATGCTTTCATGTTTACATACAGGATGCAACATAAGAGTTCACAAAGTCCAGGAAGAATGATGCTGCCAGTCAGAAGTTATATGCATACTCCAAGTGGCTCCAAAACTGTGCTGTTCATGAACAGACAGGAGACTCATAGATGGCACAAGCTGATCTCAAATCAATTTTTAAAAAACAAGACACACAAACAAGGGAAAATTTCAAGTGACGCTTCCTCAGCTTACTCTAAGAATAAGGAGGTGCAAGATTATTTTTCAACAAGAGAATGATAATAAAGTTCCCATGCAAAGTGAATAATAAATATACCTACCAGCTTTAACACACAAATAGCAATAAAGATGTCAGAGTAGTCAGAAGAAAACTTTTCTCTCCAACAGGAATTTGACACAGTTCTTAGGCATTAATTTCTTGCATGTCAGATTTCAGAGGAACTCCCACCCCGAAGCATCCTAATGAATCTGCACACTGCCATCAGTCACAGGAACTATATTAGAACTGTATGGCATCATTTATTCTTAAAATACAAAGGGTTCTGCACAAAGCACTGAACACTCTTAATCCTATTAATACTCAAAAGAGATACCAAGTTCCCACTAAGTCTGGTCTCTCACAATTTTTAATCTGAGTCAAGACAACTCACATTAACATCTTTGCTTACTCAACAAAATCACAAATAAGACTATTCTCTTTGGCAGGACAGATTTTCTGCTGTTTTAACACATTTAACAGATTAATAGCTTAAATGAGCCCAAACTAAGCACTGCAAAGGAAAGAGTGGGAGTGCGTTATCAGGAAAACGTGTACTGGCAGAAGGGATAGCAGGATAGCAGGATCACTTCCTCCCAGAACAGTCTGATGACGGGAACTGAGTGAAGTTCATCTTGTGCAGTTTCACCCTGAAAAGCAACAGCCTTACACAAGTGACACAAAGATTGGAACAAAGCTGAATCCAGGCTACCAAAGTTCCTCTCCAAAACACTGTTACAAGGAGGCTCTGTGGACAGACACAGAAATATGCTTTTCATTACAGATTACTGCCTAAAAACCCTGAATGTGCATAAATTCCTTATGCACTGGTGACAAAGGGCAAACTGAACACAACTTATGGTTAAAGTTTTCAAATATATTAATGCTTCAGTATGAATAGCCATAAAATACATGACAGCATGTAGAAAACAGCTCAAAATTTTAAAAACTACATATTCTAATTTTTTCATACCTGACTACAAGTAACACCTCTCCAATGGAAGGTTTTCTCAACTATAGTACTATTAATAACACCTAACAATGCCTGTCAGTCTTCAAAGAAGTTGCTTTCTAACAAACAAAATTACAAATACTAATAAATTG
This sequence comes from Myiozetetes cayanensis, assembly GCF_022539395.1. Classification (NCBI taxonomy): domain Eukaryota; kingdom Metazoa; phylum Chordata; class Aves; order Passeriformes; family Tyrannidae; genus Myiozetetes; species Myiozetetes cayanensis. The sequence continues at coordinate 19,728,645 of NW_026087742.1, forward strand.
ATGGCATGTAAGATAATTTGCAAGTTTTCCTGAAAGAAATATTGCTGTCTCCAAAGGTTTTTTTCATATCCTATGTCCTGTTTATGCTTTCAGAATCTCAAAAGACATCAGTCGATCGCAGTATCAGTCATGGATTCTCTGAGTAGACACTGGAAAGCCTCCAGAAATGAAGGCTCCAAAACCCCACTAGGCAACCTGCTCCAGTGACACACTGCCCTCCTGGTCAAAACTCACACTCAGCCTCTCAAACTGCAGTTTATGGCTGCTGCCATCTGCTGTATGAAAATGGTTCAGATTCAATGGTCTCTGCAACTCCCATTCAGCTGGAGGTTGCTGTTAGCTCTGCCCTCGGTCTCCTCTTCAGCACAGCCAACAAGCCCAGCTCCCTCCCGTGCTCCCTGAAGGCCTCCTGTCCTCAAACCCCTCACTGTCCTCACCACACCCTGCCAGACCCTTTCCAGCTCTTCCAAGTCTTTCTGTCCTGAGGTGCAGGCAGCAAAACAGAGCACAGACTTCCTGGTGCAGCCTCACCAGTGCCAGGAAGGGGAGGATCACAGTGTCCCTGTTTGCCACTGTGATCCATAACAAGACTTAGACAACCAGACCCCAAATTTTCATAAACAGATTTTTTTCTTTGGCACTAAAGGAGGGTGAGGTGTGTGTTCCCTCCAGCTCAAACACTTCCTCCAGCTTTTAAGTGATAGCAAAATCCACTGGTGTCTTAACACAAAGCCTTCCTATTCCTTATTCTCCTGGTAACACACTAAATGATAATTACTTCTCTTGGCAATCCACAACATTGGCAGACCATCCTATGATGTTTGTCTGTCATATCAGGCAATGCTCAGATTCACTGCCTGAACAAAGATGCATGTTCAAAACAGCCTATCTGCATAGTGAAATGAAAATGTTCATCAAAACACATGGTTTACATGGATTAATGTCACCCAAAAGAATTGGGATCATTCCATCTTATTCTCCCTCACCTACTTTAACCTTTGTGTCAAAAGGCATTAATAATGATGATTAAATTTTCTATTTTAAATTGTTAACAGAAAAAAAAGGCTGAGAAGCACAAGTACAGAATCTTGTTAGATGCATAAAATCAGTTCTATGATTCCTGTTGACAGCTACTGACAGTTATAATCCAAGTAAAGCATATGCTAGGATTCAGAGGGTATATGCCAAGCCATAGAGGTCTGACAATTGAAGTACATTAGATTTAGCAAATAAACTTTTCATCTTAAGGAATGTCAATGAAGCTTAATTCCTGTTACCATAACATAGATAGAATTACACAATGTTTATTTTCTATTGGAAAGTAAAACAGACTTTCCTTTATTTTCTCTAGCCTTGTTATTTCAAGAACTTACCTTTCCTGTTTTTACAAGGGACATAGCTTTCCCTCTCTACAATTTCCCATGTATGCTAAATATTCCCTGCTATGCCAGTTATATATTTTTTTATCTTTCATATAAACTAGTGACTCCTGTAACTAACCATTGGACTGCAAAGTGTTTTAGCATTATTCTGCATCACCATGATGAATTCCAATTTTTATCACGTTAGAAATTAGAAAAAATTGGAAATGTTTAAGACATTAGAAATCTGCCTCATTCCTTGGCCCTGCCAGATATCCTTCCTTATCTACTATGGTTTTTTATCTACTGGCTTTACCTACCCCTATATTTATTTATTTATTCCGTTTAAAAAAAAAAAACTGTATCAAATATAGTTTCCTCCATTCTGATAAATTTACCAAAGGCAGATATTACTGACTAAGCACACCACCTTGAATAAATCCAGCAGGAGTTAATAAACCATTATTGGCTCTGACACAAAGACACCAACTTCTACTATAAAGTAATGAAGAACAGGAGCAAAAAGGCCAACCTCCACATTACACGGTCCAGTTTTAAACTGAGGCATAACTTCAAAAAAAGGAGTAAAGTTTCTATTGTTGGCTCTACAGTGGCTTTTTTAGCATATGTAACTCAATAACATGGTGTGCTTAAGATGCAATTTTACTCTGATTCATACATATTCACTTCTGGCAGTCCTCATCAGTTTGTCAGGGGTTGAGGTTTTTCTGCTGACATTGGGGTTTACTACATGTTCAAGAACTTTAAGTAGGACACGAAAACTGTTTCACATCTAAGAGAGCAATTTTCTTAGCTTAGGAGTTTGAAGGACACCCAGTTTAAATATAAAACTTAACTTCACAAGGCAGTATTCAAACTGAAACTTCTTTTGTCTGGTGCATCATATAACCTAAATATGACTTAGGAATATGCATCTGACTAATTCAGTCCACAAATCCAGAGGCAGCAGGATTGAGTTTAAAGGTTCCTAGCTTCTCCAATTACATAAAAAGTACATATATATACACACATATAGATTCGGAAAAAAACCCAAAATGTATTAGATTCAAGAATCGTGAAACTTTGATGAAGATATTAAGCCACTGCATTTTGTAGAAATTTTAAGCAGAAAATCCCATATCCAGGCCTGGAGATCACTAGCCTCACATGTTACAGCAAAAAGAAACAAAGCCAGGAGGGGCAGATGAAGCATTCTTCTGAATGCTCAAAGAGTGTGCACATTAACACTGAGAAGACACAGATGGAGGCTGTAGAAATTGTGGAAATCCTTAAGGTATCTCTTCATAACAGATGCAGACAAGTGTTTCTCCAGGTCTGGAGGGATAGACAATAAAACCGAAATAGCTAAAATGTATATATTCCAATCCATCTAATGACTGAAAGATTTAAAGTAGAATCTTAGCTTAGTTGAAACAAAGTCAAGAATACCACCATTTTTATATGACAAGTAAACTGAAGCCCTGTTCTGCTAACCTCTTCCTGGATCATTTGCAACTTCCTCTTACATTCGCAACATTTATATGTTTTTAGCAGTGATAATTAGCTAGGATGACATAAACTGAAGTTTCACATCACAGAGGAGTAGTAGTACATTCTGTGTGGTGGGCTGACCCTTGCTGGATTCAGATAGCCAGCAGAGTCACTCTTCACTTCCTTCTGTAAGTGGACAGGGGAGAGAAAATATAGTGAAGGGACAAGATATGAGATAAAGACAGGAAGAGATCCCAAGTCGATTACCATCACAGGTAAAACAGACTCAACTTGGGGAAATTAACTGAATTAATTACCAGTCAAAACCAGAGCAGGATAATAAGAAGTAAAACACCTTCCCCCAACCCCCCTTCCTTCCTGGGCTCTATCTCTTCCCCTGCAAGCAGCACAGGGAGATGGGAATGAAGGTTACAGTGTCTATCACTGCTCGGGGGAGTCCTTCCCCTGGTCCAGTGTGAGATCCCTCCCAAAGGAGACAGTCCTCCACAAACTTCTCCTATGAGTCCATACCATGGCCAACAGCTCTTCATGAACTGCTGCAGCATGAGTTGCTTTTCCACAGGGTACAGTCCTTCAAGAACAGCCTGCTCCAACATGGGTTCCCCACAGGTTCCCAAGTCCTACCAGGAAAAGTTGCTCTAGCATGGGTTTCTCTCTCCTGCCAGGAGCCTGTTCCATCACGGCCTTCCCACAGATTCCCAGCTTCCTTTCAGGCATCTACCTGCTCTGGAGTGGGTCTCCTCCATGGGCTACAGGTGGGTCTCTGCACCTCTGCAGACCTCCATGGGCTGCAGGGGCACAGCTGCTCCACCATGGTCTGCACCACGGGCTGCAGGGGAATCTCTGCTCCAAGGCCTGGAATACCTCCTACCCCTCCTTCTGCACTGACCTTGGTGTCTGCAGAGTTGTTCCTCGCACATAATCTCACTCCACTCTTCTCTGGCTCCAATTACATTTGCACGATAACAGTTTTTTTCCTTCTTAAATATATTATCACAGAGGCATTACTATCATTCCTGACTGGCTCAGCCTTGGCCAGTGGCATGTCCCTCCTGGAGCTGGCTTCCAACAGAAGCCACCTCTGTAGCCCTCCCACTACCAAAACCTGGCCATGCAAACCCAATACAATTCTGAGACAAAGAAAGCTAAAATTAAAAGCAGGAAGTCTCTAGACAGTGAAAGACAACCCAAGAATGAAACCATAATTGCTGTCTCCATCATACACCATTACCTTATTCAAAATAAGACAGAGAAAGTAGCATACACAAAAAAACCCAGAGGACTACACTTAAAGGACAGGTGAGAATGCAAAAAAAGGGACTAGAAACTTTAACCTAATGAAAAAGCATCCATCAATCTCCTTTCATCTTTCTCATTCCAGAAAGAAAAAAACAATTATATGATAAGAGGAAAAACAAAGCCACCACAAATCCACTGAGCTCCCTCCCACTAGAGATTAAGACACAAAATATTAGCCCTTCACTGCTTATCAATTTTGATAAGCAGCGTCTCAAAAGCTTCATGAACCTGAAAAAACTGTCTCAGGGTCATTCAAAGTGAAATTTTACTGCCTAGATATGTGAACAAAAGTTATTTGACATTTAAGGTACCACATACCACTAGATTCCTAGTGCCATCAAGAAAACTGAACCTGAATGCTTCAGTAACACAGCACTTTTGACTACGCAACAGCATAATTTCAGCCTTGATCTACGAGATTTTGGATTTTATCACTTCATTCCGAGTTTCATTTTATGAACACTATCCCTCTATCCCAAATTAAGTAATTTACCCATGCCTCACAATGACATTCAAAGAGGAAAAACCCTCCAAGTACAACTGTCTCTCTATTCACCTCAAAGAGGGCCCTTTTCGTTCTGTGGAAGCTCTTCTCTCTCAAGGTCATGCTTGCTCAACGCTAATGAACAATGTTTTCTTTGAAACAACCAATGTCCAACAGATTCAAATGGTCAGAGGAAAGATTACTTTTAATACTCATTTCAGGTTGAATTAAAACTTTTTTCTAATCTTTACTGATGGAGGAAAACATAATCAAGAATTACTATCAAACAGATCAAGTTTCTGAAGTCTTATAAGAGCTTGCATTAGGTCATACCTATTTATTCTTTAATCATCTTCAAACCCACTCAAAAATAAAAAATGGTTAAATGAGTGAACAGAAGAGAAACGTGCAACAGCATCAACTTCCCACAACAGCACAAGATGAACTTTCAGAGAGAAAAATGGAGGAAATATTTCAGAAAAGAAATAGGGAAAACGCTGTTAAAGCAGCATAACAAGGGATACAGTTTCCACTGCCTGATTAAAAAGATTTCATAAGAAATCACTTGCCTTTGCCCATGATACTGGACAGTTCTGAAAGGTGAATTTCAAAGTTTCTGTCCACAGATAAATCATATCAGAGCAACTGTAATTAAACCTCAACAGCAGTAACTAAACCTTACCTTCATCTTTATATTTTATTGTGACTTCATCATTGCTCAGAAGTTTTCCTCTAAAAACTCTCTGCATCATTAGCACCAATTCATCGTAGGTGATATCTTCATTATGAATAGGGATTCTCCTAATATCTTCCCCAAGCTGAGCTTTGATGATCAGCTTCCCACTTAAGTCCAGCTGCCCATTCATGGTGGATTCTTTATCGCCTGCTGACCTGTTAGCAACAAAACATTACAAACATTTCAGAAAACTAAACTGCTAGTTATTTAGATATATCTGATGACAGTTCTGAAGCTTTATATTATCACCTTAATTGATTATTTTTACATGTCCTGTAAAACTATGGTAATGAATAAAGGGTTTTTTCTTCTATTTCATTAAAGAAAAGACTGCCAGAACAAATATCTTATTTCAAAGATTATAGGTTGGAAGGTGGCTTTACTAAGGGGATGAAGCTGAATCATGTATTATTTCTTGAACAAATAAATGAAGGGCTAAACATTTGGTTTATCATATGGATGATCAGAACTCACTGAGGGTTTCTCTTTAGAAAGGAAGACACACAATTTTTCATTTTTAAAGATTTTGACCAAGATATTTTAACCAAGATTTTAGACTTTTCAAAGGTGCTCAACAGACCACACATTAACTACTCATTGGGCTTGACTCATGGTCAGAACAGTCGGTTACTCTCAGTGTTTTAAGAGGTAGACAACTGCTCTAACCTAAACGAAGTGCAACAAAGCCATCCTGTGTCCCAGCAACACACGGCATATACTTCAGAGCTACATCTTTAACACTTTGGACAAGACAATTTAAAAATTGTCACTTTGCATGAGGCATCTCTCATTTAAAAACACGGAGGTCTTACATTTAAAAACCAGAAACTACAGCGAAGTTATGAGAAGAGGAATAAAAAAAAAAAAAAAAAGGAGATCCAGTTAGTCAAATGTCCCCTCCTTGCTTCACTGTTCTGGACAGGGCCAAAATAACAGATCTGGAATGAGGAGCAATTAAAGAAGTAGTTATCTTAACATCTGAAGTGCAGTTACTGAAGATGTTCAAAAGTAAACAGCCCTATACATCAAAATTATGATTTCTAAAGCCACATATAGGCAAGGTTGGCTGTTTATTCTCTTGTGTAAAAAGAATTCTTATTAAAGATATCCAGGTATTTCTTCCTTAATTTGCAGGATGTTACAACACAGTGTCTTATAAGAAAAATGAATTTGGCTTTGGTCAGTCTATTTTTAAAGTACTGCATTGAAAATTAATTCTCTCCTACCAGAGAAACATGACACTCAGCTAAAGCCTTTAATTCATAACTCTTTGATGCACCTATATACATATATACATATTTAACTCTACTATTTCAATGGCAATGTTTTGATACTATCTCTAGATTGCAATTAAATTTCTAGGGATTTTGGTAATTAACTTAACATAAAGCAAAGATTTCATGCAAATCCCTTTGTTTAGCCCCAAAAACTCACTCTCTCATCACACCTAACAGGAGGTAGGTGGATACAGTCTAATTGCAGAGAAGGGAGACCTGCAGTTAACACAGACACGTTGCTGCTGAGGCACTATGATGAAAAAGTGAAGTTTATAATACTGTTGATGCTCACTAATGCATTATTCATGTTTTGCAACATGGGAGTCTTGACTGCAGGCACATCAACCCAGTCTAATTAACTTTAAATTAGTTTTAAAAGCACAGAGTTTTGCACAAGTTGGTTGGTTGCTGGGATTTTTTAAGTTAAGTATTAAAAGATAAAACAGTATTGATCCATAGGTTTCCTTTCACCTCCTTCCCAAAAACAGATGTTTATCACTACCTTGTGTGTCTTACTGATGCTGGATATTGGACAGATTTTCCACCTCACTTCAGGACAGAGTTAGGATAAGCCGCCATGCACTATCAGTGCCAGAAAACAGTAAGCTGCATTGGAAAAAAAGACATGTAGAGTCACACTTTCTTAAAATGATACAACTCACATCAATCTTTCACTTTAGAACATCTTAAAAAATATACCAAACTAAAAAAAGTCCTTGTTTTATCCATAGTGTAACAATCTGATCTACACTTTTGCGTATTGCAGAATTTGAAGTTCAGCCAAAACAAATCTTGAACAAGGGTTTTAATTTCACAATAGAAGTAAATTTTTTTCTAGATTTTGTTAACTGCAAGTAGGAATTCCCAACAGTAATGTGTTCCTTTCCAGGACACTGCTCTTCCCCAACAGTCTCCATCCCTGTGTATGGCATCCATCTTAAAGACAAGGGTTAAGTTAAAGAAAATAAACTTTGACTGATTAAACAGTACAAAACCTGAGAAGTCCATCTTTGAGTTTAAGGGCCCAGGCCTCTGTGGCACTAAGCAGAGTGTCTGCAAAGACAGACTGGACAGCACTATGAAAGACTACCAAGAGGAAAGAAGTAGTAATGCCACTTTCCCACAGGAAGAGCCACCAAACTGGACAAGAAGGAAATGCATCAGAAATGTACAACCACTTAAAAATATAATCTGCCCTCAATTCTGCTTAAGACTGTGCTTTTTGTGCTGGAAAGCCTACATCATTTTTATGCAGCCCACCTGTTTATTACAGAAGTGCTTAATGCCCAGAGCTCCAAGACAGTGATTTAGTGTATACAGACCAGTCCCGGGGAACATCACTGGCTCCTCCCTCCCACCCCATGGGTGTACCCTACTCAGCACTCTTCTCTTTCTCTCTTGCCCACACAGCCAATTTCAAGTATCCATAAGCTGATTTTTAGAGGATTCGCTGCTAAGCAGAGAGAAAAAGTAAGTTCCTCTCATCCACATAGAACTGGGCTTTCCAGCTCTCTTCTTTCAGCTCAACTGGAAGCAAGCTGGAACAGAGAGGCACAAGACATCCAGGGCAGAGGTAGACAGCGAGCAAACCCCAGAGAACATGCACAGCCCCTCTCTGTTTCTCAAAGGCTGGCAGCTGCTCACCTCACCCTGGGTATGAAATGCTCACCTCTGAAAAGAGTTGTACCTGCTCCGGACAGGGAGGAGATAAGACTGTTGTGACGTACTAAGCATGTGGACAGGAAGAGGCTACTTTTCTGATGCCTCACTCACGCTTTATGAAATGACTAATACATGAAGACAGTGCCCTTTTCATCTCAGACTTGCTACAGCTCCAGGTAAGTTTACTGTAATGGACAAATACGGGACACAGACATTGCATTAAACATCAGAGCTGGACACCGGTTTTGCTTCTTCAGCATTACAGTGTAAGCTACTTAGAAACTGTCAACAGTAAGAACTGAATCTCATCTGTAACTCCTGAAGATACACGTTTTGGTGGACACACCTGAGCTCCTGTAGCCTTTCAAGAGATTGAATACATCATTTGTATCTTTGTGCAGGAAAATGAGCTGCACATGCCTTATTTACCAGCCTTACTCACAGAAATCTGCTATCAACAACTATGAAAAGGTGGCAGGAAAGCATTTAACTGCACTTTTTTTTTGTCCAGCTGTTCTCCATTCTGCTTGAAGGTGTCCAGGTTTTAAGAGACTGATTCTAAATACCTCAGCTGCTTGCAGTTGTTACAGAAAACTGTGAAATGTTCAAATTACTGAATTACACAGCACTCAAGCTTTTTCTCCTCACTGTGACACAGCTGAATGGATGACTCCATTGAGGGAGTTTTTCAGTGAAGACATCCAGAATGCACACTAATGAGCTTTTTAACAGAATCAGTCAGTGTCTACTTTCCGGGGGAGGGGGATCAACAAACTAAAAAACGTTTTGTCTTCACGTTTAAGATTCAGGATTGCTTTCCGTAAGAATCACACTGACATCTTTCTAACCTTCCTGGTGTACCAGAGTAGAGTTTTTGTCCCCTCCTGGCTCACTTTCTATTCACATCGTGCACGAATCGAGCCTGTGCATGTGGACAGGGACTGTCCAATCTAAGGCAGTCCCTCCAGGATCCCCTCTAAAACCAGCATGTCATCACCACGTTGCATTTCACTACCCTTTTAGCACAGCAGCAGAGAAAAACAATCTTGCCTAGGCAAGGGAAGGACAAGCATTCCTGCTCTGCTTGAAAAAACAGGGGCAAGGCACAGAAGCAGGGACAAGCAACACTGCCTCCCAAACCCCATTCGAGAGAGACACGAGAGTTTTCCCGAGGCAGCGCGGGGGGGTGAGGCGGGGGAGCAGAAAGGAGAAGAGCTCTTTTCGTGTTTCTGCAGTTCCCAAAAGGGGAGGATAAATCACAGCCATTCCCTGCCGGGCAACGAGGAAGCGGCGGCTCCCCCGGCCCGCTGGGGCGCGGAGGAGTCGGAGGGATCGCGGGCTGCCCGGGCCGCCCGGGCCGCGGGGCGGGTCCCGCCGCCCTCAGCCGCGGCCGGGGGCGCGCGAGGGGTCTCCCGGCCCCTCCGCCAGGGGCCGCCTCGCCCCCGGCCCCCGGGAACGATGGCGGGGGGCGGGCTCGCCCCCAGCCCGCGGCCGCCGTCAGTCCGTCCCTCCCTCCGCTGCTCCCGCCGCCCCCACACACGGGGGCATCCCCGCTCTCTTACCGTGGCCTCTCCGCGGTGCCGCCCTTGGAACGCCCCGCGCAGCACCGTCCGAACCCGGGCCCGGCCGCGGCCGCCACCGCCGCCCGTACGTGGCAGGGCAGAGGGAAGGGGCCGGAGCCACGGCCGGGCCTGCGCGAGCCACGCGCCTGCGCACTCCGCCGCGCGGGACCCGCCCCTTCCCCTCCGGCCAACATGGCGGCCCCCGAGCAATATGGTGGCTCGCGTGGGTTCGCACCGTGTCACCTCAGCGCCGCCTCGGCGCCAACCCTGGGCGGGTTCCCTCCAACAGAGGGGTTGTTTCGAAATACCAGCCTTGGGCCCTCGTAGGCTGGCGGTGCTGAAAGGCAAAACGAGCCGTAAAACCACCCTCACACAGGCGTCTGTTTATCCTTGAATAGTCACTTCCAGGCCTTCGCTACTATTCACACGCACCCTCATTCATTGCATTCGGGGCTTGTCCGCCTAAGGGAGAAAAACATGAATCTGAGCCCCGAGTTTTGTCCGTCAGAGGTGCAGGAATGGAACCCTAAGGTGGCTCTCGGAGCGCTGTTGGAGCTGGACATGCTGTAATTCTGGGATACTTGAGATTTCTGCTGCCTTTCTTCATTTATCATGCTAGTACAAGTGACAAAAGTGCCTATGCAGAGCTAACTAAAGCAGAACTGTGGAGCTAGCTAAAGATGGCTCTGAAAAGACACCTTTTCCTTCAGTGTCTTGAAAAGGCTTCCAAATGCTAATTTCTGCTTGGACAAGAAAAGTGTCGGAGTTGTTTGACTTTTGTTGTATTTGTCCTTGCTGAGAGCTTTATATTTTCTTAGAGGAATATCCCAACTTGCAGTAAGCAGGTGTTACTCATATTGAAATGGAGGTGAAAAAAGATGAACAAGATACACGTTTTTTATTCTAAACTTTTTAATGAGGAGGAGAGGCATAGTTCAGTAAGCTTCTTTGCTAACTATTAGAAAATATTTAGATATCATTTTGGCATTTTGAAATAAAAGTCTTTGCTTTTAAATATATATATAAAAAATAGGAAATATCTGGAAAATTAGAATTTTCAGTCCATTATATTTTTTGCTGCTCACATTTCATACCTTTGTACTGATGATTCAGTCTTCCTCCAATCCATTTCTTTATCAAAGCAATGTTTCCTAAGTGTTAAGAAGAAAATTCATGATCCTTAAAGCTCACGTATCACAAATACCAAAGTTCACTACAATATGAAGATAAATATATTCCACGTGTAGATAAGTGCTGAACTATTGTTTCTGTAACAATTAAGCGTATAACCTGAAAAAGATCATTTTACTTCATTCTACTTCTGAAATTAGGATTCCCTGGATGAAAAAAAAAAAAAAAAGCCATAAAATACGTAATTTCCTGGTACTTTTTGTGCTGAAAACGTTTTATATTAGGTAAGACATGCTCAGTGTAGGCTGTAACAGCATTTTATTAACATCTGAATTACTTATATATGGGATATTTCACTTAATTAGTAAAAAAGTCAATACTTTTCCAATTCAATGCTTCAAATTCTTCTTGTGGTTTTTTGCTTGTTTTTCAAGATAATATGGAGAAAATATTAGGTTTTTAAAAGAGCCATGTTCAAAATTTAATGGAATGTGCTTTAGAGAATATTTTTGTTTGTGGGGAAAAATATCAATTCTTAGAAAACATTATCCTTCATGGAAGGAGCCATCCTCACAGTACCTAGCTGTATTTTACAGCACAATCAAATACCATCCTTCCTAAACCACAGAAATTTTAATACCTTTCTTCAATGAAATTGAAGGACTTGGCAAAAGCAAGCATTATAAACCTGATTTACAAATAAAAAGCAATGCCCAGAGAAACATAAACTTCCTGTCAAAAAAAAAAAAAAGGCATTAATTACCTTTCCTAGATAACTTTCAATAACCTTTTCTGCTTTTTATGGAGCAGTAGTGGTGAACTTCAGCCTCATATCTGATGTGACTATTGTTTCTGGAGGCTCGTTAGTGCCAGAGAACACTTATTTTCTGCCTCAGAGAGAGAGCACAGATTTCTAAGAAATGGGTAACTTTTCAGGACTGATGAAACACTTCTATGAAGATATTCAGAAAGTCTCATGTATGATTCCCAAAATGTTCAGACATCACATTTGATCACACCCACGACCCTCTCTGGAGCAGCTTGGAAGTTTTCAAAATACATGGCATTCATGTTCAAAAAACATAAAAGTGGGAGGTAAATCTGACCACACTTCTTAAACCAGATTATTTAAAACTCAAGATGGTGTTCTTGTTTTATTAAAACCAGTGGTGACAAAACATGTAAATGTGTTACTATATTTGTTCAGAGAACAGAATAAAGAAATACAGTTTCTAAAAACTGCCTTTCTAAATTTCTCGGGCTTTTTCTCACACAGGAGGGAATGGGATGAGAATGGGATGTCTAACTCTTGTTAGACAAGAGCCCCCTAGAGTGGGGCCTGACCGCTTTGCTCAGAATCACAAAGAGGGAAGAGCTGCTTGTACTTTGCACGCCTGTTATGCTCGAGTCAGTGTATGCTTCCTTCCACCCAAGTACTCTCCTCTTCCCTTATTCCTCACTTCAGCATCCAGAAACTCTTCTCCCCTCTTCCTTTGTCATTGCTTTCAGCCTTTTTGTACTGAATGATGGTAATAAAAGGTGGTCACAGAAGGGGGAGGGTTTATATTTACTCATAACCTAAGCTTAAAAGCCTAGGTCAAAGAACCCCTCTTCCAAGCTCCCCATAAAGCCCAAGGGCAGAGACACAGAGAGAAAGGTGCAGGCCAAAGTCAGTTCAGAGTGGGATGTGCTACCTGAAGCACTCCAGGTGCTATTCTGGGAACACCTATCTGCTTCTGAAAGGAAACACACTTCCTAGAGCAGCCTAATGCTGGGAATAGGATCTTTCTTAAATATTTATAAAGAGTTTCTTTCCTAGACTGTTTCTTCAAGCATTTGACTTATTTTTTTGCCATTTTCTGATATGAAAACAGAATATTTTGTCTAATTACCATTTATAAGGAAGAAGTTTTAGCTGCAAAATTTAAAAGACCGTTGAAAGATAGAGTTTTTTTCTGGAAAGACCAAGGCAACATGTTATAGAATTATTAAGTAGAATTTGGACCCAGAGCCAAGAAGAACTATGCTGTTTGTTGATTTACCTTTTGGTTTCTGATTAAATTGAATTTTTACTTATGAAAGGGAGAGGAGAGCTACAGTGCATTGGCTACGTAAACATGTTCGACAGGCTTGAAAAATATGAAGGACATAAACAGAGCAACTTCTATATATCTGTACTGGAATATAAAATTATAATAACCTCAGGTCCTTTCAAAGACCTTCCTCAGTGACTACTTCCACAAGTAGCATCAAGAGGATCTAGCACTGCACTGCTGTTTTACAGTCACACTGTCTTGCTAGCATGGGGTCCTGCCTTTGTCTCCTCGTGGTATCAGCTTATGATCTCTTTCCAGCTGCCTGCAGTGGAAGGAGTATGTCCATCTTTCAAAATTCCTATGAGATCTATATAAAACAAACCAGGAAAAATGCAGGATTATATTTCACATATTTGTAGGTTTCTAACTCTGGTTAGGGAAGGTACACAGGGAAATACTCTCTGAAAAAGTCTGGGTTGACCTGAAAGTTTCCTGTGAATGTTTTCAGGCTGTGACTTTGAAACATTTTAAGTTTTGGAATGCAGATACAGTGGAAAACAGGAAACATTTTGGAAAATTTTTTCTCAAAGTGTTCTGAAAGTGTATAGAATACAGATCTGGAGTCCCTGTAGAGTAAATAGAAGTGCGGAGTTAATATTTTGCTGTTAAAACCAGAAGTGATTAGTCAATGTTAATTGACTTGGAAAACAAGCATAAAATGATTGTGGGTAGCCACTAACACTCACATTAATACCTTGAAATACAAGAAGTATTTTCAACAGGAAAATTATCACAGAATCACACAGTATCTCAAATTGGAAGGGACCCACAAGATCATCGAGTCCAACTCCTGGACAGGACCATCCCGAAGAGTCACACCATGTGCCCAAGAGTGTTGTCCATTATTCCATGTAGCCATGGATTTGCCTCATTTGCACATTGCAATGGATTAGTTAGCACATCTCAGGATTGTATGATTGCTCTCAGCTGGATGGGATGAAGGTAAGACCTGGCTGAGCATGCCGTAAGCATTAAATGTGGCTGATGTGCCCTATCAGCACTTCAGTCACACACGCACAAAGGGAATCAAGACTTTAACATTTCTATATCCCTTCTTCCAAATTCTCCTTTCAAGGATTAATCACGAGTATCCTGAGCTCTAATAAAACAAAGAAGAAAGGCTCATAGTTTTAAGTAAATGGATCTCTGTTCTCTGTTCATGATTTCAATTTAAAATCCTGGGTATAATCTGTCCATCAGTGTAATAATAATCACCTCAGGGCTTTTTGCACAGAGGGTTTGTAGATCTGGTCATAGCTGTATGCAGGCACTCGGTTTTCAGTAGATGAAATCAATAACAAAAAAATTAAGGTTTGGGGATGGGGAGATTTTCACATATTTCTAATTAGCTGTTCTGTAGAAAATATCCAGTGGTATAGTCATGAAGAATCCATTACTCCAAGTACTTCATACACCTTATGTGAAGGGGCATATTTATATGAATATAAATCCAAGAACCCATCAGGGCTGTGGGGGGAAAGAAGATGCAGACACTTTCCTCTAGGCTTTTATCCAGCATCATTGTGAAAGGTCTCAAGCCATGAAGCTCTGTTTACTTTCCCATTGGTTGCTTTCCAACAACTAATGCGGAAGGTTTTTTCCTGATATTCTTTCTGAAAATTATTTTATAAATGATTTAGTATAAGAAAAGCCACTCAGACAGGACAGTCTTTTCAGTACTGACCCTGAAGTAAAATCCGACATTGATTTGCACAGTGGGAAGGGTTTTATTTGTGGCAAATCAGAAGGATAGCATCCCCTTCTGAACAGAAATTCTGAATCTCTCTAACTGCTTTCCAACAAGTTCCCCTGCTAACCAGGCTATAGAAAAAATAAATCTGATTTGGTTTTTTATCTCAGTTGTTAGTCTCAGAATTCCTAAGTACTTTACCTGGGTAGCATTCAAAATTCAGAACAGACAACTGAAAACAAGACTTGTTTTTTCATGACTCATTTACATGAGGTAGCCTATCATCCAGGTGATTCCAAGCACTACAGAGATAGTGCTAATCATACTTTTCATTAGTGAATCCTTTTTATTCCTACAAACACACACAAGTTTTTAAATCTTTCTCTATATGATTTAATACCTTTTTGAGCTTAAAACTTTCTATTTATTCAGAGCTATATTGCAAAGATATGTTATTCAGGTGAGTTGAGAGCATACACTTCCCTATATTTGTTTGATGTATCATCCAGAGAAGAAATCCAGAAAAATAAATGTAACCAGATTTATCAGACTAATTTGTGCTTGGAGTATGCGGCTTGGTTGTATCTTTCTTTCACAAAAAAAAAAAAGTGAGGTTTACCAAGGCAACAAGAAGCACTGAAAATTAGCCTTTTAGGTATTGTAAGTATTTTAGAATGCTTGTAACTTCAATCCAAATGTACTTAATTTTCAATATAAGAATAAGCTGCCAGTGAAGTTTGAATATCCAGTTTCTCTCAAGCCTGAAGAGACCTAGAGGTAAGGTATTTTATTTGCTCCAACATGAAGATTGTACATAAAGGAAAGAAGAAATGGTACTAAGTTTTATTGAACAGATAAGTTCCATGGGACTTATAAAAATTAAAGCAATCCCCTTTTAAGTAATACAGTGTACACTGCAGAGTTTGTGACATACAGCCTGTGACAATACATGGAGTGTTGATGTAAAACAGGGCAAGTAAATCTGCTTCAAGGTGCTGAGAGAACTGGCCTAGTGTTCAGCTGTGCTGGGAAAGTCATAATTCTTCTTTGGCTGAACTCAACTCTGCTCTCACTTTATGGATTTAAATTGGGGTTTACTGTCATTGAAGTCAAGTGACACTGCAGTCAAAAAATGGGGGCAAAAGCCTGAAATGTGTTCCTTGATACACACTTGAGCAAAGTCTGACCTGTTGCAATAATGGAATTCATTTTCTGCCCACTTAAAGTATACATTTCTTTAAAATAAAAGATTTTGCCAAAAATCTGAATTTGTGACAAGAAAGTCTGAGCCGATGACAAGAGGCTGAGAAATATATTTGCTGAAAGATATGAGGAGTCCTTTGCCATCTCACCTTGTCAAATTTTCGTTCTTCTTACATCTCACAGAGGTACTGATCTTGATGAAGATCAAGATGTGAAACAGGAGTATGAGTGCTACTGGCAAGAGTAATGACCACAACATGGACTTTTGCACACTGAAATTCTGATTTTGGTCCAGTGCTGCAAGCCAGCAACTTTTAATATAAAGAGAAGTAATTTCAAAAGGTGTGTTAGACACATTATTCAGGATACCAAAACAAAACAAAGTCATATTTCACTTTTCATTCTGAAAGACCTATCAGTGCTTTCTAGGTTTTGTTAATTTAGCTCTGAAGGGCAGCCATTCCTTGAGAAATGAGGGCTTTCCATCTTGCTTCTCTTTCTCTGGGGAATGCAAAATAACTACACAGATAAATATAATAAGGTGCAATACAAGTAACCAAATAGATACCTGGCCACCATATGCAGGTTTATCTTTAGGTATATTTTATAATAGAGCTAAAGAGTAGTAGGGGAGACCTAATGGACAAAGGTTGAAGCAAAACAGGGGCAACTTCAGGAGGGGAGGATTATTCTGTAATAATCTTTACCTCTGTACTTTTTCATTTTCAAATAATCTCAAGTTAGAAGTCCACACTCCCTAAATAAGTAGCATAACATGACCACCATCTGGAGGGTGGTTTTTGTTTACATTTCCAAAAGAAGTCTAACTTTCTTCTGTATCATGCGTTGTCACCAAGGTACACTGTAACCCAGACAGCCTGCTTTGGTATGCCAGCACTCGATAACCAGCGCCAAAAACACAGGGCAAATAGGGATATAGTTATTTGGGCCAGATTTTAAATAAATGTGATGATTAAGTTTAGGTAGTTATGCACTTAAACGAAGGTCTTGAATTTCAGTTAGGCTAAGAGTGTCTGCAGCTTGCATTTAAATGGGACCTTGCAGCAGGATTCAAGGAAGATATAGATCCAGTACCTTAAATCCTTAGTAAGGAGAAAATAGGTTTCCTTAGAGTGAATGTCTAGCTTGAATGAGGAGTTTTATTTCTTTTGAGTACTTAGGTATACAAAGTAGTATACCAACAATAAATCTAGACTTATATTAATAATAAGCCATTCCCAAAGGTGTAGGATAGCAAGTGTTGTAATATTGTGTGAACTTACAATTCTTCCTGTTGGTAGTTTTAAGTTTTTCCTCCTCTGTAAGTAGGTCTGAGTGTTATTGCAACTACTATGGCAGGGATTCCTAATTAATAAGCGAGATTAGCAACTTATTGTTTCATTGCATTCCTTCCACGCAAATAGCTTCTTGCCTCCTAAATTCCATAGATTTTAAGAGCTGTGTCTCACCTGCGTTGCACTACGTTAAATGGGTTTTCTGTAGCCTAGAGAAAAGGCAGGACTGAAGGTTGTGAGCACTATTTTTCTGAGGATAGCTCATGTCCATGACATGCTGACTTTTACCATCAATGACCTTCAACACAGTTTCCTGCGACCACACCAGTGGTGAAAGAGCAAACTCCTTCATGTGCCGTGTGGCTGGATCCCTTATCACAGCTGTGCAATCCTACCCTCTGGTCAGCAGTGGGAAACTAATTTAAGAAAATTTTGCACCAAGCGCCATTACATTTCATACCAGATTGTTGCAGAGCAAAACTTTTGCCCTCCAAGAGGCATGGCTGTGCAGGTTTGTCTCCTTGATGCCTTTGCTTCACTTCTTGTCTTCCTCGTCTCTTGTGTGCCTGTTCACTAGGCAGCACGTCTCATGGGAAGGAACCTCATTCACAAGTTTTTATCTGGGTAATAAACATACTTCTTAAAGTCTGTTCCTTCTTCATCCCTAACAGAGAACTTCCAGGCTGCCAAGCATTTACTGTGCTCTCAAAGCAGATCCACAGAGCAGTGAGTCAGAATCATGCTGTTTTGGACATGTGTAACTAGTCATGGGACACAGTGAAGAACCCAATGCTGTGCTGTCATGCAAATATACTTGAAGCACAGGAGCCAGGCAACTTTTGCTGAACATTTTCCAGCTTCCACATATAGTCCAAACTCTAAATGTTTAAGAGGAATTGCCTCTGTAAATGCAAGACATAATGATGAAACAATGAGGATTGAAAACTGCTTGGTGGTTGCCATCAGGAACAACATACCACACAAGCTGAATACACACCATGGAAAAGGCAGGTGTTCCTGTGCACTGTATTACAAGAGTTTCTTGAAGGAAGCTGAAATTTTCACTTTCCATTACGGGCATCTGTCTGCATTCTTCAGTTCTCCAAGTAGTTCTCTTTCAGCTTGCAGTGTTGCTACTGACTGCTGTACTGACTTTAGAATGTGTTCTTTGCTTATTAATAAGTAATAGGTAACAAATAATGACAGTCACTCCTTGCTTTCAGATGCATTCAAGGCTCTGGCTGAGGTCACAAGGAATCTCAGGGATATCTAAATTAAGAGGTTTGGTCTGTATATGCAATCGCCATATTTGAAAGATTTTTTTACTTAGTTTGCAGAAATAGATCGTTGAATGCCTTGATTACTGTGAAAATTTCTCCTGCACACAGCAGACCTGTGCTGCTGTGCCAGTGACCAAGCTATTGGTTTTAGTGCTGTATTAGGACAGTGAAAGCAAGCTCAGTTTATATCAATAGTGTGAGCAGTAACAGGAGATTATTAAATCACATGGCACCAAACCAGAGAGAAACACTGATTCTAATTGCCCTCTGCTGATCCCCTATCTTTACAACTTTCCCTGACTGTACTCTGTACCAT
The DNA here is from genome assembly GCF_022539395.1 of Myiozetetes cayanensis. Classification (NCBI taxonomy): domain Eukaryota; kingdom Metazoa; phylum Chordata; class Aves; order Passeriformes; family Tyrannidae; genus Myiozetetes; species Myiozetetes cayanensis. The sequence goes on from NW_026087742.1 coordinate 19,747,549, forward strand.
AAAAGTTGCCATATATACAACTTTAAATCTTACCCCATCCAATTACTGATGTGGTTACAAGGAAATGTCCCGGCAGGGGCTTCATGGCTCTAAGCAGCAATAAGTACAACTGTGCAGAATTGAGTGCTGTCAACATAAAGGTTGCCATGAAAAAATAGCACAGTAGGACGGCTACAGCTGTACACCAGGAGCCTGTGGGAGGATCTACCACGTCAAGATGTGAGTGAGGTGTTACTGGTGTTATCATAAGGAAGGTATTGCTGGTGATAGGTGGTAGTATCACTGCTGTGATTCCTGGCATTATGGTTTTCAATTCCAGAGATGAAGATGATGTTAAAAATGAGCATTAACAAACAGAGACTCGCTAACATCCATGTTACAGATGACTTTCAAGTTTTCCTGTTGGTAGGAATATGTTTAGGAGAAAAAAGTAGAGCAAAATAAGAAAAACTGTAAAATATTTCCTCATTTCTGTTTATACCAAAAACAAGCTAGAGAGTACAGCCTTTAATACAGACAGAAACCAAAACAATAACTTTTTTCAGAACTATATCATCATTACTTTCAGACAACTTACCAAATCCGTCAGTTTTATCTGATTTCAACTTGAACAGAGAATACCCAGCAACTTTTAGGACTGGGCCTTGTCTAAAAGCAGTTTGGGATGCATTTTCCTTTTTCCACTCTGCTCTTTTGGAATCCTTTTCTTGAGTGTTAAGAAGTGAAGTAGCATAAAACACGTTATTTCCCAAACATTCTTCAGAGTGTAAAGAGAGTAATAAACCTCCACTTCCAAACTTCTTATCCCAGAATCACAGAATCAATTAGGTTGGAAAAGACCTCTGACATCATCAAGTCCAACCTATGACCCAACACCACCATGTCAACTAGACCATGGCACTGAGTGTCACATCCAATCTTACCTTAACATCTCCAGGGACAGTGACTCCACCACCTCCCTGGGCATTATATATATAATTATGTAATATATGTATAATTAGAATTATATATTATATAATTATATATAATTAATATTATAGGTAATTAATTGTCTATATTATTTATAAATGTGCATTATTATTATAAATAAGTGCATCTAAAAGGCAGAGTCTGGAAGTTCCTACAGTGTTAAAAACATTGACCTTGATGGAATTGCTCAAATCTACATTAATACAAGTAGGATGAGAAACATGCATTCATCTATGACAACTACAGCTCTTGTTGGCATGACTTTGCTCCTTGTTCAAAGGGGAATCACATGACACCATTAATCACAGGCACATCCATTAAGGAAATTTGCTGCAATCATATTTGTATTAAAGTCACTCGCAATGAAACAGTAACACAAGCAGTTATTGGCTAGAAGAAAGATAATTGTTTAGAAGTTGTAATACAAGGGTACAGGGAAGATCATGCTGGTGGTAGAATGCTGTTACACATTTTTAAAGCGTAGTGTTGAGTGAGACAGTGAACTGAAAAGCTCAAAGTGTATCCTCAAATTATTTACAGAACGATGTATTGTAACTGAGCGTAAAGTACTTGCAGTTTTACATCTTCCCTCTTACATAGTGAATATTTGAAACAAAATGGTAATAATCAGACCAGCCATGGACAAACCAAGACCAATGTAAGAGATATACTCCAAAGGCTTTGCATATTTATATTTGATTTGAAAGGCCTAGAAAACAAATTGTGTCAGTTATATCAGATGAAAAAAAATGTTTTAGTAAGCTTATGACTGTTGCTAGCCACTGCCAAAATTTTCAGATCACACAAAATTATTCTGGACCTCAAAATAAGAGAAGCTTCTGAAGAACACCAAAAAGAGATTTAACAATGTAAATCAAATATTCAGCAAAATAGCAGATTAAATTATTCATAGAAAAAAGCACCTTTGACTTTTCATACTGGTGAGCATTCTGAATTTTGGCTTCTCAGTCTAAGGTAAGATGTTACAAAGAATTATGAATTAAAACCAGTCTTTGTTTATTGACAATAAAGCAGCAAGTAAATGGAAATGTATTCAGTGAAACAGAAAATACTCTTGTATTTGCATAAACAGATGGGAATCTTCTCTAGAATGCAGTCACTTTGTGCCATAAGGATATGCATAAGATAAAGGGAAATACAGAAACAAGTAAATAGTACAAATATGGAAACGCTATTCTATGAAGACAGAGTAAAAAGAAATTCTGAAATCCTGGCCCTACTGAAGTTAGTGACCACAGCTATGTGATTTTATCCAGGGTGTGTTTTGTTTAGAGAAGCTGAAATAAATACTGAAAGAATAACAAACGTCAGACAGTCATTCCTAAATGAGGGCAATGTATAAAACTTTATGATAGCAGGCTTAATATTTACAGAGCAATTGCTTTTCATAAGCATATATGCAAAGGAAGTGGGTAATGCTAAATCCTTTGAGTTATTTACCCAGCACAAGGCAGTGCCACAGCTAGCCCAAATTCCAGGCTACTCTACTGTTTGTCTGGGGCCACCTTAGACTTTAGATATACCCTCACTTAGCAATCAGCTGCAGCACTACAGGTGCAGAGCCAGGACTTGCCAATACGTTTGGCTCTCCAGCAGCTTGGGCACAGTTTGCATGTCCCAGTTTCCCAGATCTGCCACAGGTCAGAAACAAGTACATGGGGACATCTTAAACTCCTGTGCCTTCTAGCCCAGTGGGCCTATCCCCCTATATATCAGCATGCTGGTCTTATAGTTAAAAACGACCAAACAAATGAAAAAAACCAAAACAGACTCTTCCTATTGAATAAAGGACCATGTCTTACCATCATGACAGCAAAATGAGTCGTGAAATTATACCTGCATCTCAAGAACTGGTCTCTTCCTTTTGCACAGCCAGTGGTGCTCCAGTCATTGATGGAGTAGTCCCAAAAGACCCAGGCATGATCACACAGCTGCAGTTCAGATATGTTGTACTATGGATTGGGATTGCAAGGAGAAAAAGTGGCTAAAGAAACATAAAGAGATAGGCACCAGCAAACAGCGTGTACTGACAATGGTTTGATTTTGAAAGGGGAGCTGACAGTTACTAAGAGATGTATATGTTTCCAGTAAACCTTATGAAAGACATCAGTAACAGCATAATTTTGCATTTTGAGCTTACTTTATGTGCCTTTCTCAGCCAAAATTGCCAGTGAGGTCATCCGTTTCAGTGAATTATTCAGGTAACTCGGATTCAGATTCCCACTGACTAAGCATTATGCAACTGCCAGCTGAATTCCGCGTAAGTCAAACAACAGCAGCTTTCAGATGTCAGCAGAATGACTGCCAACCGGAGCTGCATCCACGTTGTAACAGGAAGCAAACAGTGATAAATGCTGTGAACTGCTCCTGCATCACAGTGGTGCTCATGCAGTCATACATCACACATCACGCAGACATTTTCAGACAACCTGCTTCTTCAGGGTACTGCGATTAGAACTGCTTTTTAATGAGCAACAAGCAGCTTGAAGTGCAAACAAGGAGTGAACGCAACTATTTACAGGATTAGGTAGTTCAATTAAAAATGAGGAATAAAAGTAGGAGTGAAAAAAAATCAATTATGAGTTTGTTTCAGTAATTTCCTTAGAAATGACACATTTCCTGTGTGGTTATACATATCCATACTTAGCTGTATGTAACTACATATATCCATACTTAACACATGGTGATGATTATGATCTGTTATGTGGATGCATTTGAGCTTAAAAGCTTTGTTAAATATTGCAAGAAGCAGCCAACTACTGTTTTCTGGAGAAACCGTGCCAAACATGAATACATATTATCTAAAAATTCAGGTTTTTTGGTATATGGGTGCTCACATAGAGCATTTTCTGCAAGAAAACAGTAACATCTGGAGTCAGTCTCTGGTGGAGGAAGTCAAAACAAAGCACACACTGTTTTTAACTGGAAGCAGGAGTTAAAAGATAGTATGAAAGATGACCACTCCCCACATTGGTAGGTGTATTGGGCCATGCCAGTTACATTGAATTTCCTTGTTTTTCAAAGTTTTGCTAGTCTCCTGGAGAGAAAAACTGTCCTCCAGGGACCTGTGGGTTTTTTTCATTCTTGATATAGGACTAATGTACCCTAGGACAAATCTGCTCTGGTGTACCTATAACTTTTTAATGAACACTGTTTTGCTTGCAAATGTCCTAGATTAGCAGTACTGAGTTGGTAACATCAGCTGTTTAATACAGAAGTTGAAAAATGTTTTCTCTGCCACATTTTCTAAACACCCTTCATTTATGTCACCTACATATCCCACAAAATTGCTTATTGCCAATAATAAAGGTACTATGGAAAAACAAAAAATTGGTGGAGTCTCTTTCCCTAAGTCTTGAAGACCTGAAGACATGTAGGAGGGTTGGTTCAAACTGAACATGGCATGGAGGCTTACCTTGTGACTGAAGGCTGTTTCAACGCTGCTCACTATTCTACCATTAATGTTGCCGAAGATGATTCGTTCAGACAACTTGTTGCAACTCTTATAAATCCTCGACTGGGAGAGTTTCTCCTTTTGATACAGGACAAATCCAACTCTTCCAATGTCTGATGAACCTTCACAAGGCAAAGAGAAAAGCAGGTACAGATAGCAGATATCAGAGAAGCCGGTGCTTTTGAAGAAGCCTGCACTATGCTGTTTCACACATTCAGAATTTACAGGAGATGTTTAGATATTCAATTAAAATCCATAGGAGTAGTAGAGAAGAGCTGCTTTTCCCATGAACCTCAAGAGACATCTTCAATTTTTGCTGAGGTGGGGTGTGAAAATAATTAATACCCTTCTCTTAATATCATTTCTGGAGAAAAATACTGGTTAGTTAGGAAAATAATATCCTAAATCCCAATATATACACAGATCTTCAAATGGCAAGGCTTTTAATAACACTAAATGAGAAACAGTCACACCAGGGACATTTAAAGTTAGTGGTAAGTTAGAGGATAAGAGGCTGACTGGACTTTTGCCTTCAGATCCAACTTTTGTACTGTGTTTCTTTTGCACACTTCTAACAAATTAGAGTTCATCTAAGTGATTTAAATCATTGGTCTTAATTGTTGCTTAAGCGAGGGAGCAAAACTCACAGATGATATAATGGATTTTGTTACTGATTTTATACTTGAATTAAGATCAAGAGAGATTGATTTGATCTCTCTCTGATCTGATCATCAAGTCAGACTTATGTAGCTTTATATCTACAAAAATATGCACTTAATATTGAAGGAATCTGTTGGGTGGGTTAAGACAAGCTGTGCTTTCAATTTAGCTGTCTTAAGGGAAGTGTTATGATACACTGGTATTATGATAAAGGTTTTAATTACATGATCACAATGTTTTTCCACAGGATTGTTATCTGAAACAGTGAATAGAAAGTACAGTGACCAGATAATAAGCTATTCAGTGATTTCTTATTGCCAATGCTGGGAGTGTGAGGCTACTGGATTTATCTCTTCAAGTCTTTTCTAACCCCAGTGAGAGGACTGAATTATTAATTTCCCTGTGGGCTTGTATTCCAGTGATGTTCAGCATTATGATATCTAAGTGCTCCACTAACTTTGCCTTCATTATACTCTTGTGCTGTGATGTCTCAGTGTTGCTGACACTACACTGAGAGACTGAGGAAAAGTCTGCTGGTTTCAGGTGCCCAATCTGAAACTCTTGTGGTGTCAGAAATGCACGTTTGAAGCTCAGCTGCCCCACACCCACCAGCTTCTGAAGCAAATGAAGCAGAGGAACTATAACCTTTTTTATTTTTCTCTCCTGGTCAACACCAATTTGTCCTCTGAGCACTGCAAATAGTAAGTAATGGACATCTGGAAATATCCCAAGTGACTGTGCCATTAATGGCTAATCCAATTTGCAGGTGTCAGGATGTGTATGTCCTGGCTGACACCTGACAGTAGTGGTAATTTTAGTTGAAATGGTTGATGTCTTCTGATTTCAGGCAAAGCAAGGGTGTATTAGTTCTTGATGTTTGTAGAGGTATGGCCAAAGATTCATTACACTCTCAATTTTAGAAAACAAAACAAATGAAAAAGTCCCAAACACCATTCTGGCCATTATGTGTACGTGTGCATTCATCTATAAATAAGATTATCCAGCTCATTTGACATGTGCATTTCTTGTACCACCATATGGCATCAACAGGCATAAAAAACAACTTGTAATTGCTTATATTGGCTGAGGGTTTTTTTCCCAAAGGATGTTTTTAGTGAATATTCATTCAAAAATTTCCCAGGTACAATTTTCAAAAGGAGAAAGAACTTACTGTTACTTAAAATGTTGAACAGTATCTGAACTTCAGTACTGAGGTCACCAAGAAGCACAGGAACATTTTCCTGTATTTCTAGTTTTGCTGACTGGCACTTTCCCAGTGCTGTATCTGCAACAATCAGCAGTGTATGCATTAGGATTTATGTTTCCAACTGCTGTGTCCAGGTAAATCCAACAACACACAGGACTTACTTCTCTGTGCCAAAACCAGAATCATAGAGGAGCTTAATTTCAGTGGAGCAGGCTGGATTGCAACACTGGGCTGTGAGATGTTGCCAGTCAAAGAAAATTCCTCCACTGTTTTTGTGAGTCTGCATAGAAAAAATGAGTGGGATAAAAGCTATCATTTTTGTTAATATAGAGGTACAGGTTCAGTTTCTGAGCTTCCTCTCTGATTTGGTTCTCCAGTGAGAAGTGCTCCTCATCTGCTATCCCCATCCTTTCTCCAAAGCAGAAGAATTCAGCAATGTTTATGTTGGTATAAATTAGAAATTACATAATGGAGTTGAATGCTAAAAAGCATTTTGACTTGTTCATGAACCACTTTCATCCTGAAACAGAAGGGAGAATGCAGTCAACTACATCTAAAGGAAATGGCAAAAGCTAAAGTTACCTTGGTGTAACATTGACAAGATTATTGTGGATGAATTGTTTCCTTGGCATACAAAAGCTGACTCACTTGTAGCCATTGCTGCCATTACTGCCACAGACGCCTGAGACAAGCAGAAAAAAGGGTAATATTCAAATGCAATTGAAATAAATCACCCCATGTGCTACATAGTGGATGGGCAAGGTAAGAACACTAAACAAGCATTGCTTGAAATACACACATTAGAGTAAAAAATACAAGAAGCCATTTAACAGAACAGAAGCTTTGTGCCAATGGGTTCATAAATGCCACACTTTTATTAATTTAGATAGTTAGGATTAAATGATTAGCTTAAATATCAAATGATGCTTGTATTACAATTTAAAATATATGTAAATCCAAACAACTGATAGGAAACAAATTTACACTCAGCCCTGAGAACTGACCCACCAGTGATTTCACAAATATGCACTTGAGACCACTTAAATAACAAAATAGCAAAACTAATGCATTTGTTTGTAGTGTTGGGTATAGTTGAGAGGAAGGACAGTATCTTTTTCTGCTAGTAGAGATACAGAATTGATATCCCAGATACTAAGCCACACAAGTCTTATTTTTTTTAGTCCTAAGAAGTCTCACCTGAAAGTATGCTGAAACATTTGGCTTTTCCATAATCTGCACTGCAACCTTTGCAGCAGCGATGATGTTTTGTGTGGTCAGTTGGTCTGGCCTGGAGGTGACGATTTGAGCGTCACTTGCAGTAGCTGAAACCTCGCTGGGGCCCACAGTTCCAGCCTGTGAGGAAAATGCCATTCGACAGAAAGAAAATGGGAAAAGGAACAAGACTCACCACTTTTACAACATTCTCTCACAAAATAAAAACATACAAGTAATTGGTGGTCTGAAATGTTTATGCTCATGTCAAGTATGTGGTGTTTACAAATTCTCCCTAGAGAACTGATTTCATGAATTCAAGGAGTAGCTTATTTTGGAAGGGAGCCCTGGAGGTCCCATAGCCCAGCAGGGGTGGATGAGATGAGGCTGCTCAGTGGCTCACTTGGAATACCCACAACCTCCCTCAACAGAAAACTGCTTCTTTGTCCAGCATCAAGGGGAAAAATTTACTCTTACCTAATTGGAATTTCCCATATTGCCACTTTTCTCCGTGGCCACTCATCCTAAAACTGCACTCCTTGAAGAACAGCCTGGCCCCACTGCTCTCCACACTTTGCCATGAGGTAACTCCAGATAGCAGCAGGACCTCTCCTTTGTCTTGAGGTCATTGAGAGTCTATGAACTTCTGTACACCTTTCACTATTCCTTAAAAAAACGAGATTAGGATTTTTTGAAAAGCCATCAGAAGAACTTGAGAAATGTCATCTGGAGCAATTGTGCCTCTCAACGCAGTGTTTGTAAACTGCACTGAAGACATTATCCTCAATTCAGTATATTATATATAGTGTCAACTTGGAATAAATGCAGGAAAAAAATAAAATAAAATATTCTGGTGCTGGAGGTACTAATAAGAATTGGTATAAGCACTGGCTAGGTCCAGTTTGAGTTAGTTAGCACTTAATGGGTAGAGTGTAAATGTCTATAGCATCTTAAGAGTCTAAACACAAAAAAATATGAGGCATTAGCTATATGATATATGAAGGTATAGCTAGATAACAATAAGATTTAAAGAGACAGAAAATCTGTTGATCATCAGGTCAAGTAATCCGTTTCCTAATCCTGTCAATGAATAGCCTAATTGAATAGCTTCAGTAACTGAATTCTTCTCAAATTGTTTATTTTGGGAAGCTATCAAAATCAAGATTAATTCAGTCATGTAGTTTTGAAGTGTTTGTAAAGCTTGGAATGGTTGAAAATAAAGGTGAATTGGGGAATGCATTGCATGGGGAGGAAGGAAATTTGCACTTATAGTTACTGCAGGTTATATTATTTTACTTGAAAACATCTGCATATGCATCACAAACAAACAGTACATCATGAACGCCTGTTTCCACTGTTCTGACTTTTAGCACGACCTTTGACTCAAAGTAAATATTTCTATTTAAAAGGAATCAAATCGTTTTAAACCTTTGCTCTGGATCACTGGCATGAACACCTCCTCCTCCCATTCCCTAGCTCCCTGAACCACCCTCGGCTCACTAGATGGCAGCCCAACATTACGGCTCCCTGTAAAACCCCATATTACTGATGGCAGCAGAATAACCTTATGTTGTACCTTACTGGCATTAGAAATAGCTACTGCTAATATTATATATTCGTTTGAACCATTTAGTGATGGCTTAGTACTGCAAAAAATGTAATATTGAGCTGAAGGGTCTCCCAGCAGAGGACCCAAGCAGGTGAAGCATTGGGTCAAAGGTACAGTAGTCAAGCAAAAATGCACAAGAAAAGGGACTTCCTTTACTTGAAGGGACTGTAGCTGGGAGGAGGGGGGAGGATTTTTTTTTTTCCCTCCCAACTGGGACTAGTGATAAGGAAAGGAAACACAGAAGCAGAAGAAGAGAAGCAGTCACTGTAATGGGCTTAGTCATGTTCAGCTCTCCATGTTTTGCAGATATGGCAGAGCTAAATCTTTGAGCAAGGTTTAGGGGTTTTACGGATTTTATGGATTTTGTGTATGTCATTCATACAAGAGTGTTTAAATTTGAATTCTTGAAGGACGGAAATGTTCTATCCGTGTTCTGCTGATTGTAGGACTGAATGGAAAGGCTTCACTCTTAATCCATCTGACCGTGTTGGTGTCAGCATCGCTCTCATGCCAGTCTCCTTCAAATCCCTTGCACATTCTTATGGATTTGGCATCCTGGGTCAGCATCACCTCCATTCAGAGGCAATTACTATGAAGTGGGAACCTGACTGAGGAAATTGCAGGCCAGCTAAGAGGTATGGAATGGGATGCTGTGTTCAGACAAACCCAAGCAAAATAAAATAATCACTTTTAGAAATTCAGGCCATTTGCAATGCAGACACATGCCAAGAATGCCACTGAAAAAGGCTTTGGTCAATTATTTTGCTTTCCGTAAAGTTTTAAGAAACATAACATGTATATTTCTTGCCTCAGTTTCCTATCCTCTCCCTTTCCTTTCTCCCTGGGAAGATGCAGAATCTCAGACACTGTTTAAATAGTAATTTAATATTACCTGTGATACTAAGGAATCCAGATTTTCATTACCATTCAGAATTCAGCAGGACTTTAAAGTAGGATTTTCCCCTTCTCTGGAGCACATCTGGATTGCTATTGAAGCATTACCTGTAATTTTATAAGAGCAGGAAGATACACATTTAGTACACAAGCACTCGCACATGCACATGACCTCACTGGGATTTAAAACTGTTCTGTGGGTGTGACACCCTATGCAGTGTTATTTTCTGTTTGCCTGTGACAATTTGTCTCTCAGTGTTCAGAGCATCAGGGTCACATTTTTCTTTGGAGTTGCCGTATTTACCCACTATGATCCGTTCAAAAGTAAGGGGGTTTATATCACTTTCAGAAATGTTCACTGCACTGGTACTGTCATCACAAAAATTAAATGCACAGAAAGAAAAGAATAACATATATCCAGATGAAATATTTCTAGCACAAGGATCAGTTTTCAAAAATTATGCAGTGTTGAGACAATAGAAGCTCATTGAATCTTTTGCCCTAAATTAAATAAAAGCAGTTGGGTAAATCCTGTCTAAATCCAAGCTGCTAAGCTGTCACAAGTGATATTTATGAAGCCAGTGAAACCTTTAAAGCCCATCCTCTTTGCCGTCTCTCCTATTTTCACTGCTTTGATCCTAGAAAATTTGTAAAATACTATAAAGCTTCACTTTCATTGTCTTGATACCCAGGTAGAAATCAGATTTGGTAACGTACTGCCACAGAATACAGCAGGTGGCAAAGATACATGTTTGCTTCAAATGGGGCTTGGACAATTGATGGGGAACAGTCCTCTGGTGACACTGAGCCTTGATGAGTCAGATGGGGCTTCTGGTTCAGGAAGTCACCACCCTGCTCGCTGCTGGAAGAGGACAGGATGACCATCCCAAACCCTACACCTTGTCTAAGCACCCAGTACTGGTTCCATTTAAAGGCAGGATGATGAGCTCACTTGGACCCATGGCCTGACCCAATATAGCAGCCTATTACATTCTGAAGTCATACCATACTGCTATAATGGAGCACAAATTTACCTTGTGAAACTACAAACACTTGGAGAAAATACTGCAGCACACAGGCAGAAAATTTTTGCTTCATCTTACAACTTGCAACATCCTGGTTTCACTAATTTTTGCTAATTTGGGCCACATTTCAGCTGACTGTGTCCCATTAGCAGGACTGACTCAAAGAGGCATACTCATGATCAGGGTCCTGAGGAGGGCTTAGGATAGCTGGAGTGTCCATGCTCTGGCACAGGCTTCTTTGCTAACTCACATAACTTTCTGTGGGTCTTATTTTTTATAGGGTCTCAGTTTCCCCATGGCACAATGACATTTTCCTTCTACAGAAATTATTAGGAACAATAAGGATGCACAACACTGCAAAGATGAGGTCTGCCTTATATCACCATATCTGAGCCTCGCTCGCCAGAAGGTGGTTAGCAGAACAAGATGTCAAAAATGTGGGGTGGAAGGAACCTCTGGAGGACATCTAGGCCAAAGAGAGACTTCATAACCTCCCTAGGAGACACATTTCAGTGATACACTACCTTTTTAAACCAGAACATTTCCCTTTATGCTCAATCTCAGCCATCCCAAACTGCAGTTTATGACTGCTGCCTCTTGCTTTCCTTCTGGTGTCACTGAGAAGGTTTGGATTCAATGGTCTTTGCAACTGCCACTCAGCTGAAGGCTGCTGTTAGCTCTGCCCTCAGCCTCCTCTTCAGCACAGTGAACAAGACCAGCTCTCTCAAATGCTCCCTGCATGCCACTTGTCTGAGGCCCCTCACTGTCCTCACCACACCCTGTTGGACCCTCTCCAGCTTCCCTAAGTCTGGTTAACCTGGGTTACAGGTGGCAAAACTAAGCACCTATTTCCCAGTAATGCCTCACCAGTGCCAGGAAGGGGAGAATAATAATAACAATAATCTCCATCAACCTGTCTGCCTCCACATAACATAGCTGCTCTTCTGCCTTGGCAATGAACCACCTGCTCTTGGCTCACACTGAACTTGGCATCCATCGTCACTCCCGGGTAGCTTCCAGCAGGGCTGCTCCTCAGCCAGCAAATTCCTGGTCCATACCAATGCACAGTCTAATGAACAGAGATCAGCATTTATTCTTGTTGGACACTGTGAGTTTTCTGCTGGAGTGATCTTCAGGTGTCTCAAGTTCTTCTGCATCGAAGCCCCAGCCATGCCCCAGTCTTAGCCACAGCCTCTATCCACCCACCAGAACGTATGATGATTTTTATTCTGTCTTTTGCCAGAAATAGTAAGTTTTGGTCAAAGTAGTCGTTGCACATGCTGCTGCAGCTTCAGGAAACAAAAAAGCACAGTCTAAGCAACAGCAGGGAAAATCTTATTTGATGTGTTCAGCAAGCTCTGAAAATGTTAAGGTTTTTTGAAAGAGACTGGAAATCTTGAATGGTTAGGGGGTATTCTGCAGCAGAAATTTCAGTAGGGAAGGGATTGGTGGACCACAGGTTCTGAAAGATGGATTCCAGAATCTGGGGATCTCCAGAGACCTCACAGTCACTCTTACCTGGTCTCTAAATGAAGGACAGAGCTGGAATCCCTTCCCATAATGTTCACAGTGGGTATTGCCCACCTGTGCCCTGGCTGCAGTGTATGCCTCGGAAATAAAGCAGAAAACTGGAGCTGAGGACTGCCATTTGATCTGACATTTTAGTGCCCATGTTTGGAGATGCTGACAAGCTGAGCAAAGCCAGAAAACTCAAAAGTAAACAGCACTGCCAGGAACACGTGCCATTGTATATTTCTAATGTTTTCACTGAACGAAAAAGATTGCCCAACTTCTGACTCTTTAATGGGATTCATAGAACTGGAAGGTTATTGCAAACTACAGGGGCTGTGCCACGTGGCTGGGGTAATTCTGTTCTTGGCACACACTGTTCAGCTTTTGCTCATGTTGCTGCTATGTAGCAATTGTGTTTCAGGCTGTCTTGGCTACACTGCAGCCAGATGTCTGTGATGATAGTGGAACAGCATCTAATTGTCTCTAGGTAATGTCCGTACTAGCCATCAGCTTTTCAAAACACATTGGCTCTCCACTGGAAATCTTACAGAAAACTCCTCCAGCAATGGCGATCTGGGTTGCCCAACGAAGCAGCTGCGGAGAGCATCTGTATCTGTGGGGGCTGATGCCTGGCTGGGCAGTGCTGCCCCACTGCTCAGCAGCACTGTCTCACTTGCCAGGCACAGGCATGTGGCACATGGGGCCATATGGCACAGGAGTGACACTGCTTTGGAACTGGGAGCCTGGGAACCCACTGGATGGAGGGGAAGCTGCAGCACAGCTCCAAGCCCAGAGGAGCTTGGTGAGCGCATACCTGAAGCAGCCAGGGAGACAGCTGGGTAATCCGGCACAGAGGATCCCAAAACCAGGGAGGCTGCCCTGAAAACACCTGAGCCCTGGGCTGCCTGCTGAGGAGCAGCAGGGGCTGGCTGGGGCAGCCTCAGCTGGGAGCAGTGGTGGCAGTGCTCCCACAGCTGGGCTGGGGACAGGGGTCTGGCTTTGGCACTGTTAGTCACAGGCTTCAAAGGAGTGTAAGGAAAGGGAAAGGTGAAAAGGAAGACAGGGCTGACACTTCTTTGAAAGAAGTAGAACAGAAAAGCAAGCAGCTGTGGGGTAAAAAGCCCTGTGTTTACTCCTGGAGGTGCAGACACAGCTGCCGTGAGACCCGAGCAGCAAAGGGTGGGCAACAGCAAAGGGCATCAGCCTTACCTTTGCCTTCCCCAAAAGAGTCCCTCTGTAACAACGTGACACTCATGGGATCTGTTAATGCTGTGCCTCAATTTAGTGCTTCCAGGTAACTTTTCTTAGCCTACTGTTCAAAGTCTCATGTAGCCTTTTTTTTTTTTTTTTTTCCCGAGAGAAATCTGCATCCTTCACAAACACAAATTCCTGAGCTGACTAATGCGGTCACATCTACTACACACAGAGTAAAACTCATCAGGCTCCAGTAATTGTGGCATTAGCTTAAAATCACAGGGTTCTCCTGGTTTTGTTTTAAGATTCAGAGAACGTATTCTTTGTCTTTTAAATTTTGCAGACATTATTCATCCCAAGAATTCCATTGATTTTTGACCATATATATTTCAAAACTAAAACTAAGCAAATCTTGCATAATACCATGTCACCATGAGCTCATTGTTGATGCTAATACTTGTGGTTAAAGTTTGACTAAAGAAATGCTATCACTATGTGCAGTGAGCAATGCACCAGAGAGGCATGGAGGGGTTCTCTAGCCCTGAAGTAGCTGCAGTGTAAATCCATTTCCTAGCAGCTCATTTTCCTGCAGTTGTGTAGATGCTAAGCATAAGCAGAGGTGTCCCCACACTGCCCTGAGAGTTAACTGCCATCTCATCTGTGTTTATCTCCACCAAGCCAAACTAACCTCTAAGCTTTTACTTACATTAGCAAAGGTAGATTATTAATGACGTATGTTAAATAACTGCTGTTTATTTTTGTGTTCCTTCTTGGGCTTGGGTATGTTTAATCCCTACAAACATAAACCTCTTGAAACAAATATAACCTAATGTACCCTCATATAAACTTTTCTTTAGGCTTCTCAGTCTCAAAAGATGCTCTCTGCTGGACAAGCAGCTGGGAGTACTGGATTCTTTCTATGAATTTTGAATAAAGGTCCATGCAGAATTTTATGTCACAGCAATAGAATGAGTATTTTGCTAAGAGGAAACACTGACCAGCTTTCTGCTCCAAGTTTGCACATGGAAGTTTTTTACAAGGGTGCATTGACCTGATATGCATTGACCAGATATAGAATAGGTAAATCTCTGATATTCTTTCAATAAATTTTTCTGTCATGCAAGTCACAATGAAAACATGAACAGGTGCTGTACAGCATGTCTTGCCTATATGCATGCAAACATATAGGCATATGCAAAGTGAGATATTTCCACTTTAATATGCAGTTTACTAGGCTAGATAGAAGTTTCTTTTTGTCTTTTAAAAAATAAACTAATTTTCTACCAGAAGAGTGAGAAAATTTCAAGACATTTCTCAAAGTTCTATCAGAGAAGTCATGATCAGTGTACAGATGTTACAAGGAAAACACTCCTGAGGTTGCTTGTCATCCCCTCTGTGCTCTTCCAACATTATTTATGGTCACTCAGAAGGCAGTGGCACAATTGGGAATAAAATCTGCACAGCACATCTGGGAATAAAATCCGTGTCTTCTGATTCATCCAGAAGGGAGCGGGGAAGCAAAAGAAAATGGGTAAAAGGCAAAAGTAAAATGTGAAGGGGGAAGAAAAGTTATACCACCAGAGCTGCCAAAATCAGCATCTTTTTCTGCATGCTAGTGTGTATCCCGCTGACAAATTCAAAGCTAAGAGGTGATATCAGAGTCCAAGTGAAGAAGAAAATAGAGTTATTTTAAGAATGAGCTGGAGTAAACACTGTCTTTTTTGTCATCAGCAATCAGAGGATTAATTCCCCATGTGTGAGTAGGGACAGTACCTTGGTTTTACATGGTGTTTTTCATTAGCGAGGAAAGGAGGTTTGTTTGGCTTTTTTAATTACTGAAGCAATTCCATCTCAGTTTAAAAAACAGGGCTCAAAAAGGTGATGTGACATGCCAAAGATGTATGGAAATGCAGTCCAAAATAAAGGCTCAGGTCTCTTGGGATGTGGCCCATTGGTCTAAATACACTATTGATACTACTAGATACTACTGTTTCTTTAACACATTTATTATGATGTTTTTTCTTCTTATCAAGAGTAAAGATAAGTAAGTTATGCATTCAGTCTTCTTGGTGGCAATCTGCAAGGTATTAATAATAATTCTCATGCTCATATTCAAAGAAACTGATACAGAAAATAGAAAACCACATGTAATGTTTAGTGATCAAGACATTCTGTATTGAGGAAAGCACCTAAGGACTTAGGGAAAGACTGAGGAAATACTGAAATAATTAAGATTACTTTTACAAATGGGAGCTCTAAAATTCTTAATAAGCTTCTTCAGACTGCCAAATGTCCTAAGTGTCTGCTCACACAAAGACAGGCTGTGCAACTACAGGGACAAACCTCCAGGTGGACTGTCCAGGTGGGAAGATGCTCGTCCCTGAGCAAGACTGGTACAGACGAAGCAGAACCAAAGTGTAATTTGGATCTTGCAGTTGGAGGAAATGAGTCACAGAGTAGTTCAGTGACACTAAGTTAAGCTACATCCATAAGCTTACCTAAGCTAAGTCTGAGGTTTGCAGTATATTAAAAGCATACCCAGCTTCTGAATCACAGGTCTGAGTCCTTTGCTAATAGAGAAGCTGCTAGATGATTGCAGATATTTTTAAATGACAAAATAGGAAAGAAATAGAAATTCATTCTCACGGTTACTTAGACTGTCGTTTCTGTTCAACAAAAAGAACATCCCTGCTTCTTTCCTTTTCATAGCTGTCATCACAGATATCTTTCATCAGCATGCTGTGTTTAGATATATGAAGTACTGTAAGTCCAAAATGTTAGTTTGCAAGCCCAGGTTTGCAAATTGAAGACAATGTGTCGACTGGGAAGTTGGATTGTGAGCAAAAAAGATTGCGAACTTCTAACTTTGCATTAATATTTTATATAAAAATTAAGGGGGGAAATGGCATGAAAAACCAGACAACAAAACCAACACAAATCAATAAAAAACATTTTAAAAGATAGTACACTTTTATTTATGAAAATATTAAATCATGTTTATATGATAGAATAATCAAACTGAAGGGAAACCTTAATACTTGTAAATTTGTGTATATGATGCAGCTGCAGGGAGATAAAACCACTTGAGTGACTGGATATGTTTCTTCTGCTTTCCTCCATTTCTTTTAAGCCTTAATTAAAGCCAGATGTTTCTTATTGCCTTTTTTTTTGTTTTCAAGCCTGCCCAAAGTGCTGTGCCAGCAGTAAACACCATCTCTGACTCTTTTTTTTATGTGTCAACTGCATCTGGCTGAGTCAGAGTCGCAAACCAGTAAAATTCCAGCAAAGCAATGCAAGCTTTCACTCCTGCTGTCATTCCTGTTGGGAGCGGGAAATTGGCATTGCTGTTTCTGGGACTGATGCACAGGAGCCATAAAAATCCAGCGTGTGCCTGAGAATCTTGACCCTGGCAAATAACGCTGGAGGCAGACTGGAATGCTGTATAGCATGAACACAACTGCCCCTCCCATACTCTAGGAGTGCTGGGAGTGATTTCTTGTGCTTAATTGCTATTCAGTTGTATAGGACTGCAGTCTGTTTTCTATTTCTTCTTTCTCCTCCTCAGGGACTCAATGGCTGGTAACTACAGCATGTAAAAGTAACCATTTCTTCTCCCATTTCATGCCCTTACTTGACATTGACCTCTTAGGTGCCATCTCTGGCAGAATATTTTGTCAGTAAATGGCAGTGGTCTATATGTGAGAGCTTTCTTTCCAAACCAAATTGCAAAGTAGTAATGCAGTAATATTTATTATTATGTTTTTCAACTACTTTTTAAACTTATTTTCCTTTTAAGAAGTGTATCAAATGTAGAAATCCATGAACTACAACAAATACCTAGCAAAGAGACAGAAATTACTGTTCCAAAAAGTCATCTGAGGACAAGTTATGACTTGCTTGACAAATATTAGGCTTTTTACTCCCACATATTTTGAGCAGGCACATATTGTACCTAGAATAGATTACAAGGACACATTTTCCAGCAGGTTTCCAGTTGTCTTTCTCCCTTTTAACAGATGTGCTATTGTTGCACAGTCGTTGGGAGTCAGGCTTGCTTCAACTACTGCACATGCTAAAGGGCTTTTTGGAAAAAAACTCCTCTCTTTTCTTCCACCAATTTTTGTACCAGAAACTCCCACCCCAACTGCTGTAGTTCAGAGGAACTGAAACATGTAGCAGGAGGGCATTAAGGGACCAGATACACTAAAGTTTTCCAGTGCCTCAGTTTTAAGGGAAGTGAACCTGTAGGATTTAAATTCCTTGCTGTCTTATTTGCTTTTAGTTCAATCTGTTTTTAGTTACAAGGAAAAAAAGTATTTATTTACAGAATAGAGAACAAATATCACAGTTTCTAATGACAAGGTAGTACTGACCTTTCTTGAATTCAATTGTTCAAATGTCTGTGTGGGTTATGGCAGTAACCTGTATATCCCACCCCATCCTGTCCCATAAATGGTTATATTTTTTTCCCTGAAAACATGACAGACATCTTACATGAATAAATCAATTTTATTTAAATAAAATTACAGGTGCATCTTGTCTACTAAAAACTACCATATAGTTTTTCAAAGGCTCCATTATTTAAAAATAATTTAAATTTTCTTGAGAGCAGCTACCTTTTTCTGAGTGGTGTTTGTAAACTTGTTAAACTTCCCTCTCCTCATTCAACTCAAACAATATCTGTTGCTAATGAAATGATGGAGGCTGTACCTTTTTCACTGTAATAGTTCCAATACTGTTCCTGGGAATCTCTTTTAAACATGGATTGAAAGGAATGGGTCAGGTGTCCTACGTAAATAAACCCCGCCCCATAAAAAAAACCCGCCCTGAAACAGGGTGTTTCTTTTCTTTTGTGGCACCATAAATACATCAGGCACAAAACCCCACTATGACACTCACTTTGTGTGTACTCTAAGTATTAAAAATTAAATTCAAGAGCCTACTGTTTCTTTGAGACTTCAATATCTGTTTTCCCTTGCATTTCTTCAAGTTTAATAATGTGATGCCACCTTCTCTAATGCAAAGAGAAGAGAAAAACTCAACAAAGTGGAGGCACCAGATCCTACAACTGTCATTCATCTACCACAGTCCAGCTCTGCATTCCCTGAAGAGCATCTGGTAATATTTGAGTAACAGAAGAAACACCCTTTTGCAGGACCAAACCTGACAAACTGGCACTATTTGAACAGAATTTGTTGTCCTGCACTAGCATGTGTCCAAAAAAAATTACAAAATACATTTTTTTAGAAGGAGCTGTAGAGGGGAGAGGCTGTTTTCTGGCAAGACCACCTGACCATGGCCACCTTACTGCTGATGAATATGTAAAATGGCCAGCAGCATGCATCCCACATCAGTCCTCTGGAAAACAGAGCTGTGCCACAACTTGCCCATGCCAGTCATTCAAAACATGTATTTAGAGCCAGAGTGATGCTTTGAAAGTCTTAGGGGCAGTGTGCTTTTGTACAACATCATTTTCTGATGTCTTTTACCACAAGCCAGTTATTTCTCTTTTCTTGAAGCTGGAACACATCCCAAGTGACATGGAACACTGGGAAGAACACTCTGCTTTTCACTAGATCAAGACTTCAGTTTTAATGGAGAAAACAAATGCAATTAAAACTAATATTATTTTTTAATTCACTTGCTGCTGTGGATAGTTGGGCATGAAGCTTCTGTGCAAGCAACATCTGCCTCCCCTTCCCCCTCAGCTCACTGTGCAGCACTGAGCAGGCTGCCTGGTGACTGCAGGGGTGACACAGGGAAAAGGATTCAAAACCATCTTATCCTGCCCACAGATCAGCATTGTCCACTCCTGACCCAAGTTCTGGGTCACGTGTCTGCTCTGAATCCTGCAGAAAAACCACTTAATTTCACCAAAGGAAGGAAATATCTTTGGGAAAGAAAGTTTCCTTCAGCTGCTGCCTGACTGGACATCTCTCAGCCTTTCTGGAAAAGAAGTTGCTCCAGGAGCCAAGGGAAGGCAGAGTCACTTCCACTGCCTTACAGAATCAAATGATAGCAGAAAGACAGGACTGTCTAGGCATAAGAATGAATAACTGCAGTGGCTTTTGATCTTCATAGACCTCTTTGGTCTTCCTACCAATCCTGGTAGTGTCTCTGTAGGAGTGAACACACTACACACTCTTCAAGGAACCATGAATGGGTTTGCAGCGAGAAGTTCTTTCTGTTTAGCATAAAGCCCCAAGCAGAGACACAAGGCAAATGGAAGATTCTGGGGGTTTTATCTTGTTCTAATGTCTTCCAGGTCTGCACAGTTATTTATGCACAGTTACTTGCAGGGCAGTAAACATGCATATTTGGACACCCTAATTATGGAAACTTAAAAGTATGTTCAGTGGCAGCTGAAAAACATTTTGCTTAGCTTTTAGTAAAGCAACGTGCAGACTTCATTGTGCCACCTCATACGCTCCAAGTCAGTCTAATATTAGTTGAATTTTCTTTGGAGTACTAGTGCAACCACTGCAAACTGATACCAAGCTTACCCTCCAAAAATAAAGATGTAACAGTGTAGATGTAGACATCATAGGGGAATGATAATTGCATAGCAAGTTGTAGTAATGAATGAATAAGATGGCAAAAAAAGGTAGAAATGAGGTATCAATTAGCCTAATAGTTGAGCAGGTAAGCCATATTCATACTAAATTTCATCTTCTGACTCATGATCTCGTTCACATGTTTTCAGTAAACCCATTTCCATGGATTGGGACCGTTTAACCTTTGAACGAACTGCCCTGGAAAAACAACAAAGGAAAAAGTTGTCAATAACAACTCAAAGGCTCATCTGACCATTTTTACATGGCAAAAACCTGTTTAACTCTTGCATCCCATCAGCGAGTTAGGATAATTGATTTATAAAGGCTTGTAGTGTTTCACAGTGGAAGACACCCTAAAGAGGAAATAGTGACTTCAAGCAGAATCTGGGCAGAATCTAACCACAGGCCTTGGCTGTGGATGTCTTTATGCTGGCATGAGTGACTACTATACAATGCAAGCACGTACATGGCATTCAAAACCAGGTTGGACTGGGCTTTGAGCAACCTGGTCTAGTGCAAGGAGTTCCTGCCCATGGCAGGGGAGTTTGAACTTGATGATCTTTAAGGTCCCTTCCAACTCG
Organism: Myiozetetes cayanensis; assembly: GCF_022539395.1. Taxonomy (NCBI): domain Eukaryota; kingdom Metazoa; phylum Chordata; class Aves; order Passeriformes; family Tyrannidae; genus Myiozetetes; species Myiozetetes cayanensis. The sequence goes on from NW_026087742.1 coordinate 19,768,441, forward strand.
TTCTGTGATTAGTAAGTGTTGCCTTTAGTGATACCACCTGACTGTACTGCTGGTAAGAGCTTGTTCTTATGCACCTAAAACCACCTTAAGCAAACCTCAGTGTACCGTCTGGAAAGTTCAGTGCCGTGCCAACCGACCCTTGGAAGGCAACTCTGCTCAGTGCGATCAACCTCATCTGAGGCCTCGTCTGGTGCTGCAGCAGCCACTGTTCCCAGCATCAGAAGGGATGTAGGACTGCTGCCACCTTCTCAACAGCTGCCATTCTTTACACAGCAAACCAGTTACCCAGCCTTGACTGTCAGTGCCTTTCGGACTGAAATCCAGAAAGAACTGGCACCTCAGAGCAAAGCAACTCTGCAAGAGCTACATATGGCCAAAGCATGACTAAATAGGGTTATTAGGATAGTAGGGGTAAAATTAAGGGGTGAGAAGCATGTTTCGGACAGTGCAGGCAAAGGCTTGATAAGGTCCTGTGGGCAGGTGATCACTTTTTCTGATGACCTGGTGGCAGAATCAGGCTCATTTTTACAGCAAAATTAACACTGTAGTTGTGTGGCGAGGAAAACAGCTAACTTTAGACATTAGGGGTTGAAACTGGTTAGTAAAAAGAAATCAGGTCTGGTCACAGGAAATTTCTAGCAAGGAATCCTAAGTAATAATCTTCAAAGTTAAGTCATGAAGCCTGCTGACTAAGCCATTTGAAATTAGTGGAGATGAGAGAAAAGATGCTGCAGGTAAAAGAAGTCTCTCCTTCTTCTAACTTTATAAGCACTTAGAAAGACTTCTAGAGCTCATTTTATGCTGTCAGAGATGTATTTATGAATGTTTTCCTCCTTTCTTCTGAAACAATGATTCATGTGTTTTTCACTGATTAGTAATATCTATTTTTATTTTACCTTGCCTGACAATTAATTTCTGTTAATGAATTTATTTGGATGTATCAGTGAAACTTCCCTAAAATAAAGCTCCTGCTAGGCTAAATAGATAGGTCACCAATGTTTTAGTGTTTCAAGTAACTTACCAGCTGACAATTGTGTAATTCACTGCAAGTATAAGAAAAGCAAAGGCATAATGCCAGCAATAGCACATGGTCAGGAACATCATATTAGTATGATCTGTTTGATTCCACTCTGGGCTCCCATTTGGAGGGTAAAGTACAAAGCCAATCTGTAATAAAATAAAAGATATTTAGCACATGTCATTTGATGTGTATCCTATGCCATATCATGCTTTATGCTACCCATCAAGGCAAATTTTCTTACAGTGCTGCTTATTTCTGTGTTTATTATTAATAACAGTTTTGCATTCACTCTCAGATGCAATGGATCACCTTACACAGTTCTGTGCAGAAATGTCTTTGAAGATGCAGAGCCAGTCCCAGAGACCCACTGCTCTTGCCCAGAAAATGAAGGACCCTGCCCAACAACACAGCCCTGCAAAAATCACAATTATGTGGTGTAAGGAGAGGGGTGCTCAGATGTGCTCAGCTGTGTGTACTCTGAACTGCAAGCGCCTCACCAAACAGAAAACCTGCCCAGCCACTTACACTGACTCAATTCTTCCCAACAGTATCTGGGAATGTGTTACGTGGTTGAGAAGAGGAATAATGAATGAATAAATAAAGGTGAGCCACAAGTCTATTCCTTCTGGGCCATCCAGGGAAAAAGTCAGGTTTGAAATTACATAAAAGTGGAGCTTCCTTATGTAAAACTATAAGTTCTTGTGAAATACACAGCTGATTTTTTTATTCAGAGCTGGGAAAGATCAAATACCTATTCATGAATAAGATGGGGAAACTATTAATCCTGTGGCTACACAGGGGTCTGCATGACAAGTATCAGCCCCTCTGTACTGCCTAATATTCTTCAAAGTCATAACTCAGCAGTTTAGTTGAGAATTTAGAAGCTGGGAAGAGGAGAGGAAGGAGGAGGGGAGTGGATTTTGCATTTCCATGAAGAGAATTCAATGAATGAGGGTGTTGATGATGCAGAAAGAAAGTCCCTTTACCTTTTACAAATTTCCCATGCTGCAGCCAGTGTGTGGTTTTCAGTCACACAGATGGTTGAAGTCTGATGCGGGTGTGAAAAAAGCCACACTTAAATCTCTTATATTTTTAGTTCTTCAGTTTTTTACTTTGAAACAAAACCCTCATTGTCTCCAGAGCTAAAGAAATAGTCTGTTCTAAAATTAGACTAGGTAGACAACAAAGAATAAATGGTTGCATCTATTCCTCTTTTGCAAAGCTTCTTAAATCAACAAAGAAAAGTTTACAAACAAGAAAATAAAACAGCAAGTGCTGCAGCACCACATTCTTGAGTTCACTTATAGAAAAATACAACCTACTCAAAGGTCTGTCTTCTTGCCAGAGCAAGCATTTAAATATTTGATTTGGTGCTGAATGTCCAGTTCTCCTCAGGAACAGCAAACGTTTTTATTCATCGTGTCTGGCCAGCATATGAAAAAGGGAAGCCAGTCTAGACATGCTGGAAAGAAAAACTGTTGGAGTGACCTCAGTTCTCCACTATAAGATGAAACACACACCAGCACTAGTGCTCCTATTCCTTTGTTACAAGAACATTGTTACAAGAAAAAATTGTCTCAGCAATTCATTGAATGTCTCTCTTGTTCTGATAGCAAAGAAAGTGTTGCTATCTAATATCTGTTAGTTGAATAGAATCACAAGGAAGTGAGGGCATGGAAACTACATTTTGAAGAGTCCTTTCAGGAGCCACATCCCTGAAACATCAAAGTTTTGGCTGTTGTTTTTTCTGCTCAGTTCCCAGAGCACCAGAAAAACAGGAGGCTTTATATCACCCAATCTCTTAACATGGGTTGGTAGCTTAAGTACCTTTTGAGCCAGGAAACATCAGAGAGGCCTTTGCCTCACCTGTTCAGTACTCCACTGGGCATCTACTCACTGCTCCAGCAGCTGACAGTGGAGACTCTCTTTGTAAAAGACTGCATGTATTTCCGTGCTCTAAAATCACTGCCATTCAGCTGGCCAATTTGGAACAGGATGTTAAAGGGATCAGAGAGAATGGTCAATGACTGTAGTAAGGGAGTGCTCAAGAAAATCACCTTAGCTTTTTTATTGATTCAACTAATGGGCACTAGAAGTAAAAGGGCTTCTTCTTCTTCTTCTGTAAAATGGATATGAGAGATACTTTTATCTCTTTAAAGGAACATTAAGACTGCATTGTGTTATAAGTCTTTTGATGTCTGTGTTTAAAAGGCAAATGGATCACCTGTGAAATATCTGCAAAGGGTTAAATGACTAATTTTGGTGAGGAAGAAATTCCTAAGGCAGAAAAGTGACCTACCTGCCAGAACCAGCTGCCTTGTAATATGCAGAGGCTTGTACGGAGCATTTCTAGCACAATACTGCCACGGAAGAAAACTTCCAAAAATATGCAGGCAGCAGCTCCAAAGATAGCAAATAGCAGTAACTGATGAACATGAACATCCAGCATAGCTCTCCCATGGAGATGGTAGCAGAAGAGAAAACCTGGAATAAATTGTGATCAGTTTAAGATCTTTTCTTCCCTTGTAATCTCCCTGCGTTTGCTTTTAGAAAACAGCGAAACTTTGGCATGTCTTTTATGCCAGTATCACCTTCACTCACATTGCTTTAGCTAACTAGTTGTGCACCATGCCAGTACACACACTGAAGCACCTGCCAGAGCTATTGAGCACTTACCTGAAAGACACTTGTACTGCTATTTCCATAACATTTCTGTTGCTGTCTGAGCCAGTTAGGAAAGCACAGATAGACCTTTCCAGTATGTGATCATGATCTGGGCTGCAGTGCAGACAAACCCTCAGCAGCTTAAGGAGGGCCAAGATTGATCTTTTCTTGATCTCTTCTAAGTATTTCAGGGGCTTATATACCCCAGCTCCTGTAGGCTAATTCTCTAAGGCGGGTTTAAGGTTCCCAGACCAAAGACCAATACCCTTCCAGCAGATTCTTGCCCACCTCTGCAGGGAGAGGTAAACTGACCTTCAATAAAGACTGCCAAGGAAAGCATCATCCTGTCTGTGGCTGCTGGCAATGCATTGGTCCCATGTGCCACAATGTCAACCAACCCAGAAATGCCATAGAAGAGGTACATGGTGGCGTGTTGCCAGTTCATCAGGTGATCCCAGTGCTTTTTCTCATAGTTATACAACTTCAGATGAGGTCCATCAGGAACAAACTGCTCAGCCACCATTCCTGTGCATGAAACAAGAAATAGAACCATTTGTTCCGGTGCTTAAGATATAGACTGATGATAAGTCTTTATACAAACCATATATTCCCACCCAGTATAAAGCCACTAAATTTGAGGGTTAGTCTGGTTGTTCTGGGTGATTGCTATGTTTTGGTCCCTTCTGCCCAGTACAGCCATTCCCAATAAAATTTTTAACACGTTGTCCAAATTCAAGTGAAGATGCACAGAGGCCTCAAAGATACTAATTTTATTTAAATTCTCAAGAAAATAGGCAGTGGGTGGAGGAGAGATGAAATAAGCTGCTTTGCTAAGGGAAAAACCACAGAGTGATTTATTAAGCAATATATTAAGCATCACATAATCTGGAGGGGAGAAAGTCAGAGGAAGACAGACTTCGGCTCCGGTCCTGGTGGAATTATTTGCATCTTGCAGTTTCCAGTAGTGAAAATGAGAACAACTATTCTGTGCTGCTTTTTCTCCTTTTAAACAATTGCTATTGTAGTAGTCCCCTGACTGAATTTTTCAGCTGCCTTTCCCAGTGGTTCAAATATGAGTGTAACACATGCTAAAGTCTCCAAAAGAAAAATTTACCGTTTCAGTGCCCTGCCACATGCAGGATGACAGAGTTCAGACCCTTAATTCAAAGGGGATTTTTCCTCTATAGCCATAAAAGGAAACCCCTCCACGGTGCAGGGTTAGTAAAGGTCCCATGATAATGTACACTGAGTTAGTGTTTGAATCACTGCTCCACCCTCTCTCTCCCTTACCTCGGCCCCTCAGTGTCTTGCTAACTAGCTGCAGTACTCCAGCAAGTGGAAAGCTGCTTTTAGATCCTTTATATGATCAGTGAAGTTTACAAAGGGTTTAAAATCTGTTATGTTTTTTAAAACATTAAAGCTAATTATGTTGTTTATAAAGCATGGGCCAGTATCTTGCTGTATCGGTAGATATGCTGCAGAGTAAATACATTGTTTTTCCACCTTTATTTCAAGTTTTCCTGACATGGAAACAGCAGGTTTTACTCCTTCTGCTGCCTTTATTGTTTGTCTTTGCCAAGTGTTCTTGTCCATGTTTTTTATTAGAATTGAAATTATCATATGTTAAAATAATAGCTTTTTGTCTCAGAGTGAAAATAAAAACACTAGATGAATGTTTTAACTGCCCAGCTACCTCTAGACACAGACTGGGAGATTTGTGGAAAAGATGTCCATGCTCCTACTTCAAAATGAATGCTAGTATTTAGATTTTTATCATTTTTTAAGACAGATCAAAATTTATACTGTAGGCACAACACCCCTTCAGTGCTGATGTATCTTAACTGATTCAACTCCCAGAGTGAAAGGAAAAACAAGAACAAGATTTTGTCACAGCCTGCACCTTGATTAGAAATCAGGCAATACTAAGCATCTAAAGAAGAGTAGATAAATAGAACATAAAAGTCTATCTAAGAATGCTTCTGTGGGTTTGTACCGAGACCTGGACAAAGCAGAAGGAGAAACAGCTCCCTTACACCCACCCCACACCTCATAGCCACAGTCCTGTGGCGATAAAATCTGGAGCTCAGTCTTTCTTTCTGAATGTTTTCACTTCTGAATGACACTAATGGAAAATCATCTGCATAATTTACATATTTTATCAATAACTTATTGGGCACTGTCACCACCCAAGATGACTGGATTCAAAATAGAAAAGCCATGCCCCCACAGTCTGGTGCTCCCAGTCTGCATATGAGAACCCCTTGCCTAAATACCTTATCTCCCTCCCTGAGGTAGTGAACAGCACATGAACACTGAGATGGACCACCTGTGAAGCAGCCAGGAGGCCTCAAAGAAGCTCCATGAGAGCACTAGGGATGGAAACTATGTTACAGACATAATTGTGTGGACAAAACACCAAAACCCAACGAGATCTGTTTTATCAGAGAACAAAATTTTTAAAAAAGAAGTCTTAAAAAGAACAACTTTTTTGTTATCTGCCCTAAGTCCTCCTTACTTACCAATGAGGGCAAAGGCGGCTTTGATGATCCCCTCAACAAACTCCAGGCGCTGAAATCCTGCCCTGGAACCGAAGTAGCAAGCGTTCTTGTTTTTTCGACAGGCGTACTTCAGTGGGTACTTCACTGACCACCATAAGCCAAAAAGAAGAAAAAAGCTTCCAGGGAGGGCATGCCCTTTGAAATTGCCCATGGTTTTCTGCTAGGCAACACCTGAAGGAGAAACAAATGAACACCAATCATGGGAGTAGCGGGAGGATTCTGTGGGTTATAATTTTAAAGTACCTCCTTGCATAGATCAAAAAAGTGTCACTGAATTAAGTACTCACACTTTATTTAAAAATAAATGTGTGTACTTATCTTTCCTGACTGTTCAAAACACCCAGCCAGCCAGTCTTCCCAGCTTCATAGCTTTGCAGAACAAGAGTCAGAGACCCAACTGCAGAGCAGCTGACTATGTCTTGCTGTTGAAGTTGTACTAGCAAAAAAGAGAACACAAATATTCACTATTTGTTTCTTTCACCCTTAGAGAGGGTTTTTCCTCCACAAAGGGAAACCAAGACAATACCTGACTGAAGGAAAAATTAATTGTATATACATCTGATGGGTAATTCTTAACTAATAAATTGTATTTTGTATTTCAATCTAGTTGACTCGTTACAATTTACAAACATCAAGTAATTATCAATATTTAATAGGAAAATTATGCACCCACAAGAAGATACATATTATTGAGTACATAAAGTGCACTGAAGGGTAAGGTTATTGGTTGGTCAGGATTATACAGTCCTTTAAAAAAAGTGCCATTAATAAAACCTAGTAATTCTGGTCATCATCCCAACTTTTAGGATAGTTGAACAAGTAATTTCTTACTTAAAATGATTGTTCTAACATTAAATGGTAATTTTTCTTTAAGTTATTATAAACTAAGTTGTTGTGAATCATGGCCCAAAGGCACACTAAATCTTTGCATGGGCAACAATCAGGAATAACTTTAGAAGGATTGCCAGTCTGTACTTTCTGTTATTACTGTTGCTGACCTAAAACTTTAAATGCCACACTACACTGGAGACATCTGGTTACAAACAGAACATGGAGGCTCTGGTATATTTTTCTTTTTCATAAGTATTTCCTATGGTCAGCTCTGCATAAGAAGTTTTAAACTGCGGCTTGTGGGCCATGGAGTACTTGCAGCTGGTTCACGTAATGCTGTCTAGTCACGTAGCATGAGCCCTCCCCTATTTCTGGAGGCTAAATTCCACTGAAAGCATTAATTTTATTTTCATTTTTTTAGGAAGAGAAACTTTTCCACATGCCCAGATCCTGGAGCTGCTGTAAGACTATTTGAACTGCATGAGGAGAGGTGACCTATATAGCCACAAAGGAGAAGGAAAAAAAAATAGGATAGCATGAAGCAGACTGTGATTTAAACAGGAATGCTGAAGAGGGTCCTGTGCCCCCTGACTGTCCCTCCTCTTTCAGAGTGATCCTCTTTCAGAGTGATCTCTCCCACTGTAAGGGCTGCAGAGGGGGACAGGTGAGCTTTAAGTTTTCCCTGGATAAAACTCCGCTTAGCTAATTTCTAGGGAAGGACTGGACAAGTACAAGTAAAAAGAACTGTGATACTGGTTGCCCAAGCAAGACCATTTCTGGATGTGTCCTCGCAGGTATTTCCAGTGTTGGCATCTGTGGATGGAAGCCTGGCAGGAGAGTGTGCCCAGGTGGCTGTGCTGAGCTCAGGGAAGCAGCACCTGCCAGTTGTGGGGCAGCCAAACGGGGCATGAGGAATGCGTTTAGGAATGAAACCTAAAGGGTTCCCATTTGGGATTCCTGCTGTATGGGGAAGGGCTTCAGCATGTCACTTGTCTCCGACCAAGAAGAAAAGCAAAGATGCCATGCCCAGAGCTGCTGTGGGGGATTTTGGCTCACTGGGCATCCAGCCAACCCCTCAGGTCAGAGCAGCAGAGGCCATGAGGAGGAGCAAGTGGCGGCAGACCCAGTAGGCAGCTCTCAGCACGGGTACCCCAGGCACCAGGGTGGTGGTGACCCCCCCCATCTCCACATACAAAATGCTGAATTAAGCTCTAAACCTCTCTGGGGCTGAGCACGTGTTAGTGGTGCCAAATCAGCCTTCTTGGGAGCTGAGCATCTCTGATCCCAGCCCAGGGTGGGCTGGGCAGGGCAGGAGAAAGATTTGGCACCTTTCTCTGCCTCCTCAGCCTCCCCCACCACCCCTGAAGTTCCTCTGGGCTGACACCTGTGTGTTTTATCTGCAGGTGGGGAAAGCACTGCTCACTCTGTAGCAGCCTCCAGCACAGCTGGGCTCTCAGTGGTGAGGTCAGGGGCTCAGACCCATAGGTTAGACCCAGCACCTGCTATCCCAAAGAAGAGGTACTTCATTTTGGGACATCTTTAGTTCAAAGAGTCTGAGCAGCTCACACATCACTGCCAGTACTCACTGCACCATTTTTTGCCTCAATAAAGGGCTGTACTAATTAGATAGGGGCCTAAACTTTGCTTTAACCTTTAAAGTACTTCTTTTGCTTTTCAAACCTTAATTTCTGGTTCTTTTAAAATGTGCTGGCCTGAAAGGCATTGCTGTCTTTTCAAACACATTTGTTTTTCCTCTTCTTTGAATGAAAGGAAGAGGGGAGGAGTGGAGAATGGCCTTTCCTCACTGTATGTCTGATCTCACTGAACACCATTCATTAGAAAGATTTTATTCATTAGAGATTTTATTATTCACCACAGGTATAGAGCACTCTAAATGGAACGATTTAACCTGTACCCTGTATCAAAGTAACATACTGGATTAAAAATATAAATTAAACCTATAAAAAGCTTCCCTCTAAGAGAGTACAGCTGCAGTAAGAGTGAAATGAAAATTGTGTTGATGTCATTTGTAGTGCATGGTATACAGAACCTCAAAAGTAACTCTCAATCTGTAAATTCACACCTGGGTTACCTAGAGCGTTAATCACTGGAGGATTTTTCTGCACTAAATCTGGGTAAACTATCAAGATGCTCTTTTTTAAACTATTTTCTAACTTTTAAAATAAGGGAAAAGATGAAAAGGAAGAGATTGATATGGCAACTACTGTTGCTGCACATCCAATATAAACAAAACGGAACCAGAAATGTTGATTTTTGCTATAAGCCATACAGTCACATATCATTAGTTTAGTAACTGTAAACTTCAGTTTGAGTTCATTGAAAGATGTTGGGGATTTTTTGTAGGATTTCTCTAGAAGGACACACATCAGATCTGCCAGCCAGCTGTTGTGTCAGACCTCTGTAACACTGCAACTCAACACAGTTGCTTTCAGAAAGGAGTTATACAACTTACACTTTAAATCCTTAGTAAACTTGAAAACTTCATGACAGAGGTTGTCTTAAACTGACTACGTTTCTCAGTTCATGAATTTTCTCCTTTCAGGCCTGAGAGTTTATTTTGGCGAGTCTAGAAGTCACCTGCCACCACCTAGTTTTGACGTGACTGAGTTTTGCCTGCAAGTAAGCTGGAGGATGCTTGGAGGTTTAGTGTGACACTAAAGTATGACACATGGTGAGGCTAAGCAGAAACTCCTCAGTAGGAAGATCACTGTGGGATCAGGAGGTGGATCTGGGAGGTGGGAGGTAGAGGTGCAATGGGAGGTGAAAGGAGAGGAGGACACTGAGAGACAAAAAAAATCCCAAGGTTGCCCTATAGGTGGGTGCCACCCACTTGGCCCCAAAGCCACCCAGGCATACTGGGTGCCACGTGCATCCCTGCAGCTGGTGACGTGCTTCCCCAGCCTCAGCCCTGTCCCAATCCTGCTCCTAACCCTGCAGGCTCACTCAGCTTCCCCTGTCCCCACCCTCAAGTCTCACCACTCAGGACCCTTCCACCACTACCAACAAGCAGCCATGGGGCACAGCAGCCAGGGCGCCAGCAAAGTTTGGACTCTGGCAAAGCAAATTTTGGAGTCTAGCTGGGGGAAGCTCCCCCTCTGCCAACCAGCAGGGCTGCAACTCTGAGGAGCATGCCCAGGAACCAGACAAGGCATTTTTGTCCCAGCCCAGATTCAAGCTTTTTGTAGAAAGTATCCCTTGAAACTCTGCTCTGGGGAGAGTGTGGGGCATGCCAGGAGTGGGGGCTTCTGTCAGAGTTCAAGGGCATCCACAGGCTTTAACTGCCCCAACCAGCCTCACCCAGGACTCCTACCTGGAACCCCTGCTTAGGTGCCTGTGGTCACAGGGAAATTGGAGAAAAAGTAATTAGGCACAATTATGGCAATAAACTCAATTGTTGAGGTAGTTCATAAATTTTAAGTACTAGCCGATGTTTCTGCAGCTGATTGGAATAAAGAGCAAAAATGTTTTACAGCTACCTGTGAATGTGAGATGATTTTCTTTTCATGTGTGAGAACTCCGAGCACGGCTTTTCTTGCAAGGATCACAGAAAATGCTGCATGATTCAGGCTTTCCCAGAGATTAGAAAGCTGCATGGTATTACAAAAGTGTTTTTACACCCAAAATTTGCCAAGCCAATGCAGGCTGCTGACAATTGCAAACAAATTCCTGATGTAGCTGTAATGCTTTGTTTACCTGGGATATTCATCCCTCTGTTTAGGCTACTCCTTGGGGTCAGAAGGTAACATGGGATTCCACTGGCAAAAAGGGAATGAGCAAAGGCAGTTTCCAAGTGAGCATTCAAGAGATGTGCATATCTGTGGGTATTAAGAGCTGCCTTTTTGGCCTGAAAATTACCTCACACCATGAGAACCGTGAAATACTGGCAAGAAATAGACTTAGATGGTTTATTTAAACATCTTCTGACTTTTTTGGGAGGGATGTTTCATAACATTTGCCAGTTTGATTCCTGATGTCTTAAGACCACTCTTGTGCAGACTAAGGCAAGACTTGCAAGGGATATGGAGAAACCAGATATACCACTTGCTTACTCGGAAGACTTCTCAATTGCTTCTGGAAGCACTAGATTAATTTCCCTTTGCCCTTTAAAGAACAACCAGGGGTTTGGGCAGCACAACCCATATGGGGTGGGGACACAAGCAGTAGCTGATCCAGAGCTCACCCTGCAGCAGGCAGCTTCCTTTCCCTGTACATTTTCCCGCCACAGGAGAATATCTGGCAGTTTCCTGCATTTATCAAGCCCTGGGGGATGTTAAGCAGGACTATCAAACCAAAATGTGGATTTTTTTTTCAAAAACTCCACAAGTTATGAACCCTCAAATTCACTCTGCTGCAACGCTTTCATTTCTGCTACAGAACCATATAACAACAAAAGTTAAACCCAAAGACTAAACATTACCAATTTTTTCTTCCATATGCTAGATTAGGAAACAGTGATGGGGAGTTTATAATATGTGATATGAAATGTTTATTTATCCATAACAGCCACAGGAATGGATTGTGATATCAGTGAGAATGCTGCATCCAGATAAGAGCAGGAAAAACATCTGTAGGCATTTTCTAATCAGTGCCCAGGCTGTGATCATACAGCTTGTACCACAAAATGAAAACCAGCAAAGCCCAAATGCATGGAAGACAAAGAAAATCACAGACAAATTTAATTCAGAACCAAAGTTTCCTCCTTGCAGTTAAATACCTATTCAAGAGACAAGTGACTTTTATCCTTCAGCACATTGTATTGTAAACATCACAGACAGCCATGGGGATCGATCTGAAAAACTGTCTGCTGTAACTACTGTGTTCACTAAATGCAGTACTGATTTCATATCATGACTAAAAGCATTTCAGCAATTACAGCCCCATGTTTACAGATGAGATCACTGCTCTAGTGTTAAGGAAATACTCAGCTGGCACCTGTAGATCCTTTAAAATTAAACTGGAACAAAGTACTGTGTATACTGATGAAAGCAGGACACAAGACTTCTTGAAATGCTAAAAAATGACAGGACAGCCTTGATATTTTTGGCTTAAGGATGTGGGAGATAAAGATTTTCAGTCCAAAAAAAAAAAAAGAAATGTCATGAATAGGTGTCTCTGAAGCCTGTAAGAGAAGAATTCAACCCTTGGTAGAATCTTCAGGCCTAGAAGACAGGGATGAAAAGCAAAAATCCCGAAGAGGTATTGACCAGAAATCCATCTGCTGACCTTAAAAAGGGTGGACTCCGAGACACAATCTCTCACAGTGACGAGTTTGGGCCCATAGCTTGAACTACTCTATTTTTTTCAGTGTCTTGCATCTGTCAGAGACTCTTCCTTCCCAGATACTTGTCCTTGTCAGCCTTCTGAGTGCTCCTCACTGTGTTTTTCCTCTCTCGTGACTGTCAGTTTTCTGGCTTGCTTTCCCCATTCTCTGTGCATCTGCTCATTCTGTTTCTGCTCCCATAGCCAAGCAGGCTATCTCCAGGGTTTATCCAGGGACAAAAACACTACATAATAGTCTTACCATTGGCTCTTGATATCTGAGCAGCTGCTAGTCTGTGGATATGAAATTTTTGGTCTTCAGGACTGCCAAATTGGAGTCTTTTATTCAGATCACCACAAGTTCAAAAAACATAGACACACAAAAAAATAATCTTGTAATTGCATGGGATACATAAAAGAGTCATTTTTTCCCATGAAAGATTCATAGTTTCTTTATTGGCCATAAACCCTGGTATTTCCTAGCACTGTCTGAAAGGAAGGATAAAATAGCACGGGTATGTGAGTAAACTATTGCAGGTATGAGAGTGCTACCTCCTGTGGGAGTATGTTTGGCTTCAGCCGCCACAGTCATTTCCCTGCCCACAGTGGGGTGCCTCCTGTGGGGTGACCTTCCACCTGTCCCCCACTCAGAGGGCAGTTTCCTTCCCCACAGAGGGTCACTGTAGCCCTCCAAGTGAGGTGCTGCTGATGCAGGGCTCCTCCCAACCTGACAGACTCAAACACGCTTTTGATTGTGTGTGGCAGTGGCAGAGCACTGCTGGACAGACGTCATGAGGAAGGACGTGCTGTGACATTCCACTGCTGTGCTGTGGGAGCTCTTCACTGTCTTCTCTTTCCAGTCCAACCAGCATTGGGCTTAGCTGAAGCTCTTAGTGCTTCCTGATTTTAACCTGAATTGTGCCAGCTGGTTAAATTCCTGTATGTGCTCTCTTTTTAAAGTCAATTCCTTTTGTCACAGAATCACAAAATCATGAAATCACAGAATGGTTAGAAAAAGACCTCTGGAGGTAATCTACTCTAAGCCCCCTGTTAAATCAGGTTCCCCTAGAGCATGTTGCACAGGATCACATCCAGGCAGGTTTTGAATACTTCCAGAGATGAGGACACCACAACCTCTTTGGGCAGCCTGTTCCTGTGCTCTGCCACCTGCACAGTAAAGAAGTTTTTCCTCATAATCAGATGGAACTTCCTGTGTTTATTTTGTGTCCATTGTCCCTTGTCCTGTTGCTGGGCACCACTGAAAAGAGTCTGGCCTCATCCTCTTGACACTGGCCCTTCAGATATTTGTACACATTGATGCGATCACTTTTCAGTCGTCTCTTCTCCAGGCTACACAGGCCCAACTCCCTCAGCTTTTACTCATAAGAGAGATGCTCCAGTCTACTAATCTTCACTGTAGCCCTCTGTTGGATCCTCTTCAGTAGTTCCTTGCCTTTCTTAATCTGGGGAGCCCATAACAGGACACAGCACTGCAGACATGGCCTCACCAGGGCAGAGCAGTGGGGGAGGATCACTTATCATCTTTAAAAGCCAAAGTCACTTCAATGAACGAGCTCTGCAGAACCCTAGGTGTTCCTGATGTTCCATGGTAAAGCACAGGTCACACTGCCATTAAGAAGATTGCTCCAAGGCTACACCACAAACCCCACTTTTGTAGGGTGTAATCCCTGGCTCCTCTTTGCCATTCCAGTTGTGTTCACTTACATGTTCTCTGCTTCCTAGAAAAGGTAAGGCTTCCTAGGCTAGGAAAATGTTAAGAGAGCAAAAGTTTGATATAACAGATGATGATTTAGAGATCAAAACCCTGCTCTGGAGAGAAAATGAAATAAAACATGACTTGGTTGCTGTTGGGGTCCCTTTTACAGACCTCCTCCTACAGCATCTTAACAATACAGTTGAGGTTTCAGTGGAATGATTGCATAAGACAACAAAGCTGACAGGACCACTAAACTATGGAAAATATTTGTAATAATGACCACTTAGGCTGTGAAAGATCCTACATTTGACACTTACACAGCTCTGTACAGACTGTAAGAAGTTGCTGCAATTTATGTTTCCAAATACTTCTTGAAGACAAGAAGACAGCACCCGAAAAAAAGAGGGGGAGTCTACTGAGAAAACTTAATGTTTGTGTGGTCTTAAATGGTATTTTTCACCAGCAAGGAAGCCAGATATAAAAGAAAAACATGATTAACGTTGTGCTTAGAGCAGGAGAGATCTTCAGGAATAAAGGACAAAAGGCTTGCCAGCCTCAATATCATTTATAATTCTTTGGTTTCATGGGTTGTTCTCCTAATGTAAGTGCCAGTGACTGTGGAAAAAAGGCATTAATATTTCTCTTCATTATGTAAGTACCAGATATTGCAGTGACTGAAGCCTTTGAATGAGAAACTCTGGAGTATTACAGAGAAGACCCTGTTTTAAAGAATCACCAAACACTAACAAAATAAGGTAAGCAGAATTGTCACACTGTGCTCTGCATACTAGTAAGCTTTGATCTTAAGGACAGTCTCAAGTCAACAGAAATGGGAAGGGAGCTCATCTCAACAAACGGAAGAGCATAAGTCCTTGATGCTGTTCATAGGAAGGACTCATTTTTCTTCCTGAAAAATTACAAATAGGCTCCATTAGCCAATGTGATGCTCGTAACAGCTCATATTTGGACAACAAGCAGATGACACTTGAAAGACCTGAACTTTCCTTCTCCTGTCCCCTGCAAAGGAGTAGACTGGAAACCAGGGGCACATATATCCAGAATATTTCTTGTAGTGGGACTCTGTGCTGCATTTTGCTGTCTCCTCCCGCTGAGATCTAGCCACTTGTTCTTGAATCTCTGAAGTTCTCTGAAGTTACTCTATTAACTGATTCATAACCTTTAACCATCCTGTCCATCCGTGGAGTACAGTTAAGTAGTATGAGCCTCAGGGCAAACAAAGTGACTGAAGATAAATGTTTAAATCTCACGGATTTGGATGCTCTAACAAATTACATGAATGCTTGGGGCTTGCAACATTGTGCTGTGATAAGAAGGAAAAAAATATAAAAAGCTTTCTTTGTCGGTAATTTCCACAAAACCCTGCAACAGAGCAGGTGCAATTTGCACATAAAGCTTTGCCTTGGCCAACTTGCTTTTGTACCTTGAAGTTTTTTTCTGCAGTCTTTTCTGTCAAGAGCCGGGTGTCTCACATTACTTGCCCAAAGGTGACCAAATGCACTGCCTCTACCATCTATAGTTTGAGGGAAACACACTATTAACAGCAGAAAGCTGTGTGGATCAGAAAAAAAAAAAAAAAAAAAAAAGTGAAGCACTAATGAATAAATGGAAGCTTTGGCAAGGCAGTCTGTAACACTGATACTAGCTGGGAGAAATGGCTGGCTGAGTTAGCCCAGCCAGAAGAAACAAAATGCATCTGAGAAACAGGTATAGTTTCTTTTCATGGAATTACCTCATGTTGGAATTCTAGAATTGGAATCAGCTCCTGGTAGTACAACACTAGCAGAAACTGGAGTCCTCCATGATGCAAGGCTACAGCAGCAGCAGCTTTAGTTCCTGAAACACCTCCGACAACACAATTAACAGAGGGAGCAAGGCTAATGCTGTGGAGTAAGAGCTTAGAAATTCAATCAGACCAGCAGATGCAGCAAGGGGCTGTATCCCCTCCCAAAACCTGGTGTTACAGATACATGTAACTACTGTCTGTTACACCAGGAATCCTAGAAATGTCTCAAATGCCAGGTCACGTGGAGCAGAAGTTTTATGAATTTTTGCTCAGATAGCATTAAAATGTTGTAGCAGGCCTAATTTAGGCACAAATGGATTAGAAAGAGGTGTAAATTGCCTCTTTACATCCTGGAGCAAAAAGCAGTGCCAGGACCCAAGGTCTGGCTCATGCTGCATAATAGGACTGAACAGCCACACATAGTAGAGTGGCACCCCACTAAAAACTAAGATATTTCAAAACTAATGTTGAATTATTTGTAATTCCTGAGTTTAGAAGCTTAAAAGAGATGAATAAAATTACTACTACTGTCCAACTTCAAGTTGCATGAGCATCTTTGGTCACATCTAAGAAATAGAGCAGGAGCCAGTTGACAGGAGTTTTGACAGTGAGAAGTCTTGGTTTCAGACTGGAAACAAGGGGCTCATTTTTTGTGCTGCTGCTCTGGCCATTTGCAGTACTGACTAAAATGATCTTTCCAGGCGGATTTATGTGCAAGAAAAGAGTAAACAGCAGTTTGCCTAAACACAGGCATAATTATTCCAGCCACTCCTCAAGGTTCATTTGAGTTTTCTTCTCCAGCAGTTATTTCTACCCACACTCTCCACAACTGAGAGAAATCTGTTTGGTTTGCCCAGCTCCATTTGTAAAGAGAAAAATACAGGAAAAGCCACATAAGCATCATAGGCAACCCTGAAAAGCAGCAAAAGACATCTGAGCAAAATTCTGAAAGGTAACTCCAGAGTTCATGACAAATTTGCATCTAAAATGGATATTGAATGCATTCCTTTTACAAAGTACTTACAGTGACTTAACAGTACAACATATGCCATAATCTAAAGAGGTCTACAGAAACAGCAATGTAAGGTGATGCAAACAATGTTTATATATATATATATATATACATTGGAATCACAAGTCTTAAATACGTAAATGCATAGTAATTTTCAAACACTCAAGTTTAAAAAGGAAGAAACATAAATACTTTGGTCTTAACTACTTCAGTTCCTAAACTCTTCAGAAAGCCTCTTATCAAAAAGATTATTATTTTTTTGATACCATGTCAAGTTTGAAGTGTTGTTAGGAGAGTAGAATATGATTTACTGATGGAAAACTGAAACAAAATGGAAAATATGAGGGGATGGAAAGTGTTTTTCTGAGGTATTCTGTCTTGAAATAGAATAAAAAGGCCAAGATAATCAGGGTTTCTCTCATATAGTAAGTAGTCACGGTTACATTTAAATTCTCTTGATTTTGCCTGGAAATTCAAGTTTGGATGTATATCTCCACTTGAGACGTCCAAGAGGAAGGGAGAGGGAAAAAAAAAAAAAAAAGATCACACAAGAAGCTTAAAACTAAAAACCAAACACTTAATCTCTCCTTTGTTCATCAACCCAGAACCTCGGCTGCAAAACCATGGGGTAAAATACTCCGGATGCCTGCAAGGGCCACGCTCGCATTTTAACACCAGCAACCCTCGCGAAAGCGACTGCTGATTGAAAAGTCCCGTCCGCGCCTTTTACCTCAGGAGTGCCCCCCGCGGACTTAGTTAAGGCAAACATCGAGTAGCTGTCCTTTCGCCGGGGAATACTCGACAACCTCCAGCCCTGCCCCGCCGCCGCCCGTCCTGCCTTCCCCCCGGCCCTTCCCGCACCCGGGGACACGGAGCGCCGCGCTGCCCTTACCTGTACCGCCCCAGCAGCCCCTTCCTCCGCCTTCCCTCGCCCCCTCCTCCGTGGGCTTTCGTTGTCGGCCCTGGCAGCCCCTCGGCGCCGGGACCCTCCAGCTGTGGCCGCCGGGGGATGCGCCGCGGCCGCTCCAGATGTTTGCGGCGCGGCCGCCCAGATGTTCCCCTGGCGGCCCCGCGGGGGGCGGGCGGTTTCCTCCCCGCCTGGCCGGGAAGGACCCAGAGCAGAGCCAAAAAAAAAGGGGCTCGGGGAAAGCAAGGCTTCCGCGGGATCCTGCGCTGCCCACCCGCCCCCGCCTCATGCCCCGCTTTCCAGGAAAAGCGGCCGGGAGCGGGTAGGGCTGGCGCGGGGCTGGCGGCCGGGGGCAGCGGCTCCCGCTAGCCCAGGCAGGAGAGGAAAAGTAGGAAAAGTAGAGAGACTTTCTGACGTACAAACCCTCCTTTGATCCCTTCATAAAACAGAGGCCTTTTTTTTATTTACACACACACACGGTTTTCTCCACGAAAACGAGCACCCATGGCTCTAGTTCCTGTAATTTCGCAGGAATGTATGGCACAGCCCTGAATCCAAAAGAAGAATGTCTAAAAATAAAATTTAAAGGATGAAACCACGGTTTTATTTGTAAATGTCATCCTGCAGTAAACGGTGTTACAGACACTACTGGATCATTCACAACGTGACAAAAGGCATCTCACACTGCAACACCTCTGTTACAACAGCCAGCAGACAACACCAATGAAAGCCTCAAATATGGAAAAATCCTCCTTTGAGGTATTTGCCAAGAAGTTGTGACAATCGGATTTTGAAGCTCTGTTTAAACTATACCAGAAGGCCCCCTGACCCTTTCCACCCGTCAGCATTGAGGTCTTGTGTTGCCACATCCCCTGTGGTTGTTGGAATAGCCAAGCCAAGGTGCAGCTCTCCCCACTAGCCAGTCATAACTTGGACTGAATTATGAGCCATCCCCTTCCAGTCCCCTAATTTAAGATTTCTGCTTTTTGAGACCCCAAAGCTTGCTTTCTTTGGGAAATTTGTGGATGAAATTAACTCCATGTAAAGATTAGAACTTTTTCAGTCTCGCTTACCTTCTCAGACAGCTCCATCCAAGCCAGCTCTTTAGTTTAAAATGACACGTTCACTATCAGATAAATACCCCTCAGCATCTGGCAAGCAGATGCCTTTGCAGGTTGTGTGATGTAATGAGTACAGAGAAAATGGCAATTAGTATTTTCCAGAAGGACCACCTCTCTGTAAACAGTGTTTCAGAAACCCAGCCTCTATGGCAGCTGCTCCCTTTCCTGCTCTGAGTGACTTCTTTTGCATTTGTTTTTTTAGATGGCAGACTACATCTCACATCAAGACATTAATTCCTACATAATGGATATCCTTCTCTTGCCGAAGAGTTTTCAGCTAGACTGAGCTAAATCACTAAGTGATACTGAAAATTGTAATTACCTCTATTTACCACTGGTTTGATATGTTTGTCTTGGCAGTGGAGACAAGCACTTCCCGGGATTTCTCATTTCCACCCACACTTAAGATGGCTTAGAAGTCATTCTAAGAAACAATCAATGTTGCCAATGTAAAAAACTCCAATTAGAATCCCCCAAACCCTACAGGCATTCTGCACTTCCAGGACTATTGCAGTGTGCATTAAAGTAACCACAGAGAAGTGTGTGCATAGAATATTCTATAAAACTGCTAGGGACTACAGAGATAACAAAGCATCTTTTGCAGTTTTATACCTAAGAACAACCAGAGGCCAAGACTACCACCATAGTCAGTCAAGTTCAAACCTTCCTTCATCTTCATCTTCATCTTCCTCTTTTTACCTTATTGCAAAATTAGTTAGGAAATTAATTCACCACACCTCTTCCAAACTTAGAATACATGCTTGACACGTGGGCAGGCAATTGAGCCCTTCTCTAGCTGGAGGAATAGAGCATGCAAATAAAGCATTTGTTTGATGTTCACTGCTGATGTTGAGCATTGCACTGGAAGCAAGTCATTAAAATATTTTTTCATGGATAAACCTAAATGCTATGAGATGAATTTCCAAGTAGTGCTTGAACTGCTTTCCGCAGGAGTTGCCTGAATTAAACATTACATGGTCAAATGTCTGTAGCTCCAAGCCCCACAGGCTGGACATGAGCCAACAGTGTTTGCTTGCAGCCCAGAAAACCAAACACATGTCCTGGGCTGCATCAGAAGAGGGGTGAGCAGCAGGTCAAGGGAGGTGATTGTCCCCCTCTACCCTGCCCTTGTGACACCTCACCTGGAGTACTGCATCCAGATCTGGGGTTCTCAGCACAGCAAAGATGTGGAACTGTTAGAGAGGGTCCAGAGGAGTGCCACAAAAATGGTCTGCAGAATGGAGCACCTCTCCTATGAAGACAGACTGTGAGAGTTGGGGTTGTTCAGCCTGGAGAAGAGAAGGCTCTGAGGAGACTTTATAGCACCTTCCAGTACCTAAAGTGGGCTTAGAAAAAGGAGGGAAAGGGACTTTTTATACGGGCAGATGGTGACAGGGCAAAGGCCAGTGGCTTTAAACTGAAAGAGGGCAGGTTTAGATTAGATATTAGGAAGAAATTCTTTGCTCAAAGGATGGTGAAACACTGGAACAGTCTACCTAGAGAGGCTGTGGATGCACCATCCCTTGAAGTGTTCAAGGCTAGGTTGGATGGGGCACTGAGCAACCTGATCTAGTGAGTGACATCCCTGACCATGGCAAGGGAGCTGGAACTAGATGATTTTTAAGGTCCCTTCCAACCTAAACCATTTTATGATTCCATGATATATATCACAGAAGTGTGGCTGACACTGATAGATAATTGCTTTCCAGACAGAGTGCCCAGAAGGTTAAACAAATAATTCTGCCCTTGCAAAGTTCATGCAACAGTTGAATGAGGATCAAATACATGCATTGGCTACGACTTGAGGAAAAACAAACATTGACATTCTGTTTTTAATACAACTTGTAACACCAAAATAAATAAAAAGTGAATTTGAATACAAACACCCACCTTATGACAGTCCATTTTTTGGAGTGCTATTAGGGATATTTGCTCTTGGATGGACTTAGAAGATACAAGCTTTAATCTGTAAAGTTTAAAAATGCTTCTAGGCCTAATCCTGTCATCAGGGGAAAAAAGTATTTACATTATAAATGACATTTTAAATTTTATTAATGTTAATAGTTATTAACTATGTTGTTGTTGTTTAAGTACTTCTACTTTTTGGTTTTTTACAAGTAGCCTGTAAGACCTTGGTACCCTTTCAAAAAGTGTACTTTTTCCAAGTTTATGTCCTCTCCATGCAGTTTGTCAAGCTGAGTCCTAGCATATAAAAATGTATTCCCTCTTATAAAAGTCTTTCATCTAGAAGAACATGCAAAAACAACGATGGAGATAAAAAAAGTCAGAAGAGCTCAGCTTACTGCTATCTGCATTAACAGAGGAACTGCAATGACTGCCGGAGCATTACCTGAAACAATCTATAATTCACAGATAATTGGCTACGTTTCAAGTTGATTACAGTCCTTTGAACTAATCTAGCAATTTGACATGGGGAATCTAGTGTAATAAAGCCAGAAATGCCAGCAGTGTTGGCAGTAAGAATTTTCTCCCTAGACTTCTCTATTCTTGTATTATGATGATGAAGAACAGAGAAATCTGGGAAAAGCAGAAGCACTAGGAGAAAGTAGTTTGCAGATCCCAAAGCTTTTTCTTCTCAGAATTTCAGTACTTGAAATAAATATATGTCTTGACAGTGAGAGCTGTGCAGGTGAGGTTGTCTTCAGTACTGTGCTGCTTTTGTATATGTGTTAAACCACGACAAGTACAAACATGTATAAAAAAAGATGATCCCTGTCCTGACACTGTCGAATAAGAATCTTTGCTTTTTCTCATCTCATCACGTATTGGCTGAATGAGAGCAAAGGTTATTTTAAAGCTGTAAATGTCAACACAGAAGTCTGAAAATCATCTTTGAGAATGTGGAATGACGTTTCTTTTTACTATGCTTCAGCCTGTGAATTAGGTCTTGCATTAGAAAGTGACAGATTATTCAAGCTGGGGAAAATGACGTGCATTAACCTGTGTTTTTTGGTGAAGGATGGTCAGCAACAGAGCAGTCAAACACGTCTACAGTACAACTTCTCAATAGCATCAGGCGGTCAAGAGCTCATCCAGTGTACTCACTCAGGGTCAGATATCAAGCCAAGTCCTAGTTTATCAGTAGTTCCAGAAACTGGGACATGGAAGCCTAAGGCAGAGGGCTGTGGGAAAACAGGGAGTGATTTGCTAGCTGAGGAAAGAAACTGAGGCTGAAAGAGCTAGAAACTCTCTTTGACTGCCTCAGGTTTCTTGGTCACTTCTAGATGAGATATCTGCATGTCTGTGTTTGGCTGATAGTTTCTTATTTTGAGGCACCTGGAAGGAAACATTTAGGTTATAGATTTTATAGAAGCACCAAGCATTGAGAACAGCAAATGAAGTCTGCTGGAGCAGTTGATTAAATCATAAAGTATTATGAACAAATGCCAGGGCCAACTGAGTATTCAAAAAAAGCGCAGCAAATCATAATAAAAACTTCCCAGTTCCCTGGAAATAGTATCTCCTCACCTTTAATGCACACTGAGATGATAAACATTTGGAGGCTGCAGGAAAGCCACCCCAGAAAACCTTGTGAAGAAACTGGCAGCTCTGAATTCAGCACACTCTCTGGTTTGCACAGTGATAAATGGGGCTCCCAGTCCCACACTTAATCCAGGAAATGCAGAGACCAGCTTCATTCCCAGACGCTGTCCTGCGTTTACACTAAATGAGGCACTAGTCCTGTGGGAAAAACAGTATGCAGCCAAACAATTAAATCATGTCACATAATACACATTGCGTGGAGGAAGGGAAGAGGGGGCCAAACTACACTTCCAAAGGCAGCATTAGGTCTGGATGTGTCCAGCTTTTGAGAGTTTAACTTTGCAAACCTAATGGTGTTCTTTCAACATTTTTTTTATGTTGCAGTTTTGTCTTCCTCATTGTTTTGTTTTGTTCTCTCAGTCTCTCTGACTCACTTTTGAAGTTCTGCACGTACCTCGGGTGAGTCAGGAGAGCTGACCGGGGGAGGACATCAGGATGAACAACCCTCTGGACCGAGATACAAGACAGAAAGAACAGGATGGGAAAACTGGCCACTTAAGAATTTATATGAAAAGTATCAGGAGAGAGGGAAAAAGGTGTTTTCAGGGCAAGAGAGAAAGTGAGAGCAGAAGCACAGCTGTGGGAAGTGAACGTGGAGTGGTGGGGAGATTGCAAATCCCTTGTCCCACTGCAAGGGCATTGCCTCCTGTGACCCTTTTCCTGTGGCTCTCATGCAGCATGGCAGGTAAATGTACTCCTGCTTGCCATGCAGAGCAGGAGCACACAGTTGTTGCTGCACTGGTCTTCATCCCTTGGGTCACCAGAGCCAGAAAATCTCTGATGCAAAAACCTGCCCCAATACACACAATTATCAAACACATGAAAGAGAAAGAGCAGTAATAAGGCAGGAGCCCATCCAAATCACAAAATCCTCTGCGACCAAGGGCAATATTCCCTGGAGACAGACACTTTCCCCTCAGTCACTGTCCTCCTAGCCAGCTCCTTACAAGTGTGGCCACATGTCCCATGTCCCATCTCACCAGGATCTCCCACGTGGATGTTGCTTAGCGAAACTTTGCCCTCCCAAACCAGAATTTATAGAATCCCCACCCCAGGTCCTTGCCATCAACACAAAACACATCTCACAAACCATGGGCAGCTTCCTCCCGTAGGCAGCTCTGGGCTGTCTCCACAGTCCTCCTCACGGATGCACTAAGGAGACAGTCTCATGAAAAAATCCAGCCTGAGCTCCTTATCCCTGGTGTCACCAACACTGCTCCCAAGTCAGGCACCAAGTCACAGCTGCAGAGGTACCTCAGCACTGATTCACTTGGCTCTTCCTCCCTTGTGCTTTAATCCAAAAGCCAGCTGGCACTCCCAGGGTAGACAGGGCCAATTCCACAGTGCTGACTCCCACAAGGTCCTGCCTTTTCACCTGGTTTCCCATAACATTGAAATGTCTGTCGAAATGTCTGTCCATTGGCACAGACACCTTATCAACACAGGCACACTTGAACACGAGTTTGAGCTCGCGGGGCAGTGTTGGATGTAATGGGGTCACGGGCAGTCAGCGAAGCAGCTTTGTAGGGCTGTTGTTGGGAAGCTGGGGATTGACAGATTGCCTGTTTCTGAGAAAGAGAGAAAATTAGGGAAAGTAGAGAAACACAGGGATAGCTGGAAAAGTAATAGTTTGTGGGCAGGCAAGGGGAGGGTTAACAGAAACCCACAGAAACATTTCTCTTGGGAGATGCAGACATACAAATGTATAATTGTCAGCACATGTCTACATGTGTGTGTATATATATATTTGTGTGTATCTATGTATGTACACTGTATATGTTATATACAAATAAAATGTTATCTTGTACCTCAGTGAACAGGCACAATAAAAATTAAATTTCCAACTGATTTAGTGATTAGTGTAAAAGAGAAAGAAGGTCAATTCTGATTCTGGGTCTCCTGCTGAAGTTCCCAGCCAAAACATCCTCTTTCAATTACTGTCAGCTTTGTTTTGACATTCCTGTGACTTACTTTGATTGTTTTATGAAATTCAGTTGTTTTACCTCCTTTTTATTTCTGAACAAATGAATGTATTTATTTGACAGGACATAAGAACTGATCCTGCCAACGTGTCCATATGCGCTTCATTTCACTACCATCAGCAACTCCCCCTTCAATCAGCATATTTGTATGTATTTGAAGAATGAAGTTCAACATGGCTTTATGTCACCAGATTTCCTCAGAAATAATAGTGAGAGGCCAAGGACTGTTAACTCACACTGACTGTACAAAGCAGCTAAGTGGTTTAAGACTCCTGCTGCTTCCCAGGCGCTTACTTCTGTCCTACTGCTGGATGTACCCACACAGCAAAGCTGCCCAACAGGAGTGAATCCCTGCCCTTTGTCATTGCAGTTCACAGCCCAGTAAAGCAGCACAAACCTCCCCTCATCTGCCAGAGGCTGAACTGGACCAGCCGAAATGCGGGTGGATGCGCCACTTGGCTCACTTTGCTCCTGTAGAGGAGAGTTTGCACTTGATGAACCGAGATGTTTTGAAATGTATCTTAAAATATAGCTTCTTTTCAGCTATGCTGCATATGAAAAGTACTTGTTCTGCTCATAAGAATAAAAGTGCTATTGCTTTTTCTCACTGAGAAACTTCTGGCATCACATATGATTATTCTGCCTGAATAAGCCTGGGGCAAGGAATATATTATCTCTCCTAGTAAGGATTTGGTGAGAGCTCCTCAAAATCTCTTGCTCATTTAACGTTGAAAATAAGGAAAGCAAGACTGAGCACTGGGAGCAGCAAATCCCTCCCTGAGCACTGGGAGCAGCTGGGTGAGCTGTCTATGATGCTGGTCACCTGCTGACCCTAAGGAAAGCAGTGGCCACGGGGACCTCCATTCCTCTGCAGGGGGTGATGCGCATCCCTTCCACCAGCCTGGGCATTCAGTATGCATTCTGGGGCACCCAGGGCTGCACCAACAGCTCTCCAACCTATTAAAGGAAGGGAGTGCGGGCTGTACCTTGGAAATGGAGGGTAGAGGAATAGGACAGTTTGGGAAACACCTGCAGTAAGGAGCTCCAACTACTGATTCAGCAATATGGGCTCTCCAGAGCTGGATTAAGGTTTTCTGCTGACCACGGGGTAACTATTGCATTCCCTAATACCAGACTAAGCTCTGCCATGGCTTTCAGAGTATATTGATTTCCTTCATATCAAAAAAAGTCTTATATGAACAACACAGGACAAAATCTGACCATAGGGACCTGTGCTTTTGGCTGTGGTTGTCACCTGCTCTAATTAGTTGGAGTCTCAAACTCGTGCTTCCAGTGGACTAAAGTGCATGTTCTCACTTGGTATGGACAGACTCCCTCTGCTGGAAAATGGCTATAAAGGTTACCTAGTCATTTAATGATCCGAAGTGAAATAACTTTTATTTTTATTTACACTGTCCAAGGAATTGTAAAAATATTTTTTACTTCTTTCCTTCCTTCTCTCCTCTGGGAAGGAACTAGGAGTTTTTGTCTTCAGAGTTCATCTCTGAACTGTATAAAAAACCCACACTCCTTACACTAACCTCATATTGCATTAATCCACTGAGTAAAGTGTTAATTTCTTTCTTCTTCTGTAACTAGAATCAAGCTTTGAATAGTTGTCCTCTGTAGTCCTAAAGGACCCTTTCTTCTTGACTACTTCATCAGAGGTGACAAGAGCCACTCACTTTACAGAAGAACCAGGACAAGAGATGTTGGACAGGTTGGTTTCTTTAGCATCCACTTTTGAATACACTGCTAAAAGCAAGTGGAAAAGAGCACCAGTAAACAGAATTTCAATTCAGGAATTCCTGTTATTCCCCAGGAATTTTGAGGGGCGGAGCTGGTATTTTCCCTTCAGAAATTAAGATCCCTGGTCCAAAATATTTACTGAATCAGTGATATTGAGGAAATGAGGATACTATTATTAGATGAAGTCCTGTTATCATCAGAATAACTTCATCAGGATCCAGATCAGACAGAGCTTTATTTTTTTTCTAGAAGAATATGGTATCCAGTGCTTTCTATTTTACTTATTTGATAGCAGACCAAGGAGTCCTGAGGTTTTGAGTTTTAAAGGAAAGCTAGCATAGCAGTCACATCCACTTCTTTACAGAGGGGGTAATCAGGCATTGGAATGGGCTGCCCAGGGAGTTGGTGGGTTCTCCGTCCCTGGAAGTATTTAAGAAGAGACTGGATGTGGCACTTTGTGCCATAGCCTAGTAACTGTGGTGGCAGTGGATCGAGGGTTGGACTTGATCTCAGAGGTTTACAACCCCTCTGATTCTATGATTCTCTCACTCTACTAATAATGGCCAGTCTTCACGAGCGAAGATCCGGGGAAGGTCTTTACACCTTCCAGCCTGCACATTGGATTTTTTAGGTGAGACACAGTGTGCGCGGAACTGAGCCCACCCTTTAATCCTAAGGTTCATCTGCCGGGGCCAAGCGAGCTTGGATGGTGGCAGCGAGGTCCTTAGGACGTAGGTGGGTTGCCTTTAAGGGCTAACGAGCCCCACCTGCCCGGGAGTGGCCCTGACCGGGAATCGAACCCGGGTCTCCGTGGTGATAGCGCGGCGCCTTTACCACTAGACCACCAGGGGCTCCTCTCACTCTACTAATGTGTCTCAGATGCCACCTACAGAAACAACCTCCAAAGAGAGGAGTACTTAGCGCTTGGTCCCTTTCCTGAGGTTATCAATACAGGCATCAACTGTACCATTTACTTTACCTCTGTGGAGAGGAGTGAGCTGGACTGACTGAACTCTTCAACATCACAGGTTCGTAGAATGGTTTGGGTTGGAACAGACCTTAAGAGATTGTCTAGTTCCAACCCCTCTGCCATGGAGAGGGAACTTTCCACAGACCAGGGCCTGGCCTTGAACACTTCCAAGGATGGTGAGTCCACGACCTCTCTGAACAACCTGTTCCAGTGCCTCACCACCCTTAAAGCAAAGAGTTTTTCCCTAATACGTAATCTAAATCTACTACTCTCCTTCAGCTTAAGGCTATTCCCCCTTGTCCTATCACTCCATGCCCTTGTGAAAAGTCTCTCTCATACTCTCTTGTAGATCCTCTTTAGGTACCGGAAGAGGCTCTAAGGTCTCCTCAGAGCTTTCTCTTCTCCAGGTTAAACAACCCCAGCTCTCTCAGCCTGCCTTTATAGGAGAGGTGCTCCAGCCCTGTGATCAACTTAGAGGCTCACCTCTAGACTCATTACAACAGGTCAACATCTTTCTTATGTTGGGGCCACAGAGCTGGACACAGTACATCAATTAGTTGGGAATTAGAGGAACTGCTTGTTCCCTCTCTGCAGAGACAGCTCTGAACCACAGACATTGAAACACCCAGCTGCTTGCAGCTCCTTTAGAACACTGCTGGTGCCCTTTTCCATTAATGAAATTATTTAAAGAATGGAACACTGTGGCTGCAGCAGCTCCCATGGGGTAGCATCTGGTAATATGGGATTACTGCAGCAACTTCAACACACAGGTGTATCACCTTTCAGTCGCCAGCATTTAAGGTTTAGTAATGGTCTGGAGAATCTGATACATTAAGTCCTGCCTCTACTCTCTAGTAAGTAACAGAAAATAAGGCCCTGGGAGTTTGTCATGATAGCTCTGTGAAAGCTGTGCAGGCAATGAAGTTCTGTGCTGCTGCCAGTCCTCAAGGCATCATGACAAATTGCACATGGATCCAAATCCTCTTTCTTCAAGTGAAAGAAATTTTTGTTAGTCTTCAATATTCTCAGCTCATAATTGCTTAGGATTAGGTAATCAAATTGCAATGAGTAGCCTGAATGAGTGATGGACATTCTGGTTGATGCCCATTGACCAGTTGAGACCTGGATTATGCTGATGTGAGAATACTTTTGTTGCATGCAAAGGGCATTAAAGGAATGGAAAATCTGTTGTCTGAAGTAGCCTCATCTCCAGCTGCGGGTAGGTAGAGCTTGGCACAATGGAGAAGGAGTTCATGAATATATTTTTGCATCTCAAATACTGGGCTAACTTTTGATTGCCACTCCTGCACAGGTGAGAGCAGCTCAAAGTTACTTTGTTCTCTGTGAGGACCTTTTATTGCTGCTGGGTCCATGAGTGCAAAGGAACACCCTAATCATTCCTCTCTCCCAGGCATAAATTTGTGCTAACCTAAAATCACTGTAGCTGCTTTCTGACAGACAAAATTCTCTGTATGGAAGTCCTCAGAGGGTAGACCCACTAGATTTAAAATGCTTCTGAGAAACATACAGAATGTATTTTGTACATATATGAAGAGCAGAGAACTGAGATCCATTACATAATAGGTCCAGGAAGAGTTGCTTTCCAAAGGGCCAAAACCTCATATAATGGGATATGGTTGCAGGGAAATCGAGGGGATCCATGTCCATGAATCCTTCTGCTCAAGCTTTGGAGCAAAAAGAGAGTTCTTTTTTGATACTTCATTATCAGGATGAGGACTAATTATCCAGGCTGAGGACTCTCTGTATGGACTTTGCTGGCTTTTTGATGAAAATTTATGTATAAATGTCACAAGCTGGTGGGTCTTCTCCATGCACCAAAACTCTATGAGTTTAGAAATGGCATGAACTGAAGCATTTTGACAAATGCATAAGAAGGACAAGAATACATCAAATATGACAGAATATTAGTCTCTGTTGTCTTGTATCTCCTCTCTCTCCTATTTTCTTTCTGACTTAGAGACAAGACACAGCTGAATGAAGTTATCTTTTTCCAAAGAACCAGAGAGATGGGGCTAGGATTCAGGGGGATCCTCCTAATAGAAGGAATATCATCTGTCAAGCCAATCTAAAATAACAGTGAAAATGAAAATGAACACTCCACAAGCAGTATTTCCTATGATGAGTGTGTTTATTTTCACATTTGTTCACACACAGTTACCTAAAGCTCTGGCAGGACAACTGCAGGCAGGGCATAATCTATGATAGATTGTTGGATTTCAATGTTCACTTCTCTCATTGATTGACTAGATTTTGGCTGCAATATCCTTCTGGACATATTTCAAGACCTGTTTGTTTTCAATGGTTTTGGCAGATGGCTGTATAAACTCCAAGTCCCATGATTATGATTCATTTCTGTGTGAATAATTTTGGTTATCAAGTTTGATTGTATCTCTATGTGTTTTTACACTATTCACGTGTACACTGAGTGCATTCAGAGCCAGAGTTGTGCTTACCCAAATACTGTTTTTTTGCTAACGAGCAAAAAACTACAGATTAACATTTTCATTTTTTTTTTACATTTAATAGTTTGCTTCTTTTTTATTGTCTATTATATTCTTCTTCAGTTACATATCACGGTTCTTTTATTTTATTCAAGTATTTCAATGTTTCCTATTTTCTCCCAGAAATTCTTGTTTAGCTATTGCTTCATTTTGCTTTTGTGGGGTCTGGCATTTCATATACTAATGCATGGTGGAAATAAAAACCCTTTGGAGCCTTTCTGACTCTTTGTATATCCCCATTTCTCTTCCTGCCGAAACAGAAATATCAGACATGCCATTGCAATCAGATTCCTTTTGGATGATTACCTTCCTTCCCAAATGCCTGATTCATTATGGAATACTTGTTAATTCCTGTGGAGAATGACTTC
The DNA here is from genome assembly GCF_022539395.1 of Myiozetetes cayanensis. Lineage (NCBI taxonomy): Eukaryota > Metazoa > Chordata > Aves > Passeriformes > Tyrannidae > Myiozetetes > Myiozetetes cayanensis. Next base: position 19,798,511 of record NW_026087742.1, read on the forward strand.
ATTCTATCACGCGAGCTTCTGTCCTTCTAAGTGATACTGTTGCACCAGGCTGGATGGGACTGAACTGGAAAGGGCTGCTGGTCTAATCAGGCACGATAGGGAGCAACAGAGAACACTTTTGAGCAAAGAGAGGACAACATTTGAAAGCTTCAGTTTCCAACATCACACATTAGGACTGATGGGCCAGTTCAAAACGGACATAAACACTCACAGTCTCCCATCTCAGAGATGGGGTTCAGTGCTACCCACAGGAGCTGTCTGCAGGCAGACCTGCCAGGTTGCCTTGGTGGCAGTGAGGCTTGACTGGGCTTTGGTGGAGATGGAAAGCAGCCACAGGGCCAGCCACACATGGTTTTTTTATTTTAGCTCTTTTTGGCATTTTCTGTTCATCAGGTGTGGTGTACAACCAGCACGTTGGTCTGAAGAGCGCAGTAAAATTCTGCTGGGGCCTGTTGAGTCAACTTGTCTGTAAAACAGGAGGGGGTGGCTGATGGTCTGAAATCCAGGGAAAGCTGGTGCAGCCACGGTATTCAGCTCTCAGAAGATGTGAGGGCAGAGTGCTACATGGGAGGATATATGTGAGAGGTTTTATCTGAGCAACTCAGACACAGATACCCACCTTCCTTTCTCTCCTGGTCTGTTGTAACGCGGTCTTCTAGTAAAGGTTATAAAAGGAAAGCCATCTGTATGTAAGTTTGGGCTGACAGAAGAATTTCATGAAAAATTCAGTGTGGATTGGGGAGGACAGGAACTATGCATAGGAACAACATTTTTCCACCAGATTTATTATTTTATAAGTTACCATGCAAGAAGCAATTTACAAGCATCAGCAAAGATTCAATTGCTTTCTTATATATCCCCCAAAGCCTTACTTGAAAAAAATCCAACCAAACAAAACACAATCCTTTAATGGAGATAAGTCTTACAAAGTTTTTAAGGATGCCCTAAGCTTTTAAAAGGTTGAACATTCAAAATTAAGGCTCTAAGATAAAATAATTAGACCTTTGTTAATTACAGAAGATCACAGGAAGGATATCCAACAGACTTTGACTTCTGCTCATGATTTCATTAGTCTTCACATTTCTCTAGCTATATTATCCAAAGCAGGCTTTCTCCATACTAGGCCTGGGGAGAATATTCCCAAAGAGAGCAGGGTTGTCTCTGGAGAGAAGACTTGTCTGTTGAAGAAAGGGAAGCATGGGGGAATTATAGGGCTGTGGATGTGTTTGTGAGCATGTGGAAATGAGATTTACACGTGTGTTCAGGAGATCTGCAGCCAGAGGAACAAAGTTTTCCTAACTCCTGCTTTTCATGGATCGTGCCAGTTCTACTTCCCTTGGTTTTGCCCAAGTTCGAGAAAAGGAAAAAAGGAAAAAATGGTTGCAATGCCTCAGCAACCCCTTGAAGAGATTATATGAAAGTATGAGAGATAGAACATCTCTGTTTTTACTGCAGAACTTTCACAAAGCTCAAATTGTGATGAGGCATGAGTAGAGATGCAGTAAAAAAAGTTGGTAGCTACAAGGAAGGGCTACGAAGTAGAAAATGGAGAAAGGGAAAGCCACAAAAGAAGTGAGGTGATGAGGTTAAATCTGGGAGAATGAACTAGTTGTGTGACTGGGAAAATGGGACTGAGGACATGAGAGAGGGTTGAGGGATGTCAGAAAGAAGAGTCATACTGCATAGCGATAGAGAAAGCAGAGAGAAATTAGACATCAGGGAAGAGTAGAAGAGAAAAATTCCATAAATGTGGAGTTGAAAGACTGTCAAAGCACAATGGTATGTGTTTTCTAGACAAATCTAAGTGAATATCAGGGCCAGGAAGCAGTAGGCTGTTTATGTGTACATTTTTCTTCCCAAACCTACCAGTAAGCCTGTTTTTAGTTAAAACAGAAACATAAGGCTTTGGATGACTTTGCACGGCTCTGTAATACATTCATGGTGGCCTTCTCTTAAATGAACACTTCCACCACTGTCCTGCAATAACGCTAAATTTGCCTGAAACCCTCTTATGGTGGTTAATTGCTAACTTGGATCTTGCTACTGATCCACTCCTATGACAAAGGTCACATTCCTAATGACAAAAGTAAAGAAAGGAAGGTAGTAACATGGTGTCGACGATGCAGTTGAATTTTCCTTTTGTTTTAGAGCATAGGGTTTATTCTAGCTATCAGGCCTCTTCTAGTCAAAACAAAACAAGAATTCTCCCTCTGCTCTTCAGAGGGAGTGTTAGAATTAATTATCTCAATGCATTCTAGATGCCTGTGCATAAATATCACTTCTGAATGCTTGCTTGTGATGAAAACTGCTCGTTGTGTTTTACAGGTACTTCAGCTTCTTCTGGCTCTCTCCTTGGCTCTGATTTCTCTTCCATTCTCTTATGAGACTTGCTTTTTCTCAAATGCAATCTTTCTCTTTCTCGTCTCTCCTTCACGCCTTCAGGCTGCTAAAAGGCAGGGAAGAAATAGCTGGGAATTAAAAGTGACTCCTACATGATTAAAAAAAAAAAAAAAAGGCAAGCTTCATAATTTTATTTCACTAGTATTGTATAACAGAAATACTCCAGTAACCTGCCTCAGCATGATCAGCTCTACCATGATGGGCTCAAATTCAAGGCCCAAGCCCATCACCGTAAAACTCAGCAAGAAGCAACAAACACACCTTGATTATACTCTGTGATGATAGAAGGGTCACCTGCCCAGCAGACTTGAGTAAGGCAGCAGACAGGAGGGAAAAACAGAGGGGCTCCAAGATTTCAGCCCAGATTCCATGTTTTGACATAATCCACCTTTATGGGCCTGAAGGCTGTTCAGCACTAGCCACATGGGCCTCACTGAATACAAGTGCTGAAGGTCATGAACTATTCTCAAAGACACGATTTTAAGAGAAAAGCAATATGCAGGGAAGGACACGAATTACTTCTCCCACACTTTTCTTTTCACCTGTGTCATCATGCTGGTTTGAATTGCACACACAGAGCTCTGAATGCAAAAAAATGCTCTGTTTGGAGACACAAGTTTAAGCTCAAATTTCTTTTCAAATCTGTAACACCTCTTGCTCAGTTCTCTGAGATCCTCAGGCACTTCACATCTCTCAAATGTCAGTGGTGACTGAGGGAATGACAACGATTTGGTCTACTTGAAAGACAGATTAAAATACAGCTCAGCACACGCCACTGTGGATTACAGGAGGGTACAGGATTTGCATGTTTTAACTGGAACTGATGTCATATTTAGTACATTATGCTCACTATACTTATCATACAATTATTACACACTCATAGACTTTCTAGCCATAGGCATTTTTGAGAGATTAGAAATGATAAACCGGACAACCACTAGTGAGCATTGGCACATGAGGCAATGGGAATTTCCAAATGAAATAAATTGAGTAGTTCCAAAAGGGAAAAAAGGATCAGAGAATGCACTTAAAATCTTGACAATGGCGTAACAGTGCAGCCATCACTGTGATTCTACATATTCTTAGAGGACTGGTCATGCAAGGACTAACTGTGGAATGTAGTAATGATGCTTGTTGAAAAGAGATTTTTTTCTCTCTTTTGCTGCACAGGAGGTCTGCAAAGAGAGATGAAAATTACTTTTCCAGACAACCTGTCAGTGTCAACAAACTGGGAAAAAGAAAAGATACTTCCTTCTATTTGGTGACAATGTCAAGTGTTATTCAAGCACAGTGTTTTGAATGGGGTGACAATTTGGTAGTGTTCTGGTACGTAAAAGTGAGCTAGGATTTATTACCCTTCCTTCCATTGTATGATACAGTAGACAGTATGTATCATAATTACAAAAATGTGTTAAAGTGTCATAGACAAAAGGTTGTTATTGGCTACTTCCTCAACACAAACCATACGAAAAGTGGTCTTGTCTCAGGACAGAGTGATGGGGAAAAGAATGAAATGGGGGGAGAATCCCCTGCTGCCTGCATGCTCTTTCAGTGAAATTATGTTCAGCCACTTAGAGCAATAGCTGCTGCCATAGCAGTGTGGTGACACTGCAGAAAGCAGATGGATGGAATCCCAAGGGGTAAAAGAGAAAGAAGCCTCTCAAACACTGCAGTGCCTGGCAGTCTTACAGATAATGCCATATAGGTTAAACCAGGTCAGCAGCAGTGAGAAAGTGAGCTGGGTCTCATGGCATAAGTGAAGCAAACCCGGTTTTTATATTGTCATGGTTTGTTGTCACAGCCATAGAAACCTCTGAAAATATTTCCATAGCCAGTGCAGTACCTCATTTTGAGGATAAATATTTCTGAATAAGCCTAGATGGCAACACTACATCAAGAATCCTCACACCAATGATACAACTTTAACCTTGTTTGTGCTACTGTAGTAATTTGAGACAACATAACATGAGAAATTCTAATTCAAGTTCATTTCTACACTGTCTCCAGCAAAATCACAGCAATTACACAAAGGACAAAGCTGGCTCAATTGTTGGCTGATTGGGCGTTTTCTTATGTAGTCATATTAAGTTAGTTGTTACCTACCAAAGAAACTGAGCGCTTGCTTTTGAGATGCAATTGCTTTTCAAAGGACTCTGCAAATTCCTGAATGGAATTTGATCTTGTGTCTGGGCCTGAGCTGTCTGCTGAAGGTGTTCTGCTTGCCTTCCTGTGGCAGTGGCATTTGACATCTTGGTCTTCTTGAAATTCCTTGGAGCCTTTGAGGTGGCCTGAAGATGAGCCTCTGGCAGAATCATGAAGTCGTGTTGCATGGAGGGAGGAAAGCTTGGCCTGAAAAACAAAAGGTCTTTGTTGAGTACTGAATATTAAAGCAAAGCACACAAGGCAGATTTTTTTCTGCCACAAAGATTCTCCCAACAGTGGTGCAGAGTGAAGGACCTTGCCCAGAATCCTGTGTCTTTCCTCGTATGTGCAGGAGAATCACACTGCCAAGAACTTGCTTTTCTGGAGGTAGCAGCAGCAGAATTTCCTATTATTCCTGTTTTGGAGTATCTAAGCTTTGGCACCCAAATGAGCATTTCAAATGTAAAGTTGCTGGTCCTCTTAGAGTTCACTGGCACTAAAAGGAACTGGAGCCATTCACAACCTCAAAAATTCAGGCCCTGATTTGGCTTCAGTTTCTGGGCAGGAATCTCAAAAATCAAAGACCAAGCCTTTTGTGAATAGAGGACTCAGATACTGGGTTTGACCCATGGGTGCTCCAAGCTTTATCAGATGTTTGAGTTAATTTGAGTGTGACAACAACCATTTCTAGCCTGGTTTTGTCAAATTTTCAGCATGCAGACAAGAAGCTTTATAGTCCAGCTTTTAATTTTCTGCTGGTTTCTTGGGTACATTTGTCGTGAACTGATGAGGGAGCACTTTCAGGGCACTGAAGGACACATCTCTGCCAGAGAAGTGGTAGAAAACAGACTTCCTACAATTACATTTGTAGGGCTGATGTAGGGAGAGAGTAGGTAGTTGTTTAGTTTCTTTGTGATTCAATTTTCCCAGGCCTGACATACAGATAAAAGTTATTGATCTGCATCAGCTGTGTTTAATTGAATGTCTGTAAAGGAGATTAAACCGATACAGAACTGCTGTGTCCTGCAGAGTCATGTATTGGTGGCTTTAGAAATAGACAGACCTGTAGATGGGATGGGTGAGAAGGACACTTCAAAGAGCCAGGGATGCCCCAAATCCTGCCAGTTGCTGGTGCTTTTTCAGGATGAGTACCTGAACACTGGTAAGATGCAGGTGGTGAAAACTCAGAGAGACAGGAGGTACTGAAAACGACACCCCTGCAGGTGTCAGGTCAGGGCACTCCAGGCACCCAACTGCAGCATCCATGTTTGAATGGGTAGATGTTTTGGACGTTATGAGGAGTTTCTTCACAGGCAGGATGTCATTGGAAAGGACTGCCCAGGAAGGTGGTGGAGTCACGATTCCTGGAGGTGTTTAAGAAAATACTGGATGTGGCCCTTAGTGCCATGGTCTAGTTGGCATGGTGATGTTCAGTTAAAGGTTCAGATTTGATGATCTCAGGAGTCTGTCTTTTCCAACCTAATTGACTCTGTGATTCTATGTTTCATATAGGCCTGGTGCTAAGCCTTCAACTACAGATTAACCCTGAGAAGCTCTGCTGCCTTCAAGGAAGATGTGATTGTTTCAAACAATTGAAGGTCTATCCTACAGATCCTGAAATGCTTTCTAAGAAAATCCGGTAGAAAACCCTACACTCAGAGTAAGTTTGTTGGAGAGGAGTGTGTGTGTACTGTTTGTTTTGGTTTATGGGCAAATGGAGGAAAGCTAAATCAGATTGGTATAGCTGCCACCTGAAATATCTCCTGTACACAACTTAATTTACTCTGGTCCAGATGCTACTGTATATATGTATAAACACAACAGGGACCTATGCAGCCTTTCTCTAAGTAGTAAGGCTGTGCCTTCATATAGTTGTGGTTATATCACATTAGACAGGCTTGATGAGAGATGCTAAAAATAATAAATCTCACACCTGAGAGAAGTACACAATTGTGAAGAGTTTTCCAAACATATGGTACTAGTTCAATTTTTTTTCCAGACATAAGCTTGCTATGTCCAGTATTATGGACTGCCTCTGAGAGTAGTGTTAATGATTTCTGCCACACTATTTTTACTTTGGTTTCAAACCAATCAATACAGCTGTAAGTTCTGTAAGGTCATATTGTATTGTTACTTTAAAAAGCATGAAAACAATCACATTGTGCTTGAGGGGTAGGAGCACAAATGACATGCCAAACTCAACAAGCTAAATGTCTTCTGTGTCATCAACATATATTGTTTCCTGGAAATAAAAGTTTTCTCACAGTAAAAATCACTGGTTGTTCTTAGAGGGTCTGGGGGAAAAAAGCCCACAGGAGGACAGCTGAAATGGGGGATCGTATTCTATCAATCCTGTTTTGCAATGCTAGTAAATGTTTTCTTTTACTAAGACATTGCTTCTTAATTTCCCATCACAGAGGGAATTATAGTTAAGCCCCTAAGGAAAGACTACAGTCTTACCTATTGACATGGCAGCAATGGTCCAGAAAAGGGACAGGCTTTCCTCTGAAATGCCCCTCTGCCTCAGTGGACTAAGGGTAAATACCTGTGCAATCATATTACTGTGACTGTGCCTTCTCTCGCAGTGCCTTTTCAGTGATACATATCACCACACCTAGGACAGCATCTTTTGTGTCTTATGGACACAACCCTACAGAAGACAACAGTCTCACCATAAGTCTTCTCAAGCACAGGACATTAATCTTCTTTTATTCAATACTGACTCTGTGAAAAACTAAGAGTTGTAAAATAAAGTTCAGTGATGAAGCAGATCTGGCACTGACCGGAGATAAAATCCAAGTGTCTTTCTTCCTGTTTCATAGATTTAATACACGCATCAATACATGTGTTTAATGACAAATTGATTGCTTGGTAACACTGTAAATAAGAACGGATGAAGATTGCTTTAATCTATGTTTTCCCTTCCTGAAGTCTCAGCAGCTGCTGCCAACAGAGATCGCCTCTATATCTGCACTCCTGGGTGTGCACCCTCCGCTGCTGTTGTCCCTTGACAAAGTTCTGTGAGCACAGTCCCAGCATCTGCCTCGTGCCCACATGTGGTACCTCTTTAGTGAACTCACCTTGGTCTCTGCCTCCCAGGATCTGATCTCAAGTAGTTCTTAAACTGGAGAAGTGGAGAGGAGGTGAAACAAGGGAAAAGACATGGGAGGGAAGAATGTTAAATGCTCCAGTGTATCAAAATGGGGATTTTTTTTGCCAGCACTGGGAAATCCAGAAGAACCAAAGGATCTCAGGGATTGTTTCTCACTCCCTTTAGTACTCCTTTTTTTCTGCCTTTGAGTAAAGGCCAGTCATGCTCAGTGTACCTATTCACAAAACAGCTAATCTGCTAATTGCCCATCTAAAACACACAAAAAGTACACAAACAAAAATACTTCAAGAATTGGTGTCAGTACAGTTTGCCTAATCTTTTTCTCAATTTCTGTTGCAGACAAGCTGATTGCTTGCATCTTTTGAGCTTGCACAGCTGTCAGTAAGAAAATTAGTCATCAGTGTGTCAACAGAGTGTTGTTTGTTTGAAGTTTAACCAATGACTCCAGTATTTTAGGGATATTTTGGAATATTGGACATTTGGATGCTGTCCCATGGCTTCCTTTCCTTCTGAAAAGCTTATAAACAAGCATATATTCCTTAAAAATATTTTGGTCTGGGCTCCAACTGATTTCTAGTAACAATATTGTGGTAAATGTTCAGTCTGACTTTAGTGTAAATTAAATGTTAGTAACTTCAACAGCAGTCAGTCGTTCTGCTCCCACTCTCAGCTGCTCTTATCAGATTTTCTCCTGTGAGCAGCAACACCTATTTGAAGGCTTATACATGTATAGGTTGTAAAGCCCTTATCAGTGCTCCTTTGCCTCCTAGCTTTTTCCCACAGCAAAATGTCTAGGAGGTAAGAACTGCCCTGAACCAAAACGGTGCAGGATAACTAGAATGTGTCAAGGAAAGTCATAGCTGGAGGCTTCAAAAAGGGTATCACAGTTAATTTGCCTAAAGTTTGCCAGGGGAACAAGCTAAATAGAGGAGATGGAAACAGATGACAGTTCTCCCCAGGCAGTTTTCACAGTCATTGTTGGCCCACAGCATCAAATACAACTCTGAGGCTTTTCAGGAGAGTTGCGTGTTTTAGCCTGACTTGCCCGTGACCTGGGGAAGGATGAATATAATTTTGTGTTCCCCTCTGCAAAATGTGAATGACAATAGTGAAAGCATTTTGTGAAGCTCATCTCAATAATCTTTCTGAGGTATACCAAGATGTCAGGGAAAAATAATGAAAACTGTTTTTAGTTTGTGAGTTATTCTACAATGCTTTTTGCTTATTTTTGGAGGGGGCTGTACCATGATGGATGCCACAGAGGTTTATTATTGTGTTTGAGGTGAGAGCAGTGGCTTGAATGTCTTCCTACAGCACAGGAAAAACTACAAAGACCAACACACCAATTTGGAGCTGAAAGTGATTTTCGGTGTTATGTGAAACCACCTTTTGTGCTATAGTGTGAGCATTTTCCTAGGTAATACCCAAACACTCCTGGTGCAGCTGCAGTTCATGTGGGCAGGGCTGCACTATTGCTGATGCACTGCACATCAGCCTTGGATACGAGACAAAGTGTGCTGGCAGTGCTGTTTTGGCAGTACCATTGTATCTGCAACTTTTGTCAACAGCTGTGTCAGAACCCGCTGACTTGATTTTCACCTGGACAGTGGAGTTATTTCAATTTAAGATGTTGAGACAGACGAAAGGGTACACTGTCTTCTGCTGTGAAGGTATTAATTTACAGAAGAGATGCTCTCTAATCTCAGTTATTATTCCTCCTGGTTAATAGCATGGTTCTGATAAAATTAAGACAATATTTAAATAACAATACAAGTGTTTTGAATCTTACGATAGTTAGTATTTGTAATAACAAATCTTACAGTATTTATAATTTGTAGTAACTGTAAAAAAACACATGGCCAGGTGCAATAGCAAGTTGTTACTCTCAACCACCATATGCTCTTTCTGAAGGTATTTCTAAGGCATCACTAGTGCTGATTGGTTTAATTTCTAGCTTTGGTTAAAGGCAACATGTTTTGGTGCTCTTTACTACCAACTAGTCAACTTTCAAATCAAAAGCTTCATCTCAGAATTTATCCCCAAATCATAAAATCACCAAACAAATCTTCCCTTCTCATTCCTCTATTCAACTTCTGGTACTAACAAATAAAGCAGCTAAAATTTATATCTTATATATAAAACTAGGAGAGCAAGACAAATTTGTGTGAAGCATTAATGCAAAAGCCAGACATATATGTGTACATTGAGGGCTATAGAAATCACATATGCATAGATCTCTGAAGGAAAAAAATAACATATAGTAAAATTAATTAACATCTCCCACACACACACACACAAATACATAGTATGTATCCAGCATTCTGATGGAATACACCAGCAAAGCTCTAGCTCAGAGTCTGACTTGCAATCTGTGGCCAAGGTGAAATGTAACAGTAAATAACAAATGTGGCTGATCAGACCAGAAGTTAGGACTGAAGGTTACTTCTGCAGCATGTCCATGAGTTTAAAGAGGGTTTTGGACTCTTTTGGTTTCTTAGCCATTTTTTTTGAACTGAAAAATCCCACAACTTAGAACATGGCAGTTCCAGTAGAGAAATTGCAAGGTGAAAACATAACATGGCATAAAAATAAAAGTTTGGAAAAGATCAGCTGTCATTCCTTCATATATTAGCATTTGCTTTGTTGCAGCCAAAATGATCTAAGGATATAAGTAAAAAATGGCTTTAAGGAAACATAGCATCTTTGTTTAGCCAACTGATGTACTTGGGAAAAAACAGACAGGTTTGGACCACCTAAATATTCTTCTAAGAGCTGAAATAAAAGCAACAGTCTTTGAGTAAAAAGAAGAATGTGAAAGCTGTTTTCAGTTTAACCTAATTTTCAATACCAGACAGTTGTGAGCTGCCTTAAAAACCTGCTTCTGCACATGAACTTTGCCCCTTTCCAAACTATTTTGTTAGTTTAAGAACAAAGAATGTATTTCTACCTTAAAATCTTACTTCACAGTTTAATAAGCTTTGTTATGTATTGTATTCTTGTTTTCAGAGTCAGATGTTTTAAATCAGAAGAGACCACATCCTCCAGCTTAAATTAGAAGTTGCACCTGCAAACAGCTAAATCCCAGGGAGTAAAACTTCCTGGAGACAATATTGTTACAGAATTAGCTCCAAATCCTATTAATACGTATGGAGTTACATAGTTTTACATATGAGAACAGACTTGTTAAAGACAGTCTTCATGTATGCCAGTTGCAAAATGTTTTGATCTCTGCCAGGTCATGCTGAGCAGACAGAAAAGCACTGTAATGCGTAGTTAGGCAGCTATTACATGCTTCTCCTTATGTTGCTGGTCCTGTCATCATTTATCTTGGAATTTGCCCTTTTTCCTGTATTCGAAGACACCAGAGGCCTGACCCTGGTGGGAAGCTTAGTCCAAAAACAACCAGCTGCTGCCAGCAGGAACTGAACTTACTTGGTAAGGTGTACCATACACATCCTGATACATTTCTAGGGCCATGCTCCTGGGGGTGGAACTTATATTTCTGCATAAACCACCTGCACACACAGAGAAAACTGCGCACAGCTCTTACCGGTAGGGATGCTCTCCTCTCACTACAGAATCGTGTCTGACGTTTCTTGTGGCCTCGACCCTCTTTCTCATTCTCATCGATCAAGTTGTGGCCCCAGAAGCTGCTCATCCATTTTGCAAAGAAGATATCATCATCCTCCTCATATTCCATGTACAGATGTTCCAAACTTGGGGGGGTGTCTCCCAACCAGACAAGGAAAAGCAAGGTCAAATTCCACCACCAAGACAGTAATTTCACACTGTTCTGCCAACAAGAGGAAGCAGAGACGCAGTTTCAACCACTCTTGCTGCAGAAACCCATCCCACTGCAGCCCTGGGCACTGTCTAAACACAAAGTCAATCCTTTCTCATTTCTTTTCAACAAGGTTTCTTTTAACCTTTCCATTGCAGCGCTGTCCAATATGACACTGCCGCAGGGGGCTGCTGAGGGGGGGTGTTGGCTACTCTGTGTGTGTGGCTGTTGAGTGCACCAGCTGTCAATACCAGTGGAGAATTGCCCACAGTTACATGCCTGGGAGGTGTGTACACAGACCCAAAGCAGGCCTGTGATTTTGAGAAGTAGAATCAACATATTGATGTTGGTCAGGAACTGGCACGGCTGCTTGCAGAGACACAACTAGCTCTGTGGGAGGGAGCACAAATGGCCAACTCTTCCCAGGTTTCTCTCCCTCCTGACTTCTGTTGCCTCTGCTCTTCCTTCAGTATTTAGGAAATGTGGTCTGTCTAGGTAGAAGTAAGACCCCCTGAAGGAACTGTTTGTTCATTTTTGGGTTATAACAGACAGTGGAAACTTGCGTCAGCTGCTTTTCACCAGAATAATTTCATCTGCTGTACAGGGTTGTGGGAGGCACTGCCTCACTTGAATGCACACAGGATAAAAATAAGTTTGATTTCTCCTCACCAGCCCTGGGTGCAACCTATATAGGCCATGTCTAGATCACAAACAGAACAGGGCCAGAGACTGTTTTCTGGCCCTGAATCTAAGTTTCTGCACTGATCACACGTACCCTACATGGTGCTTGTGCTGTGGGTCTCCTTGAGGCTGTATGTACTACACTGTGGCTGTAATATTTTGTTGTAACTTTTGTGTATTTTTTATTTTAAATTACCTGATATAACACAAAAATTCTCTTGTGGCCCATGAAACTGTTGACTGTATGGTACAAAACTGGAAGATGTGTTACATGCCTTGGGACCTGGCAGAAGGACAAGGAGGAGGACTCTAAGGCTGTAGAGCCTGTTGGGGTAGTGTTGGAAGACTGGATAAGAGGAAGAACTCAAATCTAACTTCTTATTGGAAGTAGTTCTTGGTGTGTTCTAGGTGTTCTCCTGGTGCCTAGGCATTGCTACTTGGCCTTGGCCGGACGTATGCCAAAAAAGCTCGCTGGTAATTTAGCATTACAGAGAATCAGTGGTCCAGCATTAAACCTTGGCCTTTTCCACAACCTACTTAGAAATACAGATGCAGTAACAAAAGTCCAGTTTCATTCATGTGGGTGCAGGTAGGAGGTTTAACACCAATGTAGGACTCTTCATTCTAAACAATATGGGTAAAGGGACCAATGGATGCCTATGTTCCCAAGTTTCACCTTGTCCAGGGCAGGCAAGACTGTGATTAGCACGGGGACTTGGAGTACATGGGTGTGCAGATGGCATTGCCTCAGATGTGATGTACCAGAGCTTGGACACAACCAAACCTGTAGTAGGCTGCTTTCTTGGCAGAGGCACAGGTGGATAGGAGCAAGAGGAATACCTGCAAAGCAGTACAATAAAAAGACAACTGAAGCAATAAAAAGGATGTGTAGGCTGATTCTTCAGGTGCTAAAGAACATTCCTGGCCATATTCTGACAGCCTGAATTCGACTTACATCCTTGAGGCCACCCATGGGTACAAGCAAGATACTTTTGCAGGCCTATAGTAGTTCATAGGAAGCATCACGTGTGTGGAATTGAGGCTGTTCCAGTAGGAAGTTATCAACCTGTTGGATACGTGTTTTCTCCTCTGTGGTTTGAGTTTCTTCTCTTCTGACATATGCAAGACAGAACTGCAGGTTGTTGTGTGGAACAGGAAATGCTCCTGCCATGCTGAGACAGGTGACAGGGAGAAGTGGAAGAGAGGTTGTCCCACAGCTTTGTCAAAATATGCATATGTAAATAGTAATAATCCATAAATTAGAGGATACATCTCAAGCTGTTTACTACCAGGCACTCATATATATTGACTCAGAATGCAGCAGAGCAAATTTTAGTTGAGCTCCTGAAGTATTTGCTTTGCAATCTTCCTGTTGTTAATATTTTCAGTCCTTTTTTTCTACACTGCAATATGTGTGAAGACACATATTCCTTCCATTTCCCTGCCACCTACAATGAAACTTCTAGCCATGAGATGTCTAGAGCTTTCTGAGTATAAAAACATATCAAAGACAACTTGTCTTCATCCTCAGCCAAACGCTCCATGGAAATAAGTGGAGACAGAAACATAAGCTTCCTCTGCCTACAGGTATACACACACACATACACTACAAGTACAAATTCCAGTACTGCATATTAAATTATTGTTATGACAGACTCAATTAATAACTTAAAGATGTCATTTATAATAAGGATTGCTTCAAAATGCTCCAGTATAAAGTCCTAGAAACTTTAAATCAGTCATGTTAGCTGAAACTACACAGAACCACAGAAGAACAGAATCACAGACAGGGTCGGGTTAGAAGGGACTACAGTGAATCATCTGGTCCAAACTCCCTGCTCAGGCAGGGTCATCCCAGAGCACGTGGCACAGGATTGTGTCCAGACGGTTCTTGAATATCTCCAGTGATGGAGACTCCATAACCCCTCTGGACAACCTGCCTGGTCATCACACAGTTAGTTCCTCATGTTCAGAAGGAACTTCCTGTGCATCACTTTCTGGCTCTTGCCTCTTGTCCTATCGCTTGGCATCTACCAAGAAGAGCCCGGTTCCATGCTCTTGGAAGCCCGCTTTTAGATATTTACACAGTTTAGTGAGGCCCACTCTCAGCCGTCTCTTCTCGAGGCTGAACAGACACAGCTCCCTCAGCTTCTCCTCGAAAGAGAGATGTTCCAGTCCCTTAATCACCCTCGTTGTCCTCTACCGGACGTGCTCCAGGAGCTCCCCATCTCTCTTGTCCTGAGGAGCCCAGAGCCGGACACTGCACTCCAGACGTGGAGCGCACTCCGCATGTGAGCGGCCCAGAACTCCTTCCGCGCAACATCGGTCCGGACCCGAGACCCCTCCAGCGTTTTCGGGCTGACCCCTCCCCTGCTCCCGCCGTGTCCCCGCGGCCCACATGCTCTGCCGGGTTCAGCCCCGGTGCGCTGCCGCGGCGTACGGCGGTGCGGGCCCGCTGCGCTGCCCGCCGGGCCGGTACGGGCGGTGCGCTCAGCCCCGGCTGCCCCGCCGGGCCGGTACGGGCGGTGCCGGGTTCAGCCCCGGGGCTGCGCTGCCCCGCCGGGCCGGCAGGGGCGGTGCGGGCGGGCGCGGCTCGGCTCAGCCCCGCGCTCCCGGCGAGCCCCGCGTGTCCGCTGAGCCTCCTCCCGCTGCTCCGCCCGGGCGTCATGGCCGCCTCGAAGCCCGTGGAGCCGGCGGGCGGCGGCGGCCCCGCGGGGCTGTCCCGCTGGCAGCTGGCGCTGGTGCTGGGCGCGCCCATCCTGCTGGGCGCCGGAGCCATCTACCTGTGGGGGCGGCGGGCCGCGCGGCGCGGGAAGGGCGCGAGCGAGAGGAAGACCCCCGAGGGGCGGGCGAGCCCCGGGCCCGGCGGCGATGGAGGCTCCGGGCAGCCCGACGGGCCCGGCCACGAGGAGATGGTGAGCGGGGCGACCGGCGGCGTCGCCCCGCCGGGCGCTGGGGGCCTGGGCCAGGGCCGGGGTCGGGGTCCCGGCTGGGGCGGCGAGGGGGTGCCCGGCTGCGATCTGCGGCAGGGTGGAGGGTGGGCCGGGTGGGCGGCCGGAATGGTCCAGGAAGCGGCTTTTGGAGTGCCGGTACCGGAGGGAGGCGTGCGAGGGGATGGAGCTCGGGTGGCATCCTGGTCGTGCTGTGCGTGACGCGCCCGGCAGGTCACTGAATGGATCGGGTTGGAAGGGACCACAGTGAGTCGTCTGGTCCAAATTCCCTGCTCAAGCAGGGTCGTGCTAGAGCACATGGCACAGGATTGTGCCCAGACGGTTCTTCTCCACGGAAGGAGACTCCACACCCTCTCTGGGCAACCTGTTCGAGCACACGGTCACCCGCGCAGTAAAGAAGTTCTTCCTCGTGGTCAGGAGGAACTTCCTGTGCATCGGTTTCTGCTCGTTGCCTCTTGTCCTACTGCTCTGCACCACCGAGCAGAGCCTGGCCCTGTCCTCTTTACACCCTCCTTTCAGATATTTATACACGTTAATGAGGTCCCCTCTCAGCCGTCTCGAGGCTGAACCGACTGAGCTCCTTCAGCTTTTCCTTGTAAGAGGGATGCTCCAGTTCCCTCACCCTCTGGACTCCCCCAGGGGCTGCGTGTCTCTCTGTGGTCGCCCGGCGTGACTCGTAGTTCCTGATCACAGTTCTGCCCTCACCTCGCAGCAGTTGGGATTAGCTTTTTCCCACTGTGTTTGTTCTAGTCCTGGTGGGACTAGTGTATGGAAAAGCGCCTTGCTGAACACGTCTTGTTGTGAAGTTCACATCAGCTGGGTGAACGTGACTCTGGCAATGTTCTGCTGAGAGGGAAACATTCCTCTGCTTCTGAGGTGTAGAATAGCTGTGGGTAAGTTGTGTCTGGGAACAGTATTTTGGAAAGGAAATTTGTGATCTGTTGCATGTTAGTCTGAGAGAGAAAGAAAACACAATCAAGATAATTTTGAAATGAAACATGTTCCATAAAAATACTAAAACCATTACAGTTTAAGTAACAGACTTCAGGAAGAGTTTGCCTAAGTAGACATGCCCTCAAAAGTTATATTTATTCTGTTGTAAATTACCATTCTGAGAATTTTCAGATATAATGGTCTATGTAAAAACTGAAGGACAACAGGCAATATTGGAGTCCATATCAAATCCATAATTCTCTTGCATATCTGTATGTGGAAAAATGCATCTAAGGAGGCATTTTGCACACCTGCTGTCACAGAAGTACATTGTCATTGTGCATTATTGAGGTGAGGTTGCAGTTTACAAACATGTTTAAAATGATGGATTTAACAAACTGATTAGTTTTGTTAAGAAAATCCTGTCTGGCATTTTCTTTTCCCCTTTTTGTGTACTGTTCAAAACGCTTTGAATTGTCAGATGACAGTTTAAACTTCCCATCTGAAATGAGAAGGAGGGAAAAAAATCGGCTTCCAAGACTGGAAAAAGTCGGTTTTGACTTTGATCCTTGGTGATGAAGATCAGTGTGTGGGCGGGCAGTGGCAGGAACACTTGGGAGTGGTGAGGAGGGTGGCAACTTCCCTAGCTAGTGAATCATGGCTACCCTCGGGCATTCCTGGAAGCATAGTGAGCTGTAAAACCTATGCTGGACCTTGAGGCAGTTTCTTGAATGCAGTGATTTGTTCTTTCCCAGGCACCACACAGTACTGAGCATGTCCTGTACAGAGGACAAATTCAGACTTTGTTTACCATGGTAATTTTGGCTTGTGGCTGCAAGCAGCATCTGGCACATTTATGGGAGTGTGGTTGCTAGGTGTGAGCTCTGGTTTGCAGCCTGCCTGTGACCTTTGTATAGCTGCAGTGGCTTCCCAGTTAGTATATTCACTCTGGGTTTCTTGATAGTGTTTCTGAATTCCAGAATATAAAATCCAATGGTTTGTAGTCATTCTGCAGTTGTACTTGAAGCAAGCTCTTAAAACATTTAAAACACATAGCATTTGGTTTAAAATATTGTTTGTCTAGGTCTTTCAGATTGCTCCACAAATTGAAATACTGGAAGACTATTCATCTAAATTGAGTGGTATGACCCAGAGTTCCTTGAAGAATGTAATTGCTTACACTGTAAAAAAATGAGCAATACTACTTTAGGAAAAACTGTAGAAGAAGTTACCAGATTTGAGTGATGACATAATTGTCTAGCTGCTCAAAATATGGCTGCAGCAGGAAAATTAATGTGACTGCAAGTTCCCTTGACTGCTTTATGTGTGTGTGGAGGATTCTCTTCCTGTTGTTCATATCCAAAGTGATGATTCCATGTAGATTTCATGTTTCCCCTCATATTTTATTAGTTATGTCTATTATTGATATACCCTTGATTGAAAATATAATGATGCGGATACTTTACTTGTAAAACTACCTGCATTGTATTAGTCTGCCTTTTTTATGTGATAGGGTATTTTTTTAAGCTCAATCTGATTTCACATACAAATCTGCACAGTGAATAAGAGCCAGTACTTCATTCAGTCGAAACACAAGCGAGAAGTCTTTCAGAAAGGTCAGTAATGAATTCACTACCAACAGCTGTGTCAGCTAACTATTCTTTTACTCATAAATGTAACTAAGGGCTCATACTTTTTTGTGCATTTCATTCAATCAGCCCTTGTATCCATTTGGTGCTTTGTTCACTGTTTCTGAAGACACGACCTTGTTTTTTATTTCTTTGTTCTTTGAAAATACGCAGGCTCTAAAATCTTCTTTGTTCTTTATTCAGACTTGTTACTATTTTGCATGCAGTTCAAGCTTTCCTTTTACCTGCTGCACAGGCCTCACATTTTTTTTCCCAGGCTGTGTCTGCACTTGAGGCTTCTCCTGGCATTGATGCACTGGTCAAGTGTGTGAGCTGTGACTGACATTGTGTTGGCAGGAGCCCCTGGCATAGGTGCTATATTGGGAAAAGCTGAACTGCTTTTGAGATTCCTTCTCCTGTAAGCACAGCTCCTCAACAGCACAGTAAACTGGTATTATTGGACCAGTTAAGTGATGATGATAAAACTGCATCTATGGATGACTCAAAGGTTGTAAAGTCAAATTGCATCTGTTAATTACAGAAGTTGTCATCGTTTCTTATAATTTCAATGGAATGTGTTATGGTTACTCAGTAAAAGCTGTTGCTTTTTACGTGCTCTCCTAGTTTGTAGTGAATATTGCATAACTTTAAAACATGGAGTACTTCGCATTTATTGCTTTTGTTGATTCATGTTTTTTCACTTATTCCGTGATACCTTCAAGGTGTCACGGAATAGTTTTATACTATCCTTGCCTGGCAGGAGTGAGCACTGGTTAGTCAGTGAGTTAATGTGTTGGTTGCTTCAGTATTTTTTTTTCTCTTTAAGTTGAAATCACTTCCTATTGCAACTCTGTGCTAGTCTGAATCTCACCCCTTAAATCTTTCAGCAAGTTCATGGAGTAACCCTGTAGTTTTGGTATGTGAGGAGGTCAGCCAGTGGCTTTGTGTACTGCAAACAAAACCATTTGGGTCCACAGCAGTTCATTGTCTTTGCACATTTTCCTGTGAGCTGAATACAGTCCTTGAGTGCAGTGGTGGGTGAATGTGACCAAACTCCTTGGCTTGTGTGCTGCCACATATCGGGATCAGCAGCCTACTAGTGTGGCTTCTTTCCACTGTCTGTTTTAATGGCAATTGCTGAGTGTTGCCTCTCTCACTGCTGTGTCGTTAGATCAGGGTATGATCAAATGGAACCCCTTTGCCTACATATACTCATCTTGGTACTTACTCTGAATTGATCTAAGCAAAGTATGTAAAAAGTAATTTCTATTGTACTGTGCACCTGTTGCCTAATAAATGTCTCTATCGACCTACTCTAAGTCTTCTGTTTGATGCCAGCTGTAGTGGACAGGTGTAGAAAACCCTTACATGTGTGTATACTAGCAGAACAGTTGTTAGACTCTTGTCATCTCCTGTGCAGTTTGCTTATTCGTGGTAGGTGTGAATGGCAAATTCATTTAACAGGATGGTGACTGAGAACGTTGTCAAAGTGTACTGTAAACTTGAGCTTCGTTATTTCTCACTAATAAATACATTCTTGCTTGCACTCTGAATTTACATCTTGGGCTCATATAAACACGCTTTTTCTCATAGTTGTTTCAGTACTAAGGAGACTCTTAAAACAATTTTTACTCAGTTAATGCCTTTCAGTATAGGTTCGAAAGAAGATGAAATGAACCTTAGTCCAAAAAATAAAAGGGGGGGGGAAATAAGTGTTCACAAAAGAACACTTTTTTTTTTGGTACCTCATCAAGAGGATCCTCTCACTTGGAGAGGAAAAAAGAGGTCTAGACCAGGGCTTTATTTTTTTGTGAGTTGAATTAAGATGGCTGAAACACTAGTCCCCCTCCATGTCATCTGTCAGACAAGGGCTCATGCAAATCCTTTTCAGCCAAAAGAAAATGCTGAAACTCTCTGCTCATGCTTCTGTTGTGAATCACTGTCATCATTGGCTGGCAGGAAATTTCTTGTCCTGCTTTGAATAACAGTCTCCCTCAAATATATAAAGTTCTGAATTGTTGGGGGTTACTAAGCATTGTTATTCTTGCTGTTGGCTGTCTGTTGCTGTAAAGTTGCTGTTGCATGTGATTTCTGAACATTTTGTGAGGAAGACCTGTTTGCTGAGGTTAAAGTAGCTGCTAAGAAATTTTTGTCAGTGCTCTCTAGTCTTCAGACAGGTAGCGATCTGCTTGTTTAGTTACCTGAATAACTGACAACTCAATCACACAAATGTCCTTTGGCTTAAACTCTGTTAAGACTTGTTAATGAACAGTTGCTGAGAGCAGTTCTGAGATGTTATTTTTTGGTTAACTGCAAATAACTTTTGAGTTATTTGTTTTGAACTTACTGTGGACTTACATTCGTTTTACTGAGGTTTGGTTGTTGCACAGATTCTTAGACCAGAAGGTGATAAATGGGAGAGTTTTTCTTGCTCTATATAGACCTTCACCTTGGGGGTAAGAGGTGTCCAGTGCACCACATAGAATGGCAATGGGTCAGGTGAGGAGAAGCAGTGAAATTAGAAAATAATGTCTAGAATCATTACTTTAGCAAGAAAGTGGAAGAAGTGAGATTTTTTCCATTACCTGTGCGTGAGGTACGTGAAGTTTGCTTGTATAATCAGTTTCTTATGTACACCTCTTGTGTACATCCTGGTAGCAACTGAGAAGGGCTGGAGGGCTAAGAAAAATATTTTAAAAATTGCTTAGAAATCTTGTCAGGGTTAAATTTAAGACTTCACAAACTTTCAGAAACCAGTGTTATGTTAACAGTTAATTTTCATATTCTTATTTGTGCTATCACGAAAATGTTTTGCAGCATATAATGAGATGTGAGTTTAATATTTTCTTATAAAGTAAACAGCCACCAAAAACCCCCAAAACAACACAGCAAAAAAACCCCAAAAAAACAAACCCAAACCAAAACCCAAACCCAACAAAAACATACATTGCATTTGGTGGTGTGCATACCAAGGGCTACAGCAGAGTAGTTTGACTAAGGTTGCAGACATAAAACTTCCGAGAGCTAGGAGTCTAGTTTAAGGCAGCATAAACAAACAAACAAACAAATTGATTTCTTCCTTGCCATGGGCATTACTGATGACTTTATTACATAACAGCGTGTTGTGCTCCAAGTCCTGATTCCTTACCCCTAAATTTCTTGGATCACGCAAGGAGTGCAGCAGAGAGTGGAGCCAGCACATATTCTGTGATTCAGTTCTGTGTAGCTGGTTGTGTGCTCTGCAGTCCTGCAACTGTTGCTCAAGGCTTACTCTGATAACAGAGTTACTAATGTTGATAACTTGGACATCACGTTCATAGCCTCTGAAGTTTTTGGTCTCTGTTGAGGGCACTTAGGCTTGTCTGAAGACTTGATGCTTCCCAAGAACCAGCAGTGACAGCCCCAGACCTACAGATGTCTCGCTTCCAGTTAAATTCCTATCCCACACCTGCCACTGGAGCAGCCATTGCGTTTGCCTGTTATCCAGTAGTTTTCATCTGTAACTCGTGTCTGTGCAAGGGCTGTCGTGCAGGGCGGTCAAAGTGCATGGGTTGGGGCACATGCACCGCTCAGCCTGGGGCACGTACTGGGGTAGGAGATCCCTGGGCTGAAGGAGCTGGCAGTGTTCACAAAGCAGTAATCTAGTCGCAGCGTAGACCTAATCTCTGCAGTCTTAAATAATTTTCATTCTGGGAACACATGTATGAATGTAGCCTATGTTGTGTGTTGTGTTTTGTTTTTTTTGATTTAAGTTAATAGGAACAGCGTTGAATTTTGTAGATCGTTTCACAAAGGGTTTGCTGTAGAAATGCAGAAGGAGAAATTCAAGCTGACTTTCACGCATTTAAGTTTGCTGCATGTGCATGTTGCCCTTCCCTTAGTTAAAAGAGAAGCATTGTTGTATTTTGAGCTAAATTTAGGACATACTTGAAATAAATTTAACCTTTTTGGACTTCAGTTTCAGTTCTAAAGAAACAACTTATCAGATACGCAGTTACTTGGCTTTCAGTAAAAATACTTGCACTCTAATTCTGGCTTATATATCCGTTGAGTTGCAAACACCAGTTACACCAGTGTAACCAGTGAAGTTAATAACCTTTTATCAATTTAAAGTCTTGCAATAGAAAAAATTTGAAAGCCATGTAGGTTGTTTTGTTCTGTGAACAATAAAGATGGTGCAGATTGATTTCCTATAAGCCCAGTGATTAGTGACTTGTGAGAGAAGAGCTATTGTGGCAGTAGGGATATTTAAGAAATTCTCTCCCTTTTATGGTTTCACTTGTAAGTCTCCCCTCAGGCAAGGGCCTGTAAGATACTTTTGTTCTATTTGGATGCCTGTTTTTATGTAGGAACTAAGGCTACTACCCATTATCTTATTCTCTCATGCCAGGATTGGAATTCAGGCCTTAAAAGACAGGCTGTACAGCAACGTCTGGCTTCCCTTCAGGTTTTCAGTTTTAAAAATCACTTAGATGCTAAAAATGGTCAGATTGGCATGAAGTGAGCAGACATGAAGGGGAACAGGCAGATGAAATGCAAATAGGCTTTCAAATTTGTCTTGCACAGCGGTCTGGGTGTAGTTTGGTGCTGGTGGTGGATGAGGGGGTAGAGAAGGCAGAAGTATGGTCGGAGAGCTGCATTGACAGTTTCCAACAAATCCTAGATGATCTTTTCCAAGCAGGTGAGATGTGTGAATCCTGCAGCTGTTGTTTAGGCATTACTGCCCCCAGTCTGTACTCTATCCCTCCTCAGAGAGGCCAGTAGAATGGCATGTGTGTGCTCAGTCGTCTGTTCATTTTGGTCAGGCAGCTTAGCCAGAACTGCCTCAAAATGTTGATCCTTGAAACTGGGCTGTGAAATAGGAGCAGAAACCCAGAAGATCAAGGTTAGGATCTTTTGCAGCTCTGTATTTCTTGAATGTGGGTCATACCCCTTTGGTAAAGAGAGCATTTTTACATCTGATTCCTTATAAACCACAGCACTTGATAACTTTTGTAAGTCTAGGGGTTACAGGTAGCAGTGTTAGTTTTTGTGGAAATACAGAGGATCAACATGTGGTGCAGAACACAAAGATGCACTTAGCAGGGTCTCAGGCCAGTTAGCAAAGTGTCCCATCCTCTGCTAAGATAGTGATGGTCCAGCACTTCTCCTTGGATAAAGCAAAGTGTGTGAAGCTGTAGAGGAGTCAGCTATAAAGTTAGTTAATTTTGTCTAGTGTATAAAAGGCAGAGGAGCTTTATTTTCCTGACAGGTTTTATTTATTTTGCTCAGTAGGTCTTTCCACAAAGTGTTTTCCATATTTAATTCATAGTCTGATGGGTCACCTCTGGTCTTATAGGCTATATTTATTTATATATATATATATTTATAGGAAACCCTTCTATTTCAATCGCTTTGAGGGCTTTGTTGTCTTTGCACATTTAGTCTTTGGAGAAATAACTTACCTCATTGGTTCTTCTGATCACCAGCTGTGTAAGATTACAATCTCTTTAGCTTTCCAAACAGAAATCACTGCACTGTTTAATACCATTGTAGTGAATCTTTTCAAAAGGTTGTCTCCTGTCTGATACACTTGCAAAAGAAAATCTGTTGTTTGTTTCCTGGGAATGAAGTCAGTGATATTTTCCAAAAGTCTAGGCTAGAGTTTACCACTCAGATCCATTTTTATACCTTTGAAGATCAGCCCTTAAGTGCATAGTTTGTGTGATGTGGTGCTTTCCTTATTTGAACTGACCTATCACTTTCTTTTTCAGAGCCCTCTTGGTAGAGCCCAAGCAGCCAAGAACAAAGGAAACAAGTACTTCAAAGCAGGAAAATATGAGTCTGCTATTCAGTGTTATACTGAGGCTATCAGCCTGTGCCCTCCTGAGAAAAACCTTGATCTTTCTACCTTCTATCAAAATAGAGCTGCTGCCTATGAACAGCTGGTAAGAAATTAGAGATAAACATGTGTTTATTCAAAAACGTAGCATTGTCAGTTTTGTATTTTGTCACTTGTGTCCACTGAAAGATCCCAGGTGATGATATCTACTGCCTTCACAAGATGCTGTTGCTTGCCGCTGTTTTTCACTAGCTCATCATACTTTTCTACATATAAATAAAATTATTTTCTGTGAACTACTCTCAGGCTATCTTATATAATTCTTATACATCCTGTTCTTCTAAGACAAAGTTTTAATTTCTTATCCTTTGGAACAATTTTCTTCTATATAAGTTGATTTTGCTTTTCTCTACTAGAGGGTTTCTTTAACTGTTGGGTGAAAGGCCAAATATTTTGGAAGGATGCTACTTCAAGATTTAAAAAAAGAAATCATAGAAACCGTCTAAAGGCCAAGACCTAAATTTCACACATGGGAAAGTAACATTTACTCGATAGCTGAGTGTACTTGGTATTAGATTTAGAAGTCAATCAGTGTTGCTTATTACAGTATCATAGATTTGCTTATGAGGTCAAGTTAGTCAGCTTTATAAAGGAGTGGAAAAATTGGCTTTGTGCAGGCTGAAGTATCAAGTGAGAGACTGATTAGATAAATCTGGTGTTGGAGGAGAGATAAAACAGTTCTTGCCTAACACAAATTCATGCCATAATGAATCCCAAATATGTGTGGTCCCTCTATCAGGAAAGCCTGTTTTGAAATAACTTTTTTTTTGTCTAAAAAGTGCTTTAGCACTTTGTTAAAGTTGTTTGTTTTCATTATATTTCCATCTTTTTTCCTTCTAGTTGTTTTATACCAGTCTCTCAGTCCCAATGTTACCTCCTGCAAGCACCTTTACATGAACTCAACTGTCTGGGTTAATTTTTCTGTAGGAATTCCTTTTCTGCTCTGTTGCTTTTCAGGTACAGGTGGCTTACAGTGGTGGCCAGGTAGTTTCTTACTGAGAAACTTGCAGAAATAGAAGCCAGCAGGTAGAACCAGAGCCCTGGGAGCTGCAGCTCCTGTCAGGTGCACGTGACCCTGGAGCTGGTTGTGACAGGCTGACACGGTGTGTGGGGCTGAGTGGGGCCTCTCTCACTGTCTCGTTCTTCTCCCCACAGCAAAAATGGACAGAAGTGGCACAAGATTGCACAAAGGCTGTTGAGCTTAATCCTAAATATGTAAAAGCTCTCTTCAGGCGTGCAAAGGCCCATGAGAAGCTAGACAATAAGAAGGAATGTTTAGAAGGTGAGTGTCTCATGATGTGCATGCTAAAAAGTGGAATTAACTCTGGTGCTTTGGAGATGGTGACTTCTGGAATTTTTTGGGGTTTACTTCTGTAGCTATGGTAATACAGAATTATTAAAACCATTCATGGCTACAGCAAATACATATTCTTCTCTTGTCAGAAGAAACCTTTTTACATTTCTCAAGCTCTAGTCTGCTTACATCTGAAATAACTTCTGAGAAATCCATGTTATTGTAGCCACCCAAGGTATTCTTTTTCCAGGAAACTCCTGGCATTTTAGGATAGAATTCATCTAACGTGCTGAGTGGATAACCCAGACAACAGTCGTTCTATTTCCATGCAGTTAACAAACTTCTTCTTACCTGTTTATTTTAGAGAAATTATGCTACTGCAGAAACAAGGGTGCTTTTGCAGGTGGAGATAAATCATCAGAAATAAGAGTATTACAGTCATTTAAATGCAGTGGACAGGTTTTAGAGGGAAAACAGCTTCAGTTGAATTTGGTTCTGGTGCATAGCTTATGAAAATTGGAACAGATTGAATTTTTTTTTTTAAATATTAGTGCTACATATTTGGCAGAAACTGCTGTGTCAAATCCTTCCAAATATTATTCCTAAACAGAATACAATTTAAACTGTCAGGAAGATGTGACTGAGAAGCCATGGAAATTTACAAGAAGTACAGGTCAGGTGTGTTGTCTCAGGGCAGTTTTGAACTACAGTACACTGCTTGAAAGGACCCATATAAATTTCATCAAGTCAAATCATTCCTGATGATGAAAGGTTAAAAGGCAAGTTAAATTTTCAGCTGTGCTCATTATCAAAGAAGGACAGAAAATAAGGCAATGCTTTGACTGGCAAATCTGACTGTTAAATTAGTTTCATGATGTGTAACAGCTAGGAATTAGGTCTGCTAAATTAGGAGGTAAATAAGATGTGGAAATTTTATCCATCTGTCTGTTTATCTGCTGGCAGAATGCCTTTATGCCCTTTAAGACCATAGTAAATAGAAAAGGACAACTTAGTTCATTTAGGTACTCCTTTGCAGTCACTATCAGCTGCACTTCCAGAGTGCTATCATAAAATGTAAAACCTTATGGAGTTGTGACAAACTGCCAGCTGATAAAAGCCCCAAGAGAGATCAAGTGTCCCTGTGACAGTAGAACAGCTTTTAAATGTAACTTGTTTTTTTATGTCAATAGCAGTAATGTTGGTGACAATCATTTCAGCCTTTGTTTGTGTTTGATTTTTAGCTTGCAGTTTTTTCAGACCTGAAATTTTCTTGCCTTTTGTGAACTACAGAGTTTTTCTGTAATTCTGCTTTTACCTATCAACCATACAGCCAGTAATATCCCAGGAAGTAGGGTACGTCCACGCAGTGGAGGAAATCAAAACCAGACAAACCCCAGAAAACCCTTCCACTACCAGCAAAAAAACCCTCCAGTGATCCCTGGCAGTGTAATTTGGGGAGGTGTTGCTGCTGCACCCAAGCCCAGGCACCAGTTTGCTTTGGGCAGAGCATGTCTGCTGAGGTTGTACAGCTGCTCTTTCTGGGCGTTTTCCTGGGGACTCCCCTGTGCATCCTGACCATGCCAGAGTTGCAGGGAGTTTCTGCAAAACTGATGGCTTTACGGTCCCTGTAGCAGTGTAGAATTAGAGACCATACTAAAACTCCAGGGTAAGATGTTTGCTTTTCAAGCTTGTTCAGGCAATACACTGCTTGAATTTCAAGGCCAAACTCAGTTCATCTTCACTGATGTTTAAATGAAAATTAAACAGGTAAAAACCATGGTAGTTTTGCATTAACTAGAGGATCCAGAGAAACAGTGCACCCACATTGCAGTGCATTTCACACTGCAAAGCTTGGTTCAGGCAGCAGTGGGTTAACTTTTGCAGAGGTTTCTGTGTGTGAATGAAAGCCATGTGATACGGGTTGGCACTTTAAATGGGCCGGCAAGGTGTTTCACCTTGCTCTGTTCCAAAGTCATGGAGGTGAGCAGAAAAATTTGAGATATAATGTGGGAAGATTTCTTAAACTGAGGAAGAAGTGAGATGTGATGAGACTGATTGAGAATTTTAAAAGTAGAAAAGTAGCACAAGTCCCAGAAGAGAAGCTGTGTTAGTACTTTTATTTAATGTAAACATATTATGAACATAATTAATATCCTCCAATTTTCAAAATGGGGGAAGCCCCTGATGGAGGGATAAATTTTCACTGTCCATCTAAGTGTGTCTGTCTCTAGATAAAAACAGGAAGAGAAAAATAAATTTAATTTCTTTCATTCACTATCATGAAGTCCTTTTATCCCAGGAAGATCATTTTGGGTACAAATTGGTGTCTTGGTAAATACAGCAAACTGGACACTGGCTATTGCCCTTGAACAGGATGTATATTAATTACAACAATGGTACATTTTGTCATATTCCAGTGACTATCCAAATTTCTTTAATCTCACTCTTGTATGTTGTTTCCTAGATGTCACTGCAGTCTGCATTTTAGAAGCCTTCCAAAACCAGCAAAGTATGTTATTAGCTGATAAAGTTCTTAAACTCCTGGGAAAAGAAAAGGCCAAAGAGAAATACAAGGTAGGACTTGTGATATTGCTGAGAAATTGTTATTTCACCTGACTGGTTGCTGAAGCGTTGGTTGTTGGCATTCTGGCAGTTGTGAACAAGTCACTGTCTTCATCTGCTGAAGTGTAAGAAGCAGCACAAACTGTGTGGTACAAAGCTGCTATTGTACCAATGTGATTTTCCTTTGGGACCTGTCCAAAGTTTTTGAATCCTCAGTAGGAAGAGAGATCTACTTCTGACAGTTGTTTCCATTTAGTAATCAAATTTATTCTGACATTGAGGAGACTCCCTGAGATGGTGTGCTGCCCTACTTAGTGCTTTTCTGAGCTTGCAACTAAATGGAAACTGGATGTGTTGGAACAGGTTTCTTTGCATGAATGTTTGGAAACTGCAGAAAAGAGAGCTGTGGAAGTATAGGGGTAGCCAGGAGCAGTCATTTGAAGTGGCTGTAGGTTTACAACAGGTATTAATACATTCTTGCTTGTTATTAAAACATTCTTCCTTGTTTTTTGATGGTAGTAGAAGTACTGAAATCCGTGTTGGTTTTGAGATGCTGAATTTCTTTCCTACGGAAACTCACATACATATGTGGTGTCAAGATAGCAAAAATGAGTTATGCTATTAGTGTGGTGGTGGCAGCATCACAAAATAGATGTGCTTCAGAAGAGTGCATTCAGTGTTTTCATGCAGGAGAGACTGAATTGTCATTTTTGTGTGCAGTGTTTATTTTAAGCAAGAAATATTTTTTGGCTGTAGAAAGGATTCTGCAGCTGAGAGGTGTTGCTTCTGGGACTTCTGGTAAAATGTGTCGTATCTGGGCCAAGTTCCACATAGAACTAGGATATTGCCTCGTTGGTCTCCATTGTAATGATAGACAGCAGCCTCTCTTGGCCGAGAGAAAGAGCAAACTGCTCTTGGAGAAAAGAGCAAACTGCTGTTCAGAATCTACTCCAATTTAGGCTCATGCTTAAACCACCACGCTTGGATTTTTCACCCAATTTATGTGCACACTTACTGCCTTAGTACATCTACCCAATATCTTATGATATCCTAAGAGTCCTCATTTCTAGCCACATATGCAGAAAGTTATTATCTCCTTCCTCCCTGGAATGTCTTCACTTTATTTCCACTGGTGATGGGTATTGCACTGGGATCTGAAGCTTAAAGAATCCCTAAACGTCAAACTGGCAAATGGAAAATATCAGACCATCAAATGAGATAGTGAAAAGTCATACATTGGTTCTTGCATCAGTTTTTTTTTTAAATCACATTTGTTTCTGTCTTTACCGTCTGAATTTACCGTGTAATTACTTGAAATTGCATTTCTCTGTTTCAGAATCGGGAGCCTCTGATGCCCTCACCACAGTTCATTAAATCCTACTTCAGTTCTTTCACAGATGATATAATCTCCCAACCTTTGCTTAAGGGTGAGAAATCAGATGAAGATAAGGATAAGGAGGGAGAAGCTTCTGAAGTAAAAGAGAAGTGAGTGTGCAATACAGTTGGGAATTGTTTGGTGTTGGAATTAAGTTTGCAGTGATTTGGACATTTTATTTAGTGTAATGTGCTGCTGTTTTTATAGTACTTGGCATGAGAAATCCCATGATAAATCATATCAGTTTTAAAAATGAAACATGGGTGAAAGCTGACTGTCTAGTTCCAAACTTTCACTAAACAGAGGAAGGACAATGAGATTGGGAAGTTATGCTGAATATTTACTACAGTATGATAGTAAATCTTAGGAGATTTACTAGACTGGAGAGTGCTGAATGGTGCTTCTGGAGAGAGGAATATTTTACACCAAAGGAGTGTTTCCAATGAGGAGAACAAGTTAGCCTTTGGATTGGAAGGGAGAAGACAAGCTAGGAAAAGGATATTTTTAAATGAAAACTATGAATTTACAGCAGCTGAGCCCGAAAGGGTGTTTTGTCTTCCTGGAATCAAATTGCCCATAAATGAGAAGTTTGTTCTGACACAGAAAAGCTTGAGAGCTGTTTTGTTTGGGGTTTTTAGTGGGGCTTGAGCAACACATAAATGGTTCTTTAACTTACTGTGCTGCTTTTGAGTTTATTTTTGGAAGATAGCACTGCTATCTTACTAATGGAAACCATTGCAAACGGCATTATGATTTTCTTTTAAAGTAAGATAGAATGTCCTGATCTACAGGCAGATTCACTGAATCCAGGACACAGCTGGAAACAAGACTGTGCTTACTGTAATTTTTGCTGTGAAATCCATTCTTCCACATATAAGCTGCAGATTGCTAGGCGTAATATTTCAGTTTTCCTGACCTGGAATTCCACCCCAGCCCTCTTGTTTCAAGGCAGAGATTGTTGCTGTTCTTCATGTGAAAAAAAAAAACAAAACACAAAACAAAAACCAAGGGACAAATGAAGCTCAAGTTCAAAAGCTATAAAACATTTTTCTTCTCTATTTCCAATGTAATTTGGCCGTTCTTTGCTAAATTGTTTCCCGTCTGTGATGGCTCCCTCCAGGAATGGATGTGTCAGTGGAACTGTGCTGGTGTTACACCAGTGCAGCAAAAGTTATTATTTGTAATGATTTAATGAAAAATCTGAATTGAGATTGTAGTGTCCAGTGAATGCACGTAGATATACAACTGTTCTTACATCATTTACAGCTCTGGCTATTTGAGAGCAAAACAATATATGGAAGAAGAGAACTATGACAAAATCATCAGTGAAAGCACAAAAGAAATTGAAGCGAAGGGAAAATACATGGCAGAAGCTTTGCTCCTGCGAGCTACTTTCTACTTACTTATTGGCAATGCAAGTGCTGCCAAACCAGACCTAGATCAGGTCATCAGCATGGAAGATGCCAATGTGAAGGTAAGAATCTGTCACAGCTGGATGGTAGTTTGGGGCTGAGAAGTTAAGGTGATAAACCTGCAATATAGTTCAAGAAGCTGTTTTCCCAGGTTTTCAGATATTTTGATGGAAGTGTTCTTGTTTATTTACTGTTTTGTATTTTTATTCCTGACAAATTGTTTTTTTCAAGGGCTTGTTGGTTTTTGAGATGCTAAGTAGTACAAACTAAAGAACAGAAGAAGTTTTACAAATTGGAGGCTTTATCCATTCTGAAAAATAAGTTCATAGATAAGTGAAAAACATTAATTTCATTTGCATATTCAGCTGCTTCAAAAAACATTGATTTATCTGTAAGGATAAGAATTAAAAAGGATTTTGGGGGAGGTGTGAAAATCCACTGAGATGGAAGCATAGGCTGACATATTCGAAATTAAGTAAGGGAGTTGATTTATTTAGAAATAAATAAATGTAAATAATAATATGAAACTTATTTCTGCTTAGAATAATTAAAATCTGTCACTGGGAGAAACTAGTCAAATGAAAGATTTACTTTCTGATTGAAATGAAGCCTTAAATGTGGAGGAACACCAGAGTGGCTGATGCTTCTCTGACCATGTTTTACAGCTCCGAGCTAATGCCCTGATCAAACGAGGCAGTATGTATATGCAGCAGCAGCAGCCTGTGCTGTCCACACAAGACTTTAACATGGCTGCTGATATTGATCCTCAGAATGCAGATGTTTACCACCATCGAGGACAGGTAAGAAATATTTCCATATATGCTAAAAGGACAAATGATCAGTACGTCATCGGAGCCACTTTATACTGGTTGTGGCAGAAAGACATGCACTCTTGAGTGGGAACTTTTGGGGAACAAACACACAGTCTAACTCTCAGGTGCAGGCCAGGCAGAAGCAGTTTATTTCTGTAGCTATAGAAGAGAATACAGAGCAACAGAGTTTCAGCTCTCTATCAGTATGAACTCTGACTTAAAAAAGTACAGAGGCTGTTCTGGGGAGGGGCCTGAATGGCAGAGCAGCATCTGCACAGGAGGAAGCTTTGTTACAGCGTGCTCCTGAAAACACCTGCAGCGGTGTGGCCTAGACTTGCATCTGTTCAGCTCGTCCCTGCTGTGTCCTTGACTAATTTCTAGACCTAAAAAGGCCTGCTTCCACTGACCTGTAATATGAATAGTGCTGGCAGTAAAAAAGGAATATTATCATATGCAGATACGCTACGTTGTATATGTGAGGAGGACTTCCATGGATCAGGTGTCTTTCTCCATGAATTCACTGGATCTCCTTAGTGCTCAGAAATAAAAATGGTGCTTTGTGTTGATTGAAGGGAATGAAAGTTTCCTGCAGATTGAAAATTAGTGTTTTACTGTAGTTTCACAGTAAAGTCAGAGAATGATGAAGTGAGCTCTGCTCTTGTGGAGGAATGAGAATGTCAAAAAAAAAAACAACCCAGAAACAAAACAAAAAACCCAACCAAACAAAAAAAGTTGAAATGCAAGCTGGAACAGCCAAAATGTTTCAGTGTTAAAATAGTGCACAGACGTTCACTACAGAGAGGCAGAATGACTTGAGAAAATGCAGCATAGCTTTGGAGCCTGGACATAATGCTAAAGCAGTAATGGCAACAGTCTAAAATGCAAGCATTCTCAATCCCCACACAAAGACATTGCCTTCTTGTGCATGTAGCCAGAGTTTCACTGGCAGCTTTCATATTTTATGACAGTGATTTTAGTTATGGGTTTTGTAGGTTTCTAGACAGCTCTAAAACTGAGCTGGAGATGATATGAGTAACTGACACTAATTGAATTATCACCTAAGTGGCTGAAGCACAGATGAAATACAGAAATAGGATTTTCTTTCATTCTGGCTAGCTGAAAATTCTGCTTGACCAAATTGAAGAGGCTGTGGAAGACTTTGATGAATGTATCCGGTTGCGACCCAATTCTGCCTTGGCTCAAGCACAGAAATGTTTTGCTCTGGTAGGTAACTTGCTGGTCTTTATCTGGGTGTTTTATCTTTAAAGAGTTCTGGAAAATATACTGTGTTTCTCTGGTTTATTCCAGTTTAATAGGAAAGTAAGGCAACAAACAACAAACATCTCTGTTTTAAACATAGTAAGGTAAAAGAATAATGCAACACTTTCTTCGGTTGTAGTATGGGTTTGCTGCTTTCCTTCTGAAGCATTCATTGTTCAAACAGTAGGACATTTTTTCTGTTTTGTGGGAGAGGAACAAAAAAATCTTCATTCTAATTGGATCACATAAAATTGATTTTAATAAAGTTTTCCTGTTGTAAAAGACTCTTACCTTAAAGAAATTGGAAACAAACTATCTCAAGTTAGTGCAATGACTCAGTGTGCAAGAATCTTCTCAGGGCAGCTTTGCATGGTGTGAACAAGGAGGAATGCTAGGTTTGGAATTTCTAGGCATTTGAAATAGTGGGAGGCTATCACAACTATCAGGCCTTATGACTTCCTTCTTTCACCCATTTTCCTCTCCAAATCCAGAGGCTTGGACATGTGGTAGGTTCCCAAACCAGAATGTACAGGCGTGTCACTGTCTGGAATTTGTCACAGAATCAGAATGGCCTGGATTGGACTTAAAGATCATCCAGATCCAACCCCACTGCCAAGGTCAGGGATACCTTTCACTAGACCAGGTTGCTCAGAACCCCATCCAGCCTGGCCTTGAACACTGCCAGGGATGTGGCATTCCCAGCTTCTCTGGGCAACCTGTTCCAGTGTCTCACCACCCCTACAGCAAAGAACTTTTTCCTAATATCTAATCTAAACCTGCCCTCTTTCAGTTTGAGGCCATTCCCCCTTGTCCTGTCATTACATGCCCTTGTAGAAAGTCCCTCTCCACATTTCTTGTAGGTTCTCTTCAGGTACTGGGAGGCCACAATTAGGTCACCCCGAAGCCTCCTCTTTCCAGGCTGAACAATCCCAATTCTCTTCTTTATATATCTCTATATATGTGTGTGTATATATATGTAAACTTTTAATTATTATGATGCAGGTTTGATCACCCTTTTTGTAGTGTGGTGGTGTCTAATTTTTTTCCTTTTTTTCATGAATAGTATCGCCAGGCTTATACAGGAAGTAATGCTTTGACTGTGCAAGCAGCCATGAAAGGCTTTGAAGATGTCATTAAAAAATTTCCAAAGTGTGCTGAAGGCTATGCACTCTATGCTCAGGTATGGATTTCTCTCTCTTGAAGAAAATGCTACATTCTCTTGCACTTTTTTCTTTGGATAACATACATTTCTTCAGATAATATATGGAGATTTTTGATACTGAGTTCTGAGATAACTCGTGCTGTCTTGTATAAGCTACATGCATTTATGGTTATGGGTGTTCTAGGGTAGAGGAAGTAGAGGGGAAATTGGTGGAGCAGAATATAGAGCAGAATAATGAGTTGAGGGTGGTTATTAGGAGACAGAAGTCATTCCTACGTGATTCCCCCCTTCCTGCATGTGTGTGGCATCTCACGTGATGAATGTCAGGGTTTCTCTAGGTAATTTGGGAGTTAAATGTGTGGAACTAGGATAAAAGTTTTGTTCTGCTACAAATGGCAGGTACTGGTTTAGAAAGCTGTTCAGAGTGCACTCATAACAGAGACTGTAATTTCTCTAAGAAAACCCACTGCTGGTTTTAGTGTGAAGCATGAGATGTTCTGATTTTAAGTAGGTAGGTAACACAGATGCCTCTCCTTTTGAAAGAAGTGTATTTGGAAAGGAAGAATTGAGGTTTCCAGGTACAGTCTGTTAGAAAGATTTTTAGTTGCAGAACACAGTGTGTTGCTTGTGGACGTCTCATTACGGCTAGTACTGGGGTCAGTAATTCTTGCACTTCAAGCCCAGCAATTTTCTTCGTAAGAAGCCTCAATTTTGAACCTTAACTCTGGTAACTGATGTGCCTGACCTGCTCTGCAATAAAAAAACTATATCCACTATATCCAATCACACATTGTCAATATGGTTTTAATTAGAATTAGCCCAGTGCAGAGTGCATGCTTTGGTTGCTTATTGACATGTAGTTTCTCTTTTGATGCAGGCACTAACTGATCAACAGCAGTTTGGCAAGGCTGATGAAATGTATGATAAATGCATTGACCTTGAGCCAGACAATGCTACTACATATGTTCATAAAGGGTATGTACTGAGTTTGCAATCCTTTTGGTCGACGGCAGTTGGCATATTTAGATGATTCAACCTGAAGTGAATGTTTCAGCTTTGTGTTGAAGTTTTTTCTTTCATAAAACAACATGTAACAAGTTTTCTTGGGAGAAATTTGCCTTTCTTTAGTATCATTAAAGCGGTAACGTGGCTTATTGAAGGTGACATTCACCTTCATTTAGACATGTTTCTAAAAGTAATGAACTTACCAAGTTACTGCCTACCCTGCATTAGAAATGAAATGCATTTTACATTTTGGATGCTTTTGCTTACCATGATCAGGGTTTTGGGAGGAGTACGTGAAGTCTGTTTGAAATTTTCTTTCTCTTCTAGTTTACTTCAGCTCCAGTGGAAGCAAGACTTAGACAAAGGGTTAGAACTCATAAGCAAGGCCATTGAGATTGATAACAAATGTGATTTTGCATATGAAACCATGGGAACGATTGAAGTGCAAAGGTAATGCTGAATTGAAGTGTTAAATGTTCTTAGTTACTTCTGAAATTACAGTAGTTCTTTAAATATCCTTATGAATCATAAGTTTTAAGATCTTCTCCCTGGTGCTGTGCAAGGCCAGCTCTTACCCAAAGTCCTGACTTCTGTTCTGTAATTCTTCGGTAAAGCCTTCCAATTCTCTGTGGTTTAATTCTGATTTATGATTTGACAATTTCTCATGTTCGTGACTTTCATACTTCTGGGCAACATGCAGATGAGTCTGTGTATGTTTAAATACATCCCTTCTGCAATTTAAGTGACTTCCTTAATCATCACTAGGCTTCACTTGTGTGTGATGCTGTCCTTAAACATAACGGGCCATTTGTACTGAAGATCCTGTGCTGTTCTCTCCTGCAGCCAACAAGGAGTGCAGATTGCAAGTTCTCAGGGTACCGAGGAAACACTAATGCACTGTTCTGTAACATTGTATTGCAATTGGGCTAAAGTTTGGCGTGTAGCTGAGAGTACAGTTGAACCTTTTTTTAATATGCCCAGTCATCAGAAGGACAGACAATTAAACTACTGCCATGAGAAATTTTGCAAGCTTTTGCTATTTAAATAACGTGCTTCTGTCTATGTGAGTTTTTCTCTTATGTATACAAACTCTTCTGAAGGGAGATGAGAGTTCATTCGGTTGTCCCAGCGTTATCTTTGTAGTAAATAAACTTGGTGTCCTGGTGAAAACATTTTATCCGGCACTACCACCCGTGGGGGCTCCCGAGAGGAAGACTTTTTAACAGCTGTTCCAGTTGTTTAGCCTTGGTAACAGCTTCTCTCAGTTCTTATGGTGGTTCCTCCGGATGTTGTCAGCAGTGCTGAGTGCATGTCCTGAAGGAAAAAAGATGTTGCAGAGATGAAAAAATTGCTTTGGCAGTCTTAATTTGACTAAATTTTCATTTGTTTCAGAGGTAATCTGGATAAAGCCATTGAAATGTTCAACAAAGCTATCAACCTGGCCAAATCCGAAATGGAGATGGCCCACCTCTACTCACTCTGTGATGCTGCCTATGCCCAGACAGAAGTTGCAAAGAAGTATGGATTGAAACCACCAACACTGTAAAGGAACAAGGAGGAAATGGCGTTCTAAAGTGAAGTTGCCCACTTCAGCCAGCCCTAAAGACGCTGTTGCAGACCATGCTGAATGGTGGAACTTAGTTTTTTCCCGTTCGTGGTGTTGTCATTTGCTACATCTGTTAAATGTTTAGGTGTTGTGGGAGTGGTTGTTCAAGGAAGTATGCAGTGCTGCATCTTGTTCCTCCTGCAGCAAAAACCTTAAGGTGTGTTAAGGGAAATAAAGTTGCAGGGGAACAAAAGGAAGATATTTTGGCCATGCAAATAAAAACTTCACACTGGTTCATTTTGGGTGATTATGTTGTGGGCGATTTTTGCTTTATCAAATAATAATACAGCATGTGGGTTTTTTCCTGTTGATTTTAAAGGTAATACTAGTCAGTGCTGTAAAATAGATTTCTTTTTTATATCCTATTAATCCTTGAGGGTTGATTTTAATTTTGCAAAAAGGCAAAAATTAATTTTCAAACTTTAATAATAGAGGGTTTTTTTAAGTCAGTAGATGTGGAGAGAATCCCTGTAAATATATGCAAGCATGCACAATCTTCCCTTAAATCCCCTTCCACCTTCTGCATAACTTACTTAGAAATAGTCCTGTGGCAGCTATATTAGGGAATTAATTTGATAGTCCTTATCTTCACCTCAGAAAGCCCTAGAGAACTGATTAGGAGAGCAAGTAAAAAAGGTTGGCTGGGGAAGGAGGTCAGGTAACACTACTTCAGCAGGAAGAAAGGCTGTGTTCCTGTGCAGCAGTCTTTACTTGAATGTCATGGGAAGCTGTTCTGGAGGGTTCAGAGGGACTTTCAAGAACAGAAAGTACTGCTGGGAGTCAGGCTCCCAAAGGTAAGGTCATACTTGCATATAATCTTTGTATTCTCTGATGCTTTTGCATAAATGTTACAGACCATCTAAGTTCTCTTCAGTCTCCAGAGACAGCTGTGTTACGATCTGCTCCTTCTAAGAGCCCCTTTGCAGAATTGAGTGAGATAAGGAACAAAGCATAGGCTAAAACTTCAAATAATGGATTTGGAATCTGCACTGGTTTCCTTGTTCCATAGACCTTGTCTTGTCTGAGATTACAAATACTGTAGAAAGGAAGCAACTGTGCTGCCAACAGCAGAGGGGCAAATTATGGAATAGTCTTCCTTTAGTTAGGAACTTCACCCTTGCTTTGGGTTGATCTTTCTGATGCGGAAGTCGGTCAGTCCATCTTGCCTCTCTCTGGATTGGTGTGGCTGGATAAACCTCATGCAAATGATGTAGCTTAATTTATGACACACTAGTTTGGGCTTCTTTCCATCCTGAAATCATAGATTTGTTTGTGGTGAATTGTCTAATGTATTTAATCTTTTAAGGAAATGAATGATGCTGTAGTTAAACTGTCTTGTTCTGTAGTTGTGCCACCATACAGCGGCAGCTTGCATTTTCAACTTGACCTTCCTTTCTCCCAGCAACTACAGTTGAGAATTCAAATGGTGGAGAGTAGACATAAAGCTTTAAATCATTCTATTTTAGCTAGCTCAGTAGATGATCTGAAATCATAGCACTGGTGTAGAATTGAAGGTATGGGAAGGTACTGGCAGCTTCTAAGGGCACTGCACATAACAAGTGTAAAATGTCTTCTCAAACTTCCAATCTCTGCATCAATTACCTGAGAACAAAAATATGCCAGACTGAGGAGTCCTGTTCTCCTGAGGAGTTTTTATTCGCATGGCCTTATTTACATTGGCATTTTCTCCTCATCACCCCACCTGTACCCCATTCCTTACCCCACCCAGTCAATTAAGGGAAAAAAGCATGTGCTGTCAATTACTAGCATTCCAAATCATCACAGACTTTTGCCTGTTCTTGAACTAGTTTGAAACTGCACTGAAAGGATGCATTGTCTGTAATTTTTTTGTAAATGACATATCACCTGTAAACTGAAAAAATAAATACTACCTTCAAGTATCTCTCTCTGACATGTATAAGAACAGGTTTTGGTGGAAATGCTCTCTGCTGTGGTGAGCTCTGTGCTTATTTGATGTTGCTCCAAATCTAGGAGGAACTAATACTGACTGACTCCTTATCATCTGCTCTCACTTCAACCTTTAAGGAGGAGGAGGAGATGTGGAATCAACAAATCCGGTCTTCGCTTGATTCCGTCATCCACAGAGGTATGATCCTGAGGGCTGAAGATTACAGGGGAAAGGAAGTAGAGCTAGGAAAGCTAAGAGTCTGAGTAACTGACATCTTGTTAATGTGTGTCTGCAGGTGGATCCCCTTAGTGAAAGGGACTTTCTTTAAATGGCTGATAGAGCAGAGGTTTTACTTTAAGCCAGGTGTGCGTGTGAACTTTGCAAACCGAGAGCTGAAGTGAAACAAATATTATTGCTATTGAAAAAAAATGAAAAACAAAACTGTTGAAATTGTGTAGGAATCTAGTACTGAAGACTTGGATAAACCAGGAGTATCCTAGAGGGATACTCTGGGAAGTTGCTTCTACATACGGTTGTCTTGCAACTTAATTCTGATCATGTATAATCTCTGTTGTTCACAGGGACAACAATCTTAGGCACATGGTGTGATTTTTGGGGTGTCCTGTGCAGGGCCAGGAGTTGGACTCAGTGAGCCTGGTGGGTCCCTTCCAACTCAGCATATTCTGTGGTTCTAAGCTGTGACTTGAATTACTAGGCTGCAAATGCAGATTGCAAGTGAAGAGAGAACTAACACACATTGAAGAGCTGCGCTGTAACTTACTCTGGAGCTGCCAGGAGCAGCTTAGATGCTGCTTTAACCAGCCCAGTGATACTAACACTGCCCAATACAACAGGCATTAGTGTTTCCTGCCATTTCTTTAAAAAGAACTTAAATTATTGCAAGTGGAAATTCTGGAACTATTTCAGGGTTGTTTGTGGTTAGTTTTCTATACTTACAGAATACTGGTGCACATGTACAATATGATTACTTAAAAGTGCCTGTTTTCTATCAGTGCAGAGGTTGAGTATTGGCTTCTTTAAATATTATGTCTGAGATCTGAGAGTGTACTTTTTTTCATTGAAACCCTCAAAAACTCACAGTCCCATTTGTATCTTCTTACGAGTGGAGCACACTTGAGACCCTACTAAATATCCCACTAAACTAAGATGCTTAGAAGTTATCCTGACAGAGGACTGAGCTCATGTCAGCTTTTCAGCTGAGTTCACCAAAGTAGCTTGTGACAGATTTTCATCCATCTTCTCCATTTGGGATTCCAGGGGAGGGTCCAGGCCCCAGATCCTGATGTCTGTTGCTGACTGCACTTCGCATTTTTAAAATTTCAGTGGTCAACTTATGAGAGTCCTGCACTACTTTAATGCTCCAAAGTATTTAGCTGCTGCT
Source organism: Myiozetetes cayanensis (assembly GCF_022539395.1). Taxonomy (NCBI): domain Eukaryota; kingdom Metazoa; phylum Chordata; class Aves; order Passeriformes; family Tyrannidae; genus Myiozetetes; species Myiozetetes cayanensis. The sequence goes on from NW_026087742.1 coordinate 19,837,819, forward strand.
GCATGGTAAACTAGTAGAGAGAGGGGAGGGAGAGACAGAATAGTTTAGGAAAATGGAGGCATAAGAGTTACTGTGAATTAGAAGTTGGAGACCAGCAATGCCATCATGGATGCAGATTGTTGAGTATGTGGGAGGCACTGATCTAATGCAGGAGACTTGGCTCAAATGGTAAATTGTTAATTTTTTAATATTTATTTTCCAACAAATAAATCTTCATTTCACCTTATGCTCTGTGGCTTGTTTCTTAAGAGTTCCAGTCCAGTATGTCCACCAAAGTGCAGTGAAAATACAGACCAAAAAAGACCTGCTGAAATAGTTAATGCCACTGAGTGGAAGGGTGGGACCTGTCTTTTGAGGGAAAGGATGCATCGGGGTTTGTCTTAATTCAAGTGTTAATTCTCCTCTATAAAACACACTCCTGGCTCATTGCAGAAAAGCCGAAAGAATAATAACAAAAGCAGCTGTGGGAAGAGGAGGATGGCTGAACATGAACAAAAGGTAAGATGGTTTGGGGGAAAATATAGTTAGCTAGAGCAAGACAAAACCTTCCATTTTTTGTATTTTGAAATCTTTAGCCTTACTGCTTTTTTATGCTGCTGGAAATCTGAAAGCCTGTTGGTATAGGCTGGAGAGTTGCTTCTGTTTTCCAGCCTAAAGGAGGAAAAAGGGCATCATTTGCAAATTCTTTTACATTAAAAGGTGTCTTCCTTCTAAAGAAAAAAACCAATCAAAGCTACAGCATGCTTGGCTGGTTTTCACTATTTTAAAGCCATCTTTCATACTTAGTTTGTTATGTCTCTTCAGCAAAAGCAGCACAGGAGGGAGTGTTTTCCCTGCAGTGGGGGGCCTGTGGTAGCAATAATGCATTTAAACATTGAGCAGGTTTTCTCGAAAACGGGGGACAGAAAGTTCTTTCTTGTCAGTGGAACAAGTTTTCTAACCCCTTTGACTGACTCCCCTCAGCCTTTTCCAGTGAGAATGGCCAGGCAACAGAATTAAAGCCCATTCAGACATTCCATTAAGGAAGCACTATATTATATGGAGCCAAGGTACGGCAACATGGGAATTGTTGTTACAATGCAGTAACCCACATCACTTCAGCAATAAATAAGAATTGCCATAAGGAGGATTTAATACACATATTCCAGGTGAGACACATAAATCAAAAACTGTTACAGATTCTTCTACAGTAGTATCTCTGTCTGGCAGCTTCTTGCATTGTCCCGAGTAGCACAGAGCAGAATTTGGGCCTGTGTTGCTCAGTGTTAAATTTTAAGATTTCCAAGTTAGAAGTAGGGCATTCAAGGAGCTTTGTTAAGGCACATACATCTATAAAGGATGGAGTGGGAAGAATCATGCTTCTAGATTATCTGATAATTCACTGGAAAATTCATAATACCAAAGCTGACTTCAGTTTCAGAGAACAAGGTTTCCATTTCTGTGTTCTACATAAAAGGCCCCAAAAGGTAACTAAAACACTGTCATGCATAAAAGCAATGTTAATTACTGCTATGTTAAACTGAACTCTGAAATACTTAAATGTGAGAGGAGATACAAAAGTATTATTTGAATCAACTTTAGAATTGTACCACTAAGTTTTTTAACTGGTACATTCGGCAGTAAATTGTACAGCAAGTAGTAAGGGTATCCTTCTGAAGATGAATGGAACAGCCACTGTGGCAACTGAACCTTCCCTCTTCAGCCAGCTTCACTTTTTCATCTCTACACCATAGAGGTCACAACGCTTCTGGCTTAAAATAGGAATTTGTTGACGTACGTCCGCAAGTTTCTTCAGATCTGCAGGGGGAGAAGGAAGAGTTATGGGAACAGCAGCCAAAAAAGAAAGCTCCTGACTTGCTCTGAGGTAAGGCAGGGAAAAGAGAACTTTCAAGGAGAGTGGACCTGTAGGGCACTGCAAGTGGGCAGCCAGGGCTGAAGAGCCTCAGCTTTCCTCTTTCCTTAGGTGGCAGCTTCCTCCTAAGTAAGGAAACTGGAAGAGTAGAGCCAAGTGCTGCTTGTTCTTGCTTTAACCCAGCAAAGGGGGAGAAGGCATCAGAATGCTGCATCATCTGTAGTTGCATGGGCAAGGCCACAGACTTTAAAAAATTGTCTCTCCTTAGTCTCAGGGCCTGCACTTGAATAAAAAAAGTGGGGATAAAACCAAAGCAACTTTACCCTTACCTATATCTGTGTATACAACTGTTTCCTCAGCCCCAGCTTTGGCTATGACTTCACCCCTGCAAAATTAAGCACATTTGTTCACAGCATTAACACATTGACCTCAAGGCATCAGTCCAGTTGCTGCTGTTTGTACAAAAGGGAGTTCCTACCCTTGATGCCTACAGCTGTAAACACATGGCTCTCCTAAAAATAGCATCATAATTCATAACTGTGGCATGATGGAAACGGCTTCCAGGCTCTGCATGTGGCACGTTTTATATGTGACATAGGCATACTTCATGTAAGTGTGTTCCAAAGATCAAGAACCAGGGCATGTGAGCATGCAACATACCTAAAGGGTAAAGGGATAACCATATATGGCAAAGACTAACACTTTCTCCTCTCAAGATCCTACTGGCTTTTAATAAGAGTGTGCTTTTACTCTGCATGAACTACTAAACATGATTTATCGTGTCTCCCGCTAAAGGGTTCTGTCACTGCTTTCATCATATAAAGTTAAAAGCTCAGAACACAGACAAAGATTTTCTGACTATGCAATCAGCTAGAAGAGAACTATCAGCGGATTTATTTGAAAGAAAAACAGCTGCCTGAAGATTTGGTCACTTTTACCTCCTGTGCATCTGCATGACTTCTGCTCAAGTCAGAATATCTCTCTTCTCTAGCCGAAGACATTCTTCTTGTTCTTTATTATGTCAAAGCAGTGTTGTTCTTTGAGGAAATGAAATAGTTTTGTGTAAGCTGTTTAACATAGTTTGGTTCTACACAGAGAATTACCATATGAGTAATATATAATGGACTGAACTTCAGGGACAAGTTGAAAAGGTCAGCAGGAAAGCTAATGCTAAATGCTAGTACTAAGTGGCATCTTAACTACCAAAATTAATACATACTCCTAAAGTAGTTTTAGTTTCTTGGTTTTCAGTTTGACAGTTTCAAATGATGATTTTGAGAACGCAGGGCTAAGTCTCATGTGCTTTATACCAAGAATTTACATTTTAAGAGTAGGTGGAAACGTGGGACTGAAGCACCAAGTAAACCACATTTTTTAACCAAAAAGAAGGTGTTGTTTTTAGTTGAACTCACCATGGATTTACTACAGTGCTGTGTCCCCAGGCAACATAGGATGCTTTTTCATCTCTAGCAGGAGATACGGTAGCTACGTAGACTTGGTTATCAACAGCGCTGGGTTCAGAGAAAGGTGAGGGAAGGGGGAGAAAGTGAGAATTGCTTTTTATTCTACCATTTAACTAAGCAGAACAGAAAGAACTCATTCTGAATGACAAGCTATATATCCTCCTAAGGACTAGCCAAAACTGTAAATGATATGAAGGTCAGAGAAAGCAGAGCCTGGAAAGAGAACTCTCTGGCACCTGGCTCCAGCATTAGCGCTTCAAATATGGTGTTATTCACGTGTTCATTCAGTGTGTAAGAAAGTTGATTGAAGCTGACCGATAAATAATACTGCATTCAGGAATCTCAGAGTCTATTTCTATCTGTAATTAAAGCAGTTCTCAAAGGGTTACTGGCTCTTCTCTCTAGAATTTGCGTGTGAAGGGTGTTTATAGAGCCATGGGAAAAGGTTCTTGAAAGGGCATAACTGCTAGGGGCTGGCAGGAGTAAAGACTAAGTAGTTCCTGCTTTTCTGCTTGACAGCAAAATCATTTTGGTGTCTCATGCAAGGCCACACATGAGGAGTGGTGCAGCTCCAATGGCAGACTGGCCCTGTAGCACCACTTCTGCTGCACAGTGTCATGTGCATCACAAGAACAGTTCAGTTTCATGCAGTAAAACTCTCTCTGGAAGAGAAGGATAAGCTGTTACTGTGATCTTACCGTCCCCTCTGTAAGAGTTCCCAATGAGCTGGTCCTGTTGTCAGGTTAAAAGCCCCTGGATATATCAGCAGCTGGCAACCTTTGTTAAAAGACAGTTAGAACACAAACATTATTAAGAGGAAGGTGGTTTACCCTACAGTGGGTCTTCACACTGAAACTTAAAGTGAGGTTTCTTTCAACTTCACAAACTCTGCCCAAAATGGAACCAACCAGAGCATGTCCATGCATAATACAGGTGATTACTTACATCAGCAGAGACCTAATGTGGAGGTATACCCAACTCCCTCACTCCATCAGCAAAGGTATACCAGGAAATGAGGAATACTTGGTGAGAAGAGTCACTCATCTGAATAAAAGTCTTGGCCACAAGATGCATTTTGTGTTACTGGGTGAGGATGAGAACACCCGGTCACACAGATGGCTCAGTACGTACCACCCTCAAACAGCCCTGCCTGGTTCCACCCTTAGGGCTCACCCTGCTCCTTCAGGAGACCCAGCCTCACCTTTCTGGCTGTAGATTTGAGCCATCTCAGCAAATCTCATGTCATAGCAGATGCCCAGGCCCACTTTACAGTATGCTGTTCTCAAAACACAAGAGACAACAGTCACATCACTATCACAAGGTACACAAAAGCAACCACAAGACTCCCTGTAGCCCTCCTGTCAGCTGTTATTTTATATGTCTCACAGGAACAAGAGGAGCTATAATTAAATGTGTGTCCAACAAGCACTGCCTATTGGTGGGGGGGAATTCATGTTTCATGGTGAAAGACTTAAGCAGTGTTATCTGTTCTTTAACAACAGCTATTTCCACAAAATCATGTTCTATCAGGTCTTTGTGTAACATATTCCTCTCTCATTTAGCTGCAAGTTTTTCAATTATTTCCTTTTCAAGAAAAGAAAGCACTCACTGTTTGTCATGGACTAAAACTACAGTCATGTCCTTTCTCAGAGCATGCACATTGCAAGGAGGAGGAAGCGACGACAGCAGATGAGACTCTTTGGAGAGGTCAGTAAACAAGCTGTGTTAATTTTTGAACACTGCAGGATGGAGAGGAGGAGTAAGTATCTTTCTTTTTTGTCTGATGTGGTTGATTCAAGAAGGCTGGAATAGGATTTACAAGTTACAGTTGTCTCCATTATGGTATCATTCTCACATGAAACAATGTGCCAGTGGAGCTGTTTGTTACAGCTGTTTGTATGGTTGTAGCTGCTTTTACAAGCCATGCTTTATAAGATCATTTTCAAGCTGTAACTGCTATAAAAAATAGTCACTTCTAGCTAACAAATCAATAGGACCATTATTTATTTAAGGCAGGTGCCACAATGTGTGCTTCAACCCTTTCTACTCCTCTGTCCTTTTTACTTTCTGTCCCTTTGCAACTCCCTTTCTACTTTCTCACCTTTTGCAACCACATTACCTTTTTAAAAGTTTCAGGAGTGACCCACACATTTGAAGCAAAATTAAACTACATCTGCTGTGGCTGTCCAATGCCTAATATAAATCTGATAGTCTAAAAATCCATTGCTCGGAAGGAGGAGGGGGAAGAGAACTTCAGAATGACTGTGGTGTTACTGCATTACAGTTCCTTAAAGAGATGCCTTGTCTTGTACTCACGTGTATCAAACATGGAGAAACTGTTCCCTGGACTCAGGGTTTCAGACTCGTTGAACTGTATCTTCCCAGGAACATTAATGTCAAACAAATGAACCTGCAATTATACTATGATTAATAACAATAATAATTTCTCTGCCTGGTATTTGAGCCTCTTTCTATTAGGCACATGTTATCTAGGCAGTGTTATCTAGACTACTCTTTTGTCAGGATCCAAACTAAACATTGTTTAAGACTGTTAGATCACCAATGATGATTTAAAGTAGTTTTATTCTTTAAAGAAATATACCTGTCTGAAATTGCAAATCCTTGCAAAATAGCAATATCTTGATCTAACAAGTAATTTTACAAAAGAAAAGATATATATAAAATGTCTTGAATTCGGCAGGATGATTTTAAAGTAGGTTAAAGAGGGTGATATTTTCCTCTCTAAGATTCGAGTCCCATTCTGCAAAACTTCTCCAGAAAGTACCTTCACTAAGTCATAAAGCTCCCAGCTCTGCAGATGCCTCTGAGGCCCTGCAGACAGTCTTTGTCCCTCCATTTCAAAGGAAGATTCTGTTCCTGACTGGAGCTATCTAATAATAGAGCTGAGTTTATATTAATACTTGTTCATACAGTACAGTCTGCACTCATTCTATGAAGTAGTGGGCTTGCAGATGGGTGTGGTATGAAAGATGGAAGGCAATACAGTACTTTAGAAAGTGATCTAATAGTGCAGCTAACTGGAGAATCAGTTAACAGAGTAACTGAATACCTGCACCCCAGAGGTATTTTGCACCACCTTATTTTTTCCCAAGTAACCTTGCATCCTCTTTTATGTTTATCCTTGAAAGAAATAAGCTGTTGTTCACCTACGGAGTGCTACCTGTGTGCATAGTAAGATTAACACTCTCGAATTACAGAGGAGGCAGTTTCTGAGAAGGCACAAAGCAATGCTGAGGTGGAAGGTGACATGAAGCAAACATCTACCACAAACAGCAGTCACAGTTTCACTGTGGAACCTGGGCTTTGGTTGTTTGCACTAATCATACATATAGCACATAAAGTGTGTAAAGAACAGTATTTATGATAACAGAAGGACTAAATACATTGGGAAGCTGAGGGAAAACCCTAATCCCACTTAAGTGGCACTACGTTTTAGACTTAGATCAGATATCCGAGTTTGATCAGGTTTTACTTTTTATCGCAGTTTTCCCAGCATATGGGGAAAGACAATTACACCTTCTGTATTTTGTCATCCTCATCCACACCAAATTTACGACCAGCTTCTGAAGGGGTGTTTACATGTCCCAAATAAAAGCACATGAAATGTCACTGACAGTACACAACTTATTTTGAATGAAAGATTCTACTAATTTCTATCACCTTAAGGTACAGATGAAATAATTTGTGCAATGCTGCTGAGAAACCTTTTCATAACGATATTCTGCCATCTTACCTTCCTGTGCTTTGCCAGCATAGCACCGTCAGGCCCAAAGACAGTACATGTATTATAGAGCTTTCCACCATCCTCTTCTGGAATGGATCCTTGGTAAAGGCAAGAACAAAGATTTCCCCCACTGTGTTATATCTGATTTTCATGCAATGGCACTAACAGACATTGCCCATTTTTTCCTCAATGGGATGGTCATTAAGGTTAAATTACCTCCAACGAGATATATGCTGCACTCCTTTGCAACTTCTGAGAGCTTTTGTGTCGATTCCCCAGGGATCTTCTCTGCATACTCCTTAAAGTACTGGGTTCCATATGGAGAATTAAAACATTCCTAGAAGTAGATGGAAAAGAAAAAGCTAAAATCCAGTAACACCACTACAAGGAGATGTACCCGACTTTTCAAACTCCTCTCTAAAAATGTTCTCAAACAATGTTTAGTTTCAGGAGTTTAATTTATAGGAACTCAATAAGCAAATTGAAAAATATCAGGAAGGCCAGAGAGGCTTTAACCATCAGAAAAAAATACAGCAGGTGTGTTTGTGGAATGCATGCCAAATGGAATCTGAGCTAGGACTATCATGCAAGCTGCAAGTAACAAGACCAGCACACTCTCTGGTCCAGGCTTATCAAGAACACAAAAGATGTTCTCATCAGAACAAGTTCCACCTAGCTCATTTGACAAGTTACAAGCCAAATAGATCCACTCAAAACTGAAATGCTTACGCTTATTTTTAAATTTTGGGGGGTAATTTTTTGTTTTGTTTTTAAAAAAGTGTTTGCAAAAGCCTGCATTTATCAAAATTACTCATTGTTTTCCTAAAACAATCCTTTAAAAGTTATTTCCTCACAACTGGACAGTGTCTTCTGTCTCAGGCCCTAGTTAAAGATCTGCTATCCTTCAGAACCAGGCATGTAATCTTGAGACAGTCAGATTAATGGAGTAGTTTAGATGCCTAAACTAGGTGGGTAGTGGTATTTGAGATGCCCATGACATCAAGAACTTTCACTCTGAATTATTATACTTGCCAGCTCTGTGAGGACGTGAGACATCCCACCCAACACTTTTTTTGTCCCTTAAAGGAGTACAGCTGAAGGCCACAGATAAACTATCAAACAGCACCAGCACTTACTCTTTGGTAAGTGACTCCCAGCCCAGGCACCTGCCTCCACTGTCACCTTGGCTCACTGCATGTTGTAACAAACCCACCCCCACCCTTCCCTCAAAAAAGAGGAAAAAAAATCATCAAGCTGTGAATAGCACAATAAACATCTCTGCCTTGGCTGCTCGAGCAAACTTCTTAATAACTGAGTTGGGTTCTACTGAACCAGAAAAACTGAACCAAAACTAGGTGAGTATTTTTGCCCCACATGCAGTCAGTGGGCCAGCAGGTGCCAGCTAATCCACAGCAGAACTTGGAGATGGAAGAAGCAGGAAGGGAAGTCTCTGCAGGCTGCCAAATGAGCTTCCCAGGCCTTTGAAAGCTGGTTTGAACTTCAAGGAAATGAAAGCAAAGCCAGCTGCCTCCACCTTCATCTTGCCACTTGCAGTGTCCATGTGGGTGCCACCGAAACCTGGGGCTGCAGAGAACAAGCAGAGCTCTGTGCCAGTGTGCAGTCTCGGGTGTGCATGAGCTACACCTGGACAGAACTGCAGACTGTCTGTGCCCTCCAAAGCAGAAAGAACACAGGGACAGATCTCTGAATTGCCTTCCATCAATTTCTAGATTCAAATGGATTTTGCTTTTATTTTTTTTATCCATAAATACTACAAATTGTATTTCTATCACAAATTTGTCCACATTCAGAAATGAAAAGGTTAGTAAAACTGCCATATGCCTCTACAGAGGTGTAGATTATATAGTCAGTGTGAGTTACGTCTGTTCTTTATATAAACTTATTTAAGAAAACCAAAACAAACAAAAAAGCCCCACAAAAACAAACAAACAAAAAATGAAACCAAAAAACAAAACAGAGGCAAGAGAATATTCATGCCCATGTCCTAATGATCGTACAAAATTTACTTCCCAAAAGTCTGTGAAATACCTTGCCCTTGTTTGACAACTTTTACTCTACAAGCATAAATTTTCATTAGCAAAGTAAGTGTCTCAACTAAATAAGTCTGGGAAACCCAATATTTGTACACATGATGAAACCAGCAAATAATAGTTAATCTCCATGTAGGAGGCCCAGGCAGAACACTCAGTGGTTATTACATTTGCAACACAAGCACTGTGTTGGCAGAGGGGAGCTGGGAAGGTTGCTTAATGCTTCCCCTGTGACAGCAGGGCAGAAAACATTCCATGTGTAAAACAGATCAAAAGTTCAGCCAGAGAAGAACTTTGCACTCCTGAGTCAGAGGCTGCAGGGTACAGGAGCGACACGTGCACCCCCAGGAAGAGAGGGGGAAAAGCTCAAAGTTGCACTGGGAAGGTCATCTTGTTGCCAGCACACCCATCTGTGTGAAAATTCAGCAAAGTCATCATAGCTGAAGTTTAAAAAGTAAATCAGAAACGACTGGTAATTTTAAGTGGCTATTTATGTTCCCACACAAGGAAGTCACAAGAGAAACGCCCTTTAATCATAATTCAGCCACATATAACCTGCTGGAAATGTCTATTTTGTTTCTCATGTCTGGAATGCCTACAGCAAAGAAAGTCACCATGTACTGTCTTCTTTCACCTTCATGTCAACATTCTTTAGCTGAAAATCACCTTTTTCTGCACTTCTTCAGCAAAGGTTCCTACTACAGTGCTACTTACACGAATTCAGAAGGTATAAATGATAGAATTGTCTGGGATTTAAACCAGGAAAAACTTTGACAGAATCTTATACTATAAAAAAGGACAAATTGGTTTTTTTCCCCTTCTTGTTTTCCCATCTCTTGTGTGCTGCTAGATAGAACCTGGTTTTCTTTTTTATTTTATTTTGAAGCCTCATACAGTGTGTAAGCTATCCAGGGAGAAACAGGAATATAGAATGCATCAGTAACACTAAAAAGAGGTTTTGAAGGGTTTGAGGCATAGGTGCAAAGTAGACCACAATCTTTACTCACAGGAAGAGCCACAACTTTTGCTCCTTTAGCTGAGGCTTCTCTCACCAGCCCACAGGCTCGTTGAAGATTATCTGATTTAACAGCAGACACGTGAAGCTGAATAAGGGCGAGGCGGAAGGCTAATAGTAGAAAAGAAAAAAACATTCAGCAGCATTCCACCAGGAAACTCTTCAAAATTTCAATTCAGTAACAAGCACTTAACAAAACAAATTTTTTTAATAAATAAGCATAAATATAAACCACTTCCAACTCATTCTGTGGTCTGTGACTCCTGTGGCACAGGGAGAACACTGAAGGCCAGGCTTGCTAATGGGAACCATGCACGGCCATCACCATGCCCAGGGCAAAGATCACACGGTTCTTGTGCCACTTCACTCAGCCCAGACAGCTCCCAGCCCACGATCCAATGGAAGGTGCCATGGTGCAGAAAGGGAGAGACCACAGGTCACCCAGCCCTGTGTCTTCCTTCCCAGGCTGCACACACTGTGCCAGCCCATCTTTTTGTGGCACACGTCGCTTGATGAACACTGCGTGTCCTAAAGTGTCACTAGCAAACCAAAGAACTGATAATCCCCAAAGCACCCAATACGGGAATAGTTTGCTTTTATTAATCCCTCAAATCACACCTAGTCTGGGAGACAGCTTATAAAGGTAACATCTTTCCTGATAATTTCTTTGCAATTTGGTTTCTACCCAAGAGACAGCTACAAGTGTTATCAACAGTTTCTACTGCCGCTAAGCAGACTCTAAATTTGCAGGCTTTCAGAGTGTACAAGGTTCGTGCACACCCCTTGGGCTTCCTTCCACGTATCTCCTAGTGCCCTGGGTTGTAGGAAAACACATCCTGATCAGGTAAAAATGTTTCCTTTTAAACAATCAGCAAAAAATACCAAACAAAAAACCTGCTCTGGCTTCATAAAAAAAGTACCCCAGCCAAAAAGTACCTCTCTTCTCAGGAAAGAGGTCACAGATTACTGGAGGAAAAAGACCAAGCTGTGAGCAACACACCCTCAGTGGTCAGGGAAACAGGAAGATCTGATTCAAGCAAAATGGAGACTGGACAAGTGAACAGTGAAGGTACATCCTTTTTCCTACTTGAATTCTCACTTCAGTAGCTAAGCAGCTAATTTCTAGAGGTTAAGCAAATGATTAACTGCTCCCTTTGTCACTCTTCTGATGGAGAGACTTTTACTACTGGGTCTATTGAGCAAACAAAGCTCAACTGATATTCTGAACCATATGTAATCAAGATGTAACCGTAGTTTCCAGACCCACTTAGGTATTCAAAACAGGAATCTGTTGAAAACTTTCCCGTACTTATGGAATGTGTTTTAGCTTGGAGAAATTGGACAATTACAGATTTACATTTCAGCAAAAATTCACTCTTTTGAAAAAAACAAAACCAAAAAAACTCCAACCAATCAAAAAAGCCCCTAAAAACCCACAAAAGGAAACAAAGAACAAAAGAGCATCTACTAGGAGAAAAATACAATAATGTTTAAAATGCTGGAATACCAATAATCTTACTTTCCCCGTGCCTCAGGTATGGAGTTTGTTAGAGGGCAAAATTAAAGCTCAGTCACAACAGAACAAACAAAACTGTGGGCACAGGTAGACGTAAAACCGTTCAGATATAGAAGTAACAGGAATGCAGAGAAATGTGCAACAGTGTTGCAAAGAGACAGCCTGGACAAGCTGCCTCAAAAGCTTCCTTAAAAGCAATTCTCAGGATAAGCCTGCAGCAATGCAGACCACAACTAGGTAGGGGCGCGTCACAGAACAACAACGGCTCGCGTTTTGTAGCACTACAAAACAAGCTTTTTGTTCGCTCTGTTTCGGGCTGGTTTTTTTTTCCTGTTGAACACCAGGCGGCCGGCGGGCCCGTTTGTCCGCGTCCCCTGACGGGCTGACCCTGCAGGGCGAGCGCCGCGTCCCGCTCTCCTCACGGCACAAGCTCCCTCTCTCCCGCACTGCTCCGCAGCCCCCCAGAGGCTCCGCGCCGGCCGCAGCGGGGCTGGGTGCCGCGGGGCGCGGCCCGGGGCGATCCCCACGCCACGCCTGTCCGCTGTGCCGGGCGGGGGAGGAGAGGGGCGAGGGGCGAGGGGCTCTCACCACTCACACGCCATGGCTGTGCCGGCCGCCCGCATGGGGCATGCGCGGCCACCGAGGGGCTGCCGGGACACGCAGGCCCGGCCCGGGGCTAGGTTAGAAACGGCTCGGACGCTGCCCTAAAATAAAAATAAAAAAGCCTGCTGGCTCCCGGATCGGGGTCTGAGCAAGGAAAGAAGTAGCAAAACCGCCGTGGGTGGCACGGAGCTGGCGGTGCTGCTCCAGCGCCACTCCAGCATCCCGCAGGGACACAGCCGTGCACCCAAACCTCCTGGAGCTCAGCAGCTCCTGGGCCTACAGCCCTGCCCTGGGCAGCCGTGTGCTGGTTACGGGCTCATCCCAGCGGATCTGCACCGGCTGACAGGTAACTCGTTCACCTCGGACATCCCCAGCTATCTTCCTCTATAAGAACAGCATCTCCTAAGGTAGAGACATCCTCACAGCACTCCACATCTGGACAGTTCTGTGTCCAGTTCTGGGCTCCTCAGTACAAGAATAGACAAGGAGCTACTGGAGAGGGTCCAGTGGAGGCCACAAAAATGATGAGGGGTCTGGAACATTCCTCTTATGAGGAGAGACTAGGGGAGCTGGGCCTGTTTAGTCTGGTGACCTCATTAATGTATATAAATACCTCCAAAGTTGGTGCCAGGCTCTTTTCAGTGGTGCCCAGTGACAGGATGAGGACCAATGGCCATAAAATAAAACACAAGAAGTTTTACCTCAACTTGAGGAAGAACCTCTTTATGCTGAGGGTGACAGAGCAGTGAAACAGGCTGTGCAGGGAGGTCATGGAGTCTCCCCTTTCTGGAGACAGTCCAAACCCCTCTGGGCATGTTCCTGTATAACCTGCTTTAGATGACACTGCCTTGGCAGGGGGTTGAACTGGATGATCTCCAGAGGCCCCTTCCAACCCTAACATTTCTGTGAAACCATCACGCTAACACGCCAGGCTGTTCTTCCTTAGCTTTAAACACCGAGTGCTCCGCTTTACTCAACACACCACATTGCTGTCTCACATATGTATTCTCCGACCTCAAACTTTTTATAAGCATGTTTGTTGAATCGTAGATTCCTGTTGTATAGAGGCAGTATTTCTCAGGCAAGAGTATCTCTGTAAGCTGACAGCACATGACAGCAGAAGGCGCAAAGATAAAATGGGTAACCCAGGGTGATCAGTCTCTTATACACATTCGCCTTCAGGAAACATGTAGAGAGATAAAGGATGGGAAGTGCATAACCAAGCAGTGACAAACCTTCCTTCAACAGGAAAACTGTTCAATCTGTACCTTGGGGCAGTAAAGGGAACCACTCAGCCCAAACTGACCAAGCCAAAGGATGGCAGAATGGACAGTGCAGCACCTCTTTGGCAGGCCTCTTCTCTTTTTCACTTGCCCATGGTAACAGAAAGAGCATATTCAATTTTATTTATTTCCCCCCCCCCCAAACAGCACACCTTGCTGCGCTCCAGGGGCAAATAACAGCTGTCTCCTGACTTCACACAAAATAAGAAAAGCTCTATCATCCCTTCAAGGTGAAAAGCACAGACTAAAATTTCACTTTCCCATGGATCAGAGAGATAAAACTCATTTTTCAAGTTTCAAACAAAAATATCTCAAACCCTTAAGTATACAAGTTATAAAAGAACAAGTTACATCACCCCTCTCCTTCCCAGAGGGAAAAGTTTTCAGACATTCAGTAGACTATGCCTATGCTGCAAAGGTTATTTGACAGTATCAAAAGCTCTGGAACTACAACTGAAATGCAGTTGGAAGGAGAAGCTACAAGCACAGCTGAGACCCATGTGTGAGGGAACTGAACTGAAAGAAGAGCAAGCAATCTTTACTTACATCTGGAGAAGGCAATGCAAATGAAATTGCAGCTCTAACAGTGAGAGCATTTTTGGTGGGTAAGGCATGTAAAGTTCTGTACAAATTCTCGTACAGAGCAGAATCTAAAGACTTTGTGAGACAACTGAAGAGCCATCAGTGACCACAGAAGCACTGACCCTTGCTATGAAACACAAAGGTAATAGCCTTCATTTGGCAGGAAAGTTGACTCTGATTGTTTCTTTCCTGCTACAGACCTCACTTCACCAAAATAAAGAAAAAATAAAACCTAAAACTCCAGCAACAGCTATCATCTTATATTCAACAATACAGACAGCAGTGCATGCAGAATAGAACAAGAGCCTGCAAACCTTTGACAAATAATTGAAAAAAATTCCTTGAAGATGAAAGGAGCACGAAGTAGCATACCTACTATTTGATTTTTCTTTTCAAAAAATGTCACTCTGGTACTATAAATAGAATTTCTGCTTAGCAATACAGGTTTTATAACAAATGTACTAACTACGAAAAAGTACTATAAGGCAAAAATAACCTTTAAGTTGTGGGTAGAGGTGCACAAACATCATTGAAACTATTCGTAGTTTGGACTGAGCTTTGTAAGACTGGCAAGCTGCCTTTAAAATGACAAATAATTAGCTTCTTAATGGCTATATACATTTCTACACAGAAGAGATATAAGAACTTACTGTTGCTTTACTTACTGTAGATCTCAAAGGTCTGTATTTGTTGTCCTCACAGGGAAGCATACACATTTGCCACTTTCCACATTTAACACTCAAATACACCTGTTTAACAACTGAGTGTAATTTTCACTTTTTCCTCTCCTGACTAGGAAAAATATTTTGTATCATTCTGTCAACATTTTCGTAATAAAAAATATGATGTTGAGAAGTCTGGAATTTATGCAGAAACCCTTTCTATAATTTGACCCCTTGTTAATTCATTTTGACCTTTCTGTGAGAGCTTACTATAGCTCACCCAAAAGTCCTCAATGGAATTAGTCTAAATGCCGAAATACTTACATTAAGAAGTCACTGGCAGTGGGTTCCGATGATCCGTAGTCAGCTTCTTCACTCCAAAGACCGAATTCATTTCCATTTACAAAACACCTTTAGGAAAAACTTCTAATTGATTCAGAGAATTCACACAGCATGCAACTAAATGCATTCTGACAGAACAAGTTATGTTCAAATTGTACTGGTTTATTTACAACTGTAGTTTATAAACAGTAGCACAAACATCTTTACATGAAAAAAATCTCATTGCTGAAGTAGGCACAGAGTCAGAGACTCTTGAGGATATTTTCAGAAGGGATTAGGAAGAGGAAAATGTAATACAACAGCTGCTGGGCAAAACTATAAATACATGAGCATTGGCCCAGGTGCAATTTCATGCAAATATCTTCAACAGTTCAAGTTCTATTGGTGTTTACTCAGATACTAAGAAGGAAAAAAAAAAGGAATTAGTTCCAGAATTAAGGTGCCCTAGCTTGATTCCTAGTAAAATAACTTAGAATAAGTGTTTTTTATAAAGGTCAGTTTAACTTATTTTATCTCCTGATGAAGTACCAAATCACAGGTTTTGACAGAAATACTCAGAAGACTTCACGCAGCAAAGCCAATCCCCACTATCTTTATTTCACAGTTTTTGATGATTTCCTATCAGTCTACAAAGATGCTATGCCTTGTTCATAAGAACATTCCTGTACTGAGCTTTTTACCATGAGAACCGTTCATGAACAAGTGGAAAGCTGATGATAAACAACCATGTAGTTGCCACCTCCCAAACATTAACTGAGAAGTTGTTACTTAAAATAAAATACACAAATGCTTGAATCAATGAAGGAAACAGGTTAAGAATACACTTATCACAGGCATAGCACTTGAATCTCTTCACTTAATTTGTGTGCATTTATTTCCTTGCTGTCAGCTTGTAGTCACTTTTGTGCCGAACTGAAGGTTTTTAAACATCTGAATGTCTCAGACATTTTGTTTCTGAGGAGCAAGGTAACTTATTTTCAACTGTCATATTCTGCCATGGAACATTAATTTCAACACACATACTCATCTTTGCATGAGAAGCAGCCTCAATCTATGAAATGTAATATTTTGCTTAATTACAAAAATCATAACCCAGTAGTAAAAACTACAGTTATTTTTGGTATTTAAAAATAACCCTTACCACCAGTTCTAGTTATTTAACCAAGTAGTTGGTAAAACCTTAAAAAAAGTTAACTTTACAAATTGCTAGTATTTTTTGCATTTATTTGCAGCCCAAACTGGACTTGACCATTTTTAATGAGGAAACAGTATTTCTAAAATTTGTATCTGTTCTGCTCATAAACATAAGTCTTTAATTATATTTGATACTACCCAAAATCAGATTTATAGACCGTAGGCAATGGAGTCATTTACTTTCAAGGGACAGTAATTTAAAAACCAGTCTGTTTTCAAACGCTTCTCTGTTGTCTCACAGTGGTCCATTTCTTTAACACACTTAATGTGAACCCAGCTGCATCTGCTTCTTCAAAGATGCAGATCACTCCCATTAAGGCTGCATTTAAATGGAACAAACTGACCTTTATAATAAACATTTCTTCAAAACCAAGAAGTTATAATAAAAAAATTAAAAAACCGTTTCAGAAATTGATAATAATTTACCCTATCTTAAGCCTGCTACTCAGGCACTTCCACCAGCAAACAGAAAAATTCTCGTAAGTTAGTATTCAGTTGGGAAACAGTCAGCTTGTGTCCACATACAGTATCTTGGTTGCTTCTTCTTTATAAACTGGTCTCTACAAAGTCTTTAGTTACTAACTCTCCAAGGCATCCAATACTTTCATGATCTGTTGTTTTATGGCTTTGGTAGCATCACCTGCATTTGGAATCAAATACCTTTAAAAAAAAGATTAGAAAAAGGTGTTATTAATTCAATATAAAATTTTTAAGTATAAATTTCGTAATTCTTTTGATTCTTCCTCTGGTTAGGAGGAAGAGAAGAGAGGAATATATTAAAATGAAAAAATACTGAGACAATATGATTTAATTCCTGATTATACTATGAAACACTTTCTGTCTGTGAACCTAGAACTGTTGAGGAGTACTTCACAGGCCATCTTGGAAAGGAAAATTGTTTCATTAATTGACAGTGGTATATGTCAGGCAGTTCAAATCTCTACAGACAGCTGTCTCACTGAAGCATAGCAGTCCTTGCTTAGCTTTGTTTTTGTTTTAAATTCCTATAAATAGTTCTAGATCAGTCTGCTCCAGACAACAAGGTGGTGACAAAGTAATTCAACAAGCAGCAAAGTTTTCTGCAAATTTATTTATCTTTAATTTATCTTTGCCTGGCCTACTACCAAACTAAGCAGCCAATAGGACAACTTCCCTAGTTGGGTAGGAAGCTCATCTCCCACCTCGTGAGTACAGAGCATCCGCTGCACAGTTCTCTCCAAGGAAGAGGATGAGAAAACGTCCAGCTGATGTCAGTGACCTTGTTAAAACAGTGCCATGAAAAATCAGGCCACGGCAGTGGAAAGAAGCCTGTTATACCTAACTTTCAGGGGTTGAGAGTTTTGAGGTTAGGCTTCTGGACTCCTAGTGCAATGCACAGGAAGAGTGAGATGTCTAAAAAAATGATACCACAGAAAAATGACCACTCTGTTAAATCCCACTCTTCACAAATCTCTATTTTAGCTGCAGATGGTTGTCCACTTCATTTTTATTTAAGACATATTATAGAAAGAAAACACTTGCACACATCCCATCCCCAACATCTGTCACTGTGGTTCCTCTCTGCTGGAGGAAAGTAAAGGCTCCTTGTTCTGCTGGCAGATCTTTTTTTCTAGTTCACATCTGAATTACGTATTCCTAAATAAAAACTATTACTTGGGAACTCAATTCTGGGAATTACAGCATGCCCGATTTCTGGTTGATAGCATTCCAGATACCGTTGCTACTTACATCCCTGCTACTGAGCTGGCTTACCTTTCAACTGCCAAAATTTCTATGCCCGAAGTATTGCTATTTCCGTATTTAAAGGTGATCAGTTCCGGGTGTTTCTTCTTGGATGTGATTTTGACTACAGAGTTGAGTGCCTGTCGAGACTGTATGTAAGCCAGTCCTTTTCGTGATGGAATCTCTCTCAAACAGTACATATGAGTTGCTGTTACTAGGAGATGACTTGAAGGAAAAGAAAAATACAATTAAATTTGCTAACGAACTAAGTATCAGGTATTTAGAAAGCTAAATTTTACAAATAAGCTACATGGAGAGAGTTAGATAAAACAATTTCCAAATCTAAGAAGTAGTTTTAATACTTTCATAATGTGGAATTTAGACAGGTCTACAAAATATTTCAGATTTTCCTTGAGTACTGTATCATAGCCATTTCTTAAAAAGAGCATGGCACCCTTAACAGCACACAAAACCAGAGTGAGCAGTTACCGTGAGCACCTCAACACAACAGCCGTGAGTTCTATCAACAAAGATCACCATCCCCAGTAACATGTCAGGTCACACACAGAGTACAGAAAGGGCCTCCAAGCCTCTCTTTAACCCTTGTATCATTGGATTGCTAATCATACACCATGGAAAATAAATCTAAAGGGAAAATACTAATAAAAGACAAGAACAGACCATGATGCAAGAGAAATCCTGTTGTGATTTTCTGTTATGCAGATTCAACAGTATGTGTGCTGTTTGAGGAAATCAAAATACAGTGAGCATCATTTTCTGCTCTTCCAGGATTAGCAGGGCCACTGAACCTTAGGGCAAGATGGGTGCCAAGTACAAGGCACAGAGAAAAGCAGATAAGAAGAAAAAAGAGCCACAAGTACTTGGGTCTACTTGGTCTTGAAAATAAACCTAGGTATATTGAAAATATTTTTCTTACTATCTTGCTCTGCAAAGCAAAACTTCATACTAAGTTTTATACACAATGACCATTCTATAACACTGCAAAGATAAGAATACAGATACCATTGTAACATTTTGTTCTAAGTTGTTTTGCACTTTCATTTCCTAGTTTAATATAAAGAATAACTTAATTGGCCAACACTTTCTTAAAATGTTTATCAAGACAGACATTTTCATTAAGCTTAAGACTACTTTCAGTACCTGGGAAACATATGACCATTTTCTTTTACTTCATTACATGGGAAGTTATACTTCACATCAGGTTTATTTATCCATGTTTGGATGTTGACGACCTCTTTTCGATCATCATCCGACATTGAGGAGCTATCAATTTCATCTGTTTTGAAGAGAGGGGGTAGAGACATTAAAAAAAAAAGAGAAAGTATTTTCACCCACCATCAGACAACCTTTGAATTCACTTAGACCTAGAGGAGCTACACTGGTTCAAATCAAGGCCCACTTAGTCATAAACAATTATTCAGAAGGAAGAAAAAAAAAAGGCAGGCATATCTGATATTTCTCAATTATTTTTTGCTCAGGGGATATCTCTGGCTGGTCCAATTTGTCCATTCAGTAAAGTTTCATGTATTTCTTTTACATGAATTTGTCTAGAAATTCTTGAAGCCATGTAAACCTTTTGCATCTACAACACCAATATCTTTTGGGGTACCAAAACCAAGCCAACTACAGTTCAGGAAAGCCTCCTCTTGTGTCTTTTAGTTTCTTGTACAAGAAGAAATAAACACCAACATCCCTTTCAAGGCCAGGTTTTATTTTTGTGGACCACTTTTCCTTCCTTAAAGTACCTATTTCACATAAAAAGACTTCTAATATTCAGTTATACCTGTTGTGAAAGCCCCTGCTCGAGCAGAGCCACCTAGGGCAGACTGCAATTATTAGAGATGATGGCAATTATTTACTACCAAAAACTCAAAACACTAAAACTTCACAAAAACAATTGTAGAGTAACAGGTTTGCTTTTTGCATTCTTCTGTACCAAAATAATATATATTTCTCTTCATATGTGCTGGCTTTGCTTATTCCAATCCTTCCGGTGATTCTGCTTACTTATTAAGCCTAATGGTGCTTTAAAAAGCAAATGTAAATAGAACTTAACAAACAACCATTACTAAAAACACGTTCTGGACAATCTGTCTTTGAGGAGCTGGTTTTCTGAAAGCACACAGACTTTCCCAAACACTATTATGGATGCTCAAAGAGCTGTGCAAACTTAATTACATGGCATTTGGAGAAGCATCTTGTTAGCGTTAAACCTTCTGCCCGGCAATTTCATTTTGCTCCTTCATAATTTTTATAGCAGACGATGATGAACTGTTGGCCATCGATCTTATTTAAACAATTCCAGATCCTATGACTCTCTTGCATTAATCTTTCTGAATTTTTTTCATGTCAAAGTTTCTTAGTTATTTGTTTCTCCCATGGAAGCTGAGCATACCTTTCGGTCACAGAATGGTTACTTGTGAGATAATGATGATTGGGAGCGAGCTAAAACTACCCGAACAAAACTAGGGCAACAGTAGGTCTTCACCATTCTAATGTTAGCACTGGTCTCAAAAAAAAACCCAAACAAACCTTTGTGAACTCTCTGGTGTCCCAGTTTTGCCTGTAATTTGTCAACTGGATAAAAAAATTAAATAAAAATTGCATGTTTTTTTTTTCTCTACAGTATTCTGCATGCATATCAAGAGAGGAATTAATTATTAATTGATTCAATGCTGAAAAGCAAAGTCCAAAACATTGAAAAGGTGTGTACACATTAGCCATATTAAGTCTAACTCCAACTATATTTCAGAAATTCAGATCATCATATAACTGCAAATACTAGACATTCAAATTGAGTTATATCAGCCAAATTAGGTCCTTTACATTTTGCTTACTGTTGTGAGTAATAGAGGTACAACTGTTGGTTTATATGTACAAGACCACTGTAGAAAACTACATCTTTTCTATAGAAATAACAAGTGAAGACAAAAAAAAATCCACTAAACCCATGTATTTCCATTTCTTCCTCTTGGCTGTTTGGTGCCTACCACCAATTACTCTTTATTTAGTCTGCTTCAATATATTTGAAGAGGGTTGGTCCTAGGCACCACCATAACAAACGTGATCAAGGGTAATAGTCAGGAAAATGTCACATCGCAAGACAAAGGTGTAAAATACACTCTAATGATTTAGCCCAACTTAATAATTTTGTCTAAATAAGATAATCAAGGTAAGAGGAAAATCTTCTACTGTACCAGTATCGTATTCTTCTTCGTCCCCGATGCTGAATACCGGTTTCACACCACGGTAGGGTTTTCCTACTCTGTCACTGCTGCTGACATGTCTGTGGGCAACGAGAAGGGCAGGAGAGGACATGGGATGGGAGAAGAAAAGTAACTTTCAAACTGATGGTATGACTTCTACAGTAACATATCAGCCAAATGCAAACACAGCTGTGCAACAGAGAAGGAGGAGGGAATTTCATGAAGCTGCCTGCAAGGAAGATGTGTGACCCATCGAGCAGTTTGGTTAGTGAAAGCGCGTACTTCAGTGACTTGGTGAGGCTGACTGATGTAACAAAGAAAGTGAAAACAATTACTACGTTGTTTAAAAAACCCCAAAGTTCTAGGCACCTTCTTAAATGACAACATACGTTAGAGACCTGAAAACTGACAACATGCTAAGTTTCTAGCTTGAGACTGAAATACGTCTGGGCAGTCAGGGTAGCTTCACAAGGATGCCAACTTTGGATGAAAGGAAAAATAAAGACGATTAACTACCAAGTCCAGAAGGTAATTTTTCTTGTTAATTCCTTGAAAGATTACAAAATACCTTAAGAATTTCAAAGTGGGGTTATTATAAAACATCGACTGTGGCGTGAACTCTGACTTCCTGTCCATTACTTTGTGCAGCATGAGTCAAATCCTGAAATATTTGGTCAAACAATTCCTACTGCTACAGTTCCAGCATCACTGAGATACTGACCTCAAAAATCACATCTCTATTCCTTCTACGGATCATATTAAATGACACAAACACACACAACTGAGTCTTAATGTTTGACAGTAACAGTTGCAAATCCTAAAATACTTAAAACTCCAGCTCAGAATGTTGTGATTACATGGTCACAGCTGAATTGTTAAATGTTCTTGCCCTCAACTGCTGACAATACCTGAAAACTATGAGAAAAACCTAAAGGTTCAGAAAGCCACAAAACAGGCAATTGCTGAAAAAAAATAAACAGTTCATGATTTTAGTCTTTAGAACTGGCAACAGTAGTTTAAAAAAAAACCCAAACCAAACCAAAACATGCCTCTCCCTTCCCTCCTTTCAATAACCTCCTTCCCCATAATGTGTATTTATGTTTCGTATCAACTCTAAGACTTGGTTCCTGTTTAAGTATATTCACAAACTCCAGTTTACGTGCTACTGTAGAAACAAGCTAGACAGTGAACCTCTTTAGTGCTAGACAGGGAACCTCTTTAGTAATAGGTAAACTAATCCTAGTACTTAGGTATACTTGAAAGTAGAATTGAAAGTTAGAGAACTACATTTTCCATGGGTTATATTTACTGCCACAGACAAAATGAAAAGCTGAATTGAAAAGAAAAAAAAAAGCAAAATGCAGTCTATAATGGAACAAAAACCAGACATACAAAACCATGCTCATTAGTGTTTAAGACAATAAGCATCAATGACACTGACAATTCAAGAGGGCAGTGCTTCTATACGGAGGGTTTTGTAAATATGCTTTAGTAATACATAACCAATTAAGTAAGAAGCAGCACATTTAAATAGTGTCAAATTGAACAACACAGAGAGGATCTAAGAGAAGATCTCACTGGTGTTTATAAATTGAAGTTAGTCAAGACAAGAGACAGTAAGAAGCGACTTTATAGAAACCTGGTAACATCTTAAACTAGAAATGGATTTCTTTTAAGGTGTTTGCATGGAAGGCCATTGTTACATTGTTACAAATTCAATGCAACAGTCCTTTAGTGACAAACCTGCCAAATGAAAGGTATTAGAGATAAACACAAAGTGGATGTAATTGAACGGATGGAGAAAAAATGCCGTTCTAGGGTTTTAAGAGCTGCATTTTTAAGAAATACTCTACGGACATACAGAGTGAACTAATTTATTATCTTCCCAATGAAAGAAGATCTGCAATAGAAGTGAAAGGAGTAAGCAAAATAACCAAAGTAAAACCTCAATTTATCAAAACTTCTTGGTTACAAATACGGATTCATGTGTCTTTGAGTTATGGAAGAGTCACTGAAGTTGGAATTTTAACACTTTCTTACCATATTCTAGAAACTGATCAAGTAAATGTGGTGTAAGATCCCCATGATCTTTAGGATTTCTAAATTAAGAAAACATACTATGTGCCTTTTTTTTTTTTTTTTTAATAGAATACTGGTTACTATCACTATTGGTGTTGCTCACACAACACCATTCTGCAATGCTTATGGACAAGTCCCATCTCAAATTATGTGCAAACTACTTGAAAGAAAGATTGGTCCAAAACCCTTGAAAACCCAAACAGCATTTTAAATCCTCAATAATTCATCCCACATGAATTTTCATGCATTTCAGCATATGAGGGTCAAATGTTACAGTTCCTAAAGTATGCTCAAAGTTCCAAAGTGATTATGCATGAGCCACTCTTCTCCTTTATCACAAGTAATTTTACATAATCTCAATTCATAACTTTTATTGCTGAAATAATTATAAGGCAATATATCTGAGACAAATGTGAGGGGCCTCCATGTTTACATGAAATGCAGTAGTTATGTGAACAAGATGAGGGAGAGTTGCAAAGCATATTTACTTATTAACTCAGCATTTTTCTTTTCCCAGTAATGAGCATGTCTGTTTCTATCAGCATGTTATACCACCATGTGATAAGAAGCACAAAAATTTTAGATTTCCAGACAGAATTTCCATATGGGTCCCCTGTCATATCTAAGCTCTAATGATGCTTTATGAGCAGTTTATGTTTCAGACTTGTCTGTCTTGTTCAAACTTTAAGTCTTAATTTGTTCAGTAATTGTTCCTGTGATCTTCTACTAGCACAAGTAACTAATAAGATGTCGATAGGAATGACAAGTAAAAAAAATTCTATACAAAGCAATAATAAGGAAGAGAACAGAAATAACAAAGCAGAAATTAAGAGAAGAAAGCACTGCCAATACATTCTTTTTTCTTCCTTTAGTCTCTTGACCAGAACTTGTAAAAAGCAATAGCTTTAATATATTAAAAAAAAAATCATGTAAAAATACGCAAGCAATCTTGTCAGTGTAACCAATGCTTACAAATATTGTGATGCCATGCTTAATACAAGAAAGGTGATTTTAGTCAGACTGCTTAATTATCAAGCTTACCGCTCCAGGCTTGCTCTGTCTGGCCAGGAAATATTGAAAGGTATTCTACAGTACGTTGGGGCAGAGGACAGAATAAAAGAATTAAAAAAAAAAAAAGCAAAGGAAAAATCTAGATAAGTAATTGAAATTCTCTATACTGGCAATGTATCTTCTTCAAGGACGATGCTTGTAAATAAAAGCAATGCTTCATGACGGCTAGATACAAGGTAGAGAAATATTTGTAAAAACATCCACTACAAGATGCATTTTCCTGACATATAAGCCTGACTTGATTTCACAGAATGACTTGGGTTGGAAGGGATCCTAAAGACCATCTTCTTTCAACCCCACTGCAATGAGCAGACACCTTCCCCTACAGCAGGTTGCTCAAAGTCCCATTCCAGCCTGGCCTTGAACACTGCCAGGGATGGGGCATCCACAGCTTCTCTGGGCAACCTGTCCCAGTGTCTCACCACCCTCAGAGTAAAGAATTTCTTACTCATTTCTAATCTAAATCTACCCTCTTTCAGTTAAAATCTTCACATTTATTCAGTTTAATTCTTCACACAACAAAGCATACTAATACTAATGTAAAAAACCATTTCCAACATGAAAAGAAGGAATGATCTGTAACTTTTGAGTAACTAAAAGATGACTGAAAACTACTGTTCATTTGAGACGTATTTTAAATCCTGCTATCAAAGAAACACTAAGCCTCTGAGATTGTTGAATGCCAATGTCCTGGCAACATACAACTTCAAATACTGGACTTTAAAGAACTACAAAAGTTTATTCATTTAAAGCTTTGACAGATGAAAGCTGTTACTCTTGTATCTAGTTAAGATAAGTATTCGGAATGATGAATTCCAAAGTGTCTTTTAACATATTTGTATGTTCCTGTTCCTAGCTGCACTTGAAGATACAAAAACCAAACAAAGGTGAATTCTGGGTTTGAAAAGCAGCTTTACAGCTGGACTTGAAAAATCAAGATCCTCAAAAAAGTTAACCTCAAATTGACAACATGCAGCAGTTAGAAAATCAAAACAGAACGAAACAAAGCAAACAAAAAACCCCCATCCAGAATTCTGCTGTCATTAATTCACTCCATTAGAGTGGATTGAAGGAATTAAGGATTAGCAGGATGGAGAGGAACTGAAATAAAAGTGAAATCATCCTTCACTTTTAGACTGAATACAAAACTGACACACTAAAAGAAGTCAAACTAACCATGCAACAATAAATTCTAGATAAGCATCCAAGAGAAAAGGCTGCTCACACTCACATACTAAGGCAGGACAGTAGGGTTACCAGATAGAATTGTGAGGAGGGTAGAGGTAGAAAATCTAAAAATTGGAACTGGAAGACAACTTTTTCCCCTAATTAGCCCAGTGTTCACACTTATAAAATAGCCACATGAAATGGGAAGTCATTCCTCCTCATGGCTAATTCACAGTGAGATATAAAGGACGCACCTGTCCACGGGAGTAGATGTATTTTCAATAAAACTGATAACTTTTTCTTTCACGTTCACAGATTTAGTCTTCAAAGCAACCGTCATTTTATTCACCAGGGACTTAACTCCTTTTCCATCACCTGAACCATTAGGAGCATCACCCTGTGAAAGTAACTCCTCTCAGGATTAATCATATAAAAATAATGTTATTTCATCTTAGTTGATTAAGAAAGGAAACAGACTACAAGACAGTAATCTACTTTTTGCTACTCAGTAGAACATTAATTACAGAATTGTTTCTTTAGAGTTCTATCAAGTAACAGTAATGACAAGTGTCTGAGGTAAAGATGATCCAATAAAGAAAGCTTGACAAACCATATTATTGAGCACTCAGCTATGTAAATCTAGAGGAAGGAATCCTATTAATGACATATTTAATCCAAATTAAAAGCCAAATTCTATGCATAACATATCAGCTGTAGAAAAGATACAATTTTGAGCTCTGCCATGAAATTGTGTGCCACTTCATAGTAATTTATTCCCAGAGAGAATAACAGTCAGGAAAAGTTATCTATTACATGTATTCTGCCAGAGAATGACTGCAAGCAAGTTCTTCTCTAGAAGCTCTTCCCCTCAAGAGAATAAAAATGTTTAGGTCATCTCTGACTAGAGAGTGAACACAGTTTTAAATTAACACACAACTGAAAACAGTCATGACTTGCAGTAAGGCATCTTACAGAACAGAATGGGGAATATGAAGAAAAAATTCCATACACCTGGGCCTCCCATCCCACTATACCACTTGGGCTTAAAATTCACTTACATCAACGGAGTTTATGCCATTTCTTGAGCCTGAGGTACTAGCAATCCAGTGGCCATATCCACTTTCTGGTCCTTCCACATTGATATCTGCTAAGTGCTGCTGGAGGGCTGTTAAAAGGCCATTAAAAACATTCAGAATTACACTGGACTTCATCTGTTGATGAAAATATTGTACATATCTGAGACTAATGGGAAACAATTTTTCTCCACGTTTTAATTTTTATTAAATTAATTCAGATACCACTGTAATAATTCCTTTTTCTTCAGTAGTACAAAGGCATAAGGATAATCTTTATTTTAGTAAAGTAAACAGCAGCAACTAAAAATAAATCAGGGCTTTGATCTTGAAGACAGCTCTTATGGCACTGCATATATTGACTAGTAATGCCTCTATACACATATTTTAGTAAAGATCTCTCCACTTCTGCAGAGCCTGATTATTTCCAGCAACATAAACTGCAGAAGTATGAACTCTTCATATAAGTCTGCAATTTACAGGGGCTCAAACATCAAGAATGATAAGTTAGAAGAAAGAGAGAATTACCCCATTTCCTGCATTAATTTTTCTCCATTCAGAAATTTGTGTAACCACAAATGTGCAAGTGCACAGTGTTCACATACAGAAAACAAAAACCTGACAAATGAGACCTATTTGCTACTAATTTAGATGATTTTTAGCAAAAGCCTCACAAAAATATCAACAATGACAAGATACCAAGTCTGCTCAAGCCAAAGGTCATTATTAATAAGCTTACCCATGAATCCTCCTTTGGCAATGCTTACATACTCCTTATTTTTCTGCAACAGAAAAGACAATTTTGGTTAAAACAAAAATCTGTGGAACAAGTTTACAAGTATGGTAATGAAATGTGTTTGTTTAATAAAAACTGTAAAGTTGAGTAATGTAGAAAATAGTTAAGATTTTAAGGGGAAAATGTTTTGTCATTTAGTATCAATAATACATGCAGACACACTTTATCTACTAAAACCAACAGCAGTTTAGTTGTACCTGTAGGAAGTGTGCTAACACCATGTTCATGTACATATCTTCTTCTTCCCTGCCACTTCCCATGAAGCACAGATGTTCCCCACCAGCTATGGAGCCAGACTCAATAGATTGTTTTTGTGCTTCTAACAGGGATTTTACAGACTGTGCAAATTCTGATGGGTTTTGAAGCATCTGTGGAGCGAACAAACAAAAAGTGCTGTTTGACACCAACACACTGTAACGTGAGTTGTGAAAAGAAACAAACTTTGAGAATGGTTATTATTTGTTGAGCACAAACAAGGAAACGTAAGGACTGTATAAGTCACACAAACACATGAGGCCACCTGACTGGGACCTCATGTTACGTAAAGAACACTAAGAATGGTCCTTTTCTTCCTCAGTCCACGTTTTTCTCCCCAGGAAAGAAACACAACTAACATTTGTCTGTTTTTGCAGGCATCAAATAAGAGAGGAACGAGTCTTTGCAACTTTCATGTTGCATTAATTTGGTAATACAGCAGTGGGACTGGTTTCTATATTTACATATGCTTGAGCACAACATGTTCAAACTTGACACATTTGAAACCCTTTAAAATGTGTAGAGAATTTCTAGGTGCCTGAAAGGTCCTCTTCTTGTCTCCCCATTAAGCTTTTTCTCATTTATTTATCACGATTTGGGAAAAAAATTACCATTGGGAGTACAAGGAGATATCTGTGATTCTTTGTACTCTCAAAAAATTAAGGCTGTGGTCTCCTGAAGGCCTACTACGATGATTGGAGAAACAAAGACTTTCTCAATACAGCTAAAATTTTAACCTGTGTTTGTGGGGAATTCATAAGGAAATTTTGACCTGTAACTGGATTGGGGAAAGGGAAGGAGGGATTCTTATCATCTAGCCTTTACGGTGGATTAAATGATGAAGTTCAGTCATAAACACATAACCTAGACAGCAGTAAGTCAAGTTGAATATTAACTGTGGTCTTCCTGGAGCCAAATGCTGCTGCTTTATAACACAGATGCTAAACCTCACTACTTCCTCTACCTATCTATAAATGAGATGGATTCCATAGAGCTTTCTTTCCCCATTGTCTCCCCTTACAGTAAATTTTGTGTACTTTGCACATACTTTAACACTGCCAACTCTCCCCTATTAAGCCATGTCCCCAGGTGCCATGTTTACAAGTCTTTAAAATACCTCTAGGGATGGTGACTCAACCTTTTCCCTGGGCAGCCTGTTCCAATGCTTGACAACCCTTCTGGGGAAGAAATTTTTCCTAGTATCCAACCTAAATATCCCCTAGGGAAACCTGACACCACTTCCTCTTGTCATATTGCTTGTTACTTAGGAGAAGAGACTGACACCCACCTTGCTACAACCTCCTTTCAGATAGTTGTAGGGTGTGCTAAAGTCTCCCCTCAGCCTCCTTTTCCTTCCTGTATAATTGTATTTGTGCAAATAATACTGAATAATGCATCCTTTTAATTAGAGAGGTAAAGATATTAGATGCAGGACTGAACTTCTTAACTAAGTGAGGTATAAAAGTCTTTCATGGATTATATACATTCCATACATATTTCATAGACTGCAAAGTAAAATAAATGAGGGTTAATCTAAAAGTGAAGAATACACCATTTTAGTCAGCTGAAGTGGAATTGATTTTGGGGAAAAAGGAACGGAGAAAAATATGACTGAATGTTCAGTTCTGAATTCATAATCAAATGGAAAATCTAGCAAAATCTTTACTGCAGTTATTAATCAATAGTACACCTCAGTTCCAAAATAATTGCACTTTCTCTCTCATATTGTACTGCAAAAATTTTTAAGAAGCAACCAAATCCTTTTAAAGACATATGCTCCTTATAAACAGACTGTGGAAGACTGACAGACGAAAAAAGAAACAAAGAAAAAAAAAGAAAAAAAAAAGAAAAGAAAGAAAAAACAAAGAAAAAAATGCTTCTTGGTAAAATAATGGTTCTACCATTTCCTTTAGAGAAGCTAACTTCTGAAACCTCATCACATAGCTAGACACTAAGTCTACAGACTAAAGCCTATACTAAGGATAATTTATTTTCAAGACAGACATTTCTCTCTCCTTCTATCCCAGGACTCAAATATCAGTGAAGAAACAAAAAGCATACAAACCAAATCCGAGTCTAAATGAAATGCTGTTGATAAATGCCCAGCATTGTATTGCTCTGCAGGACGACAATCCACTACAAAGAACCTTACTCCTTCCTGAAAGAGAATGATTTGTCCTGTTACAAAATTTTAAAATTGTGTAATTATTGACATAATTCAATTACGTTTTGACACTAATTCCAATACTACAGGAACTGTTTGAAGGGGCTAACAGCTATTGAAAAATCTTACTTCATTTGATTAATCTGAACTTTTACAGTTCTACCAGACCACCAGCAGTATTCTAGTAGTGGCTTTCATTAATGCATCAGCTTGTGCATGGTAAAGGATCACCCAAGTGCAATACACACAGTGGAATTATCTCACCTCTACTGAGAAGAAACAGTGGGTATGAAGGTACACATCAACAAGACAATGCAACAGTCCACTATTAATCAGCACAGCATGTAAGGATAGTTTTATATCCCACTGACTTAACCAGGATAGAAACAGATGCTTAACTATACTTGGATAGAAAAAAACCCCAACAAGCTATGCCTGACAAAACTGGGCCCTGGAAACTGCTACAGAAAGTCAGTGGTCAGTAAGAAACACTGTAATCTAACTATACTGTGATCCATATACTGGTCTTCAATACTCAACTACCCTTCATCTAACAATATCTGCAATTAACTACTACCAAAATAGTTTTAATCAGTTTTATTTTTTCATTTAAACTTTTCACTGACAAAAGACAAGGTACTCAAAGGTACCGAGAAGTGGGTTTGAAATTTTCCTCTCCTGTAGGCTACATGTGGAAATTCAAATTAGTGAGATATTACTTTAAGCTTACACTTCTCAGATTCAAGTCACCTGTAGTAAGCTCTAGTTGCTACAGCACAAATGCACTGAAGTCAGCAGATCATTTACAAGGGAGACAACTTCGAGACAAACCCATTTTTTTTCTGAAATAGCACAAATATACATTTGTGCTGTTAGCATTTAAAAACATTTTGTCAGTAGTAAGTGACTCTGATGCCTTTTCTATAAAGTCGGGTTGTGAAGGTTAGTTTGGTATACTGACTCCTTGTTGCTGATTTGCTTGAAGAATCTCAGACACAGAAACTGCTAGACAGAGAGCCTGGCTCAAATCTGTGTCATCATCTTTGAGGCCCAGCAAGCTGCTGCCAAAAAGACTGTGGTTGTCCTAATAAGGCAAGAAAAAAAAGTTAACTGAAGCCATTGTCTTTAGATGTGAAAGTTTAAAACAAAACTATATCCACTAAGTCACAAACACTAAGCTTGACACATATTTATCTTATCCACATGTTTTTGAAAATCATGCCAGGGTCTGAACTTCCATTCAAAACATGCTTGTTCATCATTTTGACCACGCCAACATGATGCAGTGCCTCTGGTATTTGTCTTTTGGTTGTTTGGTTTGGTTTGTCCCTCATAAAGTCTCACATACCTGTCTACCTGGATCAGAAAAAGTACATACAAGTCAAAGGTAATGGCTATCAAATACTTTTATTTAATTTCTTTCAGTTAAGTCAGATATCTTGAGTAAGGAAGAGCTGCAGAAACAGTGCAGGTGATAACAGCTTTATCTCTAGTAAGCAACCTTTTCCTCTTTGCTATCACAAGTACAGCCAGGACTGCTGTGCAGTCTACTACACTGCAGTCGTGTCAATATGACAGTTTTGCTTCATCACTTCTTACAAGAAACTGCTTTGCAAAACAAGATCAGCAGTCAGGAAGTAAAAATACTGCAGGGAAGCTTCTCTCTAAGATGTTTCACTTAACCTTCTTATCTTACAAAGATCCTAACAGTAAAGACCATCAGAATAACAACATAAAAAATTTGTTACAAAAAAATCACAATGAAACATTTAAAGTCAGTGAGCACTTAAACAGTCACCAAAAAGAAGAGAATTTCAAAATTACTGTTATTACCTTCCTGAAAGAAGCTGGAGTTTTGCTACAGTAATATTGTGCCAAAGAGAAGAGATCTTCTATATCCTCTAAATCAAGATTGGCTGGTGAAGTTTCTAGGAATTCTGAGACAGACAAACAACATTAAGTGCAACACTAATTCAGACACAGAAATGAA
This sequence comes from Myiozetetes cayanensis, assembly GCF_022539395.1. Lineage (NCBI taxonomy): Eukaryota > Metazoa > Chordata > Aves > Passeriformes > Tyrannidae > Myiozetetes > Myiozetetes cayanensis. The sequence continues at coordinate 19,869,671 of NW_026087742.1, forward strand.
GCAACATACATATTTTCAAATAGTAAACCCACTTATTTTTAATAAGGCATAATGTAAGCTTATTTATTGATTCAACATTAATATTGATCCGCTCTCTAGTTGGAAAGAGAAGATATAGGAAACACTCCTTGCCCATAGGAAACCTATGCTTTTTGCTACAAGTTCAAACCTCTTATGCAAACTATTTTTTAACACACTCTTACTTCTGTATAGTTTTAGTTTTCAGTTGTAATTCTAAGTCAGCTACTTTTTAAAAAGAGGTGTGATCAAGAGAGTCTTCTAAAATGAGTATTTAGTTAGTAGCACTGTTAAATATCCAGGATGATAAAAGGGTGCAGTTCTACAGCAAATAGTGAAGACACAAAATTCCAAGCGCTCCCATTTTTAACTACTAGGGAAATAATTATATTGTATTACGTATGTGAAAAAATACAAAGGCACATGAAATATGCTCACAAGAAATGTAGCGTATTTTCTATAAAAACAGAAGAGGGTAAGACAAGAACACTGAATTAGGCTCAAATCAAGTGCATATGAAGATAATAATCCAGAAGATACAACAAGTGCAGTAGATTTAAAGAAGGATTTGAAAACTGCTGCCTTGGGCTTAGAAAAATGGTGATTGTTTCAAGTACTTCAAACTGAAGTATAAAACTAGGCGTGGGACTACAAAAAGGAAACGCAAGGAAAGAATGTTGAGGATAGGGCAAATGTGATGAAGCAAAGATCAGTAAGAAAGGAATTAATGGGTGAGGGATTAATGAGAAAAATCACATGGAACTAAATCATTAAGTTATTTAGCTATTAAAAATACTGATAAGTGGGATTACAGTATATGGTAAATAGTTCACTAGCAGTTATGTAAGAGCAATACTTACTTATCATTTCTTCTTTATCCGATTCTTGTGCTAAGATAACGTCTCTGGAAGCAGTAAAGTCACAGGCATAGATTAAGTCAGTAAAACCGAAATGAAACAAAACTGAATTAAAACAGTGTCAGCAAAGAATGTTCCAAAACAACTACACACTTACTTTGCATTGACAAGGATGATCAACATTAGGAAATAAATAAAGAATGGATCTGCTTGTTGTAGATATCCATCCCATATTGCCTGAGTGACTTCAGCTGAACAGTAATATGAGAAGAGGCTTCCAAGCTAAAAAATTTGGAAAATAAATTGAGAAAAAGCAATAATCAGGAACAATCTTATCCTGATAACATTTTTAACTGAGATGCAAGATACCTAAAAGAAAAGAAACCTAGCAAAGTCATGGTAAAACATCCACCTGCACTGTGCATTGAAGGATGGCTCTACCCTCAAAACCAATTTTTCTGGAAACAGTGCATAACACTACAGATTATCTGTGCACAAAGAGACCTCGTGGGAAGGCAAAGTTGGCTGTATACTGTCAGCGTTGCAAATTCAACCACAGATAACTCAATCAAGCTGGAATACTGTTTAGCTCATAGACACTGCTAAATACCAATTACACCAACAAGAAATTCATAGGAGAATATATTTACTCAAATAGCATAGCAATTAGGACTTTGAAAGGATCCTGCAAACATAATCATTTTTATTTTTCACAGTAGAATTGAGCTAATTGAACATGGTTGCACATTAGTTTAACAACATCACTTACTTAACATTACATTAAGATGCTTTATGTCTAATTAAACATTTGTAAGCAATGGAAAATTTTCATTACCATTTAAGAAACTCTTTGCCTGTTCCCATGTTCCCACTTGAAGACACATCCTCTCTGATATGCAAAAGTTCAAAGAGGATAAAAGGTAGGAACGTCTTTTCGTACATGCCAGCTAATATTTACAATCAGACCTAACTCAAATGCACACCACCTGACTACACCGGGGTCTTACTGAACTTGCTGATGCATGCAAATTCTGTATTAACAGAGCCACAGCTTTCAAAAGCTCAGTCTCTGTTTTTAAACGCTATCATGGAATATTTCAACACTTCCTAGTAGAGTTTTTTAGCAGAAGATAAGAAGATCTATTCAATTCTGACTCAAATGCAGACAAAACTTCTGTGAACAAGATAACGACAAGTGACAGGTCTCTCTCTGTATGTTGCTCATATATTTCTACATAGTAGCAATATCTTTATATAGAATAAAATTTTTCCACAGATGAAACAAGGAATTTTACTGTAATATCATAGTATCAGCTGCCCACTATCAAAAGTAATATCAGGGTTTCTTACTTTTTGAGTATGTCAGCTGCTCTCATTCTCACTTACTCCAAGAAGTTTCTAACATCTGTGGCTCAGTTAACATCCAGAACAATAAAAATGTGATGTTAACAAGACCTCATACCTTATGTTAAACAAGTGAAGACAAAAAGCCCGCATTAAACTAAAACATGCAATTTATTTCAATATATTGCTTGTACTACTCTTGCATGAACTGGCAACATGTACTTTAGTTTTAACAGAAATTTATTTTTCAGTATATTTCCCTACTTTCACTTTATTACCCAGTTGAGTGCATATGAATCTGGAGTCATCTTCTTGGTATCAAGAAAGGAGCAGAGTTCAGGCTCATGGTACTGAAGGAGCAGTCTAAATAGATGAAATGGTCTTCCCTTCATAAAACAATCCCTAAAAGGTAGCAGTGAAAATAGTCATAAACTCTGTAATACTGCAGTTTTCAGACTTACAGTAGCAGTTCTTTATTGTCTCTAATTATGTAATTTCCTGTTCATTGTTCTTTTAATTCACAGGTACTGAGCATGAAGTCAAGTTGCCTCAAGAGTTAAAACCAAACCAACAAAACCCACACAAACACTGAAAACCCCATATATTAACAAGGCAGCAGAAAGAATTAAATACTGCCAATACTTGACAGATCATACAATCCAGAGATATTTAAACCACATTTAAATATCAAAACAAGGCAAGCATGGTACCAATGTTGTTAACAGAATAATAGGATTTTAGAATAATTCTAATTAAAAAATATAAGTAATTCAATATTTTGTTAGATTAAATGTCAATATTTCATTATAGTCACAAAAATGTGAGTAAAAAGTGTATGATTTAAAAATAAAAAATAACAAGAAGTTAAAAACATAACTTTTATCAATTAATAATGACGGTCCAGCATTCAAATGTCAAAATGAGACCAAATTGACCCAAGCAGGTCTCCTATAAATTGCCTTTCTATGTCTTTCATTCTCCCACTGAAGAGAAAAAAAGAAGAGGAAACAGTGTACACCTCACTGGAACACCACTTAGATTCCTACAGAGAAACTCAGGCACCAGATACTCTGAAAGCCCCTGAGTTATGTGACCATAATCCCCGGTCACGGCACAGGGCCCAGAGCCCAAGAGCAGCTCAGACGTGAACTGCACACAGCCTGAGTCAAGTGACAGGACTGGTAAATGCTTCCTGCCACACCACCAGACATGCACTCCTCATAGTATGGCACACATCCATCAGCTGGGCTGGAATCTCCTCTCCAGGGAACCAGACTAAGGTCTTTAATTACAGACTATCCGTACATTATTTCAAAAGGCCTTAATCAGAAGACTCGGCAGCCTTGCTGGAGTTTCATGGTGCTACTCCAACAGAAATGAAAACTCATTTTAATGAGAACACCTAAGTAAAAGCATGAAAAACTCCCATTTAATATTCTTTAATAAGAATAAAAATATCTAGCAACTTAAAAAAAGGCATTTCAGTCCCAACTCAGAAGATTATAGGGCAAATATCAACTACTTCTGAAGAGATTTTGAGACTTAATTACTGCTTATGAATTACTGGTTATGAAGAGATAGAAGTATTTTAGATACCAAAAACAGGAAAAACACTTTCCCATAACATATGTGAGTTAGTTGATAAATAAGTGCTTTTGATATTGCATTATATGGCAGTTATTCATTAAAAAGCACACTGAACCTACATGAATCACACACTAACTCTTTACATCCTAAACCAACTCAACCATCTCTAGGATTTCCAGCCAACAGGTACTGAAAGATAGTTCAGTTTATTAAAACATGATGATATCTGACCATTTTGCCACAAACAGTGCTACTTTAACCAAAACCATCCTTTCAGAAACTACTTTTGGTGCCAATAAAAATAGCACAGCAGCAAAAGAAAGAGTCTTACCTTGGGATGAATTTATTCATGATAGCATAAAAACAGTTGTACAAATCACTGCGGGGCAAATGAAGGTGCACCAGAGGTTTGAGGAGGTGTATCCAGCCGAGGCAAGAACTGTATTTAACATTGCGGGATTTACAGTAAAATGTAATAACAGACTCAATATCCAAAATTAATACTGACTTCTCCTCTTCCGGCACCGACAGCTGGTCTGAAAGAAGCACAGCAATATAAACTGTATTAATGGCTTCTCAAAGACATTGAATGGGATTATTTCATAACACAATTGCACCAAGAAGGACAGCTCAGGGGAAAAAAGCAACAAAAACAGACAAACCAAAGACTGGCAGCTCGGATTAAATGCTTACAGAAAGGTATTCAAATAGGTATCAAAATGTAAGTGATTTTGTAACCCCAGTAGGATAAGACATTTAAATATCATTTAAATACCACAACAACAGGATGAAAGAAGTTTGGGTTTTCCAGAATCTATATGAAACAAAGATGTAGATTGTCTTAATGCATAGAACGCTCCTCTTCTATTCCTGTTTCATGTGCTCAGCACACAACTTATGCTCAACTCTATCACAAATTCATTTGAATTCCAACACAGATCAACCCACAATGCATACCTCCAATTCCTCAAAAGCCCACTGACATGCAAATTTATCCTAATCAGAAGTCTGAGATCAGCTAGGCTTATAGACTTATAAATCACATTTTTTTTTTATGTTCAGGATGAGGGAAAGAGATACCTACACACTACATTAATGCAGTAGCATTAAATTTCCAGCAAATATCCTTCTCCCTCAGTTACATGAAGCCCATGAGTCTCATTACTGCTAATGAATTTTTTTATTACAGAAGTCTTGAATACTTTCTCATCAAAGCCAGTCAATATTTGGCAATTCCGTTCCTCTACCCCTCTGGAAAATAATGAGTACTAATTGGGAAGTTTTGCCATCTTCCTGAAAAGATCCTGTGATTAAATAACACAGTGGAAATTCCACTCCCATTCCTTTCCTTTACAGGACAGAGATAGAAGGAAAACAAGCCCTGACAGATTCTAGAGCTATAACTGCATTTAAGAAATAGTAGGTACATATGCAGCATCTCCATTCTCTGCCTTAAATTTCAACCATGCAAGAACAAATAGAAGTGTGACAGGTAATACAATAGAAGATTCTCTTATGGATGTCATTAAGAAGTATCCTAATTTATGATGAGTTGGCACTGACTCCATCAACTCATATTAATGGTGTCAGGGATCTGGCCATTTTTGTGATGAGCTGCCAAACATATCCTGTGGCAGCTCCTTACAGACATACTGGAGTATTATTGCCTATGTCCTGGCAGCATCTTGCTTTCACAAACACAACCTTTCATTTTCTCTGGAAATGCTATTAAAAAATACTTTTCTGTAAAACAGCCTTTGAACTCCAAAATGTTTAATGTATTGCTTCCCTTAAATGTTATAGGCATTTTGGTGCTACACCAGTTTTTCAAATTAGGAACCAGTCATTACACAATTAAAAACTTGAAGGACACTATACAAAGAATGTGTGCTTTAAAAGATGGAGCCAGGAAAACAATGATGATTTTTTTCAACTCATGAAGCTTTCTGACCACACAAACTATCATTTACAAGCTAATAAGTTTAAACTTCCATGATGTCACCCATCCCAGGGTCAGAGTACAGGTAAGATACTACTGTTTTCTTACAACTTGTTACTCATTTTTTTCTGCTGTCTCATCTTCCTCCAAAATGTCAACATCATTCAGGTTATTTCATTCAAGCAACAAAGTCCCAAGACAACTGAGAATGCAGAAGCTTTCACACAGGTGATCTAAATGTATCTGAACTTACCGATTAGCTCTTGGCAATCCTTATGAATTATACTCTGTTCAGGTAGGTCTAAGGAGCCATCCCAGGATGCGAGGCTGTCTCCCTTTCCTACAACATTAAGTGCAATCTGAAAACAAAAACAGAAAGCCCTCTAAACATTTTAGTGTCTTCTTGTAGTTACCCAATTACTGAACTCAGTAATTTAACTAAAGAAAGAGAACTACTCTAAAACTGAATCAACATACATGCATATTAAAAATTCCAGCAGTACATCTCTGCAGAGATGCCTGATAATTAACTCATTTACCTCAAATGAAACACAACTTCAAGTATTTCCTGCTTCTTGATTTAAGCTCATATTTACCTTCCAGACTTTGGCCCTCAGATCAGCAGGCAATTGCCTTCCTTGAATGATGTTTCTCACAGTTTCAAGATCACAGCCTCCTTCTTCTAGAGCGTCTGCAAGATCCTTTATCCTAAAATAATGATATGTAACGTTAAAAATAAATGATATAATTTTTTTCAATGTTTATTATTAAATAGATTTAGACTGAAGGCAAATCCTACGCATATGTAAAGATACAAGACAGCTTGGCAATTACTAAAAATAAATACTTGCAAAGCGTTATTTATTCTTTTATTTTTTAAGGCTGCTTGTTCAGCTTCTAATTCCATCCAATATACATACAAGAATAAAAAGTTTGCTTTTTGTTTTCATTAAGTGACAATGTTGCAAAACGTATCAGAGAAATGCAAATTTAGTTGCAGTTTACAACCTTCAGCAACTTTCCACTTCAACCAATTTTCACACACACACAAAGCAGACATTACACCTACATCAGATGGCGGAGTTATTTTTAAATAAAGTATTAGATGACCTAGAAAACAGTACACTTGTTTCAGAAGTTTAGAACAGTCAGTTTTTAACCTTATCTTTCCCTGAAATGGGAAAGGAGCTTTTAGCCAAACTCAGATTTATTTAACTATCAAGTTCCAGTTTCTAAGTGTGGACATATGCACAAGACTGAAATGAAACAGATAAAAATATTAATAATAGTATAGAGAGTAGCAAAATACACAAGGCAGTCAAACACTAATGACAGTTGCCACAGTAAGAAAACAAAAGTTCACAAGCATTATAGATAAGGTGTGCATTCAGAAGTTATTACTTTACAATCTCTCTGATAGCTTCTGCAGACTGTTTCAATGTTTCCATGCTGTCAATAATGAGAGAACCACATCTGATGATTTCAGGAATTTCAATATCATGTAGCAGTGGCAAAACACCAGGTTCACTGGAAAAACAGCAATGGCAGTGATACATAGGTCCCACAGGCAAAACTTCTCCCTTTCTACATCCTCTTAACTCTTCCAGCTCGGACATGTGCCTTAGGAAAGGCTTTGCTTCATATGCCTGACGACTTAAACACACAGCCAGGAGGTTTATAGCCAGAGCAAAACACAGAACATGACTGTTTATCCAGGACAGATATTCAAGCGCAAAGATGCATTCCTCGTGAATAACACGTCTATTTATACACATGGAGTAACAGATGTTAAAGTGTTATCAGTGTAACTCTCAATTACTCCACGTTACATACTATGCAGTCAATTCAAATACCCACAGAAAAAAAAATGTCAGCTGTTGAACTCCTGTCTACTTCTTTATTTGCATTAATCCACAACTGACTCCTTGATATAAAGCTTCACAAGTTTAGTCTCCTGAAAACTTAAGACATGTATTTCTGATTTTCTAAATATCACCCTTTTGGATAAACAGATTAAAATCTCAAACCTGTAAGAATGTATGCAGATATTTAGCAATAAACAACAAGCTAGCCTTACTCATAGACTTCTCAAAGTATTTACAAGTTTGAAGAGTAAGTAGTTTCCTTGCATTGTACCACACAGTTTCTTTGTGAGTACTGTTTGGTAGCACTTTAAATCACATTTCAAATACTCACTGGGGCACAACTAACTGTCTGCTTCCTTCAAGTAACTTTGCAACTTTAGATGAAAGAATGCACAGTTTACAAAGAGATTGACTTGCCTTATTTTCTCACATGTTTAGTATTTAAAAAAAAAAAAAATCCCAAAGCACTCTTGTAGGACTACAGCTTGCAAGGGTTGGTGACCCCTTTCCTGAGACAGAAATGGAGGGGAAGGGGAATACCAAAGTACACCTGCCCTTCCATCACCTACCCTGTTGTCCAATAGTGTATGCAATGACCAACACTGGAAAAGTTAAACTAATGAATCAGTCAACCCCGAAGAAAAAAATCAAGTATTTCTAGGACATTTACACAAAGAGACATCCTAGCCTTCAGCAGAACTTTATGAACTCTATAATGATCTAACTTCAACAGAAGCCAAAGTCACACATCGGCTCTTAGATACGCTCCTGTGAAGTCTAAGTATGACACACAGACCAGAGAGCAACAGGCCTTGAATTACAGCACACAAAATACAACTAGTTGCTACAAATATTGGCCAAGTATTAAACAGGTATGCATGTGGAAATTGAACGCAACAGCTGCATGCACATTCCATTTCAGCTAGAAAGGTCTTAAATTGCAATACTTAAACTTGGTTTCTGTGTCACCCAAGGAAAACACTTTAAAGCACATCTCCACTGATTATAAAATCACCCAGCAAAGAATGTTTCACAGACCCACAAGTCCTAATGTACTAGTACCCAACATTCACAGCTCAGAAAGCTGTGCATGTGTTAACATCGACTTCAACATGTTATCTGCAAATGTGTGCTTCCACTGTTTGATAACATATTACCATTTGCAAAACCTCTTTTTTTGCATGACAGGATGACAGGCAAGTGCTGGTTTTACTACTTCACCTTAAAAAGCAAGAAACTGACGTGTCGATCTGCCACATGAAGAGATGTGATGCATTATCAACGTGGAGTTAAGTGAAATAACAGCAGGGGAAAAAAACCACATTGTTCTGTTGTGACTCAATCAGCTACTCTTTTCCTCCATCAACTCCCAAGATTGCTCACAGCCTAAAAGTAAGGAATTTTCAAAGACTAAGGAAATTCTTTTTCTATAAATATTTTCTTCAGACTAACTATGAAAGTGACTTCAGTACTTTAACACATGTCCACCGGCTGTGGTTTACCTTATTTCAGTCAGTGTTGTTCTATAATTACTCCGTAAACTGCTCGCAATCTGGATCCTCGTCTTTCATGAGTGAAGATCAGCTAGGAAGTCTTCTATTCACACGGACAATTATTACACTTACTTTGATAAGAATGCAGCACTTCTCCTTCTTGGCAAACTCCCCCAGACCCGAACATCTGTACTTTCTCCTCTACCATGGCTTCACTGCCTATTTCTAGATGCTACTCAAAATCTTGGTTAGATGTGTAGGATTCTGGCCTATCCCAAGCCATGCCCTGAAAGGTTCATTCCCACACAGCATACTGTTCTAAATGTCATAATGCACAATGTTCCTATTAGTATATCTAGAGTAAATTTCCATCCTTCCAGAAGCATCTCTGAAATTCCTGCCAGACTGGTGACATAGATAATCAACAGCTAACTATGTTCACAGATAGTAACAGGACTTTTTAAACTAAAACACTTAAGATGGGAGAGACAGCTGAAGGCATGGAAAACTGATCAACTGTTGGGAATTCAGATTAACCCACTTCTTGGGGTTTTTTTAAGGTACTATTTATATTTTGACTGAGGTACTTGGCAACATTTACAAATACCAACAGAGGGATTAAAAATGTGGGGATGTGAACAGCAGGGAAACGATAATAGGAAGTGACCAATAAAGCACATATAGTATTGAGAATGCTACAATCAGTTTTACGCTTCTTTAAATCTGTTTACTCTGGTTCCTACTTTTAATTTACGATTTTCCTGACTAGTGGGAAAAAACTTCAGCAAAAGCTGTATTACATGGAAATTAATGATTGCTTGTTCTCTATTGAAAGCAAGCAAACAAAAATCAATTCCTTCCAATTTCTTCAAAATATCCATTGTATTCAGAACACCCTTGAATCTTCTTTTTTTCCCCAATGGAATTTCGGAGAAAAACATTTCCCTGACATTTTTACTTCTATTTTTTTTTTCCTTAAGTATGTTAGTTTCCTGCTTGACTGGAAAGGAATTTTTTTGTTTGTGTGCTTTCAGAAGAAATATCATGGCTTCAAGCACTAATTAGCCAGATTCTGAGCATGGAAAAGGTATATGTGAACCAGATTTGTCATCCTGTTGTCTTAAGCAGTTGGAGTGTATTTTGGGACCTGTAAAATGGATTATTCCAATGCAAAGTTAAATGCACAGGGACAATTCCATCTGTGGTTACAGTTATATTTAGTTAGTTCAGGTCTTATCTCTCAAAGTATAGATCTGAAAATAGAAATTACTACTTCATCAAGCTCCCTAAAGCTTGAGTATTAATCACCTGGAAAAAAGTTGGGTTTGCTCATTTTTAAAATCAAAACTGTTGATAAGCTTCATGTATATATTGAAATAAAACCTGACAAATTTCATTCAAATTTCAAAGTCTGTGGTGATGGTGATGTTGTTCAGTTTTTTTTTAATTGTATTGTACAGTGGCAAATTGTCCTTGTTTTTGTTGAACAAAACACCAAGTACTCAGGCCAGACTTTGAGGGGTTTACATCATAATTAGTTTCTTACATTTTTCCCTGCCTCCGCCTTCCAAATCACTTATAACAGCACTGCATGTCAACTTAACACAGGAAAAACGAAAAGGGTATTTTGTGATAGTAAGCACATCTGGATTCTACACACTATAGGTGCTGTGACAGTCTCTTTACGTTTGCCTTTTAATCACTCGTAAGGAAGTGAATAGAGAATATGGAATCAGCACTGCCAATGTTGCTCCCAACAGAGCTCAAACATACAAAAGTATCATTTTGGTTTTGACTTTTTTAAACTTGAAATCCTATATACTTCAAAATACAATGATGTAATAATTTATATCAAATAGCTCTTCCAAAAGACACACATTCTACTTAGAAAAACAGCAACTGTTCACAGCACTGAGATATGAATGCAAGACAACAGTTTAAATCAATAAATGAAAAAGAAAATATTTCACTGAAACTGGAAATAAACAAAACACAATGAAACCAAAAAGCCATGTGAAGTTTCTAAATGAGGAATACAACTGTAAGAAGATGTATTCTCTCATTAACATAGTTTTTAAGCATAAACCTCTTGAATTGTTCCCATAAACACTTAAAAAATCTCTTCTAATAAATGCCTTCAAGTTTGCCTTTTCTAGTAGTACCAGCATATCAAATTTGCTACAGATTTGAGGCTGGCAATGAGAATATCAACGATGTAGGCTGTGCCTTGAAATATGTCTGGAGATCACACACGTCCTCATCCTCATTATTGTGATCTGGGAAACAGCAATATTCTTTCAACATTAGTAATGAAAGAGGTTTGAAGTATTTTTTTCAGAGATGTTTCAACATGGGTTTTATTCCATGTCCAGGGTTATATTTCAAAGTGTCAAGACTGCACTGTCAATGAGTTCATCATCAGCTTTGTAATTATGTGTCTAAGCAGTCAAGTCTGTACTTAGAAATAATGCTTATGCAACACTGAACTTTATAGAGAGAGCTTCATTAAGTCTGAATCTATGACTAAAAGCAAAAGAAAAAAACAAGGCTAAAAATCTACTCTAATTGATTTTCAATTTCTAGTAAATGATAGTAAGTTGTTTTATCCAAGAGCTGTACTTGTAGAACCAATCTAGACAAAGAACAGATTCCAGCTACACCTGCATGTGTCTTTTGGCTCCTTTACAGTGAGATAACTAAGCACAAAGAAGACTAAGCATAGTTTGCAAGACACTTTCAATCCGCCACATCAAATAAAACCTAAAAGCGAAAACATCAGATTTGAAGTGATCACAAAAAGCAGGTCTGTAAAGTAATTGTTTGAGAAGTGTGTACGTGGAAAGGACAAAGAGCAATGGTGTGGCACAGAGCCACAGAGAGAAATCACATGCAATGCAGAAGCGCAAAGACAAAAACAAAGTGAAGATGCCATGAATGGAGATGCTGGGTGCAGTAAGAATAGCTTCAGTGTTTAAACACAATGTTTGTTTAAGCCTCAGCAATCTCAAGTGAACACGCATGCAACAAATACTGAAATCACAACACTGTTACCATCAAAATGATCCTATACACGCTCCAGAAATAGTCTCTATTCTTGTCCTAGAGGTTCAACGTAAAATCCATTATAAGTAATAGCTGCACTAAAGGAGGCTGGCGAGCAGAATCATTCAGAAAACAAGGCAGGGACCTACGGTTGTCACCTGTGCCTGAGAGCAGACACGCAGCGAAAGGGGAAGCTGAACTGAACAAAGCAACTCCACTCCAGGCAGACTCCTGGAGCAGCTCCTACCGCATATTAAAGCTGTCATTTTAAACCGGAGCGACCGCTTCGCCCCGGGCTGGGCACGGCCCAAGGCCCTTGTCTGGTGTCTTTCCCGTGCCTGGACGGGGCCCTTCCCCTCTCGGGACCCCGGAGCCGCCCGGGGCGTTTGCTGGGGCTCCCACCGCGACCCCCTCACACACCGAGAGCGGCGGGTCTCGGGGAGGAAGCGGCGGCGGGCGGGCAGGATTTCAGCCGCTCTCCCCTCCTGCCCCTCGGCCCCGCCGCGGAGGGAGGGAGGGCGGGCAGCGGGAGGGAGGCACCGACACCCCCGTAACTCACCAGCAGCTCGGCGGCGGCGCCTCTTCCCCTTCCGCCATCGCTGTTGACGTGCCCCGCCGCCCGGCCGTAAAGCGCGCTCGGGAGGAGTTTTCCTTTCCCGACGCCGCTCCTTCCCAAGCCTGTCCCCTTTCCCGGCTGCTGTCCCCGCCTCCCCCGCGCTGCCGGGAAGCGAGGGCGCGGGCCGTACGGCGCGGAAGCCTGGCACGGGCGGGGGCGGGGCGGCGGGAGGGGACGGGACGAGACGGGCCGGGGACAGTCCCTCAGCGCCCCTAAGGCAGGAACGTTTCAGTGCTTTCGTTTCGCACAAAGCTGTGCGTAGGTTTGATTATTAAGCGCCTTCTCCCAGAGTCCGTGATGTGCCACAGGCTGTACTCGGGGGGAAATCCACGAATTTTACGCAGGGAACCCTGTTCGCCAGGGCTAAAACCCACCTGGTAGTGCCCATGAGTAACCCTGGTCAGGACAACACTAACGCTCCGCCACTCACGTTCCTTACCCACCTGCACCCTCAAAAGGGGAAAACCAAACGGTATGCCTCGATGGAAGTTCAGAAAAACCATTGGAGCGGTTTATACACGGAGTAACAGTGCCGCCTTATGATAAATTCCAGTCCTTACACTGGTCTGTTTCACTTCCACGGCGTGACTCGGGATGTGCTCCAGTAGGTAACGCCCAGACTTTAAGCGGGACGGCTCCTGTGGGAAAAGACACAGCCTCGCTTAACCTGCAGGCTCCGGCTCCCAAAGAGCCAAGAGCATCCATTCCCAGGTAACACACAACCTCTTCACGCATGTATCTGTTTCTCAGAAACGATCACGTGAATAACCTCAGTCAAGAAAGTAGGTCTTTTACAGTATAGAACCGGGTGGAGGCAATCACACGGACGTTGCGAGGGAGCGGGTAACACTTTTAACTCCTTTCCTCTTTTTCTCGCCTCTTCTGTATTATTCACTTAAAAAAAAAAAAAAAACCAAAAAAAAGACAAGCCCCAAAAGAAACAAACAAACAAAAGCCCTCACGCTGTAAACGCCCACGTTTATTTTAGGAGAACAGGCTGTAAGACGCGCCCAAGGCACGGCTCTCCCCCAGCCCCGGCGCGGCCCCGCGGGCAGTGCGCAGGCGCGGCGGCGCGGGGAGGCGGTGGCGGCATGGGGGACACGCTGGAGGAGCCGTGGTGGGACATTCCAGGTACTCCCCTCCTGGAGCTCGCTCCTCGCCATGGCCTTGGAGCAGTTTTACTGCGAGCCAGCCCCCCATCTCCTCTCCGGCCCCGCTTCCTTTTCGTTTTGCGTTTGGGTTTTTCTTTTTTCCTTTCTTTCCATTTCCCCCCTCCCTCCAGCCCCCCGCCTTTTCCTTCTCCGCTTTTAATTTACTTCTGCCAGTTTTCCACTCTCACTCGCTGTTTCTCCCGTGCCTGCTTTCCCCTGCTTGCTACGGGTGGCGGGTTTGCTTGTAGAGCAAAATCTCGGCGGCTAGGTGATGTCTAATCTCTGGCCCCTCAGACCTGGGATAGGCGATGGATAAGGCAAAGGAAAATGTAAGTAGTAGCAACAGGAACCCACTCAGCAAAAGTGCTTTTAAGCGAGTTTTAAAAAGCGGAGCCGGATGAAGGGGAAAACCTCTTGCTTTGAATTCAGAGCTGTCCCCCTAAACTGTATTTTCTTCCAAACCGAGTTTACCTGATGAAAGACTTTTGCATAATGTATTTTCCTCGTGAGTCCCTTCCCACTCAGAGTATTCCGTGGTTCTGTGTTCATTGCCGTCACCGACGTGAACTTACTTAGAGTTCTGAAAGGCCTTGGAAACAGTTAATCCATAGTAGAGCCTTTGGAGGGAAAAATATATGTGGTGCTTGAAAAGCATCACCCATGTGCTCGCTGGAGTATGTCCCATCATCCTTGCCGTGTGCTGCTGTAAAAGGGTAGGAGTTAAACAGCTTTTCTCCAGCCATTGCTCTTTGGAGTGTGGTACTCTGGCTGATTTGTCTGTTTTTTTCTGATGCCTCTAATATCTGTTTCCTATACTTGTCTTTTTTCAATGTGTCTTGCAACCACAGGCTGTTAAGTGCTTTATCTGTAATGTTGTGATTTAGTATGGAAATTAAGGTAGATCGAGGCAGCTAAAATGACTTTAGGCTTTATGGTGCCATATTTGATTGATTCTTTTTTAAATTTATTTTTAACACAATATTGGTAAAAGTTGGGAGTTGTTGGGAATTATCTGCACCTTTGGGAAGACTCCAGATCTTTGAGTTCTTGATAATTGTTGCTTATTTCCTGTGAAAAGGTACTTGGAGAATAGTTAGAGAGGAAACAATATAAAAATTGTATGTATGTAATAAAGAGGGGTCACGAGCCCTAATAAGGCTTTTGTGCATTCCATTTTTATTTTTAATCTCATGGAGGTTCCTTAAGCAGTTCCAGTTCCCATGGTTAATGCTCTTCATTAGGAATGTTGCTTAAGAGCCTACCTATCAGCACATTCTGCCAGCCACAGGTTTCATTTGGGATAGGTGATCAGCAGATTATTATAACGTTGGCAGCTTTCCTTTAGAAACTGGATACAGACCAGGACTTTGATGATAAACTTTTGACATAATGGATAAACCATCTGACTTTGGGATGAGACTGTGAATAACAGCTCTCCCAGTTGTGTAAAACTCCTTGGGATTTTTGCAATTGCAGTTTTGAGCTCCTGAAACAATTCAGGTGGGAAGTAACCTCTGGAGGTGTCTAATCCAGCTCTGTATACTTTACTCCAAGAACATGCTTTGAATGTGTTATAAGTAATGATGACAGGTGAGGGATGTGCAAACCAGGTACTCTGCTGTCCATAGCCCACCTTGTAAACTTGTTGGCAGGTTCTTTTTATGGAGCCTGTTGTTGGATTGAGACAAGCCGTCAGTAAAGTAAGAACATCTGTTACTTTTATTTTGTGTAGCTATTTTTCACGTAAAACATGTAAAATCAAAGGTTAATTTGTACTGTATCTTATGGATACTGTAAAATGCATTAAAATCATTTGGCATGAAAGAGGAAATCAGGGGTTACAATGTACAATGTAAGCAGCAATACAAGAAAATTAATGAGCACCTTTTACAGACTTGATCAGTTTTATCTCTGTGAAACATCGCTTCATTTAAAAAAAGTATTTACTATTCAACTTCATTTTTTGACTTGTTTTAAAATAGCATCTCTGCCACAACAGTAGATGCACAGGAGAATTTGAAATGTAATCTTTAAATACTGATCTTTTGCCAGATCCTTTATGATTAACCTTAGAATAAATTCTGACCAACAGAACATTCTTCCTAAAATCTCAGCCCTCAGAAGTGTCTTAGGTTTTAGCAACTTGTAGTTAGAAAAGGCTACTTTTAAGATGAGCATGAACATCTTTCATAGCCTTCACTTAAAGAGTATGAAAACACAATATACATATAAATATATATCCTAGTTTATGGATATATAAATAATTCTAAATTTGCTTTTGGCCACATCATTGGAAATCATTATTTTAGAATCCATATTAAAGATTAAAGGTAGTTACTGTCCCTGTGAGACATGAAAGTTTACCCTGCTGCAGGTGGTTTATAGATGTGAAAAAAACCAACCCCCAAGAAAAAAACCCTGAGGGGATTATCCATCTGTTTACCTTGTCACATGACACAGACTAAAGAGTCTTGCCCAATAACTTCTTCATCAAACCTTTAACTTTGAGAGAAGTGTGGAGAGAGTGGTTAGGGATTATTCTCTACTTAGCAGTGTCGTTTAGTGTTACACATGCCCCATGTCATGCAACTGCAGGACTTCCTTACCTCCCTTTTTCCAGATCATGTCACAACTCTGTCCAGTCTTTAGTAGGATTTTTATATTGCATTCAGAGTTAGAAGGGAGAAGATAGGGAATAATGAGGAGTTTTGTACTGGTGAAAGAAACCAAGTTTTTCCTCTTCTCTCCATGAACAGAAAGAGCACTTCTCACAGCGCTATGAATGTCCATATCTTGCCTGTAGCCAGCATGCCACATCTCCCAAGCAGTTTGAGGGAGAGGGATGTACCTCTATTTGTCAGAAATTCTTCCAGTTTCCTCCTTTTGTGTTACCACTCCTTGTCTTTCATTCTCCATGCTTTCTTTATCTCACTTAATCCCGTAGCAGTGTAGTATCCCCGTTTGTCAGTTTTAGATCCTTAAGAGTCTATGTGGGCTGTGTCCCTCACAGGTAGGAATTAACCATGTCATCACAAGAGAGGAGCAAGAGACAGAAACTCTTGTATGGCAGCGGTACAAATAGGTGAGAAGTATAACGTGGGGCCGTGGAGGATGATTTGGCAGTGTTCTGTGGGCTCTAAAGCAAAGGATGCTGTTGTGGGAATTGATTTCTTTTCCCAGAGGTTTTCTTTTCTTTTTGTTGATTGGCTGTAAAGGATATCAGGTAGCATCAAGTTGTGATGGGTGATTTGCAGCTACTGAGAAGCTGTTCCTTGCAGTGCATTCAGTGGCATTGGTGCTTGACTGTAGCTGAGATCTGTTGGTGGACCTGTTTATGGAGGGGTTTGCATCTTTTTTTTTTTCTGGCTCATCAATGAGTTGCTGTCCCTTCTGACTGAATTTGGTCATGTATTTGAAGATCTCTCTGGTAAGCAGGCCAAGTGGCCAGCTGCTTCTTGAAATCTGTGTTTCCTCACATTTATATACACTCGGTTTTGCAAGTTGCAGAATGTTTAATGATATGCTTCTGTGAGCTGTATTTGGATCTGGACATACATGACACGGAGTCTTGAACTTGGTAGCTGCAGATTTAATGAATAAAACTGGAAGCCTTTCCTTCTTATTACGGAAAAGTAATTTTTTAATGTCTGCATTTTGACACAGGTGTGCCTTGGGAGACACAAGCTGAAATAATTTTTCACTATACTGATCTTTCTAAGTACTTTTTCTTAAGTACTTCTAGAGAACTTCTTGTGAAGCTGTTGAGGAGGCATAGGTTTCTTACAGGTTTGCAAAAATAGTCACGCAGCTGTGCTAACGTGTTGGTCGGACTGTCTCAGTGGTTAAGTTAAACTTTCAGATGTGAAATTAAAGGGCAAAATCGGGTAACTGAATGCAGCAAAATCTTTCCTTGCTTCAGCAAAAGGACTGCAGTTCTGGCTATGGCACTGTGATTACCACCAGCTTTTGCTTTACTTAGGAATTAGGATTTGGCAGTTCTTAAAGAAACGCCTATGTGAAAGGAGTTTTCCCAGGAATTATCTGTTGAGCCATTTAGACTGTTGGAATGCACTCTGTTAGGGGAAGAAGAATGAGGGAGACATTAATACCAGAGAAATAAATTAATTTTTATATTCTAAACCAGCACCTCATGTTAGTTGGTATTACACGATTCCTATGGAGGCATTCCTTGCAGTAATAATATTGTTAGTTTTAACTTCCTATTGAACAATGAGAAAGTTTCTTGTCAGAGCACCAATTTCTGTTTTTCAGACAATTGAAAACAGTGGATGTGGAGTCCCTTCTAAAGTTTTGATTTTTTTTTTTTTTTTTTTTTTTTTTTTTTTTTGGTGCATTGGCTGAAAGGAAACTTTGAGTGAATTTTAAGAGCAAAAAGGCAAATTCTCTCACGGATTACTTGAATGTGAGCAGTTGAAAGGAAGGTCAGAATTGTGAAGGAATACAAGAGCAAAATTGCTCTTCTGTGTAAGTCACAACTTTCTGTTAAGCTTGATACTAATTTTGATCAGTTCTAAAATACTGTTTAAGCGAGCTGAAATCTGAATGCTGTAGTCCAAATGGTGAAAGTTTATATAGCCTATGCAAACAGTATCCATCTTGAGTTTTGCATGTTTTCCTAATACAACATCTGCATGAATTCCAGTGGAGATAGTGACACTAGTTAACTCCTTGACAAGAGAATTGTCTGACTTCAAATCATGCTTTTAAAGTGATGCTTGGCGCAACAAGGAGCTCTGCATTTCTCTAAGTTCAGTGTTTTATATGAGAGCGAATTTCTCCATGCCTCCCTTCATTCTGTCTTTACTATGGAACACAAGATATCCATACTGAAACACTTCTTGACTAGACCAACTTTGAGAACAAAATAGCACCTCTTGCAACCCCTCTTGAAGTGATTGACCATGTTTTTATAAATCTGCTGAGACAAACTTACTGTTTTTATTTATGAAACTTGTCAAAACGGAATTTATAGTGGAAACTTATTTGTGTCTCGTGTGCTTCTGTACTGTGAGTGCCAAAATCTGGAATTGCACCAGAAAAAAGGGGGCAGAGCTTGGTCCCTGCAGACATGCAGTTACCTTTGGCTCCTAAGAATTTGACTGTCTCCTGATGTCCTGTGATTGGTGGCCATAGATGTGCTGACCATGTGGATAGTTCCAGATTTTTCACCAGTGGAAACAACTGCTGTTGAGATTCAGATTGCTTAAACCAACTTTTATGTCATAGATCACGGAAAATTATTTACCTTTTTCCTCCACTTTGAAGGCAGGCTTTAGACACAGTCCTTATAATGTGTATCTTTCCAGCAGTGCTGTCCTGGAGTGGTTTGTTGAGGTGTCCGGCAGGAATTTTGGCAGGTGCTTTGGCTGTGCTGGTAGGCTTTGGTTTGGGGATCCGAGTTGGAACCGAGCGACGGAACGCGTTGGTGATCTTGAAATAAACCGAGAAAACAAGTAATGCGTTAGGGAGGAGAAACAAAGAGTGCGTTTAGCTTGTTAATGTCTCTTCCACTTTGTGAATCTGAACACACTGCTCTTAGAACTGGTTGTCTGAACTTCCTTGATCTGGTTGGTAATGGGTGTGAAGCTTTGTATTTAACTTACCTACTTGATTTCTGAATATCAAAGAATCTAAATGGATTGAAATCCAGACTATAAATAAGAAGTGTTTCCTGGCAGTCCTCTGACTAGACGATCAGCTCCAGGAGGTGAGTGAGTGATGCAGTGCAAAGGCTATGAACTGTGTGACTTCTCTGCATGAATAATCAGAGAACTTCCACATACAGAAGCAAGTCTTGATTCAGTCCTGAGTAGCAGGCAAGACCTAGCTCATACTGTTCTATGAGAGACCATTCTTTGACAGTGACCAGTGTACACAAAATTAATGTATTTCTAAGAGGACTTTCCCTCCAGAATCCATCATAGTCATATTTAATTGCAAAGAAATAAAAATACAAGAAAAAGAAAGTTAATATGTGTGCTGGAAAGGGGTGAAGAACTGTCAAGGCAAGAAGCTTGTTTGAAAGGTACCATTGTCTGAAACCAGGATTAAACACACACTACTCATTGAAAAGCTTTTTGCACCATAGGCCTTTTTATATACCTTTTTCAGTCGAGCTCAGGGTAAAAGAATTTCAATGAGCTTTTTTTAAAAAGCATGAAATGGAAATGATGTTCAAATTAAAACAGTAGAAAGCAGTGTCCAAACTCTGGTGGATTAAGTATGAATATGAATGAGCTAGATCAAAATAAATTTTGGGAAACAACTTCCTAGCAGCCATAAAGGTCTGCCTGGAGTTATTAAAAAAAAAATAAAAAAAAATCACAATTCAGGAGCCTCCCATTTACCTGTAGCTAATTGCATACAATAGGGGTTCTCTAAAGGGTAAAACTGAGCCAATATCAGATCACTGCATGTGTTCATGCAGTGGAAAATTGTGGAAAATTTGTGCATCACATTTGTGCTTACTGGATCACGAGTAAAGAGAAGAAATGAACCTGAGTCTAACTGAAGTTTGAGAACAAAAAGATAAAATAGTATCAATCTCCCAGAACAACATATGTGTTTCTAAGAGTTCTGAAGGAGATGACTTTTAAAATTGCAGAATCCTTATTAGTGATGTGCAGTCCACCACTGAAATTGTTGGTGATACCAGAGGAGTGTGATGCTACTTCAGAGTAAAGCTTCACAAAAGATTCTGAAGTATAACTGACTGAACTGATCAAGATGACAATAAAAAATAAGATGTTCACCCACATGGTTACTAATTTGGTGATGGGAAAACATCCACATTTCTTGCCGAGGATTGTGTTCAAGTATGTTAGTCAGACATTATTATATGGGTGTATGCTACCAGATTGTCTAATGATGAGCAAGTGTTTGTGCAGTCTATGAATGTTCCCAGGCACTGTAATTGTTAAATTTTCAGCAGCGTTGGATTGTTTGAATAGACCACAGTGTGGATCTATCTCTGGAACAGTTTGGAGGCATATCTTGAGAGTTAGTCTTGAGAGTTAGAGAAGGTTCATTTGGCATAGGTAGTTTGTATCTAGCTGGGCTGCTTTGTAGTTTCAGGAAGTTTCCTGTAGTTTGGGTTGACCCATGTCTAAGGGAAAAATCCATTTCAATCCATTCAGATTCTTTGATATTCAGCAATATCAAAGACATAGGAAAGCCTTTAACTTGCTGTTGCAGGTATGACCATGTAGTATTATGATTAAAAATAAAAAAGACTTGATAGTGGTCTCTAACAAAAGAATCTAGTTTGAGAGCAAAGTTTGTGTTGAAACTATGGAAAAAGAAGGAAAGTTCTTATGGTTAAAAAGTGGCAAGTAGATAGAAAGCAGAGCAGAGACCTAGTTTTAATAGTATTGTGGAGACAGCATCTAAAGCTCAGACACCTCTGATATTCAACATACTCACAAACTGCATGGAGACACAGTACTGAAATGATAACATTTGCATATGGTATAAAAGGGAGGTTGTTAGAAGCAGAGCTGACAGTTCACGGTATTGAGTAAGCACGTGATAAAACTGTGTGTCAGTTCTGTGTTAGCAAATGAGAAATAGTGTACATAGGGAAAACTAGTTCCACGTCACAGTAGTGACATCTGTTGTCACTCAGAACACAAGATCTTGGAGTCACTAAATTTTCCTCATTGCTCAGCGACTGGCAGTTATCAGAAAAAAGTAACAGGTAGTTAGGAATTAATAGGAAAAGAATAGAAGAATACCAAACCTGTCATTTTTTTAGTGTGTAAGTCCCTACCGTGCCTATATTGTGAATGTTTTGCAGAGTTCTGTCCAAACAGCTGAATAGAGAGGAAAAATGCAGAAAATGTGGCAAAGGCTGACAGTTATGGAATGTCTTCTGCACAAAGATTGATAACATACACAAAACCTTTGCAGGTTTGTGAAATAGATTGTGGTGAGAAAAATAAACAGCCGAAATCGAACCATATGGTGAATAGGGAAATTCTGTCTCAGATGCCTGAGAGGGCATCCACTGAAGGCGGGTTAAAGGTATGTGAAAAGTATTTTCCCTTGTTAATGAGCTGTGAAACTCTTTGGAACGATTTTTGGGTGATGATATGAATTGGTTTGGAGAGAGTTTAGGCTGATTTGTGGCATCCATCAAGGACTGCTAAACACAAAGATGGGATGTGGATTTCAGCTGTGGATGGCTGTAAGTTGTGTCTTTAAGTTTGGAAGCAGTTACTGCTGGTCACTACCAAAGATAAGATATGTAGTCTGAGTAAAACGTGTTTCATATTTTTATTTTTAAAACCGGAAAGTTTCAAGCTTGTTTGTTTGTTTGTTTGTTTATTTATTGTTTGTTTGTTTAGTATCTTGAGAAAGGAAAGAGTGTGGCTTTGAAAGTGAATAGGAAAAAAGGGGATGCCTTTTCCTTTGCCGTGTTCCTTACAGATTTTTACCTCTAGGTGGCAGCGAGGTTTTCCTTTTGCACTGCACCACGGCATTTTCACTTAAACCAGACTGAAACTTGTCGTTAAATGCTGAATAAAAAAAAAATTAACATGCATTTTCATGATAGTCTTGAATGTTAACATTCGTATGGATTAGTATGCACCCCCAAACCAAAAAGCATTTTGCTTCAGTTACCAAAGGAAACGTTTTAAGAAAGTAGGGGTTGATATTGGAGGGGATAATTGTGTTACTGCCACATGGCTTCCCTTGAGAAGAGTTTGCCTCTGACTGTGTGGTGTGGCCTGTGTAGATGAGGCGCAGAATTGAGAATAAAATGTTTGGCTAGGCTATTACTAGCAGGCTGTTGTCTGATGTAATTAGAGAGATGACAGAAAACGTGTCTGTTTCCCAACTACAAAAAGAATTAGATTTGCCATAATTTTCTATGTGTATTGAGATGAATAGATAAAAATATTTATGTAGAGTCTTGTGTGCTAAAGTGTGATTGTATCTCCAAGAAAGAGTTGTGTTTGGTTGTTTGGTTTTTGATTTTTTTTTTCTGAGAAGTGTTCCAGTTCAGAAATTCCGTAAGATACCAAGATGTTGGAGTATTCTGTCTGTAGTTGATTGAACAGCTGTGTTAGTACTTCAAGAAGATATTTGTAGGCCTGGATTCTTACAGTTTTTGTGCATCTAAATGGTATTCATGCCTTAAGTGGGAAGTCAGGTGTGAAAATACCCCTGGCCTATAGTTTACACCATGGGTCTGGAAAGCACTTGGACGTAACTGAATGTAAAGTTCTGCATTGGTTTAGTTGTCCATTTACTGAAAATCTTTGCAGTCCTTCTAGTTCCTTCCCTGCTAGTCAGTGTAGAGGCACGTAAACAGATACATTGGCTGTGGCATGCTTTTAACTTAGGATGTCTGTTTTGTTTTTTGGACAGACCTGAATGACTGAGAAAACCCTCTAGTAGATTTTGGTGGGCTCTTTCAATTAGATTTTTAACTCTTATCTATGTATGGAAAATCTGTGTGCATAACAAGAATCTCTTTGAGTGTATGCACCCTCTCCACCAATTCATTTTTTCCTTCAAGATGAATGGGTTTTAGTCTCCCCATTTTTTTTTTTTTTTGGACTCTCCTTAGTATTGTGAATTTTCTGGCTCTTTGTTCGTCATTGCTGTTTAGTTATGGCTCCTTGAATTCCCATATGTAGGCCTTTTATATCTGCCATCATTCCAAGGGATAGAAGAGGAAATGAGATATCTTTATCCTTCAAAAAACAAGCTGAGTTGCCTTTCACGTTCTGGAGATGCCTTGTGAGTTCCCATTAATGCTCTTGAATCATCCCCAGAAACAAAATGTTACCTTAGGAGTGACCTATCTGAGTTGTGCAGTGTTCCTTTACTCAATGAGTCTAAACATATTTAAGTAAGCATCAAACTTAAATACTTAAAACATAAATAACTGCTGTAACAGCAAAGACAACTAACCCCAAAGATACTAAACCAGCCCAGTTTTTTAAATTATAAGATTATGTGGTATGCCTGTCTGTAAATATAACAGCATCATATTAGTTTAAGGCAGTAGACTCGGAAAGTAGCAAACTTTTTGTCCGTAGCGCTTACAGTTGTAGAAATAAGCAGTTAAATCTAATTTTCAAGACAAGCAATGATCTAAGAGTCAAGAAAGCTGCATTTTCATAAGGATCTTTTAACTTCATTTTTCAATTAACTTCTGAAGTAGACATCAATCACCTGTAACAGGAATTGGCAGAAGAGAGGGTGTTAGAGTGAGAACTCATATACAGAGGATGTGTTTGTTGTCTCCAGGTGAAGCAGGTACTTCAGGGATGGGGACAGATACTGCACAGATGACAATTGTGACCTTTTCACACACTAATGTGAAAATAGCCCTTCTTAATTTCAGGAAGCCAACTGAGAAAGCATTCTCTGAGATACCAGGATATATATTCCATACACACCTTCCCCCCCCTTCCCCCCGGGCAGAGTGGCTTATATTATTTATATGGGCCATCAGATATTGTAACACAGTAGAGTGATTGCTTTCTGGGGATTAGTCTAAGGCAAGCATCTGTGGGAGTGTCAGGGAGAGAAAATATTTCTGTCTCTGTGCTGTTGAAGTAGTTCTGCTTTTGGTCCTATCTTTTTCCTTCTGAAAGCTTTGCTTCCTGTTTGAACTTCATTCATTTAAATAGGAGGGAGCATGTGGTACTTCTGCTGTAAGTTTTCTTATTTGCCTTTCTACGGTCATTGTATAATTTGATCAAGGAGAAATAACTTTTGATAAGGCTCTCACTGCTTAAATTTTTAGTTTGAGAAATTGGAGCAAGAGTGCAATTTTCAGCATTTGTGATAGTGGCCAGAGGATGGTGCTGAAGATCTTTACACTGAACACGACATATCTGTGCACATACAAACATGCCTCTTGCCAGACTGGAGCTTGTTTCTGGATGGTTGAATGCAGTCAGAACATAAGACAGGTCTGCAAGTGAGAATGAGCTAAGGTTAAGTGCTAAACATGAATATTCCCTTTGGTCTCCAAACCCAATAGCTTTGGCTGAAATTTCTGGGTTAGGCATCCTCAACTGCACAGGGCATTCAGATATTTCCTTTCCTGTATTTGTCTTTCACTAGGTCCTGGCATTTGTCTTAGAGAAGTCCAAAGGGAGAAGTCTCAGTTGCTCTCCATTTACTTTTATTTTTATTTTTATATTTATAGTTGTGTGTGTGACTGTGCTGAGATGTGCAAGCAGGAACAGTATAATCCTTACACTTTCTAACGTTGGTAAGACCTTAGCCAGAGGGTTGTCTGGCCTAGCTCACTGCATTGTCACATTATAAACAGCTCAGCAGAGGGAAAATTATTAGTGATCTTGTGCAGTTGTAGTACTTGAGCGATTAAGTGGGAGAGCAATTAGGTTTGTTTAATCTGGAGAAAACAAAACTGAGAAAAGACATGATAATTGTCTTCTAATATGTGAAAGTCTGTTGCAGAGAAAATAGTTTTTAAAGTCCAGTAGGGGGATAGGAAAGCAAATACTGGATTACAATTTCAGCAACATCAATTTACTTTAGAAATTAGCAAGTTTCTTAATGGCAAGGGTATTTCAACCCTGTTACAGATTCCTAGGATAACTGTGAAATCATCATTTCAGAAGTGTTTTAGAACCTTATGAGCCAGGTTTTCGTTTGGAAGGGTTTAAGTAAGTTATAGTAAAGGAATAGGCTGGAAAATGTCCTGAGCTCCCTTTTAACCTCGGTTTTCTGTGTCTTCTGCTGACATGTAGTCTATGGCAGCACTCTGGAGTTCAATACTATGACACATTTGACAGAAAAATCTGTATTGATATAAGAAATTATTTCTGTATATGTGACACAGTGTGCACTAATAAACTCAGTGTATCACTGCGCTCTTATTTCCCAAACAGCAGGTTTAAATGTACTTGCTGGTGGTGGGGAAAAGAAGCAGGATTGGAGGCAGAAGTTGTGTTTCCAGTTACTAAAATTCTTTTGTGTGCCTTGCTTTCCTTGGGACGTGTCTACACTGGGAAATGCGTGCAGGGAGAGGTAAGGTGATGCTGCGGGTCAGCTCCCCTAGGACAAGGATTTACCTGGGGCTGGTTGACCAGCGTCATCATGGAGCTGGTGGTTCTCTGAATGGAAGAGTTGTTTGCTGTGAGTTGTCTTCCCTTTACCTCCTGAAAATCAGAGGCGTCTCAGGCACCTCCTTAGGGCACCTGCGGGTCCCTGGGAGCAGAAGTGGTGGGTGGCCGTTTTACTGAGTCCTAAACACGCTGCAGTTGTGATTCTGTCCTGCAGAGGGTAGAGCCGGCACTTAAATGCTTCTGCAGGTGCTCGGCTCTCCGTGCTTTTAGACGTAATACAGTTGTGTGGGACCATCACTTCACTTGGTTTAAAGCTGCACTGCCATTTGTTGAATAAGATTCTTGGCAGTGAGTATCGTTTTGTACAGATTGTGGGCAGGTGGGGATATTTGTGTTTTGGTATTTCGAAGTTATGCAGTTTTTAAAGCTATTTGGAATTGTGCTCGCACCCACTCACAGCTTCTAATGTGAAAATGTCTTCATACTGACTGTTCAAAAGCTTTGAATGTGTTTCTCCCACGTTAGTGAATATATATGTTGAAAAAGTTTACACAGGTAACCAGATTGGACCCAAATGTGTGCTGCATGGAGAAGGAAAAAGAACCCTCTGCTTTTACCATCATGGCTTTTTTTCTGTCTGTGAGCAGGCTGTTTTCCTCTGGGAGAGCCACATAAAAAGGTGTGTTAATCAGAATCCTATTTTTGATATATATAATTTTTCTAATATATAAATATTTACAATTAAAAACTCTCTACCTTTTATCCAGCTAAGATTGATATTTCTACAGGATAAAACATGATCTATAGTGGCTTGAGTAGGAGGCAATAAAGGAAATATAGATACTAATCGCAATCCATGTTGTCTTGCTCATATTTTGAACAAGTCAGTTAACTTCTCACACAAAAGAGATCCAGAAGGATGTTAGTGGGACTGATGAATGTTTGTTGTATATTTGAAGCGTGATGTAATTGCATCCCAGATTGTATCCCATCAGACAATAGTGGTAGCATCCAAGGTGAAGGGACCGGGGCTTTGGCAGTGATTGCAGGATAAAGTGCTCATCCTTTTTGCTTGTCCCTTCAGTTGTGCTGATGTAACTCTTCTGTAAAGCTGTGCTGTGAGTGGGATCCTGCTTTGTTGAGGTTCTTTGGTTTTGTTTATTTGTTTGTTTTAATGAAATCTTGTGGTATGTGGGGGTTTTGATTTTCTTTTTTTCTTTTTTTTTTTTAAATCTTTTTCTTTTTTTTTTTTTAGTTCCTTGACCTGCTTCACAATGCTGCCTTCCTGAGCAGTGGTGACAGCATAACTGAAAGGGCAGTATTTTCTGATATGGGTTGTGGTAGGGGTGGGAAAGGGAAGGCAGCTTCTTTTGCCCATCCTATTATGAAGACCCTGTGAGGTCAAGCCACTGTGTGGCAAGTGGAGAGACACTGAATAAAATAAGTCTTTTCTCTTGTACTCAAAATTTTTTTCTCAAGAGTACTTTGCTTAGTGGTCAGAAGAGAATCATAATTAGTTGTCAACTCTGATATTTGAGGCTTTCTGGGTGCCCACAGTATGATGGGTCATTGGCTGATGTGCTGGGTACAGCACAGAGAGAATTCAATTACATCTTGGCTGCAAATTTGTGAAAGCACTCCATGCTGCTTAAATTTTTGAGGTTGGTCTTTTTTTTTTTTTCTTTTTTTTGAGCAATTTCCCACTTACAGTACTTGGTGTTAATTTTAAAACATCTTTATACACCCACTTGTGCTGTACTTGAACCATAAGATCTTTCTCTCTTCTGTTTCTTGGTAACATAATGTTTTGGTAGTCTTTGCTTAAGCCTGGAGATTAGGCAGTTGTCAGTTTTTGTTTTGCCTGTCTCAGTGTCTGTTTCCTAGGGACAAAGTCATCCTGCAGATGGTTACTCCATTTCCATCACCTAACCCTGCAGTGTCCATTCAGTCTTATTCAGAAAGTAGTGCTGTACAGTTCTGTTTCTGATTATTTTTTCCCTAGTGTGAGGAGCACGCCTTCTTAAGCTTTGCATGAAATGCTTACATACAGATCTTTTTTCTTATTAGAACCTTACATTCTGTCCCCAGACACCATATTGTCTATGGTGGTTTGGATCAGGAAGATTAGCTGGCTGCTCCTGTAATTTTTGTCAATTCTGTTTCTTAATTAGTGACTTGCAGGAGGTTTTTGAATAACCTGAAATATTATACTACCTCACAGTTGATGGGTGGGTACTTTGCTCTCAGATTACCACTATTGCTTCTTATTCTCTTTTTGCTTCTCCTCCTTTTCCTTCCCTCCCCTCCTCCATCCTCCCTGTAATGACAAAAATTGCAAGTATTTCTTCTGAAATATTTAATCGCATAAAAAGAATGACTTAAAAATGCTGAGCACCAAAGTGTTTGTGCTGCCCTTGCTTGTGTCCATTTGAGTACTCACTGAAATAAAATTGAAAAGGGGAAGGGAGGTGGGCTGGTAACTGCTGCCATTTTTAAAATTGTTAATTCTCCATCTTTTCCTGGGAACTTAACATCCTTGGAAAAGAGTAGATTTTTAGACTTTAGAGGAGATGCTTGCCGAGGGGTTTGGAAAAAAAAAGGGTTGATATTATGATCTGCTGAAAACTGCTCTTACACTCTCTTTCACAGTTTAATCCCTCTGATATTTGCTGCTCACTTTGCAACCCTATTTCCCTTTAACATTTAAATGAATCATTACATACCTGTCAGACTTTAGGCTTTGGAGCAAATGCTGAAAAGAAAAGTGTCTCAACCTCCAAATTAACAGCCTTACTTACCATTTATGGAATACTTGAAATTCCTAGAAAAGCTGCCTTACTTGAATTTTAGTATGATTATGCCTGATGTTTTTGTTCAGAGTACTTGAATCAATTTGCAGATAAATCATTAAAATTTCCCTTTGCTCTGCTGTTTTCTCTTTGTCTGCCAAGGAAGCAGGTGGATATTCCCACTCAGCAAAATGGAAATAATCTTAAATGTGGAGTGGTGATCTGAACA
This sequence comes from Myiozetetes cayanensis, assembly GCF_022539395.1. Taxonomy (NCBI): domain Eukaryota; kingdom Metazoa; phylum Chordata; class Aves; order Passeriformes; family Tyrannidae; genus Myiozetetes; species Myiozetetes cayanensis. The sequence goes on from NW_026087742.1 coordinate 19,898,678, forward strand.
ACTTGACATTAATTTGTAAATCAGTAATTTGAGTCCTTAAGCTGTGCTTTCAATTTGTTATTTATGATAAAATTACAGCTAACTTGTTTCTGTTTAAACAGCTAAGTTTCAGCTCTCAGCAAATACATCCAGGTGTTTATTTTCTCTGCCTGGTGCTTTGAAATGGGTCCTGGGAATTTGAACAGGGAGAACCTGTTTTATTCTGCAAACCTTATTTTCAGGCAAAAATAATTATTTGATTTTTCATCTGTGGAAATGACTGACAAAAACTGTGCTGTGAAGTCAGTTAAGATCTGCACAAAGAACATTTCATCAGTAAGGGAATGCAAGCATCCCTTAAACAAGGTGGGTTTTTAGGAAATGTAGCATTTTCATTTACATGCAATGCTGATGCTTCTTCCTTAGGAGTTAATGGTCATGAGTGGCTGCTTCCTTTGTCTTTTGGTAATTGGACAGTTACTAATAAAGCATTCTGAGTTTAGGACAGGAACAGAACTACTGTCCTGTTTAATGATTAAACTTATAAATGGTGTGAACTCTCACCTAGGTTTTGTATTCAAAACTTAGCTTTAAAGTCTGAATGTCCTTATTCATAATAGCTTGGTAATGGTCCAAAGGACTAAGTGTGCTTATTGCTGTGTCCTGATTTGTGCTTTCCTTTTATAAGATGTTATAATAGATGGCCAGGTGGTTAATGATCAACACGTTTCTGTGTATTTTGGAAGGCAGATATGAAATCATTTTTTTTCTATAAGCTTTTTAAGTCTAACTGAAGAAAATATTAGTACCTCTGGAGGAACACTGTTAATCCTTTAATTTTTGGAGAATGTGGTGTCTGTTGATATGCTGGCAAGTGGGTACTTCAGACACAGTTATTCAGTACCATGCTTGTAACGTGTTCCTGCAGAGATCTTAGGTATGGATCAGCAGGATATGCAGTATCCCAAAGAAGAGAAGTGCAGAGAATATGTTTTGTAATGTACCACTTTTTGGGTTTGACTGAAGCTTGGGGTTGAGAATGTGCAACCTGAACATACTTAAGTAACTTGTTCGTATAATTAACACACTCTAAAATTTTTATAATCTTGACTTGCCAGACTTGGCAGTTGTCTCAGTCAGTAACTTTTACTGAAGCTGGTGTGAGTTGAAGTTTGCTTTGCACAGTAAGACTATGCACCTCTTCTGACCCAGGTCTTAGATCTCACTTGTGCAGCCATGGAGATAAAGTGAGTGAAAACAAGTAGGAAGGACCTCTTAGGAAGCCCTCAGGTTATATATGACATTAAGGTAGGCTTGTGCAGGTCCACATTTTGTCTTTTAAAATTGCCACTGTTCAACTGTAATACATATGTTTACATCCATTTCTACCACATATCTGATAATTTAATATTTTTTCTTCCCACTAATTTTACCAAGGAAAAATTGTGTATGGGTGGTGGATTTTGATTTTGAATAGAAACTGTTCTAAAAGCAGTTATTATCTACAGTTGTAAACATTTAGATTCCTGTCCATTAAAAAAGGCTTAAAATTATAGAAGTCCTCTTGTTATGTGAAAGCATGTGCCAAAGTTCTTTGCTGAATCTGTTGCTAAGTTATACTGCAGAAATATTTTTTTTCTCTGGGTAATATAAGCAGAATAAAGATAAGGATTTACCAAACGGGGACTTTCTGCTTACTTGCAAAATTCTTTGTTGATAAGAAGGTTGGTTTGTTTTTTTTTTTTTATAATGACACCTTCCCAAATGCAATAAATATCTAGGCATTTAACTTTTTAGAATAAGAGCAACTGTTACAATTTAGAATTGCAGTGTTCAGCCTTTGCGAAAAATAGATATTTGAAAGGGCGTTCCAGTTCTTCTGGGCTGATTTGTATTCAGTGTGAAGTTGGTCTACCACTAGCAGTATTTTTTGGGAGGTTAAAAATGACTGCTTAGCACATGTGTAAAGAACAGAATTGATTACATTTCTGTCCTTCTCCTAGGCACAAATACATATCCATCACTGAAATACCTTAGCCTGTTTTATCCATTTTGTATGGTAATCCTATTTAACCCAGACCCAGGCCTACATGTTTGGAGACTTGGTCTAGTATTCCTTCTTAATGCTTCTGTGAAACTTTCTCTGTTTCTTCTTTAGTGGACCTGTGTGATGTATATTGTATTTCAAACTGATGGCTAGGAGCCTAGATGAAATTTTAATATTATGTGCAAATCCATTCTTCTGAATAATTGTTTAGGAATATAAGTATTGCTGTTTATTGTTTTGACAGCATACCTAAATGATTGCAATTTTTCTGTTGTATCGGAAAAAACCCCCTTGTTTGGGGGGAAATATTTTGTGATACAAGCTTCTGAACTCAGTTCACATATAGGAGAGGTTTACAGGAAAGTTTAAAAAAAGTTTCAACCAAACAGCATTAAAAAAGATAGGGAGGAAAAGTGGTGGTTGTGCTCTGGAACATGCCATGTATGCATCATAAATTTGTACTGAGATACAATACATAATATTTTGGGTGTTTGTGTGTGATGTACTGATAATTATCTGAAATGAGAGGGTGAGGAGGAGTTGGGAATAGCAGGGGAGATAATGAATCAAGTCTTACTTGAAGTTAGCAGGCAGTATTATGGCTTAATTCAAATTCTACCATACATGCAGAAAAATACAAACCACAAATAACAAACAAAAATATTCAGCAAGCAATGATGAAAATAATCAATTATTTACTGGGGGTTTTTTTTGTAATGTTAAAATATTTCACCAAGGCAAGTTGCAGTCAGAAGTAATGTGAGTTATTTTGAAAATGGCAATACATAAAGATGCATTTATACAAGTGCAAGACTAAATATTTTACATAATTGTATTTTAATGAGAAGATATACAGTGAGTGCACACTTGATAACACTAAGCAGGCAAAACTTAACGTTAGTTCCGTATACTGTTGTATAGTTCATGCACAGATCTTTCCCAAAGTAAAGAGGCTGTTCCAAATAATTCTTGCTGGGATGAAAAACGGGATGGGTTGCTGGTAAGGGTGTTCAGCATGGATGGGGGTCAGTTATAGACATTACTTACTGTAATTTGTGATTGCCGTGGAAGAGGAGTGGCTGTTGGTGTGATAGTAATACTGCTGGTGATTTTATTGGTGGGCTTATTGGGTAGGCCATTGGCTAGTGCTGGAGTTCTGTTGTCTTGCACTGGATTACAAGGGCTGATGGGCTTGGAATTGGTGAGAGCTTGGACGTAAGGACTTCCTAAATGAATGTGGATTTTGTTATCCTCAGTAGTTATTACACTTGATCCTGTACTGTTAGATCTCTGAAACTGCCATGATGACTGCCTGTCTGGGGATACTCTAAAAACAGCATGCTTGGCTCCCATTTCCAAAGGCTCTGGGGAGAGAGTTTGTTCCTGAGAACTTGAACCGGGTAAAGCCAAAGGGGACATTGTTCTTTCAGGAGTTAAAGAACCACACGATTCAGGAGTCTGAGATCTTGCAAAAGTAGTCATAGTAATAGGAGAAATTACGTGCTCTGGGGCCATGTAACCTTCTCCTGCTTTCGATTTCACAGGTGTTAAGGAGGCGTTTTGAATAATGGTTATTCTTTGCTTTGGAGTGCCACAGTTGGGTATAACTGCTGTGCTTTTGTAGGAGTGAGGGCTTTCAGTGGTAGGACTAGTTATTTCAAGGGTTGCTGTGTTCTGTCCATGGTCTGGAGTTACTTTTATGTGAAGAGGTTGGCCAGGTGTGTGGCTTAGCACTAGATCTCCAGTCTGTGCACAGTTTCCATTTTGCTTTGTATGTATCTTTCCGTTTTGAGGATGGCTCTCTTTGGACTTCATCCAAGGGATCCATAATTTTTTGTTTATGGCATTTCCAGTGGATGAGTTGCTTTTGAAAGACACTGTTGGTTCCTCCTCATTATTGCCTTTGTCCTCGTTATCACTGTCTTCATAGAGCTGCCCATTTATGACTGTTCTCTCTAAAGGCAGGAGTGTTTTGTAATCGGGTGGTTCATTGTCTGCTGGATCTGTTTGGATTTCTTTAGAAAAAACTTGCACATCAGAAATTCTCCTTCCATTGTGACCAGGCCTGAAGTTCTTGCTGAAGGATCTGTACCTTTCTACCTCTTTCCTGAGGCTTTCCATCTCTCTCGCTAAGTCCCTGTTTTTGTTTTCTTGCTGGAGGAGTTTCCTCTGTAGGACTGAATGGTCACCTCGGAGGTGGCAGATGAGGTCTTCTGTTCCCATGTACTCATGCATTTTCTCTTTCAGTGCATCTACTTCTCTGGAAAGGTGACTCGATTTGGCTTCCTCTTCTTTAAGCTTCTTAAAAAGGCGCTGCTCCTGATTGGACTCTGCCTTTTCTGTTAATTTATACCTAGCCATTTCCATTTTCACAGCTTCCAGCTCCTCTGAGAGGAGCTTGGCTCTGTCCCGTTCACTGACATATTTTCGTTCTAGACACTCAAATTCATCTTCAGTTTTCATAAGGTCATCCTCTATGGCCTTCATTTCTTTGAGCTTCTGCTTAAGCCTCTCAACTTCTTGAGAAAGCTCTTTGATTATGTTGTTTTCCTGCTGCAAGGAGGTGCTAGATTTAGTACCATCCTTAATTTTACTTTTGAGAAACTCTTTTTCAACATCTTCCAGTGACTGGAGTCTTTTTCGTAGAATATTCACTTTAGAAACAAGATCACTTCCTTTCTCCTCTTCTGCTTTGAGTTTGTTTTTCAGTTCATCTCTTTCTTTTGTAACACTGGACATTTTTTCCTCTGCATCAGATTTTGATTTCAGTGCCTTTTTACTTTCCTCAATTAGTTTTTCTGTAACCGACATCACTTTATTTTGTTCCACCTGAAGCTGAGAAGTTGCAGCTTGAAGCTTTTCTTCTGTTTGCTTTATCTTTTCACCCATAGTTTTTCTTTCATCCACAAGCATCACTGTTAGGCTTTTCAGCTTTGTCAAATCTTCTTTGAGTGTAAACTCAGTTTTTTCTAACTTACTTTCAACTGCTTCAAGCTCACCAACTCTAGCTTTTAAACCGTCCAGCTCATGGGACAGCTGCTTTGTTAACATTTTTTCTCTTTCTAGATTGCATTTCAGGGAGTAACATTCCTGTTTACTCTTGTTGAAAGCATCTTCTAGTTTCTCCAGCTCCATAATTCTTTTGTTAAGTTTATCAACTTCCCCTTTAAGGTTCTTGCTCTGTGATGCTTCTTTTTCTAACTTTCTATTAAGTTCTCTGCACTGATCTTCCATTTTTATGAGCTCTTCATCTTTTCCTTCCATCTCCAACAGTCGCTTCCTTAGTTCTTCTACTTCAGTCATAAGTGTGGCATTCCCACACTCTCCCTTATTTATCTTATCCCTTAGGTCTTGCAGTTCTTCTTCTGCTTTTCGTAGAGATTTGTTGGTCTCTTCCAGCTCATCAATTTGTCTGGTGAGAGCAGTTAATTTTAACCGGAGCTGGCGATTCTGACTGTCTTCGTTGGTTAGTTTGGCCATCATTGCTTCTTGGTCTTGGGAAATTTTACTGCTTTGGGCTTGAAGTTCAGCCTCCAGCCTGCTGGCTCTCTGTTTCTCTTCTTGAATTTTTGCTTCAGCAAAAGCCAGCTTCTCGTGTGCTTGCTCTGTAGAAGTGGTTAACTCTTGAATTTTTTTACTTTGTTGATTCAACTGCTCAGTGAGTCTTTGCTGTTCATCCACCACCATTAAAGCAAAGGATTTCAGTTTAGTTAATTCTTCTTTCAGTTTAGCAATCTTCTTGTTGTTTTCCTTCTCTTTTTTTGCCTGATATGCTGTTTCTTGTTCAAGAAGCTTTTTCAATCTGTGGGAGGAAAAAAATTGTATTTTGTAGCCATTTTAATGGGCATTTAAAAACACACTTTAAATATTATGACATGTCAGATGTGCATGCCTGCTTATATCTACAAACAGACCTCTCCTTGCAGCATCATTTGGAAGTGCCCACTGGCCTTACTTTCTATTCAGTAGTTCTTTTGTAATGAACACTTCATTTAGACTTAACAGCTTCAGTAATTGTCCATCTTTGATTACGTTTTTAACTTTTGACAGGGTGCAGTGCAACAAAACTATTTTGGTATTCTGCACTGGAACTGCACTTACCTTGACTGTTTACTGAGGCTAGGTATGTGCAAAGAAATGTGATTATTATAGAGTTTGAGAAATTAAATCAGTGCAGCCCTCAAGGGCAGGCATAATTCACAGCATCATAAACCTCCTAACTTTGTTACTTATAAACCATCCTGATGTTTTATGGTTAAACCTTGTGGATATTCAAGTATGTGAAGGAAATGTAGCCACATTAGGCAGTTAGTCAGGCTAATGTGAATTCTTAAGCAGCACATCAGACCAAAATTAAACCATGCAGGTAGGTCGGTCCTCAGTGAAATACACGCACAAAATACAGTCAGCACATAAACAGGTATTCAGGTCATGCCTTGTGAACTTAACAAAGCCCAAATGTCTTGATGTTGGTTAGCCTTGGATTTGGTCTTATATCCAAACCTTGCAGATATGCTTAAGTGCAACCCTGCTTTTACGTGATTCTTGAAGATTTTCATGATGATTTTCCAAAATTAGTTTTACGAGTTTATGTTGCACCTCAGTAAAGACTGAGAATTAACATATTTAATTTGCTAGAAACTTGGGATGAGGTTGTGCATTTGTTTAAACGTGCAAGTACCTCAAGTAATTAGATTCTTTTGTAGACTTTCCTTTGTCAGGGAGATGTTTGCAAAGAAGTTGGTCTAAAATATGATTAGGTTTGGCCAACACATATGCCTCCTTTCAGTTACATTTTTCCTACAGCCAACCTATAAGTATATTCTGGTATAAAACAAAAATCTGAAAAGCTCAAGCTGAAGTAATAAAAGTATTAGAATTTGGGTGTCTCGCTGTTGTTCCTGTCTGTGGTACATATTGAGTTGTGTAGATCCCGCAAGGGAAATGACCTGTGTTATCAGGACTGTGCTAATACAAAATGAATGTTTCAGCACTCATTAGCTGAGGCCCCTTTATTTTTTCCCCCCCTCTGAACTATGATGACAACTGCCTAGAAGTTGTTGCTGAAACATAAGATTCCTGTTCCACATTTGTCTGTGGTCGCTATTGCGATGCCCTTTTCCAAGAGATGAGTCTTTACAGCTTCCCACTGACAAGTTCTTGTTGCAGCCATCCTTTTAGTTCAGGAAAAGCTTAGATTACAGCCTCCTTTGCACAGCTCTTAATTAGCTGTTGACTGACTGGAGGCATATATTTCTAGGCAATAGGCTGCCTCAGCAGCATCCCCTTTGGCAGCATTGTGGTTTTCCAGCACAGATAGGGGAAGTCCTTGCTCTTCTACAACTGTCCATCAGACTTGTCTGATTTAATGATGATATTATATAGAAGTCCATGGCTATAAAATTTCTTATAACATCTTCACAGTCCCTACTGTTTCTATTTTAGTGCCTAAGTTGCACTATATTGAATGTAATGAAATGCTTTATATGAAAAATTGACAGGATGGAACATAGCCATAAACAGAGTTGATATCAAAGACTTGAAGCAGTCACAAATTCTTTATAACAGTCAATTAACATAATGGGGAAAACAGACATGAAAAAGCAGAAATGTAGAGGGAGAAGTTTTCGAGGTTAGTTTGAAGGAATGCTACTGGTTGGCAGAACAAATAAACGGGGAAAGGACTGCACCAACTTCAAAGGCAGCTTTTTATTATGTTGATGGTATATAAACTTTTGTACGCTTTTCAGTGCTACTTTCAGTTTGAATTCTTTTTAGCTTAAAAATCTCTCTTCTCTCCCCACCCTTGTCTCTAAATGCTTTAGTAGTGAAGTTCAATTGATGATTTACCGTTGCCATAGATATAAAACCATAACAGAAGCACAACTAACAATTTCATTTGGAATGGACTCTGTTTTTCTGTGTGTGTGAAGTTAAGACATATTAATACTGTTACTGGGACTTATTAGCATTTGATTTATTTTAGCTTGCTTCACTAAAATTTGTTTCTGTAAGGCAAATTTATCTGTGGTCATTAATACTTAGGTTAATCAGTGTTTAACCCAACTTTTCCATATTAACTAGTTGATACCTCTCTGACCAAGTGAAACTCTAATGCTCCAGCAACTCATGCCTCTTAAACTGCTTTAGAAAGAAAGCCCTTAGGTCAAATAGTAACAAACAATTGTAATTTTCATGGGATGCTGTATAATTTTTTGATGCAAATAAGATGATTGTGCATACATAATAAATAAGCTGACATTCAAGTCAAGTCTGATCAAGTGTGTGTTGCGTGGGTGATTTGAACAAAAGTGCCTAAATTACTGGTACCTGGGTTGTCTTATAAACTGATAAGGATTTTCAAGAGGTTCCGTTTCTTTGGTCATGCCAAAAGACTTCAGGTATTTAAAAAAACGTTTCCTTCATTTGGAAGATAAAAATGCAGTTTTAAGATTCGAACAGACTCTCAGGCAAATATTTGTAATCCCTGAGGTCTGTTTCTTTTTTTAAAAAAATACTTATATAAGATCACTTGACTGAAGGGAAGAGCATAGTGCAGAAGCTGTGAATTAAAGGATTTTAATGTGTTTCCAAAAAGAAAAAAATGGATGTATTAAACATTGTATATTTTTTGCTAGTGTTTTAAATTTTTGCATTTGTTTTTGATAGTATCTATACCTATACATAAAATACCTCAACAACGCTGAATAAACAGTGAATAAAGTTGAGATTGATATTGTAAAAAGTCAACTGGGCATCTTTTAAGAGTTTTTCCTTGACTGCTGCATTCCTGTGTCATGGATCAGTAGGTCACAGTGACTGTCTCTGCACATATGCACTTAGGAATGGAAGAGGACCCTAAAATGTTTTGGGGTTTTGGTGTTATTTATTTGTTTGCTTGTGTTCCTAAATTAATTGCTTTGTTTTGGTCAGGTGGGGTTTTTTTTAACCAGCTTTTTTTTTTTTTTTTTGGAATTTGACTACTGTGGGCAACTGCTTAATTAAGTATATTATTTGAATTAAGGAAATAGCAAGCTTAATTGAAGAAGTGCTTTAACTGATTATAGCACTTAGTAACTTTTATTACAGAGTAAAAATACTTTGTGTTAACTTCATCCAAAATGCTCTCTTTCTGAAGAGTATCCAGAGTATTTGACAGAGCAGTTTTACTGAGAATATGCAAAGGTCAAAAAAACTGACTTAAATAAATAAGAATTTTTAAAAAAGAACAGGCACTCTGGTGTTGTTTTCATTGCCAGTAGAATTTCATGATCCTGTAATTTAGAATGAGGCAAAGGTAGGTATATCATTTGGTCAAAACTTTCACACAATTCTAAGCAGCTTTCTTCACAGGACTACAAGAACCCTTTCTGAACCTGACCCGGCAAAAATGGATGTTGGAAATTGTTTTTATGAACATGACTACTTAAACAGAGTCAGGGCAGTGTCATTACTTTTTCTTCAGAGTTTCTGTTATAAATTATTGCTTTATCGTGGCTTAATATTGTACTTGTTTGCAATACCAGTCGAATGCTTCTTTATTTCCTGAAAGAAATTGTATTTCTCAGCTCTCCTCTGTTCATTGTAATGGTTTTCCTCAGTATACATGCTACAGCTTGGTACTAAGGTCATGCATTCAGTTGTGTCCCATGTTTTTTTCCAAGTGCATATAGTTCCAGCTACACTACACTACATTTGGCAATGTAATGGCTTTGTGTTCTCTGCAAGATGTGGAGACTCCCATAACTGCTCACTGTCCTGGTGTCATGTGATGACATTTTGTCTTTAAGTGGTATTATCCATTTTCCTGGGTGACCTGCATTACATGGATGTTGTTTAATTTATGTCTTTACAGGATTCTAAGAGGGCTGCTTTTCCTTTGAGTTTCATGGAAACCAAAGAAAGCATGGGAGACTGAGATTGCAAGACTTACTTTTTATTTGTTTTAGTTTGTTGTAGAATGAATCATTATTCTCTGAATAGTAAGAATAAAAATGATTTAAGCAATGTGATAACTTTAGAAAAGACTGCATTCTGTAAGGATGCAAGTAAAATAGGTGACGGCTTATAAAGCTCTGCTTTTATCATTCCTTCCATCAGATGAGGAGTTTTCAATATACACATTGTCAGTATTTGTCTCAGATAATTCTACAGAAATGACAGTGATTTTTAATTTCTGTGATTTTTTTTTTTCAATCATAAAGATACATATTTTTAACTGGCACTTGCTCTTCATCCTTCCCCATATAAAAGACATGGCTTACCAGAGGTTCTACAGGTTATAACATGAGGGAGACTTACTTCTAAGGTTTTTGGACATATGCTTGAATTTCCCTGGTAGAATACAAATAAAAGCACTAAGCTGAAAGCTTTTAAAGGTAGATGAAGTCATGCCTCTTCCTTTGAGGCATTCTTCCCAGTTAGCAGTAAGATGTGGTCTGGCCCTTAATAAGAGAAGAAACATGCTTCATCATTTCTGGTAAATCTTACAAGTTGTTGTAATTTTTTGACACCAGCGCAGTTAAATATTTATTTTTGTAAGAAAACCAGTCTGTGCCTTCCACAGTTTATTGAAACAAAATTTGGGTTTGTTAAAATTTTCTGGGTCTGGATTGGCTATGCATTTTTTAATTTTTTTTTAATTTTTCCTTTACCTACAGTTCTTCTTATTGATGTGCAGTTTTTATGAAGACATGCTACAGCTTTTTAATGACTCTCTATTATCTTTATTAATGCTTCTTTTTTCCCTGTCATAGAGAAAGTCAAAAGCCTTTGGAATTACAGCAGCAACAACATACCATAGCTGTTTTGTAATCTGTTGGCTTTATCTGAATCAGTCAGCACTTCCCAACAGAATGTGAACACTTATTCTAAAATTTGTTTTCCAGTATGGTAATTTATATATGTAAACTTCAAATAATTACGTTGTACTAGGATGCAAACCTCCACAAAAGGTGTCTCCACTGCAAGAGACTGTGTAAGGCAAATGTCCCAATAAGGAAATCTGTTTTATAAAGTGAGAACCTTTAATGAGGGGAGTGTGAGTTCTACTTATTACTCCACAGACTATCACAAAGTAATTATCGTTTTATCTGATGCTTAAAATGCTGACTTGCTTTACAAGTCTTAATAAAAGTCATAGATGATGAATGGCATTGCCAGTTCAGGGTTAACAGGCAAAAATTCAAATGGATCACCAGATGTATTTAGCTGTGATGCTGAGTAAACATATGCAGATAATATATGCTTTTAAAAATTAATTAATCTGGGACACTAATGTTGTTTGTAACCACGATTTCACAACTACTAAACTGCTGCAAATTCTTCCTGGTGATGTTGGGATATTTGCACTCATAAATGTTATGAAATCCTGTGTAAATTCGGTGACAGTAAATGGTGTGAGAAACTTTTAGCAAATTTATGTTGGTTAATTTGAGATTTAAAATCAGATTAACTTCCAGTTCGAGTAATTGTAGTTCATCACTAAAATTCTCTTTTGTTTTATTATGAAACCTCAGTTTAAGAAAATAATTTTCTGTCTGGAATTATATTCTTTCCATACCTAGATGTTCTTGGAAATCACCTATCAAGACATCAGTCTTGAGTAAAAAGCATGCATGCTTTCTGTGGAATCAAATGGATTCAAATGTGCAATGTGATAATTATTAATTGTGATGCTCATTTCTAACCTTCTAATTGCAGCCATCTACAAGGTCTGAGGTTATGGTAGGAAGGTGGGAGTGGGATTTTTAGGTGGGAGTGAAGAAGTTGCTGTCCTATTAAATTATTGGCCGGTTAGTTTTTGTTGATTTGGTTTGTTTTTTTCCTTGACTGCCTGTCCTGAAAAACAATTTTAAATGAACACTGACTTGACAAACCCACGATATTAATGAGCTTTACTTGAAGTTAGCCTTAAAAACTCTGGGTCCCAGAGTTCAGCTGTTATAAAACACGGCACAATGAATTGTGAGCTGGACTCTGATGTGTCACCATTTTTGAGATGCATTCTTCTTTCTTCTTCCCTCTTTCTACACTTAACAGATATTTCAGGTATTCCTTGAAGTCAGTACCTACTACTATTGGCATTTCAGTACCAGATGATTGTACATGTAGCATGACTGTTAATCCTCCTCTGCTCTGACTCTAAATGCATCAGTAAGGTAGCCAGCTCACGGGAATACCCCTTGAGTTTTGTTAGTTAATAGTTTGGGATTTTTTCATGTTACCATGGTGCATATTCAGCACACTTCCTCCCTCCCCCATCTCTCTCACTCTCTCTCCACACTGCCTATAAAGTCAGAAATAAAGCAAGTCATTTCAGATGCAACATCAAAATTTGGAACTCTTCAAATTTACGTCAGCCAGAAAATTACAGTTTTGCAGATGGAAAGCTTTCAGAAGGAAATGGAAAGATGAACCACAAGAGATGTGGTATAGGGGTCAAAGCAACAAGACTGAGGCAGAACTTCTCAGTTACTAATCCAGGTCCTGCTTCTGTCTTGTATTTATCCTTAACAAGTAAAATTTTGTGCCTGAGCTTCAGATTTATCAAAGTGGAAAAGCAGTGTGAACTTACTGTAACAGATCATTTTGAGAATTAGTATTAACTCAAATAGGTTTTCAGTGTGTAGTAACTACACAAAATAAACTAAGACAACTGCTACTTTTTATAATTTGTGATTTTTAAATGACATCTCATTGAAATGATTACATTTGATGATGTTACATTCCAACAAGTTAAATTGATGGGAGAGATCTTGTGTCTTTATGAACCTGAGTTTTGATTGAAGTGTATACTTTAAGCATTGCTGCTAGAACATTATTTCTTGACCACAGTTATTAAGCTGTTCTTAAATCGCCAGTGTTAAAAACCACTCAGTACTGCAGAGGTAAACGGGACAGGGTTTAATCCACCCCCACCCTACCACCCCCTACCCTGTGGGCAGGTTGGATGGGTTTGCATTTTCTGCTCGGAGTGTCAGCACTAGTAACGGATACCATTGCACACTGCTGGGATCCTGCAATACTGCTAGGATTTACCGAGGGAAAAATTGTAACAGGAGTTAGCTTAGCTCCTTGAAACAGTGTTTTAGAGCCCTGCCTGTCTTCACCCTCATTCCCCGTGGGAAGATTAGGCACAAACAAGGGAGTGCAGCTTGCCCACTGATGATCCCAGCCATGTGTGTTTACTTTGTACAAGGCAAATACAGTTATCACTGCCATGCTGTGTTTACTGTTGATGGAAGTGTAATAGTTGGAAGTCTTGAGTTTTTTGCCTTGGCTACTTATTCTGCATCCTTCAGTTGAGGAGTTTGCCGAAGTTCTGATTCTCTGAACAAGTCAGTTGCTTCAGCTCTGTGTAAGTTTGTAAACCATAATTTAGTGATAATAGTTGTCTGGTGTTTCTTTAAGCTGTTTCTGTATATAAGTCTTGTGATTTTTTTATACTATATGTAACATCATAATGTGTAGGTTCAAGGTGGATCTCTCTTATAGGACTCTTTTTATGGGGGGAGGGGGGACACTTAGGAAAATAGGTGCTGTTCTGGTATGTGATTCACCTGAGGCAGTGCTGGCGCTGCTGTCTTGACCAGAACTGGTTATAACTGTGCAGGGATCCAATTTATAGAAACTTTCTTTTAACTTCAATTAGTTAATATTTTTGGTATGACAGAAAATGGCACTCAGCCAACAATAACACATCATGTTACTCAGAGGAGACCGGTTAGTCGTAAATGTCATTTTCCCATAACATTTGCAGGAACTGGATGTTCTCTAAAACAATTTTAACACACATTTTATATAAAAATAAATGTCTGGGGCCGCATTTTCATCCATGGGCAAAATAGGCACTGTGCCTATCTCTTATGCCAACCATGGCCTTATTTATATGTTATCAGTCATCAGGAGTGGTAGAATTTAGAACTTTCCATACTGCCATGCGCACTTAGTCTTTTGAGCTGAAGGCATCCTCGTCACGGCTGCCAGCCCTGGATAAGCTGCTCAACCATACAGTGACCACTTGCTGCTCGACAGGTGGAACTTGGCTGCAGACTTTATTGTGCCCTGCTCATGCTCGGTGCACAAGACATGCACAAGAGTTTATGTGCTGAAATTTTGATCAGAACCACTTAGATTAAACATTTTATATTAAATAAAGGTACTTTAGTACTTAATTGGACTGTCGGGGAAGACTGAGAGTTTACCATTGTTTGGAGGAATTAACTGGTTGAAAACAATAAGACAAACATTTCTCAGGAATTATGTAGGTGGTGTCACTTCTTTGCAGGAGGATTCAAATTCCTTCTTGAGGGTCTTGTCCTCTTCATACCCATAAAATCTTTATTATATACAAACATCCTTAAGACAAAATCCTGAGCTCTTTTTCTGGTGGGCTTATTGCCTGAAGTAGCTCTCTGCATGTGTAGAATAAACTCTGAGTGTTTGGGTGTTACCCTAGTCCTTATTTTTGGCAGAAAACAAATTTTAATTATTACTGCAAAATTAGCTTGAGGTATTTGAATTTTCCTTGATGCTATGTTGCTTGAAGCAGTGCAGTTGAGGATTTCCAAACAGGCAAAAGACTTTTATCATGTTTACTACTACAACTTTTTCTAGCAGCCAAGGCTGTAAGTAATAAAAGCAACCATAATGCTAATGTCAAACAGAAATTTCACTTTGAAGCTATAAATCTTTTTCCCATAAACCTGATAATGTGAAGGTGTCCATTTTCTCTAAGGTGGGCTTGGCCAGCACTTGGTCTTGGAGGACACAGGTGAGCAAGATGGGAGCAATGCATTGCAGCACAGTTAACTAGCTAAAGTTGGCTTTGAAGCTACAAATGATGAACAGTCCTGCTAGTTTCCTGTTTTGTCCTGTGTGACCTTCAGAAATTGTATTAGAACTATTCCTGATGCACTACGAATTGGTTCTGGGTACGATTCTAGGTATTGAACCTCTGCAGTTACGGTAACTTTGCTACCTGAGAGACAGTTCACTTTCTTGCTACCTGTTCTAATGCTGCCAAAGGTTTGGAAGTTGCATTTGCTCTTGTGTCAGCAGGCCTCTGGCCACACTGGCCTTGGAGTACTTGATGAATCATCTCATGGTGCAAAGTCAATGCACCTTTTGTTTAAAGCATGTTAATCCTTAGCATAAGTGCTCTTGTTCAGGATTTACGTTTACGGGGTTCCTCCAAACTGATCCTCTTCAAAGAGGACAAGCACATTATTTTAGACTACAGGATAGGAAATTACATTGGAGACCTAGAGATGATATGGTGTGAATATTTTATTTAATGGTTATAGTTCTAACCAAGGTTTACTTCATAGACTTAATTGACATATTTAAATAGCAAAGAATAGTTTAAATAACCTCTTCACCTGTGACAAACTGTTTAACAGAAGAACATCTTTTACTTTCAGATCTGTTGATTACGATGTGTTGAAGTAATATTTTTCCATTTTTTGTGCAGCTTAGGGATTTCACTGTGTTAAAGATCCTGCTTAAGAGTAAAAGAAATTGGGTTCTTTAGTCATATGTCCACTCAAAGTGCCAATAACAATGTTTGGGGTGGTTGTGGTGTTGGTTTTTTTAGGTACTTGCATGTGTGTTCAGCAGCTGGAGTAACTTGCTTGCTTTGGAAAATAAATGTTTCTCTATTTCCTAGGGGAAAAACCCTAAATTGTTGGGATGAAAAAAGTGGATTTAACTAGTTCTAGCTATTCTGTGACCAATGATTTCTCAAACTCTTTTAAAATTGCTCTGAGCAGTCTTCCTAAAGCCAAGAGAGATACTTATTTTTTCCATCTTTAGTTGTTTTCCAGTGTTCTTTGCCTTTCAAAAACTGCCATACAAAAAGGCTTTTTTTAGAAAAGAGGAGTGTCATGTGCATGTATACTTCCCTTTCCCCTTCATATGAACGACTCCAAGTGTTCCCTGTTCTTCAAAGAACTGTTAATTCAGTTGAACATTTTGTGCCTTGTTATTGTACCCCAAATTGATTTATAACTCAGTATAATTATGTGACATTTGGCTGCATGCCCTGTTTGATCTCTTTTGCCTCTTGGCTGATGGTCTGTGATGTTCAGGTTATATTTTCTTATTTCAGATGTCACTGAAAAGGAAGAAGCCATAGCATGCTTTCATGTACAGTATGTTTGTGATGTAATACATTTTATCTTTTATCATTAATTTTTAACGTGGTTTCAAATGTTGAAAATAAAGAGGTAGTTATCTCTAGACAGAACTTGCGAGTTTGGTTAACTGCATTGGTCTAGATATACGAGAGAGTAATTTACAAGTTATAAAATGTTACCATGGCAATATCTGATTCCTCCCACCCAGTTAATCCTGATTGAAACAGGGAAATATTCTATTTACAGAGATGACAGTAATCATATAGAGATTTAAGTGAAGAGGTGGGAACAAAGCGAGGGCAAGCAGACACCTTTCAAAGTGGCTGTTCCTTTGTATACCCGGTTACATTTTCTTCCCTCCTCCTTTATAGGGGTTTGCAAAGTATGTAAGCTTGAAGATTCCTGTCAGCTGTTGTCTGCTGCTTTCCCAAAAGGGAACCAATGTGTGCATCTCCTACTGCGAGCCTGAACGTTCTGCACTGGTTGGTGTTGTCCCTGCACTACCCATGTAGGCAGCTCTTTGTCTTGAACTGACCTATATTGAACCTGTACTTGCTGACTTCAGAGGCTTCTCATCCCCCTGCTCTGCTTACTCATATGTATACAAATGAACATGCCCATTTATGTATTAGATATGTTTTTGGAAACACAGATTTTAGAAGTTTTAATGCTGCCAGGGTTCACGGTGGCCATTTCATTGAAGGCAGTTTGGTATTTAATTTGGGAATGATAATGGGCTGCTAGTGAAGACTTTTCTCTTTACATGAGAGAGTATATGGTACTGTTGTGCAAGATGAGAAAATGTTTCAGCTTGGAACATTAACAGATTGCATTTTTTCCCCCCACCTTCCTACATCCAAGTTAGTGTGTCCAGTGTTAGATTTCAGATATTTAGATTAGGGGTTGGTTGCCCCAAATGTGGAGCTGTGACACCTTCAGGTTCAAGTGACCAAAATTTTAAAAATAAATTAGGTTCATATAAATAACTTTCCTTTATCTAGGTATGGATGTGTAGCAGAATGGCTCTATTGACATGTAGAATGTACTTGACCAGGGGGAACATTTTGACTTTGAAACCAAAAGCAACTGTGGCATTTATTAGGCTTCTTCTGAGAAACCTCTGTGTAGCTAAGTAGAATAGAATCATTTTTGGGAATGTGATGGGTGGCATTAGTTTTGGGTGGCCAATCTTAAAAGTAATAAAACTTTCTAATTTTCTTCATAATTAGACTTAATGACTGATAGTTATGTAAATTGTACCAAAAGTATTAAAGCCATAGAAATTTGACAGAATTCAGTCAGCTTAAACTTAACTTTTAGATGGTTTTGTCTGTGTTCTGAAATCCAATATGTAACTAAAGTATGAGTTTTATGAATGCATTACTTCCATTTTTGGGGGGGGTTGTTTCATGGTAGTAGCAACATGCTGCTTCATTTCAGTTTTAAAAATTTGTCCTCGTTCTGTTATGCTCTCATTGCGATGGTTGCTATGCAAACACTAGATAAGCTTTGTGTCTCTGATAAAAACAGACAAAGTTTTAAATCAGCTCTCTGCAATGAATTTGAAAGAAAATGCTTTGAATACTAGGTTTAAGGCAGATCTTCAAGAGCTCTATCATTTCTCTGAAGTGCAATTGTTGTGTTCCCTCCCAGGCCTTTGGAAATCTATAATGAAGTCTGATGCATTGTTTCACAACCTTGAAATTTATGCAAGATTAGTGTTTTTCTTGTCAAGAGTATTTTTTTCCTATCCATGTTTTCAATCATGTTCACTGGAGCCTCGTCTACCCTACCTGTCCTACGTCTGCAAAGGTTTTTGGAACCTCGGGTGTGAGCAGTGAGGTGGTTGTGGGCTTTGGTTTCTCAGCTTCTCTGAGCATGCAGTGTGAAGCGAAATGGCTCAAGTTCTGCTTCTTCACCTGAGCAGCCACTCTCTGGTGATCACCTGCCCAGTGAGAGGCTGTAGCCAAGCAGTTGTGTTACATCATTGTCATATGAACGATGAGCTGTAGCAGAAAGGGTGACTTCTTCAACAGGCAGAAAGTGCATGCATTTGTTAACTGGAATGACCAAGGTTACAGGGCTTTTGAGTTGTGCTGAAATGTTGTCTGGCAAGCTTGGTGTGACCCTTCACCCCAAAGTTTCCTTATTGTTATGAAAGGAGGGTTATACAATGCTGTTGCTAGGTGTTTGCTCAGCTAGCATTCCCTTACTGCATGAACATTCACCTCTCCATTGTCACCTCAGTTCTGTTGTTCTGGTGAGGAGGCAGTGCTTTGGGAGGTGTTTTTTCTGCTGTTTTTAACTGGCAGCTACAGACTGCCTCAGAAAAATCTTCAAACATATTTTCCTAGAATTTGTAAACACTTGAGAAAAGCGAGCTGTGAATGCCTGAGCGTGCTCCATTGCTCCATCGATGTGAATGTGGTTACTGAACTTCCAGAAACAATGTGGTGCACTGGACATGCAATCAAAGTGCATTTTATCTTGCTGACAAGAAAGCACAGTAAACCTCAAAATCAGTATAATGTATTGAGAGGTGTTAAGAGTCAAAATGCCCATTACTTCACTTAAATCACGAGACTGGGCAGTATATTTAGAATTTTTCAGCAGTGTCTCTTACCTTCTTGGAGCCAAGTAATACAGTTAGTGAATGACTGAACTAACTAAGCTTTCAACTGCGTCAGAAAACTCAACCTAAACCTCAAGGGTGCCATGGCAGAACCCATTCAGTATGAAAAAAGCAAACCTAAGCAATTAAAAATTATTGATAGGAATAGTTTCTATTGATAGGAATAATCTCTAAGTTCAAATCAACTTGATGACAGGCTGACTTATTAAGGGAAACTCTTCATGAGACAGAACTAAAGTTTTATGCAATGGTTTTTAAAGATATGGCTTCCTACGTAGTAAACTCCTTTAGGATTCTCTGACTTAAATATTTTAATTGCCTTTTTAATTAGCTGTATTCAGGTAGTTCCACATCCAGGATTTGAGAAAAGCTGCTTGCAGGAGAGGTTCAGAGGAGCAGTGGTTGCTCACTTGCCCATGACAAACTACACACGATAAAGAATTTTTCTTGAAGAAAAATACCAGTCCTTTAAGAACTACCACAGAAGAGAAACTCACTGGGAATAAAACTAGGCTGGTTTTTTTGTCCCATGACAATAAAAAATTTGGTAATTCATCATAATATTAGATAAATAATATGAAAATGCTCTTATTCAGCACAAATGAAGAAATAATTTGATTTTACTAGTACTGATGGAGAACAGAGTTTAAACTAGATCCCATGGTCTACTGGGTCCAGTCTCTAAAAATTCTGCTGTCAGCAGATGTTTGTCAGTGGAGGAAAGGGAAGTGACGGGAAAGGAACAAAGGGTCAATGCAGTTTAATAGGAAACTGACTTTCATTTTTGGAGGATATATTTGTTCTTAAGATGTTTTCACATTGGATGTGAGAAATTACTATAAACAAATTTAAATTAGGAAGTACAGTTAAGACTGCATTATGTGATAATTTCCTTCACTGTCTCCTTTTACTGTTAATTAACACAAACTTACATTTTAATCTCTTAAATTTAGGAATGCCTATCAGTTAATACTGTTAAGAACAAAGGAGTCTAATACTGGGGTGGGAGGCATAGGAGGGATGGGGGCACAGACAGCAACAGTGAGACAGTTTAATCATTATACCTCAGTCTAATTATTTTGGAGTTTTACCAGTATAAGTGAGAGCAAACTTGGCTCTGTAAGTATCAAGTGAAGAATGTTTTCCCTTTCAATTTAAGGAAGACAGATTACGGGAAATAGAGTTCTGGCTTTTGATAGATGTTATGATTTGTATTAGGCTAGCAGTATTTGCAGTACAGATGGTACCTTAAATACTGCTAAAGCAGTAATTAATGATAAGTTACCCTTCTCTGTTGGATTTGTAGGAGCTGAAGTAGTCTCTTACCTAGGGGTAGGCTTTTTTCTTTTTCTGCTTACTGACATTATCAAATTGGTATGATTATTGTATGTGTAGCATTTCTATTACTATTTTTTTCTTCAACATACTGTAGTCCTTCAGTCCCTTCTACTCAGACGCACTTTTTGAGGACTGTTACTTAACTTCGGTTTGTAATACATCTTTTCATAAAGTAGCTAAGTTTTCCACTTTTTAACTTCACGCTGGATATTTGTGAAACTAAGTTAATTGTTCTAGAAGTGCTAGGAAATAGGTTACAAGTCTGCAGATAGGACAGAATAGCGAGCAAAAAAAACTTTGTAGGGGGCTTTGGATACTGATCTGGAGTATTGATTTTCTGCTATAAAATTATATTTGTTCTGCTTGCTAGGATTCTTTTCATTCTGTATATACTATACAGGGTCCTTTCCCTGATTCTACAGCAAGGCAGACTTGAGGCATCAACAGAGGTGTAAACTTTCCTTGTTACAAGGAAGATCATGCTGGAAACATGGATGTGACTTTTATCTGAATGACAAGGTTAAAAATACACAAATACCTAAATTATATTTGAAATGAAATGTCTGTCTATATATTTATATTTTTAGAAGCATGTAGAAAATAACTGCTTAATATTTTCTTATTGTTTAAAGCCAAAAAAAGTTACGAAAATATTCACACGTTATACTTTGACTTAGCCTCTAAATCTTTGTATGCATGATACTACAACAGTGCATATGATTGTATCAACTTTGATTTTTCTGAAATATATACTTGAGCAAGGATTTTGCAGGATTTAAAACATCAAATAAAGGGGAAAAGAGCCCTTTCTGCTGTCCTAACATTTCATGCTGATTTAATTTCATATTAAGGAAAAAGAAAACATACAATAAAAACATGTTTCAAGAAGATTTTGAGTTTGAAGGGCTTAAGGAGTCTAACTTTCCTAATATTTTATATTACATATAAGACTTTGAAGAGCAGTTCTTAGTACTTTGAATCTGCAAGTAGGACAGTACAATTGACTTAATTGCAGTTACTCCTATAAACAAGGATTTGGCAGGGTTTGGCCCTTAATCAAGGGAGAGGACAGTGTAATTTTGTGTGCTATGCAGGTGTGAGTTATAAACACACTTAGGTCTAATCTTTCAAGGTCCTTAGTGCCTTGTCAGAACTGTTTTCCATTCTCTGTTTTCTGGAGTTAATAAGTGCAATACTGTTGAGCATCTTGCAGAATAAGCCTTGAAGAGGCCAGTGGATTTTCTGATTTTTTTAAAGCCTCATCATATTTTCGACCAGGATTTAAAGTTTTTTTCATCAAGATCTGACAGTTCTGTTCTCTTGTGATTTGACACTTGCACACAAGACACAGAAGAGGGAAGCAGTGTGTAGGAGTTGAAAAGTTTGTTAGTAATTAAGCTAGTCACAATTGTGTTTTTTTCCAGTCATAGCAAAATCTTATTGCAGAGTAATGTTTGTGGCAATTTATACATCACTCTGTGAACTACGGTAGAAGTTGTTCAAAAGTATAGTAAATGCTTAGAGACATATGTGCATACATGTCTACTAATATATAGCATATGCATGTAAACGCAGCATAAAGAGAGGCAGTAGCTCTACCTAATATATTACAATACTGTTGGACTCTTTCCACAGCTTTAAATGCAGTCATGATTTTATCCGACCATTTGGAAAGTGTGTGTAATTCATAACTCCCTCCTTCTTTAACATTAAATTAATTCCCTGCCTCTTGGCTCTGTAGGAATTGTTTAAAATACAGTTTTTAATATTTGCAGTAGTCACCCTATATCTGAGTAACCAGACATCTTCTAGACCTCCTGGTGCTGTTTTGGGGCATTTCATTGTTTCTCAGTCCTCACCCCTTTTTTTTTCTTTTTTCTTTTTTTTTTTTTTTTAGGAAGCAACTTTTTTAGAAAGTCTCTCAATAGGAAAAAGCAAGAAGCGCCAGTGCTTGCCAGAAGAAGCTTGCTTCCCACCCTCTCCCTTACCTTGCGCTCCTGGACTATAGAACTCCTGGGTCAGCTATTGCTCCATGGCGCGGGGCGCTGAGCTGTAGCATCAGGGATGTGAGCATTCCAGCAGTCCCACTAAACAATGAGAGATAGGCTCTTTGCATGCCCCAAGCCTATGGAGCATTACGTCATTGCCTTGCCATATAAGGCGCTCTGTGTTGTGCAGACTCGTCGTGTCTGACTCGTGTACTTCAGTGATAGCCAGGGCTTGGAAAGCTTGTTAATGTGCTCTGGCTCCAGCTGACGCTCAGCACTGTGTGAAAAATTTCATTTGTCTACCAGTTCATGGCCAAGAAGAATGTGCGGAAGGTTTGGGTTAGGGCAGTTCCTTTCTATTACTGATAATAAAGTCGTTAGCAGTTGTTAGCTGATTAGGTACAATGTTTTCCACCCAGACTCGCAGCCTAGAATTGGAGAAGGGAAAAATTAAATTCCAGGTCATCTTCTTTAATTAGTTGTTCTAAGGGAGTTTTTCTGTTTTTCTTTCTTTTTTTTTTTTTTTTTAATATGACAAAAAAATGTGACTTTAGCTGAACTCCTCTGAGGGGGATATGAACTTTGAGCCTTCCTTTTTTTTTTTTTTTCCTTCTGTAAAGAGTTGGGGTCCTTGGAGGATAGTATTTTATTTCCTGATGATGTAACTACAAAACAATTCTCTAAGTGATGATGGGAAGGCCAGATGAAATCTGATTTTTTTTTCTCTTCAATGTTTTTTCTACAAAACCCTTTCCTTTTTCGTATGTTTGTGTTTCAGCTAACACAATTAAGCAGTCCAACCAACTATTTTTAGTAAGAAGGTCTTAAAGAAATGAGTCGTTTGTTTTAATATTTAGGAAAGGGGCAGGAAGCCAAAAAGTAGGATTTAGATTGAAGAGCTTAAAATGTATCTCTTGTATTGCCTGTCCTTTAGTGTACACCCTGAATAAACACTGAGAACACAAGGAAGAAATACTTGAAATGGGCACAAAATTTGTTGTTGAAACTCCACTAAGGGTAAATGGAAGTCAGTGGAATGAACTCCTTTTTTTGTTGATGGATAAATTACACCACTGAAAGGCATTCTACACTATGAAAGTGTAGAATGTTAAAGTAGGTGCATCCACAATTCATTTATTTGCAGCACTTGAATTTTAGTCTTCAGATAAACTTCGGTATAGCTTAAGCTGTCTTACTGCCTGCTTTCTGTGAGTTATGTTCTACTTGAACATAATGCTAGCATAAGGCAATTTACTTATTTGGGGGTGTTGTCTGTGGGTATGAAGACAAATGGTGATTAAAATGTTTGCATTTCGTTAACGAGACAGACATCTTTTAGCTACTTTGCACATATTTACCCTGAGCGTAGCCTGAAAATTGTTCTTCAGCTGGAAAATTCCAGGCACCCCTTCCCGCTGCTCCGGGGTAAAGGTTTCCTCAGAACTGTGCTGCTTATGTGTAGGGGTGATGCCACTTGGTCCCCTTTGTGAATTTCTGTGGAAGTTGGGATTTTGGTACTCGATCAAAACCTTCCAAGCCTATTTAACAGTGCAATACTGCATACTAACCCTTCCAAAATTGTTTTGGAGATAAAGAAATGTCTTATTTGAAGATAGCGATGGACAGACCAGGATAATATTTTATTTGCTATTCTAGGAGGATGTAATAATTAAATCCAAACAAAGCTGAAATAACCTTTAGCCCATATTGACCCATTCAATCACTTGGCTAATGTTTTTGGAAACTAACATTTTGTCTAGTTTTTCTCAACACTATTATGTCAATGTGTATCATTTGAATTACATAAAAGATCATCCAGGTGCCCTTGCTAGGGGGAATATCTTCAGCTACAAACTCACTCTTCCTGCAGGGACTCTGTTTAGAGGCAGGACAACTGCAGGTGCAAGGTCCTGGGTAAGTTACTCTGTGGAAGGGAGTTACAAGTTAGATGTGGATGCATTCTTTTTTTACATGTATGTGTGTGCATGCAAACATACAAATGCTTAGGGTGAAAACTACTGTTTCTGTATTTTGCTTGTTTGCTTTTTCTTTCCTTCGCTTTGCAATTGTTTTGGGGTTTTTTGCATCTTCCCCTTTACTTGCACACGCCCTATTTCTGTAGTCTGTATGAAAATTACCTGCATTTTTGTCCTCCCACATGAAACAGTTGTTTTAGGCCATAAGCAGCTTTGAAGAAGTGGACTTGTCGAAAGCTGGTGATCAAAAATCCATCCTTGCAGTCCAGTTCTGTTCTGAAGTTGCAGGGAATGCAGCTCAGATAGTGCTGGTGATAAGTTTATTGGCAGTCAGGGAGTAGGGAGTGCAAGTCCTCCTGTTTATAAGTCTGCGTTTCGAACTGGGGATGGCCCAAATATGAACTCCTAGTTTTTTAATTAATTCTCCTCTGTAATACAAAAGTGCATATCTGTGACCTTTTGCAAACCAGCTTTATCAAAGAACATCAGCTGAGTGTGCAATGATCTGACTTCCTTCTCTTATACTGTCAACAGCTTAAAGGACAGAGTGCAGTATTATTCCAAGTCCTGTTAAGGAATATAGGATTAAAAATCCCAAGTTTTGGATTACTATAACATGAAAAGCTTATTTATATCCGAGGTAATAAATAGAGTTGCAGAGAAGCCTTCATTTACTGCTTTTTCTCAGTGTCTTCCAGTATCTGTAGGTGGAATCCTGGCACTGGTGAACTGTACCAAAGAGAAAAAAAAGCCTTTAAGCAGGCAGCTATGCCTGCCTTATTCTCCATTGCTCCCTGAAAATGAATTCTGTTTCCTTAGTTACTAGAAATAGTTTTGCACATAATTGGTGCATTTGCATGTATTGTGACAGCAAAAAAACCTGAATTTGTAGAAATTAGAGACCAAATGAAAATCTTGTCGGATCATTTGGTTCATCCCCTGACAATGCAGGGCTGCTCTCTGCAGCCTACCTGCAGTGACTTCTCCCTAGTCTTTCTGCTTATCATTTTGTGTTGTTATTTGTGCCCACATTCTCTCAGAATTTTACTTGACAAAAATAGAAGCTGGAAAGATGGAAGTCTGTACGAGGCAGAGAAAAGAGAGGACAAATATGCTGGAAGACTTTGAGGCGATTGTTTAGACTTTATCTTAAACTATCTGAATTCCTCCCATTACTTCCATCGTTAAACGACTTCTCTTTCCTTTTTCTTCCCATGGCAATTCATAGCAGCAGTTCCAGTGTCCTTAAACCCATAACCTATCCCTTGCAGCATTTGACCCCTTCCTTTGGCCGTTTTGTATCTAAGATAAATAAAGGAAATTAGAACTTGGGCCTCAGTTCAACAAAGCACTTAAAACATAGCCCTGTGTATTTTTGTTGAAAAAGGAAAGGACTTCAGCAGAACCTTGATTTTAATGATATATTGAAATGCTTGGCCAAATCAGGCTCTTGGTCTCATTTACCTCATGTAGATATTGTTGAAACTTGTGTTTTTTAAATTCTTCTTTGGCTCTAAGTTATTAGGCTACTTTTGTATTCCCAAAATAGAAATATACAGAAGTATAAATGCTGTCAAAGATTTTATTAGAATTTTACATTACTTAAAACTTCACTTTGTTGGAAGTGGTCTGCTTAAGTTTTGCACGTGATACCTGATGAACTGAAACATGCAGGATTGACAAGTTGAATTCTAATGCCTTGCATAAATAGGATCTGATGTTTAATGCTTTAATAACTCATTTGACTTCAAGGATTTTCCTCCACTGTGTGCTCAGCCTTGTCTCTGAAGTCTGTGGGAGTTTTGACATAACTCAGTGGAAGAAAGTTCACTCTAATTATTTCTTGGATTAACAGCATCCTTCAAAAATTTTCTATCCAGTTTATTATTTCTCCTAGCATTGTGTTTGCTGGTCTCTTAGATTTCATCAGTAAAGTGTTTTAGTGTTTTATATCCTGATGTATAGATTAATGTCTGAATATTACAGTAAGGAAATATGGAGGCTATTATGGCTTAATGACAGTCTGAAGTGCATTGACAACTCATAGATGCATGTGGAAGGCAAGGGGCAGAAGCAGGGGAAAGTTCTAAAGATAACATTCTTCCAATTCATGTGTCTTTTACTATGGACTGTGGACAGAAAGAGATTCATATCTTCATTACTGCGTGTTTTTAATTTTTTTTGGCAGCAGGAAGAAATATTTTCCCAAACTCTCCTATTGTTTGCAGATTCCATTATTCTCCCTTTTTTTTTTTTTTGGCAGATACAAATAGAATTCCTAGCCAAATATTAGGGATAATTAGATCTCTTTATGTTGGTCACTGTATTGGGAAACTGATGACTGTATCTCTTAACTACTAATGACTTCTAAAGAGAACTTGCAAGTGCTTCGTATCTACTTGCGAGATGGTTTCCTTTTGCATAAGGGACCATGGTAAGTTTTTATCATTAATATATTTTATTTTTATTAAAAGGACATATTTTGCATGGCAGAGCTTACCAAAGATTAATAGATTTTAATCTTTATGCCTTCCCCTATTTCCTATAAACCATATATAGCCAATTAATCTTTTCTCCATAATGAAATGAGATACTGTTCTTTAGTTTATGAAAACTCTGTACAACAATGGAGTTTGGTATTGAATGTTTGTTTTGTTTGTGATGGGTTCTGCAATGAGTTTTTTTCATAAGCCCCACCTCTCCCACCCACAAGTGTGCCTGTCTAGTTGGGCTATTTCTGAAGACATGACAGTCAAGTCAGTATTATTGCAATAGCACAAATGAGTTGTAACCATGTGAAGACTGTTGTGGTAAGGTACCTTGGAAGGTTCTGAGTTCCATGTCTGTGGACATGCTTGGAAGTAGAACATATTTTAAATGTCTGTCTTTATTTATCAGACCTCGGAAAAAATGTATGACGCTGTGTAATTAGTTGCCTACTTTTCTTCATCTATCTCCTTTGAAATTCATTCAAAGCAAGATTCTTTCTGTGGAACTTCAGGGAAACTGTGTGACTGAAAAATTTTGAGCTTCCAGTCTGATTCCACGTGAAACCCTGTTTCAGAACTTTTTTATGTGTTAACCTAAGCTGTGAATTCAGTCATTTTATTCAGTGATCAAACCCCTTTCTGAGCAGTTCAATTCTTGTTTGAATAAAAACACACATATTTGAGTCAAGTTGACTCAACGTTTGGCATAGACGTGAATTGAACATGGTGCTAATGGAGGGTGCTCCTTTCAAAGCTTTGATGATATGAGGTGAAAAAGTAGATCGAGTTATTGCAGGTTCATTCAGTTCCTCTGCATCATTCACCATCTCTTCCCTTACGCTTTTCCCTTCGCGGCTGTTTCTTCTCTTGCTGCTGAGTGATGCTGTTCCACCAATGGCTTGGATTGCAAAGCCCAGCACACAGGTGAAAAGGATTTGGCATTCAGTGCGTTTCTTGCAGGTTGCAAGTTTTACAGGAGCCTCCTGAGGCTGTTGCCTGCTTTGAGAGCATGGGCTCGTCAGGCACACACTGAGATGAATGTGGTCTCAAATGCAGCGTAGCAACTTTAAGAAGCCTTGCTGATGACACTGGTTGTGAAGAGTTGTCATAGTTTGGTTTTTTTTCCCCCTTTTTAGTGGTTAAGTAGAGAGAATCCAGAATTAAAATAAATCTTGAGTCCTACATTTCATTGTTTTAATTCTATTGAGCAGGCTTCTCTTGCCTCCTACCACCTAACTCAGTGAAAATGTAGCTGTTAGAAAGCTTGTCTGAAAGGGAGTAAGGTTGTAAGAGAATGACTGTGGATTCTAAGGAAGGCAGACTTTGCAAGGGGAGAAAACATTTTTTGTTGGGCTACCTGCAATAGTAGAGTAAAACACAAGCATGTTCTTGGGCCCAGAGGCCCTTCTTTGGGTCTCCTAGATGCTGCATTTGTGTTACAAAACCTGTGTAATAACAGACATATTTTCTGCTTCGATAAATCCCCCCCACCCCCGCCTTAAGATTCCTGCTAAGGATTGCGTTTTAAAAGGCTTCTCTTATTCTCTATAACTTCAGAAGCTATACACTAGTCCCTGTAAATTGTGCCAGGGCAAAACCACGACATTGCCTCAAGTTATTGAGTTATTGGTGATTTCAGTACCTGGTCAAGGAATATATATTGAAATAATGCAGAGGCAAATGTATCCTATACAGGCTGGTTTAGAATGTGGATTCCTAGGGATGTAATGTAACTTGTAAAACTTTGATCCCTTTGGGATTCAGAATTGCTGAGCTATCTGATAGATTCATGGTTTAGAAATGTGACTTAGTTGTGCGGTTCAGTTTTCTGGTCTGGAAAAGCATTTACAAAAATTTCTTGATCTCCAAGTGTGTAGTCACATGTAGTTCTTTGTGTTAGTCTTGCCCACAACAGGTACTGTTCAGGGAGTCTCTTGGGCTTGGGGAAATGTATTTAACAGACTCAGACGCTCCTCAGCTCCAGAGTCTGCAACAAAAATTTCACAAAACCCTTGAGTGAGGAAGGGGAGCAAATACAAAAGGGTATTAATTTGGCTTTTTTATGGCAGCTTGCATGAGACGTCAGCCTTAAGAACCATTACCTTCAACTCAGCAATGCTGTAGTTGTGACATATCTGGAAACACTTTTATTGATCTCATGTCTCTGGGTGTTATGTCAACAGGATGGACTATTACCAAGTCTTTTAAGATATGAACTCAATGCTTGAATAACCTACAACTTGCTTCATGCTTGAAAATTGAACTGAAGCACAAACGAAGTGCTTTAAAGAAAGACAAAATTTCCTTTTTAGTCTCTGAAATCCTATGCTCTTTAAACCGTCCTCCCTGCAGCCTTTCCCACTACAATTTTTAGTTGGTTTTTTTAGTTGTTGACTACTTTGTTTTTAATCTGTTTTGTTCAATTATCTATTTTTAGTCATAAGAATGAAGTTTTTATTCCTTTTAACATAATTTCCGTTGATAACTTAGTTGAAAGCATTCTGGTGGAGTATAAATTCTGGCTTCCATTTGCCCTGGTCAATGAACTCAGGAACTCATAATATGAAGATTAATATTAGTTAGATGAAAGATAACTACAGTCCATACAAATTGTGTTTACAAAGTGTGTGATCACGATGAACTGTGTAGAATTGATTAAATACAGCGATGTATTGGGTTCTTTCTTGTAGTGATACGATTTCATATAAATGAAATCTGAAGTGGCATCTTTTGCTACAAAAATCTTATAGTACGTTTGATAATTGCTAATAATTTATCTTATAAGCAGAAACTGTATTGTTACTCAAGAAAAAAGTTAAAACGAGCTGATTTCTTAAATGGATGTAACAAAATACCATAGACCTTAGTACTCTTAGGTGACTCTACAGAACAAAGATTTAAGCATTGTAAATTTGTTGACCTGTGGGTTGTTCACTCCCCCCAATAAATACATATATGTATGTACAGGTAAATATTTGTGCAAAACTCTAGCCAGTAGCAAGGACTTGCAACCTTTTTGTGGAAAATGACGCCACTTATTATTTACTTTAACTTTTAAAACAATGCATAATAAAATGTCTCCATTCCGTGGATAATAAAGACAAATATAGAACTAGGAAGTTGCAAAAGAACGAGTATTTTCTGAATTCCTAATGTGTGTTGTTTTGGTTAAATGAAATCCAGTTGTGCGTGACCTCTTAGTTTGATTCAGGTTGGCTTTTCCTTCTCGAAGATGTCTGAGTTTTGGGACACATGAAGTTTGTTAGTTCTTTACATTTCTGTTTTATTCTGTTTTTCTGGGTTTATTTGTTTTTATTTCAAATTTCCATAGTAGAGGGGCAGAGAGGCTATTCTCATGTAAAACAAATCAGTCCTTGACATTGCTGCTGGGTAAAGAGGAGCGAGCATACCTGAATCCAGCACTACCAAAATAGGAGTTATTTTGCTGGAAACCTAAGGTGTGTCCAGAGTGACATAAGGTTATACAGGGCTCGACAAGAATAAACACTTTGAGAACTGTAAAATGCCTTTGACCTTGGGGCTTGGTAATGTAAGTGGAGCCTTAACTTTTGGCTATCTGTGTGTATCTAAGTCAAAGCAAGTCATGCCCAAAATTTGTTGCTAAGTATATTTTGCTCAGTGGTCAGTGTGGTGGATGGTTAGAGTTCTTGGAGCAGTTCTGGTAGGCATAGGTATCCCTGGAGCAGAAACACTCATAGCTCAGAGGCTTGTGGAAACCCTTGTTGGTGGCTTTGCTTGTGGAGGGCAGGGTCTGAGTGCGAGTGAGTCCTGAAGTGCCTCCAGATCTTTCAGGAATAACTCTGAAAAGTTTGCATATGCAGTTTTACACGAAGGAGTTGTGGACACTTCTGAACTTTTAGAGATGATGTTTCTAATGGATTTTCATTTCTTCTACTTAGTTACTTTTTAGGAGTGACTGAGGGGCTGCTTGTGATACCTGAACTTTAAATGCTGCAATGGGGTGTGTTCCACATGTGTTGATGTCACAGGGTTCAGGTCGTTTAACCAAATTTTGTGTTATTACTTTTGCTTCAGTATTGTGGAAAATGCTTTCTTGGAAACATCTTCTCTGTTTTAGGTACTTCTCAAAAGCAGGAAAGTTGCCCATTTTGGTAATGAATTCCTACAGGCTTCAGGGAATAGTGTTAACACAAAAAGAGGATGAGAAATCATGTTTGTGGATCCTTTTCCAGGTATAATAATTCGTTTCTTTCACAACTAAAGTATAGCAGAGAGACCAAATCACCTTGTAGAGTTGTTTGCTTGTTTGGTTGGTTTTTTTCTTTAACTTTCTCACCAGAAAAAGAGGCTTACATTTGTCAGGTTAGGTTCCAGTTTGTCATGTTGAAAGAAGAAAATCTGTTAGTGGATTATTGGAAGGTGGAGGATGGACCACATGAAGATGCCAGTGTCCAGTGGAGTGAGTGGGAAGGAATGATATTAGAGGTATTTTTAGCTTTGTACTGGAATGTAAGGAGGTTTATTGATTGCACTGTTGTTCCCCTTAGGGAGGTCAGTGGGAAAGGGAAAAGGTCCAGAATCAGGAAGTAATCCACACAGAGTCACAAATGCACGCTTTTCGCTTTGACATTAATCTGAGTTTAGAAAGGAAACTGGCTGCCTTGCATTTCTGCATGGACTTATCTTAGAAATATCTTATGTCAGATAGGACCAACTTATTACTCTCGATTCTATGGCACTGAGTGTAGTGGAAGTGGTCACCTCTTTCACAATGAAGAAAAATGTTCATTTTGTTTTCTAGTAGAGCTCTAGGTTTGATTTTTTTTTTTTTTTTTTTTTTGGTCTGTCTTCATTCTTCTGACCCTGACATTGTTCTGCCTCTCTCTTTGTAGTAATTCCTTAATTGCAAGTGATTTTACTGAGCTGATGTAGAATCTTATTGTTTTGTTGTGTGATTTTTCTGGTGAATATTTGAATATTTTATTTTTCGTAAACTTTTTTTCTCTTTTAAAAAACACTTCTTCACTGACCTGAAATATGAAAGCTGCTGTATATAAAACCCCATCAGGTGACAGTCCTTTTGAAAGTGTGTGTATGTTTTATGACGTTCATAGACTGCTACTGTTTCTACTTTGATGAACAGTGAACGTAAAGGGAATGTCTTCACGTGCAATACTTGAATGGAAATCCTAAGTTAAACACTTTCATAACTCTTAAGCTATGGGTGTATTGATACAAGTTGGATTTCCACATATAATTTCTCTCTTAGGAATTGGACAGATCCTGTATGTGTTCTTTCAGCTGATGCCTTTTGATCATATGCATTACTTAAAGTTACTTGAAGAAACATTTTTTGCTTTTGTATTCATAGATACAAGCTGGGAGAGAGTTTTGTTCCATTTTTTGAGAACCTGTTAATTCAAATGGAGTTGGGTTGTTCTGAGTGGTTTTCTGTTTTACTAGTTTGGAAGAAAATTGTGGTTCTCTTCTTGGTGTCAGAAAGTTTGTAAAAACTACAGAGCAGGCAAACCATAAAGGGAGTCACAGCTCTCGAGCAATTGAGTGGTTCAGACTGAAAAGTGTTTGGGCTTTTGAATTCCCTGGTTCACAGTGGGCATGCTCTGATATTTTGTTGCTTCCAAAGTAATATTACATCATCTTAATTGCAGAGTCACTATGCTATAGCTGTCTTTACATCCAAAAGAGCTCTCAAGTGGGATATCAAATATCTGCATTACATAATCAGAAAAAAGCCTTTATTGGTTGATTGTACCCTTAGGGTGGGATGCTGAATGGTGGTTGCATGTGGAAGACGTAATCTTGGAGAATTAACCATTTCCTAACCATCCTATCAACAACTATGAAGTGAAATAATAACCTGGGGGTAGGATTTGCTTGGGAAGAGTGTAGCTAAAGAAAATAAGATTTTAAATTTGTTAAAGGAGTTCATCTTCTTTCTGTAAATGCACTTAAATATATTGAATCAGAAAGAACGAGAAGAGTTTTATGGGTATGTTTATAGACTGATTTGCTAACTTTCATGTGGCATAATTACTGCTGTTAATGAATTCAAAGGAGGTAGACCAAATTCCGCTCAGACTGTGGTTTTAATTTACTGGAAAATGATCTGCTTAAAAATACTGGAAAGAAATTTTTCTGGTTATGGAATATTAAATTTGTCTTTCTGAGCTAATTTAAGCACTTTTTAGAGTTATTCATTTGTTAAGGGCCATATGTGCAAAATGATCGTTTTGTGTCTGGTGATTTTAATTGGTCCAGTTCAGAACTGATCTGGTTTTTAGTAAGACCTTTTTTTGTGAGAGGTATAATATGAGGTTTATAGTTCTCAAGCTACATGAAAGTGATACCAAAGTTTGGTCTTTTATTGATTGTCGTGGTATTTTGTGTGATCTCAGTCTAGTTTAATGAACCTGGATTTCATAAACCTCATATTAAGTAAAATAAATTAAATAAATAGGTAAGTCCCTACTCTGTGGAAAACGAGACCACATTTAAAAAAAAACCCAAACAGACAAACAAAACCCCTATAATAAAAATTCTGAGCTTTATGTTATGATGATCTACATGCGATTTCCTGTGTTGTCTTAATACTGTTTTTATACATGGTTTCAGGGTAAAATTACAGCAAATTTTCTAATTAAAACTGCTAGTCAGCCTTTAGGTAGGTGTAATTTTTAGACTGGAAGGTGTTTTTCAGTGAAAATACTGACTGAACCCAAGGCCTCGGGTTTTGTTTCTCTCTTCCCTCTTGCACTACTCCCAGACTAAATATGGCACCAATAGGAGTAATCCATCAATATTGACTTTGCTTTTGAGATATATTTGTTGAGGTGTGGGAACTTGTTGCTATTGTGCCTGTCCCAACGTATCCTTAGAAATAATAAATTTGATTTGGTAATTTCATAGAATTCCTCCAGTTCTTCTCCAGACCGATTCCAGATGGTTGGTGCTCCCATAAAAATCTTGAAACAAGATACTGATTTTGGAAGTGTTGACCTCAAAATACTCGCCTGGATCTTTCAAGAACCACTGGGACAAAAGAGTGTGTAATACTGAAGACCCTCAAGTGAAAAGCAAGGCATGTACTGAAAAGACAAAAACAAGAGCTCATGTAATGTTATAGATGTTCTTTGAGGTCCACTGCTCTGGAACTGCGATGTATGTGCCCAGGCTGACCCTGGGAAGCAGGAGTTGCAGGGAGAGAGACTGCAAACCACTGGTAAACTGAGCGGTGAGTTTAGAAGAAAAGAATGTTGGATCACCAGTGTTGATGCTTGGGTAAGCGATTCACAAAAGAATCTTCCATCTGGAAACTGAGAGAAAGTTTATTTAAGGTGGCCTTTAAAAAAAAATATTAAAAATTGCTTCTCTGGTACGTGGCTGCAGCTATATATTTTGCAGCATGAGTCATAGATGGCTTTATAGTTCTACATCCCCTTGCACAGGAGGAATAAACTTTGGAGAAGAGGAAGTTAAGAGAAAACAGAAGTGTGAACAACTGCTAATGGTGCTCTCTCTGGCTCCATTCAGTCTGCCATTTCATCCTACTTGAAGGGGGTAATTCAGAGATTCCTTTCTTGGCACATAAGTGGCAACATATGTTTGAAACAGCGAGTGGAAACTGTAGGGAAAAAACATGACAGGCATATGGCAACAGGAGGGCAAGGAAAAATTTGTTGCCCTAACGTTAGCCACATAATTGGTACACTTAACTTCTGAGTGACTGATTTATTTAAAGACAAAAATTTACGCTCCGTTTATTCAGGTTTTCTATACGTAGCCTACATCTTGCAGTGCCTTCATTAATGTCTCTGCTCTCTGAGGGAATGGAAGGTGATATGAGAGGTTGAGAGCCTCAGCAAAGGAATAGAGGGGTAAATCTGGACGCAGATACACAAACCTACCTTCGTTCATAGTCTTGTTTTAAAAGAGGAAAAATTGAAAACGTCCTTTATTTTAATATTCAGGTTTGTGCTTTCTTTTTTACCATGTTGAGTTAGCAAGTATGTTTATGGCTTAATGTTACCTAGGATTTAGTGCTTATTGAAAAGAATAGCTGTCCTGGAAACAGGCATCATCTGAAATAGTGTTTCCAGGGTGATGTACATGCTGAGGTAACCTGCTGACTTACTCAAAGAAGAGTTTCTACCCACGCATACATCTGTGCACACTTGTAAGCAAAAGGCAGTATCTGGAACTGTATGTGATGTGGAGAGAATGTGGGTAGCTCTTTTTGTTTCCTCAGTTAATTTTGTGCCCCGAGTTACGTAATTAATTTCAAGGGAGAGTGTTGTTGGGCAGGTCAACATCAAACGTGGTCCTGTAGAGCTTCTGTTGACCTGCAAAATGTGTGTTCAGGAACCTACTTTGGCCTAAAGCTGAAAACTCTTCAATCCAAATAATATATTCTCCAGAAAAATGCTTAGGAGGAAAGCAGTCTGTTTTCTTTCTATTGAGAAATAATTAATCAAAACCCTGGGAGAACATCTCCCACCAGATTTGCCTTCAGAAGTGTGGCCTCTTTTTCACAACCATAGTGGAGCCCTTGGAGAACTGGAGCTTGGCAACTGATTGGTTGTGTTATGACCCTTATTCTGTGGGGATCTTAGCCCTCACGTGGAAAAGGAAAATCAACTAAACGATATTTCAATTTTAACTCTTCTCTCTGACCTCTTTTGGGTCTGGGATTTTATGATCTAGTGATTTAATTTTGAGATGGTAAGTCTTATGGGAGATTATAAAGAAATACTTGTAAGTTGGTTGCATTATACCAATAAATGTATTATTTTGGGGAGGTGAAGCTTTACCAAACTTAAATTCAGAAAGTATGCAGTGTTAAACTTCTAAAAATAGATAAAAAACCAGCTGTAGCTTTACAAAAACAAACAAATAAACAAAACAAAACAACCTCCATAGTACTCTTCATTAACAAGTAACACTCTGAAAACTCTGAGAAATCTGAGCTAGTTTCTTTACCAGAGTAAATGACATCACAAATACTGTCAGCAAAAGGAATGAAAACGAATGTTTTGAAAGGAAACCTATTTATGTTATTTTGGTTGTCACCCGTGTGACAGGAAATGGCATCTGGAAATTGTAGAAATCTGTGGAGTTAGTTAGGGTTTTTTTTCTTCCGTTTTAGCTGGGGAGGGGAACCGTACAACAAAATTTATTAGTGTACCACTTGTTTTGAAGGAAAGAGGAGACATTTTCAAAGAAGTTTCAGGAAAATTATTAAAAATATTCTATTTGGTATCTTCTATATATTTTATTTTACTTAAAAGTAAATGCGTTCAGGTGTCCCACAATTTGTTTGGGTGGGGGTTGGTTTTTTTCTGCTTTGTTTTGTTTTAGTAAGTTGACTGGTGGAATCACTTCCATGCGTGCAGAATCCTGTGACTAACGATGTCTGGACTACAGTGATGCAGGTCAGAAGGGACAAGGACTTGTATCCTTGTTGTGGGGCCCTGCTTCCTAATTATGAATCAGCTCGTAGAGTTCTGGTTGTGTTTCAGTTCCTGAGCAAGCAGTGACCAAGGAAATCACTACATTTTGTATCATAAACACTTCAGCTGATGGGAGTTTTTTCCTTGAATTGGCCATCACACCAGCATAAAATGCTGTGGGGACTTGTAATGTTTGAGGTAGAGCTTTTTGCCTCAGTAACTTGGTTAAAACATACAAACTATTGTCCAGTGTCAAGTGTTGGGAGCGAGTCAGACGTATGGTCACTGTACTCCACCACCATGTAACTGTACTCTCAAGGTGTGACATCTTTATGTTGTGGGAAACTCCAAGTAGTTTGCACAGCCTTTTTAAGCAAGATATTTGTGTGCCATGACTGACAGTGATCTTATAGAAGGGCAGATTTCGAATGGACACGTGCAGGCTACTTGCTGGGCATGGAACACACGTGCGTGAGTAGTTATTCCTTGAAGAATGCTGGCAACCTTTTCAGCAGAGGGGCAGGGAAGGGACTTCTTGTTTCCCATTCTCTGAATTACAGTCTCTGTCTGATGTTCAGTTTTCAGCAGACTGCTTTGTTTGTAGACTCAACTCCAAATTTGGCAGTGGTGCAGACAAAATTACTGTCTTTGTGTTAAACTTGTGTTTGTCAGGTTTGCCGTAGAAGCACTGAGAGAAGCCCTTTTTGATTCTGGTCTAGCCTTGACTTCTCAGCACTGGTGTTGTAGGGCATTGATCAGAGGTGTAGCTGTCTCCTTCACATGCAAAGCTGCTGATCTGAAATCCCATTAAATTTGCCACACAGAATTTAAACTAGAGCAATCTCTTCATGTATCTTTCCCTACTTTCCTTAACAAAACCTTGTTCTTAGCTCACTTGATGCATCTTTCTACCAGACATGGGAAGATATCTGAAGATCCAACATATTATAAGGATGATCATCAACAATTTAGCTGATTCTAAAAACATTGTCATGATTAATCATGCTCACCTGCCTTCTGTGTGTCTTACCTGTGCTGTCACATGGCAGTGGGTATGAGCTATTTTGAGGACAGTCACTGATTGACTTTGATTTGGGTATCACTGCCATGGTTGCCTTTTCTAATGCTGAGAAGATGGGATTTCTCTCAGCTGTGACTTGTGAATGGGCAGATTTGAGCTTCTTCAAAATTTAGAACTCCTTAAATCCTTTTGTCAACTGTCATTTGAATTGTTTTTTCAGGCTTAAATATAAGCTGTGTTGGTTTGCTGTAC
Source organism: Myiozetetes cayanensis (assembly GCF_022539395.1). NCBI lineage: Eukaryota > Metazoa > Chordata > Aves > Passeriformes > Tyrannidae > Myiozetetes > Myiozetetes cayanensis. The sequence continues at coordinate 19,935,987 of NW_026087742.1, forward strand.
TGGAATGAGTTTCTTCCCTGGGTCTTGGGGATCAGTATACTTGTTTACTTCCCCATCCTGTCCATATTGCTGATGCTGTTGTAGATTGTTTTGCATGTTGAAATTTTGCCTAGCAATGATTAAGAATTGCATACTCTGCAGAGCTCTCTGAATAAACTGAAGAGACAACAAATCTAATGCTTTGGGGGCTTTGTTGCAAATTACAATTTCAAGTTTGTAAATATTCTAAGAGGAGGATGCAACATGAGTAGAGTAGAGATCTGGTGTAAATATTTGGTTTTTAAAGTCTAGAATGTCTTCTGATGCTATTTTATACCATTTCCTTTTAAGCAGAATGTTTGTATGTTTTTAAAAGATGTAAACTCCTAGGATGTTAGCTAATTAGTGTGGAGAAATCAAAGTGTGTAAAAATAGCCTACCCGTACACTAATGAAATAAATATTTCAACAATGTAAATAGATGACAGTAATTGAAACCTAAATGCACTTTTTGAGATTATGGTCACCGGGTCAGGAATTTCACATTTCTGATTGATTCCTTGTCTTCTGGGAATAAGTATTACAAAATTCTGTTCTCTTTGCTCCCTTCCAGGAATCCAAAATATCTTAGTTTCATTTTTTTATTGACTTAATTGTATTTAGGGTCCCAACAACAGCCATTGCTATTTCACAGTGACTTGAAAGTAGAGAATAAAAAGATCTTGTATACACTGTTAGAACACTTATTCTAGCATAAGGTCAGGACTCTTGACATAGGATGCCTAACAAAAGTGTAGGAGGTAAACTCTAAAGTATGCAAGGTCAGAATAATTTGTTCTCTAATAGTGTCTTATTTTGATTTCTAATAGGAGATACATTTGATTTCAAAATAATAATTTCCCCTTCTTTTTCATGCATGCTGCTGAATTCTCATGAACAACTGTTAACTATTTCAGTGCCTCTGTTTTGCATCAACAGGCTTAGCAGGACTTCCTAAATTTTTGCAATAGAAATTTCTGGTAAAAGTGTCATAACCTCATCATCAATAAAAGCAACAAGCTTCTTGATATACTTTTAATTCTGGAGTTACCATGCTTTTACGTTCATAGAGTCCCTCTGTCTCCATATTGTAAGGTAAACTGAAGAATAGCTCCTGAACTGCCTTCACTCTCCGTTGTGATGCATTGTGTGGGATGCATTTAATTGTGTCCTCTCTTAATATGTGAAACAAGAAATTGTGCAGAGAGAGTAGATGAGTGAATGCATAAATGTGTATGGAAATTTCACTGAATATGGACATTTCAGCTGAAAGATGAAATTCAACAAAGAGCATCAGATGTATAAAACTGTGAAGTAAAATGTATCTCAATACACATATGTACAAAAATATGAGGGTGTATATGTGTGTGTATGTATTTATATGGACCTGTGTTCATCTAATGCATTAATGTCAGATTCCCAGAAATGCGGTGACGAGAGAGGACCGTTTTAGCTCACGTCAAGACAATGTGCTTTAGTAATTTCTCCATCCCTGGAGAGCTTATTAAACACTAAACAAAACGTCTCAGAATATAACTGATTGAGTGTTTGAAATTATGCACTTTCGTTTGGCTCTTGGCCAGCTCCTCATTGCAGAGGGCTGTGGCAAACAAAACCTGTAATTTACACTGACAGTATCATGCAGTTCACTCTGCAAGCTTCTCAGCTGAGAACTTTTATAAAGTAAACATTCGAACAAAGCTCAGGTTCTTAATGTAAACACATTTTGTAACTCTAAACTCAGCCAAACAGTTTAGAGTCAAATAGTGGTTGTATTTTTTTCCCTTTCCCGTGAAAATGTCATTATGTATTTTTCCTTTTCTTTGCTGATAAATAGGGATATCTCAACATGAATAATGAGAGAAGACAACTGTAATCAAATAAGTTTTTTTCTTTGTCACATTTTTTTTTTTCTTTAACCATGTGGGTTTAGCACAAATTTCCTAACCATTTTATCATTTACCAGCAAGTGTGTCCCAGTCAGAATTGACACAAATTCCACCACACATCACATACCTGCTTATCACATTCCATTTGCTCCAAACTCAGAGTGAATAATGGAAGTATACCTATGGAAGTATATATATATATAAAAATAATGGACTTCTATGAAATGTGCAATTTTCAGATATTTCTGTGATCTTGCTGTTTGCCTTTTTTCCTGAATTAATTTTCTCCCAAAAGAGTGTTTCCTTAAGAACAGAAATGTGAGGTCTAATTATGTTGACAGAAGTAGAATGGTAAGAAAGCTGAATGGGCAGATGCAGTGGATGTGAAACAGATAACCTGGGTCAGTCAGTGGTCAATACCTGCACATGAGGGAGAACTACAAGAAACTGTGCTGCAAGTGTGTTATAAATAAACAGCCCGGTACAGATCTATCCTTCAAATTGCCTGTTCCAAGAGAGGTAACAGAAAGGACTTAGCTGAGTTATCTACAAGTCATCACTTTTGGAGTGGGATTTTGGTCAATGTGAAGATGTCTGTCTTCAGTCAGTTGAGTGGAGCTGTAATGAGTACATTCCCAGGGACAGCACTGGGATCTCAGGTGCCACTTCCAAAATGGAGGCATCTGAGCAAAGTCCCTTGCTTTAGGTATCTTCATCTATAAGCTGAATCACACCTTTAGTGTCAAACACGGAACAGAGTTTACGTTTTGTTTCCAAGCATAATTTACAGCTACAGTGGAAAGCAGAGAGGGGAACGTGAGCTCTAGGAAGACAGAATTTGCTCCATGCTAGGCTTACTAAAAGGTGAGGTAATATAGCTACCGTAAGATTGTCTGGATACCTCATGTAAGAGTGGAGACACAGAAACATTACCTGAACGGAAAGTGAAGGTTAGGATTCTTTTTGGGCTGCAACCAAAAATACATGTTTTGCCATAATGACTGCAAAAATCTGTACTCTTTATAGACTTGATGATAAGAACAGAAAAGGAAATTAAACTGAATGATTCCAATACTAAGGAGTGACGTACCTGAGCATAGATGAATAAAATAGAATAAATCTATTTAAAAAAAAAAAAAAAAGGAAACCAATGCACAGAACTTGCATAAGAATGTATGCTTGGAATATACTTTATGAAGAGCTTATGGATTCCTCTAGCCTGTAGTTGTATGTACTCTCTTGTTTTATGTATTTGTTCTAAACACAATGACGGTGAATAAGGCTTGACTCCAGTAATGACTTAGTGTTGTGTCATCATTCAGTTTTACTCTTGAGGAAAGTGAGAAGTTTTTGTCAAATAAGGAAGGACTTCCTAAATGTTACACAGCAAATAACCATCTTTTTTCTTTCTTGTTGTAATTATAACAGCTGAACAAACAAGATAATACGAGTAGAAGTTTCTTAAAGAATTAAGGTAGAGAGCTCTGGATGCTACAAAAAAAGTGATGTTCAAATGGTTCGCTATAGTTTTTTTCTGCATTCCTGGTCTCAGTGTCATCTTGTATTAGGAGGCAAGTGTTCCTATGTCCTAATTCTTGAAGATATTTCAGTGTCTTACATATTCATCATATACATTTTGCGTAATTGCTTTTTTATTTGTTTGGATTCAGTTGAAGAGGTCTTGCAGTATGTTCCCTCCAGCATTTTTTAAGATAAATGTAATTGAAGATATTTTTAGTATTTTTCTTTTAAAAACAAACAGCCTCTCCCTTTCTTCTTGGAGGTAGGAGAGCTTGGCTCTGTTAGGAATAATTTTTAAAAACCTAACTGTTCCCATGAGCTCAGCATCTTTATTCCTCTCCCCATTATTTTTATGAACTGCTGCATGCCTCAATCCATTGGGAAGTCTGGCTGTGGTTCTCTTTCGAGTATGAAGGCTGGATGCCTAAGCTCTTTTGAAAACTATGACCCCCACATGCTAGTACTTATTTCTTTATAATTTTACTAAATATTTCATTGCAGATATTTTCAAGAGAGTTATGCATGGGTTCCTATGATCTCATTCTTGGATTTTTAGAAAGAAAAGGAAAAAGTGAAGGTCGTGATGTTCTGCAGCTATCTAAATATTCAGCTTTTGCAATGGCAAATCAAACTTCTGATATTACTTCTTAATTTACCTGCAGTAAGGATGGATAGCTGTTTCTGTAAGGTATGTAAAACCAGCATTACTTGCTGTGGAAAAAAGCTGTTTGTGTAGTAGTGAAACAAAACAAGTTATGGAAGTTTGTTTCATGACCGGATTTTTTTAATTTTCCAATAATGTGCAAGGTACTAGGCTTTCCACCCTGTTAAGGTGAATACCAAGTTTTTCTGCAATGTCCTCTTATTGGGGTCAAATTGAACTCCTAAAAGATACCTGAACACTAAAAGATACCTGTTTTCAAGAGCCCTGTAGACATTTCATAATTTAGAAGTCTTTGTTTCTTTCTTGCATTTTAGCTGAAATTAGTTTAGGGATGAGAAAATGGGATGATGATGGGTAGGTGCACAGCCCAAGAAACTCAATTAAAAATTGGGCTTGGTTAATACCTATTTCAAACAATTGTAAGCGAATAGTCAGACCTTTCAGGGTATTTTATATGCACATCAAAGTGCATGAAAAACATATCCCTACTGGGAGAGGGTAAGTGAACTGCTCTAAGCTCAGTCTTGCTTCAGTTCAGATAGAAGAATTAGCAGGATAGAACAGCAAAGTGTCACTTAAGGACAGGTGGGGAAGGAGAGCAGACTTGGCACATGATTCTGCTTTCCTCTCAGCTGGCTGGAGTTTTTTGTGTTTGCCAGATATATGCCAGTTCTCTTCATTACTATAGTTTCTTGTCTTGTTAAAAAGTAGTACTGCCTCCCATTTCCCTTTCTGCTTTATGGGAGGAATTACCCGTCTGCTCATAGTTCATCAGGTTCTCATGCAAGTTCTTTTAGAACACTTAAATACCATTTAATCCTCATAAAGTGCTAATAAGCTTGTTGGTTTGTGTTGTGCAAATTTGATTTAAAGCTTTTTCTATTAGTTTCAGATGGTTTCACAGACTCTTTCTCCATAGTCTAATGTGAAAACCTCCTTGGCTTCCAAAATATTGGAATCTGATGCTGTCAATCAGGGAAGAATACAAATGAAAAAGAACTGAGGTTGTGATAAACCAACCAAATCGAGTTTATACCTTAGTGTTCAGAGAAGAATGTCCAGATTCTGATTCCTGCCCTTGTCATTATTTTGGATTGATGATCAGTAGTCTAACCTTTATTTGATTATCTGATTATATATGTACTTGAACTCACAGAAAGTCTGGATATGCTTTTACACAGTTAAATGCATTTATCTTACTTCACTCCACTTTTCTGATTTCGTTTTTTTTTTCTTTTGTAACAGCTGTACAGCTCCTACATCAGTATAATATGTTCTCTAATTCTGTTTTAAATACTTTATCAATAGTATAATGTATTCCTCTGAATGTTTTCATCTCACATACTTTAGAAACATAGAATCATATTCTATCCATGTCTGGACAGATTAATTTGTATGTTGGATTCTGGAACTTGGAACTGAATGGGAGTCCTTGCACCCTTGTTCTTTGGCTGTTTGGTTTGTAGTTGTTTTTTTGTTGGTTTTGGGTTTTTGTTTGGTTGGTTTGATTTGTTGTGGGGTTTGTTTGTTTTTGTTTGGGGTTTGTTTGGTTTGGTTTAGTTTTTTTTCTTCTTAATTCTGCTAGTTTGAAATGCTCTCTGGTTAGAAAGAGCTTTGCTACTTCCTGTCAAACTTCATTAGCTACTTAAATGCTTTATTTCCAAGAATACAGAGTTATAATGATTTCATTCCTAGTTGATGTGTCATCCTGAACTGTGCATGCATTTGTACCTGCCAACTTTCTGCTAAGTTTAAACAGTCGTCTTCTGAATTTTAAGCCTAAATATCAGCAGCCTATTTTTGTTTTATTTTAGGTAAAGTTTGTGCATCCTATTCCAGAAGTCTTCCCATAGTCTAATAAAACAGAACTCTTTCTTCCTGCATCGCTTTCTCAACTACTTTCTGAAATACAACTGTGCTACTTTAACCTGTGCTTTGGTACTAGAATTAAAGATGTAGCCATGGAGACAGTCTTGGTGTCAGGTGGCTAAAAAGCTAATATTTTTTTCCTTCAAGCATTTTGCAAATTCTTTTATATGTTGCTGGTTTTATCATGAAGAGCTCCTCCTCAGTTTTCTCCAAGAAGTGGATATCTGCTGGATATCATACAACCAACTATCTTTGCATTTAGTAATCAGAATACCCAAGGGCAAGTTTGTGTATACTTGTTTTGAGACTCAGATCTTTGCATATATAAGTGTTAAACTACGCATTTTAATGAAATGCTGGCAGTGAAACCTGATATTGTATAAAATTAGCTTAACTTTAAGATTGGTTACAGAAAAGAAATTTAGACCAGACTCTTCTTAAAATTTGATAATTTTAAGATAATCTCATAGATAATTATTAATAATATAAAATATAAAAATATAAAAATAATTAAGATAAGCTCATAGATAATCAGATAAACATGTATTTTATGAATCTAGTAAAAGCTCCATTTGGAATGTCTTCTTTTCTTTCTTTACATTGCCTGCTTTTCTTACTTTGCATGTGCAGTTAATACAGAGCTAAAGAAGGTGGGAATTCATAGAGATCATGATCTTGAGTCTGTAAGGTGCATTCCTTTCATTCCTTTGATAAAACTCCATGCTGTTTAATATCTGCAATTGCAAGAAATGATGCATTCCAAGATGGTATTATAAACTTCCTTACCCCTTGGTAAACTGAGAGATTAGGAAGGTAAATCAACTCAGTATTTATGCCCTTCTCTAGGTTTAATACTGTATATCTGGATAATCCTTTATTTCTAGGCCAAATATTACACTCAGGGAGACCTAAAGTACACACAGGTGATAACAGTAGTTTTCACTGTCTGTTCAGGAGGGTTGAACTGTATAAGCTCAGAGTTTGTTCATTGCTTCTTCAGTCGGAGCCACAGTGTTGGCTGTTAAATTGTTTTTGGAGACCCTGAGAAAAATGGGTTCTGAACCAAAGATGATCTATATAGGGCTGATATTTCAATAAGAGTTGTGGATGGCGAGCAATTTATAACGTGGATTTATGGATGTGGTGCTGTATTACAGTGGTGAAGCTTTGATAAGCATGTTTACAAGGTCCTTTGAGTTTTAATGCAGTGGTTTTCATTAAGTTTATTTATAACCTATAGTTTTTATTGGCTGTGTTTAAATCTAGCCTATAAGGATTTTGAAGAAACTTAGAGATATAAAAAGTTAAGTAACTTTATCCAGTGAGTATGTTTATCCAAATATGTCCTCAAACTTCTCAATTTCCCTTTTAGAAAGCCAGTTAGGGACAGTCTGACTCATTCTGCTGTCTGACGGAATACAAGGACATCCAGAGTTTAGCTGGCAAGACTATTGAAAAAAAGGGAGAATTTTAGGATTTCAGTGAATGAGTCTTACTTCTCAGTTCCTCAGTTGGATGTAAGATGAAGTTTTGAAATGAGAAATGTGAAATATTGTCTAAACATTTAATAAACTGTGTCCCAATTTCCTGATGACTTAAATGCAAATTGTAGGATCTTAACATTCCTGAATGTCATCTTCATAGTCATAACTTTGTACGTCAGAATAAGGTTTACAGTGCTAAGAATTTCCTGATAACCCTGACATTTTTAGCACACAAATCAAACTGAAGGGAGAGGAGGGTGTATGATCTTCATTTCTGCTAGGTCTTATTTCCTTTTCCACAAAATTGTCTGGTTTTGTTCAGGCTGTGAGGAGGGAGGCTAGCGTGGTGTGCAAGGAAGTGCGAGTGAGATGATAACTGAAATGGAAGGACAGTTCAAGAAAAACAGGGGTTTATACCCTGATAATGTTTGTGGGATATGTGTCTTTCCCCAGTGATTTGAAGGTGCTGTGAATCAAAGTGTTGAGGCAAAGGAATTTCCCAGTAGCATATAAAAGACAAGAGTTTGATGGCTTTTAAAAGTCAAGAGCTCTGTTTTAAGCTGCAGGTTTTTAATCAGCTCTTGTAATTTCAAGCAAAATGTGTGACTGGAAAGGTGTTGGCGAGGAAGTAAATAAGGCAAAGAGCAGTTTTAGTGACAGTCTTTTGCAGTGCCATAACTTGGATGCTGTCTCTGCTGAGGCTGCTTGAAGTATCTTGGGCAGAGAATGAGAGCAGACCTGTGCAAGGTACATCTCATCAAGCTTATATATGTATTTGAAAACAACCATGTTTCTGGATTCAGTGAGTTTCTCTTCTCCAACACTCTTGGCAAAGGTAGAGAGTCTGGGAGAAGGTAACTGATGCCAAACCTGACCAACATAAATCAGTTGTCTGGGTGGTTGCAGTGTTATTGTCCCTTTGGCACTTTTATTGCCCCCCTCCAAAATAGGAAATTAAAATTTCCTGTGGCAGAATACTTCCTCTGTCCTCTTTCAGTCACAAGTGTTGGGTTTGGGTTTTATCTGCTTGTAAACTAATGTGGTTGATGATCAAGTTATGGTTCGAGAGTCTTTCATGCTGGAGCCTTCTGCTGTCAGCGTGTGCAAGGTCTAGCTTTTACTGGTCATGTTTCACAGCATAAACTTTTCTGTGGGAGTGTGAAGGGACTGATTAATTCTCTGCTGCTCAGTCTTTGGAGTTCCTTCAAATCATGCCTCGCGGGGGCCATTGTGTTGGGTTTTTTATCCCAAGGGCTGTGCAGTTGGGACCTACCGCGGAAGGGGAGTAGGCAGTTCTCTCTTCAGAATTGTTCTGAAGCAACAGACCTTGCTGCAGCCCACTCAAACTCTCATCTTAGAGTTTTAGCTGCTGTGGATCTCAGCTGGGTCTGCCTGTGACCAGAATGGGTTCTTTTTCAGCCTTAGCCAAGTATGTAGTTATCTTTCAGTAGAGAAAAGAAGTACTGTATTGAGCTGTTAAAGAGAATAAATTATTGGATGGATATAAAAGTATAATTTTATTTATGACCATGCAACTTTTGTAGGACATTTCTACAGGGATTGAGACCTTTGTGCATTTTGGACATTTGAAATAAGAAGGAAAATTGTTAACAGCTGTGTTTGGAGAACAACCCTCTGTTGCCAAGGGAGAGAATAGATGGCCTAATGGTTTTTCTTCTGACTACTCCCATTTGCTACTCTGAACCACCCACCTGACTTGCCCTCCCTCCCACCCCCCATAGGGATCTGAAGCATAAATTTTAAAACTGAAAGTTCATATGTCCTTCTTGAACTTGTAATTAATTTCTGAATTTTTACATATTCTTTGGTTTTTTTCAATATTCTTAGCAGAAAGGTTCAAGTACTGAACTTATTTTTTCAGTGTGTTCACATTCTTGGTCTTCAGGCACTAAATAGATTGTGTTACTTTATCCAAATGTGTGGTGTTTTCCTGAAAGGCTGTACAATATGCATTTCAGGCTCAAGAAACAACATAATGTACCTCCATGAAAATCAAAATGGTAATGTAAGAAGATTTTTTGATTTAATTTTTAACAATTTTTTCGAGTAATCTCTGTTCTCAACAGATTTAGTGCTCCTGATTTTTCTTATTTATTCTCTGTTCAAAATGACTGTCTCGGCATGGAGACTGAGGCTGTGACTTTTTTTTAAAGTTCTTTTGTATGTGTATATAATGCTCAGAGATTTTCTAGCTGGGCATAAGTGCACTGAAACTCACAGCATGCCATGGGAAACTTGGTTGCATTTAGATCTCAGGTCTTGGTAACTGATGTGTGACCTTCATTCTCATGGCCGTTTTTCTCTTGCCTGTTCTTAAGATACAAAACTAATTATAGCACATGCAAGTCACTTAAATTTTTCTGCCACGAGAAAGATTTTCACTGAGATTTCTCCTCCTCCACATTCAGACAGGAGTACAACTTTTCCCATAGCAGTGGTTTGTCCTGGAAAATTATGGTAGTGTCCAATTTTCTATCTTAGAGAACGATTTATAGATTTTTCTGTCTGTCTGATGTTGTGTGTTTTCAAACTCCAGTTATGAAATCCTGTGCCAATTTCTCGTTCTCTCACAGCCCCACCCTGCAATGAATCAGAAGTGCACAGTGTCTTTTTTTGGTCACAGGTCTTGCTACAGTCATCTGCTTCTATTGTTGCTTATGATTGGACTCGTTTTGCTGTGCCACACATGGAGTGGTGCACTCAGTCTTATTTGGAAATGTGAATTGGTGACTAGAGCGAGGGCCCCATTACTGAGGGCAGTGCCACACCATGAGCATATTTGACCAGTGCTTCGTGCTGGTCACTGGTTAGGTGTTGATTTACAAGAGCCATAAATATTCTAAGACTTGCCAACTTAGCAAGATCATCTTTCCCTTTGAGCTCTGACACTGGGGTTAAAACTGCTGACCAGAGCTACCACCAGGGTGGCTCTCCACAGTTGTCCCTTTCAGGAGAATTCGTGTCCTTTTGCAGGGGGGCATATGGCAGTGAGCAGCTCTTTCCCCACTCATGAGGGCGGCAGTGTAGGAGAACATCTTTTGACTAAGGTTATTTGTTGTGTCCTCCCCATCCTCAAAGTGTGCAGTGATAGTATTGGCTGGTAATCGTGACAGTGTGCCTGAAGCAGTGAATAGACATGTTATGTGCTCAGAATTAAAAAAAACAAACAACTAAATATGAGTCTCACTTCTCTATGTCATTCCACCAGTGTCAGTGGAGTTGCATGAGAAATGGTTATCATCTAGATCTTGCACCTGTGTGCTGATTACAGTAGGTGGAATAATTTAGAATTGCACCATAGATCTAGAGACTTTCCTAGTTATGTTAACACTGAGTTGAAAGCCCTGTTTCTATTTTTTTTTAATTTTAGTATTGGAAAAAGAGAATGTGACCTTGTTTAACAGTTCTAGGGTCTTAACCCTAAATTCTATTTATTTACTCTAAGAGAAATTATTTTTGTCTTCCACCGTGCACAGGGCCTGTTGTAAGAATCTTTGAATCCTTGAATTCTGACAAGGATTTGATTTCACAACATCTGTTGAAAGTTATGTAGTGCAGCAGTACATAGTTTTTCACATACGAGCATGAGGTAATTAATCTGTGTACATCACTTCCTTGAGTCTGTCTTTGTGCCTCAGTGGTGTTATTAGTGAGGCTGTCCCATTGGAGTGTAATGTAGAATAAGAATGCTAATATTTTGCTTGTGGTGGGTCTTTCTCATTCACCTACAGAACACTAGATACCCGTGAAAAAGGTCAAATGTACAGAGATCTGGCATCCATTTCACAGCTTGCAAGACATAGTCTCTGGCATATGTAATACGTATAACTCATTGCCAGAAAGCTAAAAGGAAATGATTGCATTTGAGTACAATGCAATCTACAACAATAGTTCAGTGTGCATGAAATTAAAAACCGCTGGTAACACATGTAGAATAAATAAGTCGATAGTGTTTATTTTTACTGCAGCTTTCTGTAGAGATAAGGTCCTGCTTCTTATATTTAATTGGCTTCATTAAGAAAAATAGCAAATATTAATTATACCCACTCTTACAGAATACTGAATTTTCCAGAGCTGCTATATACTGTTACTCCAATGTGTAAATGTGTTTGAAATAAAGTATAACAATGTTACATTGGCAACATACTAACACACTTCACCTTTTAACTAAGATTGCTCCTCTCCTTGATGCCCTGTCCCAACTTTCAAGCACTGTTCACTTGACCTACTGTGTATAGCAATTACTTTCATCTGACACTTGAAAAAAAAACCCAAACCACTTTACCTAGAGTGCTCAGTTTCATGAAATCTCCTTTTTTACTTACTCAATACCCAAGCAGTATTTGATTTGATTTCGGTACAGTTTTAGTGTGATGTTTAGTCCATGTAATAACATTTCCTTAGAGGGTAAGAATGTACTGTGAGGGTACACAAGAAGAAATATGGGGCATTAATGCAGTATTGAGTGTGCATTCAGTGAAGATACATAGAACACTGAAACAGCTAACGTGGAAATTATAAAAAAGTTGAAGTGAGGTCCTGGAAAAGGATTTAGTTATTTGGAAGTCCAGAAAGATATGTTTGGTTTATTTGTGTGTGGGGATTTTTTGTTTGTTTGTTCTTTCTATTTGTTTTATTTTGTTTTTTTCCCAATATTTATTTTTCTTGGAGATGCTATGAAGAAAAATTTATGAGACTTAAATCTAGAAAGGCTCAGGTAAAAATGTGCCTAGGTACAACAGGCTGAGTGACAAATGCTATGTCTTTGTTAGCCCAGTTTTAAGAATGGAAGTATTAGAATTGTAAGGGTGAAGCCAAGGGCAGAGAGTTAAAAGACTGAGTTCCCTTCTTGTCTCATGGAGTTGGGAATGATGTCATGTTGCTCACATGGTGAGATTTGTTGTTTTGGTGTTAGTTGGAGTAAGCTCGAGTCATCATCATAGAGATGATGGCTGGCTTTGAGTTTCTGTGAGGAAAAGCACAGAGAGTGAATGGACAAAGAAAAGCCCTGAAGAATAAGACCTATGGAGTGCAATGAACAGAGCAGAGGTGGACAAGGCCAAGTTTCCAATCCAGAGTACCCTGAAACACCCAGAGAAATGTGTCCAGCTGGAGTGACAGAAACTCTGTGTGGGCAAGATGGCAAGGAAGTGCTGAAAGCTCATTTATATCCAAGGCAGCTGAAAGATCTGAGACAGTGAAGATGGATTAGGTTTAGAGCTTTGCCAGAAGAGCCATTACTAAACTCTTATTGAGAGTGGTTTTGGTTAAACATTCCACAGAAGCCAGACAAGAATGATGCCTACAATGAAATGGAGGGAAAAGGTCTTTTGATGAAGATACCTAAGACTGCATAAGGACTCCAGGCAGCCAGCAGAATCACTGACCCTTGGTAATCTTCAATAGTCAGCTGGACAAGGATCTGAGCAACCTGATCTGACTGTGAAGTTAGCCCTGCACTCAGCAGGTTGTGCTGCAGATCTCCAGAGATCACTTCCAACCTGTATCACTCAACAGGTTGTCACATTAACTGACTGACCTTGAGGGTGGCAGCAACGATGGAGCAAAGAGCACAGTGTTTTGTGGTGTTTTGTTAGATGAGAAAGACTACAGGTGTGAGACTTCTGTAGATTAGGTTTCATTTTTTTGTGCTTGTTGACCCCTCAGATGGGTATAGTTATTACTTTTATCCTAACACTGAGAAGGCCCTTTACTTGATGTGTTAAGAACACATCTGTGTTCTGTCATCTTTAGTCTGATCAAGTGGAATAGTGACCTGACTGGCTTAGGGTTTTTTCACTTGCTTAAAGCATAGGGCATAAGTTTGCATTTAGGAAATGTTAGAATTTTCTTGTATGTAAACAATTGTATATTATTCTTCTTTGGACTAGGTTCTCTATATGACCTTTGTGAGTGTGAATTCAGAGCTAAAACAAAAACTTATGGCTTTCCTTCCTTTAGAAAAGGACCCTCATATTGGTAGATGATCCTTAAGCTTATTAATTGCTTCTATACGAACCTGCAGAGTTTTGTGCTAATATTTGAACTCTGAGAGCAACATTTATCATAACTGCCTTTAAAAATCTATTTACATTGCTTATTAGCAAACTGGTATTTTTCCCTGTCCGGTTGAGTAACATTCATTTATTTAACCCCTGTATCTTCATAATAAAGCTTTACCCCTTGTATAGCTGAGTCTGTATAGTATATAGAAAGTTTGAAGATGGAACACACCTATACATTAGAACATTTCTTCCTTTCATCCAGATATTTATGATTGATTTATTTGCATCATACCTTCATTGTCTTTCTGTAATTAGAAAATGGGGAATAACTGTGCTTACATAATATTTAAAGCTCCTTGAGATTTGCAGTGGAAAAGGACTGTGTAAGTGCTAAACATTTTACTATTTTGCTGTTTTGTTTCTCTTTTTTTGGTGTGGGGTAGAGAGTACAGTAAATACGTAAATACTTGCATTCATATGCCATGTGTTTTCAAAACAGAAACATGCATATCTGGAGAACCTTCTGGTTTCATATTTTACCCTTATAAAATGTTTTTTAAAACAGCAGCTTGCATTATTTAACTGTGCTGCAAAAATATGGAATGTGGATTAGTATTTTTGAACAAATGGGTACATCCTCAGGGAAGATACAGTGGAATCTGCATTACAATCTAAAGTAAGTTTTCCTCCAAGTCCTTAATCCTGCTCTCCATCCTCCCCAACCCCATGAAATGCAAGCACTTCTAAACAAGGTCAGTGGCTTTTGTGCTACAGTTCCTCATGTGCACCTCATAGTCTGTGTATCTAGCTTCTGGATTTTTTTTTAAATTATTGTTATGTTCCTATGAGCTTTAGAGCTGTATTTTTTTAGGCTCCAACAATGCAACAAATATTCCCCTTTTGGACTCTGGTTGACTTTGTCTGGTCCACTACCATGCACAGGTGGTTTGTCTTGGTGTTCCTGCCTGTTCCTGCACACATACAGAGTATAATTCATGTTGAAGTGCAGGAAGGACCTGTCCAGTTGTTGTCCACTGGTCTCCTTTTCTCCACAGAACCTTTTCTTATCTGCTAGAGGCTTGTCAGTGTCTCCATGCATTAAAAGTACATATGACTGAAGGTGAATCAATGTAATGATGGTAGATGATTTAATCACTTATTTACTGGTAAATGTCTCTTGTAAGTAATGACACTGTTCAGTTTGAAGACCAGTCTCTATCTCGAAACTACAACAAGACTATGGAGAATTAGTTTTGGCTGGCAACAAGAAAGATGCTTAAAATGCCTAAAGGGTTAACCTTAAATGCTAATCTGGTTCTCATACCTTGAAAGCTGTCACTAGTCCTGTCAAAAGCTTAAACTCCCAAATCTGACAATGTATAATTGCTGAGGACGGAGTCTTGTTGCCTTATTGTGAAGTCAAAGTGTTTAAGGTGAAGAGTTTTTACTGAGTCATGGAAGATTCTTAATATTTTGCACAATCCAAGGATTAACTTTTAATGAGAAATGTGTTTGATGAAGGGCGTAAGGCAGCAGAAAGGCCCTAGGGGTGGAGGGTTGCCTAGTTTATGTAAAACATGATCATCTGATAAATTCTTCACTAAAATTTGCTTTTGAGAGTTCTTCAGTTCTGTTCTTCCTGAGCCCATATACAATAAAGACAAAATGCTTTCTTTCTACCTTATTTGTTAATATATCCAGAACAGTACGTAGGAGTTGGGTCTGACTAATAGTTTCTTTATTCTTGCTATTAGCGTAGTTTTCAGAACTTCAGCAACAGTGTCTCATAACATCTACGTTTTTTTTTCATTTTGATCAGTCACATATTATTCATGTACCATCTTTGGTACATAGATATCCTTGAAGGGTATCTTTAGCATATACTGTAGCATTGCTCTTTGATAAAAGCAAGATACTTTTTTGACTAATTGAAGTTCAGGATTTTGCTTTGAATCTCAAATACTGTTAAGAATACTATATATCCATCACACATCCAATAGAGAATATTGCTTCTGGCTGAAAACAGAAAGTAAGTTCATTGATGAATACTAACTTTCTGTTTTTCTGCCCTTTTTCTTTTTTTTTTTTTTTGGTTAATTGGATTGGGAGTAAGCAAAGATTTATTTGTGATTGCTTTATGTGTGGTACTTTTGGTAGAGTTCTATTTGTTCCTAATCCAAATGCAAAATTCACATCCTGAGAAAATATAAATTGAACTAAGCTTTTTGAAGTGGAAGAAAAGGTCACTTTGCTGTGTCAGGCAGACTAATGTAGAAAGAGCTGTGCCTTAACTTGCTGAGTGGTTTTTTTGGTTGTGGGATTTTTTGTTGGTGTTCTTTTTTTGTTATGGCAGGCAGTTGCATGGAGATCTTGATGGTGACATTACTTGGCAAACATTTTGGAATCAGCTCAGCATGTGACATCACACCTCCTTAAACTTTTCCACATAAAATACGTCCTCTCCCCCCCAAAAAAAATTATGAAAATTGAGACTTAATGTGAAATCTATTATTGCATCCTCTAAGGTCTCATTAGACACCTCAGTATTCCTCCCTCTTCCCACCATTTTCCAGGCAGCTAGACTAAAAGCTGCAGATGATAGTGGTAAAAGTTTTATAGTGTTCTTGGGGAAGGGGGAGGGAGGAGTGTGGAGAAGAGGCGGGGAAGAGAGTTTTAATCCCATGTCTATCCTGTTTAAAAAAAAAAAAGAAAATTGCAATGACTCTGATGCTTAGTCTTGTCTTCTGTGCAGCTTTTCACACAGTGTGAGCACATGCATCTGATGTAAGGTTTTGACACTTCTAGCAACTGTAGTTGTTTAGTTCTGTCTCTAAGAGATGAGTGTCTCAGATTTTGGGAAAAAGACAGCAGAGACGAAAAATTCCATTGATCTCAGGCTTTGGTTCCTGATACAATGATGTTTCACAAGAACAGTTCATAGTATGTGCTCTTCTGTGTGTGCTCTTGCTTTCCTGCCTCTGTGTACATTTTTTTCTGGGAAACAAAGGGTTTTTCTCCCCAGCCTCTGTAGTTTCAAACCATAAACATGGCTGGGTACTGGGTGGGAAGCATATGTGCTGTCTTTGATAGACGTGCAGGAGAGAGGTGCAGTGCAGAGTGCGAACAGTGCCAAAATACGTAGAACATGATGTTACGCAGGCGAAGCAAAGGAAGAATTATCTATGCATAATGTGAGTTTAGAATAGGCTTGACGTTCTCACACCCAAACATTTCCATCTGTTCCTAAGCGAAAGGAAACTGAGACAATATTCTCCTATCTTCTGGACTAGCTATCCAGGGAATAGGAAATGTTCTTTGATATTTTTTTCCTTAGGATGTGTTCAGTTTTACTGCAGATTCAGAAAAGCCACAATATAAAGTTGCTTTTTTAAAGAGAGCAAATGACATTAAATTATTAAATTCTTCTGAGAATTGGTATTGATATTTTCAGACTGTGCTTAAACAAGCTGTGATGCTTTTAGGATACACTTTATAATGAAGTTAGATTTATGGGTTTTATGTTAATCCTGATACGAGAACTTTGCCATCCTTATTTTCAAAGCTTTCTGTAAATTATCCTCTACTTTTGCTTCCTCTCTCCATCTAACAAACACCTGCTTTTCCTCATGTCTTTTTCTTCTGCCATCAGAGGCTGCATGCCTGATTTCTGTTATTCTGTTACTTACATACTGTGTGTATACTGAGCATCTAAAACACACTGAAAGGTTCACCTGTGCCCTGTTGGTTGTAACTTTATATATTTGCATGTGTCCATGTTTTCTCTACAGTGTAACATCCACATCATCCTGCAAAAGAGCTGAAGAATCTGCCAATTGTTTGTCCTACCTCACCTGCTGATGGAGATGTAGGCATTATTATTATTTAGAAGTAATTAGTCATGTTTTCACAGCTGAACTCTCAAAAGATAACTCTGCAAATATTTCTGAATTTTAGTGGACGCAGGGTAAGAAAGCAGACAAATCCTTAGATGTGATGTTAAATTGTACATGCTTCTTAGTATTGTGGCAAGAGGTAGCCTTACCTTTCACATTCTTGTTCCAGCAAGTTTGTAAACTCATCACTTTTTTCCATGTATTTGCTGTGCTTCCTCTTCTCTTCCTCTAGTTCATACAGAGTCTGTCTGTGTGATTTTTCTACCATTACAAGTTGATCCAGCATTCGTCTGTGAGTTTCTTTCTGTTTCTCTACAACTTTATCAAGCTACAAAAGAAGCAAAAACTCCTGAAGTATTTTGAATCTTTTGCTTTGCTTCATTATTGAAAAAATTTAAGAGTGGTGTAATAATATGAACTGCACTCAATAGCCTAATGGCCAGGTCTTTTGATATCCATTTGGAAAGGTTTATTAACTTTTGTCAGTCTAATTCTGACAAATTTGAAAAATAAGGTACTATTTTGCAGGACCCTCAGTTGCCTTCTTTTCTTCCTCCTGCCATGACTGTTCCTCAACAGCTACTAATTAACAGTTACTGTTCCCAGGGCTGTGCTTTTCTCATTGATCACTGTGGTAGAGAAACCAGATGTCTTGGCAGAAGTAGCCTCGTCCACTGCTTCACACAGTGGATGACTGGCTTTTGGTTGAATAGAAATAGCTGCCTCACTTTTAGCTGCATAGGAAATAAGAGCATTAAATTGGTTTTGTAAGGGTAGGCAAGTACATCAAAAAGCAGTTTTCTGGTTTGACAGTAAATGCATGGTAGTGCCAAGAGTGGAAAACAATCCTGTCTCTTGTGCTTACTCTGAGCATGGCTCTGGGTTTCTGGAATAAGTAAGTGCTAAATTTTTTAATAGTTAGAAGTATTTCTTTATAACAGCGTCATTTCCTGTTTTGTTCCTCAAATTGCACATGTTGTTAAGGTCTTCATCTTACAGATGGCGCCTTTATAGCACACTTTGAGCATCAAAGTCCCTCCCCTTCCTCAAGGATTTCTGCTTGACTTCTAATCATAGATTCATTAAGATTGGAAAAGACCTCCAAGGTCATCAAGTCCAACTTTTGACTGAACACCACCATGCCAACTAAACCACAGCACTAAATGCCACATTAAGTCATTTCTTGAACACTTTCAGGGATGGTGACTCCATCACCTCCCTGGGCATCCCATTCCAATGCTTGATCACCCTTTCAGTGGAAAATTTTCAATTTTTCTAAATATTATTATATAGCAATACTTTAAATCAAACAATCTATTTTAGGTTTTGGTAATCAGTTTTAGTTTTTCTGAACCACAGAGTTTTTGGTATAACTGTTTGCTGGACCTATGCTATTAAACTAAATAACCTCCACAAACAGAGATAATTCTGGGGATTCTGTTATAATTTTGAATTCAGTATGTGACCAAGTGATACAAGTGTGTGTGTGAAACCATAAGTGGTTTTCCTCTTTAGGCATTACTGATCTAGCTGAAGTTTCAGGGAGGATCACTGGAGGCCATCTAAAGACCTGGGAAAGTCTGTATTTGTTAGCAGCTTTGTTCCCTGCTTGTTCCCCTTTGGAGAATCCTTTATCAGGTCATCATAGGAGTCCCTGTAACCTTTTTGGAAAGGAGGGGTTTTGAGCTCATGGCCCAGTGCCTTCTTTTAACCACAGTCTATTCTAGTAGGTCAATCTGATTGTAGTGCTTCACTCTATTAACAGAAAAGAATTCACAAATGGGCAGTGTGGGAAGCAAAGCTGGTTCTGGTCCTCTGATGTTTCTCCTGCAAGGAATTCCATGTGCTACAAGAAACAGTGGATCTTCAGATTCTTAGGGCCACTGCTTATTTTGGACAATTTAATTCCAAGCAGTATGATTAATTATATTTTCCTCGTGTTTATTCACGGTTTGGCCAATAGAAATGATGACAGGAAGAGCTGGAATGCCTAAACATGAGTTCCTTGAATAAGTGAGGATATCATCAATTTCTGCATAGACTTCCAAGACTCCCCCTGCTTATCCCAGCTTTTTTTTTTTAAAGCTATATATATTCTCTTATGTTTCTCCTAAATAATTAACTTTTTGTTGACATTGCTATGAAAAGAAAGAAGAGCTATTGACAGGACTTTGAAAATGGTTTGAGACCAGAATACTCCAACAAAAATGTGGACCATTTTGAAAATTTCCTGCACTTTTAACTTCTGACATAGAGTCTTTTCGGTTGTAACATAGCTGAGCTCATTTCATGCCTGATCAAGAAATACTAAGAAACCTATGGGGGAGTTCTTTGTTGTTGTTTTGGCTGGTTTGTGATGCTCTTAACAGCAGATCATTTAGGTATTTTTCATCTTGCTCACTAATAATTTGTACACTTTATAGCATCAGAGTGACTGCTTTCTGGAATCATAATCCTGAAGCAGGACCTCTCCTGGAAAAACATTTCTTACCTAAACCCTTGCATGTGCAGACTTTCTCGGTAAGCAAGTGTTGCCTTAAACAGTAATCTTTTGGCTGTGTTTTCAGTATCTTTTACAGAGGTTGATCTGGATTGCCTTAAAAGGTCAGGTTGAAGAAAACTGTCCATATTAATTTCCTCACACTCTCCCTTATTTTAGCAGAAGTGGAAATTTCACGAATTGAAATCTTTCGTTCAGCTGCTAATTTACCAGAAAGAGGTTTCATCAACCTTCCCCTTTCCCCCCCTCCTTCCTTCAAGATTTTGGAAGGATTTTTTTGAACAACTATTGTAGATGCATGAAGCACCATCACCTCAGTTTCTGATCCTTATCTTTTTAAAGATCCTGCTGTCAGGTAAATTTACACTGTTCTCAGAAAGCAACCTGGCTCCTGTTTTTTGATAAAGTTCTGATGCAGTGCTGCTTGCAACTATGGCTCTGTCTTTCTTAAATTGATATGAACTGGGCATCAGCTTTGCATGAGTACTTGCTGGTCACAGCTCTCAGTGTGAGGTCAGAAGGGAGGAAGGCAAAGGCTTGAACTTCCAACTTCTTTTGGCAGGCAGTCTGCATGGATGGGGTTAAAAAAGTAGAGATAAGGATTTGTGTGGATTGGAGCACTGCGTCCAAAGTACATGTAAGAATCAAAGGCGATGTGTAAGTTGCTATCATAAGAAAGCTGAAATTTGTGGCTACAAGCTGATCATAAATCAAATGAGCCTGGTTCTGAACATGTAAATGCTTGATGGAGATGGGGGTTAGTCATCAACCAAGCAACAGTAACCAAGTATAAAATAATTCTGCTTCTGCACTGTTGGGTGTAAAGGATGTGGGACTTGCCAGCAGGGTTTTGTAGGTTCAGTATATTTTGTTTGTTCTGGAGTATTTGTTGAATGGCTATGAGAGGTTAAGTGAAGCAGTAATCCAAGCAGCATGTATGCAAGAAGTAACTCCAGGTTTTTGTTTTGCAGCTCTCAGTGAGCAATGCCTTTCACTTCACAGTAGTGCTTTTGTCAGTGTTGTGATTACAACCAGTTTGGATTACAGACTGGTTTTTGGGATGGGTGAGGTGTGTATTCAAGGCAGGGAAGTGGAACGAGGAAATTTTAAGTGGGAAAAAGAACAGTAGTGTCCGGGGGGGACCTGCTTATAATAAAGGGTAA
Organism: Myiozetetes cayanensis; assembly: GCF_022539395.1. Classification (NCBI taxonomy): domain Eukaryota; kingdom Metazoa; phylum Chordata; class Aves; order Passeriformes; family Tyrannidae; genus Myiozetetes; species Myiozetetes cayanensis. The sequence continues at coordinate 19,957,013 of NW_026087742.1, forward strand.
GAGAGAAAAGTAAATAAGCTACTGCATTAAAACAGTTTGCATGTTGCACTTTTCTCCCGTTGCTCGGATTAAGAGATGCATTTAGATTCCTTTTGCAGCACGCTGCCAAATGAGTTCTACCATGGGCGTTTGGCTGTTGTGGCTGTGTACAAGGTGGAGAGTGTGAGCTTGTGATTGCATTTGGGAGAGAAGAAAAGAAATGCTGGGACTGTCTCCTGGTACAGGTGGACCATAGAGAACAGAATTGGAGAGACAGCAGATCCTATGTCACAATTAATGCAGACACTTGAGATCTGCATATAAGATGTGTAATGGGTATGGGCATTTGGCCTTGTGGCACCTGTGTGTGTTCCTGTGCAGCACCTCTCCCTCCCTGCAGGACCAAGCAGAGCAGAATCTCGTACTGGGTTGCTGAACTTCTGTGTGGTTTGTTGGGAAACTCTGTTGTGTTCCTCAGCGAAATAAGGGCACCTCCCTGGTCAGCAGATTTGACTCTTGCATTTTCCCTGTGCGATCTTGTGGCTGACTCCCATGTATCCAGCAGGGAAGAGGGAGAAGTTGTGTGAACCCCTGCTAGTGTGAGATCCTCACACGAAAGCGTCTCCAGCAGCCCAGGGTTCCTCAGATTACTCTGGCCAAATGCTAAATCTGCCCATGCAGAAATATCCATTTATATGAGCACACACAAGATTACTCAGGCTACACAGTTCTTAGCTAAAAACCACAGAGGACTAATAAGCAGCAGTATAAATGTCTTCTGTTGAAAATTAAAGTGATAAAATCTTAATTAAGTGATTTGTTGTTTTGTTCTTGCTAACATATGGGCTTTTCGCTAGAATTAATACTTGAACAGGCTGTACAGTACAATGGAAAATAAGAGGCATAGCCTTACGTAACTGTGAATAGTTCAGCAAGCTAAAAATTCACACAAATTTTATAGTTTAGATACATTTTGCCACCAACTCGTGTCTGAAGTCAAACTAGGATGGTGTATCTCAAATCCATTACATTGGAACTGAAGTCTTCATCTTCCTCTTTTTAGACTGTTTTGTGGTGTTATATTTCTTTATCCAAAGTCCAGGGTAAAAACATTCTCAGGGTCACTGTTTATAAGTGTATAACCCTGAGTTTAGGATTCCCAGAGACTTTGTGAGCATTTGCCTTTTTCAACCCTGGCTGAGCCAAATTTCCATGCAGATATAGGTTGGTCTTGTTTTCCTGAATGCCGCATTGTCAACAGGCTCTTCCTATGACTAAATTATTTGTGTTCTGCAGCTGTCATCCTTGGAAAGTTTTGACCAACATATTCTAAGATGTTGTGAGGATACAATCAGATACACTGTCTTAGAAGGCTGATGAGGGTGCATCTTTCCCCAGGTTGATTTGCCTTGGGATTTTAAAAATGGATTATATTTTTAATTATCCTTGATGGATGTGGAATATAGGTTTTCCTCTAGTTTTGCTGCTTTTAAGGAGATCTCCAAGTGGTAGGATTTATTGTTCATCCCATTTCAAACAGTGAGGAACCCACTTTTTTTTAATCTTTTGGCTATATTATTGGAAGCTGGGGAGAGTTAGAAACTGGAATCTGGTTTCTAATTCTATTAAGTTTTGAAATAGGAGAAAAGGACACCATAAACTCTGCAGTATCTTCTTCTTTATCTCTTTTTTCCTACATCACCTTCTCTGATATTTTTTTTGATTCTTTAATAAAAAAACTGGGGTTTTTTGAGTGTAGGAAAATGAATCTTATATTATTAGTCTGTATTTACTAGAATGTTGAATACTCTTTGTTTTCTATTCAAGAGAAGTGGCAATTGATCTGAAGACAGATTTTTTTGTGAATAACTGACTCGGTCTCAATTTATAAACTGTGCAAAGATGGAAAACCTTTTCAGGGCTTTTAGTCAGAAGCAAAACCAAAATGAAAGCCTGTTTTCTTTTATGCCCCTCAAGTGTGAGGAGTAAGACTAAGCTTATCTGATAGAAAGAAATAGCTGTAGAGCAATTTTGACTGAAAAAGCCCTCAGTTTTTTAAAAAAAAGTAAATTAAAACCATGGTTTTAGTGTGTCACACTCCTCATACGTTTTGCAAAGGAAGATGTATTACTGCTGTTTTCAGATTTGCTACGTTTCTTCACCTATGAATCCTGTTCCCAATGAGTAAAATTGTCCGGTCACCAGATTTTCCCACTACATTCTTAACCAAATTTGCCAAGAAATTTAAAGATTAGAAAATATGAGAGAGTTGTGAGAGAATGTTGCCTTCTGAAATTCATTGTATTTTCACTTGAGTTTTGGGATGATCCTCTGTGTTCGGGGCTACAAGGCTAAACTGTCAAGAGTGAGATGCACAGGCAGATACAAAGGTATGACAAAGGGCAAATTTAAATGGTCTGTTCCCAGACTTTGTGGCTGATTTCATCTCTCAGTTGATTTTCATATATGTTTTAAAAATACAAAAAAAACCCTAAATGTATTTCTGACATAATTTAGGGGCATTTTGAAATCGAAATTGTGGAATGCCTGCCTGCTACAGCATCCTTTGGTTTACCAAGACCAAGGAGTGGCAGTGGTCCTTCTAGCCTTTCAGTTGTTCTCACGATATTTAACTTTGCCTTTTGAAATTGCCAAATCCAATGGTGTTAGAAATTCTTTCTCTGCCATTAATTGTAAGAAGGAACAAGTGTGTACGAACTTTACGTGTAAAGTAACAGACTGAGCTTAGGTTTTCAAACTTCTTTCGACTTCTCCTCAAATTATTTCCATTTGTACTCGAAGTTTCTGTGACATAATACCACAATGTTATAAAATAAATTAACCTTTACACTTGAACTTTGCCTGTTTCAGATTATATCCAGAGATTTTAACCTTTGAGCTTCTGAAATGAGTGTTGACCTTTTGCCTCCTATAATTTTCTCTGAAATGATCTCTGTATCCTTAGGTACATTTCAGGTCAATTTGAAAAATGCTTAGTAGGAGAATTTTATTCACAGTTTCTGCTTTTATTTTTATGATGTTTATTTATACAGAGCAGCACATTAAAAAATGTTTATGGGAATTGGAGGCAATTACCTCGGATAAAAAAACACTTTCTGATGTGAAGGCGTTTTAATATCCAGTGATTTGCATTGCAGGGCGGAAATTAATCAGATAACATTGTTCAGAAAGTATGGTGGCTGCTGCTGCAGTGGAATTAAACTAAAGGTTGCTTAGGTGTAATGTGAGAATAATAGATTCCTGCCGGGATGAAGTTTCTAATGCCAGCTCATTACAGTAACTACTCAGACCAAGCAGGTATAGCTGTGACTTCCCCCCAGATTAGTGGGAGCTGGGATATGCAAAGGTAAACAGCTGTGCCATTACTGCTGAATGGGCATTTACTGGCAGTGGCCTTCATGGAACAAAGTGGGATCAGGGAAGCTTCTGTTTGTATGAGCTGTGAATATGGATGACAGAGAGGGGGGTTGTTGCGGGGGAAGATGATGGTGTCAAGAATAGAAGGCTGATTACCAGAGTTTGAATTAAACAAAATCATGTCTCTCAATGCCTAAAAACCCCAGTACAAATGAGGATCGTTAGATTTGGGTCCCAGCTGGAATCTGGACTTTGTTCTGCTGTCACTGACACTCCTTTTAGATTCTAGGTTTAGAGCTCATTTGCTTTCTTCCTCGGAAGTGGGTGAGATATTTTCCCTTGAATTTGGTGGGAACTATAGTTAAGTATCAATTACTTGTTCTTACCTCTCCCATAGGCTTTTCATAGATATCTTCTTGCCATTGCTCAGCCTTTGTTTGAATAGCATCTCGCTGGAGTGCCTCTAACACCTTCTTGGGAGTAACAAAGCCGTACTGTGCTTCAAGCAAAGCCAAGTCAATTTTTTCAGCCTTAAGTACTCCTATAACTTCATCTTGGGCCTGCAGAAACACAAAGTAAGGCTTTGTCTTGTTAAACTGTATAAATGTCTCTACAGGTTAGTTCTCTGCTTTTGATTTTAAGAAAACTGAAAAACATTGTAAATATTCCTGTATATGTAAAATGACCCAAAATAGTAATGTGAAGACAGTTGAAACACATGAAGGGAAGTATTGATCTTTGTATTTTGCTTGTTCAGTATAGACTCCCCAAAATCTTCAGAACCTTCATCAAAGCCTAAGAACTTTGTTAATGATGACTTTGTATTACTGTTACTGGACCAGTGTGTAGCATTCACAAAACAAAATTTCAGGGCAAAGTTTGACTTGTAGTATTAGAAATTGACTTTAAATTGTTAGTGCAAGATGCTAGGATGCTTCTTGAAGCCTGAAAGTGTTGTACATTCTGTATGGTTTGGGTGCAGATGGCTTCTGTAGTTTAATCCCCTTACAGATGTGCCCAAAGTCTGGTCTTTTCCCCCCCCCTGCATCCTCTGGTGGTGGAGGTTGTCCCCTGCCTCTGTTGCATTGACTGACATAACTGCATGCACTGTCTCAAACATCCACTGTCTGCAATGATCTCAGTTGGAAAAAAGTATGTGCTAATCCTAGAGGGGTAGAATAGGAAGGAAGGAAATCAGAAAGAAGGATGTATCAGGAAAGGATAACACTTTCGCTCTGGCTCCTTTTGGCTGGAAGACTTCTGTATCCCTATTTATGACTTTTAAAACAAGTTTAAAATACAAAGTAGTCTATTTCTAATCCTTAGCACTATGAGAAAAAAGTAGAAGAGTGATCTTTGGGAATCTTAAATGTTCTGGAATTTGGCAAGTGATGGCATCTAACTTAGAAACATAATTATGGTTGGATTGACAGCTGATCTTCAGAGATTTAACTTGGCATTACAGGAGGTAGAAAACTAGGAATAAAAAAAGACTTCTTGCCTTTTTCATTCATAGTGTTTCCTCTGGAATTTCAGACATGATTTAAAATGTTCGTGTTAGCCTCATTGTTTCTTAGTTTCTCATTTCACTCTATTCCAGTTTTAAATCTTAAGAATTGAAGTGTGTGTGTGTGTATGTATATTTATATATTTATATTACACAAGTGTAATGAAGAACGTGCATGTAATATAAATGAACATATTTATATGTATTTTAAAAAATCTCTCTTATTGAGAGGATGAGAGAAGTGTTCTAGAGGAGCGTGTAATATCTGAATTTTATCTTAATTAAGAAAGGCCAAATGAGCAGGAGAGAAGTGTTTTGCAAACATGAAAGTTGTTCTGTTTGCATAATGGAACAATCTGTAGAAGTTTGCCTTGGACCTACCCTCAGAGTTGGTACAGCTATTAAATATTTATATCACCTGTGTGTTCTGTTAAGCATGTATGTGTTATTACATAAACATATACACATATGTTAAGAATAGAACTACCTGGGCACTGTTTAGGGAATAAACTCTGAAACCATGTGCTACACCCGTTTATACCACTTTGGCCAGTTTGCTTTTTCCTCTGCCTGTGAGCAGTTTTAAAGTGGCTGTCATTACTTCTGTGCAATAAGCCTGTCACAGAAATATTTTACTTGCTCACTGGAAATCTGGTTCCCACTTCCTGCAATTACGTTTGACCAGGTTAGGCATCATTTACCACTTGACAGCTGGTTCCTTTTCTAGGTAGGAAAATGCTCTCTCTTCAAAATCCAGTGTCTTGTGGGCTAAGTGGCATGCAACACTTATGCTTCATATTATGAGAAATAAAATGGCTATGTTTATTTTTCTAGCAAAAGAACACTGTTCTAGTTAGAACACTGTTGAGCAAGTTACTTCTTGCACAGTCTGGCACATACTGATTCCTAGGAAGTGATGTTTGTGACTTCATAGGAGAGGGGGATTAGAAATAATAAGTACAAGATCTTAAAGGTCTGTAATATGTTCTCCATATCAGTTTTACAGTGACAAACATTTTGTATTCAAAAGATTTAGAATGGGGCAGCACAACTGGAAAGTTTTGTGAGTTCTCGGCTTTGAGAAGTTACGTGGGGTATAAAGATCACATTTCCCATCTGATAGCTCTAAGAGCTGTAATTTTAGGGGGTTTTTGTACTTTGCAGTTCATATTTGTCCTGTATCAAATTAAGTGAGGTGTCTCCTTAACATAAAAGAAGGTCGTGTTTGTGGTGGATGGGCGAATGCAGGGCTGGGATGGTGTATCTTTTAACTTGAAATGTAAAATAAGACAATACATTACCTGTAATTCACCCTCGAGGACACTAAGAAGAAATAGCAAGTCATCACGAGAGAGATCCTCCCTTTTCTTGAAAGAACTTCTTTGTTTTTTGTCTGCCTTAGGGCTTCTTAGGATTGTACTGGCTTGGGCTCCCTCGTCCTTCTCTTTCTGCCGCCTTTGCACATTTCCTCTCCCACTGTAACCAGCCTCTTCCTTATGGGGATCTTTTGGCCTTGGCTGGCTCAGCTTTGGTCTGGTTGGGCTTTCGGTGCTGTTGCTTCTGGAATGCATGGTTTGTATCTCTGAAGCTGGAAGAAGTTGGGGGAAAAAAGTAATTGTTTTAACTAACAGAGATTATAAAATTATCTCACTATAGTTGATGGTGGGTGTTGGTACCTCCAGAATAGTAATTTTCCCTCCCACGCAGGGCTGTTTGTCATTCAACAAAAGCTGACAACCTTGTGTAAACCAACAGGACTGGGCTGTGATCCTTACTGGGTGTCTATAGTGAAGTGAGTCTGTACTGGTCTTACACCTTGTAGCAATTCCCTCCACATTTGCAAAGGCAGCATCTTTAGCAGCAGTGCTGGGCACATCACCACACACCACATTTCCCATGAGAGACAGGGCCTGCCTCACCCTTCACATAAATACTTATTATGATGAGGCAAATTTAGATTTAGAAGGGTTTCACTAGGAAGATCTTTCTGTTCTGAGCCCTTACAGTATTCTATTTTTCCTTGTCTTTCCAAGGGAGAGCACAAAAGTGGTCCTCCACTACTATGAGTTATGTGGTTGCATTATCCGTGTTTGGCAAAATGTAGGGGTTAGCAAGTACATCCAGGCTGCAAAGAGTGAGCAGCACTGGAAATGCTGCCTCCACAGCACCACCACTGCCACCTCCAAAACCAAACTACCTTGCCGTTCATGACTTGTCCACCTCTGAAAACCAGGTAGTATAAAACCTTACTATTTCTTAAGTGCTGGAGTCCAGCACTGTAGAGGTGTTAATACCTGGTAGAAGGGAGACTTATCCTAACTAGGCCCCTTTGGAGTGCCACTGTTAAGGAAACACACTCTAATGCCTTTGCAGATAAATGACTAACACTGTGTAAATATTGATTAACCTCAGGAACTCTGTTTTGGTTATCACCACTCAGATTAAGGTATGAATGGATTAAAGTGCAGCTCTGCTGGAAAACCGTGGTCATAGATACCATCTACCAAACAAAAGCCTGATCGTGTGATTCAAAGGTGAAATTAAACATGTTCCAAATACAAATAAGGCACAAATCTTCTTATTAAACTGTAAAGCTAATTGCTGCAAGGTCCAGAAAATGGTTATGGCCTATGATAGGCAGGAGATGACTGTGTAGCTGCCTTTTGACCCAACAAATCTGTGGCTGATAAAGTTCTTCCCGAGCGTCCTCCCCCACTCCCTTCCACCAGATTCTAAATCCTAAACTCTGTGACTGCACTCCTTAACTGTGGTAATTTTCCACTCAACACTACAAACAGTTCCTTTTGTTGTTTTTCTGCAAGAACAGAGGAGGTGGAAGAAGCTTTTGGTTTCTAATGGATGATGACTGGGAGTGGGGAGAATGTATCAAAAATTTTACAAAAAAAGCAAGTGACATTTTCTGTAGTGCTGAAGTCTCTTCTAGTCTGATTTGAAGCACTCATAATAGCTTGTATTCAGTTAGAAAAACTTGATTTTTCCAGGTGTCAAAAAAGTAAGACTTGTCAGATTTGCATGGCAGTGTGCAATGGAACCTGTTTTGTGAAACATCACCAGTGTCACGTTAGGATGGGAGCGTGTTATAGTGCATGGAGGAAACGTAGAGTTGTTCGTAGCAGGATGGCAATGATGTTAGCTGGGTGATGGTTAGTTTAAGTTAGTGTTCCATCCTAGTGTTCATCCTGGTTCATTCAGTCAAATATAGTTTCCCTTTATTCGCTGTGGTCTGCTTGTTAGTCTTACCTTTTGCACCTTGCTGATGGAGTAATATTACTTTGGAAGAAGACCACTGGTTTCCTTTGAGCGTAAGATGCTGAAAGCCTGCTTGGCCTTTGCATACAGTTAAAGGCTTGTGTTTATAAGATGCAGGAATTCGTAAGCTAAATCACGTAACCTGAATGCACTCAGAGTTTGTCTGTGTGCTTTGTTGCCACAAGCATAGGACACTGTGAAAGGCATAAATAATCCAAGAAGTCCTTGTGTTTTTCCGTCATAGGTGCCAGTTGCAGCAGCAATCTCAACTGGACATGAAATTGCTGTCATACTTGTTGACAACAAGTGTCAATATGACATTTCTTGTAGAAGGAAAAACAAAGCTGTATTTAAGGAAGAGTTTTGTACCTTTTCAGGCTTTTTGAGTTGGCTGCACCTGCAAATCCTAAACTTGGAAAGACAGTAGTCTCAGCAATCCTGCCAAGAAGGACAGCCTCCCCTGCATTTTCTCTTACACTGTATGCACGCTGTTGGCTTCAAGACACCATGCCACAGAGTTTTTCACAGCTGCAGAGGGATAGCTGTGACTCCCTTTTAGGCTTGTCATGCCTCCTTCCTAATCAGGTAGAGCAGTCCTTATTGCACTGGCAGAAGACACTTGGTCCCTGTGAAAGCCAGCTGACTTGCCAGATAGGCTACATTCCCATGGAGATGGTGTCTTTGCAGTCTCCCAGAGAGCATTTTCATTTACTTGTTGAGAGTTCTTACATACACTTTTACTGTCTTCTGACATTCCTGAATGCCAGTGCCTACTATTGAATCTGCTAATGCAAATATTTATCAAATTGAGCAATTAACATGAATTATTAGGGGTTGAAGTGACATGCTCAATGTATGCTTTAAGCACTTTTTTAATGGTACTTGAATGTAGCTGAAAGAGGCACACAAGCACTCTGGTAGTAGTAGCCTGCTTTACTAACACATTCTTTCTCAGTTGATTTATTTAAGCCTTCTGATTACCTGCACATTGACAGGCATTATTATTTGTGGTGTTGTCTGTTTACATAAGGATGCTAGTACTAATGTGGTTGTCAGAGGAGGTAGGTATGAGTAACAGAAGGGCAATTCCGAAGTTCTGATTACCTCACAGTGTAGCTGCTGGTGTAGCAAAGCAGGACCTCAGAAATGGACAAAAATAAACATCCCATCTACCTACCTTGACATTCAAGATAGAAGTAGTGTCATTTGAAATTTTCCACATGTGTTATTTTGGTATGTTGGGTTATTTTCTGTTTTGAGCAACTCTTTCCATGTTCTTGAATGTTAATGGAAGAACAACTTTTTTTTTTTCCCCCACAAGGTAAAACCGTTAATAGACTCATAAAATCTGTGACTATCAATTGTCTCATGGCACCCAAAATAGTGAACCCAGACTCTCAAGATTAACTAATGAGCATAAAATCTGCCTTTTTGCATATCCGTCTGAACTTATTTTCACTCACATTCTATAATAATGTACAAGAAAGCTGTCATGCAAAAAAGAGGTAAGGAAGAAGTGTTTCTTTTTGTAACAGAGATTGTAGTTCACAGAGGCTCTGTGATTTCTCCTAAAGAACTGACTCTTGCATCTTGTGGTAAACTTCTGTATAGTAGCTAATTTAAACCCTGTTACTCTGTACCACCAAGAAGGATGACGGTATGAGATGCCTTAGAAAAGAGTAAACAACAGCGGCCAAGAAAGATTTGATCAGGTGTGCAGGCCTTGCCTTGCATTTGTGATCTTTCATCTGTTTTGGGTCAATTACTGAACAGCAGGGATTGTAGATACGTGAACAGAAGAAAGAAGAATACTTGCCAGTGTTCTTATACAATGCATTGTGAACCCTTGCTTGCATCAAAAATAAAGAGGTTGGAAGGGACGATCCAGATCATGAAGTCAACATCTGCTAAAATCACAAAACATCGTGCAGTGGGTACTTAATAGAGATTAATGTTCCATAATTGTGCTAATTGAAGAGCAGAAGTGTGTTCTGCACTTTTGGGCTTTCCTTCGCGTTATGAGGTGTCTGTTTTACTGAAGATTTTGCACTGGTATCTTGCTTGAAGTCACAATGTGCGGGTCCCCAGACTCATTGGATTCCCTGCAGCTTGGCAGGCTAGTTCCAGATTCAAAATGGAGTGAGTATCAGTTACCTTGAAACATTCTACTAAATCAAATTATTGCAAGTAACACACTCAGCAAAGTTTGAATCTATTCTCAGTGTTCATGTTCTTGTTTGTTTTATAGTTTGGTTTCTGTTCTGTTTTTTAAAGACCTTGCTCATTTCTGAACATGTGATCCTTCTGCATATAAAGGAGAAATTTCCCTCTTCTTGATGATGAACAAGCAATCTGAAAGGTCAAAAATATACTTTCCTTAGGAGACGGATGAATAAATGACCAAATGTTTCTATGATGTTAACGTGGTCTCCACCCTCTCGATCATATTCTGAAGGAGATGAAACTGCATTTGTCTCTTTGGCAGCGGTGAATAAGCAGGTGTTTCAGAAATCCCTGCACTTTTGTGGGAAAAACTGAAATACCCTTCAGAGATGACTTCATCATTGGGTTTTAAGAGACATCCCTTTTTCTCCCATTTATTTTCCCCTTTAGTGTTTTCTCTTTCTCAGTGATTGACTTACGAGCTAACAAAATCCCTCACAGGACCAAATCTTCCCTTAATCCCAGGGTAAGGACCCTGAATAGTTGAGAACTTGCTGTTTCTTCCAAAAATCCGTGACTAAGCAAGAAATCATGTCTTTCTGGTTTTTAACATCCCTTAAAGGGCAATGCTTTTGATTTGCTGAAATTGATAGGACTCCTACCAACAGAGTGACTTTTAAATGAGATGGGATTGCTCAGCACACCAGTGTAATGGGACAGTGCAAAGAACATGATGTCTTTTGGAAATGAGTGTGCGTAGTCTGGGGCAAGAAAAACGGTGGTCTCACCTTAGTTGATACAGGTCTAAAGACTATCTTTTCCCTTCCCTGTGTAGCAAAGCCTACTTTGAAGCTTCATGTTCATACCTCAGGAGAAATTAATCTCCTGTCCCTGTTCTTGTGTGGCTGTATGACAGGTAGTATCCAGGCGTGGGAAGGCACTTCTGGCTGAACCACATCACATCCTCCACCAGAAAAAAAAGCGAGTTTGTCTTCTTCTTCTGTAGTCCTGGTGTGGCCTGTGGGGTAGCAAATGAGCCGTGCTGAACTGTGGGAGAACATGAAGAAGTCTTTTTATTAGTTGGAATCCCAGGATCTGTCCCTTTCACAGCATCACTAGTGCCTTCTGACAGAATGCCTTTAGGACTTTCATTCTTCCCCTAAGTGGAAATACATTTCTTTGTGGTAGATTTACACCACTTCACCACTTCCAGAGACAACAGCCTTTCTTTTTGGGTAGACTGCTTTAGTGTTTTCCTGGAAACCATTTGCAGTGGCTTCTGTGCAGAGGGATGTTCTGTTTCACCATGACCAGCTACTGCATGCTTGAGCTGTGCACTCCTTCTCAGTAGATTCTGTGATGTTTTGGTACACAAGCTGGTCAGTAAGTGAGAAGAGACTCTAGTGGGTTCTTCACCCAGGGACTCACACAGGGATAAGTGTGTGTTTCTATCCTGGCAGGGAAAATGTGCAAGATTAAGGTGGTTATCTGGGAAACCTGTTGCAGGAATGCTTACCTGGCATGCAGAGTTGCAGGAAGTCAAGCAGGAGAAAGAAAATAAATCAGCAGTCTGTTTCCCCTTTCACAGAATCTCATCAAATTTTGGTCTCTGAAGCCCTTGGGGATCTTGCAAGAACAGCAATTACTCAAATGGTGAGAAAATGTGGATTCAGCTGAGGATATGAATGCTCCCAGACAGGAAAAGTGCATGAGTGAGAACTGGATGTCATTTTTGTGCTGGTCGTGGTTTATATTCATCTGACCACAAGTCAGATTCCTCATCCCTTGGATACAGGGAGCCTCCTCCGAGACAGAAAGATGCCTTTTGAACTGTGTTAGAGTTGTCTTGTTACTCTGCTCACAGTAAAGATACTGTGAAATTTCCACCATCTGTTGTCTTCTCCTCCCACTTCCAATCCTGTAGAGCTTTGCACATATGTAGTGATTGTGGTTAGGTGAAATCTTCCCAGGTCCGTACTGCAAATGTACAAGCTTACAGTCATCTTTAGAAGGCTGAGTTTGTGTGGGAGATTTTGACCAGTCCTTTTGAAGAATGTGTCACTTGTCTGTCATTTCATCATTGGTGTGTGAACTTGTGATCCGGTCTTCATTCTTGTAATGTCTCTAACCACTCGGTATATATAGATATAGATGTAGATATATACACTGTATAGATAGATATATAGATAGGTATAGATATATACATAGATAGATACACACTCACACACCACAGGATTTTGTGCCTGGAAGTAGAAAAAAGAACCTGTGCCATGTGGCCAGTTGTTGGTTTTGTGGCTCTGAGCTCAAGTTAAGCCCTTTCTGTAGGTTAAGTGATCTCAACCTATCTCCTGCCAAGTCTTAGTGGTGGTGTTTGTGCACATATTTGAGTTCATCCTGTGGCAGTTTTAAAGGACTCACATTCACAGTGCTCTGCATGAAAGCATAAGCTGCTCACCTTAAACATACTTGAAATTTTCACATTAGGAGTGTTAGGAATGCATATTCCTATTCAGAGCTGTCAAATCTTGTTCTAAGTGAGATTCTTCAGATGGTCCATAAAACCAAACAGTAATAGAGTAATAGAGCTCTTTGTGATGATCCATGAGAAAATCAAAAGTTTTGGCTCCTTGCTGAGTCACACAGCATTTCTCTGGCAAAAGTAGGTATTTGTTTTGAAATCTGAAAGGAAAGCCTGGATCTCACAAAGGTTCCAGCTCAGAATTCAGTACTTTGAGACATGGACTGATTTTTTTTCATTATCTCTGGTCATAATTTGGAACAAATTTATAACTTCTGTTAAACCCTTCTCCTCACTCCTCCACAGGAATTCAGCTCTCGTAGTTTGTGGTCCAGCACTTTGCTAAGTGGATGGTAGTCCTGGAAAATTATAGTGTATTTATTACATTATAGGTATATAGTTTCTGTAGTTAGGCAGAGTAGATTGGTTTGAGGTGCTTTGTCTTCTCTGTGAGGAACTACAGAGGCCATAAGGCCACAATGCAAAGCCCAGGACAGCTGTAGTGGGAGAATGACTCTGAAGTTGTATGTGCACTGTAGCTTTCAATGTGCTGCTGCAGGGTGACAACACTAGTATAATCCCATGTATTCATGGGTTCAAAAGGTTAAGGAGGAATAATAATTAAGAGGCAGAATGTCTTTAACTTTCCACTGGTGGGAATAGAGGGTTGAGATTAATATGGGGAACTTTTTTTTTCTTCTGTCTGCTTCCTTGGGTTTAGGTTTGGATTTTCTTTCTTTTTAAGGTAAAATGTTTCATACTTGTTTTGTAATTAGACACTAACATAAAAGGCAAAAGAAATTTTCTCAGTCCAGAGCAATTTTTACATCTCTGACTTCAGAGTGATTATCTTTCCCTCCACGTACATAGTTACACATACCAGCACCACTTCAGTGGCCACTGTGTTTACTATACTATAGTCCTGCCTTCCTGATGGAAGGGAAATTTTTTCTGGCAAAGTGCTTGTGACAATTGTCTTCTGTGCCTTTAAACATGCTGGTAATGTGGTATAAGGTCACTTTGAAAAGCAGCCTATAATCAAAATTGTCTGAAAAGAATTTAATTGAAGAATTGAGTGTTATGATGTTATTAGCTATAATGGTTGTGGGCAAAAGGAAGAGACAAATGATATATCTTGTATTTGTGTATATATGTGTCTCTGTACACACACATATAATGTTTTAAATAATGTATTTGTGTACCAAGTGTGTATCTGTATAATGCTCTTGTGCTTGATGCTCATGGCAAATATGAAATAAATTGTCCTTTGTAAGCTTTCATCAGAAGAGCAGTAGAAGTACACAAAGTGTTGAAGTATCTTGGTTTTGTTTTCAATGAAAAATCTATGGTTAGTGAGCAAGGATTGTCTAATATATATTATCTAGTGTAAGTTAATTTGTTACCCCACAGTAATTGGTCTGGGTATCTGAGATCCAAACTTCTTAACCCTTGCAGCCATCTCAATTTCCAATTTAGTCTTTTTGTTTGTTTGTTTAGTTTTTTGTTTGTTTTTTGTGTGCGTGTGTGTGAGTCATGAAATAGGCAGCAGAGACCACAGCAAGGACTACCGAGTAAAACTGTACACCTTCAAAGTGCATATGTATTAATTTTCTTCAAGGGTATTTTTGACAAGTGTGGATTTGTAGAGACATTTGTGTGGGAGTGATCAACTCAGCGTTGCTTTTCCGCACACATGAAAATAAACCACAGACTTTTAAATATCCTGAGAAAAGTTTCTTCAAAGAAAGATCAAAAGTCTTTACTAACGTCTGAGGAAGCTGCATGGCTGCCTCTCTTGTGAACTCATGTCTATGGAGAGCTGGCAAACACAATCAAGATCATTATTCTATTGATTTGAACATTTGCAGCTTACTGTAAGAGGAGATGCTTTGTTTGGAGAAGGAGGTGGGAGAATCCACACATGATCCCTAATTTTACCAAGACAGGCATGAATAAAATAACTTTTCAAAACCAACTTTGTTGTTTTTTCCTGCAATGTTGTTTGGGATGCTCTGCTTTAAATTACTTTAAATTACATTTGTTTGACAGTGAATGTTCAAGAGTTTTCTGTAATAGTGAATGGATTGACATGTTAATAATTTTATAATTTTATTTCTTTAGTGGCTATTGAAGTTTAGTGAAATGCCCAGGTATGGCTTTCAGGGCTTTGCAGAAATTTTACATCTGATTTTTTTTTTTCTTTGCTTTTGGTTTGATTTTTATCTCTTTTTGCATCCAAGCAACACAGAACACATATGAGCTAAGCTTTGAAAGTTTGTGAACTTCACCCTCATCTGGAATTCCCCACCTTTAGACAGCTTTCAGGAGAATAAATTAATTTTTATTCTTCCTAAGCCCTGGGTTTTCTTTCTTATCTATCTCTTAATGTCTGTTTCCTTCATGAGCTGTATCTTTTATAGTTCAGACTAGTTCTTTATGTGCTGTTTGATAGCAGAGAGTTCTTAACTCATAGAAGCTGTTGAGAATAACATTTCTCTTTTGAAGGATTTTACTGGTTTTGTCATACTGGCACAATGAGTCTGTGAATGCTAGGTAGGACTATATGCTTATGTCTAAACCTAGGATTTCCAAATAGTTGCTTTGGGGGTTTTTAATATCATCTGTATCAATTACTATATTCTTCTGCTATCTAGAAAGTGGGCAATAATCTTTTGTTGGTTTATCTGATCAGAACTGAAATAATTCTATTTTCTCCTTTTTTTTTAGATTTTAGGGTTTTCTTTTAGCTGTGGACTGCATTTTCCTTGTATATCCTAAAGTTCTAATCTTTATTACATTCTGTGATTTGGTACTTTGGAGAAATTCTGAGGTTTTCTTTGTATTCTGTAATACAAAACCAGAGTGACTTTGTGTTACTTTCTCCTTGCTTGCTTCTCTCATTCATGACAATACCTAAGTATGTAACAGCAGGCTAACATCTTTTTTGTCTGACTGGGATAATCTTTAGTTGTGCAAAAAATTGGCTCTGGCTTTTTCCTCTTCCAGCTGCGAATACAAAATAGCAACGCATGCATGGCCAGGGAAGATTCCTCACTCTACTCCCTATGCCCTCATTCTCCATATTTAATATCCAAGAGAAAAATCTGGATAAATAGCCTAAATATTTTTTCCCAGGAATTTAATGAAAAGAATATAAATCTCTCTCAGATCTCCAGTTCTCTCACCGTAACTTTTCTATGCAGATCAGACCTTATCGTCTGTGGAACTGAGGTTTTAGGTTTGGGGTTTTGGTGAGGGTGAGGGATGCTGCCGTGCAGATGAATGGCATGAGTTCCCTCTGAGCCAGGAATACTGAGTGGCACTGCCCTGTATCCTGCTAATCCCACTGCATGATTTTGACAAGAGTGCCCAAGGGTCAGAAGGTGCTCCTAACAAATTTTGAAAATGTTAATTTCTAGACTTTGGTGGAAATGGAAGTCATTGTTGTGTTGGTCTTTTGAATCAAAATCTCTTTTTGTAACAAGAATGTGGATTTCTTTTTTGTTTGTTTTGGAGGCTTTTTCCTTTGTTTTCTTTGGCTTTTATTATTCTTTCATTTTGTTCTTATTATTCTTAGTTCTATCTGTTAACGTTGTGGCAGCAGAATATTTCTCATTATCTATATTCACCTCTAGAAAAATGAACACAAAGGAAATGTGAGCTTCCTGGTGGATTCTCAAGTCAGCTTTGTAGTTCGTTTTTCATTTTTGAAGAATTTTTTTTCATTAAGATTGATTATTGCCCTAAAGAAATGAAAGTAAAATTATGGTTTTGAGTGATGACTTATATGTTTTTATATTGTTCGTATTAATTAGTGACTGCGGGTATATGTGGCTGCCAGGAAAATATGAAAAGCTCTGAGTTTTAAGAGTAACTGTACACAGTGAAATTAATATTTGGATGTGTTCACATTACAGATTTTACTAGCCACGACATTCCTTATTATTTATTATAATGCCTTACAGCATTGCACCTTTGGCTCCCATAGGAATATGCTGTGCTCTGATGACACAACTTTGGAAAATGCAATAAAAATGCACTGGAAACTGCAGCTTTCTAATAGGAAGTTTCTTGAAAGCAGTGGAGTTAAAATGCCTCCTCACAGTAAAAAGAGAGTAGAGTGGAGGTCAGTGAGCCAGGTGGATGTACCTCCTCTCTGTCACTAGCTGCTCGCTCTTCTTTTCTTTACCCCTCTTGGAAATTTGGTCTTGAGGCCATCATCTGTGTTTTGGCATAGAACAAACAGAGAAAACTCATATATTCCATTCATTGCTGCATAAGGACCCCACAGTTTTGCTACATGAGGTTCACATGTTAAGGCAAAAGTTGTTGATTTGTGGCTGCAGCTGTGACTTCATCCTGGTTTTGATTATACTGTAGCTGAGTCCTTGGGGGAAGGGCAAGGCATGCTCCAGAGGTGGTTTGGAGCACATGCTATTGTTTGCTCCTCTCTTTGTTTTTCCACTTGTTCAAATAAAATAGGTCTGCGGTCAGCTGCTAGCCCAGTGGCTGGTAGGAGTTGAGGAAAGGGATTTTGCAGACATAAATGAGAGCATCTAAGAATATTTTGCACAAGTCTGATGTTCAGAAAGGTCCTATGTTGAACACCAAAGTCTGGATGCCTTCTTAGCCATCCCCACCCCTGTAAAGACCTCTCTGAAAAGCCCACTTAAAACACCTATTTATCCTTTTGGAAGAACACTACTTAAAATGAAGGCAGAATCTTCCTAGTACCCAGCTTAACTGCTTGGCACCAGTTGTCCTACATTTTGGGGGAGCTTTGTTACGTGTGTGCTGGTGCTGGAGAGACCTGTAGAAAGCTTGTCCACCTGCCTCTGTGATGGCCAGTGACAAACGGCATGGAACTAGGCAGAAGCAAGGTGGAACCTGAGGGACACAGTAGGAACCCTTCTAATGCCAGTGTTCAGCCCTGCAATTCTAATGAGAACATTTGGGAAGGAACTGCTCCCTGAGCAGCAGGTGTTGTAAATGGGCTGATCTGCCAGGAGAGGCCCGTTGGAGATGTTTTTTTGGTCTTGGTGGCAATTGTATTACATTCCTACTGGTGTTTTCCTGGTAGCTGAGGACAAGTCTGCAGATTTTTAGGTGTGTTGAGGAGGGCATGAACAGGTAACTTAATATAATGTTTGCATTTAACATGCAAGTCCTTAGAGAAGCAATGAGTCATATGCCTGCAGGCACAGCCAGCTTCCTTAGCTTGCTGCTTAGCAAGACTTCACTGGAATTATCTTATCAGAAGCTGATATTTAGCTCCTGAGAGCACTGTGCCTCTTCTGCACAGAAATAATTTGTTATACATTAAATGCCACTTCTGAAAATACCTGTGCACCTTCTCATCTGAGTCCTCGTGCTTCTGCGTTACATACAGACATCTCTCCTATATATCTATATATAGAAATGTGTATATATATGTATATATACACATATATTTATATATATGAAAAAGATACTTCCTGGTCAAACTTCTGACATGTAAGTTTGTTTGTGAACATTTGCTTAGCATGAAAAAAAAAAAAATCCAAAGCAGACACCCTCTCCTCCTATCATTACTGAGTGGTTGTAAAGGAGTCATTTTAACCCACAGCAGGTGTGTGTATGAAGTGATCATATGTTCCCAGGCATTAAGAGTGTTTACATTCTTTCTCTAAGAGGATAATTTTTCTTAGTGCTCTGATCAAATCAGTTCTGTTTTAAGTGATTAAGTATTTAAAAAGTGTTAGCACTAGAGTGGATTTACCTTGATTAAGATGATATGCAGCCCTGAATAGCTAGTTGTTCCTGTGAGTGCAAGCAATTCTATTTGAGGAATTATCACAGATCTTAATACTCCCTCTGAAACCAAAGTTTAAGTTTTCTGCTTAAATAAATTTCCAGAGGTAAAATAAAGGTAAAGCTTTAAATGTAAGGTTAGAGAGTCTGTCCTGTGTCATTTAATACCAAATATCCAGTAAACATCAGGGTGCATATGGTGGCATTCTGCAAGCTTTCCTTGTGTGTAGGTAGGCAAATCAGAGTCTGTAGGGCTATATATGCAAGACTGGATTACAGGGTTAGGGATTGTATTTTCTGGCTCTTACTGATAGTCTAACTCTGAATACATGTATTTTCCTTTAAATATCATCCGGATGGTCTCAAAATGTAGCATTTTAAAGGTCTCTTGTTGACACAAGCATATTAGTTAATTAAGGAAACAAATCTAGACACTCACTATAAGGCACTTTAAGGTTTAGTAATTTTCTTGCTATATAACCTTAAAAAAAGAAGAAAATGAGGAAAAACCCCACCACACACATGCACCAAACAAACAAAACACCCCTCTCCCCCAAAAAATCCCCCACACTGCCAAAAAATCCCTTAACAACCACCAAACTATAAAATTCACTGGGATAGGAGAGGGTTATTGTATTCATGATAACTGAGAAAGTAAAACTGACTATCCAGTTTGGTTTTTATGGTTAGAGCTAAAGGAAAGAATAAGGAAGAAATGCATATGTATGATAAATATGAGGTAGATTGTTGTTTTTAACATTGGTATTAATAATGTCAGGAATACCATTTTATCATACATTATTTCATTTTTTTTTGAGTGAGCTTAAGACAAACTCTGTAGGTTTATCTTCAGAGCATTGAAATAGTGAGATTGTTTTGGTCATAATGTCAGCTTCATGCAAATTAGAGCTGCACAGCTGAAACATACCCACCTCTAATATTAGTTAGTTATTTCTTTAAAACGTTTATGGTTACAGGCTAATGCTTCAACAGTAGATAGTAGGGCTTCTTGTTTCAGAAAATGAAATTAAATAGGAGTAAGTTGCTCTTCTATGAGTAAGTCAAAAGATTTGATTTTTTGCTGCCCATCAAAAGAGTTAAGTAAAAGCTTCAGACTTTTGGGGATAAAATGAAAGTAGCCTTTTGCAAATATATATTTTAGATTTAATGTTGCTTTATTTGAACAACGATACATACAACTTCTTAATGTCCTGCTAAGTCCTAGACATGGTTCTTAAATGCCACTGAAAAAGTTGACATGAATGACGATTCAGAAACCTGATCATCTTTATCTTACTTCATCTGCACGGCACCTTTCAAAAAGAGGTTGTTGCTAAGAAGGTATTGCAATGCACTGCATTTCTTCAGGATCTGAATGATGAAGAAGCCTTATGGCAAATTCTTGTTCTTGTGGTCTTCTTCATATATCTGTTAAACCAGCGTTATCCCAGTTGATATCCTTTAAGTTCTTGTGATCAACAGAATTTGTCAGAGATGTGGGGTTTTAAGAATCTGGACCAGATACAGTTCAGTTTAGCAAGCAGAACTTGATCCTCAATGATTACTATTGTTCAGGGCCCGTAAAAATAGTTTGGAGGCTTAGTCAGAACTACAGTAATAAATGTAGTGAGTAAGCTTTGAAAAAAAATTAAGAACAGGATCCCGTGAAGCTATACAGGCCACCTGTGCAAGACGTAACCCTGTGGAGATTAAGGCTACTTTCCCAAAGGGCTTGTACAATACTTGCAAGGAATAGCTTTGTCGAATTTGCAGCTGCCTGCTTAAGCATAGACCCTGGTCATCTGCTCCTGGCCCGGCAGGTACAACAAAGGCACAGTTTTGGCCATTGTCTAATGCTGGAGCAGTGGGACTTGCCAGTGCTGCTCCTCGAGGTACCCTGTGGCCTTGTCCTGCCCTGGAGCAGCCCAGCCTAGCACCGAGCACAGAGCACTTTGTACCTGCTGAAGTTGGCCTTGGGGACACAGGATGGCCTGGCAGGATGAAGGGACAGAAGGGAGCAAGGAAAGAAGCCCTTGACAAAATACGTGTATGACAGTTTTGGAGAAGTGGCCGCCAATGTTGTAGTTTGACCTTTGTGTTACGGAAGCTGTGCACGCAGGTTGAACTGGACAGGGCATCTGGAAGCCTGTCAATAACTCTGGGCCCTATTGTGGGACACAAATAAATCTCCTATATGTTTACGGATATAAAAATGTCTAAGTTTCACACTGGCTTTGCCTATGTGCCTAGCCTACCTGGCTGTAGGCAGTGAAGAGAGTTAAGGGCTGGTTTTCAGAGGGCACTTCCACAATTCTATGGGTGTATTCCTACTTGGGAGAAGCCCTGCTTTCTCCATGAGGTACAGCAGGAGACTGGTTGGCTAGATACTTAAGCACTGAGGTGTGAAAGCTTTCTTCCTTCGGATGAGTGTTGCTTCTCAAAGCTGCAATGTACCACTCTGTGTTTCGCTGAAGTATTAGTGTCAGAGTTGTAGCAGGAAAATTATGATATTAAATGGCTTATCAGCCTATTTAATTAGGTGCTTCTGTCTCTAAGAAGTCCCAAGGTAGTTATTAGCAACTGCTACTCAACGAAGAGGGTTTGTAGGGGATCCCTCCTAATTGTTCTGAGAGTGCTCGGTCTCTAGCATTGCTCAGAAACCAGAGAGCTTTAACACAGCAAGTGAGCTAAACCAGAAGGCATCATTATGCCTTTCTGCAAACATATTTTGGGAATTGGATGCTGTTGATCCCCTATCTCCATAAAATGTAAAGCAGAACCAGATTACTTGTGCTCTTATGTCCTCGGACTAGCAGACCATGACTGTTCAAACGGAAAAGAAAACGTGTAAGAGGCGTGTGGTTTAGGACTCAGATATTCTGAGCAGTACACATGGAGTAAATGGAAATAATTATTTGCTCATAGCATGATAATGGGGGACATTCAGTGGATCAGTTTGGCACAGAACTGAAACAAAGTGAAGTACTTCATTGTACAGCACACGGCTAAACCAGAGAGGTCAGTGCCACAGATACAGCTGAGCCAGAGGGGTCAGTGCATCCAGTAGGGAGATGCACAGAGAAACAGTTTGGTTGTGGTAGTTTAGCAGAATATTCTGAAGGCAGCTAAAATCCTTAAGTGACAGCTGAGGGCATGCTAGGAGAAGGATCACCCTGTTGATGCTCCCATTGTTGTCTTTGCCCAAGCATCTGCTTTTGTCCACTTTCAGAAAGGTTTATGAACTAAATCAAGCTCTGGCTTTCCTCATGCATTTTTCCTGTAGCACAGGTAAGGCTCTGGACTATTAATTTCCAGTGCTTTTTAAAGCTAGGTAGTGAAATACATTTTGCTGCAATCCACTAATTATTTACAGCAGGGAGTCAGGCTAACTTTGCCCATGTGATACTTTATATATGAGAAGTTAACTGCTGCACGAGTCATTATTTCCATTGAGAATAGTGATTCATCTTTCCACGCATAGTCAACAGATCTCTCAGTGGGAATGAAATTTTAGCTCATGTCACCATTCTGTAGGAGGAAATACATATGGAGACAGGACATTGTGTTTGGATACATGTGTTTTCTGTTGAACTGGGTTGTCTGAGAACTTTTTTCTCAAGTGTTTTGAATGAATTTAGTATTTATTTTTCAACAGTTAGCTTCAGAATGGTACTTGCAAAGGAAAAGGCTTGCCGTTATGGAAAAAGGTACACTTCAGCATGGCCTCTCAAATGTGGCTCAGTCCTGATAAGGAAAACCAGCTTTTAGCTGCTATAACTGCTACTGGGGATGGCATTGCAATCAGTGTTTTAGCTGACATGCATTTCTGCTGTATGCCTTTCATGTGTCTGGGGGAAATTTGCCTTACTTTTATCTAATTGATTGTCAGAATGGTCTATTAGAGATGCTACTTACATTGGAAAGGCCCCTTAGGTAAGAGCTAACCACACCAACTCTGCCTTCTGCATTACTATAATTGTGACAATTTGGAAAGAACAATCATTTGGAGAAGACAATTTCAGGATCTATAAACACAGCATATCACAAGTTCCTTTGCACTTTGGTTGTATCCTTTGTGTTGAATTTTATTTTTTCACTTCGGCAGCCTTTTTAATGATCGGTACACAAACTCAGTAGGGGAGTTGGAATGGAATTGGGAAAAATCTGAAGTCCAAATGTCAAGTTTTGTAAACAGAATTAATATGCTAATGAACAGCATCTGTATGAACTTGGGATAGCAATGTGCATATTTTCAAGTATTATATTTCTGACAAAGAGGTGTCTTTTATAAGGACAACTCTTTTGAAAGAGCTTTGAAACTGTGTACCATGACATAAGACTTCAGTATTTCTTTTAAGAACTAATTTTTGGTGCAGTATTCGCCCCAAATTCTAGTCTTCAAGAGTCAGGACGCTGACATCCTTAAAAAGATTTTCACAACACAAGCCCAGCTGTGGGAGAATCTCTTTTCCAAGTACAGAGTCCTAAGCTTTGTGAAACCCTAGGAGTGATGACAGTTAGAGGAGCGCTGTGAGAATGTTTTCAATCGCCTTTATCTTTTGGCTCTTCCTGCAGCACACTTTGGTTTAGGCAATGGTTGTGGTAAGAGGCGGTTAAATTGATGTAAAGACCAAGTTGATTTGACATGTTTTTTAACCAAGTGTTTATTAGTTGAAATAATCTTGGGTGTTTTTTGGCATAATTTATGTTTGAGGGGGAACTTGACTCATTGTCAGAAGTCTGTGTGTAGTTGAGCATGTTAAGCTGGTGTTACCAAATGGAACCGTGGGAGGCTTTTGGCTTGTGTTTATGGAGTATAAACCAAAGCTCCTACCTTGCTGTCTCAAGAGCCACAAAAATGTTTATAGAAGTCAGAGATGCAAGAAAAAATGTTTTCCATATAGTCTGTCTACTTGCCAGTACTAGCTTTTTCCTTGGGTTCCTTTCCACTATTTTGTTCCATCTAGTTTTAGGTATCACGAGGGATGAGACATCCTCTGCATTCCTGTGGAAATTATTTTGCCGTCCTCATAAGACTTGGTGAAATTTTTCCCTCATTTATATTTCCTGGTTCTTATATTTCCAGAGCAGAACCCACACCAAAACCGTCAGGGGTTGCTTTCCTGTTAGCTTTGGCAAAACAGTTAAGGCTTCCTTCTTGTCCCTGTCTGCTTTTGTTAACTAAGTGAACCAGTGATCATTCACATGCCTCAAGCTACAAGTGTTTCAGGAGAAGTGTCGTGATACCTTCTGTTGAAGGGTGCTGTGAACATTTTAAATCAACCTGCTTGTATCAGGTGTGCAGTAGTAGCTGTTAGAGTTTCTTTTATTGTATTTTCTTGTGTTTCTCTTAGACTGGATTTTCTGCACAAAGTCTGGTGTCTCTTAAATCTTCCTAACTGGTTTCCCTTGTTCTCTTCTCTCTGATCCCTCTCCCCTTTAACGCTAAGGTACTTATGCATAAGCTATGAAAAGGCCAATTATAGGCACGTAAAGATAGATTGAGATGAAATCAATGTTTCATCAGTAAGCAAAAAGTAAAATTACCCTTGTAGGCCGCTTGTAAGATTGGGCATTTGTTCCTCACTTCATCAAAGATAATTTGTCCTTAAAGAACATTTGTATTTGTCTTGGGCACATAACAGTCCAAACTAATTTGAGCTGTTGTATGAGTCTCCAGGAACACAATAGCTTTTGCAATTGTTTCAAACCCCAAAATTATAATTTAATTGGTTCTCTCTATTTTATTTTTTAATAATGTGTATATATATATATAAATATATAAGTATATATTTACTGTTTTATATATATGGATATAAAACAGTAAATATTTACTTACTCTAATCGTTATAACTAAGTTCATCAGGAACTTAGTTCCTGATAGTAGTGATAGGACAAGGACATTCATTTGAATGTTATTTGATTCATGAACATTTGTTCGTTTGATTCATGAACCAGATGGAGTAATTGGAAATTGCTTACTTTTGTGTTTTGTCTTTGTGTTTTGCTTGGTTTGCTGAGCTAATTTCTTGTGTGTTGACTTGCTCCTCTGCCTTTAGCTTGAGTTACAGTACACAATAAGGTGCACAGTGGCAGCTGCTTTTGAAAAGTTGCCATCTGGAAGGAAGTGCAGAGGATTGTCCTGCAGACCTGCACGTACACGTACAACACGCGTTGCGTGTGGATACACCCTACCTCAGGTGGGAACAGAAGCAGCTAAAGGCACACAGACTTTTTGCAACACAGAATCAACTTTGTGAAAGCTGTTTTTTCCAAGTTGAGTTTGTAAATGCTTTCTTAGATCTGGTGTATATTCTGAAGCGTCGCACAGTGTGATAACAGATGAGCTAAGTTGTTTGCTGCCAAACCCCTGCAAAGTGTGAGCGGTATGCAGCCTAAGGAGGAACACTGCTGTTTTAAAACTATGCCAACCTTAGTACTGTAACTAAATTATGGTTTAAATCACAAAATCATCACAGTATTCTTGAAAGAAGGTGCAAACTAGGATCACTGTACAAAAAGGGGGAGGATATGCGCAATGCCTATGAACCCATAGTGAACAAGGAAAGTAAGCTGTGGATTTCACGTCTTATCAGGATATTTGTGCTGCATGATCACTGTCTCTCACCAGTCTCATAGCTGAGCCTTTTAAGAACATACTCTGCACTTTTAACTGCTGTTCTCTCACAGCCCGTTCTGGTGCCTCAATTGGAGAGATTGTGGTGTGGTGGTGTCTCCTCAACAGCCCTTCCACAGTGTGTCAAAAGGCAATAAAACAAAGAAACTTGGGTTTGTGATGTGGTGAGTCTGTATCATCTTAAAGCTTCTCAAGTGGAAACACTGGCCAGTGCAGTTCAGTAAACTGATCAGAAGTAAATTTACACCATGAGTGGAATTTCTACTTGAATAAAAAAAAATAAACCCATGAACTTTTATACAAGTACAGCTTGTGTGCCAGATATCATTAGTCTACATCATTGTGGCTCTGTTCTCCCACAGCCAATGTAACATGAGTGCAAATTTTGGCTCATTTAATGGAAATACGGGCATTGATACAGATCAGATTTTTGCTGCTGAAAGATTCATTCATACACAGAACTCATGTGAGTGTGTGAATGTCTCTTCATAAATGAATTAAAAGGTTTCTGAAGTTTGCCTGACCTGAGACAGCTAGTTTTAAAACATCAGGAAGTTTTGTAAGCGTGTTGAGTATGAAAGTTTGTTGTGTCACTTTATAACTAAGTTCTGTGCAAATTGAGAAGACTGTTTCTGCTTATACAGTTTAGTTCAGCTTTTGGTCCTGCTGAGCAACAGGACAGTTTTATTTGCTGAGAGTTGGCCAAGGGGGTCTCTGTGGGAGAATGCTGATAAACCTTACTATTTTAAACTGAGTCTCTCTCTGCTGTTTTTGAAGCACAGTGTGTCTCTTTCATATGCATATATCATGTTGTCTTGCCTCCCCATCCCTGTTTTGGCCTGGCTGCTGCAAAGATGGCAACACTTCTCAATTTCACATCATGTGTCCTCATTGTGATCTTTCTCATTTTTGCCCACCTGAAAAGCTTAGCTTTTCATTTCCCTCGGTTAAGCGCTTTGAGACTGTTCAGTGACCTCCATCCTGTACACCCTGAAAAATTACTATTCTTCCAGTGTCCCTGCAAGGAGTGCATTGTTTGGGTGAGGCAGTTCAGGAGTTAAAGGCTTGTGGAGTTTCAAAGAGCTGCCGGACAGCTGCTGTAAAGTATCCCTCCAAATCCTAGCTGACCTCATTCTTGTCAGACAACAGTGATAATATCCAAACACGGGTGCAAGACAGGAAGTGTTTCAGGAAGGTATGTGTTTCATGCAAAGACATCAGAAATGTGCTTTCTCCCAGGGCCACTTACCGTAAGATCCACATTAATTTAAACGAAACAGTGACATTCCAGAATGTGTTTACAGAAACGTTATTTCAGTCCAAAAAAACGATTGCTTGTTGCTCTAGTGTGCAAATGGGCAAAAGCAGACGAGTTAACCACTGTATGTATTTAATATAATGATATTGCTGGCTATATGAACCTACTTTTTAAACATGTGGAGGATTCACATACTTTTTGCATAGTTTTGTTTACTATTTTTAAGCGGTATCTTTGACTTGAAAAAGTGACATGAGGGAAATATAAATCTACTTAGAACACATTTTCACATTTACTTTACACTCAAAAACTGATTTGATACCTAACAAGCTTTCCACTAATTTAATCAACTGAGTTCCTTAGTAAGCAGAACAAAATCCCGTTTTCCCCCCCAGTGCATTCTATGACTTAAAATTTAAAAGAATTGGATAAATGGAGCGGTGCCCAGTATGTGTAGGAAGTGTGAGAAAATCTTCTAAATTTTTGCAAAGAAAGTAGGAAGGGTTTGGCTTTTGAAAGATCTAACATTTTTTACTAGTCAGTCTACCAAGTTATCTGCAATATGTACAGATAATATGTACAAATATCTGAAATATGTTATATGTACAGGTTCCTATTATTTTCATTGTACTGAAAAATTCATACGTGAGAAATGACTTTATATTTTTCAGTAGCACCCACTTAAAAACCTGCAAATAGAAATAATTCTTACCGGTTCAGAGCTCTTCTGCTGATAGTTAGGGGTATTTTCCCCTAAATTTCCTCCTAGTTGTCTCCAGAACTGTGTCTCTTACAGTATGAATCTGCAGTAAAATTCAGAAGTAACTGATTAGTTTTAGCAAGCATAAGTAAATATTGCTTGAGAGATTTCTTTAGATTGCAGAGGTCCTTATTTCAGCATTAACTTGATAAATTTATAAAAAATAATTTAATAAGAGTTAGAATAGATCCAGTAAAGATTCTACCATTTAAAAAGTTGCACATAAATGATATGATTAACTGTAATGAAGTCTAGCAGATGCCTGTAAGAATATGAAAATAAAGCACAGCTATTTAACCTTGGGTTCTTGTTTTATTTAAAGACTTGTTTCTCCTGTACTTCTTTCCTGTATTCTTCTGCAGTTTGAAAAATAGTCATTTATGTTGGTAAGGAGTGAGCAAATTCTACCTGCTAGAACTTACACAGTTAACTTCATCTTTGCAACTTCCCCGGTTGGTGAGGCCGGGTCACAGCTCTTGAAGGGTCCTTCGAGAAGCGTAGCCCACGGCCAGGGAGCTGCGGGATGTTGAACGGTGTACTGGGAAAGGGTGGTCTTTTTTTACAGAGATGCGACCAGGTTGCTTAGGTGAGGTGCACAAGGAGATAAAGGCAAGCAACTGGAAGGAAGACCTGAGTGAGACTGAGCTCAGCCCCGCTACGTGCCGAGGAACGAAACGAGCATGATCTGCGTTTTTAGAAGACGATCCAAGGATGTAACAGAAAAGAAAGGGAAGGGATTATTTGGATGCAGGAACACATATTTTTGTTATTTGCTGGTAGCAACTCTTTGAATATACACACACAGTTGTTTCAGGCTGAATTATATTTTATATTTGTCTGCTGTTTCTGGAAGTTATTGCCAAGAGTGAAAAACCGCATAATATATTGCTAGTATTAAACCAACTATTACTGATGGATAATGACAGAGTAGAGGGAGAAGGCACCAGTTAGTCTGGGTTAGCTCATGTGTTCTGGATAACTTTCTTGAACTCTTAGATTTCTAAAGTTCTACTAGGCTATGTTGATTTCCTGGTGCTTTTTGGATGTGTGTAATTGTCTCTGTGTCAATGTCAGGTAATCTCAAGTACTCCCATGATAATCTTCCTCATGCTTTTTCACTTAATGTGCCATTTGGCCACTTTTTTATTGGCTATTTCAATATGATAACAAACACCACAAAGGCTGCAATAACACCTCGTAACAAAAGAAGCATGTCTGAGTTTTGAAAACTACAGATGCCCTGCATGGTCACTTATATTTTACTTATCTTTGTGTTTTAATGTTACAGGCACCAAATTTTGGATCTGTTGTGACTTTCTTATTTAAGTTCCAAATTCTTGACAGTGAAGCATGGAATTCAGTCTCTGAAGTCAAAAAGTCAAAAACCTTTTTGAGAAACTTTATCTAATTACCAATCAGTTACCAATTCAGACATAGGAGGGAGATAAAACCAGAATCCTGTTTTATTAACTGTTGGTTAAAACAAAAAAAAATACTGTGAAATGCAGTGTAAACATTCACCTTATGAAATCATCTAACGATCCAAGATATGGGAAAGTATGTTGATCCATCAGTCTGTCTCCTTGGCTTTTAAAGGAGATTTATCATGAGGCATTTAATTAACTTGTTTTCTTGTAATAATGATTAAATGTTAAAAATGTGTTACTTAAGGAATTTTTTTCCTTCAGAGTATATTGGGTTGGTTTTGACCAGTATAACAAAATGTACATAAGGAAATTCTCTGCTTCTGCTTCAAAAGAAAAAAAATTCTTTTCCTGATTTTCAATATAGCACAATAAGATGCTTTCTGGCCCTTTCTTGTCTTTGGTCAGAGAAGGAGGTAGTAAGAAAATACCAGATGTGAATTTGGTGCACCTATTAAAACCCCAGTGACTTGTCCAATGTGTTAAATCCTCAAGGAAATGAGGGCAGGATCTCAGGGATTTCTTGTTAGAATTCAGCCCTCCATGCTGAAAGAAAGGAAGCTTTTTACATAGCTTTTACATAGAACTGAAGTCATTCTACATTACTTTCACAAACACTGAAGTCATACTAAGATAGTGTAACACTTTTTGACACATCATCATAGTTCTTTATTTAAGAACCAAATAGCTCTTTACTATTTTGAGTCACTCCCTGAGTAGTGTTTTGCAGCAAGTTTAATTTTTGGGCTTTCTGTTGCTTTTCTGGCAACTGTAGAGAGGTCTGTTCCGTGTCTCACCCATGCCCAAAATGTGGTAGGTTTCTTTTCTGCTCAGTTCATAATTCCTGCCAGTTCTGTGACTGTCCCTTTTTGATCTCAATGTATTCTGGCCTTTCTCCTTCATCTTTACGCATCCAGCTAAAATACCTCCCCATCAAATGTATAGAGGAATTTGGCACTTGTCTTGGTATTCTGAAAGAAACTAAAACCAGGCTGTTGTGACTTGTCCCCTTCAAGGGCTCTTCCCTGGTGCACAAGGAACATCAAGGAATATGATGCCTTACTGCTTAGAGAGCTCTGTTTGAAAATCTGTGGATTTTTTAGTGAAAAAGAGTAGGACTTCAGAATTGATTTGGTGGGTTTTTTTAAATCCAAGGAACTGAGATTTTGTTCAATTCATGCTTTAACCATTGTGTTACTGAGCAATTTAAGGTGGATAATTGAGATCAGGCCTGGCATGGATGGGTTAAAGGTATTGATTTTGTGAGTAGTTACATGTGAATGTAGAAATACTCAGAATAACAACACACTGCTCTGTCTTGCATACGTGGAATGTTGTTCTTGTTACCTATATATGCATTAAGTAAAGAGCACAAAAATTGAAGTATATGGGGTGCATGAAAGTCCTGGTTCCTAATGGTGGCAAAGGTGCTTTGAAAGAGGAATGCTGTAGTTTAGGATAGTTAGACATGCCTTCCTTTGAATGAATGGGATAAAATGCCTAAGCCACTCCAGGGCTGTTGCCTCTCTCCACATTTATTGCCTGTTGATGTGCTCTTTGAGTGGTAGTTGTATAAGCTCTCTTTACCAGCCAAAGTTTTACAATCACTTTAAGGAAACTATTTGCATTGCACCCGTGGTGGTTTGGTAGGAGTTGTTTGTGCGCTGCTCTGACTCACTGCCCTTCTTTCAGAGGGCACAGTTTGATGCTTCTGAGCCTGTTTCTGCTCTGCTTAAAGGGGATAGTGATGCTGCCCTGTTTTGGTAAGGTGTCCTTCTGATCGAGATTTGAAAGACCAAACAGAGCCTTCTTTTAATGATCCCAAGAGAACCTGCATACAAACTGCAGGTGAAGGCCTGCAGTCTCTGAAGGAGATGTAAAGCAATCATGCTGGGATTTGATTCTTCCTCTGAGTCATTTCAGCCTGGTTTTTGACCCATTAATACACCCGTGTCACACTTGCTGTTGCCTTTTGTTGTAGTCATTACATTCTTCTGGTGTCTCTGCAGCCATTGTCTGTTTTGTGTCTTTGGTTTTGTTTTTCTTCACTAGGGATGGATTTTTAAGTTGTCAAGAAGGTATCAAATTCCGTTCCCACCACCAGAAAACCCCGTGCATTTGCATGGGGCATATAACAGACATGCAAACTCCACTGCATGTTCCCTTGAGCAAACTGCAGCTTCCTGGGGGAGGACTCTCACTACAGTAGGTGTGCAGGCTGAGTGGGCTGCGAGTGTTCCTCCTCCTTGTCTTTCTACAGCCTGTGCTAACAAAGTGCATGTGCACATTGATTCCAAGGCTGGAGTTAATTTTTGAGACCCTTTTTAGATGTGGACATGGAAGGATGCAGTGGCACAAAGGAAGATATAGGAAAGGTCTCTAAGGAGCCGGGTGTGTCCTCAAAACTGTGGAAAGCCCTTGTCACCCTTTAGTATATGTTAGAGGCACACACAGGCTCACCCCATGTGACAGATACAAAGGTCAGTTTCAGATTTTTAGGTGTACTATATGTAATGCAAGCTATTGGCAGATTTGAAGTCTTTGTTGAGGAAGAGGCCTTCTTTCCAAGAGAAAGTTTTGGGTGCAGAATGGAAAGAGAATATTTACTAGATACGTATGAAATGTGTTTGTTTTGAAAGCCACCATTAGATCAGGTGTAAACTGTGAGCCTGGTTTATACTCCTCAGGGCAGGGGAAGATGGAATCTGTTGTTTATCCCAGTGCAGGTTTTCCCCAAGGTGCTCACATACACTATAGAATATCCATTAAGCTGTTGGCACTGTATCTCTAAATCTCTTCTTTGGTTTGGGTCTTAAATGAAAAAAGACAAGCCAGATACCCCCACTCCTCCCAAAATAAAACAAAATTGTTAAACTGTCCTTAACACTTTTGCTGAATGAAGCACAAACAGATCTCTCTTACCAACCTTCTGCTTTTCTGGCAAACCCTGTTTATTGATGTAGGAATTCTTCTGAGAGATTTTTCACTGTTGCCCACACTCTTTAGCTGACCTTCAAAAAAACTAATGAGAAAGGGAATTGTTTTAAGGCAATTTACTGCCTATTTGAGATATGGGATTATTAGTGTTTTCCTGTATATGACATTGAACAATTATCAGGGACAAAACAACTTTTCACTTCTCTCAAGTCAATGTTGACTTTAAAGCAAGAAGCCAGAAAAGGGACATGTCATTTACATAAGTTGAGCAAACATTCAAAACATCTTGATTTTAATCTTAAGGAGAGATTGAAGTCTATTGTCATGGCATGATAGAGAGACTTTCCTAACTGGTGTCAGAAGATTAATGCATTTTCTTTGCTTTTTTGAATTCTTTGTTATTTTGATACATTGTCTTTATGTTGTAGGTTTACAGTTGGTCCTATTTTGTACATTACTTTTAATATTGAGAAAAGGATGCCATTAATAATGATTAAGAACAAAATGATCATCCGTTTTTAACTGGAGTGACACATTTATATATCAGGAGCTCATGCACAGCTGTTGTAGTGGGTCAAAGACGAAGGAGATTTCAATTTCTAGAGCTTTGCTTTAAGATGGAAAGTAGACCTGCAACCCTGTGGTTTAAAGTCATGAAGCTAAGAAATCAATTTGACAATTCACAGGATTGATACTAAGATAAAATGAGAAGAAAGGGAGGGAAAAGGGAGTGTTCTATGGGAAGGAAAGAGAAAAAGAAAATATACAGCCCACTTAGGAAGAATTAGAAGCAGATGAAGCCATGAGAACCTGAACAAAACCCCATAAGCAGTGGGTTTGCCATTTTCTGTGGATGATCTGAGAAGTGCTACTGTGAAATGGCTCTGGGGGACTTAATAACACAGCTGCTGCTACTACTACCTGCTGCTACCCCTTGCATGTTTTGGATGATAATTTTCTTTGTTTCAAGACACTGAGGATAATTTAATTCTGCTTTTAAAGTAATCTGCAGGGGCTTTTATTTGCTTAAAGTGAATGGAAGTGATCTGCCCTTCCTTCAAGTGATCATTAGTTTTTCAAGATGTTTAAGGTGAAATACAATATTCTAAATTACAGCCACGTTTATTGAAGTGACTGCTATCAATTCAGAATGAGAAATAATTTTAAAAAGAAGTTCTGAAATTTTCAGGTTTTCTTTTGCTCCAGTGTTTCCCATTGTCCTTCTTATATTTAGTGGAGTAGCCAAGATACCTAGCTGAGACATGAATGCCAACAGTACACTTTGTACTCGTTGATTGTACAGTTGATTCACAACTATATGCTATGAAAGATGTTTAAAAACATCTAGACTAACATGGAAATTACGTAACTGTGGTGAAAACTTCAAAAGAAAGCGTGGGTTTTTTTTTTTTCCTTCTTTGCTTTGTTTAGGTACATGTTTGGGCTGGCTTTTTATCCGAGCACTTTTGCAAATCCTCCGTATTTGTACTCTAAGTAACTGGTTAGTCAGGAACTTCTGAACGAAGTATACAGTCTCATGGTGGGAAGATACTATTTTTTTTGGTTTTTCATTTCTAGTTTCCATGTTCTTTTAGGGTGTGGTTCAAAGTTAAGTGAAATTTAGGTTGGTCTTTCCTTTTTTGACCTGCCAAAGTGTTTGTTCTGCTAGCATTGCTCTGCTCCCTGTAAATCAGACATTCTTCTCGGGCTGCGTCAGGTTACTAATGACATGATTAATGCAGGAAGGGTAGAGAAGGATGACGTAGTGGCTCATGCAAAGTTTACCTGAGAATTATCTGTAGCTCTCTACTGTTTAGTGTCTGTGTGAGTCATGGCCTGAAGCCCTGCCATTCCCTGTTCTTCAGCTGGGCAAGATCACACTTACCTCATTCTATGTATGCATTTCTCCCTTTCCTGCCAGATCTGATTAGAAGCACTTTTGTTTTAAACTCCATGTTTATGAAACATTAAATACACTTTTTGCAGATAGCTGACCATAAGGCTAAATGAAAAGTGCCATTAGATATCTGTGACCCAGACAGCTTTAGAAACTTTCTCTCTTCTTACACTAATTCTGATTGCTATCAACTAAAGTCTTTTTCACATTCATGGGTTTAGCAGTGATAGTGTTATGACATTCGTAAGCTTTGCAACAGGACCATGAGTCACTTGCTGCCTGTCAGTAAAGTCTCCTGTTTCTTCTTGTGTATTTGTACAGATAAAAGCTTACAAAATACAAACAGCCAGTTTGTGATGCTGACTCCAGCTTTTGTAACTTCCTTGGGGTGCAGGTACAGTGGTTCCTATCAAATTTGATTCACCTATTGATTCCTTAATGAAATACTTGGGAAATTGAACTTATTGATCAAGAAATCTGGATCATGTTCTCTGATACACTCTAAAGTCTTGGTTATTCTCTTTATTGAGGGCTGGCTGATTGGGCCTCTTTTGTACCTGAAGATAACATTTGCTATGCTAGTTGTCTATGTGTGTCCTTAAGCTGTCAAGACTCTCTTGAGTCTCTCTTAGGAGACTAAAATGAAGTCAGTGTAGAATTTGCAAGTAACGCTGATTATTTTTTCAAGATTCTTTTGTTTTCTCTGTAGAACTGTCACAAAGTCTTTGGCGTTCTTCAGGACTTCAGCTTTCCTCAGCTGAAACTGTCGTCTTTTCTCTGTGTGAGCTGCTTAGTCTGAATTATCTTGTGCAAAAAGTGCTTCATGTTTAACTGCACAAGAGCATGCTGAAAGCAAGCTATAGTTTTCCAGCCAGCTCACATCTCACAACCTGCCAAAGCCTATATCAGGAACATGATGTGTGGGAAAAAGTTCTAAAATGATAGACAGTAAAATGTCTTGTGGGAAACCTAAAATGCCATGAGACTCATTCTGTTAATAAAGAATGTTTTTACAAGCACAGCATCATCCCCTTTATTTTTTGACATTTTGAAAAACGAAAGCTTGAGAGCGTAACATTTGTGTAGAATGTAAACAACCTTGATACTTAGATAAGTGACATTTCTTGGAAATAACATTGCCCTAAGAGAAAAGAATGGTCAAAGTGAATAATTAGCCAGAAAAAAACAACTTAGTTCTGTAAGGCTCAGCTACTTCTATTAAAGGCCATACTGATGCCTGAGATAAAATTTTATATCCAGTTTCTGACTACATTTTGCAAACATATCTTAAAGGAAACAAACTCATCCTATGATCTTTTAATCTGAAAAGATGCACCAGATGAGTAAACTCTTAATGTAAACATATCATTAAAAAACTCAGAGTTTTCAACGTGGAATACATTTTGCGTACATTGCAGTACATGCTAATAGAGTTAATGATTATAATTACACAGATGCCTGAATGGGGATGGCAAAAGTTCATGTTCAACCTAATGTTGTCTGTATTTAATTTTACTGCTTTTAAAGGAACTGTTTATATAAAAGAGTAACATAGATTTTATTCGGTGAGTCAGTGTTTAGGCAAAAAATAAGCATATTGTTTGACACGTGCCTTTGTGTAAGCTGTGTTTCTAGAATCTGTCCTTCAGTTTGAGTGGTGAAATGGTATTTCTGCCTTTTGTTTTCTTCTGGCTAAATAGCCAGTGCCTTGGCTGTAGAACTGATTTTTTGCTTTTTGTCTAAACCCCTCTTCTTTTGCACTTTCAACTAGAAAATTAATCAAACAAAGCTTAAAAGTTTTTTCTCAAAATTGAAAGGCACTGAACGAAGTAGAAGTGAAAAAAGAAACTGTTCCGTAAAACTTGTACCTTCACTTCTCCTGCAGTTTTATGAAGCAGGACATGGCCCACCCTTGAGTTCATCAAGTTGGAGTTGCCTCTTGGTGCACAAAGTGACAAAGAGCCCTGCAGGGAGGGAGCGAGCTCTGTCTGGCTCCTTGGCTCGGCCAAACTCACAAATCCAGAGGAAGCTCTGATTGAGGAAGGGCCCGAGAGGCAGGAAACAGATTTTGGCAGTAGTGTCCTGGCTCAGGTGGCCAGATAACAAGTGTACCAAGCCAAAAAAACTAAGTGGGTTAAATGGCCAGAACTATAGTTCGTAGTCTTACTTATTGGGCTTCTTAAATCTCGATTAGCTAAGGAGTAATGTGACTTTTGCACATGCTTTTCTTTGGCTGGCATTTGTGGTGTGTTCTTGAGCTTCAGACAGATTGTCTGATAACACCACAGGTCACCCTGTGTTTCTGTATACAGGTAGGTAGCTTTCTCAAATGCTTTGTGGGGTCATCTTGGTACTTCAGTAGTTTGTATTTCACTGAAGATCACCATGCACAGGGGGATGCAATAAGCCAACATTAGAGTCTTAACCTATTCAGAAAAAGCCCTATCAAATCTCCAAAATGGTGAAGATTTAGTATTTCACTTTTGCTGTGTATGCCTTTCTTCCTCTGACCTTTGCTGGTACATTAGTTACACCAGGACCATAGGAAGTGTGCAGCAAACTATTTCAGTTTGGTGCTGGCACATTATGTTCCAGGGAGAGCGCACAGAAACACTTTTTCAAATCTGCTTTCAGATTTTGCATGTTGCTGGTATCCATTCATCAGCTGAGCAGTCTCTCATTACAAGATACCAGAATGATATGGGGAATCTAAGTGTTAAAAAAAACCAAACCCAAAAACCTCAAAAAAGCCCCAAACAACAAAACCAAAATAAAACTCCCCAAACAAACAAATAAAAAACCCCAAACCAAATCTAAAATGTCCGAAGAGAACAAGTGGAATTGAAGAAAATTATGATCTCAGGGTAGGCATGATGCTCAAAGTTGGTGCCAGGAAGGTATCTCACGTTCCAAAGAGAGATGGTTCATGCTTGTGATGCAGTGGAAGAACAGTGCAAAGGTCTGTGCCTGGAGCCTTTCTTTTGGCTCCCTCTGGCTTTTGAGGAGGGCCCAGACAATGCCTCTCTGATGAGATTTCTTGTGTTTCTTGTGAGACTCTACCCTTTCTAGGTCTTTCACAGAGGCTAAGCCTTTGTTCCTGGTTCACTGGTGGCTAAAACAGCCCCTTGCAGTAAAACAGCCCCTTGCAGGGTTGTTGCTCTCTGACCTTCCTTGCTCGCTGCTCAGCTACCCTGGAGCCCTTGGTGAGAGCTCAAGTAGGGAAATAGCTACAGGGTAATTCAGGAGCTTTCTGAATGCCCTGTTCCTCCTTGGTTTAACAGCGTGGGAAAAGCAAGTAACTTAACCAAGAGATCTTCCTTCATTCTTGGTCCAAGTGTTCTCCTGGGAATTGGTGGGTTTGTTTGTCTTGTCTTTAGATAGGCCTGACTTTCCCTCCTCTCTCGTGATTGCTACTGCCACCATTTTTCCATTTGAGAAGGTGTTTCCAGAGATAACCTCTTCAACTTCCTGAGTGCAACTCTGTGACATTCTTAATTTGTACATGTTATTTTCTACCATTTGTCTAGCTTTGGAAATTTCCATTTCCCAAATCCCTTTAGGAGAGAGAGGAAAAAACTCACTTTGTGAGGGTGATGAGGCACGGGTATGATGTCTTTTACATCACCATAACAAATATTTTCCATTTCTGAATTTACTAAAATCTTCTTGCAGGTAAATAATGGAATTTGCTAACTGGGGATCTATTTTAGCATTGTATAAAGGTTTTTCTTTTGTAGTGATTCTCCTAAATGTGTTTAAAAGATAAAGAAGTTTAAAAGAAGTCACAAAAGTTAACACTGCTGTGATATTCGGAACCTGGTTCGGAGATCAGGGAAGCTGGTGTTCTTGAATACCACTTCATAAAAATGGAACTACTGGATCTGGTATTTCTGTCATTGACCTGTTGGTCTGGAGAAGACGACTTTTTACCTGTTGTTCTGAAAGTCATTCCCAGTGGTGGGGATGGACCAGCTGAGGAACAGATTTTGATGATAATAAGTTTCAACAAATTTCATTCAAATGACTTCCGAGGTAGGAGTGAGAGATCTTGGTGTAAGCTTGTGGACTCATTTAAGTTTTTTCAAATCCCCACAGGACACAAATTCATGGGATGCCAAACCACATTGGTTCCACTGTTTGTAGAGCTGCTTGCTCTTTTTTGTGGTAGTTTTTTTTTAATCCAGTTATGGCTGCCTTTGCTAAACTTGTGTTGTGTTGCTAGCTTTACTGTGTATGTTCCAGTTGCTAAAATACAAGAAGCCACAAAGGGCACCAGTATAATAAACAAGAACAAATAAGGACAGTCTGAAATGCTGTTATTGCAGATAGCTGTCTTAACATCTGAAATAAAAATTCTTCCTGTTTTTTTAGTATTTATTTTAGTTCCAGCTT
Source organism: Myiozetetes cayanensis (assembly GCF_022539395.1). Classification (NCBI taxonomy): domain Eukaryota; kingdom Metazoa; phylum Chordata; class Aves; order Passeriformes; family Tyrannidae; genus Myiozetetes; species Myiozetetes cayanensis. The sequence goes on from NW_026087742.1 coordinate 19,994,923, forward strand.
TCTTACACCACTATGAACTTCTTTTTTCCCACTGGAGTAAATACGGGAGGACTACTGCTCACTTGCAACTGTTTAAGAATTGCAAGCAGTAGGAATAAAAAGCAAAAAATACTTGAGATTTGAGAATGAGTTTTTATGTGAAAAGTAATTATTTTAAATTCTGAACATGAGACCTGCTTTCAATTTTGTATGCATGTTTCTCATGCAAAATTTTGGAATTGTCACCTTATGATGAAAGACGTTCAAGCTTTTTCATCTTTTCTCATTTCTGATTCCCATTTAATATAGTGAAACAATCACCATGATGCTTGTGCTTACTCTAATTCTCGTTATTTATAAATAACAATGATGAAAGCTATGGTTATGAAAGCAGTTGAGCCTGGTAAATATCCTTCAAACTCCTCCTGATTATGTGTAAGTGAGAGCAGTATAAGATTAGACTCAGTATAAATTTGAGTCCTGCATTTAAAAGTTCCTGAATTTCTGTGGTCTGGCCTCCTCTTTGAAACCTTGAAGATGATCTATTAGAAGCATGATCCTTCCTACAGAATTGCTCCAATTTTCTGTAGAGACCCTTCACTTCTGGCGAACTTTTTATATTCCCTTGTCCCCCTGCTTTAAGACAGGTTTCCCTTTGGTAAAACGCTTTCCTTTATTACTTGTTTGTTTATACTAGTAGTGATTTCCTTCTTAAGGTTAATTATTGTTTCAAAGAATTTGCAATTTCCTGTTCTGGTGTAACTTGTTTTCTTTAGATTTGTTCCACAACTGTCATGATATCTGTAAAATATTGTTTGGGAATGCTTGCTATTTTGAAGGTGCAGAGCTCCAAGGGATGATTCTTAATCATTCTTACTTTCTTCTGTCTCTTTTCTTCCAATTTTAGGTAAGAATGACTTTTGCAGTGATTTTGGCTTTTGAAGAATGTCTCCTTTGGTAAAGTATTAATCTGTTATCCTTTAAAAAAATTGTATTCTTTTTCTCTCTATTGAAGAGAGGAAGGGGAATCCTTGACCAAAGTTAGTGCTGTGCTTTTTCAAGTACTCTTGATATGGTTGCTGGAAGAGAGTTTGAAAATACCAAGTAGCTCTTTGGGGTTTTCTTAATAATTTTGTATATGCAGAATGATATTAAATGCACAAGTAAGTTTTTAATTGTCACCTGCAGCAGTTTGGAGAAGTTTGAAATACATTGCCCTTTAATGAAGCAGTGTGCTGCTTCGGATTTCTTGTGGAATATCTGCACGCTCACAGGCCCTACCCAAGCATCTAACGAAGCTTGTGTAGTGTAAGTTCTTCATCTGTCTATACCCAAGAAGAATTTAAAGCTAGATAGTAAAAAGTAGGTAAGTTAAACACACATTGTAAATTAAATGATGATTCAACTGAGTAATTAACACAAATTGCGACACCAGTATTCCAGAGTTGTTGTGGGGGTTTTGTTGGGTTTTTTATTTTGGTTGGTTGGTTGGTTTTTGGATTTTTTTGGGTTTTGTTTTTTTTTTTAAAAAAAAGCCTGATATGTCTTTACTGTGTAATAATGAAGCGGGGGCTGTACTGTCCTGTGTTTTTTCCCTCCACACCCGTTACAAACTGTAGACTTATAAGCTTCCCATTGAAAGGCTGCAATCTCAATGGAAAGGATCTTTCATTTAGCAGGCCTAGAAACAACTGCTGATTATAAGAGAATTGGTATATTGTGGGGAGTAATGCAACTATAAATATGACTTCCTGTGCAGTAGACATGTTTGCCAGTTACTGGAAGCTTGAAAAAGGAGATCTTGTCTGGTTACAATTCACAATCAACCTATGGAAAGGACTTGAGAACAGCGGTCCGTTTCTTTTATCAGGGCCACGCTGGTTCACAGCACTGCAGTTCTGCTTTTTTGTTCTTTTTCCTATACGTGTACAGTTTTAATTAATCAGTGAGAGGCCAGGGCATGAGGTAATGCTGGAAATCAACAATTTGAATCCTGTGATTCTTAGTAGAGAATTAATGGAAACAGAGGTATTGCTATCTTCTTGGTCAAAGCAGTATGTCATTTGGACAGTATCTAAAGGCAGTCTCTGGGCTGCTGTGTGCATAATATTCCTTTGGGGTTTGTCTGTTTTTAGAAGACCAAAACTAAGACACAAAATAGTGTAATTTCTACTGGAAAATAATCCTGATCTTTAGAATTCTCCGGCATCTGTATTGTCACAACTTAGTCAGAAGGACCCTCTGTAGCCCTCTAGCCTGATCCTTTGTGTAATGTAAGGCAAAAATCTCTCACTTATTACTGAAACAAATTTTATGTGGATTTCAGCCTCTAATAAAATCACTGCAAGTTGTGTTGATTTTAATTTTTCTCAAGTCTTAAGTATGCTCTTTCCTTGCCATTCTAACTGAAGAGCCATTAGTGGTGTTCTCAAATGAACTCTGGAGTTTGAGATGCTTTATCTCACGAGACAAAGCTTGTAGTTACCCAGAAGTGGGTGCATGGTGCTTGTCCTCATCTTTGCTGCTCCCCATGTAAGTGGATCCCAGGTGGCAATGAAGAGGAGGTGGAAAACAGTGTGACAAGATTAGGGTAGATAGGCAGTGACACTGGTGCATAAAGAGTGAGGAAAAGGTATGAAAAAGCTGGCATCAGTCACTGCTGCAGAGAGATAAGAAAACATTAATCTAAAATGTAAAAGGTGGCATTCCTATGTTTGTTCTCTATATATTGGTCTTGACCATGTTCTTATTTTTAGAGTAACCAGATTTAGAAGAGATTCAAGTCTTTGGATAGTGCTTCTCAGTTGATGAAAGAAACCTGAGAGGAGGAAAGGGGGAAGTACTTGTGTTCCATCTATTGCACATGCTCTTGCTTACGTACTTTCTCTCACTCACTGTTGTCCTCTCCTAGCAGTCTCTTTGTTGGTTAAAGAATTACCATATTTGAAAGTTGGAGGCTGAGCAAAGCTGTAATTACCAGACAAGAGCATTGCATTAGTTTCACTCTGTCAGCTGCCTGCTCCCATATGCTCTTTCCACTTCTGTCCAAACTGCCATGCTGTGTGCTCCACAAAGGACCAGAAACCTGGACATTGTGGCTCTTGCTCTGGGCCACATCAGCATGCAGTGTATGTGTATGTACTGCACACACAGCACAAGCCTGGGCCATATGGATAGCCTTGCTGCAGTGCCATTTTCTATTTTGTTTTTTGTTTTCTGAACAGACAAGCAGCTTGGGGGCAAGGAGGAAAGAAAAATCCGTTGTGAAAAACCTAGATTTCACTTCCTTGAGATCAGTTTTTGTGCTGGTTTTATAGAGTCACTTTCTGTCATTCGGTGAAGAAAATAGTTAATAGTCCTACATCTTGAGTACAGATAGAATCACTGCTTTCTTTCATCCGAGTTCTGTCTTTTGACTTAAGGGAGCCATGCTCCTACAAACAAGCTGTCTCCTCAGAAGTTTTTCATTATCACAAAGCTCATAATCTGGGGAAGAAATTGAAGTATGGAGTTCAGATTATTTATTTTGAAGTGTAAATTTAACTACAAAAAAGGAAAAAATTAATTAAATATAGATGTAGATTACATCACTTGTTCTGCAGTACTTATATTTTCTACAAGGATACCAGTTTACTGCCAAAACATGACTCAAAAGATCAATAGCAAACAATCTGTACAAGTTTACACAAGAGAACTCAAGTATTTCATTCCGTAAGCATTGTGCTTTAAAAGCACACATTGCAAAAATAGATACTTCTTTGGGAAGGCTTCTTTCTTAATTTTCACTGTTGCTTTCAGAAGTATGTCCAAATAGTTACAGGGTTTCTTTTTTTATTTCTGAGAACTCCGTTGCTGCACATGAGAATGTAAGGGAATTGGAATGGTTATGGCTCTGAATGCTTGCAGTTAACAGAGGTCAGTCATAATATTTCTGTCCACAAAGACAGTCTTAAATTAAAAAAAATAAATTACTAGTTTGATGTATATTTATTGTAACACAGAATTCAAATGGAAGTCTGAAAGGTACATTCCTTTTTAAGGATATGCTGATCATGGTGGTTGTGGTTGAGGGAGATTCATTTGTTATACCTTTGTAAATACTGCTGTGCATTGCATGTAATATTTCATGTGCTTTGATTGCTTTAAAACCCTCTGGATTTTTTAACCTAAAAATCTGTGTATTAAGAAGTCAATGATACTTTCTCTTGTGCATGGTAAATGTTCTGTCTTAAAAAATTATTTGCATAACATAATACTGTAATAATAGACATATCTCTCATTTTATGTATAGTCCTTTTTTGTTGAGAATGTTAAACATTTTGCTTCTCAGTCATTGCCTTTACAATTCTTCTAATGCTCTGTGTGTTGGTCCATTTATGAAGTCAAGTGTCAGAATGGGAAAAGGAAGGAGAGCTGCCGACTGTCCCCAGTTTTTTAATCTGATAGTAAAAAATTACATACAAATCTCTCAAGCTCTAGGAGGAAAAATGTGCAGTTTAGGAATGCATCCTGTCCCTTTTGTTCAGCTCATGCTTTTTATTAAACTCTTTGGCTCTTGATTTAACATTATCTACACAGCAACTGATAGTCAAAGTCTCCACAGCATTTCCAACAATTCCAGAGGCGTCTTGACCATCTACAGATAGCAATGTTTGATAGCACTGGGGTTTTTTTAGGCTGTAAATGTTTGAGCATGTCATAGCTTTTAGATTTGAGAAAAACCACACATTTTAGAAAAACAACTGAGAAAAGTAGAAATGGGAAAAATTGGAGTAGGTGGGAAAGAAGGGCAACTGAGGTAGTCAGGGCTTTCAGTTCTGAGTTTATTGCTGAATGTTCCTTAATTTTGGCACTTATCTGTTGAGATTGTGAGAACAGCATTCATTATTCTTAGCAGTTTAACCACCACAAAGGTTTGTTCTCCTTTTACAGAGAACTTGTCAAAATACTATGACAACTAGGCTGATTTTAGACAAACAGACCCTGGCTCTAAAAAGACAGTAAGTCTGCAAGTCAAACGTGGAGGGCAGCCATTGGCACTGGAAGAAGTAAGAAACCACAGATTGTTTTCTCATTGGATGAAGAGCTTGAAGCAATGTAAAGTTAATTGAAGAATTCCTTGAAAGTGAAGTCAGCCTAAAATAAAAGCTGAGGGGTCTATAATTTACTAAATATGAAAGGGTTGTAAGCAGTAGTGAACATAATAGTTTGAAAAAAACATATTTTAGTAAACATGTCTGGCTTGTGTTATGGACTGTCCTGTTTTAATTATTCATCTAAATAATGTAGATTTGCAGTATGATCTCTAATTAGGCACAGTTTGATTTATTGAGCTGGCCCCACATAAACCATGATGTCATGCTGTACTGCTCAAAATTACAGCTCTGCTCTTGCAGTTTAAAGACGATTATTTTTAACTTTGGAATGCTTCAGTTTTGTGCATCTTGGCTTTTAGCTTTGTGAACTTAAGATGTTCTCTGCTCCTCTCTTCCTCCCTCCCCCGGATCAAAGCAATCAGTTCTAATGTAACTAGAACAAAATCCATTGAAATGGACTTTTGAACGCTCTTGTCTTTAACTGTTGTTGGTAAATAAGAAGAAAGGCAAGACACTTCATGTTTGCTGTCAGGGGGGTTGAGAAATAGGTACAATAGGTATTAAAACATGTTTTGCCAGGTGTCCAGATGCTGATGCCGTTCCAGAGCAGAAATGCTTCATTTATGTCTCCAAGAGGTTTTAGTTTTCTTTTGATGCTATAATTGAAGAAAAGGAAGAAAGGGGGAAAAAAAGGAGGGGAGGGGGAAAACCACCAAAAAAAAAGAGAGAAAAAAGAGACGGGCAGGATCTGCACTGCCTGTTTCTGCAGGTAATAATTATTCACTAGGCATGGGAACTCTCACGCACATTACCTTTTACTCATATGTGTTGGATTTTCTGCTCACTTCCCATTTGAATAGGAAAATTTCCTTTACTAAAACCAAAGTCTGTTCCAAATGCAAAAGGAAGGCTTTTCACAGGAAGGTTTCTGCATTTCCATACAGAGGAGGTCTCTCTTCTGCAGCAGTGAGCAGCATCCCTTCCCACCCACATCCCTGATCTGCACCATGGGCAAAGGGACAGCAGGGTGTGGAGGACACAAGAGCTGAAAGTTAAATCACAATATGGTCTCTCCTGCCAATCTCATCTAGCATGTTAAGGTAACACCAAGTGTTTTAGGGCAGGGGGAATCTTTCTGTGGAGGTGTCAAGATTATTTTAGGTTAGGATCCTGGAGCCTGACAGCAAACTGGGAAGGGAAATAAAATAAAGGCATGAACTGTCACAGTTATAGTAGAAGCATTTGATTACCCGTAGATATCAAAAGAGGGGCATTATGTTTGGAAGGCAGTAGCTGTGGCAGAGAAAGGCAGACTCCATTTTCTAACAGAGCAATAAGGAGAATTTCTGAGTAGGAGGGGAAGGTGAAAATGTCTTCCTGTGGATTTTAGAGTGAAGATTCTGTGAGCTGCTCTTGGTAGTGATTACAGTGTTTCAGGCTCCTGCAGGTTGAGAACAATGCACGTTGAGTCATTGCAAAGCTTTACTTTTCATGAGGAGCTGTGATTATATAGAGGCTGACTCAGTTTCTGTGCTATAAATTGATTACGGCTTAAAAGAATCATAAAAAGCCATGGGATTTCTTAGGGATTTTTATGAGGATATTCTCAAACAAGTATCCCATTTTTAATATAATATCAGTTGTTGACTAATATATTGGGTTTGGATGTGTGACTGCTTTTAGTCGTCCTATAACTATTTTCAGTTTAGGTAATGAAGGTTGCAGAGAATGTCGCTTCAGGGGAAAAGGGGAAAGGAGTTCATACTCTCTCAGTGCTTTGGTGCCAGTGAACGTAAATGGATGGAAAGTATGTGTGAGTTTGCTAACAAATTCTGTGTATAGTGGAAAGATTCGATGTCTGAGTTAATTTGCTCCCTTTTGGCCTGGCAAAGTTGCCAAGTGAAACTAAATTTAACCAGTTAGAATAAGGTGAAAGCATTAATTCTTTCAACATTCGGGTCTCTGGTTTGCAGTCAGAAACAAGGGACCTGTAATGTCTTGATTGTAACATAATGTCAGTAAGGACAGCCAGCTTTTGATGAGCTCTCCACCTCTCTTGTTTTGATGAAATGAAGCAAGTGGTAGGTTTTAGATAGTTCTGAGATGCTTATGTTTTGTCATGTGTTAACAACACATATACGTTTGTTTGGGGTTTTTTAAATAACAATTACAAAATCTGGATATAATATTTTTTCCAGCATGGTAATTAGCAGATAGTTGAAATGGATCTTGCCCTGAGATCTGAGTGAAGTGATTATCATCCACTGTGTGTGTCTAGGCATATGCGAGCACATGCATTGGTTTTGTTCTCATTTTCTTTAATGGATCTGGCAATATACTTGGTACAGAAACAGTCAGGCCTTGAGGAACTTACGACTGACAGAAGCATAATTCTTTGTTGTGTATCAAATGGCTGATGTAGGTTTAATTATTTTTTTCTGGCAGCTCTTTTCCTGACACTTACTTGTTGAAACTGATCTTGGAACTTAGAGGAACAGCTTGCCTCTGAGAGTGATAATAACAGCTTCTCCATCACACTGTCTTGTCATTAAAACTGGACGTTCACCCACAAGCTGTCTCACAGCTCTGAAGTTAAGGATTGAAATTACTCTGAGGATCTTAGCCTGCAGTTTATGCTGAAGTGATCCTAGTAACCAGACAAGAGGGTGATGATCACTGTCGTGAAGTATTGAACAGGGAGGTGGGACAGGAACATGCCTGCTGTGATACCTCTGGCATTGTCAGGAGGTTACCAGATGGAAAATAATGGTACTTTCGAGTTAAAATATGTCCAGTAGCTTCCCCTTCCTTTGGCTCTGCCATGTAAAGCTGTTTAGTGTCAGATAAAACCCCAGTCTCTTCAATAGCACCTGCCTGAAATTATTTTCTTGATACTGATGCCAAAAGCAACTGGGATCACGACATACAAAAGTACTTCAACAGAGAGATGGAGGTGATCAAATCTGGTACACAGGGAGTCTCATGAGTGTAAAGTCATGTGAATGACATGAAGACACAGAGAGGAGCACATCTGGCAGCTGCATAATTTGAACAAGTCCTTGGGCATTGATTAATGGTGTGCTGGTTGCATACAAGAATTAACCACACATCTCTTGCAATGTTCTTCTACCCCCTCATTCCCACTTTCACAGCTGCAATTGTTCTCTGGCCTGTCCTGGTCAGAACAAGCAGGCTCAACCAAACAAAGCTAAAGGAGCTCATCTGTGCTAGTCTGCCTTGGGTGGAAATGATTAGGGAGTGATCATGCAAGCAGCTCAGTTAGTTTGAGGAGTGTTGACCTGCCCTGTGGCTGTGTGTGGGGAAAGGGAGATGTATCCTCTGAGGAAAGGTGACTCCTGGCAGAGTCTGCACGCTCACAGCCAGTGGTGGTCTCTGCTCAGGACATGGGGGCTGCAAAGGCAGGCACACACGGACTGTCACCTGACTGCTGTCTCTTGGGTTGCTGACTTGAGCAGGGTTAGCAGGGAAGCCACGATGCAACAGGTCAGAGCACAGGCTGTATGGAAGTGGCTGCACACTTGAAGGCAGACTGCTGCACTTGCTGGCAGAGATTGAAAATAGCACAGCTTTGGTTTGGCGTTTTGCGAGACCGCTTCTGACAGGCGCGGTGGAAGGTGTGCCTGAGTAAAACTGTGGCTCGTTATTGATTGTATCTGTAATTCAAGAGGCAGTGCTAAGATGATTCATATTCATTAATTAAACCTCCAGCTTCATCCTGGGAGGCAGGTTTAGAGAGGAGGAAATGGAGATGAGTAGCCTAAAGGTGCAAAGGGAGTCTGCTTCAGAGCTGAAATTAAACTTTGGCTCCCGGCATCGTGCCTCTGGAAATTCCTACACTACTCAAATTTCATGTCAACACTGTCCAATTACAGCACTGTAATTTAGAGCAGTTTATGAATCTGTATCAGTAGTGGATAAAATTTGCATAAACCACATCCATTAACAATAAAAGGACTGCTAGTAAATAATTAAGTAATAGAAAGATCACACCAGCAGTAACATGGATAGACTGGCTAAGAAAGGCTATTGCTTCTTTATATCTGGCTTCTACTGATTGAGAAGTAAATGTATTGCCAGACAAGTGGCCAGCTTGTTCTGTGTCTCGTCTCTATCTTGTAACCATTAGCCACAAAAAGATTACAAAACCAAGGCAAGTTTTCAGTCCTGATTTTTCTTTTTTCCCCATATCTGGCTGATTTTGACAATTCTGTTCAAATTCTTTTCTGAAATCCATTTTCAGCTTTGAATTTTGGAAATTATGCATCATTGTGGCTACATATCCATAGTAATCTGTCTTTTCTTGTGAACTCTGTGACTAAGCACACCCAAGCCTCCCTCAAACACATTTTGTAATCGCCATCTGCTAGTGGTATGTTGTGGTATATATTTGCATTTGTGAAGTGTTTTTTTAATAGCAGTGTAAATTCATCTGTCCACCATCTCAAGTCAAGAAGAAATGAGAAATGTGGTGAGTCCAGTTACACTGTTTGTTCGTTTATCCATTTTATAGAAGAATTAGTGGTTATGAAAACTACTAAAAGATTCTTCCTGTAGAGATTTGAAGGGAGATAAGGCCCTTATAAAATGTGGAAGAAGTCACTGTGTTTTGTGTTTTCTTCTCAGAGCTTTGTAGTTGCCTCCTTGCCATGGGTAGGCCTATCACTTATGTTAGCATCCTGACATGCTTGCACTGCAGGCTTTTGCATTCATCATAGGCCATCCAATCCACTCAGTAATCTTTGAGAAAAGCCTTTTATGGCTTTGTTTGTAGATCTTGTGTAAGCATTGTTCTTTAAGAACAACAGCATCATAAAATGGTTTTATGAAAAATGACAAAAATGGGTAATCCATTCAAAATTATTTTTTATAAGATTTAAAAATAAAAGTTGGGATTTTTTTTTTAGTAGTTATACTTTTTTATGTATGACTGATTTAAAATGTTGAAGGAACAAGGGAAATCAGGAAAACAAATTTCCCCTGGTTTTCATTGCAGGCACGTGGGTCAAATACCCAGCATGTTGTTCTCGGAAGAAAGCATTTCATTTTTCCTAATGTGGACATGCAGTACTAAAGCTTGCTGGTTTATGACTGAGCGGTACTAAAATGCTGTTTATTGTCAGTCTCTTCACATCTGAATCGTGTTATTCAATCCAGATTTTCTTTGAAACAACTGTCAGATGTGCAGTATGGATGGACACTGGAAGAAACCAATGGATATTAGGCACTCTGATGCTTTTAATGGGTTAGGCTAATCACTCATTTCACACGTGGAGAGAAAATTCTAATTTCTGTTGTCTCTTTAGATTTACATGTCGGATGAAGAGTATAGCTGGTTTTTTGTAAGAAAAAAATAATTATGGGGAAAATAGTAGGCTTTTGCTTTGCTTATGCTATGCATTTGGAAACAGTGTTGAGTTGGTGTTATGCACTACCTTTGTAATTGATGACTGTATTTGTTTGCTTGAACAAGCATTTTGTTAGGTAACAATGGCATTTGGTTTCTTTGTTCCCTCATCCAAATTTTACCAAGGAGGAGAACAAAAGAAAAACTTTCTGGGTACCTTTCAGGTGGTGACACCCTCTCTTCCTGCAATCAAACATACCTTGATTCCTCATCTGCAAGTAAATCTGACTTATCTTGATTTCTCATGTGCAAATCTAAGGCATGGGCTTCTCATTCCATCTGTTGAATCAAGGGTTAGTATCAGCTTTGTTGCATCGTGACCTGATACACATTGTTTTGTCCCTTCTGAATCTCTCCCTTTTATGAAAAGTGCTTCTTTTCCTTTAATCCCTTACTTTACAAAGGTGATTGAAACCTGAAGAAAGACCTTGGTAGCTGGAAATCTGGCTTTTAGCTACAGGAGTTAAATCTTGTACTAGATACTGCCTCTTTCCAAGAATCTTATCATGCCTGCAGTTTGAAAAGAATTTCAATAGCTTTCATATGATTCTGTATGGATGAGCTTCTGATTTATTTTTCTTCTTTATAGACCTAGTCTTTATCAAGGATAAGTCATGAAAAATCAAAGAGCTATACCAAAGAAACAGGATTTTCATTTCTTTTTGGAACATGTGCCTAGTCATGGTTGTAAAGGTTCTTTTTTCAGTTCTTCTGGTTTTTTTTTTTTATAAATGCATGGCTAGAACATCACATATGTTGTAATACTTTCCATTTGCAGAGCCCTCTGTTTGATGATTGCAAGCTGCTCTGTAAACATTTTTAGGTCTGACAGTCATTTTTCAGAGTCTGGAGCCTTCTCCCATTTTTGGTGGGAATGTGACTAAGTGGTTTGTTCAGGGTCACCCAGGGTATCAGCTGGAGCACAGTGGTAACATGGATCTCAAAATTTTTGCTTTCCTGATGTCTTTATTGTATTTTTCTCTACATTATATAGTGTAGTGCAACATATCTAGAAAATAACTAGAAAAAGTTTTGGGGCTGAAAGTACAAAGTCTGGAGTATAACTTGAGTTTGGAATAAGTAATTATTACTTCCTTATACATTTTAAAAATAATGACTGTTGAGAATAATAGATAAACTGGATTACAGTTTCAGTCTTATCATGATACTTCCTTTTAGATTATTTGAGATCATGCACAGACACTATATATATTTCTTACATGTAAACTTAAGTTTAGGCTAATTTTTTAAATTCCAGAATAGAAAATGTTAGGATAAGGAGTTTTGATCTGTATGGTCTTTTTCTTGTTGTGTTTGGTGGTTCATTTTTTGTGTGCGCATGGGGTTTTTTTTCTGTACCCCCTCCCCACACTGGATACAAGTGCAGTCCTTCCACTGCTGCTAAGTGTAAGCAGATCTTCCATACAGCAAAGGTGATAGGCAGAGGGCATTTTCAGTAACTGAACACAGAAAATAACTTCAGTTCTTGGTATATAAGGAAGGTCTTGTGGAAGAATTTTAGTCTCCCTAATAAAGAGATGAACTTAATAATGAAGTTTTTTCTTCCCTTTCCCTCTTTAGTTCTGGTAGTTTTTTGTGGATTTGTTTCTGTTGTTGTTCCAGTACTTCTGTTTATGAACAATATAATGACTTCCAATAATATTTTTGTATAGATGATGGTATTTTCTATATATTAAATAACTTGAAAATTTCAGGTTGTTCAACCATATAATTACAGGGTGTTTTCACATTGCTTTTCTGTGAGTATTGTAACTCCCTAAAAATGAGTTCTTTGAGGGTGTTTAAAATATTTTACAAATATGAGTCGAATGAAAAATTAGTTCAGTTACCACTGGTATTCAGTAAGGAAGAGAACAGATGTGATAGTGGTTTGGGAGGCAGCTGAGGTAACATCTGGTGGAAGTTTCCCTAGCAGCAGAAGTAACTACACAGATGCCAAATGTTTTTTTACCCAAATTCTGCCCAACTTTCTGTATGATGTTGGTATGTTTGTCACTAGAAAGGACACTAATCTCCCCCAATATAGACTTACATTTGAATCAGTGAAAGTTTGCCTGTAAAACTCAAAAGAATGATAAGGAGATTTTTGGAAATGCTTTACTTAAGATTGCATCAGTGGAACAAGAAAGCTTTTGGTCATTTCTCTCCTGCATCCGCTAATGACCATATGTAAGGAAGTCTGTACTAGCTTGTATTAAAATTCTCTATATTTCACCCCAGGTCACAGGCATTATTTTACTAATTTACAGCCATCTCTGAGCCATTAATGTATATAGAAACAGTTTCAACTTGACTGTTACCTCTTCTCAGAAAGTTTGAACTGTTTGGTTTTTTGTTTTTGTTTTTGTTTTTAAATGTTCTCTACATGGAAATGTGAAGAATTTTTTTTCTTATTTGCATATATGAATGGGGTTTATCAACTGTTAGATTAATTGCTGAGATTGGAAAGGTAACAAACAATTGATTTTACTGTCTTCTTTCCCTCCTTCCCTTTTTCCCTTCTTTCCCTTCTTACCTACCCCCCCGCTACCAGGCTGTCGTCTTCTGAGAACTCAGCCTCATTAAGGTTATGATAACAGCTGGGAATGTTGCAACACACAGATTTTTATTTTTTTCAGTACTATCTTATCACAAGTATTTTTTGACACCTTATCAGTCAACCATCACAGCTCTATAAGTCACATTAGCTCATTCCATCAACCAACAGACTGAGAATAGACGTTCCTCAGAGTTTCAGAAACAGCTGCAAAGCTGTCTGGAGTCCCAGCAGCACAGTCACATCTCCCAGCCTACGTGTGGTCAGAGGTAAGGTCCTGCTGGGTGCACAGTTTTCATTCAGAGTGCCATGTTGATAGGGAAGAGCAGACAGTCTGCAAAGTTTCAAGGTTGCTCTTTTCTCCATGGCTTAAATTGGCCATTTAAGTTGGTCAGTGTCTAATGAAGCCCGTGAAGAGCCTGCTGTGGGCTGCCCTGTGGTTAGAGCTCATTTCCAAATACCCCATCTCCTTTGACTGGCCTGAATGAAAACTGGTTGGTGGTAGCATGGGTGGGATAGAGTGGGATGCCCTCTGGCATGACCATGAAGAACTACCATAGACCATAGTGGTGTTGTCACTTGAGAAATCTTGTTTGAAGTTTTGCCAAGAGTGCATAATTTGAAGCTCATGTTGTCATGTCCCTTGGAAGACAGGCATGAGTGTAAATTCATTTTTAATAGGCTTGGCCTTCATGAGTCATGAATGTGCCACTTCGTAGCTTTAGCTTACCATGGTGATTGGAACTGGCTGATTGCAATTACTGGGTGGAGCCTCCAGCAGGTGCTTAGTGGCACCCGTCTGTCTCTGAGTGCTGCAGGGCTTTCCTGCCCGCTGAATGCTGGCCCAGTGGAAGGAGGAGATTCTCTTCTGTTTATTAAACGATATTTTACATAAATTAGAGTAGTTCTCAAATGTGTTCACTTTTGTTCTTGCTATGAAGATCCATCTAATTCATCTTGTGGGACTACAGCAGTTCAAAATCACAAGTTCTTTATCATGTGTTTTGAACTCTGTATAGCTGACAAATTTGGGCTACCATGACCTTTCCCCATTGCCCCCAAATGGAGGAAGAATAGGGTGATGAAAAGTCCTATTCTTGGTGTTTGCCATCTGAAAAGTGTTATCCTACCCTCTGCAATAATTGTGTCTCATGGATGTATTTTTTGGAGCTTTTGATTTCTTTCGACTTTCTTCTGGTTTACAGTTTTCTACTTTGTGTTTTCTGATGACTAATTCCAGTATGTTTTCAAAACTTTAATATGAGTTGCTAAGTTAAAGGAAAAAACTTTTATATAGTTTGGCGAGTTTCACTTGCCAGCAACTTCAGCCACATGACCAGTTTTGGGAGGGGAAAGCAACCTCCTCCTCCATGAATTCTTAATTATGATAAATGTGTTACTGTATCATTAGGAATGTAACCTAATGGCCATACAGCTAAATATTTACTCAGTTGTTTATTTAGTACAGCTTGCTTTCTTTTCAACCTACAGATTTCTTCTTTGCATCCTTTATTCAACTGTTTGGTCTTCCTAAAGTCAGAATCTCAGTATCTGTGATGTTAAGAGAAACTGGAGTGTGAGGTCAAAATTTCCATTACATAGCCAGTGAGGAATTTCAAGGAACAATGCCAAAATCACTTAAAAAAATAAATTTACAGGAAAGATGACTCATCAATCAACAATTACTGTTCTAGAAAATAGAATTAGTTGTATATGTTCTGGGTACAGAGAGGGACAAAATGCCCCAGGCCTGACAGGCAGGGTTAGATTAGGGTGATTTGTTTGTTTGTTTCGAGAGATTTTTGCCTTGATTTATGCTTCTTTTTCACCCTAAAAGGAGGACCCTGAGGAGCACACAGCTTCATATGGCAGGAATCATGACCTCTCAAATCAAGAAAAAAGAAAAGGATTTTCTGTCTTCTTGTTGCTGGTACTAATTAGCTAAACAACTGAAGGACAAGGACAGTCTCCTCCTGTGCTTAGCTTCTCTTGTAGCTTAAGCTGAGGCCACCTGAGAGACCAAAGTACAGCCTTTTATACTTGATGGGAGTGACAGACTTCTGCTTTACTATGCAGTAACACGAGTGTAAAAAAGATGTGATAAAAGGCATAACAAACAGCAGGTGGGAGTGAAGACCCTTCTGAGAGGGACGTGTTGAGCTATGGCAGTGTCTCTGGGGGAGTGCAGCAGCCCAGCTGCTTGTGGCTTCTTCTGTTGTGCCAATGGGCACTTCCCTGGTGCTTCTGGTCTTCCCTCTCCCTTGAGCTACACAATCTTTCTGCTGTGTTAACTTTATATGTGAGGAAAGTAATGAGTGCTGTGATTTTAAGGCAACGGCAATGGAGGTGAATCTGACGCCACCCATGGTTCTTTTTGTAACCTTGTTTGCTTTCTCGTCTGAACAGGGAAGGAAATGGTGTAATCACTCACTGCCCCTCTCACAGATGATAGGCTGGATAGTTTGCATGGCTGATGTGTCTCCCTAACAGAAGACATAATGGTTCTGTAAAGCTTCCCTGCTCCTGAGGCACTTCATCAGAACAGAGTACCACCTAAAGGTGTGACTTCTGACTGCGTTGTTTTTGGTCTTAGAATGAATTCAGTCAATAGTGTAATTATTTGTAAGTAGGAAGCACACTCTTGTACCCTGCAGCATATATGTTGCTTTTACAGATTTTCTCTTCAAGTCATATTCTCTCCTGAAATAATAGTGTGGCAACAGTTTTGGACATGAGCAACCTTGCAGTGCATGCTTTTTGAAAAGGGATGTGTACTGCAAACAAAATCCATCTTGAATGTGTGTTTTACTGCATTTAAGCTTAATGCTTCTCTGTATGAGAATTCTGAAGATGTTATAGTATATTTTAAGCTGATTTCACTTCTCGAAGGAGATAATGTTTGCAAGTATACAGACTGCCTGTTTCTTCTGAAGCCTAAACCTGTCAGAGTCATGGGGACATCCTCTCTCTCAGTACTGATGGGTAGAGTGTTACAGGCAGAAGGGTAGCACTTCTCAAATTCAGTAAATTTGAAAATACTTGTGACAAACACTGATATCAGATGCATTTACAGCACATCACTGTGGGGCTCAGTGAGGGCAAGTCTGTGGCGTGTGCTGATGCTGGAGCCCCTTCTGCAGGACAGAGTTCAGTGCAAGTTAGCAAACAGCTTGTTGTGGTTAACACAATTGGTTGAAGAGTCCTTTCAAGGGGTAAGTGGGAGTGCTGAAAAAATCAATGCATTCCTTCATCCCATTCCCTTTTTCCTTCAGTTTTGTCTCTTCACAGTTTTTCTGTTGTTTTTTTTTTTTTCTTTTTTTTTATGTAAGTGGTAGTGCAGAGAATGGGATCACGGGTAACATATTTGAATGATGGCCACAATACTTGCAGCTTTGAGAACACAATATGAGGCCCATCTCTTGGCTTAGCCTCATCCTCAAGAGTGATAAGGAAACGGACCAAAACAATTTCTCCCACTTTTCCTCAAGAAGTATTCCCTTTTAGCCTTAGAGACTGGAGAGCCTAGCAACTATCTCTATGTTTTATTTTCCTTAAGATGCTGTGATACCATGGTGATGAGTTATTAATAAAACTCCAGGCAGATGGAGAGAGCTTTTAACTGAGTAACTTCTTGGTTTAGTGTGGGGTTTCTTTGGTTTTGTTTTGTTTTTATGTGTTTTTTGTTTTTTTTTCAGTTTCCATGCATCTGAGAATAACCAAATAACCATATATGAACAAATGTCATGATTTGGTTTGTGCAGCAGAGCAGCTGAGCATTTACCACAAAAATACGACTTAATCTGCAAATAAATCAGAGCAGTCTTTTTGCTTAAATGTCAAAATTCCATCGTGTTTATGGAGGAGCAAATAAGTGTAAAGCAATGCATGCATTATTTTAAATTTTAAATGTATGAACATAGTGAATTAGATCTGAGATTTTTTTCAGATTTGTTGCATTTCTGAACATATTGTGAGCTATTATAAGTGCAGTAACAGTTTCCCATACAGCACAGTGCTCTGCTTCAATGGCACTGACTCAAAATTCTGTAAGTCTTTATACTAATATGCAGTAATCTCTATAACAGTGACACTAATCCCCTCTTCTAATATGGAACTTGAGTAAAAAAACATGTGAAATGTAAGCTTTAAAGCAGCTTTTGGGAATTAGTAATTTATAAACCCTCCATTAGTCATCTATACCAATAGAAATGTCTTTATAATAACAGAGCAACAGGGTACTCACATTTAGGAAAAGCAGTGAAGCCTGAGGCTTTTGCTTTTTTTTCTTTGTTAATGTGTGAATGGCATTAATTGCATAACACAAGCAGCAAGAGATTGGCTAAAAGTCGTGTAAAAATTATGTTGTCCTGCCCAAATGATGCATCCTGAATCTCCTGTCGAATTTTAGTGTACTGCAGTCAGTTAACACTGTGCTTAAGTTACTGTTAAAGGTTTGGGGTGATGATGTCTTACATGGCAACCTTGCAAGCTTCCTGAAGTTCTCACTTACCAGCTGCTCAGATGCTGATGGGGAGGAAAGCAGCCATCTCCACGAATGTTGAAAGCTGGACAGAACATTTCTTTTTAACATTTCTCTTATTAATTTCATGTGATTGCACGTATTGAAAGAATAGGCCCTTAAAAACCAATTGCCTTGACTTGCAAAAAATTTTGTTTCCCATGAAAATTTTGTGGCCTTGAGCAGGAATTAAACTGTGGCTGTGAAAAGCCCCAAGTAAACAGATAAGACGAACCATTATGTGCATTTGTGATGTCTGTAATGCCCAGTGACTTAGATAATGCTTACACTTTAAATGCATTGTCTGTGGGAGGGATTGTCTGTGGCAAGTATATTATTTCAACAAGGTACAGCCCTGCTTGGAAGCCTGTCACTGTTGGGGTGGGGAAGGCGGGTGTGTTTATTGGGTGGACAGCATCTAGGTTGTATTGGGCTTATTATCAATCCCACTGAAATTTCATGGGATTGTGTAACTCATGAGGGTAGTTCTGAAAATGTTTTCCATGATAACCGTATTTCTCTCCTTTCCTCTTTACTCTCCATTGTGATAATCACGTCTGTTAAATGAAATCCATAATCTGAAAATTACCTTGAAAAGTAGACATCAAAGCACACTGAAGAACTGAGAACAAAATTTACATGACCTCTCAGCTGAGGTATTTGTAAAATATAGGTGAAGCATCAAGAACTACTGTGACATTTTATTCCGTATGGGGATGTAAGGGATTTTCTAAAGCATTCCAGCAGAGTGAGACAACCAACAGTGTTTCTGCTGTGTTCGTGAGGTACTTAATTTTTTTTTTCCCCTTCCAGGAATGCTTCTTCCAAGTAGAAGCCTTTTTTTTTTTTTTGTGTGTTTTGTTTGTTTGTTTGTTTGTTTTGTTTTGTTTTTTTGGTTTTTTGGTTTTTTTTTTTTGGGGCTGGGGTGTTGGTTGTTGAGCTTGTAGTCGGGTTTGGTTTTTAACAAACAAACAAGAAGCAAAACAAGCTGTTCCATCTGTAAAATGCATTTCCAAAGAAGCCTTTTTAGTAGATGTTGGAAAAGGGTCAGTCTTGATGAAGCAATTGTTGGGGAAGCTAGGGGAAGAAACATATTGCATGAACACATTCCTATTTTCTTTGGAGCACTGATACTCTTACGCTTTTGAGGCTTCATCAGCTCACAGGGTAAAATGTTTCTGACCTAATAAACTCATCTCCCTTTGAAGAACCTTTACCTATGAGGAGAGTTTTTTCTAGATTTAACCTCAGCTAGGGCCTTGCTGCTTTTGTCTTTGGCTGCACTGTGGGGAAAAAAAATGTAGTTTTGTTGTCACTATTTGAGGTTGGAGTTGTCACAGGTGTTGGGCTGGGCTCTGTCCCTAGGCCAGGCATCCTGCTGGAGCTGTGTTTTGTTGCAACTCCTCTGTCCCTGCTTTATTGTAAAGAACCACACTGGCACGTTGTTTTATCATAGAAGAAGGGAAGACATTTGTCTCAGCAACCAACTAGAGTGTAAATTCATGGGTTTACAGTGCAGTACTGGGTTGTGCAAAACACTCAGAGAGGTGGCAAAGAATACAAGACATGACAGAAAGATGCTGACACACGCAGTGGAACTTAAACATGCAGCAAGAGATGAACCAAATGTGGGTTAGGGTTGGGGCAGTGGTGTTTCCTGTGGTTTTAGGTATGTTTTTCTTCTCTTGAAGTAAATTACTTCAAGAGAAGCCATAAACCTGACAAACCAAAGAACAGTTTGGGGAGGTCAGGTATCATACCCAAGAATCAAAGGACTGAGTAGTGAACAGCGTGGGACTGAGGAGTTCTTCCCATCGTATCTGAATGTGTGAATTTGGTGTACAGGTAGATGCAGGCACCCGCTGGAAAAACAGTTTGTGATAAGATTTGGAATATTTTTTCCTACAACTCATTATTTCTCCAGTTTACGAATTGCTTCACCATATTTGGGATCCTAGACACTTACTGCCCGATAAGGAGAAGTTGTTACTATTTATAATTTGGGGTTTTATTACTCAGGCTGCTGTGATGTCTACGTGCTTCTGTAAGGAGGAACGTAATATGGAAGATAATATAAACTGTAAAACTAATGAGGGAAGTGCAATAGAGGTGGCATTGTGTGTCTGCTTTGCAGACTGTGTTTTGTTCACTTTAAATTTCTGTTCAAGGAACCAGAAAACCACTGACGGTGTGGTAGGCAGTGGCTCAATAAAGGCATTCTGTAGAACAAGCAATAATGCTAATGAAGCTTCAGTGCTAGTGCAAATGCACAAATGAACTTTTAAGGTAATCAAGGAAGCAGTGCATTCATTAGTTTGATAGAAACATTAGGCAGTTTTATTAAAGGTGTAGCTTGAAGTGCACCAGACTGATGTTAATTGCATGTAGTAGCGGGCACATATGCTTTTGTCTCACAGTCCTCTATCTCTTACTAAGCTGCAAGGTTGCTTCTCCTAGGACTGCTGATTTCTTTTATAAAGAGCAGAAGCCGTTCTACCTTCATCTTTTACATTGTACTGGCAGCCAGCAAATTCCAAATGCAAACCTTGCTTTAATTTTCACCAATGTGACATAAACGGACACTGCACATAAAAGAGCGAGCCATTGCATATGGCTCCTGGTACAAAGAGTATTACAGTAACAGAAATGCCCTGGTCATAAATTTATGTGAATGGTAACCATGTGTCTCTGAATGCCTCCTGTTTCTCATTCGAGTTAAACGTTACTCTATCAATACTTGCCAGATCTCTTGCACTCTCATGTCTCTGCAATTCTTTTAAGCCTTTTGATGCCTTGCAGTTTTTGAAGTCATCGTATTATTTTTAAGATCCTTAAATTAGGTCATAACAAAAGTATTTCTATTTATCTAATCCATTTCCCTGTCTTCAGACTGTTTGGTGTACTGGGGCATGTAATAAAGTAGAGAGATTTAAGTGGCTTACTTCACTATGAGGAGAAAATGTTATGAAAATCACAAGTTTCCTTTAAAAACCGAAGCCTTTTCAATTGACTGCAGTGTGATGGGAGGGGCTGTGAGTGATTAAACTTCTTAGCAGGGGGTAGGATTTGTAGGATGCAGAGCTAGTGAGTCATTATTTCCAATTTTTGACAAAAAAAAAAAAAAAGGAAAAGGAAAAAAGAAACTATTTCTGTACTGGTGACTACTGTGTGTCAAAAGTGGAGTTAGTGTTGTGTCTCTTAACAGTATTCCAGATGCTTTTGTCCAACTCAGGTTGGAATCCAGTAGCCAGCCAGTTGTCACCACTCATGGGGGGAATGGAGGAGTTGGGCAGGTTTTTTTTTAAATCACCCCAATTACCATCTCTTGTTCATCTCATTTCCTGTTGGCCAGAACATGAGCCCACCTCCCTTAGTGCTTGTGACTGTCCTCTTGTACAGAGATTAGGATCCTGCTCAGGTGAGGGAGAACAAACAGTAATTCCCTCTTTTGCTGGAGGCTGCAGCCACACTAAGAACAGATGATATTCACAGCTTGGAATCCAGGTACAAGCTTTTGAGACACTGCTTTTGTCTTGGAGTGACTGTCCATCTGGCATCACCCATGCCCTGACTATTTAGCAAACACCTTTTGCTACCAGTTATGTTCTTCTGACTTTGTTTTCAAGTTACATTTGTTCAAAACAATGAGTAGAGCTCCTAAGTAAAGATCTTGTTTAGGAGACAGCGAGCCAATGAAGCATTTTGTCTGGATCCTGCTTATTTTGAGATAAGCAATGCTTTCTCAAACAAAGCCTGACAGTATCCAAGATCTATTAAAAGCACCCACTGGTTGCTTGCTTTTTTAAAAAAAAAAGGTCTTCTGAAACCACATAATCCTCTGATATGTCTCACAACTATTCAAATGCTGGCAGCCAACATAAAGCCTTTGCCTGATCCTAATCTCCAGAATGTAACAAGCATCATTGCCTAGCTATTTTCAGTCAGTCCTGTGTACTCGCATATCTAAAATGACAATAAAACTCTCACTGCCCTGCTTTGCTTTCCAACAGCCCTGTCCTCCTCTCTTGTTTTGTGTCCTTCAGATATTTAGAACAAAATCAAACACTTGAACCCAAGGTGGTTTTTTTTAAGGTTGCAGTGTTGTTCCTGCTGAAGAAGCCTGGCACTTTTGTTGGCAGCCATTTGATTCCTATACTTCCTGATCTATTTAATCAAACAAGCAGATGCTTCCAACCTCAGTGTCTTCTGGATGCTTTTTGGGATTTAATCCCAGAGCTGGTGATCTCCCATGTGCTATGCAGCTTCATATTGTCACTTGACTCTGTCTCCCTTCATTTGTGGTCTTCTGTCCCAAATTTATGTTTCCTGCTTTGCTTTTCTTACTTCTCCAAACTCGAAACTTTGCCAGTCTTTACTCTTATTTTTACTTTCATTGCCTGGTGATGGGTTGTCACTGGTAGCTGTTGCTTGTCCCATGGTTCTTCTCACCCCCTAGGAGCAAGCTTATTTCCCTGACCCTGCTGGTGAACTATAGGTTTTTCTGTCTCTTACTCTAAAATAAAACATTAATTAAAAAAACCCTTTTAAAAATGAACTGAGGCCTCTACAACTTCCTTCTAGAGAACAAACAAAGGTCATAACACTTGGACTGTCATTTATGCCGGAAACAGAATACCTAGCCCTTTAATTTTGTGTCATTTGCTCTGGCATGTATGTTGGTAGAAAAAGAGGATAAAAGTCGATTGAATTTTTTTACTGTGCAGGAAAAATTGGTAAAGGTGCAGGAACACAGAGGAGAAATACAAGAGGTCTTGAGCACAGGAGAGGGAATATTTCTAGTTCACAACACACAGCTCAGTGGAACTGGTCATGGAAGCACAGAAAGCATGAGGAAATGTACATTGACTGAGAGATTTTGAGGCAAGCACGGGAAATTTCTATGATGATATAATGCATACTAATGATGTGTATGATATATATATCTCTCTCAAATAGTATGTGATAAGTAAAGTGTAAAAAAATTGAAGTCTACTATGCAGTAGTAGAAAACAGAATAGCATGTGGTTGGAAGCTCCCTTCTTTGGGATCTTTCTTATCTCTCGCTGTTTTGCCCTCAGACATCAGTATTTGGCAAAAAATGGGGAGGCAGAAAGAGAGCAGTGTATTTGATGGATATGGTTCCCAGAAGCTGAATTTGGAGCAATACAGTTGACCTATCCACATCATCTTCTGCACTTCTATGAATTCAGGCCTTGTGTTTCTTTAAAAAAATTATTTTGTTGAATTTAGATGAAGATTTGGTCTCATCTTTTTTTATATAAGCCCACAGAATAAAGACATTCTAGGATTGATGTTCCATCCAGCTGGTTTAGATAAGACTTGTTACATCACTTAAATAGGATTTTATGGGTTTCCTACTATAGCTGCATTTGAGTGCTTTTAAATTAATTTTTTTTTAATTAGACATGGTAATATTTGAGGCAGTATTTTGGCTAATTGTTTAAATCTGCACTTAGACAATTGTTAAAATGAATGCTATTTGTATTATGTAATATTATAAACCACACATGCCCTATAGTCTCTTCTCCAATTAAGAAACAAAAGTACAAAAAGTCTACTTCTTGACACCAAATTTTAATGATTTTATGCTTGCGTTGTATCATAGCAGCTCAGGGGCACACTATTGGAACCTTTTCATCCCTTTAAAAACTACTACAAATGCTTGTGTAGGAGTTGAAAACAAATATGCTTTCAGTCTAAATCCTTATAGACTTAAACTAGAAGGACTGCTCCTGACTTCTTTTGCCACATTTTTAACATGACTCAAATGTGTGGTCCTCACAAGGTAGAACAGCACAAAAGTTGACTGGCACATTTTCAGCCCCCATAACAGAAAAGTGGAGAATGTCTGACCTATATAATTGAGTAGCTCTCTAAAATATTCATGTTTGCAGACTGAATTCCTATGCAGACCAAGCTTTTACATCAGGAAATAAGACTCACTGATATACTTTATATTTGCCTGTGCACCACAGTATTCACAGCATAGATTAGGTATTTTTTTAATTAACTTCAGTTCAATATTTTATGTTAAAACACAAATAGCTACAGGCCCAAATAATTCTCTTTGTGGACTACTGGGTATTTTTCCTTTTTAGATGATGGAAACTGCCTGGAGTCTTGAGACAATAGGCTTCATGTACAAAAGTCACTGAAGAAATACTGGAGTGTACCCTTAGGCTGATAATTGCATTCCCTCCCTTTCTTCCACACAGAACACATGTACCTCAGACCATGGTCTGAACATCTACTGAAGTATTGCTCATACCTCTAATGTAGATTTTTGGTTTTTTATTTAGATGCATAGGTTGGACAGGAGTTGTATTACACTTTCCAGTTGGGGTTGAAATTGAGGTGGTGGATTAGCCTTCTACCAGCTCTGTGAGACTGCCCATTTGGAGTCATGAGTCATCCTTCCATCGGTTTAGTCTTCCAATAGCTCTGAGAATGTCTGGGTAATTGCTTGGGGCATGGGCACAGTGTTAGAATGTTGCCCATGCAGAAAAGCCACAGACTGCCTGACCGATCAGTTCTCTCAGGGCTTTCGTGGTACAAATTGCACAAATTATACTTGTATCATCTTTAGCTCTCCTGTCTACATCTAATACTCTTTTCTCTTAATATCTTCTACTTGATCTCTTCTGAGTCTTAAGGTAGATTAGATCTACCTAAAGTACAAGCACAGCAAAAACCAGAACTGGCTGACCACATTGTTTTAGTTTGTAGTGCAGATGGGACGCAAACTGCATTTTATGCACAGGAATCATTTACCCGGATGTGAAGTTCCACATACTCAGTTCCTGACTTTATTGAAGTACTTGGACATGGTAAGACATTAATCAAGAGCTTCATATAAATATGGCTATTTCATGCCCTTGTTGAAGTTAAGATCTATCCTGAATTAGTTTGAAGTAGTTACTATTATGTAAAGATTTGGTCTTGTACTTGAGCTGAAGCTGGTTGTTTTGAAACAAGCTCCAATGTGTGGCTTTCCATGTCCCCAAACCCACTGTGTTAGGCATCATGTAGTTACTTGGAAGACTGAGTCAACAGAAAGAACAAATTACTTTGGGACTCAGTATATTGATCCAGAATTCGTTATGGCACTAATTTGACTTCAAATCACAATCCTGTTTTATTGTCTGGATGGATAAATTTTTTACCCTAGAAAAAATAGAGATTACAGTAACTACAACATGGATTTTAGGTTGCAGGCCTGAGTTCTAATTTTTTTCTGACAGATGAGAAAATCAGTGAATGACTTTGCAGCTCAGAGTTGTAGCTTTTCAGGAACTCCAGAATCCTTTGCAGCCAAAACTGCTGTTGTCGAACTTCAAGGACTGAATCCAGGAGATGTAGTTTTCAGATTCTGCCCAACTGGAAGCTATTTCTTCTTTCAAAAAGACTCAGATAGGAAGGGAGAGTCTTGTTTATTCCGCACAGCATTAAGTTCCCTGTACTCTTACACCGTGTTTTTGCTACTGTGACAGAGCCACTGTTAGCGGATGGATTACTAACAAGGTTGATAGGTTATGAGCTAATGCTCTCTGCTCATGTAGTCACAGCTGGGCTGCTCCCATACCTGACCCTCACAGAGCTGTGGCAGTGTGTCTAGACATGTCTTTGGACCCATGCTAGTTGCCTACATGCAATGGGAGCTCGGCATTCTCCTCCCTTACGCTTGCAACATCTTCAACTTTTTCCTCCTTTCCAACTTCTCTGATTGCATTCATACGAGGGCAGAATTCTCTCATTTTATCCTGCATGCTTTCTCAGTATTGGCTGCCAAATAAGTAGCATGTGCTTCCTGTTCATTTCTTGTCTTAAGACACTGATTTTGCCTGTTTTAAAGGAATTTAAGGTTTGACAGGGCTAATATTATAGTGACATTTATGTTCTTTCACCAACTTCTTCCTCTTAGCTTGACTGCTTTTCTGTTCCAGGGGAGAGCAATAACCAATTTTCTTTTTTTTTGCTTTCACTGCCCAGCTCAATGCTAATCTGCCAGCATTTCTTTCTCTGATCTCTTACTGTCTGCCCAGCCTCAGTCTGGCTTCCTTTATTCTGCAGCTGCTCCAGACTTGTCTTCTTTTACGTCCTTCTCATATTTGTTTGTGTGTCATCTTTGTTGCTGCCTTTGATGTTTGGAATGGCCTTGCTGAGATCTCTACTTGAAGGAACTTGCCTTTCTAATGGCCCAGAAGGCACTGAAGAGGCAAATGAAGGAGAGGAATAATCTGGAACCAATGATTACATGGGCTTCTTATCAGCAAATCATTTTGTTTCTAGGTCTTACCACTTTCCCACTGTATGAGACAACGTGCAACTCCTTATGTTTTCATCTACACTTTTCACACTGTGCATGTGTCTGCACTGACCAGGTGCCAAAATGGACTGGGACTTGTAATTGAATGTTTTGTTTGGTTTAACCAACTGGTGGATTTTTTTCCCTGTTACGTAACAAACTTCTTTTTTAAGGACAAACAGACTTGAGCTGCCTTGCTCTTTCCCTTTACAAGATGCAAATATTTTCCCCAAAAATATTAGGTATTAAATTTTAAAATAATACATTTTTAGACCAACTGTGGTAATTTCATGCTGGAATTATAGAGGGGTTCCAAAATTATATTGTTTTGCATTTAGAGTATTTGGTGAGGAAATGGGATTATGAATAAACTGGAGGAGTAACTGTATAGCTAGCTGCTTTGAAGTAGTGCTCAGTCATTTAATTTCACATGAATTTTTAATAATAAATCAGACCTAGTTATTGTAGTAAATTCCACTTGATGTGGATTCTTCGACCTCTGCAGTCTGTCAGTGACACAAGGGATTTTGAGCCATTAAACTGTTTACTTTCTGGACTTTCCTTTGCATTGCACTCTTCTCCTTTTAATAATTAAATGATTGTTTAATACAGTTATATGAGGTTGGGAATGGAAGTAGTGCTTTTCAGTTGCTTCTCGTTGTCAGCACAGTTAAGGTTTCTTAAAAGACAGAAGATCTGAATACCCTAAACTACCCTAAATACTCAAATTAGTGTACTTTCTCTTGGTGATAAATAGCGCTCTGGAAGGTCTCAGTTAATTCAGTCTCAGATCTTTAAGAGGTAATTTTGACAGAGTCCTATAAATGTAGAAAGTTCAACAGAGTAACCAGAGAAAGGTTCCTAATGAAATCTTGGCTTTGGTGGTGAAAATGTCTGCCTAGTTTTAATATAAGCTTGATTACACTGCATTCATGAGAATTTCTGCAAGTCTGCCCTCATGACATATAAACTTTAAATTAGGCGTAGTCAATAAAAGGCCACCTAATACAGTTTCATGGTTTGAGAGGTTTCCCCATAATTGCCCCAGCTAGTTACTCTGTTTTCTAACCATTTTGGAATCTGCATATGCTGAAAGAAATCATCCTTCGAAAGATGGTGCTTGTACAGCCTGTAATGATGAGAAGTGACCTGACAGAGACCTCTCCCCCCCACCACCTCCTTTAGTGACCTTCCACAAGTGATGAGACAGCAGCCCTTCTCCCAGCAGCTGTTTTCTAAATTTGGTCTGACAAATGGTATCATAAAGGTGGCAGGTGAGGTTGGGGAATCTGATCGGAACGTACCAATTTAACAGCCACCAAAAGGTACAAAAGAGTATAAGGAAAAACAATCAAGTGCTGTCTCTTTATCATTGTATCAGTTTTCTTTGCGTGGTCCCTGGTGAAAGCCTTTACTGATGGCTTTCAGTTATGTATCATTATAATACCTACAATAAGCATTACATAATAGGAAAAATATGCTACACTGAGCAGTGAAACTGTTGTTAGCCAGTCCTGTGGCCCATATCAAAATGCTCTCACTGGCATTCCCTGTAACAGCACTTCCTCAGATGTAATGGACTACAGCATATCATCAGCCAAAAGTTCATGCATCTACTTTAATGTTTTTTGCATATCCCTGCTACAAGTAACAGCTGTGACTACTCAGGGGGAAAAGAATCCATTTTTTTCCTCATTAATAGTTCAGACAATTTTCAAGCAAGCATATCCTCTGCCATTGCTGTGTTTGCATGGCTAGATAGGCAAACACTGTATTGGTGTTGCAGTAAGGAAAGGGGGAGAAAACACAGTGATGATAAAACCACAAGAATTAGCTGGAACAACTGGGTAGACAGGAGCACTTACTTGATCATTGTTGTTGATTCTGTTAATAACAGTTCAATAGATTGCAAATTGTCTCCTATTAATGGTGGCTTTATAGGAAGGAATTTGCAGAATAAGTGCATCTGAGGTACTTCAGCTAGGATGGCACATTTCAGAAGGGCTTTGGATGTTAAAAGCTTTAAAAAAGGTCTTACTTCTTTACAGTAGTAAAGTGATATATCTATATAGTAGAGCTGGAAATAGAAAGATGGCATTGGAAATCAGACCTGCTGTCCTGATGTCTCAGACCTTCATTCTAGTGTAAGTGGTCAGTTCAGGTGCTTACGTGAAACAGGGCACCATCCTCCTGTTCAGGGCTTGCTCTGCTCCTGTCGTGCAGAGGGTGGGAAGGGCAGCCCATGGGGCATGTGTGCATGCACAGCAGTGACTGCTGTAAACATTTATGTCTGCTTCAGTCTGCACACTGGTAAGCAGGACATAGCAGAGACCCAGCTACAATCTTGTTTACTCAGTCAGCGTGTTTTAAGATATAAATATTTTTTATTCTTTTTTTGGATATTTGTCAACCATGTCTTGGGTTCAGTGGGAAATTTATACTGTCATTTTTGGCAGCAGTCATTTATTAGGAGGATGGTGCCATGAGAAACAGGATGCCCAGGTCCTGGCTTGTTTAAATGATCTTTCCAGGTTTTACTACCACGCTCAACACCATGGTATTTGAGTGCTTACTGAGTCCTCTTAGCTGCAGGGCAGGGGCTGGGTAAGAACTCTGCATTATGTTTCTTAAGGATGACATTTAGGGGCCTTTTGCTCTGTACCTCAGAAGAATTTTACCTGATACAGCAGTTTTGCCTCTTGCCTGAGGTCTGAGGTAGAATTTCTCAACCACCTTCAAAGTTGTTGGCAAAGTGACCTTGAAGAAAATTGCGTCGGGTGCTGTACTGGGGGATGACACAGCATTAATGTGTTGACCTAAAACTTCACATCCAAAGGTGGAATACAGTAAGAAGCAAGTTAACCAACTAGGATTGTTAAGTGCTTTTGTTCAGGGCATACTGAGGGGCCAGATGAGATTCTGCTCACAGTTCAAATTTGAACAGGCCTTGTCCCAAAGGACTTGTGGACAGTGTCATTGGAGAGGAAAATATGGGGAATGCGAAAGTAAAATCAACTGTGCTACACATGTGAAAGCAGATTAGTGTTATGATTTTTGTTGCATTGGTGAGGAAATAGAATTCAAGAAAGGCTGTTTAGTGAAGAGGAAGAAAGCTAGAGAGTGTGAAGGGAGAGCAGAAAAGAGCAGAGCACATGGTTAATGGAGCCAAGATTAAAATACTGAAAGACGGTGCAGAGGTTAGAGAGGGCAGAGAAAGACCATGTTTAACTAAGGAATAAGGATAAAGCTAATGCTTGTACTGCACTTGCACATTTTGGAGAGTGCATCCTGAATGTCATACACCTGCACTTCTACAATAGCTTCCTCTGAAATAATGTGTTGGAAAGGATGGATGCTGAACTATCCAGTAGACAAGCAGAAACTGCTGACAGTAGTGTGCCTATTTGATGAAAGCTTGAGCTTTGGCATCTCTGGTCACTAGATGCAGTGGTCTAGAAGCAGCTTTCCTTTTTCTTCCCAGTCTCAAGTGCTTCGCAGTCGGAATTCGTGTACTGCGATCACACCGTGACAAGAAAGCTGCAGACCACACCTGTTGTTTCCTTGTTGCCTGCAAGAGGAACGGGACCTTTCTGTAGACATCAGTTTCACAGAGACTGGGAGCAAATTAGTGTCCTACTGTCTGTCCCAGGTCAGCCCCCCTCACTCCTGGCTTTGAATTCCAGCCATTCACAGCTTTCTGACTCTTCTGGATTAACTTGATCTTCCTATGAGTCCCAAACTCTTTAAATCCCTATATGACTCCAAACAGGCCATAGTCCAGGCCTGCATCCCTTCCCACCTTATCCCACCCTAAGATATGTCCCCAGAAGGGACTCTAGACCTTTTTGTCTCTGCTGAATGAAGGATTCCCTTCAGTGGGCAAAAATTAAAAACCTGAGGGACAGAAAAGCAGCACTTATGTGGTTTTTTGATTCAGAAACCCAGTTGACTGTTTTTCTGTGTTGCCTGGGCTTTGTTGCCTCCTATATAGGATACTCAGTGATCCTCCATTGTCCATGGGCAGCTTTGAAGGTGTGCCTGTAACTATTTTCAAGGAATATGAAAGGTGAGTTGTAATATCTGATGGCTAGTAATATTTATGATGGTAGGTGAAACTCAGAAAGAAATTTAAGGCTATTTCTATCCTTTTTTTCCATGTCTCTGCTCCCATTTTGGCACCCAGAATTTGTAAAATGAACCAAATTAGAGCGTTTTGGCTTCTTCGATTGCGTGTGTTTACGTTGTGCTGCTTCTATTAAAGTACTGGAGAGAGCATCAGCACAGCCTATGTCCCACTCTCCCACAGGTTTATGTCATTTGGAAAATACCACCGTAACAGGCCGTTTCAGCCTCCCAATGGCTGTCCTTGCCAGTCTGTTGCACAAAATGGTGTTTATCACCCTTCATCAGAGATGGAGACGTGTGCTGCAGCACTACAGTAAATAATAGACCACAGTTTGTTTTCTTTAACCTTTGTCTAGCTGTATTTCAAAACTTACAATTTATCTAGTAACTTCATCAGGAGGCTGGGGTGTTTCTAAGGCAGTGTAAGCCTGAGATACCACATGGCTGAGTTGATTGGGAGAGCGTGACTAGTGGGAATGAGAAAATCCACCATGACTGTGGTTTTAACTCCAAGGTCTGCAATGTGAACTTCATGAACTTATCATTAAAGCTGCCATCACCTTCCAGGCTCTATCCTTCCCCTTGCTGTGCTGGGATTGCTCTGACTCAGGGCTCAGCACCCACTCCACTATGTACACTTCAGCCTAACCCTGGTTTTCCTCCCTCAATCTCGTGCCTGATTCAGCTCAGTTTCCTCTGTCCCACAGTGACGGACACGGAGAGCCCTAGTGCAGGTCTGTAACTGGGGATAGCTGCTAAATCCTTGACAAGGAGTAAAGTGTGCACATTTAAAATATAAAAGTGAATGTTCCAGTGGGTGCTCTAACAGAATGCATTTTTACTTTTGCCTTTATTAGCCCCCCAATAGATTTAATAACGTTTCCTTTATGTTTTTATTTTGGTGGTTCTTTTTCTACCTTGTCTATTAAAGATTACTACATTCCATGAATATATAAAATAGGACTATTCAGCTTGCAAAGCTGAACATGTACACAAATTAGCAGTGGGAGAGTTGGGTTTTTTTGAGTTGGATGTTTGTGTATCTTCTGGTGTTGTGGACATTTGGGAGGGGATTCTTTCTTCCTCTGTGCATATTCTGTTCAGCAAGTTGACAGTTTGATATTTATTAGGGCTTTTAGATGCAACAGGAGTACAACTAATAAGAGAATAATGAGTTGGTGTGTGTTTGTGTGCTGTGTTATTCCCTAATGAATTGTCTGACTCCCAGGTACATTATGAGGTTAACGACTGAGCTATTCTCCTGGAGAGGTACTGATAGAGCTTGGTAGTTTAGCAGCTGAAGAACCAGCTGTGCTAGTTTAAGAATTTTATCTGTCTATTCCCCCATAATCATGGATTAGTTATGCTAAGGTGATACTCAGCAAAATGCAGCTACCAGTGAGACCAGAAGGCTCTCAAGATGGTTAATGTCAGGGTGAAGAGGATAAAAGGTGATTTTCCAGCTTGTGCTGCCTGTTCCGCTTACCCTTTCTCTGCAGCAAATAATCCCATGGTCGCAGTTAACTGTCAGTAATTTACCATATTTGGATTCTCGAAACAAAACACAATGTTTAGTTCAGCTTTGCATGGCAAACAGTTCCTCGTGCAGCTTAATTGCTTTGTTTACATGTAGCTAGTTACTTGTCATGTGGCAAGAACAATAGGCTGACTGCCTCGCTGAACCCATGATCACAACGAGATAAAACACGGAAGGCAGTGAAGCTGTATTTCATAAACAGACCACAGGTCGGACGCAGCCTCCCTGGCTGGTGGCATCAGGGAAAACCTGCCGCGTGACGTACCCTTTGTCGCAGCTCTGTGACTTTGCTGAACGCCCCTCGCTGTCTGTTTTTCAGCTAAAAGCAAGTGATATTTCTTGGGCCTTTCTGTTTCACGTGGACTAGGTACCATTCTGAGAGCTGCCTGACTCCCTGACCAGACCTGGCACAGTGCACACGGTGAACATGAGGCCGTCACATGCGGCTTTGAGCTCACGTTCCCCCACAGCTTAACCTGGACTGTGCCTGTTTTGCCACAGAGGCAGCTGGGGTTTTTAATCTTCAGTAAGGAGGTAGGGGCAGCATAAGCCTTGATTTCTCAACCAGCCACGCCCATCCTGTGGGGTGAGGAGCAGAATGGAGTTTGCTCCAATTAAGCCATATCTCTGCCACTCAGTCATTCCTGCTTACTGACAGGAGACCTTTTAACAGGGTGCTCCAACCATGCCAGAACACTTATTTCTTGTTGTCACACAGTTCTCCAACCACTGGCAGTACCCTTGATCCGGCACGACAGGAGTGCATGACCCAACACATGCTTTCCTGCCCAGAAGTGGAGGAGTTCATTCTCAGGTCTGCCAGACTAACAGAGACAAAAGAAATTCTTTGCTGGGACTGCAGCTCACACCCTGATAGAGTCCCTTGCGTCTTGGGGGAGCATGGGGCTGATGCCAGGTCTCCCTGCATAGCAGAGCTCTTCTGAGCTCTGAGCAGAGAGGACATTCCAGAGGCTTTTATCTATTTGCTTCTTCATTTCACTGGTGGCTTTCCCCCTCACATCTGAATTAAAACTCAGAAAGTTTGCTGAGAAAGACTCATAGTTTGTTCCTCAGGTAGTGTCTGTTGGCAAAAGGGAATTCTCCATTACACCTACTTGTACCACAGGAGTAAAGTAGATGTTGTCACTTAATTTGCCTGAAGTAAAGAAAGCTGTGGCCTTGTTATTAGTAGACACAGGCATACCAACTGTTTGAGACTTACTGCCAACCCTTCAAACTGAAGAACAAGTTGCCAATATCTCTTATTTTGTGGATCTGTGTGCAAATGGGAATGGAAGGCCATTGAAAATAATATATGCATAAAGTTTAAATGCAGAGCATCTGTAAACCAAAAATCTTCTTTATCTTACTTTTTCTGTGGTTGAATTGTCATCTGACTGGCACAGTTGTTTGCTTAAATCTTAGATGCAGTCTACACTTGTCTGTTCCATTTGAAGAGATGTAAATGGGGGCTGATACCCTTTATGGCAGTGTATCTCCACAGCTGTTACTTCTCCCTTTTGTAGGCAATCTCTCATTTGCAGAGATAATGCAAGGCAGAAATATTTTCTCTTTCTGTATGTTTGTGGCACAGAGAAACTACATCATGAAATAATTTATCAAGACCACAATGACAGTAGTATTCTAGATAATACTAGAAATTATCATTATCTTCCCAAGCCTTTAGACTATGAAAATAAACTTTAAAAGTCTGCAGAAGATGTAAGCAGTAAGAGCCCCTTCCACCACCTCCCAAATATAATGTGAGCTGCTTCTAGGGCTGGAGGCATTCTCAATAAAGACTGCCACTTGTTTTGAGTTTACAGGCATTTACAGCTACATCATAACTTGAAAGGTTAGCATGTCTGCTCTTGCCTTGTCATTCTTCTGCTTGTGCAATGCAGAGCCCAATAGTCATCACAAAAAAAAAAACCAACAAACTGCGAGAAATACGTCTTTGAGGTGGAAAACCCCTACAAGAATCAATTATATTCCTACAAGAATTTGGCATCCGAGTTAGGGGTTCCCAGAGCCTGACCTGGAAAGCTGCTAATGTGACCCTCAGATTTTCAAATTGTGGCTGTTCTGTGCTGTCATGCTGATTGATTTTTTTGTTATACAGCCCCTAGCCTAACATTCTACCCATTAAGTTGCCTGCCATGAACAAAACTCTGGGAACCCCCGAGTTCATCATCCAAGAAAACCTTTATTTTGGAAGACAAACTGAAAAAGATAATCTATTTTGTTAAGTGTTTCCACACCTCTGTAAACATACAGTCTCCTCATCTGGATGATGTCATGCATATATTTGTCAAAGTTCTTGCTTTGCTTTGAGATGGCATTTGCAGCAAAACAATAACATATTCAATATATAAAAAGTTTTTGGGTGAGATCCAGTACAAGTGTCTCATGGTGAAATCATTCTTAATATTATTTAACAGCTACCTGGTGTCTGGTTCAGAGAAACTGGTCACAACTCCATTTTCCTTTGGATGCTTGAATGGATGGCACATGTGAGCTTGGATGTTATGTGAATGTAGGGCAAGGAGAACATGGATCATAGTTTATCTCTAAGAATTGTCAGCATGTTTTGCCTCCATTTTTTGACAGTGATTTTTGATAGACTAATACCTGCTAAACAGGTACAAGCTCATCAGCGCTCCTTACCAAAGTAACCTTGTCTGGAAACTCTCACCTTGTACATTGGGAGTAGATGGAGAGGAAATTGGAAATCTCTGGCTTAAGGAAAAGCATTTGGCAGTATAGAAGTTAAGTGAAGGTCAGCTAACCTGCTGGAGCATCACAGGCCGGAAACCTGAATGTTCTGGCAGATGCCATCATTTTGGCAATGGAGAAAGTGGCCGTCCTGCAATGTCGTCATGGTCTTTCTCACGTAGTAGGAAGTGGCATGGCTGCCCTGGATACAAACATCCTAAGAAAGAAGTGATTAGTCAGTGACTCCACAGAAATAAATGCTTGGACACAGTTGATAACAGTGAGTCTTGGAGTGCAAGGTCACAACATGAGTCCTTTGGAAGGAGTATCAGTGTTTGCAGTGAAAGAACAAAAAGCCCCAACACCAAACCCAGCAGTCTTACAGAGTCATTGTTTTGCAGCTTTCAAAACTCTTC
Source organism: Myiozetetes cayanensis (assembly GCF_022539395.1). Lineage (NCBI taxonomy): Eukaryota > Metazoa > Chordata > Aves > Passeriformes > Tyrannidae > Myiozetetes > Myiozetetes cayanensis. The sequence goes on from NW_026087742.1 coordinate 20,029,618, forward strand.
TGAATAATTTTTGCTAAAGGGTGGTCTAAAGCCCAGGCTGATTAATTTCTGCTCCGCCTCCTGTCACCTTGGAAACAGGGAATGCCTACTGTGAAAAGGATCTGACCCTGGAGGATCCAGGATGGAAGTTCATATGTAAAACAGACTTTTTCCCCTTTTTTATTGCTCAGAGCAATAATGCAAAAGCCCACAGTAAGGTCTGCATTTCCAGCTATGAGTGCAGTGTAACAAGTGTGTTGAGGTTGCTTATGGCAGACAACATCTTATGGTAAATGCTTGCATTGGAACTAGGATTACCTGTGTCTCTACTTCTGAAACTAGGGGGAAAACTTACTTTGACACTCCATAATGCAGAGCATGCACTCAGACAGGTTTAGCCCCTTATTTACTGTAGCCAGCTTATTGTGGGCTGTGGTAAGTATCTGTGTTATATGTCTGCTCTTGCTTGCATCCTTGGGAGATAGGGAGATTGTGTAGTGGATATGTTGACAGCAGTGGGGTTTTTTTCCAAATTTCATTGCTTCTGTTCTGTTCTTTATGCATTCCACTTAAATCAACTCTTTCTGTACTGTGAAGTCTTACAAGTTCTTCCAAGATATTTTTTTCTTTTTTTTGCTGGGCACACCCATAAAAACCAAAGAGTTCTACCTCAAAACATCAGTCTGGATACACCCATTTAAGTCATCTTACTTTTGTCACTAATCTGTCCTAATATCTCCAGGCAACCAAGAAACTGGCCTTTCATCTGTCTTGAACTCTTGAGAATATCTCAACAGTTGCACAAAGCTACTTTTCCTCCTCCTCCTGCAGTGAAGATAGCACCAAGTTAGGAGTGTGTAATGGGCCAGGCTTTTCCTATTTGACAGGGGCTGTGATCTGGCAGCCTAAAGATGGAGAGATGTTGCTCCCTGTGTTTGTCATAGACGCCAGAGAGTCCTTTACTCTTTTAGGGTTCTCGTTATATTACAGGGACTTCATTTCCCAGCTTTCCTGACACTTTACCGCGTGGCCAGGTTGATGTTATGGGATGTGCAGAGCCAATGAGTACAGCAACCCTAAAAGATAAAGAAATGGAGCTAACACATTATGTCTGATTTTCTTACTCCTTTGTCAGAGGCCATTATGGATGTAACAGTTTGTGATAACTAAAAGGCTACCCTTCTAATCCTGTTTTTTCACTTAATGTTTCAAGAGAGATACCGGGATTACCATTATAGTTTTGGTTTGGGGATTATAATCTCAACATGTGTGGTTACAATAAAGTAGGATCCTTAACTTCACAGTTCACAGCTTGGTGTTCTCTTATCCTGGAAATTAAGTTATGCTGAATTAAACGTTAGCATCCGTTTTCTTTTGGAGACACACCGCTTGCTTTTAAAGATAAATGTTTGCCATTTTGGGACAGTGTGCTAGGTTCAAGTTCACTTAGCAAAACTTTTTTATTGGAGTGGCTCATGTAACTTGTTAACATGCAAGAAATTATTAAGCTTTCACTTCCTCCACTCCCATTTCCTGTTTGGATGTTGAAAGGAAGCCCTGATTGCTAATTTGTGATTAGCCAGCAACCCAGAGTGAACTTAATCCTGTGGGTTTGCGTGGTGCTTGCCTGTGCAGATACCGCCTCTCTCAAGAGTGAGCTGCTGCTTTTCATGTTTCATGGTGAGAACTGTAAACAATCTGCTCTTCTTTCCGTGAATTCATGGCCTGCCTTCTGAGAACAGAGGTAATGCCTGGCCTGCCAGTGCATGGGAGACAACACCAAAACGCTGGATGCTGCGGGAGAGAAGGGAGGCGTGAGGGTGTTTTTGCAGTCTTGCTTGCCCAGGAGATGGCACTGTGCAATAGTGGGATTTTTACCTGCTGCATCTGTTTGTGTGACCCTGACCTGATGGGGATTGTCAGTAAGAATAGAGTGACTTGTGCTTCTTTAGGATCCTCAGCTCTCTTCTGAGTCAAATGCATTGCACTGTATATGCCTTAGGCAGGTTGGGTTTAAATCTCCTTTGCACTCCCGCATTAGGGAACTGACCCTTGTGCGTATCCTAGTGTAGTTAGGATCAGAACAGGGTTTGTGGGTGAAATTGTTCTGGCTACAAATGAAGTGGGGATATCTTTGGAGCACCCTTACTTCCAAGGCTTTTGTGTCCCCCTTGATAATTCCCAGACTACTGACAAAGCAGCCAAAACAAAGAGGTATGTACATGTAGTATGTGCGAGAAAATCAGAAGGATTTGAGGAGTCTCTGTGGGATGTCTTCCTGTCGTACATGCAGTGTGCTGTGCTCCCATTAGAATGCTGGTTGCTCTGGTTTAGTGCTTGTGTATAAAACACACATGGTTTTTTTAAGGAATCTCTGACCCCACCTGCAAATCCCTGACCTGATTTATGCTGTCCAACACAGCTGAGATAAATCTGGAAAATCTTCCGGGTCTTCCTCTTTTCTAATGGTCATGAGTTGAGAAAATTTTCATTTCTCTCTCCAATAACAGCCTGAGATAGGGAGCACACACGGATCTCTGGGAAATTATAATCTTGAATGGATATGCTGCTTAGCAAAATCTTAGGCAAGCTTATTAACCTTCTTATTTTAGTTCTCAAAATGGTGAAAAGGGGTAATGCTTTCTTAATACAGTGGTGTTACAAATATGTTCACAATATACCTTAAAGCTAGAAGTATTATGTGAATGCTAAATAATTTTATTATTATTAATCACATCTTAAGTGCCTGTACATCTAAAACAAAAGCTTCTTAGCAAACATATGTCCTTTGAAATAGCTTGACCCTTTCCACTTTTTCGGAGACATTAATAGTTTCCTGGCTCAGTGTTTTAGGAAATGTTGTCATAGTCTGGAGGAACCAATAAAAACATAAGTCACCTATTTTGTCTGATCATTTTACGCCAGGATATTTGAGGCTGGAAGCTGTGGAGGGGTAGGAGGGGACTGCTCCATTTGTGCGGGTGGAAGATGTAAAGTTTTAGTACTCTTTTAGTATAACTTTACATATTAGGACTCTAGAACTGTGTGAGTAGTGTTTTTTTAATTCATAGGCAGGGGCTCTAGATAGCTTTAGTAACTATTTAACTAGTGTTTCCCCTTCCTAAGCTTTTTACTGCTTCAGTGCCTGATGAAAAGGATGTTGTATTTGGGGAAGAGTGCTTTGTTGGTTTCAGGCTTACATTGCCCTGTAATAGATGTAAGAGAGCTCTTAAGAAATGGCAGTGCCTTAAAACAAATGTTGGGAGATGCTTATGGCAGTATGATTGGTGGGACAACAGCTTGTTGGGTATGGGCAAAGCAAACCATTTCCCACAAGCAGAAAATGCTGTTACTTGAATTGAGGAACTACTACTGTATGAAATCTCAGTGCAAAGCATCATTACGTGACACTGTGAAAAGCAAGCCATGAGTGTCTGTAATAGGCATCCAGTGACACTCTGTTCTCCATTGTAAATGCCAACATTTATGATGGGCCAAACCCTGCCATCCTTACATGGTTTTGATTCTTTCCTTTCTGAGGCAAAGCCTCCAGCAAGCATGTTAGAGTCCTGTCTGTGGTTTCTTGGGTCTGTGGAGGGCAGACACGCATGGCAATTTTCCCCCTCCTGTGCTGTTGTCTGCTGCAAGCTTCACACAGCCCCTCAGAGGTGGGGAGATCTGTATTACTGTTAATTTACGGTAAGTTGCATGGAGCTGGAAAAGACTATGTGTACCCATTTATCCTCTACCACTTCCCAGAGCGTCCTCCAGAGAGAACCGAAGTTTTTGCCCGCTTTTGGGAAGCCTTACTCTCTGTTTTCTCTTCTGTATTCCATCAGTGTTGGAGACCAGTCTAATGTTTGTCAGCAGTCTGGTGAAACTGAAGGGTAACACCTACTTCATCCTGCATAGCTATCTTTTCAGAAATGAACTGCGTCACCAGAAGAGACAACCACCACCACTGCAAGCTGCACCATAATGTATTATGTGGACTCTTTTCCTCCTTACCTGCCCCCAAAGTAGAAAAATCAAGCATGATTTCTTTCCAGCTTCTGCTGTAGCCTCAAACGGAGCTGATGTGCAGCTGTCATTCACTATGAGTTCAAACTGTGTTTAGGCTGCAGTTCAGGCTGAATGCTCATTCTTATTCTTTTTCCCACCCAAACTGAGGGTGTATGCATCAACCCTGTGGCGAAGAGTCTGTGTCCTGCTTCCTTCCACTCATGACAACCACTAGGACATGTTGCCACAACAGTGGCTTTCCCTTTGTATGTGTCAAGATAGCGCATCACTTTGTGTGTATGTTTTAGCAGGTCAGGCCTGGACTTGTTACTGTGAAATGTGCCATGAGATACCCGTCTCAAATTCCCTCTTAAACTGGCACTGGACCTGTGTGCAGCCGTGTCCTCTGGGTGTCAGTATCCCTGAGCACTCGGTGATACCAGGAATGTTGCTCAGTCCTCGAGCACAATGTACAGCCAAACTGAGCCACATTTCTTTCCCAAGTAACACCACTGGAGGCCTGAGGAAACATGTGCATTGAACAGGATGTGTAGGGGGAAGGAGTGAGTACAACATTGCTACTGTTGTTGCTCATTCCCACAACAAATTCAGAAAAAAATGCCCGTGTCAGGGGGCTCACCATGTCAGGTGCTCCTACCAACCACTCTGGGGTTTCTGAGTAGACAAGTCTTCCTTCCCGACTGCTGTCTGCCATGCTCAGATTTCAGCTCAGTCATCGGGGGGGTGTGCCTCAGAGAAGAAGTTTAGCTTCTTCTCTCATCCTATTTCTTGGATGGTCAGGGTTTGGGGAAGGGAGAGCTCTTTGCAGTTACGTCCTTAGTTTGGTCTTTTGCAAATGGGAGCTTTTTGATTTTTATTGGTGTGTGGCTAAGCTGTTAAACTGTGCATGTGCCTATTTTAAAATAAATCTCTCTCTCATCAAGCAGCGGAATCATGACCTCAGGAAGAACGAGATTTAAAACCAAGACTATTATTTTAATCCTGAGCTTGCACCCCACTCCTCTCAGGGTTTTTTTGATGATGGCTGGAATTTCATCATTGGCTGAAAGTTTTTTCAATAAACAGTGAAACTCTCCCAAACCAGAAACTATCCAATCCCACCCAAAGAGATTTAGTGAAACTGCAGAGAAGATGAAAGCAAACTATTTCCTACACTGTCTTGGTATTTTTGTGTCCTAACATATAGCTCGTCCATAGCAGTCGTTTGAGGATGTGTGACCTGCTCTGTTGGGCTGAATACCCTGTGGTCTTGGTGTTTACAGCAGATACAAGGAAAAGGCCTTTTCTTCAGACATGTCTGTGCAGGGCCTAGAACACTTTTGGCTCTACGTAAGAAATAATAATAATAATAAGGCCAAAAGCTCCTTGCCAGCTAGTGAAATGAAAATGCTGTACTTCACAGTTATGTCATTGGAGAATTATATTTCATTAGAGCTGATATTAAAAGCCCTGATGTCAGTTGTGAAATGTGACTGACTTCAAATTTGCAAAACACATAGGAAATTTTTTCGTAATGTGTTGTCACTTTAGAAGTCTGGCAGTCCTTTAGGTTCACTCATAAAACTTTAAGCTCTCAGAAGGGGAAAACCCCAAGGCTATTTCCCCTAATCTTTAAAAGCTTTGCTTTTACTAGCAAATGCCATTTTTATAAAGTATATGCAAGTAATGTTCTGCATGCTTCAAACAGCAGCAGTTAGGACTCAGATTGGAGAACTGGATTAAGTAGTCATGAGAAATAAGGTATTCTAGATGTTTAAATGAGAGCTTTTTAAAAGTCAGTGAACAGCATAGAGAATAGCAGTCCAAACTATTAGTGGTTATTAAAGGCAAAAAACCCACCCTGTTATTTTGCCATTTTTCCTTCCCATTTGGTGGCTTGTAGGCTTGTGTGACTTGGGAGGACCATGTGCACAGCAGTTGTGCTCTGTGGGTTCCAACAGGTCACTGAGCTACAGAACAGTTTCCATGGTTATCTTTACACAAATTTCTGAAGTACTTGTAAATCAGACTGTTGTCTTAGTCACAGTAAAGACATGAGGAGTATATGATTAGCTCTTATTTTTGATTGCTAGACAATATTTAAATGTCCAGTGCAGCGCGTGAGTAAGCTTGAGAGTAAGCTGACTTTTGTTACAGTCGTATTTATTGTAGGAGGTGATTTATTGGAGGAGATGGTAAATAATACTTGATTCTAGGCAGGATTTTCTGGTTTGGGTTTTTGCTCAGATGTGGAGAACTTGTGAACATACATACGTAGTCATTTGCTAATAGAAAAATATATTATGGTTAAATAAGCAAATCCAAACTGTTTGTGGCTTGAAGGTATGATAATGACTAGATGTGTGTCCTTTTCTGCTTGGATACATCCAGCTCCTTGGTAACTTCCACCACATTGTCCTCCCTGTTGAAACCTCCACCAGGCAATAGCCAGTGCCCACTACATCCACTCGGAAGCTGTTTTGGTCCTGTACCACCAAGTAAGACTTAGAGGGGCAGGGTTTACATTTGGAGTTTTTTTCTCCCGACACTTTGATTATAATCTCCTTTCTTTGCATTGATTTCTAACCAGATTTTCTCACCTTACCATCTTCAGGACTTCTCTCTGTCTTTTGAAATGGGCCAACAATGATAAGCTACCATATCTGAGAGATGGTTGTAAAACATATCATGCAAGATTTTCTTTAGGAAGCAATCTCCAGTCAACCAATATCCCATTGTGCATAGCATTTCTTACAAATTCACTGCAGTTAATGGCATTGAAGTGAAGAATCTTAGTAATGTGAAGGCTATTCAGTGGACAGACAGGGCTGAAATGCCCTGGCTGGGCAGAAAACAGCTGTTTCTTTTTGAATTTGTGAGCCTCCTTGTGTAAGCAGGTTGCTGCCTCTTTAGTGGGACAAAGGAGGGGGTTGCTTGTGTAAGGGTTAAATCAGGGTCTGTTAAGGAAGTTTGTATTTATCAGCAGGTTCTGAGACAAAACTGGACAGTTTGGATTAGAAGTTCTTGAAGTGTGCAAGAGTACATCTCTTCAGCTTGTTAACTCTGTGCACTTGGGGAGTGTAGAGTCAGGGACAAACCCACCTTTTTCTTTCCCTCTTTTTTTTTTTTTTTTTCTTTTTTTTTTTGGTAAAAATAGTAAAGGCATTGAAACACTTTCTGGAAACAGAAAGCATTCCCAGCTTTTATGGATATGTGGTCAGCCGGCTTTTGCTTGTTCCCTTATAAGCAATATTCTTAACGGGAAGAAGTTGCTACTATTTCAAGTCAGTGTGTGTGTTTTCTTTTATGGTTGCCATGGCACTGGTAAGACAGATATGTTCTGTAGTTGTGTTTGTCCTGGTATAATATGTGAATTTTATTTTCAGCACTGTATCTGCAGTGTAACAGCGTGTGCAGTAATTTTCCATACCTCTCTAAAGTTGCCCCTTTTGGAGTTACTGCACTCTATTTTTTTTCTTAAATGTCATATAGTAGTGTGTTTTACCTACCCACCTTTGTGTCCACTAGAGTCAATAGCTCCCACATACGGCCTTTGTATTTTGGGTATTAAATAGCCTAGTGGATGCTTAAGGTTGGAGACATTATGTCATGGTGGCAATCTTACATAAACCCAAACCTTAGAGCCTAATCTAGTAGGTTTTTATACAGCTCGATGAACTCAGCTGAGCTGCAACTTATCTTTTGAGGAGTTGCCCAATATTGACTTAAGGTGATGGAGAATTAACAAAGATTAACTATATAAGTTATAGCTAATTTGTTACTGAGCTCTCTCACTGTTTAGAAGTGTTGCTTACTTACTTAAACTTATTTAAACAAAGTGCATCAAAACAACAACAGCAGCAGCCATAGCTCACATCAACCATCTCTCTTTTTTGTTCCTCGTCTTTCCTCTTCCTATAGTGAGATTGAAATCAAATCTCTCAGTAATTCAGCTTTTACTTTTTGCTATGATGGAAACAACTTTAGGGAAGTCTGAAATGTTTTCAAAGTAAATTTCACAATATGTGTTGGCATGACTAGAAATCAGTGAAGCCCAAGGCACACTGAGAGTGATGTTGAGCCCCAGTTTTACTGACTGACATGAGTCTACTCATCACACAAAAATTAGAGTGAGGTGTCTGAAAGTGTCTTAAGGCTGTCTTACTGTTACCCCTACATGCAGGATTCGGGTGGAATATAATATTGAAGAAAGTAAGAATTCTGTAGTAACTTTTTTAAGCAGGATTTTTATGTTTCTGTGTTATGGTTAACCAGAGCAGGTAAAGCAAACCTGTTTTGTCTTTGCATCTCTTTGGGTTTGCCTTTTTGTTTGTTTGTTTTATTTGTTTGTGGGGCTTGTTTGGTTTTGTTTGTTTTAAAGTAGCTGAAAATACAGATCAGCTTTGGAGGAAGCAGTGAAAACCCACTGTTACCAAAACAAATTTGGCTGATGCAGAGTCAGCAGAGGGTGGTAGAACAGTTCATCAAGCTTATCAACAGTGGTTGTATGAAAAATGCAGAAGCAGTTTCTGGTGTCGCAGAGTGATGGTTTGGAGAATAACAAAAATTCAGCCCTTTCACTTTTACCAGAGACAGACCCAGAGGCTAGACTGGGGGTGGCACCACTTGTGTATCCTTTTCACAGGGTGTCTAAAATTTAATCAGGGGAGAGGGGGACACAAAACACCCACCGGTGTGTTTAGTTTAAATTTGCTCCTTGTTGGGCTGTGTTTAGGGGCTTCTGAATTAAAAACAGTTAAAAATGGAACTGCTGCTGTCAGCTGTTTCCTTAACCTTGCTAGCCTGAAGTCATCCCTTAGTAGTCAGTTGGGCAAAGACGTGTGCAGTGACTCTTTTATGCTTTGCCAACCAAAGCTATTTACAGAAGAGGGAGCTCGTGTTTTCTGTCACGCCTGTTAGCAACAGTATGTCCTCATGAGTTGTTTTCTTTTAAGGTATCATGAGTTGAACAGAAGAGACTCTTTTCCCCTATATTTGGTTTTCTCAGCATCAATGTGACCAAATATCATTCAGGCTAGTAGAAACCTGAATGACAGTAAGAATTGACCCGAACTCCAGTTACAGTGGAGGCAGGTGGGTTGGTATCCTTTTCTTGGATGAGCCATTTCTCTTTACAGGCATAATCTGAAGACTATTGCCATTGTTTTTAATTTTATGCCATTGTTCTTAATTTATATGCAATGTATAAGCCAATTTTTGTACCGGGTTAAGAACGTGGTCTAGGACCATTTAAAGTTTTCCAGGATTTGGGTTTTATTGGTGCTGCAAAAGGCTTTCATAACAGCCTTCCTTGGTTTTCTGTGTTTATTTAATGCTTATTATTTTGAAATTGATATGCATCGCTACCATTTCCTGACAAATTATGAAATGGGACTTCAGTTAATCAGCATGCTGTTTTTGTTGAGAGGGATCCTTCTTAATTGCCTCTGTTTTCTTTTCTTGGCATGTATATCTTCATTCCATGATACATATTTATATTAAGCTGTATAGAAAACTCAATTAACTTCTCCAAGGGATATGTTATGAACAGACTCTGTGTGTAAATCAATACAATTATGTGCTGTCAATTAAGAGGTTAAATAAGTTGCTAGTTTAAGAAACAAGGTGGAAAGTTTGCGGACTCTCTGAAGACACTTGGGAGCACGTCTTTCCATGAGCCAAAGGTCAGCGAGGTAGCCCACTATCCTATGGGTAAAGCAGGTATCACACAGCACCTGGAACCTGTGGGGCTTACACAGTTCAGTGCTGCTGCTGCTTATGTACAACTCAGCGTCCCTGTATTCCCAAAACTTGCCTTCTGAACTGTACCTTAAACAGAACACCTTACTTGATCCTAATGGTAGAGATAGCACTTAGGACTGTGGTGTAACTTCTTAGCAGAGTCTATAGTCAACGGTGGAAGCCAAAAGAGCATCAGAATGAAAAATGTTTTGGCTCTTTAACTTAAAAACTAACATCGGCTCAGCTGACGTTCACATTCACATTTGGCAAAAGCCAGATTACATAAGCAGCAGTAATTTTCCCCACTCTTGGAAAGAATTGGTCGAAATGCTTTACAGTTCCCCACAAGAGCAAGGGGCTACTGCGTGCAGTGCTTGGGCAGAGAGCAAAAATACCTTTGGGCGGGACCGTGGTCAGCCAGCCCAGCTCTGCGTGCCCTCCTGGGCCAGGGAGGCCTGTCAGCTGTGCTGGCCACCGCTCCTCCTCTTCTCCCAAGGTGATGTGCTGGACTAGCTGAAAGGATCCTGTGTGTCAAAGCCAGCTTGTGAGCTCTGGGTTGGGCCAGGCTGAAGGTACCCATGGTCAGGATGAACATTAAATGAGGTTTGTGGAGTTCTTTGCCTCATAGTAAAATGAAAGTTTAAAATAATCACAGACGAATGCTTAAAGCATTCTCTTCTAAAGAGAGGGGTACTGGGATTTGGAAAATTCACCTTTGCATTTAGCTGGAATTTCTTTTCATGCTTTCTGTCAGGATTGCTTGGTCTGATCTCAGTGCCTCTGTTTGTGTTTCTAATATAGATGCCTCTCATTCTTTCTCTAAATTATACCAAATGCTCAGTAGGAAGAGCAAATGTTCACCAATTAAAAAAAATAAATAAGTTGAAAAGGAAAAGAAAGCTCAGGGCAGAGCATTTTAGTTGCCAGATCACTCCTGTACGGGACAGTCTGCTGCATTATGGGGGCACAGACAAAGACAGGGGAACCCACCTAGTTCCCTGCCCTGGTCTCCTCTTAGGCCGTCACTGGGAACATCAGCCCACCAAAATTCCATCTCCACAAGCCCAGAGGAGCACAAGGACACAATGACAGGACAGTCCCAGGAAAACCTTAACCCCACAGTCTAGACCTGAAACACAGGCTGATGAGTCAATGGCAGAATGCTTTTTGGACGGCAGGGGGTTTGTGCTGCAGTGTATGGCACACATGACGGGATGCAAGGGAAGAACATTTTGAGATTGTGCAGGGCTTAATATGGGTTGTTTGGGCAAAGAACCAAAGTCAGGCAAAGGGAGGCATTTAAGTGATTCATGGAGGAAGACGTGTGGGAAAATAGAGGGCTAAGGGCATAAAAAGGGCCAATTCTGTTAAAATCCACTGCTGGTCGGTACACTTGTCCAGTCATGCTGTGTGCCTGACAGGACAGACTGCTGTTGTCATCTTGTATTCCTTTCTACCTCTTTCCTGGGTGAAGGAGTCTCTATTCTCTAGTCTGTGTCTAAGTGGGTGGCTGAATTTCACAACTGTGGTGCAGCAGCTGAGCAAGTGGGGGTCTGGGTGCCATCAGCTGGACTGGGACTGTGGGGTGCAGGGCCCATGTGCCTGGTGTCAGGACACCCAGGTGAGTGAAACCACGTGCCAGTCACTGGAGTGGGACCAGAGGCCAGAGGCCTGTGCATCCCTTGTGCAGCACCTGGAAGGAGCAGGGGTGTGCAGCTGACTGTGGAAGCGGTAGCAAATATTGGGCCAGTGAGTAGGTGAAGTGTGTCTGGGAGCCAAGGATGTGTGTGCAGAGCAGTGGAGTCCCAGGCAGATCTGGATGAGTGTGTGACAGTCTGTGCCAGCAGATGGAGAGGGGCAATGCCCCTGGGGACTCGTTTGTCTGGGTGCCAGCAAATGGGAGGACTGGGATCCAGAAGCAGTTACTGGGCAGACCGAGTGTCTGAGCCCAGCTGCTGAAGGAATCTGTGTTGGACATGTGGGTGTGCATATAAATATACACGTACATGCATAATAAGTACGTGTGTGTGCTCATGAAATATTCTCAGGAGCAGAGCTCTTCCTGTTCAGCCAGGGAGGGGCTGTGTGTTACCTCCTGAGAACACGTTCTCAGCCTTGCTCCTGGTTGCACGTGGGAGTGTGGAGCTGTGTCAACCTCACTTCTTCTGACAGCATTACCAGGTCAGACCTGTTCTCCTAATCATCCTAACGAGAGTCACCTAAAATCATATAAATCATGAACGTACAAATTGAAATTTGTTAGAAGCTGGTAATCATGTATGTCTTTAAAGTTTGTACCATACTATATGAGCAGCTAGAGCTTGAGCTGGTGGTGTAGCTAGGCAGTGAAGGAAGTGATATGACCAAACTGACTTTTTTGAGCATTGACAAGCAGTGACACCCTACTATGCTTCCTTTAAGCCTTTTCATTCCCCCTAAAAAAAGGATGACCTTTAGCATCCTTTTCATTCCCCCTGTGCCCTTTGCATTGTGGCTGTTCCTCATAATGCTGTAATCAGTGTCCAAAATACTTTGATTAGTAACGCTACATCATAACTTCCATCTCTTTATGGATATCATCATAAAATTTGTTGGAGAAAATGCAAATAAAATCTGTCTATAAATTCCAAAGATAGTTTAGAAAAAAATCTTTTTAAAAAAAGGTGCTTAGTTTGCAGCTGGATGCAACCACCTCTTTCTTTGACCATTAGCCAACTTGGCATGTTAGAATTTGCCTAGTGGCTAATTTTTACTCACCACTGCTCTTGTAAAAGCATCTGGTAATTGCAGTTACTTTCCTTTGAATTTCAAAATGATGACCCATATACCACACATTTTTTAAAGTTAAAACTAAAAGCAGCTCCCTTACCCCAAAACGAGTTTCTAAGTTGACTTTTCCTCCATTTGAAAAACTTCTGGCAGTTCGATTAGGAAAAAGATGGAAGAAACAGAGTTGTGTGGAGAAAGTACAGCTAATTCCTCTGCTATCACCAAAGGGGAAATCTAAAGACACAGAAACAATCTAAATTGGGATTTGGACAAGCTAGCAGTGGCAGAAGATGCATGAGTTCCTATCTTTTAGTGAGAATAAATGTCAAGGCTAATGTTCTAGTCTTTTTTGGTCATCTTTTCCTGGTTTGCCTGCATAATTAGGAATTGACTTGAAACAGTTCTGGACTTCTGTGAACAAGTATCAAAATTAAACCATGCAGTACATCTGATTTGGGCAAGTTAACTATTGGGTTTTTTTCATGTTCTACCTGAAGTGTTCTGCCTTCAGTGTGTTAAGATATGAGAAATTATTAAAATCAGTAGGTTTGTTTGTAGTGTAAAACTGATGTTAGTTGTCTCTCCACAAAAGAGAGACAGCTTGACTGGCTTTGAAATAAATGATCCCTGTTTTCAGGACCTATAATCAAAATTAAGGGATTCTGTTTTCTGCTGGAAAAGACATAGAAAGAAACATGAAATTGAATATCAGCCTGTTTTAGAAGCAAATAACGATTCAAAATCTGCAGTAAAATCTGGAATTATGGTTACAAGGTTATCTTTTGCTTATATTTTGCAGATGCATATAAGACCTGTTGAGGCACATACAGCCACGGGCAGGAATTTAGGAACTTTTATAGTTTTCTGTTTGATCTTGTTTTGGGGGGTTTGTTTGGGGGAGGGGGGTGGTTTGGATCTGTTTTTTCATAAAGCTTGTTAAGTATTAGTATTTTCTCTGAGATGTTAAGAAAATTCAAGTTATATGTGAAGATCTAAAGTACTGCTTTCCATTTATTGGGAGAAAGACTGATTTTGGCTATTTAGAGAAAAAACTACACATCTGCCCACAGAATTTGTGATTACACCTTCTTTGAGAGAAAGTCTGCTATATGTGATGAACTTTAAATGTGGTGTATTGTTTTTTGATGTTAAAACCTGCTTATAAATTACCAGGAGAATGGGAAAGTGGAATCCTTCATAAGGATTCATACTAAAGGTTGTGAAATTTTAATTTTGAGAAGAGATTTTCAACATTAGATGCTCGAGAAAGTATAGCAAAAAGCTGTAGTATATTTATTTAGAGCTTAATATATATCTTGAGGAAGCCTAATGTCAGATTCCCTCTGTGTTTTTTAATAGGTGTCTATAACTAGAAAGTAAATTTTGATATATACAAAAGCAGTAGATTTGCCATTTAATTCCACGTGACTAAGATTTGGCTTATGGTGTTTGTGGCACTTAGGCTGGATTCTTTTCTCAGTCTCTCTGGTGAAGCTTCAAACCTTTTGCTGGTCCCTGGCTGTAATCCACAGTGGTGGGTTACTGTACATAAAAACATTTCAAATAGATTTCGCATTTAATAAGGAAAGCTTTGGAAAGATTTTCTGCTGATGACAAGTCTTGGACCATCTCATAAGACATAAGAAAGGTAAGGCATTCCTTAGCATAGTCAGCACAGAGATACAGAGAACTTCATAGATCAAAACAAACTAATTAAGCTTCACCCAAGAATTGCTTAAGTGTAAATATAAAATGTGCCTCAAATTTGTCTGCTTTCATTTTCTGTGGATAAGCAGCAAAGTATTTTCAGATGCTTCTAGGAAGACACAGCTTTATTTCAGATGTTTGTTGTGAGATTGCAGTGTCCATTCAGACAAATCTGGGTGGGCAGAAGTAGAGGAAGCTTCTGTCATTGTGGAAATGCTGAAAGGGGGATCAACATAAGGATCCTTTCCAACCTAAATGTTTCTGTTATTCTATGACGTTCTGTCAGTGTGATAGCCAAAGCAAGCAAGTGGTTAATAATTCATCCCTCCTGCTTCTGGCATTAACTGAGAGAGTGGAATTGATAGACATGTTAATTATTCTCTTACATTTTTTCCAGAAGTAAAATTCCCAAATTACAGTAATTTCATGGAAGTATTGCAGCAATGCTTTTTAATCAGCGATCTTAATGGCAAGAGGATGAAAATTACCATCCGTATTGGGAATGCATGACAGACCACCAGACATCAAGAAATATCCATAATAGGAATTTTGTTTTAGAGTCTTTTTAGTTTGAAGCCAAGAGATCTGACAATCCTCTTACACAACATACTTACGCACTTTGCTAAGTTTTGATCATTAGACTCCCCACTGAGTTTAAAATAACGGAAATAAAAAGCCCCTGACATTAGTTTTGTTGACCTGCTTCCAACCTGCTAGGAGCTCTTGTGATATTTTATTTTTTATTTTTTTTTAGGGAACAAAATATAGAAACTGTCTTGCAAGGGCATGGGATCCCAGCCGTTTTGCAAAAGATGAAATTTTTGATTATTTTGTAGGATGTGAATTGCTAGGACTAGAGGCTGTGAAATTTGCTCTTTAGTTTTTGGAACACAGCTTGGGACACTTGCCAGCAAAATACTTTAAGAAGAGTGCTTTACCTAGAATTGTAAGTGAATCTCACAAGGCTTTAAATAACCTGTGTCACTGTGGTTACAAGTGAGAATACTTCCTAATGGTGTGTTCAGTCTACTGCATGACTGGCAGAGCTTCAGAAATACTGTGCTTTGGAAAATCACATTAAATACTTTCCCATGCTTCAGTTGATTCTTAAAAGTCTTTACTTTTAAAACACAAAAGAAATCGTTAGTCACTGTAAGAACATATAGTGGATCTAACTGCTGTATCACTTCATTTTTCAGATTAATTGTATGTAGCTCTCAGCTTGTGTTTTGGCATCATTTGAAGACTTCAGTTGGGGTTCCTTTGCACTAACAGAAAAATTCCTGTATAAGTCAAAGGCACAGTAAAAGATCCCCAGTAGGTTAGCTGAGCTAATAGGGTTGAGGTGTGAGAGAGATGTGAATGGTCAGGATCCGCTAAAGGATGGGAAAAGTTGGCAGATTCAAGGTGAGAGACTGAAGAGGGAACAAGAACCGGATGGGTTTTGTACTTGATTACACAGCGATGCAGAGCAGTACAAATACAGATGATAGACTTTCCTTTACTGCTTTTGTGGGTGTTTCTCCCATGTCTTCAGCATCCTTCCTAACAGGATGGCAATTTAGTTCCTTCACAATATCACTGTTTCATCCTGGAGCCTTTTAACTGGATGAACCAACTAATGTTGCAGTAGGGAAAAGTTTGTGAAATACCACATCATTTGAGCTCTTGAAACATGAACAAGGTATTTGCTTATCTGACTCTGAACCCACTTGACTGCCTTCATGACCTAAAAGTCCTGGCATGGTGATGCAAGATGTTTCCAACCTACTAGCTAATTTAATAAGATAGGTGCTTCCTTAGGAAGGCAATTTGTTGCTTTTGTGTGACAAGCAGGTCAGAGCTGTGCATTGTCTTAGACATAATGAGCTATGTCTCCTTGTCACTTCTGAATGAAAGATACAAAAAAAACCCCCCACCACAGTAGCTTTTTTTCCCCCCCAGCTCTTGTTTCTTCTTGGCTAACAGTGGTGGATCTCTACAGCTGTTGCCAAGGAGGGTGTTACTATGAGGTAGCTGTGAAGAGCTCTTCTTTACATGTAAAATAGAAGTCAAGTCTGTTTGCAAACTTTACTATCTTTTTAACTGCAAAGGCATCTTAAGATTATGTTAGAGGCTGAATATATTTTTCCTCATTTGTAGTTTGAATGAAATAAATATGCAAACAAGGCTTGACCTCAAAATTACCAGTTAAGCAAAACCCATCAAACTATACATCTTTGTCTGTTATATGACAAACATTCATTTTACTGTGGTTTTATTTAGAATGTCTTTTAAAATGCTTACTACATTTAATTCTTTAGTATTTTAATTTGTTTTGGATTCATTTTTCAGATGGAGGGACTCTTACTCCTCTAAATTAAACATAGCATAATGAAATCGAGTTGCTCAGGGCTCATGCACTGAGTAATAGCTACATTGATGCTTTCTTTGTTCCTACATAATTATACTCACTTTCTTTGCCAGTGGCTGTAGAAAAGTTTAGTCCATCTGTTTAGATTTTGTCTTTGAGATGTCTCATATTCCTAATGACTGCATGATTTGTAATTGCCCTTTCCTCATCCCCATGCCAATAAAGGAGGTGTCATTTCTTGTATGGGATGAAACTATTGCTTCCAAGAGTAGGAACTCATGAATTTCCTTTTAATGTAAAAATGTGTGCCCACTTTCCAGCAGTTCCTTTTACTGGACTCTACAAATGTAGCCAAAAACTAGGGGAGCTATTGAACCACTCATTAGCTATGCTGAAATTACTAAAAAAAATAAAAATCCTAACCTGTACATTATTTGGAGGAAAAACTACAGAACAGAGTATAATCTGCCAGATTATTATACTGAGGTACTTGGGAGTTTTGTAAACATGTCATGCTGGATTAATGTTAAGGATCATCCCCGAAGGAAAGCTGTGGGAGTTCTATCCCTTAGTGTCCCTGTGCATGGAGAATCCTATTGGTGCTCTTGATCCCTGACAATATAATATCATGACATCATTGGTGATATAAGATCAACTTGTCACAGGAATTTGTCCTAATAGGCTGATTAGTCTTTTAAATTTGGTAAGAATCAAACAACTGCACATCTAAACTATTCTGGTAGGGGAAAAGTATATTTTGTCCAGTGTGGTGCTCTGTCTGTCTGTATGTTCTCCCTCGATGTGTGTTCCTGCTACCATTGGAGCTCCTCCACCCATTTTGTGCATAGGCAGCCAAAATGGATTGGTGCTCGCCCTTGCACACTCAGCTGCTTCTCTTGTCTTGGCAAGGCAGAACACCTCTGGGATTTGTTGCTCTTTGCTTGAGGTTACTTGAGCCTTTCTAATTCACTTCATTTGTGAATTTTAACCTTTTTTTTTTTCATTACTATCCTTGTAGTTTTTAGCTTCTGTTGCTGTGAGACAGCCCAATTTCCAGCCTTGTGTTTCTCACTTGGCAGAGTTGTAGCCAGAGAGAGTTACAAGAACTCCCTTTGCTGAGGAGATGCATCTCGTCGTTTGCTGGGTGAAGAGCATAACCTGCTTTGTGTGTGGTATTGTCAGGGTTTAGAGCCCAGGGCCAGAGTGCATTGCCAAGAAACAATCCAGAGCTTCCTTCTCAGCTGGCCTTTTCCCTCTTTTTGACACATAAGTGGTCAGACTGAGCATCTTCATTCACAAAAGAAAATGCAAGATGATGACACTGTCTTATAGTATCCATGTCATGGCAGAGGATTGCATCACATGAAGAAATCTATTTCATCACCATGGTTTGGCCACTGACAGAAAAGTAGCTCTGGTTCAAAGTGGTCAGAAGTGGTCACATTGGGTGGCAGATTGTCATTTGTTATTAGTGTGCTGGGGTAGAGCTGCTGGTGGGAATTAGGATTCATTCCTTCCGTGAATGTAGGTAACCTCCAGTAGCATGTCTAAATGAACATTTCTGGTCCTGGGGTCTGCAGAGCATGTAGCAAGATCTGTATCTCCTGTGAGTATGTTGAAAAGGATGCCAGGTGGCATTCAGTTCATTCTGCAGTGCGACTCTGCAGTCACTGTGCTGCTGGAGAGTTGGACACTCTCTTTTGTGTGAACTGGACAGGGGAGGGACATAGTGATGAGGTCCCTCATAGCATCACCATGCTGGTGAACAGTCATTTAGAGGAACATTATTCTCCAGAAACTAAAGTTTGTTTTCTTTAGGCATGACCACAACTAACCTTTTTGTCTCCTTGCCCACAGGATCATGCTGGGAAAATTATGGGATTGTACATTTTAGAGAAACTAGTGTGATGCTGCCACCGCTCCTGAGTGAGTGTTTCCACATGCAGCCATGGCATTATAAGAATTAAGGTGACACATTAGAAGAAATCCTTACTTATGGGACAGTATTTTTTCTTTTAATTAAAAAAACCCTGAGCTCTCTCTTCAATTGCACAGACAAATGAAATTGTAATTTGGATTAAGTACCTGAGGTCAACAGTTGGTTTGATCTTTAGTGATGCTGCTGATTAAGGTATGTCAGCTCCCTGTTTTCCTTTTGGCAAAACAAGCTTTAAATAGGTTTTCCTTATAGCCATCTTTAGGTTACCGTTTCTATGCATCTCCTAAGTATGTGTCTGTATGTTTGTTCACTGCCCTGATGACTGTGCTTTTTTCTTTCTTCTAATTCATTTAGGAGCAAACACGAGAGAGCAGCACTGGGAAGGGTCAGTGGTGGCATCATGCAGCGTGCTAAACCTTGCACAACAATCCTGTAAAGCGTATCCTAGAAAACACAGAAGGGACTGATGGCTCTTTTTGCTATCCATAAGCAGGGATAGCAGTGTTTCCTTCTCTAGCGTTGGCTGTGCTACCTAATGCTTGGTGATTAACTTCTGTGGGGAATAGACAGTAGGGGGGCCTTGGGATCCTTACCTGAAAATGCATAATTTTAAGCTATTGTGCATCTGGAAGGAAGAAAGTTCCAAATTTTGAGGTCAAACCTCTGCAGAGATATTTTTAGTTCACTGAATGGAAGTCAGATTTGGCTGGTGAAGAACAGGTTTCCTTCTGCTAAGTATGTTAGCTGATACTTTGTTACAGAATGAAGTGTTGTCTTTCCCATTTTTCTTGCAACTGGCCAAGCGTAAAACTTACAGTTTGCACTTGGCCTCAGAGAAGACTTTATCCCACTTTCTTCTCAAATTTCTGTAGGGAGTTTGTCCATAGCTTTATGGTGTTGTGGGAAAGTCACTGTTATTGTGAAGAAATGGAAAAATTGCTAGTTCTTGTAGAGATTCAAAGTAGCAGATGTGTGCTGTTGTCTTCCCAAGAATGAAATTTAATTGTTACATGCTACTCGACTTTAAGATTGTCAAGGGAACATTATCTCACTATAAAAATAATTAAAACCTCCTTTCAGGATAATGCACATGTGGCTAATATAGATGTTGGCCACTGGCATAGCATCTGGGGATTTTATGAGTTAAGGTATGTTCTGAGTGCCTGTTGTGATCTCATGTCAGAGGGTATAATTCCACTGACTTCAGCTGAAACTGTTCTGTTCTCATCTGTGAGATCACAGTTCCTAAAACCGAATTCCTGGTATTTTTCATGTGTTTTATACCTGTCTGTTAGGACATGGGAACATTTAAATGGAGCAACTTTTGAGTACATTCAGTTTTCAGAATGCTGCTTTGAGCTGGGTTTATTTCACTTATATAGTAGAGAATTATAAAGCTGGGGGGCAGAGCAGTGAGTTGGCCTTGGGATGTCCTGGAGTATGTGTCTGTTCTCTTGCAGAACCTAATGTAAATGTTTACATTTTTTAATGTGTGGACTCAAAGCTGAGAGGTTCTCAGTGCACTGATGGTGCACCTGTCACTTGAGATTTTTATGTCCCATCAGCTTTTTCACAGAATTCCAGATTTTTATGAATCAAGTGTTTCTGGCACCAGGATAATGCCCAGATATCAGTGTAGTACTGCTTGGCTACATCAAGATAATGCTTTTTTAGTAGTTGGTTGTGAGACTTTGGCTGCATGAGGTGGAATTGAACAAAAGATGTTTTTCTTCATCTTTCTATGGTCCTAAAAAATATGGCTTTTTGGTACTGAAAAAAAACCTAATTTTTTTTTGCCAAAAACTGGTGTCTGTTTTGAAAGACTGAGTAGTTGCATGCCCATGTAGTTTTCTCTAGCATTGTGGTTGATAAGTACATTAAAATGTATACGTGGCTCTTTGAGTTCTGCTGACACTAAGCAATGAGTATTGTACTTTTAAAATTATTTCTTCATTACCTCATTACCAGGGAAGAAAACACAAAATATTGACTCAGAGTATTGCCTGAGTATTCAATATTCCTCAACTTCTCAGAACAACTTGCAATTTACTGGGGAAAAAAACCTAAGGGAGATCACTATAGACCTGTCTAACTCAAGCAAAAGTCTTTTCCTTAAATAATTGCTTGCTGATGTTCTCCTGGTTCAGTATCATTGTTCTGGTTTTACCTGATCTTAAGACCAGCTAGGTGGCAGGGGAGCAATGCAGGATTTGTATTGTTTCTGTTATGGATGACCAGTGCAGTCCACATAAGCTTGTCATGGCGTATATGAATTGAGAACAACACCAGATGCCTTCAACTATGGGTCCTAATACTGCAGCTTGGGCAGCTGAGGTACCTGTGATATGAAGTCTAGAGATACTTGTCTTTGAGGCTGTCACAGTGGAAAAAAAAAAGTGGACTTTTTTTGAATAAAAGATGGTGGCTTGCTGCAGTCAAAGGCATGACATTTTCGGCCAATCATATGTTACTTCTGCTTTTTTTTTTTCCCTGTTTTGTTGATTCTTCTCAAACCTTTTATTTCCCAGTTAACTTCCCTGAATGTCAGCAGCATCTTAAGAACAGAAGGAGAATCTTCAGTATTAAGAAATGTTGAAAGTACATACTCTGTAGAGTTGATTTCTTCCATGTATAAAGGGGGAAAAACAGGCGTATCCTCATCTGCATGGGATAGATCTCAAAGTGGACGAAAGCTGAAATGCTTTGACAGCTCACACCACTTTCTCTCAGCAGAGAGTGTAAGTAGGATGGGGAGGATTTTCAGAAGTACTCACCAGTAGCTTAATTTTTTTCCCACTGAAATGTGTTGTTTGTTTTGGAGGTTTTGGTGGGTTTTTTCTACTGACATTTCTGGGAGTGCCTCTGAGCCAAGCTAATGTAATTCTGATTTTTCTAATGCAGTGGCCATGTTTCTTGAAGAGCATTGGAAAACCGTAGCTCTAGTTCTCTCTGTACCTTTGCAGGTGTGCATGTGTGCAACTTTCTTGTGACCTGTTCCTGCTGTGTTCCCTCATGGATCAAAGTACTGCTTTAACCCCTGCATGATTTTTGTGTGGGGTTTGTGTTTTAAATTTCTCTGAATAGTAAGTGGGTTTAATTCCTGCTAAACGTTGTTTGCTTCCTGCCTGTGAATGGTAAAACCTCAATGTCTGTTTTTCATATACCGTTTCCAGGAACCTCATGCAATCCTAAATGGTGTGCCCTAGGGAACAGCATATGAGGTCAGCCCTGCTGCTTACTTATCTTGGGATTCAGCCCTTCCGCCCTTGTTCTTCAATAGTAACATTCTTGGTTCAAAGCCACTATTGAAAGATGAGGATCACATGGAGAACCCATATGGTTCACCTGGAGCTGATGGTGTTGCAGTGGGGGAAGGCGATATTTTAGCTATCCCGCTCAGGGGCGTTTGGTAACTTGTTACATTCTGTAGTAAGGGTGAGGAATTTTTTCCTTTGATGAGGATCAGATGGAATTTCAAACACCTCTGGAAGGTCACATATTAATCTGTGTCTTCGTCCTTGATCGATAGCGTCTTAATAGAGCTGAAGGGTAAGACATGCAGTACTTTGAAGAACATAATGGCTGAGCAAGCTCCGAGTGAAGAGGGCACTCGGCCACCCTTTGAAATGATTGCTCATGTTTATATTAAGATCTGCCTTCTTTTTTTCTGATCATTAACTTTGAAAATTTTTCTCATGTGGTGACTTCATTGTCCTTTATTGCACATCTTAACTGTATTTTAAAAGAACTTGAGCTGATGCCAGCATCAACATGTCTGAGCAGTTTTGATGCAACTTAGGTAGCTTTAGGCCTGAAGTCATATGAGAAATGTTGCTCTGGGGACCAAAGTCTTAAATATTATACCAGCAGGAGTTTCCTTAGAAATTTCAAGAGAATTGGGTGAGTTATTCTCTTGAGTCAAGTGCAATAGCATTTGTTATCTGCTTTATGAAGTTTAGGATTAAATGTAGTGGTTTTTTGGAACAAGGATATTGTTACAGGGTAGGGGAATGAACCTGAGATGGAGGTTAACATTTTACAGAATATTGATTTGACACAATACTGAGTAATAGGCTGCTTAAATTACATCGTAACTAGGAGAATGTGTTCTGATTCCATTTGCAATTAAAAATACTAACTGTTATTAAAAAAAAAACTGACTGTTTTTCCAGCTAAATCCCTATGTTTGTTCTTCCCTATTTTTTATCTCGAATACTTTTTTATTGCTGTTGGCAAATTTCAGATATCAGTTGGAAGGAAAAAACTGACCTTGTTTTAGAAGTGACAGTGTGTGGTGTCTTGTATTCAGATAATTGACTCCTTCTATGCTGGCAGAGCTATTAATTTATTGGCACATCCATCAAGAGCAGTCATGCCTTCAAAAACTTTGCTCTTTATAGTGTTTGAAAGACTTGTTCCCAGTGTAGATGAGAGAAGGAGCCTTGCTTTGAACAGGCTCTCATCCACTGCTCCCTCCAAACCAGCCAGCTGTGAATGCCATGGGTATTTCTTAATGTACATGGCCTGTCTGGATGGGCAAGTCAGATGAATTCTTTCCCTGTGCCCTGTTGGCTGCACACATTTCTGTGCCACCCTGCCTCCTTGCTCTGGAACTGAGGCCTTTAAACTTCTTTCATTCCCCTCACCCACTGGATGTCTGAGCAGTTTGTTGCTTTTAGGTTTTAATCACACAAGATCACAGCAGTTTTTCTGAGCAGATCTAGTATTATCAACTTACAATATCAGTGCCTAATGTTGTAAGTAAGTGCCTAGTGCTGTGTTACTGAAATTTTGATTTTTTTGGACTATCCATTTCTACTCTCATATTTTTAAAGCTAAGGAGGTGCAGAGGGAAACAGAAGTCATAAGAAAAATAATTAATTTGAGGGGGTTGTTGGCTTTTTTAGTCTTTTTCCATCTTTTTTTTTTTTTCATTATTTGAATTGATTTTTTTCTTTGTTGTCATGGTTTAACCCCAGTCAGCAATTAAGCACCATCCAGCCACTCGCTTTCTCCCCTTACAGCAGAATAGGGGAGAGAATCAGAAAAGTGAGAAAACTCATGAGTTGAGATAAAGACAGTTTAATAAGTAAAGCAAAAGCCTCACATGCAAGAAAAGCAAAACAAGGAATTCATTCACCACTGCCCATGGGCAGGCAGGTGCTCAGCAATCCCCTAAAAACAAGGCTCCATCACATGTAATGGTGACTTTGGAAGACAAATGCCATCACTCTGAACATCCTTCTTCCTCCTTCTTCCCCCAGCTTATATGCTGAGCATGACTCCATGTATGGAATATCCCTTTGGTCAGGTGGGGTCAGATATCCCAGCTTTGTGCCCTCCCAACTCCTTGTGCAGCCCAGCCCAGTCGCTGATGGGGCAGTGTGAGAAGGCCTCAACTCTGTGCGAGCACTGCTCAGCAATAAGGAAAACATCCCTGTGTTGTCACCTGTTCCCAGCACAAATCCAAAATACACCTCCGTACTAACTACTGTGAAGAAAATTAACCCTACCCCAGCCAAAACCAGCACACTTGAGCCTCAAGGAGCTTAAACACAATTGTTAATTATACCAAAAAAATATAATCAGAAAGTCTAACGTGCCATGAGAAAACACCTTGGGATACAGAAAATGTGTAACCTGATGTTCCTGCACAGTGTTCAGCCTAGTCTAGTTCCCAGTGGAATGTCTTCATCAGCCACACATTGCTGTTGCTTTAGCTTTTTAATGTCTTGCACAGTGGGATAAGGTGGAAGCAGCGATGCTGTGTTTGGATTGACTGTGGTAATGAAAAGCATGTCCTGAACACTTCCTTTAAAGTGTCACTGCTGTGTTGTGGTTGGCTGCCAACAAGTTTGCTCCACGCAGTCAGGTAATGTGTAAATGACATCAACTGCTTTGGTGTTTTCCCCTGAAGGGAACGGCTGAGCTGTTCAGGCAGTGATACCCCTGGCTTCACATTAGCTCTGGTAAGGCACCATCTGGAGATTGCTGATGGGCTGCAGTCAGGATCATTGTGTGATTTAGGTAGGAATGATAATCTTTTTCTCCCAAAAAAGTGCAAGTGCAATTGAGTCCACTAGTTAAGCCAAAATCCCTTGCTGTCTGTGGTGATTCACAGTGGGAGCTGACATGAAGTATCAAGGAGGGATTAGCGTGCGCAGCGTGCTGTGGTTAAGAGCTTGTGCCACTTGGTCAGACCACGGCGTGAAGCTGTGGTGAGTGTTGAGTTGCTAATGTCTCCTCAGGTTACTCGACTTGGGTTTGTGTGCAAACAGAGCAAGGTGGCTGATTGGCAGGCTTGCTTCAGAGCCAGGGATTTTAAAGCGCTGCCGAAGAATAGGCCTGAAATATCACTACTTCCAGTCCCTCGCTAACAGGAGCAGCTACACTGAGACCTTACTGAGGAGGGAGAAGTGGTCTGGATATAAAACGATGTTTTAAAAATATTTTGCTGCTTTTTTTATTCATATACATTCCCATGTTCTGGTGAGCTAATAAGGCTCTCCTGTGATGAGAGAAGTTGAAGTGTTTTGTTGAGCTGCCAACTCTAGGGGCTTATATTGCTGGGCAGGAGTCCATGCGGGGAGGAGGGCTTTTAGGGTGTTGGGGTTTTTTGGAAATGATGTTTCAGCCTGTGTGTTTCTCTACGCCAAACTTCAGCCTTTTAATGTTCTCAGTATTACTAAGGAGAAGTGTTCTCCCATCCTCTTGCCTCACATAAGTGTCTTTCAGGCCCACTTTTTTTCATATCAGGGATCTGACTTGCTCAGGAGTTTCCCATAGCCCACGTTCACTGCCAGTATCATGACCCAGCCCTGACAGAACAGCTTTGCTGGAATGGTTTTCCCATTGTTTTCCATGGAAGAGGCACGCTGAACCCGTTTTGGTGGTGGCAGACATGCGTGAAATCCAGCATGGCAAGAAATCCATATTCATCCCAAATTCCTAATATGAGGAATCGCTATCTACTTGAGGAGTGTGAAAGCAACAGAAAACTAGGGCAGAAAAACTAAACTGAGGTCCTTGTCTGATTGTCTGTTACAAGTTTCACAGATGTGTATGAACTGTTGTGTTTTGGACCCTTCTCTAGATTTCAGGTGCAAGGTTTTTGTCCCTGTTGCAGGTCCCCAGTCATAGGTGAAGGCAAGTAAATCAGACTGTGCTTAAGTACCAGACCAAAACAGGGCAGGAGATTACAGTGTGAAGGCTCTGCTCCTAAAGCTTTTTCTTATGCTGGAGTCTTTGTGGAGGAAAGGATGCAATTGTGCTGGTGCATTATTGTTAGGTATCTGACCTCCCCCTCCCTGTTGCTGGCTCTCAAATACTTTGTTATTGCCAATTCACTGACCTCTCCTCTGCTGATTGCGCAAGACCAGGTTGAAGGTCTGTCATGTCATCACCTGGGAAACTAGAAAATAAATTGAATAAATCCTATGAAAGTATTTATAGATAAAGATTGAACCAGAGAGGGTTGGAATAGATAGAGATATATTTGGTGCAAACAGAAAGCTTTTTTAAATATTTTTTTAAGTAATCTAATAATTCTATCTGTGTTGGTAATTTCTATCTGTGAAAAATAACATTCAAAGTTTCATGTGGGGAAGGAAGGAAGCTATCTGTAGGGTGGAGAGAGGGTGGTGGTAGCAAGTAGCAAGATTTGATGCAGTTGGGATATGTGGATGGAGTTGTAGGGAGTCCACAGCTCTCCTGCCATAGTGTCTGTTTAGTTTCTGGGAGGATGAAGGTTCAAGGGAAAGTGTGTCTCTAACTAGGGAGACCCTCTGGGCAGTTCAGTGTCTGAGGGTCCCTCCTGTCCTCCAGAGTGTGCTGCCTCTGTTTTTAAGTACCTGGTTCTTGCAGGTACCTGTTGCTGTGGTGGGCAAGGTGATATGTGCCTGACCAGGTCTGAAGTCTTTAAGAGTGTGCATGCTGTGGTCTGTCACAACTGTTTGAGCCTGGAAATTCATGTGTCCTTTTGTATTGAGGCTACATCCTCACATAGTAAACTGCAGTGGGAAATAGTTTCCCCTTGCATTATTAAGCCAGTGGAGAAGTTTTATGTCCCATGATAAGGTTTGTTCAAGCACTGTCTTCCTGCTGTAGTTTTTGCTGGCTGAAAGGTCACTGCCTGCTTCCCATAATTGCCTGCAGATCTCCCCGGTGAGTGGCTTGCCTTTGCTCTGTGACTGCCTTGGCTCATCATAAGCAGGGTTAGTGGTAAACAGCATAAGTAATGGGCCATTTACCAGGTTGATTTGTTGTGGCTGAACTGGGCACAGACAAATAAAGGGCAGGACTTCAACAGGGTTGATAATGGGGGTCAGTCTTCCCCTTTCCCCTCTTATTTAAGCAGCCACGGCCAGTGCTGGTTGGGGATGTGTGATCAAAATATTCATAATAAATATCTGTCCTCTGACAGACCTTGAGAAAGTAAACTTGGCTACCCCAGAACAGATATGTTGGCCCTACCATGGTGCTTATTTCAGAATGGACACTGTTCTGTATTTGAACGTTACATGCGTGCCAAGTGTCTGAAAAAACAAGCTTAGCTACACACAGGATCCCTTGCCACACCCTGTCATTGGCTATTTTTTGCTGAATATGGAAAATACAAAATCTGCTTTTATAAAGCTGTGCTAGCAAATGTGTGTCACCCACCAGTTTGCCTCTCTCCTGTTCCAGTGCTGGGAAAGATTTCTTAAAACAAAGAATGGAATAAATCATTCAAATGACTATGTTTTGTGGTGCCTGACTGGCCAGATGAGTAGTTTTCTGAGCACTGGGGTTGAACATGCCTACTTTCCTATAAATTTCTGTCCAGTGGTTGACTCTGAGTCTCAGTGGAAACTTTTCCCATGGCTGAGGAATTTGCTGGGATTCTCCGTTCTCTCTGGGATCGCACATGCCAGCCTTGCCTTTCATGAAGATAATTATAGAATCGCCTTCCTGCCTGTTTGCACAAAACTTGTAAGAACGTGCAGGAATTTGCTTTCTCCAGCCTTTTGTCAAACCTTGGCTCAATAGCTGTGGGCCGAGATAAAAATTCTGGGATCAACACGCAGATACAGACATACACCCAGAGATATTGTGGTTGCCATGTGTAAATCCTGTTTCCCTAAGAGGCAGAGCAAAGGGGATGTGCAGTGGGAACCACACTGTGGGCTCTGTGTGGGACAAGGAGTCACTAACGGTGTCCTGTGAAAGGAGAATCTTGCACGTGCAAAGCAGGGAGTAGGAGGAGAACAGCAACTGCTCTTTCCCTGCCTGTTTGAGATTCCCTGCCTATGCACCACTGACACAGCAGGGGATGCTTGATGGCTTTCTTTCCCTTTTGTGAGTATAACTTGTAACTTGAACTTACC
The DNA here is from genome assembly GCF_022539395.1 of Myiozetetes cayanensis. Classification (NCBI taxonomy): domain Eukaryota; kingdom Metazoa; phylum Chordata; class Aves; order Passeriformes; family Tyrannidae; genus Myiozetetes; species Myiozetetes cayanensis. The sequence continues at coordinate 20,057,474 of NW_026087742.1, forward strand.
CTTGTGGAGTTCAGCACAGTGGGCACTTGGAGAAGCAACCTTACGAGTAGTAAGGGGCAGGATGGATGCGCCCCGTTTAACCACAAAGCATTTTCCGAAATAAGAGAAATATGGTAATATCTCTGGCACGTGGTAACTGCAAACATGAAGGCACAGGATTTTAAATGAGCGAAGGTTCCTCAAAGGAATGTTTCCCACTCTGGTGGTAACTCACTCAGTGAAAATAACGTGTAACACTTCCCAACTGTTGGGAAAAGCATCGTTCAGTTTTGCATATTCACCATGTGAAAAATAAGTAGAGTTAGAGACACATACAATAAATAAGCAGAAAAGCCACATGTGGGCTTTTAGATATTTTACCACATCAGTGAGATTTGCATTTTGTTCCTGGCAATACCGTTAACTTGGCGTGTGATTTGAGAAAAATCATCTTACCCTTCTGTGCTCTGGCATATCTGTTTGCATTAAAGATAGTGGCTGTCCTCTGAAATCTCACTCTACTTGTATAGAAGTTGAGGGTTTTTTTGATAAGCTTTTTGTAGTATTTTTGCAGTATGGATACAGAAGCTGCTTGCAAAAGGACTGTAATTTGTAGTTTTAGGCTATAGCTTGAGCATCCTGGGTATTATTAGATACTCAGTCTCAACCTTAAACCCAAAATGAAGAACTAAGGGTTTAATATGTAGGGTGTTAATGCATGGTGTAAATGAGTGGAAGCAGCAAACAAGCTTTTCAGATACAGAGGTAAACCTGAGAAACAAGAAGAGTCAGGCATGGAAGGGCAGTGTTGTTTCTAAGGAACAGCCTGACTGTCAGCACAGTGGCTGCTGTCACAGTGTTAAGAAGCAGCATCACAGGGTCTGAAACAGAGCTTGAGTTCACAGGAGGGCCTTAAATGGCATTCACTTTGAGTATGGGATCTGCTTTCCTGATGATATTCAGGTGTATGGCAGTTACAGGATGAGAGATATATGGGCATGGTGATAAATTACTGTGCAATTTACTGACAGATTCACCTCTGTTTGTGCAAATGAACCTTAAAGGGAGACCATATAATCATGTTATTTAGCTGGGAGCAAGTGTCCCTTCCCATATCTTCAGCTACTCAAAAGTTCTTGTGAGAAATTCTACTTCTCAGGCTAAAATTTCCCTGAAAGTAGCAGCATTTATTTATTTTTGACTGTTCTGAGAATAGAAGGTTTCAGCCACGCTTCAATAATGAGAGAAGAATGAAATGAGATTTTCTTTGTCCCCAGAAATGTTGGTTTTAAACATCCTTTCAACTGAGTGGAGGAAACTGTAAAATCAGGATGTGACAGTGCTGCTCCAGAATTCTCCAGGGGCCTTTGAGTTTGACTTGGTGGAGTTTTGTGGCTGATATGGAACCGATGAAGCAAACTTTTCCAGTTCATTTTTTCTGAAGCACACAGCTAAGAAAAGATTTACTACAGAAGCATCTGCAACTAATTTAGCAGAGTAGCCCAATGAAGTATATTGCTGCAAATTGCTACAGAGACCTGGCGTGGTTGGTGGCAAGGCAGGAGAATAATCTTTTGCATGGCTGTCAAAGTCAGGAGAAGGTACCTCAGTCTCTTGTGCTCTTGTTGAACTGAAGCAGAGGCAGCACTTTTCTAGGGTTGGCCTGTGGTCTGAAATGGCAGATAATTTGTCAAGAGTGAGGTGTTATTTCTTCTTTCCCTTTTCCTTGATCACCCCCAGGAAGTTCTTTGATCAAGGAAAGATATTAGTGGAGCAGAGTATTTTGCCAATCACATTTAATGCTGACATGACGACTGAGTCCTCGGCACTTTCTCAAGCACCTCAGGGTCCAAGTGGGCAATTGAAAATGGTTGTCTAGTGAAAGCCCTATTCAAATGAGTGAGGAGAGGAGAGTGCAGAGAGTAGCTGATATCTGAAGTGTGAAGATTGGTTTTTAGTTTAATTTTACTCTTAAGCTCTCTTCAAGAAAAGACCTGGCCGCCACTGCTGCTCTGACTTTTCTTCTGATCTCATTCCTTCCCTTCTGCTGGCCCATGTTTGAGTGGTGGGATATGACCCCTCTTGCATTACCCTTGTCTCATTTCGTTGTTCTCAATCCTCATATGGCTTTCTATTTCCTTCCTTAATTTTTGTCTTGATGTTTAAAAAAAACCCACAAAATTCTTTGATGGCTCCACATGGGCAGAAAAATGTCTGGAGGATCACATCATTCAGTCTACACAATGCTTGGATCTCAGCCATTCTTTGAGTTCATTGTTTACATGACCTCTAAATATTTATTTTTTTAAATGGGTTTATAAATTGCTATGATTGATTAAAAGACTCCCAATAAATGTGTATTCTTCTAAACACACGCAGAATGGTGGTTGGTTTTAACAAAACAAAACAGGAAAAAAAGCAAACAGCTTGTATAATTTTATGTGAAGTATGAGATCTATACAAAACTAAATGTTGGTTTATTCTTTAAATCTTGTGACTGGTATCTGAGCAGCCAATAAGTATTCAGAATGTCTGTAACCTTGGCAGCAACTCAGAACTCATTTATCAACGTTTCTAACATGGGAGATGCAGCCATAATTTTCTTCCAACGGCCAAGTTTTGGGGGGTTAATTTTGTTTTGGTTTTTAGTGTATTCCCCTTGTGCTTTTTCTTGGACAAATACTGTGTCTAATGTGATTAAAATCAAACTCTGTTATTACTCTGTATTTAAATTGCTTTGTACTGTATAAACAGGCAGATCTTGGCTCCAGATCCTTATATTATGTGAGACATTAGACTCCTAAGACCACTGGTTAATTGGAAATCAGGTTCCCATTGGAAGTAATTGTCATTGCCTTGTGAGGAAGGTTTAGTGAAAATATCTAAATAGAGATGCATAGAAAGATGGTAAGAGTCAAACCCAGATATGAGTGTGAGAAGCCTATAGGCTATAGCTAATTTGACAAGTTATAAATGCTTATCTGGTCTTCCTTTGCTATGATGATAAACAGTCAAAACACCTTCATACATACTTGCCAGGTAAATATATGAGTAAGTTTACCTTGTGGAATTTAAGTATGAATATGTAATATGTTTCAGCCTTCTACTTGGAAATCTATTTTTTTCAAGTTCTTCATACTGGGGTTTGTGCTGCAAAACTTAATCAGCCTGCTCCAAGAGGAATAAAAGAGCCCTGTCAAACAGCTCAGAGGCAATCACAGATTTATGACAGACTTTTATTTGCCATGCCTGAAGTCATGTGGTAAATATGGCAACGTAAAAAGTGCAGTACTTGAGGAGGTAAATGGCTTAATCTACTAATTTTGCTTTCTAAACAGTACCTGGGAGTACAGATGACTTGCTTTGCCAAAAACAAGCTTTAGAAAAAGTAACAATGACATCTTGTTTTGACGGTGTAAGTGGGTGAGGGTGATACTGTTCAGCCGTAGTGTTTCATTATAATTACCAATTTAAAAAAATAAAATAAAAGCTTGGGAACGTGTTATTACACTAACATGATCCAAATTCAGCTTTCATCGGAGAGCCCAACTGCGTAAAGGGAGCCCGGTCTTACCACACGGTGCCTCCGCACACAAAGGCAGTGACATCTGTATTATGGGGCACTTCTGTTGCTTTAATCACCACTTACTGCACTCTTACTGGTAGTTATTAATGCTAGAGATTAATGACACAAATCTGGATTTATTAGTGCTGTAAACCTGTGGGAAATAGTGAGTTGAATTAGTGTCTTTTCCATAATAACAAATAATGTGCTTTTACTAGACCTGAACATGGTGTCTCAGTTTCTACAGTAAAAATGACTGTGTGTGAGCCATTTAAGGTTGTTTGAATGATCTTTCATGGCTTGGCCGTAACATTTCAAACTGTAAAACACTTTCCCACTTGCTAGCAAAGTCTCAGTTCCTGATTTAGGGTGTCAAAAACTGTTTGGTAATTATTTTACCCCAGACTAAAATGCTTTTTAAAAAAAAGTAGTACTTCCTTATATGTAATGTTGACACAGTAGAGACTCCTGAATTCCTCAAGAAGAAAGGATATGCAAGGTATGTGTATCTTAATGTGACTGTTCATAAACCAGCTCACTGCTGGGCTGCATCCTGAAATCCAAAACTGGTCGAAGACAAGTTGCTGGTGCAAAATTAGCTACAGGACCCTGTTCTTTGCTTCCTAAGGAGTAAATCTACCTCTTGAACCATGTATTTGTGACCAGTCTATGCCATGTCTACACACCCATTAAAATATCTCTGAGGTTGCTGGAGGCTTTGAAAGCTCTGTGAGTCAGTAAAAATCCATTCTTCCTGTTTTTTTTGTAATTTGCCACCCAGTTATTTTGATCAGTTCTGAGAAGGGGTGGTGAATATGAGTTTTATCCACTGCCTCTTATGAACCAGTTTTTAAATTCAACATAAAAGTTTCTTCCTCAGTTTGATTGTGTTTCAGTAGAAAATAACTTTCTTAAATACAACAGTAACAACTATGTGGTATCTCTTGGCTGTAATGCTCCACAGCTGGTGACAAAAAAGGATCATAGAAATTGCTGAACCTTTAAACCAAGCTCATGAAGTACCTCTAATAGGTACATTTCAAGGAATTGTTGAGAACATTAATTTTCTTTAGTGTCCACTCCTGAGTTCTGGGAGGTGTGCTGTCCTATCTACAGCTGACTGCATAATCTGGGCATCTCCTTCTGTTGGTGTGGTAAAGACAGTGCCTTGTGTGACCCATCCCAAAAAAGCCTCCCAATGGAATGGGCTGTTGGGGCCAGGTTTGTGCGAGAAGAAGTGGCACAGTTATCTTGTAAGCAAAGACAAAGAAAAGAGTCTATTGCACCTGGGCATGCAGACCAGTGGAGTGGAGTATGAATCCCAGGCAGCTGCTTTGGTAGCACATCGGGTAAAGAGGAGGAGAAGGATTCTGAATGCTGCGAAGTTTTAAGAAATATTTCTTCATAATGCATGCACACTTTCTCTCTGTTTACTTGGGCTGAGCTGGAGACAGCTGGTGTTCTTCCAGACACTGAGGAAGCTGGGCGTCAGCACTGTCTGCTTCAGATAAGATTAATAACGTATAGCTTCATGGAGAATGGAGCCTAATCTGTTGGGATGCCACAGCAAGCACTCCTGGTGAGAAGGAGCAGCTGCCTGCTTTGGGCCTCCTGAGAGAAACAAGGTGAACCATCTGAGACATTGAGATTGACTCCTGTTTGGTTCTGAAGGCAAGTTCCTCACACCTTGTAGTCAGTTGTGTTGAATGCAGCAGGCAGATCTATGGACTTGTGGTCATGTCCGAGTCCCAGCTCTCAAGTTTTGTCCAAGTCAAAACTCCCTTTGAGAAATGACCCCATAATTGAACACAGGAATACAGCAAAAGGGTAAAACAAAGTTTTACTCTTGTATAGCAGAGTACAAGGGTACTGGGACCTTCCTGAAGTACATGCTAACACTAGTCTTGACTGACAAAGCAGAACAGGGGCAGTTTGAATTAAAATATTCTGCGGTCACTTCTGCTTCCCATTTTCAGCTTAGGAGTAAAGAAGAGGATTGTTTGATCTCTTAAAAGCTTTCTATGTTTTACACAGGTTGAAGACTTGATCTACCTCTTTTACACTTTGTTTATTACTGCCCTAGTGAGGCTGATCTGTGCAGTGAATGAAGCCATGATCTTCATCTTTCTTGAACAGCAGAGAAAAAATTATTCTCCTCCACAAAATTTCTGCCAATCCCAACTGGTGTTAAAAAGGGCCAGAAACTGTCCAAGCCTATCCAAAAATGCCTTGCTTTGTCTAAGATGTGTTCCCTCCCAGTGCCCTGTATTTCTGTCTCTATATTACTTGCTCTATAAAGCCATTAAATGGCTGAATGGATTTTCCCAGGAACCCTGCAGGAGGAAACTGCTCCATGTGTAGGCAGCTTGAAGACTCTGGTGCATGAAGTTTCCCTCCTATCCCTGCAAGGTTTACTTGGTAGGCGTGCTTGTGATTTGGTTGTTTCAACTGCACAACCTGCACTCCCAATCAGTGCATGAACAATTTAAGGAGGAGAATTACAGATTCAATACCTATAGCAGAAAACAAACTAAAGCCAGTAAAACCAATGCTTGCACTGAAGCAGCATTTTTTTGGTGACTTTCCTCTGGAGTTCTCATGATAGATACAGCTTGGAGTCATGAGCATTTTTGTTACTATAATACATGTTCACAAATTATTGGTGCACTGTACTGATACTGTGCTGATACACTGGTACTCCTACTGGTGCAGGAATGAAGACAGAATAGTTCTCTGCCTAGAAGAAAGTCTCCCTCCCCATTTTCAGAAATAATACTGCCTTCCATCCTGCATTCAGTGACTTCAGGGTGTGGGTGGTGGGTGACTTTTAACACAACCATGGGTTTACCTGCAACATGATGGTGTTTTTTAGGGCAAACCTCCTGCCAAGGTCTGTCTTCTGGGACTCTAAGCTTAAAGGAAGCTGCAAAAACCTGACTTCTGTCAAGATCACCTAGGTCTGAGGATGGCATGCTTTAGGTTCCCACCTTCCTTTAATTTATCTCCTCTTTCTTAATGTAGAAAAATCTTGGGACGTTAGTTCCTCTCGATATTGCCAGGGAGCTCAGTTAGCAGCCAGAGTGTTGTTCAGAGCCATGAAGTGTAGGCTCAAGCTCTTTTAGGCTCCCTTCAGAGGTCCTGGCTAGGATCTGCCCGAGCCTGCAGTTTTGAAGCAGCTTTTAGGGTCAGCCCCAGGTAAAGTGCACCGTGTTATTTACCTTTCCACATCCTTGAATGCAGTTAAAAGATAAGGCATGAGTGAAGAATGGAATATTAGGAGGGGAATTCGAGGTCACTGGAGGCTGCAGCATGTGAGTGCTGGTACTTTCACTCGCTCCTGGTGCGGGATTCCCACTCCTGGTGCTTAACCTGGGGCAGGGAGAGCAGTAGCAGCTGTTCCTTTCCTTCTGGCTTGAACACAGTGTAAGTGGTGGTGTACCCAGTGGGTGTTACAAGCTCTTCTGAAACCTGAACTAAATACTCGGTGGGTCACCCAGTGTGTGTGGAAAAAAACCCCAAATTAAAAATGATTGAGGCTTGCAAATCTGTGCAGAGACTGCCTCTCCAAAAAGTCAGGTTTTGTGTCCTGCTCTGTGGTAATAATTGGATGCTTTTTCCTTTTTGAGGTTTTCAGTCCAAACTCTCCAAGCATTGGTTTCACAAACAATTACTGCTGGGTTTGCAGCCTGGAATAATTTTACATGCTCCAGAGAATGCTGTTGCCTTTACCCAATTCTGTGATTATTTACTGTAACAAATTATTTCTGTGGTAATGACAACTGTAAAATAGAATACCTGTGGTACTGTTAGGTTAGCAGAAGCTAACCACGACAAAGGGATAGGTGTTGCTGGGACCAAGGGTGTTTCTACAACTGTATGACAGTGCCTCTAATAGGGACCAAGGAACCTTGACTGTCCAGACGCTGAACAGGTGGTGCAGCAGCTCACACTACTGAGAAGGGGAGAGGGTTGTGTTTTGTAGAAAACAGCATTTTTTGAAAAAAGCATTTTCAATATGACAGCAAGGAGAAGTGTACTGGCTCAGAACTAGAGCTCATCCCCTTCCCTGCCAGCACTGCCACTGACTTCAGTGGTGTGCGTTGCCCTTCTCTTGGGTTTAGCCTTTGAGCTTCAACAGAAGCCTTCAGGCTTTTTTTCCTGGTCTTTTTCCCCCTGTTTTTTTTCCACACTGTCTGGATCTTTTTCTGGCTTTTACTTCCCTCTTGGAGGAAGATTTGGTACTTGCTACTGCTGCTGGACAGTGTACAGCCACCTCTGCAGGTCACATTTATCTGATTTGAGGACTGCAGCATCTCATTAGAAACAGGAAGAGTCCTGGGCAGTTTTAACAGTTTCGCTTCCAAACAGTAGCAAAACACTGGTGAATTCACAATGCAGAGAAAAATGTCTAAGAAGAAAAATGCTTAGGAAAATTTATGTACTTTGTGAATTGAAAGATATAAATTATATCATCTCTGCTGGGTCTTATGGTGTGTTAGCTCAAAATTTGCTTATTTTGGGATCTGGTTCTTCGTTTGCCACATTTCTATGCCTGTTTTGTCAGACCTTAAGCATGACTCACTAAAGGCTGGATTATACAGAAAATGTAGACACTGCACCATATGTTGAACCCTGGACGTCCTGCTTTTCTCTTGTCATTGGCAACATATGTGTTTACCCTATCCTGGATATCTCATATTATTATGCTGGCTCACTACTGAGCTTTGTAACAAAATGCTACTGTGGCTTGTCTTTATTACAACAGAGACCTACTTTAAATTAAAATGCTTTAATGGATATGAAAAAAAACTTCTTTTGTAATTAGGAAATCCTCTGTGCTTTTAATTAATACAAGTATTTAAGAGGTATTTGGTTTCTGAGGCTATATTTGGCATTGCAAAGGCAGGTGATTTTAGTGATATATAGTTGAAATGTCAATTGAAAGCCTCTATAGTAAAAATAGAAAAGAAATTAGATTACCTCCTAGACTTAAACGAATTGTTGAAGAATTTATTAGAGCAATGTTAAGATATGCTCTGAAACAAATCATGTTAGTCTACCAATTGATGTGGGATATGTGGGGATTCAGAGTGCTGTACTACTCTGATTAATTAAAATGTAGTCAGCTGAAACCTCCACTATAATCAAAATTGTTCCCCAGGGTTTACACTTCCTGGTGTAGCCTTCTAGTCCTGACCATTGCTGAGCTAAGTAATGAGTTCAGTTTTAAAAAAAATAAACAAAAGGATAAAATTACCGTGACAGTACTTAGGTTTGGTTTTTGGGGGGTTTTATTGCTGGGCCTGTCTCTCTTTGATATCACTAATTGTATATAGCCATTCTTTCTACTCCTAAAGACAAACAGCAAGAAACAAAGTATCTCTGGTTTGAGGGTTATACTGTTTTCCATATTGTAAGACTGGGAATATTTTACGGTTGCTGTTTTCTGTAACTTTGGCTAAGATGCCAATCTCCCCTGCGCAGATGCGCTGCCTATCTCGTCCCTGTTGTGCTGTGGGTGGTGTTCTCCTACAGCAGGGTTTCCTTATCAGCAGTTCTGCAGTAAATCAGGGAGGAGGAGATCACATTTCCCAACAGGGTTTCGAATGAAGAATTCACATCATGTGAATTCATACAGGATACCAGAGGACATCTGCCTTACAAGGCTGTCTGCAGAGTTCAGACTTCAGGAACTAGATAAAGCACTGCTTCTGTCTCTCCCATACTGTATATATTCTGACCCTGGCTTTATGTAGTCTGTCATCAGTTTGTCCTTGAGCTGGATGCAGTAGTGAAATACTTTGGATAAGGCTAATCCTTATCATTTGCTTGTGTCATGCCAGGGCACTCTCCCAGGAGCTGCTGAATAACAAAGACATGACAAAGAAGCCTTTGATTGTGACTGTCAGTACTGGTACCTGGAGAATTTAAACTCAAAATGAAAAGGGATGCTACTGAGTTGTGACTCTGATAGAGTGAGCCCCAAGTTTGATCTTCATCTTAATGGTCTAGATGCAACTGGTTTGGATTCTCAAAAATAATTTTAAAAACACTGATGCTTTTTCAAGGTTTAAAGAAAGGAATTTCATGTCCTTTCTTGTCAGAATATGATAAACAACTATTATATTCTACTATAGCTCTTCCTTCCAGAGTCCCATAGCACTTTACAAATGTTATTTAGGCTCCAAAACACCCCATTAAGGGATATTTCTACTTTTTTTGCGTTAAGACAAACTGAAATGGAGGGAGTGCTAGTAATTTGCTAAAGGCTAAGCAGTCCCTATCAGATGTAGAAATGCGTGCTCCCAAGCTCTTTAGTATAACAAAGCATATATGTGCACCTGACTTCCACCCAAATAAATCCTCTAGGATTCCCTCCTCTGGCCATGTGCAGTGGGCATGTACACAAGGGAAACACAGAACATCGACTCACGTATGCAGTGCATCATCAACAATGTAAAGTATAATATTAACTGCTTAGTACCTATCATAGCTTTGCACTTTTAGTAATAAAAATGTCTTCAATATTAACAGCTCTATTTAAGTGACATGCCAGAGAAAAGGACAGTAGGTAAGAGTCTAACTGTGCCTTCTGTAGTGATCCCTCCATGTCCTGCGTTATTTGATGAAGCTTATAGCATTTCTTCCTTTTGTTTCAGTGGCAAAAGAGCGAATTTGGTGGGAAACCTGCCTTGCACATTTATGATAGGGAAGCCTAAAATGGAGGAACATCTGTGCTCTGAAAGAGATTTGTGAGGTTCCTTGCCCACGTGAGGAGCCAATCTCTGGGAAGACTCAATAAACCTATAATTAGACTACATGTTGTCCACCTCAGACAGCTGGAGGTCAGATGAAAGTTGGTGCGAGGGAACAAAGACTCTGGTTTTCCCCCTTCAAGAGTCTCAAGTTCAGAAGAGTTGAGAGGTCATATAATTTCAACCTATTGGTGTCTACTGGTCTGTATCGAGAAACTCCGATCACAGCCTGAGTGATCTCACCCTCTGTGTGGGTCAGTGCTGGTCAGTGGGGGAACCTGCAGCAGGGAATGTGCAGTCCATTGGCTTGGCTGTGTGAGGTGAACCACAGAGCAACAGCATCTGCTCGAGCACATGAGTCCTGATGCCTCATATCAGTGCCTTTGCTTTTCTCTTGTACTGAGAAGACGATGTAAAATTCCTATTTTTTCAGTATACTTTGCACGTGGTTCTTAAATAGTCTCTTTAGGAGAGCATCTCAAATATTTGACATTCATTTGGAGATTCTTTTACTTTCTTTTCATCCTTCACTCTTATATTCATCTGTAATACTATAAGTGGTTAAGAAAATTGCATGAGTACTGTGCTAAATACAACCATGTTGTAAATACTGATTTTGTTGTTGTTGTCGTTTTCTTACTGGCATGCTAGAGATTGGACACCTGTTCAAGTGAATGCCTGCAGATCAGATTGGTACACTGAAAAGCTGGTTATGAGTGAAAAGTGGAAAAGTTCACCTCCAAGGATTTCTTTTAACAGGACTGTGATTCATTTTATGTGAAATTGTAATTTACAGTATTGCAGCTGTGCATATGTTCTTTTACTCGCTGATGTCTGAGACAGAAGAATTCAGTGCTGTTGGATTACTTCTTGTGGCATTTTTGCATCAGTAGTGGTCACTATGAATTTGCTGCAGTTGAAAAAATTTGGGCTAATGTAATGGAAGATATGAAGTGTGTGTTAGTTTTGTATAATCCCAGTTTTAACTGTTTCTTCCTGCATGACTTAATGCCACATTGTATAGGTGGGGTTTTTATTGGAAATAGTTTAAAAGTTAACCACGTTCATCTTCATTTGATATGTGCTGATACAGTCTAGCCTTGCATATAATCCCTTTCCTTGGCAGATGTCACAGAGCAGCAGAAAGCCACACGTGCACCCTTCGTAGAGAAACTGCTTCAGCAAAGTGCAGCCATTGCTGTGCTGGGGCTTTCCCAGGCTCCCAGCTCCTGCTGAGCTCTCCTGAAGGAGCAGAGGTCCCTCTGTGAGCATGCTGTGTTCCTCCATTAGCTACTGTGAGAAGCATGTCCCCTCTGGAGCACTCTGTTTTCAGCTTATTTCTGGAGCTAGCACTGATCCTGGAGCTGGGAAGAGCTCTGTGAAAATAACAGGAACAATCCATGCAGGTGGCCAGCTGTACATCCTCCATTTTTAAATACTTTTGAAGGAATATTTTCAAGTACAGGTAACGACCACTGCACTGGGTGTATACATGCTGTCTTGTAGCCCTGCACACTGTTTTATAACGTTCCAGGTAAACTGGAATCAATAATTTATAGTAAACAGTTCTTTAATTTTTATTCTTCTCATCATCATTTTTAGGCAAAGCCATCATAGTTGCTTTCTATTTCATCTAGTGAAAGTCCTTATAAAATGAGTGCATTTTTCAAAGGAGATGCTTCATTTTAGCATAAAATACTATGTTTTGGTGTTAAGAGATAAAGAATAGATCTCTGCCTGCTGCAACTTTGTAATGTGTCTATACACAACTGTGTACATATGTATGTGCATTGTATGACTGCAGGTGAGAGACACAGATGTGACCAGGGAAAGCAGCTGCATCTGCTGTCCTCTGTTGCCCTGGTGGTCAGTGGCAGAAGTCAGGTGCTGCTTCAGCCTTCCCTTCCCCTGCTGTGAGAAGACCCCAGGTTCCTGTTTCTATGCAGAGGCTGTGCCCCACAGACCTTATCTCACATGAATGCTTTGTGTACCAATCCTGAACAATCACCAAAGCAGGACTGAGACCCACAGAACTGTACTGAGTGGGGCCACAAAGATGTCTGGGTGAGAATGAAGGCAGTGAGTGTAGCCAGCAGTGGTCTGCCTGCAGTTTTCATGAGTTTGGAACTGGCAATTACAACTGCAAAGCAGTGTGGTACTGCAGGCCAGTGGAGTACTTAGATGTTCTAGTAGATTTCTTATTCTGTGCCTTATTATGCTTAGATGAGCATGAAACTTTGTTGTGCTTTGACTAGACAAGAGTCAATTTGCTGCCGTTAAAACTAATATTTTGTAATTCAGAATCTGAAAACCAGTACTGGAGATGTTTCTGTTAGTCCCAACAGTGTATCCTACTGAAAGAAAATGCAGGCAGTGAGGCTATTCCTCACCTCAGAGCAGACTGTTTTCTGCAACAAGATATCACTACCACTGGTGCAGAGAGCAAAATTCAGCAGGGCATCCTATGGAAAAGTTACATTTTTGAGGTTTTTCCATCCTATTTTTGAGAGATGAATTTGTGAAAGCGGGTCAGACAAAACTTGGGGCTATGTGGCTGGCTGTGAGTATGAACTTTGATTTCCTTCCCTGTCCTTCTTACCAGTAAGTCTCAGAGGAAACCACTGCTTAGCAGAATGACAATAATTATTTCATTAACTGTTTGCTTAACTGCAGCTTTGTGCTTTTTGTGTGCCTATAAGTATCTATACAACATGTATTTCCTTATCATCCCCCATTCTTTCTGGAAAGTATATTTAGAAGTCATGGCAATAGTCACTCAGGGTTTAGAAAGAAAATTTCAGTCCAGGTGTTGAGGTAGAGCTGCTTCAGCAGTTGTAGCAACCTCTTTTCATACCAAATACTGTGTTCCTCCCTCATGCAGTTATACACACAGGACTGTACCCAAGTACTCACACACTGACACTCTAGGTGCCACCTTAACCCTTCTCACAGTCTTCCAATCCCCTTTTGGGTATCCCTGCCTGGATGTTGGCTGTAGCACCAGATAGTGGTGAGTGGAGATGAGTCTTGAGTCCTGCTGGTTGACACCAGAGCCATGTACCAACAGTGCTGTAGCATCCAACAGGGCCTCTTGCTAAAAGGTACTTGTTTCAGTATGAGCTGAGGTACGCTTTGACTCCCCTCAAAATCCCAGCTTGTTTCTGTCAGTTCACTTTGGCAGGGAGGGAGGAAAATCGCAGCGTTGTTTGTTGTTTGGTTGCACCAGAAGAGAGCCCCCAAGCCAGAACATAAATACAGTGAGTAGTAGTAAGGGATCTGACTGCTCATGGGACTTATCCCCCTGGCGCTGTTTGGATTTAGCCATCTGGCTCTGGCCCTGCTTACACCTGTCACTGAGGGGGACGGTGCCAGAGCAAGGAGTTTGTGAATGTCCCCTTGGAGCTTTGCCTGGCCAGCTGGCAGCATACATCATCAGCCAAGCCTTCCCTTCCTCCTCCTCCACAGCCTTGGACATGTTATTCAGTATATGTGACCATGCCCTCTGCCACAACTGAGGAAAGTGGGTTTCAGCCCCATCAGTGCCCCTAATAGAAATGAAGGGTGTCAGTCTTTCTTACCCTAGAGGAGAAAAAAACCCACATGATTTCTTCCTTTATATTTTTTTTTTCCCTTCCATGATGATTTCTGCTAAGATAGATATATCCTGCCCATTGGAGATTGCACCTTAGCAAGATGAAGCTAGCTCATGGCACTGGAATTTTATAATGGAGAGGAGAGACTAGGAAGGGGAGGATCCTACCAAGTGGGATCAGCCCCAAATAGAAAGAGGTTAGAAGCAGATCAAGGTTTGTTTACCTTAGAGTACGATGAGGCCTGTTAACTCAGATGTGCTTCCTCTACCTTCTTCTAGCAGTGCCGTGCTCATATTTGTCATCAAAGCAATACTGTCATTTTCCAGTGCTGTCATTCTCTCATCCCCATGTCAACAAACCTCCTACCAGTTTGGGTGACACATTTTAGGCTCAGATCCTTTGGGAAAGGTGTGATGACCCTCCCTTCAGAACAAGCCAGTCCCTGTCTGCCACTATGATTCAGCAGTGCTCCTGTCCATCTGCCAGGGGGTCTTTGTAAATGCTGTGTTAGTAAGCTCAGTCACATTTGTAATGCCTTTCTTTAAGCCAACCCTACACCCCTGATGTCTTTCACATTGATAGGGGAATAATATTTTCCCGCATGCAAATGGAGAATAGATACCACAAAGCGTCACAAAAAGTAAATTGATTCATTAAGCAATAACTTTAGGCAAAACCTGAACATTTAAAAATTTATAAAGATGTATTTTTCCTCTTTTCTATCTGTGTGTAACAACTGTTTAGAAAGGATTGTTGCCAATCTTAGACTCCACTAATGCTTTTATACTGTGAAGCCTTTTACTTGCTGATGAATTTGATGAATGCATTTACAATACTTCAGTAACCCTTCTGTCAGCCTCATCTTCAAGTTCTCACAATATAAACCTTCTGGGCGAATCTGAATTATCACATGCCACACAGCCCAAGTTGGCTCAATGGCATGCTGCAGTAATTACCATTTGTTAAAGAGTCCTAGGACTGCTAGGAAGATACTGTGTGTGAAATGCGTGGTGTTTATGACATCCTTCAAACACACTTAACACTCAAGACTCCAAGCATAAATTACTAAGCAAAATCAGAAGCAAAGGATGATGAAATGGTCTTATACAGAGTTGGAGGTAACCAAAATAGAAGTTTCTTTAGCAGGTAAGACTTTTGCCAACTTGTACTCTTTTACAACCTGATGCATGGCGTTGTTTGACCAGCAGCTACATTAAGAAAAGACAACCTGAGATAAGTACAGGAATTCACCCAGTTGTCATGGTTTAGCTGAACTCCCAATGACTTGGTGACCTCTCTTGCCCTTTGCTTACTTTTAATCCAGAATCCCTCTGCCTTTCTTTAGTTGCTTCTGCTAAGACTTTTATGTAGTGATTATGTTGTGAAGAACTTTTTGGTGCTGTCACATTAGTGTTTGGACCTTTGGATCAAGTGGACCTTTCTACCCAATTTTTCCAAGGTATCATTCCTGTGTGTTTGCTATGGTCATGTTGCATTAGAAAGAGTGTGTGTGTGTGTGCCAGTGCTAAATCCATGGCTCCAGAGTGTCTTTACATGATAATAATTTCATGTTGGAGTCCACAGCACAGTATCATGATGTCCATGTGGCCTGAAGTGTGTTAGGATCTCCTTACAGACAGGTGTGCCATGATGTACTCTGTCCAGGTCTTTTCTCCCTTACGAATCACAGCAGTTTAAAATGGTGCTGAGGAAAACTGTTGAGCCACATGTGTTTTCAAAAGGAGAAGCAGTGCTGAGCCAATGTATAACATACAGTGGAGAGGAGACCAGTATGATCTGTAATACTGCCTGTGCCCCGGAGCTGAGCAACTTCTTTAGAACTATAAAGGGATTTGAGCATGTGTTCATTTATTCATTATAATTTTTTACTTAAATCTGCGCTCTTTGCAGCAAGCCCTGTGTTGCAGACCTGATGCCATGCTTGCTCATGTTGTACAGAATAACATGGATAAAACATCAGTCAGCACATCTAAATGCATGCCTGTATATGTAATCATCGTGCATATATTTCAGACATTTGGGTTTCTCTTATTTTTGGAAATATACAGTCTATTGGCTTGACTGTGTGCTTTCTACATTAATTTAAACAGGTAAAATCAGATAATGTACATTCTATTGCACATGCTGATATCCTTTTATTTTACTATTTTCCTATAGACAAAGATAATGAAAATTGATATTTTGAAATGGAGAATTTCATTATCCAAAAATACACTTAATGCTGACATGCAGAACTGGTCTAGCAGAAAAAGCAGATCTGATCCAAGTCATCATCAATTGCTCTGTAATTACAATGACAGTACAAAAATGAAGCAACCTTACCTTAGCTCAGGAGAGTCTTTTTGCTCTATCCCAGGCAGTTTCCTCTCCTTATTCAACTGAAAAGGGAAAATCCACTTAAATAAAGAAAAATAAATACTAGAAGAGTTAGGGATTTAAGGAGTTCTCATCTGAACTGCTGATCCACTTGTTTTTAGCGAATTGCAAAAAACCTCAATCCAGCAGTAGCTCAGAGGGACTTTCCTCTCCTCGTGTGTTCTGTGGGCTGAGAATCTGCAAGAATAAACCTGAGACGGTGCTGCAAGAGAGAGACAGCGGGGGGGACCTTGGCACGGAGTTGGACCAAACTCTAAATATAGCCCAACCCACTTTCTGTGCAATTCTCTTCATACTCTGAAGGCAGATGACCTTGTCGGAAAACTGACCTCCCAGTATGTCACTTTCTTAGTAGAGAGGATCTAAGGGAACAGGACTGCAGCGTTAAAGGACAGAAAAGCAATCGACCATCTGCATGCAGCAAATGAATGTAGGTATGAGAGCTCTTATTTTCACAGTAGTTAGAACTGATTGACTCATAATGTGCTTTATTTCTTCATTTAGGCAGCTGAACTGCATGTCAGTTCACAAAAGGCCTTTGCAGATGATAGATTGCATTGTAATTTGTTAGTCTCAAATAGAGAGCACTGACATAGATGACAAGCCTGATGCCTCTCTTCCTCTCAAAAACCTAATGCATCAGAGTGCACAGTATTTCCCTAAAAGCTTCTGACTGTAACAAATTATCCTTCCTTTCACTTGCTCTTATAACAGGAAAGACTTTTTGTAAAAGTGAGTAAAATTCACAAATGTATATTCTAGCACTGTATAAATGTGAGATGGTAGGATAGCTTGAAAGGGCATCTGCAGTATCAGAGCCCAAACTGCACAGCAATCTGTAGTATATGCAGAGGAGGAAGCAAAAGAATCATAGAATCATAGAAGCATAACCCTTGTGCCTTAGATGGGGAACTGGTTTTCAACAGATGTTTTATAATCCGGGGAATTTGCCACTCTAACTCTATGTGGCAACATGTCAGGGTATTTTGTTCTTAACCTGAAGGAGAGTTTAACTTGATATGAGTTAACCTGATACTCTGTCAAACGGGGACCTGATACTGCTATGTCATATGAAGGCTTCTAAATAAAAAAGCTGCAGAAATTGGAGCAGCTCAAAATGTCAACTCTCGGGTTCTGTGTAAAGATGGGTAGGAGAGTTGAGATGAAAGATTATTTGCGGTGTTGTTCTTCAGTGGGATAGATTTTTTGGTGGTAAGATGTATCTGAGTGCATGCTACATTATATGCATGCATACAATTTTCAGTGTTCTGAGAAAACCTGACTGAGAGAACATCAGGACTGTGGTATCTGCAAAATATTTGCAAAATATCCATGAGCCAAAAAGGCGGGAATGGTACCAGTAGTCAGTAAAGTAGCAATGTGTATCTGAGAACAATAACTTGTGCTGTTAAGTTTTTGTGAAGTGTGCTATGTATCTTTTTTAATTGCAGCCTACTATTTTTGGCAAGTTCCACTGTGTAATTTTATCATGATCTATAGACTTGAAGTCCACAAGATCAGCCAGCTCTCTGTGTTACCCTCACAGCAAGAACTACAGCTGTGAACCACAGCTGCTTCCCAATATAGAGAATAGTAAAAAATATCCCTGGCAGTATTAAGGGAGACATCACATCTGGGCTACATTCCTGGCTAAAACTTGCTCATAGTCAGACCTAGGCTAAAGCCCACCCATTAAGTAGTTTTATGGATCTATCTCAAGTTCCTCTTTCCTCCCAGTTTACCTATTTCTTCCCCATTAACAAGAATAAATGTTTT
This sequence comes from Myiozetetes cayanensis, assembly GCF_022539395.1. NCBI lineage: Eukaryota > Metazoa > Chordata > Aves > Passeriformes > Tyrannidae > Myiozetetes > Myiozetetes cayanensis. The sequence goes on from NW_026087742.1 coordinate 20,075,539, forward strand.
TTATAAGTGAATATTTTAACAAATGAAGGATGCTGGTGTTTGATTTTGAAGGGAGAACGTGGAAAATTAATGAGTCTACCTCCAGATAGATGTATATTGAGTAATACATTAGCACTGGGTAAGTAGTGAAATTCTAAATGTGTGGGTCACCAACATTATTAAATACTGATAGCATTGTGCTGTCTGTGCTCCAGGATAGTGCCCTCATGAGATCCAGACCAACCCTTCCAATTCCAGCTGCACAGTGCCACTGCCACTTCTGCCCTATCTCTAGGGCTAGGATATTGAAGTCACCACAGATCCCTTCATTCAGACCATGAAGGAGATGAGGATTAGGGAGGAAATACACACTTCTCCCCAGTATGAGGAGTATGTAGTTTCCACTTTCTTTTTCACCAAATTTGCGCCCTCTGCAACAAACATCTGGAGCTGCTTCCATACATGATAGATCTGTAGTTCTTAGAAAAAGAAGGAATCACAGTGCTTGCTGGGTCCTAAAGCACAGGAGTAGTCGTACTTTGCCAGGAACTGTGGCATGCACTTCTACCATGTGAATGTTGTGGAGAAGGGGTGATGTCTTGCTCATACAAATATTACGCTGGTTGGCTTTGGGTAAGGAGTGTTTAGTCTTTGGGGAGACTTTTCTAGAACGATGCTGTTTGTGTGTACAGGGCTGTAAATGGTGCTTGACCAACCCCAGGAATGCGAACATCCTGAAAGAAGGGGAAAAGGCTCTCGAGTGGTTGTATGTGTTTGTCAAGATGGATGAAAAAGTGTTTTGTTGGACAGCTGTATACACTCAAGTTTTCTTTAGGATGACTTTTGCATGATTTTCCTGTCCACACCACCAAGAGGAAAATGTAGTAAAGAGTCAGGCCCTAGTTTGTGCCTTAGCTTTACTTGGGCTCTTAGCTTGTGTTTTCCTGATGATGGTGGACAATATTTCTGCTTCTTTGTAGTCAGTTTTTCTCTTTAACTGCCCAGCTTTCTTTGGTAGCATTTCTTCTGGAATAACTTGGGTCTGGCTTTTCCAGAGCCCGGTCTGTTTACTCCCTCAGATGGCTCTGTTGGAGTTGAGACTTCTTTCAAGCCAGACTTGTGGGATTCTCCCTCAATACAATCATACATTCTGTAACTAGTATGTGTGAACTGTTTTTTCTCTTGATTAACCCCAAATTCCTAGACACTTGTAGTTGTTTAAAGATCCCACAGAGCATTTACAAAGTGAGATTGTGAACCACAATGTCTCTGCCAGTTTCCAGTGTACTCAGCCATATCCTGGCTTGCCCTGTTCCTCTGTTTTTCAGAGTTGGATAGTGCTCTGTTCCAAGCATAAACTGTTGCACTGTATTGCTGGCATCCTTTTGAGTGGTTTCTGAACTGGCTGTATGGAATGTAATGCCTGGCAACTATCAAGAAGAGAAGCTTTTTTTGCAGGGTTAACATTTATAATGTTCATCCGGTAGATTTGTAAACACCCAAAACCCCCATGCTACTTACAGACAAACCAACCAGTCTCCCAGTTCTCCATCTCTCTAGAAATACGCTTTTAAACTTAATTTGGAGATATAAGGAGTTCGTTGGAAGTGTGCAGCATAAAGGATAGTTTTTGAGAGAACAAAAGAAAAAGAGTAGACTGAAGCGATCTGTGGATGTCACCTCAACCTTCACTCATGGTATCATTGGCAAAGGGTATTAGAGCAAACAACAGAACTGATTTGCACCCTGTGCTGAAGTATTTTTGTGTCTTCAGTCTCTGCTTGCTCTTGTTTGGCAAGCCCATAGCGAAGAAATTAAATTGGATGCCAAACAGTAAAAGGGCCTGTCATATCCCTAACATGTCAAATCTTTGTGTTTGCCCTTTGCATACTGTGGGTTTTAAAATTACAGTGACTAAATGGATGTTGAGCTCTCACTGCTTACCTTGGTGATGCTGGTATTCGTTGTGCAAGGCAGAGACAGGATGTCAAATTCAACCCTTGTCTTGCAGGTGAAAAAGTTATTTTTGTTAGTAGTGGCCTACTACTTTTGCCTCTGATCAGTCACATTTTGTGATTTTTCTACCATGTTTCTGTCTTACAGGCAAAACAAAAATGGAAAAGTGAAATTATAAACAGGGCTAGGTTGTTGCTGTATCACAAGCTGGGCCTATAACCTTGATCATATAAAGTTTATTGTTCTCTGCTTGCATATGTACAACAGAAAATTTCCTCTGGTCTTATTTTCTTATGTGCCCTTTATTTTGTCTTTTAGTTCTCTCCCAGTCAGCAAGTCATGTCAAAAATTATTTTGGAAGTATCTATTTTGAATATTAAAGGGAAAATGTTAAAAAGAAAAAGGGGGAAAAAGGAGAGGTAGTTGTTAGAAATGCATTGTGGGAGATCCTTTGCATTGCAGATAGTTAAGTCTGTGAGATAAAAAATTTTTATCATATCAGAGCATAGTGAAAACTTAACTTGATATTATTCCATTAATATCAGTTCTTTTTTGCTAGAGTGGGCAGTGATTTTAATTTAAATTGTCCTTCAGTGTAAGGAAGAAGAACCTAAACTGAATATCCTGTCACCAGATTTATCAGGCAAAAAGAATAGTTTGTAGTAGATGCAACTTTTGAACTGCCCTAGGAAGGAGTTTGCATTTTTAGAAGAATGGTTGTGTTTGTCTTTGTAGTACAAACTATTACAAATATTTAGAAATTATTACAGGGAATTTCTACAGACTATTTACAGGAAATTCTGGCTTGGCACAGGCTTAGGCTGGATGGAGAGTGAAGAAGCTTATACCATCTGAATGTTACCTAATGGAACAAAGTTGAAGCACTTTTGATTCTGCCATAGGACTGTGTCTGTTTCTGCTCAGTTGCCTATTGTGTGTCCTTCAGATGTGCCTCACAAGTGCACTTTAGTACCTTTTTTCACATACCTTGTCTGGTAAAGTCTGCAGTTCAAGGCATCCTCACAAATACGAAAACTTACTGTTGTGCTGGCATGGGTGTGTTTCACAGGAGGATTCCTTTGTCCTTAGAGGTAGAAAGGCAAAACAGTGTCGAGGCTATGGGGGACTGTGGATGATTTGGGATGATGGAGCAGTGGCACCACGTGTAATTACTGTGGCAATTATCTCAGCCCAGGCAAAGAGGCAGCTCTGTTCTCTGTTCCAGTCGGCTGATAAAGTTGACAAAGGAAGGGTAACTAACTGGTGATAATCTGCAACAGAGCTTTTTGCCCAGCTTCTGGCTTCCTAGTAATAGTAACAGATACTAGTTCATTCACAGCATTCCCTCTTCAGTTCCAAATGGTCAAAATACCCACGTATGTTAAGATGTTATGAACAAAGGCATTTCATTTGATTCATTACAGTGGTTTGCAAAAGCTAAAATGCAAAACTTGCATCAAAGATTTCCACTGAGCTGTAATATTATGTCTTTTGATGCAATTAAATATTCATTTTTCATTTCTTATGTGTGTTCTTTTACTGATTCCTAAGACTAAATCCTGTTTTACTATACTGTTTTAAATGATTTAGCTCCTTATTCAAGGAGGTAAGATGTTTTGGTTGTTTTTTTTCTTTTCAGTAATATGTCATCTAGATCTCTCAGTTGTGCCACTGCACATGATGCACGCCTGTGATGGGGAAAATTATTTATTTTTCTGGGGGTGCCAGGGGACTCTTTCTAATTTAGTCAGAGCAATTTGAAAAATGAAAAGGGATTGACACTGTTGTAGCTATTTTTGATGCAGTGGTTATGTGGTGATCTTCCCCAAGGAGAGACACTTTTGTGTCTGACATTTTTATCTCATTTACTAGCAATTTGTAAAATACTGTCGTGGTATATAGCCAGCAACTGGTCTGAAGAACCATATTAATAATAAAATTTGCATTCTTAGTCATTCCATGTGGCTGGTCTGGAAATCCCTAAAGAGCTTCATAGCTATTGCTTGGCCAGTTGGCTTTACACCACGGGCTCCAGGGTATCTGAGCTATTATTAGGCTTCTCAACAGGAAAATTCAAAGCTGTCCATTGCCTGTGGGCAGGGAACTTGGAAAGGATTGTCCTGGTAGACATGAAAGAGATCCTCCTTCTGGGGTTAGCTGTGCTGGTGGCACACAGCTGAGTGATATGGGATTTGTCCAGGAGGCAGTTTGAGCTGCTGCTTACCCATTGCTGCTGTGAACCACTGACTTCCATACCTCCTTCTCCCACTGCAGTGCAGAACCTTTCCCTTTTGTCAGGGAAGCGGTTGAGTTTGGAATACTTTAAAATATTAAAAATATTCAAAATTTTAATCCTTTCTTCTTAGTTAACCAGCCCACCAGTTAGGCCTGTTTCATTTAAAAGACCACATCTGTTGTTTGATCCTGGTGGCAGGACGTGCCTGAGCTTTGGATTATCCTGCCTTGAGGAATGATACCATAGGGTATATTAAAATACTGCCATCTCCACCTTTAGCTTAGTTACTGTGATCAGCACAACTCTGCTGGCAATAGGAGGCCTCTCAGCTGAGCAAGGGTGGACAGGGACTTGGGAGCCAATTATGCTGACAGCTGTTACATTTTACAGGAAATTAATTGTCCTTGCAGGGTTTGTACCTGGTGGGACGTGCAGGAGAAATGCAGCGAGAAAAATTCCAAGTAGTGCATTGACATTAAAATTATTTAATCTGATTCACTGAAGATTTGGGCCAGTTTTTAATAGCAGAACTATGAGAATAATAAAAAGCCTCAGAATTTAATTTTTTTTTTATTTTGTCTGACCTCATCTCTGCCCCTCTTCTCCCTCCTCCCAAAGAAAAAAATGGCAATTAAGAAAAGACTCAACACACTTGGTGTTTTAGTCAGCATCAAATATATTTCAATCTTCTGAATTTGAAGCTGAGAGCCCTGAGAAGTATTTTTCCCACACGTTGCTGAGCACAGATCAGTGTGTTTAGTCAACCAATAAATAAAAATATTACCTGCAAAGCAGCCTGAAATTAAGCCATCATAGCACACCCAAACTGAGTGAACTGTGTCCACCTACAGAGTAACAGCAAGCACATAGTTTTCTGAAAGTATATATCTGAACTGGAAAGAATATCTGAAACTGGAAAGAGAGCATAAGAAATACAAAATCTGTTTCCACAGTATCACAGGGCTTTCTGATAAAAATAAGAAAACACAGGCTTTATTTGAAATCTGGTTTCAGATATGAGGCAAATTTAGAACAGTCAGAGTAGGATGGAAATTGGGAGGGGGAAAAGCAGGGAAGGATCCATAATAAATTTTGTACAGACTCTGTTTTCATGTAATTCTAGTTTAGTACTGATATGTAGCCCTGATGGGAGCATTAGAGAGAAAGCAAGAATTTCTGTTCAGATCCAGAGATTCTTCTGGCCCACAGTGTGTCTCTGACTGTGGGCAATGCCAGATACATCAAATAAGAAGTGGAGGGATTCTCCCTCGTGGACATATAAAACAGGTTCACTCCAAATTTTGTCAGAGGTGCATTTGATGGTAAGAAATGAACTTGTCCTGTACTGGCCTGTGTCACTGGGGGCCTTCTGGATACTAAAAAGGTGCGTAATCGATTAAAAAACAAACCAAACAAACCCCCACCTAGTTGAAACCATTCCCTCATTTATCTTTGGGTATGTATGCAAAATACTATTTTTCTGTTCCAAGCTTTCTTTTTAATTATATGTTCGTTGTTCCTACATTATGAGGAGTTCCAAGCACCTTGCCTCCCCTTCTGTCTCAAACTCTTTTTGTTCTCTTCATCTTCTCTTCCTGTAACGAGCTTCTCATTCCTCCCATAATTTCTGTGAGCTGCCTTTATCTGTATTTCAGTTATAGACTGGCCTGAACCACAAGTTGCATTTTTTTAAGAATTTAAAGAATTTTTTCAGGTGAAACTTTTTATTTATTTTGGGGCATTTGGAGGTGTCCTGTCTAGAAGAGCTTCAGTTTTCAGTCACCCTTAGTTCTTACAGAAATTAATTTACGTTGTAGTCACTGTAACTCCTTTGTTAATAACTACAGAGTAGTAAAGTGGCACGTGAAGGTCAGAAGTCTCAGTAATGTTGAATCAGCCTAGCAAATGCAAATTTATATGTACCAACTACCTTGGATGAATAAAATTGCATTCACATCAAAGCACATGCCGTTACATCTTATGTCGTTAAGGTCTTGTCTGCCTTTAAAAATACTAGTATAAATCACCAAGCAAATATGCATTCTTGGTGAATATATTAGTTAATGAAGGTGATTATTAAAGGGAATCTGTTAAATGATCTAAATATCTGTGCTTTTTTATGTGAATATGTATAAACATGCAGATGTGTATGTATTAATATAGGTATGTATATAATTAGTATAATATATTGAGGTACTTAGACATATATGCATATATTAATATTAAATTTGAAAGATCGAAACCATTGCACTCAATAATTTTAAACAGTGATCAATATCATAAATGAGAAAGTCTTATTCCTCTCTGTGTGTGTGTATGTGTGTGTGTGTTAAGCAGAAATGGCTTTTTAAATTTTTGCATGGTTCAAAATAAAATCATATACAAACACTTTATGATTGGGCAACCTGTCAGTAGGTGCCATGCCACTGATGTAATACCAAAGCGAAACACATGAAGAGTTGTGGAATTCCCATTTATTTTTCTGTCTCTAGAGCATTACGTGATGGTTCTGATGTCTTTGATGACCTTGTGGTTGCGCAAGGTCCGCACACCGCAGGGAAGCAGATGCAGAGGATTGATGCACTGAACAACATCAGCCCTCCAAGCAGTGCACTCTGTCAGTGCCTGCCTGCTCATTTGCACCTCAAGCGAGATGAAAGTCAGTGCTGTACTAATCAATTTGCTTCTGCATTTGTGCCAGTTTATTCTTAAGGGAGGGTTTGTGCTTTCTCCTGTTCTGGCAGAGAGGAGTCTCCTGGGAAGCTCGACATCTCAAAGCAGAGCAAACAGTGCTGGTCTGTTACAGACATGCTTGTGATCTGTGAGCTTCAGCATTTATTTGCATCTAGTTATGATTTGTCTTGTGAATAACCCCACTGACATCAAGGTAACTATTTGCAGAGAAAGGTGCACTGTTTAATGTGAGCATGGTTGGCAGAGTCTGGCCTGTGGTACTTTGATGCCCTCAACAAAATGCTCCTTGTCGTCATGGGAGCTGACACGGTGTCACAAAAAATCACAGCTTGAAACTATCTTCTCTCTTGACTGGGATGTGGGTGATTGTTTCTGGAACAGATAAAAAGTTCTGTTGTTTGAAATACAGATACTCAGGTACTGCAGAAAGATGCTCAAATTGGAACTGTTTTCATTGATTTTTTTAATTAAGCCTTAGTCTATACCCTCTTCTCTCACTTCTTGCTGAAAGCAGAGGACATTGCATCATGAAGTGCTGTCCAAAACTCAGATGGGCAGTGAACAGGTGGTACATTGTTTGTCAGGCTATTTCAGAGCATGGAAACCATTTGTCCAGTTTTAGATTGCTATTGCTAGCAGTGTGTCTTTTAGTTGTGAGAAAGAGAGGAGGTTATTTAAAACCTCTTAGGCGACTCCTGTTTGCCTTTCAGAGCACGCCAAGTGGGATTTAAGAAGGAATGCTTACAGATCACAGGCAGCTTCCCCTGAATCTATTTAATGGAATTCTCATTTATTTCCAATGTGAAACATTGGAAGGAGCTTGCACAGCAATTCAGTTTGGTGAGACATGCATGGATATACTCTGGAATGGGTATTTGGGGCTCAAGCACAGTGAGCAAGAGGGATGAAGAGGTGATTCTGATTTCTTTGACATACTTCATTTATATCATTTTTCCACAGCCTGCTTTGATGTAGTGTGTCCAGGACTCCAGGGGTGTGGAGCTGGTGTGTGTTAAAGCTGGTCACCCCTCCAGTGTCTCTGGAGTCAGGGCACATGAGACAGTGATGGGCCCTTAAACACAGAAGCTGCCCTGCCAAAATATAGCACAATAGATTTGCCAGCAGAAGGGTGATACAGAGGGAAACAAGCCCATGGTAATGCCTAGTGGTAACACTTGAGTTACCAAGATACCATTTAAACTTTTTGGAATAAGCTGAATTATGTGATTTTTCCAACTTTTTCATATGAAGTATTACATCTGAGATTCCAAAGTGACTGGAGAATATAAGTGGTCAGTGATTTTGGAGAGGAATAGACCAGGGAAGGAGCTCTTGCTGTGTAGGAGCACTTGGACATACATCCTCAGGAGAACAGAAAGATGTTTGACCTCACAAACCTTCAGCTTTCTCTCTTCCCCAGTTCATCTGCTGCCACGTGTTGGCTGTACAGGACTAGACATTTATCCACATGGGCTCAGGCACTCCTCTGACCACAGGCTGTTCATTCAGCTGCCACTTTGATGGCTGTGCCTGCAAAGAGAATGAAGCAAATAGGCAGCTGAGCTTGCTGTGGTACACATTTCTGCATTTGCTCTAGATCTGGAAAGTGAGGACTTTTCTTGGTGGATTCCTGTTTAAGAGTTCTGAATATGGCTTCATCCTATGTTGAGATGCAAACAAATACTGTCATTTCTTCCATAGCATTTGGTTAGCTCTTAATTGAGTTCATTAACATGTTTATCTAACCCCTTCACTTAGAAGTCTCTTAGTTGTACTGAACAGAAAACAAATTCTCAGTTGCTGTTCTGTTTCTAAAGCTCTTGTGGCCTGCCAATAACCTAATCTATATCAAGTAAGGTTTCATGACAAACAGCATCCAACCTGCTAAAACATTCATGGATTTTCTTTACTTGTTCTCTTTCAACTTTGCAATAGAATCACAGAATCACAGAATGTTAAAGGGTGAAAGGGACCTTAAAGATCATCTAGTCTCAATGCCCTCTAGTCTACAACACCTCCCACTAGAACAGGTTGCACAAGGCTTTTTCCAGCTTGAACACTGCCAGAGTTGGGGCATTCACAACCTCCCTGAGCAATCTGTTCCAGTATCTCACCACCCTCACAGTAAAGAATTTCTTCCTAATATCTAGCCTAAATTTGCCCTCTTTCAGTCGGTACCCGTCTTGAAGCTGTATATTTACAACTTTCAATACAGGAGATTGCAATAATGACTAAGTACCTGTTGGGCAGAAATATTCCAGATACAGAAGTTGAATTAATTCAGTGTGATGGACGATATTGCTTCTGGCAATGATCAAGGAAGTAATTCAGTCCCCAGCAGGAATGTCGGTATTTGAATACATCTGAAGTAGTAATATAACAGTATTAAAGGTAACTGTTGCTGTGCATGTGTTTCTTCCCCAAAGTCTTTCTGTAGATAAAAGAGATGAAGTAGAGAATGAGTAAAGACTTCTGAATTTAAATAGCTTTCTTTCAAAACAAAGCCTATTTTAGTCTTGTGAGTGTTCTGCTTAAACTTGGGGAATGGTTTGTCTAATTATTAGTGAAGTAAAAGACACACAGTTAAAGTGTACTAGCAGGAAACGTGTGCATATATTTTTATACGATAGGACATTATACCAGTCTTGTAATTTTTCCTCTTTAGCTGGTGTCAGTAAGACAGTTGGCAGCTTAGGGTGAAGGTTTTGTGCATTTTTGTATTTTCCTGGTTGGATTTTTATTTTTCTTCCTCCACCTGCAAGATTTGTTTTAGTAGGAGAAGGTGACTTATTTTAAAAGAAGTGTCACCACACTTAGCAGGAAAGATGTATTTTTACAGTGATCCCATGGACCATATTGACATTAGTCTTCAATACCAGTGTTAATGCCTGTTTTGGGGTTTAAAAAGATAGGTCTGTGATAATATGTGGTGAATGCAGCACTACAGATCCAAGACTATGTTTTACTTGTTCTGAAATAGTGAGATGCCATGTGACTTAAGATGTAGTATATCAGAAACATCTTTCATTGTTCACTGCTTAGCTTAATTCAGCAGAGGTTTTGGAAAGGTCACGTATTTCCACCTGTGATCCTGCAGTTGGCACTCACTGTGCAGCATTCCAGAAAGAAAAGAAATACATTACCTGCCAGATGTAATCCTGTGAAGATGAGGAAAAGCTTGGGCCTTATCTTAGAATATATTTCAAATACTAGTATTCTGAAAAGGATAAAAGAATCACTACAGCTGTACTTATTGCCAATCTTGAGATTGTATTTTGTGACAACCTTTCAGATGAGGACTTTTTTCCCTTTTTTTCAATGCAAAGATATATGTATTTGAAAAACAGTAACAAAACATCTTTTTTTCTCATTAGATCCTTCAGATGATGAAACTGTTGAGAAAGCAAGTGATAGCAAGACAACACATCAAGATTCAGATTCGAAACCTGCTGTGAAAAAGAAAAGAAAGAAGGTTTGTAAATTTAGTGATTGTTTAGAGTGCAAAGTTCATAATGCCTAGAGAAACAGAAACCTCCCGTTGTTCAGTAAAGGAACAGTTCTCTTCACTGTTTGTCTGATCTGTTCATGTAATAAGATTTTTTAAAATTGTTTTACCTTGTTTAGATGCAGTCACATTCAAGTACCTTTCAATAATAACTTCACTTGTTTTGTGCGAGCTGAGCTGTCTCCCACAAAGTGACTGTCTAGTGATAAAAGCCTGGATAGTGCTACCGAGTGTCCTGCCCTATAATTTTTTCCTTTTCCCTGCACACACAAAGTCTAGAAAGCTATATTTATGTGCTGTACAGCTTCTCTGCCCAAGCATGTCCCCTGTGCAAGATTCAAGTGGAGAAGAATTCGGGTCTACATGGATTGATGTTTTCTTACCCTTGTATTGCTAAAAACTTCATTTAATTACAGTAGGAACTGTGTTGCTCAACATTACATGGAATATGCCAAAGAAGAGGCAGCATTGAGAAAAAAAAATCATCTAGAGGTCAGATGACTTTTAGAAGTTTCTTGTTTGAAGGTAAATTAGTTCTGCCTTCCTGACACCATATGGGAGAATCAACTGAGTGGCTGTCAGAGAGCTAAAATTGCATTGGAAGCTGTCTCTCCTTGAGGTTATAGATATTAATTTTGACCTCTAGGTCAATAGTACATTCACTCTGTAATGCCTAGGCAATTGCCCAAGTGAAAACCATTTGCAGGGATGTTCTTTTTTTGTAGCAGAGAAGTGCAAACAACATGATAGCAGTTACTATGCTTTTGGGTGTCTTTCCAAGGAGACCAAAGGTGAAGTGATCCAAATATCTGAACTAGTTCAACGTTTTGATTAGGAAAGAGAACCAAGCAATACAGGAGAAAGCTGTATTGACTTTGTACATGCTCTACCAGGGGATCAGATGCTGAGGACTTCAGCTTGGTGACAATCCTTATGGAGCCAGTTTTACCACCGTTATTTTCACTTAAGCACTTAGAATTAAGTTAAGACACTTTGTCTGGGGGAGTTGCTTGACTCTTTATGAGAACATTAGCCAACACAAGGTATTTGCTAAGGTATCCTGGGACTGCTCAGCTGGAGCAGAACACCTGCCACAGCTCTTTCTGTTATATAGAGAATATCAGTCTGCATGTTGGAATCAGGTAATTTGATGTTTAGACACGGAACTACAAGAAGGAAATGCTTTATGGCAGCTCAAAGTCATGGATGTATTACTGTCCTTTAGAACAAAACACTTGCAAAAGCAGAGGTATTTATGGAAAGCTAGTAGTTTTGTAGTTCTGGTGAATATAACATGTCCCATTTTACTCATCCATGCCTCATTCCCAGGCTGGAAGCTGTTCTACAGTGGACTTGGAACCTTAAAGCCAGTCACGAGACAACCAAATAGAATTATGAACATTTATGTTCCTAGTCTGCGGGCTGTCCTCAGGCTTACAATGAAATGAATAATTTGTCTCCACTCTGAATGACACATTGATGTGTTTACTTTGTCACAAGCTCCAAAAGTTGGAGTATAGGGCTGACTTAGAATGTAAACTTGCACACACGTGCAAGAATGTTTTCACTCTACATTTGAATTTCCAGTAACTTTGGCAACATGTAAAGAAAAAAATATGTTAGAAACATAATACAGGAAATATTTTATGTTCTGTCAGTGATTAACAAGCAAGGAATTTATGACATTTTAGTTCATAAATCAGTGGTCTCGGCACAAATTTCCTGTTTTCTGCATTTTTTTAAGAATTTCCATGTAAAAATAGCTTAAAAACACAGAACACAAGGGAGCCATGTCAAAAAGCAGTTGGTTGTCTGCTCTGTGTCTGGTGTAAGAAAAGTATGCAAATGACCTTTTCTTAAGGGTGGCATGCAGAGAACTATTTCATGAGTAGGTAGGCAGTGAACATTTGGATAAGGGTCAGAAGTTCAGTCTAAATCAGATGCTGAAATACTTCAGACTGCAGATCATCAAAGATGTGTAAGTTTACAGCCATTCACAATCATGAAGTTTACCTTTTTCTTATGGCATGATTTTTAATGTCTGAATAAAGAGGAGTTATTAGTGCTGGGCTAATAATATACTATGACTGAATATATATATATATGTAGTATAAAGGAGGTAATTTTGAGTCTTAACATGCTTCTCTAAGGAAGCAAGGCTTTGACTACAAGCTTGCTTTGTACTTGTATTGTCTGCTGTGTGCTTCTGTTGCTGTTGAAAGGAAGGGTTACATATAGCCTTCAAAAAAGAAGCCATGGTATTTGGTCATACTTTCAAGCATCTGAATGAAGAGTTAGCAGTGAGAAAATCTTTTTTAGAGAAGATTTTTCAGCTCCGTTTCAGGTTTCGTTCTTTTTTCGTGCAGATACCAGTTGGGAGTGTTTTGCAGAGTTATGTAAAACAGGTCACAATGTTTATGAAGGGACAAATAGGCCCAGAGTGAATGAATGACATTTTTCAATATCCTGAAAGAGTGATAGCACTACCAGGATAGGGAACCATCACACTCAGCTGGAGGACAGAGATTCAGGTTGGCCCCTTTCTGATTTTTTGACTGATTGTTTGTATCCCTTGACTAAATCAAACCAAAGGCTTGGTCTCTGCATAGAATATGATGTTGAGAATAGAATTTCTTATTAAAACACCTGGCAAGTGGTCTTAGAGTATCTATGGACAGCTGGGATGTGTAAGGGTAGAGGAAAGGGTAGCTCTGTTTCAGTCTCAATGTCTGGGAATGCTAACGGTAGGGATAGGAATGAAGAAACATATGATGGTGTTTTAAAAGCACTTGAATCAGAGTCAGGATAGAGATTTTTAAAATAGAAACAAACCAAAAATAAACCAAAAAAGCTCATGTTAACTCTGGAACAGGTCTGTTAGTTGAAGTGAATTTCTTCTTGCAGTCATTCCCTTGACTTCTAGTGAAGATAATGTCTGTTTATACCTGAGAAGATCACAGGGACAGATCTCTGTTGCTGAGGCAACATACAGTCCCTGTCTCAACTTCTCCTGGATATTGACCCAGGCTGTGCTACATTCCAGCCCTGGTTGTAGAGTGTTTTGCTGCCTGTAGTCAGTCCCCAGCCAAATCTTCTCTGGTAGTTCCAAAGTTTCATTTCATTCCTCAACCAATTGCAGGGTCGTTCCTGTACAATAGTACAGCCTTTGCAAGTGCAGTGAGTCTGGTTGTCTCATGGCACAGAAAGCAGAAGCAAGCAATAGGAGATTTGTTTATGTTGATCATGGTGGTTACCTGTTTTTATAGCTAACTTAGGAAAGTGAGGAGACAAAGGGTACAGTAGGCATAATATGAACAATTAACCTTCAAATCATTATTCTGATGAGGATATGAGAGTGGGCTCGGAAAGGCACAAATGTTGGGTGTTGTGAAGTGTCCTCCTGATAAAGAGGGCTCAGAAAACTGAAATACTCTGACCCTCTTGACCTGCTGCCTTTGCTGCTGATACTTTTCTTTCAGGCTTTCCCCAGGCAATAGCACTGGATTTGCTGTTCCTAAGCTTTTTAATGCTCTGTGTGATGAATCTTCTCTACATTTTCTCACAAGAGCAGATTTTTCCAGCCAAATGCATCCTAATATCAGGGAGTTTTTTCCAGCAGCTCAGCCTATTTTCCCATTACTCTTCATCAAGTCACTTACTAAGCTCTAAAGCCCGTCTGTGTAGGTTAATTTGCATTTCCATGAGGTGAAAGTCCCCAGGAAGGCAAAAGAGAATTGCTGTGCTCAAAACAAGGAAAGCCTGTGTTTTGCTTCCTCTGTTTTGGACAATTTTAGGTGGCTAAGGAGAAATCCTACCCTTGGATCACATGAACAGTGACTCTGGTACAAATGGACCAATTCAACCTGTTTACTCAGGCACAAAAAAGGGTTAGTGGTAGCAGCACGTGTTGAATTATTTTGAAATGCACCGTGTATTTTTCTTGTGTGCATTTGACCCTTTCTGCTATGAGGAGACAAAGCAAGACTGGGGTAGGACAAATTTGAAACACGTTTTCCTAAATTTTGCATTACAAGTGTAAAAGGAAATCCAGAGCATGATTGTTTCCAATTAATCTTACCCAGTTCCATGCTATCTTTTGCCATCTGGATGCTCACCTCAGACCCAGCTATTTTAGAACACTATTGGCACGGTTTAGAAAAATGTATCACACACAATAATAAAAGATTAAAAATATAAAGTTTGTAATAGGTTTTGTTTGTGTTTTTCTCATGCTGTTTTCTTCCAAACTATCAAAATCTGCTTTTCACCATTTTATGGAATTACAACTATACCCTGAATGTTTTAACTTTCTTTTCTTTTATTCCCCTCTTGGTTACAACAGCGATCTCAATTCCAAGATTACTTCATATACATGTAACTGTAAGAATTTGATCCCTTCTACAGGTGGAGAAGTTTGGTTTTGTTTGTTTTCCCCTAACCCAACATTATAGTTTCTGTATCCCCTCTTACCTCCATTTGGTGACTTCTTTTTCTTACCTTTGTTTTTTTTTTTAATGTGCTTTGCAGCCTACAGAGTGTTTTCTAAGTCAGCCTGAAGAAAAACAAGAGACCACTGTAAAGGCAAAGAAGAGAAAGAAGGTACGACTGTCCTAGAGTGTGTTTGGGGCCTGGGCAGTGGGTGTATGTACTACAAGATTCATAATTGGGACAACCCCATAATGATGAGAAGTAATATGGTCATAATGTTACATCTTCTTTTAGAGGAGAATAGAAATTCCTGATTTTTGGACCTCACTCCAAATAGCTATCCCCAACCTAAACTTTGACATTGTGTCTACACTCCACTCAAGGGTTGTATGTGCCTGTACCCCACTTGCAAGTGTTGGCACACACAGGGAAAGTGTGACCGTGTGAAAGGAAGGTGAAATTTCAGTTGCTGTAGAATCTGACCCATTCCAGCTGCTGTTACATCCTTTGAGCCAAAAACTGTCCTTGTTCACTCTTCTCCTCATAACAAAAGTATATAAATATAATATAAATAGACACTCTGTACTGTCCCTCTGGCCATGCTCCATCCTCACCCACGACAACCAACACACTCCGCAGCCTGAATGGAGATTATATGGCACCAGGCAAGTTAATTGTCTTTCAGGGCAGACTGTAAATAGTTGGCTCCCTCACAAGGCTGAGGGGTGGCCTTTTTATGTTATGTCAGGCCTCTTAATCATGTAGGGCATGGGAAGAGGGAAGAGTGGATTTTGTTTTAAATGCGGCTCTGGCAGAAGTGACCGTGGTACTTACTGTACTGCTACTGGAGCGAGGGCATCCCATGGCACAAGTTGGTGAACTGACCAAACAAAAAGACCCCATTCTCAGGCAAACAACAGGTACTTGGTAACACCTTTGGTTTCGATGGGGACAGGCCACTAAGTTGACATAGACAGCCAGTCAAAAAATCCCAATAGGAAACATTTCTTAGGTTGATCTATGGGTTCCAAACAAAATGCTCTCTCCAAAAATAAGGAAGATGCTTTTAAGCATCTGGAATGAATTGGAAGAAAAATAATAAAACTATCTGCATAAGGAACATTTCCCCACAGCTCTTCTTGAAGGAAGAGAGTTTGCTCAGGTGTCCTTGCTCTTGCTCTTATAGAATTTCTAGTTAGTATCAGGCTTCTCCCCTCCAGAGGGTCATAAGTTTCCTGAAGGAGCCCAGTGGCCCAATGAATGATGTAATGGTCCTGTGGAACAGCATCTTGCACTGAATTACCAAGTAAAATGAGCCTGATAGTTCTGTCTTGCTGCCTGCAAGCAGGTTCACAACTGTGGGTCACTTAGGAGGCAGGCTGTGGGACAGGGGATGGAGAAGAGCATTTGTGGTTGATAGGAGGAACAACAAAGAGGTTTGGCTGTGGGCCTCACACAGAGGCTGCCTGTGCTGCAGATGGCATCTGGTCATTCTTTGGGAAGACAGTTGTTGCATGTCAGAAAAATACAACATTGATAAAGGAAGGTGAGTCTTGGGAAGGAATGCTACAGATTCAAACACTGCAGAAACCTGTTGAACAGCCAGACATCCTCTGGAAAGTCTTCCAGGGACTGCAGGGGCCTTTGCACCAGGAGGAAGGTAGACTGAGAGGAAGGCATAAGCACTTCATCTCCATGTGTCCCATCGTCAGAGGTTCAGTTGGGGTCTTGCAAATGCACAGGTGGCTTTTAGCAGAGGTGAAAGCAGTGGTCAAAGTGGTAGATGGCTGGAAGAGGCAGCTGCTTACTTTGCTTTTGCTGCTTCAGCAGCCCCCATACGGCCCTTCCCTGTTCAGCCTTCTGCCTCTTATGCTGCTGCTGTGGGAGCATTTGGGGTGTATTGGGAAAGAAGGAGAGACACAGTGGTAGGGAATGGAAAAGAGGAGGGAGTGGGTGCTGAGATGGAGTGAGGGAAAGAGGGATTGAAAGTCTGTCCCCTACATTAAAATGCCTGCCATAGCTCTCTTCAAGGCTTCCACTGATCTTTGCTGCCCCAGACCTTAGCCTGCCAAACCAAAGGTACCCACCATCCCTCTAAAGCTGCCAAACATTTTTCCAGGTCCAGCACATCTCTGTGAAATCCCATTTTGCCTCACAAATACATACCCTATTGCTCCATCCTAACCACACTCTTCTGCTCCTTTTCACTTCTGGGCTTACGCTGTCACATGTCCTTGTGATGGCAAGTTCAGTTTTGCTTACACAGCTGAGAAACCTTAAGCTGGCCTTTCAAAAATTAATCACATCTCAGCGAGAACAAGAGAGGCTTCACATTCTTGTCGTTCTCTCCAGGCTGCCTCTATCCTTGAAGCTTTGCTCTTTTCTTAAATGCTGACTGATCATTCAGATAACGGGAACCTTGGGCTATTCTACACCCATGATCCATTTACTATGGGAGAAGATACAGCAACACTTTCACTTCAGTGAGAATTCAAGACCTGTTATTTGCTAACATTCCTAAGGTGTAAAACACAGTCATTATGAACTCATACCCAGGCTCTAAAAATTATTAGCTTGGTTTAAAAATTATACAATTTGGAATAACAAAGCAGCTGATGAACTCTCTCTGCTTGACTTCTGGTTTTGTTATTAACTTTTAAATAATTTTCATCAGCCTGGCACGGTATTCTGTGAATAAAGCTAATAATTCCTTCCGAAACAGATACTTACCCTGTTTTAATCAAAATATGACCAAGTCTTACATAGTCACCTGATTCCTGTTGTTACACTTTAAGAATAATCAACTAAATAAATTTTTTTAAAAAAAAGTAAAATTCAAACTGATGCTTAAGTGTAGCAATAGCAAAACTCAAAAAACCAGCTTTCATTTATATTTTTGTGTTCAGACTCCCAGATCATCTTATCAAAGTATCTCAAGTACCTGAAGTCTGCATTCTCACTAAAGACAAAGGGAATCTTCTCCCATTATAAGGTGCTTTTCCACTTAAACTGTAATTAAACAAACATAACTATATAAAGTTATGGAGGAACATTTATTTATGATGTTGTTAGCTAGCCAAAGAGCAGAAACTATAAAAATACCATACTTAACCCATTTTACTTATCTTTTTTAGAAGAAAATTTCTGATATTCTGCAAAAAACTGCTCCAAAACCTGGTGTCCCTGCAGACCTACAAAATCTGCTCAGTCAGCATTTTGGTGAAAACCGTTCAGTGATTGAAATAGAGGAATTAAAACTCTCAGGTAACTTATCCTGTATTTAACATAAAAATAATGGGATTTTCATTATGGTATTGAGTTCTTTTTCTGCAGAAGAAAGGAGATTTTTTGGGACAGGTCTTAAGTTGCACTTTTTAATGGAAATATTTTCTAACACTATCAATTTGCTGTTTAAGTTGAGGTTTCAATTTCTTTGGAATAAATGTGAGGTTTCTTGGAGTTACAGAAATGAGACATTGTTTAAATGTGTCCTTTTACTGTAAAGTATTAATCTGTGGAGCTCAGTTTATAATAGAAATTATATGATTCCTAATAGTAGCTTCCAAGATACTTAGAGAGTGGAACTGTATTTTGTTTCTGGGATTATCTGAGTCAATCCAGATGCATAATAGGAGTGCTGACAGAAATAATAAACAGAAATAAACAAAGAAATAATGAGACATCATTCTGACATGGTTATGAGATGTTTACCACAGTGATTTTTCAAGGAGTGGCATGAATTGAGATGGTAATTTTGGTCCACATTTAAAGTTACCAAGTTTTGACCATGATAAGGACCCTTTTTGTCCCCTGTATTTTGCCCTCCAGTTAGAAGCCAGTGATGGAAAAGGCAAAAAGCAGGACAGAGCAGGATTAGCTTTTGTCTGTTGGAGGTTGCATTAGAGATGATGGCAACACTGAACTCCTCTGCCTCTTACTCTGCAGATAGAGACACTCTCCAATATTTTTTGGCAGTGTTCATGAGGAGCAAATAGCCTGGTAACTAACCTGCATTCACCTTTGGTACTTCTTGAACTGTTAGAGACCTGTGCCAAATATAGAAGCTGTCTAGACCAGCAGTACCTTTTCTCTTTTAGTGCATAAACCTGTCTTTCTAGATAAATATACTCTTCCTTATCGCCCATTTTTCTAGGTTGACCCTCCTTTACTTTTGTGGGGCAGGTTCAGCTTTCTTCTAGAATCCAGAAAACCTGGAGAAGTCCCATACAGATTACTTTGAAAAGCTTGTGTTAAGTATTTTTGGTCCTATAAGAATTTTAGAAAATAATAAATTGCTTTGGTTTCTTTCTTATTAAAGAGCCCTTTGGGCTCGTGAAGTGACCCATTTCCATATGGATTGGATCTTGGGTTGGATGGAGATATTTTTCCTTTGTTTTTGTACTGGAACTTGAAAGCTTAGAGTGCCAAGGAGTTTACAAACTTGTACAGTTGTCAAATCATTCACGTCAAAGCACTAAGCAAATAACAAGCAACTATTTTGGAGTTGTGTGTTCCTGTTAACTGACAAAGTGCAGAAGGCCAGGTTTGTAGTCAGCATGGACTCCTGCTGCAGTCTGGAGCTATGTGTTTCTTTCCCCCTTTCTGAAACTTTCATTTAAAATTGTTGTGCATACTCCAGTGTTGCTGGACTGGTGGTGAGAAGTCAGGGACTGAAGCTTTGTCCTTCAGAACCATCTCTTGAATTTTTCAGTCATTAATGAGACAATGTATTCAGAAGAGTAGCCTTCCCCACCAGCATCAAGGGCATCTTTTAAACATGATTTTTGAAGTAAATCAGCTGTTGATCCTTCAGTTGTACACATTCATTTCCTTTGGAGCTCAAGTCCCAGTAAATATCAATCTCTGGATTTAATAGGGATCAGCGCAAAATAAAAGTTTTTAGCAAGACAACACCCATTAAATGAAAGCTATAATAATGGAGAGTGACTGTCCTCAAGAAAGTGCACAGACAGGACTTCAGGCATTAGCTACAAACCAAGTTTGTCGCACTCTCTGTTCCAGTGAAAACCAGGGATTGATGCTGTCAGCATTTGCACAGTGCACCATCCATGTGAACATGAATAACATCCTTAAGAAACCTCTCTAATTCAGTTAAAATATATCAACAAACATCCATAGACAGACACCCTGATGTGCTGTGCCTCATGCAAAATGATGACGAATCTGTAGGTCCTTAAAGACAGAATTGTTAATATTCTGCAGGAGATGTTGTTCCATCAGGCAAAGAATGGCAAGTTTTCAGACCATCAGATTTTAATCACCTGCTTAAGAACTTAGGCTTTCTGTATAAACAGAAAGGACCTTTCAAAGAACACGTTAGGATCTTGTCTTTCTTCATTGCCTTTATATGAAGCTTGAAGTTAAAAGGTCATGTCTGCCACTTACTGGTTAGCATAGTGACCAGGGAAAAGAAAGTCAGCAGTGAATGAAGGAAGACAAAGGCATTAAATTCAGTGCAGGTGTTGCCATTAGGGTCAGCATAGTTATGTAGATAACCACAATATGAAAGGCCAGAAAGTGGAACAAACTTACTGACAGGTAGATTACTGGTAGGTTCTTGCATTTACACAGCATGAATTGTTTGGGGGGATGTACAAGGGTATTTCATCGTAGGTACGTTGGAGGAACAGTCTGGCACTGTAAGGCTTTTGGCTAAGATTTGTGATTCACTGTGACAAAGACATCTGAAAACATATTTTCAGGTATGTGATCACACCTGTGCAGCCCTGTATTCGTGGTTTCACAGTGGAAGAAAAGAAAGGAATTGCAATTGAGTTGAGAGATTTTACCTTCATAGATTTAACCAATATGAAGTTTCTTCTACAAGAAGTCTACATTAATTTTTCTTTCAGAAATGGTAACTTACTGATGATGGATTTTACATAGGGTTTTCATCAATATAACTAGTGATTATGCTGCAAATATATATTCTCCCTTTGCTGTTAAAATGCATCAACAAAAATATTTTTTCCTTTATGTTTTCAGATTCCTGTTTTTTGCCAGCCAATGATCTCACCCACAGTTTTTCCTCATACCTGAAGGAAAGTGAGTTGAAATGTTGGTCTGGGTGACACAAAGGTTGTATGAAAAATATTATTGAGGCAATATTATGGCATTTTTTTATCTAACTCCAAATATTGTTTATTATGAAATATTAATCACTTTAAGTGGTTTTTCATATTTTTTTATAACAAGTCTTGTTTTTCTGTCTCTTTTTTACTCTTATCTTTTTTTTTTTCTTTTGTATCAAAATGTTCTGGGGTTTCTTTTCATTGCTAGGAATTATTTGTCAGTAATTTATTGTGGCTTCTTAAGTAGGTGTATGTATTGTCTTACAGTAAAAATCCTGCAGCTGTCTGCTGACATGAACCAAGAAAATTTTTATTCTCTCTTATAGCTATATAGAACTTCTTGTCTGGTAAATATTTCTTTTCATTTGGTTTTCCCTAATACATAATGCCATATGTGGCAAATGAAGACAATGGGCTTGTCACCTTACAAACTATTGATTATTAAGGCTTATTTAATTTGTTCAGTTATGTGATATTTCTGTATTTTATTTATTTTGGGCATTTTGTTCTCCAGTTTCTCAGCCGTGACTAAATGTAGAAGTGTTGCCAGAGATCCAGACCTCGTAGGAGTCAGCATGTGTGTTCTGGCTGCTGGCTAACGTTCATCATGTGCTCTAGTAATTTAAAATTGTGGCATGCAGCACTTTCTCTGTGTGTTCAAGGGCTTTTTCATTGCAGTCTGTCCTAAGTGGGCAAAACTCCGTAGAAACCACAAGGAGGAGAAGTCAGTGGTGATGCTGGTTATCTGCAGTTCTGCCCTTCGCTCCTTGGAACTCATCAAGTATGTCGATAGCAAATGTTGTGTTGAGGTTGGCAGTCAGTCAGAGGTTTTGTCTTGGAACCACAGACGTAAAGGCAAAACTGGGACACTGTCCTCTGCTAGCCAATAAATTCACTGCCTCAAACTGATGCAATATCCCTTCCTTCTTTAGACTCTGGGAGTGCGGTATTCGGTTTTAGACTAAAGTAACACTCAGTACTTCAGTTGCCTGGAAATGTTACTTTTGTTAAAAACCAAAAATAAACTGTAACCAATTTGAGGGAAATGTGCAACATGTTATACTTGGGAACAGAGTAAATGCAAAAAGCATCGGAATCCACCGCTAGAAATCATGACTTTGCATCAAAGGCAGTGAGGGCATGGCATTCTGGGGCCTCAGGTACCAGTGTGGCCTGAGAGCCTCCAGGTCTGTGTCAGTGTTCTCAGCTGGCTCTGGGTGGGAAAACTGCTCTGCAAAGGTGACAGTTTTCAGTGTTCCCTGTCCTCTGTTTTTTGTCTTTTCTCTATCCTCCTCCTCCTCATTGCAGAAGTCATGATGACTCTGATGAATTATTGTATACCTCACAAATTTCATGGTTGTCTCTGTGTCTTGACCACATTTCCTGTGGTTACTTGTCAGTACCAAAGGAGATGGAGAGTTGGGAAGTTTAACTCCATGACACAGATAGAAGCATAGATAAGGCAGATGTGCCAGTAGTGCTTAGCCCTTGCATGCAGAAACTAGCATGTGAGGCTTAGGTGGTTTATATGTATATTTGCATATGGACCTTTAGCTTTGCAAATTGAAAATTCAGTGCACTGCAAAAAACATGCAGACAAAGCTGTCTTAAGTGGCATTCAGCAAATATTGGATATGTTGTCTCCTGCTTGATTAATACATAACATAGCATTGTTCCTATATGCTAAAGTGGAATGTCAGAAAAACAAGTCAGGGTTTGCAACAGACAGGTTTTGGTTAACTGGAATTTGGTTAACTCTGCAGTAAAGACTGTGGCAGCCTAGGTTTTTTCAGCAGCCATGCTGCAGGAAGACTGTAAAATGTAGATTGACCCATACACAGATCCTTCCTTTTGTGCACACACACATTTGAGCCTATATCACAGTAACTGAGTTACTTTTTAATTAGGATTTGGTGATTAATCAGCTTTGAACTAAGTTAGTTGTGAAAGGCATAGGCCATAATTATCCAATGTTATCTGAAAAGCTGTCTAAACAATACTGCCCCCTTCTGATATTTTCTACTGTGTCTGTCCTGTTGATAAGTAGCAAACAAGAATGTACATAGTGTTCAGAGTACAAGCAGTGTTCACTGGGGGACTGTGTGTCTCAAGCATATTGAGAAATGCCGGTTAGTTTTACTTTCTTCATGTGTGGTCTTAATCCCAGCCCTGATTCATGCATTTCATTGTTCGGTTTTTTTATTGCTAGGTCAATGACAGCATTTAAAGGAGACTGCAGAGTCCTCAAGTTGTTTGCAAAGCACATAAAGGTAGGGAATTTTAACAGAGCAAATAAACAACTAAATAATGTCATACCATTTTCTTTTAAAATCGTTTGGCTGTAGTGCCTTTCATACAGGGTTCATATTAAGTTCCTTCCTTTAGGTAATGCTTCCATTGCTGCAGAGTGAGGAATCCAGCCAAACACCATCTCCAGTAACTGTGGTGCAGCTCTTGGCAGAAAGTAGATGCTTATGCATGTGCTATGTTTTAAAGATGTTCCACATCCCCATGAAGTGTTCATTCAAGTGCCTTTTGGCTGTTGAAATAGAAAGCTCTCACACATAGGTCCGTGGAAGCAAACTATACCAGCACCCACATTTGTATTCTGGCAATTGAATGCCTGGATACCCAATATTGATACCTGTTAGAAAGCACAGGTAATGGGGATGTTGGAAGTAATGAGTGAACACTTGGCCTTTGATATGAGTGCTGTCAAACCCACAAATGTCATTTACTTTATTTCACCCTTTTCCATTATCTTTATCTTGAAGGACTTCAGAGTTAATTCAAGTTTGTCAGTTTTCCAGAGAATTTGTTTAAATGCTGAAGGAATTCTCACCTCCAAAAATAGTCAGTGCAATAGCAGATTTTCAAAGTTGAAAATTATTGAACTTCTAGAAGAGTGTGATGCCCAGCTGGCTTGTTACATTTCTTTAACTTTCTTCCAGATATAAGAGTTTGACAGTTTGAAAGACAAATAGGATTTGTTACTTGGTGGTATTCTAAAAAGAGATACTATGAGATCTTGAATTTATTTCCAATTCTTTGAACAGAAATTTTAAAACAATTGTGGGTTTACTGTGTTTTTTCTTTCTCTCTTCAAATTAGATAAAGGAGCAGATGAATATGTTGGAGAAAGGTGTGTTCCACATTGGGGTTGGAACTCCTGGGAGAGTAAAAGCGCTAGTGGAGCAAGGTAGGAGAACAAGGAGGGGTTTCTCCCTAGGTGTCTTATATTTGGTCTCGTGAAGTGAGACTTCAGTTGATTTTGAAGTGCTTAGGTTGACATGCATCTGTAGATTTGGTTACTAAACTGTACAGTTCTGTTTCTCTACTTGTACTGTGTCAGTCAAAATAGGTCAAGATTCTAGTGGTTGGTTTTATGATCCCTCTAAGCTGGCATAAGTCAGTATTAGCAGAGAAAGGCAGAGTGATACTTCCTCACCTCTGCCAATCAGTGCTCACTTAATCCCCCTTCCTGCTTCATGTGCCAGCCCAAGACACTGTTTGGCAGCTCACAGTGAACTGACCCCAATTAAAACAAAACTACTGTGCACACAAAATCAGGTAATGAGCAGGCAGAGGTGGGGGACTTCCTATTTTGGCAGGAATACTGATCTATGCTGACTTGAAAGTGATTGCAAAACCATAGGGCAAGATTTAAAGCTGCAGGAAACCAAACACTGCAAGCGAATCAAAAGGAAATAATGGCAGAAGTCACTGTATCATATGTCACTCTGATCTTAGTGTAAACTTCTGTGAAGGGTGAGCAAAAGATCTTCTTGTTGATTTTATCCTATTTCTGATTTATCTGTAATTAAAAAATTATTCTATATAAATATCCTTTTCTCTTTCCAAATTTTGAGTACTTTTACCTACTCAAGAGAGAGTATGTATACAGAGAAAAACAAATAACAAAATGACAAGATGACAAGGCAATTCTTTCCATTCCTCTTTCTAAACACTGCCTTGCTCTGACTGTGGTCTCTTAGTCAGGGACTTGCTGTGGATTAGGACTCTACTGCTCTTTCCAAAAGCGTAGAGGAGTAACATAATTTTCCTGCTTCTTGTGTCATCCACCAACATTAAATTGTTAGTGCTCAGCATGTCAGCACATTGCCATGAGGGTGGTGAGGCACTGGAACAAGTTGCCCAGAGATGTTGTGGATGCCTCATCCCTGGAAGTGTTCAAGGCCAGGTTAGATGGAGCTTTGAGCAACCTGGTCTAGTGGAAAGTGTCCCTGCCCACGGCAGGAGGTTTGGAACTAGGCGATCTTTATGGTTCCTTCCAACTCAAACCATTCTGATTCTGTAGGGTGGAGGCAATTTATGGCATGGACACAAGGCATGTCATCTTATCCTAAGGTCTAGTTCCTTTTTGGCACTTTAGTGTTGCAGTGCCAGGTCACTTAGAGAATGGAGAGAAATCAAAACTGTTGGGAAAAAATGGTGGACATCTTGTTGAAGACCAGGGAAAAATAGGAGAACAGCTGAAAGGCAAGTTTAGAAAGGACCTTTTTTTTTTTTTTCACCACTGTTCATTTGAAGGATAAAGAGATTCTTCAACAGCACTACTGACCTGACTCACATTCACACAGCACCCAGTCCTGTAAATTGGTGCACACTGTCAGTTCCCATTAATGTGAATTTTTGGACTAGGGTCTTTGTAACTTACCAGTTACAACATCAGCTGTGGAAATTCAACTCCTGCGGTTTCATCAAGAGGAAGCTTGAGGAATTATTTTCTGGCAGGATGTTAAGCTCTTGACAAGCCTGGCAACAGTAGTTGTTCTGCTTTTGTGTTTTATCTTCCAAAAAGGCATGGGATTATGTGGCTAAGGGAGTTTGCAGTGTCAGTGCATTAGTTTTCCAACCAGCAAATGTAGTACTTAAGTGTTCAAAGATTAGATTCCTTGGAAACAGACAGCAAAAGATGTAAAAGCCAAAAATCATTTTGATAAGCACATGTCATATTATCTTGGTAGTAAAATTTATGTTGTCTTTTTAGATGGCCTATGCTTGAACTCCACCAAATATATGATTCTGGATTGGAACTGGAGAGATCAGAAACTGAGGAGAATGATGGACATCCCTGAGGTATTGTATAAGCACCTCTATATATTATATTTTGGATATTCATTACTTTTGATTCTAGTTCTAAGATCTTTGTCAGTGAAGTTTTCTTTCTGTAAAGCTGTCTTCAGTGGTACAGAAACACAAAGAAGTCAACATTGTCTGATAGATCCGTACTCTCAGGTCTTGAAATTACCTCCTGAGAAAGATTTTTTCCTTTATCGTTGCAAGTCAGAGCTGTGAATTCTATGGTTGTGCCGTGAATTTACCCTGTTTATGCTAGATAGTTATTCTGCCTGTTCCCAGGAAGTTCTCTCAGTAAGAGGACTTTGTACAAAGTCCTAGACATTGACAAATTAGAGGGCTGGGCAATCAATTGTATGAAGTTTAACAAGGCAAAGTGATGGATTCTGCACCTGGGATGGGGCAACCCTGGATGTTTTTACAGACTGGGGAATGACATGCTGGAAAGCAGTGCCATGGAAAGGGACCTGGGAGTCCTGGTCAGTGGCAAGTTGAATGTGAGTCAGCAGTGCCCTGGCAGCCAGGAGGGCCAGCCGTGTCCTGGGGGCACCAGGCAAAGCATCACCAGCCGGGCAAGGGAGGGGATTGTCCTGCTCTGCTCTGATCTGGGGTGGCCTCACCTTGAATATTGTGGCAGTTTTGATCACAGCAATATAAGAAAGCTATTAAGCTATTAGAGAGCATCCAAAGGAAGGCAGTGAAGATGGTGAAGGGCATTGAGGGGAAGCTGTATGAGGAGCAGCTGAGGGCACTTGGTCTGTTCAGTCTGGAGAAGAGGAGACTGAGGGGAGACCTCATTGCAGTTACAGCTTCCTTAGGAGGGGAAGAGGAGGGACAGGCACTGATTTCTTCTCTCTGCTGACCAGTGACAGGACCAGAGGGAATGGCCCCAAGTTTTGTCAGGGGAGGTTTAGTTTGGATATTAGAATAAGGTTCTTCACTCAGAGGGTGGTTGGGCACTGAACAGGCTCCCCAGGGAAGGGGTCACAGCACAAAACCTGAGAGAGTTCAGGAAGCATTTGGACAGTGCTCTGAGGCACATGGTGTGACTCTTGGGATAGTCCTGGACAGGGCCAGGAGTTGGACTCGATGCTCCTTATGTGTCCTTTTCAACTCAGAATATTCTGTGATTCTCTGAAAAGTTTCCTCAAAAACTAAATAAAACTTTGGACAAGCACTTATTTTTCTCCATCTGAGAGTAAGATAATGTCTTGTAAGTAAATCTTCAGACAATTCTCTCATTCTTTTTCTCCATTTTTTCTTTTCCTTTCTAACGCTTTTTTTTTACAAGACATAGGGTACAAACTATTTAGAGCCATCCATCATTTGTAGATTCTTTTCAGGATAATTGACAATTATTTTCAATTCTGTAATCCAGCTTTTGTATTTGTTGCTGTGACAAGGTATGTTTACCATATGCCGTGGGGCATCACCTGGTATCTAGTCAGATGAAGAGCCAGACTTCTTCGTTTGTTGTTACAAAATTCCCAGTTTCCTGCCCAGTGTTTTCACTTTTTTGCACATTAGAGCAGGCCTACGTGCAGAATCTCCAGGCAAGAGGACATTTTTTGCATATGGACATTACACTGAAGCGAAACACGTTAGCAGTCATTAATCCATCTATGTACTTGTCTATGTATTTGAATGTGCTGCATTTTACAGTCACACAGATACAAAGACAGATATTTCTAATAATCTCGAATAAAAGGGTCCCACAAAAAAATACATTGCAGAAATGAAATACATAGCAAAAAAATGTGGCTTTGCTTTTTAGAGGCAAGGAGGCTCCCTCGTGTGGTCAACACATAAGGCTTTTTCTATGATGTTGGCACATATCTCTTAAGTTTCTTAAAGAACAGAAAACACAAATTCACAAGCATAGTCATATGAAAGGTGCTGATTGCAGTGGGATGGATTTTCAAAGTCAACTGAAGTAAATATGCATACTGTAAAACATAGGAGATGCACCTCAAAAAACCAAAGATTGTAATTTCATTCTGGGCTATTGCAAACCTGAACTATCCCCTTCAGCTCAGTCTTGGTAGCACCACAGCATTTCTGCGTGTCTAGGAATGTAGGCCAAAAATTGTGACTCCAAGTGTGTTTTATTAAGGCAAAATCTTAAAGTTATCTTAACATAAAAAGCTAAGGCTTAGTTCAAACTAAACCCAAGTAAGTAAGAATGTTACACCTTCATATATAGTGTTAGTGTAAGCAGTAGATATTGATGTGTGATTACAAACCAGTGAATATGTAATTACAGAAAAATCTTCAAACCTGCACTTGACTCAGGTAAATACAACATACAGAAAGGTTTTTGAGCTGTCTAAGTGGAGTATCTTGCAGTTATTTTTCCCACTGCAGACCTCAGTCAGATTCCTGAAAGTTACCTACAAGGAATGTCAGCAGTGAAAGATATGCAAATAGTGTGGTGATAAAGCATCTTAACACCACAGAGAAACCAATGGGATGTTGCATCAACTTGTAGACTTGAAATATGGAATACAGTCTTAGCTTTTCTAATTGTATAAAAATTGTTGGATACATGCTATGGATAAGTCTTCTCAGAGAGGAAATACCAAAAGCATAATTTAGAGATTTGGCAGTTTGACGTACTAAGTTCTTTTATCCAGTATTAGTTGTGAAGGAAAAATTGTACACTTAAAATTAGAAACTAAGCCTACTGGCCTATTTTTAGTGCAAACCTCAATTGTCAGTAATTTGTTTGCATATTTAAGGTGTCACATTGCTAAATTTCATTGTAATTACACCTGAAAGCAAGAACAGCTGGGAGCACCTGTCCATTCTACTTGCTGGTTTTGTACTCTCCTAGAGAATTGTGTACACAGTGATATATTGTGATAAATACATGATTTTAAAGACACATGAATCTTTCCACATGACAGTTCTGTATCCCATCACATCCACAGAATGGATAGTGCCCTGATCCACAGCTCTGTGAGTTGCCTCAACATCTCATTAGTTAATGCTGTTGGATTTTTTTATTCTCTGTTTGTGTCTCCTGCTTCATTCATCCCAAACAATGGAGAGAAGGAGATAAAAAGAAAGCTCTCAAAGAAACCACAGGAGGAGTGAATGAGTTTATCAGACTTTGTCTTGGCACACTGGAGTTATAGTAAAGCATAAAGGTCTAAATAAAAATGGACTTTATCCTTTTTGATCTGACCAAAGGACAAGCTTCCTGCTTTGAAAGCTTTTATGTACAGAGTTGATGGCAATACAGAGCTGCCTCAACTCCTCAAATTACTTGTTCATAAGATTCAAGTGGAGCTTTTTTCACCAAAAACAATATTGTATTGCCTGCAAACAATACGCAGACTGAGCCTGAAGTACGTTTGAAAATACGGAAAGCTGAAGTGTCAGGTTTCATGAAAGTAAAAAAGATTGTGAGAAATGGAAAAGGTGTGTGAAAGAAAGACAGCTGTTTTCACCTTCATGTAGCACATCCAGTGTGGAATAGAAATTGGTGAGGCCTTCTTACATCATTTGTTCCTGTACAAAGGGGAGGCACAGAAGGGTAAGTGGGAAGAGGGTGCTATAGGGAAACTCTGGACTAACCATGATGATAAAGAATCTTGTGTTCCCTTTGAAATATGTAGTCAATATTTACTCTGTAATATATTTGTCTTTTATCTTGAGATAAGCAATAAGCCACAGCCGTATCTGTGTTATAAACCAAAGTACTTTGCATGCAGCACATACAGACCTGACCTTCAGGCTCACTTTCATTCAGGTGCCTCAGACACAGACAGTGCTGTGCCTCTGGTACTGCCCATCATCTACTTTCTCCCAGTTGTTACTCTGTAAAGCTCCATAGGGATTTTCCAGCCCAGGATGGACATTTTGCTGTGGCAATGCTTTAACTGCTTCCCAGTGGCAGCTTTCCTGTAGCCATGTTATTTGGGACTTCAGGAGCCGTAGTTGTACTTCAGGGTTGTAGAGCAAATGCTAGGTGATCTAGAAAATGGGAGCATTCTACAGGACCTTGTGTGGGAATTTTTTTAATTTCTAGTCCTGTAGAAAGGTATCTGAGTAAATAAATAATCAGAATAAATAGTAACTGTTTATGCTTTCTTTGTTTTCTTCAGATAAAGAAAGAAACAATTGACCTACTGGAGATGAGTATTATAAAGCTGTGCAGAGAGGGGTCTGTGAAGCTGGGACTTTTTTGATGAGTTTACCGACAAGGAAGTAATTTGCATCTGCATTTTACTGTTATCCTGCCTGCAATTGGCAAGTGATGAACGGGTGATGAAATCAAGAATTTTGGCTCTTCATAAGTCTGTCAAGACAGCAAGAATGCACATTGCAACTTTTTCTCAGCTTCCCTTTTAATAATAAAAGAGAAGTTTTGTTTGTAGTTCTAGTGTGATTTTTATAGCAGGAACAATGTCATACTGAAATTAGAATTACATTATTGCTTTCACTTACTAGATTTAGTACTATATGTCACTATTAAGACTTCAAAGATGAGCAAACCTGAGTATTGATTTTCTGTTCTCTTCTGCTGTCCCAAAGGAGACAAGTATTTCTCTCATGAGATGGTAATCTAGTTCTTGCCCCAGAGGGTCCTTGCAAAAGTTGTATGAATTTCAGTAATAGCTGGCCAAATGCTATTTTTTGCTTTTGCATGATAAATTATCTGTATATTATATCAAGATTTTATTTTGGTTAAACTGTTGAAATGTGCCACAAATATTCTTCTGTTTGTCCACTGAAATTAAAAGGCGATGACCTCTGGATGTTTCTTCTGTCATTGTGGATAGTAGGGAATGGATGGATTCTTTTTCAGAGAACAAGGTGAATAGAGGTGATCAAATCATCAGTATCTTGGAAAGCCATTGATCCAGATCAGATATTTTGAAAACGAGTAGTTCTTCTGTGATAAAGGACACATAACCTTTTTACAACCTTTAATTACATCTCAGCCAATAGCAATGAATGTAATAGGTCAAGAAAATTGGTTTGGTCTTCAAAGCAATGTTTTCTGTCCAGTGCTGTCTCAGTGCCTGCAGTCCTCCCAAGTGGAATCCAGTGCATTTGGAGTAGAATTCCTTTCGTTGTATGCCTTGCCTGTTAGCTGGGCAGCTGTGGGAGTGAAGGGAGAAGAAATAATGCATCTGAAATTACATGGAAATTCCGGTATAGCTGACAGTATCCCTGCAAATGAGTAAGACATAACAAATCCTACTAGGTTGTGGGGCAGGAAAAACGTATTTAAGCTTTTCCAAGAAGCATGAACTGGACACCCTGATCAAAGTACACAATCATATGATTGGTACAAGCTGATCATGGGGATCCAGGCACAAATACAGAAAACAAGGAAGAGAGAAATGTAGTTAATAAGTAATTCCTGGCCATAACGCAGGTTTGAACAAACAATACAGTCTCCCAATAATAAAGACAGTATCTCAGCTTAAACACTCTCCAGCACAAGTACTTTATTCCTTCCTCTCACCAAGAAGAAAATGAAAAACAAGACAAACTTTCCTTCACAAGAAGGAGAAGCATGTCCTTCCAGATGTCCAGATAACAGTGCATTCAAACAGCAGAGGCTGCCAGCTTGGAAGCCCCAGCTTAATATTGCAACTGTGCTCTCCATCTTCTTCCTCACGGGCACGTTCTGCCTTATTGTGGGAGTCTGCCTCATACTGTCTGCAAACAGCGTCAGAGAAGTCCAGGTTGGTTTGGGGGTGGTGCTCTTAGATATTCCATAAAGTAGAAAGTGGGCTAGGTTTGGAGGGGAAAGGCTTTGAATTTTTACTTCTGAATAAAGTGGTAGCAATGGCTTCACGCCCTGGACATATGTTCAACAGGTAGTATTCCTGTGAAAATCTTCAGAGGCTGTCAGTTATCAATAAAACCCAAGCACGGGGTGGTTAACTGGGTGGTAATGTCTGAAATATGGGTGATAATTGCTGCTACTGGCTGGTAATCCCTGAAATGTTGCCATTATTTCCTGGGGTTTTGAAGGGAAATAAACAAATCCCTTTGATAGTGTTTGGTGCTAGAAGAACATAGGTTCGCCAGAGCAAAATCTTAAAATACAGGGACTCCTAATGTTTAAATCCCTCCTGGAGGCGAGGTTGTTTATACCTGTGGTGTTGTTTAGACTCCTGGTTGGAGCCAATACTCAGCACTACATCCAGGCTGTTCAACAGGGGTGGGCTGTGATGCATGTGGAGATTTGTCAAGCATTACTTGGTCAGCCAGCAGTGCAGAAGGTGCAGAAGCGTTTTTCACTCAGCACTCCTTTGCCGAGGAGCAGATGTGAAGGTTCTGCAACAGTCATCAGAAGGCTCTAAAACGGCTTTAAAGTGGGGATAAATTTTGTGAATGTTCGTTGAGGCCAAGTCCTCATTCTCTGCCTCTTCATTTTTAACAATGTTTTTGGCAGTGCAGAGTCACTTAGAAGAAAACTGCTCTGAGAAGTCTTGGAGCTAAAACCTTTTCTTATGCACATGTCCTTTATTACAATATCTCTACTTGTTCACTTCTGACAGATAGATTATTCAGATAAATGCTCAGATTGCTCAAAATTCCGTGAAAATTCCTCTAACTGGAATAAGGAATGCCATTGTTCTGTTAATTTCACGCTAAAGGAAGATATATCGGTAAGTAGATGTAAGAAACAACTGAAGTTGCTTAGTAGCACCTGTTACTTATATCCCTGTGTGATAAAATACGCTAATTCTGTTCTGTAAAGCTCCCGACTACATTTTCTTGGTACTTTTTCAAAGCGTGAAATACTCAAAATTTTACGCTTTTGCCCTCATTAATCATTTTGGTATTTGTT
Organism: Myiozetetes cayanensis; assembly: GCF_022539395.1. Classification (NCBI taxonomy): domain Eukaryota; kingdom Metazoa; phylum Chordata; class Aves; order Passeriformes; family Tyrannidae; genus Myiozetetes; species Myiozetetes cayanensis. The sequence goes on from NW_026087742.1 coordinate 20,108,346, forward strand.
AAAAATAATCAAGACCAGACTACCTCTGTCCTTATTTGGGAGATATCCAAGGAGAAGATGGGGGTGAAGGAAATTTGATTTGATTGTGGAGGTGACGTCTCTCTATATCTCCCTCTGAGTCAGTAGCAAACCCTTGCCCTTGGCCTGGGGTTAGTTGTTACTGCACTGCTAAGCTCTTGAGAAGGAAATCTGAAGCTCTGACCACTTTACATAAGTAAACCCCTGTAGTCTTTTTTACAAGGGTTATGCTGTTAATCCCCAAGGTCCTTGAAATAACTCAAGTCTAGCAATGTGATTCTGAAGTTTCATTTGGAAAAAGTATCCTTCATTTCCTGTCCTAAACTAGCAGGGCATGTTGTTGAGACTGTTAAAATGCTTCATGTTCCACCGAAGAGATGTTATACTTAGTATTGCATAAATGATCTGTTAAAATTATAGTGCAGTTTAAATTATGAAGTCATTTTAGGATTCTTCAGTATTGAAGAGGCTGTTAAAATACTTTGTAATTCTTCAGATTACAGTGATGTTTGACATGAGAAGTTAATTTAACTGAATAATGGGGGGGGTTATAGTTGAATAATTATCTTTTCATGCTTGATTTACCTGCCTAGCATTCTCCTTTTAATTTGAAAGTTTTTGTGCACCTTCTTTTGTGGAAAATGAGTGTCTGTCTCTGTGAAATGATTCATTGGCCAAGTTCATGGCCAACCATGCCATCTTGAGTAAAATAATTATGAGGTGTTTTTATTTTAGGTTTCATTTGGTAATTTAAAAGTATGTTTAATTTTGTGCCAAAATACCAAAACTTTCAGTTAGGGTAAAGACTAGATTCTAGGCTGTGTCTGCTGAATTGCTTAGAGTGTAGTTACCAACACTTAAATATAAACTGACTACTCTGTTCCCCTCTCTTTTTTAGCAAGTAATAGGATTTCTCATTGTGTTCATGAACTCACCTTATTGAAGGGATTTGTCTTTCGATTCTAGGGTGATGTTTTTATGTACTATGGTCTGCAAAACTTCTATCAAAACCATCGTCGATATGTGATCTCCAGAAGTGATGCACAACTGTTGGGTCGAAATGTAAACGTAAGTTTTCTTTTTATGTTATGAGATCACCAGCAGGTGCATCTTTTACCATATGGAGAGCTAACTAGGCATAACTGTTAAGTGTGTTTAGATGGCTCTAGGGAATGATAAAGTAAAGGTTTTCAGTGTTTGGTCTCTGCTTTTATGCTTGCTATGGGCATTAGGTCTAATAAGTTAATAAGAGAGAAAGATGGAGGGGATAAAAGCTGTCAGTCCAGTGTTGCAGTTCTCAAACCTGCACACTGTAGGGAGTGCTGCTCAAAAATACGTTGTCTTTTCCAAATAAATTTACAGAAAGCTTTTCCTTCTCACATTTTCAGTCTTAGCCAGAAATGTTTTAAGCTGTGCTATTATTATAGGGTTAGGGAATTAAGTTAGTCTTTCATTTTGCCATCTGGCTGTGGAAGCAGACAAGGAGGAGGAAAAGATTTATGGTGAAATAAGTGATCATGTAGCATTCTAAGCATGCAATTTAGAGCTCTAAAGAGGGAGCCAGACAGCATTGCCTGCAGCAGACCTGCATAAGGAAATTGGAGAATGCAATCATGGCATTCAGTTTTTTTTACTTACAAATCTAAAACATATTTTCTTTGGCTTAAAAGTAGCATTTCTTAATATACACACAATCCACGTGCTGTCCTTTCAGTATGTTATGATGGTTGTGCCATAATAACCTGTTGTTTCTATGAAATGCTTCTTGTAACGTTCAAGACATGTTCCTCATACATCTGCTTCTCTAAGTGTCCTGTCAGCTTGTTTGTTTGCATCCAGATGAAACTGCTTTTGACTTTTGTGCCTATCAGTTACACAGCTCATTGGAGTTACTTGAAAATATTTCATGTTTAAACCTGAAGATTTATAGTTTTCCCATGAGCCTAGGATAGGGGACATGTGATAAATTTGAGGTGGACTTTTGTTTTTCAGTTCATACATCAAGATTTCTCCATGTCAAACTGCAGTAATGTGGCTAACTATATCTGCTGTTCTCTAGCACTAAAGCAGTCCAGGTCAAAATTAAAAAGAAGGAAAAATAAGATGTTCTGTGATAAACCAAGGCTGCCCTGGAACATTTTCAGCTGTAGCCATGTTACAGCAGCAGATCCCCGAATCTGGTTTTGTAGTCTGGAGCTTGCAAATGTGCAGCAGAAATTGGTGAAGACCTTAAGTTTACTTGCCATGATATGGAAGGTGTTCCCCAGCTACAGACTCATTCATTTGGATGTTTCTCTAATGTCACCAGAAGGTACTGGAGGCTTAATTGTTCAGTGGCGTTTCAGAAGAAGGAATGGGGGAGGACAGCAGCATATTAAAACAAAACCCCCGGTCTGTGCCTGACTGTTCTGTGACCTTGAATGCAGATTCAGAGGAGCTACTGTGCGCCCTTCACCACCTACCGAAATGGGACCCCCATGGCGCCGTGCGGGGCTATCGCCAACAGCATGTTCAATGGTATGTGCGTACCTTCCACACCCACCTTACTGATATCCACTTGAAACTATTCCATTACCCCATACTTGAAACTCCTCCCCGTTACTAGTCTGATGTTGCAAGGTCTCTGTCTTTCTCCCACAAAAAGTTTTGTTGTTTGGTGCTGCAACTCTGGTGAATATGGGGCTCTGCTTCCTACTCTTTAGTAACTTTCCCCTTGTTTTGAAACTAAGGGAGATTTTTCTTTTTTTTTAGGGCCTTTTCAATGTGAATATATAGCAGGACTGAGGAACTGAGTCCCTGTTGAAATAAGGAACAATGATACAACAGATTTAGTGTGCTTCCTTTCTAAAAAGTGCATTCTCGTACAGTGATGGGAGAGCACAGATTGTGCCTTCCCACACTGGTGTGCTTAGAAGGAGGTGACAGATTTCTCCACATTGGTTTGGACCTTTGGATCTATGTGGTTTCTGTTTTGGTCTTTGAATGCTGGAAACATATATAGTTTTAATTTGATCTGGGGTTAGATTTTCTTTGTAGTAACTTAGTGGGCGTAACCTGCCTGTGAGTTTAGGAGATTTCAGAATGTATTTATTTGGAAAGAAAGGAGACAAAAAACCTTTGCAGACTTTTGTCCCCTACTCCATCTTTTTTGTCCGCCAGTCTCTGCCCCTCTGCCCCAACCCCCTTTTTTTTAACCTGTTGCACACAGCAGGTTTTGGCAAGGCAGCAGCTGTTTTCAAGCAGCTGAGCCACTCACACCAGAAGACTTGTGAAGGTCAGCTGCATTCAGTAACTTTTAGGTCCATTTGATTTTCATCTGCCTGGGCACCTACCTGCTGCCCTGGAAGTCTGATTTATTGGACTGGGCTCAGACCTAGGCCAGCAGAGCTACCTGTGTGCAGCCCACAGTGTTCTGGAGCCCCCGCTGAGGGTGAACCTCCCAGCGTCTGCCTTTGCATCTGTCCTTAGTGCACAGTGTGGTGAAAAGTTCCATCTGCTGGTGATGTGGGGGAAGGAGTTGATGTCCCCTCTCTGGTAGCTCGTTTCTGACCCTCTCCTGTGAGAGAAGGTGCTTCCCTTTTGCTTTTGGCAGTTTAGCTGGTTGTCTTAACTGCTCTCTGATCTTGTTCTATAACGTGAGGAAGATGGCCAAGTTCCTGCCACGGGGAAGGTTTTTAACCCAAGGTAGCAGGCAAGGGAGCAGTCAAGGCAAGCATTTAAGCAGACAGAGCTCAGAGAATTGCAACTCCTGTTAATGAACTGGTGACAAGCAGATGGGGAGCTGGTGGGACACGGAATGATCACTTCCTCAGAAGAGTGTGTCTGAGCTTTAAGGAGTGTAAACACAGGTTTTGTAGTGGGATAAAAAAAGGTATGTTTTCACTGATGTCATGCAGCTGAGTTGTGTTTTACAAGTCCCCTAAAAAGCAGCCTCTCCCCCTCTCTATCATCCAAGTATCCCTGCTTCATCCCATTGGCACCAAGGTGTTTACAGAGGTGTTAATGAGACCTCTATTATTTTTGCCTTTTGTTAAACTAATCTAAGTAGGAAAATATAATGGATAAAAGAAGTACTCTTCACCCACTGAAACAGGATGGCATGGTTAACCACAATTCTAACTAAATGTTTTTTGATTGAAGAAAGTGTTCATGTCCAAGTTGATAGACAAGCTCTAACTGGTATAAAACTAAACCAAAATTTTCTCCAAAGTATCGTGGATTCTGATTCCCTTGACAGTGCTTTCACCTCTCCCCTCTTCCCTGAAAACACATGTTATATATAGCAAAGCAATCAGTTGAGGGCAACTGCCAAAGGAATACTAGGGAAAGTAGTAGAGTACTAGGAGAGTAACTTCTGTAACTAGCTAGAGAGCTCTGAAAGTGATTTGTAAAGAAGTTAATCCCACAGGGGTTCATGGACATGAGATACGTGCCCATGTTTCTACAAGGCATTGTTTCTTCAATAGGGTTATTTGTAGGAGTAGGTTCAACCTAAAACTTCCAAAGTTCTACGACTCTGGAACCCTAATCCTTCTCTTAGAATGTACGGAGTTCTGTACGCAGTCATGATGAAACCTTTCCCAGGACTTTTTTCGTTTTCTATTCCCTTGAAAGATGCTTCAGTGTGACATTTCTTTGTTAGTCATGCCGGTAATTAGGATGACTGTCCTTTACTCAAAGGTATTGCTTATTGTGTTCCCTGCAGATACTATTGATCTTTTTTACAACCGTAACTCATCTGTGATTCAAGTGCCACTGCTGAGGACTGGAAACAGTTGGTGGACGGATAAAAATGTGAAGTTTCGCAATCCTGAATCGTACAATCTCTCTTCTGCATTTGCAGGTAAGAATGGTTCCTTCTGCTGATATTCCTTATTTTTCAATGGCTTCCCTACCTCCTTGGTCACATGTCTCTCTGTCTGAGAAAAATCCCTTTTAGAAGAAATACCAAAGCAGGTTGGAGAAGCAGCTCAGAGGGTGACTGAGAGCAGAAGACATATTTAGCCAAAATATCACCTTTTTATTTTTTCATTTGGTGGCCACATTTCGTCTCCACAAAATTGGAAAAAAATGGGTTTGGAAGACTGAAGTTAGCCCAAATCTACACCTTTCTGTATAGTTTCTTGTAATGCTTAATCTGGCTAAGGAAAACAAGGAGACAGTTGCTTTGGTTTTTTTTCCTTTTGGAAACATTTGTAAAGGAGAGTTGCATGTCACATCTTTCCTTGGTGCCTTTGAAGATTCTTAGGCAGTTGTAAGACAATTGAAGCTGCCTTCGTCACTGGTTCTTTCAGACCTGTGTCCTAGGGCTCTTTGTTGTTATGGTTGATCTGTATTGAAGTGTGACTAAAAACTTCCTATTCTGCATCAGGGCAGTGCTGTGCTGGATGCAAAATGCAGGAGTTAATTAGCTAAGTTTCATGAGACACATTCTAAATATCAGAGGCCGTGCCATTAGGCTGCGAAAAGGAGCCTCTCTGGTTGTACAGGAATAAAATGATGTATAAAAATGAAGGCAAGCTCCTCATCATAGAGAGCACGTGGCTTGTTGAAGAGGCAACAAGAATCCAGAATAAACAGTATTTTCATGTGTGCAAGTCACTTTGTTTTTCCTGAGCTTGAAGTTTCTAACGTGTGTGGCAACCTCTGGGTACTGTTAAACTGTTCATTCATGTTTGAGGTGAGTGGAGATTGCTTGGGTGAAAACTGTTATCTACCATATATAATTTCTGAATATTGGCCAGTGTCTCGTGCCCATTCCATATCTCATATTCTGCGTTGGTTTTGAGTAGGCCCAGAATTTAGCCAGCAAACCACTGTTTTTACTGACAGTGTGTCTTTCCTGCTTTGTTTCTTTTCCGTCAGGGACAGCAAGACCTCCTTACTGGCAGAAGCCAGTGTATCTGTTAGATGAGGAAGATGAAAGGAACACCGGTTATGTCAATGATGACTTCATCATCTGGATGCGAGTGTCAGCCTTTGCCACGTTCAGAAATCTTTACCGCCGTGTCAAACGGATCAGGCACTTTGCGGATGGGCTGCCAGCAGGGAATTACACGTTCCGTATTTCCTACAGTATCCTTTCATATTATCTAGGACTGAGAGATAATTACAATGAGATGGGAGCGAGTAGGATTTTTGTGGTAAACTGGCAAAGAAACTGCACAGAACACCCCAAACTGACTCACCATGAAAAATGAGACTGTGATAATGGACTCTTTTTAGCTCCTGCAGAGGATGGTAAGGGTTGTTACTCAAACAGCACCTCCTGACTTTGGGTCTGACTTCTGAGGGGGCTGCTTTTGGCTGGTAACAGCACACAGGTGCATCACACAAAGGGTAAAACTGAAGAATGGGAGCCTAAAGGGATGGTTGAAGATGCTGTTTTAGCTGAAAATAATACTGGCCTAATCAGATGGGTGGACTGCCTTACTGGGGAGCACAGTGTTCAGAGGTGTCCAGCAGCACGGGATGCCTGGGTCAGCAGAGCCTTCTGATGGATTTGGGCCACGTGCTGACTGACAGGAGCTTTTGTGCTGGTGCAAATGCCCTGTCACACCCAGCAGCAGGAACTTTGCTGACTAAAGCACTCCTTTTGTCAGCAGGAGTTATGTCAGGATGACTGTAAATTTCTCTTCTCTCTCAGTTGATAGAGCTATGGTTTTTAATATGGCACAGTTCTATTCTGAAAGCTTCCATGAGAGAGATGAAAGGTAAAATCAAATACCATTCTGGGTACAACATATTAGGTAGAGGTGAGCACTTATCCTCACTGAGACTGTTTGGAGTATCATGAAAAGCTGCCCCAAAGGCTCATTTTCAAGTTTTCATAGCAAAATAATGCAGTAGCAGTTATATAAATTATGAATCTGAAATTTGCAATGTTTTTAAAAAGAAAGTATTTCCAGGTGCACACAAAGACTGTCACTAAAATAACTGGATTTCTTACCACCAGCTGCTACTGGGTTTTTGGATCCAGAATAGCAGAGATAGATCAGTCTAAGGAGTTTTGGCAGCAAATGCAGACCTCCAGACTCTTTGTGCCTTGGAAAGGTTTTTGAGCATTTAACCATTCCGTTCTCTTCTCCTGGAAATAATATAAACTTTGTTTGTGAATTCTTAACATCCTTCTATCAGATTTCCCTGTTTCCAAATTCAAGGGGAGGAAGCACGTGATTCTCTCAACTGTGGTGTGGAGTGGAGGAAGTAACCCATTCCTGGGAATTGCCTACGTGGTTTCTGGCACAGCAGCAACCCTGGCAGGTTTTGTCATAACTGCCATCCACTTGAAGCTGAGAAAAAAGAAAACATACTTTCAGAGGCAGTAATGTTCCCTGGCTTTCTGAACAAAAGCAAAGGTGTGCTGTGAATGAAGAACGGGCAGCACAGACCTTTCACTCTTTCCCCTGAGCTCTGGGCTTGTTTCAGTATCAGGCTTGGTGAATGTGAGCAAACTGAGGAGCAGTGCTCTTCCATCATCTCAAAGCAAACTCATGTGAGGCAGGATTCTCACTAATGTATGTGTGCTCCTAAATTTGTTTCCTAGGAGACTTGTAGTGAGATGAGCTCCAAACAACAGGTAGCATAGTGAATTAGAATTGCAATGGCAAAGAAATATGGTACTAATGTGTGGCCAGGAGTAAGGGTCCATATTAATTTCTTACTCGGTCTGTAATTCAAACAACATTTCTCTTGACTTAAATGGAGCTTTGGATGGGTATAATCCAACAAAAGGCTTGAGCAGATAGACCTTACTGCTAAAATCTGTTTGTGAGCCACATACATGTGCTGAATGGCTTGGGTTTTATATAACTTTTTCAGCCATCCTGAAAAAGCAACCAGTTTAGCTCAGCATATTCATTGATACTCAATTTATGATTGAATACAGGCCATTTATTAGGAGTTTGGAGTTTGTTTAAACCAAAGTTATTGGTTTTATCTATGTACTGAGAGCTGGAGAGCATCAAAATACTGATTTACAGTTTTTTTAATGATGTTGTAAAAGAAAGCTTAAATTAAAAACTCCTTTAATTCTGAATAGTTTAGCAGAAACATCTACCTGATATAACTACTATGCCACAATTACACTCCTACCTACCCCACCCTTCCACGTGAAAGTTCACAGATTCTTACATGACATAGAATGGTGACTCATTGTCAATAGAAAACAAAGCACCAGAAAACCTGTCAACTTAATTTTGAGAAAGTAAACACTACAGCTCATGAGTAGGCTTGTCATTTTTCATGTTTCATGAAAATTTTACATATTTAGGAGTTATTTTGAGTCTCTCACAAAATGAAGGAACAGCACAGAAGAATTTAGGTCAAGCATACCATGGTACATCCACATTTTTTTTAAAGCACTTTTCTGTTGCAGAAGTGCAAATGGAATAAAACATTTTGATAAGTATTTATGTGTGACTTGCCTCCATTTCTCCTAAAAAAACTTCACATTAGAACAAGAAAGAAATCACAGACTAGAGCAAGAGAAGGGAATGTGGCACGGGGGGTGTGTGCCACTGTCAGGGCACTCACAGCTGCTTTTCAAAGTGTCTCAGGCTGAGGAGCTTTGGCAGATGGCCTCTGGTGAAGGTGTTTGCAGCCACAGAAGGTACCCTTGCCTTGAATCTCTACTTTGTAACTGAGCCTGTGAGCAGCAGAGGGGCACTGCTCAAGGTCACAGCCCAGCCTGAGCTCATGGTCTCACTCCATCGATGTTTTATGCTGACCTGGGCAAAGGTCCGTGTTCCTGTCTGCTTTTGCTGCTCAGGGCCAGTCACCTCCTTCTGGAAACTGTAGAAAGAGAGTTCCTGTATTTCAGCCCTTGTGTCTGAATCTGTCAGTAGCTGTGGAGAACCCTACCCCTCACTGGGCTGGACAAGACAGAGCATGAAGCAGTACATCCAGCAGTGCTTAAGCTCATTAGTCTAAATCACTTTTAACAATGAAACAGGCTCCTAAACCTTTTAAGTCCTTTTGAAAATGTAATTCCTTGCAGCTCTCTGGAAAGTCCTGATGGAAGTTCCTGCCAAAGCTTAACTTAGGTTTTCTGGCTCCTAAAAGACCACAGGATCTTCTTTATTTTTCTCGTTCTGTTTTTTTCTGGTTTTATTTTTTTTGAATCCTCTGAGAAACTGACTTTCAGGAAATGAGGTGGGTGGTTAAGTCACCATGCAGTTGTCACTTACCTTATTTCTTCATGAAGTATCTGGTAAAAATGTTAGTAAAAGAAGACTGAATAATGAGGTGTGTATTTCAGTGAGTCAGTGTCTACCAGAAAAAAAAAAAGTTACCTAGAAAATGCAGTCTGCACTCTAGCACACAGTGTTTGCCCATTGTCTCCCAGAGGTTTGTGCAAGAACCTCTTCTCTCGAAATGTACGTTGCCTTCAAACCGCTCCATAGGGAAAACCTGTCTTCAAACAAGTCTTTCTGTTTTTCCAGGAGTTGTCTAAGTCTTCATTTATAAACCCAGTATCTCGTTTTTCATCTTACCACAGCTTTAAACACACCTTACATCTTTCTTGTAGCCTCTGAACAGTGTCCTTGGAAGCTGCTGCTTGAGCTCCAGCCGTTCCTGTTGTTAACTCTGAGAAGCTCTGCAGTGTCCGTCATGTTCGAGATTGTGCTGCCCAGACCAGAGCAACGGCAATGGCAGTTTTGATTAATTACTTGCAATCTGCCTTGCTCAAAAGGCTGAAAAATTAGTTTCAGCAACCTCCTTATGGTGCCTTTTGTGCCAGTGCTGCAGCTACGCTGTTGGTCTGCCCTTTGTGCCGGAGCTTGCCCAAATGTGCCTTTACAAGTAAGTTTTGGGGAGGTGCTCCTCAGTGCCCACACTGGGAATACTCCCCTACCTATATGAAATGTTGATTGGAATTTTTTGTTGTTGTTGGTTTGTTGGTTTGTTTGTTTGTGGTTTTTGTTTGTTTGTTTTTTGTGTTTTTTGTGTTTTTTTGTTTTTGCTGCTGTTACCTTATTCCCTCTAGTGCAGGGGCTGGAACAGAAGTGAGAGCCTTGGCTGGAGGACCAGCCTAACATAACAGAAAGGTGGTAAAAGCCATCATTAACTGCTCGCATGTGGCAGGTCTCAGGGGATTGTGCCCTTTGATACACTGCTGCTACCAGCTGGAGGCATGATTCCAGGCAAATATCCAGTGTTATTTTGGGTTCATTTGTTATGGCTATTAGGAGATCATTAGGTCAATTTGATCAGGGAAAGCAACACTGATGTTTGGAGAGCAGAAGTATGAAGGAACCGGAGATGTTGCACTTCTGTTGAGGTACAAATTGCTTACAAAATACGTGGAGCGTCATGAGTGGTACTGTGCCTTTGGCACAGCACTGCTTTTGCCTTGCACATTTAATTTTATGAATTAAGGTGGTGTGTGTTGTATAAAGAAGGACCAAAAAAAAGTGCCTTGGTTAAACTTTTCAAAATGGAATTTTAATTCTCTATCAAATATACTTCTCTCAAAGGTAAGTGGGCTCTTTTCTCTGAGAGATTAATGCATGTAGAATTGGCAACTCCATGCAAAGATGTCCAAGTTTAGGATTGCTGAGTGCATTAAGAGCTGTACCTGAAAAGTGTAAGTCAAAGCACCACTGTGAGTGCTGGCTCACTAAGCCATGAAAGGCTTTTTGCCATTACTCGTAATATCTTTGCATATCAAAATTATTAAATTGTTTGGTTCCTTCACTACTGCTGCTTAAAGCCTTATCTTGTATCATTGCTGTATATTCAGTCCCTTTGAGCTAATGAAACTTTGCTATTCACTCCTAACAAAAGAAAGATGCATGTCAGAAATGGGGTTTAAGTTTGGCGGACTGAATAATATTAATCATAGATGTTTAAAGTAATAGTGCATTTTTTTTTTCTTTTCCCCATCTTTTTTCCTAGAACAGATAAATAAAGGAGGACATTATTTTTTATTCTTTTTTTTTTTTTTTTCCTTTTGGGAAATGGATATTTAGTAAATGGAAAACTGGACAAAGAATTCCTGTTAGTTGATGTAATTAAATTTCTATGATCTAAAATAGGTGAGCTAAATGGGATCTAAGTTTCTGGTGTTTGTTTGTGATTTTGAAGATGACAGTTACACATGGGAGCATCTCATCTTCTGGAGTTCAGTTTTTAAAAGTGGCAAAAATATTGGGAGGTGACAAGATCCCATTATTATGAAAAACTTACATGCAATTTAAATCTCATTTCTTAATTACAGGGAAGTATAGGAGAGACCTGCATTTTAATGTCAAAAACTTTTAGTAGTTTTGGTTGCCAGCTCCTTTCAGGATTGAATTTCACTGATGGATATAACTCTGTATCCACAGAGAGAGATAAAAGTGAATCAGGTGTTACAGGATATTTCAGTAGCAATTCACTTAGAGAATTTTTCCAAGTCTTTTTCAGGCATTACAGTCTCATGCACATACATCCAGTATTTGTCTGCCATGGTTGGTTTTTCAGTTTCTAATCATAGACATTTGCTTAACTCATCTAAAAATAAAGGGATGAGTCTTTTATGTGAAACAGATTAGCATGATCACAGGCCTATAGAATCTGGAAATGTTAGTTACATGCTGCATCTATTTTACATTAACAGCTGTGTTGCATGGAGATTTTTAGTGGTAGTGTTTGGGTGGTGTATTTTAGAGGTGCACCGCTGTGTAAAAGTTTTCTCTGCTTCCTCTGAGAAATGTAACTAATACAGGAGCAAAGCCGAAGTTTGGGGAAGGGGGGAGGGCTCTGTAAGTTTTGATAGTATAAAGAGAGGTTGCATACAAATTTGGGGTTGAGTTTAAATCTGAAATAGGAGAGAATATCTGCTTGTCACGTGACAGAAAGGTGCTGTCCTCCTTAGCTGGGAGCAGGAGGGCATGAGACAGAGCTGATTTGAGAAAAAGCTGTAACCACACAAGGAGGGCATTGGCGGAAGCAGGAAAAAGTACTTTATCTGTGCTTGGGTATGGAGGCAAAGAAATTTGGCTGAGATGCTTAAGATGATGGTGTATCCTGACATGTGAGCTGGAAAGCTCATATGATTTTGGGGAGCAGCCAAGTTAAGTAAAAAAGTTTCTCCGCTTTCACTGCACTCTGAACTACAGTGCATAGTTTCTTAGCTAAGTGTTATGACTGGGTTCTCTGTAATTGCATTATTCCCTACAATTCCAAGAACAATTTTGTTATGAGCTGAGAGTGCCTTGGGCAGCTGCCTTTCCTTTGGTGGCCTCTTGTTTCCAAATGAGGGATTGTGTAGCAGTTTTTGTTTGCTCTGGGTCCTGCTTTTTCCTCAGGTTATGGGAAGCCAGGCAGAGGAAGAGTGGGGCTTGTTTTGCTTTCGCTCACATCCATGAGTGCATGAAAAATGTTTTCTCCCTCTCGCCATGTAGCTGCTTTGGAGAGGGAGAGGTCAGTAGGGTTGTTTCTGGTCCAGTGCAAGCAGAGGCAATGTTTAGATGACATCAAATGGTAATTGCCATAAGTAAAGATATCAAAATAGCTCATACCCCAGCAAGCTTGTATTTCAGAAAGCTCCAACCAAAAGATCTGTGCATCTACTGAGTATGTGCTGTGTACTCTGTGGAAAAACAGCAGGAAACGGGAAGAGAAAAGGCTGCTTGGTTGCACTCCTACTCAATTGCAGCCATTGTCACTTTGCACTGAAGTGCCTGAAATAATCCCTTTCAAACCGAAACAATTAAATAAGCTTGTGAAAAAACAAGGTTTTCTACTGTGTCAAACACAGCTACCCAAAGTTATTTGCCTTTTTCCCCATGACAGTTCCTGTCTGTAACGAGAAACTGTTCCATTAACAGCTCTGTTAACCCAGTTATGGTAGTGGAGGGTTTAAGATTAGGTTAAAAGTTCTTGAGATTTCTCAGATACCTTGTATGAATCCCTGGGCTTTCTCAGGACTGTATTATTAGTGACAATGAACCTGGAAACACTGGATAGAGAAATGTGTCCAGAAAACTGTAATGGTTGGAAGAAAAAAGGAAGAAAGTAGTATCTACCCATAGCCCCCGTGGTCATAAGGAGTTAATGTGTGGAAAGAGTGTGCAGAACCCTTGTCTCTGAGGTAAAAGGTGGCACTCATTTGGCAGTGCAGAGAGAGGCTTCACAACAGCTCAGGACAGTGATGACACCTGCAGTTAATAACACTCCTCCCCGCAGTGGGTGTGCCGAGGAATCTGCCGTGCTGGCAGAGGATGACACGACCACGTCCCCAGCGCTGGGCGGAAGGAGCGGATTAGCGCTGGGCCAGGGACACGCACTGCTGCTGCTTCATCCCGGTGGGTGGCAGGGTGTGCTCCCAAGCTGTGTCATTCGGTGGCAGCCGCAGCGTGGGATGCTTTTTGCTGGCCTGCGTGGTGCCATCCAAATGTGGAGCATCCAGAAATTGAAATTAAAATCACTGAAACTAATAAAAAAGTGACCAGTGAGTCGTCATCGATACCTTACACCAGTGCTTGCAGTCAAATTTCTGTGTTTTAAGCTTGTTGTTGACATGAGACCCAGCAATGATCCTGGAAAGCCTTTGGTCAGGCTTTCTTCCTGCACTGTCATTTCTGGCTTTGCAGTTAATAATAAAAAAAGGGCATTGATCCTGAATGAAGCTGATGAGCTAAGAAGTAAAACTATGAATAAGATTTTATCTTTGCTTGGTTTTGTTACTGATAAAATTAATTAACTAGAAGAACTGCTTAACAGATGTATAAACTGTAATTGTGCCAGTGGGTTTCAGGCTGTAGCTTGAGGAACTTGTCATTCAGATTTCTAAGTTCATAACTTCACCTCAGGCAACCAGTGGAAAGCCAAGTCTGAATTAAAAAGGTCAAGAGTTGCTTTTCAAATGGAGGTAAGAAAATGAGAAGGCAAGGCACAAGCCTGCTGGGCATTTTCGTATTTTTTTGCTTCTGGGGGGTTTTGATTGAAATGGAATGTGTCATGCAGTGTAAGTAAATAGGTTAAGTTTTTAACTTGGGCTTTGCCCATAAATTTACTTGTTTTGTCAGCAATTTTGCTATCTACCTAACAGGTGATAGTGATCATGTCACAGAAAGAAATGAAGCATGAATGTGTGAAGTGTAATTTTAAGTGTTCTCAGCTGTTGAAAGATTATTTTCCATAATTACTTCAATTTTATAATGATGAGTTCTGGGCAAAATGTGTTCTTTTCCTACAGTGGGGATATAATTTTACAGTTTCAAGAGCATGCCATAGTCGATTGAGTTGTCCCTATTTTGAATCCTGGGTCCAAGTGGAGCAGTAGCTCTTAAGCAAGGAGGCTTCTACAGAGGTCACCTGAACTGTGAATTTGTTCTGCACTCTCTCAATCTGTAATGATTTCATAAAATTCTTAACAACCATAACATTACCAACGTGATGGCAGGTTTTCCTCAGCCAGATGTTACTTAAAAGTTGTTTGGAGGGAGATACAGGCAGGCAGAGCACGATTTCCTTAGAAACCGATGGAAAAGACAAGTCTAAAAATAGCATTTCCTTGGGAAAACAGCTTCCTTGTACCCCTCCCTCTCTGTTTGTACCAACCAATTAATTCATCACTAGAGGGGGTTTTTAAACTGCCCTTTATGAAAGAGGATTCAAGTGGTATGTAGTGGGACCCAGTCATTTGAACTGTTGGGCACCTCTGGCAGACTGATAAATCAGAGAAGTCACTAGGGGTGGAGACTGACAGAAAAGTAAGCATCTCAAGTGCACAAATACATGTTGAGGAAAAAAAATCAGCTGTACCAACAAGAGATTTGCTATACCAATATATTTTGGAGTCTCTGCTGGGATGAGAGAAAGCAAAATAGCATCATCTACAGCTGGGAATATGGGAGGATATCTTTAATAAACTTATTAGAGAGCTGGCATCATGGCTTATGGAAAAAATATTCATGGCATTATTTAATGCAAACTTAGTCATACACATGCCTCATAAAAAGTCAAATTTGGAAATATGCACAAGTATTTAAAATGGTGATGTAGCTGTACCTCAAGTTCTCTTTGAGGTCCGCTCAGAACTCAGTCTCGCAGGCAGCTTTATTAGCACTGTATGTCATGTGGCTGTCTCCTTACTGAGTTTAAAATATGATACAGATGCAAAGAAATTAAAATTTTTGGAACCATGAATAATGTTTTCAGTCTCTTGATACTGACAAATTTAGTATCTGCCACTGTTTGGACTGGGAATGCTGCCAGCGGAGGTCTAGTTTCATGAGAAAAGTTTGGTTTAATAATCAGCATTCATTGTTGTTTGTTTGCTTTATGCAGGAGACCAGTTCTCTGTGTGGTTTCATCTTCCTCTACTGTGTTGGAAAAAATGCTATAAAATACGCAGAGAAGCATAAATTATTTTTATTTTGCTGTGCAAACGTAATTGAAATATCATTGGCTATAACTGCTGTTAGGAACTGGAATTGTGTTGTTAGGATGTTGGGTTTTTTCCTTTACATCAAAATACTGGATTTTGACCCCATTTAATTTTGGGAAGCAAAGGTAACTAACTGTAAAGTAACACTGTATTGTGGTTTGCTGTCATTACCAAAAGCTGGGCTGGAAGACAGCTCTGAAAATTCTGCAAGTCCACGGTGCTGAGGAGTGGTTTCTGTGTTTGCTGTGAACCAGGTGCCCTGTGTGTATTACAGCTGTGTAATAGAAGCTTACAAATACCTTCAGGGATGTAAAACAATGAGCTAGGCAGCAGCCATCTAATAACAGAAGGATTGTTAGATAGGTATAAAAGAAGGAGTGCTATAAAAAACAATCAGGACTTAGAAGCACTCACATATTGCAAAAAAAAAAAATCATCCCTTTTGGAAGTGACAGCAGAGCTTACCTGGAGCCTGTTGCGTGTCCAGCCCCTGTCAGTACGTTGCCTGGGCAGGTTCTGAGCCTTAATTATTGCAGCAGTGTGCTGGACCTTGCCACATCCAAGTCTGTATGGGAGCTGTCCTAGCTGCAAAATTGGAACCTAACATTGCATTGAGGATCTGGCTGCTGCTGGGGGAGAGAATGTCCCCATCAGAAGTGTTACTTATTCAAAGCCTTAGGAACTGTGGATGAGAGCAGGGGAGTGGAACTTGCTTTTTGAATGTGTTTTATACCTGAAGTTTGTCTATTTTGGAAAGCTGCTCTTCACTAGTGATTAATGAACTATTGTTAGTGTTTGCATCTCTAAAATAATTTTGTGTCTTGAATAATTTAGGATAGTGAGAGTTATCCAGTAGGATCAGACACAATACACTCTATGTGGTGTGTGCTCATTTATATGGTACATATTGTGCCAGATTAAGATTTAAGACAGGATGCTGAGTAATTCTTTGAGGACATATGATGAGGTCTTTTTAGCCACTTGTCTGAAGGAAGATGACTTCCCAGGATTACAGCTGGAATGGTCTTTCATGGGTTGAGAACTAGAAAGTCTGTTCTGTCACTTTTTTACACTAATGAGGTTTTTGGGCTTTGTTGTTGCATGAAACCACAGCTGGGAAATCTCTTAAAGTTTCAAAACGTGAGTATTACTGAAAATGCAAGCTTTTGCTCTCAGTGAATCAGACTTTTGGGGCAGGAGATGCTGGAATTACCTTTTAATATAGATGGCTTAGCAACTTCTTTTAGGATTTAATTTTTTTCTCTGTTTTGTTCTTTTGTTCCAAAATCATCATTATAAAACCTGAAGAAAAAAAGCAGAGGCTTGTTTGGAGTATTTTGTCTCAGTGTCTGGGGAATATTCTAATTTTTGTTCTGCTAATGTCATCCTGAATTAATTCTGAGTATATTGTAGCTGTTTTACATAAATTTGTGTGGTTTACAGTGTTGGGTTTTATTTGTTTTTGTGTTCACAGAAGGAGCTAAAAACAAATCTTGAATCTCAGGAGGATTCCTGTGAATGAGGCATTTTCACTGCTGTGTCATGAGATTTGACAATACATCACATACCAGTTCAAGACAGGTGCTGTTTCCATGTCCGAATGTGCTCCTGTTTAAGATACTGTTACCTTCTAGATTGCAGTGAACGTAAATTACATGTTCCTATTTCAGTTCCCATGCAAATTCTGTAGCCCTGTGGGGTGCAGCTTTGAGATAGATTCCCCTGGACCTCAATTTACAGTGAGCCTCCTAAAGAACAGAAAGATTTCTTAGTTAAAATAAATAAATAAATAAATGGAGCAACGTAAAAAGGAGAAAATTGAAGTTAGGGCAAAACAACTAAAGCCATAAATCACTCATGTTCCTGTGGTGTGGGTCAGCTTTATGTCAGCATGAGTCAGGCTTCAGTTTGCTTTTTAGGACTAGGTTCAGTGCTTCCTGGGTTTTGCACCCTCTATCCTTCAGGATTCAACTCTGCCACTCATGCTGTGGTGGTGTCCCCCTGCTCGTCTCCCCATCTGCCATCTGTACAACACCCTGTGTTCGTCTCAAGGGTGGAAATTGAAATCTAGATAATTGTAAAAACCTTTGTTCTTAGCTTTTCTGTTCAGTTTCTTTTTAGTGTATTTTGTATGACATTCCCACCGGGTTTAAAATCTTTTACTTGTATTGAGTTTTCCAGTGGTGTTTGGTTGTCCAGTTTTCATCTTTCCCTTAAAGTGAGTTTACTGTGGTAAAGCAGAGGTGACTGTTAAAAGTAACATTCTGTTTTCTGTCCCTTTGAAGTGTGAAGGAGTACAAAGTATGACTGGCCTTTTTGGTTTATTTGCATTAGACTTGACTTAATTAATTACTTCTTTATTGCCTGTTAGAGGTTATGTTGTGAAACTTTTGATCTTAAACTACCAAAACACTCTCTGAAAGGTCATCAATTAAAATTTCCTCTGCTCTATTCTCCTTGTAGCCATTCCTCATTTGCTCCTAATAATTGCTGTGAAAATTTCTTTCTCTTGTCTCTTTAGGTCACGAAATGCAAAACTGACAGCTTTCCATGATCTTGGCAGCTAAGAGAATGTTACTTAAAACTGTTAAAACAAGGTTCACCTTTTAAACTATTCCATCTAATTTGATACTACAAACCTCCACTGAAAATAGGACTGCAAAATTTTGCAGCCATTGACAGGTCAGGGAGTGGAAACAGCTTTCCAAAACTGTTAACAGAGATGTATGTCTTATGAACATTGTTCCACTGCACTTTTCTTCCCTGCCTGCCTCCACTTGCTTTCCTTTTCTGAGCTGATTCATGAGAAACCGTGACAGAGGCTGCACTTTTATGCGTTGCTGGCAGTGATGGACATTCTTGATGGTTTTTACAAATCTTGATTATTACTCCTTCAAGGAATTGAGGCTTTCTATGCTGTCTGAGTACCAACAAGCCTCAGGCAGTCATGCTGCTGGACATCCTGTTTTCCAGGTGAGACACTGAATGCCTGACCATTCTTCCTTACAAGAGCTTTAGCTTCACTTCATTACCAAATCCTACTTCCCGGCAACCTCTCCTAATAATAATCGCAGCACGTAAACATGCCAGTGGTGAGGGTACTCCAGGGGTGGGCAGTGACAAAGTGTTGTGGTCAGTAACAAGGCTGCCTTTGGGATTTTTGACTAAGCAGTTTGGGTTTAGGTAGACTGTGATTCTACTGTAATTTGACTGTGTAGTTGTTGGTGTGCTCACTCTAGGGCCAGCAGACAGTATATTTAGAAGCCGTTCTGGTCTGCTGCTCTTTAAACATGAATGTAGGTAGGAGTCTTTCTTCCAATTTCATGTGCTGTACTGTCATTACATGTGCAAAAAAACCAGGGTTCTTTTCCTTTTGCGAGGCAGCAGAGACAGCCTTCTGGCTATGCTGAAAACTGACACCAGTTTCAAGTTTTATATTCCTTTTTTACACCAGAATTTGGTGACTGATCTTGTGGTTTCATAACAGTGATAGTTATGCGTCTCTCACAGCATATATGATTACATTATCAACAATTGTTTTAAGACTTACCTAAGGAACAGACAACTTCTTAAGTTGAATGGCACTGGCCTATCATGTGCAATAAGATTCCTTAGTGCTAATCTTTCTTCTCACACGTCAGCCCAAGAAGTAGCAGCATTTCAGGTAAGTTAAGTTGTGTTTCACACAGAATGTACATTTAGCAGGACGCAGAGACAGATGAGGAAGCAGCAAATATTCTGCCATACCCTGACAGCTGTCCCACATGAGAACAGCCCCTCTAGAACACTGGTCAGCCAAAGCAGGGGTGCTTGTGGGCTGGCATTCATTTTCTGGAGACAAGTCCGCTTGTAATGTTACATGGATGTTTCAGTTTGATAAGCAAAGGACTAAGCCATTTAGGATCCAATTTTGATCTTGTACTTGCGAAAGAGTAATTACGACAAACTTCTTCTATTAGGCACTCTTGTGCCAGTAGAATTAATATGAAAAAGTGCAAGAAGCAAAAGCAGCATCAGCTTTTTTTCAGTAACTGGAAAATAGCCATGGTCTAGTTGAAGACTAAACTAGCAATGCAGAGATGGTGTGTTCACTGCCAGCAGTGACAAGGACCTCTGTGGGTGGCTGCTGCATATCCCTGCTGCCAGGAAACTCTTGGAGGCAGGGAATGACCCCCAGTGTAGTGTGGTAACTCATAAATAACCCTGGCATTTCCAAACTGCAAATGAATTACATATAAGGAAGGTGTTAATTGCAAACATACTGAGTAATACGTATGTACAATTTATTTAAAATACTTTTGAACATACATATAAAACCCCCTCACTATTTATACAGTCTAAGTTCTAGCAACATATACAAATACCGAGCAACTACAATACATGCTGAGGTAAGAACATACATTCTGGGAGAACACTCAAGCCAAACAAGACTGAAATACATTTTATATCCATACATCTTCACATGTAAGAGAGACCCATGAAATGTACCTTTGCTTTATTGTACACAGGTGAATTCTAGTCTTAAGTGTGTCATGCAATTTACATTTGGAAATTAATGTTTAACACTTTGTAGCATACATCTTAAACCCAACTGTTACATATTCAAACTTACCTTTTTAGCCCCACCTGGCAGGTAACATGTTTGAAGTCTGAAGCAGGGAGCAAAGCTTGGGACCAAATTCTTTCAGGAAAAGGGCTTAAATTCTTAAAAACATCCACTCCTGTAACAGCTAACGCTGCTCAGATAATGAAGCTGCATTATGGTTGCTTAAAAAATAACCCACTGTAGAGAAACTGTAATTCTTATACCACCTTAGTCTACAGCTATCCATGGATCTACCATACCTAGCCTGCATTAAAAATTAAATCCAGGTATGTTATTTTTACTGACTTGAACACATCCATTTATTTTTATGGTAGATTCATTTTCCAAGCCTAAACTTGTACAGGTTGAGAACGGAGAGGATTCTTAACATGGCTGGATTAAGTATGTATTGACACGGTCAAAACTACTAACTTCCCACTCCTTTCAAATAAAATTAGTTCAGATAATTTCAAAGTCATAGTTGTTGCTGATAGGTAAGAACACTTATCTGTTTAAGCAGAAGTACAAAGACTGCAGACTAGCTCTGTCAGGCAGAAAAAGTTGCAATACAATAGAAAGTACAATTATAGGCAAGAATTTGTTTTTCACAAATGGGTCTTTATATACATTCACATTTAGGCTTAGACACCCAATTCTAAAAAAAATAATTAAAAAAATCATTCTCAAAGAATGAGAATGAATGATCAGAAATTGTAGAACGGGGCTTTAAGGTAGCACAGAGCATGTTCAACATCTTTGATGGTGACATGGATTGAGGTGCACCCTCAGCAAGTTCACTGCCGACACCAGGCTGTGTGGTGCAATCAGCGTGCTGGAGGGAAGGGATGCCATCCAGAGCGACCTTGGCAGGCTTGAGAGGTGGGACCTCATGAAGTTCAACAAAGCAATGTCCTACACCTGGGTTGGGGCAATCCCAGGCACACCTAAAGGTTGGGCAGAGAAGGGATTGGGAGCAGCCTTGACTGTAAGGACCTGGGGGTGATGGTTGATGAAAATCTCAACATGAGCTGGCAGTGTTTGCTCACAGCCCAGAAATTCAAACACAGCCTGGGGCTGCATCAAAGGATCATGGCCAGGAAGTTGAGGAAGGTGATTCTCCCTCTCTGCTCTGCTCTTGTAAGACCCCACCTGGAATACTGTGTCCAGCTCTGGTGCCCCCAACACAAGAAGGACACGGACCTGTTGGAGCAAGTCCAGAGGCATCGAGAAAGTTGATCAGGGGACTGGAGCACCTCCCCTACAAAGACAGGCTGAGAAAGTTGGGGTTGTTCAAACTGGAGGAGATTGGGTAGAGACCTCATAGAACCTTCCAGTATCTGCAATGGGGCTACAGGGACGCTGGAGAGGGACTCTCTGTCAGGACCTGTAGTGACAGGACAAGGAGCAATGGGTACAAACTCAAAGAGAAGAAATTTAGATTAGACATTAGGAAGAAATTCTCTACTGTGAGGGTAATCAGGCACTGGAACAGGTTGCCCAAAGAAGTTGTGGTTGCCCCATCCCTGGAAGTGTTTAAGGCCAAGTATTTAAGGCCAGCCTGGTCTAGCGGGAGGTGCCCATGGCAGGGGCATTGGAATGAGATGATTTTAGGGTCTCTTCCAACCCAGGCCATTCTGTGTTTCTATGTAACCACATATTTTAGATGTTGAACAGGCCACAAGTAATATTTGATTACAGAGTTTATACACAGCCCCTCTGCAAACAAATTTTCAAGTGGAAAGCGAGGATACCGAACTGGTATTAAGGCATGGTGGCTGCCATTCTTGAACAGTACTTTACTTTTGATTTAATGTTCTCCACCTTTTTTAAGGACCTGGGCAGTAAACAAGGCTTTGAATTACATCACAAAAACAAACAGTAACCACTGAAGTCCATAAAAGTGGGCTACTGTATAGGTAGGGGTCTCACATGTATGAATTAATTCAGCATCCTCCCAACAGTGCTGTCAGAATAAAAATAAAGCATTTAATTTTTTCCCCCTACTACTTAGGTAAGAAAGCTGTGCTTTTTTTTTTCTAACAAGATAAAAAATGACAAATATGGCATCCAAACTGTTTTCATTTGGTGATTACCTAGCTAAAACTAGTCTACATTACTTCAACAGAAGACTTACTGAAATGTTTTCATAGTAGAGAACACTGGAACATCCAAAGGATACAAATTCCTAAATACTTCTGAAATGGACACTCTTTGGAACAGTACTGGTCCTTTTGCAAAGGTTTTGGAATCCTGTATACTTTTAATAAGAACAATCACAAGAAAAGCTCTAAGGCTAAAGTTTGTCAGTTGTGCTAAAACGTACCATATGTGCTAAATGCAAGTGTAACACAAACTGTGCACCATTAGAATATTTGTGTGCTTCCTTAAGCACTCACAGAAGTATATACAGATCTTCCTTTGTATAAGCTCACACCTGAACACACAACAATAGAAACTCTGGGGGAGGGCAGGGCAGGGCATTTCTGAATTCAGTTGCCTCCAACACCTGGATGCTTCCTGCCCACTGACCATCAGGGAAGTCCGACTTGGAGGCAGATGATACTCAGAGTAGCCTTCACTTGGGAGGGAAAAATGAAAAAGCAGTCACCATGTAGTTTACTTGGGTGAATTTGTGCCTCTTGGATCCCTAGGAAGGAACAAGACTGAGTGGCTTAAGGAGATGAAGCAGACAGACACAGAGACAGCAGCTTCTAGTTTTGGAAGGTTAACCAAAAGGGCAAGAACCTTTTGAGGAACAGACAGATGATGATTCCTAATCCTGTGAACAAAAGCTGCAATAATGTAATTCAGAAACAAAACTGATTTATGCCTTAAAGTTAATGGGATTTTTGCCATCAGTCCTGACAGTAGTTGGTAAAGTCCAAAATTGTGCAGACATTTGATAAGGAAAAAGGAATTTTAGAAGCTGTAGTGCTTACAGATAGATCTTATAAAGTTAGGAGCTTTGGGGTTTGGGGTGGGGTTTTCCCCCCAAGAAATAGTACCATTAGGAAGAAAGGACTGGCTTTTGTACTTTAAACTGTTTCTCCCCATTTATAGTTCACATCTATGAATTACTGAGGCTACTCATGAAGAGTTCTTCTCTCATGTCTGACAGACAATTGTACAGTAGTAATAGAAAAGTCCACGGTTTTGCAGGAGACAAGCTGTTAACTGCACATACAGCTTTAGGAAAGGCAGAATTACTGTTTTCCCAGACCTCCAATACCACATCTTTTGGTTCAACGTTGTATTATTTAAGACTAACAATATCAAAACAATGGAATTTTAAAAAAATGAAACTGTCAGCTTTATGGAGCTGGCTTTTAAAAACAAGCCATCACTCTATCTTACTCGTGAGCTAACTGAGTTCATCCTTGCTCCCAGTGGAATGGGCCACGCTCTGCGGTACCTGGTACACCAGTTCATCGGCGCTGCCTGGCCCCGGCTGCCCCTTTGGTATGTCGTACAGTGCCTGTGCTGATGAGGCACTGTCTGTCCTAGATAACAGTTTACTGCAAGTTCCAATCAGTGGAGCAGCTTGATTCCCTGCAGCTTTGAAGGTGGAAATGGAAGGGACGCCAAGAGGTGTGCTGGGATGGCTGGACATGTCCATTATTATGGGAGTTGCATACTCTGGTCCAGTTATAGGCAGTGGTTCGGCATAGGCGTGGTAAACTTCTTGTATGGGTGAGTTGTAAGGGTCCAGATCAGCATAACTTGCTTCTTGTCCTTCCTCTGGTTTGAAGGTTGACCTCTGATGAAGTGTGCCAACAATTCCCCCTACCAGGGGCTGAGCATATTCTGTGTTGCAAGCCCCAACAAAACAAAATAAAAACAAACTTAGTGGAATGTTTGTTACAGCGCCATCACATTAAATACAACTTGTCAATAGTTTCACAGGGGTTATTATTAGCCTAGATCAAACCAGTGGTCCATCCAGTCCACCAGTGCCAATCGCTTTGGAAAAGGATTCCTTTCAACCCAAAAGCCACTGAGATAGCCACAACCTCCCTGTTTCTCAGGTTTGTACTTTCCTGGTGAGCTGAAACTTCCCATGCTGCAAATCTGCCTGAAAACAAAGCTTATTGAAATGTTCTTCCCTGCAAAATTAGATTTAAATGAAATTATCCTGCCTAGCTTTGAATAAGAATGGTCCTTGGGGTGGAGGGTTTGTTCGCTGAGGGGAGAAGCCTGCATGTGGTCAGCTGAGATGTTTTATCTCAATAGATTAATCCACACTACAAAAGCTGGAGGTGAGAAAACTGGCTAGCTGGGTAAAAACAGACAAGCAGCCAAAAAGAGAAAAGCAATTCTGCCTGCAGTGAAGCTGTAATTCTGCACATCTGCCCAACTCTGCCATCAGCTTGTAAGCACAGAGCCAAAGGAACAGTCAGTCATCTTCTCTCTCGTGCTTGGGCCACCAGGAAAAGGGCATGTGCCATTACCAGTAACTCCTCCTTTTCCACAGCATAAGAATTATTTAATCCATATAGAGTGTAGGGAACCATGTGCCAGATTTCAGATTTGTGCATAAAGAGACTGTGATGATACTATTTCAAGTGCATGAAAATATAACCAATTCTTCAACCCTTGGGGTTCTTGGGGTTTAAGAACAAGTACAAGTAAAGAAACTTTCAGCTATTGCATTGACTTAGGCAAGTGTCTATCTACAGCACATCAAGTCAATACATACTTTTATGATACTCAAAGATCTCAAAAAGCCTGCATTTTAAGAAATGTGCTTACTCAGAGAACTATTCATTCCTCCTCTGTCCACCCTCCCCCCAAAAAACAGGAAAAAACTATGTAGCCAAATTCCTAACATTTTTTAGCACGTGATATATATGTTAAATGGCCCACAAAAACAGTGAAATGTACCTGCAGACTCTGTTTGCAACACTGTTGGGACTTCTCTTGGTCTTAGGTGACTAATTTCACTGCTGCTGTAGCGTACAGGAGTTTCTTCATGTTCTGCTGATTTGGTCGGGAGGAATTGCTTCATTCCTTTCCACCATCCTTTCACATGGATTAAAAAACAAACAAACCACCCAAGACTTCACATATATATATATATATATATATATATATATATCTCGTGTTTTAAGCTGCTTAAAATATTTTTGCACCAGAGCTCATATTTTGTAGTAGCAGGTAAATAACTCAATTGTCAGTGTTTGCATGTCCCCAAAGTTACAAGGTATTTTAATAGCTTCTGGCAGACCTGAAGAGACAGAGGTGACAACATGACTCTCACCCAGTCAAACCTTCCTGAATGCTGAGTAAAGGATTTCATAAATCCATTTTGTTACCTGCACGATCCCAGTAAGGTAGATCATATGTGCCCTCTGCTTTTTTCTTGCTGTGAAAAAAAAAAAGAAAAAGGGGTATTTTAACTATTCTGCTTATCAAAAGATGCTTTAATTAATGCTCATCAACTATCACCTTGGATATTACTGGTCCTCAAATTTAATGTACAAGTACCAGTAACCTGGCTTGCCACCACCAGTCTGCTGCTACCGAAGAAAACAGCTCTTAGTAAAAGCACTTCTAATGAAAACAGTTTACAAAAAGCTGGTTTTGCTGTCCTTACTATTGAAGTGAATGTTTTCTCAGAGAGAATACCATTCCTTCCACAAGTGCAGACCACACAGTCCCCACAGTGACACATGCAGCATTTCATTCCCACAGACTGGACTGACATTCATTTAAAGCACTTTCATTCATTTACCGGTTTCTCCAATGCCACGCACAAACTAAGATAAGAATCAGAGTAGTGAAGACCATCACCAGCACTGGAACCAGAACTGCTGCCAATGCCACATCTGAAAACCATTAAATTAAGTGGTGTCAGACAGAAGAGCTTCTCATAAATCATGAAAATTACTTGGGTAAAGCACATAGTTTCCACATGTAGTGTCTATCACACGAGATTTCCCCAGCTAAGTTACCCTGCTGGATGCTCCCACAGTGTAAATTTCAATTAACATCTGGCTCTTCTACATGCATGCACAGCTGGTGTTTTTACAAGGTTTTTCATCAAAATCAACCAATTTGCTTTAGTATAACATTTTTCTGTTAGAACATGTATTTTATTATTTACACATAAAATCCATTACTGTAACCTTTTAAATCTGAACCTCCTTTAAAAAGTAAATGCCACAGTGCCTTAACAGTTAATCCCAATCAGTCTGTTCTGGGTCTGTGACATGAGACCATCCTGTCCCCCGCAATCCAAAGGCCACTTTAGCAGTGCCTCACTCCACAGTGACCTTACTCCCTTTTCTGACCATTTTCTTTGATAAACAAAATGATGTTCTTCCACTTCCATGTCAACAAAACTGATCCATAAAAGATTTGCTATGTCAAAAGTATTTTGTTCTAAGAAATTATCTAATCCAGTAACAAAGCAGTTACACTTGATTAATTCAGAAGGGAAGTCCAAAATGCAACTTCTTCTGACAAAACTTGTTCAGGGATTTTTTTAAAAGCTGAACTCAGTTTGAACAAGTTTTTGGAAGACAAAACTATTATCCAGATATACAACGTACACTGTATATACATACATATCTGACTTGGAAGACTGGCTTTGTTTCTAGATGCAGTATGCAACTGTACATCTTTCAACATATGTGTACTTAATAATCGGTAAATATTAAGAAGAAAATATTGATAATTTGCTATAATAGGTTAAGTGTTGAGAAAAATTAAATTTAGAAAACAGACTTAATGTATGCCAAAGCACCATAAGGAGTTCCCAAGCACTTCTGTTGTGGATACCTTTGGTTACACTTGGAGTCACTGTTGTGTTCTTTATTTCAGGTGTGAAGGTAGTTTTATCTGTCTGCAATGAAGTCTTCACTGAATGAACGAAGTCATCAATGAAGTCAGCATTCTTCTCATCATTCTTGTTCTGAGGTGGTGGTGGTGGTGGTGGCAAGGTGATTTTAGGAGCACGACCTTCAGAAGAAAAGAATTTATAAGAAAAGGTTTCTCAAGTGCTAGTTTTCCATGTCTCCTTTTCAGGAGAAGACAGCTGAAACAGTTTGCTAAAAAACTTTTGTTCATGTTATATAAGGAAAACCCCCCTGAATCAGTAACATGGGAAGCAAGTGACTGGTGCCTTTTGAAACATCCGTTTTCAAAATCAACTTGTGTACACCTAAATTCAGTATTTTCCAGTTAAGTGTAATATGCTCCGGAAAAATTCAGAAGTATCAGGCACAGAAGGGTTATGCAGCCAGAAAGTACTTTTTTTCTCATGGAAAATATACCTACGAAGTAACCTTTAACCTTAGTAATTTAACCTGCAACCTTAATAATTTCACTGCTTGTCATCTTGCACAGTGAGAGTTTTCAGTTGCCTTACCTATACTAAACTGACATCCCAGCAGTTCTACTTTCATTGCAATTTTCTGGTGCCATTTTAAGGGGTTAATCCTAAAAAAGCGCGCAATAATAGGTGGAATGAAATTATTGCGAACTTCCTGGTACAATTCAGTATTCCCTTGAAATACCTAGAAAAGAAAAAAAAAGAAAAAAAAAAGAGAGAGAGAAAAACATTATTATTACATAAATGCAATAACAACTGAGTAACTACAAGCGTTTCTGATGTTTTATTTAGGAAAAATAAGCAGTGCAGGATCCTAAAAATTCACCCCAGAACAGCGCTGCTGCCTGCACGTCTCCACTCACTTGGCCCCATTGCATATGTAACTAAATAAACCAAAGAAGGTGTGTGTACATGTATGCTGCTACCTAGTTCAGAGTAAAGGTACCATGTGATATCCTACTGATGCTCCCCAGGCAGTGCCTGCTGTTCAAGACATCTCACATGTTTATGGCACTGAGTAATTCTAACTCGGTCCTCTTGGGTATTTTGCACTTACTCTTCAAATACATGTATACAGCAAGCAGTTGTGACACCGTGCAAGCAGCAATCAGGCAGTGTCTTCACGCAGCCTAACAGTTAAGCACAGTCTGTCTGGGGCTGGCATTTATGAGAAAGCATTAGGAGGCACAGTCAAGTACGTAACCACACTGTCCTCTCGTGGCTGCTGTCTACAAGTGCCGAACCACAAGTAAAGTAAAGGATTCGCGTTCAGAATGAGAAAGTTCTCCTCAGTCATATTGAGCCATGGGGTTCTGGAAGAAAAAGGGCACAGACTTTGAATGAAGGATGAGTTCAAGCTGGTCCTTCACTGCCCATCCTCGCACACAAAGAACTCATTAAAATGTGCAAATGCAGACAGGGTCTGTCTGGTCAAAATTTAAAACCAGTGAGAGATAACTCGCTCACTGCATGATGCAGTACAAACACACGGACAAACTCACAGTAAACTACAGGTTTTGCAACGCTAGAACTGCTTAAAACAATAGGGCTGCTGTCCCAGTACTCCAACCCTCCCTCTCCTTTAAGAGGACTTGTTTGGCACCATGTCTTTGGGTAGGAAGTGAGCTGCCTCCCCATGTTAGTGCACAGCATTTGCACTTTGGTTCTGCACATGCAGCTCTGTGGTGGTGGTGCTGCAACACAGCTCACCACAGAGGTGACAGTAAATGAGTCTTTTCTGTTTAAAGCACTGATACACATAGGGCAAATCACACTGGACATAATGCAGAACAGAATTTTCGCACTTGCCTGAAAAACAACTATTACAGGGAGCTATCTGCTCACTCACACCACTTGGTAAACAATAAAGCACCCTGCCATTCTTAGGGACAAACGCTCACGCAGTGTAACAGCTGATGTGTCTGCATAAAACGGAGCAGTCAAGAGCTTTTAGTGCATTTCTGATCAATGCAAATTGCTGTTGTTTCAACCTCAATACACAAGATTTTTGTATTACACTCCTGTGTTTAAGTTTTTGTAACAAAATGACTCGAATATCCCTACAGTTTTGAAATAAAACAATTATTCCAGGAAAATATCCATTCAAAAGACAAAAAACCCCAAATGACCCCAGGGACCTTCAAGGGACTCACTCCTTAGCTCCCTGATATAGATGACGTGTCTTCAACTCTCAAAAGACACCCAAGACTCATTACTACTACGTACATGTAAATAATTTGGTTTCTCTCTGCATAGGCACTGTGTGCCTTCATGTTTGAAAGCACTGACTGACCAAACAGACACATTAGTCAATTAAGTTAGCCATGGAAAAATAAATCACTCAGTCATTTATGGAGTACTTCATGTTTGAGTGCACTGTTTTTTCTACATCTTAAATTAATACCCAGCATGTTTGTTTCTATGTATCCACGTGACACTAACAGACTAAAACTGCTAAGCCATTCAGGATACTAAAAATCCAGGTTGGCAAACACAAGGTATTTCCCTTGAGGATGCAGTCTCTGTTCTTCCCTGCAGCACAGCTGGACAAGCACGCAGCTCTCAGTGATATCTGTCCTGCTCTGAATTTAAGTTTATTGTTCTTAAATCTATTTTAGTAGCAATGAATGGAGACAGATTAAATGTGGGGATAAGTTTATGGTGTTATTTTGGAAATAAATGTATAATACAAAGTAATCACAGTCCATGTGTCCACGGAAGACTGTGTTCCAATTTACAGACACTTTTCCCCTAAACAAGGGCAATTTTTAATTTTTTTTTTTAAGCTGACAGGCTTGTAGCTACACACCTCACCGAAGAATTACTTGCTTTGGTAAAGATGCAAATGAAAAGCAAAATAAAGAGGTGACTTCTTAAGGGGATGTGCCCAGCCCAAACTGCTGTAACTGTCCTTACTCGTGCTGTGCCTGCCAATGCCCACTACTACGAGAAAGTACAAGCTGCATCTGGCTACCCAAGCAACACATGCAGAAGTTACAGATTAGGGACACAGATGTCCAGCACTGAAAGTTAAGTCTCACATCAGGTTTCTGAGGCTGAGCAAGTAACAGCAAAGACAAGAAGAATCGGCAACGACTATTACCTTCAAGAAAGATTAACAGCAAAGTGGTTCTTTACTCCAGGCTTTTATTAGCCAAGATTTTGATGCCCAGTGTTATGAGAGTAACTTAACTTTACCTGCAGCTCTGTATTCTTTGTTACTCTAATTTTTGCACAAAAATTTTGGCCTGAGCTCAATACAGTGCAAGTTTTTTGATGAGAAATCATTTTCATATTCCATTTATTATCAAACTCTCTCCATTTCCCTCTGTGCCGTCAAACAAAATTTTCCAACACTGCAACTCTGATTTGTCATTTTCCCCAATTCAAGCATTTTTCAAGCATTTTACTTTTTTTTCATATACAAAAAGTTTAGGAAAAGTTTTTCTTGAGTACTGCCAGATCTCTAGAAGCTATTTGAAAAGAGGATTACAGGAAAGCCTTGGAAAAGCTTCTAGTCCCCTGAAAAACGTTTGGAATTTCAAACATCCTCGAAAAAACGGGGAATAGCATCTCCCAGTCATTTTGGAGTGTAATTACAGAAGGCTCAATCAAAGGCAGAAGACTGCAACTGTATGCATCCAAATCACAGAATATGCTGAGTTGGAATCAAATGAGGTGATGGCACACAGAGGACAAATCTGTTATTTTGAACCATAGTCAACCATTTTTTCTGTCATTTAACCACAGCAGGCACTCCCTGGTACGTCTGGTTCTTCAAGCACTGTGCCTAAAGACACAAAGAGTGCAAAAAAAGATGTATTGCCTGTAGTTTCAAGCTCCACAATTTGTTTAATTTCATGAACATGCAAGAGGAACGACATGTTCAAATTCCAAGGCAACAGCTGCAAAGGTTTCCTAGGAAAATTATCAAACTAACCCTGAAGCCTAAATTCAGGCAGCTCAGTAGCTGAGATTTTATTTAATGACCAGAAGAGGGCAATCCAAACTCACAAAATATGCTGAATTTTTAAATATTTTTCATTTTTCTTGAATACTCCATACCAGTCAGTTAGTTCACATGTAGGCTCAAGGAGATGGACCAGCCCCAACAGTAAATTCTTCATCCTTTCCTTCAGGAAAGTTTCCTACTGAAATTACATTCAGTGTTCAAAAATCTCTTTAACAAACTTCAACATCTTACTTCATCAACAGGATGCTGCATCCTACTTTGAAACAAGGTACAAACTTCAAACTACCCAGAATAAAAAGAAGAAAATGAAGTAAAACTAAAGAGTGACCATTTACATTCAAGGATTTTAAGAAAAAGAAAATTCTAGTTGCAGTCAGGTTACCAAGAATCTCGTCATTTGTTTCAGAAGATCTGATCTCAACTGGAAAGACTATGTAGGACATGGATCTTCTCATTTTTACTGTCTATTAAATACTGCAAAGTTGTAAACGCAGGGAAAGTAAGATTATTTTGCTACTAAGGTTAGGTGTGGCAAAGCCTTCACAATCTGAACATACAAGTTAATTTTTTAAGAAAACTCCCCTCTGCAAGGGCTGTTCTCTTAAATAAGAAACTTAACAGTATTTGGCAAAAAAGATGGAAAGAAACATTATAAAAGATGAAAAATGATACAATTGCTTCGATATGATATATGATATGATACAATATACTTTAACCAAAAGAGGATAAGAAAGTAAACCTTAATTTTGAAACATACAACCTATTTTGAAAGAAATATGATTATTCTTGTGAAGTGACACAGTACCAAATAGCCTACCACTACTGGAAGTTTCTCCTATGGAATATTCCCACCCCTAATAGTAATAAAAACAATATCTGAATTTCAGAACTTTTCAAATCCTTACGTATTTGCGTATTGTCACATTTTCTTCTGCATATCTGCTGTTTATGATTCAAAATAACACTGGAAAGGAAAATTATTTAACGTTGCCTCACCTTACCAATATTAGCTGTATTTACAATTCTGAAATTTCCACAGAACATACCCAGAAAGCACGTGGTATTTTTACCTTATCTTTATCCACACCAGGTTCTCTGTACACTGTCCACTTCTGTGCATCATCACTGTATAAAATTCTGTAGGCTGAGACGTAATAGTAGTACTCTGCTAAAGTTGATCCAGTAGTTATAATGCCTGTGAAAATGAAGGTGCCCAGTCAAGACAAAAAAACTGCTACCATTTTGTAAAAATAAACAGATCAGCTTTTGAATCCAGATTTAAGATAGCCAGGAATCTTCACTGGTCCAGTTAATTTCAAGAAGTTTATCCAACTCCAAGGTGCTAGAGTGTTAAACTTCTACAGTGCCTGTAACTTAACAATCATTTTACTTACTTTTGTATTTTAATTTTCATTATATAACCTTACTAACCACTTTTCCCTCATTTCTTGATGGAAATGGCCCGTGCATTTGACCACAGCCCACTCCTGCCTCCTGCTGAGAGACAGCTGCTGAGACAGCACTGCTTTCCCCTGCTCTTGTATGGCCAACTCAAAAGCAGCACTGAAAGAACTGGAGATTCCTACAGCTGATGCTTCAGCGCTGCAGAACAACTCACACGGGAAAGCTGTTTTGTAAAAGCTTATTAGCACAGGAATTAGAGGAGTCACGTAACATCCAAATAGTCCCCAGGGAGGTAATAACAAAGGCTGCTGGTAAACCGCAGTTGTTTAATGACAGGAAGCCAAGCTGCTGATAGCAGAGTGTGCAGCTGGGGTTACAGAGACCAATTCATGCATTTTGAGAGAGACAAACCCAAACTAATCAAAGGAGAATGTTTCACAATAGCCTTAAAGCCCAGGCCTCTATGAAGCACTCTACCTAAAACAAAATTATTTTTTATTTAAGTCAGATGACAAACATGCCCATTATCAACAGCGAATCACCTCTGAACAATTAAATCAAAACACAAACATCGGCACTGAGCATACAACAGCTGCACTGCCACCCCAGAGGTTAAACCCAAAATGCTTATGCCTCAATGCTTCACTGCTCAGAATGGGCAACACTGCAATCAACAGGAACCAGTAACCGCAAACAAGACACCTCGACTCTCAGAACCTGAAGAAAATCATCCACAGCAGGTTGGGAAACAGCACCTCCAGCTGTCTCTCCAAATAAACAGCTACTAAAATCACCATTTCTGTGAAGGAGCAGAGCCTGTCTAATCCAGAGCCTGGCTGCATCAGCCTGCAGTTTGGCCCATTTGCTGAGGGAAGGCGCAGACTGCTGAGGGGCCGCAATCCCCAACTTCCAGCCCAAGTTCCACATGAGGCAAGGAGGTGAAAAGGAGGCTGCCAGCTGGTTTACTCTGCCTGTTGTTTATCTCACATTGCACTGCAACTACTCCTGTCTCTACTATTGGATTCACTATAGCCCTGACAGGCACTAGGGAAAACCTAGAAGCGTTAAGTG
This sequence comes from Myiozetetes cayanensis, assembly GCF_022539395.1. NCBI lineage: Eukaryota > Metazoa > Chordata > Aves > Passeriformes > Tyrannidae > Myiozetetes > Myiozetetes cayanensis. Next base: position 20,141,608 of record NW_026087742.1, read on the forward strand.
CATCAGAGGTACCAGTGGACTGAGCTGACTGGATTTCAATTTGCACCTCCGAGGAGACAATTAGCAGGATGAGAGAAGCATCAAGGATCCAATAAAACCACAGGAAAAAATTCAACAAATTCTGATGGAAGAGCTGTCTTCTACTATGAAACTACACCTATTCAGCTCCAAGCTCCTCCGAATTTGCTGTAATGGTAATTAAGTGTTTCCTGGACTTTATCTTAAGACTCAGCACGGGAAAAAAGGATGTCAGTAACCAAATTTTTTAAATGCTGCTGAAAAACCACATCAGATTCACTTACCTGTTATTTTCTTTTCTTTATTCAAATCAATCTGCAACCACTGATGTTCATCACTGATAAGAGCAGCCCAAGGAGGACCAACCCTTTTTAATCTGGCATTTTCGGGTTTCCAAATGTTTACTTGTCCTGTTTGGTTAGGCCACTCAAGAATAGATGATGAAGAGATCTGGGAATCAGGAATTACCCCAGATTCCATCCCCAGTGTCCCGTAACAACCTGAACAACAGAAAAGGTGAGGATTGAAAACAAAAACTGAAACTACTCTGCTTGGATTTTAAGACTTTACGTACAAATATTAAAGTGCCATCTAAATTTATTCCTTAACAACACTATCAACAAAACACACTGTCTTCTGCTTTCTAACAGTGATACTGGAACCCAGCTTCGTAATAATGACATTGCCATGATTTATGCCTTGTCCTAGAGTATTGTGGATATTCTCTCAGTCACCACTCACACAGAGCACTAGATGAGAAGTTTTGGGGGAGAAGCTATGCCCACATAAATTCGTGTTTTTTAAACCCACCTCAGTGTCACAATTTAATTTGAACACCAAAGCATATAGGAAGTCATGTCAAAATCCTTGCCTTGAGCTCAAATGCATCCCTTAAATTAGCGGCATTTTTTTGGTCACCATTCTTACTAGGAGTTTCTTCCCATGTTGCATTCTGCTGATGGCTAACAAACGTCTCCTAAATTCAGGGCTAAATTTCCTTATGGCTAGTTGGTATCCATTTGCTGTTTGCTAAATCTTGTTCTGTAGTGCCAACAGTGTTCTCCTCTCACGTGTGTACTTCCCAGAAACAGCAGCAGAGAGCAATCTTTGCCTTCAGTTAGGCAGGCTGAACAACCCAGTTTAGTTTCCCTTCTCTTGTGAGCACTCCTGTAGCCCCTCTCTGCACCAAGGCTGGGCACTCATCCCTGAAGGGAGGCAGAGGTGGCAGAGCCCCCCAGGGAAGGCCTTGCCCACGTCCTGTGAGATGGCATTAATAGTTGATTGTGTCTACTGGACATACTTCACCTGCCGTAGCTCAGGATCACTTTACTAACAGAATCCTTTCCCTCATCTCTCGTTTCCACCTGCCAGTTTGAAGCAGAAATGCCTCAGTCTCTAAGCATCCAAAATTCTACCTTTTGCTCTGTGATTCTTCAGTTAATTTCTATCACTGAAGTCTCAAAGTCAGCCAGGTCTTCCTGTACGAATAGTTTCATCTTCCTCTGCACTGACCACACCTCTGGCATTAACAATACACTCCTCTATTTCATACCAACTCAGGAAACAAACTACTACAGAAAGACCTTTAGCACAATCTGATTAACCTGACTGGAGCACACTACAGGAGTTTTCTTTTTCCTTCAGCAAACTCCTAGGCCACCCAACTACAGAGATTTTAATCTAGACCTGCATCTTGTCTCTAGCTTATTCAATAATTTCTCACGTGTCACTGAAATCCAGAGACTCTAGATCAGCATTTTGTCCTATCTCTTCATATTTCCAGGCCATTAAATTACTTTCATACACACTATCAAATCACGTTTTCAAAGACAAAGAACACCCGCAAACCCCACCCAGATCACTGTGTTTAATACTCTTCATGCATAAGGACACCAGACATGCAATTCCTTCTTTCAGCTCTCACAGAGAGCTGGGAGAGAAATTATTTTACTAGTAGTTGCATTGTATTTTCTAGTTTTTGTTTTTATACATTTCCATCTCCAAACACCCCTGCCCATCAGATCCCTGTCTTTATATCCCCATTCAGCATCCCTTTTATTTATATTAGGAAAAGTATTTGTTTACTTTTGAGGAGTATGTGCATGATTCCCCCCTTTTTTTTTTAAACTTTATCCTTATGAAAAACAGACATGATGGTTTTATGGGTTTTATATTGTTATTAAAACAGTTAAAGACACTATGGAAAGGCCACTGTCTTCACAGTACTGCCAACATCCACTCAAAGATGGCATTCAAAGTGACTTACACAAAAACTAGCTTCCATTTAGAAAATTGCAGCTAATCTATTTGAAAAACAAGTAAGATAGAAGGTAAAAACACACAAAGAAGTAAAGCTTCAAAAAGGGGCAACACTTGTGATAACAATCATCAACCTGGCACACATGGACAAAACAAAACGTAACAACCATGAAGGGATATATCTTAGACACAGAGCAAGGCCCAAGAGCAGCCCTTCCAGAGTAAGAGAGACAGTAATTTATCATACAGCATTCAGCTGCAAGGAAAGGGGAGGGAAAAAAATAGTAAAAGGAGGAAGAGAAAGGTGAGGAATCGTTTGGAGATTTCTTCTACCTTTCTTAACTGACAACCAGGCAAGCGTAAGGAGTAAACCTGGAAGAAAACTAGAACGTACAGTTGTTACAAATAAAGAGCAACTCTTAAGTGCCCAGCTATCCTTTAGCAGTGTGTTTAAAGTATGAGAGTCAAGTCACTTTAAACTAGACTACAATAGAGGAATGTAACCTGAAAGAATCTCTGTCTGCAGATAAGCAAGGCTTACCTATAAATCTAATAGTGACAATTAACCATCAAATTGACATAGAAAAACAATTCAAAAATATACATTACTGAGGAATGCAGCAAAAGAAGTCTCACAAACTAGAACAAAAATTAAGAAATAAAACACCTGCACACTTATTTCTACTCACAAAGTCTGCATGAAAGTATTAACATGTAATATCTGTGATAACACTTACCACTTGTCTTAAAGGTGAAGAGACTTGTAGATAGAGGTCCCCTGCAGAGAACAAAAGATATTTTGCAGTACTCAGGTAAACTGAAACAAACTGTCTTCAATTTACTTTTCTTGTCTGACTGCTTGCCACTGAAACCTATGCACATATGCCTGAACAAACACTTAATTTACTTACTTACTTTAGCAAAGTAGCGCTTTCTGTCACCAAGTTGCAGCGCTTTCAGTACAAACACCTTTTCAACTGAAAGCTAGTACAGAGATACTGAGTTAGAGGCTTTCAAACAAACACACCAGGCAAAAGGCATGTCTTCATCAAAATGCTTCCCTTACATATCAAGCTATTGGTAATAAGAACCAACTTCCTCTGACTGTTTTCATTCCTAGGACTTCTGAGATACAATGACAAGCTGCTCTCTTTTCCCTGCAACTAAAAAGCTGCTGTTACATTATTATTTTTCCACAGATCATAGGAATTTACACTCAAGAAGGTAAAAACTCCTTGCAGAATTTGGAAAATTAATCTTTAGGGTCTAGAGGTTAAAAATATCTGGTAAACAATAACACTGTAGCAAGAGTGCACTGTGAGAACCTTAGAGAAGAGAAGCTGCCAGGGGAACACGCAGCTCCACTAGCTGAAATTAATCCTGCAGTGAGACACCACCAAGATCTAAGGTGCCAAAGATAAGGAAAATACAGGAAGTACACTTACACTTTTGAGGTGACATTGTTAGCCAAGGAGCCTTCATAGTAGGGAATGCCCTTGCTGATCACAACGTTAATTTGGCCACCCAGAGTATTTGACACAACGCCTGCGTGAACACCAGCCATACAAAGTGATGACGACTTGAAGAGGGGGGGGAAAGAAAAATTTAATACTACAAAGTAAATAAATTAAATACTACACCATATTTTGTAAACGCTACACCATCCAGTTATAGCCTTTGTTATTATTACATGAAGATACTGCTCTAATTTAACTGTTATCTCTGTTATTTAGATATAACAGACTCATCTACAGTTTATTATGAAATTCATGAAAACAAAAAGAAGGTCCTTCATTTCACTGTGTCGTGGCCCAGATGTATTTGGTACACGACTCCTGTCACTAAATACCCTCAAACCAACACCAATGTGAAACAGTCTGAAAAAGCCAGACAGCCAGACTTTCAGTCTGCAGTGAATTATGTTAGACAACAGAAATTGAAGACGTAAATATACAGAAAATTTTTTAATAGAAAGCACATTGAAAGTTTGTTTGTTTATTTTCTCACAATTAAGGAGTGATGCACTGCAGATTTTGTAGCTTTTTGCCAAGGCGTTGGTATTTTTCAGTTTAATTCATGGTTAAACACAGTTTAACCATCCAGGACTCTGATCCACATAAAACCACAGTAATACATGAACACAACTCATCCTAAAGAAGTCAATTACCTACATTATATGGGTCAGTGGAGATCGGTTACACAAAGCGTTTTTGCAGGGCATCATGTTCTTGCCTTTTCTCCCTGGATGACTGGATCTACTAAGAAATGTCACAGTGGCACCTCCCTGGCTTGCAGGCTGGCTCTGCCAAGTGAGCAGGACTCATTGGACCAAGTCCTTCAGGCACTGCACAGAGTGAGCAGAGAAACATGCCTCTGCCTCCTGGATCAAAACTAGTCGAGCTGGGAAGCAAATCCTTCCAGGCCAAAGGGGCGTGACCAAGAAATACTCCAGCGCTCAGGAGAAGAGAGACAGTCCAGTTTCAAAAGGCTTAGCAGCAATGGCTTTGCACCCATCCACATGTGCCCCAAGACTTCTGGAGGATTACTGGTTACACACAGTGCAACAGGCACAGGCAGAGCTATTCTCAGGTGTCCCTGCAATGTGCAGCACAGGGGTATGAGAGACACGCTGCAATTCTGCAGCCTCTCACATCCAACAGGGCTGGGATCAACACAGTCCCATTTCCATTGAAAGTATGAACATGGGGTTCTGCAGCAGATGCAGCTCTCTCCTCTGTGCCCACCAGAAGACGTCAGCAATGAGAGATCCAAGCTCTCAAGGACTGTCCACAATAGAGTGACACAGAAAAGAATCAAGATTTAGAGTACTTTTTAAAGCAGTTGCTGTACATTGAAAGAGATGCACGAGAAACCTCTACCTGAGGTTGACACTTGGCCCAAAGTGCTGGACAATTTGAGTTCTTTGCACACAGCTTGACTTCTGGGAAATTCTCTGCCTTTATATTTGGTGCAATAAAGTAAGAAAGTGACAAAAGAAAGTCACAAGGCATTTATTTCCTAAAGGTTCCTTTTTTCTCCATAGAAAACGATTTTTCCAGATTTTGGCAAAAAACCTCCCAACAAGCAGGACTCCTACAGATGCTACAAATATATTAGGCAGAGAATCAACTTCATCTTGTTACCAGCTACAAAAATTACCTCACAGCCATTTAGTGAGGACTCACTGGACCAGAACATGTAACACCACATTACTTTATGGTGACATTTTTACATGTGGGTGATTGTTTAAGCATGGAGCCTAGGATTTACACATATTTGAGAAAAGAAAATCAGACAGGCACACTTTAGGGTCATATTTAATACTAAAATATTTGAATGCTGACATTTTTAAATTGTCTTTCCTCTGTGCTAGATCTAATGGCTTATTAAAGGGTTATTTAAAAAAAAACAAAGAGATTTCATGTAATTTTTACTAGATTGCTAGCAAAATTATAATCACCTAAAAATAAACAAAAGAAACACCCTCCAGAGTCCAATGGCAAGTTTGTTAATTCAGCTGCAAAATCTTACATTAGAAAAACACTATACAGGGTTTTGTAGTGTTTTAAGTTAACAATACATTATTAAAGATTTTAATTTCCATTTTACAGAACTACTAATCTTAAGAGTATTAACTTCATTTTGCAAATTATTTTATAGTTGCTGAGTATAAACAGTATTTCATCTCTCCAGTTGTAATAAAAAATTAAGATAACCACTGAGACCCTGTTGAGAGAGGCATTACAATGTCAAAAACCAGGAGGACATCATTCACTGATTCTTTCATCATAAATCTGCATTTCCCAGACTGAGAAAGCCAACAAAACCAACACAGGAAATAGAAAACAATATTTTGATCGATCCCCCTTTCTCTGCAGCCCTTACAAAATCATTTTGAGACTCTACTCCACTATTTCACTTCTTGGAGGTGGTAGCACCATCTGAAGCACCAGTCATTTAGCAGCAGTACCAAAACCTGAATCCCATGTTATTTACTTTTAGGAGGTAAAAATTCCAGCATCCAGGAAGCAGAACTAACATGAACAGCTATAGCTGACTTGTATTGTACATTATGTGTTTTACCCAAATTCAGTTGAGGTCATGCTATTTTTACTTACATCTCGGTATCCATGGGGAATAGTGCCTGAAATATCAGCAAAAGGAATCACACATCCAGCTGGACAATACTTACTGGAAGAGAACAAAATATCAAGTCAAGATATACATACACCTACCACTCTTTTAATGTTATAAAATAGTAACTATGTTTTTTATCTACAGTACACTGTTATTCATATATCACCATGTAAGGATATATCCTAATTGAATGAAAAGCAAGAGGCAAGATACTTGCACCTCTGGAGCCAGCCCATGTTCATGTTCCAGGGCCCTTTTATATGGCAAACATGAAAATTATTACATCTGCAAGATTTAAAAGTGAATTGAAGTAAACCTGTTAACATTTTCACCACAGTTTAACAACATTGAAGCAATATTGCAGGTTCCGTGAAAACAGTGAGATTCGGAGACTTTGGCACAAGTCTGAGTAAGGTCAGAACCTAAACTTATAGCCCTATTTTGGAACTTGGGAAAATGGAAGAGAAATGTAAAGGTTGCATTTCAAAATGCTTCATGATGCCACGGCTTATGTTCTCCAAAAAGTAAGCTTAGGTACTTCGCTATAGTCTGCAGCTTTAAACACTGTCCTTTGGATGCAAAGGGAAAAGGAGAAAATAGGGAAATAATAAATGTTTCCTCCATCAGAAGCTACAGCATTCTATGTCTCCACAGAACCTCATTAATGCACACCAAACTGTGAAACGGGTTTGTAATTTTCAACACATTTCATCATTTAGTGCTCCTTAGGTAACTGTAATATGAATTTCAGTATTTAAGGTGTACACCTGCTGTAATATTCTTTCTATGGGAATTAGAGATTAGCTCCTATGTGCTAGTGCAAATTAACGAGGTTCTACTGTATACTGCATGTAAATAACATAAACAGGAGAGAGGGAGGAAGCAGGAGTGCAAATGTTAAAATTATTCAACTCTAACCCTAATTGCTTCTCAAGTTCTCTGGATGGCCAATTTCCAAGCTGCAGTCAGATACGAGTAACAGTGAAGCAGAAACACTACAATTACTTTATTAAAGAGATTGGGTGGAAACAGGTAAAAATCAGTCTTACTTGAATTCTGGTTCGGAAAAGTGACTTGCATTGTCTAAACAGGTAATTAAGTCTGGAAAGAGAAAATGTCAGGTCAAGAGGATAATAAAGACAGTAAGTTTGAGTATGCTTTTTAAAGTGCATGAAAATATACATTTGAACCCTGAGGCTTCACCAAAAGTCTCAGAATGAAGAAACCATGTTCCTACTAAATTTCTTGCAACAGATCTTGTATTACAGTAGAACCTTGCTAATTTGTCTAAGTAACTGGAAAATCTACTGAGAATGTGACATGAGACATATTACAAAAATTCATCTTCTGTACAGCTTTAGTTTTGTTTATAGCCATACTTTAGGGAACCCAAGATAATTCAGAGACACAAACATATGCTCTTTTCATAAAATTAAATCAATAATCTACCTAAAGAGCCCTGTGTTTTCAGCATTTAACATTTCTGCGGTGCTGAATTCAAGCACTACAAGGAACGAATATTAGAGTGCCATGTTATTGGCATCCTTGACTGATATTTCAAATTTCATGTTTGTGCCTACTGTGTATCAGCACACACAGTCCAAAATACAGAGAGAAAAGCAACAATAACCCCATAAAATTAAAACTGAAAGTCTTCATCTGCTCTTTTTAGAATCATTTCCAGAGAGGGTTTTTTCAAGCCTTTTGCCTTCTGAAGCAGTTGCTTGTAATCCTTCATTTCCTCGTGGACCACATAGGTCACTCACCATCACAATGAGTGGAAGGAGATGCAAAACAAATACATCAACCTCTTTCAGAGGGTTAGAGTAACCAAAAACATGGTAAAAAACAGTAAGTGGCAAAAAGACTAAAAAGTAGTCAGCAGATTATGTAATTAAAGAGCTGAGGGAGTTATAGGATACTGCTACTGAAATAAAATTTTCCATGAGGTTAGTCTGTATAAAATACAAACCATTTGATAGGAAAACTTGATAATTATCTGCCACCTTGACTACTAGCTGAAAAAATGCATTTTATCCTTCATCTGAAGGAGTTCTTTCATTTGTAACAGAAAACTGTCATTCTTCCTCTGCTATTCAAGGCAAGCTATGATACCATCTCTTTAAAACTACAGCAAATTTTAAGTAACTGGCAGTCCAATTTCCTATACAGAAGTATCAGCAAGAGTGTATTAAATTTTTAGAAGTTAATATGTGGGAATGTGGGAATAAATAAATTAGTTCTGTGTTTTTACTAGACAGCCCTAATTTTTCCAGCAAAGAAAAACTGCCAAATAATTATAAATACCTGATTTGTCAGTGGTTGAATAAGCTGCAAGAAATCCACGTCCAGAAGCGTGAATTCCGCTCATAAACTGTACTGTGACCTCGTTACTTTTTGAAGTAATTAAACCATCCATCTGAAAGTCAAAGCCACAGTATTTTCCTATGGAGAGAAGAGGGAAAACAAAGATTGACCCAAACCAACATAGGTAATAAGCATCTTATTTCATCTGCAGAACCTAATTTCACTTGCAGCTTAAGCTCACATTATTTCTGATGCATATTCAAAATTAAATACATGTGCATGACACTAAATAACGCTGTCAGTGTCCATTTAATGGCAGACTATGAGTACCACATTTATTTTGTCACTGTCAACGGGTGAGAGTCTCTTAACACTTGCAGATAAAGGCGACCTTATCCCATTCACCTCTAACCATACCTAACTTTCCCAGTCAGTACTTCAAAGAACATGTTAAGAAAAAGTTAGGGCAATGAGAAGCATCTTCAGAAGCAAATGAGAAGCAAATGAGAAAATAGCCTCCCTCTTCCCTCAGTTGCTGGGGCACTTCTTCCTTGTCAACTTTTCCATAGTTTCTGTCAACTACTTCTCTCAGTTTTGGGTAACAGCAGGCATGACCCACTACACTTCAGCAGTAACATACAAGCATATGTGAGCACCGTTAATGTAAACTGCTAATTGCTTCACTTTCTGTATTGCTGCACCTAAAAAACATAATACGGGTTCTGTATCTGGATACTTCTCTTTCCATACAAAGCGAACAAAAATAACACAATTTAAATAAAGGTGCTGGAATACACAGATGTTGACAATATTTGCCCCATGAAGTTTTAGAATTGCTACCAAATAACATTACTGGATGAATGGCTGCTAAACAGACTCAAGTCAATATGGAATTCTCCAGTCCTACTAACTAGAAAATTTAATAAAGATACTGATCAGTTCATTAACCTGTTAAAAAAAATCGTCTGTTCTATAGGCTCCCTTGATCATTTGATACTGTAAAATCCATCTATAATCCTATTTAAGATTCTGCAGTGGATAATTGAAGTGGATGATCACCAGTAGTAGATGACACCGCATATGTTTCAGCTTATCATTCCATTTGCTTTCCTCATAATAAGTTTTGTTTTCAGCCACAGTCATGTTACATGACTGACCAGCATGAGACTCCTCTCAGTGTAGGTCAGACTGTCCCCAAAGCACCATTTATTCCCTTCTTCAGGCAAATACACAGTACAAGACATCTAAATCTAGCTTGGATAAACTATCCAGTGCTGCTTGCACCATGGACATACAGCCTTTGACAAACTGTAGACTGATGCACCTTATGATTCAAAGCAAGACATAGTTTTGAGATACAAATCATTTTTCCAACTCTTCCCTGGCCTCTTGCCAGATTTTCAGCAATCTTTTTAAAAAGCAGGCACTAGAAATGGACAAAACATGACTGCAGTGACGCCTCTGTCAACTGTATGTGCAGAAGATGGAGTATTACAATTTTGTCTGTACTTATGCATTGAAGGACCCCAGTGTTTTTGTACAGCACCATCACAGCAGGAGAGGGAACTCCTGTGTCTTAAGTACATTTGACTGCAGATGCACAGTGATCGGACTGTAATGAAATTTAATAAAAAACACCTCTAAATTTCACACTAGAGACAAACTTAACAGCAAGTATTTGAACCTTCATTTGATTTCTTGATAAATATTCAAGAGGTTTGGAATAAGCACTAGCACTTTAAAAGCTTCATTAGAAACCCTCTCTGTTTCTCAACGAAGTAATCCACTAACAATTTATTTTTTAATCTAATCAGACAATTTTTAAGTCATTTCAGGTTAAAATAGGTATGACTGAATTTCAGACTTCATGTAATACAAGTATTTTAATGCTAGAGCATGTCAGAAGTCTTGAATGGAAAAACTTAGGATAAATCCAGATTTCCTCTAAGGAACTCAGGTCACTGTTTAATCTCTCCAGCATGTGTTGCTTCAAACATGAACATTCAACAACCTGCATCATCTGTACCTGCCACTGTTAATATCACTGTTTGTTCTGTGATTTAATTTATTAAGAGCAGAACAACACACACATTTGTTCAACATACTGTGCTACTACCCCAGCTGGGAACAGTTGAAAGTCAAGAGAAACAAATGAAGTAGAAAATTTACTTGAACCCATTAAGTCACTTGTAAAAGTGAGTAATAGACTTATCAGAACTTGACGTTCCTTGCCATTTAAGGTATTCAGTGTTTCCTATTTTAGACTAAGCCTGGCTCAACAGCTCCAAGCACATACTTATTTTCACACACACTTACCTAGGTAACAGCTGCAAAAGAGGGTTAACAAAGCTAACACTCCACTAGTCTCTTTATAAAAAAACTCTATTTAGTGGGATCGGCATTAGAGTTGCAAAAAAACAATCTTGGTGTGGTAAATCTCTCCTTCCAAATAAAAATTTTAGGAAAGAAAATAAAATTAATCTGCATAATAACAACTGCGTAACATAACAGAGAAGGAAAAATAACAATTCGAGTTTTACGCAAAGTAACCACAAGGGTCTTAACACCCTACATATACTTTGGCACAGATGATAACATTACATTGCTATGAGAAAAAAAAAAACCACTGACTTCTAGTCATGAAATTCAATTTGTTCTCCTGAAGAGAGCAAAAATTAAACTGTGAATATTGTCAGAACATGAAGGGCATTTCAACTACACTTTTGAAGCCTGACATCCTTTAATACTACAAAGACAAACAGTTCAAATCAGAGTGAATCCATATAAAAGGAAAGGCACTTCATATTAGACAGATATAGATATAGATATACACTCCTTTTTTTTTTTTAATGAAGATCCTTATAGTTTTACAATTTCCTCTTTACTGCTTACAAGGACTTTGCAAGCTACTGGGAAATGTCTGAGAAAAAACCCCACATAACAGAGGGGTTTCCTTTGATAATCTTAAGAATCAAAGATTATTATAGGATCTACGTTGCATTTAGCATCTAGTTTTTGTCAAAAAGTAACAAAAGTACCAAAAGTATATACAAGTTTTAGACAAGACCATAGTTCTCAAATACCAAATTATAAAATACCAATTATAAAAGCTCCTACCTATCTCTGTCCTGTTGGGGCCAATTCCATTGTGAACTCTTAAGTAACTGGAATGACAAGAATCTGAGTCATCAATATCAAAATCACCGAATTTGAGCTGAACTCGCTGCCCAGGCTTTACCCGAATTTCCCATTCACACACTGTGCTATTGGGAGATGTCCGTGGGTAGTTTATGGAAGCAAGAGTTCCACTTTCAGGGCCCAGAACAGTGTGTCCACATCCATCACCTACAAAAGAACAAGAAGAAATCAGCTCACATGTTCATCTTCAAGGCTTCACTAAAACTAGGGTTTTAGTCAAACCACACTAATCACATTACAAGAAAACTCCAAGGTAAATTGCATGCAGATGAAACAGTAATTGAGGCATCTAATGTTGCCTTATGTTTAGTTTCTCATCACAGATGACCAGAGAGCTGCTACAACTTCCTCAGTGAGATGAAAATTCATCTCTAATGGCTTTAAAAACTGCACAGGCAGTACAGAAAGTGTCCCTGTTATTTCACATTCCCTCAACACCTCAGTACAGAGGGAAACAGGTTCTGAAAAGGAGAGAGAAACCTGCCAATAAAACAAGAGCACACAGGTTTTACTGTAGTTACTCTCTTCACATGATGAAAAAGAAGCAGATAGCCTATGAGCAGCAAACAGTACTGAACACAAGTGAGCACAGCTCTGAGCGCTACCAAACCACTACTACGTTGTTTTCTGCTGCACCACAATTTTAATGCTGCAATTCATTCACACTTAGAGACCTCGCTCAATTTTTCTGGATTTGTACAATATATTACATTATAACTCCAACCTGGAGCCCTCTACCTAACATATGAGTATTAACTTCAAATAGCAACAACAACACTAATGAAGACTTGTTTAACAAGCGGAAAAACAGCACCAGTTGTGTATTCTCAGTATCAAATTATGAAGAGTAAACTAATAAATCTCATTACTCAACAAATAGGCATGATTTTCCCTTAGTGTGTGGAACAAAAAGTGTAAGAATTTATGTGTTGGTCTGGAAATAAAAGTGTTCTTAAAGTGCCACTCACAATGATTAACGTGATTTGTATTGACACAAGTTGGTTTTGACAGCTAAAAGTGCCAGTCCGAAGAGTTTCATATTATACAATATGTGCAGTTCCTCTACAAAGCATGAAAAGATAAGCCAAGCTTTAGGGACAAAGACTGTAGACATATTTAAGAATTTTAACTAAATTTCAAAATTCTTAGATACTATTTCATGCAAGACAGAAAAGTCAGTCCAATGCACTGAAGAGATGTCGGAAACAAACTGTGATTAACTTAACTAGGTCTGATTAATCTGTTTGCAAACTAGTTCCCACCCCAATATTTGTCTTTAAACCAAGACACAAACACACCTAATTTCTAGTAACAAAAACTATTCTCTTTATAATCTGAGCACATTGAAAGATAGCTGCACGTTCTAAAAGTTGAAGTGCTGCTGACATATAAAGATTCATAAACAGATGCATATGCAAACAGTCTTGAATCAAAATGACGCATCTTTGGAAAAGTTAACTGGAATTTCTGCTCCAGTAAAATCAAAATTTCTATTTGTAAAGCTGTTGTTCAGCCATGTTTTTATTAATGCAATCTGCTTTAAAACAGTTTGTTCTATCCCGTGACAAATATTTCCATTTGGGTGACAGATGACAAATTACTTTTCTAAATTACCGTTGTTGAATACATGAGACGCAACTGTCCAATGTTACCAAGAGGTAACTTAAACTGCATGCTCTTTGAATCGTTATAACTCTGGTTTCTTTCCAAAAGCATGTTATAAATCTAAGAAAAATGAAAGCTTTATAATTCAAAACCTCTATGGCCTTGGTTTATTAGTTAGTAAACATTTAAATGTCAGACTCCTCATTAGTCACAATATGCTTAACAGTCAAGAAAAATGGATTCCTTTGCTAATAAACTGGCTTTTTGCAAGCAAGTACTCAGAGGCATTATCAAATGCATGGAACTTATTATATTAACAAAAATAAAACCAGCAAATATGTTCATGGTGATATTTGTGGCTAGTATTTCAAAACTCTTTACACTGCAGACACATAAAAATAATTTCCAACATGAGTAGCAGTCAGTTTTAGTTTATTTCCTATATAAAAACAATGAGCCAGTTAATCAGTGCTGGGCTTTTCCAATCCTGTGATGGGGTAAGCAACTGCTTATTCATTCACAGATTGAAAATATTATGCAGATACACTAATACAGTGGCCTTTTGAACATGAAATCATAGTAACTTTCACCTGTATGGGCAGATAAAACTGCTCTGAGTGCATTTTAAAGAAAGTAAGAATGCTTGTATGAACTAGAATGCTTGGCAGTTAATTATTTCACCTCTCAATGGGCCTTTTATTGCAATACAGTAACAACACAAATGCTTTTTCTTACATCCAGGAATACCACTAATGCATATGATTCTGTATCTTTGATTCTTCCCTGCATTTTTGCATCCTAAGCCTATGCTGCTGAAAGTCAAAGGAGTGCTTGAGTCTCTTCTTTGACCCAAACTGTATTTAAATCATAAATTTATCTAGTTAAAAACTAGATAAGACTATATCTAACATTCATTTAAACCATTCTTTCCAGTAGCTTGTTGTTCAGCTGTCTAAAGCATGAAACAATACCTGCACTGCATTTGCATAGTGAACAGGGCACACCTTTCTGATGAGAAAAGCAAAAGAACTCCAAAAACATCCTTTCACATTTAGGTGATAAAATGCAAATAAAATACTGCAAATTTTAAAAAGACATTGTGACTTTTCTTTTAACGACACATCACTTAAAAATGTCAAAATTTCCCTGGTAGTTTTGAACACTGTCTTGTTTCCAATGGCTAGAGAGAAAAGCTTTTTAGTCTGTCTCACACAATTTAATAGAAATGCCAATCACAAATCTCCCTTTTGTTGTAGGCTTTCTTGAAAACATGAAAGGAAAAATACTCCTCTATCCATATTAAAAAACCTGCTGTCAAATCATACTAGAAAGGAATGGAAAGGAAAAACAGTTGTGCTGATCTGCATCTAGAGCATCATCTCACTATAAATCCAATTTTTAGAAGTAGTACATTCTGAAAGGACATATTGTGTCACATTTTGTTGCATGTTTCACTTAGGTTAGTGGTAACAGAAATGCCAGACACTTCATGCCTGAAGAACTTGAAGATTACCATGGCATATACAGTCTGCCAAGGGCAGCCGCATCACTCAGGAGCTATCCGTAAATTCCTAAAAAAATCAGACTTCCAGTGAAACTTGCAGGACAATGAAACCACATTTTGTTTTATTGCTACTAGAGAAGGGTGGTTCTTGAGCCTCTCCATGTAAAGTGGTACTTCATCATTTCTGCCGAAGTTGTATAAATACCACCGATGAACTCCAGAGACACAAACACACATCTGTATCAGGGGAGCAATCTGCAATACTCAGCAATTTCTCCAAGGAAAAGAGAAAATACAATTCTGTGCACTACAGCCACACATATAGGAGCACTGGCTACCTCATTCATTTGGAAGTCAATAATTAAGTGCCACAGAATCTTTTGCTTCTGGTTATCTGTGTGCGTGAGAGCGAAGTATCTGAGAACATGCAGAGGAGACAGACTTCAATTCCTAAATCAATTACTCCTGAATGGGCTGACAACCTCTGCTGTCAGTACACAGATGAACGAGCACCCTGCTTTCTTTCAGCTTTCTCTGTCACACAACAGACCTACTGCACCTGCACATAGATAAAGCCCCGCTAGAAGCACCAGATCACTTGCACACACACACATCACACCTGACACGAGTTAGAAGGTCTGAAGATGTGCACCAAATTCCATGTGTCCATGTGACCATGTCCACCCTAAACACGGGGGAGCTCGGCTCTTCACCCAAACATGTGTTAGAAACACAGACTGTCCATCTAAGGAGCCGGCAGAGGAAAGCAGACTGCTGCCATCAGGAGAACCATCCATCTCCTCTGCAGACGCCTTTGAATGCGGTCTGGATGAATTATCCTGACAGATTACACATGACCCCGGGGCTGTGGCACACTGATGCCTGCTGCAATCGTGTAGATGATTTAAAACAATTTCTTATACCCAAGTTCTTTACATCAACAAAACACAGGACTTGAACCAACACAAACATACCAAAATGCACTGGGTTTTGGTACATGAAGAAAATGAAATGTGCAGGAGTGGGTGCTAAGTACCCTATTAACACCCCACCCATATACATATATAATATAATATATAATTATTATAAATTAATTATTCTTTATAGTTGTGGAAGTCAATTAATCAGAACTTTTTACCTCCAAGACTGGTTGCTGTTAGTGACTGCTAATCCTGTTCTCACTACCAAAACACATTAACAATTAATTTTTTTAGACCAGGGAATACTTTCCCATTCTTTACTTGGAGAAGAGTGAATGATAAAATAAAGACATTAGACAGCTTATTATTATAATCTATAAGGGATAACTGATGCATATCAAAACACTCATCTCAATTTTAACACGAGTCTTTTGAACAGACTCAATTTAACCAGCAAGTTTCCTGAGAAGATTTTACATATATAAGCTATGATTTTCTGTATGTCTGTGACTACATATAGGATGTAATTAAAACTTTCTTAACTAAGCAAAGGTAGAACCAAATCTATTAGAGTTAAATAAGCAAAAAGGATATTATAAAGCATTCACTTTAACTCCAAATGCACAACTCTTTCTGCTTCAATACAATTTCTGATTCAATTCAATATAATTTCTCCTCTTCTGTTTAGCTCCTGTGCTTTGCATTTCCCTGCTTTTTATCAGTGTGCCACTAAAAGATGCTGCCTCTACTTTTTGCTTTTCTCGGTGTGGGCAAGGAAGTTTATGCAATGAACAAAACAGTTCCATGAATAAGAAACACTGAGGAATTAAGACCACAGAGACATCAAATTCTAAACTGCTTTTTCATGTATTTTCAAGTGTCCTTATTTGTGTCCTCCAAATTCACTGCTGTTTCCACCAAAATCCACAGAATGATGTTCTTCAGGAAGGAATCTGTTCCTCTGTCAGAATTAATTTTCTTAACAAGCCAACACAAGCACACAGTTTACTTTCATCTTTAAGCCATTTATTTGCCTCAGTAACACACTGGTTTGGGCATTTCATCCCGTTACAGATGTTTCGCAACATAAAATACCCCACACTTTCACAAGAGAGGCCATAGCTCAATAAACACTTGAAGGCACTTCAAATTAGAACAGCCACAGACAAAAGCAAGCCTTGTCTGCATCTCGCTTTTGGCCACGTGTTCTCACACCCTTCCTGGTATTGGAGGTCAACACTTCTGCAGCCACATGGATAACCAGACCAGGGACTTGGCATAAAAACAGCTGTTGGTTTTAACCTAGAGCAGTCCCCTTATTTATTTTCGTGTGCACATGCAGCAGCAACTTCCTTGACAGAGGGACAGGACAGTGTGAGAGTAAGGAAACACCAGCAACTGCTCCTTTCAGCACCACTGCCAACCTGCGTTTGCATTTTATACAATCCTGAATCCCAACCAGAAAGGCAGAAACTATCCCTCCCCTAGGGAGAGCAGTCACTCAAGAGTGGTGCACTGGCTTGAGGAACTGAGCTGGCTGCAGACAGTGCCCAACCCATTCCCACCACACAGTGTTAGATCTCACCAACTCGCCCCTCCAAGGCAGCTCACTGTGCCACTGCCAGTGGCAGGAGGGCAGGTGGGATTACAGCTGTCTCAGCCTGGACTGATTTACCTGCTGGGGGGCACCCTTAGGTGGGTAATCAAATTATGGGTTGAGGTTTAGCAAAGACAGCAATGGGACAAAAGGCAAAGCACAATAAGCATCTTGCCTTTGAAAATGTTGGTAGCTCAGTGGAGAGGCAGCATGGGGTGAGAGGAGACAGGCTGCTTCTTGTTCTTATAGCAAAAGTACAAAATTTAAGATGTCATTACAACAAAACTTTACTGTTTTCATTTAGAACACTGGCCACGTGCTGGGCTAGTGATAATTAGCACTTTATTAATTTCATCTGCACACACGGCTTTACAATCACCATCTCCAGGAAATGCAGTTTAAGCTCCCAGCCACTGAATTTTACACAAAAGAGGAACACTTAGCCCTCCTAAACTTAGCATCCAGAAATATGGTAACATTTGAAAAGAAAATATCTTCAATTATTAAGTTGTCAGAGCAGGTAAGACATGTGCTTCCTCTGCTATTGTATACTAATCAAACTGACTGCTTCAAATGTACAGAAAAAAAGACCAGTTTTGTAAGACAGCGTTGCAGAGCTTTTATTTGCTGATGTCAGGGACACCATGCAAGTCCCCAGGGACTGCTATGACTTGCTTAAACAGCATGCTGGTAAGAGTAGCTTACAAGGACAGGCTAGCCATGGTGAAAAGTGATTTCCATGAGGACTGTGTAAAAGGACTCTATGCTCAATGACACATAATGCAGAAGCCCTTCTGATCTGCTGCCCATGCTGAATCATAGCGACAGCTCATGTTGTATGTTGTCGTTTGCCTGGCACATGCAGCTTTCCCACTTTCCAAGACATAGCATCTATTTTGCAATCTGCACCAACACTTCCATAAACACTGTAGTGCTTCAGTGCTTCAAGTGCTGCACAGCAGAAAACCAGATGATGAAGGAAATGAAAAATAACGCACAGATGGTCACAAAATACCATGACAATAAGCAATAGTCGTGGTCAGAATGGGCTTCACCTCTCTCGTACGTTCTTCCAACTCCTCACCACACCACGACCACATGAAATTTCATGAGCCTTACATATGTCAATGAAGAGGCAAAAAGTTCTCCAATCATACCAGTAATTCACATGCTAAATTAACGTTATAGCCATCATTTTCTCCCTTCCATTTCTACCTCATAAAGGAGATTGCACAGCCTACACTGCAGATCTGTGGTGGCACACACTGATCCAAACACCAGATGCTGCAGCCCCACCTTGCCTTTCATGAGCACCTATCAACTTTCCACCTTGTCTGGGACTCATTATACCCTTGTTTTATGCCCAGGTCATCATCCCACCTGCCTTTTGCTGAGTAAGGGCATGGATATGGCTGAATGGCTGAACAGTCACTGGAGCAAGTGAGACAGCAGCAGCCAGAGGTAAAAATAATTTTTGGCTACCATGGAATCAACAAGCTGGCAGGAAAGAAGCTGAAGGCTTGAGTACCTAAACAAAACAAAAGAAAAACAACAGAAAACCACTAGTAGGGCATGCTAGTGCTTTCAAAAAGAAAACCTCAAAAGCAGTGGTAATTATTTGCACCCTGTAGCTGCACCAAGAACAGTGACTTTAAATATCAGTTTCTAACCCTTTTTACAGTTTGTCATCCAACTGATACAACAGGAACACTCCACATCTCCACACCAGTATTTCCTTCTCCCAGGATAGGTGACATAGAGCATCATCCTGATTTCTAACACTCATTTTCTAATCTACTTTCAAAATTACAAAGGGAACTGTTTGGAGTTTTCCTGTTTTGAACAACTTGGCTACATTCTAGCATCATAAAATTTCACACACAATCTGTTCTAAGAAGCAATTCATTCCTAGTTTTGCCCTGTAAAACAAAGACATTTGCCCTGAAAGATATTTTCACATTTTTGAGCCTCTAGGAATACTATCAACAAAATAAACATAATGTACTACTGAATAATATATTAATTAGGAACATGACAGTAAATTTTAAACTTTAAGTGCCAAAATTGTCACAAAAAGTGTAGCAAGAAAATGTAGGAAGTCAGCAGTCTGTAAAGCTTCAGTAAAAACTATCTGTGAACTTTAAACCTGCCCACCAGCTTTGCTGTACCTTCTTGGTAGCAAGAAGAAAATGATGCCTTGTCTAATAGAACTGGAGAACTTGAAAACAGCTCTTGAAAAACTAAGAGATAATGGAATGCAACTGCTTTATTTGATGTTTTCAAATATACTTGAGAAAAAGATAAAAACTGGTCACCACCGGGGCTTTGCATGTAAGTATTTAATAGCATTACATTTAATGCATTGCTTTTTCCACCCTTCTAATAATGAGATGTATTTTGATACCTGCATACAATTCCACGAAAATAGAATTTAACAGATAATGTAGTTCAGGGCTTCTTGTTCTACCACAAAATTCACAGATTTGTAAAGGAAAAATTAAGCACCAATAGCTTCTTTCCAGTACACTGAACTATGCTTTTCCCCATATCTTAACCATTGTGGAGCTAAGTTAAAATGAACAGATAAGGCTTTAACTGGCTACAGTCCTGCTAAAGATACTGAAGCTACCGCTTATGAAAACCTTTGGGAACTTGCTGGCAAACATACATGTACAACATATTCCACATACATGTTAGATCTGCAGTAAACTATCCTTTCCCAGCCAAAAGCTCCAAACTCTCAGAAGTAGCAAAGCAAAATTGCACCATTGTAATTCACCTTCCATTTCCATTGCTTTCCTAGTTCATCTTTCCACTCAAGATATTGATGTTCTTTCACATGCCTCATTTCTGTGGGGTTTCTCTACACACACACCAAAAAAAATTTACATCCAAGTAGCTATACTTGTAGCCAAGTCTAATTAATGTACCACTTTATACATCCTATTTTTACACTTTTAGCTTTATATTAGGGTGAAACAAAAGCGAACTGTGGCACAAATGCTAAAGCAGTTTAATGTTAACCATCAACATCCAAAGCTACAGCTGGGCACTAAAACAGCTACTACTTCCATTCCAAGAGACTTTAATTAAGAGACTTGAACACATTTCCATTTCCCAGTTAAGCAACGTGTGATGTCTTAGGACTGTCCTATCTAAGTCTAGGAAAACCACAAATGGACCACTGAATAGGAACAGAAAATGGTATTTACGGATGAAAAGTCATTAACCTTTCGCAAATCTGGAAATATTTATTTACAAACTTCGTTTAAATGCCAGGCCAAGATAAACAGTAATATGACTGAGAGCATCACTCTGGGAAGCTTTCACACCATCATCTTTTTTAGAACCCATGACAAAAGTCACCTGCTCACAACCATTTTCAGAAGCATACCAAGCTTTTTAAGTTCCCTTTTCCACCATTAACAATATTCCTCAAGGATGTCTCAAATTATTACCTCTGACAGCACATCAGGTAAAGAACCAAGAAAATCAATATATTTTTTATAGAAATAGTTCTATCAAAAGAACCATTGTGAGGGAAAAAGTTTTAAAAGAGAATCCATGGGGCCTCACACACAATACATTGAATTTCAGCAATACTGACAATCAAATGATTAGTAGCTGGCAAGGGCTGTCATTCTGATGGATACTATTCCAATCCTGGATGACAAAACCTCTTCCTTGAGCTGAAAGCAAATTTGGAAAGAACTTCAAAAATCTGGGAGGAGAGTTCAGAGGTGGAATTAACAAGGCAAGTTATAAAGTGAAGAGGGAAGTGTTTAATAAAGCACATAGATGATCTGAGTATTGATTCTATTTTCATTTTTCAGTATGTAAATGATGCATGATCTCTGGAACGTGGTTAATTAAGGCAGTGTCCTGTGATTTTGCTGGAGTTGAATTGAGTTTTCACATCATAAAGAATGTAGGAATGTTAAAATATCATATGCTTACTTAACGCTTTCATTGAACAATGAAAAATATTAACAAAATCAAAGATATCCACAGAGAACAGGAGGAAAAAAAGTCTTAAAAAGGTGTTTGATTTTTCTTTACTACTACAATTAACAAAACTGCTGCAATACAGTCTTACCAATGAAAGAGAAACTCTGGTGTAAAGAAAGCACTGGAGAAATATTTATTTAAAAAAACCAAAAACCAAGACAAAACCCACCCCACACACACAAAAAAAAATGGGGGGGAAAAAACCCAACCAAAATAACCTCTCAAACCTACCCAATAAAAAGACCTCCAGAATCTATCTCTTAAAAAGAAAAAAGTGCCAAATTTGAATTTCTCTGATCCTAATTTATAAGTTATTTTACAAAAAGATGGATTCACAGTACTGAAGACCAGAAGGTACCTAAGTATGATTTCTTGTGTACCACAACTGCCTACAGTTGGCTAGTCACTATTCTAACCAAAGGGAATTAAGGGCATCGCATTAAATTTCTTTCTGGGAAGTTTTCAGACTTGAACAGTGGTACCTTGAGAGAGAGAATTTTTAACTATTTCTAAAGCTGGCATGCTTTAAATACCCCTGTGGGAAAACAAATAAACAAAATGCAAAAACAACCCGCCACCACTACACCACCTGTTTTTCAGAAATTCTTAAAAAGACACCTACTAGTACTTCCAAGGATGACTCCACTAAGTTCATAAACTTGACTCAGCTTACACAACAACACTCACTAATGCTGTAGCTGTGTACACTACCGTAACATCCTGTGATGCCATTCAGAAACAAGACACATGGAATTCCTATTACTAGGACAGAAGTTTGTATTTTTAGTCAGATACTAAGAACAGACATTGTTAAGATCATCAGTCAAGTAACTGTAAGAAAATAATGACTACCTGAGTCACAATGCAAAACACTTATTCCACAGAGACCAATGAACAGGCAAAAACGTCCTTTTCATGTTAACACACATTGAAAGCAGGCTTCTGACATGTACATACTCAGTCCCCATTTACACAGATTCTGCTTCCAGGAATCCTTTTCTTCAAAAGAATTTACCTTTTTAAAACAATTGCCAAGAGCTGCTAAGAATCCTTGCACTTCTAAAGGTTCACACACTTATATTTTATGTTGCTACTGCAAACGTATATCAATTGTTTTATAGCTAAGGAGGTGAATCCAAATCACAGCCTCGCTGGAAACCTGCAGCAAAATATTTAGAAGTATGCGTTGCCATTTATTGCAAAGATAAACACAGATGAGTTTGATTTTCAGGATGCAACTCATCTCACAAAGTCAAAGAGTTAACTAAATCACTGAGCTTCAGTACCCATCAGCTGTTTGCTGGTCTAAACCTTACAGACTAGCTCTCAGTATTTGCAGAGAAAAAAAGAATCCAACCCACACAAAAGTAACAACTACAAGCAAAGATTTTGTAAGAAATGCCAACAGGAAGTATCCAAAGGCCATAAGCAGTACCAAGGTCCAACTAACCGAAATAACGGAGACAGCTAAACAGATATGAGCTATTTGCTCTGATTTAAGTTTTGAAGACTTTAGCAACATAACGAAATGTTATCCTTTTACAGCTCTTCACCAAGGGAAACTAGGTGGTCATGCAGGGAAACAGCAGAAATAACATATCCAAAAAGAAACAGTACAGGTTACCCAACCAAGGGCTGGGGTTTGTTTCCTTTTTCAAGCACTAGACAAAGAATTCATCAAACAGAAGCCATTTTCAAACTCAGTGTGTTCTGTGGTCCAAATGTCAAATCACTATTACATTTTCAAGTATAATTTTTAACTCAAATAACATGAAAAGTGTTCCATTATCAAGCAACAAGCTCAAATACAATATGAATAGCACTGCTCAAACTGTTTGCCTCCAACAATGGAAGGCAAAGGATGGAGCTTAATAAAATCTGGTATTTCACAGTCTTACCGCATTAATGAAAATGGATTCACAGACAACAACCCACCACTGGTATAGAAAAAGCCAGCACTGACAATTTTGTAGATCTTATTTTAATGTAAGTTACTATGTGGTCTTTTACATTAACATTACTACTGCTCTCCCTCCCCACCTCTCCTAATCTTAGTTTATTAAGAAATCCACACTCCGTGCTTTGACAATGGTTTGGACTATACCACTATTTTAAATAAAAGGACCACAGATGTTCCATGACATTTGATTTAAAGAAATTAATCTAAAAGCAACTCAATCAGAAAATGCAGGAGGAGAAGAAAATCCTTTGACTACAAAACAAATTCCAGGCAAAAAAAAGTGCTTTCCCCAAAGCACAGAGTGCAGCTACAAAAGTGGGGGGGACCCGGAACAGTTTATTTAAAAGCCTCTTAAAATATGGACAAAATAACAATCTAGAAACATTTTACAATATGCTGAGCAGCAATTCCAACAAGGATTGCATTTGAACTGATGACTATCTGAGCTATGAAAGCTGATGCATTCAAGGCAGCGCTTAACTAGCTGATGACTGAAACCACACAGCACAGCAGTGATCACATTAAAAACCTAATGCATCATTTCCCAGAGTACAAAGCAGGTGGCAGAATTGCAGAAAACAGAGACAGATTATTTTTCTCTTCTATGAATAACATAAGAAAACACTCCTGCAAATTTTGAAAGCTGAACATCTCCACTCAGTAGCAGGAAAATAATTTTCCTAAAGACCGCAACAACACGCTAGAAGGTCACTGGCTTGAGATGCACACAGTAACAGCATATAAGCTTCTAAAAGAACAGTTACATTACTTTCAACAGTAGCTCAGATGCTTTATTTTTACAGTCATGTATACACACACACGCACACACACATATATATACAGAGATACATATAAAACCAATATGCATTGTACTGCTTAAATCCAAAATGCAGTACATTCTGGGATCAAGTCCGAGAACTCTAAGAGTATTTACACAGAACAGTGATTCCTGCTTGCTCTACAGGAGCAGACTAGGCTAGCACAACCTCAACAGACTCCTGAAGATGAGATGGGCTGAACAAAACCAGTCCTGTGAGGCAACCTCCCAGAAAGGATGGCTCTGCAGAACACATGCACCTTCTGCCCACCAGACCCACTTAACCACTTCAAATAAGGCTCATTAAACAGAGGAGGAAAAGTAACTTTTCAGAGATTCTTGTTTTCAACAGCAAAGACTGTTCATCCTTTTTAGGTCTACACTTCCAATATACAGCTCACTTCCCCCCAGGACCAGCATTCCTCCACACAATTCCCTGGAGCACTGCTCCTCCTCCTCCTCCTCCTCACTAAAACTATCTTAAAGGCAAACGCTGGGAAGTGAAAAAGAGCATCATAAAACCTGAATAAGCCTGGCAGAACTTTAAGCCCTGGTCTTGAAAAATTCTTCCATACCTCCCAACACAAGGATGAAAGGGATTTGCTCAGCACTCCTGCCTACGTGGCACCAAACCCTAAATCCTCAAGTCTCTACTCCCACAACTGCATCTTCAAAACATTCTGCATTCTTAAGTAAAATTGTCCCATCAGCAAAGCCAAGTAGCTCATTAGAGCACTGCCCTCCTCATTATAAAGCACTTACTCTGATGTTAATTTGAGGGATAATAAATCTCTCATTCAAAGATCTGGGGGTCTTTTTAATCAAAATAATTCCTTGTGGGTTTGGCTGTGACTCCCTCCCAGATGAGCCCAGCCAAGGAAAACAGATACAAGGAGCAATGAGACACCACCCAACCTAATTTAGCAAGAATAGAGAATGGCACTTGTATGAAGAGTAACCCATGACAATTGCTCATATGGCAGACAGTTTTGTGGTAGTGCTTTATTTCCACATGCCAGGAGCTCTCTGCAGCAGAAAAAATAAACCTGCAATGGCCCACCCTGGCAGCTGGAACCCTCGTCAGTCCCCGGTTCTAGACAAAAATCATCTCTTCCAGGACATCAAGGGGAAGCTACAGTCTCTTCCTCCCTCTTGCCCAGGTGATGGATATGAAGCTAGAACCATCTTGTCTTTGCTGCCTTCTCCCCAAATTAAGGCTGATGGATCAGCACAGACCTAATCTTGGACTGGCCCCAGTCAAAGCCACCGCTGTCTGCTGCCCTGCCAGATGGGCAAGTAAAAGTGAGACCAGGAGCACTGTGGAGAGAAGGGGAGTGCACACAGAGGAATTGAAAAGGAACAGCGAACACACAAAGGATCCACAAATACTGAATGAAGCTCCATCACAAAACAGGACGACATGGAAAACCATTTCATTAGGTTCAACGGGCAAAGAGCCATGAGCTCTTTCACCTGGATTTTCAGATC
Organism: Myiozetetes cayanensis; assembly: GCF_022539395.1. Taxonomy (NCBI): domain Eukaryota; kingdom Metazoa; phylum Chordata; class Aves; order Passeriformes; family Tyrannidae; genus Myiozetetes; species Myiozetetes cayanensis. Next base: position 20,167,426 of record NW_026087742.1, read on the forward strand.
ATGGTAACTCAGCAGTATACATTCAAAACCTCTTTTTCTCTTCTATACTGAAGCAAACTTTACACTGCAGTGTCAATCACTTTCTTGCACTTACTTCAACGAGGTTTGAGGTTACAACAACATCCTGATGAGCTGCTGTTTAGAACAAAATATGGGTATCACATTCAAAAACAAGCATCCAGCATTAATTTCTTTAAATAAAAGGCTGCAAACAAATCTGCTTGAAGTCACTTGGGAATCAACTTCAGAATCAAAGGTTACTTTTAACTTTAGGATTTTTTTCCCAATTTTATATGTCCATTAGTATCCACTAGGAATCCCAATAGATGTGTGATACTACATGTGTGATAACAAAGTTCTTGCTCAACAGACCTTAGGAGATTCATACCTTCAGAATAACTGAGACATTACTCAATTTTACTTTGATGAAAGCTACAGAACTATTTCTCATGTAGTTGTGTTTTTCTAAATTAAAAAAATAAGAGGTTAAACTTAGCTAATGAACAGGCCATACCAAATTTATGTCAATAGCTAAACATCTGCTAAGAGCACTGTTTCTCAAAAGGCAAGCCACAAAGAGCAGGAAGCTAACGGGGTGCTGGCTTGCTTTCATTCACACCTGCTTAATTACATGAAAAACAAATAAAACACCTTAAGTATTTTTCAAATACCAATTTCCTTGAAAGCAGGAGCTAGAGTCACTACAGAATTGTTTCAAAAATCCCAAGAGCTGACTTGCACAGCCATCGGTGGACAGTCCCCAGTGCATGAAACTATGAAATGAAGCACGAGGTTCTTCTGAAGGTGTCTAATACAAAATGTTCATAATTTTCCAAGACAGCGAGACACTCAAGTTCAAACCCTTTACCAAGGAATGCTGAATTACATACACTGAATGATTTAAAATATGACAGATTGAAAAAAATCGCAATCAAATCCTTCAAGACAATACACTGGGCTACTAAGTGAAAAATATATTCACCACAACAATACCTGCCCTTTTTAATTTCTCAGTCTGCTGTTCTCTGGAAGGAGAGGAGGAGAACATTTGACCCAATACTAAAAACAAGCTTCACATTGACCAAAACCATATTATTATTTTTAAATCAGTTCATATCAGGGAGGTGCTCTACAGAAAAGCACGTTAGAAATGAAAACACTCAATCTTCAGAAAAATATTTAAGTACCATGTAGTTATGTGAGGCTTAGAGCTTCTCAACAGCAGAAAAGAAAATGAATAATTGCTTATTAACAGAAGATCAGTCTCCCTAACGTAATGAATGAGGCTAGGTTCCTACACAGTATCACTCACTGTATTTTAGAAAAGAGCTTAAAAGTAGCTTTAACTGTGGAATTTCCTAAGTCTCGGTTACTTTCATTGTCAATCAACATATTCTCTTAGAAGCCTCTGCATGTATTTAATACACTAATTGAGTAACAGCTTTGTGCAGACCCTTCACGAGCAAGACAGCAGTTTCATTTCTGTATGGGAGTCTTATCCAAATCACAACTATGCCAGCATTTAATGATACAGGATATGGACTTCCCAACCTTCTCTGGAATAAGATAAATGAAAATATTCTGGCAAGGAAACGGTCCCTCCCAAGCAGAACTTTTCTTAAAAGCTTCAGCAGTTTTTCATACTGAAGTATTGTAATTGACAACACCAGAGACCCCAGCCTTGAAAAAGCTCTGATTTTTGTTATCAAATCAAATGAAGCTTGTCAATAAAGAGGTTCCCCTCCTGCTCAAAAGCAAGACTTCAAGCAGTAACTAGAGGGACACCGTAAACTGAAATTCTTCAGTGGTTTCTCAAAGTACAGCAAGATAAAAGCCTGCTCTCCATGCAATGCCTCTTCTTGCCGCATGGTCCCACCCCCTCTAAGACACCTCTGACCACTCACTGAGCCATTTGCACTCAATCATCTGGAGGAAAATTATGACCCTTCCCTACCCCCACAGTTATTTCAGTTTTCTCCTAGAATAACAAAGTCAGTCTGCTCACCAAAAGGTCAGACAAGTGTCATGTCAGCACAAGCATTTGGAGCATGATGTTCCTACAGCATAAACTAACACCTTGCTGTTGCCTGACTCTATCAGCAGCGACCTTCAAAAGGCCGAATGTTAAAATTGCACAATTTCCTCTCAAAAGCAAATGGGTCTTCTCCTCCTCTAAAACAAAACAAAATCAGGTCTGCCAAATGCTTATTAGCATTAGCTTCATAGGTGTATAGAAACATACTAAAAATTAAATGCTGGAAGTACAAGGAAAAGGTAAGTCCACACGACTAGCTTGCTCTATGGACAAATCTCTGAATTTTCTCAATTAAAAAAAGGTTTTATTTATAAAATTAATTATCGAAATAATTAATTTGTTACATATTTCATTAAAATGTAAAAACAGAAGAGAGCATATATTTCTTGCTCCCTTTGTGCATTTAAATACAGCATTTGTGGCACTGAATCACATTTCCATCTCTGAGATGTACAGAAAGTTATGCAAACAGATACCAGTTTCTAAAACGATGCAAGACCAGTGCAAAGAAGCAAGAGGAATTGAAACCCATAAAATTTATCTTCTCAATCCCTGTACTCACAGAGGCGAAAGTCCCATGCTGCTGTCAAAACACTCACCCCCACCACTTTCTCCCAAGCCTATGATCAAAGTGACAGTTCCTGTGGCATCCTCTGATCTTCTGCCATGAAGTGACCAAACTGTGCCCCGTAATTTTCAAAGTGCTAAAGCCTGATCATTCATTCCACCCGAAGTGGTGAAATCTCGCCAATTTCTCTAAACAACAACAACAACAACAACAAAAAGTACGCGCTTCTACACACTCTTGGGCGCGTATAAGCGCATTTTCGCAGCAAGCAGAATCTCCCCTTTATCCGCCTCCTGGCTCACACCAACACTTCACACGGAGTCCGAAGGAGGACAAACCCCGCCGCCTCGGGCAGCTGCCCCGACACGGGACGGTGTCCCCCGAACTGCCTCCACAGCCCCGGCTCCCTCCCGAACCCCCGCACGGCCGAAGCCCTCCCGCCGCCACCTCCCCCTGGAGAGCAGAAAAAGGTTTTGGTCATTTTTTTCCTTTCCAAAAACGCGGCTCCGCTCTCGCCCTTTGTTGCCCCGGGAGGGGGCAGGTTCGGGGAGTGGGGCCGCACGCCGGGGGGGTGGGGAGACCGGCGGCGGGGGCTCCCCCTCGCAGCAGCAGAGCCCCCGAGGGTTGCTATGGCGATCCCCGGGCAGCCTGCCCGCTCTGCACCCACCTTTCTGCGCCCCGGTGCCCCGCAGCAGCAGCAGCAGCAGCAGCAGGAGAAGGAGGAGGCTGAAGCGGAGCAGCGAGGCCGCCCGGCGGGTCCCCGCGGGGAGCGGCCGCCCCCTGCTCACCATGCCCCGCGGCGTGGGCAGCGCGGCCGGCGCTCCGAGGGCATCGCGGGCTGCGGGGCGGCCGCGCCGGGCCGCGTCTCTGCCCTGCCCAGCCCAGCCCTGCGCGCCCGCCAGCCCGCGGCCGCCCAACAGCTTCCGGGGGCGCGGCGGGGCCGCCCCGCTTCCTGCCGCCCCCCCGCCGGCCCGCACGGCCGACCCCGGGCGCCGCGGGAGCCCCCGGGACCGGCGGCGCCTCCGCCCGCGGCCCCGCCGAGCGAGAGGCCCCCGAGCCGCGCCCTCCCCGGCGGCCCGCACGGGGTTCTCGGCCCCAAACTCCCTGGGAGTCAGCCCCTAAATTCCCGCCTCGTTCCACCTCCGTCCTCCTTTACGAGTTGGCTGACAGTGCTCCGCTTTTTCTCCCAAAGCAGAGATTAAGTGAGGCAAAATCGCTGGGAAAAAAAAAACCAAACAAAACTCCTTGGAAACACGAGTATTGCTGTTGTTAAGAGAAGAGGATAATCTGGTGTCACAGATCTCAACACGCAAATGTGAATTCAGCTCGGCTGCGAGGTCCCAAGCGATTGCAGTTTCAGTCCTGCTTTTGAACACATACCATGTGTAATCAGCCTTGCTTTAGGAGGCTGAATACAACCATGGGGAATAAACACTTAAACAAACAAACAAGGTAACTTTCAAGTCTTACAGTCACAAGAAGGCAAAATAGCAAATTTGCACAGATTTACAGTAACAGAACTGAATTAGTACGCCTATGTTGTCAAGCATATTTGGGAGGGAAAAAAGGCACCCTAAGCAGCGGTAGGATCAAAGAGTCACCCTTGTAATACCACCGTCATCATGCAACGGAGCACCTTGTTACATGGTTTTCAGTGGCAGATGAAAAGAACGTCATTTTCAGATGCTGATGAAATGTTGCCATGTCCATGCTTCCACAGTTCCAGTCACAGCCGAGATTCCTCCCAGCAGCGAGGTCAGAGGGCAAAGGGTAAGGGTGGGAGCCACACCTACACAGATATCATTTAACATTTCTTTAAGCTTCATGATTGAAACATGCTCAGCACTTCACGCTCTGTCTCACCACAAAGGAGAAGGGACTTTGGACTCCACAGGTTCCAAAGATTGGCCTTTCAGCCATTACAGGCCCCATGGCTCATCCTTTCTGCTGTGGATGCGCTGTTGCAATTCAACCCTTGGTGGCATCCAGATGCAGCGGTTCCACTGTAAAAAGTGTCTTAAGGAAGAAATCGTTCCTCACTTCTCTCAAACAGCTCTATGACACTGACACTGCTTTTCCAGACAGGGTAGTCTAGTGCTGACTCCACCAAAATGTCAGAGAAAACCATTTGAGGATGGTTTGTGTTTGTGCCAATCCACAGAGTTTTTTACTTGTTTGGCCCATACTTGTGCCATAGCTGCCAAGAGGTGGATTCTCATATATTTAGGGAATGATAAACATGAGGATTTTAGGACATTTCATATTTTCCCCTTTTGAAACCTTTTTAGGCATACGGGAAGAGACCCCAGTAAAAGCAATCAATGGAAGGATATCACAGATGAGGCTGGTTTAAGTCAGCTTGTAAGATGTAATAGTCAACAAGACATTGTGCAACACATAATGGAAGATGAATTGAAAATAGTTTGTGTCCCTTTGTCTTCCATTCACCACACAGAAGTTCATGCCATAGGTCACGTGAAGGAGTTATATCACTACAATAACATCCTTTCTGTACTACAGAGAGCACATTCCTAAGATCACTGATCATTAGTGGTATTTGTTGTGTACTGAAAAAATCACTCCTTGAATAATTTGTGGCTTAGTAGTGCTGTACACTAACAGAACATCTGAACATCCTACACATAACTCAATAACAGCCTCTGGTGAACCTGATAGAAGTTTCCTCCTGTGCTGTGTTCTGTTGTGAAGGTGTTTTGTTGGCTTGATTTGAGTATTCCAAATGTTTTGATTTTTTCATGTAAAAAAGGAGTATCTGAATCTGTGAGAGGGTTGATTTTTAAATGGGGTATGAAAACTTGCAGAATTCCTAAGAGCAGCCAGAGGCCAAATTTGCTTCATCTATCCTGGAAATTTGTCCCAAAGCCACATTCCTTGATCACAAATGGTTTTTGTGGAGCCCTAAAATGCATATTTTGCACAGGGAACACCACCCTGAGGTGTTGTGATGAACCCTGAGGCAGTGGTGAACTATTAGAGGTTATACACCCCAAAAGCCTTAAAGATTCATAGAATCTACAGAGCCAAAGAATGAGCAATGCAACTGCTTGGAAGACTTGTCATAATACATGGTTTTCATGCAACAAAACAATCTGAAGAATTATATAAATCCAGATGGTCACCCTGGCTTTCAATATCTTCTTTCTTTTAGGAAGATTTCAGCACAAGATGAGTTTAGGTACACCAGAGGCAGAGTACTGCACATTTTGGTCTGTGAGAGTTCCCAGGCATCTCCTCAGGGGAAACAGAACTGTGTAATAAAGGCTCCATTTTATTTTGTGACTTAGAACTGTCCCTGTCATCAAATCAAAACAGATAAAGAATTAAAATGATGTGCGAAGCAAATACAAATATAATAACATATAATACCAATCTCATAAGGCAAGTTGCCAACACATATTAAGAAATCAGCACAAATACTCTTTCAAGATAATGACAGAAGACCAAACCAAATTCTTACTGCTGATAGGCAAATGTTTAGCTAACTAAGCATTTCTGTAATGTTTCCTTCCCATTGTGAGTAGCTTCTAGAGGTAACTGAAACTATCATCTCCATCTGGTTCTCTCATTTTCCCTTGAGAAGCTTCTGAGCATTGGGCTTCTTTCCCACCATAGCTCTCTAGCTTTTTACATTCTTTTATTACATTTCGAAATCTGAATTCAGCTGGAGGGCAGGGCTGCTATTCAGAGGGAGCTCCACAAGAGCAATCCCAAGGTCTTGCATCTGGGAAGGAATAGCCCCATTCAACAGTCCAGGCTGGGAGCTGTTTGGAAACAACTCTGCACAATAAAACCTGGATGTCCTAGTAGACAGTTTAACTATAAGTCAGCAGTGTGGCCTTGCAGCAAAGGCAACCAACACCATCTTGAGTTATATTAACAAGAGGGCCAGGGAAGTGATCTTTTTCATAAGACTTCATCTGAGTACTGTGATGAGTTCTGGGCTCCCTCCAGTACAGAACAATATTGACACATGGGACAGAGTCAGTCAAAAGGCCTCCAAACCAGCGGGGTTGGAGAACATGATGCACATGAAGATGCTGAGACAGCTGGATATTTTCATCTTGGAGAAGAGAATGCTGCAAGGAGACCTTGTTGCTGTTTACAGCTTCCTGATTGCAAGACAGGACTGGAAAATGGAACTAGCCTCTTCTCAGAGGTGCACGATGACGGCCAACAGACTCAAGTTGCAACATGGTAAATTCCATATTCTAGATAAAAGGGGGAAAAAATACCATGAGAGTGGTCAAACACGGGACTAGGTTGCTCAAAGCAGTTGTAGAATCTCCGTATTTGGAGACATTCAGGACTCCCCTGGCCATGGCCCTGATCAACTTGATCTGATTAGACCTGTTTGAGGAAGGAGTTGAACCAGATAACCCCTGAAGGTTCCTTCTGGCCCGAGTCATGACTATAGGATTCTAAGGCAATAGGTAATGTATTATGGAGGAAAGTCCCATAGTTCCAGGCGATGTTCTAAATGAGCAAAAGAGATTTCAACTTTCCAGTTTCTGTAGTTACTTATCCATGTTCTCTAACTGAAATAAGAAATCAATCTGAAAAGATTGATTCTTCTGAACTTGAAGAAAAGGAATAACGCATTTAAAGGAGACCAATTATAGACTTCCTTCATGGTATTAACACATTAAATCTTTGCTAGCACCTCCATTTTCTTATCCCTTCAATATGTAACACATGGTCTAGATTTTTTCTGTGACAGAATTCAAAGGCCCACCCAGCCAGCTAATACAAGTGCTGTATGTGCATCTTAGGGACATATGTCTCCTTTTTGATGTCAGCAGACACCTGAAGGTTATTACTAGAACTGTTACCACATATTCACTTGTGAGTTAATCCAGATCTATATGCAAGTTCACAGTTTCTCTCTGTGATTCACTGAATTATTAGATACTTTTAGCTCTTTTTCCAGAAAACAAATTTCACTGCTTATGGTGGAATTCCAGCCAAAAGAATCTATCTGCTAGCTATCTGCTTAATGAGCATATTGTTAGGGTTGTTTAGATTACAGCTACAGTTGCAGTACAGTCAAATTTGGCTGCAAAATTAAGAGACCTTAACACCAGGAAAACAAGAGCCAAATGCCTCACTGTGGTACATTAACTTTGTGGAGTGCTTTCCAAAATGTCCAGTAGGTTAGGTCTTGCAATTTGCTCAGATGTTATGCTAAGGTATGCAAATAATGTTAAGCATATAATAGTCAAAACTAAACTAACTGCAGAATCTTCTTTAGCCAAAATGTTTTCTAGCAGTAATATGGACTTTATTGTGCATAAAGTTCATTCCAGAATGAGGGACCTGAATAAGGTTATCTGCTCTGTTTTAGTTCCTCCTGTGTTCTTGTGAAGAACAAGAAGAGCGTTGGTTTAAACGCTCCTGGATTCAGTGAACTATCCAGCAGATATATTGAACATGCAAACTTCTTCACTATAGTACATATAATGATGCCACTCTAAAAGGATCATTTAATATTAAAGGAAATCTTTAACTCCTGTGGGTAGGTAGCTGTTTTACCTGAGAGTAGATAGATCCAGTGTCCTGCTCATGAATAACTGAACCCAGTTCAGCAGGTGTGTTTAAAATATGCCATGGAAAAAATATGCCATCTCTAGATCTGTCCAGGCTTCAGAGTATTTAAAGGGATTATTCACTGAAATACAGCTTTATAATATAACAGCTACAACAACACTGGAACAAACCCCCACCCTTTTCTTATTATTTTTAATTATTACAAGTATTTGAATTAAACAGAAATTGTTATTGGAAAAGCTATAGTTCTTCCTTCTGCTTCTTGGAAAACACCTTTTAATAAATGGTTCCATAGTATTTTAAATTAAATATCTAAAAAAAAAATCCATGAAAAATTGTGAGTAATTTAAGCTATTGTTAGTTCTAGAGAATGGAAACATCTCTGGAACGTCAGGAGTTTACATGGTGTTTCAAATGTTATTTTAGTAACTGTTGTTACTGCTAACCTACAACCAAGCTGAATGGTTGGTGCCTGATCTTGCAAACATTCCCAGAATCCTGCAGTTTGCTCTGTGGCATGAGCTAAATGTGTAGTACTAAAAGACTGCAGGAGCTAGACCTTAAGATCTATCTTGTGTTGCTCTTGGCTACTCTTTTTCATCTCATTTGGGAATTCTGTTTTTTGTTACAGCTTTCAGTAAAACTCCTTCTACTCCTCCTCTCTTTGTTTTCATGTTTTCTTTGTTCCAGTTTTAATTGCTTATTATGCTGATTTTTTTTTTAAGAATAACAACAAAGGCCTAGTTGCAGATGGATTTTAATTCATTATTTTAGAAAGGAAAATGGGTATTGATTGTATATTATTCACATCAATGGATGTAATTAGTCTTGTCCTCAGAAACACATTTACAAAACCACCCTGATATATTGACCTAAGATAAATTTTTAATTCACTTCAGATAGGAGCCTCATGACTGTACATAAAGCACATTCATTTGACACTCTATAGGGTTATTTGGTTGCTGAGCAGTTTCTGTTTTTAAAAGAGAATAAACACTTACCATTTATTTCTGGGTTATTTTGGTAAGAAAATCTGTTAATTTTACTGAGCCTAAAGTCATTATCAGGGGGAAATGGTAGCATAAATTCCCAGAGCAATTTTCTTTTACATTTTGACTGCATCATATATGTGAAACAATTCACGGATGCTGGGGGGAAAAATTAAGCTATTTTTGCTTATTTAAACAGGGTAAAATAGAGAAGGAAAATATTAGGGAGGATCTCACGTACTGTCCTCTACCCTTGAAGAAGTTCATGTTTATTGGACCAATGCCCAGTACTACTAAGATCCTTCAAGTAGAAACAGTTAGAAAAACATTAAAGATGATTTGTGTCTTGTAACTGTGGGCTTGGTACACTTCAATAAAAACAGTATTTCAAAATATTGAGCAATCTAAATTCCCAGGATGCAGTGTATCCTACAGCTCAGTGAAAGCTGAAGGAGGAGACTATGATTACTATAGGATTAATTAAGCATGTAAACACAGGCAAAATTTTAATCATAGTTTTAGCTTCTGTTGGAATAGAGACTTAAGTCTGTATCTATTTTGCTGCATCAGGAATCATGAATCTGCTGCTTCAATTATTTCCATACATTTTATCTCTGTTTTATGGTTAATATATTATTCTTTGCCTTCTCTTCAATATTTTGCATTTTTGTCAGGATTTTAGTTTTCTCTTTTAGCTTTTATTCTTTATTTGTTCTTGCCTCTGGATTACTTTAGTCACTGTACCAGGTTGAATCATGAATTGATTTACACTGATTTCTTCTTCCAATCTGATTGACCAGTGGTAATTTGAAAAATTTTAGATGAAGCTCTTTATTGATGTTTTACATGCTTGTGGAGAACAGATCACATTTATTAAATTAGGAAAATAATTAAGAGCACCCTTTCTTTTGTCCTTATGAAGGTGAAAGAGAGGAATTAAGTGTCACATGTTTCAGGCCTCTCTATCCAACCCAAAGAAAAATATCATGTCCATGCATCAGTGTCAGAGAACAACGTAATGTTGTTGTGATGTATTTGTACCTAATGCTGTCTACAGGGGAGCCTCAGATGTAAACACAACCTTGAGTTGAGATTATGATGTTAAAACCTGGGACCTATAAAGACAACGTCTGGATTGATCTAAGATCCCAAAGGAAGAACTTCAAGCAAATTTTCTGTTTCAGAAATAGATGCAGATGAGATTGGTAATTTCCTTAGCAAATAAATTAATTTATTTCAAGAGTTTATACTTTATCCATTCTTAAAATTGTTAATCAGGGTATGAACACGCTGATACCAGCTTTTTGTCCTCCAGATAAAGAAATTGGAGACAAGCTTGATTTTTTTTCCTGATTGATTGTAGTCCCACCAAAGCAAACTGAGCTGAGTTGAGCTGCAGCCACATTAGTACAGTGATGAGTAAAATGAATTGTAGTGAAAACAGAAGAATTGAAATGTGGAAATATATTGTAGAAATACCAGCTGGATATCTTTTGTACAGATTTAATGTGCTGCTGATGGACAGGCCTAACTGCTACTGCTGAAATTCAGAACTAGAACTGAAGGCAAAAATTACTCAAGAAAACTGGTATAGCATTTAACTGACATAGTAGAGAATTATAATTTAAATGGAAGGAAGCCTGAAAATATTAAAAGCTTTAAAAGAAATATTACACTTTAATAATAAAAACATACATGAAAATGAAAACATATGATCAAATTTAAAGAAGAAAAAGGGCTATTCTATATGAAATCCAAGCTTTGTGCAAGAGTCTTCAAGAATCAAAATACAAATTAAAAAAAAAAGAGAGACATAAAAGATATAAAAGATGCTACAAAACAGTAAGTTCCTGGCCCTTATGGTTGTTGAAATAATTTTAAAAGATGGCCCAAATCAACCAGAAGGTTTGATAAAAAACAGAAGAAAGACTCGCACACCCTGACCCCACATCTTCTTAAAACAGCATTTTCAGCCCTAGCAGGTTTTTTTGAACTTTGTGACTGGCAATACTCAGTTCCTTAACCCCTTTTCACTTTCAGACACATAAGGCACAAATGACATACACTCCTCTGGAAGTGCAACACCACAGCTTCTCTGCTGACACGTGCCCCAGTATTCCTCAGACAAGACTTCATGAGAAAGATGGGAGTTGCTGGATGAGATTGCAAACTTAGTAGTGCCAGTCTGTCCTGTGAATGAGATATGAGTTATACAAATGTTAGTGAAAACTGATTTGGAGAGACTCGGGAAGAATTTGGACCAGTTGCAGCAGATGGGAAGGAAAAGGTTCACTAAATCATGTCTTATGGGCAAACTTAAAGGGAAAGAATTACCATATTGAACATTAGAAGGTTAGAGCAGTAACTGATAGGCTTACTGAGATGAGGCACAGCAACACAGATGTGTGCCGTTTTCTTGGGCAGTACTGGAATGAGTGTGTATATCCAGTAGATTTGTTAAGTGAGAGTGGAGGCATGGCAGACTAGCCTGCTCTAGCAAAAATTAAAGGTAGGGAATCCTTGTCAAAAAGGTTGAGCAGGAGCATAGACTGTACTTTTCAGTTTATTTCTAAATATTAGGGATAAATCCTGCAGCTGCTTCTGGAGAAGGAAAATAGTTTCTTTCCAGAGAAACTGGAAATATATTTTAAGCAGAATGGATCAGTGAGATGTTGCAGATCATGAGGGTCTTTTCATTAGGTTTGGTGGCCATTAAGTACACAATTATATCTCCATGTAAGCAGAAATCTTCCTGTTGGGAGTCCAGTCCAAGAGGGTGTCAAAAGTGGGCATGGCTTTGGTGGCAAGTTATATACTGAGGTATGAGGTCCCGTCTCTTAAACAATGTTACAGTAATGGGAGAAAGGAGATGAACTAAAAGAAGCACTTCTTTCACCAAGACTATGAAAACCTCCTGAAGCCTCTCACGCAGGTTGGAACAATGAGAATCAAGTATTCTGATGTTTTTCTTTCATCACCTAGGCAGCACTAGCCCCTTAATTTTTATGCCACTGTGCAGAGTGTTCTCTTGGATGTATTTTATGTTTCAGTAGTGATTTACATTCAATTCATTGAAATAAAGGCCAGATGATTACCTCTGTTATGCAAATGAATGCATGGAGACAGCAAGGAAGTCAATAAGTTGAAGTGGCAGAAGGGACAGTTGCTGTTCTGTTCAAGGGGGCTTTTTCTCTCTATTCATTGACCTTTCAGTAGCTTTCTTGCTGGCAAATTCTTATTCCAGGGGAAGGGTGCAGTCAACTGCAAGGCAATGAATTCGGTTAGAAACCACTTTATGTCACAACTGAGACTCAGCTTACACAGGGAAAGATACACAGGATACTAAATGTGTTCAGTAAGTAAAAGCCTTGTTATTTTTAGTGCATATAAACTCTCAGTAGTTTAAAGGAACAGGTTTACAATGTATTGGTTATTAAGACAGAGAAAGACTTATTTTAGTAACATGCAAGTAGGGTATTTATGCTTAGGGAAAGAAATATAAATAATCGACACGTAATTATCAGGAAAATACACTTAATACAGACTATAGTCTAGTGGTATTTATATGTCTTTGTCATTTTCTGTTTGTCTTTTTAGAGATGTGAATGAAATATTGAATTAAATACTAGTCATACCCTTCAAAAGCAGACAGTGAACTGTGGACCTCCAGAGCTGATTCCATTCTCTTCAGCTTAAGCTAAATAACCAAGATCCTAGGAACTTGTGGGAAGAACAGTTACAAAGGAGGAGGTTTTCCAGACCAGCAGAATTGTGTCAATATAATTGTGTCATTCTAACTGAAGTAGCTTACATAAAAATGATAATATAATACTTCTGGTATTTAAATATTACAAATACTAACAATTATTTTATAAAATCTCTTTTTAAGGTTTAATACTGGGTATTAACAGAGATTCAGTTGGGATCCAGGCCTTAAGCCTTAGAGATGGCTATAAGACTTGATAGAATATTCATAGTTTGAATCCACTGAAATATATTAAGTTTTACCTGTATGGGAATGATGTGTATGTTTTCTATTTTCTTATTCTTTCTGGCTAGGATGGAGAAAGAATTCGGGGTGGAAAAAGCAACAAACACCCCACATGGGAATTAACAAATTGATATATTAACAATTGTACGCATGTACATATAAAATTAATACATTCCTAAATTAAATAAGATTAATAATTCCATTGGATTTTCAGATGGTAGAAAGATAGTAATTCTATTTCTATCTGTGAGAGTAGAATATTCAAAATCTTTGTCCCAGGACAACAGATAATGTAGGCGTACAGTCTCCATTTTGTAAATTACGTGGCAAGAGCCCAAAAGCTCTGGTTCTGAATACTTCCTGAGCTTTGGGACACCTGACTCAAAATTTGTGACAAAGTCCTGTTTCTGAAATTTATATCAATGCACTTGATCAAATCTCTTCTACCAGCTGTAGTCCTACTTCAGTGGGTTAATTTCTGAAGTTCCCTTCTCACTCCGTATTGAGCATGAAGTTTGTGGTTTCCATTTCGTACCTAAAGAGGGATTTGTGTACCTAAACCATTCTTTCTTTACATCCCATTGGCTTGATGAAAAGACATGACCTGTCCCTACAGCCCTTGCCATCATGCCTCCTGAGAGAAAAAATGCAAGTTCTAATCAGAGCAACTCACAACTGGTTCAACCTGGAAACCCTCGCAGAAAAAAATACCCTCACAGTCAACAGACGTTTCTCCTAGTCTGACGTGTCAGATTTTGGCCCTGTACTTCTAATATAAAGCCCCTCCCAGAAGAACTGAAACAAAATATCTAAAATCAATCAATATCATATTTATGTATAAAACAGACTAAGGGACACTACTTGACCTTTTGGTAACTGACCTGCTAACAAAAGCAGGGTCTCACAGGATTTACCTCTTCGTGCTCAGTGTGGGGCAACAAGCCAGTATAACATCTGCTCAGTATGCATTGCAAAGCAAATGAACAATGCTGACACCATTAATCAGCTTGTCCAAGTGAATAAAATGTCAAAACCTGATGTAAGAAAGCTTGGCTTTAAAAGCAAACATTTCATGTGGATCTGCATGGGTCTGTCTAATGATGGATTAGTTAACCCTGGAAGATGAAGAGTGACTCCAGCCTGATGTTTGAGGGAGGACTGTATCTAAATCTGATGATGTACAAAGCAAGATTGTAAAGAAATTAGAGACCTGGGGACTAGTTCTACAAAAATCAATCACCTGCCATTGGTGCCTCAAACTTCAGTGTGTGATATTAAACAGAATTAATAAAACACACCTTGTTTTGAGTCCTACCAGGTTGCAAGCTGTGCATTAAAAGTAAGTTTTTTCATTCACAGAACTGGTTAACTGCAGGCAGCATTTTTTTCTTCCCCTCCTTTGCTGAGCCACGGGCAGGAACAGTACCTCAAAAGCAAAAAATACATGGAATTTATGCCAGTGGAATAGATGCAAAGCAGGGCAGCAGTACTTTAAATCTGGGGCTAAATTACAAGTGAAAACTGAGGAACAGTCAGTAAAGGGTGCTGATACTTCCTTATTTAATGAGGAGTAGAACATCTGTCAGGGAAAGAGAAGGTAGGGAACACAGACACATGGAAGCTACAGATGGAAAAAATCTCTGCTAGCCAGCTTAAAAATGCAGGACCTATTCTATTGCTTTGTCAAATCTGCTTTTGAAACTCCAAGGCTTTTCTGCTTCCAAGATTCCCTTTGGAAGATGTCTCTGGACTATAGTGTATTTTGGTTTCAGTATATTTTTTCCTGATATCCTTTTTTTTATAACCTGAATTTCTTCCCAAAATTACTAGCACACCCCTTTGTAATACAACAAAAATTCAGCTCCCTTGGTAGCTTTCACTGCCTTTCTTTTAGGGTCTGACTGTCTTGTATCTTCTCAGAATATCATGCCCTAGGCTTGCCCCATTGGAAATTATCAGGATTATTCAAGGCTTCAGCCTTAAAGAATAAAGTGGGCATCACTGGAATAGGTAAAATGTGTCTCAAAAAAACCAAATGAGACACACTTTTTCATTGTGGATAAAAAACTATGTGTTCAATGCATCAGTCTCTTTATCACTACAAATTAGAGACTTGGTAAAGAGAGTTGCCATCACATGATCTGAAAAATGTGCTGTTCTAATAGAAGAAATATCTTATTTTTCTGTTGTAATGTTTTTCATTTAGCTCGGGGAAGGAAAAAGCTTGAGAATTTACTCTAAAGTGCTATTGAGTTAGGACTATCTTTTCTCCAACTGGCTAAAGAGCAACAGTAACATAAAATAATTTTGGGTTGAAGATCATGAGTTCGATCAGATCAGTATAAATTAAAATACTGTAGATAATCGAAAAGCAGTGTTGGATAAAAGAAAAAATTTTATAAAACAAAGAGAACCAATTGGAGAAGTAGAATGGGCTGAACGGTTTGAAATCCTGAATGTTGAGAAAGTTCGGGAGGATTTGTAAGTAGCAGATGCAAAACCCCTCTGTAACTTGAATCCCAAGAAAAGAAGAACACTCCTAGAGGAGGGATCTGACTCTAAATGAATGAGCAGCTACCTGAAAAAATATATGAGAAGTAAACAAAAACTTGGGGGAAAAAATCTGCTTTGGAGATCAGAAAAGATAGCAACAAAGTATGAATTGTCAAAAAGAAAAGAAAAGGGCGGGGAAGGCGGGGGAGGAGACTTTAATCATTAAAAAATGATTCACTGTGCAATGCTAACACATCAGAAATTAATATCTGCTGAAGAAACCACAAGAAAATGGGGGCTATTTTTGCATCCTGTATAGGAAACAAACTTCTGTGTTTAACAACACAAAAAGAACATGATGATGCACCTGTAAACTTCAGTAGTATACTGGGCTTGCAAATGTGTTCCTAAGGAAAATACTGTACAAAGTAGTAAAAATATAGGACAAAATGCAGTCTGAGTTTATGAAAGATAACAGATTCATCTAGCATTGGTTTTGACAGCAATCAGCTTTTTTTTTAGGGAAAGAAAATGTAGTAAATCATTAATTCTGTGAAGTATTCTCATACAGTTCATAAATTAAAGTGGGAAAGATGTGAAACAGCATAGGAATCGCCTGAAGATGTGAATGCAAATGGCTATGATAATAGCAAGAGGGATTGGCAAGGAGAGTAAGGGGGAGACAGAGAACAAGGGTTTATCACTGAGAGTTCAAAGAAGATTACAGAGAGACATCCTCCAGGACTGTTTACCAAACTCAGTGTTATAAAATACTCTCAAGAATGGCCTTGGCACAAAGACGAGGAACACATTAATGAAATCTGTTCATGACACAGTGGGAAGCATTCTTCAATACAGTGACAAAATATTGTAAAAGGACAGGGAATGAATTATCATATGAGAAAGATCAATTTTTAAGTCAGGAGTAATATAAATGTGATGAAAATACTAATAAGAGTTTCTCATTTAATTTGGCACATTATCAGCTGGAGGTGTCCGTGAACAAAGACCCATGTGTAAAGCTGATGGCCCAGCTATGAGATATGACTGACCTGAAGACATGAAAAAGACAAATGTGCTGCTCAGTTGAGAGACAAGATATTTTAACAGAGATTAGAAAATATTAAAATAATTTCATACAAAATAATAAAATATCCTCTAGAAGGGGTTACCATTATTAAAAAAAATAATTTGATCTGGATTGGGTGCCCAGAACACATCCTGAGAGGGGATGCTAGACTGCTCAGGACACTGCATTCTACATTCATGAAGAGCCTATCTGGCTAAGGCACCTCAAGAGTGATGCTGTTCAAATGAGCAATTAGATAAGCTCATAGATAAGAGGAATTTGTTCTTCATTTCTAAAGATGATACTGGCAAAATGAGAGCTAAAGCAAGGTTTCTAAAGAGCAGAGGAACTTACAAAACAAGTAAATCATTATTCTGACAGAATGGGTGCAAGAAGACCAATTATCTTTTTAAAGGACTGCCAACAGTCTGTGAGTAGATTTTTATTAAATGGCTGTTTGCCATAACAGGAGAGTGCACTTTGTGAACCTCAAGGCTTTTATAGAGAACCTCAAGACCTTTTTTTCCGCACTTTCACCCAAACGAGAAAAAAAAAAAAAAAAAAAGCAAAGAGTTAAGAGTCCTTGTTTAGGACTGAGGAATCAACTCTAATACAGATAGTTTGAAAAAATCTCTATGTTCTCAAAAAGCTCTAAGTAGTGTTTAGATTCTCCTCCGGCTCTAGTGGATTCACTACTTGTTCTTTGACTCCTGAATACCAGTCTGCATCATATGAAACATTCTGGAATAGCAAATTAGAAATCTCACAGCTGTTTCATTTATATATTGAAGAGTAAGAATTTCTAAAAGAATATTTTGAGCATTAACTCAAACAGTCTAAAGAAGCACTTTAGTTTCATAGTCATTATAAATTAATTTTATGCTTTCTTTTTACCTTTTCCTATTCAGCTATTGGCAGTTACATTTGAATGGCAAAAGCTGGAAATTCTGGTAACTAGAAGAACAGAAGGGACTTTCACATCTCTCATGGTAGGGAGGGCATCCTGAACTTGGGGGTTGAATATGACTAGAAGACAGAGTTAGAGAATTACTCTGCAATGAGATGGTTAATTGTGCCATTTCAATATGGAATTTTTCCTTCTCAAATTTGCTTTCCATCCCTTCTAGATGATCAGGAGCTCATCCTTCTCCCAATAAAAGCATAGTTCTGATGATACTTAGCTGGCATTGTCAAAGATATTTTAATACTCATACAGACTAGAAATGTATCCACTTTATAAGCTACCTCCCCTTGTTTGTTGTGAGGGTTTTTTTGGAGGGAGGGCTGGGGTAAGGAGGGGGTTGTTTGTTTCTTTATTTGTTTGTTTTTTCTTTTAATCACAGCTGTTGCAACTACTATAGTGATTTACACCTTCTGGTGCAGTTTCCCATTCTGTAGTGTGTGTCCATTTATGAAAGGGACTGTCATTTAATAAATGTCTGCATAATGCCCACCCCAGAGACTTCCCTGAGGACTTAAAAAATCCTTCTCATTCCCTTTAATATATTATCTAATGATAAGCAAGAGTCAAGACCACAATTCTTCACAAAATTCCATTGCTATGGAATCACAATATACACAAGGCCCTGATAATATCTCCGTATTTTGTCCATAATTTTGTTCATAGAAAAATGCACACAGGGTCAAGTGCCTTGGGAGTTTAGATCATTTTGTTTCCTTTGCATTATCTAAGTGAGGAATTGCATACAGGCACAGAGTGTCTCCCAAGTTATCAGGAAGCATCTTGACATTTGACCTATATTTGAGAAAGAACTTTTCTGCACTGAGCTGCAGATTTAAGTCCTGCTTGTTCACCATATTTGTCACCGGACTTTATAATTTGATCTACTTTCTATTATCTTTTTAGATTACACCTTTTCACATCTCCATAATCTCCACTCATGCATTCAGCTGTTTAGGTCTCTGGATCACTGCTCTGAAACAAATTCATGAAACTCTCTGTTTGGTTTGGTTTAGGGGTTTTTTTGACACCAGAATTGACAGTGGCCTCAAAGAAGGAAAGAGGCCTCATTTACTTCATGTAAATCAACAAAACTCTACTGAACTTTTTGGAGATTTATTTCATCAATCCAAATATTCACCTTTAAATTACTAGAAAATGTTTGTTCCCGAGAAAGCAGAGTGTGCTCTGTGTTTATCGTGAACAGGCTGGCTTGTGGAATGTGTATTGCTCTGAGTAAGAGCCCTGGAATGAAAAGCTGAATCCTTCCTCAAAAGTCTGCTTGCTTTCTTTCCTTTTGTTTTTTGGCTCAAGGAGGATATTGACACCATTTGCTGAGCATTACACAGAATTGCTGAGCCCTGAATTACTGTAAAAAAATTTCCTCATTACAGAAAAATATATTCCTTCAGTTAGGAGGAGGGAGTAACGTGAGCAGCACACAGTTTAAAGAAATACTGCATTATAAACAGGTTGTTACAACATTTGAA
The DNA here is from genome assembly GCF_022539395.1 of Myiozetetes cayanensis. Classification (NCBI taxonomy): domain Eukaryota; kingdom Metazoa; phylum Chordata; class Aves; order Passeriformes; family Tyrannidae; genus Myiozetetes; species Myiozetetes cayanensis. The sequence continues at coordinate 20,186,587 of NW_026087742.1, forward strand.
TCTGTAATTTTAAGAATATAGTTTCTTGATTTTCAGTGGAAGACTAAAATTAAAAATTCTTAGGATATAAGAACAGGACAAGATAATCAGCATATTTACATTTGGGAAAGTTGTGGTCCTGTGTAGCAATTTAATAGATTTTCCTGAACTAACTCACAAAAGAAGTGATCAGCCTAAAGGAGATGTCTGCAGCATTTGTTCCAAACAAACAGAAAAGTAGAGTTCTCAGAAACTTGTCAGTTCCCATCAGATCATTTTCATCTAGAATCAATCTTCCTGGTGCTTTGTAGGCTGAGATTGCAATCTTACTGGGAAAATTATCAGCAAGCCATGGAAAAGATAAAATCCTTGGAAGGAAAAGATGTAGCCCAGAGTGGATGGTAAAAGACTTAGTTCCCTGCATCCACTCCACCTATTTCAGGAGTTGAGTCAAATATTTCTCCTGTTTCACAACTTGACTTTCTGCCAGGCTGTTGGCCAAGGGCCAGCATTCCAATTAGGCACAAGCTGGAAGATGGCCCACAGGTCAGTGCCTTTCCCTGGACACCAAAGGCAGTGTTAAGATAAAATCTTAACTGAGTTCTGGCCAAGATCAGGCTGCAACCATCATTTACTCATTCCTCATCTTTCACAGTGTTGCAGCTGGATTTATGCATCTGAAAGTTGTGAAGTCTGAATGAACTTTTTCATATTGGAAACAACAGGAAAGAAGCTCTGTAAGCAGAAGCAGCAAAACAAGAGTGAAAGGACTCAAAAGATAGCTTAGTGGATGGAGTGCCTGTAATATAATTTCCATCTTTACAGCATATTTCTGGAAGCAGTGTAAACAGCTTATTTACATGACTGCCCTTGGAAGTGAGAAAGCAGCATTTTTCTCATATTATGGATGGCAATACTGGAAAAAATAATTTAAAGTCACAGATGGGACTGGATAATCAAAATATCAGGTAATCAAGGCTTGTACACAGCTTAAAGTCACATTTTAATTGCACTAGGCCGTGCAGATACTCACATAAACTGCATGAACTGACCACCTCTGTAAAACAATATAACAACACAATCCCTGCCTTGTAGATGGGGAATTGAAGTGCAAATTTATTTTGTCACACAGGAAAAGGCAGGAACTGAACCAGATGTTCGAAGATCTGGCCCAGTGCCTTAAGAACAAAATAATGCTTTTAACTCATAAAAGCACTCAGACAAAACTGCTCTTTTTCACCTTTTATGATCTGGTTTAGTAAAGAGAATAAAGATCAATAAGTAAACTTTTAACTCAAAGCCTACTTGGTGATAAGAGAACATGCTTTGATGACTGTGGAATGTTTTTTGACTTTTTCTTAAATTAGGGAAAAAAAAAGAAAAAAGTATCTGTTTTGTGTGGAGATGATTTCCAGACTTGCATCCTTTCCCTCTGTCAACTCCTTTTTCTCTTGGATAAATCTTTTCCAATATTACTCTGGGTTGACCCGTATGGATGGTACTGGATAAACTGCCTAAGCTGCTTTTCAAACACTGCAAATTGTTGTGAAAACTTGATAGGGCAACTACATGAATCCATTATCTACACTTTTCAGCCTGTACTGGGAAAATGTGTTTCAAAAGCATTGTTTCTGCAGAAAGTGTAAATAAATTTGACTAGAGCAGCTGTGCAGAGAAATGCTGTTGGGCTGTCATCTCCTCACCCCTCTGGATGCCTGATGCCTTGGCCCTGATAATTACCCTCAGCTCCTGTGGGAACAGAAATGTGCTGACTAAACGATCGTTCCTGTTATCTGGGTTTCCTACTGTGCTGGGAGTTCTTTGCTTTAATTTCATTAACTGCCTTTAAGCTCAGCCATGTGCAAAATGTCATCCTTTTTTTTAATGAAGTCTTCATTAAGGCAAAACCAACTGTTTTACAGCTTAGTTAGTAGGGTGAAGTGGACAAAAAGCTGCACAACAGGTTCTTCATATGAGTAAGTGCCAATTCAAATCTATTTAACTACTGTAAATTGATTTGAAGGCAGCACCAGATGTGCCACTAGATTTCCATTTATTCCTCACTGAAAGCCAATGAAATGCATGTTGTCTGGGAAATGTCCCAGGAAGCAGACATGATATGTTTATTGAGGCTTTGACTAAAGACCAATTCTTGAAGCTTCAGATAGGAGTTAAGGGTGCTCAGCATCTCACAGGAGACTCACAGCATAGTGGTAGGTCACAGCATAAGTGGAATCTGATTTGTGCAATGTGACTTAGATTCAAGAGGGTAATTCTTTTGGGTAATTTTGTGAATGGAAGACTAAAATCAAATCAGATATTTAAACCATAATAATCCTTTCCTATGGAACCCAGATGAAACTACTTTGCTTCAATAATCAACATCGTAATTCTCCAGTTCAATTTTGTTTCGCTATGTTCATTTCCTGTGGCCATTTTCTAAGGTCTCAACATTTACAGGAAACCTAAATCTCTAACACACCCCAGTTGGAGAGAGTTTCCACTGCTCACAGAAAGGTACTGAAAGGTACAAAAGTTCAAACATACTCAGCTGCAGATGAGCTCACCCTCACCAGTTCTCTGCAGCTGATTATAATAAAAACATCACCTCCCATGTGACCAGCTCTTGCCATTGAAAAGCAATAATGTCATCTCCGGTGGGATCCTGGATGACATACAGCTAGTATTAAAACACAGATATTTCTCCAGATTTCTCTGCAGCTTGTAATTTCCTTTAGTGGAATGACTATGTGTTTGGGCAGAGTTTAAAGATGGTAAAGGAGTAAACACTCTGTTAATATTAAAGGGGAAAAAAAAAGAAAAGATGACCACCTTAGTAAAATAGATTGTAGCTTGGCAATTGGGGTAAACATATGGGACTGCACTGATAATAAGTGTTGATTTTTATTCTTATTTATGATATAGGAAATTATAATAAAAAAAAGTTACTATTAGCATTTATTCCTTCAAGCTAAAAGTGTTATTAGTAGGTCTGATCAAACAGTCCATGGGAATGTTAGCTTTATCAGGCATTCGATCAAGCCATCAGGGCATCTAGATTAGTGTCTGTAATACAAGAAAGTTGCCTTTCCGAGCAAGAATGCTATTTCCAAGAAATATCACAGACTTCTCCTAAATTCTGCTGTGCCTGGTGACCTCAAGGAAGAGCAGAGGCATTCCTTTGAAAAGAATAAAGGGCAAAATACTTGCTGAGTAGCTGTCCTTGCTCATTATAGATGGGTGATTATTTGCCTAGCATTTAATTTGTTGCAGTCTTCCTTCTAGAAAAACAAAACAAAACAAAAATATTATATTATCCATATCTGTCATGAAAGAGGAGATGAAATACTGTTACTAACAAACAAAAGAATTCAGATACCCTAAGGAACATCAGATAAGGATTACAATATACCCCAGAGTTTTCTTGAGACAACCAAAACCATGGGGAGGCTCTGCACTTTCCAGACGCTCCTCTCAGCTAGATTCCATCATCAAGCAGGGAGATGTGTTGCAAAAAAAAAAAAAAGTAATGTGGTTTTAAGAACCTATCTTCTATCTCTCTGAGAAGGCAGTAACATAAACCTAAGGAAGGAATCTCTTCAGAAATATCCCACTCAACCTAGAGGGTCTCAATGCAATAAACATTGTTGATAAATAATCATATTGAGTCAGGTTCTTTTTGTACACAGACAACAGATTTTCAAAATAAAGGATACTGTGTTATTTTAACAGAGCAAGAGGAAATGTTAGCATTGCAGACTAATCAGTGCATTGGAAATTGCTGAGTAGGTACTGCTTTATCTTCACAAAACCCAAAGAGAACTCAGAATGTGCATTAGCTGCTGATGGTTTCATTAACTTACTTGAAGACATTTATAGCTCTTCCCAGCTCTTTATTTTTTCTCTGAGAAGAAATCACTGGACTAAGTGGGCCTGAAATGACACATAACTTGCAGTGTACCACCTATCATGATTTTTTAGGATTACTTTGAAGAAGTATGAGGCTACAGAAAGTAGCCTCTTACAGGAAAGGCCTACACTTGACACAGCTCAAAATGTGAGAAGAGATGGGGCATTTGAAAAGAAGCCTTCAAGGTTACTGCTGCCATATCATCAGTGCTGAGGCAACACTTACCAGGATGCTCTAGAGGTACTCATGGGTCTGAGAATAAGCCATCATTAGCAGCAGCCTGAAAGACCAAGCAGAGAAACTTAAGGTCTGCCAGTGCTCAGAAAGCCTGGGCTAAACCCTCTGTGCTAAATTCACTATAAGCCCTCAAAGGACCTCAGTAATGTTCATCCACTACAAAATGATGTCAATTATAATTCTTCTCCATAAACAAAATACCATTATCAAACATGTTGCTTTATGCCCAAGTAATACCATATTATATTTTAAAGTTATACTTACTGGTCATGCCACAAACTGCTACAATGTCCGCCTTGAAAATGGTTATGTGTGCTAAATATTTGCCTTTGATTGCTGTGGTAAATAGTGGTTTGACTTGTGCTGTCAAATTAGCATAGATATACTGAAAATTAAAACTAAAGCTTTAAGACTCAGTGCTATCCTGATTTAAGTTGTTTCAAGACTCAACATATTGAGAATGCATGAGCTTGATAGAGCTTTCATCATGAAAAGCCCAAGTCTGCTGAATTACTCTTACCTTATTAAACCCATCAATTATATAATTTCCCCCCCTTTCCCTGCCGGCAGTACACAAGTACACATATTGGGTTTGGCTGTAGAGCCATCAGCTGGAACTCATTAAAAAGGAAACAAATAAACAAGTGGAGTAACCAAAGGTAGTTACAGACTTGACTTCAGGATCTGAGGATGTGCAAGAGAGGGAAGATGTAACACTTGGCAATATGCTTGTGATACAGACCTCTTGAATTTTGGGCATAGTGGTGCTCAGCAAATGTGCTGCACAGTGTGCACTGTATGCACCATATGGCACTTTACAAAGTGCACTGGCTTGTGTGAAGTTGGCCTAGGGTCTGTGTTTCATCTCCTGTGAGTGTTCTGACCCAGCTAGAACTGAAACCTTATTTGTACTTAAGGTAACTGATTCCTTAAACTGTTCTACAATAAATAATTATGATTTTTGATTGTGCATAGTTCTTAATTTGCCATCTGGTACATTTTAGAAGAAAAATAGCTGGCATGTATGTGTACAACCAATTTGGTATGGTTTCCAAAAATGTTTAGTTTTGGCCTAACTTAATGCTAGTCATGTCTAAAAACCCCACCTGCCATGAATTATTTTTCTTCTTTCCTGCTTGTGGAAAAACAAGAGGCACATAGGCTGAGGAGGAGGAAAGCTTGCCAAAAATGTCTGGAGACACGATGATGTTCACTGGAGCATAAAAGTTAAGAAGACATATTTCTAAGCAAACAAATTACTGGTAGGAATTTGTTATTTGTTACACTTCTCTGTTATTTCCTTAAGGCATAATTGATACTCCGCTCCTCCCCCCACCCAATCCTCCAAACAAGAACCCAGAAACCACAAAAAGCCATCAATGAAAGATCAATGTAATCTGAGAGCTAATGCTCAGTACCCATGAAGATGTTGGATACAACAAGTTTAAAAGGTCTTCATATACCTCACTAATTGAAAACAGTGTGCCAAATGCAAAGTGACAGAATGACATGGCCCAGCCTTAGCAGGGAACACAGCAGGCAATTCCAAAGGTGAATCTTTCACAAAGTAGCCAGGTGCATTCCCTTACCAGGTAAAAATTCAAACAGGCTAAACCTTGAAAAGCCTTGAAGTCTTGGGACAGGAAATCTGTGCATATGTCTCAGGAAACTCAAAGTCCTTTGAGCACAAAACTAAATTTAAAAAGGTCATCCATAAACTAGCTTGTAGTTCCGGAGAGAAGTAAAGCAAAGTAGGAGGAATTATGTTACCTCAAGGGTTACAGGCATATCTGGTGGAAGAAATTTACTACAATCTTTATTTATAAGCTCTCATTTTGTTGGCCAGACCTAGGCTTCCTGTAAGGCTTAACAAAGCCCTGCCTAGCTTCTAAAGCAGTGGTACTACAGCTTGTAAGCAAGGAAACCCACTGTATCTATAACTACTTCTTGCCTAGAAGGTGTTGATCATGGGTTTGAATTTCTCGTTATAAAAGTGGCGGGGAAGGCTTTTCTCAAGTCACAGAACAGTCCATCTGACGGAAAGAATGATTTTAAAACCAATTTTTTTCATTAAAGTGGCCTGACTTGGAAAAGCTCTTGTCACTCACTTTGAAAAAAGAAAACCGCCAAACTTAAACAAACAGGACTCAGGTAAGCAGGGAGACAGACTACAGCACAGGCTATTCACAAAGAAAAACTCAAGTGTTTCTATGTCAGTCCTTGTCAGTTCCCTGCCAGTGAAGTAAGCTGAGCAGGGCCAGCCTGGACATGGCAGACAAGTCAGCCCAGAGCCCAGGTCATACATGGGGATGAGGTAGACCTGAGGAACACAAACAGGAATTAAGGCAAAAGCTGAAATAATGAGGGATTTAGAGCAATTAATCACATCTGATATATTAGGCAGTAAGCTCACTCTGCTGGTCAATCCCTACATAGAAAGGAAGCACCAGCCACCTCCTCTGATTATCCACTGTGAACTGCAGTGCAGAATCTGCAGCTTATGTCCTTGCCAGGATTCTATCCACCTGCATGGGTTATATTTGTCTGAGGTAAAATAAAATATATTTTAGGACAAAGACCCTGTTTTACTAAGTACTTTCCAATGTTAGTGCAGTTCTGTGATTCCCATCTTGGTCAGTCCATGGAAAAGCAACATTAAGCAAAAAGCAAACTGCAGGCTGGTGACATCTGCAAACTGCAGGTGAGCATAGCATGTTCATCTGCCACCCTGTCAGGCTCACATATGATTTAACTTCTGTGTTTTCTGGGTCTGTGAAAAAATGCTAGAGGGTCTCCCAGGTAAAAAGTACCTGGGAAGGAAGAAGAGAGGCACAACAGCAGCTTTCTGAGTATGTTGATCGTTAGAGATTTTTGTCATTAGTGATAAAATGTACACTTAAATTTTACTGCACTGCAAAACATTCAATAATTAGACCGGGTATTCCTCTTGAAAAATGTAGAGAGGCAACTGCCAATGACTTTATCTTTTGGTGAAGAAAGAAGGAAAAAGGTGGAGCAACTTTTGCATTGAGACAATAGCTAGGCTTGTGCTGTCCTCTGCTGGTGAAGAATACACATCGATCTAGAAGTGTCGGTGCTTGTGCAAGAAGTGCTTGAATAGCATATTTTAATAAACTTTAGAATAAACGAAAGCTGTAATAGCTGTACAAACTAATAAACTGCCACTACTAAAATTAAATACCTACCTTTTGCATGTGTCTAAAAAACATGATTTTGTCTTCAGACTGCGATAGATAAAGTAAATCCAGCATCTTAATGTAAACATTCAGCCATACTGTATATGCAGAAAAATGTTTCCTGTTGCCTGCCCATTCTCCTTCTTATTTACCTTTTTTTTTTTTTTTCTTTATAGAAAATTCCAGGAATTTTTGCTTAAATGGGAATTTGAATGGTCTGAATTGCAGCTGCAAATTTAGAGGCCATATTGAAGAGCATTTGAAAATGAGCTCCCAGAGATTTACTATATGAATGGCTACAGTCATACCCATTTATTCTTTAAAGCAAAAAAAAAAATAGTGCTGCCCTATTTATGATACGTCACAGGTACTTTTACCTACTTAAAGATGGATAGTCATAGAATCATAGAGTAATTTAGGTTCTCAAGGTCCTTTAAAGCCCATCTAATCCAACCCCCCTGCAACGAGCAGGGACATTTTCAACTAGATCAGGTTGCTCAGAGCCCTCTCCTACCTGGCCTTGAATGTCTCCAGGGATGAGGCATCTACGACCTCTCTGGGCAACCTGTGCTGGGGTTTCATCACACTCATCATAAAAAAAATTCTCCCTTACACCTGCCCTCTTTAGAGTTTCAGATTCTATAGACTCAGTATTACTTAAGGTGAAGGTAAGATGATAAATACAACACTCAGAATCACACCTGCTTTGCTCACCACCCATTTCACACAGATCAGACCCCCGCCCTGGGCTCCTGCTCCCCTGACCCCTTTCAAGTTCCTGCTCAAAGTGCTGCATTTCCCCACCTTGCACAGTCCTCTGATCTCCTCTCCTTCTGTAGTCTCCCCATGTACTTCTCCATTCAGACAATAATGACAATTCAGAATGGAATCTGATTTCCAAGAGAGCACAGCGCTCTCTTTTACTGAAGAAGGATCCTGTTTTGGCTGGAGTTACTCAAGGTTTTATTGTCTGATTCACCTCACACATTCTCAGAAGCTTAACATCACACCTCACTTGTCTCACTGCACCGACCTGACATATTCTAATGGTAGTTTTCCCAAGTATCCTTCTGTACAGCTTTTTCTCACTGTGATATCTGCTGTAACATGAGTGCCCGTGTATTCACTACATTAATTTAAAAATCCAGCTATGAAACACAACCTACCCCAAGTAAAACAGAAAAAATGTGGTATATGCCTTACAAGCAAACATCCCTTTCAGTTTCTGCCTCAACTGGCAACCCAATGGGCAGCATTTATTTAAGCAGAGATGCTTGCAAAGGTATTGTAGAAAGGTTGACGATGATTTCTGATAGGCACGGGTTGTGTTTGTGTGGTCCTCTCCCTCACTCTGCTCATATACTTCAGTGAACAGTGGAGCACCAATTTAAATGTTGTTTGCTGGGCCCAGCATGGTCACCCAGCTAAGTGCCACCATGGAGCAAGATAACAGCACTACAATATATTCATGCAGAACGACAAACAAGTCTCCAGAAGACATTAGGAAATGTCCTGCAGAGCCTTGTTCAGCTGAAAAAGTAAATTGCAGATGAGAGCAAGCTCATGACACAGAGGCAGCATTCATCACAACAGATTGGCCACTGTTTTACCTAAAGTGAGATCTAGAAAGTTTAAACAACCCTCTCTCTCCTGGAAGGCTTGGGTCACAAAATCTCTTGTGGGACTCTGCAGAAACCTGAAAAATTTCTAGCAAGAGAGTCTCGAGCACACTGGCCTCGGTGGTCTGATTTCTGAATCTGTGTAATGATTTTAATTCTTTTTTGACTTACGATATGTGGCTGGGATACAACCTTAGTACTTAGTTCTGCCTTCCCCTGTGGCAGCCCTGTTTCTTCCGATCCCTGGGAAGGATTCACAGTGATTAAGAACAGACTTACAGCCTCTTCTCTGGTAATCATGGCAGCATACCAGGGCTGATGAGAAACCACAAGAGTCCAAGAAAGAGCTGCCCCTACTGTGATGCAGTTTTTCTTCCCCACTTTCATGAAGGCTCCTGAGCTCTACTGATGCCCAGAAACAGCTGTAAACTACTACCAGAAAGGGCCAATTTTACCTCAGGGCAATCCAGAGATGACATAAAGTGCCTTCACATATCCCTAAGCTGTGTTTGCACTGAATAGAATTACACCCTAAGATCAGAAAAGCAACTGAAGAAAAGGTCATCTTTGTTGTGTTTGCTTTCTGAGAAAAAAAATCCACTAGAGGTTATCAGAGGAACAATTTTATTTTTAGAATGCTCTTGTTCCCATGAAACTCAGGAGAATTTTTATCTTTGACTTGAATGGGAACAAAATATGACCCCTGGGGAATGACTTCTTACATTACCAAAAAAGAAATATGATTAGGAAAATCTGTGGAAAACTCCAGGGAAATGCTCTCGAAGAAATGTATCTACAGAGAGAAGCGTTCTGGTTGATTCTGAGACCTCTAGGGCAGGATGGAAGCTATTGTTAGGAAGGGTGTGTGGGCTTTCTGTGTGGGTGAATAAGGTTTTTACTGAGAGGAGAGCAATGGTTGGTCCTGTGTTTTAGCTAAACAAAGTCTGAAAAGCTTGTTCTGTGCCTGGATTCTATTGGATACCAATAATTCCCATTTCATTCTTGAACTAAGTTGTGAAGAGGGGGTATGTGGTCTGTGACAGAAGCTGGGGCAGGAATAAGATGATATCTGGACAAGATTTTAAGTTGGGATTTGCTTTAGGTCTTTAGTAATTTCTTCATGTTCAACGTGAGTTTTGTTAAAACTGAGGATCAAGAAAGGAGAATTACTTTTCACTATGGCTGGAAAGGAGGATCTGGAGAAATGTGATGCTGACTGTTCTGTTGGAATAGGGTAGGGATTGAACTTGGGAATGGACATTGGATTTATGCCTTCTGGTTATTTTTGGAGAGGGGTAAAGGTTAAAAGGGGTCTGATGAAGGCTAATACGATTCCTTTATGGATTAGTTTTGAGACTGGATAGAATTATTTGCTGTAAAGAAAAGAAAACAAGCAAAAAATTGAAGTTTTGAGCTGTTTTTGAGGCTGGTAAATAGCATGCCAATTGTTTCATCCTGTTCATGCATGTTTCATTTGAATATTTAAGAAGAAACATTTGTATTCCTTTTTATTTTATTTGAAATTTATATATTTTTTAAAATGTCAGAAAAAGTTTTTAAACCAAACACTAAATGACATACTGATAGCTGGGACAAAACAAATGCTTTCATTAACACTCATTTTTTTATTTCCTGTGTCAGGTTTTCCAAAATAAATTTTCCTCCCCAACTTTTCCATTTGGCCAACTAGGCTAAAAACCTTTTTCATAGTGCCAAATTCCATATCAGATTTAACTTCATGCATGGAGCCAGATACAGATACAAAAATTAAAGAGAAAAATAGACTCATTCATAGTATTAGTGAAAAAGTAAACACTTCAGCTGTTTTCTGTATCACCACAGCCCAGCACAGAGGAGCATGTGAAGCATGTTATTAGGATATTCTGCCTAAGTTTCTGCTGTTCACCTCTGTTGCTTCCCTTGTTTTGCAGATGAATGCAAAGTTTCAACATTCACAATAGTCCTTCTGGCAAACATTATGAATATTAAATATTCATGTATGAAATCTTTTCAGATCCAACCTTGGAATCATTTTGAGTTTGTTTATGACCAATTAAAATGCCATATAAATTTCAGATTCTGCCATCTGAGTAGCCTGAATGCAGAGAATGAAGGACAATATCCTGTACTTCTAATTTAATTTTCCCATCAGTGTTTGTTTGAACTCTATCTGTGGGTCAGGACAGTGGATGTCTGCGCAAATATTTTCTGCTTACGCCAGCCAGGACTGTGTGCATAATTCCAGTTAAAATTTCAGCAACAGTTTATAGTCACTCACACTGACTTTTCCCACATAGAAAAGAACACTTTCAGATTATTAATGAAAAATATGTGTCACTTGCCTGTGGCAGAGCTTTGGTTTTATGCAAACTGGACCTCTCTCTGGCTCAAGATCTTGACTGGAGTTGGAGGAATCTTATAATCTTCAGAAAATGAAATTTTATTGAACTTGGAACAGTCCCACGAGCATCAGAGATTTGCTGTGCACACAGAGAAAACGGAAGGTAAGTAAATGGCAGAAGAATGTAGTGAGTCAACCTGCAGAAAGAAGGTAAAACATGGAAGAAAGGCAGCAGCAGGTAGAGGATGCAGTTCCCCTTTGGGTCAGCTGGATATGTTTTTCCAATCACTTTTATCTCTCAGTTCAAGTATCATCAGCCTTAAACTTATGAGTGACAGGGAGGTGAAAAGAGGTGGAAGGGACACTTCCATGCTTCTCAGCTTGGAAAAACAAAGTGGGAATGTCTGCCAAAGAAATCTGAACACTTTGGATTTTTTGAAAGATCCAAACATTATTTCCTCCGATTTTGTATGCAGTACCTGAAAGAGATTGACTTGTAAGTGTTCCCATGGTCTTTGCATACACAAAGAGGAATGAGACCTTTTCAATGGCACTTATTTAGACTGATGGAAGGAACAAAGAACTAGGCAGCTTCCAAGAGGGTGTTTCCTCTGTGTGACCCTCAACATAATTTGAGAACAGTCTGGCTGCTCCCTCTGAGCTCAGACACAGCTCCTGGAAACTGAAAAAATGCTTACTATGAGCAGTAGACAGACATTGCTGTCTGCCTCTGTGGGCAAGATCATGCAGCAAAATTCAGACATTAACATGGAAATGTCCTCAAAACAGGGACCCCTGGAGTAGGAATTTTGGTTTAGATCACTAAGAGAGAAGCCCACTGGAGAAACAGGCCTATTTGCAAAAGCCAGAGGAATAGTCAGATTGCAGGCACCTTGAACACCCAGAAGATACTCAGAAATGGGCAGTGGTTTAGGTTCCTAGAAATATAGCATCAAGTAGTTTTAAATTTTAGTATCAGTACTTTGCCCACAATAAATGTGAAATAAACTCAGATAACACCCATTACGAAAGAAGAAACTGATTCCTTTCCCACACTGTCTGTCTCATACCAAGACCACTTTAAAACCTGTTGCAATCATTTTTAAACAGTTTCAGTAACAGGGCCAGTTTGCTCAGTCTGTATTTGACATCGCTTCAGCGTTTTGCATAACAGTCAGTAGTACTTTATGGTAAATATTCCATCCAATCACCTTCTAAAATTATATAACTCTTTGGTTCCCTCATAAATTAGACAGAAACTAACAGAAATTTAATAAAACTGTTGTAAATCTCCACTTATTGAAACAGTAACATCCAGAGCAACCAGAAGACTTACACAATCCTCCAGATATAGGCTTGGTATGAAGATAGCCATGACAGAGCAGAATATGAAGAAAATGTATCACATATAAGAGAAAACCAAGAATATTTAAATTGGTCATTGCCCAGCTTACTTTTCCTTCCATTAAAGAGAAGTTTTTTCATGGCTAAATCCTATTTCCAAATAATCCAGATACATTCAGACCATTTCTACAACATCAGTTTACTGGGCCTCTTGTGACAGTTTCACTCTTCCCATGATGGGGCTTGGGACTAATTGATCTTTAAGGTCCCTCCCAACCCTTAACATTCTATGATTCTGTATTGCTGAACTATGGAGCTTTTCACAGTCATAATTTTCTTCAGGATGGAAACTGGAGAGTGATGGAATGAAGAGCAGAAAGGAAATGATACCACCTCAGAAGGAAAGACAGGAAATCTGAAGTTGGTTTTGGAACCAAAAGTAGAAAAACCCCAGAATCTAAACATTACATTTTGGCAGTATCAAAACAAAATTATCTTGACAGCAGACTGGGAGGTGTTTGGCTCTGTTTGCATTCTTAAGCTTCTACATATATTTGAAGTCTAGGAATAATGAAATCTGGAAAGACTGAGTTTTCAAATTGTAAGAAGGAGCCCTGAAGCTATTCAGATTCTGAAAAAGAATTGCTCAAGACCTTACTTGTTGCACCTTTTACATGCTTGTCCCCAAAGCTATTCAGATAGTGAATGTGCTCCAAAGCTGTGACTCAGAAAACGAGGGCTCCCAAGTCAGTTTTTCTCCCTGAACAAATCCAATTAAATCCAGGTCTAGCACCAGAGCAGGGATCTATTAGAATGTGTTAGTGTAATGATGGATGCCTCTGAGATACATCCAGATGACAGCTATGATGGCATTTGCTCTTCCCCATCAGTTATCCTCTGCCTCTGTTCAGTCACCCTCAGATAAACAACATGAAAGCTGACAACCACATTCCACGAACATTACTTAGAGTACATTTTGGTGACTTCGGCTACAAACATTTCCTCCTATTTTTCTCATTGTCGTAATCATTGCATGACCAAATAGCTGCAAATATTCACTATCACAATTGTTTTAACTATCTGTTTTATATGAGCCAACCTGTCTGCTTCTAATTTCTTTTTGCTTTCAAAACAAGTTTATGTAACAGGCTAAGATGGACTTTTGTAATTTCCAACAACTTCAGACACCCAATCTAGACTTCTATGGATCTCAATCACTTGTAGTTACTGATAGGATAATATCTCTGGATGAAACTTTGTCATGACAGCATTGTGTCAGACCAGGCTGCATAAATGGAGGGGCTGCAGAGCAATACTTGGCAGAAAAAAACCCCACTATATTGAAGACTTACAACTGTTCAGTTCGGTACACCAGGACAGACGTCCAAATGACAAAAGGGTGGCATTAATAATTTTGGATTTGGAAGGGGACACCTGACTTCAGTTAATTTCATTTGTCAGCACTTCTGTCTAGTTTCAAGCTCTCTGCAGAATTGCAGATATAGCTTTAAAATGCATTTAAAAGCACTAAAAGGCAGCTGAATGACAGCATGTTTGCTGAGAGGTACATTTCTGCCAAAAAGAAGGGATAAGCAGCCATGTCATTTATACCAGCTGTCATCTTTCTAAAGCTACCAAACTCACTTTCCACTTACAGAAGTAACTCTATTTTCTTCTCATCCCTTCAGCCTTTTAAAATATTAAGAGCCAGTGTAGTTGCCTTTTTTCACCTTACTCTGTCCTTTCTAGTTTCTGTATCTTTATTACTCTATATACCACTTAACAGTCTTTTCTGTACCATTTTCCCAGCTACTGAATGCAAGACTTTGTAAGAAATTCTTAAAACAATTGTCCTGGGTAAACTGAATTACAGATTTAAAAGCAAAACAAACCCATATCTCAAGAGTTCTTTATCTCTACAATCTTCGGAAGCGTTTCAGGACAATGTCCAAAACATGCAATGCAGTTAAGATACTGTGTTCTGGAATTGGCGCAGTTGAGACTAATCCTCTTCAATGCTTTGACTCAGTGATAAATATTTCTAATGGCTGTGTTTATTGCAAACTCGAGGCTCCTTCTATTGGGACATGAATTGCTATTAGACTGTTTAAGGCCTTGGATTAACCTTCAAGCAATCAAAGCATTAACTCTTCTGATTGTGAAGAACTAACTTTCCCAGTAACTAGTACGTATATATGGCTCTTGGCTAGTTCTTAGATATATTTTATGTTTTACAAACGCAGAAAGAGAGACAAAGAAGTCTGGGCAAGGTTCACAGTCAGTAAGCAGCTGCAGTGATCACAACTCCAGGAGAACCTTACTCCCTACTCGCACACAGCTACACTGAAGCTGTTTGCATGTTCTTGTTCTGTCTGAAACAAAAAGACGTGAAGAGACCAACTATGGGGAGCAAGAGCTTGTAGGAAATTGCATGTTTTAATTTAGTCCACCAATATTCTGCGAGCAAAAATTCTGATAGTTTATGTGCCTACATTTTCAAACATAAATGAAATACACCAGTTGTGCCCAGAACTAGCTGACACAACCAAAATGTAATGTTTATTTTCCCTAAATAAACAAAGCTTATTTTTCTCATTCTTTCTTTTTTTTTTAATATGGCCCTATACCTGTAAAAAGAATTACATGATGAATGGTATCAAGTTACATGATAAAAGGGTGTTCAGCTGCAGTGAATACATCTACCACTTGTTAAGGAAAGAAGAAACAGCTTTTCAGTTCTTTGAAAACCAGATGCAAAAGTGTTTGATATTGAAACTGCAGGTAGAGTAGGGACAAAGGGTAGATTTTTTAGAGGTAATGCTTTTCCCCTTTAAGGCAAGATAAATTTGTATTAAATTTTGAAATCTAAACTGGACATGTAAGTCTTTGGGGTACAGACACCAATACTGAGGCTGTTAATGTATCTCACTAGAGTTACGGAGAGATTCCTTACAATGCAAGTACTTGGAATAACATCTCACCACTGCGGTCTGAAGCATAGACCTGTTTACATAAGTGAGTTGATCAGAGACAGTTTCTGGCCAAACAAATGTTCAAGAAGATTAATGATGAACACATGTTGTATTTTGTTATCTAAAACAACACCCAAACTCTCAACTGAAATCTAGGTTATGTGATGACATAGAGTGTTGGTTATGGGTATTTCCTGTTTTTGGAGTGTTAACCCACTGTGTTCATTCTCGTTGCTCTTTGGAGACAGCAGTTGTGTTTTTTGTAGAAGAAGTTCACTCAATCACTAGGGAAAGGGTGAATTTTCTTTCCTGCTGGTCAAAGGACAAAGAGATGTAGACTTGAGACGTGTCCCAAATATGTATGTAGAGAACATGCCATTGTTTTGTCCACAAGAAGGACAACAATCAGGAAAAGCATCTCCTCCCTAAGTTCAAGCTATTCTGGAGTTGTTAGGATGCCATTAAAGCTTATGGCATAGCAAGAGCTTTGATATTACCCTAGTTCAACAGAAAACACAGTAACATGCAGCTGGTTCTGTTGGCTCTAGGCAGTTAAATATGCCTCCAGTCTGCTAAACTGGTCAACAGCCTGGAGGCATTTTTAGATCTCCCAGTGCTACTGGATAACTAAATAGCATTGATGCAGAAAGAGTCCATGAAAGACTAGGCTTGTTTTCTATGTATTAAAAAGAAACTCAAGCCATTAGATCAAGAAAGCTGAAGAAAGCTACAGCTGGAACAAGCCATTAATATGGAACTAGACATCAGATGCATGCCCTGACAGACAATAAGTTGAACCTGAACTAGCGATGTGCTTCTGCAGCAAAGGCAGCCAACAGCGTCTGTGGCTGCATAACGAAGAGCATGGCCAGTAGGTCAAAGAAGGTGATTCTTTCCCTCTACTCAGACTGGTGGGACTGTATCTGTGGGTCCAGTGCTTAGCCACGCAAGTGAGTGTGATACCCTGGGGATTCAGTGTCCATATCACCTGTGCACTCAGTATAGAAAGTAGCTTAAAAAGCACATCCTAGGGGAGCATTCAGACTCCTATGCCAGTGAATATCACCCAGATATTTATTCCTCAGTGCATCTTTGACAGCTACTTTACACTTCATGGCTCTTGTGTCCTGTCTGTTAGTATGAAAATCAAGAAGATGCAAGAGCAAGAGATAGAAAAGGTTCTGGTGTGGGTACCCATGTAACAAAGACTGCAGAGGACTGTCCTGCCTTGCATGAGAATGATCAAATGCATCATTGTTGTTGGACCTATGGCCCAAAGTCATGTTCTCTCTTTGGCACCTCAAAAACTTTGCCTGCGTGGGTTCTGTCCATGACTGCATTACCTATTGCAGGTTGTAAAGTTGTCAGCATTAGTATTGACTTTCCATTTTGTGTTGTTTCTCTTCAGTGAAGACTGAAGTAATACTAACCCTTGGCCCCATCAGGGACCTCAAACAAGCTTGTCACGCACCAGTTGGTGGCCATATCAATTTTACAGAAGGAGAACCAAATGCAAAGCATAACCTGGCACGCCTATAGGCTTCAACTCATGACTACAAGTGTTTCTAAGAGCCACAGCTGAACAGGACCTCACAGCCTACAGCTCAGTGTAAAAAAATAAACAGTGTGAATTGGGGTGACAGGGGCTAAAAGTTGCCTGCACCACTGCAGTTAGGCCTGCCTTTGTCAGAGCAGCATGGGAAATGTATGGTATGGTGAAAGAGAACCCAGGACTCTCAGTTCCTGGATCCGATCTCCACTTGATATTTTCTCCAACAATATGTTCTTTTCTTGCCAACAAGTTCTAAATGATTCATTTTGTTACTGGATAGTCATATTTTGTGGGTAGCCACTAGTCAGTTTGAGTTATTCACTCTTACAAAATACTTCCTCTAGAAGGCACTGTAAACAGAATTAATTTTTAAATAGTTTGAGTTGCTTGAAAGCCATGAGCAATGGTTATTAATATTGGCACAGAATAGGTCACATGTTGATGATTCAAGGGATGGAAACTGGAATATTTTGGACAGAACTGATGTTTTTATATTCACTTGCCTTATATCCAGACACTCAGGTGGTAGAAGTGTTAATTATACCCAAGACAGCAAACTGGGGAAGTTACAGGTACTAATACATGTGGACATATGGTAAAATAAATATTATGATGAAGCAAATCAAGTATATTCATGTAATTTAGTTTCCATTTCTTGGTTACAACATGCAATTTTATCATGTATGTCTTCTGAAAGATGGGAGGAAAAGGAGTTTGTCTTATTGAAGGCAATGGAAAGTATGCTTGATATAGCATGAACAAATATGGACATGAAACTGTGAGGCTGCACTGCTATGCACCCAGACTCCCGAACAACCTACAGTGATGTTTTGACTTGAAATTTCTTGCACTGAAGCTCATTCCTGTGATAAAAAGTGGCCAGTCCCCAGCCAGTTAGCTCAACAAGCCAAGAAATCTTGCCACTTGGTGATTGCAGCCTAGTTACTGCTAGCACAACTTTACAGTGTTCTGCTTCCCTAAAAAAAATAAATAAAAAAAAATGTCCAAGACTTGCCACTGTTTGGAAAGAACCTATAATTTTTTTGCACATGTCTAGACTGGTTTACTGCTTTTCAGTGCGACTTCTTGTCATGGTATCACAGCCAGTATGTACTTTTTGACTGTTGCTGACCAAGGCAGACTCTGAGTAGTCTTCAAAAGCAAAAGAATTTGCCAGCAACTGAGTCAGTTTAAGCTGCCTGCCAGGAATTTGCAGCATGCCATAGAATACATTTTTGAATCACCATCTAAAAACAGCCTTGATGAATAAGTACTCGACAAGAAAATGAGTCTGAAATTCCCAGTTGGTCTTACGCCAGGAATCTGCCATGCTCCCTTTCCCCCCAGAGTCAAGGCACTTAACCTGATCTCGAAATAAATGGCTATTCAAAATGTCATGTTCAATAGTGAGCATGACTAGGGGCTGCACAGTGGGCCTTAGTGATACGGCCTCTGTGGAGAGGCACAGGAGTCTGATGCAACAAGAGCCACGCACACACGTGCACACACGCATTGCAGGGGACTGCAAAAGAAATGAGGGACTGCCTCGATGTCTGGAGCCACGAGGGTTATGCCCACATCTCCCGCGTTACAGTCTGAACGAGAACAATTTGCCTATGGAAAACACGTGGGAATCCCGTAGGAAACAGAAGTTACTGGTGTTTGACTCACCGCTAGGTGTCACGACTTCTTCATTTTTAAGCAGACCGCTGAGCTTTTCTATGCCTAGAGGAAAGAAAAAAGCTCAAGGTGAAGGCAGGAAGCCAGTGTATTAGCCAAAAACCTAGGCTGGCTCCAATCTAAATTTTTTTAGTAAAGTCAGGATGGTAGATAGCATGTTCAGAAAAAGAAGAGAAATCATTTCCATCCCTTTTGCAAATTACTGCTATCCCAGACCACATTGAAACACTAAAAATGAGTCTTCAGTGCAGGTAGCTATAAAGTTCAGGATGTTTAGTGCACCACGGAGTTCTCCTTATATTTGTTTGTTTTACCCTGCCAGAAATCAGCCCTAGACACTGTAAAGCTACAGGTATATAAAAGTGAAAAAGGTTTTCCCCACATTTGTGATGTGACTCTTCTTTTCAGTGCGTCTCAGAACAGCTGATTTTTTTGAAAGTCCATTCCTGTTGTTACTGACAAAAGCTGTACATTTTGTGCCTTTGGAGACTGGCAAATACACAGACACAAGCCTATGTATATATTTTAATATATATTCACAGGAAAGCATGGGTCAGGAAATGTTGCTGCAACCACCCCTCGCTATGCCACATACTTTTCCTGTGCTGCCATGCTCTCTCCAAGGAGGTTTCACCACCTCCTGTTTTGCTGGTTTTCTGCTGAGACTCAGTGCAGTGGAAGCAGGCTGGCTTTATGCTCTCCATTGAGCTGAGAATATTATCTCCTTTCCTACAAACAGAACTGTCATCAGGGTAAGGCTGGAACACACTTGATTTTTAAGTCTGTGGGCTAGAGGCAAGCAAAGAAAGGAATGGGGTAGCTCTCTCTCCCTCTCAAGGTTTCCACAGTCCCCTTCAAGCTGGGATAAAAAACTTAACATAAAAGGTGCAGCCTTGTCAGGAGAAAGACAAGCAAACACTTCATGAGTGCTCTTGCCCATCTTTCTGCATATTCCATGTCACATTTAATGCACAGGGGTCTGGGGTGGACATGAACCCACCAGTCCAGGAAGGGGCAGGGATATGATGTATCAGACTAGATGCTTCTGGGCACTTTCTAGGAACTTGGCAACAAGAGGGGATTAAGAAGCTGCCCAGTATGGGCAGATGTTTTTTCCTCTGACCCCTTGTAGAGTACACATTTACTGGATAATGTACAGCTTGTTCTCTGAGCCAAAGGAAAAAACCAAACATTGCTGGCTGCAGTCAGATTTTGTTTGACCTCTTAAGTAGTTTAACATGGTACTGGCCTTCTTTCCCATTTTAGATCTTTCCCTTCCAGAACAGCAGAAGGGATTTAGTGATGCAGCGTCTCAAGCACCTACATAATGCCCTAAACTGGAATTCATGGATTTTTGATAATTGTCTTTAAGATAAAAGTTCTTTCTTTTTTTTTCTCCTTTGGAGACATCCTGGAGAAGCACATGGAAACCCAGAAGGAGGAACCTCACAAGTGACTTTTTCTCTTCCAGGTGCAAAGAGTGTTTTTGTTGTAATGTGCTATGAGTTTCCATCTTCCTATTCTTTAAGTTAGGAATTTGAGAATCAGCATTTGCATGAGAATTTAAGACTACACAGTTTCCTCCATCCTTCAAAGTAAAGCCATGTCACTGGGTGGTCTTGGCACTGAGCTCTCATACGGGGCCAATAAAGGTGATATTTATAAGTACAGAACCTGAGAGATCTGATTCACATTAAAAACATGCAATTAATTTACTGCATAAATCAATTGATTCATATTCCATATTCTGTGCTGAAGCAACACAGGAAGCTTTCAGCCATTAGGATTCAGGGGACATTTTGGATATTTGTTTAAAAGGAACACCATTCCACTTTTTACCTTTCTTGTCAGAATTGTCTATTAAATTAATATTATTCACTTTATATTCCCTTTACTATTACAGAAAGTTATATTTAATTTTCTTACCATTTTTCCAGTTTATTTACCTTGGGCATTTGTCAATATCTTCTGTTTAGTCTGCTTCACTTTTTTCTTTTTTTTTTTTTTTTAAATTGGAAAATGTAATAGTAAAACCACAGAAAAGCAGGGGAATTCAACAGCAGGTGCTGGGACTAAGAATATTTTCCACTTATTCTCTAAATTAATGGAGTGTATTTCAAACTACCAGTCTTTAATCTATAGCTTTAGTTTAAAAATCATCATACTTAACAAATATAGGGTAAACTTAATGTTACATATTACTTATTTATTTATTGTTTTTTATACGAAATGGGAATGTAATGCCTCTGTTTCTTTTCTGACCCTTCATTTTCATCTCCTGAAGCACTGACACAAAGCCCCATGCCTTCTAGATCAGAAAACCTGCCATTTCCACAACTGTTTTCTACTTCTCTTCCAAATGTATTCTACCTGTGTCTTTGCTGATGTAGATGGGTGGTTTCTGATTCAGTAAATACTTGTTGACTTGCATAAGGACTAATTATTCTGCAGCACTTTTGCTCTACAGAAAGTAATGCCTATCTGGTGAGAAGATAATGGAAACATCCTCAGGATATCCAGATGCTTTGTTTTAACCAAAATTATGTCTGGACATCAACTATGAGTAGAAGAAATACGTGGGTTTTTTCAAGAATTTCACATAAACCAGATTAACTGCTCCGGAAGAAACTCTGGACATTTGCTAATGTTCCTACAGTAGAATTATTAACACTACAAATTGGCTTGATCTGCAATAAATAAATCCTACCAATGCCGGTATACAAATTATCCCCAAATCAGACTGTAGTAGAAAGCTGGGATAGGAACTACCAGAGACATCAGATTAAACTCTTGAACAGCAGATGTAGGGGTGGATGAGCCTTGCCAAATCAGAAGCTGTCCTGACCATATGCAGAAACACGGGTTTAGTACTTGGGAGATCCTTTCTTGGCAAAGCTAGAGGATGTGAATGCTTAACAAAGTCAGAGTCCACACCTGGACTTGGCACCTAAAATCTATTTAAATCTCACTTCAGAGCTAAAAAAGGACATCTATACTCTTTTGTTTCTTTTGAAAAGCATGAAAACTGTTTTGTAGTGCTCCTCTAGATCTACTGCCAGAAACCACCTTATAAAAGGTAGGGAGTGTTACTTGTGAGAGGGGTACTAGCTGTGACCTACTTCACATCAGTGAAGGAAGAGTAGCTATCCTAGGGACTATGAAGTACTTATATACTGTGACAAAGGGGACAATGACAAGGACCTCAGACTTACATGAATCTGCTCTTATCTTATTCTCACACAACACAATCTGAAGAGGTGAACTTGAAGAGAAATAGATAAATACCTAGAGGGCAAATAGTAAAGTTTCCTTGTAGCCTTGAAGAGAGACAAGTGCTGATTCTGAATGACAATTTTGACTCCTTAGGAGCAAGTCTGCTGATCTCGTAATAAATGGCTATTCAAAATGTCATGTTCAATAGGGAGCATGGTTCCCTACTGGAGATACATAGGAGAGGAGATACATAGGCACAGACAGACCAGTTTGTACATAGAAGTAAAATCATGGTACTTCCTACCATATTATTAGAGTGTCTCCCAGTCCTTGAAAAGTCACACCTTAAAACAACAGACTGTAGGATGGGAGAGCTGTAGAATTCTCATTAGACAGAGAGGGACCTGAAACACTGAGAGACCAAATGACAAAGCGAGAGGAACTAATATGTAACCCAAGGACATGGTTAATTACAATGCCTTTATAAAAAAAGAAAACTAGTCAGGACTGAATTGTTAGAACAGTGGCCTCTGCATTCATGGTAAAGTCAGAAAATGTCTTTAGGAAGCAAAAGAATGTTGTTAAAAGCTAAAGCAATGAGAAGTGATGTCTTTCAAGGAGCTAAAATAAAATCACTGAAGTAGTTTAGTGACCCCAGTAGCAAGCAGTCAGAGCTACGTCTTGGAGGACCCACTTAACCCTGGAACATGTCGCTCCCTCAGCATAAGCTTCTGTTTCAAAAATCGATGTCATCAAAGAGGCTGCTAAGACTAAATTAGCCAAGCACATGCTTCATAAAATATGCACTCAAAGCACAGAACGCAAACTGAAAAAAAAAGTTCTCACTATCGCTCTATAATGTACCTCAAATAGCAGCTGTGCAAATTAATTGCATGCAAATCTTAATGAATGAAATCCAAACTGCTATCTCCAAGCTTCTGACTGAGTGCTGCTGGTGGGTCATTCACCAGTGATACTGTTCAGTTTATTGGGCTTTTTATTCCAGACTTGTGTGCCTAAAGCACTCATTTATGACAACGGCCTGATTTTCACAGCAAGTGTTCCCATATGCTCCTAATGTAATTGTAGTTTTCAGAGTCTCTAAAACAAGCCTGCTTTTTTGAGTGGTTAAAGATGGCTTTTAGTTGTGTAACTTTCAGGCATCCCATATGATGAAAGATTTAGTCCAAGTGGAGAAAGTTACAGCAGATCTCAGGCAGTTACTAAGTCCTGCCAAACCCCAGGGGACAGCTTATTTATCAGATTTTATACACTGAAAATTGTGGTTTTGCTATCTGGGAGTTGCATAGTCAGTCAGAAATCTTGTCAGGCATGAACACTGCAAGCAGCACTGAAAACAACTTTAGATTATTTTGGTTTTTATTTTTGTTGTTGTTGTTTTGCTTTTTGGTTTTTTTGTTTGTTTTGTGTTTGTTTTGTTTTTTGGGTTTTTTTCCAAATGGCATGTCTCCAACCAGCTGGACTAAACGTGGTGGGCAGCCCTGACATGGACTGGTGTCCCTGATAACCACAGAAACTGCTGATACCAAAGCAGAGCACATTTTGGGCATCATAGAGGATGATCTGTTGAATGGTAACTTGCTGACCAATGAAGCACTAATTAACATTTTGCCAATCAGACTTAACTAGTCAAACTTTAGTTCTGCTTCATTTTGGGCATGCTTTTCTTGCTTTGATTTGATCTCTTGGCTTTGTAGAACTGTCTTGTCTACTTAATGAACTTGTATTCAGGGAGTTGAAGTGGTATTCACATTACTTGAGATTTCTATGGTAAGTAGGTATAAATTTCAAGCTGTTTGTCTTGTCTTTGACCAGGAATTTTTCTTTGCACTTTTCCTTCCTTGTTTTGTCAAGGAGGGCAGTTCTGGTATCTCATTTTTAAAAATAGTCATTGGATTGACCTCTCTAGGATCAAGCTGTTAAGATAATGAAGTGCCTAATGGAGATCCAGGAGTAAGCAGCAAAGACAGGACTTTAGATTGTTTTCAGACTTTTTTTTTGGAGAGCATGCCTTTGCCAAACTGTCACAGTTTGTGCACACTGAGCTTACTGTAGAGGGAACAGATTCAGAACAGCGTCAGAACAGCTTGAAATGACATTTTAAAAATACCATCTCTAATTTATTGGGATATCTAAGGCATATCTAGCCTTTTTTCTCTCATGCTGTTCCATCACAGTTAGTACAGGTTAGTACCTTGTCACAGCTGCTTCTGGGCTGAGCAATAGGCCACCACAATCCTGCATACATCTCCCAGCTTTCTGGAACAAGAGCTGAAACGTGGCTAGTTCTGCTCCATGTATTCGACAGAAATCACGCGTTCCGTCCCTTGAAATAACACTGGATGATTCAATATATGGTTTTGATGCCACTGGGGAAAGTCAAAGGGAAAGGAAGTTTACTCCTTTCACAGAAACACAAGGACTTTGCAATTTCACACCCCCCCCCCCCTTATGAAAATGAGGTCAAAAAGTGTCAGTGAAGAAGAGCAGAAGCTTTCTTGAATCCACTGGGTTTCAAGAGAAACCCACTGCCAGCAATGATTCAAATCCCAAATATTTCACTATTTTAAGCAGACTGAAGTCCCTGTAAGCCCCTAACAGTACTGTTATGGATAAATGCCTAGTATTAAAATCCAGAAAACAATAATATGCATGAAATAGGATGTAAGGGAAGTACTACATGCTTTTCTTGTAATTTACCTGCACTATCTTTATGACGATTAGGCATCCTTTCTCTGAGGGCCAACTGGGTCATATGAGGTAAACCATGTATTGAGCGGATTTTTCTCGCCAGACATTGGCAGCAAAAATTAAATCTGACATCTTTTACTAGACATTAGTCTCTGGTTCTCTGGCTCTGGCTCACAAATGTGTTGCCAAGAAGCTTTGCCATTCTTTTATAACTAGTATTATTCAAAGTTATAATTTATTTGAGCTCCTGCACTCTTCTTGTCTTGACTGGAATAAAATAAAATCCAGAGACATCCAACTCTGTTTATGATCAAGAAAAACACTGTCAATGTAGAGAGGTAGAGAGGGCAGAATACCTAGAAATAACAGGAGGAAGTTTTAGGAACTTAAATTTATGTAAATAGCTAACACATGAGTCTTTTTGAAAAGGTCTATTTAAAATCAGGGGTCTCATACCCATGAAAGGGCAGGACAAATGTGATATTAATATGACAAATCCACTTAATAATGAAGCAGCTTTGCTTTTTAAATCCATGCTTGAACATATTCCGTGAGCAGTCAATTTCATTAACAGTTTGTGTGCACAGATTGAAAGGTGAGGGTTTACTGGAAGCTTGTTTCTGCAAAAATTAGTTCAATGCTGATTTAAAAATCTCAGTACCCTGTCCTTTACTTGGTCCCTCAGTGGAAATTTAAAACTTAAAAAACTTGTCTCTTTGGTTATTAGTGAATGCTATTCTCATTTTCCTTTTGGTGGAACAGTTAATAAAATTGACATACATTATTAATCAATATTCCTAGTTTTAGGACTGCTTTTCAGCTCAGTCTTGTTCATTAGATGCATGATTCTAAGGCAGTTTTCAATACCAGTTTTGCACATTGTTGTTCATGTGATTCTGTCTATCCCTAATCCTTCTAGTTAATCTAGAATTGGTAACTTCTCCAGATTGTTCAGAAGATGGACTAAAAGCATGGCACAGTCAAATGCTCTACTTACATTTGTTCCAGGCCTTTTCAAGTATCATTGGACCCAATCAATAAAAGGCAGTTCTTTGAATTCAGGTTTCTCTGCATTTCAGTCAAATTACCTTGACTATTACAAACTCTTTTTCCGCCTCTTCAAAATCTTTTGAAGGCACAATCTCCAAAATGTGAGAAGTCGTTGCAAAGAGCAGAGTATGTGTATGCTGTTCTCCACAGTGCACTGTAGCAAGAAGAAATACAGAGATTCAGAGAAGACACTGAAAAACTTTTCAAAGCGTCAAGTTATTTCAGCCTGGAATACACGACACTGGAAAGCAATAGTTTCCATAGAATATTTTCAGTACAAGCTGGATTTTTTTCTATCAGCCATAGCTAGAAGTATGGTATAATAAATTACAGTAGAGTGTACTTCATCCTACCCTTGGTAAAGGGTAGACTAAGCTACCTTCTACAGTCCTTTTCTTTTAATATGAGTGTGGAACTGCAAGGACAAAGAATGTCTACATATTGCAAATATTGTACCTAAATCTTTTGATTTTAGTATCAGGTTTGAAAATATTGCCACACTGCCCCACTAGGAAGTGGGGATCACTCAGTCTCATAGACGTTTCTATCTGTATTCAATGATTCCTTAACCAAGTATTTAATGTTGAAAAGAATTCTGTTACCTAGGACAAAGTACAGAAATTGCTACTATTCCAAGGAATTAGGGTTAGACTACTGACTCAAACCAAATGTTATCTATGTAACATTTTAATTACAGAATAATTTCATACACTAACAACATTCAGGTTTTGATTCTTAATCCTAATACCTAATACCTAAGCTAGTTTTTGATAGGCCTAATCATGGAAAATTAGAGGAATATCAGTGAAGTCATATATTAAGACAAGAATTATGCTCAGTAAAAGACTGCAGAGTAAGGTCTACAAATCTTTGTCTAACATACTTTATGTGTACTAATCTGAGGGGAAAAAAGGAACATACAGCTCTTCAACAATGCTGCTGATATTATTTGTGGGTATCATGGTTAATATATGCCCTACTTGTTCTACAGCTTTGGAGGAAGAGATTAACAACAAGTCTGTGTCATGCCTCAATACAAATCTAGAGAAACTTTGCTGAACTTAATTGTGTGTGATGGACTAAATTTGGTGCAAAATCAAACTTTGGCCTAGTATCTGCACTAAAAATACAGCTGTAGAGGGAAAAATGGGACATTTTTAACAACTTAACATTTGTTGGACAAGGAGAAGTCTGAAGAGTGCAGAATGGAAAATGGCAAACATCTTTCACAAAAATAAGAATTGTCCCTCCTGCACAGGCCTGGATAGTTTGCATGTGTGGTACAAAAATGTGTAATGGAAACCTGGGAAACAAAGGCGGCTTTTCAGGCTGAGGATTCCAGCTGTTCGCAGACTGTGGAAGAGAAAACAGACTTTATTCAATGTCTGCAGATGTTTCCAAACTTTCATAGCTCTAAAATTTAAATTCAGTTACCTAATCAATATTAAAGATCTGAGGGAAAATATGCTGCCCATTGGATACGGTTTAGGTGGGGAGGAAAACAAAGGATTCAAACATTCTCAGGCACAAAGATCTGGTGGCTCAGAAGCAGCAGCAGATGAAAACAATGACTGGAGACAGCCTGTGTTGGAATGATAAATGAACATTCATTTCTCAGCTACACTGATGCAACTTCATTGGCTTTACTGGAGTGTGGTGTAGCTCAAGTGTAGTCTACCTTCTAGGCCTGATCAACTGTAAATAAGGACAAACCCCAACTTCAGTGGGGCTAGGATGTAATTCTATATCTACAGGATTCACAGCTGGCAAAATACCATCAGGAGTGTGTTTTACAAATTTGGAAACAGATTACATATAGCCTGAGATGAAAACGTGGATTTTCTGGTGTCCTCTCAGATAGGCATTAACTTCAGCATTTTACAGGTAGTAACTTCACATTTTCATAGAGCATCAACAACACAAACTGTTGTTTTACTGACAAAGCACACACAGAAGTAGTGAGGCCTCTTTTCATCAAACAAGTATATGCATTTTTGGCTGGTGCGTGCAACATCCATCTGCCACATATCTGATTTCTGTGTGCAATCTTTTGCAGTGTCTGTGCTGAAAATTGTTATCACTGTTCCCCAAAAATAAATTTGATTCTTGAAACACTCTATTTTATGAAAACAGATCAAGCAAATCCCTTTACTAAATTATTCCAAGGGCAGATGATGGTCCAGTATTAAAAGGGATCTAAGTACATCTCACCTCAACTCTAAGACACTAGGCTGCATTATGGGATAGAGAAAATTCTTTCCTCACTACCACCTCACATGATGACATCAGATCACAGATGCTTATAAAAAGAAGAGTGCTGGTGCCCTTAGCAACTTCTGAGATTTCTGGTTGCTACTATTATGGAAACTAAAGATAATTAAGACTTGAGACTTCTGAAAAGGACCAAGCACTGTATGAATTAAAGCCTCTGAATAAGAGCAGTCCAGGTAAATAGCTGTTCTTTGGAAAACCAAATACATATAAGAATGAATCCCCAGGTTTTAGCATACTCTAAATGAGGTGGTTCAGCAAAGCAATACAGGTTCACTTGGTCTATTGTTATACATAGTTTAATTTAAAGGTTTCTAATTTACTTCACACATCTAAGAAAAATGAGATCAATTCCCACCTATCTGCATTCAGGAGTCAAATCAATACTATACTGCTGAAGACCAGACTTTGGGAAATATATTTGTTAGAAAATAACAGAGAAAAAAAATGACAGCGCTAAAATGTGCTGCTGGGGATCTAGGGGAGATTAGATGAGCAGGGAAATCAGAGCATGCTCTTCTGTATACATGGACAGGTAGATAGTTTATGTGCCTGGTTTTTAAGGATCTTTCTCCCCCATCACTGGATAAGAGGGGAGTGAAGTAGGGTAAATTTACATTTACACTCTCTCCAGGATTCCTTTAGAAATCTCAAGCTGCTAAGCCTGTGAGAAACAGGCTTCAGCTTGTCTAACTTCAAATGTGTTAAGAAAAGTTCCGTATTATAACTGGACCAAACCCAAACCTTTAATGATTTTTGAAGAAGGATTTTTTTTTCTCTGTTTTTTTACCAAACCTAATGTGTCCATAAGTGGCACTTACTTCTCCTAATAATGAACATGGAAACATGTAACCAACCTTAACCTAAATCCTGAATTACACCACACCAGTTCAAGACCTCTTCCCACAGTTCTGCCTGCGTGCATGTATGTGTTACTCTCTAAATAAAAGGTGCACTCAATTTTTTATTTTTTAGAGCAATCAATAAGAAAACCACAAAGAAATCCTTGTCCTGCAGATGTCATAAATGGCTTTGTACTGCACGTGACCCTATGACTGAATAACCTCTGTCCTGCTGCCAAAAACATCTGATGAGCAATTTTCTTTCCTTTTAGCAGAATCCTTATTGATGAAGGTAGCCAGGAACTGAAAATCCTGCTGTGGTTAAGACAGCAACATACTTTGCTTATTGTATCCTTCCAGATCTTAGAAACATGTTGATTTGTTTCTTACCTCAAATGGCCTGTCTTACATCTCATCTTCTGACACATTCTCCAATTTCTATGCATTTTTGGGTCATTGTTTAATATCTTTTTATAGTGTGACTAGCTCAAAACCTTCCCTTCCTCACAGATCTAAATTTTCATAGTGCTTCACTGTCCAGGATTGGCACAATTATTTCAAATGATCTGCTTTTCAGATGATTCCCAGATCATTCCCAGACTGTGAGACAGCCTGTTTATGTGATGGAAAGTACCAGAGGTAACCTTACACTGATAGGCTAATTGTTTACATGAGTGAAAAAAAAATCAAAGTAATTTGACTTTCTACATGTTCCCATGCTTCTGTTGGATTGTATCATCTTTGGTTTCCTGTTCTGAGCATCACTCTCTCAAGTTCACTTCTTCCCCTTCACCTCTTCACTGTGGTGTATATTCCCTGTACAGACCACCTTACTTTCTTGAAGATCTCTAGCTTTCCAAGTAAGGAGCTAAGCAGATGGCATACTCAATATTCTTGTGGACAAGACAGGACAATTAGAATTAGTAGGCTGATGACACTAAATGGAGAGTGAACTGATGCAAGCAAAAAAAAAAAAAAAAAAAAAAGGAACTGAACCATGGTAGGAAGCTAAAGGATAGGGCATTTTGCAACTAGAAGCAAGAAGCCATTATTAGCCAGCCAGCCAAAAATCTTGTACCTGCTGGTGCCCCAGTCCCTTTATTAGATATTACAGCTTTCTCTCTCTCATCCTTTGTTTTCAAGACTATTAAGATCTCTGAGAGAGGAATAACTACTCTACCTGTGAAAAGCACATTTTTATGCTGCTATGATATTTTGCCCAGAATGTTGGGCTCTGACAATATTACTGTTTAATATAACTGGGAATCTCCCACTGGCTGTTGACTGAAGTTTTTGTTACTGGGTGTCTGCTGTTTCGTAGCCTGGCATGCACATTTCACCTGGAACTGTTCCTTTCTTATTTACCTACTTCTTATTCTCAGAACTAAATTTAGTTTCTCCTGCTGTTTCTTTTCTGATACTAAAGTGGCTACTGATCTATCTCCGTTTAATCTGTCACTCATTGTTTATGGAGTTGGTAAGGGGCCAAGAAGAGGTTGAGAAAGATAAAGTTAGACAATAGAAATAGCAAGAAAACCCGTCCTGCAGTGGACAAAATGAGTGTCAATGGAAATTCTATATGAAATGTACATTTCTGGGAATCTTCAGAAACAAAAATGGAATTGACACTGCACGAACTCTTTTATAAAGCAAATTAGGCAATTTTAAGGAGTTTGTCCAAAACCCACTGTTGACATTCATTTTATAAGTTTTTCTGTGCGGACTCAGCCATTGGAAATCTTTCTTTGGTTTGCATTTTAACTTCTTTTTTTAACACTCACGTAATTTTAGACCATGTTTTATAACTTACGTGCTGAAAAGGCAGAGGAAACAAAGTTGTCTTGGGGCAGGGGGAAGAACCATTTCAGATCTGATCAAAAGTTCTAGCCCAGCTGGCTTCAGCCCTGTGGTGCCCTCTGCATTAATCAGCTTCTCTGTGGGAAGGGGAGAGAGAAAAGAAAAGGAGAGAACAAACAGACTTCAGCTGAATTAGTCATGACAGTGGAATATGTGCCTGGTTCAGGGAAATGTGATCTACATGATTCTGTTCCATGTACAAATGGAATCCTCAAAAAGGTTCAACCTCCCAAGCTTTGTATGAACTTGCACTGTAGACAAGCAGAGCTCGTGTGCTAATCAGCACCTTGTTGACATCCACTTTCTGAGGAAAATTTTAGTAAAGTTGGTATCATTGCTCAATTTTAATGCCCCTGGGGTAAGGTTGCATTTTTGTCCCAAGCTTGGAGCAGAAAGCAGTGTGTCATTGCAATGTTTCAGTGGCACAGCAAGGGCTATCGGGGGTTCTTCTTGCTCTTTACAAGCAATAATCACAAACTGCCCCACTAATTCAGTAAACACTGTGATATTTGAAAGAAATAAAAAGGAAAAATGGGCAATAAATTAGTTGGATTTTCTAATTCTCAGAAGTTAGGGCTACTATATTTATGTTCCTGTTACTGCAGAGGAAGGATAACATGCTTTCCCTCCTAGAATTAAAAGAATAATAATACCTGGTTTTAATTTATGGAAATAATATATCCCAAGCAACTTCCTTTTAATTCAGCTTTATTTAAGGAAGTGTGACTCTGGAATGGGACTTAAAAATTAGTCAGTCTGAAATGTGTAGGACACACAGAGCTGGGACAATACCTTAGTATCTGTGAGAGCTACAACTAGACTTGGGTGTGTCTGAAGTTAGGCTCGTAAATCCATATTTAGACAGTTAGATAAGTGGTCTGATTTTCAAAAATGCTTCTGACCCAGCTTCTCCAGCTGACTTCAATAAAATATGTGTGTATGTCTGTTTTCATGTGTGCATGTGTTTAGTACTTCAAAAATGAAGCCACATATTTAGATGCTTAAATCTAGGCATCTAAGGCTTGAAAATGTTGCCAATAATAATTCTCCTGGCTTCACCACGGGGATAACACACAGAGGGGATTTCAAATACAGGTGTTTCTGCAGGAGAATAATCAATTTGAGCAGAGGGACCTGATGTAACTATTGGGTTTCTTGAAACAGTTAGGGAATTGTGGTTTTGAAACATCAGCACTGTCTTTCCTACACCTGAGCAAACAGCCTGTAGGAAAGCTATCACAGAGAATTCCCTGACTCCCTGGCTCATCCTTCTGATCAATGTTTAATAAAACCAGTCTTAATACAATACTTTGCATTAATAATATCTAACAACAGAAAATGTTTTCTTAAACTATTTTTTGATAATCACATTTGAAAGAAACTAAAAAACTCACCTATAGATATTCATACCTCTTCTTTAGCTTCAAGTAGAAATAGCCAGTTTACCATTTTTGAACAGGTTAAATGTTTTTTTAAAACTTCAGGGACTGCAATATACATTTCTGGGGAATGGTTGACTGGTTCTTTCAGAAAATAATTTAGCTGTAAACCTAATATTTGAGCCACTCTTGTTTTGAGAAACTTAAATTTACTCTGTGACTTTTAGTAGCAGCTGTGAAGATTTGATTGCTGTGGGAGAATTTACAACCAAAGGGAAGAATACACTTTCTTAATTGAAGATAAAACAGAAGTGTCTTAATAATCTTTGCATACTAGTTCTGTATACGTAAAATGATCTGCTTGTTTCTCGGAATCACTTGAGCTTTGGGATAATACACAATGGAAGACATTGTGCTTCAGGTTAAAAACCTCCTATGTTTAAGCAGAAAGCACTTGGCAGAACTTGCCAAACACTGACCAGCTCTCCACCACACTCTTCATGTTTGAAGCCAACTGCAGTGAAAAAAATTCAATAGGACTATATAGACCAATCTGGCTTCTAGTTTGTTGCAGTTAGAAAACCTTTTAGTTCTATTATGAAAAAAAAAAAATCTTCCAAGAAAAATAACAAACATTTCTAATTTTATACTTACAGAATTATTCCACTGGAAAAAATTATGTGAAGCCTAAGCACAGGTATCCAACAACAGCTGTAATCAAGCTTACCACAGAAGGCATTTAAACTAAGAGGCTAGTGTCTGCAAAACTCATATTTCTTTGATTTCCTCTACGGACATTCTCCTTATGTCCTCCTTGCTCCACTTTCTTTTTATGCCCTC
Organism: Myiozetetes cayanensis; assembly: GCF_022539395.1. Lineage (NCBI taxonomy): Eukaryota > Metazoa > Chordata > Aves > Passeriformes > Tyrannidae > Myiozetetes > Myiozetetes cayanensis. Next base: position 20,219,582 of record NW_026087742.1, read on the forward strand.
TTTTCCATGCTATATTTTCAGATCAAATCCACCGACAGCACAGAGGGGGTAGGTCTGCTGGGGTGTGCAAACACAACTGCCCTGGTGAGGCAGTGATCACAGTCACAATATTACCATAGGGTAGATCTACTCCTTTTACAAATCCATAGGGGACCTGATATTTAATGCATATAAATAATCTCCAAGGTAGGTGCCAAGAGGATGGTGCCGGGCTCTTTTTGGTGGTGCCCAGTGACAGGACGAGGAGCAATGGCCATAAACTAAAACACAAGAAGTTTTACCTCAACTTGAGGAAGAACTTCTTTACACTGGAACAGGCTGCCCAGGGAAATTGTGTCTTCCTCTCTGGAGACATTCAAAACCCACCTGACAGTTCCTGTGTCACCTGCTCTAGATGACTCTGTCTTGGCAGGGTGATTGGACTAGATGATCTCCAGAGGTCCCTTCCAACCCTAACAATTCTGTGACTCTGAGATATGCAGTCCTACTAGACAATTTGCCTAGGGCAATATGTAGTATCAGTGGCAAACTGGATACTGGATATGGGAACTCCTGCCACTTGGCCTTGTTCTCAAACCATTGGCCGCACTTCTCCCAGCATAAGAAATACATCTTAAGTGAAAAGGAAAACAGTGTGCAAAGCAGCCATGAAGGTAATGAGTAATATTAAAAAGGCAGCTATGAAAATAATATTTTTGAAATCAAAGCACCCAAAGGAGAACTGAAAGAATAATTGCATTTGTGTTTTTAACATTTTCAGTTGTCATTAGGGCATTAGTCTTCCTGAGCTGTAGCAGCAGGATGTCTTTAAGTTCTCCATATGGAGCCAAAAAATGAGGCAGCCTGGGAGGACCCCTATGGCAAGGAAAGTAACATCTTCTAAAGTAGAAAGATGAATGAATCTTAAAGAAGACCATGACTGTCCTGAAAAGGGTCTTTGATGGTGGTGATTCCAAAGGGAAAACAGGAGAAATGCGAAGTAATTGTCAAAACAAAGGGTCCTGCCTTGGCCTCTCACTGTTGACAGAGCTGTGCACCCATGTGCTGCAGTGCCACTGCATGTGCTGTGCCATGGAAAAGGAGCAGGGATTACTGATTATGGGGCAAGAGGCCTGAGTGGGATGCACAGCTCAAGTTTCAGCACAGCATGTCAGCAATTCTCTCTGGGTTCAGAGCTCAGCAGCCCATGTGCAGCCAAGGCAGGAGACATGCTGCATGGCAAAGAAAAGAGCTGCAGAAACTGAGGCTGGGGAGTGGGAGACAGGGACAAGTGTCTCAGTCTCATACCAGCAGCATGAGACTTGTCATGCCTGTAACTCTGGTCCCACTATGTCTAATTTCACTGTGCTGCTAATCAGCAGCATGGCTGTACAGAGCACCATAAGGCAGAAATACAAACAAGAGGATGTTTCAGCTCCAACAGCTGCCTTGAAGTGTTAAGCCATATTAGCACAGACATTTTCAGTTCTTACTTCCTGTGACACGTGTCTCAGGAGATGCAACAAATAAACATGTGAGAACTCTAATTGCATTGCAAAGGACTTTCACTGAGTAGACCTAGGGGAGATTTTCACATAGCAAAATGATAAGAAAGATCCACGTGTGTTTTATATATGTCTTAAAGCCTGAGATGAGGTCAATAGTGGCAGAGGAACAGTGGGGTTGCCACACTGGGTTAGAAAGAACCAGCTCTTTGTACACCTTAGTCCTTCAGTGTCTTCAGTTAACTCAGGACAGCACCGTTAACTAAGGACAGCACTTAGGCCACACCTTGAGTATTGTGTTCAGTTCTGGGCCTCTCAGTTCAGGAAGGACATTGAGGTGCTGGAGCAGGTCCAGAGAAGAGCAACTGGATGGTGAAGGGACCTGAGCACAAGTCCTATGAGGAGAGGCTGAGGGAGCTGGGGTTGTTTAGGCCAGAGAAGAGGAAGCTCAGGGATGACCTCATCACTCTCTACAACTACCTGAGAGGAGGTTGTAGCCAGGTGGGGCTCGGTCTCTTCTCCCAGGCAATCAGCAGTAGGACAAGAGGGCATGGTCTTAAGCTCTGCCAGGGGAGGTTTAGGTTGGATATTAGCAAGAAGTTCTTTACAGAGAGAGTGATCAGGCATTCTTTTGGAATGACCTGCCCAGAGAGGTGGTGGATTCACCATCCCTGGAGGTTTTTAAGATGAGGCTGGATGTGGCACTGAGTGCCATGATCTGGTAATCACAGTGGGGTTGGATCAAGAGTTGGACTTGATGATCTTGGAGGTCTCTTCCAACCCAGTTAATTCTATGATTCTATGAAATGGGATACAACCTTTGTGTATATACATTAGAACAGACTGTGTTTCTTTAGCATTAATGAAAACCACATTTTCTCATTTAGGTATCCTGCAACACAAGCTCTCTTGGAGAAATCGAAATCTTTTCTATAATTCCCAGCAATAATTGCTTTCTGAGGCTCTTCAAAATACACATTTTCACGGCCATGGAAAATCTACTTCATTAAAGTTATTCTTTCTTCAGTCATGTTCTACAGTAACTCCCCATACATTCATGATGCCAACTCTTTGGTCCAATGTCTTGTCACATGTTTGTCTGCTTTAGACTTCCATCACTCAAGACTGACATATTTTATTCATTTTAGCCTTGCTGTAATTCTAATTATTGGTACTATGTAGGTAAGTAGTGATGCATACTTATATCCTAGCCCACTGGAGCTAACTTAACCACGACAGTGTATGAGCACAATTTATTACCTGAAATCACAATAAATTAACATGCTGATAATTAGAACTGTAACTTCTATATTGTAAATATAATTCCACTTCCTTCTTAACATACCACTCCTATAGATGTAAGCTGAATGGAGATTTTCCTCTAAGGAATGCCACTAGTCTAAAGATTTTTGGATAGGAGACACACTACCGCTAGACTTTTACATAGCACATCATTAACTTTAACATGCTGTCCCAATTTTAGTGGATTAGTTGTTCAGAGACTTGGAGAAGCAGTTGCAGGTCTTTTTATGAAGAAAAAAAAGGAGAAGTCCTATCCTATAAGTTTACAGATGACAGTGCATAATTGGCAAAACATGCCAGCGTCCTCCTGAAAGAAATCCGAACACACAGCTAAGAACTTATAATAAAAGAAGATGTTTGTTTCCCATTAGGGTTTATTTCATGTTAAGATTTGTCCTTTTCAAGAATTGTTTGATAATAACTTTTAAATATGGAAAAGAGAGAATTTGATTCTGGCATATTTTGGAAGCAGTGCTAATGGGTAGACCCATGGTGAAACGGAAAATACTTCTGAGTTAGGTGACATCAGAGCAGAGCAATTCTTCTTTCTATACTAAAAATTCTCCACTGTGGCCAATTAGCAAGAATAGGTTTTTTGAAAAGTAATTCACAAAGTACTGCTAACTGCAGGAAAAGAAAAGTGAACTGAACAGAAAGCAATATGGCATTAAAATGTACTCATCAGATGATTGCACCAGACCCAGACACCATGTCTCCTGAGCTGATACTCTCTTTTTCCTGACAGACCTTAAACACAGTATCATCTCTGCTTCAGATAGTCTCTGAATTGCAGATCGCTACAAAACATGACTATGCTGACACGTATTAGTGTGAACTTGCCCTTTTCTGATGCTCTTCTCCAGGAATCTGTTTCCAGCCACTTTTTCTTTGCAGGATCCTGGACTAGCTAGAGTGCAACTTTATTATATCTGATACAGCCATTCATCTTTTCATATATAATTAGCCCCAAAATGCAAAACGTCAGGATAGAGGGAACTGAAAAATTACCACCTTCAAGAGTGAAAAGGAGGCTGCAGATTTTCAAACTACAGTGAATAAAAATGACAGAATTTCTTATCATGACAATTATTTGTATTGATGCTTTTGTTATCCCTATTTTTAAAGGAATGCACTGGGGACAACTTTTTAGGAGGGAAGAAAGGATGTACTGGATATTGTCAGCAAGAAATAAGATGTTTAAGACCTTTACAGGTCCTCTTCTCATCAGCATTTTGAAACCTGATGTTCGTAGTCCACTGAGCCTCTGGGTTTCCCACGTTAGTGAAGATTCCAGCTACTTTGTAGCCAACAGGAAAAAACAAGGCACTCTGAAGCTAACCACTTGCTCTTTTGGAAGCAGGACAAAAACCTGACAGACCAAATCTTGACTGATTATTTACTCAAGAAGATTACAGCTCTGTAAGGAAGCCATAATTGCTGGTATAACAGATTTGGTGTATTATCTCTAAGTGTGGAGTGTCTAACAGCCTGCAGAGTAGCTACTTCATCTCCAATTGGAGTTTAGAAGAGGCTTTCAGCTGCAGAGATGTAATCATATGGGACTCACTTATGGTGAATAAGGCAGATTCTCTAATAATAGGTGTTGCTCCAAATAAGATGTATTAAGACAGGGATTTCTTTAAAACCTCACAATCTAGAACTCAGCTCCCTCTGACTCCAGTGCTAGAACTGTGGCTGACTGGAAGGAGAGCAGAGTGCTCCTCCAAAATCCACCCCAAAGAAATTGCCCCGATCATTTGGTGCTCTCACATGATGGTGTCAGCACCCTTGCAGGGCTTCCTGCTCCATCCAAAGGGTTAAGCCCACAAGTCTCAAATCCTGATCCTGGTTCTCCTGCTAGCATTTGGGGCAATGCTTTGCTGGTAGTTTACAGTCAGTATTTCAGTTACTCCATCTGCAAAATGGAGATGAGAAACTTTGTGAAACACTCAGAGACCAAGTCAGAAAAAATGCCAAATAAAAACTAGATTTTAAGACTATAAATAACATTATCTCCAGGTCTATAGGAATGTTATATTTCAGAACCTCTTTATTTCCAGAAGCATGCAACTTAATTAGTTCTTTCACTGTTTTCTTTAAGGATACTTTTGGCAAACTTCTCAGGAATTAAAACTTTCCAGGACCCTTGCTATATTGATAACACAATGAAAATGCAGAAATAGATAGTTTTCTTTCTATTCTACATCCCCTTACACCCCTTTGCTAAAAAATAATGGGATTGGGTCATAAAAGATCATATTTGCTGTTCCAGAAAAAGAAATTTTTCTTCCTGTGTTACAGCCAGACTGTTCGTAACAGGTCATTGCCAGGCAAAAGAGGCAATTTTAAACTAATTGTCTGAGTTCACAATGGAAAAGTTTTCAACAGGGAGAAGTGAGAAAACATAACTTGAGAAAGAACAAGTTCATTTCTAAGGGCAGAACAGAGGCTGACTGGGACAGCACAGTTAGATTTCTGTTTTATTTTAGGGCCTGAACCTCTGTTTCAGTATTTGAGGCAATTTTAATGGTAGGTGTTCAACACAGCAAAGAGGCAGGTGCTGCAACAAGCACTGAGTTGCTAGCATCACCAATTATCAATAATCGTTCAAGTTCAATATCTGCCTGTGAAATCCCTGTTCCATGGTTATAGGGGTGGATGGTTGCACTAGGAAATTATGAAGAATGAGGTGGGGCTTCTCAGCTTGTCCCTTTTCTTATTTACATATGTCCTTACGTCGTTAACAGGAAATCAAGTCATCAGATCACTAATACTGCTCTGACTGTTTTATCCAAGAAAGGCTGTAATTTGTAATTGGGATTTCAGTGCAGAGACAGAGGAGAAAAGGGACTGCTGTATTCTATGTGTTATGCTGAGGTTGCTAAACTTTAGTAAATTAGCATCTTAGTATCTTCCTTATGGTCAGTTTTGAACAATCTCTATACTTGCAGCCTGACCACATCTCTCAGCCCCTCTCATCCTCTCCCTCTAAGCCCTCAGACACCTTCCCTTTAAAAGATCTATGGAATGTGCAGCATTAGCTAATCTTAGGACAGCACAGTCCCTGCATATTATGCCTCTCAGTACTGCACAGAGAAGCACTGTAGGCAACTGGAAGTCTTTTATTTGAATTTTGTCACCCCTTGAAAAAAATCACAAAGGTGGCTACCTCGTCTTAGATCTTATTAAACATTCTCACTAGAAACAGACATCTTTGTGGTTTCCAGAAACACTACTTTCAAACCTTTATAAAACTCCCCGTATGTAAGTACTGTGACAGCATCCTTTGTCCTGTAGGTTTGGCTGACCTTCTCCACAGCTAGGGGCAGTGGGATGGACCAAAGCCTGATGAGGTCCTGCCCTGTTGCCCTGGGGAGCCCCTGCCACTCCCAGCAACCCAGCCCTTTGGGAGCAGACAATCCTTGTTGCTCCTTAAACAGCAGATACTTCATTTTCCTTTGGCATAATGACAAAATTAGTAAAAAATAAAATAGAGTATACATCCCACAGACAAATCCTGCTTTACTAGGATTTTTAACTCTAAATAATTATCATTTTGCTAAAAAAAATTTGCTTGAGGAAATAAAAATAACTCTTTTATAAAAAGCTAATAAGCATTTTCAGATTACTGTTTCACAAATAAAATATATGTCAATTCATATCTATGTCAATAACTAGGCCTATGCCTGCATCACAGAGAAATTAGATGTAAAGAGAGAAGCATGTTTGTAGGATCCTTTTAGGATAGCAGCAACTTTTCACTTGATGTTTATCTCTTATGTGTGGAAATTACACAGCTGAAGAAAAGGGTTGGTAACATTTAATGGGTACAGACAAAAGAGGTAGAGAAAAACAATGGCTGTCCAAAAAAATGTTTGAATGGAATTGCTTACTTTGATGCGCTTTTAAAGGGAACCCCTTTTTAGAAACTGTATTTCCTGAAAATCAGGTTAATTTAGGGTAACTAATGGTGCTGTCCTCTCCTCCCAAACTGAGAGATGCAGCATCAGCAGACGTTTTTCTAAAAATCTTGCTTAGTGTATTTTCTCTTGCAAGTCCAGTAGCCTGGTTTAGAGTTCTGGTACATCTCTATGAAATCCTTCCCTCAGTTTTGTGGGGTTTTATTTTGTGAACAGATGCCAGACAGAACAACAAAACCCCCATAACTCTTTTGCCCACTGAGAGAAAGCCATTTTGCTATCACTCAACACAAAGAACAAGCAGAGAAGCCAGTGCAAACAGGGCAGGACAGAGCCTACAGGCAGGCTAATGCGAAAATTTGTGCTGTTCCTAAGGTATGCTCAAATAAAAAAAAAAATCATTATTGCTTCAACTTTGGACATGCAAACTGTAATATATTGGAAACACTGACCAATTCATAAGCATTGCTTTTCTAATAACTGTGTGATGAAAATTCCAACCATCTCTCTATAAAATTATTAAGATCATTCTTTGCTGGAATAGCAGATGCCAAAGAAAAACAGTCAGAAAGGTTGACTTCCAGAAAGACTAGCAAAAAGATATCATATTTAGAAGCTGGTCTCTGTTAAAAAGTTGGAAATAAAAGTACTGTTTTGAACTGAATACAACTTTTCCCAAGCTTTTGACAGATGTGACTGGCTTGTTACTGCAGCACAGCTATTATTCAGAGGCTTAACAGAGGCTGTTTTATCTAATAGGTTCTACAGTCAGGTTTCATGATAAACAGAAGCAGGCATAGAAGGGGCTCGAGATGACGGACCCTGCATTCAGTGTCTCACAGGTCAGACTGTGTGGAAACATCCCCCGGGGAGTGGGCTGAATATTTATCTGTTGGCAAGACTGCCTGCATGCCTCACTGTAGATGATGTAGAAAGGTGGATGTACACTACTGTCACAGACTGATGAATTCTCAGTTAACACAGGGCCCTTGATTTTTCCTGACATAGTGAAGGCAGAGCTCTGCTGGCATGCTGACCTCCCTCTCTGGTGACTGAGTCTCACATATTCATACCGGTGGGCAAGCCTCCCACGCTTCTGTTTTGAGTTTAGAGACCCATCAGACTATTTTGAATTGGTGAACTTTTTCTTCCTGCAATTTAAACACATTTGTTTGCTTTTCCCTCAAGGGAGGTTCAATGTGAAATAGAACATGTTCTTTTTCTAGCTAAACAGAAACATATTCCTGGTAGTGTTGAATGAAGAACATACCCAAAAGATAAGCAGGTACAAGTGGCCATTCTGTGCACACACACAGAGACACACACTCAGCAGGACTCCTCTGGGTTGGAGTCAGATGGAAGGGAGATTGGCAGGAGGAAAGGGAATGAGGATTTGGATAGCTCTTAGTTTATCATGTGAACTCTGAAGGGGAGAGCTGTATAGGATATTTACATTGGGGAATTACCACTTCCTTGGCACTTCCCTCCTCCTTCTCCCCACACTAAGTTTGATTCTCTTCTCCCTTTCTCAGCTTGTTTGCTTCATTCACATGCTTGAAGTATTTCTCATTTGGTCCCATGTTCATCAGATGATCTGTTTACAACACACGGTGTTAAGTTAAGAGCTGCATGAAAATCTCTGCAAAGGCTGTGCTTTCATAGAGCTGCATGGCATGTAGGTAACATCTATTAATATTTTGAGCATGTTGAAAGGAAGACTATGCTGAAGCCAGATCCCATGGCTTGGCTGGTTTCAGTGCACATAGAGCATTTCACTACGCTTATCCCCTGTTTTTGTTTTTCCAATGAGAAATACGAACCCAGTGACTTTAACAACCTGTCTTAAAGGATCATATCTTAGACCCCCGAGTTCACCCACACAGTGAGAGCTATTCCATAGGGAGGCAGCAATTCCTGAAAGAGCCCTGATGGGGACAGTGGATGATAAATTTCTACAGCTGTGCTGTAATATAAATTCAGGAAAGGAGAGTTAAATGCACTTCTGTCCTGTTTTTGCAGAGGTACCTCATCACAGAGCATGAGGAAAATAACCTAAATTCTTCTTGGCTTCCATACATGTGGGCTTTGAAGGCAATGCTTAGTTCCACATGCCCAGTGATCAAAAACATGGCAAGACTTCAGAGAGGCAAAAAATGGCTGGGAAGAGCAATACCCAGAAGAAAATGAAGGCGATAACATATAAGCTGCTAAAAGAAAGACAATATTTAAACACATAGAGTGAAACTGTTATGTTAATATAATACGCAAGATACAATTAACAGGAAAAGATAAGATGAGAAAACTGAGGTTGGTATTAAGGGAAACTTAATGAAATTGAGCTCTGTTTGTTGTTTAACAACTGGATTGGCAAATGCAGAAGTGGAAACCCTGTCATTTGGGAGAGGTAAAATGAGACAAGGAAAAGCATCGTCAGCATGCAGGAGGGAAGATTCTTCCAGGGCTGGGAGATGGAATGAACCATTCATTAGAATGTTAATCTATGATGTTTTAATTAGCAAAGTGCCAGAAAAACTCAGTTAAAGGTGGATGCTGATGCTGTATTTTCATCAAAAAGAAAAAGGAGTTAGATCAATTAGCCAGGGTAAGACAGTGGAGGCCTCCCTGACACAAACACTGGTGAATTCTGTCTATGACAACTCAGTGAAACATTTTATGTCACTGTGATATTCAGAGGGAAAAATTTACTGTTATGATTTTATTACTATCCTTTAAAATTTCAGATTTTATAAGCCTTTGTATGCTAGCACTTGCTTCACAAACTATTGACAAAAGAGCAGAATATTCTCAGAATCTGAGAATGATTTAGGTTGGAAAGCACCTCTGGAGGTCATCTAGTCCAAGTTCCTGCTAAGAGCAGATCCTTCTTTGAAGTTAGAGCAGGTTGCTCAGGGTCATATCCAGCCAAATCTAGAATATTTCCAAGGATGAAGATTTTAATATTTCTTTGGCACCTTGTTCTAGTGTTTGATCTCTTTTGCTGTGAATTTCTTTTTCTAGAATCAAATCAGTTTTTCACTTGCTGTCTCTACTGTTCTGTACCATTAAATTGTCCCTTGAAATGACAACAGAACTATAAGAATTATAAAGCAAAAGTTACAGCACAATAAGGATAGATGAAGGCACATAGCAAGTCTTTAAAAGAGTTTGCCTTCTCTGGAGATCTTTCAGCCATTCTAGAAACATTTTCATAGAATGAAAACTATTTTCTGTCTGACTGTAGTTCTGTAATCACATGTGGCATGTTTCTTTTAATGCCTTTCTTTGACACCAAGCTCATAGCAGTTAATTAAAATCCCAAAATAGTGTACCAGTAAACAGATCTTTGAACAACACTGATCTAGTAATGCATACCTAAATATTAATTAAAAATAAATGTAGAAAAAAATGCATTACTGTGAAGGCAGAACAGTGTGGCATGTGAGTTTCAGGTAGCAAACTTCATAAATGTGTAAGTTAAGTTGATTGATTACAATAAAAGAAAATTAATGAGACAAAAAGTGTGCACTAAACAGTGGTAATGATTATGAAATTTCCTACTGAGACAAGTCTTATTTCTTGGCAGGCTGGCCTCAGTTAAATTGGTCTGTGTACAACCTAAACAACGAGAAGCACCCAGACAAGTGTCAATATTTGAAATGAGGGAACAACAGGCATTTTGGATAGCAAGCACATTTTCTTTGGATCGCCCACCTTTTCAGCTTAATGCTGCCCTGGAAGAAATTTTAACAATGTATATTTTAAGGGAATATATACGTGTCAGAATAGGAGCATAGGTCTGTCAGAAGGATCATTTAGCAGTTTAGAATAAGTTCCATGTTTTTTCTACAGCCTAAAAACAGAGACATCCTAAACCCAGACTCTTCCTTTCTTTTTTTTTTTTCCCTTTTTTTTTTTTTTAACGGTTCTTTTATGGTTGTTCTGCCAAGGTTGTATTGAAATACTGTGTTTATTCTTTCTAAACTATCCCATGACATTTCTATGTGAACTGTAATACAAAAGGTTTTGAAAACATCAATGTAACCTCACTCTGGTTAAGAATATGTCAAATAGTAAATTTCCCTCCAGCCCCTGTGTCTGTGCCTCAGAACTTTTCTTGGGCATTGTTCACATGTTACCAATAATTCTGTTTGCTTTAGTTTGCAGTGAGACAACTCAAGGAGCTACAACAGGTAAGTGTCTCTGGGATGTTTACAAGGGTGCTCACATGGAAGAGACATGGAGTAAATATATGGAAATTGCACTGGAAAAGTCTTTGTCATCTTAATAAGGAATAATGGAACATTCATGCACATTGCTCACTGACTTTCCCCAAATTCAGGAACTGAATTCTGTTGTTATGAGTTTGTGTCTTTAATAAAACTTTCACTGCCTAATGACTCTGCATGCAGTCAAACAGAGATACTGTGCTATATAGAATTTGTTGTAAATTTTTCTGCTGGTTAATATTACCATCTTGTCTGTCAGCTTGAACACCTGCTGTTTCGGGAAGCAATTGCCAGTTCTGACATCTGAATGCAATCCGGAAAATTATAACCACGCATCACTCAAAACATCCATTTCAAAGACACAGTCCAAGCATCATAATTTCCTTGGTTGGTCGCCTGTTAGTAACATTTGTACTAAGATCTTGGAGATAAGTAGAAAAAGTTTCCAGATGCACAGCCATATATCCTAACCCTCAGATCATGAGGAAAACCATTACAACTAAGGGAGCAAGGGGGGATATTAAATTTCTGAAGCTCTTACATGACTATAAAGGCAGGAAAAACACTCACTTTATAGTGAGTTTGTCCATACGTCGGGTAGAAGAAGGCAGAGAACTATTTTTATGGCCTTTGTATTAAGCATCCTGTTAAAATTTTGAATGAGAATTGACAACACCTATTTTGCAATATTTGCTCAGGTTTCTGTAGGGTGGAAAAAAATTAAAAGAGAAAATTCTCATTTTTAAAAATTTTAACAAATGTTAGATTTTTTTTAAAGTTTTCTTTCTCTTAAAGGCTACATGGAGAACATAGTTTTTTAATAGTATACATACATGTTTTTAAGAGACCTTTGGGTCAATACCTAAATAAGTACAATTAAGCAATGTAATCCATCTTGACAGTAGAAGCAAGCACAATGGATTTACTTAGTGAGGGTAACAAGAAAAGCTTTAGCACCCACTTTAAATATGGGTGCTCCTCCATCATGTGACATGGCAACAGAGTTAAACAGCTTTCTCTTTCAACCCAATATAGCAGTATTTTGCCTGAGAATTTTCCTACCCTGTCTGAAAAACAGCCCTGTGTCACAAAGCCACTCCTGCATTTCTGCTAATGCAAGTAATGGAGATAGCTTTGTACAAAGACAAGAGGAGTAAGGTTTAGAGGGTTCAAGGTTCTGAGCAACAATGAAAAATTTTCTTATTGATAAACATAAAGGTAAAAAGCTCATCTTCTTATTCCTGCCTTGGTTGAAGCTTTAAAATATTTTCACGCTGGTTCAAAGACTTCTTTGTTACAAGTTATTGCAGTTCTGCCCAACTTATTAAATACAGACTTATCTGTTGCTGCTGAAATATTTGGTAAATCTTACCTCACAGCAAAATGAACTTGGATGGATTAAGTGCAGTAGAAAGGCTATCAGCAGTTCAAATTGCAGGTTTTTAGTCCCAAAGTCACTACTGAAAACATGACTTGGTGAACATTGTAACAATATATGCTTCTGAAAATCCTTTCTTTTCACTAGCACCTATAGCCCAGCAATCTACTAAATGGGGAATTTGTTCCTCTCCCTTGGTCTCTTGATAATATATACGTTCAAATAAGTCAGAAAGCTCATAAGCTTTGGTACTGCAGATCACCACAACCATAAAATATGAGAATGAACTGGTCATTCTATGTATAAATGAGTTTGTTCACTGGATCCTTGGTATGTGGTTGCTCCGTAATTAAATTACCTTAAGTGAATTGAATAACCTAAACAACAACTCAACATCCTAACTTAGGTAACTAATCTTGAGTTTTCTGCTTCCTGGGCAAACTGAACATTGATGTCATTCTTCTGAAATTAATGGTCTCAATTATTTGGGGTGGCTGCTGGCCCAGTGATTCAGCTGGATTTCATCTGAAATGTCTGTGAAAATGAAGTTCTCAAAAAGCATTTATTTTAAGATAGACATAATTATGTCACCTAGTAAAACTAAAAAATAGCACCCACACATCTCTGCAAGAAATAACAATAAGATCTTCCTTTCAAGCCATCTCATTGCAAGAAAAACTTCCAGCCAGGAAAGGCAGGAAATATTTGACCAGAAAGATATATCTTATGCTGAAGTCTGGGAGCTTCTTTCCAAGTGGAATTAATTCCACTACTCAAATCCTTCAGCTACTCAAGAGTGAATATGTAAGCTAAATCATCAAGAGCAAGCAAAGGCAATTTAACATGTACTGTAATAAGTAATAATCACCAACCACCATGAAAAATTCAATTCAGAAGGTTTTAATTTTATCTATAATGCTTCCCAGCTGCCCAATACATTGAAACCTCTCCAGCATTTCATGGAAGAATGTTTTCTCTTGTCCGTATTGAATAAAATTCTCAACAATTTAAAAAAAATCTCTATCTGAAAATATTTTGCCTGAGGGCATTCTCAATTTTATTTTTTTTTTAACATAAATCATGGATTTCACAGGAGAGTCCATAGCAATAACTTCCCACCCCTTCAACCTGGAGAATTTTTAATTTTTTATTCTTTCACTGAGACCTGGAGGATGAAGGTTCAGCAAACTGACTTCACTATATTTTTCAACCATTGAAGTAAAAATTATTAAAAATTCAGGACAGGTTAGATGTTCATTCTCAAATAGAAGAGAAACAAGATAATAAAATAACTCAGACTAAACATTTACACATTGTCTGCTTGGGCTGGAGTTTACGGACATTTTGAGTTCTTTGGATTTCTGGTAGAGTCTTAAGCTACAGCATTTGGCTGAACTGCTAACAGCACCAGTTTACCCAGGAGGCTGCAGGCATCCTTCCATCATCTCAACATTCAGGTTGTCTGAACAAACAGAAAAAATGTGGAAAAGAAGCTGAGGAATGTCAGCGCAGCAAAGAGAATGAAGTTGACCTTTGTGCTAGCTGCACGCCAATACAGCATATTTTCCATCACACCTACTACTCAGACTTAGCAACACACTTTTCCTGTGAAATGCATGTTCATCTGCTAAACAATTTGGCCTGAAACATGTGGATTCGGAGGTTATAATGGCTATCAGAAATGTCTGAGTATGTGTCAGAGTGCTTCCTCACATTTTAGCTGGACTAACAGCAAAACAATTTTAAGTGCAGGGACTATCCATCTGAATTTCAGGCCACGCACTAAGACACCTCTTTCATGAGAGCTAAAAAATATCGGGGACTTTAAAAGACATAAAGCTTTACTGCCTATTGAAAGTTAGTTCCAGACTTCCTAACAACATACGCAAAAATCCAACTTTGTTGTTCTAATGATGGAGGAGAGGAACAAAGCCAAAAATGCCTTTCCTGTCTGCAACCCGGATGTGGCAAAATTCAACTGTGCATCAGCAGTAGAGCAGTTCCCCTCTTCACTCTCCCTCCCTGAGAAACTCTCAAGGTGTTCCTCCAGCTTCCAGAGACAGTGCCAGCCCAGGAAACAGGAGATGGAGAGAAATTAACTGTAAGAATTGGTGATATTCTCCCAGTAATAGGGTGCCTACTGGGATCCCCCCAAAAGAAGAGGCAGGTGGGGACTGAATGTTACTGGGAAGCAGCTCTCCCTGGGGCTGTGCCTTCACTTGGGTTTAATGCCCTGAGAAGTTTAGGGAAAAATGCCTGGGGTACAGGTCTGCTTCTACTGCTGAACCAGACCTAGGCTGAGACAGATGCACCACACTGGTGTGTCTTCTCAACCTGAAGTCAAGATTCTGCTTCATTTTATTTTTGCATCATTTAGTTGCCATTACCAGGTTTCTTCATCATGTTGGAAATTTTACTGTGTCCACTGGAACAGACCAACTGAACAACAGGGCTTGTGAGCTTGATGTTTGTGCAGGGGTTGGCTCTGTGGGCCTCTGCACCAGGGGCCACTAAGTGTTCCCTCAAAAATGCAAAAAGTGAAGGAGGAAATATTGCCAGGAAAACAGTAATGACACAGTTGGGTCTACATTCTCCAAACCCCAATATTACTTTGCTGAAAGTACTTAAAACCAATGCACTTCTATCAGGCATTTAAGTTTTCACAGGCTGAATAGAGAGACGTTTATGTTTGCCGAGAGATACTGCAGGGAAATCCTGAGTGCGTATAAGAGAATACAGACAAGGCAAAATTTACTGAGATACACCTTAGCTCCAGGGTCTCTTACAACATCACTTGCAAATTAAACTCTGGGTGGTTGGATACTTCATTTTGCTTACAGAATACTGAGGGATAATACAGAAAGCCATCAATATACAGTGTGCCCTAGTGTCAATAAGTGTTACATCCTTCTGTGGACAAGATGTGATGAGGAGTAAAAGTGCCAACCAACACAAAGTGTTCCTTGGCTTAAACTCAATGGATACTCCTCACACCTATTTCTTTTCCTGGGTGGCTACTTATTTTGCATAGAATAGCTCTCACTGGTAAAAATAATTATAATTTCCTAATAACAGGTGTGCTGTGAAACAAAATCCTAATGTTTCATATTTTGATCAAACATTTCAATTGCTTTTTATCACACACTGTAGGCACTTGGCAACAAACTGAATGTAGAATCAAAAGAACATTCAGCTACTAACTCTACCCTGCAATTCTTATTTTTAGCATGAGCTTTAAATACAGTATGTACTGACCAAATTCCTGCTGTGTATTCTTACATTCCCTCTGAATTTTCACTTGCATATACTATTACTACTTCAGTCGTCTCCTAACCTGCTTTTAAATGTTATTGTTTGCCATTTTATAGCTGCTCTGTTTCACCTCAGAATTGGCTGGATTTCAGTTGTGGTTACTCATTACATCTCGTTTGTCAGTCTCTGAAGGACTATGGGAAGAAAAGTGTTAAAAGGAATAAAAATTACCATTATTATTTTTGGTAGAACTTTCACGACATTTTAATGAGAATCATGCTATAAAGAAGACCGGGAGAATTAGAAGTTTAATAAGTCTATTCACCATTTCTATCCACATGGAAAAGAATGGAACATTGATTTTATGAGAATATTTGCTACCTCTGTACAAAAGGCCCAAGAGGTGCACAGTTGCAGCTAAGAAAGCTGCTGTTTGCTAAAAAAACAATTTGTGTCTTGAAAACCTGATATGGCTGATAAATAAGCCATTAGATCTTTGCTGTGACTGAGTGTTCAGCAACTCAAACATATGAAATACAAGAGCCCTTAAAGAACAGTGTTAGAGGTCAGAACAGAAAAAATAGTCAAATTCAGCACAGAAAAGGTGAAGTTTGGCAAAAGAATCCACACTTTTTCACATCCATCTGCTACTAAAATGTTCAGCCTATATTCTGTTTCCTGCAGCTTCCTCCAAACTGCAGCAAGGACCATTTTCAGAAGTTGACAGTGTAGCCCAAAAAGAAAGTAACAGGAGAAAGTTCAGATGTTAACAAGTTAGCAAATTGGTTGATAAATCCCAAACTACCTGGTATTGTACAGCTGATCACCAACAGCAATCCCCTTTACCCCACCAACTAATTTAAACTTCTGTCTGCTTTTGATCACATTCGCTGTTTAGAATCAACCCATGGGCTATGTCAGCTGCCCAGCTGATACATCCCATTCTGCTGACTGATCCTCTAGTGCCCCTTCTGGGGGCTGTATCTCACCTCCTGGGTCAGGGACTTTCCTGTTTTCCAGTGCATCTGCCAGCACTAGTGAATTTGGCCAGTTGTCACATGAGTGTTTTAGTACTCTGAAAGCTTGCACTTTGTTAGCTAAACCTAGGGAAGGTATGTGAAGTTAGCTGGCCTGGATTTATCACTCATCAAAATCCTTACTAATTATTAGGCAAGCCTGTGCAAGCTTGAACCTTGCCCTCCATTATGCATACAAGCCATTAGAAGAACAGTAGCAGTCCTTAGATAATCAAATTTATGGTGATCAACTCATTACAAAACAGACCATTTCAGCACATCCCAGTAACAGCAAAGGACAATTGTGTGAATGGAGGTGGTGCTCAAACACCACCTGCCACTGGTTTCCTAATCTGCAGTTACACAGAGATTTTGGTGCTAACAGCATCTTTGCCATCATCTTTCAATCCAAAACTTTAGAAAAAGCTGACAAACATTGATTTCTACACTAAATTTTCCTTATAGGTGTCTGGCATCTTTTGGGAAAGTAGTAGCTTAGTAAACAGTGCTCTGGTGGATTTGGGAGAGATGATCAAGTTTTACAAGCCAATAAAGAACTAACGTCAGTCCAAGTATGCTTTACAGGATACAGCAGTAGGATTTAAAACAAGACATGTGTAAACATAAAACTTGTAGATCTTTACTTTTGAAGACCTGAAGCTTTTCTGAATTTGTCCAAATGTTTTGGCGTGGGGAGAAAGTAGAAGCTGCATAAGGCTTCCAACAGACTCCAAGCTTTGTAGTTCTGGACACAGGACACCCAAACTTGAGGTGTGTAAGGACACTCATTTTTCTAGTCTGGAGTACAAGACTAGATTTTTCTAGAGTGGCAAAATTATACTGATGAAAAAGCCTCAAATTCTTCCTTGTCTAAACTATATCACTTCATACTAAATGTTTCCTGAACAGGACAGGTAATCTTTTCTTAAAGAATTAATTTGCCCATACAAGCCCCACCACTTTAGTAAGAAAGTCCATAACGCCTCTGGTGTCACCATCTTGAGCTGCTGCTCCTCTATATCGTTCTAATTTCACAGGCAGGGAAATCTCATATTAAAAGAGGAGAGTCATGACAGTGCGAAAGGACATTTATGAGGTCAGCATTATAACTTTTGAGATCACTGTAAATATGACCACTTTTTATACACACACTGATGCCAAGTCATGCCTTCACCTGGATGTATCTGGAACTTAATTCAGTCTTCTTCTTTCAAGCCCAGAGACTGACAAAATGTGGGAGTTTTGCAAGGAAATGAGATTTACATAAAAGTGTTGTCTATGAGTCTCTCTGCCCAGCTCAATCACTTGAGTTTTGTGAACTGATTTCAAAGACAGTTAGGTAATGAAGTTCCTTCAACTGGTGTCAAACACTGCTGGGTAGAAGGGAGAGTCAGAGAGAATGCAGGCAGAACTCTGCCCTTACAACTACAATTTAACTGCAGCAACCTTGCCAGAGACTACATACATACTCACTGATAATACATATCCAGATTGGTCACAGCAATGCTGTCTCTTTCCAAGGGGAAATATCAAAGATAGCATGGGCAGAGCTGAGGTTATTGTGGGGGATTTTACAGGATAAAGAATGAAAAGTCATAGAAATGTGGTCCATGAAACACTTGTTAATTATGAGGTCCTCATTAAGAGAGTGGTTCATGGATTTAAGGTCAACATCTAAACCTGACCCATGTTACTTTTCTCCTGCTGATCTCCCCCTTTGCCTGTCACTCTGTTTTTTATTTCAGATTATTAAGGAGGACATTGTAGTTTCAGATTAGAGAAACAGATGGAGTTGAGGCACACCAGCCTCTGGCAAAACACCTGTGGAAATTTATCTGATTTTTATTGCTCCTCTTGCATTTTTTAGTACATCTGTCCACTTGCAAAAGAAGAAACAACAGTGAGGCTTCGGTATTATTTAAGTATCGCTATTGTTTTCAAATTTACATGCATCTTTAGGGATAAGACAGAAAGCTCCAAACTCTCCCATGCTCCCATACTCTATCATCTGTATCACATCTAGATCATACATTCTGTATCACATCTAGATGATAGATTCTGTATCATCTAGATAAAACAAGCTACATCATGCTACCACGGATTTTGTAGCTTCGATGTGCAGGGTGGATGCCAGTGTGGGTAATTCCACCCATTATATACTTTCTTATAGCTAAAATCTACTCTTCCCTTTTAGTCCCTGGATGATGAGTTCTATGTGTACTGTCAGCTCAGTCTGGAAAGAAAGCAGAGCCAAGTCCAGGTGCTGACACTGCATGATAAAGTCCAGAACTTTGTGTTAATATAACTTTATCGGTCCCCTGTCTATACGCTACTCCACTCAGCATTTGCAATCTTTCAAGATCTCAATTCAGAACCAACTTAAATGCAATCTGGCAGAAAATTCTTCTCGTTTATCTTCCCAAGAAAGAAACACACTTGTCCAAGGAGAAAAAGGAGCATTTACTCCTAGATGTCAGGTAAGTTAAATATCCAATACTTTATGCCCATTTCCAGGACTATTTGATGGAATGGCACTCTCCACAGCAGGAGAGGTAATAGAACCATTAAGGCTGGAAAAGGCCCCTAAGAGCATTGAGTTCAACCAAGGTGCTTCCTTTCTACCTTAAGTGATAGCATACGTTAGAGAAGCAAACCCAACATTTCAAATGGGATAGGGAAACAAAGTATCGATTACACTCTCCTCCTGTGTCTCAGACATCCATAAACTGCATTCATGATCCCAAGGTTTCTGGCTTTATGGGTAGACACATATTTTAAAAGAATTGACCTTAGTGATTTTAAAGTGCTGTCAAGCATTCCCAGGCAATTTTTTACCCCTGTAAACCATTTGGAATAAAGTGAACAACAGTGGTTTGGTACAGCAGAGCAGTCTGCATTTGAGATTGGTCACTGGGTAAAACTCACTTTCTGGGCACTGTTAAAAGAACTGCCTCCATTTGGGTCAAGATCACTGCAGATTTTGTGAATATAGAGGCAATTTTCCTAGAGATTGTTAGAAGTGCTGTAAATGAAACACTGAGAAACTAGATTATCCTTTTTTCAAGTAGCCAACCTGTTTTTTTAAATTTCTAAAATAACATGTTCTGCAGATTGCACCAATGTAAGTGGTGTATGAAAAACTGTTACAAGTATTGAGCCTGGCATATACTGCTGTTTTTAATGCTTGAAAGGTATTTGCAGGAAGGATGCCATCTTCCTGAACTTACCCATTACTTAATCAGCCTTGGTTTGTCAATTGTTTGCTGTGCTGTCTGGTGAAAGCATACAACATTTTATTTCTTTGGACAGAGAGTTATGGTCATGGGATAAACCTAAACTCAGGTTCAGGTTTCTGGATAAAACTTCTAAATTAATTTCCCATGAAAAATTTTCTTTTCTTTACAGAATAAATTCATTTACTAAAATATTTCTGGCAAGTGTGTCCCAAATGGACTGAACACTTTCAATATTTTTTTGTGTGTGTGTGAAAATCAAAGTATGATTTCCTTTAAAAATTCCAAAGACTTTTGGAAAAGACTTTTCTCATCTGTTGTGTCTGTTGCCTTCCTATCTGTGTGCTATGTTTAATAAAAACTGGTATGCCTGATGTTTGCTTGCTCTAAAGTCATCTGAAAAAAGAAAACCTAAATTAATGATACAAGAAGCTGAACTGCGTTTTTCTGATAATGGATATGAAAGGTTAGAATCACTATGAAAACACTAAGCCAGCCATGGAGATTCCCATTTCAAAATATGGAAGTATATGAAGAAATTATATTTCATGCCCAAGGAGGTTGTGGGTTCTCTCTCTATGGAGGTATTTAAAACTGGACTAGATGAGACCATGAGCAAAATGAAATAACTTTAAAAGCAGTCCTTCTCCACAGGTCCCTTTTAACCCCAAATTATTTTGTGATTCTTTGATTTTTCGTCTAATTTTACACACGTACATAAACCTGTGACCTTCAAAAGGAAGCAAGAGACACTTCTATCAAACTAATGCTCCAGGTTATCAAATTATTGAGACCCTTTCCATTTTGTGAGAGGATAACATATTTATTTTTCTACTATGTTCAGGATAATTCATGTTAAAAAAAGGAGTATAGATGCATATATATTCATCTGCATGCTCAAGGAAGTGTGCATCAGATCACCTTTCTGTCCACAACCCACAGAGTATCTGTGCTCCACTGAGACAATATGTGGGGAAAAAAAAAAAAAAAAAAGACATATTTTGAACTTTTAGACAGTGTTTGGGGAGAGTGTTTTGGGGATTAGAATTGCTATGGAATTCTTTATGGGAGAGCAAACCAAATCTTAAGCTCATGCAGGTCAAAACAAAAAAAAAAGGCCACTTCTTCAGCAGGGTTTTCTTCAAAACCAAACCAAACCAAAAGAAAGCAAAACAAAACTGTCCTTTTGACTCCTCTATTTCAGTGATGACTATCTCAGCTGTCCACAGGGGGAAACAAATACTACTTACTAGTACTTCACATACTTCACGACACTTGCTAAAAACACTGCTCTCCAACATTAGCATATATTTATAGTGAATCATAAACTCCAACTTCACTATTTTTTATAAAACAGATTATTTTCTTTGAAGTTATTAGCACTTTTGTCATAATATACTTACAATACTTGGCTATTCTTCTCTATTGACATGTAAAAAATATAAACAGAGAAGCCAGAACAAATGAAAAATCCAACATAAGTATAAATAGGAACACAGTTTTCAGAAACTTCATCCATTATTTATAGAAAATAATTCTGTATGCATCTGGTCAGATGAAGACAGTGTTGGTGGTCGTTGACTTCCCCATCACCTACCTCAAAGTACAAATAATAACAAGAAAAACTGATAAGCACCAATTCACAAAGAAATGGCTCAAAACCAGAGTTGTGGCAGATGGCTTGCACATTTCAGGGGAAGCACAATGTGTGATTTCAATTTGGGAAGTTCTGCATGGGACTGGGTGTGTGCTGATGTGTGCAAAGCAGTGAGGGGAAGGGATTCAGACAAAATCACTTTCTCTCTGACTTCCCTGGTGGTTACCATGTGTGTGGTATTCAGTAGAACATCAGCAATCAGCCTGGTCTACAAAGCTTTCTGATGCCCCCAAGCAGCGCTTTGCAAACACTGGGAAGGTTTCCTCATGCATCTGTTCATGGTTGTCTCAGAAATCAGCTATTTTTGTCATACCTGTGGACAGCAGTTATTTTCCTTCTAGTTTATTTACTGTCTAAGTGGAAAGGGGATCTTTTGTTAGACATTATTCCGAATTTTTTCCAGACAATCTTGGTATCTGCCTATCTTGGTATCTGGACATTTTAGCTTCTCTTTTAGGTTATAAGCATTTCAGTACATTGCATATAAATCCAGCATCACTTCCTTACAAGTAGTTCTTCATAAGCAGAAAAAAAGGATTTTTTTCCAAGGTGAAGAACTAAAATGCAGACCCCACAACAACACTCACATACATGCATGTGCACATACACTTGCCTTTAAATAGAAGGCTTAAAATACTTCTCAGGAAGCATTATTAGGATTTGGACCTTCAAACAAATATTTCTGAAGACAAGCCAGCTTTTCCAATCCATATTAGAATTTCCTCATCAAAAGCTAGGAAACCTACTTCTATTCTCTTTGCCCCTTTTTGTTCCTTGACTTTAATCTATTCTCTCCCACTATTACCTTTTGTGAACTATGGAACACACCTGCCTAGATCATGGGGCATGTAATATAGGAGAGCCAATATAACTGAAACATTCTGGGATTTCTCCTGTTTTGCAGGCTCTGTAACAGAGTCTGAAAATGTTCTGCTATAGTTTCAAACTGACTTTATTTCCTTCTTCCTTCTGCCAAGCGTCTCCTGTGG
Source organism: Myiozetetes cayanensis (assembly GCF_022539395.1). Lineage (NCBI taxonomy): Eukaryota > Metazoa > Chordata > Aves > Passeriformes > Tyrannidae > Myiozetetes > Myiozetetes cayanensis. The sequence goes on from NW_026087742.1 coordinate 20,242,039, forward strand.
GACAGCACATTATCTTGCATAATAATGCATAATAATGGTATGTTTTCTTCTATGAGCAACTTAGAGTAAGCTGGAAGCTGGATGACATGCTCAGAATGTGCTGACAATTAATCTGTGTGAAGAACATCATGGAGAGAAAATCAAGACAGTAGTCTTGTGAAAAACCACTCCTTCACAAAGATTTTCTTTTTGCTTTTGAAAGGAAATAAGTTCTGAAGCAGAACTTGTTGGCTCCTTTCACAAACTGGACTCAGAATTCCAGGGTGATTTGAGGTGAATTATATAGGTTTTGCCATTTTTAGGATATGGGAAGCATTTACATGCCAGAATTAGGCAACTGGCATACACATGTGTAAGCTAGCTGAAGCAGACCTTACATGCACTCTTCCTGATTATTTAAACCTGTCAACATGCAGGAAAGCTGCAAGCTTTCTTGACCACATTAGAGTTTTACAGCGTCTGTGGTCGGAAGACAAATGGTCAGAAGACCCTGTCCTTTGTTTGATTTACAAGGACATTTTACAATATTCCAGTACTAAAGTGGGGTTTTAAAGTGATCTATATCCACTTTAAGACCAGACAAATACACTGCCAACTTTAAATGCTAATGCAAACCAAGGCATTCATATTTGTGTGTCCCATTTCCCTAGTAGATGCAAAATACTGTTTCCTTTATCTTTCTAGAAGCAGGACTATGCTTCATTATATGTTTTGCATTACTGAATCCAAGAAAGTCACCAGCCTGTTTTGATGTGTGAGATGGTGTGATAACAAGGATACAGAACCACAAAAGAAAGAATTTCTTTTTGAAGACCTCACTTGGATTCAGGGATTCTACTACCCTTCCATTCTGACTTGATAATGTATATAAAAGGTTTAAAATCATAACCAGCTCCTAAGCACATTTTTGTAACTTGTGCTCTGAATCACGCCTGGGTGCCAGCCAACACTGCCAATTCTCTCTGCTGCTACAAGTTGCCTCCCCTTCCCTGCATCTCGTCAGGACTGGCAGAGTGTGGGAGGACAGTTCAAGGGCAGATCCTCTCTGCCCTCTTGCCTCTTCCTTTAAAGGGTGGAAATGAGCAAGCCCTTCTTTGGCTTCACTGGAGAAGCATGGGGAAAACTGGCCTTGAATCCACACTGGCATATGCCCTGTAAACTTTCTGATGGAGGAAGCAGAGCTATCTTATGCCAAAGAAGGTTGTTAAATGGAGTGTCCTTATCTCAAGGACAAATAGTAGTATCCCTCTGGAAGAAGGCACAGTGGACACTAATAAGCATTTAAGTGAAGATGAGGAAAAAGGAGCAAGCAAGTAATTCACAAAGGGGAAAGCAAAGGTACAGGCGGAATATTAAGCTGCACAGCAGCAGTCTCAAACACACTTTGTAAATAATCTTAATCAGAAATCAATGAATATCATAGGTCACTTGTGCTATTGAAATAAGAGCAAAATTTTTTTATGGCCTTGTGTCGAACCAGTGGTGATTCCATACATAGTTCCCAAGTATATTTGGAAAACATATTGCACATTTCTTAGTAAAAAAAAAAAAAAAAAAAAAGAAGAGAGAAGAAGAAGAAAATGGATACAGTAAATTGCCCTCCAAACTGTGTGCACAAAGAAAATAAAAAGACTGTTTGAACAGCTGGAATTTAAAACTTGTTATATTCCTGAGCTATTTATTTTAATAAATGAACAGCTACAATTAAGGTTAAAATGATCATGCATGCAGGAAGATAAACAATCCTATTATTACGGCTTCCAAGAACTCGTACCCTGCTACAGTGCTGGTAGAGGGCCTGCATTATTGGTGGTAACTTTAGATAGACATAAAAGAGTTTTTAACCACAACCACTTGAAGCTTATGAACCGCTGTCCCAGCTAGTGGGGATCAAGTGAACGGAGGGCTGAGGCTGACACATTTCTTCTTTCACATTTAGTACCTTAATACATTTTTGAAGCTTCAATATTGAAACCAGACAAATGACAGTCTCTGTAGTAGCCACAAAAGTCATAGGGAATCAACCTAAGAGAGGTGTACAGACAGATTTTATTTTTTGTTTTTGCCTCTGTAATTGTTTCTGTACTTTACTTAAACCTAAGAGGGGAAACGCAGACTTCAGTCTTTTGGGTTTTTTATATGATAACTGGATGTTATGAAAAGTATCCAGGTTTTCACTCCCACCCCTAGGGGAGAGAAAGCAGGTCACTAAACCTTTCAAATCATCACTATACCTTTCCAGCCTGCAGTCGGGAGCCCTGATCTTTGAGGAACAGAGAGCCACGGGGATTACTGTACCTGCACAGAGCCCCATGGAGGAGGAGGGCAGAAACTGCTTAGGTGGAATCAAGCACGGGGAAAAACCCCTCAGCGTCTGCAAGATTTTGATAGAAAGGATGAAGATATTCACAAGGACTGCTCAAAGTACTTTCATCAATAAATACATCTGACCTAATGTAAAGTTGTCCAAGTTCTGGTTCCACTTTGCCAATGGGGTTATTATGTGGCAAGCACAGGGAAGCTCCCCACTCTTTGAAGAAATGCTCCGAAGGTAGTAAACACTTTTATGTGGACCTCATCCAAGAACCACTGTAGTTAGAGAGGGCAGGATTTCAACCTCAAAGTCAATTTTAAAGGTCAGAGAAGTAAAAAGGAAGACTGCCATTGAGTTTTATGGGCTTCCAATGAAGTAAAAAGAAAGACTGCCATTGATTTTTAAAAGCTTCCAATGCACTTGTTTTTTACCCTTGGGAATTAGAGTCAGATCAGAACTCTGTAAGTCTGATCTGAGTAACAAGAAGTTGTCCTTTTGGCAGGTATTTTCCCACACCCAAAACCACCAAAAACTTTCCCACATTTCAGTAAGATTAGCTGTTACTGTTCAGGATACATCCAGGTCTGGAGAAGGTCCAACCAGAAAAAATAAATCCAGGAGAGAAAGATATACATTTTGCAATCGTATTTCATCATTTATGCTGCAATATGCATTTTTTCCTAAATGACCTTTAATTGCTTTCTCCAAAGGAACTCCCTTTAAAGTAATGTTTTCCTAAATAAGTCCAGAAGTTTCTACATCTCAGATGAATGATAAATCCTGCATCTAGTCTGATTCCAAATAATTCCACTTGAAAACATGTTTTCTCATTTCATTAGGTGAGTAAAATGATGATAATCAGACTTGAGAAGAAGGATTATTGTTTCCCAGTTCTTTCAGTAAAACTGTATGTCTGATTTTTTGATTCTCTTGGGGTTTCTTTAGTGCTCTTCAAGTGAAGCATAAAACGCACAAATTGGGGCAAGAGTGAAGAAGATGCACCATGTGCACAGGCTTAATAAGGGCTCAGTAAAGTAGTAAGTATTCTACAAAACACCATCTTTCCTATCCAGTTCCTCCCTTCCACACACATGGAGCAAACACCTCAAATGAGAGAGCGTGAATATGGCAAGTCTATCAGACACCTCCTATTTCCCACAAGAAGTGGCTGAAGATGTCATGCAGTTTTAAGAACTGTACCTGAAAGGTCAGAACTGAAGAAACCTTCATGAAACAATATTTACTGACAGCAAATTTATTTGTTTCAGCCATAACAGCCATAGGTGTATGGGCTGCAGTCTGTCCTCTTTCAGACAGTGATCCTAACGGGCTGGGTCTGTCACCCTAGAATTTTCCTGTGGAATGGATCTTCCCAGAAGTGCTGCTGTATTCCTCATGCAAAACATTCACTGTTGCCTTTAGTCCAAGCCTGGCTTCTTTTGGAGCACGTTATTGTCTTACTGTGCTTCTCTGCACCACATTTAATTCAAAATCATTGACTTCAGTGGATAGGTAGGTATTGGACCAGACTAGCTGATGGTCTCAGCCATGATGCAAAGCTCTGGTTAAGCTGCTTTGTGGACCTTTTGTGCAAGGCAGCAGCTGCCTACTCCTACACAAACACTTGAGGAGTTCCAGAGAAGATGGTTAGATCCCTTGGGTTGTCCCATGGGGCAGGTTCCCTGTGCCTGCACGAGTGCTGCAGATTTGCTTTGAAGGTAGCCAGGAGTCTAGGCCAAGATGAAGCAATTTTAACAACTGCTGTAGTGAATCCCCATCGTTACAGCACATAGTACCTGTATGAGCAGGTTTTCAGAACATAGTGCTAAGGCAGAAAGGTTTTCCTGGTACAAATTTGGATGGGCTAATTTTGAATACAGTTAGGCACTTGCACTTTTCTTTTTTCCTTTTTTTTTTTTTTCTCAGTTAGCAGTAGATGTGGTAGAAGAAATGGAACTCTGGAGGCAATGAAACAGACCAAAATTTGTGCCAAGATCAACTAAAAGAATTTTGAAGACTAAAAGGCAATTTCCCCAGTTCTCTTTGTATGAAATATTTGTCTAGGGAGAGCCAGAGTGGTCTGCTTTGACATTTTTACTTCTGGTTTTAAAATGTCCTTTTTCCATTAGAAAGACCTACCTTAAAAGTAAGGAAGCATGAAAAGTTTATTAAGAAGCAATGATGATGATGAAAAAATGAATTAAAATGTTTTATTTCAGAGCAAATGAAATATTTGGAGTTGTCCAAAAACACCTGTCTGTTGTTTCTATATTCCTTCCTGAGCCCTGCAAATTCAATCTAAATAATATTTCTTCAACCTTTTCCACCCAAGTACCAAGTAAAAATGCCATTATTCTCCCAACTGTATTTAGAAGTGGTCAACCTTACATGAGTTATGGGAGTTATCTTTAACAGGTACAGATAAAATCTATAACTTCTCAGGCCAAATATCAAGTATTCCGTATGATTGAACAAAGATTATTCTGCATTTTAAAAGAAGTATGGTGAGGATTTAAAATTTTCTTACAGTTAACATAGCTTAGAAACTTGAAAAAAAATTAAGAAATAATTTCTTTTTTTCATAGACTCATTCTTTAAGTTCTTGGAGATTTCTCAGACCATTAAATATCTCACAGAGCACTAGAAAGCTTCCATGTCTAGCTCTGGTGAGACACTGGATCTGAAATCTGCCATTAGTTCAGATTTGCTTATTGCCTGTCTTACCTTGGGTCAATACAGTTTAGAGCAAAAGAACACAAGGGAAGTATCCTGGTTTGGTAGACAAAGAAAAGCTCTATGATTAAAGGATAATTTGGGAAGTTCTTTAGGTTCTAGAAGTTAAACGTGGTCCTTGAAAGAGACTGTGAGGATCAAGGGCAGTCAAAGTATGAAATTACATTTACCTTCCGCACAGACACATCATTTTTCAGCATCCAAAGTGTTTGTTACCTTTGTGCCCTCTCAAGTGCACTGCTCTTCAGAGTCCACAATCTGCATGACTCAGGCCCCAGAAGTTATGAGAACTTGTCCTAGCATGCGACCCTTACCAAAAGGACAGCTGTTTTCTACGGCACAGGGGATGCTGGCATTATTTTTGTGCAGCCCAACAGGCAAAGGGCTGCTCACAGCAGCTGTGCCACAGCTGTTATCACTTATGTCTGCAAGACTTTTAGATGACTTCAAATGCTGCCACCCTAAAGACAGTATGTCAGGTATTTGCCAAACACATTCTCTGTGCCAATTACAGCCATCAATGAAAAAAGACTACTATAACTGCACCCCTTCTTTAGATCCTTTAATAAAGGCAGTGGGGAAAATGCAGGGGCTTGATCTCTGGACCCAATTACTATGAAAAGAGGGGTGTTACTATGTGTATACACTCAGTGTGTATGTGTGGGTGTGCTTGCAGCTAGCATGCATGCTCACTGCAGTCAGTGCCTGTGTCAGGGGCACTCTGTGGGACTCTTCACAATCCTCACACCTTGACCACTCAGCCTGGTGACCTGGCTCTGATCCCCTTGCACTCACGGTTCCCTGAATTTTTAGCAAGGAGGAGGAGGAGGACAGCATGTATCCCTGAGAGTCAGGATGCAGCTAGAGCAGGTACATGGAGCACAGAGATGAGAAGTTATTCTACTTCTGACTGATGAGAGAGCACCTACACAAATAGTCTGCAACATTAATCCTTATAGCAAAATTTATTATCTCAATTTTCCATTAATACATTTCAATGAAGGTTATGGATACACTCTTCTTATCCCAATTCCCCAGACCAGAAAGCCAAATGAGCACTGGGAGGAGAGCAACACTTCTGCTATCCTCCAGCAACAGAGATGGAAAGAGAACTTGTATCTTTTTAGTTCTATTGCAGTGCCCTAGCCCACTGGCAGAATTATCATTACATAAATTAAGAGTGCTACTGCAGGACGCTGAGGTATTGTGATGAAGTGTGTTGTATATTAATTACACAAAGAGACTGAAGTATGTAATGTAACACAGAAAAAATTCAAATATACTGCATTGGAAACACACATACAATTTTGAAAATGCTTAAAGTGATTTTCAGTCACTTAGACTGTCTGAAAAAGGGGAAATAAAGTCACCCAGTTCTGTGCACCTAAAATAGCAGGCCAAAGGCATTCCTAGGTCCTCCCTCTGGTGAGAACAGACAGTGCAACTCTTCCGAGGGCAATTCAGAGCATCGGTGCTCTGAATTAATCCCTCTGGGAGCCTTTCTCTGAATACTGACAGGAAATATTGGTGAAACTAAGGAAGTAGTTAGTTAACCCGGATGATGAAAGATAACTGGTGAAGACAGCATCTTTGTACTTCCATTGCTTTTACTCAACACTAGCTGCAGGATTTTTTGCTTAATTTTCTCTTTCTCTTTAATATTTTGGATGTACTGACCTCCCAGTGGTCAAATTCTAGAACTGCTAAGCTAATCAATGCATTCCCAGCCCAGTGTATGGAGAAAATACAGACTCTGTACTGCTTTTGGATAGGATAGAGTTAATATTCTTCATAGCAGCTCCTGTGATGCTAAGTATTGGATTTGTGATGAAAGCAGAGTTGAGAACACAGGGAAGTTTTAGCTACTGCTTATACACCACTGTTTCTTACCCCGCCCCACCAACAAGAAGGCTGAGGGTGCACAAGATGTTGGGAGGGGACACTGCCAGGACATCTGAACCCACTGACCATGGGGATATTCACACCATAAGGTGCTGTACTGAGCACTAAAAGCTAGAGGGAGAAGGATGTCTTCCCAAGTCACCAATATGCCTGATGGAGAACAGCTTTCCTGGAGATGGTTGAATACTGGCCTGTCCTTAAGAAGTAGCAAACGAATTAGCTATTTTACTTTGTTTGTGCACACAACTGCCTTTATTATTAAACTGTCTTTATCTCAAACCACAAGTTTTCTTACTTTATTCCTCCCAATTCTCACCCTCATCCTGCTGGGAGGGAGTGAGTGAGCATCTGGGTAGGAATGAGCTGCCTGCCAAGGCTAACTCACAGCACCTTCTAACATGCATGTTACAGTAGATGTTTCTTTTCTGGTACTCACTGTATATGCACATCTACCACATCGTAGCTCAGATGTGCTTAGAAGTCATCAGCTCGGTACTTCTGAGCTTTCCCACGTTCTGTCCACATAGGAGACATGTGGGATAATGCTGGTTTTCACAGTCTTAGATACACATTAAAAGAAAGTAAATGAGCCTCTGAAGGGTGCATTTTGCTACTGCAAGCTAGGAATTGACGCTGTGATGTGAATTTACCAAAAAGAAAGCTAGTACACTGTGGGCAGACAGGGTCTGGTGCTTGGAAGATCACAAGGGGGAAGGGGTACTGTAACATGCCTAACGAGTACCACTGTGCATACTGGGGGTGTGAGACCATAGCCCCTGCATGGATACCAGGCAGCAGTAGAGATAAATACCTGAAGGTACAATGGGGCCCAAGCAGGTGCAAAACAGAACAGGTATGGAAAGGGGGCGTAGCCTGTAAATACCTCCTTTTAAATGTTACAAACCCCCAGGAAGACAGCTGGCTGCTTGGGAAAACATGGGGAGTAAGGTACAACGCAGCAGGATACAACCAAGGCGGTCTGATCCAAATTAAGAGAGAAATTGCCCCAAACGACCCTTGGCCCAAGACATCACGCATAACGACCCCCAGACAGACCACTCGCCCTACAACACCCACGACACCGCACACTTTTAGTAGTCCAACTTCCAGTACTACACATCCACTTTGGAAATTGATACAAGCTAGTTACCAAGTTCTGAACAAAACCCACCCGAACATCACACAACACTGTTGACTCTGTTACAGAGTGCAACCACCTTATTACCAAGGCGTAGCAATAAACGACACACCCGTACAGGCCTACAGCGATAATCCAGCCCAATGTCTATGGGAAACGAACAGACAAAGCATCACACTTACAGAAATAGTCAGCAGTGGGATGTGCATAGGCCAAATCCCGCAACATAGAAGGCAATTATGCGCTAGGAAAGTACACTACACTTTCCAAGCAAAATGGTTAATCCCGGCTAATAACACTAAGTGGGCCTGCTCCTCTACAGGACTCACCCCTTGCATATCTTTAAAGATATTTGACAAATCCTCAGACTACTGCATTCAAGTAACTGTAATCCCCAAAATCTATTACCACCCCGAGAACTATGTGCACGATTCCACGACTGTCCCAGACCATCACTTGACAAAGTGGGAGCCCATTACAGCATTGACCGTAGCCTTACTGATGCTTGCGGGAGGTGCCGGAGCAGGTACAGGCATAGCATCCCTAGTACGTCAGAACAAAGAATTCGGCGCTTTAAAGGTAGCAATAGACGAGGATATATCCCGAATCGAAGAGTCCATAACGGCTCTCGCAAGCTGGTTTAAGTCACTGTCCGAGGTGGTTCTGCAAAATCGCAGAGGACTAGACATACTGTTCTTACAAGCAGGCGGACTGTGCGCTGCTCTTAAAGAGGAATGCTGCGTTTTTGTAGATCACACAGGGTTAGTGAAAGACACCATGGCCAAGCTGCGAGAGAGATTAGAAAGTCGAAAAAAGGACAGGGAATCACAGGACTGGTTCACATCACTATTCGATCAGGCACCATGGCTCACCACCTTACTATCCTCTCTTATCGGTCCATTAGCAATACTCCTCTTAGCACTGATTTTCGGGTCCTGCATTTTTAACAACCTTGTGTCCTTTGTCGAGAACCGTCTGAAATCCATCAACATCATGGTGGTCAAAGAGCGGCAAATGCTGTAAATAGTGCCTTAGACCAATGTAGTTCCACACAGTTTTGCACTAACTCACAATTCTATACCTCAGTGTTAAGACACTTCTCTCTACCTCTCTAGGTTTTCTTTGAGCCACTCGTTGAGCCTTAAAAACTTTTGACCTCTGTGAGCTCTATGACAATATTTTGCACTCCTTAGATTGCGGTCTGCTTTATACGGCATGGAGAGGGGGGAAATGTGGGTAGACAGGGTCTGGTGCTCGGAAGATTTCGGAGTGTACGGAAAGCCAGGGACCACCCCCCTCCGATGCCAGATAGCCAATAGTAACTTAGGTGATAGTGTAAGCAGACGGAAGCGACAATGTAACTAAGCATTATAAAAGGCTGTGTTATAAGCTAATAAACGCCATTTACTGTCTACCAAATTGGTGTCTGCAAGTTCATGGCCCAAGCGATCAAGTGAGGGTTGCCGTGTCTTTCCTGAACCAGGTCACCGCGTCTCAGTACACATTTGTGTACTTAATATGTACCTTTTCCAACCCTATTGATTCTCTAATTCTACCTCAACCAATATCTGATAAAGCAAAAGAACAACCTACAGAAACTGGAAGGCAAAGGAGACAGTTGTTTTTTTTACAGTTTGGACTGTATACCTATCTATTTGATACTCATTGTTAGAAAGAGACAAATGCTTCGGCAGGCGGAATTTGTACAGCTTGTTTGCAACATGAGGTCAGCACAAAAGTTTGATGGAACCTTGGCAGAAATTAAGTTGGCAGGGCTTTGATCCAATGAACAAAATCAAACACTGAATTCTGGATATTGCAATGTTTGATCAATGACCAGAGAGCTCTGACACTGTTTAGCTAACCAATGATTCATTGTATGCCAATCTAAGCTATTCGCTTTCTGATTTGTGATGGCTACGCACCGAGTATTGCTTTCAACTCCCTCCCCTAGAACACCTTCAGTAGCAAAAAACAGATGCTACACGCCTGATGATGGTTCAATTGCAATTTGTTGCTGTTTTAAGTCTGTAAAGATAAACCCACACTTATCAGCTAAAGAAGTGGTCTTTTAAGTTCTTGAAGAGACTACTCACGTACACAGTGATCAAGTTACCTCTTTTGAATAAAAACAGTTTTCTTTAACCTCTTGAAACTGTGGCAATCCCATCTACTCCTTTTGGCACATTTGTCTTGGTATGACTCCAGCTATGTGAGCTGCAGGTAATTTTCTCCAAGGCAGAGAAATAGGGACTTGCTGCAATTACCACATGAAGGCATGAACTGTCTTTGGATGTTGCAGAGACTAAAAGTTTTACATGGGTTTAAGGGGAAATAAAAATTCATAGAAGAGAAATCTACTGAGGATTGCTAAATTCAACCATATGCAGCTCAGAAGTCTGAGCTGCAAGTGGTTGGCAGCAAGGAGGGTATCTGGGGAAAGTACTGTGTATGCCTGCTTTCTTTGTACACTTCTTGGCTCGTGTTGAAGGCAGGATACAGTGCTAATAAGAACATTGGTCTGATCCAGAATGGCTGCTCATATATGTTGTATTAGTTAAATAATCACATCTTCCATGCAGACAAACTGTCTGCAATTAAAGTCAATTTGTAGTTTCCTGGCTAGTTAAAAACTGCAGCAAGTATTTACAGCCTCCTCTTTCCTCGACCCTGAATGACCTGACACATCATGCTCCCAGCTGGTGGCTATGTTGCTTAACCTGGTGTTCACAGCTTGTTCTTACCCTGTGCCACAGCTTGCATGAAGCCAAGAGACACTTTGGTATTTTGTGTCTGCATGGAGAACTGAGCTTGGAAACAGGTCTGGCAGTGACAGTGTGTGTTTGTGTGGCAGAGCATTTCACCAGCCAGGTCGACCCCTTGATCTGGCTCAGGGTGCTGTGACTCCACAGACCCATATGGGAGCCACCCAGAGGCTGGTGTGCAGGAGAAGAGCTGACAGTGGGGAGGAAGGATAGGAAGATGACCTGCACCATCTCTGCAGTCAAAGCAAACCCAGTGGAACCACAGCTGGGACTGCTAGTGATTAACACCACTTCTCCTGCACCTTCCAACCCACTCTTTGATCCTTTCCAAAGCCCTCAAGGGGACCACGACCTTCACTTTGAAAAACACTGCTGCAGCACAAGCAAGCTGAGAGGGAAAGTCCACTGACAATACACAGCTGTAAATCTGAGTTAAATAACAAGTTATCTTGGATTAATGGCTACTTGCTGTTCCTGGTACACAGCAGCAAATGTGACCCATTAACAGCAGATGTATATTTGTTTAAATTAGCCTGCTAAAGTAAACCCCAAATGTAAGTGAAACCAAAAGCAAGGTCTTGGGCTTTAAAAGGATGTGAAACAGAAGAAGTATATACACAAAAACTCTCCTGCAACAAGACATTTTTTCCATAAGCAGAAAGAAGCACAGAGATTTTTGACCAACCAAAACTACAAATCAAGATTACAATTTTTGCTTATTCTGTATTTTCCTTTTGGAGGTTTTTTCCAAACTAATGACCACAGTACTCCCCCCTATCCCTGATTTTTTATGGATCAAGTCCTTGGGGATACCTATTCCTGAAATGGTAGCAATCACTAATAATGACTGTGTGCAACCATTACTGTGTAGTCTAGCTGATTCTTGTATTTTTTTTTGTTATACAACAGAAAACACCATAAAAAGGATATCATCCCTCTGCCATCAAAATTAGACTGGATTGAAAAAGACAATAAAATATTTCACAATGTTTCACAGAAAATGTATCTTTCCTGTTCAGGGTGGAAAATAACAACACTGACTGATAATGATAGTGTAAATAAATCAGCAGATAATTAACAAGTCTTGTCTGGAAGATGAGTTGAAATGCATTGTGTCATGTCTGGCTAGGTCAATATCACATCAATCTGGTGAAAACTAATAATTTTTTTGAAAGTTTTCTCCATCGATAAATTTTTCTTAAGAGCGTCATTGTCCCTCCCTGCAACATCTTGGATGCTACACCATGTAGGATTTACTGAGTCCTAGCCATTTAGCAGGGAATTTCTGAAGACATCTACTATGTCTGCTGCCTAACCAGAAAGCAATCTGGTTTTACCTCATTCAAAAAATGCACATATTTGGAAAAGCAAATATTGGCAAATGAGAAAATATTATGATGCAGTCCACTGTTTCATGTTAAAGAGACAGTATGAAATTAAATTAAGCCTGTTGGGGAAAAATATATTGGAGGACAAATTAAGCCCAAACTCAGAGTAATATTCTCAGGTAATTAAATAAAATTGCATTCCCTTCTTTGGAATATGCTTTTCTACTCTTTTGTCAGAATGTTCTGTATTTGGCATACCACAAAGCTCTAGCTTTCATTAAGACTTTCAGACAGGCAATGCTGCTCAAAAGACTGTACCCTGCAGAGACTGGGACTTATTCCTTTCTATTTAAACAAACAAAAATATACTTTTTTTTAAATCATTGTATCATCTAGCTCATTAATGTTGAAAATGCTGAAAGTTGCACCTCTGTTCTGAGGTCCAGCTGGATTTATAGATGATTGCACAGAGTCTTGGGTAACTGCTGGTTTTTGTCTAGTAAAATAAACCTCTAGGATGTGGGGGGAACTCCACAGTATAAGACAGGGGAGCAACCTTGGCTGACAGAACAGAATGGTTGGAAGGAACCAGCCTGAGCTGATACTCCCCTAAAGACACAAACAGCTCTTCCAAGAATAGATGACAAAGAAGGTGTATAGCTATCCCACATAATTTTATTCTACCCTAGAAATGACTAATGAGAAGGCCAAAGTGTCTCATTTATACAGATGCACATCCATATGAATCATCTGCAATGCAGATAATAAGAGGGACCAAAAAAATGTGTAAAGAGTTACTCCTGAATCCTTCACAAGAGCAGGTCTCAAGACACACATAATTCAGTGTATTTTGTAGATTCTGGACTGACAGCCCCAGGGACTGATGACCTTTCATAAGCCATTGTGTGGGTATAGCATAGAACATGACAGCAGATGGTACCCCATCTTTGCTGCTAACACACTTTGCTCCTCAGAAGGAAAGACTACCTGTAAGCTGCTAGACAATGAACTTCAGCTAAAGCCTGTTCATCTTCATGAATACTAGCTATTTTTTGCTCTGATGCAAAACTCCTTCCAGAGAGCAAAGAAAAGGAAGCTGTTCTTCATTTCTCAGCAACAGAAAAGAGGTACGTGAACTGTGGCTGAAATAGGTGGGAAAACCAAGTGCAAGAGAGGGTTTCAGAAAGCTTCATCTGTGCCATGGCCCAGATGTACACTAGTAATGTCATCCATAGCTAACAACCATACATTACAATCCACAGGAAAGGCTGACTTACATGTCGTTTTGTTTCCTGCAATGGAATATGACTGTAATGGGAGTGGCTGCCACAGAATAAACTGCCATACATTAGCCTGGTTTATAATAATATCAGACTGATGACAAAGTCAAAAGATCACCCAAGGTATTATTCCTTACCCATGAAAACAGTTGGATGTTTGAAAGCATTCATCACTTTATCATCACTTTGCAACTTTCCAGTGTGTTTTATATTTTTCTTACTGTTCTTAAATCTGCCGCTAACATTTCTTATGATTAGAAAAGAATATATTATGAAAAACATACTTGGAAGTGCTTCCTAAACTTTTCTACAACTTTTATAATTTGTGTGTGTTACCTATTACTACCTGCCATTCATTTATTTCCATTTATTCTTCCTGTGATGCTATATGTGCCCTAATCAACCCTCCAAAACCAAATACTGGATTTGCTTCACCTTTATTCTATTGCTATTAAGAGATTTTTTGATGTTTCATGTTTCAAGATGCTGCTATAACTTAGTTAAACTTTTACAAGTTCAGTTGAAATTTTCCATGCCTGGTGTTTGCTTCAGGCTGTTGTTATTCAACTGTTTTCAAATTTCAAGAGTCATGGTTCAATTGTTTCTAAGAAGAAAGTTATGGAAAAGTAAGTTTTGCCCACATTTTTAAAAAATAGACCATTTCTTGTTGGCAATTTGTTTAATACTTTAAAGAATGTATATAAAATCTGGCAGGGGAAGAGGCACTCCTGCCAGGAGACCTTTTTGCTGTCTTTGGGAAAGCTTTTTTTAAAAAATGCATTTCTCATATACTTAGTAAACCCCTTGATTTTCTTGTAGTTATGACCTCTGAAGGCTCTTGTCCTACAGAGCATGGTCAGACTGCTCCTTGCTCCTTGTGATTACTAAATGGGCTGTGCTGCCAAGAAAGGTTAGGGTTATAGGGTCAGGACAGTAATGGTGGCTCGAATTAGTCTATACTATGAACAGGAACTTCAAGCAAGGAGCCTCTTTCTCTCTCTGTTAATAACATGACTGCCACTAACTAACAGCATGGAAGAAGAAACCCACAGAAGCAATTTCAGAAGTGATGTGTGCCTGGCAGCATGAGATAAAAAAGAATAGTAGAGAGTAATGAATCGAATGACAGACTGGAATCAGTACTGAGTGCCTGTGAGAGATTCAAAAAATTGAGAGCCAAATGGCTGAAGGGAGGGTCGGTAGGATCAGGAAAGAAACAAAAGGGTTGCAAATTTCAAGGATTTTTTTTCTTGGTTTTATTGTTAAAACTGAAAAATTTTATGTCTAGAAACTGATGTCTGATTTTTATATTACTCCAGTGCAAGAATTTTGCTGATTTCAAGTGGCATTACTCTCACTTTTTGGCGGCAGTATGAAGAGCAGAATTGGATCTTTCAGTTGCACTGGAAAACTTTCTGCTTTCCAAATGCACCGGTGAGAGTTATGGCTTTCCATGAGACTGTTACGAATGTGTTAGGTTTTGGAACACATCAATTTGTTCTACAAACCTACAACAGTTCTCAAATGTCATGTTATGTATGTGCAGCAAACTAGGATTCTTTTAGCAAGAGCAGAGTAGAAATGCATGACCCTTCAGAAACTTTAAATCATGTTCCAAGTGAATAATGACATATTTGCTTTGCTACATTTTTCTTTATATTGAAGGTACCTTCATAGCAGACGAAGAAAAGAAGCAAACCAGTTGTTTACGGTACAGGTGAAGCCATACAGAAATGTTTGAGTTAGAAACCTCCATGAAAACAGTGACTTAGAAGCTTTATTTCGATATGGATGACATTAGTCTATTTAATCTACTTTGATGAGTGTTGGTATTCAGGGCTACATGAATAGGGTATGTACACCTAAGTAAGACAAATAAAACTGCCACAACCAGCAGTGACATATGACACAACCATATGTACTCTCAGGAGTACATATGAAGCACTTGATGTGGTGCAAAGTTCCCTCTGGATGAGTTGAGAGGGACATAAGGCCCTCAAGCCCTGCCTCACAAACACTCCACATTCTGCTCCCTAAATCTGCCTGGCTATTGAGCAGGTCTTGCCCAGAAAACTGGAAGCTGAGCAGATTATTCAGCTCAGAGGCTTCATCAGTCAGGTTTCTGTTAACCCTGCCTTTGCCACTTGACCACCCATAGGGGAAAATGTTATGACTTCCCACAAAAGGGAGACCATAAGGCCTGGAACTTGCATCCATTTTTAGAGAAAGAGATTTTAGAAATAAAAAATCCCACAAACCTCTGAACAAAGCCTTGTTAAGACACATACAAAAAAATTTGAAAACACATGCTGAGCCAACTTCTGATCTCAGTTGAACTGAGAAACTCTACTAAAACAGAGGGAGCTGGAGGAGAGAGAGGAAGAAAACAGATGGGAGAAGCAGATGAAATGAAGAACAAATGTAGACGGGATGATTCATTTATTTCAGAACGGACAGAACCACTTATCCATAACTGCCTGTAATGAAACACACATATTTTTCCATGTATACAGTGTTTTGGGTACAGAGATTTTATGTGATTGTGAATGGGAGGGTAAGAGGGAAAGAGACAGTTTTTCTGGTCCTGGTTCAGAAAAGAATGTGCTTTGTCTTCTGTGGGATTTAAGAACATGCTGTAACATTTTCCTGAACTGGAGTTTCTGCATCTCTAGATATCAGAAGTCTCTATGTCTCAGTAGCACTTTGCACTTATAAGCAAATGATATTTTGAAACTTACTCTGAGTGCTGGTTTATCACTCACTCATATCAAAACAAAGATTTGTTTATTTTTCCAGTTTTATGCTGTTATAATTCACTTGTGTGGATTTAAACTAGGAAAACATGGCACCATATGAATGTTGAACTTTTGATTAAAGAAAATAGCCAGAAATAACCCTATTAAGACAAAAATATCAAGGACTAAAATGTGAGGGAATATCAGAATCAATTGTTGCTTGATCAACATGAATGTGACCTTCCTGCATGCATACATTCTACTGCAACCTTTAATCATAGGTGATCTATCATAATTTCCACACAGAAACTCTGCCTTCTTCCAGTGGACAGAAAGGATGGCACAAGCTTCGTTAAAACAAAATACTGAATTTCTGTTTTCATCATGTGATGTGCAACTGCCTCAATCCCAGAATCCCTCCATTTCTCAGAGCAAATGTCATTGATCTCTCTGCAAAGGACCACAAGGCCTGCTGATTAAAGCATTATACACAAGCTAGATATTGCTAATACCCTAAGATAAAGCTAGATGACAAACAGGGAAAGCAATTATAAAGATTTTACAGAGCACTCATTAATGACTGATACAAGCAGCTACAGCTAATATAGGAAAATAAAGAATTTCAACCATATTCCAGAATTTGTGTGGAAATAGCATCAAGCCATATGTTCTGCCCATAAACCCCTTGCTTAGTTGATATAAAACTATTAAGATGGCACTAGCATGCTATTTGACAACTGTCACATGAAAAATGCTGGCTGTGTCAAAACAATTCTGGGGAAGAAAGGGCCTATGCAGATGTCAGGAGCTCCTCCAAAAAATGCATCACTGTTTGCCTCCCATTCAGCAAAGCTGGATTTCAAGGATAGTGATTCTGTGATAGCTGGCCTTTATAGAATCAGCTATGGGCAGACATGGCTTTTTTGATCAATGGGTTTTAACAAAATTACTTAGTAGCAGCCATAGAAACAGTAGTTCCAGTAGTGTTAGTTGTAATTTTAACATCATACAAGTACACATTCTCATATTCAGAAAACACTCTTGAATTCTTGCAAAAGTGATGACTGAAGTCACAAATTGCAAGACAAAAGCTTTTTGTGGAGGGCTTTCAGAAACCAAAGTAGCAAGAGGAAAATAACTGCCAAGGGAAAAATTCTTTCTTCCAGAATTGTTTCATGTAAGACATCACCATCATCACTTTCAGATCGGTTAGCAAGCTCTCTTACTTTCTGAATATGTTTAGAGAAGTGATTGCGTGACTAACTTCTCTCTACTGAGTTTTCAAGTGCCCACTTACCAGCAAGGTAATAATCAGAAGCTGCCCACTCTAAATGCATAAGGGAGTGTTGGCAGGGGGACTGTGAGATCTGGATTTTGCTATAAGTTTTGTCATGGTCTTTCAGGATGACTTTGTCAAGACTTTCTCTAGATGAAAATCTTTGAAAGTCTAAGGCTTACACCTCTCTGTAAAATAACCTTCCTCTTTTTCTTCTCTGATTTATGTATTTTTATTTTGGTCAGGCTAGTTTCACAGATTTTTTGGAAGATCTATTACCAGTAGGGTTCTTAAGTGGCCCTTTTAGCAGCACTTAAAAATGATTCAATTTGTATCCTCTTCATGGGTATTCTTCTGCAGTCCTCTTATCAGTTACAATGTAAAAATTATTCCAATATGAACCATGGCTGACAATATGACTATTTACTTTATTATTACCTAGATGTATTCAGATTTGTTGCTTTTTTTCTTTTCCTGTGGCATATTGTCAGCCATTTGTGAGGTGCAAAAATGGATCTAACAGATAGTGTGATCCTGCACAATACAGACGTGGAAATTATTTCTGAGATGAGATTCTACTGAAGGAGATCAAAAGCATTTGGCCTGGTCATGAAGTCACATGGCATGGGTTCAGGTTTCACCCAGACTCTTATTAAGCCAGGGGCAACACCAACAGAAAAGTTCTGAACCATAACAAAGTAAGTGTGACCAGAGTCGCTCTCTATTCAAGGAGCTCTGACAAAATGAGCCTTTCTAATTTAAATCTGAGGGATTAAAAAGGAATCCCATCTGCAAAGGAAAGGGGATTCAGATATCTGCTGAGTCAACATATGTTCCTTGTCTATTGTGCCTTGTCCTCAACACACTAATACCCATTTCTTGAGCTGTCCCTGCTGTCTTCATGTCTTGGGATAGATTCTATAAATTGATAGATACAGCACAGCTCAGTGTTGCCAGCTGTGGGTGTGCATATTGGGGCTGTTAGAGTACAGTCTCCCAGAGCTGTCATCCTTTTTCTTTCAAGGTTGAAATAAATACATTGCCAAACTGTGGGCTGTGGTGCATTATTTTATGGAGAATAGAATTTTCAATTATCAAGAATTCGTAGTATCACCCTAAAACAAAAAGGTAATGAGCACTGGGGAGCCTGTACCAGACAGAATGCTGCAAAACCATTAACCTGAAATATTTATGGAGTACTTTTTGTTCATCACAATGTCTGCACATTGACCTATCTTTTGAGTTGAAGGAATGAGTGGAATTATTTGCTTTGTCTGCCTTGCAAGCCTTTTTTGGCCCATTAGAAAAGAGTGCTTGTTTTTTATATTTTTATCAATACATGCATGAATTCTCCATTTCTTCAGGTGTCCATTCATGACCCTGCTTCATGCAGGCAAAAGTCATCTCTAGGCACCTAGAAATTAATTGTACTGGTGGGAAAATACATGTCACTTTCTCATATTTTTATGAAAAAGTTTTTAAAAAGCTTACATTATTGGTCAACTAAATATTGCATTTTGTCAGAAGGGCTGATGGGAAAATTTCCAGTGCTGGTAGGAGCCATGTTTTCATGGATTTAGTAAGAAAAAGACATCAAAGTATTGGCTGGACTGTTTCATTTTTGTTACAGGTTTGGGGAATAGTCAAAGCCCTGGTGCTAGACTTAGAGCAACACTCAGTATCCCTGGATACCGATGATGCAGAAATGGAAGCAGTGAATTGCAGCACATCAAGCTAACAGTTACAGTGTCCAGAAACGAGAGCCACTTCAGTGCAAAACCCAGCAAGGATCATTGATCTCTTTCATGGCTGGGAACAGTGCCCAGGAGGCCATCGAAATGGCAGGGTCCAGGAGGATGCAGTATTTTTATATCTATGTTTACTGTGTCAGCAGCTTCCCTTTGTGCCTGCCTGATGGAGACCTAAAGTTTATGGCATGGCATCACAAGAGCAACCGTGGCAGGCTCAACTACTGGGGTCCCATTGGGCCCTTTATTAAAATGGATTTGGTGAAAGTTAGTTGCTAAATCCATCCAGGGATGTTATCAAGGCTCTAAGACAGAAGAAGTTAACAAAAGTAACCTAGAACTGCATGAGTTTTAACTAGTTGCCTAATAAGAGAAAAGGGTGACACCAGGATGCTGGAGAGACCTAGAAAAGTTTCACTCAGAGAAACTAGAAGACGAAAGGTGATCACAAGAGAATTCCAGGGGCTTACCAGGAGGAACCTCCTTCAAGACACCTAGGAAAATAAGATAGAAATAATGTGATTTTACCTCTTCTTGGTGAAGGGGAAGGGTGAACTTGAGGAAGTTCAACTTAACACCAAAATGCTCTGGTAAGAACATGAAGTGGACACTTTTCATGCCTGGCATACTGTGGTATATAGGGAATTGTGTTAATCATATTATGTATATTGTATCCAAGATACATTATAATCGTAGGCTATTCTGCATATATAACCTAAATATAAGACTGCCTCACATCCTTCTATTCACTGCATTTTTGCAAAAATATTATTAAATTACAACTAATTTTTTTAAGATATGGAAGTATGTAAATACTATATTAATATATCTTCATTGTCTGTCACCTATTATCCAAAATAATGAGTTTTTCAAAATATTTCCATGGCTGATACATGTTTATTATTGCATGTGGATAACACCCTTTATATTTTCACAGTCATCATGCATGGTGAATCTGCTTTGGAGTAAAGGTCTAACTCATTGATGCTCTCCAAAAGATGACTTGTAGTCAATATATTTGGAGGAGGTTTTTTGCAGGTTTCTCACATTATGCAAACCTTCTCATTATTTTCATGTTGAGGAGAAGTTGAAGGAGGGAGAGGAACTCAGACAGGCAATGATTTTAAATATATCCTGCAGGGGATGTTTTTCCCCAATTATGGTAGCACAAATTCCATGAAGAGATATGCTGAATTTTGTGGGACAAAGGAAGTTTTAGAAACACATTGCATTTATTTGTGCATTTGTGATCTCTTCATATCAGTTTGTACTTCTACCAATGTTTTAATTTAACTTAAGCAACTCTTCCCCTTCTGTATGTGAAAATAACTACATTCCCCTCTCAAATGTTATCTCACTAGGCCAAACTAATCCAGTTCTTATAAACTTCCCTCCTACATCAGGTTCCTCATTTCACAATTATTTACCAACTCTCCTCTAGGTGACTTCCAGTGTGAATTCATCTATCTGGAGTGCAGATGACTTGAATTCTTCACTAATGCCTTCTACAACAGTGTGCAAGGAGAGCTGTTGTGTTGATTGCAAATGCTTGTCTTGGCTCCATCCATGCATCACTTATTTAATGACTCACTGTGACAACTGACAGTCATCTTCAGGCTGCCATTAGGTATCTAATCCAACTTACTCATCTAGGTTTCCTCTACTGTCAGTGGTGGGAGTGATCAACTGGGCTCAATTTATCTGTTCCATCACAAGGGTATTTGGGATAACTGCCCAGGATGGCCCTTACCAGAGACCTTTGCCTCTCTCAAATGATCTCAGAGAGGTTGTTGGGAAGCATTTTAGACTATGCATTTGCCTTTCAGATGGCAACAACTAAGTGTTAGGACTCTTGGTCACATGGTCTGTTCTACAGGGAGATGTATTTGCTGCTGTGATTTTTAGACACTGAGTTTCCAGGACAGAAATTCACAGCCCCGAGTGAGAACTTTACTCGGGGAATGGGGAAGAGTTAATCACACAGGAAAACAAACAAACAAACAAAAAACAAACAGTGTTCTGAGCGAGAGCTGCCTAAACCAGATGAACAGAAATTATCAAATAAGCAGAGCAGCTACAGAAAGCAGAAATCTCACAGTTTTCACCAAATGTTTGGTCCCTTTTGGCAACTGCCATTCCTGCTATTGTTTCCCTTAGAGGATAAAAAGTTGGACACAGATGAGAACAGTGCTTCATTTCCTATGACAGCACAAGGAGTGGAACACAGGTTCATAAAGGAGAAGCCTCACAGGTCCAGGAGGGTTGAGCCCACTTCTGTCCTCTCCCAAGGAAGCAATCTCAGCTCCAAGGATCTAGCTGTGGTGTGGAAACCGCAGTGCTTACGAAAGCCACACAAGACTGGCAGGGCCAGGGAGTTAGCAAATAGAGAGGACCTACTTTTCATATTTTTTCTGCTTTCTTGTTTTTGTCTTGCTCCTGAGCGCAGGCACACAGATTCCTGCTGTGTTTCAGACTGGGAGCCTCCTTTTTTTCCGGATTTCAGTCCTCAGTTCCTTACTCATCAAAGTTTTGAGGGATGCTCTCAGGCTTCCCCAGATTGCCGGGACTGCAGCTCCATTCCTAAAGATCCAAAGAGGCTGCCAGAAATGAACGAACTACAGACTCTGGGGAAGAGTGTGGAAAACCCACATTGTTCCACAACTCTCTAAAATCAGACCCCTGTTTATTTTGATGCCTAAACACAGATTTAAATGTTTAACTTCAGACTGTGTGCTTGAAAGCTCTGGTTCTAAAAACCACTTTCAAATCTTCTGTTTGGTGGTTTAGGGTCACCAACTCTCATCTGGTCTTCCCATAATGTGTAATTTCCCCTTTGACAGCACACAAGTAGCATAATAACTAGAATTACCAAAGCACTGGCAGCTCAGGAGGCAGCTGGAGAAGGCCAGTCCCAGCACTCTGCTGGCACTCACCCCTAGCACAGGCCTGGGGGCAGCTCTACAAGGCAGAAACAACCCAAGAAGATGAAATGATAACCTGCCTGTTCTGTGGTTTGGGGGAGGAATAATCTGATTTGAATTAAAACATGCCTGATGCTTTTACTTATGAAACACCTTCACAAAGGCAATGTGAGCCTCTTGAGATGCAGTAATCCCTACCAGCAGCTGCAAACTTCCAGCTGGACACTCTTTAATGATCCCCCTATCACCTGTTTTTTCTATCGGGCAGCCTGGTCCTGCCTGCACCAGTCAAGTGAAGAGAAGGAAACTCCGACTGGGAGGCTGGTCAGCACAGGAGCATGGCAAGACTGTCACATAGGCGCTGATAACCATGCAAAGAGGGGTACAGGCTGTCACCTCAGAGTAGCAGGGCCAAAGAATCAGTCTGAACGAGCAGCAGTTCACTGGCTGGAACAGAACTAGGCCACTTGGAACCAGACGGACAAATTGCCCATACTTTACTTTCATAATTAGGTGCTCACTTGCTTTGCAGAAATTCATGATGGCAGAAAAAAGGGAAGAGAGCTGGACACAAGATATCCATCTTGCCTTTGTATGTTACTGCTCTTTAGATCATGTTTTGGCCAGGACATCTTTTAACATTTTAAAGTAATGTCTCATTTTTTCTCAGTGAAATGTGCTGATCTGGCAGTCTTTATGACTGAAGCTGTTAATTGAACACAGAGCACTTGTTGGGACGACACAGCCAGAAGTGACACTGTTCCCTCTCATTTTATACTGCACAAAATGAAGAGGCTGCTGTACTAATGACAGATTGTCTCCAATTACAAATAAAAATACTATGTTCTCACCACTGAAGCTGCTCCTGGAACCCTTCAGGGTTCCTTTATTTTGATGACCTGTCTGTAAGCAGTTACTTTAGCCCTCTGATGATATTTATAAACTGATATACAACTGCTATAAAGAATAGCCTTCTTTTACAATTCTGGATGATTGCCTGTGAGCTTGCAGTCCCTCCCTCACAAGACATCATATTATTCTGCTTCAAGTACAATATTCACTGTGTAAAGCTTACTATTCACAGTATGTTTGGATATCCTTTGCTGGAAATCACCCATACACTCCCTACCAATTCCTGCTCAGGTTTCATGGTGGAGTGCCTACATTACACTGAGCGAGGATTGAGAAAAAGTTTTCAGGCTTTGAGAACAACTGGGTTGGTGCAAGAGCATAGGAATGTCAGAGGCAGCCAGGCTACTACCATACACCAACCCAGATGGTGCCCTCCTGATCTGATACACCTTTTGGCTCTATGTGTATTTCATCTTCTTGTATCACTTCCTGCAAATTGCAGCTGGTCTGCCTAGCAGGGATTTTCCCAGAAACTCTCACAGACTATAGTTACATGGGATTTGCACCCCCTTGTTTTGTCCAAAGTCAAAACATGAGTTTGGACAAAATATCTCAGACAAAGTCTGAATTTAGGGAACTTAGGAGCTTTGGTTGCATTGTGGTATCCTTCTAAACAGCTATTGCTTCACTCCCCACTTCTGCAAATCTAAACTTGTTCCTAAAAGACTACCCTCCTTGGGCTTCAGATCTAAGTATCCTGTAATTCTGAGCAATCATACTTGGAGTACAGGACCTGGCCTAGCTATAATCTTTACCAGCTTCCTGAAGTGCTTCTAGCAACATCAACTGGATATTCATCCTCTGAAGTCAGATTACCATAGCATTATATATCCTGGGGATTCACTACTAAAGCCACAGCTCTCTTCCATTTTCCGTATTCCTTCCACCCAAAATATTTTCTGGAAGGAGAAGAGGTGGCTTGACCACATAGCCCTTGCTTGGAACGAGCAAGGACATGGGCTGGGGTGGTGGATCAGCATTTGTCTTGAATAAACTGGGGGGTGGGGAGGGCACAGGCAGGAGTGAGGATGATAGGTAAGGAGTTCAAGCCTTTTACTTGAACCAGAGTAGACTTTTTCAATATGAGGACTGCAGACCTTATTGGGCATCTAGGAAAGATTTTCCATTTCCAGAGGACAAGAGATGTTCAAGCCACAGGCTAGAGCTTTAGTGAACAATGAACCAACTTGCAGGACCATTACATTGCTAAACTCCCAAATACTTTCCTGTGGAGCTCAGTTCATGTAACAGGTCATTCAGCTGTATTTTAGTGTAATTCTGCCTAGACTTCCTGGCCTAGTGCAATAACATTGCTTAAGCTCCCACACCACTAGTAGAAGGAAAAAATCCAGGCTGGACTATGTTATCATCTGTAACACTATAACACACATTTTTCTTCTTTGGCAGTTTCAACAGCATTTGAAATCTTGCTGTAAAGTCCAAGGAAATCAGAATATGAGACCTTTGTTGAGAACTTTTCTTCTAACATATATGTTTCTCAAAAAAAGTGCTGACTGGAAGCTCGAAGAATTCAGAAAATTGAGAATTACACAGTGTAAAGATACCAAGAATTGTTTCTTTTGCTTTGGAGACCTGAGCAGGTTCAGAGAAATGTCAGTGCAATAATGTTGTAACTTTGCTGATGAAGGTCTACCATAACTGTTGATCTGTACTTCATCAGTGGCTTAAGAGCATCAACTTTCCCTGACCTAACTTCTGAACTGGAAATAAGGTAACTTTCAGGTTTTTTCATTGTGAGAGGCCAGGTACCATCTTCTGCACCTTTGTCGTTATTTTGTTCCAGTGAGTTAAGTTTGGACATTGAGCAATCAAATTGCCAGTGCTCATGAGCTGTAATTTTCAGTTTCCTAAGGAAGATACACAAAATGGAAATTGGCAAACTTGTGATTCCACTTCAGGGTGTCTGGTGAAAATATTTTGGATCAGTAACATATCTGAGAGAAGACTGGAGAATTGGCCAGACGTCCTGGATGTAACATGCCAGCAAAGCCAGAGCAGCATCCACTCACAATTCAAATGCTTTTTAAGGTTTATAAGAGTTTAATTAGAAGACTATTCACTCTTTATGAAGTATGACTTCTAGAAGAGGGTTATATAGGAAAGCTGAAATTATCCATTAATTGACAGCTCTATCCTGGGGACTTTCTCCCCCTTCAACATAAACATTTGTCTTGAACATTTTTTTAAAATTACAGTAGACTAGGAGTTTGCCAAATATTTAGTGGTTTTGTAAAGTTGTTTGGTATTCATGTCTACTACAGTTCTACAGAAAACAGTTCTAAGAGCCATTTCTTTCACCATAGGGCAGGCAATCTAGAGAAGGGTGCAGGATAACAAACTTTAAAAAGATGTGCTAAAGAAAAATGTGATTCGAGTTGCTTTTATAATTATGAAAAAAAAGAGGAGCTTTTGCAGAGACTGGAGTCATGTCCTGCCAATACTTATTACAGTGTTTATCATTAGGACAGTGATTTTTCACATGTTCAGTCTATTCCAAAAGACAATGGTGCAATGTTTTTGTCCTTTGGGCATCCTGCCTTCCTGAGAGTAGATTGGAGCCTGACAAAAGCTCTCACCTGCCCCACCCTTGTTTACATCCTCACCAGCCCATGGCAGAACCCTTACAGCAGAACAGCAGAGTTCCTGCTCTCTTTGGTTCCCTTCCAGACACATCACACACAAAGATCAGACCACATCTGGCCTTTAAAGAGCGTGGGCAAGAGGAGAGAGTGTGAAAGAGGCCTGTTCTGTGTTTTGCCCAGTGGTGTAGTCAGGTGTAAACACAGACAAACAGCAGGCCACAATATGCTGCACTTCCCCACCTGAACACTGTAAAGCTCTGAGAAACACAGTTTCCTGCTGTTCTGTGATGGCTCTTTACTACCTTTTAACTTATTTTTTTAAGAGCCAGAAAGTTGCATGGCAACAGGCTCAGATGCTAGACTGTGGTACAATAATTTATACCACTTGAGTGTAAAAGTTAAAATTGGAAGCATTAAGTTTAGAGCTGAATTTATTTTAAACCGTAGCTGGGCTTTCAAATTAGCTACTCTGTAATCTCAGTTCAGTTTCAGGAATTCCTGCCTGGGAAATCCTGAAGATCATCTGAGGACAGCTTTCAGTAACCACATATCGTGTGGAGGTTTGCCAGGAAAACATGGAGAGAAGACCCCAGGCACAGTGATCTCTCAGGAATAAGTGTCAGGAAGCTATACAAATAATTACTGCCAGTGCAGTTTTGAATTCCCTGAGGGCCTTGAAGAAAGGTTTCTGTTATTCCACTGCAAATCGTCTTGCTGGAGACTCTTTATGAAGTGTCTTAGAGCCACATAGCCTTAAACGAGCCAATTTGTTTCTTCCTACCTGCATTCCAAAAATCAGTACATGTGCTATAAACTCTCTCCTATGGAAAACACTCATAAGACTTTTGCAGCAGAAGTTAAGTGTGAACAGGCTACGTTTATATTTATCAAGTTGTGATGATATACAAAAGGAGGTTTTCTATTTACAGGCCTGGTCTTTTGTTCTCACAGACTGTTTGGAAGGAATATTAAAAGAGGCCAACCTGCAGGACAGACAGCAACACTTCCTCTACTGTCTCTACTGTGAAGAGGCTACTGACCAAAGCTACTGAGGAAAGAGTCACTACTAACTAAAGAATCACTACTTCTCTTTCAGATCTTAAGCATTTATCTTTACTCAGTATTTACTTGCACATTCAGGAACATAGGAGTGGTCATAGATAAGAACCCTTTCATTCACAGTCTTTAACGTTAGGCATTCACACTAGCCAGCAAAAAAAAGGAAACCAGCACTGACTTCCCTCCATGCCAGACAGCTGCTTGCTCTGCTCCCTCTGTGTCTGACTTCAGCTTGTTGATACACCATCATTCAGTTCTGCTGGGCCCTCTGCTCTTGCCTCATTGCAAGAGCTGGCACGATACATGAAGTCCCATCCTGGCTTGCAAAATTTAAAGGTTCAGTCAAGACCATCTGAGATCTCTGTGTCCAGTTCCTGTGTTCTACTAAAGAATTACCACATCCCTCTGATACAAACAGAGTAACAATTTAAACAATATAACTTTCCACTTTTTAGGTAGTTAGGTTATGCATTTATTTCTTGCACCAGCATAGGATTGCTGGGTTTTATGTCCAGTTAACTCCTTATCTTGCTGAAAATCCATTTCTGCTTTGGCATCTCAACAACTTGGCTCCACAGTGAAGATAAACTATAGAACTACTGGGGATTAACTGCATCCTAGCAAGGTCACAACCCAAAGGGTTTTCGTTAGCAACAAAATATGTGTTGTCATTAGCCAACTAATTGGCAGCACTTTAAATGTGTTTTGTGCTACTCTATTCCAGACTCTTTAAGCCTGGTGCAAATCTTTATACCTGGTGTGTACTTCATACTTTGTGAGAGATGATTCTTGAAGACATACAGCCAATGTACTACCACTAACAGCCACCTGAGCTTTACTTCCATCCATAAATAAAAGAAATACTTGTTGCCTGTCAGATGCCCTTACTTAAGAGAACCTGTATCAGTATATTTATGTTGGTGTGATCCCACATCCTTTACTAGGAATAGGATCAAATATGCAGCAAGCTTCCCTGGTGGAGATTTTCCAACATCTGGAGCAGTGCACCACAAGTACTATAAATGTCAGCAGTGACACTAGGTGTACTATATACACAGGGTAGAAGGAGTAGAAAGAGTAAAATTAGGTCTCTATAGCACTATCATTGGACTTCTGTTAACATTAAAGATATGGAGGGGAAATAAAAGAAATACTTGGCACCACCCTGAAGACATGTAAGGCCAAAAGAGCAACCTAATATGGATACAATCAGATAATAACAAGAAATATTGAATACAGGACTAGATGACAAGCACGTTTCTAAGAGTTTTCACCTAAGGATCAATTAAACCTCATTTTGAATTCACAAGGATTTGCAAGACTTTGCAATGCAAGGCGCTCTGATATATCTCAAGTTTTCTTATTTTTTAAGATGGTAAATCAGGTCTCTTTTACTTCCTACCTGATGCTGGGTATTTTCTTCTCTTGCTGAAGATAGCGGAAATTCAGGATACTCTTCAAGTCCAAGGGAATTTCAGCACCTCACAAGGGCAGTACCTCTGTTAACACAAACACAGTCTTATGTTAGACTTTAGAAAACACATATTCTGGGAGATATTTGAACAGAAAACTTACATACATGCCTAAAGTCAGAACCAGATCAAACAGGATTCTTTTAATTACCTATGAATTTTGATCCTGTATGTGCATTAGCACATTAATTAATCATCTCCCTAGTCCTGTCCTGTCACAGTATCTGACACAAACTCTATTTCAGGATTCATCTTTAAGCTGTGAGTACATTCATCCCTCCTTGAATTCAAGAAGGAAAGAGGAACAGCATGAATTAGAACATTCTGCCTACTGCTGCGCTTATTACAGAACTCGTCACTTCCATATTATAAATGAAGTTTAAGCAACAACCTTCTGTCAGCGCTCTTTAAAACATCTGCAGATGTCCCCTATTTCCCAGAAAAGACACTGACATTTACAAGGGAGTCCTTGTATGTGGATGTGTGGCGGTGCCAATAAAACTCTAATCCTTGCAGTTCTGAAAATGTTTCATGTGCTACTGAGACTGCAGTAGTGACAGCCCAAAGAGAGATGTACATTAGATTTTTCATTCTTTCTAAGCATAGGCAGAATTTTCCCTTTTTATGTACTTTCTCCCTTACATACTTTGCAATACAATTTCCTTCCTCCCCTTGTAACATTGGTGACGTAAATCAGTTTCTTAGGCCATGTGGAACAGAGTGAGAATCACTGTCATTGTGAATTCTTTCAACATTATTTCATGTTTTCAGATAACCAAAATTTAGAAGAAATACAGTTGGATGATTTGTGACAACTGAATAATATGCTGACACACAAAAGGGAGATATAAATACCTTCAGTCATCATCATTACTAGAATTGGTCAACAGGATAAATTTCAGAATCTGAATTTTCAGAGGCTTTTTATTAACAGTTCTAAACTACACATAAATGATGAGGGGACAAAACTGGATTTTGGCAGCTGTGTTCTGTTCTTAACAAAATCTCAGCTGTTATATTTTGCTTCTGCTATGGTAAAATTAAAAAGCCAATCACAAGACTTTTACCCTATAAGAGCAACATGATGCTCTTTCCAAGTTTTTCCTCAAATAAAACATAAATTACTGCCTGTAAAAATTAACTTTTTCACACTTCTAAGACAATGTCTAAGACATTAAATATGCAAGCTACATGTACCTCACTAATATAGGAGCTCACATCTAAAAATAACCCCAAATGCCATTAACCTAAAATAGAGTGATAAGCTCTCTTATTTCTCAAATACACAGAAAATAAAGCACTATTCAGCACTGTTGCAATTGCAACAGTTTTCTGAAAACTGTATCTCCTAGGTCTAACTTGGGCTAGATGTTATTCCTGTACTGTATTATTTACTATTGAAACACCAGAGTTTGTTTCATCTTCTCCAGCCTTCCTCATCCCAGATTTTAGAAGTACAATGACTGCTATACAGGGAACCTGAAGTGACACATCTGCCAATGAAGCTATTTCTGAACAAATATCTTAAGGACTCCCTAATTACTGAGGCTTTCATTATCAGCATAATCTTCACTGTGCGAGGAATTTGAGTTTATCTTAGGTAAGTCTACAAGAGTTTTCTCTTATTTGCTTGCACATGCAAACTTTGCTGTTTCCTCGAGGCAGTGTCAGGCTCTAGGTAACTGATACAAATGCAGCAGATGGAATTCCCACTGCAGTCTGTCCCCATGGTTATATACAGCTATATTTTTTTCAAGTAATAAATTAGAGAAAACAATTACCAGAAAGGGGAAAAATAACAAAAAAATACATCCTATTTCAGACAGCTGTAACTGCAACTTCCAATTAATTTTTAACAATATTCATCCAAACATACAGAGATGCAGAATAATCTTGCTGGTCCAACAGAAGAGAAGGAGGGAGGTATGAACAGAAGGGGAAGTCACCTGTGAGACATGCTCAGTAGTCCTGGCTGAGCTTTTCTCAACTACTCCATATTCCTTTTGGCAAGAATTTTTTTTTAAGGTAGAGATGGGGGATTCTCACATATATAATTTTCCCTGTGTCACAAGGCATTGCTATATATATGTAAGTTAGAGGTTACCAGGCAAGTCTTGGCAAGGACATTTTATAAAGCCTCCATGCACTTTATATTTCACACATAACTCTCCCATGCAACTGTCAGCCCTTATGTTTAGTTAGTCCAGCACTGAGGAAAACTAATTGCAGCAGTGGCAGTACTGCCAGGCTTACTATTTCTGTGTATTGCAGAGTTCCCTCTCCCATCCACTCTGTCAGGGAATGGGAATAGTTCTTTGCTTTCTGCCACTTTAATCTTACACATCGAGAGGTGATGGCTGAGCTGCACTCACCTACACCCTACAAAAGGAGGGCTGGCATGGAAAGCGCCTGAGATAGGAGATTCTGAGTTCTTGTAGTCTTCACTTTTGTCTCTAGGACAGAAGAATTTGTAGCACATTGGCTAAGAGAAAGGCTGTGAAGCCTAGGGATTTCATGTTAGTATTGATGTTTTTTGGCTGAATGTTTCAAGTTTGTGTGCTTAAATTTGCACAAATAAGGGAATCATAGAATCAGCTGGGACCTCTGAGATCATCAAGTCCAATCCTTGATCCAACACTGCAGTGGTTACCAGACCATGGCACTCAGCGTCACACCCAGTCTCACCTTAAAAACCTCCAGGGACGGTGAATCCACCCCCTCCCTGGGCAGCCCATTCCAATGTCTGATCACTCCCTCTGTAAAAAATTTCTTCCTAATATCCAACCTAGACCTCCCCTGGCAGAGCTTAAGACCATACTGTGTGTGTTTCAGTATAAATGTAGAAATGAAGTTTGCTGAATTTAAAATTTAAATGTTTCGGCCCTTCTTAGGGCAAGATTAGAAACACTAAGCTTTTGTCCATTTCAGTTGGTTAAAATAAAAATCCTCTTGTAACACAGCTCCAAAATCTTCACAGTAGTAAAACAACTTCCGTCCAAAACTTAATGAAATTAGAAGGCAAGTGTCCATGTGGACACCAGGCAAATAACAGCTATTTGGCAACAGCTTTCTTGGCTGTTACTCCTCTAGATTATCCCTCAGCTTGCATTAGTTTTTGTTTACCCATGTTAATCAATCACTAACCAACTAATTATATGAGATTACCACCTCAAACAAATTTTTAGATCATTACAAGAAATCATACTTGAGATGAGATTTATTCCTTCTGTTTCAGGGATTGAAAATTGGGTTTGAAAACTTGTTATATAAATGACCTCAGCAA
The DNA here is from genome assembly GCF_022539395.1 of Myiozetetes cayanensis. NCBI lineage: Eukaryota > Metazoa > Chordata > Aves > Passeriformes > Tyrannidae > Myiozetetes > Myiozetetes cayanensis. The sequence continues at coordinate 20,273,508 of NW_026087742.1, forward strand.
GGAATAAGTCAGGTCCTGTATTGATGGGAACAATCTTGGTCTCCTGGGAAAGGAATGTATGAGACAGAAGTGCCCTATTATCTCATGGTTGTATTTCCCTTAGACAGGGTAGGAAAACACTAAATGAGAGAGGTTAAGGAATAAATACAGATTTGGCAAGGCAAAAATAGAAAACAAATTTGATAAGAAAAAACATAATAAATGAATAGGAGTGATGAAAAGTGACTACAGACCAGAAAGAACAGATGAAGCCAATAACTTGAAAAGGATCTAGATGTTATGGAAAACAAATCAGTGAAATACCAAGAGGAAAAATAAGTAAAAATTTAGATGTCCTTGAGAACTGCAGGCTATGAACAGGGAGCTAGTCACGAGCAAGTAACAAAGATCAGAAAATGCAGCATGTATTTGAATTGGCACCAACAAGAGAAAATTACTTCAAATATGGCAAAAATATTTAATGCCCTGTAAAATACCAGCTTTATGCATATAACAGACTGACTGGCATGAAAATGTTTTTATAGCTCCAGGCTTCACTTGACATTAAGAATTCTTGGAAAGGTAGGTTAGAGCTCTGCTTTTTCTTATCCAGGCCTTTTCTGAACATACTAGGAAGCATGCCTTGCTTTTTCTAAGCAGTCTTGTGTGAGTGCCTCGCTTTGACCACCCTTTTAAGCTTCTTCCACAGCAGTCCAGACTATAGAAAAGGTAAATAATCCTAGATGAGCATTCTGACTGAAGAGAGAATGTACCAGCCTGGTATAATTTTTCTAGTAAATTACAGCATTTGTGCATATATGGTGAGTTTTCCATATGTACCACGATCAAAATAAGAACCATGACGTAAGGAATACTCTCCTAGTGGGAACTCCTAGCTATTTCTATGCTGTCAAAAGTATTTTAAGACCACTTCATGACTCAATTTCCTGTTAAATGTGCAATACTTAGTACATATATTTTGTCCTTAAAAAGCCCTAAGTGTTAGAGTGACCCCACTGAAAGCATGTTTCACATTTAACAGATAAGAAACCATGTCAAGAGACCAGTATGCAACTGGAGTGAGAGGACTCCATGTAAGGGTTAAGGATAAATATAAAAGTTCAATTCAGCCTTGAGCAAAATATATTGACTTGGGTCTTTAATACATCTTCCAATTCCCTTGGTAGGAAAGCAGTCCTCTTGAAAAATGTCCTTAGAATACTGTGCTTGAAGTCAGGAGTTTTGGTGGTTGGTTTTCGTTTGTTTAAGGGTTTGTGTTAAGGGTTCTTTTGGTTGTTCTAAGGTTTTGAATACAACACATGCAGTCTGCCAGCCATTTGTTTGCTACATTTGTTTAGTCAGATTCCAGGGTATGGCATGATGTCTGGTTACATGAGCTCCTTAGTGAACAGAACATAAAACACACAGGAAAGGGAAGCTTTCCAAAACTTCACAGAAGCATATAATATTTTATGTTTTCCTGATGGGTAAGCCATTATCCAGCTTTCCCTGGGAGTTATGTAACACTAAATTTTCTCAAGGCAGGCCTGAAAGATGAGGGCACCAACCCACAAATGTGCTCTTGCTCACTGTACTCATGGTGAATCACTCTGAAAAACAGCTCAGGTTTTGGGTGTTTTTCGTTTGTTTTGTTTTTTTAAATCTCTCCCCTGAGATTCACAGAACCGATATACACACAGTTAGCCATGATTTTGTAAAGATGGGCTTTTACCTGTAACAATGGAAGTTGTTCTTAATACAGGAGAAGAGAATTTGCTAATAAAATGCCACCTAAAAGGACCCAAGTACAAAAACTCTGTTTTGTCACCACACATACAAGGGGCTGCAAAGTAAGGGTCCTTTCTCACCTTCGACACTACAGCAAAAACTGTGGAATAAGGTTTGCAGAAGTGACTAGAACCTTCCAGACAGTTTTTAGTATGTTGTAGGCACTGATCTTCCAATGGGCACAGTACTTAAGCTAGATATTGAAATCAGATGATATTAATACTCTTGAAATACAACTTGAAGTAGTGCATGCTCCCAGAAAATTAGCTCCCTGGTTTCTACCCCCTTTCTCCCCCTTAGTGTTATCATACTACTCATCATAAGAGTACAGCACTCAAAAATCACGAGTATCTTAATAATCTAAGAGTGTATTCTATTTCTCATCTCTAAATGCTTCATATAAAATCAACTTTTTGTTGTTGTTTTGTGGACACCTCATGGTTCAGGCAGCTCTGTCTCATCATGGACATGCAAGCAGGAAAAACAGCAGCTCCCTGACAGCCTTACTGATGTATAGTGCTGACCAACAAAATGTAAAACAAGTCCCTGATCATTTGCCAGGGTCACATCTGGGTGCAGAGAAAGCAGCAAGATCACAGAAAGAGATTTTTCCTTGTTCCTATTACCTGAATGGATTATGACATGTGTTTTACATTGGGTAGGCAAATTGATTCATATAAAATAAAAGCTTAAATGTGGTCCATTTCTTAAGCCATGCTTTCCTAAGGTTTGTACAGATTCAGAGAGGTATGTCTTACTTTCCTTTTCAAGCCTTCCTGCTTGCTGTCTGGGCTTATCATAATATTTTCCTAGGGGGCTGTGTAGAGTAGAGTTTCACTATTTTTAGCTGTTTCTGCCTCTCTCTAAGTATCACGGGATATGCTCATGAGCAAAGAAGCACATGAGTTCTGTGGCTTTACAGGTTAGTAAAGAACAATCAGAAAAGAGTGTATAAATATTAAAAAGAGATTAAAACCAATTAGGAAAGGTTCATATTTACGAAACACCCTTTTGTTACTTGCTCAACATTATTTTAGATGTATGTAAAGAAATACAGAGTCTTCCTAAAGAATTGCACTTGGATTTGGGACCACTTGTAGGTTATTGGCTCCAAATCTATGGAATTTTTTAGGCATACTAACAGAGGGCTTAATACCGGACTCATTAGCCTCAGACCAGTTCACTGCCACAAAACATTCCCATGGCAAAAGCCATTAACAAATCAGGAACTCTGAGAATTCCTCTGGCAACTTCAGCAGTGGAACCAGCAAGTCTGTTAACAATCCTTGCCTTCAGTGTCTCTTTGCAAATCAAGCTTTGGGCACATGCAGTGCTTTCTAGTGCAGGTTTGCCTGTGTAAACATGAACTGCTGCTATAATACAGGCCACAGAAGAAATAAGTTGATCTCCTGTAGTTATTTTTTTGTGCTAAACACTTATGTGTCGAGAACAGGTAGCCTGCACCAATGGAGTAAGCAGGACTCCATATGCACCCAGGCATCCTTGCATGGACCCACAACAGGGCTTACTAAAACTCTTTGTGCTCATACTTGAGCTTTGCTTTCTTTTTGGAACTTAACTCATTTTTATTAAGTTGCTCAATAAAATTTAATGGGATTGGAGTTCCATGCTGTGCTGAAGAGTTTACAATGTACAAAACACTGGCACCGAAAGAAAAATGTGACAGATGTATTAAAATATTTAGACATTTTACTGATGTAGTCACTTTCATTCAAGAATTTCAAGAACAAATTCTGATCATTAATCACTGCTCCCAGATGACATGTATAAAGAGTATTACTGAACCAAATGCAGATGAGACATAGCAAAGATGTTAATTGACTTGTCTGAGCTCATTTGGGATCTAATCCAAATATTCTGTTCAAATACATGAGTATTGCTATTACAGATGCTGTTGCCTTAGCAGGAGGATCCAGATGATTGACTACAGATCTGGAAAAGAATCAAGGAATCCATACCCACAGCCAGCCTGCTCTGATCACCATACCTGGCCTGATATCTCTGAAAGAACAACATTATTGTAGTTCTTTGCTGAAAAATAGCTTAAAAGTTGCCACTATGTGATTCTATGTTTTTGATGGATCTTCTATTTCTAAGCAGATTTGCCACGTGCACATGCACACTGTTCTGTGTTTTCTGTGTTTCTTCTGTTTCTACGTGTTCCACATATCATTCTGGTAGGAATTCCTTTAGCAGTAATTTTGATAAATGAAAAAGGAGTTGGCACATGCCTGTGAGGACCCAGTTCAGCCTGGAGTCCCACTAATGGTGCAGACTGAAACAAAGAGATTTTATCTATCTCTAAGCCAGACCTAGGTCTGCATCTTTGGTAGCTAGGGACACCAACCTTTCTGTATCAAGTCTGATACAGCACCACTTCACGTAAGGATATAAAATCTGCAAGCCATTTTGACCACCGTCCTCTACAGAGATGTACTGGAGAGGAACAGTTGTGATAGGATGCCATTTGTTCCACACAGGATGAAGGTAGAGGCAGTTTTTTTGGTAGTGCAGATGACATCCCACTTTCTGGATAGTAGGTTGCTGAAACTCCTGTAGTCACGATTTGCTCCCTGTTACTGACAGGGATGTAACAAACAAAGGCAGTAACGGACAGGTTAGATCCAGGGATGTGGCTGAAGAGCTTCAGATGCACGTGGACCTCCCTGCATGGACTCTCAACAGAGCTTGTGGGGAGACCCTCCTTTATGGTCACCTTTCCGGAATTTCTTTACCAATCTGTATAAAAGCATTTTTGTGAGTTTTTTTGGTGGCCCTCAATCAAATGGTTTGTTTTACAGTCAGACTTAATTATGGTAAACCTGTTGTTGTCCAAGAAGACAGTTCAAGGAGCACTGCAACAGCAGCTCAATGCTCCACCCTGCTAAATGCAGAATGAGCCCACAGATCAAGCACTGCTGCAAGTTCTTTCTGTGTGAAAGCTCCCCAGGACAAGCATATATTCTTCACACTGATGCTGTGTATTTTGATCTCCACTGTACACAAATCTGCAATATAAAGCCAAGATCATGTACCTGCATCACCAATTTTTTGTAGATCATTTCACTTCTAGGAAAAAAACCTGAACACAGTCTGAAATGGGGATTTTTGGTTTCGTTTCATTTTTTAATCTTTTCTCCCCTTTCTCAGTGACATCTGATGGAATGAGGAAAACAGTCTTAGGCGGTCAAGACTTTATACTAATCTGTCACACAAGTTGTAAACCATGAAAGTGTTGTTCCATAGGACTCCTTCATAAGCTGTTAACTCCAGTAATGTCACTGTCTAAGATCTGGTCAAAATTTAGAGACTGACCACAGAGAAAGCCCATGGGAAACTCACACCAGAGGAACGGCTGTTGGTACAGCACTGTTCCTTCCAAAACAGAAGAAGGAGCCAAGGTTGATAGGATCTGTTCTTAAGACAAGTTTATTATTTTAAACTACTTTTGAGAATTTCCCTGCATTTTAGTTGGTAAAAATAGCAAACTCTGCAAAGACACAACATAAGAATTACAATAAATAACCCTTTTAGAATCATTGGTCTTATTGTTCCTTCACAGGTTGAAAACCCAAAGAGAAATTTGCTTAGGGCTATGTTATCATTCACACTAATATCCAAAGCATTAACAGAATAACTATGTTTGTGTGTTCATAAGTAATTTAGTCTTAGTCTGAGAAAGCAACTCTCAACTGTGAGAGTTTCAGGAAAAGGCGGTTAAGAAGTTACTGCCAAAGACTCACATGTAACAAATACCCCTCTGTGTCAAAAGTGTATTAAGTAACAGAAAGACCTTTCTGGTTTGGAAACTGTAATTTTCATCTAGCTCTCGGTTCCTAAGGGATTATTACAGATGATCTTTGGCCCACTCAATGGGACTCGTGCTATGTACTTGTGCCATCAGAAAGAGGCCTCTCTAGTAAATGCTGTACCTTGAAGCGAACTTCACAAGCAAACTGGGGTCTCTTCAAAGTGCAAGGAAAGCACAGCTCCAGTTTATCACAGTCCCTTACACTGAATCTCACATAAATACCACTGCATCCAAAAGGATCCTATAAGAGAGTTCATAAATCTCATTTGTACTGTGTATTAACAATTGTTGTGCATGGTAAATGTGTTAGGTGATGAGAATCCTGCAATGAGGTAGTCTGCTGCTAAGTTATTTTGCCAATCAGATAATGTTCTCCTGGCTCCTGCACTGGAACACACAAATCTTTCTCAAACTTTGTCAAGGCTTTTATGCAGCAGAAGGACTAGGAGTCGAGAATTGAAAAGGGAGTTACAATTTGAAAGAAATGCTCAGTGGAAAACATATCTGACGTGCCTCCTTCTTGTTGCGAATCCAGTTGTATAACCTCTTTTGGATGGAAGTGCCATACCATTTCTGCAGAACCAGGAAAGAGCTGCATTATGGACACAGGTGGGCAAAGGAAAGACTAACAGATGTACAGCTGTGCAGGTTACACATACAAGAGCAAGGGATGTTGTTCTTGCCTTTTAACAGGAGGAACAAGTGCGGTTCCCACTTCTGCTTCATTGACAGTAGATAATGGGTGTTATTCTCTGTAGATTGTTTTGGTGTCTAGACAAGACATCCATACAGAGTTCCGAGGATATTTTTTCCTTGCATAGCTTTGTGGCTGATGTAATGGAAGAATCACAGGACAGGCAAACACTGACAGCTCTAACCAAGCTGTAAAGCACAAAGAGTCCAGGTCTACAGGTAGAGTCAAGTATTGTGGCCCACGACCAGTCAGAAGCCAAGAACAAGGGAATCAGAGATAAGTGGGATTTAGCATAAGGCAAACCCGTTATGCTTTGTCCTCCCTAGCCAGGAACAAAAACAGTTATCCTACTGAAGTGCTGGGGTCACAGTATGAGGTAGGAATGCCTGGTTGAAAGTCATACTAGTTGAACAGGCCCTGTAACAGAGAGGTAAGAAAGAATTAAAAATGGAAAAGAGAGAAACTGGTCAGGCTTAGGATTCATTGCTTCACCTGATCATCTTCTGCATTTGCAACTACAAAACTCTGCCAACTAGACACTGGGGTCAGAAGTAGGAGGGACACGGCTGACTGCAGCCACCTGCAGACCCACCTGTAAGTGCAACACTCTGCCTCTAAAAGAATCCTGGTGTATCTTTAGTCTATACAGCTGCACCATCTTTCTCCATTAGGCAGAGAAAACAGAGAAGTTCCTTGATTCCTAAGAACTATGTGGTCTTTGAGAATCCAATCCCAAATCTTTTGAAGACGCTTAGGCAAGATGAAGAAGCCTTAAAGTGAATGTAGCTTACATCGATTCTCTGTGGCCCTTCACTCTTCCAGAGGGGAATAAAATACCCCTACATAAACTAGGGGCCCATAGTGGCTCTGAATTGCTTCTGGAATACTGAGTTTTGAAATCTTCTTGCGAGAGCAGTGTAGGTCCATAACCACTACTGGCAGGACTAAGAAGAAAACAACCCGAACAATCCAGTGCCCAGCAAGGTGGTGGATGAGGCTAGCTTTTGCTCCTACATCATACATCAGAGGCAAAAGGCAAGTCTCTGAATGTATCAGTGGAAAGAAGGATGAGTTTAAAGTCTCTATTATAAACAGTAAAAATATTCACAATATATGTAGAGAAAAGTTACAACTGCACATGACTGTACATATCACATAAAAAATTTCAGACAAATGTACTTCTTATTCAGAAGTGGACCATAAGTAGCAAACAAGAAAAGGCAGCCAATATTTGTATCCAGACTTCAAATACTAATTGTCAAATTAATACCTTGAGAGCTTTCTTAACTCTTTCTCACCTCTTCTCTCAAAACAGCAATACATTCTCAAGCTAATGTCAATGTTACTTACATCAAAGAACTTGAATAAAGTAAAAAACATGCATTTTTAATGTTGAAATAATAAAAACAGGTACTTTTCAGTAAAAAAAAATGGAGCTTTGAACTTTATAAAGACTTGTTTTATTCCTTGTTGTCTGGAGAGTTATACTATGGTGGAGTCACCTTTATCACAGCTTGAATGAAGCCAATAGTAGTTTCATGGCAGTTGCCAGTTCTGGCAATATATTACAAAAGTGATGCACTGAAGTGTTGCCAGCACTAAAGCCTTTTGTATAAACAATTCATGTTGAAAGGAAACAAACCTGCCTTCTGCCATTGTATCTCTGACACCATTAAAGCCAGGCAGAGAAAAAGTGAGAGTGAGTTCATTTTCAGGCTAAGTGAATTGGATTATTAACTCCTTTGGCTGCCAAAATCCCAAAACAATTCTTTGACTGAAGGGTAACAAATTATATAGAGGGATCCTGTCTTGGAATCTGATTTTCCTCCTGGAATTACACGATACTGGAAAGAAATTGATGGGCAAAATTTTTCACAATTGCCCAGAATACCAGTGGTTGATTAGACACTACTCAACAAGTCTGTGATTTAAAGGAAATCACACCCCCCTCCACAGTTAATCAAGTGGGAGGGGTCACTTATACTCAGGCAAAACCAGAGAGGGTTCAGTGTCCTTCCGTTAAGCAAAAAACCAAAAGAAACCATCAGGATTTGGAGATGCATTCAACTCTAGGTGTTTACTATAAACAGCAAGGAGGAAAACAGAAAGGAGGAGACAAACAGCATGGCAAAGAACCAGCTTTTTGGTTGCAGCTTGCCAGAAAGACAGGCATGGAGCTGAAGGCCAAGTAACTGCTTTTGTTCAAATATGGTCAGATGAACGTGATTTGTGTACATCCCTTATGCATAAGCAAGACTGCTTCAAATGAGTACTTTGCCATCATCAGGTTGTTTTTTTCCAAATGGAAATAACACATAGGAACTTTTTATTGCCTATTTGCTGGCATTTAAAGAGGGATATCGATTTTCCTTACAAAAGGAAACCACTTTGTTAATTCTCATTCTCCCTACAAGAAACTAATGGTAAGATGATGTGATTAGCTATTTGGTGACATGAATTAAAAAAGGAATACAAAGTCAGACGACTAACAGGCTAATGTATTACAGTCTGTATTGAACACAGAAAAATAACCAGCCTCCTCAAAAACCTTCAGATTATAATCAGAGCAAAGCTGTTGAGCTCCACCCCCAAAGCAGTTTGCAAAGAGTAGTGATATCCACAAGAGCCAGTAAAAGCTGTTATCAAGCATACCAAATGTCACCTAATTATCAATGTCCCAGGAGGAAACAAAGTGAGAACATAATAACAAACCAAAGTCAGCAAGTAGATCTGACTGGAATACAAGAAAGGTATCACACCACATGACTACAACTCACCAGAGGAATAAAGCGCTACACGTGCCACACAAAGTAAGCATTTGTGACGGAATATGAGGACAGATGGAAAACTTTATTCAGTAACTAGCCAGAAGGAGCTTTGACCTGAAGATTACTGAGACCCAATAAAGGACCCTTAGTTTCATTTTTTTGCTATCACTTTCTGGATCAGGAACTGGGAACTGCTAATCAAAAGACTGCCCCTTCAGACAACCATTGTGTTCCTCAGAACAGTGTAATTCATAGCACAGCTTTCTTAGATGTTTGCAAAGTTCATCATATACCATTAAGAAACAGAGAATGCTTTAATTGCTGCAGTGGTATCTCTACTATAAAAGGGGCCAACCACTCACCCCTAACATAGTGCCAAAGGATAATGATAAAGGAAAGATGACTGTGACCAATTTTTGTGAAAGAGTTATTGATAATGTGGAAGTGAAATGATGTAAACAGCTTTCCCTACCACTTCTTTTTTTTTTTTTTTCGCAGTGCCTTGAGATATCAAGTCTTCTTAGTGTTCTATACTATGAAATGGAGATCATTTGGGTTTTTTTTTTTTTTGTTTCTCCTGTTTCCACGTTCTCCAAGGATAACAGACAGGTAGGCCTTCTCATCCAGTATCAGTGGGTTCCCCTCTACCATAACATTTTAAACAGGTATAATTTCTCCCGGATGTTGACCCTTCCTCAAAGGGTAACAAAAGGCATATCCTGTTATGACTATGTTCTAGTTATTCTATGTGTTTGAACTTTCCCTAAACCTTCCTTTCTAGGGAAATTTTTAGAAGTGTGTGTGGCAGGTTCTTTAATTCATTTTTAGCTGTAGCACAATATTGTATTTGGCTGGCTGATTAAGACTAACATTTATATGACATTTAGGGCACGCTGTTTTCTGACTGTCTGTCATAAGTTGATGGACAGCAAAAAAAAAAAAGGATGTGAAGTCTTGTATATTCATCTGGAAGAAAGGAGTGGGGACTGCTTGGATTGGAGGGGGGAAGAATCTGGGGCTTGGACAGCCCTATTCTCCTGTGTGCAAATGTGGGGGGAAAAAACCATCTGAACAGAACTCATGTTACTATCCTACACCCAGATCCTTTATCACTTTAGATAAATATATCTTTCTTAAAAATTTTGGAGTATCTTTTAAGATTCATAGACTAAAACAACATATGTAAGAACTGTGAGTGAGAATTTCAAATTGAGTTTATGGTATTCAAATCTCACCAAAATGGGTATTTGGCAGCCTCTTCCATTTGCAAATTCCAGTTTTCATTCACTCACTAACAGTACCTGCACACTATGGCAAATCAAATAAAAATTATTCCCTATAAACAAATAATTTCAGTCTCAAATTCTTCACGTTGTTTTAATAACTTATTGTATTTGATAGATGCTAATGTTACAACAAAAGATAAGAATTTATTTAAACATTAGACTCTATTTGCAATTTGATTTTCCCATGAGAACTTCAAAACTGCTTCTGAAACGACTGCAGGAAGCTCCACCCCTTTGTCAAAGGATACTGTCTGGCATTCATTTTAGAAAGTTTCAAAGAGAAAAAAAGGGACAGAAGAAAAAGGAGGAGGAACAGGCTTGCAGTTTATCTTGATCCTTGTAACAGACATACAGCATTCTGTGCCAAAGAGATACATTTGATTTAAAAGCAAAAACTGCCCTATGATTTTGAACTCTGTGACGAGTTAAGTTCTTAGTCCATCAGCTAGCTGTTGATAGGCAAGAGGAATTGATCTAGAGATAAGCATGGACACTCCTTACCTCTCTGCCTTTTCTTATTTACTCAACCAGAGCAAGAGCAGAGAAAGGGCAGGCTACACAAGGCAGTTTTACAGGATGGGTCTGTGTCATAGTTAGTGTTTTGAGACTTTAAACTAACCATGCTCTGTGCCAGATGGACAAGACAAGGTAGCAACCAGGGTGTCCCTAATGGCTTGTCTTCTCCTCCACTTCCAAAACATCCCCATTGTGCTTTTTACCCAGGTACACTCTTTCAGATGGCAAGTTATCTCTAACCACTGTGCTCAGAAACCTTTCCTGCTTGCCCCACTAGGTTTTTTTAACACATCTTCAGTCTATTTTGCCTTTTTGCAGAGCATCGGGAAGAACAGGTAGATGTACAAAATAAGACACATTCCTACTGAAATTACAACAAATCCACCTCTGCTGTGTTAATGTTCATTCAAATCTTCCATTTGAAAATGAGTATTACAGATATAACTTACACACATAAACATGTCAACCCAAAGCAGCATGCACCCTTTCCACATACTCTGTTGAGAGTTTGATTCATTCTATACATGTGTGTACAGCTCCAAATTAAAAACAAAGAAAACCCAACAACCAACTTTCAAAACTAATCTTGGAGTCAAGCACTGTTTGATTCTGTTAGGGCTGCAGGTCTTGTCTCTGCATCTGACTTAGTAAATTGTGTTCAATGGATATGAACTCTGGCCTCCATGTGTTCCTGAACCTTTTCCAGACTCAGAGATCTTCCTCACAGGAAATATAAGTTTTACTTATCTTTGGCTGTGATTTGTGGCTATGCAGATCTGTGATGCTGGACTACATGAAGGGGAAATATTTTCTAAGCACCAGGTTTTTTCCCCCCATTCATGGGGGACTGTGTGAGCCAAGGATGCAAAAAATGCTTTGTATTATTCATTTTATTAGATCTGTGAAACAATTTTCTCTGACAAATTACTTTTCCATTACATTTGTCCTAAAAAGGGTTCTCCTCTCCTCGGGCCTGTATGCAGCTGGTTAATGCTTTGACACATATATTTTGGAAGGAGACTTTCATTAGTAAAGGGTGCAAGACAGAACCATGTGTGTCACAGAGAATTGCCAAGGAAAAATACCAAACTCTGTAAACACAGCAATATTCTATTGACTAGAGTATGTGATACGTTGCAAGATGCAAAGTCTCTGCTTGCAAAGGACTGTGTGTTCTGTAAAGACAGAAAACTCAATGTGATAAAATGTCTCCTACAAAAATAATACACACTAGGTTTGTTACATTACTATAAGGAAAAGAAAGTTTATAAAATAAATTGATTATTTTTTTTGGTCAGAGATGGATGCAGGAATTACAAAGTCTTATTTACATATGACATTACAATCTCTTACGCTGGTAGAAGCCATCCGTAAATAAGTGCCAATATGAGCCCTGTTTTCAGCCTTCCATTTTCCTCAGACAGAGTCTACAGCTACATGACAGCTTTATATTAAAAAACTTAGCAATTATTCTATATACATCCTTTGTTTAGCCCTTATATTGCCCTTATCACCTTCTGCACTACTATTCTTGCCATGCTGCATCAGTCCTTACACTAAAACATGAGCTTTTCATGGAAGTGCATTTCTTTCTTCAACTTCACATTGCATTAACTGCCTTTGGAATATCCTCGTGATATAAACTACATGCATAATCATGCAAATGGAAAAAAAGGTTAAAATCACATTAGTCATAATCCAAAGCTTAAAACACCCCTCAAGAAATATCCAAGTGACATCAACATGCACCTAAAACAGGTTAATAATGATTTTCCAAAGTGTCAGAACTAATTGTCGAGAACAAAGGAAAGAAACACTTGGGACTCACAGGTCCAAAGCAACATTCAGGAGGAGAACTATGTTTAGATAGACTGTTTGATCCCTTAAGGCTTGTTTCCATTTCATTTCTTTTTGCACCTCCTCCTCATGGCTTTCCTCTTATCCTAATGCTTCAAATTTTTGTTCCAAAGAATGAAAGGCTCTAGAGATTCCTGAAGAACTTACGAAGAAAAGATCAACAATAGATAAAAACAATGCATTTATCCCTAATCTTGTTCTTGGAAACGTCTGTACCATTTAATCTGAAACATTAAAACAAAAAATTCAGGCTAAGACCAACATGGAAAACATCAGCATAAATAGTTCAAATTTGGCAAGCAAATTCAAATTAAAATAGATCCCTATAAAGAGAATTCTCAGAAAAACTTGAATTTAAGAGGGGGGCATTTAAGAGTTTTGCACCTTGAAAAAAAGACACTTAAAAAAACCCCTAGTATAATACCTGTACATAACAATTACCACAGAAATGTGTTATGAACTTTTTGTGGAGGGCATGGTCTTTCTAAGTTGAATTTAGATGCAAGTAAAAAATAAAAGATTGTCCAAACTTAGAAAAAACCAGATTAGTAATGACAAAATAAAGACAAATCTCAGAAATCCAAAGCCAACCATTACTTTAAAAACCTAAGGAATTCAAGGAGTGGGTCAGTTTTTAATTACTGGCAGTAATCTGCATAAGTGAGAATTTAAGTCTAGAAGAAAATAATGCCACAAACTGGCAACACAACAGCTGCATTTGCTGGCTTAGAAGCCACTGAAAATATACAAGTAGGACTCTCCAGCTCAAATGTTATTTCCATCTTAACAGACAAACATGCAACAGCAAAATCTACCAGATACACAGACCAGCTAAAAATTTTCACAGGAAAATCAGTTAGGAATGCATTAAGTATTAAGTGGAATGCATTTGCAACAAACTACAGTATCTGTCAGAGCTAAATGTTGTCTTATCTTTTATGTTACACCTAAAAGAAGAAAATTATGTTTAGAGCAGACAGCATTATGAACCCAGAAAAAAGAAGTCTGTTGAGTGTCCTGGGAGACACAGAGACTGTTGACACACTTAAGTAAACCTCAGCGTTACACAAATATTGCAGAAAAAAAAAAATCTACTTTGTTTCTAATGCAACCTCTGTTCTGGTACCCAGTTCATAGCCTAAGCAGTGTGACTGACATGCAGTCAAGTAACTAGTACTGGGGAATTAAACCAGTGGGAAGACGCTCTTCATTCTCAAGACTGTAATACCCTGTAACATATTGGATGTGGTGAGTGGGTTGTCTCAGAAACTTGATTTCTCCCCCTGTAGTTGCATGCAGGAAGCTATCACAGAATTTCAATCTTATGGACAGAGTCAGTAGCAGCAAAAAAATGAAGCAGTATCTGTGTATGTCTGGCTATCCTAGAATGCCAAAACTTCACTGAACCTCTCTTAAGAAAGCAGTGAATCCCTAAATCCTACCCCTGAAAATTATTAGAGTGGTTAGCTCATTGCAGAGCCATTTTAATCTAGGCACTATGATTTCTTTCACTACAGCTAAAGCAGATACATAAAAAGCTGATCGGTCTCACCTGAAGCCAGTAAGAAGCCATTGGACATGGTTTAAGTAGTTCAGAGGACTCATTCTTACAAGAGTTACATGACCAGCACTTGGCCAACATCAAATGCCAATTAGTGTGGGAGAGGTCTCTGAAAAATCACAGTGCTGACCTGCTAAATGGCACCAGAGTAAAAGATACGTCTCGTGATAATATGAGTGAATCTGGCAATAAAGAATGAAGCTCAAAGAAACTCCACATCTTTCATAAAATTTGAAGAGCTGTTGCCTTAGGTCAGAAAAGAAAAGAAACATTTGCATTTTAGGACAACGAAATTATAGTCCCTTCTTACTCCATGTACCTAATAAGCCTATATATATCTGCTTTCTGGCAGGATGAACAAAACAGAGAATCTAAATGAGGGGAAATATGTCTGCCACTATAAGCCCCACAATAAATAGGTAAGTACAGACCCTTAAACCTGCAAGTTGGTAATTCCTGCCATTCTTCACTATTGATTAAATTTTGCTGTTTCCATACACTTTCTGGCCAGGAAATGAATTTAAAATAAGGAGGGTAGATTCATCTTCCCGTGTAAACAGTGTTGGCACACTCAGGCCAGCCTGTTCAGGTCTCACACATAAGTACTGAATCTTCCAGAATGGGATCTGTAAGTAGGTTCCCTGTTGAATCAGGGAAGAGACAACCTCCCCATTTATTCAACAAACACCAGTCTCTCTGTCAGAGCACGGAAGTCCTACAGATCCAGTGGAATATACTTCCTTCAAATGCATTCCTGAAAGTCTGTTTTTATCATAAGTCTCTGGCAATGCAACTTGGAAAATACAAATCAAATTTCCTCTTACTTAATTCATTACAAAAGCAAAAATCAAAGCCATTGTAAAGTCCAATAGAAAGTATTTTTAATTCTTGTTAAGAGACAGGCTTTCCCCTCACCTTATCAAGTGTGTGAAGTTTCTTTTTTATGAAATGAGTTTTCATCCTCACAAAAAAAAGTCCTAAAGTTATTACTGCCATTAATTGCAGTACTTGATTTGCATTAAGGTCATATATAAGTGTCTTTTTTACTGAAACAGTATTAGTGTCTGTTTTCACTTATCCCATTCTTAAGTTCCTTTTTACTTAAGCTGCTGCTGGCTTGCTTGGCATAAAACTTCCTACTCACAGTGCTCATCAGTGTTTTCAGCCAAATACTGAAGGTGGGCTAGTTAGCAGGCTTGGCATCTGAGTAAGTCTTCTACACTAAAAAGCAAAATTTAGCAAGTATTTTTTTTCCTCTCATGGGAGACTAGACATCAGTCACTTTGTATGAAAAACTACTCACGTGTTTAAAGGTAAGCATAGTTTCAAGGAACTTTTTTTTTGGTGTATATAATTTTTTTGCAATATGACTTGATATGACACATTTGCACCATATTGCCTGTAGTTCTCCCCCAGCAACTCCTCCTCTCAGATCTCACAGAACAAAAAAATGCATGTAGAAATTACCCAGGCAACAAAAACAACGAATCCAACTTCATATGATTTATACAGGAACCAAGGAACACATATGTGAGGTTGGATACCTGTGTTTGCCTGGAAATGTAATGGGTGCAATGCCTCTATAATCCTTACACAAAAAGGAGGTTCAGATAAAAAAAACAGGGTACATGATACAATTGTATCAGTTATAATATTCTCCTTATTATAACATGAGTGTCTACATGGAGACTACATAATTTTTGCTGTCAATACTAGAGACTCTAAACTGAGTACCATAATGAATATTACTTTTATATTTTTATGGTTTGCAGGAAGAACAAACAAAGAAACTGAAAAAACCCAAACCCAAGACAAAGGCATTACCAGCCTTGTTAGCAAGAATTGGGATTTTTTTACATAATGAAATTATATTTCTAAGTAACTTGAGACTTTGAGTTAAAAGAATATTAAACGTCTTCTTCAAAATTATTCTCTTATTCTACCATATATAATCTGGATAGCCTTAATTAGCATTTTTTCAGTAGTAACATATTTTTAAAAGCAATATCCTGAGTCCTTTGTAAATCCACCTCAAGCTGTGTATGTGAAATCGTATGCACATAAAGGTGTGGTTCTGCACAGCTGGTGTAAAGAGAATTATTCTTTATATAGAGCCATGCTATTGATAGCACCATTCTCAGGCATATATATATATAAAAGACATTAACGAGAGAGCAGTTGCCAGTTTGATTCTCACACTAGCATAGACCTCTCTACCATTCTCAGAACACCTGGTGCAGCCTCAGCAAACTTATATTTGCTTGTGGAAACAAACAAAAGCTCTGGATCTTGACTGTTTTTTGTGCTTCACTCTGTTACTGAACCTTTTGCAGAAAGCAAGAGAACTGAGCTGAGAGAAGCCTGAAACCACCCATACCATCTGACCAAGACAGGATGCAGGTGTTAATATTGGATCTGCTTGCAGAAGTGAACACAGATCTGGCCCGATGACGAGTGTTATGTATTTGTGCAGCCTCTTTTTGTTACAGATGAACAACATATGCGCTCGGTGGACACCACCAAGAGCCACAAGATGCTTCCTTCATTCCTTTAGCACATCTCCCTGACCAGCATGTATACCTGAAAATCAGTAAATTGAGTAGAATTAATCCTCAGGCAGCCCTTGCAGCTCTTCAGCAGTACGGTAAACTTGTTGGCAAAATCATAATAACTCCCTTATCTTGATGGGGCAAACGGCTTTCAGAAAGGAGATATTTTTGTAAAGAACAAAGAATGTTTCTCGTGCTCAGTGTTGTCTTAACTGTGTGGCCTCATTGTGCATCTAAACCTAGAGAGTTAAGAAACTTCACAGCAAAAACATTTCCCGTATTCTTTGGCGTAAGAGGACATTTGTGACATTGCAATGAGAATTGAAGGCTGATGTCCTTTCACTGCATACACAGTAACCTGTGTACCCCCATTCATACTTCACACACAGCGCTAATAACAGATTTAACCAGAGCAAATTGGAAAAGTCATTAGGCAATATAAAACAGTGACTACAGTTTAAAACAGAGCTCCATGAGTCCCTAAAAAAGCACATACAATTATCGGGTTGTAAAAGAGGCTGAAATGCAATTGGTGTTGATATTTCTTCTGAGACAGTAGGTTTATAGAAGTGCTTAAATATTTTTGGATAATATGTTACATATGTTTGCTGGAAGGATCCCAATAGGAGATACCAGTGGAACAGAAGCCCCCATTCCTTCCAATTTTTTTCTTATGCTCATCTATCCAAGAGTGGCTATTGCACAGTTTGTAGACCAGATGCATACCTTCTCATTGTAAACATTAAAAACTTGGTAAGAAGAAAATGCAAGTTCTTTACTATACACAAACTGATTTTCCATTATAAAACTGATGAATACATTAGCTAAGCTTCTTGGCAGATAAATATAATGGGATGACAAACAGAGGGATCTTCAGTGACCCCTGGTTTAATGAATGGCATCAGGTAATTCTGAGATATTAAATTTTTACTTAATTTAGCAAATCTGATGCGTAAATCTCCACTGTATCCCCCTCTGTGAATGCTGAAAATAGACATAAAAGCTGAATTAGGAATTTCTGTCATCAGTGTATTGCTTTGTGGCTTCCATAATATTACTTTAAAGAGTCTAAAGTTTGTATCCTATGCTCTGACCTTTCCTGTTGCTAGTGGTAATACATATTGTCTGTTTCCAAGTAGAAAAATAAAATAGAATCCTAGAATATACTGAGTCAGAAGGGACTCACAATGATCATTAAAGTCCAAATCCTGTCCCTTCACAGGACCACTCCAAGAACCACCATGTGCCTGAGAGCATTGTCCAAACACTTCTTGAACCCTGTCAGGCTTGGTGGTCTGACCACTTCCCTGGGGAGCCTGTTCCAGTGCCCAATCACCCTCTGGGTTAAGCACAGCTTCGGGACATTCCCTCGTGTCCTATCACTGGTCACCAGAGAGAAGAGATCTGTTCCTGCCTTTGCACTTCTCCTCATGAGGAAGCCGAAGACCACAATGAGGTCTCACCTCAATCTTCTCTTCCCTAGGGCTGAACAAGCCAAGTGACCACTTTCTCCCTGCCTCTTCATCTCTCTCTCTCTCTCTCTCTCATATTTACTGTTAAACAAAGCCATACTACTGACTTTGGCATATGGTCTCATTTGCTCCTTAGTTTGGGCAGAGGCATCTTTTAATAACCGGATCCTAACACCAGTCTACAAGGATTGAAAGTTATTCTTCCTAAAACAAGGATATATGAACAGTAGTCTCCAAGGCACATCTTCCTGCGCCCTCACTTCAGGTCTGGCTCCTTTGGGTTGACAGCTATGAACATCCACTGGCCATCCAAATCCATTTTCTTTTGTCTCATGCACCTCTCTAAAACCGCCCATTTGCAAAACAACACTCTTAAAAACTCAAACCTAGACTCTTTACTGTTTTTTTTCTTTCTGATGCAGTGAACTATTCCACTGTCATTAGTAAATAGAAATATCAGACATATGATGTCTCCCTCAAAATCCTAGCCTTTTCTTTTATACAAGACTTTTTTTTCTCCAAATTGTTTGAATTTGCTTTCTATCTCTTTTCTCTGAAACTCCTCCTCTCTGGGCCACCCACTGCCCTCTAGACAGTGACACTTAGCCAGTAACATGCTGAGAAAATGTTACAAGTGCTGGCTTTTCTTCCTCCATAGCCTACCAGATCCTATTCTTTCACCTACTAAAGCCACTGGCAAAACTCCATATGACTTCAATAGAAGCAGAATCAGGTTGCTGATGGATAACTGCACTTGTTCCACCAAATCCCCATGACGGATATAGAGTTGGTAACCGTGTGGGCCTTTTATTTTTCTCTATTGTAGTATAAGAATACTGCAAAAGTATCGTAACCTTATAATGCTGTACGTGCCTGTAACACTATTTTCTGAATCTTACATTAAGTACTTGGCTTCTTCCATTTTATTATTTTCGATTTCAGGTTCACATGCCAACAACCACTTGCAGAATCAAAAAAGGACTGACTCTCCTGGCCAAATGAAAAAGTACATTCCTGATATGGCATCCAGCTGAGAACTTGAATAGGAAGCAATATACTCAAAAGGCATTCTGTGTCTTCCTCCAACCCATCATCCCACCAATTTTCTGTTCTCTCAACACTCTCAGAGACTAAGCATCAGCAGTTCCTCTACACGACTAGCTTAGTCCAAGACATTTTATAACCTTAACCGTTTGTTTGTAATGGTGGTTGCTGAATGCAACTTTACAAAGGCATGGATAAAGAGAGAGGAAAAGGTTTGAATAGAATAAGCTGGCCTGAATGTCAGCCTAGAATGTGTGGTGAACTGTTCTTTGAATTACAGATTTATGAAGTGTCTCTGCATCCTTTTCAGTGCACTGCTCTGTTGCTTTTGTTCACTGAGCTCTGCGTGGTTAAAGTCAGGTGCTGGTTGGCTCACCAGGACTACCCTGCTGTTGGCCTCTCAAGTAAACAGCCTTTTTCTGCAGATTTTCTCCCTTGTCCTGCTGCAGCAGCAGATATTCCTGATGAGAGCAAGCACAGCACTCCTTGCAGGAGCACATGTCTGTGATACACCTGCAACTTCTAGGAAGATTTGCAGGCCTTTCTGAATAGTCAGACACTTATTTTGGTAGGATTGGCAAACATTGCCGAAAACAGTAATAAACCCAGTCATATAGGCTTAACACTGGATAAAATCAAAACAGCCATCAAAGTAAACTCTAGAAGTGAGCACAAGCTCTGATAGTTAAGACTTGTTCTGTGAGCATCTACCACAACAGACAGAATCTGGCTCTGGGAGCTCTCTCTTCTCTCCTATTATGGATCCAGCCAGATAAACATGGGAAGTTTGACTGCTCCTGCCAGAGATTTTGGTATGCCTTTAATCATACCAAAGTTCATTTATTATGAAGACAAAAATCAAGTTTACTTGCCAAAATGTCATTACAGAAAATCTAAAATAATGATGAAAGGTAGACTGACATTGTTGTAGGCTTGCTTAATCACATATAATTGCTTTATTTACCAATGAATTCCAATGAATGCTTTATGATGTCAAGGGCACATTTTAATGGGGCCTAAGATTTTTCAACCAATGTTTATGAATTTGTAATGCTAAGTAATTCCCACAGTTGGTTTTTATTAGTAAGATCCTGTTGCAGAAGATACAACACAACAGTTTGTGCTCTACCCATTTTTATCTTGGGCCAAAACTGTTTTCATTTATTCCATGTCCAAAAGAAGTGACAGTCTTCATTTAGTCAGTCAGACAAGATACCATTCCCTGCACATCTGCAACATTTAAGTATAGCTACTTAAGATGATGAGATGAGCTACTTAAGAAAGATGAATGTGCTTTTTTATATATTGTCATAAGGTAAAGAGAAATAGAAGTACTTGGATTTAATTATTTTTATTATAAGTATTATATGGGTTTTATCATGCAAAATAATCACTGTGAAACACAGTTTGGATTTTAGAAATAAGAGCTACAAATCTTATCTGGACGGTAAAGCCCAGAGATAACAAACAAGGTCTTCAAGATTTTATAAAAATCCCAGTTGTGACGGACATTTTGCTTCTGGTGTCCAGTTTGGTACAATACTCCATGGGAGCCCTAGCAAACCTAGAGTTAGGGACCCTGGAGATTTTACACACATGTGCTCAGTAGTGGCCCCCAAACAATTCAAGAAAACCCATGTCCTTCTGATTCGGGTTAGTTTCACAGATCTTAGCATCTCTAATAACTAAGCTTACCAAAAATTCTGCTGGGCTATCTCCTCCACAGATATGCCACTGCATCACAAGAGTAGCAAAATGATACACGTTTCCCTGTCAGGTCTACAATCTCTCTGTGATGCTGTGCAGATATCAGACCTGAGTTTCTTTTCTTCAAAAACCTTATTAATGCAAGCACAAACTACCTCAGGTTTGCCAGATACCTATTTTGATCTCTTAGGTATTAACAGAGCAAGACCTTTTTTAAATAACCTCACCACAATTCTTCTTTGCTTTCTCCATTACACTTTCCTAGAGGAGATCCAGAAAGAATCTTGCCCCACACTCATAACAGGAACAAACACAACTGCACTTCATCAGGATTTCTCACTATGGGGAAAAATCTTTCACACATCTAAGCAAAACTTCTAGGTGTTTAAAGCAGCCCAGGACCTCTCTCTTGTTTTTGGAGAGAAAACCAATGTTGCTGAGAGGCTACAAAGAAGGCCCAAGCAACAAATACAAAAGAAAGACTGAGAGAGAAACAGTAGTTTGACCACTGGGAAAATATGTGCTATAGCATTTGAAGTCACAACTATTTTCCCTCATGATAGAAGGGCACCAGCCACACAGTGGCACTCAAGCAGTATCAATAACAATAACAAAGGATATGCAATAATGAAGAACAGGAATATGTGCTTTTTTGTGCTGCACAATGGGGCAAGAGTTCCCAAACCAAACATTTCAAAGGCAGAAATGCCCATGCAAACCGCTGATGTATAACTCGTCATGATGAGTGATAAATAACCACCTGGGAATTTGCTTTGCAGTATTTATTTCTCTTCAAGATTTTTTATATTATAATCAAAACCTAAATTCAGATGCTTAAAATTCTTTTAAAATTAGATAACTATCTTAATACAGACAGTTCCACAATACTGTACCGGGAGTGACTTGGGAACTATCATGGCAATATCAACCGAGCACCCTCATAGGTTCCAAGAGAATCAGGAATGGAAAAGTCACTTTGCCTTTAGTCCTTTGAGTCCCTCTGCATACTATCTTTTTCAGTTTAACCTCCAGAAAGACAGGAATTACATCAGAGATTGCTATTCAAGCAGAAAGGCAAAGATCCTGAACAGTGCAGTAATCAGTATAGTGAAACCCCACTGCTCTATTTGCACATTTCTAAAGCATTTTCCCAGCAGGGCTGCTACCTATGAAACACAACATGGTGATTTCACACAGTCATGACTATGTAAAGAATTTTTTGCTCATACAACCGTCACTCCATCACATCACGAAGGGAAGATGGATGACAGAGTGAGGGAAAGAAACAACTGGAAATCATATGGTGAGATGCAGAACGGCTGGACACTACCGAAAACATAAAGTCATCTCAACAGGACTAAGTTCTATCAATCTCTAAACCTCTTCCAGAACAAAGGAAATCAATAATATTATAAACTAACAAAGTGAAAAACACAAACCATACTCCTTGCAGCATTTTGATACTCAAGAGGTTAATGACAGACTCTTTAATGCTAAATGGTGTCCCCATTAATGATGTTGATGTGACTAGAACAAGTGGTACAGTAGAATGACAGGCTGCAAGTGAAACAAGGAATAGATGCTAACACTCAGGAACACATGGGAGAAGTATAAATACTAGCGAGTCCTGGAATGCTAAGAAATTGGCTACTCAGCTTCAGTAGTTCACAAAGTAACTGCAACACCTCATTAGAGAGGTATGTGAGAGAGGAAAATCAGAACTACATAAAGGACTTAAATTTATAAACAGTGAGTAAGCAGCAATGGTAGTGGTTTCCAGCACGATTTAATCAGCCTGCACAGATAAGCCCAAACACTGGCCTTTCTTCAGATATATTAACTATTCACAACGGACTATGAATTCAGCTGAATTAGCACTTTCTGTTGGTTCACAGGTTGTAGAGACCTTCCATGTCATTAAATGAGTTCGGCAAACTAATGTTGACCTGTAGCCTGGTCACAGCATATTTGAAACAACTACTACTTTACACTTTCATTCCTCCTACTGTGTTGGCTGCCCAAGTCACATGGTTTCACCTTACTGCTTGCACAGATAATCCTCCTTCTAAACAAACATGTACAAAAGCAGGATCTGAATACTTCTGGAGAGAATTTTGATACACGTATCAAATGTTCACAATTCATGACATTGTTCAGCAGTCTCCACACTAAATTGCTTGGTTTGTACAATTAGTGTTGGAATACTAATAGAGGGCATCATTACTTCTGTCTAAAACTGCGTTTTGCTCAAACAGATATTCAAAATATTTTTTGCATACAATCTGCCTATTACTACTTCTAATGAAATTAGGTTCCAGTGGAATTAGTAGGAAACATCATACTAGAATTCCACTAACCAAACTATTTAAGTGTCCTCTAATTTGTCTTTTCCAAATTCTTCTGTGATGTGCTTTCATCTTTCAGAAAATGACAAACCTACACAAACATGTCACTAAAACAGATTTATGAGCAGGGTTGCTATTGTTTGTCTTGTTGCTTTGTTAATAGAATGACCCTATGTGAGCAAAACATGGTGTTTTTCAACGTCATTTGAAATAACTTCACTTTCAAAAACATAGTTTGCTTACTTTCACTGTGACTACTTAATATTAAAATATCTGGAAAGAAATAAAAATAGATACTTATAAAATATAGTACCATGTTCTATAGCAGTGATATAAAACATTAACAAGAATGATGCTTTGTGATTATATAGTATAGTGTGACTTTTTTCAGAGAAAAAATAAATAAGCTAATAGGACACGGGAAATTTTATTGAACTGATGGGCTTCTTCAACCCAAAATCAAGTATTAGCTCTTTGTACATAGTTGGGAAATTACTACTGAAAGCTGTTGCTTGATGGACCTTCTTACTTCTACTCAAATTACAAAAAGTTAGTCAGTAGGAATGAGCAAATAATTGCTTTTTGTTTGACAGGAAATTTTTTAGATATTAGACTGAACCAGTTTTTGTTTACTTTCTTCACTTTAGAGGAAAACTGGGAAAAATAAGCATTTTCCTGCACAAAGAACATTTTATTTGAGCATTAATAGAAAGTTACATTCTGTGACAGTTGTACAAAAAGCAAAGAAAAAGCCAAAGAGGAGAATACTCCTTTTTTATCTCAGAGCCCCAAAGCCTCCCTGTTTTGTCCACATTCCTCAAGTCTAGTCATTCATCTCCACTTATCTGTTCTTTTTAAATGCCAAAATGTTAATTTGACCTACAAAACCCCATCATTTATTTCATATTGGTCAGGAATAGATAACTCAATTTTGATCTGACTTTTTAAATATTCAGCTATCAAACCAAAAATCTGTTGTTAGCATAATCCTCAGCAGAGGAAACCTGAGCTGAAGTTAGTAATTTTATTTGATGGAAGACTAACTTCGTAAAGGTTTACATTGGGAATATATATGTACTACAAACACATACACACTATATTTGGTGAAGAGTAGAAAGATCATCTATCTACAAATAACAACAAAATATTTCCATTTTCAACCATGAAGTTATATATTTGAATCTTAATCTAAGAGAAATGTTTCTCATTTAGACAAGAAAATGCTTTTGAACTGATAAGGACTGATAAGGTTACCTGAGCTAACCAAAGCTGAACACAGAGTTGTACTGTTCAAAGTTTATATTTTCTTTAATTGTAATTTTATAATCTCACAGGTTATAAATCAATATGTATTTGACAATCTGGCTTTATGAAGGTTTAATTTAGTATGCTGACATGCTTCATTTGACTCAGGAATTAAGATAAATTGTAACAAAACACTAAATTCAAACAAGTTTCCTTCATATTATCAAATCAGATCATATTTTTAAAAATCTGCTTACCAGGTTTAAAAGGTCAACTGACTCGACTTTCCTTATTACTGTCTCCTTTGGAGTTCACATTTTGTTCACACTTCTGGCATGAGTATTAGCAGGATATGATTTAAAGGTTTCACTTCTATGAACTTACAAAGTCTCTGGAAGGGCCATCAACTGTCATATCTTAATACAGGAGACTAGCTTGAAGAGGAAAAATGAAATGCTGAAATACGCTATAGCAACAGATGTAAAGCTTAACCTGAACTTTGCAGCTGGTATTTGATACTGTTGTTGCAGTAATGTGTCCTGTACCCTGTAATGCCAGTTTTTATCAACGTTCTGTTATCAAAGCTCCTTTCACTATTTTTTTTGTTAGCATAAGTGTATTTTCAATGGTCTGGATACTATTTTCCCGGTGCCCCCTAAATGAACTTCAAATTTCTGCCACTGTCCAGACAGTTGTAGCAACCTACTTTAAGAAAGCAGCAATCCATGTTCCATTCTTATCTCAGCTGAGAAGTAAGAAGACATCTGACCCTATTGGCCTCTAAGTTATTTGTCTTTCTGTCTAGGTCTCCTTTTCTCCAGGAGAGACTTTCTTCTGGCACCACTTCCTTTTCTCCAGCTTCAAGCCAATATTGGGCTGAATACTGAGTTCAACTCCCTGTCACAGTTGTCAGAGAAGTCCAGGAGAGAGCTCCTGCCCATGCTCAGCCTATTTCCTCCCCTGGCAACACTCATTTGCCTTGGGGCACTTGTCTCCCAAGAACAGGCAGTCTGACAATGCCAGGCAATCTCATTGTGTAACTGGCCAGCACTTCTTAGGGCTTTTTCACTGCAGTGGTCCTCTCACTGTCTAAAATTTGATATGATAGCCAACTGAGACTATAAAAAGAAGAGAAGGGTCTTATCAAAAGAAAGGGGGGAGCTTATCAATATGTATAAATACTTGAGAAGGTGGAGTAAAAAATATGAAGCCAGACTCTTCTCAGAGGGATGCACTGACAGAACAAGAGGCAATGGGCAGAAACTGAAATACACAGAGTTCCATTTAAAGGAAAGAAAAATAATTTTTTTACTCTAAAAGTGGTCAGACATTGGAAAAGGTGCCCAGACATGTTGTGGAGTCTTCATCCTTGGGTAGGTTCAAAACCCAACTGGACACAGCCCTAAGCAGCCTCCTTTGAGGCAGACAGACTGGATTAGAGACCTTCAGAGAGCTACTTGGTGTAACTGTGATTCAGAGACAAAGATGTGCAGGTGCACAGAGGGAGAGATGAGATCCAGAATAAGAATGAATGTAAATACATATTTAAATGATGCAGGATGGAGGATAAAAATACATTTTAGGAAGCTGGAGAGAGAAAGGGACAATACGGAGGAAAGAATGGAGAAAAGCATGGTAGGAAATCTTACCAGTAAAATCTTCAACCTCAAGGTACCAGTTCTTACTTAAACATCTAAGCCAGCATTCTTGCTGAACAGGTATCTTGACCTGGGGGGACTGTAAAGTTCTGTTTGGGCACTTCTCAGTCTGTCAGTCAGTGCGTGACAACCCAAACGTCAGCTAGCTAGATGCTACTCATTTATTGGTGTCTAGAAACATGGAAGAAGTGCCAAACTGCTGAAAAGTAGAGAGATCTGCACAAGGTCTGAAAAAGACTGTATATATTCTGGCTCTTTTTTCCACCTGTGCTAATCTGTATTTCCCCATCCTTTACTCCACTTCCCACCAAGTAGTAACACTGTAGTAACCACCTCCATGCTGTCCTGTAAGGACAACAGTCCATTCAGAGGGACAGGACTGCTCTGATCCTATATAGCTGCTCTCTGCCTGCTACAGAGATGCTGACCCTTTCCTCCCAAGCTCCTTCCCCAAGTATGCATTAATTATCTCCATGTACTACTGAAGATTTATCTAAGTTTTGAAGCTGTTCCCCTAAGTCATCACCAAAGAAGCCTTCCCCAGCTTCACTTCCCTCCCGAGCAATTTCTGAAATCTCCAGTCTGTAAAAGTCAGACCAATCCAGGAAAAAGGTGTCATGTAAACAAATGAGGAATATATGTTTCCAAATGGGAAAGGAAGAGGGTAATGCAGACAGTGAAATTAAATTAGTACAGCAAGACCTGAGCTGGCAGCTGTGGTAACAGAGAGGGAGAGTTACCAAGGCATTAGAGGGAGCTGGCAAGGGAGCAAGAGGTAAACTCAGGTACTAGATGATAACTACATTTCCTAGACCAAGGCAGGCCTGGATTTTGATTTTTTTCTCTTTGATGAAGGTAATGTGGATTTTTCTGTCTTCTAGCAGGTTTAACTCAAAAAGCAATCATATGGGAACAATTTTCACTCTGTTCCCAACCAGTAGGACCAGAATGACAGGTGGTTGTAGGGATGAGCTGAGAAGCATGGAAAGAATCAAAGGCAGCATCTGCTTGGGTGAAATACTGTTTCTACCTTTTCATTTCCATTCATATTGAAACTACTTTTTAAGGACACACTTAAGGTGCATATGCATTAGTAGTTTAAAAAAATCCTCAGTCTAAAGCATAATTCATAGGTTTCTGAGAGGTTAATACCAGTAATGCCTCTAAACCTCACTTAGAAACAAACATATTATTTTCCCCTCTGAGCATGTGCACTGAGAGAGAAGCATAGAATATATTATTTTCAGACACATATAACCTTTTTAGCAATATAGTCAGTTCTAAAGGAGTGCTTACTCAGTCACTGCTTAATACCTGACTACAGCATACAACCTTACAGACTGTGGTTTCTACTTAGACAACATCCAGATAAATTACATACTACATAGGAGTGCAAGACCTAGCAGTGGCTTAATAGCATTTTTCCTCTCTCGGTATCAGAGAGCTCTTGGAGGGAGCACAATGTCACAATCCCACTTTACAGCGAGGAAAAATGAGGCAGAGATAAGCTGAGCTATTGATACAACCAAAAATGAAAGAGCCAGCCGGGGCAGAGTAAGCAGCAGGACCCAGATCTCCTGACTCCCAGGCTACACCCTTCCACATTTCCTTTGGCAGCTGAAATCTGCTAACTTCCCTACATATGTTGCCAGGCACCACTCAGGGTTTGTAAGCTTTTAATGGGTTAATTAGCACCAAAGCATTTTTTCTTCTGTGGTCTAGACATAGAAATATCCAGATTTTGTTTCCCTTGAAAGGCAGCCCATCCTGGAATCTGTACTTGATCACCCATTTCCATGTTTTTCTAGGGCCAGATGGGGCTAAACATGATTTGAAGCCTTCCCTTTCTTTAATGTTTCTTGTCCTTTCTTTCACTGACTACCAGCTTGTTTGTTTTCTTTTGAGGATGATGCCAACTATAAAACAAAAAATGTAATTTCCAAGGTGGGGAAATTGGAGTATGATGGATTTGCTGTTGCCAAGAAGAAATAATAATTCCTGGACCTAACAAATAGGTCTGAAAATAAAGAAGGGATTATTAAATGTTATATAATTCCAATCGGATAAAAGCAGAGAGAACTTTCAGGAGACTGCCCTGATTTGGTGTGGGTTTTTTTAACACTCTGGATACCACGGCTCATATTGTTCATTTAGGCATGAGGCTGGAGATATGTGGTAGTCCAGCTCTTAAGTGAATGGCCTGTACAGGGATCACACCAGTGACCTTGGTGTTATTAGCACCACGACCTAACCAGCTGAGCTAATCTCAGGGTCACTTGTATTACCCCAGATTTCTCTGGTGTAACAAAACAGGATCTCCCTTTTACTTGTCTCTCCTATGTGTACATACTTGAAGGCAAATACAGTATTATAGATCTGGGCCTCAGCCAGACACTATGGAATTAGATTTGAATTCTCCCAGAGGGAAGGGGCTTCATGTTTGTGGTTTCTGCCTCCAAACTGAGCAGTTCAAATCCACATATTTCAAAGTCTAAGTACCAGCTCCAATTTAATTCTGAATTTTAGTATCACCTCTATTTTATTTACTTATTAATATTTTTATTTTAAATTAGAAATACAATTTTAAGCGCATTCCTGAAGTGGTTTTCTTGGTATACATACAATAAATACATAACAGCACGTTTGAAAAAAGGTGTCACTGGCACTTATTTGCAATTAACTGTGCAAATCCTTTCTAGTGTTCCCATATAACAAAATGTTACACATCTGTACTTAGAAACTATATATGCCACATCACAAAACTTCAGATTCTCTTCTCCATAAATTACAAGTCACTACCTGCTATACACTGACGTACTTTGCTAGTTTCATTTCTTTTAGTTACTCCCTGACAAATACATTCTACCTGTCTAAGACTCATTGTACCAGTACTCAGAAAAACACCAGCCAGCTGAATGTCAAAGGTGATTGACCAAGACAATAAAATATAGCAGAGGCGTGGTGTTGGGGGTTTTTTTAAATGAGCTATGCACTTGCTGACACAAACTGTGGTCTGTATTTATTAATATGATTTTATCTGTTTATGTCAAACCTGGATAAAATAAGCACTACCAGAAGGAAATTACTTTCATGCACTACACTATGAATGCACAATATTAAAATTCACTCCAGACACTACTGTCTTGGACACTTCACTTGTATTTATTGGAGATAAACACCATATTGTCTTTCTATAGAAATCAAGTTTATGAATGCCGACATACAGTAGTGACATCTAAATTCTTATCAGGACTTGAAAAACTTGCTTCAGCAGCAAAGCAAGCGTCAACATGATCCATTTTTATGAAAACATACTATTTTACCCTTAAAATAGTAAGATAAATGTTCAGAAATGTAGTTAATTTTAGCCTTCGTAATCTGCCAAGGCTTAATTCCAGTTCTTCGCTAGTGTTATTGCCACGACTACAGGGGTGTAAAGCTATAGTAATGAAGTGTTAAATGAAGCCAAAGGGGTTACCCAGCAATGAAAAGCATTTAATTTCATGGTTCTGCATTCTGATATCATTTGCAAAGACACCTTACAATTCCTCTCAAGATAGACTCACAGTCTGTCCTATCAAAAAATAACTAACTAACAATGCAACGGTCAAAGACCACTTAGAAATGGCAAATACTTCAGATTAGGACATGGTTCATGTCTGTGTCTGCTATCAGTGTGATCCAGATATGAGCCAGAAAAACTAGATAATAGTTTGGTTTTTCAACTGGCTCGATCTTGATAATTTTACATGGTTTTGCACCTCCCTATTCTATTTTTTAATCCTATTTTTTCTTTTATTCACTGAGATTGCATTTCCGTAGGCAAGAACCCACAGCACTTAGAATACTAGGCTGCAATCTCATTGCGAGCTTTAGCTGCTAGATTGCTATAGACTATATTAAGGCTTTACTTGCAGGTTCACTTTCCTACCTTATTTAGGCTTGTGTGTTTTTAATATTTCTAGTTCAGAGGTGTTATCCTATCTGAACAGCACCTTTCCTACTGTGGATAACTAACACGCAACAATAAAATCACAGATTAGATAGCTATAGAGTGTTATAGATATTAATTCTCCACGGGAAAAAAAGTATTTGCATTTCGGCTAGGATTTCCATTTCATGGGAAAAAAATAATCAGACAGTGCATTTCACAGGGAGTTGCTGATAGCAGAGGAATATTGAAACTCCAGTACTAGTACCACCTCAGGCTCTCAAAGGCCCTATATTGAGGCCAAGCTTAGCCTCTGCCTATCTTCTCTGACTGTGCTTATCTCAGTCCTATTTCCTCTACCATCCTCAATGATATCCAGAGCCCTCTGAAAATTTGTCAAAACTGCCAGAGAGTGAAAAGAGTGGTGCTGATTCATAAAGGAAAGGGAGTCAGGAGCAGGGGAGTGATAGAAAGGCAGGCAGGCAGAGTGGCCTCTCCAAGAAAGGGTGCAGTCCTACAGTATCCAAACAGAAGCAGGTCTGCTGCTGGTAGCCAGGTTCTGTCAAGAGCCCAGATTGTCAGACAAGTCCCTAGTCTGAAGTCAAGCCAGGATGTCAAATCTTCAGGTGTGGATGAGCAAGAAACATAGTCAGGCATAGGAATAGCTGCAGTGTAGCTCAGACAGAACCAAGGGCAAAACGCTCAGCTCCAAAACAGTTCCTGAGAAAAGCAGATGAGATCTCATCAAAGCTTCTTTTTGATTCAAGGCCGGCTGTGGACACTAACCTGGCAGAGTGCAAAGTGTAATGCTCCCAGATCATGAGCCCAGGCAGCCAAAGGTACAGAAAAGAGAGACATGTTTAGGGCCCCGACAATATCTACCTGTTGCCATGCCAGGGATAATGCCAGTGCTTGTTCACAGTTGGCCTGGAAAGAAAAGCTGTGACCTGTGTCAAATTGCCAAAATGAGTGCTGAAGAGGAAGACATCCTGCCCCCTCCCAAACTGGGAGATTAGAGATTTAGGAGACATGCATGCTGCCTTGCATATCCCACCTCCTGCTTCATCATCCTCACAAGCCCATCAACCTTTCACGGCTTTAGCATACCGAAAAACAAGCAGTAAAGCAAAATAAGCAGTAAAGTAAATGGACTTGGCTTTTCTAAGTATTTTGCTTTTGTCTAGGGACAAATGTGCAGAGATTTGCTTCCTTCACTAGTTCATTCCTTGAAGCCATTCCTCAAGAATCCAAATCTAGCACCCACTTTCTGGTACAGGAACTCATAGTTTCATTCCTTTAGGTCTTCTTTTCTTATTCCTATCTCCTTGAATAGCCACAGATAAGTCCTTCATTCCAGATCTACATATCTAAATATAATTCACATTTATTTCCTTGTTCAGATCCCTATTTACTCCCATCTCCTGCCATGGGCCCTACTTTTAATGTTTCTTTTGCTTGTACCTAGATCAGATGTAGCGCACATCTGTAGTTGCAAAGAAGGTCTTGCCAAACCCTAAAGTGCAAAAAATTAGGAATATTAAACCATTACATCCAAGTAGGCCTTTTTCAGAGCCCATGCAAAATATATTCTCCTAGAGGTTTATAACTTGACTATATGTGCCCAGCATTTAGTGGAACAACAGAAGTTATACTACTGACACAAAGCTTGTCCTCTGCTTTCAGCCTCATCACCCCACAAAACAGTACATCTGTGCCTTAAGGCACTGGAGTTCTAGAGCTTTTCAAGGAAAAGTTTGCCACAGCTTTTTAGACATAGTTAGAACCAACATATTTTCCTCTAGTCTTATTTTTGGAAATGGTTGAATTGAGTTTTCCAAAATAATCAGCCTTGGGCAGACACCTGACATGGAAATTTTCAGCCTAAACCGTGTGAGGACAACACAGTTATAAAGCAAGGAAAAGCAAGGTCTTATTATGGGAAGACTGGGGGCAGGTAGACAGTGCTACCAACCACACCTGTGACATTGTCATGTTAGCTGACATGGTTAATAACTATCTTAGCATAGATTATCAAGTAATTTCCATAATAATCCATTGACTTCATAAAATAATGTTCTCTTTGGCCAAAGTCTTCTATGCTTAGTATTTGACCAAAGGTAATTTTTTCTGGAGAACAGTTGGGAAAAACAAACCAAACCAAAAATCTACTGAGACACTTCTGAGATATGTGTGTGAGAAATAAATGTATTGAACATTTTGCCCATTGTTTCAAAGTTTTTCCAAGGCAACTCTTCCAGGAAGGTTAAACAACAAAATATGAAACTTGGCATTTGAATAGCCTGTAACGAGCAGTGCTTTTCTGCATAAACTGGAAGGGGAGGGAGGTGAGAGGAGGAAGATCACCACATATGGTTTGTCCCACCAAAACCTTAAGACCAACTTGAGGTAATTTTCTGCAGTTTCAGAACTTCTCACTTTGTGTATGAACCCACAGTTGCTTCCCCTCTGCCACTAAGTGAAAACAAATTCACAAGAGCAACAAATGTTGCTCTTCTGAGCTCCAACTGAATTTCCACTAGTTGGCAAACTCCTGGAGCCTGTATTTATGAATTGGTGATGATTATAAATGAGTTACTGTAGGTTGCTGTCCCTAAGGTGATGATTGTACCTAGAGGTAATAATGGCCAGTCTTCGCGAGCGAAGATCTGGGGAAGGTCTTTCCACCTTCCAGCCTGCGCATTGGATTTTTTAGGTGAGACACAGTGTGCGCGGAACTGAGCCCACCCTTTAATCCTAAGGTTCATCTGCCGGGGCCAAGCGAGCTTGGACGGTGGCAGCGAGGTCCTTAGGACGTAGGTGGGTTGCCTTTAAGGGCTAACGAGCCCCACCTGCCCGGGAGTGGCCCTGACCGGGAATCGAACCCGGGTCTCCGCGGTGATAGCGCGGCGCCTTTACCTCTAGACCACCAGGGGCTCCACCTAGAGGTACTTAGCAGATACTCACCCAATCAATCACCGAAAAGATTTTTTGCTAAAAAACAAGTGCCTTGCTCTCTGCTTGGCATGCTGGCTGTGAGCACTGCGGGACCTTGGCCATTCCTTCAAAATGCTGTCTTTGTCCTAACTGACTACTGGTTGGTTTCTTAGGCCAACATTACTGTTTTTCCTTTATCTTTAAATCTCACCTGAGCCTTCTTTGGAAGTGCCCATTTTAAATAAATTAAAACCAAGTCTTATAAAAGCTTGATTGTTTTGTCCCCCTTGAGCTGGCACCCCTTGTCACTATTTCAAATATGATCTACTGTCACGTTGAACCATGAAACTGGGATTACTAAACCTGTCATACTGTTTCATCTGTAGAGAGAGAACAAAAACATTGGATAACTCCATGCCATTTTTCTCAGTTCTGTGGAAAGAAACCAACCAACCAACCAACAAAACAACCCAAACACAAAAACACCCAAATCCACAAAACCATGCTGCCTACATCTTCAATGTTTTTTGTTCCATTCTTTTAGTTAATGGGTATTGTCTAATAAATTGCTTTTTGTTCAGTCTGGAAGAAATTTTGAGGGAGGATCAACCTGATCTCCTTTTGTGACCATGTGTCCCACTAGTGAATGAGGGGAAGGTTGGGGATGTAGTCTACCTGGGCTTTGGTAAAGCCTTTGATACTATGCCCCATTTCATTCTCCTTGGCAGCCCACAGCTTGGACAGGTGCATTCTTGGCTGGGTTAAGAACTGGCTGGATGGCCAGGCCCAGAGAGTTGTGGTGAGTGGTGCTACAGCCAGTTGGTGGCCAGTCACTAATGGGGTTCCCCAAGGCTCTGTAGTGGGGCCAGCCCTGCTTAAGATCCTTACTGATGATCTGGATGAGGGGTTCAAGTGCATCCTTAGCAAATTTGTGGATGACACCAAGATGGGTGGGAGTGTTGATCTGCCAGAGGGAAGGAAGGGTCTGCAGACAAT
Source organism: Myiozetetes cayanensis (assembly GCF_022539395.1). Classification (NCBI taxonomy): domain Eukaryota; kingdom Metazoa; phylum Chordata; class Aves; order Passeriformes; family Tyrannidae; genus Myiozetetes; species Myiozetetes cayanensis. The sequence goes on from NW_026087742.1 coordinate 20,307,670, forward strand.
CAGGACAGGCTGGATTGATGGGCCACGGCCAATTGTCTGAGGTTCAATAAGGTGAAGACCTAGGTGCTGCACTTGGGTCACAACAACCCCAGGCACTGCTGAAGAGTGGGGGAAGAGTGACTGGAAAGCGTCCCAGCAGCTAAAGACCTGGGGGTGATGGTTGACAGTGGTTGAACATGAGCCAGCAGTGTGCTCAGGTGGCCAAGAAGGCCAGTGGCAGCTGGGCTTATTTCAAAAATATCATGGCCAAGAGGACTAAGGAAGTGATTGTCCCTCTGTACTCAGCACTGATGAGGCCACACCTTGAATTCTGTGTCCAGTTCTGGGCCCCTCACTACAAGAAGGACATTGAGGTGCTGGAGCATGTCCAGAGAAGGGCAAAGCTGGTAAAGGCTCTAGAAAGTAAGTCCTGTGAGGAGCAGCTGAGGGAAATGGGGTTGTTTAGCCTAGAGCAAAGGAGGCTCAGGGGGGACCTTATCACCCTTTACAACTACCTTAAAGGAGACTGTAGCCAGGCAGGGGTTGGCCTCTTCTCCCAAGCAACCAGCAATAGGATGAGAGGACATAGCCCCAAGCTGCACCAGCTGGGGTTCAGACTGGACATCAGGAAGCATTGCTTCATGGAAAGGGTTGTCAATCATTGGAATAGGCTGCCCAGTGAGGTGGTGGAGTTACCCCTGGAGGTGTTCAGTAAACAACTGGACATAGCACTCAGTGCTGTGGTTTAGTTGACAAGGTGGTGATCGGTCAAAGGTTGGACTCAATCTTGGAGGTCTTTTTCAACCTAAATGATTATATGATTTTTTTCTATGATTCTATAAAAATACAGTGAAAGAAGAATCTAGAGAACCAGGCCATATTCACATGGTTAGGACTAGCTACTGAACAGTTTGGACATTATTCTTTTAGTGAGGAGATACACAGTTTTAGTTTATCACTGAATATGCAGTGTAAGAAATAGTGGAGTTCTTCTTTTTCTTTAGTCAACAGTGTACAACATATGCTTTTACTTGTATTCAGTCCTATGCATAATCCTTGGCTTGCAATATAAATGCAGAACAAACAAATTTGCAAGGAAAATTTCCTAGAGAGAAATTTGCCATTCTTTTTAGGTAGCAATCATTCTGCCTGTCAGAACAACCTGTTCTACTTAGCATTTGCCACACCAATCACACTACTTTGCACTTCCTGGGCTCTCCAGGTTTTCTGTGCTGTATATTGTACATATACTTACAGTACCAGGCAAATTTATCATAGATAACTGTAGTCACTGAAGTCACTTGGGCATCTAGGCCTTGCTCATTATACAGGCTTCCTCTGTAGTCAATAAAGGGGGACAAGACACCTCAGGGAAATTCACCAGTTCCCAGCACAGATATCAAAGGTAAGTAGAATAATTGCCTTCTGTAACTATTCATCTGCTGACGGCACAAAAGGCCTACATAAGGAGCCAGACTAATTGTCTATATTGTAAGACAGCTCGTATTAGCTGAAATAAATATTCCCCAGCATGCTGGCATCTACATAGACACACTATAGAAACACTAGAGAAACTTTATTAATCTATTTTCAGTTAAATCCTGTATCCCTGATGGTCAGAATACATTCAGCTTTCTAAGACATTCTGAAAGAAATAATTTCTTTTTCCAGGAACATCTTTACTCTAGCTTAGAGTGGAATCAGACTAACACTGCCAGCAGTAAGTGGCAGAAATATTTATTTTGGCTCCTAAATATGAAATTTAGCTCATTCAGCATTCAGGGATGTTGGCAGGAGAAGTGGTATAGTGAAAGCTTTGATTTTTAAAGAGTGTCCGCCCCACCTGACACAATGGAAGATATAAAGGATTTTCCTTGTACCTATGAGCTTGAAGCAAGAACACTGCAAAATTCAGAAATGATTTAACAGAATCTGAGCTGTGAATGTATGTAGTACATTTGAAATTAATGAGGCTGATAAAGAACACTACAGAGTAAGTATATTCAATTGCTTTTGCATGAAAAAATATATTGTCAACGACAGGATAGTACTTACGTGTCTGCCAGTATAATTCTCAAATTCATTAAGGCTTTAGCTAAAGATAAGGTTTCACTAAGTATTTCTTTCTTACATTTTACATAGCAAATAGCAAAATAATATGAATACTCCCTATGAGACAAGCTCCCAGATTATAGCTGAATAATTCAAACACAAGGAGAAGATTCTGGCATGGTCACACAGCCAGCAGTAAAAGTCAGGTGTTCTCAATTGCAGGCTGTACAACTTGCAGAGAGCCCTTTCCCCTTCTTTGCAGTGTTCCTATCAATGCTGTTCATATGATTGGTTCAAAATCTCATAGTGTTTTTTTTTAATGCGTTACTGTCATTCCTCATTACTCACTCTACATGGCCCCTTCTAGCCTCAGTACCTTTGCTTGTTTTTTTTGGACTTTCCCTGAGCTTCACTGCAACTCTTTTCTCCCTTCCTTACACAGAGCTGCTAATGGCAGCTCTGTCCCTTTGTGGGGCTGAGCAGGTAGTGTGCTCGCTTCCTGAGATTGCTTCCAGATGACTGCAGAGGACTTAAATTTTATTACAGGCTCACTCACAGAAGGCCTTAAGTTCTTTGGGATCTTGAATATCACCAGGCACAAACCTCTGTCCTCTCAAACTATGAAGACCTTGGAGATTTCTCTTCCCTTGATGAGTTTCTCCCTGTCTCTTAAGATAGATAAACCATCTTCCTTACAACGACACAAAGGTATTTCTTCAAATGTTTGTCTTTGGAAATCATCAAGTTTCTGCTGAGTAAAGCCCAATAGGTACTTGCTTAGTGGAAGAGCAAAGCACTCATTTTCTAGTTCCTTACCTATTCTTTCCTCCTAAGGCTGATCACAGAAAACTGGATAAGGCTCCAGAAACAGAGGGTTTATTACTGAAACAGCAGAGGATCAAATAAGATGGACTCTGGGACAGCTGAATGGCTTAAAGAGCATCTTTAAAATCCTAACTTGATAACAGACAATTTATTCTGCTGTCAGATGTTTTCATTAAGCAAGAGTTGCATTGCAACCTCTGCTGAGAAGTGCAGAGGCTTGTGTAACAAGGAGCAGGAGCAGCACATGTTTTGTATTCATCCCTTTGCCTGACTCAACAGCAGCGTTGAATGACGCTGCTTAGGGCCACATCCAGAACTTTTTGGCTGGGAAGAATTGTTAGCAGAGCGCCAACATCTGCAAAGGTAAAGTAAGAGGGAACAGAGGGGATTCTTGGAGATCTGAGACTTTGCAGATAAATGTCTTGTGATGGGAGAGGGTAAATTACTCTCTTCCAAAGAACTGTACCAAGTGTTCAGGCTGAGGAAGGCTCAGAGAAGTAATGTAAACAGAACAGTGGAACTCTTTTGCAGATGGAAAATTAAGCTAATATCTCTCACTTTGGATCAAACCACATCCTATATCATTAAGCCTAGCCCCATTAGACATGCATTTGGCCTACAGTACACTTCTCAGCCCTGCAGTACCATAGCAGACATACAGTTTAGCTCACAGAGTTGTTGCATTCCAGTTTTTCTACCATTAGGGACTGAAAAAAATAGCATGAAGGAATAGCCCAAAGTGTACAGAGAGGCCTTAAATGCACAAAATCCCTTAAGTATCAAATGGCCTTGATCTTTAATCACCTAGATACTTTAAATCTCATGCTCAGCCTGAAAGGTATAGGGAAGGCTGAACATAGACCAAGTAATTAAAATTAAGTATTTACATCTTCTCCACTTCAATTTATTTTTGAGACTGAACACCAATAATATATCTTTTTTTTTTTTTTTTTCATTTATTTCTTCTGACTCAATGGAAAGAACAAGCCTCTGCTCTATAATAGATTTGGACCTGACCATGACAATTCCTGAATCCTATGTAGTGACTTACTGTGTGCAGATACTGAGCTAATATAATAGAGGCACAGTCAGGCTGGAAAATAAAGGTGAGGCTAGATTAATGCTCGTCATACAGCTAAATGCAAAAGCCTCTGGGTTTTTTGGGGTTGGGTTTAGGTTTTTTTTTTTTTAATAGAACTTATAATAGAGATGTTGGAGTGGTTTGGTGTTTTGTGGTGATTTTTTTTTTAACCCCAAGAGAAAAACAGTCCTTGCACAGAGAGCAAGAATCCAGGAATTCATGAATTTTTCATTAAGTACACTTGAGAGAAAGTGAGAAAGATTATGTGTTGAGGCTGTTGAGACTGAGAAATCAGATTCTTTCGTATGAGGATTTAGGGAAATGCTAACCTATTAGGAAGAAGAAAATCAGGTCCTTGGAAAAGTGAACTATGTACAACCTGATATAATTTTAATATCCTGTTTCTCTAATGTTATGCTTTTCCCCCATTGTTACAATTATACAACATTTAGCTTAAACAGACTGGCCTCTTTATTCACAGTCACAAATTTGCTAGTCCAAGAGAAGAACAGTTACCATAAATACACGAGAGCCTGCTGGGTAGGCTCGACTGATTGACAGGTTACTCTTCCATGAGAAATTTAAAAAAAAAAAAAAAAGAATGCATGAGGCTTTTTTGTACATGCCTAGGGGGTACTTGTGCAGATTCAGGAAGGAACAGTTACATTCTATCTCCTTGAATTTACCAAGCTTTTCATTCTGTATAAAAGCAAACTGATGGCAAACTAAGTGGGAAGCACAGGAAAACTGATCCTTTATCAGCAAGCCTCTTGTTACATGGAAGAAGAAGATGAAGAGGATAGAGGAGGAGAAGAAGAAATAATGCGGAAATGTATATTTGAAGACTCAGATACGTAAATCCCTCCACCTGTTGCCCTATAAACCGACTTGTAAAAAGCTCCTCTTCAGCTTTTTTGTAGGCCCTCTAGGTACTGGGAGGCTGCTAAAACATCTTCCTGGAGCCTTCACTTCTCCAGGCTGAACAACCCCAACCCTCTCAGCCTATCTTCACAGGTGAGGTGCTACAGCCCTCTGATCATCTTCCTGGCCCCCCTCTGGACCTGCTACAGCAGGTCCACATCCTTCTTATGCTGGGGGCCCAGAACTGGATGCAGCACTCCAGGTGGGATCTCATGAGAGCAGAGCAAAGAGAGAGAATCACTTACCCCAACCTGCTAGCCACGCTGCTTCTGATGCAGCCCAGGATACAGCTGGCTTTCTGGACTGTGAGCACATATTGCCAGGACTTCAGCTTCTCACCCACTAATTCCAAAATCCTTCACCTCAAAACCACTCACAATCCATTCCCCACCCAGCCTGCATTTATGCTTGGGACTGCCCCCACACAGGTGCAGGATTCTTGCACTTGGCCTTGTTGGCCTAATGAACCTCATGACCTTCACATGGGCCCAGCTCTCAGGGCTGTCAAGGTCCCTCTGGATGGCAGCAGTCAGCCAGCACAGCTGGTTTTGCAAAACAGACCCTGGTATCTCCATGAAGCTCCCTGCTTACTGTGTTCAGTGACTCACAGTTACACATAACCATTCACATGGTGTGCAAACGCAGCCTATGCTATGGAAATTATGTGAAGTATCTCATATATTTCTGACAGTACCAGAGAGGCTGGACATGCAAAAGTATTCCTACCATGACTCAGTGGCTACCTCCAGCAGTGGGTTTGATCCTGTATTGCAAATGGTAAAAATTTAGTAAACAGCTTTGATGCTGCACGTGACACAACATAACTCGAGTCCTTTCAGAGCAGTGATAGGTCTAAATGATAACAGAAGCAAAAGGCAGTAAAAGGTTACTTTTTTTCCACTATGCCTTTGATAAACACAAGCTAAATCTCTGTTGAATAAAATGGAGCTAATGTTTTTGTGTTTCAAAGCAGAGTCACAATTGAAAAGGTTTCTACGGAAATGAAGGAAAGAGGCCAGAAGAAAATTGTGTTTTCTTTTACCCTTCAAATGGACAAGCTTTGCAGTGGTTATATAATATTTAAGTTACCGAATACGGAACGTTCTCTGTTCAAGAATAAATGGTTCACATATGCAGAATGATTCAGCCAAATTTACATTCTGTGAATAAATGTTTATTTATGAAATTACACATGCAGCACAACCAAAATGAAGCAGGGACAGGCTATGACAGCTCTTCTAGGATATGTACAATACCAAATCTTTCATGGAGCTACTAAACTGGCATATACATGTTCAATATGCAGTTAAAGTCACAAGAAGCAAACTGACAAACACGAAACAAGTTTGTCACTACAGTGTTCCTGCTTCACCTTTTGCAGGCCATGGACAAACCAGGTGGCCTTGCAGAGACAATATACTAAAACAGATTTTTTGAGACACTGGTGGGACAGCAGAAGAAAAATAAAGAAATAGGACAGATGTTCAAGAGAGCCACCTTCTAGCTCTGCAGTTAGGGCAGCGTTCTAATTCAGACCAGAAGGAAAAGCAATGATTAACAACTTTAATAAAGTCAATATAAGTGGAACCTACTTAAAAACTTTCAAAAGCATGGCTTTTTAAGCTGCTGGAAAGGTTGAATAAGTTTCTCAGTGTGAAAGCTCCAAAAAAAATTTCTTCGAATTTGGCTTGCATGTGTATTTCTTTGAAACTTGAGGACAGAGCCACATAGGAAAAATACATGGGCTGTACTGAAACTTACTGCACTTGAACTTTGCATTATATAATGCATTAATTTACAATTTACCATGGTGACCTCCTTAGGCATCTTAATACAGTCAACATAAAAGGGCTAATAAGAAAAAAAAGACCTTTGTGTTAAACAACTAATTGATATTACCTTTCAATCACTTTTTCTTATTCCTCCCAATTTCCAGGTAAGAAAGCAGAGATTGAAGAAGCAATTTCCCTGGAGGTAAACAAACAGCTGACATATTGGAGTTAAAACTCTGCTTATGGTGGAGGCGCATCCTGTTTTCAGATGCGGATTCCTTCCTCACACATTTATCCCTTTGCACCCACATCCTTTCACAAAATTCTGTCTTCCCCCCTTTGACATGGCTGTTATAACCAGCCCAAAGGGATGCCTATTTATTTGTGTTAACAGAAATATTTGTATGTCTGGATGATAACCAAGTGGGACACAGAACTTGGGAGCTTTCATCCCAACACTTCTTCTTTTTCTAAGCCTCCTAACTGAGTACAGCAGCAGCAGCAGCAGCAAAACTCGCAGCTTTCCTGAAGTGTTTTTGAAAACATGTTAGAGTTTTAAAGAACCTGTAAGCCTTAAATCGCACAAAAGCATTTCTCTGCACTCTGCAGAGCTAAATATGACAGAAGGAAGATAAACATGAAAGAATGAAAGACATTTTAAAAGTGCTATATTTCTCCTTCCCTTCTGCAATTTTCCAACCATGCCAAGACAAAATAAGTACAGAGACACTGCTAAAGCATGGTATTACCATGTCCTTGACACTGCTTGCAAATAATAGGTTATTGAAAAAAAATCTAGGCAAGTAGTTATAAGTTTAAAACCTATTTTCAAAGTTTTGGGACTCGGTGAATGCTACAAAAAGGTAAGTTATAGCACATACATCTAAATTACTGTTAAGATAGGCAAGTGCACATTTCTGTTTTGGTACAAGCAGGAAGAGCATTCTTCATTGTGGCTGCAGTTTCTAATACTTGGCACCAGTATGACTTATAAAGGGTGGATACATGATGTTGAAAATCTCCTGATAAATTTTTTACTTGTCTATAAGCAGGAATGTAATAATTCTGCCCAAGAGCTCTGAAAGCTATGAGTACCTGAAAGAAGCAGCTTGCTGAGTTACAAAAATTACTTTTAACTGAAAACCATCATCACCAGCCTTGTTCTCATTATAAAAATCCCATGGAAACAACAAAAGTCTATTTAATCAACCATTATAGAAAGTACCATAAGCAAAATAATTCTATCATGATCATATATGTTCTTACATGTTATTTTGATTAGAGGATGCTCATAGTGTGTAAACTGAATGCTTCAATGGTAGAAAATAGGACAGATAAAATATATCTAGCTATACTTTAGATATAGATAAAATTAATCCTTCTTTTTGGAGCAGTCAGAGAAAAGGAATAATTTTATCAATGCCGTACAGTAATAACTTAATGCACAATAAACAATTTTTATACAGGGATACAAAAATTTCAGTGTTGCCAGTGGAAGGAAAACAAGTTTTCCAAAGCGCTTTGGAATCTTGCACATTTTTAGAGAGCTTGGTCCATCTGACACTTTACAAGCTTGGACAGCTTTTGTGTAGATTTCTGTACATGTGAAATACTTCAGTTCTATTCCAAAAGACTTCAGAGAAACTGGATCAGTCACCACAAAAGGGTGGGGTTTTCATTCTATTTCTCTAGACAGCATAAGGCCAATTCATTTATTCCTAAAGGTTTGAATTTACAGTCACATTTTTCACCTACAAGTCTTGACCTCTCTCAGAGATAAAATATCACGATTCCTGTTTTACAGCTGAGCCTACTATAAGGGAGAGAGAAGCAACTTCCTCACAGTCCTATGGGGAGTCACTGGGTGGTGGGTTCCCTGGAATTTGTTCAAGCCTCCTGTCTTGGAAAAAATGAACACAATCATGTTTTAACAGTGAAAAGTACTAATAAGTCTCCTACTTATGAATGGTTACAGGAAAGATAACCCCAGAAATGAAGAGGAAAAACACACCAGAGGAATCAACTACACTAAAGAGGGCCTGTAATAGGCATTGCATTACACAATTACATCTGTGTTTGTCATCAAACTCAAAATCATCAAAAGTCTGCAAAACTGAGTTGTTTTGCCACTGTAATACCTCAGACATTTCTGGGAAGTTCAGATTTTTCTAAGAAATACAATACTGTGCTTATCAGTCACTGTAAAATTAGTGCAAACTGAGACAAGAACCTGCAATATTCTTGTAGCTCTCAGGGCCTTAGGCTCAAATAGGTAAGTTAAAACGTTTCACACATATATTTAAATATTTGTTAAAAGTTACGAAAAGTTCATCCATATGCATCTAAGAAACTGTCAAGCAATCGAACTTTATTTACCTCAGCTCTTATGGTAACTAGTAAATAATAAAACAGATACAGAATATACACAAACACAGCAGCTTGATAAGAAACCAGAGCTCTCTCACAGTGATTAGGAAAAAATGCAATCAATCACCATGACAGCCAAGAGGACAATAATTCCACTTCATGGCAGCCTGCTAGATTACCAAAATAAAATTTGCTTCATATTTAATTAAAGCCAATTGATTTTTCATAAAAGCAGAAATTGTCAAATTGTTGTACTGATTGGAAGCTTTGATTGGACTTTGAAAATGCCTTTTTTGTTTGTTTGTTTTTTGAGATTTGTCCTTTCAGTTTTGTGCTCTTGCTCCAATTCTGAGCAGAAGCGCAATTCAGACGGAACAGGGAACTGAACCCGGTCGCCCATCCTCGCGTCTCTATAAAGTCACTCCTTCTCCGTCTTCAAAGCTTTCCCAGAGAAAAGCTTTGTTGAAACATTCATACTTCTGACGTGCTTCTCTTCCTGAATGACAGGGACACTCTTTCTTCAGCCGAATTATTTTCCTTCTCCAGCTCCAGCCTCCCAGGACGCGGCTGGAGTGGCAGACACGCAGCCCCATCTCCTCCGACTGCCCTCCAGCAGTTAAACCCGTAAGGGTGCGAGGAGATAAGGCGTATTCCCGGGAAACAGCTACTTTAATCATTTCCTCCGTCTGCCCCCACATCACGGATTTGTCTAGACACGGAACAATTCTCCCCAGGGCAGACCATCCTCCTCGGCCCTTCCTCCCTCTGGCCGGACTCGCCGGCGGGGACAAGCCGGCGCGGGAGAGCCCGCAGCTCCCAGACAGCTCTCCCGCGGGACAATCCCCGGCAGAGCCCGGCCGGGAGCCCCGGGACGCGATCCCGCGGCCCCGGGAGCGGCCGCGCCGCCCGCGGGCGGGGGACGGCGCCACCTGGCGGGCTGGCGGGAGGCCGCAGGTGCGGTGGCGGGGCCGGCACCGCCCCCGGCGCGTCCCGGTCCTCGCCCCCCGCCCCGATGTCACCCCGTGCTCCGGCCCCGCTTCGCCGCCCTTCGCAGGAGATGGTGCTCCCACCCCTTGGCTTCCCGCGGGCGGCGCCTGCTTCGGTGGCAGGCGGGGCTGTTTGAGTAAATGTCTCTCCCACGTGTACGGAAAGGCAACTTTTCCCGTGTGACCGAATGGTTTGTGTAAGAACGGGGAAGGAGCAAATTAAACCTGCCTCGCTCGCACAGCCCCACGCTATCCCCTGTCTGTGCAGCGCTAAGGGAGACAAGCATGGAACTGCCTGCGTGAAAGTCTCTCTGAACCCCACCGGTGACCCGGCCTTGCTGGGTGGCACCAGAGACTTGTGGCAACGATTCCTAGAGCTGCCAGGCCTTCCTCTGTGACTCCTCTGCTCCCAAACGTCATTTGTCGCAGCATAAGAGATTGTAGGAAAGGTTTCTACTTAAAGGCAGCAGTTAACTTTGCAGCATCCTGTCTGAGCACTCCACAGCCTCCTTTTTACAGCCCTTCCCGGCCAAGCGCTGTTAACAAGCTGGGCAGCCTGTTTGCAGCTGATGCTAAGTGAACATTAAGTCAGAAAAAGCAGTTGCAAAGTTTTCATGATGAGCTGCTAAGCTCCCCTGAAACTGGAAAATTTTGAGGCTATTACAGCATCAGAAGGGATGTTTGCAGACTCAGGTGCAGACAAGTGTGAACTTTGTGCTGCCTGTGTTTCCAGATGCCTGGACACGTGCTGCTGGGATGTGCGAGCATGGGATTGGTGCCCGAGCCACCAGACCACAGCCATGCATCACAATGGATGCCAGTCCGAGCTGTCACCAGCCCCCTGTGGCTTGGAGTTTGGGTGGAGCAACCATCACTATGCAGATACACCCCAGAAACATTGGAACTCAACTGCTAATGTTTTTAAAACAAATAAAAAGCACATTTGGGTTAAAAAACAGAACATTTTTTCTTTCAGTCACTGAAACAGCTAGGAGCACTTGGGTGGAGGGCGGATGAGGAGCAACACTTGACCAACTGACTGCACTTGTTTACACACCACAAGCACTCCACAGACTTCACTGCATCTATTCGGTCTGCACTCATAACAAGAAGATGGATCCCCAAATCCTAATCTTACAGAAACCTACAGGTATGTGCATGGATTACTGTTTTGTTTATCTCTTCTCTTTTTCCCCATGTTCAACTTTGACTGGAATGAGTAATGCTTCAATCTTTTTAACATTACTTTTGTCTGTCATGAAGCAAAAATTGTTGTTACCATGCCACATAGTCATATTAAGAATACCCAAACTGTCAAGAAAGATAACCTTCTTTATCCAGTGGTTCTGGGAATCAGGCCCTAAGCCATGAATCCAGCCAGAACCGAATACAATTTAAGGGTAGTTCTTGTCCTGGTCAGGCCTTTGAGGGATGGGTAACGAAAGGTTAGAAATGGTCAATATGAATTAGAACCCCTCAACTGCTCCCTTAAGTTTTGGGTTGTGTTTTTTTCCCCCTTTTGAAAAGCTTTCAGAGAACTAAGTTCTAAAGGAGAGTAAAAGGAAGACTAGAAAAAGACACACTTTGTTTATGCAATCCTAATAATGGAATAAGTCCATGTGTGAAGGATGAGGGTGAGATTTTCTACTGTCACATTTTTTTTAAGGACAATACATCCTCTTGTTTTAGGCAACAGCTTATACATATTTGCAGGCTAAAGGAGCTGTATGTGCCAGAAGACAGCATCTTTGGGAAGCATGGTGCACAGGAACAGCTTTGCTGTTTCTGAGGATTCAGCACATAAACTTTGTTGCTGATGCAATAGTGAAATAATTTCTTTTTAATGCATACAACGTAATCTCTTCTTCATCACAAATGGCATCTGTAAACTGTAAGTAGACCAAAATCTGTTTTATTGTGTAAGGGGGACCATCACTAAACAAAAGCAATTGAAGGAATTTTAAGATGTGCATCAGCCCCTAGCTTTACAAAACATAATGCCATCTGGACCATAAGCTTTCAAAGAATACAGTTCAGAAAGAATATCTTAAAAAGCACAGGGTATAGGAATTAAGGGGAAAAGAAACTAAGAGGAGCTGATACTCAGTATTTGTTTGCAATTTAACATTTACGTCAAAGTTATTCCTTCAGTCAATTTGCCACCTAATAAGTATCAAATTTTCCCACTGTACTGTCAGCTTTGGAGAGAGGAGCTTTCTGCCTGCCTGTCTTGCCATTCCCAGTCACACAGCAGCTTGTAATATTCCAAGAACTTCTCACTTGCTCTCTATGCCTTTTTTTTTTTTGGTCTCCCCAGTCTGAATGTGCTCACCAGATGCAGTGGCAGTTAAACAAAAACACCATAAATAAAAATAGGCCAGAGAAAGGTCTAGCTAGATGCAGTACTTCCGAGTGGCTTATTTTCTAGTGAGTTATCCTTGCTGAAATAGTATGTAACAAACTCTGCTAACCTGTGGAAATTCCAGACTTAAATTCATAGCAGAGATATTCAGCGCCATGCAGTTCCAAGCAACTTTTGTGCAACAGTCAATCTAAACATTCACTTGAATAAAAAATTACTAAATGCACTTGGTGGCTTTTTATGTGTGTGTCTCCTTTCGCTTTTAATTCATGAAAGTTTCTAGAAATAAACAAACATGTGCAAGAGAACAGTTGTGATGGCAAGGTTTTGTAGACGTTTGTGAGAATGTCTGTCTGCAATGGAAACGTTCACATACCTATGCTGAAGATTCATTTTAAGCTCGAGAGTTATCCATTCAAGACCAAGAATCCATATTGCCAAGCAATGAACCTTTTGGCAGACTCAACCACCTTTCACAGTTCTTTGAGGCAATGATTTTGGAAGCAGCTCAGGCTAGAAGGTACGTGCCCATCTGAACCATTCACTGGACACTTCAGAATAACCACTGAATCCTAAACTGTGTTTCTGTATTGCTGAGTTTGAGCAATGCTGGGGTTGAGTTGTGAAGGGTGTCTTCACTTCTAGCAGCAGATAAAGTATTTGAAGGGAGGATGAAGCTGAAGGATGACCCCAACCTCCCCATTCATTGAAAAATCTGAGTAGAGGCAGTGTCAGTAGCCATGATCCCAACAGGAAACCCCTGATGTGGTTAGATCAGATATGTGATGGGAGAAACAGACTGGAGACCACAAAAGAAATAAAATCTCAACTACAAAAGTGGAATAGGTATGAACTGTCATGTAACTACTTTTCTGTGAGGTCCTGTCACTTGGCCAAGGCTCTGTTGCACTCCCATGTGATATATTAAACACCAGCTCTGCAGAATTGCCAAATCATATGATGAAACTACGGAAAACACGAGCTAAGGGAATAAATCTCACATCACTTCAAGCTGCATTTCAGGCTCTTTGCCTCCTCCCCTCCCCTTCTAGAATGGCTCGTTTTGAACACTTGTTTCACACTCTAAACCCCTAGGGTCTTGATATGCCCAGCAGGAACTGATGATACACTGTGTATCTCTAAGACCCATGCCTTGTAGCCCCTTATTCAAACGGTGGTGTTTCATTAACAGCAGCTTAAAAATTGATTTAAACATTTTGTTCATTGCACACAAACACTTCTCACAAAGCCTACTGTTCCCATTGAGGCTAAAAAATTCCATTGTATGCGTAATCTTTTATGAGTGCATTCTTTGAATGCTTTATTTGTTAGAACTGTAACAGTTCTGTTTATAAAAAGGAATGATACTGATAGCAATGTTAGGAACTTTCAGAAGGGACCACTTAGATCTTTAAATTTCCATATTAGTCCCATTTCAAGAAAAATACAAAACAAAACAAAGAGCCTCAATTACATAGTTTAAATTCTTTAAGAAACAGCTTCACATGCCAGGCTAAGAGGATAGAAAAACCAATCTTTACTCCCTAGATCAGATCTTGCAGCCCTCTGAGGACAGCTTCACATTGGAGTTTTTCATTTGGCACCAGTGCAAAATGGTTTTTTTTAACTACTAATCCAGCTTTTCGTGTTGGACTGGGATATTTAGAGAAGATAGCAAGCTGAGAGGTGAGAGGAAGCACAGGGCTGACTGCTTTCTGACCTGCACAGGGAATGAGGGAAAAAAACCAGGGATCCTCTGTATGCCATCCAGGATCTGTGTCCAGGCAGACAGATGGAATGGTGTGTCCACTGCCCTCTTTTTAATATCCAGACACTTTTTAACATGAGTTGCTGCTACATGAAACAACTGCAGTGCAGTACTTCAGGACAGGACCCTGGAGACTAATCTGACCACCTGAGTGCTGCTCAAAACCAGTTCTCACTGAATCTGCTCACTTCCAGCATAGCAGCTGTGAAAGTCTAGTAGGCAAGCAGTTGGTCTGAATTACAATTTCTTTTCATTTAGAAGAAGCATTCTCCTTTTTAATAAACATTCTGTCTGTTCAGTTTAATGAAGAAAAATGTTAAATAGCTTATTGGTTTAACTGCTACAGTTACCAACTAGTCAATCTGAAGTAAATATTCCCTCAAGGAATTATTCACACTGCCACAATGTCACATGTTGGAAACAGGGCACTCAGTAGTGACATGGGTGACCCATTTTTGTGGTAATGGCTGTAGTCTTCTACAAATCTGATGAGAAATTAGGGCACATGGGACGATGGGGATTATGCTTTGCTCTGTTCTTTCTGCAGTGACTGAAAAGTATTATATCACTAGACAGGTAGACAACTAATTTCAGAATTCAGTAACTCAATAGTCAGGGCAAAGAAACAGACATCTGACATCCTTCTTTACAAAAATCTCTTCAATGCCTCAGTACAACTTCTCAGAATTAAGTGCAGGTTTAAGAGTTCCCTCCCCACAGAGGCATTGCACTAGATTAGAAGTAAGGGCATTAAAAGTTTTCAGTGCTCCAAGCCTCAGTTGTTACAGAGCAGCACTGCATGGCCATAATAAGAGATTTCTCTGTTCTACCTGAGCTCCTCCTGTAGCTTTTATATTTTTTTTAATATTTTGTTCCTATTTGCTGAGACACTTTTTTAAAGGAAAAAACAAAATATGCTGCCACAGTAAACCCTTTGAAAGAGTGTGCTGGACCAAAGTACTCACAGTGACCCTGAAATACAACATTTGAAGAGCTTTGCTAAAGTTGCTGCATGAATAATACAGGGACCCCTTTTTGCCATGGCGTCTAAGTCACAGCAAAATGAATATACCTTCCGTAAAAGAAAATAAAAATAAGTCCTTTTGACCACGTGGTTACTTTGATCTGCTTCAGCTCCATCTTTAATCCTTACTCTACTTTCTGTTTCTCTCCACATCAAGCCAGCCAAAACAAGTTTATTAAACACTGTGCAGTTAAACAGTGATGCTTAGTAAGATCCCCTCCAGTGGCCTGATCTGAATGCAGGCAATCACAGTACAGTCAGCCTAGAGATACAGATGGGACTGCATGCCTCTATTACCTCTTAATCCAACTCAGAAACACCCCATCTGAATTAACAGTTGTATGATGCATATGGGTCTCATGTTAGAGGAAGCAAAAGAATTGTAGATCCAACATCAAGGCACAACTACTTTAATCTAGTGCTGTTTGATCTTTCTGATGCCTTTAGCTGATACAATCCCTTAGCTGCACTTTCTCTTGTCATTTTCCTAGTTCTCCTCTTACGCTGTTTCTATGGGAGGAAATCACTCCTTATTCACGCTAAGTTTGGTAGCAACCCAGGTCTAGCCCATTTCTCCCCTTTCACTTTGAGTGTTAGTCTGAATATGAATGAGTAAGTTTAGGTTACTTGCAAAAGCACTTGCTTTAAAAATAGTGCAAATAAAAACCCTACCAGAATATATAAAGTACTTAGAATACATGAAGTAGCCCTTTAGTCTCTAGGTGAGGTACTAAAGCCTCAAGTGCTGTGAATGAACGACATATGAACCTGCTGGAAACAGTCCAGAAGAGAGCAACAAGAACAAGTGGAGATCTGCACAGCAAGAGCTATGAGGAAAAACTGAGTAAGCTGAAATTGTTTTCTCCAGTGAAGAGAACACCAAAGGGAGAAGAAACAGCAATATTTCAATGTATAAAGGGCTGATGCAGAGTGGAGAGGATTCCACTGATTTTTATGCTCATTGGAAATAGCACTGGTAGAGGAACAGGCTATTTATTGAGGCAAAGGGAAAGAAACCATCTGGTTTAGCTGGTTTGCTGTGATTCCATGAGAATTTCATTTAACATTGGCATGTCCTGTCCTTTTCACTACTGACTTTCTCTCATTAGATTTAGTGCAAATTTTTTTTATTCTATACTAAGAGTCGTCACTGATTTGAAACACTTATGTTGCTATACTCAGAACAGTGAGTATAGCAAACCTTATATAAGCAAACCTTACTTTCCTGGATTATCTTTGATTTTAACTGTAGTTAAACTTTTCCTTCCTTTTCAGGCCCCTTCTCCACTCACTCCTTCCTTCGCAGTACACTGGCTAGGAGTATTCTTCTGCAAATCAGAAACACAATTAAAAGGTTCAGCGAGAGTGACTTTTTCAAATCCATTGCAAACCTCATAGAGGAACCTTTGTAATTAATGTCTGTACTGCATATTCTGGCTGGCTGCAAGCCTGCTGAGCCAGCACTCCTAAAGGTAGCCAGGTTACTGTGCACCATGAGTGACTATGTTAGGACAGTGATACTTCTTGGAAAAAGAGGTATATTAATTCAGACTCATCTCTGTGGCGATGCAACCATCTACTTTTGAATTGGCTTGAAGACCTGGAAGAGTAAGCTTGTTACTGCCCACAATGCATCACAAAGAGGTAATCAGAGTTTCAGCACCTTTGCTTCCAGTTTAAGCCACTTCCCTCGATACTTTAAGAACTTGCAAGTCTAGCAGTAAAAAGTTATGTTTAGCTCTTGCAGTGACCCAGCACCTGTTACCTGATGGTCTGAACTGTAACACATGCTGTGTAGTGTGTCCATGTGCAAAGGAGAGAGCAAATGGTGGCACATAAGAGTTTCTATTAAGGCCACATACTGATTCTCTAGCAGAGCTAAGACTAAAACATACAATTCTCACCTTTACAGAACAAGCTTGCACAAAACTGCCCAAAACTTCAAGTCCTTAAGGTTTCTGAAGAGTCACAAAATCTATTTTGTAACTGTAGGTTTTATGGGAGAAGTTAAAATTTTACTTTTATCTTGCAATCTCTAGTTTGTTGTGTTTTGTTTTGGTTTGGTTTTTTTATCCCAGCCATTTGAAATCCAGGCAGCTATCAGCAACGTCTGAAATATATTTTAGAAAACAGCTCTTTGCTGTTAAAGGGGAGAATACAACCAAAAAATCCAGACATCCTGACATCTTTTTTGGTGATAAAGCCTGATCATGTGGTGACAGAGGTTGAAGAGGTCTTTCAAGAAGGTGTTCTTTAACTCAGAGGTAATGAGAGGTATGAAGGGTCAGTGAACTGACAAATACCAGCAGGTCAGGGAACAGTGTAAAAAAATAAAAGAACTTATTTTTAACCCAAGAGTTGTATGTTCAAACCGTAATTGAATTTAGAAAGTGAAAATAAATGGGGGAGAGGGAGAGAGGAGACAAAGCTGTATTTTTTATCAAATTTATTAAGTCATTTGGAGAGCACTATCAAAGCAACATTGCTGCAGTTTCCCAGAACACTGGGGAAACTATAAATCTTTGTGTAGGAGAAACAGCTAACACTAGCAACCCACTTGGTTGACAAGACCACAATTGACTGCAACTACTGCATTTTTACCCTTGTAAATCTCATGCCACCCGTGCACAAGGCATTCTTACCCAGTGAATTTAATCAGCTGAGCTGTAACTATTCCGTTATAGCTATTTCTGCATAACTCCCTCCTGTGGACACTCTATTCTGGAACAATTAGTAAGAGTAATTATTTCAAAAAGAAGTCAATTTTATTCCAGAGCACAACGTCCACATGGGGGAGTTACACTGAAGTAAAGCTATTTCCGCTGCAGCAATGCTGATCAGTTCCCCATGTAAACAAACCCTATGACTCTGATACTAAATTACTTTAATACAGATGTCTCTTGAGATTAAAGTTCTGGAGTCCAAGAGAATCAGTCTTCCAAACATAAGTGTATGGCTTCAGAAAAAACTGACCCTAAAAGAACCCAGAAAACATTAATTCACTGTTTTATGCATCATAACTCAAATTCTAGGTTGTGTGAAATGTAACAGAAATAACTCTGGTATTAAACAGCGCTCTCACACACACTTTGGAGTGTCTTTGCTGTCCCAAGTTACTAGAAAGCTTGGTGGGTGGCAGGAGGAGAGGTCAACAGAGGCTTGCTACATGAAGATGTATTAAAAAGTTTGATAGTTGCTACACTGTGCTATAGAGGTGCAGAGGCAAAAATTTAATGCCCTTACATTGTAGTTGTTCCTGATTGTCATAAAATCCTAAGAATAACCTTGGAAGAAAGTATTGATCCTTGTTCCTATATTCCTACCCATTCTGTAGGATGAGGATGGGGAGGAAGTAAGAACAGTCTCTTCTAGGGAAAAAGCATTTTTCTCCCCAAACTCAGGACAGAAACAACAGCAGTTTCCTAATTCTTTTCATGGAAGCTTGCCCTACCATAAAAAGGACAAAGAGCAGGCTCTAGGACTATAAATCCCATGTGCAACAATGGTGTGAAGGAGAGTTTCTCTGGAGCTCTTTTCATGTGTCAGGCTCCTCCTGAAGACTTCATAAGTCCAGAAGAGAATAGCCTCTGTTTTTCCCTCAAAGGCAGGTTAGCTTTGCATTGTTCACAGACCTGAATCATGCCAAAGTGACAACATTTAGCTTATGAGGAAAATAACCTAATGAGAATATTCTTTAACCACTATTCCACCTTACCAAAAAAAAAAAAAAAAAATTAAGAGCTTTTTTTTCTAATCATATTCAAATCCATGAAGCCCTTTATGGCAAATTTCCCACCAGATTTCAACATCCTACCCACACCCACCTCAGCAGCACAGCTGTTCAAAAGAATGGTAAAATTTTTCTTTAAGAATGAAAAATTAATTTTCTTTCATTCTCAAAAGTGATCTGGTTACTGAAGC
This sequence comes from Myiozetetes cayanensis, assembly GCF_022539395.1. NCBI lineage: Eukaryota > Metazoa > Chordata > Aves > Passeriformes > Tyrannidae > Myiozetetes > Myiozetetes cayanensis. The sequence goes on from NW_026087742.1 coordinate 20,326,728, forward strand.
TGAACCTTATCAAATGGATTTGTAGTTAAGCAGAGAAGAAAAAATGTTTTCCTTCTCCCCCTAGCCACAAACAGTAGAAATCTGGGAAAAGCTGAGGCCCTATGAGATGACACTCCAGCAGAGATGTTTTGGCCAAGGTATGCACAGCTGTCTGCAGTTTTCCATCTATAAAACAAGTTTCAGTGTCAGCTGCTACAAACTCTCATGTGCAGGAAAATGGCATTCAGTTTAAAATCACATATAACAAAACATCTGATGTAGTGATGTATATTATATGCAGATTTCCTTTCTACAGATCCATTCCGTAAATTCCTGCATTTTTTTCCCTGGTTTGAAATAAAAATACACACCTATCCTTATTAACAGCGTGATGGTATAAAGGATAATTCATTTGCAGAAGCTGCAATAGTGCTGCTGGTAAGTCTTACACTCTCACACTGAAGAGATGTTACATCTACAGGCACAGAGTGAAGCCTTCACTACAGCCAAGGGCTTTGTAAGAGATCATCATAAACAGGTCATCAAGAGATTTATATGAAAACATTCGAAAAGTGTTCAAGGACTGTATATATTAAATCAACCCTGATTTATTCAACAAAGCTGTCAAAATTATTTATACAATAGAAGATGCAGACAAGAATATTTGCCGTTACTTTCATTCTTACATAACACAAACATATACCCACTTTAAAACACCACACACAACATGTCTACCCTAGTGGATGCAGGCTGACCTAACCTCATTCTGCTCTGAATAGGCAGGACAGAAGCCAGTCCCAGTCTGAAATCCATAAACCCTTCAAAAATTTTGTTGTGTCTACCCTAATTTTCTTGCTCTTTTCCTCTCAAAACCAAACAAGCAAGCAAACAAAAAAAATAACAACCCACCCAAACAAACAAACAAAAATCGAACAAGAAAACTACCCCCCAAACCCTGGAAGAGTATAAAGCAAGTAGTCTGAAAAAAACCAATATTCCTTCTCCCATCATTTCCTACAGAAGCCTTTCACCACCTACTTTTCTTGCTCATGGATGCGTCCACAAAGATACTAAGTAAGCAACATTTTATCAGTACTTATAAACCTCTGTGCAGCTCTCTGACTTCTGGCACTACTGTTCGACAGACCACTTTCTACCTTGCCTCCCAGTACGGATGGCTTAATTGCAAAGAAAAATGGATCAAGAGCTGAAAGTCTATTCTTATATGGGATCTTTGGGTTCTTTTTACCTTTATTTGACTTTAGGCACAGAATTATGGTTTTGGTAAGCATCATTACATATTTTGACCTATCTAACCTGAAAAATATTGCTGACACAGTTTGGATCATACAGAGAAAGAAGATCAGACAACATATTTCTGACACGCCTCAGACACGTGCTATCAGCCTCAGATAGAAAATATGTATCTATGAAAGTCTCTTGCTCACAGAGATTCTATTTGGCTTCATGTGGAGAATTACAACAATCACAATATAAGGAGTGACAATCTCCTGATTTTCCTTGTTAATTCTAGCCATAATTACAGTGAATCCTGGTGTAATGTCTTTCCTTCTCCCAAAATATGTTCATTCATTCTGAAGGTCCCACTTTGAGATATCTTAGTCCCTGTGTTCAGTGCCATCAAGAGAAGGAGCACGGATCCTCAAAGGGCAGGTACTCAGTGCTTTGGAATTCAAGGCAATGTAAAATGGCTTGCTTTGAGACCCAAACATGGGGATTGCCAGAATGTAAATAATTCTGAAATTCTGAGACTGATAAGCATAAGGTGTTCATCACTGTTAATACTAACCTTAACTGGAGATGTTACTTTTCAGTGTTTCTGAATATCAGTCTGAAAAGTCTGGCACTGAGCATACTGAACAGGTAGTGGTACATTCTCTTTGGTGTGGTTTTCCATGTCTGTGAAAGAGGGTCAACGTATCTTTACGTAATAGGTTTAAACCATCTTAAACTGGAATTAAGATTTTGTGGCATTCTCAAAAGATTACACTACCAACTACTAAAATTGCCGACAGTCCCTGGAGATAAAGAACAGCACAGATTGTAAAGTGGTTTTAAATGGGAAATAAGAGCATGAACAACATAAAGACATCCTGACACGTCTTGCAGGTAGATAGTCTTTCCCCGTGTTCTCTGCATAAATAAAGATGATGTGATATTTATGAGTTCAGTTCTTCTACTAACTAGAAAATGAAGATAGTTTGCCTTCCTAAAACATTTAACTGTCTAAATTTAAGTCACATGCAATTGCTGTTGATCGTAATGTACTGGAGAAATTGCAGGTTGTCATCTGTGCAGACAACAGTGACAAAAAGGCCAAGTAGAAGAGAAGCATGTCAGGTGTCACACAGTAATGAAAGACACTTCAGCTTCCAATTTATAGCTAAAAAGCAGCAGGAGTTTCAGGCTGACTAATTTTGGGTAAAAGATCTTTCTTTTCCTTTCACGGGGTACAAGGTTCTAAGTAGACAGATGTTTGCAGAAGTTTGCAAGCCCATGGTCAAAGAAACCTCTTGGCTTGTTCTTTTTTTCTTGCAAGCTTGTTCTTGGTCTGTTCTTGTCACAGATTAGTGGTTGTGCCTTAGAACTCCCAGAGATAAGATACCCAGCTACCTTCTGCAGTGCAGAATGATACAGTGGTATTATAGGTTTTCCATCATCTTAATGGTCAGGATTGAATTTAACAAGCTTTTAACGATGGTACAAATCATGTCAAGGACAGAGGTTTGCTCTAATAACATAATTTTTTTAAATGCAATAAAATTCTAAGATTATTGATTACAGTATCCAGAACATGAGTACGCTATTCTCAGTACAAAGTCAAAGACAAAGCACTGCCAAAGGAAAATACCAGAATCAAATCCTTTTCACTCAGAATGCAGAGCAAAGAAAATATCAGCCCTCTTTATTCATCATTTGAGGCTGGCTTGTATTCCTTTCAGGCCCTGGTACTGTACTTCTCTCTTGGCAGTGGGTGCCTTGCAGTCAGACCTGGTATGGCTGCTGGTATGAGCAAAGAGTCCTTCCGAAGTTCTGGAGGTCATAACTTTCATAAAGCCAGCTCATGAACAGTCAGAACTGTTGGGGTTTTGTCATGGTGAACTTCCCTATGAAAACACCACATTAGAGAACCCCTGAACAATTGAAAGCAGTAACTCAACTTGTCAGGTTTTGTTACCAGCCATCCCAAATTAATGGGAATCATTCCATTCCCATCTGCCATCACAGTCAGTAAGAACTTGCAATGCAATGTTTTATTTCTAGGAAATATCATCATAATAATTTACAAGTAGGACTTCCTGTCAGAGACTCCAGACATCCCCTGCAAGTATGTTCAATCCTCAGAACACTATCCTAATCTGTAAGTGAAGCAAGAGGCAGCAAAGGCCAGATTAGGCTGTGTAAAGGAAAGACATCAGCAAGTACTTTGAATTGATTGTAAGTGGTAGGATAAGGATCCCATGTCAAAAACTACTGCATTATGGAGCACCATAAAGGGCATCTGCTGTGATGGCCTATGATGCTACCAGATGAAGAACTTCATTTTCAAGGATCCCACTACAATTTCTTCTCCACAGATGCTGGAAGCTTAGGCTACCTTAACATTTACCCACTGATCCCGTGAGAAGTATGTGTTTCAAATTTTATGGCACAAGACTTGACCTGTGGTGATGAAAGTTATGACATTGGTTCATTCGCACAGATTTCGGTGACAAGGGCACTCAGGTCTCGGCAACAGGTCTTCCTGCATGTAAAAATATTTCCAGGCGTATTAATTTTAACTACAAATATATGGTTTATTAGCCTTTAAATCATTCTTCAAGAAGAAATGTTGTCTTCACAATGAAAATGAAACAACGAAGAGGAGGGAGCTTCGGGGATTGAAACAGAAGCTGCACGCAAAACCAAGAAGGAAAACAGAAGCCAGATATAGAATTTTCTTCTGGGATCATGAACCCTTCCCTGGAATTTGATCCAAGAATCCATATCACCTACATGTCAGTGGGGATCTGCAGATTTGCAGGGATATCAGTGAGAAGTTACATAAATAAAAGGATCCTCTTGCAGGAACAGGCTGCAGGCTAGAAGAGCTCCCATGATACTCATATATCTAATTAAGAACAGCAGATTGGAAGGGACTTTTGGGTCATTGAGTTCAGTCCCTTGTTTTTGCAGGCAGCCATGCCATATAATCTTTTTCATATGCTGCTTAGGCTCTGCTTATAATCAATTGGAATTTTTTTGGTTTGGGAGTTGGGGGGTTTATGGTGGGTGTTTTTTTTGCTCTTGGTACTTTTAGGGAAAATCTGTCATAGATTCTAATTTCTTTTAGAATTAGCAACACTGTTATATCCAGAATAACTGCACACAAATCGTTTCTATGCATCTGTCCTTGTGTCAGCATTTCCCTTAGTTTAAATAGCACTTTTTCAAATATATTTATATAATACAATCATATCCCCCATTTTCTTTTGCCTGACCATGCTGACTAAGTTTTCTTCTTCTCCCTTATAGGATCCTTCCAATCGTGGACAGTTTAAACACTTTTTACACCTGTTTCTTTTTTAATATGATTTCTTAAGTAACAGGTAATCTGGCTGTACCCAGTATTCCTGATGAAAACCATCAGCCACGATGTTTCCCAACAATGTTTTCTGAAATATCTTGAACTGAATCAGCATGATACATTTAAGCCCATTTCTGTCAGACATACTAAATGGAAATTTCAGAAAAAGTCCCACTGCCTTCAGTGGGTGAGCCCTGTCTGCTTTTTGTTTTCCAATAACCAGACGTCATGTTCCAGTAAAAATATAATTTTTTCCCAACTATTGAAATTTTGGATAATAACAAAAGCTAGCAATATGCATTTGCAAACATTTATGAAATGAAAAGCAGTAGTACTTGTAATCAGCACTGGAATGAGACTTTTCTGAGAATGCATGTTAAGTTGGTTGAATTCAAAAGCAACAACAGTATTTTCAAATTATTTGAGGAATAAATTGACCATCATTTCTAACAATACATACAGAATATTTATCACAAATAAGAATGAAAAAAAACCCCAGACCACTGTAGTTCACATGAAAGAATTCAGACTTATCTCACTGCTGGATGCTATATCTGGCATGAATTCCAAATTTGCAACAGGGTGGAGAATTTGATCAAAAGATCCAAAAAAATTTATGTGGGTAGCCAAAGCCAATCTGTTTGGCAAAACATACAGATGATGTTTCTCTTGCACTGCTTTGGTATTTTGGAAAACTTGCAATATCAAAGGAAAAGTTTGTATTCAATGCACTGGAAGCAGTAAGTCATAAAAAGGTATTTTCTGAAGGAATGAGCATAGAAGATGTAGGATTTGAGGCTGCAAATATTATGTTTTAGTACAGTCATAGTACAAATTCTGGAAATTAAAAATCGTGCCTCTATCTGCTATGCAGCCAGCTCCTTCACAAGTGACAGCTGATACTTTGTACCATCTTAATGTACCCTGAAGCCTTTCTGATTTTTCTGAAAACTGAGGTGCCTGAAAGCACTAATAGCACCTGAAAAAACTGCTAAGTGTGCTTAATATGTTCCTGTAGAGACAAATACCTTCATATATTAATCAAACATTAATTTCCTAGTCAAGAACAATAAAAGAATAATCCAGCCAGAAAATGTTAGTAATTAAGAACTCTCATTTATGAGATTTTTTTTTCCTTTTTCAACCAGCAGCAACTTACAGGGTTGGAACATGGACTTAATTGATTTGTAACATTTTTGTGGCCAACTCATGCTTCAAGAGCAATGTCACTAATTATCCTGTGAACTAGAACTGGTCCTGTATTTACTATATATGCTTGCAAAAAGCTTTGAACACATTTTAAAGACAGATTCTTAAGCTGGAAGTCTCCCCACATTTCCTTCTTGGACAGTCACCCTATTTGATCAGTAGGGAGGATTAAAAACTTCACACTTCCTTCTAAAATCAAGACGGTATTTGGAATTGGTGCAATTGCCAATGCTAACTAACATTTCTGTCAGCTGGGAGGAGTCTCTGTTTAACTGGAGTGAGACTCTTCTGATCCTGGAAAAGTGCTGAGGTAAATTAGTTGTCAAGATAAAATAGACATACTTTCAACAACGATGGGTTGACAGTTTCTGATCTTATAACTATGCTTTCAATCCAATTACGATTGTTGCAAGACACAAAATTACCAGTATTTCCAACATGAAGAAAGGAAGACTATCTAGACCTATGACTACTGTCAAGTATCAGACAATTAAAAAAATAATACCAAGAAACCCATTTTAATTTAATTACTGAAAGTCATGTGGAATTCCCATTATTATCTGCAACTAAGTCTATTCCTTCTCTAAAGTTTTCTTCTAAAGTGTGGGTGAACTGGGAGGACTGGGAAAGTGACAGCCTACTGCCTTTGTCCTGGCTGCTGGTGTGTCTCAGCACAGCTCTGATTTAAAGCAAGACAGCTCTAACCCCAGCTTTCAGGCACTGGGCAGTGAAAGCAGAACAAATAGTTTCAGCTACAGCTTATCCAGGAACTCAAGAGGAATGAGTTATGCTGTCAGTGAAAACTGCTCGAGCCAGACAAATTTAATTTTTCATCTGTATTTGAATGCAGACATGCACAAACTTGGCACACACAAGGCACAGGAAGTGTATGTTATTTCATGAATTTATCATCAGCAGTAGCAGTAAGATACTCCTAGATGTAATTTCTGGGTGCATTAAATACACTCCAGCACTTGATCAGACCTGGACTGAAAGGTAGAATGATACAAAAGCAATCAGTAGTACCCTTCTCCCCCTCCTTGAAGTCTGATTTCAATGGGATCAGAGTTAAGCCAGTCCATGGCATAGCTGAAATCTGTCGTAAGATTCAGATCTGTCTGGACTACTGTTGCATTAGTCATGGATCTTTCTGGCTCCCTTCTTTCCTCCTCTTCTGTGCCCACCCTGTCAGAGTTTGTGATACTGTTCCAGAGGTGCTCCTGCTTTAAAAAATGACCTCTGAGGTCTGTTTGCTTTTCCACAGGCATGGTTCTTACTGCAGTCAAATCCTCCAAATCCAGTAGAACAGAACTGAATCTCTGAGAAGCCAAAGAATACTCCTGAATTTCCATGGTTCCCTGAAGCAAGCACCAGAGCCCAGCAACAAAACAATTCTCTTCCCAAAAGAACTGGCCAAGTAAGAGAGACCTAAATACCACACATGTCAGAAGACTCGAGTCTGTAGTAATTGTACTATGGGAAGGAAGAGGGTAAAGAGGAGCAAACCACTTCCTAGCATGATGGGATGATTAGAGGTATGCACTAAGAAGGGAGGGCTTGATGCTCAGATAAGTTAATAAGCTCTGATTAAAAAACTTAAATGCAAAGCCAAATTAGGCCTCTGAGTGGGTTTATCCACTTGTATATACGTCTCTGCACTGAAGTCACATCAGTTTAGCAAAGCTATCCAGTGGAAACTATGCTGCACTGCAATAATAAACAAGCAAAGCCACTTAGCTTTCCAGTCACTTGGGCCAACTGTGCCAGTTCCCACTCAGAAATAAATAGACTGATTTGGCATGGGGGATGTGCATCAATTCTGTATATTAACAGGTCATATCTCACATTTCATATGACTGTAAAATAATGTTACTAATTTCTTTAAGGTTCTATGTTATTTGATTAAAGAAAAAAAATATTTTCATTCTGTTTATATAATTTTTGTTTGCTGGTACACTAAGTAGCATTAAACAAAGAATCAAATTATTCTCAGACCAAAGGTAATGAACAAGGGCACCCTTTTCAATGAAAATCATCTCTTTTTGCCAGATCCTTCACATCTGAAATAATGGTTTAAATCTTGGCTGTGCTTACTAGGTAAGTCTTTTCTCATAACCTCTTCAAAATGTATTTTCAATCAATCCATGCACCCTATTAAAATTTCACAAGTAATTGTGAGACCAGATATTTGATTCTGAGTTATGAACAAACTAGAGCATAACCAGAGACACAAAATTCAAGGTCTGGATCTGTACTTCTCTTAAAACTCTTTTTTTTTTAATTTTTTTTTTCCAATCAATTTTTTGCTTGTTTTATTTTAATGTTACTTTGCTACTTTTATTTTCATGGGCACAGGGTAAAGCAAAAAGGACATTAAACACTGTCAAAAATAATGAAGGATGTAATTAAACAATGTCACGAGAAAAAAATTAAGAAACTATGTTTCAACATCAGAAAGGCAGGGTTTCTTTTTCCTTTCATATTTAAACTGAAAACATCTGTTAATTGGATGATTTGGCTAATGTCAGTCACCAGAAACAGCTGAATACTGCGTGGAATAAAACAATGAATGTAGGGTAAAACTAACTTCCATGCAAAGTAACCAGCAAAACCCATATTCCACTTTAGCTCTTAAAACAGCACTTGTGTAAAACTCAAAGGGTACATTGCTTTGAGGGAATCTTTCAAGAGCTGTCTACTTCCTTTAAAAATAAGGGGGAGGGGGGAGGGAATCAAAATCCTGTTTATTTCCTTTCCCATTTATAGTCTAACCACCGTATTATTTCGACTTCAGAGAGGAGATGAACAGCCAAACTAGAGTCTGCAACTGTAGTAATCATCATCACAGTAATAAAAACATAGTGTGTCATAGAGGTGTTAACCTGAAAGAGAGATTATTGTGTCAGTGAGCTCTCATACTGATCTAACAATTTGTGATCAAGGCTGTACAGATACCTTTTGCATTTGCTGACAACTGCAAAAGCTACAGCATTACAATCTAAAACAATGCATGTCTTCAGTTTTTAGCAAATCAAAAGGGATGATGTGTTTAATTTATTTTTGTGTTGTTCTAATGAAAGGGGCTTTTTGAATGGCAATGGTTTTGAAAATATACTTCCAAGTATTTGATTGGTTTTTTGTGTTCTCTTTTCCTACCTGAAATGCTTTGCTTCAAAGTGTTTCATATAAAAAACTTCCAAAATAAGAGGCTACATTTTTATGACTCTCTTCCCTAGGGATTTATTTTGAACAGAAAACTTTACCTATACTAGCATATATTTATGAAATGCTTCCTTTCAGAGTTTTTGTGAGTGAAGTTCTGACCAAGATGTTTTTCGAGTTCTGTTTCAATTTTACTTACTCCTTTCTGTAGACACATAGTATCAAAGCGTCAATATTTAGATCCAAAAGCCATTCAGGAGTGCCAGGATGAAAGGATTCCACGCTATAACTTGGCAAGTCCCTTGCCTCTCCCAGACTTCCACTTAGTGGGGCAAATATTTGCTTTCTTGTATCACACACAGAGTTCGAATAGGCACTTTGGGTCTGCAGTGCCAGACTGAGAAGTGGAAAGCTGTTGGAGAAGTTAGGTGGAGCCATAGAATAGAATCACAGAAACATTATGTTGGAAAAGACCTTTAAGATCATTGAGTCCTTCCAACTGCTGACCAGTCCTGTGATGCCTTTGGCAGAGTTCAAAGTCTCTGCTCCCAGAGAAAGCATACAATGAAGGAGAATTTTTGAAAGACAGCAAGAATTAGGTTCCTATGTGTCATTTATGCATCTAAAGAAACTGCTTCGTTCACATCATGCCCTGCAGCATTTCTAATGCTGGGATTACACAGTTAATGGCACGGTATTTTGTAACTGTAAGCATCTCACAACAAAAATGAAATCAGTTATACTCACTTTTACCACACGCCTTTTACTTTCTTGGACAAAACTGTCTAACAAAAAAGGACTCGTGTTTCAATTAGCTGCTGCTTTTTAACGTGGCTACCAGCATTAAGCTGACTATACACCATTGCTTTATCTTTGGCTTCATTCATCCAACAAACACCAGAGTGAAAAATACTGATGACTTTTGCTCTAGCTGAGATGACCCCAACCTTCAAGCTAGAGATCTAAAAACATTTTGTCCTCCCCTGCACTGAATAGACAATTTATGTGCAGGCGCTCTAAATGTTACCCAGTAAAACCAAGGTGATCATTTGTTCTATTTAAGCAAGATTTTTAGAAGAATTACCTGGTTTTGGAGCAAACATCATTGACTTTCACTGGGATTTAGATAAAAAGGCATTTTGGGGGAATTCCACCTTGAATGTTTTTTTCTGCTATGCTATAGACTAATTTTGAATCTTTCGGGGAGAGGGGGGAGAAATGTGAGCATTCAAGAAAACAAACAAACAAAGAAACAAGAACAAAAGCCCCAGGAAATTTTTAAGGAAAGGAAGCTGCTTTTGGAATAGTTATTCTGAACAATTTTTATTTGAAAGTTTTTTTAATAAAACATTCAAAAGATATAATTTAAATGTGTCTTCTTCCACTTCTAAGAGAACAAATGCCCGCATTACAACACCCACCAAGAGAAGTCCACTGAAGATGGCAGAGATTGCACGAGCTGCAGACATTTTCCCTTCCTGGCTAGGTGGTTGCACAATTCCAGGAGAGCATTTCTGCACTGTCTGCCTCCATGCCGGCAGAAAGCCCCCTAATGCCCTACCCCTACTGGTTCTGCTGTAGCATAATGCCTTACAACTGCTGAAAGCTCCTCAGGGAAGATATTCAGACCTATGAAATATGTCATCATGTCTCTTTCAGTTCATAATCAGTTTTCAGGCCCTGATCTACTTTATTAATCAATTTTAAAAATACCCAAAACCCCACAGCACAAAAAACCCCAAACCAAAAAAACTCACAAACCCCGCCCCTACCCAATAAACTTAGAAATTAACCCCATTAGCATCTCTTGCCATCTGTGTTCTGTGAAGTTTTGATGCATTTTGCAAGTTACTGACATCATATGTATGGCCTAGGCAGAAGAAAACAATCCCACCTCTGGCTTGTTTAATATTTAAATTTCTTTGTTAAAAAGGGAAAGATATTTATTATGCCCAAATTAGGACACTGCTGAATCTAAAGACAACATCTGTAGGAAAATGGAAAGTAGCATGTGTCTATCAGAAAATGAGTAATTTGTACTAAATTTTGTTGGCAGGAGCTCAGACAGACACACACGTTATACATTTTAATAGAACACTACTTAAACATGGAATCAATTACTCTAAGCAACAATATATGTACACTCCTTCTAAGAAAATGGACCCTCCTTTGTAATCAGAACGTTTAAGTCCTCTCTATACCATTCAAACTTTCATTGATTGAGTCTACTGATTGCTTACATATGTGACTAAAACTATTGTAAGTGTGAGTGCTGCCTCACTCATTTCTATGTTTTACACTGGACACATGCAGCAGTCTGACACTGCACTGTTGCTGCTGAATATTTCCTTGTACAGTTCCTCAAAATAGCAGGCTCTGACTGACATCAGGGTTTGTCTGTCTTTCCCTGCACAAGTGGGAAAGAGCTACAGATGCTGTTCCTGCAAAGCTATAGGTCATAGGAAATCTAACCCTAAAAGGCAAAGAGAATCCAAGCAAAGAGATTTTGTGTCCACTTCGATCTTTGAAAAACAGAGTTTCTATGTGAGATTCAGCAACTGATCCAAAGAATAGTTTTGTTCCTATTGTGAAGGTTAACATTTCTAATATGTAGAATAATATGTAGAGTAGTCCAGTGACATTCAACTTCATGACCATCCAGTACTTTGTGAAGAGGAATCTAAATGCTGGCTATCTTCTGGTTTTAATGAGTAGTTCCTTTTTTTCTGTCTAACAAGATCCTTCCCCTGATCCTTCCTCAACTGCAAGAAAATAGTGGCTGGGACGTGTTTTATTTCATTCTGTAGCATATCTTTAAAAGAGAAGAGTGCAATTGCTGTGCTCTTAGATATTTAGATTACTAAATCTGTCAAGATTTTAAACTTCCCAGGGGATGGCTTGTTCCATATTACTCTTTTTTTCTGTACAAGGCAAAGAACAAAGAGGACTTGATCTAGCTTAAGGAATCTAGGCATTATTATAAAACCAAAAACCCAAACCATAAATCTCACCTTTGCCACTGGCATGTGTCCATTCTGAGGATGCAGCTATTGTGGAAGTTTCTGGAATAAGCAACAGCTGAAACCTCTGCCTTAGAGCCTTAGAATTCGACATTTTTGACAGACAGCCAGTGATTAAACCAATGCAATGAAATGGTTACACCACCCTATGCTGTTTATTGGACCAGCTGCTGTTCCCATAAGAGAAAACCGCAATGAGGGCAGCAAGCCCTGAACGGTGCCAACTCCTTCCACCAGAGACCTTGGCAAGGGGTTCTGCCAATGGGGAAGGAACAGAGCACTGCTAGAATATGGTTGGGAAGAAGTCTGACATATCACTGAGGTCTTTCTATCTCATATTCCCTTCATACTGTATGTATACAGACAACTAGAAAGAAGACAAATCTATAGCAGCCATACAAAAATCAGAATTTGGTTTTAGCACATAATTATTAGCCCTAAGTGCTAAATAAAAATTATTAAATATAATACCATTTTTATCATGATAAGCCTCAAAATCTTTTTCCTCTCACAACAGATACCCTTTCAGCCTTTTTTTTTTTAAGAAACATTATTTTGCCTGAAATTCTCGTGTTTGGTCTGTAGCCAGGGGAAATTATTTTGGGAAAGTGTGAGGCCACTTGGACAAGAGATCCCTGGGAAAGTGGACTAAAAAAAAGAGGTGTTGTCACTTGTCACTTCAGAAAAAAGATTGCTTTCCCTCCCCGTTTTCTTGCACACAGGCATATCTTCAAAATCTGGGCTGGAAGACAAACTAGTACCTTTTTTATTATGTAAGAATAAACAGGACTTTCTCTCATAAGAAAAACCCCAACTGTTGGAGATGATCATCAAACAATCCAAACTACAACTGATCCATCATGGAGAGCTTAGGACCTACCTACCATGTCACTCCTGTGCATATGATTTGGTATTAACTTCACAGATGTTTTCACTCACAGAGGGTTTATTATGCATGGGAACAGCCTGCATTAATATCCAGCAATCAAGACAACAGAAACTTCCCAGAGAAAGACCTCTTGCACATCCATCACTATATTGCAACTCTAACACACGGGACAAAGAAGTTCAACAACCTGTTCAACCCATTTAAAAAAAACACAAAAAACCCACAAAAACCAAACCAAAACAAACAAACAAAAAACCACAAAAAAAGCGGGGAAAGGAATCACATGTCCCTGAAAAGTATTTGAAATTCCTCAGACTAAACACACATGCCTTATATCACATCTCTGCCCCTAGCACATGTAGCAGAGTTTCAGCTACAGCCGCATACAGTATAATGCAAATTTACTTTGACTGTGCAAGATATTGGCTTTCAAGGACCATCTAAAGATTTAAGTGCCACTCAGTCCTCTCCAGGTTTTTATAAACACAGTGCCTGGAAAATCTTCCTTTGCAGGCTATTTTAGACCAACAGGGAAAAAAGAGCAGAGTATTTATATTTCTTACCTAAAAGACACAGAGTGACTAGTAAGTGTTTCTGCAAGAAAAAGCATCTTGATGCCTTTGCTTGGTGGTATCTCTGGCATTCAGACACAAGGAGAAGGTCATCTTATTCCTCTAACCATTTACAACAATTTGTCGTGTTGGGGTTAGGAAATTGCAGCTCAGCGTAGATGAAGGAATCAGGTTTTTAGAGGTTTAAATAGACATCATCTCTAATGTGAAAGGGATTTCATTGCAGGCAAGGAAAGATGAGGATACAAGACAGACATAGGCATATGAGCATCTTACTCTTTCTACCATTTTTCCTGCACATGTCAAAAGGTTAAAAAAAGGAACATTTCCAAGTCCCCTGAGGTTGTTCCCTAGTTACAGGCTGATGTCCTCCCACAGTGGAGGGGCTCACAAGTGCCAAACTGAACAAGCCAATACAGCTGGGTAACAAACAGGGAAAGGCTGCCCTGTTATCCTCCATTCCCCAGCAACTGGGACACACGGTTCTGTCCAGAGCAGGGCTCGCTGAGCAGCCAGGGTGCACTCAGAGAAATGTAAAGCACTATTTATTTTGTAACTGCGCCATAATATTACATCATCCCCTTACAAACAGTCCTATATTGCCCTTAAATATCATTCTTTTACATGCTCAGTTTTGTTGTTCAGACTCAGCATCCATATCTAGGTGTAACTGAGCTACACCTGGGAGAGAAGGTCTGCAAATATCCCAAATGTACAGAAGTTCAAGTGTTTTTCTCTCTTCTAAATACTCAGTGGTTTAACTTTATTTTCAATGACATTTTCATTACTGTAATGATTCCATAAACACTTTTAAAGATTCTGGACAAGGTTTTTTTTTACACTAAGTGCTTGCATGTGTATATTTTTGTGCATGCTTGTTTTAACAATATACTTTAATAATACTTTAATAATATACTTTCTAGCATACTATTCTTTTGACTGCCTGATGACTGTCCTGCACTGAGTTTTCTCCCCTACAAGGCTTTTCAGTAACACACACAATTATATCCAGATGAATTAATTTACTCAGCGTTTATTTTGTCAACTAGCTCCCTACCTTAATCAGGCATCTCTACACATCGCTGTGCACAAATATGAACTTGAGGTTGAAGTCAGAGTACATGTCACAGGCCATTTCACAAGCCTGCAATTAATTACAGATGTGATCAGGTACCCTGCACTTTGGTTAACAGACCAGGATATTTCACCCAGAGAGAGCAGTGGATATTGAGTGAAGCCCATAGATTATTATCTAGAAAAAAAAGCAGCTGAAAAGGATTATAGTAGCAGTCCATAAAATCAGGGCTGCTACAAGGAAATGATGATGATGGCTCTTCATTGTCTCTTCCACACAAGAGTTACGTAGAGCAGGGTTTTGTTCAGATTCAAATTCTTTGGATGGTGGTGGCAGTAACAAGAAAAGTTAAAAGCATTTGGGGAAAAACAAAATATGTTTCAGAAACACATGCCCGATGTGCTAGAAGCTCTCTGGAGAAAATAGATCAGGTTTTGCCCAGTCACCACGTAGAAATAGGTTCTTACAAGATTTTTTTCATTTAAGGGAGCGAGACTCCACGCAAGAGGTAGTATTACAGAATAAGACTCAAGTCTCTAACAGGTGCAAATAGAACTTGACTTTTGTTAAAGAGCTAAAAAATGGCTAATCAGATGACAGTTGTATTTGAGATGAGTTAAAAACAAGAATGGCAAAACACATCTCATTGTATAATTTATATCTTGAAAATAGTTGGGAAAAAATTAATCAGATTCTGATAAGCAAGCATTGAGTCCAGAGGAAAAAAAGGTAGCCAGCAAGCTCCCAGATGACCTGCTCATTGACAGACTGAGCAGGTAATCCAGTAAAATATTTGGGAAGTCTCCACAGCAGTTACAACCCTATTGTATACCTGGGCATGTAAGATCAGATTTGGCCTGCATCTCCATAGTGCTTTTAAAAGAGGTATTTCTTTCCCTCTTTTCCCCCATTTAACCATTATTTCAGATATTTTAGGAAGTTAGTTGAGATTTTACTCCATGGAGTACAACAGCAAAGGGAACATTTTGTTTGTGTTCTCAGGTAGCACAAGGTACCTTTGTGATGCATGTGAGAGAGAAAATGGCAGGGGGGAAGAGAGACAAGGACAAGGAAGCTAAAGAAAGGAAGAAAGAAAAACCTAAACAAATAGATGGATGGACCATTGGAACTACCAGCCTTTTTTCTAATATTTATTCAGTTCTCTCTTAACTATGGATACTAGACTTAGCGTTGCTTCAACTTCTATATGATGGTTTATTCCTCATCTTCCTCTTTGCATTTTGTGTGAAAAATTCTTCCTCTCTGGGAAGAATCTTTAAGGAAATAACTGTCCTTCTAGCCTTTTAAACTATCATCTAGAACTGTCATTTTCAGTTATGGTCCCAATCAAATAAGTTAGAGTTGTACTTTGCCCATTGGTGGTCCTGAAAAACCAAAATCAAGCAATGTTCTCTCTTTATTCCATTTACAGAGGCACCTTCTGGGTACTGTGGAACAGGTTCAACCTCACAGAGCCTGTCAGGCCCTCTGTACGGGCTGCATGTTTTTCTTAGTCTCTATTGATTCTTCTGAGCCTTTGCAGCATAGAACAACACTGCCCCAAAACACAAGCGCAACCCAAATCTCTCTTCCAAATGATTCTTCATTGCTTACTTAACTGTATTCACACTAATTTATTTTACTAGCCATTTTCTTGTGAGTACATACAACCTTCCCCTAATAAAATGTCAAAGAATCAGTTTTAAGTCAACAGAAAGCTGAATTGCAGATACAATGGAAAGTGCAAATGTATTTGCAAATAACCTGTTTGAACATGGTTGGAGATGCATACTTCAGGCTAATGTCTAAATTTATGACATAGATGAAGATGCAATAAGTTTTACTTTTTTAAAAATGTTTCCCGTGCTAATGTTTGATTACCTTGCTACTGGGCAAGCAAAAAACAAACCATCAGACAATTCAGTTAAACAAAAAAGTGGCTAACTTACATTGTTCTGCTAAGAAATATCTACAAGCACACAGTGCACACAGTAACTCTGAACTACAGCAGTTTATAATTTATTCTGCAAAATAAGAGATTATTCAGATATAAAAATAGTTATTTTTTAAAAAAAATTATAAATGTTTACTATCTTCTGATACTGGTCTTGATTTCCCATTTTACGCCTATATGCCTTACAACTAGGGTATTCATTACATACATGAAAAGCCTAGTTTTGAAGTACCCCTCTCATCTAGAAATTTCATTTAGAAATTGTAACAATGGTGGTTTTGCTTTTTAAGTTTTATGGATTTTATCTGATTTGAGTGCCACTGAAAGATAACGTTAAGTGGGTCAATTCTTCTGAAATATCTTAAAATATAATTTGGAAAAGATCTTCAGCACATATTTTCTTTTCTCAAGAAACACATTAATCTTTATTAACAGCTCTGCCAACAAAGGGCATAAACTGGAAAAAAGGGGCAACTGGAAACATATAGAAATAGATACATATAGAATGTAGACATAGATATACATATAGATATAGAAACATATAGAAGTAGATAGACATGGGAGACAGCAGAAAATAACCATAATTTTTTGAAAGAAATTAATGCAGGAGGAAATAATCTGAAACTTAAGGATTAAAGGCATGGAAAAACCTGGAAAGAGTAATACGGCATGATTTAGAAGGAAAAATAAATACTGAGTGTGGCTGGACAGTTCATAGGAATAACTTAGAACCTTTTAGTTCAGAATTGATCCCTGAACAGATTTTCATTCAAAATAATTTACATGACTTTTTGTGTGAGCATATTCTACTTGATAGACCTGCACACAAAATTTTCATAATCACAACGGCCCTAAGTATGTACTACTCAAAGCATGAGATCAGTCATTTAAAGTGTTTGATACCGATTCTCACACTATCTGGATAACTCCCAGTGCAACACAGAAGTCTTCAAAGTTGACTGTATAAATGTTCCAACATAAACAAACAGACTAGTCAAGATCCTGCTGCAAATAAAAAATTTATATGATAGCAAACTCTGCTTTTTGTTAATCCAAATTTCAACTTTTTTATTTATTTAGCTCTTCCTCTTTGCAATGCTCTTTTACAGAAGCCTTCAGAAGGCTTTCAGTGTTCCCCCAAATTTTCTCTTTCAACCAAACCACCCAAACTCTCCTACATTTCCTTACAGGAAAAGAAGTCACAGATTCTGATCATTCTTCTTGATGTGTTTTTAATCCTCTCCTATTACAGAATTATACTTTTAGAAGCCAGGTACCTGAAGTGGGCCCTTGTCAGCTCTGTGGAGAATATGAAGATTTGCATATGTAGAAGGACACTTCTTTGCAGAAACTGTCATGCTTTAAAAGTACTGTGTGTTAGGTGAACAAACAAATGAAAACAGAGAGAAGGTGGTAATGCAAATATTCAGATGATAAAAGCCAAAATTGGACTTCTTTTAGCTTAAATAAACTATTTTTCTTTCTCTGAATATATCCATAAAGCGTGCTTTTATTTTATTCAACTTGTATTGTTAAGCACTAAACAAATGACAATGAATCAAGAGGAATGCACTGGACCCATCTCACTACTGGGCACTTATCAGCCAATGCTGGATTCATTGGAAGTTGTGGAGCAAAAATTCAAATTTTCCACCTAAAGCACAGCAGGGTATTTAGTACTTGGGGAGATAAATTACAAGCTATAAGCTACCTTTCTAATAACTCACTATTAAGCCATTCTGCATCAACCCAGTATAGGACAGCTACATATGTATATGCATACATAAAAACACCCCCAGCCCCCAGTGCTAAATCAAATAATCACATTTAAACAATACTCAGAACTTTATATTTGTTCTGATAAAAAGGTCACAGATTCTTTCCTCATATATAGTATAATTTATTCTCAACTGTCTTCAGGAATGTGGAAAACATTATGACATGAAGCATTATTTGGGAGCATTAAGAAAGTTAAATATTTATGTTCAGTAAACGCCCTTGCTCCTCCTTCTGTAGCCAGTGTGCACAGTGCATATATTTTAAAATGACAGATTTAAATATAACTGCATTCCCGTTTTACTGACTAACCAATCTACAGACTGTGACTGGTTCCCAACTCTCATTTTTAAGTAAATAAATTAATACATATATTGGAAGTTCCTCCACCAGACAGACATGCTTGGAATACTCTGTTCCCTTTCCTAAAGGTCCTAAATTCAGTCAAACAAGAAAAAAAAAAAAAATCTCTTGAGGACCCTCCTATTTCCTTCTCACAAGTCTGGAAAAAAATATGCTGAAGGAACACGAGCTCAGATTCGCACATAAGGACTTCTGTTTTGACTGACAAGAAACACTATATTGATATATTAATGTAAGGGTTCCTCACAGAATTTCTACAAAACCTAAATATTACACAGGAATATTCTGTGACTCTGTGAATTCTGCCTGGATTAGTTTTACTTGAGAGAATATATTGGTACTGCACAGTGCCTCTCCAAAATTTGCCCTTTTATTAGTTTTTTAATGTGAGAGGTTCATAGCTTTGTTAACAAAGTTTACAAAACATTTAGCAACTTCAGCAACAGGTCTATGACCTATTGTAGGGATCGTATTTACAAAGAAAAAAACCAAACCAGAAACAAACAAGAAGAGGATAAGGTGCTCTCTAATAAGAAAATAAATTATTAATAATAAGACATCTCTGAAGTACAGTCATATTTGAATCCTCAAGTTGTCATTCTGGAAAGTTGTGAACTCTTAAAAAAAGTTAAGAAAAAATTACAGGATCAGCAAATTTCTGGAGTGCTATCTGACGTTGGCTCTCTCTCGTCTGTCTCTGTAGATTATTCCATACTCAGAAGCTTTGATCAAGTCCACTTCTTCTCTAGTTCTCATGAACTTCACCCTGAAATCTGCTGTTCCAGAATCATAAAGTCAGCCTACAGAGACATGGCTTGGAAAGGCCTGAGGGAAACTGGTCCTCATGAACTGAACACCATGAAAAAAATAAATAGAACAGTTTCTGCTGTTACCACAGTGGTGATTGCTGTTACTGTACTCCTTCAACACTTGCAATATAGAGGGATGAAAAAATAAAATGTTTTTTACTGGGCAGAGGAAATGAGTTTGAAGGTGAGAATGGGAGTAGATAGTGTGAGCCAAAAAAAACAGTAAGAAATTTTAAAACAACCTTAAGCAAATTGCGCAAAACCTAAACTCCCTTAAAAAAAATGTGCCATATGCAGCCTTTTAGTTCTCTGCAACTTCATTCCAATTTAATTTCTTTTCTTTACCATAATCCTAGAAAAACTAAAAAATTTCATTTGCTTCAAGCAACCTGACTGTGATTTCAAAATATATCTGAGTGCACCCTCAATCAGTTCACAGACACCAAGTTGGGTGGGAGTGTCGATCTGCTGGAAGGTAGGAAGGTTGTGCAGAGGGATCTGGACAGGTTGGATTAATGGTCTGAGGCCAGTGGTAGGAGGTTCAACAAGGCCAAGTGTCAGGTCCTGCACTTGGGTGACAACAACCCCAGGCAGACCTACCAGCTGGGGGTAGAGTGGCTGGAAAGCAGCTCAGCAGAAAAGGCCCTAGGGGTGCTGGTTGACAGCAGCTGAACATGAGCCAGCAGTGTGCCCAGGTGGCCAAGAAGGCAAATGGCATCCTGGCTTGTGAAAATGTGTGGCCAACAGGACCAGGGAAATGACTGTCCCCCTGTACTCAGCACTAGTGAGGCCACACATCAAATCCTGTGTCCAGTTCTGTGCCTCTCTCTACAAGAAGGTCACTGAAGTGCTGAAGCGTGTCCAGGGAAGGTTAACAAAGCTGGTGAAGGGTCTGGAGCTCAAGTCTTAGAGGAGCAGCTGAGGGAGCTGGGATTGTTTAACCTGGAGAAAAGGAGGCTCAGGGGAGACCTTATCGTCCGTCTACAATCACCTGAAAGGAGGTTGCAGTGAGGTGGTGGTCAGCTGCTTCTCCCAGGTAAGCAGTGATAGAACAAGGGGTAATGGCCTTAAATTGTGCCAGGAGAGATTTATATTGGATATTAGGAAAAAATTCAAAAGGATTGTCAAGCCCTAGAACGGGCTGCCCAAGGAAGTGGTTGAGTAGCCAACCCTGGACGTATTTAAAAGATACGCAGATGTGACAGAGACATGGTTTAGTGGTGGACTTGGCAGTGCTGGGCTAACAGCTGCACTTGATGATCTTAAAGGTCTTTTCCAAACTGTATTCTTCCAGGAATGCACTTTATCTTTTGAAATGCAAATAGCAGAACAGCTCAGCACATGACTATTGTTGTTTCTTAATGAAAAATTATGGAGAAAACCAGCTGATAGTTCCAAATCATTAGCAAAGTACATACAACAGTGTCCTCCTCATCCAAAATTACTCATCATAAAAGCCTGAGAAAGGCTGCAGTCATGGTATTTCCTTCGGCACAAGAAAAGTAGAGATAATCCTGTGAGAAAGTGGTTTCCATTGTTCCTGAATGAGATGGTATAAATAAGCACCTCTGAATTCAGCTGACTATCCAAAACAAAAAACTGAACATGGACTTACCCCAAGAATTTCTCTGTAATGGTTAGATAACATTTTATCAGGCAAAATTGTGGTAAACCATGGCACAGACACATCAATGTAGGATGGCAAGTTTGTCAGCATTTTACTCCAAATTTCTCTTCCCTGAATGGTTCTCTGTTCAGAGCTACCTCACCTTTCCTGCATGGTAAGAATATGCAGATACCAGTTGTCAAGCAGCAGCTATTTTGCCAAACAGCCTGCTTCCTTCTATAGTCAACTGTGTACACCCAGCTCATTTCTGAAGATTTCTGGGAAGAATTACTCTAGAACTGTTGCTGAGAAGTCTAATAGAGCTACAGAGAGTCGATTCCATTAATTCAGAAAAACAGAACAAACACAACACACAAAAATCCCAACCAAATATATACAAACAACAAATCTTTTTAATTCACATAAGATTCATCTGATGTTGGTGGGACAAAATGATTTTGGCTTAGCATTTATTCAAATATTAGTGGTAACGTTCAAACACTGAACCGTTTGAGAAAAAGTAACACTTGGACACTCCATCCAGTCCAACATAAATAGAAATAAATGCTTTGAGATATGAATGGACTTTGCATTTGGATGGAGTAGAAAAGCTTTCACATAACATGCTATACTGAGAGTTAAAGCTTCAGAAGTTCAGTCTGCCTTTCCTTATTGCAAGTGCATGAATGACAGATCCTAGCTAGAAGAGTTCTTGTACTTTCGTAAAATAAACAAGACTGAACAGAGCACTCACAGAAATAAAACAATGCCAAATTCTCTATGCTTTCTAAAATTTATAGCACTGAGTTCTGTCATGGAAATAAGACTATAAGCAGTTTGATAAAGAGTCTAAAAGTATGCGAGTGCAAAAAAGCTACATTGTTAGCATAGCATAAGTCTACACATCTCCCACAGGAGAATGTAGGGTCTGTACTAGATGCTACTCTCCTGCTTCTCTGGCAGTGACAGTGCACTGCTACTACAAAGATAAGACAATTATGAATGCCTTACCCCCTGACACTAATATAAGTGGTCTGCACTAGGAGGAAAATTCTCTGATTGATCACATGCAATATTCTTTTCTTTAGAAAAGCTCCTCTTAATATCTAAGCCAAAGAGAGACTGGAGATGACGAAAACTGGAAAATCCTTTCTGCAGGTTGGTTGGTAGGTTGCCACTGAGCTCTTTTCAAGAGACAAACACATGTGAAAAACAAGCTTACCAGTATCGTCTTAAATGCAAAAGGTGTTGATAAAGAAAGCGGTGAACTTGCTCTCCTGTCACTGGTTTGTTTAGCATTACTGAATGCATTACAGTGTATTAATGAAGGCTTTGGATATAATTTAAATAAAAATAGTAAACACTGATCTAGCTCCTCCACTTATAACATGAGCAGGGGGACACCCTGGGAATGTACCCATTATGCAAAATGAGACAAGTTTATAAAACCAAATTATTATGAACTTAAAGAGTTGTCTGAATTTCTACAGTTAGGAAAAGGCCCTTGTCCAGAATATAATACATAGAAATGATAACTTTCAATTCATTCTTTTAAGGTAATATTTTCAATGTTGACAATAAAAGAGTTTTTTCCCCAGATGAAATGCCATGGGAAAAGAGAGATTGAAATATCAATTTGGGAATGCATGCAGAAATGCTGAGGCATCATGAAGCATTCATTTTGTATTCATTTTCTACTCATGGTGAATGTGGTGGCAAGCCAATTTCTTACCTGATAATAAATCAACACTTTAAAAAGTTTAAAAAGTTTAAGAGTGCTGAAATTTATTGGAAATTTGTTGATGTGTTCCCGAGCAATGTCAGAGAAACTTTACATCCATACCAGAACTTCTTTTGATGTAGCTGCTGCCCAATAATAATGATTTCAGTGGCTTACTGTGAAAGATCAGAGACATAAACTGGACAGAGCACTCAAATGTCTTCTTCATCACCATGCCAATATGAACTCAGAAGACTTGTTTTCAGAGTTGTCTGCTCTTTTAGAAGTTCATTAAAGCACTTTGTCAGAGAAAAAAAAAAACAAAAAAAAGTGAGGGGTGTGGTGAGAGGAAAGCAAAGTAGGGGAAAAGAAAACTGTGTTAGTCCTTCACTTACATGAAGTGAGCCTATGGTTCTTGGGAACAAGCTAGAACTGTTTAATGTCTACATTAAAAAACAGCAATGGAAACAATGAACTGTGAACCAAAATCAGTACGACTGAATACAGCCAATATATATAATAAAAATGATGGAATCAAAGAAAGACTTACAAATGGCACTGAGCTGACAGGTCCTTTGCTAAACGCTCCACAGGCCATGCTCTGATCTATTGCAGCAAAGTAAGAAGATGGAAATGGAATGAAGGATTGCAAAGCAACTCCACCGAAATCTGTGTGAGAATTGCCACTCACGTCCCTGCTCATGCTCCTGTTTTGCCACAGTACAACTGAGAGCAGAAACTGGCCTGCTTCCTTCACACTGTATTTTCAGGAGTTAGGGTAAATAATACCCTGGCACCCCCAACACTAAAATTTGATGCAATTTGGAGAAAATTAGGGTTGTTGCTACAAGATGTATTTTAGGTGTTCTCTGCAAAGTTCCCACATGTCCATTCCCTGAACAGTTTATGCCACTTTTGAGTTAAAAAAAAAAATAATTTTAAAAATCTCAGTTACTAGATTTTGAAAGTTATTTTACCAATAACTAAATATGTAATAAAACTACTTTTACCCCAGTCCTGAAGAAAAATAGTTACGATGCTTAGGATCAAATTCTTATGGTGTAGTGATTTTCTCATAATATTAGCAGTTTGAACATTAATCAAAATAAATAATTCAATTCTGTCTCTATATGCCTTTTTTTGTTTTGTTTTGCAGAAGGGAAAGGAATTTATTATTGATGTAAGACAGCAAAAATTGTGTATTATTTCAAAATTGATTAATTGCGTAGTTAAAAAGTGAGCAATATCTGTGAGATAAGGCATAAGGCCTGTGTGGTAGAGATGGATAAGAAAACATGAACATTTTTATTCAACTTCTGTTTCACTCTCTTTTTAACTTCAGTGTCACTGGGCCAAGTATTTCCTTTGATCAGAAATATATTTTCCCAAGGATGCTATATTTCATTTGAAACGGAGCACAAATTATCTTTTTATAATAAAAAACACTATACAACCTTTTGGCAGAAAGTTTCAAAAGAATATATATATGTTACAGCCAAAATGTGTGCCACTTGGCTTCATTAAATAAAATTTCAGGAAGCTTATTTAAAAGAAAAATATTCAAAATGCACACAACGGAATGCAAAATACTGCCACCAAGCACATTCCACTGGAACTGAAGACAAGTCTTATTTAATCCTCAATCATATGTTAAAAGTTACGACTTCCATGTTTAATCTTCGTTATTTTTCAGAAATGTACAAACACTGAACTTGAATACAGGGACAACTTATCAGCTTTGATCATTCCCTGGGCCAATGTGCCACTCTCTTAAATGCAGATGAGCCGAAACCCAGATAATCTGAACCCTTGTACAACATCACCTGTGTGAAAACTTCCTCACTGGTTTTGTAAAATAACATCTGAGTGCAGCATAATTAGGAACATTAGTTCTCTAATCAAACCAATTCCCTGCTTGAAGGAGGGTCAGCCATGAAAGCAGATCAGGTTGCTCAAGGCTTATCTACTTGGTTTTTGAAAACTTTCAAGGATGGAGTCTGCAGTTTCACCAACCAACCAGCTCCTCCTGGTTCCTGCAGCCTCTCCTCACAGTGCAGATGCTGCTGCCCCAAAGACAATGTTAGGGACCCTCCACGGAACTGGGCCCAGTTCACTGACACCTTTCTTGCATTAGGAGGCTCGACACTGGACATGCTCTTCTAAATATGGCCTAGTAAGTGCTGAGTAGAGGGGGATAATCGCTTTGCCAAGCTACTGGCTGTGCTCCTATTATTACAGTCCAAGGGAATGTTGTCCTTCTTTGCTGCCACAAACTACTACTGGCTCACATTCCGTTTGCTGTCTAGCAAGACTCTCCCATTGTTTTAGCAGAACTGCTTCCCCAGTCTGTGAGCTCCCAGCTTTTGTGTGTTCAAGTTGGCTTATGCTGTATCACATACTTTCTAAAACTGACAGTCTTTAAGTTAAGACTGTAGAGAGTTGCTCCATTAAAAAAATATGTGACTTGGTTTTTTTTTTCTGTCTTGGTATGGTAAGCATCAACATCAGCTAGTGAATCGCAGTGGAAATTCCAGAGCTGACACACAGATAAAGGAATTCAGTAAATATAGGAGATAAATGATGGATTTGGAGGCTGGATTGATTGAACTGATACTTGGAACTTTGGACTGCGTTCCCTTTTCACTGGTGGACACAACAGAATCAGCACAGTCAAGACATACAAAATGGTATTACTTACAGCTAGAGAACAGTCTGTATCAATTATTTTCTGTTTCTTATTTTCAATTCTATCTCTATCCGGCTATTAGCTAAAGAGTGAACCTTGTAATACTGGAGGAAACATTGTTTGAGGTAGACATATGCTCCCTCCACACAGTCAGGCCTTAGGTATATGTTTATCTAGAATGCAAGGTCTGCAATTCCAAAACGTATCTTGATTTTGCATCCTACAGTGATTCTGTAGCCAGACCATCCAACTGGCATTAATCTACAGATGCAAATCTGAAAGGCAATATCAGACATATTCTCAGTATCATGCAGAGAAAACAAATTTAATTGTGCTGTACTTTGAAAACTCTTCACTCTCTCATGTTACTCTCCCCTCTAAGTTTGTCAATCTTCACTATAAAAAAAAAAAAATCAGCCAAAAATGCTCTATAAAAACTGCAACACTATCACATTTAATTCTTTAAAAGGCAAATTTGCTGGAAAGACTTCGAATAAAACTCACAACAATGGGAAGCATGACAGAAGATAGAACGGTGCCTGAAACCCTAGGTTAATAAAATATAACACTGGTCAAATGGAGAAATTATTGGTGTCTGTGATCCCACAGTCAAATAAGATTAAAAGAAGAATATATTTACATGAGGGTTGCATAGGTTAACAGAAATTTGCCTGTAAGCTGTTCAGAATATTTTTCTATCAACAACCACCAAAACAAAACCTGAAATGTTTTCCTGTTTGTTGAATCATGGAATTTTTACATTTATAGATGATACTTAGAGGAGTTAACTTTTACTTCACGAGCTTGCTATTGTCTGCAGTATCCCACTTAATGTTAGGAGGTCTCTTTCTAATACTGTTTGGGTTTTGTTTAAAAAACAACACTGACACCTTGATCTTAATAGCTAATCTTCTGTCATCACCATGTTATCTAACTGTTTGGGGACCCTCTTCCTTTGATAATCCTGCCAAAGAGCAAGTACCACCTACCTGAGCTGTTGCTGTGGTGCTACACAAATGGTCATTCATTTGCAAAGGTCCAACCTCCCAGTCTATTCACGCTGATTCCTTCTCCATCTACGACTAACACATTCAACCACACTATTTTAGCTCTGTCACATTCAAGGCAAACTGGGAGTAATCACCTAATTCCTTTATGGAACAGATGCAGGAATTCTGGCTTATCTCCTTCTAAAAAACCTAGACTGAAATGCATTTTATTTGCCCAGCTATAGTTTTAACCTGTCTTTTAAGAATGATGCCACTTGTGTTAGTAATTGTTCTTTGACATATGCTTTGTATGCTGGAACAAATTTAATTTAATAATTTAATTATTTAATTTAACAATTTAATTAATTTAATTTAACAGAAAACTCACTGAAAACATGCATTGTTCTCAAAAGTGTGGTCAAACCATCTAACTGAGTCCAAGGTACTTCCATGAAGTTGATTCCCTTACAAACAGTTCTATTCTGCACTATGGGTATAGCCCTACCATCAAGTAAAGCAAATACCTGACACAGATTTTGGAAAGCCTAGGCTGCCTCAAACAATTCTCTGAAGCTCATGGCAAAGCTAGATATTTTCAGGCAAGAATGGATTTTATTTTTAAAAGGCAGATGGAAATGGAGAGTTTGGACATCAGTCCTAGTCGTAGAAACATGACAACCTTTCCTGCCATGTGTCCACATTGAATTTACTGTCCAGCCTGGCAGTGTGCCCTGAAATCCAGTTGATCATGTGATGATCTAAATCAAATCTCCCACAGATACTTTGATAAAGCTCCCTATACTAAAAATCTCATTAGGGAAGATAAGTCTTGCAGTGACCAGAAACCCACAGGTCCTGGGACAAAGCAACCATGGGTTTATATACAGACTGGGGAACAAGAGGCTAGAAAGCAGCCCTGCAGAAAGAGATCCCAGGGCTCCAAGTCAGTGGGAAGTTGAAGTCAGCAGTGCCCTGGCAGCCAGGATGGCCAACCGTGTCCTGGGGGGCATCAGACCAAGCATCACCAGCCAGCTGAGAGAGGGATTGTCCCGCTCTGCTCTGACCTGGGGCGGCCTCACCTTGAACATTGTGTCAGTTTTGGGTACCACAGTATAAGAAAGATGCTAAGTTGTTAGAGTGTCCAAAGGAGGGCAGCAGAGATGGTGAAGGGCCTTGAGGGGAAGCTGTATGAGGAGCATCTGAGGTCACTTGGTCTGTTCAGCCTGGAGAAGAGGAGACTGAGGGCAGGGGTAGGGGCAGGCACTGATCTCTTCTCTCTGGTAACCAGTGACTGGACCCAAGGGAACGGCATGAGGGTGTGTCAGGAGGTGTTTAGGTTGGATATTAGAGAAAGGTTCTTCACCCAGAGGGTGGCTGGGCACTGGAACAGGCTCCCCAGGGAAATGGTTATGGCACCAATCCTAACAGAGTTCAAGAAGTGCTTGGACAACACTCTCGGGCACATGGAGGGATTCTTGCAGTGATCCTGTGCAAGGCCAGGACTTGGAAGGACCCACAAGAATCATTGAGTCCAATTCAGGATATTCTATAATTCTATGAGATACATGTGTAATGTTCTAACCTCATGAGATAATCTTCCATATAATTGCATTACGGTGGTGCTTTAATAATCATTAAAGTAAGTCTAATACTTTTAACCTATTTTATGTGTTGATAGGTTTATTCAACACTTAAAGTGTTTTAAGATTCCCCTTAAAATTAAGATTTAATTTTAAGATTAAGGAAAGAGCTCAAGAAAAACTTATTTAATTATTCTCTTCTAGAAGTATAAAAAGAGAAGGCTATCCATGAGCCTGCAGTACAGTAGGACACACCATCAGTATGCACAGCACGCTGAGTAGGGAAGAGTTACACTGGGCTGGTTTG
The DNA here is from genome assembly GCF_022539395.1 of Myiozetetes cayanensis. Lineage (NCBI taxonomy): Eukaryota > Metazoa > Chordata > Aves > Passeriformes > Tyrannidae > Myiozetetes > Myiozetetes cayanensis. Next base: position 20,355,012 of record NW_026087742.1, read on the forward strand.
AGTATTGACTCACTTCTGAGAACTGAAGTGGTGCTTAGCACCTGAAGTTTATGGTCAAGAGTTAAAAAAAACAAACAAAAATATATCAACATACAGCTAGTCCTTTACATTTGAAGTTTTGATCCCTAGAAAATAAAATAGAGCTTGATCATTAAAAGGTACCTTTAGATGGCATTGGGTTTATAGAAGTATCCTCTGATTTTAGAAGGGACCTACAGAAAGTTCAGAAATTTTGAGACAGTAAGAAAAGTTTAATCATCAGATAAAGACGTGGGTATCTGTTTACTCTCTTTTTTCTGAAAGTCTCAACTTAGATTTTTCTAAGTATGAAATCATTTCATTGGTTATATGCTAGCTGAGTAGAATTCCACTTTATATATATCATTTAGTCATTGAACCACTACAAGGTGCCATAACTGAACGAAATACATAAACCTATTGCAGTAACTTGTACCCTTGCTTTCCCTATTCCCATTTTACAATTACTTCATGTAGCCTTCCTAAAAGCACACTAATTTCTTCAGAGCAGAAACTCATTCCTGAATGAGAACTGTAGACATACAAAATAACATGACTTCTTTTCCCAATTAGTTGTAATATTTTGCTTAATATTAATATATTTTTATGAATATAATATATTAATAATAGTTGCATAATATATAAAATGCCCTATACAGCAGCAATCCAATCAATACCTGTAAGAAATATTAGCAACTTCACCAGTTCTTTTCAGCTTGACAGTCCCAGCTCTCATACAGGACATCACCAAGGTTATGAAGCTTCTTTTGCCTCATAACACTGACATCCAGGTTGATGGCTGCTTGATTTGTAAGCCTTTTTCTAAAAAGACAAAACCAAATAAAGTTGTATGCAACTAAATATGTCTGATCAACTCACTTAGTAGAGGGTTGGTTTTTTTAAAAAAAGCATCTTATACCTCCTTATCTAGTGACCAGTTTAGCCCTTTGGTGCAAGCAGCAGTATGCATCATATCTCATCTCCACAAACCCTGCTACAAACTTGTTTATCTCAGCTCTGTAACTAAGGTTCTCATTCATTTTTCTGTCTGGTCCTCCCTGGATTTTAAGTCACAATGCACCTCTAGTCTCTCCTTTGATTGCATACCACTGTCCTTCCCTTCCTGTTTCTCCCCCCTTTAATGTTCCAATACAACACAGGTTTTACTTGTGTATTATGGTAAATAATACAGGCCCAGATGCCTCATGCAGGAACATGTGCAAATAACTGCAAATAGAGAATTAGTGTATTTGAGACAGGTATCACTGTCTGTTTTGCCTGCAGGAGCCACTGTCTGGACACCATGCCCATCCACTCTTCTGTGCCCTGAAAGCAATGAATGAGTTAAAATGAACAATGAATGATTTTACACAGAAACCACCAGGAATGCTTATTCCTACTGGTTTGTCTTTTTGGCTACATTTGCCTTTTAAGAATACCAGTTGGGAAAATTGTTTAGAACTCAGACACAGTGAACAATAAAACTGCTCTAAACTAAGCTGCTAGAGAAGTCAGTGTGTAGATGGAACATGTTACAGCTGCGTCAAGAAAAAGCTGTGTAGCTCAGCAAAACAGAAACTTAGGAGGGTTCCGGAGCTGAGATCTAGTAGACATTTGGAATATAAAGGAAGTTTAATCACTGAGCAAACAGACAACTTCAAGGATCAAGGGGCAGATTCTTTGTAGCTATCCCTTTTTAGAAAGGGAAACACCAACCATTCTGAAAAAGACTTTGCAATATTTTCTCACTGCTGTAAAAATCCTTCCAAAAACCGAAGTGAGACCTAGTGGCATTGTAACTGCAACTGGAATAATTCAGAGATTCAGATTTAGAGAAACGAATACAGTAGAAAATCTTCAGCTAACTGAAGATTGACAGAAAAAACAAACAAACAAACAAATTAGCAAATAAATCCAACACTGTTTCTCACGTGAATGCTATCCAGCTTGCTTTTTCTCCCTCTCTCTCTGTCCCCAGAGAGCAAAAACCTACTGTATAATGCCTTCTGAAGGCTGTCTGCCTGCTATCCTCACTGCCCACCTACCGTAGGGAGCAGCTCCTCCCACCTGCACATAAAAGCCAAGTGCATGCTACCAGCAGCAGATCAGAGCACTTTCTCAGTCCTCCAGTGTTTTGAGCCAGTGATCTTCTCTTCTTGGATCTTGTATACTCAAGGTAAGACTACTGCTACTTCAGGTTTCTGTTCTAACCAGCTATCGTGAGGAAGTCTTAATGTGAACTCTAGCACTGCCTTGCTGGGTGGTGCTGGCTCCCCACCCCCCTTTTTTTTTTTTCAGATGTAGTGTCATCTGACATTTAAGTTAGCAACAGTCTGTTGTTTTAGCAGTGAAATAAAAGCAGATCTTGCTGGGAAACACTGTGGCTGGGAAAAGGTCTTCTCTCCTTTTCTGATTGATTTTGAAGAGATTAGTATACCCAGACCAATTACAACAATTTATTATCCCTCTTAATAGTTCCCCTCTCAGTCCAGTCAAAGTTATAAAAAAAAAATTCACTGCAAAGCTTCCTTAAATTCTGTTTGAGGGGAAAAAAAGTGCTTAGTGCTAATTTAAGGAAGGGATTGGTTTTTGTTGCTAATATCATTTACTAGCCAGATTGAAACAACCTTGGGACTGAAGTGCATCTTCACGTGTTTCACTGCCTTTAAAAAAAAAGTGTGATGGAACTTAAGCCCTCACAGAAGCACAGTCATAAGGCTGATGTAATTCATCATCTGGTACCAAATATGCTTAAAGTACATATTTTAGCAACAAAGTTCTGTTTCTTGGAACAACAGACCTTGTGTCTCTATGAAATTTTTAGATCAGCTTGTTTATATTTTGCCTACGGTTTGCCTACACAGGCATTTCTAATGCTAGAGGAAAGAATACTTAAGTGCCTCAGAGACAGCTACTGAACATTTAAAACAGTAATAAGTAAGTTGTTTCACAACTATATTTGCACTCCCATCTCTACATCTATCCATCCTCACTGAGATGAATCTATTAGTGACCAGTACCAGTTTTTCATGTTGTGTGAGTCAGTGCACTTTTAGCTCACAGTCACCTGTTTAGAGAAATTCCATCATAGAAATCCTAATCCTAGAATGCCTCTCTCCAGTGCTCAGAGAGGAGGAAAAGCATGAACTACCAAAAGCAAGCAGCTAATGCTGTCTGTAAATATGCAATACATTCTGCAGTAAAGAATGATATTTTCTTTTTAATACCCAATTATTTTTATAAATTGACTCTTTTTTGATCTTTCCACAAATAAAAAGCCTTCTCTAAGAAATAACTATATCCACATATAGCTGTACTCATGTTAGCTGCAGTATTTTAAGCTGTAGCACTGTATAACAACAGCAGAACTCTGCTCAAAATGCCCTTTACTTCATACTATATATAAGATTCTTTCTGTATTTTATATCTTATCTATTCTAACTAATAGGGAAAAGAAAACACTGCCTTCAGCTACTTGCCTAGAAGATTACATAAGTATCTTTTAAAAAACCCAAACAAATGACAAAAATCCAAAACCCAAGCAAATTTAACTATTCAAAAAACAAAGTGCAGTGCTTTCTACAGCAGACTTACAGCAAAACTATTTTTGCTTCCAGGAGTTCATATAAATTGCCCACAGAAAACAGGAATAGAGCCCAATTGTTTTCCTCATGACTGGCCACAAAATTTTATTCCTTAGTTAACATCTGATTTTTACAGCAAGCCTCCCTTTCCCTTCCAAAAACACCCCTGTTGCAAAACACAATATGTGATTTTATGTGTAACACATACAGAATTTAGGTCTACAGTCTGGCAGTTAAGCCTCATTTGTTCACACAGAATTTTACTCTATCAGATAAATCAAAAATTTTGACAGAGCAATGTTCATGGAAAGAAAAAAATGTTTTAAAAAATGCTTTTGCCACAGGAAATGTGTTTATAGCAAAATACTTTTTGTTAAAGCTTGCTGTGAAATGTAATGTTTTGGCATTTGAAAAATGGATTGCAGGACATATTAAGAAAACTCTTTTCAAAGGAATGCATCTAATTTAGATCAGAATCTCCTCTGAGCAGTTTCTCTCTTAAGCTGAGTAGATAATTCAGCTTAGCATCACTGCAGCAGGGGATGAAGGGAAAGTACACCCAGCAGATCTCCAAGAGAACTTAGATGTCTAAGAATGCATTTATTGACCTCTGTGCTGATCTGAAACTCCTTTTTACAAGATTAAAGTGTAGTGATATTAAAATGAAAAATAAAAATACTGTAATTTTAAAATAATGCTATAACACAATAATTTTAAAAAGTGAATCAGTGGGAGAACAAGGAATTCAGATTTTTTGGGTAATGATCATAAAATTTTAAAATAACAAAATAAAGAGACAGTATCAATTTTTTTAGCCACAGACCAGTTAAATATTAAGCAGGGATGTTCAGCTATTTCTCCTCATAGTTATGCTTAGGTTTTTTAGGTGTTTATTTAGGGCACTAATATCCACTTAAGCCAGCAGCTTCCAGTGCTGTCCAAAGTGTTAGACTAGATACCTAGAAACACAGGATAAACATATCACTGTCTGCTACCTATGCATAGTTCTGCCACCATCACTGCTTATGAAACATTCTTACCTTCATGAATTTATTTTCACACAATTCTTTATAGGGAGAGATTATGTTTTCCTCTGGCCATGCTGCCACTAAATATATGAACTCTTTTGCTTATGGTCACAGTGAAAATTCATGGTAGAGTGTCAGATTTAGCTCTTCTGGGTTCCAGGCCAGCACTTTAATACCACAATTCATTTTGTATTCATCCTTATAAAGTCCACCCTTTGTAGCTGATCTGTCTTTGCATGACTCTTTAGGGCTGAACAGCAAGGAGAATTCCAATGACAAATCTCGAGATAATTTACTCCTAACACTTTCAAACTTCCTGGGAAACCATTTACAAACCCCTTAACAAGATTTACAAATAAACCCTTCTTGGAGGGTGTAAATAAACAAATAACCAAATGCCCAGCTCTTTCTTACGCTCTGTGGTTAAAGGAGACCAACACATTCTTGGAAGGATGTGGAAGCAGAGATCTACTGCCATGGACCACAAATTATGGGCAACAACTAAAAGAACTCAGCCTTGGTAACTCAGTAGCAGTAAGAGCTCAAAGAGCAGCACATGATGCTTAAGCAAAATTATTCGAAAGATCTTTAGGGATGCAGAATATATTCTTCCTTTCTCTTCTACATCAGCAATCATGTGCCACTTCTATAAACATATAGGATATAATTTCACACCCATTAAAACAAACAAACAAAAACCCAACCACCAGCTTTGCCCTATCCCTTCAGTTTTCAACTCTAGAGTTAATTTATGAGGGTACAGACCCGTAATTGCTCCCATGGCCTCACAAATACTGCATTTTCAAGGAAACAAACAAACAAACAAAACAACCCCCAACACATTCTGGTGCTCAGTTTCTAGTTACTGCTGTATGGATGGAGGCCTTGTCTCTTATTCTTTCAAATTAAAAACTACTGCTAAGCAAGCACTGGTCATAGATAAGGTGGTGAATGTGTGAGAGGCAAATGGAGGACTAGAAAAAGAATCATTAATGGTCATCTCACTACCTACTGTAGAAGACAGGACAATTTCCTTATATCCCTGAGCATAACTACATGGCAGAATTTTCTGGTCACTTATTTTATGTCTTGCTATATATCTCAGGGGAGGTAAGATTAAGTTTTATCTCGTAAGCTTAAATATATCCCTATATTTTCCCTTACTTTTTTGGTCTTCCAGTTATTCTAAGCTGGAAGTTCTTTCCTTCCACAGGGATATAATTTATAATTTTCACTATTGTCATACTTCTAAAAGACCAATGGTTCAATAGAGGAACTGTAGTAAGAAACAAGAGAAGACAAAAACATCAGAGGTTGCTTGTTCTGTCTCATAAAAAAACAACAAACAGCTGCATTTAACTGTACAAAAGTTTCTTATTTTTGCCACTTACGCTTCCTAGAGTTTTGTGTAAGTGTTTTTTTCCTTTTTTGTGCCTTTCCCTCCAGAAAGTGAGATCTATTCTTTATGCTAACAGAATTCCCCTCCATCAAAAGTTTTGGGTTCAAAAAGATAACGATGGTTCTGAAGCCTTTTGTGGGTCTTGTGCAATAACTGTGCCTATTCTCTGTAGTCATCAGTAAACAATTGTGCTTGTTCTCCCTGTACTCCTGAAATGTTGGAAGTGTTTCTGTAATTGTCTTGATGTGTAAGGAATTTAATGTCTCATAATTGCACTGCAGGGGATTAATACCACTGTGCAGTCTAGGGACATCTTTCGATGATTAAAACTTCTTCATGCAAGTCCATATTTTATAACAAAAGCAAGATGAATGTAATTCTGTCGCCTGTTGAACGGCAGGTGAAACTGTTGAAGGGTGACATGAAATGGACCCTTTTCAAAAGGGAGTGAAAATCAGTGCCCTCTTTTGGTTAGAAAAAAATACATACAGCAGTCTTAGGAGAGTGTTTATCAGTTCCCTCTGCTGGCTACAAAGCCCACGGCCAGATGAGCAGCTGTGTTTGCGGAGGCGAAGGTCTGAAGTTCTATTCCCAGTGCTGTGTGCCTGCGGTAAACTGATGACTATGGTGTCTGTGCACGTATGTGGACATCATTCTTTGTAGGGGCTCATCAACAGCTACACTGAGTTCAATATGAGGGCACTCAAAAATAATATGGGCTTCCTGGTAGGTAAGAAACTTTCCACTTAGGATTTGAGAAGCGTGCTAGCAACAATGCCATTCGTAACACTGCACAGCCAGAGCATCTTTCTGGGATGCACCATATGCACACCTTGCTTTTTACAGCTCCTCAAGGAAAATGTGTGTTGTGTGTTGGTTACACTCAGATTAGAGACATGTGGGCATTTATCACGTATATTCTTGGCAATCCTGAATTGTAACACTTCAGAATGTCAGCTTCTGAGAACTCATAATACATTTGCAAGCAAGAAACAAACGGTACCAAAAAGAACACTCCAACCTTAAAAAAAAACCAAACCAAAACAAACAGCAAGAAAACACCCCATCACAAACCAAAACAAAAGAGAAAAAGAACCTAACTAGTTCTTCTCCATTCTTATAGGGAAATAACCTGGTTATACAGCTACACAAAGACATCATACAATTTACACTGTCACTTTGAAATAAAGTTGAGACGAAAAAAATATATTGCAAACTTAAGTTTCTATTTTAAATAAGTAGCCATAGCACTAAAAATCACAAACTCCTGGATCAGCTATGCCAGTTCACTTCAGCTGCTAGGGGTCTATCACAGCAACATATAGAATAAATAAAATCCATCCCAATAAAGGGAGAATCAGTCAAAACTAACAGCCTGACATAGCAGATATCAAAGCTATATTAAAAGCCAGAACTTTGAAACATCTGCAGCATATGTTTCCTGCTAACTAAAAAAGCAACTACTCTCTTCAGACCAACATACTGCTGCATTCTTCTCCCTGAAAGTAAGAAGTTGACAGTAGCACACTGTGGATTTGCATAGGGAACTTCAAACAAAGTATTTAACCATTTTTGCAACTGAAAATTTCAGGCAGTAAAACAAAACCCACTTATGATGTGAAGCAACAACACATGTATATAATATACTGCAGTCCCTGAAATGGAGATGCTAACATTGCTCTCACTTACTCGACAGTTTTCAAAGGGACAGAATGGAAGATGGCACAGCCCCAGGGACACATAAACCAAATATAATCAAATATAATCCACTGAAGAAATCTAGCAGTCAAGTCTGCTTATGCCAGCACACGACTTACCTCTGTCCTGCCCTTGCATTCTTCCCGCCATCACGGAGTTCCAGTGAATGCAAAGTATTAGAAAAAGGGTCTTTATGTAGCTTGCAGACCAGAAATTCTCCTCCAGCTTGCCTTAAACAACAACAACCAACCCCCCCCCCAAAAAAAAATGTTCAGATATTTCCCAGTATTTCTTTCTAAGTGAATTAGGTGATCTTAGTTGAACTCTCAGTTGATAGACATTAATATAAAACACAATCTGGGACCTTTGCTGGCAAATCTCAGCAAAACGTCAAGAGATAGTTACTTTAGGTCAAAGTTGAACAATAAAAGCAGGCATGTGAGGAAACTTTACATTGCCAGTACTGATGTAGCTGTCACCTCCACTACAGATAAAAAGCAAATAAGCGAAGAGTAGTTAAACAAGTATATCTCAGAAGCACTAGCATTCATACAAAACATATTTTAGAAAATGAAGGAAAAAAAGGCAACATTCAGTACTTATTTCCTTTCAGCCAGTGGCTTGAATTGAATTTACCATAGTAGCACATCACATTGTTTGCTGCAGAAAAATGCAAAGCTTAGGCCTTTAGCAGTAAGTCTCTTGTGCTTTACTGGTTCCAAAAATGTCAGTGATTGTCAAAGTGTTTTTGAAATAAAACCAAAACCATGTTAATAAAATGAACTTTCCAAGACAATGCTGGCCAAAACTGATTCTTAGATTTCTTTTCAGTAATAAACTGCCTCTGTGGTTGCTGAGTTGATAGGGAGAAGGATTTAAAGGACCAAAGCCAAGTTCTGGTTAACTCAGGGTAAAAAAAAAAAAATGAAAAGAAAAGAAAAAGAAAAAAGAACTCTGAAACAGAACATAAGCCCTCCAATGAACGGACAGACTTTTGCTGAAGGTGGGCAGAGCTTAGTAAAATCCAGTTGTGCTTTCAAAAATGGCTGTAATCATTATTAGGCTCCACTTGAATGTATTCCAAGACCGCAGTAGTCATTGTGGGTACATCTTGTGATATGCTGCTGCAGATTACGAGACAAGCCTCAGTACTTCAATGTGTAATTCAGAGGCTGAATGTCAGTTCACAGGACCTACCCTGACTATTTATTAAGTAGTAATTCCCTAAGTGAATTAACAAGGCAATAACTGGAAGGATTCTGTCCCATCCTATCTCAGCCTTACAGATTAATAGTTCCAAAAATATGCTCCAGTGAAGGATGAAGGTGTACATGACGAACTCAGTTCCTACAGTGCACACAAGCTGCATTCAAGTCCAGGCCATGAGACCTCCAAACTGCTTTGTTGTATGTGCATACAGGTGCAGACACAGCAGCAGTTTCTGTCTTCCACAGAAGAAAGTGGTGCAGTAGTTGGATATTCTGTGTCTGTTACAGGGATTCCTGTTCTCCTCCTGTTCAGCCAGCCTACCTCAGTTTAGGAGGTCTGTGCAGTCCAAAATGCCATTGCAAGGGTGGTTTTTTGGTTTTCATGCTTAGAAACTCCTACAGACTGTTATTATCTTTTGGAAATCTGAGTATAACTTACTGCATCCAGAAACATGGAAAACATCTTAGGATTGTTCCCTAAGTTTGCATTACTAGTCTCACCTAAAAACACTGTTCATACAGAAAACCATACGTTTAACATTGAATCCTCATACTCAATTAAAGATTAAGTTTTAGAAGTAATTTCTTTTTATTTATCTACTGATATAAAATTATCAGATGGTTTTTAAATTGTAGTTTATAGGAAATCCATTTATCTCAGCTGTCTTTTGTAATGTCACCTTCATTTCATTTCTGGTTTAGATTGTTCTTAAGCAACTACCTGCAAATACTTCATCTCTAAATCCAAGCTAATGTTTAGTTTGTGCATGTGATTCTTATGGTATATTTCTGTTCCACTGTCAGGACAAGATAGCTTTTAGATGCAAATTTCAAGCACAAAAACTGCTTTCACTGAGTTCAGCATTCACTCGCATTGAATATTTTATATTATTCTTTTGAAATACCCTGTATTTTCAACATCACATCTGTCTCCTATGCTGAACACTTCAACATCACATCACTCCTATGCTGAACACTCTCCAGAACTCAATACAAAAGGACTGAAACAAAAGCAGAAGAAACTGAATTTGTGATTTCTCAGGGTCATTTTCTTTTCTGCATGTGCTTTGAACTTTCTACTGACTGCTTATCTCATGAAAACAAGTATTTAAAAAATAAGCAGAAACCTATTATGTTTTCAATGCAACAATCATACACACAGCCTTATCCTTCAAAATAATGACTGCAGCTGTGAGACCGCAGGCTGCTCCTGCAAGTCCTACCAAAGCTGGAGCTAACTGAAGAAACAACATGGCACTTTCAGGGGCACTCAACATCACAGACCTCAGCTCAGAGTGCAGAAACCCTTCCTTCCTCATTTCTCCCTCTTTGCCACCAGAGATGATGAGGAGAAATATTTTTGCTCATTCAGCTCCTTTGAAGTCTCTTTGAGACTTCAGGAAAACATGAAATATTGTACCTAATGCCCCAAAGCCATCAAGATAGCAGGGAGTTTGGGTCAGCATGTTGTTCACAAAAAGCAAATTCATTACCCAGTGTGCAACAAGCCAATAATTACACACTAGAGAGAGACATTGATTATTTATTTCAGAGTTGTGCAAGTGTGGGTGCTCAGTGGAATTCTACAAATCAAGCACACCAACTATTCAAACTTTTTACTATTTGCACATTTTAGCAAAGAAAGGAAATAATGTTCATTGGCTGCAAGTTACATAGTTCTCTTACTGATCAGTATTCTGTCTTCTACTGGTTAATGATTCTCTCGTTTCTCATGCTAATTAGTCCACATGCCCAGTTTTTCTCTTATTTGAGTTGGTGGGTTTCTTAGGTTGATGATCTGTGAGTCAGTGGTCACGATCTGCCCCTGCCAGAATTACCTTGTACACAGTTGGAGCTGATTTCAGCACAAGCTGACTTGGTGTTACTCATTTCTTCCTTATCTTGGGAGTTCCACTGATGTCCTTGTGGCCCATAAATTCTGCATTCATTGTGTCCACTATCAGTGGGCATCCTACTACCCAAGCTTTGTTAACCTCCCCCTAGGTCTGAGATCAAGCCTTAAACCTTAAGACAATTCTGCCAACAAGTGATCTGTTTTTCTAATGCCTGGCTATCACTTAGAGTTTCCTTGTTAAGCTGCTCTGTTTCAAAGATTAAATCCCCCTTCTCGTTGATTAGGCTTGACAGCGTACAAAGATCAAACAATAAAGAACTTCCTTTCCTAAGAAAATTTTACATATTACACATTTTGCAACAAGCGATTCCACTGATTCCGCTTAGCGACAATTCAGTTCTCATGGCGTTGTAGTCTGCTTTAAAATAAAACCAAACCAAACCGTGGGGCACCCTGGAGGCTCCATCCTGCCCAACAGGCCACTACCTGCGATGACTCCTCAGTCCTGAGGAAAGCTGTCATCGCCCGGCAGGGTGGTGACAGCTCACCCAAACCAGGCTGTGGGCAAGGGCAGGGCCAGCCCAGGCCAGGGGGCAGCCGTGGTTCAGGGTCCCTCATCTCTCAGCCCGGGCCCCCCCCGCTGGTACCGCCTCACGCTGTGGTTCCGTCACGCTCTAACATCAGCGCCATTTCTGAACACAGACACCCCAAGAGTTGATTTAAAGCCTGTGCCTGCCGTTCCCAAAGGAGAGGCGAGGGTTGAAGAGAGCAGAAACTCCCCACAGCCCAGTCAGCTGAGGAGCGTTTATGGAAACACAATGCGTTTGAGGTTTCTTGGGTTTCGGAGATACAGCCCCAGGGGCTTCACTTGTGCGTGCCAGCCCTCGGTGCCCCTTTGAGGAGGAGGATCTGGGGATCATTAGCTCGCACAGATGCGGACAGTGCTGGAAGGCCAAAAATGAGGGGGCGCCGGGGGGGGCTCCACTCTCAGCTGGGAAGAAAATGTCGAATCATGTGAGGGGAGGCTGCTGAGAAAGAGAAGGAAGGCTGCTCCAGCACGCACCACAGGAGGTTCAGGACCTTTCAGATCTCCCCATCTGGAGGCAAAATTAAAGCCACTCTACGTTTAAAAAATTAAAAAAAATAAAAAATTCCCATTTTGAAGTTAAGGTTCTACGGTCTTAAAATCCAAAAATCCCACCTGCAAAAAATACTACTGTATGGGGGTATCTAGTATAAGAAGAGTAACCATTCCTGTACAGTTGAAATTCTAAACCCCCAAAACTCTCAAAAAAATACCAAACACTTGGGTGGGATGTGAGGAAAGAAATATCCTGGGAGGAAAGGAAATGATAAAACTACTGTACTCAACAGGCAGGGAGTTCAGAAGCCAAACAGCTGAATGGAACAGCTTTATCATTTCTTTACAATGTATTGTCCCTGCCCTGCTTTGTTTAGCACAAAGGTTTTTCAGGGTGAGTCCTTTTGATCTATTTGTTACAGCCCCTAGCATGGTGAAGCCCTGATTCATGATCAGGGGTTTGAGTCAAAGAGCAACAGCTCCTGAATCTGAAGGTTTATAAATTGTACATACAGCAAAGCTGGCTCCTGGACTCCTGTTCCAGTCACTTTAACACACTCTTGTTTACACAGATGATTGGTATGTCTGGAAGGACACTATATTACTAATGCTTCACCTCCCTCTCCTGGCTGCAGAAGCATCCAAGAACACCACATACAATAGATTAATGAATTTATTCTTACACACACCCTGGCCACATCACTCTCATTTTAGAGGAAATCGAGGCACAGAGAAAGCTGCTAGTGTAGCATTTCAAGAGATTGCTCCTGGTCAGATTCTCAAGTGTCTTTCCATCACAATGGGAGCGAGTTGGAGAGCCTGATTCCCATCTGGGCACCTCAATGAGAACCAGATTTTCACGAGTGTTCAGCACCCAGTAGCTCTCGCAATGACACTTGCAGCCAAATTTTCTGAGAAGTTCCTTTGATCATCTGGCCACTGCCTCAGTGGAAGCAGAGAGCCCTTGAAAAATCTGATCCTGTTTGTGGGTGCTGAGCACTTTTCAAAATTCTTGCTTAAGTGACCTGGCCAAGGATGCAGACTAAAATCTGAGCAGAACACACTTTGCCTAATCCCTAGGCCAGTGATTTAACCACAAGTGTATTCTTCCATCTTCAGCAGAGAAAGAATAGACACTAGTTGGGGCAGCAATCAAAATGCCAAACAACTGCCAGTATCCATGCCTGCCAAGCAAAATGCCCAGATACTTGTGGGCAAACCAGACAGCCACATTTTGGTACTTTCCTGAAAAAGGATTATTTCTAGTAGCAGTGCCAGAGTCTGGCAACCTGGTTTATGCTCTTTCCAGATGTACCTATTTCTTTCTGGGCTGAGACCTTTGTGAACATGCCCTCAAACAGGCACACCCTCCCCACTCTTCAGAAAAAACAGCAGCTATCCAAACACTGCACTGTCTCCATTATTCTTAGAGAGCCAAGCATGCTTGGGCAAGACAACACTGTTTTGTGTAACGATTAAGCAGCAGTGGTCGTGTCAGTGAAAATTCTTGTTTTCATTGAATATTTCATTCATTTTTGAACATAAGCAACCACTTAGCTGCAGTTGTGCTAGATGCAGAGGAGGAAACACATGCTATTCTTGGCCAGGCTTTGCCTCTGTGGGAAGCAGCAGCCTGCTTACAGCAGCCTCTGTTCACTGTATGATTTAGCTACATTTACGATTGTCCTGAACCTCAAGCAAGGACCTGCCCCCAGATTCTGAGTACCCGACACGGTAAATATGGGCAAAACCCCCAAACCCCAGCCTGGATCCTCTATTTTATCCCCTGTTTGTGTGAGGTCCATTTGCAGATGACAGTTTCCAAAACCATGAGCTAAAGGCTAGCTTAGAAATTCCTCTCCAAGCTGACTATGTCCATTCAACTGCCAATTGAGACACTGCTTTCTGTGCACTCAGCAGCAGCTTGTTGGACCGTCTATCACAGGACTCTGTGTCTGAGTCCAGCTTTCACAAAACGCTCTCTGTCTTACCTCTGTCTTCAGCTTTCAGGCCACTTCTCAAGTATCTGAGCAGTCTGCTAATAGGAAGATAAGGCACCCAGTAACTAGTGTGTTTTAAAGGAGCATAGATATTGCATGGTAACTATTGAATGAAAATGTTTACAGAAAAATAGTTTTGTAAAACAGCTCAGACTTAAGTTGTTGCTGAGGGTTGAGCTCAAGCTATATAAGCCAAAAAACACAGCTGTATCTTTTCTAGCTACAGCTAAAAACAGCAAAGTGTACTGGAAAAACCTTTCAGAGGGGGAGGGGAGATATTCTGCTAACAGAGGATTACATCTACAAGCAAGTGCGAACATTTTTCTGCTCTTGCTGGTTCTATACCTGCAATAACACAAGGCAAGTGATGACTGTGGTTTGTGCTTTGACTGTTAAGTGGTTGCTTTCACTTGATTCTGACATCTGCTGCACTAATTACTGTAATAACAACTCTAGCCAGAAGCTGGACTTCAGAGCTATGCTCCAGTCTAATAACACAGCCTCAGCTTTTCAAACAGAAAAAGTGAGGCAGAAAGGGATGAGCTCATGTAGCACGTATATGCAGGCAGTTAATTACACATGCTATGATGCACCTTGTGACCTAAAACCTTAGAGGGAATATCACTGGAGGAAACTGGATTATGATTAGTAACTATGGGGCTTCGTGGTTTTGTCAGTAAATTCATCACTACAACTTGTCACTTTTTCCATCTTGCAGACTTTTGTTTATTTTAAATTCCCTTGTCCTGTCCAAGAGAAACCAAGGCATTTCTGTGGAAAGGCCTTGGTCAACTAAAGGCCCAGGTCAGGAACCGTCTGTCTTAGGTACCACCTCCTCTAAACTCAAAAATTAGCAACAGTGCAAAGAAAGGTCTTAGTTAGGAGAGTAGTGAGATAATCAGGACGCAGCTTGCTGATAAAGGACTGTGAGATATGATGCTGGAGTGGAAGTATCAGTAAGGGCCCATGGAAAAGGCTGGCAGGTTTGACAGTCCAGCCTGATGTGCCTTTAGAGCAACAGCAAATGGGCATTCCAGCACTGACAGGAAAGGATGCTGACAGTAATAAAGGCTGATGTGCAGGAGATGGACCCTTCTGTGCAATTGGCTTACTCTGGAGCCAAGGTCTTGGGACTGTGGGGCTGTTCCATTTTCCTTTTAGACCTAGATACATCAGCACTAACTGTTAGTCTGGGAAGGTTGTGTTTCTGTGAAATGTTGTCTAGAAATGCACTCCAAGAAATGACAGACATTTCCTTTTACAAGTAATGATTACATTTCCACTAGAAAGCTGTAGTTTTGACTTGACATACTCTGAGAAAAAGTTTTGCTTAGAAATTCCTTCTTATTCCTTTGGGAAATAATTGGAATCACTTATTAAGTATAATTGCTTAGAAGTGGGGAAAAATCCACTGACAGGAGAGGACAGACAGCATTTCCCAAATCATTCTTCTCTTTAAGCTCATGCAAATTGTCACTTGAAATCACTGTCTACTGACACAGGTTTTATAAGAACCTGGGTCCTGTTCTTAATCCAAACAAGTGTTAGAGAAAAGTGTACTTCTGAAAACTACACAATGCAGCCTCCCTAAACTGAGAAGTTTTCCAGTCTTTACAGATTCACCCATGACACAGCAAAAACACCCTCCAAGCCTGACTGAATTTACACAGCAAAATAAGTCACTTTTTAAGTGTTTAAAGGTCATTGTGAAAGTGAAAAAATGAAATGTGCTGTATATCATCTCACAAAACCAGAAGTAGTTATGTTATAAATAAACAGAGTTTGCCTGGTATTAGGGACATAGGAAATTCCATTCAAGAACAGACAAATGGCACATCTTGTCTGGTATCCTGCATCTGGCACAGGCCTATAACAGATGCTTAAAATACTTGCCTCTCTTGGTCCCACAGTCTGCCCTGTTCCACCTGCCACCAATGCTTTAAATCACAGTTTTCCTAACCTCTGGTGGAAGTCTCTTCCCTGTTCACTTGCATAAGGCGGGAGGTGGAAGCACAGGCCAAGGGAATACATACTTGCCCTGTGTGGTATACTTTTTACGTTGTCTGGTACTGAGTTTGCCCGAATTGGGGTTCTGACTGTTACAGAACACACAAGGTATTGCTGCCTGTATTGCCAAAGGAAGCAGCACACAGACGAGGACTATGCTTGGCTGCAGGGAAAGTAGGGAGCAAACCCTATCTCACCATCATTTATACACAGGCAGCCAGCATACCCACCACGAGCCATAAATCAGCTGCACTTTTTCTGACAAGGTACTGCCTTCTAATTGTGCCCTGCTACTCAATGACATTTACATCCTGGTGTGGTTTTCTTAGTAACTTTTATAGTTTAGCTCATGGTGACTGAAAATTAAATGGGTTTATTGTCTGTCGAGCAGATTTCACTTTTGTCCTTCTTCCAGATGTTATCAAAACATGGTTCATCTACCCAGCAGGTCACTTAATGCAGGTTCCCCTCTTTAGTTGGTGCTTCTAGCCATTGTGACTATTGTGGTATGCCTGCACCCTAGAAAACTGACTGTGACACTCTCCCTTACTAGAAATGTACTTGCCACAGACCATGTCTCTTACTTTCTACAGTCTCATTCATAACCAACAATGAATTCAATGGCACAGTTGGTTAAGGGCCTCTAAAACAGACAAATGAAAACTCAAAACTTTTCCATTTGAAAAGTTAAAAATCCCCTTTGCATTAATTGCATTACAGCCTCTCTGCATCTCCCTGTGAAATGCATTAGTGTTTTAAAAAGGCTAAAGTGAATTTATGACTATAGGTACTACCAGGTAAGGTCCTTTCACACATCATCTTGCAGAAACAACAGAGAGGGGTAGCTTCCTTTTTTGAAGGAAAAAAATTGTGTCCCCTGGTTTGAGCACATCATCTCTACAGTTGCTGAACACTGCTTCTAGAGGATGATCTAATAAATCTTTACATATTAATATGGGAAAATGAGTCCTGATGGTGTGGGAGGGGTTGTTGGATATACTTTAATATGTCAGCTTTCTCCGTGCTCAAGGATGTTCTGATTTTGGTTCCATTCTACTGAATGTAACATTCAGTGCCAAAGGTCCGAGTCTAGAGCAGATCTTTGATCTCACTATCCCAAATTTGTATCCAGAACGAACCAGGCTTTGCAATATCAATCTGCTTGAAAGAGTGGACACATTAAAGCTACTACAGTACCTAGGAGAAGTCTGAATGCTTTAAGATGTTCCAAATCAATATTACATACAGTGATGGCCAGGCTTAGTGTTAGCAGGAGCTCTGTGACTTTCTGTACTTCTTTCCTGTTTCGCAAGAGCAGTGACTTTCAGAATATCCATCTTAGTTCAGTCAGGAACAGAAGTAAAGGTTTTTCAAGGCAGACAAATGAGTTGGCCACTTGTTCCAAAGAAACAGAAATGCTGTTCCAAGTTTCCTAGACAGCTTTAAAAACTACGTAGAGCAATTCAGTTGCTTAATCTATTATGTTCTACACCTCACATTTAAGAGGACACACAATCACATGCTTTTTATTCCCGATATAAGCTGTTTTCCCCACAGCAGTCCTAAGCCATCTCATTTTGTCTCTGTCTTCAACACATATGCCAGTCATCTTGCTTGTGCCATTCCCAAGAACAAAAGTAGTACTCTTCAGAGTAAAGAGCAGCAGCTGAGGCTCCCAGACTACCACAGATATCCTAAATAACGGTGAATGTTATGTGAATGAATGTTATGAATGTCTGTGATTGCATTTGCCCATTTCTTTAACGAGGATGTTAATATTTTGTTTTCTGAGGAGAAACGTTGTAAACCTCAATGAATATATCCATTACAAAAAGGGCATGAATTACAACTTTAACCGTGCAGTAAAACAGAACCTCTATGTGAATAAATAATTATAAGGAGATATATAAAACTATAAAAATAACTTCTTTACTGCAAACCTTGCCTTAACAAGAAACATAACTCCTTCCTCCCTTAAGAAATTCGAATACACTGACTCATGTCTTTGTTTAAGTGTCATGGTAAATTTGTTCTTTTATAACATATAGTAGTTTAGCTTTGAACTTTTGAGTTTTGGACAAGGCAGAGCGGAAAAATGTTTTCATGGGAGAGGAGTGCACATTCCAGAGCTGTCGACTGTTACTCTTTTATGAGGCGGGGGAAAAACTGCTTTGGTTTTAGGCTTTGGTTGATGCAATTTGTTGTCTGGTATTTTGTGATAAACCAGAGAGTTTACACTGTACAGTGAAGTATTTCAGTTTTCTCTCTCATTTTTCCAGCTTCTGCTTGTTCAAAATTCTGAACAAGCTTGAAACTGCCTGCTGTTGAGGAGAGAAAAATTAGCTACGTACAACTAGAAAAAATAATCCTTTGTAGTATACAAAGTAGTCCAGTGAGAAAATAACTCCCAGTTGACTGTGAATTATAGAGCTACACAGAAGCATAATGGGGGAATACAGATGACATTACTCACAAAAATAAAACAAACCAAAATGTGAGCCCTTTATGAAGTCTTTGTAACCTGAGCAACAGTTTTAAACACGGTTATTCTGTGCTGTTTCATGTTTATTTAATGTATTAACATCTGATTATGTCAAAAAATATTAAAATAAGAAAATAAACTTTATGTAGCTTATTTATTCAAGTAAAGTGAAAATATCTTTTTGTTGTCCTGCCTTTTTGAAGGCTTTTAAGATACCTTCTTTCTTTCCTTCTCTTTCTAGAAAAGAAAATGCAGATTGTCAGAATCCTTCAAATTTGATACTCAGCACTGTTATGATCTCCTCATTACTGGATGTTGAGTCTGGATATCAGAATTGGTAGAGTGAAGCACTCTCCTATTAAACTGAGGTAATTTTCTTCCATAATTACAGAAAAAGTCTATTGCTGAAACAATGCAATTTTCAAAGCTTTCATTTCCTGGGAAAAAATATGGCCATTGAAAAGGATCTATCTTGTCAAAAATCTTAAGAGGCAAAGACTGGAAGCTACATGAGAACGCTGCCCTCAAGCCAAAGATGAGGAGAGAACTTCTCCATTTAGCAAAGCCAGAAGGTGTCAGGGAATTATTCTGAGAGAGGGAGGCATTGCCAAGGACATCAACTGCTTTTCATACACAAATTGAGATAAGTTTCTATTTACTGGGATGGGTATCCATACAGGAGGTTATTTTATAAATATTACTCAGCATGAAAAACTGTTAAGTCATTGAAGCTATACAAATATATTCATATCTACACTGCACTTCATTATAGAAAGAATCTCACACCCAGGAACACAGAAGTTCTTGCTGTAGAATACTGCATTTATGAAAGCCTACTTGACCAGTCACTGGTTAATAACGTCACGTTTTCCCTCAAGAAAGGAACTGCACACAGCACAAGCCTGATTAGTCACAGTATTGTTATAGGAACATGCAACTTAGGATGCAGATGGAAAGGCAGTTAGTTGCAGGACTGTAATAAAAAAATAAAACAAAGCAGGTGGCCCAGAAGGATGCAAAGATGCAATTATCTTCAGAACTAAGCTAAGTAAAAAAGTTTTTCAGAAAGTTTTCTACCTTCACACGGCATTACTGTATCCCTTTCTTTCCTGGCACATCAGTAACCAAGGAACGGTCAGGTTTTTGTTCATTGCCCTAAGAGAATCACACAACATCCACAATATATTACCATGAATCCTAAAGATGCTTTAGATGAGATTTAAAAGGGCTTTTCATATAATCACCACTACAGACTAAGAGGAAAAGAAAAAATACATACAGAGATGGGTGCACAGGAAGATCAGCTAGAGGATAGTTATATTCTTGTTAGTATATCTAACAAAGCTGTCATGGGCTCCACATTCACTTTCAAAGTAAAGGAATTCCATTACAAGACAGTAACCAACATAGAACATAGTTCTTTGAGGTCATTTAAAGTCTGGCTGTTGAACAAATTATACTCCAATTTTTATTTTTTTCCCAAGGTTTCATGGTATTTCTTATATTTCAGCAATTTTCGTCCTTTCCATCTCCTAAACTTGCATTTTGAACCACTGAGAAATCGTTTGCCTAAAGCCAGAACTCTTTGATTTCAATACCTTTCTGTTATTAATATTCCTTAAGTTACATTTCAGTTTCCAATCAAGGTTTGCTGCAACAGTTTCCCTTTGATGCAAGTCCACCCTACAGTACCTTGGAACTCTGCTAGAATGCACACTGTGTCATGTGAACAGTAAAAAGCAATATAGCTCAACTTTCCCAAAGTATGTTGAATCAGGGGCTTTAAGGATAATCAAGACCATATTTTTACTAGCAAGCAGAGCCAGTAAGTCATTGAAGTTATACAGATATATTCATATCCACATTGCACTTCATTATAGAAAGAATCTCACACCCAGGAACACAGAAGTTCTTGCTGTAGAATACTGAATAATTGTGGAACAAGTAAATGGAAGAATACAGCGATCTCTGCACGAGAAGTGCATCATAAAAGGGATTCCAGTAAAACAAGGTGAATCTTCAGACTTCTATAAACTTTTTTATGCCTTTCTCAGCAGACATTAGAAAACTTGAAGGATAGAGTTTCGTATAGGGTTTACAAAAGTGTTTATTACTTCTATTCTTTAAGTGAAACTTACTTTTATGATTTCATATACAAATACATGCAAGTGTGCAAGTCCATGTATGTTTGTAGCAACATCTGTCACTAAATATTTTGGACCAATTTATAGTCTTTATTAATGGCAATAGAACAGGTGCCAGTCAGTTTGATATTTTATGTCAGCAATATATTCTACATGTGAGAATACACGTGTGTAAATGCAACAGTAGATTTCTTATAGATGTTTTTTATGTACAAGTCTTTACAGGACTTGTATCTAGACCCAGTCTGGATTTAGACTGTTGTCACTGACAGTAGAGTATACATCTTTGTATAGTTTCTTTGGGTTTTTTAGGTTTTTTATTTTAAATAATGGCTTTTTTTTCACTGCTAACTGCAAAGGCTGATGTATCAATATAAATGGAAGTTATCTGAACAGCAGCCAACATAGAAGACAACAGTCTATAGCAACAATTCATGGCCTTTTTTAGTTTGTTGTGGGTTTTTTTAATGCTCAGAGTCCATACAGGCAAGAAACTATTTCCCATACTGTGAGATGGAAATACTGCTCACCCTTTTTTAGAATCCAAAGCTTGAGAAACAAAACTGAAATGATTTAGGTCAAAACTGAACACTTTCCTCATCTCAGAAAGGCAGCATTGCGCAGTTCAGCCAAATGGTAGCTACCTGAAAAAGGGGAAGGATTTGTTCATCTATGCCTGAAAGCACACATTTTTAAGTTGTTCTGACCACAGTGTAGGCACAGTTTTACTGAATGATTTCACCATGCAGAGTTATTTCCCACGTTACTTTGTAACTCCAGTAAAATATTCAGGAATTGGAAGGTCATACGATCCATAGAAAAGAGAATATTGTGGTTTCTAAGAAAAATATTTATTACCAAGCAAGCTATTTTGATTTATTAAATGATAGCTTCCCATCATAGTGTTTTTTGATATGGTGCTTGAAGCCACAATGACTGTATGAAGCCAGGACCTTATTTGTTTAAAGGCATTCACTAGTGTTTTTCTTAATAGAAATATCAGTTCATGACAATGCCAGGTTCATAGAAGCTCATCCAGGAATAAATTCTTGAAGAATTATTTTTTTCCTAGAGTGTCCATTAAGCCAGTGCAGGCACTGTGTCTTCTAACATTAGATTTATAGGATGTTATAATTAACAACAGGTGATGGGCAGCACTACATGCACAGCAAGCAAAGTGAAAAGACTGGCAACTCAAGAAGCACTTGTGATTCATCAAAACTTTTGCCTGCATAAACTCAGCAGTAAACCTGATAGGTTTGCTGGCAATTGTTTTGGGTTGAGTTTTTTTGTTGGTGGTTTTGTTTTTAATTCCACCATCACCCTTTTTCCTTTTTCATGTCAAAGATTAGGGACCATCTGTCTGTTTTTAGAGTTGTGTAGCTTTTCCACTTCTACGTTTAGTATCTATATAATGAGACAAATTATGCCTCCCTACTCACAGAGGACTTCTTGGAGGATTATGAACAAGCCCACTCAAAATGTTGAAACTATGCAGATTTTTAAGAGACACTTGTGTCTCTGTTATTCCAGCTCTCTCAAAGTCACATTCCGTACAAGTAACAGAAAGGAAAAAAAAAGGTTCAAAAATACATACACTCTCCAATGTTAAGAAAAGCAGTTCTCTTCTTAGGACTACAAAGGAGGGAAGAAGACATCGAAAACCATGAATTGGCAGAACAAAAATATGTCCCAAATGAGTTTTCATTTGCATAGTTAAACTAATGCCTTATTTTGTTCAGTTGTCAGAATGTAAGAGAGGCAAGGTACGTTGGGAAAGGCAATGGCTTTGTTCAACCAAGTGACAAAAAACATGCATCCCAAATCTTCCCAGAGATCTAACTTCTATGAATCATTTCCAATGTACTAACCTGATATGACCGTGATATTCATGAGATAATTACATGTTGTAACATATTGATCACAACAAAGGAATAGTTTTTTTAATTAAAAAACATCTGGTTTGGATAATTGCCTACATATCCTCATGGACATTAGTAAATCCTTTAAATGCAGTAATTGGTAGAAGTGAATAGGAATAGAGAAATAAGGAAAAAAAAAAGAAATCAGTATTTGTACTGTAGAAAGGACTGGAGGTTTTTCGTGGATGCATTCCATGCTCTTGCCAGTATCATTGTCTGATTTCCTCTACAAATAACTCTCATACATGAAATTAATTTCTCCTAGAGCTCTTTGAGTGTGTTTCTTCTCTGCTTTTATCCTTCCCACCCCAAAATACACTTGAACTCCTTAGCTTTATTATATTAGAGAGCAATGACTATAATTCTAGATCTTATGTTACCAGGGTGCCAACAGGAACACATGGTGCAACAGTGAATTTATCCTGCCTGTTGCAGAGTTAGCACTTCATTAAAATTCACACAGCATTGCTTATCTATAGCTGAGGCAAAAATTTGCCCAGGGGAACACTTGTTACTCTGGGTAATTAATCAGCAGTGATGGGAAATTTTTCGTAGTGTTCTTGATAATCTCTAGGGCATCATCCAACTGTGAAATTTTGGCCTTACTGAAGTGGAAAGCGAGTTTCATCAGTGACTAGAACAGGCCAAGACATTTCTCACAAAGCACTTCTCGACCTGGTGTCATCTGGCAAAGTTTCTCTGTGCAGTCTTTTTTTCAGAGCTAGAGGAGCAGTTCATTTCTATTAAATATTTCACATGCATACATTAAAAGTCCTTTCTTTTGGTAATCATTAGCATATTTTAAGAAAGGTTCTGCACATTCTTCAGGGTAAATACCTTTTTTAAGAGCTTGAACCTATACTCAAATAGAGTCTCTCAGCTCAGTGCACTTGCAATCACATCCTCAGTAGGAAAGCTGTGGGTTTGCATGTGCAGGGATAAAACACATAAGACTGTCAAAATGCTTAAAGATTCAAGCACATAGCTTGAAACAGCCTGAAACCTTCCACTTTCTAGTGTGAGGTTAGACTCAAAAATCATTTTTTTGTTAAAAAATGCACTCCCTCCATCAGATGTTCAAATTTAGAGTTGTGATACTGAAAATAATTATCACTTTAAAAAATCCCCAAACCCCGTAGCACTTTATTTTTATGGTTGCTAGGCATAGGTTTTCAAATTTGTAAATGTTGAGACCAAATAGAGGAGTATTTTTCTCACTGAAGTGCTTCAGGATAGTTGTATTACTGCACAAAAAAGAAGTAGAATTTTTTTAAAAAAGAAAATATTTTCAGTTCAAAAGAAGAATCCTCTCCAACCCAAAGAACTATTCAAACATCCAAGGACAAAATAGAGCTAGATCTATTAGAAAGAAGGTCAGTGTTTTAGACGAGTGTTAAACATTAAACAGAGCTGAAACCAACTCAGCAATTCTGTTTCCTCTCCTCAGCTCTTCCAGGTACAACTGTACTATTACTGACTGTAAAAGATGAATTAACACTTATTTCACATTTTTATCAACTATTCATTAGTTTAGCCATCCTTATCCTAGAAACAATATTTTTTTCCAGCTACATCTATTTATAACAACATTATTTTAAGAGATTTAACATACACGAAATAATTGAATCATGAACAGTTATGCCATATGGGACAGAAGTTTACAGGCTAAATTAAAATTGACTGATTTTTCATGTTAGTATTGCTGCAACATACAGAAGTGCTGAACACAGATATTGATGGACAGGTTTACCCAAGCTCACAGTAAATTTGTCCTGATTAGGAACACACTGTTTTATTGCTGGATGCTCTTGTTTTGAGTGTCATACTAGTTTCACTGTAGCAGGAGCTAAATGAAAGCTTATTTTCTCAAATTACTAAATAGCATCATGAATTCTATTTTAAATAGCATTCATGAATACCACCATGAATGGACATGTCAAAAATTTTATTTCTCATTATGATGATTAATACAAGTGCTCCATAATAGATTCACAAAGGGACCAGGAATTTTATGAGTTTAGCAAAAGTTAGTGGCTCTGAGCATTAACTGCAACCTTGAAAGTCTGTAATAAACAAGTCATTGTATTACCTCAGATCCAAAAGAGAACTTTGCTTTACAGGTAGATACTTAGATAGATATAGGTTCCTAATGCTGTTTCTTCTAAATGAAAGTTAATACTGATATTTTACTTTTAGACTGAGTTCTCTTATTGAGTAAATTATACAACAAGGCATTTCTGGGGTCAAGTTACCATGTGTGCCAAGAAGGTCTACATTTCAGTGCAGGATTTGGATGCGAGATTTGTACCCACATTATTCAGGCACATAACTTCCCCTGAATTCTCCCACTGATCAGGAGCAAGGCTGCCCACTGCTTATGTAAGTCTGAGTACGATTTTATTTGTGTGCCTCAATTCCTTTTTGGGAAAACACGCTGATGATATGCTGCTTAACCCAGGAGATATGATGACAAACTCATTTTGTAAAGTAATGACATGTTGAAGACTGCTTAGCAATGCTCCTTGAGCTCAAGGATAGAGCTGCATGAATTCTGTCGTAAAGAACTTACAAGCTTCATTTGAAGAGACATCCACATTGTTTACCTAATCTATTTATGTGTCCTATGATGCTGATCCAAGGCAGCTACAGCTAAGTCAATCAGAGAAATGACTGTAGATAAAGCAAATCTTCAATTAATACTTTTCACACTGGTGACAGAATTAAGTGTCTCCCTCGTATTTCATCTTATATTTATGCAAGTGTATACATGCTTATATATAAAAGTTTCTTTTTAGGGAAAGGCACAATAAAGCATTTCAAGTAAAATCAAAAATCATACAGGAACAATACAAACTACACTGTATTTGGGCTACAGAAATAAGAGAAAGACAAAGGTTCTTTGTGCAAATTAAACCTTGTAGGCGAACAATACAACAAAAACATCCTGTATATATTTGATCCCTTATTAAATGAATGAATACTACCAAGTCTGCTAAAGACACGTGGGTGGTGTATGTTTTTAACAAACTCTACTCATGCTACATCACATTCATATAGATACTGGGACACTTGCTGTCATTGCATCAGGAAAAAGCTCTGGTAAGTGAGGGAATGAAGGAAATTACAACATCAAGGCTTTTCAGAGATTATTATCCAAACTGTACAGGTTTACTTGCACAGAATTACTCATACCACACCACCAAAAACTTGAGTATTACTGGTCCTAAAACTCTGCAGACATTGCTGTAGAAACCAACTGTAACTATACAAACTTGCCTGAGCTTAGTGCTACACCTGGCTACAAATTTGAAAAGTAGAAAAGGTTACAGAATGTACTGAGCCTCAGAACTGATGGATTAAAAGAAATAATTATTAATATGATTTCTTTCAAAATAATAATTCCTAATTTACAATATTTTGGAAATTAGTAAGAAGAAGAGCAGCTAAAGATCTGGATTATTCATATGCTTAGACAAGTTAAAGATGGAAAATAATTAGATCATCCATCCCATTTTCCTGCCAATGCAGTATTGTTCCCTGCAGTACATTTTCTAATGCTTTGTTTTTCAAGTCTCTTGAGAAGGGAGATTCCAGCATTTCTTTTGGACACATTCTGGCAAACTCTCTCAGGCAGGTTTTTCCTCCCTCTGTCCAGCCAAGCATTTCCTGTCTCTTTTTATTTCCTCTTCCACTCAAGAATTCTTCCTCCTCCTTGGTGCCAGAGCCCTTCAGGAATCCAGAAGTGACACTCTGCCAACAGGAACAGATACTCCCAGAATAGGATATTCCACGCTATGGAATATCTATAGGAGGCAATTTTTGGAGAACATTCTAATAGGCTCCTTTTGTTGACTACTCTTTGTGTGCCAGATGGGAAGAATGAACCTTAAAGGTGCTTAACCACCTTGGAACATTTTAGTAAGATAATTCTTCAGTATGAACTTTGGGGAGAGTACCTGTTAAAACCAGAGGTTGACTGCCTCAGATCAGGCTAGAAGGACTGCTGAATGAACATCCTGCAAGGAACAATAAGTACTGTGTCACTCGTGATCTGTCCCTTTCGCTAAGTGGACACAAGAAGAAGGCATGAAGAAACAGCAAAAAAATATGGAGATGTTCTTGACCCAGTGGTGACTGAACACAAACCCATCTGTGCTGTATGAATGCACTCAGAACACTATCACAAGTAGGTACAATATTCACAGTCATGCTATAGACGCACTAGCCCATTCCAAGCAGTTCTGTTAATTGACAGAGCAGGTGTTGGAAAGGATTTATTGCCATTCAGCAGGCTGTGTGCAGACTCAGCATCGTGAAGTCCTCACATGTGCTTGTGAAGAGATCCCTCTGTAGTTCCTGCAAAAGCTGGTGGTTCCTAGGGAACTATAGGCCAAATATGGCCTGTGGGATTTTTAGACATCTAAAGAGTAGGTCAAGACAGGAATTTAAGTGTGGTTTGCTGAGTGGAAGTGTTAAGCTTGTCAGATTGAGTAATACAGCCTTTTAACCTAAGCAGTCCAAGTCTGCTATCTTGATGAAAACATTGTACTATAGGTCATGATAAATATAATTCTTGAACTAGGAGTTTAGCTTTTTCTTGAAAGGCACTTAAGAATATTTTCTTAGAAGAACAACAAATGTGAAATATCTTTTTGTTCTTGAAATTTGAGCAGGTGGACTTCATAGCCATTGGTCTTGCAAAACAGTTTGCAGCAGGGAAAGATTAAGTTTCCATTACCTAATTCAAAAGACTGGCCAAATATAAAACAGAAACGATGAAAGAATTTGGTTGTAATTCTGTCTGTTTCTTTGAAGGGACGGAAATATTCTTGGATGTGTCCTTTGTTTTGACACATTTATACCGATTACAAATGGAAGTGCAAAGCTGGAGTATTATTTCCTCCAAACTGCCTCAGCCCCAATTTGTTCTAGTGTCTCTGACAGAATCCCTTTGACAGTAAAGGAACGTTCTCTTTTAACGTAATTGTTCTTGAAGGTGTTTAAAGCATCCAGAAGAGAAAAGGAAATAATTCTACAAGTAATTTGTGGAAATCTGGAAAGTATCTGTAACTTGTAACTTATACAGGGCAGTGTAATTTTAATAAATCTTTTGCTTCTCTTTTAGAAAAAAAAAAAAAGAGTAGAGCCAGAAAGGTGCATCAGTACCTTATTTCAACTAAATTTCAGAGAGCTAAATCAGCGTTTTCCTTTTCCTTCATATTTTACTGTAATTGTCTTGGATGCTGCTTACTTCAGCAGCCTGAATTTGAGGAGTGAAAGCTAACAAGTGAGAGGAAAGACAAGCAAACCTGGAATGAAAAAAAAAAAAAAAACATGCAAAAAATTAGATCTTTATACACTTTGTTTAAAGAAGTGTAAGAAGATTCACAAAGGAGAAAAGCAGAACAAAAGTCCTGTGAAGTGCAAGATGTTTGTCCTGAACTACAGAAAACTGGATGGTCATCAACTGACATCCCATTTATATTTTTAAAATTATGCCAGCCTTTAAAAAAAGGGCTTTTTAAATTGAGACATGAGGAGAAAAATATATATTTGTTGTTTCTAAGAGAAGGAAACCAATAATTCAAGGCACTTGGCAGGGCTGAATTATTATTATTAGTTAGGAACACAGTAATCATTGGTCCTACCAGCACACAATACTTCCTGCTTTCAGTGATGCACTCCCTGGGAAGGAGCAGGGAAGTCCCATTAGACACATTTGTGCTGCTTCACTTAGTAGGAAAGAATTAATTGAAAACCTAATTGCCACCAAGCTGTGGAAAGGCAGTTTCTGGGAAGGAAATGGAAAACTTGTCCCATTTGAGTGGGGTAAGCTGCATCCATGCCACAGTGTTTCTGACAGCAAATTATAAAGTATCCTGAACTAAGTTTCAATCTACGCCCTGACAGGAGATCAAGTAAAGAACATTCATACGCTTCTGGTGAAGGTTATGTTTATGAAGAGGATTGCAGCTTGGGCAAGTCTCAAGTTAGAGCTTGAGACAGCAGCTTCAGGGTAAAGACAGTACAGTAATACTGCAAAGACTTTTAATATCTACTCAATTATCGCTGTAAGTTTAAAAGAAAGAATACTTTATTTTGAATCAACAGTCACAGCAACTGGGAATAATAATAAAAAAGAATCTCTTCCTTAGAGCTATGCATGGAAGTCACTATCTGTAATATTTCTATCTATTCCATCAAAGGCACAGTCAAACAGAAAACTTACTAAAAAGCTCAATTCCTCTGAAAAGTCAGAGGGGAGAGAAATGAGATTTGCAGGCTTTTTCTCCTGTATAAGCACCAAACCAGTCAGATGTTTGTCAGTGCTTGTGCAAGGTGCATAAAATTGAAAAGAGAAGGATTTCTAGGCACTTGCACAATTTCCACTCCCAGCCAGAAAAAACAAAAATCTTTTTTCCTAATTCATAGAAATCAATTTTTCTATCTGCTTATTTAGGAATTCATAATAAGAAAAACTAACAAAAGCAAAAAAACAAAAGTCAGAACACCCCCAAAAACGCCCAGACAGCACAGATCCCCAAACACACCACAGTCAGTTTGGTAGGTAGGTATAAAATAGAGATATGGATGACCAATACAATACTGCTTAAAGCTATCTGATTTGTACCCCAGCACATCTAAAACAAATGAAGCCAGTTTAACGAGCCACTGTGTGTTGGAACACAGGAGGAACATTTTCTTGAGGTACATCTGTTTTCCTCTCATTACGCTTTAGAATGGAGAGGGATGGTGCTTCCTTCTCTAGCTGGGACAGATAATCCCACAGTTTAAGCTACTACTTTGATAAAAGCAGAGGAAAAAAAAAACTAAGTCCAAATTCTCAAGAATAAGCACATAAGGCATCTTAACAAATACTTTGCAACAGCTTCCAAGCTCAGTGATGGCATTGCCTTGAAACAGTCCAGCGAAGAAGATGAAATCAAGTAAATACAACTGTGATTTGTTTATAATTTTTTTTTCACATGTAAAATAACTTTATAATGCAGTTATGTTGTTCCTGGAAAGACTCGCTGCAGAGCCATGTTACAAAATGGTTCATTCCCTTTCTAGCCAGCAAAAGAATCTCTATTCACCAGACAGAACTCATGTAAGGCAAATGATTTCAAATTCAGTTGTGAGAAGCTTCACGATTCTGTATCACTACATGTGTGCAAACCATCTTCTTTAACAAGCCCTGGAGGTTTTACACTGAACAGAGCAATTGAAAACCTCTGTGGCTAAGCAGTTATTAGTATGTGTCTTCCAACAGAAGTCAGCTTGACATAAACCATTCCCATTTAAGCTTCAGTTGATATTCCCCGCCATTTATTTTGTAGCTGCTGCCTCCTCGCAGCTACTTTAGCAGCTCTACATGATGGAACCCAGCTCACTAGAAAGTGCAATTTGTGACAAGCACTAGAGACTATGAAAACTCATGAAAACCTCACTGCTGTTTGTGCTGTCCTCTGCAGTACCAGCTCAGCCCACAGAGCTTTGTCAGGTATTTTAGCAATGCTGCTATGACACAGCCCCCCCCCCAGCTCTACAAACAGCAACACAAACCACCGTCACTCTTCAAGTGTGAAAGACTGGAGACAGCACCGAACTGTGAGGAGCAGAGGGCAAGTTTTGATTGTGGAGGTCATAGCCAAGTCCCCTAACAAAAACTGTCAGTGACGTTTTAGCTCCCACACAAAGCAAACATAGTATTACTTGCTAATAACACTTGGTCTCCCTTCTCCATCAGATGTGACACTTCAGCTCTGCCAGCCACCCAACAGTTGCTAAAATAAATATGCAGTGTTACTAGCAGGTATCACTTCTTCTGCTCCACCCTTCATCCATGCAGTCAAGACAGAGTTTCTCCAAAAGAAAGAGAAAAAGAAACCTTATAGCTTTTTTTTTTTTTTTTGACAGAGAAGGAAAACCTCAATTTTGTAACCGCTTTCGTTAATTTACCAAAGCTTGCATATTACAAAGTAATATCCGTCCAGTGAGCTTAACACGAGTGACAGCATTTAGTTTAGCACGATCAGTCTCTGCAGAATAATTTCTCCAGATAGCAGTGTCTTTGACTGCCTGATATTCAGGCTCCCTCTTTGTTTTACATGAACAATTCACTTGAATCAGGAGGACATAATTTGTCAGATACACTGCTTTCTCTTCTTCAAGGATATTTTGAGATGTGAAGTGTCTAAAAAGTATAAAGAAAAAAATACAGACCTGAACTCCAAGCCTATTCCCACACAACTAAGTTGTCATTCATCTTTCTATCTCCTTCCCTGCTTTCTTCTTCCTTCCTTTTTTAAACTATCTTGGATTTAACCTCTGATTTCATCCAAGTTTTAAAGTTGCTGTATTTTGGAGATAGGGTGTATGGTTTCTTAAAGCAGGTTCCCACTTTCATGGCAAGGTCTACTGAATATTGCAAACTAAGTGTTTCTCTTTAACTGTATGTACATTTTTATGTGATAATTCACATGTGTTTTATCAGTTTCTTAGGTGAAATCAGATTCTGCTTTTCATATAATTAGCTAATGGAAAGGTTCTAATGCAGAAACACAGTTAAAGCAGCCATGAGAAGGCTTTCATATTTTGTAATTTATTTCCTGCAGTTAATTTCTTATGATTTCTGACTGATTTCACAGGTCACTGGACTTGCCAACACGTTTGTGTTTTGAGTCACCAGACAAAAAAAATTTTTTCAAAAAGGACACAAGCTACCTCCACTGCTAAATACAAGACAGAGCAGGAAATAATTATGAGAGACAACAAAAGCAATACAAGTAATTATTTCTGCATTTAAACCAAAATAACCCTGTTCCTAGATACTCTGGTAATTTCCTATTATAAATGTAGCTAAAAATAGGACAGCGCAGTTCCCACTGGACAAGTGCTCTCTGAGAGAAGGCAGAAGCCTTCTTCATAATGTGATAGGTACAGATCAGACAACAATTTCAACATCGTTTGTTGGAATACCATTCACCATTCCCTATGGATATGAAACTCTAAAATCGTTAGCATCCATTTATTTCTACCCAGACTTCAGTTTGCTCTGCTCATGAAACAGACTGGTTTATTGGCATCTGTAAGATCTTAAATTTATTAAAGGATAAATCTATGGTAAGTTCCAATGCTAACTCAATTAGGGTGTTTACACGGGGTCTTTGCACAATGTTTATGAGATGAAGTTTGAAGTGAAACCCAGACATGTTCTGTTTCTGTTTTGTACCACAAAGATTGCAGTGCAGCTAGGAAACATACCTCAGTGAGTCACATCTTGGAAAAGAAAAAGATAAATGGCTAAAAACGCAATAATGGTAGGATATCTGGAAATAAACACTAACTGAGCTAGCAGACTTTTTTGTAGTCCTTCTCGCAATCACTTCTGGTCCATGTTCAGGATGTTTCTTCCACTACCCAACTTAAAAAAAAAAAAGGAAGACAATCACTTCTCTTGATTACATTACATCCATAAGAAAGGGAAAAAGCAACAGAATTAATTTGTGTTGCTGTTCTATATTCAGCTGAGTAAGGCCATAGATGTTGAGACTCCAGGCATTTGCCATTTCAGTGTCTAGCTTATCAATAGCCCTTAATGTTTAACTTCATTTCTGATCTCAGAGTTCCTTGCAAACATAATGAACCAGTGCTTTAGTCCTGCAAGACTTGTAACTTTTAGCAGGTTCCTGTTATGAAGCTGGGTCTAATAGGGTCTAATTTCCCACAGCATGCTCATGCATAAGTACTTACAGTAGCAGAAGTGGAGAGGAAAATCACCAACAATTCCACTGATATCATTATATATCTACAGTGGTTTTATTTGCACAGAGGTAATCTTTACACATTTACACAAAAACACCAAAAGAAAAAGGAGAAAAGGCTGCAGTAAGTCATGAAATACAATTAATTTCTCAAGGCCCTTGATTGGTTTGAAGTCCTTCCCTTGCAATTCTAACTTTTCACTTCATTCCTACTTTTTGGCCAGGCTAAGAATGGTGTAGGAAGTCACAGTCCAGTGCCTCTGTAAAGCAGAGGAGTGGGCTAGGTCCTACAAGTAACTTTCTGGCAGTGTTTGGCTTCAAGTGCCTCTTCTTGCTCTAAATATATTCCCACAGTTGGAAGACTTCGAGTTAGGCCTACACCTTTTGTCACAAGAAACACTGCCTTACTCATCCCCTCTACCTCACAGGAGGGCTTTCATTGTAGAGGTTGAATCATAAACAGGACCAAAATAATCTTTACCTTAAGCAACCTTTTTTAAAATATATTACTAGAACAGCTGCTTGCTGCACCCATTGCATTTCCAAGCATATACTGTCACCTTTTCAAAGTCGCTAGGAATTTATTTTGAAGCAGAAGCAAAGGAAAAACATCCAACAAGTCATCTGATTTACTGCAGTAAATCATATACATGCAGTGTTAAAGTGATCATACGGTTGGCTGTAGAAATGCTATGTAATTCAGTTCAGTGGAAAGGTTTAAAGGATTAAGTGATCCACATATGCTTTTGTAATTACATCAATATGTTAAAAACTCCAGTTTTTTTAAAAAGTGCTAAATCACTGTATAGTACATGCAAGCTGAACCAAGAGCTTACTTTGAAGAGAAAAGGAAAAGATGTATCTACCAAGTTAGATAGCAAAAGTTTTGGCAACTCTGAAGATCTGGAATGTGTCTACATGTAGGTGTGATTCAAACCACTATACACACATTTCCAACAGCAAGATCTGTAATTCCTCACCATCCTACCAAAAATCCTAAAGGATTCTGATGGTTCATATACTACCTTGGCTGAGCCTGTGTGTTCACTGGTGCCAGATACCCCACTCCTAAGGTTTGTAGTCTTCTACATGGATAGCAGGACTTAGTATCCAAGAAGTCCCTAATGTTGTTTTAGACAGGGTTATTCATGAGAAGAACTGCATGCAGGGCTTACCTTTCTTTTTATTGTTTTGTTTGTATGGTTTGGTTTTTTAGTGCTTGTGTTTTGTTTGTTTGGTTTTTTGTTTTGTTTTCTAAAAAGCAGTGTTTATCTCAGCATGATGTTTCCTGGTCTATCCATCTGTTCCCTCCCCTCCCCTGAATAACTTCTGAGATCACTGAGCAATTTGAAACTCATCCTGAAAGAAATCTAAAAGAAAATTATAGCCTTGCATAAGTTCCTGAAAATCAGTGGGCAAGCAGTGGGTAGAGACACAATTTGGCATTTTCACAGAAGGAAAGGCAGACAAGATTCATCTGTTAGTCATTCAGTTTAGCCTCAGGAAAGTAAAGAATGCAAATCCAGAAGAAATCAAAATTCATTGGCTTTGCTGCTCACATAGCAACTTGGACAATCCAGTTGAGTGATACAGTAAAGGAACCATTTGGGATACAATCCTGCTTCCTCATTATTGATTGAGGTAGGAAGGGAACCTCACCAGAAATATAGTGAAACAATACAGTTTAGGAACTTGCTCTCATAGTCCTTTCTGACACCACATCTTCCAAACATCAGTCTGTGGTTGGGTTCTTTTGTGTGGTGTTTGTCTGTTTTAAAGTGTTACAGGACAGTTGCATGTTCCAAAATAATGGATTGGTCTTTAGGGAATATTTGCTTTATGAGACTATTCCTCGAGGACCCAGTTTAGTCTAATGATACTGAAGAGCAATGATAAACACATAATTCAGTAGGAAGCATTCTGCTCCAGGGTGATCCACATGGCAAAAGAAGGAAAAAAAAGGAGAAAAAAAAGAATGACCTACAACATTTTTCATTGGCTTAACTTGTCATGTAAAATCCTGCTAGGATTCTCTTGTATGCTAACTTAGACTACAGCTGTTGGGGTGTCATCCAAAGGTAACTTCCATTAACAAAGGAGATGTTTTCCTGGTTAGGCTGCAGATTGAACAAAGGAGTGATAGGGATAGGCTGGTCTTAATGGAAAAAAAACCACTAGGAATAATCCATTTTAAAAGATCAGACAGGGGTAGGAGTTTATATTGCATTTTGAAACTAGCTTTTGCTAACATCATTGACTAACAGTTTCAGTTTTTAGCCACATGGATGTTACACTGGGTTTGAGCATGATGGAATTATTCATAGGCTTCAGTCCACAGTTAACCTAGTTCTGACTCAGCTTTCATGTTCCCTTGAATAAAAAGATAGAATGACCTACAGCAGCTTGTGTCCTGTGGGGAAAGGAGAGGTGTTCAAAGCTATTAAAGGGATTTGAATGTCAACTATTCTAAAACAGATCTGGGAGGAGAAAACCCAACCTATTCAGAGACAGACTTACCAGGGTAGCTGAATGAAAAAAAAAAAAAAGAAAAAAGAAATCAGCTACCACATTAAGAATACCACTGAACATGGCACAGCCAAAATATACATCAGGCTGTTGCTGTTATGCTGAAATAGTCACATTCCTGTCTAGCTTCCCTTCCTATGCACTGTCTGCATCCATCATCCTGCCTGAGTGGCGTACGTGCCCCACTGAATTTGTTAGGAGAACTGGTAATTATTCATATCCTCTTAATTAGTGATTCTTCTGCAGTGCACATACTAGTACCTGATCCTTCCAGTGCTTACTCACCTTCAGCAGTGGGATTCAGCTAGTTTTTCATATGCAAATTCCTTCAAATATTGTCCCCATCCTCTCCATGGCAAAACAGGGGCACACATTGCCTGGGTACAAGTCTAGTGTTAAGATAAACACAGAATTCGTGTTTATCAGGAGAACAGCCTGATATTTTGCCTTTTTTAAAACAGAATAAGTTCCTTTCCACTGCTCATTTGGTTTTCCTCATGCACAACCTGCCATTTAGTAAAACATTCTGATCTGGAACACAATTTAAAGCCCTTCGGATTTGTGATGAACCAGATGACAGAAAAAGAGAGCAACCATCATTCCGGGTGACACACAAAGGAATACAGATGCCACTGTCCAGCAGGAGGACTATGTATTTAAATTTGCTTGAAAGAACAGCTGAAGGAATTGTTGGAATTGTCACACTGTTGGGGGGTGGGGGGGAAGCCTTGCCAGAAAAGTACTATGTACACATAGTAGAAACCTGAAAGTTTATCATGCAGTCTACTGCATTTACTACTATTGTAATACCAGATTCTATGTTTTATGGTTTTTATCAAGTTCTGCTTGTAGTCTTAGGGATTAAGCAAAATGACTTAGTAACAGGACATGTTATAAAATAGTAAAACACGCTTTAAAATGTTAAAGTCTATAAATTTGGAAATAAGCAGATAATCACTAGACTGTAGGAAAAGAGAGAACTGGTTTTCAGGTTGCCATAAGCAGTATTGTCCCTTACAGAACTACCTACCCTTTTTTTTAACACAGTGTCAGAGTCCCTTCTGTCTTACCTTTGTGGCTTAGAATCTTATCTACATCCATTGCAGGCATATTTCAAGCTTTGCAATTTTCAAATAGTTGTATTAAGTTCTTAATGCTTTTACTAAAATGTGAAAACACCCACATAGGACCCAGTTTACCACTTTGCCATCAGATAACACTCCTATTACTTAAAAATGGAGGTTTGCTTAAGATGAACAGAGTCAGGTATAGACACCATTTGCAATATCCACACGTGCTTTCCCTGGAGATTAGTCAGAATGAAAAACAGAAACAGGAACTGTGCTCTTTAAACTAACTCTTTAAAAACAGAGACATCATAATTGTGAATGCTTAATTCTTCACAGTATATGTTGTTTCAAACTCAAAATGACAACAGGAAGAAGGCAGGTAGCATCAAATCAAGGCATTTCAAGAGTCTTGGTGCAACACAGCTCATCATGTTTTGTAAATCCACCTCTACAGTCCAGAAAAACATGGGAAAAACCAGGTAGATTACTTTGCCTACAGGATGGTAAAAGATGACCCCTCAGAGCAGGAACACAAAATTCTTTTCCTCCCAACCCTGGGAAGAGACATATGTAGCAAGTAGGCACAACAGGTTTAGCTCCTTGTGCTCCATCTTCTGCAGTCACCTGCTGAGGTGGCACTGGTAATGTGTGTGAAGTTGATATACCATTAAAATTTATAAAGCTGTTGATAATTTTCAAAGGTGTTTTTTTTAACCTCTTTGAAAATTACTGCATTTGAGTTACATTTAATTCATATTTTTGGGGGTTATTTCAAGCCTTCCTGAAATATGAGATTCACAAGCAGATTTAATAAATAAGATGTTAAATTCGAATATAATCCTACTCCATTTCCGGAGATGGGGAGCAAAACAACAGCTTTGTAACATCTCTGTCCTCATTTTATTAACAGATACAGGATGTGGAAAGGTGCATGCACGTATGGTATAGAGAACAGGGAAAAAGGCAAATTAATTCAGAAATTATTAAATGCTCATCCTACCTCCCCTTCTCCCCTCTCCCTGCTTCCCCCCCACCAAACCACAGCACTTTTTAGAGGCCTAAAGATACAGAAAATCAAGGAGTTTTAACTATCAGCATTTTTTAAAACAAAAAATAATTTCAGATAACTTCAAAGACATCTTTAAACTCAAGTAAATAAATTTGGTTTTTCATTCCCTTTTATTCATACAGACCTAAGTCAATAATAACTAAAGAAATTCATAGGAACAGAAATACCTTATATATCTCCAAGTATTAAAAGAAAAACATTCCTCAGTTAGTGTTATGTTACAAAGTATGGTATGGCAGAAAATGTTATCAGCATGAATTTTAGAAACCATTTACATACATGTACACTCATTATTACTTTCCCCCCAGAAGAATTACACTTACACAACAAATATAAACCCACTTCAAAAGCCTTAGCATTCATTCTGGTTCAGAAACTCATACTTGCATTACAAAAAATTCAGCAGGAATAAAGAGCACTTACCACTTGGAAGAAGGAGGTGTAGCAAACTGCAGCCAGCTCCAAAATGGCCCCTCTAGGGCTGTAGCTGCTTGGCTCTACCAATAATGAAGAGAAAGCCACAAAAGAAACACAGTGGGGAGAAAAAAGTTCTTGTTGCAGTCTTGCCAATTTTCAGATATGGCATTTTTCATTAAAAGCTAGATGTCCTCAAGAGACTATATGATTTTTGCATTTAGAAACAGAAAAGAAACAAAAACAAAGAACCCAGATCTTTTTGATTAAAACATATTTACATAGAAATGCAAGCACAAAGTATCAAAACAATCCTCTTGCATCCAGCTTCTGAATCACTTTAATGAGAGGGAGATGGCAATAACCTGCCACAGAAATTCAGCTGTGGGAAGGGTTAAGTGAATCCAGGTGTACCTCATTACCAAGGCTGTGGTTTGTGCTGAAGGAGTTAGCAAGTGTTTTCTATCACCACAATACTCGAAAGTTTCTTCCTGCACCTTTGTTTTTTCATGGTCTGTTTTTGTTATTTATTCAGTATCAAGAACATTTTTCAGTGTTTTTCAAATGCTGTACACGTTCCAAGCCATTAAATACATTTAAAGCTAGTTAATAACTAAACAAGCTTCTATAAGCTCCTGGAAAGTAGCTGAAAATTATCTCTTAAGACAAAATTGAGTACAGTTAGGCTTAATTCCATGCAGGAGTCAGGGCACTTGCACATAGAGAAGTGAGTGATAGGTCAGCTAGAAAATGAACTTGCAGTGCTTTGGCTACTTTGGGATACCTGCCCATACACAAGCACAATAGTAAACATAAGAAGCTTTCTCTCTCAGCAAAAATTTTATTTTTGAAAAATGGGAGTAGATAAATGTATTTGCATGGGCACTGTGAAAAAAACAACAAAACTCAGGTTATCTTACGAAAAGTTGTTCATTTGCCTGTTACAGAACAAAATGAGGCTTAACTGCAACATGCATATTTTTGACTGAAAATGTAACCCTGAAAACACCACAGAGCTGCCACCTAAGCGTGGGAGGACCTGAACTTCAAAGATGTCTTACTTATAAAACTATTTGCTGTGACGGGGCCACTTGACAGGTAGAACATGAAAGACATACAAATTTATTAGGAGACTAGTGATGCTTGCAGTTTGCAGTTCAATGAAAATAAGAATTGAATAAAATAAGAACCTGTATCACAAGAAAGGCTCTTCCAAGGTTCTTATTCCTACTCTGTGACTGAGAGGATGTTCCTTTCCTATTACACAAGTAAGACAATTTTGCAGGAAAACAAAAAAAATCAAAACTTGTCAGAGAAGAGATGCAAACTTTGAAATCTGAATGAAATAACATTTTGCAATAAACACTTTCCCATCCTTTACACTCCTATTCTAAAACCATGCTTGAATCCTGGAAGTTAGTCACATTTATATGAACTCTACATTATGTTTATCACATTGAACAATCCTAACCTCTGATGGCTTCAGACATGAAATCTGAAGTCAAGCTCTTCCTTCCACTTAGCCTCACTTCTTCCATAATGACTCAATAGCAAATATTTTTGCTTAATTGTTCCATAAAACAGGTGATTCAGGCCTGACCTTATAAAACCTGACCCCTGTACATCCTACTTCTGGCACAGTTTGATTGGTGAAGAGGTGATTCCATGTGCATATGGCTGTTAATGATTTGCTTTAGGTTTCCGTGAAATCAGTGCAGGGATTGATTTTTTACTGATTTTTTTTTTTTTTTTAATGGTAGTCAAGGTAGAGCAAGATGAAAAAATCAAATGACTCTCATGCTGATCCCTGAACCAACCTTTATGGTTATGGTCCTAAAACAACAACTTTGCCAAATCAGCAAGCTTAAGGCAAATCACTCCTTCTCCCACCAGAAATTAATTCATGCATGGAGGACTCATGACCTCATGTGTGAACTCATTCCTGACACATAATTAGCACCTATAATCTCCTCCGAAGACAGACAGAATGCAAAAATACCTGCAAGGCAAGCTAGCCTTATCCACATGTAATATGTTCATAAAGTGTTACTGTTCTGGTCATTGTCATGGATCATTAGTATAACCCAAACATTCACCTTAACATGTATGCACTGATAGAAACTCTGTAGCTCAGTGTTGTAATATCTAGTCCCTAACCCTAACAGAAAATACTGAGTGCCTGAAATAAGGTGCTTATATCCACGCTTAGCCACAAAATGCTGAGCACAGCAGTTTATTCTCCAAGTCTCTAGAAAGTTTTGAAGCTCAGCCCCTCTGAAAAGGTGCCAGGCTTTAGGCAATGACGTTTGGAAAATGTTGGCCAAAGCTCCTTGGCCGAGCTCTACATATCTTGTTAAAGGACTTTGTAAACATAAAGCAAACAAGCAATCATTGTGTGGGCTGAAGGCTTGAGATACACACAAAAGGAGCATTTTGATAAGGAGGATCTGGTATCAATCCAACATTAGCTTGAGGTTGCTGAGAGAAGTCCACCTGACACCTGATAAATGCAAAGGCCCACAGAACTAAGGTTTCTTGTTTCTGTTTGTTATTTTTTAAGCATCACAAGTTTTGTTTTCCCCATTCCGTGGGTTAAATACCCAAAGTCCTTTATAACATATCTCAGGGCTCAAACAATGCTTTTCATAGCATGACAGGCAGCATTGTGAATAATGGAAGAATTTTCAGAAGATTTGTTAGAAAAGCAAAAGGCCCAGACACTCTAACTGTACCCTATTTACATGATATTTGACCCTTTTTTTTCTATTTTGTAGAAAATGCTTCTTTCCTTCTAAATTTTTTAGGCATCATTGTGGTAAAAGCAGAGATATCCCTTTAGCCATCACAGTTTCATTGCTTTTTTAACTCCAGACAGAATTTTTCTGTTGGCTAATCTCCATAATTCATGACCACTTGCCACAATCTTGTTAACAGTGATAATAAAACTGATTGAATTTGTTAAAGACAGACTTATGTTTACAGAGTTCCTTAGTAATCTTTTATTTAGGTTGGTTTCAGATCTCATGTAACTTATTTTTCATTTGAACAATCACTGATAATTTATAAAACTCATTTCAATTTTTGTTCTTGCAATCAGTCATTCAGTTTGTGGTCACATATTTAGCTACTTCAAATTCCACACACATCAGATGACTGGAACACACATTCAAAGGAGAGAGTGATTTTGGATGTGATTTGGCTTTCCAAATGCCCAACTGGAGACAGAACAACAAGACCAACCTTCACCAAGTACAGACATTTCTGAGAACAAGATTGCCTCATAGTGTCTCAAACTGAGGATCAGACAGTTTTCAAAACTTAGGCATGTTATCATCATTTGTATAAGGTATAACAGTAGAGTTACTGTTTAAAAAGGGAAAGTGAGACATAAATGTTCACTGCTTTTAAAAACCAGGTGAAATTTTCTGTTTGTGACAGCATCATTGATTGCTCTGGAAGTTACCGCACCTAAAGCCATTAATAAAATAAAAGACAGAAATCTTAATCAGACAAAATCCTTTTTTTCCTGCTGGTTTAAGATGGAGAAAGAGGAATAGAAGAAATCTATACCATATGACCAAAATTATCTCTAAATGGAGTGTTTAAAAATGTTTCCATCAGGCATCAGCAGATGGGTCTTTAAATCAAAGCCAAGTATTACAATGGCATCTATTTTAAGTCTTGCATTCCAAGAGAGAAAATATGAGCCAGATAAGTTAGTCTGTGTTGACATGTAAAGTACATCACTCCCATTAGAAGGGCTGTTGTGTATCTAAATGACCCGTAAGATGCTCTGTGGCTCAACTGAATACCAGAGAACAGAAGCGTAAATGAATTTGGACACAGGTAATTCAATTGTAGTCATCGCACTTCTGAATCTGACTGTATGTAAACTTCACTGGACAGAAGGCACCTGGAAGAGCTCTGCTAATAGGGCTTGATTCTTTGACAGCTTTGGATGACAGCCCACATAAACAGAGAGGCAAGAAAGAGAGACATTGTCCTGTTTTTTCACTACAGCATTGTTTTTATGACCGCCTCCAAAAGCCCAAATTTACAATTAGAGAATCCTTTCTACAAGCACAGCATACAATTGCAAGCTTGGGGTTTTCCATATATGCTTGATATTTTCAACACTCTTCACTCCAACTCACGCTGATTTTCTTTCAGTGTTTGCACCTCACTCTCCCCTGAAGGCTCTAAAATTTAAATTTTTGCACACACAAAATCTTCGCTCCTTATTGTCTTCATGTATGATATCACTTCCTTTTGTTGTTTATAAGTAAGAAGATTGTTCAGAAATGTCCTGGATTTGTGCAATCTAAGTGAACTGAAAAAAAAATCTAATCTTTATTTAGACAAAATAATGAGAAAATCAACATGATGTCAAACTGAGACTGATGTCAGTAGTAATGACAGTAACTGATTACCTTTAGTCTGCTTAACAATGCTGTTTACATTCTTCTTGCCTCTCCTTAAAGTCAATTATTTCAAAACTCAAGGGATTTCACTTATGCACATCTGCAAATTCAATGTCAGTTCCAGATTCACATTTTGGTGGTGAATCAAGCTGGCCTCAGTTCACCCAGTAAGAGCCCAGTTTTTACCAGATAAACAAACTGAGGTGACTTAATACTTGTGGGGTTTAACTGACATATTTACTTGCTTTCGCCATCCTTTTTTCACTTCTAATGAATCAAACATATTACTACACACTGTTGACAAATTGAAGATGATAGAAGAGAACAGATGAGATAGACATTAACAATTTTAAACCAAGGACACGCAACTTAGTGCTCTAATATCTGACAACACCAGCCCTTCAAGGGGTGGCTTTCAATTTTTTTTTTTAAAGGATTGGGAAAGAGAACTGGGGTCTAAGGATTTTTTTTGATTTTTAATTTAGCATATATTAATGAGAAACAAGGCATAGTTAATTCAAAACTGCTGCAACTTCAAAATTATATGTCTCAATAGCATACATATATCACTTAACGATACAGATCATCTTTATGTGTTCTCTTTATACAAATGTTGGTAAGACTGATCAGCATATCAACAGATGAGAAATTTACTCAAATTCTTGGAAAATGAAAAAGCTGAGGCCTGTTTGCATGTATGCTAAATCTGATACGTATATGCAGTTTTTTAACTACACCATAAACATAAATTTTGAGTCCCATTTTAGTACAGAATTGAACGATACAAATATAATATATATAATGGCCAGTCTTCGCGAGCGAAGATCTGGGGAAGGTCTTTACACCTTCCAGCCTGCGCATTGGATTTTTTAGGTGAGACACAGTGTGCGCGGAACTGAGCCCACCCTTTAATCCTAAGGTTCATCTGCCGGGGCCAAGCGAGCTTGGACGGTGGCAGCGAGGTCCTTAGGACGTAGGTGGGTTGCCTTTAAGGGCTAACGAGCCCCACCTGCCCGGGAGTGGCCCTGACCGGGAATCGAACCCGGGTCTCCGCGGTGATAGCGTCGCGCCTTTACCACTAGACCACCAGGAGCTCCTCTACGATACAAATAACCCCCCCCAAAATTTGTTACTTAATGTCTAGTTGTGACCTAAGCCAAGTTATGAACTGACACAAATTGGACTTTTTCCACCACCTGAGTGGGACTGAAATTGGGCTGCTAACATCTCTGTGCAAAGAGATACTTGGCTCTACACAGAGCTAAGCCACAAGCCATGAGACCTAAAGACTGGCACTGCCAGTGGCTTGCTGGGAACCTTCAGGAAAATGCTTCTTTCCATTTTCCCTTGTTTTCCTAACTCTAAAATGGTGGTAACAAAACTGAGTCATACCCACCCTAGAAATTCTTGTGGCTGTAAGTGATCAGCTCTGAACAGCATTACTACAAAATTAGCCATGTTAGGCACTTCATCTTGTTGAGACCAGAGATATCATTTCATTTGCTCCAGTTGTGGAACCTCAGCATGCTCACAAATGAAGCAATACCCACTTCCAATTGTTTTTAAACTGTAACTGAAAACCAGCAGTCTTACCTCCAAATGCTGTTTTCAGTGGGCTGTTTACACCTTTGCATACATTTGCTGTTATACTGTTGGTTCACAGGCTTTTCCACCAAGTGGGAATGAGGTTGGGCTGCACATAGCAGCAGTATCGGCTTGCTGCTGAGCAACAACAATACATGAGACCTAAAGACAGACCTTGTGCCTCTTGCTCACACTGACCTTGTACTGATCACTCCCCAAGTTCTTTCATGAGGGGCACTGAGATTAATTAATAATCAGAGAATTTCTCAGGCTGAGAGAAGCAACAGCATCCATGCATAGGTTGCTAACCTGAGCCAAGTAGGGATAATCTCCTCC
Source organism: Myiozetetes cayanensis (assembly GCF_022539395.1). Classification (NCBI taxonomy): domain Eukaryota; kingdom Metazoa; phylum Chordata; class Aves; order Passeriformes; family Tyrannidae; genus Myiozetetes; species Myiozetetes cayanensis. The sequence goes on from NW_026087742.1 coordinate 20,398,625, forward strand.
TGTCACTTTCTGATAGTTTTCTGCTGTAAAGAGAGACTTAAAATGTTGTAGAATGCTTTCTTGGTCATTGCTCTGTGCTTGTAGAGCACAGAGTTTTCTGCTGATCTAGTTTGATGCAGTGAAAAAAAGTCAAGAGGACTAGTTCAAACTGAATCACAAGCATTTCTGCTGAGAAAGCAACAATGCCTCAGAGACACTGAACAATGAGGTCTGCTTTGAAGAGCTAATGCAAGTTTATTTGCTCTGCAACAGAGCAAACCTTCAGTTCTGATTTTTTTAAAACATTCTTTCAATAGTTTAGCCTGGGTTTTGCACAACCTTTACAGAATTAAGCACTCTACCAGACTGCTGCCAACAAGGGTTGCTTAATTCCTCAGTAAAGGGGGAGTCTTGTTATTTAAATAAAGTAGCTACTGTAGTAGATTTGCAGATATGTTAAGAGTATTACAGGATCTAGAGGTAGATTTAGGAAGAAAATACTATAAAGCAGGAAAAAATTAAACAGAGTACTTGTTGAAACTTAAAAGACATTATGACATGTGATGTGATTGCATCAGATACAAGCAGGTGGAACTGTGTTATGCAGTTCCATGCATATGCATGTATATGCAGTGTAATGCATGTTGCAAAGTGACATTTGATTATAGTTACACTTCCCTTTAAAACAAGATCACTTTTTAAGTCCACCACCACCACTTACATTAGAGGAAGAAAACAGGAGCCCCAGTGTTCTTCTGTCCCATTTTATGGACTGCAAACCACCATATTATGCTTTCCTAAGCACCAGTTACCCATCACTTTTTCTCTGAAACTGGACTGGTGAATTCATCTGCCATACATTCACTGTGACAGGACAGCACCTGCTGCATTTCCAGAGGAATCACAGCAACACAGACTTCAGATTTCACTGTGGAGATGGGATCACTTTGCAATAGTCAGTCTGGAAGAAATTTTCAGAGTCAACTCAGTTTCCATTTGTCACGTGAACACAAGCTTTCATTCTGCTTTAGTCACCAACATGGAAGTACCTTATAAATGCTATGGTGTTGCCTGATCACTGTGAGTTCCTTCAAATCCAGGATTTTAGTACAAGTAAGCAGATATGGTAGTTTGTCCAGCACCTCTCCATCTTCAAGCAGAAAGACAGAGAGAATCCAAAGGCCACAGTCATGCACAGAAGGTATTGATAGTTCTAACTGAGTCCTGAAGCACCAGGAGGGGGAGTCCTTTCTGCTGACCCTTCTGCAGGAAGGGAGTTGCCTGACTATTCCACCTGATCCTTTCAGGCTTGTATTCTCATATGTAGAAAGTTATATTTTTCTAGTGTGTTAAGTTACAGCACAGTGGCCTGTAGTACATTAAAGCAGATTGGCTGCCTGTTGCAGGTTGATGGCTGACGGTGCACAGTTTGAAATAAGTTATCAGGCTCTTGTCCAGGCTTTGCATGAAAACCTCAGGTGTCTGTGTGCTGGGCCAGTGCTAGATACACTGGAAACATACAGTCAGTCTAAACTTTTTCAGCTTGCAAAAGTTCATCTGTCAGAGCAGGCTCTTGAGCAAGCACCCTGGGATTTTAGTGGAAAAAATTACTTCAGCAGAAACATTCTCCCAGCACATTCAAAAACCTGCATGCAAATTTGCTCCTTTCAAAGAACAAACACGGGTGTTTTAACAGACTCAGCTGCAGAGGTTTTATTGGCAGGTTTTTAGAGCTTCAATTTTTTTAATTTAATTTCAAGAAAAAAATGTAGACACTTATAGGAGACTGATAATACTAAAATACAGAGGAAGAAAGAGGCACTTGGCAAAATACGTGAGCAAAAAATAGAACTGGTTCTCCTCAGAGCTTGCTTTGAATAAGTTATTTCTGATCTCCATCAAAGCTCACGGATTTGCAAAAATTTAAAGAGGAGTCAGTCAGTTATTTGCTGCATAAAGCAAATGCATAGGAATTCTTTCTACTTCCCAGGCTCTTGAACAATCTTTTGCCATTAGAAATTACAAACCATCTAAGCACTGAAAAGTGCTTTTCACCAACCACCAACGTCATTGAATGGTCTGGTTTAGGACTTTTGTTTGGGAAGGTATCAAACTCTGGAATCAATTAATTTTTAATGTAAGATGTGATCTCTCTTTTTTTCTCTAGCAGGTATTTATTATGCTAATTATATTCCTTTGTTCTCTCAGCATCCCCATTATTTGACATTGCGTATAAAAGTTTCATGAACTCCCCATAACCTTGTTGATACACGTAATTATCTGGCATGTTTGAATTCAATGGCAAAACTTCCCTTCACTTCAGCAAGGATCAGATTTCACCTCTGCCCCTGTAATGTGTCTTGCCTTCGATGCCAACTGTCAGCAGGTGTCTTTGCTACAAGTTCCAAATAACAGCATTTGCCTTACTATCCAGCATATTAAAACTTTATTTTCTGCTGGCTCACACTGAGCTTTCAGTCTAAGGTGGAGGTTGTGACATCTGCCCAAATGAGACTGCATACTGCTGAAATGAAATTCCAGATCTGTTCCAGACTCTAGTCCAGCTCTCTGTTCCTCAGTGGGTTTGGAGCTAACAGAATCATAAATGGAAGCTGATTTGCATTCTGCATTGCCAAAGAGTTGCACTACAGCCTTAAGATGGTTGGATCTTTCAAAGCACCCTGCCAGTTAGCACTATTGTTTATGCCATCGATCTTCTCACTTGATGGACTTTCTGTGTTGCATCCAGTAGGTTTCTGTGCTGGCACATTGCAAACATGTGAGTAAATCATCTGGGTACAGAATTAAAAATATTAACAAATAATTTGGATCCCTAGTGCAGCTTTCAATCCAAGAGCTTTAAATAACTACATGTTAATTAAGCTCTTCCAGCTTCCACTATGAGGTAGGTAAATGTTAATATAATCATTTTACAGATGGAAAGACATTAGCACATGGCTGCTGGCTGATATGACTTCTCTGGAAGGTGGATCCCACGTCTAAAAAGACTTCTTCATGTGCTCTTAAGCAAACAGTCAGATGAAGATAAGCTGACAACACGTCTCTATATGTTCTGCCTCATTTTCCCCTGTATTTTTTTCAGTCTCAGAATAGGATCTACCATGTAGGTGATACATGGCTTCTTAAAACCCTCACATTTCAATCCCCTGTCAGAGACATTTATGTTCACTGAACTGATAACCTCTGCAAGAATCCATACATCTAATTAATGACGATTTCATCTCTGGGGAAAAAGCAATACACAGGGATATCTCTCTGTCTTTCTTTGAATAAGTGCTCATTTTAGAAGAATGAAATATTCATTTTCTCTTGTCTTTTTTAGGAGTCAGAGCATATCTAACTTTCCCTTTCCTTTGTCAGTGTCATCCCATTATACTCAGATATTTTACAATTCTTTCCCCAGTAAAAATTCACCTGAAAATAGTGATATAAAAATTAGGACATTAATAGCTGTGCAATTATGTTGCTGGTTTCAACCTCTAACACAGATTTATAATTTGACCCATCTTCCTTCATCAGATCTCATCCTACTCAAGTCCAATTTTAAATTAAAATAACCATATCCTTTGTTTTACTGTTCTCATAACCAAATATGGTATCTACTAAAGCTGCCAGCTATTCTGCTAAGATCTGAAATATCTTTTAAATGTTTGTCAGACCTAAAACTTACCCCAGACAACCTTGTCCTATTATTGCCTAAGAAATTAAAGGTATTAACTAGCTGCTGGGGAAGGTATGTAATTTCATATTTTTGTTTGAATTCATCAGTTTTTGAGGGAAGAAAGGGCTGGTATTTTTCCAGTTTTCAAGAGCTAAAGATTTTATTTAACGCTTCCATACAGGCTTAGATTCCCACTTCCGAACATGGAACAACATCCTACATGAAATCAATCATAATATTTAAGTCCCTAGGAAATATTTAAGTCCCAATGAAATTCAAGCCCAGGTTGAATGGGGCTCTGAGCAACCTGGTCTAGTTGAAGGTGTGCCTGCCCATAGTAGGGGTGTTGGAACAAGATGATCTTCCCTTTCCATTCCCCTTAACATTCTATAATTCTATGATCCCCATCTCCCTATGACTTGGACACCAGTGAAGGGGTTTAAGTCTGTTAAATCCTCCATAGTTTAAGCCACAAAACCAGAAGACAGTAAGGTCAGATCCATCTTGGAAGTTACAACTGTGCAGATCACTTTGACTGTGGTGTCACTCTGATATCATCTGGATGAAAGGTGGAACTTACCTACAGAATGGTTTTATAACTGATGTATCATATGACTTCAAATTAGTTCAGGTTAAAATACCAGGAGAAAGAAAAAAAAAAAAAAAGCGGGGTTAACTGTTCTCCCATACTGCACACAAACCTGATTTTGGTACTAGCTGTAGTGTGAACTTTAGAACAGAGAAGTTATATTGCCATGTTCAGATGGCTACACTATGGAGAACAGTTTAGATTTAGCCAATCCATCCCAATCTATCAAAATCATTCTTGCTACCTCCAGAAAAGGCTGACATTAGACTCAATTCTACATTTACAACAAAGTGAAATTAAAAAATGAACTAACATCATTATGAACTTGTTCTTAATTAATCTAAAGTGATACATCTGTTTAATACTTGAAAGATTATTTCCCTTCTGCTGGCCAGAATGTCTGTCAGCATCTTACAATCCGTCTTTATTCAGCATCTGTACTTTCTATACATATTCTTAATTTCAGAAGCATTAGAATTGTGATTAGAAACATTCTATCACCAAAATCTTTCTGTTCAACTCAGAAGAAGTGTCTTTCTTCATAATTAGCTTCAGTAAATCCCTTTATTCTTTATAAAACGGTCTCAGGAATTCATCAAAGCCTGGACTTCTGTGGCTTTTTACAGCTGAAATATTTACAGAATCTCTGCTCAGTTATATTTCCATGCAAATGTTCTTTCTGTTGCTAGACTGTCTGTAGGACTTCAGCTAAGCGAAAGTACTTGCCTTATTTTGTGGCACTTGGGCTGTTTCTTATTGTATAAATGTGAGAATATTTTTAAATGCCCCATGGCAGGGGGATTGGAAATAGATTATTTTTAAGGTCCCTTCCAAGCCAGGCTATTCTATGATTAGTTAATGTTCTCATTTTTGCCAGCCCACCTTATTTATTGAATATATCCAATGGCATTTGAAATGTCTGTTTCATGACTCATGCGTGAGCACCGTTTCTGACGTGTCACACACCTCACTGTAGAGCTGCTGTCTCTTTGAAGCCTTTAATTTGCACAGCAGTACAGGGGGGAGTATGGTACAGACATATGTATAAACACCACCCATATAATCGCATCAAGTGATGAAATTTTGCAGCAGAAATTCCAAGGATGGTAGAAACACAGTATGTACTCCAGGTTTTAGTGAGCTAACTAAAAGCTATCATAAGATAAAAATAATTCAGCGCTTGGAAAAGTGGGAGCTATGCTTTTTGAGGTTAGGGAGTCAAGGGGCAGGGGAACATGAGATCACAGGACATATCCCAAGTGCAACACAGTTCAAGAGGTGGGCTGTGCCATAATTCCTTCAAACACACAAGCAGTGTTTGTGCTGCTGGTCCTGGATAAGCTCCATATTCTTGTAGAAAGGAAGGCTGACCCACTAAGGGAATACCCTGTGACAGGGAATACCTCCTTCCTATGTCCCACATTTCTTACACATCTCCTGACCAACACTGGGAAGAGGACTTAGCCTCGTTCCAAACACAAAATGGGAGCAGTACCTCTTCCCTACCTCACAAGGTACTGTGAAGATAAATATGTGAATATTTAGGTACTACTGTAATGATGACCAAATAAGCCACTGGCATGAGCTTATTGGGTACTATATTAGCATGGAGAGGAATTCTGCTTGCCTGTAATGGGAAACTCCTAAAATCTTGCCTTAAAAGGAACAAACAACAAACAGCCTGAATCCCTAAGGGGAATGAAGGGGAGGTCATACTTTATAGTCCACGTAGGCATTTTACTTCCAAGGGTAGCATTTTCAACATATTCTCAGAACTCTTTCCTCTATCAATCTGAAAGCATTTTACCCTGTGATGAAACATACGAAATAACATTTTACCTTTTTGATTAATAATAGTAGACCAGGTTCCTTTACATTTCCTCATCCCAACCTGAGCATAAAGCACATCTGTTCGAGTAGATTTAATTGATTTGATTTTACTTAAGAGAAAAGTATGTTGAGAAAGAAAACCATCCCCACTTTCCTGCAATTGGTATTTTACTCTCTGCTGAGTATGGGGGCATTTCCATCAGTTTAATGTAAGCCCCTGGTCCAGCTAAGAAACTAATCATGTACATAATTCAACATATAACACTTACTCTCAAACATAAATGAGATGCATGTTTAATTACTTCATCAACTTAGTGCTCTGGGGACAAACAGAAAAGTTTTGCCTTTTCTTATGATGTTAGATTTTATAATGCTAATGTAGACAGTGTTCCTTAATTTCACCTCCTATAAGCTTTTCCCATTTGCCAAAAATCAAAAAGCATAGAGTGTCTAATATTCAGTTATCTGGATATCAGTACTGAAAGACAGAATTTACCTTTGTTTGTTTGCTTCTGCCCATACTCAGCACGCAGAGGACAGTCAAGGTTGTGCTCTGCTCTGATATATTTCATCTTGATTGTAATTAAGGTGTTTAGAGCAATTCCTTCAAATATACTATCCAGAAGTTAGCATAGTCCTTATGGTTGTCACTTAACTTTTAAAAGTAAATTACACAAAAAGGATGTGGTGTAGGTCAGGGAGTTTAGCCAAACAAGTGAACAAAGGAACAATTGCCTGGTGCCAATCTGAGTAAGGAATATTAACTCTACCTGTTGTAAATAGAGCACAGGGGTCATTGCAAGCTATATTAACAAGCTATGTGTTCTTTTTATTAGATTATATAAAAAAATGTGCACTTCATTTTTCCTTATAATATGAGACTAAGCTGATAAAAATTCCTGGATGGATAAAGAATTGGTTTATTGAGATTGGCAGTAGTAAGGAACTGGAAAGTTTACTTTTCTTTGCTTTTTTTTTTGACTTTTTTTTTTTTTAAGAGGCATGCATAAATAACCTGACTAAAATGACACCATATTCTTTATACCTACTTTTGCCTTTTACAGGTACCTGTCCCAGAAATACCTAATCTTTGCTGCACTAGCATATCTTTCTATGTATTAGTTAGAATCAGGAAAAATTTCAAGACAGGAATTCAGTAGTCTTAACAGAGTTTAGATTTCATCATAAATTTGAAATTCTGTCCAAGTTTCTGGTGTAGAAATATACCAGGAGAGAAACATGCAGTGGTACATAACTCTTTCCTGAAGGCCTGGCAATATTTCTGTCTGGACCAATAATACCTCTCTATAATCTTCTTGGCCCTCAGAGGCCTGATCTTTAATTGCTGTTCAGTGTGCTCCAACAAACCTTTGCTGGGAAGGTGATTTTGTAGGAATTGCTTTGCCTGAAAATCTTGAGAAGCTTATCACAGTTATAAGCTACATTAACAAGAAACTCGTCTTGTGATAGTTCCAGTGTCACTAAAGAAATGTGTTTATGTTTATGTGTTTATGTTTACCTCAAGGCATGTATCTCGCGCATTGTCTGGCAAGCAAAAACTAAATTACTGAGTTTTCATAGACTAAACAAAGTTCAACAGCTATACCTATTTGCATACAAGTTGTAATCACACCCTAATAGCCTCTGATAGCCTAATCATAAAGAATCAAGTTACTGATGTTTGATGGATTATAGGAAATGTATTGCTTAAGCTAAGAAGGTAGAAAAATTCCTTGGGCATGATGAGGCAAATTAAAAATGGAGGAAAAGGAGAACTTGCTGTTATTGGCTTAAGGGAAAACCTTTACAGCTAGATATTGAAAGCATTGTGCTGGTTCTTAATTATTCAGAATTGTATTTCTCTGAATAAAGTACATGGGAATTGTCTGGTTAAGACCACCTACTTAGTTCTTAAATTTTCATCCTTTATCCATAATTTTTCTGTTCACTTTCCACGTTTGATCTCTCCTACACAGCATGAAAAAATTGCATAAAACCAGCCCAGCCCACCATGGTATGCTCTGTGAACAGCTACTTTTGTTATCATATGAGGAAAAGACAGATTCCAATGGGGAGTGGGTAGGAAGAGAGGCCTTGCTAATAGCCTGAAGAACAGCAAGCATCATTAAGCAGAGCTTATACTTATCTACCTAATTCACTCTCATGATGAGGAACACAGCACAGCTTCAGTCCCACTGAGTAATTGCACAGAGTTTACAGCCCAAATACAATTACAGTGAAGTGATCAAAGTGAAATACATGTCTCCACATGGATGCTTAGGTCCTTCCCTGGTACTTTGCTGGACTAGACCCTGGCAGGCTGAAGTGTCTTCCATATTGAAGCGCTCCTTGTGCAGCCAGGGAAGCTGGAAACTCACAGTGCACAGACCTCCCTCAAGGTGCCTGCCTGCCTCCCTCAGGGACCAAAAAAAGCACATCCTTTCTTAAGGCTTGAGGTGCTGACAAGCTCACGAAGGATGCTTACTGTCTTGCTGACTTGAGCTCTTTGTTGGATACTGCATCAAGAAGAGGGAATGAAAAAAGAGAATACTTGGGTCCTAAGAAAAAGAATACCTAGTTCATCCAACAGTGAGCTGAATTTTAGATTATATTACCTGATCACATCAGATGGAGTGAGTAATGTTTCTTCTTAAGTCTAATAATGAGTGGTAACCTACTGAGAGCACTCCCCAATGTGATTGATCCTAATTAGTGTCCTCTAAATAGGAAGCAAGATTACGCTTCATATCCAGACTAAGTCAGCCACATGTACTAAAATAGTAAATTGCCTGTAAAAGGCAGTCAGAAAGATTATTTTCAAAGACAGAATATACAAGATTTTTTAAGAAGCACAGAGGTATGATAAAGCTAAGGAGAGTATTATCTGAATGATTCTGAATTTACTATGCTGGAAAAAATAAAACAAGCAAGAGGATGTCATGACATCCCTCCCTTCTGTTTTTAATCTCAGTCACTAGTAGAAACTTGGCACACCATTTCTGAAGAAACTGTGACAAACTCAATTTTTTAAAATTTTTGTCTGTGTGTGTGAAGGAGCATAAAAATGCTTTTACCTCAGTATTGCTCAAAGTTCTGGTTATGATTCAAACATCTCAAAATATTGAGAATAATTGCAACATTGTGTGCTGCCAGCATCTGCAGTACAAAACTCTGCGTTTTTCTCACACTTTATTTAAAAAAGAACATTTTGCACCTCAATAGCTAGTTGTGGTTTTGGAGCATAAAGCACTAAGGGTTTTGATCTGTTCTGATTCCCACCCCTTCTGTCTCATTTTTCTCATGGCTTAGAACAAAATATTAATGTGACTCATCTGTCATAAGTAATTTTCATATCCTCTACCTTCTGTTTTGGTGTGTGACTAGACGAAGGCTGTAGTTATGTAAAAGTATTTGTGTATTTTGTATAACAGAGAATAGGAATCGCAGGTACTTTAAGTAAAAAAGAGAACATGTCAGAAGAAGAGAGTGAATTATAAATGAAAGCAACTTATGTGTATTGTAATCAAATGTAATAAATACTTCAAAACATGCTATTTCAATTTACTGCTTCACAGTATTAAATATCACAGCTGTCATCTCTAAGACACCAGAAAAAGAAATAACAAATGCAAAAAAATTAAAGTAGAGTTTATGGCTGGCTTATCCAAAGTGAGTCCCAGCTTTGATACCAAAACATTTATTGACACTAATTTGATACTGAAACATTTAGGACACTAATTATGCTTGGAGAACTGGAATTTGAAATCCCAAATGTCAGTTCCAGGATGTTAATGTTTTCTGGTACAGTTTAGGAAATCCTATGTAGCACACTACTTTTAAAAGATGTAATTATCTGTATACATCCCTGTGACTTTTCACCAGATCAGCCTTCTATCCCACAGTAGTACTTAAAAAGTCACTAGAAAGCAGCACAATCAACCAGTACAGAAGTGATTTTGCTATGGAGGCATTTCCAGCAGTTGACCAGATTCTTCTTTTATCCCTCAAACACCAGACTGAAATATTTTACTAAGTGGATCCAGTTCAATGCAAACCTCATTCCATGAAAGTCATTTGCATTTGGGTCGAATATTGAATCAGCAGAACTTAAGCACATGCTTAAAATAGAAGTTATATATTCATGTGACTACTTAAATTAACCAGGGGTCATGCTGTTTCTGTGCTAAGAGGGAAAACACAATGATTTTCTTCCTTTCTGCTTTTGTATTTCTGCACTTGAAAAGAAAATGATGTTTTCCACACCCAGTTAATATCTGCAGGCAGGAAAGTGGAAGGCAGAGGAGAGTGTGTGCTATTTGAAAGTAAGTAGTACACAGAAAGTAAATTCTCTCCTTTCAGCTACAGCTTTGCACAAAGTAATTCTTAAACTCTGAAACTTTACCAGTCAGGAAATTCAATGCTTAAATGTTCTCTGAGGAATGGTTTCTCTCATCCTTCTCTCTTTCATATTCTCTCCCTCTCTTCCTTCTCCAAGAAGCCTTCTTGAAAGTTATTTTCTCCATAACAAAACAGACTGCCTTGTGTTGCTTCATGTTGCTCAACATCATGGCTTGTACTTGGAACTTCTCCAGATAGTCTATATATATATATATATATATATAAAATAATAACAACACAGGGAAGACAGGGATTGTATCAGTAGTAAATTTTTCAGTAGTAAATCTTTCAAGAGATTATTTTTCTCTTGTTAAGGAAAAATTATTGCACCATTATAGGTTTTTGGTTCTGAAAGTAGTGAAGTGAAAGAATGCACATGAAGTGATTGGTCTCAGGACATGAAGAGTTGGATAATAATAATATGAGATGAATTTTAAAGAGAACATCTCAAAGTGCCCAGGAGTTCCCCTCAGAAAAATCAGTGGGAGCCTGCTGAGTGATCTACTGGAGCCAGAATTTGTCTTTTTTATTGGTTACACTTGTACTAAAACCAAACTCTCAGCCAAGGGAATGCTTGGAGCACACAAGGCAGGCAGGGATAGCATTCACAGTATGGGATAGGGAAAGAGATGTGAGAAAGGTAGGGATTTAATGGACTCTGTGTGGGGGACAGGGCACTTTTTCTGCTTCTAAAGTTGTTTCTCCTCCTTGTGACCCCTTCTTTTCCTTCCTTTCCCTCCTCCTTCTTGGGAGGACACCCAGAGACCTTCCCTTCCCTTCCACTATCTCCATCATCACCATCTACACATTTTTCTGTTCTTTCTTGATTGGAGGGGTCATACTGATTTGGAGGGATGGGAACTAGAGCAGGACCAGGACAGAAAAGCAGAATCCTGCTGCTTCTGGAGGTAGAAAGCGCAGATGTGATTGCTGCTGCTGTACTGGGGCCCTCTGGTACACACTGGCACTCCTTTACCCTCTCTCTAATCCTGCAAAAGCAGTAACAGCAGCATGGATGGTACAAACAGGAGGCAGGAATGAGCTCTTTGGCTGAAATGCCTAATCCCTCTCTCCTCAGTCACAGGCAAAGGAGCTTGCCATCCCCTTCAGTCTGGCAGCTCTCCATTTTGCTAACTATTCAAAGCTACTTCTGACTTTGTGACTTTCCCTTATTCACACAAGAAGCTGAGCCAAAGCCTCGAACCTAAATACCTGCAAGTTGGAGAGAAGCTTGTATCCTGAGCTGAACTGTGGAGCACAGAGGTATCTCTAAAATGCTGATAGGGTGTAGATGTGTTCTGAATTACTGACTCATTGTTTGAAAGAGAAGGCCTGTTTGGCAGGATAAACAATGAAAAGATACTCTTCAAAAAACGAGGAAGACAAACGGCAATGAGGTTGTGCATCACGCACTGGCAATTTCTGCTTTCCAGGCTTTAGAGTCTATGAATTGCAAATAATCCACAGCACTAGGACATTATCTCCTGTTGGTATCTCCACACATCTGCTGAACTGCACTACAAACCAAACAAGGGTCTGTTTGCAAGAGATGGAAGGAGTCAGGAGAAAATCATCTCAGATTATCTACTGAAACAAAGGTGGATTGAAGGTCAGTTCTAGATCTGGTACTGCCAGAGAACTGAGCCAGCAATCATAAAGGGATTTTTTAAAATAACTTTGACACCAGAGGCCAGAAAGCTTTGTCATCATTAATCTAATCCACAATCTAAACCATAGGGCCTGGAAAGCAGCCAGTTACTTTCTGAGAGGGTTTTGGGCTTTGTGAGGAAGGCACCCACCTGGCTGCTCATGTGGCAGCTCTCAGAGCCCGTGCTGGGACTAGGTGGGCAGCTGGAGCCACCTGAAAGGGAGAAACAGATTCCAGTCAGAGACCTGAAGCTCAAGGGCTGGGTGGCAACAGTGTACCCTGGAGGTACCTGGGCAGATGTCTGGAGTTGTCCTTTCTGGCAGAAAATGCTTCTCTGTCTAGAAAATTCAAGCTTCTTTTGTGAAGATGTACTGGTTTTACAACAATTTAATTAATTCTTTTGATGGATTTGAAAGCGAGAGACCTTACAATAGCCCAGGTGTGGCATTCAGATGAAACAGGGTAGTGGGCACGTTTCAAATAGGCTTGAAAATGTCAGAGGTAAAACAGTCAAGCTACCTGCAGGTTTCCCTTGTACACCTTCCTCTCTGAAATGCTTCCAACCTGCTGAGATTTGCAGTGTCATGGTGGCCAGGCAACCCAGGTCACAGCTGCCTGGGGCCCACTGAGTCCTGGGGCACATGGCACTGCTGAAGCTCAGCTGCACAGAGCTTAGGAGCCACTGCTCCTGAGTTTTCACTGTGCCCTGGCCCATAAAATGCTAAAAGTAAATGGAGAGATACCTTTGTATATGTATACCCTAGGGTGTGTTTGGCTCTTTGGAGTTACTCTGACTGCTGGGAAGCCAGTATCTCTGGAGAGAGAAAACACAAGCTCTTCCTTGGGCCAAATATCTCAATTTTCAACCACAAAGCAAATCAGCACATGAAAAGCATCCCTGCCTATCAAAGAGCTGGTTTTCTAGTAGTCCATGGCTTCAAGGGGATGGATGCTGAGCAGCAAGTGGAATGTGTGGTCAGCAGCTGAGGACAGGGGTTCTGCGGAGAGGCACAGGGGCCTCCCGAAGTCTGATCCAGCAAAGCACCGAAGCATGTGCTCACTCCACTTGGAGCACAGTTCTCCAGAATTCACCATCCAGGACTGAACTCGAAATATCTCAGTGACAGCTGAACCCACCAAAATCACAGAGACTCTTCTCAGTCATGCCAATGGGAATTGGGTCAGGCAAGGCACACAGGACTTGGTAGCAGCTGCCTGAGAATGATTAGCCTGTTAAAGAGATATGCATATTTTATATTTATATAGGACATTAGCACTTTCTGGGACTCCCCTCGTTAGTATCCTCACAGTATGAGTGCAGTAATGCTTGGGTCCTCTGGTAGTTCCAAGCACATCATATTAATCTAAGCCTCTTGGGAACTAATGACTTTATTTGTGCATTGCGTGAAAGGGTTTGTATGTGCATTTTCATGGGCGCAACACACGTGAAGAAATACGAGATTAGTTTTTCATCTGTACTTCAAACCGATAATTTTATACCTTGTAATCTGAAAAAGTTATGCAGTGTCTCTGCAGAAGGGTGGGAACAAGGCTCAAGGCGCTTTTGAAATCCAAACCCATATTTTGATTTACAGCATAATTATCACAGGATTGCCAACAAAAATACCAAGCGCCAGGATTTTCAGCCCATATTCAAACTGCTACATCAGTTTTCACAAGCACTGAGTAACTAAAAAGGCTACTCAAAGTGAATGGGTTGCCAGGTTTTCATACTTCTGAACAGTAGACCTTGAATAAGTAGCCTGAATATGGAATTAAGACTATGTTAAACCACTGTGTTTGAAAATCTTGGCCAGTATTTCTTAATATTTCTGGGGGAAAAAAAAAAGATAGTGTGCTGATACATTTCTTATAAGCTTTCTTTTCCCCCTAGGGACCAACTTAAAATCAACAAAGTAACAAGCAGGCCTAAGACAACCAGGAAATCTAGGCCTCTTAAAGTGAAAAGCAAACAACCTGCCCTTCTTCTGCCCTTTCCCGAAATCTAAATGTAAGTATTGAAGCTTTGAAATCCTAAACAAGTTATATGTAATGCCAAAAACAAAGTGCAAAGTTGCAAAACTGAAGTTGTCTTAAAGCTATCACCTATACAAGATTTCATAAGTTATTCAAGTGTTTGCTATACACTAGAGCTTTCGAATTTTTAGTGGAAAAGTATATGGTACATAAATTTTGATGACCATCCTTTTTTTCATAGACAAAGAAATCTACCCTTTCAGTCATTCTTCAGTGTTTAATGGGAGGGAACATGTAATTTCGGCCTTTTGTGTTTATTTAAAGAATCTTGATTTAAATCTATTTTTATGTTCGGAAAAGAGTAAGCACAGGCTTCATTAAAAAAGAAATGTCAAAAAACATTATATCCTGGAAACAGAGTGAACCATGCTGTTGATGTGCTTCTGATATCCCAGATGTACACGTGTCCACTTCCATACAGTATGCACATGTTAAATTAAACAGCAGTAACATTCATTGGGAAATCCATACTTAATACAATGTTTAGTTTAGCTCAATAATGGGAAGAATATGTTAAACATCATTCTGAGCCTTAATGGAAAAGTTTCTGACAACTAGACATTAGCTCATACTGTCCACAGTCATCTTATGCTTATGACTATTGTTTGTTATCAAGTGAGACTTTTGGAAGAAAAAATGCATTATTGCATAACAAGCTGCATTGCAGTAGTGTCCTGCACTCTGTTTTGGTTTCCAGATAGCTAATTAAAAGAATCCACATGTTAAGAATTAATCATGTGAATTCCTCAGACTTTCTGGACATCTTTTAGGGAGGATGAATGCCACACTCAACAGTGTTTCCCTCTTGCAGAGAAATCATACACAATTTGTCTGAAATGAAACCAGCAGAATCAGACAAACATGACTCCACAAACATGCAGCAATGGAGCATCAGCCCTGGCAGAGACCCCTCTCTGTGAACCCACTGGGGTTCACTGGGGTGGGTACCCACTGGGGAGCACTGAACTGTGAACTCACTGGGTTCACAAGGCACTGGGATGGACTGGTGCAGTGCCAGGATTTTAGGATCTCTGGCCACATCCGCAGCTGGAGCTGTCCCTGGTAACCATTTCACCCAGGATCAGCTGCTGTGACCTACCCTATAGCGCCCGCTAGAAAAGTCTAACAAGAAAAAAACAAGGAAGAAAACAAAAAGAGGAAAATAATGCTCAAGACTCCAGCCCACAAAATATTGACAGAGAACAAATCACTTCTCAGCTAGTATTGACATTCTCCCAGAGCATCCATAAAAAATTTTAGAAAATTTTAGAGCCCCTCCACTTAAAATAACATCCGTCCAAGAATGGCAGTGATTTTGATAATTCAGCTGCAGAGTTTCTGTAGCAGCTGATGAACAGACTGTATAAGAACACTGCTCTTTTTATTAGCAATTTCTTCAAACCTTCTGATAAATATCTTCTGGTGTTATGTAATAATGTAGATCACTTTTTAAGAAGTATCACATGTTCAGTACTTTAGAGTGCTTTACCTACAACAGGTGAAACAGAAGTATGAGCTATTAAATGCAGTTGCTGGACAGAAAAACCAACAGTTAAACTAAGCCTTACAAATTAGCACCTACTACTTCTCATGCACGGCAAAACTGCTTTGAGAGAAACAAACACCATCCTCATCAATTCACAGACATCAAGGAACAGAGAACTAAGGAGGAAAAAAAACTTTTAAAAAGGTTTGAAAGATATGGAAAATATTGTTATTTCGGTTTTTTTAAAACCTATTCCTGTGAATGGAGAAGAATTTCAGCAAAACACTCAGATCTGGATAGAAACACCCCTCAAGTTAAAAGGAAGTAAAGCCCTTTATCTATAGCAAAAATACAGAAAATTTTCAGACTTGAGCATCAACTGGCAGATAGACTTGAAAGGCATTTGGGTCAAGTAGAAGTCCTGAGCTGCTACCAAAATCAACAGTCTAATTGTCTCAGCTGAAACTGGGGCTTAGCTGTTGGGTTTCCTGTAACTGAATCTTGCCACAAACAGCTCTGCTAAGTTTTTCCTCTAATAAAATAAAATACAGCAAAATTAAGATAAATAGAAGAGACAATGAAAATGAGTACATCTTTACCCCAATGTAAGGAGGGGAGAAACACCAGAAAAAAAGTCGTGAAGATATCAAAATAGTTCTTGTCAGTTCTAAATGGTTGATATTGACAGTTCTTTAAAAATAAACAATCAAACATCTGAAAGTAATTGCTAGACTAAGGGATTTATTTTATTTAAGCAATAAGGTATTTTAAAAATGTACTCAGAATGTCTAGATCGCTTCAAATTGCTTTGGTTTTCTACACAGTGTCATGGTAGTCACTACCCACCCAAATGTGGTATTTTAATAATATTTTTAAACTGAAAAGCAACAATTGAAATGAAGAAAGAAAAACTATTCAGAAAGGTTACCAGAATGCACACTTTAACTTCAGACACTTTCTAATCTGATCAGAAAGAAGGAGGAAAAAACCAATATTGTGCTGAATTTAGAGGCACTAAGTCAGGTGATAAAGTTATACAATTTTGTGTGGATTTACAGAGGTCATATCTCAAAATCCAAAGAAAACCTAAGGAACTAAAAGTAATGTTTCGATTTATATAGTCTGATATTCTTTCTGTCTGTCCTTTTTCCTGTTGAACTGCCTTTTATGCCTTTTAGTGTATAAAATTCTTGAACGTAGTAATCTCCTGTGTCCTCAGTTTTCTCCTCATTTTCTTGTGCTTTCTTTTCCTCCATTGAATCCCTGTTTATCTGACAATAGTTTAGTTTAGGATTAGTTTACTGGTCTGAATTTTCCCTGTCTCACTTGGGGAGCTGGAAGAACTGGATGATTTTTAGTGGAACCTAAACCTCAAATTACTTGAGTATTTATGGAAATGTTACCTTACATTTCCAGGACCATTTATTTTAAATAGGAGTCAGTTGCTGGACTCCTTTAGTCACTCGTGAAAACCTAGCTTCAGATTCCTCTCAGCAGCTTTGGATGGGAGGAAATTAAAGGAGAATTACAAAAGAAAAATCCTTTCCAAACATAGCAGTGTTATTCAATAGCTAGGAAATTTACTTCTCTTTTCCTGTTGGTGAATGTGGTTTCTTTAACTAATCCAAGCATTATTGTGAATAAACCCAATGGTTGCTTTTGTCTGTGTTTTGAAGAAGAGGGGCTTGTTTAGGGCTTTAGTAGCGATAATTGACATATAAAGCTCTGGTACAGAAGAACACATAAAAAGAACAAGATGAACTTGCCTCCACGAATCATTAGAATTGGGGATATTCTATGGATACCTCCTGCTTGCTGTTAGTTACCATGATGACAAGTTTATGATCCCAGGCTGTGCAAAGCAGAGATGTAAGGAACCTGCTGCTTGTTAAATTCTCTGTTTCCCTAGTCCCCTACTCCCTAGACAACCTCATGTGAAAAGAGACTTCAAGCCAGTAGGCAGCAGATTTTTATGTTGATAACAGGGAGTTCATGGAAGACTGGAGCAATTTTCCCAAATTCTCTGATTTGGGGAAAAGCTGCACAAAACAGTAAGTCTTTTTATGGGTTTTGCGTTATGCATAAACCCTCCTGTTTATATGCTGAAGTATACGGTTTATTAACAGGTCGCTGATTAACAGCAACATCTAGAGCATATAGCTCTTAACAGCAGTATATAGAGCATATAGCTCTTCTCATCACTTCACAAATGTTTTCCACACATTTCCATAGCTTTCACATTCAGAGGAAAGTAGCGTTAAGTGAACAATCTTCTTTCAAAAGCCTCACTGACATGATTTATCCATGTAATGATTCCTTGTGCACTCATTCAGTTTCTTTTGGAAACACCAAAGTATTTTCCATGCAGGAGTCTCTCAGGAAATGTTGCATTTTGAGACAATTTTCTAGACTCTAAAGAGTTCAGACAGAACTCAATACCTTTGCCTTGTAAAGTTCAAGGAATGATACCACAGTATGAAATGAAATTTGAAATACAGTCATAAAAATTGCCCAGCTAATAATGAGAGTTCAGTTAAAATATTTGTTATATAATTCAATCTAATATTTAATTTCAAAGGAGTTTTATGTAGTTGTTGTGCTTATTTAAGTACCTGGTTAAGGCTGTACTTTTTAGTTGCAAAAGTTATGCAAATAGCAACAAATATTACAGTTCATGGTAGTCTTATAGTAAGAATTCCACAGAATCACAGAATGGTTAAGGTTGAAAGGCACCTCTGAAGATTATCTTATCCAACCTCCCTGCTCAAGCAGGGACACCTAGACTGGTTGCCCAGGCCCACAGTCCAGACAGCTTTCTAATTCTCTCCCAAGATGGAGACTCCACAACCCCTGTCAGTGCTTAGTCAACCTCACTTTTCTAACTCCTCTACTCATTCTCACAGTTTCTACTTTATACATCTGAAATTTCCCCTGTACTTGTTCTCTGCAGCAGTCTGGCTCCTGATTTACAAGGTGGATGAATGTTGAAGCACAATGCTGAAATCAGGGATATTTCGTTTTAAGAAGGTGATGCCGTACTTCACTGAATGCATTTTTGGA
Organism: Myiozetetes cayanensis; assembly: GCF_022539395.1. Lineage (NCBI taxonomy): Eukaryota > Metazoa > Chordata > Aves > Passeriformes > Tyrannidae > Myiozetetes > Myiozetetes cayanensis. The sequence goes on from NW_026087742.1 coordinate 20,417,334, forward strand.
CCATTTACTTGGTCATTACTTGTGTATTCCTGATGTAAATGGGAGATGGTGTAAATGGAGTCAGCTGTGCAGAAGCATGGAGTCAGGACACAAGCTGGGAATGTGAGCCATGCCAACTGATGGCAAAGATTTTCTGTAGAATATTTCCTTTGGGTGCAAACAGCATATTTCATGCTACTTTGCTGGCATTACAGCTACTTTTAAGCAATCCACAGAACGGAGACTTAGTATTTTGAAGCTGCAGAAGGTCTGGAATGTGCTCAGGTCCCCCCTCTTGTGCAGTGTTTGTAAAGCTGTCTCTTGATACATGACAAATTGAAAAGGCAAAGAAAAGGCAATAGCATGAGCCTGTGCTGACAGTGTAAATAGAAATCTGAGTTTAGCAGACAAAGTTCACAGTTTGCAGTGAAAGGTCATAAGGATTTCAAGCATTTTTGGTATTTTGTCTCTGCTGCCTGCACAATATCAAGCAAATAAAAAACCCCTGATAGACAGCTTCCAATTCTGTATACTTGGCATCCCTGCTCAGCCTGGAGGAACACGGGAAGCTCTGTGTTTGGCATTCTACAATTATTTGAGGACACGCCATCCTAACACAGCCTTAACACTTACTCAGCCCCAACCTTTCGTGTTACATTTGATAAGCTAAAGGCTTACCCAGCTTCAGTTAAGCCAAGTGGCCTGCAGCTTTCTTGCTGAAAATTTAGCATGATGAGGAAGGGTCCTAATACGTTAACTCTCGACAGTTTATGTTCATTTTTTCCCAACCAGTGTACAGTCATATTAAAATATCATTAAAATCTCCTACAATCTGTAGTTGAACCAAAGGAGACTTGGAGGAGTCTGATTTTTTATTATTATTTCTATCATAATTTTTGCCTGTGGTGAGTTCATTCCCTCCTCGGAATATTATTAACATCTCCTTTAGGAAAGGTTTAGATCAGCCTGTGAAACACTGACAATGACATTTTTATTTCCCCAACTCAATTAAATTTAAACCAAGTGGAGACTGTTTTCCTGGAGGTATGTAACCTCAGAAACCCAAAGAAGAGTTTTATTACCTATGTACCTCAGATGTGAGTACAACCACTGCTTTTTGTTAAATCACTGCTTCCAGTATTCAGGCCTGTGCTGCTGAAATGAGAAAGAACTCTTCTGTACTAATCTTCTCTTAGGGTGCATCTTTCCTAGGCTAAGAATATTCAGAGATAACCTAGGAGTGTGAATGGGATTAAACAGTAAAAATAGGACAGTAGGTGAGCCAGGTACGGGCCAAATTTTTTGCAAAGTGTATTCTTTTAACCTTCCGAGTGAGCTTTTTCTTTGTGTTGGTAGCTTCACAACCCCCGGTGTATCTCAGCATGATCATACATAAGGAGTTTGTTGTGCATGCTGGGAGTGCCAAACACTCGAGCCCACGTTGTGTCTATAGGTGCTGAAGGTGCCTGGTGGGGTTTTCCCTGTGCTTCCCACAGCCATACCTGACAATGCCGTGAGGGATCTATTTCCAGTCTCAGATGATTGCACACTTGGCACACGTTGTCCTTCAGGCTCAGGCAGAATAGCCCCATTCCAGTAGTTGTGCAACATTTTCCTTTATATCCTTCTTGAGACAGATACTTTTGTACTCTGAGATACAAATTTCTTTACTGTACCTGAAACCTGATGTCCATGCTACCTGGCTTGAAAGTACAGTAGTTACCCACACAAGTATTCAGTGGTTGTGAAGACCTAAAGATAAAATGTCTCACCAGACAGTACTCCTTTGGCTTCCTTCTCCTTTTAACTTCCTCTCCCCCCTCGCTTTTTACCTAGATATGGGCAACTTTGCTCTGAGATTCAGTAGTGCTGAATGGAGCAGAACAGATGCCTGAATGTACTTCCTCCAGCCAGGGCCAGATGTAAAACACAATTTTACATGTGATTAAACCCAGCCAGGAATGAGTATGACCCCTAAATGGGAGTTATATATCTATAAGAATTGCAGACACACTCCAAATTCATTCCCTTTCTTCCTTAAACATGGTATGATTACGCTCAAAGGGCTGATGCTTACCATTTTCTACCCAGCAGCAGAAAAATCTGCAGACTCTGATGTGCTCAGAGCAAAGCATATTCCAACACAATACCCTTCCATGATACCTAGAAAGCAAAGGCCCTTGTCTTTTGACAAATGACAGAGTGTCTGAAAACCTAAACACAGACTAAATGACAGGAACCAGAAAGAAAAGGTATTTGTTAATGCTCAGCTTGTATCATATTTGCCCTGGCCAATACAAGGAATATGCTGTTTAAAGTGAGCTGTCTGTAGGTGATCGAAGTACGTGGAAGAAAGGAAGACTCTCCTCATTCATAGGCACAGGCAAACACTGTGTCTTAAAATAGTATTTTATCTTTACCAGAAAGAAATATCTTTCATTTACCACAGGGTGATAGTTCTGACATGAAGGCAGTATAAACTGTTGTGCACCAGCCAATATGGGCCATAGCTCCTATATGAAGGACAATCAGGTGAACATGTTTTTATTATTTTGCTTCTTTTTCTTTTTTTTAAATGCAAGAGGAGCGTTAGACCTGTGTCTGTGCTGAGCGGACGGCTCACGCCACCTATGGGGCAGTGTCAGTACCGAGACATGTCCGCTCCCAAGGCCTCCCCATGGAAACCTAGCACAGTTTCCACACTGATCAAAAATCACTCCAACAGACATTTGAATTGGCCGTAGCACCTGTCAGTATTTAAATACATATACACCGATGAGAAACGTTTGACCTTCAGATGCTACACCATTTGGCATTCAGTGTGCTTGATTTTATAAACATACTTGCTAACAATCCATTTTTTTTTATCCCTGTTACAAATAAGAATACCTAAACATCTGATTCTCCTTTGATTATTGCCACAAACTAGTTATGGTGACTGTATTGGGAATTAGAAAAATTATATAAGATGGGTTTAGAAGATGGGTTTGACACACAGCACATTCTGATTACTAAAGACTGCAGTAGGGAATCTAATAAAACTCCAAACAAAGTTTACAAAGCTACAATTGCTCATAAGAGCTGACCATCCCGGAACTGCCCAATGCAGTGTTTGCATTAAGCCTAGATGAATCCCAGTGTGCAGCTTTGGTGATAAATTATAGCTGTAGAAATGGTACCCTTTCCTTAGGAATAACAGTATTTCCTTTACAGAATCGTGCAAGTGCCAGCCTTTCCACTGCTTTCAGAGGCTCATTTGAATCACCCATTTCAGCTCTTTTTTCACTCATTAGCACTACCTAGTCCCTAAATCTTAACAGGTGAGCTCCAAAAGCAGGTCACAGCCTGAGCAGCTGAGCTTGAAGGTGGAGGCCACTGATGGTGATAGGAGTCCTTCTCCCAGTCCCCTAAAGCAAAGGGCTAATCCTCTGGGACAACAGGCCCCAGGCTGGCTTGCTCTGCCACCCTGGGAGAGGGTGGACAGGCAGAAACCAGAAACTGAATAGGTGAAGACACAAGGACTGCAGCATCCCTTCCCAACCCAGCTGGAGCACTGGAAACAGCCTGTGGCTAGAAGCCAGTGCACAAAAAAGACATGGTCTCACCATGCAGTTTAAACAAATCATGCCCTGGTTTGTTTTGTCTTCCTTAAGCAAACTCAGCTGTTTACTGCATGACAAGGACTTCCGTGATTAAAGCAAAAAATTATTCTAAACCTTATTACACTCTTTTCTCTCTTTAATGTACTAATCCACCCCCGTCCAGGGTGATTTTTGGTCAGTCCTTCTTTACCCTCTTTGCCTCCTTCTCTCCAAGACTTTTGCAGTCTCACTGAATGCCATACTGGAAAGTTGGCAGTAAGGAAGGCTCCTCCACTGTTTCTCAGGAGAATGTCATCCCAATTTTACACATGGACAAAGCCATTAATGCAAAGGAAGATACTTCTAAATTACATTAATCAGAGATGAGCATCAGAGCCTAAACTTTATTCCTCTCTCACAAAGTGCAGACTTACTGTAAAGTTTCCTTCCAGTAAGACCCATTTCTTATTGTTTTTTGGTTTGGTTTGGTTTAAGTGAAGCATACATTTTTCTAGGACTGAAGAATTTCTGGAAAAGACTCTGAAAAAGGTTGCTCTGGTGATTTTAAACTAGAGTGAAATAAATACAGAAGCAAGATAATTTCATTAATAATAGTAATCTAGTCCAGGAAAAATCAAAATGTCAAGACAAAGAAATGTGTCCCTTTAATTGTAAAGCACTACTCAATCTCTTAATAACATCACAGACTGTGAAGGGAACTGTTCTTGAAAGATGCTGTAATTAAAGGTATAGGGTGGATGCTTGTGTGAGGGTTTCAACAGAGTTAACAAATTGTATGTACTCAGACCAAGCAATGAATTAGCATGTAGAATTTGAGTAACACATTGAGGATTTAAGAAAAAACGCGGATAGCGCTACAGTTTCATATTAACTGCAACTACAGTTCTAATTTGCACGGATGAAATAGAACAACTGAGGTGAATAATTGCTTAAGACACTCTGATATACACAAAAGCAAGGCCAGAAAAAAAGAGCAGGCAAAATATGCCACCTAGCATGAAAAAAAAAAAAATGTAGCTCCAGTCCTGGAGTCCCAGAGACAAATCCATCTGATTTTGCTTAAACAAACAATGTGGGGGGATGTCCTGTTTCAATTTCTGTTTTGGCCTCCACTACATTGTTTATCTTAAGTGCTCATCTTCTTGACAAATATATTTTCAGGAAACTATTCTTTTGCATTTCGTAGCCCTGAAGAGAACCCGAATAAATGTGTCAGCTCATCAAAACTAACTTGTGGTCTCTGTGTAGCTGTATTTGAAGTCAGAGGCTCAGAGGGACCTGTAAACAGTCAACTACAGAGTCTGGAAACTATTGGAAACGATATAGTGCACAAAAGAGCTTACTGCCACTTACTGCTGCACTTAAGTAGTTTGTTACACATTCATAAGCATGAGAAAGAGAAGGCTGACTTAGTACAGCCCTCTTTTAGATGCTTCGACTTCTTACAATATCACTCAAAGCTAAGTAAGGAGTTTCAGACCTATTTTGCAAGTCAGGAATTGAAGCAGATTTATCAAAGCATGACAATACCTACACAGCAGCCCCAGAACCATAGGCAACGTCTTGCAGAGGTACCAAGGATTTAACTTCAAACCAGGAAGCATGAACACCCTTGTCAGTCGGGCTGCACCATCTGGATTCTCATCACAGGTTGGCCTGCCAACTTATTTCTACTCTTTTCCTGTAGACCCCCATCTGGAATCCTGAACTCCAGATATGTCCCAAATGAGATGTGTGAACTGAGGGACCTTAAAACTACAAGACACTCCATTGCCCATTGTTTTGCTTGTTTCCATTGCTTCTTTCCATCTCCAATACAAACTGCAGTGTTCAAGGTGGAAGAAACTTGCGGGCAGGGGTTAGAATGTGCCAAAAAGTGGGAGGTGTGGAGTGACAGCAAGCAATATGTATATGTTGGCTCAGGCCTGCCTTTTCCATGGCATCAAAAGAAAAATGATCCTGCAAGTTGCCTGAAGTCATAGAGGTAGTTTTGAACAACCTTACACACATGCTTAAAAATCTCTAGTTCTCTTAAAACTTGAGCCTGCTGCTTGAGTGATGGTGTCTGGACGTACCAGGTCAGGACTCACAACCAGAATTCTGCCACCCCCTACCGTAGTCCCATGATGTGAGCAAGCAGGTAGGATTCAATTCCACCATAGGTGTTTTTCTCAGAGCCAGTGCCCAATCCATTAACAATACCAGACAGTTTATAATCTCTCTTCGGTCGTCTTGAGAGATAAAAGCATGTCTAAGTCTATCCTTAGGAATTCACTGGGAAAAAAAAAGTAAGCCAGTATTTCCTTAGTTCTCTAGGGGCAGCGTGTCCTCATAGGAGACAGGAACAATATTTCACATTTATAATTTTCTAACCCACTCCCCTCCAGCACTGTAGGAAAGAAAGAGTATCTTAAGAGAACAGTAAACATTCAGCATGTGCCTGTTTCACCATTCAGAGCATCAGCCCCACATTCAGAGACAGCAACTGTGGGAGTCTGTGTTCTATCAGGAGAAAAAAACATTGTGTTCTATCTGCAGAAAAAAACACCGGCTTTTCTGGACAGTGACACCTCATCTCATTTATTATGCACATCCTTTGGTAGCCCACAGCTGAGCAAGGCTATAGCAATGCATTTTAAAATGTGATAACCTTTACAGGGCACCACTGCATTTCTTTACAAAACAATTCAATTTAGGATTATTACTTTTAGTCAGGGAGCCATCATCACTAAGAGTGAACAGGGCTGAACGATCTTAGTAATGACTTTAATACATTTGGAAGTCCTGGGTCCTCCCACGCTTTTTTTTTTTGCACTAATTTGCTGTGGTTGGACAAAGATCAAACGTAATAGTGTGTGTAGCCAACACACAATATGCACGATCACTTTGGTTAAATCACAAAAAAGGCTAACATCTGACTTGTCCATGTCATCCTATTTGGCAAAAATAATAATGTAATTAAATGGGTTTAAGTACTAAAAACATATGTATCTGCTTGCATTTATACTTTTTTCCCCCCTTTACAAAATAATGCTTTTGTTAGAGAATAAAATTCAATCAGCTTCATATGTAACTGGTGGAATTTTGCAACTCAATTATTTCTTCATCACAATGGCAATAGAAGCTTCAGCACACAAATAACCTGGAAGATTTATAGACCTGATTGCAGAGCTGACTCTTGGCCCGCTGAGCTCCCTAGCAGGCCAACAAGGAGTAGTCTTTTCCGCAGGTATGAAGTGGGTTGGCTCGTAGCATCAGCTAAGCCACGGTGAAGGATACGAGTAGAACATTTACAGCCGCTACTTCTAGCTAAACTAAAATATCTTTGAAGTATGATATGTTGATTTCATGAGCATTAAAAGCAAACTTCTGCAGGAAATGGGATCCACATGCATGTTTTCTTGGGAGTTCCTTGTAAAACAATAGTCAAGTCTGAACATAAGTATGTATTTTTAATGTAATAGATAGGTTTACGTTACAGGTTCTTCCCTCATTCTCCTACTGCCTGTAGGTCTGTACATCAACAGAGACATCCAAAGTCTGCTTTCATTTAATTAAATGGGATCTTTGTCGCCAGTTGAAAAAAAAAATATCAGATATATGAAATAATGTCTGTTCTCATGACATTTCCAGCCCAGTTTCCAGGAAGACTTTGGGATAGTTTTGAATAGATGAAAAGAATGATAAGAAAAACATTTCCTTAAAAGAAAATAATTAAAGGAAAGCAACACTCCTACTTATCTTCCAACTCTTCCATCTTTGGAAAATTTCCTTTTAGCTCAGAGGGGCTAGACAAGTGAAGCTGTTCATCTGGGACATCCCATTAACTGTCATCACTGGCAAGATAAGATGCAGTAAAATAGACTCAAAAACAATCAGTGTTGTCCACTTCAAACAGGATACATTTAACCACTGTGATAATTTCTACAACAGAATACCAATATCAATAAATTAGGTACATGGAAAAGTTAGGACTCATTGATACTGGTTATTCAGCTTAAAAATAGGAATTACTTCCCCTGCAGTCAAAATGCTACTATAATTGAGAAGAGAATTTGGGCCACTAGTGGATACCTGTTTACTTAGCTACACAATAGCTGGCCAGGATTTGGGCATTTTTAAGCTAATACAAACCAGAGTGATTCTAATTTTACTGCCTGAAAATGGCAATTTCATAGATCTAAAATGACATTTATTCCTTGCCAAAATATTTTGCACTGGCACTTAGTGTTGGAAAGACCATTTTTTTTTTTCTATTGCCAAGAACTGAACAAAAACCAGCCAAATTATTCTGTTCTTAATTGAGCAAAATTCTCATTGTAATTGTGCTTGATTAAGAAAAACAGGCTGCAGTCTATTGCATGGATAACTGTCTGGGTATATACAGGTTGAGATCCATTTTAAAATATTTAACCACTAGCAAATTTTATACAGGTCACAGTTCTCATCAAAATTAATGGGGTTATCTGTGTATGTCAAGTTACCTGCCTGCACAACTGACCAGTTCCCCAACTGTTGAATTTCACAAGCTTTTAATGTTGCTAATTGTCACCTGGAGGCAATTAATTGCATTACTAGAGAAAAATCTGTTCCAGATCATGTAAGTTTTTCTTTACAATTGTGGAGGACCATATTACTGAACTCCAGTAAAAACACTTTTTTTTTTTTTTTTACTTTAAAAACCAGATATTCACCAGTGTAATTGATGCACAGGAACTGGGGGGACACAAGTTTCTCAAAGTTACAGTCTCTACCACATGTAGTTTTCCATCATGTCTGTTCAGGTTTCTGCATTTTATCTGTGTCACAGATCCTCCCAAGGAGAATTACTAGACCTTCATAGTCAGGAGGTTTCATAAAATATTAAACTTCAGCAATCATTTTTAGCCTGAGGCAGTCAAGGGAAAACTAGCCAGGAAATTCTTCAACAATATTGCGTTAATAATTTTGCATTTCCAAATGAAAAATAAGTAGGTTTGTCTTCAATTCCATAACAGATATCACTAGGTTATGAATGCCACAGCAGTGTTTCATGGTCATAATATACTGATGATTGCAATGAAGGAAAACACAAATCTCTCCCCTTCCTCGGGATGACTTGTCATGGCTTAGTCCTCATTTCAGGTGTCACATTTAATCAAGATGAGGACTTCATTCCAAACCAAAGACATAATGGCATGAAATCCTTACCAAGAAAAGAAATAAATAAATTTCAACAGACTGTGTTAAGAGGCTGCATTATTTGGGGACTAAATATAAGCAGAAGGTAGAAGAAAGGATAAACCAAGGTATATGTATTAGTAATAAAGAAAAGAGAGAGAAAATAAGAAGGAATTCAGGAAGAGGGAGAGGCATGCATAGAACTAACAGCAGTTCTCAAAGGTGATTAATGAGATTTGCACACACATTAGGAGATAATCCAGTCTAGAGCCTGAATAGGCAAAAGAAACACAACTGCCAAAAAAGATGAAAGACACCAAGTTGGTTTTTTTTTTCCAATTTCTCAGTGATTTTCATTACTGGTGATGCCTTTTAGCTTGAAAAGAGGAATGCGATAATCTATTTCTACAGATACTATTAGAAACTTTAAAGGCAATGCATTGATGTGACAGCAATCTGTACTTTTTGCCCACTGTGTTTTAAAAGAAGAGATGAAAACTCTCCCTAAGTTTGCCTTACTTCTCCTCCCTGCATGTTACTTTCAAAAGCCTGAAATGAAAACAGTATCTAATGAAAGAGCAAACATGTATGCCATACAAGCCCACAGATTATAAAAGCTCTTGCATTTTCGTCCAGTACAATCAGTGCTGATTTATTACTAAAGCTTAAACTGGTGACGATGGAAGAAATTGGATTACCCCTCAGTTCCAAGCAGAGCACTGTTAAATCTCTGGTATCTCAGTTAATTTTTTCACACATTCCCCTCCATTCTGAATCCAGCTCTCTTCCAGGTGCTTCTTCCTTTGCCTGCCATGAGGCTGCTGCGCTCTGGGGTCCCCAAAGTCAGCAGCGTGAAAACAATTATGCCGCCACAAGCTACTCACACAGATGCAGAAATACTAGCAAAGCTGACCTGGGAGCTTTTGATTTCTTTATTTCATTGATTGTTTCATTTGTGTGCATATGCTCACGTGCATGTGCATGGACAGGGCTTACTATCCCAGCACATTACTCAAGAGTTGCTGGTACGGCTGCTTCTAATCTTAGAAGCGCCTTGCCATTTAGTATTCCTTTAGCACTAAAATGCTCCTACTCTAACCACAGCTAAAATTGCACCCTGTGTCCAGTAGTGGTACTTGGCAAAGTGTCTCTCAAAGGTTTCTGGAGCTCACCAAGCTGCAAACACATCCTTTGAAAATTTTAGCCCCTGGATGACTTTACTAGTAGAACTTGTGAATACAGTCCTTTAAAGAGTTCATTCCTGCAGGCTCTGATCAGCCTTACTATTTAACTTACTGAGAATTTTGCAACAATTTTCAGGGAATACTGCTAAGACCTAAGAGAAAAACCCTCTCAAGCTCTGAGCCCATGGGCTATAATTAAATACTCAAGAAATCTCTTTCCTTAGCATGGTTAAACAAGCCTTCCACAAAGCAGATTAGAAGTATTTCTATCAAGAATACATGATTTCCGCTAACATGTGAAAATCTGAGCAGGTTTCTTTATCAAAGACAAAATTAACCTGGAATTAAAGTAGGTGTGCCATCTCAGAGTCAAACAAAACAAAGAAATGAAAATCACTGTAAGCATTGCTGATAGACACTCTGCTGTTTGGAGAAACACGATACCCTTTTCCTTGCTAGAGAAATATCAGCCTAATGGATTTGGTTTTGATTTTGGTTGAGCCAGAGCCTGTAGGTAGCCATAAACCTTTGATTCCGATGTTCAGCAGTAAAGATCTGGTGGACAAAGTTTGTGGGGAAGGATATGATATCATTTAAGTACGCTGTTTTTTCTAACTGCCAGATTTTGTGAAGTTAGTCATTGTTGACTTAACTGTGTCATCCGGGGAATACCCAACACATGCCTTAACTACTCCCTTGCATAGATACAAACTAATTCTTTAAAAATACTTAATTGCTTACAAATAATCCAGATTTTTAAACAAAAAAGGGAGGACTGGACAGGGAATGGAGGCCTTAGTTGACTGACAATACAGGATATAGAACCTTTCAGATCCTAATCCATGAGGGGAAGTTTGCATCTGGCTCCATAATGGAGTCCACATGCCTGAATTAGATGCCGGGACTCCACGCATGTGTGTAAGTGGAGTTCAGTGCCTCAGAGGGGGATTCACAAAAGCCACTGTTTGGGGAGCTGCCTAAGCCAGCCAAATAGGAAAAGTTGAAGATTTCAGTTCATCCTAAATCCTAGCTCTCTCCTGGGTTTAAGTGCCTTCTGGTGAATGAAGTACACCAGGGCTCTAGTCCCTTCACTCTCGGCTCATAGCTCACAATCCTCTTTTGTAGGCAGGTGCCAAAGTTTTGTTTCAAACTCGGTGCAGCCATCAGCAGCTCAAGCCCAGTCTTCTTTGCACTGAGGAAGAGGAGTCTAATTCCTTCCTTTAGCAAAAGGCATTTTAAGTTCATATTTCCTACCCCCTAGGCATGCCCGAGCCAGCAGGCTACAGGCATCAGCTCCCAGGAGGCAGGTAGGAGCTGGCACATGTCACAGCAGACCCAAGAAGCCACAGGGAGGAGGGAAAGCCCATGAGACTTTGTCTGAAAGCCTGGGAGGCATCAGCAGGCAAAGGGAGCCTCAAGTCCACACCTGGCACTTAGAAAGGTTTGGGACTACTAGGACCACTACTTTGGGGAGGATTTCAGTGATGAGACAAATGGGGCAAGAGTTAATCAGTCCCTAATCAGGGGCTTGGATTTCGATTATGGATTGAAGTGCTTTAATACCCTGCTCCAATCCTATATCCTTTCAGCCCCACCTCTGCCACGTAGTGCTGCAGGCAGCTGAAGGGAAGCTGATGTCTGCCTTGGATCCATTTGAGCAGCAGAGTAGCAGCGTGTTTGTCAGCCTACCACCACTGGCACAGCCCCTCATCCTGGATGCAGCACTGATGAAATGAAAGTGCAGACTCCCACTGCAGCTATTTTATAACCATTAGCCCTGGGAGTTGAGCACTGACCCAGCTTTACAGCCTGAATATTTGCTAGTCTCACAGCTATCATGGGTCCAAATGGCTGCACTGAACATTCCAGATTGTTTCTCTTGGAGTAGAGTTGAGAGACTTGAGTGAATGACTGATAGTATTTGCTCTTCAGGACTTGGCTTTGCTTTCCTTTGGCCTTAGTTGGGTTGTTCCAAGGTGACAAATATGGTAATTTTAAGTCCTTTAAACCATAGCACATTGGATCGCATATAGGAAATTAATTCCCGCTCATGACATTTTTGGAGTTTAAATAATTCTATATTTTCATGGATCCAGGATAAGTGTGTGTGAATGGGATGTGGAGGGTCTTTCATGTGTTGCAGAAGTGTCCTTTTTCTTCTATGTGCTTTTGAGACACGTAGCAAACATTTGCTGTAAGTATTCACTGAATCAGACCTACAGGGAGTACTTCACAACTCAGGTTGTCATGCTACCCTTGTTTCTGCACGTGAACTTGTAGAGTGGGAAGAGAGTGGCATCTGTGTAGGCCTGTACATGTTACACTTAAGAACTAACAACGATTTCAAGCTTTTCCTCCATGCCCCTCGACTAGTCAAGTGCTTACGCTGCTGAAGCACACTGGAGTGAGATGCATTTTCTTAGCTGCTCCACGAGAGGAAGAGACAGAAGGTCTTTATGGGCAGACCTATTAATGGCATGACACAGGGATGTGTGTGTGCACTTCAGCCATGGCAGCGAGAAGCGCACACTTGAGTTTTTGGTGGGTTTTGGTCATGATTTGCACCCAAGTTCAGATTATGAAAACATGTACATTGGCATATCCGCTGTCAACCATCTAGTAAGGTCCACCTTCATGTCTGCCCATAGGTATGACCCAGAGCACAAAGGGTCTTTCATAAAAATAAAATTCCCAGTTCTGAAATAATTTTAACCAAGTGAGTGTTCAGTTGTGGTTATTGTTGTCTTAGTCTATATGAAGAAAAGCAGCATAAAAACAAAATAATTCATGCATTTAGGAAATATGATCATGAGGTAAGGTCACAATTAGCACATCCTAACAAATACAACTATATCTGCAGTATTTTATAATAAAATAGGAAAATAACTGTTGGTAAATAATTTTAAAACATGCTCCTGATTTCTGTCTGGGTGGAGTAGTCTAGTATGTTTAACCTTCTAAGGCAAGATTATTTCTTGCACTGTTTGAGCAAAGGTAGGGAAAGTATGCAAAGGGCAGGAATTTTTTTAACGGCAAATAATCTTCCAATAAAAATTGTCTGAGAGGAAGTTTTTTCAAGAAAAATATTTTACAGACATTTGTTATTGTTTTCATATCTCCCTTGGACTGGGACTTCGGGGTTCTGGGAAGCTGCAGAATTAGAGCACAGCAAATAAAAATAAGGGAGAGAGAAGCTGCTCTTTCCTTCTCTTGACAGGCTCATCAAAGCACAGTGAACGGAAATATTGTAAATTGTAACAATTCGTCTCCAAAATAAAGCCTCCAAAGCCTTTTGCTTTTATTAAAAAAAAAAAAAAAAGTCATGAAACAGCATGAGGGCAAGAGCCAAGAAAACACATTCTGTACACCATCAAAGTAAGAAAAGCAACAGAAATGCTGTGCCGTGCCAGTTTCAGACAGAGGCAATCAAGTAAATTTTATGGCAAGAAGACAACGCGTAAGGCCACAAGATTGCAACAGGAGTCACAGAGAACAATGAATTATTTCAAATTAAGGTCAGGCCAAGCACTTCAAGAGTCTGGCACAAATTTCTTGCTTTATAGTACAGGAATTCCCAGGACTGTTAAAGTAAATGCTACACAGGGTTGCAAAACCTGGAGTGTGATCACTACATAGGGGCACACAAAATGAAATTTCCTTATAACCAAAAGACTTCAACCAAAGAACCTGTGCACCCAGAATTAGGCTCTTGTTCTTAATGAGATTTCATGATCTTGATTCCTTGTTAGGGTTTAACAGCTCCCATTTAGATCTGTAAAGCACTTAAATTTAATCAGAATGCATGCAGAGCTAAAAAGTTTCAAATCTCAGAGAAGTTCCTGCTTCATCACTGATAATAAAAAACTAAAACTTACCCCTTTCCAAAGAGCCATCCCTCCTGCCTGCCTCAGGCACCCTACAGCTGGCAGGAGCCCTCGCCTCCCAAAATGTCCCATAGCAGGACACTGGCCAGACCTCAGTGTTAGCAGAGACAGACACCTGCCTATCCCAAACTGTGGCTGGGTTCTAACCACCTTGGACACAGTGCAGCCTTTTTAGCCCCAGAATGAAGACATGGTGACAGTGGCTGTGGTGTGGCAGGACGTCACACCACAGCAGGGTGCTGAGGCTGGCCCACAGGCCATGCAGGGCAAGTCAGACCTCAAGTGGCACCAGCAACTGAAACAGTACTTGCTACAGCCTCAGAACAAGAGAAGCACAAGAGCAGCTTCTGGCCACTTTTCCCTTGTCTCCTTAGGTTTGGCACTAAGTATACCTTAGCCTGAAAAGTCCACTCTGCATGAATATTACAACTACAGGCAGCAGTACTGCTTTATGTAACACTTAAACTAATAAGAAGACAGATTATCTTCACTGCCACATCTGTAACAATCAGTCATTGTCATTACCAAGAACACTTCTATAATCAGGATTTGTCTTTCTATTGTCATCTCTTGGGAAATGTTTAAGAAAAATACACACTCTAGCACCTAGCTGTGTCTTGCAGATGCACATCTAAGTTCTCCTAAAGGTATCGAGATCTGTTAATTCACAGAATGTTCTCTCTCTAAGCAGTCTTCCCAGACACGTGTAAGAAAAGTCTTAACCCATGGTGTATTAGGATAAAATACACATAGCCAGAGTTGATCTTTTGTGCCTCTTTAGGACTCAATGCACCTCCACAAAGACAACTATTTTTTCTGCTTTTAGTACAATAATGTGATTAATCAAATGAGGAACTAAGAGTTCTCTGACCAGTAAAACTGATAGATAACCTTCAGAACAAGATTCTGCCACTGGCGCATATTTGGGCAAAGATTCAGGATGTGCTTCAGTTTATTGTCACAAAAAGTGATGATCTTCTTCCATTACTTCTGTCTACCCCTATACATCTGATGAGATGGAGCATTTCACTGATTATCAAGTTTAACAGTGAACTGTGCAGAATATTTACTTGTCATTCAGAGCCAATTGCTGACATGTGGCCTGCTCACAAAGCTGTAGCTGGCTGAACTGACAGGTAGCAAAACGGAAACTTTATTTAAACTTTCATCAGTGACTCTAATTCATAGCAGCACTGCCTAGAGGCTCACTGCTTTGGATTAAAACAGCAAAATGCTGTGATACACTTTGCAAACTGTTGTACCATAATAACATGTAAACAATTGTACCATAAAAATTTGGGAGGGTTCTACTGCACGCAGCCAGCACAACCTGTCCTAGAGCAGAGTAAAGCCAAGAGAGATGAGTGACCGCTGAGAAAGGAGGTTTTGAAAGAAAACTTGCAGTTCCCTGTTCACACTGTTCTGCAACCAGAAATCACCATAGTTCATTATCAACACCGCAAGGTTCAGCTTACTGGACCACACACTTCAGTCTGAAGTGCATCACCAGTTGTCTTTGCAAATATTTTGGGGTAGTGGACTGGCAGTAGATGCGAAGCGTTCTTGCCAAAACAATCCTCATACCAACAGCTCTCCTAGGAAACGGTTGGTTGCCTACAAATGCACTTCCATGAAAACCAGCCTCCTTTCCAGTGGGCTGCACGCAGCAAACCTGTTACATCTGATAAAGCAAATTCCTTGGGCAGTGTCAGTGCCTGTGCCCCACAGTGAGCTCCTTCTGCAGCGCAGGGTAGCACCACCACTTCAGAGAAGGAGCCCTCAGTCCAGTTCCCACGTTGAACAACCAGTCTGTGCTCGGAGGCACTGGTGGCCAGTGCCGGGCTCAGCGCCAGGAGGGTGATTGTGTGCTGATAAGCGAGGAGGCAGCTCTAGGCTTTGATCCCTTTGTGTGTCCCACGTTATTGGGGCCAGGTCTGTGTGCCTCACACAGCCCGGGCGCTGAACAGGGAGCTGGTGGCTGCTGCTAAAGCGCCTCCATCAATCTGCCTGCCACCAAGACTGTAGGCAAACTGCCCAGAAGAGAGCATTATGCAGAGGATTCAAGTGCATGCTGTATGGCAGAGAACAGGAAAACGTATTCAAAGGCAGGTATTTGCTAAATCCTACCTGTAATTAATTCTAATCCCATAATTAAAGTCGCATGCTTTTCTGCAAACATTCCCCCACGTTGGTCCTTCATCCCCACCCCGAGGTCAGACACCGATTCGTGCAAACAAGCACACGCCACCACGCCAGAGAGCTGCATCCCTGGGGACTGTGGTCACCCGGCCAGCGGTGCCCAACTTACTGATCCTTGTCACGGCTCCCTGCCATCTGATTCCAAGTAGCTTTCAGGCATTTTCCAGCAAACAGCATCTGGGCCAGATCCTCAAAAACATGCAAGAGATGAACTCCCCTGGAAATCAATTACTAGCGCCAGGCATCTTAATATCATCGTAAATCATGAGCTTCATGTTTGTGTTGAGTCAGCAGAGCCCTGTGCCTGGGAGTTGGGGGTTGTGGAGATGCCGATCTAATCATGCCCAGATTTGCAGACAGAGAAGGAGATGCCTACCAGGCCCTCGTAGGTAAGCTCACAGCACACTGGCATAGGGAGACTAAAGGCAATGCAAGTATGTGTCTGCAGGGGCTAAAGTGTCCTTCTCAGCAGCCATGGCTGCTTCCACTCCCAGGACATGCTGTCACATAGATACGCGTACATAAATACCTGCACACATAAACATCTGCACACAAGCAACAGATACAGGCCCACATGCAGATATACACTGTTTGGAAGCAAGAAACATGGGAAGTCCAAGGGTGCCCACAGAGAGCTGGGTGAACGTCCAGACTGTGCACATGCATGGATGTATTTGCAGAAAGACTGGAGCAGAGGCAATTGCTTTATCTTTGGAAATGCTTTTACAAACGGGTAATAGAGACCACCCCAGGAATTGCAATGAAAGACCATATAATTATCACTGAAGCCAAAGACAGCTTATAGTTCATCATCATTTTTTAAGATGAAGCCATTTATTTAGATGTTTTCACACTTCTCTAAGAAAGAAACTGTAGGCACCATTTTGAATTGTAAAAAAAACTGACCTAGAAACAAGCATCTGCCACATGTTGAATATTCCCCATTAGCAGCAGGTTTATGCATGCATGCATTTTAAAATGTTTATTATGACAATACTTGTTATGACTGCCTCAGATTTAGTAAATACCACATGATAATCAGACACAGTTGTTAGACCTTGAGCAAAATATGATTTAATTTATTTTTAACATACTGAACAATAGCTATTTCTTGGTAATCTAAACTGAACACAGACACTCAAGACTACTTTGTTTCCTTGGAAGGGACAGTGAAAAGGAGGAAGGGAAAAAAAAATAAACCTGATCTCTGTGGGATAGTTTCACAAGAGGCAAGAAGAAGGATTACATTTACCATAAATCCTTCTTTCCTCCCTACGGAATGCACAGGCCCTTATAGACCCTTTAGCAAGGTAAACTCATCACCTACTTGAGAAACAAGTATAGCTTTCAATGAAGTTGTAGGCACCATTAAAAGCAAAATTATGTGGAAATCCAAACCTGCTTGGGTCAAAGTCAGGCATGGAGCAACTGTCTCCTGCCAACAGCATGGCTGAGCCCTCGCACAGGGGCTGCGCTCTCCTCTACTGTCCTCCTGCTCTTCATTGCTGAAAATAAGATTAGGTCAGTGTAGCTAGTCTTAATTTGTGTTACAAAACTGGTTAGCTTTCAGAGGAAATCCCTGTCAAGTTGTATTTGGTTGCCTTTACTCCCTGCTTTTACGTGAAGTATGACTGAACTTGCAAAAGGAAACTCCTACATTGTATTTATCTAGTTTGCTGGCAAATTTGAAAACATAAAATAACATAAAACCTCGTTTGGCACAGAAAGGCAGAAGAGTGCTTTATATTCAAGTGGTAATGTGTGCATTAAATGGCACTCAAAGCTCTTGAGCATATACAAATATACAAAAATACAAAAATATACAAAATATACAAAAATATACAAATACAGGGAGATACCTTCAGAAAGTACTCACTGACTGACAGGTTAGTCCTCAAAGAAGTTAGTGATCCAGAGGTGAATTTTAGCTGTGATGAAGTTCTGAAATAGTAAATCTGAAAACTGCGGTGGGAATTTCACTGCTCAAGTCACCTACACATCACTGCACTGGTGCTGAGAACAACAACTAACATTCGCCTGACTTTTCACATGCCTCACTTGAAGGCACCACAGTTTTTCAATGAATAGGAATAGCTTAGTTCAGTACAGGAACTAAGGCCTTGATAGCTACTCTTCTAATTTTGTGCTAAAAATTCTTCTAAGAAAATTAGTTGGCTAACAGAATTAGTTTACAAATGCTGACAAACCCCCCAACTTATATGCCCAGTGCTTAATTTAATGCTTTTCATGTGGTGGAAACCTTAACAAAAGCATGTATGATGTATGGAGTGGGGGTGTGCACACGCTTGCCAAGTGTAACCCAGGGATTTCATGGATCCACAGTGTAGGAAAGAGGAACAGCATAGGTTACTTGTTTCCAAAGTAGCACAAATGAAAACGGAAAAGAAACTGCTATCACTTTGTGAGGACTTTAGGTCTCTCTTACAAGCCCTTCTTTGCCTTCCCCTGAGCTGCCATGTACCTCTGCGTACGGAGCAGGGGTCAGCCAGGGAAATCCCCACGGAGAGTGACTGTGCTTCTGACCCACCAGCTCTCTGCAACACAGCGGTGCTGCTGCTCCTTACCTGTGGTGACACATTATTTGCCATTTCCATTGAGTTATGCTGTTCCTGCATATCTCTGTATGTCAAGGTCACCCCAAAATTAGTCTGTGTTCCCAATCACTTTTGAGTGATCTTGAGTCAAAAAACATCCTAGAGAATTTAGCTTTTTATCACTGAATTTTTTTAGTGGCACTCTTCTGGTAACAAAATCTCTAGAGTCACTAGGGTTTTCATTTTGCAGAAGTGATTTTCCATGTGAAAACCTGAGCACTAGCAAGACCATCCCCCCTTGCAGTGGGCATCTGGTCCTGCTTCAGGCAGTCCCTATGGAAGGGACTCCAGGGAAGACGACTTCAGGTCACTGAGATCTATTCATGCCTTATGCCTATTTGGGAAATACAGCAAAAAGCAAGGTGTGGTAAATTAAGCCCATAGGAGTAGTCTCTGGCCGAGTCTCTTAGAGGTTCTGGGACAGGGGTAAACTTCATCTAAACCCAACATTTGTTGCAGAGTGATGACTTTCCTGTAAGAACCAATAAATCAAGATCTGGCTTCCAGCCTTTGCAAGACCACCTATGATTTCAAGTCCCAAATGAATGATCATCACTCTTTCCATACATTCTTTACATAATTAGGCTAAACCAGCCATTATTTCTTCACACCAATTTAAGAATTTAAGAATTATGGTTGCTGGTACATTTTGTTTTGTCTTCAGTTTCTACTGAAAAACTCAAATAGCCAGAGGAAGGTCCTTTCTCATTTTCTCAGGAGAACAGCTCTACCGAAGAGATTATTGAGAAATGTTTTCACTTGAGCTTTGCCCATAAAAATGTGTTTTTTCAGGGACTCTCTCTCACCCACAGAGCCAACCACATGCACTCACACACAAGCAGCTGAACACTGTGGTTTAGGATCATATTCCCTCACCCTCAAGTGGCTTGTCCCACCCTAGGTAAAGCAAAATGTTTATTGTGGCTTAATTTGAATGACTGGTACAAAATGACATGTCACACAGTGTGAAGGCATAGTTGCTTCTCCTCCATCTTCCTTCAGACATTAAAACAGGTAAGGTAAAATTTCCCTTTGCCTTCTCTAAAGGTGTAAAAATACAAAGAACATTCCTATTATTTTCTGACAGAAACCCAGGAAAATCCCAATCCAAAGCCAAATTATTACTCCACTAACAGACACGCCTTTGAAAGCATGTCAGATTGCATTACATGAACATGTTTGGAGATGATCTCTAAATTGCTGGGATTTGAGTGAAAGGTGTGGGAAGCCTTACACTATGGCTGCATCTTCAACACAGATTTTTCTCCTTCTCACTCTGCTATTTTCCTGGGAAAACTCTCCTTCTGCTATCATAAACTCTGAAGGACCTGTCTAACATTTAAGATCTATAGGCTTCTTTTGAAAACCAAGATCTTCAGTAGCGTTTAGGCATTTAAAGATGCTGGTGGTTTCCTAGCGAGGTCTTCAAACCAGAGCTGTGCACCCAGGCATTCAGAAACCAACTGCAAGCCAGAAAAATAAGACCTTCAACTTCTCTCAGTATATAAATAACCTTTTCAAGAAGCTGAGTTGGATGAGACAGGCAATGAGCTGAAATACTGAAGACTACTCCCAGCACCCATCATGCTGCCAGGCAGGCTTGCCTTATAGTGATATAGTGATATAGTGATAATATCTGATAGGGATAATCCAGCAGCAGCACACACAACTCTACCACCATATTTCTCATCAAGACTAGTTTGTCTGATCCCTTCTTCCTTTGGAAGCAGGGGGAGAGACGAGCTGTATGGCCGGCACCAAACACAGGCTGCTTCTCCAGTACCTGTGGCAGATCCCAAGACCCAGACAGCTCACAAGGCCACTGGGGAGGATCTGACCTCCTCCCACAAAGATGTCAGCCAAGTCCCATCTAGCACAGGGCTGTTCAGTAAATAAGCCCCCACCTTCCACTTCAGCAAGTCACAGGCACCAGCCCCAGCCAAAATCAATAGATGAGAAGCAATCTGTCATTTCCAGGCCACACTAGTTGGGTTATGATGAGTCAAAAAACATGACAGGAAACACAGATGCAGTGAGATCACCTCCTCTGGAGCCTTCCTATCTCTAGAAGTCTTGCTTCATCTCCCTCAAAATTTCCACGTGGGCCCACAAAAACATCTCGTGTTAAACTGCAGGTGCATTGCGTGACGCTTGGCAGGGCCAAGGGAGCCCAGCACAAGCAGCAGGAGGTTGAGTTCACCCTGAGCTGCGGGCAGGCTGGTGTCTCCCTGAAGGAAATTTTTTTCAGTTATTTCAAATACCTCCCACTCGCACACAAAGCTCATGTTTTGTAATAAAAACAAGGAGAAAATCTCATCCAAAGGAATTTTACCTATTTCCCTCTCTGCTTATTCCACTGAAGTTATCTTTTTAGAAAAATAAACCCCCCAAAACTGGCCACCAGAACAACAAAGTAGCCAAGAAGCTGATTTAATAACCTCGTTCTTCAAAATCCACCCTGCCCTTCATACTCGTAGGTTTCAACAACAGTCCTAAATCATCCAATATCTTCTAATTTTTTTAAAGGTTTTGCTGCATTTCTGTCTACATACAGGCAATGCTTTTCCTTTGGGAGAGACGCACAGAATGGTGCAAATTTTCCAGTAGCTGAGATTTTCCCTGCAAACTGAGGCAGGTGTCACACTGCAGAGAGGCAAAGCTGCTGCACGTTCCTCATTATGGTACAGAATGGGGCAGGAAGGCCAACAGAGAACAAAATGGGCACATTTCTCCCCACCCCCCAAAAAAGGGAAAAAAAAGATTGTGTAGTGTTTATGTGCCCAGATGAAGCTGCAGCGGGTTAATAAGTTACCATGGCCCAGCCAAGCCACAGTAACTGCTCACTGTCCTCGAAGTCTAGTGCCACTGAGCTTTAAGGAGAAATACCACGTCCTAAGGCCCTAATCCTTTAGCCCACAGCAGCACAGCCAGCCGTGGGATAAAAGCCACATTAAACTCGCTGGAGGAGAAGCATTTGCTGAAATGCTCCGCTGAACAAGGATGAGCAACTGTGCTTGGGCTTTAGCTACACTTACAAACTCCTGTACATCTTGGCTCTGGTTTTATTTGCCACATGGCAGCCGGTTACATCCAAGACTTTGAATTCCTCGGAGAGAAAGTGACTGTAGAAACTCAGCTGTGCAACGTATGCTCCACCTAGTGTTTACTCACTAATATTTCATTTTCTTAAATGGTTTGTTTCACTGTTAACACAGAGTTCCATCTTTTCTGTAGTTCTTTTGTCTATATACAATTATTATTGAAAATAACGACTTTCTGCTTGTGGTTCCAACTCCATAATTTTGATTTAGCCTCCACTTACACTTTCAGTAATGATAATACACGCCCACATCACACTGAGGCACAGCAGCTGCTGGGAGTGAGTCCCAGCAGGCAGTTTGGCAAAGCTCTGCAGCATAAGTGACTTGGAAAAGCATGGGGGCTTTTCCAGGTGCCCAGGTTGGGTGCAAGGCATCTTTGCATGGTGGAAGAACAGGGACAGAGGAACAGCCATCAGGCCTGGCAATTGCCAAAAAGAGCAGGATTTGGTTGTGGGACAAAATACTCCAACACATGGAGAGTCTCTTATTACCACAGACTCTTCCTAATTTGGACTCCTCTAGGGATTTCCTGGTTCCTCATTTGCTGTTCACCTGCTGATAAATGCCCTTAGTGCAGAAAGGAAAGCCAACAACAGATGGAACAAGAACTCCCATCTTTAGAAAAGAATTTAAGACCTTTAGAAAATAGCTGAACATTCCCAGAGAAAGTCTTGGGTTGGCTGATCCTGCCTGGAGCAGTGATGACGCAGGCAGCCCTTAGATGGCCCACTTCTGGGTGGAGGCCAAGAGGATCCCAGCCCAGTTTAAGAGGAGAGCTGGTAAATACCTGCAGTAGAAAGAGACCCTGCAGCCATGGGGCATAAGCACAGATTAATGCTGCAGAAACTGAGCTTTCATTGCTGTGGAGGGCAGAAGGGGCACTCACAATTTAGCTTCCTTGGGCAGAAAGTGTTTATGAGATCCCCTTATGCCCTGTCTGCTCTCCCCCTGTGCCAGAGCTTGCAGCAGAGCTCACCCAACCTGTGCTGTGGCACTGACACAAGAAACTGCAGAGGGCACCCCTGGGGTAGCATAAAACTAAATGCATATAAGGACATTTGCTATATTAGTACTGTTTGAGTAAGAGCCTCCGATAAACCAGGTACAGGCCTACTGCAGGATGTCCTTCAGGGCAGTGCACAAACCAGAGCCAGTTCGTGGAAGTTTAGGTCCAGTTTGCTGCAGAAAATGAGAGCAGGTTGCCCTAATGGGAAAAACACAACATGAAAATCTTCTGCCAACTGTGGATTTTGTGGTGGTTTTTTGCAGGTGATGGCCGCGCTGCTCTTCCCTGTGCAGCTTCTGGCAGTGGCTGTCACCGTTTACCTGGAGCTCGTGAGGTCTGCTCAAGGAGGTGCCTACTATGGGATGAAGCAGCTGCCACCTCAGGTGCCCCAGTACCAACCTCTCGGACAACAAGTACCTCACATGCCACTGGGCAAAGAAGGCATCCCAATGCAGCACATGGGCAAGGAGATGCCCCACATGCAGTATGGGAAAGAGTACCCCCATCTGCCTCAGTACATGAAGGAGATCCCACAGAGGCCCATGCTTGGCAAGGACATGGCTCCCAAGAAAGAGAAAGGTAGGCTGGGCATGTCCTTCCCCACCCCTGCACAATCCCACGTGGTGCACCAGAGCACTGTTTGCCTGTGGGGGGCTGCACGTTGGAGCAGGCTACTGCAGGCTGGGCATAGCACCCCTGTGCCCAAAGGCCTGGCCAGGTTGGTACCTGGCCACGTGGACAGAACAGGCTGTGGGGCAGCTCAGGGTCACCAGCACAAGGCCACAGTCACCCTCTGGACTGCAGCAGAGCCTCTGAGCAGCCCTACCTGTGATGAGCTTCCAGCACCCACGGCTGGCCCCAGGTTTGTTTGGGTGCTTGTTTGAGGTTAGGAGAGACCTCGTAACCCCACCTGCCTGCAGAAGTCTCTCTGATGGGGCTTCAGATGATGGCCCAGGAAGATGGGCCAGGGTCCTGTGTAGAGGCTTACTGCACAAGTGTGCATGTACAAGCACTTTCCGTATTCAGTAAAGGAAGTTTGGACAATATTAAGATATTTAACAAAACAAGAAAGAAAGCCCAAATACAAAGCGTGACCAGGAACACCCAGTGTCATAAAATTCTTGTGAGGACAGCCAGCGCCTGTGCGACTTCAGACAAGCTGGTTAACTCTTATGGAGGCTTCAGCTAACCACAACCTCCACTGGCTTCAGAGGGAAATGGGAGATTTTTGGACTGTCAACAAACACCACTGGCTGTAGTAAAATCAACCTATCTCATGAGCTAAGATTTTCTACATGCATAAAACACAACATGTGCAGAGAGGGAGGGTTTCTGCCTCTCAAAGAACAGTTAATTCTCTTGTCTTGAGACCTCATCTCTTGCCTTCCCCCAAGCCTCTCACTTTTTTATCCATTTTAGAGCTGGAGAGACTTTCCACTTAACACAAAAAGCTTGCAGCTTGAAAAGCAATTGACCCCAGCTCAGCCACTCACACACAGAAACTCCCTCCCTGACCTGCAATGCTAAGTGGTCACATACACAAAAATGTGGGTTTGGACAATAAAAAGATTTTGCAAGACATTTAGAAAAGATGTGTAACTAGACATGGCTATGCCAAAACAGCAATACTGGTTAAGGATGTAGGTTGGTTTCCAGTAATACCTTAATGGGAACCAAAGCCTTGGTGAAAATACAGACACACTTACATACAAATCTTACTCACAGAATCTTTTTTAATTGATCTTGCTCATGGAAGTCCCTCTAGCAAAAGTAGTTTTATGCCAGGACTCCTCCTACAGCACAAACACACTGAGCAGCTTCTGTGTCTTATGAAAACTCTTAAAGGTAGGTTAATCTACAGCAGTATGGAACAACATGCAGATTTCAGTGTTTAAGACTGTACAGGTGGAGAACACTAGTAAAGTGCAAACAGCTTTTACATATGATGCACAGTAATTATTTTACGGAAACAGACACGTGCATGGAAGTTTGGGGTATGCAAAACAGTAAAACATCCTCTTCATTCCCAAGACCAACCTGTAACTCGCTAGCTGGCTCTGCCTACCACAAACCCACAAGGCATCATAACAAGCACATTGCATTGCAAACTGCCTTTATGTTTTTTGAAGGACGTTACTGCAATCACCTTTTGTCTCTCTCCCTCCCCTTCCTTCTTTTTTTCCCAACCCAGAAATGCCCATACGCAGTCTGAGGGGTGAGCAAGGCCCCCCTGGTGAGCCAGGACCAAGAGGGCCACCGGGGCCACCTGGATTACCAGGTCATGGCGTGCCAGGAGCCAAAGGAAAACCAGGCCCACAAGGATATCCAGGAATTGGAAAGCCGGGTTTGCCAGGAATGCCAGGAAAACCAGGGGTCATGGGGCCCCCGGGGCCAAGAGGGGAGATGGGGCCGAAGGGGGAGATCGGGCCTATGGGAATACCCGGACCGCAAGGACCACCAGGACCTCATGGGCTTCCCGGAATAGGGAAAGCAGGTCCTCCAGGTTTGCAGGGACAGCCAGGGCCAAAGGGCGAGCCTGGGATGAAGGGGCCACCGGGAATCCCTGGGATCCCAGGGCCAAAAGGGGAGAAGGGCGTTGGGATCCCAGGTTTGCCAGGTCTGAAGGGTCCACCTGGGCTGCCTGGTCCCCCAGGCCCTGTGGGGCTGCCAGGGGTCGGCAAACCAGGAATGGTGGGCTTCCCTGGGCCACAGGGACCCCTGGGCAAACCTGGCCCCCAGGAGAGCTAGGGCTGCAGGGGCCTCCAGGGGCTCCTGGGATCCAAGGCCCTCCTGGCCCACCTGGCATTGGCAAACCAGGCCAGGATGGCATACCTGGCCAGCCAGGCTTCCCAGGAGGCAAAGGAGAGCAGGGATTGCCAGGCCTACCAGGGCCCCCGGGCCCCCCTGGGGTTGGAAAGCCAGGCTTCCCGGGGCCCAAAGGTGAGCGAGGTGTGGGTGGTCTGCCCGGCCCCCTGGGGCCAAAGGGGGAGAAGGGGCATGCAGGACCACCTGGCATGGGGGGCCCACCGGGGGAGCCAGGCCAGCCGGGACTGCCGGGCATCATGGGACCACCAGGGGCCGCCGGTTTTCCAGGACCCAAAGGAGAGGGTGGACCCGTGGGGCCACCAGGGCCAGTTGGGCCCAAGGGAGAACCCGGCCTGCAGGGTTTTCCGGGAAAGCCAGGTTTTCCTGGGGAAGTGGGGGGCCCTGGGCTGCGGGGGCTGCCGGGCCCCACAGGGCCCAAGGGGGAAGCAGGACACAAAGGCTTGCCAGGGCTGCCAGGTGTCCCAGGGCTCGTGGGGCCAAAGGGCGAGCCGGGGCTCCCCGGTGCCCAGGGGCTTCAGGGCCCCTCAGGCATCCCTGGCATTGCAGGACCCAGCGGCCCCATCGGACCCCCAGGGTTGCCAGGGGCGAAGGGGGAGCCGGGCATGCCTGGGCCCCCTGGCTTCCCTGGCGTAGGCAAACCTGGGGCTGCGGGGTTGCAGGGACCCCCAGGGAAGCCTGGGGCACTCGGTCCTCCTGGCCAGCCAGGGCTCCAGGGGCCACCGGGCCCCCCTGGACCCCCAGGTCCCCCGGTCATCATCCCACCCACTCCACCAGCCGTGGGACAGTACCTGCCTGAGGCGGTGCCAGGGATAGAAGGCGTCAAGCCCCCCTATGGCTACAAGGGCAAGAAAGGCAAGGCTGGCGGCATTGTCTACGAGATGCCTGCGTTCACGGCAGAGCTGCTCACACCCTTCCCCCGGGTTGGGGTGCCTGTCAAGTTCGACAAGCTCCTCTACAACGGCCGGCAGAACTACAACCCCCAGACGGGGATCTTCACCTGCGAGATCCCCGGCATCTACTACTTCGCCTACCACGTCCACTGTAAAGGGGCCAACGTGTGGGTGGCTCTGTTCAAGAACAACGAGCCGCTGATGTACACCTACGACGAGTACAAGAAGGGCTACCTGGACCAGGCTTCGGGCAGTGCCGTGGTCCAGCTGATGCCTGGAGACAAGGTTTACGTTCAAATGCCATCCGAGCAGGCAGCGGGACTCTATGCTGGGCAGTACGTTCATTCATCTTTTTCAGGATATTTATTGTATCCCATGTAAAACAAAAAAACCAGACACACACAGAGCACACAACACACACACCCCAAGTCAGAACCTTTCTCCTCTGCTTCATCTTTTATACCACAAAAGATGCATTTTATGACCATTTTGGACCATCTTGTACAAAAAAAATAAAAAATAAGTACAAAGTTTAACATTATGCACAACTAGTTATAAAAACAAAAAAGGTGTGGTGAACATATCTAAAGATACGTATCAGGTTCATAAGCAGTTGTTTTGCACCCAAGGGGGACATATTAGCTGTACATTATATATTTCTGCAATGCCATGCTTACTTAATTTCATTCACAATAATTCAGTACTAAAGTTCAAATTCATGCACGTCACTCACTCCTGCTGCATTGATCATAGTTATGAGATGAAAAATGGTGACTTTAAACCAGAGTAGGTCTGTAATTATATTAAAATATTTGAGTGGCTTATTTGTCTGGGTGGGGGTTTTCTTGGTTTTTTTTGACAGCAGGTCTGCCTGACAAGCAAAGGTTCTCATAGCTGGAGACCTTTATTTCCCTTCCCCCATATAAAATATTCCTGAAGGTGTTTTTGTTTTCCTGAATGATTTATGATGGAAAAGGAGTATTGATGGTGTAACTAATCAACACCCCGGAGTCTTCCCCAGCAGTCACTGGACTCAACATGCTGCCACTGACTCCAGCAGGCACTGGTTTCACCTCCAAAGGCCACAGCACTCAAAATGTCTCCATCTCTATTTGCACAGCTGAAGTAGATGAGGTAAATCAGAGACCAAAATGAAGGGCTCCCCATTTACTCTGTGCCATGTCATTGAGACATTTTGGCTTACACAGGGTGGCACAAATTTGCTTGGATGTCTGTGCTTATATAAGAAACCATTTGGCTTGTCAGAAGAAACACCTATTCTGCCACTCAGCAAAAGTTAAATCAGTTTGCTCTTCAATGACTAGGCAAAGCAGAAGTAGCTCTGTTTGCTAATTAACTAATTTGTTGCTTGAGATCAACCGATAAGTTTACCAGCAATGCTGATCACACAAATTTATCCGAGAACTTCACTCTATCTAAAAGCTGATTTCCAGTCCTTATTTATACGTTACCAGTTGTCAAGGAGAACCTGCAGGCCTCAAC
This sequence comes from Myiozetetes cayanensis, assembly GCF_022539395.1. Lineage (NCBI taxonomy): Eukaryota > Metazoa > Chordata > Aves > Passeriformes > Tyrannidae > Myiozetetes > Myiozetetes cayanensis. The sequence continues at coordinate 20,445,283 of NW_026087742.1, forward strand.
CTTTCCTGTACTTGAGGACAGCGACTTCTCTGCAAGAAGTCTCTGTCTGCTCATCAATGGTGCTACTCTCACCTCAACAGTGTTCCGTTTCCAAAGGGCAGTGTACTTTGCTGTGGTTCCCTGTACAGTGCTGCACATCACACACTGCTGCGCTAGTTGAGTTAAATACTCATCACTTCTTCCATGTCTTTAGCTAACGCTACCGCTTTTGAGTCAGAAATGAACTAGATTTTTCAAGCAGAACTCAGATTGGATTTAACTGGCATTACCATTATTTAAATGCAGAGTTTAATGCAGTCTAACATTGACTAAGGACTCCAGTGATATAATGTGGTGCTTTATCTCAGAAATTTTATGGAACGGTGGCAGGAATGGATGGACAGTTTACCAGACACTGGTGACTTCAGTATGTTCCCAGAATATATGAGATACGTCAAAAGCAAATAATTTTGTATTTAAAATTTTTGTACTGATTTGAAAAAAAAAATATCTTATTAAATATCTTTAAAAATAAAACCAAAACCCAATTGTGTCTTCATTCAGAACCGACAGAAGGAACATCCAATCTGCTGAATTCATGGATCAGACAATGATGACTCTCTGAAAGCACTGAGAGTTGGACACAGGAAAGAAAGAAAAAGAAAAAAAAACAAAAAAGGGAGATACCCTTTTCTTTAGTTCCCAGCAAAACATGCCCTAAGCCGCTGGAGGCTGTGTTGTCCTGGAGACACATTTAGTGGGAGGGCTTGGCATAGGCTGGGTGAATGCACAGAGCACAGGGCTCTCTCAGCAGCCTGTGAGGACAGGCTGATGTGGGAGTGCAGCTTAAAAAGGCAGAGGGGCAGCATGAAGGAAGCAAAGGGATCCGCTGCAGAGGCATGCTAGCAAGGACTTGTGCTCACCTAGAAAGTCAGAACTGGCTGCCCAGGCTGAAAGATGCTCATCACATACCTGGTTCTCCTGATGCAACTTCCCCAATCTCACCTCAGAGACAGGGATTTTCCTCCAAGCTGGCAAACTCCTAAATTGTCCATATGAAAAGGAATGCACTGAATACCTACTGCATCAGGTAACTGATACCTAAACCTCCTTTAGATTCCCTTAAGCCCCTCAGCATCTCATTTTTACTGCACAAAAAGATTATGAACGTACCGCATGCAGTGTCTCTCACTATCTAAAGCCTTTCTCACTTTCTGAAGTCTTTTGTCACACACCATCTTCTTAGTTCAACATCTTTTCCTTTAGCATTCCCCTGAAAGTCCACAATAAGACAAGTGAGATTCAAAAAACCATGAAAAAAATTCAAATCACGACGATGCTGCTCTTCATCTTATCCACAAAAAACATGTCCCACCTTTGCTTGGGACTCAGCCTGGAGCGAGATCTCTACCCACAGTACAACTCAGTCCACCTGGGTTCAAAAATTTTCAGCAGTTTGCTCCACTAAGCACCAAAGTTTGTTCCAAAACTTGATATCATATTTGACAACGTATTTGATACATATTGGACACACCAGTCATAATGGGGCTGGGCGTACCCACACATCCACACTCACACACAGAGAGGTGGTCTTGGAAAAATAAGTCTGAGGGCACTGTCTTTTTAACAGTTTTATTCACAGGAAAATAATCTCTTTCCAAATTTGTAGCATTCAAAATTTCACTTGAAACAACTGTAACGATGTCTTCAAAATACAGTTGGCACTTTAAAGGCGTATAAAACTTAAGACAAATGGCAAATAAAATAAGTATTTACTGATACCAAAAACACGTTGAGTTGAGTATGTTCTTAAAAATCAGAGTCCACTTAAAAGTTAAGTTGTTGATACTACCCCCCAGGGCATTGTTAAAAAGGAAAGCATGGCATAGGAAACAAGAAGTACCACCTGCTCATTTTTAAATATCAAAGTTGCGATTCTGTATTATGACCACCAATACAGTCACTGGAAATGTAATTTAGTAACATCTTTTAGGCACTCTCAGATTCACATTTAGTGCAATAGTCCATGACCTTCCTTCTTAAATCATATCTCAGTACTTCCCTTAATTATTACAGTGGAGGAAACAGTACTTTCCCAACAGGAAACAAACAAACAAAAAACCCAAACCTGAAAGTCTGAGCCAAACAGAGCTTTCAGCTGACATGTGTCATCCTGCCTGTTCACTGCATATTTTGCTATCTTAGAGCTGGGTCTTTCTGACAGTGCAGTGTTTTGAAGGGGGTAGCAGATAAAACGCAGGAGCACCTTTGCTGTAAGATGCTGCTCTCTTGAAATGCAGCAGGCTGCTGGGGAACAGGACAGAGTAAGATGGGAGGAGAGCATCTCACTTCACAACTGATAGAGAAAGAAAAGTTATAGGAGACACTGGATACCTATATAGACACTGTTACGAGATGTGAAAATAAAGCTGGCAGCACCCTGGGATCCAAAACTGGTAGCTTTGCCCCTGATGTGATAAAAAAAATTGGATAGCTTATTAAGAGAAGTTGCAGTGCAGAGATTTCACTTTCAGGAATGGCAAAAATGGAAAAAGAAAGTCTTTATAGCACCTCACTCTTCAGAAGCAATCTAAATATTTGGAGTTAGCATTATTGTTTTTTAATAAAAGCCCAAAGTGAAGTCTTTGGTACTGCAGTACACCTGTGAAAATGTGTGCCCAGACAGAACAGACACTGTGATCTGTGAACACTGCTGAGACACTCACTACAAATGGGTATTCCTGCCTGAACAGTCAGTGCCAAAGCCATACGTGTCCTTGAGGCAGAGTAGCAGAAATTATGTGAAACAGGTGATGATCAAAGGCTGGCGTACACATAATCCAACCGAAACATCTTGGGGGGGGGGGGATTAATTTCTTGGCTCACTGCTTATTATTGAAGAGAAAAGCTACTGGTCTGCAAGATGGGCTTTCAAAAAAGTCTCATACCTTGTGGTTTATCAACAGTATCAGCTCTTGGCTCGGTCCCAAGTACACAGATTTGGTTCTAAATGTTACTCAGGTCACCCTGGGACTATAACAGGGGCATACACAGACTCAACACTCCTGCAGGAGCACAGAACTGGGGAAAAAATATCCCTGAGAGTACTGCTTAATTTCAAAAATAAGTCAGTCATATAAACAAAGACACATTTTAAAAAAGAAAAAGGAGAAGCAATATGGACAAATAACTGTAGACAGTGTATTAAATGCCTTGAGAATACCAAACGCATTATTTTAGGAAAAAAAACCGTATCTTAGGGAGACCAAAAAAGCTGATGGGATTAAGAAAAAAGAAGAATAAAAGAGATCCATTTTAAGTATAAAGAGTTTGGGAGACACCATTTGTTTGCCATGAAGCCTTTTTTTCAATTATTTTGTTTGTTCTGCTATAGTTAGAATCCAACTTCACCCTCCCACAAAAAGCAGAAAACCTCTTAAGAGAATTAGGCGATGGAGTCCGTTTAGATTAATGGGAAGAATATCTCTGAAGACAAAATAAAGCAGAAAAAATAACCACATCCTCAAAAGCAGAGCTCTCTACCCACTTCCTGCCACTGGAGACGGGTGTAGAAGCAGAAGGAAGCAGCTTGCTCCATCACAAGAACTCTCCTCACAGTATCTGGAGGAAATCCAACAGCTCTCCAGGAAAAAAAAATCTTTACAGACAGAATACTGAGAGGCATTACATGGATGCAGCTGGATCATGGCAGCAGCCATGGCAGAGCTGGGGGTCCCAGCTCTGGAAGAGACTGCAAATTTTGAGAGTGAAGAGGCAGCCCCCACTTCTGCCTGCCTCAGCTCTCAACAAAGTCTAACATTTACCAAGGACTTCTATGCAAAAAGAGCTTTGGCAACACTGCAGCCTCTGCAACAGCCTTACCATAGCATTGTTCTTACATGGAATTACTATTGCCAGCAATTTAAATCACTGCAGGTCTGGGGCTGCAGACTGACATACAAACTTTTTAATTAACTGAAATAACCAGGAGAAATAAATGCTGCTAGAGACGAAGACAGCACTGTCACTATTTTCTGTTTGTATTCAAATTTTTAAGCAAAGTTCTCCTAAAAACTTCAGAAACGTGCAGGTTGGCGGGGAAGGAAGACATATTAAAAAAAAGACTGAGAGCCCTTCTGCCACCTAGTGAAGAAATTGTGGTTTCCTCCATTTCCACCACCTGCTCCAGGGCCCTAGGACCTCCCAGGTTTCCTTCTCCTCCACACTCCTGCCTGCCACCCTGCACACGGCTGGACTGCAGCTGACAAGACACCACAGTACAGCCTGTCCCTTGCTGGGGACACATCTAGGTCCTTCAACACCCCATGCCACAGATTTTTCTGATATCCGGAGTTATTTCAGGTATGTCCAGCTTGCCTGAAACAGACCAAAGCTCAGGAGTCATGAGGTGAGAACAAAAGCCTCCTCCCCTTCAGCTGTGGCACCACTCTGAATCATACTGCCCTCGCTAATTCCCGAATGGCAGAGCCAAGGAGCTAAAGATGGAAATGAGAACTATGGGAAGGTGTGTGCTTGTTTGTTTCAAATACCTACCGCTCTCCCCAAGAGTAATCGAAAAAGAAAGAAGACTCTTTGGTTACTTCAATGGTTATTCCTCTACATTGCTGCAGCAAAGAAATTGTTTTCAGTGCTCTTGTAATCCTCAGCTTCTGAAAAGAAGAAACACCATGCTCTTGATCTATTAGAGGTTTGTATTCATACTACAATAGTTTGCATTACCCCTAAATGCACAATCTGTATAATTTTATTTAAAAGCAGCAAAGGTATTTACTGCTTTAAACTTTAAACCAACTTTAAACTTTTTTTTGGGGGGAAGTGGACTTCTTTATATTTTTTTTTAGATATGATTGATTAAGATAACCACAAAACCTTCCAACAAATCTGCCACAATTAAAATAAAAACTTCATATACACACCCTGTGCAAGAATTAGAAGAGTGTATTACTTGTTGTTCTTTGACAACTGTCAAGTGCATTCCCATGTAGACTTAATTTATTCAGCAGGCTTGTCAGAGACAAACCAATACAGAAAACATAAACATCCCATTAAATGTTTCAATTAATATCAGTAAATTCCCACTGCTAAATGATTTAGTTCAGCCACATACTTTAAACCTAAATGTCAGGACAGGAGAGGTAAACAGATGCCAAATGATAATTCAGCTGAGGTACATCTTGGATATTCCTTACCACACCCTACTGCCAAAAATGGGAGTATTCATGCAGGGGAGTATTGATGCATTTCAAAGGTGGAAATGCATTACAGCATCTGAAGAAGGAGATTGTGCTCATTTGGAAAAATCCACCTCAGTTCTTGGGGAGCAAACAGAAAAATACATGACATCCTGCTCTGGAGACCTAGGAATCCAACAAGCATTGACTCTAAACTCAGGCGTGAACATCTGTCCCAGCTCACGTTTCCATTATGGTCTGGTGCCTGACACACTGGCAGTTCGGACAACTCTTCGGTCTTCACACTCCCTCTTTTGTAAGTCAAGTCAGCAACTGTAACATTTACTGGATGCACAGCACAGGGAATATGATTCTTCCATAAAACCGGTACAACACAAGCATTGTAAAATCAACATCTCCACAAACTGGACCAAAGGGTCTTCACCTTTGGTGAAGGCAAACAGCAATTCAGAGTCGATGGGCAGCGCACAAGCTGCGCGTGCCTTCTTTGCTGACGGTGGACGTCCTCTCCTCAGGAGTACAGCAGACCAAAACCTGTACGCTCTGTATGTCCACCCTTCTCCAAAACATACAGTAATTATTTATAGGCATAGTTTTGAAGCCATTTCCACACTACAAGACAGATATTCAATACTTTACATCCATCTACTAATTAAACACTGGTCATCTCAGTCTCTTGACAGTGGAACCCTTTTGAAGGACATCATCATTTGGAAAGAGTTCTCACTGATAAATAAGTGATGTTCATCACATTTTTTTATATCCCTGATACTTCCAGCTGAAAGTTTCATGGTTTTCCCACTATTAAATAGCTTCACAGAAATTCAGTTGAGTCTGTTTGCAGTAGTCCATTACCCTCAGGCTTAGAAGAAGCTTCTGCCTTGGCGAGGTTTCTGGGCTCCTTTTAAACAGTAAACAGTTATGCTGCACTTAAAAAATAAAAATGTCATACAAAAAATAAAAATTTTTCAAATCTTGAAAATAGTGATTCTTCTTTGTATTTTCCATTCAGCTTTCACGTCAAATTGACCACAAAGTTCTTGTCTATAAGCTTCTTCAAGAATGTCTGCTCAGCACTGATGTTGTGATATTCATTCTAAAAAGATGTGAGGGAATAATGAAAAAAAAATAAGTATCAAATTATAACCAGAAGCACCACTTCACTGTTATCTTCTTTTTATTACCTGTGATACTTGGAAGATGCTAAGAGTATGAAAGTTCTGGGGAAAAGACTTCTTACCAAAGGCTTAGCATAGTCTCTCAAGGAAACAAGGGATTATTGCTCAAAACTACATTAGATTTTTCCATTAGGACACAACCAAGAAGGATGATTCCTTTGGTGGTAAGAATGGGCGAGATGTGGTCTCAGAGAATTCCTTCCATTATTAAGTCTCTCAACTCCTCACTCTGCTTAGAGATAACAACTGAGTGACTACATTTACAGCACAAGCAGTGAGAAAACTGGTAATTCTCAAAACTCATTGCAGGTTCTTGAAAAGCACATCAGATGCATCCTGCCAATCAGTTTCAGCAAGCCAAAACCAACCCATCTTCTGTGTTGTACCCAGATCCTGGACACACAGGAGACCACTGAGGTTAGTGGAGGGCAGCACAAGGAAAGTAAATTTACTTAGGCACCGAATCCAGTAAATTAAAATGAATATAATAAAAATACTACATAAAATACTATACATATGTAGTATAATATTTGGAACTTAATGACACTGAAGAATTAACAGTAAGATTTTTGTTTAGTAGTTTTTTGAAGTTTAAAGATTTTAGGAAACTTATAGATGTCTATAAAACTAATGATCAGCCTTACTCAAGCTTAGATACACACTGCAAAACAGCACATGCAGAGAGGAGCCTCAAAATGAAGGTGAGTTCAGTGTTAGAGGAAAATTATCTCAGAACAGCAGGCACCTAGGAGTCCTGAGAGAGACATGAGAGGCTCTTACAGGCACTGTCCCTATCCATCCTCTTCAGGAAAAGGAAAAAGAGGAAAACAGTGCCCACTTGCTCTGGGCAAATGGAAGAGAAAACTTCACACTGAGGTGAAGGGCTGAGATGGGTTGCTGGGAACACAGAGCCAAAGGCAACTGAAGACAAGAGTAGAGACATAAAAGAAAACAGATGCATGACCATGGCCAAACAGCAGGGAAGAGAGAAGGCATCCCTGATGTTTGCCAGTCTCCTGCTGCTTCCTCTTCTGTTAAATTGTGGCTTCCCCATCCTGGAAGCAGTTCCTTCTCTTCCTACTCTCCTCCAAGATCTGCTTTTCTTTTCTGCTTTCCATTTCCAAAATTCAGTTCTCTTCCTAACTGCAAATTCCATAGGTCTTAACTCCTTCCATTTCCCTTGCTCTTCTTTCTGTCTTCTAAGGGGTTTGGCAGCTATGACAAACTGTGCAAGCGGGTGCCAAGGAAAAAGAGAATGCAAACAGAAACACCACCACTCACGTTCTGACAGTGCTAACGAAGACATCTCTGTGACACGAGTTGTGCAGCTAAAGGACAACATCAGCAAAGCAAAAACGGAACACACAAATGGACATATCTCATGCAGACACTGCAGAATATGGTGCAGCACAAGGGACACAAATATCATTATCTACATTCTTCAAAAACAAAAGCAGAGGAGGAGAGTCCAGCAATGTTAACCCACAAGCAGCTGAACCAGGAGAAGGCAGGAGGCTTTCTGACCTGCAGTCCACACTTCTTATCTATATTAAGTTGCCTTCCCCAGTTACCAGCTATAATTCTCTCAGCACAAACACGTTAAGAGTTACCTGGATCATCTGAGACATGGTTTCGTTGCCATAGTAGTGCAAAGAACTGTTTCTGTCAGAGAAGTCATACTTGAAGCCTGCCAGGTGGACTTCGTGGCATATGTGAAATGCTAGTGTAATGGCAATCAGTCCTGTTGTTGGATGCTTGGGTTTCTAAAACAAAACACAGAGAGAACACATACATAAACACACCTGGAAGCTTGATGGGAACAGTAAACTTAATAACAAAGGAAATCAGGCAGTCAGGAAATCAGACAGATGTCTGGTTTCATAGTTTGATCCCCTCATGTCTCAAAAGAGGAACGTGCTGCCCAAAGGTTTCCCATGACCGAGGTGTCTGCCATGTCAGCCTTCCCTGGGATTCTCTGGTTTCTGGTTAGGGCCAAGCCTGAGGTGTAGCCCTTCCCTCCACAGAGGCATCAGGAAGGTCTCTCCATCACTTGCTCCACAAACTACTGAACTCTGCTCAGCTACTTTCATGAAGCTGGTCAGGCTTCATTACATTGGAGACCATCTCACCCATCAAGTATGACTGAATTACCAGATGCGTTCAGAAGTTTCTAGATAATGGAGACCCAGATGAACAGAACATGACATGCCTCAAATCTTCGCAGCATCAAACTAAAAAAGTATGAACAGTACCACCACACAAATTTGACTGAATTTCAATTTTTTCAAAGCAGGGAATTTCCAGAAGACCATTGCTTTAGACCTTCCCCCACAACTGCTTATTTCTCCCTACAGTAAGAAAAGCTCAGAAGTAAATGCAATGTAAAATATCAAGAGCAGGTCATAAGCAGGTTTTAACTGTGCAAAATTAACAACACCTGACCAAAAGCTAGCACTTCTCACAAAAGCACAGAACAACTCCATGCAGCCATCTGCCCTATCTTGTGATCAAATACATTACTTTTTCAGCAGCAGGAGCTAATATGATCCAGGGAAGTAAATGAGGCAAGGTTTTTCAGAGAGGTGAACTCTTTCATTAAACCAACAGATGAAGTTGAGGTGAAAAAGTGTCCTCAGAAATGGACAAAACTTGCAGGTACCAATACTCTTCTTAGCTAAAATAACACTTTTCTCAGAGACCAAATGAACTACGTGCTGTCGGTAACTGCAATCAAACATCAAGCTGAGCACAAAATGAGGTGGGTTTTTTTAAACTTTTACCCAAGGCTCACTTCGTTTGTCTCCAAAAACAAAGCAGACAAACCAGTACTGGACATCTCTGTGCAGAGAGAAGGCAGACACACTCGATGCATTTCTTTGTATCACATGATAACACAAAAAATCCCCAGGAAAATGCTACTATTCTCAGCTCTGCAAGTCTATTTAAAGTCATAGAACTGAACTATCACCTTTTATGTAGAAGTTTTTTGTTCCTTTACACAACTTTTAGAGTACTCCAGAAATAACATCTGCTTCAAATGTGCACTGTTGCTCAGGGCTCCTGCCAGTTAGCAAAATAACTTTCTGCCCTAGGGGCCCAACTTCATAAACTCAGTGGTGACTCTGTTGCAACATCCATATTAAACAGGACCCCAAAACTATGGCAGGAATGCTACACTTCAGGATTAGTGCTATTTGGAAATATCAGGAATATCATGTTTTTAACTAACACTGTTCACCTTTGGCTATCATAAAACTCACCTCAAAAGAATACAGTTTAAAAAGCAACTACTTTTAAAATGTATTATCATGACACCACCCTAGCAACATCCAGACATCCCCAGCCTGTAATGAAATTTTTTCAGCCAGTCACATTTAACAAGAATAGGAACAGCCTTGGAATGACTCCTCAACACTTCCTGACTTCAGCGCTGCTTGAGGCAACACATCCAATTTTATTCCTGGCTCTACTAACAATCAGAAATGCTTGCTGGCTATGGACAGTGTGCACATTGAGAACGTAAGACTGGCTTAATGGAAGCGGCAGGGACAGCTGGGAAAGCAGCAGCAGTCACTGGTGTCTCCCGCAGGCAGAGGGGGCTGAAGCACAGGGCAGGGAAGGCAGCACCAGCCCTCCCTGCGGACACGCTACGGTACAGAGGGCCCCGAAGTGAATTCTGCAAAAGATTGTTCTGCCCACGGGAACCCAAGAGGCACAACCTGCAGCTTAACCGAGCTGTGCCAGGGCCACTGCAGATGTGCAGGCTCTCAGCCACGACCCGCCTCTAGGATGGGAGGGAAAGTGAGGAAGAGCCTGCCTTAGACTGATCATTGCCGCCCCAGGGACAAGGGACTGCAAAACCCCTGGGAAGGAGCAAATGGAAACTGGAGGTGGCAGAAGGGGGCTCCAAACACAGAGGGCTCCAAGCTCTACCCCAGCTCTGTGCAGGGGCACCTAGAGAGCAAAGGGCAACTGAGGGACCTCTGCCTCTGTACCAGCCTCAGGACACCAGCACACTTCTCTGACTCACTGACAACACTGGTTTTAACATCTACACCAGAAGAGACAGGAGAGATTTCTGGACCCATGAAGGCCACAGATGTCCTCATTTAAGAGATAGTTAGGCATCCAATTATTATGCTGCTTTCTTCCCTCCCTCGGCTGAAAAGCTGAAATGCCACAGAGCCTCAGCAAGCACACAGCCAAGATGGCTATTTCAGTTGCAGAGCTAATAAGGGAGAAAAAAGCCACTATTACACTCAAAAAACAGACTGAAATTTTAAAAAGAGGAAAGAAAAGGCAAAGAAACTCCCAGAAACAAACAAACAAATGAAAAAAAAATCTCAACTCCCTCAAAGATTAGAAAGGTTAAACCAAAAAAAACAGTTGTGGCAGATACTGCACAGTGACAGCCTGTCAAACGTTTCCACACGTGTCAGTTGGCTGGTGCCGATGAAGCTGCGATGCGACCCCAGGGAATTGTATCTGTGCTAAACAGCACGTGGTCAATCCTGACTGCACAAGGGAGGTCTCCAGCTTGAATCCTTGCCTTTCATCAGAAACATTCTTCAGTCATAAACTGACACTTAAAATGTATTTTTATGTCCAAATTGCTGGTTAGCTCATTACAATGCTTGGCAACAAATCAGTAAGCACAACAATGCTGCTAGACATATGTCATTAGCACAGGGCTGGAATATCCTGCATGTTCCCTAGTCCATCCTCGGAAGTGTGAAATTGCAGCAGTGTTAGAATTACCAGGTTGTTGGGGTTTTGGGGGTTTTGTTTGTTTAGTGTGGGGTTATTTTTGGTGTATTGTTTTTTCGTGGGAGGTTCAGTAGGGATTTTCTTCCCTATTTGTTGTTTTGTAGGGTTTGGTGGGTTTTGTTTTTAAGAAACACTATAAAACACCCAACATTCAATAATTCAAGACTTCCTACTACTTCTAGAAGCTCTTTGGATTGTCCATGTTCCATTACCTGCCCATTTTTCCCAATTTTGTAAGAGACATTATGTCTCTCTGGAAAGTGGTCTCACGTCATACCAATTACAGAACCCATAAAAAATGGTTTTGACACACAAGGATAGCCACTCTCTTTCTGGATTCCATTTTCACATCTTTTCTGAGCACCATCTAAATGCAAACTACTTTAATGCAAACCTGAAAGATTTTCTAATACAGTCCACTGTAATAAAGATATAATTGCCTCTAAGTACACATTTGGTGACTCAAAACTAAAAGGCAATGAAGAAAAAAAGCCTACCTCCTTCTTAGGAAACCTTGTTGGGAAACGAAGCCACTCATAAGCTGTTTTCCTGGTGATGCTGGGATCAAGAATCCTGATTTGACTAGATTTGTATATCATATTCTTAGCCGGTTTCTTCCAAAAGCCTTTATCACTCTGTAACAGGCAAGTAAATACACATTTTTAAGGGTTATAAACAGCTGAATTTAGTTTTGTAGCTAACCAGAGTAAACTCCAAGGGCATGAGGTTAAGGAAGGAGTGCTGAACCTCCAGAAGTTCAAACACACCTCCTGCAATGGGATAAACCCACTGCAGCAGCAGAGGTTGGGTACAGCTGGCTGGAAAAAGGCTTTGCAGAAAGGTCCCTAATGGACAACTCATACCAACAGCATGCCCTGGAAGCAGTAAATGTTCACTGTGTGCTTGGACACATCAGGTACAGCACAGACAACAGGCAGACAGAAGTTACTGTTCTCAAGTACTTTGTACTGTCTGAAGCAGGCATGGCAAAACACCAGACAGTGCCAGGAAGAGAATAAAAATATATTTCCCAGAGGAAAACTGCTTTGTGGTGAAGAATTGATCAAATATGTGCATTAGAAAGAAGACAGAAACATTTATGGGAAGGATTTTAAACAGACTGACTAGGAGATCAAGTGCTCCACTGAGCTAGGAGAACTGAGGTTAAAAGCAAACATGTATTTCCCATAAAAGGTGTGCAGCAAGATGAGCCAAGGTGCACGAACAATTAAACTCACTATTTTCTGACCACTTAGGATCTTCCAAATCCACTTCAAGTCACGTGGTTTGAAGACAACGAGAACAACAGTTGTATTAGGGTCGTAGTGGATCGGATCTGAGAAGATAGATTCTGGGTAAGAAAGGCGGAAAGTTGTCCTCCTCCCAACATCCTCTTCGTACCCTATAACGGGGCCATTATTCATTCTGCAGAAGGCACAGGACAGAGACACACAGACATCAATGACTACCCCACCACATCCTTACCATGCCGTGTCTGGCACACACATTAGTCCGTGGGACAGACAGCATGTCCAGGGACAGGGAAGTTTACCAGCCCAGCATTTACTTATCACATTACATAGTAGATGAGCAATTATCAGGTGCACTCACCCTCTAAGCTCAGAGGGATCAAGCACATATGGGATCTTGGCCAAGGTGGTTTAGAACACAATCACACAATTGCTTATCATGTGTCACTCAAGCAGAAGGCCTTCCGATTTGGCTCACACACAGAAACTAGAGAAGGGCAAAGAAAATATCTGGCTTGGAGAAGCACCCATTGCTCCAGGTACACAATTTGAAAAGGAGATACCACGTACCTTATTATGACGTCATATGAATCAATTTTCTCCCCTAGTGTTTTATTTCTAAGTACTCCTCCATTACCGACCACAACACACCGACGACAGGCAATGCTGTGGAACAAACAGAAGTTTTAATATTCATTACTTCCCTGGATTCATATTATTAATTATACATCTGCATTTAACTGGCTTATTTTCTAATGAAGGTTCTGTATCTGTTACCGTCCCAGCCCCTACAAAGCAGATTCGATCCTGTATCATCTACTATGGCTGCTTTCAAAAAAAGAAAAAGTAGCTGCACTATTTCAAGGACTGGCAAAGTCAGGAATTGGCTTCTCTCATGTGAAACTGTTGTTACACACATCATTATTCTAGTGGTTTGCTGTTTAAGATCATCTAACCAGTTGGTGATATGGGGGTCATTACATAAATTATCTTCCACAGCATTTCAAATTTATCCCAGTCTGGGGGTATCAACCAGGACAGAGTATGTCTGGAAAAACTAACTCAAATTAGGGTGCTCCACAGCATTGTATAACTCCATAATTCAGGAGATCTCCAAAATGAGCTAAAGCACCAAGATTTATGTTCACAATTTACCTTACAGACTGTACATGTGAAAAACCTTCACCCAATGACATGTGATAGCTTTTCAAATGAATATGATCTTGATTTTTCTCCCTTTACTTAAAAAGTGCTGTCTAAACCCATTTCAACATGTGCTGAATTTCATGCTGTCATAATGTAACAAGGCAGATTCATTTGATTAAAAGTTGCATTCTCATACAACCAGATTCCAATCAGACAGCACCACTAACCATATAAAATGCTGCAAGTTAAAAATAAGATCTTAAAAGCTACATCAAATCAAAACTGTAATTCGTTCTGAATTTACATATCAAGAGTACCCAAAAAAGGCATTATATAGATGTTAAACTTATGAAAATAAATTCTAATGTTAAGACTTTCAAAGTTATCCCAGGTTTTCTATGTGCGTACTTTGCTCTCTAATGTCTTATTACAATGCTAGTAAAATGTGTGCTTTGTTTAAAAAAAAGAAAAAATAAGGGGGAGCTCACAGACAAGCTTGCTGCTTTTTTACTCAAGATATTTTGCCTTTTTAGAGAAGGTTTACATTCAATATATAAAACTGTGAACTCCTTCTTATAAAATAAGCACAAGGTTTTTTGTTGTTGCAAAAATGTTTCTTTATTTAGAGCAAAAGCTGTTCAATTTGGTTGCAGCAGGAGCACTGGGAAAATGAAAATGCTGGTATTTTCTTCAGACAGAAGCTCACAGTTTGTTTACTGAGAATGAGTCACCTCACAATGTCCCACTCTCTTGGTTCTTTCTTCAGGTAAGAAAAAGGTTCTATGTCATTTCTTGCTCTATGTTTGGGACACCGAGACTGTGTCCCAAAGAATACTATAACTGGTATTAAATGCCCAGTGTGGCACTTTATGCACACTAATTAACATTTTTCTCCTCAGATAGTCCAACCTGTTTTGTCAGCTGAGAATATTATCCAACATCAATGAAAACAGCCTGCTCCACCCAAGACCGACCAACATCTCAATGTACAAAGCAGTTCTCTGTACCTCCTACAGAATTAACAACATTTGCAGAGGGAGTTGCCTTTAAATATATATAAATATAAATAATGCTGTAAATGCAGCTTTCAGGGTTGGTGACATGGAAAAACACCTTTCTTTAGTGTTTCCTGAACAGCTTAGTAGAAGGCAGGCATTCATAAAAAGATTTCCAACTAATACCATAAATCATGTGACTTGGTACCTCGGAAATAAGAGGGGTAAAAAAACCTGTTACACCATCCTGTCCCTCAGTATGCCCAATTCCTCTACACCCATAAAACCCCTCCACCTCTCTACTCCTTCAGCCCATTCATTTTCCATTTAGCTTTTATATCTAGTTTTAAGATATCCTGAGAAAGCAGGCTGACAAACATATGCCTCTTACAAAGCAGACAGTAAGAGAAAGCAGAAGTTGCCCTTTTCCTGAATTACACTTTGTTACACCTACAGCATAGAGCTTAAAGTAAGGAAGGAAAAAGGAAAACAGGAAAAAAAAAAAAACTTGATAAGTGATGAAAGTGGAATGAGGGAGTGGAGCAAAAAGCACAGAATTATCATAACGGTTGTACCGCGTTTTCCTGGCATTTACAGCGTGCATCTGTAAATCACTGAAAGTTTCAATCACCTCAAATCTCTGAATTCATCATCACCAAAAGTCACGTGGTTGCACCTGGGTAACTGAGGCACAAACCTCATCTCCACAATGTAAATCCTAAACTGCAACCCATACTCCATCTCCCCCTGCTCTCTCCTGGCTACAGCATCGATCCCTTATGCTTCGTGGATATCCTGGAGTGACAGTGACTGACACACCATGCATGAACTCATGTCAGGTCTCAATAAAAAGCCAGAAAAACTACTTTTAATTTTGCCAAATACTTTCTTTTATGCCCTCTGACTGCTTGGTGTGAACTCCCAAAAAGAGTGTCGACTCCGTTACAAGTGATTTGTATTATTCTGACCATGACAAGCAGCCACAAAGTTACTTTGAGGAGGCACTGTTTGTTCTGTCCCTTGGAGATGAAGAGATTATTTACACACCTTTCAATTCTCGGCAGAGGCTGTGCTTTAAGAAGCTTCTTCACTGAGTTAATACTTAGCTACTGAAATAATGCCTCTCGGTCTGGCATACAACTGAAGAGCTCTTTGGTTTCTCCTCTCTGCAATCATAATGCACCAGGACACACTCAGGGCAGGGAGGGCTAAATAAAACCTGACCTGAGCCGAGCAACTGAGGTTCACTTAGCTATGGAAGCTGTGCAGCTGCTCTCAGGTCAAATCCAAACTCTCTTTCCTCTTACTGACAAATGCAGACCAGATTTTTTGTTTGTGATTAAGAGCTGACTACTTGGACAGAAAACGACGTGACATTTGAACTTTGATTAATCTTTTGAACTCCAGTTCGCTTTGTAACATGCATACTCAAAAATCAAGTTATCAGCTGCCTTCAAATACCCAATTAAATGTCTAACATTGGTATTTGAACTTTTGAAATGGATAAGGTCAATATGCAGATCAAATATTCCTGGAGAACTGTACATGAATGCAGTCAAATACAAACAAATTAATTAGAATGACCAGCTTTTAATCTCTGCCAAGCTCAGGCAGTCAAAGTAGCCTAAAAGAAAAAGTCAAACAGGAAGTAAGGCACAAATGTGTTATTTTGGAATCGCCTCCTTCCCTTACCTTTCCTCCCCCCCGCCCAGTATTCAAGTGTCTTCAGTTACAATAGTAAATCTAAGTCCTCCGTAACACAGAGTCCACTGACAACAATAAGCAGTGAGGAAAATGATTTACGTAAAAAATAGAACATAATATCATAGAAACTAACATATGACATGGAGATAAAGGACACATAGCGAGGCTGGATAGTATTCAAAGATACTTAAGTTAAATAAACTGACCCATACTTACTACAGATCAGAGAAGTCAACACATCAATTTTCAGCAGACTGTTACTCCCAGATATTCTGCCAACCTCACTTTTTACAAGTTTTCCTTTTACATAATGTTTTCAAGTTAAAAACCCCCAAACACCCACCCTTTCTCCAAGTCAATAAATGGACAAGAAGAGAAATAAATTCAGATGTCCTTAAACAACATCAAGTGTGCTACAAGTGAAATATAACAGACTGAAGTACCTGGAGGTTCAGCTTACAATCACCAGCACAACATTCATGACAGTATTCATGAAAAATAGTAAGACCTTGGCTGTAAAAATAGCTATAGCAAAAGACTGAGTGACTAAGGGATTGCCTTTAAGTGTCAGAAATCTACTTAAGAGTATAAACGGATCCTGATGCACACAGCATGGCATCTGATCTCCAATGTCTACACGCACCAGTCATTCAAACCACTGCCCTATTCATGCGGTGTACAAGAGCCTCAACCTCAAGGCCAGGTGTTAGTTTACATGTTTTGTTTATACGGTAAAGTGCTAAAAGGAACATTTTCCTACTCTACAAAAGCAAAATATTGCTAAATGGAAATTTAAATGCCTTTAAAAGTCAAGAGGCTTGCACCATCCACATTCCACTGAAATACTGTTTCTGTGGAAAAAGATCTCAACCTCAGTTCCTTTGACACACCCCCCCTTATAGTCAGTTGAGGAATGCATATTATTTCCTTTGAGGTTATTTGGTGAAAGGAGGATGCAGAGGTCATATTTTGTTGACTCAGGATTGTGTAAATGTATTTGTAATAACTGTTGAACTTAAGAGTCCTGAGAATACCCAGAGAGGAACTGAAGTCACAACTGGAGTCAGTGACACTGTTCATTTCCAAACAGTTTTGGAGAACTACACCTTTACACAGTGAGAGCTCGACCTAAGTTTGGAAAATAGCACTGTTTGGAAAAAAAAAAATCCCTTGTAGCTCATTACATACAGTTTTACTTAAGTCGTACACAAATACAGCCACAGATTTGGTGCTCATACAGCCTAGTATTTGTTCAAACAGCTCAGAGCAGATTTCCCCACTCTGATTACAAAAATTTTTAAAGGGAAATTTGGTTTGTGTTCTGATGAGAAGGTTGAATTAGGCAACAGCATTACAGAGCTGCCTAATAATTTTGTACTACTGGAGAATTTTGTCAGAATTAATTCCCAAAACATTTCAGTTTTAGAAGTAATTGCATCTCAGAGTAATGTATATATATATATAAGTTCTTCCCTACTACAGTGATTCATACCCTAAGAGTGCTATACACAAAACCTGATGGATCTAGAAAGAATATAAAATATGAACTCACTGTGAATTTGATTTGTTTATCCTACTGCCTATTAAATAGTAATAGCTCTCATTTTGCTTCAGTACAGCTGAACTACATTATTTTTAATAAAATGAAGCCTATTTCCCAGAACTATCAAAGGATAAATACCAATTACCTTGCTTCTCATCTACAGGACAGACACATTTAACAAGTACTATGCTGTACTGGAAGCATCTCTGCTTTACAGCCTGAACAATTACAGAGCTGAACTTATGACTTCAGAAAATTTCTAATACAACATTTTGGCACTCTCCTTCAAACTTCAGACAAAAAAAAAGCTTTTTCAGCCAGTTCTGTATAAATTTCCTCAATTATCACACTTCTAATAGAAGATGGGGGGGTAGGATACCTTTGTTTTTCCCTTTTCTTACGAATAAACCTGAACATCCTAGAAACAGATACTGAACATAGTGAAAGGAAGGAGTACGGTAAGCAAAGAAAAGAAAAAATGGTTATTAAAACCAGTTCTTAAGTGTGAACACATTCCACCCAAGTTAGATTAAAATGTGATCCTGACATTTGGCTTGAAGTAGCAATCTTTGTATGATCTCCTGAATTAAAAAAAACCAAAACCAAGTACAGCCAACTTCAGCCTTATTTACATTCAGCTCTATTAAGAAGTCTGTGTATTAACATATTTGGCAGGCTGTCAGCCAGTTTGCTAGACTGCAAATCTAAAGAGTCATTTGCACCACTCTGTAAACACAGGATTTTAGTCTACTTGCCAACACTATTATACTGCCTCTAAGAAAACCCCAACCAAAACCAAACCAAAAAGAAAAAAAAAAAAACACCAACAAGACACATACATGCAGAAAAGATCCTCCAAAATCAAACAAAAAGTCCTGGCAGAAGTGGCCTCTAGCAAGAGGCTTAATCAAGGTAATCTAATCCATGGGAAGCAGGTTATCTCAAGCACGGTCCACTCCATGCCACACCCTCGTTACTCCAAAAACGAAGGAACTGCCTTTCCTGTCTGCCTACGCCTCCCTCATTCACAAGGGAAGGAAGCTGAGTACATGTACCAAGAAGGGTGTGCAGCAGCCACAGGATGCAGAGGCACAGGGATATGCGTAAGATTTCTTTTACCCAGAAGCAGCCAGTGGTTTCCATCTGCTTATCTCCAACAGTATCCATCTTATGCTAATAATGACTTTGAAAGCAGAGATCCAAGATACTATGGAAGATGGGACCACATTGAGCCAGCAAATTCCTAACACACTTAAAAAAAGAAATCTCTAAGTTTAAGCTCCTTCACAGAAAAATTATTCTGGAATGCTGGTGCTACGTGTGTAAACTCAAGCTTATTTAATTTTTGGAATCGGTTACACATTGCTTGGACACTGTTGGTCCGATCTGTAATCCCGGTTAACTCGGGCAATTTCATGATAATGCCACTGGCATTCCTTTTCAGGTAAGTACCAAATATACAACATGCAATTAACAGAAACAGTATCAAATAAACCAACTCACTTGTCATCTTCATTGGGAAGTCCACAGCTCTGCAGTCTTGAAAGGGCTAAACGAAAAAATTGCTCTAGAAAGTAAATATAAAGAAGATTAATGAAAACATTCAGTATTTGCCGATACAAAAATAAGCATGTCACCCTGACTACAGTATTTTCATACACAGTAGTTTTACATTCACTGTGCATTAAAAAATCAACGTAAAAATACTTGAAATTTAGGGCCACAGGTCAATCAATGATGCCAAAGAAATTCAGATTTATCAGAGCTCCTCTCAAGTTTATCCTGTCCCAGTACTTCCCTGTTGGAAAATATCATAGGATTTGTATAAAAATAAATCCTAGTTACAGTAAGTAAGGATTGGAAGAATTTCCAAGACCTACATCCTAACTGACTTTGTTTTTTCTTCTACCCACCTTCAGATGAAACAGAAGCAGCCGTGACCCAAGAGGGGTCATACAGCCAGGGACAGTAAAAACATTACCTATCGTGGAAGAAGACATCAAACCAGCCTGTGCCCGCTGGCAAAGCTGGGTAAAGGCATCTTCCCAGCCCTCCCTTGGTGGGCAGCCTCCTGATGGGTATTCAATTTGCCTCCTTCCTTTGAGAGGAAGTCTCAACTCATTCCCAAATGTGCTTTTCCACTGTAAACCCAGAGGTGCAGGAAAATTTGCACCATCCCTGTTACACTGATGGAGGTCAAATCAAGAATCTAAAGCCGGGACCTGCAGGGTACTTGGAAGGTGCACTATTCAGTGTTAAAAACTTGAGACTTCTTGTGCACCTGCTCGCTGGCAGAGTATGGGAAACTGAAAAGTCCTTGACTTAGGGTAAGCACTACTTAGAAGTAAGTAAAACATCCATGTGTTAGCAACACAATTCTCATGCTGAATTCAAAACACACAGCACTAAGAAGAAAATTAACTCTATTCCAGCCAAAATCAGGACAGTCAAAGGAAAATGTCACTGATGTAACTGCCCCAACCTGAGGACTTCTGCCTCAGTAGGACACCATATGCCAATCATCTTAGGGTTGCTGAATGAAGCCCATCACACTGACCAAGTTAATATCTGACCTAGTAAATCACTAGCTACATATCTTTAGCACTCCAGACCACATACAAACAAAAGGAAGCTGAATAAGGTCAACTCTTCCTCACTCCCACCTTTTTGGAGCTCCTCTAGTAAGAGGGGCAACCCCAACAGGGTGTTTTATTTGTTAGAAACAAGAAGGTGTCAGGTCAGAGGGAGGAAACAGAACCATTGAGTCAGTGCTAGACACCCCCAAAAGAATTGGCATCAGTTAACAGGAAAGACCAGGTCCAGATTCAGGGGCCCTACAAGCCATTTAGTAATTTCTGTTTAAAAACAAGGTACATGGGAAACACTAACCTGCTCTCTTTATTCCATAAGGTAGTTCAAACTTATCGCTCCCTTGGAACTCTGCCACCCTCATAAAATCATTAGCACACAGGAATGGGTATATTTTGTCAACACTGAAAAAGAAACAAGTTTCAAAAATCCACATGATGCATCTGCATAAGCAAATAATTCATGCAATTGCTTCATAAAAAGCTTTCTTTATCCTATTACTGTGATTTTTATCCTATTACCAGCATCCATTTTTAGAAGGAGGAAATCCATGAACACAGGGAAAGCAAGCAGATGACAGAAAAGGGGAAGATCTTAGAAAACGTAGGTAAAGAGCGAGATAAAAAATTTGTTTGCTAGTGTAAGTTATATAGAATCATTAAAATTGTGTGACTGAAAGCTTACACCATTAGCCCATATATTCAAGAGAATACATGACCCAGGAAGACAATGAGTAACTTCAGGTTTGAAAAGTACAAAACAGAGGCAGCAAGGAGAATTAAGAGTTAGTACTGTATATGGCAATTTAATAAGTAAGAATGGGATTTGAAACAAGGTGTTTTAACTTGAAAATACCATCTCCTGTCTGAGATGTACTCCCATTCCAAACAATGGCTCTGCTGATATTAATAAGTAGTTCGGGGTAACACAGGTACATCCATACTGCAGAAAAGTATGGAGTTCTCATGTCCACGTTACATGCATATTGAGTATTTTTTATTCTGGACTAATTCTGATCAGGTCCCATGGATTGAACACCCCTCAGCAGCTGCAGCACATCGGGGGTGATCCTGCAGTGCATCTTCTGGTTTAACCAGATGTGTGAAAGAAGCCCAAGTGCACACGTGCCAGGGCCACCCTGGGAAGAGAAGCACGACCCAAGGGGATCACAAGGAGGTTTGCCTCAAAAGCACATCCTTCCTGCAAACCAGAACACGACAGTATGATGCCTTGTAAGCGTCAAGCTAAAAAGAATAGGTCACTTCTTTCTTCAAAAGACAGGAATCTCAGACAAGGAATATCTCGGAGCAGGGAAAGGACTCGTATTACCTTATCTGCCCAGTCCAGGCAAATGAACAAACAGCAGACACAAACATGTCACATGCTACCATGCCCTTGGCTTCACCTTTGAATTAACTAAGCACACACTCACTGTACTGGTTGACTTTGTAGTGATCCTGCATATGAGGTCTTACATTAAAATGTTAACACATACAGTCATGAGAAAACCTAGTGTTAATTATAAAAACTCCCAGCCAGCACAGACTTGTTTTTTCATGAAGAATATTAACAGCTGTTAAGAAAACCTTCACTCGCAGTTTCACAAATCAAGTATTTCACTCTTTACGCTCTACATATTCAGAAGATACTAACAGGAAATAGGAAAAAAAAAAACAAACACCACAGCCTACACACCAAGAACTGGGCCATAGGTTAACTAAGCAAGACCAACTAACTTTGAGACATGACGCACTAAACACCCATACTAAATTTAGTAACTTGCCTTGCTGTTCAGAAGCAGCTGGTAAGCTTAGACATAATAAATAATTTACCTACTGCAAAGAGATTCTTAATTCCAGCTCTTCTAGCTCTGGTTCCTTTCCAACAAATAATTCTGCAAGGTTAGAAATCCTTTCAACCTCCCCAGGCTATTAGCAAAGTGCACAGAACAGAGCTGAAGCTCATGCAAATTGTCTCAGTAAAGGAGCTACGGAAATGTATGAAAGACTTTGCCCTCACTCTGCATGTAGCTTCTTGCTGTGCACCTCTGAGTCCATTCCTGCACCCTTGTTGAGCACCAGAGCTGTCCTGCTGAGCCCAACACTCAGACAGCCTGGGCACAATCGCTGGGCAAGGGGAACTAGGACCACCCGACTGGACCAGGAGCTAAGCAAAACTCACAGACTACAAACCTGCTTTGGGTAGGACAAATTTTACATCCTTCCATGTTCTTTCAAAAGAAACAACAGTACTAATTACAGACACATTTTCTTGTACATGAAAAGTACATGGGGAATAAAAAAGCCATGGTGTCTTTGTGCAGAGCTTTAAGACTTCTTCAGCCAGGACTTGGTCTAAACATCTTACCAAGCCTTCTCAGGGCATTGCTCAATGTTTGCTCCAGAACACGTAAACAATCAGCATAGCCCTTCCTTCCCCCCTACTTCCCACAGAAGACTCACCCCAGTAAAGATTCAAATGCTGGTTTCAGGAGACAAGTGTCCAGCGAACTCCTTCTCTCCACAGCTGTAGGTGGCAGCCTGCAAAAGAAGAATTTCAAAGAAATAGTAAGAAAAGGAATGGGATGCAGAAACAAGGTAGGGAAACTTGGACAAGCCAAAGTAGTAAAAGCTGATTACTAAGCTATTATCACATCAAATTTTCATGACTCCCTCTGCCTGTGTTGTAAGGATGGAACTTTCTCACTGCAGCACAACTACTTTTACTAATAAAGGTTTTCATCTCACAGTGCTGCTCCAAAGGGTCTGTAACCTCCCTTGCTCAGCAAGTATCAAAGCAGGCATAACCAGAGCAAAGAACTCAAGCCCACCTCCATAAAAGCAGGAGACCTGGGCTGAATCACCCCTGCAGCCATACAAGACAGCATCCCCAGCACTCCTCAGAGAGGAGACAGAGTCTTGGATGAAGAGAGAAACAGACAGCACTACATAGGGTACTTAAAGAAAAATAAGATTCTTTGGGGATAAGTCATTCCTCTCATAATAAGGCTAAGACTTACACTTCTAAGCACATTCCCGCCTTGGTGATTTAGCCCAATAATCACAAATATGAAGCCCAGAAGGGAAGGTAAAGTTCAGTGTGAGCAACGCGTTCATCTGGGCTGCATTAAGAACAGAAGGATGAAACCACCAAATTGGAACCATAGGTCAAACAGACCATTAAGGTTAGTTGCTTTTGGTAACCTGAAGTTGTCATGTGAATACTGACACTGAGAAAGCACCCTGTGAAATCTATCAGCTCGCCACCTTGTTGCTTCCCAGCGTCAGCCTCACAGATGGCATTTTGCAGCATGGCTTCAGAGAGAACAGAGGACTGCTTTTAAGCTTCAACATAGGTGCTCATTAGTCCCACAAACCTAAATGCAGGAATTCACTAGCACAAGATCTGCCTATGCAGGCACTTGCACGTCGCAAGTGAAACACACCTTTGATTCAATAAATTTTAAGCACAAAAGTTGCTCTCTTAGCTCTGCTGATTTTATTCAGGTATAATTCAGAATTGCAAAAATTTGAAAACTATAAACCAATGTCCTTCCAAACATTCACTGTTACAGACAGTCATTGGAAGTGGCCATTAATATTAAACAAACACTGGAAACATGACGTAAGACAAATTTCTTTCTGACAGACATGTTACCATTGTGTTCATAACAGAAACAGCCACTGGACACAGGTGTACAATAACCAACTGAACAGGGAGCCTATGGACAAAGGCTACAGATTTTAGGCTACAACCCCTCCCACCTGCCCAAAAACCAACCAAAAATAAACCCCACAAAAATACTCAACTGCTGAACTTACTGGGTAAGGCCACTAGTCTCATAGGAAGGAGAAGCCCCCACAGAGGAAGTCTGTCCATAAAAGCTAATCCTGCAAAAAGGGAAATTTCATAACACTGTGGTTTGCTGTGAACAGAAACCACAACAGAAAGCTATTTGTATCAATTGTATGCTATAAACAAGATAAAAGGAGGCATATCAATCACTACTTTTAAAAGCTACTACTCTTATCTTCATAACACTCTGGTCAGCCCTGGTCACAGCTGTGCAAATGCCAATGGAAACTCAACTTCTTCAAAATAAGCGCCCTGAATTTTAGGTCCCAAGCCACTTGTTCCGTGAGCCTGGAGACAGTGAAGGCCACAAGGGCTGCCCCTGGGCTCAGCAAATTTCAGCTCTGCAAAAGGTGCCCACTGCACCTGCAGTTATTCTCATGTGTGGACAAGGCCTCTCCCACGTCACTTATCAGACACTTAAAGGAACAAACTAACACTAAACACGCATGGGGTAGAGGGAGATATGGACACATGACACACAGAAATAAGGTATCTTCCTCACCTGAACACCCATTTTCATGAACCTCAGAGGGGTTCCCTATCTGTGAGGTCCTGACCTCTCCATACAACCAGGGTCAAAAATTGATTACTAGGTTTAGAAGTGACACAAGAGAAGGGGCAACAGGACAGAACGATCATATTGACTCCCTTACAGCACAAAAAAAAAAAGCCAGGCACAGAACAAACACAGAGGTAGAGTAGTAATGATTTCTGTTGATTACTAATAAACAGTTAAAGAGCAACACAGCTACATCTCTCATACAGGCATGAGGTGTCTGAACAAAACATCACCATACCAGTAGAGGTTATTTCTCCACAGATTTCCATGCAGTATACCATACATAACAGCAGCAGCCAGGATAAAAAACAGAAGAATTCGTTTCATGACTGGTAGACCTGAAATATGAGAAAACAAAACAAAAAGTTTAAACTCAAGATAAGCTATTACATGAACTTTCCTAAAGCATCTCGAAACCTACAAAAGGAAAGTACTATTATTACAGCCATTCTCCACCATCACAGATCTGACTAGAGATCACTCCACTTTGACTTCTCACACACCAGAGAAGGAGCTGAACGCTGCTTTGCACCTACCACATATACCCACACTGCACAGCAGCTTTGAGAGGAGTTCACTCCAGGTTCTCTCTGAAGACACGGGTGGAAGAGGGGCTCTTCCAGAAGCATGTCAGAGTAGGAACTCTTTTCTGTTCACTGGCAGCCCAACCAAACTAGACTCTTGGGTCAGCAGCTGGCCTTTACAGGCACATAGGCTTCTCCCCTTTCTTGTGCCACATGCTATCAGTTTCCATAATTACACAGTTAAACAAGCACTGGCACTCTGCAGGAGGCAGATAGGCTGATGCTGCTGAAACAGAACAGGGAATGAGCTGCCACAAATTTCTGCTGGCTTTTTTAGGATCACTGGATGTTCTTGAAGTCCAGGTTTGACATTTAAAATTGCACTGAAGCTATTTGCTTATGCCTGCATAGCCTCCAGCTCCTGACACCGGCCAAACTTCACTGCTCATGTCACAGAAAAACATTATTTTCAAACACGGCTAAGTGAGGAAGAAAAGTTAGGACCCCACCAGTTAAACTTGCTAAATTATGGAAAAATATCAGCAAAAGTGTTAATGTTTTAAATAGAGCTTGCACCTCATTGCACAGTCTAGTTAAAGAAAAACAGAGAAGTATCAGAAACTCATGTATCTGGCAAGACATATCGAGGGAAAAGCAAGTTCTCTCTTGCTCACATCCTAGACAATGAGCTGCCTTTTCAATAGCTATGAATGAATTGTTGTTGGTTAATCTCAGGGAAGTCCAAAATCTCATGAAAGTTCAGTCATTCTGGCCACAAGTTACTGGGGAAATTTACTTGACAGTTGTGGCCTTCCACTATTTTTACTCCTTCCCCATCACGGTAAGCAGGTTCAAACCACATAATGCACATATATCTACCTGCCATAACAAACAGCTGTCCAGTAAAATAAGTCATATCCAAACATACTGCTGCATTTTCCAAGACTAGAACATCTGCCTTTATGGTTCATTCTTTTGACTTTTAAAATATTTCTTCTTTTAAACTCCATTTTGCTTTTTAGAGTATTTAGAGTTGCTGCTATTTCAAACAGCCCCAAGGCAAACTAAAAGTGGATATAGTCCAAGTGATGTACAGCAATATGTTGTATACTAGTAATATCATGATATCACAGCTTAAAGGCCAAGAAACCTGGAGAGTTTTTTTGTTATTAGAAACTGGAAAGCAAATTATTGCCACTCATGGATCTTTATCCCTGAGGAAATACCTGACAGTGAACTATTTGTTATATTTACTTCAGTGTAAGAAGCCACCACTTCCTTATTCTTTTATCACCCATATTCTTCAGCAGACTTTAACAGTAGAGTCAGAGATAGGTTTTGTAACAGCATCTACCAGTAACAAAGCCATGCAGCAAACAAGGTAGAATCTAGTAAGCTTAAGTACGTTCTCCAGGCTATCCTACTCTGCTCTGGACAAAATACTCATAGGCTACAGCTGTTGCAATTTCAGCCTTTCAGGCCTCCTTGGGAATTAGCACTTTCCTTCAGCTCCAACTCCCTTGATGCTTCTCCAAGGGTCACTGCAAATTTGTCTTGACAGTGACTTTCAACTTTTAGAGCAATCCCCGAGTTTCAGCAATAACTCTGTAAGATCCATTCCCTAAAAGTTCAATAACATTACAAGAAAACTCACCTACTGGGTTCAGTCAAATGTCATTAACAGCAATTGGCTCATAATCCTGAATGCCATCGCACAGCACGAACAGGACAACTGAGGGATCAGGCTCAGCCTGAATGGGTTTAGGAAAGGCAGGTCCTGCTTGATCAACCTGATCTCCTTGTATAACAGGGTGTCCTGCATGAAGGATGAGAGGGAAAGGCTGTATATGCTGTCTACCTACACCTTCGTAAAGCTTAGACATCATTTCCTCCAGTACTCTTTTAGAGAAACTGGCTGTTCATGGCTTGGATGGGTGTGCTCTCCACTGGATTAAAAGCTGGCTGGCCAACCCCAAGTAGAGGTGGTGAATGGAGTTACATCCAACCAGTGGGGTTCCCCAGGGCTCAGTGTTGGGACCACTCCTGTTTAATATCTATCTTTAAAGGCAAGATACAGTCTGGACAGGGAGAAAGGGTGCCCTCAGTCTGCAGACAACACAGAATTGGGTGGGAGTGCCGATGTGCTGGAGGACAGGAGGGCTCTACAGAGGCATCTGGACAGATCAGAAGGATGGGCCAAGGCCAATGCTATGAGATTCAAAAGGGCCAAGTGTCAGGTCCTGTCCTTGGTCACAACAATTCCCACGCAGTGCTACAGGCTTGGGGTAGTTGCTGGAAAACTGCCTGGTCGAAAAGGTCCTGGGGGTGCTGTTTGACAGCAGCTGAACACAAGTCATCAGCGTGCTCAGGGGGCCAAGAAGACCAATGGCATTCTGCTTTAGATCCCAAATACATGGCCAGTAGAATCAGGGAAGTGATTATCCCGCTGTACTCAGCACTGGTGAGACCATACCTCAAATTCTGTGTTCAGTTTTGGGCAGAGAATAAGGACACTGAAGTGCCAGAGCACATCCACAGAAAGGCAAAGCTGGTGAAGAGTTTGGAGAAGAAGAGGCTCAGTGGGGACCTTATCGCTCTCTACAACTACTTCAATGAAGGGTGTGCTGAGGTGGGGGTCTGTCTCTTCTCCCAGGCAACAGGTAAAAGGACAAGAGGAAATGGCCTCAAGTTGTGCCAGGGGAGGTTTAGATTGGATAGTAGGAAAAATATTTTCATTGAAAGAGTTGTCAATCACTGGAACAGGCTGCCCAAGGAAGTGGCTGAGTCACCATCTCTGGAGGTATTTAAAAGTCATGTAGATGTGGCACTTAGGAACATGGTTGAGTGGTAGATGTGGCAGTGCTGGGCTAATGTTTGGGCTTCATGATCTTAAAGGTCTTTTCCAACCTAAATGATTCTATTATTTACTGCACTCTTGTCTTGTTTTTCCTTTCACTGTCGGTATCTTTACCCCTCCTGCTTTGTAAAGGTTTGCCAAAACATCCCACTAATGTGAAAATCAACTGTTTACTTTTTAGTCCCAAATTCAATCAATGCAAACTTCACTTAAATGGAACATAACAAACTAGTTCTTCAGATAAAGTTGCTAAATTAACAACTGATTAAACTGCTCATTTTGGTGACTTCAGTGTAAGAAAGAACCTTGCTGAAGAGTCAGATCAAGTTACAAAACAAAGAAAAGACAAGACAAAGCTGCCCATGAAGAGTCTTTTCAAAACAATTATTCGCAACAGTGTTATTCAGAGGGGAGAAAACTGTTCTACTTGAAATATTTACAAAGCTATCATTACAGCCTTAAAAATAATTGCAACAAGAGAACGTAAGTCAGGATCATTCTTCCAAAGAATCACAAGGAATTTGTAACAACTTTCAGTGTCTTATGTAGGACACTCAGCCCAGCATACACACGATAATAGGTCCACCCCAGTCCAAACAACCCATCATTAAGAGCATAACTAACTCAGCTCTTAGAAACATAAAATCATCTTTAATTATACAAGTGTCTCCTCATCATCCCCTCCCCCAGTGCCTGGCTTCATTCCGTTTTTGAAGAGAGAGTTCTATTGTCAAGAAAGACGATCTCCTTAGTGAAGTCTTTCTTAATCTGGTTTAGTAAACAGAACCATTGCCTTGTTTACAGAAGAAATCATTCTGGGTGTATTTTTAATGGTGACAGAATTTTACAGCTTTCCCTTCCTATTTTAAAACAGCTGAGTGTTACAGAAAGTCAACCAAAGGAAAACATATTCCTACAACGTGGGTATTGCACTAGAAAATTCCCACAGTCAGAGACACAAGAGGACAGGCAATTGAGAAGACACGGTTCAGATGTAAAACAACAATCCCTTCCAGTTTATCTATGTCAATACAAGAGTTGGTATCTTGATTAAAGCCCATCAATCCAAATGACAGAGGTCACAGTGCCCTTAGGACAACGTCAATCAGGATTAAGCAAAACAAGGAAGACAAAGCTGGAACTCAACTATTCAATTCCCTCCTCTTTCTAAAAAGCCTACAGTGAC
Source organism: Myiozetetes cayanensis (assembly GCF_022539395.1). Classification (NCBI taxonomy): domain Eukaryota; kingdom Metazoa; phylum Chordata; class Aves; order Passeriformes; family Tyrannidae; genus Myiozetetes; species Myiozetetes cayanensis. The sequence continues at coordinate 20,474,628 of NW_026087742.1, forward strand.
TTCCTCAATGGAAGGAGTGAGGAACATAGCCTAATGATCACGGTGTTACCTGGCCAGTTTTCTGAAAGTAAGCAAGCAATGGGATGCATGTTGCAAAAGACTAATGAGCATTTTTTAATAAGAATCTAAGCTAACTTCTGTGGCTCTATTTCCCACCTCTCCCAAAGCAGAGGTACAATTACAGAATTAGACAAGACTGACTCTGTTATGGTATTAAGAGACCTCAGAGATCAGCCTGTATCTCCTACTGACAGACAGATCCGCCTGGGCTCCCATCAACCCCCCCGACAGACTCATTTGAGTATACGATCAATTAGCTATATAAGACCTGAGGTTTTCTTCCCTTGGTGGAAGCGGGGAACCCACATCCTTGTCAGAGCTGCATCTCTATTCTGGTACAGTGCGGTGGTATCTGGTATGAGCCACTATCTCAGAGCCTCTGCTTATCTTCCAACTTACATTTGCTGTTGGATGCAGCCATGCCACAGAATAAAATAACCCCGCAGGAATCCACAGCTGTTGGACTAGGGAACCAAATGACCACACTATGATCACCTTTTTTTCCATAATGTTTGCTTTATTCCTTAAAAATTAGGTTGTTAATAATATGATGCAGGAAGCTTTTCCATCTGTCCTATGTGTTTTGTAAAGTACCTTTGACTACTACTGAAGCAAAGAGTTAATAATAATATTTAACTCAAAAGTGGTTACTACTAAATTAAATACTACTCATCTTAGAACAATCTTAAACTGTCACAAGACTAGGTAACTTCTTGCTACTGCAATTAACTGACAGCCTGAAAACTTCAGCTCACTCAGACCTCAAATTCCTAAGCCTTGTAGTTGTGGGGGAGGAAGTGAGCTTGAAAATATGCCTTAAGCAGACCTTGAAATTTAAAGGGACAGCAGAAAAAGAGCATAAAAGCCTAATAAAATTTTAAAAATAAACGTTAGTATTTTTAAGATGTAGTCAGTATTTTGTGGGTTTGCTTGTGATCACCATCCTGCAGCACCGCTTCCTTTTGGTCAGGATGTAGGACATGCCTGGTGAAACAACTATGCAGCAAAAGGGCAAATGAAGAAGGAGTTTTCTCACATCATCTTTTTCAAGTTAAGTTGTCAAAACGTGAGCACATTTTGCACAGATTTCTTCTGCTACATCTAACCACTACTCATCATTCAGTCTTCTAGTTCAGTTCTGGCTCTCTGTGTGTCCATGGTTCATTGATTCTCCACCTCTTCAGGAAGGGATCGCTGCAGACAGACAATACAACAGCACTGCTGGGGAGTTTTAAAGGTACTGAAGTGGCTGAGTCAGTCTACTGCCTTCCCTCATATGCACCTGAAATTCTCATTGTTTACAGTACTCTTTCTGATTTTATTAAGAAACAGATGCCCTCGAAAATATTGTTTAAATGAGACACATTGGGTTATCCTGGTAAAATGGCTCTGAATTAAAACTGTATTTCTAACTCTCCAACAGTAGACTTGGTTTTGATGTTGTGAGTCTAAATCACCTTAACTGGTAAAGATTCTTGCTAACCTGTCTTTCCCCATACCAAACCAAAGCAGTTAATCCTGTTTCTGAAAGTCTGCACAAACCGTAACACCAAAGAAGGTTTTACTGTGTCAAAATGTCATTGGGGACTTCCACCATTATACCACACACGTATTGAACTGTTGACAAAGTTGTCTTTCCTGCACTGGAAGGTAAGACACTTTCAGGTTCTTTCTGTCCTATCTCCTTCAACAATGTGGGGATAAGTAGCAGAGGAGCAGTTTGCTGACTGTGCAAACTGAAGCCTTCTTTCTCTCCAAGAGAACACCAAAACACCCATTTTACTTCCACAGTACCAGGTAAATGAAAAAAGAGTCTTTCTCCAAACACAGCTTCTCTTTGATAAGGAAGGTTTCCAGTGTTTCCCCTATCACTTCTCCTTTATCCAACTACTGCAGCAGACCTGAAAAGAAACTGTTAAGATAATCTTTTCTCTAAGTAGTCAACCGCAAGTAATGATGTCCAGTAGTAGATTTGGCATCACAGTAGTAGCGATGTTTAATAGATTTAGCCATTCTTTGCTCATCAGCTCCTACAGATGGAAATATAGCCTCTGTTGACATTATAACCTATTGGGGAGACACATATACCAGAGCTGTGTCCATCTCTGACCTCTTGTGCAGCTGCACACTAATTCAAGACAGGTTGCAATAGATTGGTTTTAGGGCCTAAATGTTCGTCTCTCTTCCCTTCTTCATCCTGCTAATGGTGCAACATATTCTGTACCACAAGACAGCACTACATCTATTACATTGTGAAAAATCAACAGTTCTTTTATTCCTTTATTCCTTTTTTGCCTTTCAAGAATGTACAACAGTATTTTGCTCATCAGCACGTAAAAGGAAGTTAGTGTTTTTCACTGATGATCACCATTTCAGTTTGCTTCTGTCCAAAGTCTTCAAGATCTCTGCATCTTTTCCTCTTGTGTGACTGCAGACTGATTTACACCCTCAGAAACTCCCCACACAGACATATCCTTCAGCTAAAAGATACTGATAAAGAATTCAAGTCTAGTTAAATTTATTGTACTTTCACCCCCTGCAATCCTGTTTACCTAGACAGCACATCTGGTGAAAGAGGAAGGTGAGCTCCCTTCCCAAAGGAACAAGCACAGTTCACAACATAAACGCAACACAGCACCTACACCCCCCAAACCTTATTTTCAGCCTCACACTCTCACCTCATTCCCATCGCCACCTTTAAATGCAAGAGATCAGTATGGGGGGTTGTTCTAGCCAAACTAAGGTCATCAACATTTCAGACAAGATCTGAAATAACATGAGTTTGTAGCCTTCCAAGAAGGCTCAATACAGAGAGGCTGGCAAAAGCTACAGAAAGTCTGCAGGTCCCGACTTGCAGCCTCATCACCATGCTCAAGACTCCTTTGTTCTAACTGCACTAGATAGAAAGAAGGTATCATCAATGGTGTATTTTTTCCTTTTTCACTCCTCTTCCCTCTCTCTGCCCAAGAAGCCAGGAGCTTTCACGTGTGCCCCACAGTAGGGGCAGAAACAGGAAGAAATTATAAGCCCAGAGAGAAAGAGAGGCTGCATGCACTCAGACTATTTCTTGGATAGCAAAAAGACATGTACAGGCCCAGGTCAAGTTACTACAAGCTTTTTAAAGCTTACTGAAACAGTCCCACATTTGGCTGCAAAAAACCTGCTGTGATCCTGTTCTCTGAGGTATCACAATCAACTACATGCATTGTCTCACAGAGATAAGGCCTTCAGGCCTGCCAGTGCAAAATTTAATGTCACTTATACTGACAAGAAATACTAGCTCCACAGATGAAAAACAGCAGTACAAAGCTATCAGCCAGTGCAGCCTGCCAGAAAACCCTGATGATCAAAATACAAGGGGGCATAGGCATAAGGCACCACTGAAACGGCCCTCAAATAGGAGCAGTATTCAGTGCAAACGTCTGAAGCCGAGTTATTTAGCCCTGCTGAAAGGCAGAACACGTCACCTCCAGCTTGGGGCTATCACCGGGTTGCTACGCCACCCTTGAGATCCAAGCCAGTATTTTGGCTGGTTATCACAGCGCAGTGAGGATCCCTGGCAGCAGCTCAAGGCTCCACTGCATGGTGCACACACACAATTAAAACTGCAAGCACAAAAGAGATAGCTGGATTGATATTTTTCAGCTGGTGAGTGTTGGTTTTCATCATTTTTTCCATCCAAAACAGAAAACATTATCTACCATTCCAAAATGGCTTAGGGTTCATTCCAACAACAGACACACTTTCCTGTAGCAGTTAAACACTGCTAACTTAAGCTTAAAAGTCAGCCCTGGGTAGATTCAAATCCAACTCGTGGCTCTGAGGGGAAGAACAACAATAACTACTGAATTCTGATCTCGCTGGTGCTTTCTAAGTATCACAGATTTCCAGAAACCTCGCCTGTAATTATGATCAGGAGTAAGATCAAGTCCACAGTATCAGCTTCTTGCCTGCTTTTGTGCCTTGTGATGAGGACTAGAAGGCAGTGGTCAATTTATGCAAAGGTGCACAGAAGTTGGGAACAGACATTTCCATATGCTTTCCCTGTCCTGTCTCTATACAGTCCTCCCCTCAACACACTTCACTTCTTTTCCCCTTTCCTCCTCCCGTGCATATGAGCTCAGACCAGCAGTTCCTGTCACAGCCAGCAAGCAGCCAAAGGGATGCAGTGCAGTACACAAACAACTATTTTGGGTTTGGTCAAAAGTTAACCTGTGCATGCAAAGTCAAAAGTAGGTATGAGCTTAGCACAGATAGCTCTGCTTCCTCCACTCCCAAACACAACACATACAGCTCTAACTACACTTTTTAAAAAATATTTTTAAACCCCTCACAAACTCAAAATTCAGCAATACAACCTTAGCTAACAGATTTTTTTTTTCCCCGCTCTCTTGTAATCTCACAGATTAACCTTTAAAGCTTTAGCCAGCCTAAGATGGGCTGCTATTTATATATTACACATCACAGGTGTCACTATAATACACGATAGAACAAAGAAACAGAGAACGGGTGGTATAAATCCACGCAGCTCCTCCTGCATGCTGTGGTGACAACTCCTCTTCCAGAAAGTCTGCAATATAAACAAGCCATGCAACATGTTCTGGGGGTCAGAGTTCAGGTCATTTCCTTCTTGTACTTTGACTTGCTCAACTGAAAAGGGTTCTGTCAACTTGCAGAACAGAGCATCATGGTTTTGAGTTGTTTTGATTCTTCACCTCCTCTTAAAACAACAAAGACACGGACATACTACCAATGCTTGAGAAAACAGAAAATTATTACAAAGATATGCATCCCAGTACAACAACATCAGTTACTCATTCACACCCACTGTTCTCTGTCCATGAGTGCCTGCAGAGTCAGAGGCTTGAGGTCAAACAAGCAGTCCTTCTTAGGTTTCCCAGAGAAAAAAGATGGGAAAAAGTGGAAGGAGAAATGGTTCGAAATAGGCATGTTAGTCAGGTTTCAAAACAGTTCAGTTACAAACCATATCCAGTTCAGGTTTTTCCTCCAGGAACCGTGATCAATCTAAATAAATAAATGTCCAACCTGAGACTTTGATGTGTATTTATTATATGTGCACATTCACTACAGCATTAAGTTCACCTTTAGAACAAGGCACGTTTTTTGTCTTCTAACAATGTGTAGGATATCTAAAACATCCAGCTCTGGTTGATTCAGAGGTAGTGATTTAATCTCAGCTCTCACAAAAATGGTTGAGAATTACAAAACTAAACCTACCTGTCAGTTGGGGAAAATAAAGAAAATCTCAACACAGAAAAAAAGAAAAAAGAAAAAACAAACAAACAACCACCACCAAAGGGGGAAAAGCAAAAAGAGGACAGCACACCAAAAAACTTAAACAAAACAAACCCCACCAAAACGTACTCATAAGCAAAATTAGGGCTCTCAGGGGCAGAAGGAATAATATTGTTGCAGTTTTTTATTGCCTTTTTCTTTTAAGGATAACTGAGAGGGTTGATTTACTAGCTTCTCTACCAACACATGGAGAATGAAATGCTCCCCATCTACACTGACAGCAAATCCCAAGTGCATCAGACTATTTTCTCACTTAGTCACAACAGTATAAATCCTGATCTCTACTGGTGTCACAATCTGTCCCTAAATAGATACAGGTGCTTTTTGTATGACTGCTTTTCACAGTAGCACTTGCAAGCCCCTGTCACGATAAATCTCACTTACACAGGGTCTGCCAACATCTGATGGCACAGCTCTTTTTACAGTAATTTTTAATGCCCATATTTCACCACATTTAAAAAAGCAACAGGTTACATTATTCAGGTTTGTGTGGATTAAGAGGTCCAGAAAATAGGTGTGAACATGCTCTGGGTCAGCATATGAAACTGAACAGTTTAATTTTCATTTAAATAACATGCAAAGTATGTCTGTAGTCAGAGCTCCAAACATATTATGTTTCCTGACTTTTGCTGTGTTGCTCCTTGTCTTGCCTCAACGGCCAAAAAAAAAAAAAAAAACACCAAAAAACCCTGACACCAACACCACTCAAAAAAATCCCAAACCAACAACCAAAAAAAACCCCAAGCCCCCAGCTGTCCGTGATGCAATTCACCCCAACAGCAAATTCTGCAAGTCAATCTGCTGCAGTGCATCTGTGCCAACCACAGCTCTGGGATTCTCAGGAATGCAGCAAAACAAGTCAGTGAAAAGTGTAAAGCCAAATTAATTCAGAGAGGGAGAAAAATGGAGATAAGTGGTATCACTTACCCCACTCTACTACTAAATTTTGGAAGTTTCTCAGGGCAGGAACCCTGTCAGCTCAGAAGAATTTTGCAGGACACCAGCAGTTTGAGCAGTTTCTCTGGTAACTTTAATGCCTTAGATTTCACATTGCCTTTGGATCGTGAAAATTAATCAGCATACACAACTTAAGTGCTAACTACCGTAAGAAAACTAATCCCAAACTGACAGTGCCAAACTGGAAAACCTTGAATATTGTAAACGGTACAGCTACTTTCAAAAGTCTTCTTTATACACAGCTTTGTTTTCTCAGCTAAAGATCAAATTCATTATTTACAGTAACAACAAAACCACCCATAATAAAAGCTCTAATAAGCACCTTTATAACTGGAAGAATACTTTGTAGACACAAGATGTTTTTGAGCTCACAAAGAACTATTGTACAGGTTGCATCAGAGCCTGTATCTGATCCCCTGAAGACTTTTAGTGCTTCGTTTTTCCTGAATTCACATTTAAAATCAAAACCACCACATACAATGTCAAAACAGAGCACATCATGAGGACTGAGTGCTATGAGGTACAGGGCATAGTAGAAAAGTGCAGTCCTGAAGAACATTTTAACACAGCACATGGAGTCCTGACATCTTTTCTGAATGGGAAAGGTTGCCAATGAGTCTACATGTGTTTAAAAAAAAAAACACCAAAAAAACACCAAAAACAAAACAAAAACCAAGCCACTGTTTATAAGGCAGTAAGTTTTCCAAGGGGAACAAAGATGAGGGTGTATCTGACTTCAGCATTTAGAGTATCATTAATTGTGTTTATTTAAACAAAGCTGAAATCAAACTCATAATGAAAACCCAGGACAAAGGAGCAGGCTAAAAGATGTAAAACCAGAACTGGAATTCCTCACAGACCAACAGTTAGTTGCTGTAACAAAAGTCAGCCCCTTACAGAAAAGTTTGCACATGCTCGTTTATGCATTTCTGTGCATACAGCAGTCCCTACTGCAGTGCAAACTTTTAGTGGGTATTCATCCTATAGTGGAGTTCATAGCCCTGAATTATGCACTTTACTTTCCTTACCTATGCAAGAGGAAAGCTAATTATATCTGATGGTAATCTTCAATGGCCATCTGTCTGTGAGCAAAGCTGCCTATATCAGTCAGTACGGCATGCTGGGAAAGCTTCTACGCTTTGCTCAGTGCCACACAGAAACACTACTTACAACTTTCAGACTTCAATCCTCACTGAAGGTTAAACACAACCCACTTCCTCCTCAAATCTGAATACTGATGTATCACTCTTTTTCTTGGTTTTTTTTTTCCTCTTCTTTTTTCTGAAAAGGACAGTCATGCCTAAAACTGAGGGGAAAAGAAGGCAAATGTCACCCCACCCACACATCCTCATTCGGGGTCTCACAGCCCTCTGTGGTGCAGTTGCCAAAAAGCCTCCAAGCCCAGCTCAGAGCACCGAGGCACAGGCAGGAAGCTATGGGAAGGCTGCAGACATGCAGCCCAATCTCTGCTGCAGTGATGACTTCACAAAGTACCTCTGGCTGCACATCATCAGCTCCCTCCACCAGCCAAGTCTGGTTTGCTGTCAGTGAAACAGAGCATCATCCATTTCTTGCTGTTTGATTCTCAGTTTCAACAGTCCTTAAAAATGCTACAGCAAAACGAAGAGGAGTTTTTTCAGGACCGCAGTATTTCTAAACGGATTATCCATCCTCCTCTACCTGATCTCTGCTGAGCATTGCATAGGCTCAGGGTTGCATGTAAGAGTGACCACTAAACCCTGAGACAAGACAGGGCTCACCTCCCTTCGTGAGTCACGGCAGGGCAACGGACCTCATGACGCAGATCTGCTCTTCTGTAACCAAGGTGGTCCATGCTGCAGCAGTGATAAAACACCAAGTCTGGTATTTGTTTCAGTACAAAACTTGGAAGTCCTCTAGAGCAAGATGGGCTGTAAGCTGCACCTGTTGTGTTGCCTGTTCACATCTCTTCCTTGCTACCCTGACCACGCCAAATCCAGCTCAGCCTCCAGCATCACCATGTCCTATCAGATTGCTATTCATGCCGCAGACAACGCAGAACTCCATTAGAGCATGAAATACCATACAGTAAAGGGCTTTTTGTTCTGTTCCATCACATGTGTTCTCAGCATGAAATGAGATTTCTGCAATCACACCCTGGATACGTGCGTGCATGTCCCTTCTTTCCTTTCCTACATAACTTTTGAACCCCTTTGGCTAATTTCAGTCAAATGTGAGAGGAGATCAGGAATTTATTGTGTTTGAGACCTCCACAAGTTTTGCAAAAATAAACACCCTGCTGGGTAGAATAAAGAAACCCTGTAAGCTCATTTGTTGTTAAAGATCAGAAAATACATGCAGAAAATCATCAGAAATTCATTTTCATTATACCTTGTCACACAACTCTGTGACAGAGATATAAGAGCCTCTAGCCACTGGGGAAAAAAAAAGAGTGCTAAAATTTTTTAAAGCCTTGCACAACCATGTAAGTATCCAAATTTCCCGAAGTGGCTGTATGATGCTCAACATTTTAAATATCCTTTTCAGTTAATTAACAGATAGTATTAACTGACTTCAATCACCCAGTTTCAAAAGAAATCATTCCAACACTAGTCAGTATTTATTACAGGAAATATTCTCTGTGAAATGGAATGAGATTATATTCTAATTCACTTCACAGTTCTTTCTGAAACAAGAGTTTCAATTTAGGTTAGAAATCTTTAACACAAAACCTAAGGTTTGAGGCTAAGCCATCTAAGAACCAATGTTACAAGTTGAAAACAAATTATGGTGTGCCATTTACGCAAAAGAGCAAATTAAAATAACTATTCAAATTGTTCCAATGAAAATGAAGTAAGAGTACTTCCTTAACACGTATTGCAAGAAAAGGCAGTCAATCTTGAGAAACAGTACAAATGGTATTTACACTAATCAGTATCCTAATCATCTGGCTTCTCAAAACCCAGTTTATGCTCCTGGCCTGTGTCCATAGCACATGATGAGCATTAAAGGCACAAGGAATGCTCTGCTATGTCAGACCAGTGTCCACCCAGCCCAGTTCTGTCTCCAGCAATGACAGTGGGAGATACTCTTTAGGGAGAGCACGTTATGGATATTTTTTGTTTCATTCCCCTCCTCCACACATTCCCCCTGCAGCACCTACAATTGCTTAGTACAGGAGTTGGAGTACAGCATTCCTGCCTACCCCTTTTAGCATCCCTTTATGGATCTACCAATGTGGAACAAGGGCACAAAAAAGGACAGGAAACCCACAAAATGAGATTGAAGTGGTTCTGCTATATCAGAGTTGCTGAACCATGGGGTACTTCACCACAGACACAGGCCTACTAGGGCCCTCAACTTACTGAGAATGGAGAATTAAAACTGCCATTGGGGGGAGTGGGGTGTGTTGAAAGATAGGCTTACATAACCTTCCAGATTCTCAGCTGAGGCAAGTAATAGTCACCATGCCTCATCAAATAGTGCAAAACATTTGGGCAAGAAGAGCTAGCTGTAGTCTTCCCTTAACTGTTTCCAGCAAAAGAACCCCCAGGCTTTTCCCAGACAGTCAAATGAGAAGGCAGTAACTTGTCTACACAAGGGGCACGATCAAGACGAGCTATTACACGCTAGCAAGACTTGTGCACATTCAGCAATCTAGACAAATCCTAACTCGTTCTCATGCTTCAGCAAGTAGATTTAATATTGTGGCTCCACTTAATCTTATGCAAATGTTGCATTCAAACAAACCCTACAGCCTATCTCCCATCTACACCACTAAACTCCTCCTGGTCTCAGTCCCACAGGAGGACTTCAAACTACCTGAAGCACTGAAAAGATAAAGGTGATAATGTTTCCAGGGTGCTCAGATGTGACACTGGCAGAGGACATGGATTGGCAGGCTCCAGAACTTCAAAGAAACAGGAAATACCTAGTTTAACTGCCAGATGGTAAATGAGGTATCATTCAGCAACAACAGCTCTTGGGCAGCAAACATCTTCCTCCCTCTCCACTGCAGTGAGAAAAACCCACAGGTTCCTTCCCCACACTGTCCCTTGTGCTATGCCAGGGTGCTGTTATGCTCCTTTCCCTAGACAGATAATTTCTCCTTCACAGGTCACTGCAGAGCCAAAAAAACCCTGTCAGCACTCCACACCTACAAAAATTAGCTGCCCAAGAGGGACCTACATTAACCATGGGGGGAAAAAACAAACAAACAAACAAAACAAAAAAAAAAGGCAAAAACATAACTTCAACTCCTTTCTTATCCTGGGAAAGGGGCTTCTCCCCCATCCCACATGCGATTTCATTTGTAATTTACACATGCACATTTTGTACCATTAAATGGCCATCACATAAGTATTTCCTCTCCCAAGACTCTGGGTAAGCTGATGACATGCCCCTCACACAGTTTTCATTTCACTGCTAGCCAAGGACCCTGAAGAGCAGGAACAGAAAGCAGCGTCTGGATACTGCTGTGCTGGGTCAGTCTGCAGATCCAGCCTAACAAAGCACTCCTCTGTGCTCTGCAGCAGCTAATCCTTATTTTACTGTTTCTGACCTGTACCCACGAGGGCTAGAAACTGTTCTTTAAAAGCGAGTTGAACAGTCAGTGGAAATCTAAGACTGCTAGCCACACACCTCACAAACAAGGTTTCCTACTGGCTAGTGGCCCAAAAGAAAGCAATATTCCTACTAGGGGAATGGAAACTTGGACTTTAAATCAACAGATGTTAGGAGCTGTAATGATTAAGACTGACCTTCATTTCATTCCTGCTGCTCTTAAAACCAGTTCCATGGTTGCTCCATTCCTGCCCTCCTAACAGAAGGGAGGATCAGCTTTGTGGCTCCTGAATTTTTCAGCCTTCCCTTCTCAGCCAGGGCAAGCAGGGAGCATTCAAGTCCTTGCCTTGCCTCTCCTGGCTGCCCACTTATGCTGGAATGTAAAAAACACCTCCAGCACACCATGCTGCTGCTGGGGCTGAGAAGAGGTAACAGACAACAGTTACTCACAAACTTTGGGTATTATCAGGAGGACACACAGTTTGCTCACTCTGTAATAGAGCTGTAAAGGGTTTTTCCTCTTGAGATACCAAGGCTTCACTTTTGCCTTCAAGACAAAGGATAACCAACTTGGAGCACTGAAGAGTCAATCCACCTGAACAAAATGAACTTTAGAAGGACATGGTATTTTCAGATGTCAAGTACAGAATGCAGCAACAAGCACTGCTGCAAAATATTTTACCACGTTCTGCACCTGCATTTTTTCTACCCATTTTTCAAGCGACAGTGGTACTGCATGCAAACTACATGGTCCCTCTTTTTGCTTCACAACCCCCATTAGCTAACACTGCCCATCAACCTTTCTGTACAGATAGCAGCTACTGGTACCAGTGATGAATACACTGAACTGTAAAGTGAGAACAGGTTAATTTCTACACACTACTGAAAGGTGACTTATAAAGGAAACAACAGCCTGCACGTCATATTTTCCTCCCAACCTTAATAAACATCAAGAAAAGCTGAAGTTTTAGGCTCTTCTGTAGAAGTAGGATAAAGATTTGACACTTTAGGAAGTTCACACAACAAATAATACATAAAAGTAGTTCTATTTTAATTTCCGTTGAAGGCTATGAATACGTATAAAAGTGATCACACGAAACACAGCAAAACTAGAAGAAACTAGATTAATGGGGAAGTTCAGGGGGTTCTTATTCTCTTCTTGGTATTTTGAGTAATTAAATGGTTAGAAAACAGGCTATGAAAAAAATCCTGTACATTCAATTACCTCATAAATTAGTTTCCCAGTATTATTTACTAACTTCTCTATAAAGCTAAAGAAACTGATGAACAAATTATTCAAATGAATTACAAATTAGATTCCATTAAGTCTGATAAATTAAACTCCTCTGCAACACACATTTCAACCAATTTAGCTAAAATAGTGCAAACACCTGTAAGGAAAGATGTCTGTAGAGAGAGGTATTTCAACTAACCTTGAGACCGTTCCTAAACTGCACTTAACTAGGCAGACACAGTAGAGTATCTCACATCATATACACAGTAAAACCAACCTTCCATGCTTATAAGTGAAACAACCTCAATGTTAACATACAAAGACAAACCAAGATCCTGTCCTACAGCTCAATCTATACTGTGAAGGAAAAAAATTACAGCCTTTCCTCAGAAGCACCTTAGAGTCAATGGTATAGACTGTCTTATGGAGACCCATAGTGGTTTTTTTATCTTCAAAGGATCCATTTGATGGCATCCTCTTCCAGGCCAAAATATCCTAGGGACTGGTTCAGAGACCATGAAGCAACAAGCAAGAAGCAGAAAACCACACGTTAGCCAAAGCAGGTTTATGAGAACTTTTCCAAACCTGTCACGGAAGGATGGATCAAATCTTTATGAAAAGGCACTAATCATGGTGTGCCCAGAAACTAACAAAAGAAACAAGCCTGAGATAAAAGCATTAATGGCACAAACAACGTCATAAGAATGATCCAAAAACGATCACGCAAGGAGAAAGCAATCATGGCAAATCCTCTAAAACTGTCTCTGCTGTTAAGTTATCAAGCGTCTGAGAAGATGGTGAAGGAGAAGCATCTCCAGCACTTCCCACTGCAAATAAGACCCTTCACCATGTCAGCCCCTGTATATCCTTCCTCAGGGGGGAAACTCCCCTTCATAATTGCTCAAGTCATTATTTAGCAGGGCACACTCTACACATCATGTCTTGCCCTTGTCTACCATAACACCTATTTCCCCACCAGTCTGTAAGTCAGGACATGTGATCGTTCTGCCATCTTCCAGGTTTTACTCTCCTGACTGCACACTCTGCAGTTGCTCCCACAGGCACTTCCCCAACTGGCAACTGCTTCCACAGAGCATCATTTATACATCCTACAAAAAGAGGTCATCTAAAGCCAAGATGACCCTCAGGGAGCCCATGAGGCTTACCAACTTTTAATTCTGCTGCTTTAATCAAGAGTCATAAGCTTAAAGAATAATTTAATGGACTGCTTCAGTTCAGCAGAGGCAGATGTACTAAAGAAGCAGGTAGTGCATCAGGTTGGGAAAAAAGATCCATAGATTATTTCATGTAGGTGAGAAGAAAACAAACACACAGCTGGTGCAACCCTACATAAGAAAGGAACGTTGTTTTAGATTCATAAATATCACTTCTGAGACTAATCATATAAGAGTACTGCTTGTTAACGGGTAAGAAGCCCTGCTCCCTATATACTTCCTTTTACTTTAATTTACTGTGAATTTAGTTTTTTGAGTTTAGGTGTGACCATGGCACACTCTACTACCATGGCACTCTATACAACAGATATTTTTATGTATTACACTTTTACATAGTTCCACTGTAATAGAATTAACAGGTTAAAACAAGCAATCTCATCCCATCACAAAGTTTATCCTTTTCTTAATAGTTCTGGAACCAAACTGTCTGCAAGAACAGCTCAGTATAACGTGGGTGAAGAAGAGATAGACAAAAACGGAAGAAACCAGGACAGAAAGTTTCAGCTGGGTAACAAGAACACAACAGCCACGAATCCCAATGGATCAGCTGTTCATCTCCTTGTAAATTTTAATTTGATAAAGGACAGCAGGACTGATCTCACAGCTTGCTGTAACTAAAATAGAAACACCACCCCGACTGCCAAATAATAATCCAAATACTTAAAAAAAAAAAAAAAAAGGCAGAGGACATAAAACTTCCAGGGTTTGTTTCTTCCTGAACTACAAGTAATGGATTTGCATAGCTTAAAGCCGAGTTTGCCCACAAAGCCATTGTTCCTTCCCCGAGGCCTTCGGCATTTCCAAGGGTACCCTCGCCAGAGGCAACCCTTTATCCGAACTTGCCTGACCGGCAGCCATGGCAACACGATGGGATTACCCGACCCAAGCAGCTTAGCAGGAGCCGCGAATCTCCCCTCAAATTTTACTTACGGACCGCCGCCAGCAGCGCCGGGAGGCTCCCCCTCCCCGGGGCTGTCCTGCCCGCATGAGCCCGCTCTCCCCCAGCCCTGCCCTGCCCACCCCGGGAGCTCCCGCCGCGACCCGCGAGGGGTCCCGCGGCGGCTCCTCCCGCCGCCCCGGCCTGCGAGCGGGGCTGCTCCGGGAGGCCGGGCACAGGCGGGCGGCTCCCGCGCCCCGCGCACGGCGGGACCAGCCGGGGAAACGCGGCCCTTTTCCCCCTCTCCCACGGACGGCCCTCCACAGCCGCCTACCTGTGTGTGCGGAGCCGCTCGGCCGCCCGGCGGACCCTCCCCCGCCGCCCGCCGGCGGGCCCCGCTCCGGCCGGGGGCGACTCCCGGCCCCGCATGCGGCCCCGGGCAGCGCCTCAGCCCGGCCTCGCCCGCCGGCCCCGGCCGTCCGCCCACTGCATCAGGCGCATCCGAGCGCGGCCGGGAAGGCGGGGGGCGGCGGCGCTCCGGCTTCTTTCGGGCTCATCCCCACCGAGAACCGGCTCCCTGCTGCACCGCGGTGTTAGAATTTTTTAGCCAGAAAGTTCCCAGGAATCTCTGGGAAAGGTCTTGGATGTCTCATATCACCAGCTCTCAAGCCGATTAAAATTGAATTCTCTTCAAAGGAGGCTTGTAGAGGCAGGCTCCATGCCTCTGGAAATTCAGTTTAATTCATTGAATACTTTCACCGAGGAACACGCTGATGGAATAGCCAGCTCTGCCTTTCAATACGCGGTAATTTACATTGAATAGCAATCTGTTGGCAGCTGCTGCCACCCAGTATTCACCTGAAGGAGGTTTTAAAATTAGAAGCATGCATATAGACTCTACACGAGGTTAAAACAGGAAGCTTTCCCGTCCGAAATGACGCGAGAGCCTGGTGAGAAGAGCGCAGAATAGTTAAGGCTGGGAGAGACCCCCGAGACCCATTCATGTCCAACCGCCGAAAGTCTCTCAACCACCATCCTATGTCCTACAAACCCGGGAACAAGCACTGCCAGCGCACCCAATCCTACGGGTTCACACGACATCCAAACACCCTCTCAGCCTCTGCAAGGATTTACTTTATAAAGCAGGGGTATTCACTCACCGGTTGTCAACAGAGCAGGTACTTTATCTTTAAATGATCCCAGAGAAGAGGGCAGAGCTCGCTGCTTCTGCTCAGGGCCGCCCTGGCTGCTTCTGCAGCCTCTGGCAGCTCCAGCCCGGTTCCCACATGGTGGTGCTTACGACAGGGCTGAAGAGGAGGGCTCGTTCAGCTGAGCCCCATCTGGAAACGAAAACGTAGGAGGAAGCACGTTGTGTGTTTAGACAGAAATATTACTTGGCTCGAGCCTGCTCAAATTCCTCCTCCGTTTATACCAATACCTTCCAGGGGGTGGAGAGACTCACGCGAAAAAAAAAAAAAATTAAAGCGCTGCTGTCTCTTACCCTCAGTGGAGAGTTTATCTTCTCTGACCAACTTCTAGGTGGAGCCGCAAACTCGGTTCTTCCTCTTTCTCCTCCTCCCTCCAGGGGCAGCCCGAGCAGGGGGAGTCCCGCAAAGCAGGGGACAGCGAACCACGCCCTGCACTCCAACCTCTCTTCGGCCGCCGGGAATTACCATCTAATTAACAAACTCATTGTCACCGACTGTGTGTCGAGGTGTGGAGTGCGGGGGAGGGTGAACCAAGCAAGCTGAAAAACATTGTACCTAGTTCAGGGGCAGCATTCTCCCTCCCTGAGCACCTCTGCCCTCTATCCCCAGCGAAAGCCTTCAGGGGAAGAACTACCTCCTTGAAGAGCTTGCTGCCAGGAGCAAAATGGAGCCCCACACTGTGTGATCAATGCAGGAGCGAGTCATGGGGCTCCTGGAAAATCTCTCCATAGCTCAGCACCCAACAGTGTGGGGCTGGACCTTACTATTTGAAAAGAAAGTTAATAAATAATTTTGCTAGTGATGAAAAAAATCAGTTTGTTGGGAATTCTGTGCTGCATCAATGCTGTATTTTACCTAGAGGAGTGTATCATGCTAGAAAAAAAAAATCAGGCTTTGTTAATAATTTAATTATTCTCTCCTGTTTCAATCGTTACAATCCTAACCACTTCTAATCAGAAAGTTTTCTATATGATGCTTCAGTGAGCTTACAGTATGTTTTTAGCATTGTATCAGAACAAGATGCTTCCTTTATTGGAAGCACTGCTCATTTTTTTTATGGCTATCACTGTGAATGACTAGAGGTGGAGTCTATTCTCAGCAGCAGTTTTCTACCGCCTGTGAGTACATGTAATAAAAATAACAGATTGAAACCCTGGGAATTTTATCTATTCTTAAGGGACTATCCCGTTCTGTAGTCTGCTGATGTGGCTTTCAGCGTGTTCTGACCTGGGAACTAAAGTTCCGTCCTCTATAATTTGTCTTCCCTTGAGCTGAAAATACTTTTGTACTTTTCCCCTTCGCCCAAGAGGTTCCCGAGGTCTTCCCTCTTCACATCCCGACCTTTACAAAACCAAGCTGCTTTCAAGTACACAGGTAAATCACCTGCCTTCTAAAGTTAGTTTATTTAACTCTGCGATACCTATTTCCTGTTACCTCTCATCTCTTCAGTCCTTACCCTTTGGTTCACCTAAGTATTATAGGCACAAAACCAATTTTTTTAAAAGTTACTAAGGTTGCACAACAAAAGAGTCAGAAGGCATGAAATACCAGAAGACGGATTATGTGACTTCATGTCAGTCCCCTTGCTTGTACATTTCAGGACAGTCTAAAATTACATTGTCCAGTATTATTTTGTTTCTGGCCTTGCTTTATTTTGCAAGGCCCTGCCTTTGTTTAGTATACAGGATGGACTTATTCTCAGGATGTGCCAGATTTTTGCAAAGCAAGCTGTTGGGACTATTCATCACAGATGAATGTAGGAAACCTTGAGGAAATGGATGCTATTCCTGCCTCTGTTCCAGACAGGATGTGTGTGCCGCAGTTCCATCTTTAGTGCATGAGTTCACGGGCATGAGCTAATACCTGGGTATTGATAACAGTCTATCATGGACCTTTGGTCAGGCTGAAAGACACAGGGGTAAAGAACACAAACGCAGTCTTGGCGGGACTGAGCCACTGGCTCAGAGAGAGGCCAACTCGAGTTACCAATGCACCTCTGAAGACAGATTAGACAGATGCAATGTTCTTTCCTACAGTGCTGTTATGTGATGACTTGGAGGCCATTTGATTTTATAGCTGGGTGCAAGTTATGTGCTTGTCATTTTCTGGGAGCCTTGCACAAGGCATCTAACTCTAGGAAGAGCTAAGCATTCACAATTGCAGCCCAAAGTCCATAGGAAATGCAGTGCTGTGAACAGAGAACCTGCTGGCTCACAGTTATATTCCCTTTAATCAAAGGCAGTGCATGTAAGAAATACAAAAGAATTGCATCTATGATGGTTGAATACATTTTATCTGGAATAAACTGCACCACATTGGTCAAGTAATATAATAATCTAATTTGCAGTAATGTAATTTCAGTTTCTTCTGGCAACTGTACCTGTCCCATACCAACAACAAAAGGAAAGCTGATGCTTGTTGTCACTTAAATATGTTGAACTAAATTCAAGGATTCAAATAGCAATTTGATTAATTGATATAGTGCAAAAAAAGTTTAATTCCTAGGTGTTTTCCAAATAATCTGTACAAGCAAGAAATTAATAACTAATCTGCAACACCAATGAATTTACGTGGTACAAAGTAAAAGGAAAGTATAAGGAATTGCTGGGATATAGTCTATTGCACACAAATGTTTTGACAACAATAAGAACCTTTCAAAATGCTTTGGAAATGGATGACTAGCAGGAAGTCAAATGAATGTTCCTGCAAGTGAAAACAATGCATCAGACCAAAAAGTCAGCAAATTTGCTCTTTTAGTTCAAAATCAACTCTCATGAGACACAAACCTCTTCCCAAGCCAAACACAAAAGCCACAGAAACCTTTAAACGTAAAACAATAACTAAAATAAATCTAAATAAAATGTATTCATATTTTAGTTCCAGGAGAAACCATGTACCTCCTGAGTCATTACTAAATTAAGAAAACGTTGCAGCCTCTACCCCAGCTTGCAAAATCAAAGACAAATAAAGAGAAATATTACAGGAAATTACAGGAAAAACTGTTGAACGTGGGAAAAGCAAAACTGTGGAGAACAAGAAATAAAGAGAATGGAAAGTTGCAGCATCACAAAAAAGATTTCTTCCCCAGCAATCCAACAAGCAAGATGACTAAGAAAGCCTTGTGTAGGCAATGCACCATGCAGTCTATCATACACCTCTGGTCTTAGAGCTAAAAATGCAAGAGAATGGTTATCCTTCATTAATTTCTTTGGGAGATGAATGCATTTATAGAAATACAGACTGCCACAACATCCCTTCTTCACTCATCTTCTAGCTTTACTATTTACCTTCACAGTCTGATCCTGATCTTTACGCCACACCATGACTGCTTCCCTGAGTTGCACACATGCCCAAATCTCTGCTACTGAGCTCCGAAATCCGTCTGAGCACAACTCTGTTTTGTAGAGCTTCTCTCAGTCCCCTTGCCCCAGGTGCTTGGGGACTGGTCTCCACTGCATTTACTGCCCCAGCTGTAGTAAGCACCAGTCCTTACATAGCTTTAGTCACTGATTTCTGGTTGCATGATATTTTTTCCAGAGACTGCCAGGAGACAACTTGCTAAAGCCTATTCCAGGAGCTTTGAAAAAATCTGGTGAGTGCCTGTAGCACATTTCATCAGAATCCACAGTGTCTGGAGCTCACAACATGCAACCCCCACCTAGTTTTGAGGTCACTTTTTCAATACAAGGTCAACCAAAGGACTACATCAGGCTGTGACTACTTTCACAGTCCCTAGGGACTGCCTTTTCTGGGGATTGCAGAGTGCTTTCTCCTGCCTCAGGCTATGCAGTACTCCTCTACTCCATCTGGGAGACAGCACACAAGCAAACAAAACATATGACAGCAAAACAGGTTGCAGAGGTAACCCAGGTAGGCTGAGACAGCCTCCCTGCCAGCAAGTCCAACGCAATCTTAAGTGTTGAGCACATTAGGAAGTGCTATTTGCCAACCAAAGTGAAGCCCTCAGGACATGTGTCTATGCATAAGAGCATCTGCAAACCTATGAAGAAATACATTATCTAATAGGCAGTAAGTATTCTTGTACTTCATTAGGCAGAGGCAGAAGAAATAGGTCAAAACACATGCACTTGAAGAGCATTGCAAGTAAAACAGCAGGAAGGAAAAGGGGAAAGGGCTTGAAAAGATATAGAAAATGTGTCCTGAGCAGCCAGTTGTTTTCAAAAGCAACATTAAACCTCAGATTTCTCTGAGGCACCAATTGTTGCCTTGTTTCCATTTAATTACACTATCATATGGAACTTAAATCCTCCACTTGCCCCCTCATTCTCCCAATGGATGCCAGTGTACTGGTGTGACTCCATCTCTGTGTGCATCCAAGGGTGACCCAAACTGAAGCTTCATAGTGCTGAAAGCAGCCCTTCCTTCAGGCAAAGCAGGCCAGAGCTGGTACTTCCTCCCGGGCAGGAGACAGACCTCTCAAGATGGAGTTCTCCTACCCATCTGCCTGGGAGGTGACAGTCTCCTCTCTGTAGCTCACAGGCACACAGTGGACTGCTGTTCACAGAGGATGTTGGCTGTGGCATCTGGCACTAGGGAAGACTGTGAGGGGAGAGGTGAGGTGGTGGACAGGGCAGAGTTGGGGGTGGCAGGGCCATGGGAGACCCTTATTTGCAGTCTGCTGCTAGGTCACAGCCCCTGTGCCAAACGCAGGTGGGCTCTGAGCTCAGAGAGAACAAGAAGCCCTTGCTCCTGTGACTCTGGTTCTCTACCCACTTGGCCTTGTGTGCTCAGATGACTGATACAAGCTGTTTCCAGAAGATGAAATACCTGTCCTTTTACAATAGCTCTGTTATTCCTACAATACCATGCCAGAACCCACTCTCTTTGTTTCCTTTCCAAGTAGAGGCAAATAGGTAAGATGCCTTTGCCATTTAAAGCACAGCTTAATGCCCAATTTCTTTCTCTATGCATTTTATGAAAAAGACCTCCCTGTTTTTCCTGTTGGCTCCCCATTACACAGCCTATGATTCTGGCCCCAAGTTTTTGTCCTGTGTCCTGCTGTCCTCACCTGTACAGCCAGTGCATAATTACAAGTGCTCAGGAAGCTACTGCAGCTCTTAGATAAATAACCCTTCCACTTCAAACTTTGGCCAGTGTTAACTGGCCTGGATTCCTTCACTGTTTGCAGCCCAAGATCTTGGAACAGGTACGCAGTTTTTCTGCCAGGTATTCTTCAGTTGGGGTATTTACTTGAAAATATGATGTAGCAAGTCAGAACACAAAACAGGCTATAAAAGTGATACAAATAGCTATGATTAGAATCCAGAAAGAAGGAGGGTGAGAAGGCTAGGTGAGCCACCGTAAGTCAGAAATGTTATGACAAGCTGCCAGAAGCCTTGTCACATGTAAACAGCAGGCTAATTTCAATAAGACACAGACATGGGCTGAGAAGAAGAGTGCTTTGCATGTTTCTTACATTTAAGAGTTCAAGTTGCACTCAGTGTCTTGGATGTAGGCAAAATGTGGGAAAATTTTAAATGCATTTCTTCCCATGACTCACTTACCCACTTACAACTTCTGCCAGGTAATGCCCATTGCTAGTGAGCAAATGGTCACTTGCAACAGGTTGGAACAATGAGTAGGTACCACTCAAAACTGGGCTGGTGGCATGGGAGAAGAAATCCTCCCTTCACGGCACTCCAGGTTGAACAGAGCAGCTCTGTGGCAGAAAAGCTGGCTTGGTCTCTGTAACTCAAGGGAACAACAGCTTATGGATCAGACTTTTGTATTTTACTGCTCTGTTCCTGTTCCAAATGGAAGCCAGACCTGACCCATGTGGATAAGATCAACAGGCCACTATTCAAGTCATTTGCAATCTTAGTACAATACTCCTTCTATTTCAGTGTTTAGCTATTCCATACACACAAGTGGAAAACATCAAGTGATCTTTGCAATTTATTAAAAGCCATCTGTCACTTAACTCATCATCATAAAATTCATCATAAAATTCCCCATTGTATGGGAACAGGAAGCTCCACTTCCAGAAGCCCAAGCCACCTGCTCACAGCCCCTGCTTTTTGGGGAATAGTTGTTTTTGATTTGGATACCTCATTGAAACCTGGCCTTTGTTGTCTGCAGCTAAAATATAATGGTGCAAGAAGTCTGTCACCGAATGTTATTATAGAAATACCACTGGGAATTGTGCCATGGTCAACTTTAACTTCCCAGATACCCTATTTGGGAAACATGCTTCTAATAATAAACTTGGACCCAGCTAGCCACATGTATGATAGCTGCCAGATTTCTTCTCAGTAGTCACTGAGACAAAAAGAGACAACCCCAAATTAGTAAGTAATGAAGACACTAAAAAAAAAAATAGTCATAAAAAACTCCATTGGGCTGAGCGCTCATCAACTGTTTCCATTTCTATGGACAGAATAACAAACAGAAGCAAGTTGGTAATAAAACTTTTCAGCTTCAAAAGGGCAAACTGTCAAATTAAGGAAACTCACTAGTGAATTTACCTGGACTGAAGAGATGAAAGACTTGAATGTGGAGAAAGACTGGACTATATCTAGATCAAAGATATAAAAACTATACCAATGTATATATTCTCATCCAGAAAAAAATTCTTACTGGGAAGTATTTTAGGCCTGAATAAGTGGAAAAAAAAGCTCCACTACATAGTGGTTCTCAAGAGTCAGAAATAGCAAATAATCCCAGTCAACAAAGGTAGCTGTTGTATAGAGATAGAGATGCATAGAATTAGGGCCAGTTTTGTCAAAAGTCAAATGAGCTAGGACATGCAAACGATGACTGAATAAACAACAAAAAATCTTCAGCCATTCACAGAAAAGAGAACATGCCTTAGATAGTATTTCTCTAGTAGAGGCAGGGAAGCACTAATGGAAGTGTACAAAATGTTCTCTGGTGCTTCCCCCAGAATACAGTATATGATTTGTGCCCTCACACTTGAGAGGAAAACAGTTTTGGAGAAGAAAACAGTTCTAGTAAAGATGCAGAGAAGGGTTACACCAAGAATGGACAGTCTGTCATGTGAGAGCAGCTAAACAATGCTGGCAGGAGAACAAAGGGATACAAACTGGCTGTCAATTTAACAAATTCCTTGGCATAACAGAAACCTGCAGACTTGTTCGTACCCTTGCTGTGCTCTCTGCCCTTCTGTCTGTGGCACATTATTCCTTGGCTCTTTGGCCTTTTCTTACAAGCCTCAAGTTGACTGTAAAGCTCTGGAAAGGACCCTTGGCACAATATAAATTAGTGGAGCATGAAGGAAATGTTTTATGGACATTTTTGAACAAGAAACTCACCATGCAAAATTGCATGGCTATGCTTCATAGGGTAGGATTCTTCCCACATAATTGCCATCATCTGAAGCCCTGTGGCATCTCACCTCTCTCCTTCTTCCCTTAAAAGCCTGGAAGAGCTAAGTCAGAATGCCTACAAATAGACACAAAAATAAGTTTTTTGTAGCTGGACAGTGTTTGGAGTAACCCAGCTAAGAAAAGGCTGCAAACTCACATCTTCTCTTACAGAAATATGACCAGAATTATATAGCTTTCAGTTATCTTACTCTCTCCATGGCACAGCTGATGCTTGCATCATTATTTGTGCTTTTGAGCTGGTTGTTGAACTTGGTACGATCATGGGGAAGTATCTTATCTCCAGCAAGCACAAGTGAAGCTCAGCTGTCGCTGCAACAGAGGCAATGAAAGCCAGATGCTGCCCTTCAGTTATTCTTATATATATATAGAGATTTCATGTCACTGAAATAACTTTTATTTAAATCAATACAGCTAAGAACAGAATCCACCTCACTGCCTATTTTAACATCCTCTTTTTTTTTTTTTTCTCCTAAAGACTCTTTGTGGGTTTGTTTTTAGTTTTGTGTCTTTTCTATTTTAGTAATTGGGAAGTTCAGTTTTCCAAAAGACCTTTTCACTTTCTTGTGAATGTCACTGAACCAGAGCAGATTCTTGCCCTGCAAGCATATAGGAAGAAGGAAAAGCTAATTACAGAATTAAATTGCCTGTGACAAACAGCTTCACTTTGCCAGTTTATCCAGTTGTCCCATGAGCTCGAGTAACTTGGGTAACACGATGTATGAATTGGTCAGAAGTCTCTACTTAAATCAACTCTAGTGTACACACATGATAGTTATTTCAAAATAATTCTAGTTAAATAAATAGCTCTGTTGAGGATTTCCCATTACTGGGCTTGGTAGGAGCTGCCAGGAAGTATCCCCACAGCAAGCAATTTTGGTGGGGTGTTGCCAGTAAGTTTTGCTTAAACATACACTTAGAGCTGAACTGATAAACCAGACAATGCTTTATAAAGTGAACATCTACCTTTAGGTGACACAAAGATTGATCCAAAATCAACAGTAGAGTCCACACCCCGTGGGAATGTTCTTGTAACTCCTCTCATGTTGAAGTATCATGACCATGTGGAACAAACATGACCATAACTCCAGTACTATGGTGCCACTGTTGTTGACAGGCAATCACAATCAGTGATTTACAGCAGACAACAACAGAGAGAGAATGACAGAGCAATTTGAGAGCAGAATCTGAATCACTGATGCTGCAAGTCACACAGTCCACTTTACTGGAAAGAAGGATCCTGTGACCTTTCCAGAAGAGGCAAATAGCACAGGATGCTAACAGTTGCAGTAGTTCAATTTTTAACAGAAGCAGAGGTGGTCTTTGCAGATGTCATACCAAGAATTAAATACATATTTTAAGAAAGAAGAGGACTCGTAAGACTTTACCTTTTCAAGACAGAGCTTCTTCACCTTTACTCTTTCCAGTGTTTCCAGTTCTCTACTCCAACAGGCTATTCTCCCAATAGGAATTCATCTATTGCTGTGTCTTCTAGTGAAAAGACAGTATTTCAGCATGTGTGGTAGGCGGCACAGCTTGCTTTCTGAACAGATTTTCTTCCATCTAAAATGCCTGCAAAGTGGGTGATTACTTAAACCTTGATACTAACTTATCACTTGTTAATAGAGCTTGTCTGATATTTTTAGAGTGCTCTCTTAAAATTTATGAAAATGTCTTTCACTGTTAAGAAGCTTCTACAAAATGAATGCAACAGAGTGGCATATTAAAAGTGGAAACTTTTTGCTTTCTATAAAAAAAAAAAAGCTGATTGGTTTGTCCTCTTCAAAACACATGCTCAGTTATGTCTTGACCAAGACACCAAACTGCTGCCACACAAATGATGATATACATCTTGATTTTTCAGGACAGAGGAAGAAGACAAGGGTATATGAAGGGAAAGAAAAAGGTGACTTAAAAATTGTAGCAAAGGGTGGTTTTTTGACACTGCACAGTTTAGTTAATTTTTCAACAAACATTACCTGTTTTTTGGCATTAACGTCTGTCTATGTCCAAAGTGTCTGAAAAAGGAGAGTTTGAGCCAATACTGCAGTTGAGTTCAGACACATCATGATCCAATCGGTTTTCAGTTGCTGGGATCAGTGTGTCCTGTGGACAACTGTCAGATGACTCTGAAAGCATTTCAGAGCTTAGGAATAAGAAGATCAGGACAAGCTGTAGCTGTAAAACTAAGGAAGGGGGTCAGTTTAGTTTTAAGCCAGTACAGATGTGATGTCACTGGGAGACACCAAGAGGCAGAAATTCTGTGAGGACACTTGTATTAGCTGCATCTGACTGCAGCCAGTCACTGCTGGCAATATTCCCTGGGATGTTCAGCTACTGTTACGCAGACTGCTTGCTTCTCCTCATCCACTATTAAAGTTGTTAGGGAACTTTTAAGGAATACATTTTAAATCAAAGTCAAGAGGCACTTTTCCCTTGGGATCCTGCTTTAACTCTTGCTGATTTACTCACTGAAATCCTCAGAAGTTCAGCAGACAGATTTTGGGGAGTGCTTCTGTGGTGTCTTGGCCTACAGTCAGCCCCCTGAGCAGATTTTTTTTTTTTTTTCCCCCGAGTCAGGAATATTAGAAGCCCTACAGGTCCTGGCATCCCTCCAGGGAAGGAGTGTCCAGGATTTTCGGATTCCTTGCCCCAGTAGTCTGAAAATCAAAGAATCTCAGATGCTCCCCTCCCTCTCCTGCCATCCCACTACATGGGCTGAAAGAGAACAAAAAAGCCCCAGCTTCTGTGACAAACCCAGGGGCTTTCAAAATCGGAAGCCTACATTTTTACATAGCAAGCCAACTTTTTCAGGTTGCTGTTCTATGGAGAGCTTAGCAACTATCTTCCATTGGTCATTTGGAATGAAAACAGAATTGTTCATTTTCAGAGTCATCTGCAATAGGAATTGAGTGCTCTCCCTTCCTGTCTCTGATCTGGGTAGTGTCAAATTGTGTCTTTGGAAAGACAGACAGGCAAATACAAGTCTGAAGAAGAGGTAATTAATAATTGTCTGGAGATACTGCAATGGCTAGTTTGAAGAGGAAAAGCCTCTTATTAATTTAAAATCTGACTTAAAAAATATGCATTTCTAAAAATATTTGCCACTAAAAATAGAAGATACTTAAGGTGGAAAAAATTATTCAAACTACAGTGAGAAAATCACATGTGGAGATTTGCAAAACTTTATTTAGAATGACCACTGCCACAACTGTTTTCACCTTACTACTTCTCACTTTTTTAGGGATAAGTTTTATTGAGAATGTGGAAGATTCAGTGTTTGACTGTTGAGCTGATTAGGCTGAGCAAAACCAGTTTTCTCTAAATAACAGAAGGGGAAAAGAATAAAACAACAACTAACCTATATCTTTGACTAGGAAATAACTTCTTAAACTCAAATACCATAAACTGGAATTCCAAAGAGACGGCATCAGATTAGTTACTCTACCAGCATCTTTAAGATGAAGCATATCTACAATCCTCAGAGGCAGCAGAGAGACAGCCAAGCTGTTTGGGCAAACAAAATGCAGGGTTTGACCATCCTGGTATTTGTCTGTGGTGTGGTCTAAAACAATTCTACTCCCACGTTTAAATTCTCTACTATGAACTTTAGGCAACCCTTATTTTTGTAAAGCAAAAAAATTAAGGATGAAAGATCTCCACTTTGACATTTGATTGACAATTACACCTGCTGAAAAGGAACAGAAAATGCAATTAACAATATAAAAAGATAGAAATAAACAACGATTAGGCATGGATACTGCTGGAGTAGCGAGATGTCAAGTACCAAGAGGGAATTTACCAGTGAAACTTGGAAACAGGAAAGGACATGACTCAGATTTTCAAGAGCTGCCAAACAATTGTAGAAAGCACTGCTGTGGTGACCTACCAAGGATTTGTCACACTCCCTTAAAGTCTGAGAAGGACATAACTGAAAGACATTGTTAATGTAAGTGGCTACAAAACAAGTCCAAGTTTTCACTGTTTGAGTTACTCAATGAGTGTGAAGTTGCACTAATGATTGCTACAAAGGAAAACACCTTCAGGAGACAAGAGCGGTCTGGTCTGTGACACTTGATCCAGCTGGCTGCTCATATCATAGTGACAGTCTATAAACACCATCTCCATAACACCAGCAGCTTTTAGAGTACTTCTTGTTAGGTGAACCACACACACCTCAAGAGAGAAAAAACTGCAATGAACTCAAAAGAAAAAAATTTAAAAAAAAAAAGAGAGAGAGTTTGTTTCTCTGTTGTAGCCTTGGTGCACTGGCCAGCACAGCTTCACAACCCAGGTATTTCTGTTTGAGCTTGGATCTCCCAGTAACATCCACAGCAGATGACTGAATGGCCAAAGTTTAAAGGAACTAAAGGAGGCAAAACTGCTGTTAAATCTGAAACTTAGTAGTCTGGTTATTAACATTCTCCCCTCACCCATGGAATGGAAGCTCTGAAGGTTTCTACACAGTAACTGGCCACCTTTAAGAAAGAGTTAAGCTATCTGGAAAAGCCTTAAACTCTTCTTGATCTACCTCCTCTACTGGATCATACTTTAGCTCTCTGTAATAAACCACAAGACACAACCAGGCGGAACAGTCAACTACACACTTAAGGAACCACACACATACACCCACTATTCCCTCTCCTCCCTTCATTATAGCCATTTTGGGTTTTAAATCAGATCTCTTGGTTAAGGTTAGCAGTTGAAGCAGTTGAAGATAAAACCAACAGAGAAGTCTAGTAAAGTTATTCCACAAATTTCAAGCTACATTCATGACGTACCAGTTTGTTCAAATTGGTGATTTCTGCATTTTCTCATCCATGAGATGCAATCTACCTCTTGTCCTGGGTGACTATTTTCTAAACAGATGCCCTTTCAGTAGTCTTGTTCTCTTTCGTATCTTCTTGCTAAGCTCCCTCCTTTCTGTTCTGCACTAAAGCATGTCCATTCCTATGCTTTGGTTTGTCTTCTCAAGCATCTTATCCTTTAGTATAATATTTTATTTTTCCTCCCTATGAAAAGAATAACACACATACAAAAGGCTTCCCTCCCTCTTCAGTCCTCCTTTCACCACACATGTCCCTGATTTCTGTCCAATTCTTCAGCCACTTGGAAAGAGACTCCCCTGATCCCAGGATCTGCCCTCCAAAAAAGACCTTAGATAAAAAGAGAAAAATAATCTAAAGAATTCTGAAAATGCTTTTGTTGTATGGTGTAGAATCTCTGAGCTTGATCTAAACCACTAGAAGTCTCTTGAAAGCCGCTGAAACACTCAGTCCTCAAGTGGACTAAGTGTTAGGCTTTACAAAAGGGAACAAAATAAGATACAAAGGTACAAAGTTTTCAATACATCTTTAAAGAATATTTCACTTGGGCTGAAAAGTGGGAAATCAGTCAACAGTGAAGCCCTTGACAGTAATCACAAACAGGAATTTCACCCAATGCTCCTGTGAGGACCTTGATAAACCTGCCTTGTAATTAAATGAAAGCATCAGTATTGCATTATGATTTTATCTAGTGTAGCTGGCAGCTGAGGAGGGGTGCCTACATTAGCATTCCAGTTAAAATCAGGAAGGTGCTTTTCAGACAGCATCCCAACAGCTCCCACATTCAGCACTTGGGTTCATGGTGCAGAACAGCCCTAGAGCACATGGATTGGATTTCTTTTGGACAAAACAAAATTGGAAGACATTCTTGATGAGCTCAGCCTGGATACTCCAGCTGCTAAAGGGCAGTCAGCCCATGGGACCTGACAAGAGCCAGTCCAAATCAACTACCTTAAAAAAGCAGATAGTGTAGACACTCAGTCTTCAGCACTGCTTGGCTCCCCAAATCCATTCCCACTGTGCTGTGCTACTGACTAACCTAGCCACAGTCACCTTGAGATCAGACAGGTCCATATATGCACAATTATGCAAGTACTATATTACTGTACCATGCTCTTGTTTTTCTTACCAGATAAAATTTCCTATTGATTTCATAAGGATTGCTTTTCCTCTGCTTTGTAGGCTTTCTTGTAAAACTGTGGGGACAAATGCCCCTTTCTGAATCAATGTGCAGAGAGCAGCTTAAAACAAGGCTTTTGGCATTCAAACATAATTATCACATGCAAGTTTGAAAAACATGTTTAAATATAACATAAGAAAATTCTCTAGAGCTATCTTTCTTAGTTGGTTTTTAGCTTCATTCCTACACTGTCCTGTAATACCACTTGGAGCATTTCCAGTCAATGGAACAAAAGTACCCATAAGTCATTTTAGCCACACAATACTTCCAAAGATACTTTGCCATTATGAAATACTTTATAATAACATTAGATATTCTACTGTAGACATGTAGTAAGTCAGGAAGATTCCCAGCTCCTGAATTAGTGAATCAAACACATCTCCTCTAACTATAACATTTCAAGTCTTATAAAAATTACCAAACACAGCATTGGTCCTGGAAAAAAAAAACCACGAAACAAAACAAAACAGGAGAAAAACTTACCTTTAGGCAACTAGCTGTTCCCAAAGCCAATGACTGAGAAGCAGATCTGTCTTTGCACAATTGTTCTAATCCAGTGTTGTTTTTTCTGGCATTCTTTCCATTTTGATCAGTGTAGCTTTCCTCATTGACTGAATGGGAGAAGATTAATTCTTTATGCATTTATTAACCTTCAGAATCTCAACAATGATCCTCATGCCAAGTGTCTACCCACTCACTCTCTTTACTCTGACTAGATTGTACTGATTTAGCTAAGACAATCTGAAATTAAATTAACAACAGATAATGGACTGTATTATTTAAGAAGGGCCCCAACGTAGGATTTTTCCTGGAAAAATGCAGATAAAACAATTCTCTAAGAAGATTTTTCTAATTAGACAGCATGTGGTAATAATCTGGAAAAGATTATGACAAGGTGGAATGAACAGAGATAGAAGGCATAAAAACTGTTATACTTAAAGCCTAACTGGTTAAGAAAGCCTGCTTTTGTGTGATTTCATTAACTGGGGTTATGAACTTGCTGCACTGTCAACCAGAGAGCTGGAGAAAATATTTAATGAGGTTTCTTTCAGATAAAAACTGAATAATGGCAGAGCTAGAAGATGGGCAACTAGGTGAGTGTTACATGTCTGGGTTAAAATAGTTTTCTATGTGAGACTTCACAGTATTATAATAAACACACATGCAACAAAAATAAATACATGGTTCTACACAGTTTCTCCATCATACCATATGGTTTCACATATTGCCATTTATTATGCTATGGCCATATACATGCAGTACATCCCAGGATACTCAGGTTACTGGCTGCTAGTGAGAAAACTGATCTGGCAGGAGAGTAGAAAGAACAGAGTGAACAGAGGTGAGCTGAAGGGAAAAGACAGTGATAGAAAGAGATACAGCAAAGGAAGAAAACTGAAATGAGAGAAGAAAACAGCAAGATATTCCAGAATGTCTCCAGTAATAATGCTTGCTCCAGTAATAATGCTTGAATGGCTATAAAAATAATAAACAAATCCCCCAAATGATTACTAGGCTGGAACTGTCAGTACAATTTGCAGACCTAAACAATTCACTTTTCACTGTGAAAAATGTACTTGGGTAAATTTACACAGGCTGCTTTCTGCTGCCATTAGCACCATTGTGGCTGCCTGTTGCTTACTGTTGCAGGCAACAGATTATGCCACATAGGCTTCACAGTCGGTGAGGTCCCTACATCCCTTCAGATTGCTTATGTGATCTGGCATTATGTACCAGTGCATCGTCCAAGGTGCAGGAACACAGGCTTAGATCTGAACTCTGCTTACCAAAAGGGAGATTTGAGCCCTGTGTATCTGAACACTTGGAGGCACAGCCACAGACTGGTTGTGGAACAGTCACACAGGCTCGAGAACACAACGGCCTCCTCTCTCTCTTCTCCCCTTCATGCATGTTCTTGCCTGACTTATACAAACATGTAGGCATGAATAAACTGTGAAAAGTGGCCAGGAGATCTTGCTTTGCTGGGGCCTCTGATGTGACCTCAAGAATGTTATGTCACCCTGATTTCAAGCTTCCCTAACCTTAAAATTGTAGCCTTCTCTATCTTCTTAGTCTCTATCTTGTTTCTTTAATTGCTATTGCTTTTCTTTTTTCCATAAGGAATGAAAGCAATTTAGATTGTTTAATGTACCCTTCAAAAAAATCCACCCCAGAACCCCATACCCAAACCACAAAACTAAATGGGATCTTAAGTTAAGACAGCCATCAGGCCAGTGTAACTTGGGTTGCCTACAGTAGTTAAAATGTATAGACAATATCATAGTTGAACAAAAGATGCTTATAGAGAGTTCTACCTGGAATCTGTCTTCACTGTTATTTTAGGTACATGCCAACATAAGTTCATCATATGCCACCTTCTGGTGCATAAATGTAACTTTTATCTTTTGGGCAATGATACAAAATTGATAAATGATGTATGCATGCAACTTTCACTTCAATAAGAAGAAATAAATTAAGGTATATTGATCTAAATAATCTAGCATCTTCTGATACTAGATTGGTTTAACCTGCACACTGGGGAATAGAAATAAAGCATAGATGCAGTCATGAGACTCCTTCCCTATACAAGTACGGTTCATATAAGTTCAAGACTTTGAACTCAGGACTTATGTTGCCTTTGAGTATGGGGCCACTAGCATGACTGGTTGCAGACCTGCTGTGAGGTCCACTTGTGCTGAGCAGGTCCACTTGTGCTGACTGCAAGGCTCAACAGAGGGGAAATGCTGACAGAGTTTCTGCATTTTATCATTTAGCTATGTGTGGCTTTTAGGCTACACCGCGGCCAGCAAGGAGATTTTGGAATCAATTCTCTCAGACTCCATTTTTACTATCATGAAAAATTGTAGTACTGCTGCTCAAAGAGGATGAGCCATCAAGAGTAGAATAAAAAGAGGATGGTTACATAATGTACTTCCTTATGGTTCTCAGCAACATTCGCTTTTAATTTTTCAGTGTCATGAAAGTGCCTCATGGCTGGTATTTTGCAAGTCCTGCTTGGGCACACATGAGGCCTTGCAAAGAAACATGGACTTCCTGTTAAGAAAGCATTCATTTACTCACAAGCATGCTGCTCTAAGAAATGTTTTAACCCCCACATGCTGCAAAATGTGATCTCCCTATGGCCACAAGGAAGACTCATTATCATTTCTTGAGATTACAGCAACAAGAAGGTCCATTCGTATTCTTAGGAAGAATTACTAGAAATACCATCTTTCACTGGTGCTGAAAAGCAATTTGAAAGGACAATAATGCTACACCACCTTGCTAAGCACTGTAATATCTGGTGTTTCTGTCGGAAGGTTAACTCATGCAACCACATGACTGCCCATGACCTTCAACTCCCTCCATAAAAGTAGTCTTTTATCAGCATAGTTAAAGATCTAAAGCTATAAAATCTGAATCCCCAGGCAAGATGGCAAATAGAGAAGAACTCTAAGTTATAACATCTTTTAAATAAATCTTGTGACTTTGAGTCATCTTTGAATGGATGGCGCTTGGTTAATGTGGCATCTCCTAACTTCTCCTTCAGCTCTGCTGATAATCTCAGTGCCCAAATACGAATTTTACAGGCAATATCATTTAAAGAGAATTGTGTGGAAAAGATGGTGCCTTCCAGCATGCTTGTATAGGACCTGGCAGTAGGAGACCTCATTTCCAACTGCACACTGCAGAGTTGTAAATGCCATTTGAGCAAACAAAACAACAGAAATTGCATGAAGTAGCTTTTTCCCATCTCATAGTTTTTATTTTACTTCATGAGGAACTGCTGTGTATAGAACTGAGTAACTACTGCAATGCATGGCCTGCTGCTCAAATAATGAAGGGTGAGGTCTAGAGACTCTGGATTTCTACATTCAGCTCTGCAAGATTTGAAATGTCGCTCTGATGAAACCAGAAGCAGCCAAACTATATTCCTTAGTATGACTACTATTAATATCTAGTGAATTGCATAGCTCGTGAGACGCTCAGATCCAGACCCCTATAATATTACACACTCTGGAAATGCAGAATAGGAAGACTGGTCGAGTCCCCAGGCTGCTTATTACCAAATGTCACACAGTCATTTTTGTATCCTCACTGGCACACATTGTGCCAGTTTTCAGAAGTCCCAAGGGGAAATAGCTCTCAGCAATAAGAACTAGGGCTGCAGGTCCTCAGCATCCTTCAATATGAGGCTTAAGAAGTGAACATATTCTAAGATCCTGTGACCAGAGTATCTGGTTGGCAATAATTTCTTTAAGGCATACACTCTGCTAGCAGGAAACCAAGTTGTTTTAATAGGGCCTAGCAAATCTCCCAGATATTGAAGCTCACAGCATTAGCAAACATTCTGAAAATGTTGGTAGCTGTCCTTGTGCTCATCAGAATGTGAAGCTGAACTCATCTATGTTCTCCAAAGGGTTCATTAATCATTGCTCAGTCTTTACAGTTAGTATGATTTGACCAACATGCCTTAAGAACACTAATAAGAAAATGTATGAATGACCAATTTTTTCTCAGTTAAAGTACCCCACATACTATCCAGGCTGTTATAATGAAACAACAGCCGACATGAACAACACAAAAACCCCAAACAAAGAAAGAAACAAACAAAAAGAAAAGCAGCATGAGTCCCAAACTGCTATTTATTTTCAAGCCAGCACTAAGCAGTGCAACCATCCACTAAAAGTTGGGGTGTGAAGGCTTTTTACCAACTCTGCACAATATAAAATAAGAAGCACAGAGTATCATTACAGAGTCACTTCCTAATGGGAAGATAAGTGATTACCACATTTTCTCAAGGGATGATATATAAAGTATATCAACGAACCTGGAGTCCTGAAATCCCACTCGGTGCCTAATACAGATCTATTTTGGCAAAACTCCACTGAAGTCAACTAGAACTTCAGTTCAAAGACATGTTTTAACACACGAAAACCAGCTATGTTAACCCTGTTTTCCTTCAGTAAGGCACTCCTCTTATTTGCAAAAAGAGGTTTGGGCTCCACTCTCCCTGGATCCTCCCATGCTGAGTCTGAGAATTACTAGAGGCTTTGGATTCAGTTACTGAAATTGTATCCTTTTTCTTTCTTTCATTTAGGACTCCAAGCCTATCTGAGATTGTGTTCCAGTTAATTTTGTTTCATTTTTTGTTGGTACACAGAAAAGGGGCCAGCATTTCTTGTTTGAATGCTGGGTATTTTGCTTCTGACTACAGTGAAGCTAATTATCTAGTATGTTTAGTGGGTCTACTTTAGCCTCAGATATCCCACGCACTCAACTTTGTATGCATTTTAATCCCTCGCATTACAATGCCAACATGCCACTGCAGTACAGGCACATGAAATGGTCGATGCTCCTTCACAGGTGCTCAGCAAACACTGCAGCTGAAGAACTGGAGTTTGCCTGACGGTCCAAATGCCTTGCCAAGAGCCTTTGACAGGTATCTTTTTCAGCCTATGTACATAACTTGCTTTCACATACTTTAACTTAAGCATTCAAGCTTTTGAAAACAGAGGGCACAAAGCAAAATAACTGCTGTATGGAATTTGGATGACTAGGCTATGTCACTCAGTCACATACATTTTTGACAACAACAAGTTGGAAGCCTCCATTTTCTTCTCTCTCAATACTACTGCTTTTGCCCTTCTAAACACTAACAAGTTACCTGTGGTATTGTTTTAACAAAGGGTCAAGTCAATCTTCAACAGGACAAAAATTATCGCTAGGTATATGGTTAACAAGAAAAATGTATCTTAGAGTTTTCTGTGATGAAAGTAACTAGTGTTTTATAACTCAAATGAAGAGGAAATTATGTTTAGAAAGCAGTACTGTTATCTTTTTAAGCAACTTTATGTTGCCAGCAACATTTCCTTGAACACATGCCTGTCTTTCTCTGAAAAATGTGTGGGTTTAACAAGCCTTGTGCCTACAAAGCTTTCCAGAACCCTTTTTTACAAAAGAGGCAGAGTGTGCATTGCTCCTCCATGCACTTGTCACCTTCCCTCTAGTTTCAGTGTTCTTTCAAACCCTTTCATCTGAACAGAGCTTTAAAAAGAATCAAAATAACAAGGTAGATGCTGTCTCATCTATAAAAACCTTGAGCAACAAGTGTAAAATGTGTTCTATTTTCCGTTTGTGGTCCTAACTATGCATGTGAGACAGGATGTGGCTTCCAGCATAGCTGGTGCAAATTCAATAGCACGTAGAAGTCTTCTAAGCACCCTAAGAAGTCAATCAGCTTTGTAAGAGAAGACATGCATTTGCAGGTGAGCCCCAGGTGGCAGACATAAATATCCCTCAAACCAACAAAAAGCAAGAAAGAGAAGCGTGAAAGGAGTTCTGAGGTCAACACTTCCTCCTCTCCTCCCTTTCCTGACACCACAGAAAAGCACAACTGTGATACAAATGAGGAGAGTGTTTTTCAGCCACTCCATTCTTGACAGAAAATGAGACTGATTCTGCAATGTTCACGCCTGAGTTAGTAGACTTATCTAGTGGGAGGCACCAGCAAAGTACAGCACCGTCCATGAAGACTTCTTAGCATTGGTGCTGAGCAGTGTGGCAATAAAATACTGTTACCAGCTTTATGTAACTATATCATGTTTTGTTTACATCATCAAAACATCAGTGGACCTGAATAAGGTAGGCACTGTGAAAAATCTAGAGGCTGAAGCTCAGACTCCTGTTATGTTAAAATTATAGCCAATAAAGTGGCATTTATACACCTTTTGTATTCTGAAAGATGTTTATTTTGGGTAAGGTACAGCTGGAATTTCTAAATTAAATCACTAGCTGATATTAAGGACAGTTCTTGATAAAGTGTGAGGAAGAGAATACAAATAGAGTAATAAAACTCAAATGTATTACTAAATAAATCATTGGTGTTTCTATCTCTTGCAGAAACACCTGGAGGATAGCCAAGAAGGGATGAGAATGTCAGACACTCCTCTGCAGACCCTGAAAAGCAGCCATGTGGGACAGAGAGAATCACAGAATCATAGCGTATCTTGGGTTGGAAGGAACCTTAGAGGTCATCTAGTTCCAACCCCTTCTGCCACAGGCAGAGACACCTTTCCCTAGACCAGGTTGCTCAGAGCCCCATCCAACCTGGCCTTGAACACTTCCAGGGATGGGGCATCCATGGCTTCTATGTGCAACCATTCCAGTGTCTCTGAAATAAGGAAAATGTGTCAGTCAACATGTCTGATGTAAGATGAAAATTTTCCAGTATCAGCTAACTAAACAGTTTGTAATTTGTCCTTTTCGGTAGTGGAGAGCAAAAAGTACCAAAGTACCCAAGCCAGTACCCTGCTCTAACAATTTCATGAGAAATGGTCAAAAGTTCACTCTCTAAAGAAAATTGGGATTTCACCTTGACAAATAAAGCAAGTATTGATTGCATGTAATTCATGCCTCAAAGTCACAAAGGAGCCTTGACATACAGAAAACAAGTCCTTACCATTCTCACACTTTCTCTTCTTGGAATTCCTTGTATAGTCCAGGATTTATTTTACAAAAGTATAAATACCTTTTTATGGTAAATTCAACAAAACCAGCAATTTTTGAACTCTGGCCTTGGTTGTATCAGAGTGAATCTGAAACAGCCTCACTGTATTCTGCAAGTTCCTTCCAACCAACAGACAAAGCAGAAGTCAGGCTCTGGAGTTCAGGTTCCAGCCTGAGTCAGAAATGAGACAGATAAGTGCTTCTAGCTCAAAAGAAAAGCTCAATATACTGACAAGATGGTCAGCTTCACTTACTTCCTTGAATTGTCATCAATAGGCAACAAACAGGGCATATTTTAGTACTAGGAACTGATTGGAATGGATTGCTGTAAGACACTTAAGAGAAGTGTCTTATTATGGCCTTTTAATTTATTTTCAAAGTAACTAGTGCATATTGACAGGCCATTTTGCTCCTGCAGAAGCATAGAGCAGGGGGACTGCCTTTACTGTGAACCTCCTTTTTTCTGTTTCTGGCAAGCATCCTAGATTTTGTAATTTAATATTCCTGCCAAAAGCACTGGAAACATATGAGACGATCCTCATGGGATTAAGGACAAACTGTGGATTACATTCTTGGCATTGGACTATATTGGGAGCCAGACTTTTTCTCGCTATCCCTGAATATTTGTTAGCTAAGCAAATAAGACCACAGCAGAATTAAGAGTAATTTGAAGCTGTTTTACTCTTCCTTCTCAAACCATCCCAGGATCTAATGCACTTTTAGTCTAGGGAATATGTTTAAGTCAAGAGATATGTTTATGCTTATTAACCTTGCATATTAAAATAAGCAAGAACAGGTTGTGGTGTGACTGAGGACACCTTTCACTTCTTTTTTTTTTTTTTGCACACTAGAAGATGTGTACTCAGCCATGAATTCCTCTCCTGCTTCACAGATATAGGAGGTCAATAGCATGAGGACAGTCACAATGAATCAGACCAAATCTATAAAAACCCAGGCTCCTTCCTCTGTCAGTGGCCAGGGATGGGTACTTTGGGAAAGAGTATGAAAAACAGGGCAAGATTGACTCTTCCTCTAATATACCCTAGTGAATCTGGTAATTTGGTGTTCAGGGACAGCCAGAGCCAGAGGCTGGTTTTGCATCTGTGCATTTAAAAGCCTCTCTGTTATTTTTAGTTCATTTTTTAAGTCCATTTGCACCCCTGGTCTCTGTAACATCCTGTGCCTATCAGTCTCAGTTTATTTCTACTGTATTATATAAAGTATTTGCCTGTGTTTGATTTAAACCTGCTGCCTGGTAATTTCAATAGGCACTCTGACTTCTTGTTCTGTGATAGAATAATCCCCTCCCTAATCACCTACAGACCATATGCTGAATACCAGGTCATCAGCAGTAGAACCACTATCACCACTATCTGTCCCACAACACTCTGGTGGAGCAGGGACTAAATGTAGAAATACAGAAGGGGATCTGAGACAAAACAAAGAACATAAAGATAAAACATAGGTTTTATCTTTGCCATCACCATACCTACAAATTATTGGGAAAACTTTCAGAAAAAGAATTACATGGAATCTCAACAGTTTCTGAACTTACTAAATAATAACCAAACCCTTCAGGGATCCAGCAGGATTCTCTGCAGAATAAGCCCAGGGTTTTGTACTTGAAACAAAGAAACTGCTCGATCTAATGAATGACAGCTGTTAGAGTTCACCTTCCAGTACTTCCAGGAAGGGCTCGAAAACATGCTAGTGGAGACATTTTTCAAGATCCAAATTCCTCAGTGCTGAACAAGTCAATTAAATATATCAGACTGTTCAATGCAAGCTGTAACTTTCCATCTGAGTTTATGGAGAACTTGTCAAAAATTACACAAGAAAGAGTACAGCAAAACTTAAAACATATAAAACTGTGAACAGTTAAGTAATTTGTCTTTTACAAAAGTGCAACTGAAATAACTGAGCTACAGATAACACTGACTTCAAATGAGCAAGAAATCAGTCAGTTTAAAAATGATAAGAACTAAAAAACCTTGTCTATTTTCTGTATTCCAAGATTATTCTCTGAGGAAGCTCTCTGCACTCTAAAATGTTCATGCTTTCATGAAGCTGACAAAAATGCCATGAGAAGGTAACGGGAATGAGTCAATATGTTTTTAGAGCAGCATCTTCCACAATTCCAGAGTACTAATAGAGAGTATGAACACTGATAAATGGCTTTGAATTATCCCGAGAAATGTTACAGCAGTACTAAAAATAATTCCATTTTCTGTTACGTTGGACAGTTCAAATAATGTTCCACAAAGACTTGATGCACAGTTCTAAGACTGCTGAATATTGTTTGTCCATTATCTGTTCTTACAGCTAAATATAACAAAACAGATTACAATGATAGAGGAGGATTAGACTAATACCAGAGGGTAAGGCAATGGAACTATTCAGCTAGTGCACCATGCCTTCATCTCCAGGAGAGAGAAAATGTTTGACACTTGTGGGAAAGGAAAAGTTGCAGGAGTTTTACACAAGAATGAGTAGAAAACGGATCTCTCATGAGAGGTACTATCCAAACAACACAACCCTAAGGGCGTGTGTTACCACAAGATACAGAACCTTTGGGGAAAACCAGTGATGAGCATGTGATAAGTCTAGCCAGGGATTTTCAAAGCAGTTCTGAAGAACAGGGAAGGAAGGCATCAAAGCACCGCTCTGGGTTTTATTACACTGAAAAAGAATGAAACTGAAGAAGTTCCCAAAAGGGAAAATAATGCAGTGCTGAGATCCAGTATTGTTTGGGACACTCGTTTAAAAGCTGAAAAGACAATTAAATGCCTCATGACAAGGCATGCTCTGGCAAGAAGACCAAGTTACATAAATAAACAAAAAAGGAAGTCTGATGCTGAGATGGTGCAGCTGCCCTGCAACATCCTACACCTTATCAGCATTTCTGAGATCTCTGGTAGGGAGCTGTACAGAGGAAGTTCTGGACAGACACTAGTCTCAGTAGGAAACTGATTCTGTGGTTTTCAATACACTAACTCAAATCCATTTCAGCCCTTGGAAACCACACTACCCAAGAGGACTCCCTTGCAGTAGTTCAGCCCACTTTGGAAAACCAACTTTTAAAAAACATTAGTAGTTTCCAAACTAACTGTCACAAACTTCCCCTAGAAACTTCTGCTCTCTGCCTTTGCTGTCTGCTCTCCTCCAAAATACCCTCATCTGTATGGGCACTGCTCCATTTCTCCACTCCAGCCCAGTCC
The DNA here is from genome assembly GCF_022539395.1 of Myiozetetes cayanensis. Classification (NCBI taxonomy): domain Eukaryota; kingdom Metazoa; phylum Chordata; class Aves; order Passeriformes; family Tyrannidae; genus Myiozetetes; species Myiozetetes cayanensis. Next base: position 20,514,154 of record NW_026087742.1, read on the forward strand.
TGAGGTTCCTGTCTAGGCTCATCTGTAGTGTGATATTTTGCTTTGGTGACATTGCCCTATCCACAGAGCTAGATCAATGTGAGATGAAGGGTTAAGAAACTCAGGGAACGAAGCAAGTGAAAGTTGTGATTCAACAGATGATGGTTCTCTCTTAGGCAAGACTGAAATCAGAGTGCTGCTGAGACATTCCTCAGCTGGCCTTTTAAGGTGCTCTTTTTCAAACCAGGCAGTAACAAAACGTTGTTCTTTCTCAGAGTTCTGAGAGAAGAGAAAACCACTAAAGACAGTGGGTTAATTTAGAAATCCCCTAAGCTGCTGACACAGATCTGCAGTGTTTCACTTGAGAAATACATGCATTTCAGAGGTAAGCAATGTGTTCCTGACACATACTTTGCACAAGGTGACAGCAGTCACCATTCAAACAGATAAAGGGTTAGGATTCTCCACCCTGGTGAAGAGACCTTTGGGAGGCCTGATGGCATGTATAGGAAAAATTCTTCACTATCTCTTCAGATATTCAAGAATGGAAGCCATCAATGATTCTAAGAGAAGCTGTGTTCTAGACAGCCCTACAAACCACCATGCTCCTTGCCTAAGGATTTTCTAGTTGCAAAAAATCCTCAACAGAGACTGAACAAGCACTTAGAAGAGACCTGTTTATAGTCACTAACCAGATCCATCACATCAGATTCAGGAAATCCCTCAAGTGAAAACATGCATAGTCTGGGAAAGTATCTGGCAGAAGTATCATCTGGCATCTTGCTTTTGGATTTGGCTTGCTTTTAGTCAGGTCAGATAGTTAGATCTGGTAATTGAATATTGGCCATGGCAAAACCTGTAGTTATAACTTCTATGCACTAACAGCACGAGGAAAGAGTATCTTGACAGCAAATAATGTACTAAACAGGCCTTACCATCAGTTTTTGGGAGGCAAGGCAGAAAAAACAGTTTATCTTCTTTACTGTAAAATACTGCCCGACCTTACCCCTGCAGTACAGTGTAAAGGTGATATTAACATGGTGCAATAAGCCTAGAGTTCCACCAGGTGGTAAACTAGTCCTACAGTGCCAGGCTAAAAATGCCTCAGCCAGGGATCATCATGAGTCCCAAACCGCCAGATTTAAAATGACCACAACACCCCTCTTGTGTACTGTCCACAATTCTTATAATGGTCATCTTCCTTTTCAGAAAGGGTGAGCATAATACCTTTTTCCATGGAAACTGCTTTCCTGTCCTAAAGCCCCCTTCTGATTCTCCACATACGCAACATAACCCTCCCTGTCACTGTCTTCAGGCTAATCCTGTGTTGGGCAGTGGCACCCATACAGCTACTTCCATCCTAAGATTTCTACTTTGATAACTGTAACTATTAAAAAACCCTGCTGAATACTATGTGACATTCACTTATGTGTGTCGTACGGAAATCTGATCAGCAAGTACAGATTGAGAAGTTCTCTAATTTAAAAATCTTGAAAACCACAGCAAGGTCTATAAAAGAAATGTGAATACGATTTAGTCCAGTTGATTAAAGATGAACTAGAACCTAAAACGTAGCTTTCATTGTGTCACCATGCCTTACACCGGGAAAGGTTATGGACACACAAAACACTAAGACAGCACTGCAGTTCTTGTAACCCAAGTTTGCTGAGGTTACCACAGAGAAAAGTTTCAGCATCTTTCTTGCAAGAGTGGGAAAGGTCTTCTTTTATACCATAATAAAATGAGTAATTCCTTCTGACACCCTTAGAATCAAGGCTCTTGATGGGCATTACTGAACTTAGGGAAGCATAAGCATATGATTTTAAATCTAAAAAGTTCAAAGTTCAGCTCTGTAGTTGTACAACAGCTTTTCAAAGACTATAAATTTCTGGTGCCCTGTAGAGCTGCCCAGACATTAGAGAAGTTTCAGTTACAGTATCACAGAGTATGTCTGTTACTGAGAAATAGCTGCAGACACATCTCTTAAGACTTGTGAGCTAACTCAGCTTAACCATAGCATATGTACCTATTATTCCAGGGAAGACAGAAGAGTGTGTATTTTGGCTTCTGGATGAACTTCCATAACAGTAAACATTACATTTAGTGTGTATTAACAGCTGCAGTGGCTGCAAGGAAAAAACCCAACATTGTGGCACTAGGGCAGGGGAGTAGTGTGTTTGGCCTGGATCTCGGTACTAGAAAATAATTCTCTCCAACAGATCACTTCTGCTCATTCTTTCCCCTTCCTTGGAAGCCTGGAAGAGAAGGTCGTGCTTTGGCTTTTTAGCCTGGGTGAAGTCACGTATGCAATATGTTTGCAATATGGTCTTGGAAAATTCCTCATGTTTTATGAAGATAGTGTAGTGCTATGTGACAGTAAATCTGAAGACAGAGCTGAAGGAAGGGCACAGAGGAATTGGGAAACAGTGGACAAATCTCTCATCGCTGGAAAGATGTAGTACCTGATCTGGAGTGCTAATACCTTTCCAGAGGAGATTGTGCACAGCGTATTTTGGAGCCTGATTGTTACTGCAAACATCTTTAGGGGACTCACTGTCTGGGCAATGCTACATTTGACTTTTTCACTTCTCTTTTATTTACTCTGGAAAGGTGATCAATCATTAGAAGAAGAAAGGTTTTCCTAAGGCATGGCATAACTCACCTTCCAGGAGGCAGCCTGAAGGAATTCCAGCACAGCAGCTTCTTGTTGTGTAGCTATCCTTTCCCTCCTTCATACACCCAGGAGAATCAATCCTGCATTAAAAAAAAAGCAAAGAATAAAAGGGGGATTCTTACGAACCTGCCTCCAGACAAATTACTGAGATGACAGATGTAGAAGGAAAGGTTTTCTTCTTCCTCATATAACCTTCACATCGCCTACTGTTTCTGCTCAGTCACCAAAGCTTTCACTTCTCTCTCACTATGATCATACTGAGATAATAACTTAATTCAACTTGTACTGTCATGCGAAACCTTAGAGATGACCTCTGTTAAACAAGAGTACTTGTCTAACTTTGCAAGCCCTCAGAATCTTTTTGAAGTCACAATAAATGCTTTGTGTGATAAACTGGATGAGATTGGTTCTTTTAACTTTAGAAGTAACAGAAATGCCAACTTGATGATAAATTTTCCTGTTCTCAACGCATCTTTTACTTCCCATTTTCTGATAAGCAACTGCATTAATTTAGTGCTCAAAATAAAAGTATCAAACAGCCTTAGTGAAAGCATGTGCCTGTCTCAGTCTGAATCAGGCCTGATTGTGCTTTGTTACCTTAGAACATGCAGTGTCTCTTGTTCTTTGGTTAATATCCTCTTTTTGCATAAATTCTCATTAAAAAAAATAAAAAGAAAACCAGGGTAGACAGCACCTAAGTATAAGCAGCAGAGAAGCTTCAGAGCTCTCTTAAAGTATAGGTAAAACAACAAAAACAACAACAAAGAAGAAATAAAATTATCAATACTCTTTTCTTCGTAGAAGGTCACCTTACATGAAACTGTAGATAAAAGTACAGTTCTTCAAATCTTCTTGAAATCGTTATACCCCTGCAACCTGCCCTAGAATCACACTTGCATCAGTAGACGTCTTGGCTACAAAGCAAATTTAAATGGCTTCACTGTCATTGGAAACAAAACCTACCACAAGACCCTTGCTACACATATAGGTATGAAAATGGAGAAATGCAATATTCAAATGGAGAAATACAATATTCAAATGGAGAAATACAATATTCAAAGTCATTTCAGCATGCAAAATTTCAGTCAGACTTTAAAAACTGACACAGAGATTTCAAGGGAGGTCAAGACCTTGAAATTTCACCTAGCACACTAAAAGCACAAGGTACAATTCCTCAGATTCAATTCTTGTTCACTTAAGTGCAAGAACCAATTCCAGGCTTTTGTTTTTGGCTCTAAGTGCCTTCTTCCTCTTCCTTTACTTCCACAGAAAAGCCCACCCTTCATACCAACACCATGCACTGCAAATGCAGATCAAAATGCAAGTTGTCATTTTCTTTCCTCATATCACTGTTGAGCACCTCACACACATCAGTACATGCTCCTATTCTCAGCACTTTAAAGAGAAGTAACCAGAAATAATGTGGTGAAGCATCACATTGAGTTACAATACTGAAAAACATAGCTTGAACTACTCTCTACAATGCTATTTTTCACCTGCCAGCACAGTTTGGTCATACACATATAAATAGGGCTACAAAAAATATCTCCTGTGCAAGGTGCCATTTTTGATGCACTGTCTGCTTATTGCATCTTTTCCACTGCTGCAAAGTGAAAGTACATGGCATTTGGCTGAAGTTTCAATCTTAACGTGCTGTTATAGAGGAGGTCCTCACAAGGAGCCATGTGAGAGGATTCAGCACAGCAACAGTAGGAGTGTTTTACACTCTGTCACTCCTCCTCACCCCCACCAGTGAGTGTAGCCTAACCAGGCTGTAAAGCAGTCGTGCTTCTACGATTCAGCAGCAAGAGCAAGATGCTGGCCTGACAACTTGTTTGCAGCAAAGGAAATTCTCACCACATATGAGAAAAAACCCTTCCCAGGGAGGATGGTGGAGTGCTGAGGCAGGAGCTGAGACAAAACGAGGAAAGAGGTTTCCTAAATGCAGCTGGACAAGGAAAGCCTTGCACAACCTCATCCAGCTTGGGAACTGTAAACCCCTGGGGTTGGACGAGAGACCTCCAGAGGTCCCATCCATCTGTATTACCAGATGTTATCAATCAAAGCTTGCATTCAGCCTAATACAGAAAAAAACTACCAACACACTAAATCAGCATGAATGTGTTTTACATGCCTTGGCCTCAGATTTTTTTTTTTTCATTCTAACAGCATTTAAGAATCCCAGTCAAAGAGCAGAGCTTTACTACAGTAAGTAGCAGAGGAAGTGCACAATGCACACTATCATGACAATGTTTCAATAAATCCAGTAGATGCAATTCAAGAAGAAACTGAGCTATCACAACCAGCCCTGGATAAAGAATGGCTGAAAGAGCTGCTTAGAGCAGCCAGAGCTCCTAAGATGGTAGTGCCCTTCTCTCTCAGCCACAGATCTCTTCTGCAAATAACAACACATTCCTTCCTTCACTCTTACCTGCAGTGGGTCAGGTTTCCTGGCTCATCAGGGATCCTGTCCTCCAGCTGTTGGCAGAAGAGAGCACAGCTCAGAGATCTTCCATTCTTCCTTGCAGCGCTTCAGCAGCTTCACAGCATCCTCTGCTGCCAAGGAGCAGAATCAGATCAGAAATGAGAAAACAGACTGAGCCTTGAGCAAACATTATCGCTTTATTCAGACAGACACTCCCTCCCCCACCCCAATTACCCTACAATGAAAAGAGGCAGATAACAAAGCCCTGATACATAACAGGGATCAATCTCTACAGAGCCACCTTTGAAACTGACCTACTCTTGAGTACTACAAGTGCAGATCAGTCCTGAAATACCAGAAGCTCACTGTCTCCAAGGAATAGTCCCATACCAGAGCACAAACCTTGCAGAGCTGGGCCTTTTTATGCAATACCTTTCAACATCTGGCTCTACATAGCCCTTTTCTTTATTATTCTGAATTCTTATTTTCACAGAATTACAGAATGGGTCAGGTTGGAAAGGACCACTGTGGGTCATCTGATCCAACCTCGCTACTCAAGCAGGGTCATCCTAGAGCAAGCACATTGCAGAGGATTGCTTCCAGACTGTTCTTGGATATCTCCAGTGAGGGAGACTCCACAGCCTCTCTGGGCAACCTGGTCTAGTGTGCAGGCACCCACACAGTAAAGAAGCTCTTCCTCATGTTCAAGGAACTTCCTGTGCATCAGTTTCTGCCAGTTGCCTTTTGTCCTATTGCTTGGCACCACCAAGAAGAGTCTGGCTCCATCCTCTTGGAATCATTTCTTTAGATATTTATACACATTAATGAGGTCCTCTCTCAGCCGTCTCTTCTTGACACTGAACAGACCCAGACCCATCAGCCTTTCCTTCTAAGAGAAATGCTCCAGTCCCTTAATAATTTTTGTCACCTGTTGCTTCTCAAGCAGATGTCAGTGTAGTTAAAGTCCCCCACCAGAACCAGCACCTGTGACTGTGAGGTTGCTTCAAGCTGCCTGTAGAAGGTGCCTCATCCACTTCCTCCTCCTGACCAGAAGGCCTGTAGCAAACACCCACAACAATGTCACCCTTACTGGTCTGCCCCTTTACCCTAACCCAAAAGTCTTGTTTGTTGTCCACCCTAAGATAGAGCTCAATATATTCCAAGTGTTGCGTTACATAGAGGGCAACTCCACCACAGTGCCTGCCTGGTCTGCCTCCCCTAAACAGTGTGTAGCCCTTCATGACAGTCATGCAAGCTATCCCACCACATCTCTGTAATCGCAGTGAGATCAAAGCCCTGTGACCGCACACATATCTCTAGTTCCTCTATTTTATTAGGAAAGAAAATGTGCTTCAACTTCAGAGATAACAAAGAAGGTATAAGCATGCACCCTCTAAGATCCATGGGGAATATTCCCATTGCACTAAACTGGTGGTCCCACAAAGTAGTCAGGTTCTAAAAACTCATTACTGTGAGTACAAAACCAGCAATGCCATACACAGGAGAGCAATTCCACATGGTTCACAGGACACCTCAATAAAATATATCTTTACCCCTATTCCAGCCATGCCTGGCCCTGTACCAGCCTTTACTCACACAGTGACTATGTAGCCCCAAGCAGCTGCAGCGATGATACCGAGTTATTTGAAAGCAGTACGCAGAAATGTTTTAGAGGCACAAGAACAGCAGAACCCGCTCTCTCAACGCCACGCTGGGAGGGCTGCTGTACCCCAGCACTCCCTCTAGAGTTACCTCTCCTTGCCGCAGCACCCACACGGGGCGGGCAGCCGAGCCCTGGGGGCACCAGGCCGGGATGGTTATGGGGCCCTTGTGCTGCCCCATGGCACCCAGCGAGGGCAGGTTCCCCTGTACAGACACGTATGAGCCAGCACTGTGCACAGGTGGCCAAAAAGGGCAGTGGCATCCTGGCCTGTGTCCGAAATAGTGTGGCCAGCAGGACTAGGGAAGTGATTCTTCTTCTCTACTGGGCATTGGTGAGGCTGCACCTTGAATACTGTGTCCATTTCCGGGCCCCTCAATTCAGGAAAGACATGGAGGTGCTGGAGCGTGTCGAGAGAGGGGCAACAAAGCTGGTGAAGGGGCTGGAACAAAAATTTTATGAGGAGCAGTTGAGGGAGCTGGAACTGTTTAGGCTGATAGAGGCTTAGGGGGATCCTTACCACTCTCTACAACTCCCTAGAGTTTACAACTGATGGTTGTAGCCAGATGGGGGTCGGCCTCTTCTCCAGGCAGTGAGTGACAGAACAAGAGGACATAGTCTTAAGCTGTGCCAGGGGAGGTTTAGGTTGGATATTAGAAAGACTTTCTTCACAGAAAGGGCATTGGGCTTTGGAATGGCCTGTCCAGGGAGGTGGTGGACTCACCGTCCCTAGAGGTGTTTAAGGTAAGACGGGATGTGGCACTTAGCGCCATGGTCTAGCTGACACGGTGATGTTAGCTCACAGGTTGCGCTCCATGATCTCAGAGGTCTTTTCCCACGTAGTTGATTCCGTACACAGACAGGGCTCGCAGCCTCTCCCCGCCCCGCCCCGGCCCGGCCCCCTTCCCGCCCCGCTGTCCGTGCGGTGCCGGTGCCGGTCATGGCGGCGGCAGCGCGGCTGTTCCGCGGGGCTGTTCGCGGCCCGTCCCCTCGCCCTCGCCCGGGCGCTGAGCTCCCGCGCCGCCGGGGCCGGCGGGCCGGGGAGGGCGGCGGGCCGCGCTGGCGGCCGCGGGGGCGCTGGGCGGGCTCGGGCTGGCGCTGGGGCTGTGGCGGCGGCACACCGCGCTGGCGGCGTCCCGGGAGGACGAGGAGGACAAGGAGCTGCGGCAGCGGTTCATGGCGCCGCCGGTGAGCGGGCTGCGGGAGCTGCGGCGGCGGCGGCGGGAGCTGCGGAGCCGCATGGAGCTGCTCATCATGGAAACGCAGGCGGAGGTGTGCCGCGCCCTGGCCGCGCTGGACCCCGGCGCCTCCTTCTCCGTCGACACCTGGGAGAGGAAGGAAGGTACGGGGGAGGCGCGGGGGACCCCGCGGGCACCGGCACCCCGGGCTCGGTCACCCCGCGGTGACCCTGCCCCTGGCCTTGGCAGGCGGAGGCGGCATCAGCTGCGTGCTGCAGGACGGCGAGGTCTTCGAGAAGGCGGGTGTGAATGTGTCCGTCGTGTCCGGGCTCCTGTCCGAGGAGGCAGCGCGGCAGATGCGGAGCAGGGGGAAGTCTCTGAAGGCCAAGGACGGTAAGGTGTCGGGCCGGGAGGTGGGGTAGGGAACCGGGACACGTTCACCCGAGTATTCCCGTGCGGGACTCTGGCCTTTGAGCAGAACCTGAGATCAGAACACTGATCAAAGCTCGAAGCGTTTCATTTGTATCAAGGTGATTTCTAACCAGCAAGCCCGACAGGTGGACTCTCGTATCCCTAAAAAGCCATGTATCAGAGTGCTTCTCCCTCCGTCTTGCTGCTTTACGGAATGTATTGCAGGCACGGTTGGTTTCTTAATAACGACACTGTAGCTAAACAGTGAAACAGTGCAGGAGTTATGTACCAAAGAGGTGGAGGGAGAGAACCAACACCACCTGAAGGGTAAAGAGGACTCAACCCAGATTTGTGTAGCAAAGGGCAATTGTGAGGACTGGGGGTGGTGGAAAGCCTTAGCAGTGCCTTATGTTTTAAATGGTCTTCATCTAATGGGTTCTCTAACATGTTGCTGCATTTTAGGACAAATACCAAAAAAAGTGTTTAGTTAGGTGCGCAGAAGAGCGTTGAATGAGAAGTGAATTGCACGTTTACTAATAATTATGGTGATCCAACATGAGAAATTTTCCTGTCATGAAACCTAAGGAAAAATAGTGATGTTCCTTAAATGATAATACATGAAGTTTCTTGAAAAACTAAAGGGCTTTCTTGGTGCATTTCTTTATCTAGGGAAGCTGCCTTTTTGCGCCATGGGTGTGAGCTCCGTTATCCATCCAAAGAACCCTCATGTTCCAACCATGCACTTCAACTACAGATACTTTGAAATCGAAGAAGCAGATGGTAAGAATTTTAATCCAATGAAGCATGTATGAAATGTATGACTCCACGTGAAGGAAGCGTGAATGCATGGCTAGGGGAAGAGGTTAAGAACCAGTCCAGGTTTGTTCCCAGCTGTGCCAAGAATCTGTTTTTCAGCATTGGATCTCCTGATCTCTAGATGCCTTTGTGCATTTGTAAAATGACTGTGATGAGTGTACCTGGTAGAGTGAAAGGGGTTCGCTTTTTGTAGAATATATAGAGAGAGGTTTCAGATCTAAGGTAAAAATGTAGGAGGTTGTAAATAAATGTAAAACACATTCAGAGCAGCAATCCTCGAATTTAGAAGAAGAAATGTCTGTGAAGGGCTGATAAACGTTCTGGTCATGATGTGCCTTTGTCTCAGCAGCTGGAAGGATGTAGTGTCAGAAACACTGCTCATTAACTGCATTGTGCCTTATTTCCCAGCTTTCTGCAACTTGGCACTGTCAGAAATGTGACCCCTGTCTAGGTGGTCAAACACTGAGGGGCCATCTGTATTGTGACAGTGTATGTACTGTCAGAAGCTCAAAGAGAGTTTTCTTTCAATTGTTTTGCCACAGCATAATGGATCATTACTAGCCAATTACTTCTCTGGATGTATTAATGACGTTCGCTTTCTTTGGCACGCAGTAAAATGTTTCTGTATTCTTGAATAGGAGTTACCAGCCCATCTTGTGAAACTGATATCCTGTAGTCAGGATCAGTGGTCCAAATTACTGAGTGAGTTGTTTTAACAGCTTTGAAATTTCTTTCGTGTTTTCCTGAAGTCACTGGAAAGAGAAGTTCACCACCTTGAACTCAATTTTTTCACTATTGAGGTTTAGGGACACCACTGAATAATGATTTTGTTTTGTATTTTAAAAGTAGTTGTTAATGCTTTGTGAACCTTGCTGTTTAGAAGGGTAAAAGAAAAATGTTGCTGCTTTCTTCTCTTGTAGGAACTAAGCAGTGGTGGTTTGGTGGTGGGACTGACCTCACTCCAACTTATCTGAATGAAGAGGATGCTGTTCATTTTCACAAGACTCTGAAAGAAGCCTGTGACAAGCACGATCTGAAGCTGTATCCCAAATACAAGAAATGGTATGTGGGGAGAGATGCGCTTGGGGGGGAGTAAAAAGCAGCACTAGATGTTGCCAGATAAGTGTACTCTAAGAACTGTAGGTTCTTCTGCCTTTTAAAAGTTACCAGCAAACCCTAAGGAAAATTGGCAGAAGTGTACTGTGACAAAATGTAGTCTAAAGAAATCTCTTATTTACAGAAGCTTGAGTTTTTCAAATTTGGAGACTGACAACTGGGATCATAAGTCTACAGCCCCAATAAAACCCAGGCTGACTCTACAAGGTTTTGTAAGCCACCAACTTTACTAGGCAATTTAAAAACTCCTTTTAACCTCTGGTGTTAAACTAGGACAAGAGTTTTTCCCCATGGAGTTGGACAAATCCTGCTTACAGTGAGATCACGGTAAATGTGCATGATTCAGTGTGAGCTCTTGGGCCCGCGCTGTGGTACTGAAAATCCCACTCCGACTTTTCTATCTTCCCTCTGACCATCATGGCCTGTTTTGCTTTTCTTTTTTTTCCAGGTAAGGAGGTTGTCCTTAGTGTAGAAGCTTCGTAATTTTGATGAAACTGTAGTTTTTCCCTGGTGACACATTCACTGTGAATTCAACAGCATGTTCTCTAAGATGCAAACTGTGAATGTTCTTCTTGAGCTGAGAGATACACGTGATCTGATCCTTCAGTAAGCAGAGGGTTGCTGCTCTGTCTGATAATCCTATCTGCCACAGGCTGAGGTATCCAGGAAGGAGGGGATACTCTTTTGTAAGGCAGTAGGTCTTCTCTGAGGACGGGAGATAAAGTGGGTGTTATAGGTTGGGTGGCAACCAGTTAGCAGAGAGATACATCTTAGAGCCTTGAGATTACAGCCTTCTTGTCTGACAAATTTTTGCATGGTAGTTTAAGAGTATGTGCCTTAATGGTCTGGGCGTTTGCAGCCGAAGTAGGCTAGCAATGCCAGCTGCAGGGAGTCGGAGACCTTTTCCCACCTTTCTCAAAGATAAAAGCTATTGTTAGATTTACCACATTGTCTTCTTGATCTAGGTTTAAGACTTTTTATCAGCCTTGCTCTCTTTCTGCCTTTCTCACTCAGCCTTTTTTCTTAACTTTTCCTGCTGCCATAAAATAAAAAAGGTGATCATCCCAGTGAATAAAAAAATAACTTAGGTTACCAGTTACATCTCCATGTCTCTCCTGCTTTGGCCATGCCATTTATATTGCTTGAGAACGATTGAGGATGGACACATGTATTAGAAAACTAGTTCTAAAAGAAGGCAAGGTGTTCTTAATGTTGATGGTTTCTGCTTCCTATTTTCCTTCCATTTCTTTTCCCTGTGAAGACTTGCAGGGCATGGCTGTCCAATAAAGCAACTATAAGTAAGATAGGGTGTGGATACAGTGAACCAGTTATGTATAGTAATTGCACAGCTACATACTCCCTGTAATTACAGAAGAGATTAATTGCCTTCCTATTGTAGAATAAACTACCTTTATGCATTTCTAAACTTGAACAGAAGCCATGAAAAGCCACTGCTATGATGACTCAATCTTACAAGTATTAACTATTAAAAAGCCTTTTTCCAAGGAAGGCTGCCATGACAGTTGCTTTCTTATCTGGTCTCAGGTTTTTAGATTCCTTTCGTTTTGATGAAGAAAATCAATTATTTATTTTACTAGAGTGCCAAAAAAAATAAAGAAATGCTTTTCCAAGTCTGAATTAAACTGCAAGCTGTACAAATAATTTGGGATCTGCATATAATGCTGGGAACGAAATCTAGCAAGAGCTCCTAGGGTGAAGTTTTGAGATCAGGTGACCCTGTTCTGAGTAAGTAGAGGATATGGATTGGATCACTCCACGTGAATGCAGCTGCCATGGTGTTGTGAATGCTACTGTCCGTGACTGTGTGGTGACATGTAGCTTTGCAGAGACTGTTTAATCAGATCTTTACTGTAAGTGACACAGGAGTGCTTTCCAGAGGGTGCTGCACCATCCTGGCTCTCGGTAGTCAGTGAAACAGCGAGGCACTCGGCACTGCAGGAACTGACTTCTGGTCAGTGCTAGCCCTGTGCCACGTAGCTGTTTAGAGTTCTGTTCATTGCTTTGCATACTGTGGACCATATTAATAACTATCTGCTACTTCTTCTAGGTGTGATGACTACTTCTATATCAAGCACCGTGGCGAGCGAAGAGGGATTGGAGGCATATTCTTTGACGACGTGGACTCTCCCTCCAAGGAGGAAGTGTTCCAGTTTGTGAAGAGTTGTGCCAAAGCTGTTGTGCCTTGTTACATTCCCATTGTGAAAAAGCACTGCCATGACTCCTTTACGCCAGAGGAAAAGCTATGGCAGCAGCTTCGGAGAGGACGGTGAGTATTGAAGGAGCTAAAGAATACACAGGAGGTGGATTATGCTGGCAAGAAAAAAATTGAGCTAGTTCTTTATGGTTACAGGTTTATGTCCTGTTGTAGTGTGAGCTAAAAAAGCTCACCAGGGAATTTCAGTATTTTTGTGCACAGAACTAATCTTGAAATCCATTGCTAGGTTGCCAAAAGGGGCGCAAAGAAGGTAGTAGCATGCCCTTATCTGTATTTCCCACCTTCCCACGTTAGAATACAAGCAACACAAAAAAAATGCCACAGTTTCTCTCCAGCTCTTTCAAAAACCAAGAGAAGCTGCTGCTGTGCAACAGGCAAAGGGGTATGGGTGTGCTTGGTGTCTTCAATCCTGCCCTCTCCTGCAGCCCAATCATATGAGATACAGGACTACCCTTGTCACATAAGGAGCCTGAGGGTGAGGGAATTGTGCTTCCTATTCAGTAATGAAACAAAATCTCACAAAGTCAAGAAGTAACTGTACTCAGGTACCTTCAGCTTCTTACATACATATTTGTTCCATCTGATCTTGGCATTGAAATGAGGATTCCTGTAAAGGAGTAAAGATACAGAGAGGGTTTTTTTTTTTTTTTATTCTGGCATGATCCAAAGTTGCTGTAACTTAAAAGACTTTGGAGGATGCTTCTAATTTGACCAACTGTTAATGTTGCAAAAGCTTAAGTACACAGGTCAATACAGTTTTACTCCATTCTCTGTGTCCTGTGATTGTGTAAGCACATGGAGAAATGAGAACACACATGCTTTGTGCAGAAGTAGGTTCTTCAGTTTCTGCTTCTGCAGAGAAATCTGTGAGACTGGCATGGAAAGAGTATGAGCATTTAAGTTGAGAACACTGGCCTGCAGCCACTAGTCAGATAAGCAAGAGTCCTTAATTTGGTGGGACTGTTCCTGGGAATGTGGGGCTTCCAGGATTCAGTCTGTGGATGGGATTTAGCAAACCTGCTAAGTTTATAAGGGGGAACAGCTTCTTTAAGCTGCAGCCAGAACCAGCTCTTGAGGCCTGCCTATTTCCCTGGGTCTGCTTGCAGGTTGTTTGGGTTGGTAAAGCTTTCCATTTTTGCAGATAGGTAAGAACTCTTCCCTTCCTGTATCTCTGTTAAATACTAATATGTCTGTACTAGCTATTAGGATAACCCCTGATGAATTGTCACTGCTCTGTTCCTATGCTGTGGGCAGAAAGTGGTATATTGTGGTATTACAGCTCCCACACAGCACTCTGAAGCTGTTTGACTTCTGCTGCTTTCCAGATCTCCCCAAGAAAAAAAAATACTATTCAGGCCTTACTGCTTATGTGTCCTTCAGCATGGAGGACTGCACAGTAGAATTCTTCCTCTGGTTATTTTCAATTCCTTTAAGGCCCCTTTTTATGTTTGATGCCACCACACAAAAGAGAATAACCGAGGTAAGCACGGTGTCGAGCTTGGCAGCAGGGTTGAGGCCTGGGAGAAGCATTGCACAAAACAGCAGCCTGCAGAATGCTCTCCTTTGAACAGTTTGTCTGCTCCAGTCTGTTTGCCAAGGTCACTACTCCCTGTGCTTTGTGGAGTGGCCAGGTAATAATTGCGTTCCTGCAGAGGATGCTAAAGAACAGTTCACTCCAAACCAGGGTTCATTCTGACACCCGACACAGCAGAAAGATAGGCCGGTTTTGTTTGATGTCTGCTAGTTGAAGAAGGCACAACCAACTTCTGCTAATAAACTTGTTTTTTCTTTGCATCTCTTCACTCCCCACAGGTATGTAGAGTTCAACTTGGTTTATGACAGAGGTACAAAGTTTGGCCTCCTGACACCAGGATCAAGAATTGAAAGCATTCTTATGTCTCTGCCACTGACTGCAAGGTAAGGGTGTAGCTATGTGGGATTGCAGGTAGGTTACTGTTTTTATTAAAATAGTTCATTGGGTTGAATCAAAGGTCTGTCGTGGTGTCCCATCACTTTACAGTGCCTAGTTCATGCCTGATACAAGAACTGCCCAAATACATGGAGATGCTTCTCTGGTCTCCTACACTTACCTAGTTGCCAGTAGTGTCTGGCTGAGATACTTTCTGACAAAAAAAGGGATGTTTTTCTGCTTGGTACCTTTTGATAGATTTTTCTCTCCTTGCTCCATGGGTTTTTGTTTAGTAGCTCTTTGAAATCATGTGATCTTCTGGCAAATGTGTGATGAGCTTCACTGTTTAATTGTGCGTTGTATGAAGAAGTGCCTCTACTTGCATCTGATGATTTTGTTTGATTTTTCCCTAAGTAACACAATTTTCTTGCTGTTGTGTTTCTCCATAACTGTTCTTAGTTTACAGATTTCTATTTTCTCATTGCCAGTTTTCCAGGCCTACAATTCCTGGTATTTTTAGTCTTTGTACAGTCACTGTTCCATCCTTTTGATCACATTGGCCACTTTCTCTAGGCTTAAGTTTTCTGTGCCCTTTCTGAACTAGGGATAAGGAACCAACGCCGTAAGATACATATGTGTATCCAAGATCATACAGTGGCATAATGAAGTTTTAATTCATTATTCCTTTCATAATCCTAATATTCTGTTTGCTAGTTTTGTCTGCTGCTCTGCATTAAGCTGGCTTTTTCATAGAACTGTTACAATGCCACAGTCTTTTCTGGGCAATAAAATTGAACTCAAATGTAACTCAATCTGTTTGCAGCTTTTTCTGTGTCCATCACTTCACACCAACCAGCAGTGAATTTCACCTGCCATTTTACTGTTCGGTTGCTTAGCTCAATACTAACTGTTTTCAACTGCTTTTTTTTTGTTTTAACCCATCTTGCTTACTCTTGCAATATCAGCAAATTCAGTCACTTCCTGTTTACCCCCATTTTCATGTTGCTTTTAGGTAACACTGAGTAGCACATACCCTGTCATGAATTCCATAGAGTTCACTAGTGACCTCCTTCTGCTAGGAAAACTGACCTTTGCCTGCTGCCCCTTAACCATGAAGGCAGTCCTGTTCTCACCATATATTTTCATTCCACTGCCAACACAATACGAGTCCCTGACCTGGTGGTGTAGCACACTCCTGTCTTCTGATTTCATTTCTGGGATGATCTGGTTTTCCTTGTTTTCATCGGTGTAAATAGCTTGCTTCACAGCATGAATGGTTCCTTCCTGGGGAAAAAAATGGAAAGAGGGTGTACCCATCTCTGACTGCTGATGCTTTCTCTGTCACACCTCTTTTAATTGCCTTTTCAATAAAAAAGTCATCTTTCATCACCTTTGTTTTTAAAACCAAGATTCAACAAGGACTTGTAGAGCTTCCAGTCCATATTCTGGAAAGCCTAGGTCTTGTGTTCTCACTGTCAAAATTCTATGGGTTCCTTTTCTGCTCATCTTCCTTGTGATGTTAGTGTGTCACAAGAGACTGATAGAAGATTGCTGCAAAGCAACCTGCATGCATTTTAGGGCAAGGGGGCATTGTCTTCCCTTTTTCCTTGTTCTTCTGGCTTTTTCAGAAGTTGGTAAAAAGATGAAGCTAATGTTTTTCTTGTGTACCCCAGTGTTGTTATTATTTGTTTTTACTGAACTTACATATCTGTCTCCTGAGCTGAGTATCAACTGTGTATTTAGCTTTGTGTGCTGAGAAAAGACAACTCCAGTACAAACACCGCCTGGTGCGGGAGAGGTGGCAGCCAGCTGGGCAGTCTGAGTGAGTTTCCCCTCTCTCTGCAGGTGGGAGTACATGCACACCCCTCCAGAGAGCTCCAAAGAAGCAGAAATCCTGGAGGTTCTGCGAAATCCCAAAGACTGGGTGCACTGACATGGATCATGAACAAGATGGATTGCTTACCCTGAGCCACTTGAGAGAACAGGAACGCCTGCAAACCAGCTCCTTCAAACTGCTGTTGCATGGTGTTTCATTGTGTCTATTTATATCTTGCCTGGTGCCTTAATTGTGCTGTAGACTTGTTATAACTTGCAAATACGTGAACTCACTCTTTTCGATTGTTGGGCTAATGTTGTCACCCCCTGTTGCTGCTGCCTTGTGAAGGACTGGTGATGGCCTCACAGGGCTACTGTGCATGTTTTAGGACTTCCTCAACTCATGTGATTGATTGCTAAATGGCAAATTACTGCGAAGTGTTCTCCCAGTGAACTGAAAGTATTATCTGTGCCTAAATAGCCCTTAGAAGATGTTTGGATGCTTAAATGCATTTTTGTAAAGAATAAAGGGAATATTTGATATGATTTTAAACGATAAACTGTGCTTTCGGGAAGTTGTGGAAAAGGTGGTACTTAATCACATGTATTTTGATGCTGCAGTAGCACGACTTGGCTCATCAGTACATGGGAGAATCCAGGTTGGGGCACCAGTGTTACCCTGAGGAGAGGGGAAGGCTGGCTGTCCCTTAGAGGAGAAAATCTTTTAGCATTGAGCCTGTCAGCTGTGACCTCGGGCCAGCTCCTTTACCAGTTCGGAGATGGATCAGGAAGCTGTTGCATGTTGTCCCGAGGGTCTCTAAGTAGCACTCCATGCCCTTCCCAGCCCCGGACTGATTGTTCTTTCGACTCGGCACAAACCTCGTCGAGAAAAGCAAACAGAAGCCGAGTCCCATTTCCCGGAAGTAGAAAAGGGCAATTCCACCTCCCCGTCGGGGAATCGAACCCCGGTCTCCCGCGTGACAGGCGGGGATACTAACCACTATACTAACGAGGAGTGGGATGGCAGGGATTCGCCTTCCGCCACCATGCCGTGTGACCTCGCCTGTCACAGGTTCCTGGGCTGCGAGTGACGGCTGTCCCTGCGCCCGGGCGGCGTGGGGACAGGTCCCGCGTCGGCTCACGGTCGCTGTTCCCGCCTGACCGCCCACGTCAAGCTTCCCGTTGGGGGCCACCGCGTTCACTTCCGTGTTACCATCCGCCACTAAAATAAAATAAAAATACTCTGCTAAATCGGCCATCTCACGTTCAAGGGAGAAAACGAAATGGCCCGTACGGGGATCGAACCCGCGACCTTGGCGTTATTAGCACCACGCTCTAACCAACTGAGCTAACCGGCCCCTGTATGCCATGGGTCCTGACTGCGCGCACCTGAGGGACCCGCCGCGGGTGGAACGCTGTCGGGACCGGATTCGCGGCACGACTGCGATCGCTCTCGTTAAACTCCGCGTCGGCGGGTCATTCCAGAGCAGCACGGGCATTAATCGGGGCGACGAGACTTGCTAAAAAATGGGGACTTCAAGACCTTTCGTTTTTCACTACCCCCTCCCTCCTCCACTCCGCGGCCGCATCCCCCGGACGGACACGAACCTCCCGGCGCCGGGGGAAGCCCCATCGCAAAGAACCGCCTCCCTCCTTCCCTGCCTCGCACGCCGCGGGACGGGGTCCGGAGCAGCAGGAGCGGTGCCGGGGATAAAAGATAACACCACCTCCCCGTCGGGGAATCGAACCCCGGTCTCCCGCGTGACAGGCGGGGATACTCACCACTATACTAACGAGGAGCGCGATGGTGACCTCGGCCCTCCCAACGCACCTCAAGAGCCACCGCCGAGACCGCCAACATTGCGGGACTCCCGCCCGCCCCCGGCGCTCCAAGGCCTTCCCTAAAATTGCAATAACCAATCACAAGGAATATGCTGCACCAAGGAAGGACAGGCGCACTTCCCAAACCTTTGGGGAGCCCTGTTTTCCACTGTGGTGAATCCACCCGTCCTCAGAGGAAAGTGAACCCTTCCCCAGGTGATAAGTCAACTGGACAACTTGTAAAATCGAGACATTAAATAAAAAAATGTAGAAAATACGTAGGAATCAAATACCTATGAGTCAGTGAAAAAGTTGCAGAGGAAGAGGACATCACCAAATTCCAAGCCCTTTCCTTCACAAACTGTCAGTATGAGTGCTGAGCTGAACTCCTCAAGTATCCTCTTCTTTGCTGTTTCATTTGCCACTAACACCACCTATCATAAAATACATTAATAAAAAGCAGTAGGAAGTCAAAAAGAAGGCAAATATCTGCATAGAGAAAGCACATATAAATGTATCCTGAACTGCCTCAAAACCAGGCAACATTTAACAAAGACATTCCCACACTCTCCACAGAAAAGATCCCAAAGCTGCCCCTACAGCAACAAATATGTAGCATGAGGAGACAGTCACAGATACAGTGTAAGAAAATACGCAGTTAGTTAGGAAGAAATAGGAGACATCTGATTGGAAAAAGAGCAGAAAATCCCAGATGTGCACGAACAAGAAAGAAACAGAAACCCACACAATAACGGTTTCTAAATTGAAAAAGCATTATTTACCAGTGACATGTAGCGGCTTTAAATTGTAGGCAATCCACATAAAATAAATATTTGATTAGCTAAAGACCTAGAAGAATCTGTCAAAAGTCATATACCTAAAAAAGCAACCCTGACGTGCTCCAAATCCAACAGTGTTCTCCTTTTGTGGCCCCTCAGCAGCACTGCTGGGTCACTAAACCTGTGGGACTCCAAAACTGTAGGTTTTCCTCCATCAAAGAGACCACAGTCCTCAGGAAGCTGATCAAAAGTACTGAAGCAATACAACCACTCCAGAGGCCAGATAAAGAGTGCCTGTTGTAAGCAGAATATGGATTTTAAACTCTCTCTCATGCTTGCTCAAAAACACACTTCTAACAGATTTTGCTAGAATTTTGAGATCAAGGACTGTCATAAAAACATTAGTCAGAGAAGAGAGAAGCTGTAAAGTCTACTTTATGTTTCTGCTCTTGTGAGTAGACCTCACCTCACTGTAAACTAATTTCAGAACCACTGGGATAAGACCTTCTCCAAAGCAGATTGCTCAGTAAAGAAAGAGCATTTGCAAATTTGTATGCCAGAAGCCACAAGATATGATGAAACTGCAATAAAACAGTGCTTTCCAGTAATCTTGCATGCCACAGACAGATGAAATAACAGATGTAATCTAAAACCTTTGCTTTTTGCTGAGTTTTATCTCCCTGTGCAGTCTTTTGCTACATCTGTGCTCATCCTCATCCTCACTTAGTGCGACATAAGAAGAAATACTGAGTATTTGGGCATTATTTGTTCTGTTTCTAAAGAAATAACACTACTGAATTAAGTGTTGCCACTGCATTTGTCTCTGAAAGCTTTTAATGACCATGTGCAATGATTTGATGTATACAGAAATCCTGTAGTTACAGCTGTAAGTTGTTATCCTTCTGCCTCCTCCACTTGTGTGAGCCAGCTCCTTCATACGAGCTCGCTTTAGAGGGCCCTGAAAGCTGCTGGTCAGAGTAAGGTAGTCTGAAGGAACGCTGATCTGGAACATCATCTTTGGCACGCAGATCATCACCAGTGCTCATCTAAATGATGACAGACGGAGCAAAACGACACATGTGCATGTGAGAAATTGGCTATAAAGGTGCCCAAACATCGTGCGCACTTCTGTGCCACGTATCAGACGCCAGCTCCTGATCTGCAGGTTCCTGATTCCCCTACACTCTGTAACACTACAGGAAATAATAGTTTAAATTGTTATTTTTTCCCCTTTTTGGTACTTAATGGAAAACCGATTACACAGTGTCAAGTTTGCTGCCTTTTGAGCAGAGAAAACGCCAGCAGCTTTCCTTGGGAGATATGACTGGAAGTTCTGACTGCTGTAAACCACCCAAACCGTGCCCACATCACCAGATGGCGGACAACAGGTTGATGGTTCGGAGAGTTGGGGAGGGGTGGGTTTCCCATTCAGCCACACCCTTCAACTCCGCTCCGTGAAGCGGGGCTCCCCGCAAACCTCATGTTTATACCTGGCAGATCGCGGGCAGCAGGCAGCCACAAAAGCCTCTGTGGGGTCTCCCTTCGTGCCCGCTCCGTCCCGCCAGCGTGGCGGTTCCGTGAGGGCGCCCGGGCCCGCCGCCATTTCCCTCAGGCGGCTCCCGCCCTCGGGGCGGCCGCCGGGGACACAGCTCGCAGCGCGCTCCTCGTTAGTATAGTGGTGAGTATCCCCGCCTGTCACGCGGGAGACCGGGGTTCGATTCCCCGACGGGGAGGTGGCCTTGCCGTTTTGCCGCCGTCGCCTTTCCTCTCGTGGTTCCTGTCCGCCTCATCCCGTTCCCTCCCCACCGGGAACAGCCCCTGGAGGGGCGCGGCGGCGGAATGCTGCGGCGTCCGCGGCGGTGGCGCCGGGCGCTGAGCGGCCGTGATCGTATAGTGGTCAGTACTCTGCGTTGTGGCCGCAGCAACCTCGGTTCGAATCCGAGTCACGGCAAGAGTGGTTTTTTCCCTTTTTTTTTTTTTTTTTTTTTTTTTAAATTCTTCTCCTCCCCTCCCCCCTTTTTGCCGCCGTTGCTGCGGGAACTCAGCCGAGCCGAGTCGGGGTTGGTCCTCCCGGCCTCGGCTGCGGGTTGGGTGCGCCTGGGGCCCCTGCGCGGGAATGGTTTGTGACCAAAAACGCTCAACCGGCAAGAAAT
Organism: Myiozetetes cayanensis; assembly: GCF_022539395.1. NCBI lineage: Eukaryota > Metazoa > Chordata > Aves > Passeriformes > Tyrannidae > Myiozetetes > Myiozetetes cayanensis. The sequence goes on from NW_026087742.1 coordinate 20,535,126, forward strand.
AATCAACGCTTAAAAAAAAAAAAACAAACAAACCAAAAAAAAAACCAAAAACAAAACCAACTGGCCCGTACGGGGATCGAACCCGCGACCTTGGCGTTATTAGCACCACGCTCTAACCAACTGAGCTAACCGGCCGTTGGGACCGTGATCTCCCCGCATCCATGGACAGCCTATCAGGGGCTGGCGCGCCTTTCCCGGCGTTCCCCGGCGGGGGCGGCGCCGTGGCAGGAACGCGCGAGGCAGGGACGGGATGAGGGCGCGAGGGGGCGGAGCCGCCTCCCGGGCGGGAAAGTGCGGGAAACCAAAACGGATGAAACATCCGGTAGTCGTGGCCGAGTGGTTAAGGCGATGGACTAGAAATCCATTGGGGTCTCCCCGCGCAGGTTCGAATCCTGCCGACTACGTAACATCTTTTTTTCTACTGCTTGTATATTCCCCCTCTGCTCCCCCGCTTCTGGTGCACCAAATCCGTAGGATTTTTTTTGTTTGTTTTCTTTTTTTTTAACGCGATACAGATTTTAACCAGCAATAAATACGGAAAAGGCGGGAATTAGGATTCGCTCCCCGAGAGCCCCAGCTCGGGGCGGGGACGCCCCTCTCCCACCGCGCCGGCAGGGGTGGAAGGAAGGGTCCCCCCCAGGAGCGCCTCCGCCCTTTTGGGCAGGGCGAGGCGGGACTGGCCGCGGCCCGCCCGGCGCCGTGGCTTAGCTGGTTAAAGCGCCTGTCTAGTAAACAGGAGATCCTGGGTTCGAATCCCAGCGGTGCCTGGGCTCTCCTTTTGGGGGAGATGCCGCCTGTCTCTGGCCGGGCTCCTTCGGGCCTCTGGCCAGCTCTGCCCCGTGCCAGGTGCCCGCAGCAGCCCAGCGCGGCCCGGGCGGCTCATGTCTGGGTATCGGAGATAAACGGGGTGCAAGGGGCCGATTCTTTTCGCCATTTCTCCCCGCAGAGGCGTCTCCGTGTAAGCAGCTGCCGACCCCTGGGGAGTTTTCTAGCGCCGATGTGGATCTCGGTCCGTTTCGTTTCAGACAGGAAAAGGGGCTGCCTCCCTGAAGCGGGGACCGCCCGTGACGTGTCAGCTCCTGGCACCGCCTGTCCTCCATCCCCTCCCTTCCTCCCTCTGGCCATCCTCTACTCCTAACTCACTCCCGCGGCTGATCAAACCAGAACTATAGCGGCGGCGGCTTTTACCCTGCTCTGCTCCCTGGATGACCATGACAAGGTCTGGGCGACAGCAAAAGGGCGACTTTATCTCCTCCTTCTGCTCCCCACGCCGATCGGCACAAAGAGGGCGGGGGAAGAAACAGCACCAGCGGCCCCCAGAAGGGAGACGGGCTCTAAAAGAAAATATGCCTGGCCCGTACGGGGATCGAACCCGCGACCTTGGCGTTATTAGCACCACGCTCTAACCAACTGAGCTAACCGGCCACGCTGGAGTTGCTGTAGGCAGCGCTCCCTGTCCCGGACTGCGGGCGGAGCGGCGGTCACCGCGACCTTTCCGGCCGCCGTGGAGCGGATCCCATTTCTCGGCGTCCGTGACGCCATCGCCCGCGCCGGACGGAGGCGCGGACACCACGCGTTGTCCGTGGCGCAGCTCCCTCCTCCGCTCGCCCACGCGGGTGGGCGCAGACACGGCGGCCCCTCCGCGCCCACCCGCGCTTGTCGGGGCCAGGCGACTCGCGCGTCAAAATGCACCGCCCGGAGCGCGGGCAAAAAGGGAAGCTGTCAGGAGTGGGATTCGAACCCACGCCTCCAGGGGAGACTGCGACCTGAACGCAGCGCCTTAGACCGCTCGGCCATCCTGACTGCTGGTTGCGTTCCTCGGCCGGCCCCACTCGGCTCTGCCGCTCCCACTTTCCCAGCCCCGGCCCGGCGACCCCCGCCCGATCCACGGGCACACGGAGCGATTACCCGCTTATCTTCCGGCACCTGAACGAGACAGGGAGCAGCAGCCAAAGGGGGCTGGCGGCTGTGGACAGGCCTAAGGAAGGGCAATGCCATGGCACCACAACACCCCGGCTCTGCCCTGCAGCCTCGGGCCTTTGCTCTGCACCCAGGCTGTGGATACGACCAGGGATACAGAAAAGGGAGATGGAAACAGAGAAGGTGCAATACTAATTAAAAAATTACTTGTCTAAAAATGTCACGCAGCTGCACACACCACTTTGATAAGAGAGAGAATACAAACCATTAATCAAGGACTTGCAAATTATCTGCTATTAACAAAATGTGACCATCTGCTAAGCAACAATAGTCTATCCATGAAAAGACTTGCATCAATGAAACCTTAGGCTATTAAATACGCAGAATAAATAAAACCAACAAAAACCCACAACAATCAGGAACTCAGGTTCTGTTTCATAGGAACATAACAGAAATCTAGCTCCCAGCTTGAATAAAAACTTGGAGCAGGATAGCAAAATGGTTCTTCAATTAGATATAAAAAGACCTTCTAAAGAACAAAAGAGAAGGTGAAGTATTTCTCTAAGTCCTTCCTTAATTTTGTTACAGATTCTAAAGTTTATAAAGTCTTCTTACAGCATTGTGCTCAAAAATTTTTTTTGCTTCCTTCACACCTACCAAACCTTATCACTCAACCTTCTCAACTCTCCTACCTCATGTTCATCTCTCTTGTTCTTGTTTCACTTACACCTGTGCATCTCCTGTGCTGAAAAGGAAAGTTTTCTAACTAAAAAGTATACATAAAAACCCAAGAAACCCATATATTTGTTTCAAATATTTATTTAAAAGTGTTTTAAAACAACAGCTTAACTTATAATTTTATTAACCTTTGGATACAACATCTAATTTTAGTTTTGAAACAAATTCTTGAACTGTTCTTCCCAGAAAAGTTAAAAAATGTAGTTATTTGTTTAAAGTAAATGACCACCTCAAAACAGGAGTCTTTTGTTGAAGTCTGCACCATTACTTGTAGGTATAAATTACTTTCTGTTGGGTATTGAAAAAGATAATTAGATGCCAAAGAGAATTTTGAGGTCAGCCAGAGTGAGCTTAGTGAGGGCCTCTCCTTTGCCTGACAGAACCTGCTGGGCGAGACCTTTCTTCCTCGTCTGGAGTTGCAGGATCTTTTCTTCTACTGTTCCTTCACAGACAAACCTAAAAAAAAAAAAAAAAAAAAAAAAAAAAAAAAAAAAAAAAAAAAAAAAGGGCGCCACATCATCTCAAGTGCATTCTTCTTCATGTCAGCATTATTTAAGTGCTTTCCCAGCAAATTCCCAAAGACTCATCTCACTTAGAGATTGACAATTACTCTGTTATGTGACTGACAAAATACACCTCTGAACAGAAACCAGCTGTCCTCATATCCAAATATTATAACCTTTCAAATATAAGCCTGATGCACTTAGGGCCTTGACTTTGGTCATCTGAAGCAGCAGTAATTCTGTGACAAAATCCTGAAATGACTGACTGATAACTGATGGCATCTACTTACCAAAATCATTGTACCCAAAGTAGCACTTTGGCTTCCAGTGTCTTTGAATGTGCTTTTACAATAAATAAGTAAGTTAGTCTTTTAGGTCTTAGTTATAGATGCTTTTTCTAAAAATTCACTTTGCCACTTAATAGAAGTGTTCTATATGATGTTATTAGTGATGCTAGAAAGGTCCAGGCTTAGGTGAAAAACCTCCACTGAATTAAGAAAAGAGGAAAGGTTAGGTGCCTGAATTATTCTCAGGAATGAACAGGACATTCCCACTAAACCACAGGCTGAAAAACAAGAAATCCCTGTTAGCTCTCAGGACAGCAACACACAGGCAAGTGCAACATAAAAAGGTTTTCATGTGTTCTATCTCAGTGCCCAGACCTCAATCCCACTGCCAGACCTTGTGTCTAGCTCTGAGTAAAGAAGGCAAGGCCTTGTCTCACTGACTAAAGCCAGACAGCACATGGGTAGCAGCTGCCTCATTTACTGCTAAGTAAAATCCTGACCTGTGTATCACAACGTCCTTCTTCTGCCCCACTCGGTATATGCGGTCACACGCCTGGTCCTCGAGAGCAGGATTCCTGCAAGGTAAAACAAATAATAATAATATAAAAAATATAGATGCCTCATTTTCCTGCCTGCAGTGCATCCTGCTTTCATCCTCTCTAGAGCTGAAACTGCTCCCAGGTTACCTTAGGTTTAGAGGCTCGCTGGCCAGTATTCACCCCTGGCTTTGGGTAGAAGAATGCTACAGCTCCTCACAAAGCCAGCTGTATGGCTTAGACCACTGGTCCATGTAGACCCATATTTCTGGCCAACAGTTTGTACTCAGAGAAAGCCCAGTAGCTGGTGAGGAAAGAGAGTGAAGCAGAAAGGCAAACCCCATTATTGAAAGAGGCCATCACTCAAGAATATTTGGATAAGAAATGGTTCCATTTGACAAAGCTATAGGGAATATTTGTTGGTATAACTTCCATATTGTGGAAACATCGCCTTAATGCTGCCACTCAGCAGCTGGTTTTGCAGTGAGGCACATTAGTTTGCTTTGTAAGTTCCCATGAGCAACACTGAGTTTAAAAAAACTGCCATTCTGACTTCGATGAGGGACAAAAAATATTAGGAGCTCAAACACACTATTTTCATAGACAATTATGTAAAACCCAAAGGTACCTTAGTTATGCCTAGTTAGTGACTATGCTCAACACAATTGATTTGTTTCAAGACAAAACTTCCTGTAGGCACGACTGTACCATTTTCACTATTGTAGGAAATTAGGGCAGGGACTGACTGCCAAGTCCCCAGTAACCTTTTGTGATACGGAGCTGCATATCTGCCTCTTTGGCTTTATTATTATCTCCTCTATTTTCTTACCCCTACAGAACTGTATTTCATTGGATTGACAAATTAGTGTCTTGGATGAAAGCTGTAGTAAAAACACTTTCCTACAACTAACACTAGTCCTTACACTCTCCTCCTATCCCCGTTGTATCAGACATCACAATACATGTGGTGAGAAAGAAAAGCAACGTGCCCAACATATACTCTCAGAGATGGAACTTTTGTTTCTTTTTACCAGTGCATGTCAAGGAGAAAGAGATGGTTTCCTCCAGTCAAGTTCAGGCCAACGCCTCCAGCCAGCAATGAGACCAACATTACCTTCAAAGGCCAAAAGAGAGTTAGGGAGCCCATTTCCAAAAAATGAATGCTTCATTTGAACACACTGAACATTCAGACAACCTTTGAACTAGCTTTGGAGTTTGATTTTAGTACAGAAGGTGGATGTCAAAAGGGGCTTAGTAGCAGCTGCTCCTGCCCATTATAAGATGTACATTTGTTTTTACAGCTCCCCCCTTCTCTGCTGACCTTGGCACGTAGAGGTCCAAACGATAGTGGTGCCAGCAAATGGAATCACCAAGTCAGCTATCACAGCTGCTCATAGCAGCAGCACTAGGGACTATGTCCTTGCCCTGATGGCATACCTGAGGCCCTTTAGGATTGCTATTGAACTCTTCTACCACATCCATTCTCTGTTTAGGATTGACAGAGCCGTCCACTGTTGCGTACTTGAGCCCCAGTCGCTGCAGGTGCACAGCCACAACTTTCAGCATACTCGTCCACTGGGAGACAACAACACTGGAGAGAGAGCAGGGAGCTTAGGACAAGGTCTGTGTTACTGTAACAGGTTGGTTACTGCACTGTCTCACCCAGGAGGAGACAACAATTCAGGCACTCTTCCCAATGGTAGACTGGGACCAAGCCCTTCCCAATTCAGAAACAGATTCACCTCTAGGTATAGTGGTAGAACCTGCTGTGGAAGGCTAATACCCAATGAACTTCAGACAAATTAAGTCTGTAACTTTCACCTCTGTCTTTGGATTTTACATTTCCACCTACCAATCACAATTCCAAGTCACAATGCTGAGCTTTTTCTGCAGTACACAAAAATCAATTGCAACACTGAACTTGGATTGATTGAGCCTCTCACTCATCAAGTCTTGGACTAAACAGTTTGTGAGGTAATAATTTGTTCAATAGCTTCTTGGAAGGGAACAAAAGCAATGTTGGTGTTCCCATTCTTATGATGGGGATGCATTTTGGAAAAGACTCTGGAAAAAAAGCTTTCTACATATGGTGCAACTCCGGAAATGTCCAACATGATGCCCCCTTCCAACCCACCCCCAACATAACAGAGGTGTCGCAGCTTCACAGCCACACACCTGTAAGAGCACTCTGCACTGTTCTACAAAAGCAAGCAGAAACCCCTGTATCGCTGCAGTCTGGTGCACAGCCAAGACAGGGAGAACCTGCTCAGTGAGAGTGGAGGACTTCAGCTGCACTACAGGCCCTCTGATCAGTGCATTCCTTTATCTCAAGCACGGTCAGGTTTAACCTCTACTTTATTCCTCCAGTTTTTTTGGGGTTGAGCTGTGGGTTGCAGAGCAGAGGACAAATATTTGTCAGCACAACCAAGTTATTTCCAATTCTGTTTTTGGAGAAGAGAGTCCTCCTGGGCCTCAAAGCCTGAGATTTCTCACATGTTCCCTTATGGTTACACTTACCTACATCTTAAATTCCCTTCTTTTGTCTTAGATTTTTTTTCTCAAAATCTGTGTTCAACTATTGCAGCACTGCTACCATTTTACCATACCAGGAGATTTGTATACCATTATTTAAAAGTATTTCTGCTGTTGTCAAGTAACACACTTCTCTAAATCACTATGACTAAAGGAGAGGACATGCTCACTAACCTTTTCTGAGGCTCTGAGTGACTCTGAATAGTTTTCAGTTCAGCCAAGAGGTGAGCTATCTGCAGGAAAGCAAAACAGAAGGTTAGTCTGCTTGCTCATAATCCAGTTCACAATTGGCTACCCTTAATGAAAATAGAAACCGATCAAAATAGCTTTTCAACTGGAATTTCTCTGTGCTCAGACTTTGAAGAGGTTTTAAGAGTCACTGGTAAGAACACTACCACCACAGAAAAGTGGGTCAAGAAATCAAATCATACAAACGTGTCTTATCGATTCCAATCTTTCTGTGAGAAGCCAAGTTATTGCCATCTCTCCTCTTGCTGCCATCCATTTTTTTCTAGCTTTTCACAAGCACCATGGTCTCACATGCAAGATTTTCTGAACTTCTGTGAATCCAGTGTTCAAGATTTTCACTGACAGTTTTCCAGCAGTCAGATTCTCACAGATTTACTAGAAGCACCCCTTAACACCTGAGAAGCTGGAGCCTTCCCACAAAGGGTTCAGAAGGCTATCAATCTACTCATCTGATTTCATCTAAATTGGCAACTTAGCCTGATCTGCAATTACCAAGGTGTGACAATTCATTAACAATTTAAAAGGCAAAGTGCTGAAATCTAAGCTTTTCAAGGAAGGTAAGAAAGCCACAAGCAGAATACCTTTGAGCTCTCCCTGGTGATTTCAAAGATATCTGTTTTAAAAGCTGTGCCATTGAGGTAGACTGTTGACTGGGAATCAGGAGTCTGGAGCTCAGACAGTGTCAAAGCACCAAGTTGCTCCTCAATGGAGAGGGAAAGGCCTTCACTGTTCAAGTTAACTTGATCCAGAGCCTGTGGGAAAGAAAGCAATATAATAAGGGATCACAGTCAAGGCTGAGATCAGATTCAGTACTGATCCAAGCCTGCACAATGTCTGCTGAGGACAGCGGGTTTGAAGGATGCTGTGCAATATAAAGACAAAAAGATTTAGGAACACTACTGGGTCGGACCAGCAGTACCTTTGGGCCCCTCCCCAAGAAGGGGCAGCATAAAGAAAGCATGTGAGCTTAGCCATTTTCTGTGGTTCAGTCTCCTCAGACTCCCTCTCCCACAGCATTTAACAACTGCAGGATGAAAGATGTTAGAAGATAAATTCCTGCCTGTTCTCTTAATAGGTGAATTTATTCTGCAGCTGCTTTATAAGATAGAGCCAAGAACTTCTGAAAGATTAATCTACTTCATGCAAGCAACTTCAATCAAAGCACTTACAGAGCTCTCCAAAACACAAGCCCTTAAAACAGGATACACTTTCAAGCACTTTTCAAGGCTAGGTTAAGACAGACTTCTTTCACATTAAAATTCTATTTGTTTTTTTAAAATCTAAATAAAGTATTTCCAGAGACACAGCTGCCCATATAAGTCATGCTAAGAGATGCAAGGGTGTTACAGTCTGTTCACTTACAGAAACACTCAAAATTCCCTACAAAAGACCTCACAATACAATACAACGCAATGCAATTACCACTTTCAGTAAGGAGAGATGGCAGCAGCACTGACGGAGCCTCAAGAGCATGGATAAGACATGGACAGTACTTGAGACCTGGGAGGCACTTTGTGAGCCTGCTAAAAATTCCTTTTGACTGACTCCAAACTCTTGTGCAACTGCAGAGGAAGGGAAGACAAAACATCAAGAGCTCTTGGAGCCATTTCCAAGCACTGCCCAGCCAACCTCCAGGAAGAGATTCATCAATAAGAGACGAGAATCAACAGTCAAGCAAACACCTGATTAAACACAGGAACCCATCAAACCCCACTTAAAAAAAATGAAAAAGACAACAAGACAAGTCAGAATACCTTATAACACTGACACCTATTGTCTGAGTAGTGAGACCTTTACTTCAGAAATAAATTTTAGACCCAAGGAAGTTAAAAGATTTTCCCAGAGATGCAACAGTGAGAACATACTTTTGGAATACTACAGTAGGCTTCTCTGTAACATCAGTGGATCATTATCCAAAGAATTTCTAAGTACTGACCCCACGTGGCCAGGTCTGTTCCCCCTTGTTAACTGGGCACTTAAGAGCCACTTCTGCAAATGTTTTCAGGGGAGGGTATGCTCAAACCTTTCTCAAATGGGTTACCACCAGCATACTCTCTGTCTTCATTTTTCTGCTCTTGTCTCTTTAGGTAGGATTGTAGTGTTGACCTACAAAACCAAGACAAAGACACTGGAATGTACAGCAGGAAAAAAAGGCAAGAATGCCCTGCGCTTAACAAGCAAGCTGATGATGCATTAAAAGGAAGGTTTCATTAATCATTCAGTCACAAAATGATCAGAAAAAAACCCCAGTTTTGTTTAACTTGAGTACGATCAAAACCAAGATCCATTCTGGAAATCACAAGAAGCAGCAAGTCTGATTATTGGAATACCTTGAGTATAAGGACACCTTTAAATGTATATTTAAAAGGAATGAAAACCCTTTACATTGACAGCATTAAAAGAAACCCTGGGAGAACACCATGTGATGCAGGCTAGCTTTACAATCATCTGGAGAGGCCAGCATAATTTCTGATTGCACAAGTATCACAGAGCAAAGATGACAATTCTCTCCTTTACAGGTGCTGGCACATCATCATTTGAGAACTACTGTTGCAATTCCAAGTCTTTGGCACTTGAAATCAATGAGATTAAGTGTAAGGCTAGAACACAAAGCTCATACAAGGCATGAATCTATGGAAAAAAAAGAAATTAATCAGTTTTGCCTACTATCAGTACAAGCAATGTATTTTCAAACATACTTGTCAGATATGTCAGAAAGGGAAAAAATTAATAGGAGTTTGTCCAAAAACTCTTCTCATCTGAAATAAGTTTCTTTTCTTGATTTTCACACCAGTAAGAAACAAACCCACAAAATACAGTATCTCTACCCACATTCATACCTGGATCTTGCAAAGAGCACATTGTACACAGACTGCTCCTCTGCTGATAGTTTTAACTGATGCAACTGTGTGCTACGCTGGGGCAGAGTTACCTGAGGTACAAATTCACAGGATCAGATGTGTATAGGGCAAAAATCTTAGAGTATCACAAATATCAGCAAAGATCTAACACACCATTCTAAGTCTCAGAACACAGCTGTTTATTCTTTAAAGCTATGTGTGTATTAATGCAACTATGACACAACATAGACACTCACAAAACTCCAAGTAGCCTGGTTAACACTCAAGATAAAAATTTTTATTCCACGTCATCCAAGAACAGGAGGCATGGACTGCTCTGAAACTACCACGGAGGGATTAATTTTTTGCATTGTAAAAGTAGCTTCTCATTTCCCCATTCAGAATCAGACAGTACTCCAAAACTACACCTTTTAAAGGCTTACAGACACACCAGTGACCTCAGTTGAATAGACTATTTGTAAATAGTCTCCAGCACACACCAGGTCCATCTGACAGGTAGCAGCTTTGATTCTCAGAGGTCTAGTTCAGCAGCCTAGGCTAACCTTCCACTTCAGTGGCCATCTACTTGCAATTACCTGACATGTTCTTATCTGCATGCAATTTATAACAAAGGTTTAGTTACTGTGTATATTTCTGCCTTCTGGATAAGCAACTAAAGCATTCCACAGGTATTTGCTGCTCTTGCTCAAGAGGTTGCAGTAGACAGGAAAACCCACCCGTTAACAAATTTATGCAGGTAAATAAGCAGACATGAGTGTCTGTATAGTTGTGTAGGGTGAAGTTCTTACCAAGGGCTTGCCAGTGGAATCCAGCTGGTTCTTAGTTCTCTGCAGTAAGAGGCTCCTGGTTAAGAGGCTTAGCCTCTCGGCTCCCTTCTTCGTGTTGTTGTCTACCTGGTACTTCCACACTTTGTACTCATCAAAAGGAGGGCAACGTAGAAACCTATGACAGGAAGGAAGGAGACTTCATACTAAGGGAAGAAGAGTTCAGTTACTCTTGAGTGACCAGAACCAAATCCCTTCCTATCCAAAACAAACCATATCCAAATGCTGTAACTGCATAACCAAGGAGCAGTAAAACACTTCCGGTGTAATGGTGGTGAAAATTTGTTCGCTGAAAATTCTTGCCATCACTAACAGTGTAATCACCTCCTTCTGATGCTGTAGCCATCACTTCCTCTTAGCCCATTATGTCTCAAGCATCAACAGCAAATGAAGGACATCAAGGTGCAGAGGCACTTGCCAAAAACATATTCATTTGTTATTTCAAAATACCAAGCTTCTTACTTGAAAATTAATTTCAGTCCAAGACCACTTGTAATCTTTCCCCTCTCAGTGACGAAGAGCATCTGTTTATCATTTGCTCAGAGAAGCCAAAGTTTTCACCCTTTCCTCTTGTAGCACAACACTCTAAGAAAGTCCTCCCAGGCTGCCCTGGTAGCAACAAGGATTAACTCAGAAAACTTCTTTTCATTACAGTTGGTTGTGTGAATATTCATCTTAGAGACATAGATCTGAGGTAATTTCCCCTTTGTCCTCCCTGGAAGGAGAAGAGCTACACAAGCACAAAAACAACAGCAGACACATGGTCAGCCTTGTGCCTCAGCCACAACCTTTGCAATTCAGCGCCTGAGCTGTTAATATAACTGGTCTCACTACTCCACACATCTCAGAAGCATCTCAAACTTAGAAACAACTTCAGCCTTTCATCAGAGAAGGATTAGTAAGATCAGGGCCCTGTCCCTGTGGTCACGTGCAGCCACGAGCAGCTCACCTCAGCAGGGAGTACATGTCCAGCAAGTTGTTCTGTATCGGCGTCCCGGTGACGGCCCACCTGGCACTGGCTCTCAGCTTGCACACAGCTATGGAGGTTTGGGACCTTGGGTTTTTAATACTGTGAGCTTCATCCAGTATAAGTCGAGCCCAAGCTACCCTGAGCAGGGGGGAACAGGGAGATGACCCACTCTGAAAGAAAAAGCAGGCTATTTATAACCTAGAGCAGTAACCTTGCTAGGCTCTCCAAAGAGCCACAAGCAAACATATTTTTCCAGCAAGAAGCCTTTTCCTGATGTTAGTCAGCAGTAATTTGTGTTCTAATTGTCAGATAAGAAATGGTGTCCAAAAATCATCTCTTTAAAGCTTCCATACACTTTATAAGCTGAAGATTATAACATATTGGCCTGTTCCTAATAAAAATTTCTAATATTTTGCTGGTTTTCTTGCTTTTTACATCACTTCTAGCTTCCACAGAGGCATTCCATATCAGTTTCTCTAGGCAGAGACCAAGGACCACATATAATTATTCTGATCTCTCAACAGTTTTATAGATGCCGCCTAGAAGTTTCAGGAAATACAAAGTCCTGTTTCGTTTAAGAGGAGCTACATCTAGATCTGTATACAGAGGTAGGAGACAGCAATATCCACACCAGCAAGGGGAATCCTCTATGCTGTGTAGTCATTTCAGTTAGCATTCAGCAAGCACTTAATTATTTTCACGGCCTAGCAAGCACACTGCTCTTTCTTCAAGGCAGCACATCAGCTGCCTCAGTCTCGGTTCAGACTGACCCAGAGCCTGAGCAAAAGAGGTTTCTGGTAGATTAAAGTGACATCAGTGCTTCAAGCAACAAAGAACATCAAATGGGAGATTCCAGTGCTCGTTCTCCTCAAAAGGAAGAGTACAAGATTCATCACTGCGTTCTTAAAATCATTTTTTAAGACACTGCCATTGTATTCAATGTAAGCTATTCTGTAATTATACAGAACAGATTCACTGTGAGTATTGGTCGACATCACCTTTCTGCACTTCACAGCACTTTCATCACTTTATTTTTATTGTGCAAACTCAACAGGGGGCTATGGAAAAGAAATATTTAAGCTGCTGCTCACTGTAGCACATATTAGGTGTTACTTGAAGCAATAATGGCCTTGGAACACCTCAGAAGAACAAAACCTTAAGGCAATTCCCTATCAACAGTTTGGCTTCTCACCTCCACATCATGGTCCTCAGCAGGGACTTCCCCCTCCTCTTTGCTTGTGGGAACCTCCTTGGAGAGAAGGCTGTAGGTTGTGACAACAACATCATATCCAGAAAGCCTTAACAAAGGGAAAGTAGTAATCAGGAGCAAGAACAAATGAGGAATTCCTTTTGCAAGACAGACACAATGCATGCTGAAGGATACATTTAAGAACAACACAGTTCTCCAGGGGCTGAAATGCTGAGTTCTACAGAAAACTGAGCTTGGCAGCAGTCAAACAGGAAGGATGCATTGTCCCCATTTTATACTTACTGAAAGTAGACGCAGCAAGCTCAAGGTGACAGTAAAAGCCAGTGGTACAGAATGCACACCACATGAGATGAACCCTGCTTAGAAATACTGCACCTAGAAATACTGCTCAGCGTGAAGAGGTGTAGAAAATTTTGTGATCTATACACAGAGCTCATTAAAAAAAACCCCAACAACCACAAAACACAAGCATGGGAGAAATTGCCACTGATGATCTGTGCAAGCAAGAGACATTTTAGAGAATATACACCCTTTTTTCCTACCAGAAGGAACAACAGCCTCCACCAGAACCACTCAGTATGGGTACAGGCCAGTAATGTTTTGCTAGATACACCTTGACAGCAGACATCAGCCTTCAAGCTCCTCCATGTTTCCACACTTCACATTCTTTCATCATTCTACAGCCACTGAATTTCAGCTTGGATAAACACAATCTCTTGCTACACAGTATTTTACTTTTCTTGGTCACATTCATGGTTTAGCACTTACGCCTCTGCATGCTTATCTCTGTTTGGCCCATGGTACAAATAGACCCTCAGTTTGCCAAAGGCAACACGTCTGTCAATCTCTTTCTTCCAGTGATGGATCAAGGATGCAGGACAAATGATTAAAGTGCCATGGGAAGGGATAACAGTGGAATCTGAAAGGAAATATTGCAGACAGGTTTCAATGTCTTCACCTCAGACTAGAACAAAGACAGAAGTTTTGGAAATTCACAACAATTAAGAAAGCTGGTCCACTCTTCCTGTGAGCAGTTTGTGGACATCTCTACATTACACTCTTGAGGACTGTTAGTTCTGGGTGGGAAAAAAATCTATTTAAACACTAAAGCATCACTTCCTGTCTGCTCAGTTATGCTATATACCTGTGCACTTCCTCTGGATAAGCCTGAAAGGTTAGAATACAGGAACTAACTCTAATACCTACTGAGAACACAGTACCAAGTAAATTCTTCTTTGCTATTCTAGAAGACTGAAATGTTACCATTTTGAACCACACAGGAAGAACACATCCACACAGTCAGTAAACTTGGCAATACAAGAAAAAGTAGTCCAGCCAGTCTCATGAGGATGCAGACAGTAACAGGTTGTGGACACAGAAACAGTACTCTTTAAAAACTCTAACAGCCCTAATGTCTATGGATAAGATAAAAGTAATCTTGGGGGTGAGAGGAAAAGAAAAAAGATCAGTCACAGGGAGCTGAGTAGTGACTATGTTAAGTCCTTATGAAAACTATGCATATGTTTGCTTATGTTTAAAAAACTGTGAAATTTTTTTCAAAAGAGCATATGCTGGCTTTAATTGGTTCAGTAAAATAGTCAGTAAAAAAATAAATCCCAAACCAATATAAAGTAATGAATATAAAATATTTATTATAAATTATAACATTATAAGTTCATTTACATTATTCAGTATAAAAACTGTACCATTTTTGGATAGCCATACATCTAAGGTCTCCTTTCTTTTCTCTGTCTTCAGCTGTTTCTGGGCCAGAATGAGAGCAATCATCGTTAGAGTCTTCCCTAAGCCCATGTCATCCGCTGCAAAGAGACACACAAAAGTTGTGATGGGCTGCAGAAATGAGCCCCCTTAGCTCAGATCTACACTGAGGGTAAATACTACAACAGAAATTGCCCTGGGGAACCCAGAAAATAAAAAACACACGTATGAAAATTTCAGGGTATGTTCTGTAATTGTTAATAGCTGTAATTGGTAAGAGGGAAAAGAAAAACAAGCCCTTTCAACATGCCTACAAAATAATTAGTTATTGGCCTCCAAGGAAGTTACATGCAAAACTGCTGCTGCCATAAATCTGCCCCCCAAAATCCACTTTCCTGTTCTGTTGCTTACCCAGAATTCCTCCACACGGCCTCTGACTCTCTCTCCAGAGTAGCCAGGCGAGTGCCTGCTTTTGGTGCAGCAGCAGTGGAACCTGAGAGGGCGAGACAGAGGATTTGAAGGAAACACCTTGCAAAATTCAGACACTTCTGCTTCCTGTACCAATCATCCTGTTGAACTGTTCCACTGTCTTACTAGAAGGAGTTTACACGCCTGTTCTTTTTCCACATGGACTGGGATATCCAAGGTAAGCAACTCCTGCAGACAGGAGGTCAGCAGTAGCACAGATGACTCTTCCTAACGCTTCATGGACAAACTAATCCAGTGCCTCACAGTGCTCTGAGAGAGCAGGTGGAAAATCCACCCAAGACTACCTTGCTCACAACAGGTATCACTGTCAAGGAAAGGCATTGAGAACACTTCCCCTTTTCCCACCAAGTCCAAGACCCCTACAGACTCTTAAAACAGGAAGAGGGACTACGTACTACCATCACAAAACATTAAATGGCCTTCCCCACTACCTGAGAGGTCACAAGATGGTGTGACAAGTGACACAACATATATGCATCAACACATCATCTTTTAGAGGCACGTGCCTTCCAATGCCTTGCATATAACCTCAAATATGGGCTCTGCATCACCTGACAGATCAGGAGCTGCTCTCTGGCAGATCAGAACATCTGTGGCACTGAATGAAGTCAGTCACCTGCAACGCTTTTTTGAAAGACCATTTCTTGTAACTCACCAGGAAAAAAGAACAATAAGGTTCTCGGCCTGTTCCTCATGCCTCTTTTCTGCCAGTCACGTACAAACAGAAGGTTGTGGGTTGGTTGCTTTGTCTGAGGCCCTGCTACTTCATTCAAGCTCTAAGTGTTCTGAAGGCACCACAGCAAGAGGGCAGAACACCACTACTGGCAATATAAAGCAACACCCATGGGTGGAATGTAATTAGAGTATCTCCTTCCAGCGTGATGAAGACTGCAAACTACGTCAGAGTGGAAAGGAAGGGATGCTCTAGGGTATCACTCAGAGGTTATGCTTCATTCATCAGCATGACAGCTTCCACCCTTGCCAACCCACCTTCAATCCAGGGGGATCTTCAGCTACTGTCTGCTCTGTCGGACAGGATTCTAGAGATTTGTGAAGCTGATTAATAGCCTCACATGTGGCACTGTGTACAGCCCTGAGTCGGTCTTGTGTCATTCTTCCCCCATATAGATTCTGCATACCGAAGCTCACTGCAAAGATACAGTATTAGGCATAAGATGTGTTTACAAAGATAACTTTCCCAAGCAGTATCTTTCACCTCAGAGACTGACCTCAGCAGCTACAGATGCCTGGGGGGTGATATTCAACTCACAGTAACAAAAAAGGTCGAGTACTCTCACATATGTCCACAAATTGCAGGATTATTTCAGAAGTAGTACTTAACAGTGTTCTCTTTATTGAAAAAAATCTTTCTATACTTACTTCCAAAACTCTGGCCACAATATTCACTGGAACCCAAAGTAACAGCAGCAGAAGGGTGACTGTGTGAGCCTGAGGAAGTGCTTGCTGTAGGATCCTGGAGCGGGAGTGGTGTTATCAACTTTGTACCACCTGGCCTGTCACATGAGTTAGGCAAGGATTCTTCACGGCAGCTGCTGCTTGTGCTATCCTGTCCTTAAGGAGAAAGGAATCACAGTCTACAAAGGTTTCATAGTGAACCTCAGAGCCTTGTACTAGAGCCCAGAGAAGAGCCTTTGTTTTGCTCAATAGTCTGCTTGCAAAATATTAAGTGGTCACACCAATTCAACAGCAGGTCACCACATCACCTGAGCCACTACAAATGCTAACATGCATGCTCTTAGTCTGCTCCTACGTGACAGGCAATGAGCTCAGCTCCAGCCTCAATACATGGTTTTCTAGCAACACAGTGAACTCTGCAACTGTGATCAGATTAGTGCAAACACGAGGTCAGTTTTGCACACTGTTCCCAGACAATTTATTAATTTTGAAGACATCTTTCTTGTCAATAGTTTGGACACATAAAACTATCAAAACTTCCAAGAACGAATGGGCCAAGAACTTGTGAGCTTCTCTCTCCTTCACAGAAAGGTCTATCTTGCTTAAAACCAGATATGGTATAAGGCAGTGTGGCTGCTTTGTTGTGTTGTAGCTTGTGAGCTCCTGCTTCCTTGCCAGAGATTTTCAGTTTCCAGAGCTGTCAAACTGGATGTTTTCATCAACAACACAACTGATACTGTGATCACAAAGTAACTCTCCTGTTGAGGTGATTGTAGAGGTAACTCAGCAAAATGCTTCTCTCTTGCACAGGCGATTAATACTAGTTAATAGAATTTGGAAATCACTTCATAGGAATGGCAAACTGGAAGCTCCTTATTTTGTATCTGCTACCTGAAAATCCAGACACAACAACATGCATAAACAGCATGGTTCCACACTGCAACAGAGGAAGTTAACACTTCATTGCCACTGTCTAGTAGAGACACCTGTCTCAATCATGTAGCCAAAGCTGGAAGGAAAACCAGCCCTGGATCCTAATTCTGGGAAGAAACTCCCTTGAGAAGCCACCACGCTTCACAGGAAACATTAGAGTTGTTCCATTCATCTGCTCCCAAACTCATACTTTACAATTTAACACTTTTCATCTTCAGTGAATCTCAACAGACAAACCACATGCAAGTTTATACTATATTTCCTCAATATTAACAACTGTTGTAAGACAAGCTGTTTCATAAAGTTCTGGAGCAAAAAAATTGTAGCCCTACCTTTTTCATTAGTATCTGCTGTCGAAATGTTAAGAGCACTGAGTGCAGCTTCCAAATCCTGCACTTGCTTTAATAACCTTTCTCCTTTATCTGGCAGCAGTTGAATGTTCACTCTAGCCAGTGTACTCTGCAAAACAAGAAAGAAACCAAAACCTGAATGTGGTTACCAAGCTCTCTGCCAACACAGAACAATCAGGTCAGAAGTTTAAAAACACTAATCTTATGCCATATTAACTTATATTTTGATACTGTTCTGCAATCTCCAAAAGCTTTCAAGTGCCATTCAATGCAATTAAGTAGTCTTTTAGCAGAAAATAAACTAACACTTAATGTTGTTTAGAAAAGATGGAAGGACACAGGGCATCCCTATTTTTATGAAACTGGTATTCAAGTGACTTGGACAATCTTAACATCTCTCTAAGAACCCAACGTTTAACCTACTTGCTTGTTTCTTTCTACACTAGCACAAAAAATTGTTCTGACTTTCTTTTGAGGCTCTGTTCTGTAGTCTAGGCAAATGGGGGTAATAAAAATTATAGAACATAGTTATTGGCAACTATTAAAAAACCCCAAACAGATAGTTTTATTTCATCTTCATGTGAGTTTTTGTAGCTAGATCAGTCTTACTACACAAGGCCAAGAGACACCACCAGAAACAGCCGGGTTATTTAAAAAGGTTAAGTTGGCTGTGCACTAATGCATCTTATGCAAATTGCTTTCAGGGTAAAAGACAAGCACAACCTCAGGTAGGTCAAAACTGAGCATTCCCAAATACAGAAAGTTGTATTACCTTAGGGGTAAGTTGTCTTCTATCTGCTTAATACAACTAGTCTGTGCATAGGCTGAATTCCCTCCCTTGCCCCATCTTCCTAAACCATTTTTTGAGTTTCTGCTGTGAGGTGATACCGTATTCTGATGCCTGTCATGAGTAAGGGAAGTCACCCTGAACACAAAACAATTAAACCCCCAAATAAATAAGTGCAATAAATGACCTTTTTCTGATTCAGCTGGACTACAAGATGGTTATGAAGCTCTTTACGGTCCTGGGGTCTTTCCACGTGATGTGATGCTATTGCTCCTGGTAAAGATGCCCCCTGCACACTCTTTCCTGAAGGAATCTCCACTGTTTTCCCAGGTTTACTTTTACCTGACGAGGAATGAACAAATTGTACTTCATCACTGTCACTGCCAGAGGCTTCACCAGCAGGCTGTGGCAGCCCTGGCCTGATTTGTGCCTCGGGCAGCGCTGCCTCTGCTCCTCCTGCCAGAGCAGCACGCTGGGAAGGTGGCACTGCTGGAGAAATAGCATCTTCTTTAGGCATCATTTTAGGTTTCATATCTTTAGGTTTCATTTCTGCATTTTTCTGACCAGTGACACCTTTCTCTCTCATTTCTTTATCCCTACAGATTTTTAAGCTTTTTTCTTCCAGTTGCTTGTCCTCTGGTGGCTTAGTACTTGTATTTTGCTTTTCAAGATTTAGTGAAAAGAGTTTTGATCTTGCGCCTGGCTCTTTGTCCGCACATTCAGAAGACTTCTTGGATTCCCTGCCACTGCCACCATATTTCTTTTCCTCCCAAACAGTATTTTTCCCTTTCCTGGTCTCAGAAAGGCCAAGTTCAGATTCAGACACCGTAGTTTCCTGAAGTTCAGGATCACTTGTACTTCCTGTGGATGGTTTCTTTTTAGTTTTCAGCCCTTCTACAGGTTGTGTCTCTATTGAGGAATCAGAGGTTGATTCCTCTTCTTTACGTGACACCAGCATGCTCTCCTTCTCTGCTTTTACGCCTTTTGCTTTACTTTCCTCCCTGTTTCCTTGGTTCATTTGTTTCCAGACTGATGGTGCACAACTCTTGTCAAGCACTTTGAATGGATTTCTTTGGCTGGTGGGATTGGAGAGGGGTGCTGTGTTGGGCTGGGATTCTAAAGCTTTTGACACTTTGGTAGCTTTTGGATCCTGCAACACATAAAGGTGAGTAAATGCTGACATACAACTTATTAAAGCCTGTTAACAACACACAGAACCTAATCATCTCAAGCAAGCCTTCATCCTCTACAAAGATCATCTTTCCTATTATTTTAATAGAATCAGGATAAACATTTTACAAGAAAGTCAAAACAAAACTACTGGGTTTCTGCTTTCTTTGCCATTCCCATGTTTTTTAGGGATCAAGTCCCAAGAGCACCATCCTTGAGAAAAGAGCCAGAGATCAAGTCTAGGTTTCTTTTAAGACTGGAGAACATTGAGCACTTCACATAATTTAGGAGAAAGAGAAGTCTCATCTATAGGACAGAAGTCTGATACACTTTTCAGCTAGAAAATATAAAATCTCCCACTAAATAGTCTCAGAGGTGATGACTGGATAAGGAATGAAAAGTCATGTTGGAATAACAGTACAAACAAAACAGTCATACCTGCCATGGGACGCTTCCACACCATTTCTTCCCATTCAACTTACTTTTAAGGCATCGGTAAAACAACCTACCAAAGATTAAAACAAGATTTGAACCACAGGAACCACTAAAGAAGCTCTAAGCATTCTTTAAAAAGTACTTTGCACAAGAAACATCACAAAAAAGTTCTCTTAATCTGTACCTTCAAACTTTTGGATAACAAAAGACCATGAACATTGGCAACAAAGCTTTTTACAAGAGCACTGTTCTCTGGATAAGGATTCCTAGGGCGTTGGGTTTACTTTGTTGTGATTTGTTTGTTTGTTTGTTTTTAGCAATAAAAAAGTAACTGCTCAGGCAAAAATATTATGTAAGTTCAGAGCATCAGAAGAATCCTATGATCTCAAGATGTAATTACACTGCACAGGCCACCTCATCTTAAAGCAACTAAGAAAAACTTTGGATGTGACTTCTTTTTCTTAACTGGCAGCCAACCAGGAGTGCTGCAAACTTTATCAGAATTAAAATTGGTGAATCTGATGCAACCATCGTGAGTTCTGGATGAACTCAACCACAGAGCCACGTTCAACTCTGTTAAAAGCAAACATTAGCTGTTGACTCAGGTTTTTGTCATTGGATATAAATGCTAATAACAGTGGCAAACACGCTAAGTGAAGGCCTCAAGGCTGGATGAGTCTTTTCAATTCTAGAAGGAAACTACAAGTCAGCTGCCATCAAACAATTCCAAATGCTCCAACCTGTACAACAAACCCTCCTTTCCACTTTGAAAGTCTGCCAGTTCAAGACTTTCACTTGTTCACAAATAATGAAGAGAGTCAACAGCCTCTTCATTTTTAAGAGGTAGCATTCTAAGTCTTCAAATATGGCATAAAAATGAGATGTTTTAAGAACAGCCCTTCTTCCCCCACAGGACACAGGTACAGCTTGTGTGGATGTTGAAGCCTCATTACAGAAAAACTACTAAACCACAGGATTCAAGTTTTCTGCCCTGTAACTGCAAAACCCAAAGCATCATTAGTCAGAAGCAGTTTAAGAAGGTTATTTTAGGCACTGAACATAACACAAAGATGGAAAAAGGAATGTAGGTTTTACCTGTTTTAAGGCGGATATCCAGCTTTTAAAAAAATCGAGGAACTTACTGGTATTCATCTCTGTCCTGCTGCTGGACCAGGACCTGCAGCTCCACCACGCATCCCTCGTGGATCAAGCAGTGAGAAGCAGGGACACTGAAAGGAGGAAAGGACAAGCGGAAGAATACAGACGAGACGGGGAACAGCCACGGCAAAACAAAACTATCACGTGGGACCAAACAAAGACTACGTGAGTCAGACAGCGCTGACACGGCACCGAGCTTCCCTGAGGGCAGCCGCGGGTGCCCCGTGTCCCTCGTCCCACCGCCCCGTCCACTTACGGCGCCGGCAGGACGAAGCCGCACTTCGCGGAGCCCCGCTCCCCGCACACGTAGAAGCTCTTCCCCTTGTTTGGGCCATCGCGGACGCCCGTCTTCAGGAAGCAAAGGGACCCTGGGGGGCGGGGAAGCGCGGAACTGGTCAGACCGAGACCGGGACCGGGACCCCCTCACACCCCCCCCCCCGTGCCGCCCCTCACCGTGCTCTGCGCACGGCACAGCCTCCATGGCCAGGGACACCGCCGCGCCCGCGCTTCGAAACAGCCAATCCCGCCCCGCGCCTGCGCGCCGACCAATCGGCGCGGGGCAAGGCGGGCGGTGCGCAGCCAATCGCCGCAGCGCTGTGTGCTCCCTGTGCCCCGCCCACCGCGCGCCCGTGGGCGGGGAAAGGAGGGTAGAGCGACAGGAAGGGGGCGTGGCCAGCAGGAGGGGGTGTGGCTAACGGGGCGCGGAAAGACTCGGGCACCGCCCCGGGATCGGGATCACGTCCAGCTTCCAAAACCTGCCCCAGCACCACATCCAGGACTGCCGTGCTCCCAAAACCTGCCCCGTGCCCAGAGAGCCCTGATCGACCCAAAATGCCTCCCCGTCCTGCGGAAACTGCTGCAGCTGCTGCCGCTGTCAGACTCTTCCTGGGAGCTGAACGTGCTTTAAAAAGTAAAACACCTGAAAGATGAATTTAAGTTGAAATAACAGTACTGTAAACAAACAGCGCAGACCATCAAGAGCCGTAAATGAGTCTGGGGTTTTATCTCTTTTGTATTTAGGACGGGGAATACAGTTTTACAAAACGTGTGCACTTCTTCGTTAATGACAACTCAGGTGAGAGAATGACTCGGGTAGTAGCAGAATTACAAAAGGGTTATAACGTGTGTACAAAAATATTAACAACATTTACACTAAATAACAGATTAGTGACATTAACACTGGCAGCCAAATTCAGTCACGGTGTAAACTGTCGCAACCCGCCCCCGCCCTGCCTGAAGGCTGAATTTGGCTCAGTACCTGTGTTGAAAACGTGCTTTTTACGTGATACTAACGATTTTGTCCTTTCACAGATGCCCTGCAATTTTTCCGCCTGAACACCGTTTTGGGCCGGCACCGACTCCACCGCAATGCATACGAACTGTGTGCCCTTCTCACACTCAGCAACGACTTTGCTCAGCTTGTTCCGAAGCAGGAATTTTGAATAAAAGGGATGCAGACAAGATACTTCGAGGCAAGCAGGCAAACATGTACCTTAAGGAGTGTTGAGTACTAGGAGCAGCTGTGATTTTAATGTTAACGATAGCAAGAATGGCCTCACTGCAGGGCACTTCCTGGCAAATACTGCGATTTTGTCTTATTTATTTTTAACGAGTGCCCACAGGTGCCAATTTATCTAACACACTAGAAGCAAAAAATGCAGGAGTGAGAACCTCCCTCTTATTGTTTTGTTCCTGCATTATGCAAAGAGCCATCTTATTGGAGCTTAAGTGTTCTTACTGTAACAGCCTGTTCTTAAATCAGCAAAGCTATGTACTGAATTTTAAGTATGCAGTTATATTTTGCATGGGAACTTAATGGGATTCAGGCAAGTTCATAAAGTCAAGTTGCTTTGTCCAGAGATGGACATAAGCTTGTGCTGAAATACATTTCTGAGTCACGAACACAGACAAATAGGATGTCTAAATACAGTACTGGACAGAGGCTCTGCCTCAAAACACTTTGCTTCTGTGTCTCTGAATAACTCACAAAAAGACACACAGTTTTTGCCCAGATGGAAACATCCTGCTCCTGATTTCCAAACAATCTCCAGCAAAACCTCATACTAGCCACTTCTGGGGAAAGGTGGAGGCACAGGGAAGCAGACACAGAGTAAACAAATGCAAATCCTTGGTCCTTAAGTCCATTTGCTACTCATTGCCCACCCTCAAGGAATTATCCTGATCCGCTTTTGTTTCCCTCTTTGAAATATGTAGTAAGGCAGGGCTGTAACCCGTCCAAAGTATGGAAGTGGGTAGCCCAGGAAGGCACAGAAAGGTTTCTGAAGCTGGATATACTTGTATGATCCACCTCATCCCTCTTTTCATAACAAACCCTTCCACCTTTGCAGGCTGTTTCACTGCCAGCAGCTTGACTGTGCTGGGTTCCCCTTCTTTGGCAAGCAGGGCTGATGAACCCTCTCACAAAGGCCTAACAAGGTAATGTCTGTACAGTGCTTAAGAACATGCAAAGTGCAATATAAGTGCCAAATGTTCTTATTTTTGAGATTAATTAATACTCCAAGAAATAGAAGAACTGAGGTAAGTATAGCTTAAATACTACATTCCCTCATGATTAAAAAAAAAACAAACAACCAAAAACAACCACACAACTCTTTTCTCTCTAGAAAAGATGAATCCTGAATATGAAGTGGCAATATCTTGTTTATATTCTGTCAAGCTTAGCACAGCCACAGAGTGCCATTTTAGTAACAGCAAAACCAGGGACATGAGCTGAAGTCCTCAGAGAAACTAAGAGAAACTAAGAATTCTGCATTAATGATTTCCTCAAATACCATCTTTATGCTTTTCCAGCACAGGTCTGCTCCCATCCACTATATCCAGAGAGGCTGGTGCTCTGTACCACTGAAGCAATGCCCAGTCCAGTGTCAGATCTGATGTGCCACTCTGAGGGCTGAACAAACAGAAGTACCCCCAGCAAAGGTACGTGGAACTATAATCTGCATGAGCTCTCTGAAAAGTTCAGGTTTTGCACTTAGTGAAGTCCATGCTCCTCATCTAGGAGTCTGTGACAGTAAGGCTGTATGTAGTATCCCATGCACAAGCTCCTATCAGAGAAGTCCAGCTATCAAGTATCAGCTGATTATCCTGGTTATTGTTGTATCCATCAGAAGATGATGGATACAACAATAACTTACACTTTTCCTGCTTTTTTCCTGTGTCAGCTTTGGCCAATAATGGACCCAAGATTCAACAGACTAATGATCTGGTCAGTGAAATCAAACCCTGCACTCCTATGAACTGTGTGATAAAGACATGGCACAGAAGAGTCAATAGCACCCTAAACAGTAAACAAACACTACTGTAAAATGCTGATGCAAGTACCAAAATTCAGCTGGCTTTCAAGTGTTGAAAAAACACTGAAAACATTCCAACAACAAGGTATTTTGGTTCTGTTGAAACACTAACAGCTGTAATAGGTCCTCCTTAGTGGTTTTGTTCTGTTTTCTTACTCCAGTGCTGGTGTCAAATATTCCCTTCATCGATGCTCTGCAGCTTCAGTCTTTGGCTGGCATGGGGCCTGGCACCACGCCGTGTGTTCATGCTGCCTCCTGGCAGAGTCCGCACTGGGAACAGGGCTCCTGGCAAAGCATCTTCCCCAAACAAGCTGAGTTTCACATCAGCTTCGATAGCTCTTGCTAGACTGGCTGCATAACTGTCCAGAGATTTATGGACTTCGGCTTTTACATGAAGAACAGAATTCTTTGCAGCTTCTGGAAAAAAAAAAAAAGAGGTAATAAAAGGCAACATAAGTGTTGATCAGCACAGCTGTGCAAACGCTTGAAGAGCAATATTCATCCTTTTGTATGGGTATGATCACGCCCTCTGCAAAATAACTGTTCTACAGAGCACATTTACAAACCATTCTATGAACACAATATCCAGAGTGACCAGGGATACACCTGCTCTTTGGTGCTGGTGCAGTTGTTTTTGTAGCTTCTCTACCCACCAACATATTGAGCAACAAAG
Organism: Myiozetetes cayanensis; assembly: GCF_022539395.1. NCBI lineage: Eukaryota > Metazoa > Chordata > Aves > Passeriformes > Tyrannidae > Myiozetetes > Myiozetetes cayanensis. The sequence continues at coordinate 20,560,200 of NW_026087742.1, forward strand.
GTGTTCATCCTAAATGTAACTCTTCAGTGAGGCTGCTGAATTTAAAGTCTCAGAGATCCTGAAAACCCTGAGACTCACTGGGGAGAATTGCTAAACCTGTGAGGAACTTTTTCACTGAAACCTTCCTCTTTTGCTCAGACAAAAAATTAGATGTCAGCTCCCATGTCATCACTCAGAAAGATAATGGGCAACATATACGATAAGGTATTTGTACAAGGAAATATTCATCTCATGCTGAGAAGAGGACTAAAGTGAACTTTGCTAAGATGTTTAAAAATTCCATAGAAAGAATTCTCATTATCCCAGGTTTTATTAATACTTTAATCTTAAAGGTTTTCTGCTCATTTTCATACTGTCCACAATCACGTACTGTTAAGAAAATCAGGTTGTTAGCCTTCTATTCCATGTTACTGTAACTACCAGCCTAAATTAACTTTCCAACATTTTACAGATGATCACATCAACACTTTGCTAGCAGAGAATCAACAAGTGATTTGACTGAAATAAGTGCATGTGGTTTATCTATTTTCACCCATAGCTGCTCAGGGTATACCCAGCAAAGTGAAATAGAAGTTAAGTAAAAAAAGTAAGTGTAACAGAATGAAATCATATTCAGACTATTCAAGCATGTAAATAGAAGAATTTCAAGTTTGTGAATGATAAAGTTGAGAGGAGGCAGCAAATGAGGAACACAGGGATTAATGCAATCAAAATATGAGGGCAGGAAAATACATTCTCTGACAAACACAAAACAGACTGCAACAGCCACCAAGCTGAATGGAATTGCAAAGAGGATAGTGCTGTGCTACATAAATTATATATATGCAGCAAATCCCAGCTTCTAACTCTTGTCCTTGTCCGTTGTTACTTGAGAACTGGAAGAAGGACCTGATCTTGCTTTCTCTTGTACCTGCATGAATGGTGAGGTCTGTCAAGGGAAGGAGTGGTCAGTGATGTTGTAAGACAATTATGAAGGTCCTGAGAGGCTTCCTGAGCAGGCAATATAGTTAGTTCTGAGCATTTTCATACTTACCCCTAAACTCACCTTTAATTTGCTCTACTTCATCTTCAAATGTCACTGAACTCCTCCTTCGAGGAGGACAGATGCAGTGTGGGGCATGAGGGCCATCTGAGCTGTAATCTTCAAGAAGCATTGTATCTGTTCCTGAACCAATGCAAGCATTCTTAAGTAAGACAGTAACACTGGGATACAATGTCGTGGCAAAAACTTTTCTATCTATAGAAAGTCACTTCAAAAGACATCTAAACCCAGCTTTTGGGAGTAAATTTCAGCTCAAATTAAACACTGAACAGGAATGGAATGAGGTCAGAGTTTTCATTCACAGGATTGAGAAATCTTTTCTCACTAGCCATCTAAAACTTCAAGCAGCTCCAAAATTCTCAGCTGCAGAGCTTATAATGTCAATAGGACAGCAGACAAAGATGAAACCTTACCTTCAGTAAACAAAAGCTAAAGTTGAGGGGAACTTCCCCCACTTCCTGATGAAGACAAGAGGCTAACAGTGGCTACCCGAGAGGCAGACAACCAAAGCTTCCAAATGTCTGCTTGTAATCAGACCTGGGTAGAATTTGTACTGCAGAAATTATCTGTTTGATTTACTTTGTCTCTAATAACCTAATTTAACTGTCTTGAAGTGTATTTTAATAGGGAAAAATCACTGGCTGGTTGGGAATGTTTTTTGCCTGACAAATCTTTTCCAGTTTAGGATTTTTTTAATTTTTTTTTTTTTAATTTCACATCCCTGAATCTGCTTTGCACCTTTCCAACATAAAATAAGAGTTTAAAAAGCACAAGGAAGTTCTTGGCATCTCTGCAGTGCTTTCACATAGAGGGCAAGACTGCAGCCTACACCTCCCTTGCAATGCTGGTCTCTCTGCTGCATAAAGGAAAGCAGAGCAAGTATTTTGTGGGCACTCTAGGACACTGCTGAGAAAGCAGTCCTCGGGGAAGCTGTTGTTGGAAGACACAGATTGCACACATTTAATGTGTGGCACTCTACTATCAGTCCATTTACTCCTGTGATGTGACAACATCACAGGCCTAGGACAAAGTGCCTTCCAGATTTTGTAACTCCTCTGGATGGGGACTTCACATCCCTCTTCACCCACTTGACTGCTTTTGATCTGAAAACAGTAGACTCTTAGTGATCTACTAGGGCACCAAATCCTCCTCAGAAGTGCAGCACGCAGTAGAAGAGCAGCACTAGGAAGAAAGATATAGTCTTCCATGGAGTAGAATTTTAGTGCTTTTTTTCCAAAAGCGGCTGGTGAAGAAACTAGCCTCTTATTCTTACAGGGTGGATCTTTTTCCTTGGAATAATTGATCTTAAGGCAACATTTCTAGTAATTGGGACTCATATCTCGCTTCGTATTTTCTGTACAGCTGGCGCCACTTGGATTTTTTTCTTCTTCCATACTTTATCTGTTTTTCACAACACGAAGAGCTCAGTTGCTGTTTACCAGGGCAGAGAAAGACACAACTGCACCACAGGCCACGTTGTTCCCCACCAGGGATCACATACTATATGCAGCAGACAACACTGAAGAGGGACTAAGACTTCTTTCTGCTCTTTAGTTCCTCATAGTAAAAGCTTCAAGTGAAACAGTATTTCACAGTGGATCACTGTATATCCATTTCCAGGGTATGGATCATACTCCCTCCTTAACCAACAGTGGCACTTCTAACAGCATTCACTATCTCTTCAGTTTGTTCATTTGTTTGAACTGCTCACTGCCATTCAAAAAATTATAACACAACATCCACTTAACTGATGCAGGTTTACCAGGATGCTATTCTCCTGTATCACATAAAGCTGCAGAACACCCACAACAGGCATAAAACTACCAGCATAAAACAACACCAAAAATAAATCCCAGCTCCACAGATTTCCTTAACAAAAAAAACAAACCCCTTACACCAAGCGAACGTTAGAAGATCACCCTCTGCTGTCTCTAAAGCAGAAATACTCTTTAAACTAGTGCAGTTACGGAGTGGTAGCTGAATCAACTGCCAGAAAAATCTAGTAACAGTTCTGGATAGAAAAGTACCAGCAGAACTGTTTTTCCCTTTTCCAAAACAACTTCAATTGAGAGATCTTAAGTAGTGATGAAATCATAAGCTAAAGCCATCCCAAGTGTTTATATTTACATTGCAGGATGAACAAAACAAGGTCTCTAACAAAATAGAAGAGAGAAGCACGTTCTCCACAGCCCTTTGTTGCTCTGTTCCTTGTGGATACAGGGAAAGTCTCCAAAGAACAACAGAAAACTAAAGGAGAAGGGCACAAAAGCAGTGAGTCTTGTTCTCAGGACACATTAACAAGGGAGGGTCATCATTCTGTAAACAGCATTTTGCAAGTAAATATGTTGAGAGCAAGGAAGGAAAAAAGCAACTGTAACAGCTGGAACAGATGCTTCATGTCATTCATCCACCAAGAGACATCTGTGTGTGTAAATACTGACTATCCCAGTGAGTTCTGCCAAGTGCAAGCTTCTGCCCGAGTAAAGAGAGCAAGAGACTTGTAGTTACCTGAATCCTGTGAGCAGCTGAAACCTGTGTCTCCTGTGCTGCTGCTGTTTCCTAATGGCCGTCCACCTGCCATGAGGGCAGTAAGATGAGGAGATAGACCCAAATCTGCAAGAAAGTTTTGTTCTTGTTACACAGTGAATGTTTCAGGGGTTTGCAATAGTAAAAGCCTCTTCCAGTAATACTCGCTCTACTGCTTTATTTATTATTCTGCATATAAAACTTACCTTGCTGATTCAGAGTGCACAGCTTCTGGACTTCCCATCATAGAAAACCTGTCAGCAGCTCTCAGGTATTTTTGGAGTCTTTCTGTAGGGAAAGTCTCCTTTCTACCTGCACCATCTCCCTCCCCCTCTTGTTTCAACTACATGTATTTTATGAGCCAGACAGCCTGAGCACTGAGTGTACACGCTCACAGGGATGGGGATATTTGCCAGGCACCTTTTAGACAGAGAATAACCTGGTAGCCACCAGCAGCTGTTACAGGCCACTAGTGAGTAAAGAAGTTTATGAGCAAGGCTAAAGCACAGAGATGCCTGACTTCTTTCAAGTCCTCAAAACAAGAAGGGAAGAGATCCTAGGTTTTTACAAAGGTGCCTTCTTTGAATCTCACTTCAAGATTTTGTTGTGGGTTTGGTGGGGCTCTTTTTCCCTTCCCTGTCAGCCAACAGCTAATATATCTGATAAACCTGAAACTGTCAGCTTCTTATTGCTTGGAAAGAGAAAGAAATTTCCTGTCTTTTCCCTTCCACCTCAGTTCCCAATGTATTCATCCATAGCATCTCCTGGATACAGATTTGTCAAAACTCCTGCAGCTTGTGATGTGGCTTTAGCTGCAGAACCCTTTCATTCAGATGACAGTCTCTCCCAGTAATCTCAGGTTGCATAAAAGATAACAGATGCCCTGCTGCTCTCACCTTCCTTCTGCATTTTAGGTCTTCCTTCCCAATTAAATAACTTCAGTTCCTGCCTCTGCATGAAATATCCCTTGAAAGTGTTCTAATTTTGGAAGCTTCTGAACAGGGCAAGGCAAATGATAAAAAATCAGAATGTCATTGTATTGCTACTTTAAAAAAAAACCAAATCACCAAAACAAGCAACTGAAACTCTTAGCCTGCAACATGGGGAGACACCAAACAGTTCTATTTTTACATAGTTTTACTTTGTTAACGATCTTTTTTTCACAACCACTAAGCCTAAAAATTGAATTTATAGTAACACCAGTGTAACTTTAGTGGATCTCAGAGAGTTGTAGCATAAAGCCAGGAATCACAGAAGAAGTGTAGAAAGAGTACTATTGGTCGAGCTCAAATGTGGGCAACATGAAACAGAAGGCATACAAAAGGAAATGCCTGAGAAAAAAGAAAATAAATATTTTTTATTAAGCTCATTACTGCTTTTCTCTGGCTGAGAAAATTTTACTAGAGTTGGAGAAACATGTTAACCATCAAAAAAAAAATTCTCCTCTCAAGTGTCTATGACAACCTGAGCAAAAGACTTGATGAAAACTCCAGAAACATCCCACTGTCTTTAGAGAGCCCTGAAAGACACCAAGCACACGCAGACATGAAACCTTGCTCTTACTGGTATTAAGGAAGTGTCCTTTGCAGCCACACATCTTACCTGTGATCCTGTTGGAAATGCTGAATAACCTCGATGTCCTCTGCCGCTGAACAAAGGACTCACGATAATACCGATCCCCAAAGCACATCCCGAGGAGTTCCTTGCGCACTGTCTTGTTCCACAGTCCATAAATTAGCGGATGGCAAATGGCACTGGAAAAGGACAACCACGTAGCCAATGTCTCCAAGGCAGGGGAAATACTGTTTTTTCCCCAGAGTGCCTCTGATGTAATTACTACCATGTAAGGCCCCCACGTAATCACAAAAGCCCCGATGACAACCAAGATGGTTATGAAAGCTTTGCACTGGTTGGCCGAGTAAACAACCCCCTGGAAAGCATTTCTTCGGCTGCCAGACGAGGACGTGGAGGTGCTGGAGTTCTTCCTCCCGTTCCTCTGCGAGTCCTCCTCCACGATGACGACACTACCACAGTGGATTTTGCGGGCCTTAATCCTCGCCACGCGGAATATGAACCCATAGCAGATCATCATTACCACGAAAGGCAGCAGCGCGCACCAGATCTGCCAAAAGGCAGTGTAGCCGGCCTCTTTGTGCCAGGCTGCCACACACATCCACTTGAACTGGTCAAACTCTAAAGACGACCAGCCAAAAAGGGGAGGGAGGCAGCCAATAAGGGAATGCAGCCACACGTACACAAGAGCTACCACTGCTCTGTTGCCCGTTATCTTCATTGGGTAAACCATCGGGTACAGGACAGCATAGTACCTGGAGGGCAGGAAAGGGAGTAGTCAACAGGAGCACAAAAGACATAGGACAAAGAAAGGAACATATTTTAATGATGTTGATATCTAGCCCTTTCTTCTTCAAACATTGAAGCGGGCTCAGAGACCCTATTTCTAAAAACAGTTACATGTAAAATTATGTACTGTTGCAGTTAAGACTGTCAAATTTGGTTGAAAGCACACATGCAACTATTAAATCTGTTCCTATGTTTGAGTGCATGCTTAGGGTATAATTTGGAATTTTAAGTCATTATTTCATGTTTCTCAAGTAGTATGTTATTACACCATCAAGTGCTCTAAAAATCTTTAGATGCATGTGTGCATTTTGCATTATCAATGACATCACTTTGTCCTGGCCTAGATCAAAATTTCTCAGAGGGCTGAAGGAAAAATGACACCACAACTACACCGTGTTACCCTCTGCATTGCTTCTCAACTCTATGAACAGCCAACAAGTCCCTCTATGAGACGACTAGACGATGTTACAATTAATTAAAAAAGAGCGGCTTACCGGTCTATAGCTATGAGTCCAAGGGTCAGCATGCTGGCTGAGCTGATCAGCATGTAGAGCAGGGCTGAGAAATTGCACCAAACAACTCCGAAGATCCATTCTCGCCTGATGGAGCTGGTGACAACAAAAGGCAGCACCAGTACAGAGAGCAGAAAGTTGGAAAGGGTCAGGCTGAACACAAACTTGTTGCTCAACGTGAGAAGGTAAGACTTCCGATACAGGGTGACGACAATCACCAGGTTGCCCAAACAGATGAAAATAGCGATGACAATGATAGCAATGGACTCGGTGACTCTGACTGCCCCATCTTCCTGCGTGGTGAGGTTCCTCAGGCCCTTCACGTTGCCGAGGGAGGAATTGCTGCTCATGGTCAGAGCGTGCAGAGCTGGAGCAGCCAAGACATGCTGAGCAGCTAGAGGCAGAACAATGCTCAGAAACATTCAGGCAATATTTCCTCAAACTCCTTCCAAAGACTGGATGCCCTTTTGCCTGTGTTGAAATTTGCCTGTAGTATGCAGGAAATCATTTTAGACAGGCAAGCGAAGGGGCAGTAGATTGCCTATGGGCACACCAAAGAGGTCAATGACAGCATCAAGCCTAGAACAGGGAAGAAACTGTCTGAAAGACAAGAAATAGTGACAGGGAGGAAACAAGAAAGAAAATTAGCACATTTTACTTTAAAATTTTCTAAGGATATTACCTGTTGCTAGGTCATACTTACCAGCTGTGCATCTTACTCAGTCCCTTCATCTAGGCTGTGAAGAAACAAGAACATCACTACAGGTCTTTGTTTCTCTTACTTTAAAGAAAGTCACTTTTAAAAAAATTCTGCCTGTTTATCCCAATTGTTACTTTGTATTCTGCCTATGGAGCGGTTGCTGGTGGTCTGGGGATGCCTGGCTAGTCCTGTCCTGCTGACTCTTTCTTAACAGTTGCTAAGTAACATTCAAAGACTCGGGAACCATTGCATGTACTCTCCTAACATCACTTCTCCATGTTCATCATCACCTTAGCTACAGATGTGATTGTATTTTGCTGCCAATACCAAAGGAGCAGGGGAACTGGCTTTCTGTGCATGAGGTTTGAAAGACACTTCCTTGCATTAAGCTGAGGTCCATGCTACAGAAATGCTAAAGAATCTTTAGTCCTCGACTTCTCAGTGTTATTAGCATCCATCCCACTGACTCAAAACCTCATTTTGTGAAACCTTGTTATCTCTCCCAATTCCTTAGCAGCCTTTTCCCCACTGCCTCCAACTGGCATTCACTACCTACTTCATTCAATCCTTTACCCATCTGCAAGACAGCATACTGGAAAAAAAAAAAAAAGCCAAACCAAACAACCAAAAAACCACCATCAAAAAATGCAAATATGCAGACCAGCAAAGTAAATGAGTCCACTAAACAATATGAAGTTGATATTAGCATTTTTTGGAAGCTGGGGACTTGGGGAAAGTTATCTCAGCTAATTCTGTGGCTGTGCCCACCCACGGGTCCCAGACAGCCAGGAGTACTCACAGAAATGCTTCCATCTGCGTGGCTGCTGTGGCCTTAGACAGCAGTGTCAGTCTGGAGAGATGCCTTTTTTCCATTTCTATCTGTACTTTCCTAAGAGCGTAATTAAAGACATTACTGGGCCAATGCTTTGTAGAAACATAACTTAGCTCCTCTCTAGCGAAACTGTCTGAGGCTGTTTGCAAAAACGCCTCCCCCTCGAGTTTCTCTCTAAGCGTGCCCGCACCACCTCTGCGGGCCTGTCCAGTACTCCTGGACCGGTGCGCGTTTTGGGAAGGCGGCTTTTCCCCGCGGCCGCTCCCGGCACTGGAGCGACGCCCGGGGCACCTGGCTCTCCCTGTCCCCTCACGGCCCCGCTGCTCCCCGGGGGTGAAAGCGGCCTTCGGCAGAGGTGGCCCGCCCGGGGCTGGGCAGGGCAAGGAGCATCCCATCCCGGGGCAGGGGCAGTATCCCATCCCATCGCAGGGCAGCCTGACCAGGCGTGCCGGCACACACTAAGCGCGCGGAATCCAGCTGGAAATACGATGGGGAAGGGGGGGTTTCGCCATTTTGCCCCCGCGCTCCCTCCGGCAGCGAACAAAGGGCTGGGACAGGGTCCTCCGCCCCGGGCATCCATCGCCTCTCCCCCGCCCCTGCGGCGAGCGGGTCCCGCCGCCGCTCTGGCCCCCCGCCCCGGCTCCGCACTCACCGCCAGCCGCCGCCAGAGCGGGACGTTCCTGGTTACGGCGCCCAGGACCCCCCAGAGCCGCCGCGGCCCCAACCTCCCCCACCACGGCCCCTGCCCGTCCCGTCCCTGCCCCTCCCGCCGTCCCGCCCCGCCGCCTCATCCCGCCGCGCCCCCTGCCCGACCGCCATGTTCCCCGCGGCCGCCCGCGAGGGGCGAGCGGAGCGCCCGGGAAGCCACTTGGAAGTGTGTCCGTGGGGGATGTCTGCTTTACACGGATCAGGTGAAGTGAGTTGCCCCGGCACGTAGTACCAGGCGTTCGCAGAGGGGCAAGAGTCTAATCGCTAGACCTCCGAAACGCTATTAAAAGTAACACAGAGAAGATTTTGGGGAGGAGTTCTTCCCCCCACCACCACCTGAAGCAAGACACCGGATATAGGTGTCAGTATAAAGTACACAGCATAAAGGGTGAACAGTAATTAAATGCCGTGCTTGTGCATCACTGATTCCTGGCTTGCTCATATGCTGGCAAGGCCCTTGAGCGCAGGGGACGACTGCTCTGACATGAGCTGTGCTATGTTTTGATTGCTCTTGGGAGTTTTTCGTGATGTGGACATCAGTTTCCCATAGCTGTTGTCTCAGCTTGCCCCTGTGCTCCAGCAGCAGAAGTGGGACCGTGTGTCTTGCTCCCGTGCCAAGCGAAGTTCTTAGGGAGTTAAGTCTGCCCTTTCAATGATACAGAAAAGCAAGACAACCACCTGCCCATTATCAATTAGTTATGTGTAATTTTCAACCAGTTCTACTGATGTTTTTCTACAGGTTTCTTTTAAGCTGCCATCACATGTTGACATTTTTAAAAGATCATCTCTGGACAACATTCAAGAACTAATATGTTAAGAGCCATTTCCAATCAGCACGAGTGATTTCAGAACTGGCAGAAACTGATAGGCAGGAAGTTCCACCTGAATGTGAGGAGGAACCTCTTTACTGTGAAGGTGACTGCACACAGGAACAGATTGCCCAGGGAGGTTGTGGAGTTTCCCTCACTGCAGATATTCGAGAATTGTCTGGACTCAATCCTGTGCACAACCCTGCTTGAACAGGCAGGTTGCACCAGATGACCCACTGTCATCCCTTCCAACCTTACACAGTCTGTGCACACACATTTGTGTACATCCAACACAGCACAGGGTGTCTGTGTGATGAAGCCTGGTAATGTTGCACCTTTGAGCATGGGCAGGGAAACGGCCCAGGGCCATTAGAAGCTTTAGAGCTCCCCAGCTACCACCCCGCTGTCGTGCTGCTCTCGGTGAGGTACCCGTGGGGAAGTGGCTGGAGGCACAAACACCCACAAGGCACACACGTTCTCCATCAGCTGCCACAGACCGGCTCCCCGAGAATGGGGGCATGGGGGAGCTCGCTGGCTCCCTGTGATGGACAGAGATCATAGAAAGGCCTGCTCTCCCCATGGCGGCTCCAGGAGCGCAGAGCACCACGGAGCCCTCCATGGGTGGCAGCACCTCCTGCCTGCCTTCCACACATCACCTCACAGAATCACAGAATCGATCAGGTTGTAAGGGACCACCGTGGGTCACCTGGTCCAACCTCCCTGCTCAGGCAGGGTCATTCCAGAGCTCATGGCACAGGATTGTGTCCAGACGGTTCTTGAATATCTCCAGTGATGGTGATGGAGACTCCACAACCTCTATGGACAGCCTGTTCCAGCGCGTGGTCACTCACACAGTAAAGAAGTTATTCCTCATATTCAAGTGGAATTTCCTGTGCATCAGTTTCTGCCAGTTGCCTCTTGTCCTATTGCTTGGCACCACCGAGAGCCTGGCTCCATCCTCTTAGAACCCTCTCTTTAGATATTTATACACATTAATGAAGTCCCCTCTCATCCGTCTCTTCTCGAGGCTGAACAGACCCATCTTCCTCAGTCTTTCCTCATAAGAGAGATGCTCCAGTCCCTTCATCATCTCTGTCACCCTCCTCTGGACCTGCTCCAGGAGCTCGATGTCTCTCTTGTTCTGACGAGCCCAGAGCTGGACACAGCACTTCAGACGTGGCCTCACCAGGGCTGAGCAGAGAGACAGCAGCACCTCCCTCTCTCTGCTGGGAAACCTCTTCCTCACGCATCCCAGGATTCCGAGCCCGGGCTCCCTGCCCGCGCCCCGGGAAGCGGAAGCGCCGTGAGGAGGCGGTCCCGGCGGCGCTGTCGGTGCCGTGCGGGCTGCGCGGGGTGGAGAGGGGAGAAGAGGAGGAACCTTTGCCGCCTCCGCCGCCCGTTCCGGCCCCTCTTGCCTTCTCCGCCTGCGGCGGAGAGGAGGCCGCCATGCACCCGGTTTTCCAGAGCAGCCGGCGCGACTTCACCTTCGGGCCGTGGAAGCTGAGCGCCGCCCGCACGCACATCATGAAGTCGGCGCAGGCCGAGAGGTGGGGCGGGCTCGGGCCGGGGGGGTGGCACGGCACGGTAGAGCTTGGCACAGCACGGCATAGCACGGCACGGCACAGCATAGCACGGCACGGTACAGCATAGCACGGCACGGCATAGCATAGCACGGCACGGCACAGCATAGCACGGCATAGCACAGCACGGCATAGCACGGCACGGCACAGCACAGGTCAGCACAGCACGGGACAGCATAGCACAGCACGGCACAGCATAGCACAGCACAGCATAGCACAGCACGGCACAGCACGGCACAGCGTAGCACGGCATGGCACAGCATAGCACGGCACGGCACGGAATAGCACGGCATAGCACGGCACGGCACAGCATAGCACAGCACGGCATAGCACGGCACGGCACAGCACAGCTCAGCACAGCACGGCACAGTGTAGCACGGCACAGCATAGCACAGCACGGCACAGCACAGCGTCCCCGCCGCTCGGGGACCCCGCGGGGCTGCAGCCTCAGCCCCTCACAGCGAGGGCTTTGGGGCGCCCTGCGCAGGAAACACAGACCCTTCCCAGGGCGGGGGAGGCGCTGCTCAGTCCGGTTACTGGGCGGAGGGGGGGCTCTTCCTTCTTTTTTTTTTTTTTTTTTGAGACGGGAAGCTTGATTCTTTGGCTGGAGAAACTGGGGTGATTGGGGTTACATGTAATTTCCAAAATTTGGTTTTAATGACTGCTGAAGGGAGCCTACAAAAAAGACGGAAAGGGGATTTTTACAGGAGTGTGTAGTGACAGGAAAAGAGGGCAGGGATTCAAACTGAAAGAGAGCGGGTTTAGATTAGATATTAGGAGGAAGTTCTTTACTCTGAGGATGGTCAGACACTGGAACAGGTTGCCCAGAGAAGCTGTGGATGTCTCATCCCTGACAGTGTTCAAGGCCAGGCTGGATGGAGCTCTGAGCTCTGGTCCAGTGGGAGATGTCCCTGCCTGTGGGGGTTGGAACTCAATGATCTTGAAGGTCCCTTTCATCCCAAACCATTCTATGATTCTAGTGGTTTTGGAGATCTGGACCTCTGTGAAGCTGACACCTGCTAATTAGAAGCCAGATTTTTTAATTAGTTTTTAATGGTGATTAAAGACCTTTTAAATGTGGCGTATGGACTCACTACTCCAGTACTATGTGTTGGTAATAGCTATATTAAGATAATGGTTTTCATTAAAAATTTATCATTTGCTTTCTTCTTGTAGTAATTTCCACTCCTGTCAAACCATTGGAGAAAGTGTTCCTGTGCCAGCATCAAGCACTTAGGTCAGATTTACTAATGTGGAGCTCAGCAGTTCAACTGTGCCATAACTGACCATAGTAGCAGCTAAATTCATCAGATATTTCTTGGTTTCAGTTTCTGGAATAGTGGAATACAATTTTTTGTTAGTCACGTTAAATGTTCATTCATCTTACTTTTACATTTCCTGAGATTAATAAGGCCTTCTCCAGGAGAAACTGGCTGCCCATGGCTTGGATGGGTGCACTGTGTTCTGGGTGAAGCACTGGCTGGATGGCCAGGTGCAGGCTATGGTGGTAAATGGAGTTAAATCCAGCGGATGGCCGGTCACAAGTGGTGTCCCTCAGGGCTCAGCATTTGGGCTCGTCCTGTTTGATGTCTATCAACAGTCCAGATGAGGTGATCAGGTGCACCCTCAGTGAGTTCACAGGGGATACCAAGTTGGATGGGAGTGTTGATCTGCTGAAGGGTAGGAAGGCCTGCAGAGGGGTCTGGACAGACTGGATCGATGGGCTGAGGCCAGTGGTATGAGGTTCAACAGGGCAAAGTGCTGGGTCCTGCACTTGGGTCTCAACAACCCCAGGCATCACTACAGGCTTGGGGAAGGGTGTCTGGAAAGCAGCTCAGCAGAAAAGGCCCTGAAGGTGCTGGTTGACAGCAGCTGAACATGAGCCAGCAGTGTGCCCAGGTGGCCAAGAAGGCCAATGGCATCCTGGCTTGGATCAAAAACACTGTGTCCAGGAGGAGCAGGGGAGTGATTGTCCCTCTGTACTCAGCGCTGGTGAGGCCAGACCTTGAGCGCTGTGTCCACTTCTGGACCCCTCACTGTGAGAAGGACATTGAGGTGCTGGAGCGTGTCCAGAGAAGGGCAATGGAGCTTAGGAAGGGTCTGGAGCACAAGTCCTGTGAGGAGTGGCTGAGGGAGCTGGGGTTGTTTAGCCTGGAAAAAAGGAGGTTCAGGAGTGACCTTATCACTTTCTACCACTACCTGAAAGGAGGTTGTAACAAATAATAGAACAAGAAGCAGCCACCAAGGGAAGTTTAGATTAGATATTAGGAAAAATTTCTTCACAGAAGGTGTTGTCAGGCATTGGAACCTGCTTCCCAGGGAAGTGGTTGAGTCCCAGTTGCCGGAGGTGTTTAAAAGATATGTAGACATGGCACTCAGGGACCTGGTTTCCTGGTGGACTTGGCAGTGCTGGGTAAACGGTTGGACTTGATGATCTTAGAGGTCTTGTTCAACCTAAACAATTCTATTGGTGAAGTCTCATGTCTGGAAATGCTATGCTTGTTTTTTAATTAGCATTATAGTAAACTATGTAAATGTTGATTTTCAAACACAACAACATAATACTTTTTTAAAACTGGGCATCTGCCTTAAAACAGGTAAAACGTATGTTCCTTCTTCCATCTTTATCTTATGTTCAATGCCTAAAATAATCTCAAACTGCTTCTGACTAATGATCCTTTGGGTTATGCAGTTACAGGTAAGAAAACTTGAATCCTGTGGTTTAGTAGTTTTTCTGTAATGAGGCTTCAACATCCACACAAGCTGTACCTGTGTCCTGTGGGGGAAGGGAGGCTTTTCTTAGAGCATCTCATTTTTATGCCATATTTGAAGACTTATTTTGTAGGATACTACCTCTTAAAAATATAGATCTTTTCTGTTAAGACTGGGAGACTGTTAATTGGGAGGCTCTCTTCATTATTTGTGAACAAGCGAGAGACTTAAACTTCCAGTCTAGAAACCAAATTGCCTGCTCATACTTATCTTCTGATCTATTCAGTTACTTTAACTGTACCTATTTTAAATTAGTCACCTCTGTAATTTTCAGAAATTACCTGTATCTGTTTAGATGTTTTTGAGAAATGCACATTTTTTCGGAACATGTTGAAAAAGACTGAAAAGTAAAGTAGCAAGAGCCATAACACAGGCTTGAAAGAACATAGAGGGTTTTGCAGGGTAGGGAAGAGAAGTCCAAAAATAGTCATTTATCTGTAGATCTCGGTACCTAGCATGAGATCTGCAAAACAATTCATCCCACTTCAAATGTGAAAAGTCAGAAACCATCTTGTTGCAGTGCTTTTAGTCAGCTTCCTTTTATAATGTATTTCTCTTGGCATTTTGTCTTTTTTTATTGCTCGGGGAACATCACTGGTATCTGTAGGAGTTTTATTTTTGGCAGATACATATCGCAAAAATCCCTCAGCAGCCTGAGTGGAAAAGTGAAGAATTAAATGTGCCATAGCCAAGAACTCATTTCTATGCTAGAGTTGGGTTTTGCAGGTCAAGGGACCTACACTTGATGAAATGGAAACATTCATGATGTTATTCTGCCTTCTCTGGGAAAAATGTAGGATCTTATTCTCCAGGTCTCTGAATTTGCTTTTTTTATTTAGTTAGGTTAGCATATTGTTCTTTTGAATGCAGGGTTACAGAAATAACCACTTTTGTTCCGAAATACCTTATTGTCAATGTGAACATTGTGATTAGGACACTTTTCTTCCTCCCCTCCTTCAAATTAATGTATTTCCTAAAGTTTTCTTCTCTCCAGATATCATGTATTCCTTTTTGATATTAATAGGTAAAGTAGGTAGTGGTAGGGAGGAAAAGAAATACCTGAAGTCTTTTAGTAATTAAGGTCATAGTAGTATATCAGGTGATGGGGGGTGTATGTATTTATATATAGCACATGTTTATATGTACATAAGTACAAATATGTATATATGTATATAGACTGATGCAAAACAGAATGTGAAATAGGATGGTTTGGGATTTTCTGCAGGGATCATGCTTACTTTGTTCAGGCAGTACCTTGTTGCAGTTGGATCTGTGGCTCTGGCTGTGGCTTTTCTGCTTGAAGTTATAAATACCAGTATCAGTCTTCTACCAGCTTGGGAAAGTAGTAGATCACAGTAGTGTCTTCTGTGCTTTTCCTGTACTCTGCTAGGGTTGTTTTAAGTGTCTTTTTTGTAGGCTTCTAAAAGTTGGAGGTGTGGACCACTGTGCCTAGTGAATTCAAACTTGCTGACCATGAGTGCTCACTTCTAAAAGTTCTTTTTGAGCACCTGCTAAAGTAGTTCATGATCCACCCAGGGATTTGCTAGAAGGGGTTGCAAACTGCTTCTACATGCTTCTCAGATATTTTTTGATTCCTCGTGTGTGAGACTTTTGTATGAGCCTGATGGTGAAGGAATGTTTTGGAAATACTTTTGTGGTGGAAAAGTCACCTTGATTCAGTGATTGTGCATTTCAGGTCAAATGATTAACCTGGGAAAATACAAAGTCTTGCAGAACATATTGATAATGTGTCTTCTAAATTATTTGGATCTAAAGAATACTTATTCCAGAATAGGGACTACTTTCACTCAACTATAGCTGACTGATGTATCTTTTATTTTTCTCTGCAGATTGGCCGATGAATTACACATGCCTTCCCTGCCAGAAATGATGTTTGGGGACAATGTCCTAAGAATACAGCATGATCATGGTTTTGGAATTGAGTTCAATGCTACAGATGCTTTAAAATGTGTCAATAATTGTCAAGGTATGATCAAAGTCGCTTGTGCAGAGGAGTGGCAAGAGAGCAGGTACAGTATTTTATCACCAGTGGGCAAATACTGGTATGTTGAATGTGGAACTGTCATAAAGTAGTTAAAAGAACAGACTGAACTCTTGAAGACCATGTTGCATTCGGTTCTGCACTAGATACAGCATGTGATAGCAAAGAAAAGCGAAGTGAATTCTGTGATGATCGTCCTATCTGTTAAATTGGGTCTGCTGTATTTTTCAGTTGTGTCTTACCTCTCTTAAAATAAACTTCAAGTTTAATATGGCTCAGTGCTGTTCCTGTTTATTCAAACTCACAGGGCCTCGAGCATTACAAGATTGTGTGATGTTTCAAAGTGCAAAGTGCCATACATGTTTAAAATCCTAGCCTCAGGAATAAAGCAGAACAATTACCATGCATGAGAACTAATTGTCATGCTTGGTATTTACCAAATTAGTTGTAGAGCACCTGGAAATAAAACACAGAGAGAAAGCAAAGTAGTCATGAAAACTAAGGCAACATTGCAGTGTCAATGATTGCTGTGTGTCATCAGCACATCACTTTCTACCTACTTAAAGAAAAAATCATATTGAAATACAAATTTTTCAGCAATACTGCATGAAATCTTTACTTTGACTCATAGAACTAAGATAGTGTTAGCACAGGAATTCTCGTAATGGTTTTCTAAGTTATTATGGAAACAGATGTAGTGAAACTATGACTAAATCTTAACATTGTCATTGCAGCACAAACCTACTGATTTTGTTGGAGAATAACGTGGGATCCATAGTGCATAGTCATATGTGAGGTTGGAATTTTTTGAGAACTACTAAAAAGCAACTACTACAAACCTGTTTTCTCTTTCACTTTTTGAGGAGTGAGACCGAGCACACTAAGGAAGTTGTCAAGCCATATGACTGGACTTACACAACAGACTACAAAGGAACATTGTTGGGAGATACTGCAACATTAAAGGTAATGATTTTCTCCTTGTTAAATGCTGACCACATATTGTTTCAGTCAAACACTTTTAAAGCTGTCATTTATGTTTCAGTAGGCTTCTGTAAAATCCAAAGCATGCTTCATAATTTCTGACTTTAAAGTGTAGTTTGGGCTTATCCTGTGTCTTTTTATCCTAATCAAACCATGGCTTATTTTAATAATGGGAGGGGTGGAGGGAGGATGGCTGGGTGGTGTCTTAAAGCATTCTAGGATTAAAGCACATGGGAATTTTCAGCACTTGGTGGGTGCCTGTCTTAAGCTCTGAGCTCTTCACAAACAGCAGAACTATAAACTGTGTAATTCTTTATTACCTTTGTGCTCTGTTGCTTGCCTGTTTGTCTAAGCAGATATGTAGATCTGTCTGCTTACAATGATTTTTATGGTACTGCAACAGTAACTCCTTTTATTTAAGCTCACAGGCTCTCCCATGTCTTGAAAATAAAACTGAAGTTCCTAGTTTTTCTTTACTGTATACAGACTTCTTGCTACTAAGTAGATAATTATATTAATTCACAAGAATGCTTCAGTTAGAGATCATTTGAGTTATTCTGGAATTAAAAATGCAGCGTAGAAACAAACCATGTGTTATTGGCCTGTAGTCTTAAGGCACCAGAAGTGTATTAGGGTCTTGATTTATAGGTACTTGATTTCCACAGAAAGGCTTTATTAGAATCCTTTTCAGGGTCTGTAGTGAGAAGAGGTATTAAACGCATGGAATCCATTTATAAACCCAAACTTCTCATTCGTATGTTAAACATGAGGCACCTTCAATGTTTTGGAAAAAAAACATTAGAAAGAAAGTGAACAGAATTGTTTGCAGCTGAAAACTTACTGAGCCCGTATCCAGAGGGAAGTTTATTCAGAATTTTCCATCTTAGCTTTTGCTTGATGTTTGTTTCCAAGCGGATACTCTTGGAAGCTTTGGTTTTAATTTTAATTTTTTCCCCTAGAAATTTGGGATGTTTAAAACTTTGAGCTCTAAAAGCTTTTTCTTTTCTAAAACTGTGGAGTTCAAAAGATCAGGACAAACTTCATGTAGTTTGGCAATAAATAATGTGCTAACTGTTCCTAATCTTTTTCTTTAGGTTGTTCCTACAACAGAACACATAAATACAGAGAAATTGAAAGCCAGGGAACAAATTATGTTTTTTGAAGAAGTACTTCTGTTTGAAGACGAACTTCATGATCATGGAGTGTCAAGTCTGAGTGTAAAAGTAGTAAGTACTCAGAGGCTTATACAAGATGCTTGGTGACTCGTTTGGCTAATAAATACAAAATGCAGTCGCTTTTTGCATGTTCTTCTTTCTGGGATTTAAAGTTTAAAACACAAAGTTCTTTATCCTTGCTGTTAGAAATACAACCTTACTGGAAAATACATTGTTTTGAAATCTTTCTGTCATCTGTCACTTGCTTCAGGGAACAATCCTTTCCCTCTTTCTGCATCCTGCCTAAGGGTCTTTTGAGGCGCTGTTTGCCCTACTGTCCAGCCATAGTTGTGGCAAATCCACAGCCCAGATTTTGGCTTTATTACTGAAAGCTCCTCGTACTGTCTTTCATTGTGAATATCTGATGTAGATAATTGCATACTTAAAGTATACCTTTGTAATATACTGAATGGAATGTCTTTATTTTTGCAGAGAGTTATGCCTTCCAGCTTTTTTGTGCTGTTGAGGTTTTTCTTGCGAGTTGATGGGGTACTTATCAGGATGAATGATACGAGGCTTCATCATGAGGTAAACCCTTATTTTCCATCATGACTATTTTACAGAGGTTCCCTTACTGTGTTACTTTCATAGACCTGCTGATATTCCTCTAATTTAATACTGGTGTTTGAGAGCACAGAGGTTACCTGAAGTGAACTTTCATTTGTCTTTTATTATGGTGGTGCTGAACTAGCAACCAAGTGTGGATGCTGTGGAGGGAGGTGTTACATGAGCAGAGTAGGCTACTTCTCATGTGAAGTAATCATTTAAATACGTGTGACAGACACAGATTAGAGAAGGAAGTACAAGAGGAAAAATAGGCAACAGTAAATAGTTTGATACCGTCCTTCAAGTAAATTATTTTTGGCTTGTCTAATAGAATTAGACTGCAAGTGTTAACTTGGAAATAACTGTCCATAGTCTGTTGAGTTCTGATATCTCATAAATAATACAGAATGTTAAGATTTAAGTGGTTTGGTTGTTCTGTCTAACTGTATTTGTACTGATGGAGAAGTTCTAGTTGAGTAAAGATTAACAAGCATATTCAGTCATAGCATTTTTTTTTATACATTCACACAGAAAGATGATTTTTGGAAAAGAGAACATTACTATTAATTTTCTCTGTCTTTGTGAATTTGAATATACATTTCTGCTCCCAGATGAAAATCTGTGGTCAACCAAATTCAAATGCTTACTAAAGTCAGTGTATTTTAAATGCTTGGCTTACACTAATATCAGATGATAATTTTTTTCCATTAGGCTGACAAGACCTACATGTTGCGAGAATACACATCCAGAGAAAGCAAAATATCAAGTTTAAAGGTATTGCATTTTCTTTAAACTTACTTTCTTTTTTCTTTCTGTCTGCTTTTTTGTTTTATGGTCAGCATAGAAAATACTGTAAGTCATTCTTTGTTAGGTCTGGAATTGATAGAGAGGAAAAATCTTTCTACTTATGCAGCATTTATTTTAGGGATTTCCGGGTGGATTTGCATTTGTAAATGTTCAGATCACATGGCAAGAGATGGGATTGGGTTACTTTTTCTACTTTTGAGTTATCAAGGGTTTTTATTAATTATTTTTTCATAGAACTCTTCAGGCATAAAATCAGATATTCCATGTCCCATGATGCTCAATTTCAGGCCTGGTTGTATGCTTGCAGGTAGTGTTAGGGATTAAGGTCTGTTTGGTAATAAACTCATTCAGTTTTTCTCAAATAAGTAATAGATTACTTTCAAACTCTAGGAATGGCTCAGAACAATTTGTGGCACATTTGGAGTTGCAACTGTTGATTTTTATTCTTGACCCAGCACCCGATCGTTCATATTCTTGTAACTTTCCTTCTCCCTTATTTTTCTTTCACTTGTAAAAAGTGACTAATGTGTTGCTAAACCTTTCAAGGGAATGTTTCCGCAAAATGCTTTTTGTCTTGTGAGGAGAGGGGTCCTGTATCATTTCTTAACAATATATGATCCCTAGAAACAGGGCTAAATCCAGACATGAGCTTTTTGAATAGTTTTGTGATTTTTTAGGTATTAATCAGTGATCGAGGTTTTACCTCACCTCATGTTTAAAAATTATCATCTATACTGTTAAGTAACTTTTCCTTCTTGTTGTTATAGAGGGGAAATACATATGGCTCTTCAGTTCCCTAGGTTAGCTTGCCATAGGTAAAGCAGAAAAGATTCCTGCTTCACTGAGGTTTGAAATAATTAAAACAGCAGTATGGCTCCTTGCATGGCAAGGGTAGCCAAAGTGCAGGTTGCATTTGAATAGCTCTGGGTGCACTTCTTAAAGAATGCTGTTAGAAAGTTTGGAGGTTATTTGTTCAGTATAGATTTATTTTTTTCCATCACATGTCTTGTACATGGTGAAATTTTCTACAGAGATCTCCAGAGGAAGATGCTGATTCACTTAATGAAACCACCTTATTTCTTAAAATATGAAATTAAAATCCAGGGAGTTTTAGTATAAAATATATGTGTCTGTGGTGAACTTCATAAAGCTAAGATACATGTTAAAATTGATCAGTTATCAATAGTGAAATACAAGCAATTCCAGGGAATATATCGCAATGGCTAGAAGACAGGGAACCCCTTGTGGCCATTCTAGTCTCATCTAGAACTAGAACCTTGAAAAGACTGTTACATTCACATTTTAAATATATTTTTAAAAAACATTGTAGCTGTTTATGGATGTCTCTGACTTTCTTGTGCTCTTATAATCTGCTGCTTAAAAATGTTAAATACCTTTCCCTGGCTTACTGATTCACATGAGGAGTAAGACTGTATGTCCATTTGAAGTTATAAGGTAAATTTTAATAATCATACCTGACTTCAGGTGGTTTCATCAGGTAAATTATAGATTGTCTGTAAAAGTTTGGGTTTGGAGTACTTTTTTTTTCCCCCCTTCCTTTCATTCACTTGTTTCATACAAAATTTTTGCTTTTTAGCACGTTCCACCTTCCCTGTTCACGGAACCTAATGAGATCTCTCAGTATCTACCCATAAAGGAGACAATCTGTGAAAAACTAGAATTCCCAGAGAAGCTGGAGCCTAAACCAGAAGCATCACTGGAAACCATGTGTGTTAAGTCTAAATAAATGTGACTTTATATGGACTTGAAGTAGACTGGATGATGTGATCACGTATTCGTTGCCATGGAGGGTGTTTCACTAATAGTGGAATGAAGAATTTGGCTATTTTTTCTGTAGCCTTGAGAGAAAACATTTCAAGCAGGTTTTGCTAATGGTGGTGTGTTTTTTTTTTTTTTGGTTTTTTTTGGGTTTTTTTCTTAACCTGTATCTGGAATTGATGATAGGCTGGTGGTGAGTTATAATTTTCAATGGCACTGGAGAAATGACAAAAGTCTGGGTTCTGTTTAGTTCACCAAGTAGGCAGGAGTATTTTCTGGACCCTCTGCCACTAACACTTCTATGAAGATTTTGTTATTGCTGCTTCAGATATTAAGAGATTGCTGGCATTGTAAAATTGATATGATTTATTTTTATTGAGAAATCATCCACAGTAAAAAAAAAAAAAAAAAAAAGAAAAATTTTCTGCATTTATTTTGATCTGACAGTCCTAAACTACACATTTTGCTTGGCTTCCCCTGCTGTGAACTGATAACCAACTAAGTTACTCTCTGCAGTCTCTGATCCAGAGTCTCACCTCAGAATATTCATTTCATCTGAGGATAGGTTTAGGGATAGGGAAAAAAAAAAAGGATTTGTTTGACACTATATAAAGGTAAAATGACTTTCTTTGTGAGGCAGTTTAATCTGATGTCGGCCAAATTTCTCTAGGCAGTTCTGGAGACTCTCATTTGGGATCTGGATGCTGCTCCAGTCACATACAGTATTGAAAATGCATTATTCTGCATTGACCATTTTTTTGGATGCGCTGGATGGTGCCCATGTGTGATGGTTATACTTCCCTGACAATCAGATTGCCAAATTGCAGCGTGGCTTGAGGCTAGGGAAGACAAGGGTGTTTAGTCTGTAATCCCTAAAGGATGCTGTATTTGCAGTTTGACAAATGAGATCCTGTATGGCCTTAAAAGGATGCTGAAGTGTTCCAGATACGTAATTTTGGTTTATTATAAAATTCTTTAAGTTTTAATATCAATAGCAATGTGATCACTTGTATAATATGGTTTTAACATTTTCTAGATTAAACTTAAATATTTGTATAGCTTTTGGAAATCCTACAGTATGTTAATGGTTTGGCCTAAGAATGGGGCAGCTGAGCAGGCTTGTCTCAGTGTACTGCTGACTCTCAGTGCAAGAAGCAAGTCACTGCAGTGAAAAGCAGGCTGTTTAAGGTGATGACAGATAAGAATGTCTGTGCATTCTGATGTCTTGGTGGATTTGTTCCAAAATGTTCATATTCTACACTGCATGACTTAATAGAAACAACTCACCTCAAAACCTGGTATTTAACCAGATCTTTGGAGAAATGGTTTTCACATAGAAGACCCTGAGGTTTTTAGGAAAGAAGACCCAGTCTACTGCCATCTAAGGGACTGTTTTCTTGGTGTCCTGTGTCACTGATTTACTCTAACTACGGGGAAGACACTTCTCTGTGCCTCCGTTCCCTGTATGTAAAAATGAGAGTTAATATATGCCTACCTCACAGAGAGCCTGTGGGGATTAGTTTGTAAAAAGTTATTGATTAGAATTTATTTTTTTTTCTGAATACACCATCAGCCTTATCTTTGGAATCCTTTGGAAAGGATTACTGCAAAATATCTTATGATCCATAGGATAAAATGAGTGAAGAAAACTGAAATTAACCAGTCTCTGAAAGAAATTGTCACCTGGACATGGTCTGTGTGACTGAATTTATGGCCACTTTGAAATAGAGGTGAGATTCTCTATATTCCCTATTACAGTCCTCTATTCTGTTGGTTTTTTTCATCTTCCTGCATTGTTTCCTACAGATTTTGATGTCAGGGTAAAAGAAGGGGACTGCAAATAAATGCAGCATGGAAATTGGATTAAAATTCATTTGGTGATAGAAGATGACTTAGGTCCACTCCAATGATAGAGGTGTACAGGGAAAGAATGAAAAGAGAGGGAACAACAAATGGGGGTGAAGAGGTATTTTTCTGGTAGAAGTAAATCATGGCACTTCATTTACTCTAAGCATATATTATTTTACATGCCATAAAGCTTATAAAAACAAACTTTAAAGCTGGTAATGACTGAGAGCAGAGCTTATGTAGTGCTAGCATGAAGGAAACTATATCTGCATTAATTAATTGAAACTGTGATTTGGGTTTGGTCAGTGATGCTAATGTAAGCTCCATTGGGCTAAAACCTGTTGGGGGTAAAACTCACGGAGTGGACAGCGAGCATTTAAAAGGGCACTCTGCATGTTTAGCTTATACTGTGTATTTTATCTTGTCCATCATACACCCTAATCTGTGACCTGTTGATACAGTTTTATTGAATGGGCTTGTATCCTGACTATGTAGATATGTGATCTGTTTTGGGTGCATTTAAGTGGAACCACACCTATTGGGGAAATGACAGGAACATGTTTAGGAAGTTGCAGTTACTACAAGTTCAAAATTGGAGCACTTTGTGACTTTCTTATGCCACACAGATTACCAAGAAGCAGCAGCATAAGCTGGCGTACCTCGAGCTTGCTGGCACAAAATTTCCACAGAAAATTACCACTTTGGATACATAATTTTAGAGGGAGGGAGCAGGGGGGATTCTCCAGCTGTTTTGTGGCAAGTCTAATGTGGCAGTTTATATTGTTTCTTGTATGTTGCGAAATAAAATGTACCAAATGTTTTATAGTTTTGTTTTTAACTGAGCAAAATAAATAACTACTTGTGATGCCGAATTTTGCCTGCTAGTAAGATGTTGCATCCACGAGCCTTTGTCAGGAGACCGCCCTGGCTAGTTACAAAAATAAAGTGGAGACTCTCTCAGACCAGGGTAGGAGCCACAGTAGTGGGAGCGAAATGAAGTCTGCATCACTGTTTCTATGAGCTTTGCTATTGCCGAGTGATGGACGCGAAAGGGATGGGAGGAGATGGGATCCAACCACATCCGGACTACATCCCCCGTCAGCCCGCGCGCCGCCCCGCCCCGCCGGCCTTCCCGTACCTGGGAGCACAGGTGGGCGCGGTGCCTGCCGGAGCTGGTAGTCCCTGGGGAGGGGAAGGGAGGGGAAGGGCAGGGCAGCCGGGCTGGCCGGGCGGGGAGCGGAGCCATGGACAAGCTGAAGCGAGTGCTGAGCGGCCGCGACGCGGAGGAGCCGAGCGGCCTGGCCGAGGTACCGCCCGGGGCCGGGGGTGTGCGGGGACAGCGGGGGCACCCAAACAACCCCCTCCCCGGTGTGTTTGGAGAGCCGGCGGAACAGCCCCAGCGGGAAAGTCGCCGGTGCCGGCGGTCGCGGCGTGGGCGGGCGGGCGGTCCCTCTCCCAGCCCCCCCTGCCCTGCCGGGACCCCGCGGGTCCCCAGCGCGGGTGGCGGTCCCGCCGCATCCCCCGCGCCTCCCGCGGGCCGCGGGAGAGGGTGCCGGAATAGGACACAGCGTCCGAGAGGAAGTTTGCACACTTGATAGGAGGCAAGGTCTACTAGGGAATAAGTTTCACTTTTGTTTTTCTCCTCGTTTTCAGGTTATTGATTCAACTTCTTTAGGCTGGGGCACCCGAGTGAAAGGCTTCGTTGCGTGTTTTGCAATAGGATGCCTGTGCTCGCTCTTGGTAAGGACTTTTTTTTTGCCAGATCTCCCCAGTATTTGAGTTTCAGGAACCCAGGGATTGCAGCCTTGCTCTGTGCCGTTGCTTGATTTTTCTGAGTCTCTGGGAAGACGTCTGACTCTATTCCTGTTAGATACACTAAGTCTTAACAGAAATGTTAATAAATGTGATTTACTTTTTTATGTGTGATTCTGCCATTTGGGTTTAAGTTTTTATTTTTATTTTTTTTAAGTTTCTTTTGTGATGTGATATTTCTGGGATATATTTCTTTTTCAATTTAAAAGCTATTAATTTCCACCCTCCTGTCTCTCTAATGTTCCTTTTTAGGGTAGTTGTCTGCTATGGATACCAAAGAAAGGGCTGATTCTCTTTGCAGTGTTTTATACTCTGGGGAATATTGCGTCTATTGGGAGGTAACAATCTTTATAATTTGGTTCCATAATAAAGATGAGAAACAAAAGCAGAATGAAAGTGCATATGTGTTAATAAGTGGTAGAAGCTGTTGCATTTGCCTGAGATTTGCTTTTGTAGATAATTTTCTTGTTGAATTGTAAAGCATTTTCCCAGCTGTGCCCTGAAATGGTAAAGGAAATTTTAATTTTTTTTATTGTTATTAGTAATGCATTCAAGGTAGAAGTTACTCACCAGTAAAGAAGAATCAAACTCATGCTTTGAGCATTGAGGTTTTTTGATTTTGTTGGTTCCTCCTTCCCAAGTTAATAATAATTCTTTGCCATTTTACATTTGGTAATGTTCTGTGTGTTTTGGTGAATATATTTGGGGCAGTCTTGTCTATCAGGGCAAGCATATTTGTTGGGACTTCAAGTTTCCTGAAGCGTAGCCCCACAGACTTTGTGACAGACACAACTTTCTATGATAGAGGAAACTTAGCATCATGTTAGAAAGTGTAAATAATGGAATTGAAAGTAATATACTAATGAGGCAGAATAACATCTTTGAGACAGGAATATCACTTCAGATAAAAGTTTCACCTTGTATAATTCATGCAGTATCCATCACCAGGGCCCTAAATGAGGGCTGCAGATCTGGTAAGGGATCAGAGAATGGATCCAGGCCTGAAAACAGCCCTTTATATAGGGGAATGGAGCTGGATTACCTGGCAATCCATGCAGAACTTCTGTGGATGTAATTCTTGAAAAGCAGATTTAAAAAGCATTTTTGAAAAGCAGGTTAAAAAAAGCATCTGTCAAGAATGATCTAACTGGAGCTGACCTTGACCTATGCTACTAATTTGATAGTTCTGCTCTGCTGGTGTTGATTTTAACTGAACAAGTGTGAATAAAATTAGAAATACTCTGCAGAAAGAAAAGCAGGAATGGATTTTGTCTCATATATTCTGTAGTGTACTTATGTCCTGCATTACAGCAGACAGTTTAATCTTATCTAGTTTAACTTTTGCCTTTCTTACCTCTGTATTCATCCTGGTTTGTTTTTCACAGCACTCTTTTTCTTATGGGACCAATGAAACAATTGAAAAGGATGTTTGAGCCTACACGTTTGATTGCTACTGTTGTTATGCTAGTAAGTAGCACAGGAGTCAGTTTTAACTCATGCAAACTTGTAAACAATATTCATTGTAAAGTCTTTTCATATGCATTGATCTCACTATGTCTCAGGATGTGTTTGTGGGTGGTGTTTGTGTTTTTTTTTTTTTTCTCTTTTCTTAAAGCATCAAACACCCTGCAGATCAACTATAGTGGAAAGGTAAGTGTAGGGCCAGAAAACCACCAGCTCTATTACAAAAGACTGAGAGGAAGCCAGATTGTTATGCTAAATGGGCATTAAGGGCCTGTGGTTGGTGTGTGTGTGTACCATGCAGGTGCTTTTTTAGGGTGCTTGAGGTCACAACATCGTATTTACAGAGTTCCTAAAAAATGAAAGATGGGAAACTACTCCTATGGACGTTGTTAGATATTTTATTTTTCATAATTTTGTCTTTTTATATTCTATCTGATTTGCTTAAAAGAGCCGTGTAGATATTTCTACCTTGATAAAATCATCTATTGCTGACTAAGCAACGGAGGGAACTCTATGCCGTGGTCACCTTGCATTAAAAATACAGGAATCATCACAGCTGGCTGATAGCTTCAGGTTTTGAAACTTGTATGACAGAATGAAATTGCAAATTCCATGTTTAGCTGAAGTCAGCCCTTAGAATTATTTTTATTTTCAGAAGATGGAAATTGTACCAAGCCTACTGTGTGTGTCTGTGCCTGGAAGTTGCTGCTAAGTTTCAGACTTAAAGTGAATTTTTTTTTGTCTCTGCAACTTTCCCATTTTCTCTTGGTGAGTCTAAAATCTGGAAGGTGGTATAACTTGCATGAGACTGTCCTCCCATTTTCAGTCTGAATGTGTTCAGAGTGTTTGCTTGGCATCAGCACTTCCTAATTTCTCTTTAAACATCCTGAGATGCTGCAGAGCTTGAGAAATTGACTGTGCATGCTTGCAGATCCAAGCAAGAAGCCTACTGCGTGGTTATGTGTTTTGTATGCATTTAGGATGCCTGAAGTCAGGAGAATGCCTGGAATGTTGTTCTCTGGAATAAAGCCAGTTGTTAAATGTATGATGCAGTATTTATACAAATCACCACCTTAAAACTAATGGAAAAATTACATCTAAAGTCAATTATCATGGGTGAGGTGAAGTGCATCATTTCTTTGGAACTGCATGTGTTACTGTCTTGAATATGCAGTACTATATCTTTGTTTTTCCCACTCAAGCAGAAAAATGCACATTATAATCTCTAGTACCACAATGGTACATGTGTATCTAAGGCTGGTAGATGTTGATGAAGAAAGATGAATTATCAGCATCTGTCAGGAGCTGTTGTGCCTTAAATGGAAAATGAAAACTTTTAACTAATAGGCAGCTTCTGTTAAAACTGAGGGTTAAAGCAGAAAATAATCCAAAAGGGCCTAATACTCCCTCAAGATTTTTACTGTAGTAAAGAAAGACACAGTGCAACTCTGAAAAAAGAAAAAGCACTGGTTTGAATGACTGGGCTGGACTTCATATATATAAACAGGAGAGCTACTAAGTAATAGCCCAAAGTTCTTGAAAGTGTATCACAGTTGTAGTTGGTAAACATTTAGTAATGACTCAACTTCAACCCCGTGGTAACCATGTAATCATCAGGAAATGTGGCACATGCAGAGGCAGAAAGACTCTTCAGGTACAACTCTGATCTTACTCATGCAAAATGATGAAGTGTGGTGTGTGCCTATGACACCAAGAAGTGTGTGGCATGAAGCAGGGACCCGCTGATGTCCCTTTGCAGCCACAGAATTATTTTCTGGAGATACCAGGCTGATATTTCCTAATTTCTTTAATTTGTTTCAGAAATGTGAAAGCAAGATCATTTTAAATACGAGGAACTCATATGCAGGATAGGATAAAACAATGAAATTATGTAATCCCTTTCTGTCTCTGTGAAGGAACCTGTTACAGTGTTACAGTATCTATAAAAACTGGAGTTGTTTCTATGTTTAATGGAAATTCTTTGTTTTCTTCTAGTTGTGCCTCATACTAACACTGTGTTCTGCTTTTTGGGTGAGTACCTGAATCCTATATGTGTATATATCTGGAGTCAATATAACTGGAGTATAATTTGAAAATAAGATTCTTACACTGTTGTCTCTGCTGTGTTTCTTCCCTCCTCCCCCCTTCTCTATTCCTTCAGTGGCATAAGGCAGGACTCGCGCTCCTTTTCTGCATCTTACAGTTCTTTGCCATGGCATGGTAAGTGATTTCCTCCTCACCTGCTCCACTTCTTATGCACCTGACATTGGTAGCTGAGTGGATTCTGACCTTGCATGAGTTAGAGGGAAGGAAAATTTTTACCTTGTCATTCCCCTAGATTCTAGGCAATGCATCAGTGAGGAGCTGACCTGTTCCCACCTTTTGATCTCTCACACCACTTCAGAGGCTTTATAGATGGAGCCCAGGGCTCCATTTCTGAAGGAAGTTCGTTTGAACATGTTTAATTTCCATGAGCTTGAAGTAAAACTGGTTTTTTAATTTCTCTTTTAAATCAATTTGTTGCTTACTACCTGGTGTTCCTCCTTTACACTCTCCTGAATTTGTCTTGTTTGGAGACCCAGCTATGCCAATCAAATCATCAGTGTTCTTCATGTTAACATATGCTCTGTGCAAGGTCACTGAACTTGTGCACAAATTGATATGAACACATAGCCAGCTTTCAAGACTAATCTTGCCTGTCTGTAGGTGTTGGAGCATGAAGAATATTGGATGCAGGAGAGCTATGTTTAAAATGCTTCCACAACATGCCCCCCTATTTTACCACAGTGTTTCACAGCCTGGCTGGGCTAAGATGACTTGCAAGGATACTTATTCCTGTTGCTCATAAACTCAAAGCTTCACTTTAGTTGTGTATCTTTTAGTTCAGAGTATCAGAAGGGTTGTTCTTGTTTGTGACTAATAAAATCTGACATTAAGAGTAACTTTCAAAACTATTTCTTCTTAGGTATAGCATTTCCTTCATACCATATGCAAGGTAAGCTTCCCTACTCCCTTAATTTTTATCATTTAATTAATGATACAGAAGATTGCTTTATAGGATCATTGTAGTATGTGGCTTTAGAGGATTTTCCATGGTGTAGGCAATCCATGTAGTTAAATCTGAAAATAAAACTAAACAACTTCTGTAGTGCGAGGGCACAAGTAAAAAAATACGTGAGTCTGCTGACCACGCGCTGAACCTAAGGCTTGCCTTTGGAATGCCTAAATGTTGGTTCAAATGCTACTAAACAAGTGTGTTCTTCTGTGTACCTTTTTTTCCCGTTCTCCCCCATGAGCACTGCTGTGTCTGAGCACACAGTTCTCTCTCCTGCCCCTTCAGCCCCACGGAGGCCTTCAGTGCCTCAGTGCAGCCTTACAGGTGTCCCTTCCACTGTGGGTGTGCAGGTGGACAGTCAGCAGGCCCACTTGTCTCTGAAGCATTTGTGCAGTCATGCAAATTATGTTAGTTCAATCAACCCATGGCCAGCTGATCTTTACAGTCCTCAGTGTCAGTGTGATAGGCAGCACGGAATGAGTCTCATCAACCAGCGTAACTAATGTGACTGTTGGTTTTTTTTCTCTCTCCTGCCTGTAGGGATGCTGTGAAGAAATGTATTTCAGTCTGTCTGTCCTAACAGGAATACCGGATGCTTCACAAAGTTCTAGGAATTTCTAGGTAGAACTGTGTTAAGATCACCGTGTTGTGTAGTTTCCTACTTCTTAAAACACGTGCCTCTCAGCTTGTTGTTAGAAGCTCCTTGTGCTACATCCAGTGTATGCAATTGCTTGGGTTTGCAAGCAACGGTGTCTTGATCACAGGGTGCTTGTGATCAAGTGAAATTCAGTCTAGCAGAAGAACTGGGCAGAAATCCAAAATTTGTTATGATAATACTTAAGTAAATTCATGTGTTTAGTTTTGCAAATATTTCAAAGTAATACACGAAGCCTGTAAAATGAAGACCTTGGCTCTGTTGGGACTGTGGCAGTCTAGGCAGTTTCTTTTTCAAGAAAAAGAAATTTCTTTTTCAAGAAAGAAAAATTTCCTTTTCAAGAAAAAGAAATCAATTGCAAATTGATTTCTTACTGACAACTTGGGGTTTTTTTTAAATAGCCTTATGTCCCTAATCTTTGCCCTGTTTGTCTTGGATAATGGAATATTGGTGTTCTTTCTTTTCCCGTCTATTTGGCAAAATTTTAGGTTTATGAGACTTCTAAAAGATTTAATTATAAACTCAGAGACAGTTTGGGACTAACCATGAAATGTTTGCATCTTTAATGAAGCATTTAATTTTCAGTCTATATGGATGGTGTTTCCTTAAAATATGTGAAAGGGATATTTTCATCTGTAAAAACTTGTTCCTGTAGAAAATGCACTTGTAAAATAAGGTTAATTGATTTTTTCAGTTGCTGGGAACCCGAGTCCTTTGCCTTGCTTACAACTAATGGCAATATATACAAGGTGGGAAACTGCAATTTTTCACACAAAGCAAGGTGCTTCTCTTCTCCCTCAGCTGTGGCATAGAAGCAGTGCAAAGCTGAGGGCCTGATAGGCAAGCAGAGAGAGAATTTATTGATGTCCTTCCTCAAAGGACAAACTGTGATAAGGTGGATATGGGCTGTTGTTTAAGCAACTTGGGCCGGGGAGAATACATTTTCTTCTGAAAGGAAATAAGTTAAAACTCCAACATTTCTTTTTTTGTAAGTGGGATCAGTTTTGTTTCTCCTAAAACTCTGGCACATACTAGTGAACTTCCTCTGCTTTGAGGAGAAAGTACAGTTTTCTATTACCTGTCTTAGCAAAGAAAGTGTGTAACAGTCTAGCTGCCAGCTCCTAACAAATGTTGAGCAGTCAGTATCCAAATTCCAAGGCCACTCTCTTTATCTTCTGAGCTACATATAATCATTTACTCCCAAACCAT
Organism: Myiozetetes cayanensis; assembly: GCF_022539395.1. NCBI lineage: Eukaryota > Metazoa > Chordata > Aves > Passeriformes > Tyrannidae > Myiozetetes > Myiozetetes cayanensis. The sequence continues at coordinate 20,591,414 of NW_026087742.1, forward strand.
TACAGTGGTCAGTTGTTTAATATCTTAGCACATAGTCCTGCTTCTGCTCTGTGAGGTACTGTTTAACTGCTGTCACCTTTCCTCTGACCGAACTGTCTTGCTGGAGTCAGTGTTTAAGATTATGATTATCCAGTGGACTCTGGTAGGAACTGAAGCCTCTCTTGCTCCATCTACCAAGAGTTTAGTCATTTGGGAGCATCATGTTTGCATAGCAAGTATGTCCCTGACTTATACCACAAAGATTTTAGTGTAGGAAAAAACCTAGATCTACTTGGCAATAAATTATAAGCCCACAGTGAAGACAAATAAATCTGTGGCTTCCAGAAAGTTACTAAAATATTGAGTTATTCCAAAATCTTAAACTTAATTGTCCTTCTGGTAATTTATAAAGCACAGTACCGTCCAGCTGTTTAGATTCTCTAAAAAAAATAAATAAAGGATTTCCTTTTGCAGATAGTATGAAAGGGAAATTTTAACAACCTTTCTGTGAATTCCAGCTGGCCAGAATTACTGTTACAAAGGCATTTGAATGGAAAATATCACTTTGAAAACATGGCACTGATGTTGGGATAAATTAATTATAAAGGTTCAAGTGCTAGGTCCTAGTGCTTTTTTTCTCCCCCAGGACTTGGAAGTTAGTGTTGAAAAAACTATGTTGACTATTACTCTTCTGGAAAAGTAGAACTGGTTAAATGCGCAAGGGAGACTGGGAAATAAAGAAAACTGATATTTCTTTTCCCTGACTAATCTAAGACAAGTATCTAAACTGATGTGTTTTGTCAGGGAGTAAGTTCAAAACCTGATTTACATCTGTCAAAGGACATGTGTTAGTCTTTTCTTAGAACTTTGATAATGTTTACAGAATTCCTTTGTATAGAGGAAATTGAAATGCAACCCTAATGCCTTTTACATTCCAATCTTTCTTTAATTTTTGGGTGTTCCTGAAAAAAGCTACAAGTATAGTACACATTGTGTCTGCTTTCCTTTTCCAGTAAAGTTATGTTAATTGGGATCATCAGTCCAGGTTCATCAGCAGCCAAGATAATGGAACTTGACTTCTGGTGTTCTTTTTTTTGATTACTTCACATTAGAAGGAGTAAAAGCCTTTTGCTTATTCCTTGGCTAGCTTGGGTAGGATTGTGGTAGCCTGAGTCTCTAGCAGTTCCTCTAGAAGAACAGTAGATTTGGGTGTGCTGAATGTTATTTTTTCAACTTGCATATTGGCTAACTGGAACCTTTGAGGTGACTGTTGTGAATACAGCCACTTAGAAGTAGAAAATTTATGAAACTACCAATAGATAGCAGGTAAGCTTAAATTAATTTTTTCTTTCTTTCTTTCCCCCATCCTATCATTTTTAAAATTGTAATTCCAGCTCCACAGCCTTTATTGAATAAGAGAGAAGAACAAATCTTTATTTGACTGCATAGCACATGAGGCTAAGCAATTGTGCCCTTAAAGGAAGGAAACCCAAGGAGAGATGGCAAAGTCACAAGGATCACCAGAGTGCCACTAGGGTTTTGGTTGCCCTTTGGTGTTGTGCTCTGTTCCTGTGAAGGTCAGATAGTAGCATAAATTTGCTGTATTCTTGCCAATATGTGAAACATACTCAGGGTTTGTTGCTTCATCTACAAGCAGTTTTGATTTAAAATAGCTCTATCAGATCAAAACTCTTTAGATTCTTATTCATTTATAAGTAGTTGTGTTCAGGCTGTTGCCAAGTTTAACAGCAAAAGAAATTTCCATTTTATTGAAGTACTTTTTTTTATATGATTTTTACATAACCATGGAGTAAACTAGTATATGAATGTTCCCTTTTGACTAGTTTTCAATCTAACTTTGATTATACCATTAAAGCTGGTTTTGGTTTGTTTTTTTTTTTTTGTCTTTAAAACTACTTTGTGTTAAGTTTTAATATCATCAGCTTTGGTTATCAGCTTGGCAGGAAGCATGGTGGGCATTTCTGAGGCTTTCTATCTTAATGTTGTTCAAGGCAAGAATATTTGTTGTTTACAGTCCACTGCAGATAGAGATGTTTGTGGTTGAAATCACAAGGCTCCTTCCTTCCCAAAGTCCTTGCTCAGTTGCCTACAGCACTTAACTCAAGGCTGACTTCCCTAAAGAAACTTGTATGAGGTTGGGTGCCTATCCCAGTAGGATTTGGTGTTCTACCAGAAAGTGCTTTTTGCCTAGCCTCACTGTTGGTCGCCTTGTCCACTTTTTTTAGTTTTTGCAGTCCAGATATCATAACCTCAACCAAGCAGCCTTAGCATACAGTTCTAGCAAGAAATGTGTTTATCTGGGATCAGCTGACTTTCCAGCTATTGTAGAAGTGGAAATGGGAAGGGTGGTGGTGATCTGTTCCCAAAGTACTGAGACTCTATACATTGAAATGTGGGAATTTTTTTTCACTACTTCAAGGTTTTGCTCTGTTTTATGTCATGAAGTCCATTGTGAATGCTGGTACTATCTGAGATGATTAGACACTGATGAGGTGAACAACTTCATCTCATTTAGTATTTACAGTAATGAGATTGTTCATGAGCTGTTACAAAAAAGCAAGAAATATTTTCTCCACCAAGTTGAAAGTCTTTTCAGAAATCATGTTTTAAAAAAGAAAGTGTGTTAGGCTCTGTAGGTGAATATGCAAATTTGAGGGAGGCTGCAGACTACTATGGGATGGCTTCCAGCTAGGAACAGGATGATGGGCTTGAATCTATCGTAACCTGTGGGTGGATGCAGCTGGTGGAGGCAGCAATGCCTTTAGAGGCTCATGGCACTGTCCCTTACGAGTGGTCAGAAATACGTGTTCTGAGAACTGCCTGTGGAGCAGTGTGGGTGCTTGAAGCTCGTCCCCTCTTGCTGTGTGCTCAGAGATTGAAAGAGCCTCGGAACTTCTGAGAACACTGTCTTGCTTAATTTTGGTACTTAATCATGTTCATGAAGGTAAGATCACTGTGCTATTGTAGACTGTCAAAACTGAGGAGGATGTTTAAACACATTTGTCTTAATGCTGATGTTTACAACCACAGCAAATGCTAACCATGTTGGAAGGAAAGCACAGAAATGGTGTATTTTCTTAAAACCACGTGCCTTGCTGTGATGTGACCACTAAATTTTTCTAACAGCTGTGGAATTGTTTTGTAAAATAAAAACCAAACTCAGAAATTCCCCACGTTATTTTATACTGTTACCGATTCTGTTTGCTACTGTCCTTTTTCTGTGTATTTACACTGTTCTATTTCTACTTTGATAAATACCTTTTTCCCTAATGTACAGCTTTCTCTGTAATGAAGTGAAATCTTTGCAAGTGCTGGTTTTTTCCTTCAATAAAGTTTTCATTGCATTAAGTGAATTGTTCTTTTGGTTAATATGGCATTTTTAATGATGCTAATTCTCCAAGTGATGCTGAAATTGCTCTGGGTTGTTCTTTTTTTTCTTCTGTTTGTGTGTTTGGTTTTTTTTTTCGAAGTTACTGTCTTGTCCTCACTTCCTTTGCTGTGCACACAACATGTACTTCTGAGGGGAGTTTCTGTGTGACCGCTGCTGTGCCGGAGCTTCACCCAGCAGTTGCATGCACCCAGACAACTGGTTGGCACAACTGGAGTTGTTAAGGTGGGGATGATATTTTTACTACTTCCTATTTATTTATTTCAAGAATCAACCTAGATATGCCAACAAACTATCATTAGTCCATGCTACAGAGCAAAGGATGCCTGATAGCATTCTGTCAGCAAAGACAACAGCAAGCAGCATGCCTCTGAACTAAATATGCTCTGAGTGCTGATTGTACACTGGAAGTAAAATGCCAGTGATTTATGAATGTGTGTTAAAAATAGAGGCAATTCTTTTTTAACTTTCAGAAAGCTGATCCTTTTAAGTTTGTGCTTAATGCGTGTCCAAACACTTGCTGTGGTTTGGATATTCCAAACCAATATTATTACCATAACCCAGTATTCCTTGACAGTGTGTCAAGGCTGTGCATCAGGCTGTTCAGGGTGTTTTATACTTTCTCCTGGTTGGCAGGCAGTTGCAGGCTTGGGTTTTTTTGTTTGCAGGGGTGGTGGTGAAATTTTTGTGCTGTGGGAGACTGTGTTACCTTTTTTGGTTTTGTTTTTTTTGACTGTTCTTCTAAACAGTCTCTGTCTCAAAGCTGACTCACCTGAAATTTGTCCTACGGGAGACTCTAAAGTTGTGTTTGTAGAAGCAGCAGCAGCAGCAGCCTGTCTTCCTGTAATATGGAAACCTAGGGGGTTGCATTTTATCTCTTTGAAAAGGATAGAGCTTCCAAGGAATGTCAGGAAAGCTTGATACATCTATGTCATATCAATCCAACTGCGATTCCTAAAAGGACAATTAATCCTTCCCATATCTCACAGCTTAGGGGTATTTTGCTTGCCTCGTTCAACCTCCTGCATAACAACAAAATTGTTGAAATTTGCCACATCATTCTCATGCTAAGGTCTTAATACTTGAATGATTTAAAAAAAAAAAAAAAAGGAGTGAAATCTTCATTTGAAACCCCTAAACACTGATCAGCTGCCCTCTGTGAAAAGTGCATTCTGTTCTTGAATGACTTTGCTCCTTAGAAATACTCTGAAAGGGTTTATCAGTTGTGCTACATCATCTAGTTCCTGAATCCCATGATCTTGCATTCACAGTCACCGGCATTCAAATTCAGTGACAAGACCCTTGGAAGGTTGCTGTGCTCCTAATGTCTGCCCCTTTCCCTCTCCTTCCACATGGTCTGATTTGCAAGAGAAGGTATTTTGTGGATGCAAAGTGTTCAAAGGTGGGTGTCGATAGTTATTTCCATCCCTTACTTGTACCTTTCCCACTGAGCTCAGTCTTGGTTGCAGTATCAGTGGGGGTACAGGTTTGGAACTGCCCAGCCATGAAGCACTGGAGATACACAAAGGGGAAAAAAATCCTCTCTTTTTCTCACTCTTCAGAAGAAAGCTTCTGATTAATTAGAGATGGAATAGTATATCTGAGCTGCCAATCTTTGGGATTGATATTTTATCAAGTTAGCTTGGTTGAAACCCTTTTAAGTTTCTCTTGCATTCCCTTGTGGCATCTCTAAGAGAGGTTATTCTTGAGAACCTGTGCTTTAAAATCTCTGTAGGAACAAGTGTGAAATAACACTGGCATAGTGTAAAAATGGTACATTGAAAGTATTGTCTGGCCAACATGATTTCATTGCCACTCTGAAGAGCTGTCAGTCCAAAAAGCTGGAGAAGGACTGATGAGAGCTGGAGAGGCGCTTTTATACAAGGGCATGTAGTGACAGGACAAGGGGGAATGGCTTCAAACTGAAAGAGAGTAGGTTTAGATTAGATATTAGGAAGAAATTCTTTACTGTGAGGGTGGTGAGACACTGGAAGATGTTGCCCAGAGAAGTTATGGATACCCCATCCCTTGTAGTGTTCAAGGCCAGGTTGAATGGGGCTTGGAGCAATCTGGTCAAGGGAATGGTGTCCATGCCCACAGCAGGGGTTTGGAACTAGAGGATCTTTAGGGCCCCTTCCAACCCAAACCGTTCCATGGTGCAATATGTGGCATGAAAACAAATATTTTATCATGGGCATGTACTTGGTTGTGTATAAAAGTATGTCAGAGTTATACTTGGAACTTGTTAACTCTCACAGTTAACAAAAAGCTTTAACTTACACACCTAAGTCATAAGTGCATGTTTGATTTCCTCAATAAACTTTGAACTTACTTGATGTTATAAATAGAATTTAAAAGTTCATTTAGAATATTTTCATTTTTTTATTATTATTTCCTCTTGAAAATGGGGGCAATAATAGTTTTCTTTCTCTAATTTGTGTCTGAATACATCACTGCAGATCTTCAAGAAAAAAAAGTAGGGAAAAGTATAATTATTGTTTAAAATGAACTTATTGCATCCTGACTACAGGATCGGCATCCTGACTACACGTATTTGGTTGGTGTGGCAAGGTTTTAGTGAGGGGGGCCCGAAGGCATGGCTTCTCTGAGAAGCTGCCAGAAGCTTCCTTTATGTTGATAGAGCCAATCCTGGCTGGCTCCAAGACAGATCCACCACTGGACAAAGCCAAGCCCATCAGTGACAGTGGTACTGTCCTGGCAGCAGTACAATACCTTAGGTAGTGTATTTGAGAAGGAGAAAAAAACCTGCACAACAGCAACTGAGGAGATGAGAGAGAATATGTGAGAGAAACAGCCCTGCAGACACCAAGGTCGGTGAAGAAGAAGGGGGAGGAGGTGTTCCAGGCCTTGGAGCAGAGATTCCCCTGCATCCTGTGGTGCAGACCCTGGGGAGGCAGGATGTGCCCCTGCAGCCCATGGAGATCCACAGGGGAGAGAGATCCACCTGCAGCCCATGGAGGAGCCCACACCATAGCAGGTGAATGCCCAAAAGAAGCTATGACCCCATGGGAAGTCTATGCTGGAGCAAGGTCCTGGGAGGACCTGTGGCCCCATGGAGAGAGAAGCCCGTGCTGACAGGTTTGCTGGCAGGAATTGTGACCCTGTGGGGGACCCACACTGGAGCAGCCTGTTCCTGAAGGACAGCACCCCATGGGAGGGACTCACACTGGAGCAGCTGGTGAAAAACTGGAGGCTGTGGGAAGGTCTGATGGAGAGGTTGGTGGAGGACTTTCCCATGGGGGGGCCCTATGCTGGAACAGGGGGAGAGTGTGAGGAGTCCTCCTGAGAAAGCCAGTGGCAGGGAGGAGACATTAAAAATCAGGAGTGAAGTTAAGCCTGGGAAGAAGTGAGGGGTGGAGGGCAGGTGTTTTATGGTTTGGTTTTTATTCTTATTAGGCTACTCTGTTTCAATTGGTAATAAATTAAACAAATATCCTTGAGTTGAGCCTGTTTTGCCCCTGACAGTAACTGGTGAGTGATCTCTCCCTGCCCTTATCTTGACCCACAAGCCTTTTCTCCGCCCCTGTCCAGCTGCGGAGGGGAGTAACAGAACAGCTTTGGTGGGCACCTGGCACCCAAACAGGGTCAACCCATCAAACCACACCAGGTTTTTTCTTTTTTCTTTCTTTTAAATTTTTCTTTCTATTTTTTTTAAAAAAAAAAAAAAAAAAAAAAAGAAAGATTGATTTGGAAAGCCTCCCATGCTCTCTGGGCTCAGAATTAATCTCAGTTATAATCTCAGATATACAATGAGGTACCATTTGAACAAGCTGCCTGCCTCACTGCTAAAAACATACCCGGTGGAAGTTATTGAAACTGTCCCCTCAATGCCAACATTAATGAAAAAGCTAATCTTCTTTAAGTCTCTTCTAGCCTAGCAATCTCTTAAGGGGCTGGATCCATGATTAAAAAACAGAAGGAAAGCAGCTGTCTTTTTATCCTTTCTTAATTATTCTGTGGTAGTTGATAGGTGTCGATTTCCTGGGAGTGTCATGGTGATGGAGGTTACATTTCCCTGTGTTGGGACTGACTGTTCAGAGGGGGGTTAGTTGAATGCTGCAGTGGGAGCTCTGGAGATGGAAAGAGTGAGTCTTGTTTTCTGCAATTTCATCTGATGATGAAGGGCTGCCTTTTATTTGGAAACATGCACCTAAAGGCCAAAAAACAGCTATCCAATATCAAGGCAAGAAAGGCTCTTTAATTACTTTTTTTCTTGTTTTTTTTTTTCTTTCTTTCTTTCTGTGTACCTAACCAGCTGGTGGTCAGGGCATTTTAGAACAAGCTTAATTAGAAAGTCAAAAATAGCCCCTTGTTTTTTCCTGCTGTAACTTGGTGAGTAAACTCCAGTAAGTGTTGCAGGCTTGTTCTTTCACTGCTCAGCCCAGTCCTCATGGCTTCATTTAAAATTAGGAGTCACTAAATACTTATTAGTAAATCGAAGATGATTATGGGTGTTGTGCATGCATTTTAACTAGTTCTGATTGGCTCTGATCCCTGCTTGGAAGTGCCCAGCTCTCTTAGCTGGGTTTCAGGGAAAGCTTATGACATTGCAGGTTTTTTAGGAGAATTTTCTGTTCCCTCTGATGCTGGGTTTCAGGGAAAGCTTACAACACTGCAGGTTTTTTAGAAGAATTTTGTGTTCCCTCTGATGCACCTACTGATTTGCTTGTCTAATTAAACAGGAGGTAAGTGCTAGAGGGGTAATAGCCTTCTGTCCTTTGGCCCTGCTCTGTCCCACTTGCACTGCCGTTGAGTGACAGTCACCAGAAACACCTATTGTGCTCCTCTGTAAGTGCAGCTACCTTTTCATAAATGTTAGAATCAGGAAGCTTTAACTTCCAGCCCAAGAAATAACCCACCTGACATCTGAGAATGGATTATTCTCAGTGCCCCAGCAACACCTACACCAGGGACATTAATCTGTTTGTGCTTCAGTTTCAGCACCTGTAGACTCGGAAAAATTAATCTTACAAGAAAGCAGGAGAAAGAAGGGGTGTTTGGAAAGCATCCAAAGTTGTTATTTAGGTGAACAGAGGGACATAATATTAGGTTTACTTCTCCTAAAACAGGCAAATATTCGAAGTAGATTTCCACCCATAACATTTTTGTTAAATGAAGAGCCAACAGTAAACAAATAACTTTGAGAATGAATCTATCTCGATTTCCTTCTGCAGCCATCTTCCATGGCAGCTGTACGAAACAGAGACAATTCCTAGGAAGCCTCATTCATGGAATGGGGTTTGTATTGGTCTCGATGTGTATTTTGAAGTAAAATCTCAGGCCCAAGTACATTCAGCTGATCATTTGCTTGCCTGCAGGCAAATTTGTTATTTCTTTGGCTGTTTTGTTTAGCTTGGAAAAATGTGGTAGTTGGAAAGCTCACAGTGGTGAGCTCTGCCTTCTGGATATGTTGCTACATACATCACAAATTGCTCTTAGGCTGAACTCTTACAGCTGAAACACCCTTCCCTATGCTGAAAATAGTAACTGGGCTGTTCCCACTAACCAACCACAGGTAACTACTCTCATTTTGGAAAATGTTGTAGTTTCAGGCATCCTGAGCTGTGGTAATATAGTTACTAAATTTGAAACTCTATGAAAGTCAGTTATTTTAAGTTATTAGATTTGTGGGGTTTTTTCACCTGTGGACACTAGACTTTCAAGCATGTCATCTTGTGTGAGTGGTAACTGTAAGCACCCAAGTGTTACCCACTTCTGGGATCTGAAAGTGCATTTTATTACTGTGCAGGATACAAGCTTTAGTATGATACACCTAAGCAAACACATTCGTACTTCTCCCTTAGGAATGCTAGATGTAAAAAATCCAGTCTTTCTGATGAAAAACTTGCTTCCCAACCCATTACTGGAATGGGTCCATTATCCATTCCTTCCATATACCCTTCCTTCTCTGCCGCTCAGTCCAGGGAGTGCTTTGGGCAAGCAGTGCACTCCGAGCAGGACATCCCTTTCTCTTGCTTTGTGGTGGCCTCCATTTCCAATCCATCTTTGCTGGGCTTATTCTTTATCTCTAGTCTTTACCACTATTCTTTACCTCTATTCTTTACCACTGTCTGCTGGTGAGAAAGTGTTTCACTTCCTCATTTGGAAACGCTTCCAGCAACATCAACCCTTCTTGCTTTTGTGCATGCTTTTGGTCTCCTCTCAGCCCTGAGCACCTTGAGGAAGGTAGGCTGGATGTGATTTTTTGGAGGCTCTAATCCAGTATCACTCCACTTGATGCCCTGTGGGAGAGATGGGCAGTCAGTACTTTTGAAAATCAGGGTGCTTCCCTTTTTATTTGTTTATAGAAACAGCTGTATGTAATTACTGACATATTACTACTTTTATGAGCTGTTGTCTCTTTACTTGCCTCAGCTTTGAATCTCCTGATTTCGGAGCAATTGAGTCTAAAAAAAGCTGTAGAGAAATAGGGCTTCAACTAAAAAAATAATCCCAAAATGAAATGTCTCTGTTTTAGAACTGACTGAAAAACTGAAGATGTTGAATTGAAAGTCATGGTACTTCAACAGCTTCAATTTTCATTTAATTTCTTTTATAATATAATAAAAATAAAAACTGTCTTACATAGTCTCCTATGCATTTGCTGTGCCATTTGATCATGTGCAGGGAAAAATTACAGTAATAGCTTCTCTTTCCTCTTTGAGTATTTGGAAAGGCAAACCCAAACATAAACATATTCCATGTTATATAAGCATACTACCAGAGATGCAATCATTTTTTCCAAATGCAAAGGGTCATGCTTCCAGGTACCTAAATATCCTATAGATTTTAAAGTACATTATTTAGTTGTTCAGCAGTGAAAGTGGGCTGTTTATTAACTAGAAGTTGCTATTTTACACCTGCTAGTGTAATTCAGAACATGATCTTACTGATAGATTAAAATAACCTAGGTATTTTTGTTAGGAGTTGATAGTTAAAAGAAGAGAAGAGAGGGAAGGAATTTTAGAGACTCAAGTCTGGAGGCAGCATAGAATCATAGAATGGCTTGGGTTGGAAGGGACCTTAAAGATCATCTCGTTCCAAACCCTCTGCCATAGTCAGGGACACCTTCCACTAAACTAGGTTGCTCCAAGCCCCATCTAACCTGGCCTTGAACACTTCCAGGGATGAGGCAGCCACACTTTCTCTGGGCAACATCTTCTAATGCCTCACCACCGTCACAGTAAAGAATTTCTTTCTAATATCAAATCTAAACCTACTCTCAGTTTGAAGCCATTCCCCCTTGTCCCATCACTACACTGTCCTGTAAATAGTCTCTCTTTCCAGCTCTCATCAGCCTCCTTTATGTACTGGGAGGCTGCTATAAGGTCTCCCCAGAGCCTTCTCTTCTCCAGACTGATCAACTCCAGTTTTCTCAGGCTGTCATCACAGGAGAGGTGATCCATCCCTCTAACCATCTTGGTGGCCCTTCTCTGGACTCGTTCTGGCAGGTCTAAGTCCTTATTGTGCTGGGGGCCCCAGAGCTGAATGCAGTTTCTCCAAAAAGGGTTTCACAAGAGTAAAATAGAGGAGAGAAAATGTCTCAGACCTACCTAGCTTGCATCTTCCAATGGTGCTGACATTTCTGGGAATTGAGGATTCTCTCCTAAAGTCTCCCATTCTGCAGAACATCACATTGCTGCACACCTAGAGCTGTGAAGTGTTGAGGATTTGCAAGCTGGATCCTTACTCCATGTAGGCCTTGAGGGATTAATAGCAGGACTAGCTGCCAAATAATGTTCCATGAGGCCCTGGTCATTGCTGTTTAGGTAGACGGTAGCTCTCAGCTTTTTAACTGTGATATCTGTTTGTCATGCCTTATCAAATGATGGATTTAAGGTAAATTCTCTTTTAAAAACTTTGGCATACTCTGTCTGTAAAAATACCAACAGTGATCCACTAAATCATTTCGCCTCTTAGAAAGAATCAGAAGCACAGGAGTTCAGTGTGGGCTATTGAATTAAAAGAATGCAAAGTTCTCAATAAATACACATTTCTCTAAAAATGACCTCCAACACTACATTTTCATAATCAAGTCCCTGACTCTGTTATGTCCAATAGACCAGAAATTTTAGAGACACTCTCAGAGATAGATGTATCAGGAGAAGTTAGGCACTTCAAATGCCCTGCTATATGCCAAAGTCCAGTGTTTATGGGTCACTGGTAATAATGGGGCCTCCACTTAACCCTCTTGAATGGAACTAAACCCAGGTCTCTCACATCCTTGGCTGAATGCTGAAGTTGTTGGACTTCTCAGTAAAATGGTGGCTTCTTTGTGGAGAGTATGTGTTGTTGGATTAGGCTTGTCAGAGACGGTCTCAGAGGGAATGCCTGTTTCAGGGATGCTGAGCAAGCCTTTGTATGAGATGGACCTTGAGCAGGTCAGCAATGCCAGGCCTCAGGCAATTAAGCTCACACCCAGCCCCAGAAGTCTGGAGTCTATCCCTGGAAATGCAGCCAGAAGGAAGTTCAGCACTTGTAAGGTGCAGCAGAGTTTTTTGAATGACAGTGGGAGCAAGGGATGGACAAAATATGCATCAGCAGTGGAATCTAGGGGTGCTACCTTCTTGTACGTTGAAGCCTCAATGCAGAACGGTCTCTTACTATTACATTTTGATTTAGGAACGTGGAGGAATGAGGTTAATGCATTTATTCAACATGCCCAGTGAAAATATTTTAAGACTACCTTCTCTGTGTAACTATCTTGACTCTTACCAGCTCCTTCAGTCAGAGTCCGCACCAGCGTGAATGCAATTTCCATGCATTGTTTCAGTCTGGAAATGAAACAATTTTCATTAATGGAAACCTGGTTCTCAAGCAGAACAATTAGACCCACTTCAGGTTGAAAAAAGATAAAAGCATGCTAATTTGGATGGAGGACTCTTCTTTCAAGGCAGCCAATTGAGTCATCAGCCTGCCACCCACCTGACTGTCTGACAGGTAATTAGGAGATAGTCCTCTTTTTGTGTGGAGCGTGTGCGTAAACCTCCACACGCTGGTGTCACTGCCCATTGGGACTTCCAGAGGAAAGAGCTTGTCAGTGGCAAAAGAGTGAGGAGAGCATGTTTTGTCAGTCGTTGCCCAATGAACTGACTTGATTTTTTTTTATGTAGCTCATTATTTTTGTCTTTTCAGCAGCTACCTGAAGTTTCTGGCAGTAAAGTCGTGATGGCAGACCTGGGCTGCAAAAAGCCCAGTGACTGCACTGTCTCCAGGCTGCTCAGCGTAGTGGAGAGCGAACTCCGGGCTGGGAGAGACAAAGGCGATCCCACTGAGAAACAGCTCCAGGTTGTCTTAGAGGATGCGACGCTCTGGCAGAGATTCAGGGAAGTCACTAATGAGATGATCGTGACCAAGAACGGCAGGTGAGTGATCTGTGGGCTGAGTGTAGGTGACAGACAGGGGGGTTAAGTGCTATAATAATAAACTCTGTGTGCAGACTCGAAAGAACTGCAATGAGCACATAACAGTTTTTAGGGGACTGCAGCATCACAGTCCCCTAAAACCAGCATATGAACAAAATGGGGTGTCCCTGCTCCTCTTTGGTCACTGCCAAACCACTCCTGCCACCCATTATTCCTGCTGTGAAACATGCTGGTAAAATATATTGATGGACTTAAAGGCTGCACAAAAAGGGAACTTTTGCGAGGGAATAGACGTACTTTCCAAAACCTTTGGAATGACCTCTTGTGCTAATAACCACCAGCCTTTATTAGCAAGTCCTTACCTGCAGACCTCAAAGTACTATACAGAAGCAGATTGGTGCTGTTATCCCAGCTGCAGTTCCCATCTCTCTGGCCTTGGATATTAACAGCTTTACAAGCACTCTGTACTAGAATGGGGTATAATAAAACTGTGTTCTACATGATATGTATGTATGCAAGGTCCCACACTGGCAAGGCTCCATAGTTTTTGCTGGTGCCCTTAGAAACAAGTGCGGAATATTGGTTAACATACACGGTTTTAGAAAGACAAAATATTGTGATGTTAATGGATCACATATCTTGCTATTTGGGGAACACAGAAAGGCACAGTAAAAGAGTGCAAAACCTGTCAAGAACGATACTCTTTCTGAACCAGGCACTGGCTTGAGGGAGACTCTCCACAGAGGTTCTGCTCTGAATTGGGCTGACAGCAGAGTCCAGCCCGTAAGAGGCAAGCAGCTACTAAAATAAGGTTTGCCAGTACCTTGGCACTAAGATTTTAATTTAATGTACCCTCTGCTGCAACTCCCACTCCCACCCCCGCAACATGCATAGGTTTCTTTTGTGAGACCTCTCAGGAGATCCACATAAGAGAGAGGAATTAAGAGATGGAAATTTACTCATGTGGACTTTCATTGATTTTGCAGTCTTCATTTTAGCAGAATTTGTGGATGAAATTACTCTTGGCTGTAGCTTGACAAGGGACATAGGTGAAAGCAGTAAAAAGCAAAAATCTAGTCTGTCAGCTCGGCAGGGTTACTCTGGTGAGAGAACAGCTACCTTCCCAAAATACCAGCTCTTGGGTAACAGTACCTGTTGCCGTTCTGATTCCTCTTAATAAACTACAGTGATAGAAATCTGCTGCTGAGGTTCTCCTTACACTGAGAAGCTGCTTTTGCTTCATTTAAATTTGCTGTTAGGCTACAGCAAACTTCTGAGTGAACTTAGTCTTAGTATACGGTCATTTAAACTGACTCCTTGGTAGCAAAAGTGACAAAAAATGAGGTAAGAAGGGTTTGCCTAAAATTCATTAAATTGATACAAAGAGTTGCACCTTACCAACAGGCTTTTTTCAGCTTCTTTCCTCCCAGCTAATATAAATCATGACTGCATTGTGATATTAGTTCTCTCAAAAATGTCAGAGTGAGTACATAGATAAAATCTTTCTGGGATGATAAGGGAATCTTTCATTAGCTGAATATGCCTGGTTACTTTTTGTTTCATGGTGTAAGCTGCCTTATTTTGGTTATTCTAACTTACGCACTCCTTATCAGTTTGATCCTACTTTTTTTAAAGCCAGTGACATCTCTAGTAATCTTCGTGGGGGCAAGAATAGTTTCTTTATGATCAAAATAACAAATTACAAAAGTATGTCACACAGTCATCTGCATAAATCCTTTTACCAAAGTGACTGTAACATCAGGGACAATGAGAAAGGATCTCTTGTGTTTCTGAAAGTATCCTTCATAAAAAACACATTATTGCACCAAAAAGAAAAAGGAAATACAGACTATGGCCTGCAGCAAAGATCTCTGAATAAGCCCATGCTATTAAAAAAAAGGACAAACTTGAGACAGTTTCCTATGAGTGCTGAGTTTTTTTCAGGTTCAGAAATCTTGTCTCCAGAGGGATTCTCAGTAGAGAAAATACTGACCTTATGCTGCTGCTGCTTCAGTCAGTATAACTCAATCATTCTTGCTGAAGGGTATACGAATGCTTCTGAAAACTGTGTTCTCCTATGAAAGAGAATAGCCAGCCTAAATTTGCTGTGTGTGAAATCTAAAACAGTTGGTACGGACATATTGTTAGCAAAATCCAGAAATTAAACCGAAACCTGATCCGGGAGCATCCCAGAGAATGAAAGTCTAATTGACTAGTGATCCTTAGGCATCAAATTCTAGCATGCAGAGTTCTATCTGCTCTTATTGCATCATCTCTTATTGGTACCAAGGGTCCCAAAATGCCACAGTTAGATGAACCATCTTCAGTGTTAAAACACAGATATGTCTCCGTGGCTGTATCATACTTCATTATAATAATCACCTGCCCTAGCAATATGTCTAGGTACACGGGAAAGACAGATGCATTCTGACCAGGACAGACATCACTAAAATTGAACCACATGGTTTATCACAAAATATATCCCAATGGGTGCAGCTGATACGGTGGGAAACCATCTCCTATTTTACTCAGATTTGTTGTATCCAACTGACACTTCAATATCAAATGCTCTGTTTTCTTATTGAGTAGATTTTCTCTCTCAGTGGTTATACTGTATTAGCTATGCAGTATCCTGAGACTTTGCAATCCCTGTTATTGCCTGGAGGTGGGAAGGCACTGATCTCCACTGATGGGAACAATCCACAGGGGGTCAGTGAAGGCAAATGTGGGTAGGGGGAAAGAAGGCCTTTACAGGCTTAAATGCTAAAGCAGCTTTACTGGTTCTTGCCCATTCAGGCTTGATATCAAACATCTTCCCATTCAAGTTCTGTACTGTGGAGTAATTGTAGCAGATCCGCTCTAAATACACTGAAGAGGCTAAAGCTCACATTTGTTGCAGTAATGGGTGCCACGTGTGCACCTACCTGCTCATTGAAACAAACATTCTGACTGAAACAAATTTGGAGAGGTCACCATTTGCTAGGCTAAAAGACAGATATTAACAGTAAAGCCACTTTAATCAGCTGAACAAGTGAGATGGTATGTTCTCCACCATTAAAATCTGTACGTCAAGACATGCTGGTCCAAGCAAGGCAGGGATTAACTGTGAGTGAAGCTGGTTAACAGAGGGAAGTGCTGTAATCTTGGTGCTGCAGGAGGTTAACCTTGGTGATGACTGTATTCTCTTCTGGCATTAGTCTAAAGGTCCTTTGGGGATAAACTTGAGCCTCTCAAACAGAAAGACAGAGAAGCCTGCATTGTGGGCAGAGGAATTAACAACCTGTATGAACCACAAATAGCTCTGAGAAATCTAGTGAAATTAAATTTTCATGTGATTTATTTTCCCCTCTAATTCAATTTCATCTATATATCTAAATATGTTTCTTGGAAGACCAGCTGTAGGAGGTCTAAGGGGTGGAGGGAGCAATGCATCCATACTTTCCATCACATCCGTTGGGTGGCTGTTACATCCTGATCAGAAAGACACATGTAGCATATAAAACCTTGACTTAACTTTTAGAAAGATCATAGAAAGATCATGGTTCACAGTATCTTGGAGACCAGTGATGAGTGGTGTTCCTCAGAGGTCAGTATTGGGACTGATACTTTTCAACACCTTTGCTGGTGATGTGGACAGTGGGACTGAGTGCACTCTCAGCAAGTTTGCCAACAACATCAACCTGTGTGGTGTGGTCAACACGCTGGAGGGAAGGGATGCTATCCACAGGGACTGTGGCAGACTTGAGAGCTGGGCCTGTGCAAACCTCACTGAGTTTCACAGTTCTGCATGTGGGTTGTGGAAATCCTGAGCACAAATACAGGCTGGGTGGAGAATGGTTTGAGAGCCGTCCTGAGCACAAGGACTCAGGAGTGTTGGTGGATGAGAAGCTCATCACGACCCATCAATGTGCACTTGCAGACCAGAAAGCCAAACACATCCTGGGCTGCATCAAAAGCAGCATGGTCAGCAGGGCGAGGGACGTAATTCTGCTCCTCTGTTCCCGTGAAACCCCACCTGGGGTACTGCTGGGATCTCCAGCACAGGAAGGACATTGATCTGTTGGAGCAAGTCCACAGGAGGGCTACAAAGATGACCGAGGGCTAGAGCAGCTCTCCTATGAGGAAATGCTGGAATAGTTGGGGTTGTTCAGCCTGGAGAAGAGAGAGACCTTGTAGCAGCATCCCAGTACCTAAAAAGGGATTGACAAGAGAGCTGGAGAGGGACTTTTTAGAAGGCAGTGGAGGGATATAACAAGGGGTAACTGCCTTAAACTGAATGAGAGTGGGTTTAGATTAGATAGTAGGAAGAAATTCTTTACTGTGAGGGCAGTGAGGCACTGGAGCAGGTTGTCCAGAGAAGTTGTGGGTCTCCCATCCCTTATGTGTTCAAGGCCAGATTGGATGGGACTTGTAGCACCTGGTCTAGTGGAGGGTGTCCCTGCCCATGGCAGGGGTTTGGAATGAGATGATCTTTAAGGCCCCTTCCAACCCAAACCATTCTGTGTTTCTATAATTATTCTATGATATCTTCCTCAATGTTGCATTGACCCTACATCACCAATTATTAATATTAGATGAAAAGTCTCAAATTTCTGAAATTCTGTCTTTTCCTGTCAGCAGAAGGTGCTGAATATATACAGCAAGAACTATATAAAGGTACCCAGAAAGGTAGGTGGTGAGGGGGATGTCATGGGAGATTGATTGTTAGCAACCTGTATTTGGGTGTCACAGGAGAGTGGCTGCATTGGCAAAGACTTCTAGTGTCCCTTGAAAGAGCCTGGAGTTTCAGCTCCTTTATGTATTTTGGATGTCTTGCACTGCTACCTAAGACTAGAGAGCTACCTTAGCCCCATGGCCACAGACCTCAGGCCATTGCTGTAGTTTTTTTGGTGTAAACAGTCTTCTGCACCCATCAAGAAAAGGAGCTCAAAGATTCATTGGCCTGTCCATAAAAATGTGTCATGGAAAAATAGCAATTGCCAGGAGAGGTCAGTGTGGAGGTGTCTGGGGCAGGGAGGACTGTTACTCATGTGAGAAGAATGTTGGAGGTGATATATAATAGCAATTACACATGTTCCTTGACAACTAGGAAACTTACTGAACAGGATACCTTTGTTGGGAGACTCCACTGTTCTTCTGATCACAAATTATTCCCAGTTCCTGAAACTGTTGGAGCTTTACTAACTCTTTTGTTGCAGACTTTCAGGCACTGAGGCTTCAGTTCAAAGCTCTGTGGCATCAGTCACAAGCACTGGGACAGACAGAAAACTGCTGGAAGTCAGGCTATGAACTCCTGCAAATCTATTTTACAAAAGAAAAAAGAGTAGTTAAAAGGGGATTGAGGAAAGGTGACATTGGACCTTTAGGCACAAAGGAGCATTTTCCCCAAACTAAACAAAGGTAGGATTTCAGTTTTAAATGTGCAAGATGGTGGAAGGCTGGATAGATGTTTAGAGTTTAGAAAAGGACAACATTGCATGTAAGATGGAACTAAAAGCAAAAGAACCTGATCAAGCTGATGAAGTCAAGGAATATGGAAGTATGGGACTAAATTACTGGAAGAACTGCCAAGGGCAAGGTCCAATGGCAAGGATTTTAACCAGAACTTCTCAAACTGCGTATTTATATGTTTGTAATGGGACAGTATATAAATAGTTGCACTTAAGAAAGGGAGACAAAAAGTTTCAGCTGACTACAAGCTTTTTAATATATCCCTATAGTAAGAATTCAGGATGTATTTTGAATGAAAGAGTAATGAAATATGTGGAAAACAATGAAAAATGAGACAAAAAGGCATTTTATTGAATTTAAGTCATGCCGTACTAACATGACTCAACCCTGATACTGTAAAGAAAATTTTTTAGACCAGGAAAATGTAGCAGATTAGGGCATTTAGAATAGTCCTACCTGGAAACCACTACTCGAGTGGGAGATGTTGGGTAGAACAACACAAGAACCATGGCAAGTGACAGAGGGAACTGACTGACTTTGCTCACAAAATTCTAGAATATGACCATCCCTTCAAAGGAAGAAAGAAAACTTTTTTGTATCGAGTAAGTGTGGTCAATAAATCTAACTGGAGTCTGTTGAATACCTCGTTAGTATTATGTCCTGATTGCTGGAGAGTGCAGGATGATTTCAGAGGATGTATCCAGAGTCAGACAAAAGTGGGACTTGGCCACCGGACAGAGCATGGTAGAGTGTAACAGGGTCAATCTGAACACCAAAGTGCACTTTTTAATAGGATTTCTGCAGTGAAGCTGTGGTTCAGTTCAAACTTCTCAGTCATTTTCAGCTCTGTTTAAAGCTGTCTGTTCTTTCTGGTTCCACACCTAAGGATGTATTTACCATGTCCAGATCCCATGGATTCTGCTGATCCTATACACAGCTCATTGTGTTCATAGTTCTTGGCATGATCAAGACCTTAGTGCCCTACTTTAAGATAACATGAGTTTTTTTCCAAATGATTGAACTAAACTAAACTAAACTATTAACCTTTAAGAAACTTCTTCAGCTGGATAGAAGGAGGGAGGGAGGAAGGATGTTTTTTACACTCAACTAATCTGTGATCATTTGGGCACAAATATTCTGAGGAGAGTCTTTCAAAACCAGCTTCCAGTGGTGTCTCCCTTTTTTGTTTCCTCGGCCAGGCGGATGTTCCCTGTTTTGAAGATCAGCGTGTCAGGCTTGGACCCAAATGCCATGTATTCCTTCCTGCTGGACTTCGCTCCGACTGATGGCCACCGATGGAAGTACATCAATGGAGAATGGGTGCCGGCTGGGAAACCAGAGCCACCAAACCACAGCTGCGTCTACATCCACCCAGACTCGCCCAACTTTGGGGCCCATTGGATGAAAGCTGCCATTTCCTTCAGCAAAGTCAAACTTACCAACAAGCTCAATGGGAGTGGGCAGGTATGGCCTGATGTTTCCACATACACCTCTTGGCTTCAATTGCAAGCACCTACCAATCAAGAAATATCAAGGGTGCATTTATGCAATTATAGAAGCCCTTACAGGCCTCTTCACCCACAGATGCCAATTATTCTCTGGAGGCCAAATGTAAACAGGGATAAACAGGCCTTAATTGGCACTTTCAGATTTTAATGGACTTCTTGATGTTAAGAGAGACAGAGTGCTGTGGTTTACTTAATCATCAGGGAGCTTTTCAGAGTTGGTCTTGTGTGCTGGGGATTTTTACATAGGACTTCAGAGAAAGAGGGGAAAAATGGTCACGGGTATTAGGTTTTTGTTGTGTTCCCCAATGTTGTTTGGTGTAAGTGGAATGTTGGCAGGAGTCAGATAGCAGAATAAAAGGCTGCTCCTAAATGAAATAATTACTATGTCTGCTTCTGCATCATGATAATTATCAATATTCTATTGAATCAGCTTTGGCCTTTGGAAAGAAACCACATGTACCAGAAATAAGTGACTTTCTCTTTGAACCCCTTAAAAATGCAAACAGGGAAATTAGTTTTGTTTCATATTTTATTTTTGATGATGCATCTAAAGGCAAAATGTTGCACAAGACCTTTTGTTTGCTCATTTGTTTTGTACTAAACTCCTACAGTGGATGATACTTGTCAGCCGGGAATCAATTTTTTTCCATGTAAATGTTATACATTCTTTATCTGTTATTTCCATTAGGTTTGTGAGGTACTTCCATAAGCCTAGTACCCCAATTAGATAGGAAATTATCTCAGTTTTTACAGACTGGAGAACAGGAAGATGATCTGACTTTTCCTAAGTCATATATGGAACCAGCACACAAGAATGTGAAGCACAGAGCAGGATCTGAGTTTGCATATGCTTTTCCTGGATCCAGGACCTCAGAAAAAATATGTGTGGGGGGAAAAAAGCTACAGGGAACTTGGAGGGTCAAAGAGACCCTGTGGAAAAAATACAGGGGAATATGGTATGTATATATGATGAAGTGGAGAGGAGCACAGTAGAGAGCAAGGGAGGAAAAGCTATATGAGAAACAGAGCCCAGACAAAAGTCAGCAAATAACAAATGACTGAAGCTTCCCCTGTTTTCTTTTGAAATCTTGACAATGGTGTTAAGGTAAGTCATGTCCCCATTCTGTGCTTCATCTTCCAATTAAGTGATAGTACTAGAAGGTAGTAGAGGACTAGTGGTGCTTTGTGCTAATAGCTGTGTTCTTTCTTCTATATATGTTTGTATGTACGTACCTATGCACACATCACTTTGCAAAGTATAGATTTAAAAAAAAAATATTTTTTTCTTGCAGTAGAGATAATTAAGCAATTTGATAGACTTCAAATCAATGCTATTCATAGCTTTTAATGCAAGGTTAGAGAGATCTGCCAAAGCTTGTTTGGATACACTTCATCTTGCCCAGAAAGGTGACTAGGTGACTCCTTCAGCTCCCTTCCGGCCCTGGTTTCTGTGATGGTGATTCTCTGAGTCTTTCAGATAGTAGAAGCAGGACAGGAAGTGCCCCTGATCTATTTCAGCAGCCTCTACTGCAGTGGGGGCTCAATGGTTTGAGGGCCATAGCTGCTAATACAAATATTAACTAATGCTGCTCTATCAAAAGCTTTAAATACAAGTCCAGTGAAGTCTCATTCTGTTCAGCCCTGTGGTTTTCATAAGGGAAGGGAAGTGGTCACAGCAGCAAGCCTGTCTGAGTTCAGGAAGCGTTTAGATGATACTCTCAGGCACACGGTGTGACTCTTGGGGGTGGTCCTGTGCAGGGCTAAGAGCTGGACTCGATGATCCTTGTGTGTCCTTTCCAGCTCCACTTATTCTGTGATTGTGTGACGAAGGCATCTGTCCTGTTCCGGTGACGTCTGCTCTGTTACCAAGACAGAGCAAAAGAGCAGCTGTGAGACACCAGAGTGGTGTCTTTCTCTCTGTTTTGCTTTCTGCAGATAATGTTGAACTCCCTGCATAAATATGAGCCCCAGGTACACATAGTTCGCGTGGGAGGCCCCCACCGGATGGTGATGAACTGCTCCTTCCCTGAGACGCAGTTCATAGCTGTGACTGCCTACCAAAATGAAGAGGTAGGTGGATGCCACACTGTGCTCTTGGTCACCACTGATGAGATATATTGGAAGGTTATTATCTACAAGACCAGCTTGCTTTTTTCTTATTTCCCCATCAGTCCCATGCAGTGTAATGTTCCATCCAGTCTAATACTTCGTCATCTCTCTGCAGTAGAACATTGACTAATCTAGAGTCTGGCCGCAGTACAAAGCCAGGCTTAGCTTAGTATCTTGCCACAGCTGTTCCAGACTGGTCCATCTGTCCTGGCATCCCAGTCCTTTACTGGAAAAAAACAAACAGCCCTACAGCCGTACAGTCAAGTCCAATATCTTTCTCCAGCAATAACTGATAGTTACAATGATAACCCTCTCTCTCTCTGCTCCTTATAATACATAAAATAGCGTAACAGCACAATATTCCATGGGAAAATTTCTTCCCAATCCTGAAATGGAATTTTTCAATGTATGCTTTGGATTGTGAGAATTGCTAACTCCCGTGTCACATCTGTTAGCTAGTGTTGCTGCAGATTTTATTCATGCTCGATGGGAATTCAGTGTTTAAACTCTTGAAATGGTCCACCATCCCATAGGATTTCCCAGACTAGCTCATGCCAGGCTGCCCCGACTGGTGTTCTGCCTGTGGCACTCGGCAATGAGCAAAGCTGTCTCCTAACTAGCCCTGGAAAACGTAAAGTGTGGGGATATATTTTAGGCTCACCCAGAAAGTTTCACTTAAGATTACTCTGGAAGATGTTTTGTAAAGTTTCTATTCCAAATTGCCTTCACTAACATGCTTTGTTTTCTGTAAACTCAAGATAACAGCTCTCAAAATCAAGTATAATCCCTTTGCCAAAGCATTCCTGGATGCAAAGGAAAGGTGAGTTCATCTTTTTTTTACTCTGTAGTTCTTTTTTTTTTTTTTTCAGCAGCATTTTGCTGATGATATGGTTAAAACTGTGGCATGACAATAGGAAAGAAAAAATACATAATTGAATCTTGTTTCTGCTGTCTTAAATCCAGAGTTGCTCCACTGATATTAGTGGGTAGAATCTCTGTAAAATTATTACAATAGTGTCTGAAATGGGTGAATATCCTGTTGGGGATCCTAGGACTTAGCACTGTCTGCACAGGAAGCCTGAAATGAGATGGTGTGAACTTCCCCAGTAATGTTATACTTGGCATATGTTCACTACATTGTACTTACCCTCCAATGAATTTGATAGGTTGGGGAGAATAAAAGTTAACTGCAGATGTCAAACAGCATAACTGAAGTGAAATTGCACTGTAATTGTAATGTAACTACATTGCTGTTATTAAAACTGTGTGATAATATATGGTGTGTTTATTAAAAGTAACCTGTAGGTGCTAAGATGTAGTTTGTAAGATGTCAAAGACACTTCCATCGGAAACAAATTGTGATTTATCTTTTGAAATTTTACTTGCATCATCTGTTTTACTGCAGAGGGGCACCCAAATGATGCATTCCAGCCCATAATTGCTAATAAATTTTGTTTAGACCTGCTGTGTCTGCTGACACGTGAGGTGTCCAACATGCCTCACCACTTAAGAAGCTGTTGTGTCTCAGCATCAGGGTTTGCAGTTGCAGAAGTGGGAATGCTGCCTTCAGCTTGCCTACGTGGGCAGGAGGGAAAGCCCTGCTTTGGTCTGGGGAGGAGGCCTGCAAGGAGGAATGGTGCCCACAGGTAGATCTAGAACTCCAGGTTCAGCCCCCAAATAGGGCACAAACTTATGAACATTTTTGTGTATGTTGTAAAACATAAGTTCCTGGGGTTTTTTATGGCAGAATGTAGAAATGTCTACTGCTACCTAGCAAGTGGTTAAAGAAGATGGATTTCCCCCTCTTTTTAACTCACTTCTCCAATTTTTAGTGAATAGTTCTGTTTATAACTTTTTTAATTTCTCAATGAGAAGTTCTACCACTAAGTATTTTGTTTTTCAGAAACCATTCTAAGGATGCTCCAGAGACAGTCTCTGAAGGTCAACATATGACATATTCTCACAGTAAGGTTTTTATTCATCTCATCTGGAAATTTTGTGTGATATGATGGGTGTTGGCAATCTGGGACTTCCTTAACTGGCTCATAACTGGCTCAGTCATTTACTGAGTCCTGAATTATGTTCATAGAAAGAGATCCTTTAAAAAAAAAAAGAAGATTGAAGAAACCTCACAATAGGAAATAATGTGAGAGGTTCTGCAGAGGGATCGTTTTCCTTGTGATCCAGTTTTTCAATATTAAAAGGAACCTAGAATCAAGATGATATATGACATTTTTGCTTTCTTACTCCTTTTTCTTTTTGTATTTGCAACTGTGGATATTTTTGCCACCTATAAAATTAGCTTTCATTGGTAAACAAGTAAATATGGGGGGAGCAGAGTTTTTGTTTGTTTTAATATAGCTGTTGTTTCATTTGTTCTTTGGTGCTTGTGACATGTTCTGGTAGTTGCTTTCAGGTCTTGTTTTTAGGGTTGGTGGTTTGGGGCTTTTGGAAGGTTGTTTTTTGGGGGTCATTTTGATTTTTTTTTTTTTGTCAGTTGTTCCAAAAACCAGTGCCTTGGAATGACCTGGTATTTCTGAGGCACGGGTAGGTCTGCAAGAAGGCCGGATACTTTCTTAATTGTACTGCAGCATTTTTGTGCAAAAATAATAGTTT
The DNA here is from genome assembly GCF_022539395.1 of Myiozetetes cayanensis. Classification (NCBI taxonomy): domain Eukaryota; kingdom Metazoa; phylum Chordata; class Aves; order Passeriformes; family Tyrannidae; genus Myiozetetes; species Myiozetetes cayanensis. The sequence goes on from NW_026087742.1 coordinate 20,615,872, forward strand.
TCTTCTCTCTTTCCCCTCAAAGTGGGTGGCTGGTTGATTTCCAACCCAGAAGCAATGTGTGCACCGGGGAGCTCTAATTATCAGTACAGTGGGGCTCTGCCTCTGCCAGCTCCACACACTCCCCACAGCTGCGAGAGGTACTCGGCACTGCGGGGCCATCGGGCTGCTCCATACCCACCTCCCTACATGCAGAGAAGTCACTCACCTACAGGTACTGCTATAAAACATTGCTTTGTTTCCTCTGCCTGCCTCACCCTTGCTTTAGGTTAGCACAGGCATTGAGACAAGCACGAGCTGAGGCGAGGAAAGACCATGATGAGTGTCTGTAACAATCTGCACCAAACCCTTCATGCACCGGGTATGTTTAAAGGCAGCAAAACAAGAGGTACAAAGAGCTGGGTGCACTGTAACTGTTAATTATAAATGAGAGAGTATGAGCTTGCTTTAAGTGTAGCTCCCAATTATACAAAAAGAGCACTGCATGTCTTCTTTCAGTGTCATGCTGTGATGCAGTTGAGCTCTAAAGTTGAAGCAGCTTTCAAGAATGTGGTAGGAGCTGATGTGAGGTGAAAGCATTTGGGTATTGGCAGAACATCTTTTGAGTCCCTTTCACTTTCTAGATCTGGGCCCTCAGTTTCAGAAATTGATTCTATTTTGATCAGAAAAAGTTGTTCAGAAAGAAGAGTAAGGATAAAGTAATCTGCTTGCTAATTATAATTTATCAAGAATTCCTGTTTAATGGAAATATTTAGCATAGAATCATAGAATTGTTTGACTTGAAAGGGACCTTAAAGATCATCTTGTTCCAATCCCTCTGCCACGGGCTGGGACACTTTCCAGTAGACCAGGTTGCTCCAAGCCCCATCCAACCTGTCCTACATCAAGAGATGGGACAATATTTATAAAACTTTATTAAGTATTTAACTCCAAATTATAAGGACATCTGTTTCAAAACATTGCCAGATATCAGGCAGTCATTAATGAAAAACTATTAGTCAGGCTTGCAAAAGTGCATATCCTGTGTCTGTCATGCTGCACCTTCTCAGATATCACACTTGGAATTACAATGACACCTTGCTACTCTCTTAATGAACATAGGAATTTTGTCTTTACCTGTGGTTGGGAATCTCATGATTGCTGCCTCAAGCCTGCCCATGTTCTGTTGCCTTAAGACAATGTTTCTTGAGGATTTGTTTGTTGCTTTTTTCTTCCTTCCCAGTTAATTTGTTGGAGACTTCCAGCAACAATCTTCAGGTACTCTCAGGACATGACAGCTGGACTTTGCCATCGTCCCCACATGCTAACTTACTCTCAGTGCCACACACAAAGGGAGGTGCCAGCCCTGGACCCAGGTAAGGTTACAGGAAAACTGCTGGTATGAGGAGCACTGAAGCTCGAGGGACTGCCCTAGTGATTCTCACTTTGTCCCAAGCTTTAATTCGTGTCCAAGATTTGAAACATGTCCTAAGTGCCAAAATCAAGATTCCTGGACATATCTTTCTGACAAGCTAGTTATCTCCTGCTCTGAAATCAATGAGAGAAATTAATTTTTCCCCAGCACTGCTGAAAACCAGGATCTTGGAACAGCCACAGGGAACTCTGGTTATCTACAATCTGTGATCATTGTAAAGCTAAATTACTTTTCTCCATTTTTTCCTCACTATTCTCCTGCATAAAATGAGGAACCCTTCTAGGACTGGATGGAATTTAGACCTCAAGACCTTAATTATCAAATATTTTCCCAAATGAAGGCACACATTTCTTTTCTAACTTAGGTGCCAGGAAAATCAGCTGCCATTCTCAAAACTTTATATTATATATATACTCTATATCACAACAAAGGTCTTTAAGTCTTAAAACCTCATATCTATTTGTGTATTTCTCTCCATACCTCTGTCCATGGTCGTCAGGTGTGATGGTGGATGGTGATTTTTCACTTGAGATCTGCAGGGCTGATCTAGTTTAGTAGCTCAGTTTGAATAGCTGATAATGCAATTGACTTCATCATGGCAAGTCTTATGGAGGGGAAGATGCTTTGAAATAAGTCATTCAACTTGTACTGCTTTTTTTTCCCAGCCACTACCCTTGCCTGTGGACAGTGAGCAACAGTGCTGTAAATGTTGCCAGCCCAGGAAGCGAGGTGAACAGCAGCCCTTCAAGCGTGTTTCTGAGGGGTAATGTCCCCTTACCCGCTCCATCATCAGTCCAAATCCCTCTGCAGGGAATGGTGTCTGGCAGCATGGAAGCACAAGGGGAAAGCAGTCTAGCCAGACTGGCCGACTCTGCGTGGACATCCTTACACTCCTTTTAATGGACAGGCAGGTCAGGAGGGAAGCTCAGCCAAACAAGACTGGCACAAATGGTGAACGATCCCCTAGAACTGCAGCGCAGAGCAGAACGTATGCAGAAAAAGTGACTTCATCAACCATCGCTTTCCATAATGTATCTCCTGTGTGCCAGTGAAGCCAAAATGCAAAGGCAGGAAATGTTATGAGAACCAGCTTATTACTGTAAACTTTATGCATCATTCAGAATGATGTCCAGAAAGAATCTTTTTAGTTAGTTTTGCTTCTATACCACATTAAAAATGGTCAGAGACATGGGACTGAGTGAAGCAGACGTGGCAGCTGGATATTTGCATGTCGTTTTAGAAGCCCTTTCTGTCAAGTCTAGGGGAAATTGTGATCAAGTTCACAACTGGTTATTTGAAGGGGCATTGCTGCTTTAAAGGCTTTCTGAATCTCTTATATGAAGGTTTTCACGATACCTGAGACTAAACCCTTCAAGGGATGAAATTAGTCTGACATCCTTGTGCCACCTGCATACATTGTTCTCTGTCCCCTTCCCTTCTCCAGCTCCTGTTTGCTGTTTGTGTTCCATAGGGATAGTGAACACACTCAAGCTGAGAAAGTGGCTGCATTGTAGCAGCAGGGTGAATGGCAGCTAGTTTAGCATTTAGTCTGATGTCACAGTCTTTGAAATGGAAAGTTCCAGTGTTTCCAATATGTGCTATTTTTGAAAGGGTGGAGGGAAAAGAATTATAGAAAAATATTCTGCTTGTATTTCCACTTTGCTTCAGACATGGAGTACAAATAAAATATGAATAAATGGTGTATTATCTCCTCAGTGCCTTTCCAAGTTTTAAGCACACATACAGTCTTTTTCACCTAATAAACTCTGAGCTATTTACAGCAGCTCCACCAGAAGCAAGTTGATGGAACAGGAATTTTCTATTCCTTGTCCAGTGACTGGTTGCATGCTCTTGAGCATGATATTTCATGTCTTTGCACATGTTTCCCCTCTCACCTTTTGTCTGCTTCAGCTTTCTTTTCCAGGCTACAGCTTTTCCTACCCTGTGTGAGCGTATAGCATCTAACATTGTGGAGACTTGATCCTGTCTGGGATTTCTAACCTCTACTGTGATGCACATAACAACAGTCATCGCCCAATATTCCTTGTCCTTTCATGTATCTCTTCAGGCAAGCCCTACCAGCTTCTCAGAGAAGAGTGCTGCTGTTTGATTTCTTGTAAAGAAAAAACTGTAAGCTAACTCGTGTAGATATGTCTTTCTATAACGAAATGCCCAGCAACAATTCAGTTCTGTTTACAGCCATGAGCACTGATAGGGGACAATCCTCAGCACAGGTGTAGAGGAGGATTTTCCAAAGCTCCTGTCAGCTGGTGTCTCTGCAGTGGTGTTTCTGCTCTACTAGGTACAGCAACATACCCTTTGTGAATACTCATTTATTACACACAAGCTCTGGGAGCAGCATTTTATTTTGGGTAGACATTAGAGGCAGCAGCAAAAGGTCATCAAATGTGCATCTGTTTGGTGAACTCAGCAAGCTCCTGTTTCATATTCTATTACCTGGCCCTGAACCACATTTTCATGACTTCCCCATCTGGCTTTTCAGATTCACTGCAGGATGCACTTGGTAACACTCTTAGTTTTGGTCTGTGCTGCCATCCTCTAAAATCAAAGTAATGAAGTTACTTTGGATGTACATTTTTATTCATAGAGGCATTGGTCAAACAGGAGCTAATAGAGTGCAAAAAGCTCTGTGTTCTACTATCAGTCTAATCCTTTTCAGTTATGACTATAAATCTTCCTTCCCATGTTCTGACAAATGCTTGATGATGAGTTTCTCAAAGTTATATTTCACTACCTTGCAGCCAGAAATGCAAGCAGATGTTTCTCTCAAAAATACCTCTTCTTTACAAATGAGGTTTATTAACTAACTTATGCTACCCTCTTCTGGCTGTTTAGCTCCCCACAGACACACCATACACAAAGTCTGAATAAGATGATTATAGATGCTAAAAAACAGCAAGTGGTGACTTCTCTATGTTCTAGGACTTGCAATGCTCCCTTCATGGTTAAGTCGGATAATTTCTGAGTTATCCCACATGTTGCATTACAGTAGTACAATGGTGATTATAAGGTGTTACACAAACAGCATTTTTATTTCACAAATAAACAATATAGGAGAAAATCTAATTAGCTTTCCTGATAGTACCATAGGATTGAAAGGATAAAAAAGTATCAAAGTGAACAAGGAAAGTAAGTTTGCTTTCTTACCACGGTAAGAGAAACCACGATCCATGTCACAGGGGGTGAGAACTTCTGAGATTTCAGAAACAGGCTGAGTTTTAATCATTGCAGACAATCTGATTTAAACCAAGCCTGAGAAATGACATGGAGGGATAAAAATACCCTTGGCTTGCTCACTACTCTTGGCTCTGTCTCAATACAAACTGCATCTGTAGCCCAAAGCCCTTGGGCCTGAGGACAGCAGGGAGTATGCTGATCTTGGGTTTAGTGTTGGGGAGTCCTGGGAGGAGCAGGGAGTTGGACTCCATCCTTATTGGGTCCCTTCCAAATTGGGATCTTATGTGATTCTATTCTATGCTTTTGCCACTTTGATAAAGAATTGGAGAATTGGTATCTGGCTTAGACAGGTACTTTTAAGCAGTGGAAGCACTGGAGAAAGCTTTTGCTACTTGTTCACAAGGACAAACTGCAGTTTTAACTGTGCAGATCTCCTTTCCCAGCACAGTGGACTTTCCTAAAGCACGGTAACAGACTGGGCTGCCGGCTGCGCTCTTCTTCTATGGGAGGCAGATTCCCTTAAACTGTATATAAACTGCTTCCCTCTGTATAAGCCATTATTGTGGATCTGGTTTTGCACCTATAGTGCACTTGTTTCCCAGCAGATTTCTGCCTGCCATTGAAAAGCATGCAATAATAATTTCTGAATGAATATTTCAGTAGTTGCTGTAAGCAGTTACTGAAATGCAGCAAGAGAAGAGAGCAAACAGCCCCCCTCCCCAGCTTTTATATATTTTGACAAAGTCACTTCTTGACTTTGTCAAGACAAAGTCACTTCTTGACTTTGTGGGAAAAAATGCTTAAAGAGACTAGAAGAGCTCTTTTCAGGTCTCCAGAGTAGATATACTACCTGGCATTAATGACATTTCTTAATATTTCATATTTCTTAACTAGATGACAGATTCTACACAGTAGGTTTTTGACCTGACAGAAGCAATGCTGGGTGCATGGGTTGTACCTACTCAGGCCTCTCACCTGGACAGCTAAAGGGCAAGGGCTTGAGGACACAGCTCCATACAAATCTCCATGTGATTAGAAGGAAGCAGCCATTTGTTTTCAATTTCTGTAGGGCTTTAGTGCTGTACCCAGTTACTAAACGAGAGGTGGTGGAGTGGTTTGTGTGACACCCCATTTAACTGTATTCAAAAAGAAGTGGGGGGAAGTGGTTAATACAAGGAGAAGATCTAGACAGTAAGAAAACCCCCAACCAACTAACCAGCCAACCAAAAAAAAAACACCAAACCCCCAAATTTAAGACAACCTGGTTGCCTCTGATGCCACTGTTTCTACTCCTGTAACAGGTCCTCAGTGTCCCTACTCTTGGGAGCAGTGCTGAGAGACATTGTCCTCGGTAGCTGCTGCCCTTTAATCCCTTCTTCAGGGCTTCAGCTGCTCTTGAATCAGGGCTTCTCCTCAGTTTTCCAACCCTTTCCTTGTACCGCCCAGCTACCTTTCCCTCCAGGCTGAGGAAGGTGCCTTTTGTCTCAGGCTTTTCCCTTGGCATTTATTTTCCTGGCACTTGGGCAGGGGTGTCCCAGGGAGGCAAAAAGCACCTCTGGCTACACCCAAGGACCTGTGCAGAAGTTTTTCCCTCGGAAAGCAGCCCACAGCTCCCCAGATAGCTCTGGTTTTAAGATGACAAGAAGGGCTGATGTCTGCCCATCTCTGTGCAGTGTGGTGGGTGCACTCAGCAGCCCAAAAAGTCACCTCCCCTGTGCTTTGCTGGGTCTCTTTCCAAGATGGGCTGTTCCAGCCCACACGCCTCACCTGAGGCCAACAGAGGGGCTTAACAAATGGCCTCAGGTGTTCTCATCCACTGTGGAGTTTTATGGGAAAGTCCCCATGCTCCCTTGCAGGCAGAAAACCAGAGAGCGAACATCCTGAATCCCCGAGCACCAGCCCAGGTGTTTCTTATTAACCTAGCCCTGGGTGCCCATCAACAAAGACATCTGTGGCTCTGTTGCCAGCAGAGAACAAGCACCAGGTAATTTCTTCAGGTGAGATCTTTTCCCATTCACAGTCTTGCCCTGCCTTATTGGCCGCCCTGAGTAGGCTGTAGCCCACCCTCCCCAGGAAATCCTGTCTCTGTGCTTGCACTGGATGCTGTATGGATGGCCACCAGCTCTACAGGTATGCCTGCTTCATCTCTCAGAGCAGATATGGCAGAGGTGCTTCTTGAGTTCTCCGATCATCAAGAGCTCTCAGGCTTACAAATTGTCAGGTACTTTTGGGATTGTTCAGTGAGGATTTTCCACTTGCTGTGGAAAAACTGTCTGCTTTTTCCTAGCATGTACTGATACAAAAACATGGTGGCATTTTGAGAAGGATGGATGTTTGACAAGGCACAGGATAAACCCCCTGCTGTGTGGCACAGTTCAGCCAAGTTTGTAGTGAACACAACAAATCCAAATGCCATGGCCTGGTTCCTAAAACACTTCCTAGGCAAGGGCACATCTGTAAAGGCCTCTTTTGCCAACAAAACTCTGCAGTGCCTTCTGTACTCATCTAGGGCATTGGCCCAGCACTGACTGAGGCAGAAGGGTGCTTCATAGTGAAACTCCAGAATAACCACTGGGAGGATCTTACACTCTCCTCCTCTCTGTGACTCACTCTGAACTGTTTTCCTTGCCTAGGTGTTATACTCACACAAATTATCTCGGTCATAACACTGAAGGAGTTCTAGAAGTCAGTAGTACTGCTGGAGAACCATCCATCCTTCTCCTTCCCTGTCAGAGAGACAGCTCACAGGGCACACTGTATGCTATATTCTTTGTAAGCATGACAGTTATGACTTTGTTCTTTAGATGCTGTATCTCTAAATGTCTTATACTCTCTTCTATTCCTGAGTTGTTCCAGAGGGAAATATGAAATATAGAAGATGTAGGCTACATCTCTTGTCCAGAGGAGAAAGGCACTATCAGAGCAGAAGTGTGGCAGTTTAACCAAGGGGTGAGTGTGATTGTGAAGCCCTGCTCCATATGAGATAACTGGCAGACTGAAGAGCTGTGTTGACTCTAGTAGTGGATCAGGAGACCAAGTTGTTCTGGGGCAGGCTTTCAGCTACTGTGAAATTCCACTGTGCCACCAGCTGAGCATTTTCCTTTGAAACCCCAAGGTCTTCAGACTAATCACTTTAAGCCCTAGGACAAGCTGTGTGTGTGTGTCTGTCTACACATCTGCCTGTGGATAATCTGTATTTGTAAACCTTCCCATAAAAAGTAGCTGGCACACAGAAAACTGGACATGTTCTCTATCTGATGTGTTTGAATGTCCTCAGGTCCTTGCTGTCTCCTGCTATAGAAGTTCCTTTCTGCACAAGTGAATACCCAGGCAAAAAAATCAATTTCTGTAACATATGTTGGTCAATTGAACCAATTTTGCCTTGAAAAGTCAAGTGTCCAAAGGGGACACATTGCTTTTGATCTATTCTGTCAGCTTGCAATAAAATGTTTTGTCCAGATTTATCAAAATCTTTGGCTTGAGTCACCTCAAGCGGTGTTTTGTTTGGCCTTTGTTTGTTTATTTTGTGGTTGGTTGATTGGTTGGTTGTTTTGGGGGAGGTGAGGGGAGTTTACATTGATTATAACAAAAAAATTAGTTTCGGCAGCCTTTAAATGTGTTCAGTAGTTTCTCTGCTAGAGGGGTTGATATAAAGAGACTATCAGCCTAGGAATGTAGAATGGGCAGGGAGCTCCAGGACCATGCTCTATTCCCCTGCTATTGGAAGGAAAATATAATTAATTTTATAAACTAATCAAGATTTCTTGGAATATTAATTGATGCTTAGGACCCAGTAGCCCATAGAGAGGACTGGCATTTGAAAGCTTATTTCCAACCTAAATGTTCTTATGGTTAATTTGTAAATGTTAGTTCTCGGACTGTGCTGTCCTCTAGCTGAAATTGATTTCTTCTTTCACTTTTCTGGTGTGGTTTTAGGTTGTTTTTGTGTTGTTGTGGGTTTGCTGCTTTTGGGGTTTGAGTTTGTTTTGGAACTGCTGTGCTTGGCAACACTTCATAAATTGCCCTCTTAAGACAGTTTTACATTGTTTTATTTGACCTTTCTTCTTCTGAAGGAGATGATGTTTGCTTTTTCCTCAGCTGCGTGTTTCTGCTGCTTCCTTTGTCCAACCTTCTCATGCAACAGCAGAGCAAGCTTGTGATTTGCCTTGCTCAATGCAAGGGGGACTGTGGCACTGCTGCCCTTCTGATGGGCAGCTGCTGTTAGATCAGACTATTTTGTAGCTGTAATCCCAGCCTGAATTTTGCTGGCCAACTAAGCAAAGGTTTAGTTTTATTTCATGTTCCCACTACTTTTGATATATTTTGATTTTCTGTTGCTGTGTTCACCCTAAAACCCTTTTCTCTGCTGACTCAGTTGAAATTTATCCATCCTGAACTTAGTGAGCAGAGCTGTCTGCAGTGTTTCAGAAGCAGTCTTACTGGTGTCTTGTATAATGCCACAAAAACTACCCACTTTCTCCTGGAAATACTTCAGCAAATTCACCTTATGATCGTATTTGCCTCTCTCACAGAAGGTAAGCTTCTATTTTGGGCAGCACTGATGCATGAGGAATGACCTTATTTCCCCTAAGGGGATCCTATGATTCAGGACTCCTTGCAGCTTTTACAGCATTATCTGAACCAGCCTGCTTTCTGCTGTGAGATTTGTTTTGGTAAATTACTGGTGGTGCTTCCAAAAAAGCTGGAGCAGAGGAAAACCTTGAATAAGGGAGCAGGTGCGTTGTTAGCTACACAGGGTAAAATCTGAGTAGTACTTGCACTGATTTAGTAGGTGTGCAATAGGAGTCAATAGAAAACTTCTACTTTCACACAGTGTCTGGCTGAATAAATCAGGACCTTACATAAAATCTGATGTCAAACTGTCGAATGTGTGATGCATCCCTAATTTCAGTATGGAAGTAGGAAAACAGAGGGGAAAGAAAAGGAATGGGAAGTAGAAACACAACCTCCACAGGGTGCTTTATATCTATATAATGTAATTTCAGCCAGGCCTGTGTTTCCTCTTGGTGAAAGAAAAAGATTAACCACTGCATCCCATGTTGTAAGGAACCAGGTGATGTGTGAAATAAATTTGACCTGAAGGAACAAGAAAGGCGGTGCAGCCTCCTGCCATAAATAACTAATTAAAAGCTATCATCTTGCTTCCGGCAGCTGCCTAATTGGATGTTAAAAATATCCCTGCCAGTCTTCAAAAGTATGTTTTCATGGTGGTGAGATAACTGGTACTTTGGCCTTTGTACAGGATGTTAAAAGCCAAGGGCTGATGTCTGAGATAATGTCTGAGTGTGTAATGGCTGCTTCCTCTCGCTGCACAGGCTCTGCATCCCCAGCTTCTGACTCATTCTGAGCTCCTGGATTTTCAACAGAAAGCCAGCTCATTTCTACACTTCTGCAGAATTCTATCCTGACTTCTATTTGTTTTCAGGATAGTTTGCTTTGTTTCATTTTGTTTTTCTCTCTCCTGTTATTTTCTTTGTATTTAATCCGGAAGGGGTAAAGCTGCTCTGCAGATCAGTGATCTGGAAGCATAATTGCACGGCAGAGCCTCCTGTAAAACTTGCTCCATCCAGAGCAGGGAAGTTTTTGTGTTTGTGACTGCCTGTTAGTGCCAACAGTTTAGATTTGCCTCTTAGAAAGAGGAAAGAAAACAGAAATAAGGTGCAGATGAGGGGAGTGGACCAAGTCAAAGCTGAGCCACTGACACTTTAATGTTTGGGGCATTTTTTTGTTCCTTTCTGCCTGGCAGTGAGGTGCTGGTATAATTTTTTTTCTTCCTTAATGTCTGGGGCATTGTTTTCTTCCTTTCTGACTGGCAGTGAGATGCTGGTGTAATTTTTTTCTTTCCAATCCAGCAGATGGTGTTAGATGGCTATTTAATGACTCGCATGGGATGAAAAGAACATCTCGTTGGTGACAGAACTAGAAGGATGCAAGAAAAAACAGTTTTGCAGGGATGTTCAGTGAATCTGAAAGCTGTGATAGGCTCCTGTTCTAAGCATCTGTGTGTATGCTTTCAGCTTACTACTACTAGGGGGTGGGGAGCTTCATAGTTGTAGTACTTGATTTAAATCAAGACTTCTATGACATCTATCATACTTTTTCATCTAAGGGTTTAGGCATGCTTGAGTGCAATGGAGCAGAAAAAAAATATAACTACTGACCCTCGTTGAGCATTTTGGGTTTGGGAGGTATATAAATTATTTTTTTGTGTTTATTTTTCAGTTGCATTTTTTACTTGCATACACCTGAAGGGTGAAGTGGTACAAACTCTGTGCAGTGCACTCCTGTGACAGAAGTATTTCCTAAATCACACTATCCATACAAAAGACATAAGTCAGGTGGAATGAATAAAATGTGAGCTGAGCAGGTTGTACACTGTCCAGCCTGGCTAAAATACGACATCAGTTTCTGACTGTTTTCTGTTAGCTGGTGTGATGAACGCACTGGGTCTTGATCAAGCTTCTACAGAACAAGTGTCTGTCTATACTGCTGACCTAGATCTCTTAGAGATGATGATATTACATGTCGATACTGATAAGTGTGAAACTATGAGTGCCTCTGGGTAAAAATAAAAACAAACCAGCTTGAACAGATATAAACACAAATAGGCTGTAACTTGCCATTTAAGAAAGATCTTGGGTTATTGTGGGTATTTCACAGACTGGTTAGCACACAGCAGTTAAAATTAAGAATTGCAGAGAAAGATAGATAATCAAACATCTGTTCTGCTGCTGTATAACTCGGTGGTATAACCGACGTCTTGAATGCTGCAGCCAGTTGTAATAACTCTGTCTTAAAAAGTTTATAGAAAAGCTAGAAAAAATATGGGAATAGGCAACAGGAATAGTCAAAGGCATGGGCTCGCTACTATGTGAAGAGGGCAGTAACTGGTTTGACTCTTTGCTCTGGAAGAGAAGGGACTGGGGTAGGATATGAGTGAATGCTCTAAATGAGATGCTAAATGTGAACAGTGAAAGACTACTGCTATTTATTGAAATGTAATTGGAAGCAATGCCCAAAAGTTTTTGTTTTGTTGTTTGGTGGTTTTTTAAGGCTTTCACTTTCCATAGTGAAATTGTAGAGCCTGTAGTCACTTGATTTTTCTTTTTTCTTTGTGGAATTTGGAGAAATAAATGCATCCAAAATAGGTTGGGCAAGTTCAGAAAAACCCATGTCTGCTGTGAAGCATGACTGTATGAATTTGGGTTCTGGCAATACAAGATGAGAAGGGTCATCCTACACTCTCTCTTTCTAGTCTCTTGCTGAGCTTAGTCTTTGCTGGCAGTTTCTGGCAGGTCACATATAGGTTTGTTCAGTGGTTACTCTAAGTAGCTACCGGAAAAGGGACTACAAACTCGTGAAGGTCTTCCTTTCCTGTGAGATAATGATGTGTATTTAAGCAATAGATTTAAGAGTTGGGGTTCTATAGGTGTGGTATGTTAGGCCTACAGGTAGGCTACCTGCACCCTGTTATTCAGAGAGCTGCTTATAGAACTTAGTCTACATCTGCTTCTGCCTTTTAAAGCCACCTTTTCCCTGGACCCTGGGGCTGGGGTCAGGTGTGCTGGTAAGATTCACCCTAACATCAGACAGTTAACAGACTGACATACAAAATCATCAGCACAACAGGTTTGACATGCCAGTCGAAGGCATAATTTATACAGTCTCAGGAAACTTGTTTTTATAAAGTCACAGCTTTTAATGATGGGATAATGTATTCTACTTGATAGACTTGTTCCCAAGCAGTTACTAAAGATAGCGAGCACTAGGGTATACAAATGTCCTGGGTAGAGGCACAGAAAATGAAAGAAAGGTAGAGTATCATGACTTGTCTGCTAATAGACTGCAGAACTGCTTCTTTTTGAGAACATTTTTTGTAAGTTTGTTTTTGTGGTGATTTTTTTTTTTTGGGAGGGGGTGTTGGTGGGTTTTTTTGTTGGTTTGGGGTTTTTGGGTGGGTTTTTGGGTGTTTTTTTTGGTTTTGTTTGTTTGTTTTGGTTTTTGTTTGGTTTTTGTTAAGTTGTTTTTTTCCTTATGGTTTTAGGTTTTTTTAATTTAGTCCTCTGACAGGACAGGGGGCTGGCTTCTGTCCTGTAGTACAGAAATCCACACTGAGTAATTAGAATTAATTAGACCATGATATTTAATCTTAGAGCATTCCAAAGCAATTTATGGGCTACTAAAGGCAAAAGGAGCCTTATCAATAGGTGATCTGGGAAGCTAAGTCATCCCTAAGTGTGACCAACCCTTTCCTAGATGGAAATCATGTGTCCATTCTGGCCTGTAGAGGGGACACCCTCACTCTACCCCAAACGAAAAACACCCACCCTCCAGGAAGCCCTACTTCCTATATTTTGGCATTCCTGGCCAGCTTGTAGAATCCTTTAGAGGCGAAAGGGCTATGGTCTTGCCTCATGCCCTGAGTTTTCACAGAGGATTTGCTTTCCTCCATGTCTTCCCTTTTGTTGGATTTCTCAAGAAACAGTAAAGGAAAAAAGCATGGAAGGAAAGGCTTCTGGTTAGTGCACCTCAAAGCCCTTTCTGGTTTGAAGGGGAATGTTGTGCTTAGCAGTACTGCCTTGATGTCTCATACATGTGCAATTCTGCATTGCAGATCTGATGTAGATGAGCTGGCTGAGTATGTAATATCCTGTGCTTGGGCATTAAAGCTGTCTCCTCAGGCTTGCTTAGCTCTCAGTTACTTTTAAAATAAATATTTTAAAAAAACCGTAATAAAATCTCGTCACTGCTTTCATCCTTTCTGGTTTCATCATCCGTAGATGCAGACCTCAATGGAAATGGACTCATCCTCACTTTTGCAAATGATAATTCTCTTAAGTTAGTGGGTTTTAGTTGTTTTTGGCGCTTTTTTTCACTCAGTGTCAATTTAGCTCATCAGTTTCTAAGGCAGCTGTATATGTCCCCATACTATGTGAACTGAAGGGGACCAGAGGCTCTCAAAATGGTCCTTGGCAGCCAAGAGCATGCAAGTTCATAAATAATGGCTGCTGTGGCAACACATCAGTACTGTCCCTGGGCTGAATTTTCACTGGTAGGTGCTAACATCTGAAATTATTAAACTGGACTGGGAGCTGTGTTGGTGACAGAGGACTGCAAAATGGGATTAACCACTTGAGGTATATTAAGTGAAAATATTCAGTCCTTGCCCAGATGACTCTGAAGACTGGATTAAGGGATAACACAGCATTTAGTGGGTTTTGGCTCTTCAGATGAAGTCCACAGGTTTTTCTTTTGTTCTCTTGTTGCCAATCTTTGCAAAAAGTCCAAGGGCTGATATTGGCACATTTCAGGTGTGTTCAGAAGCCTCCTATCCTTGCCAATGACCACTAACCAGGCACTGTTGGGAATCTACACTGTCAGTGTCCATACTGAGGCCTAGTTTTCAAAATCTTCAGCATGGTTTTAGCAGAAATGGAAGCACAAATTTTAGCAAATGGAAGCATTGCTCAGGAATCTAAGCATCTTCATTTCTTTTCCCAGTTATGCTTCTTAAAAACAACCTGCTTTATATTTAGAGGCCATCTAGAAATAAGATTTTTAATCTTTCATGTATTAATATTCTCTCTGGACTGGAAAAACAGCATGCATTATTCAAATGACCTGTATGCTGTATGTTTGTTTGTGTTTTGGAGCTCATTATCAAATAAAACTGAGTCAGATTAACTTAATTTTATTTACACTGTTACTTTTTGGTGCATATGCATTAACTCCTTGCCTCTGCATTATCTTTCTGGGATGATAAAGGTTTATGTTGCCTTTTTTTCCCCTGCATGTTTCTTTATTTTTCCCCTTTTTAAAATGAAAATATATTTGTTACTTCCATTCATATAGCAGCTCTGGAGCTTGAGAGGTCTACTTTATAAAATATTTCTTGTTTTCAGCATTAATTAGATCATGTATCCTTCTGTTTATATGAAGTTGTTTTGGGTTTTTTTTTTCTGGTGATAGCTTTGGATTTCATGGATTATAGCTTGGATTTTTTAAAAAAAGTCTTCATTTTAACAACCTATCTTCTCACTGCTACTTCATCCTTTCTCACAAAGTCTGTTTTGTTAATATAAAACATGTTAATTTCTTCTGGACTTACTGATGTCTTAAGATATTTACTCCTCTTGTACTGTGCATGCAGTATCACATTAATACACCTTAAATGGCCATATTTTGCCTGATGACTTGGTACAGGGCTCTCAGAAGTTCCAGATATGGCAGTTGGTATATGACACTGGATCTTATTCTATTTTTATGAACTGTTGATCTTCTGTGAACTTGTGGTGCCAGTGCCTTTTGCTTGAAGAATTTTACTCTGCTTCCCCCCCCCACCACCGTATTTCCTTATGATACTTGTCCCAAACTTAACCTCACCCGTTATTTTCCATAGGAAAGCAGTGTTCTTATCTGTTTTCAGTGATGCAGGAAAATGCTTGTCTGCCAACGGTGTAAAATAACTGCAATATTTCAACAGCCCCACAGTGATTTGGTGTCTGAGAACTGACCAATAGTGGTGATTCTTTGCAAACGTGGGCAGTATCAGCCTGCAGAGCTTCTGTGTGCCCATTATTGAAGAATACATACATTTTTCAGGTGCATTTGGTTCAACAGGTAGTGTCACATCACAGTTCTTAAACTGATTCCCTCCATATTTGAGCCAACTGCTCTTCTGGAATGATTGGAACAGATGGGGATTACCTTTCCTGCTAATCTGTGTTGCAGCCTTTCTTCTGCAAAACCTTTTGAACTTTGACCCAGGTCAGAAAACCTGTTGTAATAATTTGCTTGTGGTTGCCTTCAAAGGTAAGCATGGGCTGATTCATCATCTCCCCATACTGTTGAGGACTGAGAGAAAAGAGCTAATAATAGCTTTTCACCTATGCTACAGGAAGCTGAAGTATTTCTCCCCACTTTCCTCATCTGAGGTGAAAGGATTCAGCTTCATTCTAGAAATCAGTAACTATATTCCAAGATAAGGAAAGCTTCTCACCATTGAAATCATGTCCCTGTGCAAGGGTGTGTAAGGTTCAGTCTTCCTTCAGTTCTGCCCTCAGGCCTGGAATTATCTGTCAACATATTAAGGGAATTTAAACAAGTAAATGAAATTTATGTGAATGGCAAAAAAAATTAATTCAGGAAGGGAGCCAGCATTTACTTTGTCCTTCCCTCATCTCTTAGCATAAATAAGAAAGTACTGTTGATAGCTAGAGTTTGTTCTAGTGTGACTGTAAAGTCTCATATTCCTGCCTCCTCTCTCTCCCTCCCAACCCTGGAAGAGAATATTTCAGAACAAACTGAATTTACAGATATCTGGATAGTTGCATATTATCTTCCTTTTGCACCTGTTGGGAGGTAAGGACTCCACAGAGCCTTGAGAATTACTGTTCCTTGCAGAAAAGATTTCATGCAGAGACCTGGGTAAATGGCTTCAATTTTTGTGGTGTGTTTTTTGTAAATTTTTGTTTTTGGGGTAGAGCATGGAGGTGTGTATGTTTTGATTTTGTGTGGATTTTGTTTTTTTTTTTTTTTTTTTATGGTTTTCATTTTGTTTGTTTTGGTTGGGGGTTATTTGTTTTGGGTTTTGGAAATTTTTTTGGGAGGGAGAGTTTTCTTTTTTTCTGCCCAAGTAGATTGAAACAAGAGAGGCTCAGAGTGGATCTATTGAAGTAACTTTTATTTTGAGGGAAGAGTCAGGCAGAGGGCAGGTTGCCCATCAGAGCTGTGGTGCCTCCATCCTTGGAGGTTTTGAAGACCTGACTGGATAAATCCCTGAATATCCTTGTCAGATCTCAAAGCACAATGTGCTTTGAGCAGAATATTGGACTAGGAATCTCCTCAAGTTTCTTTCAACCTGCATAATCCTTTGAACACCAACTTTCCCTAAGCCCAGGACACTGCTGTCATGCTTGGCACTAGCCTGTGTGAACAAACAAGGTCCCAGATTCTCAGCATTGCTTACAAGTTCAGAGAATGTTTTGGACCATCTCTGCCTAAGATGTATTCTTACTATTTTAAAGCAATGAAGATACTACAGAGTGTAATTTTTTTAATCCCATGGGAATAAGTGGAGTGCACTAGCACGCACTCAATCTCAAGTGAGCTATTCTCAGAGGGTTTTCCTGATCCTCACCAGTAGCTCTTCCTTGCCTCTGACAGACTTTCAGTTTTTGTTTACTTCCTAGCAGGACAGTAGCACTCTAATTACAGTGTTAGAATTTGTGCCAGTCTTATTGTAATTCCCTGTGTGGATGCTCAAAGCAACATAAACGACACCAGAAAAAGGTGAGTGTACTGAAGACTAAGTTTATGTGCACAAGGAGCTAACATCAGTAATGTTAAAATCATGCCAGTGTAGTTTTGCTGGAAAACCCTCCTTTGTAGGGGAGCCTGATGACTATCTCATACTTTTGAGTTTGATCTGAAAGGTCACATTAGACTTGTGCTGTGTATGGTCAGCAAAATAGTCCAGTACCTTCATATGAGATCCAAAAAGCTCAGAAGCTCGCGTCATCTCTTCAGCTGCTTATGCCAAAATGCTGGACATGAAAGACCAAATTATGTTTCGTGTTTTGCAAGGCTTTCCTGGTCACTTCTGCTTTCTTTTTGCTATGACCGCCTTACTGAGTGGCTGAAGGGTCTGCTTTCATTCCCACCCTCCAGTGACTGCTTTAGCTCAGGAATACTCGGCCTTTCCCATTTCACAGATATCTTTTCACATGTCCATCCTCCCAGACCTGCAGGTACTCTCTGCCTTTTGCTAACAGGATGCTTAGGGCTTATTTTTCACCTTTGTGGTTTCTCTGCTCTGTCTGTAGGGCAGGCAGTTACAGAGGGGCTTGGGCCATGGTTCTTTACAAAAGTAGATGCTTTCCTCGACTTCCAACAGTGTATTTCTTATGCTCTGCCAGTAGGAGACCTCAGAGCAGACTGATTATTCTGGAAACTGTCACTGAGCTTGGGTATAAGACAGGCTGGAATGCTTTGCTGAAAGCATTTTCATGGTGGAAATGCAGGAGTTATAATCCTTCCTGTTGCTGTGTCTTATCTTGCTGCTCTGCGTGACTCATTTTCATAATTTGTTTACTGCATGACGCTGGAGAAGGAAAGAAACAATGTTTGTTCCTGTGACAAATGAAACAGTTGGGAGGTGGTCAGCAAGCAAGTCACAGTCTATATGGTCAAAACAAAAAACTTTTTTGAGAAATGATAGCAAAGATTGGTTTTAGGCAGAGAAGCCATAACTTCAAAACCAATTTTTAACGAGTCATGGTCCCATTCTTACACAGGAATCTGATGTTCACACATAAGGAACAGAAATTAAAGGAATATCAGACTTCCAAAAAACAACCACCTATGAGAAAGGAACAGCTCGCCCCCTCCACCTTTTACAAATGCCTAAATATTGTACCTAAGCTGCTACTTGAAGATCAAGGCCAGTCTGGGAGCTAAACTAAAGAAAACTTCCTCCTGCTGAAAAGGTAGGTATGTCTATTGGTTTGACTCAAAAATGTAAAACAAACAAACAAACAAAAAACCAACCAAAAAAAGACTTAAAAAAAAAAACAAACAGTGAGGAAGAGGAGCCTCTTATGTCTTACCTTCAAGTTGCCATCAGATTGCTGTCAGGAATCAACACCATAAATTAGCATGGCAAACATTAGCCTTGTCTCTTTGCTTACAGCAGAAATGCTTCCCTGGCTGTCTTTTTCTTTTTTGTCTCACTGGGAAATTTGCTTTATCTGTAGCTCTCACGTTCCTGTAGCAAATCTCAGACAAGTGGATGGTGGGGCCATTCATTTCATTGACCCAACACCTTCAGGCTCCTACCAGCAGCCATTTTAAGCTGCCTTCAGGGGATAACTTAATTAAAAACAAGAGGTGAAAACAAAAGATATCAGACTAACTTTATTGGAATTATTGAGTGGGCTCTATGGTACATATGGAGTAGAGAAATACTCAGATTTCCTTGTTTCAGCAAAGGTAATCTAACATCCACTCCATTTACCCCTGAAGGATGCTGAAGAAGGGTTAACTTGCATGGGTTTTGGGGACTTTAGTATTGTTTAGCTACAAAGTTTCAAGCTCTCTTCAACCCTGTCCTTGCAGTTGAGAGGAGGTAAATAGGGTATTTCCAAGATAAGATGACTTGCCTGAGGTAATTTTGTTAAGTCTGGACTGGTAGGGGTTGGACCTAGAAACTGTAAGGCTTTGGCAGGCTCCGGATCTGTGCACTGGGCTGTGCCAGCCCCCTCTTCCGAGCGTGAGTTTAAATTATGGAGCATCTGACGTTGATGAACATCGTAGGTTAATGTCTAAGACAGGATATTATGTTTAATTTATAGGTATTGCTCAGTGGAAATGGTAGTAGGGTTATTTGTTAACCACGCCTGTCTGGAAGCGGTATGAAAGTTGAATAAAACCAAGTGTTTGCTGTCTCTGCCCTTCTGCCCCAACTGTTTTATTTCTCCTTCTGTAAGTCCCAAGACTAGCACATTCAAAATGCAAATGCTCTTTGATAGGAGCTTCTGTGACTTTGTTGCATTATCTGTGCAGCTCCAGGTTTCAGGGGACCTTCACACAGACAAAATTGATCAGCAGCAGGAGGAGGAAAATAGCTGTTGCCGCAGCAACCGGTGATGACTCAGCCCGGGTAGCAGGCAGCGAAAGCTGTGAGGCTGCAGTAATTTTCCAGATGCTTAATCCAGCTCTTGGTTCTTTATTTCTCTTGCTGACAGGCAGAAGTCCTCCTCTGCCTTTCTTTGCTCGGAGACCCACGCAGCCTGCAGCCGTACGTGATGCAGAGGAGTCCTTTGTGGTGCTTACCCAGAATGGCGTCACAGAGACGTGTCTGGGTAATGCAGATGAAACACTCTACAGATTGAACTGTAGCCCCCAAAGGTGGTAAAAATAGAACTGTAAACTGCCTGTCTGCAAAAATACCCCAGTGTGTCATTGGCTGCACTCAATTCCTATCTGCTAACTAACATCACGTTTACTGTAGCTCCAGCTATGATATATTAAATCAGTTCATCTTGTTTCTTTTCAGTAATGAGGCTGTTCTTGTGCTGCATACAGAATGTGGTAAAAAAAGCAAAGTGAACTGCATTCAGTACATGCATTTTCATGAATTATCTTCTAATTTTTCTATGACCTACTAGTTTTTGTGGACGAATTTCAGTCTGCATGTAATGAAACAGAGCAGGTTAAGAGACTTATCCAGGAAAAGGGCACCTCACATGTCGCTCAGGGAATACCTACTTTGCAGTTTTCCTGCAATGATTGCATTGTACTACAAGCATCACCCCATCTGGGGCACTTTTATGAATGTTCAAGTAGTTATTTACCCGCTGTAGTGGTGATGTGGAGTTCTTTGTGATTTAAATATGATGCTGAAGAATCCAAGTGTAACTAAAGGTAGCTTCAGCTTCTTTATGTAGAAGACACACATTCCCCTATAGAGCCAGAGAAGCAATTAGCATAGAGTGATGATAGAATTTGGTTTCCCTGCTCAAGTGAGTTGATCTAGCTGCAGGGAAAATAAACCTGCTCTGTGGCATGTGGGGAAAATAGGAAAAATAGCAACTGAGCCCTGTGTTTATTTCAGGAAGGTGAGAAAAAGTACTGATGCTGCCAGCTGCTGTCTCATGCAATCCCTGGAAGGCAGATGGCTTTCTGTGGGTGAGTCAAGTGAGACCATCAGCTCCTTCTCCTATAATGTGGCCTCTTGCTTGCAAGCCCTCATGAAAGTTTTGGCAGGGTGTACAGCTGAACTGAGCTGCTGCACTGCTGACAGGCTCTGCAATGTGTTTCTGGCTGCAGCCAAAGCCACGTAAAGCCACCAAGTGTGGGGCATGAGAAAGCTGTATGTGATGTTTGTTTTTCGCTTCTATTGTGGTTGTCAACTGCTCATCTGACCTGTCTTACATGAATAGGTATCATCTTGAATCTTTGTCTCCCATCAGTAGATGGGATGTGTAAGCATTTAATGAATGTGCTGTGGCTGCTTTTCAGGGGAAACCGGTTTTGAAGAGTAAAAATAGAGGCTCATCTTGTTACCGTGAGATCCTGAGCTCACTCTTGGTATACAACTGCTCTTATCTATGACCAGCTTTTGGATGTCCAAAGAAGAGTTCTACATCAGTGCCTGATACTGTAACCTTTTTGGTTATAGTATCTGGTTTAGGAAACTAATCCTGTTTCACTTCATACCCTAATTGAAATAAACATACTATGCAATGGATGAATTAGCGAGAAACTTGCCCTTTCCAGAAGCACACAGTTTTTGAAGTGTAACAAACTGAGAGCCAAATAGGAGATTTTGATCCATTCATCTCACCCCACCAAGATGGGAATCATTTGCTACCTGGGTAGCATGAAATATGTGATAACAAAAATGTTGCTAGTCAGGTTATCTGCAATTTCAGCAACAATTATTGCAAGCCTACGTAGTTGTGCTAGTTTTATTGTAGCATGCATGGCTAGTTAGCACCGAAAGTTCTGCAGTCCTAGCAAGCTCCTTAAAGGAAATATTTAGATATCACAAATTGTGTTAAGCTAACATATATTCTATGGGCTCTAGAAAATATGTTGGCTTCTCTGTCTTTTTGGAAAAGAAAAAAATAAAATTAAACTCACCTGTTTAATGCTGTGATATTCACTATTAATAAGGATATACTTACTAATGCATCTTGTGATCAGTTAGACTTCAGAAGGTTATCTGAAATCTATGGAAATGCATCTGCTATACTGACTGCAGATAACAGCATTTGTAATTTGTTGCATGCTGGTTTCTTGGTTTGCAGAAGCTGGCTAAGGCCACTGTATCCAGTGAAGGGCCCCAAGTGCTCTTTGGCCTGTGAAATGATTCTATAAGGGATAGAAGCCTGACTGACTCCTTTTCAAGATAATGTTATATTTCCAGACATCTTTTTGCTTTTGGAAGATATAATCGCTAAAAATTGTGACTGGATAAAACCTTTAATAAGCAGGACAGCCATGGAATGGTTGGAGTTGAGGCATAAATCATACACTAGTAGTCTTACTGCTTCTCAAAATATGAAAACCTGTATATTTTTCTTTCTTAAGCCTTTTTGTACTGAGGATAAACTCTTCCAAATCTACTTGCTGGGTATCCTGTACAATCGGAGCCTTACAATGTAGAAAGAAGTTCCCACTTCCCTTTCAAAGTTATTTAGTGCAGTGCCAGAATCAAACAGAAAATCACTGCTGAACTTGATGAAGCTCTCTAACCCATGCTATGGACGAGCTAAGGCTTCTGGCCTTGAATGAAAGTAAAGGATCCAGCCTGCATGTCAAGAATCTGCCCCTCTCATCCACTCCCTTCTTGTTAGTCACTGACTCTGCAATGGCTTGGCTTCCAGTATTGCACAAACAGAGAAGAACAGATTTGGAAACCAAAACAAGTTTTGCAGGTCACTGTAGTCTCTTTGTGGGGCAAGAGGTGTGAAGAGGGTGTTCAGTGGAGACACACTGCCTGATACAGTGCAGCATGTTTATGTGTGATTTCATAGCCAGCTGGCAGCCTGGAGGGTGCTGGGGCAGAAGCACCATCCATCGCTGCTGTTAGCCAGGGTGGTATTCCACTGAGGCAGCCAACTCTGCAGCTACAAAATGGGCTGGCATGGCACCTCTGTGGGAAAGCAGCAAAATCAGTAGCTGCCCTTAACTTGACAAAATTCCAGGCTAAGTTATCTACTTGGACATATTGTAAAAATAGGTTTTATTTTTTTCTTATCTTGTAGGACATTTTGCTTTATGTTCATTTGCAGGAAAGAAACATTCAAGGATTAGGAACAGTGTGAACTAAATCCCAAGTTCTAACCACTGACTGTGTATTTTCATTTGGATTTTGAAACTGCCTGTTGTCCTTCTAATGTGCTCTTTAAATCCCTCTGATCCAGGGTATTGTTTACAGAAAATAGGAATCTTGTGTCTTTGGGATATGAGGCTCTGGGGAAGCTTAAAATCTGGGTATATCGTGTCTCATGCTGCCCTGTACCAACAAGGAAGAGGAAAGCTCAGTTCTCATCTCAGTCAGTGCTTTGCAATTCTGTATGAAAATTCCCAATCAGAAGCCATTTACTACTAATTCAGTTTTGGCATTTGGATGACTGTCCTTTGAAAATAATATTGTAGGCTGTTGAAGAGAGAGCATAGCTATCCCACTAATGAGATTTATAAATTTGTCCACCTTCAGTTTCCTGCATGATATTTCCTGGTGGTAAGATGTACTACTTTGGTAGTTTTGCAGGTGAAGAAATAGAATCACTACTTTCTGGAACATCGAAAGCTATAGCTGCTGAGGGCTTTTGAGACAGGTGATCTCCTCAGGCAGGTGCTGTTCAGTGTCCAGCATGGCAAGATCCTAGTGGGTGTGGCTGCTGCATTATCTCTGACAAGCACTGAGACTCATCACAGTACTACGAAGTTTATGCTCTCTTTGCACAGTGTTTTCTAATACCAGGATGATGAGTGAGAAAGTGTTATATCCAGCATTATTGGATGAAGGCAGAGAAAAATGAAGTCCTTTTACGTTCCTCGGCTCCTTGTTCATGGGATTTATTTTTCCCCTTTGTGCTTCTTTAAAAATGCCTTCCTGAATTTCCCATTTCTAGGGATGCGTGCAGATGTCTGTTCGTACGTCTTCTGTATAAGGGACAAGGTCCTGTTATACTAAAGTTTCTGAAGTAACTGAGGAAGAAGAATCCAATGCTTTGGATCAGTTGTTATTGCACTCAAATTTAATCTTAATTTTTTGTGGAAGGGAAGCTAAGCCTGCCAGCACTTTATACAGGATAGAAGTCTCCTTTCTTTACTTCGTGAAACAGTTGCAGTTCAGTTGGCACAGCTCTGGCTTTTTTTTTTTTTTTCCAATACCTTGTTACTTAGTCAATTCTATTTATCTCTCCATGGTGTGTCCCAAATATCTACGCCACTGCTGGGCACTGATTCAGAATTGAGTGCCATCTCCTATCTTTTGTGTTGTTCCCTGAGGTGTGCTGAGATTTCTCTGCAAATCTGTCTCTGAAGTTTGGGCCAAGTCTGCTTTGCCTAGATAAGAACTGTCAGTGTTGAATGCAGTTGTCTTTAACAGTGAGCAAAGTTATCTTTAGCTTTCTTCCTGGGCTGGCTCCTTGTACATTTTCACCCACGAGCACTGCAGAATTTCCTCTGCTCAGCAGCATTGTGTCAGCTCTGAAGCTTAATTAGCACCCGTGTGGCGAGGTTGTTTGCTGTTGAGCACAGGTTTCAAGTCAGGGAAGAAACCGAGGGCTGTTCGATTCTTCCCCACCTTCCCTTTCATTTTCTTTTTCCCCCATTTCTTCACTTATTATTGCATTTGTGTCAGTGCCTCCATCGGCTTTGTGGGTAAGAGCGCTTAAGTCCTGACCTATCCATCTTTATCACAGCACAAGATGTGACTTGAATGGCCTGTCATTGCAAAGAAGCTGGGTGAAGACCACTGTATTTTAATAGTAGCCCTTTCTTCTAATCTCTGAAACAGGTCACCTGTGTGTAGAATCACCTCTCTTGTACTTGTGTAACAACACCATCATTCATTTGTCTGAAGCTTTTTTTTGCCAAAGAGAGTACTCAGCACCTTTTGCTGGTGCTACATTCTCCACAATACCTGCTTTATTTTAAGCAGCACTTACATCATTTCCCAGACTGACAACAACCAGCTTGGGATTCCCGGGAGCATCAGCAGAGAAAAAGAATTTTCTTCCCTTGCAGAACCCTTTTTTTGCTATGATGTTCCATTTGAAGACACTGGATCTAAACCGTTTTATTTTAGGGGAGAGGAAAAAGAATAGAAATAAGTTCTGAAAAGGGGTTTGTGCTTTGCAGCACTCACCTAATGCAAGGGATAAATATTTTTAAGGATACTTAATTTCTACAATATTATGTTGTAGAAACACACCACACTGTCCTCCTACAGAATACTTCATTGCTTCCACTTTACTTGGAAGTCAACTAAGGGCTAGAGAGCCTCTGTTGCCCTGAAGGAGAGTATAAAACTAGCCCTTGAAGTCTTTGTTTTCAGTTTAGATAAGCCCAGCCTGAGACTGCATTCCCATTTACCATGTTTTGTTTCCAAGTTCTGCAGCCCACTTGGCAAACTGGGAGAGGCAGTGTCTGATCACACAGGATCTTTTCTCTTGCCATGTAACTGAGGATGGTCTAGAACTTCCCTGTGCACGTGATAATTTCACAATTACCTGAAGGCCACTGTCCTTCAGCTTGCTGGCAGTGTATGACATTATCACACAGGCACTGGTACAATGAAGCATGAGCTCACTTTTTCATTTACCTTTACTAATACAGTTCTTCAGCTTTCTCAAACATTAAACAAGCTCTCTGCAGGGTAGGTGAGGAAAAGTGCAAGTCAGTACCTTAAGGAATAGAGCTTGGATGCAGAGTGCTCCATTCCTGTACTCGGTAATGAGGAAAGCCCAGAGTTATGTCCTTGAGAGGATTGCACCCAAATCTGCTACAAGGGTTTTGATTGGGCAAGAAAAATAATTTTCCCTGGGGTGTCTTACTTTGAGACTCCAGCTTTTCATGTGATGATGTGCCTTTGTACAGGGAAGGTCACGAGTTTAGGCTTTGCTCTAGGCTTTCCCTGTTGCTGTGGCAGTGTCTGCTTCCTATGAGGGATTTTGGCTGATGTGACCAGGAGGCTGTTTCATGATCCTGCTTCCAAACGGATGGGCACCCCCAGCCTCCCCTTACAGCTGCCTCTGGCTTGTAAAAAAGATAATGATCCACGCCAAAGGGAAAAGCTTTAAGGCTTCCTAATGGGCATGGAAGCATTTTAACTATTCAGTGTGCTGGTTCAGCCCACAAGTTTCACCTGTCAGGCTTTTCTGCTGTATCCTAAAGGAGTAAGCAAAGCCTTGATACCATCTTCACTCCTCCTCTGAAAGGCGCTTTTAATTAGGAGCTGCCAGAGCTTGTAAATCTGGCAGATGTCATCAAGGGGAGACAGGTTCTGAACCCAGGCCACCTAATCACATTCTCGCTGCCAACAAAGCAGAGGGAACCATCAACTCCTATCTTTTTTGATGGTTAAAAATTAATTAGTCTCTCTTTTAATGAAAACTGAATGAATTCACTCTGGGGGCAAAGCATTCAAGGACAGTCCTTGACAAACAATTCCCAGACTCCAGTTGGAAATGCAAATGGTAGGTGATTCCACTACACTTTCCTGGAGCCCACAAAAAAAAAAAAAAAAAAAAAAGGTACCAGAAAGAGTTGTGACTTAGAAACTTCAGGAAAAAAGGGTATTCTTCATTTTTTGTATTAATAATTAGACCACAGGTGCAGGGTTTGTATGACTCTGTAATGTGGGATATTCAGTATAGACCTTCAGGAAAAAATGAGTTCCAGTATGAGGTCCAGTAAAGTCTGGAAGTTATAGATTGCTTGATATTGGAGGTGCTTTAGAACTATCATACTAACATGTTGGGGCATTAACAGGGTAAACTTGATCTTGTTTCAGAGGAGACATATGGACTGCTTGACAGGAGAGCTCTCCTTCAGCTGCATTTTTGGACTAGGCAGTCTCCTGTTGTTAACTGTGATGATGTGCTACCACTGGTACCTGATAAGCACAGAAATGTCTTTAAATAGCCAGGAAAAGGGAGCTAGGAGACCTAGGTTCTATTCTTGCTCTGCAACGTGACTGTGGACAAATCCTTTCGCTTTCAAAAAAAACATTCTGCACCTTATCCCATCTCTCTCTTTCAACTAGAGATTCACTGGTGTGGGGCTGATTCTCAGCATGTGTTTGCAGAGCACTGAACACAGCACAGCTCCAGTCCTCCTTGGGGCTACAAAAGGATGATAGTGTTGATTTCTAGTTTCATTTACAGATGAGGGAAGCATAAAAGGCACAGTTTTGAACACTTGAACTGTTGTATCTTAATAAGCTAACAGAGAGTATTTTAAAATGTTGGGAACTGCTTCTGAGAGCAGGTTATGCATGCAAAGCTGGAGCCAGCAAGACAGGCAAATTTTGGCCTCATAAAGCGGATATATTTGACTGTTTTTTCATCTCAGGTGGGGGCTAAGGGATGTTGTAATGTTGGCAAATGGTCAGTAAGTAATCAAGACCTAGAGAGCTTCTAAAGTTACTAGATGGGCCTCAGCCGGCAGGTTTGAGTCCTGAGTTGTGCTGGGTTTGGGTTTTGTACCTTTCCTCTGGCCTACTGACTAGATCTGAATTTTTGTTTTCAGTTAAGAGGGAAACAGTCACTTTTAACTTTGCTTCTGACATTTTTTTAGTGAGGAAAATAATCATGTAGAGCTTCCTACCCTCCCTGTGCTTTTGCCTGGTGTTCCTCATTTTGTCCTCACAATAAGCAAACTGGGTAGCATGGAGAGAAATGTGAACAGAGTACTCCTGGTGTTCCTCATTTTGTCCTCACAATAAGCAAACTGGGTAGCATGGAGAGAAATGTGAACAGAGTACTCCTTTTCCTTAGAACAATTCCACTATTCGTATTTCTTGTGCCTTTGTTCCTCTGAGTGTGGAAGTGTTTTTGAAGTGTTTTTCAGGTGCTATGAACATGGTGTACAATTGTACCACAAAATTAGCATTTGAGTGATTTGGGTTTCTTACAAGAGCAGTTTCTGCTTTAGAACACACACCAGCAAGAAGCAGTTCAATGAGTGTTTTGATTTTGTCACCATAATGCCTGGCGTTCAATGCCTTGTTAGTCTTCTTTCTCTTCCTCTGGTGCGTCCTGCTGTATTGATACAGGTCTGTTCCTTTCTTCAGTCCTGAAACACAAGTGCTGTACAAAATAGGGGCTAGAATCAAAAAAGGCTTCCCTGCTTATGCCTGCCACTGCAGAGGCTGAAGCAAAATACTTGTCATCTCTATAGGGTACTACTGGTATTAATTAGTGCTGGTTTCCAAGGAAGCAGGTTCAGCTTTACCCCACCAGGTGGCTGAATTCAGCCCAGCAGTGGGAAGCAATGTTTCTGACAGCAGGGTGCAAGCCAAAGGCCTGGATGTCAGAGGGCTTAAAATACCAAGGCATTTGTCTGTTCTCCCTTGTAGGCGTTTGGTATGGCTTTGCCTCCCAGCTCTCTGCTTCTGGCTGTGTTGGGATATCAGCAGTTGGGTGAGAGAAAGTTGTTTTCCCGGGGAGGAACAAGTTTGTCACTCTGCTTAGAAGCTTCTGTCTGGCTTTTTATTTATATCTAATTGCATATAAAGTCAAATACCCTTAAACAAGCATAGATAAATGAATTTAAGCATGTATTTAACATACTTTTGCTCATGTGCTGTCCTGAAAAGGGGGTAGATTTCTGAACTGGAATCTTACTGGGTTTTATTTGTTCTAAAGTTAAATGAGATCTTTATTCTTAATATGACTGTCACAGTTCCTTTTTACAGAATATTTTCTTTTAAAACACCTTGTGGTATGGAGTGTCTGAGAACTGAGGTGCCCCAGTGAAGTATTCAGGGATCTGTGAATGATTCTTTTTTGAAGGTCACTTAAATCTCTTGGAATATTGATATGCTCCACCTGGCTTGGATAATGAAAATTATCCAAGTGGTATGCTGTGCAGATACGTGTGGTTTGATTTAATGTTGGTATTTTTTTTGCAAGACAACCTTTAGCTTTATCTTCTTTAGTGATGATGTGGCAATATTGGGATGCCAGAGCATGACAGAGAAATGGGATGGGACAAGAAGACTTCTTTTAAAGTCAAGGAAGCACATGTAAACCTGATCCACAAATGACAGTAGATCTGTGCAATTTATGACAGGTCATTATTATATGTAATTGATAACATGCCTTATTTTATCGTTAAGCAGTGGTAACCTGCTGATAACACTTTTGTTCTTAGCAATAGAGAGGGCAGTAATTACTGCAGCCTTAGGTGTGAGGCAGATCACAAGATGTCTGTAGAGGAAAAATCTACAGTAAGAATGACCAAAGTTATTTCTGGTTGCTCATTAAATAGATAGGCTTAAAAATAAAATTAAATGCTCAGCGTGATCGCTAAAAGAGCACAGCCAGAGTGGGACCAGCCAGTTAGGTATGACAAAGACTCCTACGTTGATTTTTGTGATGCAAATATAGCAAAGGCAGGCAGCCATTAGGAAATGGCTTTTCACAGTCATTCCTGCTATTTTTAACACTGAATATTTCTGAAAACTATCTTTCACTACCTTGGAAGAAGTGAAGACATGTACAAGTTTTCCAGCTATTATTATCCTGCAATTGCCATCTGGCCACTAACTCCAAGTAACTATCTGAAATAATGGCATGGTTCCTGGGACATGTTATCTGTCAGGGAGATCTTGGCTGATGTGTTACTGCCACTGTTATTGGGTAATTGGGTGTTAGCTTTTTCCCTCTGTGACCCTGCAGTACAGTTCAGAAACTGTGGAATACAGGGGGAATGACTCCTCTGTTGGTACCCAGGATGGAAGCTTCCAACCCCTTCTCTGTTAAAGGCTTTCTAAAAGTGTTACGGTTGATAGAGACGCCTTTAAAAATGTAGTCTTTTTACTGAAAAAATCCCCATAGCAACCTGATGCTTCTGCTTCTGTACCAAGTGTGCTCATTCTGTGAGTAGAAACCTGGGAACTTCTTTTGTAATTACCTCCTCTGCAAACTCAGCCTCTGGCTCCGTGTGATGAAGAGCCCCATGACAGAAAGGGACAGGATTATATGTTCAGTCCACAGAACAAAGGGATGAACTAGTACAAACTCTGCCAGTAAAAGTTTGGTCAGAAAATGTCAAAGGGGCAGTTTCATCTCACAGCTTTTATGCCATGTCATTTCATCTCTTCTTCTGTTGCTGGGATAAAAAAATAAAGCTGGTTGACAGTGACACGTGTTCTGTACTGCATAAACTGCAGCTGAGCAGCTGTGCCTAAAACTGATCAAATTTATTCCAATGACTATCCAGCAGTGCACAGCTCCCCTTGTTAAGGATCACAGAACCACGGTCTGATGTGGGTTTGAAAAGCCCTTCCCCTGAAAAGACTTTTGCTAAGGATACAGTTACATGTGTACTACTTTCAGTGGTGGTGCAATCTCAAATTTGAGTCTGGCACAGCTGAGATCTACCACATCTCCAAGGCAGAGATGGGAAATGGTTAGAAGAGAAGGAAAGAAAATGAAGGGCAGGGAACAAGCAGGAATCTTTTAAATCAACTTTGTTAACAGAGAAATAATGGAACACAGCTTTGATCTCACTGGGATTTGTAGTCAAAGAAATCAAGACTGGGATTGAACATGTCTGCTGATGTGGAGCAGATCTACATGTGCTTCTTCAGAGCTAGGTTGCCTCTGTTTAGTAAATAGGAACAGAAAACAAAAAACTCAGGACAACCAAACCAACATTTACACTTGCAAGTAAAATTTTTTTTAAGGGAGAGAAGAAATAAGAAAAGGCTGTATTGTTTGGGTAGTGTTTTGCTTTGTTGTTGGGTTTTTTTCTTTTACATTGTTCATTCTAGTGCTCTGACACCTCACAGTGCACTTTTAACACTGACCATTGAGAGTAAGTGTGAATTCTGTGTTTGAGTCCTTATCCTTATCTGATGCTTGCTGTGAAATCCCCAACCCCAGAAAACTGGGATTCTGAAAACTTTCCTTCTTTCTTTGGGATATATCCTACCTAGGGTCTGTATGCCGAGTAGAGAGATTTTGGATCTTGTCTGAGGAATGAAATGGAGAGGGGAGGACACTGCAGGCAGTTTGGATGGTGCTGATCTTCCCTGTGGAAACCTATGCCTGATTCTAGAGTGGTAAGAGGATAATGCCAGGCTGGACTTTCTCCTCTACCCGTAATGAATGGGTGCAAGATTAGCAAGACACATGTGTTACTACAGTTGTATCCCTTCATACGCTAACTTGTCTATTTTACTTCTCAGCTTTTCCCTTCTGTTTTCACCACTTCAGCATTTGTGTTGTGGCACTGCTGTAGAAGAAAAATGCCATTTCCTGAATACTTGATCCTGTCTCCTAATGGTACAAATGTGCAGCACTGTGCTCGGTGAGATCAAGCCACAAATGGTGTTGCTGCAGGCATGAATAGAGATGAGACCAGCAGTACAACAGGGAAGGCAAATGGGGTAGAAAAATAAAGTAGACCGAGGCAGAGAAATACATATGGTCGTTACTGCAGGAAGATATTTGTGTCTGAAATAAAGTGTAAAGAAAAGAAGTAAGTCTTTGTGACCCCCTATTGTAAATTCCTGATGCATCTGGCCATATGAATATAAATGTCAGTGCTCTGGGCTGAGAAGGTGGGCTAAGCATCTTAAAATACCTTTTCCCCTGCCCATCCCCCACCCAGACCAAAGGTGTCAAAACCTACACATACCTTTGAAGAACCACAATCAGAAACAAAGGCTGTCAGCTTTTTTTTTTTTTTTAGAGTTCTATAAATTTTTCAAGAAAATGAACAGTTGTGTCCCATCATTTGGTCAGTGAAGCCCTAATGCGTTCATGTAAGTAAGCACATTAAGCTGTAAATCACTCACGTACCAAGTGAAACCCATTCTCTAGAAGCATTGGCTGTTTTGCAGACTGGTTATGACAGAAAAATGGATCCTGGGTGTTTTGAAAACAGGACAGCTATGGTTCTCTGACCTTACTTGTAATTTCTTTCCCCATCCTCCTTTCATGTAATTTTTGTTTTAGTACTTTCTAGTGTAGAGTTCTTAATTTTCTTCTCCAGGAAACAAATTTTCTAATACTTGTTTAAGAAATCAGAGAAGTTCTCTTTTAGTACTAGTGTATGCACTTAAATCTGATCACAAGTGTTAGGAAGTATTAATGTTGGTCTGGCAGACATAGTTTCTCTACTCCAGTATGTGAGACATCTTTCTGGAAAGTCAGGCAGGCATAAGAAGGGTTTTAAGTGGTTTACTACTTGACTGTTTCCTTTCTGAGTAAAAACAGTCTCATTTTTGAAATGAGAGAACTGGATAGAAGAATATAGGGGTTTGGTAGGTGGCTTTGTTTGGGAAGAAAAGCTGAGCAGAGGAGTGTCACTTGTTTGTAGATTTAACTCTCTATTTCCTTGCTTACTGTTCCTTGTGACTGGATGTGCAGTCCAGATTCCTTTGCTGTTAGTGGAAGAGCAGCTGAATGAAGTTCATTTCTAAATGGGTGATGGTCTGAATTCTCCAGGCTAATCCCTCTTCACTGTTCATACTGGCATGCCAGCATGTCTTGATCTGGTTGATCTCTTCATGCAGGCAATCTCCAGGCTAGTGGTTGGTATTCATGCTGGCATTGCTGCTTGATGGGCACCAAGGAAGCAAGGAGGGACAGGCTGAGGGCAGTCTGGGTTTATGAAAAGGGGAGTTGATGAGTGCCACAGGAACAGTCCTTGTCTGGCAAAAAGTCTGCCCCACTTATAGCTTATTCTCTTTCCCCAGCTTATGCTGGGGCTGTGGTTTAGTTGTGGATCCTTGTTTGCTATCAGTAGGTCAGAGACAAAATGTATCTGTAATAAAACAGTCTCCAAACTGGTCTCTGTCTAAATCAGTATGGACTTTGCTACCTGCATGGCCATAGGCTGGCTCCTTCTTTATGAAAATAAGAGAACAGCATGCAGTGATCCTTTAGCCTACCTGTGCTTTGCCCCTTGCCTCTCTGGAAAGGCAATGCTGGACTGTGAGTATCCCTGACCTTACCTTTTAAATTCTTTATATTCACTCAGAGATGAGGTTTTCCAGTAAACTACAAGATTGGCAGCTTTCTGGAAGAGAAAAGCATGATTTCTTGTTATGTTTAAAGAATGGTAAGCGCAAGTGCGTGTGTGTGTGAATAATGATGTTCTCTGGGTTCAGACACCAGCAGAGGTCTGGATGCAAGACATGGAGCAAGGAGAAGGTTTGTCTTTCCTGGTGTGGAGCAAGTCTCACAGTGGACAGCCATAATGGAGGAGTGAGAGTGTAATCTTTGGAGCTGCTGTCAAGATCAAATGCCTGCTTTGTTTGCTGCTTCAGTAGCTGTAATGAACTAATGGATGTGCCTGTGCAGTAAGATAACCAGGCCTTGAAGCACGATTGGGTTCACAATGGCCACAAGTGTCACTTGATATTTTGGCTTATCTGAACTCCTGAAGGGAGGTCATGCTGTCCTGTGGGCAGCAGGAGCAGGATCTTATACATCACTCTAATTGCACTAAGCAATGAAAACGCTGCTGGCATGCACATCTTAATGGATATAATTTCCTGCTTTTCGTGAAGTTTGTCACACCTGGAAAAATGGTTCTGAATAATGCTGTCTTGCTTACTGAGGTGTGCTTTCACACAGAGCAGATTGACGGGCTGTTGGAAGCCCAGCAGAATGGTCGCATAGGGAATTTTTAATCCAGCCTTTCCGACTGGGCACTCATAAGCCTGACAGAGTGAGGAGATGGTAGTGGTGCTTTAACTGTCACAAGGAACAGCTCCATCCGTCTGTTGAAGTGAGGGTTCTCTGTCATGAGGATTGGTGACCTGGCAACCTGCTGCTGGAAACATGGCTTACTTTTAGTCTCCTTTTTGTGGGCTGGCACTGTTTCTTGGGTGGGATGCACAGTGCCCCCGAATGCTCAGTCTCTGAAATGTGCATATTTTAAAGCCATTCCAAGTTTGCTGTGAGCTCTTGTGGCATTGCTGCCTTGTCTGAAGTGGGCACAAAACATGAATGCAGATTTATTTACTTTTTGTACAAGGAAAGATATCTGGTTTTGGGCAGCACCTGGCTTGGATCCGTTCCTGGAAAGTCACATGGACTCACATGCACTTAGTTTCCCCAAGCATCAAGAAGTTACAATATGTAAAAGAAAGATCATAAGGTACTAAAGTAATTCTCAGTCTAATCACCTTGTTTATGTACAAGTGTCAGTCTAAAGACAGGCCATCATATCAAATATGATAGCCATCTATCCATGAGTACCTATGGCTTCACAGCTGGACAGACCAGCAGCTGAGGGTCACCACTGGTCAGTAGTTTCTGAATTAGGTCTACTGTTCTATTTGCATTTTTTCCTTTTGAGATGTTTGTGAAAGCTGAGGGAGCCTTCACCTTTCTGACTGGCAGTTAGCACATGTTTTGCCTTTCCTAACTGAAGATCATCTTTGCAGATAAATATGGACTTGATCAGGTCCTGCTTTATGGGAGAAGAGCTAATCTCTTAGATTGTTTAGAGTGGTAGATTACTTTATTTTCTTCTTGGAATACTGAAGGAGGGAATACTGTTCTTTTGCAGGCTATGGCCACTTCTTTTGTTTACTTTTGCTGTGGTGATTGTGTTTTTAACTAACTGGGATATGCAGTGAATGAGCTGGATACTTCTCATGCTTAGTTCAAATAAGTGATTAGGCCCTCTAGGGAACTCAATCACTTTAATGAAATTCTATTCTTGCCTCTCTTCCTTCAAGGCTGGCATGAGGGAGAAGTTATTTATTCAAGATACTGCAAGTCACCTGGGTAATATGACAGTATATTTTATTTACACCCATGACAGCTCTATGTAGGATGAATGAGCTGTGTTCCTTATTTTATGGATGGGTATCTGAAACACAAAGACTGTCACACTTTGAAAGGGATTCCAAGAGTTTGCTTATGGTTTTATATGTGTTTTGTCCTATTCTTCACATCCTTTCCTGAGCTTCACTGCAGCTACTGCTGGATACAATTGCTGTTCTTACAAACTGAAGACTGCATGTGTTAAAGCCTCAGCTTTTTCAGGACACTCAGCCACATTTTCCTGACAGTGGAGGAGGAGCATGGCTGATCATGTAACTGAAGCCATGACAAGCCAAGCTGAGTCCTGGTCAGGCCTGTGCTGCACGTTGTCATCTATTTCCAAATTCTGCTTCTCTATGATAATGCCAACTGACACTGTGTGGTCTTATTGCTGTTTGATTTATAGCAATACCTGGAAATCCATCTGAGATGCCTCTTATAGCTGGCAGGTCAGCAGCCCCATCCAACATACTCTTCTCTGAAGGTCAGAAAGGTGCACACAGCCATGGGGAGCTTAATGTCTTGCTACAGGCCCAGAGCATGAGTTGCAGCATCAGGCTGGTTTTGTATCACAGCTGCTCGTCACCATTCTGACTTCTGAGTAGGCAAGTCAAAGCTGACTGGGTATCATGACAGCTACAGTGCTCCTTGTACACTGTCGCTTCTAGAAGCAGGTTTGACTTGTCTCTTTGAGCCTGAAGGAGGCATGCTTACAGTCTGGTTAACCATCTGACTTCCAGCAGTGTCTGAAAACTGCAGTGAAGGACTAACGGTGCTGGTGTGTTGGTTGTTGTATGTGAGTGAGCACAGAAAACTTTTCTATGTTAAGTTTGTCTTCGGCACCAGTTCAAGGCTCTGCTGTCTTTGAGCTTGTCACTAGTGCTAATGATTCATTACTGCTGTCCTGCTAGCGTAGAGTGGTTTTTTTTCAATTTGGGGTCTTTTAAGTTACTTATATGAAGTTGTTCAATGGCCAGAGTTGGAACCAGAATCCACACACAGCTGGATCTCTTCTTTCAGTGGAGTTTGTGCCTAGATCATTAGGTAAATTGAACTTAAGG
The DNA here is from genome assembly GCF_022539395.1 of Myiozetetes cayanensis. Taxonomy (NCBI): domain Eukaryota; kingdom Metazoa; phylum Chordata; class Aves; order Passeriformes; family Tyrannidae; genus Myiozetetes; species Myiozetetes cayanensis. Next base: position 20,651,097 of record NW_026087742.1, read on the forward strand.
CTGACTTTATGCTGGCAGAACATTATTATCCAACAATATTATCCATTATTTTGGTCTCTGTCCAGAGTAGCAGGGGTGATACACTTCTCCAACAAACAGCTTAAAGTGCATTATCCTACTATGCCTGCCTGCTATTTCCTTCCTTCCCAGGTGGGAGTAACCTTGTAAGCAACTCTGATTAGCACAGATGGCTGTGTCTCTGTTGTTCCAGCCCTCCCAGCAGCCTGCTATGATCTCAACAGATGGAGGGGGCTTGGTGTGCTCCAGTGTTAGGAGCTGCAGAGGACGTGTATGCTTGGTGGAAGCAGCAGACTGAGTCACTGAAATATTTGTTGAAAAGATTAATGTGAAGGCGAAAAGTGCAGAAAAAAATTACTACACTGCAGAAGTAACAGTGGTTTCCAGGCTGGAACTATAAACAGCTAGACTGTGGAGACTGATTTGTGAAGAACAATAAAAGAAGGAATTCTGCAGAGCTCAGTTAAATGATGGCAGCTGTTAGACCATGAGGAAGGCAAGCCGCTGTTTAAAGTGGGGAACAAGGATACAGCCAAATTCAAGGGAGCAAGAGTGGTTATACAAAATGCTGGCTGAACATTGCAGAAATGTTCTGGGCAGTAAGAACTTTCTTATGCTGTCTAAGGAGGGTGGAGAGAGCCCCAGCACTCTGGATAATTGGTTTTGTGGTGAATAAAACAGGGCTACACTCTGTGTTGAAACCTGATGACTGTGCAGAGATGTAGCAAGGGAGGACTGTTCAGATCTCAGATCTAGACACTGAAATTTTTTGTCCTAAAGCATCTCCCTCTTTTTATGTTCCTTTTTATGAAATTGGTTCCTTAGACTGTTTTTTTTTGAATCTCCTTTTTCTTTCCTTATAACCTGAGCCAGTTCTTATATTACCTGCTTATATATTACTGGCTTATATTACCTGCAGGGTCTTCCTCATTTCTGGAAACTTCTGAGGAAGACTAATCAAACTGGAAGCAGGTGCTCAAGCTGTCTTCACATGACAGATTAGCTCGGAGATTTGGAAGGGAATGCATATGACACAAACCTTGGGAACAAATTCTGGGGATCTAGAGTCAGGCTACCCCATGTGCATATGCCTGTGTCTCTGAGATGGCAAACATCATTCCCCTTTAGGCTCAGCTGTTGCTAGGAAATATCCCAGACCCCAGATTCTTTGGAAGAGCCTCAACTCTGTTCCTTCCCACAAGGTAATCAGTGAAGTTGTATCGATTGACTGAGTGAAAAAGGCTTTGAATATCAGATAATTTACCACCTAGGTGGAAATCAGCAGCAACGCCAATTAAATCAAAAGGTTATAAAGTCTGAAAGCGGTAGGAGAGTGAAATGAGACACAACCATTTAGCAATGAAGCATTTATGATTTTTGAAGTATTTTTTCCTTCCTGAGTAGCATTCTAGAGCAACACATGATAGATCAAAAACCAACAAAATGCCAGAAGACACTAAGATAAAACACAGGGCAATGTTAGTCTCATTCAAACACTTTCAAATTTGCACTTTTTCCATTCCCCTGTTGCAGCCCATCACCCGATTCACACAATGTTATCTTCTTGATAGTTTGCCTTCTTACTTTTGATTAAACAAGTTGGTGCACTAGAGGAACAACCCAAACACATTTCCACATATCCTTTTCATTCCTTATCAATTCCTGCATAGAAAGTACACCATTCACATTCAGCTTCCATGCAGAGATCTGCAGTTAGGTACTACAGTGCTCTCTTTATCATTTTACAACATGTTTTCTTGAGGAACAGCAAAGCCAGTGGGTATTACTGAGTTCTGACTGTGTGAGTACAGAGGCAGACCATGTTTTCTGTGTGTGATCTGTGTGCAAAACAGGAGCTGCTGCACTAATCCATTGGGAAGAGCACAACAGCCACCTCCTTCAGGGGGCTAATGCATGTTCTGTAGAAACAGCTGTAAAAATCACTTAAACCACTTCTCTCTTTAGTGACTCTGTTCGGATTGGTGAATAACATTTCTTTCATATCATCTGTGGAGAGCAACTTTATTGTCTGAAGTAAGAGAACTGAGAACAAATAAGGATTTCATCATTGGTGATTTTATCTAACTTTTTGTTGGCTTTTATAAAGTTACTGTATTGTGTAACACAGTCACACCCCACACCAATGAGTTTTCTGTTTTTCTCTTTTCATCTTTCTAGAATCTCTATTGCATAAGGTTTCCTCCAGTTTCTGCCATTTAATCTGGTCTTGGAGACAGACAAAATGCCACAGGTTTAACCTGGGGAGGACTCTGAATTCAGTCATATTAGCAAACTGGGCTTTTTCTTCTATTGTTCTGCAAAATGTTTTCCTAGGTTACTTAGTGCACCTTCCCAGAGGATGCTAGCAGCTCATACAGGAATTGTATAGGTTACAAGTCCTGGGACTATCTGTCCTCCTACTCTCAATAATGTCACAGAAATTTGCAACTGGCCTTTGCCAACCAAGGAGATGATAGGACACAAAATATAACATCACAAGGATAAGTAAATACTCATTTGCATGAGATTTTCCCCTCTAAATTAGAGCACACTGAGTATGGTCTGACACGGGGTTCTTATACCCTTCAAGTGTTCAGGTGCAATACTATTTGACTATTCACTAACACATTGATGATTACTAACCATAGTAGAACTTTACAAAGCTACTGTATTTCTGCATTCTTGCTGCTTGTCTGTTTCTCCAGATGTACCTGGAGTCAGTTTTGCTGCAGTTACTTATCTATGAGGCCAGACAATGCTTGGAGGGTTTCAAAGATGTATTAGAGAGGCCAGAAACCTGGTGTTACCTCAGTTGTCCAGGGATATCTCTTGTCCTTCATGGACAGCTCTTAAGCTTCCAAGGAGCAAAGCTTTTATTTCCAGGACCAAACTGTACTTTAGCTTTTTTTACATAAGCATGAACAGTACCAAAGCCTCCAGTAAAATTCCACTGCTTCATTAAATTGCAGTATATAATGTGAACTAATATATATCAACAAAGTTAATGCACTGTTCTAATAAAAACACTGTTCGATATTATAGTTAGGGAAGTTGTTACCCAGCACCTAATATGGTCTTTCCTCTTACTGGATGGCAGGTAAAATGATTTACATATTTACCTGTGTTTGATGGGTACCTTTTGGACAATGCTAGCCATATATTTTGTCCTACTATTACCCATAAATTAGCTCTTTTATTAGACTTCATGTGTTAGCAGGAGTCACTCCTTCTGTTCAACAATGTATTGAACAGATCTTGGCAATACTGAGAAAAGCAATATAATCTAGATCGATTTTTTGAATATTCCATTATATTTCTTATTTGCCTGTAATGATTTCATCCTCTGGGGACTGTGACCCAGCGCCTACAGAGGCCAGTACAGTTGTTATGTACTCTTGCTAAACTCCAGCTGTCTTTGAAGACAACTGGCTGATGTTGTCCTCATCTCCAACTACGTATTCAGTGGTGTACACTCTGTTTGGGCTTGATTATTTTTGCTACTAATTCATAATATACTACAATCCTTCACAGATTTTTCTCATTACATGATTTTGAAGATCTTGCAGGAATTTAACAATTTTTTTCAAGAGCTGCCTGCTGCTTTACACTTTGATAGAAGTCAGAAATTACTGGTGTGGTTAGCACATGAGCATCTGGTTCTGAAATTTGCCACTTTCTTTTAGACCTGGTGATCCCTTTTTCTTTTTTTTTTTTTTTTTGTAATGGGGGAACGTGGGGCCTTTCCTCAATACTACAGTTGGGCAGGTCATTTATCTTTGGCAGCTTTACTATAAGTCTTCTTCCCCAGTGGCTTCTCTTTCTTGTTCTGTCTTCCTTCAAATTGCAAGGAAACTCTGGAGAATTTTTCTGTCACTTGCCTGAAGCACCTCTCCAGTAATGGCTTCCTCTCCAGTCACTCTGCTATTTTTATGTTTAATAATGGAGTTCCCTTTCTGTGTTACAAGTTAATTATACAGAAGCTCTAAATATTTAAGTCTCTGTTACTGCTTGGCTGTTGTTTCTTCTGAGCCCCCTCTTGAGCTTGCATTGGGGGAAAAGAAAAGATGGTTTCTCTCTATCCTTCTGCTTCAGATATTTATTTATTCTGTCACTCATTTGGAGGATTGTCACTCATTTAGAGAGTAATCACTCATTTTAATCCCAAAGCTACATGTTATAACCTTTAGTAGTGTTTGTAATCAGAAATATAAAGTAATGATTATGAGTTTGGATAGAGTCTTCCATGCTGAAGTAGGAAATTCATGACATAAAAATTTCATGGAAGAATGACTTTAAGGGACCTTATTTAAGATGTAAAACTCAAATTGCTTCCTATTTTTTGACATACACTTGCTTGAAAGGTTGCCTGTTGTTGAGTCTTTAGAAACTTGAAGAAAGGTTTGTACCAAATGAAAAAGTAGGAGTGCTAAAACATTCTCCAGCTGAGATAGAGAAGACTGTACTCTGTGTGCTGCGTTTCTTCAAATACGGATTATGAGGTGATCTGACCTGTTTGGAATGTGACTGCTGTTTGTTACCATTTTACCACAGACAATTCCAGTAGTAGTATCTATGGATTGGCCAAAAATTAAATTATCAATAATCTTTTTCTTATGCTGCTCCCAGAGCACATGTCTGATGCTTGGAGTCCTAGATACAGGTGTTGTTGTTTGTTTGTTTGTTTGTTTTGTTTTGTTTGTTTGTTTTAAAAGAAACTGTTCCCTCTCACTCCTAAGGCAAATCAAAATACCAGATACAAACCTGCTGGATTATTTTGAGCACTGCTGATAGAAGAAATTTTAGGGAGTCCATTGAGGCAGATATTTTTCATGAGATACCAAAGAAAGGAAAGTTACTCAGGGTTCAAGTCTGGCTGCTTTTCCAGACTCCTAAAGCTGACCTCATATCTTCTAGCTGTATATTAGTATTTCTTTATATCATCCTTAGCAACTAGTAAGGACTGAAAGTCAGATCAAATTTAAAGTCAGATCAAAGGCTCAGAAGTCAAGAATAGCTGGCACTTTTTCTGAATTGTTGCACCACAAGCTTAATTTGTTCTGGGTGCTTTTTTTTTTTCTTTCTTCTTGTCACAGCCTATAAAAAAGATTTTCCTGCTGGAAGGAACGTAGTTGAGTTCTAGTTCAACTAATGATGAACAAACCAGAATGGAAGTGGCTTTTTTCTCTTTGTTCTGTGTCTCCTTTGGGTTAATTAGAGGACATCACAGCAGAGCTTTGCTCCCATATTGACTTTTCAGTGGCTGTGATTTTTTTCCATGCCTTTTTTCCCCCTGTGCTGACTTTTTAAAGACTTTGCACTGTTAAAAACACAAATCTTCAGTAGCCACGTTTGTTAGCTACACCCTGGCATTGCTACTCATCCCTTATAGCAAGGCTTTTGCTGTTGCAAGGCTGTGGGATCCCACACAGTCATGAAGGACTTCACCCTCCATTCACATCAAGACAGCACCCACCCTTGTCCATGCTCTCCTTACAGCTCCGTTCCATAAGAGCAGCGATGGCCAGGGGGATTTGAAGATCAGTAGACAGGTTGCTTACTTTCCCTCTGACCACAGACCTGTTTTTCAGGCATCAGGAGAAAAGTCACTTCAGAAGCAACCTTATCTAACAAAGGTGAGGATGTGGCGTGGCATGGTAGGGGTAAATTCTTGTGGTGGGCTCTTTTTTGAGTGACATGAGGAAATAGCGGGAATCGGTGGGCCGGTAAGGCACAGCTGATATACAGGAGCATGGGGCAGGACAGCCAAAGCACGGCGGGGGCCAGTGGGCCCACACCAATGGTACTGATGTGTTCAGAAAGAGCTGCTTCTTTGCCTGCCTTCTGATGAGCCAGCAACGAGGAACTGATTTTGGCCCCTAAGCGCCGTCCCGTTTCAGAGGGAGGTGAGCGCCCGGCATTCAGACTCCGCAAGTAACTTATGCAGGATTTAGCATCCCTCCCTGTTGAGTGGTCCCCCTTGGGAAAACCTCGGGAAAGGCGTTTTCCAGGCGCGGCTCCGCGCGGCGGACGCGCTGACCGGGAGCTCCCTCTCCCGGCCGCGGGCTGTGCGGGGCCGGTGCTCGCAGCCCCGCGCCGGCTGTCCGTCTGTCCGTCCGTCCGTCCGCGGAACGCACTTGGCTGTAGCTCAGCGGAACAGGGCTGGCAGGGTCAGTGCTAGGAGTATTGAAAAAAAGGGAGTAGAAAACCCCAAGCACCGGGTTCTACCTTTGCCTTGTGTCGATAAAGTGCAAATATTGTCGCATTATTGGATTTTCCGTCTTGATGCCCGCTTTTGCGGTTAACACGCTTTTGTGGTTGACACGCTCTTGTGGTTTCTGCTCGATTTTATCTGTCTCCCATTGTCCAGGCAGTGCCTTGTCTTGATCCTGCCTGGTAGGAGGCATCACGATTTTATGGCTCGTATCCTTTCCTACTTAATACAGGACAGAAGAAATCATCTCTGCCACCACCCTTCTTTCACACTAGCCACCCAGTCTTGCCTTTCTGGGTCTGTTTTGTGCTTTGTACCTGTCATTCTGACCGACTCGCTGTCTGTAGGGTGTTCTATGAAACAAAATGGTGAGGGAGCAGAGTTACTGCATCTGTGCTGTTTAACAGGTACCATCACGTACAGTAACAGGTAACTGTTAAATTTGTCATGCTTCTGATTCTTACTGTCTGTAATTGCAATCTCTCATCATGGCAAAAAAAGTAGAATAATGCATGAAAAATAACTGTGGTTCCTCATTTCAGTTGGAAGTCTGGGAAAATCATGGCTTCCTGTGGCACTTTCCATATGTTTGTCTCTTCAAATGCCTCTGTTCAGACATTTGCATGTGACAGCTGGCAGGAAAAGCCTTATCCACAATCATGTTATGACAGCTTTTCACTAACGTGATGTAATTCATTTCTCTGGAGATGGATAAAGAAATCCTAGGAATTGCAGACAGATGACCACCCAATACAGAGCCACATCATTTGGATACCACCAATCCCAAAATGCAATAATGTCTTCATGGATATCAGTTCCTCTTAATTTCATTATTACAACCCTGTTGATATAATTAATCATCCATTGGTCTTGAAGCTCTCCATGGCGAAGCCAGCAGGGTACAAAACAGGAGATGCTTCTGATCTTTCATTTTCCCAGTTTTACATCCTTCTGCATCACTCCACATACTTGAAGCTAGCTGCTTGAATAGTCTTCAACATGAAGGCAAGTTAATTTTGCGCTGATTCTGAAGGGTCTGGTTGTTTAATTATCTGCAGAGTGATGTGGGTCTGGTCAGTGGTGCTCTGTGTCCTCATTAGCAGTGTGGGGAAGGAAAGATAGAGGGAGCTGGGGAATTTAGCTGATCATGGTAATTTGTTTCAGTTGGTGAAAGCTGTTGAGGTTTGTTACACACTGCAGGAGGAATTAAACATCTTGGCAGTGCAGTGAGAGATGAAATTTGACATGGAAAAAGGTACAATAATGCCCATTGGCAAAAGTAATCCAAATTTTTCTTCACTTGCCTGGACTCGGAATTTGCAGTCTCTGTGAAGACAGAACATTAGGGTAGATGTTATCACAGACAGCTTAATGAGGTGTGTAGCTGCAGTTTTAAAAAAGGAGCTGAGCTGCTTGTGTGTTTAAAAAAAACCCACAGCAATATAGCAACACAGAGTGAACTCTGATACATGAACGTTCTGGTAAAAAGTTAATGAAGAACACATACCACAAAATTAACACTACAGTTGTCTCCTGCTGGGAACAAGAGCTCAGCAGGTCAAAAAGTATTATCTGCTTGATTGGATATTAAAAGCAATTCAGATTAAATGATATGAGGGAAATACTTAAGAGGCTATTCTATCTCTACTATTCAGAGGCATAAGCTAACTCCTCTTTGAGGCACAGAAGAAAGTGTTACGGACATGTGTATTATTTTTTTTTTTTTTTGCATTTTTCCTTTGAAGCATTGGTATTGGCTGCTGTCAGTGTGACAGAACACCAGAATGGACTTCAGGTCTGATCCAACCAGGAAATAAGTTATATTTTCATAGCAAAATTACAGTGATACATAGTACAGTGCTCTGTTATACCAGTAAACTCTAAGACAATACTTTGTTTTGGTCATCCCTCCTTTAAAGAAATGCACTGTCATCTTGTTAAATGCTTGATCTGTGAAATTTTGTGCTGAGTTGGACAATATTTCATTCACCAGGAGATAGCTTCAGCAGTCTAAAACTCCCATAGAGGAGGAGAAGTTTTAAAAGAGTCTGGAAAACTCTGCACTGCTGACAAGAGCAAGTTTTTGACTACCAGATTGGTCTTCTCAGGGGCAAGGCATAGCAGAGTATGCAAAAAGTATTTTGACCTCTTAAGGTGAGAAGCATAAGGATGTACCAGGAAATACAAGGAGAACCAAGGGCAAGCATTACATTTAGAGGTTGCATAATTTTCTTAATGCTTGCAATGACTGACCGAAACACATAAAATAGGAAATACAAACACTTCAGAAATGTACTTTCCCCCTTGCAAATGCACAGAGTAGACAATGCTGCCTTTTCATAAGGTGATCAAATTACTCTGTGTTTTAAGTACTTTACTCTTGATTTGCTTTTTCAGTGCCAGATTACAACCCAAATCCTTTTTCCTGGAGCCATATTAATTTGGGAGCCATTATCACACCAGACAGCACAACTTTGGTTTCTATTTTTTCCTCAATTTGCCTGTCTGGATTTGTTTTTGGTTTTGTTTTTTCAAGCATGATTATGCTGGAAAAAGCATCATTATGACAATCTAATGGTGATATTCTCCTCCTTGCAGGCTCTACCAGTACGGGAAGAGCCAAACTAAATTTCCAGTGAGCACACCCAGTGCCTGGGCATGGCCAGTCATTGTGCTGGTACGTGTGTTATGGGGGCTGCTAACATGACCATTTTGCAGCATGGACTCCCAGGCATAAACCTGAAGTCAATCACTTCACAAGGACCCTCAGAGGCTCAAGTATTTCCCACTACAGATCTGAGATTGTTTCCTCCAGAACACCAAGATGACAGTGTCGAGTTCAGCCTGGAGTTACCAGTGTTGTGCGAGTCAGCTCTGGTTGGGAATTTGAAACACCTTATATCATTTCTTCAAAGTTTTACTTGCATACTGTGGTCTGGCTGGGTGCTCAGGTGGCTTTACCTCAAAGATTGTGCAAAACACTTAAGGTCAGATTATGCAAAAAAAATCTCATGCTTGGCTGTTCCCAAAGGGGGACAGTGGCATTTACTGGCTAGTGAGCACTTTCATTGTGGGGCACCACTAATTACTGTGCTTCATGGTATGGAGCTTGTATCCATCCAGTTCCCGAGACACTAGCCTGTATGTATTTAGTTGTTTTCTTTGAGGAGGGAAAATATGAAGAAACTTGTTTTCCCAAAGTCTTTTTATATGCATTTATCACTTTAATTTACACATTGTATGCATTCTCTAAAGCAGCTGTGTGATATGTTTCTTGAGCCTAGGTCATTATGTGTTGAGGAAACAAATCAAAGACTGACTAGATCCTCAGCAGATGAAAAATTTGAATCTAGTCAGTTTTTGCTAGCTAAGGACTTCACTCCTGCTCTTTAAGAGACTACTTTCCTTTTCCTTTTTTCTTTCAGTATTTTTTGTGATGAGAGGCAATTGTAAGGTTAAAGAAGAAAAAGCATACAACTGTTCTCATGAGTGACTTTTCCAAAATACAACTGAAGGATGAGAAGAAGGAGGCATAAATCGTGCTTGTGAAGAAAAGTTTGTCACCCAACTATTTGCTACTTTAGTGTAATAGAGCAAGGACTTCTGAATCTGCTGCTATAGGGTTTTGCTCCTCTAGCCATGAACACCTGTAGTCTCATCAGTGTAGCATAAGACTGGCTATTTTCTCAAGTATTCTTAGGACAATCACTGAGACAGGATACTCATCATTACACTCAAAGGTATCCCTACAAGCAGTACCTAGTCCTTAGTGACTCTCCCTTGAAGCAATTGAATTCTGAGTGGCTGCTGTCCTTTTTGAAAAGAACATTTAATTGTTTAGAGATATAATAGCATCAGACTTCATTGTTTTTCAGTCTGTGCTCTGCACTTGCAGCAGACTGCTGTTTACAGCTGCCTGTGTGGTTAACCCATGGGAGTGGAGGTAAAGAGCCAGCTGTGCCTCTGAGCACAGAAACATACATTAACCATGTATTGTCTGCTGAGAGTCTTAGAAGTTACAGTAAAGATGAATGGGCTGCAGTCAGTGTTTTTCATTTATGAAATCATTCCTCCAAGTCACGTTTCAGGCCTGAATATGTTGCTACTTACACCTTGTACCTTTTCTGCTGATCAGCAGAGGATTTTAATTTCTGAAATTTGTCATTGTCACTAAGTTCACTCGGACTATCACTAGTCCTCTTGAAATCATAGAGCTTGATGCCAAAGGTAGAAGACCCCTGTGGACTGGCCACTAATGCTCACAAAAGTGCTTCTGTAACAGAACTGACAGTACGATGGGTTTCACAGGTGAAAGCACAGCCTGCTAAAGAGCACAGTGGTCTTGTGGCTGGGAAACAGTGTTTCTTCACGGTGTGAAACACGTGGTGAGATGGGGGAAAATATGTATGTGATTGCTGCATACTTGGAGGGGAAATGTTAGCTGAATGGAGGGGATGGGGTGTGTGTGGAAGGGCCTGTGTGAAGTGCAGTGGTAGGAAAGGGTTTGTGTGCAAGGAGGTTCATGAGACTGATGGGAGTGAAGGAAAGAGTGGGCTTTGCTGATGATTGCTTTGTGGGCTTAGTAGTGCTTTGGTTTGCAGAGGAGGACAAAAGTGGAGAAAACAGTGGTGTCGTAGGGCTCTTCTGAGGTAATAAGTAACCTGTGGCTTCAAGAGACTCATCTATAACTATGGGTGACCATCTGAATGGCTAGAGTGAGAACATGCACACGAGTTCAGTTTCCTACCCTTTCACTGGTGTCTGTAGTTTTAAGCAGTGGCTTGGAGTAAGGCCTTTCTGGTGAAGGATGGTGGAGATATTGGATACATTGACCCCAACTGATATACACTGCTTCCTTACCGTTTGAGCTGTAGAGGATAGTCTCTTGATCATGGGGGTTTCCAGAGATTACAGATCAACTTCCAAGAGGCTGCTATGTCTCTTTATCTGTGGTTTTGAGCATTAGAGAACAAGTAATTAAGGCAGTGAGTTTCAATAGCATTTGAATGTGTAGCTTATTTCTGGATCCCGTGACAATTTTTGAGTTCTCTGCAGTCTTTTTGGCTAAAAACCTTCTGGTTCTTCCATCTTACAGAGGTACTTTGTGTGTTATAGTTGGTAGGGCTATGTTCTTCCTCTAGGACAGCTACACCTCACTGAATTTGAACAGTTGTCTGTCAATGCAATTTTGCCTCGTTTGGAGACATCTGTTTTACAGTTAATTATGTAGTATGCAGAGTACAGTTCAAAAGCCAAGCCTGGTACTGATAGTTTTTAAGTGCTACCTTAGGTCATCCTATCCCCGAAACTGCAGGCTAAAAAGCAAATAGCAAATTTAATTGCTGGTAACAGCAATGTTTCTTTCCATTTCTTTCTGAAGGAGGGTCCAAGCAGAAGTTAAGATGCCTGTGAGGTTTTATTTTGAATTGAAAATACACAAATAATTTGTGCCTATTCAGGTTAAATCTGGTTTCTTGCTAAGGAATGGCTTGTTCTTACAAGGCTGTAGGCATACATGTTTACCTGGCAACATATTCACTGGCATCTGTGGTGCCTGGTGCTCTGTGATATTTACCACATTGCAATACTTTGCTTGTCCCCAAAACGTATCCTGTGAAAACCAGCTTGTAAGCTGGAATTCTTCTGATTTCAGTCTGGTAGCTCAGCTGAAAGAAATGGCTTTGCACTGAAAGGGGCATTGAAAATCCATTCAGGAGGAGGTAAACTCAGGTGCACTTTTAGGGACAGGTTTAAATGATGCTGCCAATTTTCACATACTGACTGCTATGATGACCCCTGTCTGTACCTGTGACCTCCTTTTTCACTAACTTTTCAGCCTCTGATTCCAAGTAGGTCTGTGACAAGCCACTCAGCTTTTACCTGTTGCTGAATGCAGACCTTTTCAAAACAGCAACAAACTTTTCAAAGGATGATTATGTGGAGGAATGTGAGAGAGTTTTGCACCCCACTGGCTTAGAAGTGTACAGAAGGAACGTGTGACAGCTCAGTAGATAAGTAAATTGTGTGAAAGCAGGACTTCACAGAGATACTGAGATGTTGGTACAGGCACTTGTAAGCCCTTATTTTTAGAGCACTTTGCCAGGTTTGGGGGATAAGAGAGTGATTCAAAGTGAAGGTGAAACAAAACTTGCCAGATAGTATAGTGCTTTCAGTTCCAGTGATTTATTTATGCTGAGGATCTAGTACCTTCTGCTTCTGTTTCAGGTATAGTTCATTATATAATAGTTATAGTTATGTTGTAAGTGGTTATTATTATTGGCATGGAAGACAAGGGAGCAGACGCAGGCTTTGTTTGCTCTGATTTTGAATTTAACTTTTGGCAACTGCAATTTTGTACCCATGACTGGTCATTTCTTTTCCATCTATTTGATATAAAACCAGATAAATAAAAGTCTGTCAGCACAGAATTTGAAGGAATGGAGCCAAAGACAATGAGATGAACTAGATACTAGATAGCCCCCCATCAATTATGATGTGACAGTATATTTCCCAACCTGTAATAAAAGTAGACTGTTTGTTTCTCATACAAAGCATTGTTATCTTCTCTCACTTAAGGCTAAGGCTGGATAGAAAAATGTGATTTTATTCTTATGAGAAAAACCTTTCTCCTCTAAGTCCCCAGGTTCTGATCAGGAAGCCGGGGAGCAGCAAAAGAATATGCAAAGAGAGATCTAGAAAACTCATGTTCAGGTTGGATCTGCAGTCAGTGAAAGCGGATAAATTTAGGACTAATTGTACTGTCATTTGTTTGCACTTCTTAGCTGAGAACAGGAATGGGGAAAAGAATTAGTGTAATGAATACACAATGGTTGTAGAACTAGCAGCAAGATTTTTACAGCTGGAGATGACCTAAGTTGAATTTTGACCTGCTAAAATATTAAGCTAGTTGTCTAGTCATCTGACTGCATCTTGGAAATACTTAAGTAAATGGTACACTGGGACTTTACTGTTGATGCATTCCCACTGGAAAAGGAAGTGGTCATCGTTTCTGTTTGTGGTAATATACTGCGCACTGTAGGGAGGTAAAGGAAAGGCAGATAATTCACAATATGCTTTTGACTCATTAAGCCCCACTGAAACCCACAATGAACTGTCTCAATGTTGTGCTGTCTTGAGAGCCTTGTAACAGATTTTTCCACATTCAGCCCTGTCATAGGCTGTTTGAGATATTGCTTATGGTCTGCATAAAATGTATTTTGTGTACCTGTTTGTGCTCCCCCTGCGAATGCTCAGCTGTGCATGTTTGGTCTTTCAAGCCTATTTCAATTCAAACTAATGACTTCAGGAACTATTACCTAGGCCCACAGAAGGGTTTACTGTATTTGAATCAAGTGACTTCAGTAACCAGGAAAACGATAAGTATGGACCATAGATCCAATATAAGAATAGGTTTACAAGGTAGTTACATGCTTTTAGGAAACGTGCACTGGGAATTTTTTCTGGTTTTGGTAAAAAAGCTATTTCTTGAAAAACCCAATTTGAAGAATCCCTGAGAAGACCCTCAAAATTAAACAGGTGTACCCTTTTATATTGAACAGCTTAACAGCCTGTAATAAAACACAATTCAGACTTGTCCTTTAGGAACATGGTATAACTTCAACATGTATAGTATGGACAAGGACTACTTTAGAAATATCTAACTACGGATCTCAGCTGAGCGTTGCTGAGAATCTGACCCAGACTTGGTTTACCAACCTCACAGGCTCTTCCAAGACTAGAAATAAAAAGTCTTTCATGTGCATTTTCTGAAACTTAAAAGATGAGTTGACTCCTAAGCGGATGCCGCATGTCAATGGCAGTTTCTGCAGGTGAATAACAAAGCTCTTTAGGAGTGCTAAAAAATAATCACAAGCTATAGTCATGAAGAGTCAATCCCTAGTACCCAACCTGTAAATAAGCAAGATATTGACTACTATGGTAGGTTTATATCTTTCATGTATTTTAAGCACTTTGGAAAGCAGAGGTACCATGATCTAGATGTTAGAACAACAAACTAAGAACCGAGGACTTGGCTTTCCAGTCTCTGAGACATGGTTTATGTGACTTGCAGTAAAGACAGCCACAGGTTTTTGAGATCTTACAGAGCAGTGGTACTGTTTTCAATATTTACCAGTTTCAAAATGTAGTCAGGTAGGATGGGTGGGACATTTTAAAATGCAATTCCACCACTAGATGGGGGGAAATAGTTATCTTGACAGTACTTTACAGTCCCCGTTATTAGAATAAAAAACACCCAAACAACAAAAATGCTTAACTGTAATGCTGCTTCTGTATCAAATAAGCTGTTTTTAAGCACGGTTCATCTGACCTAGTGTGGGTGTTTGCAGAATAAGCAGGTCACTTGAATTCTGTGAAGGGGATCCTAAGTGGTTTCAGATGAAGGCATCTTCACTGTAGCTGTCAAAAAGAAGATGAAGCGACCCCCACACCTTTTCTTCACTGTTTACAGGTGCTACCTTTCACAATCTTCCTTTGTCTACCAGACTGAAGGATTAGGGAGGGCTTTCATCTGCCTTTGTAATCTGAAAGGTTTGGGAAAAGTCTTGTTTGTTTCTCTTTCACCATGTGTTTCTTCTAAAACAGAGTAATCTCAGGGGTCTACAGTTGCTTTGCCTCTGTCATGGGGCCCACTGTGGCCAGGGCTCCTGCACGATGCAGGCTGCCTGTTCTGTCTCATCAGTGTCACATAAGCTCCAGCTCTGTGGTTATAGCTGAGGGAGACTTAGAGTAATTTCCACACCTACTCCCTTCTCCAAGCAGCTTTCACTTTAACTCATGAAAATATACCAGTGTTTGGGAGGGGCTTAAAGATGGGTTTCTGCAGCCATTGTTCAGTTTTGTAAGACTTATACCTGTTATGAATCCTAACTCCAGGTGGAAATGTCCCCTCAGGTAGTTCTTCACTTTTAAACAGGCATTTCTGAAAGACTTGGGCCTTGATTCAGTCCACACAAAAAACCAATAGCTAAACTCTTTTGAGTTTGACTGGATTCAGTCAACAAATCCAGGTGGGTTTCTGTATTCTTTTTTTCCAGCAAAAGTGCAAGCAATTATGCTTTGTTGAAGGCTGTTACATTGTAAAAAGCATAAAAGTGCTCCCAGTTTGCATCTTGCAGGGTTGCCCAACTTGTCTACTTCCCTTATCATTAGTTCATGCTAAGTTAAAAGCACACAAGTTATTGTGACCTGGCTTGCTGATTGTTTATCTTCATCTCTTTTTCTACCTTCAGAAGGAGACTTGCATGAGAATGGACACAATATACCTGCCAAGAACTTCTAAATTTTGCAGAGGCTTCCTGCTTCCTTTCTAACATGTAAAAATGTGGGTTTACTTGTAAACAGTCCACGGTGAGAAAATTGTCAGGCATATCCACATCTGTATTTAGACATTGGTTTGTGTTAGGACTTTTTTTTTTTTTTTCTTCAGAAGTGATTGGTGCTGCAGGCTTTTGCTGAAGGTCAATTTAATATTTATGTCTGTATATAGGCACACAAAAAAACCATAAAAATGTTTTTTTGGCTCTGACCAAAGTGTTCTGCTTTGCAATAAATGGAACTTCAAAGTATAGCCCATTTGGAAGGATATACATATCTTAAAATTAAAGGAATAGTTGGGTTTTGTTTATAAAATATTTGTCTCTAACTGTCCTTTTAAAATAAAACCCCCAAATCTTTAATTTTGCAAATTTCAAAACAAAATATTTTCTGAGAATAGAAAAAAATCTCTCTTAATCTAAGTGAAATATGTGATTTCACAGATATTGCTATCTTAAAGATTGGGGAAAATAAGTGCAGAAGAGAGTGGGAGAAAAAAAAGAAGGAAGAAAAAAACCCCAAACCAGCAGCTCTTGCAATGCAATGAACAGTCTCATCAGACAAGCCATATACAGATGTCATTGAGAAAGGTAAGGTAGTCAGTTCATATATATATAAACAGGGAATATTTCAGTTTCCAAGGCTGATAACCTTGACTTTTATTGCCATTATAACTGATTTTTTAATATAAGATCCAGTTGAGAAACTGGACATTTTTTTCTATTATTAGAGGTACAAGTGAGAAACTTGTAGGCTCTTCCCAATCCTCTTGAAAGAGGAATTCTGGCTGGATACCACACAGGAGTACTTTTCCATCACTTTTCAATTCTACTAAAGCTTAAAAAACCCCCATCTCTTTCACTGGGAAATACAAGTTCAGCAGGAACTGTGAAAGAAATATGCTGCAGTTTCATGATTGAAAGGTTGCTTTTCTACCTCAGCTATGATATAATAATACTTTAAAGCTTTCTATTGTTCATCTCCCATCCAGGATAGAATTGTTCTTTGAGGCATAAATTCCTTTATTCTGCTAGGAAGGCTCTGAATGAGGAGAGAAAGCCTGATTTAGGAGCTGAGCTGATAACCAGGAGAGCTACACTCAGTCCCTTGGACTGTCAACTTCAGCAAGTCATTCCTTGGCTTTGTGCCACCTATAAAATGGGATGAGAGATGCGTTCACTTGCTGTTTGTCTCGCCTCTGTAGATTGTGGAACATATGGTGCACGAATTGCCTTTTCCTTGGTGCCAAGGACACCAGGGACCCAGATTGCAGTTGTGGCTTCCAAGACAAGCCATAAACAATAACAGGAAATGAGGTATTTGTCTTGTCTTGGTTTTGCACAGACCTCTTTAAAAATGCCTTTATCTTCCTCCACTTAATCTAATGCCTAGCTAATCCCCAGCTGGGGGCAAGCCACTGAAAAGGTGAAAGGGTCAAAATCTCAGTCTCCCTGGCAAGAGAAAGCTCCTTCTCACCTACTCCTACCCTCCTGACAAGGGACTGCTTCTTTTTTTTTTTGCTGAAACTGACCCTTGACTTGTGAACCAGCCAAGGGGGAGGTACTTGATGGAGAAGAGAGGAGCCAGCCCGTGGGTGTGGTGAGAGTAAAGAAATAGGATGCATAAGGCAGTGAAAGTGTTGGTACTGGAACAGATGTTGAGCAACATGGGAACACAAGTAGGACATACAGGAGTTTTTTCTAGATGAGGAGAAGGATTTGGATAACGCATGTTAGTCCTGTACAGAGTGAATTAAGAGCTTCAGAGTCACGTAGCTTGTGCCACGACTGGCAACAGAATACTTTCACTGAAAATTTCCGTGGGAAAATGCTGCCTTTGAATAGGAAACTGAAGTTTTCTTCAAGGAAAATCTATCTGAAAAACATAAGATTAAATCAGCATTTTGAAGAGAAGCGATGATTTTCATTTAGCTTTGTCTTAAAATACTTTGCTCTATTCCTTGTTTATGAACAAAAAAAAAAGAAAAAAAAATCCCCCAAAAACCCTACCACAATTCTGTTTTAAATTGAAATGGAACAAAAGTCATTATTTTACATCAAACCACAAGCTTAAGCGTGAAATGGGATTTTTTTCTTGGCTTAATAGTTGTGAATAAAGGGTTTTTTCACATGAATTTAATCAGTGGAAAAAACCAAACATCTGGTGTTTCAGCTCCTTTTTAACTATCTCTAAGTTGTACAGTACCATTTAGGCACATGTAATGTTTCTTGACAGTTAAGATTAAATGTTTTGTTGGGAATGAATAGCTGCAGTGCTACACTCTTGTGAGATGCTTCTTGGGTAACCATGGCTTGCACGGTCTCTCTCCTGTTGAATTTGAAGGCATAAAGAAGGTGCAGAAGGACCACCATACAAACAGCACTGATAGGACACTGGCAAATGGGTGGCCTTTGAGCAGCACAGAAATCCTTTTGCTTTATTGTCACCTACCCTCATCTGCAGGGCCTGTTGTTGGTGTAAGAGAAGCAGGCAGCTGCCCAAGTAAGCAGGTTGCTGTGGGCACTAAGATTGCTGCCTGTGCCAAAGCCCTGCAAGGGCAGGCTGCTGCCAGGTCAGAACTGTGGCTTGCCTTTCCTCAGACCACAGCTTCCACCACCCTGACATCAGCCATTCAGCTGGGTCCAACCTGACTCAGTGTATATGGACATCAAGCCTTGGAGCTTGTTCTGCTTGGCTACACAACAGACAGACTCTAAGAGTCTGCTTCTCACTGCATTAGGCAGTGCTGAAGCATTCACCACCTGCAGCTGCTGATCAAAGAAGAGGGAGACTTTTCCATGAAAATAATGCAGATTAAACTGTGCACATTGCCTGAGTCAATCTGATTTTTAACAGACTGCCACAAATCTATGCATGTCTTGCTCTATTTGGAACAGTATCTTCAGCTTTCCTTTTAGAATAAAAAACTAGAAGAAAGTCAAGCTGACAGTAAAAGTAATTCCTTATACGTATATACAGTTTATATAAAATACATTTCAGCAATGTTTGCTGTGTCAGATGGAGAACAGAATTGGGTTTTTTTCATTTACACTTTGTTTTTTTAATTCTGAAATATCAGACACTCTGGAAGAGAGTGTTAGCCTAGTTGTCTCTGTATTGCAGCAACATACAAATGGTTCCATTTTTGGTGCACATCTAACATCAGAATAGACGTCTTTGAGATGTCAGAAAAGAAACTAATTATGGTCATAAATTTTGAACTGCTACCCTGTCTTGACAAATGGCTTGTATAATTGGAAGCAGAAGACTAACCCGTGCACTCTAATCTTGTTAGGAAAAAAAAAGTCATCTATCATCAAGTAAATTTCTCTTCTTGCCAAATGATTGTTGAAATGAGAGTTGTATGCTGTGTAACATTTGCTGTGGATTGTATGGAAATGATAATCCAAAGCAAAATGTGTTACTGTGTTAACATTATATATATGTATAGGAAGCTGTAAACCAAGTATCAGGAAAAAGGATTTAGAATTGAAAAAGTAGAGTAGGATCTGGAACTCTCTCTCTCTATATATACACATATATATATATATACATATATATATACACACACACACAATCTTGATATTCTCGTGGTTGGAAACAAAGGCTGTATCTCTTAAAATTGAAAACTATCTGGTGTGTACTTGGATAGGAGCCTTTTCACTGGCATCCTTACTTCT
Source organism: Myiozetetes cayanensis (assembly GCF_022539395.1). Lineage (NCBI taxonomy): Eukaryota > Metazoa > Chordata > Aves > Passeriformes > Tyrannidae > Myiozetetes > Myiozetetes cayanensis. The sequence goes on from NW_026087742.1 coordinate 20,670,342, forward strand.
TGTCACTGGTAGTAATTTGTCTTCTCTCTCAACCTACCCCAGACTGATGCAAAAGAGAGTTTATAGACCTCATGTGTCAGGAAATAACCAACCTTTAAGTGACATCTAAAATTGAAGACTTAGCCCTGGTTTTTATAATTTCAATCCACTCATTCCTTCAAAGCTTTGTGTTTGCTGTAGTTTTGTAAGGTCTGATTGGCCTGGTATTTCTTGTTTCCTCTCTTCAGGCTGTTATGGATGTGAGTTAAGCTTGAATCCCTTTTAATCCAAGCTTCTCTCCCTCATGCTTTTGTTATCTCTATATTGAACTGAAACCTGTCCACTTAAAGAAGTCCCTTTTGGAATTGAATGTAACAAGTTCTTTGGAATGTCACAGTCACTTAATATGTTTGATGGTGCTTTCTAGAAGATGGCTTAAGCTGAAGCAGAGTCCTAATGAATTCCATACATTTCTGTTGTTGTTTGGAGTTGTATAAAACCAGTTGCCCCATGGGGATCTGAGCCTTTTGCACGAGAAGGTGCATCTTCTCAATAATCAGAAGTAGCTCTGGGAGAGTCCTTTCTCCCTGGCACGTGCAAACAGTAAACTCTTCAATCAGATCTATTAATTTAAAGGCTGTCTTGAGGTGGTATTTTTATAATATATCATACTTTTTGGCCAAAAGCACTAGGAAGGAATGGACCTTTGATGATGTTCCACTGAAATCTAACTAGAAAATTCCTGACTCAAACATTTTTTTTTCAGTGAAAAAAATGTTATTTGTGACAGTTCATATGGAATGGCTACTTTCCTCATACTTGTTTCCTTTTCATACAAATTACACACGTGGTGCTACTTCTGTCTCTAGTTTGCGTTTGGAGAAATAGCCTTTAAAAAACCAGTGAATATTGAGCCAAAAGCCAGGTCTAAAAGTGTAGCCCGGAATACAATTCACAAGTGGTTTTAGGTTTCTTTGGTTTTTAAAAATCTTTTCCCCCTCCCCTCATGGCTGTAACAAAGGGATTTGGGGCAGCAGATTCCCAACCTTGCTTATTTATTTCTGTCTCTTGGAGCTCTAGCAGCTAAGCTCTGATAAATCATACTGCAGCAATTTGAAATGTTACCTTTCCCTTGCTGTTCATTGTGCTCTCAGAGTGCTGGATTTCATGGTTACATAACAGTACCAGCAGATGGGTGTTTTTGTGTCTTGGCTACCCCAGCTTGGTCTACAAGTCTGGCCTATTAATTTGTGTTTCTAATGAATACAGGCCTGCACTGCTTTGCTAGGCTGGGAACTGCAGTGCTAACCACACAGATGCACCATTCTATGCTGGTATAAAGTTGGTGAGATGACAGCAAAAATAGAACAGGCCAACTCTGTTGCTCCTGTCTTGGACTTGGTAGTCTTGAGCAGGCTGAAGGTGGAAACGCTGTCAGGTGTTGGGCAGAGTTGTCTTCAATCTTTGCCTGTGCAGTTTCATGTCAAAGTGGAAAATTTTCTGCTCAAGTGTATGTGTTCCAAAATCTTTACTTCTAATATGAGTAGGGGCTAGAGATTTAAGGAAGAATCTTGGAAAATATTCATGAGAAAATGAAAAACAATTACTTTAAAAGCAAACTAACAAGAAATTCAAATGTTACTTGTGCATTTTGCTGGTTCTGTTCTAAAGCAAAAGATAGTTTGAAAAATGGTATCTTTAACTTGGATCATTGTCCATGTATCTCATTCTTCTAAAATACTTAAACTAGTATTGCTTAAGACTAAACTTAGTTTCCTGAACAAGGTTTGATTTGTTACTTATACTGCAGTGTTAAAGTGTCCTGTCCTTCCCCACAATTTTTTTTTTTTTTCTGATAAGACTGTACTTTCCTAGTCTTTTGTTTGTATTTCTCTGGAAATCAGAGGAGGATCCCTCGTGATTGAGGCCCAGAGTCTTCAAAGTTGTTTCTGTGGTCTCTGTTCTATAACCTTGCCTCTGGAGCCTTGTACATGCCCAGACATCCTTAAGTATATGCCTGACTTTTGCACAGCCTCAAAAAAGACACGGAGCTGGAGAACAGCGTGCTTAAGTACTTTTGTTCTGGGAGTCCTGCGGTACCACTGCTTTTTGTAGTCTCAGCTCACACAAAGCTAAAGCTACCAGGAACCACTGAGTGGTTTTGGCAAACCTGAAGGGGAGCAAACGTATTTAAATTTACAATTGGCAAGTTGTATGCTCAGCCCTAGGCATGTTCTTTACCAAGTCAAACATGAAGAATAGAGCAAAGGGCTACTGATAGTCCATGCTCTGCTGGTTTCTCATGCTGCTGCTTTTTTTCTTTGCTTTTTTTCTTTCCCATTAACAATTGTAGAAGAGATCTTTCCAGCTTCTCTGACCAACTCATAATGGTTTCCTTAGAAAGCTTTCATTAATGCAATGACTGCTTTTTGCATACAGAGAATGTTTTGCTAGTTTTAATATTCATTTTAATATTTTAACTATTTTAATGATTTTATCTGTTCTTTCTTCCCTCTGTAGGGTTTCTCAAAGAAAGCAGCAAGCATAGTGCTTATTTGATGAAACTGAATCCAGTGCCTGCTTTAGGGATGTGCTCACCCACTCAGTCTTGCTCCTGGCGCTACTGAGATAGACGGGTTCACATTTTGTGTAGTGACATGCACCATGACTGCTCTTCCAATAACCCTTCCAAACCATCCTTTCCTCTGGGTATTGTGTATGGTATGCAGTTTCAATAATAAATAACACTGGCACAGGACATGGGCTGCTGCAGGGTTTGCTGCTTTAATACAGACAAACCAATTTATGCGTGGCTGAAGTCTGAGGCAGAAGGTGCCCAGCATCAGTAGTGACCAGCCTTCAGCCGTTCTCTTTAGAGGGCTGGGTTTACCTTTGCCTCACACCTACTGCTCCTGGCAGTGTGCGTGTCTGTGCCTTTCCCAGCTCACCAGGGGCCATGCTGTCTTACAGGGAGTTACATTACCTGATGTAATCTTGCCTTTTAGGACAACTGTTCCTGCAGCACAGAAGAATCTCTGCCTCTTCCTTAGATGAGACATGCAACAAGCATGTCCTGATCTCTTAGAAGCAAGAGGGAAGGCACAGTGTACAAGGGTACATTGGGTGCTGGATACAATCAGGACACTGGGGCTCAATCCATCTACAAGGTGTTCTGGAGAGCATGAGGAGAGCTAAGCACCCCTTTTTGCCTTGTGCTTTGAGTAGAGCTTGTGAGAAGACTTGAGCTCACACTGTATTTATTTCTCCTCCTCCTTCCTTCTGGTTTATCTGTTCTCTAACACCACACTGCTTCTCACAGAAAGCCAGACTGACCTGTGAAACGTGGGGACTGATGAGGGCTGAGCAGCAAAGACTAAGAAAGGAGCTCAGGGCTTGGCCTTAAGGTTTGTTTATGTTTGCTTTTGCCTTGGGCAAAGCACAGTGTGGGAAGAGGTGGATCTAAAAATAAGAAAGATGGGAGCTTATGTGAAATGGGAATAACTAAAAAGAGGGTGTCAGGGAAAGCAGCAGAAATATATAGGACAGCATCACTTGCTTGAAACAGAAGGTGTGGTAGGAAAACTAAGGTGAAAGCAATCACTAAAGTCTCCTCTTCCTACATCATCTTACACATAATTCTACACAAGACTCACCTTGTGTTCACACAAAACACAACCTATTCCTGTGGGGTTTTGTGTAGGTGTGGAGATCCATCCTCAGAGCTGCTTGCCACTTAGCTAGCTCTGCTTGAGGAAAGGGACAGTTGCCAGGAGACAACTAGGGACAGATAAAAAACTAATACTGGGTTGTAGTCGTACTTGCATCATCTCAGCATCAGGAGAGGACCAGCTCAGCTCCTATAAGAGAAAATGTGATAATTTCTCAGGAGATTGAAGAGATATGCTGGTCTCCAGGATAGGCCAGAGGTCTGGAAAACGTAAAGTACACAAGTCAGCACTGTGACCTAGTGCTATTTTTTTGGACACCATTAAAATATCTAAACCCCATTTTAATAGTGGGGAAAATCTGCCTATTTTAATAAGATTATGAAAGCTTTTAATGAACATGTACCGCATCTGGAAGGGCTAGAGGGAGTAAACTTCAGATTTCAGGGCGTGGAACGAGGCATTTGCTGACAGGGCTTTAAAAGAAGTCGCAAGAGAACAAGAAGTCCTGTGAACCTGAAACAGACTGTCAAGGGAAAACACCCTTGCCTCCTCACTGAAAAAGCTCAGAACAAAAAGCCTGAAAATCACTGTGCAGTTGAGAAACCCATTCAACTCCTTCGTGGAAAGTTAAGCTGGAATGTCAGAAATGTGGAGGTCTTCACTAGCTAAATCTGTATTTAATTATAGGCCTAATGTACAGGTGCATGCTGTGGGCTGGTTTACAGCTTCCAGGAGGCTGCTGTTGTCCTTTCTGGCAGTGCACAGTGGTAAGAATCTCACCCTGTATATATGAATGCATGTAAAATGTATCTGTAGCTATTTATATAAAATGAGGAGGAGGCTGAAACCATGCTGGTTATTTCTGAAAACTCTTCTGAAACAAATCAGCTATGTTTCTGTCTAGATAGTGTGTATATGTCTGTCTAATATAGAATTTATTTCAAGTTGTTCTTCAGAAAAAACTGTTGTTTTAAAAACACTGCCCTCACTGAGGATGGGGCTGATGTCTTTTTTTGGAGCCATGACTTATCAATGATTTTAGTTGCAATTTGGTTATGTCATCTGAGACAGGATGTTCAGTTACTGAAAGTGTATATATAAGGACAGGGAAGGGGAGGTACTTCAGTGATGTAAGGAATTTTGTTATATACTTGACAATATTTGTTTGAGTTTTCTTCATAAACAACATAGTAGAAGTTGGTATTAAGTAACACTTCACAGTTTCTGAGATCTTCCTTTAAGTCATGGATTTCCATTTGGCTTGCCACCTTAGAAGCAAAAATGAAAGAAAAAGTGGTTAGCCACCTTATCTGGAGGCAATATGCATCTTTAGTGAGTGCAAAAATGGTCTAATGAAAAAAGTCAATTTATCACTTTTTTTGACTTTTTTTTTCCTTTTGAATTTTTAAACTGAAAAAAAAATAATCACATGCAGAGACAAAAAATATTAGCAAACAGCTTTGAAAAAACTTCCCTTGCTTAAAACTGCGGTGTCCTTTTCCAAGTCAGTTCTCATTCAAATCAAGTCTTAGACACCACTGAATCAGGACAGTTTTATGTCTGATTCACATGGAATCCCAATTCTACACACAGCATTAGGTGTCTTTTTGGAAGTGTAGTATGCCAAAGCACAGAACAATAGAGAATCACGGAATATGTTGAGTTGGAAGGGACTCACAGGTATCATCAAGTTCAGCTCTTTGCTCTCCACAGGATCAATCCCAAAAGTGAAGTCCATGTGCCTGAGAGCATTGCCCAAATGCTTCTTGAGCTCTCTCAGGCTCGGTGCTGTGACCACTTCCCTGGGAAGCCTGTTCCAGTGCCCAACAATATCCACTGTCAGTCCTTTACAGTTAAACTAACTTTTAGTTTTCTTCCTATTGTTACACATGTGTTTGGTCATCATACTCTTTTTCAATTTAGGAGACAATTCTATTCTCTCAAGTGGATGCAGATACAAAATTATGTGAAAAAATACATAGAACTGGTGTGTAAATGGACTGCTGTAGGTTCTTGCATTACAGATTAGAGGCTTCTCTTCAGCAGCTCTTCTCTGGAGATACCTGAGACTTGATGTATGTTTAGAGAATCCACTAAACAGAAGGAAAGGAAATGTTTTATCCTACTTGAACTACTTGTGTAGTACTTAAGATATTTTTAATTAGACATATTGTTATATAAAGCAATAATAAAGACCAGAGCATGGCAGATTGGAGCCTTTTCCAAGACTCAGGAATGACTTGGAATGAAGACTTTTGCTCTGTTCTTAGGCCTAACACTTACTAGTAGTTCAACAACCAAAGTGTCACTCAGCTTCTGTGTCATTTTACTCATGACATGATGACAGGTCAGATTTATCAATACCTAATTGCTGGAGTTATCATGAAGTCTTAACAGATGTTCATGATGCAACCAGCCGCTCTCAGGTAGGAAAGGTTATCAAAATGTAAAGTTTTTGCAGCTAGAGGCAGTGAAAACTCAATATTATTGACCCTTGGGAAATTAAAAGTTCAGGAAACAGAAGGTGGGAACAGAACTTTCTCTACGACTAAAAACGTTTTTTCCATTGTGAGGAAAAGAAAGTTGAGACATTTTATTTGTTTATTTGAAACATATCACATCTTCTCTGGGACTTTAGATCTAGGGATTCTCTGTTCTCCTGCTAAGAACTGAAGAATAGCTGTTACCCCTTGGCATGGAAAGGAGATTTAGTAAACCATGATCCCAAAGGGTTCTTTGGGCTTTCGGTCTCCTAAGAAGGCCTGTGTAGCCTTTTGAGCAATGTTATTTCATCTGCTTCCCTGATGTCAGGGACCCCAAAGCTTTCACAGTGTGAAACTGTGGGTTTTCCAAGTGCGCTGCTCCAAGAGAATGGCAGGACACATGGGCTGTCCGGGGGCCAGGCCACACACAACTCGTGCATGATCTGCTGAGCCAGACTCGTGGATGCTTTGAAGAGTGACTGTTTTCCCTGCTGACCCCATGGCAAGGGCAGCAGGCACCCTAAGAAATCAGACTGAAGAGACAGTTATCAGCACTTCCCCTGTCCTTAATGCAGCGTCACCCACTGAGCTCCTAGTGCTGTGTGGTGTCCTCTTAAAGCCTTGGGACATTCTCAGCTTGCAGGAGTTTTGTGGGAGCCTGTTGGAGTTCTTGTGGAGTCTCTTGAGAGTCTGTTTGGCCAGCAGGAAGGAACTACGCACAGAATCAAGAAAAGCTGCTGGGAACTCTGACATTTCTATATTGAATTTTTGTCTTAGGGAATCACACTTTTCTTTGTTAGGAAAGATATGTCAAGGTGTAATTCCAGTTTTGGAATTGTGCAGCTTCAAGTCAGTGTGCAGGTGTCTGTTAGACAGACTGACTTCAAGACAGCTCTGCTACCGCTCCCTAGCTCAGCATCAGGCTCTTAGCATTTCTGTCTCCACCCTGAGTTGTTGCTAGAGAACAGTTTCACACAGCTAATGAATTTCAGTGCTCATTAATTCTTTGTGCCTTTGTTTTGAAGAAGTAAGCCATGGCATTTACTTCATAAGCCTTACAAATGCTTCATCGGCTTGGAGATGCTTTGGGTGAAAGATACCCAGGCGACTCAAATAACAGCAGTAGAGATCTATTGTACCAGAACTCATAGCAAACTCATTTGGTTATAATAAAATTCTTTGATTTACTGTACTCTGCTAAACAATTGGAAACATCAGGATATGAAGGAAAACAGTGACTGACTTGAACTGAAAATGAGAGAATAAAAAGCTTAACTCAGCATTGATTACAGAAATAAACATGGAGAAGAGACTTATCTGCCTCTGGCAAACAGCTGAAAGGAATATTTCAAATAAGACCTTTCTTTCTATTCAGCAGAAAGAGTCTTATTTACATTGTTAGCTTGGCCTCTCCCTGATGCTCATTGTCTGGTTCCAAAGGGAGAGAGCATTATGTTTGCAGTCCCCTGAGCTCATCTGGAAAGTGCATGACACTCACAAGGCAAGTACAGGCTGAATGTTATCCTTGGCTATACTATCCTACTTTCTCCACTGTGAAAGGGTAAGGATTGTCAAGATTGCTATAGAAACACTCTTGGCATCTTTACTGGTACAGCCCTTGGCTGCTTCTCCTGCTCTTTCTGCCTCACCAGTTGGTGACCACAGAGACTATTCCCATGTGAAAAGTAATTTTATTCTATCACTGAATATGGTGGTCTTGAGCAGATCTGGACTAAGAAGCCTAGAACTTGATGTCCTCTCTCTAGAGAGCAGTTCCAGCCTGAACATCTTCAAAACTAGCCTTTCCTCTCGGGATTTACTTCAGCTTTAATGGGTACCAGCAGAGGATGCAAGAAGGCAGGTTAATCTAGATCTGTGCTACCTGAACTGTGGGTTATGCAGGTGCTCAGAGGGCTTTATGAATCATAGAAAAAGCTGAGCAATCAGCATCTCAGTTCATCCAGAGAGTGACTGTGTAGGGAGGTCAGTTTCTTCTTGAAACCTTGTAATTCAAAATCTTTTAAACAAGTGTTTTCAGAATGAGGAACAGAAAGAGATTTAACAGTTTAAGTTTAAACCTGTGATTTTAAACTCAGGAATATGTCCATTAGCCAAGTTGGAAGTTAGCAGGGCATCTGTCTTACGCTGAAGAATCTGGCCTACAGTAAGGAGAGACATTCCTTTGCCTGTCTGGACTGGGTTTATAACTGAGTTACAGTTAGCTCTGTGAGTCTAGCTGATTTGATCTGAGGTCGGGAAGAGAGATGGAGTAGCTCACATAAAAATGCAATCTCATGCAGTATTATTTCATTCCTGGCAGTTCTTTTCCTTCTTGTCTTACCTTGCGGTATGTGGAAGACTACTGACTCTACTCTGATTGTACCAGCTTGCATTTGAAGACTTGGAAGGATGACTCTGGATGAAGGACATAAGAGTCTTGTGCAAGAGTGGTTGCCTCTACCCACCAGGAGCAGAAGCAGAAAGCCAGTCATTCATACACTGCTGAATAAATCCACAAGAGAACTTGGCAGAGAAAAGAAGCTTAAGGTTAGATGATCTGAACAATCTCAAACTAACACTGCCTGCTCCCTCCCTCCCCCCATCAGATCTGAATCAACTCTGCTGAAGTCTGGAAGTGCTTTCCAGTAAACCACCTTAGCAAGAGCAAAAAGAATTCCCATGGGAGTAACCATGCTAAAGCAACTGTGATTTTTGGCCAGTTAAAATTATTGGGCCAAATTCTGCAGGTCCTTCATCTGTATTCTGCTGAATTACTACTGGCATCAAAAGGAGTAATTTTGCTTGAGTAAAAAGGATAGTGGATGTATCGTGCTGCTGGATTGAGTGAGTGTGTCTGGATCTGTTTACTATTTGACTGCAAGAGAACCAGCAACACTTGTCTGCCACATGAATGAGCAAGAAGCCATGACTTCTGTTTGCCAAGTAAAAAATCACAGCAAGGGAACATGTAGAAGGACTTTATTGTGCCCCGGAACCACAGCTGAACTGAAAGATAAGAATTAGAAAAATAAATAGGACTGTGTGATTTGTCTGCAGTTTTTTAAAAAAGGGACTGGCAGCATTTTTTAAGAATGCTAGGAGACTTGGAAGATGTGTGTTTTCGCTTGTGTTCATCGCACTCTAGAAAACTCTCTCCAGTCTCTCTCCTCCCTCAGTGCTGCCTGTGAGGACTGCTCTGGTTAAGAGGAGCAAGTCCCATATAGTGCCAGATTGGTGGTATAGCCTGGCAGAAGGGGAGGCTTCATGGAGTCCCTAGAATAAGCCTTGCTTACTCCAGCAGAATTACAGGATAGGGCTTCTTTTGTTTATTGTGAAACAGTGAGGGCAGATAGGGACTATGTCCATGGGAAATTTATTCTGAAATAATAGAAGAGAAAGGGGGAAAACTTACTACAGCATAAGGCTCCATAAACTGTAGTTATGCTTTACTCCAAGTGTCTTTATCTGATGGCGGGCTTAGACAACATAGGACATTCCCATTGCTGTTCTATATATGAAAGGAGCTTGGATTCCTCAGAGGATCTTAATACATTTGGCAGCTCTTTCAAAGCTGTAAGGAAGAAATTGTATCTTAGTTGCTTTGGTAAATATATTGTTTTAATTGACTCCTAGAATTACAGTCATCGTAGGTTTAAGAGTTTCCTTTTTTCCTTTGTTTACCGAGTCCTCAAAGGGATGAGCTAATTATATTACAGCAAATTCAAAGCAGCTGTGTGTATGCCCTGTGCAGCTCTTAAACATTTGCTGAAAGGTATAACAGGTGGTAGCTGATCATAAATAATCCTTTACTCTATTAAGTTAGGTTTCAAAGTTGCAGCTAAGTTGTCCTCTGTCTCCTCTCCCTGCTCTTCCATGAAGATGGTGTGGGTTTTTCGGAGGGCAGTGCCTGGTGGGCCTCAGGACATTGTGCTGAACACTGAAGCAAGTAAGATAATTTCCACAGTTGTTATCTGAGTAAAAATGAGGTTTTGTTGAATCTTCCCCCCAACCACCCTCGTGGCTTTGTTCATTGTGGCTTCTCTATTCTGTATTTTCCCCTCCATTAGCCCCCTTTTGCCAGCCCACCACTTTGTCATATGTGTAAATGTCAAGTGGCTTTAAAAATGAATCAGAACATCATTTCTGTTACCCTTGGGTGTCTGCCTCCATCTCTGTACTTGCCCTCTAAAATGCTCTCTGTAATTACTTGGTATGAGCTAAGTTGGACTAATTTAGTAACGTAGAAGCGTAAAGTAAATTACTGGAACTTATTCGGTTCCTCAGCCAGATTTCAAACTTCTCACATATTTTTCCTTAATTGTAACAGCTAATATGTTTAGTACCTCATCCCACACCATATTAGCATCAATGCCAGGATTTGTGAGGGTTTCCAAGAGTATTTTTCTCATTTTTTCTCAAACTAGGCCAAAATGCAAACTTTATAAAAACAAATTTACCTCATTTACCAGGAAATTAGTATTTGTGATTTATTTAATTTTCAAGCTTTTAAAGACATGTTAAAGTTTACATTATCTATAAACACATTCTATTAAATTATAAAAATTACAATCAAAATCAATAATTATTTAAAATATTAAATTTAAATATGAAATGCAAATATAGACAGATGAAACAGCTAAACCTCTCAAGATTTTTGTGGGATTTCCTACTTATATTTTCAACCCAATAGTTTGCTAAGGTGAACATGAGTTTGCAAAATGTTTTGGTCTGCCCGAGACTTCTTTTTTTAATTTCATCAGAATCTCAGCTACCAAATGTCATCTTCAGTTATATGAGCAGGCTTCTTTACTGGAGTGAAATAATATAATGATGTGGCTTTAAGGAGCTGGTTTAGCTTGTTCAGTGAGCATGGATTTACTCAAAGGGCTCTGGAGGCCTCAGAGAACTCAAACCCCATCTTTCCATCTAATTAGCAATGTGCAGTATAATGCGTACATTCCCCAAGCACATGACATAGTTACAGCTGTGTGGCTATTAACCTCTTATAGTATTTAATTCCCAGAAAATATAAGCAGAAATGTGGGGTTGAATGGAGCCTGTGTTTGTTCAGAGACTTTCTTGCTGCCTAGTGATTAACAGGTTTGGGTAGTTTGAGGTGCAGATGGTGAGTCTGCTGTTTCTTGCTGTATTTGATGCCATGTTTAGTCACCTGCTGTAGGTTTGTACTGTCATTCATGAATAGGTTTAGGAGTGACTGTTGCTCTTGAGAGTGCAATTGGGAGACTGGTTTGGAGTATAACTTTAGAAATGGACATGGCCTCGCAGGTTGGCTTGGGAGAGACCATGGCCCTGAGAATAAATTTGGGGAAGCATTTGGGGCTGGCCCAGAGGGTGAGCTTGGATGTTGATGGATTGTTATGAATGCATTTGGAAGATGGTGTGTTCTTGGGAGAAGCATCAGGAGTGGGCATAGTCTGTGGAAAAAATGCAGTCTTTGGTGCATTTGTCTTGCCTTTTGCACATATTAGGACTGGCATATGCAGCTCTGTTGGAAGGTCTTTTTTTGACTTTTCATCTGATATTTCCATGCACCTTGCTCCCACTGCAGGTCAGTCCCCATATAGATCTTGCGGTGTGCTGCAGTAAGGAACCCGCAGAAGAGGAGCAAAGCCAGGCAGCCATTACACTTCTGGTTTCTAACCCAAGATTTGCTGTAAATATTATAATGAGGCCTTTTAAATTCATTTGTCATCACATATTCTATACAAAATCAGACAGCAATATCACTGTTCATACATTGTGCATGAGTATAGTTTATATAATCATACTTGTGCAATATATGAGCAGTTGGTGTTGTTGCATGCAGCTGTGAACTACTCTGGGATGTCTCATATGCAGCAAATAGCTGGGGAACAGCTGGAGGAAGAGTTACTAATCTAAAAGGTAAAAGTACCTGGCAAAAAACATCATCTGTGCTTATAAAAGAGGTGTGTTTGTGGAGCATCACTAAGTACTGCTAGTGGGGACATCTCAACGTGTTCCCCAAGGACAGACCACTGTTTACACAGGATAAAAACTGTGCTCCCTTTCTCTCCAAGCATATAAACTGTAGTGGTTTTGTTTTGGGTGCCAACTTCCAGGATTATACAGAATCTATAACTTCTGTATGCACAGCAGTTCAGCTCTAAAAGGGAAGGTTAATTTGTCTTAAGGTAGGCATCCAAAAGTAGAAGCCACCTCCTCTTCCCCCTGCGATGCAGTTTTGAAAAGAAGGAAGTGTAACTGTTGGAAGGCCAACAGCTTGGTCCTGACTGCTGGTGAAGTAATGGTGCTCCCAGTCATCATTCCTCTCTTCCTATACAAGTGTATTCTGCAGAGACAATGCACTCTGATGGAGATGACAGTCTTGGCAGCTCTTACCAAGAAGCTCATAGTATCTGTGAGCAGGTTCTCAGTGCATGCTGCAGGAATCAGCCTTATAACAGAAACTGGGAAATGCCATGAGCACCAAGATCCACATTTATAACTTAATTTATCTCCTTTTTTTCCTCCTGTAATTCACTTTTCTGATCTTATTTTTGCCTTTTCACCCTACATCTGCTTCCCACACTCCTTTGGCACTATTGTTCCTGACTGTTGTTCTCTCTCCATTTCTTCTTTTCATGACAGGACCAATCCATCTCCACTCTTTTTACTCCTTGCAATTATTTTGCCTCTTATAAGGTATTGCTGCCTGCTGTGCCTTTAACACTGTTTTTTTATAAAAAACCAAACTTGCCTCCAACAGCAAATTCCTTGATAAGTATCCTTACAACATAGTCTCCTAACCGTACTTTTTGTCTCCTTTTCACTTAGTTTTTGGCAAAATCTCTCTTCTTTAGCAGGTTAGTCAACAGAACTATTAGCTACCTTGGTTACTCTTCTTAGCCTTGTCACCTCTGCATAGCCCTTGTACTTAACAACAAAAAATCCCAGGGTGTTTTTCTACAAACATTCTTCTGCAAGTCTCTCTCCCCACGTGGGAATGTTTTATAGCAAATTATCCCTCCCAGAAAACAGAAGTATTTGGCTCTGAAAATCTAATAGCAGTGCCACAAACAAGGAAGATAAAATATAGAACTTCTCTTCAGGAAAACATTGTGAATACTGGGCAACAGTGATCTAAAAGTGTTAAATGCACAGAGTCAGAAATATGACTTCATTATATAAATCACTTTTACCCATTTGACTTAAAAACTGTTTTTGTTTCCAGTATCCTCACAATTACAAGGTATTTAGCAAGCTAAGAACCCAACCAAAAGGTAACATACATTGTCAGGGGGCTGACTGATAAATGAGGATATTAGAAGATTAGGTCTACATAGATTAGAAAAAGGCAAAGAAGAGGTGAAATACAAGTATACAAAATGAAAAGGGAAAGACTGTATCTGAAACTGACTTGGGAATCTTCACAGAACATCATTAACCCATGCAGCTCATTACCATAAGGTATCAATGAGATTAAAAGACATTATCTATATGGCTTCAAGATTTCACAGTTACAGGAAAGCAAGTAAGATTTCTAAGGCACAGAAACTCTCCTTACATTATTTGAAAGTTGGAAGGCCACTGCTAAGATGAATCTTTTATTAGGTAAAATATGCTGTAATTGCCTTCAGCAAACTTTCTTACTTGTTTGATCGGATGAATCAGCTTCGTTTGAGGATGAATTCTAAACTCATCAGATTGTGAGTGCACTGTGTTTGGGAATTCTTGTCTCCCTATTGGCCTGCAAATTTGCATCTCACTTTGTGCACAGTGAAGATAGGAAGCTGACAGATGACCAGAATACCTGTGGCATGAGTTTCCTTGCTGGTGGCTTCTGTGTTATGGCAGAAAAGAAAGGGATTTACACAAGGCTCCTTTCCTGGAGTTTATGTACTGTCGTTCAGTTGTCAGCAATGGGTACATATGTAGAAAACTTAAATTCTGGCGGCAGTGAACTATGTCTTTCTTGTCCATTATCTGTTAGTAGCCCCCACGTGACAGCATTTCCTACTCAAACCCTGTTGTGGCTGAAGTTCTCAGAAACAAGTTTTATTTTAGCCTGTTCCAATTTAGCTACTTTTCTGATGTACTGTGCTGTCTACATTTTGAACACTGTATGTAAAGAGCCCCACAGAGGCACAGAATGACACTCACTTTCTGACCAACAGACCACTGACAAGGAGATGACGCTTCGAAGGAAAGCCTCGTTTCGTTAATGAAAGTGGGAATGAGGTGCCCCGACCTCAATGGCTGTGTATGCCAGTGGCTTCTCTCACTGGTATCTTTAGGAGCAGCTCTAGCACGTCCCTTCTGTGGGGTGGAGCTTCCCAAAAGCTTAATGCTTTCTCCTGACCTCCAGGGAGCCTTGGGTGATACCACAGAGCTTTGGCCTGGCTGAGAGAAAGTGCAGAAGACACGCCCTCCCCTACAGAACGTGACCATCACCACAAGTCACCTTGTGAATCCTGCTCTTGAGCAGGGGCTCTGTTAGGCAGCCACAGGGAAGTCTGTGGGGCTTCAAAGCGAAACACCTTTTAAGAGTTTGCACATATGTTTGTGTAATTCCACAATGTCAGCTGGAGGCCTGAGATGTCTCAAATGGTTTTTGTGGTGCAAAATCCCACCTAGCTATAGTTCTGCTAAAATCTTTAGCTGTAACCACAAAGCTTCTTTCTAGATTTTCTCTAGTTTAAAAGACTGAATTTAGACATTTGTGTAACTTTTACTCACTACAAGTAGTCATGATAGGGAGGAATCAACCGGTTTGAGTTTAAAGAGTGAAGTTAACCCCAGCTATTTCAAACAATAAATCTGAGCCCAAAAAACTTATGCCTTAGAGTAAGTTTTTTGTAATCATATAACTGATTGTATCCAGTAAGCAATGACCACTTTACTTTTTTCTACCATAATAAAAATATAGAAATGGAGATCTGTGATATTGTGCCAATTTAATTGCTTAACACATTTGGTATCATTACAACTGTTCTCCTGAGCAGACAAGGTCTCCCTCCTGAGAGATGTTGATGCAAGAAGGCCTTAATAAACCAAAGCTGAACTGGACAGCACCTCACGAAAAGCAGCTCAAGGATAGGATAGTACCAGATGATTTCGCAACTCTTAGCATGGCAGTTCCTGTTCAGGGTTTGTTTGTGGGCAGGTATGTTGACTCTGGAGGCAGATTGGAGCCCTAACAGTCATTTTCTTCTCACACTACACAGAGAGGCCCTAGGCAATTACCACTTGAGAGTTTTTGTGAGTCAGTGTTGTCCCACTGGGGAAAACCAGGGTAATTTGCTAATGATTTCAGAGCAGTTGGGCGTGTTAGAGCTGGCAACACGGTGGTCATTAGACAGCAGACGGTAAGGAAGAAGCAGGTATTTTCTCCACTGAGAAGCCTATAAACCCCTTGTCTTGCACATGTATTCACATGTGTCCATTCACGTTTTGTGCACCTTTACAGTCACTTTCTTTGACACCAATCTCTCAGACAGACTCCAAGTGCTAGTGCTTAGTCTTACAGCAAATCCTTCTTCACCCAATGCTTCTTGAGGAAACTGTAACCTCACAGTGGAACTAAAAGGCTCAGAAACCAAGAGGGAACAAAGAAGTTATCATGTTTGTTTCAGGCATTACAGTTTCTAAATAGCTTTTGAGGTAATTTTTTCTTCACTTTTTAGGGACTTAATGCAAGAAATATTCCATATATACATAATAATCCACCCAAATCAAGTGACAGCCACTGCACAAAAACGAACAATGAGTCATTAGTAGAGCAGGACATGAGCTTGTATTTTTGGAGTCCTTTTCTTCTGCCTTGGTGACAGGACCAGCCTCTTTCTTTGTATAACAAACATGTGATAATTTGGTCTAGACTCTTTTATTCTAAACCACAGACAGACAGGAAGGAAAAAATATTCGAGGAATGAGCCTGCTGTGCAACCCCATTTTTTCTGTGCTCTCTTTAGAGGAACAGAGTAGGGGCAAGAAGCAGGCCTTGCAGCAGAACATGCTCTGGAAATATCTTAAATAAGGCCCAGAAAGCTGGAAGGTTCATTTACATTACAACCCCATACTTGGTTTTGGGATAGTTATTTACTCTTTCATACAACAGTAAATGGGAGAGAAGGTAAACCATATTATGACAGCAGAATATTTTTTAAATCATCTGGGCAGAAGCTGTAGGAGTAGTCTTTGTAGGTCTGTTCCTTTCTTTTGAGACCTTCTAACCAAACTACAAGTTGTGGGTGGATAGCATGGGGTGGTAAATGACAGACAAAAATAGCTCTCAATATGAGAAACTGCATGGCCTCTGTGGCATGCAGTAAGGAGAGTGAACTATGATGAAGATGAACAGATATAAGGTATTAATTGCTATGTGATGGTTAATTAATATATCCTCGGGTTGTAATAGTCTTAATTAAAAAAAATATATATATTCACTTCAGCAAGATTAATTTCAAGATATGATACTGTTGAGAATGAGCATAGGCATTAGAATTCTGGTGCTGGATAAATTTGATCCATGAAGTTGATGATATTCATCTGAGAGAGCTTACCATAAAAATGCTTTTGTAGGGGATCTGGTTTTGTAGCCTACTAATAGTGTAATGAAGCTGAAGGGAACAGAAGTGTTTCTGCTATCTGTAATATGAGGATCTGGGGCCTTGAGATCAGCAATTCAAAATTAATGAACACAGTTTATACATTGCCATACTCCAGTAACATCTTACCCTTGACATTTTTTTCTACCTGGAAAGCCCTTCTTACAAAGTTTGTAGCAACATCTATTTTTTTTTTGCCTAGTGTTGTTCATATCGAGAACTTCAGTAAGGAAGCATCACTCCATAAAATGGAATCTCAGTAGCCTGCCTTGGCTCTGTTCTGTAGTGTAAAACATATAGTCATTCTTCTTTTCCCTGCCTCAGCAATAGCACTACTTAAAATCCTGACTTGGATAATGGAAACTAAATGCATTTCCCTACACAGGACTGACAAAATGTGAGCCACAGGAGACAGATTCTATCTGCAGCCTTGACCAAAGCAGGGGAGTGTAAAGACTGGCTTTTAGAGCAATGTGATGTTTCTATGTGTTATTTCAATGGCATAGTTTGGAAGTGCTGTAATTCCATGAGTATCACTAAGAGGTTATGTGTGATGAAAAGCCCATAAATTAACTGCAGTGCAGGCTAAATACATGTGGTAGGAGGAGAGGAAGTTTGTTACAGGAGCACATCTACCTCTACCTCTCCTCATCCCCTCAAGCTCCTCAAATGCCATTTTTTTTTCTCTTGCTGCCCAGAGCTCTTCCATGTCTGCTTGTGATAATGCGGGGGTCATCCCAGCATGGTATGAAGTTTCTTTTTTAAGTACCTGAGCTTTTGAAGAGGTATTGTCTGAAGTACAGGCTTTACAGCTGTAATATGGTGTAGAAAGCTCAGAATCAGATTATTTTTGAGCAATCTGAATCATGAGCTGGCAGTAGTGTCAGCTCTAACTGACTTGCCCCTAAGTTCTCAGATTTGTGCTGTCATCTTTGTATCCATTTCGACAGTATCTGCCTTCATTACATACAAGCAGACAAATGCACCACTTCATTCAAGTTCACAGTAGCTTTATTAAAATTCAAACCCTTCTGTTTGCAGCATACATCAGATAAGACATTTATATGTATTCCTACAAGTTTGTGAAATACAGATTCCAGACATGGTTTGTTCTTACTCAGAGAAAAGCAAAGGAAAAAGCAAACCAGTTGTTTCAGGTTTGTCTAAAGTGAGGATGAAACTGAAGTAACTTCACAGATGTCAGTGGGTAGAATAAGTCTTCCCCAGGACAAGACAGAACAGGCTTATATTCCTAGAGTTACACTGAATTACTCCTCATCATCCCTTGGTGAGAGTATCCCGACATCATTGTAAACTGAGCTAATGCTGCAATAGTGTGTGTAAAAATAGAAGGCCCAAGAATCTTCTTCTCAATATTGCACTGATCAGGTGATAGCCTGAAGAATGAAATTAGTCTGCTTATAGATTATATAGATATGACTAATCATTAAATTATATAGCACCTTCTTAAAACCAGCACTCAATGCAGAACATTTTGATCTCCATCAGGATGGAGGTCTACACTCTTCCAGCTCTATGAGAGGTCAACTTCTTCCCTCCAGTATGTGAAACTATCTGTCATTCATCCTTGAATGCCAGACTGGTTAAGACAATAAGGAGGGAAAAGTATGTACACTGACTTTTAAATAAATATTAGCAAGCATTTCAGAAAACAGTGTAACAGAGTTCAGCCATAAAGTGAAGAGGTCAGCAGACATTTAACCAGTGATGAACAGATTCTGTGAGTTTGTGTTTGTTCAGAGATTTTATTACCACTTAATAAATACGAAATAAAAGCAGATGCTGAGGTTCTCTTCCCTGTTATCTGCAGCACTGATGATGATTCCAGCTGGTTGGCCTTAGATGCTTATCTAGGACAGGATTATTTGCGTTTGGCAGGGAGTTTTTCTTTTATCTTCTTCATAGCAGTCTGCACCCATTTCTGATCAGCACTTACGCAGATCTTGATACCATCTCTAGTGATAAACCTATAGGAAGAAAGAAAGCAAACCAAGCAGCCATTACATTCCAGCCTCTAAACCCAGATTTGCTGTTCTTGGTTTTCATGCAGAACATGGGGAAAAATGTGGTTATACCATATCAAACTCTGGACTTTGTAGATGTTAGCTGGAGCAACAGAAGCAAGTGATGTTAGTTCCTATTCATGGCATAGGTATATATGTAACATACATGTCATGTGCATATATATTAATATTAAAAAAGGAGCATATCAACTGTTCTGAGATTTTAGATGAAATCATGATGAACATTTACCTCCTAGGAGTAGATCCCAGATTTGATAAAAATGCATGCTAGTGAGCTGCAAAAGAGCAAACACAGTTCCTAGCAGGAGTCAGAGTTAGCCTATATTCTTTCACGTGATCTTTCCCCATGGCTCAATTCAGTGCTCTGGGTTTCTGACTGCTCCACCCTTGCTGAGACTTGCTGGCCACCAAAGATCTGAGTGTTCAATGAGCTTTCTGCCAATATCCATGAACAGCAGACATCTCCCAGCTCTCTGAGGCCCACTCATGTCCCCTCACTCCCTCAGCTGTTGGGTGAGTCCTTCATGGCAGGACTGGAAGGGTGACCTGAACTCAGCAGATTTGGTGAGTTGGGCCATGAAGTGTCTTGTGATGCCCCTTCCCTTTTCATTGGTAAAGTATTTGCACAGGCAAGTCTGAAGGTGAACAGTGCATGAGGTACTTACATGACGGCATTTGCTTGAGTGTGCTTTTCATAGCCTACAAGATTTCGGATGTTCAGTTTTCTTGTACGCAGATTTACACAACGGGCTTTGCGCATGGACTGACTTCCAGCACTCCCTGAAAGGGGAAGAGTAGATAGATGGAAAGGGGAATAAATGCCATATTTATATTTAGCCATAATTACTTAATAAATTATGAATTCAAGAAGGTGTCCAGTTGTAGTTAGAACATGAGAGTCTCATGATTTGCAGTCACTATATCTCTTCTACAAGAGAGCTTAAGCTATTTTTTGTGATGCATCCTACCATCTGTAAAGTGTTATTGCTCTTTCAGTCAAGATACTAATCTTTACTTATTCACCTGAACAATTGTATAATAATTATGCCCCTAGGGAGTCCCTGCCTTCTTTAGAGGAAAAGGTATATCTGGGTTTTTGTCAGCTGCAAATAAGTGTCCATATGGAGTAGTGCTTAGAACTGCCACCTCTACTGGGTGGATTTCCATATGGCATCTGAATGTGCATCAGTAATTCCCCCTACTTTCCACGTGAGGAAAGGAAAGCAAGGCTAGTTCTCTCACAGTGGACATCCAGATGTAGTGTTGAAAATAGTTGTTGAAAGAAAAGGAGGTATATCTGCCAGAAGGACTAAGTACCTATATACCTTGGTATAAGTCTGGTTTCACAGGGAATGGAGTGCTACTTAATCCTAGCTTTCCTCAAAGGTTTCCATACCACTGGGGGAAATGGACTGGTGATTAATAAAGAGGATCATGGCATTGGTGTAAAATTTTTTGGTCAATTGGTATCTTACATAATGATAACTCAAAATGGGAGCTCATATAAATGAGATGGAGTATATGGATACATATGTGTGTAAGTCTCTGCTTGCTAGTTTTGGGTTTTCTCTCTCTCATGAAAGACATGTTGGGGAAGTGTAAGTGTAGAAGACACCTTCAGAAGAGCTGTAACGAGATTAGGGTTTATTTCCCTTGAAAAAGCTTTTGTGACTGAAGAGAGAGGTATCTTTCCTAGAGACAGTTTTAGATGTTTTCTTCTGCATTGCAGAGAAGCTCTGCCTGGTATGAGAAAAGATAAGTCCTTGGGGACAAGTTTGAAGGACCCCACAATGAAGGGGGCGGGGGAGGCAGAGACAATGAAAGCCCTAAGAAGAACAGAAGGTGTGGCTGCCTTTTCCTAGGCCAGGTGCAGATATGTGGTCTTGACTTTGAAAAAAAATTCTCCTAAATCCTTCCACAGCCTGGTATTTTGGTGGTACCTGAGTACCTTTGACCCTTACAGGAAGGCATGAGGGGAGACAAAAAGAACACTGCTGCACTCTGAGGTTTCTTTTTAAAGAATTTATCGACAGACTGACTTGAATAAAGTCCAAAAGCTGTTCAGGTGCACCTTGCATAACCTCATTTTCTGTGAGTTTTTCTTTGTTTGAAATTGTTGGAATAGCTGAGACAAACACACATTAGCCCTTGGAGAAGCTGTAGCATAGTCAGTGCACAGGTACTGGCAGAGTTGCTAATTCTTGAGGTTTTGTTTGCCTGAAGGTTTTGATGACTCTTCTGATCATGCTTTAATCACAAGTAACACAATGTATTTTTTTTTATGCTTCATTTCAAATACCTTACTGTCCCTGTCTGGTTTTCAAAATGTGGCATCAAGAGAGTTCAGAGATATTCTAGCCATTCTTACTCATCCTGGAAATATTTTCTCTGCTAGTTCACTATTTTCAGGGAATGGATGCAGGGAATACCAGCAGAGCTTCTCTAAGCCTGGGAATAAAACCCCAACTGCTCTGCACCTGAAAAGCTACCAGAAAGAATGATGAAGAAAACAAATACACCTGAAAAGTTACGCTTTTTCAGATGTATTTGTTTTCTTTATCATTCTTTCTAGTCCTTTTTCTACTGCTTGTAGACCAGCTCAGTGGGCTTTTTCGGCCTAGTTGATGTTTATGGTAAATTCTACAACCTGGAGAATGACACTGGGAACTGTCAGTCTGTGAGGCAAACCCAGGTGTTGCCAAGATGAAGAACAGTGTCGTTAATTTGAGAAAGCGTGTGATCCAGCTATAGCACGCTGGGTCAGCATACTCAGTGTGTAGCTTCCTAATGTTGTGAATGCTTAGCAGGTGTCAGTTTAGTTTTAGTGTGGTTTTGTGAAGATACCATATCTTTGTGTTTCTCTCTGCATGTTTGTGGGTTTGCATATGGCTTGCATGAGTGTTTTTCTGTGATTTTTACATGCTCGTTTGCATGAATTTGATTTTATTTGTGATAAGAATATGTGTGCTTGTGGGTATATCTCCATGTTTTCCATGATCTCATAGCCTAATCCAAAAGTCACTGACGTAAACACCACTGTAGAGAGACTTATTTAAAGCATGGCTAATAAACATGGCTCATCTCAGTGCTCATAAATGGTCTCAATTAAGATGTTAAATTGTATGGTTTTATGAAGAGAGGGAAATTGTCTAAATCCATTACTGCCCTTTTTAGTTTTTGTTCCTGGTTTACCTGTCTGTACCAAAAGATTTGTCTAGACACAAGCAAATAGGCAACATGTGATCCAGGACTGGAAGAACTTTTTTAAATAGGGACATTAGAAGGATTCAAGCTATACAGTTAAAGAAACACAAATAACAAATAATACTATTCATATAAAAGTAGTGTATCTGGAAAAAGAAAAATGTACATCTAATTCAGAAATCATTTTTCATAAAATGTTGTTAATCTCCAGTACTCATTGCTATATGGCATCAGTGAGATTAAAAGACATTGTGTCTTCAGGATTTCATGATTTTAAGAGAGAAAATTATAGACAGAAAGCCTTTAAGTGCTCTAAGGCACTGAAAGTCTCCTTCCCTTAAAGCAGAAGTCCACCATTAATTGTCAGGACATCAGATGAAATCTCCCATAAAGCTGCCTTTCTTATGGTTCTGATCTGGATTTCCTATGCGTTTTATCTTATAAATCAGCTCTGTCTGAGAATGAATCCTGCCCATCAGACCACAATGTGGTGCAATTCATGTCTTCCTCTGGGACTGCAAACTTACCTTTTGCTGTGTGCACAGTGAAGATGCCAAGGCAGAGGATGACAAGGATAGCTGCAGCGTGGAGCTTCATTGCTGGTGCCTTCTGTGTCAAGGTGGAGGAGAAAGTGGCTGTTGTCTGCCCTCTTTCACAGAGTTTATATATTGTCATTCAGTGGTCAGTTCTTGGGTTCACTTTTGTGGGTGTCATGGAGGGCCTGACTGGGAGTGGAAACACTGAGTGTCAGTACTTTTTCTGGTGACAGAGAACCACCTCCTTTCCCCCCATCCTTCACTAGCCCCCCTGTGAAGGCTTTTCCTGCTCAAACCCACTGTGGTTGCACTTGCTTCTGTGTTGTGAGTAGGGTTTATTTCAAGCTGCAAAAAGTGAGAGCTCTTGTTCTGTAGTGGAAACCTTTCAGAAAATTTCCTGTCCTTTCACACCTCGATTTTGAGACCTTTAGCTGAGCCACACTGCAGAGGCACAGAGTAACATTCAGTTACCTCTGACCAGTGGACCACAGTAGGGGGAACTGTGAGCTAGGATAGAAAGGAGGATGGAAAGAGGAACGTCTTGGCTCTTTCCAGAGTGGCTGAGGATAGTTGGTCACGTTAACGTGGAGCTTTGGAGGGATATCACTGCTATTTTCCTGTGAGTGGTGAAGGTTGTCAGAACTCTTGTGTTTGCTCTGTGATTTGATATGGCCCAAGCTGATATCACCATGTGCTGGGAGGAGCAAGAGTGAACACACTTTTGCCTACAGCTCCAGATCTACTAGATCTCCTGCCAATCAGGCATTAGTACAGTGGTCTCAAAGAGGAATAAGATTTTATAGAGGGTAGTGTCAGACTTGTTTTTTGTTGTTTAGTTTGTGGTGTTTTGTTTGTTTATTTTTGGGGAGTTTTATGGGTGTTTGTTTGTTTGTTGTGATGGTGTCTTTCTAGCATAAAGAATGGACCCAAGAAAATAACCAGAGGTAATTATAGAAAGAGAGGCAAAATTTATAGAAAGGAAGAAAAAATTTCATTGCACTTCCATTTAAACATGCTTTTGATAGCAGGTCTGTCAGCTTGTTACAATTGTACCTCTATCAAAAGTGCCCATTTTTGCAGTCTGTGCCAGCCCTATCACCCAGGTTTAGGTGTCCTGTCCACATTGTGGCAGGGTGGTTTGAATGGGCAACATTCCCACATGCCAATGGTTTGGACCTGCAAATATTCTTCAGGCCAGTTGTGGACATCCAGGCCACACAGAAAGCAGCACCTGAGCTGGCATCATGATCCAGAGCATTTGAGCAGAGATCCCCTCTCATGCTTTACACTCTGCAGCCTGGTAGAAAAAGTCAGGCTTTGCTAGGCCCTTGGAGATGCAGCTGGTCTTGGTGTGAATAGGTGAGCACTAGGCTGCCTGATGCCTGAGATTGTGACAACGGTGTAGAAGAGCTGTCAGAGCAAAGTGTTCTAATTTCAGCTGGGATTGAGGTAATTTTTTTCTTAGTAGGTGGCATAGTGGTGTTACTTTGAATTCAGCAAGAGAATAATGTTGATAACACATGGATCTTTCAGTTGTTGCTAAGTAGTGCTTACCGTAAATCAGGGACTTTTCAGTTTCTTGTGTCTAGCAAGCAATTGCACAGGAAACTGGGAGGAGCATGACCAGGACAGCTGACCCCAAGTGACCAAAGGGATATTCCATACCATAAATTGTCATGCTCAGTACATAAACTGTCCAGGAGCTCGGATGGCTGGTTGGGGGTGGGCTGGGAATTGACCAGTGGTTGGTGAGCAACTGTAGTGTGAATCAACTGTTTCTCTTGGATTTTAATCCTCTCCATCTCTCCCTTTCATCTCAATTATTACTGTTAATCTTAGTAGGAGTATTATATTTTATTTTGTTTCAGTTATTAAACTGTTCTTATCTGAACACATGAGGTTTACTTTTTCCACTTCTTCTCTCCCCTGGAGGTGGGGCAGGGTGGTGGTGACCAAGTGGCTGTGTGGTATTGAGTCTGTGGCTGGGGATAAACCACAACAGCAAGTATGATGTTTCCCTTGCTCTTACCCCCAGGCCTTGCCTCAGCTGGTTACTTCCAGTTTTCCAAATGCTTGATAACATCAATATAAATTCCTCTGCATGGGAAAACGGCAGCATGTGGAAGTCAGTTCCCAAGGATTCCTCAGGCAAATTAGGATTGAGCTAAGAACTGCCCTCAAATACATGACCCTCAGGCTGTAATGGTTGGTCTGCAACCTCAGGAGTAGTCTGTAATTCTTGCAGGTAGAGCACATGTTGTGTGGTTTATTTGTATGTATACTCGTATCCTTTGTTCCTATTGGTTTCATTCTTTCATCTTACATAGCCTGTGGAAAAACAGGGAAAGCCAGGGAAAAGCAATGGCAGGCAGAATTGCTTTAATTGAATGCCTGCTAAACCCACTTGCAGCACTAGGGAAGTTGCAATGAAATGGAAGCCAAAGCTTCAACCAAAGCCCCAAAAGGACATGCCTGATGCTACACAGGGAAGTAACCATACTGACCTCAGCTACACTACTGGGAACTCTGTGTTGTGTCCAAGCAGCCTGGTGCTGTGCTACATACGGACTGAAATCAGTCCTTGGATCAGTTATTCTAACTATTTGGTACTTGTCAGCTATGAAATGCCAGATAGCAATCTTGCCATTGATGATGATGATAAGTTTTCTACCCATTGAGAGAGAATATCCCCCAATTCTTACATGGGACCTTTGGAGCAAGGAGGAGCCAAAGAGTGAGTGTTAAAATTCCCTGAGCAGATTCTGTATTAATTGTAAGGGTGGATGTGAGTTTCTTCACTGGTGTGGAATTTCGTGAGTAATTGGTGAAATTATTGGTCAAGAACAGGTATGCAGCCTGGTCAGTGGAAGGTGCATGTAGAGGAGATGTGGAGCCCCTGTGAGGTGGGGAGGCTTGAGTGTCTCCTACAACACAGATGGGTTTGGGAAACCCATGCTTGGAGAGGCTTCTGTCCCTCATACTGTGCAGGGAGTGGTAGAGTCCCTTGGTGCACACAGAAGGGAGGTTGAAGTCCCTTTTTTTTTTTTTTTTTTTAATCAGGTAAAAAGGGTTTTCAAGTCCCTCTTAGTGTTTGAAATGAAGGGAAGTAAACCTGGCATCAATAAGGGGATGCTCTTGGCCGAGGTTGTGCAAAATTAGGATAAATTGTTTGGTACAGCAGGATTTTGCAAAGAGCATGCAGTGATGTTGTGCCAGCAGGATTGGCCAGCTATACCTTGGTCTGCTAGCTCAGCAGGACAATGGCTGTCACAAATCTTCAATGGCACACTTGCAGTGTCTTTGTAGATCAGGCAGTCCCCGAAATCAAGAGATATTTTAAGAAGCACATGCCAGTGTGGCAGGGACCAAGACAGATATGGGACTGTTGGTCCCCAAAGGGAGGAGTGCCACCTGACATGAGACAGGACTCTATTCCCTAGGAAGGCAAGAAGAGTATTGGAAGCAGACAAAGTCCCACCCACTGTGAGAGAAGACCCTATTCCCCTGGAAGCCAAGAAGAGTATCCAGAAGCAGATAGACTGATACTTAGCCCAAGGGTTTTTGAGGCATTCCATTAGATGAAGAAAGTCAGCCTTTGTTTGCCTTCACCTGGAAAAGACAGCAGCTGACTGGGACACATCTTGTCCCAGGTTTTGCCAGATCCCCTACCATTTTTTCATGAATATTGGAGTTGATTTAAAGGGTATGAAATTACTGTGAGGATTGTTTCTTCTACAGTGTGTGGATGATTTGTTATTATCAAGTAGTGATGAGAATGCTTGCATA
Organism: Myiozetetes cayanensis; assembly: GCF_022539395.1. Taxonomy (NCBI): domain Eukaryota; kingdom Metazoa; phylum Chordata; class Aves; order Passeriformes; family Tyrannidae; genus Myiozetetes; species Myiozetetes cayanensis. The sequence continues at coordinate 20,696,632 of NW_026087742.1, forward strand.
TTAGACACTATACATTTATGTATTGCCCTAGTGAAAAGGGGACACAGTGCATCTCCATCCAAACTTCAGCTGGGTCAAAAGAAATTTAAATATTTAGGCTTTATTTCAGGAAAATGGCAATGGATAATAGATCTGGAGAGAACAGAGGCCATAATTAAGTTCCCAGATCCAGTGATCAAGAAAAACCGAATGAAAAAACCCACAAAACCAAAAAAAAAAACCCCAACCAAACAAAAAACCCCCAAACCAACTAGATATGAGAGAACAAACTTTAAAGCTATAAAAGGAGCTTTAGTGTCTGCTGCTCCTGCTCTTGGCCTCCCAGATCCTTTAATCTGTATGTACATAAATGTAAAGGGATAGCTAGTGGAGCAGTAATGCAGAATTTAGGACCCCATGAGAAACCAGTGGCATATTATTCAATTGAGCTAGATCCAGTTGCAGCAGGAGCACCAGCGTGTAATACTTCAGTGGAAACAGCAGCAAAACAATATTAGAAAAGAGCTGCCCCTTATCCTGGGACATTATGTAACATTCCATGTTCCCTGAGAGGTGGAAATACTGGTGAGGAATTACGCAGCCCAAGCTTTGACACCACAGTGGGCACATAGGTATGAACTGATCTTCCTAAACAGCAAATAGTGTAGCCTTGAAAAGATGTAACATCTTGAATCCAGTGAGCCTGATGCCTCTGCCTGATGATGGAGAACATCACCAGTGTAAGCAAATTATACATATCCCAAGTAAACCACAGACTGATTTAACTGATGTTCCCTCACATAACAATCTAGTTCTAACTGCAGATGGCTCATCCAACCTACTGTAGCCTGCAAGGACAGTGTTGGTCTGGGTATGCTGTTGTGAGCAGGGGACAGGGAATAGAAGCACAACCACTCCCAGCAAGGATGGGCACACAAGGAGCAGAGCTAGTAGCTTTGACACATGCAGCCATCTGGGAAAAGGGAAATGAGTTAACCTCTAGACAAATCAGACAGAGGTGCTCATTTTAGAGTGAATATAATTGAACAGCTGCATCAGAGAGAAAATTGCATAAACCATATAACCCACAATCTTCAGGACAAGTAGAAAGGATGAATAGGACATTAAAAGATAGCAAAAATATACACAGGGACTAATCTTAAATGTCCAGAAACCTTCAACTTGGCTCTTTGGGATCTCTAGAATACTGCAAGACAATCTGTAGGACTAACACCAGCAGAGATTCTCCTTGAGAGGCATTTAACTACACCAGGGACTTATATCCCAGCTCAGATCAGCCTGTTGGAAGGAGATGAACAGCTGACCCAGTATACTATATATATGCAGAGAGGGTTTGAAGGGTGGAGAAAGTATGTACAATAGGATCAGCCCAGCCCACCTTTAATACAAGTACATTATATACAACCTGGGGATGAAGTGTTAGTCAGGATATTCTAAATGGAAGGACCATATACTGTCTTACTGTGTTGTTATTTTGCTGTTAAAGTTTTGGGTAAGGATAACTAGATTACCATTCTTTAATTAACCAAGTAGTGTATGCTCAACCAGTTGGTCAAAAAAGTTCCTTTTGAGAATCTTGCATGATTGTATCTTGATAATAATTTCTACCATATAATCTTGTTAATCTTGTTAGCCTTAACCCTGCTATGTTCTTTACTTGCAATAATGTTATAAGGCAAATGGTTGAATGTCTTGAAAGCTGTCTTTTCCCTATGATGGTCTTGTCAGCTAAATTGTTCTGTTTGTTGCTTGTTATATAAGGGCAGTGGATAAATGCCTTTAAAGTCTGTTGGATTCTTTCCTTTTAGTGTATTAGCAGGTGAGCTCAATTAAAACAAAGGGAGGACTGTTGAGGAATACGCCTGGTGCAGGTAGCCTGGTTTGCAAGCTGCAGATTGAGATGCAGATGGAGCTCTGAGTGGGAGCCTGAGACAAGAGGCCAGGAACTGCCAACCTTTCTGTTAGCAAACAGACAGGGTGACCAGCAAGGTGGAAAGATGCTGGGAGACACAGCAGGGGCAGAGGACTCAGGAGGAAGAGTGAGACTTGCACACGGGCAGACTCTGAGGGTATAAAAGCCCAGGGGTTCCTTTGGTGGGGGTCCTCCTCAGAGGCACCAGCTCAGGCTGCTGCTGTGTTCCTGTGCTGTGAATAAACTACTTTATGGAATAAGACATCTGACACTGTGCTATGGGAAATTTGGGATTGAAATGTTAAGGAAACACCTGATCTGAATGAGTGTGGCTGGGGTGTGCAGAGTTCAAAAGGGGCACCAGTTGGCTCACTGGAGCTGCTGTGAAGGGGCTTCAGTCCCATTAGTTAAAGTCTTCAGTGCTGGGAGTGCATATGCCTGAGAGTCTTGTGAATTGTCAGCCTGGGAAGTTTCCTTAACACTGGAAGCTTCTTTTAAGTCATGGATTTCCTTTTGGCTTGTCACCTGAGGATCAAAAATGAAAGAAATGAACCAAAACATGGAAAAATAGAGAAGCAGCTCCATTTTCAGTCTCATGCAGTCAAACTAACTTTTAGCTTTCTTCCTATTGTTATACATGTGTTTGGTCAACATACTTTCTTTTTCATTTTAGGAAATCATTCTGTTCTCTCACATAGATATAGATACAAAATTATGTGAAAAAATACATAAAATTGGTATATGAATGGACTGCAGTAGTTTCTTGCATTACAGATTAGAGGTCTGTCAGCAGCTCTTTTCTGGAGATACCTGAGACTTGATGTATGTTTAGAGAATCCACTAAATAGAAGGAAAGGAAATGTTGTTTTATACTGCTTGAACTACTTGTGTAGTACTTAGGATATTTTTAATTAGATGTCTTGTTATATAAAGCAATAATAAAGACCAGAGCGTGGCAGATTGGAGCCTTTTCCAAGACTCAGGAATGACTTGGAATGAAGACTTTTGCTCTGTTCTTAGGCCTAACACTTACTAGTAGTTCAACAACCAAAGTGTCACTCAGCTTCTGTGCCATTTTACTTATGACATGATGATAGGTAAGATTTATCAATACCTAATTGCCGGAGTTAACATAAAGTATTAACAGATGTTCATGATACAACCAGATACTCTCAGGTAGGAAAAGCTATCAAAATACGAAGTTTTGCAGCTAGAGGCAGTGAAAACTCAATATTATTATGGGTACCCTTCTGTTTTGGCTGGTGCACAGGGTCTGTGGGTGTGTGGTGCTGGTTTCTCTGTGATGAGTGACTGTGCTTGAAGTGCTCGCCTGTCTTGTACACTCTATTATTAACATAATTGTTGTAACTGGTTATTTTCTGATTTCATTGCTCTTTCTAGTAAACCATTCTTATTTCAACCTGTGATCCTTACCTTTTGTGTCTCCAATTCTCTTCCCCATCCTGCCAAAGGAGTAGTGGGAAGTGGAGTAGGTGAGTGGTGCCTGGTCTTGGGTGTTTCACTGGTAAGACTAAATTGGGAAATACCATTCCTAGACGATGCTGACCTTTGGTCTATTTTCTTCATAGCAGCCTGCACCCATTTCTGATCTGGGCTTACGCAGATACTGATACCATTTCTAGTGATAAACCTATGGGAAGAAAGAAAGCAAACCAAGCAGCCATTACATCCCACTTTCTAAACCCAGATTTGCTGTTCTTGGTTTTCATGCAAAACGTGGGGAAAAATGTGGTTATACCATATCAAATTCTGGAGTTTGTAGATGCTGGCTGGAGCAAGAGATGTTAGTTCCTATTCATGGCATAGCTATATGTGTAACATACATGTCATGTGCATGTATACTAATATTAAAAAAGGAGCATATCAACTGTTCTGAGATTTTAGATGAAATCATGATGAACATTTACCTCCTAGGAGTAGATCCCAGATTTGATGAAAATGTATGCTAGTGAGCTCAAAAGATCAAACACAGTTCCTAGCAGGAGTCAGAGTTAGCCTATATTCTTTCACATGATCTTTCCCCATGGCTCAATTCAGTGCTCTGGGTTTCTGACTGCTCCACCCTTGCTGAGACTTGCTGGCCACCAAAGATCTGAGTGTTCAATGAGCTTTCTGCCAATATTCATGAACAGCAGACATCTCCCAGCTCTCTGAGGTCCACTCATGTCCCCTCACTCCCTCAGCTGTTGGGTGAGTCCCTCATGGCAGGACTGGAAGGGTGACCTGAACTCAACAGATTTGGTGAGTTGGGCCATGAAGTGTCTTGTGATGTCCCTTCCCTTTTCATTGGTAAAGTATTTGCACAGGCAAGTCTGAAGGTGAACAGTGCATGAGGTACTTACACGATGGCACTTATTGGTATATGGTGCTTTTCATAGCCTACAAGATTTTGGATGTTCAGTTTTCTTGTACGCAGATTTACACAACGGGCTTTGCGCATGGACTGACTTCCAGCACTCCCTGAAAGGGGAAGAGTAGATAGATGGAAAGGGGAATAAATGCCATGTTTATATTTAGCCATAATTACTTAATAAATTATGAATTCAAGAAGGTGTCCAGTTGTAGTTAGAACATGAGAGTCTCATGATTTGCAGTCACTATATCTCTTCTACAAGAGAGCTTAAGCTATTTTTTGTGATGCATCCTACCATCTGTAAAGTGTTATTGCTCTTTCAGTCAAGATACTGACCTTCCCCTGTTCACCTGAACAATTGTAAAACAATTCTGCCCCTAGGGAGTCACTGCTTCTGTAGCAGAAAAGGTATTTGGTGTCATTCATGTTTGAGTCTGTTTCATCTGCAAGTAAGTGTCCATATGGAGTAGCACTTAGAACCGGCACATTTTCTTGGTGGATTTCCATATGCCATCCAAATGGGGATCAGTAACTCCCCCTACTTTCCAAGTGAATAAAGAAAGAGGAATTCAAGGCTACTTGTCTCATAGTTGACATGTGAAAGCAGCATTGAAAAATATTGTTTAAAGAAAGGGAGGTTTATCTGCCAGAAGAACTAAGTACCTATATACCTTGCTATAATTCTGGTTTCACAGGGAATGGAGTGCTACATAATCCTTGCTTTCCTCCAAAATTTTCATAGAATTGAGGGAAATGGACTGGTGATTAATAAAGGGAATCATGATATCAATGTAAAATTTTCTGAGTAGTTGTGATCTTAAAGGATGGTAACTCAAAACGAAAGCTCATTTAAATGAGATGGAGTATATGGATACATATGTGTGTAAGTCTCCACTTACTAGTTTCTGGTTTTCTCCCACTCATGAAAAACAGTTTGGGAAGGCATGAGGGGTACAAGCAGAACACTGCTGCACTCTGAGGTTTCTTTTTAAAGAATTTATTGACAAACCGGTTTGAATAAAGTCCAAGAGCTCTTCAGGTGCACCTTGCTAAATATAAAACCTGCTTCACATAATCTCATTTTCTGTGAGTTTTTCTTTGTTTGAAATTGTTGGAACAGCTGAGACAAACACACATCAGCCTTTGGAGAAGCAGTAGCATAGACAGTGCACAGGTACTGGCAGAATTGCTAATTCTTGAGGTTTTGTTTGCCTGAAGGTTTTGATGGCTCTTCTGATCATGCTTTAATCACGAGTAACACAATGTATTTTTTTTTATGCTTCATTACCAATACCTTACTGTCCCTTTCTGGTTTTCAAAATGTGGCATCAAGAGAGGTCAGAGATATTCTAGCCATTCTTACTCATCCTGGAAATATTTTCTCTGCTAGTTCGCTCTTTTCAGGGAATGGATGCAGGGAATACCAGCAGAGCTTCTCTAAGCCTGGGAATAAAACCCCAACTGCTCTGCACCTGAAAAGCTACCAAAAAGAATGATCAAGAAAACAAATACACCTGAAAAGTTACGCTTTTTCAGATGTATTTGTTTTCTTTATTATTCTTTCTAGTACTTTTTCTACTGCTCATAGACCAGCTCAGTGAGCTTTTTCAGCCTTGGTGATGTTTATGGCAAATTCTACAACCTGGAGAATGACACTGGGAACTGTCAGTCTGTGAGGCAAACCCAGGTGTTGCCAAGATGAAGAACAGTGTCATTGATCAACTATATGAGAAGGTGAACGATCCAGCTATAGCACGCTGGGTCAGCATACTCACTGTGTAGCTTCCTAATGTTGTGAATGCTTAGCAGGTGTCAGTTTAGTTTTAGTGTGGTTTTGTGAAGATACCATATCTTTGTGTTTCTCTCTGCATGTTTGTGGGTTTGCATATGGCTTGCATGAGTGTTTCCTTTTTTTTTTTTTTTATTTAATGTGCTCGTTTGTGTGAATCTGATTATGATATGATGTGTTATCTAAAGGATGTATCTCCACGTTTTCCATGATCTCATAGCCTAATCCAAAAGTCACTGACGTAAACACCACTGTAGAGAGACTTATTTAAAGCATGGCTAATAAACATGGCTCATCTCAGTGCTCATAAATGGTCTCAATTAAGATGTTAAGTTGTATGGTTCTATGAAGAGAGAGAAGCTATTGTCTAAATCCATTACTGCCCTTTTTAGTTTTTGTTCCTGGTTTACCTGTCTGTACCAAAAGATTTGTCTAGACACAAGCAAATAGGCAACATGTGATCCAGGACTGGAAGAACTTTTTTAAATAGGGACATTAGAAGGATTCAAGCTATACAGTTAAAGAAACATAAATAACAAATAATAAAATAACATTCATATAAAAGTAGTGTATCTGGAAAAAGAAGAAAAATGTACATCTAATTCAGGAATCATTTTTCATAAAATGTTGTTAATCTCCAGTACTCATTGTTATATGGCATCAGTGAGATTAAAAGACATTGTGTCTTCAGGATTTCATGATTTTAAGAGAGAAAATAATGCACAAAAAGCCTTTAAGTGCTCTAAGGCACTGAAAGTCTCCTTGCCTTAAAGCAGAAGCCCACCACTAATTGTCTGCAAACTTACCTTTCGCTGTGTGCACAGTGAAGATGCCAAGGCAGAGGAAGACAAGGATAGCTGCAGTGTGGAGCTTCATTGCTGGTGCCTTCTGTGTCAAGGTGGAGGAGAAAGTGGCTGTTGTCTGCCCTCTTTCACAGAGTTTATATATTGTCATTCAGTGGTCAGTTCTTGGGTTCACTTTTGTGGGTGTCATGGAGGGCCTGACTGGGAGTGGAAACACTGAGTGTCAGTACTTTTTCTGGTGACAGAGAACCACCTCCTTTCCCCCACCATCCTTCACTAGCCCCCCTGTGAAGGCTTTTCCTGCTCAAACCCACTGTGGTTGTACTTGCTTCTGTGTTGTGAGTAGGGTTTATTTCAAGCTGCAAAAAGTGAGAGCTCTTGTTCTGTAGTGGAAACCTTTCAGAAAATTTCCTGTCCTTTCACACCTCGATTTTGAGACCTTTAGCTGAGCCACACTGCAGAGGCACAGAGTAACACTCAGAGTTACTTCTTTGACCAATGGACCACAGTAAGGGAGAACTGTGAGCTAAAGGAGGATGGAAAGAGGAACGTCTTGGCTCTTTCCAGAGTGGCTGAGGATAGTTGGTCACGTTAACGTGGAGCTTTGGAGGGGTATCACTGCTATTTCCTGTGAGTGGTGAAGGTTGTCAGAACTCTTGTGTTTGCTCTGTGATTTGATATGGCCCAAGCTGATATCACCACGTGCTGAGAGGAGCAAGAGTGAACACACTTTTGCCTACAGCTCCAGATCCACTAGGTCTCCTGCCAATGAGGCATTAGTGCAGTGGTTTCAAAGAGGAATAAGATTTTATAAAGGGTCATGTTAGAGCTGGTGGTTGGGGGCTTTTTGTTGTTGTTTTTTCTGTTTTATTTTTTAGGAGATTGTTTGTTTGTTTTGGGTGATGTTTTTGTTTGTTTCCTTTGTTTTTCTGATGTGGACTTTTTAATAGAAAGAATGGAGTCCTAGAAAGCAACCAGGCAATCAGAGAGGCAGAATTTATAGCAAAGAAGAAAAATTTGAGTTGTGTTTTCTTGTAAACATGCTTTTGATAGCAGGTCTGTCAGCTTGTTACAATTGTACCTCTATCAAAAGTGCCCATTTTTGCAGTCTGTGCCAGTGCTGTCACCCAGGTTTAGGTGTCCTTTCTATGTTGTGGCACGGTAGTTTGAATGGGCAGCATTTCTTCATGCCAATTATTTTGCACCTGCAAATATTCTTCAGACCAGTTGTGGACGTCCAGGCCACACAGGAAGCAGCACCTGAGCTGGCATCATGATCCAGAGCCTCTGAGCAGTAATCCCCTTTCATGCCCCTGTCTGCAGCCTGGTAGAAAAAGCCAGGTTTTGCTAGGCTTGCGGAGATGCAGCTGGTCTTGGTAGGAATAGGTGAGCACCAGGCTGCCTGATGCCTGAGGTTGTGAGGCAGTGGTCTGGAACAGCTCTCAAGGCATGACCAGGAGCAATCATGTGAGTGTCCTGGTTTTGGATGGGATAGAGATAATTTTCTTCCTGATAAGTGCAACAGTGCTGTGTTTTGGATTCAGCAGGAGAATAATACTGACAGCATGTGGATGTTTCAGTTGTTGCTTTTCAGTGAGCAGGTCCACAGGAAACTGGGGGGGAGCATGACCAGGACAACTGACCCCAACTGACCAAAGGGACATTCCATACCATAAATTGTCATGCTCAGTACATAAACTGTCCAAGAGCCACTGATGGCTGGTTGGAGATGGGCTGGTATCAGTCAGAGGATGGTGAGCAGTTGTACTGTGGATCAGCTGTTTCTCTTAGATTTTATTCCTCTTCATCTCTCCCTTTCATTACAATTATTGTTGTTATTCTTATTGGTAGTGTTGTATCTATTTTGTTTCAATCATTAAACTGTTCTTATCTGAACACATGAGGTTTACTTTTTCCACTTCTTCTCTCTCCTGGGGGTGGGGCAGGGGATTGATGTGTGAGTGGCTGTGTGGTATTGAGTTTGTGGCTGGGGATAAACCACAACAGCAAGTATGATATTTCCCTTGTTCTTATCTCCAGGTCTTGCTTCAGCTGGTTACTTCCAGTTTTCCAAACTCTGTAAATTTCTTTCCATAGGGAAACGGCAGCATGTGGAAGTCAGTTCCCAAAGATTCCTCAGGCAAATTAGGATTGAGCTAAGAACTGCGCTCAAATACATGACCCTCAGGCTGTAATGGTTGGTCTGCAGCCTTAGGAATAGTCTGTAATTCTTGCAGGTAGAGCACATGTTGTGTGGTTTATTTGTATATACACTCATATCCTTTGTTCCTATTGGTTTCATTCTTTCATTACATATCCTGTGGAAACCAGGGAAAGCCAGGGAAAAGCAATGGCAGGCAGAATTGCTTTAATTGAATGCCTGCTAAACCCACTTGCAGCACTAAGGAAGTTGCAATGAAATGGAAGCCAAAGCTTCAACCAAAGCCCCAAAAGGACATGCCTGATGCTACACAGGGAAGTAACCATACTGACCTCAGCTACACTACTGGGAACTCTGTGTTAAGTTTGTGTACAAGCAGCCTGGTGTTGTGCTACATATGGACTGAAATCAGTCCTTGGATGAGTTATTCTAACTGTTTGGTACTTGTCAGCTATGAGATGCCAGATAGCAACCTTGCCACTGATGGTGAAGAGAGGTTTTCTACCCATTGAGAGACAAGATGCTCCCCCACTTCGGGTCATTGATGTGGTATGTACATGTATGTATATGCTGTCTACCAGCTGAATTGAGGATGAGCTAGATCAGAAAAACTCAGCCCTTCCAGGTTGTAGATTCTTCTGAGATGTTGCTAGAAAGTCTGTTGCTTCTTCAGTTTTCCAGAATCCTTCAGGTGGGATTGAAAAAACTGCCCTGTGGCAAGTTTTTCCCCCTCTTTCTACTACTCAGTCCTGTGGTTCTGTGTAGTTGGCTTATGCCCAGTAAAAGTTTCGTTTCAGAAAAGGGTTTTGTGGTGAGTTCCACAGCCCTGTCTGTGGATTTCTGTTGATCTCTGCTGTTCTAATGTTGTATTAGGCTCATTTTGCATGTGCTCTAACACCAGCGGGCTGCCAGTGTGTCAGGGCAAAAGCTTAACACAAGATAATAAGATGTATTGTCTTTGTGTTTTCTTGCTTTAGCTTGCTTTAAGCAAGCTTTTCTTGTTTAAAGTCATATAAAAAAACCAGCTAATAAGTGCCAAAGTGTTTTTTCCCATGATTGCTGCTCAACTCTGGATAAGTTGAATGCTAGTGATCCTTATCCTGGGCCTTGACTGCCTCCTGTATGGCTCAGTCATCACGGGCTGCACTCAAAGCAATCTGGAGGGAATCAAATGATTCTGGATCATTTGCAGCCTTTGATACATCCACATGCAAAGCGGAGGGTATGATTATGGAGCTCTCTAGTAGTTTGCAAATTCTGAGCTGTGGATAAAGATGACTGACTTTACAGCCTTGGGAGAGGATAGGAAGATCAAGCTCCTGCTAGAGGTGTTCTTCAGCCCCTGTTCACGTAGGGCAGCCTAACTCCATTTTACCAACACAGCAGCTGGGTCACAGAGAGCTGAAGGGACACACGAGACTGCTCATGCATGGCAGGAGGCAAAGCCATGGCCTGCTCTAGACAGCTCCAACTGCTGATTGCAGTAGCTTTCTTAATTTTTAACAGTGTCAAGAAATTTTTACCAAAATAATTGTTGCATATACCCTGTTTCAGGACAGCAACCCTGCTGAAGGAACAGAAATGTTCAGTGAGCAGGGTGTTGGGCCTAGTATCAAGCATTTACTTCTCTGGGTAAAGAGTTTGAAGTACTGGATTTTCTCATACTGTAGGCAGCTTTCAAAAAAAGAGAGGCAAATATCTCCACAAATAACTCAGTTCTTATGTACTCCTAGAAATGAGTGTCTTCAGCTCCTTGAACTTGAAGATGTGCCAGCAGTTCACTTAATAATTTTTGAAGACTAAATCAGGGCATTCATTAAATCCCCCTTTAGGAGGGGATTTAAGAGCCTCAGCTTACACACATCTGTATCACAGATAACTGGTTTTAGGGTGGAAATTGTCCCCATCCCCCTTCCCTCCCAAGGAGGTAAATATCTGTCTCTGTTATCTATAGAAGCAATCTGTGCACGTGTCTTATGCTGGACCCAGAAAGTAAGTGAAGTTATGTGGGATCTATGTGACCCCAATATATTTTGGTTTTGCATTGTTTCTTAAGAGTTCGAGTACTGGTTTAAGAATTACCAGCTCGTGACATCCAGCTGTGATATTTCCATGACCTTCCTCCCTCCTCTTCTTCCTTTGCTTTTCAATACTTTTGCTCTGTAGATTTCATGCTGATTTCATAGGTACCTAAAATAGCAGTTTATGTCCACTATTTTAATTTATGTTGTAATGGAGTAGAAACAAACACATGCATAGTGCTCACACGTTAGCTGAGAGCCAATGACTTTTAATCCAAATTGATGGCTTAAATCACATTTTTAATATCTACTGTTTTTCTTGGTTTGGGAGAACTTCTCCTTTAGAAATGTAACCCTATTAATAATACTTTCTCTTAATCATAATAGAATTTTTACTTGTAGACCATCTGTTTCCACTACTTCACTGCCAGCTTTTTCCTGCCAGCTTTTCCCTGCTCCTGCCATCTTCCCTTGATGTATTATGTGCTCTTATTTAAGTTAGTTGTATCAAAATCTTTGTTCAGTCATCCAGCTTGAACTAAAATTAGACTGAGAATGATTTGGGAGCTTGAAACAAACATAAAAAGGTCCCTTTACACAGTATAGACAACTCTACAGTTAGCTGCATGCAGACATGCACCTGTTTTGCTGATGTTTTAAGCTGACTCAACACAGATGTGGCATTTTCTTTATAGCAGAGGTCTTTGCTCTTTCTTTCATTCAGTGTTGTCCTGTTTTGGTTTATTTCGGTGAATTACACATTCACCCAGGATTTACAAGAGAAATACTCTGATCCTCATCTTTATAATCTTGGTCTTGTGAGTTTTGGTTCTTTGAGAGATGCATACTGGGAAGTTAACTAAACATCGAGCAATGCTATTGCTGCAGAGGACTACAGCTCAATTCTGTGAAAGTACCTAAATTTTGCACATATTGAAATGAGCCGAAATACCTTTGGGAATTTGTGGAATACCTTCTAGAAGCCTTCCAGTACCTGAAGAGAGCCTACAAGAAAGACAGTCAGGGACTTTTTACAAGGGTACAACGTGATGGGATGTGGAGGAATGACTTTGAATTGAAAGAGGGTAGGTTTAAATTAAATATTAGGAAGAAATTCTTTACTGTGAGGATGGTGAGACACTGCAGCATATTGTCCAGATGAGCTGTGGATGTTCCATCCCTGGTAGCATTCAAGGCCAGGTAGGATGGGGCTCTGAGCAACCTGGTCTAGTGGAAGATGTTCTTGCCCATGGCAGGGGGTTAGAACTAGTTAGTCTTGAAGGTTCCTTGTAACTGAAATAATTCTATGATTCTATGATATGTTTTTTTTCCCCTTATTTACTTGGGGTTTTTCTTATTTCTTTTTCTCGGCTGTCATAAAACAGAGAATGCAGATTTTGTTTAGCATTTCTTTTGGTGTGTGCAGGATCAAGGATATGGGAACCAAGTCTTATTCTGTTAGTTTTCAGGAGAAGAATAAAGCCTATTTTGTACTTCTTGCTTAACCATGATAGTCAGTGGCTGTAGCACTGGAGCTGGATCAGAATTAGTATACCACTTCTGGGTAAACCTGAGCTGGCCTCAGAAAACTGAAGAAGCTCAGATGCTTATATTCTCTCAGTGGGTAACAGTTTTCTCAATAGTACCTCATGCTTTGGTGAGCTCCCCTTGGCCAATCTGTATGTGTTTAGATTCCTTTGCTCCATGATGGTCATTGCAGGGAATATGTTGAAGAGCTAAGATTGTTAGGGGAAAGGGGGAGTTAGAGATGTAAGAAACACACATCAGTGATATCTGTATGCCTCATACGTGATAGCATGTGCTATTATTTACAAGAATACAGACTTTTTCGTATCACTGCCATTGAACACTTCTGCAGTCATATCCGTTTTAATGAAATGTTTGAAGGGCAGGCTGTGTAAAAGAGACTCACAAATAAAGCACCAGTTTCCAGAGAGCAGAGCAACAGGCAAAACCAGTAAGCATAGATTCAACTTTCAGGCCTTTATCTGCTGTTTTCTCCCTCCTCCACCCAGAAATTGTTCTAACCCTTCAGCATGTGTTTTCATATGCCAAAGAAAAGCGTGCATGCCTCTCACGTACTTGTGGCTGTTGAGTTCACGCATGCTAACAGATGTGCTGCATCGAATATCCCTATTCTGATGGATTTTCCCCACAGTGGAGACACCATCTTGACTCTTTCCCCTGTTGAGACACTAGGTTTTGGAAAATTCGCAGGGATTTTTGCCTTCTTTTTTAGCATCTGTTGAAATTGACCAGTGATAAAACAAAACAAAAACAAACAAACAAAACAAAACCAAGGGACAGACAAATAATGCAAAATTCCTTTTTAAAAAATATCTCCTTGAACTTTCTGAAAGGGAATTTTGGGATTTATTGTTCTGGTTTTTTTGTTTGGTTGTGTGTTTTTGGTTTTTTTGTTGGTTTGTTTGTTTGTTTGTTTTAATAGCTGATTTCTAATAAATACATTTGTTTAAAACAAAAATTATCCTTGTAAGCATTTTTAATAACCAAACCTTCATAAGGTCCTACCTCATGAGTTTAACAGATAAGACAAATTTTAATTTGCAGTTATAATGTTAACCCCTATGGCTTCCAGGAAAACAAAACAAAACCAAACCCCCAAAAAACAGAGAAGAAGATAGGAAGAGGTTATTCCAGAATCTTTGCAAGAGAAACCCATGGAATTTTTTTTTTTTATGAGTATATCTTTTTCCTTCATTCAAAGAGAGTTACAATAGCCTCTGGAATACGTAATTTTCTACTTCAGCTCTCAAATGAAGAACTGTCACACTTTCTAACCATGCCACTGGTGAGATATATTATCTTGCTTCACACTGGTTACTATAATCTGACAATCTTGGGCCACATCCTGTTCCACAAAGTGTTTTAGAACTTCTTAAAACTGATCACAGCATTTGATCCTCACCTGTTCAGTGAAATGGAACTTGGTGTTCATGCAGCCCTACCTTTAAATAGAGACAGAGTGAGAAGAAGTTTTTTTCTTGAGTTGGTTTCTGTATTTCTTTAGCCATTCCCTCAGTCAGGCCATAACAGCAGTAGAGTCACTGTTCAAATGAAGGCTTAAATGAGAGGGGCGAGGGGAAAAAAGCTTACAGGGTATTGCAGTAAATACCCACTCTTGAAAATGTTCTGCTCTGAACTTGATAAAAGAGAGTCCTTGGGGTTTATTTGTTCTGTGGGTTTTTTTCCCCTTATAATGACAACGAGTATGAAACCATGTGTTAGACAAATGCATCCCTCTGTATTATTCACCTGAGTTCACTGCAGTGAGTGATGCAATGTGGGAGGGAAGAGGGGATGGGAAAATTTGCACCCTCCTCCCTCAAGTCAGCATTGATTTTTTTCTTTGCAGTTTCAGAGATCTGACTGCAACTGTTAAATGCTCTTTCACTTTTCCTTTGCAAACTACTTTTATCTCTCACTAAGGGCTGCAGAAACCCCCATCATGTCTAAGACAGCAATAAATTAAGAGCTCCCTCCCATGGTTATCATATTTCTTGCACTTCATTCAGCTGCTTTTAGTGGGGTCATGAGACACTATATTTCTCACCCATGGTTCAGCACGACCCCACACGCAGCTCTTCACTCAGTCTTGCAAAGTGTAACAGGTGTGGTGAATGCCCTCCCCCTGTTTTCCTACACAAACTCAGCCCAAATTAGCCACAGGTTCCAGTGGCCAGTAAAGCTACCTGCTGGTGCTAGGTCAAGTGTCAGATCATCAGTTTCCTTTCTGTGCAATGGCTTATTTACTGACATAGAACACTGGTTTCCTTCCATCCCCTACACTACCTTCTTTGAGATAAATGGTTATTTTCCCCATTTTCTACACAGAATGAAAAGGAGGCTATTGCTATCATACTGTCAAAGACATGGGAATAGGCGACCTAATCTCTGCTTGATGGAGTAGTTTGTACTTCAGAGCTAAGCAGGTGTTGATGCAGCCCCAAATTAATTGGGATCAGAGTCACCTGATTGTTGCTGGTTAAAAAATTCAGGGAGTGCCCTATTTATCCCAGTCCTTAGCTTGCTTTAGCTCTTCTCTCAGTAAGTCCACCTCTGAGCTCTTTTGCTTCCTCTTGCCATGTACAGCCAGCAGATTCATGTAAGTAAAAACACTGCTCTTGCACAGTGCTTCTCTCCTGAGATTTTTCAAGAGGTTGTAAGAGTATTGGAAAGTATAATTAGCTCTTCCGTCACAAAAGAGGGAAGTAGTGCTGTAGCACTTCACTGTTCCTCAAATTGTCTATGGCAAATACCACTTGTCCTTGCTGCATTCCTGTGCTCTGTTAGTGTATAGAGCTCTGTTGTCTAATAAGATGTAAAAGCAGCAGTGTGGCCTGGGTCTCGAATGCACTAGGAAACAGCTCCTGTGAAATAAGTAGGAGGTGGACTCTTGCCTTGAGTAGTAGCATGTTTCAGTGACAACTTGCTGTAGTTATTAGTGTTTAGGTAAAATTGGCATGTGTGTTGTATTGTTTGGCAGTGTCTGGGGAGGCATGCAGATCTGGTGCTCCTTGCAGAACTGCAGGAGTTCCCTCATGGAGAACAGGAACTGGGAAGTTTGGAAACTTTTCAGCTCTGTCTCCAAATTTGTTCCTCAATCCTTCCGTCGGAGATTTGGCTGAGCCTCAGAACTGTGATTTGTTCTTCACCCTTGAAGCACTCTTATGCTCTTACTCATTCTCTTCTTTCTATAATGTTATGTGACTAAATGTATCTCATTCCTGTGCTAGGCCCTTGTGTGTCCATTTGGTTCTCCTCTGAGTGGGGTGAGACAGGATGCTCCCCTTTCCTTCCCACCTTGGCTTGTAATGTAGGTAGCTTGTGCAGAGAGTAATGAACTACGTCACAGTGCTACAAGGACTACTACAAGTCCTTCTACAACGACTTACCACCTTGTAGAGAGGGAATGTAGAGCTTTTGGAGAACATTGTAAGGGGAAGTGGACGGAGGTAGCTGCAGTCTAGTCCCTGTAAGTCATAGCCTTTAATAGCTCATCTACTTCCTTCTTACCTAGTATCTGTTTTGTGGTTTAAGTTTTATCTTAGGGGAAAAAAGTTTGAAAGGTGTGCCATGAACCCAGAGCCTTAAACCTGGGAGAGCTAGCCTCTAGCTTGAGGGGCCAGGGGAAAAGAGCTTGAGAAGGAACTGGTAGGCAAGTGTTAAGCTTCCTCTCCCCTGGCAGAAGTGTTGGAGGGAGGAGAGGAGGGAATGTCAAGGATTTAGAGGCTTGGTTGTCTTGGGCAAATGCAGCCTAATAAAATGGATTTCAAGGGAAACCTGAGTTGGCTTATTTTGTGGTGAGGAAAGAAACTGAATGTTATTTGCCAGATTGTGAACAACCTTTACTCTTCTCAGTCAGGGACTGAGGAGACCAATCTTAAGACTAGCCCTGGCTTCACTGCCAGGTTAGAAGGAGGTGCCTTTTCCCAGCACCTCTTCTCTGCAGCAGCCTTTGTCATGAAGGTCAGGCTTGGTGGTCTGCTGGCCCTTTCTGGCCTGAAAAGCTGCTGAAAGCCATTTCCAGTCATCAGAGCTTGCCTTGCAGCAAATAATTTGCAGATGACTTTGGGCATGACCTTGTTTAGGCATCTTCGCAGGAGGGGAAAAGAGGATCGAGTTCCAACAGGGGAGATTCAGGTGTAGTACCTTTGTGGTTGTGATGGCTGTTGTGCCTTGGAGGCTCCCTGCACTCTGGTTGCTCTCTGTGGGTAGTTATAGCTGGAGCCCAGCAAGGCAGGAACCTGCTGAGGCAGAACAGACGTGGTTAAAAATCGACAGGGTGTACCAGCCAGAGCCAACATGCTGTGCTCTCAGAAAGGAGAGAAATAACTCCCTCCTTTTAGAAATTGACTGTTGAAGAGCATCTACTTTTGAGATTTATTTTCTAGGCTGTGTGTAAAGTCTGTTTACAAAAAAAATCACTGCACTTTACTGACTCTAATTTCCAGGCCAGAGCATCAGCAAGTAATTGGACTTGGGCAGAATAATAAAAAATATACAGTATTTTCCTTAATCAGCTACATCATGATCTTTAATCTGAATTAACTGGATTACCTATACTGTCTTTCTAGAAACTTCTAAAGCCCCTTTCACCATAGACTTGACCTGCTCCAGAACAATTTTCTCTTATTCCCCTCAGTATGACTATACAATATCAAACCAACTTTGTGCAGTGAGAACAAGTGACCACATGAATAGCACTTAGACAAAGTGCACAGAGAGTTGCATGTGTTTTGTCACATCTTCTGTGTGGTGTGTGGTATTGCTCTGATTTTACTTAACTAATAAAAAATCTGGATTTCTGTTGTGTGCTACTTCCACTTGCAGGCAAAATATTACTATGCCTGCCCAGTGAGGATGTTGTTGCTTTCTTCCTCTTTATTTAAAATGTTTGTTTTTAAGAGATTCATATATATGATAACTAACTTTTCCAATCTGGAATTCCTAGAAGCTGAAGACCTCCAAAACAAGAAGTTAGTTTAAAAAAAGTGGCATTTTTTTATCAAAGGGAGGGATTTTCTTTTCTGTGTTGATAATTTGGAGTATTTAGGGATACAGTCATGTAATATTGTCAACATTTTCTTCAAGATTTTGAGGGAAAGCATTATTTCCTCTAGAAGATCAAATACGAATCAAAACCCATTTTCATCTTCCATGAAGTGTGTGTGCCACCTCCTGAGTAGGGAAGCAAAGTTAGGGAATGTAACTGTCCTCATTGTACCAGGAATTCTGGCAACCTTGAATGTCAGGTGACAAGTCCCTTAGGCACTGCTCTAAAATGATGCTGATTTTATTGTTTCCCTGTTTCTTCAGTTGGGCCTATGGCTCCAAATAATGAAACAAATGAGATGAGGGTTAGCTCGGCATGTGAAACTAAACCTTTACCTTCTTTTGCTGCTTGTGCCTCTGACTCACTTTGAAATGATGTGCTGAGCATAGGTCTCATTCATAAAAACATCTGGGGTGGCTTGAAACACATAAAGACACCACAGAGCAAAGGTGCTCTCACGTGGCAAAAACTGGACTAGACTTCATGGTTTTTTTTCTTTTATCTTGGGGTATTCTCTTTGAGCTCAGGCCTCTCTGGGGCTGTTGGCAAGTACGTGTGTGCTTGTAGGCACCATTAGCATAGCAGAGTGCCTTGGTGCTGACTGTTTTTACCTGCACTTACTCTGTTGTAAAGTGGCAATTCCAGGAGGCACTGGGGACTTGCGGTGTTTTTTCTGTTTTTTCTTTTTTAAAAAAAAAAAAAAACAACACAAAAAAACACAACAAACCTGTGCTCCAGAGAGGTTTTGATCAAGGTCAACTTTGCTTCCTGCACAGCTCTTTTCCTCACAGTTGCAGACAGGGAGTGACATGCCTCTCCAGGCCTGCCAGGTTGTAAGCTGACCCAGTGGGTGACGTCAGAGTCCCAAATCTGCCATCAAAACTGTGCTCCAACCTCACCTGAAACGGGCTCTTCCCATTTTCCCTTACAATAAATAGTGTGGTAGTTGGTGAGTGCAGTTTTGGGGCCGTTTTTACTGGAGGGTGCAGACCTTGCCAATGAATTTTGGGATCCTATTCTGAGAATGTGAAAGGCTGTCAGCTTATATAAAGTCTTATGCAAGGAATTATTCTAGGGAGAATTCAAAGCTGATTTTTCCTCCCACCTGTGGCTATCCATTACATTTGCCTACGTGTTCTTTCCATGCCTTTTTTATTCTTTAGTATACTTAATACCTAAGCTACCGAGCACATTAGTAATGCTTGATTGCAGACCCTAGTGCCTGTGCTGCAGTGCTGTAGCTCGGTTATTATAGAAGTGGGAATGTCCTTGGCCTCTTACTCAGCTGATCTATGAGCAGGAAGCAGCACCTCATTAACATGAGGTCAGACTTGTTGGAACGAGCCTGGAGGAGGGGGGCCACCAAGATGGTTAGAGGAATGGAGTACCTCTCATATGAGGAAAGGCTGAGAGAACTGGAATTGTTCATCCTGGAAGAGAAGGCTTTGGGGTGACCTAACTGAGGCCTTCTGGTACCTGAAGGGAGCCTACAGGAAAGATGGACAGGGGCTTTTTCAAGGTCATGTAGTGACAGGACAAGGCAGAATGGCTTCAAACTCAGGGGAGTAGGTTTAGATTAAATATTAGGAGAAAGTTCTTTTCTGTGAGGGATGGTGAGACACTGGAACAGGTTGCCCAGAGAAGTTGTGGATACTCCATCCATGGCAGTGTTCAAGGCCAGGTTGGATGGGGCTCTGAGCAACCTGGTCTAGTGGAAGGTGTCCCTGCCCATAGCACGGGGAGTGGAACTAGATGACCTGGAAGGTCCCTTCCAACTCAAACCATTCTAGGATTCTATGAATATCTTTTACTGACCAGTGACTGCTAGGTGTTGCTATATGGAATGAGAGAAAAAGGAGGCTATTTTATGGTGTTTGGCCTATCTCCTAGATATTTAGAGGTCTACTCTGACTATAAATAAATGTGTATAGCGATTGTCTCAGTGCAAGTTATTGGTGGACCTAGTATTGCGTCAACATGGCCTCTACTGTTGCAGACTTGATTGGATGAATGTGGTCTGGGGGCCAGCTGCACTGCCAGTATGGGATGTTGGGTGTTTTGAGGACATGGGTAGGGGTGGGGAGCTTGGGGGCAGTAGTGCCTTCCACCCCATGAAGCAGGAGACCCCCATGGCAACACACCATCAGGGCCTTGGGTGCACAGGGGAGCACCTTTATAACAGCTCCAGTCAGGAGAAGCTTTGTACTGATGCGAACTAGTAGGACCTGTGCTCTACAAGTTTTCATCTCTCTTATGTGCCATAGAGTTGATTAAATGATCATGTACAGTGATGGATGTTTCTGTCTTTCTTGGTTCATAATTATCTCCGTGGAGAAACCAAATGGTTCTGTATTGTAACAGTAAAGCATAGAAGTGCAGATAACAGCTTTTGTGTATAGGGATAGTACATAATCTAATTTACATTTACTCTCCTGCACATTTCAGAGCTCTGCAGGATGGATTTAATTGAATAATGAGTTTCTTTCATTGATTCATCTACTTAAAAGAATCTTCCTTATGGGTGGTTAGTGACAGGACACTGTATGCTGCTTCATCCTGCACTTTACTCTGAAAGAACCGATATTTTTGTACTTATTGTTTTCAAATATTGCTCCGATACTGGGGATAGGCAGCTGCCTCTGGATTCAGTATTTTCTAATGGTCAGAAGGGATTTGCACTTTAATTTTTCAATTTGGCTTTAAAACATTTGTCCAGATGTATGCTGAAAGAAAGGGACTCAAGTTCCTACAATACCGTTTCTGCTGTCTTCTTAGATATCCTGTGTGGATATTTGTCAGAGGTCTACGTAAGAGGCATCAATGGCTAATAGGTAGAGAATACAAGTGGAAAAAAAATTTACACACACAAGCATTTCTGCTCAAAAGCTAAACCTAAGAACTGTGCTTACCTGATGTCAAAATGAAAGACTGTAGTATGACTTGCACAACGTACACAATTGAGGCTGAGAAAACTCAACTAAAAATTTCGATTTTGGATTCTCAGAGAGAAAATTATCTATCAATAAGGCATTGCTGACCTGTAGTTATTGATAAATAATATTAATTATAATAAATATACTTAATAAAATAAATCAATTCAGAAGCTTTTTCACATTTGGTTCTCAACTTGGAATGAAGGAAATTTCATCAGATTAAAGAATTTTCTAGCAGTCAGAGTCTAACAATCAACAGGATCCTCTAAGGGCTGAGTCACTTCAGTGTTAAACCAGTAACTTTAAAATTGTCTTCTAACTCAGAGACTTTGAATACGTTTTTTGGTACTTATATTTTCCCAAATCAAGAATTGTGGCATTAACTATAAAACATTTTACTTTGATTGTTGTCATCAAATGAACATCAAATATTTACACAGTATGGTTGGTGTGGGGTTTTTGTCAAACAAGGATATTTTGTAGATATGTATACTTCAGCAATTATATAAAAATATTTCTTCGTATTCTAACATTCCCATTGTAGTAGATTTAGGAAAAGGGGGATGAATTCCTTCATATTTCTGGCATAATTACCTTTCCATTTCCAATCTTGGAAGGAGACTGGAACACAGATTCATACACTGGAAACCAACATTCTAAATAATTTCTAGTAAGACTTAACAGATTTTCCACACTGCACAAGTTTTGAAATGTTCAAGTTTTGAGACTTTCTATCAAGTTGCACTTACAGAATTCTGGATAACAGCAGTGAATATGACAATATAGAAAATCTGTAGGTGCTGACACTTGGATGAATAGAAAATTTCTTAAATCAGGAAATGGTTTGTTGTGCAGGATATAACATTTTAGTTAAAGGTATTTCACCCCATTCTTTTCGTAAGAATACTAATTTGTTTAACTTGCAAAAGCTCACTGATTCAATAGATAACAGTTTTAATTACTTAATTTATAGTATTATAATTAATTATTAATATTTATTGTTTCAAGTTAATTTGAAATACAAAATAGGTTCATTTTTCAAAGTATAATAGTACAATCAGACAAAAACTTGACTAAAAGGAAGACCTCTATTCTAATATTCTGAATAAGTGATTTTTCTCCACCTTGTTTACTTCTAACAAATTGAAATTTAAAAAAAAATAAAACTACCTTATTAAATATGAAGACTGCTGAAATGGAAGAGAATAATAAGTAGTCAGCAGTGATTACAGAAAATTGCTGGGGGTGGTTTGGAGTAAGAACTCAAGTTTCTAATAGCAATAGAAATCTAATTTTTTTCTCGTGTTGAAACTGTTACCTAAAAGATTGTGGAGAAAAAGACTCCAGTACAGTTTAGTATAGGAGATAAGGCAAAGAGAGCTGGTCCTTTAATAATGAGTCCTTAGGCTTAGAGAAATATATACCACATGTGCCCCCCAGACAGGGGTTCTATGATTTTATAGTAAGGTCCATCCAATCCCAGGTTTATCCACCCCTCGTTCTGCCCCCCTGACACGCCCCTTCAGGAACTGGGTTTGGGGTCTTTGGGACCCCTTCTTCCTCATCTTCATCTTCTTGCAGCACTCACTGTCCTTGGAGTTCCCCCAAAGTTCTGGGCTTGAAGGTTGCTGTGTCTGTGTGATATCTTCTGGTCCAGGCCTTAGGGTGTTTTTCTACAATTCTACCTTGAAAAGAAGACTAAACACGCTAATGGAATTTAGAGGGATTGATATGGAATGGGGTAGTAGGGTTGGGTATGTGTGAACACTATGTTAAGGGTAGGGAATATAGTTAAATAATTAAAATCTACAGTCACTACACAACTACTTCTAAAATCTACAAAAGTTAAGAAACCGAAAAGCTCTGAGGCATCAAAACTAATTTAAGAGGTTTACTTCTTACTTGCCTGTACTTTAAATTACCAGCATGTGTTTAAATTCTTTGCAGGAGAGAGGTGTTTAACTGGTGCTGGGAGAATGCCTGGTCTGGATGAGGACTTCACATGGCAGTAGATTTTTTCACTCCTCAGGTGGCCTCGAGCGTATTTGCACCATGGGATTGTACCAATAGGATGCACATTCCTGGTGGCAAATCCACCTCTGCTTACTTTCTTGCAAGCAATAGCCGTGTGAGGTTCAAAGTTATGCTTCCTGAATGTTGAGTCAGTAGACATCTTATAAACTGGAGAACAATAACTCATAATTCTGATTTAAAAAAAAAAAAAAATGGTATTTGATAACTTACTTTATATTCTGCCCCATTTTTGGCACTGGGAAGTTGAATTAGCAGGCAGAAGTCCTGAGATTTGCTTTGTTGTTTCATTTTACTCTTTCCCTTCCTGTTTCTATTGTCACTCCTTGCAGCTTTGATCAAAGAAAGCTTTGAAACCTTTCTTCTTTGGCTGTTAAGAAACTATAACTCTGTATCAACCAGTTTCATAAATGTAGAACCCAACTCCCTCTTGTTTAACAGAAAGTCAGTCCCTCTCCATGTGGGGAGGTACCTCTTCAATGAAGAATCCAAACTAGAGAATTAGAAGACTTAGTTCACCCAAAAGAATTCTGCAAGGTAACTTTCTAAAATGATCTGACTAAAAACACGTGGTTTAAAAGCTATTTCACATACATTTAGCAGAAATTAAACTAGACTTTCTTTGCATGCTCTTAATAATGTAGTCTAAGTGGAAATGCGAAGTTGTGTTGTGAGAGGACAGGAGATAAATAGAAGATTATCATGGGAAATAAACACATTAACTGAGCCCATTTCAGACTGACTGAAGGGCAGAAAGTAAGCAAACAGATTCACTAATGGATCCATTTTACTGCTTTAGCTCTAGTAATTGATCCTGAATCAGGCTCTGCTGTTTTGCCAGTTGCTTTCATTTTATCCCTTGCTAGCAAAACAATGTGCATCTAACATCTCTGACAGTGGTATGATCCAAACACGTCTGTCCGTCTTTGTGTTTTGTTACAAGATTATAGCATTTATGCTTTCTTTGCTTTCTTTTTTCCTTGTCCAAATTGTCAATCTCTACTCTTCTACCATTGTTAAAGTTGGAGTCATGATAAACTGGACAAAACCACAGGAAGTTTCTATATGATAAAGGGGAAATATATGTGTGGAGTATTTGGTTGCACATCTTTTGTCTTCATTATTCTAATTGTGAACTCCCATTTTAATAGCATTATCACTGCATAACATACTGTGGTCATTGGCATGCTATATGAATTCTATTTTATCTTGACCTCAGCAAAATCATCATGTCAGTGTCCTGTCAGATTAATAAACTACCTTTAAAGTAAAAGATTAAATACTGGCAGAAATATTAAAGCTAGGTCATGTATTATGTTTCTTCTTTTCCATCTTGTTCCTAGTGTTGTCAGGAGTTTGTATCTGAAGATTGTTTACACTTTTTTGTCTAGCAATTAATCACCTCATGGACAACGAGTTACAGGGCATTTTGTTAGTCCTTCAAATCAGACAGTTGTTGGCTGCTGTCAAAGGTAGAGTCAGCTGATTAGTCCTGATTGCAAAGGAAATGCATAAGCTTGGCTGTGTAAGCCTGAAGATGGATTGCATCTTTTCTTATTTACAACTTGCATCAGAGGGGATCCTTTAATAGCACTGCACATCTTATATCTATCTGTGGTCTCATCAATTATTCAGAGCTATTGGCCTCATATAAGTGTAGCCATCACTTCAGTTGAAAGCTTTAGGAAGGATATTTTTGGTTTGAGGAAGAATTTTCTTTGTCATCAAAGTAAGATGCAGAAACTGCAGTCTTGTACCAAGAACCACTGTGTCAGATAATAAGAAAAATATGTAGCAGAAGTTGTCCTCTGTAAAGGACAACCTACAACTTAAGGAAGCTGGAAAGTCTACACCAAACAGGCACCCAAAGCTATGTTTGAAGGAAGATCCCTCAGTACGACAATGAAGCTGTCATTGGGGCAGATGATTTCAGGATATGCTGTAGGTCTACCTAACTGCATAAACATTTATTTGTATATGTTACAGACATTATATGTTTCATATCAGATTTTTAGATAAGGATAATAAGTCCTCTAATTCTGTTTAGATATACAATATTAATAGCACCAACTAGATTGCTTACAAGCTGGAAGGCCTCCTAGCCCATTTCTCCTTCACTCTGCCTGTCACATACATATGGAGGTGAGGAAATGTTTTCCTTTCAGGGAATTTCTATTACAGCAGCTTCAGTGATTAATGCTGACCTGAGGAAGAGTTCATTGATTTCCTGGTGTTTCCTTCTGCATGCCTTTACTGCTCACAATACAGAATAGGGAAATAGGAAAGTATCTCTAAATCTATTAATGCTGAATTGCAGTTGAGAAGAATTCAAAGACATTCTTCTCGGAGAAGGTAAAGCTCAGCTAAACAATCTGCTTTACACAACAAAAGAACTGGGATTTTTTAGTTACATTCATAAAACTTCTCTCCCAACTGACATTTATTTAAAGATTAAATTAGTATATTCATCTACATGACAGCTGAAAGAGAGTATATACTCATTTGATAGGGATGGTAAGTAGTAAGCTAAAAAGGGGAAGCATCCTTATTAAGAATTAAATCAAAGATGATGACAATTTAGAATAAATACCAACAGTATGTTTAATAACCAAATGCCTAAAAATGCATAATGGTATGTTGTGTTAGGGAAATCTTATCACTTTTTTACAGCTGAAATAGCAACAGATATGACCCACAGAAAGATCACCTAAGGAATACCTTGCAGGGCTGGGGATGTATTGTGGGTTAGCTCCAACTGTCAGCTCAGCCCCATTCTGCTGATCACTACCATCCCAGTGGGGTAGAGGAGAGAATTAGAAGGGCAAAACTGAATAAACTCGTGAGTTGCATAAATACAGTATAAGAGGTAACACAAAAGCTCCATCTGCAAGCAAAGGAAAATAAGGAATTAATTTACTGCTTCCCATTGTCAGACAGGAGTCCATTGCTTTCCATCTTTGACAAAGCAGGGCTTTGCTGTGTGTAATGCTTCCTTGGGAAGGCAAATGCTGTAACTATGAACATTCCCCCTTCCTCCCTCCTCCCCTCAAGTTTATTGCTAAGTATGATGCTATGTAGTGTGGAATATCCCTGTGGTCAGTTGGAGTCAGCTGTCCCTCTGTGTCCTCTCCCAGCTTCTTGCTGGTGGGGCACAGTGAGAAACAGAAAGGGCCTTGACAAGGTGTAAGTACTGCTCAGCTATAACAAAAACATCCCTGTGTCATCAGTGCTGGTTTGGTCACAAATCCCAAACATAACACCATGCAAGCTATTACACAGAAAATCAACAGCCTGAGGCAGTACAGGATACAATATCCCTTGCCTTTTAAAAGTACAGAGGACTGACTGCAGCATTAGAAGTGTCTGGAATTGGTATATGAGACTAAAAAAAACTCGATAGGAGTCGTTCAGCAAGGGAACTCCTGGGGACTCTAGATCAATTTACCTAATTTTATCTCTTTTTTTTCTTTCTCTACTCATGTGCTTTGTTTGTTTGGCTTGTTTGATTTGTTTTGTTAATGTTACTTCATGGTATAATGGGTCCTTATTGCATATTTCATCAGGCTAATTTCCAGCTGTGCTGCCACTGGCCACGTTTCCAGCTGTGAATAATTAGTATCTGAATCACCATTGGCCCATGTGAGAAGCCAGGAAAAGAATCTCAAGAAGCAGGTGTGCAAGCGGGCTATCATCTCTGATGTTTTAGTCATTGGATTTGTTCTCATGACACCTTGGTATCTGAGCAGGCAGAAGTTTTGAAAGAAGTGGTAATATCTACTGTTAGACCAGTTGAAATATTCAGACTATGGAAAGAATATCAAGGGCATGAGAGGCTTAACTGAAGCAGAAATGGAGTTAACCTACCTTCAGTCTTTCAGGAATAGAAATGGAAACGACAAAAATATTCAAATTATAGACGGTCCTGTATGGAGTCCCTTCCTTTCCACATGCCTCCTGATTTTGTTTCAATGAGTTTACATTTGGAAACGGTTTCTTCTTTTCTGTCTGTCAATAACTCCTTAGTGAATGTGCAGTCATAAGGCATTTTTGTAAGGCCTTCTGAAGGTCCAAGGCTGGCTATGCATGAGTCCAAGGGAGGATGGTTTTCACACAAAGAAGCAAAAGACAGTGTAAAGTGATGGATAGGATAAATATCCTGAATTTGAAAACCTTGTTGTCTTTTTGAAAAGACTCATCTACTCCAACACCTCAGTGTGTCAGTGACACTATTGTTGGCTCCTGGCACCAAAATCTGAAGTGATGAGTTAATTGCTGGCAAGAGGGCTGGTAGATGTGTGTAACCTGTGAGTCAGACCAAGCAGCATTTAATTTAACATTATTTACTGGATGCATTGTGGGAAAGGACAGACAGTTTTAATTTCCTTATTTTAAACTCAGTGACTATACCTATGCTAATAAACAGTCGCAGAGGTTGTTCCCATATGCTGAGTATGATTTTCTTTATAGTGCTGTCACGTGAAAACAGGAGATTTACTCAAGCCCTTGGTGTTTGATTAGTCTGTCAGCACCCCAGGAAAGACCCTTGTACCCAACCAAGTTTGTCAGTGTCCTGTTGTGGGGACCCTTCACCGAGCAGTTTGCTACACGGGAGGGCAGTTTGAATGACTTGTTCATGGTCACAGAGAAAGGGTCAAGCAGAGAAATCCCCTCCTGGATCTCCACACCTCTACCCACTATCAGCAACCGCCAGGGCCATTGAAGGACTCACATTAAGAGGTGACAGAATAACACTCTTTATTAATATCATTGTGAGAGGTCAAGGTTCAGCATTGCTGGTGACAGTATCTGACTGCAAAAGCGTGTTCAAAGCAATATACTAACAAGTAATATAATTCAAAACAACAGACTAACAAGCTCTAATCCCCAATAAAAATTAGTTCAAGGTAGTTGTTCAGCACACATGGAGGACGGTTCTCACCCAGTAGGCGTCCCTATGGGGGAGAAGACAGGTTCAACCAGTCGACTGATCCCAGAAGTTACGATGTCTTCTGCAACTTCTTCCCGTTCTCAACTCACTTTTATACTATTTCTTTATGTTTAGCTGGAGTTTGAGTGACTTTAGTCATGCATCTTACTTAGTGAGGGACTGTCATACCTTAGGGGCAGATATCTCAGTACAGTACCCAAGAAAACCTTGGGATGGAGACATGCATCTGTCTAAGGAGAGTGATTTCACCACAGTTGCTGATTCAACAGTGGGACATCTTTCTATATCTCCCTTGGTTTTCAGCTGCCGTGTGGCTTATCAGCTAGAAAGTACCACCGAGTTCCCTCCTCTGCAAGAGTTTAGACAGAGCCTGGCCGTGCTGTCTCCACTCTGCTCCACCCTATTTAGTCCTCCTTGGATTGTATTGTATGTGGGAGGTTGGGTATGCTGCCTACATACCATTCAGGGAGTAGCAACTGTGTTTTCCACTGTAATTTCTGTATTGTTATCTTTTTATCCCAGTCATCTTCCCACAAATGCTCAGCTAATGTCATTTACCTGTTTTGGCCCCCGCCAAATAACACACTTCCAGACAATTCACAGGGCAGCCTGAAAGTTAACAAGGACCAGAATGTTCTGGGCTGTAAGGGGTTTGGACTACAAGAGTATGTGTAAAAGGGCCAGGCTGTATTAGAGAGTAAGTGTTGAGGGTGCATTTACCCTCCCAGTGTAGGTATGCAGTGAGTAATGTACTTTTGTCAGCAGTCCACAGTAACGCAGTTGTGCAGCTGTTGCTTGCCATGAATTTCCAGGGATGAATCTAATGTGGACTTGGATAAGGGTATTTTTGGTCACTATATTTGATTCTGACAAGAAAATTTGGTGGATCCCAATAGTATTTCTTTTTAGAAAAGGTCATCTTCTCCACTGTGTAGTTTGTGTATCATCATCGTCTGTATGAATACGAAATAACTAAGTTAGTGGTGTTTTGATTTGTTTTTCTATTATATAATCTTTCCCTGGAAGCTGATCTGGCTCATTGCCTCCTCTCGTATTGGTGAACACTGCAGGTGAATGAGAACAGTAGTGAAAAATGTTACTCTGTAAAATTCCAAAAGGAACCTATCCTTACACTTCTGAAATGCCATCCTAATTCCTGAAAAGAGGAAGACTGACATTTATATTAGCTACTTCCACCCTGGTCAGTGTGGGGCCACCTCTTTGAACTACGTCTCCCAGGATGCACCTGCAGCCTTGCTCTACTGCCATCGGCACTCACCTGCCTTTGCTGATTCATGGGTGATGATACTCGGTGGGAAACCTCTTTTCAAGCACTCAGACATTTTCCTGTGTAGCGTTTTGGCCCAAGTCCCGTCTTTCCAATATTTGCATCCCTTTGTGATTTCTAAAGACAAGTCAGCCAGCTCAAGGTAATGGCTTTATCTCATCCCTCATCTCTGAAAATGCTCTCCATTCAGTCGAAATTCTGCTACTCGCAGCTGATTGACAGGGAAACAGAGACATGGTGTCTAATCCTCAAAGAATAGCACAGCTTGGGAACAGAGTCCAGGTCGTGTGCCCCCCTGCCAAGTATGCTAGAATAGGTGGCTTAAAGGTGAAAGGCTGCATCTGTGAGACTGCTGGCCCTCCTCGTTTAGCAGTGATTAACATTCCTGAAAAGCCTGCCCAGGCTTATGGGAGGTAGTCATGATTTACTGCCTGTGAGCGTCTTTATATAAGGATTTACATGCCAGCTGTAGTAAGCTCAGATGCCTGCAACCTTAAACATGAATTTGTGTTATTTTAAAATCTCTCCTTAATTTACATAAGGAATATTCCTAAGTGTTTTAATACAGTAATAACATGGAGATAAGTAATTTCTTCTGGAGGAAGTAAACTACTGTAAAATCTCACTGAGGCATTGAAGAGATTTGTTTAAAAAGAGAAAATAGAACCCAGAACTGGACTTTCTAATTCAGATCCTTTCTGCACTGGCACAACAGATCACTGGCTGTTACTGCATCACCCAAGTTTCCCTGCCTGCAGTGGTTTGGCTTTCCTGCCTCCAGTAATAAGGTACCTCCCCTTGTAACGCAGCAAAGCTAAATTTAGCCTCTGCAGAGTGCACAATTCCTATATTTAGTGCTGTGAAAGTCAGACTTCAGCAAAGAACTGGCTAAACTATGAGGTGTTCTGCAGTCCAGGAGACAGAAATAGAAACGCAGCAAAGTGCCTCTTTGGGCTTTCCCCCTCTGGCCAGGCAGCGATGACAATGGAGGGCTCTGTGCAGGGACGGGCTTTTAACAGGAATATATCTCCAGGCAGTTACCATGGGATTCCCAAACGTGAGCAGACAAAGAGCTGCAGAGCTCAGTGCCGCTGGGAGGGCACAGAGCATAGCTGCTGGCTTGGTGACGGAGGAGGCTGCTAGCAGCTCGCCCAGCCCTGGCAGCGCCCTGGGGACAGCGGTGGTGGCTCTGGCAAGCTGATGCAGCATCCGCAGGTGCCAGGAGCACTGCAGGGGCGATTCAGGCTACATTTTACTCCGCTGCCCTACGCTTGGGTGTCTGCCTACATATGATATATGCAGAAATATGTCTGTGCTCGTGTATACCTAAAGGGCCCGATTCTCATGTAGCCAAAGCTTGCCTAATATCAGCTTGGCATCATCTGTAAGGCAATATAACACCGTTTGTTAAGCCAGGTGATGTGTTTGGGAGGGAGACAGGAAATTTGGGGGCACTCCCCTTCGGATCTTGCATCAGAGCAGGTGATGCAGGCCGCGGATGTTCAGTGGGGGTGGAAATGTCTCGTGGCTTTTACTGGTGACACCTGACCAGGTGGATGAGTGAGTTGTCTGCGGCGGCACCACCCACCCCGATGGCCGTGTGTGCTCTGCCCGGCTCCGCTCCGGCCCTCGGGGCCCCAGGCACGGCGGGCACCGCTAGAGGGCTCGCGGGATGGGGCTTACCACGCCTAAAAGAAAACTAATTAAAACCGTAGGATGTGCTGGCACTGGGCCCTTTCTGTGCTACTGGTGGGGGTTAACAAAGTTAATATAAATGGGTATTCAATGATCGCTTCAGATTGCCTCTTGGGTACTGCCAGCCATGCAGTTTAATTCCCGTGTGAATCAAAAAGCATCTTTTGGACAAACATCAGATTGATTTGGTCAAGCAAATTACTTTTGTTTTTTGCATTTAAGGCTGCAGAGTCTGCACCTTAAAAAAGACCAGATTAGAATTTGATCTAAAAGACTGGTATGTTAACAGAGATGAGCTTCCATCAGCATTGCCTAAAACCCTTGGGAGGATCATGTTTTCAGAAGAAATGTAAACACTCTAGAAAGAGAAGTATATAGGACTAGAAGATTCCTGAAATGATCCCATGCTTTCATAGCCATCAAGCCATACAATGATAAATCTTTTTTCAGCTGATCTTGTTGTTTCTTAAAAATAGTCATGTTTTTTCCCCTGCTGTACTCTTCCTGGGAGATTCTTCCAGAGCAGCACAGGTAGAACTGTTCCCTAATTTCCAGCCTAATTTTATTGTGGCTCACTTATTTCCATTTGTTCTTGTGTCATTTTCTCTTCATTAGCTCTTCTTCCTCCCCAATGTATCTTCTCTATAAATATACCTGGGATAATCATATTTTGTGCCAGCCTGGCTGGGCTAAACAAACAGAGCTCTTTAAATTGCACATGCTAAAATAGGCTATCAAGCTTCAGGAAGGTTGCCACAAGGCATAAGTACTTTTTTTTCCCTATTCTTTTACCCCTTTGTCTGTTAAAGAACATTGGTCAAGTGGGGTTACTGTAAGATGGGAAAAATTTGCCATTGTCTTATTATGAAATGTGGCAAAAGAGTAGTTCTCTGAGGCAGAATATTGCACTGAGAGACCCACTTTATGGTGCAAATTGGCAGGTACTGGATCTAGATGGGCCATTTGCCTTTTCTAACACTTTGATGTCTAATTTTTTAATGCAGAATAACTCAGTTGGTGTAGAGAAAATCATACTGGTATAAGCCAAGGAATGTGATCTCACAGCAAAGATTGAAAACAATGCATCAAGAGCAGAGAAAAAAGAACAGAACCTTCAAAACATCTCAGATTTCCCTAAATTTTCTGTGAGATTCAGAAGCATATTAAAAACATTCAGGACAGCTTTCACATATTAGCTGCTTCTCCCCCATGGGCTGGTTCTTGGAAAAGAGAAAATGTTTTTAGCCTTGTGATGTTATCCTAGACTGCACTAAGACCTCTGTTCCTTTTGTCTCTGTCTCCTGGCTGGATTTCCATGCATGTAATGAGTTGCTTTTGACACTCCTTTCAGCTGGGTGCCAGCAGAATGGAGCTGGAAGGCAGCGAAAACTGAATCTGTATAGAACGAGGAGAGGGAAGCCTCTCTGAAGAGCAAGGCTGAATCCATGCAGTGCTTGGTCTGTGCTGCAGAGCAGAGCTTGTGGCTGAGAACAATCCATCAGTAACCATTGCTGACGATGGAATCACAAATCCTGAACTGTCCTGGCACCAGAAGTGTTTGCTGCACACTGCAACCACGAATGACAGGCAAAGACAATCCCATGCCTCCCAACTTCTGATTTAACTTGTCTGCTACCCACAAAGCATGTTCTCTCCTGAGTATTCATTAATTTACACAAGCATTAAGTGTATCTGAAAAAGTTTATCTATCTTGACATTTTTTGGCACCATGTTCACGGCAATGCTTTGACAAAAAAGAGGAGTGAAAGGGCATTGTTGTAGCTGGAGGCCAAAAGCTGCTAAAAAGGAATGGAAAGGGAGGGGGATTCCATGCTGAAGGTAATTAAAGAAGATGAAGTACTTAAGTGAATGCTTCACTGCGCATCGAGTTAATGCTGAATTTTACTGGTCTGGGGAAAAAAGGTGAAATGTTGCTGCTCAGATTCGTGTTATTAATTTTCTTACATGCTACTAAATGACCCAACTCACTTTCTTGTGGGAACATAATATGATCCAACAAGTTTTCAGAACACTTCAGGAAAAAAACTTAGTATAAAGAAAGCCAACTCTGTGATTAGACAGTGTGTGAATGATTTAATATTATATCACTGGTAGATCCAAGAGCCAAAGAAAATGGAGGCCTTGTTGGGCAAACAGTGCCCAAGAGATGGAGTCACAGCTCCAGTAACTTGTAGTCTGAACAGATGTAAGAGAAGCAAGGGAGGATGTGGTGTTGAACTAAAAGGGAGGCAAGAAGTGATAGCAGCATGGTCTGATTTGGGAACATGTGCTGCTCCAGGAAGCATTAATGGCTCACAAGCAACTTTATCCCCTCCTCACAGTCACTCTGCACTTAAAGAAAGATGGTGGAAGTTAAGTGAAATACAGCTGCTTCAGTAGCAGAGAGTCTATCAGCAGAGTGACTGCAGGTAGCTTCCTATGGCCTGGCTGTGTGGCAGATGCCAAGGTGATGTCTAAAAGGTCAGCTCACAGAGCCCCTGTCAGTGCATTGACTTACCTCAGCTGCAGGGCCCAGGCACAGCCTGGTGTGAAGCCCCTCTGCCCAGCACTGGGGCACCTCCAGAGCAGAGGTGCCCAGGGAGATCTGGATGGGCTGCACCCACCTAGGCAATAATGCAGTTCAACTCTGACTGAACCTCAAGCCTTTGTTGTTTCTCTGAATCACATGGCATTAAAGCTGTGGTGAAAACCAGATTTGCACAGGTCTGTTGCCAAATTCCCAGCGAGACTAATGAAACCAGGATTTCAGCCTGGCAGGCTATTCAGCAATGCTGTCCTCTCAGCTGTAGCCCAATTAGCCAAGATAGGCAAAACCCTTTGTGATTTCCCTCTTTGTGTTACTAGTTCACCTGCTAACTAGCTATGGAGTACCAGTTGCCCCTTTTCTGTCTCTCAGGTACTTACTTCTGTTGTCAAAACATCTCCCTCCCTGGCAGGCAACATGAGGGAGGATGGCACCCCTCTCTCCTTCCCCAGATGGTCACTGCTGTCTCCTTCTCAGCCACCAACTGCTGAATGTGAAGAGATTCATGACACGAGTGTTGACATAGTGAGAGGCTGAGAAATTCCCTGGCTTATAGTACTGTCCTCAGCCCGACCTTCCTCTTCATCTATATTTTCATTTGCCACTCAGGGTGGAGGAGAGCAGCCGTGAGTCATCCTGGGGGCTGATGACTCATATTTTCAGTCAGAGCAGTCAGCATGCTGAGGGTTTCTCAAGGCTCTGCCCAATCTTTCATGCCCAGAAACTCAGCATAGGGTTTGTGTATGGGTTTTCCTCACTGTGATTTCTAGCCCCCAGTTGTTTTTTCTCTCTGTTTCTTTGTTTCCTCCCTTGCCAGTAGCTTTTCCCTCCCCCCACAATCTACCTCTAAGCTTTACAGTTCCAGATGGCATCTGTCTGGTCCATATGTGCTGGCATTTTCCTCTAACATCCTGTGTGCTTTAGCTGCCTGGAGAGAGCCCACTAGCATTTACTGTCTATGTGAGATGCTGCTTTGTCATGCCTTAGAAAGCCTGTGTCAGCGTTCTTTAGGTTATGCTAAGAAATACCGCATTCTTTTAAATGCTCAGTTGCTAAACTGTACATGTTGGTGTATGTCATCTCTTGCAGCTGATATCAGCATAGAATCGTAGAATGGTTTGGGTTGAAAGGAACCTTTAAAGATTATCTTGTTCTAACCCCCCTTCCATGGACAAGGACACCTTGCACTAGACCAGGTTGTTGAAAGCCCCATCCAGCCTGGCCTTGAATACTGACAGGGATGGAGTGTCCTCAGCTTCTCTGGGCAACCTGTCCGAGTGTCACTCTCACAATGAAGAATTTCTTTCTTGTATCTAATCTGTATGCTCTTGTAATAAGTGCCTTTCCAGCTCTCTTGCTTCAGCTACAGAAAGGCCAGGCTGAACAACCCCAGTCTCTCAGCCTGTTTTCATAGGAGAAGCTCTCATCTTCCTGGTCCTCCTCTGGACCTGCTCCAGCAGGTTATCATCCTTTTTATGTTGGGGGACCCAAAGCTGGATACAGTACTCCACGTGGTGTCTCACCAGAGCAGAGAGGCAGAATCACCTCCTTGACCTGCTGGCCAAACTGCTTTTGATGCATTCAAGAATACTTTTGGCTTTCTGGACTGTGAGTTCACAGTGATGGTTCATGTTGAGCTTCTCATCTGCCAAAACCCTCAAGTCTTTCTCCTCAGGGCTGTTGTAGATTCATTCTCCAACCAGCCTGTATTTGTGCTTGGGATTGCACTGACCAGGTGTGGGACCTTGCACTTGGCCTCATTGAACTTCATGAGGTTTGTACAGGCCCAGCTCTCAGGCCTGTCAAGGTCCCTCTGGATGGCACCCCTTTCCTCCAGCATGTTGAACACACCACACAGGTTGGCAAGTTGTCAAGTTGTTGACAAACTTGCTGAGAGTGCTCTCAATCCCACTGTCCATGTCATCAGCAAAGACGTTGAATAGCACCAATCCCAGTATCACGTGCCTCTCTAGCTTAGAGACAAAGATGTTGTGTGGGACAGTGTCCTATGCTTTGTACCAGGTCTGTGTAGATGACATCAGTTCTCTTCCTTTATACACCACTGCTGTAACCCTGTTATACCAGGCCACCAAATTTGTCAGGCACTGTTTGCCCGTAGTGAAACTATGTTGGCTGTCACCAGTCACCTCCTTATTTTCCATGTACCTTAGCATAGTTTCCGGGAGGATCTGCTCCATGATCTTACCCATGGGTTAAACGGGCTGCTTTCCAACTGTGCATGTGTGGTTCTTAAAATACCCATCCAGTCCCAAGATGATGTTTGTGTATCATCCATGGTGACTGGCTGAAGCAGCTGCCAGGCCCAAGCATTACTTGCCATCTCTCTTTGTTTGAGGTTCATGTTCACATCAGACTACAGTATCTGGAAGCAGCACACGTGATCCTGGGGAGCAAGGGCAGGCTAGGAGGTTATCCAGTGGGGGATATTGGAAGGAGGTCCGAATGAGAAGGGCATATGAGAGGTGAAATATGCTGGGGAAACTGGAAAACAGGACAGCATTGGAGGCAAGCAAAAAAGTAATTGAAGTAACCCTTTCCAGCTCCTTTGAACTGAATAATATTCTGACATTCAAAAGCACAGAAAGATAAACACACATAAAAAGAATTTATTTTTATCGTACAGCGTATGACTGGTGTGTTGGCAATGTTTCGTTGTCACTCTGCTTGGCTTTTAATTGAGGTTACCTAGAAACAGTAAGGGACAAAAGTGTTTGACCATGACTGAGTTCCAGCTATGGGAGAGTTTGCAGAAAAACCAAAAAGTATCATGGTGAAGGATGAAAGCCAAATTATGTTGTCCTCAGTCTTTTTAGTTTCTCCTTTACTTGTAGACTTTTTAAGTAAAAGTAAAATAGGGGTTTTCCAAGCAAGTTATGGTTTAGTTCCATCATATGTTTTCTCTGATTTCTTTTCCCAACTTGTAAAGAAAAAGGGAGAAAGGAGAGAGAGAAATTGAAAATAATTTGTTTAGGGCTCTTAATTAAGAACCCTAAACAAAAGTAAGTTAAATTTTTAATCTTACTACAAATCTTCTTTATAATATAATTTTTTAAAGAAAGCTGAAGCTTTTGTGTTTGTTGGAAAAGCAAACCAAACCAATAAGAATTGTAACTACAAACTGCTCTGTATATGACAGAATGGACAATTGGCTCATGCTTTCTGGGTATGTTTTGCTTCAGTAGATTCAAAGATGCTGTATCTGTAAAGAAAACACAGTAACTATACCATTTACCAGACTGTAGCGCATCTCACATTTTGTGTGCTGGGTTAAAAACCTTGTATTTCATCTGAATCAGGTCATGCATGGATAATAAATAAATGAGCTGCAACAGGCTATAAAGGATGTGAATCTGCTCTGTCCCCTTTGTCTGATTATGAAGTCTAAAAGAGTATTAGTCTAGGAAGTGTATATACGTAGAAGTTCTCAGATCAAAGTCGCCCCGGAACAAAAGATTTGCTGGAATAAACTAGCTTCCAAAAAACTCTGGGTAGTTGCAGTCTTAGTGGAGCCAAGGCCCCAGGAAGCTGCCAGCCGTGTTGTGTGTCTTTTGGCACCTCTGCAACATATATAAATAGCTGGAGACCTTTCTGCAGCCAGGAACAAGTGAGATGAGAAAAGGCTCTGTTTCTAAATTTGAAAAGAAAGCTGTAAACAACAGGCATGCTGTTTTTAAGTATGCCAGGGGACTTCAGGAGTCTGGCCTCTGGTCCTCTCTGAAGGCAAGGTCAACTTCCCCTCTGTTTTGTTTTGTAAACACAGACAGTGCATGACCACGGTTTGGAACTGCTCTTTTCTGAGGACCAAATTTCAAACAGGAAAGACAAAACTTATCTTGGTGTGATTGGAGGCCCCACACTCAAATCTTTGTTTTGATAAGGCTTTGCTTATGGGTTGTCCAGAGTGGCTGCCTTAACAATACTACTGTGCAGTTCCTGTACTTAGCCTAGCCTTTGAAGATGTGAGGCAGGGCTATTTTTAGGGGGAATCAGAGCAATAAATAAAGATCTTGGGCCGTGAGACATAGTGCTAAGTTAAGTAAATGGCAATTCACTACAATTCAACTATAGTCCAGGTCCACCCTGTATTTGGCATCTGGCCACGTGAATTTGTAGCATGGCTTAGATGTCTTTGCTGTTCCTTAGTTCTATTCAAATGCCAACCATATTTCAAACATCCATTAACTCTGCACACTCCACACAGTGAGCTGGAGATTCATTCTGTTGACAGTATAGTTTTAACCACTTCTGATCAGGAGAGAGCAACATGGTCTACTCAGAGAACCAAAGCTGTATGTTAAGCTGTCATTTCCCAGGTTTCCATCATCTAAAGAGTCAGGACCTCCTAAATGTTTTCATTTATTCTTCTCTAAAAATTCTGCTACCTTATTTTGCAGAAGTGTTTGTGCAATTTCATAGAATCATACAACGATTTAGGTTGGAAGAAACCCAAAGTTTCATGTCTACATGTTTGTGTATCTGAAGAGAAACATAATCCCATAAGACAACTGAGGATTTTTCCAACCACAGTGTTAGGTCAGTGGCATGTTAGTTCTTTTAGAAAAAAGGGTTATATAGTACACTAGGAGCACAACTGAAGGCAGTGGCTACCTAGGTGGTATTGTGCATCAGTGAAAGCTGGAGCTGAGTTGACAGCTGCACATGGTGCATTTCACACCTCACCAGCTCATAACGACTAGAATAACTTTTCAGTTATTCCTCCCTGCAGATGAGGTTGTGAACACCAGAAAAAACATAAACCAATGCCTAATCCCCCAGATTGCTCAAGGTGCTTCAGTTTATTAAGTCTTTTGACTGCTTCTTGCAGACTTTTCTGGATCACTGAAATGGCCCTTCAGTTTTCAGCACTTTACAGGGGAGTTCTGGCTACAAGTATTTTTTTCTTAGCTTGTTTTCATAATATGTTTCAAATAGCATTCTTTAGAGTCACTTTTTTCACCAATTTTCTTCTTCCGTCTTTGTAAAGCTACAAGGGTCAATTTTTATACCGTTTTTTTTTTTATTTTTTTTTTTGGGGGGTGTCTAGACTTGACATAGGAGAGAAGGGTTAGTTCTATGTGCCACCAATATGTTTGCTGCCATGCTTTCTCTTGTACTATTTGAAAGGATGCTTCTTTCCCTATTTGACCAGTTACTTTTACCCTGCTGCTTTTTCCAGAATCTACAGCCCATTTATCACAAATGGTCCAGGAGTATTCAAACATTTGTGCAAAGCATGTGTTCCTCAGAGAACTTGTTGTGGTTTAACCACAGCTGGCAACTAAGCAACTAAGCACCACTAAGAGCCAGCCACTCACTCACTCATTTTCCCCCCCAGTGGGATGAGGGAGAGAATCTGAAGACCAAAAGTGAGAAAATTCGTGGGTTGAGATAAAGACGGTTTAATATGTAATGTAAAGGCAACGTGTGCAAAGAAATCAAAACATGGAATTCATTTGTTATTTCATTCACCAATTCCCATGGGCAAGCATGTGTTAATCCACCTCCAGGAAAGCAGGGTGTAATGTGTGTGTCCCCTTATTTCTTTCCCCAGCTTTATATGCTGAGTATGATGCCATATGATCTGGAATATCCCTTTGATCAGTTGGGGTTGGCTGTCCTGGCTGTGTCCCCTCCCAGGTTTTTGTGCACCCCCAACCCACTTGCTGGTGAGACAATATTAGGGGCAGAAAAGGCCTTGGCTTGGTGTAAGTACTGCTCAAAACATCCCTGTGACATCAACAGTTTCCAGCACAAATCCAAATCCCAGCCTCATACTAGCTTCTGTGAGGAAAATTAACTCTACCCCAGCCCAAACCAGCACAGATCTCCAGTCTCTTACAGGTTTTGCCTTTTCTTTATGTTTTCCACAGCATTCTTAGGAGTGTCATGACACTATTTGTTGATTGCATCTGTCACCACAATAAACTTAACTTTATAAGTAGCATGTAATAATGTTTAATAACATATGCAGCAGAGTCTGGACACTACAAATGAGATCAATTTCTCTGTCTCACATGGGAGCACTGTTCTTGTTTTGTAGGCAGAATAGGGCACTGAAGAGTCTCCCAAGAAAACCATAGCAAAACCCAGTTTGTTTTCTGAATCCTTTTTTGTTATCCTAGTCAGAGGACCATCCTGCCTTGCTAGCATTCCTCTGGTGCCGTGAATTACAATGTGCCTAATTACCAAGTAGTGGTGTTCTTCCCTGAAAGAATATTTTGTTCCAAAATCTTCATCACAGCTTCAAAACA
Source organism: Myiozetetes cayanensis (assembly GCF_022539395.1). Lineage (NCBI taxonomy): Eukaryota > Metazoa > Chordata > Aves > Passeriformes > Tyrannidae > Myiozetetes > Myiozetetes cayanensis. The sequence goes on from NW_026087742.1 coordinate 20,736,002, forward strand.
CGTGAAATAACTGTGTGGATGAAAGAGCTGTTACTTTAGAACAGCTGTTCAAATGCACATAAACACCCTGCTAAAATGGCTCAGGCTATTTTGCATACGATTTACATTCATAAGAGGCCTTAATAACTGTTTCTAGTATGAAATTTCAGCTCATGCTTAGAGCAAACACTGATACAAGTTGCAGTAGTGCCAGAATGCTGTTCTGCTCACTTAAATGTGGAGAGTGGAGATGACTGGGGGAAAGCTGCCTCAGGAACATGTAGTGTGGGACACTTCTCACCTGTTGCCTAATGATATTTATCCGTTTTATTCCCAAGGTTCCTACTTCTAATATCTTTCTAATGTCCTCTGTGCTGGGCATTAGGATGGCTTCAATTGGATTCCTGGCAAAGAGTTTCTGCATAGCTGATGCTCTGGGGGTTTTTCTCATTATTATAACAAGGAAAGTATAAGGGCAGCTGGGAGACAAAGCTGTTCCCTGAGTGCAGAGCTAGGCTAAAAAGCTCATTGTGATGTGATGGAAGCATATTTGAGGTGTGGAAAAAGAGAGGACTGCCACCTCTATGACACTGCTGTTCCTCTTAAAGAAGGATACTTTATTTTTCATCTCACACGATGAGTTCCTAAGTGCTTAGCAGGAAAATATGGGGATATATCAAAATAGCTGCATTTAGGATATCCAGTATAACTGCAGAAAAAAACTGTATGTGATGATGAGAAAGGCAAATGTGTACCTCAGCACTGCACCCAGCGGAAAGTTTTACCCATGGTCCTAAGAGGTTGTGTTCTGAGATAAAATATCTAAAAGTGTAGAATGCTACTGGGCTGTGTCTGGGGCTCATTTTCCCACCTGCTGTTAGCATCTGAAATTGAAGGTTATTCCAGTTAAGAAACTGATAGTTTTTAAGACTGAAGAGTGGTAAAATGTAGGGGATGAATAGGAAACGGTATTTTATGTGCTGGTCAGGTCATGACATGGCTGTGTACAAACTGATACACTAGCAACTTCACCTTCTCAGCAGCCTGATTACAGAATCTGCGTCTTTGAAGTGGAGGATGTCATGGTTCTAAACACAATTAGATCCTTTAGGATGCATGGAGACACCTCATGTGATTTGCAAAAGTGTCTACACATCCTACTTAAAGTCAGTAAGTGAAGTAAATTTCATTTCCTTATTTGCATTTTGGATTAATTATTAAAAAAAAAAACCTAATGCTGAGAGGTCAGATATGTCACAGTTTATGCTTATTTCCTAATAATTTTACCTGTTGTACAATTGTACTAAATTGTACCTAATTTGTACCTGTGGTCATAATTATTACTAAACATTTTTGTCATATTGAGACCCATCACATGCATGCCACAGGATTATTTTAAAATTGACTATAGATTTTTTAAAGGAATTTATGAAGATTATTTTCCCTACTTTCTAGTTCTCACATAAAAGGCATACGTAATTGTAATAGTGTAATTTTAATAGGTATTGTAATAGTGATATGTAAAGTGTTAATCAGTCTGAATCTGAAATGACTTATCTCATGGGTCTTACTATGATTTCCTTTCTCAAGAATTATCCTTCTGTTCCAGAGAAGTCTGATTTCCCAGTGATTGCTTAATCAGGCTTGTTATTATAAGTGTTAGGTTAGACTAAGCTCAGAAATGAAATCTGAGCTTTAACAGAGGTTACCAATCAGACAAACCAAGTACATGTTGCAGAATGCTCACATTGAAATACATATATATAACACAATTGTTAACCAAACACTTGGTTTTCTTTTCTTCTTGTTACATATTTATTTTTTTTCCTCTTCTTCCTTCTCCTCTATATTTCCTCTTCCTTCTCTTTGCCTTCTCCCTCCTTGCCTTCTTTTTCCTTTCTGTAGGCCTGCTTGATCACAGGTGGAGAACTACATTTTTAGACCTCAGTTCAGTACAGAGCTTAAACACAAAATTTATATCTATTGCTAGGTCAAGGTGGTAGGTTTTAACCTCCCATTAGATATGCAATTTAGTGAAAGGAATTGGAAAGAATATGACTTACATTGACACTAGACAAAGAACCATCACTTTTCATAGGCAACCACTGGAATTTTAGGAATTTCATTTCTGTGTAAGCACAATATGAAATGCATTTGGTTACTGAAGGCAAAGAAGAAATCTGGTAAAAATCTCTGCTGACAATCTATAGTACAGGATCAAAGAAGTAAAAACTAGTATTGGTGCAAAAATTGTATGTATTAGTGGCCATTTAATGAAGGGGAAAATGAATTCCTTAGGGTACTGAAAAAAATACTCTTTTTAGTTATTAATCTACAGGCTAGTTTGGTTTGACTAACAAAGAGAAGAAAATTTGTCTGAGTTTTATAGCTGTGGTCCCGTTTTTTCGACATAATTTAAAGCAAAATATGGTATTGCCACACTTGTTTAAAGGCTGTTCTTGAAATCCACATTTTTTTTGTTCTGAGCTGATGATCTGACGGTTTTTCAATTTCCTGCCTCCAGCCAAGGTTTCCTGTATTGCCAACCTGATTTATACTGAGATGTGTGTATTTGAGTTCTAGTTCTGGTGTAAGGTTGAGTTGAAATGCTTATTGCTGTCCCTCTCTGGCAGTGGTGAGGTGTCTAATTATGAATGCAAAACTATAAATCCTACTTCCTAGAAGGAATACAATTGCAAAGGTGTCCCTTTTCAGGTTAGGTTTAGATGCAAAGCTATCTCATACTGACCTATGCAATATCCACCAACTCTCCATCCAGAGTGGATTACTCATATTATAATAAGAGCTAGGCCATAAGAGCCTAAAGAGAATGATGTAAATGAAAAGCACAGAACAGGGATGTGAAGAGTTGTGGTGGTCTGCAGCACTTGATCACTGACAGCTGTGTACAGCTGCAACTCAAAAAGCAGTAAACAAGCTGCTGCGACCACAAGAAAATTCCAAGCTTACGAGTAGAATTTTGTTTTTCTTATTGGATACATTTGGATTTTAATTTGACCTGTGTATTACCAAACAGAATTAGCTCTCTGATCTTAAAAACATTATTCAGACTTAATAATTTAAAAGAGAAACAATGGAAATTTTCCAGGAAAGCAAGCAGTCAATTCAGTTTCCTTGCAGGACACAGAGCAGTAGGCTCTGCAGGTAACTCTGATTCATCAGCCTGCCTGCAGTGAGGAGACAAACCTCTGCAGTCCTTCTTGTGCTGGAGCTGTGCCTGGTGTCATTTTGCCATGCTTCAGCCACAGAACTGGTTCCAAAAGCACTACAAGGCAGCCAAGTTAGCAACCACTTTGGGAGTGCATTCCTGCTATAAAACCCTGGAAACTGTCCTTTCTAAGTTGCTAGAAACACTAATAAAATCAATAGCTCTTTACATGCCAACAGGCTTGAAAGGCTGTCCTGCTGGTGGTATCCCCAGTCTCCATCAAATTACCATTCAGTAGTGAAGAAGAGTGGGAATTTGTGGTTAAGTGTGAGTCAGGCACCAGTACAAGCCTGGGATGAGGCAAATGAGGCTAAGAACAGGATTTGTATTATGATTAATGCTACTGAATAGTGCTGGGTAATACTTGTTCTTTCTGTGAAGTCACTGTGGGTGATGGCTTGCAAATGCAAATGCTCCCTGTCTCACTGGCAGAAAGACGCCAGTGAAACCAGCTTCATTCCAGATGGGACACAGCAGTACCTGCATGTGTTACTGCTGCTTCAGCTTTCAGAGGAGAATCATGGAGAAGCTGGTGGGGGGAACACTCAGAAATCTGAGTGAAGGCAGAGAATGGTAAGCAGCAAGTGCTGAACTCTCGGTGTAAAGTCTGCAGGCTTCTTCCTGCCACAGGGATGGTCCTCACTGCTCTGCCCAGCATCTACTCTGGTGGAGAACAGAGCTGGTGGAGTCTGTTTTTCTAGAGGAAGGCACCTACAAATGCCTTGGGGGCAACAGCTGCCCTGAGAACAGGAGCTTTCTGAGAAGCTTGGAAGCCTGTGACACACAAGCAGTGCTCCTGTGCTCATTCCATAAAGACTTCCTGAATTTATCTTTTGTTGAGAATCATTTAAAATGGATCATAAGGAGGGGTATGAAAGGTCCAAGAAGCAAAGAGGGTGCAAAATGACTTAGAGTTACTTTCATTAAGTACTAGAAGAATTCATCGTTTTACTCCACGTTTCTGATGCAAATCGGTTATAGCAGTAAGTTTTAACATTAGTTGCTCAGTCTTAAAGTCAGATGTTAGTAATATACCCTTACACCCTTGCTGCAAATTTCCACTTGAAGAGGTCTTTTATGCTGTGGTGCATATTCTTTTATGCTTTTCCTGACTGCTGTTTGTGTAGCCTCACAGTACTGTAAGAGGAATATCCTAGAAACAGCAGTCCACAGTAGTAGCAGTGGTTGACTTGCATCCTACAGCACTCTGTCAGTACTTTGTTAACAGCTGGTTTTGTATGCATTCCCCTCTAAAGTTCCAATATATAATTTTCCCAAATTGATAACTACAGAAGACATTTTTTGCCACACATCTATCTTTCCATGGGCTGAGGCTTTCATAGCTGATTGAGTGTTGTATGCAAAGTATATGTTTCATTTCTGTCTTTTTTTTCCATTGGCACTCTCCTATTTGAGGCAGAATGGGTACCAAAGTATGAAGTGAGAGACATGGATGCTTTTCATTTTGGGGTCATTATGTAGGGAGGTGCAATTATGAAACTGAACTGGCTGCCTACACTTTGTATATTACCCATGATAGGATAAATCAGGCCATTGTTAAAAAGTCCTAGATATGAATGTCTTCCTTTCCCAGGCCTGACACAACCTTTGCTTACCTACATTTGCTAGGTAGTAAACTAGTTTTCTGACTGACTTCTTCAGCAGGTTTTGGCTGAGTGGTGAAGGTGTGAAGGAGCCATTCTTCTATGGCAAGTGAACATGGTGCTACTGTGGTGTGCAGGCTAGCTTGTAGGATGTGTTCTGAGTCCTGTGTGTATTGTAGTTGTGAGAAACAGTATAAATATTTACAGACCGTGCTTCCTTCTAACTCTCCAAACAGACTTCTTCATGAGAGAGAGAACTGGATATATATGCTTCTCGTGCAATCAGCAGGATGTGAACTGGGTTTTAACACTGTGGTGTTAGTTCATCAGATTCAGAGGTTTATGGACAGCCATGACATGACCCTCTTCTAAAAACAGAGAGAACTCTGACTATGTGTCACATAATGCAGGACTGCAGACTGCACTGACCAGTGCTGGTAGAAAGGCTTAATTTGCTGGTAAATGTGTGCTTGAGTTTGCAGAGCCAGCATTTGGGAAATGAAGGGAATATTATTTTGCTTTTAGAGACTCTGTGTTTCATCTGGAGTTAATGAAAGGCAATAAATGTTGAATGAGAAAGTACCATATTTACTGAATTTCTTCTCAGGGACAGAAATAATGGCTTCTGAGTTGATTAGAAATGTTCATTTATACTCATCATTTGTATTCTTATTGCCTAACTGGAAGCAGGGTGTTTCAGTATATAAATTATAGGCAGGTGTGGCTGTGCAGTGTTCAGGAGTTCAGTCAGGCTTCCCCTTAAGCTAGATGATGAGCACAAATAACCTGGAAAGGTTTTTCTTGGGCAAGTAACCCTTGGTTTCTCAGCTTCCTGAGCAGCATCCTTACAATACTGACTTCTGCCCTCTGAGAGGAATTAGATTTAAATCATGAACTGATTTCTACAGCCACCAAGCATCACATTAGATTGTACCAGTCTGTGAAGCTGAACCAGACTTAAATTGGTCATGAAGACTTGAAATGTTATCAATCATACTAAAACCGTTGGTGAATCACTCATTGCCACAGATAGATTAACTGCCTGTTCTCTCCTCATCAAGCAAGTGCTTTCCCTCAGTTTAGTTTGTATATAATAGTAGCTGTTACTAATTTTTGTGTAATTTATTTTTCATATAATTTTTTTGTTTCTTCATTCCTACTATAACTGCGTTTTTGTCATAATAAAATGATCAAGCAGGTTGAAACTTTTACAGTAAAATAGAAGATAGAAGGGGGAAAAAAATGAGTGCACAGGTACTATCAAAATTATAGTCCAAGGGTAATTTTGCTAACAGCAGTTTCCAGTTTAATGAGATCAATTCTTAACAGAAAATCATTCTGACTTATCATTTTATACAAAGATTTATTATTACTAGGGAACAAACTGAGTGACTATTCCCTTGTGTATCCACACACCCACATACTTTATAATTTATTTCTTCTTTCTTTTTTTAACCTATAATAATGTGAGAAAAGTCCAAGTGAGAATTATGGCTTGGCAGAAATTTAGATTAGTTTATGTTGAAAGGATTTAATGTCGTTATGATGTAAAAACAATTCTTTGCTCCTGCATCAGAAAGGGCCATATAAATCATCTTTTACCCGGTTACTCCCCTAATTTTCTTCCTTGATGAAAGGATGTGACTGATTGTCATGAGCTATTTACATTTAATTCCAGTGTGATGAGAAAATGCAATAGGATGCATGGGTAAGTGACAAAGTTTAGTGGCTGACTAAGCCATCAGCTATTTTTAATGACCTGCTTGGCCTGCAACCGTGCCTGAGGTAGGAGTAATTGCTTTTCCCAAAAGCAGGGACTGCTTCCCCTGACGAGACCTCATTGAAAAATGTATTTTGAAAATCCATATGATTTTGAGAGCCCATGTGACTGAGATACAACTTTTCCAGACAGTGATTAGGCCGAAGCTTTATAGGAAGGTGTTTTCACACACTAGATTGCTGGGCTGGGTCCCAAAATGTGGGAGTTACAAAATATGGGAGTTCAACATGCAAAAGTAAGGAAATACCAGAAAGTTACACGTTTTCTATCTTCATTATCCACACCTGTAGCTAAGGTAGCTTTCTTGGTCACCCAGAAAAGAAAGAAGACAGGATCTTAGTGATACTGCCAGGTGAGCTACCTAATACTGTCTAGGAGATCCCTACTGGTGACAAATCTGTACAAATCCCTCTCCATTGCTTACTTTTGCAACTGAAGTAAAAATGTTGCAAGGTTCAGAAAAGAAGGCAATAGATCCAAAGTAGCTCATTATTTCTGTATGCTAAGAACTTTGTGCTTACTATTCTCTTTTCTTTTTATTTTGAAGGAAAATGTTTTTGGTGACAGCATGTGGATTGTGTGTGTTTACAAGCCAACATGTATTTTTAAAAGACTACCTTGACACTGGACCATGGAAATGGTCCCCTGTCTTTAAAATCTCAATCTGCATTTAATCCATTATAGTTATAGCTTCATTCAAGAGTTATCAGAAACTTTTACCTTGTAAGGCGTCAGCTTTGTTTAGTAAAGCTACTTTGATTTGAAATAAGTAGGTAAACTGGTCTGTAGGGGATTAGATTAAGAAAGTGATACATGATAAGAAGAAAATGATTCTTCCTGTTGCAAGCTTTGTGGTCTGTTCTGGCTGTTGATAACTAAATCAGATAGCTGTAATGTCATTGTCAACCAGTCTGCTGATCTGTACTGTCATTGTCAACCGGTCTGGTGATCTCTGATGTCACGTTCAGTTGCATGCAAGATTTTTTCTTTCAGTGCTCTTGAAACCAGGGAAAATGTTTATGGTTTTTACCTGTATGGTGGATTTCTTTTAAATTAATGTCATCTTGCTTTCTTATTTTATTCAGGCCTGTGAAAATTAGGGTGCACTGATTTATTCCTTCCAAAGACCTCATGGGCTAGGAATGTGTGATAAGGTGAAGCAGATGAGGAGTTTACATAGAGTTTGCATATTATTTCCTACACACTTATAAGTGCTATTCTTGCAGGCTTTCAAGAAACAAGTATCATTGCTACGTGTTACATTTTGGAGATAAATAATCCTTGGAATTGAATATGATGCCACCAAATGTGCTAAACTAAACTGTATGCAGGTTGTTTCTAAATGGACAGTGGTGACCCTTTGCAGCCTCAATAGGAATTGATCATGAATTGGACTAGGCACAGGTAAATAAATGAAAGATAAGGATGTTGAAAAGGTGGTTCCTGTGTTGGAGAGCTTGTAGCATTTGCATATGAACAAATGCAGAAAGGTAGAGACTCTTGTACGGATATATAGGTCTGTTAAGTTCTTTGGAATGAGAACTGTTCTTTCCCAGAGCTTGGCATTTGTTGCTAGATGGGCTTATATCTCAAGTTCTGGAGTTGCAGCAAGCTTTCAAATCACCCGTGTGCTCCCTTTCCCTAAATCCCAGACTTGCTGTAAACTGGTTTGGAGTGAGTAGCAGTTTGACTGGTGTATTATTTGTCTTTGTAAAGTGCAAGAGAGACCATCCATTGAAACAGCTGCAAGATACCATGTCACACAGCTTCTTAGAGATTCCCCCCTCCTGATAATCCAATACCTACCCTCCCATTTCTACCTCTCCTTTTCTGGAATATATTATACTAGATCAGTTAGATCCAGTATCTCATGAAAAACTGGAGCACATTGCAAATTGATGAGATTTCATTTTGTAGGAAAGGAAAATAAAAAACAAAGACAGACCTCCTTCTTTGGTGACCAAAACAAAATACATGAGTTCTCTTCTGGAAGATCTACCAGCCCATGGTGCACAGAGTAACAGGTCATCAGACTGTGGAATACATAATCTTGAAAGAAGTGCTCTTCCTGAATGTTTGAATACAGCACCAGTGCTGTTATGTGCATTAATGGACAATTATGCTTGAAAGACCTATAGCTGGGAGGCAAGTATCCCTTGGGGGATCAATGAATGGCCTGCTGGCTTTACTCTCAGCCTTACTCAGGTGCTTTGCCCTTTCTGAAAATTGGACATTATGTTCTGATAATTTATGAGCAAGAAGAATGTGAGAATCACCCTCAGGAAGGAGCCATGAGAAGTAGGGATGGTGTTCACTTCCTGCTGTCTTCACAGTCTTTTCAAAACAAATCCAGTATGCAAATAGACCAGACATTCCTTAGAGTAGAGAAAGTAGGATTCCTGTTGCAGTCATGGCACTAACTCAGTATGATCCTGGGTAAATCCTTTCCCCTCACTTATATTCCTTTTCAGGAGCCATTGAATAGTATTTGCTTCTGTGATCGTGAGCTGTTAATTACTGCAAAATGCTTTGAGATCTGTAGGCAAATGGCACCAGATTTATAATACAAAGTGCCCTGTAAAATGCTGGGCAGGTTTGAATGGGATAGATGAAAAGAGCTGATTATAAAGCTCTTTGAAATCTATGTTAAAAGTTTTCACAGATTTCTGTGTGCTCTGGATCACATAACCAGTGTGGAGGGAGGAGTGGGAGAAAAAATCTTTTTTATCAAGGAACCAAGATGGTACATTTGTGATTTACTGCCCTTTATATGTTTACTTAGAAAAAAGAAAGGTGAGGGAAACGTTATTTGGATCCCATTGATGTGGATCCACTTTTGGAATGGAAAATGGAAACTCTCTGCATCATCACTGTCTGAATTTCTCTGTCTGCAAACCATGATCCGGTGATGAATGCAGTCATAAAATGGAAAGAACACTCTATACTGCAGCCCTGCTCAGCAAATCCTCTCACAAATAGACCCTCCAGCTACTCGGAGTCACGTTGCCTGGATTATTTCAAGGGTCAATGCCCGGGTGAGGAATGTGACATCTTGGGCCGTTTATGTAACCACCTAATCGTGTAACAGGTGAGCAGGGAGTTCATGTACAGTGTAAACAAATCTCTTTGCCATTTTCCCCTGCATTGTCTGACTGATTCTAATGAAGAAAACATGCAAAGCCCAAGCCAGGGAATCAAGGCTTGGAGCCTACTCGGAAAGGAAGTGCTTCAATGAGGTCACTTTCCAGTGTGTTTCAGGTGGTGACTAAAATATTTCCCCTGTCTCCTCTGTCTCATTTGTTAGTTAACTTCTGCACCAGCTTGCCTGGGTGCTGAAGATACTTGTGAGCCAAGGAGAGGAGAGAGGGTGGTTGACTCCACATCTTGTGGCACGGTGCCAGGAGCTATGATGTGTGTGCCAAATGTTATTTGGTTCCTGTTTAAGTTACAGTGTCTTAGTTTCTTGTCTGTGAGCACTGTAAGCAATGTATTATAGAAGAGGCTATGTTCCTTTGGTGCTTCCTGAAGGAGGAGCTGGCTGTCTTCCTTGTCTCTGCTGCAGACTTCTTACCTGAAAGCCAGTTAAACACTGACTACAGACAAAAGAAATGTGCCCCTGACTGCACTTAGTCCCTAATGAGTGTGCACATAAGTTGATAATCAACAGCTTTTCTACCTCAGTGAATCTGTGTAAAAGAAGAGCTCATACATCTGTTTCCCATCATCAGAGAAAGAACATTTATAATGGGTACCTCTTAATTCAAGACCAACAATTTACTCGACCAGTGCACACCGTAGATTCTGGCAGGTGTTGTACATTTTTTGCAGGTTTTTCTCCATTTAAGTGCAGCAGACTGTTTCATTTATAAGCCCAACCTGATCTTTAAAAAAGAAAGACGTTTCTCCAGGTTTACTGGGGCTCTACTGTAGTTATAATCAATAAGAATATTGAATAATTAGTTGCAGTTTCTTGAGGGAAATGCTCTGTATAGGGAGAGGCATTGCTTGAGGCCAGATGAATATGTTTTAGTCAACTTTCATAAGCTGTTTCAGGTTTTTTATATGTACTTTCTCTGGCAAGCACACAGTTAAAGGCAGTGTTGTGCATATTTTATGCTACATGGTAAATATTTTATTAGCATTATTAGTCAGGTCAGAGGGAAATAATTGAAAATTAATAGCTTAGGTTAAGCTGATGTCAGAAGGTATATAATTCATAGAGCTAATATATTTGCTGTATTTCCTAGTTGGTGACCAAGCTGTGTCGTATCTGCACAGCATTTCACCAGTCTTTTGGGCCATTTTCCTCTGTGCATGCAATATTTATCACTATTGTGTCCATTAAATCAGTTTCCTTTAACAAATTATGTTTCTTAGGTTTTCCCTGTGCAATGAGTATCTCATGTCTTGTCTATCTGGGTGTTACTTTAATATTAGAGGAAGACAAAGGAGCAAAGAAGCAGCGCTGCTCTGATGCTGAGTCACAGCAGGAGATCTTGCTGTATGTGTGTCTGTGAGTGCATCCTCCCACTGCTGCCTTAAGTCAAGCAAGAACTCATGCTCTATGCATCATACATCAGAATCATAGCAACTCCCTTAAATTATCAGCTTCATATTCTGTTCCCATGCAGACAAGGATTTAAACCTGGAGAGTTGGTGTTTCAAGCTGGGATATTCTTTATTATGCAGAAGAGGGTGAGGAGAAGGAGAGTGTCAGAAGCAAGTAGATGTGAAGAAGGAGTTGTCCCCAGCTAGTCACAAGCAGGCAGTACTCCTGGAGGCCTCACAAGGTCCAAGGCAGAGGGAGAGAGACAAAAGTCTTTTGGACATCCTTAGGGGATCCAAAGATGGGTCTTCTTTATGCAACACCTACTGAAAATGTCCACGGAAGTACCGAAATCTCAGAAGGAGACATACTCCACTGAGAATCAGTGGCAAACAAAGAATTGTGAGTTTTCTCTTGTTCTCTTTTTGAAACACCCCGAGTACAGACCTTCAGCACTCAAACATCCAAGCTGTTTGCAGAAACTGTCCATATGTTATACTGCTAAGCAACTGAGACTTTATTTTTTTGCTTCCTTTAGTCTTTGCCTAACGCATATTTACTGGAAACACAGTGGTGAGAGAGTGGAAACAATTTAACAGAATTCACAATGAAGGCAAGGATACTATACTAAACCTGACTCACAGTAAATCCTCTAAGCTCTATGGAAAGCCTTAGTTATGGCTTTGGGACCTTAACTTTGGTGTTGAAAAATATGCCCAGAATAGCTCAAAAATGAGACAATTTGTGCCTTACTGAGGGTTTTCCATTGAGAATTCCTGTGCAAAGTCTGCCAGTGTCTGATGTGCTTAGCCTACTGTATGAAGACTGCCTGAATCATCACTCTGTGCTGTGCTTTTCATTTGCTCACTTCTGGACACAGCCCAGTGTCCCTGACGTCCCTCCATTGATTTCAGCTTGCACTGGATTAAGTCCAGCAGTCGCCTAAGCATATTCATGTCATTGTTTGTGGTTATGGTTTGGAGATTGTAAGGGTATTGACTGTTATAAATATCTTTATAGTTTGGCCTTATAAAAATGCAGAGCCTTTACCACGTTCTCATGCCTTTTATTATTGTCATTATCGAGTTACCCCTTTGAAATCACTCACTGGAAAAGCCTTCCTTAGAAAAACAGAGCATCCTCCTCCATAGAAGAATATGATTTAATGCCGAGTCATTAGCTGTGGAGCATTTTGACTTCATTTGTGAGCATTTACCCAAATCCACTAGCCAATGCCAGTTGCAGCAGGTTGGGTCTCAGGTCACAGTACTCCACACTCTAGAATTTCTTTAAGTTCTGCGATAAGCTGTGCTAACTAGAACAGTGACTGTGCCCATATGTCACTAGCTATCTATGAAGGCAAGTTTTGAGAACACTGAGCTAAAAAGGGTTCACATTTTCTTGGCTACTGTATCAAGTGGCTTTACGTCAACATCTTCAAGTTACATCTAGCCTTGACCTTCAGTGTCTGCCTTGGTACTTTCCAGACTGATATTCTTTAAATGAGCAGTATCAAGAGCTTGGAGCCCGGACTGATCTCTTTTGTAGAGACTCCTGGGCTATGACAGGAGATGGGCATACAATTGCACTGTGTGTTAAAAGAACCAGTTCCACAAAGAAGCCTAAGTGCCCACTAAGGTGCTGTGACATGTCCCTTCAAACCCTACCCAGCAACTGTTTCAGTCAGACATGCTTGACTTCTGTATGTGTATGAACCTTCCGTGAAAGCCCGGAATAATGTATGCCGCTGGACATGAACTCAGCTCTTCTGTTACTGTTGACTCCAACCGTAAAACCCAACAGGGTTCTCAAGCATCTTTCGCCTGCAGGACCCAATTTTATAGGCATTCCTAGGGCTAGTGATCTTGTTCAGACTGTGCTCAAGACAGCAGGGGTTAAGATTAAGAACCATCTTAAAATCCCTGCACTACCTGATTTAGAGTGAGAATTTGCCTTCTGATTTTCCACGTGCTGGAAACCATTAGGCTGCTTTGTCTTCTGGGCTGCATTGCTTGTTTTGCTGAAGCCCATCTCCTCTGCATGAAAAAACTTATTATTTGTTAAAACACATTGCTTTTTACAGTTGAAAATGTGAATTATCAAGCTACTCTGTCTTTGGGGTCTCAGTGCTGCTGTGGGTTTGCCCAGGAAGTTACTCTCTTCTGAGATGAGTAGAGGCAATAGGCAAAACAGACCTAGGCCTTGGAGGAGGTGATTAGCCTCTCCCAGTATCATAACCATGGAAGTGTCCCTGTGCTGAGCAGGGTAAAACCATGTACACACACACGAACATGAGGTTCACTTCTTCCTGAGAGCCTTCCCCACCTGGGAGACCATTCTTCTTTTATAGGAAGAGTCACATAGTTTGAGGGAATCTGTGAGAGTGTGTAAGAAACAGTTTTTCATCCACCACATCAGAACTTGTAAGAAACAGTAATTAAGCAATTGCATACCATAGGATCTTTCCCTGATGGAGTGACTTGGTGGTTGTTCTCTTCTGAGTAAATCCAGTATGTCTTTGCCTGTTTAAGTCCTGCATATGCCACCTTCAGCCACTCTTACTCCCTACAATGAGAGGTGTGAGGTAGGACAGAATAGAAAAGCAAAGGAAAATAACAGTGATTTATTATGGTGATTTTGAGTTAGAAAAATCTATTCTTTCACCCTGTAAAGAGTACATGAAATATCTTGGGTTAGTAATAACACAGCAATTCAATTGAATCATAGCTTGTATTGTTCCTGAACACAAGGTGTATGTCTCATTTTCTAATATAAAACTGGTAAAACTGTTCAGGGTTGATATGTCTGGCAGCTCTCTAGATCGGTGTCTAATCCCAGTCTCACTTTGCTCCTGTAAGAACATTTTCCCTCCTTGCTGCTGTGGAGGTGTCCTTTGTACCACGTGTGTTGCATGCAGCACTTTGACAGTCGGTATTCCATGAATGAGAAGTGCAGCCTTAGTAACTTTGGGGCAGCAGAGTATCTACACAGCTCTGTCCTGGAAGACCCTAGCCTTTCTAGAAAATAGGTAACTGGATTGACTGGATAAGGTGACACTGGCCTAGACCACTGGTACGCCTCATCTATTCAACAAGAGTTTCCAGAAGGGTATAGAGAGCCGAGTCCTTTTCACAGCTGGGTCATTGACACCCTCTGCATTTGGTATCTGACCGAGCCACAAAAGTTGAGGTAGGTGGCACGTTGGTTTCTGGCTACATGAATTGTTACATGCTGCCACTCCCTGAAGATGTATTCATCTTTGATAGGTTAGAAATGGTCACCTGAATGGGGAACTTAGCACAGTCATTGTGATGGTTGTGCTGACTGGGAAGCTGCCATGCTGCTGGGTTAGCTCTGGAGGGGCCTGTGGGGCAGCAGAGCTCTGAGGAGCCAGGCAGGATACCCTTGGCATCAGTACTCTAGGCAAGCATAAAATGTTAGCGTGGAGCCAGCACTATCACACTGCAATTCACCTGATCTGTCACGTTTAGAAGTATCTTATCTCCCAGCCTTCTCCTCATCATAATATCTTGAAGCCTCACTGTTGTCATTGCATTTATTTGTGTATGGTGCCAGTGATGATCACTATCCCTGATTTATGGAAAGAGAGATGAGATGCAGAGAGACACTGGGCATGTTTCATATGTCCAAGAGATGCATGAAACAAAGCAGTCTTAGTGTTAACTGAGCTATTCCAGAATCAGGCAAACTGCGTTAGCTGAAGCATGTGCTTGGATTAATTAGCAGCTTGGGCACAATGAAATTATTGCTTTGAAAATGTGTGCTAGCATCTCTATGTGTGGTTTTTGGGAATATCATCCCACTTAAAGCTCACAGAGTGATCTTTTGCCTTCTCCTGCAATGTAGCCTGGGAGCATAACCCAAGTGACTCTGACTCTGCTCACATGGAGAGTGGATGGCCAAGCAGGAGCCTCTCAAGTTCCTGGCTAGCACTTTAACCACTGGGCATTCTTTCCATAGAGACTATTCACAGTGGAACTGTTCACGATGACTTATAAGAGGGTTTTTCATGGGACTAATCACATCCCAGTCCTGCTTGTGGATGCTTATTCCCCTGGATTCCCTTATTTTGTAAAGGTTTCTTTCTTACACTCATTCTTTCCCCTCTTTCTTTTTGCTGTGAAACAGTCTTTGGCATGACTCAGATATTTTTTTGCCTTGCACAGCATTCAAGATGCAAATTGCAGCTTGAACAGCTTGTTGGAGCATGATGCTCTAAACAGAATAATGGATTTGTTCCCTGAATTGAAGGAGTTAGCAGGACTCTGTGAACCCTGGTAGATGACAAAGGTGTTTCTCCACTGCACTTTGAACCTGAAAGCTCCCTAAGAAACAGGTGGTTGTAATTATTTTTGTTGGAATTATCTTCCAGTTTATTATCATGTGACCACATAAGCACCCTTCATTTTTTAAGATTTCAAACAACTAACTGCTTCACTAACAAAACCTCATGATGAATATTCCCTCTTAATTTGCTTTTAATTGAAGTGTTCATACATCATCAGTGTAACATTTAGAGAAAACATCAGCTCTCTTCCTACTGTGAGGTTGACTGCACGTGGGTTTAGGGTATAAATTTCATCTCTCCTTCTCCCTGTGAGGGCTGTTGTTATTTTAGACATGTGCCTGGCTCTGGCATTCAAATATATGGCTGAATGGAGGACCATGTCCATTGTACCAAGCTGATGCTTATAATGAGGCACATGTCACCTCCTTATCCTTTCCCATCCCTTATCAATCTCAATTTCTAGCAGGTTTCTTCATTGCCCATGCAGAAATCAGGAAACTACAGTATCTCTTTACAGGTGAGGAATGAAGAATACCGGGGTTTTGTCTGCACTGTACGCTGCACAGAGCACCATCTAGCAACATCTATCAGCACTGAAGGAAATGCTAACCAAATTATCTGGGATACAGAAACCACAGAATATGCTGAGTTGGAGGGGACCCACAAGGATCATTGAGTCCAGCTCTTAACCCTGCACAGGACCATTCCCAAGACTCACAACCTGTGCCTGGGAGTATTGCCCAAACACTTCTTGATGGATCTAATCATAATGGAAGGGGCTAATTTACCTTTTTCTTCTAGAAGAGCGTCAAACAGCATTAGGCTTTGTGTCAGGAAGATCTAGGTCTTAGCAGAAAGGAAAACCCAATAGTAAAAAATAGTCTGTTTTCTGATGACAGCTATCTCTGAAGCGCTAGCCATTTTTTATACTTTTAATTATCTCAACAGGAGAAGCATGATGAAGTTCTTAGTGCCGTGCTCTGGCCAACTGGAATTAGATTGCTCTAACAGGTTCATTTCAAGATGCTCCAGTGTGTCAGCACCACACTGCACTCTGCTCTCTATTATGTCTAAAATCCTTGGTGACCAAGGGAGAGAAAGGAAAATTCAGAACTAACATGGGAATTCAGGCATGTCTTCCATGGCTCATCCTTTCATGCCAGGGTGTTTGGCTCTGTGAAAACACTTATATCTTGATTTTCTTTAGTTCTGCTCATCCCACACTGCATCATCACCCTCTTTGTTTATTTGGTATGGTCCTCCAAGCAACAGATTGAAGGCTGAGTCAATTTTTTAATCGAGCAGGCAAGAGAATAAGTCACTTTCTCTTTCTTTCTTTTTGCTTGATCAAAACAGTTAATTCATTAATGCATTCATGCTGTAAACTTTCAGCTCACAAAAGTGTAACAACGGCTCATTATCTTTTCAGGTATTCATATGAAACATTATGGAAATATGTTATTAACTTTTTTGAATATGTATATAGAGTTTGAGTGTTGTGATACAAGTGAATGTGTCTGACTCCGCAGAACCAGAGTTGTTCAAATGTAACCTGCGTAATGAGATCAACAGGTACGACAAATAGAGAACAAGTGCACAAATATGCTGTTTAAGTAATCTGATATCCTTCTATGAAAAGGTCACCTGCCCAGCAGGTGAGGAGGTGGTAGGTGTAGTTTTTATGGACTTTAATAAGGCTTTTGATACTGCTCTTCATAACATCCCTTTGGGCACGTTGTCCAGCTGTGGGATGAATGGGTTTACAGTGTGCTGGGTGACAAACTGGCTGAAGGGCAGGGCTCAAAGAGTTCTGTAAAGAATGGAGCTTCATCTGGCTGGTGACCAGTCACTAGCAGTGTTCCTCAGTTCCCTAGGGTTCAGTCCTGGGGTTAGCTCTGTTCAATATATTTATCAGTGATCTGGATACTGGAGTTGGATGTACAGTCAGCAAGTTCACTGACAATACCAAACTGGGAGGTGCTGTTGACTGCCTTGAGGGACAAGAGGCCTTGCAGAGGGATCTAGATAGATTGTGGCATTGGGCTATGACTAATGGGATGACATTTGAGAAGTTGAAATGCTGAATTCTGCACCTGGGATAGAGTAACACTGGGAACAGGTATAAATTAGGAGAGGAGTGGTTGGAGAGCAGCCCTGCATGAGGGGATCCAGAGATGCTGTTTGACAGCAGGCTCAGTATGAGTCAGTGGTGTGTCCTGGTGGCCCAGAGGGAAAACCTCATCCTGGGATGCATTTAAGTCCAGTCAAAGGAGGTGATTAATCTGCTGTACTCAGTGTTGATGCAGCCTCACTCCAAGTATTGTGTGTAGTTCTAGGCCCCAAAATTTAAGAAGGATGTGAAGGTCCTTGAATGCATCCAAGGGAAGCCAACAACACTGTTGAAAGGGCTGGAAGTCATGTCCTGTGAGGAGCGGTTACGGACTTTGGACTTGTCTAGTTTGGAGAAAAGGAGGCTGAGGAGTAACCTCATCACTCTCTACAGCTTCCTGAGGAGGGTAAGTGGAGACGAGGGAGATTCTCATCCCTTCTCCCTGGGATCCAGTGGTAGGATGGATGGGAATGGTTCAAAGCTACACCAGGGGCAGTTCAGACTGGACATTAGAAAGCCTCTTTTACTGAGAGGGTGGTCAAGCACTGGAAAAGGCTTCCTAGAGAGGTGGTTGATGCCCCAAGCCTGCTAGTGTTTAAGACGACATTTGAACAATGCCCTTACTAATATGCTTTAAGTTTTGGTTGGGAAGTTTGACTAGATAATTATTGTAACTCCCTTCCAACTGAAAATATCCTATCCCATCCTGTCCTCCATCACTGAATAGACTCAGCTAAGTTTGAGAAATCTCAACCAGCCTATTAAGCTGACCACTGGGTGTAGATGGCTGCTAGCATACAGAAGATATGATAAAAGTAAAGTCAACCCAAATACTAATTTAGGAGGAGTTCTTGGTATCAGAGATAGGCATTTTTCAAAGGCACCAGAATAGTGTTTCCTAACATGTTGTTATTTTGTTTTTAAAAACATGTGGATTGTGTTTAAATGTCTGAAAGTCCATGTGGTGTCAGTGATTTCACTGTTGATGTTCCTGATTTTTTGTTAATAACGTTTAGTCTTTACAAGTGTTACTATGGTGTGAGGGGAAAGAGGGCAAAATGGACATCTCAGGGGGCTTGATAGGAGCCTGGTCAAACTAGTTCCTCTGTGTTTGGGCAGAGCACAGAAGCTGGATGGAGATGCTGGCAGGAGATATCCAGGCCCTGGGCAAGCAATGCAGCCATGTGCTTAGTTTATACCAAGCTGGAGATGTTCTATTATTGCTAAGGAATCTAGTGCCATTGTACTAGCCAGAGGACCAGGAGACTGGTTCATACATTTCTTGCTAGAAATCCTGTGACTGTGCTATGTGAAGTGGGTGCACAGCACCAAAGGTCTCTCAGTCACTATTTCAGATTGATGCCATGATGATCTATGTATTAGCTGCCAAACAGCACTTAATTACTCAAAGCCCTTTTTCCTCTTGTCTGCTTTGATGAGTAACACAGAGAGTAACTGCAAATTGTAGCTCAGGTTTTTGGCCTGTGTGTTCAATGTTTGCTGTGCTGCAATGTTAAGTGCAGAGTCTGTGATGTGTACGCTGTAGTTCCCATCTGCAGCCAAGGCAGATGTCAGAGGCATCTGGAAAGCAGGTACTGTTTAACAAACAAAAGAGCAAACTGCAGGTTTTTAGGCTAAAAACATTCAGATTTAGCATTCCTAAGTGGTAGAGAAGGATGTTTGTATCAATCTTGCGTCATCTAGTTCCCTCTCTGAACTGTAGTTAAGAAAGTTGGAGTAGGTGACTTTTTTCAATCCAGTGCAGCACATTCAACAACTGAAATCCTTGGGGAAAAAACTCTTCTTGGTTCTACAATTCAGTGTGCCAGCTGTAACAAGTGCAAGCCTGTAACAATTTAATAACTATTTCATTGCTGATCTTGAATTACTTTTATGACCACAAGTCAGTTTCTAGCAGAGCAGTGGTGGCAGCAAGAGTTACTTAGGGCCTTTGTTGCTTGCCTCAGCAGTACAGCTGTTGAATAAACCACAGACACAGCAATTCTCCTAGACCCCAAGGGGGTCCATCCAGGAGAAGTCAGAAATATGTGACAGAAAAGTGCTTTGTTGTATTGGTAAGACTTTCTTCAAGGCCACCTCAAATTTTCCACCAAAATTTCAGAGTTACAAATTCACTCTGAATACATAAAATAAAGATAAATAAATAAAGAAGGGAACTTTCTATGTAAGATCATGGTCAGAGTTTACTTATTTGTTATAGCAGCATCCCCTACCTGCTACTAGCTTAGGACTGAGAAAGGTAGGTGAGGTTTCTGCACGTGAGATGGCTCTGTTTCCTCACACAAGTAATAATGCAAATCCTATATAAAATTGGTATAGTTGCTTCTACCATTATCAGTGGGCTTTGGACGAAGTGTTTTGGCATTGGGGATATGTATGTGATATTACACCATGATATGCTGCTTTAAACTGTTGTCATTTACAATATTTATAGTGCTACGTAAAGTTAGTTTGTATGTGACTTGACAGGCCATGCAGGCAGAGAAGGTCTTTCAGTAGCTGTAAGAATAATATGAACAGAGGAGAGAGAGATTGAGAACATGCAAACAGGCATCTTCAGTGCATAATCACGTGAAATTAGAGGAAGAAAAGCTTGACCAAGGAAAGAACAGAGGAGAAGCTACCTGCTTGCTGGCCTCCCAGGTTATAGTACCCTCACTTGGGGCTACCAAGGTGAGACTCAAAAAAGGTCGTCTTAGATGCCTTATGGGGTCACGTTCCCTGCCTCCCACAGAAAACAGAAGTAAGGGTTGAGGAGATTAAAAAACTGTGAGCTTGCCTGGGTGGAAAGAAGTGGATGGGAATCATGTTCACCCCTGGTCATAGCTATGGCATTTGTTAATTTTCAAAGGAAAAAAAAAAGCACTTAATCTTGGATAACTAGTGTAATTATGTCAGTATTTTTGCTGATAAATATATCCATTTCCAAGTCAAAGATTGTTCACTTTAGCATGGGACTGAACCCAAGCCAGAATCTTGAGTAACTTCAAATTTTAAAGTAGCTTGAGTAATGTGTTTATGTTAGCTGAAGGAAAACATTCTATGCAGCCTCACACAACCATGGAAAAATAGAATTTCAGTTCAGAGGCCATGTGTTGTAGCCAAAGACCCATTTTCTTTAGTTTGTTGAGAATTTATTTGCTTTTGTTCTTTCCTTGCATCTTTCTTAATCTGTGATCACACCTCCTCCTTCTACTTACGCTTCACTGACTTATTCCTTCAGCTCTCATCTCTCTATTTTCTTTGGTCAAGGGTTAAGAGCTCCAAACACAGATTAAAAGAATTATATCAACATTATCAGTTGGTTCTGCTTCACTTGGCAACTCCTCTGCTTTTTGAGGATGGTAGTTGATATAACTGTGCTGGCTTTTTTCTTTGCTAAGTTATTTGGGGAGCTTTCTCCAAATTCTTTCCTGGTATTAAGTTATCCTAGTCATTTCATCTCCTAAGATAGAGGAGCATGCATTTATTTTAGGAAATTACATAATGGCATATTCTTCAGGTGGCTTCATGTCTCTCTTTCACTGTTTTCACTTTGGCTCTTGTCATTCCCCTCAGTTTTTTCTCTTCTTCATCCGTGTCTTCTGTGTTCTCCATGATTTAGGATGATCTCTTTGGGATCAGGTTCTGCCCTGTGGTGATTTGTCTGGTTCAGGCGAGGCCTGGAGAATTTGATCCAGCATGTAAACTAAAACTCACATTCTACAAAAATATAGCTGTGACTTTTTTTACATGCTGGGATTTATCCTGTTGATGAGGCTTTAGTGCTAAGCTTAGCAAAACTTCTCTTTATTCTTCTTGAATGATTTAAAGATAACCTAAGGCAAAGGGAGTTCTGGTCTTCATGAGGTTGAGTCAGTTAGATTTTTCAAGTAGGATAGAATAGAATAGACCATTTCAATCAGAAATGACCTGCAGTGACCATCTAGTACAACAGCCTGACCAATTCAGAGCTTTTTTGTCTTAAGAAAGTATGAACAGAATATGTGCTGCCTTGGCCATCTGTGTCTATATTGGCACAGTCTTTGTTTTATTTTTTCTAACTCAAGGTACAGTTTTTCCAGTATTCCTTGTAGAGGTGAGTCAGCTAAGATCCTGAGAAGTATTTAGATGTGACTCTTGCTTAAGGCTGAACTCCATTGATTTTGCCCAAAGATCACAAACTGGATAAAAATGAAATCAATGCTGTTCAGGAATGAAGGTCAGAAAGACAAAGACAAACCTGTTGGCTCTGACCCAGAGCAGCTTCTGTAAGTTTTCAATTTTCAACATGTGGGCAGCCCTGTGCCTTTTCTAAACTTCTCAATGCATAAGTCCCGATTACTATTCAGGGCATCAGCTTCACACATACCAGTACCTTGAAAGAGTGAGGAATAAAGTGGCAGTTCTCTGTGTAACTCATCTGTCTTGACAAGTAAGTCTAGGCATAAGCAGTGTTTTATGTTTGATAACATGTTATTAGCAGAACTCCTCCTGCCCACGGTTCACGCCAACAGCTCTGGCACAAAGTGCCACTACCAGTGATGTTCATACTCTCTGATTGCAAACAGTACAGTAGCCTTAAAGATGCAGGTCAGTTCAGTAACATGTTGCTGATGAGATAAACATGGGCTTGAAATAAAATTTAAAAACAGAAAAAGAGTTGATGGCTGTGAGTCAAGGGTCAAGTCCAAGTAAGTTTTCGTAAGGGCCAACTGGTCTTCTGCCAGATCTCCTGGTTCTCTTACAGACTGGTTTCTCTTCAGCTATGTTGGCATCACTCTGCTTGGAATAATGCATGACTGTCTGCCAGGTTAACCTCATATTACAAAATCCTCAACACTAAACTGGAAGAGGCTGAAAAGTCTCTCTTGATCTTAAAGGAAATAAGCCTTATTTCAACATGGCTCTGGATTTGCTATTTCCTCTTTTCATCAGTGCTGTGTTCCTAAGTCATATTTATTGTGAGCCTCATAGTATTTGGTATAAAACATTAAAAAAAGTCCTGATGTCTCAGCTCTCATTGTCAAGTGATTAAACAAGAATCTCAGCCTTCACATAAAAAACCCACATTTCTAGGCTCAGCATCGTTGAGAAGTAATTGGAAAATACTGTTTGAAGCACTTGAAAATTACTGAAAGTGAAAAATGTTGGAAGTGCTTATATACCCTGCAAACCAAGAAATCAGAATATATTAAAAAATAGAGCTCACTTGGTTGGTTTTTTGTGGGTTTTTTTTTTTTTTTTTTTTTTATCAGAAGTCCCATGGGTTTTAAGTTAGCCTTGAGATTTAGGAGGAAAAACAGTTGAGGTCTTCCTTCTTTGACTGTTTTCCTCAATTACTTACACTGTTCTGTTTTGAATTCAAACCTCTCTTCAAGTCAAGTGGATCGGATGCAGGATTTGGGTTTGGCTTAGCACCTGCCTTTGCTGAGTTTCAACTTAAAAGAGAGCCACAAAGGGAGTTGCTATTGGTATTTCTCTTCCCCTACCAGGCCACCCCACTTCACCTGTTTTAATTAGATTTAGAAAAACAATGTTCTCCTTGTTTTTTGAATTTCCCTTTTTGAATGCGAAGATTACCCTGCCCTAGTTCATCTAAAAAATTGCTGACAGCATGCCATCAGCAGCCTCTGTAGCATGGTTGGGGCAACACTCAGCATTAACAAAGGAATGTTTTTCTCTCAGATGTTTGAATTCAATCTATACTGTTGTTATTTGTTAAATAAATAGAACTTTATTTCCTAATGTCTTATTTTTTAAAAAATAAGGGCTTATTTAAAATGTTAGACTTTGTGTTGGCTCTCAGATCAGGGGTGACTTTTACTCAGTATAGTACAAGTGTAAGTGGGGTGCTTCTGTGCCATGGAGCACATGAGAATAAAGAAGTGCTGTGACCTCCCTGTACTGGGCACCTGTGCTCAGTTGTACTTGATCTGACTGGGTACCACTCTGTTCATTTCCCTGCACAGCCATCTGGTTTATGTTTGCATGAGGGAAAGGTGGTTCATGTTCAGTAGGGTGTCCTGAGCAGGTTGAAAGGCTTTCTTGTCCAGGATGGTTTTAGGAAAGTTAAAGCTCTCTTGATCAGCTTTTGAAGCTGGCAAACTTTTGCAAGGCAGGCTCATCATCATCTTAATCCGTCCTGAGGAATTTGGGCTGGAACCTAATCAGCTTTGGAGCAATGTCTTCCCACACACAAAGGTTACCTGAAGATTAAAAGTGGATGCTGCAACTTAGATTAAATCTTAAATAAAAACTAAGTTCAGTTCCTAGTTTTGCTAACTAGTTGTCCTAGGACTTCACAGGAACTGCTCTTTCACTTCCTCAGTTCTGCTTTTTGGGGTTTTTTTGGTCCATATCCCATTTCTGCCCTCCCCCAAGATACATTCTGTTTCCCACCCACGCCTTTCCTCATCTGAGAATTACTTTCTGAAGAGGAGTCCTGTGAAATGTGTCCTACACAGATGCACTGCTAGGGTGGAGCTGGGAATAGAGCATGGGCAGAAACAAGCATTTGGGACAGGGATGAGGAGGAAAGGTGGCATTAGCCAGCAGTGTGCCCAGGTGGCCAAGAAGGCAAATGGCATCCTAGTCTATATCAAAAATAGTGTGACCAGAAGTACAAGTGAAGTGATTGTCCTTCTGTACTCAGCACTGGGAAAGCTGCACCTTGAGTCCTGTGTGTAGTTTTGCGCCCCTTACAAGAAGAAAGATGTTGAGGTGCTGGAACAAATCCAGAGAAGGGAAACAGAGCTGGTGAAGGGTCTGGAGCACAAGTCTTATTAGGAGCAGCTAGGGGAGCAGAGGTTGTTTAGCTTGGAGAAGGAAGAAGAGGCTCAGGGAGGACCTTATCACTCTACAACTATCTGAAAGGAGGTTGTAACCAGGTGGGGATTGGCCTCTTCTTGCAGGTAACTAATGATAGGACAAAAGGAAATAGCCTCAAGCAGGAGGTTCAGGCTGGACATCAGGAAGAATTTTTTCACTGAAAGGGTGGTTAAGCATTGGAATGGGATGCCCAGGGAGGTGGTGGAGTCACCATCCCTGGGGGTGTTCAAGAAATGGTTGGACGTGGCACTCAGTGCTATGGTTTAGATGCCATGGTGGTGCTCGGTTAAAGATTGGACTCGATGATCTTGGAGGTCTTTTCCAACCTTAATGATTCTATGATGTGAGACAACATGACACTGCAGCTCCAGGATAAGAGACCAGAACTACTCCTGTCTGTGGCACTGTGGGTCTAAATCAGCTGAAGATGATATTGCACTGTCCCCTCAAATGCCTTCATAAGCCCCTGGTATGCACAGAGAACGGAGAGCAGCCTAAGTTGTCAAGATACAGTTATGTGGGAGATGGGTGTCAATCTAGAGCAGATGTTCTCAGAGACGATCCTTCTATGCCTGGTTTTAATGCCCAACCTTTTCCACCAGCTCCCTGGCCTAAGTGCCTTCTCTTCTAGTGCACTCCTGTTTGTAGCTCCTTTGGCTTCTTTTGCCTGTCTGCCAGTGTCAGCTAACAAGCTTCTCCAGCTTCCCTAAGCCTCCTGAATTCTCTTTCTCACTGTTACATGTCTCAGCAACTTGCTCTCACAGAAATTCCCTAATCACCTTTATGGCCTCTGAGAATGACAGAGGGTTTCTTTGTGTGCAAATTAATAAGCCTGTGTAAGTAAAATCAATAAAGAACAAGGCTACAGCAATGCAAAACCTATTATTCATTTATTGGACAGATTTAATGCTCACGCTTGAGGGTATGCTGGTAAATATGTTAAAAATGCTTGGAACATGGAAACTAACTGGCTGACACCACTGTTTCCTATGAAGCTTTGCAACCTTAAATTGGTACATGAGGTCATCATGGCCCTTAAGCGAGCCATGATTGAAGCCACTGCTAAGTTTACCATTGACTTCATCAACTAAGAAACTGAGCCCTAAATTTTAGATTGTTCAGGAGTGAAAATCCTGCCTCAGACCTTCCTGAAAGAGATCAACAGTCTTGTTGGATTACAGCTGCACAAGTGCTGTGCGGTCTTGAAACATGGTCAGCTTATACTTTACAGGGAATAGGATCTGCAAGTTGGAGGAAACGAGGTCACCTAAGTCGTTAGCTTTATTTTTCTGTTCTAAACCAAGAATGTATTACCAAGGGCAGATGGATGTTGTGCAGGTACCCATAGTGGAAACCCAATCCACCTGAAAAGCAGACTCCTGATGAGTGTGATATCCACATTTACTGGGAATGTGAGTGGACTGACCTACTCCTGGGTTTGACCAGGGTAGAGCTCCAAGCTGTTTATGTTTTTAGAGGCTTTTAAGACGATATAAAAGAGACTCTCAATAAAGCTGGGGTAGGCTTCTGGTTTTATTGATGGATCTACTCTCATTTTTATCAGATATTGATGTCTTCCTGTGTTGTAAATACCTGGAATTTCCCTGTGTTGGCAGACCTTTGTTGCAGTGAAGTTAAGCTGAGGTCTGTAATAGGTAACGCCAGATGCAGTTACATCAGAGACCTCCTGGTGCCGTTTCAACACACTTCCAGCTACTAGATGCTAGGAAGCTGGTAGGGACCACTGGGTTGATTCCAAGTACAGAGCAGAACACATGAAAGTCTAGTGTATGGTGGGAAGCTTATAGTATGTTTCCAACTCATTCAGAGTCACTGTGCTGGGAAGCAATTTATATGGAGTTGCTATGTGAAAGAAAGTTGTATGTGTTCAGAATGGCTATATGTATATATAAGAAAGGTAACTGTGCATATGCCAGAGAATTGTGTATCATTAACATGTGTATCTTAAGCAATTTTTATTGGGGAATACAACTGTCAGTGCAGCTTTAAAGAATCCTGCGAATTTGCTGTTGCAAGCACATGGGCTGGCAATTTATTTATTAGCTCCAGAGGGAAAGAATTACATCTTCAGCAGACAGCTGATGGGTCTTGGTACTTTTTTTGTAGCCTAATTGCACTTCTCCTGTAATGACTAACCCTCATCACACCCTGTCTGTCCCCAAGCTTTCCAAGTGGGGTACATTCCTCATTTTTAAACGTTTTGAAATGGGCAGTCATAATCTGTCATCCTGCAGACAATAAATTTCCACTGACGATCCCTGCATGAAAGAGAGACAAGAGATAGGTATTAGTGAGTCAGAACTGCAGAGGATGCTGTACAAGTAAGAATAACTTTATACCAGATATTGTCACAACAAAAACATCTGTCTGCCATTAGCTGACTTTTGTCTGAGTGCTTTGTGTTTTTGTGGGCTGGAAGGACATTAAATATGTCTGATAGTTACAATTCCTTCATGCTCCCTTACAGGGTAAGAAAATCAGCTCTCTGAATAATTACACCTCTTAGTATCCTTCAGAAAACAATGAATCTTGATGGTGATCAGTCCTAAATCGACTTTAAATCAGAGACCAAGAGGAAAAGGATGATTCTGTCAAAAGTTGTTGTCATGTGATATATTGCTTAGGAATGTGTAAAAAGTAAAATACTTGGGTGATTTTTCAAGCCTATATTTTTAAGTGAGGAGTTATTCATCCAGCAAATTTAACTTCTTTTTTATATATATCCTTCATTACCAGGTCTTCTAGCTAGTGTCCTGTATTACAGATTTGATGGAATCAATAGTGAGAGAAATTAAATTCATTTCTCATCCTTGATCTCCACAAGTCACGTGTGAGGAAGAGTAAGTTTTATAAGTGTAAGGAGAGTTCATGCTCTTCCCAGTTTGTGAGTGGTGGATGTCTGTATTCTCTGTCAGGAGACTGTTATGAAACCTTGTAACAATTTTTAAACCTGACTGAAGAAACAGGATTCAGCAGTGGATGCGTGTGATTTAGTGTCCAATAGCTGCAACATTGGCTATTTCCACCTTAAATAATAAGCTGCAAATTTCCACCTTAGTTTATTGTGCAGTAAATTTTCCTTTGACAAGAAGACATGAGTTCAGATGTTCAAATAATGTCCTGCTTTGGAGGGAATGTTGGATTTGGGCTGCTTCGTACTGGCTAACATGAATTTAGATAAAAGGTGCAGCTCTTGCAGATGGCACCCACCATTTAAATTGGTAATGGGCAGTATTCCAAGAGGCTTCTGGAAGTTTGGATTCTACTAATAGTGATCTCCTAAATCGGAGGCATGGGGCAGGTGATGCTGCTGGTGTGATTCCATAGGAGCTTGCTTTTTGAGACACCTGCACAGTACTGGTTTTCTGGAGATGGAACTGGTGCCAAACCTCTCAGGAATGTAATCTCAGGAATGTGCTGAGACACCTGAGCTCAGATTTTGGTATTAACTGTGCTTATGTGGTTTCATTGACTGGCCGACTCTATACTGGAATAAGATCAACTTGACTCTTAAGCTCTTTGTAGGTATAAATTGTCCCATTTCAGCTTTCGTTAACTGAGATCTTTTAATTGGAAATATACTATGCTACTTCACCAGTTTATGCTGAATGTCATTTGGAACTGGGTCTGTCTCATGCTTCTCAGCGAGTCTGATGTTATATAATGTTTGAGTTTGGTTCTCTTTAGATCTTTCCTAGATGCTTTTTAATTGTAATTTCCTCATAAAACTGTTACCAAAGGTTAATGAAATGCAAGATTCATTTTTAGGTTTATTTTAAGAATTCCTCATTTAGACTACATGCATGCTCTTCAAAGACAGTTATTACTCTTTTGGTCACTAAGCTACCAAGAGAGATAAAAAAATAAAGAGGACTCATATGTGGATTAACGGAATTATATGGGTCAAAATTAAGGTCTGCTAAACTGGCACCCATTGCCAGAGAGACTTTTAGCTCAAAATCTTAGGTCAAGTCATTTTTCTAAATTAGAATATTGTAAAATTAAAAGTCAAGTTCTTTAAAATAAATGTAATTTAGTCACCTGAATTAATAACATGCTTTAAAATACTGGGACAGAATGATTTCTAAAGTTTTCCTTTAAGCTTTTACTTGCAGACACATTAGCATGCATGCACATGGTTGATACATTTAATGGCTTGTTACCTTTTTTCCCCCATTACTTGTGTTTAAAGTTAAGCATATATACATCCATCTTTTCAGGATGCAGACAATTACTTTGTGCTATTGCTGCTGTGTTCTTAATTCAATAGTTATCATCCTGTTTCGATTTGTAGACCCCTTACAAGTTTACCAGTGGGGGTACAGATCCTGTCAGGAATTTCTCAATGTGGCATACGCTGGAATATGTCTGAACTTGCCTTTGCAGATCCTGAACACCAGTTTGTAGGTTTCATCCCCCTCAGCTGCTAATTCCATGCATTTTCCTTGGCTTGAGGAATCAATATTGAGATGTCACTTTTGCATTCCAGATCTCATGTACTGTCAGATACAAATTTTTGATGTGTAGAGAAAATATCTTTTATCTCCAAATATTGTTGAATAATCTGTTTCCAGTTCAGTTAAGAAAATTCTGCGAATTCCTACTGATATTGAGTTTCACAAAGTTCTCTTTATTCATATGAAACTTATTAGGGACCTTAAATACCCTATAATTTAGCTCAGCTGAGCTTGGTAGGTGTCCAACTTGTCCAGGCATTTCAGATGCACTTACTGCTGGAGTATCTGGGTCTCAATTTATCTTTCAGTGATGATGTCTGAGCAATTAAGAAATAACTGGCTATTCAGATCACCCAAATAGTACGGAGCAGAGAGCAGTTTTGTAAAAGAAATAAGCTTATGACAGTCTGCATGGGCTATTTTTATGCTGTGTAGCAGAGGACAAGCTGTGGCACCTACCAAGCACGCCTGGTAATCCCTAACTCCCTGTCCAAGCTACTCGCAGGTTGGACTGCAGTGAACAGTGAACGTTCCAGTGGTGCTCTGTGGGCTTGAGAGGCTGATCCAACCTGACCACAGCCACATAACAGCATGCCACGAGGAAGCCATACGATCACCAATTAGCACGTTTCAGGGCTCAGGCTGAAGCTGTTTTGTTGTTTGTTTCCTTGGGTTTAATTTTGGAAGGTATTTTGCCAAGGGTTTACTACGTGGGCAGTTTCAGTCGTTTACAGCCTGTTTTACATGCCCTATGTCCTTCTCTGAAACTTGGCTGTATCAGTCTGTCAGACAAAAGATACTCTCTTTTCCTGCAAATGTTCCCTTACTTATGTCCTTAGGTCATCCTGTCTGCACAAGTGTTATCACCACATTCCCGAATGGGCTCCCAGAGATACTTCAGGCCACTGCTAATTCTTTCCAGCTGTTTCTGTCTTGCTTTATAGACAGTTGTTTTCTCCTTTTGACCCATTTAGAATGAGACTGGAAAATGTAAACATGGTTAACCACTTCTGAAGTCTGTTCTCCACACATGAACAGGTAAAACCCCTGATGATCAACAACAACTTGTTAATTCATTTCTGATACACAGGTATGAAAAGTCACTGAGAATGATTACAGAAAAGGAGGTGGGGATACCACCATTCTGAACTTTCTGCATCCTTTGCCACAAACATCACATGCTGTCTCAAATATCTATGTATCAACAATGACTGCAGTGATGCAGTGTCTTACGGAGCAGGAAGGGAGGACGTGATTTCTGCAAGTCTAAAAATGCCTAGCTGTTTGAAGTGATTGGGAAAGCTTAAACTGAAACACCTTCAGAGGCTTTTTTTGTGCTCAAGAACATCACCCATCATGGACTAAATAATATGGACACAAGTTTAATATGCTTGAAAATGAAAAGCAATAACAAAATTTACACAGACATGCCCCACGTCTGCATGCTCCTGGCAGGCTGAGACTTGGAATACCTTTTTCTTCTCCTATTCTGCCTCAACCAGCTGCAAAGAACCATTTAGGATGACAAACTTTGCTGACTCTTGTGAGCAGGAGGAGTGTTGCATCATGAGTTTGAATTCTGAACTGGCATAGCAAGAATTTTTTTTCACATCATACGCTCAGCAACACAAGTTTGCTTTAGTCACTCTGGAAGCTGAGAGCCAGAGAGTTCATTGGCACAGAAAAGTTTTCTAATGTGAGATAAAAGGTTTTCTCTGTAGTTTTCACCTGCTACTACTGCATGTTCATGTCTGCCATCACAGCAGTGGTAGGACAAAGGTGTTGGTGGCTTCTTCCCTTTCCAGGAACTATGGTCCTGTAACCTGTGAGGACCTGTAGTCCTGATGCTGATGTACATCCCATGGAGCTGCCTCCACTCCTGGCCAGTCCTCCCACTGCCACCCCATTCTGGAGGCTGTGTTAAGCCTTCAGCAGTCATGGACAGAAATCTGCTCAGAGGTATTGGTTACCCCAACTGCTTTGTTTTCCAGGCTTGTCGTTGTGATTCCAGACTTTGCTCTGGTCTACATGTGAGGGAGTCTGGAATCCAGCTGCAGGGGAACACACTGTCTACTTTATTTCCCCTACTCTCTACCACAGCCATGAGGAACAAGGGTGGGGAATGTTTAACAAAAAAAAGCCCAAAGCAGGATTGTCTCTTGCAACCTTGTAAATTCTTAATCTAAAGGGATAAATAGATACCTTTGAGTCAAGTATCTGGGAGAGTAATTCTTCCACTTGTAGGAACAATTTGCACACGTGGCTTCCATTTGATAATAAACAGGACAATATATTTTAGATAGGACATTACAGTTATGGATCAGTCATAACTGATCATCAGTCTTACAATGTGTTATCATTGCTGGAAAAGCCTCCTTGTTTTGGATGACCTTTTGGTTGAGGGATCCCTAGTAAACACCAGCAAGCTGAGAGTATTACAGTGACAAAAGCATCTCAGCTGCTTTGAGTGTTATTAGAGACAGCTTGAAATGTTGTTGTGTTTAAATTCTCACTTCTCTCCCCCTTCTCTTGTAGCCAGTCTTTGCAGACCAATGTAACACTCCTTGTCTTGCTGTCTGTGCTGTGTTTGATAACAAATGCTTTCATATACTGGACTGAGGTGTCTGATAAATGACACCAGCAAAGAAATAGCTCACAATTGATGTATCAGAGGTCAGCTCAAAAGAATCAAGATCTCTTTCCCACAATCAGGTTTCAGTGACTGCTTACACTCTCCCTAAACCTGCTCTGTAGTCCAGGGCAGATGGCACTGTCCAAATTTTAAAGCTTTGCAGTTTGGCATAGTAAAGAGAGAGAGACACTTCTATTTAACTGAGCAGAAAAAATATGCATTTATTTGCCTGACTGAAACTTCAGTAGTAATAGGGCCTCTCACAAGAACATTAGTAAATGTCAAGAATTGACCAGGACTGATCACGAAAAAGTAGCTAACTCATTTTCTGGAAAGGGATTAATGTACACTGCATTACGTTAATTCCTGGCATGGTCTCAAACCTGTTAGAATTGTGTTGAAGTGAATTGGGCAGTTTACAGCATTCACATTGCAGTTTGTGTGGTCTTATCGTGTCTGGCACATTCCCTGCTTCTTTTCAAAGAAAAGTGGACCAAAAGAAGTCCCTGGTCCCCTGAAGGGACAGGGTGTTCAGGCTGTGTTTTTACTGACCTCAATGAAATGTAGTCCAAATAGGGGTAGGTAAGAAACAATGCTGAAGGTCTGTTACCCTCTGTGGAGCTCAGACTGACCCAAATGTACCACTGCTATATTTTTCACTGTTCTGATGGACATGACAAATGATCCCCTTGAGCATGAAGATGCCTTGCTCCTGATACACCACCCTGGACAATGAATCATATGACTGTGAACTTTGGTCCTCAGAAGGACTAGTCTGATGCTGAGGACCACAGCAGAAGATGTGTAGCCATGCACTGTTGGGGGGAAATAGAAAAGAAAGACTTTTTAAAAAAAAAAAAATTCTAATGAAACAGATGAAAAGCAAACCTGTCCACAGCAGAGAAAGTTGTGGTTGCCCCACGGATGTAATAGTCATAAGTGTACATCATCATATCCATATCTTCCCCGTAGTGTCCTGGATATTCTGTTGTTAACCTTTATATTAAAGAAAAAGAAGATAATATAATTTACCATCTTATATAAGAGTCCAATTGACTGAATAAAACTCAATTAGTTGATTTTTCCTGCTTCTTAAAAAAATTCTTGTTTCTTAACAGCACCACAAGATGCAGTCTCACTTATGAGACTGCCTTTCTCTTCTATGCAATCAATTCATGTAGCTATTTGAATAAATTTCAATAACTTTAGAACTGTTAAGAGGACATTGAAGTGTTATATGTATGTACATCTGCAGATCTGGGATAAAAGCAACCTGAGAAGAAAGTAAAGCTTGTCTACTACTTATATCTTTATTGCAGGGTTTTACTCCAGCCTCTTGTAAGTCTGTTTGGTTTGTTGTTGCAGAGTGCAGTAAATGTTGCCAAGCCAAACAACTACAAGGATTTATCCATTGATGAATCATATTAGATGAATGTGGCAATTAATCCGTTCCTTTTTGCTGTTTCCATTTTCTGCCTAATTTATAACATAAAAGTATGGGACTGGACAATATTTATACAGATTATTTCATCTGAGAACCTCAAAGTGCTTCTGCAATTATTAATCAAATTGTGATTACTACTTTCCTGGAAAATAGGCAAGTAATACTGTACTACATTTTACAGATAATGAACAGATTCAGGAACAGGCTGGGACTGCAACCAATACTTTCTGTCAACATTATGTTAGAGGTCAGGAGTGGAAACCTGGCACTCTGTCTTTCCTTGTATTATACCATTTTACATAGGAGTTGCCTGTGGTGTTGTGTCAGCTTCATTCTGAAACAGCAAAAGGAAGAATGAGGTTCCCTGTAAGGTAGATGCTGTCCCCATGGAAATAAACAACTCAATTCCTATTGAGATTAACAGGATTAAGACACCTTCACAGAAATCCTGACAACTGGTTTCCTGACTGAATCCAGCCCAGCAGCAGTACTTGAAAGATGCTTGAAGGTGATTCTAGCACATCCCACCAGCACTCATGTGCATGTTTACATTTGGTTAAATCAGTGGAGTTTAAGCAGAGGCTTAAATATTTTACTCATTAGGAATATAGTTATTGGGATGGTTTTGAGTTTTCATAAGGAGATGCTTTGGGGTATTTGGAGCCCAAACCAGTAACTGTTGGAGTATTCAGAAGCTGAAAGTTTACCTGAAAACTGAACTACTTTCCAGGTAATTTTCAGCTTTTGAATATGAAAGAAAAGCATCATTCAGTTGGAACATCATTCCTAACAAATCATTATTTCTTGACAAATGAAAAACAGACCTGAGTGTGAAACCCAAGTATGGCTTTATAATATCCCTAAGTCTCACCAGTCAACTTAGAGTATATCTCATGGTCATATCTCCTGTCCTTTGACCATGGCAATTGTCAAACACATTCTGAGTTGTAATACAAGGACACCCACCCCAAAGTGTGTTTCAGAAGTGGAACATCAGACCTGGTCATAGCATCTGTTGTCAGAGCTTTGACTGAGGACAGATGGATTTGCAAAGCCTCCTCTTGCAATTGGCAAGAAATATCAGCAGGATTTCAGAGTTCATACAGACAGCTGCTTTGGACTAGGAGAAATAGAAGAAACCATGTCCACTGCTCCCTCAGCCAGTCCCCATTTTTAGTTTACTAATTTGCTACCTGATAGCACATCTTCAAAAATTTCTGGGTCATAGAAGGTTTTGAAGTGTTGTATCAAGACCAGCTATGGACCATGATTTAATTTTGCCTTCTCCCATTAACTCCAGATTTTGGGGCTTTTTTTTGACAATTATTATGAGAAAATACTAAGATGTGTGTTTATATATGTTCCAGCAACTGTGTTTCATAACATCTGTTTGGCACTCGGCAAGGAAAATGTTCTGTAATCTTGACCAGCAGTGTGTGCTAGGCAGATGAGACAGTGCACAACACAAGGTTAAAAAGCTGCTTGATGCCCTACTCATAAATACAACTGAGAGTCAGTTCTTCGAACGTGTTTCATGAGCCTCTCAGTTGAAAAGTGAATCTGATGACAAGCTTCTGAATTGCTGTGAAGGGTCTCACAGACCTTTTGCAGAAGCATACAGTGTTATTCTGAAGTGCAGTGGGAGTCTTCATTTAACTTTCCTCTCTTTTCTTTCTGAGTGCTGTCATCTCCTCCTCCCTCTCTACTAACTTCTCCACATTACCATTCAGCCTCTTAAGGCTCCTCCGCTAAGAAATGTTCAAAAAGCAAATATATGCAATTACCGAAAATAAATGATTTGGGGACTTGAGCTGCTCTGTAATGTGTCTTGTAACACAGACAGATGCCTACTGACTCCTTTTGTTCTGGAGAGAAAAATTATAAATAGTGCTATGGCAGCAGTGTTCAAGTTCACTTGAGTCTGTGTGGTCTAATTCAGTTCTCTTTGATGTTTGCTGCGCTCATTTATAAAACTCTTTCTCTAAGGCCATGCATCTCAAGGTCAGTTGTCTTGCACTGTATCCTTTAGAAGGAAATGCAGTTGATTGTCCATGTAGCAGGGTTCTGTGGTGTGACCTAGCCCTTTAATATTATCTTCATTTTTTGAATCCTGGGGGTAATTCACAAAAAAATGTGTGCACTGAGAGAAGTTCTAGTGTTTAATGCGAACATTATTATCGAATGCTCAACTGAAAATGTTGTGTGTTTTACTCACTAATGCATACAAAATGCATATTAACTTGTAAACCACCTACCAGGACCTTACAGACATGTAAGTTATTTACAAACATGGTAGCATTTATAAGCCAGATGTGGTGATGTATGGTTTGTACCTGAGAGAAGTCATGAAACCCATGAGAGACACTTTTTGCCCTAGTTAGCAAGGGTTTGCCTGCTCATGAGAGCTTAGATTTCTAAGGAGTCCAAGCCCAAGGGCAAGACTCATTTGGGAAGAGCCATCCACAGTAACCTGCACAGTGCCCTGTAAGCACTTATAGCATAGAACTCATAGCAAAGAAAACTTGGCTAGGGAAGCAGTGAGAAGCTTGGGAATTGCCAAGTGTTCGGACAAAGTTACTGCTGCTCTTTGGGTTATACAAATTCTCTAGGACCAAGCTGGTTGTGCTTGTGGTGCCTGAGTGGATACATCCTAAAAGGCCCTAGAAGAGAGACTTGCAAATCAGCTGTAAGAAACTGTGTGTTATATGGATCATAGGACCTTGGGTAATTTGATGCCAAACATATGCCAAGGGGCATTTGTAGGGATCTGTGTAGGGGCTATCAGGGTGCTTTTAGTGGAATTGTCTGTTAAACTCAGATGTACACATAGCTTTTAAGTTTGGGGAATGACTTGTAGGAGAGAAAAGAGTACTGTGAGACCTTTAACTAGCGGTAGTCTTTTCAGTCGATATGATCTATTGGCAATAAAATAGGTCTTATGAAATTGTTTCTCAAATCCACTTCAGGAAAGTGTTTGGTGTTTGGACACAAGAGACTTAAAGCACTAGTGGCATTGTCCAGAGAGGAGAAAGCAGGTAATTCTATGTTAAAGATACAGAAAGAAAATCTTGTGAGAAAGGATGTAAGTAGTTTGACCTGTGTGTGGGAGTGCAGGAATTGCTGACAGAAAAAGGTGTTTTCATAATGGTTTCTTTAGCTGGTATAGATTTGATGTGGAATGGTTTATTTTTCGAGTGGGTTGCATTGCCCCACCCATTCCCATGTTTTTCTATTGTATTTCATTCTAATCCTATAAATCTTGGTCAGGGTAGGAAATGTATTGAAAAAACGCATGAAATCTTTACCAGGGTTGCTGTTGTTATTATTCTAGCCTGAAAATCATTGTGGTGTTTATTTTCCATGGTGAAGAATTGCTATGGTAGAGATTAATAGAAAACACAGTTACTCATTTAGCACCAAGAAGAATGTTTTGTACTAATTTACAGTGATCCATGGCACTCTGTTAACAATTGACTTCAGAAATACTTATCATGAGTCTATTTTTTGCCAGTAAGAAGATCAAGTCACAGCAATGGCCTTATTAGTATGTACACCCCGCTCATTTAAGAAGTATGTGAGAACTATGGGTATGCCTTGCCTTCAGATATCAAGCAGACAAAAGAAATGAGTCTTTTAAAATATCAAAGACAGTGATAGAGCTCACAGTTTCTTGCTCCAGCTGTCGAATATACTTATTCCCTTCTAGTAAGTACATTTTTTTGAAATGCCTACACTTTTCTCTTCTTATGCAACTACAGTGCTAACAAGATGAACGACTCCTCTTTAACCTTCATTTTCCTCTTCACTGTTGAACTCTTCCTCTGGCAATGCCACAGCCAAAAGAAGAAGCTGTCACATTTCAAGAGGAAAACAAACTTTAACATTAACTTTCTGACCTTTGAGGACAAGGAGTGTCTCCTGAATGGCCTTATTGTTTCAGGTATTTACAAGGGCTTCATGAACGTGGCTCTCCTAAAGACAGATTTTTTTATTTTTTTTTCAAGAGCCATGAGCCTGCAAGTTACATTCAGTGAACATGGGAATTATAAACCTCTTTAAGCAATTTCAGTTTTTTCTCCAGCTGGAAGACAGAGGTCATCTGCCTTCACAAAAAAGCCGACAAAGGTCTTAGTAAGCTGTCTACAGACATTCCTGCAAATCCTACCAGTACAGATTGTTGGGCTGCCAGGGAACTAGAGTTGTCCTGGAGCTCCTCTAGAGATGAGCAGTTTTGTGTGGCCATGTGATGAGTGTTTTCAGGATTGAGCTCAAGCTTCAGGCTCTAAGATCATAGATTCACCTAGACACATCACTGCTCTTTTCTGCTTGCTCTCTGTTGTACTGAAAATCACGAATTCTCACAAGGCTGAGGAGCCATGAGGCCAGCACAGTGGGGCTGCAGTTCTTCCTCAAGGCCTGCATGAGTTAGTGCAATACGGATACAACAGCAGAGAGCTCAGGGCAACCTATGCCTGCTCCTCAAGAAAGACACATCTAAAATATTATCAACCAGCTTTCTAATGTTAATCAAATGTGTTTCTCCTAAGATGTCTGTGGAAGATGGTCCTGGAGATTGAACTTGAGTTCAATGAGTTGAGTTGAGTAAGGTTGTATTTGATGGGTTATAAAATCAAATAAACAAACAAACAAAGCAACCCCAACTCCCAACCCTAAACCATTTAATACCTTTAAAAAGGGGAAAAAAGAGGGGAGGAGAATTGGGTTGCCCAGAACCACATGTTTCCACCACATCTATTCTGAATTCACCTCCTGGTTTGCATCTCTGCTATTGGTTATCACTGAGAAACCTGCATAGGATCACATCAGTTTCAATATGTCTTGTGTGGCAGGTTGAGTCAAGAGAACAAATAAGTACTTGAAACCCCATAACTCTTGGAAAATGTAATTGTTGCCTGGACAATGTCACCATGACAGAGAGCAGCCACAGACCCAGACAGACCTTCTGGCATTTGGACTGCTGGTTGTTTGGAGAAGGGAAACAGTCGTAAATAGTCTGTGCAGACTTGGGGCTGCACTGTGACATGTGTTTGCTTTTGAGAGTATGGAGTCAAGCTTTCATTTCTTGGCAAAGAAAAAAATCTAAACTCTAATGGGACCACTTAGTGACACTGCCTCTGCATCTGTGATGAATCTGCTTCCTTCATGGTGCAAATCAAGACACAGTTTATTTTATTGCGATAGCAATCCCTAGCCAGGTAAAGTAATGGGAGCTTTTCTGTGTCCTGTGAGGAATGTTAATTATTTTCAGTATGTTAAAAATTTGCAGAATCCATGACAAGTCTTGGCATGATGAGGAAGGAAACAAAGTACTTGTAAAAAAATTTTACAAAGCAAGTGCAAAACTATGAGACTGGAAAAGATAAGTACATTTATTTATTATATAAGCTTACTGTATAGGTAAACTAGAGAAATTAATTGTGAGAAGATGAGTTGTGAAACAGAACTGTTGGGTTCTAAGAGTAAGGATATAGATTCTCCCAAGTAAAGTCCTTATGCATGTATTTGACTTTAACCATGCTCTTAGGCAAAATGTTTAAGTGTGGGTTTCAGTCAGCATGGTTGTGTCATAAATTAGTATTCCAATAAGCATTAGCAGGTCTCAAGAAACACAGAAACGTTCCAGTTGTAAAATCCGGGTCAAATTCTAACAAACAATTTGCATAGCTCATATACATAAGGAAAATCTGCCTTTACTCATTGTAGGGAAGGCCAACTCACTTCAGGAGGAATGTGCTCCTGAAGCTGAAGAGCCAAGAGAAACCATGCCTAAGGATCAGCTGTTGCTTTTATATCTGCCAGAGAACCCTCTGTGGAGAAAACTGGAATAGGAAGGGATCAAATACCCAAGGTGAGAGCTGATTTGAAACAAAGATTTTTTTTACACTTCAGTATTGTCAGTTTTCTTAAAAATGCCTTTCTGCCCATACTTAGGGCTTTGTACTTCAGGATTCATTGCACATTAAAATTCAAGGCTGCTGAGAAATTCTGCAGCATGGATTGTCTTTGAATATGGATTTTTCTGTGTCATACATGATCCACAAGGCACCACCATCTTTGCATATTTTCTTGATGTTACTCTTCCAGATAGGAATATATACTAATAGATGCTTTTGCATGAAAATAAGTTGCTTCAACCAAGAAATAGGAGTCAGTAGCATGTCAATAACCATTTCTCCACAGTTAGTTTATTGACAGCTAGTTTCTGGAACAGAAAAAAGGCCATTATAGGTTGGGGCAGAAACTACAATAAATAATGATACTGTATACACGCACGTTTTTGTTGCTACTTATATGCATATACGTTTTGAGGTCTTACCCATGGCCCAGAACTGCTTTGCAGATTGTTTGGAATACATATTCTCTCTGTCAAACGCATCTTAAATAGAAGTGTGCAGTGTGAAAAATATCTTGTGACAATAACTTGGAAATGCCAATGGAAGTGAGTGAGATCTCCAGGGCTCAGGGAATGGGAATTTTAGTTGCTGTACACTGAAGTTTAACAATTCAGCCCAGTCACATCTGTAGTAATGTAAATGGGCCTAAAGGGTGGGGTGTCACACTACTCCATTGCAGTTCATGTTGCTTATATGTTAGCATAACAATAGAACTCACCCAGAGTATTGGTGCACTGTCTAGGCAGGGTGAAGGAAATAGAAAGAAACAATTCCCAGGAAACAATAGAAAAGAGATCACTGTTTTGGAGGGGAGGGTTTATCTGCATAGTGTGGATCCTCCAAGTAAAAAAATCCTCCTGTGTGGGACCCCAGGATAACTCTGGTGGAAAAGGACCTCAACAAGTCTCTGAGACAGTCCTCTGCTCAAAGCAGGCTCAGCCACAAGGTCAGATCAGGCTTCTCAGGCCTTTACTCAGTTCAGTCTTAAAAACTTCCAAGGAGCCTCAGTGGGCAACCTGCTCTACTCTCTCACTGTCCTCACAGAGGAAAAAGTTTCCTTTATATCCCAGTGAACAGCTGTCCTGCCTTCAAGAGTGTCAGCTGTTCTCTCCAGTTTGGAATCTTACACAAACTTGGCAAGCATGTGCTCTGTTTCGTCCTCAAGGTCGTTGACAGAGACATTAAACAGGACAGGTCCCAGGGCAGACCATTAGTTGCAGTTCTCTGCTCCTGATGGGCACCCAGGAAGGTATCACCCTTTAACCACTGCGCTCCCAGCCTGTTAAACCCATCTAGTTGTATGTCCATCCAGACTGTAACATCCTGCTTTGGATAAATGCATGTGGAAAGAGCTTACATCCACCTTATTAACTCTAAAGGCAGAATGAGAGCATGAAAGAAACTGTAAGAAATATATTGTAAGGAGACACTTCAAAAGAGTAAGGTCAAACAAGACTCTCAAGTATGAGAGACCCTCCAGGCCAAGAGTGGACATAGAAGTGTCAAGATAGACCAGTAGCTTGAACAGAGCAAAGTGGGCTCCTGGTGAGTGACTGAGTCTGGTAATACAGGGTACAAGATGGTTTTATAATGAACCCATAATCACAAACTATGCACCAGAAGCTTTTCACAAGCCAACTGACAGGTCTGTCCACACGTTCTGCAGCTCTCCCATTCCAGAAGAATTGTCAGCACATGGGATTTCTACCCTGCTTAGAGGGAGAAACGCTTCACCTGCCTTTGAAATGCTGCCTTTTCTGCATGGAACTGCAGCTGAATTGCATAAGGCATTCTTTTCCAAGCATAAAAATGGAGTGTTGTCACTGTTGGAAATAGAAGGGCAGTATAGGAGTCCATGTGCAGCTGGGATGGAAACTGAAGACTTCAGTAACCCCAAACATTTACATTAGGATTTGCCTTACGCTGAATGCCAATTTGCAAGGCAGAGACAAAGCTGTTCCCTGTTGTCAAGACAACGTCTAAGGGAAGCAGAACTGCCAACAAAAGAAGTCAGAGAAGATTTCTCTTGTCTCTGAAAATACATGCAATATTAAAGGAGTAAGATAAATTGGAAGAACTGCTTAAAAGTCAGAGTGAGTTTCCCTCAGAGGAAAGAACCTGGGCAGGTATGTAAATAAGCCCCCAGACAGAGAGCATCCATAGGCAGTGTCAGCTGGAAAGAAGACAGAAGAATGTTCAAAGACTTTGTTACAGAGTTTCTGTAATTTGAAGTCTTCATAATAATAAAAACATTTCTACCTGGCTGTAAGGAGACTGAAAGATGAAAAATAAGGTACTGCTGTTGTGTTTGGCCAGTAGCCAGCCAGCCAAGTATAAGACCAAGGGGCATCTAAACAATTTGTATGAATCTCAATGGGAAGCTTACTTCAAACCTGAGGTCTAGAAACAAAGATTCAAGGACAGATTCCTCCCCCCCCCCTTTTTTTTTTTTTTCAAATGCAAGCAGATTATTCTTTGTATTATTGGGAATTGCTTATTTTAACCTGACTGTAACCCTGGAGCATGAAATTGTGAGTTCTGCTAGACAGAATGGACAGGAGCAGCATGAGCTTTCTCTACAGTCTGCTGCTGTCTTCAGTCTTAATTTAGAGAAACCACACCTGCAGACAGAGGAAAGCTTAGGGTTTGTAGCTTGTTTTTTCCACAGCCTCTGTGAAGCTGTCAGTACCAGTTGTCATATTGAGTTGAGGTGAGACCACCTTTCTTTTTAGGGTTTATGATCAGTAGCGCATTTTGACTTTGGTCTTCAAACAGCCTTGAGAGAGGAAGCAAGTTGTATGCACTACAAATATTTTTTTTTTCTGAGGTGACAGGTCTAAGTTCACTCCTGTAAGTCTTTGTGACACAAATGTGTAGTGCAGAGGTGCTCCTACTTCTGCAGATGTGCTGGATTTATAATGGGAAAATGCCATTCAACTTTGGAGACTTCTGTCATGGTTTCCTGCATAGCCAGTACTGCTGCTGATACCCAAACCTGTTCACTGAGGGCCAGGTACTGTTGTGCTGTTCAGTGTAACTGTGCCCTCATTCTCTTTGCTCAGCCATGGATCCTGACAGTCCTGTAGCAGACTGGAAATAACATGTTTAGCCCCAGAAAACACAGTTTACGTTTTTCAGACAGGGTTTTTGATAGGCCAAGCAGCCAAAGAGGTTTATAGAGATTGTTGGGGGAAAGAGGCTCACAGGTTTGGTTTCAGCTTGAACTCACCAGCATGAATATGGGCATCTCCGGCTATAGCGGCAGCAGTAAAATTGCCATTCACGGTCCAGCACAGATGGAAAATACTGACTCTGGAAACCAGCCACCAGCCCATTGTTTGAGCAGGTTTGATACCTAATAACAAGGGGAAAGAAGAGAGAACACAAGGAAAACATGTTAGATTCCTTCATAGTTTCAAGCATTTCTGAAAGCAGCATTAAAAATTTTGATATAGTGTGGAACCTAAGGGTTTAGCTTTGTGCTGAGAAGCTCTGTTTGCACTTAGTGTGTCTTGAGTAACCATTTTGTATGAGAAAGCAGCAGTAGTTAGCCAACATCTAAACATTTATGTTGCACTTAAAACTATTTAAACTGGTTTAAAGCATTTAATCATTCTAGTATGCTAACTAGACAAGAAGATTGTTCTGGTGTTGATATTCTCAACTATTTACAAATCATGAGACTGACTTCAAAATAGTCCATTAATATTTTTGTCTTTGACTGTTGGTATTTGAGGAATTGGGCTTTACTTAAATAATCTCTTCAACTGCTTCTCTATTAAAAAAAAAAGGACCCTTAGAAACTATTTCATAAGAGAAATTAATTTATTTTTGTTTGTTTGTTTCACAATTACCTGTCTCCAAGAGAAGGGACTCTTAAATAAAAATGTTTGGGCTTGTGATGAAATCATGATCTGATAGCAATCACGTAAGTAAAACTGAAACTCAGATTTTACAAAATTCTAAGACTCACATAAATGTTATGACTGGATTCATACTTTCTGTGTCCTTGGCAATTCTGTCATACATGTGAATCAATGCCTTCAAATAGAATAAACGTAGGTCTCAAAGCATGCATGTTTGCAGACCCTACAAGCACCTGCACGCTGTTACCCAAAGTAATTCAAGTGGTAATCAGTTTGAATAGCTTGCTTCTTGGAGGTTAAAGACAAGGAGAACATGAAAACAAACAGGTCATTAATTCAGCTAT
This sequence comes from Myiozetetes cayanensis, assembly GCF_022539395.1. Lineage (NCBI taxonomy): Eukaryota > Metazoa > Chordata > Aves > Passeriformes > Tyrannidae > Myiozetetes > Myiozetetes cayanensis. The sequence continues at coordinate 20,779,069 of NW_026087742.1, forward strand.
TGAGTGCTTGTTCTTGAGGACCTTCCTAGCCTCATTGTTTCCCTATTGGGAAAATTACAGGAATTTGGTTCCTTCCATTTCCTTTCTTTTCTTTTCTCTTCATCAAGGAAAACTGGCAGCCTAGACCTGCAGCAAACCTTCTTTGCAATACCATAAATTATATTACAATTATATATCCAAAAGGCACTTGCAGAAGTAACTGTAGGATTAACAAATACCAAAAATTTTGCCTGGTTTCATTCAATGACCTCATAGTTTTTTCTAAAGACCTGAAGTTCCCAGAAGGGAAAACACATCACCTGGGAGAGTTTGGTATTTGGAAAGTCATTCCCTTGTGCATACAGGTGTCAGTGTCTGCAAAGAAAGCATGAGGCTCAAGTGTTTGTATGTAAAAGCTGAAAATCTAATCAATTTTGACTAGAGCAGGGATGAATTCTGCCTAACTTTCAGCCTCCACCTTTGAACCCAGGGGTCTCCTCCCTATATCCCTTCCGCTGTGTTCTGTTGTTCAGACAAAAGTATTTACATTTGTTTGTGTCCCTGCATCTCCCACGTGTCTGGGACCACTTGTACTTGCTGTGCTTTTTGAGAGTTTTTCAAGGACCTCCAGAGTTAAGTGGTGATGGGGACTCTGAGTTGCTATGGTATCACACCAAGTAAGGCAGTTTGGCTCTCACTCAGAGGATTTCAGCAGGACTTTGATAGGAAGTTGCTCTGATTTTTGGCACATAGGCCATAGGAACATATGGCTAAGACTCTGTGTAAACATATTGGATAGTTGCAGATGATTGGTGTTATCCTGGTGGAAGAATGGTTGATACACAGAAATGCAGGCATGGGTTGTACCTGTTGCAAGATGAGCATTAAACTGTGTAAAATAGAACCAAAACTGCGCCTCTTCTTCTGCCTTCCCATCCCTTCCCTTCCATTTACATGCATTTGCATGGCTCCAGTCCTTGTGCCCCTGGGAGATTTTCTAGCTCTTTTGTGTAGGTGCAATAGAGAGCATTTTGTTTCTCTGTTTCCTTTGCATTTCCTCTCAGAGGCTCAGCACTGCCCTGCAGTCTTCTCATCCCCACTGATCAGCACCTGATATTCCTGCTCATACTTGTCTTTGTGGGAGGTTCTTCCTTCTTTTCCCACCTACTCACATTCAGTCTGGGAAGTCCTGCCCTCTCTCCCACTTTTTCTTTTTGTCTTTGCCCTACAATAGATTTTATTTTCTTGACACCTCTACTAATACAGTCCAATTTTGATGGAAAGATTAATTTTGAGAGAGATTTCACTGATGGACTCTTCTTTCTATAGGGAATTGAAACTCAAACCTAGCTAGAATAACACCTGTACGTACATGTTTGGGCATCAGACTTTAGGAAGGTTTGGTTATTTTTGATCCTGATTCTATATTGTCATGATAAATTTGATTAAAAAATATAATTGGAATTGCCTTAAAAATTAGTTTCTTAGATGGAAGGTATAACTGGACATGTGTCATGTCGTATACTGTGATTTTATTTTGAAATAATTCATAGTAAAATTTGAAATACACATTTAAGTTCACGTCCACTTCTCTCTGCTTCTGTCTCATCCACAAAGATGTGTAATCTGTTATTCAAGCTTGATATTGGGTTCAGTGAAAGAAAGATAATAGTTGTGTTGAAGTACTTTTTTTTAGTTTGGAGTTAACATAAAATTTTTTTCCTTGATCTTTTTAATTTTCAAGTAAAATACAAATATTCCTTCAAAAATTAAGAGATACTCTCAGAAATTGGAGTTCTTATTTGTGAGCTCATATTTTCTTCTCTTCCTTTTTCCAGTTGGCCTCTTTTCTACAAACATGAAGTAATTCTTCAAGGGAAACAAACAACCACTCCCCACACACCTTTTTAGTCAGATGCTCTATGCACCAATCGGAAAATAATACTTAATATGTGAGAATTTTTCCTTCTCTGTTGAATTCAGTACTCCTGTCACAGCACATCCTGCAAGTGAGTAGGGTGAATAAAAGCTAGTGATTCAGGAACTTTGATTTATGGCCAAGTCAAAAAAAGCCTTTCTCACTAGACCCTCTCTATAGCACTACTGTTATGAAGGATAGTTCAGTATTCAGAGTTAATGTCACTGGGTTCTCCTCACTCATGAAATCCCTGACATTGCTAAGAAGAGAGGAAGAAACCTCTTAGAAGGTGAATGCAGAAGAACATGAGAAACCAGATGGGACTCTGGGGGCTAAACTTGGTTGTTTTCTTTTTCTAGTTGGCTCAAATTGCAATGCACTAAGAGTTGCCTTTTGGATCTGGTACTGGGAGAAGAGGAAGTGAACTGGTGAGGGAGTGGTAAAATTGGTGGTGGTGAGGGTCTGGTGCTCTTGACTGGGAAGTTTCCCTTCCCTTGTCTACAGCTGTTGGAAATGACTGAAATGTTTCATTGAAAGTGAGTAAACTATACAGCCTTATTCTGGGAGGAGTTTTGTGTAGTAACAGGGATACGGTATCTGAGACTTTCCTGGCCTGCTGTAATTGCTGTGTAAAGCCTCTCCTCTGCCAGATCTTCTTCTGAACTGGTCAATGAGTGTTTTACAGATGAGTTCTGTCACAGCAAGCAACCAAAGCATGTATCCATGTTACCAATTTAGTTCAGGTCAGGACTGCTCTCGTTGTTCACTGCTGAGTTTTATCTGTGAGACCAAACTAGAACTGGTTTGAAATAAACCTGCTCAAAATGCATATGTGGATTTTGGGTCCATACATGACCTGTTTCACTCTACAGGTGCACTTAAATTGTGCCACATTATTTGCAAACATTGATACAGCCTCAGCAACCAAGTTTGTGCCCAATTGACTCAACAGTTGTCTGCCAGACTGAAGACAACTATTGCTTGCAATAGTATAATTGTTTTGAGCAATGGCACCAGTTATGGTGACACTTCAGAATTATGCCTGCATCTTATTATTGCTCTTTGCTAGACAAAGCCCCAGAGTGGTGTGCACACCAATGCTGGTGCTGTGTGGTAAACCTCTTTCTAAGACCCCCTATCCCTTGACATATCAGCAGCAATTTATCCTGAGGATGACAACCCAAAGAGGAAGTCTGTTCACTGTAAATCTGCTCAGGGAAGCCCAAGTCAAGGTGCAGTAAGTGGTGCCGCTAGAACCTGTACTGAATCCCTGCTGATCTGCTCACGATAGTGCTTGGAATAGAGCTCCTGAAGCTCTCTGAGCCTGACACACAGCTCAGTAGGCACTGGGTCATGCTGCATTGAGGGCAATTTGTCCCTTACAATAGGGCACCCTGAGAGTCTCATTCCATGGCCCTGCAGAGGATAGGACCTATATTACTCTCCTGAGTTATTTTTATGGAGTGTAATTTGGTTAATTGCATGATGGGAGACATAAGAGGCTGAGAGAAGGCTCAGGACACCTGAAACTCTGGCACTCAGATGCAGGGAAAGATTTTTATGACTTTTGCATGTTTGTTTAGGCCATGTCAGTCTTTACTAGCTGCTTCTGAAGGAGTCTTCGTTATCTGTTGTGGGGTGGTGAGACAAGTCATGACTTCCACATTCCAAAAGCAACCTCTATAGCATCTTCAGGAATCTTTTTCTTTCGTTAAGGGATCAGTCATGAGTTATTTTCTTCTCCCTGACTTAAGAGAAGGCAAGACCCTATTCACCCTGATGATTTCTTTTTGATTGTAGCTGATGAGGCCTCCTTATCTACAGAAACACTCCTCTTCTCCTCAGATACTCCCACTGGACACAGTCCACTGCAGCTGTGCTAGAAGCTTGTAGCACCAGTCCTTTAACATAAACCTAGGGCTCTGAAGAAAATTAACTTGTTTGTGTACATAGCACAAATGGGATCATTTAAAAGGTCAGCTGGATTATTGGATTTGGGTAATACAGCCTCAGATTTGAAATTTGGGATTGGTCAGAGACTGAGAACAAAAGCAGTTCCTTGCAGATATACCGAATTGTGCTGCCAGTGCCTGAACAGGAGGCTCCTACAGACACTTACTTTGCTCATTAGTCTGGCTTTGCACCTAATTTGTGGGCAAAGGAGCGTGAGAATGGGAGTGGGGAGGGAAAATCTAGATATCTGTTTTTTCCAAGTCTCATCTAACCACTTTCTCAGAAGTCTAAACAAGGAAAAGATGCAATAAACATGGATTAAACAGCACTTAGCTGGAAATGTTTCTGCTCTGTGCTTTACAGCTAACTGGGAGTATATTGAGGATATGGCATGGTTTCATCTCTATTAGGTGGTGTAAAACAAACATTTTTTCCTGGGAGGAAGAGTTTCTTGTCTTCACTTGCAAGCTTTTGTTTGTCTGTTTGTGTCCTTTGGCCTGATTATTTTTAGGCAAGAAAAATAGTTTTTCCTAAGTACTCTGTTCAGAGACTGGTCTGTGGAGCCAAATCTGTAGTATTCAACAAGGCAGTGAAGAGCAGTCTCACCTGCAATCACTCAGACCTTAGGTGGTGAAATATTTATATGAGGTCACACTTCCTCCAGAACAACTCGAGCTAAGAACGGAAATGTTGTGCTCCCTGAAAGAAGGATTCTTTGAGATGTTGCAGCATATAATTAATTAGAAGAGCTGCAGAATCAGGGCATGTCCTGAAGACTTTTCCCTACTCCTGACATGAATACTTCCAAATTATTCAGGAACTGGTTCTGCTCCCAGTTGTTCTCTCTCTATTGAATAGCATCTTGGTTAACAGATTGCCTCTGAAGGACTAAGGTGCTGTGACAGATTCAACAAAGCCTTTCTACATGTACTTAACTTTAAATGTGTTCACAGATTAATGAAGGTGAGAATGTATCCCTGGTCACCTGATTCAATCAATTGCCAAAATTTTCCCTGTTAATCTTGTAACATGTTCACAAGCTTCTCATGAGCATTCAGTAAAACACAAAAGCACATAATCTCTTCAGAAGTGTATGTGCATATATGATTAACTTCAGGGATGCATTTATTGAGTGAAACACCATAGATATATTCTGAAATGCCACTAGATAATTCTGGGTAACTGTCAGAGGAGAATGGTCTTCATGAGTCTGCTTGGGGAGAGAGATGGGGTATTCCAGAGAGCAGCTTTTAGAGTACCTGTTTCTCTCCACTGATCCTCCTTCCATTGATTGGAAGGAGGCAAAGTTCATAAACTAGGCGTTGTGATTAGATGCCTAATGTGAATCTATGTCATGGTCCTCATTCTGTTCAACAGATTTTTTTCATATCTGAAAGATTCAAAGTCTTACCATTGAATTCTCTACTTTCATATAATACCTAGTGTTAGTGAGGAAAGCAAACTTACCAGGAAGCTCTGTCAGTGGTTCCCTCTTGCCTCCCAACTCTCCCAGCCCTATGCCTCCTATATCCATTTCTGCCATTTCTCCCCAAGGACTAAAGGCCAAAGAAAATTATGAGTTGGAGACTCTTTCTTCTCTGTTTTATATTCTCACTTCATTTTCTCTCTTAAACTTTCCTTGGTTTGTTGTCTTTTCTAAAGAAACCTCTCTGGGTTTGGCTCTGTTGTGCAGCTGCACAATAGTCAAGAATGGTGATTTGTGAAATGCCATAAACAGAATTTGTCAAAGGTAATCTTTTTGGTGTTTCTGCCAGACTAGAGCTTCTGAAATATGGCTGAGAAACTGGAGGGAATTCAGAGAAGAACTGTAGATATGATCAGTACTTGTTGGAATATAAAATTTCCAAAGAACTAGAATAATGGAGATGTGTTCAACCTGAAAGCAAAAGCATGGGAGAAAGTGTGTGGGTGAGGAAAAGGCATAGCTGCTACCTATTAAGTTAAAGAGATTTTACAAAAGGATGCAGGGAGCTTGTTCACATTACTCAGTGAAGGTAAAGCAAGGAATAAAAAGCCTCGATTGCAGCAGAGTAGCAGCTTTTGATACCATCTCCAATGGATACTCCTGGAAAAACTAGACAGACCCACTATTGGCTGGTTTAAGAACTGGCTGGATGCGATGGTGGTGGTGAGTGGTGCTGCCTCTAGTTAGTGGCCAGTCACTGGTGGTTTTCCTCGTGGATCAGTGTTGGGTCCAGTCCTGTTTATTATGTGTATTGATGATCTGCCTGAGGGCATCGAGTCTACATTAGCAAATTTGCAGCTGACACCAAGTTGGGTCAGAGTGTTAATCTGCAGGAGGGGAGAAAGGCTCTGCAGAGGGATCTGGACAGGATGAACTGATGGGCCAAGACCAAGTCCATGAGGTTGAACAAGGCCAAGTGCCAGGTCCTGCATTTTGTCCACAACAACCTCATGCAGTGCTACAGGCTGGAGACAGAGTGGCTGGAAAGCAGCTCAGTGGAAAAGGACCTGGGGGTGCTGGTTGACAGCAGCTGGATGTGAGCCAGCAGTGTGCCCAGGTGGCCAAGAAGGCCAATGGCATCTCGGCTTCTATCAGAAAATAGTGTGGCCAGCAGGACCAGGGAAGTGATTCTTCCCCTGTACTTGGCACTGGTGAGGCCACACCACAATTCAGAAAAGAGACTGAGGTGCTGGAGTGTGTCCAAAGAAGGGCAACAAAGCTGGTGAAGGGACTAAAGCACAAGTCCTATGAGAAGTGGCTGAGGGAGCTGGGCTTGTTTAGACTGGAGAGAAGGAGGCTCAGGGGAGACCTTATCACTCTTATACCTGATAGGAGGTTGTAGCCCAGGGAAGGTCGATCTCTTCTCCCAGGCAAATTTTGACAGGACAAGAGGACACAGCCTTAAGTTGCACCAGGGGAGGTTTAGGTCGGACATTAGGAAGAAAGGGTGGTCAGACAATGGAATTCACAGAAAGCGTTGTCAGATATTGGAATGGACTGCCCAGGGAGATGGTGGAGTCGCTGTCTCTGTAGGTGTGTAAGAAAAGACTGGACATGGCACTTAGTGCTACGGTCTAGTTGACATGGTGGTGTTCGGTCATCAGCTGGATTCGATGATCATGGAGGTTTTTTTCAACCTAATTGATTCTATGAGTCATGGAAATTTTAGCAAAAGCTTGTCAGATTTGTAGTTATTGGTGTGACAAGCCACTGAATCTTCCCTGGATGCAATGTGCAAGGTGAAACAAAATACCCTGTGAAACAGAGCTGAAGAAAGAATATTACAGTCCATCCTACAAGGATGGGAAATGAACTATCAAGTCCAGCAGAGTGCTGTGTCAGCTGGCATGAGAGTGATGTATTGCTCACCAACAGAGGGGTTTGTTGGGAGTTCAGCAGGGAAGAGAGCTGGCTAAAGAGGAACTAACAGTACAGATGGTGACTCAGATTTGTAGTCCCACTTGATTACTGAGTGAATCTCTTTAGAACTGGAGATGGCTCCAAATAGCACTGAGCTGGGCATGGAAAGAGAGAGAGAAGAGAGGCAGCTATGAGAAGTAAGAATGCCAAGAGAGTAAGTAGGATTTTCAAAGGTCCCACAGGCTACATCTGTGCCATCACATTCATTTGAGGTTTGAGTTTGCACTTGGACACTCCAGGCTGGCTGCCTGCTGGCTTATACTTTCACTCCAGTCTGGGATGAGACTGCTGAGTTCTTGGGCAAGTGTTGGCATGATGAAGGATGTTCTGTCTTAGAGCAAACCTCTCTCCATGAAGCATTGTAGATACAACTAGCTCAACTCTGGGTGCAGAAAATTCTCCCCTCACCCCAGAATAGAAGAAAGAAAGATGTAAATCTATGCTGAGTAGACATGTAGATGTAAGGATGCTGGACTGGGAAGGTGAGCTAAGGAAAATGTGCTAAAATAACTCCAAAAGCTAGGAAAGAGAGAGAGAGAAACAGAGTTAAACACATTAAAGAGGGGTTGGAAAAGAAATACATTTGAAAAAAGATAGGGTTTGTTATAGGAGAAAGTGTAGGCAAGAAAGAGGACAACATGGAAGGATTTTTTTAAGAGGTGAAGGAAATGAGATAATACACTGTGGATGTAGTCATGCTAAGCATACGGAGCATGGTGAGGAATGATTAGATAGCAGAAGAAAATGTTCTGTATAGACTTGTATGGTATCCTGTTTGTGAGAAGTGAACTTGAGCAGTTGCTGCCAGGGATTTTTAGAAAGAGAGTAACAATTTTATTTTGAACAAAAGAAAGGTCTAATTCAAAATTATATGAAATAAGTAGAAACTGTATCGATGTAAAAAATATGAAGTCATCCAGGATTATCACGGTGTTTTCTTTCTGCCTGTTCTGCAGCCCTCCCCCTTTCTTTTCAGTCCTTATTCCAAAATTAAGTATAGGGTCAGGTTTTTTTTTTCCCTTAGCAATTGCATCAGCCATAGGCATGCATCACATGGTAAATGAAAGAGTATGAATAATTCAGAACAAAATTTTGAATCATTTAAAAAGTAGAAACTTCACATTTCATTGCTGACCTGTTCCTACATAAAATCTACAAAAAACCACATTGTAATTTCTACAACAAAACCATTTCAAGTATTTGAAAATATTCCTGCATGCATTTCATTCTGTCCAAAGAATATTTCAATCTCAGAGTTTTCCAAAACTCTGTTTCACATTTCATGAAAAAATAACCAGGAGATAATTAAATACTGGGTATATGCTGTCCAAACATGGAATGCTATACATATTTCCAAAAATTTTTGTGACTTTTGCCTCCAACGTTGATGGAAAACATAACGTTGTTAACCAGTTAAACTGACTGTATTAGGGAATTAACATGATCTCCTGCTATCATCATGCACATATAAGTATGCCACCATTATTGCTTGTTACTGTGCATTTTTGGCTCCTGTAACAACAGGACAACTAGAAAACAGCATTTCTAAGCCTAAGCCAAAAAGCTTAGCAACAAAAACATGAAGCAAAAAGCCAGTGCAATACAGACATTGTTTTTTCTAGTGATAAGAGCATGAGGATGGAATGAACAGCTTTACAATTTGTTCCCCAGTTTAACCACTGATTCAATGTGACTTCTGAAGAGGGACTTTATCCTCTCCTCACTGAGGGTTCCTAACTCATTTTCCTTATCTTTGAAACAGTAGCAGGACTGACCCACTTTATAGCTGAGGTTCTGAGTGACCAAAGGACACAGAGTTTGTAAAGCACACTGACACCCTCCAGCATGAAATCGCTACAGATAAGGCAAATGTGATGCTGATCGCCTTCCATGCAGCGTGATTAATGAGTCTTAGGCAGTTGTTCATGGCAGTGAAGCCGCTGGTTATCATGGCATTAATATGCATTTACATTGCTCTGGCCACAGTATTAGAACCCGCGTTCCACAGGAGTTAACGGGGCAGTGCCCTCCAGGGACGGTTGGGGGTATCCTACCATTCGGTTCCCGCCCTGTTGATCTCTTCCCACCAGCACTCTGTCGGCTCACCGAGGCTCTGGGATGCTGGCATGCAGGCATAGTTCCACAGTCTGTCAGAGCCTTCCTTCTTGCTGAAAACACTTCTGACAGCCACGATCACCTGCCCGTGTGGGCACTGGAAGTTAAAACCCTGCCGGTACACATTGACCCATTCATCATTATCTCCATAATTATAGGGACCGTAGTAATAGTCACTGTACTGGCCCCATGCCACAGTCACCAGAGGCAGGAACACACAGAGAAGGACAAGGTCCATCCTGAAGATGTTCCTGTCTTAGAAATGCCCTGCTGGTTTGTTGGGCTGGCCCTTTTATATCGCATCCAACATTTGGCTTCCAGATGTTATATTTCCACTTCCAAGTGCAATGTGTCATTGCTTAGCAAACCTTCTCTGAGTTACAGAGACGTCCAATTACTCTTAAGGTGGAATTCTGCAAGTACAGTGAGTCTGCAGTCCCTAAGATCAGGGTCTCTGCACCACCACAAACCATCTGTGATCCTTTAGTGCAGAGCTACTGTATAGAGCAAGCTACACATCAGAGTACAACTGTCACAGACATCCCACTTTTATCCTCAAGACAGCAGTTAAGTTTGAAAACTACTTTATTTGAAATTAAAGCTCTATTTGAAGTTGCCATTTTCCATCAGTAGTAACATGTGACAAACTGTGATCATGCATGTGTGTGTGACCACCCTCTTTTCCCTAGATGTGTGTGATATGGTTCTGCCAGTGCCTAGAAAGAAGGGAATTGGGCAAGGGCAGGGAATGCACCACTCGTGTTGTAAAAACTCCTTTAGAAATTTTGATTTGGTGAGGTTGGAAGGAAGGTGGGGCCCAAATGACTGAGACTCTGTCTTGGCATAAAAAGAGCCCACCCTGAGAAGTAGGGCATTGGCTCCTTCCATGCAGAACTGATTTTTGCTATGACTGTATGTGAGCTCCATGAAACTGTGGATTTGGCAGGTGTTTTGATTTGAGAATAGCAAGTTACAATGAGGTAACCTTCACGTGTGACCAGAGCCTACTGAAACCTTGAACATGAATGACCCTTTAAGCTACCTCGATTTTATCATAGGATAGGAACATGCTGAGGAACTCTTGTGCTGCAAATTCAAAATCTGACTTGCCTCTTGGAAAGTATATATATGCAACATCCTTGGGCTGTTTCTTTATCAGGAACCTACTTTATTCAGGAGAGTGAAATGGTGTGCTTTACTTAACTGTGTACTTGACCCATAGAAAACTCTGGGACTTGAGTATGCTTTAATAACTAAGACAGTCCAAAGTCAAAGGATCTAGAAACTGTTTCTTGCTGCAAGTTTCTCCTCCACTCTTTTTACTACCTCTCTTCCCCATTTGGCCCATGCACAAAAAAAGAAAAGTCTGTGAGCTTTTATTCTGTTGCTGGTACTGACAGAAAGACCTGTGATGGGTGACAATGGACTTGCTCTTCTCTAGGCATCTCCAAACCCATTGTGCCTGGTCATGGCTTTGCAGGAGCATAAGCATCCCAGGAGACAGGTGCCTTTACTAATAAACCTTGGATTTCAAAAGCTACCTTCAGCCTCATCAACCAGGTGCTTTTGTGCCTTTAGCTAATGGCTCTTCTTGTAGCTGAGCCTTGTTTGACAAAACTATAGGTGGTGGTTGGCTCTTTTCCAGAAAAACAGTGCAGCAATATCTCGGCTGTCTGTGCTCACAGCCAGTGCAGATCCACATGCACCTGGCAGGTGGGAGCTGCTGATATAGCTCAGTGCCTCACCTCCTGTAGCAGCAGCAGCCCCAGATGCCTGGGAAAGGGGGCTATGGAGACAACAGAAAAGAGCCCTTTCCTTAGAACTGCCTTCCTCTAGATCTTAGGTAATAGTAAGGGACATAGGTAGCCAAAGTCTAAAGAGAGTGGAAATTTAAGATTAAAAACCCTGTAGTTAAATAATGGGCATCAGAGTGCATGAGCTGCATAATCTTACAGGGTTTTTCAGCTAACTCAATAGAGTGTTTTTTTCTCTCTTACTTCCTTAGAAACATAGTCACATCTGGGAGCACTACACACTGTTGTATATGCCTGAGAGGCATTCTGGAAGAAGTTTTAGCAGGAAGAACCACATTATCATATATAACTGATCCTCACCTCACATAACCCTTTATAAGCACCATGGCTGGGATGAAAGTTCTTATATAGCCCATAATTTTATGGGCAAGAGTGGGGAGGAGAGCTCTGTGGAAAGTAGACTCGGTTTTATTTTGCCTACCTCTGACACGCCTGGGAAGCTTTGAGGAGTTTGTTGTCACTTCTTACATAGAGTCTACCCTGCCTGATACCAGTTAGTGAATAGGGTGGCACTTCCATCCTTCACTGTGATCAAGAAGTGGCTTGGCCGGGGGAAAAAAGCTGTGCAGGGAAGATAGTGAGCACGGCAGATGTGAAACAACAACTCTCTGTAGCAGCCATGGCAGTGTAGACATGTCCTGACCAGGGACTGACTGAAAATCTACAGCTCTGTGTTTCTGGATCCAGTGCTTTCTGGGAACTTTTAATATTAAATTTCATGTTTCTCTCTGAACTGAAGAAAACCAGAAGAGAGCAGAATTTCTTACAGGACACACATGATGCTTTTTAGTCACCTTGAAGATGGGTAGTATTTCTGAGTGTGAGGAACTGTGATTTTAAAATTCCTGTAGGGGTTAAAAAAAGACAATAGTGTGCATATGTGAGTTTTGTTTCTGAATAATATTCATTCCTCTCTGCTGGTCACAACTTCTTGGTCATGGAGCAAAGATAAGACTACCAGCAATGTTCTGCTAACATTTCACACCATTGCTGCTATCCAGGTAATTCCACTGATGCTGCCAGTGCTAAAGTGGCAATTTTCACTACGTTTCCATTGACTCACTGGCATGTTAACCACTGTGCCTTATTCTGTTCTAGTCAGTGAATCAAGTATAAAAGTTCAAAACCCAGAGGCTAGAAGAGCTGCAAACTAGTCTGCATCTTGGTGACTTTGGTTGGCTTCAGATATGGTTTCGCTATGAGAAAACACTGATATTTAAAAATCAGTTCCCATCTGAAATTACTTGTCCTTTGATTTTACTTTAAAAACAGCAGCTGCATGCCTTGCACATCCAATCTTTGGAAAAGCAGAAAATGTCAGTGAAGTAGCACATATGAGGTGCTAAGACCAATCTTTCATTGGAAATGGAACCTATATTGGCTAGCAATTTTGTTCCCCATCAGTTCTTAGAAATGCTGCATTTAATCAACACAAAAAAATATTTGTTTTCTGTCTTGTCCAGTGGTCACAGAAGGGAGTGATTATTCTTGGTACCTCTCCTCCCTGGCCTAACTTTGGAGTTAGCTTGAATTTGAGCACAGTTTGGACTAGAGGCTTTAAGAAGAATGTCCCTTCCAACCTGAATTATTCTGTGTTTCTCTCCTGCTGAAGATGCTGTAGATGCAGCACTACTTAGTGCTGCAGGTGTTAGTACTGCTTTGGAGCCATTAGGAGAAATGCTGCGGTGTTCTCTTACAGTGCCTTGTTGCAGCCATGAAATGGAGAGAAATTGCTGTGCTTTGAACTAAAATCACAGATGCAGTAGTACTTCTTGAATGAGTAACAGTAGCCAGCTTAATGGGTTTTATTTTAGCACCCAAGCTCTGTACTAAAGTAGGAGCAAGAACGGTAAAGCTTTATTTATTATTTGGCAAACACTGAGATGCTAGAGCTGCAATGAGAAAAGCAAGGGTTCAGACTTCGTCAGTGACAGGTACAACTAGATCTGTGTATACAAAACTGAGTTGCATGAAAGTAGTGTCATGTGATTTTATTGGAATATCTTTGCTACTCGGGTTCCTGTGTCTGCAAGGTCTGTTCATGGGAAGGCAGTTTATCCCCCACTATGAGCGTGGAAGGGCGTATGAAGGTGTTACCTCACAGCGCTTCATCCTTTAGATGCACATCCCATATTACTCAGGACTATAGGCAGAAATGAAGCTTTACATTTTCTGCTGGTGAAGGAGGCTGTGTGTGAATACCCTGAGCCCTGAAGTCGCCTATACACAAAACAGGTGTGACAGGAGCAGTGACAGTAGCAGCATCAATTTACATCTGCTTTCAAGCTAATGCAGCCACATTGTGGCATTTCACTGAGAGAAGAAAGTGTTTTTCATGTCAGCTCATAGCAACACTGAGGTTGCACACTGTGAACACATTTTCCATATTTTATTGCATACTGTCTCAGTGTGATGCTGGCAGTTCTGATAAAGCAGAGTGGCTTGGATGAGTCAGGGAGGCTGCATGATCTGGGAGCTGTAAATTGAATTCAATTACTGATTACTTTTACTTGTCATCTTTGCAGCATGACTTATATATATATATATGTATAAGCTTTCTGCACTGTCAGTAGTTATGAAAGTTTGGGGATTTGGGGTTCCTTTATTATGTTTTTGAAACGACATTACAGAAGCCTTGGTATTATGGAAGACAAAGCTGCTAGAAGGCCATGCTTCATAAGGGATAAAGATATATCCTAGTCAAATTTTTAGCTCAGAGTTATTGTCTCCTTTCAGAGTAATGTATGTGGTGAAGGCTGGAGTTCATTTGTCAAGTTTACTATTAATGATATTTTTCTATCCTTATTCCCTTGATGTTCTCAAAGTACTTTAAGTTCAATCACCCTTTTGAAAAATAGGAAAAGTGAAAAAAATTAATTTACACAGTAGGCCTACTGTCCACCAGTACCTCAGGGCTAGAAACTGATTTTAAGTTCCAGCATCTAGGTACCACTTTAAAATCAGACTCCACTCCTGAGAAAGCACACCTTTCCCTAACCCCTTCTTCTTGATACTTCCCTACAGAGATTCTGGTTCAGCTTCTATTTTGTGTAGTTCTTTCTTTGTAAAAGGCAAACTACTACTTAAGATCCTGTGATACTGTAGGATATTGCAGAGCTGTTTTCTTCTTGGAAGTAGCTGTACAAAATTCTGGTATGATACCGCATGGAATATTGCAGTGAAGAAAGAAAATCACTATCTGCAGTGCTATTTTTCCAAGTTAACGTAAGCCTCTGAATTACTTTTGTAATAGCTTCCTGCCTGCATGTGTAGTATTAAATTAAGGATTAAGTAATAGAAGCAAACAGGAAAAGCAAAACTAAAGTCGTAAAGTCTCTGAGGAAAGGGTAAGAAAGCTGCACTGAAACATTAGTAAAGAAACCACTGAAACAAATTTTCCTGGTCTGGGAAACTGTCTAGATGCTGTGATAACTGTTCTTCTTCTGCAACTCTGAAATCTATTATTTTGAAAACTCAGTTTCCAAATAATCAGTGAACAACTGTTTCATACATTGATCATCATTGCTAGATCAGATTACGCCCCAAAGACTGCTCAGAAGCAACAGTCTCAAACCTTTGTGAGAAACTGTTTCCCTGCTCATGTAAAGCTTGGAGTAGGGAAAAGTTGGAGAGTGGAAAATAGCTAAATTGTGCAAGGGGAGGCATCCTTATCAACTTCAGGGTTTGTGCAGACATCCTAGAATGGCTACGCAGAATTTCCTAGTGTTCCAAGGAGCCTATTGCCATCATTACTGACTTCCACAGATCTCTCCCCAGAATTAATTTCAAATAGATTTACTAGGAGATATTTAACCAGTTCTTATACCACCTTTCTTCTAATCTGGGCATACTCAGTAACCTGACTATTACGTACATATAGTAAGAAGTCATGCACAGTTTACGAACAGAAATTGATGTGCCTCTTTTTTGTTTGTTTGTTTGCTTGTGTTTTTTTCTGTTTGTTTTGTCTGCAGATCCACTAAAAGTGAAGAACCTCCTCCATGGTTTAATCATAACCAAATTCAGGCTTTTGTCAGAGCAGTGGTATAACTATTCTTCCCTACTCTGGTCCTCAGGCTGGAAAAGTTGCCCTGTTCTAGAAACCCTTACCACTTATGCTAATAAATTAATCCCCTAAAGTTGCTGGAGATTACAGAGCTGTTGTGATTCCAGGTTTTGTGATCTTCTTCCAGGATCATTACAATGAGGAAAAGCCAATTTGATGAGTGTGTGCTATTACAGTTTCAAATGTCAGGACAGTGCATAGTATTTTTCCAATCATATGTCACTGCTAAAAGCTAGTGTTGTGGTTTTGCTCTGGGCTAGGTGTCTTTTCCTAGTGTTTTTTACTAAAAAAGGTCTATTCTCATTGCAGGAGCTGTTATCACTGTTTCTTTTAGCATCTATGCTTGAAATCCATAACAAGTCTTTAGCTACAGTCCCGTATTAAGCCTAGATAGGCAGGGTGCAGTGTCTGAAGGTGAAGCTGCCAAAACAAATTAAAAAAGCCTTGAGGCTACAGGAAATTCAGGTGGCATTGATTCAGGAGAGAGGCAGATGCTTCAGGCTGAGTCAGTGCTGAATCTCCTCACAGATTTAGCAGATAGCATTTTACCAGGGCCTTTTTGTACATGAGCTGAGGAACTGAATCCCCCTTTTCATCAAAGATTTCATGTTTTTTTTAATGTGTATGTGTGGAGAGGGATTTTTTTTCTAACATAATAGCTTTATATTTAGTTTTTGATCTAAATTCAAGCTTGGATATCTCTGTGCTTTTGTTGGTTTCTAACTGATACAGCTGGAGAGCTTTCTTAGAAGAGCAGTCATCACCAGATCAGCAGAGACAGAAGTGTTCTAAAACTTTACATGAGTCCTTCAGAAAAAGACTTCTTCTCCAGTGGTTTCGTTGGACATTTGAGTGAAATTTCTACTAAACTTAAAACATGAGGAGTCTTGTATAGATCTGTGATAAATTACCTTCTCCCTCTTTCATCTTGTTCTAAGCTTGACCTCAAAATTTATAGCTTCATGTGGTTCTTGAAGCATATAGAAAGTCTGTTGTGATAAAACAGGTAGGAAAACTGTTATGTTTAAATGCAGAAGTTATGAAAAGGAATCAAAGTATTCTTAAGATACTCTCCATAATCTTCAAAGAGATACAAGAACCACCAGTCCTATTTCTTTTATTTTTCAAGTCTAACACAAAGTCTGTTTTCATGTAAAGGTCGGTTACCTTTTATTTCAGTTTAATCCATGGGAAACCTTTTAGAAATGGCCACAGCAGACAACTGTAGCATTTTCAAAATCCATGGACTACTGACCTGGGGCTTAATATGGGCCACCCTTTTCCACGGGGGTGACTATAGCTGTCTGATTGAACAGCATTAAGAGATCAGTCAGCTGTGGTTCTTGCCATGGAAACCAGCTGTTGTGGCTGGGGAGCAGCTTTCTCCTTCAGTGAATTTTGGTATCATCAAAAAGTTCTCACATGGCTTTCTCTAGCATAGACTGTGACCTACAGTTCATAGCATCACTGTGAAATGCTGGAGGGGAAAATCTGAACTAATCACTCATAATAACTCTGCACAGACCTATGGGGTAAGTCTGAGGTCAGGGCTGAATTGATCTTTGATGTGAGAATGGCAGTAGCTGTAATTCACTTACTGGTCATGGGAATGGGCTGAACCAAAGCCAGTTTTCTATGAGCTAGATAAGGGAAAAAAGGGCTGAGAATGTGACTTGGAAGCATCTCAGTTTAACATTCAAAAGACCCTATCTCTGCATGACTTTCAGGCCTGTGCAAAGTGAATGCTGAGTGGGAACGCTTATAGCTCGTAGTGTTTTATACCAGTTTTGTACTTTCTTTGTGTAGGATTCTTTGTGTCAAAATAAAATCTTAAGAGTTCATAATGATCTTGCTTTAACAGTCACTAAAGACAGATGCTATCTGGCAGCCAATGTTATGTGGGAACTGAAATGAGATGCTTACTTGGTCCCTTTTGGCCATGTGCTTTGTGAATTTGGATAGCTGGAGTGACAGCACAGACATTGAAACCCACCTCCCAGTGCCCTCCATCCATTTTGCATTCTAGTCATGAGAATGATTTCTCCGTACTGTTTTGCTTTTGTGGTGCTGCAGATGGTATGGGAAAGAATTGGAGAGAGAGGAAGACAAAATCTGGGGAAGGGGCTTCTGCATACTGGTACTATAATTCATTGTGATCTGACTTACTGGATTTTCAGCCCCGTTCAGCCATCTATCACTCCTCATGTGACTGTCACCTCATATTATTGTAATTAGCAACTGACAGCCCCAGAGATTTGACAGTGGAAGTGAAAAAGTCCTGGGAGCTCTCTGCCAATTTAAAATTAACCCTGTTGTTACAGGACAGATTGTCCTGCTCCAGAAGCAGCTCCCGGGCATTTGCACTGAGACAGTGCCGTGCTCCTGCTATTGTAAACCAGCTGCCTTGTCTCACCCTGCTTTGTTGTCCTTGTGTCCTCCCAGCTCCCAGACTGCTTCACCCTCCTTCCTCCCTACAAGCCACCCCTCTTTGCTGCCTCTGAGATCTGAAGCTGCTAATGAGAGCACTCAGATTGGCAGTCCCAGGTCTGTGGGTGGATGATAAATGTGGTTTCCTGTGCCAGTTGAGGTCTGCCTGCCCAGCCTCAGAAAAGACCCTGCTTTTCTGTGCATGTTTCTCTTCTTCCCCTCTGCCTTGGCCTTCTCCTTCCCCTGTACCAGCATCACAGACTACAGAACCACTGGGGTCCCTGCCTGTTTATGTGGCTATTGGTTTATGCTGCTGTATAAGAGTCTGTCTTTGTTGCTGTGGATACCTCAGCCAGGTGGATGAAAGCTAGGTCAAATCTGCCTCTCATGCTACAAATTTCTTACCTTTGTAAAGGGCTTATAGACTTTCTCCAAGTGTGACTGGCAACTTCTGCTGTCAAGGCCTTCTTTACATGGCATTTACAAATCTTACTTCATTGTCTTGTAAGCAGGGGGTGGCTGGAGGTCATCCTTGTTGTTACTCAGTTTAGCTAGTTAGGTGCAGCTCCTGCTCCCCTGCTGTACAGAGGTGGCAGAGCTGACAGCCAAAAGAAAGGTTGCCTTCCCCCAGGAAATATTTAGGGTTGCAGACAAAATAATGGAATATGGAAAGTGCAACAACATCCGGCACCCAATCTCTGAAGTCTCAGACTTAGTTCCATCTGCTCAGACTAATAGAGCCCAGTCAAGTAACAAAGGTCTTGACAGTCCTGCAGTTCAACTGAGCGATAAGCTTTTTCAGTGAGTGTGACAGATTTGACACTGCCCTGGTTCAGATGCCATTCTGATAAAGTTTGCATATAACCAAAAATATATTTGTTTAACCTATTCTGCACCATCCTGTTAAGATACAGCTTTTTACTCTGAAGTAAAAAATGGTATCCATTAGTCCTTTAGGATAAGGCCATACTCCTCCTTTGCAGTAGTTCCACACGCCTGTAATTAGTGCTGATTCATGATGTGCTTCTCCGCTGCCCACCTTGTTCTTGCAAGCAGTTACACATTGCTACAAAATGTCTATGTCTTAGTTCAACTTGTCCATGAGTCTAGGACAGATCAGCTCCTCCTCGTCAGCTCCTCATTGCTACAAGAAGCGTAACTGAGAGTCCCTGGAACATGATTTCAGGATCTGGTCTTTACTTACTTAAGCCATTAAGTTCCCGAGCCTGCTCTCAGCTTTCAAATACGCATATTTGCCTTTGCACCACACAGCTTATCGTGCCTTATACCTCCTCATGGCAGGCCATATTTGTGCGAGCACTCTTGTACTTTGCTGGTGTGCCTGACGTGGCGCTAGATACCAGCAGTGACTGTGTTCACCAAGAAGGAGGACAATGCCTACATAGCTATTACTGCTTTAAGCTTCACAGTAAATTGTGATGGCTTGTCAACTACATCCACAGAATAATGCATCCTTTCCTTTTCTTTGTGCTATGTTCTCGGTTCTTTTATTGCATTGAGAGGTCAAACAGCTGTGTTAGGGCAGCAGGCTTCCTATGTCTCTTCTCACCTTTAGCCATTGTTCATCATGAAAAAACACTTTGAGTTTGTGGAAGAGTAGTCTTGGGAGTTCATAACCTTGGTGTTATTGCATGATTTATATGCATAAATGAAGAGAAAATAGTTGCCAGTAAATATAAAGATAAACACAGGAAGAATGAAGAAGAATCAGCAGAACTCTAGAAAATCTCTGGAAACAAAGTTATGTGTTTGGGTTGTTCATAAGATGAGGTATTAGAAAAGCAGGCATGACAAGTACTAGGGAATAGTTTGTACTTGTATTTTGTGACTGCCTTCAAGGGAATATGACAAGATTAAGAGAAAATTCTGCTCATTACTTAAATGCCTGGCTAAATTTTATGTCCATGCAGTGCAATGCAAAATGTCAGCACTCATTGGCTCAGGAGCTCACAATTTAAGCTAACTACAAATGCATGTGGGTAAGTCTTGCACTTACTATCTCTGTAGCCATACCCAGTGACTCTTTCTGGTAAAGCATGGAAGAGTTTTGTCTTCAGCAGTCGTCAAACACATGGCTCCAGCTGAAGCAAATAAAGGCCAGAATCTGCTGTTCAATAGAATCCATTGGTAACAACACCTCACCTTCCTTATGCTGTGATGGGGCACAGCATAGTTCCAGTTGGAAGACATCTCTGGAGGTCTGTGGATCAACCTCTTGTTCAAATCGGGATTGGCTGAAGATCTGACCAGCTTGCTTCCAGCTGTATCCAGTCTTGAAGGACAGAGAATGTACAGCCTGTCATCTTTCCACCTGCAAACAGAAAGTATAAATTATATAACCCTGAAGTAGTACCTTTGTGACCAGAGGAACTTGGTAACAGAATTAAAGCTGCTGTTACTCTGCTACTTGAGCACTCCTCTGCTCTGTTTCTGTCTTTAGCACTACATCCTTCAAAGCAGGAGGTTGAAAATGGTATATTTTTCACTTTAGGAGGCATGTCCTGCCTCTGTGACCTTAGAATACTTAGCAACGTAGTTACATGCATACTGCACATGCAGTGAAAGTCAGACTGGGTCTCAGCCTATATTTTGCACATTTGCCAGCTCTCACCTGGTTATTTTTATGAAGGATGCAAAACCCAGCAACTAAAAAGTGTACATCATTGTTCTTTATGTTAGCAACAAGTCAGACCAATTGCCTGGAAAACTGTTACTATCCCTAGCCCAGTAGTGCTGCAACTCTCCAGATGCCCTGGGAACTTTGAACCCAATAAA
Organism: Myiozetetes cayanensis; assembly: GCF_022539395.1. NCBI lineage: Eukaryota > Metazoa > Chordata > Aves > Passeriformes > Tyrannidae > Myiozetetes > Myiozetetes cayanensis. The sequence continues at coordinate 20,799,543 of NW_026087742.1, forward strand.
AGAACTGTGCTAATTGCTTGAAACCTCTTATATATCTTCCTTCCAACAATATTTTTGTTGGAAGTTTCCAAATATCAATACTTCAGCTGGTTTAGTAAATCCTGGAGTCCTGGTTAATCAATCCTGACACACTTGGTTAGTCATAGCTCGGTCTGGCTCTGCCACTTGACTGTTTGGTCTCCTTAAACTGATATGTTGACTCTCCATATTCCTGTTTAGCCTTCTGCTCATTTTTGGTATTTCTGGCCTGATGCTGTAAACTCACTTGTTAAGTGACTGTCTCATTATGGATTTGACAATTGATGTCTTGCAACCCCAAGTAAATGCCCATGTTCTCCAGCTATTAACTATTGTTGCTTCTTGCTCCCTGTCTTTTCACGGGAAATATCAAGAGCATCTGTCTTGTGCTGCTGTAGAAGAAGATGGGAAAAAAGCTACCAAATATTCAGGAGAAAACACAAAAATATTTCTTAGCCAATAGTTATAATAACTGCTATGACCATGTCTTTGTTGATACATGACTTTCTGACATTAAAAGAATTTGACATTTACATCTGCTTTTATTTCTTTATTTCAGATCTTTTTCTCCCATTTAAGGTGTTGTTGTGCTCTTAAAATTGTTTTTAATATTGGCACTATGGGGGCTCCCTATTTATTATGTCAAGTTCACTCAGAGTAGAAGCGTGTGGGTCGACAGCAAGAAAATCCCTGGCTTTTGTGGCCTTTGGATCATGGTGGAATCAGCTTTTGCTAACTCATAACCCTGCAAATGCAGATCTCAGAATCTTCCTGCACTGTTCAGAAGTGATGGAGAGTGATGAAGGACAGCATGATGTGCAGCGCTGAGAATAAACTGTGCAAGAAAAGCAGAGACAGCAGGCTTCTCTCCCTTGTCCCTCTCTTGCTGCTACTGAGGATTTATGACGTTGTAACAGGCTTTGACGTGAGTTGAATATGAAAGCACTTCTCCCAGACTGTAGTACAATCAGCATTTTTGCTGCATTGGCTTCATTGCTTCACTTCAGTACTCCAGTGAGCTGACTGGCAAAACCCCAAGCTGCATGCTAAGATCCCTGCAGCACCACAGGCAAAATAGTGCCCAAGCTGCAGGAATAATGAAATAATGTACTTTGTAAGTGCCCTTCACTTAGTCAGAGATTCCCTGAGGAAAAGCAAAAAACTGGAGAGGATGTTGCCAAAATTCCTTCTTTGCTGCAGAGATAATAATTTTCATATAGTTACGAATTGCCTGATACAGTCTTTGCCCTCCCCAGCAGAGAACTGCTGGCTGTCTTCATACACAACAGACAGATCCAGATTTCTATAAACATAAAGCTCAGATGATGGGATCACTTATCATTTCATCAAGATGAAACCCAATTAGAAAAAGCAATTTCACTGCATTATGTACATCTCTTACCAGCTTACTCTATCCATTATTGTCTCCAACTTACAGTCTAAATACGCAACTCTTGAGTAAGGATCATTAGGTGTTCACGATGCTGAACACAATGGGATCTTGATCTTCCTTCATCAATCACTATCACCATCACATCAGCATTTATTTGTTTTACAGTGTCTGTTCTTTCACTAGGAAGGTCTGCTGGGAAACACAGTGATAGTAAGAAGAGAGTGCTGCTTTTCTCAGCCATGCCCCATTTTAAGAGTATAAATAGCATAGCTGTTTATGGCACCCAAAATTACATTTTTCCACAGATACCAGTGATTATTTTCTGAGTTGGCTTTTCTCTTTTATGCCATTGTGATACTTTTTTACACTGTAAGATTTTATAGCTTTCTAGAGCTTTCCGTTTAAGAATCTTGAGGTATAGAAATGTTGTGTCTATTTTACAGACAGATGGAACTCAGGAAAAGCTTGGTGAGGTTTACTTGCCATCGAGATCCTGCACTGAGTTTGTAACAAAACTGGCATTTAAAAAACCCCAGCAGTTCACCAGCAGTTCTTTCCCTGTTTCGTTCCCTTTCTTTGTGTCTAATCTTCCTCCTGTCTTCCTTTCCTGCTACCATTTTGCCAGTGCCTTATCTTCTCTTTCAGCAGGTCTTACCCCTGAAAGTGAGGTTTGTTTTCCATATTTGTGAATCTGGATCTGATCCCTAAACACTCATTTCATGTATGCATATGCCGTGCAGCACTCACACACTACCAGTCTTGCTAACAGCTAGGAAATTCCATAGCAAACTCCCAGCTATATCAGGGACCTTGGACACTGTCAGTAATTCTCACCTCTCCTGCTTTTTTTTTTTTCTGTGGCCCACTGTAGTGCTGTCTTTTAGCTTTGTGTTATAGGCCATTAGTATTTTCCTTTATAAACAGGTCATTCTGAAATATTGTGGAGCCTGCAGTATGTGTAGACTTCAAGAACAATTTTCCATGGAACTTTCCAGACTCAGTATCTGTTGTATCTCTATGTGCAGTAACATGTGAGGATGAGTTCCAATCTTTTCTCAGCTTGTATTTCAACAAAGATTCCTAATATAAATTTTCTTGCAGTATTCCCAAATTGAAAAAAAAAAACAACCAAATTCTTCCTGAATGAAATCTTCAGTGTTTGCCCTGCAGTGCACTCCAAAAAAACCCGCAGTCATCTGTGTACACTGCAGCTGGATAAAGGGGCGTGTTTAGGGTTTGAGAGGATATTTGGTGGCTTTTTTCTTTTTATCCTTCTCAAAAAATATAACACAATTTCTGCACGTGGTTATTTGAAAAAGCTCTGGGCAATGCACTCTGTGAAGTAGGAGTAGCCAATTCAAAATTCTGATTCCTATTGCTGTGGGCACTCTTTGTATTTTAGGCACTGTATAAATGTCTTTTCTGGATAGATTTGTTATCTTGTTTTTAATACATTGAAACAAGGGGCAGCTGCTAAGGAGGAGGGGAGGCTCTTTGCCAATATAAGGACACCAGGGAAGCTGTCTGCCAATTTCAGTAAGAGAAGAACATTTTTTTTCCCTTTCTACTCCTCTACTCTTTTCTAGTGCTCCTACTCCCTCACATTCACTCCTGGATAGAGGTAGGAGTTCAGTCTCCAAACTGAATCAATTCTTGCTCCCTTCAATAAGGCTGTCAGCAGAGCAAAGTGTCACAACAGTGTTTTTGTGTTGTGAGTAGCTCTTCTCTCTGCAGTGGGTTGATATAAGTAGGCTTGTAGCCCTTTTCCCCTTTCCCCTGGTCAATGCAACCTAAGCACTGCAGATCACTAAGGCTGAGATTACTTGGCTGTACAAAGTTCCCCTAAAATACCTTTAACTCCCGTCTGTCTCCTAAAAGCATCACAAGATCTCTGAAACTCTGTCTTTCATCTGCGTGTGCTCAGAGGAAAAAAAGTCTTGATTTAAAGACCTATTTTTCTTCTCATTTGTTTTACATCACCCACCATTTATCTGTATGAATAAGGCATGGTCAAACAGTGATAAGAAAGAGTAGCCCTATGCTGATAAGCTGGCTACTACTTGATCTAACTTTCCAGCATGCTCCAATTAGCTCTACCCAAGAAAAGTATCAGCAACTGGAGTAACAACCAGACTGGGAGAGTCTCAAGGGATTTAGTCCATTCCAAGTGGATCAGAAGCCTCATGTTGATGGTCTAGTGCTGGCAGAATTGATACTTTTCAGGTGGGAAAATAAATTAGCTCCCTGCTATGCTGGTTTCCACAAGGGTAGAGACTATTACAATGTCTGTGCCACTTCTTGCTAAATGCTAGTTACACTCCATCTTAGAATTTCCCAAACAGTCTTCATTTACAGAAGCAATCCTCCCTGCTTTCTGCTCTGGACTATTGCAAAGTGAGTAGTAGTTACTGTGTTGGGGGGACAGTTGCCCTGTGTGTGGAGCAGAGAGTATACTGGAAATAGCCAGTGTCAGCCATGGTGTAATGGAATGATGAAACTTGTTCCTGTTGCTTAAATGTTATAATTCGTATCTATGAAACTATTGTCTAATGGTGGAGTATTCATCTGAAGAGAGGAACTTTACCTCAGCTTGGAAATCCATGTGTGGCTGACTGAACAGTGTGTAAAGTTGGCCTCTTGTTCCCCCTTAAAGTTTTAAGTGCACTTCAGCTTTTGAAGCTAACCCGTTCTGCTGGAGGGCTGCCCAGTCTTGCTTTGGCTTGCCTTTCTCTGGATTCCCGCCACATAAGAGATGTTAGCTACTTTGGTTGTGTTTTAGAAACGTGGAAACATGGAAAATGTGGCTCATGTAAGCTTATGTTAATGGATTGCTGGACTCCTCCGGCTGATGTTGTCTTTCGCATTCTGCATTTCATGGTCAAGAATTCCCCTTGTGTAAACCTCACCCCTGTTGTTTGTTTGCAAAGAAAAGTCTTTTGGAGAGGGGACAGGATTTGCCAAGAGTAGGAAGGGAAAAGGACTTGCTGTGTAAGATGTGACATATTCTGTACCTCACTGGAGTGGAGCTCTGAAGCAGGATCGTGTTTTGCTGCTCTCTGATGTTCTCATTTGCTGTACTGATGTTTGTTAATGCTTAATCACCAGTCTGCAGTGCTTGAGCTATCCTGTGGCTTGTTGAGGTACACTATCATCCTGTAGCCCACAGCAGCCTTGTTTTCGTAACATCAGGGTGAGAAGAAAGCTGTCTAACAGAAACTTTCAAAGAGACAGCCACAACTTTTTGTTGATAACAGGTGTGCAAAAAGATATTTATTTAGTAAAATATCATATATCCCTCTCCCTATTTTGATATGAATTCATATATCCTACAAAATTAGAGACTGGCAGTGCAGATATTGAAGTGCACCATTTTGTTGTGAGGCCTTCAGGCATATGGCAAGTTTCTCTCCATATTCAAGGCATGAGCTCCTCACCTCTCTAAGGCTTGCCTGTGTAACTATGGTTGTGCTAAGGTAACGTATGGCTTCACAGCTTCCTTTTCCTTTCTTCGGGTGTGACTTCCTGCCAAAGGTATGGCAATATCTTGGCATCAGACTGGCTCCAGGAAAAGAAGGTTGGCTTAAGAGTTACAGACCTGGCTCATGAGACAGTTCATTTTTTGTTTGGCCCTTGCTTACTTCAAGTGCTTCAGCCATTTTTTATTTATAGGTCAGTGTCAAACTTCTCAAGCAGATCTTAAGACATGAACACAGGGAAGAGTGGTGAGGTGCACATCTCCTATCCCATGCTGTGGCCCTAACGGCTCTAAAGAATGACATACTTTGTCAAGTCCTGTTTGTAAGTACTCTCTTGATCCAGCCTATTTCCCACCAGAGGAAAGGGAAGGTGAACCGCTTGATTTGCATAGCTCTTGGAAGCAAAAATTTTCAGAAAAATTAGGGCCTTGACGTGGTGGTTTTTATATGCGTGTGGATGTCTTGTCAGCCCACGGTCATTCTACAGAGATAGCGTTTCCCTGAATGGCTAGGTAATGCCTATGTGCACAGAGTGTATGAAGTGCTTTTGGTCTCTGATAATACCCTTAAAAAAAACCCCTGGTCCCACAGAAATCAAGAGCAAAATTCCCAGTGACATCTGTGGTGTCAAAGTGTTACAAAATTTGACCTCCTAGAAATGACTGAAGTCTGGACAGGACAAGTTTTTCTAGACTGCTAATAATTTGCTGTACAGAAGAATCTTTTTTCTTAGCCTTGTGTGCTGTGAAAACACCTTCTGCTTTAGAAATGGTCTTCCCATGGTGAGCAGGTCAAGAATGAATCATAACTACACATTTGATAAGAGAATCTACAGCTTTATGGGATGAGACCATAATGCTCTTCTTTGGGCATCATAGGGTCTCATGGAAAAATCCTGAAGCATCCATCTGAAAAGATTAGGGAGAAACCCAATTCCAGATCTGAGATTCAGCTACTCTGCTATTTTTCCATGGTTCAGATTTCAAGCCTGAACTTGCATCCAAATAGAGGCAAACCATAATTATTTCCCTATAGAAGATCTGAAATTGTAGGCTGGCATTTCCCTGACCTCTGAGTTGTTCCTGCTGCTGTGTTTTGTGGCATCAGCCCATCTCACCAGCAGCATTAGGTCAAAGGATACCCAGGGGCCTTCTTGTCAATGACAAGGGAGTTGTGCTTTCTTTCCAGACATACCATTTCTGCCAAGCTCTGAAATGAAGTTGACCCAGGAGAATTGCTCAGACGTGCAGGTCGTGGGCAGGCCAAAGCATGTAATCCTGAGTGAGTCAGCCTCAGAACCTCTGTGAGACTGACATTTGAAGATGGAGAGGAAGGCAGACCCTGAATGCAGGTGTCAGGAACACTTGTGTGTGTGCACATCTAAGCGAATCTGTGGGTGAAAATCTTGCTGCTGAGCTAGAAATGTGCTGCTGTGCTTGACAGGCAACAGAAGTAGGTAGACTGGTCCTCAGAGTGGGAGGAAAGGGTAAAGGCAAGTTCAGACTGGAGAAGTGCTATCAGAAGGACTGGACTAGATTTTGTACCATTCCATCAATTTCTGTGCCATGCAGCCATGGTGACTGTAGCCACATTTAATCCAGGGTTTTCCTCTACCTCTAGGAGAGAAGAGGGGTGGAAAAGAACCATAGCTAGCTTTGGAGCTGTGCTGTGGCTGATGTTCAGCTGGTGGCCTCTGCACTGAGTTTCTCACCAAAGTATGACTGACAGGTGCTTGATACCCACTGCCCAGTGCTGCATGGGATTTGCCTGTGTGAGTGAGGGGAAGTGGTTCACTCTGGGACATGCAGGGTAGCACCAACAGGAATTATAGGAAAACTTGTACACGAGAAGGAGACAGAATTACTATGTGAGCTTTCTAGCTGGTCATATTGGTTATTTCTTTTCCCACTGTGTGCACATGGCAAGGCTGGCTGGACAGTGGAGCCAAGAGCAGAGCTATGTTTTCACAGAGCACTCAGGAGCGAGCCTGGGACAGCAAACACCTCTGTTTCTGCTTCCACGTGCAACATTTTATACCTACTGCAAAGAGAGGATTGGGGATGCTCGTAGGATCTTTCTGATACATATGAGAAAGGTGGTATTTTCTCCTCCGCAAAATATACCCTGTCCTAGCCTGTAACTTTGCCTAATTTCCCATCAGCAGGGAGACTTGCACGTAAGGTGTCTGCTTTTAATCCCCTGCCTGCAGGAGGAGTTGGTGATGGGGCTTGGAGGACGTGCAAAGATACAAATATCCCTACTTGCTCTCCATTTCTAGTCTCTACTTCCTCCTCTTGCCAGATCAGGAAATGTCTATTTCAGGTATGTTTTCCAATTTTAATGGAGAATATCTGCTAGTATCTTCTCACTGACTGCATTCATTTTAGAGAGCAATCTTATAATTTTGTCATTCACTGTGGCCTTCTGTTCCCTCTAGTGGTAGCTGGGCTCTGTGTAAGCCATAGCTATATAGGGTGTTTGTTTTGGGTCTGAGCCTTCTTTCAAGATCTAGTTTACCCTCAAGTTTCATTGTTCACCACAGAAATTCACTAGGAGGGCTAGAAGACATTTAATCCTAGCTCTGGAGTTTGGATATAGTCCTTCTGCAGGCCTGAACTTCTCAGGACCTGGCGTGCCAAGCACCAATCCACCAGCAGGTGTCCTGGAAACCCATTGGTTTCTCAGCACAGTAGTCTCAGGATCTCTCATACCTGGACTTGTATCATCTGAAGGGCTGTATGGATGCTCAGCCACAAACAGGATACTGCCAAACAAGAAGTACAATACACAAAAGGAAAGCATGTGGATCATGGGATTGGTTGTGCTTGAGCCATGATCTTCACCTCACCACGTGGATATGCTCCTTTCAGGGGCTGAGGAGCCTGTTGTTGCCTTGGTGACTGGAGCTGGCGCTATTAGCACAGCCAGGAGAGCCTAGTCCAGTGTAGTCCAGAGGACTAAAAACAAGTTCTTGCAGCAGAGCACAAGAAGGGGTGATTTCAAGGGTGACGTGAGGCAGATATCATATTTTGTGTCATGTTTAGCCAACACAGGGGTACTGGGTTGAGACAGTTGGCTGCTTATCATTCCCTTGCACTGCAAGGAGAGCATTATCTTTCTCATATTCCAGAAGCCCTTTACCTTTTAAAGGCAAGAACTTCACTTGGGACTCCCAGTTCTCTATTAGCAGTACCATCAACAGACGGTAACTTCTCCAGCCTTTGCGATGGAAATGAAACCTCTGTCTAAAGGAAAAACTGTAATAATGTTATATTAGTCCATGACAAAAGCACAGGAGTATGTGCTAGCACCATCTAGCCAGCATCCCTATCACTGCAGCACCAGCTACTTCTTCTTCCACTTTTTTCCATCTTAGAGCTCTGTGTAAGTAGTTGTCCTCTGTTTTCAGCTGCAGTTCTTATTTACTGCCTTAAATCCTTTGTCCTTCAACTTTGTTGCACTTCTGTCCCCCACTCCTCATTATTTTCCATGGAGAGGCTGCAAACCTGCAGGCAAAGCCATTGGCTATGTCCCAGTACTTGGGAGAGAGGAGGATATGGTCTTGTGGTATCCCAAACCCAAGACCCTCTGACAAGGGTGAAGCCAGAGTATTCCTGCATTCTGCTATGGTATGTGCCTGAAATAATGTGAAAATGACTACAGGGCACACACCGAAGCAGCTACTGGAGAAGATCGACCTTGACACAGGCACAGTCCATCAGCCCTAAAAGCAGGGAGCTGTGAAGTCCCCTTTGTTACATGCTGTCTCGAGGTGTGGTAGCCCCAGGTATGGGTCAGAGGGACCATTTCCAGCTGTCTCATTTCAAGACCATGTGTCCAAAGCAGCAGGGGAAGGGCTAGATGAGCAGCAATTAATTACCTGAGGCAAGTAATCCCCATAGATGAGGCAGTGCTGTGGGGCCAGCCACCCTTGCACACTATATAAGCAGTGCCCTGTTTCATGCCATGGAGCCTGTCCTGGCAGCCCAAGTCTGTCTTGAAGCTCATCTGCTGGCCTCCTTTTTCGGGGTGTGCTGTGGCTGGGTGGTGACATGGAGGAAGTACAGCAGCGTGTGAGTGAGGGCAGGATATCCCTGCAAGCCCTCAGTCCTCGTCCCCAGCGTGTGAAGGTCGCTGGCTCCTGGGTAAATTTCCATCGGATGCGGCATTCTCCCGTTGCGACTCAGCATTTCTGACACCCGACTGCAGCTTCTCTTTCTCATTTGATCATTTTCCTGGTAAGGGGAACTAACAGCCGTTACTAGAGTGATTTGGCCACTGTCCAACAGTGTGTATATTACTCACACATTTCCCTGCTAGCAAAAGGGTTTTCTTTTTTCACTGTCTGGTTGCAGCCTCTTCCTATCTTCATCATTAGATAGCTCAGAAGGTCAGTGCTAAAAGAGAAATCTCAGAGGCTTTTTTTACAACCCAGAGTAAGGGAGGGCTGGTGCGGGGGGAGAGGGAGAGGGTGAGAAGGAAGGGAGGGTATGCCCAACTGAGTTAGTTCTTCACTAGGATTGTCTCTGGTACAGCTGAAAACACAGTCCTGGAAAATGGAATATTTATAGAAGCCGTACTGCCCCAGTTGGGTAAATCTCAAGGTCATCTGATGATCACTGCAGAATGAATGGCCAGTTGCTGCTACTGTTGCTCTGGCATCATGAGACTGTAAGACCTTCAATTCGGCACTGAAATCTGCATACAAAATGGGATCCTACTCCCTCTCTCCCTCTCCCTAACAACCATCTCTCCTGAAACTGCATTAAGGAGGAAATAGCAGTGAGGCGACTCAAAATGCCTGCATGGCTTTTTTTTTTTTTTTTTTTTTCCCTGTGAGAACATTAAGCTATTAACTCTAATTCCCTGGGAGGCAGAGGTCTGCAATTCATTTCACATATAGGGCATCTCAGGAGTTTGCCTGAACAAGCAAAGGACCAAGTGCTGGCCTGAAGCCAGTTCTTTCATTTTTGAGCCCTTTTCATCCCTTGAGGAAATTCTGCATGGACGTGCTGGATGCCAAAGTCCCCAGAAAGAAAAGAGGAGCAGGGAATTTGTGTTTTCATTACATCTGTTATATTCCTGCACAAAGACAAGGTCCTGACTTCATCACCAGATGGACATGATCCTCCTACTGCCCTCATGCCTACAAAAGTACTACTGCCAAAGAAATTTGCGGTAATGGGGAAAGGCTAGAGCAAGGTCATGACTGCAGCTATTTCACTCTGGTCCAAACAACTGTCCAGGTCTAAAGAGTGAGGGGAGAGTGGAGCCAAGGAGACACTGTACTGAGGCAGGTACCTGCTTATGAAAGTTTTAAAGGCTCTCTCCTTCCCAAATGTTGAAGGCAAACTAAATGTGACCTCTAGACCATGTTCCTGAATTGACTTTCCTGAGCACAGAGCAACATCTTCCCTAATTTTTTCTGTTTCTGACATGTTTTCTCCAGAGAGGGTGCTTGAAAGAGCCTTTACGTTTTGTGTATGGGGTTAAAAGTGTAAATTAGGGTAAATATTCCTGTCTTCAAACATTTATTCAGCTGTGAACCAAAATACTTGATTGCAGTAGCAGTACTTTAACCAACACAATGCAATGCAAAGCAGTAATAAAAAAAAGAAAAAAGACTGTGCCACAGTGATCTGTAATGAATGTAAGGATAATAGTGTGGCAACTGCAACAGGGATCATACAAAGCATACAGCAAAGGTGCACACTCACAAGAGCACACCCCAGGAAAGGGACATTTTTGCTGTTCCATGACCTTGGGTCAGATTAAGGTAGGCCAAGCAAATATATGTGCCAAGATGTACTGGAGTGTGCCCTTTGAAAAGTGTGCTCACTCAGGTGAGGTTGTAGGACTTCTGCAAGCACCTCCCAGGTCCTCAGCCCTGCAGTACCCTAGGGATCCATTTTCTCCTGGGGAGCTGGAAGATGATCTGCTTGTCTCCACATAGCAAAACAACGACAGGGATCCTTTCTGATGGAGAGGTCGTGAGTAGGTAGCTGACCAGGAATATGCAGCCCAAGGGAAGTAGTGGGAAAGCACTGGAAGACTAACAAACAGGTTTGAACACAGTGGCTAACAACCTGAACCTGAGCCAAGTTCAATGGCTCATTAAACTCAGGTGACAGGTTTTTGTGGGTCAAGGGGAAATGGATAAGGAAAAATGCTGTGGAAAAGCTTAGCTTAATGTTGCAGCTGAAGGTGAAGACTGAATGTGAACATGCAGCGTTTCACATAAAGCTGTACAAATATGAAAGGGAGATATGGGGAAGGCAGTTTGAAGCATTTGAACTCAAAATTCCAAGATCAAACCTCTCTGCTCTAGGAAGAAAAAAGTTACGTATGGGTTTAAAGGTGAGTGCCATGGGAAAAGCAGTGGTTGCTTGCCTCTCTGAAGAGCAAGGTCTGTGAAGGATATGAATTCCTAGCCTAGGATGGTCTGTCTTGCTAAGACTTGTGTGAAATTGAATCCACTCTAGAGGATTCATACCAGAAAGGCTACAGCTAATACACATGACATTCTCAAGGATTAGAAAGATGATTTTTCATGGGCCAGATTACTTTAGAGACATTGGCACTGCCATATCAAGGTGAATCCTATATCCATCCAGGGCTACAAATGACAAATATGAAAGCACTACTGGGGTATGAAATGTAGAGACGTCTTACTTTCATGGGATGAGATGGCTGAATGCATCAGTGGGAGAGAAGCCTTTATATACGTTATTTGTCATGATGAACTTTAAAAGTTTAGGGCACACAATGTTTATCTATCTTATGTTCAGTGTTGTCTTAGACATATACTGGGGAATGTAAGGTTGGCTTTTACAGTGAGGCCCAGCTCAGAATGGCAAAATATGCATGATGCATCCAAAGCAAGGCTCCTTTATTAACTCTACGCTTTTTCTAAACAGAGGTTTTAGCTTTTCTTTGAATGCTTTCAAAAGGAAAACACCTTGCTGTGATCTACCTTGAGGACTAATGCAATGCTGAGACACTTGGTGTCTTCAGGTGGCCTCACAGAGGTGTCTGGTAAACAAGAAAGACATTGTGGAAACCTTTGTCCAATTGATTGTTTGTTTGTTTTTTTCCTTATTTATTAATACTTGCTGTGTAAGAAGAACTGTAGTGTAATCATTAAATCATTATTATGCTTATGCCCCAACACATGTAATGGAAGCATTAGCAAACTTCTCTTCTTAGGTCTTGTCCCTTGGGTGTAGCACCAGCTCCATATTAATTTTCTCCTGCTGAGTGTGGGAGCAAGAGTAAGTTCATACATTTTTAACACTGAAACAACTGTACCCAACAATGCCAAGGGGGCCCTACAGAGAGTGTACAGGTTAGGGGCGTGTCAGGTAAGAGGAATGTAATCTATTAATTCCCTCTTGCACTGTTTTGTGCCTTTTAAATTATAAAAAGTCACAAGAAACTCCTCCTGCTATGCACATTTTTGAAAGACCTCCAAGCAGAATGACCTCCTTCTCTGTTCCCTTGGTGAGAAGACACCTTTCTGCCTACAGTGAAAGGAAGCAAATAATAGCATCTGCTAGTCCAGGGGGCATCTTTCAGCTGCGGAAGCTTACAGGTTTTGCCTGGTATTTTCCCTCTTCCTAAAGCACATGTTAATGATTTTGACCTTTCTAGTAATTTGATTCCAAAAACAGCGTTGCAGCAGCTGAGCCCTGAGCTGTCATTTGGTAGAGAAGATTATTATCACTCTGAAATCAAAAGGCTGCTTGTTCAAGCCTGTGTGGAGATCCCCTCCCGTATGGAGATCCTCCTTTCTCATCTTTCTGTATCCTCAGCTCTGGGCCTGCTGTCAAGAAGTTCCAGTCAGGTTGGCCAATGTGAGGATAAATATGCTGCCAATTCTTTGCATCTGTGTAGTATACAAAAGCTCTGTGAGAGCCAGGCTGGTTGAATATGGGGTAATACCAAAGGAATCCTTGTACACAGGTACCTAAGATGTGCTGGGTGTGGGAGGGTGTAAAAACATTTCTTTGTGCAATAGTTGAAATAGGCTATTTGCAGGTACACCAGAAAGTGGTCTCTGCTTGCCTTAAGCAGATGCTGGCTCGTGCAAAAGTTCTCCTTCCAGATCTGTGTTCCCTTGGCTCCTCCCACAGCGTGAATAATCCCTAACATTTCCATGACTCAGTGGATTCGCTATGGAAATGATGGCAATATTTTCAGAGTCACAGTCTAATACCTGAGCCTCGACAGGATTCTTGCCCCCACATCTCTGGCATTTTGCATAGTTATGTAACGCCTCTTACTCATGGCACCAAAATCAGTGTAGTGTCCATGTAGTGAGGAACTAGTGAAATTTGGAGTAAAATCCAAACCTCCCTTTTGCTCCCTCTTGAAAACCTTCTCATTCATGTTGGAGTTTGCAGCATTGTTTAAAATCTGATTTGCAGATAGCTTGCTCTGTTGGTGGGAACAACAAGGTGACAGCTTTATTTTAAACTTCTTCCTTTTGCATTGCAAGATTCAAGTCACTGTGTAGAAAGAAAATCTGATTAGCTGCTTCAGAAGACTAACATGAGCATCTACCTTCAGCTTGTCTGTTTCATCCCCTCTTGTCCTGGTCCCCTACCTCCTGTTCCCCAAATGCTTATAAAGAACAGGAATAGGAAGAGCGGGTGTGTAAAAAATGGAGAAAGAAGTAATCTCATCCATACAACCCTCTAAACCCGTGGCTGTGTTTCTTATATCACCTAAATATAAAGCTGCTGTCCTCAGAAGACTGGTAGTAAAAATCATTTGGGAGGCTCACTCTTCAGTACAGAACAACGTCTGTCCTCAATGCAGTTTCTAGTTGCTCCTTTATGAAAGGTGTCCTTTCTGCTGTGCATGACAGAGGGGGTTCTCTCAGGTTAGGTGGAGCATTGACAGCCATGTGCCTCGTCATGAGGCAGCTGCACTGGGGAATGGTCACAAGAGATCTATCTAGGTATTTTTGTGTCATATTCAGAGAGGATATTTTAGCTGGCTAACTGAAAGGTATGGGTAAATCGCCTTGCAGTGAGTTCACATTTATGAATGCAAACAAGATTTTAAAGTGGTAGGCATGCATGTCTTCTATATCTGCACCATCTGCCTTCTCTGAGCTATAATCACCTTTTGATTATCAGTTTGTTATATTAGTTGTATCAGCCACTACTGCTGTCTGTAATAATCGCAGTAACACTGACTGCTCTGTTCATATATTCATACAGCCATGGTCTCCCATAGCAAAAGCTGTCTCCCTGAAGGCTACAGACTTGAAAACATACCCACCTGCAGGCTGCCCTGCCAGCAGCTGTAGATCAGGCAGAGAAGCCAGGGCCAAAAAAAGCAGTCATGCATTGCAAAGCCACAGTCAGGCTCTGTTTCACAGGTGAAGAAACCGAGACAGATGGAGGGCAAGTGATTTTCTCAAAGTGATATGACTAATATCACTGGCAATGCCCAGTCTTCAAACTAATCCTGGCTTAGGCCAGGTTCTGTGAAATGTGCAGTAAACTGGGCAGCAGCATCCCTGGGCTTCCTCCTATTGCCCCAGGGAGACTCCCTGCAGGCATCTGTCACAGCTGGCACTGTGAGTGCATCACTGTCTTGGCTCTAGTCCAACAGTACTGCTGGGGGACCTTCCCCTTTCTTTCTCCTCAGGGTGTCTGTGGTGAGCAAGTAGTTGATTCTTTACAGAGTAGGTGCTCTTTCTTAAATTAAAATAATCACTTCTGGGTTTCAGTCCTATTCAGCCCACTCTTCCCTTTTTTGGACACATGATTTGGTTAGCTGGGTGACAGAATTATTTAAAGGTAACACCTGGCGGGAGCAGAGACATGTAAAGAGTCAGTAGGAATGAAACAAAGGCTTTGTTAGTTGCTGATGCTCCACAAATAGGCTGCACTGAGAGCCAGCACACCTTGTATTTCTCCTCTGCTCCTTGTCCCTTTTGTATCCCCTCCCAATCCACTCCAATTTGCAATTTCCACTTCTTTTCTCCCCCTCCTTTACTCCCTACAATGGCTTCCTCGGGACAGCATTAAGCTCAGGTGCTCCATGCCCTGGTTGTACTAAAGCTTCAGGAGATCATAGGCAAAAATTGAAACTATCACCTTTGTTTGCGGTCAGATGTATTGCAGTGTGATGGATCATGACTCTCGCCAATCTCTCTAACTGTGAGACCAGGGTGTACCAGTTTGCCTCATTCCTAGACTTTGGAGCAACTCTTTTCTGCCCTGTTTCATCTTTTTATTTGTCTAGGTCTAAGCATCTGCAAGACCTCTATCTCTGACTAAAGCATTGTCTCCCCATGAGCCCCATTTTGGACTTTGACCTTCCTCCTAGTCCTGTAGCTTGGCCAGGCCCTGAGCTTGAGGAGGCTGGTCAGGTAGGCAGTCCAGTCTGCATGGAGAATGAGGGCTGAGAAGGAGAGACATAGTGCAAATCATCCCAAACAACGCTTTTGGCAGCAGTATTGTTATCTGTGATGTGATGTGTAACCATCCTGGACCACATCTAATCTACCAGTTCTTCTTGTCTTTCAAGAAAAATGATGGTGTGGAAAAGAGCCAAACAGAGAAGCTTGTGTTGAGGCTAGGAGTTTTGTGACTCGTATAGCTCTTTTATGGTTCCCATGGCTATGTCAGGCTAACCCATGACTCATTGCCTTTTCTAGTTATTCAGACTTTGCCTAGCTGTCCATCATCCTAGGAACCAGCTAGTTTCCTGAAAACTAATGCTCTGTGCCAAACACTGCCATTTCAACCTGGTATCTTCGGCAATCTTAGAACACTTACTGTTTGGTATGCTTGGGTCTGGCCAAGGTAAACTAGGAGACCTTCCTATTCTTCTTTGAACAGCATAACTCTCCTTGCACTGATTAGCTTTTAGACCAAAGTATTTGAATGCTCTAGGTGATGTGCTTCACTTTTAAAAAGAGAAGGACAGAGGAGAGCCCAAATATACACACAGAAACTACCCAGTTATGAAAAACAAAAAGGTTTCTAAAGGTCTCTTTTCAAATGGATGACTTGCAATCAGTGTTACTTGTCTATTGCTCATGTCTCCTGAAAAGATATTTAGAAGGAAGAGGGAGCTGCACATTTCTGGAGCTAGATATTGGAAAGGATAAGTAGCTCCCTCTCATAGTAACACTAGTCAGTCAGGCGTGTGCTATGTGTCACTCAGTGGAGGAGTGCCTGCTCCGCTGAACAGCATCTCTGCTATCACCGACAGCTTCAGACCTGTATTCCTCATTTAACTTCCCACTGTGACTCTCCTCTGCACCTTCCATCCTCTAGTATCGGGCTGCTCCCTGCTTCTGGATCATCCTCTTTCTTGACTGTGCTATGGGTTTTGTGCCTCTATGCCTTTTGCAGTCTCACATGCTGACCACTTCCACAATTTTAATCTCCTTTATTTCTTTCCTCTCCTTTTCCTTTCCTGCTGTTTTCAGCATTATAATAGTATTTGGCACTTCTTTGAAAAACATTCTTAAGCCATAATCATGTTTTCTTCAGGTTTTTATAGTTTTAGCCATCTTACAATGCCAATGGGGGAGAAGTGAAACTAAGCGCACTTGGTGATCAACACAGAAAATATTCATGTCAAAATCAGAAGCACACTTTAAGGTATCTCAGACTCATACATGGTTCTGGGTCCCTTGCAGGGTATGAACACTGCACTCTGCTCCATGCCACTTAAAGGTGGCACTTCCTACCATCACAGATCAGCCACTGGGATGGGCTGTGCCAGCCCCTCTGTAATCTGCTCCCAGTACAAGGTCAGCCAGGAAGTCTGGCTGGTGAGCTTTGGATAGGTAGGTGGGAGTCATTTACAGGATTCCATCACCAGCCCAGTTTTGGGGGTAACAACAACCAGCCGGTTAGGTAAGAATATTCCAAATCTTTTCCAGATGCTTAAAACATATGCCTGGAAGCCACAGATTAAGCAAGAAGGAAAGATGTGGTAAAGTGGATAGATATTTTCTTTGCCCCTTCTGATCTGTATGATACTATTGTCACCTGATGCTGTGCTTTCAGAGCACGAGCAGGCTCTGTGTCAGCATCAACACAGAGGTGAGTGTAACTCATCTACCTGGAAATACATACTTTAATTCATTGTGGGGAGTGACACATAGGGCAATAAACCTAAACATTTCTCCCATTTAGGGAGGGTGGTCTATGTGTCTGCCATGTATTGGTCCTCCTTGGACCAAACTGTTGAATGGCTGTCAGCAAACTGAAGGCTTTTATATATAATAGAAGGGCCAACCTAAACTTTCCTCCTCTGGTCTGGATAATCTGACTGATCTCACCATTCCTGATGAACAATGGAAAATTGCCTGAATATTTAAACATGTATTGTTCTTGGGGAAACAAAATGTTCAGCTAGTTTGGTTGCCTTAGCAACATCCACTTCTAAAAATACAAAAGAGACAATCTAGAAAATAAGTGAACATGTAGAACAGGCGAGGAGAGAAAAATGCTTCTTTCTGCCCGACCCAAAGCAACTGGGTCATGGGCATGAAATGCTTTCATTTAAATCTCAGTGAAGGATTTAGAGTGTATCTTCACACACTTGTTGAACAAGTTTCATTTTTAACAGTTTAGAACACGGCTAATATTAAACCCAGGAAAGCCACTATGACACCTCTTTTACATTGGCTCCAAACTGATTCTGTCAATGTCCTTTAGAGTGCCATAGCCCAGAAAGCACAGGTTGCACCAGAAGTAGAAAACAGTTGCGCTATGTTGGGGGGCAAGAGGGCTAAAGCTGTAAAGATTAATTAAGAGTGATTAAAGGTCAACCTGAGATACACCTTGTGAAGGCAAGTAAAGAAACAACAGATGATTCCTTTGTGACATGATGTGGAAAGGATATGTTCACGCTTGGGGAAAGTAATGAGGGGATCATAGGTGTGACCCAAGTACAACAACGAAGTATTGAGTTAACACTCTCGAGTTTTCAGTAATTCTGACAAAGGAGAATATAGGGCAAGCACTGTGTGTATAGAAAAGGAAATGACTGCATGCAGGATGACACAGGAACGTAAGCATTTTGATCAGCTCCAGTGACAGGGACCAGAATATCTCAGAATATTGAGATAGCTGGCGTATGAAATGGCAAATCTTACAGGGCGGATTTTTAATTAATCTGTCAAGTTGGTGGTGGCACTGTCTGACTGCAAAATAACAGATGCAGTACTTCTTTTATCTCTAAGAAAAGGAAAAGGGTGTAATCTAGGGAAATGCAGACCCATTCTCCTGACCACCACAGTGTCTACAGCTTTAGAGCTGATCTGTAGGAGGGCATAATAAAAAAACACGGAGGCAAAGGAACAGTGAGGTACAATGCAATATTAGTTCGTCAAAGGCAGAGCATGCCAGAATAACTCGATATTTCTCTTTGATAAGACAACTATTTTGGATTGGGGAAAAGATAGAGATCTTACCTGTCCAGACTACAATAAAGTATTTGACACAGTGACATATTTGTAATTAATGGATAAAATAGAAGTTATGGAAAAGTTAGAAGGTAGGTAAAGAGCTGGCTGGTGGGGACATAAATGCAGGTTCTACAGAAAAGGAAAGTATCAGTTTGGAAGAATGGAATTCAGTAGCTAACTTTTCTAGTGCATTAGCTTTAATATGCAGAAATATATCAGCATCTGTAACAGCAACACTGTTGTGGCCTAAGAGCTGGAAGTGCCAGAGAAGGACAAAAGCTTGCAACTTACTAACATATTGCACTGCCATCACAGAGTGACTGTGAGCCCCAATATGTTGCAAGTGTGTAAAGACAAATAGTATCCTATAACATATCCAGAGAGAGGAGGAAGAGCGAATAGTGGTATGCAGGACTCAGGAGAAATCTCTTCTGAAAAATGGTGTGCAATTCTTTTTGCCTACTCCCCAGAAATATGAGATCCAATGGGAACAGATGAAGAGTAAGCACACGATAGCAGGACCAGGGAGACTCGTAGCCTATGTGGAGAAACTAAGAGAGACTGGTTTTTCCAGCCAGCAAAATGAAGGATGAGAGAGGCTGGATTTCCTCTCTATAAATGTATCTGAGTGTAAAAATCAGAAGAGGAAGTTATTAAAGCTGAAGGACACCCCAAGAACAACTAGGTATAAAATGACCATAAAGGAATTTACCCTGGAAATTAAAAGAAAGCTTCTAGCCATCAGAGCAATTAGGTTCAGGAACAGTCTCTAATGGGAGAGGCAAGGAAAGAGGCCAGATGCTTTAAAAAGATTTCACTCAAATGAAAGACATTTCGTTCTGTGGCTTCCTGTGATAGCACTCAGTGACTGAGAAGTTTCCAGGGCTATATTTGCCTAATCACAAATCAGTTTGACAGCATCCATCTCCAAGAGGTCTCCACTTTATCTAAATTAAAGTCTATGCTTTCAGCCACACCAGTACAACTCAGGGTTCAAAACAGTGATTCACTGGAAAACACTTAGTGGGAAGAGAATGATAGCAGGGAAATGAAAATACTATTTCAGCAGAGAGCCCTTATCCTTCCCTGGTACTGAGGGACATGAGATAACACCACATTTGCAATTGGGGATATAGCCCTGCAATGCTGATGCTAACAGATGAGCCAAAAGAGCTTCCTAAAAGTATAGCAATTGCACGCATTTTGTACAGATCCATCATGAGACAAGCAGAAACATATTCAACTCCCTTCCTGTCTCTTTCAATTTGCTTTCTTCCATCAACTTTGACTTTGCTGAGACTGTTGAAATCCATCTTTTTTTTTTTCCTGGATGTTGTTCAGACCGTTTTTTCCACGTACGAGGTGGTTGCCATTTTATATTTGTACTCCCCAGGACATTTTGTGACAGCTCATCTCACAGAAACATTTTACAGAAGAGAAACTTTTGTTCAAACTGATGGGATGACTTGCCTAAAGTTGTTCGTGAAGTTTGTAGTAGAACAAATCGTCTACCAAATCCCTACTCCCTGTGTAACCCTAAAACCAGTGTCTATGCTAACTTTCTTCTGTGTTTCATTTTCCCCTTCCATTTTGGTCTGCTTCTGTCAAGCTCCTGCATGGCCTCTTCACTCCCTTCTTCTTACCAGCTGAAGCCCATGGCTCGAATGCCCTGCTGCAGCCTCTACCCTCTGATTTCTCACGGTTTTCCATTTGTTCCATCCATCACTCTCACAGCTGTCACGGTTGTAGATCACCACAGCAACAGCACAGGGGTGGTTAGGATGAACATAGCAGAAATGAGTTATTATGACTCCAGCTGAGGCAATACACACGTACAAATGGGCAGAGGGCTTTGGAAGAGCGCTGGGCAGGTTTTTCGGTTTATGCAGTGGATAGAAGCTAATATGACACACTTGCAAGGTCTTGTTCATCTAGGGTAAAACTCAGGCAATTAATTCCCACCTTGTGGTCTTTGCAGCAGGCGGCTTTTGCTCTGTGTTTTCTCTGCAGCATTGCAATCTCTGTCTCCCCTTTGCCACCCTCCCATGCCAGGCACAGCTGGTGAGCGTAATCTGTGATCCAGTGAAGACCATTTGGGGAGACAAGAGTGCCACAGAGCAGGACACAAACTTCTCATGCTGTCAAGTGAGCCAATGGGCCACATGCAACTCCACCAATATAATTGCATGGAAGAGAAAAAAGGGGTTATCAGAGAAGAAAGCAGTCTTCAGAGTCTAAATTTATGTGCAGTGTAGAAAGTGTCCATCAATGCTGCTGCAGGCCTTCGGGTGAGCAGGCCTGTGGAAACCTGGTGGTTTGGGTATGGAGATTTTTGCTGAAGAATCAGAACTTTTATGTGTTTAGGCTGTGATGAGAGTGAAGATCTTTCTCATAATATGTGGGTCTTTTAAAGTAGGGAGTCTCAAAAACGACTGTGTTATGGTGAAAATCATATCTGACTGTACAGACAGTTAAAGAGATTCTTGCCTTTCACAATCTTTTGGTATAATTGCAGCAATTGCTTGCAATAAAAAAATTACTTAGTTACATATAAACGTTTTCAGTGCCTTTTAAGGATTTTGAGAAATTATTAATCTTAATGAACCAGACCTTCAAATGAATTGAGTTAATACTTGTCTCAGAAAAGCATGAGGGCAAAGTGACATGAGCTAACATTTTACCCATTTTTACCAAACTCTCATCCTCCAAAAAGATTAAAACAGATCCAAGGATAATGCTATTAGAAGAAGTTTAGGGTTTGCACTACCTGGGCCACTGGTATATGTCCCTTGGAGACTTCTACAGTGGCCAGAGGTTTAGATATGCTCTACCCTACCTGATTCTAAATAACAAGAGAAACAAGAGACATAAAGCTGTGTGCTTCATGTCAGTGCTTATGAACTTGCTGTCAGAGACGACAGGTGCTTGGTAAGGCATTAAAGGTTTTCTACAAAGTACTGTAAAAATACACACCTAAAGAAAATACACACCTACACTCCTGCTTGCAAGCAACAATAAAAAGGAGAGGGAGAAAAAAAAAGCTATTTAATTTATATAAACAGGAGGAAAAATAAAGGCATATGCAATTTTTTTCCTAATATTTAGTTGATTATGAAGGAAAAGCAGTGAGTTCTGTTTTTTTTTTTTTTTTTAGTAAAGACTGGATTGCTAAGAAGCAGTGCTACACTCTGCCTCAGCACAATCCTTTTGATCAGCTTTCTGCCTGCTTTGAACCACAGACTTGCTGACAAGGCTGAGGCCACAGTTCTGTCCCCTCCATCCTCTCTTCCAACTAAGGAGCTCACACACTCTAGTGAAGACTTCAGGGCTCAGATCTTGCTATCTCCACTACTGCACTTCAGTCTTGCCCCCTGCAGAGGTATCACTTTCATTATTGCCAAGATAATTAAAGGGAAGCCAACTTCATATTTCAGCTGCTCCTTTGCAAAGCTTCACGCACAGCTTTTTGCTTTGTTCAGGGAGATTCCTCCTCCCCATTAGCTGAACAACTGATGTGAGTTTTTTCCCCTTTCTCTGAGGCATCACATCATGATAACAGCACGAGATTCTAACTCTGTGGTCCAGTGGTCAAAACCAGTGTTCCTGTGATGTGATCTTCTCTTGCCTGCATGTGTACTCCTGCTTGGCCTCAGTCATCAGGCTGCCTAACTGTCACATCCCCTTCTGTGTCAGTGATTTTCAGCTGCTTGTTTCCTGCTACCCCTTCTTTGACCCGTGATTAAAGTATCTGTGGGAGTTTACTGGCTCTGGGACTGTCATCACAGGCTTTAATAAGTATGTGGTGATGTGGCAATGCATCACCTTGCAGTATGGGGATACAGCATAAGAAACAGAAAGGGAAAAAGTGGGGAACTAAATCCAGCAAAGGTTGTGTCTGCTGAAGGATATAGTGGCAGGCAGCAACAACATCTGTATGGGCTTGTAATTTTGCATAGCTCCTCTGTGGTGGTCTCCTACACTGCATTCCATCAGGTGGGAGAATCTGCAAGGGTGAAAGTCAGTCTCAGTGGGGAGACTCTAGAATTTCTCTCTTTCAATTATGAAACCTATCCAGCTGTCACCAGCTTTTTGCTTGTAGCTTTGGTTGCAACTGATCTGTTCCTAAAACTAGGGGCAGATGTGAGTAAGACAATAATAATGTTTTTACTCCTCTTCCCCCTGTAAGAAGGAAAAATGGTCTCAACTTGGAGATGGAGATCCAACTGGACAAGGTGAGGAGCAGAGTGAGTCTCCCTGTTGAAGAAAGACTGTCTTGCTCTGTGGCTACTTCTGGTCTCTCACTTTTAGAAAATGTCCTGAGCCCAGGAATATCTCTGCAGAGAGACACTAGTTAGACTCTTTATATCCTTTAGGCTGGAAAAGACTTTTGGGATCATCAAGACCAACCATTAACCTAATACTGCCAAGTTCAACACTAAACCATGTCCCTAAGTGCTACAGCTACATGTCTTTTAAACACCTTCAGGGATGGTGACTCAAACATTTCCCTGCTAAGCCTGTTCCAATACTTGACAATCCTTTCCATGAAGAGACTTTTCCTAATATCCAATTTAAACCTCCTCAGGTGCAACTTGAGGCTATTTTCTCTTGTCCTATAAGCTTGTTACTTTGGAGAAGAGGCGGACTCCCACCTCACCACTGCCTACTTTCAGGTAATTTTAGAGAGTGATATGGTCTCCCCTGAGCCTCCTTTTCTCCAGGCTAAACCACCCCAGCTCCATCAACCACGCCTCACAGGACTTGTGTTCCAGACCATTCACCAGCTTCGTTGCCCTTCTCTAGACATGCTCCAGCACCTCAATGTTCTTCTTGAAGTGAGGAGCCCAAAACTGAACACAGGATTCGAGGTGTAGCCTCACCAGTGCTGATGACGGGGATGATTCCCGCTCTAGTCCTGCTGCCCACACTATTTCTGATAAAGATCAGGATGCCATTGACCTTCTTGTCCACCTGGGCACACTGCTGGCTCACGCTGAGCTTCTGTCAACGAGCAACCCCAGGCCCTTCCAACAGGCAGTTTTCCAGCCACTCTTCCCCAAGCTGTAGTTCCTAAGCTATTGCTTCTGCTGCACAGCCTCTTCCTGAGACATTGTAGGAGTAGGAAGCAAAACTTCCATTACAGTAGAAGTGTGGATCATGAAACTTACTCTTGGTGCCTGTCCTCATGCAGAAAACCAACTTTGTTTAAAGATATTTAAGGAAGAGTTCACAGGACAACATGGAAGAACAGGGGAAGCTATGCTTGTTCAGGTTTTCTGTCTGAAGCCAAGAAGTCCCCTGAGTTTTGAAAGGTTTTGAAGATGTAGTATATGATAAGTATAAGTTTGTGCTTTCTAGCCAGCAGTTTGTCTCATAAACAGGTCCCAATGGCATACATGCATGTACCATACATGCACCATACTGTGACTACAAGCAAAACCAGTTCCTGCAGGCTTACAAGCACAGCGAATCTCCCCAACTAAACCCAGAGTCCCGTGAAGCCTTTCTCTGTCTTGGATTTCAATAGAGCCAGAATTTTGCCCCCACATCTACTTTCATCAGAATAATCTTTTTTAATCCTCCACACTGGTCCTAACCCACTGTATATCCCGAACCATTTATCTGACCACTGCCTTCCTCCCATTTAAATCCCTGTCCATCTTCTGTAAAAAAATCACTTAATATGAGCTTTTTCATTCTGTGATTATTTTAGGCATCTATAACGCCTTTCATAACCTATCTGGTTATGTTGTCATACCAGCCTAGACCCTGTCTCTAGACATGTCATACCAGCCTAGACCGTGTTTATTGCAATTGCTCTCCCAGGCTGTGCCCCAATGGTTTCCTTTCCTCTCCATTCCCTTTGTAGTAAGATTCCAGGTTTCTGAGGGGAACCTATCTAGAGACACTGCAACTATCAGGATTGGGTCTACCAGAAAGCTCCGACTCACATCTGCCTCTCAAGGGGGAGTGCCCCCACTATCCCTTGATGCCCCAGCTGATGTCCGTGGGAATGACCATGCGTGCCCACAGAAGCATCCCACAGTGGCATCCCCCCAACCCTTTGCATTCTTTCCAGGAAATCTGGCTGGATCACAGCCCTGCTGTGGGCACCAAGAAAAGCTGCCCTGAAGGTTGCCTTTAAAGCCGTGAACTGATGATGTTGTCAGCACATAGTGTTCATTCCCAAGTCATGAAGTTTATTCTGGGACCACTTGAGAGTTTCAAAGCTCTCCCCTTGCCAGGAAAATATCTGTGCTGTTGAGCTCTCCTTCAGATTCTCTCCACATGCCATAAAGGAAATGTTCAGAAACCTAATCTGAGAGGGATCGGGCTGTGAGTTCTCCTTGTCTGCGTCAACTTCATGAGGGCACGAAATCTGAGGGTGCTGTAGGAATCAGGCAGCCTTTGTAATGCACACCAGCTGTGTCATGTGCCTCCAGCAGGGAGGCAAGCTCTCATGTGTTCCTATTGCTTCGGACTCCACTCTTGCTGGTACCCTGCTCACTCAAAAGGACCCTAGTGCCTGTAGATAGGACTGCTGCTAGGTAAGCAAATAGGAATGACATGTTCTTCCCTTGGAGTAAGAGTGAGAGATGAGGGATGGTCTTGTGACTGAGACGTTGAGCTGTGACTCAGGAATATAAAAGTTTCTGTTCTCATCTCTGTTGCTCAATTCTTGTGTGACCTTGACAAGTCACAGTTACTGTTTCAGTTCCTGTCTTTGATCTGGGGAAGGTAATGGTTTCTTGTTCCTTTGTCTACCCTGTGTCAGTGCTCCACTTTTTGTACCACAGACTGCCCTCAACAGTATCTTTGTGTGTCATCTAGCACATCTAGTTAGCCCTTAACTCTGGATGAGCCTTTAGGTGCTATTATGATATCCCTGAGCAGAAACAGGAGTGGAGCCTAGGGCATGCGTGGGCCAGGCACTGATCCTGACAGCTTCTTTCTGGTCCTGTTCTATTGGTGTGCTTTGACTCAGCAGAGGCTATCAAGGTCCTTTGAGCATGATCCCCTTGGTCTGAGCTACAAATAACTAGCACAGCCTCAAGTGGATAAACACCAGGCTGAACATTCACTGTCAGATGCTGCATTGTAAGTGAAGGCAGATAGTTAACCTACTTTGTGTACCTCACCCAGGATGCCAAGATGTGCTCTCAGTTATGCTGACACAGACCTGAGGAGATAAGCTAAATCAAGCTACATAACCCTCATGACAGAGGGCTTATGTGCCATCATTTGGAAGGCCCCAGAAGTGCCAAATGCCTGACAGTATTTGGAAAGGAGATGACGGCAGCAAACCAGTGTCTGACTTGGAAATTATATATAAAATTCCTATAATTGTATAGGGGGGGTGTCTAAAAAAAAGGAACCCACTCCTGCAAGACAGACAGCACACAGAAGTCAGGTGGGAGATGAAGGGAGAATATGTGCCTATGCAGAAGAGAGACATTTCTTCAGTAGGACATAACTATTGGTAGGCTCTTCTTGGGCCATACGATCCCAAGTTAAATCAGCTGTTGAGAATGATTTATGTTGCCAGAAATCAAGAGGAAGGTAAAGCCCTGTATAAATGAGTACCAGAAAAAAAAAATAGTTTAAGGATGTGATCCTGTAAGGTCCTGTTTCAGGATCAAAAGCTGGGTCAACTCTTCCATGTCCTGAACAGAACAAGAGTTATGGAATGGAACAAGGTGAATTGGGAGAGGAAAACTAAATGGAGGACAATAGAGAAGGATCTAGTGAAAAAAATGAATGGAAAAAAGGAATAGGGATGAGAAGGTTTGAGAAAATGGGGTGAAAGAATGAAGTTAGTGAATTAGTTAGGGAAAGGAAAAGAAAAGATAAAAAACCTGAGAGGTGCTGAAAAGACAGATTTTTAGTGGCCTCTGGTGATGTGTTTGTTGAGCCGGCTGTACCTTGGAGCGTGCCTTGAAAGATGTATCTGTGGCCCACCTGGTAGGCCTTGGAGAGGAATATCTTGTACATTCCTCTTACTTTTTGATCTAGATGGGGAGGAGGATATTACTAAGGTTTTTTCTTTAGGATCCCTGAGCACCAGAGCAAGCTAAAACCAAACCCTTTTCCCAAACATGCTTATAAAGAGTAACATTTTTTCAATGCTTTGAATTCCTTAAACTCTTGTCTCTGATTTGAATAATCCCTACAAAGCTATGTGACTTCAGGTATATCTTTCTGACAGCAAAGGCAGATTTAGAGAATGAGACAGCTTTACAGAGATATCCTAGGCCCTCAAGGACAAGGTCTTCTTTCATCAGGAAGTAGCTTTACAGGCTCTTCCTGTTGTATTTATAGGCCAGTTTGAAACTCAGTGCTGGCTTAGATCTAGTATGAAGTTATCTTTGTTTCAGTATTTCTCCTAGGCCAGCCAGTTGCTGAATCTTCCAACTCAGAATATTCTCTGTATGTGTGTGATTCCTCAAGAGCTATGGCAATTATCTTCAGATTTCCTTAATTTAGTGTGAGTTTCTCAGTAGTTAGAGGTTCTATATCAGAGTTTTGGGCTTAATCAAAGGTCAGCTTTCTTTTTATTTAGTTAGTGTGTGTTTTCCTAATGGTTGCTGAGAAGGGCTTTAAAACATGAAAGTTAAAGGTTTGAAAGCCAAGGGGGGAAAATTTAAATAATTCCATATTTTGGAAAAATAATTTTACATGATACTATAATTACTAGTTGCCTTATTTGTGATTTTTAAACAGATTGTGCTTTTCAGAGATTCTGGAAAGGGAAAATGAGATGGTAGCCAGTGTATTTGTGTAGGAAAATTTCTGCAGGATTTTAAGATAGTTGAGGCAAGAGATGTGCAATACAAACTGTCAGGTTAATTTATTTCAGTGTATTTTTTTTCCCCAAAGCTGTTCACTTTGAAACAGAGTGGCCAAAACCAGTGAAAAATTTCACAAAAGTAACTCACTAATGGAAGTGAAGCTGAGGGCTTCTTAGCATTAGGCAATCTGCACAGACAAAAACTCTTCCATTGCCTGAGCGGATCGTATTGGGATTGCACATGTGCCCTGTCATTTCCATTAACACACCTCCAGCTTTTAAAGAAGCCTTCAAATGTGGTGGTGTGCTGTGACAATGTGTCAGAAATTGTGCTGCCCAGGCCTGCGAGTCACCTTTGCCTCTGATCCCTGCAGAGGCCCCTGGTAACGCACAGCAATGTCGCTCCACACATGCAGGCTTTTTGATTGACCTTCCAGACAAGCAGCAATGTCCAACCCAAATTAATCTTTGGCTGCTGTAGCAAAACCAATCAGACCTTAAAATACTTCCTGACTAAATTAGCAACTTCTATTTACTGTTGCTTTTACCACAACACAATTCATTAATAACCCGTAAGAGCCTTCACTATGAAAGCCCCCCACTGGCTATTACAAGCTACACCATACATTATAGGAATGCAACTGCAGAACAATAACCATGCACGTAGCATGAGTCCTGGCTCTATCCACCATGCCTGACGCATCCAGCCTGTAAATCTAGACAACATCTAGGAACTTCCATGGTCTCAGTCCCCCTGAGCCCCAGGAGCAGCCAGCATCTTCTCACCTGCCTGCAACCTGCCAGCAGCCCAGGGACCGTTGTCCTGTTGATACCACAGGGCTCAGCCGTGAGCCCTGGGGCAGGAGTGAAGTGCTGTCGGCCAGGGGGTTGCTCAGTAGTGGAGGCATGGGACGTGGCACTTGGCCCAGCAGAGTCTTTCTTATTTTTGCTAACACAGTCTTAGCTGCCCTTGATGCAAGGGCAAGTTGACTGCTGTGTTACTATTTCTCCTGCGTGTAGGTTCTCAAAGGCTCCTCTTCTGTTTCCATCTGGTTCCGGATAGAAACATACCAACCTCTGAACACAAGGCTGATGAAACTTGGTCCTTCCTTGCAACATGAAGTGTATGGTAATATAATCAATAGAAGGGACTGCCCAGAATAGCAGGGGTGCAAAAATAGTACGTCCTCTGTGTGTGCTTTCCCTGTGGCCCTCTCCTGTTCCACAATATAGTCAAGGCAGTGGTCTCTCTTGTTTCATTGCTTGTGCATAGATCACTGTAAATGGTCAGGCCCATGTCAAATACTCCCCATCTGCCAAGAACCCAGAGCCTGTGGCTCCTGTGCAGTCTGCAAAACTAGAAATTAAACCCACTGGGCAACAAAAATAGATGCAGTTGCTCAGCAAGGAGACCAGACCCACTAGCAAGGAAGAAATGAAAGATTATTAAAATTAAAAGCATTTATCTTAAAAGCCCATTGGACACAATTCCCCAGGCTATCTTGTACCACGTGCAGTCTCCATCACAACAGCACCTACACAAGCTGTAATCAGGACCATGTGGTCACACTGGTGACTTCTTTCCACACCTCACAGGCTGCAGTGCAGTAATAACAGCATCTCTTGCGTTTCACATGGTCTGCAGCCTTAGGATCACCAGCAGAAAACAAAATGGTATAAAGAGGCTCTATCACTGAGACAAAGCTGATTTATGGCCTAAAGGTAATATGAGGACAGATCTAAATGATTGTTTTGGTATGTGCTTGACTCAAGCCCTACAGCCATCTACACTGCTTCCCTCCTTGTGCTTATCTGGGCCTATTCTGGCATTTTTCTGGCTCCCTTTGGTGCACTTGAGGGCTGCCACCACAGAGATTATAGGGGTATCCTTAAAAAGGAGGGAGGAGTGCATCTATTCAAGCCTGGAGAGAAGGACACAGAAACAACACTTGGTGGGAATACAGAAGTCTCAGTAAAGAGAGGGAAGGCATAAAGAAATTAGCGGTGTTACAGTGTAGGGCTGAAGTTCTTGGAACCCAGGATTTATGATGCCTCACCACTTATGAGAAGGATGAACTTTTTAACTCATTTCATTCTTTCTAAATAGATGGTATATTATGACAAGACTCTCTTGGCAGTGGATTTGCATGAATAATGTGGCTGTACTATACCCAAGTAAATTATATTTTGTTCTTAAACATTCCCAAATGGTGTTTGTACAATTCTGGAGTCTTAAAATGCTACCTGCCTGGCACAAGTTTGGGTGCAGTAATTGAAAGTAAGTGATTCATCCTGGAGGACAGGAAACCCTCTTCAGGATTGCAAGAATATGAAGATTCCAGGGCTGAAGAAACTTCACCCACTGTGGATCTGTAGCTTCTTCTTGGTTGACAGCAGCTGTTGGATATTGCATGACATCATGACAGACCAAATAGCTTCAGGAAAAAGAAAACTGTCAAGCAGATGCTGCTAGGACATTCATGGTGGGAGGAAGTACTAGGAATTTTTATTTAGGTACATCATTTCCAATAGTGACACTCTAGAAAAGGCATCTTTAAAGAGTTGGTCTGTTGTTGCTTTTACAGTGCATCAGAAAGCATCTTGGGAAGCGTAAGACTGCAGGATACCATGTGAGAGCGTTGGATCAACCCTTGAGCAGGGTTTTCTCTAAGGTCTCCCATCCCAATACTGACAAGTGGAACTCAATAAGAATGAACAAGCAAAATCACAGAAAAGTGGAATAAATAAGCAAGTATTATTTCAAGTCAGTGAGATAATAACTAAATGAAACGGGCTGAGCCCTTTATTTCTAAAAACTTAGTCAGAGAAACCAGCCACCAGGCAGCAAACACCTCATAAGCTGAGTATCACTAGAAAGGGAAACACGATGTAAAAGTGGTTTGTAACTAATTAAACTGGAATTTTTTATTTTTTATTTTCAGTTTAAGGTTCTGTCATTGCTAACAGGAAAAACAGAGAGGATGCTGTGGTAACTTGAAGCTTCTGGTGTGACTAAGGTAATTAAAGTGGCCCATATGGATTTCAGACCACCCACCTACCTACCCCAGCCCTTAGTCAAGTCAAAACAAAGCATTACATTTTTGAAGAGTTGCAGCTATGGAAAAAATACAGGCCTCTAAAAGGCTTGTTATTAGACACTGCCAAGATAGTTTTGTGATGATCATTTCTGTTAATTTGGCAACATAAATATCAGAGTTTTTATTATGGTATGTAATGTGAGGTGGAGGCTCTTTGGCAGGTATTCCTCTTCAGGGCTTGTCTCTCAGGCGTAGGAGATGCAGGTGGCAGGGCACGGTGGCATCTTCACAGAGTTGCCAGTTTTCACACGTTCATCTCAGTGAGCCAGATTGTCCTCTCTACAATGTGGTAAACTGGGAATCATTCCATAGAAATTACTGGTATAGAGCCAGCGTGAGGTCATCACCGGGAATGTGAGGTCACAGGCAGCTTTTCCATACAGAGTAGCAAGAGATGCCCTGTTCCCAGACAGCTAAATTTCTACTGGTATACAAAAGAATCTGTGGCCTCTGGCCAGGACTACTGCTCCTGGATGTTACAGATGGTCCACTGTGAAATTTTCTAACCCGAGTGATCTAAGAGCCTAATTGCCATTTACATGCAAGATTAGACTCCAAAGTAATTTGTGCCATGACTACAGTTAGGGGATCTACAGCTGTTATATTTCTTGTTTTGAAAGCAGTGCTTTTATCATATTCCCAAAGGTGGTACTTTCCCCAAATGTGGTTTGTTGACTGAAGTGCCCAGTGGAGGGTCAGCCAGTGCTATCCTTGGGGCCTGATACAGGCCCTGAGGGACGTCTTTGCAGAGCATTCCTAGAGGCTGTTGTGATACTCAGTAGTGGGACTGTTGTGCCAAATTCTCCTGGCCTTATCTTCCACAGACCTTCTTTCATTATAGCACCACCTGTGGTTTTCCGCCCCTGAAGATTTTGAGGTCCCAGTACACCTCTGTCCTCACGATTCTATTTGGGCACATCATTCTTTTACCTTCTGCTCTTATGGGATTCCTCTTCCGTTAGCCAGAAATTTTTTAATAGGATGAGCTTTAAGACACAGTCTACATCATGCTGGGTTTGGTTGTGTTTGTTTTCAGGTCCAGGTCTGACAAAACTATATGAGGAGTTGAGCATTTCAAGGATACACTGTTAGGAGTGATTAGTTTAAAAAAAAAAAAAAAGAAGAAAATAAAAAGAAAAAATAAAAGAGACAATAGAAATGTTAGGTTCATACCAGGAATCAAGAAAAGTTATTGTTTTCTATTTCTAAATCTTTTCTGTAATCATCTGGTGGAGATGCATGGAGGTGTTTTCCTGTCTTTGGAATTGCTTAGCTTCACATTATCCTTGTCCTAGCTGTCACCTTGTAGCAATAAAGTAAGGAAGATTGATAAGGTAAGTCCCAGCCAAAAAGTGAAGGAACATGGCAGGAACTGTTTCTCTGGCTGCTGTGGTGCAAGGTGGCTGTGGCTCACTCATCTCTCCTGGGGCTAACAAAGAACTAGTGGGAGCAGATGCCTTCAAGCTCGTCCCAAGTCATTTACTGCCCACCTGCTTTCAGCATTTGTCCCAGCCAAGCTCCTCCTTGAGGCTGTGGAAAGGACTCTTTAGCAGATGGGGACAATAGATGTGCCATTTCTAGGGCCAGGGTTAAAGGATCAGAGCACGTGGGGGCAGTTTTGAGCTATTGGGATTGGATTCGCTGTCTGCCTGTTCCAAAATAATTTATAGCACTGAAAATCAGTGTAATTCTCTCCCTGCTAAGAGGAGAGTTTAGCATCCTCCACAGGTGGTCATGTCTTTGAAACCTGATGCAATGTATTCCAGTTTCTCATGACAGAGAAAATGCAAGCCTGTTCAAGGATCATGGAAGGGCACAATTTCAGATCTTTTCTGCTAAGAAGTGTTATTAAGAGTGGAGCTTTTTATTTCTGTTGTTTCACTTGTACATACACACTCAGAGATGGATATCAAGACATAGGTAATGACTCAGGAATGTCAGACAGAGCAGAGCAAACTCTACAGTGAAAGAGCAGAGGGAGAGAATAGCTACAGCAAGTACAGCTCAAAGACAGCTTTGTGGAAGACAAGCAAAAGGGCTGTAGGCTTTAAAAGTCAGTGGCTCCTGGGTGTAATTTTTATCTGCTTTTATGAAGTGGTGTGTAGGGAAGAATCCTGCACATTGTGACAATATTTCATGACAGTGAGTTTTGGGAAGCTCTCCAATACTGTGACAAGCTAAATCTCAAGAACTGTGATAGATGAATCTCCAAGTGTTAGAAATTATGTGGTTTGTCTACATAGAGAAATTGCAGTAGCTTTAAATATCCTGATGGAGTTAAAGCTCCGTGATCTTTCCTTTACTGTGAATGAACATTATATTTGTATAAAGGTGTACGATGCCAATGCAATCATTTCAGTATGTGGGGGGAGAAAAAAAAAAAAAGAGAGAACACACTTCCAACTGAAATAGTTGTGCCTATAGAAGAAAAAAATGGCTTAGAACTACTTAAGCAGAATATGTTGGTCATACCAACTAGCTCCAAAAAGCTGCATTGTAGTCATTAGGAGATAAAGTTTATATCCTAGATTAAGACTATATTTGAGACTGGAATAAACTGATCATGTCCTTCCTACTATCTTCTGTCACACCTCCTAGCTCTAAGGGGCTGCAGGAAACTGGCCTGAAAAAGAGATCATTTCTTTCTTTTGCTATCCCCTCAGCAGACATAGCTGTGGAATTTTTTATTGGGAACTATATATGTAGTAGCTGTGGTAATTCACATGGGAGTGGATTTCAGGTTAAAAGCTAAGCAGATAAACTTAACATTTTTGCTCAAGTTCGCTGGCTTCTCATGCAGACATGAATTATTCTGGATTTTCATAGTTTTCTCAATTTTTATTAGGATAGATGGGTTGACTATATAGAGCTATATACCTTTCTGTACATACATATCTGGACTTGGGCTCCACTTCAATAGTGTATCAGTTGATACTGGAGTAGCAGCACATTCCTAGTTTAGCCTGAACTGACTTCTTTTGCCTCATTCCAAATATAATTCAGAAAACATTTTTCTAGGCAGCAGTGAAAGTCACCTCACCTGTACCTGTATCCTCCCTTGCACTCTCACCTATGGGTGCAGAGGAGGGTATTTCTACAAACAGATGTCACAGAGATGGCTGCCCTGGAAAAAATTAGTGTCCCAAAATAGTCTCCCCCAAACACCTAGCAGAGGAAGGGGAAAAAATCAGGCAAGTAGATGGGGTAAAAGTCTCCAGATAGATAATTCAGTTGACACAGTGGCTGGTATTCTGACAGGGAAGCTTTGACTGCCTGACTGCCAGTTTCCTTGTCTGGTTAAGAAATGAACAAAGAGTTTCAGTGTTGTTCCCCCACAATGTTTCTTTACCTTTCATAAAACCTACAATTACATGAACTCACTAAATAGTCAAATTTCATCTCTCTTAAACCTATAATACCTTAGTGAAGTTGCAACCAGTTTGCAGTGATGTTTGGGAATTTATCCAAATCTCTCTGCTAGCCTGTGTAACTTAAAACAATGTTATGTATTAGTCTGAGTGCAAAGCACATTATTGTAGCTTTATATAGAATAACAATGATCTGTGTAGCTCAGTAACCTACATGCAGGAAAATTAATATAGCTTAACCCTCCCACAGTGAATTGCTGTATTTGACTGTAGCATCTCTGCCTCAGTTTCTTCCCTGCAATGAGACCAGACCTGCTTGTGTCCAGGGCTTACATCTTTCTAAATGACAGACCAATGCTAAAGGTTAAGAGCAGCTTTCTTGCTTGCCCTAGGAATTTTGAAATCCACAATGTATGCAGCTTATCGTCTGAAATATTTATGTGTTCATCCCTATAAAAGCACGTATCTTCTCTGCAAAACTGCATTGACACAAAATAGACTTACTATTGCTTAGAATGGCTATCAAGGGCATCCTAACTGATTAATGTGGATTTCAATTTAATTTCTTCTTTAGTTCTCTTTACTGCATCTTCTCTTTTTAGAGAGCAGATCAGCCTTCCTGGAGGGCACACAAAACCTCACTGAGTGCAATGATAAAACAAGTTCCATTGCAGAAAATGAGTTCCAGTGTCAAAGATCTTGTATTAAAATTGCCTATCCAGTGGACCCTTTTTACTGAAGTTTATTCTCAGGTTTGATGAGTTTAGGACAATAAACAAGCAGAAATACACAGTTCAAAGTCCTAATGCATTTCTTGGGCTGCTCTGTGTCACAGTGGATGCTTAACAAATGGAATTATGGATGGAAAGGGAAGGAAGATAAAAAAATTTAAGCATTAGTTCAGACCAGCATTCAGTTCTTAGGAATGGCCTCTCCATTCCCAATCTATAAAAAACTTTTAACAGCTGTAGCCTTTCTCTTTGAGAAGTCTTATTAAAATGGTTGCATCAGCATCAAGAGAACATCTGTGTACTGTACAGCTGTGTAAGCCAGTAATGCAAGCAATATATTGAACAGTGTATTGAACAAATCATTTTTTGATTTACCGTATTAAACTATGAGTCTTAGAAATGGTGGAGTAGTGGGATCTTCTTCTCCCATTGGTTTCCATCATTTTAACATTTTCTGTAGCCTTCTGTAGTCCTTTCCAAGGTTCCTTTCCAAGCCAGAAGGTAACTCAGGTATTACTTCTGTACCTTGCACACAGGACACACAACACCAGGACATGGTGAAGAGGTGGTGAGAAAGTGTTGTGCAGACCCGTGTGGAGACAGGAAATTTCCCCTGATGTCTCTGTCCGCCTGGTCTGCTGTAGGAAACCCAGAGCACTGGAATTATAGATATGTTTCTCCCTTGAGTTCTAGCAACTTGATGAAACTGCAGATACTCTCATTTTCTCTTCCCTGAAGCCTCTCTCTAGCCTGAGCTGAGATAGCAACAAATGCTTTCTTTGTTGGGAGGGAAAATGAAAAGGGAATGCAAAAAGTAGGTTAAAAAAATTATCTGTAAAATGTAGTTGGAGCTGATGATGCAGTAAGTTCAGCCACTTGGTTGCTGCTTTGCAGTTTGGTTTTTTCTGCCATCACCCACTAATGTAGTTGAAAGGCTAACTGCTGAAGTAATTGAATGCCTTCTGATTTATTTTTTCATCTGTTCTACATCTAGTATATCTTTTCATAAGTTGGACTATCATTGTAGCGAAGGTAAAATTTCTGTCCTTTTTCTAGAAACTAATTGCATAAGAAAATAAAACCCCAAAATATTTATAGTATCGGTTGCAGTGTATCTGAGTATACCTAGTGTCTAAAAATACCTATTTTAATTAGCAACCTCTTGGGGCTGGGGAGAGAGTTCCATTTTTAGTTACAAGATATTGGTGGAGGTGGAACTCCAGGACAGTTTCAGGGCAATAAGTAGCACGGATTTGGGTAGCATATTTCCCAGCCCGGCAGAGGAGTGAGGAGGGTTTGTGACTATGCAACATCATAGCATGCTTGCACTGTAACTACAATGTGACTGAGACATCTTTAAATTCACAATGTTCTATATTAAAAATCCTGGTGATGCCTAAGTGATTAAAACACAGGGGAGTAAGAGCTGCTAGAACCTGCTGTTATGGGGAAGCAATTATGTGCTAAGTACCAAAAATATTTGATGGAAAGTATTGGAACTGGGCTTGTAAAGAATAATTATCAGTTTATCAGTGGTATAAATCAAGTCTTTCAAAAAGTTACACTAGAAAATTCTCCTCCCTGTTCTGCTTTTGTGTTCTCATTAGCGTAAGAGTGTGTGTATTCCTAAAGCAAAAGGCAAAATAACACTAGCATGTCAAATTGTTTGCCAGAATTATAGTCTGGCATATCCTGCTGTCTGACTAGCCTTGCTGGGCAAGGTTAATATTACTTTGAAAACTGAATTTAAGATTATCTGATTTACTAAATCTCAATCTTGTTCTTAAATATTTTATTAAGGAAGTGGGGAGTGGGAGTGTGGAACTTTTATCTTGCACAATGCTATAAAACATTAATTGTAATTGAAAAGCAGATGTGTCTTGTTATTTTTATTGTTCTGAAATAGTAATGACAGTGGACTGTTTCCTTGCTTGTCTCCAGACACGTGCAGCTGTTACTGCAGGGTAGCTGGAGAGGGAGCTACCATTTGCTGCCAGGAGTACCAGCCTGCGCACATACTCCGACCTTACAATGTGTTTCAGTCAGCTGGCTCCCTTTTCACTAAACATAAGCTCCTTCAAGTTTTTATTTACTGATGCATAAGAATATGGGAAAAAATAGATAATATTAACCTATTCCCATGCTTGGTACAATAATAGCCCTGCACTGACTTCAGAAGAGCAATACCTGGTCCTGAAATCAGAGAGTGGGATCCTCAGGCTGGAGTTTATGCCACAGGGCATAAAGGAGTGGGATTAATATCCACTAGCCCATGAAGCTCCCTTACACCCTTATGAAAGCACCATATGCTGTTCTTATCTCTACATTCCTAGTTTTGAGCTACAAATAGTTTAATAACAGTCAAGTTATTGCTCCATACCATGATCGGTATGATACACTGCTCATGTGCTATCATCTGGTACATCTGGGTCGCTTAGGGACAGGTATAGCTATCAGCAGTAGGTTAGGATACAGGAAGGGCTTGAGCAAACTCTACTGAAGCCAGTGTGAGTTTTTCCCATGACTCTGATTTGAAGGTAGATAGAGACATATTTTGGCATGAGATTTATGCATACTTCTTAGGCAGTCTCCCTGTAGGGACAGCACTGAAATACAACGTTGAAGGAGGGCTTAAGAGGAACTTGTACAGCTGTGATCACTGTTACTCTTAAGACTGTTCTCTCAGGCATACAGTTTGGTCTTTTCCAACTCCATTTACAGTGGGACTTCTATTCTTTTCCTAAGGGAGGTGGAAGGTTTGGTGGTTTGTCCTTTCAGGTGCTCTTTCTCTGCCAGCTGTTGTCAAACACACTGAATTGTTACACAACTGCTGCATTTGTTTTGCTGCTGTATGACTGCATTTGTAGGGACAAAAAACCCCAGTGGGCCTGAAATGATCCTTGTTTCTCAATGGAAGGAGCAGTGGCAGCAGGTGTTTGCTAAGAATACCTCTGGAAGAGAGAGGAAGAGCAAGTATGCCTGTACATATCACTTTGCACACTGACACTCCTTCCAAGGGAGCTGAGGAATAAGCCAGTTAAGCTTGAAAACTGCAGAGTTATTTGATGAATCTTTTGTCTGGTTCTGCAAAGGTTTAACCAGACCTCTGAGTTTGTCACAAGATTCATTTTAAGAAACAACTGCTTAAAGAATTCCTCTTATCTGTATTCCTCTATCCTCTGACTGTCAGTCAGAGTCTCAGTTTGCTGCCCCAGTGGTAAACATTCACCCCCACGCTGTGAGTGTTTATGTTCCCAGCTCTTCCAGTGGGAACTAACACCAAGGAGTCAGCACATCTTTATTACTGGGAAGTTGTACTGTCTGTGTGCAGATGTTTCTGCTGTTAACTTGAAAATAGCGCTGTGTAGTGCCACAAAAAAGAAACATTTATAAACCTGGGATTCTCTTCCTGAGTCTGCTGCTGAAGCCTGATCAGCTGAATGGAATTAATGGAGTCTCACAAAAGGTACACCAGCAAGCCTGGTACAAATAGTATTCTCAAAAGAAGTATATGTATTTGGGTAACCAGAAGGAGTTGCTCAGGTGCTTTTATTGTGGATTAGAAAGTTCCTTTGAAAGTAAAATCTTCTAAGTAGTCACGGAATTGGTGCAGCAGTGGTAACAATTTCTACCAATGTGTTCAAGCTCTGGCCATATTTAAACCCTGTCATGGTATTTGTCCTTGAATTCATACCTGCAGGCTGTGGCAATGTGGTCTTATGCAGGTAATTCTCCACCAGGAACCAGATGAGGATGTTCATTTTCTCTGTACAGTCATATAATTAAATTGTTGAAATTAAAGTAAGTATTGGCCACAGTACCTTGGGCTGATAGATGAGAGCATGGTAGGTCCCATTTTTATATGTCAGAAGAGCTGGGAAGAGGGTTGAGTACAACACAGTAATGTTTGCTGGTAATTAGCTTCTTTAGGTTAGATAAATCTTGAAGGAGTGAGAAGCTTCACAGTGATATAGCCCAAGATATGGGGATGGGGAGCAGGCTGGCCAGTCTGTGCATGAATGTGTATTAGTAACTACTGGGGAGCTAGAGGCAGGTAGGGACTATTGATACATCTCATGAGAGTTAAATGCAGCCACAGAGCCAAGGCCATTACTTCCACTGACTGTCAAATGGTGCTTAATTGGCATTATGCTTTTGAAATAAGTTCTGTCTACTATGGATTACAGGACAAATTTATACCATTTCTCATATTTTGCCCACATGTTGGCCTCTCATAGAGAAAATAC
Source organism: Myiozetetes cayanensis (assembly GCF_022539395.1). Lineage (NCBI taxonomy): Eukaryota > Metazoa > Chordata > Aves > Passeriformes > Tyrannidae > Myiozetetes > Myiozetetes cayanensis. The sequence continues at coordinate 20,838,109 of NW_026087742.1, forward strand.
CATGAACTGGATGATCTTGCATGAACTAATCTGTCACAAAAAAAACTTAAAAAATAAAGGGCTCTGTAGTCCACTACCACTCTTCTGAATCTTCTACATTATTAATTTCATCTCATTATAATGCCTGTTTTCAACAGGAAGCCATCAAATAGATCCCAAGAATGTGGTCATTCTGTCCCAGCTCATTCAGATTCACTTATCTCATGATAAAAAGTGTAGCCAGAATAGACCAGCTGTACAGAAGATAAATAGTTCAGATGTCTATTTGGAACCACCGTAAGTAGATCTTTTCTCTCCAGTAATGTAATTTTATCTTGCTGTATCTAATTGCAGGTAGTTGCTGAATCTAATGATGAGATTGCTCTGTTTTCTGTCTTAATAATGTCTCTAAAGCCCGAAGCAATGAGAAAAATCAAGATTATTTAAAATTGTCTGGAGTGATTGATTCCAGTGTTGCACAGAAGGATATTTTTCTTGGGCTTTAATAGATTTCAGTAGTTCAAAACTATACTGTCTTCTTTTATGGAAAAGAAGTTCTAAAACCTCCTGTAAGGTGAGAAGGTTCATGAATCGGTTCAGTAGTCAACCAGTGACATGTGAGACAGAGACTGAACTAGCCAAGTATTCTTCTAAATACATGACACCCAAAATCCATTTCTGGCAGTTCTGAAACATAAAATTATGATGTGATGCTTCTGTTTTGGTGATATTTTACTGATTAATCCATGGTTTGCCTGAGAATATCAGTCTACAACAGAAGACGTAACTCGTTGGTCTGCACTGTTAAAGCAGATTGGTGGCCTCATATTCATGTGCCACCTGGAATACAACTTGGGAGTCTCCTTGCCAGCCATGGACCTCTGATACTTGAGCACAAGGTGGCTGACCATTCAGCTCCAGGTGTCTGTTCCACTTGTTGCTATCCCCATCTTTTAAATTATTCAGCACTTGTGATCCCTGCACTAGAGGGCAGTCAGAGTCAGCTGCACCAGCTGGTAGGTATGTCACACCAGCCCCAGGAGGAGTGGGACAAGTCTCAGGACTTGCCTTTTAGTCCTTCAGCCCCTTAGTATGAGCCCTTTGCCAGGGACAGGAATGAGCAGCACAGGCACTGCCATTTCTCTTCACAAATGAGAAACTGAAATGAGGTGGCTCCTGGATCCCTTTCCATAAGGCATTTACACAAGTTGATCCCTCTTCCTTGGCTATTCGTAACCCCAAATTTGCACATATGGGATATCTTCTGGGCCCACCTCATAAATTTTTAATGTAGATAAATCAAAAGGAAAATACATAGATAGGAATGAAATAGGAATGAAATTGTTGAATTACATGATTCCAATTGCAATTGTTAACAATAAACATTTAAGTACTTGGGACTGTCTGGAAAATCAAGCGTGAATAGGTTTGCATGGTCCCTCACACCACTATAGAAGCCATCAAAGCATTTCTGTCTCCTGCAAAGCTTTGTGGTATTCACAAGTCCAATAGACCTGCTCCACATCAGCTTCATAAAGGACTACATTCCCTTGTTTGGAAGGTCCTGCAACATTTCAAATCCTGTTTGAGTTGTAAACAAGTCAATAGAAGTATCCATTCACTCACCTTTCTCTCCAGGGCAGCTGAACGTGCCTGGCTCCTGGCAGCAGTTTTGTAGGGGCTCTTGGGGTGTGCCCTATGACGTGTGGCATGACAAGGGCAAGGGATTTGGTAGATCCTTTTACAAAGAGCTCTCTTTGTAGCTCTCTTAGTGGGCTCTCTTGAGACAGCCCAAGATTTGGAAAAGAAAGCCATCATGATGTGACTGGGGAAGTCTGCATGAAGCTCAAAGCAGAAGTGAAAATGGAGTTTGATGGAAATAGGTCTGGGTTGTCGTGTAGTTGATTTATTTAGAAAGAAATAAATTCCCCTCCCCCTTCATAGACAGTACTGAATCATCTATGAATTTGCCTTTTCAAAAGCAGGGATTGCTTGATGCCTCAGCCAAGATATAGACTTGGTTGTTGGTAGTGTGACCTGTCCTCGCAGATCCTGTGATATGCTGAAGGGACAAGTCTGGCAACCACGTTTGGATATTTCTGCCCTAGCATGAAGCCAGATTTACAGCACCACCAGGATGAGGAAATCATATCAAAACAGAAATATCATGCTGTTGAGGGAATGGCAGCTTTTTTTAAAGAGCAGTTGAGTTTGCAGACTGGCTCCAAATAGATTTTGGGTAAGAGCTGTTCTTCCATCAAAAAGCTGACAGGAGGCAGAGAAACAGACATCTCTATAAGCTCTGCTTGAGGGCCCATCTCACCAAACCATCTTCTTCCTCCCTTTGCACCTCTCATGCACTGCTTAGGACTGTCCACAGCCCACTAGCTGCCAAGCCTAATTTCCCACTGTCTGCAATGTTTTCTTTTGGCTTGCTGCTCCTGTTCATGGCTCTGTCAGTTTGAATGGCAAACATGGATACAAGCATCACCAAAAGCAAAGCCCCATGAGGACGTGACAGTGTGCATCTGGAATTGGTCAACACTGAGTAAGTGTTCCTTCTTTTTTCACAGGCTTAAGCAGGAACCAGGAAATATCTGCAAGGGATTTTTTTTTTCCTAATTCCTTCTTATTCTATTCATAAGGGACCAGCAATTTGTAAACATCCCCAAAGCATGAGGTGTGATCTGAGCTTTTGCTTGCTCAGGTTTCATGTCTGTTTACATTACAATAAGTCTAAATAATTGAAAGGCAATAGTACCATCTTTGTGCTTTGTTTTCTGGCTGGCATTTCCAGTCTGGTCCGGAACAGCTGAACCCAGGAAGGGATTCCCACTGTTGTCAAAGGGCTCTACATGACTATGTTCCAGGGCCCATCCTACATTTCTTTTATTTTGCATGCCCTAAACTCCCACCAGTTTCACTGGGTGCTGACACTTTTTGCCAATGGCAGCATCAAATCACTCAATGGGGATCTATCCTCAGTGTTGAGGCTAGAGGAGATTTATGTCTCATTTTCCTGTGCTATGTGTAATCCTTTTGCTGAAGCGTAAGCACATAAGTAGTAGAAGGTCCTGCCATTCTGATTCCATAGTCTTTCATGACACCTTTGTACTCTTGGTTTCTGTAGGGGACTGCATGTGATGCAGGGCAGTGAGGAGGGGGCCTTGGGAAGTGCTTGTTCTGATCATGAGACTTACTAGCTCTTGGGCATGAACAAATTAATAAAAAAACCACCAAACCAACCAACTGAAAAAAAAACCTAAACAAAAAACCAACAAATCCTCCTTTAAAATGTTGAAGTCCTTTCCTTTGTCTCCTTTCTCTTTCCCTTTTCCTTTCTAACTTTCTTCCTTTTTCTTTTTACTTTTCTCCTTCTCTCTTTTTAATCTCTTCTATGAGCACCAAAATTTCTTTTAACCTTCTCTTACAAATTTTCAGACATCTCTGGCCTCAAACAGGAGCTGATGTACCAAAACCCCATGAGAGAGGTCTATTCTTACTGTATATCTGGCCTATTTTTCTTACAAGGAGAGATGGGTGCTCTCTGAAGCTGAGAATGGTATCTAGAGCTTCAGATGCTTCCCCTGACCACTGTGGCACTTGCCCACCATTTGTCCAGAACACACATTCTGTGTAAAGTATTTGTCCACCTACAAGAGAAAAAGAAGTTGCTACAGAGGTGAACTGCTGTCAGTTTGGAGAGTGGGAGGGTGGGAAATGTCACTCTGCTTTCTCCTTTTTGGGGAAAACAGTGGGAGAGCACATCATAAAATGAGCACTTGAAAGGCAATAAAGGACAAAAGGTCACATTTCAGGTCAATTAGGTGCCTGCCAGGTTTTCTCCTATCCAAGGTACATTGTTTGTTTCAAGCATTTTTCTTCACAGCAGTAATAGTAGACAAGGTACTTGATTTATGAATAAGAAACTGAAAGACAGAGAGATAAAGAGGGCGCTTGCTCCATAACCACAAAAGTGGGGCTATTCCCAGGGAGGAAATGCTGGCTCATGGAGATGGACCTAGGCCACTGTTATGTGAGGCAGCAGGATATGTGGTAGTACAATTCCATCAGTCCAGTGCTTACTCTGGCACTGACAATAAGTCCTTGGGCAGTTATGCCTTTTTCTGTAGCTTTGTTGGCCAGTTTAGAACTAGCCCATTTGTGTCTGTGCAGGCTGAGGTTGAAGATGTGATTTTGGTTGTGAAAGAAATGGCAGAACAGAGACTGAACAACACTCACAGATGCTTCCCATCTTCTCTTTTTCCCGTACTATCCAGTACTGCACCCCTTTTGTCACCTTGCAGCAAAAGAAACATCGTGTCAGATTGATTTCTGGGATATCATTTTGGGAGCACAGACATATTGGCCTCTGTTGATGAAGTTTATATAAAACAAAAAGTATCTTTAAAAAAAAGAGTCCTACAGTCCTCTAAAACCCTTCACTGATCTGGATCAAGTCTTCCACATAAACATTCTTAAAGGTTCTGCAAGTCAAATCCTGCGTCCTCAATGCTTTTTACCATGGGCCTATTATATTGCATTCATGGTGCAGAATTCAGGCAAGGGCAGAAGGGATGGCAGAGCAATAAACCCTACTGCATTTCACTGAAGTGAGAAGAGTTGCTGCAGAACCATTTCCATGGCAGCAGTTCTGTTGATTTAGTAGTAATTTTGCGTAACAGTTTATTAGACTAGAACTGCAATTCCAAAAAGCTCCAAACCCTTTAATAATAAACCCTGGGTTTAAAGTGAGATTTATTTCACCTTTTTTTGTCTCTTTTCCTTTCATTTTCCTTTGGAAAAATGCCTAACAGAAACCATATGTGTTACTTGTACACAGTAGTACATAAAATGAGAAAACTTCTCACAAATTTTTCTCTTCTTGTTTTAGAAGTGGATTCAGGCCTGTAAACAGATGCATTCTTTACTGTATTAGCAGTTTATTCCATTTTTAATCAACCACATGATGCTATCCCAATATCATTTAACCTGTAATCGCCTTTTGTCCATAAGCCCAAATATTTGTATCGCCGGTAAGAACTCATTAAGGTGGCACTCAGTGGTTTTTTGCGTCCCCTGAATCCTGCCAAGTAGTTAAGTTGTAATATATTCAGAGGTTTGAAAGGCTACAGTCTAAGTACTCTCCCTAGTTATAAAATGATTATTATGAGAACTAACCATCCAGTTAGTACAATTACTTATTTCCAGTAACAGCAGGTCCAACCTGGTTCAAAGGTAACACACCTGGTAATGTGTAATATCTATACGGAAGTTCCTCTCTGAGAACAACTATGATCACTTTGAAGCGAGTACTTTTTAAATCCTTGAAGATCTGTACTGTACATGGTGTTGCTAGCAATGCTGCTTTTCTTAGATTCTAAACTTTTATTTAAGCAAAAAATTAGTAGACTTTTTTCTTCATTAATAGATTGTGGCAGTGTGCAGGGCAAAGCCAGGTGACACAGAATTGTAAAATGATTGACTTAGCAGAGCTGAAGGGAAAGTCAGGAAGAACGTGTGCTGTGCATGGTAGTCTAGAATTGTACACATAAGCAAATATTCTAGTGCCATGGATACTTCAGATCTGAAATATATGAGCAGCCTCTAGATCAGAGGATTCCTAAATGTTTTATTATGCTGATCTATCTAATAATATTGTGCAAATTCCAAAGTACCAGCATTTGGTAAACATTCACTTACCCACCTCTGATATGGAGCAATTGCAGGAATCAATCATAGTTACTCTCTAACAGCATGCCCCAAACTAATTTCAGTTTTGTGGCAAGGAGAGAGGAAGCTCTTACTCATATATGAAATGACAGGGGAAAGTGTTGCAGCTGTTGTCCTTGCCATAGTTTTATGTATACGTACCTCAGTCTTTCCAAAGGAGCAGAGGAGACTCAATGTAAGGTTGGGGCAAGGTCTTGAGTGCTGCTTGGGTGTGGGGATCGCCTTGGGGGTTCTCATGGGGCAGGGGGTAGGGTGTGGGGTGGGACCACAAGCACTGGCCCAGCACAGGGAGATCATTAGCAACTGATGTCTCCTTGAAAGCACACTGAGCTGATGAAGAGTGACTGGGGGATGAACTGGGGAATCAGACCTTCAGTGGTAGGGGGTTGGGTTTGGGGAAGACATGATGGAGTGCAAGTGTTTGCAAGACAAACACTTCCCCCCTGTTGTCTGGTGTTGCACAGGTGGCTGTGCAGACAACAATGGGGACTTCAGCACCTCCACCAGGTGTCTGTGAGTGTCAGCTGCAGAGAGTACACTGAAATGGCTGGCACTGAGAGTGTACAGAGTGCCAGCTGGATGTTCAGGCTGGGAAGTGGTATCGGTGGTATCAAGTGAAGCTGGTACAGAGGTGGCACTGCTGGGTTAACCGCTGTTGACCATATCAACACAAAATGTGGTGCAGCAAGTGACTGTAGGCTTGTCTCAGCAGGTGACTGTGGAAGGCTAAGGGGCAGCAGGCTCACTAAAGGACAGGGCAGCTTGATCTTAAGAATACAGAGAAGTGGCATGAAACTAGTAGAGGAAGAAAAGGAAATACCCATCCCATACTCCTTGAAATGTCACTGGCTCCTCATTCATAAGGCTTAGTGGTATTGCCATGTTTTTCTGGCATTTGAATTGTGAAGAGTTCAATGTTGTTCTCCTGTGGTTGGCTGGAATACTGCAAATCAGCCAGAGTCACCTTTTTCCTCTGCCAGTGAGACAGAGAAGCATCACAATTTTTCCTATGGTAGGGAAAAGAAAAAAAAGGGAGTTAAGCTGTTGGAGCAAGGGTATATCCTTTTTCCTAGGTGTGGTTGGGTTTTCATTGGTTGTTTTTTCCTCCATACCAAGCTTTTTCAGGTCTGTATTATTTTAGTTAGAACATGTTACTATTTTAATCTCTCATCAGTCCAAACCATTGACCTACCATGTCTTCTGAGATAAAATGCATTATTTGATATAGGAAAATTTGTGTCAGTTTAAAAAAAATAAATTGCATTCTCACCAATGAAAGAGAGCCCTTAAGGATCAAGTCTCAGGCTCTGAATTTGCAAATGAGTGCTGATTCAAGTAATCCCATCTTTTACAAGCTAGGCAGCACCCCACAATGCCACATTGAGGCCCATAATATATTTAAAGTATCTGTTTGCTAAGATCATGTATGTGTCCACCCATTTGTTTATAGAATTATCCTAAATGAAAGGTCAAAACTTCACTATAGTTTAGCTAAGATTCTGAAAAGAAAGAAAATCCAGCTCAATTTCAGTGTATTATGTCTTAATTTAAAACTTTTCCACTGCTTTGGAAAGCAAAAAATGAACCTGGCTAGAGGCAGTGGTGAAGATAAAGACTTTGAATTATTCTGACCCTGCAAAGAGAAAATTCCAAGCACATGAATCAACTCTACTAACAGTAAAATAAATCAGGTCCTTAGCATTTTCACAGCTATATCTGAGTCATGGCATTTTAATAACACCACTAAGAATGCTATTGCAAATTATCTAATTATTCAAGGAAGAAAATCCCCAGCCTAGGCTTTCTACCAAATCTCTTCTCACCATTGCTGGAGGATTGCTCTGAAAAAAGATGGCCTTATGCTGGCAGAACCCCGTGGAAGTCTGTGGGAGTTTGCTTTCCCTATGAGTTGCAGGAAACAGTTGGTGAAAAACTAAGTCTGATGGCAAGTGCTGTCAGGCAAGTGGCCAAATCCGAGAAGGAATACAGGCACCTAAACACTCACTGATCTCTGTGACAGGCTGTGGCTTGCATTTCTTCAGGTAGCTGGTCCTGTGTCTTCTTTTGTCTTTCAGGATTAACACACCAAAGTTCAAAAGCATGTTTATTTTCACAGAGAATAAAGAAGGGGTGTGTTTTCAAGAGCTGTGGGCAAACTGGGCAGCAGTGCAGAAAGGAGAGTCCTGGCCAGGGGCAAACAGATTACTTGACAAACAGATGGGCTGTGCTGAATGCACAGTGCTTTGGCTATGCTGGGTGGGTGGACAGAGGAGGACAATGAATGCTGGCACCTAAGCAGTGGTACCTCACAGCAACAGGTACATCCAAGGAATTAATCCCAGGGTGATTGGAGCCAGTGCACTGGTGGCTCTGAGTGTCTTGCACAACCTGGTTTCCTGAAGAAAACTGTGGCATGGGAGGAATGAAATACCAGGGCAAGTTGTATCCTCCAGTTTGAGGACCTTGTAGAAGTCCTCAGAGGCCACTAAACATTACAATCCTTGCAGTGAGAAAATACAATGAGACTGAAAAAGCTTTCTCTTCCAGAGATCTAGGAATGCATCAGATCTAAAAGCATAGGTGGACTACTGAACTGCAGCATATATTGCTTTGATTTGGGAGTTGACAAGCCAAGCTTTCATCAGTATCCACCACATATGCAGATTTCCCCAAGAATTCTGTGGCCTTCACAGGCTGTGCCTCTTCAAGGTGGCATCACTGTCTTTACTTAGAGTTGCTGCAGCTTATTGCTGGGGATATGCATTCCATGCTAGCAAAATCCTCACACAGCACCTTCTTGCCAGTGCTATTGCTTCTCTACTCTGTGTGGAAGATCTTTCATTCAGACCAACACACAGGTACAGAAAAACATTGCATCAGAAATTATTGTTTCCCTGGGCAGGCACAGAGCAAAGAGGATTTGTTTCACCCCTCGTCAGGTATCTATAAGGTTGGTCTTGGTGGCAATGCAACCTGAGACGTGCTCTTTCCTGACTCACACCTTTCATGATCCACAATAGACTTTCTATTGCTTTGATACACCGTTTCAAGGGTTGGATTAACAACCACCTCTCACTGGTTGGAGAGCTAACAGGAGCACAGCCCACAACAAAGTCAGCAATTCTGCCTCCTGACTTGACACACACCTTCACTGCTGTGAAACAATTTGGCTGTAAACTCAACCAGGCAGGTTGAACAGAAGTTTTACTGAAGCAAGATTAATAAGTTCAAGCCCTTATTAGCATCTAACTTCCAGAAATGGATGTGGTCTAAGGAGACACATAAATGCTATTATTCTTTGTGAGAAGGTACAATGTTACTTAATTCATTGTGACAGGTCAAGATTTCTGCTAGAACAAGAAGCTTGAAGAGGTTTTTTTTTAGAGAGGGAGACAAAAAATAAATACTGTAAACTGTCAAATATGTATAGCCATTGGACAAAGAAAAAGAGAAAAATCCAAACACTACAGCACAGACGTAGCAGAAATCACATAACTTTAAACATTTTAAATGCACAACTCATCTTTGTGGTGACAAATTATCCATCTTTTTTCTGTCTTAGGGAAAAGTATTTTAATAAATTTCAGGCCTTGATCAATGGTAGATGAGTCACTTCATGACAAACTGTAGCATCGAGTCCAAACCTTTTAATTCAAGTACATTTTAATCTCCTATCCTGTTTCGTTATCCAATTATGGCAACTTGGAAGGAGAGTGATAGACTTTTCATTTCAAGTGACCTAAACTCCAGATTTTATTTTGTAAACTACCACTGAAGAGGCCTACATCCTGACCTATCCTGAGTGGTATTGCACTTACTTAACCCAGATGAAGAGCATACCAGGACAGTTAAAAGGAGTTCAGTAAAACTTTAGTGAAACTGGGGAATCATCACACTATGAAAGGAAGAAGGAGGAATATATGACAGCTTGCATTATGACCTAGAAACTCGGTCACTGCATTTTTATAACCCTTCTGCTAAAACCAGAAACATAACCATGCCCTGCTCCAGAAATTATAATGTCCTGTCATACAGTTTGTCTGGAAAATACAAATATTCTCTGAGCTTACAGCAGCCCTTTGTTTTGTTTTGCCTTTCATCTACCTTGTTTCTCCTAGTTTTTGGTCTTCTGTGTTTGCTGAAACTATTCAAGAATACAATGCCAAACAATGCCCCATTACTGCTTTCAGATTTTATTTGAGAAGGCAGCCTCTCAAATGTATTCATCCTAGGCAGCAATAGCTACTTTCACCCACAGTTAGGGTTGCACAATCATTTCTATCACAAGAGTCTTTTCTTTTTTCTTTTTTCTTCTCCCCCCTTTTTTCCCCTCCTGAAGTTGCATCTAGTTCTGCTAAACTTGATCATTCAGGCTTGTTTTCCATGTTGAGTGTCTTCCTCGACCTCTTTCACTTAATTTAAAACAAGATAAATTCATTATCATCCATTTCTGAGAAAAAGATGATGCAAAATGTGTACACTGCCCACATTGGAAATCTTAATGTAAATTGAAGAGTACTGGTGCATTCACTCCTTCGCTTTCTTTGGAGGTCAGTACAAAGCTGCCCTGCCTTTTAGAAGTGCCTTTGTCATTGCTGTAGTACTTCTTGAAATTTGAATAAAAGCGTAGCACTGAAACACTTGGGCTGTGCCTGGTTAGAAGGGAGCTAGAGTTTGGAAAATAAATCCTGTAAAAATGTGCCAACCTTTCACGTGGAAACCAGCATAGCTTGTAGCGTCACAGCAGTGGCAACACCTGCCTGGCCTCAGGCAAAGAGCACAGGCACCAGAGAGAAGAGGGTCAGCTACAGGCAGGATTTTTCTCTCCAGATCCAGAACTAAAGTCTTGGCCTGTTGTTCGTGATCAGCACATGATTTACACTATTTTCTTCTTAGTGGAAGTCTTCAGATATGAGTTTTCCACCATGAGTAGTTGCTCAGTTATCTCAGGTGGGAAAAGGCTGATGAGGAGCTGATGTTCCAGCTACATAAGATAAACCTTGTAAGGACTAAGGTGAAATTTTGATGTTGCCATTGTTTAGTTTCCTTTTAATACTTTGAAAGCATTGATGAATGTAATTCACACACCACTATTAACACCGCAGCCATTCAGAAGCCAGATATGTCATTGCAAGTGTATTCAGCTCCCCTTTCGTGACAGTGGTGTGGAGAGTATAGAGGAACAGTTCAGAAATTATGATGTCAAGGTGGCCAACTGGAGAGCTGCATTTGGACTCTGCTTATTAAACTGCATCCTCTGGGACTTCTGGCTCTTCCTTAAGAAGCTTCGAAGTATTACCATTTTCTTTATGTCAGGCTTCTTCCTCTCATCCCCTCTCCTCTGGCTTATGTTAATGAAAATATTACTACATGGTGAATAAAGAGCATATATGTGGCTAAAAGCAAGCATTACGGCAAGTTATCAGACCTTTTGTCATAGTCATGAGGTGTCAAAAAGAAAAGGCAAAAGGGGGGTTTTGATGTGCATATGCTGTTTTAATAACATTTTTTGTCTTCTAACAGAAGCTGTAGGAGCAGGTCTGTGATACTGCCACAAGTCTGGAGCAGCTAGAGGCAGGTCTGCTGCAAGCACAGATAAAGCAGGTCTGCCTGGGGCAGCAGACTGCTGTGGGTGGAAAAGTGATTATTGCCACAGTGCCTGCTTGGCCAGTGCAAAAACTTTGAGTACTGTTGGAGTTGTTGCTGTTGCAGAAGGAGTCAGGGTCCTTCCCCCGCAGCTGCTGGGGGCCCTGGTAAATAAGAACAGGGTCTCAGCAGATCTGTCCCCTGTTCTCCTGTTTCCTCCTCCCCTCCTTCTGCCCTGACACCTGCCTCTTCTCCCAGAGCAGCAATGATAACTTTGCCTGTGCGGCTCGGGTAATTTGTTCTGTAAGGGAAGATAGGGTTACTGCTGAAGAAATACTAGAATAAGATTCCTGGAAAAAATTCACTGATTTAAAAGTATTTAAGAGCGTTTCCTTTAAAATGCAGAACACTGAGTTCTAGGAGTGAACTAGGTACCTGACTGAGGCTTTTCGGCTCATCAGCAATGCCATCCTCAAGCCATCTCACAACCGTCATACATATTCTTCCATTCTCTCTCCAACACACATCTGTAAAAAATTATGAAAAATGCAGAGATAAATGATGTCAAGAAATAATATACATCTAAATCTTTTCCAGTATAGGAAAAAAAACAGCAAGACAGTGTTTCACATTTTCTGGTCAAGTTTGCTCCTGGGATAAACATTAAAAGATGGATAACCCCAGCAGTTTAAAATTTTACTTGTGTTTTGGACCACATTAAGATTGACCATCAAAAAAAGATCACAATGCAGATCTTTACTTGTGCTCAACTTACAAAAATTTGCAATGAGGTCAAGAAGCTGGAAATGTTTTTTTTGAGAAAGTTGCAGTGCTAAAGTGTCTGCACTACAGGATCTCCAGTATCCTTCTGATGTTGTTTAACTCTTAGTACTAATGAGTTTTAAGTGGCTTAGTTATTTTAAACTGTTCTAAAGGCTTAGACTGTTTTAAGCAGTTTAACTTATAGTTGTGCCAGTCATGGTTTGCATGGTTAGGGATCCCAATTAAAGCAGTGTGTGGTCAGGACATGTCAAGACATACAGTTCAGCTATGATGAATGTTCAGCATGTTGAAAAAGCCAAAATTTTCAGGCTTTTTTCCCCCATGATTTTTCTTTTAAATAGGGGACTATCACACGTAAACATAGAGTCTTTGCAGCATCAAGGCTCAGAGCAAATACAAATTTCCTCAAAATAAGTATGTTCCTAAATATTAACTGTGGAACTAAGATCTGAAAATCTGAAATGATTTTTCAGTGCTTTTTGCCATACTACCCACTTTTGATTTTTCACTGCTGCCTTAGGATTTCTCCCTAGATCATTGAAATAGATCCCAGCTCTTAATTAGTGCTTCCCATCTGTTAGCTGAAGTGGCTGTTTGCATTACCCACTCCAACTTGAAGAAAAGCAGTTGACAAAAGTTTTAGAGGTTTGCAGCAGCCTGCCTGGAAGCATTCCTGTAAGAGGCGTAGGCAGGTGACAATCCACTGCATACAGAGGAGGCTCGGGACACACAGAACAGAAACGTCAACCAAGACCTGGATTGGGCAGGGAACACAGGCGGCCCCACAGTTGGTGACACTGAGCACACGCCCTGTGGCTGTGTGTTGGAAAATGTTGGCTTTGCTAATCATCATCTGTATAGCCTAACTTTTGCTTACAGTAATTATATTATATTATTGTCTTATATTCAGTTGTGCTGAAAGGCTTTCTGGAGCTCAAGCTACAGAGGAGGGTTGCAGCCCTGTGTTTCTTGTCTAGTGTTGAAGGGGCCCGCAGCAAGATGATTGGCTTCATCTTCCTATCAGTCACAACACCTCACTCCTCCTGAGGGGTTATTTGCTCATTGGCAGTGAGCTCCTCCAAGGAGGGATGGCTCTGCCATTGATTCAGTTGGAAATGTAAGAATGGACCTTGCTGAGTGGGCATGTCTGTCTGGAAGATGCTGAACACGCTTGGCACATTGCTAGAAATGCTTAATTAATAATAGCATTAATACTGTCTCTCTAGCAAAGATCTTTACAAACACAGAAGAGAGAAGAGTGAAAAACCACAGCAGTTCATTCACCCTGGGGCAGTTTCAGGAAAATCCTTTGCCAGGGACAACTTTGAATTAAAAAGTCCATTTTACTAGTGCCACAAGCTCTATCTGTGAAAAGAAAGGGGCTGTTTGCATTTGTGCTGAAGAGGTAATGCTGATGTGTTCCTAATTTTTAGATAATACTGCAGAAACCCTTAAGAGGATAAGAAATACAGTTGAATAGCAAAGAATAAAACCATGCCAGTTGTGTTCCTGCAGCTTTTAATTTAGTTTTTAGAGTATATTGGGCACGGATACATTAGTCATAGGCAAAGTTATTGGGGGTTTGGGGTCTGCTTCACATCTGTCATTTTAGGATGAGACTGGGAACATTCTCCTGCTCCCCTTTCACCAGTCATTCAAATTCCTTCAGCACCATCATGACTTCTCCACTTTACATTATAAATACCTTACCAACTTCCTTGTGAGGAAAAAGACTACTATTGTACCCATGTGACTCAAAGGAAACTGTATGACAGGAGTATTGTGTGGATTATCCGACAATACATTGAAAATGTCAACAAGTCAGAGAGTCGAGCCTGCATCTACCAAATTCCAGACTTTCTTTAAGGCCACTGGACTTTAGGAGAGGGTGCCTGCACACTACTAACAAGCTTTTCAACTCACCTACTTAAAACCTCCAGAGTAAAACACACACAGAAATCAGACCCTTTGTGTCAGATCAGAATTTATAAATAAAAGACATTAACTTACTAAATATCAAATATTAATTGATTGCCTTTAGATAGCCACACTTTATTATCAGGAGCTCTGGATTGTATATCCAGATTTATGTGTCATAAAAGTGCAGTTAGTTCTGGAACAAAATGAAGTAGAAATCTTACTGCATCCAGCAATTTTGTAAGAAATTATAGAACAGCTTACAAAAAGGACATAGAAGAGATAAATTGTGTGTTTGTAGCCTGGCTCAAACTCTTCTAAAGAGCTAATGCTTGAGAGAGACCAGAAATTTGAACAACCTACCATGTTCTGCTGGTTCCTAATTGTCCCCGCAAGATCCCTAATTATGGGAAGTCACACAGGAACCAAACAAAGGCACACATAAAACCTCATCTGGAACTGCAGAACAAAAATGGAAAGCATACTGTGAATCCAGAGAAAAATACCTGTGCAATTAATGTGAAAGAAGAAAATGTAAAGCTGTAATGGTTTTTCTGCTCTGTTATTTGAGACAATAGGGATTTAGTAAAGAAATAGTTTCCATCAAAAAGTGAATGAGTAAGACCATTATCAAAGAAAAACATGTCAGAACCAGAATCTTCTCTTGGTCTGTGCTGTCAGCCTGTCTCTATAAAGCTGTGGAGTAATGATGATCTCAGCACAGCACCTGCATGACATATGAGACTTTGCTTTCTTTTATAGAAGATCCCAGAGAAAATGAGAGAATCAAAGGTGCTTGTGCAGAGGTGGTGGTCTCCCAAACTGCTTCTCTTGTCATCAAGAGAGAAGATGGAGAAAAAGAATCAGTCTAAGAGGCTGGAATGAAAAATGTAAGGGAAGTCAAAAGTCAAAACTAGGTCCAGAGGACAGGGAGGTCCAGGAGGAGATGTAAGAGTTTATCCCAATGCTGGAACAAATTTTTGTGGACATGAATATGTAGTGTTCACCCTTGGGCTGAAAGTGTGGATCCTGGAATAATTCTCCAGGGCAAAGAAAGTAATCTCAGCACCAAAAAGGTTTTCTATTTGAAACATGGGCTGAGACAAAATGCAGGCTTTTTCTTAGCTTGTCCTCAGGAGCAGATTCTAAAGGTGACTAAAGAATTTTTTTTAAGGTTATCCCTGTTCAAAGAACAAAAAGGACTTGAAATAACTTGCTAAATATAAATACAGAAGACTTACAGGTCAGGAGGGTACCAAAGACTGGATGATAACCCTCACCTCTTGAAGCTGAAGCAAAGAACACTATCCAGAACTTAGTGAGCTGTATTCTGCCATCACAGCTATTGAACTTGCAGTCAATTTTAGTCTGATGTGAAAACTGGAAAATAGAGATCGGCTGTGATTTTCATGAAGTTGATGTTCTTCCTAGCAAGGATACTTAATAATTCTTAAAGTGTCCCTTGGATTCCTTTATTTTTCTCCCTGCAGATTTCGGGCAGGACTTCTCTCTGAGCCTCATGGATGAATTTTGAAGGCAGATTTATCCTCTGTTATTTGCAGATATATATTAGCAGGTTAATGGGGATGTAAGGAGAGGACAGAACACACTGTCTAACAGACATGAGTACCAGACACTAGTCCCACAGTGAGAGGTGAAAGATCTATGCAACAAATCACATCAAAAGAAGCAAAAACTAATGTTTACTTCCCCTCAGTTTAATGCTCTCAGCTGGGAAAGGGAAACAAAGCTGAAGACAAATGAGGAATAAAACCCAATCATCCACGTGCTGTCAAATGGTTTCACCTGCTCTTGGGAGCACAGGTTGACACAGCTACGAGAGACTGACCCCACCACTATTCTAGTCTGAAATAAAGAATTACCTGAGAGGGGCAAGCATTGCTGACAGAAGTTTTGTGCCAGATAAATAGGTAAGTGAAATATAGTGGACTATGTTTTTTTCTTTAGGAATTCCTTTTTATGGAAGATTACAAATTACATTGATTGACCAGTTTTATCAAATGAGGAAGGGCCCTGAAAAAAAATAATTCCCTTTATATCTTAGACTTGCCAGATAGAAAGAGTTAGAGCTCGTTATTTTTAAGAGCTGGTCCCAGTAAGTTGGCCTAACACTTCACTGTGCTGTGGAGACCTGCACTGTGATACTGTGCTGAGAGTACCACAGAGAAATACCTACAGGGAAAATACCAGTTGTGCATTCAACGCAGGACCCAGCCTGGTGGACAGGATACAAGGTGCAGAGATTCACGTGGAATGAGGACAGTAAGGATCAGCATGTTCGTTTATTCGGTCCGTGACTGTATGAGATGGTGAGTCCAATTCTAGGACCAGGACGAATGTACCAGGGCCGCATGATGCACAGTGCTGAAATGGTACATACTTACTCTGCTGTGTCAAATGCTTTTTCAAGCAGTAAAGGGACACTCTGTTCTGGCAGACTGTATATCATGCACAGTCTGTCTGCGCTTCACTGACTTCATGATGAGTCAAGTATGGTCTGTCCTTCCACAGCTGGTGTAAGTCCTCTATATGAATTTAATGCTTTCTAACGGCGTTAAATCTTGTGAGCTTTGGCTGAAAAGATTATTAAAATGTGATTGTATGCTTGCATCTGATCCAAATGGAATCTGTTGCACGGTGACTCAGTGGTGTGCAGGCTATGTATCAATGGTTGTAGAGTCAGTGTTAAAGTTCATCCCTTCCCTGTGCAGACTGTGGTATGGGTTCCTCAGACAAAACAGTTTGTGATCCTGCAGTTGTAGATTATATCACAGTGCCTTACCTCCAACAGAGTACAAAGATTTCATAGACAGTTCTAATCCTGGCATTTCCTATCCATGAGTGGATGATTTTGTCCCCTTGGTGATGTTCTTTTTGTGTGTCATATGATCATAAGTCTACACCTGTGAGCATTTTCCATCCAATACTTGGACGTTTTGTCTGTAACTCTTCAACAGTGTGCTTTTGTATCTTTCTTTGCAGAACTTTTGCTACTGCTCGGTTTGTAATCTTTAGTGATCAATTCTGCTATGAAACAAAGCAGTCTAAGACATGATTGCTTAAGCATCTACAATAATGAGTCTTAATGTTTTGGCGTTGAGGAGCTGCTATAAACAGAGCTTCCTTTGTGATGGGTTGCTACTGGAAGTTATTGAAATTTCATATCAGTATTTTTCGTTAAGTTTTAAAACATACTGCTTCCTTTATTACCTGCATCCCTAGTGATTATCTGTCATTCAACAAATTAATAACACAGCTGTGTTAGAAGTCAGTTTTGCATGTGAACTTGAGGGTGACTTTCACCAGAATGCAATTCAGCTGCATACTGTGCCAGATGCCAGGTGTTGAGGCCAACCTGGGACAAATACTGAGCTGGCTTGTTACAGAGCTCTTGGAAGGGAGGCTGCTTTTGTGCCTCTGCCAGAAAAGGAAAGGATGAGCAGCCTCGCTTGCTGTGAGGCTACTCATCATATCTCTAACCAGAGACTGCTGGTAGCTGTCCTCCCATTAGGAGCTACGGTAGCTAACCTGATTTTTAAATGGGAGCCTGTCCTTGGTAAGATCAAAAGCCTTCACATTGCAAATTGAGCACACTTCTAAATAAATGCATCACCTCTCCAGAGCAGTGTCAGGTTTTCAGCGACATAACAAAAGTGAATTTAGCTGACATAGGATAAACAGATACTGAGATATAATTATAGAATGGTTTGAGTTAGAAGGGACCTTTAAGATCATTTAGTTCCAAGCCCCCTGCCATGGGCAGGGACATCTTCTACTAAACCATGTCGCCACATGGCCATCCATCCTGGTCTTGAACCCTTCCAGGGACAAGGCATCCATAAATTCTCTGAGCAACCTGTTCCAGTGTCTCACCACCCTCCCTGGAGAGAACTTCTTCCTAATTTCTAATCTAATCCTATCCTCTTTCAGTTTAAAGTAATTCTTCCTTGTCCTATCGTGTCATACCATTGTAAAAAGTCTCTCTCCATCTTTCTTGTCAGCCCCCTTTAGGTACTGGGAGGCTGCAATAAGGTCTTCTCCCAGAGCCTTTTCTTCTCCAGGCTGAAAAACCCCAACTCTCTCAGCTTGTCATCATAGGAGAGGTGCTCCAGCACTCTGATCATCTTTGTGGCCCTCCTCTGGACTCTCTCTAATAGGTCCATGTCCTTCTTATGTTGGGGGCCCCAGATTTGGATGCAGTACCTACCATGGGGTCCCATAAGAGCAGAGCAGAATCACCTCCCTCGACCTGCTGGCCATGCCCCTTTTAATGCAGCCCAGGATACGTCTGGCTTTCTGGGCTGTGAGCACACATTGATGGGTCATGTCCAGCATCATCAACCAACACTCCTCCTTTGATCTGTGATCCTAAGATCTACCCCTCTGACAGAAAATTAAAGGAAGAGATGGGTTATGGATGGGAAGAGCAGTGGTGGTGACACTGTGTAGAGATCAGAGGAGGCAGGACAGATCATGCTGCTGGCCCTGACACTGGAAATAGCAGCTGTCCACATATTCTGTACCCAGCCGGAGGTGGTGGCAGCAGAAGACAGTGTGACTCTCCAGCACTCCAAAACAGGCAAATTAGGCAGCTGGGTCATAGCTGATTCACATGCTTTGGTTTCCTGCTCTGGGAAATTAACTGCTTTTTTCATTCCTAGAGCCAGCCCTGCACCTGTCTACACATGGCCTCCATTATTTCTCTTTAAGCTTCCATTGCACTACTTTTTCCTTCTCTCTGCTATATCCCTGCCCATTCTTCTTTCAGGTCCACCGAGAGTGAAAGACATAACCAGCACTCCTTTGTATCAAGGATGCTCTTTTAATTCAAATGGTAGCAGTGTGTGAGATCATACTGAGCATCTTTATTTCAATCTCCAGCTGCCTACCTCTGCAGGGTGGGCTGTTGCACGTGTCAGATCTAACAGTAACGTGATGGATTGTCTCATAGCAAACATGGCTCAAGCATATGAAAAGACAATAAGCATTCCCCCAATTTGTCAGTGAGGGTAAATATTAGCTTAATTAGTGGAGACTTCTCTCTCTGGCATACCAGCACATACTTTTAGTGTTTGCAACAGCCTCTTTGCTTCTTGTCTGGGAACTGCTGAGGCCATGCTGACTGGGAAACTACCCATGTGCCTGCATCCAGGAGAGCAAGGGGAGCATTCTTCTCTGTGTTGCAGCCAAACCCCCTGTCTTCCAGCACAACAAAAGCCTGGTACACAAGCTTCGTGCTGGAAGTGCTGAGAGGGGCGTGGCAGAGTAGGAAAAGGTGGAAGTGTGACCAGAAGGCCAGTGCCCCAGATACTGCTGGCATGGAAGCTGTAGCTGTGTTTCAACAGCAACAGAAAAGTACAAGAAAATTGAGCAGTTTCTCTTTTGTCCCCAAAGAGACCAACTCTAATCCAGAGAATGTGATGGAGGCAGCCACAGTTTTGTCTGGACCCTGGGGCCCTGCCAGCTGTACACAGCTGGGAGCCAAGGCAGGAGTGAGGGAATGTAGGCATCAGCCAGAGGGAGATGATGAACAGAAAGGAATTGGCAGATGGAAACAGAGAGAGTGTCTGTTGGGGAAGTGGTTAATGTTCAGGAATACTTGTCCTGGGAACAGTGCTAGCCTATTAAGGGCATTGACTTGGAGATTGCCATGCCTTCTGTGATCCAAAGGTTAGAAAGAATATTAAGCTTAGCAAGCCCAGCAATGAAGTAGGGAAGCCAAGCTAGCTCACAGAGTAAATTCCAAGAAATGGTTTGTGTCGTAGACTTGCATAGAATTGCTTATTAAATTGCTAGGCCTTGCTGTTGAATATGAGTTGCAAAGCTTTAAAATGCATCCTTCCATCCTGTTTTCATTTTCTGATACACAAAGTATGTACGGCAGGCTTGTTTGGATCTCATAAAAGGTGGGAGGGGTGTTTCTGTTCCTCTGGAAAAAGAACAGGGAGAAATTTCCCCCAGCAAGTTGTGGGTTGGATTGGAGCAGTGCTCCTGCTGCTGCCATGCACCCCAGTGTCCAAACAGCCTCCCACACAGGGGGTACCGTGTGCTTGCACACAGGGAGCAGGTGTGGAATAGCTTGGGTTCTGCATATTATTTCCTCCATCATACATATAGGCTTTTATCACAGAAAGATGAGCATCCATGCAGACATTTTCACCAGTTCCACTGTACCAGTTTAGTGACTCATCTGAGATTGTGCACTACTGAGGTTTCCTCAACTGAAAATTAAGAGGTGGCCTTTGTACTGTTTTAAAATGAATCTTTGGAAATTACTTCAAAATTTCTTTTTAAGATCCCTTTTAAACCTAACTGGAGCAATTTTCTTATGGTAGCAGAGGCGAAGAGAAAAAAGGAAGGGAAGAGGGCAGATATGGATCATCTGTGTATGTCAGTGCATGCTGCCTTTAAAAACAAGGCCTGGCTCAAGTATTTGAATGTTGTGGTTTCTTTTCTCTATAGGAGCCAGTATAGAAATTTTATGAGCTGCCAGCTATTGATAATATACCTGGGTGGGGCAGCCTCCAGTTGGATTTGTACTATTTACTTTTTCATTGTGATTTCAAACAAGACAACAGGGCAGAAGCATGCCTGGAGTTGAGAGAGGGTATAAGCATGTGTCAGCATCTCTTAAAATTATGCTCTCTGCCAATAACTTGCTCTTTTCCTGTGGAAAAGTAATTTAGTTTCTCTGTCCTGGGATGGTGGCTTGATGACACAGTCTTCTTTAGTAATGCACACTTCAGGTATTGCTTCTTCGCTTCCCACCATCATCATCCTCTCCTTTGCTTTCTCCTTCTTCCACAGCTCATTCCTGCTCCTCTGACACTGCATGCTGCCCTTGTGTTCGTCATTAGTCAGCATTTTCCAAGCACTATTGTCACCCTGGTAACTACTGAGACTACAAAGCATAAAACACTAACAAAAACCCGTGTTAGGTTTGTTTGTTTTTCAGTTGGAAGTTACACCATCTGGTTTTAAAAGTAGCACACGGTTGAGGGTCAGCCTGCTGGGAGGTGGGGATGGCACAAGGAAGGACTGAGAATGAGGTAGAAGCAGCAGTTGCTGAAGACTTTGCTGCCATCGCTTTCTTTATACTGTCAAACTCCATTTCAGCATTAAACGGCAATGAGAGAAGGTGCTATGAGTCATCGCTAGAGGTTGTTTACAAAAGGTTTGGAGATCCTTACAGTTACCTTGCAAAGAAATGTCCTTGCAGAACAGACATCCTTGTTGTTACCCTACATTTTCTAGCAGAAAGTAATAAACAAGAATCATTGCAGGTCATGGCTAGTTTTAGAGCATGAACTTCCTCTTGTGAGGAAGGTGCCTGTGTCATGTAAGAATCATGTTTTGAGAAAAAGGAGGGAGGAGGTGTTGTTAGTTGGCTGATACATTTCTGTTGTCTAATTGAAGGAAGGTGGAGAGTGCACTCACAGCTGTGGGTCAAGCTTTTGACCCTGTTCAATATGCGGTTGGCTGAGCAATTTTTGTCTACCAGGCTGCAACTGTTCAGAGCAGTAAGGCCATGATTTGCAGTAACCAGCTTAAATCTTACAATTCTCCTGTTTCACCAAGTTGTTTGTTGTCACTCCTCTCCCCGAACTCAGTTGTCCCATCTGTGGTTCTGGTACAAGCATTTATGTTGTATGTCAGACAGCCTTTTTGAGGGGAAAGGTACTTTTCATCCTGAGATAATTCAACAGCCAGGTGAACAAACACTGGGTTCAGCTCAAGCAAGAGTGAGGTGCCAGGAGGATGAATGAGTGATTAAAGGTGAAGAGCACCAAGGCTTTTTAAGCCAAGTTAAGTAGCTGTGGCATCTCAGTCCAACCAGAGTGAAAAATGGAAATGACCTCTTGCCTATCTTCTGGAAGTTTTGGCTTTTGCCTTTTTAAAAGGCAAATTAACAGAAAACATGCACCAAGACTTGACAGCTAATTACAGCCAGGAGAGAGGAGGAAGGAAAGCCATAAACAAGTTGAGCAGAAAGATATCATAAAAGCATTTTCTTTTGCAGAAATCTGTTTATAGAGGAACACGCAAAGGCAAACCTCTTTCAGTGGGTTCTCTGATTTGTCTGCAGGTTCACTGCCCTCGTAACACTCATTACACTGATGTACTGGAGATTCACCATCAGACCCCTGCACCAACCACTGCACAGCTCAGCTGCCACTTTGGGTAACCCAAAAAGCTGGATTAGGCTCTAAGGCTGGTAATCCAGCTTTGATCTGGCTGAAAACCACCTCAGCAGAAATGACTAAGTGTAACACAATAGAAGGGCTTGAATCATGCAGCAGCCCAGGGGCTGAAGAATTTGAGCCAACTGTGAAACAGCCAGGAGGCAGATCAGAGACCCACATTTCTCCATCCCATAGGATACCAAGCATGGGAACAAGACGGTAGAATTTGGTGAACGCAGTTGGCCACGTAGCACACTGTACTATATGTGTACAGCACATGGTTCCAGCCAAGCAAGAGCTCTATTTTACAGAAACACTGAGATCAGGGTATTGTTGCATTAAATGTTTTGTGCATGAGACTGAGGTAGAGTGTTTCTGTTTAAAAAGCCTCTAAAGCCTCCAAAGACAGCTCTGATGTGGTGGGAAAGGCTATCATCTGCATAGGACCATTCAGCAGGTAACAATTCCTCTGCAGTGACATTGGTGCAGTTTTTTGGAGGATTTGATATGGGAGCTCAGTGAGAAGGGAGTTGCTTTGATGACTAGAAGGAGTGGGGGAAGATTAAAGAGAAAAGACGGAAGAGAAGTGTGAATGAGTTGTGGAGGCAGAGTGGTCTGAGGGGATCAGAAAGGAGGATGTAGGAGCAAACTGCTATGTGAGAAAAAATGTCTGATTTAAAATGGCATTGAAAGAATGTGGATGACACTGTGAGTAGAACTTTGAGCTTGCTGGTGTGATTCTATGCCTGTTCCTGCCAGCCTTCAATACAACAACCTGTGCACCCTGCTCTTTGCAATACATATTTTATCTTTACCTTTTCTTTTTTCCACACAAACCTGTATGGCTCTGAGGTTGAAGACTCCCCATGGTTCTCTAAAGGGAGTCAATCAATCTTGTAGAGTTACTGGTGTGAGGAATATTTATTTTTAGAGGAGTTTTTGGAAGTGAGGGGACAAAATAAGGGAGGACCCATGCAACAATAAAATATCTTTTTTTTCTTATATGCTGTTGCTGTACACTGCTAACCTGTTACCCCAAATATGGCTGTGTTTCAGGAGCAGGAAAAGTCCTTGAAGCATCCTGTGGGATCCCATGGGATGGGATGCACTAGACCAATGTGAAAATTATGCAGCAATTGTCCTTTAATTACCAGCTCTGTCCTTGCTCATGGAGTCAACATGCTCTTCTGATTGGACTTTCCATTTCTGTAGAAATGCCAGCCCTGTTCTGTAGAAATTCTGCATCATTTTATATGGTGGTTGTTTTGTATGGCACAGCTTTAAACACTGCAGGCTGCTTCTCCTTTTCCCCCCTTTATTGCTTGCTTGCTTTTATTTTGCTCTTTGTTCCTTCCACCGTATTGTTCATTTATTTGCACTCCCTTTGTGCCTTGTCTCAAGGCTGTGAGCAATGTCTCAGTGCAGGGAATTCATTATGCTACCACGTCATAATGAAAAGAGCTCCCTTTCAGAGACAAGGGAGTGTTTTTTAAAGGGAAAACCGTGTTATCCACAGCTTCATGTTCATACAGCACAATGTACAAACACTCTCTCCTTTGGCACGACTTTATCTCCTACTGTTTATGACCAGGTATGAGTTGAGGAGGAGAGAAATTACGGCAAAGGAGCAAGTTGGAGCCTGTTGAAGGGGAGAGTGAGCAAGCAGGGCAACTGTCCAAAGCCACCTCATAGAAAGCAGCTATGGTTTGGCACAAGACATCTAACAAATGGGTGGGAGCAGGTATGAGGTGTCACAGTCACAGTTCTGCTTCTGAGCTGCTGCAGTTTACAGACAAATGCATTTCACTGGACTTGATGATCTTGAGGGTTTTTTCCAACTTAAATGATTCTACAATTACCTTGAGCTCACTACTGTTCGAGTGAAAAAGATGAACAGGGATGCTTGGAAGGGGAAAGTTGAGGATGCTTTCTCAACTCTACCACACTACTTGAGCCTGGACTGCCAGGTGGGTAATAAAAGCCCCATTGGTGCTCACTGTAGTAGATTAGTTTTGCCCTGAGTTTGGCCTACTGGAGCTCCATGGAGAAACAGGAGATGTTAGTGAAAAAGGTAACAGAGGAAACTGTTGCCTGGGGGCAAAAGTGGGGAGGGAAAATGAAGGAAAAGTCCTGAAATTAGGCAGAACCATAGCACAAAAGCTTTATCAGCAAGGACCCAGATTCCATGTGGTATCACTCAGAAAACAGCACATTCTGCAAGATAGGAAGAGAGAGTGGTTTGAGCTGGTGCTCTGTAGTGAAAGCAAAACTTGCAGAGTTGCTTAATACAAATAGAGTTCCATGAAAACAAAGCTCTGTGCTCCCCCTATACAAGCATTTGCCCGGTACTGTGACTTGGTATTGCTCTTTGGCAAAACTAGGGCCTGAGAACTGCTCTTGTATAAATTCACTTGCTGACATTCACATCTGAACACTTAGCTTTGGCTTCCAGGCACTGTTGCTGAAATCATAGAATTATTTAGATTGGAAAAAAACTTTAAGATCATTCAGTCCAGCCTTTAATGTGTAACACAGTGAAAGAAGTTGTGTGCAAATACCTGTTCCTTGTACCCAAGTGAGCTTTTCATGTTTATTCTTCGAGTGGTGGATATTTCTTTACATATTATAAGATTCATAGCCTCCATTTCAGATGTTGGTGTGACTTCAATTAAGTCCATGGCAAGTTAATCACTCTATAATTAGTTTCAATCTGTGCTCCCATTAGCTGCAACATCCTTTACCTGCCGTTGAGCATCCAGCAGTAAAAGGTGTGAAAATTCTGTGACCTTGGAAATGCATCCTAAAAACTAAAGCAATCCTCTCCAGACAGATATTTGCAGACTACTGAGAACACATAGCAGGAGCTGTGTGGTGTCCTCAACTGTGGTATTTAGTAAAGTTTAGTTCTTTTCTTAGCCTTCAGAAACGATGACAGATAACTGATGGGAAAGTAAGGATAAATGGTCCCTATTAAGGTACTTTTTGTCTTGATGTGTATCAATTTTGAAATAGCTCTGTCTTTACAGTAAAGAAAAAAATTTTTAAATTCATACAGTGGTGTAAAGGCACAGGCACTTAATAGGATTTTAGGTTGCTACCAGGCACAGCAGGGAGGACAGATACCTTAGTCCCAATGAGTCCTTAGTTAGCTCCGGGAAAGAACCAGTCCGGGTTTTCCCCCATTCTGTGCTCCAGGAAAAATCCAGTCGGGGTTTTCCCCCGTTCCATGTTCTCCCCGCACACTTCTAATGGCAAAAATTGCTACTGGGCAGAAAGATACTAACATAATTGTCTAGACAGCCCATCAGAACCATTCAGAAGGTCTGTACAGAGCATGGGTATCTATAGTCAACTAATTTTTAACTCTGTGACTCGAACAACTGTGTTAATAGCAGTAATATGCTAATAAGAGAAAAACTCTTCCTCTGCAGAGCTTCCTGGCTTCCTAGGTCCTCCTTCACATTCAGTTATCTGCCCTGACAGAGCAAAGAGCCATGATGAAAAGGGACGGAGGTTATACATGTGCAGGGGAAAGCTTTGAGGTGTGGTAGGAAGATTCATATGTAAAAGATGAAGTGAGCATCCAGCACTGTAGCAAAGAACAGCATACTTGTGAAGGGAAGGGAAAAAAAGCCAAGTTAGGGAACTGGTTCCACAAAGACTTTTGGGGTAGTAACCCTGGAGGAGAATAAAAAAGAAATTTTATTCTACTACATTTTTATTTTTGTGTGTGGTTTTTATACCAAACCATAATGTTTTCTCTAAAGTATAATTTTTCAAATGTGTAATTTAGGTTCAGCTAGAGCACTCAGAGTGGCTGAGAATGTTTTTCCTCCTTCTCATTGTTGATCTTTTGCTTCTTAGAAAGTTTGAAAATGGAAAATTCTCTTTTCCGTTCTGCTTGACACAATGTCATCGCCATCAGTGTGTGCTCTTGCAGAGACAGTGAATTTTACTTTGTATTTTCCAAAGGAAAATATTTTGCTGAAATATGTTTGGGACTTCACTATGAGTGGTTTGTGCATACCCTGTAGAAGACTTGGTTGCATTATGGGGAGCTGGAGGGGTCAGAGGAGCCTGCAACAGTTCTCTGTGCAACAAGCAGTTTTCTGTACATGGGAGATTTCATGTGATTTAATATGCTGCATTCTCCTAGAGCATTCTCTCCTTCAGTTTACTTCCTCCTCCCAGAGAAACTGATGTGTATGGTCTAGACAAGGGGTCTGGGTGGTAGGTAGTGAGCTGACTGGCAGGCAGCACCCAGGCTGTGGTAGTCCTTTTCAAACTAATAACCTGTCACAAGTGGGGTCCTTCAGGGATCAGTATTGAACCCAAGGCTGTTTATCATCTTTGTGAGCCATCTGGATGACAGGATCAAGCATACCTTGATGAAGTTTTCCAGTGATGCCAAACTGAGTGGGAAAATGGACACTTTAGAAGGGAGAGCTATCCTCCAGGAAAACCTGGATAGGCTGAAAGAGTGAGCTAACAAGAGCCTCATGAAGCTCAACGAAGACAAATGTAAGGTATGCGAAATCATAATCTGGGAGTGCAGCACAGGCTGCAGTCTGCCTGGCTGGGGAGAAGCTGGGTTGAAAAGGACCTGGAGATCCTGATGAGCAACAGTTCAATGTGCCACAGCACAACACTCTTTACTTAAAGCAACACTACAGGATGCTGAGTTGCATCAACAAGGGTATCACCAGCAGACATAAAGAAGTCACTGTCTCATTTTACTCAATGCTTGTCAGGCCACACCTGGAATACTATGTTCAGTTTTGGTCCCTGCAACACAAAAAAGATGTGGGCAGGTTGGAGAGGGTCCAGGGGAGGGTCACAAAGATGATCAAAGTTCTGGGAAGCCTGCCTGATGAGAAAATGCTGAGGAAGTGACTGGATTTTCTTAGCCTTGAGAAAAGAAGGTTTAGGGGAGACCTTATCACTGTGTTTATCCAGTAAGAAAAGGGTGGCTACAAAGAAGATGGAGACTCCCTTTTTGTTCTGAGTCACATGGAAAAGACAAGGGGTAATGTGTACAAGTTACTTCTAGGAAGATTCCGATTAGACACAAGGGGAAAATTTTTCACAATGTAATCAATTACCCATGAGAATGGTCTCCTGAGGGAAGTGGTGGATTCCTCAACACTGGACACGTTTAAGATTTGTCTGGACAGAGTGCTGGCGTGTCTTGTCTAGGCCATGTTTTTGCCAAGAAAGTTTAGACCACATGATCCTTGTGGTTCCTTCCAACCCAGTATTCTGTGGTTCTATGATTCTGACACTGTCTTAAAATGACCCCAGGGAAAGTTTGCCATTCATATGGGATGTCTCATCTAGGCATGGAATAAGAAATAGCTGCTGCATACCCAGTGCACCCGTAGCTATGCTACAAATGCTGCTTTCACAGACAGGTGCTAACTAGGCACTGCAACTGTTACAACTTGGCAGAGTTCCTCAGCAGTTCCCCAAAATTTTATGACTGAGGGAACATATCCTATCTTATTACACCAGACAAATGGTTTTCAACATTCTTCCAATTTGCCAGCCACTAAAAATTCCAGCAGAGTGTAGGCTCCTGCGGAGAGAGTAGGTTTTCTTTTCTTGGTCTTTATCTCTGGACTCCTAATATATTATTCATAGGTCCCTGGGATCTCAAATACTATGGGTTGAAAACCACAGTAGTAGATCAGTAAACAGATCCACTGGTGACAGTGGATAAACAGATTTATTCCTGGATGCAAGTAGTACAGAAGTAAGGTGCAAAATTAGTCCTGTTCCATTTCCTTGTTGTTAGGCAATGTGTTCTTGTGGATAAAGCACTGGTCTGGCAGTCAGGAAGTGGGGTAGCAAGCAGGACCTACATTTGTGCAACTGTAGAAAGCGTGCTGAAATGTTTCTGCTTTGCACATCAGAAAGCACGGCTGATGCTTGTGGAGAGGTGAGACAAGTACATAGCCCAATATTTCTGAACCATAGAAGCGATATTAGATAGGAAACTGGTTTCTGAAAAGGCAAGTAATGAAACATGTTCGTTGGCTAGAAGTTCTGAAAAAAACCTTTCCTGAGATACTGTATTACTACCTAGCAACATTTTCCTGGGCCGTTGACAAAAGCAGATTTCCTAGAGTGATGGCAGCAGTGATACTGCTGAAAATTTTGTGTTTCCATTTCCCAGTGCAATGAGAGCAAATTTCCTTTTCTGTGTGTAGAAGAGATGTTTCTCCTGTACTACAGGAGGCAATAGTAGCATAGTACTCCATTGAGAAGATCAGTATGTCTCCAGTTAAACTGCGTGAGCTGACTGTGGTTCATCCTATTTGTTAAAGATACCATCAACCTTTTAACTTTGCCAGCAGACTTCTGAGGAGCATCACATTCACCTAATAAAATACAAGGACTAAATTTTTCATTCTCCTTCCAAATTGCTGTGTGAATGCAACCAGCGGGTGGGACATCCTCACCATATCTTACACCTCCTCAGTAAGCTGCTGGGCTGATGAAGCTCTGTAAGAGGTCATGAAGGTTTTTGCAAGAGTTATGTGGAGAAGTGAATATTGGGGGGTAGGAGAAAGTCTCATCTTCCTACTGAACATGCCTTTTAGCCTGATGGATAGAAATATAGGAACAATGTGGATATTGCTTTCCTAAGATGGGATAGACAAATGAGGGCTGCTCTCTTGCTGATTGGATATGCATCAAAATGCTGAACAGGTTCCTGAAAACCTGCCTCTAATTCTTCATATCTCACGGTGCCAGAATGTTTTAAGTGGTTCTTGCTGCTTTCCTCAACAGCCAGTTCTTGCAGCTGGGTGTTTGGAAAGCAGAGAGTTTGTTTTTAGTGATCAGTTTTAACTGTGGACTAAAAAAGGATTTATCTCAGAAAGGGAGAGAGCATATGAGGAACTTAAAACATTTTCATGATTGGAAATGAAAGCTTCTGAACCTCTTCAGAAAGGAGTTTCTGAAGGAGAAAATACAAGGAACAGAGGACTTTCTTCTATCACTTCTTCAAGGAATCAGCCCTAATTTGGTGGCTGAAGAGAATAGCATGCTTTAGATTTAGTCTGTGTGAGGTACAGAAGTAAAGGATGAAGGGGCATCACTTCTTTTCTAGGTACACGTAGTATTTAAAGTGTAATATCTCACTCCGACTGTCCTGTACCAGAATGAATCTGGATTCTTTCCACTGCAGACAGAGGCAGAACACCCTGTGATTTACAGCTGAATCTTCATGTTTGGAGGCAGTCAGGGACAATTCGAGGTAATTATCCATGACCCACTGTACTTGTATGCAGTTTTTATTCTACATCTGACCTCATGTCACCTCCATATATCTACTAAGCACTGCTGATGTCACATTGAATTCTAGGGCTTGCAAGTGTACAGTACTTGTCTAATAATCTTGTAACTACTGAAAGGCTTCTCAGGAGTGGGATGTGCTGTTTGGGTCTGTTACTGCCTTTAGTGTGTCCAGCCACCACCTCTCTCTTATCACACATACTCATATGGCATTAGAGAGCTGCCTCACAGACACTCCTCTGCTGTCATTTTGGTGTAGGTCCCTGCTTTTTGGTATGGAGTTCAAACAAAGTGACACTTGGCATTTACAAACCATGCAGCCCGTGTAGAGTGTTGTCCAGACACGAAGCTGCTGACCCACACGCTATTTGTACGAATTAGGTCACGCTGGCTGTGTTTTGTCTTCATAGTACAGATAAGAGAAATCACTTATCCTTCTGGAAAGTGGGCTGAAAGTCAGTGCAAGGATCTTAGTCCCAGCAGGACTTTTGTTGCTTTATTTACCAGCCCTGAGTGGGGATAATAAAAACAAACGGGGGGAAAGAAGTCATAAAGTGCAAGGTGCGTGCTGTGCCCCAGGAAGAGTATGCGATGTATATGAGCAAGCCTCTAAACAGAAGGCTGTGTTATCCTGACAATACTGAGAGATCCCAGCAGGAGACAAATCTTATTTTACTGATCTGCAAGTAAATGCATAGCAATAGACCATTCTTGCCCCACAACCATTACAGCACATTTGCACGATGATGGGAGGGAAGCAGGAAGAGAATACAGCCCGTGGAGAACTGAGAGGAGGTATGGCTTTTCCCAAGTAATATTCAAAGCTGTGGCAGAGCCAAGACTTAAACCCCTTCCCCCTTTCATTGTTTAACCATCCCCTCTCCCAGTGTCCCTCTGTGGCTGTGCCTGCAAAGCTGTCATTCTGAGGAGCATTAGGATCTGCCTCTGAAGTAACTTCAGTACAGTTTCTCTCTTCCTCACCCCCGCACCCCATCTCATTAGCTTGAAAGCTCCTATTTATAAACCTGCTCAAGCTTGCTTGTTCAGAAAGGAGGAGCCGAAACACTCCACACACAGACTAGGAGACTCAGCAGAGATGCAGGCAAGAGCTACTTCTCACTCAAAGGGTAATAACCAGATGGAACAAGTCAGCAGGAAGAGTGCCTGAAATGTCACAGAAATGAGATCAAGCAAGAGCTGTGTGTCTGCAGGCAGAAGGGGGAGAATCACAGGATCTCAGGAAACAGTGAGAAAAAAGGGCTGAGTGGAAGGAAAATATTTAAGGGATAAGCACATTGGACTAAATGGCCTAATCATCTCCCTAGACCATCACAGTCCCATTATGCATGTTTTACCCCTCTCCCAGCCTCTCTGACACTGATGAACAGGATGCATATAAAGCTGTCTTGCTGCGAAAAAGTGTGCCAGCCTAGTAACTGTGGAGTGACTTGTCACCTCTGTTGTTAAACAGATCACTTGCCTCCCTGAATCTCACTGGGATGCTGTTTGTAAGCACAAAACTTGTTAAAGTCAGGCTTGCCTGCAATTTCTGTAGCACCTGGTGATTTTGTGCTGGTAAGCTGGAGAACAGACTGATGACAATTTGAACCCCTGTGAGGGGAGAAGTGATTACCTAAATAGCTGTCCTACATTGTATGGCATGATATACAATAGCCTGACTTCCCTTAGCTTTCCTCCTAACTACATTTTATGGTAATGACCTGGACACAAGCTAGCTATTTCTGCTTTTCTGGAGAGCCACAAGACAATTATAAAAGACCAGACAAGCTCATCTGCTATTAAGATAGAAGAAAAAAGCAAACAAAAACCCACCCAAAAACAAACAAACAACAAACAAAACCAAACCAAAACAAAAAAAACACCCAACCAACCAACCAAAAAAACCCCAAAAAAATCCCCAAACAACCCAAAACAAAACAAAAACTCCAATTCCTAAGTCTTATGTAAAGAACAAACAAAACTGCAGTAACCCATAAGGAGTTACATTCATGGGGAGAAACAGAATCACATTGTTCAATAAATCAGAGGAGAACAAAGAGGTTCAATGACAATCCAAGACCAAAGCCATTTCTGCTAAGGAGCTGCTTCCGTGTATTGAACATAACCTCACCTCTTCCCCTTCCGGCTTAATAAGTGATTTCATGGAGCTCTTTGTGCCAGCATGCAGGAAAAACTCCCTGAGCTGCTTCTCTTCACTGGGCTTCTCAGTACACAGGGCAAAGGACCCGCTGTACTGCTCTGCTCTTTTCCAGTCTGAATTCCTCCTGTTAGTTTCAATGATACCAGATTAACTCTCCTTGACATCTATGCTCCTAGGTCCTTTGCCATCTGATACATCATTATGCTACTTCAAAAAAACATGTTTTAGTGCCCACACTCTTACCAGGCCTAATTCCCAATGTATTAAGCAGTATGGAGATCTAGTAAAGGACAGGCATTCCCACCAAATGCCTGTGAGGTGTCAAAGATGAACACAACCATTGAAGGAAACAGGCAGACTGAGGGAGTGAGGTCAAGAATTAAGGTAACAAAAGTAAAGTGATGCACACAGTTAGTTGTGGCATTTTAGTGATTTTAATTATGGTGTACTGGACATACCAAAGTAATGGGACACTCTTATGATAATACCAAAAAAATTCTAAAAGGAAAGTCTCTGTATTTGCCTATTTGTATTCTCTATTTGCTGGAGAAAACCTGATCCGGTTTGTGCTATCATCTGACGTATCTTATGCATTTAAGAGGTTCTCTGCTAACATCAGAGAAAAACCCCATCAGCCTGTCTAGAGCATGTCTCTGTGTCAGACAAAGACTGAGGTGGCTTTATAAATGAGCAAAGAAAACTGTCACAGGTCCAGAAGACCTGGTCAAAGAAAAATTATTGAAGAAACTATGTTTGCTGGGTTTAGGAAAAAGAAATTTGAGAAGGAACATGGAAAACTCTCTTCTAATATAGCTATAAAAAGGACAGGGATTATTTTATTCTCAGCTTCTGTGGCAGGAGGGGTATGCAAAAAATAGTGGCCAGCTTTGTTTGCATAAACAAAGATTTTGGTGAAGTATCAGAAGGAGATTTATTCTGAAAATAGGAAGAGAGAAGTGGTGAAGTCCCTTTTTATGGAGTCCTTTAAGAACAAAGCTTTGGTAGTCAATGATGGTCCTGTCACATAAAAATGACAATCTTTGTTGTAACAAAGAGATTGCTGAGGTCCTTCCAGCCCAATATTTCTGTGATTTCTACTAAGCCTGCAGTTCTAGAACAGCAAAACTGCAACCTATAATCTCATATAAATAAATGGAAATCTCCATTGTCTTCCAAATAACCAAATCTAGAAAGGCAAACATTTGGGGGGAAATAAATGCCCCAAGAACATTTAAAGATTTATAGCTGTAATTTGCCCCTGTAGTTTTATTTAGGAGCATCTGTGAAAAGAGACCTGGATTGAGTGCATTAAAGAGGGAAAAAAACCCCTACACCTTGTCCTTAGTTTTGTGACAGGACAAACTGGAAGAGATGGGCTTATTCTGTGTTTAAACACGTGACTTCAGAGCTGGTAGTGGGATCCAGTCTGCATCTCAGTGACTACACTCTCAAATGTACAAGTAACAAACCTCACATAACAAATTTTATGATGGAAATACCCTGATGTAGCTAAAGTGGTTCACTATTTGAAAGTTGGAAGAGGAGAGAAATTTATGAAATTAGGATGTCTATATTCCTTGTCCAAAGTCAGGGGGAAAATCTGAACAGCACATAGGTAAAATGCGTGGACTTCAAATTACATTATTAGTAACTGATGGTATAAGCACTACATTTAAGATTGTTGAGTATTTTTAAACAGTATCCACTGGACTTGAGTTGAAACATTGGATTTACTCAAGTGTAAGTTCTCTTAGTTAATAAAACTCCATATGATTTGCCACCGTATACATGAAAATCTAGTATGTTTGCTTTGAGATAGCTTCATTAGGTTTCTTTCTTCATCCTGAGTAACTTACTGATTGTTCATTTTCTGTGGTTCTGTTTCATTTTTGGTTTTGTCTTTTATGTTTTCCTGTTCAAAAAGGGTTTTCCATGTCGAATATAGAGATTCCTAAACAGTCATAGATCATGACGTATGATGCTAACTCAAGCTCTCAAGCACACACATAGGACTTGAAACACTGTGAGTTTAACTTGGAAAAATGATAAGAACTGTGGTTCCAGTCCAGCAAACTGTATTTGTCCTGGGAATAGTCTGATTCAGCTGAATTATTTGTGTGCCCCAATCTAATCACCAAGAAGGAGAGCAGTTAAATCAGGACCTGTTGAGATAAAGTGAAGCAGTGCAGATCTGATTATAGCAATGATAATAGCCCCCTTATCTTCAGTGTAGTTCCTCTGATGTATGCAAGGGTAAGTGAAACTGGATCTGGATCTGTAAGATCATTTCTCACTTTAGTCTCCAGCTTTCAACATGACCTCTTTCACTTGGAATAACATCAGTTAATTGAGGTAATAGTTACATATCACTGGATTATACCAGAAAACAATTGCCCACATTCTGTAGAAATTATTTGACTTTGTGTTAACAGAATCTAATTAACTTATATTGTCCAGAAATTTAAGCTCGGGGTACCTTAAAGTCCTATCTAAAGTGCCCAGTGGTGAAAAGAGCAGGCTCTGTCATACTGCCATTGCTAATGGCGTGGAAGGATGGACTGCTTAGCCAGGTCGGTGTGAATTGATAAGTCTTGGTCCAGGTCACAACAGTCTATGGTTGATCTCATAGCTGCTCCCTGTGAACATCCTTGCTAAATGAGGGACACATTCTGGAAATCTTCTCAAGCTGCAAAACTAAAAATGCTAAGGCTGCTAGCCTGCTAAGGATTACAACTTTCATTGTTGTCTCCCTGCCTCCCATGTTGTTATGTGATTAGATAGATTATATTTTTCTAGGAGTCCCCTGAGATAAAGCAGGTTGATGTAACTTAGCTGTAAAGGCATCAGGAGAAAAGTACTTAGGACAGGTATAAGGTATGTTAAGGATAAGGTATGTTGATATTTCATCTTTAGATGACATCTCCTGTTATTTTTGCTCCCTGATACCTGGTCTCTCTCCCATCTTTTCAGTCTCTTCTTTCCCTAACCAACTCAGATCTGAAAGCAGCATGTTGTGGCCCAGAAGTGCATGAAAGTAGCTGTACTGCATCCACATTTAAACTGAGGACATCAGCACAGAGGCATGCTGTGGGGATCTGCAAAGGAGCCTTGGCTCAGCTCTGCCACAAACATCTCTGTCCCGTGCTCCACTGCACAGGGCAGAGAAGTCCAAAACCTGATGGGAAACCCACAGAACAAACTGTTTCAGAGTTCAGATCTATCCTAGGGTCTAGATGTTTGTCAACACTTCTCTGTCTATCCGAGGCTTTGTTCAGTGTGGTCCAGAAATGAATAATGCAAAAGACTGTTTCCTGTAATACTGCAGCATCTAGGTCCTGCATCTAGGACTATTTTTCATCCCTTTCTTACTTCAGAGAGAGCTTGGACCACTGGAAAAGATTAATGGAAATGCAGAACAGCATCAAGTCCAGAACTCCTCGCTTAGAGAAAAGGATGCTTTCTGTATCCTGCCTCACCCATGCAAGCTGGATCCAAAAGCTGGTTAGCTCGCCTCACTGGTGGTCAGCTCTTTGCAGTTAATCAATCCGAAAGGACCCAACTTGGTGCAGAGCTATAGGGCCATAGACAGATTGTCACTCAGTAGTGCTTACTGATGTTGACCAGAAAAGGAAAAAAAAACCCCAAACAAACAAACAAACAAAAACCAAACAAAAACCCAAACAAACAAAACAACAACAACAACACAACAACAACAAAACACACACACAAAAAAACCACAAAGCAACTAACACAAGGTTGTTACAAACTGCAAAATAAGAAGGGAAACCGTTGTTTTCCATTCACCTGCAATTCTCTGCTCTTTACTCTCCTTGCTGTTCTCTGTTCCTTTCATAGTGTCTCAGTGTGTAAAATCATAATTACATTGCATAACTTACAGTGTTGATGTCACTGTGGAATTTAGTGCTTGACTGTTGGATTTATTTTTATTAGATGTAGTGATTAGAATCTAAGTAGTCATCATAACTTTGAAACTTCTATAAATATGTAGCATTTTCCAGTGGGATTTTCTTTGAACTTCTTAAATATCTATCTGATTCAGAACATTTACGGTAACTTGGAGAATGAGCGTGTATGGAAAAACAATGGAAGGGAAGGTTTGGA
Source organism: Myiozetetes cayanensis (assembly GCF_022539395.1). Taxonomy (NCBI): domain Eukaryota; kingdom Metazoa; phylum Chordata; class Aves; order Passeriformes; family Tyrannidae; genus Myiozetetes; species Myiozetetes cayanensis. The sequence goes on from NW_026087742.1 coordinate 20,873,893, forward strand.
TCTTAAAAGCCTGGTCAAATGACTTAAGGGCCTCAAATTGGTACTCTAGGGTAAGGCTTTATTTCTTAGGTTACTGATAACTGGAAAATAGCTTCCAGAAGAAACACACGATCTCAAAATTATTGTAGGGAGGTATGATATGTCTTTTCATGGCACTGGTGAACCAAATCTAGCCCAAGGCTTGTGAGACCTATTACTATTGAACTTGATGGGAAATGTAGTAAAAGGGCTCAAATTCCAGTGCCTGGGTTCCCAAACACCAGGTCACTAGTGAAGGATCAGAAATCAGTGTATACCTTTCCTTTATCTTTATGAGATGAAGAGGGGTCCCAGGAAGAGCAATAAGGAAACTGCACTTCAAGTGAATCCATTTCTGTACTACTGATTCATCTGCCTATGTGGGGATGACCTGGGCTATCCCACTGAGGATAGTAGGCTAGGTCACATGAGGAGGGAAGACTGTCCTTCTGTAAGTATTTGATTTGTTCGTTTTGGGGGGCTGAATTAAATCCACATGCACAGAAATGATTGTCTTAAAAGAGCTGATTTTCTTACTAGGCTAAACTCAGTGTTTTCTGTGTTTCATTTTGGTGGTGCCTTTCCTTGACATATCTGGCTCTACCTGCAGTTGTAGTTATTCCAGAAAAGGAGTGCCTTTTTCTGGTTTAAGATAAGCCACTCCTGTACTAGGTTATAGGTGCTGCTCAGTGTTACCTTGATGGGTCTCTTCAGGACTGTTTGCTCTGCTTTTTATGGCCATCTTGTCTCTTCAGTTTGACAGTTTTTCTGTCTTGAGCTCTCTGCCTGTATAGTCCTTGGAAGAGGATCTTATCATGAGAAAAATAAAATATTTTTTGGAAATTTCCCAGCATGTGTTCATGGACACAGGCAGCAGGTATGTCCTCAGGAGCTATCAATTCAGAGTTCACCTTTCAAAATATGCTCTAGCACACGTTGTTCATTCTGGAGACATGTGTACTTCTGAGACACCTACATCTTATTTATCAGTTCAGTGTCATTGGACCTTTTCTCTCATCCTTTCACCAGAAGGAAAAAAAAGACCCTGCAAGTGCACACAAAAGGGTCAATGTTTTTGAAAGGTCAGTAATTCCAGATCAAATGCAAACCTAAGTCTTAAAAAAAATCTCCATTGAGCAATAAAGCACTTAGAGTTTGACTTTGTTACGCAAGAGAGAAACTTTCCAGCTGGCTGGCAGCGGCTCCAAAGGGTGTCTGTGTGGTTATTGATTAATTAAATCTATTGTTACTCACTTCTTTCATTAATCCAAGTGTTTTCTCTTCGCTTATGTCCCTGCACAACCCTGTTTTAAAGACTTGGAATCTGTCAGAGACAACTGCTTTGAATATCAGGTTGCTTATTTGAAATGCTAACTCTTCCTGTCTCAGAAATTTCTAGGTGTGGTATTTTAGACCTCAGAAGAATGAGAAAGCTACTTAAAGTCAAAGGTGTCTTCAGTCTCATGTTCAGTTCTGGAACTCTGTGTGCATCTGTATCAGAGAGGAAGGGTGCAAATGGCTGTCCCAGAGAGGTGGCTCTGCTTTTTTCTGTAGGACTGCGCTCAGTTCTGGTGCTGAAATACAAACTTTATCAGGTTGCATGAGGGGCAGATGCCTCTAGTGGCTTGACATTTGCTGTTTATGATCCCAAATCTCTGGTGGCATTGTGTGGAGGATGAGATTAGTAGTGTCGGCAAGCCAGCAGCAAAGTTTTGCTTCTCTGTATGCCCACCTTGGCCCTAATGAAAATTTCTAAATAGCCTTGTACTCACACAGTCCTCTGCTCGTGGTCCCAACAACCAAAAATCCCTGAACAGTACTTGCTGCCCCAGCAGCAGAAGGCTGTGTCTAAAAACCCAGAGAAGAGCCCAGCTTTTGCTAGGGCACCCAGTCCCTGGTGTCTCTGTTTGCTGTACTGAGGGTACTTTGTTTGCTGCTCCCTGGCCCAGCGCCACTGACTCATGTCACACAGGAAGCTGAACCCCTGCCAGCTGGGAGCGCTTCTGTCTCTATCTCCAGCCATCAGTGCTTGATTGGAGCCTGTTAACCAGGCTCCTGATGTGCCAGCCTTGCAAGCCCTTGAGATAGCAGCCTGTTCTACCGGGATGAATGTGTTTAGGAAATGCCACATTAGAACTAACTACTGCTGGGAATTTTTAGCTTGACTGGAAACACTGCCCAGAAACTAGGACGGACTGAGTTTAAGCCCAAGAGGAGGGTAGACCTCCTTGATAAAGCTTTCCCACAGCAGTGATTCTTTGTCACAGCAGTGACAAGCCACTCCTGCTTCCTTCCTGCTCTATACCAGTGTTATTTCCACTGAAACACAGGAGTCGTTTCAAGGGTAAGCTGCTGCCATCAATAAGGTCAAGAGAGTACCATCTCTACCTTTCTGAAACAGGGAAAGGGAGGAGACACTTTCAGTTCATAACTATTTGGCTGTTTTATAGTTTTGTTTGGTAGAACATAAAAGAGACCTGGAAATTTCAGAGGGCTATTTCAGGAAATCCTTTACAAGTTCCTTTAGGAGATGGTTTTACCTCAACAACTCAGCTAATTACAATTAGTCACTTGATCCTGAAAGCAGAAGGAAATCGTATCATGCATATTTCATACAGGATTTGCTTAAGTATTCTGGTTTTTAGCTCTTTGGCACCTACTGTTAGTCCTTTTGCCTGTAATTTCAGCTGGCCATAATACTGATGCCTTTGTACCAGAGAAATGGGCTTCCTCTTCTGAGGAGCAACAACAATAGTGTCTGCTGACAGGCTCAGTTCTTGCAAAACCTGGACATAAACAAAATGTGCGTACATTGGTCTTCCAGTCCAGTAAAGTAACACAGGAGGTATTTATGCCTGGGGATGTCCATATTCCCCCAGAAGCAGAGGGAGAGGGAGGGAGGTGCCCAAAGATTACCTTGCTGATAACAGTAGATCACCCCTGTTAGAGCAATAGCGGTAATAAACGATGCGGTAAACCATCGTGCAACATAGTGTCAGGAAGGCTACCTACTGTCCCTAAAGCATTTTCAAATAGGACCTTTTAACCAATTCTAGCCAGAGCAATGTGTTGGCCATTGTGAGAGTCTCTCCAGAGGAGCTGAGACCTCGGAGGTGGGCTGGCACAGCAGATGGGGAGGAGCACCTGGTGATGTGTTTAGGTTGTGTGTTGCTTAGCAGTATAAATGCATTAAGCACTCAGGAAAAGTTGCAGTCAATTTGGTGTAAACAAAATAATATATTTCAGCATAATTGCAGTAATTAAACAGGGATGCTGCTTTTAACTAAACATCTGTTACCTTCTCCTGATTGAATTAAATAGTTATAAGACTCTGGGCTTGCTCTCTCTTTTCTTCTAGCTTAAATTTCTTTTCCTGTCGTCAGTTTTATCAATCAGTGATTATGCCTGAGGGTTTTGCAGTGTCTCTCTTTGGTCAGATTAGAACTGTTTGTGGTTTCTTGCTCTCTGATGCCTTGCACACATGGAGCAATTTTCTGCAGCCATCTTGGAAGTGCCTTTGTGCCAGCAGCTACCCGTGCTGCTCTGCTGCTGCCCCACTGCTCCCCAGTCTCTGTGGAAGGGACTGATCCCGGAAATAATTTGATCCTGATCTGGATAAGGCCATCAGTAGAAGCAGACAATTCTTTGCTGCTCATATAGCGATATCTAAAACATAGGAACGAAGGTTCAGTGTTTCCCTGAATTACAGTGGTGCTTCACCTGCTCTTGTAGTTGTATTAAAGCAATGTAAGGTGCTGCAACCAAAGCAGATGTAGGCAAAACCATTTAACTCTGCACTATGTCAAAGAATTGGATCGTTACTGTCTTCCTCCTGAAGAGTCACCACAAGCAGTGTTGTGAGTGGTGATGTTTACAAACTGCATCGCCTGATCACAGGGCAGTAGCAGCCTTGTGTCCCTTCAGATCATTTTCTGTTGTTTTCTCATCATCCTCATTGACCTTTGGTGTTTTTCTCTCCGCACTCTTCAAATATTTCTCTGTTGGAGTTTTAGGTCACCTTAGTGGAGCTGGAAGAAAAACTGCTTTTGAAAGAGCCACAGTGATAGTCAGCTCAGCAGCACAACTCCTGTGTACTCAACACCACTAGGTTCCCTCGAATGCGAGTGCCTGGCCTCACCTGACCTGTGGCCCCAAGCAATCCTGTCTTTGTGTTGGCTTAAATTTGCTGCAAATAGGTCACCCTATCTAAGAAAGACCATAAGAAAAGAATCCTAAACATTTTAATTTCTGAACTGGCAATAATCTTGGACAGTGCATGATAGAGCTTATAAATAGCACTTCGAGTGCTTGTGATGTCACAAACCACAAGAGCGTCTGACTTGTGATTTATTACATCAGATCACAGCTTGTTCATAGGCTTGTAGCTTATTTACAGTCAGTACACCCACTATTATTCCTAAGCCATTCCAGTGTTATGCAGACACATAAATGCTGCTTGGAATTGAAACAGTAAATAACCAATTAAATGTTTAACCTCTTCCTTTCTGATTTCTTCCTATGTGATTAACTGAGGGTACTGTTGCATAAGGTTGTGTCAGATAATGACAAACTGGTGTTCTTTCATTTGCCTATGTATCACATTTATACAAAAAATACTTGTAGATTTTATGAGTATTTATGCTCACAAATAATTTATTAAGACTGCATTTATTTGAATACATGTTCTTTTCTTCACTGTGACACTGTTGTTTTACAAGATTTTCTAGAATAAAATAGTAAAAGTTAGTTTCTAGAATTTAATGAAAGAAGAATTTTAATTCTTTCTATAGTTCTTGACATGGCACACATATGCACACAAATTTGTTTATCTAAACAGCAGTTTGCAAAACCAGAGTTCGGCAATGTAATTAGAAAGGGGAAAGCTCGCTATTCAGATTAATTAAGCTAAGGGACATTCAAATTTTATGTCACATCTTTTTGGTAGAGAGGGTAACCTCATTTACTTTGGCCATGTTTTGGAAGAGGTCACAGTTAAGATTTAAATACAGGGTAATATAAACCTCAGGCATGAGTGAATCCTCAGCATAATGATTTTGAGATTGGAAAAATTCTTTGTTTTGCTCATGTTTCCTATCTGTGTCACTAAGTTCCAGAGATTATTTGATTTTTAATAGCCAAGTTGCAGGGAAGGGCATCCACCTTGAAATCTACAGAAAGAACTAAGCCATTTCAACCAGTGCTTGTCCAACCAGATGCATTTTAGAATAAAGAAAAACTCACCCTGAGAAAAATGTGTGATTATATTCAGGTATCTAAAAACTACTATGTCCTGATATCTAAGAGCAGGCCAGGGAGTAACTGCATCATTCAGAAATGGCAGAATGAGAAATAATTTACATAGCTTGTCTCAACTGAGTATGAGTGAATCTCTAGCTGGTGCACTAGCATGTGTTCTCTATCACAGGTTACTTTAGAGCACTCCTAAACACATTGTTGTGATTTATTATCTTTCTGTTTAAAAAAAATCCCTCAGGTGAATCTCAGGCTATAGGAGGAGAAAAGTAATTACTAGTAAGTAATTATTAGTACCAACATCCTGTACAATATCTCAGTCTATGACTCATAGTTTGGTAGTCTGTGATCTCAAAAGCATAGTTCTCAGAACAGAAGCAGCTTTTGTATTCTCACAGGACAAAGTACCCTAAACCAGCTAGTCGAAGGAGATCAAACACTACCTGTCCATGTGATTTGCAAGAGGGACACAAAGGAAACTTCTGTGGCCAACTGGTTCTTTCTAAACACTCGTTTGCCTTAATTGAAATATTTACAACGTTAGCAGCCCTTACTGGAGTTGGTACAGACTGCAGATATGATGGTTCAAGGTGCATGAGAAATCAGGTTTATTGGAGTCTTCACTGTACAGATTTTGCATTTTATATCTAATCTTGTTTTATAAGTAGTGAGTTGGCTAGCTAAGGTGTACCAGTGGCCATAAAAGAGAAATCTAATGCACAGCCTGTCAGCAGTATTTCTTCTAGCTGAGTTTACATACATCTGTAGGTGGCCTTCAAGAGTTTTTTTGTTTTGTTTTGGTTTGGTTTTGTTTGTTTGTTTGTTTGGGGGTTTTTTGGGTTTTTTTGGTTTTTTTTTTAACTGGACCTGCTTTTAAATATGAGTGTTTTGCTGTGGTAGGCAGAGGGCACTCATAGGAGTACTGTGTGCTTGCTGCCTCTGAAGAGAAGAGAGCCAATATTTTGCAAAGAAAAAAATATTTGAGTGCACTGCTACTAATCTCAGGTGTTTAGTCATCAAGGAAGAGGCCTTCAGAATTTAGAAATCAAAGTATTAAATAAATAAATAAATAGGGAAAAAAAATTTCTCTTTTTATGCCTTCTGAATATGGGTGACTTTGGCGTCCTGTTTTCAGGATTTTCTGTTTCAGGATTTTCTATGCAGTCATGACAGCTCAAATCCTATTTCCATTTGATCAAAGTATCTACGCAATCCCTTGATACCGGGAATTGCAGCTTTAAGGAAAATATTGCACAACTTTCCTGTATAAAAGTACGCAGATTTTTTGGTAACATTTATCATCAAGTTATTGGCAAACTGCCACTGGCACAGGGCAGTGCTGGAGGTTGACCGGGTGCCTCCAACAACTATCACTGTGTATTTTTCTATGTCTTACCACATGCCTGGACATGTGGTAGGAGACAGTGCCAGAAGATGGGCAATGGCTAAATATGCCTCTGCTGGGGCTTTCCTATGTCTTATTTTGGATTTGGAAGAGTTAATAAATACACAGATCCATTTTTCTTCCTCCGTAATTAGATCCCAGAGGAAAAATGCCACAAGCCTCCACTACATCCTTAATCTCCTGAACAATAGAAACTGTATTAAAAAGAAAACAAATAACCTGTTTTCCTGGGAAGGGTGGATACTAGTCTGTGATTCTCAGCTAGGTTTCTGGTTCAAGACTTGCTTGGGCTGGCTGGGGGCGACAAGAGGGGCTGCCCACTGAGGCGTGTGGAGGCTAAGGGGGCATGGAGGCACCTCCTGCTTAGCTGGGCTGGGTTGGATTCCTGCCAGGCAAGAGTTTGTGGCTGAAAAACTGGCAGGGCAGTTTGCAGCTCTGTGGAGAGACATTAGGGAAGGGGGAGCCTGGGAAGTCAGGCAAACAGCTTGCTCACCACTGTAAGAAGCATCTTCTTTCCAGGTTGGCAGTACTTTGGCAGAGGGACGGGGTTGACAGAAACCCTGCACTTGCCCAACTCAGCTCTTGGAGAAGTGCCTTCCCTTTCCAGGTCTCTCATCTCCCCTGCACTAAAAATACTTCTCTGAAACGTGCCCTCCTTTGCACTCAGTCATGCAGAGAGCCTGACCCTCAGCTCGGCTGGCAGAAAGCAATCTTCTGGCACTTTCTGTGTACTTCAGGAAGGGCACAATCAGCTGCCTGAAACCATTATCAAAAGAATTGGGACAGGGAATAGCATACATTAACCTGACCTCTCCTCTCTTCCTCCTCCCTCTGACTCAACAAGTGGTGTAACCTGCAAACAGCATCCTTATCCTACAAGCGTGTGTTTTGTTTCCGTAACAAATTGAGGTATGAGGAATTTTAAACTCCAGATGTTTTCCAGAGTTATGTAAACCAAGAGGCACCCAGATGCTCACGTAAGAGCAGAGGGAAAATCCCTTTGGGAACATGTGCCTGGCCCATGGCTGCTCTGGGCAGCTGAGGAGTGTTACTCAAACTGTGACGTGCGACAGACTGAGATAGCAAAAGCCCAAGAAGAATGAGGTGAAGGTATAAAGTGACACATTGTTCCTTTTCTTTTTCCCCAGGTGGACCTTGGGAAAATTAGAATATACTACAGTTGTAGCTTCCAAATTAAGAGCCAAGTTCTCCTGTGCATGAACTCAGGCAGAAACCAGCTAACCAGAGAGAGGCTCACATGTCAACAAGTATCAAAAGAAAAAAGATGTAACAAGACATGTAAATATTAACACTAATTGTTTCCCAGTGTACAGTATTTCATTTTCCTCTCCTTGTTTCATTCCCCTTTTGAGAAAGAATTGTCATCTGGAAACAAGAAGAAATTTCCTCTTGTTTTGTTGTATTAGGGCATACAGGAATGTTTATAGAAAATGTTTAGGTTTTTGAAAATAATTTTCTATTTTTAGAACTTTTGCAAACACTGAGTCTGTTTCTTGGAGGTCTTTCATGGTGGACTTGGGATGTTGATCATGAAGTCTTTGAATTCTTAGAGAAAGTTGCTGGGACTTTATTTCCTTCCAACTGCTTATTTTGTCCTTTTAATCCAAGAGATACTAATGAACACACACTGTTAAAAACAGCTGTTCCTACCTCACACTAGAGCTCATCTCCACCATAATAGCCCTGCTGAAAAGAGAAAAGCAATCTCCTGGTGTAGATTCAGTCCTGTGTGAGCTTTTGATCTCCTTTCTTCTGTGAGGCTCTGTCCCTCACCCAGAATGGGCTGCCTGCTTCTATGGACCTCCTGTCTGCCCTGGGATGTCCTGTGTTATACAGGGATCAATGACACGACCCCGCCTATCTTGTTCTAGGAAATTATAGAGCTATTAAGAATGCGGAAAATACCTTTTCTCTCCCTCTCCTTCTAGTCTCCAGTCTTCTGCAATCAGCACAAGCTTTACTGTAAATGCAGTGATAAGAGGCAAAAGCAGCAGCAGGAGGCTTTTTACTGGTGTGGTTTATTATTACTATCTGCAAATGCAGTACTGAGGTTTGCTAGCTATATCACTGCCTTCGTAGCTGTACCTTGTTTGGTGGAGGCAAACAAGGAGATTTGAAACTGTGCAGCCAGCGAGTCAGGATTTTATTAAAAGTTGCATCCTGATGAGTGAAGGAACTAAGCTGTAGGTACCTAATAAAAGCATTTGATAATGTTTTGAGGACATCCACATGCGTACAGGGCCTTTCTAAGGAAAGCTTCACAAAACTCTATGTGTGTGACTTCTCATTCCAGCTTGCCACTGTTGGGATACTAAGAAATCCTGGATTGGGATAACATCAGGTCTTTCTGGCTGAAAGGTACTGACTGTATTAGTAAGTGGCTGCCTCAGTTTCAGCCTAGTGGCCTCCTAAAACTCTCAATATGTGCCAGTTATGAAGAACTCTTCATCATGCAGGTATCTCCAAATAACCAAATCAAGGTCAACATATCCTGGCATGTAGAGTACTAACCAGCCCTCTGAGACTGAGTCACCACTGAATCTCACCAGACCAGGCTTTGAATCAGGTCAGGGGATCAGTTGTTTATTGTCAAAATCCTTAAGCTCTCTGTCCCTCCTTGCCAGTAAAGTTATTTAGCTTTCCACCACTATTTCAAAGTGTTACTCTTTCGAAGTGACCTGTGCTTGACTTCTCCTTAATGCTGCTCCCTGGAGAGAAGCAAACACAGCGTCACCCTTGGCCAAGGCTCCTGAGTGTCCGTGACCTTTACCATGCTAACCTACCCTCATCTTGCCAGGCAGCGTTAATTGCCTCTTAAGGCAGCTTTGTTGCCGGGTCTGGGAGGTTAAGACAGACAGCTCATGCTTCTGATAGTTAGAAACTAGTAATAGCCAGTTTGGGTCCCGGTATGAGGGAAGGAGAGGCTGGTAATATCCCTGCTTCAGTGCCCCATTAGAGTGGAGGAATCCTCAAAATGTGGGTTAGTTTCAGTTGTGCCCCCTCCCTCTCCAGCCCAGGCTCTTCCTCATCTTCTGTTTCAGCTCTGCACCACAACCCACGTGAGGAGGGCGTGATGCTATTTATTCTTGTTTCCTCCCTCTCTGAGATCCTATCAGAAACACCAGTCTGAGTCAGAGGCAGAGGCTGTGACTGAAATGAGAGAGAAAACTCGGAAATGCGCAGATTTTAGTCCAATGTGGCTATCCCAGCTCTGTGAAGGAAAACTGGGCCTCAGAAAACGTGTGAGATACTCAGCAAAACAGCAGCTAAAGAAAGACTGTGAATTAGAAACTGCCTACCAAGCAACAAGAAAAGGAGTGGCTGGCTTGTCGTAGGTAACGAACAGCACTCAGAATTCTGAGTGTTGTAGCATGGGTGTTACGTGACCTTCTAGCCTCTTGCAATATCTGCTATTTTTGGACATTTGCTGAGAAGAATCCCTCCAAGATCACTCCTCTGGTTTATTGGGTGGTGATAGCTGGGTTTTCCAGCACAAACAGAACTGTGCTACAGTGAGAAGTTTCCAGCAGGGATACTTTTTCACATGCATTTGGATGAGCAAAGCCTACTCTCTGCATTTGGCAGGTAGGGGCAGAGTACCACAAACCAACATGTGTCCAAATATTCCAGTCCCAGACACATAAATGTAGCTGCTTGCAAGGTGTTCCCATTACACACTAAGCAGCACAGATCTGGAAAGATCTGGAAAAACTTTCCACATCCAGATCTCCCCAGCAAGAACCATGTCTTGGGCAGATTGCATTTTTATTGCCTTCATTGCCTTGCTGAGATGATGTCCCCGTGCTTAAGGTGAACTGTGTGAGTAGTGGTACTTCAGTAAATTGGAGCCATTTACTTCTGCCCAAGTGAACTGGTGCTTAATGGTCTGTACAGTTATATGACCTCTGGTTGCAATCTGATCAGATAGCACAAACTAAATGTAGTGGAGTCTTTCTGATAAGAGGAGAATGGAGGGTCAGGTTCTAGGGTATTGCCCCAAGTAAGGACAATTGGTCAGTAGGTGGCAATCTTATATCTGAAGCAGGAAAGGCCCCCACTGTTAGAAAAACCTGCTGCTGGCCTTGTCTTCAGTGAGACATGTAATCATGAGATCTGGGCACACATCATTGTGTGCTGGTTCTTAATCACATGGATATAATTTTTCTTTGCAGTCTGTTAGCAGTACACCTTTGCCAAGTCCCAGATGTTATGACTTAGTTTCCCTTCCCTCAATTTTACCATGCCCTCTAATTGCATATCTGATAGGTTATATACAGCCTTCTCCTTCACAAGACAGCAGCACAGGGTCAGACGTAGCCTTGCTATTTGCAGCTAAAAAGCTGCTATGGAATGGATGCATGATGCAAATGTAAGTCATGTATTATCATTAACCAGATCTGCTATTCAAATGGGTGAGAGGAGGGCATCTCAGTCCTTGCAGAGATGAATGACTCACTGACTCATGGACTGATTTGTTCATGCAAAGTCAGCCAACTGCAGCAGTTAGATCAACACCACCTTTAATTCAAAACTTCGGTTTAGGCATCTTTGCTTATGTAGTGCTGACTTGAGCAATGCTTTCATTTGGGGCTTTTTATTATATACAGAAAAGAGTGCCACAAACCATTTCCATAGCATTTGACCTCATTTGCAGCCTGTCAAGTGGGAGAGAGGCCGTGAAGCATAAGGAGAGTGGTTGGGACCAGGCAGGGAGTATGCAGCAATGGCAGGGTTTTTGATACATTGTCCTAACAACATCAGCTTTCTCTAACTGAAGATTTCCTGTGCTAACATCTCAAGGAATCCTTGGGTATGGCCTGTTACCTGAAAGGCACTTCATGCACTTGTGGGGAGGAAGGAGGTGAGAAAAGAAACCTGATGATGCTGCTCCTAAAGTGAATTTAACATTGATGAGAGTAACTTGTACCCAACCCTGGTGCCTGAAGCTTTGTCTTATCCACAGGGTATGGATAAAACAGACAGGGCTGGAATAAATGTCCCTGTCCTGCATTTGTTCTGGGTGAACTGGGACTTTGCATCCATACATGTGAAGGGCTGAAGGAAAGGGGCGGGTGTTAATGCTAGCCAGTTCTTTCTTGTGGACCTTTCTGGGGCACATGTCACCTATAATGGCCAAACTTCTCACAGACCTCAGAGTACCAACCCCCAGTAGCCTGCTGTGCTTACCCCGATTTCAGGGAAGCAATGAAGGGCTAAAACTGGGTGACTTGGGCATGGCTATGTGACAGGTTTGTGGCAGGTCAAGCAGTTATGCCAGAGCCTCCCAAATTCTTGCCCTTTTTCTTGGGTTAGAGCAGTTTCAGTTGCCCATTCAGATCTCAGCCCCATAACCAAACAGCCAATTTGGGCCCATTGCAAGTGAGATGTGAACCACTGAGGATTAAAAGTCATTTTGTTCATCCTGCAGGCAGTCACTGACTGGAACTTGACAGCTGAGCACTGCTAGTCTGTGCTTCACTTAATGTGTCAGCCTTCTTGCTGAAGTCAAGGTCACTGGGAGTAGTGCAGTAAGGTGGACAGGCTATTACGATATACAGGAGCCACTCGGGCACTCATAGGGGGCTGATTTCTCACCCCTTCTGCTGCCTGGTTTTCACAACGCACATCTAGGTTATAACCCCAGAGGTGTTGCAATAAGTTATGGCTTGGAGCACATGTTGTCTGCAATGTTTGCACGGTCTGTCGTGTGGGCAGCCAGGGCTGTCCCAGGCACACTGGCAGCGCAGGTGGCAATGGCTGGCTGAAGCTCCGAGGTAGCGAGTGAGGCTTTAGCTCTCATCCCTGTAACCCAAATGGCATCAAGCGTAAGCTCCCTGAAACTGAGACCTCCCTACCTACTCCTTGCCTGGCTGCCCAGAGAGCTTGGGACACCGCTACAGTACAGATCAGTGATGCATGGGAAAGAAAGGGCAAGCATCAGAGCTGCACTGGCTCAGCCAGCTACCCTCACCCTGTCCACCAAAGCAGTGATCTGCATTCAGAACCTGACCCAATTTCAGCCCCTGCTGGCTTCAGAGGAAAAACACTCTGGGGTTTCCAGGAAGCATTTGCACCACAGCCGATACCAGCTGAGCTGCAGGCCAAGGAAGATGCATTGTCAAAGCAGTGCTGCCACATGTGTTGCAAGGATGAGTGAAGGATGTTGGCATTTTGTGTAATTCGTACCCAGGGAACCATGTTCTCTATCCAAATGCAGTCAAAATGGAAGGGAGAAGGGAATAAGCATGGTTGTGACTTCAATACACCATTTTTGAGTGGGAATGAGTGCCTGGCATAAAGTCAGTTCATTCAGTAATGCTTATGTTGTTTTTGTGCTTGTAGAAAACTCCTCAATGGATTAACGCCTAGAAAAGGATAGGGACCTTTACTTTAAGAGAAGGGCTTTTACCTGGTGGTGTGAAATTACTGTGTTTTGGAAATTTTCCTCATATCTGACATTTGCTCTCCATTTGCCCAGGAGTTCTGACCCAAGCAACCATCTCTAACAAAGGGCAACCTCTAATCACCTGTAAGTGCAAGTGGAGGATATATTTTCTTTCACAAGGATGAGGAGGAAAAGCAGTGAAAACCACAGAAACTTATAGGAAAAGTCCACTCTTTACTATGAAGCAGGTGTCTTCCACGCTGAGGAGCTGATGTACGGCTCACAGCAGAGTGGAGTAGTCTTGGGATGGACAAGAGGGCTTGAAGCTGCACATCTGACCTGTCCTGGTCATGCACGCTCCTTGTCACCTTTGATGAAACACTGGTTGTTTATCTCTGAAAGCCATTTGCTTTCTACCCACCTACTGTGTCAGTCCTCAGAAAAGCTTGCCATGGAAAAAAATGCCTGGTCATCAGCCTGGTAAGTCAGGCTTCATATATGCTCTTTCTCAACCTCTCTTCCCAGCAGAACATTTGTCACATCCCCACAGAATCCACAGCAGAATCTCTGCTTTACCTGCTCTGAAACTGGGAACAAGTAGAGCACTAAGAGAGGGATATGAGAGGAGAAGATTGGTCAGGGAGGTATCAAAATAAATGGACAAGAAAAATGAAATCAGTGTGTGATCCCAGGCTACAGTAGGGGTATCTGAAGGAAAAGAACAAACAGGACTTCTGGAGAGCCCTGCCCTAAGGGAACTAGCTGGAAGACATGGGAAATTTTATGAGAAAGGTCTCCAATGCCAAGATGTTAAAAGGCTGTTATGAGCAGGGAGACAAAACAGTATTCATCTTGGAAATTGGGAGGGATAGGGATAGCTGTGGCCCTGTGGAGAGCTTCACATTTGTTCTAGATGGTCTTTGCTTAGTTAAGCTGTGTACCAGTGCTTACAGCATAGCCCTGTTTATGCTACAACTTAACCCTGCAATGTTAGCGAGTGGCTGTAATGGCTGGCCTCAAACCACGTGGGTCAGGGTACCACGTGGCTTTCCTTCTTGGATAATATCCAACAAGGAGCTGCAGCAGCTCCACAGGTCCCATCCCCACCCCTGTCTGCCTGGAGGCCTCCCAGTGTCCTGGCCAACTTGGTGTGGGGGCTGGGAGGACGGTGGTGCTGGTGTAACTGGTTTGGTCAGCATACCAGACCAGAGCTGGTGCCAGACTGCTCCAGCCCCAGGGCTGCTCCTCCGGCAGCTCCTCTGGGCACGGCAGCAGCAGGGTACCAGCACCCCGCACCTCCTTGGGATTTTTGCGGAGCTGGGCTGGGCCACTCAGGCAAGGGAGCAGGTTTCCACTGATGAAGGGCCCCATGCTGGCACGTGGGCAATGGGAAGCCAGTGAGGCACCAGAGCGAGCAGGAAAGGGTATGTGCCGGTGCCAGGGCCAGCTGCAGGTCAGCCCAGGTGACCGATGGAGCAGGGGCAGAGTTATCGCACATGAGGTGCCTCTGCAAGGCTGAGCGGAAGGACAGAGGTGCTTTACGTCAGCTCCAGCCACGTGTGTGCAGGGTCAGTGCCCGGCACCGCCCTGGGCAATGGCGGGTGCCGCGGGCTGGTGTGCAGGGGAGCAGTGTCCTTGCAGAAAAATGACTCTCACGGTCACTCTCTTTTGCTGTCCCAAGCTGCCCTTAAGGGTAGTGGAAAAAGCCAGGGGTGGGAGTCCTGTTCTGCAGCATTTTCTCCTTGAACTCCAGAAGGAAAGTTGATGTTGCTGTAAATGCAGCAACACACTCTGCCACTGAGGCAGTTCTGTGTGGCTGACAGACATTTTGCCTAAATGTCATGCAGGAGGCCAGAAATACATGGTCCTAGCCTTAACAGCTTTTTGTCTTCCTCCTGCTCTGAGGACTGGCGTTAAATGTTGAAAAGGGCATCAGGCAAGAACAGCTAGTCCCCACCTTCTACCAGTCAGTCTCAGCTGGGGATTCCTACTCTGAAGGTCATTCAGCCAAGGAAGCCTCCCTGGAACAAGCAGAAATACCAGATCCTAGACCTTGAGCCGAGACTTGGTCTTCACTGTTATCAGGTTAGAAGGACGAAGCCAGATTGGATTATTTCCTTTTCTTTTTAAAATTCTTTTTTGTCTAGAGGCCCTGATGGTGTGGACAAAATTAAGAAACTTCTTCTTGGGCCTCTCTTTGGGAATTTTCACATGCTGCTTGTATTCTGGGAGCAGGCAAACTTCCCATCCCTCTAACTACAGATTATATGTGTTTTTTTAACCCCTGTTTTCTACAATGCATTTCCAGTGAGAAATGTGTCCTGTAAGTTCATTGTCTCAGATCATCCTGCCCTCCACAAGCTAGGACTTGTGGAAAGGAAGTCTATTCAGGCTAGGAATGTTAAATGTTTGCTGCTGACTACCCCACTGGGGGCTGTGAGCTTTGCCAGGGATTTTCCACCAGCTCTGCCTATTCCAGCTTTTCAGCTGGGTGCATTTTCCCACAAAGATGTGGCCTCAGAAGGGCCATGTTCACTGCTTAGTCACTCGGGTGAAGAAAATGGTTAGAGCATGGTTCTCGTGCTGCCTCCTTTCTACCAGGCACTTGGCTTTATCTTGCATTACAATTGAGACTAAATCTTTTTGAAAATCTGTGTATCAGCACTGAATTATTTATAGACATGTCAAACATTCCAGAATACATGGATAAAACCCAGGATAAAGTATCCTAGTGTGCCACTGATGACAAAAAAGTGTTTTGCCAGTCAGAGAGCTGACCAAGATATGATGTAGAGTAAGATGGTTTTGCCAGCTGGGGGGCAGGTGGGGGGGTGTGTTTATTTTGACAAAGTCGATATGTCATATTTTATGATTACCTTAACAATCACATATATAATAATGTAATTTTTTCAGCAGCAGACTGCAGCAGGAGATAAAAACCTAGAATTATGTTTGTGAATTTGACTGGAGGAGATTGCAGTCTGTTCCCAGGCCATGTTTGTTCTATTCGCCAAAGCAAAGTATTACTTAAATAGAAGGAAGGAGACACTCTGCTGCAGCTGAAATATGACCCATTTGAACTGCCTGAGAAACCGCAATTAAAAACTCAAGGAATTTTAAGTAATTTCTCTCCCAAATAAAACTAGGGGGGGGGGGCAATTGTATTGGTGCATAAATTATGAATCCAGATCTTGCTTTGTAGCTGCTTGTTTTCTTCATACGCTATTTGTCCTTTTTAAAATAACAACACAGGCCTTATACATCTGCATATAAAGTATACAACAATATATCATCATTCTGCTTGTCCCTTATTAATTTCCTATTTAAAAGTCTTCCAGCACTGCAAGTGCTCATGCTTGTATTCAGAAACTGCTTGACATTTGTTGCTGCCCTCTCCTGTTCCCAAAATAATTGAGATCTCCACATCTCTAAATTTTTAATCTCATTTTTGTCTGTGTTCTGGCATGTATTGACCAATAATCCCCTCCAGTAAAGTAAACTGTGATTGATAGATCATGTCTTCAATTAGAAAAAGGTCTCTCAACCCTCTCAACACAGGCATTTAGGAATTCTTACTCCCTGCTTTGCTGTGAGTTCTCGTGCATTGTTCACATGAATGGGCTGGACTGTTGTCAAAGGAGTGGTTAAATCTCAGCCAGACCTGAGAGGGTTCAAGTGGGCAAGGAATGATAGCCTTTCACCTGTTTTGGTCTTCTCAGCCTTATCATAGCAATATATGCTTGCTTGGTCACTCCCTTTCGAAAAACAGTCAGTCTGCTGAAAAAATAGATCCTTCGGTTTGCTCTATGTTTAGGCAAAACCAGTCTTGTATCCAGGACTATACAAATTCATGATTTTCTTCCCACCCTTCAGCTAAGAAAGAAGGGAAAACAAACATTTGAGCAAATCCATCTATAGTAGTGTAATATTTCACATGTCTGTTTAATAGACAACTACAGCAGTGAGGGAAAACTGACAAGTCACTGCTGGGCAGTTCAGGCATTTTGTGTTGTTTGTGCTCTGAAGGTTGTTCGGCTTCTTCATTGTCCTGCAGAGTTTGCAGATTGGATTGTGATTTCTTGATGGGTTTAGTTCATGGGTATAAACTTATTTTCTGGTAGTACTTAGATGAAGGTAGAAACTTCTCAACCATAAAGGAATCATTGGCATCCCTAAGGTCCTGAGAGCTGAAAACAGACCACTGAAGGGAAAAATTAAATAAGAGGTGGGAAAATTTGAGTTACTGGTATTGTCTCCTCAGCAAAGCTGTGTGACTTCTCACACTGGAGTGAATACTTGTCCCCGGGTTTGATTTTCCTTTTCTAAAGAAGGGTAATGGTGGTATTGATAGCATGCATATCGATTATTCGGTATTGAAAATTTTTGCTGTCTGGTTGAGCTGGGAGTATATGGGAGAATATGCATCAAACTCATCACAATGCTGGCCCTAAAATAATTTCAATTATGCTTAAAAAAAAAAAAAAAAGGCAGCCTAGTCTATTTAGGTAGCTGAGAAAATAACTTCTCTCTGGTATGAATAGCATCTCCATTACTGAAATATTTTTGTCATGGCTCTAGCAATATATACATATGCTGGAAAACTCTTTTTAGTGTAGACACACCCTAGAGGAACTGGGTGTCCAGCTTGCTGAGAAGGTCACCTAGGTAGCTAACTCTCCTAGACACATTCAAAATCACTGCCCAAAGTTTCTCTTCTGAACTGACAGTTTAACACATTTCATCATGTTTCCCCCCAACCCCAGTGAGGTCTTGATGAAAAATATGATATCATCTTTCTTCAGTCTCAAATTCAGCCTACCTGTTGGTCACCCTGCCTTTCAGACATACCCCAGGCAGCAAAGCTGGCAGAGGAAGCCTGAGATGGTCTGGAGAGAAAGTGGAAGGGTAGGACTAGTTCTGTCAACAACAGACAGCAATTTATTTTTTTTAACGGGCAAATAGAGGGACATTTCCCTCTATTAGTGACAAGACCTGCCCATGTGATGCAAATTAAGTGGAAGATTTGCAGTGTCATACCAGTGGGTGTAGATTTCACTTCCTTTAAGATACACAAAACCTATTTTTCTTCTTCTTTTCTGCCTTTGGAGCTAATTCATTTAACTCTCAAAGAGGACACAGCTGGTTGTTAGCTTAAGTTTCTCTTGATGTTCATTTTCTTTTTAAACGAGCTTGCATATTATTCTAGCTTAATTATATCTTTCTGCAGATAAAATCATTGGAAAGGGTCCATCCCCCTCCCCCCATTCTGCTCTGTTTCTTCCTTGATTTCTTTCACATGTCCCTTCCCCAGTGAATACATCTGAACCTTACATGGTGTTAATTAAGGATCTCAATTGCATATTTGCCTTTGCAAAGCTTGCCAGCATGCACAGGCAACCATGATTGATTGACAGCACTCGAAGAACAATGGAGAAGCCTTAAAAAGGCTTGGCAAAGCAGCACAATCAGTGGGGAGCATGCAGAGAGGAAGAGCTTCACACAAGGGATTCAGGAAGAACTGTGTTTGGTGACTTTTATTTCCTTAATCAACATCAGGAAACAGTTCAGCCCTGCTGCAGCTTGTGATAAAGTAGCTCCCCCAGTGCCCACTGCTAGAAGAAATAACCACATGGCTTGAGGTAGAACAATCTGTTCTGGAACATGCACTTTTGTGGTTATTTGGGGAAATCTTAAGAAACTGTAATCTTCCCAGCAGTGACCTGGAGGTGGGAAATTTTGATGTTGGGCTCTGCAGCTGTGCCAGGACAAGGTGCTTGTGATGCTGGTACAGAGTGCCCTCCTAGATGGGATACTGAGCTATAGGCCTGGTGTTACACAGGTCAGCAATCTGTTCTGCTGCCATCCTAGGGCAAAGTTTGAGCACAGTGGAAGAGACAAAAGTCTGGATATACCTCAACTCGTGCAGGAAGTCTTCCATAGGCAGGGTGAGCTTCAGTTGCTCATCCTGGTTCCTCTCATCAGGTGCCATACACAGGGCTTGCCTGTCTCACGTAATGTCGTGGTCTCTGGTACCACCAAATCTGAGTACCTCACAGCTTCCCTCAAATCTTTGCATTTTTCTCACATTCCTAAGGGGCTAAAAATTGCTGTAAGCCCTGCTTTACAGGAGAGAAGTGGACACACACAGATGTCACCTCTTCAGTTTCCTAAACAATGATGAGAAATCCTAGGGCAGAACCAGAAATAAAACCTGCCTTTCCCAGTGATGTTCCCTGAGGAGTTACCTCAGGGTTTTCCTACCCGTGGGGCCAAGTAGCACATAGTAATATGTTACAGTGGTTCAGGGAAAACTCTGAGGAATCACAGCAGACTGGGATCTGTTACATTTGTGAGCAATAGCAAAATGTACCAGCATTGGAAACTCCTTTCCCTCCATCTGTCATGCCCGAAGTGGCATTTACGCAGGCGGATCTCTATGCCAAGGGGTCATGTTACAGCCCAGTTCTCTGCTAACCATGTTACTGCATGTTTTTGTCTCACCTGTGTACCCAAGTCCAACCCGTGTTACAGCTCAGAGGACAAATTCCTTGCTAGAACAGAGTTTGACCTCATGTATACCAGCAGTAATGACCACTATTGCAGCACAATTCCCAGGCATGTTCAGTTTTCTGTGCAGAGAGGACTGCTCACACTAACAGAGAAGGCCATCAAAGTGAGGTGTGCCCTGTAAACCTCAGGGATGGGGTGGGGGAGTGGTGATATGCCAACCTATAAAAGTTTGCAATATTCTTTTAGCCAATTGCACAATTATTATTTCTTGCCTATTTTACCTCCTTCTCCTTCTCCTACACTTATCTCCTGAGTTGAGAAGAACAACAAATCAGGTGTTTGGGTGCCAGCAAAGCACTTGGGAGACCTGGAATCTTTTTGCCTGATGCAATACTTTGCATCCAAGTTGGGTGAACCCCTTAGGGTATGCCTGCAACAGGTGAACTAAGTGCCTGAGAAGTTCTACCTGCCGGTGGGGAACAGCCAGATAAATTAACCTGGAGAGAACATGGCATGACTATCTCCTGACTGATTTAGAGCTGGTCCCTTGAAGAGGTTGCCTAGGCTGCTTGGATGGCTCAGCTACTTATAAAACAGTTGGTGAACCCTTGCGGTTAACAACCCTCATCATTAAGGTAAATCAGTACCAACACAGGAAGTTTTAAATGAAAAATGGGCACATTTAGATCACTCTATATGTCTGTCTGCTCTAGTATCCTCTCTTCATCAGTGGTTGATAGCAGATGTTTAGAGAAAACTGTATGAAAAAGGCAAGCATGTAGTGGTAATTCTCTGGTGTAGTTGCCAGGCTGTGGGTTCCTGAAATCTTCCTAGAATCTTGCTGTTTAATAGCACTTAATAGATCTGTCCACAACTTTGTAAAATCATTTTTAAAATCTATTTTAAGCATCCATAGCACCGTTGGCAACAAGCTTCAGAATTTAATTATGCATTTGATGAAGTGCTTCCTTTTGTGAGCTTTGAATCTGCCACCTCATAACTTTATTTTATGCTGTTTCTTCTGCGTGATCCTGCCATGTGAGCAAACTGCCCAGAAGTCACCATGACTTTTCAAGCTGTACCTCAGCTATAGCTGAATGCCTGTGCAATTGTGGCGGTTATGCATATGTGTCAAGGGGAGGTGGTTTTTCACTTAACCAGGTCCATACCAATGTAACTGCCTAATTTTAAATAGCATTACAATAGCATGAATAGGTCTGCCAATGTTTTAACTCTTGCCTCTTCTTAGAAGTGAAAGCTTTGCCAGTGTAGAGCACTGATATATGAGGGTGACCATGCTTGCTCAGAGAGCAGATGTAGTCAGAAGAGCTTGTCTTTCAGCCACAGCTTTGTACAAACACTTTTCTAGCACTAGTGAGTTTTACCAGGCAGGTGTTTCTGCTTTGGAGATGATGTGTGTCGAGGCTGTGCTCCATACCAGCCTGTAACTCACAGGCAGAAAACAGGGCTTTGCTGCAGGACTGATGCCAGCAAGGCAGCTCACTCCTCTTTGCTGTCCAGACCCATATATAGGCCAACAGAAGTCTCTGGTAATCCAACCTCTAGGGCTAAGCCAGCCTGACAGAATACAAAGCTGTCCCTCAAGTGATTTGAAAGTAAAAGCACAAATATCTTCATGAGGTCCATTGGTCCCTGCCCAATACCTGTACTAATGGCATGGAGTTCACTGAAGGCCTGTGCCTATGATTTGCACAAAAAGCCATGTCCCCAAGACCATATCTGAAGGTCTGATAAAAGACTTGATTTTTCAGGAACCCTTGAGTTTCTATTAAAAGCAGTGAGAGAGATTGTGAGCTCATTTCAGATTCAAGTCTTTTACTCAGAAGTCTAAATATGGAGTTGGACTTTTATTTTATGATATACTGGCCTTTGTCTCGGGCTGTCATAAAGCAAACATGATAAGCTAACAACTGGCATAAAATTTTCAGTTACTTTCTAAATGTTACAGCAGCAGAGAACCAAGCAGAATTACTGAAGGGTCAAAGGCACAGATTAGAAACATCATTAAGGAATGGTAAGAATTACTGATAAGTCCTAGTGTCTTTGTTTTATTACTTCCCTATCTCAGGCAGGTCTGCAAACACACTGATTCACGTTTAATTGAACAACAGCTTCATTGTGAAACCTGCCATTCTTAGCTGCAGTATAGAAAATATCTTTAAAAACACCACCCCCGCTTTCTAACATTGTACAGACAAAGAATTACAGCTCAACTGCCATAGGATATACACTGCAAGTGGCATCATCTTCCTTAAGTCTCGTTTCCTCTGTCACATGTGGTGTGACAAACAGCAGTCTGGGGACCAGCATGCTGTGTGTGCCTTTGTGTGGAAGGGCTGCCCTGGATCTGCAACAGGTCCTCTCCTTCTCCCACTGTTCCCTCATGCGTGCCCCTTGTGTGTGAGCTTTGGTCACAACCAGCAACCTCTGGGCCAGTGTCCCAGAGCTGCAGTCTGGGGCAAGGCAGGCGATGCTGTGTGGAGGTGTGTGAGAGTGGCCTTCTCTCTGAGTTCCCAAAGGCCCGTCCATGCTCTGGATTGTGCACAAGCAAACACGTGTCCCACTTTCCCAAGAACAAGCAGACAGTGAAGCGTGTTCTGCTTTCGTTGTCCATGGGCTGCAACATTCACTACCTATGATCAATCGTATATATTTGATTGCTCTCATATGAATAAAAAGGATTAGCTGGCTCTGCAGAGCATTCGGCCTACATTTCACTACTTCGCTTGTGAAGCTGAGCTGGATAGGAGTGTGAAAAAAAGAGCTTGTTAAAGCCCTGGTGCTGACACAGTTATGTCAGCCAAAAAAAAAAAAAAAAGTCTCAATACCTCATTTCATTTTAAGGGATGTATTCCTTTGGTGCTCTTAGCTGTGGCTTTCATTGCTGTACTGGCAAGCCCTGTCTCGAACACATCATGCAGTGCAGGGATGGTAGGGTACACAGTCCAGCTTGGCTGTGACTCCAGCTGTGTGGTGCTGGCACCTACTCAATCTAGGTGGTAGTCTGGTGTCCTTGGTGCAACCCCTGGGAGAGGTAGGCATCTATTGCAAAGTTTAGGCTTGAGGAGGACACATGAGAGGCTTTGACCTACCTCCGATTTCAGATAGTGCATCCATGTGCTCAGAGAGTGCGTTCAACTCAGCTTACTTCAATTCCAGCACACAGAGCACAGTGCTGTGGTTTGGAGGAGAGTGAATGGTCCTTTAGGTCAGAAGACAGATGCAAACGTGTGCAGGATGCCCCATGCTGTGTAATAGATCCCTGTGTCTGCTTCAGACCATGTGAGATTTCACAGTTCTAGTGTCACCATAAGTTAGCTCACCAGAGTGATCTAAATTGACATAACCAAGCTAAAAGTGACAGTTCAGTACAGATAAGCCCTTCATCTTTTAAGTTGGTTATTTACATTAGATCAGTCTGTGTGAGTCACAGTATCTGACCTAACAGCCTGTTCCACTACCTGGGTAAGGATTTATCTGACTCTGTCAATTTTTTGGCAATGTTAAACTCCTCATGCAGTCAAGACTGTTAGAAGGGGCTGGAAACTTCTCTGGACCAGCGACACACTCCCTCCTGCTCAGGGTTTTAACCTTTAGTCATTTTATTTTTAGCCAAAATTGCTGAAAGCTCTTTCCTCCCAATCTGTGCGCTGTAGATTATAAAAACCTAATGAGAAAAGCTAAAACTCATTTGCTCAGAAAGAATAATTCCAAATCTGTCCTTTGGCAAATGAGAAAATTAGGCAAACTAATGCATTTGTCATAGACTCAGTTGAATATGCTGTTTTATTCAGCTTCATGTAAGGGTGCTGTAATAAGGGTCTGGGCATAGGTCCCTGAGAGGTTAATAACTCCAACATTGTTTCTACAGGGCTTTTCAGAGCACTGTAGTTTTCCAGATGGAGGACTGGCAGCCTCAGGAAAGATCTAGGCCCAAGGGATCCTGGCAACAGGGAAGGCAGGGTGGGTGGGGATCTATGAGTGTTGCAAGAGAAGATCATGTCTATAGACCTCCACCTGAGGACTGTGTGCAGCTCTGCTGTGGACCTGTGAGCTTTGGACAGATGGGTCTATGAGTTATAGTGCCAAATGCAGTGTAACTATAGTTTGATTTTGAGTGTTGCCTCCTCTCCAGTTCTCTACTAAACATCTGTCTCGTGTGGCCAAGGCCAAGTCACTTTTTCCCATTTCTCACTTTTTGCCTTAGGAAAAGGTAAGAAGCAGTGCTCTTGTCCTTAGTATTGTGTGAAGATCCAGCACTGGAAAACTGCCTATGTGTTGTGAACATTACTGATGATCCCAGAATGCGGAGATGGTCCAGCATGGTAAGTCTGGTCTGATATCTGAGACTTAAATAAATCTCAAATTAAGACTACAATTGAATTACCTAGCCTATAGATGCTATTCATAATTTTTCTGTCTTGCTCACTTTTATGTTTTATTCCACTGTGTATTTGAATTGCTCTGCACTGCCCAACCTCATTCTGCCATTTGGGTGGGGCAAGAGAAAAGGCTAAATTTGTGGCTTATATATGAAGAAACCTTTAAGCTCTCCACCAGATTCTCCTGTTGGCTCCTGTGGAGTGCCTGAGGCTGGGATCACCCTGTAAAGCTTGCAGGCTTTGGTATTCTTGTTCTAACTGCTTTGCTGGCATATTGAGGTAGAAAAATGGACTCACTCTTATGTCCTCAAGAAGTTAGGCATAGCAATGACAATAAGAGAGAGGTATTTGTGGTTAGGAGAAATTTGCATTCATGCTCCTGGAAAGGTATGGGGGTTTCCCCTCTAAAAAAAAAAAAAATGCTGTAGGCCAAACCTGCATCCCCAAGAAAGCAATGACTATGGTTTTGCACAAAGGCATGTCTGTCAGAGGGAAAAAAAGATTATAAAAAAGTAGTTTTCTAAAAGAAAAATTGGTTTTAATGGAAAACATGTATCCAACAAAATGCCTGGAAAATTTGACTGCTGCAAATTTCTGACTTTATGTTTCAGTCAAAGATAAACTATCAGGCTGACTGAAGAAGTAATGGAATGAAATTATACTGTCTGTGTTATGCTGGAAGGGCAGAATAAATGATCCCTAGGCTGCAGTCTCAAAGGACCATGGCATTTTCATGAATTTTCTACACAGTGTTGCCTGGAGCCAGACAAGACACTAGCTAGCTCACTCTTCCCGTCTTGCCTCTGCTGTTTGGGTCTGTTGCAAAGCCTGAGCTGTAAGGGGTAGAAAAAGAGTGCAGTGGGGCTAGATCTGCAAAGAGCATTTCCAGCAGTTCTAGAATGACAGTGGAGAGAAAAGCTTCTTACCTGAATACTTGTGTATGTCTGGCCTCCCACAGTTCTGCTCCTGGCACTTCTTTTGGATGATCCCAAACAAGTTCCTTCCCTCTCTTGAATGGCTTTTTTACAATGGAAAATGGAGGGAAAAGTCATCTAGGTGAACTAGAAGCATGGATTTCAAATAGATGAGTCATCTGTATCAAAGTGGACACCTTTAGTAAGAATAATGGTGGGCTAAATTAAACGTTCTTCCTAAGTTAAAATGCCCACATGTGGCTTTAATGTGATTTAATCAAGTTTTTAAAAGTTTCATTAGCTTGCAAAGTTCATTCAAATTAAGTTTCTGGAGTATGTCCATGTAGATAAACCCATAGTTTTTCCCTCTGATGAAACGAGGACTTCACTACCTTAGAAAAGCAATGCTGCCAGACTCAGTTCACTAATACCTAGAAAGCACTTTGTTCTGTGGGAGGCAGGAGGCCAAACATGTAGTTCTCTCCTGTGAGTGCAGCAGACACAGGCTTTGGGCAGCTGCACGTGGCTCTGTGCGAGGCTCCCAGCTGCAGCCCTCTCCCAGACACATGCCAGCTAGCAAGGACAGGCTGTCACCTGCATGCAGCCATAACCAAGGTGCCAGAACGCTGGTTCTGCCCTTTCTTCTGACACCAGCTTCCCATGTCCCACACGGACCTACCAGCAAGAAATGGGGCCATAATAATGTATGTGCATTTACTCTTCAATGTGCTTTGAAGTCAAGAGGGGAGAGGGGGATTTGCAGGCTTGTTTTGAATGCCCGATGTGGGTGACTTTGCTGTGCCGTTTCATTATGGGAACTCAACTGCAGCAGATTTCTGGAAACCTGATCCCTGAGATAAACGTGGAAGAACTGAAACAGCAGTATCTGTCCAGTGCTTCAGACTGTCAGTTCAGAGACAGGTCAAAGCCTCCATGACCTGAATAGGGCTGTCAGTATAAGGACAGCTGCTCTCAGACACAGGCACTCAGTGGACCTAAGTGGAGGCAAAAGTTACATTAAACAGCCACACTGCTTTCCAAGTCACATGAGACCTACTGACATGCATTTTCTAAGAGACTAATGACATTTAAAGCTCTTTGAGTAAACTATTTGCTTTACGTTTATAACAGGATAATCATCCCACTGCTTGTCATGGGAATCAGGGCACTGATCACCATCCCAGTGACCAAAAACATTCTCCTGGAGAATAAAATATGCATCTTTATCATTTAATTCTGCCTCATCAATAATGCTGGGAAAGATTCTCTTACAAAGGTATCAGGTTTAAGAGAGCAGCCATCTTAAAAACCATGCCAGCCTCTTTCCAGATGGCATTTTGAGTACAATATAGACCAGGACCTTTGCTCTCCAATCCATTAGACAATTAATTAGTGCTTATAAATTAAATATGTGCCTAGCAGAATGTGTCTTTCCATGTGGCAAGCCTCGTGCAGCAAGGACAGATTGTGAGTCAGTGAGGCACCACAGGTGACATGGAGGCCACCTCAGTCAGTCATTTCAGCTGAAACATGAGAGGCAATTCGCACAGTCTAGGAGGCTGCATTTGAAGAAGGAGTGTACTTTATGTATTCTTATAGGCTAGTATGTTGTCTGGTAGTGATGACGTGTGGGTTACTGCTTAAATACCACCACGACAGTAAGACAGGTACCTCACTCATCAGGCAAACTACCACATGTCCACTGAAGTTTATGGTTCACTTGTAACTGCACACCCCACAGGGAGGCTGATCCGTGGCCCCCCTGAGGCTTGTGGTGACTTACACAGTAAGACCAGGGATAGCTTTCAATTGTCTTGTTAAGCCATAATGAAACACACTAGTGGGCAGGCCAGTGCAGGCTCCAGCTGTGCACTGCCCTCACCTCTGTGCAGTTGTTGGCCTCTAAGGCTCACTCAGGTGAATTTCCAGAGGCTGCAGTCACACCACCAAGCTGGAGGGTGAGGTGCAATGTGCCGGATACAAACTGCTTCTCCGAAGTGAGACATAGATTAGGTGGGGACTACGCCCAGTTCACTTAGCTGTCAGTGTACTGCCTGGTTTGGGAAATCCCTAGGCGGGGGACTACTGGCACCTGGGAGGTCGTTGGTCACTTGCCCTCTTCTTAGGCTCTTTTTCTAAATATTTGGTACTGACCACATCTGGAGAAGATGCACTGGATTAAATGGACCTTTGGCGTGTTCCAGGTGTTCCCAGTCTTCTGTTCTTTTGGTCACCAAAACTCGCTTATAATAAAGCTGGTTAGCTAAGACCATTTTGATATTGAGTGTTCATTTGTGAAGTGCTTAGAATATCAGGCAACAGTGGCTAATCTTTGATTACCAGTAGTGACTGCTTTTTCAAAAGAAAATACGGATGGGGAGAAAAAGGAATTTCTGTTCAGTTCCTGGTCCTGGTTGCCTGGTGAATTTTTTTAACATGCAGAAGAACAGATTTGCATGTTGGTATTTTGGGGATGTTTCCCATGAGAAAAAAAGTACAACTCAAAAAACTCTAGATGACTTGGGTGTCTTGTCAGGATTATATGCTCCAAGGGTTTGTGTTATTCAGCTGATAAATAGGGTTTAAATAACAGAAAAATAACAGTAATGCCTCATGTAAATAACAGCAGTATTGCCACATGCTACCTGTCGCATTGTTCATGCAGACATGATGTTTTGCTGATGGCATTCACTTCCCTGTGCCCAGCACTTGTGTCCTATTCATCCAGAATTGAGATTTTCTGAGAAATGCCCGATCAATCTGTGGACACCAGTGACACAAGTGCCCAGCCCAGCTCCCATCATGCTGTTGCACAGCTAAAAGCACAAAATGAGGTTCATCCAACTTTTCAAGTAATTCACACAGATCAGGTTCTTAGCTCCTATTGATTACAATAAGAAATTATATGAGAATTATAATGAGAAAAGTGCTTTTAAAACACCTGTTAGATGTGTGTCTGCCTCCCTTGGCCTGTATGTGAATGCCTCTCAGCTGTGTGATCTGCTCCAGTTCACAGGACTGGTTAAAAGAGAAAAGGGAATTTCAGACTCCAGCGTGGTTACCACAGCACCACATTTTACATCAGGGGAATGAAGACAGGCAGTTTCCATCACAGCTGCACGATGTCTTTTGTCATGATAACTAAGATGTTCAGGACTGTAGAGAGATTCTCCAGTGAAAATGTGTTTGGTTTTTACCTGTTATGTGTCACTGTGTTGCAGGTGATGGTGCAGTGTTGGTCATCCCAGGATGTCACAGTGGAACCAGACAACCCAAAGCAAAGTCCACCAAGAAGCCCACAGTGGGCAGCAGGCTTTTCTGTTTGCAGAGACATCTACCTTCAGTTGGTAAGAACTTTTAGTGCAAACAATGCTGGAGTAATCTTTAAAATTATCACATACATCTGTGAGTTGTTTTAGGTAAAGGACCTCCCATGAGGATAAGGAGAAAGGCCTCTGGATGGCATTGTAAATCATGTAGCATCCCACTGATGTTTAGGAACAAGTCGAACCTTAACTTACTACTCCCATTGCCAGCTCCTGTGTGGTGCTGCTTAGATAAGTCTTGCTCCTTATGGCTAAAGATAGAAATGTTTTTCCAGTCTGATTTTGTTTTTAATCTCCATTAGAGCAGGCCTCAAAATAGTTTTGGAGTTTATTTATTTCTTGTTCTTTGACTTGGTTTCATGCTGGATGTTCCAGGCTGGCTTGTCCTATAGACAGCAGGGCTCTAACTGGAGCAGACAAGCAGGCTGGTGCCCAAATAGAACCTGCCATCAGAAACCCTGCATAGAGTTTATGGCTAGGACTGAGTGGAGAGTGAAGCCTCACTGCCAAGACAGAAAACTAGTGGCAACCTGTTTTACTGGTGCACTGTGCTGCTATCTCCAGTAGGAGCCAAATGTGCATGGTTTTGTTTGGACCAGCAGGGGTGAAGCTCGTATCAGTCCCCCAGAATTGTGGCTGAGTTCACAAAGCTGCCTGAGTTTGGTGGCTGCATACCAGGAAGCTGGTTGCTGCTGCATTAAGGGCTCCAGGTGCCCATTGCCACAAAACATGTGCTGTCCTTGCTAGCATCATAGCTAGTTTCTGCATAATGCTGCTTCCCTGTGTGGTGATCACTTCCAGATGTGCCAATGAAAATAGGGTGGATTTCATGTAAGGAAATATTTTCATATTATTTTCTCTGTTTTTCCCGTATCAGCCTAAAAGAGAAATTCTGGCAATATGATTTGACTTCTGCTGCCTTCACAAGTTGCTTTTGCCTCCATGTGTTGCCTCCAGTGTTGATAGCTGGCAGGTTTCACTGTAGCATCCAACAGAATTCTATACCATCCAGCAGAAGTATTCATCCCAGTTATCAAACATCAGGCACACAGCATGTTGTCTCTGTTGGATCTCCCTCTTCTGTCTCCAACTGCCAGCCAGTCCACCCCAGAAACCTTCCCTTGTTCTGCTCATAGTCACCAGTTCAACATGAGGTGAATTTTTTTTCTATCACTGAGCATATAGGCCTTCTCCTGCCAGGACTGGTCAAAAGCCTTCACCAACTGGTCTCTGAGGCAGGGAAAAGTGGCTCAGCTCATGTAGGTTAAACCAAATCAGGATTGAAATGATATACTGATTTATTAAGGATAATCCATGAACTATACATTTAGGATCTATGTCAGCAACACAGCAGTTCAACCACAAGGTTAGACACTTAGAAAACACTAATAAATTCCTTCAAGTTCCTAAACACACTTTTGTAACTAATCCCCAGACATGCAGGCACCAACCCCTCTGTCAGTGGCATGGGGGCCACTTCTGGGAGCACAGGTCCTGCCGCTTATGCCCTGCTCCTACTGGAGTTGTGGCCACTCCAGCTCTAGGGCCACTCCAACTCCACACCACTCCCTACAATCAGCTAATGCACCTGCTGTGAGAAGGCGTGCCAGCAGGTCCCACACACCGTCCCAAAGTGTGAGTCCCTACATGCTGCACCCCACGGGGTCAGGCCACATGTTGGTGCCAGTGCTGGAGCTTCTGCATCTGATCTTAACAGAGATTATGATGTACCAGGCTGGCTTTTGACAGTCTGAGGCCTCTCCCTGCTCCATTACCATTTTCTATGTTTCTTTTATACAGCCTGTCAGACTAACTCATTCTTTGTCTCAAAATTGTCTTTCCCTGGTTACCGTTTAATCCAGCTGATAGTTGCCATCCTCTTTAGTATAATCAGCTAAGGCCTGGTGATTATTTCCCTCTTCCATCAGTTTCCAATCAGTTTGGGGCAAATGACCTCTCAGACACTTTTGGGTTTTCCATCCGTACATGCTGTTTACAGTCACTTATCTATCTTATCAGCTGTTGTCTTCCACAACATTTTGCCAAGTGCAGGCACTCCCACACAACTACTGAACTGATATTAAAGAAAGGAATAGTGGCCTCATATCTTGATTTGGGGGGAGGCTATTTCTACTTAAATTTACTTTCTCAGTGCCTACCAGTTCGTGAATTTTTGAAC
Source organism: Myiozetetes cayanensis (assembly GCF_022539395.1). Classification (NCBI taxonomy): domain Eukaryota; kingdom Metazoa; phylum Chordata; class Aves; order Passeriformes; family Tyrannidae; genus Myiozetetes; species Myiozetetes cayanensis. The sequence goes on from NW_026087742.1 coordinate 20,904,307, forward strand.
TTAGTTACCTCAGCTTGCATAGCTATATACAATTGATCTGTTCAAGTGTAATCATTGTGCTCGTAGGACTACAGCATATAAGTCTATATCCTAATGATCCCACATCTGTAAGGGGGACAAGGAGAGAAAGAAGGAAGACTTGAAAGCTACTTTTGTCATGCTGAGTTCTGGGAGACTACTATGTTTAGTGTTAAATTGTGTAGCAGCCACTGAGTGGGCTTCTTTCTCCTGAACCTCCCAGGCAGAAAGTTGGAGGACAATCCTAAAGCAGTGTCCAGTAAGACCAAGAAGCTGTTGTGGGGACCAAACACCAGCACATTCCTTGCTGGGACACTGAGGGCAGCTCTCAAGGGTTACACCTCTCCCCTTCAAGGCTTCTTGCAGCTCCCAGAGAAGTATAAAATGCCTCTTGGACACCAAGCATCTTGATTGTGGTCTGCAGGGCTGAGGCAGCTCTTGTCACCTGTTTTTTCCTCACCTGTTGAGTGTGATGCAGGCTTGGTGCCAAGCTCTTGGCCAACTGCCCTTTTCCAGCTCCTGGGCATGCCAGCCCGAGGAGCCCCAATGGCAGTGTTTGCAGTGGCAGCCCACAAATAGTAACTTTCTGAGGCCATTTCTCACACCTCTGTCACCTTATGGTTAGCACTTGGACCTGCAGTCTGTGAGGGGCTCCCCACCCTGGCATGCCTGTCTCCTTCTGCTGCAGATCACAGCAATATCCACAGCCACCATCAGAGACATTTCTAGATCATACATTACCCAGAGTTCCTGTATGTGACCACCAGCAGCACAATCTCATTTCCCCTCGAAATGTCACTAATGGGCAGAACAGTCACCAAGCCACACAAATCGTTACTTTGTTTTGCTCTGCACTGGGCGCTACATTTTGCTGCTTCATTAGAAGTAATTGTTCACCCTCCTGCTACATAGTGAGACACCTTTCCTTGCCCTAAGTGCTTTCTCTCAGTCTCTCAAGGCAGGAGACCCAAAGGAAGCAGGAATATCATTGATGGCTATGCCCAAACCCACCGGAGAAAATCAGGGTTCTCTTCACATGCTAACTGCTCAAGGCAGTGAGACAAACCCTTAGCAACTTCTATCTTGTAGGTTGTTCCTCCCTAGGTGCCGGTGCACAGCTTTCCCCAGCCCTGTTCTTCATCCTGCAGCTAATCTCTTGGACATACATTGCTTTGCACATTTTGTTCTTGGCAGTTTCCAATGTTGCCTCAGGCCCTTATCACCTTAAAAGATCAGATCATATAGTAGTGGCCTTAGAGACGGCCTGATTGATATCTGCACAGCCAAACAAGCAGTAAATTTGAATAAAATCTGGCACCTTGTTGCCTATTAATTCTGCTGATTCTGAGAGGATAATTCACGGACATCAAGTAAAGTGTGTGTACTGAGCATGCATGGGACAGAGTTTTTGGTTGTGTAAAAGTTTGTAGGGATGGTGTGCAACCCTCATGGAGGGCCTTTTGCCCATTCCAGATCCTGCACACCCCAACCTGTGCAGTCGTGAGGATTTGGTATCACTGGACACTGCCAATCCAACAGGACTTCTCTGTGTATTTATACAGAATTACAGATGCTTGCAGGAAGAGGAGAGAGTTTCATGGTGATCCTTGAGCAAACATTGATGAAGCCAGGAGCTCCTGCAGTTCAGCTTCCACCAGCACCACTAGAGCTTGTAGTGAAGGTGTGAGTGTGCTCAGAGGAAGATCATGTTTCTGGGTGGCCGTTTACAGTGTAATTGTGATAGTTATTTAGATACTCTGTAGTTGCTTTCTCCAAACTCATTCTCTGCAGTCACAGAAAATTATGCTGTGGAAGAGTGTATTCTTGTTCAAATCTTCCCTGATTTTAGTATCACCATGAGCATCCCTGAATATCCCGTCCCTGTTTTATTTTGGGTGACCCCCTTTCTCAGACAGAAGGTAAGTAGGAGAGGGCTGCACCAACTGCTGCTGTTGCATGTGCCTTGAACTAACTCGTGGTGTTTTCCTCTGCAGACCAGATGAACTGGGTCCTGGCCCATGGATAACACAAGACACAGCATTCAAGGACAGGTTGTCTGGTGAGTAGGTTTGATGCTTGGGTGACACTACCACGCACCTATACATAATTCCCAAACTGCTGCCCTCTGTAGAGTAATATACCTGGGCTGTAAATTGCACCCAGAGCATTAGAAGGAGAATTGGTTCAGCTCCCTAGTGGCCAGTGCAGACTGGGCATCCCAGCAACTGAGAAGAACAGAGTAGTTGGTGAAAGCAGCAACTGTGCTAAGGTCTGGGGAGTTAAAAATGGGTGTTTTTTCCTTCAGCAGTGCTCATCTATTTATTGGCTTGATTGTAATCACAGCTGCCTTAACTTGTAACTGATACTGTCCTCCCTGCAGCGTAGATGATGTTCGCTTGAGTATCAGATACTGCTGTCTGTGTTTGCTTTTGTTATCACCCACCATCAGCAGGTTTCTTTAAAAGACCAGCTCTGACCAGACACCAAGGAGAAAAGAGGGATTCGAGTTATCCTCTTCCCTGTGGCTGACCAGCTCCTTCCTGTCGCATAAACACCACAGAGAGCTGATTCTCCTAACCCTGGATGCAAATCCTTGTGGCACACCTGGCTCTCTTTGATCATGTATAATGTATCAGTGAGCATTCAGCAAAGCAGACACTCCCAATTAAATACAGCCTTCTAGGCACATGTCCTCTCTGTGCCTCTAACCCACAAGCCTTCATGGCTTTGAGAAGTCTGGTTGTATGCCTGAAGCTAAGGAGGCTGTGCTCAGACAGTGCCATGAATGGTGGTGTGACCTTGAGGGTATCTGGCCTGTCTGGACCTAGTGTGGGTGCAGTAAGTTAAGGCTGACAGCCTAAAAAAGCAAGTCTCAGTTGCTTCAGGGACTGGTTCTGGTTTGTAGCCATGGATCACTTGGAGAAGGGTGCCACATTATGACTTGTCTCCTGACTGCTAGTTTTAATGGCTTAGGGAGGGTAAGAGACGATGGTGGCCACTTCTTGACACCTGAGAAGAACACGCTCAGGTTGGCTGGGTGGCAGGGTGGTGGTCAATTCCACGCTAGGTCATTCTGGCAGGTAACCTCCAGAACATGCACCTGATAAGTGGTACCAAGGAACGGCCAATCTTATACGCGTTCAGCGCAATTCCCAGATCTCAAAAAAACAGGAGGATGGAGTTAAAGTATCCGTAGCTTAAGGGTAAGAAAATATATGGAATATAATGTTGCAACCCAAAAGGAAGTTCAGAGGTAAATCCAAATATGCTTGGATTTCCAGATGTAATTTAACTGTCTTGTAACGGTACCATGGGATCAAGGCACCGTGGTTAATTGTGATCGCAGAGGTGTCCCTGCAGAGAAACTCCAACCCCCTGCGGGCCGGGCCGAGGGTGCGGCAGTGGCGTTTGTGCAGCGCCCTGAAGGTCACCCCGCAAGGGCGGCTGCGGCTGTCGCGTGAGTCCTGTCTCCCCCCCGCCCTCCCGGCTCCGCTGCAGGGGACGGGCCCGTCCCGCCGCCCCCGGGGAGCCCCTGCCCGGTCGCCCCTCCTGCAGATGCTCCCAGCGCCCGGTCGGCGGAGCGGGGCCGGGAGGGCAGCGCTGTTTGCGGTCGGTGTTCCGCAGCCGCGCTGCACGTGAGCCCGGCGGAGCGCGGCGGGGCCGGCGGCTCGTGCGGGGCCGCCAGGAGCAGAGCAGGAGCAGAGCAGGAGGAGGGGAGGGAGCGAGGGGATGCTCAGCAGCGCCCGGCCGATCTCCTCCGCCGCGCGGAGCCGGGACCGGCATGGAGCGGGAGGGGCGGGAACGCCGGGAACAGGCGGGCACGTGCGCGGGACCGCGCGCTCAGGTGTGCGGGCGCGCGCGCTCACACGCGCGCGTGCAGCCACGGCCGGCGAGGGGCGCGTGCCCATGTCTCCCGAGGGCGCGCGCCCCCGGGCACGCGCATTAACGGCCACACCGGCACAGACGGGCACAGACGGGCACAGAGCCTCTCCTCCCCGCCGCAACCCGGCCCGGCGGGGCAGAGCTCGGGTGCGCGGCGGGGCAGCCGGCACCGACCCACGCTGCCGGTGCCGCTGCCAGTGCCGCTGCCGCAGATCCCCTCCCGCTTCCGTCCTGCCGCCGCTCCCGCCGCCGCCGCGCTCCCAGCGCGCCCCGCCCGGCCCCGGGGCCCGCCCCACCCGCGGCAGACCCTCCTCCGGAGCATCGGCGGGCGCGCATTGGCAGGGCGGCGGGCGGGGCGGAGCCCGCGGTGTATATGAAGGGGCGCGGCGCGGGGAGCGCGGCTGCTCCGTGTCCCGTGTGCTCCGCCGCGCTCCCCCCAGCGCTCTCGCGTCCCCCCGGCCGCTCCCCTGCTCTGCCCCGCCGGGCCGGCGCCGCCGGGGCGGGCGCACCCACCCGCACCTTCCTGGTGCCGCGGAGCCCGGCCGGGCCCTGCCCCCTCCACCCCCGAGGGCTGTAGACCTCTCCACGCCGCTCGCCCGCCCCGCCGCTCGCCATGGCCCGCGGGAAGGCCAAGGACGCCGACGGCGACTGGAAGAAATTCATCTGGAACTCGGAAAAGAAGGAGCTTCTGGGCCGCACCGGGGGCAGCTGGTGTGAGTGCGGGGCCGGGGGGCGGCGATGCGGCGGGCGCTGCAGCACGGCCCCGGCGCTCCGCCTCCGCCGGCTGCGGCGGGGCTGCGGCCGGGGCGGGGGCTGGGGACGGGGCGTCCCCGCGGGGCGAGGGAGGGAGGGACGGGGTGCCCCTGCCCGCTCCCCTCGGTGCCCCGTGGGGCCACGTGGGGGCCGGCGGGCGCTGCCCCCGAGTGCGGCTCCAGGTGGGGCCGGGGGTGAGGCAGGGTCGGGCCGACCTTGTCCGAGGGCGCCTCGTCCTTGGGTCTCCTTCCTTTCCCGGCGGCTGGCCCGGCCCGGGAGCATCGCCGTCGGGGGAACCTGACCTCCTAGCCCTCATCTGCTTTAGACCGCACAGTGGCTCTTTTTTTTTTTTTTTTTTTTTTTAATATTTTCTCTGGATAAATGAAACCCAACGAGTTTTACTCCGTCGAGAGGTAGCAATTGACTTTTAATGTCTCCTCAAGAAGGAAATGGCTCTATGTGCATTCCTGATTATGTGCTCATGATGTATTCCGTGGGTGCTGTACAAATACCATTTAGACTAAAGAGGCTTTTAACAATTTCTTTATGCAAATAGACAGTCTTCCAGTTGCTGCCAACCACAGCTGCTGTTGCCACCCTTACGATGTTGAATTCAGCTCCTGTTGTAGTGGATCAGCCGGAGATGCCACATCCAGAGCCGCCAGCTCTGGCGGGCGGACTAGAGCAGGCATCTGCCGTATCTTTACGTGAGCAGAATTGGGTTGTGGGTGCGCATGGATAGGTATTTTCTGCTCCTGAGGCACCAGGCAACTGCGCAGTGCTTCAAACGCGGAGGCTGAACCAGGTCCTTCTCCCAGAGTGCCCGTACCTATCCGCCTAGGACTGATTTGCATTTGCTGAGTCGATCTGCAGGCTGATGATCAGATTCTTCTGTTATAAGCCTACCTGTTGCAGGAGGCTTTCTCGTTCAACCCTGTGGTGCTCGATTCCTAGACCCACTGCGTTTTTTCTGAGACCTTGGGATGGTTTTGACCTTTAAGGTGTCTTTGGCGTTTAGAGCATCCTGGCTGGAAACCTGATTAAATAAGCTACCTCCCAGCGTTTACCTTTTGATGTTACAAAACTCAAAGGCATTACGCTGCAGACAACAGAATTAGTGTTTGGTTTGTTACAACAGCACCTCCTATGACCGTGCTCTGGAAAAAATTTCCACACGTCCCTGACGTCACGGCCATTTGCTTTACGCTGCCTGGATACCAAAGAGTGCTTTAACTCCTGGAGCACCACGTTACTTCACCCAGCTCTGCCCTCCAGCCCTGGCTGCCTCCTCTACCTCTGGTGCACAAGAGGAAGACGAGAGGATGGAGTGCCTTTCTGACTGTCCCTCAGCCTCTGTGTTGCTGGCTGTCCCTCCTGCTTGCCTGTCTTTCATAGACTTTAAACGACCAGAACAGCCAGCTTTCATTGTGAGGCTTCTCCAGTGAGGTAGCGCTGCTTTTTTTTTTTTTTTTTGTTTTTATGATGGGGCTGGGGAGTGAGGAGGAATACTTCTACCTACTGCTTCCTCCCCTTCCCTTGTCACTCATCACTTCAGGTCCTTCAAATAAACCAAGTCTGTTTTGTTTGTAACTAGATGAGGACAGTCTGAGACCAAGCAAGCTCATTCTCAAGTACTCTTTGGCTTCTGCTTTTTCCTGCAGCCTGATTAGCATATAGTTGCTTGGCATGGGCTGGTTTATCCTTGTAGGCAGCCTGGTGATGTGTAGTACGGCATGTTACTGTGCAGTTAAGCAGTTGAGATAATCCTTGTAAACTGGTAACTGATACCCAGAGTCTGAGCCATCCTGCATCTCCAGACTCTTCTCCTTGTTCTTCCCTCTGCCCCTCCACTCCAAGATTGTTCTAGACATTCCCTTTAGACCAAAACTACATCCAGTCTTTCATTATTACGTAATTAACTCTTTAATTGGTGTTACCAGTGCCAGAGTGCCTTTGTAGGCACACAAGGCTGGTGAATCTGCAGTACTGTGACATGTTATGAATACTTTCCTACATATGAGGTGAAGTAGTGGAGCTAATTTGGGCCTGAATTCTGTTTCTGTTGTCTTTATTGAAGGTGACAGCTTGAATTACTAGGAGGGATCAGGCTTTACAACTGCTTGTAAACCTGAATGAAACATTTACTGTTACTGCTCCCAAAAATAGCTTTGAACCCCAAGCACACCCATGATATGACCTTTTGCTCTTGGGCACCTGGATCACTGACAGTCTGTCAGCTGCAAGAACCCACTACGGTAGTTCTGGGTCAGCCAAGGGATCCTTGAAAATATGAGGGAATGTGGTTTAGTCTTTTATAATCCCAAATCCTGATTCATGGATTTCTAGATTTTTAGGGGCTCATGCTTCCTGTCCCCTAAACAACTGGAGTGATTTACATTTCCTGTCTGCATCAGGACATAATCTCACTGTTACCTATATATCTTTTGAACATCTGAATTCAGTGTGCTGGCTCTTCCTTTCAGGTGGCAAAGGTGGGAAATTCTGTCCTGAAACGTGACTGCTGTGAGGGCTTGATTTGATTCCTCTTTCTGTTTGTTTTCTCTTGCAGTTAAGATCCTCCTCTTCTATGTCATCTTCTACGGTTGCCTGGCAGGTATATTCATTGGGACCATCCAAGTGATGTTGCTCACTGTCAGTGAATTTGAGCCCAAATATCAGGATCGAGTGGCACCTCCAGGTAACTAAATAGGAGGCCTGTGTTTGACTTGGTGCAAGCTGTTCTGGGGAGGCGGGGTTGGTTACTCACCTCAAGAAGGAGGATGAAATAAGCATGTCGTTGCTGCAACACATATTTGTAGGGGGTGGGTATGTTCTCAGCCTTCTGTGTTAGCAGTACTGGGGCTTGAAGGCAATCCTGCTAGAATTAAAGGTTGCATCACATGAAAAATGTCTCCTCTCCGAGAGGAACTTAAACTTGGTTTGCTTTTCCCTTCCCCTGTGCCAAAATGATGGAGTGAGGCTAAGAGGCTTCACTTTTGGGAACTGGCTGTATGAGGAAGCTAAGTTCGGGTTTTTTTCTTCATAACTACTCTGTTTCACTGTGGGTAAGTGAAAGGGACAAAGGTAAAATTTTGTTTGTTTGTTTGTTTGGTTTTTTGGTGGTTTTTTTTTTTTGTTTGTTTGTTTTTTTGGGTGGAACTGGCATGCTCAAGGAGAAAGAGGGCAATCCCAGTTCTGGGTGTGCTTACTGACTTGTTTTATCCAACACTGAACTACAGTGTGTGATCTAGAGGTGGGGTAGCCTCCACTAGTGGGTATTTCAGTGGACTGTGTCGTGGGAGGTTAAAGGTGGGTCTTTTAGCTGCTAATATATGACCTGTCTTTACATAGACAAAAGAAATCTCTACTCGAAATTAAAATGATGGCCTTCGCAGTGTCTGTGGCCAACCTGCCTCGGGTGGGGGCAAATGGAGTGAGTAGCCCTTGCCGCAGGTTCCCTGCTCCGCCTGTCCAGGCCGCGCTGCGCTATCCGATCCCCGCCGCAGCCAGCGGCGGCTCAGAGCGCGGGGGGGAGCTGCGCAACTGCTGCTTTCCCACATTACAAATGACCTTGAGGCTGCTTGGCACTGGGGTTCCTAACGATCCGTCTCCAGTTGCTCTGTAAAACAGTTCAGAAGCTTTTAATAACAGTGGTATTTAAGTGACAATTGTGAGGCTGATGGCTTGTAGCTACAGAAGTTGGCTCTGGTGCTGCACTGTGTCTTGCAGCCCTGCCGTCTGCAGTGCTGTGAATCTCTGCCCTAAACACGGGGAATGAATGTCGCCATCACCAAATGGTGTTATATCTCAGCAAAGGATCATCTTTTGCAAATAAATGCTTTTCCACCATCACTTTTTAAAGACACAACAGAGACTGGAACTGCTGTGTTAGTTAGTGCGTGGCACTTCTTTATGTACCTCCATGGCTGGGGTAAATGCAGCCTTAAGCACTGAAAGTGGTCGTTTCATCTCTAGTCGACCCTGACATTTGCAGGAAAGACTGTCACTGATAGTGCCCAGAGACATTAGCTGCATCTGAAAAGCCAACATGGCTAATGGTGGGGTAGTTGTTACTTAATAACATATTTTTCCCCGGCTGAAGTCCAGTGGTCTCACCAGACATGAAATAATTAGCAAAGAAGCCCATGGATCTTGGGTCTCATCCAGATAGACCTGCTGTTTAGCCAGATGTCACATAATTACTCATTCTAAATAAACTGTTTGCTTTCTGTGAAGTAGCAGTTTGCAATTCCAATTTCAAAGCAACTCTGGTAAAATTTCTGTGAAAGACTTCAGCCTACAGAGAACATTTATTCATCTCTTAATTGTATACTGCACTGGTTTTTCTGGGGCTTTTTTTTTTTTTTTTCCTAAACAAAGAAAAGGAATTGAATTTCAAGACGCTCTTGTAGCGTGTACTGCAGGAATCAAAATGGAGGAACAATGAAAAGGTTCTTGGGGATCTTTCGTAATGGGCTTTTAGGACATGTACTGAAATCAAGGAGAATGAAATCCAGCTCCCTAAATACATGACAGTGGGCAGCCAGTAAACAAGGGCTTTGAACCAAGCTGCAATGTCACATGCATACAACTTCAAGGAAATAATAATTAGATTAATAACGCTGGGCCCTTTCAGCAGGGCATCATGCGACAGCTTTTTCTACAGATGTGGACAAGCTGAGTATAAGGCATGGTGCGGGCTGGCTCTTTATGTCCAGTATGTTCCTTGTCCTGTAGCACAGCAGCCGTTAGGCCACAAGTCAAAAATAGCCCTTTGATGTAGGCTTTCAGAGAGCTGGACAAGGTAGCGAGTTGCTGCACTGCTGTCTTTGGGAGGTCAGCAATGCCTATATTCCCCTGTGCTGCAAGCACAACTGCTGCTCTGACAGGGTTCTCTGCTGTACTTGGTGAGCACCAAACTGGAATTTTTTGTGATTTAAGACATCTGTAGATGATTAACTGTATAAAATAGGATGTTGTGCAATTCTAATTCCTAGTTCTTGTGGGAAAATTTGCAAGCCGAGTAAGTATACTGGCAGCTTGATAAAGCCCTGGATTTTCTAGGAAGCCAGAAAACCTGGTTTTATTCTTGTTAGAGTGCTCTGTACTTCTTGGGCAAGTCCCTGTTGTGTCAGCCCAGAATATCTGAGAAAGGGGAAACTAGACTTCCCTTTGAGGTTTGCAGGAAAAAATGCTGTAGGGGCTGCTAGAATATCATTCTTGTTCTGAAATACAACAGATTTCATAACAGCAACAGAACCTACAGGGTGTTTTATTGAGTTATTGACATGGGTATAACATTGAAAGCCATAAAGCGCTATTTTTGTAGCCAAGTGTCATTAATATGGTAATTGGTTTCTGCATTGAACACAACAGGAATGTTATGCAGGGCTTCAGGGCAAGCTGAGTATTGTACCTTTCCATTATACTATTTTTTTCCTTCTTTTGTCTTGTGGTGGGGGAAGGGATGGTGCAGTTCACCTTGTCCAGGCCTGCCACTGCGACAGCCCCGCCTCCCAGTTCCACGTGCGCTGCAGGCTCAGACTCTGCTTTAAGCACAGAGGACTTACCCTGCTAATAGGGAAGGATGAGGATATTGCCTCTTAAACAGTGTACTGAGTGTTTAAAAAATAATTCTCCTCCCCTTCCCCATCCCAATAAAAATTGGGCTGTGTATTCTGCCATCTTGTGGCGCACATCCCGTGGAACAGCATCTGGTTATCCCATCACTGGGGCTGGCATTAGGACAGAGCTCACTGCTGCCTGAGGCACTTTGTAAGTGGTGGCTGGAAGAAAGAATCCCTGGTCCTGCCAGGGGATTTCAGGTCTCCCTGCTTCAAGTGCTGCCTGGGCCGTGAGTGCGTCATGGAAAAGGCTTCTCTGGTACGTGTCCCCCACTTGGTTTATTTAGCATGGAGAGCAGCAGGCAGGTGGCAGGAAGGCCTCAAAGGAGCATGTGCTCCCTCCTGTGAAGTTGCACTTCTTTGCCTCTCTCTCTTGTTGTCTCAGCACCTATGCTTGGAAAAATCTCTGAATCTCAGCTCCAGGGATGTTACTATCAAGCAGGTTTTGCTGTGTTTGTAGAACACTTGCACCTGCTTTTTGCACTTTGGGGATGAAGTAGAGGGTGACTGGAAGCTGGGAAGGACATTGCTTGGTATGGAGGCTTTTAAAATCTATCCTCATTTAGTGAGTTGGTGGGGGGAAGTGAGATGTAGTGATCCCTCAATTTGTCATCTGTGTCATCCCAGGAGTGTTCAGACGAATTCTGAACCAAGATTACATGGTACTTAAAATGACCATTGTATCATGAAGCAAAAGAGGTTACTATGGACTTATACAACCATTCCTAATAACAAGCCTCACTTCCCACTATTAGTTTCTTTCTCTTCACCCTCAGGACACATTCACCTCAAGTCTTACTCTTACAGCTTAAAATGATAAAATCTATGTGGAGAATTGTTTTTTAAATGAACTTGAATAAAGGTGATTTTAATCTGCAAAAGTGTTTTGAAAGTGGAACTGTAACTGGGGAAAAAAAAACCCAAATAAACCACCACAGGACTTTACATGGGGTTTTTTGGTGTTTCATATCCTTATATATTCACAGACAGCCAACAGAAAGTGGTGTCCATTACCAAGTCAAGGCATCACTCATCATTTATGTGGGCAATGTCAGTCAAATGAAGATGGGAATCATATTTTCCAGCAAGAAACTCTTAAGAACCAATTGCAGCAATTTTCTAGTTTCAGTATTTTAGCAATAAGTTGATTCTTTCCTGTGGGAGGAAGAGCATTGCCACATGATGACACCACTGTGCATCTCTGTGGTAATAACGTGAGACATGGAACTGTGTACATACATTGCAGTCTGAAGGTGGGGGGAGAGGGTTTAAACTCTTGGCTGTGAAAGCACTTGAGGCTTTGTTTCTTTTCTTCCATGGGACTTCCTCATGTGCATGAAAGCCCTTAAGAGCTTCATTCATGCTGGTAACTCACTGGAGCCACACACTTACTTGGATGTCTAGCAGCCCATGTGAGGTAGCACTCTAATGGCTCAGCTTAGTAATTTTTTTTTTCTTGTCCCTACTTGCTTCAGTTACCTAGTGGGGGTGATTGTTCCAGAAAGGTTAGTGTTCTGCAGAGGTTACCTTCTGTCATCATACAACACACTTGTTTTTTTACACAAGATTGCTTAAGAAGAATTCAATGATTGTGCTGCTCTGATAACAGCACTGAAGCTTTTATTTTGGCTATGGGATGTACAGATGGAAAACAAGGAAGTAATAAATCACTGCTTAGGGCTCTACATTCAGTCAGTTACAGGTATTTCAGAAGGGAGGGTGTGGTGGAAGCCAGTAAGTAATAACTTTATCCTAATTTTACAAATGTATTTTTCATGACAAGTCTTTCAAGTAAATCAGGAAGATTTACTTCCTTGCTTTGTAAGTGGAAGATTGATCGATCTCCACTTTGCTCTTGCCCTAAACAAAGAGAGCACTGCTGTACCAAAGCCTCATCTAGTCTGGTTCATCAGAGTACCTGGAAATGCTCCCAGCTAGGCAGAAAGCAGCCCAGCGATGGCCACAGGTTACTTGGCAGGAATGGTGGTTTCCTTGTGCTGGCCACTGGAAGAGCTGTGTGGTGGTACTGCCTGGACTTCAGTGCAGTTCTGTGAAGACTTGCAGGACAGGAATGCTTTGGGATGGGAGTCTGTTCTCCCAGCCAAGTCATTTGTCCATGGGCAGAGGACTGGCTTTGGACTATACCTGTCAGTGGCCGGGTTCTAAAGAGAGAACAGGGATGTTGTGGGTGGCTTTTACAGACCACAGGGTGTGTATTGCTGACCTTCACTTCACCTTCGCCAGGCCTGTGTGGGTGTCCTTATGTGTTACCTTGGCCAAGACAGGAAAGAGATGTGGGGAAGTGCTGAGCAAAACTAACAGCTTAATTTGCCTGACCAAGCTTAACAAGCCTGGCCACGGTTTCTTGATTTCTGCCGCCCCCCCCCCCACGTATTCATTTGAATGACACACCTGTAACTTGAACTCTGGAAAAGGCAGACCCAGGAGAGTACCCAAGGTCTGGCCTGCCTCTCCTGCAATTCTAGACAGCCATTTCAGGTGACTCTGAGCCTGTTGCTTCCCAGCTGGGTGGTAATGTGAGAAGGGCTTGGCAGGACGGGATTTAAGTCCCTTACTAAAATTGAATCTGGTGTATTTATATGACTGTTTGTGAAGCAAGGAAATAAGTAATTGCTTGAAAGGGGGTTGAAAGCTACTGACTTTGGAAGGCAGGATGTAATTCTGCTAGTAGAACAGTAAGTTGCTTCTAAACTCAGCCTGGTCGGTTTGTATCAGAGGGAGTTCCAGGCAGTTAAAGCTGCTTCATGGAATACAATGGGAAGCACCTGAGCTCCTTGCTGGATGTCTCGCAATCTTAAGTGACCAGGAACTGTGTTTAGGGGGACAAAGCTAATCTTTGTCCTAGGTTACAAATTCCAAGTTAGTGGGTAGTGGAGGGGGGGCAGGTAGGGGGAGTGGTGAGTTGGTTTGAGGAGGGACTAAGCAGAAGCACTTAACTAGCTTCGGAAAAATTGCTGGAGTCACAAGCTCTGGTGGGTTGGGGCCAACCAGCTAAGCTGCCGGTGTTTTGCACCAGAGGAACTTGTTGGCAACAGGCCTGTTCTGAAAGCTGTCAAAGCAAATGCTGCTCCCCTGTTTCTTTTCTTGATCTTACTAAAATGAAGATGACAAACTGAAATGAAGTCAAGACCTCAATATTTACTGTGGCTGCCACAAAAGCAGCATGAACTCCGTTCCCATTACTTAAGTTTTAAAGTGTTAGCCATGTGTCAATCCATTCAATTAAAATGTGACCTAAATATTGCGCAGGAGCAACTACTTCCAAGTTCCACAACGAAGGGCAAAGGAGTTTGTGCTTTTCATCATCTGTAGGCTTTTCTTGTCTATAGTCCCATCTCTTTTCCATGCATTATTTTTCTATTCATCCTCCTAAAGTCTAAAGCAGAGCCAGTCAATACAGCTCAGAATCTGGAGAGTCTTTTAAACAAACTCTCCTGTGTGGTGGCATTTCCTACTCATCTACTTGGTGATGAGCTTCTGATGAGAGAGCTCAGAAGATGAGTTCTGCAGCCAGAAATACCCACTTATGCAGTGAGAAGAGTGGAGGCAGTGATCAGGCTGATGAATTTACTGAGGGAGAAAATGTCTCCTGCCCTGCATCCTACAAGACTACACAAAGGCAATGTGGATTACAGCTAGCAGAGAGTGACCTGACTTGGGGAACTTCTCTTGTCTTTTATTGCAAGGGTTTATGATGGACGGCTCAGATGTAGCCTAAACACAGTGTGTTTTGCAGGATTTTAAGTCAACCTGTTAGGGATATGTACATTCTGTGTGGTTGGTCTTACATGCAGACACCTTCCCTTCTGTCCTTGCGGAGGAGGCAGAAGTGCACAGTGGACCTGTGGTTAACTGTTTTTCTTGAGGAGGGCCTTGACTTGTAGCCTCCCTTCTGTATTTTGTGGGTTTTGTCTGCTTACCTGATGCAAACATTGTGATAAATATGCAAGATTGTTGTTAGAAAGAGGAGATAAGAACTTCTCTAGTGAACTCAAGCTGTTTTGTCAAAGTTCTTAAGTCTGAAAAACAGAGATGATTATTATTAGGAGTTATGTTCTTGGTGTGCATTGTATTGCCTGAAGGCTGCATAACCCTAAGGTGTACTTAATGTTTTCTTCCTGATTTTGCTTTTCTTAGGACTGACTCAAGTCCCCCAGGTTCAAAAGACAGAAATTTCCTTTACTACCTCTGATCCCAAAAGTTACGATCCATATGTAAGGAACCTTGAGAATTTCTTAAAGGACTACAGTGCTGATCAACAAACCGAAAACATAGTGTTTCAGGACTGTGGGGGTAAGTCTCAATTATTTCCTATAGGATTCTGACTGATGCCTCTCTGTCAGGTTTACCAGAAGCTGAGAGTGAGCAGTGGTCAGCTTGGTCTTCAGCTGTTCCCTTTACTGCAGCCAGAGGCATGCTGGTAAACTGGCAGGTTCTGGTTTCAGTCATATGGCTACTCATTAATGTTGTTTGGAAAGGACAGACCACAGCTTATTGTAGAGGTTATATGGCTGGGAGCTCCCACACTTCACTTGGAGAAAGTTGCAGCTGACTCTCTGAAGTACGTGGTGCTGACCTTATCCTCTCTGAAAGCCATGGGGGTTTTACTCACAACTTTGTTAAACCCAGTGTTGGTCCTCTTGATGAGATGCAGCCAAACATCTGGGAAGTGTTAACCTTTAATAGGTTATATGTAATCACGTAAATGAGACTATCACCTCATATAATATGTGCATATCAAATCTGAGGGGAACCTGCTTGTAAAAAAAAAAAAATATCTCTGAGCCAGGTGATTTCAAATGTGATTTCAAACCTTGCGTTCTGGAAGAATCCTCAGTTATAAACCCAAACCCTTTAAACATTCTGATCTGGGGCTAGCCCCCATGTGGCGGGCAGCTGTGCGTACGTCTGTGGTGTCACTTAACTGCCTGGGCGAGGGGGAAATCCAGACTACACTGGGAAGTCTAAACATTTCTGTTCCTGATAAGCAAAAGATTACATTTTGCATATGGTTTCTTTGTCATTCCCCTGCTGTGACAGACACACCTTCTGACTACAAAGAGAGAGGACCATATAATGATGTCCAGGGTCAGAAGAAGGTCTGCAAATTCAAACGTGAATGGCTGGAAAACTGTTCTGGATTAAGCGATCCCACCTTTGGGTACAGGGAGGGCAAACCATGCATCCTCGTCAAGCTCAACAGAATTATTGGCTTCAAACCTCAGGCAAGTATCTCTTCCCTTTCTATCAGAAGCTACTGATCAGGAGGAGGAGCTGGCTGCAGATTTGCTGTGCCCGCTATTGGGTTTCTGGAAAGAGATCAGTATCAAGCCTTTTCTGCAGAGGATAAATTGTGAGACTATTTAAGTAATTGAGTTTAAAAACACTTTTCATTAAAAAGCAGTGAAAACTGTGCACTTCAAGATGGTAACAAGTAGCAGTGAACCTTACTGTACAACTTCCCGGTTATTGAGCAGGTAACTTCTGAGCCTACTAATGAAGTTCCTGTAACAGGGTGTTTTGTTCAAACCATAAGCCCCATTTTAAATTACTGTATGCTTCCATGGGATCATCCTAGACCAACTCTATCTGTTGTAACATCAGTACATTGTGTCATGCCCTGATCCACTCCATTCTTTCCTCAGGCAGCGTAGACTTGTCTGCCTTGCTAAAACTGCTTAATTAAATGATGAAGTGCTAATATTAACAACCAGACAGAAACCCAGGCTATAAAGAGTAAACTACATTTGAAAGTCAGGCACAACTGCAAGAACAATGAGGAGGTCTATAGGTTATTTAATGTGATTTCCCAGAGGCTATAAGATGTCTCTGTCACCTGGTTGCTCTTTGCTGCACCTGAAGGCAAATTTGCAGTAATGCTGAGGGATGTTAATCTGGACATGCATGGCTTTTACTTCTGGGTTTTTTTTTTCCCTAATACATTTGGATGCAAAAATTTCTTCAAGAATTCAATGTCAAAGCATGTGCTGTTGAATAAGGTGGTGTGCAAAACCTGCCACTCCATCTTCTGGATGGAGAACGGTGCAAATGGCGTGCTACACTGCCTTCACTACCATCTGTCAGAGCAGTCAAGGACAGGGAATGGTGCAGTCTAGCTAACAAGTCCTGGGGAACATTTTTCTTCTAGTGGAACCTGTCCCATGATAAAACAAATGAGTTTAATTCTGTTTTATCTGATTTGTGGTGAAAACAGTCAGTGAATTTGAGAAGGAATCTGCTGTGCTTGGTCTGTGGTGGCTGTGGGATGACATGAGATGTGCACATTTGATGGCTGGGGAAGTGAAGGGTTTGGTGTGTTCCTCTTTTCTTTGCTGTGGAGCTGTGGAAAGCTCCAGACTGTATTAGACAGGAGGCTCTAGTCAAGGAATGACTTTACATGTTTCATTTAAAAATGATATGTGTATCCAAGGCAGTCTTTGTATTCCTCATTACAGGCTCCAGCAGGGACACTGTAACTCTTGTGTTGGGCAAGGTGTGTGTAAAGCAGATCTGAAGCTGCGAGGTTGTCAAGCAAAACTACTGCACTTAAAGAGACCAAAGACCAACTGGGTTAATGGTTGGGCTATCAGTGTTGCCCTGACACCCAGAGCTTTTGTCCTTCCTTGTAGGTGGTGTCGAAGTTCAGCAATGTCAGCGTGTGACTCCCACTCTTTGTTCTTT
This sequence comes from Myiozetetes cayanensis, assembly GCF_022539395.1. Classification (NCBI taxonomy): domain Eukaryota; kingdom Metazoa; phylum Chordata; class Aves; order Passeriformes; family Tyrannidae; genus Myiozetetes; species Myiozetetes cayanensis. The sequence continues at coordinate 20,921,286 of NW_026087742.1, forward strand.
CTTATGCATTTCCAGTCCTGACTGCACACACTTGGCAGGCAGGTGGCCAATCCTCCACAGTGCATCTTTTCCTGCCACTGCTTGAGCTTTGCACAAACAAGCTCTGCTAGCTATAGGCACTCTGTGGTGAAGCGCTTACCCCAGTGGCACTATGGAATTAAAAACAGACTTACCTGTTTGTATCCGGAGCAGGTAAAGCTGTAAGGACAGATAACAGTTCTGCTTGGGTTAAGTTCTTCTGGTTTTAGTTGTGTTATGCTATTTGTCTGTCCCAAGAACCACCAGGAGCTGTTGCCTCTGGAACTGTTCTAGAAAGGATTCCCTTTAACGCGTTCAGTTCTGCTGAGCTTTGCTGCTGCAAAGGTGCTCTGGTCTGCAGAGAAGTGTCCACTATGTAATGTCCCCTTGTTCTGGATTTCTTCTAGGCTCCAGAAAATGAAAGCCTCCCTGTGGAGGTTATGGCAAAATACAACCAGTATCTCATCCCTGTTCACTGCACTGCCAAGGTAAGTTGAAGTATAATAGAGCTGTGAAGCTGCAGGGGATGACTAAGTCTTTGTCCAAGTGTAGTTACCCCTCTCTGCCTTTCTACAGACAAATGGGATGGTTCTTGCTTGGGGTATCTTCCCCTCCAGAACAGAAGCTACTCAAAGTCCCACTGATGGATGAGTTTGTGCTGCCCTCACAGTGGAGGGTAAAAGCAGGGCCAGATAGCTAAAGGTATCCTCAAAAGTAGCCATTTTGCTTTCAAGTGCTGTGCTGAACCTGAAAAAGGGATTCCAGGAAAGAGATTTCATACTTGGCATTTGTAAAGCTGAGAAAGAGCAAATTTTAGCCGAAGATTGTACATGGATGCAATAGGAAGGTGTGGTGGTTTCCAATTGCATAAAGTGGCTGTGGTTTTAAATAAAGCAAGGCTCTTTTCCTGTCTGAGGTGTGCAGAAAGGTGCTTATTGTGTGTGAACCGATTAGATAGCTCTGACTTGTCCTCTCTACCACTGGGACATCTTCATGCTGCCAAGGTGGGGGTTAGTGATGACCAAAGCAGAGGTCAGAGTCTTGCTGGGAAACAAACACCGCTAGGGAAAAGGGCTGCCAAAGGAGGAGCGTGGGTGATTGTCATTGGTTGTGTTTCCTTTTCCCACCTTTAGCGAGAGGAAGATGCAGACAAAATAGGCACGGTGGAGTACTACGGGATGGGCGGCTTCCCCGGCTTTGGCCTGCAGTACTACCCCTACTACGGCAAACTGCTGCAGCCGCGGTACCTGCAGCCACTCGTGGCCGTGCAGTTCACCAACCTGACCTATGACATGGAGGTGCGCGTGGAGTGCAAGGCCTACGGCCAGAACATCGTCTACAGCGACAAGGACCGCTTCCAGGGACGCTTTGATATTAAATTTGACATAAAAAGCAGCTGATTGTAAGCACAACTCTCTTCCTCCCCCCTCCTCCTCCTCCTCCTCCTAGCCATTTAAAAAGGTTAAAAAAAAAAAAAAAAAAAGAACAAAAAAGAAAACCTACTAGTCTTGAACAAACTGTCATACGTATGGGACCTACACGTAATCTATATGCTTTACACTAGCTTTCTGCATTTACTAGGTTAGAATGTAAACAAAGTGTAGCAATAGCGACAAATATTTATTCTACTGTAAATGACAAAAGAAAACAAAATTGAGCCTTGGGACATGCCCATTTTTACTATAAATTATGATTCCATAACTGACTTGTAGTAAGCAGTGTTTCTGGCCCCTAAGTATTGCTGCCTTGTGTATTTTATTTAGTGTACAGTACTATAGGTGCATACTCTGGTCATTTTTCAAGCCATGTATTGTATCTGTTTTCTACTTCTTGTGAGCAAAGATTTTTGCTGTCCAAGGTGTAAATACTCAATGGGACTAGAACTGGCATGATACTTCTCATTATTTTGTTCCTTTTCAACGAAAGGCCCACCTGTGAGACGATATTTAACAGCACTCCATAAGGCTTCTGGCTTTTCTGTGGTGTTAGGGTATTTTATTTGGAGGGGTGGCAGGGGAAACTAACTTAAGTGAAGATAAAGAGAGTAGATGATTGTGTACTGTGCTTTGTAGCGAATGCTGTCTCTCCACCTCTTCCCTCATCCTCCAGTATGCTGTGTGAGAGACTGGGTCAGGCTATCACTTTACTTAGTGATAGGCATAACTCTTTGCTTTGTATATTTTCTTTTCTTTCTCTTTTTCTTTTTTTTTTTTTTTTTTCCTGCTGAAGGCATCGCACACTGTGGTGCTAATGTCTTTATTGAATGTTTTAGCCATTTTCATGGTGGAAGAATTTTATATTTATGCAGTTGTACAATTTTATTTTTTCTGCAAGAAAGTGTAATGTATGAAATAAACCAAAGTCACATGTTTGAAAATAAAACTTTATTTTAAACTTTATAAAAGCAATGCAGTACCCCATAGAATGGTGTTAAATGTTGTCTAAAGTGCAAAACTCTATGTTCTAACATGTAATAATAGCCAGGAGTACAGTGCTCTTGTTGATCTTGTATTTCAGTCAGGTTGAAAACATTGGACAAATAAATGAATGAACACACTGTTCTGTGTGCATGTCTTTTGCAGGGGGTAAGGATGGAGGCTGTTAGTTGTCCAGAATCTTGAAGAAGTACTGCACCTATTTCAAACAGAAAATACACCTTTATCAGTCCCAGCTGGTCTCAGTGGAAGGGAGTTGAAATATATGAAACATTGAGCTGTTACCCATTAGTGCTGGTGTCCATTAGTTACTTGTTTTCCCCTCTCCCGGTCATGGATTAGAGGCTGCTGAGGCCATACCTGTCAGGAACCCAAGAAGTCCCTTCCCCATTACTACACGCTCTCCACATCTGGAGGCATAGGCCATGTGTTCTGGCCATAACCACAAGTAAAATGGTTGATCCTCAGTGCAGCTTAAAGCTTCCTGCACCAGTGTGTGCTGTGCAGCCAGAAGGGAGGGTGCACGCTGAGGTCACGAGAGTTTCACGGCGGCAACTTGCAGTGTGTTGCTGTTGGGCCAGTGGCCAGCACTGAGGACAGGCTGTGCCTGATGGGGCTGCTCAGATGTGACGAAACATGGCAGCTGGCTTCCTGCAGGAGTCAGGCTCACTTTATGCTGCATGATGCAGATTACGGGAAGAATTTCTCCGTGTAAAGTGGCAAAACATGACTACCCTAGAGCAAGCAGCTTGATAAAGACTTCCTAATCTAAACACGTAATACTGGAAAAGCAAGATGCTAAGCTTTTTGCCATTTGCTAGAAGGAAAAGCCTGGTTTCAGTACAGGCCATGCTGGTTTCTGCATTCCTTAAGCTGTTTCATGTTGTTCCCAAGGAGCAGGTGCTGGCAGAAATTGCACTTCAGTTGTTTCATTTGCTGCTCTGTGTTTATAGCAAGGCAAGGACTTAACAAAGAAGCCGTGAGGAAAGCTCTACAATATTCCCTGATGGAAGCTCCACCTGCAACACGAGCTTCAGGAAAGCTGAGCCATTTTGATGGGTTCCTCCTGCCACCATTTTGGGTGGGGAGTTGGGGGTGTTGCTGCATGGCTCAACATTTGGTAGGATCAACTGTCCCTACGATTCAATTCTTAAATGCACAGTTAATAAAACACCACCAACACAACAACAAAAAAACCCCCAAACCAATCAACCAACCAAAATAAACCAAAAAAAGCCCTAACTGCTTTATTTATATAAGACCCAAGTCATGGTTAGCTAATTTATCTCCTTTTAATTTTCTCTGTGAGTGCAAAGTCTAAGCACAAATTAATAAAGACAGTGGCTTATTCCAGGGGTTGGGACAAACACTGTGGAACACTTACAGTGCTTGTGTTGGCTTCAGTCAGCAACTGTCAAAAAGGTCTTAGGAACTGCATATGAAATTAAGCAAAAACAAACTTCTACCCAACAACCCCCCACAATCACTTTCTTGTACCACATCAGTGAAAGCAGGATGGCTGCTCAGATCACTAATTAACCAGGCAGAAGGGCAGTAGCTACCCCAACCACATGCCTGGTAGCCGCTCACTGAAAAGACTCACCTGTTCAGAGGCTTCATGACAACTCTGATACCAAAGGACCGCACCCCAACACCCCCCGCAAAAGACACACAGCCCACATGGTCAGATATATCCCTCTCCCCCATTAGAAATGCTGCAGTAATTTGTCAGACTTGGCTGAGATAAAGCACTAAAAGGCCGCAGGGTTATTTAAAAAAAAAATCCCAAACAACCAAAGTCCAAAAAAAAAAAACCTCACCCCACCCCTGAGACAAGCAGGTGTAGACTCTAGGCTGAACAACCAGCTTGCCCAGTGGCACCAGTACTTTTGGGACACAACAGCCTTGATACTAAAATGACCTTTCACAAACTGGCACTGACATAATCTTGCTGGGCTAAGTGGCTGATCAACAGCCTGGAGGGCTTCAGGCGGGAGAGGGGGTCAAGATGTGACATCTCATCAACCCAATTTGAAATGTGCTTTGCCATCAAGACTTTTAATATGTGGTATATTGTCTGTAAAACCCTAGTGTCCTCAGAAAGGCATCACTTTCCTTACTGCCTAATAGAACATTATGTTATAAACTGCCAGTTTGAACATGTTGTTCTTTCTGCCAGATTGGCTCAGCATAGTAAAGAATAATTGCAGCTATTAAAGTGAATTTTATCTCCCTTCTTGTTATATGGGACACCTGCATTTCATAGTTAAGAGACACACACAAAACCACTAGTTAAGATAAAAAGGGAGAGAGAGAGAGAGAGAGTGAGATTTAACTACAAAAGCCTTTAAGGATGTGTCTGTACGAACACTTGCACTAACACACACCAGCTACCAGTTTTACAGCTCTGAGCACTGGCACTTCTGGGCTTCTGTTCCCAGCTTGGCCCAGGGCAGCTGGCCAGAACAGGCCGGGCACGACCCTCAGCGTGTGTGGGGAGCTGTGCCAACAGGAATGAAAAAGGCCAAGTGCAGTGGAATTTGCTCCTTTGTGGGTAATAACTCCGTGTCCAGCCTCAGCCTGGGGTGCTGATAAAACTGCTGCCACCACAGCCCATTTCCCTGCCATGGGGCAGGTTTAATAGAGCTGAGTCAACCCCCACCCTTGCCTGGACTGCCTTGACCAGAGCTGCGTGTCTTCCCTTGGGGTTAGTCGTGATCTGCGCCTGCAGCATGCACTGACACAGGTGAATGCTGTCCTTGCCCAACATCTGCTCACCTGCCTTTAGCAACAAAGGCGTTGCTCTATTTTACTTCCTAAAGGCCCTGGATTTTGTGCAATCAATTTTCCCAGGCCAGGCTGAACAACTCAGCTTACTTACAACCTGTGCAAAACCTCTTCCTCCTCAATTAGTTGTTGAAGATCCACACAGACTGTACTGGCAAGGCTCAGACATCAGAACAAGCACACTGTGGATCGTATACTGTGCAAACTAGATGCTGGTATAATTATCTTTATGTGGGTCAGCCACCACCCAGCTCCCAGCAAAACCACTTAAGAGCTGGCATACCTGTGGTACACAGGAAGAATCCTTCTCTCCAAGAACCTCACCCTCGGGAGCATGACAGTGCTGAACAAGAACCACCAGAACTTACCCACTCACATGACAACATGTATGCTGTTATGCAGAAGAACCAAGACCAAGGATTTCAATATTACCAAGAGATTTGAGGTGCCCCAAGTTATGAGGCCCCTGCTGAGACAGCCTGAAGAACACTCATTCTGAAAGCACCAGGTCTTTTTCCAAGGGGATCTAGAACTTGAAGATACTTGCATGGAGCATCCAGATGGGGGTTAGGCATTTCAAAGTACTCCATATTTTAGGAAATACAGTTACTGTCTTTGCTAGGGTCTGAGCACATTACAAACCATAAAAAAGGGAGCTGTGCCTGTACAAAACAACAAGCCTCACATTTTACCACAGGCAAGGTCAGCCTCTCTGAGCCTCGCGTACCTCTGGTCTCTTTACAGGACCCAAGGATGGCAGAGCACAAATCCAGACCAGGAACAGATCCAAAACCAATCCAATGCATTTCACAGATGCCACCCAAATGCCTTTCATGTTCAGGTGTGCTCACTCCTTCCCAGGGATGAGATAGGATTAAATTTAACATCAATACTCCTCTTACAGGTCCCAGGAACCATCTACCTGCTTTACAGCATTACAGCTATGCCCTCTCTAGCTCCTGTTCAGGGACAAATAGCAATAATGCTCAGGAAGTATCAACGGGTGAATAACCACGACCTTCTGGCTCCTACCCTATAAACTGCTTCACTGAGGAGGGGCTGAGAGCTGCTTCAGTTCTGTGAAGTTTTGCTTGTCACACACGCTCTCTGCAAAACTCATGCAAACAAAATTTTTGTCTGCTCCCTCTGAGCTCTTCCACTCAGTACCCCAAAGTTTCAGGAGTTAATACAGCAGGCAAGTAACAAAATCCAGTCTAATGCCCTGGCTGAGCACAAACAACTGTCAGCTGAATAATGTGTGCCCTAAAAGTATGCAAAGGTTGGACAAAATAAAAATAAAAAATAAAAAAAAAAAAAAGGGAGAAAAAAGAGGAAAGCAAATCAAGTGAGACAGTTTTCCAAGGAAGAGAAAAAGATGTTGGTATTAATGCAGACCACAGCACAGGCACAAAGTGTCCTGAGGATTTCAAGTGTAAGAATTACAGGCACCTACAATTTAATTCTCCTTCTGCCCAGAAAACAAAGCAAACAGCAGTGATGATGAGAGGTGCCTGCTGAGCAGCTTTGGAGTCAGGTACTTTCGTATACAGAAGAACAGACCAAGGCACACCTTGAACTGTACCAGTACTTCATACAGGCAGCATTACAGTTTTCCTCAAAGAAAACCCCAGCACTGAAAGGGTACCTCAGCATTCACAGTCCATTCCCCTTGTTCCCATGTCCTGGCTTTTTTCTGTAGGAGTCCCTGTTAGTATCACTCATGGCAAAAGAAAGGGGGCTGACAGGGAGACATACTAGCAAGAAAAATGCTGAGTTCACAGATTCACTTTTCATCCATCACCAGAAAGAGGAAGGCAATTTCAGTCCTTTCTCATCCCTGCCAAACCAAAACTGGCAGCTGGGAGATGGAAGTCTTTTTCATCCGTGTTTGCATGTAGAGCCTGTCAGTAATCCTGGTGCCTTCCATGCAGCTGGACAGATGCTCACCAGTACCCTGTCCCCAAACCCACCACAAAACTGTACCTCCTTGACTGCATCCAGGCACATGATCCAGAGAGTCTTTGCTGACTTGAAATTTCAGCATCATTACACCCTCCCCAAACACTTAGGTCTGATAATTTTTTACACGTTATCTCACTTTGAGGTCACAAGTAGAAACAAAAATCTCTTTTTTGCCCATTAATCTTTATTTGTACATCAGCATGGACTTGCCAAGGCTGTTAGCAAGCACACTTGCTAACACCTACAATGCAATCCAGTTACAGTTCACTCAGCTGATTCACATGACTAAATCATTAGATTAACACACTGAAAGCCCCATGGATTCCTACCATCCTTTCAGCCAAAACCAGTCCAGAAACAAAAATGCTCGTCAAAAAAGAGAGCCTTTTTACACACTGCAGTATGTGTTTGGAAAATAAAGAATTATTTTCCCACATAAACCTGAAGAGGTTTTAGTCCCAAGAAGTCTGTTCAAAAAAAAGGGAAAGTTCATCACTCCTGCCTCTCTCTCAAGCGTCATGCAACGTAAGAAAGAAAGCTGACCAGGCTGCCCAGGGCACAGTACACAAGCACTTCAACTATCAAAGTTAAATTCTTAAGTAGAGCTGAGACAAAATTCCCTATGCACCAAAACCCCCAGCTTTACAATGGAAGGTTTTATTAAAGAAACACTACAGGGTAACACAGAGCGCTTTGTGCTTTTGTGCTCTGTGCTCTTAACACAGTCACCTCAAATGCTGCATATGGTTATGTTCAACTCTGAAAACACAGCAGAAGAGAAGGGCAAGGAAAGCTATTTAGTAATTGTACCATAAAATAAAAGATAAGAAAAATCTGAATTCTACACAGGATAGAAGTGAGAGGACAAGACAGTAGTTCACTACACCACAATCAAAACACCAAGAAAGTGAGTTTTATGCTATTTACTCTAATATGCCATAAGAAGAATAAGTGAACCGCAAAACTTATTTAAAATAACAAGGTGTTGTTTTTTACATCATACATAACTACTGTGCTGACTCAGACCACTGATTTCTGAAGCACTGATATTTGTAGATTTAACAAGAAGGTACAGTTTTAGTGAATCTCCCCACTCCACAACATAAACTAACTGCTCAGTAGCAGGAACTAAACATTTTAGCCCAGTTCTACTCCTCCTTTAGCAACATCTTTGGTCACCATCAGAACACATCACTGGCCTGGTAGACTCACTGGAATGAAACAAAGTGTAAGATTCCCACTCCCATCACACGTGAAAAAGTACAATGTGACAGCGAGTACTGCTTTCCTAAGAATCCCAAGCAGCTCACTGAGTCAATCACAGAGGATTACTGCCTCTGAGCTTCACACTTATCTTGCTTGCCTGCCTCCAAATCAGAAGTTCCTGAGAAGGTCTTGTAGGATGCCCTCGAATCAGTGAGGTTAGATGCAGACCAGACGCAAGGCACCACAGCTGTCAGTGCAAGCTGCAAACGCACCCTGAGCACTGGACAAAAGCACTGGACAAAAGCACTGGAAAGGGCCCTTGCTGCTAGCACATGAAGTCTCTAAGTAAAGCTGGGTTTGGATGTGCTCACACAAGCCACAGACATTGCTGGTGCTGAGCAAAGGTTCTCCCGCCTGCTCAGAGAGCACTGTCAGTCATGGTTCTCATGAGCTACTAGATTATGGCTGATAGAAGAGGAAGTGGTCACAGAGAGACAACAGTGTGTTTCCAACCACATCATAGTTCATGCAAAGATGGAATCAGCCAACAAATAAATTAAGACAAAGGTAGCCAGCATTTAAAGCTGTTCCCTAGCAACCACGATGTTCTGCTGGGTATTACTTGGCCAGGGTACTCAAAAGGCTACATCTGGCAACAGTGTAAAAGTTACAACAGTTAAGACAGTAACAAAATATCCTGAAAGAAACTACCAAAAGCACCATCAATGGGGGTCTTTGATGTACCATCAGAAACCCCCACATTACTGTGGCTGACTGTGCTGATAGGAAACATCCCATCAAACTAATGGCATAAATTCCCCCAGCATTAGTGCTCAAAGTATCTTCTGAGACATGTCACTGAATCTAGAAAGCTCCATTCCCTGTGGAATGGCTCTGTATTAAAAGGCCAAGAGTTTTTTTCAAGTCTCAGCAGCTTTCTGTGATTTCAATACTCCTGTTGAGTGCTAAACCACTTACTGTCATGACAGAACTAGAGTACTGACACCTCAGTGATCAAGTTACTATTCAAGAGCTGGACTGAGTAAGACAGCTACCAGAGGAAGCCTACAGTTCCTGGTTTGTGGCTGGATAGTCTTGGTGCACTGCCTCTCCTCAGAACAGCAGTAACTGGCATCAGTGTGGAAGGAAAACTGCCCACTTAGCAATTCTGGTCACTTAAGGGAACTGCCTCTTGCTCAGAGACTTCCCTACATGCATCAGTGTATCTCAGACATAGGTGTAGATACATCATTCCTGCCTACTATGTCAGTGCACTTAGGGTTAAAAGAGGAAGAGGAAGAACGCAGCTCTTACCGAAGCCAGAAGATGCTGGGTGACTCCAAGGAGCTCTAGACTACAGCCAACACCCTCTCAGGTGACCACTGCCATCCTGTTCTGTGTTTGCACAGCTGCTAGCACAGGATCAGCACAGCCAATGTCTAAGCCCTCAGCTCTGTGACAGTGCAAAACCAATACTGGAATGACACTACACTTTGAATCATGAGTTATTATTACTTATGAAAGAAGAAGTGGTTTCTAGAGCTTGACAAACTTCTAAACTTCAGATATCCCATGGTGCCATCATCCATGAGAGACAGGAAATCTTGTTCACAGTCTTCTATCATGTTAACATATGTTTGGCTTTGGGTTTTTCCTCCCATGTTCCACATACATTTGAACACACATATGCAGACAGCTGACAAACTCTCCTCTTAATTACTGCTGATTTACAGTAGTAAGCCAAAGTAAACCCCACTGACAAGGGAAGGGGTACAGGAAGTACCAATATTTGCCTATGAGGTCTCTGAGAGAGAGGTGGGAGATGCAACTGGCTGAGGTCAATAATAGGAATCCACATAAAAATGTATATGCATCTCACAACAGTGTCTGCTACAGGACAATGGTACTTCCCTTAGGCCCCAAATAAAGTGCAGGGCCCCTCGTTTTAGAAACTAATTATATTCTGAGTTTCTATGTAGCTGTGTAACTACAGCATCCCCTTACTGCTTTTACTGTATTAGTTATTCCCCTGGGCTTTTTTCTCTTCTTTGATGTAATCTGCCCATCATGCAGATTAGCTGCAGCCCAACTGTTGCTATGCTTCAGCTGGAGGAAGAGGGGTAATGAGAAGAGGACCTGGGCTTTTTGGTCTAGAATGAAAACATGCTGAGAGAAAGAAAGAAGGCAGCAGCCTCAAAGACACAAACTGGGCCTCAGATGAGTTACTAGAATTGTCACGCCTTCCCTCCACCTTGACCTCCCCTCCACAAAATTACCTTGCTCAGCGCAACACAAACACGTGCCAAAAGCCAAGCCCTGTTTATCACACAGGTTACCTTCAGGATCAGGTGAAACTTGAAGAGGTTTGTGGGCTGCTTAGTTCACACTCATTAACTTCTTCTCTCTGGCACTTACAAACCTCAGACTTGGCAGAACAAGGAGTAATTGGACCTCTTATTTTACCCAGAAGTGGAAGCACAAGAGGTGAACTATTTCACAACTATGTTTAAACAAGTTCCTAGTTTGGTTTGCCTGTCTGGCCCACAAGTATAATAATTATACAAGCTATGCTCAAAATTAGGTGCAAGTGACCTCAGAATACCATAATTTATTTTTTAAAAGAGAAACTACCAACATGTGTTCAAAATCCATCCATCTACTATTAATATTTTTAATTCTTAATTTCTCTTCAGATAGGCCTAGGCAAAGAGATTACTTCATTCTCTCTAAAAATATATACAGAGCATCAGGAAATACTGTGAGACAGCATTCCAGTGCTGGCTAACATCTTCTGATATGCAAAAACACCACCAAGTAAGATTAAGTTTTCCTAAACTCCAGATTCTTTCCAACCTGTTGGATAAAAGCCTCAGAAAGTTAAAATGGAGAAGCACTTGAATCATAATAACCATTATCTGACAGACCTCTCTAGAAATCGTTTTGTACCAGGAGAGATTGATATTTCCAACTGACAAAACCAGCTACTGCTTTGATGAAAACTTGCAAAAAAAGAAGTGCCAAAACCAATCTCACCCAAACCGTCCAATTTTTATTTCTTTTCACTGGAGATGCTGAAAAGCATTTTACCCTGGAGTATGCAGCTCAGCAGGGGCCACTAATAAAAGACTTCATTGCAAAATTGCTGTATGACTGAGTGAAACAATGGCTTCTTTATTAAAATATTTTAAAGACTCCTGAGGGAAATGCGGCACGGCTGGAATGCCCTCAGTGAAAGGTTCATTGCCATGCTATGCACTTCTGCTGTGTAATGTTTTACAAGCTTGGCTGCCCTGTGAATGGGGAGAGTTAGTTCTCAGCTGGTAGAGGCAGCTTGCATAATACCAGACAAGTTAATCGGTAACAAGCAATGCAGGAGACCTTTGTTCCGAGTGTGACATACTCAAATTCCACACTAAGCACATTGACGCTTCTGAGAGTTACTCATTGACACGCTTTATTAAATTGCATGGACTACACCTTGATGCACCAAAAACACTAGTTGAGCAGAGCTGCATCCTTCTGATACCTTCCATCCTAAATTGTTGCACTATAACCTCAACCCACAGATCAGCTCAGGACTGGTACGAAAGCATTTCCAGGGTGGATGATCACAAGCACTGCTTCCAGCAGGCCCACAGGCCCAGACAATGGCAGCAGGCGGGCGAGGAAGAAACAAACAGGAAAATGCAAGTTGGCAGCCAGAAGAGACCTTCTGTAACAGGACTCTTTTCTTACAGAAATGGTTATGGGAACATGCCTCCCCACTTCAAGAAGAGTGCTCACCTGTTCACTCTGAATAGCTTGCTAAAACATCCCTCCCTCCAACCCCCGCCCCCCCATTGCCCTCAGCCTCCATGAATAAATGCAAAGGGAAAGAAGACATAAGGCATGTCTCTCCTGGCACTATCTGGAACGCCAGACCAAGGACAGCTGGTCTCCAGCAGGTAGAAGACATGCTGCTCCAAAAGCTCAGGCACAGCGCAGCTCTTAACTCCAGGCAGAGCATTTAGTTAATACCAAGTCTTAATAAGGAAAATGATCACGGTTTTCATCGTCCACAGCACTTGCCTGGACAAAACACATCTGCTGAACTGGCCAGTCCTGTCACCGCTTATCGTACAGCACCACCTGCCATCTCCCCAAGGCTGGATCCAGGCAGCTTAACTTCCAGTGCCAGAACTCGGAGAGCCTCCATCTACCAGACCACCATAGCGGATCTGTGCAGCCAGATGATATTACTAGTTTGCTTTAAAGGCTTAGAAGCAGTAAGCCAGTCTCACTGGTGCAAGGCTGAGCAAGGCAATGAAGATTTTCCAGTGGTACATTGCACAGTCTGCCAGTCCCCAGCCTCACTCTTGACCAACTGCGCAGCTGAAGTTCAAAGACGTGACGGGGAAAAAATCCAACCATCGTGACAGCTCCCTCAGAAGACAGACAAAACCCACTCTTCTTTGATAACAGCAAAGTCATCCCCCTTTGATAGGTTATTTTCATGTCTGTGGGTGCCACAAATAGCTCTGAGGCAGGGGAGAAGGCCAGCAAGCGATACTCGAGGAGGACCTCGCTACTGCAGGGTTGGAAAGCCGCCCGCGACACTGAAAGCTGACACATCTGCCCCCACAGTCCTGCGGCCCAAGGCAGAGCCTGACGGCACCCAGCAGCCATGTGGTGGCACAGACACAGCACCCCGAGGTGCCACTGGAAAGAGCACCCATGGGGACACTGGAGTACATACAAGTACACACACACAAGTGCATGTATGACTACTAAAGATTTTGTAATCGTGCAAAGGGACCCCACGAGACCGACCGATTGCCCCAACACCACGGCACAGGAACATAAAGCCACCGTGGGTGGCTCAGCAGGCTGCACTGCCATGGAGATACCTTTCTGGTTACCCCAGATGCATGCAGTCTCACATCCCCGGAGTGTTTTGCAGCATTACAAATGCCCTTTTGGAATTGCTCACACACACACAAAAAAACCCAAACCAAAAAACTTTGAACTGCACAGTATGAGCAACAATGTACATGTAGAGCATGCCAAAGCCCAGAAATACTGGTTTTGCTATAACTGCAGTTCTAGGCTACCGCTTTTTTTAATTACGTAGATTCCTGCATAATCTGAAATGTACTGAGCCACTTGAGACCCAGCGGACTGAGGTGTGTGTACAGCACCACCTCCTGTGGGAAGTTTTACTCACTGTACTTCCAGTGATGAGAATATGGTCTTCACTGACTGATTTTTAATTTGCCTTCACTTCTTTAAGGAAGCACATAAACTGTGAAGTTTTGTAGCCACAACACCTTGTATGAAGTACTTTGATTAAAAACTATTCCAGGAATGATCAATTTCAAGGAAATTTGTCTAGAGAATGATGATTCATCAGATCCAATGGTTTGCAAGCTTCTATTTCACCAAGATATTTATCAGAAATGTTCCTCAGGTGAGTTAAGAAACAGAATCATCTTTCACCACATGTACATGACACATCTCTAGCCTGCTAAATAAAGCAATTTCTTGGCATATAAAATATGCATGTTCCAGTCCTTGCCCTACTTAGAAAGAATATGAATGCAGGTGAGTACTGTGATTGCTTGCTCCAAAAGTATCTCCCTTACAAAAAGCAGAAAAAAACAAATTGAGAAGAGGTAGAGCAGTACCTGCTTTGGATGTGGGAAACAAATGCAACCCTCTGCTCTGAAGGAATGTCCTACACAACATCAGTTGATATGAAAAATTAAGAAACTCCTGGGTAAGCCTTCACTCACGAATCACTCATGAAACTCCATCATCTCACAAATACTCCAGTGCTATCAGTCTCCCTTCTCTACTTCCTCCTTTCTTTCCTCTCCTCATTAAAATGGGAAACTGATGACAAGCCTGAGAAAACGGACTGTTCTGAGCTATTTGTGTCTATCTATTGTCACTTGTGAAAATACATTTTGTACTGATATGAGGACACACAAGTCTATGAAGTGAAAAAGTGCCTGACCCAGTAAGTCAAACAACTCATCTAAGAGTCTTCAGGGCAATATTCACCCTCCTCTTTTATCACTAAACTAGTAATAAAAAGAGCAGTTACAGCCCTACAACTGAAAATACACTGATTTTTCCATTGCAACCAGTTGTGTTTTCGGCTCAACTGCATATCCCCTCCTCCCTTGAGCCAAAGTGAGTTATTCATTAATTCTGATATTCGTTAGTCACTGCCTAAGACATCAAGTAGTTTGTAGAACAAAAACAGGAGTTAAGGGTCAAACTAGTGGGTCCAAGTGCTCGTATTTGCTTTTGGGGCTGGTTTGTTTGTCTGAGGGGGTTTTAAGATTAAAAGTGAACTTTCCTTTTTTCCAGGTCCATGGAAAATAGGTCCAAGAAAAAAACACTGAAAAACTCCTGTACTATATTATTTAAATACAGTGTTCTAAACTAAGTGCACAATCTGACCCTCCTTTAGTTAATTAGTCCTTGCTATTCCCAAGACGGTTGTTCTCTCTCCTTTCCCCAAGTACTCCATGGTCATGATTCTTGGGAGAAAGGTCACAACCTTACACTTCCTAGTGACAGACAATTTAGTGCAAACTACCAAAGTCACCTAGAGTTTGCTATTAACTTCAGGAAGCATTTGATCTAACCCTCAATTACCTATCTCATCTCCTCTTAGAAGTCTCCTTTTGGGGACAATCAGACAGCAGCTGCTATTGCAAAATCTTTTCAAATTTCAGCTGTATCTGAAACTGTGGGTGATGAAAACTGCCGAGAAGGGTGGAGAAATCTTAAGATAGGCAGTATCTGGTACTAAGGCTACCTGAGTTCTCTGGAAAGCCCTGGAATGTTCCCTTTTACACAGGAACATGCCTTTGTTGTGTTTCCATAAATACAATATATTTAAGGCTCATGATAGGACAGTAGGTCAACCAGGTATCTCCCCTTTCCATCTCCATTTGGTTCTGGAAGTTCCAAAGTCACAAAACCAATTAACACACGGACCAACCTATTCAGCTTTCTAACCACAAAGTGGCAACAGCAGTAGTCCCCCCAGCCTCCGAAGTCCTCGGGGCACTGCTGACCCTGCAGATGTTCACACAGAACATGTGGCCAAAAAAGAGTTAGGATGGTGGCAGGGACTCCTAATAAGCTGCTTTAGCATTAGCAGTGCAAGTACTGCACACACCAGCCAACAGATACAGCCAAGGCTTTCCTTGTACAAACCCGCTGGGTTCAATTTAAGCTCAGAGATACTGGGACTTCCACTCTGCAGCCCTTAGACCTGTAGGGAGGGGCTGCATTGGAAATGAGAACCTCTGGAAAACAGTGACTCAAACATTAGGTATGGCCAAAGTTGTACAAAAGCTCTGAAATAAAGGCAGTAAATACCTTTATTCATGGTGTATCAGACTGGGTCTTCCTGCTTTGGGGCTGGAACAGTTCCCTGAGGCCCACCTCTCTGGTTCACAAGAGTTTCAGAAAGCTTACATCACAACATCCTCTCTCCAAGAAAGCTTTATGGGTTTTGACAGAGTAATTATGCTATTTTCATCAGCAAAACAGGAGTGCAATATGCATAAAGTCTGAGTTTTGGAGCTATACTGGGTAGTAAGTGCAGAAGAGCATTAACACTGTACAAAAACCAGTGACACTAGAAGAAAGGAAAAGAGACCGTTGGGGATGAACTCATTCTGAGGTTTTAGAAAGGATTATCTTTTTAGCATAAATCTAGCAGACCAGATTTCTCTCAGAAATTTACTCCAGACTCCTCCTCTACTAATCAGCTGGCCTAAAATGATACTGTAAAGCTTTAACAGCAACAGCAGCAGTAACATCTCAGCAACAGCAACATCTCCTACCAGAACATGGACACAACGAACAAACACTAACTCCATATTAAAAGAAGCAAGTTTCATGGCACCAACATGGCCAAGGTCACTGACAAGGGCCTTACCTATCTCTGAATTCACCTCCTCCGAGGTTGAGAATAACTGCTCTGTTAAACTCATTATATTAAAATATCCACTAAAGAATCAAAACCTTCACTACCATTTACTGAACAGCATATTTTTTTAAAGAGGTTTGTCTGGCTTGGTTTCCTTCTGTGGTTGTTTAGCAGGCCACAAAGTCACCCGGCTGCAGCCCGACACTTACAGCACTGTTACAGTTACTGAGGCTGGGAAAGAAAGGTCTAGTTTCCACTTGCCAGCAAATGAAGCCTCTGTGACTGGATTTAAGCTCCTCTCACAGAAAACCTCACTGAGGAAAAAGTCCTTCCCAAGGATGATCTCTGTGTACGCAGTATTTCTTTTTCATCAGTTGTGACAAGCCCTTGCACTTAAGCAAATCCAGAGGTTACTGTTTACTTTGCTTACCTCTGTTTTCAGGCAACTATGTTTCTTACAGAAGACAGATCTAAAGATACTCCAAGAATTAAAGTGTTAGCAGTGAAAAGGCTTCTGTAGTTTACATTATAATGCTTATTTGCCAAAAAATCAGAATGAAACATTCACTGCTTTATTTCTCACTAAAGAACATTCAGTAATGTCCTTTACAACTGCTGGCTTAACCTGGACTGTTACAGAAGGAACTACAGACTGATGAAGAGTCGTAATCTGCGTGAAATTATGCTTGTGGCAAAAAAAGATTTTAGATTTCTCTCCCCAAAAAATATAATCAATAAACAACAGTTAAAATGATCAGACTGAAATGGGAACTGCAAGGTGTGTAGTCAGAGTAATATGAGATCAAGAACTTAGCTCATGATTCAGCTGTGAGATTCAAAGGACAAACACTCGTAATGGAGACCTTGAGAAAGAACTCCAGCCTCAGTTTTTGCTTTGGAGAAGCAATTCCTGCCTCACTTACAGTAGCTATAAACTCAGTTTAAACAACCAGCAAAATGGGGTTATATTTGCTTTTCACCAGGAAAGGAAAACAGTAAAGGAAACAGACTGTGGACACAAGAGAGAAAGAGACAGAAAATTCTGATGGAGTACTAAACTGTTCTGAGTGTTGGTGAGACTTTACTTTTTCCCTCACAGGCTATGCTTTTTTGTCTGCTGCCACTGAAAAGCCATGACTGAGGGACTTCTGGCACGTGGGGACAAATACCTGTTTGCTTGTTAAATCCAGTCTCTTTGGGAAGGAACTAGAAGTTGTCAACTTTTAATGACACCTTGGAAATACTTTAAAAAGCTGCAACTTCGTTGATACTGACTGCCTTTCTAAGTATTGAATTTCACTAGTCCATGCCTTAAACTGGATGCAATTTCTTAGCAAACAGCACTTTATCCCACAGGTTATTTCATGAAGGGAGATGGTGATGCAATCAGCTCTTCCTCACTCCCCAATGAAACAACCATTTTGGCAATGTAAAATTATCCAAGCCAGGACAACTCTTGCTGCTCCATCATTCTGCTATAACCTGACAGTAAAACACTCACAAATACGTGCAACCAGTAAAACAAAAGCTATGGATGCACTGGAAAACATCTTCACTGATGCAGTGATCCATCCAAGATATGCTTACACACCACTTCAACCCCTTGTACAGACTTCAGTTTTGAGGCACAGAATTAAGTGAATGAGCTCATTCTGGTTTTCATAGTGAGTACTTCTGTCTTTATAAACTCCCCTAAATTTAACATTTTCCTATTTTACTGGACCTTAATGAAAGCACACAAAGACAAAATCAGATAATAATTAGTAAGTTAATATAAAACACAGGAAATACAAAGTGATGTGCATAAGTATGACTGTCTAAAAACAAACCTGGACCCTATCTGGAGAATTTGAATCCCTATAGTGCCTGTAATATTCCAAGCTTCACAAAAGCTCACTGTAGAAACAATCCAGATCAGGAGTCATGGTGGTCATCCAAGGGCTAAGAAGGTATCCCTGCAGGAGCACCGTTAGGGCTGATATACAGTGCCAAGGACACAGGATGTTCAGACAAAGAGAAGACTGTTGACTTTCATTTAATTAAATACTTCACTGTACTATATTCATTCAAGAAAAATGCATGGATGAATTTTTTATAGTATCAGAATTAACTGAGCTAAATGCCCTAAAAAACTTCCGTTTTTGTGTCTAGTCTGGTCTCCAACACAGCTACTCTACTTACCAGCTTCAAAGACTGTCAGGAATAGCTTTTCACTTTACAGCTTCCTGTGATATAAGAGCACATGTTTGTCTAGCAGGTCTTACCTCCAAAAGCCCGTCTTCAGGAAGGTCTGTGCAGTGAACAGCATTCTGAATCTTGTCCTTCCCAAAGAGAGCACGCAGAGTTCCAGGTCGGAGGTGACGGGCTAATTCCTATTGAACACGAGCAAACCAGAAGATCTTTGTGAACCACACTGTTCCTTTATATCATGGATGCAAATAATCTTAAAAAGCAAAACATTTTTGTGCTATTAAAGTACGTGTAGTACACTACAAAAGAAAACAAAGATTGAGAGCAGCCCTAAGGAGAAGGACTTGGGAGTGCTGGTGGACAAGAAGTCGACGTGACCCATCAGCGTGCACTCGCAGCCCAGAAAGCCAAACATGTCCTGGGGTTGCATCAAAAGCAGCGTGGCCAGCAGGTCAGGGCAGGTGATTCTCCCACTCTGTTCCACTCTGGTATGAGGTACCCCACCTTGAGTGCTGCATCCAGCTCTGGGGCCACAAACACAAGAAGGATGTGGGCCTGCTAGAGCAAATCCAGAGGAGGGCCATGAAGATGATCAGAACACCTCTACTATGAACACAGGTTGAGAAAGCTGGGGTTGTTCATCCTCGAGAAGGTAAGGCTACAGGAAGACCTTATAGCAGCCTCCCAGTACCTAAAGGGGGTTACAAGAAAGCTGGAGTTTACTAGGGCATGTAGTGATAGGACAAGGGGGAATAGTTTTAAACTGAAAAAAGGTAGGTTTAGATTAAATACCAGGAAGAAATTCTTTAGGTTTAGATTAAATATTAGGAAGAAATTCTTTACTGCGAGGTTGGTGAGACACTGGAGCAGGTTGTCCAGAGAAGCTGTAAATGCCCCATCCCTGAAAATGTTCAAGGCCAGGTTGGATGGGGCTTTGAGGAACCTGGCCTAGTGGAAGGTATCCCTGCCCATGGCAAGGGGGTTGGAACTAGATGATCTTGAAAGTCCCTTCCAACTCAAACTGTTCTATGATTCTATGAAGAGAGAAATTCCAGCCCGTACTACACACATAGACAACTGCTGAAAAAACATGACCAAAACTATGAAAACTACCTGCTTGAAATTGGGTCAATCAAGCCACCTTGGGCAAAACACAAGACCCTTCACTGCAGATACACCTCACTGGCACTTGTATAACACAATTAGCTTATGTTAACACCTTTGCAGCTCTCAAGAACAGGCCTGCTGTCCTTACTGAGCAGACACAAGTGCTCTACCTTGCAGATTGCCTCCCCAAACACTGAATTACCTGCCTCAAAACATGACATTTATGAAGTCCAGCTCCTGAACAGCCTCAGTCTTCTCCTCTGACACCCTGACTACTGCCAACATCTGGTCCCCTTTAAGGATCAGTCCAGACTCTCTCTACATCTGTCTCTGTTCTCTGAAATTAACATTTCAATACTCTTCTTCATCTACATGTCAAATACCTCCTAGGCCTCTCAGAGGCCTTTTTACTACAGGAGATACTCATGTCCTGAGACAACATTCCTCCCTTACCTCTTTACTGCGGTATTTCTCCCATCTTATGCCACAGAGGACTGCCCTTATTGGTTCTCCCCTCCACCATATTCTTTCTTTCAAGCCATAATGCTGTTCTGATGTACTTCTCTGCCCTATCACCTTGCAGTGTTGTCTTTTAACCCCTTTCCTATGCCACCTGAGCTACACTTGTTGGCCTCCCTTCCCAACACCTTGAGGCCTGCCTCCAAGCCTACCTCATGCACAGTGAAATTCAGTGGTAATGGCATTAACCCAGTTTTTCTTCCTTAAAACCCTCTGGATGTTCTCCTATGAGTACCTGAGAGGAGAGAGGTGGATGACAAACTCACACTACAGCTACAGAACAAAGAAAATAATTATTTCCTTGCTAACAGAGCCTACATCATCCCCTTTCTGAAAAGGCACTGAGTACATTAGGGTGTAATCACTTTGGATATGGCCAGTGCAGTTTCACTGTGCCACTCCCAGGTGTTTGTTTCAGTGTCACAGCTGGAGGTTACTGTTCCCGAAGAGGAGTCATCAAACTGGATTGTCCAAGCATTTCTTAACTTTCAGTGTCAAATGGGTTCAAAGTGACTTCATCAGTAGCTCTTGGCTGACATGGAAAACTTTGCAAAGGTACGGATGAGAACCACTCTCATGGTGCACTCTTTCTACTGAGATGGCAGTGAATGCTTTAAACTAGTCCCAAAAGACCTGACAAGAGCATTATCTGACAACACCCTTTATCCACTTTCCAGCTTCACCCATTTGTCACGTCTCATTACTAAACTAACTGGACTTTAAGGGCAAGACCTTCTGTTACCCCAGCAAGTCCTAGATATTTTTCTGTCATAACAATTAAGTTATTATGATCTGTTACCAACCCAGAAGACAATTAAGGTTGGAGTGTGTATAACCCAAAACATGATATGAGGAGAAGTTTCAGTTCCTCATTGTTACTGTATGTACATCACAGGTTATACAAGATCTTTTTATATGGATGTCAAGGACATTTGAATAAGAAACACTCAGCATCAAACGAATTTTGCTTCAGAGGAAAGTTCAAGAGTTTCACTTGAAAAAAAAAGCCCCAAGGAGGAAAAAAAAATCTCCTCTACATGGTCCTTATTAAAGGCTTGAGATAAGGAAGTCTGCCAGAGAAACAAAAGTCACATGCCAGTTAACTATAGCTATGTGACACTTTAATCAAGCCTTCCTTCAAACAATTGTTGATTGCAATATCAGCTACTTGTCTGAAAGCCAGCAACAGCAATGGAGCTTTCAATCATTTTAATGAAAGTTTGGGAACGTTAGAAAAAAAGTTATCGTGGCTATGAAACCTTTGGAAACAATTTAGCAAGAAACAGCTCAGATCTAAAGCTTGGTATTTCATATTCTGTTTATTTGCTGTCCATCAAACTCTTTTGCTCAAACAAAAGAGTTCCATCCTCCAACAGGTCCGGAAGTGCTGCTTCTTAGGAAAATTTCAAGAGATTTCCCTTGACCCATCTTTCTCATCAAACCCACTCTTTTTTCCTCTCTGTTCTTTAAAAGCAGCAATGGCCTTCTGAGTTATCATTTGTCCTAAGGTCTCATTTCTACTTCACAGCTTCATAACAAAAGACCTTATGTTTCTACCGGCAGATTCACTCTCTCACTAACACAGGCAAAAGCTCCTACTGTTGCACTGCACAGACCCCTGTTCTTTCTTCAGTTTTTCAATGCAGGTTGCTACACATTCTCCTGCCCTCCTGAAACCCACCAGCCATCTTGCACAAAAAGGGACTCATTCTGTTCTGCCTGGGATTGCATTGGATCAGAAGTACACAAAGGTAGGTCCTCCAGCACTGTACACTGTTTGCACCTGATTAATAAGAATCTAAATAAGCCTTTCTTGCTCTCAGTTAACAAACAGGATGATGCAGTCTTTGCTTACATTTACATAACCCAAAAAAGGAAAATAATTGTCATTTCCAAAGTTTTACTATTGCAATGCTTTCTTGCTACACCATTGAGGAACCATAAAGGAACAAGGCCTCTGTAAATGATGAAGATACAAAGAGCTCATATATAGGTGTCCTTCTGTATGTATGGCTGGAAATCTTGGGAATGTTTCAAGGAAGGAGGAAGAAGGAGTTCATTCTAGAACTTATTCCTCATAGCAAGTACTAATATACAGTCTTCTGGTTCATGACAGGAAGCTTACCAATCATTTTATTTACAAAGCCTCATCTGCAACAACAGGGAGATACAAACAGCGGAGTTTGGGTTGATTCCACCACACCCCATCATCCCTCTTTAAACCTCTATTTCCTAAGCTTTCTGCTGAGTTTA
Source organism: Myiozetetes cayanensis (assembly GCF_022539395.1). Classification (NCBI taxonomy): domain Eukaryota; kingdom Metazoa; phylum Chordata; class Aves; order Passeriformes; family Tyrannidae; genus Myiozetetes; species Myiozetetes cayanensis. Next base: position 20,943,696 of record NW_026087742.1, read on the forward strand.
GTTTCTGGAGTATGTGTTTTGTGCATTGGTTTTCAAAAGCTTTTTGAAAGGAGTTGAGAGCGGGATGATGGAGGAGTTAAGAGTGGCTACAGCTCTACCATATGCATGACAGGAAACTACTATGTGTGTGCTGGAACTTCATGTGCATGTGTAAATGGGGATGACACAAAACTGGCACCTCATGCCAAGAATACACTGCCTGTGGCAAAACAAACCAGGGCTGCTGTAGCAAAAGGTTTCATCCTCTTTAGTCTTATTCTGCAGGCTATTTGATCACACCTTACAGGCTGGGCTTTGTTCTACCCTGAGCCCTTTGAAGATTCTTATCCTATAGAAGATACAGATACATGTATCGTGTTTCTCTTTGGCATTGTAAGTGTGTCCAGTGCAACACTGCCTGTATGGAGTACTTAGCACATTTCTAAAATCTTTCTATTTCTGCACAAGTGAAAGGAAACAAAAGTGTCACCAATGCCAGTAACATGTCAAAATCAGACAGAAAAATCATCATAACCATATTCATAAGCAAAGCTCATTAACTGCTTTTCCTCCAAATGGCTGTTTTTTTCATGGGTTGGATGGCAAGTTATATAGAACAGCAACATGTATTCCAGCCAAAACCTCAGATTTCAAGAAAATTTAGCCTAAATTGCAAATTTCAAGAAAATCTGGCCAGGTTCTTTACAGCATTTGTAATACTTAATTTGGTATCTAGAAAGGCTAAAAGACCACTGCCTTTAAACAGTACAAACTCCAAATAGATCAAAACAACACAAAGGAACTTTTAAAACCTAAAACTTTGTACTACTTGAACATGAACTAGAACAAGTGAACTTTGAAAATTAGTTACTGGTCCTATTGAATGAAGCAAAATAAAAATAAGAGTACGTGATCAATCCCTCTCTACCCACAGTGTACTCATAGGGCAGATTCATTCCTTAGGTTTGCTTTCAGACCAGCAGCATTCAGAGAATTCCTTGGGCTGCAACAGACTTTGCGCAGTTCCCTCAGCCCTCAGTAAAATAGTTTTCCTACTCTAACTGGGCCCTGACTGTGTGCCTGCTCCTTGCTCTTCTTGGCATTCCTTATTCGTCACACCTTCTGAAGACTTTATGTTGATGGTCTCACCACCTCTGCTTTCTCCACCCTGCATTCATGAAGCTTTTTCCTTCTGCAGTTCTCAGCTACCATCATGAAAGAGATGCTCCCTCTTTCCCTTTGAAGGTGCCACCTGATCCAGAAGGCAGTAGCCAGCCTTGGGCAAACAAGGAAGTGCCTTTCTCCTTTTAAGGACCAGCTTTGCCCTTGTCAAGAGAACAGAACACACATTAACTGTGAACAAACAAAATAATGTAAATTCCACTCACTGTGGAATTTGTCTGGCTGAACTTGAGGCATTGGAAAGCTTACTGCCTTGTCCAAGCAAGGCACCTGAGCTTCCTCTGCAGTGAGGTGAAGGTGAGAAGCCCTTTCAGGAAAAACAACCAAAACAACTTTTGCAGTACAGCAGTTATGCAAGCCAGGTAGGATAAATGCCTCTCTTTTCTCATCATTATAGCTCTTTAGATGGTTTTTATTTTCAGGGCATTTTAGCACAAGACATATCACACCCAGCTGGTTGCAGTAGGGAGCTGGACAAAATACTCTCCTACACAAGCCAGCAGCAAGAAGCAATGGGATAAAAGCAGCACAGTCTTTGTCATGCAGAGTACAATACTAAACAAGCATCTCTTGTAATGCTCATGGAAGCTAAGAAACACTTTAACACTACTGGTACTGCCAGAACCACCTCAGCTGATCAGTCTGATACATCCTTCACAGGAGTTCCCACCCAAAGGCAAATGCTTAACTGTCGAAATGAAATCTGTAGTCACAGATGACCTCATGCAGGACACCAAAAAGGCTAACTTGCCTCAGCTCTAGCCAATCACCTGTCATGTGTGTGCTTTCCCACTGGTTACTGGTTTATGCTCCTCAGTTCCATGCAGTAAGCCACTTTGAAATCAACATCATCAATTTTCTACTCCAGTAGCAATTCAAGGTCCGTTTCATCACCCCTAAATGCAGTGCTAAGCCTTCTGTCTAAATTACTGGAGAAAAATCTATGTAAGATGGTGCTGTTGCCACTGTAAAGACTAACTGGGGAAGAGTTTTGCCTTGAAACCTGGGGTCTGCCTGTAGAAAGTTACTTCATAAAGTTTCTAAATACAAAACCAGGTCAATGCTGAAGAGCGTGCAAGAGGTTTCCTTCAGCTTACGTTTCAAAAACCAGTCCAGAAGTTGACAGTGACATGTTTTCTCTTTCTTTCTGTTCCACATGAGCTGCAGCAATGTCATGTACAGAGTCAGTATCAAAGGCCTCATGCACACTTCAAGGGAGTCAGCGTCACCTGAAAGTACTTTTGTACTTTCCACATATCATGAGAAAAATTATCAAGCCAAAACAACCTCCTTCAAACACACACACACTAAACTCCCCTCATCTTTTAATTTTTATCACAAAACAAACTCAAAAGCCTGGAAAGGTTGCATTAAAAATCTTTGTAATATTTAGCTTAAGCTTCTCTCCCCTTAGCACTGTGCATTTCACCTTGATTTTCAGGTTGTCTTTTCCTGGCAAAATAGATCACTTACTGGCCATCCTGACAAGTTTCTCATCTTTAACTGAGCCACAAGAGTTCTGTACTTGAAAGAGCGTGGCTGTAAAGGTTTGTTCAGCAAATGAAATGATCTAATTCAAACGTCAGTCAAAGCCTGTAAAAAGCGCATCTGAGGTGCAATTTTCTAAAATCAAACAGTCTTGCAACAGTAGCAGCAAGTACTCAAACCACAGTCTATTTTATTGAGAAAGCCTACTGTGGTCTGCGTGGAAAAAAAAAAAAGAAATCCATCTGCTTTTCTGTTTATTTTAAAGTCAGTCAACCTCTGAACTACCTACCAGTCTGAAGCCCCGTATCCTTGGAACTTTTGTTAACGGACCTAAAATTATCTTCCATACTCCAGTGTTGGCAGTTTTTCGGAACCTCACAAGTCTGTACAAGTTGTTACACTGTCTCCTTCTCACCCTCCATCCCCTCAGGCACTTTGATTCTCTCTGTTTCACTCCCACGAATTCCCTGCCACTCCTCCTCCCTGGCAGCCCAAAGGTGCTGCACCAGCTCTCCACAGGTTCTCTTCTGTGGGCAGCAAGCGTGGCACATTTGCCAGCCTGAGATAGTATTTTCACTGGTCTTGGTGCTTCTGATTGATGTTTAAGTGATTCTAATGATAACTGCCCTGCTCAAAAATTTATTTACTGTCACACTCGTGTGCCTATCTGCCACTGGCAGTGCGCTGAATTTAGGCAGCCACACTCCTGAGTTAAGTATAAACTAGACTGAATGGTGAAGCCTTGAAGATAATTGACATACCAAATATAAAAGCTGCTTGTTAAATAGGAATAAAGATAAAATATCTATCTGGTCACATTATCTGGGTGCCATTAGGGATATTTACAGTTACTTGACATGCTGGAAAAAAGGAAGCATTTGAAACTTAAATGCCATTAACCCCACAAGACACCTGAGCACACAGTATAGCTGTAAATTCGATTATTAGTTCCTTTACTTTAAATTTTAAAGGTGAGATGGTCCTACTGATGCTTTTTCAATGCCTGCAAGGCATCCAGAATATCATCCATTTATTAATTCATCTGTAAAACAAGGATAAAAAAATACTAGGTGGAAAAGGATATTTTGGGATTTTATTAATTCATGTTAGCAAAATATCTGGAGAGCCTCCAGTGAATGTCACTATGAAGTTTCAAGACATTATTTTTAGTCTGCAGATATCTTGGCTGAGTTTTCCCCAATAAGAACAAGAATAATTATAAATTAACTTTTCCTCTGAAATTTTGGAGATGTAATTCTTTACTTGCAAAAGCAGGTCAGGTATCTGAGTTTTACACTTTGCAAAGCAGAAAAAAATGCTTTGAAATTCTACTGAGACTTCCCTAGCCGAACCACCTTCAGACCATCCACTTCAACAGAAAACAAAGATGGACCGAAAGAAAAAATTCACAAGTCTGCCGCAAACCCAAGAGATCCATTTCATCTGATGCTTAGCATGGAACAGACATTTCCCTTCCATTCTGTGCCCTAAAGCCTATCCAATGCAACCCTGGAGTCAGCAGTGCAGCCATCTCCTCCTGCACAGTTGTGAGTAGCGCTGTTCTGATGGAAAGAATCCCTCATTTTTTTATGTTATAACTACTTTTTAAAAGCCCCTGCTCTGTTCAGGACTAGCTGTATTAGCCAGTGTGCCTATACAGACTAACAGATGGTTGCTGGCCTAGAAAACTTCTATGAAGAGACACAAAGGGAAGAAAATAGTAGAATGGACCCCATTTTTTGGAGCGGGAAACCAAGACAGACTAATTTCCCGAGGGCACAAAGAAATAGACACTTCACAAGGATCACAAGTTCACTGCCTAACTTTTAGCTCAGAGCTTTTGAATCCCAGGCCAGTTCCTCAGCTATTCCCTCTCCCTGATTTAATGCTGCTTTAATCCTTGTGTAGCACTCTGATGATAAGCCACAGTCTGCAGAACTCGGGCCATGCCACGTCACCTATGGGAACTTGAGAGCTCGTAGGGGAACATGAAGAACTGCTGCTCTCCCACCCTCCACCCCGACCACGTTCCAGTTCCTCGATGTGGGAACACAATGGATGCACACAAAGGTAAAACTTCTTACTAGGAATATCTGAGGGAAGTCCCATGTGCATCCCACTGGATGCAGTCTATCATACTGTAAGGGAAAGAAGCTGATAAAAATTCAGCTCAGGTGGCCCTGCAGTGGAACAGAGAACGTCAGCCCGAATCAAACAGAACAGTAAGCCGCACCCCAAATTATTTAGCAGGTTCTCTGAATTTGAATTAATCATTTTATCTCCAGCTTTTAAAATGCCTTTGTTTAGCTAACAGTTTTATCCCCAGGCAATGAGACCAGTGATACAGAATGAAAACTATTGCTGCAGTTGTTCTCATGGCTGTCAGCAACTGCAGAGAGAAGGATTTATAATAATAACAATAACAACAACAACAACAACAATAATAATCATCACCATCATAAATGTAAAACCAGACTACTTCTTTTTGTTACAGAAGGGAAGTCTGAGGCCACAGTATTTGTTTTCATCCACTTTGGAGCCTTAACTAATATCTGCAGAAAATAACTGCAGATACACTCTGACCACAGCATGTATTTCTTGCAATACTACAGTGGCATGCAAAGCCCCTAGGGAATTTCAGTCCATACACACCCTGTTGCAATGTACAGTACAAGGATACCTCCTATGCTACCTAGAAAGCCAACTGATCCCTCTTAGGGCAAACCACCTTGAGATACTCATAGATCTCCTTCCAGCAATGGTCAATTCCCCTCAGATCAATCTCTCTTGCATACTAATTTACCATCAAGACTACACAAGATACACTGTGCTCTGCAGCTCCTTTTCTGTTTGGGTATTATTAGCTCTACCACTGAGTTATTAACCAAGCAGAGCCTGAATAAGCAGTCCTCTGGGATAAGAATGAAAAGAAAAAAAGTCACGCACTTCCAAGAATTGACTATTCATAACCTACTGGCTGAAAAACATGAAACCTTTTGGGACAGCTACAGTCAACTTCAGGATACTCAAGATCACGACATCATCATGGTTATATGGAAAAATGTCCTACTGCCATTTTTCTACACCTTTATAACTTTCTCTATTGCACATTTCCTTGGTGCACTGACTCTTGCTAATTGCTACAGAGCTCTAGAAAAAGCCTGTTCTACCTTTAAAGTTCTACCTTTATTATTTTCCTAATATTTTTAAACTGAAATACTATTCATATTACTTCATAACTTGAAGTATATGTAACAGCACTACATAATCAGTATGTTCCAACTAGAAGTCAGGACAAATTTAAGTGAAGGACGAGGATATCTACAGTCAACAAAAACCTGAGTCAGGCATGTAAGCAAATGCTTTTAATCTATTCAAATCAAAGATTCTACAAACACAGAAGGTCACTGTGACCAGAATGCTAAGAAACTAAAGAAGGAGAAAATATTGTTTAGTGCAGCAATAGTATAATTTTCTTTCCCAGACAGAGCGACCTCAGAACTTCCCATATCTTCTGGAAACATTGCCCTCTTTTCCCAAGGAAGAACTGAGCCTATAAAGCAATTTTATTCCCCAAATGCTTCTTTTCTGGGACTTTACATATTCAAAAATAATGCTGTTCAAGGTAAAGGAGTGATCTGCTGTCTGCTGTGACCAAACAGAACACAAGGGAAGCAAAGAAAACAACCACGTACACTGAAATTAACCCAGAACCATCACGGTCTCAAAAAGGCTCTTACCTAGTGCCCTTATGGACTGAATATACTAAGGAATCTATTCCCAGAAACCTCAGTAGCTACTGCAGAAGCTTAAATAAAACAGTCCAAAGGAAGTAGGAAGAAGAAAAAAAAAACCCTAGTAAAATAAAAAGACAGGGAATCACTAAGGAAAGCAGACAGCTTCTGACTGCAGGAGGAGACTACAACCTAACAATTCTGACGACCAGCTCTTTGTATTGATGACAAAAACTATTTTCACAAGAGCGGATATACTCTTATAATTAAAAAGTATTAAAACCCTCCCACAGGCAAGGTAAATCACATTTTAACCCAGTGTAGCTGTGAGAAAGAAGTCCTAGAGAGAATCTTGTGGATTACCTTTGATCAGCCAAGCAGTGTAAAATTACACTGTGTATTTGTCTATACCAGGCTGATATCACACTGGCAATCAGCTGATATGTTAGAAGCCTACCTATTTTTCTACAGTAATGAGAAACAAAACTCTTCTTCTCAATCCATCTAAGATACGTAAGCAGAGATACAATAACGAAATGGTATTTTGAAATGTATTACCTAGTATCATTTAAAAAACAAACCAAGCAAATGCCAAAAGAAACTACGCAAGCACTTCTGAAGCTTTGTGTGGTCACTTTTTAAATAAAATACGATCCATCAATATGAGATACTAAATCTGTGACACCATTCTAATGTATGGTATGTATTCAAAGCTTGGAGAGAGCAAAACCAGGGAGATGCAATCCAAACAGGATGTGGAAGCATTCATTTTGCAAAACTAGACCTGCAGATGGGACAGTTATAACCAAAACCCTGTTCAATCAGAAAAACTTCACTTCCTCAAGGCTGAATAGACAAATTTATGTAACTCAGAGCATGTATAAGAATCTTGTGTTCATCACAGATGCTTAAAATATCACTCCTTAATGACACCCACCTACTATTTTGGGATGCACTCAGTCTGAGTGCAAAGGGAGCCTTTATGATCTCTAAGGCGGTCTTGGAGTCTTCTTTCCCACCTACCTATAGATACAATTCGTCATTGTGACTTCAGATTAGGTTGTATGTCTCCATGTGTCTGCAGAGCTCAACGGTACAAAGGCCTTGACCAAAAACCTGAGTTTTCTTAGAAAGTAAATATTCTAATTGTGACATAAACTCTTGCAAAAATGGCTAGCCCTGTGATGCTTTGCAGGGAAAGGCCCAAAACACTAGCTCCAGGATACCCTGGTACATTAGCCATTCTGGAGAGTAGCTAGGAGGTCTCTCTGGTAGCACAGCAAGTCAAGGAAGATCAGTAACCAGTGCTGTAAATGCCCTGTGGCATATTCCTGCTCTCCTTCAGTCTCTGGGTTCATGTTAAGCTTCACTCCTCTTGCTAAAATAGGATAAACTATTCCAGCCTGGAACCAGGCAAGAGGTACCCAGGAAGAATCAGTTCAAAGCCAGAGACAGACTGACATAAGGGAAAGATGGGAATGCAGATGGGAGCCCTGAGGCTTCTGAAGTTGATGTTACTTTCCAGGAGGGCATATAGAATCTTTGACAAAATCTTGTTAACTTTCTGAAAATGTCCAGAAATTGCAGTTAAGAAAGTGTCTTGTTGTCAGGTGATACTGAAATATCACAGTGTCAGGTGGCAGAGGAAACTACCACAAAAACCAACCTACATCAGCTAGAGGAGCTTTGGTAGCTAGCTAAGGAAAAAACAGAAAGGATTTTAGCAATGGGAAATTAGATGCAAATGTACTCTCAGTCCTCTCCCAGAGGTCACCAGCACCTTCTCTCCAGAGGACGAAAGCAGCAGACTCCTCCATTATTACGTCTCTGTGGGCCTGGTAACAAACAATGCAGTATCTTTTACCATCTGCTTTACCAAATTACTGTAATTTGGTACCACTGAATCCAAGTCCAGTGACCTCACATCCAGGATTTATTTAGGCAGCAAAAGTTTCATTGTTGACACGCTCAAGTTCGGTAGCTCTGGAGTCTCAGACAAGGAGTGGCAGATAAAAGGGTTTTTTTCCAAACTGTAACCTTGCCAACACGCCTCAATCACATTGGATTTAAAGCAGAGTTTGGTCTCGAGGGCTCTGTCAGTATTTAGTCTCCTGATGGAGACTGTCAGTCACCACTAATAACAGCAATTTTCAACACACATGCACCTACCCATCAAGAATCAAAGCGAGCCTACAAGCTCCAGCTCCACATGACACTGAACAGCCATCATATGACAGCAACCTTCTGGCAATAACAACTCACATTTAAAGCAAGCCACTTGCAAACAAGAGGTTCCTCCACTGCTGCTCTGATTTTTGTTCTAATCTCCGCACAAAGGCATACTCCTGTGAGGCTGAAGTCCCTCTTCCTATCAAAGGACTGCCCATACCCTGCAAAGGGTGGCTTGGAGAAAGAGCTCTAAGAAGGTCACATCAAAATAGTAACCAGATCATGTAAATGTGTCCTTACAAAGCACATACACACATGGCTAAAGTAAACAGGGGAGCAGTGGTGTGGTGTCGAGGGATGGCAGACCTCTACAGCACCTATTCAGAAACAAAAGAAACATCAGGAAAACTTACTGTGAACACTGAATTCATGCCTGTAAAAATTAATTCTTGGATTCTTAACTCTCAGCTGCTCCCAGGGCTACACACACAGCTTTGAGAGAAAGAACAAATACAATGTTTCTGTATCAGTCATGTTTCTGGTGCAGCCAGTGCAGATTCCATCCATCTTAAACCAGGGAAAGCAACTCACCGACACAGGTATGGTGTTAGGCATCCACACACACACAGTGCAAGAAGCTATAACACTTCTGGAGGTAAATTACAAATCATACACCAACATATTGACAGTCTAAAGCAGTGGTGACAACTCACAGTTGCAGTCACACTACAGCTGTGGGTCATTAGAGCACAGTTATTTTAACCCTGCCTATCTTCTACATCCCCTGCCTGTGACCAGAGGGCCGACATGGAACAAGACAGAAGTCCTGAACCCACAGAGACTTTGGGCTTTGTGAATCAGGAGCATCAGCTCAAAAAAAATGGGCTGCACTAGAGGGAAGAATCTACCTCCACAGACATCACTTCAGGCAAAAATTACTATGTCTCCCAACTAAGAGGCCTTAGCACTGTCTAGAACACTTTTTCACTAGACTTGCAGAGGCTGATGTGGAAATTAAAAACTGAAAGGACAGAGTCAGATGATTGACCCTAAATAACATCTAAGCAATTCAGTCATGCCTTTCCCATTGCTGGCTTAGACAGCAGGATATTATAACTGGTATTGATTGGTCTGTTTGCTACCCTAGCTGATAATGGTCTGGATCTGAATGAAAGTTTTTATTTTTATTACATGACTCAGAGTATCTGAGAAGATAATCAATTATATTAAAATCTTATTCATTAAAGAATTAGATAGAAAAAAATCTTATTTCTCTTTAAACACATTATGTACTTCATTGTCAACACTCTTACCAAGGCTCACTAGGCTATAGGGAGAATCCACACTAAAACAACTATGAAGGTATTACCAGAAAACGAGTACTTGGAAGCTTAAAAAATAATCTTTATATTCCTTTATATCTTCCACTGAACTATTCTCTACATGATGTAATGTGAAAATGTCATGCTGCTCACGTAGTTCTAGGAACGAACATGAACATTTTTGGCCTTGCATATAGAAATTTTTCAGTGTTAGAGATTCAAAGGAGGTCTATACAAACAAAAATCTTATAGCAACAGTGCTCTTTGGCTCATACTGTTATCCCTCTTTAACTGATGTGATTAACTGAGGCAGAAACATATTGAACTTTTTGTCCAAGGTCACACTAGTGAGGTCAGGAATGGAGCTAAAGCAGACTCCAGCTCTTTCAGTTCACTGCTTTGTTTTAAATCATCTAATCTCCCTTTCAGCTCTTTGATGCAAAAGTAAAAAAGACTGGTAATACACTGTTACTCGTAAAAGTGCAAATCCCCAATGTAAAAAGAATACAGGTTAGGATTTAAAGCAAGCGCATGAAAATCCCTTTTCAGCCCACTGGATGCAGAAATATTGCAGCACATCCCATCACTGTAATAATATCTCACAACAGAAGGTACTCGAGTCACGTTTAATGTACTGCCAATCCCAACTAAAAGCTCTTAGGAATACCAAAAGTTATGCAATCAGCCAGGAACATGTAGCTAATGAAGACTCCTGAAATCGCGCGTTATAACCAACTTTTTCATTTGTGTATGAAGAAAGTTCAAAAGAAAAATATAAATGCAATATACCCAATTTCTACAGCATTTTACAAGTGTCTTACAAACACTAAGTAATCATCTCAATGATTCCATCTTCGACAAAAATTTTACCAGCAGATATTTCAAGGCAGAAGCTGCACGAAGATGATGCGAAAACTGAAGCTACAGCTTCAGACCAAAGTGTTAACAAGAAGCCTCCCAGTGCTCCAGAGGCCAAAAATACACAAACATTAGTGAAATGAAATATCGATGCCAGCAAACCCAAGCAGTGACATGATTTCCTGGCCACCATCACACTGTTCCAAGGTCTTGCATTACAGACTCTGCATCCAGATCCATATTAAAGAAAGTCAAATCAATGCAGATCAAATCAAATGCATGTTGCTTTGTTTTTTTTTTTTTTACTGCACTTAAACAAAACCACTTTCTTGACAGTTGCACATTGTGCTATATTTACCCCTACCCCTCCAAGCACTTCATTTTTTTTTTTTTTACAATGAAGAAGAAACACAGCTTCATTTCTGCTGAATTTTGATTCAGTTACTCACTCTCATTTCTAAGCGATACTGCATGGTGAAAATTCAAACGATTTGTGTTCTGTAGTAATCCTATTTAATTAACTATTTAAGTACCCTTCCCAGCTTTCTAGAGCAGTTACTTGCAGGCACAAAGCAATATTTCTTTCTCTTGATATCAGAACTGCACCAGTAGAAACAGAGCGAAATACCACCCAGCACAAGACCCATAATTTAATGTTGTGCCTAGCAAGATTCAATAGTCTATTTTTAAAAAGGGCTTATAAATGATTCGGACACACCATGAAAATCAGTGGAACTCACAGTCATTTCAGAAATCTCATTCCTATTTTAAATTTAAATATGTAAATAAAAGTCCTCAGCTGCTCACAGGATATGAAACCCCATAGCTTCAGATGCACAGCAGAGCCTATGGGTGCCTCCCCTCCTTGAAAAGCTACAGCCTCGTCTGAAATCCAGAGACCTTTTTTTTTTAAACAGCCCTTATTAACATAGCAAGGAAACCTTTTCAAGATGGGCATTAGTATGACTGCTGGCCTTTTACAGGGGTGCAGCAACAATAAGCAAAGAGTAAATACCAGTTTATTATAGTAGATGTGAGAGAGCCTTCCATACCTAAAGCCCAAATATTAGCCACAGAAGTTCAGGACAGAGAGAACAAGGCACAGAGGGACACCAAGAGCAAGTCACACAAGAAGTCTGGGACCTGGCTGTGAGAACAGCTAAGCCAGAGGCTGCAATTAAAGACAAGAACAAGCATCATAACTAATCTGAAAGACTACAGGAAGGCCTCAGAAGAGACCACCAGTGACACAAAAGAAGGAGCTGCACTCCAGGAGTCTAAGACAAGTACAACTAAAGATGCTGACAGTTCAACAGGAGGACAGTGAGCCAGCCAGCCCCTCAGTAGGAAAGTGCCAGTGTAGCAGAAGAACGCAAGCAGCAGCAAGACCTGCAGAAAAGCACATATCCTAGTGCATCTACTACCTACCAGGGACAAATGTTCCACAAGCCTGCAATCTGTGACACTGAGCCCTTCAATCAGGTCACAGTAATTTGGAGAGTGAGCACATCCAGCACAGCTCCTTACAGAGATGTGTCTTTATCCCACTGCTTGCTTTTCTGATTTGGTAGGCCATTCCTACACTACTACAAAGTGGCTCAAAACAGGTTTTTAGTTATTTATCCTCCCTACTACCACAGAGGAGGTTTTAATATAATATTTATAAGCTGGTTTATAATGAAGAATATTTTTGGCAGAGAGCTTTACTGACCTGCAGTGCTAAAAAAATATTACCCTGTTACAGAAAATAGCCTGAAGTTCCATTTCATTTTTAGCATTATACACTTGGTATAAATTGCTATCTTATTAAAATATAATCCTCAAAATAGAAGAATTCTAATTCTTTCTTCAGCCCTAAACACCCTGCAAAACCAAAAACGGGCTGAAAGGCCTGCTAACATTCATAGCCAGTTTAGATATCTGACTTGCCATAAAGTAATTATTACATTAGTTATGTATCTAAGATATAATTAACAGCACATGTGATGGGGAGAGATTAATTATATAAGTCAAATTCCAGCACCTTTACTCACTTCAAACATCACCTTGCCCTGAGAGTAATGTCATTGACAGTGATGTCAATGGCACTGCTTGCCAAACAGGGTACTCTTTAACAGGAGCCTAAGTGACTCAAACAGGTACATTTTTGTAGTGAACTACACCCGTGTTTATAAACAGACTGCACACACATCAGGATCCAGCATATATAAACAAACAAACAACTTAGAGAGAGATTTAGGCCTCTCAATGATAATGAACTATTTGCATGACACTTCGATGTAGTTTAACCACTAGACTATCAAATCCACTTTATCTTCATGGTCTGTATATAACCCTGCTGGTAATGAAACTGCTGATAGGGTTTCTGCTACTGCTATTTGAGACAAATGTAACCACAAAGTGCAGTTGTGAGCTTCTGTAAAAATTCCAGTTGGGAATGACAAAAGCCACTGAAATACCTAACCCCTTCTTCCTCAAGGACAAGCTTCCACCACTATCTGAATAGACAGATAAATTTCAGGCAACGATCAGTCTTGAGAGCAGCCGTACTTACTGTACATATGCTTTATGCGCTTGGGAAATCAATTAATTTGCAGTTCTTACATAAAATAGTAGGCAGAAATACATAACACAGCTGCCCATCTTCCAAACATGCCATTAATGTAACTGCTGTGAAGTCAGTGTCCAAAAATTAGAGCCGCCTGCTTCCACTGGAAGCAGCTGGGTACTCATTTTTACTTCCCAAGTCACACAGTTAGCCATTGAAAGGGAAACACAAACAGCGTCAGCGGGTCACTAAAAAGAGATCTGGGAGACAGGAAATTAGGTCTGTTTTCTTCTGCTACCCAGAGGAGCCATCAAGTTGTACATCCCTCAGATTCCTCAGCTCATTAACAGTTCCATACACACATGCTGTATGGCTATGACAGCTTTCCGTGCGAGAAGTAAGGAAAAATAGTGAAATTCCCCTTGTATAGATAGGTACACTTGTCTTTCATAACCAAATGCAGCTGTAATGTTTGCAAGCATATTTTGATTTTAACATATCATGCACTGAACAAGTAGACACATGAAAAGGATATAATAGGCCCAAATAAAATGACTGCATCTTTGAAAGTTTTAAAGACCAGAAACTTTAAACATGGAATTTGAAACAAACCTGAAATTACCATATTGTGTACATTACAACTATCATCCTGCAGTTAAAAGATAAACTTATGCTTATGCTCTGCTTACAAGATGCTAACCCAGCAGAGAAACATTTGAATGTTACCAAACAAAAGAGGACAAAAAGGTTTGGATAACGCCTTTAGCTTGTGCTTTCTGTAATGAAAACTCTGGATCTGAAGAAAAATACATCCTGAATAACTTGTTCTCCCTTCAAACACTCATTTGTGTGAATTTTTTCCATGAAAACTGGTAAATCCCCTCAGTCTACAACTAAGACAGTCAAATCATAACCAGAAAACGTATAAAAACCTGACCTCATTTGCTTCATCTTGATATTTCACCTCATGGTTCTTGTGTGATATAGTAGCCTGTTTAACAAAAACCTGCAAACTTTTTGAGACAGCACTTATGCTTGTCTCCAAATTGCACACAGTATCACACATACCCAACTACCCACCTCAAGAAATGAAAAATAAAAGCTAGAAGCAAACAGGTATGAGAACTTTGACACCCTTTTTTTGTTTGCTTCCTTCTGAAAATGAAAGGAACCAATTCTCCTTCCAGAGTTTCATCCCAGGAGAATGGCACAGACTGCAGTGGACTAACGTTTGATTACACTGGCATCCACAAGCAGTAATTGTTTGTTCCAAGACTCTGAAACATTGTGTTAGAGTTTGTGAACATTTAACACAGATCTTTGCTTAGATAGCTTTCCTTTCACTTAAATATCATCACAGTATTTTATCATCTGCTTTAGATAAGATCAGAAGAGTTGCTAAAGGATTTGCAAAGTGGTCCACTAAGAGTAGTGTTTGACCTCCATAATACGATAATGCCCACATGTTTCTAATGAATGCAGCAAGCATGTGGCAGCCATACCATACTTTGATATTTTAATTCACATAGCATACCATTTTTAAGCTTTCTTTATCGCTCAAGAAAGTACTTACAGGGTCAGAAGGACCACAGAAGTCTCTGAACACTTTTGGAGGCTCAGATGGTGTAATCTCCATTGCTATGCAAGGCCCTGAACACAACTCTGAAACCATCTCCTGAAAGAGAAGACAGACAGAAACAAAGATGAGCTTCTTTGGGCATTAGCCAGGGCTGGATTCCTCCCTAAAGCAAAGTCCAAATTTACAGGACAGGCACACTTAAAAAACATTGGTTCATTTAGGAAAGCAAGGACACAAAACAAAGATACCATTAGTATTCAGAACAGAAGAAATATTTTACATTTTGCTACTTGGTTCAGAAGGTGGAAATTGAGAAAAACTGGACATTCAGCTTCAACAGGATATAACAATATTCACAATACTTCGATCTGGACCTGGATTTCATGGCAGCGTCCCACAGCTTGTCAAACTAGACTGAATCTATGGAATGCACTTTGCTGGGTTTTAAGCCTGAAAAAATCACACTATATTCAGCCAGTTCCAAGGCAGCAATGTACTTTGCAGTGTTCTGTACAGGAAGCACAGTACACAGCCTATATTTGTTTCCAAATATACACCCGTCTGATGGTTTTAAGCCACTAAAATGTCTCCTGGGCTTTTGGTTCTCACAGTCTTTTCCTCACCTATTACTGTACAAGCCGAAAACACACAAGCCAACAGAACCTGTGCCTGTGGCACAACTTGATAGGGTAAGGGTCCTTGATCTGGCAACATTCTTGGGGTATACTGTTACCAGAATCTTGGCTACCCTGAAATCATCTGTTTCTCTGGAGCCTCCTGGAGAGTAGAGACATGATGAGTTCTGCGTGGGTGATGAAGATGGGTCTTACTTTTCATAAGCTTAAAATAACTCTGGGCATTAGTGCCAATTTGGAGTTTGTTAATTAGAGGTATAGGTTTCACAAGCAGAAAGAATCTATTTTGATGTTCTAGTCTGACTTCCTTTTTTAAATCATGCCCTTATAATTGCATACTTGTCTAGAAATCTGGGCAGACAAGTTTTAAACAAATCAGGACAATTAAAGGAATCAAAACCAATGAGGAAAGAGGAAAAGAGAAAACCCACAAGAAAATAAGGGAGGATGGGTAAGGACAAGCAAGGTACTGCAGTCATGTCCACCAGCCACAGGCAGGTTAAGGATGAGCCATGGCAAAGAATAATAGCATATAGAGTGGATGTAAGAGCAGTAGGAAGACAGTCCTTCTCTGCCTTTTTTTGTGACAGAAACTAAATACACAAACACTCTGAGCCAAGCAGCACTGTTCCAAGAAGTTTCTATCCCTATAACAGATTCCATGCTGAGAACATGTGCCTAATCTTCCTACTCTGAATTTTAGTCAAGTGCCTCTATCATCAACGTGATCCTAGGAAATCTAGGTAGATATATTCCAGAGAGGACATGAAAAGAGTGCAGACTAGTTTCATGCTCTACAACATGAACAAATATTTTAATTCCAAAACCTGTGTTAACACCAACAGATCCTCTGCTAAGAACAGGTCAAAGAGCAACATATTTCATTCTGTTAAGAAACAGTAAATTGTCACAAAGTCACTATTTAGCACAATTTCACTGAATTCTGCCATTTAAATAACTGTTAACAGGCTAGTGGAGAAAAAACAGGCTTTTAACTTTAACTGAATCAATTCTGTAATTCTTTTCTGCAAACTGTGGTTATTCCTGTTCCTCCTTTTTCTGTTGTTTCTGTATCAGCACTGACGTCCCACCAGCAACAGTAAATGTGACCAAAGTTACCAGCACAAAGGCAGGTGGTACTTTGTCAGACAGACCTGGTCTACCCTACCCAGCCTCATCAAGGTCAGAGTTGAAGTTAAATAGCAGACACAGCTTCTCCTGTAAGGTTCCCCGTTACAGCTAAATCAAATTTTCTTTAGCAAATAGTTTATTTGTCAAATAGCATGGCTTGTGGTCAGCCAAAACCATTCCTGGAGGTGAACCAAGCTCAAGCATTTGTGATTAACAAAGTGGATTCTGAGCTGACCTAAATAATCTCACTTCTTTTTCCTGGTTACAGTAGGAAATACAAAGCAAAACAACACAATAACTAATCAATAGTATGCAAAATCCCATGAAGGAGAGACCAACAAAGCAAACATTTTGGGCAATTATGCAGCTTTCTCTTTTCACAAAGAAATACTTTAAATAAAATGTCAAGCCTTTATCTGACTGACAAGGGATAACCAGAGGAAAAGGGAGTTTTTTAAAAGTATTTCTGGATGCCAGTATCTTCTGTGTTGAGTTATTTTGGAATGATAAATAAAATTTAGATCAAAACAGATGGTTCTGAGTCACATATATAAGGTCATATTCTTTCTTCAATATCCTATTTTGCAACATACTTCTTCCTATTTGGCCTGCACTGGCAATATCCGTTGCTGTTCCCATGTGTGCCCTCTCTGAAAGTTCCTTTCAGCCGAGTCAATCCAGCCCATCCAGCTTGCAGGACGGAGCCCTAGCTTCTCACTTTTCTTGAAATCACCTCAAATGTATCTTATTTATTGACTTACCCTGTCTAAATGTCACTTTCCATTCTGAGTAACTCTCCAATTAAATTATATAACTAACATTTGCAACGTGTTAGAGGGTCAGGGACTGTACAAAAGAGCTGCAGAAAACGGTAGAGAATTTCCAACTTGTTTCAAAGCAGAGACTTTTGCAGTACCACGGGACTCTTCAGGCCCTGAAATAATTTCAGACATTTCCATATTTTAATTCTGCCACATATCTACAAGTATGCCTGTGCAATCTCCCTCTGGTCTTTGTAAAAAATAATGTTATAAGAGAAGACCATAAGGGTATTCCCCAATCTGAGAGTGAACTAACAGTACTCCTAACCCACTTAAAGACAAATCTACAAACGCTGTTGAAATAAGTTAGACTGAACAATCATAAAGGAGGTGAAAAAAAGAAGAAAAATTTCATTATCAGAGTAATATCAGTAATTGTCTGGAGTAATATTAGTAAATATGTAGAAAACGTCTAATAATTTAACCATTTAAAAATTAAGGATAATTTGCATAGTACATAGCATAGTAGTGAAGCTAAACTCATTACTCTGAGTAAATTGCAAAAATTCCTATGAGGAAAATGAACCGAAATCCTCTGACAGAAGGTGATACAGAAATACAAGCTCATCTTCTTATATTCCCATTGTTCTATTTGCAGTCAGAAAATTTTATGTGACAGTGTAACAAGGCATAACACTATAGAGAGGTCCACTGGGATCACAGCATATCTTAAACTTCTTAAGTTGTCTGAAGATCTACAGAAGTCAGATCAATAAATCAAAGAATAGCTCAAAGTGTCATTAGGAAAGCTTCAAATATAACAGCCCCACTGTAAATAAAATAATAAATATATATTCTGGTCCAAGCCACTACTGCAATATCAAATCAAAGAAAGATGCGGATGTGACACATTTTACAAATTCCTTGGTTGAACAATTTTCAAGGAAGGCTCTCCTTTGTGATGACATACACAGCACAGTTTTCAAGATTCATTAATTTATTTGAGAACAAACTAGAACTAATAAATACCTTGTTCATAAAATAAGTCATATCACAATCCCAAGCAACAAAAAATGTGATCAGTTCCCCGTTTAAGCATATTTTGTTTTCAAACAGATTCTTCTTAAACTTACCAGGTATTCAGGGACGACACCTTTGTAAATCTCATAAAATTCTTCTGCACTTGGACGCTCCATGTTGAACTAAGAAAACCAGAATGTTAGCCAGGCAGTATTAAACAACAACAACAACAACAACAGACAGACACCCCTTATTAACCAGTAAATATTCAGAATTCTCTTTTAATTTTTACTAGGGAAAAGGAACAGCTTTACTGCTGCAACATGAAGTGTGTTAAAAACCTAGTCAATGATGCCACAGACAACATAGGACATGACAACTTAGTGTAGGCTTACCCCACTAAGACATGCAATGACATCTTTTTGTTGGATAGTAAAGGAAAGGGGTTATTATTCATTTGTGATGGGGATTTGAGTGATAGGGGAATTTCAGATCTTGAAACTTTCACAAAAATTGAAAGGCAGGACTCACTGGACCGCTCTTGGGACCAATCTCTGTGCTAAATTCCTTTAACTGCTGAGGGTGTGCAGGGTGTCAAAATCCTTACAGAATCTTTAAAAGTATTCCCCATAATCCATACTAAAAATATATTTTAAAAAATTAAGGAAGGATATTAACAATAGCTTCATTAATTTTAGCTGGTACATTTTGTAAAGGTATCTCTAATTGCTCCAAAAGAGACAGATATCCTTATCCCCCTATCTAACTATAGGGAATCAGATGGAGAGAGGTAAAGTGTCTCGGCTCAAGGTCACCGAGCAAATATCAACAGAGCAGCTGATCAACCAAATAATAAAACATAAATATCACAAGGACAGTGCTGATCCCAAAACACTGCTAGCCTGCACCAGGGTTTTATATTGCAGGAAGACACCTGTGCAGTGCATATAGCACTTCTCCAACTTCTGTTTATCACAAAAACAAACACAAAAGGAAACCTACCATCTGCAAAGCTGAGATCTGAAATCCTTCCTTGAGAATGGCTTTTATAATCTTTCCAGCGAGCCCTGAAGAAACATGGAAAAGACAGTATTCAATTTTAAAAGCAGAATTTACAACTAAAAGGTATTATGCCAATATACTGCTTATTTTCAAACTAAAAAACCATTGTTGGTGTAATGCTGTGAAAGGAAGCAGAGAACACAGCTGAATTCACAAACTCTATGTTCTATATGAAGTGACATGCTGATCGTTTCAAACAACTAAATTCCATGCAGCTGTTGAAAAGAATTTCTACCAAAACCAAGGTAATTATTGAAGCCTTTTCTTGTCTCAGATCAACCGCAAAATACCAAGATTCATATTTTTAATGAAGATACATTGGCAATACTGATGCTTAATCAGTAATCAATTCAGAGTACAGGCTGTCTTTTTTTTATACAGTGTTCACCAGACTGCAGGTCCTACTTTGGGCCAGAAACAATGCAGCATGATAACAAATATTACCAATAAACCAGCACAACTGTTCATGTCTTCTATGGGAAAAACACATTAGTGCAAAATAACCTACTCCTTCTAAGTTTATAGCTCACAAATATGCTATTGCTGATCACATTGCTTGCTTTATTCTCTCCAGAATGCATGCTCAAAGACTGAATGATGTTGTAAAACGAAATATTAAACTTTGGAGAACAAGAACCACTGATTTCCCACTGAATATGTATTTTAGATTTGCCTGTGCTTACAAGATCAGGCTATTTTGAAGATTATGTCAGTCAAGCACAGTACTCTGTGAGTGAATTTCTTAGAATCACTGTTTTTATAGAATGCAAATGCCTGTCCTCTAGTACAATTTGTGAGAAGCTACAAATTTCTGGGCATTTATTCAGAACAGAATTAACCATAGAAGAATACCCTGTAATGAACTGGCAACAGTAGGATTTGACTCCTGGTCATTAAATCCTTTTATTAACTAGTCCTTAAATTGCAGGATATTTTGCACTACATAAATTTAGGAGATGAGAACAAAACAAAGCTAGTACCAAGGTTATAGCATGCTCAAGACACAGTCTGCTAATACCTGTGGCATACAATTGGTGAGCTTCCTACCACATTAAAAGGTCAGTGGGAGTTCTCAATAAAAGAGATGGATAGTTGGAGGGCTTTCAAAACTTGTATTTACATATGAAAAAACCTGTCCCTGAAGTATCTGCTATTATATTTTTACATTAAGGTTCATGTACAAAAACCTTCCCTACACAAAACAGTGCATATTTCTTCCAAAAATCTTCAAACTACTAAAGGGAACACTTGAAATTTTGGTACACACTCAGTCCATGCAGCAATTTGGGTTCACAGAACACAGAAACAAGCAGAGGCAGCTGCAGTTCCTGTCCCACTGTACTGTTCTACCATGGCTCATTAGAGCTCTAGTTTCTTTTTGTCCACCCTACTGGAAAGGCTGAGCAGCTCAAACACCTTCACACAGATTTCACTGAGGCACTGAGCCTACTGTCTTGGCTTCAGAGATGAATGGCCAGTTTATAAAGACAATAAGTGACTAGCTGGGAATCATTCAGGAAATAAATAAAATAATAAATAATATGTGACAGAGCATAAACATTTCCTCGTTCTCAGAATTCAGAGACAATATTTCAGTCATCTGCTTCACCAGAAAACAACAAAGGCAAAGAAAGGGCACTGGCAGATAAATGGTCACCGCCACTTGAAGGGAAAAGGCTATGAGAACTGCATGAGAAAGCTGCTTTGCCTGACAGGTGTCCATTTTGCACTTTATCAGTCAAGAATGGGCCACTCACATAGGCACTCACACCCTGCGAGTATCTAATTAAAATTAATTAAGAGGTTCTGTGGGACTGTGGAGATCTGCTTTTTACAAAACTTTTGTCTTCAGCAGTTTTATGAGCTGTAAGCAAAATCCATGTTTTAGAGAAACAAAGGGGGACTCAGATATTCAGTTCTCTGGGCTGTTTCTCTACTGAAGTCACTAAGATATATCTTTTCTGCAGAGAGGAGATAGGCTTCCTTTAATGACAGAAAAAAGTAGGAAGGTATTTTGGATAAAAGGTCTTTAATGCAAGGCTTCTTTAATAACTAACTGTGATAAACCTATGGAGATTTTCCTCTACATTGTATTTCTGAGTTCACTTTCGCTCACCAGAGCAACAGGGCACTTTGTTGCTCCAGACAGATTGGCCATGCCTGCAACACCCAAAAGGCTTAACCAAAGGGCTTATTGTCACCACTGTAGACAGACAGATGCCTCACCAAAAAAATTTAAACTGTCTTAAAGAGTTTCTTAAAGGAAGAGGCATGAGATTTCATTTATGTTTGCAAAGCAGGATGTTAGCTCCACTTCCCAGATGCAGGAATTAAGGCAGAGAGTAAGCAAGCTGCCAGTGACAGCACAAATCTGCAAACCCAGTGACTTGGCCTCCCTTGTCCCACTGTAGGCAATACACCTATCACTTCTCCTAGGGACACTTTCCTTTCGAATTTTACCTGAACCAAAACAGAAACAAAAAGCATAAAGACAATCCCCAAGCAACAGAAGAGTGGAAGCTCAAGGCTCAGCCTGGAATCTGTTTCAGGTTTTAAGCCAGTTCCATGACTGAATTGGGATGTATCCTCCCCTTTGTGGGTAGATAAGGCTAAGGAAAAGACAAACTAATTAGAGTGCCATTTCAGCAGCTTCCAATAATTCTTTTCAACTTTAAAATCCAAATCTGTAGTGAAAAAACAACTTTCTAAGGACCCTTCAAACAGGGTCAGTGCATGTTTAAAATGTGATTACACTAAGAACCCAAATCAAAGCTGCAGATTAAGCACCAGTTGTGATGAATTTCCAGTCCCAAAGCACAAAAGAATCACAAGCATTACTAAATACAATTGGGGGAATTGAATACTAATCCAAAAAACAGGAAAGTGAGAGGAAGAAAAGGAGAACAGGAAAACACTTCATGTCTTCTGGGTAGCATTGTCTAACTACATACCTAACACAGGACAGATAATCTTCCAACATATTTTAATCAGTTAAAATGCTAAGGTACCAAGACCTCCTCAGTTACATTCGTCTTCTTTGCTTTACAATAAATACTATTTGAAAATTGTCCTTCTCTAAGGAACAGAAACAAACAGGGAAGACATCAGACTGAAAATGTTACAACTGTTTGCAGAATTATGGCTTGGGATAAAATAAAACAATTAATAAAAGTCACTTTTAACCTAATATCACTTTAATCAATGAGAGGTAACAGCTGGGCTATCGGGGCTATTCAGTCCCAGTGCACAACGAACCACCAGCCCTACAAATAGGAATGTTACATTCTCTTCCATTTGTTCTTGGCCAGTTTCCTAATTTAACCATTCCACTGTTAAAAGCTTATTAGGCAAGACAGCAGACTGCCTTCAAAGCAAGGCAAGAACCAGCTTCCTCATCCCAACCTCCATATGTCATTTTTTTTAACCTTTCCAATACTTAAAAATAATTCCTCTGGAACAACAGGTTTTTTTGACAGGAATTCATGAACTTCCACGACTAATCAGACTGATGATCCACCTAATCCAGTAACACATTTCTAAAAGTAACCAGTACAAGGTGCTTAATGTAGCACTGTAAGTAGCAATTTCATTTCATGTCTATTTTTGACATTTTAAAATGCAATTTTGCTTCACAGTATAATGAAATTATCTGATTCTTTATGGTCAAGTGTTAAGGTCCTGTCCTAAAACTCCAGAGAAGCACGATCAGGCTTGACTTCAAGCAAAGTCCTTTTTGAATTCTGTAAGATGGAAAAGCGGGAATTAGAGTTGGGCCCTCCTGAAATGTATTTCACTTGAATTTCTCACTGATCTTTGCTTCAGACAACACTGAAAAACACTGTGCAGTAAGAAAATTACAGATGTCCTTCTCAAAAGGTGCACTGCTTCCTTATCAGTTGGTCAACTTATTCCCTGAAAAACGAGGTTTATCTTTTGCTCTTCCCATTTAGAAGTAACTCAGCTCTAGGCATTCTTACTATGCAACATAAATACACAATTTCTAGACTCCCCCAAAGTTTGATCAGAGTGATAATCTACAACTATTCATCTCCCAGCTCCACTGTGAAAAAGGACATGCGGTCATTTTTGTATCTGTGCTCTGGAGCACCAACTGAGTCATGGAGGGTCTTCTGAGCGACAGACACTGGGCCCACAAAGGAAAAGAGGACCTCAAAAGCTACTCAGGCTAACTATAAGGATCTAGAAAAAAAGACAAATAGATACAGATGGAAGATGAAGAGCAGCATGGGAGGAAAAGGTAAGAGAATATCATTTATAGTGACAGAATTCAAGAATTTCCATCACTCCTCATTTCTGTCTAGGCTTTGGTATTAAAGGAGAACCTCATGAAGTTTGAAGGGCAGCTTTACAGATATTCATGGACAACCCTATCAACACTGCAGCACTGCAGGTGAAAATCTTTACAAACAATAATCATTTGAAAATGCTAAAAGGTAACAGGGTGAAGGTAAAAGATATCACCACTGTTTTACTGAAGAATAGAAGTCAGCATTTTGCTAGCACAAGAAAAATTATGCAGATAGTAAATCCCAGGAGACCTTGAAGCCAAAACAACAGAGCATATGATGCAAGTGAGAATGGGAACTGATAGAAAAGTTCAGAGGGGGTGAAAGGTTTAAAGGCTTAATCCCAGTTGCAACTTTCTGAACTGCTATGAACAAGGCAACACCACACTTGTGAATGCCAGACAGGGCATTAAGATGCAGAATGATGAAAATCTGTAGGGGAAAAAGGTATTCTGGGGATTCTCACATGGGAACAGGTGGGAAGAGTCACATAACATTTGGATACAAAGGCCCATAAAGAAATTCAAGTCAAAGATCATGGACAGGCTACAGAAAGTATCCAGCAATTTGGCTGTGCAGAGTGTGACATTTGAGAAGGGAATCTGAAGAAGAAAGATTAAGAAGGAAAGATCAATATCTCTGCAAGAGTTATGCTGAACTCAAACTGATGGTTGTATATCTACCAAAAACCAGAAAGGCTTAGGTTTGTCTTTGTTCTTGTGTTAAGAGAAAGTTTAAAAATAAATATCCAGATTGTTTTGCTCTTTCTTTCAAGATGTTCATTATTTTGTACTCCTTTAGCACATCCACTCTGATTTAACTTTTTCACTTAAGAAGATTACGGTCAATCACTCTGGATAGAAGAATGTTTCTATGCCTATAATGTCTTTCATTTACTTTTGCTTATTTCTTGAGTGTGAATAAAAACTAAACATGATATTTTAGCTGAGGCTCTACCACTGGATTATATGATGGCATTCAGTATTGTAATTCAATCCATTCACATACATAAAAACATTTCTTTCTTTTTTATCTGGTTATCCCTACTGAACACTGAGCACGGGACAGTGGTTACAGTTACAGACAGGAAGTGGTTAAAATTATGCCTTGGAGTGTGCATTAGCCCATAATTATAAACAATAACTTTAATCTACTATTGCACTGTCAATTAACTCTGGAGGTTAAGACCCTCATGAGATCTCCTATAATCTGTTCCAGCCTTTACTAATTTTATATTCCACTTCCTGGGGAAGGTTCGCCAACTCACTGTCCTAGATCAATAGTAAATGTACTGGAAGCTCTATAATTTATTTTTGACTTGGCAAAAGACTATCACATATTCCTACATTCTGTGTCTTGTCTGTTTTCAGATCCAGTACCTCGCCCTTTTCCTTACACTCTGATTTGAAAAGGGCAGTAAGAAGAGGTTTCCATATATTTATTTTTTGCTGCAAGGTACAGTGAGTTAGACTGTGTGTGGCTGCATTTTTTTTCATTTTTCTAAAACATTTTTAAAAATTTCTGGTAAATTCTGGTTCTGTTAAATCACCAGACATCAGGCCAGTGATAAATGATGAAGTTTTCCTTCATACTTCGATTAAAACTTCTTTCATCTAAATTAGTAAACATGCACACATTTTGTAAATTTACTTCTAGAAAGCTGTATATCCCTGCCTTATCCATCTCAGTGTTAAATAAATTAAACCCTTCAAGTTTTCATTGGCTAAATTTCTTACTGTTTTTGCTCTCAGTTGATTATGTTATTTTTGAAACAGAGTGCCCAGAAACTGGACATGATACATAAGTTGGATTCTCACAAGCACTGAGAAGGACTAGTGGGTCCAACATTGTGAACGCTGATTTTGCTTATGTTACATCACTATTCCAACCATTTCTCTATAGACTTTCCATTGATACCCTGCCAGTTCTTCTCTATTTTTTATCTGTGCATTTATTTTCCCTTCTCCGTGGTAGCGCTATACAGTTTATATTCAACTTCATCGTCTTCACATCGCTTCATTTCTGCAGTTCATCAGGAATGTTCTGAATTCTAATCACATCCTTCAAAATTGCAGTAGGCACTTGGCACCATCTGTGAACATTGTAGGCTTGCTCTGTCCTTCCCCATTCGAGCCATTAGTGGCAACATTGACAAGAACTGGCCCCTGGATGGGTGACAAGACCTCATTTGTAAAGCCCTTTTAATTTCATGTGCTCATGTCCAGTCCAACATTCAGGGAAACATTTATGGATATTCTGCACAGATTTAAATGTAGAAATTCTTTCACTAAAGGAAAATTCTGGTTTCCTAACAGCAAAGAACTTTGACGAAGGCGCTGATATTCAAGTGAATTAGACTACCTGGCTCTATTTTACCTTCCTTTACAGAAAACATACTTAGAGAATGCAGAGATCAGCAAAGCTTATTTTCCTTCAAAAAAGACACGTTGGTAAAAGTCCATCATATCATCACTGAGTGACCTAAATGACATTATAGACTCCTGATTCATCAGTGTCCTTGATATGAAAGAAGTTTCATTAGCCTGAAATTCCCTGGTCTACTCTTAGAATTGATTTTTCTCTAACCCTTTAAAAGTGAAAATCCCAAAATGCAGTAATAAACACTAATTTCTAATGTCTTTTTTAATACCATCATCCCTGCAGAGACATAAGTCTCCTCAACATGAACACCACTAATATAAGTCTACTAAATGCAGAAAGAAAGGCTCCCTTTCCAGTTGAAGGATACTTACAAGCTTCAGCAAGGACTGGTTGTGCCATTTGATCTGTTTGTTTCTCAGTACATCTCAGTATATCTCCTCCTCTTCCTTCCTGTCTCAAACTGTCAGAAAGGTTTTCCAGACTCAGTTCACCTCCCCCTCTACCTTAACCAGTTCAAATATAAAATATATTTTTCATACTTCAAAAAAAAATGAATGTCACTTCTCCACTAGACACTGAAATCCAAAGTTACTCTAAGATGGGAAGCCAATGCCAAGCTGCTAAAACTTTATGCAGGAAATAACCAAGATACAACATCGGCTTAGCTTCAAAAACAAACACCCCAGGCAAGGAATATCCATCATTAAAACTATAGCAAAGAATTCAAAACACAGATGGAAGTGGAGGGACTAGTGTTCTCACGAAAGCTAGAATTTTTTTCTAAAAAATGGTGATAAAGTGGTAAAGTAGGTTGCTTTCATGTTAATCACTTTTTTCCTAGCTTCTCAAAAGAGAAAAAATCCCAGCCAACCAAAAACACCCCAGCACCACTAGACACCACCAAATGCTTCACCACCCCATATATAATTTATTCAAGGAAAACACAAGAAACAAACTGCATTTAATTTTGCATAAATATATGTTCTGCCTGGGCAAATCTGTCTGCAAAAGAATGCCAGCATCTGAAAGCACAGGGCTTTACTAGATCGTT
The DNA here is from genome assembly GCF_022539395.1 of Myiozetetes cayanensis. Lineage (NCBI taxonomy): Eukaryota > Metazoa > Chordata > Aves > Passeriformes > Tyrannidae > Myiozetetes > Myiozetetes cayanensis. The sequence continues at coordinate 20,970,904 of NW_026087742.1, forward strand.
TTCATGTGATTGCAGCACTAAGATTGCCATGTTGTGCATGACCCAGAGGTCACATCCCAAATAGTCAGTCCACTGTACTTTGAAGTATCTGCAAAGACTTGCATTCATCCCGCAACTTTTTTCCACTTTGAGATTCTGCCTTCAAATAGTTCCTTACAGACTTCTATTTGTTAGGTGCATCAAGGCTATCACTGATACCCCTTGGCACTCAACCTTGCAGACAAGATCCGAAGAGAAGTTCTGCCTACATCGACGGTGAACTCCACAGCATCTGCACTTCACCTTTTTATTACAAATACTTGTCACAAATAGTTAGCATATACTTTCAGACTACTTATGAGAAAATTGCATTCCTCATTTTTTCTCAAGCACGAGAAGACAGTTTTCTGAAAACCTTGTTCTAATTCTAGGTTTGCTGAAAACAAAAATAATGAATTAGTCAAACTTACACCTAAAATGATAAAAAAAAAGAAACAATTTCCAGGGTTTGTTTACAATTTAAAAAAAAAATCTTATCTAATGAATACAAATTGTCTTGATAAAAAAACATGAAATAGATACATAGTCCTGAGAATGATAACAGATTTCAACTTCCACTATCCCATTCTCTTTTTCTTTTCCAGTTTATTTAATTTCCTTAGTACATACATGTAACTATACTTAGCATAATACAGAAGTGAATTGGACATTATCATAGCGATGCCTTCTCTCTTTCAAAGAGCAACGAGTATATTATGTCAGGAACAGTTCTTCAGTTGTTTGCAGTCAGACACATAATCCACTACAATGCTGGATTCCCACTCTCTACAATCCTTTTCTCCTCACTCTCTCTTATACAGTAACTTCACTTGAGATCCTACATAAGTAAACCTTGTTTCTCTACGTGCTTGAGACTGAACTAGTCCTTGATATTCTTTTTGTCAAAGTTAGGTTTGTCTTTGGAGCAACAAACTACTCTTCCATTGGAATTTTTCTGCCTTTACATAAATATGATTCTTATGGTTACCTGTCATGCAGCATTTTGTTAATCAATGTAAAGTTCTACAAGCTTCTAAAGCTGCCCACTTACTACTAAGTTAAGACAGAAGAGGTCTGTAGGATTTATCATCCACTCAGAACAGGTCTAAAACCACGTTTCCATAGAATATCTTTTCCACTTGGAAAGAAACCATTCCTGCTCCTTTTGTTTTCTATGAGACTTAAATTTTAGTTGAAGAATACTGTGGAAGATGCCACTATATTTTTTTTTTTTTTTAATTACATAAGAGGAACAAGGATTTAACTTTAAAAAAAAAGTTAGAACAAAATCTCAAACTTAACACATACTAGGAGAACAAGCCTGTCTGGGTAATCAGTCTCAAGCCTAAGAACTCTCAAGACCATAGAAGCTCCCTTGCCTCCAGGCAGACCTTTCAGTTTGCATCAGGTCCAATAAATTCTCGACTAGCAGCTTTGCTTTTCAAGTTCGTGGCACAGTTCTAGCCCCAAATTCGTTTTAGGCAAAACTCTGACATTAGGAGAACCCATGTCAGGCTGGGAGTGCAGAAAAGGACAGCAGGATTTCACCTCTCAAGCTCTGTGCTGCAACCTAAGTTCAAAATGTGAACTATAACACACTTCTTTAGCCTGGCAATCACTATTTTCAAATTTTTCCCTTGCTCATTTTTCAAAAGAAGTAACTAAAGGTCACATCAAAGAAACCAGTCACAAAATACCAAATTCTAATTCCTACAGCAAACATGACTAAACTGTTACAAATAAATAATGTTAAAGCTAATCCCACCCAGTGATCTATAAGGTCTATTCTGCTATTTCTGCTCACAAAACAGTCAAGTCAGGGCATTAAACTGGTATTTATCCATTTTGGTGAATTTACAATTTTGACTTCTGAGCACTACAGTTAATACCTCTGGATCTAGTAACATGAGAGGGAATTACAAAAAGAGAATATCTAAGTGATTGCAACTATGATCTTGTTTCTGAAGTATCAGAAGCGCAAGAAGCAAGAGGATTACCAAACACAGATCCACACTAAAAATTTCAAATTATTAAATAGCTTAGCCATACAATCCTAGAGCTGTGCTTACTTGACTGAAAATTGATCTCTGGAGAAGAGAAGACTAAAAAGAAAAGCGCGACAGATGCTAGAGAGGTCAAACCACGACATATCTCCCTTGTCAGAACAAGTCTGCACAGAGTAGCGTCAGGTTGCTTTTGCATTCTAGCTCCCAATCAAGACGAACTGGATTGCTCTTGCAAATCCTCTTCAGAGTTAAAATACAACCATCTCACTGCTGCCAGCCAGGGACGCAGTTCATCTCCACTGGGAGGAGCCACCAGAGAATGAGCTAAAGCTGTTTAGTTCAGAGCTCTGGGATACACTGCCTTCCGTGGCCTTCCCAGCCATTTTCCCATCTCTGATCCTCCACAGAAGACATTATGACCCCAGACTGACAAAATAGCTACTGCCTTACTTCTTTTAAGAGACATGTACGATGCAGATTCCTAGAGGGCCAGTGACACCGTATGAGGAGCAGCTGAGGTCACTTGGTCTGTTCAGCCTGGAGGAGACTGAGGGGACACCTCATCGACCTCTACAACTTCCTCATGAGGGGAAGAGGAGAGTCAGATGCTGATCTCTTCTCTGTAATGACCTGTGACAGGACCAAGAGGGAATGGCCTGAAGTTGTATTTAGGCTGGATATTAGAAGAAGGTCCTTCACCCAGAGGGTGGTTGGGCACTGGAACAGGCTCTCCAGGGAAGTGGTCACAGCACCAAGCCTGACAGAGTTCGAGAAGTGTTTGGATGATATTCTCAGGCACATGGTGTGACTTTTGGGAATGGTCCTATGCAGGGTTAAGGGTTGGACTCAATGATCCTCGTGGGTCCCTTCCAACTCAGCTTATTCTGTGATTCTGTGATACCATCCCTCCAGCATTACCAGCACCCCTGACAGCTGAAGTTAAGCTTCACATAACTCCCCTGACACCCTTTATCAGGCCTCAGGATTCCCCTGCAGCCTGGCAGACTATTTGGACACTCTTACTTACAGGACTTCTCTAGTGGGTGGTGACTGCACCGGGTCCTGCTGTGGGTTCCTGTGTTGTTCCTGTACGCCTGTCAGGAGAGGGTCAGCAAGGCCAGAGATAAAACCAATACTGATTTTCCACTACTTTGTCACTGGATAGGAACCCTATAAACCCCCTATGGTAATCAAGGTCAATTCCTAAGGACTCTGTCCAAGAATTAACCAGCATAAACTAGGAATTACATCCAGCCTTCTGACAGCAAGGTAAGCTCACTGAAAAGCACCCTAGTTTACAGCTGTTTTTCAAGTAAACCATTTTCCAGGATAGAAAATCAGAAGATTTCTCCTTCTAAGAATCAGTTATGCAACACACTCTGGAGAAAAATCAAGCCCTGGAAAAAAGAACCAGAAAGCAAAATTCAAATAATTAATTCTGTCAAATGTTTCTGCAGAAATAAAGACTAAAGCTCTGCATAAACTCCAGTGTGTAAGTGAAACTTCAAGTAATTGTAAATATGTAATGAGCAGCTTATATTCATGGTAATTAGATAGTGAACTTCAAAGCCTCAGCAGTGCATAGGAAACGGCAAAAAGATTTATTTTTAGAAACTCAGTAGTGAAAATTTGTAGAGCACAAATCAAAACCCCAGTGCATTAGAAGCTCTGCTGCTTTGATCCACTTAAATTCCTCTCTGTGCCTCTGGCTCTGCCAAACCACCTTTTCACACTGGCCACACAGGATTTCCTTTCCTCTCCACCTGCTGCATTTTCACTTACCTCCCTCCCACCAAAACAGCAGGGAGGACTAGGGGTAAGCAAGTAGCTCATTTTTAAGACCAAGCAGTCTACTGCGCACAGTTTTGCCAAAAGGGCAGCTCATTAGTTGCTATAGCACCTACTTCAGCTGAGATTCAGGAAGACACAGGAGATGTTGCTGGTACAACCAGAACGTCTCGAGCGTCACTGAACACAGTTGCTAACAGACACTAAAAGGGAGATGAGGAGAACTCCCCAAAACTGTCACAAAGCTAGCTAACAGCTCTCTACTCCGTTGGAATTCTTCCAACTGTGACAAAACTGCTTTGTAAGATGACCAAATGCACCAAGAGATGCCACTCAATGATATTTTTGTTGTTACTCACAAAAACAAGCTGAAGAAGAATTTGAGAAATACTAAGGAAGACACAAGAAGACAGGCTAAGAAAGCTAAATTCTCTCCCCTGTAACACTCCTGGCCCATTGGGCTGATGTTGGAAAGCTCCTGCAGCCCTTGGGAAGAATGATCCATCTCACATAAAACTGCAGACTGGAATCAGTCCAGCTGCAATATGAAGCCACACCAGAGCTCTCAGCCAAAGACAGAGGCCACTGCTTAGCCAGTATCTCTGCCCCTTCTTAAGACCAACTCCTCATCAGAAGTGAGACTTCTGCAAAGTTTTAAAAGACCTCCTCAGTCTCATAACCTCTTTAAGAGATGCAGTGCCTGGGAGTTTTGAAACATACAAAGCAACATTGGAGAAAACAAGCTGGGATAAGAGGTCTTAGTACAGTAAAAACATGGCCAGTCCTTGAATTCCATCACTCTTGATGTTAATTTAAAATTATGTGCTGGTTTTGGCTGGGGTAGAGTTAATTTTCTTCACAGTGGCTTCTGTGGGGCTGTATTTTGGATTTGCACTGGAGACAGCGCTGATAACTCAGGAATGTTTATGTTATTGCTGAGCAGCTCTTACAGAGTGGAAGCCTTTTCTTCCTATCACACCACCCCACCAGCGAGGGGCTGGGGGTGCACAACAAGTTGTAATGGGACACAGGTGGGACAGCTGACCCCAACCAACCACAGGGATATTCCATATATTATGGAGTCATGCTCAGTATATAAAGCCAGGGGAATTAGATGGAACAGTGTGCGGGGGACATTCAGAATTGTGGCACCTTTCCAAGTAACCTGGAGGTGGCTGAACACTTGCCTACCAATGGAAGCAATGAATGAATTCCTTGTTTTGCTTTGCTTATTAAACTGTCTTTATCGCAACCCACAATTTTTCCCACTTTTACGCTCCCGAGTCTCTCCCCCATCCCACTGGGAGAGAATGAGTGAGTAGCTGTGTGGAGCTTAGTTGCCAGATGGGTTTAAACCACAACAGTCCTTTCTGGCACCCAAGGTGGGGCTCACAGGGTTTGTGATAGTGCCACATTTTATTGGAATGTGCTGGATAGAGTTTATAGCTGTTACTGCTGTTCAGCTATTAATCGTGAGGCTCCTGTGCTTCCATGGAGCTTGTTTTCCTGAGTCTTGTGCTCATGAGTGGTGGCTTTTTGCTTTCCCTGCTGGTTGTAGAGCTGTGCTGCCAATCACCCTACTCTGCTGATCCTGGGAGCATTTGGATAATGGCCCTGGTGATGCACCTGGGCTGGCAGGTGGCCAGGACATCACTGCTGTTTCTGTGCTGCTGTGCTGGACAGGCTGGAACTTCAGTGTGAACTTGAGTCAAAGGGACTGTGACCTATGGATGAGCCCACATGGGATCAGGACACCTCAAAGCATCTGTGCTCATGGATAAGCCTATGCCAGAGTAGGTACACCTACATGCATCTATGGCCATGGTTCTGTCTGTGCTGCAGCAAGGATACTCTGAAGGGATTGTGGCTCAAGGATGAATCCATGCTGGAGCAGGTACATCTCTGAAAACATTGTGACCTGTGGCTAATGACACACTGGAACAGGTGCACTTTAAAGCAACTGCAACTGTGGATAAATCCACGCTGCAGCAGGCATTCCCCTGGAGACACTGTGGCACATAGATAAGGCTCCACTTGGAACAGGTACAACCCTAGGGGCTGCAGTGTGTGGATAAGTCCAAGCCAGGGTTAAGGGGAGGAATTAACTGCAATGTTAAAACCTACAGTCTGATCCAAATGGAACAGAGGTGAAGACTGTAACAGATAAATCATTACATTGTTGTAAGCCGTGATTTGAGTTGCATGTTATAGAAATTACTGTAGCAGGAACCACCTAAACCAATGAAGGACAAGTCTTACATGAAGCAGTGCAAGTGCAGCAGGGACCTGACCTGAGCTGGTTTTAGTGCTCAGTAACACAAAATACCCTCTCCTGTCCTGAGTGACCACCACAACAGATGGAGTCCAAAGTCATGGACTAAACGAACTCAACAGGCCTTTTGTGGAGATTTGTGGACTTCTTGCAGCCATTTCATGAGGATGGTCCACAAATTAAGGGAAGTGTATCTGCACATTGTATTAAAGGATGAGAAGGCAGGGGATGGTTAGTGAGGATATATTGGATAGTATGGGGTCTGAGCATGAGGTAAATGGTATGGAACAAGTCATGGAGAATGTACAGGTTTGGGGTGGGGCAGAGTTAATTTTGTTCACAGAAGCTGGTATGCAGCTGTGTTTTGAACTTGTGCTGGAGACAGTGTTGGTAATTCAGGTATTTTTATGTTATTGCTGAGCAGCTCTTACAAGGCCTTTTCTGCCTCTGACACCACCCCCCAGCAAGTGGGTTGGGAGTGAAAAGAGGTTGGGAAAGGACACAGATGAGACAACTGACCACAGGGATGTTCCAGACCATATTATATCACGCTCAGCAATAAAACCTGGGGAAGGAAGAAGGAGGTGAGAAACATTCAGAGTAATGGCATTTGTCTTCTCAAGTCACCATTACATGTGAAGGATTCCAGCTCTCCTGGGGATGGCTGAACACTTGCCCATGGAAAGTGGTGAATTAATTCTTTGTTTTGCTTTGTTTGTGTGCACTGGTTTTTGCTTTTCTTATTAAACTGTCTTTATCTCAAGCCACTTGCTTTCTCACTTTTACTCTTCTGATTCTCTCACCCATCTCACTGGGGGCAAGTGAGCGAGTGGCTGTGTGGGGTTTAGTTGCCAGCTGGGGTTAAACCACAACAGATTGATAAAAAGCTTTGCTGACTTAGAAGTTATCAAAATTGAATTTTCTTTCTCTTCAAGGTAGTAATCAAAGCTGCGTGGAGGGAGAATGCTCAGACAAGGTACACTTAATCTTTCAAATTTCAGTTCTGTTTGGCAGCTGTCATCTGCCTTTCCAGCCCTCTGTGGTGTGAGAAAACGAAGTACATAGTGGATATTAAGCTGAACCTTAAGCCAGTCTTTCTAGAGCTCACACTGCAAAGCTGGGTGTGCACATAGATTTTTTGTTTATCTGTATCCATTCCTCTCTCTCTCACCACCCTCAGCTCCTATAGACACTTACACTCCCAAAGGTGAGTACAAAGAGGGCCAGAATTTGTCTTTTGGTGACTCAGAAAAATTCAGGGAAGTTCAAGAAAAAGGAAAGCAAGTAAAAGACAGGGCACTATGAACTCTACAGAAACAAAGAAGATTAAAAATAGGAAGAGACAACCTGAGCTCACTAAGACAGAGTCTGAGTCTCTACATGTAATAGAAATTATATCAAGTATAGAAAAGCACAGTCCAAGCCATCTACATATCAATCCTGCCACACAAAAATTTGTCCTCTGCAAACATGTAGGTAGGTAAAATCACAGTCCCAGCTGCTGCCCATATTTCTGTAAAAGGAACATTACTCTGCCTTTGCTGCATGGCAGACTTATCAGTAGCAGATACCATGCAAGGCCTGGAAGAGATAACAGGCATATTATCAGCAGGGACTGCGAGACTCTTTCTTGTGAAAGCCTTTTCATTTTTTTTCAGCAAGCTCTCCAGACATCCCACATGAGGTGTGAAAGGCCTGGAAACTGCTCCAGCCACTTCTGCTGTTTCCATTTCAGCTATCCACAGAGAAGTGATTAAAATGCTGCAGTGTGCTGCACATCTTACTAAGAAAAAATTCAATGCTCTCACACAGCAATATTTATTCTGCACTCAAAAATACTGTTTCAGTGCCAGAACCAAAATATTTTACTGCACTCACTGCTCCTACATCTAAGTACAGGACACATGAGTGAGATTATTTTTACATGGTAACTGTAGGGCATTAAACATTTCCAATACTCATATGGCAAACTCACAGGACATTCTCTGGCACAGAAAGCATCACAGAGTCCAACAAATGCTTTAGGTCTTTGGCTCATCTTCACTAACAAGCCTTTTCTACTTTCCATCCCCACTGTATTCAGCAGAACAAGATTCATAAGAGCACAAATCTTCCTTTGTGAGTAGTTTTAATCTAATGTGTTACTGCAGGAGTGGATGGCCCTGCAATATAGCCAGGTGTCCTGCTTTCACTCTGTTGTGAGGATGCTAACCTCCAGCAGGTGACTGTGGTGGGCAGACAGGAGCAAGGACAAGGTAAGTTGTCACAATAAGACTCATCAAATCTCATGTATGTTTTTATCCTTCTTTTTTCACCTCTCCCTTCTTATTCTGAAATTAGCAAGTATTCACATGGAAAGCACATGACGCACTCACTCTTCATGGAACTGAACCACAGAAACACTAAATGTGCATGAAAAACAAGGTATCTGCATGCTTCTGTAAGTACAGTGAAATACACCCTGTGTTCTGGCAGTTCCATTCTCCCAAAAAACGGGCACAGGAATGATCATGGATACAATGAAGCACACGCTGCTTTCCCCTCTGCTATCTGCATTGCTTACCTTCATTAACAGCATGAGGCTTAATAATGCAACAAGTACAGTTTGTGAATGTTGCACTGCTCACTGGTCCACGACCCCCACTGGAGGGAAAGAACAACTCCAGCTCCTGAAAACAAGTGTAATTGAATACATTTTAGATTGATCTAGCTGCATGTATCAGCTTTCATCATAAGCAACAATATGTGAAGTATCCATAAGTACAGAAGACAAACCTTAAGTAACAGGTTGTTTTGGTTTTTGGGGTTTTTTGCTACAAATACTTCTCCCCTATACTATTACCTCAAATGTATCTTTTCATCTTTGGTACCATTGCTACAATCATAAAAACATGACAGGAATATTTCTTGCAGTGTCTTCGCTTTCACTTCTGCAATGCAATCTGTTTGCACTCAGAGCATTCAAAATGCTGCTATCACAATCATTTGGTAGAGGTGCTCCCAGTTTTCCAAATTCTCTGTCTCTTTCCTCACCATCTTCCCAAATACACTCTCATATACACACTTTGTCTTCCCTTTTTTCAAACCATCTTTCCCACTGTATAAGCAAAAATACAACTACCATCCATTTCTCAGTATGTTTTTTCCATACACAAAACTGATCTCCTTCCCATTTGTTTACATCTTTCCCTTTTCCTCTTAAACAACTAAACTTTGTCTAAAATTGTAGACTCATTCCTCATGCCTTATTGATCTTACATATATTTTTTTTTTTCCTAATCTTACTGAATTGAAGCTGATGAACTCAATTACTTTGATTTCTGGGATAAACCAAAAAAAAATCTTTTTCCTCTGATTGCTTCTTTTCTTCCCACCATTACTATCTGATTATCATATAGCTTTGGACCTTAGACCATCCTGGGGTGAGCTTGACAGTCAGGTTTCTTCCTCAGTGATATTTTTTCACTGTTCACTGCCAGCTTCACACTTTTTCCATACCATTTATTCCCATATGTTACACAAGCTGCAAATTAACAAGCGTGCAAAATACAGATTCCATTTCAGACCTATTAGTCAAATTCAGTAAGAGAATTGATAAATTTCTCTTTAAGGGAAAAAATTACATCCAGGAAATACTACTACCAAATCTATCTGATTTTTCCCCTTATAACAGCAGCAATGCTAAAGGCCATTTCCTGGAATTGTCTCATTTAATTTACTAGCTCAATTCAAATGGAATAGACTTACCTATCTCACAGTCTTTAGCACTTGACAATTTCTGTAATCCTTACTTGGACAATTATACAATTCAAACTAATGGATTTTTCCACAGAAAGAAAAACGGCTTTTGTTTTTCTGCTATATCTGCTATATCAAAATAATCCACATTTTGAGTGGGCATATCTGAGACAAAAGGATTCATTGCCTACATTCTTATACTGATAAAATGCTACATGTTTCAAAGACCTTGTCCCACTCTGTTAACTTCTGTTTACTCTAAAAGTAGTGGCCAGGAAAAGGTAGCAAAATATGTATACTATTCAACACTTAGTTTTATCCACTAAAATACATAAAAGGAAATTAACTTAATAATGTTGAAGGACTGGTATAATGAAATGCCAAACTATAACGATGTAGGGCCTTAAAAAATAAAATTCTTTTCCTTTCCCTCTCATTTAAAGAAATTACAAAATTTGGCCTGCAGAGAGACAGCATCTTAGAGTGTATCAGACACATACTTTCACTTGTCACTTAGCCCCCAAAAGAACAATGCAGCCTTCCAGTCTAACTGTTCAGCTTATAATACGTTCATTAAATGTGTTTGGGACTTCAGTTTTCTGTCAGAAGAGTTCATTTAGGTCCCTTTATCTTATATTCCTTTCTTTTCAGTAAAGCTTCTGCAAGGCACAGCCAACTAGTTTCCATGGCAACCGCTATACAGCCGTATAATGCTGGGCCTACTAAATTAAAATAGGTGCAGGGGCATTAAATTCACAATTTTGGTTGATTTATTGAAGATCGGTATCAGCAACACCACAAAGATGCAACACCTACAGAGGTTCAGCAAAATAATCCCAGTGTCATAAAAATGCTGCAGATGAACAGGGCCTCTCAGATAGCATTTCAAAAATAGTGAAATGCAAAAAGAACAACAAACCTAAAGCAAAGAACATACTTATGTTCCTAATCAAGATTTTATGCTAATAGATACTCTTTCCTACACTCTCGATTCAGAAGCTGGCACAGTTGTCATGATAGTACACAAGAACAAAGAGAAACTATCACCCTTATATTTGAACACATCTAGCTATTTAACCAGAACTTCAAAGACTTTTGTGATTATAATTCTCCTTCATCAGAAAAGATCAATTTTATCCGAACTCTTTCTGACTCTGTAACATCTTCATCAAGTCTGCCACCAGAGAAAGTACCTCACGTCCAGCATATGATTTCTTGCCAAAACCAGAGGCACTGGAGCCAGCAGCTGAGGCACGGTGCAGATCAGCAAGATGAGTCCTTGACCAGCAGAAAACTGCCCATGCTTTGCAGTCAGCCTGCTACACCACCCAGCCCAACACCAGCCACAAGAGGAGGCTGAACAACCCTGCCCTTACCACCGGGATATGATCTCTGCGTACATTTTCTAGTACGCAGTGCACGGCAGCTTTTAGGTATTCTGAGGCAGATCTCTCTCCAGCTGTACTACTGCAGCTGTTCCAAGTTAAACAGATGAAAGACGAGGATGAAGGAAGCAAAAACTGCTATCTTTTCCCCACTGGTGTACAGCTAAGACATCACAGCAACATACCAATCAACCATGAGATAAACTTTATTCTCAACATCACTTATCATCACGTCTATCCCACAGCAATGCACACAAATAAGTCAAATAAGTCACCTTAATTCTACAGAAACGTTGGCAACACCTATCACCCAAACCAAGGGCTTTTTCTTAGACGCTGCAAAGAAAGCAAACAGAACCAAACTCCTCAAAACCATGTTCAATATATCATCTCTCAAAGCACAAAGCACTACAAAGTGGCCTGTTTTCATATTTTTTCATTCTGAGCAGCAACAGCAAAGTAGGCTGCAGGCAGAGGACTAGTGAGGACTGTGGAGGAGAACAGATAAGCGAAACACAGGAGGGCACAGAAGGATTTAATTCTTTAATCCCTTTCCTTTTATGACCAACAGCGGTAGGCTCTAGGTAGACTACGCAGACTGTGCAATTAACTCATTGTTTGTGATGTACAGAAGGCATTAAAAATGACCAGGCATGCCCTCTTGATCAAAGGGCCCAAGGTTCCCCTTTGTGACAGAGATAAACTAGATTTCTCTTTTCAGACAGTTTATTTTTCCATTCTAACAAGGATCCATGAAGAATACGTAAACTAGTTCTGAACTCAAGTGTGGAAAAAAAATGAGATTACTGACCCAATTGTTAAAAGACAAAGTTAAAACAAACTTCAGTCAAGAAAGTCAGAAACTTACTTTAGCAGCTGAAGCAACTGAATCTGGGCCATGAGCTGCATCTCTTAGGCCACCGTGTCCAAAGTTCTCTCTGATGCTGTCCAGGGTATCAGTTTCAGTCGCTGTAGGGTTTGCTGGCCCCACTATCGCTTTCCACTTACTGACTGCATCATCTCCTAAGATCTCCATGGCAAGAACGGGACCACTCATTATAAACTGGAGAAGCTCACTGCAAAATGGAAACAGCACATGGTGATCCATGCTAAAAATTAAAACCAACAAAAACATGATCCAGTGGAGATGCTTGGAACACTTGGAACTTGGCAAGGCTTTGAGCAACCTGATCTAACTTTGAAGTTGACTCTTCTTCTTTGAGGAGGTTAGACTAGGTCACGTGTAGACATTCCCTTATTATGGTTAAAGAACCAGATAACACAAACCCACTCAAGCTAACTTTGTAGAATGTCAGATTTCAAAAGAATTTGTAAAGGATCAGTACTGGTGGCCTGGCAACAGTGAAAGAGAGACCCTGCTAACCACTTGTCTGACAGGAATGACTCCTAAGCATGTCTCCTCTGCACAGCAGGATTTCAAGGCACTTGCAAATGACCTGTGTAGGAGGTACCCCACTGACAGAACTTCAGCATTGCTTTTGAAATGGATTTCTGCACGTCCCCGTGGACCTCTCCCATGGATTTTGCCCAGTCAAAGCTCAAAGTGGGAGAAAAGGGAAAGACTTGTAAAGTTTGTGTGGAAGAGAGGACTTAATCACAGAGTGAGTTATTACATCCTGGCATAAGCAGAAGTCAACTTATTTTAATGGGACAAGTTCAAGGAGAAGAAATTGTCAGGAGCAGCCTGCATCCTATCCTGACCACCTCACTAACATAGAAAACAACCACCCAAAACTGGTAAACCAAACATTCTATTTAAAAACTAAACAAAATGCCACAACTATAATTCTAGGTCTTTACAAAGCATGCATACCAACAAGTCTGTCTTTTCAACGTGTAGTCTGGACAGAACCAACAAAGGAGAACATTGACTCGATGCTTTTTGCACTACTTTGTTAAAAAAATAGAGCTTCACACAATTATAACTGTGGATGTGTATGCTTCTCCAACCATCTTCTGCCTAATGATCATTTATGCAATGATCACTGGGCAAAAGGAGAAGAGAAATTCTACTAGTTCTTTGCTAAAGAAACGATATTAAAACTATGAAAAGTTACATACAGAAACTACCCAGCAGAAAGCTATTGGAACTCAGGTTCTATTGGTCAGAGACTGCTTGTTTAGGACACAGTTAAACAGCTTACACATACATACACTCAAGAAAAAAGCAATTTCTACAACACTCCTTACTGTGCAGACTAATCCTTGTATATTAAATATATTTTTAAAATTAAATTCTTTAATATGAAAACCATAATTTTCCAAACAAGTAGAATCATTATTTTCCCTACTATTCACTAGACTTACTAGACTATTGAACTAGTGAACTTGCAAACTAAATCTGAATTTAAAGGGTAGTAAAACAACATTAAAGATAAATAAGCTGTAGATTTTACATTTCACTGCCTTGAAGATTCTTGTTTCTATTTGATTTGTAATGGTTTGGAACTATTTCTTTCTAATTTAGAGAAAAATCCCATAAAGAAGATGTAGCCAATAGTAGTATACAATGGGAGACAGGCACATCACAGTGGACAAAGGCTTCAATTCCTCAGACAATTGCCATTAGTGTAGATAGACATCTGTGAAATAACACTGCAGGCAAAATTCTTGCTTATTTATCAAAATATTCAAGCAGGCTTACTCAGCAAAGGCAATTCTAAATCATCTGTTCTCTGACCTCCAACATGGTCAGACATAGCCTGGGGCCATGTCTCTGTGAAGGGTTTGAGTTTGGACTCACAATAAACCAGCTGCTGTTGCAGGAGAGCTGCTGCTGCTGCTGACTCTCAAGCATTTCATTCAGAACTGAAACCAGGTCTTCTGACCAAGTCACTGGAAACCCAGGCATCAAAATGGCTGAAAAACACAAGGCACCCTCTTCCTAAAAGAGGCAGACTGCCAACTCCAGAGGGAGGAAAAGAAAGCTGGCACCTTTAGGGAAAGCAGAAAGGTCAAAAGCTCTGGGTCATAAGCATCAGTCTGGCCAGTTATGGAAAGACTAAGGTCTTTCACATTAGGTGGAGCAGTCCAGTATCATGGAATCATGACATTTTGTCCAAAGGTAGCAGTACAGTTGGAACTGCCCCATGCACCAGTCACTTATGACTTGGAGGACGTGCTACTAAATTGATTCTTACAGCTTAAGTGTTCCCCCTAATTCTCATTATCTGCAAGCTCCACCCTGATCCTGAAGATGCTCTTTCCCTTGGCTTTGAAGTTTTGCCTCGCTAGGAGCGTTTTCACTTCTGAGAGACAAAAGACATTCCCTGGTATCATCAGGCTGTAAAGAGTGTGAGTTAAAACCCTGAATAGCTGAAATAAGGATCTGTCCCTGGAGGAAGATGAAAAGGGTGCATACTTTTGCAAAGGGCTCCACTCAACTAAGACAAGCTCTGATTTTCCCATGGTCCTGAGGTAACAAATATAGTAAATATAGTAAATCCTGTGCATTCAATAAATAAACTTAATACATATCAAGTTGAAATCAATATACCTACTGATAAAAAGGTTTTGCTCGATGGTCTACGTAGAAATCAGCTGCTTCTTTTCTGGAAAAGTAAAAAGACATAGATATAGCTATATATACACACATACACATATATATATAAAACACCCCCTGAAAACAACAAACTATCATTCATCAAAATGTTTCTACAGGTGATGTATTTCTAAGCTGGACAGCTTGTTGGGTGTTCATGCCCAGCAACAGAAACTACATTTGATTTTATCATATTTTGTGTGACTACAGGTATAGCTGATGACTCCTCTGTGAAGGAGCTCCTGCTCTGGGAAGGAAGCAATTACTGAAGCCTATTTCAGGGTCACTGATGGTCCCCATATTGTCAAGTTGAGAAACAATGCAGCAGAGTAACCTTCTTGCCAAGCCATTTGCTGTTGTTTTCACCTTTTATCTGTAGAAGGAATATTGGTTAATGAAGTTTGACTTTAAAGTAAAAATAAACAATTTATCTGCTTCACTGGAACATTTCCTTATCAAGGCTAATTTTTTATTACATTGGTGCACAACCAAATATTGCATAACCTTGTTTCTACACAGTATCCTCAAACCTTAAAAGTCCCATAGGCAGCTCAATGCCCTCCAGATTAAAACTTGATTTCTCCCACATTTTCACACTTAAAAACTCAATTTGGTCTTGCACATCCCCTCAGTGACTACATGCTGCTTTCTTCCAAAGCAATGGGGTTTCTGCAGTGAGGGGTTCCTCACATTGCCAGGCAACTAAAGGCACTGGAAGCAAAAAAAAAAAAATACCCTTTTCAGACAGGGTGGTGGCCCTTTCCAAGCTCTGAATTGCCACAGCCACAATACCCAACTACACACATTTTGGGGACGTCCACAGTACATACCACCATCCATCCTCTGATGTGCATACCGTTTTGCGGCTTTTCAGCCCACCACCCCCCAAAACCAGCCAACCTACTCTTTTCCCTGTCTTTTCCCCCAGCTGCTTCTCATGTTTAACTCTTGCTTACTAAACTGCTTTTTCTGCATGGCAACAGCTAGAAAAATCCACAGAGGTTTTCAGCTCTAAACCTGCTATTTTGCAGCTTCAGAATTCCAGTACAGAACACAGGCTCAGTCATGCTTTGCTCTAAATCCTGCTGCATGCCCCTTTCTGAAGCTGGAATTTGTGGAGAAGGACAAGCTCCTCAGGAGGACTGACAGGTGACAGGAAGCAACACTGCTGGCCTCTACTCTGGGTACAAAGTTCATAAGCAAAGCAGTATGTGTAGGGTGACTAAAAGATTCCAAATTGTAAAATTGTTTTTACCTGCAGAAACAGTCTTCTAATTTTTTCTGGTCACTCTGAGCAGCTCTCTTTATTGAACGAAATTGCCTCCGTATTTTTCAAATAACAGATTCCAAGTATGAACAAAGGCATGGTTCTATCATCTGAAATGGAATTTTGGACATCTCTCTCCCATTTACAGTCCAGACTTACACCATATATTGCCAGAGCTAACAAATAATATCAAGAAGGACCTAAGAAAAATTTAATTTTCCTAACATTTATCAATGTTCAAACAGTTGCATCTTTCTGCAGTTTTTTTATTAAAACAACCTGATTAATTCCTGATTTATTGCTTTCAGTTCAGTGTAACTATGAGCCACTAAAAATTCCAAAGATTTTCACTAAACATACAGAGAATATGCTTTCCTTCCACTTCCCAAGTGAAGCAGAAACATGATGTAAAAATTATGCTAGACACAGGAACTCTCACAATCTCAAGCTTCGAACCTACACTCTGCAAAAGTTTTGCCTACAATTCACTATTTCACCAGAAAATCCACTTCTGAAACTAATTCACACAATAATTTTCGAAAGCAAATAGGAAAAAGGTATGCAAAGAGATTAAGTATTATAATTTCTGAATGCAAACAAGTATTTGAGGGATATATTTCTGAAGTAAATTGAGCTCTGCTACTCAGTTAACAAATTTTAACAAATTCAACTGAAATAAATATTAAAGTGCAGCTGTGCTATGTAACTTAGTTCCTTTTCAATTCCATTATTAGTTCTACGTTTTTAAGGAATGGAAAACAGTGTTCACACAGGTATAATAGACTGAACTGACATACAATTAAACAAAGAGACTAGAGAAACAAGTGCCTGCCCACACTTTCATATCTTGGCTACAACCTTTACAGAAGGTATGAATCTACTTAACAGTAACTGACAGACAAATGTTGTTAATAATCCCTTTAAAGAAAGCAGTAGATGATAATGATGATTTGAACAAGAATGCCTGCAGAAATCTAAGGGTAGGACACTTTGGCAAAGCCGTAGTTCTATCATTTTAAAATGGCACAGTCCCAAGAAATAGAGTATGCAAAGAAACCCCAACATACTCAATGCGTTATTTAAA
Organism: Myiozetetes cayanensis; assembly: GCF_022539395.1. NCBI lineage: Eukaryota > Metazoa > Chordata > Aves > Passeriformes > Tyrannidae > Myiozetetes > Myiozetetes cayanensis. Next base: position 20,988,024 of record NW_026087742.1, read on the forward strand.
TACATTCGGTATCACAGCAGAATCTTGTGCTCATTAGTAATTATTTTCAATTATACAAGACAACCAGAAATTTTTATATAGAAATAGGCAATAAAAGTTCATGTCTCAGTTTCTTCCCTTCAGTATGAGTCACCTCTAATGCATGTGACTTGGCTCAACAGTTCAACTTCTCAGACAGACACTGAAATAAAGCACCATACAAAACAACACATCAGATCAAATCTTTCAGAGTGCAGGAGAGGAAGACAAAAAAAGCTGGCTTGAAAGACATTGTGCATTGTAAATCAACATTAGAAACTTGGTTGAACTCGTGAATTGGAATTGTTTGATGGAAAATCTGGGACCAGATCTGGGACCAATCATCAATCATTGCAGCAGGTGAATGCAGAGATGAGGAAGAAGTCATATAGTTGCTTTATCAGTATTACATAAAGCCAGAAAGGTTTTGAGGTTCCTGACCTCACAACACCTAAACCATAAGAACACATAAATATGGTATTGCATAAGACAGATAGTTTTTCTTTTCAAAACCACATTGCATATGCAAAACAATAATGGAGAAATAGTGCAGTAACTTTGGGAAAGTCTTCCAAGGTAAAATGATCATGTTCTCTTTCCCCTGTAGTATGCCTTCTTTTAAATGCTGTGGCTCAACAAGGCAAGTGGAGAACAATGAAGGATGGGGGGATTAGGAAGATGCACAAGTAAAATCTGTCCAACCCTGCAACATCACCATCAGATCACTTGCTTTGCCTGGGACTTCCAGTCATTAAAAAGTACAAATCTGAGAGCACAGATTAAGACAACAGATTTACTGCGAGTAAGCAAACCACATACTTCAAAGACAACACTGTTGAAATCAGCAACACAGTCTGTATGAAGAAGCCATGAGGTGAGGATATACAGATGTGTCAGTAGTAAACACTGACAAATCGCTAAAGATATGGTAGCCACCTTGGATTCATAGAGAGACATTACATACTTCATTTGTACTGCACTTTTTGATACTTAGCTTAAATCTCTACATACTCTCTGAAACCTACAGGATTATGAAACTGATGAGTCTTACCTCTGTTACTCACTGGAATAAATCTGATGTGTGGAGCAACACAGAAGAGCTTTAGAGAACATTCTTAACTGCAAAAATACTTAGATACAATAGAGCTAATCTTAAAAATTCCTTACCTTGAAAGCCGCATCATTTTGGCTTTAGTTATTGTCAATCCTGAATTAATAATGATATCAATTAATTCTCCAATCTTGTGCATTGCATCAGGTTTAATCAAAGCCAGTGTTCTGGGAAACAGAAAAGTAGAGAGATACAGATATCATTATTTTCCTTAGAGCATTTGGTGTGCATGTTGGGTTTATATTCAGACAAAAAAACATCGCATCAAAGCGAGAAATTCTGTCACAGTCACATATCCCAGTCCCAGTGTCTCATCAATTTCCATGCTGTTCTTGAATGCCTGTGCAACACATTATTCTGATAAGAATGAGCTTTGCGCATTATAATTTCCTTGGCATTCTGGTCCAAGTCAGCTCACAGTGTTCCACCAGCAGTCATTATTTACTGACTTGTCCCTTCACTGTCAGAGCAACCAATCTGACCACTTCCTCCTTAGCTAATGGATATCTCTATAGCTCCTCACTCACAGCTCTGGGTTAGAACCCAATTGACTTGCTAATCTGTCCCTGCTCAGCTCCCTTTTTATCTGTCGTTAATCATTATACACGTAAAATTGGAGTTGTTAAAATTCCCTGTTTAAAAATATTACTTCATCATGGGCCTCTTCCATAAAACTCAAAGTTAAATGATTTTTTTTTTTGTTATTACTTCTAAAATATTTGTAGTGCTCAGTGAGAAGAAGATTCTATTGTACTTGGTACAGCACAAAAACTCCATGGCATACAAAGTGCATGCCAAATAGCTGACACTGTTAATAGACACACTGAAAGGATGGCAGAGGAGGTATTGCATCTCTTATACTGACTGACAGCTTTATTCTAAGGGACATCAATTCAAAAATCTCTACACTCTCCCCCACATCTTTGTTTCCAAGTACATCCCATCTTATGGGTAATTATCTTTTTATACTGTACATCCCCAAGGCCAGGACTGTTTCATTATTGTGCTTTGCATAGCACCCAGTACACCATCAGCACTAAACGTATTATTAATCAAAAATAACGAGCACAAAAAGAAGGTCTGTAAAATTGCATTTTCTATTTGCATTCATCTTGTGGTGAGTCAGCTTCAAATGTGCTCAGCTTACAAACCAACATATTTATTCAACCCTGTATCTCAGAAACTCCACATCTCTGACAATCCTAAAGAGCACTTTCCATCTTTTAAACTGTTTCAAATAAAGAAGGCTACCCAAGAGGCAATTTTTTATTGCAGTGCTTCCCTAAATGAAAGACAAATAATTGAAAATTATTTTATAAAGCAGCATAGCATGGAAAACAGCCTTTGCTGAGGATGAACTTCCACTACATTTACTCTGAACCTTAAGTGATCCCAGACTGACAGATGCTTTGGCAAGAGACAGACTATTTCACAGCAAATGCAAAACAAGGGAGGTGTTAGCACCAGGAAATGTAATGAGGAAGATTTGAATGTATTCGACATTTCATCTGAAACTAAGGGAGAGACATAGATGACCTTCAGAGCTCAGAAACAAACAGATTTCCTCTCAAGTATCATGGAGTTCATATGCATAGACCACCTTAGGCTCAGATCCATTGGGAAGCGTGACACAATAAGACAGGTAGACTAAGGATGTGGCCAGAAACTGCATGAAAGTAGACAACCAAGACTACGCCTCAGTACACTGCAGTGCAAACTAAAGCTGGTTTAGCCTTATCTTCAGATCAGCAAAGTCTGGCCTCTCACCAATGTTCAACAGTTTGCCAGCACACTCCCTGCAGCCTACAGCCTGTGCACTCTTCCCCAAGGAAGCTCCACCTCATTCTGTGATATTATTTATCCTATGACAGGGTGTGCCGTGTGATTGAGGCCCATGAGGGGCAGCAGCTGCCTGCTTGACCGACGACACAAACCCACTCAGTCACACAATGCATGACCTGCATCCTGGCGTAAGTTGTTCTCTACACTGTCATTTCTGACGAACAATAAGGATCTAACCACTGGAGTGAGACCTCCAGTGCCGTTTGCATTTCCTTGAGGAACACTTCTTTGAGTCCATGTTATTACACAGGCTATTTGAGATAGACTGCTAATGCTAGAAATAAATTGTCCCTTACTTTTCTACTTTCAACCTTTCTAGTAATACTGTAATTCCTACAGATATGTACAGAAATATTGCATTATGAAGCAATTTACCTAGAAGACATTAATACAAACTGCAAAGAGCAACTCTTATAATATCTTTTCCCTAACTAATATATAAACATTAACATGTTAGTGTGAGCTTCTCAGACATATGCAGGATACAAAAAGTATAGCTCAGGATGCTGAATACTGTTTCTGAGATTGGATTTTGATTCATGTGCCCTATTTTTAGTTTTAATTAGGAATATGTTTCTTGTGGTTTGACAGGATGCAGTCCACAAAGTAGATTTTGAAACAGTTTTGTCTTTATGAATAAAGGAGAAAATGAAAATTAAGTTAATTTGCTTACATTTTCAGAGGGACTGTGAGACAGTACTGCAATGAGTACTGAAACAACAGAGGATGAGAACTGATCAAAGGAACAATGCACAGAGCATGTTGTGACTATGCTTTTGAGATCTACTTACTTCTAATAATAGGACCGCTGCATGCACAGTGGCTTATGTCTTGTAGGGGAAGAAACACTGATTATGTCAATGACTACAAGCCTAAGAATAACATATCCCAATCAAAACAGAATACAAGTATTTCTGGTTGACATACAAGGTTTCTAATAATAATAATAATGGCCAGTCTTCGCGAGCGAAGATCCGGGGAAGGTCTTTCCACCTTCCAGCCTGCGCATTGGATTTTTTAGGTGAGACACAGTGTGCGCGGAACTGAGCCCACCCTTTAATCCTAAGGTTCATCTGCCGGGGCCAAGCGAGCTTGGACGGTGGCAGCGAGGTTTCTAACACCATTTTCAAAACCACCAATACTGACTCTTAAGTATAGTCTACTTAGACAGGACACACTAGGCAGACAAATGTTTACCTCAGGTTACAACCACCCAGGATCACAAGTGAAAGGCTACAGAAACAGAAACTGCTGTCCCATGCTAGTGATTCCTTCTGTGGCACACTGTAAGCAAGCCCATGCTCACTTAACCATTTTAGTAATTGTTGTGATGGTTTCCTTATGATACACTGGCAAGAAGAGGAGCTATAGAAACTGCAACTCCATAGAACTGTCTTAATAATTCTTGCCTAATTCTAGAAAGGGTCTGTGCAAATCTAACCTTTTTCTACATATCTGTTTTGTACCTCATGTACCTAGGGTCACATTCATTTGCTTTACTGACAAAAATAAAGGTCCCTAATCCAAAACAGTCTTTTTTTTTATATATATACATTCCTCAGCCTCCTCAAAGGCCTCTGCTGAGCCCTATTTGCATACATATTCAGTGACCAAAGAAAATATCGTCAAAGTTGAACTAAACTGCCGATAGTCCTGTACAGAACAAAGGCAAGAAAAATACAGGGAAATATTCTGCCTCATACAACCACCTTAAAATTATTAATAGAATTCTAACTACAGATTATTTTAGGCATTATCAAGCCCTGCAGAAATCTTATTATCTCTATTAAATAATAACTGCTGTAAAACCCGCTAGGAACAGGTTGAAAAGACAAATAACTCATATGCAACTGCTTTGCCTAAGGAAACTCTTTTAATGTGACCCTGTTTGCTCAGTGAAAGCTTCTGTGAAGAAACTGGATTTTGACAATCCCTTGCCCCTGTAAGGCACCTTTCACTATGTTCCTCTGGGGTATTCTGAATATGTAAATGCACTTGCATATCTATGTTATCTTTCAGCCGACATTCCTAAAATGTTTTCCAAACAGCTGACATGTCATAAATGCTTTCTTCCTTTTGTAGAGCAGTACAAAAATTCGCCCCCTCCCAAGACCATTTGACACAACTACAGTGTCACCCTGTAGTCACTAAAGTCTCCTACAAGAATAAATGTCATTTTATCATAAGCTGCCTTTTCTTGGTGTAACTGCACGAGCCCTGCATCAGCTTATGTTAGTTTAGACAGAGCAGGAAATACATCTTATATAAAGATATAATCTACCCAAGGCCCCACTGAGGAACAACAAAAGTAGCCATAAATACAGAATCCATCCCCTGGTGTTCTCCACCTGCTTTGCTACTCTTTCACCAGGCCCAACCCCAGTTTGAATAAAAAAATACGATAACTGTTTCTGGAAAAATATTATGGCAGGAATTTTCACAGGAGTATTTTTGTGCAGTTAAGGCAAAGATGTGTGTTAAAACTTGAAACTCTTCCTCTATGTCTGGTTATGTACAACTCCCCCAAAAGAGTTCAAAATAAGCCCAGTTAGCGGGAGGGAGCAAGTAGGTGAATAGGGCTTACTGAAATACCATACCTAAGAAAATGTTCTGTGTTCTTTTCAAAAAAAGTTGGGGTAAACTATCAAAATTAAAAAATTTGCAAATTCAGAGATTACCTGCACTGTCAATAAACCAGATTTAAATTTCTTGTAAATTAATCTTAGTGACATTTTATTAAGTCCCTCCTGATATTTTTGGTTTAGGATGGGCTCTTAACACCTTTTCCAAAGCAAATCTTTAAACCAAAAATATGTGATGAGTTATCTTCATCCATTATAAACAAATTTGTCTTAACAAAGAAGCCTATAGTTTTTACTGACATTGTCACTCTAAACTTTCTGTCCTCATGCACAGAGTTTGAGAGATACTGAAAAAAATTATCAGAAAAAGTCCCCTATAGTGGGGAAAAACAACAGAGAATGAGAGTTGGCCTCTAGTGTTTTCAGTTGCTACTGCTCACACAGATCAGACTGGTAAGGTGCTAGGCTTCTACAAAGATCCCAGAGAGACAGGTGGCAGCTTCACAAGGTTCAGGCCTTTGAATCCCAGCACACATCAGAATTACCACATTAATTCTGCCCCCAGAGAATCCACAAATCACAAAAATCCTACTGCTGCCTGCCCTGGGAGAGTAACAAAGCTGAACAGGACCACTCTTCTCCTCCTTGTCCCCCTCTTCTCTCCCAAGAGACCTAGAGGAGCCAGCAGTTAACACCATGGAGAAGCTGGCCTTGAAGATAACACTCAGGTAACTGTGGGAGTCCTGGGTTTGCCCACAAGCAGGGACCACTTTGCTTCTCTCCAGTTCTCAGTATGTCAGATCACTTTAAACCGCATGCAAACTCGTAGCTACAATTTCTCCCCACGATTAGTACAGAAAACTCACCTTATTTCTAGCAAACAACTACTCTGAAACCCCCACCACAAAGGAAGATTTCAAAATCCTCCCTTCTTACCTCTCCTTGCGGCTCCCAAGCTTGCGAGATGTGTATGGGTTCCCATAGTCCACAATGGAGAGATGACGGGAAAAGACGGTGATTTTGCTGCCCACGTACAAATCCTCGAGGTGCAAGCTCTCGTACTGGGTGCGCTTCAGAAAGGTGCGACGGTTCTTCACATCGTACTGCAGGAGAAAGGATATTAAAATCTACCACAGCAAGATATTTAGTAATAGGCAAACTCAATTGTTACCTTCAGAAATTTCCACAGTACTGCGGGATTGAATCTGATCACCGACTTGATTTAATTCATTTAACTCCTAGCCCTAACCCTTTGAGTTCACAGGTATACCAAGAAAACTTAGAAGATTAAACCACAATCACAAAATGTATTACGTTTAAATAGTCCCAGGCTCACAGCTATCTTTGAATTTGCTTCTGTTCCAATTCAAGCTGCGATAAAAGGTTCAGGTGCCTCGTGGATGCCTCTGCCCAGCCTCACTGAGAGTTCCCTCAGCAGATCTGCGCTGTTTCACAGACCAGTGGCTCGCACCACATCGATCAATATACACCCTGGCAGGTCTCCTCTTCAGGGCATCGTTCCAGTGATACTATGCCCTATCTGACTGCGTAGGACTCAGAATTAGGGATGCACAGATGACTGCAACACTTGGCTGAGATGTTCTCACTGCCTAGAGCTGCAAGCTCAAAAGCCTGTCAAGACAATTCAGCTTTATATGTCATCATTCCAAGCAAGAAGCCAGACGTTAATGTGTAGTTTTCTGGGTGGGCTGGCAAAGCACAAAAGGCAACCTGCTGAACTGTTTCCTCACTGCATGTAGATATTACAGATGCCTTCGATTTCCTGGGGAAGTGGAATCCAATGAAAGGAAAAGTTTTGTCCTCCTCAGGCTAAACTTCCCCTTGTCTTGAATTACGTGTACTGTACTCCACTGCAATGATACATCAACTAGAACAGCATTAAAACAAAGCACATTATTCCCAAAAATTTTAGAGGGGGAAAAAAAATTAAGAGCAAAATTATACACTCCATGTTCTGAAGTGTGTAAATATAGTTGTCTTCTGTTAGAAGGTTAGAAAAAAAAAAGTAATGTTTTTCAGAATAGTCAAAACTTTGCAGATCATAGAATATAAATTATTTTGATATTTCCTCCTGCTGAGGGTATGATTATCAGGAAGAATCCTTCCCTGCTGAAATGTCTTTAGCTCCTCATACATGCTCCTACTAAGTGTTCACTATTCAAGTACAGCAGGAAATGAAATGACAACATGCTTAAAGAAAAATATCACTTGAATTCAGCTACTTGATTCCTCCTGGACTTTGCCAGGAACAGTATTAACTGTCTTGGCCATATGCAAATTCTTCAGTATCTTGACTAAAAACCTGAACATTTCCTTGGTTATTTCACTAACAGTTCCTAGAAAAGCACCCTGAACTGTCTCTCTCTTCTCAAGAAGAAGAAAAGGAGAGGATCTACCTGTGTTAAAGAAGTCTCCTTTAGAGTGGAGTTTTGGATCTCTTTAAAAGATCTTTTTATAAAGTAAACAATAAGCCACAGCAGAAGAAATACAAGACTGTTTGGACCGTTCTCCTGCTGCCCACATACATGTAGAAGAAAATTACTCAAAACAAAACAGTTCTCTGCTAAGAATCTGTCCTTTTTAAAGATTTCTTCTCTCTTTTTAGGAAATCTTTTGTAGCAAGGAAAGTTATTCAGGTTTTAAGAATTCACCACGAGAATTATTAACTTTGGAAACTCAGAGAACGGGGCATCTCCGCCAAGAGATCCAGTTTGACTGTAAGAGCTGCTTGCTGTCCTTGGACAAAAATCTATGCTGTCTTCTTCCCAGCTGCAAAGTAAGCTGGAAACTTCTCCATTATTCATAGAATCATAGAATTAACTGGGTTGGAAGAGACCTCTGAGATCATCAAGTCCAACTCCTTGTTCCAACCCCACTGTGATTACCAGATCATGGCACTCAGTGCCACATCCAGCCTCATCTTAAAAACCTCCAGGGACGGTGAATCCACCACCTCTCTGGGCAGGCCATTCCAATGCCTGATCACTCTCTCTGTAAAGAACTTGTTTCTAATATCCAACCTATATCCAACCATTGACATTTTTCTTTACAGGAACCAAGACAGGACAGAAAGAAAAGGTAAGCTCAGGTCTTCATGTAACAAATGTCTTCAACAGCTCTGCTCCACCTTCAGCTGAGGTGTGTGATAAAGGAGAGCTATTGTCAGGGGAAGGAGGAAAAACATCCTCTTCATAAGTAGAGACAAGCTGCTCATAACCATTATTTCCTTCTTCTCAGATAAGTTAGAAGTAAGAGCGGGTTGTCATCTCCTCAGGAAGGTATCAAAAGATGCAGAAGAATTAAGCAGTACTAAAGAAAAAGAATCCCCAAATTCTACAGAAATTAAAAAAAACCTCCAGAAGATAATTCTACTTGTAGCATCTATCCAGAAACTCACCCCAAAAGTGATTTGGAAATATTCTTTCTCTAAAGGTGTTCACATCCATTTTTTGTTTTTTTAACTTCTGTCCTGGACACGTGCAGTCTGTGACTGACTACACACTATCTTCCCCTAAGAACACACTGGCAAAATGCAGAACTCTACAAAGCCATAGACAGTGCATTAAATAGTTCAAAAACACCTTGAAAGCTCTTGGTTTTGAGATGTCTAGATGAAATGAACAACAATTTCACCAGCCCACACACGGTGGTGTAGGAAGATTATTACAATTTCTGACTGATTAAACAGTCTCTGGGAAAGAAAAAACAAAAATCCTCACATTTTGACAACTGTGCACATACAGACATCACACAAAGAACTAACTTCAATGTGACACTGCTATGACAGAGTTTGTTTAAAGAAACCATCAGTAAACAGTGCAAAGTGCATCTCCTCGTACAGATGGGTACCATGGTTTCTGCGAGCAGGAGTTTAGGTAAGAAAATGCACGTTCCACTAGTTTCTTATTTTTCCATTTGATATTTATAGCAGGAAAGTTAAAATTTGATAATGAAAATACTAAGTGTGAATATCCAAATCTAGACTATTCTTATACTCTTAGGTCTTCATTAAAAATTGGAAAAGACTAGTCTAAACCATTTACTCATTCCTAAAATGAAGCACAAAGCATTGGTTGGCTTATGAGGATTATCTTTACAGTATACATTATATTTTTATATACATGCCTGCTAATGCAAAATGCTTGCTTTCACCTGCTATCATTTAAAAAATGGGGATTAGTTGTATGAACTACAAGTCAGAAAGGTCTGTGCAACACCACTGATGGAAAAATTTAGATCCCTCTGCCTGAAACGTCCTACTTTTCATTAAATCAAATTAAGAGCAATCTGCCATTTCCTCCACTTTGATAAGACGTCTTTTACATTTTACTCTTCAGAGACTTCTGGAATTCCTGATGAAGCTTATTCCCCTGTTTGGAATTAGTTTCAGTTAATTCTTCTCAAGCAGTAGGTCAGTGTTGCTGAGCTTCAGTTCTGAAACTCAAGTAGAGATTTGAATGAAAACAGATTTGTGAAAATGAATCTCTCCACACCAAAGCAAGCTTTAAGAAAGAAAAAAAATCATAAATATGAGTGCTATTCCACATGCTTCACTGTGAATTCATATTTTTACTTTACTTTTAGTTTTAGAAACAGCGCAAGACACATTTTAAATTACATTTTCTTACTTGGAAAATCAATAGGCATAGGGAGGGGTTTGCTGTTTTATGAACTGTTTAATTGGATATTACATTTATGACAGAAGATTTTTTTTTTCTTTCATTCTTACCATTTCAATTGATCCATCTTTTGGATAGTACAGAAGTTCATAACGCCGAAAGAGTGAAGCATTTGGGTCATACCATTCAGCAATGAAAGCATATCTCTCATCATGACTCTGGAAAAAGAAAAAGGGGTAAAAATGGCTATTACAGAAAGCATGTATATTTTACATGTAAAAACACGCAAATGAAAAAACTTCATTTGTTATCAGAAAAGTAAAAAAAAAAAAATCTCTAGTAAATGGACTTGCACACTCTGCATACTATCTTCTGCCTACCACAGCTGGTGACATCTTTTCAGTTGTTAGGTATCACCTTTTAAGTATAATGGAACTTGGATCATGGCAGTTTTCCAAGAAATCTCATAACTTATTCTGATTTCATCAGTCACAAAGTTGTTAGAAGTTGTTGTTAGACTTTTTGACTTCGTCAAAGTATTTGATTTACCTTCATTTGTTAAAAAAAAATGTGTTTGCCTACAACTAAATTACAGACTCTTCACACATTTTCTACACATCCTACAAGAAAACACTTTCCACTTCCTTAACAGTCATAGCTAAACTCCTCTTAATGAGGAGATAAACGTATTCAAGTTAAGGACAACATTAGTTTGATTCACTACTTAACTTCCCGAAATTTACATAAAGCATAAATAGCCCGACCTCATTTACAACTCATTTTCTGCCCTCAAGGAGTGCGACAAGAAAGACAGACTGCAGTAATTCTAAAAGGGTGACCACATGCGCAGTTTCTCTCCACTTCTCATTCTCCAGAGGATAAACCCCCCCAGCAAAGTAAGCAGAAACACGACACAAGGCACGAGGATGTGCAGTTCTAATACCTCTTAGTGATACATGTTTGTCAGCTACCGATGCAATATCAGTTATTTCACGGCTGTTAGACAGAGTTCTAGTTTTTATTTTCCACACCTCCTCTCAATCTGATTGCTACTCCTAAGGGCAAGCATGGACTTGCCACAGGCTTCCACTCTTTACGTGTATCTGTGCTCTTAAACATTATAAACGTTGAGGAAGCACTGGCACTTTAAGTTGGAGCCCGGTGGGCCTTTTTAGTACTTCAGATTTTAGAAGACAGCAGCATTTCAGCTGTTACAATGACAGCTCAATAAGCAACAGGACAGAAAGAGTTCCTGTGGGCTTCCATAACTATTCTGGAAAACCAGCAGGAAAAGAATAATAATTTTCCTAGTGAGTGGAAGACTACAGACATTTGAAAAAAAAACAAAACAACCCAACAAAACAACCACTATGATCTTGCTTCTGTTGTCAGTGCATTTTTTCTTTCAGCATCTTCAGCTTACCACTGACTTAGGACTAAGTGCTTTTGCAGGTTGAAGCCCTAACACAAGTAGTAGCAGGAAAGAATGAGACAATGAAGAACAAATTCAGAATTTTACAATGTGATGAATACTTGTACCTGTACAGTTAAAAACATTTTAGCAAGTGCCCCACCCTCCTGTCAGCCCTTAGGGTACCCTACACTGCAAAACAAAGATAAGATTGTACCATAGAAAGACTTATGCAGCGGGGATGTAAAGCTTCCTTTTCTATCTATACAAGTCTGTACAGCTCTGAAAACCTTCTTTATATGAGCTACTCTAACTTCTGTATTGTATGTACAGTACACACTGCAGCCTTTAACAATGGTTAAATTCCTATGCTGGGTGCAGCATCCATCAGTAAAAGCAAGGACTTCTGGCTCTTACTTTAGTTAGTCATGCTTGGGTCTTCATTGCTATCATCATTGTTCTGGAGATATACAAGTCAAAACAAACTCTTTTGTCAAAACTCATACCTTGATTTTTCTACATAGGTATCTTGTTGGCAATAAGCAACAAATAAGAGTTGGCAGACAATAATAAATTACCAATTTTAACTTTGGTCTTAAAAATACTACTGGAAGACGAGACATTTGATCAATTAATTTGACCATCACCTTGTCAAGGATGGATGTTATAGAGAAGCAGTTCTCTACCAAAGAGGTTGACTAAAAAGAAAACCAGTCCTATTTCACAGAACCACGGAACAGTTTGGGTCAGAAGGGACCTTAAAGATCATGTAGTTCCAACCCTCCAACCCCACTGCCATGGGCAGGGACATCTTCCAGGTTGCTCAAAGCCCCATCCAACCTTGAACAATTCAATCTTACTCAATGTCTCAGCTATTAATATTTTTTATTCAGCAATCTCTCCTGGCCATTACTTCTTATTCATCTGAATATCAGAAATCACCACTTTGTATTATCTTCTTTTGGCATTATAAGCAAAGCCAAGGTATAAATGATACTTAGGCTTGAAAAAAACTGCAGAGTTAATACACAAACACTCGGTAAATGTTATCAGTAAGCAGTACAGTTTGAATCTACTTTTGGTTTGTATCTAGAAAATATGGAGAGCTAACAGTTCTCTAAAATATCCACAACAAAATCTCCAAAGTTTCTCCTGGACTATAACTAGAATTTCCTCTGTTGTACAGCATAAAATTATTACAATAAGCATTTCTAGATGTGGAGAGCAGTACCAGTAGAAAGGTTAAAAGCTTACTGGAAACATTGTAAAGACAACTGGAAACAGATTACGTTTGTGAACATGTAAATTGTTTTAAAGGCACACACCCCAAAGCAAAGAAATTCAACCCTAAAAGCAAACTGAAGACCCTCTCAAACAAGTACAATGTAAAACACAGCAGAACTGCAATCTTACTATTGCAGGTTCACGCAAATAGTCTTAAACCAGATAGAAGACAATACTGAATACAATCACAACGTGATGAACATATTCTGGGAAGATCTTGCCAGGCATTTCTCCAAAAATGCCACTCCAAGTCATCAGAAACACCAACTAATTTAAAAATGCAAGTTTTTAAGAGTGAGTACATATTAAGCTCATAATATATGATTTTAAATGAGAACAGAAACTTTTATTTACTTATTTAAAGAAGGAGTAGGATTTAGGAGGCAAAACCCAAACACAAAAACCTGTCCACTTTCCCATCACATATCGGAAGCATTGCAATAAAATGTTAAGCCTTCACAGCCCTAAAATTATCTTTTCTGGACATTTACTTTCTATCAGTTTACCACTAAATAAACAGAACTGGTATGGCAAACAACTTTCTAACACGCCCTTTACTGCTGTGCCCTGACTTGCAAAGTAGGAATTAGTCGCAAATATAAGAAAGAACTAAGGGAGACAAGCTAAGTTTCATCCTTCGCTTCCATCCATCATCCTAACAAAGGAAACTCAGAAAATAGTTGTCCAGAGAAGAGTGATTAGAGAACAGCAATGACCTGTCATGTGGTATCATGTTCAATGCATCACACTGCTCCAGACCAACACTGAATCCTGAAAGGGAGAGATTTCACAGCCCTTGACAAGAGATCCCCGGTACCTCATTCCCATAGGAAATGGCTGAAACATGTTAGTCACTACTGAAATCACATTCCTGGGAACAGCTCAAGTAATAACAAATCAAGTGAATCTAAAAATACATTATAACTCAGAAAACTCTTGCTTTAAAGAATTAGTTTCCATTAATTTCTGTACCATTACCCTCATTAAAATCACACATAGTCTCTGCTCTCATGACTATATAATTAACCAAGCAATACCTAATGGAGGAGAAATATTTTTTCATAACTGTTCACATCAGTGGAAAAATTACCAACATTAAAAAGCCCAGCGGTGACTATGCAACTTTACATCCATATACTGATAGTTTTAAAATAGCTGTCTTGAGCTCAAGTTTTACATCTCCTTTCCATGGTAAAATCTAGGGCCATTGAGATAAGTGATGTCAAAAGTTCACATACTGTGAAGATGGAAAGAATAATTCTTTTTCTTTTTCCTTTTCTAAGCTGCACAGAAAAACATTTAAATGCATGTGGGTTTTGCTAGCTTACGCTTTTTTGTTTATATTGGCATGTGTGAATTTGCAGTAGGATGGTTCCATGCACATGAGAAACATTTATTCAAGTACAGCCGAATTAAAAAAAAAAAAAAATTAAAACTTGTACTTGGTTCTGAAAGTGATGGGGGAAGCAGTCATTCTTAGCTCGCATGGGACTAAGTTCCAGAAACTAAATCCAAGCATTCAGCAAAAAGCTGTGCTCATAGAGAACTCTGCTGCAGAGGGAAATAATATGTCTGGAAACAAACTGCCAAGGATGCTCATAACCAGAAAGCAGAATGGTTGGAGAGCTGGACAGGACATGATGTCTTGTCCTGTACACCTTTTAAACTTCCAAAAGGCTTCTGTTCACAGTAAAACAAAAGGAGATCTTCCAAATGTTTTCATTAGAAGTAACAGTGGTAGAACAGCAATTCAAGGACTAAGGAACTCTCATGGGAAGGTGGATAAACAATTTTATCCCTCTGGTCTGAACTATGCAGAACATCTATCTGGATTTGCTTTTCCAGTTTCAAGATGCCTTGCAACTGCCACACGATTGCAATCTTCTGGGGAAAGTACTTCTGTTCTCCTCCAGTTTTACCAGAAATTTCTTGCTGGAGTTCCTCTTACAATTGGCAACACAGGGAATCAGGAGTTACCGAATTTTTTTTTTTCAACTCAAAAGAACTTCACGTGAAACAGCAACAAATTTTTCTTAAAATTAGAAAGCCCTGAGGTATCTAGAAAGTGCACCTCTACGTGCTCTTAGCAATCTGGTCTCTATGAGGCTTACATATGCCACCAGGAACTTCAGCATGGATGGTGTATCTGACACGGGCTCACGGCCACATATTTACTGGTTCAGGAGTCGTGAAAAGGATTGCTACATTTTATGTGTGCAGCTTTGTGTTTGCTGCTGCTTCGTTTTTCTCAGTGACTCAGTGACTCTCAAATCAGACCAGAGAGAAAAAGAACCAAAGGATTTGACTCATCTCCTAATGAAGCAATAAACAGACTGCACAAACCTCAGTGAAAGTTGAATCCAATCCATCCTTATATCTCTGTTCTATATTCTGTAAAACTGTGCTGTCATGGGAAAAACCTGCAGTCAAGCACAGATCGAGCTGTTTCTATGAAAATCACTGAGAACAGGATGGACCAGCAGACAGGAATGTTTCTCACTCTGGAAGGGTATTTCTCCTAAAACACTAAAAAAGCTTTCTGAAAAGATTGCTCTGAAACATCCTAAAATTCTGGCAACAATTGTAAGGGCACATTTCTCTCACAACCTGTTCCCTCCTCAAACCAGGCTGGTGGAACTCTCAAAAATACTTTAGAAAAGCAAGAATATTTTTTAAAAAATGAGATGAGTTTCAAAGCATAAGGATACAAATTATTTCAAAACTTTTCAGGTGAAGATACAACAAGGCTGACTGACTCCAACATCAGATAGTCTGATTATGCATTAATGCTTATGCTTATCTTACGTTTTTAGGAAAAAAAAAATCACAAATGCCTGAGAGTTTGCCAACCACCCTCTGGCCAAAAAAAAAAAAAAAGTATTTATTGAAATGGCCAGTCAACATGTATCTTTATCCTTGTCTTTTCTATTTATAGGTTCTATCAATAAAAAAACAACTACTGCCATATTTGCTGGTGCATTCCTTCGACAGATGTCAGCCTCGTGCTCTTCAGACAGTGGGGTGAAGTGGGGGACCTGACCAGCTGCCTTTATCAGGAACATTATTCTCAGAATTAGGTCCTGGAGTTATTCTTATGTATGATCAAATGTATATAAATGTATGATCAAATTCTTACAGCAGATATCTAAGCCTTGTTATGAATTATTTGAAGCAGTTCCTCAAAGCTCATAAATAGCCAATCACTCGGTCATCTTCCAGGCAATCACCACTTCCAATTTAACTCTACGTCCTAGTCCTGAAGAGGACCTCAGCATAAATGAGAAGGAAATCACTGACAAACTCCTTGTCTGAGGAGCAAGAGCCAGGAATTTCAACCATATCTAACCCTGCCTTCCTCAAAGGCAGCTTCTCACAGTGTTCTACTCCCCCAGCAGGCCAACGACAGAAGCACTGTCACAGTGTCACCTGCTTTCTTAAGAGCCCCAGAAACACTTTGATTTCTTTAAATGGTTGACTTGTTAGCTTTCCTGTTCTCCCATTTAAACATCTGGCTAGTCTTGCTCTATTTTCAGCTGAATGCTTCTAAGTGCAGGTTCTACACTACACCAAGCTTTTCAAGCAGCACTGAGTGCTCATAAATTCAGACCACCCAACCAAAAAAATGTAACTTCAATTAGTTTTAAAGATGGTCTCAACCAGTGGGTTAGGAGTGCTTCTTTCTGATGTAAGGACATCTTCAATGCAACAGTCCTCTGCAGACAGAGAGATGAAAAAGACAATTCAAAAACATTTAAAACAATTGGAATCTGTAATAAAATGTTACATAAAAAGTCGAGTACTTCTGCAAGCATGAGAAATAATAAGGCCTAGTTCTCTATATTCACATTTCCCTTCCTTATTGTGACCACAGCCTCTCTTCAGCTCAGGCATTTAATAAAGGCTCATACCCAGCTGGACTCTCTGATGTCTTACTATGGTTGTGCTCAGGGAAGACTTTCTTAAAAGGCACATTAGAGGGTTTCTTCACCCCCCTCATTCTTGTGAAATCCCTCTACCAAGTCTGACTGAAATCTGACAGTAAATTTCAAACTCCCCAGCAGGAAAACTAAGGGGTCAGATACATACAGCAGATTGCCATCATACAAATTTAGGTTTTCTGAGACAGACTGAAAGTAGCTGCATAAAAAATTATATTTGCATATTACAAGTAATTTTCCATCATCAGTAATTCTTTAAGGGAAAAATCTCCATTTATGAAAGAAAAGGGAAAGGCAAAAAAGCACAGAAGTAGCTAAGACATTGAACGTTAATGGCAATTTTGCAAAACTGAAGCATGACTCCTCAGACACGCTGAAGGTATTTAACAAATAACATTCTGAGTGGTAGAAAGTGTTCTAATTTTCAGCATTGCAGCACACCTTAAATCCCAAAATGAATTCCCAAGAGTACACATTTACCAAGCTGTGTTATTCAAGCCATCTTCTACCTTCACAGTTTGTGTAATACAGGATATTTTCCAGGCAAAACTTAAATCCACAACACTGTGTAGAGAGCACGCTTAATTAGCTCTGTCGCTTAAAGCTCATTTTCCTCCTCCTCTTCTATTCATGTTTCTGACACATGAGCTGGGATAATTTTTAGAGCTCCAATTTTGCAGCCCCCTCACTGCTGTTGGTCCTCCCACTACTTTTTTAACAGGTTTTTCTTTAGCAAAAAAGTAAAATCAAAAGACCAGTTTTCAAATCGAGAAACATCTGGCAAGTGCAATTTCCATGATAATGTCTTGATTGTAGACAATTCTCAATATAAGCCCCACATTCAGAAGCTCACTGGTGAATTTTGTAAGCAATATCCCTTCTTATCCTCTCCTTATAGAAAGCAAACCTATCAAAATTTCACACAAATGCTAGACTATTTCAAACTAATTAAGTATTGGCTAGATTAGTAACATTCTTAATCATATTTGGAAATCTATCAAGTGAGTCAAACACTCTACTGCATTTACATTTACCCTCCTACAACTTGTGTTACATCCTTTAGATGCACAGTTATCTGATTCCCAGTATTGCTGGTACTTAGGCTTCTCAGGTACCTTTTGGACTAAATATGTTCATATGGCTACTGCTGCCTGGAGCATCTGTTGCCAAGTAACACGGGGATACTTCTGTCCCTGTAGCACTAACCAGGTTAATCTTGCTCTTCAGCTGGGATCTCAGTTCAGCAAACCATGCCCATATACTCAGGGGCTGTGATAAACACAACTCTAGAAGCCTGAAGGCCTCAAATTTTCTTCTCAGATTTAGGAATCTGCAATTCTATGTCACATCAGCAAAACTATTTTGCAGTTCTGTCAATTTACTAAGAAATAGTAGAGAGTAGTCAGCAGTGCTCAGCACATGTCTGTGTGTCTATCAGCCTCCACTACCTCAAGCAGAGTCTGACAGCAATTTAAGCATTAGCAAAGCTGTTCCCCGACTCAGAACAGCATTTGTAACTCAGGTCATCACACTAATAACATCTGAGAGTAGAGTTTAGGTGCTTTGCCCCTAATCAGTCATTACTGGCAGAACCAACGCTGCCATGGTCAGCTGCTGAACGCTGTCTCCACTCTCCAACCAGGAGATTAGTGTCTACATGGGATCCCAGGAGGGAAACAGGGCTACCCATACACTGAGCTACCTGTGCACAGCCCATTACAAGTTCCAACCAATACTGTACTTACAGGAAAAACATTTTCGAAAGGCTCAAAACCTGGTCTAACATAAAAGTTGACACAGATATCATTCCTCTGGCAAACTCTCAGCTTCCAATTTTCCTGTCTTTTTAAAACTGAAGCGTTTCAAGTGAACACTAGGGTTTTTTTAATTCTTTTTTTTTTTAATTAGGACTCAGAAGCATTTTCAAATTTTCTCCCAACACATTCTTATTTGGGTATTCCATTAAATTTTCAACCTCCAGTAGAAGCTGTCTGGAAATTTTCACACAGAATGGTTAAAATTTGAGAAAGTTACAAGCAGCTGAAAGTAGAGGTTTAAAAGGAAACACCTACAAATTCTAAACCAAAGCTGTCAACAACACTTCAAAGTAGTATAATGCCTACAGCATTTTCAGATTATCTCAGCTCATAATAATCTTCTGAGAAGTGTTTTTAACAAGAACTAGTTGGTTGCCTTGGAATCACAGCTAAAGGACAGAGGATCCCTCAGCAGCCAATACTACAAGCAATTAGCACCCAGGATTTTGTGTGAATGCTCTAAAGACCACACATGCTGTGTCTACCTTGAACACTCAAGAGTTTGTAACAGTCTAGTAACCATTTATGATCCTGTGAAGCAGACAAACAGCTTCGCTGACGTTTCTTACTCACTATTGCGGGCATCTTGTCTGCACTACTGCTTAACCAAATGTTGATGTTAAAAAACTACTCTTTTCCCCTTGAATTGTGTTAGGTCTCGATTCTAAGGTAGCTGGACTAAATCCAGGTTTCAACTAGTAGAAATGTTGTGTTCATACTTTATTCTGAAGTCAGACTAATGACAAGTCACAAGTGAACAGAACTTCTCATGACAAAAGCGTTTAGCAATTTCCCATTAGTAAAGTAAAAACCTAAAAACTTCTGTGGGGTAGAGAAGGCAAAGTGGGTGAGTACAACCATATTATTAAACTCTGCCAATTGTTGCAGGCTTTTACAGGTTCATCTTACGAAGATTTGTTCTACAGTTCAAAGATTTATTTTTCTCCCAGAGTATAGACTTTTGTCATGATAGTTTTGCACTGACTGCTATTCCCCAAAGATGCAAAGGTCTCTGCTGGATGAAGACACTAAGAGATTCCTATCCTATACACAGGTTTGAGCAATTTGCTTAGATTCACCTTCAGCTGCCCCCTGCACTAGTGCACTAGATGTTCAGCATTTTTTAAAAAAGGAGGCTATATTTCCTACTTTATCCTTTTGTCAAATGGGAATAATCATCACCATCACACCCTTCATGGCAGGTTAGTAAGATTTAATAGCTAAAATATGTGTACTGTTTAAGCATTATAAATCCCCCTGGATTTTGATGAAAACATGACAGAGGCAGCTCAGTCAGTTCATCCTCATTTCCTGCTTCCACAGACCCTTCACTGCAGCACAGGAATCAGGCACCTGCAGAAGAAGTCAGAAAATGCTGCCAGGCCCAGTGTCCCTGCTGCTGCCACCAGGAAACACTGCTAGCCCAGAATGTCAGTAGCTGCATCCAGACCACAGTTCCCCTCTTCCTCACCAGTGATTTGGGGATGTTCAGATTTAAAGACCACGGTTCAGTTATCAGAGTGTACTGTAACAGAGAACATGGGACAGGGCGAGGACAGCATTGGTGTAACTAGAAAACATACAGCATAATACAGTCCCTACAGTAGGAGAAAGAATACATGGAAAGGATAAAAATAGGAGAGATACTAAGTTTAGCGAGGGATCATACTTAAATGTGCAGTGTTCATGTGGAAGAACAAGTACACAGCCTCCAGCATGCCTGCCTGCCTACCTCCCTGTTTCCCACACGTAGACCTCTCACTGTGGCTCTCTTTGAAGGGGTGTTAGAATATTCCGTAGAAAAAGCTGTGATTTTTCAAAAAAGATATTCAAAGTAGTTACAATTATTGAAGGATCCATGCAAACAAAGAGTATGCAACAGGCTCTCAGGAACGCATCTCAGAGGAGCCAACTCTTTGCAAATACAGGAGAGCCCTCTGGTGCCCAAGGACAGGTTGAGCAAGTTATTTAAAACTCAAGTGTTAACTTCTGAAATGATCAGTAAGAAGTAATCTCTGTTTGCCATCGTTTTCTAGTGTACTATGCCTCAAAATTAGTAACCCTGTAAGTGGAGGTAGAAATGACTAAATGATAAAGCAACAGATCACAACAGTCTGGGTGATGAAGACCTTTAACACAGAAAAATTGCTGACACATGGGCATATAGCTTTCTTCACAGAATCATTTATGTTGGAAAAGACTTCTGAAATCATCAAATCCAACCTTTAACTGATCATCACTTTACCAACTACACCACTGATCATCACTTTACCAACTACAGCACTAAGTGTCACGTCCAGTCTTTTCTTGAACACCCCAAGGGACGGTGACTTCACCACCTCCCTGGGCAGCCCATTCCAACATTTAGCAACCCTTCAGTGAAGAAATTCTTCATGATGTCCAACTTGAACCTTCCCTGGTGCAGCTTGAGGCTATGTCCTCTCATCCTGTCACTGGTTGCCTGGGAGAAGGGGCTAACCCCCAACTGGTTAAAACCTCTGTTTAGGTAGCTGTAAGAGAGCGTTAAGGTCCCCCGCCCTGAGCCTCCCTTTCTCCAGGTTAAAGAATTCCAGCTCCCTCAGCTGTTCTTCTTACAACTTACCCTCTAAACACTTCACCATTTCCATTGTCCTTCTCTGGACTCTCTCCAGCACCTCAATGTTCTTCTTGTCATGAGGGGCCCAGAACTGGACACAGAATTTGAGGTGTGGCTCCACCAGTGCCAAGTACAGGGGGACAATCACTTCCCTAGTCCTGCTGGCCACACTATTGCTGATCCAGGCCAAGATGCCGTTGATCTTCTTGGCCACCTGGGCACGCTGCTGGCTCACGTTCAGCCGCTGTCAATCAGCACCCTCAGGTGCAAGAGCAGCTTTCCAGCCATTCTTCCCCCAGCCTGTAGCACTGCCTAGGGTTGTTGTGACCCAAGTGCAGGACCCAGCACTTGGCCTTACTGAACCTCAGACAATTGGCCTTGGCCTATCTATCCAGCCTGTCCAGATTCCTCTGCAGAACCTTCCTACCCTCCAGTAGACCAACAGTCCTGCCCAACTTGGCATCATCCACAAACTTACTAAGATCGTCCAGGCCATCAGTAAAGATACTAAACAGGGCTGGCCCCAGTACAGAGCCTTGGGGAACCCCACCAGTGACTGGCCACCAAACTGGATGCAGCACCACTCACCACCACTCTCTGGGCCAGTTCTTAACCCAGCCAAGAGTGCACCTGTCCAAGCTGTGGGCTGCCAGCTTTTCCAGGAGAATGACATAGGACACAGAATCAAAGGCTTTGCTGAAGTCCAGGCAGACTACATCCACAGCCTTTCCCCCATCCACTAGGTGGGACACCTGGTCATAAAAGGAGATCAGGCTGGTCAGGCAGGACCTGCCTTTCTTAAACCCATGCTGGCTGGAAACACTCAGCCTCCAAAAATGTCTATGCCACAGGTGTTAGACAAGTATCAGAGCTGTCCACTCCAGGACAACTTTTGAGGGCTGTCTCACAGAGTTTCTCATATTGGGAACATTTCTGTTAGGTAGACTGTTAGTATGAGGAAAAAAAGTCTTCTACCTCTTTTATGTGCTCATTTGATCAGGGATATGCCCTTTATACATGCAAATACTTGCTGAGCTTTCACTCCAGTCACATACTAGGAAAAAAAAATTACCAAGAGGGTGGTCAAACATGGGCACAGGCTGCCCAGAGGGGCTGTGCAATCTCCATCTTTGGAGATACTCAGGACTTGCCTGGAGAGAGGCTGGAGCAGCCTGGTCTGGTTAGACCTGTTTTGAGTAGGTTGGAGGTCCTTTCCAACCTAAATGATGATTCTGTGATTCCTATTATAGCTTGGCATCTCTTTGCCCAAAGATAATGTACTTTCTTCCAAGTTGCTCCAGATCCTCCATAGACCTATTGGGTTACTTTATTAAGAACAAACTAGATGTACTTTCAAAAATTAGGAACTCTGACACAACACTGTTAAGCATAATTTTATCCATGTCAAATCTGCCTGGAACAATTCTCTAAATAACCAGTGTCTCTGTCATTAAATCCTATTGTATTTTTATTGCCGACTGAAAGTTTGTAACTTTTCTTTATTTGTGGCAATGGTTCACTGGGTAATTCCTGAATTTGAGTTTCTAACAATGTGCATATTAAAAAAAAGAACCCCAGCATACAATTAGGACAGACATGTCAAATTTATTAAGATCCCACAACCCAAAGGATCTGGCCAGCCAACTCTGGGTGACAAAGGGAGATTAGTATTGAATTTATCATTAGGTAATGCTAGATAACTCTTGCTATCATAATGTCACTCATTTGAGCCACTCCATCAGAAGAGCCACCAATGCATCTAAAACTACTTTTAGAGAGATGGCAATTTCTGCAAGCCAAAGCCAAGACTTAGCTACAGTAGGAGGTAATTTATCCCATGGATTATAAACCTGTCAACTTTATATTTGTAGCGTGGCATTTTATATAGCACATAATGTCATAAAGATGTCAGCATTGAAACCAAAATGAGCTCCTGGAACAAAGGAAAGTTATGGGGTTTTTTAACAGTTTTCATCTGTCTGACAGAGTGCCAAAGAATCTGTTATTTTATCAGCTACATCTTCTGCAATGCATGCAGCCTACCTGCTGAAGAAATAAATTATCACTACTTGGAAGCACTAGTTCAAGAAGAAACCATGACATATTTTTGATGGTCACAGGAAGACTCACCATGCAATAAGTACTTAAAGGCTACCTTGTTAAAAAGTAAGCATGTTGCTTAGTTTTTCCTCATGCTGCATGTAACAGTTTCTTTTTCCCTGTGATGAAATGACGCAAATGACAGACAGAATGGCAGC
The DNA here is from genome assembly GCF_022539395.1 of Myiozetetes cayanensis. NCBI lineage: Eukaryota > Metazoa > Chordata > Aves > Passeriformes > Tyrannidae > Myiozetetes > Myiozetetes cayanensis. The sequence goes on from NW_026087742.1 coordinate 21,011,521, forward strand.
TATTTTGCAACAAAAAGTATGTAATTTGAAAATTATTAAAAGAAAAGTCATTTTATAAATGTGCACTTGTTCAGGAAAGTCTATTAGCAGGAAACAGTTTTGTCTGTTTATATGATAGCTCTGAAGGACAGATCTTCACCAAAGTTATTCCATTTTACCAGCTCATCCAGTACCACTAGATTACTGTGTCCCAGATGAAACTCCTGTAAACAAAGGTATATTCCACAGTTGCCTCATGAGCTGTATTGCCTTTATAAAGTCTTCAGCTGAAAATCTGATTACACCATGAGAAACCCAGGACTCCCAGTTCTAGAAATGCCTGATTCACGTCCTATTTTCTAAGACCCGTTTTTCAAAAGAGTTTTTTCCACTGATGAATGAAAGTGTTTTTAAAAAATTACTCCTTTTTCTTCCCTGTCTTGCCTAAACTGATGCTTTCCATATTGATACTCTCTAAGTTGTGGGTTTTACCCATGTACTGATGATAATAATAACAGTAACAAACACAAGTTGTAAAATTTTCTGCTGAAGTGAGCTGAACTGCTCATCCCCCGATATATTCAAGATTTTGGTTACAATTACAAGAGTGCAAGTTCTGGCAACCAGGAGAGTCTACTTCACATATACTTTCCCCAACTTTGCAAAAAGAACTAAGGTAGTTGTACACTTCTATTCCACTAACCATTTGCTTCTATATCCGCAAAATCAATGCCAGATGGCATCTGCTCGGCAAGTCACCCATTGTTCTCTGGCAAATGCTGCACTGCTTTATCTGGAACACTTTCAAGTGTCAGAGTGCACCAAACTCATGAATAAAAAGAAACTAACGCTATTAAGATGATGGGCAAATTCATCTCCACACATGGTTACATGAAAGGTACCATTAAAGAATAAATCATTTCAGCAGCCAAGAGGGAGAGCACATCTCAGATGGGGATAAGCAGGTTTCCCTTTGGGAATTTACTGCTCACTGTCCACAGCAGCCATGAGTCACACAATCACAATCAAGATGCCAGAGTGCATCAGAACTGACTTGAAATACTGCCACCTGATGACAATGAAAGCTGTTTCCCAACGATCAGCAGACCTGTAAAGCCAAGGTGCTGTTAGACAAATAACTGCGTAAATTCATGGTATCCAACAGTCATATAACTTATCCCTTCCCAGGATGCTGTGTCCATCCCTAACTGGGCAGCACCCATTCCCAAAACATGTTTTCCCATCATCTCCCAGCAGACAAATTATTCTTAATGCATTTTGATAAAACATCAGGAGGAAGGGTATATAAGTGGGAAAACTGATGGTTTTTTAAGTATAAAAGAAACAAACAGGACTCTGTAACACTTGAAAGGCCAGAGAAAAAAACAAAAGAGAAAGGTCCCAGGGCACTGGAGAAGGGCAAGAGAGAGAGTTCCACAAGAGGCAGTCTTTAGGAAAATAATGCAACGAGTTATTAAGCAGTCAGTCACTGAGCATCTAAGAAGACAATAATAAAAAGCAGACCACGTGAATTTGTCAAGAACAAATCTTTTTCTGACACAGTGAGGAAGGGGAAAACCACAGGTGTGACAAACAGGGCATTGACAGAGTTTTTAATCTAAGTCACCTGAGAATCTGACAAGCTGAATAAGGCAGCAGGGCCTAAACTGAAGAGCTGTTATGACTACTAGATGAAGATGTAATTAGGAATACTTCCACTGCAAACTGGGAGTCAAATGGTGATCCAAAGTGATCTGCCATGCATCTGCTTTATTTCCTATTTTCCTTATTACACTGAAAATGAAACTACGAAAGCGTACTTCCAGAATCTGGGCTGATGACTAAGATGGGAAAGATTGCAAGCAGTTCAGAAGCAGAACTCCAAATGATAATCTGAAAATTCTATAGAGACAGATGCAAAGTACTACAACAATGATCAGCAAAAAAAAAAAAATCAAATAGAAGGGGAAAAATTATCTAGAAAACAAAATCACAGGAGACAAATCTGATAATTACAGTGGGCTGCAGTTAAGAGCACAAAACAGTTCAGGAAAAAGAGGATAGTAAATTTGGCAATATAAAGATCTAAGACACAAGAAACAAACATACTGCTTAGCTGCAATGAAACACACTGCAGTTGGCAAGCAACCTACAGGTTAAACACCACATGTAGAGAAATGTGAAAAGAGGAAAGGGCAAAGTTATAATCTTCAAGTTCTTTCACACATAAAAGCCAAAAATGGAATATCTTTATACCCACCAAGGACAAAACAACTAATCCCTGGCATCATTTGTGGCACGGAATATAAAAACACTCAGAGAACTGAGTTTATAAAAATCATCATGCAATGGAATTATGTCAACAGATCATGAAGGTCCTGTCACTGAAGGCTTTTTAAAAGACATTAAATAAATTCACCATGAAATGTTCTGTTAGAGGTTGCTGTAAGATTCAACACTGCTTTAATTAATCAGTTCACTTGGTGTCACCCCAGAAATAAAGGGAGGTTAGAAACACATCACTCTCAGTGACAGCTACAGCAAAGCGAATGCTTTACTGAAGTGACATCTGCAGGAACTCACAAAGCAGGACTCCTGCCAATGTGAATAAATTCAACACAGGAACTGAAAATTACAGTTTTGCCTGGATTAAACGACTTACAATACCTGTACTTGAAAATAAACAGTTGCATTCTTATTTAAGTGGCAAATGCTGATCTTGTGTTCCCAAAGTGAGGTGCAAGTAAAGCTGCTGCACAGGCTGGGGCAAACCTGACCTGTGTGAGGCAGGTGTTAGACGGTGAGCAGGTGCATCGACTAAGCTGTTACATGTGTTTTGCACATGTGCTTGAATACAAAATTCAATTTAAAACTGTTGGGCTTTTAAACAGCTTTAGGACACTGGGTTTAGCATGCTTTCTTGGGCAAAGGGGACTCAGCTGAGTTGTATTATAATCACAGAATATGCTGAGTTGGAAGGGACTCATTGAGTCCAACCCCTGGCCCTGTACGGGACAATCCCAAGAGTCATACCATGTGCCTGAGAGCACTGTCCAAACGCTTCTTGAACTCCGTCAGGCTTGGTGCTGTGACCACTTCCCTGGGGAGCCTGTTCCAGTGCCCAAACACTCTCTAAGTGAAAACATCCTTTTCCTGATATCAAAGTGCAAACTGGTTCTTTATTGGTGCCCCTGCAGTGACAGACATCCTGTCGTCTGCTCTGCATCACTATACAGTGCATCCGGTGAAGAATAAACGCCGTCGCACCCGAAACGTATTACCAGCTGCCTTCCCTCCTGAGTTCCTGAACCAGCCTGTTCCTAACGCAGGGCGGCCCAGAGCTTCCCAACAGCTTCCCAACAACAGCAGGGCATCCAAGAGCCTGAACGGCAGCTTCAAATTCGCCCCGGCTGCACCCCCGAGCAGCGAGGCGGACGGAGCCGGGCACACCCCGGCAGCGGCACCGCCACCGCCGACCCCGGGGCGCAGCTCCGCGGAGCTGCCGCTGCTGCTGCCGCTGCTGCTGCCGCCGCCACCGCCCCCCGGCCCCGCTGCCCCGCTCACCATGGCGATGGTGACGACGCCGACGGCGGCGATGGCGCTGACGGCGGTGCCCGGCCCGCCCCGCAAACCGAAGCGCCGCCCCCGCGCTCGGCCCCGCGGCGGGGCGGGAGCGGACACGACGCGCGGGGGGCCCCGCCCGCCCCGGACGCGGAAGCTGCGGGTGCTGCAACTGTCGGGGCTGTCGTGACATCGCCGGGGCCGCGGGACGGTCTGTGGGGCCGGGGGTCGGGGCAGGGCTCTCCTGTGGCCGGGGCTGGCCGGGTGGGTGGGCGGCTGTGCGAGGCCCGGGGTTCTGCGGGGCGCGTCAGTGGGAGGGGCCGCGGTTAATGATGCAACCGGGGAAGGAGCTCTGCCTGCGGAGATGTAGCGAGAGGGGGATACGTGGAAAGGCTTACACTGCCTCTGCACGTAGCAGGGCGGGATTGGCGAACAGTGAAGGAGCAGTCATCAGCAGGTGGTCTCAGACGGAGCGGATAAGGCCAAATGCTCATAACGAGTCCTTTTATTGAGTATTCTTGTCTCCTTCTTTCATCCTCCTCGTTCTCCTCAAGTGAGTAGAGATCCTCAATCACAAAGGAATGAACAGCAGTGGTGATTAATGTGTAATGCTATTAAATGAGTAACACACAATTCCAGTTGTAGCAGCAACAGGTGGTGAGACATTCCTGCATCTGTAGTTTGAGAAAGCTCAAGGTGCGAAAGGTGTTTCTTTTGTTTTGTGTTCATCAGAAAAGATAATAAAACCAAAACAAAGTAGGGATATACTGATCTCAAGCTAATGTAGTTAGTGATAGACCCAAGAAAAGGGGGACGAGTGACCTGTAGAATTGAGAGTGGGTGGACCTGTGGATGAAGGTGGCAGTGGTCAATACCATTGGTGGATAAGGAGAAAAATGGCCAGGATGGTAGTTTGGGTCAAGCTGGGGTAAACTTTTTCTGTTAGGGTAAGCTAAGCATGTGCAGCCACTCAAGACACCTTCTTTGGCTGAGAATTGGCACTATCAAAAAAGCTGTGTATAGCAAGCAGGACTAAAGCAATTGTGCAACTCTGCAGTTGCTATTGTTCTTTCCTCACCTCTTGTTCTCCTTGAAGCTCAGTGTGGGATTTCCCTAGTGGTTCTGTGATTATATTAGGTTATCTGTGCATGGTTATGCAGTTGTACTCTGAGAGCGTTCAAAGATTTTAAAGAGTAAGATGAGGGCTCACCGAAAAAAGGAGGGAGACCAGAAAGAGAAGTTTGAGGCATGGAAACTGGAACTGGATGAGGAGCAAGAGAAAGGACTTGAAGCGCAGCTCTTGGTGAAAAAAGAAACCAGTGCCAGAAGCCTCACAATCTTCTCCTTTTAACCCTTTGGATCCTGATGTAGTTTTTATAATTTTGGTTTTTTTCCCTTTGTTTTGGGGTGGGTTTTTCACTGTGCTACTGAACTGGAGTTTAGAGGTTGTAGTAGAAAATAGGACAATCCAAGATTAACTGTCACTGTTACATTGCTAAAGATTTTTTTTCCACACCCCTCCTCATTTCTTCCTCAGGCTTACCTAGTTAGGAAGAGCTGGCTGCTAAAGAGAAAATGACATCTCTAGAAAAAGGTAGGTCATTCATATGACACTAAGCAATCTCACCCATTGTGAGGAAACTACTACAATAGAAATTCATTCAGCTGAAAACTTAGTGAACTTAAATAAAATTAATTTCAGTAAATGTGTGTATTGGGGAATACAGAGCAGAATGCAGCATTACTGGGAATACTGGTGTTGAGTAGAAATGGAGCAGAACTGGCTTTTTGGCTTTTCTTAAACCTTCATCTGGACAGCTAAAAACACGTTAGATAGTACTTAAAAGCCTGCTGAACTTCTTAAGGTGTCAGCATCTGTCTAGCTAATAGCTGTTTTTATTTACTTCTTGCTTTTAAAATGAAACTGCTCTGATTCTGTCAGCTCCCAAAACCTGATTTTGCTTTCAGCCTATGAGTAATGTTGTCAAGAGTTTTTTCCATGCAAGTTCTTTTTTGTGTCTGCATTTAATCTTGTGTGGCAGCATGAAATATAAATTAATGCAATTCAGATCAATGTTTGTGTCTCGTACTGTTAGTTTTAATGAGAAATGCATGTTTGAGTAAAGACTTACTGCAAGGGTAGTGAGGCACTGGAACAGGTTGCCCAGAGAAGTTGTGAGTGCCCCATTCTCGGAAGTGTTCAGGGCCAGGCTGGATGGGACATTGAGCAATCTGGTCTAATGGAAGGTGTCCCTGCCGTGGCAGGGGAATGGATGAGCTTTAAGATCCCTTCCAACCCAAACCATTCTATGACTTTTCTGATTTGTGCTTGATAACTGCTGCCACAAAGGACTATTTTAGACATGCGGTGTACAATTAAAGTCTGTAATTTTGAAGTACAGAAATTAAGGAAGAGTTACAACGAGACTATGACCAAGTTGAAAGGTGGTAAACTTTCCCTCCACAATTTCTAAATTCTAGTTGATGAGGCCTCCTCGCCCATTCGAGGACCTGGCGATGGCATGGAAACAGAGCAGACAGCTGGATCGGTGGAAGTAATTACTGGAGCCAACACTACGAACCATCATATCCACCACAGCCCGCATAAAAAGACAGCCTCTTCCCTGAGTCCTGGAGTTCTGCAGCTGGGGAAAGTACATGCTGACAAATCAGTGGAGATTGAAGCCATTCGTATATTAGTCCCCAAAGCAGCCATCACCCATGTTGTTCCAACTAAAAATGCTAAGGTAGCTAAATCTGTGGGACATAAAGGAGACACGTTCCATCAGTCAGATGGAGCCACAGATCCCAAGAAAGAACAGATAGAGCTAAAAAATGCAATTGAAAAGCTGAAAAATTCAGAAAAGCGGTTGTTACAGGATAAGGAAGGTCTCTCTAATCAGCTGCGTATACAGACAGAGGTAAGAAATTAAAGGTATTTTCTCTCACACAGTTGAATTCTTTTGGTTTGTGTAAGCAGTTTGTGAATGTGACCAAAGAAAACTGCTATGACACTCTAGCCTTGAAACAAATAGTTTCCTTTTTGAACTTACCAGCTAAGATACAGAGTAGAAGTACATCAAAGCAGTCGAGTCCTGCTTCTCTGACAAGAGATGAAAGAATCAAAGGTTTGAAGCTGAGAGAAACACATTAGAGGGCTGCAGGGAAATGAATCCTTTAATGAGAAAAGACTTTGCTCCTCAAACACTAATGAGACATGTTACATTGTAGAAGGGGTGACTATATGTCTTGTCTAATCCTTTGTTAACTTACTGATTCAGGAGTTGGATGCTACTGAAACTTAGTTTCTTGTAGGAGGCTTTCATTCTTCCTCTTTGGCTCTGTTAGAGTTTAAAGAAGGATATGTTAAACATGGAATAGGCTCAAATGTTTATGCTTGCCTGGATGCATCCTATTATGGAAAGGCAATTTATTGTTAGCAATTTACAATAATTTGCACTGTATTCTGGAAGTAGGAATTGTTTTATTCTCTGTTGATAGTCACAAGAGAGTCTGGTCTAATTCTAGGTCAATCGGGAGCTGAAGAAATTACTTGTTGCTTCTATGGGGGACGATCTGCAGTACCACTTTGAACGGATGGCTCGTGAGAAAAATCAGCTCATCCTGGAAAATGAAGTCCTGGGCCGGAATATGTCTCAGCTGTCTGAACAATTAGAGCGCATGTCTATCCAATGTGATGTGTGGCGAAGCAAATTCCTAGCAAGCAGGTATTGCCTCTCACAGAGCTGTTATAACAGCATTCTCCTTTAGTCTTTCATCACATGCACTCATTGCAGCGTGCTTACATATGCAGAGGACAGCCACAACGGCTGTACTGACATCTACTATGACATTTGAGTATACAGGAAAGGTATAAAGAAAGTAAGCTCCTTGTAAATCTGAATAGTCCAACTTTTCAAAGGTAATACAGTGAGTCCCAAACCTCCTAAAATATACAGTTCTTGCCAACATAGCGAGAGGAGTTCTTAATTCTGATTAACTGTTTAGCAGTTTAGGGTTTAAAAATGTCTTCCAGGGCAGCTGTCCTGGCTTTTCTTGAAGATAATTAGCTTGATTTTCATCTCTAACCCCATTATTGATACAGTCATCAATTTGTGAAGAAACTGATGTGGTTAAAAGCATCACTTAGACTGATTCAGGGCTCTAGTATGGAATAAAGAGTAGAGTGAATCTCTTCATCAAACACTGTGTTACTGCACAGAATCCCATTGTTATTTTACTTCTGTAACCATAAAAGCTGGTCTGAAAGTCAGAATATGCTTTGACAATGAATTGGACTTTTAACTTGATAAGTTTAGTTGTCTTGCTGGATTTGTAAATAATGTTGTAGGATTTTTAATTTTCTACTGTAGTTGGATAAACTGACTGAATTATAATTATGAGGCTTAATGCATATTACAAAAGACCTTACTGCTTGAAGAAAGTGGTAATAGAATAGAATTTCCTCCCTTTCATTTGCTGGTCTTAAGAAGTTTCAGCATATTGGGTGAATGTTAAGTACTTTCAAGTCCTGACTAAGCAAGAGTTACTATCCTAACTTGTTTTTTTAGCATCCCCAAGGAGTTCAGAGGTCAGGGATGTGAGTCCCAGCAATGTGCTTAGAGTAACACTCTTCAATATTGCAACGATCTGGTTCATTTTTACCTCAGATTTCTAACTGGTGATTGTTTAAATGTCATTATGGTTTTTGCATTTGAAATATCACAGGCATTTGAAATGCCTGCTGGAGGGGTCAGTGCCAAGCCTCATGGTGCAGCAAAATGTGACAACAGCTGTCTCGTTTGTAGCTCTTAAACACTTTTATCTGTCATCTAGTTATTGCCCCAGAGAAAGGCAAAGAGGTAAATGAATGCAGTCTGTAACCATAGCTGTTTAGAGATGTGTGAAAACATGTGATTACAGCATAGTTGTGAGAAATGTTAGTAAAAAATGTATTCAGCTTTTTCTTTCATAGTATTCTTGTCAACTATGTTCATTTACCAAAGGTATTTTGGAATGTCTGTCATTAGATCTGTATTAAGTGACCTAAAATTGTTTAAACTCAGTGAGTCGAAGCAGAATTTTGCACTTGTGTTGACTGGAGTTGAAGAGAAGTTATTCTTAATGCCTGTCCTTTGTAATCAGGTTGATATAGGCTCTGTATGGGGGAGGGGAGAGAGAACAGCAGCTTAATCCTCAGTTTGAACTGACAGATGATGATCTGTAGTATAATAAAGGTGACTTCCAAACTATTCACTTACACTACTGACTGTAGATTTCTTTTGCAGGGTTATGGCTGATGAGTTAACTAATACCAGAGCAATTCTTCAGCGTCAAACCAGGGATGCCCAAAGTGCAATCCAGGACTTGCTGAATGAACGCGATCAGTTCCGGCAGGAGATGATTGATACACAGAAGTACGATTTTTCTAATCCAGACTACCTCTGTGCCAACTTCATTTTTGCCACTTTATTCTAGGCTAGAGAAGAATCAAATAACTTTCACCTGTTTCAGTGATATTCAACAAAAATTAATTATGCTAATGTATAGTATCATTACTTTTCAGTCTTAGACACAAAAGAGCAAAAGGAAAGTAATTTTCTTCATTCCCTAGGGGTGTGAAGTCTTAGAGGTAATAAACTATGGAACTGACATCCCTCATATCCTCAGGCTTTCTTGATTTAATCACTTACTGTCTTGATTTCAAGTCTTACCTGTCTCCTTCGAAAACATAAAGATTCTTCTACCTCCATGGACTTTTTTGTGCTTATTCTGCCAGATGTCCAATAAGTTTTAACATCATTAAAGTAGTGTTTTGGTGAGGTCTTGGAGAATAGCCTGTTCGTCTCCTTGTTTTTAAACACATTTTTTGGTGAAGATTTAGCTTGTGCAGTAAGCCTTAGTAAGAGACAATTTCTCTTAAGTGTGCTGGGTGCTGATTATACAGTACAGAGTATAAAGCCCACTAATCCTGCTTCTTTCCTTTCTGCACAGGCTGCTAGAGGAGCTCATGGTCTCTCTTCAGTGGGGGAGACAACAGACATATTACCCTAGTGCCCAGCCTTACACTACAACAGAGCTAGCAGCTGTGAATTGTAAGCTAGCCAAAGCTGTGAGCTCGCATCTTCTGGGAAATGTTGACACTAACAGTCCAAAAAAGACTTCAACAACTGTGGAGTTTTGCAATACCCCTGCTGAGAAAATGGCTGAAATGGTAAGAACTTGATACATGTCAATCTTTATATCGAGGTTCTAGATAGATAGAGAGATATTTGAACTTGGGAAAAAAAAATGAAAAATTGCTTTTGAGCAGAAATCCTTCCTAGCTGTTAGGGAAGGAAAAAACCCATTAAACTGTATAGAAATATTTTCAGTCTCAATTTTTTCGTCCGTAGATGTTACGTGTACTGGATCCAGCTGCACGTCCGGAAACATCAACAGAAGTTTCTTTTTCTGAGACTTCCCCATCTTCCTTCCTTTCCTCAAAGAAGAGTATTGGAAGGTTTCACCCATATACAAGATATGAAGATGTAACCTTCAATTGTTGCAATCACTGTCAAGGAGAGCTGATAGCCCTTTAAAAGCTCAGCCAAGACAACTGCACATGCACTCCTGAAGAATTACACTAGTTGATGTTCAACAAGTTTCCCTTTGTCCTCTTTTCATAATGGGTGGGTTTAACATTGGAAATTGTGCAGTTTCTGCTTCTCTACCTCTTGAAGTTGGGGACTGACAGGATTTCTGTAGCCTCTGGGATACTTCTTCTACTTCTCAGTCTGGAAAGCTACTTATTTTCTTATACAAAGGCATGACTATTTAAGGTTTATAGTCTTATTAGCAAATCTTAATAAATTTCCCTTTAGAGGGAGACAGAAGTGTAAGTATACCAAAGTAAATGAAATGCTGATAGGTTATGTCTAAATTTAAAAAAAAAAAAAGTAATGGAAAATGGTCAGCTCCGTGCCTTTTTTTTTTTTTAATCTTAGCAAAGGGGATGAACCATCCCCAAGTCTATGTTCAGCCTTTTAAATTTAGTAATATAAAGGAATATGTGCAATGATTCTTCATAGCTGTAAGCTCTGAAAGGAAGAGCATACACAGTGTCAGCCCTCCTGGCAAGAAAGGGAAGAAGCTTGAATGAACTCCAACAAAATATATAAATAGTAACTGGTTCCAGGTGGATTCTAGAAAACTGGGGGGGGGGGTAGGGTGTGGTGAAAATTATTCTTCTGTTTTCATAAAGCTGAAATAATGGCTTTTCCATCTATTTCAGCTTCTAGAGTGAAGCTGTTGTGTAGCTGAACCTCAGAAAAGGCAAACTGATGTACTTCCTTCAGTATATGGTGTTGAAACCTGGCCTGGTGTTAGTACTCAGTCCTTGCCTAAGCTCTTCCTGAGTATTACAGGAAGATGAAGATAAGCACCAAGTTTGCACAAGTGCTGTTATAAAAGAAAGTATTTTTTTACTTGTATGGTTTTATAACCTTGACGTAGGTTTGAAGTTCTTGACATATGTTTGAAGAGAACTTTTAGCAGCTAATCTGCTAAATCCAAGGAAGCCTGTTTAAGTTTCTTAGTTTGAACCCTAGATTTACCATATGTAGCTGTCTAGTTGAGGGAAGAGGTTTCTGAAATGGTTGCTTATACCCAGTTTTCCTTTGAATCTCCTACCACGATCAGAAAAGTAAGTTATAAGTTCTTGCTGTTGCTGACCATGCTTTGGTTTGCATGAAGAAAACTACAATAAACTTTCTTTGCTTGCTTTCAAGTTACAATTTTGGATTTAATATAGTCATATTTCTGACCCTGTTTTCTCTGCACCATACAAGGAACTGTATGACACTGACCTATGAAACCCTTCACCCTGCTGGTCTGAGGTAATGAACTGAGAAGTGTTTCTGTTGTAGCTTACTACAGTTAGGGAGACGACAGTGTGTGTGTGTTTGTGAACCTTTGTGAATTTCCCCCTGGGATTTGCTTGGTAGACACAAGAAGCATTTCTTGCCTTTGGTGTCAGGGGAAGGTACAGGAAGGAGGAAGGCACTTGCTACTCATGTTTCTCATTAGCATGTGAAATTTTCATCTGCATCCACGCCCTCTATTTATGTTGGCAAATGCTGCAAGACAGCACCCTCCAGTCCAACACCAGTATTCTCTCACTATGCCTGTAACTAGCTCCAGAAAAGGAGAGAAAAATGCTAACAACAAATCTGCTTTCCATCTACTACACTTCTGTCTGTTGCAGTACTTCCAAAAAACACTTTGAATGTGGAAAAATATAAGAGCAATGCCAGGACCATGAAATCTGCTGGACGTATAGCTGGGCAGAATGTTCCTCCTCTTTCAGGGACTTTATGATTTTGTGAGTGATGTTGGCATGTTCTCTGTCAAGAGTTCAGAGTTTAGCTGGGAAAGGTGATGTAGTTTATTATTATAAATTTAGCAAACATTGACATTTATACAGGCAACCTAGCTTCCTTAATAATAGGAAAGGTCATAAATTGCACAATTTCTTAATTCCATGGAATACAAAACTACTGAATATGACTCACAGAAATAAGTTTTAAAAACTGTTGCATGCTCACCTACACGTTAGCCTTCAATGACCACTTTCCTTAAACCTTAAAAAGAAAATAGTCCTCGGATCTGGAGTTGGTCAGCAGATCAATAGAAAGTGGTACAAGAAACATGATTTTCCAACAACATAACACCTGGTACAGTCTTCATCACAAGCAGCAGCAAATCGCAATATTAATCCAGCAAAAATCCAACATCTTACATAACAGCCTGCATCCAGGAATTCATGGTGTTAAGTATAGAGTTAAGTATAAAGTGCCTTTAAAAGATGGGAATGTGCATTTGCCACTCTTATATAGATCTTGCACTCATTTAGATTTGGTTAAACCAAGAAGATCCCTGAGTTTTGTATAAAAGCAGGCTTTTCAACAAAATTACAAATAAATAAATAGGAAAATCATTGTCACTGAAGATAATCGTTAAACTCCATTGAAAACTTTAAATACACCACAAAAAGTCAGTAACTGTAAAGAGCAAAAACTCAAGCCATAAAAATTAGGAAGACCGTCACCAAGAACTCTGTGGTTACATCAAATTTTCAACTGTAATGGTCTGTAAAGTGAAAGGATTTTGGCTCTAAACTAAATACAGTGGATGTTCCGCATCTGCTTTGCTCTTCTGGCTTCTAATCTAAGCTGCCTTACTCTCTCTTTAGCAGCTAGTTCTGCTGCTCGTTTTTCTTCTCTCTTCCTTCTGAGCCATCTGTGGAGAAAGAAAGAGGACCAGAAGTACTGGCAGTTGCGATTTAAAGTTGTACATCATCCATTCAAAGGAGACTTTCCCACCCCCTCCCTTGCCCAAAACTGTGGAGTCACCCTGGCCTGAAGGGTAAAGTCAGGTATGGCTGAGACAGTCTAAAAGCTGCCACACCCAAACACAGAAAGCACTACCTTTCCACCCCAATTCTCCTGCTTCTGCACCCATCTTTACCTCCCCCATTTTGGTAAGGCGGATTAACTCTATGCTCATTTAATGGACTGAATCAGCCCAAGCCTGCTCCAAAGCAGGCAAAAAGGGTTTAGGGAGAAGATCCCTTTTTTAGCAAAAGCAATTCACTATTTCAGCTCAGGTTCTGACAAGTAATTTCACAACAGTGAACAAACAACATCAAGGAATTGATGTATTTTTGCTAGACTGTAAGTTTAGAAGGGCATATTCATGCAAAAAGCCCCACCAAAACAGTAAGGACTTCAGCAGTGAAGATGTACCATAAGATATCTACAGTATCAAGCTGATAGACTACAGAAGTTTCAGATATGGTTCTTTAGGAATGACCCTACTCACTCTTTAAAAGCTCTGTCGCATTCCTCTGTCCTTGGAAAAAAGGCAAGTTCCTCAGCTTGGCGTCTCAAAAGTTGTATCTGCCTTTCTTTCATGTGTTCTCGGTGCTTTTTTTTAAGCCATGACTTGTAGGCTGCTTCTGGATCCCTGTTCCTCTCCTAGTTAATAAAAAAGACATGTATACATACAGGATCTTTATATTAATCGCATTATAATAATTTTTTTGAACTGTGCTGGCATCTCTCCTCCACAAAACATACTTTATAAGCAAACTAGAGCATATGCTAATATGGCATGGAATATATACATGAGCCAGCATTCAGAGTGCTACATTTAAAAGATACTGAAATTAGCTGTTCAAACCATCACACTGCAATGCAGAGGAACTTTAGAACGGCATCTAAATCTCCAGGTTTTGATCAGGTCATGTGCATTAACTGTTTGCCAACATGTTCTGATGGCTAGGAACACACTTCCCAGAGTTTTCTGGGTTCACTGCAGGGTTCACCCAAGTCATTCTGCTGATAGATAGGAGTATCACTGTATCCCCTGTGATTTTATAGTTAAGTTCATGTACACTGCCTCTCCGACTGGAGCCACCCTGCCAAGCAGAACAACCCTAAACAGGCAAGTTTATCTGGTTCTCCACTGAAAACAATGTAACAAGAACACTCCCTATCCCTGTAAATTTTCATACACTTTGCTAAGAACACAGGCTTAGAATTTGGTTTTCCTATTTAAGAAGAGCACTATAGGTCCCAGTTCTACATTACAAAGATCTTACTTTGATGCTCATCTCTTCCAGCTGCTTTGCGCGGCGAATTCGCTTTTCTTCCTGCAGTTGCTCTTTCTTCTTCTGTAACCAAGCTCTAAAAACCATCTCGTTCTCTCTTCTCTTCTGTTCTTCGAGTTCCCTTTGTCTTTCTTCTTCCTTAAGTGGAATGAAAGGTGAATAAACTTATTTTTAAGAGAATCATCTTAATCTGCAAAGACCTTCACAGGCAATAAATAAGCCATTGGAATTATATGAGAGACACACTAAAATACCAATGAAACGGGAATACTCAAAGGCTGCATCACAGCTGATACTACTTCTAAGAAGAAATTACTTGGAGCAATTCTGTGGTTCATGACACATTCAGATACATTCAGTCTAATCCTTTTTGTGATTGCCTCAATTTCCATGACGCATCTCGACTCACAGACATTTAAATAGCATCAGGTGAAAACTCTTAAAATTAAGTCTGCCCAAGAGCTCAGATTGGCTTAAAATCACTTCAGATTGATGCATTTTAAAAATGAATGCAGCTCTCAGGCTTGATGGGTGACTAAACCCTACAGGATATTTAACTACTTATGGATTGCAGGCACTACCTTATAAAAAAGGACTTTTTTCTGGATGTGAAGTTGTGATGTGTTTACTTAAGGAATATTGATAGCTTTGTGCTTTTTTCCAAATGAAACATTTTTTATTAAATGAACTGATTTTTTCAAAATTGAAAAAAGTTTCTTTTCATTATTAATCACATGTTAGCTGAAAAGAAGTATCTATAAGGAGAAAAATTTTCAATTAATGCTTCAGGAAGCTGATTAGGAGATTTTTTACCAGGATTTACTCTCTCTGACACAAAAGTTACAATCTGTACTCATTGCAACACTTGTAGAAATCTATTCTTGTAAACTAGATGCTGTTCCTCCCACCTACACACACTTTCAGACTATCCTCTAAACTTACAATTTCTAATTTATTGGAATGAAAAAAACCCCACCAAAATGAAGCAGATGGATTCCAGTAATGTCAAGAAATGTTTCACGCCTGTGAGATCCATCACAGAAGGGAAGAATTTCATTTAAGAATGAAGAAATAAGGGAACACATTCTTACCTTTCCGTAAGTCAGCCAACAAAGGAAGAAATTTAGCACAAGCTGATAGGAAAATAACCTTCCTTACCTCCACCACACTGCCTTTTACTTCAAATACACACAGCATGTGTCAAGATCTAGTCTTGTGTGTGCAAAGAAAACACATCAATCGCTCATCACACTTCATACTCCTCATTACTGAGCTAAGCCTCAGCAACCTTTTCAAATAAAGCAGGCTAGATCTATTTCCACGGATAGAAAGCAACCTTGGAAACTACTTTAGCCAGCTTACTTAGTACATCATGGCACAGAAGAATGACAGATGCTTCAGGCTCTTTTTATAGAGCATACAAAGCAAGTTATGTTTTTGTAATTGTATCATCGTAATGCAAAGAGAAACTTCTAAGTTTTTTAAATCTTAGGTAAAGATTTCTGAAGTCCCCATTACAGCTGTCAGAGGCTGACTCTCTATTAATTTTTTTCTGAATAAGGAGCTGAGGTAGAGTTAAAAGGGTTCTCACTGTCACTCTCCTGTGTAAATTTTGTATTATGACTGAACAATCTCCCATATGATAACTGCCTAATTCGTACTTCATGAGCACCCAAATGTGAACCTGCCATCAACCTGCAGTTAATGTAAATTTCCTGAATTGCAGTGTAATCTGTGGAGATGTGACACCAAGTGCTACATTCCAGAAATAGTGGGACTGTAACGGAACCTAGGTTGAGGCAATAAGCAAAAGCAGTAAGCACATTATAGCAGAAAGCAGCCAATCTACAAAGGACATATTGAATAAAGACTTAATTTCTCCTCTGAGCAAGGCATGATCCTATGCCACTCTGTGGGAAAGGAGCTTTGAACGATCCTACACAAATCCCAGAGAATTATTATTATTATTATTCCTATTGCTAACTCTTTTATCTTAGAAAAATAGAGCAAATGCCCTGAGCATGTGGTCTCTGAGAAGCAGAGGAACAGGATGGTCACTGTGGTTTACTTGCTGTCTCTGTATCTTTACCTCTTTCCTCAGTCTTTCATTCCTTTGTTCTAACTGCTTCCGTAATTCTTTTTGCCTGGGAGAAAGACTGTAAGTGGAGCTTCTCACGGACACATTTGCAGACTGAGTCCTCTGTGGATTCTTCTGTTTACCCAGACCTCTTGCAGCATTGACAGCAGAATTTGGACGATGCTTAGAGTTAGACGGAGGCTTAGGGAAATACACACACTCTTCTTCACTAGGAGAAAAAGAACGTGCTTCTGGTCTGACCGGAGGTATTTCCTTTATTTGAGAGACAGTGCGAAAAGAACTGCAGTGTGATTTTGGAGATACATGGTGAGTTTCAATATCAGTAAAAGAAACACTTATTGGGGGCAAAAAGCCCTGGCTTTCAATATCACATAAACTTAAGAGTTCAAACTTCCCGTCTTTTTCCACTAGGATTTTACCATCTGTCGTGTCCTCATCTGTGCCAGCACATGGTGAAAGGAATGTGCTTTCCTGTCCCATGTCATTAGAAATATGCAACTGAGAAAGCCCACTTGAAACATCGTCTCCTCCTATAAGGTCAGTTTTATAAACTCGAGAATCTTCTAGAGGAGGAACTTCAAGATCCACCAACTCGTCCTTGAATTTTAACTTCCGTTCTCTGTTTTGATCCACAGGAGCCTGATTCTCCAGCTCTTTGTTGGCTTCTTCAATCTTTTCTAAGATGTAACGCTTTATTTCTTCATCCACTACCTCACTCAGCTCATCCTGGCTTTCCAGCTTGGATTCCTGGCTAGAGCTTTCTCCACTGGTATCAGATCCATAGCTCTCCTGTCCAGTATCTGACCTGGATTCAAAACTTTCCTCACTGGAGTATCTCACTCTCACATTTACATCTTCTTCTGAAAGCTGATCTAAATTTTCTTCTATTTCCTCACTGTCTTCCTCAAAGCTGTCTGCAGCTTTAAGAATTTGTTCTTCGATATCCTCTTCATTTTCTTCAGGAGTCTGAAAAAAAATGAAAATAAACTAGTCTCTTCTCCTAACAAAGAACAGTATCAAAGAAAGAGAAAAGAAACAGCAACAGAGAATAGCAGTACTAACTACTCCAATTCTAAATGAGGCTGTCAAACAGTGTATGTACTAATAGCTTTTCTTGGCACTAACAACTCTCTTCCATTTTCTCAGTGTTCACATTTGCACGAAGTTTAACTAATCATGGCTTGTGCATAAAAACAAGAGTAAAACCAGCATAAAACCAGAACAAGTGTTGCATTAAAGGAACCCAAAAGCACTTCTGAAACAAACATATTATTTTCAATGAACACTGAATTTTCTGTTTTAAGGCAATTATAACCAAACTAGTTAGTTCACTGAAATGTTTTTCACTACAGTCCCAAATAACTTTCCTTGTCAAAGTTCAGTGAATGTACCTACACATTTCAAATGATACTGAATTTTGTGCTTATGATTCCTAATACTACTCAATTTTGTCTTCCATATAAGACAACTAGCATTTAATGTAAGAAATACCTCTCTTTCACCAAGGTTTCTTTTTCCTTCTTCATTGGTCAGCCATTCCAGATCTTTTTCAAAATCATCCTCATATTCTACATTTTCTGTTAAATCCTCAATATCTAATGGATCTCCTCGATCTTCCCTTCCACTCATTTTGGTGATGTGTTAGAGTAGTACTACAAAAAGGAGAGAGAATAAAATGTTTTAAAACTCCACTGGCACACAAATATTGAACATTGGTATCTCCTGTGGCACCCAAAGTTGTCAGCAGTGTCAATACAACCATGTTAGACAGTGCCACAGCACCTCAGGACTAAAGATCACTGACGGTTTATAAATGTGAATTATTTTGGCCTTTCCAGCTCCTGCTACTAGGGGAAGATTTGAGTTAAAGCAAATCAAGGTGACTTAAAAGCCCTAGAAGAACCATGTGAACCACAGCTTACAGTAGATCAAATTACCAAAAAGCTTCTTATAATAACATATTAAAACGAGAAGATATTCATTGACTGGACTCCTGACAGAAACCTCCTGCTAGAGTGCCTGAGCATTTACAGCAGCTTTCAAACCACATCCCCTCCACTAGTAACAGGGGCAAATAAAGTTACAGAGACACAACCTGAGACTGCTGAGAAAAATATCCAGTTTTGGTTTGAATTTCTGAGTAGGGCAACAAAGGGAAATACTCGTTAAGCTGTTAGTTAGGCTGGATATAGTCATACTCATGACAAAACTTAAGGTGAGCTACTATAAGGACTGAGTCTTTTAAATAATCTTGGGAATGCATAGCATACAGGTACCATTAGCTCCTGAAGGACTGCTTAAAAGCCAGTGCTTGGTGCTCCAGGCTGAGTGCCTGCTGCCCCTCGGTCTCAGCTCACTCACTAGAAGGCATCTGCCTCCATTCAAAGACACAAAAGAGTTAAAGATGTGGAGACACTCATCGGCCTAGAGAGCTGATCCTGCTCTTTTTACAGCTTTAGCCACTCATAATTCCCTCCCTGTTTATTACTGTTTACAAAAGCAACATGGAAGAAGGAAACCTTGATTATTCGAAAGTTCACGTTCTCTTTGTACCCTCTGATGTGGCTGGAAGGTGGCCACTTCTGAGTGTCTCTCTAGTAGGACAAATCTGTGCCATTTACAACATACTAAAGATCATGATTGTTTTGACAGAACAAGGAATAAGGGGTACACATTGAATGAGGAGAAATTTAGGACAGATATTGGGAAGAAATTCTTTACTCTGAGGGTGGTGAGACACTGGAACAGGTTGCCCAGGGAGGCTGCGGATGCCCTGACACTGGCAGTGTTCAAGGCCAGGTTGGATGGGAACTAAAGCAACCTGGTCTAGTGGGAGGTGTCCCTGCCCATGGCAGAGGGCTTGGAACTTGATGATCTTTAAAGCTCCTTCTAACTCTTAACATTCTATGATTCTGTGATATGAGCATGAGCTTATGGCAACACAATATGGGGTGTAAGAGTTAGCTCTGGCTCTGGATGGCCCTGGAACAGCCCGACAGCTCTTGCCATATGACCATCCTGCCCTTCCAGACAAGAATCATAGAACCACAGAATCAAAAAGGGTTGGACCTGGAGCTTCCAATCTGTCTATGCATTTTGCAGTCCATTTCGTAAAACCCCTTTCATCCAAAGAAGAGTGCTGCTCTTTTAGACTTCAAAATGTAGGCAAGGTTTGTCTAAGAGAAAAAAGCGGTAATAGAGCTGGGCATTTTTTGCTGCAAACTTGTACAGAAACTTTTAAAAGCTCTTTCTTTTCTTTGACCCATATGTTGTTCAAGAAAATCTGGCATTTTTTTCTTTTTTGCTGCTTTTAAGCTACACTTGCACCAGAATCACTCGTTCACACTAGATTTCTCAGAATTTAAATTTTTAGAGCTCATTCAGACTGTTGCCTTGGCTTTCCATGCCATGTCTATTTCCATCATTTTCCTGCACCACCTCATATGACATGTAATGTTTTTTGCTGGAAAATGCCCTTTCCTTCACAAATATTCTTGGGTTTGGGTGGTGACATATATCTGGGTTCTTAATGGAGGTTACTTTGCTCTAGTACATATTTAGCACAAAAAAACTATTTCTCTGTGACTTCATCATTATGATAAGCAGACAAAAAAGCTGCACAGCTGAATTGTGCCCTTAACAAAACACATTCACGTTAGTCTGTGGCATTCAACACAAACACTGAAAACTGTTCAATTAATTAAATACAATAATGGGGAACGGCATATAAATCAGTTTCTCCTATTGTAAGATAAAGTAGTCATGGCTGAAGAGAGAATTTCCAATTCTGTGTCCTTGTTTCATAGAATCACAGAATGTTAAGGGTTGGAAGGGACCATAAAGATCATCTTGTTCCAATCCTCTGTGCCATGGGCTGGGACATCTCCCACTAGACCAGGTTGCTCAAAGCCACATCCAACCGGGCTTTGAACACTTCCAGGGGTGGGACATCCACAATCTCTGGGCCACCCGTTCCAGTGTCTCACCACCCTCACAGTAAAGAATTTCCTCTATCCTAAATTTCTCCTCTTTCAATTTGTACCCACTGCTCCTTGTCCTGTCACTACAGTTCCTGATGAAGAGTCCCTCTCCAGCATCCTTGTACGCCCTGTTCAGATACTGGAAGGTGCTGTGAGGTCTCCACACAACCTTCTTTTCTCCAGGTTAAACAGCCCCAACTTTCGCAGCCTGTCTTTGTAAAGGAGGAGCTCCAGCCTCCTGATCAACTTTCTGGGCGCCTCTGAACTTGCTCTAACACGTCTTTCTTATGCTGATGGCACCACAAAATCCGGATTCAGCTGCGATTCTATTTAGGGTCTTACGAACCGAAGTGATTCGGCTTTAAGAGGGACCAAAAGCATTCATAAAATCTCAGATCCTCATTTCCACCTGCTCCTGTCCCAACTGGGGCGCGTCTGTGGGGAGGGGGGGGGGCGTGCGCTGCGACCGGGCTGCTCCGCACAGCTTAGCGACACCTGTGCGTGCTCACACTGAGGCACAGCCACAACGAAAGGCGGCAAACAGCGGTGGATTTCTGCTGCTTTGTCCCTTCGCGCTAAGCCGTACACACGCACACACACACACACACGCACACAGACCCGCAAACCCGAGCCCGGCGCTGTTGCGGTGTGCAAGGTCCTCACCGGCACCACCCGCTCCGCTCGGCCGCGCCGCCCCGCCCGCCGCCCGGGTCCCGGCCCGGGGCACGGGAGGCGCCGCCGCCCGCCCGCGGCGTTGCCGTGGCAGCAGCGGGGCCGCCCCCGCTCACCTCCCGATCCGCGCCGGGCACCGCACGGCGGCTCCCGAGGGACAATCGCCTCCTCCCGCTCCGCTCCCGCCGGGCACGGCGCTGGAGAGGCGCCACCGCCCCGTTGCCATGGAGACGGGGCTCCGCGCCGCGAACCCCCTCCTTGTCCCCTGCTTCCGCGTGACACAATTCCATTTAACGCCTGGGAATTAACGGGAAGCAGAACGCTGAGGGGCGCCGGGGGACATCGCCCCCTCCTCACCAGGAGAGCGGCCGGCGGCTCTCCTTGTCCAGACAGACGCAAGTCCTTGGATGCTGTTAAATTATGCACTTGTCAGGGAAGAGCTTCAGTTTCTGTGTTGTATTATTCATGATGAGCAGTTGGATCAGCGCAGGAGCCTGCAGTGTCAGAATTCGGGCTTTTGTTAATCACGGAATCATAGAATCACAGAGTGGCTTGGGTTGGAAGGGGACCTTAAAGATCCTCTAGTTCCAATCCCTCTGGCGTGGGCAGGGACACCTTCAGCTGGGTTCCTCAGAGCCCCGTCCTGGCCTTGAGCAATTCTGTAGCTGGGACATCCACAGTTTCGTGGGCAACCTGTTCCAGTGCCTCACCACTAATGACAGACAAGCAGTGAATCTCCAGAGAGACACCTCTCTGTGTTAACCACACTTTGCTCCTAGAACTTGGAAACGGGGAGAAAAAAAAGAAAAGAAACAAAGAAAATCAGGAAAACACCCTGAATTAATTTCTGTCTGGGAAAAAAATAAAACAAAACAAAACAAAAAACAAACAAACAAACCACACACACACACACAAAACACCACAAAACCAAAACCAAACCACCCTGATTTACCTTCAGGGCCAGGGGAGCTGGTAGAGGTGTCAGGCTCCTCAGTAGAGCTGTGAAGAGGTGGCACATCACAGCCTCCTCTATGGGAGACTGAACAGCCCCATGGATAGTGGATGCTGTGTCCCTGTGGTCAGCAGATCCCCAACAAGCTGTGTGACCATCATACTCACCACGGAGCACACACAGGACTCGCTGCCAGGGGGAGCAGCTGCCAGCAGCCCTCCAGGGTGACCAAGGTTCATGCAGCATCACAGGATGCTTCCCAGCACCATATTTTTGGGGATGACCCTCCTCAGCCCTCCTGTCAGAATGTCGCAGGATGGGCCCCCTGAGGGTGGAGGGAGGGAGTTGTCCTCACTGGCAGCATTGACGTGGTGCCTGTCACACCATCCTTCACACAGCCATGACCCCCAGTTTTGAGTACTCTGGCACAGCAAAGTGAAGGATGACAGTCTACAAGGCCACAGACTTCAGAGGGCAGCATCCCCACTGCACTAAAGAGTTAATAGTAATGGAAGAAAAGACGTGCAGAAAACAGCCACAAAGCCAGGGCTTTGATAACTCTCAGAGTAACTCGAGTAGAGTTACCCTTTCACTCAAAGTCACATGGGGTAGAAAAGCTAAACCCCTTCAAGGTGGTGTTCAGGAGATCTCTGAAGACATCTGTCATCATAGGCCACAAGCTGTGGGAGGAGGCTGGACTCCATGACCTCAGGATTTCTGCTTATCCTATACCATATAGTGAGAAAGAGAAATGGGTTTTGATATTGTTTCCAGTGGGCTGGAAGGGCTCCCTGATATTTACTGGAGATAACTCTCAGGTACCTGCTTGGCAATGGTTCCTGCTGTACCTGGAATAACTTCAGCCACTGACCTCACCTAGGGCACGCAGCTATCCCACACTTGCAGACAATACATTGAATTTCTGATTTTCCACATTTCATAGATAGGTGTCTTTGACAAATTCATAGCACACTAAAATTCAGAGAACTTGGCACAATACCAAAGCTTTCCACTCTGCTTTTTTCATAAGACTATTCTTCAGCTTAAAAGCCAGTGCTAACCCTTTCATTCACAAGAGATGCTTTATTTGACTAATAACAAATCAGCACGATTAAGGATTAGACCCCATTGTTGGAATATCAAGCTGCGATGCTTGGTAATGATAACTTAATGATATGAGGTCAATCTAAATTCATGCATGCATTCATTAACCCACATGTCATTACATGTAGGTTTTCAGATGTTCCCTCTGTGAGGAAGCTACACAGAGTGGTTATGGAAAATGCAACAAAAACAGCAGCTAAGCAATGCAGGGCTCCAAGGACCAGCCCCGACATGTTGGCTGCTCTTTTCCATGTCACTAATGCATCAGACACTACTCAGGGAACATTGTTTCATGCAGACAGAGTACATTTCACAGAGAAAGGCTGCATAACACTTCCAGAGCAATGGTGAACAAGCACCTTATCACCTTTGCATGTTGTGTAGGAAATAGTAGACACTATTAAGAGCCGCTGAGAACAGGGGCCAGAGCTCACAGTTTCATAGCCACAGTCCCTTATTCTTTCGCAGTACTTGGCTGCGATCACACTGACAAAAAAATGCAACTGCTTCCATACAGAGCCCTTCCCTTTCCCTGAAAGCACTGCCAAAGCAGCCAGCTGTGCCACATGCACACAGCCACAGCAGGGTTGAGTGTAGCCCTGCCATGCCCTGGTGGACTCTCACAGCCAGTGCTAGCCCAGAGGGACAGCAGTGGGTGCTGCTCCTGAAACAGCAGCCTTTGGCAGCTCTTACTATTCCTTGCTTTTTGGACAGAACGAGCCCAGCGCATCTCAATGTAACAGTGATCCCAGGAACTAAACCCCCTCTTTAGCTTTAGTCCAGGAACTATACCATCTTGATCTTACCAGTAGGTAAGATCTGATGCAGGACACACAGATTCAGTAGTAACACTCACCTCCAGCAGCCCAGAGCATCAGCTGGAACAAAGAAACAGCCACAGCTTCCCAGGCAGACAGCCGTGTGTAGTATTTATCTCATCTCCGTCAAACTGCACTGAGTGCTGTGTCTCCAATGCAGAAATTCAGCTCCTTCACAGCAGCTGTGTGTCCCTTTTCGGCTCTCTCAGTTGTACACGATGTGGCAGGATGCGATGGGAGGAGCAAGGAGGATTGCCACAGTTCACGTGGACTTGCTTCTCTTGAAGTCAGGAGCAGCCTCGGGGTTCTTGTCACAGCACCTTGCACCAGCACCGCATGTGAAACACTTGAATCCACCTGAGAGGGTAATGCTATATGTGTGTATGAGCTACTAGCTGCCTTCCTGACATATACAAGCAGAGATTTTAATCCCTCGCACTGTCAAACTCATCTCTGCACAGCTTACTCCTGCATTCACCCAGGGAAGGCAGATGAATGAAATTCAGAGCAAACTTGACATGCTGACAGTCCTATCCTTCCTGCCTCAGCCATAAAGCTCTGAAGGAAACAATTATAAAAAAGCCTCCCCTCCCCCTTTCCTCCCCAGAACAACCCTTTTCTCTTGCCTTTGGTGTTGTGCAGAGGGCTTGTTGGACTACTACCCACACCAACCTACATCAAACTGGCAGCATATACTCAGAAATCACTCTACCCTCCAGCCCAGCCTGTACTATGAGGTGCAAGACATCCAGAAGCAGAATGCAGGGAGAGCTTTCCAAGGCAGACAAGTGTGGGTATGCCAGGATGCGGAACTTACAGCATTTCTTCCTTAAGGCCTCCATTTTGTAATTATGTCAATGTAAATAGAAAGGTCCTCCTGCATGGCAAACCTACACCTGCTTTCCCCTGCTGTCACCCTCAGTGAGACTGATGCATCCTGACCAGGTTACCCTGCATCGATGAGTGATGATTTCCCTCACTAGACCTGTCTGCAGTGGAACCAGAGTTCAGCAATTAAGAATCCTTAATGCAAGACACTTGCATAGAGTTCTGCAAACCTACAGAAGCCAGCCAGCAATTACCAGCATCTTGAAGACTAGTTTCTTTTAGCATGTTTTGTCCTATATTGTTTTCTTCTTTGTTACAAAGATGCTCAGAAAAACCTGAAGCAGCAGTACTGTGGGTTAGCAAGGTATCAAGATAGAAAACAAACATTGGGCACACAGGATATCTCGGAGTAGTTTTATTTAACAAAAATATCCATTCAATTAGAAACCAACAATGTCAACATGGTTACAAAATTTCATAGGCATCATTAACTCTGCATACAGCTCCAGTCAGGCCCTATAGTCACCTCATCACCACAGCAACAGCACAGCTAGGAACCTGAACAACATCCAGGTGTGGCTTCCATACATTAGCAGACCTGAAGATGTACACAGCATAGTGTGCCTCTCTATTGCAGTTGCCACAGTTTCATTACTTTGGTAGAAAAATCATTGCTATTGCTGTAATTTGGTAGTTAATTTTTTGACTTGCTTTTAAAATAACTGGGCTTGTTCCCCATCGAAGATGTGTTCTCTGTATGAAAAACATGATTAAAATTGAGCTGCTCCTTTTGGTCACTAGACAAGAGTGCCATACAGCCACTCCTCTGGCCTTGCTGCAACTGCCATCAGAGCAAGGAACTCAAAGGACAGACTATACCTGTACCAGGACAGCTCATCAGCTAGCATTTCATGGCTTCAGATTTTACTTTTTTAAAAACAAAAAGCAGCAGAGAAAGGAATATATACATGGGTGGCTTCAAGTTTCCATTTCAGGATAAGGCTGAAGTTTATGTGTGTAAATGCCAGTGCAGCTGAGCCCCTCTTTAGGGGGCTGTTTTAGGAGGCAGCCTGCAAACACAGAGAAGCTTTGGCGAGTGGGTTCCCCTGAGCAGTCAGCCTGGAAGGGCTCCCCAGGCCCCAGATCCCAAACACATTAATCATTCACCTTGTGTGATAAAGGCTCAGGCTCACAGAAAATGATGAGAAATGTCTCAGTCAGAGGGAAAACACCTTCCCAACCCTAATGCTGTGAAGTTTCCATGTCACAAAAAGCAAGTGATGAACCTAAGCTGCTTCTTCAGCTGAAAGAAGGAAGAACCTCTAACCAACACACAGAGAGAAGGCATGGAGGGAAGCACAACATGTTGCACCTTCTCCCTTGCCAGCTCTCCTGTACACTTAAACTCACCACAACTTGCACAGCAACAGGGACAGTCCACAGACCATTTCCACAGTATACTGCAGATATCTATGGCTGTGCTGATCACGGCGCCTGAATATCCAGTTGCCCAAGCCCAGGACAACTCTGTGCAACTCCTTCCCAGTGTTGAAGCAAATTAGAAAAAATAAATTATTTTTAAAAAAGAGAGATGATGCAAGTCCCAAATTGCTTAAACTGGACAAAACCAAAAGACTGCCAACTCCAAACATTCATTGTTCTGCTCACATGGAAAGAAGAGGTAGAATTTGTGGACAGAGACTCACCAGAAGCATAAAGGCATTTTTCAGTAAGGGGGAAAAACTGACAGACCATAAGCCATCATTTTTCAAAGCCTCAGACAGTCACTCTGCTAACTACCATAACTGAAGGTGCCTAGTCACCAGAGCCACAATTCTCCAAGGCCACAAAGAATAGCTTAAAATCCTGCAAGTCACCCTACTTCTTAAGTGTTAACATCCACCACCCCACTGAAACAGTCCAGCCCCCAGGGTTGTGAAGCAGTGACTTCTGTAATCACAGAAACTTGCAGCCCTAAAGGACAAACGCAAAGTTGTCCAAGGGTCCCTTGGATCAGCAATTTGTCTATTTAAACTCACTCTTAACTTCCCCTCCAGCTTTACAGTCCTTTGGGTACTGGCACAAGTAGTTCTGCTGATACCCAGTCCAGCAGTGTTACAAATTGCCCCAGGACACAGTTATGTTTTTGGCGAAGCACCGTGATCAGCCGTGGTAAAAATCTGGCAGCAGGGGTGACAGAAGACAGGAGCAAGAGAAACAAACAGTACAAGCTCCTCAAGGAAGCATGTGCATATGCAGAAACATTAGTGATCCAGTCCTCAAAACGGAGTATCCAGCATCACAGGGCAGCCCCAGCGAGAGCCACACTGCAGAGCACAGCCCTAAGGCCTGGGATGCTCCACAGAGAGGTCTATTAGTGTCTGTTAGTGTGCCCTCACTTCTGCCCTGCAGCAGCACCTCAGTGACAGAGAGAGCAGCAGTTGACTAGACAATCACAAAGCTGCCTGCAGACAGACAGCCTGAGACTAAAACCTCTCTCACTCTTTAAGAAAGCTTTACTGTTCTTTGCTGCACATCCCATAGATGCAACAGAAGAACGAAAGGCATTTTAGAAAGAAGATATTTGTTCTTACTTACGTAAGAGCTAATACGTTTGCCTTCTAAAATGGGCTACTAATATAGTATAAATATGGATCAAATACCGTTAAGGTGATTGCTTTGGGAAGAAAAGGCAGAGATTAAAAACAGACCTATATCTTCATATGTAGTCACTAAGAGTCTTCACTTTGTGCACTACTTCCAGGAGATCTGCTTTGTGTCTGCTCTTGTCTTCTGTAAGCTCTCACAATACTGCATATGCCACTGACCAAGAACACCAGCGAGATGACCGCAAAGTAAGAGGCGTAAATCATGAACTGCAGAGAAGAGGAAAAGAAATTAGAAAGAAGTGGGTAAATCAAGCAGTAAGGTTAATAAATAAGCTCCATTTCTCTTCTAAAACATCAGGAATCAGTGATTATTTCTCTACATACCCTTGACCCAGAAACAGGCAGATGAGAAGCTTTACAGCTTGGTTTACCTGTCTCCTTCTCTCCCTCCTTCCCTCCCTCCTTCCCTTCCATCAATTAAGGTAAGAGCATCTATCATACCTGGGTGAAGATGTCCAACCCAAGCCCATTGGCATCCACAACAATCAAAGTGAGCACAGTCTGAAGTGCTAAGGCAATGAAAGTATTGACCCCAAATACCAGGGCATACCGCTCCACGCTGAGATTTGTAGCGATCTGGAACCTAGATAGAAAGGGATGACCAGAAAAATAAGGATAGGGAAAAAGCAAGGGACTGAACAAATAGGAGGAACATTTCTGAACAAGAGGACTATGCAGCCTGAGGAGTTACATGAACTGGTCCATTATTTTTCACAGCTAAATTACCGTGCACTGATAGTGTACTTTTCTAAACAGGTTCACAATGGACTAGAAGCTAAATGAGAACCTTAGATACATGCAAAAACTTTTCTTTTTCTTTTTTCTTTTCTTTTTTTATTTAACCAACAAAAAAACCCCCTAAAACAGCACTTTGGGAGCTCTGTGGTTTCTGTGTTACTGCAGCAGCCCTCTAGTCCGATGTAAAGGGTCTTGTCACGCAGAGAAGATACAACACACTGATCTCAGAGAGAAGTTGGCAGTCTCGAAGTTTCAATCTATTGCAGTGTGGTCCATAACCTCTGGCATCCTCCTAACCAGAATTCCCTTTGCAGTCACCAGTTTCAGCATCACTCCTCATATTGTGCTTGAGCTGTCTCATAGTGATTATGCATGTGTGGTTCAACAACAGTGTTTTCCTCCCCAGAGTGACAAATAACACTGAAGAAGTCTTCCTTACAGATTAGGGAGAGTTGATGCTTCAACACAGGTAAAGCATCATCATCTTCTCATCTGTTAACACTTCACTCCAGCCATGTCTATGAGAAACCTCCCCCTGGCAAACAGCACTATATCTAATATTGAGAAATAGTAACTTTAGTGTCTTAAGACTTTTAAGCTTAGGCACAGTGCCAGCTAAATATATCTGCATGCCTGAGTTTCCAACCT
The DNA here is from genome assembly GCF_022539395.1 of Myiozetetes cayanensis. NCBI lineage: Eukaryota > Metazoa > Chordata > Aves > Passeriformes > Tyrannidae > Myiozetetes > Myiozetetes cayanensis. The sequence goes on from NW_026087742.1 coordinate 21,040,219, forward strand.
GAATCACAACACAAACCCTTGCAACAGACTCTTGTTACACTAAAAATACCCTGCTTTCACACCAGCTGTAACCTTGAGAGCAGTTTACATTAAAAAGATACTCACGTTGCTATCGTGATTAGCATCATGTAGATAATTCTGAAGACAACGTAGGATCCATAGCACACCCAGATGTTATGAACAGTGTCCATGACATATACAGCAGCAGCAATAAGAAAGGAGAACAGGGCAAGTGCTACTTCACCCCACATTGCCCAGGATGTTTTTATGTGCCCCACAACAACGACTGCAACAGCTCCTGTGAGAGGAAGGAAAGTATAACCATTAGTAATTGCAGCTGGAGCAATTTGGAGACTGTGTATTAGGACCTGTACAGCCCCTGACAGCCAAACATGATTGAAGTGGAGGACATGAATGTGACCACCTTAGAGGCTCTCCTTCCTGACCCCTCCCTCGCCTGGAACCCTACTGTAAACTCCCATTCACTTTCACAGAAACACACAAAAAAATCAACATAGGTCAATGCTGATGGCTGTTGAAGTCTCCTCTCTGGCTCCAGAAGCACAGCAGCCCCAGGACTCAGGCCACTGCCACTTAGTCCTCTGCACTTGACTGTGGCAGTGTTGGTAATTGGGCAAATTCTGTTGAGAAATGCAAACCCTGGTTCTCAAAAGCACTCAGCTAATTATTTTGTGTTGCTTTAGGGGGGTAGGAAGACATCACAGCTGTTAAAGCTCTCTCCCAGGAAGCACAAAAACCTACATTTACCGTCATCAGCACAGTGGGCTGTAAGAGTAAGTAAGAAGAGGAGTCCAAATTCACATCCCCTGGGATGCAGACTAATCACACGGTAAAATCACGCACTATTGATTGCGCAAGAACAATCCTTGGAAACCAGAACAGGTTTGTAACTCTGGCTGGATTTTATGAAGCGCAGATGGGGAGAGAAGACCGATCACAAGACGGAAAATATGTGACATTTCTAGCAAATCAATGAACAGACAAGGTGTTCATGCAGAACCACTGTTGTAGCTACTGAGAAGCCTAAATACATATTACATTAATAGAAAACTCCCGTTTGGAGTAGGCCTTGTTCTGAAAACAAGCCAAATAGCAACCAACAGCATAACAGCGCTGCTTTACAGAGCAAACTAGACAAACAGCTTACTGGGGACCTGTGAAAAACAGGATTGTATTCAGCATTACAAGTACAGAAGGGCTACAGTGCAACATATAAGCTCTTTGTAGCCCTTAGATGCCCTATTATCTTAGAAAACCTTGAAGCACACCAAGACTCCTTGTGTTCCATCAGTGTGCACAAGCCTGTGGTCCTGTCAGGCCTCACATCAATCTTGTGGACTACAAAAGGGAGCTATGCCAAGGGAAAGGAATTTATTTCCCCCCACTAAACTCTTCTTCCCGGTGCTTGCTGTGACACTACCTGACTGACATTTGAAAGTCTGGCTTCCCAGCAGCAAAACCCTGAGATGGAAAAAGAAGGTAAGTCCCAGGGCCTTCTTCCTACTGTCTTAGCAATTCTGAACTTTGGGAACAGACGTGACTCTCTGGGATCTCATGGCAACTCATGAAGTTGTGCTCTCCCTATGTGCCAGGCTTGTATCAGCCTGACACCTAATCAAGATATTCAATCTGTGTCCTGCCATGAGACACCTGCAGCTGATCCAGTTGTTTCACAAGCCAACCTGATAAAGGACTGACACACTCCCAAGAAGGTACACGGATGCAGCTTAACAGCCAGCTGACCTCCCTAGAAGGAATACTATTTCTCTTTCCCAGGACAGGTACATGAGTCACTGTGCTCAACTTAAACCCTTCTGCAGGGCCACACAGGCAGGGATGGCAACAGCATATGACACAAAGGTTGCCACAAATTGCTCATAACTGAGCACAGAATGACTAGGAGTGATGAATATGATGAAAAATCAGATCTGGGATGCACCAGGAGAGGTATATCTACTGAAGGGAGAGGAGTAAACAGTATGTTCTTTAAGTCTGAGGCTTCTCTGAATAAAGCTGAGTGCAGCTCCAGTCACCCACCTTCAAAGACAATGAAACTCAAACTCAAGGTTTGGTGCAAAGAGGGGCTAATAAGATAATGAAGAGAACAAAAAGCTTAACCTTACCCAAGAACACTGGAAAAACTTCATTTCTTTGGCTCAGAGCAAAGACTTTGTGCTAAAATACAACCTTGGCATGACATCAGAGATAAATAAACTCCTCATTAATAAATTTTAACTGGAAAACAGAAGCTAGAGCACTTACTCTCATGCCTGAGGAGTCAGGTCATGCTCATCCTTAACAGGTACCCACTTCAAGCTTTTAGTTGTGATTATTACTTCATTAAACTTTACATCTTTCAAGCAATTAATCTGTGTCAACTGAAAGGATCTTCTGGTTCTGTCTTTAGAACAGTTCAGGGCCAGAGGCTAATTTGCTTTCAGAAAACGTCATGCAAAATGATTCAATCATGTATAAAAAAAGATACTAGAGGGGAAAAAAATCAAAATGGAAAACTAAAAACTCCAGTTTTACAAGAGTTTAGTGCCAACCACCTTTTTTTCTAACAGGTCCATTGTTCACAGGCCTTTTAGAAAAAGATCCTGATTCGCAAAATGTTTGTGATAAGGTTTGAAAAATACCCCTCCTTTTCTTTTCTTTTTTTTTTTTTTTCCATTTTTTAAAATCTGCTGACATTTGACCACTTTATGGGTCTTCTTTCCCTTGGTACCTCTCCTTGGCCTTCCTGGGAACAAGGCAGGATGGCAGAGGAAGCCAATTCCAACAAGAAAGCAGAGCCATAGCATCATGCTAGGGTAGAGGAACAGTGTATGACTGTGTGCTATTTAAGCGCAGGTTTAGCACACCAAGGACTACTGAATAGCCAAAGCCTTCAAAATCAAGTTGCCAACAGTTTCAGACCCAGCTTTTAGAACTACAACATCCTACCAAACTTCAAGAGGCAGCTGAGTACATCCAAGAAAGTACTAATAATTTATTTGTATACCCTGGTTTCTTTTGCCCCCAAGCAGGGGATGTCCACAGCAGATGATGGAATGATGAGTCCATCAAAGAAAAGGAACATGCTGCAGCGACATCTAGAAAGCCTCTCTAAGGGTATGTTAGCTGTATGAAAAAAGTATTGTCCTAGTTCTGGCAATGAAACAGTATTGAACAATTCAATAAACAAATGTTTGTGTTGACTGACCTACCCGTCCCTTTCAAGTCAACCAACTTTTTTCATCTTAATAGCTACTCCTCTTAACAGTGCTGAAATGACTAAACGTGGCTCACTGCAAGCTGTGTGTGTACAGGAAACCTTCATTTGTTCCCTACACTGACGGAGGAAAACCAAAAACACAGGACCTTTAGTCTGACTCTGAGTGGTTAAACCAAGAATAACACTGTCACTGCCATAGTGACAGCCAAGAACACGCAGTCGGCCACATGCCTGAAGCCTTCTCCCAAATATTTCAGAATGCAGATTGACCTGGGAGGCTCCTTTAAACACCTACATCCTGGATTACGGGAATCAGAGCTGTGTGCAGTGACTAACTCAACACTGAGCACCCTACCTCTGTGTGTCAGGGAAGCTTACCTAGGAGTGTCGAGGCTGCCTCCACGGCACCGTTGTAGATCTCTGTGCTGTGAGAAGGCAGCACCATCTCCCACAGCCCCTGAGCATAGTTGATGACCTGGAAGTATCCGCAGGTGGACAGTGCCCACCACACAGACCAGCAGAGCATGGTCCGGGAGGAGTAGCACTGCAGGAAGTCCCGCCAGAGATCCTTGAGCACCTTTACGATGTCTACTTTCTGCTCCTGCATAGATTGGAGAAGGAAGGGGAGAGTAAATGTAAAATTATTGTTTATAAATACTTCACACTGCTCCACAAAACTGCCCCTTTCAGGTGGTCTGATCACTGATGAGTGACAATACCACTCTTGGACACAAACCTCCACAGGGTAATGAATAATAAGCTTCCCCAGCCCACAGTCTCAGGAACTGGTCTCTATACTACCCAGGGCCATCCCCTTACGTGCAGAGGAAGGCTTCAATCCCAAGCACCCCTCCATCTCTGGCTCTCCCAGTCAGAGAGCAGGATACTGCTGATGTTATGTGAGCAACAGAAAGGTACCAGAGAAGAGACACAGAAGAACAAGACATGATATCCACTTCCACAAGACAGGATCAGAAGCCAGCCATTTAAATCATAAAGGCAAAAAGTATCACTGACGCTTTTAAGTCATGATCCAAATTCAACCAAATTTTGTAGCACAAAGAACATGAAAGGCACCAGAGGAGTATATCTCCCCACAAAAAAAGTAGATTTTCATTAGTACTAGCATTTAGGGTTTATTAATATTCAAAGAAGCAATCTCATTACAACATACTCTACCCCTGTTAAAGCTCATCAAGGCTTCAAGAAGGGCAGAGATATCACCTGGGGATCTGAAGAGAAACAGAAGCTACTTCCACCAGACACTGTTGTCACAAATGGCAGCTCCTGTACATACAGGTTTACTGACAAAGGGCATGAGATAAAAAAATAAAGCCTTCCACTCCAGAAAGAGCACAAAAGGGTTCTAGTAACAGGGGATGACAACAATCAAAATTGCTTTTTACGTGCACACTGTTACAGTCCTGTTCTTTACCACTTTATGTCAACAGCAGCAGAGGAAAAGAGCATGTCTTTACTTTGTAGACAAGAGCTCCTGATTACATTTGCTGCATGCAAACATGTACAGAGTCTGTACAAACAGGCAAGACCCTTCTTGGGTGAGTCAGAGGAGCAGTTAGACTGCTCATGTGAGACTGGGCAGAGCCCCAAGGCCCCCCCAGCATCTCTGGCCCCTGTGAACTTGGATTCCCTGCAGGGAAACACACAGCAGTGTCACAGGACTGAGCTATTGCGCATTGTGCTGTCACAGGTCCAGTTTCAGCGTGGTTTCCAGACAGCAGCAGCAACTTTGGGCTCTTGGCGGTATGCCCTTTGCCTGGGGGAATTGTGCAGCGTGCCTGGGAAAGACTATTCTCCATGAGCAATAAAACTCACTTTACAGTGTTTCTACTAACACTCCCAAAGACCACAGCCTGAACCCTGTCCTGAACTAACTTTTTTCCACCCCTTAAAGTGTCTCTGATTTCTAAGCACCTTTATTAAACACATGAAGTCCCATTGGTGCTTTGCTGATGGCGTAACTCTTGTTCTGCATATGGATATCATTCTTCCAAAGCCCAAGAGAACAACTTGGGAAGAAGTCAGCTTGTGACAATGTGATCTTAGCATGTAATGCCCATACAGAAGACTTCACACAAAGCTCATGATTAGGCACAGAAAAACAAGGGAAGGGAACCGTCACATAAACTGCAAAAACTGATTTGGCACATTCAGCCAAGCATGTGCCTGATAAAGCAGAAAGGCCCATCTGCCCTCCCACCATCTGGCAGTGCTTCTTCAGTGTACTTATTCCTGCAGCCATTCACGTTTGTGAGATATGGCTGCTGTTACCTCAGGAAGGAGGACTACTGTCACATGCCAGTGCTTCTCAGCATTTAGCACCTGGTATAACTGAGCTCTGGGGAGTTACGCAGGTGTACTTGCTCCTTTTTTGAACTATTCCCCATTACTTTGGAACCACAGGTACTCTTAGGGATGGGAGTAGGATAAACAAAAGGGATGGATAAGTTATATGTTAGTCATTACTGGCACAGAGCTTGTCTTAACAAATATTCTTCAGCACACAAGTATAACACGGTTAAAAATACTTTTGCTCACACAAGATCGTGCTGGATGGGGCAGGATTAAGTCCCTGGAATGTTAATATCTTTAATTCTCAGCTGTAGCTGGAGAAGCTGAAAGCAGCCCTGGGTGCTGCCTCCCCCCAACCAGCTAACTGTGGCTTACTTGCTAAGTGAAATATCCACTGCTGACTGATCCAACAGCCGTTCTGGCCTGTTCTCAGAACAAGCAAGGCCTCCTTCTGTCCGAGGAGCAAGGCTGACCTTTCCCCAGGCCTTTAAATCCCCCTGCTGAGAATCCCCCTACGGGTTTTTCTCTGGAGCAGTGGGGCACAGACCTGCCCAGCAGGCAACTACACACACACACTGGGCCTCCCACCTGGATGCTCCTCACTCATCACCTTGTGGAACCAAACATGTCCCACCACCCAGCAAGGGTGCCTGCACACTTGTTTCCAAACAAGTGACTTCACTAGAGGTTAGGCAGCCTACAAAAGCCACAAGTCAGGGTACTACCTCGGTGCTCTCATGGGCTGCATTAAGCTGCTACTATGCAAAGGTGTTTCCTGCAATTTATCTGTATTCTGACCATCTATAACTCATCAATGTCTGTCTTCAAGTGCTCTCAAGAACTAACACAGTTCCCTTCCCAGACCAATTTCCTTCCAGGATCATAAGATAAAACCCAGTCACTACACAGCTTATTACTGCACAACTTACACAACAGTTGAAGTAACAAATGTCAAAATGAGAGTGCAGGAAGAATTGCCTCTTTTCTGAAAGTCACCGATGCATCCAGAAGCATACACAGAATTTGTACATATAACTGAATTTTTAGTGCCCCAGAGATATCCCTTGCTTTGTACCATTGAATGGCAATTTGATGCCCAGAGCATTTTTATTATAGCATTGGAAGACATGGAGAGCAATTTCAGAAAACTAAGGAGCAGCCTACCCTGCTCAAACAGCAAAAAGATGCCAGTATTAATTTTCCCTGTGCCACAAATAAGGAAGTGGGATAAGCAAAGGGATACTTTTTTGCTGTTAGATATTACACCTCTACGGCTACATACATATAAGCACATATGCATGTGTGACAACCACATCAGTATGGCATCTTCTCCTTATGAAAACCCAGGGCACAACCCACCTGTTTCTCTGATGAATGACCCTCCCCGTTCAAGGGAACTTTTGTCTCATCCTCCCAGCCAGGTGCCCTCTGCACATCAGGATGATCTTGGACGGCACATCCATTTTTACAGTCCATCACCTTCATTTCACAGCTGAGCTGCTGACTTGACATGTGGTGAAAGAAAAGGCTTTTTTGTGGCATCGGCAGAAACCACGCCGTGCCAAAGGCAATGGATATGCTGGTTAAGGAGATAACGTTCAAGTTGAAAAGGGACCATCCTGCCACCGACACAAGGACCTGCCCGGACACCGAGCCCACCGTGTAGCCCACCAGGGTGGCGCTCCGACAGTAGCTGGTGACCTTCTGGTACAGGTTGACATCGACGATGCTGTAGATGTAGGAGTAATAGGCAATGTCGGTGGCCGTCCCCATCCCGTAGAAGAACTCGAGGAACTGGACGGCCCGCAGCCCCTGGGCGTACAGCAGCATGAACCAGGTGACGATGAGGCTCAGGCCCTGCAGCAGCACCACGGGCTTGTACCGCAGGTAGTCCGTGGCCAGGAACACCGGGAACAGCAGCGCCAGGTAGGAGTAAGTCCACACCGGGTAAATCTCGTTGAACACCTACGGGAGGGAAAAGGCGGCGCTGACGCCCAGCACCCACAAACTAAACACAGACACACCGACAGACACATCGGCACACACCGCGGGGGTGCGAGGCGCCGGCGACCACCGTACCTGTGTCTCGGAGAGGTTCTTGTACGGCCCCAGCAGGTAGGGGGTGAGGAAGGGCTCGGACGGCCGTACGCTGCAGAAGAAGCCGTAGGCGCAGAGCAGCCCCGTGGGCAGCGCCCAGCAGCACACGCCGCCGGCCGCCCGTGCGGAGCGCCGCGCCGGCCGCCCCTCGCGGGGTCCCGCCATGCCGGGCAGGGGTAGGGGCAAGGGCAGGGGCAGGGGCAGGGGCCCGGGGCGGAGGCGCTCCCGGTGGCGGCGGCGGGCCCGTCCCGGTCACCTCCCGGCAGGCGCCCTCCTTCTCCTCCTCCTCCTCCTCCTCCGCCGCCGGCCCGCGGAGCGGCGCCCCCACGCCATTGGCCGGTGAGCACGAGGCGGGGCTGCGCGCCGCCCTCTGATTGGGCGCGGCCGCCTCCTGTGGGCGGGGCCGGCAGCACGGGTGCACGGGGGGGGGCGGGGCAGGGCTTGGGGACACGCGTGGGTCATTCATGCCCCCAAAATTCCTCATCGCCCCCTTCCCCCGACGGGCAGGGCCTGGGGACACGCTTAGGTCAGTCATCCCTCCAAAATTCCTCATCGCGCCGTTCCCCCGAGGGGCAGGTACAAGCCTTTCCCGACAACCATCTCATCAAAGAGGTGCTTTTCCTGGTGTGCTGTGCTCGTCCTTCCTTTCCTGGTCCAAGCACGTTCGGCTGCTGGCCCCTGCCACATTCTGTCCCTTAGCGTTGTAAGAGCTGTAATTGCTTCTGTGGTTTAATAAAGCAGCATCCTATTCATCCAGGAGGAATATTAGACAAGAGGGGAAAATATGACTATTATGTTCAAAGTCATGACCTAGAGCTTTGCCCAGGACTACTATTCTTAAAGTTTCGCCAACCCTCTAAACGGTTTGCTGTTTTGCTTCTCAATCTATTCCACAATTTCTTTTTATCTACTTGGTTTGCCTTTCCCTGTGCTCCACTCCCTTGATCTCCACCGCATTGCTACCACTGCAAGGGCTTCCCATTCTATACCTACAGTTTGTTCTACAAATTGGCTGATGCCATAGAAAATTCACACCAGGGGTCAGGCCTCTCACCTGTGCAATTGCATATCCTGCCTCCTACCTGTGGTCAGCAATCAAGGGAACAAAATGAAAACTCTCAGGGGGCATCTGGCTATACACAGTTGGGTGGGCAACAATAGGTTCCTCTCAGTCCCAGAAGAGAATTCTTTGAACTGCAGAATATTTTTGCTATCTCCATCATCATCGCTTAATAAACATAGCTACGAAAGGGTTTGGGGCCATAAGATTACTCAGCTGTCTGTAAAACACAGATAAACATTTTGGTCCTGTATCATTTGGCATCAGTGGTTTGCTGCTTTCTGGCTATCTTCTGGGTCTAGCAAAGTTTCCATTGTTCTGCATGTTCTCTTTTGTAATAAACATGCAAGGTTTATCAGAAAAAAAAAAAAGAAGAAAAAAATGTCAATGGCCATTTCACTACACTTTAACTTGAAGCAAAACTCTGTTAATATTGGAATCCACCTCAGCCATGTGCAAGGAACTGCTGGTCTCTTAACATAGCACAGTTAGAGTGAAATGAGCCAAAACAATGACCGATAAGCATGTTGCCATGGGGAAGGTGAACAGAAACACACAGTTCCCTCTCACTTAGCTCTTAGCAGCACCTCTGTCCTGCTGAGGTGGCTCAGTAGCAGGTGATAAAGGGATATGGGCTGCTAGCAGGAGGTCAAGAGCATTGCCCACCATTCTGGGTCATCATTTCAGGCCGAGCAGATGCAGGAGGAAAGAAGAAAACCTTGGAGTTCCCATGGTGTGCCCTGCCTAGAGGCAGCAGTTCCCACAACTTCCAGGCTGCTCACAGGATCTGTTGGGTGACCTTGGTCCCTTCCAAAACAACGATCCCTAGCGTTGTGCCGCTGGAGCTCAACTGCTGTTTCCAGGGGATTGGCAGGAGTTGGTACATCCACAAGCCCCTTTCCATGAGGAGATACACAGTTGGTCTGCCAGGCAACCTAGATTTCTCCCCCAAAAACTGCATGAGAAAAAGAAACTGCAAAAATTTTGATTTAAGCATTCCAGCTTTTCTCAGGGTTTCTTTTGTTCTCAAAAGTACTCTCCTTATTTTGTTTTCATGGAATACTTTCAGCCTTTGGAAACAATACAAAATTTTATTCCCTGAATTTTTGCTTCTATCTTTTCTTCCCTAGCCTCCCTCCACATTTTCTCTTTCTATCTCCCCAGTCTCTGAGAAAAAGTAAGGAAAGGTTAAAGAAGTCTGATAGTAAAAGCCTCAACAATTCCAATATTTTTTTCTGAGATGGGAGACATAAGTTCTGAAAAGCAGGGTTTCTTATACTTTCTTACCTTAATCTTACCTGTTCCCTTCCTCTCTCAGCTGCTGGCCTGCAGTGTATTGTGGAGGAATTTATAAAATAAATGCATGAAAAAAATGCATGAAAAGTTTTACCAAAGTTATACCAAGTTTTTGAAGAAATGTTTCTATAAGTTAAAAACTGCACTCTTGTGAAGCTGTTGTTCAGAATGCTTTCTCACTTGGTGAGAGCACTAAGATGCTACAAATATTTCAGGAACTATCCAGAGTGAGGGAGTAAAACAGATTTGTCTTTTGCTGAGCATGGAAAGAACAAAGGCCCATAAATGTGACAAACAGCAGCAACTGCTTTCTTTGTTTTTAGGATTTTGGCTGTTGTAATTAATCTGGGGAAGGAGACTTAACTAGTATTTATAGTGGAATGAAACAGAATTAGCAAGAACAAAAAATAGCCAAATTATTTGTGAAATGCAGCATGATTAGTTTAGAAAAAACCTATAGATTATAGTTATCTGTAAGAACAGTAGACTGGATATAACCTTGGAGGCCTGTGCTTTCTGCTTCTCCCCACCAGTTGATCCTTTGATAATTTGGAGGTTTTGAACAGGAGACTTACAAATATTTTGCAGCCATGAAGGGGCAGTTTAAAAGTTTTGGCATTCATTACTTATCCTGATAGCATGACTTCGTTTCTGTTCCTTCCTATTCTGTAAAGGTTTGTTAGTTCCAGACTCCCAAGATGTCACATGTTGTGTAAACATGAGCCCACATTCAAGGCTACCAGTGCGTAACATGTATTTCCCTGATATCAGTACCAATGGAACAAGGCTATTTCACAGGACCTTAGCTAGTAAATTATTGGTTTTAAAAAAGACAGCAGAAGTGACTCAGCTTCTTGATCCCTTCTTCTTAATTCTTTTAGAATTCTCTCCCCTCTTCAAAAAATAAAGATGTATAAATCCTACTAAGATATTCTTTGAATGCCACAGCTGTTTTGGAGCCATCCTGGAGCCATTCTGTCTTTTTGAGAGCAAGAAAAGTCTCAGGAGTATGTTCTAATTTTGTATTGTAGAGAGGGGAAGGGAGGGTCAGCAGTCATTGTCATAAATATATTGCTATAATTGGATCAATTATCCACGCCCTGTAAGAAAATGTGCCTTGCTAAGAGAATGCAACAGATCTCTGTAGCATGGACAGGACATATTTTCTGCTTCTATTTTACTATACACTATCTAGAAGTTCAAGATATTTTTGTACTGTAGTTCAAAACGAATTCATGTTTTTAATTTTTCTCAGACCTAAGTTTGTACCTGTAGTTCATGCCTTGGTGTCCACACATTCCACCCTGTATCTCCTCCTGCCCTGCCTTCATCACCTCGAGTTCCACACGCAAGATCTCACGTTTAACAAGACTGGTACGCCAAGTATGTCCTGAAACTGTGCACGGGGGATGTGGGAAAAGCAGCACTGCAGTTTACTGCAACACAGCTGATAGAGAAGACAGTGTAAAATCAAAGCTACCAAGACCTGCAGAAGCATTAGGACAAACAGTAGCCATCAGTATAGCAGTCATTATGAGGCAGGTTGCTATCAAAAGCCTCTTGCAGAGAACATCCCTTCTGCCCCACACTCCATAGCAGGCTCTGCACTGGACACAATGCAGGCTGAAGCAAAAAGCTGTTAGAAATAAGGCATTTATGGCTGAGTTTGTGGAATCGCTTGCCACAGGATATCAGAATAACTCCTGAGCTAATATGGATCATGTACAGCACTATACACTTCCACTATGGACATAACATTTTAAAGTATTTTGCAGTCAGCTACATGGGGAAATAAAATGGAAAAGCCCCTTAAGTCTGCTACAAACAGTGGACAGATTTTCGTGGGAAGTGCTAAAAGAGAGTACAATAGTGGTGTTACAAGGAAAAACAAACACCTGGAAGAAACATACCCTGTCCTTTTATTAAATGTAGCAGCACATAGGCTGGTCTGAATGACTTGGTGCTTGGTGTATCTAAGTCACAGTGGGCTTAACACAATGTTGCTCCCAGGAGGAACGATGTTACAGATGTGCTGGGGAACCCTGAGAATGATCCCACGGCCTGTTTTGGAGAGTGCTGTACAAACATTCAAGAAGATGGAGTTGCTACCTGGAGAAGATTATTGTAATTAAAGCATGATGCAAGCACTGGGTGTAGCAAACAAATGGAGAATGGGGCATAATAATGATAGGAAAGTGTAGGTGGATAAACTGGTTATGATGCACAGTTAGCATGAATAAACATAGCAAGGAGAGGAATATTTTATGCTGATTAAGTGGAGTAACTGACTCATACAAAATGGCAATTGGTCACCATAGGACAGTGTTACATCTCATTTCTATGGAATTTAAGAGTAACATATTGATAAACAGTCTTCCCTAGCACATATGTGGTATGGGCATAGCCTCTACCTTCCTTCCTTAGGTATGTAACAAAAAATTCTTTTCCTATCATGGAAGACACCTCATGAGCACCAGTGCTTGTGAAGTTGCAAGCCCTCCTTTTTCCCCTTAGCAGTATCCTAAAATTCTGATTACCCACCAGTGTTCATGGTCATTTCAGGGGTGCTGGAGGATGCTCAAATGGTTGGCCATTTGTCTGGATTCCCAACCTGGTTCCTGCTTGATGCTTCTTCTGTAGAGTTCTCCTGGCACTTCACATAGGCACTCTTTTTCCATGCATGCTTGCTATGTTTCTAATGTGGGAAGTGCCCCAAAGCACAGATTCACGTTTGCATCTGCACTGATGCACAGCTCAGGAGGTTTCTGAGAGGGTGAACACAGAAATATGATCTGCATTGGCTTTAATCCACAGGCAATATGCAACTTTAAGTCTCTGTTATACTTTACTATGCCAGTGGTGTGGAGAGAACCATCCAGTTTGCAGTCTCCTGGGAACCTTGGTGAAGGTGAGCTGGCTCAGCTTCAGTCCAAGCCATTCCTGCAGTGCAGGTGGTCAGAAGCAGCTTGCAGAAAAACTGCAAAAATGGAGGTTACATCTACTCTATAAGGAAAAATTGTGCTTACAATTTACATGAGGCTGCTTGTCTCAGCTTTAGTCTTTACAGGGCAGTCTGTACAAACCTGTCTGGATACTGGACTGATGCATCAGGATCTGAAGGAACTACTGTGGTGCTGCTGTCAGTAACTACTTTAGAGCTGCTCAATTGTCTTTACACATACTTCCAGCTCCTTTCCAGTCCAAGTGCAGACACAACCAGTTTCACAACATCTGTGTGAAGGAGTACAGTCACCACCTCTGGAAAGCAAAAGGAGACACTTGGTGGCACCTAGTGAGGAAAAAGCACAAGACATCAAGCACAGCGATCCCTGTGCTACCATCACCTACAGATGGTCAGCTCTGGGCACCCTGTGTCCTCCTGGACGCTGGAACAAGCATTAGAGGGCAGCAACTCCTTTGTAATGCTGCTGGAGGCCAAAAGCTGTTGACTTTGGCCCTTTGATCAAAGGGCCAGTGCCAAGGCATCCATCCAGATTTGTGAGTAAAGAAATTATTGACTGTATTACTCTGAACTTTGTCACATTTCTCCCTCAGTCCAAAAAAGCTTGTGTTTGCTAACCTTCACGCCGTCATATGTATCTTTGAGAAAATTGCAGGAATTCTTGCTCTCCTCACATATTTTGCATATTAATCCCAACATACAAAGGATTTCATGCCACAACGTGTAAAAGGTTGTGTAAGACTGACTGTTTTAACTATGAATTTCCAAAAGCATTGACAGATTCAATCTAAGCTGTTTGCTTAATAAAATCGATAGAAGTTCTTTGTTTTCCAGTCATCTGTGGTCTCACTAAACATCACTGTGGTTTGGCAGATCCACTGCAGATATGTTTTCACATTTCCTTGCTGTAAACAAGAATTTGCCCCCATGTTTGCATTTGGAAATACTTTACACGGTCTGGCCAGCATAGAGTTAATTTTCTTCACAGCAGCCTGCATAGTGCCTTGCTTTGCATTTGTGACTAAACAAGCACTGATAACACACCATGTTTCAGCAGCCGCTGAATGGTGTTTGCACAGCAGCAAGGCCTTTTCTTTTTCCCACCCTGCCCCTCCAAGTGGGTAGGCTGGGGCTGCACAAGAGGCTGGGAGAGGACACAGCTGGGAATATAATATCCCAGATTGTGTGACATTGTGCTCAGCAAGAAATGCTGTGGGAAAGGAGAAGGAAGAAGGGACAATGTTCAGAGTTATGATATTTGTCTTCCCAAGGAAGTGTTAGTGTGCCAAGGCCCTGCTTGCCGAGAAGCAGCTCAACACCTGCCTGTTGATGGAAAGTGGAAAATGAATTTGTTATTTTGCTTTGCAGCTTTGATTCACCTATTAAACTGCTAACCCAGAAGTTTTCTTTCTTTGCCCTTCCAATCCTCTGCCCCAGCCTGTCAGGGGAAAGCTATCATGTGACTGAGTGGGGGCTTAGGTGGCAGCTGGGGTCAACTCACAGCAGTCCTTTCTGCTGTCCAACGTGGGGCAAGAGGACTTTGAGATAAGACCCCTAATCAGAATGTAAGAGGTAGAATTTATAGCTGTTAAGCTGTTAATTGGCAGGGTTCTGTGCTTGTTTGCCTTACTGTATATTAGAGTCTGGTGCTTGCTAGTAACTGTTTTGGACTTTTGATGTTTATTGTAGCACTTATCATCTTACTCTGCTTTGCCAGGGAACATTTTGCTATCAGCAAAATGCCTGGTCTGGCACAGGGCCCAGGCATCACTGCTGTACCTGTGCTGCTGCACTGGACAGGCTGGAACATCAGTGGTATGGGGTTGATTCTCAGCATAACAACTCACAGTGGTTTAGATTTGCAACTAGAACAGTATTAACAGTATTAACAGTATTAACAACACAGTTTTAGCTGGTACTGAACAGTGTTTGCACAGAGTCAAGGCCTTTGCTTTTTCTCCTCTTTGCTCTGCCAGCGTGGAGGCTGGGGGTGGACAAGAGGCTGGGGAGGAGATGCAACCAGGACAGCTGACCCCAGCTAACCAAAGTGCTATCCATTAGTAAGCAGAAGCAGAATCTTCAACTTGTAAAATTGATGTAGATATATTGAGTCATGCTCCTGCAATCAGTTTTGCATTTGTGAGACTTTACATAGACTCATACATATATATATATATATATGAACTAATTACTTATTTAGAACATTTATGATCATGGCCTTCTTAAACATAAATGGTTTCACAGTTATCACATAAAAACCTGGTTCTGCTGAGGTTAGCAAGCATTTATTAACTGTTTTCTAGGGTAAATCCTCATTCCAAAGTTTATATTTTTTTTCTTTTTTTTTTTTAGTGAATATGGCTTGGTATTGCAATTTCATGGCAACAAATATAAATTAAGCACTATTACAAAACATTTAGAAATTGATCTTTTAAGAAGAAATTATTCAAACAGTTTCACTGCTTGAAATTAATTCTAATTAGCACTGAAAATTCTCATCAAGCTCAAAATTCCATGATGCAAAATTTCACTAAATATTGCCAAAGAGGTACTACTGTCAGGGCTAATATACAAAATAAAATGTTGATGCTTTCCATGCTACAATATTATCTTTATTTTCCAGTGGAAAATGACAAGTTTGTAACACAGTATAAAAAAAAAAGAAAAGAAAAAGAAAATATTTCTTTAGTTTGTACACTCTTTTCACTCACATTCTAAATCTTCTCTTTGAAATGTCTGGTCTATAAGACAGAGAATTGAAAAACTACTGAAATAACTTGGATAACACCATCCAGGGTTCAAAGACAAACTACTTTAAAAAATCCACCCTGCTGAGTGCTACCTGGTGTGATAAATGAAATGCTGCAATTAAACAATTTACAGGATAGAAGCCCAAAACACGACCGAAAGCTCAGCTAGAACTTTGGAAAAATGAGTTCATGGACTGCATCTACTTTCACCAGATGTAGTCATCCTGGGAAAAATCCATGTAAGCTCTATGCACATGAGTGAAAACACTGTTAAAGCGTAAGAGAAAGTGCAGATGTTTCTATTACCCAGTTTCATCCGATCCTCCTCTCCCCGCCCCCCCCCAGTGACAGGTTGCACTGTCACTGAACAGCTTCAGTTCTCAAAGCTTTCCTAATCAAGGGAGCTCCTCCTCCCCATGGTCTGTGCATCTGGGACTGAGTGTCAGGAGCTCTGGATTCTCACTTTGGTTCTGTCATTGCTGTTCCATGACCTGCAAGGTTAAATCCCTTCCCTTCTCATTTCTGAGATGGAAAGATTACTACTCATTCTCCCTCTCCTGGCCAGAGCACTGAAGAGGAATTATGTGAAACCCATAGCATTTCAGGTGCGCTGGGTACGCAAGAACCAAATGAATAACGTGAACCCACGTTCTTTGAGAAGGGGTTTGGAAATTACTCCACGCTGAGGCGTGTTCTACCTTTGTCACAGTGTAGACAACAGACATGTGGAGGTGAGACCACCCCTACAATCATTTCTTACCAAGGCATTGCTGGAATGCAGCACCACAGCTCCACATCAGCACTGGTTTTCCCTCTCAGCCCTATGTATGCAGAACATCCATCTGCTTTAGCTTTCTATTCCTCCTCTGTGCTGCAAAAGCATTACAAAATGGAGATAATCAGGGCTCAAGATTAAGGCCAAAGTCTCCATTCCTAGATCTAGAACTTAATATTAAGTAAAACGTAGGACAGAGTACTGGTCAGAATAAAGAAGTGATAATACAAATCAGAAGGGACCTTTATTTCTTCCCAGAGAAAAGAAGCTGTTTTCTAGTGTGTATTTGTAGAAATGAAACATTTACCAGAGAAATCTCTTTCAATTCCTGCTGGCAAAACATCAAGGTTCTTTGATGAAGCAACATCCAAACTACTAAGCATGACTGTTTTAAGGGTTTTTCAAAAAACATTTTGTTCTGTATGACGACTGAGGAAAGGTTAAGAGCTC
The DNA here is from genome assembly GCF_022539395.1 of Myiozetetes cayanensis. NCBI lineage: Eukaryota > Metazoa > Chordata > Aves > Passeriformes > Tyrannidae > Myiozetetes > Myiozetetes cayanensis. The sequence continues at coordinate 21,057,160 of NW_026087742.1, forward strand.
CCAGAGTCTCCAGTCCTTTTCACAGCCAGACCCCCACCAAAATCACAGCCATAGAGTTCTACTCGGAGGGCAATGCCACGATACCATGTTCTTGGAACAATGCGGATAAACCTGGACAGGATGGGTGGGTTAAAGAAATGCTTGACGTGCCCGTTGCTGTTTTCATTACCCAAGAAAACCTGCAATCATACAAACACACAATTAGTTGAAAAACCCCTGTGTTTTCTTTTTAAAATGTTTCCAAGCTGTTACATTAGCCATCCAGGGTAGATGGACTGGTTCATTTCTGATTTTACAGACGACACATCCAGTCTCTTCCTAACATACTGGGTCAAAGGTAGTTCAGGCCAGCTATATCCGGGTTTCCATCCACAATGCAAAATTTGCCATTCTAATTTCTAATGGACCCCAAAAAACCAAACTTCCTTTATTTTACCTCTGCCAATAGCCCTTGTGAGTTAGGTTGGTGTAAGGTGACATGGGCAAAAACATAAAGTACAGTGTCTGCCCTGTGGGTACCTGAAGTTCCCCAGCTCTGTTACAGGAATACCGCTCACTAACATTAATTTAACTTACAAAATCAGGGCATAAATAGAAAAGAGGCCCCGGGAAACACATTATTCATTCAAATTAAATGTCCTTGTGCATTCAAATTAAATGTCCTCCTTTACAGTGTCAGCTCCTTTTAACATGTTGACTGCCTTCTCTACAGATATGGCATCCTTTCCTGCTACTATTGTTAATTACAATGACTAAAATCAGATGGATATTGTGACATTAAAATGCCAGAGAGCTGGGGTTACTACAGATAAAGTCCTGTGAGAATATCAGTTTGTCTGGGCATTGAGCCTTGACATTGTTCAGCATCTAAACCCAAGCAATGATACAACTGCCTGAGCTGAGAAAGATACCTTTGCCACTGAGCTTGAATCTTCTGTGTAGGATTTCCAGTCTGAGCCTTCGTTGCTGTATAGGATAACATAGGTTTTCACAAAGTTTTCAGTAGACATGGATGTGACCCCCTGGGTGGCAATAGCAGTTATCTTCTTAACAGTGAGGAGATCAATTTGCAGCCACTGTTGGTTGTTGTTCAACTGCAATTGATAAAAAAGTTTGTATATTAGCAAACATGTCTATGCCCGTATTTGCTTAAGTGAAAAATCTTGTTTAAAAATAGTTAAAACTGCATCAAAGTGCATCAAAACTGTATCAAAGAAGTGCAGAAGAGTAAAGCTGAGGCAAGTCACAAGCATTCTTGGTGAACCATACAACTGACTTCATCACTGCAGGTGGTATATTTGCAGTCTTAAGATTTCCACATTAATTTCCAATACATAACAAAAAACAACACAGATTTACCTCCAACATTAAAATACTATACATAATACTAATACCAAATGCTTATACAGAACAGCAGCTTCCAGCAAATTTCAAGGTGCTTTGTGAAGAAATGCAGCTCCATTTCGAAGGCACAGAAGCTCACATGCCTTGCTGAAGGTCATCCAACCCCAGATCCACTAAACTGTATTGCTTATAAGACAACCTCAGGAAGGGGATTTTAAACCCTTTGAAAAAAATATTCAAGTTGCACTCATCTCCTGATATTAAATAGGCTATTCCTGCAGGGAAATGCTGAAGCCTGTGGCCCAGAGCAAACCATCCATCTCTCAAAATATTATTTCAGTGTTGCTGATGGAAGTTCTACAAGTTTTCTACTGGAAGAGGTGACTGGGCTTCTTCCCCAAGGATGGCTGTGAAGTAGCTCTGTCACTCTTGGCACTGGACACAGCAAGCAGTAGGTGCAATGGTCACACAGCAGCACAAATTTATCAACTACCTGTCCTGTTGCCATCCCTGCTTTTCACTTGTTACCTTGGCTCGCCAGGCATTCATCTTTCCTTTCTGATTGAGACGAGCAAGTGAAGGGTCCCATGTGTTAAACCAGGATGTCTTAGCAGATGAGGCTGTTATCTGGGAATTCTTGATCTCTCCATTTTCCATTCCAAGTGGCAAAGAGCAACCTGTTGAGAGAAGCACCATGTTATCCCCAGAACATCCAAGTAACCACAACCTAAGCAACAATGTTGGAACAGAGAGTACCCACAGTTTTAGCTTCATTTAAACTATTAGGTAAAATATTTGTCAGAATGGAAGCACCAGTACGTGACTCATTCTTACCATCTACTTCACAGCCCAGAAGCTCCATGCGAAGAGTAGGCCTGTTGTAGACCTCAGTGGGGTAGAGTCTGATGTACCTGGCAATAATAGGGGGATCAATGATGTTCTCTTTTACCTCATAGGCATTGGAATTACCTTCAAAAATCTGTTAAAAAAAAAAATCCACATATAGTTAATTTAATCCAAACACAAGCCTGGATGCTGAAAGCCTGCTCTGTTATAAATACAGTTTCTTTTATGCCAGTAGCCCCATCCACAGTGATGGACCACTCTGTGCTGCAGGGCAACTTGAAATATCTCATGATCCCATCTTAGCATATTTGGAAGCATCTAAAGGCCTCAGTTCAAATAAACAACTCATTTCTACATAAGTCTGTAAGAAGACACAAGCAAAGAGACAAAAGGAGAAGTAAAAGGCAAGAGGTTTTCAGTTTGGGAGTTGTACCACAGAAACCTTAGGGTAAACTGAAGGGAGCTGGTAACAGGTATGGCTGGAGCAGCTGTGCATAAGATGAACCTCATGGTACAACCATGCTTGGCCTTCTGCAGGCAATTCAGACAGCTCAGCATTCAACTGCTGGGACAGCAGAAAGGGAGGGACAAGAACAAGGATCTAATCCCAAATGAGGTAGGGCCTGATTTTTAGTTAATCTTCCAGCCTTAAAAAACCTGACACAGGCTTAGGAAATAAAAAGAGGGAAAGATGCTTGTGAGAAAGCCAGACTCTATACAGTCAAGGTGTCAGGGCCAATCCAAACCCCAGTCTAGGTGGTTCTTCACCTTACAATTTGTGTTCTGGTCTGAATTTTATTAGTTTGGTAAATGCCCTTTGGGGCCCCAAGCTGCATTAGTAAGTCTCTGAAGGCCATAATTTTTTCCACTCTTGACATAAAACAAAACTGTCATCTCACTGCATCATCCAGTGATGCCACAAGGTTGTTGCAGCCCCTATGGCACAGACAGACCTTTTGTACTGGCGAGCTGTCTCCTTTGAAGGTGTTCCACGTCCGTTTGTCTTTGCTGTAAACCAGAAAAAACTTCTGGATGTACAGGGACTTCAAAAACTGCTTGGCTCCCTGCGTCTGTATCCCAGTTAACAACACTTGTCTTTGAAAGTCCACCTAGGAACAGCAAACAGCATTTACAAAGTCAATAATGCACAGCAAAATCCATATCATTCTTTGACATCTGCACAATAGCTTTGAGCCCTGCCTTTTAACACCCACGACACTAACATTCTCAAAAAGAGCAACAACCAGATGCCAGAGTACAAGTTAATGCTGTCTCACTCTCATTTCATTTTTGTGTATTTATTTGTGTGTGCATTTAATTTCAGAGGTCATTTTACAGGGTTCAGCACAGCACCACAAAGGCACCTCAAAATTATCTGCGTGTCTGTGGTAAGCAGAACTCCACTAACCCCATTTTACAGATAGGCAAAAAGAGCACAGAGAAATTAGAGGTTTACACTTTCATAAGCCACCTCTAGTTTTTGGATATGCAGGCTGCAAAAAGGCATACAACATTCTGAAGTGCTGAAAAGCCACCATTCCAGCTGATATTATATCCAAGCACTTAGCACATAAAAACAAATCAGCAAGTTGTTCCTATCAGCAGTGAAACTCATTCTTTGGGACATCTCCACATGTCCGCATGGTTCACTGCCGTAACCTCAGCTCCTCACTACCACAGCCCTCTATCCAATTCCTTCTCCTCCCAATGTTATTTCCAGTTCTACATCAGATCTTCCAACCTTCTCCCCCTACTTAACTCACGTTAATTAAGTTGCATGACAAACACAACAGCCACCTGCTGAACTTTCACTGCAACACTAGCTTGAGTCTTCCTTTTCTGCCAACTGCCAATTTTAATAAGATTTGTAAGAAATCAACTATTCTCCCTAAATTTAGGTGCAAATTGGCTATCTGGTGCAAAATTCACTGGAATGGAAATAAAACATAGAAGTGAGGTGATTGAATGATACAGTGCTTGAATTCATAATTATAAGCCTAATTTCCCTGTGAAGCCAAGGACATAGAAGCACACAAACCAACCAAAAAACTATTTGAGACAATGCTTGAGAATATTACACTTTAAATGATCACTCAACAAACACATACATATAAATATGTACCATTAGGTAGACAGAGGGGGGAAAAAAAAAGGAGTAGAAAGAATGACTCTGTTTGCCTATAAAATGGTTACAATATAAATTATGAGGGTAACTGTCCAGTCAATGGGCCTCAACAGCAGTAGAGACTGGGTTACTCCAGAGACATGGACAGTTATTACATCACCATAGCACCACTTGCTATACTTTCTCAGTTTTCCCCAACACTAACAACAAGAGCAGCATGAACTTCTAAAATAAACTCTTGGAAAATCATAGCTCAATGATGGTCAAGCACATGTTGTACCAAACCATACCTGGATCCAAGAGAGTTGTTCTTCCTTCATTACAGTACTCCAAGCATTGTATGTTCCAGAATTGTCTAATCGGGCTAACTTAGGTTCCCAATAGTCTAGAAAGAAAATATGAATAAAGCAAGAAACTTAAGAGAGGCACTGAAAAAAAAGAAGGCTGTACCTAGCTACTGATCTTGAGTGCTTCCTTTTTAAGCCCCAATCTGTCTTGGGGAAAAAAAACTCAACCCACCATCGAGAGATTCAAATCATAATCTAGGATAATTTGGACATGGTCAGCCACTGAAAGTCAGCTGTTGCCATCAAAGCATTATAGCTGGCAGAATGACTTTTAAAGTAACAGCTTTTTATGCAATATCCTGTCTGCTGATTTGGAACCAGGGTCTACAGTTTGCTAAACAAGTTTTGGCTGCCAGCAGGATCAGACACAAAATGTGCTCCACATTCATGGAAGACAGCACCCCTCTGCATAACAAGGTTTCCATGTTAACAACTGGTATAGAATATATAGACAAAACAGCTTTCAGGCCTTCATAATACTTTGTCAGGAAACAAAGAAAGAAAACCAAACCCACAGAAAATTAACTTTTACAAAGTAAATAGTTTATTTGTTATTTCAAGGGAAAGGATGTGTGTTCCTGCATGTGTGTGTAACCTGTACATCCTGATTTGACGCTGTCTGTGTAAAATTCTAACAACTTCTCTACCAAATGATCCCACTTTTATACCATGGATAAACTTGATGAATTAAAGACTCTGTTGATTGCTCTGGATGCCAGGGTTCCCAAATCTTTCAGAACAGATATACTTGTCCTTTCACATCTCATCCCACATGCAAATCTCAAGAGCTTTTTGAATGCTTGGTGTTCATTTTCAAGCAGGGAACCCACAGGACTCTCAAGCTTGTGATACCGGCAGCAGACCTGTGACACTGTTAAAACACGATGATGATGGCTACCTAATACAGCTCACAGCCTCTGCCTGCAGCACTGGAGAGATTTTTATCCTGATAGCTGATTCACTGCTGAACTGATCTTGTAAGAAATACCATGAGATGCTGAAAGAATATGGAACTACACTTTTCTGGGGATATTTAGGAGCATGCAAGGACCTTTTCAAGTATTAACTCACCTATATGATCTGAAGCCTCGATTTGTGAATCGAGTATGACTCCACTTGCCAGACCCATTGGAATCCTGCACTCTAAAGAGAGCACAATAAGTTTGTTGTTAAAGAAAATAAATGATATTCCAGTATATATTCTGGTGAAATCAAAGATAACATCACTCAGAACAATTCTTAGTAATACTATGACACCACTCCCTTCCCACAGAAGTCCAAGTTAAGGTCTGCAATTTCTCTCAACAGATTAATCCACTGGTCACTGTGGGGAAACCTCGAATTCAAAGCCAGTACACTAAAGGAATAAAGGTAGTGTGCTAAATAATTCAAAGCTCGTATTGCTAGGGGCTAAAAATTTTTCCTTTGAGAAGACATTTACAGTAACCACTCCATCCCCCCTCTGAATGCACATATAATCTCCTATGTTTTTTGGCAAAACAATCTCCCAAATTTATTTCCAGTGATCCTGAAACAGTAAAGAAGACTTCATATCGACTCCTCCAGCCAAAAACCACCTTAGTTCAGTACCTTTCTCTATAACCAAATAGGATGCCTGCATTCCTGCTTGCTGATATTCCCCCACTTCAGTGTCTAAAAGCCACCAGCCAGGCCTCTGTGGCTTCATTTCAATTGTTCTAAATGAACCTTGGAAAAAAAAGGAAGAGAAATGTATCAGAAACATTATATTGCAAGGTTGATGTAAGTGAGACTGAATGTTAAACCAAAGACCATCCTATGATTTAATTTAGAAAATTTAAATACACACTGCAAAAACTACCACCATCTCAATGATTTCTTTTTCTTAGCGAGGAAGTTCTAGCTGGGGACAGAGATTAGAATTAAATAGTCAGATCAAAACCCAACCTTTGCTGCTGGTGCAAAGTACAAAACCTTTTATGCCTGTATGTAACAACAGATATCTGCACGCTAACTACAGTGCTGAGCTGTGTAAAGAACAGTGCTATCAAGTTTATTACATAATGCAGAGATGTTGATTCTGTGGTGCTGGTTATAATTCTCATTCCTGCTGCCCCAGTGGGTTGTTCAAGTGACGTAAAGGATAGATGAAAAGCAGCCAAAAGTAGATGTGGGAGAATCAGAACTACGGGCCCTCTCCTCACTTCTGCATGACACAGGAGTGCCAAGGACTGAGCAGGAAGCAGATACTGTTTTGGCTGCTTGCTGCAACTTTTAGGAAGCACAATATATGCCTTCATTGCTTGTCCTACATTCCTAGTGACTGCAGACATGACAATTCACGTTCCCATTTAAACCAAATATGTAGATTTCATAAGGAAAAGCACCTCCTTAAAAAGAATGAAATAAATTGTGAATAAACTACCAAATGTTCACTAAATCGAACTCCTATTACTCCAATCCCAGTATTTTTATTTCCTTGTTGTCTTCTTTCTTTTTTTTAAGACCTCTCGTAGCTGGCAATGCAGGCTTCATAAGTGCTGTTATTGCAGACTTGCACTGCTGACAGCGATGGGGCAAAGGAATACATCCTGTAACCTAATGAATACTTTCAGCCTATTTCCTTTCCCTCTGTTCTGTATCACACACCTTGATATTACAAAAAAGCTCTCCCTGTAAGGAGACCTTGACATTGGTACAATGAGGAGAGACTGCCCTGGTCACTCCTCAGAACTTGCTCTGCTCTGATACTTACCTGGAAGGAGTGTGTATGTACCAAGCTGATGCTCTGGCTCCCCCTGTTCTGTGAAGGTCTGACCATGAAAATGAACAACATGAATGTCTTTTGGCCCACCCATGTTCAGCAAATGCCATCGGACTGGTTCACCTTCATACATCCTCAAGCCTTGCAAACTGTAGGTAATCCCATTAATGGCTGGGAAAAAAAAATTGTTAGTAAGGAAAACTGCTCACAAAACAGGTCTCAAAGTGCTAGAATAGAATTATTAAAATTAGTAAAATATTTAATGAAGAAATGCATTTGGGAAGAACAACATCTTTTTCCCAATTCAAAGCACAACACACTTTACAGTCTATATATATAAATTCAGAAAATCCAGTAAGCTCACCAGAGGATTTGAGCACAGTTTGCTAGCAACACATGCCAACCAGGAGAACAAAGAGAATTAAATGTCAAATGTAAATGGGAATATCAGGCCCAAAACAAAGGACAATTTTCCAAAACATGTTCTCCAACTTCTACAGGCATACAGATACAACTGACACCTTTGATTAATAACTGATTTTACAGACCACATTTTCAAAAGGTAAATTCCACTTCTCAACACGTCCTTTTCAAACATGATTGCTGACAGCACGCAAGCATCAGCTTTTCAAAGACAGAAACAGAGTTTCACTACTGACCATTATCTCACAGAGGAAAAAGTATGACCTTTGGACATTCAACCACTCACTTAACTCTACAGCACTAAAATCTCTGTAGCCACAGAGAGGTATATTAAGGGCTGTTCTACCGCTGCTTCAAGTTCCTCAATAGAACTAGCCAATTTGTCAAATTATTACAATACTTTTAAATTTCTTGCAAAATGTTGCCAGGGTATTAGCTTCTGAAAAAAGGAGGCTTTTTTGATTATTTTTTCTTTTTTTATTTTAATATGGGAGGGGTAGATGTATGTGAGTGCAAGAGAGAAGTTTCCTATTGAAAGTTTCAGTCTAATATGTTCTTTCTTCATTTTAATACAAAATTTTCAGTCCTTGCTAACCTTTACATTGCTAACCCTGACGATTATGGGTAAAATGGATAATGACGAAAAACCATTCACATAATTAATGTGTAGGATTTACGCATGTTGAAGAGGATTGAGAGCTGAGATACCTTCCTCAAACATCTTTCTCTCTACCCCAATAAACTGAATAACAGGCAAAATTAAATAAGTACCATAGAATTTGTGGCATTGCTGCATTCCTTGCGTCTTCTCACTACAGGGCCCTCTAGATTGTTTGTCGAAGTACCAGCTTTTCTCTTCATCAAAGACCATAAAAAGCAAGAAAAAGTCTCGGGTAGATGTCCTGCTGCTGTTTGATTTGCTGAAGGTTCCTTTTTGACAGATTAGTATTGGCCCAATCAAACCAGAGTGAATATCTTTCTCCTAGAAGGTAATACACCCGCATTAGATGTAGAAGTGGATTTCCCAAAAGATGTAAAAAATCCCATAGCATTCTGCAGGATTGCATCAGACCCTAAAAATCTAAAGCAGGCTCCAGAATTGCTGTTGCCTTGTATTTTTACTGTGCCCTGCTCAGTCTCCAGAGTTCCCCAATGTGCCTTCTTCAACAGTTTATGTACTGTTTTAGCTGAGTGTAGGAGATTAAACGTCAGATGGGAACACTGAGCCCAAAAGAAAGGACAGCTATACAAAAATGTGTTCTGCAGCTTGCATTTCTACAGCCATACAGTGACATCATCTGGAGATACTCAAAACTCAACTGGACACAATCTTGGACAACTTACTGTAACCCACCCTGCTTGAGTTGTGGGAGTGGACTAGATGATCTCTTGTGATCCCTTCCAACATAAATGCTTCTGTTATTCTGTGATCAACCCCAGCAACACTACCACTTCCATTTTGATTTCCCTACCAGATTTAAATCCGAGTAGTAGATCCATGACCGGCAAGCTGCTCCTGACTTCATAGGTCCAGATCGCCTGTTTGCATACCATACATATATGTAGCTGTTATTTGGCTGGATTTCATCATCTTCCTTAAACCAAGCAGTAGATTCATCATCATAAACGCTTCCCTCGGAGGACTTTTCATAGAGGAGTCCATGAGCATGGAGAGAATATGGTCTGGATGCCAGATTCTTAAAATGAACCTTAAAAAAACCACAAACAAACATACAATTCAGCAAATTCAGGCCTGAACCAAAGTCCCCACAAAATACATTCCCATGGCCTCACATCGGGGTCAAGATCTGTAAAATGATTACAGGCTATGTTGTACATGGAAAAGCTGGCAGGGATAGCTTCTGACACTTCCATGCTGAGTCTCATCTCAATGTAGGTAGATAATGAAAAATCAGAAAGCGCCAAATCTAGCTCCCTGTCTTCCACTGAGTCTGGGCTCCTGGGAATTTTACTGCTGCCCCTCATACCTGGAAAACTGTTTAGTTACTGCAAGCAGGGAGGCGGTGAGTTCCTACCTCTCATGCTTTGCTGCAGTTGTACTAAAGAAAGGCACAAAACAGTAACTCTAGGCTCTGTATGTATCATTCTCACTGAAATCAGTGCCCCACACTTGTCCCAGAGAAGCACCGGGGTGGGCAGATTGCATATTTACTTCTCCTTAGAGAATGACACTCGCAAGCTATAAAAGCCTTTTTCTTCACTTACTCATGTTTTAAATGTAGCTCAGTGGGCTCCTCTTGCACACTACTCCTACTGAAAGAGGCAGAAAGCAGTGAGATCTACTCTCCCTACCTAAGTCCATCCCTGTGTGTTGGAAGACTGGATGAAGAAGCAGAGAAGGGACTTTTAATAGCAATGCACTTCCTAACCCAAGTGTATCACTGTATCACCAGGGAGAGAGTTCCTCTCATCCTTGTTGATTGAACTATCCAACCCATTTACAGCAAAGCCTTTCAGACGAAATTATATATTTTTTCAAAAAGTATATATTAATCTTGAACGCAAATTTACTAAGTTCTTTAAAAAAACTAAGAAGCTCCCTTTACATATAAAAAGTAGTATTTTCAGTGCAATCTGAGTATAGAAAACTCATTTTTCATTAACATTACACCTAAATCTCATTTTACATTTGACTGATTAGCCAGTATTTAATGCTGGGAAACATTAGAAAGAAAACCAGAATTTAATTTACTGTGGACAGAAGAGAAAAAGGATGTATTTCAAAGAAACACATCAGAGTGCTTGCATGTCCACAGTGCAATTTCTAGCTTTGAAAACTGTTTTCCCATCATCATCTTTTAAAAATCTGTGTTTTTTTTAGATCTGTTCTAACTCTCTTATAAGAATCGTATCTTGCACACACATTGAAAACATGGACTTACTAGGATAACATCGTCCACTTCAGCTCGGATAACTGGCCCCAGGATGCCAAGGTGTTCTGTGTATTCATCTTCCTCCTGAAGAGTCGTAAAGGTACTGTCTGTATAGCTTTGGAAAATCACCTTATATCTGCTGCCATCTTTACAGGTTTTGTCACTCATCATTGGACTGAAAAGAAATCCCCAATTAAAAATCCACACGGTGAAACTGAAATAATAGCTTTGATGAAACCTGAGAACTAATACGTAGGAACATTTTAGAATATAAAGAATAAGCACTCAAATGGCCTCAAGTTGTGCCAGGGGAGGTTTAGATTGGGTATTAGGAAAAATTTCTTTACCAAAAGTTAAAATTGTTGAGCCCTGGAACAGGCTGCCCAGGAAAGTGGTTGAGTCACTGTCCCTGGAGGTATTTAAAACACGTGCAGATGTGGCGCTTATGGACATGGTTTAGTGGTGGACTTGGACTTGGCAGTGCTAGGTTAAAGGTTGGAGTCTATTATGATCTTAGAGTTTTCTTTCCAACCTAAATGGCTCTATGATTCTATGAAATAGGTGTCAGATGATTCTGCAAATCATGACTTGCAACTTATAAGCAATTCTAGCTCTACAGTTGCATGAGATCCTTCAACAATTTGGTCAGCTACCACTGAAAGACTACAACTGGTCTCTGAAAATCCACCTGAGCTCTATTTTCCTCTTATAACCAAGAGCCTTAATGTGAATGAGAGCTTAGCTCAGTGCAGTGAGCGTACCACCTATACCCTACTGTCTCATAGATGCACCTTTTCTTCAACATACTGAGACAATATGTGCCATGGGCTCTGCTAAATTCACTGGAACTATGCACCTCACACTCACTGTGAACCTCACTGGAGAGATCTATACAGAGTTCTAAACATAATATTTTCCTTATTTTACAAGTGCCCAAAGAAACTGCCTGTCATATTTTTGCAAGTGCCATTTATACAGACTGAGATGAAGCAGAAAAGTGGAGGGAAAACATTAGTCAAATAAAATGGAAATTCAATTTGAAAAATAATATATGTTTGGAGATTAATGTTGCATAATGAAAATTTTCTTCCTCCTGTTTTATCTGCTTTTGATAAAAATCCAAAGTTTTGGCAGTCTTGGTCTTATTCATTTCAAGGGCTACAAAGTTTAGGGTTTTGTTGAAAAGTGGTAAGGAATTCTATGCTTTGTAGGGTGAGCACTGATCCTAGCTTGTAATAATTAAGACAGTAAATTTTTAGTACAGTGTTTTTCTTAAGTATTTTTCACATATATTCTTTGCTGTGGCATAGTAGTCAGTCTTCCCTCTCAAAATATAAGACCCCTCAACAATAGGGTTTGTGACCCAGTCACCTTCTGATTTCTCTAAACAGCAGGAACAACAATGGAAGAATTCACTCAGCTTTGTTTTTATTTTACACCTGGGTGGTTAAATTATTTTGCAGTTTTCATATACTTTTCAATACTGCAGCCTTGAGAATTTGGAAAGTGCTTTATCCCATTTTACAACAGAGAACTGAGACACCAGAACCTTTTTTTGCTAGTGCTAGAAACTGTGATTCATCCTGCCTGTAAGCTCATCCTGTCTATATCACATCAGTTAGTTTGTTAAATTCCTGGAAAGACTTTGCTCAAGGAGGTCTCTGTCCTATCTCTAGTTCAGGTACCAAGAATTTGAGTTGGAACTAAAACAGGTCATTCAAGTATAACAAAACTAACTGCAAGTTTCCCTCTTACAGTGAATTTTTTAACTTCTGTATTAAAGAGTGGTTCTAATGAGTCTACAAAAGGGGGTTAAGAAAACAAAAAACCAAACCAACCAACCAAACAATAGAAGAAGAGTTCTTAGCTATGTTGGTCTTGATTATAATAATCTCTATCACATTTCTAGGAGGCCCAAGCCTCTCATGGAAAACTCTTAGGGTACTGCCACTGAAATGCTGGAAATCACATGGCACATTACAGATGCTTTTATCAGCCTGTGAATCAATCAGCATTCTGCTAGTGTGTGTCAGGATGGTGTGCAAAATGAAAAGAAGAGATTTAGCCAAACCTTATTTTATATCCTGCGTAGTTCCAGCAGACCTCTTCAGCTGCAATATAGTATCTCCTCTCATTCCCTCTGCTGCGCAGGTAATGTTCAGCAATGTTCTCTGGGTTACGCTGCTCGTTGATATTCACCTTGGGGTCTGTCAAGTACGGGTCATCCACATTCACGTAATGGTACTCGTATTCAACACCCGATGTTTCCTCCCTGTCAAATTCTCCCGGGAGAATCTCGTAGTCTCCATTTTCTTTGGGAAGCCCAATTGTGATGGACGGCCTAAGCTGCCGCGGGGTGAGTGTGTAATTCTGCAGCTCTCTGTGCCTGCCTCTACTCAGATCCATTGCACGGTCGGCCTCACTGGGTGCCCCTGTGCTGTTAGTGCAGCAGGGCAGTGCCGTGTGGTTGGTCTCAGCTGGAACCATCACACGGCCAAACCCTGCCAAAGAATTGGTGATTGTTCGGGAGTTTTTACTCCTTGGGCCCAGAGAGTGGGTCATTTCTGGATCTTCCTTCTTTTTCCTTCGGATCTTGATGAAGGTTCCAGATGTATTTAAAGTATCATTCTTCTTTCCCTCCTTTCCTTTCTGAGTTGGGTGCATGTGGGTCCCTTTCTGGTTTTCCCCCACTAAATGTGAGAACCCTTGATACTTCTTCATATCCTCCTTATTTATGAATGCTGTACCATTTCTGCCATGATGACTTAACTTACTGCCAACAGATTTATCTAAATTTGCCTCTACTCCCAGATTCTTCTTTGCAGACACCAAATTCCATTCCTCACTAGTCGTTTTAGATGAATATTTCCCTGCTCTGGGCAATGACGCTTCTAGTAAGTTCTTAACTACTGCAGGACTGGAATTAGGGTTTGTATCACCTAAAGTATGATCTAAAGATATAGCATCTGCTAATTGATCTTTGGATATCCTGGGTTCATAAAGTCTGGATGAATTAGACCCATCTCCTGCTATGAGGTCCAAAGCAAGTGTCAAGTTAATTGCATGCACGGCATTTTCCATCTTGTTTTCCTCCTCTTCCAGTTCATCATCATAATCATTCAGAAGCTGGGCAGTTCCCACCACAGCTATATCGGATGTGTTCTCTGGGTGAGGCACAGAAGGAGGTGCACTAGTATTTTCAGAAAATGAGACGTTTTTATTTCGTACATGGTTTAGAAGGGCATTCATCTTTTGGACAGAGTAAAACTTCATGGCCAATGAGCTTCGCCTTTTCCTGGTAATGTTATAATTTCCTGTGGTTTCCACTTGATGTTCTTCTGAAAATATTTTACTGTCTTTTCCACCAGCTGGTAGTTCTTCTGCAACATTCATTGGGCCTTCCCCATTGCTCAGCAAGTGTTCACCTGCAGACGTGTTACCATGAGCTATTTCATAAATGCTTTGGCTTCTATTCTCAGATACCAAGTCAGCCTTTCCATCACTTGTGGTAGCTAAAAATAAAGCCTCTTCTGCTGTGATTGATGTGTGATTTGACTGGAATGTTTCGGTCTTGATTAGCGGAAGAGGAGTGATATGAGTTTCTAAGAATTTAGAGTTGTTTGTTGATTCACTACTATTTATAGCTGTCAGACCAGAGCCAGTTGCCACCTCAGAACTCATGGCATCAGTGCCGTCATACTGATCCCAGGCTAGTGCTGTAAGGTTTTCTTTTTCTTCATCGTCTGCTGCCTTCCTTGAGCTTCTGATGGAGTAAAGAGAAGCCAGAAATGCCTGATAATCTGAGTCCTCTGGATCTTCCTCTTCTTCTTGCACATCTTCCTCAACAGAGGTAGAAACAGCCTTTTTTTCAGTCTTGATGTAAGTGAAATCCACAACATCAAACGTGTAATCTTCCTCATATTCACATCTGGCATCTCTGAACCTCAGCCGCATGCCGTAAGTCATCTCTGGGGTACCCCAGGATGCTAAAAGCCAAGTACCTGCAATGGAAATAAAAGTGCTATGAGAGTTGGACATTGTCTATCATGTCAAGTGGCCAAGGCGAGTTGTCGTGTTTGTTTCTACAGCACCTACTATAGCAGAATGTTAATCTTCATTTGGGATTTTCATGAGCTCTCATTGCAATGAAAAATAATTAATAAATGTAAATAAATAAGAGCACATATAAATAAATACATACATCTAAGAGATGGAACTCTTCTCCACAGATTAAGCTGTACACAGGACCTGAGTCCAAACATAACCCATGAAAGAGATGGGTATGAAAAGAAAGAAATAAAATAAAGGATCCTATGTTTAGATCAACATCTGAGATTGGGACCTCTTGAGATAAAGTTTCAATTTTATCCTGTCCTTAGTGTTGTATGCACTGCCACACAGATAGAACATTCTGAGCAGAACAAATACATTCTGAGGCAATGCTGTCAAGCATCTGACACAGTGTTTTAAAAGCTTTTGAATGCATAAAGGATAATCTTTAATAAGTATAATAAAAATAAAGTAATTTGAATTTCCAATCTGACACAAAACATTAGGCTGCCAAGCTGAGGTATCTTAGATTAATTTAAAGATTTTATAATTCCTCCAAAACCTAGTCAGAAGTTAAGTTCTCCTTTGAAACTAGGATCTGCAGAGAAGAAAATATAATCTGTTTCCCTAAACAACATCAAATCAAGTTCTTTGCTTGATACCATTTGCTTTTGGAATTAGTGGAAATGACAGGATAGACAGAAATAAGAGACCTTGAGTAAAACAGTCTTTTTTATTCAAGAGATCACATAAAATTCTTCCTCTATTTATCAGAGTTTAAAGTGACTTGCATAATTTTCCTGTTTTCTAACAACAGCAAATTTATCAAAGAAAACATGTCCTAGATGGAAAGAATAGATCACACAACAAAATCAAGCAAAGTACAACTTTATTACTGGGGAGGTTTCCACGAAGTCTAATGGAGTTTTAATGATTCCTGAGTCTGAAACAATAAAAATCACTTAACATACCATACATTTTTAAGTTATAAGGTCTTGACGCTGTGCGATTGCTAAAAACAGGCTTAGAGAACATAGAGAATTTATTATTTAAATAGCTAAAATACACTAAAAAAATGGTATTTTAAATGGGATAAGGATACTTAAACCTTGTGGGATTTTAGATGATCACTAAAATCTCACAAACTTCAATGATGAAGAATCTCTGTCCTTTTGGAGGTAATTCCTGAAGTGTGTACTACATGGATTCCAGCATCCCCTTTTCAAGATATGCTATTTAGACATTGAGATGTATTTGACAGACCAGTGATCCAGTTCAGCCAGGCAGACTTTACTGCTGTTAAATGATCACAAGCCTAAGGTGAGGTGTAGCTATTTTGTCCAGTAATGACTATCATAATTTGGCAGTTCAGGCCCATTTTAGCCTGTTCAGGATGGACAAGTATGTGGCAAAATTAGGAATCATACAGTGCAGTTGATATTGGATTGCTTCGAAGAATTCTTAGGATTGCCTTAAAACGATCATTACTAAGTCCAATACTAATTGTGAAATGGAAAAAAACCAAACTACAAGATGACCAACAAAAAGAACCTCAGTACAGCATACAATTATGGTGTGTGCTAAGTCTGTGTAGCCAACAAAACTCCCTATACAGCAGTTGCACTGGAGAGTGATTCAACGTTTTTCAGCACTGTGTTCATCTGAAAAGTTTTCTTTCCTAGTTAGGTAAGTCCTCATAGTTTGGAGACTAAATAATATCTTAGAAGAGCTGTCAAACACCATAGTTCTACCACTTACCACCATTGTCCATTTCCACTGTGACTGATTCCCCACTCATCGGGAAAAGGTTCAATGTATCTTCATATTTCCCTCGATACAGAAAAGAGTGTCCAGAAAGGCGAACAGAGACAATCTCATCATGAGTGCCAACACTGGAAAAGTGCCACTGAACCACAGAATCTTGGCAAAATCCAAGGATTTCACTGCTGTCAGACACATAGCCATTTATTGCTAAAAAGAAAGCAAAGTAAAAGTGGTCTCAATGTTTTCAGAGCAAGACTTTTAAAACCTCCCATTCTTTGATGTCAGTCCACCAAACTGGACTCATTGGAAAGAAACTGGCACAGGGATGAAATCACAGTAGCCTTGATGGAGATTCCATCTCTGGAAATAGTAACTCTAAGGCAAGAGGGTGTTGCACTGAAGTTTAATTAACCCTTGCCTTTGCTTCAGGGTCCAGAGCAAGCCAGGTCCCTAGTGGCAAGGTGGGAGTCAGCCTCTTCTCACAGACAACTAGTGATAGGGCAAGGGCAAATGGTCTCAAGTTGCACCAGGGGAGGTTCAGGTTGGATATTCAGAAAAATTTCTTCACTGAAAGAGTGGTTAACCATTGGAACAGGCTCCCCAGGGAAGTGGTAGAATCACCATCCCTGGAAGTGTTCAAAAAACAAGTGGATGTTGCAGTCTCTAGTATGGTTTAGTGGGCATGGGAGTATTAGGTCAAAGGTTGGACTTGACTTGATTATCTGGGAGATCTTTTTCAACCTTAATAATTCTACAATATTGCATATTTCTGTACAGTGCCACCTGGCTTGGTTAGAAGTTCCCTGACCCTCTAGAGAATTCCCTGATTACACATACTTCTAAAAACAAGCAATCACTGAATGCTCAGATTCACATAAGCTTTCATATTATTCATCTTGATATCCCACTCACTGTGCATGACGTTTGAGTTATAGAACTTGGGATCATCCCTTTTAACACTGGCTGGGTCACTGCAGTACTCCTTGATGTTATCCTCTAGGTACCAGCTCTTATTTTCATCGAACACAGCAAACATTGCCTGCTGCTCCCCGTCTGCCTTTTTCTGAAAGACAATCAACACAGCAGTTACATTTTATGAGCAGACACATGTATCAAGGACTCAACACTACAATCTTCCTTACTTACTATGGGAGCAATGTAAGTTTCACCAGAGTTGTGGTAAGCGTGACCCAAGGGCTGAGGGAAAGGGAGCAGGGGGTCCAAATTTCAATGCTACTACTGCAACCAACCTGTGGTGGAGCACTGAGCGAGCCACTTGCACTGCTGATACACAGATGGTTTACAGCTGGTTTCTCCGTAAGAGGACCAGACTTCTGACTTGACCTGAACATACGCTTTTGACATTTTTTTTTCTCACAAGTGGTGCTGAAGTCTTTGCCAAGCCAGATTTTGATGAATGGCAAAGAGAACCACTCTCTCCAAACTCTCCCATGCTGTTTAGGTTGTTATGGATTAACTGATGCCTGAGATTGTCAGATGCTGTTGAATTATTATCTGTTACAGAAGGGGACTAGGTCTAATCTGAATGTCTTTAGAGGATGAAATTATAATAACAGCAGAAAAATTTATTATCAAGTCTAGAGAGAGACTTCCAGACAGGCTGACCTTTTGCTGATATGCTGCTCTTGCTAAGAAAAATATAATTGCTCTACTGCTGTGGACAGTTAGAGGACTGTTTCTTTGAGTGATTTCTTCAGGAACCTATTGGTTTAATTGTTCTCTACAGAGCAGATCTCTAAGGGAAGTAAAACCAAATTCACTGTAGATCAAATACCATTATGTGAGCCAAATCTGTCTCTCAGAGGTTGCCAAACATGTTACCTGCAAACCCTTCTGCGTCAGTGCTTCACTTTTGCAAATCAGCAGTGGGCCGATCAGCCCTGAGGCTATATCTCTCTCAATATTTACAGCACTATGATACAGCCTTGTAATACACTGATCATCCTGTGCAGTGGGTTGGTCTGTTTTAGAGATTTTCCATTCGTAAGTGTATGTCTTCCCTGGTTCAACTCCTCTACTCTGGGTGCCATTGCCTAAGAAAAACAAAGAAGGAGAACAGTAATGACACAAACTGAGAGCCAGATCTTAATATCAAGATTCATCTTTCTTGGTGCAGTTACGCCATTTCAAGCTGCCTTGAGATAACTGAATGAATTTTGTCTCTGTCTAAGATCACGAACAAGAACAGAAAACTAAGACGCTAACAAAAGGGTATTTGTCTCTGCTTTGCAGAAAATACCTTGTTCTCTCTATAAGGAAACACAACAGGTAAGCTGAGGCAGAGCACAGAACTGAAGTCTCCCAGTCATACACATTCCTAGACACAGCACCTCCTTCAAAGCAATGAAACCATTCACAGCAGTTAGTGACAAGTAAAATATATTTCACAAATTTTTTACTTGTGTGGTCCAGAGGATAATCAGCTCCTTCTGCATTCTTTGAAAGTGTCACCCCATGGAAGTAAATGCTGTAGGGTCGACTGGCCTTATTTTTGAATACAATCTATATTGATAGGAGAAAAAAAAAAAATTAGTATTCAATAAATCCTTGTCTGAACACGCAACAAAGTTTCCACTATGGTAGAATTTGCCTGGTTTCAGCCCAGAAAGTGCCAGAAAGGCAAAGCGATGTATTAAATATTGTCTGATAATATAAACCCACTGTCTAAATGATGCTAGTACCCTGCTGTTAGACTTCGTAGAGCCCACTAAGTGAAGTTCAGCTGCTTACACCTGATCTCTGGAAGGTCTAAAAAGAACACTTGTTGTTCCACTTACTGGGCACACTATCTCTGGAAATAGGAAAGTTTTTGACTAAAGTTCTTCATAATTTTCAATATGGGAGAAAACAAATTTAAAACCAAATCTTGTCCCCAATTCCAAAATCCAATGTGGATATGCAAGGAAAAGGCAGAATGTCCTGTCTATTCTTAACAAGGGGGAAGAGAAGAAAAAAACCAGACAACAAAACATGATAAACTCAAATTCAGTCACAGAATCATGGTGGAAATCATGGAAATTAAAGGTCACAGAAATTTGTGATGCATCATTAAGTGACAACAGAAAGACAAGTGGATGTGACAGCAGCACAAGCTCGTAATGCAAATGCTTTGTGGTTTCATTGTATAACTTCATGAAAGAACATATGGAAATTGAGTACCATTGTCTAAAGCTAGCTAGCACTTACTTTGACTTTGTCATTAAGTTGAGCTCTGATAACAGGGCCCAAGATTCCAGTTTCCTTGGGGCGGGGATTTTCCAGACGTTTTGTGAAGGTGGCATCAGTGTATTGCCTAAAAATAGCCTTTTTATATCTTTTACCTATGAGATTTGAGAAGTTGTCCAAGTGTTGTATTTTATAGTGTCTTAAAAATAAAGGAAAAGACAAATGATTATCAAAACTTGAATAGTGACATCTTTTAGAATACAAAATTAGTACTCAAGCAACTCGTAGAAGCTTCACTGCTTGAAAAAAAATCCAAATCCTAAACTGATCTAATGCTCTTCACCCCCAATTCTAACCTAAATTAGATAAGAAGAGTGTTGCCATTGGATCCCCAGAGGCCCTCTACAATTATCTGAATTATCCTGTGATTTCATGTTAATATTCCATATTATGTTGAAAAAGTATTACTTTACCTATCAAGGCTGGCTGGAATAGTTGGGGCGTAATCCCAAGTAACTTCTTCTGCAGCAATGAAATATTCCCAGTTTTTGACCATAAGACGTTCTTTATAGGAGAGATGACTCTTCTTTACCTCTTTGTCCCCACAGTCTCTTACAGTGAGGTAACCATGCATTCCAGCTAATTGAGAAGAAACAGTACCACAGTGATTTCCCATCTGATGAGCTCTTACCACTCCAACTGCGTTCCTCATTCCTTTAGCTACGGCTGCCATCAAGCCTTTGTTCATCTGACTGCCATCTTTTCAGGACTGAAAGCTACTTTCTCCTTTTTCCCCCCTACCCCAATCATATCTTCAGCTTTTATAAGACAGACACTTCTCTCATATTTTAAAACACTCAAGATACCACTTTCAGATAATGAACAAATATTTTCATCAGATTGAGTTGCCCTTAGCTGAAATTACTCAGTTTCTCAGGAAACAGGTGATTCCTTACTCATTTTATAATGGTGCTTATCTGAACAGCTCACAGAGACTAAGATGCTGGAGTATTGATTCACTGTTGCTGTGTAACCTGCACACAGCAGTAAAGTTGCAGGCAAGTCTTAGGTTCATCATGCCCTTTTAAATTCAATGAAATGCCCTGTTCTCCAGTGCCTTCTTAGTGAAATTACAGACCCCCCTGAAACAGATTAACTGTACTGTTGCAAAACAGTAGAAGTTATCTGGGACATAAACAAGAGAAGGACAACTCTACAGGTGCCTAATAAATAGATGTTTCCTTGCCTTGCAGGTGCTTTTGCACAAGAGAAGATATGAGCCACCTTCCTTCCTCACTCACTGTCATGTTTACAGTGGTTGATGCTCCTCCCACCAGGTTAATGGTAGAAACTCGGCGATGTCTTTGCTCCATGGACTGGCCATTGATATGAATGGAGAAAACTTCTGGCTTGGAACTCATTCCTATCAAGTGCCAGCTAATGTTGTCATAAGCACAAGCCTCTAAATCTGGAAGAGACATGAGAATAAGGTTCAGAATACAGGAAAATCATTCAAGTTCCCTATGCACACTAAGTCTGAAGTGAATCTTCACTTACATCTTACCTGCAAGTGACAACCTGACTTAAAGTGAGGTGGCACAAAAGGAAAAAAACCAGTGCCCTCTTTTGGAAAGCTGATCTGTCCCTGTTTGGGGGGTGAGGGGAGGAGCAGGGCAGAGAAGGAGAGGAACAAAGCAAGGATCCAAGATAAAGAATGATGTGGTATCCAGTGACAGTAACTACACTAACAAATATTTGCTTAAAAAAACACATTTGAGACAGCCTTTTGTATTTGCTCAATGGAAGGGAGAAAGATATGAAAGTAGTTCCTTAGGAGAACAAGGGAAAAACACTAGCAATAAAATAGCCCCATAACCACCTTCCTAACCTTCTCACTTACCAATAACTGACTTTCCACTTCCAGGAAGTTCTTCACCTAGTATGTTCTATGTGCCATAAAACAAACAGTTCACCTAACCACATTACTCTCTCCCCATCAGCTGATAAAAAATTGAGGGAGTTTAATTTCTTTTTAAAGTTAATAATCCCGTTCTTCAAGCAGAATACTTCTAAGAAGTAATCTTATAGTTCCTATCAGTAACTTGGCACGATTTCCTTCCAGCAACACATCTTTTCTTCTAGAATTTAGATGCTCACAGATGCATTCTAAAAAGGGCTACAGCCTTTTTCTACCATTTCTCCACATTCCTATTCACATGCATGAAAAGCAAATAAAGGTAATATTCAGTGTTCACCAGTGTTAATTTCATTTCACACAAGCCTGAACAGTACCTGGTAATGTTCCATCAGTATAGCCATTAATTGTGTACTTGACTGATGCTGATCTTTGCCAACTCTTGTTTTCATCAAACACACCAAACATCAGCACATACTCCCTGTCAAAAAGTTTCTGTGACCCATCCTCATTTAGGCTTCCTATGAAGGAGAAACAACAGGTTTCAATTTGAAGCATAAGTAAAGCAGTTTTCACATCCATGTATATTTAATAGTTTGTTCCCCAGTTACCATGTACTGGTAGAGTTTGACCGAAATAAGGCTTTGAGAACACTCATAACATGATTTTATTTCTGAAAGTACTTTTGGGTTGGGTAACCACAAAATCAAAAGTCTGTAATATTCCAGAAGAGATAAACACCATGCAATGAATCGTGTCAGACAATTTTGGCAATGTGTTGTAGGGATTGCCTTAATGAATGGGAGTGCCAAACACCTTCTGTTCACAATCAGGTGCTGCCCTCCCTTTTGAGACTGCGAGGTACAGAGAAAAACAATGGCAGAGTCACCAGCAGTGTGAAGAGTACCTTTTCAAGAAATACACTGAGGTCATTGGCGCCTTTAAAAAGCCAAAAATTCAGCAAACAACATGTACACACAAAAGACTTCAACAGATACTGCTGAAATGGATCAGTACAAGAAACTGTCTAGCTGATTTTGTGATACAGGTGCAATTTCTATCAAGAAGCAGAATTCATTCTGGACATGTCACACAAAACTGGTGTGATTTTACTGATTCTTTCTGTAGATTGCCCACATCAAAAACTTCCATTTGCTACTTTCATAACATAATCTGGTCCCTCTGGACTGCAGGGACTAAAAATTTGGGAACTTGTTGATTATTTTTCTTAGGAAAAGAGGCAGTGGAAGCAATTATCTTTAATACAATCCCTTTTACTTATGAGAGGCTACAAAGTCCTGTTTTCTTTCACAAAAGAAGTCTCAAATCCACAGAGGAATTTATTTACTTATCATGCAAAGAACATTCAGGCAGTGCTTTAACTCAAAAGTCCACTTCTTACAACCTTCACCACTTATGCCACTCTTAATGTGTCAGGCTGTGGTGAGTTGACCCCGACGAGCAGCCAAACACACACACAGCCATTTCAATGCCTTACCATCCCAAATAGGGCAGGAGAGAAAACACAAAGAACAAAAATTAAAAAACTCATGGGTCAATAAAGATAGCTCAAAGGTGATGGAAGAAGGGGAAGAAAAGAAACAACACAGAAGAAATCACTCATCATCTCCCACAAGCTGATCGATGCCCAACCAGTCTCTCAGGAACAGCCATCCTGGAAGTCAACAAGACAACACCCCCCATTCTCCCCACATTGCTGCTTCTTCCTCTGCCTCCAGTTTTTATTGAAGAATGATGTTGCATGGTAGAAAATACCCCTTTGGCCAATTTGGTTCATCTGTCCAGACAGGCCCCCTCCGGGCCTCTTGTCCATGCCCATCCCCAGCTGGGGGGATCTCTTATCCATCCCCAGTTGGAGATGTCTGAGCAGGAAAAAGAGAAAGCCTTGACACTGTGCAAGCTCTGCTCAGCAATAGCTCTAACATGGGTGGGTATATTATCAATGTTATTTAGCCACAAATCCAAAACAGAGCACCATATGAGTTGATGTGAAGAAAATTACCTCCACACCAGGCAGTCCAAACACACAGATATATTGCACACCTGTCATACACAGGGCCCAGTCAAAGCAACTGTGTTCAGAAATCTTAAAGATGTGCATAGCGAGCTGTTTGTCTTTGCTGTATCTTGAAACATATGGTCAAATTGTCTTAAAGGTAGCGGTCACCCCAATGCATTCAAATTCATATTCAGCTGAAGCCCACAATATATGCATGAATTTGAGAAGCCTGAGAACGAAGTAATTTCAAATTAATTGTCCAGATTAGCTCCACCAGCATACCATGAAATGTATATAATCACCGAAACACAGAGAAAGAAACCCTAAGAAATTAGGAAAATAACAAGTCCTAGTAATACTAAAAGCACCAGTCCTCAAAGAAAAAAAAATCAGGAGGAAGATAATTAATAGTAATGCCACTCCTTTGAGGTGACATAGTAGGTGTGTTCTGCACTTAAATGGATATCTATCAGTCAAGAGAGTGTTCTTGTGCAACCCCACACCAAACCAGCTTTATGTTTACTTTCAGGAAAGCTTCAAGGTCCAAGTCCATGCAGTCTACAGTCTACACAAAATTTTTTACTCAAACCGCAGGAAGAGGATCAAGCCAAATAACTACAGCACTTTCAGTACAACAAAGATATACAACTTGGAAAAACTTATAATTTAAGGGACCAGCAAGAAGTTTAAGTAGCTCACACGATGGCATACTGTTTCAAATGTCCCTCAAACCAGTGGTATGTATCTAGCAGTTATTTACAAATCCTACAAGACACCAGTTCTTATTAGTGGAGATGGAATTCAATGGTTCAGACTGCTAAAATCTAAAGTCTCTGACTGCATGCAAAAACAATTTTAAGACTTATAATCTGTTCAAATTTGTCCATATTTTCAAATGACTAGCAAAAGACACACTGCTCTCCAATTTTAAGCCCTTGTTACGGAAGAGAGAGCGCTCCAGGCTCTTGATCAGACAGTCCTTAAAAAGCATGGGTAAAACTATTATTTCTTGCCTTATTCTCTGAAGTGGCTGAACCATTTCAAATGAAGTTTTAAAAAGCATATATTGTAAGACAAGCAATTTCAGGTCATATATTTAGCAGATAAGCAACTGAAAATGCAACCAGTATATGCAAATATATCTATTTAATAATGCTCTCTGCACATCCTGTAATTATAGGATGGAACTGCATGAAAGCTGGCATTTAAAACCTTTAACATCTAAAAGAATGATGTTAAAACCCATTTATTTTATACTGAATGTAAAGATGTGAAAAATAATTTATCTTCCCTCAATATCATCCAGCCTTAACTTTGTTAAGAAATGAAACTGTATTACCTCATAGTAGTCTTAAAGTATTTCATTACCTTTCTTACAGATAAGCAGTGCTCCAATGAGACCAGAGTTAAAATCCATAGCCATGTTCACATGAGAATAATAAGCATAAGTAAGACAAGGAAGGTCAGCTTCTCTTGGACCAACTTCTTCAGATATATCCCATACGTATGTGTAGACCTGGCCTGGCAGTACAGCATCATCTCGTTTTTCTGCAGGTGATGTTCTGTCACCATACAGGGACCCTGCCGAGAAAGGAGTCAGTAGGGCATCAGTAGGGTGGCACAAAGACAAAGAGCAAATAAAACAGCTGGAATATCCTCCTACAGTCAGTTCCAAAAGCTTTGTTTCTTGCCTGTATGATACTTCAGCTTCAAACAGATAACTCATGATTCCACTCACACTGAGGGGAGTACCATGGGGAGAGTAGCTATTCCACCATCCTGTTTCTTACAGAGTAAAGATTTCCTAGAGCCGTTATCACTGTCAAAAGGTTGGGCTCTTCATTAGTCTGACTAGGCTTAGGATGGCAAGAAGCTTCAGCCTCTGCCCACTGACGCCCTGCAGAGGAATGCTGCTCACTTTGTCACCTTCCTAACTGTCATAAAGCCACTGTATGGACTGGCATTGCCTTGCTGCCTTAGGCCTTTTGTACACTGCATTTCCAGATAATGAGCACTAATGGTTCATATCTGTTCCTGCCATATCCAACAGATCTGCAATATGACAAAGGGGAGCCAGAGAATCAAAATCCTAGGTGCAAAAGGCACACTGATTAATAAGCCAAACTGAACCATCTATCACTTCCCATGAGATGTTCTGTTCAACTACATGAGATGGGATTATAAATCTCTTTTTGTACCCATAGAGCAAACAAAGCCTTGAATAAATCTGTAAACTGCAGGTCAGAACTTTGCCTCAGTACCCTCAGGGCAGGGCAATCCAAGAAGCATGAGCAATCAAACTCATTTTGTGCTGGTGAAGATATTTTACTGTCAATTTAGCCATAGTTTATGATCTCTTTTTGCTCGTCTCATGAGGGTTCCAGGAGCAAAACACCACAAAGCTGAGCATTAAATGCTGAGTATCACAGCAGCATGATCAGCACTGTTAACTGCCTTTACCAATAATGCCTTGATGTATGCCATTAAAAGGGATTTGGGAAAGGTTTTAAGACCTGTATTTAAGAGTTTACATGTCCTGAAATAAAATATTTTGCAATTACACGGGAGTGGACCAGATGACCTCCAGAAGCATCTTCCAACCTCAAACACTCCGCGATTCTGTGGAACAGTGATAGCACACAGGCAGCTGGTCAGGAGACTGCACATGTCAGGTGACACTAATATTCCTAGACACTAATATTCCTAGACAGTCCATTATTAGATTCTTATATTATTAGTGTATTATTAGATTATTATATTATTAGAATCTAATCATACACTGATGAACAAGAAAGGCCCTAACAATGGATATGAAGTTTCAATCCAGAATCAACACATATTTGTGTTACACGTATCATCAAACTCTCTAAATATTTCATGCAGTACTCTACAAGTAAATGAACAAAACACAGAGTTTTAACAGCATTTACCTTCTTCACTTTTGCTGTAAACTAGGCCTTGGGGATGGATACTGACTGGCTTGTCAGCCATATTTTTAAGGTGAACTACTAGAGTATCTCCCACTTCAGCACGCAGAGTTGGTCCCAGAAGTCCTGTAGTTATTCAAGATAGAGGAAAATATGAGCAAAGCAGTATGTTTAGTGCAACGAAGAATTCTCTCCCCCTGATATTCCTCCTGATACAATCTCCTTCCTGATATTAGGAAATATCAGCTCTCAAAGTACAAGTTGCAAAATTAATACAGAGAATATAATAGCACTACAATGAAGATTTACCCATAGAAAGGCATATGGGGATTTAAATCCTGCAGCTCATAGTCAGGAATGTTATAAATTGTATGTCTTGTAACTAGCACTTAAAAATCACAGGAAATAATAAATGGGGTGGGGGGGGGGCAGGGGGAGAAGAAGTTATTTCCAGATACAAAAAAATTATCAAAAGATTCATGTTGAGGTTCATTAGAAATTTCTAGCTACTCTTCACATACAATTTAATTAAACAGTTTCTCAAATGGCATTCAAGCACATTTCTCTGAGTAGCACTCTCAATGCCAGAAGTCATAGAACAAAAAGATCATTCCATCCCAAAATGTTATCCAAATAAATAATCAGATCCATGTTGCAGATTTCTTGAGGCATTTCCTGCAAAAGGTTTCAAGAGGAGCTTTTATTCCTACTCCCCATGTTGCAAAAATAAGCCCTGGCTGAAACTGCTATGACAACTTTTGGCTTATTAGGCTCTTTTCTTGTAAACTATTTTGTAAATTAGAAAGAAGTAGATTCGGAAAACATAGGAGAACAAACAAAACTGAAAGGAATCAGATCATAGACTAGGCCTTTCAGAGCAACTTGTAACAATTTCATATCATCAACCTCACACACATTTACTTTGAAATCTAAATCTGAACATGTAACATCTGAAATTATTTTATTTACTAATATGAAACCCAGACAGACTACATAAGCATTCTGTCTAAGGACCAGAACACAAGTACCATATTTATGTATGGCACAAGTATGAGAACTCGCCTCCATCCACTTAAAGCATCTGCAAGCAGTAACAGACACAAAGGCAAGGGGACATCTTTCACACTCAGCCTTTCTATTTTTCCTTTCCACTGATCTATCAGAAACATATTTAGCCTCAGGCCTTGGGTTCTTTCCATGTAGTGACACCACTGTGACAGTGCCACACAAATCTAAATGCGTATGGGAAGTCTCATTAGATGCTGAAAACAAAGGGAGCGACTTTGTACACCGCAATAAATTTGCAGACAGCCACAGCCTCAGAGTCCAGCCTCTCTATGGCCTTTGAAAGCCTCGTGCACTGTGGAGACCTCATCCTCTGTGCTTACTTAGTTTATGTGCAAACAGGGGACACAAAAATACAACCTCGCTTAGCTTATCACTGCATTTAAAACAAGCAACAAACAAAAATACTCAGAATATTTCCTTCATGTTTACCTGCAAATGTATTTGCTGGTTTTTCTTTTTTAAAATCCCCTTCATATTCTCTGTAAGAAATTTTCTTAAACACAGGATCTGTGTATTCCAATCTGAAACCAAAAGAGTTACAAAAAAAAAATAAAATTGAAAGGGCAAAGATTCTAAGAGATGACATTGTTGTTTAATGGATATTCTCAGAAAATGAACCCTGGAATTACATTTAATCACTTGCATTTTGCTGAAGGCATACCACACAGTCCAACTCTTTGTAGTGTCTTCTTCCCTCTTACTCAATTGAATCTATGATGTTCCTGAGCTAGATCATTTCATAAGGGACATTCAATTACAGTACCTAGCACAATTCTCCCCTGACTTTGCTGATGGTTTCTGTAGGTCTTCTTGATTCTGGGATTCTGATATTTTTTTTGTCTAAGACACAGATGAAGATGTCTCGACCATGCTTAAACTAGAAAGCATCTGACAAAACACAGTGAAAGAAACCTGAATTTCTTTTTCCTCAGCCCCATGCTTGAACTTTAAGACTCACCAGAAGGATTCTACAACAGTATTAATAGCAAGCTCCTGTCACAGCAATGACCTTGGAGGCAAGAACAAAATTTTTCTCTGTCAACAGCTAAGGATCTCACAGCAAGTTAGAAAATGAAAAACACTGCAAGTGCCCTTAGTCTTATTACGTAAATGATTTGGCACCCAGTAGACCACACAATGTTTTCTTAGAAAATATTTAGGCAAATAGATGGAAACCAGCACACAACACTTCTGTAATGGAAATAATGATGAGAAGAGGGCTGGAGGGATAACAGCCTTTCACATTTATTGGTTGATTTATTATAGTATGTATGATAACTGAATTCAACAGTAATTCCACTTGCTTTCTTTATAATGCCCTTTCAGTCACATTTGATAGTAGGGAGCTGATGGTCTGCTCAAGCATGGAGAGGCTAAGCAGAGATATCAAAGGGAGTTCACTTCAGTGACATCCAGGGTCCATAAGGGGGAGATCTCTTTTTGAGATATCTTCTGTAAATTCCTCTGCGACACTCACTCGCAACAGCAGAATCAGGCAGAAGCGGGTAGTGTTTCAATTCATTCCCCACTTGTTAGTCACTGATAAAATTTTGTTTAACTGTTTAAAGAGAAGGACCTGATCCATAATGTACATTGACAAGTGCTGCCCTAACGTGGCAATGTTCAATAGGATACACACATAAGACTAACGGGTGAAAGAGGAAATTTATCAGTGCTAAATGTATAGCTAGAAGGATCAAAATACATAGCTCACTAACACCTCAGAAATCTCAGACTGCAAGCATAGTTACCTAAGTTTTAGGAACTGCAGCAGCAACACTGCATGCACAGAATAATACATTTTATTTTGCTCTGAAATATATAAATATCACTTGAACATGGTAGCAAACGTCTACAAAGGTAAGACTGACATTCAGAGAAGTCAGGTATCCTTTTCTAGTCTGTATCATCAGAAAAGTAATGAAATAGCTCAAGAAGAATCCATTTTCTTTTCAGCCTCTCTTCAGTTATTTAGAACTAAAAGCAGCAAAGTATCAGATTCTTACACTGTATTTAGACATTCAGTTTGTACTGAAATCAACACAAGTTGCATAAGCCAATGCCTTTGGAATCCAAGCCATTAGCTTTTTCTCAGTGAGTGTCTTTGTATTGTTTTTTTGGAGGGAGGTTGGTGGGGGCTTTTTTGTTTGTTTGTTTGTTTTGTCAATTTTCTATAAGTGCTACAAAAGTCATTAGAGTCATTTGGGATGGGACTTGCTCTAAATACTTATGACAGATAACAGGCTTTGTGTATTAAATATTCCTGAGTTATCCCAGAGTACTTCAACTGAGGTTTGAGACAGTCTTGTGAGTCTGTACTGCATGAAACAGTCTATCCACAACATGACATTTAATGAAAAAGCAGTTGATGTTTATATGGATGTACCCAGTGCAGAAAAGAATGAAGTTCTAACTAGTAAATTCACATGCCCAGGTCAATACTTAAATGACATTTGGCTTCATGTTTCTACATTTAAAGCCTATTTTCTTCTGTCTTGTCAGTTTGACATTATGGTTATACCAGCTGTATTTGATTTCCAAGTGGGGTTTTAGAAATCACAGAAACTTTGTTTTAATTAAGTCTTGAGGGAAAGAATAAAGTCTCAGTCTGAACTAGAAATATGTTTTCCATATTATTCCAAAATGCAATACATGTTTAGAAGGAAAAAAATTACAAATGAAAAAATAAGGAAAACAAGTAATTCACCAATATATATAAAAAAGCAGAAGCATCCAAATACACTTTCAATGTAGGAGAACAAGTAATTTTTAGTTAATTTTAGTACTTAATTTTTAAGGTTTTTTTGCCTAATTTAAGCAGAATTCTAAATTACATCCACATTGCATAATCTGTAGCATTACACTTGCAGTGTTTATAACCCTAAGGATAATAGTACTGAAACAAATCACATATTTTATATGCTTGATTGGTAGGTTGGCCATTCTGCAATGCTCTCTGAAAAAAAATGAAATTAGTAGTTTCACTTAACAAGGTATAGCAATGCTTGATCCTTTACCCAACAGAACTCAGGATGTACATTTCACAAAACTACTGAACAACTCAGAAACAACATAGTTAGTTCCAAAGTTCATCAGGCTCTGAGTGAAGTGAAAGTGACAGTATCCAAACTGGAACATATTTCTTCCTTCAGTAAATTCTAAAACCTGAAAATTTTTGAAATCTTAAAAGCATGGCTCAACTTAACATTGATCAAAATCCGTATACCTAAAATAAATACCTTAGAAAACCATGAACAACAAGCACTGAACTACAGAGAAGATGACAAAAGCAAGCTCTGGAACATATTTAACAAAAGCACTCTGAAAATATAAAAATAATTCTATTCATTAACGAAGCAAATAAAAAGTTTTTAATACTTCACTGGCTCTAGTTCAGGTCATACTGTTTAAAGTCAACCAAGTTCCTCTGAAATCAACACATCAGGCTTTAAAGTCCTCCTGGGCTCTACAATTCCACAGGAGACAGGAGACACAAACCCTTTTTCAGTTACAAGGGAGGACTAGTTTTATCCTTCTTATCCTGTACTTTGTTACCTGGACTTTTCCTCAGATTCCGGTTTGTAGGTCCAGCTAGTGATCTGAGTAGCTATAAAGTGCTCCCTGACCTTCGCAGCTCCCGCCACACATTTCTCTGAGTCTGGCCACCACAAACCCAGTGCAAGCAAGAGAAACAGACCCATGCAGTGCAGTGTCATGGCTCAGATGCCTGTTGATGCTGCTCTGGAGGACAAGGCAGAAACTGCTGCTTTTATTGCTGTTGCTGCTTCTAACTTCCCCTCAGAAATGAAATAATTATGATGCAACAGGGTAACAGCATTTGCTATGCTCAGGTCATTGCTCTTCACCTCCTCCTCCCCTTACTGACAGGGATCCAACAGAGATAAAAAACTGTTTAAACTACCTTCCTTCCCCTCCTCCACACCACCTTCAGCAAGAGACAAGCACCAAGGAGGAGCAGCTTCAGCCCCACTACAGACTGTGGTTGGGTCACTGTGTACTGAAGCAGCAGGATATCAGAGGCAGAAGACAATTATTTGGATTACTTCAATTACAGGATGTTTGACTTGCATGGTTAGGAAGAAGGGGGGCATATTTTCTATCTTCCCAGAAAACAGAAACCCAGCACATGGCTGGCACTGATGGAAATTTCCCAGGTAGATGCTACACTTCCTAAGAAATAATTCCCAGTTTAAAATCAAAATGCTGAGGCATTAGGTGTGGGAACTAGAAGTGGGTGCAGAGACAAATCCAGTTCAGATCACCATGTACTGCACACTCATAACAGCAAGCCAATAACCTTTCCAAACATGTCAGCTTCAGTCTGGTTCCCACTACACTCCCAAATACCTCAGGTAATGGGTAACGAATGGGCTCCTCAGTGACAGCTAACAGGTCAGCCTGGAGACTTTTCATCTAGTCTTGACTACGGTCTGTTGACATTTATCTAATGAGAAATCACTAGGAAAATACCTTTTGGTAAGCTAATCACTGATGTCACAAAAAATGTTTCCCTGCTTTTGCCAGTGCTGAGAAGCTTGTCAAAACAAGAAAATTGTCAATCATCTTTCCTGCACATTCAATTACTCAAAAAAATAAAAATCTCTATTTTTTTCATGGACAGAAGATGAAAACAACTTTTTCAGTAATGTTTTGCTAATGTTTTCATGAAAAAATTACCTAAACCCTCAAATCAAAATACTCCAAAAACTAAACAAAATCTACTCCAAAACTAAACAAAAAGGACAAAATTTCCTCAGAGTACTTCTAAAGAAAACCTGACCAATTCTTGATATATTGTTTAATAGCAGAATGGCCCAACTGGCAGCTTGGTTAATTCCATCCAAACTATATGGTACTATATGGCCTTAGAAGAAATAGGGAAGATGGCTGGAAAACAAAAATTTATGAAGACAAATAGCTAAATGTTCCCTACCAAACTTCAGGGTCATTTCATGCTTAAACCTGAAAGCAATTATGACCACTTAGACTACAGATGTGGTGGTACATTTCTCACTTTAAACAAGTCTTCCTGTGATTCTGTTTAATGAACTAAGTGTTTGCATTGGAAATTTCCATTATGAATAGGTTTCTAATGGTTCTTCCCTGTAATAAAAAGCTAAAATATTGCAGGCTAAAAATTAATACCCAGAATACCTGTTTAATCCCCCTTGCTTTTTATCTGTGAGCTGGGCATCATTAAAGCTAACATCAATTAGTTATTTTTCTTTTATCAATTTCGATGAATTTGGGAGTTGTATTTTAACATTTCTTCATCAATGAACAATGCAGTACCAATCCAAAGGTAAAAGAAATTACTTTTTTATGTGTGGCTGATACTATTGACAGTTTTAAAGAACAGTATAAAATTAGATTACTTTCTATTAAGCTACATGGATTACCATGTATTACCCTTCTTTAACACTTTAAGACCAAACAGTCCAATATTGGCTACTTGTTTATTTTCTCCTCTTCCCCTTCTCCTAGTATCAATGTGAAATTGAGCTGACTGAAAGAATTTGTCTCAACCTCTTATTTTTCTTTTTATTTAAGCTACATCACATTGTCTCTAGGCTTTAGGAAGTTTCACCATGTTCTGAAAATCATTATTAATAATCCAAAGACTTTGTTCCCTTCCACCTGACCATTAATTTCTAATATCTGCAATTATATCCTGTGTCTGATGTGGTAAAAGTCTAATACATACATATAATTTTTTTATTTAGCATTGGCTACCTGCAAGCTAATACTATTAGTCACAGGACAAGTGACTACAAAAGAGATTTGTCAGGCAGAAGTCTTCCAAGACTATGCAATTTTACTGGCTACTCATACATTTAGCTGTTATCTTTTCTTCTACTTCACGACATTGCACATGTTGCAAACTTCATATTTTATCCTCATTGCCTACCCACGTGTTCAAATGTAAATTACATTTCACCAGCAACATCAAAAGGTCATCAAAAGCCATGCACAGAGGAGTGTGGGTCTAGTCCAGGCTGGTAAGACAATCTCTGCAGCACAATGAGCAATCTTTCCAATGTACGGAAATGCCATATGAAAACAAAGCATGGAAAGAGAAGCATAAGTAATACCTTTTAATGATAAAAGTAGGTCTGCATTTTTTAACTGGGTGAGATTACTGTCTGTTCTGACACCTAGTAATTATAATCTTGATTCTTGTTATGCTACATGTGAAAACATACTAAAAGAGTATGCTCGCAGTCCTGCTCTAAAGCTGACCTGTAAAATTAACTGGCATTGCCAGTTTTTCACCCAGAACAGCCTAGGTTGAGTCTGAGCAATAAAGAATAGATCTTTCCAAAGAGTTGTAGAGTAGGGATATGCAACTTTCTGCAAATTATTCGTTTTGACCCACAACAAACTTGGTTCTACTTCATCACAAACACTACCCTAAGTGCCAGCAGGCACTTGTGTCCTGATGGCTGCCATCAGTTTTTACCACTGTATTACAGCAACAAAGAGGGAGATAGAGATCATACAGAGAGGGAAGAAAAGGTTGTAAAAAATTCTGGAATTGATTGCTAATTATGCCCTAGCAGAGATCTCTGTCTCTCATCCAAACACATAAATCAAGGCACATGGTGCAGTGGGCACACTTTATTTAGTGTAGAGTGGATGGATTTCATGGGCAAACAAGGAGTTAATTATTGATCAGCAGTGAACACGTGCTTCTGAAGCAGGTAAAAGACAGAGGGGGCACTTACCAAATCTTCCAGGCAGAACTGGGAACAGAAATCATCACATGAGTATCTTCACTTCTGCAAGCTGGTACTAAAGCCAAGAAAGGTTAATCTGTGAAATAGCTCATTTTAGAAGTTTAAAGTAGGTGTGTCATGCCAAAAACCACATGAGGAGGCAAAAAGATGGCAGAGAAATTTAGGGTTTCTTTCAGATAACAACTTATACAAAAGGAAGATGCGCATGTGTTTTGGTGACAGCCCTCACAAGAACACATTCTGTTAAGGGAAGGCAGGCTGTGTGACTTCTGCATTCATAAACACACTACAAGGCAGTAAGAACCCAGAAGGGTGTTTCATATTTCCCTGGCACTAAAGGGCTCATAAGACAGGTAATCATGTCGATTTAAACCTAAATGCATTTACAGGTTTTAAACCTGTATTTTTCTTTAGGAGAAAAGCACGTGTCCTTTGTTAGAACTGTGTGTTTCTCCAGTCAATGTTTGCCAAAACCAATTATTTAGCAGGACTCAAAACTATTTGCACAGAAATGTTGAATTCAATGCAGTTTCAGAAAAAAAGAAATACATTTATTTTCTAGGTATTATAAAATGTAATTTCAGTGCTTTAACAAACTTGTCTAAGACTGTTGGCTCATGTTCAGAAAAAAAATCCTTTTAATGGACAAAAAGAGAAGAGGATACACTAGCTTCCTCTCTTCAAAAACTGCATTAATGATGTGTGGTTCAAAATTTCGGGCTGACCCAAACAAAATATTTTTTTCCCCTTCTGTATGTTTAATTTTTGCAAGAAAATTTCCAGTTTGGCTCGACAAAGAATTTTACTCCTACCCAGTGTTTGTGTTCTCTGTGTTCCAGTTTGTCTTCTTTACTAAGAGATTTCTGTATTTGCCCAGGCTTACAAGTGATATGCAACACAGGAGCAGCTGCCCTCATGTTAAGTCAGTCTAGCAGCATATTCAATTTGGATTTCTTTCTGTAGAGAATAACAACAGTAACGATATCAGTGCAAGTTTGCAACTAGGAAGATTTGCATCTTCTTATCATAAATCCTTGCTGCAAATGAATTATCAAAACCAAAAAGAGAGCCTCTTATCAAGTTGTATGCATACCTACTTCCAAGAATAGGTATGATATTCTGGACAAATTAAATTTTTCTTCTTTCATATAGTTGAATTTTCTACATCCAGGTTTGTTTTTTTCTTTCAAATAGTAGACTTCAAACACTTCTAAAAAGTTAGTAGCAGAGAAGGTTATTTTTCAACAGAAAAGCAGATAGGTGTGTTTCTTTCTGAAACATGAAACCGGTAAGCTTTTAGCATATGACAGTAAATTGTATCTGTCCCTACAGACTTCACCACACAGCCAAATTCAGGGCAATCTAGTTCTCCAGCAGTGGCTCAGGCTGTTTGTTAAACAAGGTGGTTAAACAAGCTCCATGTTCCCATATGTAAAAATGCAGTCACAGAAGGACAAAGTTGAAATTACCTTGTTTGTTTAAACAATATTTTCACCCTCCATTATTTATAGCTTAGACTTCGATTAGACTTTTAGAAGACTAAATACAGGACTGAACTTCCCACAGATTGCTTGGAAGTTACTCCTTTGTTGTTTTTTTTTTCTCTTCTACACTTATTTTTTATTGTAAGCAAGTATTTTTTGGTATTTTAAAAGCATTTCATGCAAATTGAGGACTAGGTATGTGAAGTTTGACCATAGAGCTTGTGATGGTTATTATTTTTCACTTCTGTGAGGTTATACCCTTTGCACCATTACCCATTCCTTGTGCATAACTTTTAGATTCAGTACAATCAAAATTTCATCCACATCTTTGCTGCATGCAGAATCTGTAAAGGGGAATGTACTCAAAGTCCAAGATCAAGAGGTAGAGATCTAAAAGGCAAATAAAGAGTCACAAGAGCTATAAGATGTGCAGTAGGAAAGTGGACTGCAGCACAGCAGAACTTCTCAAAAGGTATTCTGATGCAGAGACAAAATTCAGACCATTAGTGATCATGTAGGATTTGACAGAAGCTATAACTGAGGTTTACTACTATGTTTGCAAATGTTTATAGTAGTTCCTACAGCACTAATTCTTCAGTTCTATCAGGAACTTGAAGTACTAGTCCCAAAAGAAGGGGAGGACTAAGGTACAGTACAACTGCTGCAAGTGTACCCAGGTCAGATTTGCTTGCTCAGGTGCAGCCATTTTGATATGCAGCCAAGCAGAGCACCACGTACAAGTCACCAAGCTTTGGGTTTTGTGACACCAGACATTTCTGTGCTAAGAATGCCATCAGGCATTAAATATCATGGTGCTGTTGGAAGCCATTGGCTAGTTCTCTTCAGTTCTGCTACACCTCTGTTCTGCTTGGGTCAGAGAAAAAGGCCTTCATTGGTTTATACTTTTTCTTAAAAGAAAAATAAAAAAAATCACACCACTGACTCAACAGCCTGACAAGGAATAATATGATATTTGACAACTTACTGGAGACTGGTGAAACTAATTCACCTTCCTAAAGAAGAATAGACACCTTTCAGAGAGAAGGATGTTTCAAAAGATTCTGACATAGCAAAGGAAAAAAAGATACATCATTATTGGTTATTTTAAGTCCTACTCCCTCCTCTTTGCTCCCCTCCAAACTCCCCTCTTTACTGGGTGGAGGACAGCTACTTCCTTTGTTACCAGAAAGCCCAAAATGTCTTTGACATTAATCTACGAAAAATCCTATGGCATGACTCAGTGGGTGTGGTTACATTTTAACAGGTTTCAGCCCACTTCCATAGACATTGCCTAAGATATAGTCCAAAAAAGAGGAAGTGAAGATAGATATCAAAAGAGGAAAGCCAATTTAAGCAGAGAACACAGAACTAATCACAGGCTCTCATCTAAGTAAGAGCATGGTACAGAGGACAGCCAAAACAGGGACCAGCTGTGCCAGGACAGCGACCAAACTTCCTACCCAACAGCAAATTCAGTCCACTGCAGACACCTAACTTCTGATTACCTTGCAGAATGAAAGATGGATGTTTGGGAGACAAAGATGCTGTCCTAAAAGCCAGTTTAAGTGAACATAATGACTATAAATATATATGCATATATATAGTGAGAGATGATGGTCCTATCCTCCCATTTTCATTATTAAAAACATTACATTTTACAGTGGAGAAAGTGCCTGCTGAAGCCTGGATGCACCTACAATATCCGAACTCATAAATTACTGTTTATGTTTACTCCAAAGAGGAAACCATGTTATTAGACTACCAATTAGTGCAGGTGAGTCAGACAAATAATCAAGATTGAACCTCGCTCTGCCACTGCAACCTTCTCCTTTACCCTCAAGCTGTAATTTCATCAATAAGACTGTTCTTGTCTTTATTAGAAGATGAACAGACTACATACCAATATTCCTGCTTTGTCTCCTAAAATATTCCATCTCAAAACACTAGTCTTGCTCAAGTGTAAATCTAACCCACCTTTCAAAGATTGGTTAGTTACACCTATTTCAGTTCAAAATGTAGTCAAACTTTCCTAACAAGACAATCAATCGCTCATTTTTTTCAGCTATCAAAATCCTCTTCTAGCTAGAGGAAACAACCATTCATAAGCATGGACTAAACCCACATAACCCTCAAGTGAATTTAAATAGGGGGGGGAAGAAAATTCACATTTTCAGGAATCGACAATGAAGCTAAAAGCATTAGGCTTCTACTATAAAGGTAGATTTCAGTTTCTAACATACACAAAAATAGGCTTCTGATGAAATGAAATTGAAGGAATTATGGAGAAAAAAAATCCCACTTCTTAGTGCAGCGTCTGTATCGGAATGAACGTGATTTATTTATATTACACACAAAGATTTTTATTAAAAAGGCTGGTAATGGAACATTTTATTTTAATGCATCAAGTTGATAAAAGATTAGTTACAGAAATTGTGTATAATGTGTAAGTCACATGTATGGGTTATTTAAAAAAAGATTTTATAATTAGAGGAGTACATCTCTTATTTTAGTTACATTGTAAAGTGCCTTGTGTAGTCATATTCTATTGTTGGAATGACCGCCTGTACAAATTTCAAGAAAATAAGAAGGTACCTGAGTTTCACATTAAGGAAAATGTACAGTAGCTAGAAATCCTGTAAAACAAAGCAGAATTCACATTCAGTGATCAGCTCAACATATTTCTTTCTAATAGGAAAATAACACCTAGCAATTATGCAGTTGGAGACTAGGGAATTATACAGCAGAATTCTGGTAATGACATCAAATGCTTGACCAAACATTCAGATCTTCCTGTTTTAAAGTTAAGAGAGGAAACCAGGAGCTATTTTCAATAAATACTGCAGACACCACATAAACATTTAAAATACTATTTACATACTTAGTATTTGTAAACAAAGGCCCAGGTGAATTCCACCCAGCAAGGTTAATCCCTAGCTACCCTCCTGCTGTGCCAGGCAAAGCAGGATCCTCCTCAGCGTTTCAGTGGCTCAGAAAAAGAAATCGGTTCTCCTGTTCTAAACCATCCTTTGAAAGAGGTTCTTCCTGTTAATGGGTGAAGAGATTAACCTTACTAACCTTACTTTGGAGAGGAGAGTTCCCTTGTATATATCACCTTCAAATGCATACTGGGCCTGACTTTGCAGTCTGGAGTATGTTGGATAATTATAATTTAAAGTGTCAGTCCATGAGGGAATGAGGCAGTCAGGGAACTGAAGAATTAAAATAAATTACTACTTTCAACAACTATTAGGTTGCATTGGTACTGGATATAAGTAAACCCTACTATTTTGGTGTATCAGTCTCACAGACCATTTCTTCACAAACATAAGCTACATGATAATGAGGAGAGAAATCACACAATAAAATGCCTCAATTTGTTAAGTAATAACAAAAAAAAAAAGTAATAAAAACCTTGAAAAGAAGCTATTTGTAACTACTGAGGAGTAGGGGACTTGAACTACCTTGCCAGATAGTTATTTTCCAGTTCAGTTTCAGTTGCTTGCTGCACAAATTGAGTGAGTCTCAGCTTATACAGTAAAGAGAATTTTACCAATTCGGGACCTATAGCTGCTCAGTAGTTCCTCCTTCCTTCCTTAAAGCAGCAAAGAACACTGTTCTGAAAGGACACACTTGCTTCTAACATGGAGGTTACTTCAGTCAGAAAGCATAGCATCATTTACTACAAAGCATAACTAAGATGAGTCAGCTTGCTAAAAGAAAATTCTAATTGTGAAGCATTTGATGTTCAGAATGGTTTCAGTTATTTTCATTGCCTTTCTGTCAGCTAATTGTTTTACCAAGTTACTGCTCACATGCAGAATAGAGAATAATGGGACCTCTACATCTTTCAGAAATGAATTTCAGATTCAAAGCTAATACAAAGCTGTACCAAGGACTGATTACAGTCCAGATGGAGTCTGTGAATCTCCAGTCTCACCCTCCTACACTGGGATCTCT
Organism: Myiozetetes cayanensis; assembly: GCF_022539395.1. NCBI lineage: Eukaryota > Metazoa > Chordata > Aves > Passeriformes > Tyrannidae > Myiozetetes > Myiozetetes cayanensis. The sequence continues at coordinate 21,097,011 of NW_026087742.1, forward strand.
GTTTCGTGCTCACAGTTACCTCCTTCACATCCCTACAAACAAGGCCTCAATTCTGTCCCTTCAATCCTACCTACTTTCCCCACTGCTCCTGCCATACACCACTCCCGGCCCCCCTGCCTACTTAATAGAGTCTGTTTGTGCAATGGAGCTCATCCGAGGACTCCAGTAAGTGCCACCCCAAGCAGTTGTTCCTGCTTTCACATACAATTGCATTCCAGTTTAGCAAGCTTGAGGTTACAGCTCCTTAGGCTGGAGAAATCTCCCAGAATCGGTGCAGTAACGGAAAAGGATACATATGAACTCCAAGTTCTCCCCCACCTTCTGCAACAGTCTCAATTATTTTCTTCATGACTTCTGCATGCCTGAAAAACAGATCAGAAAATACTTTAAGGAAAAAGTAATACCCTCTTCCTCTCAGCAAGATTAGGTTCTCTGCAAATCAATAATTTTGGACTGTTAGTTTCAGAAACAGCAAGAAGAAATTTTAAGTCTACTGAGAAAATAAAATCCCAACAGTAACTGAAAGATAACATTAAGTGATGCATGTAACATTATTTTTAAAACTCCTTACAAGGAAAGGAAAAAATGTTCCATGCCACAATGGAGACTGGGTGTCATAATGAGACTGAGTGCCAATACACACTGTTGGACACTAGTATAATTTTAAACTGCTAAACTCCAAGAAAGCCATCAGGTAAGACCCCAGAAGGTAATCCTGGCCAGCAGGAAGTCACCAGAAGTTCCCAGATTCCTCCTGAAGAAGATACCTAGAAACTGCTGCAACATTCTTATCGGCCTCTGCTGCACTTTTAAATTTGTAAAGCTTAAGAGGTTTCAAACACTAAAACAAATCGTAGTTTCCCAGGTAGGTTAAACCAACCCTACATAAATTCACAACTGTTGCTCTAGGACTATTTTAGGGTATGGAGATTTTCTCTGGTGCTAACTTGGATTCTACTATGGCAAATCAACAGTTTCTAAGGTAGTTTATTCTCTCTTGTGACTGCTATTGTAAAGTACTACAGAGGAGGACAAACATTTCCTCAGGTCACTAAGTTTTTACATTCTCATCAGTGACATACCCAACCCACTATGCAATACACAATATTTATGTACAAACCTGATCCTGGGAATATAACAGAGAATTACAGAATAGCTAAAGTTGGAAAAGACAGTCTTCATCTAGTCCAACCCTCCTTGCTCAACAAGCAGCAAACTAGAACAAATTGCTCAGGATCTTATCTGGTCTGGTTTTGAATGTCTTTAATGATTAAGATTTCAAGTCTTTTAATGACCAGGTACAATTTGCAATGGTCTTGTGTTCAGTTTGTACACCCCTTAAACCAGGGGTTGAAGAACACACCAAGTCAGAGGGAAAACTACTGTATTTATGTTTTATTTATACACTTGTAACACAAACTCCCAGGTAGTGTAACTAATCTTTCTTTTATCTATACTTCAACTTTGTTTCAAATGCATGTTTGATTCCTTAGGCAATGTTTATCAGTGATGTCATACAGGGCTATGGACATCCACGTACACAGCACTGCAGGTTAGTGAGCAGCACTCAGTTTGATGCCCATCCTAAAACAACCTACGTGCCGACTGACAAGTGGAGTAGTGAGCAGAGTTTGCATAACTTTCTGACCGTGCTTTGATACTAGCACGTCAATCTAAATAGGTCACCAGCAACTAGCACTTAGTAGTTACTCTGCAGTTAATCGTGCTGCCAGCAACAGCAAACAAGGAAGGAAGTTGTTGCAAAGCTACCAACACACACTGTAAACAGGAACATGCAAGTCTGGGGAAATATTAAAGGTCAGCATTTGTCATTTGCTCTTGATCTTTGCAAATCAACTGACCCTTATAGGGGATCCCCACGACATCTGTGTGGAACACATGCCCTTTCAGGTGGCAAGTCCAGTTGCTTCTATATAGGAACTTGGCCACTGCCAAAATTAAAGTTTTGACCTTATCCATAACTGTGGACTATTTTTTTTCTGATGGTACAGAATACAGGTCACCCTGAAGCTATTACATGTCTAAGAGCATACTGGCTCAATTCACACATCTTAACGACATTTGTTCTTTCCTGTTTTCTAAGGACTAGTCAGATATCTGGAATTCTATAGTGGTCACAGTAATGGTCATTCTTACTGTCATACAGTCATTCATGAAAAGCTTTGCAGGTGCTTTATAAACTTTGTAAAGCTTGTTTTTTGTTTTCAGTTACCTTCTATAAGAAAACTTGGAGGAATTAATATGGAATATGTACACACTGCAATGGAAAGAAATAATTTTGGAAGAAATGTAATCTAAAATATCCTGCTATCTAGAAATCTTTTTTTTTTTTAAGCTTCTGAATAAAGTTCCCCAGAAATAACTCCTAAATCCAGATGACTAAACACACTATGTGCTCTTCAGTGTTCATTCCAGGATCTGTTTGTAGATCACTTCAGCTATCAAATAGATTACACATTTAAAACACATACTAAAATCACCTAATTTACTTTGTGGCATATCAACCAATTCTTGATGTGGTTCAAGTAACAAAAATGAGTTATTATTCATACTCCAAATCAGCAATGCTACTGTTCCTATTGAAAATAAATTGATATACAGTTTAAACTATATATTAAGGACTTAAAAATAAGTTGAAAGCAGCTAGTTTCTTAGACTGGTTATATGACCCTCTATGCTCTTATCAGAAATGTTCACTTTTCAGCTGAAGAACCCCTCTTCTGCTTTGCAGTAGACCAAAGCTGCCAGTCAAAATATTTGGTTTTAACCTCATATTGAAATTCAGCACAGGTCTGGAAGGGAAATACATACCATCAGAGAGCAAAGGTAAAAAATAAAAGCTTTCCTGACATATGGGGGAAAAAAACCCCACAACACCAGAAATTATTAATTCCCACAGCCTCTTACTACCTCCCGCCCCAGCTCAAAAAGATAAAAGGCCTTTGACAGGACTTTTGGTTTAGTGGACAACAACAAAAGCTTCCACAACAGAGATTAAAATGCAAGACATTTTAGGACAGTGTACTTTCAAGAAAAAAAAATTACCTATGAATTTGATTCAGTGCCTGTAACTGTTCACACACAATGAGACAGAAGGTATGTAAAAATCCAGAAAAGTCATCATTAGGAGTAACATCTCAGAATCCTCAATAGCTAACCATAAGATCTACTCTGCTAAGAGTAGATCATGGCTACGATTCACTGCTCCTTACAGTTGCCTCTAGTCACTTCCTTGCAGATATTTAGAGTATACAAGAAGGAAGAAAAGCTGAGAAGGCTATGACCATTTAGTCTGAAATGGAGAAAAATAAGCCCTCAAATCAGTGCAAGTAATTATGGTTAAATTGTAAATGTGTTTAGTAGTTAAGTTGTTTAATAGTCCCTTCGTAACAGTCATATAAAAAGCTGAGAATTGTGATTAAAGTAGCTTACAGCAATTAATGAGGAAGTTGACTATGTTCCTCCCAGTACAATAAAAATGCTGACAAGAAATACAACTTACAGTAGAGCTGCAAGATGAACAATTTTAACTAACTACTTAAAATAGAAGCAATCTCAAACAGCTGACAATGGTATTCAACTGCCGTTTCTTTCCTTTCTCTGACGCGTGACATGAGGATATTCACGTCACAAGAAAGAGATAAGTTAGTTTAGTATCATAAAAATATCCTACATTACACAATTCTTGTAATATGATGGGAAGCAACAGTGGTAGCTAAACACTGGTATTTCCTAGCTGAATTAAAAACAATAGAATCATAGAATTATAGAATTAACTGGGTTGGAAGAGACCTTGTGATCATCAAGTCCAACTCTTGATCCAACCCCACTGTGATCATGGCACTCAGTGCCACATCCAGCCTCATCTTAAAAACCTCCAGGGACGGTGAATCCACCATCTCTCTTGGCAGGCCATTCCAATGCCTGATCACTCTCTCTGGAAAGAACTTCTTTCTAATATCCAACTTAAATCTCCCCTGGCAGAGCTTAAGCCCATGCCCTCTTGTCCTACTGCTGATTGTCTGGGAGAAGAGATCAACCCCCACCTGGCTACAACCTCCTCTCAGGGAGTTGTAGAGAGTGATGAGGTCACCCCTGAGCCTCCTCTTCTCCAGACTAAACAACCCCAGCTCCCTCAGCCTCTCCTCGTAGGACTTGTGCTCAAGTCCCTTCACCAGCCTTGATGCTCTTCTCTGGACCTGCTCCAGCACCTCCATGTCCTTCCTGAACTGAGGGGCCCAGAATTGAACACAATACTCAAGGTGTGGCCTCACCAGCACTGAGTACAGGGGAAGGATCACTTTCCTGCTCCTGCTGGCCACACTGTTCCTGATATAGGCCAGGATGCCATTGGCCTTCTTGGCCACCTGGGCACACTGCTGGCTCATGTTCAGCCTCCTGTCGATCAGCACCCCCAGATCCCTTCCTGCCTGGTTGCTCTCCAGCCACTCTGTGCCCAGCCTGTAGTGCTGCAGGGGGTTGTTGTGGCCAAAGTGCAGGACCCGGCAGCTATTATTATTATAAATAATAGTTTCAGCTATTATTTTTTACCTCAGAAATCCAGACCTTCTTAGCTGTTAGCCTTATTAAATTAAAAAAATAGAACAACTCACCATGGACAGTAAGAGAACATATACTTATAACTTTCATTTTGGATACACTGTTGGCCTCTTTCTTCACAGTCTCAAGATTAGCTTCTCAAATCTTTCAAATGTTAAGTAGTTGCTGGTCGACTAGATTGCTTTTTGAGACGAACTAGACACAATGTTTCCTCCACATTTAAGAATAGCAACAAATCTGTCTCAACTCATTATAAATCACCTCTTTCATTCTTAAAATTGAAACAACGCTCATGATGCAAACCATTCCTTCAAGTGTAGATGTGGATTACATAACAAAGGAACTGGCACTGCACTGACTTCAGGGGAAGAATGAAAACATGACCACAGAGCTCTCACGTGTGAAGAGACTCAATCCAAATTCACAGATTAACATTACACTGGTTCTTACTCTGCAACGGTGTTAGCAAAGCTAAGCAGAGACCACAGGCCAGTACAAAACCCACACTTCCACCCAGTCAGTGAGAGTGGTCATGCCCAAATATCTGGTCATTACGTTTCTTCTGAGAGTGCCCTCCTGGCCTGCATCCATCAACAGAAGCTTCTTCCCAACCAATTTACTAAGCAAGGCTTCCAGAAAACACAAACTTTACTAAGTCCATGAATATATATCCTCATGATAAGATCAAAAGTAGCCATAAAATACTTCTTGCAAAGTTCCCTTGCTCTCTCAAAAGAATTGTATACCCTTCCCAAGACTGATAATCAAATAATGGTTTTGAGTCAGCAAAAACAAAACTACCATAAGCTTGTCAACAACAAGCTGATTATTTGACACCTCAGCTAGTGATAAAGATCCCTGTCGTGTTTCTTTAAGTCAAAGGAAATTAAAAGACTTAAAGGGGCAATCTGAATTTTTTTTAAAAAACATATGCAATATTACAAAGGGTGTCTTTTTTTAAAATTACATAAACGCCCAAACTCCTATCTCCAAGAACTTAATACTGTCAAGAAACTGAGGAGTTACACTGTTTAAGATACTGGCTCTATCATTATATCATTAAGACACCTAAAAGGATGCGAGAGCCTATAGTTAAGACAGAATGCACCTTTCAAAGACCTAGAAAAAATACCTGTGCAGCAAGTAAAATTACAGGCTTCCTCTGTCTTTGGTGAGAAATGTGGAAAATTCAACAGAAAACACCCTAAAAACACAGGTGTGTTTTGTTTGTGTGGCAATCAGAAGATCTCTACTTGTAAGTGCAAAATTTCAAGGACTTCTGGGGGAGCAGAAGATAGTTAACATAAAGTAAGAAACTGTTATTTTGCATTCAAATAGCTTTTTCTGCTGCCAAAGTACACATTATGCTTCAACTCTCCCCAAAAAACAGCTGCAAGGACAGAATGTTATTCCACAGAGTTCTAGTAGTCTGCCATCTTCTGGAGTCTGTAGGGAAGCTGAGTAAAAGCAAGCTGATCAGAGAGAAGACAGCACTAACTGCTGAACATGCTTGCTGCAGTGAGTACTGGAATGAATTCTGAGAATTGCTGAACTCTTCCCTTCATACTGCCTCAGAAACTAACAGACCACTACGGCAGCCAGTTGTGGAGGATGTCCAGAAATCCTTAACAAGGGCACTGAAGTGCTTTGTGTCTGCCTGCTGAATCAGACCAGAAACAAAGACTTACCTGCATGGATGAACTGAGCACATGGGAGGTGGAGGAAGATGAGGATGGTTTTCAATGGTCACTGTTTTCTTGACGTGATCTTGACTAATATCTTCATACATGTGCTCTACTGTTAAAGGCTGCCGTTGCTATAGAGGAAAAAGGAACAGGAAAATAAAAGCATTAATAGCAAAGAATCTTGCTCTTTTCCAACATCATTAACATGTGACGCACTGTAAATTGTAAGCACCTTAAATTCAACAGTTCTGAAGGTACACAAAATCCATATGCTATAGAACTAGTGCTGCACAGATTTTTCTTTTTAATATACCAGGGGAATGATAAAGTCAGTATGTTTGACAAGCAGCTAGGTTCCCACCGAGGCATTTGAGCCGTAAGTTCTAACCAACTTTAACTCAAGAAATTTAGCTATTAAGGAGAAGAATGATTTATTTAATCCTTTCCCTCTGAAGATGATGGAAACACATACCCACTTACTTGACTGAGTTTACTGAGGTTATTACCACTTCTACAGTGCTAACAGAAACTCCAGTGACAGAGCACCATTTGCTTCCTTCCAAATGTGCTCAGTTACCAAGTGTAATTTTCATTTAAATTGTTCCTACTTCCTACTAATACCATAAGTCCTGCCTACAAGCCTGTTTAAAGGTTTTCTCACCATTCTTTCCTTTACATTTCTGCTGTGAATAAGCAACAAAACAGCCTTGCTTTTTGACACAGTGAGTCTAATTTTACAGAAGCAGGGAAAAAACACCAACTGAGCTGTACCTCATCATATCCAAATAACCAGAGCCTTGGAGTTTGGTAATATTTGTCATAAGTGATGTAGAGGTCATAAGTTCTAGTCTGTAGAATAGCATCTTCCCCTCCAACATCAACTTTAGCCTTGCTAGCTTCTACAATCTGTCTTGTGTCAAGTGTTGCCTGTTTCAAGATAAAAATGACAAGATTAGTATAGTCTTGTTTGGGTTCTCTCCTTTCCCATCCCAAGTAGTTATGCAAAGCTGTAGAACTTTTATTAATGTTCTTAAGTGAGCATTAAAAAAAACCCTAGGTTTTTGGGATTTGTTTTTATTTTTAAATTACGAGTACCAGCTTCTCTCCCACAAGTATTTTTTTGTTTTATTTTTGTGGGTTTTTTTACTTTTCAAAAAAGGTCTGATTTCTTAAGGAAGTATGCAACTACCTTGTTACATCCCCCTACCTTCTTTCACAAGTAACAGACTATTCCAATGAAATTCAGAAGGAAGAGGTCTCAGTTTATGCAGGTTCATGAAGACCTTAGGATAGTACCACAAATAATGATGCCCTGTTTTCTCTCATGACAGTCTGATGCATTAGTAGAATCTACTGAACCTAAAAGCCACTCATCCTCCATGAGTAAACCTCAGGAACAACCACTGCATTTTTTACTTCTCATGAATACAGCACTGTGTGAGCAGAGCAAAAAGGATTAGCAAAACCAACCAAAATGTCTGTGATCAGAATCTTTGAGAACCCAAGGGTTTAGGTTACTGCAGTAGGTTGTCTGGAGACATATCCACAAGAAACCAGGTTCAGTAATCCCACTACTAAGTTTGTTTTTTCATTCATTTGCTTGTGCTTACATTGTAACAGACAAGATAGAGAACTGTTCACTCACATCATCTGTCTCCAATAGCCCACTTTCTTCATACTCTGAAAAGAAGACCCATAAAATTCTGTGTTCAGCTTGTAGCTAGTCATCATATTTGACATTCATAAACAACCCCTTTAAAAAAATAATCTACATGTATCTAAAAAAGTTTTATTCACATAGACTTCCCAATCCCCAAACCACACTATTTTTTTTCATAAAAATTTGACCAAGACTACAGTAAGTAGGTGATGAGTAATCCTTCAGTGGTTTTACATAGGCAGATTGAGTTAAAGTGTAGGTATGAAGCTGAAAGGAAGCTGTGCTAAATCCCTAATTTATACTTGCTTGGATCTGTTCTGCTACACAGATTAACTTCCCAGTCACTCACATTCACACAGGTTTTGGCACACCAGTCAGAGTAAACATGCATCAATAAGACCACAGAAAAGATATGAAAGAACATATGTCTGCTGAACGTTCGAGCATGCATTTCATGAAAATAAAGAGTGATTCTTAGAGTGTACTGCTTTACTTAAAGGCCTGAAATAAAGCATGTCCCACCCAATTTAAGGAAATACCTTCCATGTCTGCAGCTTCTCCTTCATCTTCCTCATCATCATCTTCACAAGATGCTGAACACTCTGGTATTTTTAAATTATCCTTAAGAAGTTAAATTGAAAACATGCTTTAAAGACTGTTGCATCTACACAGCTTACGGCCCCAGCAAATTTAAGGTGTAAGTCCAGTCAATACATTCGGTGAACCAGAAGAATAATTTCTGCAATATTAAAAAATACTACACTGGACTCAAATATTTGCTTATTAACTCGTCTTAGTACGACATTAAAGGTCCACTTAAAACTTTGAATTTGCAATCTGGAATGATTTCATTCCTAAGCAGAGTGAACATGGTGTTAAACAGTTAAAAGACCCACCTATCTGAAATGAAAGGCAATGACTAATAATAATAATGGCCAGTCTTCACGAGCGAAGATCCGGGGAAGGTCTTTCCACCTTCCAGCCTGCGCATTGGATTTTTTAGGTGAGACACAGTGTGCATGGAACTGAGCCCACCCTTTAATCCTAAGGTTCATCTGCCGGGGCCAAGCGAGCTTGGACGGTGGCAGCGAGCTCCTTAGGACGTAGGTGGGTTGCCTTTAAGGGCTAACGAGCCCCACCTGCCCGGGAGTGGCCCTGACCGGGAATCGAACCCGGGCCTCCGCGGTGACAGCGCCACGCCCTTAACCACTAGACCACCAGAAAGGCAATGACTAAACAGCTAAGGTTAAGATTTTGTAAGTCCTAACCCGAGTCCAACTGTGCAACAGTTATCATAAAATATCTCAAGAAAGGGACTCATAAGGATGATTAGGTCCAATTCCCTGCTCCTTGCCCAAATACATAAAACTAAATCATATGACTAAAAGTGTCATCTATTTCCACAAACTACAAGCCTGTCCAATTCCATAATTGTTTTTAAAACACAAGAGAGTCCCAAAAGATACTACATTTTTATATCATAGTCCAAGGAAACGTAGTACAATAGAAATGAATACAGCACGAGCCACAGACAACTTTTTCTTTGGTGCCTTGCATAGCATTTGAATCCAACAGACAACTCTGGTGAAATTCAGAAGGCAGAGGTCTCAATTTACACAGGTTTCAAGAAGACTTTAGGAGAATACTGAAAATAATTATTAGAATTAGAAGCTGCTCTGATTGCAAGCATCAGGTGGCTGTTTTTTTCATTTAAAAAACAGGAAACACCACAGGCAGTAAGAAACTAAGTTACAACATGCATTGTCAAACAGAACATTAGGAGAAAGAAGTTGGACCCATGTTCCAAGCAAACAAGCTTTTTTTATATACAATAGATTAGAAGTGAAATCCAATTCAAAACACACAATAGGAGTTATGAATCCCAGTAACATTTTGCAAGTATTGTGTTATGCAGAAATATTGATCAACTTTAGCTATTTTTAGAGTGTTTCTTTCACCCTTACCGACTCATAAAAAAGCAGTACTTTTACTACATTTAGCACAGTCTCACTTGAAGTACACATACTTCACAGTTCATCATATCAATAGCATTTTGAGCTGTTTACAACTGTGCAATGGCACTGGGCGGTACATTCTCTTTCCCTTTAATTTTTAGAATCCAAAGCCTAGTGCTTGGATGGTTTAACAAACTCTCACAGCACACAGACAGAATTCCACTTTAATCAACCAACTCATCTTTAAAAGCATTTTGTGTCTGTGACACTCTTCACGTTTCTTAAACATGTTAGCCCATACATTCTCATTTCAAGTACTTCCAACCGTTCCCAGTTTCCTGAGGACTTCAGTTTCAGATTTTGCTCCTGCTGCAGTGACGTTTTGGAAACACATGCAGAAACTGATGACTTTGTAAGACGTATACATTTAAACAGTTTTAGTACTTACAAACCAGAAGGCTCAAGCCTGTCAAACAGGACCAAATGTGTTAAAACGCTGCTTGCAATAGTTAAAGATTACGAAGAAAAGCTTTATATCCCTACACTATTTTTCCATATAAAATTTTATTTACATTGAATCTCCAAACAGTAATTTCTTGAAGCGCTAACGTGCTGTATCTGTAAACAGAACTTCCTTTTCAGTCTGTAGAAGCCTGCCTAAGGGCATTCTAAAAAGACAAACGCCTCAGTAAACACAGTAATAAGGAAATGCACACGCTTATAATGCATATGTGCACATGCCTGCAGACTAATGCCACGGGCTACGGAGGTCAGTGTATATCTGCAAGACAACTAGTGACAAAGTACATTTTAATCTTTCACAGGGAGAACTAAATTGCTACAGGTAAAACTTTATTACCTTTAGGTCCTATAATAAAGTAACAAGAAAATTTAGAAACAAGTACCTTACTGTCTAGTGTGATCTCCTTAACTGCTTCTGTTGCGCCCACAATACCTGTTAATTGAACAAGAAGTCTGTGTTAAAAAAGCTTGTTTCTCTGCTAGAGAATAGAATAGAAAGAGGGTGCAAGGATTTCGGAAAGCAGCATACCATCTTTCCAAGTTACCTCTCCCAATAATTTTGTTATTTAGAAGGCTGTTCGTTTGGTATTGGTAACGTGCTCGGTGCTGGACATCCATAAGCAAACCACACCAGTAACACAGAGCACCACAGCACATACAACATTTATTGATGGAATACTGCATATTTGAACTTCTATTTCTAAGGTACTTTTGCATAAAACTGAGTTCAGGTAGGCACTCGCATCACAATAATGGATCTCAACTTCATGAGAGAGGCACACATTTTTGAGTATTTCTGAGTATCCTGAAAGCAATGACAAAGCACAATTCAGGAGAACACTCAATGCTTTTAGCTGTGAGGAAGTGAGAATAAAAACCATCCCAAATCCCTGTAGTGTCTATTCTTGAGTTCCTCCCCATTAGCTTTATAGTTTTACTGCAGTTCTCACCCAGTACTTTTTGGGATACATGCCAAAAATGTGCTTTGACAGAGTAAATTTATCTAATTAACTCTTTAATTGAAAATAATTACATGATTGTGGAGAATGAACCTGAAATCACATTACTGCTCATCAGAAATAACTATTTAAAGATTAGAAATGCCAGTTTAATGCTGCTTGGAAATAATACATTTCTTGTGGCTGTATGATCATCTGAACACATTTTTTCCTACCACAAGTGTTACTATCAAAGACATCTGTACAGATGGGTGGAAACAGATTTTGTTTTTATCTTATCTGACAGCATTTGGAGACCTGGCCAGGTGTAGACAGAGTGTTACAGTTGTGCTACCACAGCATGGTGCCCAAACCAGTCAGCCCTAAAAAGAAAAACCTGGCAGAGAAGTCTATTCACAGCAGGGATGCAGACTGCATCCTTGATTCAAGGACATGACAAAGATATTCCAAACCATTTCTTTGGTGTGGCGTGTTCAGTTATGAACTGTGATGCATTTAAGAACTGACAATGATGAAAAATGTATGTCCAGAGAAACAAAAGGCATCATCTCCCATCCTTTTTCCCCCCACCCTGGTTGAACTATTCAGAGAACTTTTTCCATATTGCAGCAGAAAATTTACACCAAGGAAAGTAAAAACTGAGAGGAGTACCTCCTGGGTTTGGAAATGGTGGAGAAAACATCAGTGAAGGACAGAATTTTTATTAACTCATTGTAGAACATCAAAAAACAAGGCTAAAACTAATATAATTTCCAATTCTTAGAAAAGAGCAAAAGGATTTATAAGAGGTTGCTAGAAAAGCCAGTGAGATAGATTCATGTAGGCAGTAATTTTAGACTTCTTTATCAACAAAAGTTTATCTAAGGACTTATGATAAAAAAGACATCATCTCCCACACATCTCTCTACGTAATATTTTCTTTCTTTTTAGTACTGCACCCACTTCTTCTAGTTACCTCAGATACTAAGATAACTATTTTCTAATGATTCCTTCTCTCAGCTCAATCCAACAATTCAACAGAATGGGAAACACTAAAACAATTAAGTCAGTTGAGGTCATCGTTAAGATATATATCTCAATGAGTTTCACATGCAATCTTAACTTAAAAATAAAGAAATATTTCCATATTCTTAAAATATTTAAACCACCATTATCTTCACAGGATTCCCTTTCTCAGGAAGGAGATAGTACACAGTTTATTTGTTAAAATAAGTTTCTAGAACTGTAATAAAAGAATAATGAAATTATTGCCAACACCTCTGAAAAGTAGCCTGTTTCAGGCACGTACAGCCACAGGGCTAAACAGCTGAGTAATCATGTACCAATTAAATGGTTAACTGACAGCATGACTTATTTCTTCTAGACTAGATATTAGTACACAGTTATTTGTATATAAGAAAGATTTTACTTTCAGAGAATGGAAACTGAAAATCAGATTACCGAACGCAAAGCCTGAGGCAAGACTCTGAGTACCTGCATTGTGAAAAGTGTCCACCCATCCCCCATCACCATCATCTTCTTCTATAATTGCTTCCTGCTCATCTGAGTACTCCATCTGCTTACACCTTTTATAGCACGGCACTGCAAAAGATTGCAAAACAAAATGAATGCAGTCAGTCTTATACAAAACCAGACTGGAGCAAGAAATTATCCCACGAGGCCTTCAGAAATGTGGCAGTCTCTCATATATCCCTTATTTAGGGAATCCTAAACCTATACTTCAAATGCAAAAGCATGAACTTGCAAAATTATGTTGATGTGCTGTGCAGATGTTTTATTTCATGTAAAATACAACAACTGCAGTGGCCTTGAAAGTTCATTCTTCTGTTACTCTTTCACCCAAACTCTTAAGGATTAGAAATTAATTAATTTCTAATTTGCTAACAACTGGAGACAGTCTATTACTTTTGTTCACACCGGTAAACAGCTTTTGGTTTAAGCACAATCTTGCCTGGATTGGCACCACTTTTCCAAATTGATTTGTCTTTAGAATTCTGCTAAAAGTTTGCATTGGCTATTCATGCAATACATTAGGTATATTTAGTTCTAAATTAACATCTAGAATTTTAGAAGGTTAGAATTAATGTCTTATTTAAAGTAACTTCAGTCATCCGTGTTATAGAGCCATTCAAGTACAGATTTACATAAAGTTTTCAGAAAATAGTCAAAGAAAGAATGCATATCCGATTAAGTCAAACCAGACATTTTCCAACAGCATAAATAAGGACTATGTAGAAAATGTGGAGAAATGTGGAGAAAACCAAATCTGCTGCATGAAGTGCAGAGTTTGAAAGCTGCTGTTTGACCTTTCAGAGAATGAGGAGGGGGGTGTGAAAGTCACAGTGAAGTCTTCCAAAGACTTTAAAAATGAGGTTGGTAGGACGGCTCCCAGCCTCACCCATAGCCCACAGCTTTTACTCAGGTGAGAGGACAATGTGACACAATCAACAGGGAACACATTATTTTGAAATGTGATCTAGAAGGATCAGAGCAATGAGGGAGACCCCAGAAGTGGCAGGAAAAGAGAAACGGTAGATCACTTGGCCATCCAATCATCAGGACCATCCTATGTAAGTCTGTCCACCAACTACCATAATAACTTTTACAACAGTGCATTAGTAAGGCTCTAAAAGCCAGTAAGTGAAATTCAAGCACAAAATATAACCCACTGCAGGTAAAAATTTCCTCAGGCTGTTCTCAGTACTAAAAGGTTCATCTAATGGCATTGATGCATTTTCATACAAGATCTTTTGAGAAAATGATTTCCTCATGGTTGTGCCAAGATGTTAGCCTTCTTATCCATTAAAAAGGTAGTCAACACAAGTAATACGCATACATGACTTTGAAGTTGATATAACTTTATTTAAAATTGTATTTATATGATTGTTATTGACAGAGATAGTGACATTAGTTACATATCTGAACTAGAAGTATCAGTGTCCCCATGAAAGTCATTTTGGGAACTCTTCAATGGCCTCAGTTTGCAAAAGAAAGAGGAAAATAAGCATATTTTCCTTTTAGATACTGGATATGAGTTGAAGGACAGGAGAAAGGAAGACAGACAGAGGTTCATAATGTTTAAACTTCATTTTTACTCCTTTAAGGCAAGTTCTATTATTCATATAAGCATTACTAGCAAGTGGTCTCAGGAAAAGATTTTAGAAGTGCAGGAAAAACTTTAATATTGCGAAGCCAGAGCACCTGAAGTGCAAGCTATTTGCTTCCCTTAGCAATACAGACAACCAGTAGAGTAGACAGCACAGTCAACCATGCCATCAATCCTAAGAACACTTACATTTAAACTTCAGCCTTACCATTTTTAGTTACCAAAAACTGTTTGTCTGTTGGCAGATAAGCCTTGACTTTTAGTTCTTCTCCTGAAGCCCTGTAAAATGAAGTGCACCATTTGAGAATTTGATGATCTGCAAACAAAAGAACCCTTCTATTTTCAGCGTGTATCAGGAACATTTTATATAATCCTCTTGACCTACTCTAAGAATCTGTTTGCTATGACTTGACTCTTCCCTATTCACAGATTTGGATATAGACAGGGGGTTAAAAACGTTGGCCACCCCTAAATTGGTCAGGGATCAAAACTATTTTCTGCTTCAAAAACTACCTTCATCTTGAGATGGCCAAGCAAAGATGGGTTGACAGAACAGTCTATTCTATATAAAATTTTCTACGATCAGCAACAACATAGTCGCAAATGTCTGAAGAAAGTAACTTCAGAAAAAGCAAGAAACAGACCTCTATAAATACCAAATCTGTCCATAGTCACTAGTGCTCAAGTAATATTTTTTAATTTCACAAGACTCAAGCACTTGCCTTCACCTTTCATGGTTTTTGGTTTGAAATAATGCAACATTCTAAATATTCCATTTCAAACATCTGGCACATAAGTCAGACTCAACATCATATTTTCTCTGAAGGAGATGGCAAAGGGGCAAGAAACTATGATTCAAGCATAATAATTCCTTCTTCAGCAATTCGTGGCCCAGTATAGAGTAAGACCTTGATGATACCAACTGCACAGACAATGCTCATTCAGGAACTGATAAGTTTCATAACAAAAGACACTGGTAGAATGTGAGGAAGCACCTTATTTGCACCCTTATTGTACAGAAAACATACGTACAGGGGATACATAAGGGATTTCAAAGGACAAGCACTGCACAAAGTGTTCTGCTGCGGGCCAACTTGAACATATTTAATTAACAAATGCTTGTCTAAAATACACCATTTACAACTACTTCCAAGCAATTCCAGTTGCACATGGCCTTTGATTTTTCAATCACCATGACAAATTCAGGGAGACATGCTGCATGAGAAGCATTCACAGTATTTAACAACTTATGCCCTCTAAAATCTTAGAAAGACAAACAAAAGGACAACAAAAAAATCCCAAACAAATCCTCATTCAACAAGTGCTACACAGCAGTAAGCAAGCCCCACCTGACTTAAATATAGAGACATCATAAAAATTCTACTGTAAGAGTCCATGTACTGTTCTGAAATGAGACAACTGAACCCAGTGGAAACACATCAAAGCACAGGTAGGGATGCCAGCTTTCTATAATTCTTTCCATTTTACTTACCATTGCCAAGTAGGACAGTGGTGAACTAAGTGATCTCCAGCTGCGACAAACTGTTAAGGCAGGAAAAAAAATTAAAGTACTGTTAAATATGGCATGAGAAAACAATATCCAACTTTCCTCAATATTAATATTTCAGTTGTACACTCTTTTGATAGATTAACTATGTAACTAACAACTGTTTATATCAGTTGGATATTTTTTTAACTCCATTTTTCAGCTAACCTTGAAAACGCAAAGACTAAATCAACTTTACCCGAATGAAATGTGTTCTAAGCTCCACAGCAAATTCAGTTAGTTTCAAAAGCTATGGTATTACTTACTAGTCTAGAAAGAAGCCAAAAATTTTCTGGACCTCGTAATATTGTATATTTTGTGATAAAAACCTATTTTTCTTTGCCACTTTGTGTAAAACACTTTGTTGTTTTACAAGGACAACAAAGAGCTTAATGTAAAAAAAATGTTTAATTCTCTTTCCTTGTTCAAAACAATGTTGCAGCGAGAAGAAAAGCAAGAACGACATTAGTTCATTGAATCAATGAGAGAACTGCACAAAAGAATAAACTATACATTTTAATAATACCATCACTATAATAGTTGATCACTGATGTTAACTAAATATGGCTTACCAAGTACTTAGTACACTGAAAAAAATTACACATAACTTTGTTCTGAAGAAACAGCTTTTAAAAATACTCACTCTACTTGTTTTTAGTATGAGACACAAAGGCTTTTATAAGATCTCATTACTGTTTCAAAGTGACACTGTCATGTTAGACTTGCCAGCAATAAGTCATGCTAGACTTGTGTACGAACGCAAAATTCACCCAGCAAAGTCTAACCCACCAGGCTTGTTTTTTGCACGTATTAACTGAGGAAGGCAAGCCCACACTTAGGAAAAGAATTTTTTGTGGTCTTTGCAGCAGTTACGCTCCAATATGAGGTGCACAGCTATTGCTACAGTTGCTTTCTTGTCCTAAAATGCCAGTTTATACGAATACCCTTTCCAGCTGAGCAGCTGCTGCTGCAGTGACACACCAGGCTTGCAGCGTGTCACAGCCATTTTCTCACATGTCCTCCAAAGCCAGGCAGGTCAGTTTAGGGAAAACACCACAGCACTGCCTGTGGATTAACAGATTTAATCTCTGCGGAAATGCTTCCATTCACCCATTTTTTAACAAAAGCCTCTAGCAAAAGGGAAATATTCACTTTAAAGAGAACAGCAGTCCTTCCCAAGACACATGGAAATTTTAAAACTCATTACCCTTTGCATGACAAACAACAAATGAAACTCCAGAATTATTTAAAATTTTCTGTTCAAGGAACTGGAATTCTATTTGTGACACCAATGTTGAAATATATTATTGAAATTAAAGATGAAAAACCACAAAATGTTGTTCATGGGTCTCATAGATATAAAACCCTAAAACAACCCTTGAAATGCCATTTACATTTTTTTCAGCTTAGGTAGCAAAATTATCTAGCTGGTTTCACTTTCTGTTTCTCAAGCACTGTCGACACTATTTCATTCCCAAATCAATAGTGCAAAGTGGAAGGAGATCAATTTTAGGACATCTTATTTCTACTCCTGGAAAGAATGATTTTAAAGATTTCCCTGTATTTACATACATAATTAAAACAGGTGTCAACTTTTGGAGGTATTAACTAGTAAGAACTCATAGCAGGCAAGAATTTGTTGCAGTTAAATCAAGTACACAGATATATTAAAAGAGGAAGTAGGTGTTGAGTTTGATTAATGAGTCATCTTTAGCCTCACTGCTAATTGATTCATCTTCAGAGGCAATCCACACGGACCTCACAAAAATCTATAAAATCTATAACATCTATAGTATCTCAGGCTAGAATACAGCTAAAATTACCCAAGAAATCCAAACTCATTCAAAGATAACATCCCTATCGATGACTTTCAACCCTTCTTTAGCAATCATTACAATATAAAGATCAAAATCATCACGGAAGACAAAAGACTGTCAAAGGGACAATCAGCAGATCCACACTCCAGCTTTATCTAAATTTAACAAAAATTTAGTCTCGCTGTATAACTGGTTACCCTTGACTACTGTTTTGAAGGATCAAATTTATTCATCCCAGCAGCATCTAACTTGACACAGACAACACATACTATTCAGAGTCTTACTGGTGTTTAAATGCTGCAAACTGTCATGTAATACAGCGTGGTTATTATTACATTCTATAGAAAAGACCTTTTCTTTCAGTAGTCCTGCAAAGTTTTCTCCCATAAATCAAGAAGGGAATAAGTATTAGCTGAATGTTTGCCTAGAAATGATGTGATTCTTGTTTGTATATAATGAAGCTCATGTATTACTATTAAATATATGAGATATAAATATTTATATACACACAGACCTAAGCATGGTTATCAGAACAGGAGAACGTGTTGCTAAGCCTGTTTGTCAGCGTGGTACTCTTCTGGGTCACAGAAAGCAGCAGTGCTTGCTTGCCATACCACACAGCAGAAAAATGCAAGGTACCAATGATAGGAAAGATACTTCTGTCCACATTATCTACTTGCATCAGTCATCATTTGCTCCATTTTTTTCCACCTCATCTTCACATTTCTGCATTCTGTTTCATTTTTCTTTCATTCTACATAATAATCTTAACACTGTTTTCTTAGACCTCTGTAAAGACAATGTATTTGCAGATCAGCAGCATTTTAGTATGAGAAAAAAGCAGAACAGGGAAGTCAAAACAGCACCACCCAACCAGTGTTTTTACTAGTCCAGAAAAAAATCCCATTTGTTTCTCTTTGCAGCAAAGTCCTTAAAAAAATACAACTGCTTGGCAGCAATGCAAGATACAACCAGCCTGAAGCAGCCTACAGAGAAGAGGAGGGAAAAATAATAATCATTAGATACTTGGTGTGGTCAAGTATATGTAATGGTCTTGCCAGAGCCTTGGAAGGAACCACAAGTGAGGTAAGTAAAGACTGTTCCAAAGAAAAAGGTTCCCCTTTGAGTTGCTCAGGGGAAAGACTTCTTAGATCAATATATTCCTGCTTTAGTCCTGAACTCCCATGAGAAATGGAGCTGCTGACCCAGCTTCCTTTCAATCTTTTAAAAACATAACAGAGGAAAAAAGCATCCTACTTTCAGATGTCAAGTGTCATCTCAAGAGGAATTATGCTGATATACTTCATCTGTTGAGTAAGAAGGCCATTTACAAGTGTCTTTTCATACAAATCGTTTCAAGAGGCAACAATTATTTGGCAAAGACGTGGACTGTTTGAGATGAACATTCCATTTTGTGTAAAAAATTTATCATTACTCTCAAAATACTTTGTTCTTTCTAAACACTTACTTCTTCAGGGGTAATTACTCCAGTTTCTTTAAACTTGGACTCCTGCAATAAGAAAAAAAAAGAGTTTAAAAATTTTGAGAACTGATGACAAATCAATCTACTTGACTTTACTGGAAAGACAAACATCTGCTCTACTTTTGTCTTGCAAAGAGGTCTCTCCAGAGATCCACGGATCAGTCCGGAGGCAACCTCTGCCAGGGCTGATAGGCAGCTTACTTATTCTACAGTGTAAGGCTCACTAAAATTAATTGTTGCAGAATGTGAGGTATTATAGAAATGATCACATATACAACATTTTTGCTACCACCAATTACACCAATGATGAGGAGAAGATCCCCAGCACTCAATATAACATTTGCAGTAAGAGACAGAGATTCTCATGGTCAGGACCCTAAAGTTCTAGGCACTGAACAGCACTGCAATGCATTAACACAAGGTGTTGCAGTTAAAAAAGGTCATGAAGTGAATGACCAAAACGACTTTTCTCTGGGCTAGAAAAACTTACCCAGAAGGGCTCATTTATTAATTTTCTTTTAATGTCTATTTCTTTGCTTTCACCGTGCAACCCATGGAGCGAGCTTTAATTTTTGCATATTGTCATGGGGGTTTTTTATGGGTGAAAGAATAGATGACAACCAGACACACGACTTAGTTCTGCACGAAGAAATAAAGTACTTAAAGGCAACATGTACAAAGGTTAAAGATAAAACATATTTTATCATATCCAAATCTAGATGAAGTGTATTTTGTTTTGACTTCTGGCTGCATATTTGTTTTCTTCAGAAAAGTCCCAAGTACCAAGGAAATCTACTGTTCCCTAGCATTAGAGCAATCCAAAAAGGGCTTTTAAAAAAGAATACAATTTCAACCATGGTACAGTTGACTTCTTGCCAAAGAACTTTTTTTTTTCCTATCAAGACTAAAAGCAGCAACTGAAAATATCTTGGTTTTGGTCACAACTTCACCTTATTCAAAGAGTCAAGAAACATTGAAGAAAACCAGCCACTGCTTACTAGGTTATTCTTGTTCCTTCACCGTGGTGCATGATATCACATGTGCCATGTAAAATGAAACGAGCACACCTGTTTCATACAGTACTGAACACTGCCTTTCTCCCTCATTGCTAAAGAAGACACATTTGAGAACAAGATGAAGATAGGCAAAACTGCAGCTGTACAAACATCATAACATCATGATGTGCTAGCTGACAGAAACCAAAGCCACTTGAACTGCCGTAAAACTCAGAACCCTCAATAACATATTGTGCAACACCACAGTGGAGACAACTTACTATTTAACCTCAAAATGAACCATAAGCAAAAGGTAACATGCACAAACTTATGTTTCTGGAATTGCAGAAAGAAAACATGTAAAATATCCATCCTCTGTTCCCTGAGGGTAAATCACTTTTTCCTCTCTGTGCATTCCGTGGTACATAAGCTAGTGAGAGACACAGGTCTAGCTTCTTTCTAAAGTAACCAAGCTGGAGTATTTGTTTCAACCCCTTGCAAAGGGGCTTATATATTCATAATAGTATAACCTCCCATTCCATTCTACTCCTGCTTCCTCTCAATAGTTCATCAGGACACAAGAATTCCTCCACTATTACACCAGTTCTGCAACAACTACACTACAGTAAACAAGTCACTTCACCTTTTCAGGCCACAACTTCACTGCAGCCCACACGTGTCACGTTGGTGGGCAACTCTAGAAAAAGTCCACTATCCAGACAAGTGCACATTACATACCACAGAGGGACAAGTGCAATTAGTAATTGAGTATCACTGCTTTCTGCCCAAAGATCTCAGCTGCAGAGCACAGAGCACATAAAAGGTCAAACCACAAAGCCACAGGCAGAGAGACTGCTGTCATAAACAAGTACAGGAGAAGTATTTTTTCAAAAACATTTGAAAGTGTGAAAATCAATAGTGAGAAAGCTGCTAGGAAGTTAAGCTGTCATACACAAAGTTGGGGTTTACATTAAAAAATATTTGTAAATAGGACTCAGAAAGTGGGATGCAGTCTAACAACTGCAGAAAATCACAAATTGTCTCTACCCAAATAAGCAGTAACAAGAATTATAACAGATGTGCTGTCCACCTTTACAAGCAGACTATTATAAGAAACAAATGGCTCATTTCTACCATTCAGTTACTGTAACACTCTGAGGCTTGTAGCAATACTGCAATTCTGACACAGAAATAAGATGTGCTCCATAACTTAACATCTGCTCACATAATCTAGAAGTGATTTGTTTTGTTTGGGTTTTTTTATGTCGGGTGAAGAAGTCGCCCTCTTACCCAAAATAACCATTGCAACGCATTCCTGAAAGCAGGCTCCAGCCTGGCTGTACGCTTGCATTTCAGTTCCTGGTCACACAACCAGTTAAAGTTTCGCCACTTTAACGGAAACCAGCAGCAAATAAGTCATTCCTTAAGAAGCAGGACCAGCAACACCCGTACTTCGGTAGGCCCGCACCTCCCAGGTGGGTGCTCCCCGCTCCCCGCGGGATGTGAGCCCCAGCCCGGGCTCCCTCCATCCCGCACGGCCCGGTGCGGGGCGAGGGCCGACGGCTCTGCCCCAGCACACCCAGCACGGCGCCCTCAGGGACCCGCGGCCGCCCCCTGGGCTGTCTGGGGCCCGGACAAGGGCAGGGAGCGCCGGCGGGTGTCCCGTCCCCCCTCCCCAGCCCCGCTCCCGCGCAGCAACGCACCTTGAGCACGGGCGTGAGGTACTCGGCCACCTCCAGAGCCTTCCCCTTGACGGTGTTGATGACGTTCTGCATGGCGGCAGCCGGTCGGTCGGTCGGTCGGTCGGTCGGTCGGTCGGTCGGTCGGTCGGTCGGTCGGTCGGACCGACAGACGGACACTCCCCCGCCCCCCGCCCCTCTGTCACAGCGCTGCCCGCGCCTCCCCTGCGGTCACGTGACCCGCGCTACCGCCCACCCCTCATGTCGCGCGCGCGTGACGCCACACCGGGCGCGAGCACAGAGAGGGAAGGCGGGGAGGGGGCGGGCCCAGGGGCGGGGCTCACGCGGGTGGGTGGGGCCGCGAGCAGGGGGGCGGAGCTCGCGAGCCCGTCACGTGCCCGGCGGGGGCGGGGCTTGGCCCTCTGCCCGAGGGTGGGGTGTGAGGGCGCGCGCCCCCCGCGCGGGGCGGGGCGGGGCAGTGGCGCGGGGAGGGGCCGCGCGGGGGGCGCGCGCACGCGGCCCCGCCCCGCCAGGTGAGGCCGGTGGGGGGGCGGTGAGTTGGGGCTGGGGCTGCGCGGGGGGATCCGTGTGGGGTTTCGGGCGGGCTCTGGGGAGCCCAGTCAGGAGCGCCGGGGCCGCGTCGCGGGGATGAGCGAAGGGGAGAGCGGTGCCGCAGCCTCCCGGGATCCGCCGCGCCTCGGAGCGCCCGGGAGCGCCCGGGAGCGCCTAGCCACGGCGTCCGAGCCCCGGGCGCTGCCGTCCCGCAGCCCCGCTCGCCCCGCGCGGGCGCGGCCCCGCCGCTCCCGCCTGCAGCCCGCGGCAGCGACGTGGCGGGCGGCAGAGCCGGGCGGGTGGTGCTCGCTCGGCGGAGAGGTGGGTGCGTGTCCCCCGCGGGGCCGGCGCTCCGGTTCCCCGCGCTCCCGCAGGGCTGGCACGGACCGCCACCGGAGCCCAGCCCGCAGCCGCCCCGGAGGGATTCTCCCCTTCCTTCTCTCCCGGGCGGTTTTTCAGGCCCCGGGGCCCGTTAACGGGCCGGGCGAGTAACGGCGGCGCTGGAGGCGGCGGACGCGGCTCGGGTGCTGCTCCAGCCGTCCCTGTGCCTCCCCCGCCTCAGTGAACGCCGGGTCATCCCTCAGATGCTGCTCTCGCTCCGCTCTGGTAGCGCTTCTCCTTGCTGGGATTAGGAGCAAGAACGTTAAAAAAAATATTTAAGAAAAATAAGCGTGTGATTTATTTAATCCTCTTAGCTGATCGGTACTCCATTGATGCAGTCTTCTGGGAAACCAGCCTCTTTCTGCCACCTTCAAGAGTCCCCGCGTATACACATTGTTTACACCCCTTTGGCGGTCCTCGTAGCGTATCCTTCTCTGCTTATCACTCTCAACAACTACCTGAAAGGAGGTTGCAACCAGGTGAGGGTCTACCTCTTCTCCTGGACAACTAATGACAAGAGGACAGTCTTAAGCTGCACCAGAGGAGGTTTAGGTTGGACATTAGGAAGAAGTTCTTCACAAAAGGGGTGATTGGGCATTGGAATGGACTGCACAGGGAGGTGGTGGACTCACTGTCCCTTGAGGTGTTTCAGCAAAGACTAGAAGTGGCACCTAGTGCCATGGTCTGGTTGACAAGGTGGTGTTCAGTCACTGGTTAGACTTGATGTTCTCAGAGGTCTTTTTCAGCCTGCTGGATTCTTTCATTATGATTGTGTGATTCCCTTTTTCTTTTTTTTAAATAAGAAAACAATAACTGTAGAACAAGATCATGGCTTGCGATGTGAACATCTTTATATAAATTAACACAAAGCAGTAAAACACACTTGTTTCACCTGGGTTAAACAGTTCCTGGAAGTACTACTTATAGTGTGTTTTCATCTTGCCATCCAAAGGGCGTTGACAGCGAGACAGCAGGATGAAGTTCGAGTGCCGTAGTCGATTTGTGTGTTGCACCAAGGCAATCAACCAGACCTTTCTGCTTGGAGGAGTGTTTATTGTCTTGGGTTCAAGTAGAATCCTCCTGATGAAGTATTCTGCCAATGAAGGTACTGTTGGGCAAACATGGTACACCTCAAATAAGAAAGAGTTGATGTTTTGGGCTAAAACAGATACACAAAAAACCTACTTCTCCACCTCAGAGTTCTTTGAGTAAACATCCTATTATATGTATAGGGACACGTGTTTCTGCACTGGAAAGTCTCTGTGTAATCACTGCTCTAACATAAAGTGATAATTTGGGTTGTAAGGTGTATGAGCTACCCTTAAAAGATGAGGCAGTGAATTATGTTAGAGCTGATTTTTCAAAGGCTAAAGTGTTGTGTAAGCACTAGTGATGGTACGTGTCTTGACTGAAATATTTTTACTGCAACAGGCTTAGGAGAAAAGTGGTATCACAGTGGGTGTGCTAAAACTGACTAGTATTGCTAGTCCTGGAAAAAAGGTCATTCTGGAAGCCATTTTTTTTCTGAGGGTAAAAAATACCATATTACTCTTTGGAGAAAACATTCCTGCTTTTTTAAATTTAATTTTATTTTTTTTAAATGAACAGTGTTCTTAAGTCCTTATGAAAAAGTTCTGCTGTAAACTGGGACCAAATGAGGAAAGATTTCAACCCAAAAAGGAGGCTATTCAGGAAGCTGTATATCATAAAATTTGGAATATTTATAATGAAAGTGCTGATATAGCCTTTTGCATTTATGGAAAATGACCAAAATTCTGATTGGGGTGGTTAAAATAGGTTCTTGCTCTGATCAGGAATGCAAGAGTCAGAATCTGATTGTGTACTGTCTCTGATTTGCCTAATCCCACAGATAACAAATATGATTACCTTCCTACAACAGTGAACATGTGTTCTGAAGTAGTAAAACTGGTCCTGTGTGTGGTGTTGGCACTATGGAAGAGGAAAAAACGTAAGTACCTATGTTTAAAATAACTAAAATATGTTGACTTCCTAAGCTTTGCTGTCCTTCAAATACATTCGTTTTGTTTGGGGTTTTATTATGATAGATGACACTTCCATTACCCACAGATTTTTCATTGCAAGCGATTTTTCATTTTTTCTTTCTCGACTTTTCCGTCCTGATGTAAAAACTCTGAGAGATTAACCTCATAGCATTTCAAAGTGGTAGAGAACAGATATTTAAACTGGAAGAGTGTGTCCTGCAGTGAAAGCTCATGTTAAATTGAACTGTTGTTTTTGTCCATGTTTTTTTCCTTCCAGATGTTTGGGTTTTGCTGAACTCAATGTGTTGATGCTTCAGGAGAGGATTAGATAACGTTTTATAGTCTTAAATGTGTCTTAACAAAGGACTTTTGTCATTAGCTCTAAGGTTTATCACAGTCTTCCTCCTAATGTTTATGTCCTGAATACCTACGTAAATGTCATTCTTTGTGCTTTGTCCTTTCTTTCTTCTTTCTTCCTAGTGAGTTCTGGTTTAATTGGTATTTCTGACATTACTGGCTGACCTTTGGGTGCTCCACGAAGGGACCCACTGTCTGTGCCATTGTTTTAGTTCTAGATTCGATCGATAATCAACAGAAAAATGATAGCCAGTAATGATGCCATTATTTGTGTGGGGACTCTGGGATGCTTTTCGGCCCTCAAAGAATGGTTGATATTTGAATTTTTGTTCCCATTGATAGGGGTAACAAGTTCTGTGATGTTTTCTCTGCTGAGGCAAGGAAGTGAATGTCTGTAGGCAGAAGATTGCTGCTCTAGCTCTGTGTTGTGCCCTGGAGCTGCCCTCCATGTTGCCACAGGGCTGTGATACCTTGTTTTTTTTCTGTTCAGTGATTTCCTGAATAGAGAACAGTGGTATCTATACTGTTATAAGGGAATGGGCTTTTGATAATAATAAAGATGTCTTTATTACTGATTTCCTTTCAGAAAAGGGCTGTATGGATCATCCCTTTGAATGTCTTTCCTGGAAGAATTTTTGTAATTTGATGAAATGGTCAATTCCTGCCTTTCTTTACTTTTTGGACAACTTGATTGTCTTCTATGTGCTGTCCTACCTCCAGCCAGTAAGTATACATATACTGGAATAAAGGAACTTCCACTGTCTTTGTGGTAGGTAATAATGCTCTTAGACTATCTACTGTTGTAACACTGCCAAGGCAAGATTTACTGGTGAAAGAATAATCTGTTACCTGACCATCCAGACCTTCCCATTCTCTTGCCCAATGCTCAGTGTTGTACAGCTTTTAGAAAAGAAGAGCCTTTGTATTTTCTCCATCTGAAGTGATTTAGAAATGTAAAGGCTGAATTGCTTAAGTACTGGGCAGGTTTTTTACTTTCCCTCCTTTGGTTTCTTCAGCTCTATGTTTTTCAATCCGTTTGCTCAACTTGCTATTATTTGAGCTGCACTTTTCTGTGGGGGATTTACCAATTTATGTACATGACATAAAGTGAGTACATAAAATGTAATTACATGAAATGTAATCTCACAAAGGGAGTAAGTGTAACAGGAACTGAGGGGAGGAGGAAGAAAACGGACTTAATTTTTGTATTTGTTAGTTAAGGCACAAAATTTAATTCGTACTTTCTTTTAGCTCCATCCATCCTTTTGGATGAATCTACACATGCTTAGGAAATTGTACAGTTTTTGTGCTTTCTTTTAGTTTTTTACTATGATACCTTTTGATTCAGAATCTACATTTGAAGTAAGATGAAAACAGATGGTTTGTGCTTGCTATAAAATACTATGGCTGCCCCCGTTGGTCATTAAAAGTAAATGTTTTTCTGCCTTCTCTTTCAAAATTTCTCTTTAAAATATTGTCCTTTTAGGTATGCATTTCTGCTGGGGACAAGCTAGTCCAGAGCCTAGAATAGGACCCAGCTGAGAAAATCTAGTTAAAATCAGGAGTTTGATATCTTAAAGTAACATGCACAGATGCTTGGTTCTGCAGTTTGTTGTCTGGGTTTTTTTATGGGTGGATTTTTTTTTTCAGTGATGGTGGTGGGGTTTTTTTTCGGTTGGCTGGATTTAGGGTTTTTCTTTTTCAGTTTTAGGAAGGAAATTCAGCTCTAATATTTGCAAAAACAAAGCCTGATATTTAGGAGGTTGCATAAATACAGTTGATTCCTTAAGCAATTTGATTTGGCTCAGTTAAGGTCATCTTTTATAATATGCTCAGCTTTTGTTTTACATACACACACCCCCAGACATACCTTGTCTCTCTCCCCTTAGAACATTTGCTATAAGATTCCTCTTTTTAGAACTTTTAGCATCTTTAACTGGATATATTCTCTGATGGTTAGCTGAAATTGTAACATTATTATGATAGATAAGTATTAAAAAAAATAACTAAATACCTGTAAGATAGAATATCTTGGCAGTGTACAAGACTATGACTGTGAAAAGATGGAGGCAAGATCCTTAAAGGAATGTGGCTGTATCTGGCTGAATTTGGTTTCATGGGACTTTGAAAACAAAGTAGGTTTGGGACTAAGTAGTACCTGGGTGAGTAGTTGCTTGAAGTATAGAGTTGCTTTGGTGAGATTTTTTTGCTTGAGGCTCAGTTATAATCATGGATATTTTAGTGGCTAAATTTCCTAGTGATAAGACTTAACTTTTAAAGACTTTGTTTGTGACATGCAAATTAGTGGCATGGGGATCTTTGATATTCCTTTTAATCTAGGACAGAGGTCCCTTGAGGCTTCAGAGAACAAAGCAACTCAAAATTAGTTCTTGTTAACTAACCTTCTTAAGATTTTGATCATATTATGTTACCAGATGTTGGATGGGGTGCTTTAACTGTAAAGCAAAACCAGAGTATGCATGTACATTTTGCATCAGAACCCTTTTTTCCTGAATGGTTTCTGCCAGATTTACTTGTTTATTCAATATTTTTCTCTTTCCACAGTCTTCATTTAACATGAATATTTATTGAGTTTTAATTTTGCAAGGTGGAAAATTAAGATGTGTTTTCTTAGGCAGATGTCTTGTGTCAGTCACTCCTCAGCTTACTTGAGACCCTGTGTTGTGCTGTTTCATGAGAATTACTATTCAGCAGATAGTTTGTTGGAATAGAGGGGAATGAAGATAATGGGAAAAGGGTCTGTGCTTTACCTCTGGTAAATAAGAAAGGTTCTGCTCTTGCAAAATTGACAATGTGGAAATGCAGATGAGAAGACTCAAGACAAAGTCTGTGTTTTGTACTCCTGAGTCCATATATGCTTTTGTGTAAAACTGTCTAAAAAAAGTGAGTTCACCATGAGGCTGAATTGGAGGAAAGACTTGAGATATTTGCATCTTTTGTACATGTACTGACACACAGGGCAGGCCTCAGTAGCACACAGTCTGCAAAACAACCCAACCTCCTAAAAGAAGAGTTTTTATCCTACTGGTCCTGGTAGATTCTGACCTTTAATGGTAACTGCAGTGCCTAAAAGAGCCTCTTCTTGGTCCGCTGTCCCAGTGTTGAGTGTCTAATACAAAGACAAAACAGACAATCATTGCCACAAGAAGTTTGTAGCTTGGGATCATGGCCATGAATTAAGGCACTGACATTATTATACAGAATTATAAATTAGACAGAAGCTTTAGAGTTGTCTTCAGTTGTACTTTGAAATAGCTGATTTTTTCTTACAGTTGCAGTCTTGAAAATTCATGCCAAGCACCTCCTTACCTTTCATAAATTATGCAGCAAATTCACTTGACATCCAAGAAGTTTTATTTTCTGCAAGTGCCTTGTCCAAGTCTGGGTTCACCTGAGCACTGCAAATAGCACTGTAGCCAGAAGCAGCCTCACCTTCTTATTCTTTGCTTATTTTCATTTTGGAGTAACTTCCTCCTTTGTGCCGACGCAACTGGTTTTGCAGCTGACTGGTCAGCCTGGCTGGGGAACTGATCTGATAGAAAACTAAACTGGTTTTGTGTTGGTTTCCTCACATCTTGGTTTCAGTACAGCTTTCCTCTCTACAGTGTAACTTGGGCCATGTGGTTTGCTTGAGATTTTGAAATGGGACTTGAATGTCATTTCACGGGTGTGTTATTCGACCACTTGGGTGAGGAAGAAAATTCAGTACCAGTGCTTTTCTCTTTGTCACCTTGCAGAGAGATGAAGACTTGAAGTCTATAGGTTTTTGGTGTCTACACTGTGTCTGGAGTATAACTTTATTCCCCTTTTTCTCTTTCAAGGCAATGGCTGTACTCTTCTCAAATTTTGTCATTATAACAACAGCTCTTCTCTTCAGGATAGTACTGAAGTAAGTAATATTTACTAAAATAAACAAAATTTTTTATCTTCCTAGCCTTGATGAAGTTACGTTTTATCTCTTTGATGGGAACAGTAATTCTCTTTCTCGTGGCTACACCAGCTTGGAGAGGTGGTTTTGTTTTCTACATCTGAAGGTATAGGAAATAATATCTTATTAGGACTCCCTTTGTATCTCTACACATTTGTTCAACTCTAATAGAAAACAATTGAAATCATGATTATATAGTCATTGAATGGTCAGAATTAAGTTTGTGTACTTTCATTTATACATTAAATCTTTTATTTCATGATTACCAGTACTTCTTACCAGTCTGGTGCAATGTAGATGTAATCTAGCAAGAGGGGATGAGGTCTGTAAGAGTGAAAGACAGAGGTGTCTTTGGTGTCAGTCCTGATGTGTTTCTGGTCAACTCCATAGTACGTTTTGAGAAGTATTTATACGTCCCTTCTTCATTATTCATGTGGCGAAAGCCAAACTTTGTCCTGTGTGTTCCACTTTGCCTGATTTGTGCTTTTTGTGATGTGATTTAGATTCAGAAAAAGACTGACAGGGAAATGGATATTAACTTTACAATCTAAAATTTGCTTGTGTTGAATGTGGCTCAAAGATGTCTTTCCTGCAGGTGTTAATATACCAAAGCAATGTCTGATAGTCTGACTTGAAATGCTTTTTCTCGGTTTAGTTTTGTGTCTCTTGTGATGTCACAGTCCACTTAATTTTCCAAATTTTTGATTTTCACCAAGATAAACAGGCTTTGCTTGAGTGAAAAAACAGTATAAATAATTCTAAAAGTCTTATAAATTACATTCGTAGATTTGTAAGTTACCATCATAAAACACTAGAAAAGGGCACAAAATCATGGGGTAAAAGTGAAGTGTAGTGAAAGTTTACCAAAGAAATGATGAAATTATTTGAATGTATGTGATTTTATTCATCAGACCAGTGTTCTCATAGAGACAACAGTTGCTTTTAAGTTGTTAGGCAATCAGTATCTAGAAATAATGGGATCTTGAAAGCTTTTCCTTTTCAGAATACCCCATTTTGTACTTCTTTGATTACCAGGCTGGGTCCTCTTTGCCATAGAAAAACTTGTTGCGTTTTGACGTTTTGCTGTCAATTCTGAAAAGCTTTTGAAAAGACTTTCCTTTGTGCCTCTCTGTCTCCTTGTCTGTGTGGCTTGATGTCTGTATGTGATTTATAGACCTGGTTCTTCTGTCATTTAATTTATGCCACTGTGTTTCTAAAGTTGATGGCTCTTTTTGTCCACTAGGCGAAGACTCTCTTGGGTACAGTGGGCATCTCTGGTGATTTTATTCCTGTCCATTGTTGCCCTGACTCGAGGAACTGGAGGCCATCAGCAAAGCTTGGCTGCACATGGATTTCATCACAGTATGTTTTTTAGTCCGTCTAACCACTGCCTTCTCTATGCTGGACCCGAGGAAACATGCATGGAAAAAGGCAACTGTGTAGCACCAAGTTTCCTTCACAGCTTCCAGTGGAATGTCACCAATACCATGGCAGGAGCATTGAAACCTCTCCGCCTCAGCCTGGGCCATCTGCTTATTCTAGTGCAGTGTTTTGTTTCTGCCCTGGCCAACATCTACAATGAAAAGATGTTGAAAGACGTGGATCAGCTTGGTGAAAGTATCTTCACGCAAAACAGCAAGCTCTATGCCTTTGGGGTGCTGTTCAATGGGCTTATGCTGGTGCTGCAGACGAAGGACCGGAGGCAGATAGGGAACTGTGGCTTCTTTTATGGGCACAACATCTTCTCCGTGGCTCTTATCTTTGTCACAGCTTTCCTGGGGCTGTCTGTAGCCTTCATCTTGAAGTTCCGAGACAACATGTTCCATGTTATGACTGCTCAGATCAACACTGTCATCATCACCACAGTGTCTTTCATCATCTTTGACTTCAGGCCTTCTCTAGAGTTCTTTTTGGAAGCTCCTGTAGTGCTTCTCTCCATATTCATCTATAATGCCAGTAAAGCAAGAGGCTTGGAATATGCCAATCTGCGGGAAAGGGGAAAGCTCGTCAAAGGAGATGGATGGGAGAGGTCAAGTGGGGTAAGGCTTTTCAGTACTTGTCTTCCATGGTTTTCTCTTTTGTTTCACCTCCATTTATGCTACGGAATTTTTGAAAGACTCATCTTGAATGTGACCAGACTCATCCCTGAACACCAAAGCTCCTCAGTATTTCTTAAAATCTTGGGTATTGCTTTCCATGTGCTACTTTTTGAAATGATGAAGCCAATGTAAGCCTCGCTTTCCTGCTGTGACTTTAGCCAGTCCTGTGAGCAACTTCAGCTTTGTACAAGTCTTTTCTTGAAAGCTTTATAAACAAGACAGTTTACTTGCCTGGGAAATTGGAATTAATGCCTGGGAAATAATTGTGTTTGAGTAGAACTTATAAATCTCTGTAGCTTAGCCCACATCATGAAGAAGTCAGTATATATGATGTTAAGATTCTTTCTACCCTAACAGTCAAAGATAGCTGAAGACAAAAAGGTAATATTCAAAAAATATTTCTTCCAGACCTGCTAGTGGTTTTTGTTCGAACTTGAATAGTGATGCAGTTAATAGAACATGTCAGGGAGGGCTTGCTCTTAGATCTGTCCGTCAGCTGAGCTGAGCAGTGACCTGAGGGGTACAGGGTAGTGTGTTGTGCTCTCACTCTGCCTGTACGGATGGATTGTGGATACATGCTGAAACCAGCAGAGAGCGCTGTCCCCACTGAAGTCTAAGAAACACTAAAACGGGAAGAGATGTTTTTCAGAAATTCCACGTGGTGTCTTTTTAGGTTGTTGTTTAATGAGCAATAAATAACACAAAGTCATATATTTTTAGTATGCCAGGTGTCATCTATTTTAGCACATACAACTGAACAGCTGTGGTAAAAACAAACAGCACTATGTGAACAGGCAAAGCCCACTGTATCTTGTATTGCATCAAAAGCAGCGGGACCAGCAGGTCGAGGGAGGTGGTTTTGGCCCTCTACTCTGCTCTTGTGAGATCCCCACCTGTGGTACTGTATCCAGCTCTGGGGACTTAGATCTGCTGGAGCAAGTCCGGGATGGGCCACAAAGATGATCAAAGGGCTGGAGCACCTTTCCTATGAAAACAGGCTGAGAGAGTTGGGGCTGTTCAACTAGGAGAAGAGAAGGCTCCAGGGAGATCTTGCAGCACCTTCCAGTATCTAAGAGGGGCTGACAAGAAAACTGGGCAGGGACTTTTTACAAGGGCATGTAGGGGTAGGACAAGGCAGCATGGCTTTAAACTGAGTGTTGATTTATTTAGATTAGGAAGCAATTCTCTCTTGTGGAGATGGTGAGGCACTGGAATAGGTTGCCCAGAGGAGTTGTGGATGCCTCATCCCTTGCAGTGTTCAAGACTAGGCTGGATGGGGCTTTGAGCAACCTGGTTTAGTGGGAGGTGTTCCTGGGTGTTGAAAACAGATGATCTTGAAGGTCCCTTCCAACCCAAACCATTTTGTAATTCTATGGAAGAATGGGCTACAAGCTGTTCTAGGCAGCAAGTCGCTAAAAAGTGTTAAAGATGCAGGGAATGTTTTTATGAGCATGTATATCCTAAATCTTATAAAACACTGGTGAGAAATTTAAATTACAGGGTCTTGATTTTATTATAAGTGATGCCTTCAAAATAAACCTTGCTCTTTCTTTTTTTTTCCTTCTGTTTTTTGGTGTTGATAACAAGATGACTTTTGCTCACATTGTTCTCTTTTGCTTCTGGTTCCTATAGGATGGAGAAGAATTTGAGAGGTTGAACAAGCCAGGCAGTGACATCGATACAGATGAAGATTCCCTCTAGCATGAGGCTGGCTCAGAGGATTGCTATTGCTCATAGTGAGAGAGAGTTAATCTTTTATTAACAGGGTCATTTTTCCCCACTGGCAGACTAAACGAGACTGTTTTGGGGCTGGATCTCAAATGTGGTTGCGGACAATATTCAAGCTGTATATATGGAGAGTTGTATTCCTCTGTGCCTGTTTCCCAGTGTCTGGGAAAGTGAGAATCTGGAATGCCTTTGTAGCAGCTGGTGAATTTTACATGCAGCTTATGTGGCCTAACTTTGAAAGAGCTCGAATAAAACAAAAATGCGTTGAACAGTATGAGTGCGTCATAGGGTCTTTTTTTTCTGTGTGTTTACAAAGGCTTTGTGTAGAGGCTTAGTTTGCACTGGGGCCACTATCTGAAAACAAATATGCAGCTACAGCAGTGCCCTTCAACATCTGGAGCACTGAGCAAGAGGGTGCAGGTGGTACTATCATCTGGTGTTGCTCCACCCTCCAGTCAGACTGATAAGGTCTTGGATTCATTTTGTAGAGAGAGAAGACATTCTGTGGAGTGCCAGGCATAGTGATCTTGGAATTGCTGTTGAGGCATCTGCTGGACTGTATTTTGAGCGAGATGAAAAATTAGTTAGGTTCCAAATTATTCAGAGAATTTTGAAACTGGGAAGGGAACAGGGATGCTGATAAGGGATTCTTGGTATGTTCTAAAGCCTCTTCTCTCATAGTGGGAGAAAACATGTTTGCTTATAATTTCCTCCCTTCAAAAATGTGTCTTTCATAGTTGAAAGATACTGTCAGAAAAATTCTTAAGAAGATAAGCAATGAGTTCAGTGTCAGAGCCTCATACCACAGTGTATAGTAAGCAGTTAGTGATGCATTTCTCTGGACTGAAGACAGTCCTGCCTTTGTTCCCCTCGGCCATTCTGTCCAGGCTTAGTATATAAAGCTTACTTATGTGTACTGTATTAATGGCTTATTGCTATATTAATTAACATAGCTCCTGTCATTGATCCATCAAGAGGGGCAGCCTGTTTCCATATGTGACCAATGACTGTCAAGTCATAAACTATGAATCTAAAATTATTATCGTTTTTCTGCATTAACTTTTGTCTAGTATATATTAAGAATAATTGTACAAAATGAATTTACTGTCATGGTTTAAAAATCTTTTGCATCTAATTTCATTGTGCATGTATAGTAGGCCATTTCAACACAAGAAACCCTAGCTGTTTGTATCTGTACTGAATAGGAAGGCATATTTCAGTGTAAATTCCAGAAGTGTAGTTCTTATTGGTTTATGATGATGTGTTTTGGGAAGTGAAACTTGGAAAAGAATGCTCAAACTGTTAAAGACTTAGTGTCATTACATACAGCTTTGCAATGTATACCTGCCTGAGTTCATTGTCTCTTTCACTCATAAGCAGGTATTTCCAAGAAAAGTGAAAGTACTGTTAGCTTCAGATTGCTTTGCATTTACATGAGCAGTAGTAGCTTTTCACATGAAGTAAAAGCAAGAACTTTGCCTTGCATAAAGTTAGAACATAGAAATCAGCCTCATCCCTGTAATGACAGGGCATCAAACCAAAGATGAGTGTCATCTGTATAGATGCAAACATACGTTTGACCTTCCTGTCTGAAATACCAGCATTAAAAGAAATGAGATGTAGGAATGACTGATCGGCAGCTATTATAAAGTGCACCTAGTTCTTGCTTTCAACTCTTGTCCTTAATGATTTTCCCCTCTGTAATTTTCACCAATGCTATCATGTGTGGCTTACTTGACAAAGATACTGGTTATACAATTGTTGATCAAAGTGTTTACTTGCACTGTGGAGTTGATCCTGTCTAACATGTAGAAATCTTTCTCTTGGCTTCAGGTTGGAGGTCTCAGGGAGATTATGTTGGATGGCCAGGCAGGTTTCTTATAATAATGGAGGAGAACTGTATATCTCCTTTGCAGCAGCAGGAATGCTAACGGATGCCTTAAAATGGGTAAGGATTTGCATCATCTTAGCAGAAAAATAGTGTGTTTAGTAACCCAAAAGCATAATCATGCCAGTTTTTGCAGCTGTACTATCCATGGCAATGGTCAAATTTGGTATGTAAATGAGATTTGTTAGAGGAAGTGACTGTAAAGGACTGTCAGCTGGAGAGCAGCTCTGGTTAGCAAGACGGAGCAATTCTCTAGAGTAACACATCTCATATAGATCATGGGAAATCCCTCTTGATTAAGTATTTCCACTGTATGGAAACTTCTCCATGTTGGAAAGCTTAACTATATTTTGCCTTAAATGACAATAGAGAAATTTATGAGGATATTTTTGGAGAGCAGCATTAGTTTGGCACTCATAGCCCTTAATGAATACTTTGAGCAGAGAGCTTTTTCTGAGCTTTCATTTAGAGCCCAGATTCACAAACATTTGAACTTAATTGCTGCTGAGGATGTTATGTTCCTCCCTCCAGGTTTGAGGAAATAGTTCACAAAAAATCCCAGGAAGAGAGGTGTGTACGTGTTTCTCTTGTTTATAACAATCCAATTAAAGCAGTATTTATTTTGGTTAATTTCAGCTATTTTGTGAATGTAGCAGCTTCAAAGACAGTGGATGAAAACAGCCATCTTGGAGCTGAATCAAATCTGATAAATATGTATACAAAAAAAGTTTTTCTTTACCATGTGAAATCTTCCCACAAGATCTGTAGGAATAGGATCTTCAGCTCAGTAAATCTGTCCATGAAGTGATGCTGCAGGGACAGATCCAGTGCTTTGGATTTGATTTGTGATTTGCCAAATGGAATTTTCATTTGGAGTATTGTAGCTCTCGAATGCTTATAGCCTGCAAGATAACTACATGTTTCATTGAAAGGATATTTTGATTTGATGTTTCTTCTGGCTTTGCTTTTAGTTTTCCACAGGGAAACAGGTAGGTTGCAAAATCAGGATTTTAAATAATTGCTAAAAGTTAGTGGTAATTTCGAGCCATTTTGTAATGAAGGCAGAAATAGGCACCAAAATGTAGAATAGTACAGAGTCTTCCTCGAATTTTATGAATATTTGAATGTGTCCTTTTGTTTAAGAGCCCAGCCCAACCTCCCTTGATAAGTGGACAGCTTGTTTGAAGTTGTCTTTTTAATGTAATTCCCACTGAATGCCTAGGCTGGGTTTGGTACTTGCACAACTTAACTTTGAATTTTGGACAGGGTTAAAAAAAAAGGCCATTTGGATTAGGTGTTGCACTCTCTTTTTTTTGTAAGTTAACTGTATCTTCCCCCATCTTAGCAGAGGACATTTAGTTTATGTGATGTGTAGTGTGAGTTAAAAGAGCTTTCATTTAAAGGCTTTACATTAAAACAAGATTACAGGAAAGTAAATGAACACCTGAAAGAAAACACCCCAAAGGCGTTTTTCTTTATGTCTACAGGAAGTGCCTGTTAATCATCTGGGATACTTTCCTCTGTTTTTGCTTCAGGCAAGGAAAGTTAGGCAGCTGACCTTAATACAGTGATGCACTTGTTTTCTAAAAGTGAGCTACAGGACACTCCATTTTCTTCTAGAAACCTTTCCATTCTGTGATTCTTCTTGTTTTTGTTTTTTTTTTTTTAAATTTCTCTGTCCACTGCTTTCAGCTGTGGAAGTGCTGTAGTCAGGGAGAGCTTGGAAGCTCTCTGCAGGCAGCAGTCCTCTCAGATCAGTTCTGTCAAATGCTTGCCTTCCCCCACTTAGCTCCAGTCACCTGAGAAAGGTAAGTCAGGAGCTGTACCCTGCACTGACTAGACCTTGTGATACAAAGGGCAGCCAGCCCCAGGGGATGACCCGGTTTGTGAAATAAGGCCTTGTGACCTCCACATCTGTCTGCCTTTCCGAAACTCAGAAGGGCAAGCAGCGTCTGGTGTTTTGTGGCTAAGTTTCTAAAGAAAGCATCTGGTTTTGAGTGAAGAAATCAGGAAAATGCTAAAACATGTGCAGAGCATGCTTTGACCAGCTTAGGGCTGTAGCCTTCTCCCTGTTCCTGTGCTATTGCTCTGTTGGCAAAACCTACTAGGAGTGCCCTGTTGCATGTATGTGTATGTGATGTGCACATGGATTATAGAAAGAAATGTGACTGGTCAGGCACACCCTCAACATTAGAAGTGGCCACTGTGCCACTAAGAGGGCTTGCATGGTGTCTTCTTCACTTCAGGATATTCCATAATCTTTCTGCTGCGTCTTTAACGTTTGGAAGTCCAACTGAAATGGTGTGGAAACCATGGCTATATCTGCAGCTCCTGCCACTGATTTCAGTAGGGTAGGGTGATGCAACAGATCCAATGCCCAAAGATGTGAGAAGGGAGAAGAAAACCATTTCAGAAAGTGTGCCAGAAATAGAGATGGTTTAGCAGATCAAATTAATCTCAGATAGTTTTATAAACATTTAATCTAGATCGCTTTTATGGGGGACAGTATGAGAAGAAGAGGTAAAAGAAAATTTGAAATTTAGAGTAATAGTTTAATTAAAAGCATTATTATAGAGAGCTAGTTACAACTCATTTAAAATATAGGTGAATGAGATTTTGTTTTCTGCTAAAAATAACGCTTTTCAGTTTTCTGTATTTCAGACAATGCTAACTCTGGTTGGTGTTTCCACTTAGCTCTCATTAACTTGGATTTAATTGTGAGGTGGGCAAGACCTAAGAGAAGAGGACCCCAATTAAAAGAATAAATGGTTATGCAGTAAGCTTTGTAGTTAAGAACTTTACAATATATTGTTTTGGAGCAAATTCTGCCATAGCCATAAATCTTATTTTCATTGATAAAGTCAGCTAGTTACAATATTAATGCACTGTAGAAGGGATGCTGTCTTTTTAAACAAAGTATTTCAAAAAGATTTTATTATTGTTGTTATTTTTAAGAAGCATGCCCCATGCTTCTTTCTTAAATTTTCCTTTTCTGGGGGAGACCTGAAGTGCGATCTTTCGTTTTTCCATAAGCTTAATGAAATCTCACTTTCCAATAAATATACTTATATTTTTTGTCCTTAGAAAAAATACTAAAAAGCACATTGCAACATTTGTTGGACAGTTTGTGTCCTGCCCTACCGCAGTGCCCATAGATTGGGGCTGTGGGGTGTTTTTCGTTTGGTTTTAATACAAACAGCACCTGCTGATGGCCTTTGTTTATAAAGGTTTAAAAATATAAAGGAGTCTTTATTGTTTAAAGCTTCAATACTACTGGTTTGAATTGCTTCACTGTAAAGGCTTCTGCGTTTTTTGAGAAGGCAAATGACCAAAGTCCCTTGATTGAACGGTAGAAGAACGAGGTGTGGATATCTAGTTGGCCCAGGAAGACTTTCTGCAACTGGCCACGTATTGCTTGGATAGCTATTAGAAGGCAGACAGGGGGCACTCAGAGGCTAAGCTGCCCTTTTCAGTATGGATATCCATGGTGGTAACTCCCGTGGTGACGGTAGTCATCTTGGTAACCTTCCTGGTATCCCTGGTGGTAGCTATGGTAGCCATACCCACCATACTCATCATCTGGGCACTGCATGCCGAGCGACTGCTGAATTGTCATCTCCTGTCGCCGAAGCTGCATGGAATCAATCAGGTCATACACAATCGCCATAGACCACATTGGAGAAGGATACCAGGACTTGACGTTTCCATCTTTCCCCACTAGAAGCATGGAGAAATATTCTGGGCTGATTTGAAAATAATTTCGGATGTCTTTCACCAAGTTAGCTGGGATGTCTTCTCGGTCTACAGTTGAGCTTCCTGGAAAGTGATCACATAAAATCAGCATTGATGTTTTGTTAAGGTGATGATGGTTTGTAGGTAATGAGTTAGCAACATAAGATGGGATACAGCCCAATAGTTGGCAATGTAAGATGCTAGTAATTTACAAGTTCAGGATTTCCTGGATCCAAAATGGAGTTGCTCTACTGTGAACTAAGGATTTATTTCTACCAGTTTTGTTAGATTTAGTAAACTTGTCCTTTTTCTCTAGGCTGAAGCTACTGGGGTGTGGTACATCTTTTTGTCACCCAACTTCTTTGACTACTATGCAGCTTGGGTCACCAACTGAGGTATTGCAGAAGGTATACTTGAGCAATAATCGTGGTGGAAGAAATCACAAGAATTGAAGTGTGATAGAAGAATTGCAGGATGAATTTGCTGGGACATTAATGGCGCTATAGAACCTCACTCATGATATGTGAGATAGGGGATGGGGTAGATGTCATGTCCACTTCAAAATACATGTTCTAGTGCAAATCTGGTGAACTCCAAGTTTTCAAGTGTAAAGTCTGTGCTGGGTAAATGAGTAGAAACTATAAGACAACTAAGATCAGCGGGCACATATATACATACTTGGCCTGGCAGCTGGGTGCTTACAAAGTGGCATCCTGCCTTACAGGTTTGAGGTTCTCTGAAGGAGGTCAGCAAACCAGGTGGTTAAGGGTGGCCTGGCTGATACAGAATAAGTGGATTTCCAGAAGACTTCAAAAGGTACTTTGATGGTTTGGTTGAAAGGCAGAAACAAGGTAGGAGTGAATGATCACCTGGAGTGGAGGGAGGTCATCAGTGAAGTTCTGTGGTTTTTCTGGGACTGGTGGTGGTCAGTGTATTTGTAAATGATGCACATAAGGTATGAGGATGGAGGTTAGGAAGTATACTGAGGATGTGAAGATACTCATAGTAGTAAGGGCAAGGGACGATTGTGAGGCATTGCAGAAGATCCTTGTAAGACTGTATGACTGATTAGTAAAATTAGAGAAGAAATTCTATGAAGATTGAAGAGATGCACATGGTGAAAATTTTTCTGACTCCACATAAGAAATGGTGAAGATTGACCATTACCACTTGGCAGTGAGATCTTAGGGCTATGAAAGAGAGTTTCGTGAAAGGCTAGTTCAGTGCTCACTAATGACCAAAAGCAAAACCAGATGCTATAAACCATGAGGAAAATAATAACAAAACAGTATTATGCTACTGTGGAAACCTGTTGTTTGTGTGCATCTTAAGCACTGCATGAAATTCTGGTTCTCTCACCTCAGAAGACTACAGTAGAACTGGGAAAAAAGTCAGAAAGGCAGCAAGGTTGATCACAGGTTGGGAATCAACTCTGTATGATTCTATGATGTCCACATAAGTGGGGACTGCAATCTGTCAGGTAAATGGATTGAGAGAGGTCTGCAGAATTGTGAATGTCACTGCAGGGATGGATGGGAATTAAATGTTTACCTTTTTCCCCACACAAGAAATAAGGGGCATCGAACAAAGCTACGGGGGCCATATTCAGGACAAATAAAAGGCACCTCTGTAGAGGTTCTCACAGGAGAACACATGGATCAAAAGGAGATTAAACAAGTATATAGAAAAGAGGACTGTTGATCTTGATAGGAACTATAACCAAGATCATGAAGCCTTCAGTGAAAAATAAGCAGAGGCTGCAAGAACGTTGATGGAAGAAGTGCGACATTTGCTTCTTCTGTTCTTATTCTTTCTTATACGTGGACTTAATGTTCCTGTGCTGTAAAAGGACTAGGATGCTCTCCTGCACAGAGCAGTTGGAACAGAGATGGCATAAATGAACTCCTTTCTGTCTCTGTTCTTCTACTTATGGAGACAGTTGTTTGGATTAGGTAATAGAGGAACCTGTAGCATTTGAAAAGTACTCTGACAGTGACCTCTCCTAAGAATATCTGCCTGAAGTAGCCTTCTGAGATGCAAGTGGAATACTTTAAGGGGATTTATAAGAAACACAGAGAAAGAAAGACTTTTTACCAGGGCTCATAGAGACAGGACAGGGGGTAATAGTTTTAAACTGAAAGAGGGCAGATTTAGATTTGATTTAAGGAAGAGATTTTTTAGGATAAGAGAAGTGTAACACAGGAGCAGATTGCCCAGATGGATGTTCCATCTCTGGAAGAGTTCAAGGCCAGGTTAGATGGGGCTTTGAGTAACCCGATCAAGTGAAAGATGTCCCTGCCTATGGCAGGGGGTTTGAACTTGATGATCTTTACGAGGTTCTATTCACTCCAAGCCATTCTGTGAATATGAATGAGGGACCCATATAGGAGAGTCTGCTGAGTGTGTGTACTATTAGCCCTGCAAACTCTTGAACATGTAAAAGACACAGACATCCCTTTGACAGCAAGGCTGGCAGAGGAGTGTACTGGGGAATGCAAGTTTAGGTGAGAGATAAAGATATGAAATAACTTCTAGATATTTGTGCTTTTACATCCTGAAGAATCTAAATAAGGTTTAGCACAGAAACACCAAGAAAGCTTTTTGTTTGCTTTTGTGTCATCTTATTTCTTCAAAGAAACAAAACAAAAGAGAAAAACTGTCAATTCCTCTTAAGAAATCACAGCAAAGAAGCACTCAGCACTGTGTAATACCCTTCATGGGTAGTACTGAAGAAACTGGGAATAGTTGCTTACCATTAATTGGATACAACTCTAAGACGCCTCCAATATCTTCTCCAACTCCCAGCAATTTGAGAATAGTTATGTGGCGCAGACCTGTGGAGGAAATGAAGAAGGTTTTGAGTCAGACCAGAACTTTCTGTTCATCCTTGGGCAGATTTCAGTTTCATCAGCCAGGTCTGTGCTTGCTAAATTAGTCTCAACCAGCCCTCTGGAAGAAAGAGTTACTGATTTCTGTGGAGTCCCTGCCAGTCACACCACCTGTCCCAAACACAGGGATAAACTGGTGTACCGCATGAATCATGAATCAGTTGCATAAAAGCAGTTGCTGGTGTGCCAAGGACAGCGGTGTGGTGCTGTGATTCTGTAGCACAGGGATACAAGCATCAGATATGCCAGTAAATTGGAGAGGCCATTCTCCAAATCCGTAATGTTTCTGCACTGTTTTGTTCGCTAGTAAAGCTTTTACTTGTCATACACACCACAACAAATTATTTAGAGGCAATATAATCTATCCCAGTTAAACTCTGAATGAGGGAAATAGCTTATGGCAGGTACTCACTTCTTTTATTTGTTCTGCGCAGAGGCTTGGACTATTGCCTCTGCTTTGAAGAAAGACCGTAGGGATGGCAGAAACTGCTCATGTAAAATGAATCTGTACAGTCTAAAAAATCTTTGATGAAACTGTTTTACAACTTGGAAGTAAGATGCTCAGAAACATACCACTTAGTTAAAACAAATGTTGACAAAGGCTTTAGAAACTCACTGGATCTCCTTCAAGCTGTCCCTAAAAGGGTGGGGATAATAACTGTTTTGGTTACATTTCGTTCTTCAGAAAGCATTTTACAGTGGTGCATGTTGCAGTTTACTTTGGTAGTTACCAAATGAGATGATACTGATGCTCTGAATGAAAGCCAGGTGACTATGAATAAACAGTGATACTGTGCAGATCTCCCTTCAGGTGTAATTGGAATGTAGTGATATAGCAGCTGTTGAATGGAACCTGCTTCATTCTGTTGTGGGAGTCATGTCTAGACCCTGTATGGTATTGGCATTGCTAGGAACTTAATGAGTCAGTCTCTCTGAGCTTTGTTATGAAAAGACAGAAGAGTGTTTCTGGGTCTTGCTCTTAATTGCCTGCTGGAGGAGCCCATGTCTCTCCACTGACTATGTAGTTGGATCATAAGTACCTAGTTATGGGTCTGGGGTGGCCTTTATTGGATTGAAGTGGCTCCCATTAATATTTTTACAGGTTTTGGCAATGAAGCAGGAAGGAAAATAAAAAAAAAAGCCCTTGTGTCCATGCATCTCTGATACCTGACCCAGTTCTGAGCTGAGTGTTACAGGATCTACCCTTCCCAAAGCATTTTATTTATGTCATTCATCTGTGCTGCACAAAAAGAAAATACTCTTGTTCTCCTGAAGTACAAGCCTGGAGAGAAGCTTTGGAGCAGTAGCGTTTTCTGCCTCACACAAATGATTCCACAGAACACTTTGTTTAGCTGTCAGTGTGTGGGGAAACTTTTCAGTTATCAGACTCTTCAGACTGTCTACATTCAGACTTCAGCAAAGGAATCCATCACATCACCAGGAAGGATGTGGTTTGGGGGAGCAAGAATATAATTTCTTTTGACTCACCAAAATTGCAGGCTTGTCCACTGAGAGCAGCAAGCTGCTGGGAATAAGCCCAATCTTCATCACTGGGAGCAGAGATCACTACTAGCCTTCTTCTCCATCGGAACCTGGGAAGAGAGTGTGACAGGGCATGGTTGTGACATGTGACTC
Organism: Myiozetetes cayanensis; assembly: GCF_022539395.1. Lineage (NCBI taxonomy): Eukaryota > Metazoa > Chordata > Aves > Passeriformes > Tyrannidae > Myiozetetes > Myiozetetes cayanensis. Next base: position 21,140,211 of record NW_026087742.1, read on the forward strand.
AAATTCTCTCAGCATTGTCATTCTTTGTAGGCTGAGACATGTGGTACCTCTCATAACTTGTCAGTAACAGCTGGGTGGGAAATCTTCCCAGTTCTGTCCATCACTGGGAGAGGATAAAGCTTGGTTTGAATTTTGCAGTTCTAAAACTTCCAAAGAAACAACACCTGCAGTGCCACTGCTTCACCAAACATTGCAAAGCATACAGTCTTTGCTCAAAGCCCCTTCAGTAGTTACAGCAATGCAGAGAAGTGTATATTTAAGAAAGAAAGATTCCTGTGGAATTCCTCACTAGGTATTTAGCTTTTACGTCATTCACCACTGCTGGAACTGCATAGTTATTTGCAGTTCAAGGGCTGTCTGAGAATTAGGGTGTATCTTCATTTCAGACATAACTCATACTTCTGTGTAAATAATCACTGACCTCCTTTTTTTTCCTGTACCACGTTTGCTCCAAATACCTTTAACAGGGCTTTAAATCTGAGCTTGCTTGTAAGTATGTGGTTGTGTGAGCCTATGGCTATGTAAGGCATGCATGGGGCAATAAGATAAACCTTGAAATATTTCTGTAGTAGGGGCTGCACCATCTAACCAAGATTTTGCACAAGGAGGTTTTTCCATTTTCCTGTCAAGGAAAGGCAATGCCATAAGGACACTTGAAACCTTTAAAAATTTTAATTCTAGGGGATTTAAATATTCCCTCAACAACTTATTTTTTGAATATAGATACTTCTCCACTTAACCTAAAGAAAACACATTTATAGGAATTTGCAAAGCTGCAGAGATATTTTTATAGCAGGAAATGATCTTTTAAATGGATGCAGATGTTACTCTGTTATAATAATAGCCTACTTTTCTGCAGCACTGTGTGAAGATCTCAAAATAAAGGCTAATGCAATGGGTCAATTCTACTTCACTTGAGAGAAGCTGAAGATATGGTGGGACTTGCTCAAAGTCACAGAGTAAGTTGTTACAAGAGCAGTGTATACTGTCTTTGTCTTGTTGATTGATGTCTTTGTCTTGTTGATTGATGTGTTTTTACAATTAAACATTAAGTCCTTGAAAAGCAAACCACCCCAATTTTAATCTTGCCCAGGAGGAATAGGAAAGAGATGTGTGTGTGTATGTGTGTGTACAGTTATGTGAATAGGAATGAGAAGTGTTAAGAATCCCATAGGTGATGTGAAGGAAAGGAGGAAAATTTTGTGTCATTATTCTGAAAATGTGTAACAAAATAATCTTTGTGATATTTTGTATAGAAAAACAGCTGGTTACATATGAACAGTGACTGAGAACATAGCTGTTGGATCATATTTTGCCTAGGGCAAAACTGTGAGTTTCTTTGAGATGCCCTTAAATTGCTTCCTGGTTTTTTTTTAGTTATCTCCTTCAGAGATGCACAGAGCTGAGAAGTGTTGAAAGGCACTCAAGCTATTTTTTCCCCCACTCCAGGCAGTCTGTATACTTGGCGTGCTTGTCTGGGGCTATGTTTTACTGAGAAGTTAATTCAGTTGGTCTGTCATAGCTGCTACTTCACCAACACTAACATACAGACTGATGCCTTATTTCTGACATCAGAAACCATGGACCAATACTCCTGACAAATCTGCCATACCTTCCCTGTGTGCATCCTTTCTTCCTCTTCTACCTGTTTTGCATTCTGTTCTGATTTGTGAGCCCAGAAAGCAGGACAGCCAGTGTTGTCCCCACTGTTACAGGGGACCTCCCTCCCAAACTTAAGGTTTTCCTCCTTGCACATGTGGATTTTAAGCATTACTCAAGCCGGCTCTGGCTCTCATGGTCTCCTTTTATGCCAGCCAGGCTTGTTAAGAACAATATTTACATTATTATAACTGACCTCTCCAATGAGCAACACCAGGGAGATCATGCCAGGGCTCTTGTTCAACTGGGAACATAACCTTGGACAAAGCTGGAATGAATCTTGCTGGGAATCTGACCAGTTAATGTGGCTAGAGAAGTCTACCTAATATTTAAAGCCTGTTGCTTCTTTCACAGACAACAAATGCATTCTGTGCAGCAGCAGTTCTGTTTATAGATGCAACATTCTGCATTTTTTGGGCCTGTTTTTCTAATGTGTGTTTATTGCTAGGGCTAATTCCTAGCAAAGAAGGATTTGGGGCCCGTCCCTTTCCAGAATACAAGCCTCTTTCTTGTGTTGATCAGTTGTTTCCAAACTGTGGTTCTTCTTGGTGGTCTTGAGAATGAATCACTGAGACTTAAACAGGAGGTGGTGAGGTGGGTGGGGTGGATCTTGTTAAAGGTTCCCTTTTTGTTGAAGTGGCCAGAGGATTTTAAAATGTTTATGAACCAACAACCTATTCAGTTACTTGTTGCTCCTTTCCTCCCTCATCAGAATCCAGCATGCTGCCTCAGTTATTTTTAAAGCTATCTGGCATTAACGGTGTATTCCCATGAATTCCAATAGTAGGTGAGGAGGATGCAGTTGTATCAGGTAAAGGCTACCTAGAGCGATGGGGTAGCCTTAAATTAATCTAAATTATCCTGTAGCTGCACAGCTCTTCTGTGGATCTGAATTCCCACAGTCCATACATCTATATTGCCTAGAATTTAGGTCTCACAGGTAGAGCAATAATATGGCATATAGAGATTGCATAAACAAAACTCTTGTTTTGCAAAAGGCCTCTCTGACATTTTGCAAGAGACATCTGCAAGACCTTTAATAAAATGGATGACTAATACTGACCAAGACCAACTGTTATCTCAAGCAGGATAAAAAGGAAGTTACAGAGAATTAATTACTGATTTGAAGTACATGGAAGGGATTAGAATAGGATTAATGAGATTGGGATGGTTGATGGTTGAAACACATAAACACTGTGCTTCAAACATTTGAAGCGCTGAGCTAACATCTGTGAATTAATCCTTATTTGCTCTTCTAATGCAAACCAGTGTTATCATCTCCATGTCATGATGGGAGAAACTGAGGTACTGAAAGTCAGTATCCAAAGAAAGTGCAGTCAGTCAGGAAACATAACATCTTTCCTGACTTCCACTATTATGTACAAGACTGCATTCAGTTCTGGCTGCATGTCTGTATTTGCTTAACACTGTAAATACTGAGTAATCTGTATTTAAAAATCACAGAAATAGTTGCATGGGTATTTTCCCTGTAAAACAATAATCAGTAGAAATAACAGCAGATAAGAACAGAAGATAATACCTGGATAAGAAGCTCTCAAGGGATTGCTTCTTATCTTCTTTGCAGACAATGCCCTCTTTTTTCTGTCTTTCCATGTCTTTAATTCGTGACTGGAAGGTGTCAATCAAATCAAACACAGACTTCATTGCTATGGGTACTTCATAGTATTGCTGTTAAGAAAAAACCCCAGATGAATATAAGAATGTTCATATTAGCAGCCTTTCTGTATGTATCACAGCACTGTAGGAATACAGAGATTCAAGTAGTCCTATTTGCACACAGGTAACAAGGCCTAAAACAGATTAGAAACCATGGAAAATATTTGTTTTGCAGTCAGACTGCCCTTTGGAAGTGGCATATTTTCAGTATTTGCCCAAAGTGATAAGGCCAGGACATTGCAGGCAAAAAATTATCATTATATTCTTCTGTCAGGCCATTCAACTAGAGGATTGTCCATATGCACTGTGCTGGCATCCCTTTGAGTGACCAAACTATGTGCTTCAGAATACTGGGTACTACATTAAAACCCCTGTCAGCTGGGCTTCCTGTTTCTCACCATCCCAGCAGAAATCCACAATTCCTGAAATCCCCTAAGTGCAGAAAATAAAGATAGCTACAAAATTCCTGAAAATTTCTTGTCACTCTTTTCTTGTCCTCCAACAATGACCAAGTCACTGCATCGGTCTCTTATGTACTTCACTTAAAAGGCTGGAATGTAATTTCCTAAAATTTTTCTTTCTTTTTTTTTTTTCATATTATTCCAATGCCTTTTCTTTAAAGAGTTGAAACCTCACCTTGACCTTCATGTCAATGTCTGTAAGCACCATGAAAAAGTCATTGTAGGTCATCCCATATTCTTTCCTCAACTCGCTGATGAGCTGCTGGTCGACAAGGTCTTCATCCTCTATCACTTTCATGGGCTTTTCATTATCTTAATGTGAGACAAAGGAGAAATAAAAATGGTTGTGGAATCACACAGCACTCTGCCTTTAATTTCAAACTTGAAAGAAAGGGGAAATTAATTTCCCGGAAGCCCTCTTCCTGCTGCATAGTCAAGATATTAAAAACCATCAGTATGGTATTATGGCTTTTAACCGTCCAGTTTTCAGTCCCAATATTCTTTGAAAATCAGTCTATTCTAGGACATGTGCACTTCAATATTTAACATTTCTTCGTTCTTTTGAAAAATCTTGCTTTTTCCTGGCAAGATCTTTTAGATTTTTTTGGTATTACCTCATTCATATATATGCATGTACTAATCATTTCACCAGCTCCTGTAATGCAGCCACTTCTGGAATAGACAGTAGAAATTTTCACAATGTGCACCATGTGCAAATGAAACAGCATGGATAATTTAGGTCAGTAAAATATAGCTAGAACAGCCTGAGGTTGGCCAGAACACTAGAGTTAACCTTGCCAGTCTTAAAAAAATTACATGCAAAGTTTAGTGACTGCAAGAAATCAGAAACTGTTTAATGTGTTTTGAATGCTGCAGTCCTAGCAGCACACCTCTCTATATACCCTGCTTTGGCACTCCCTCCTCCATCTGCGTGCTGATGCCTTTCCTATTCTAGCACTCTGACAGACCGAACCTTAATTTTGAGAACGTTTTGTACCTACTCAGTGCTCCACCCCAAGAAAACATTCATAAACATTTGAAGAGAAAAAGACCTCTGAAGCCAGAGATTTGAGGAAAAGCCTGTGAAGGTACTGAGGTTCATTACTTCTCGTGGAACCAGGGTGTATTTGGTCATGTCCTGAAAGCCTCCCTGTCATCAGCTCAGCCTCAGCTCCAGCATCCAGCACAGTCCTGTATAACTGCAACAGTGCTGGAACAAGCCTCCATATGGAGCTGTGGGCCTGGAAAGCTAGAGACAAGCTAAATCACACACAAAGGGAAATGTCACCTGGGCACCCAAGAGCTCCCTGCAAACATTACTTGTCTATACCCTGTGACACCACTACAAATATTAATATTCATAGTCTCAGAAATCCCAGCCATGGCTTAAGTGGCCTGCCTTAAGTCAGAGACACGACAGGTGATCAAGAGGTAAAATCCAGAGGTACAACTTTCCAGTCCCCTGCTCCATAATTATTCACCAGAAAATAGAGATGAGATTAATTATCCAAGTTGATCATACAGCAGCAGACATAATTGATGCATTATACAACAAAGTATTCTAACTAAGTTTTTAAACATCCATAGCCTTGAAGGCTGTTTCAAATTTTGCAGTAGGTTCAATTATGTGTATAGACTGAATGAAACTTCTGAATTAAAATTTTGGGAAAATATCTGAATCAGAATCTGACCTTTAGTTTTCACACCTTGAACCCTCTTCTTACAGAAAAAAAAAGCCAAGCCAGCAAATGTTAAAATTTGGTTATACTAATCAGGCTATAGCTGCAATATATATGGTTTTTCATGGATATATGTACCGGAGTTGAAAGTTTTGTAGAAAATTAACAGGCAATGTTGTCAGTTTCCCATTGGGTGTGTATCTGCATATGCTGATTGGTTATTCACTTCATAAAACATATGTAAATCAGGTATCAGTGCTTCTTAAGTGAGAGTTACGTTACTAATGGCAAGCATGACCATTAAAACATAGACCAAAGAATCGTGTTTAAAAGCAAAGACCATCTCATTGGCCTACATGGAGGTAGAATAATGCAAAAATTGTTATTGTGAAATTTGATGTACAGCAGTACCTTAGACCAACCAACCCAGGTACTCTTCTGCTTTAACCTCCAGATAATATTATGAAGTTAGGACTTTAGAGCTTCATTGTTGGGAGATTTTCTTTCAAAACTTATGATAAAAAGAAAAAAATTAGATTACAGAGAGCGATGCAGAAAAACATTTCAAGTTAAAAAATAATGTCACAAAGGCTGGCCTGCCTTTCAAACTTGGAAGTGATTTCTATGGAGAAGGAAAAAAAAGAATTTAACCTAATTGCCTCTTTCCAATTCGCTATTTGTCCCTGACCTTGACCTCATAAAGGACATCTGGGTTCAGCGTGACAAACCACAGGAGTTGAGACTGACTGCTGCTACCTGCAATGTTCCCTCTCCCTTTGCTTTTTCTAGAAAGGTCACTGAAAGAGTGTGGAAATGTTTCTCCATATATCTTTGGCAGCTAGACAGGCTGGGAAGATGAGTTACTCTTTAGAAGTGACACACAGCTTTTGTGTCATTCCAGTGGGAAACTGGGAAATACTCTTTGGTTTCACTATGAGCTGATCTTGGCCAGTATCAATGAGCTCTTTCATTCACTAGTTCTAAATGTGTTTGAAATTTCAAGTGAAAGGTCTTTTCTGTGGGCTTTGCTGTTGTTGTTGTTTGTATTGCAGTCCAAGATGCAGTCCAAGCAGACCTCATCATGCTGGGTGCTCAGGCTTCTCACTATAGCATACATGCTGGGAACAAAATGTTTCTTAGGAGAAACTTTTGCTGCCTCTGATGCTGACAGAGAGTGAGCCTTGAAGAGGCCATGCAAACAGGAAGGGTAGAGGAGAAGGAGATGTAGAACAGAAAGATATTAGTATTATTTAAACTTTCTAAAAAGCTCAGGATTTGGTGTTTTGAGCAGAACTGTAAGATGAACTTCATGTAAGGCTTAACCTATACCCTTCTAAGTTTCCCGAATTTCTTGAACAATTTATTTTCTCCTGTGAGAATTTGGCTGTTATATACACTTGTGTGGTTTGGGGAAAGTTTGGATATAGATTAAGTTTGGAACTGAAAGAGTATGGTCTATGTCAAAGTGAATATCTGTTTATTAGCCAGACTAGAGCTAAATATAACCTTAAGCAGTCCACTGACAGGCAGATGGGTCTAGGTACACAAAGAGTGTCCTTGAGTAACCTTGGCCTGATGTGGAAAATCTTGTACTGCTCCTGATTTGTCATGGAGGTGCACAAATGGACAGTCTGGCAGTATTTGTGACTCACTGTCATTCAGGAACACAAGGCTAGGTCCCCTGCTAGGTCCTGTCGCTCTGAGAGTAGCAGAGGCACAGCTGGAAGCCAGACATAAATCTGTGATCGTCTGGCCAGTTAAATGCCCAACCTGCAACACCCTGGAGCTGGTGTAGTCCTGAGCTTTCTGTTCTATCACACATCTCTCCCCAAAGTTTGGTAAAACCAGATGAACTTTGAGAGGAAAGCTGTGGTGGACTTATAAGCAAAACTAGCAGCTTTTATTCTCTTTGTAGAATAGAATTGTAGAATATTTGTATTTCTTTGGCTTCATTCAGCAAAGCATTCACAGTACTGTTAACCTTTAGATGCAGGCAGCAATGAGATAGTGCACATGATTCAAGAGACACCTAAGCTTAAGTGCTTTGCTGGACTGGGACCTGAAGTCTTTGTTCAAACATTGTTATTATGATAGGAAGGATTCTCACTGAGTTTGGCAAGTGCTTCCCCAGGACTGAACACGGAGAGCAGTTGTTTCAAAGCTGCCTAAGAGAAATGTGATCCCCAGTGTCACCTGTCTGTATGGGAACTCTGTATGTAAAGAAGGTGGCAAGTGTACACCCCTGATAAGTAAAGAATTCCAGGACCTTATGAGGAGTGCAAAGGCATGAGAAAATATTATATGGCAGCAGGGAGATAATGATGTTAAACTTCAAAATGGGATTAACTTGGACCTAATTTTGAATATACTCTCAAACAACTCCCTTCAGTGTTTCCTGCCACCAGTCTCCTCTCCTTCATGACAACAGCCTGTTTCTGTAAGTATCTAGCCACCCATGGCTGATATCTTGTAAAAGCCAAGGGCAGGAGGGCATAGTATCAGTACAGTCTTTTAGTTGAACAGTGAGGTTGGTATTCTGGATATTGGTAGAGCTAAGCCTAATTTCCCCTTTCGGTCCCATGCCCTAATCTCATTTTTTTTCTGCCTTTTCACTGCTCCACTGTTTTACTGGCTTTAAGAATTCCCACAAAGAAAGCTGAAGGTGCTCAAGTTACAGCACTGGAAACCTAACCATGGAAAATACCAGAGACACTTATGTAAATATAAAAAGGAGGTAGTTGTCATGGAAGGAGGAGGAATGGGTTTGAAAGTCAACTGGACGACAGCAACAGATCCTGCTTAGATTTTGACCCAAGCTGGGGAGATTTCTTCCTTTGCTGTCTATATTGTGCCCATGAGATGTAAAGAAATCATATAAAAAAAAAAGAACCTAGCTGGAAGTGGTCAATTTTCATGCTGCTGTTGTTCATGGTGCCAAAAATTGTAATGACTGAGATCTTCCTCGTTGCCATCTTGCAGAAGCTCTCCAGATACTCGTCTCGCTGCTGTACGTACATGGTGTTGTCCGCCTTGGGGGTTGTGATCAGCTGGTTGGTGGCAGAGACAAAAGAGCTTGTTTAGTATAAGGAACAAAGCAGATGAGTATTTTACTGAAGGAGAAATAGTCACTGTTTGCAAATTGGGCTCTCTTTCTCATAAAGCTTTTATTTATTTGTGTTTGGAGTGTACCTTCAGGCCCAGACCTAACCCAAAGGTGTCCAATCAGCCACAGGAAAACTTTTGGAAGCATGTCCAGCTGGTTGCACGAGCCCTGCCACTGTTTCTCCCCAGTTCTGGTAGAAGAGAGCATTGGATTTTACAGAGAACCATGTGCTTTCCTATTATCCCTTGCCCTGCCAGTCCTACCAGGTCCCCCTCACAGCCTTCAGTGGTGCCATGAATCTAGGATTCCTGCTACTCACTCACAGTGGGAGCACTGGGAACAGCTGCTCTGGCCTTTCCCAATGGTCCAGCCAGGGCTCCCAGTGGCTATTTTGTCTGTGAAGGGGTAAATGAATAGGGCTACATGAATATTTATGTAACTGGTGGCCATATAAGAAGACCTTGAAGACTTGCTAAGGCCACTCTGATCTCATCTGAAAATGGCTGATTTAGCTTTTGTTTGTTCTAAGCAACTTTGATGTCTTATGGGGACTTATATTTGCTATAAGAAGAGGAATAATTACAACTACAAAAATATAAAAAAATCTGGACAGTTTATAGTACTTATTTCAAAGCATTCTAAGAATTGAAAAGGTCTAACTTTTAAAAAATTTAAAGCACACAACTTAGATTCTCCATCAATGACTGGGATGCAAATATTCCAGGGAAGGTGTGTGTGTGTAACACCATTTGATGTCCTATGCAGCAGTTTCCAGCAGAAGATGGCTAGGGATGCTGCAGCTCTAGCAATGTAATCCTTCTAACCAGAAGCATTGAATGCAATCAAGCACCTGCCACTGATCCCCAAACACAAAAGGAGCTGAAATCTGGATCCAAGTTTTATAGTTTGAGGTCACAAGTAATCACCAGAATCCCTCAATTGCAAACTTATGCTTTAGTCTGTAACAGGTGGAATAATTTTCTAGCTGCCTTCTGAAGTTTGTAGGGCCTGGAGGTTAATTTTTATGATACACTCTTTTTAAATCCATTTCATCAATGTACTGAAATGTAAAATATATTTCTGGACTTATAAGATCTGCCTCTCATTTATGCAAAGGCCCCTGGCACAACTACAACATTGGGACATGAAGGTGAATGAGAGTCAGACACAAAGAGAATTTGATTTCTGGGCTATAGCATGTAGAACATTGCTTTTAAATGGCATAAAAATGCTTCAGTGGAACCGAAAAGGGTCATGAAAAGGATTTGAGGACTGAGATCAAAACCAGACCATGGGTTCTGTGTTGTCCTCCTAGTTTTGGAGGTCTTAAGCTGGAAAGCAGAGGCAGGCCTGAATTTGATCTGCTTCATCAAACCTTTCAGAACAAAGCAGGAATCACTTAGGAGGCAAAGCAAACTTCAAATCAAAGCTTTGTGTCAGGACTGTTTTAACCCAGGCATTATATATGCTGTATCTGTCTGTGTTTGCATCGCAGAATCACAGAATTGTTCAGGTTGGAAGGGACCTTCAAGATCCTCAAATTCCAACCCCTCTGCCGTGGTCAGGGCACCTTCCATTAATACAGGTTGCTCAAAACCCCATCCAACCTAGCCTTGAACACTTCCAGGGTTGGGGTATCCACAACTTCCACTCTCCCTTTTCTTTATATGCTCCCTTTAGGTACTGGGAGGCTGCTTTGTAAACTGTCAGTCTGCATTTCATCACCACGGGGGAATAAACAAAGAACCCAAACTCACTAAGCCAAAATTTCTCAACATTAGTAAGACTGCAATAAAAGCCCCCTATAGAGAGGTGGTGTTGCAGGACTCAAAATCGATACTTTTTTAAAGTTTCTGCACCTGGGACCTATATTTGTCATTAATTGAACTCAACCCAGAATAGCTTTAAAAAATCTGGATGTTTGAGAAGTTCTCTTTTTTCCGCATGTGCCATGCATGTCAAAGAGATAGTAGAGTTCAGCCCCTGCTTTTACTAATAACCAAATCATACCTATTCTCCAAGGCTGAGGATGATTTTAGGTTCTGGAAAAGCGAAGTGCAGCGTGGCATAATCATATGTCTTCAGTGAGTTTTGGCCTGACAACCTGAAATTGTGCAACTTTTTCTTGGAGATCCAGCTGAGAAGTGGCCTAGTATCAGAAGGTTCAAATTTCAGACAACCCTTTCAGTTGCCAGGACTGTGGTGGTGTGATGAATTAGCAGCCTGACATCTGTGAGCTCTGCTTTTGGCGCTTTTTTTCCAAGTTTGTTTTTATTTATCCTGATGCTACGCATATTCTTGGAAGTAACAACACTGAGACCAGATTTCAAAGATCCCAACTTTTGCATAGTTTCTCTCTCAAGCTTTTGATTTGGCTAAATATTAGTTAGCAAGTAACTAAGAGGCATTATTTGCAAAATTCAGTCAAGTTCAAATTTTTCAAATATATGGCTTTTTTCCACTTCCAATGCTAGCCCTACAGCTGGAAGAATGGAGGGGGGGGAGAAGAAAGTTACCTTCTGTTCAGGTCCATGAATCATCAGCAGAATGATTAATTAAATTCCAATGGTTGGAATCTTAACTTGGCATCTTAGCTTGGCATCTTAGCTATTTGTATTGGAATATGGAATATGAAAGTCAAAGGTGTGTTTTAACATTGACTATCAGACAATAACTGTGAAACAGGCCAGCTTGCAGTAGAATAATAGCAAAAAATCAGCTCCCACAATAATATTTTTAAAGAACTGTTTTTCAAAGTGTACCCTTCAGGATACATGCCATCTGCCAGAAAAAACATTTGTATTACAACTAGAACTGTTTCCTGTCCCAGGTGAAGTGATTTTTATGATAAGTAGTTGGAAAAACATACAACACTGTTAAATCCAGAGACAAGTAACTCCAGACCATGCTGAAGTTCTCAGACCTGAAAACTTTAATTAGAGTCTTATAGTTTAATAAAAACAGCAGGAGGAAAAAAAAAAAACCAACAAAATAAATTTTGCACAGTACCTCTGAAGACGTCTAGGAGATCTGAATGCCAAATTCCCATTAGATCTCAATCCCAAGCTCCCCATCCCTCAGGACATCTGATCACAAGCCTTTGTGCATATCCTCAGTCAGACATGCACTAGTATTGCCAGAACACCTGGCTTGCTTCCAGTTTTAGGACACCAGCACCAATATGAAGCAGGTGTGCCAGCTGGCAGGACATGCTGAGCATTGAAATGTGGTAACGTTGGCAAGTACCCTAAAGTGGTGAATGGATGTAATCCACACTGGAACCTCATTTTATTGATCATACTGATACAGATCCTGACACCTATATATCCACTGGAAACAAGATAATCTGATGGCTATATGGTGGCTCATGGAGGTGACTGTGAGAAGGTTTTAGCCTAATTTCTGTCAACTGCATGTAAGATTTCCAATATGAGGCTGCAAAACCTTCCATGTTGAATATGATTGTTTGGGTCTAGAAATTTTACCTCTTAAACAAAAGCACCAAAAAAGAGTAATATAAAACCACCATAAATTTACAGTTCCATGTAATCCTGCCAGGAGAGAGATATGACTTCATTTAGGTAATAAGATTCAGATGAACATGTTACTTACAATGAGCCGCCTTTTGCCTTCAAAATATTCCAGGAGTTTGGTTGCTGATTTCCTGGGAGGCTGGAGGAAAGGCTTCTTATTGGGCTTGGGAAAATCCTCATTCTCAGTCCTGCTCCCCTTCTTGTTCTTCTTGCTGCGATCTTTGTCCTGCTTGCTCTTTTTCTCAGCTTTGTCCTTCTTGGACTGCTTTTCATTTTTCTGCTGCTTGTCAGGTCTGTCCTTCTTCTTCTTCTTCTCAGGTTTCTCCATTCGCTCATGCTTCTTTGATTCTTTTCCTTTCTTTGGGGGAATATTTCCCACTGCAAACTGTTCCTCTAAATGAGAACTGGCAGGCTTGCTTGGGTCATATTTATCTTCATATTCATTACTCAGTATCTTTTCTTGGGCCTTCTTTTTTGGTAGTTTAGTCTTAGTTGGTTTGTGTTGCCCTGGTGTGACATTCAGGTCCCTGTGGTTATAGTCCTTTCTGTCTGTTCGGTTATCTTTAAATCTACCCACATTTGCCTTCGTGTAGTGCACTGAGGGAGCTGTTGGGCCTTCTGTGAAACTGTCATAGCGGGCAGCTTTGTTTGGTTTCCGTGTGGCTGCCTGTTGTTTCTCCGAGTGTCCGCGCTGACGGTCCCTGCGGTTTGCTTTCCACACAGGAGAGTAGAAGTCCTCAGAGGCTGTGACTCGTGGAGTGGTGGCATCAGGGGCTACTGGCAGCCTGTGGTACTCTGTGGTGGAATGTGACTTTGTGGTCCAGGTCCTCTGTGTGGTGGGGAGGGGTGTAGTTGTCGTAGACCGGCTTGCTGTTGTCACTGCATGGGTGGTAGCACGAGTAGTTGTGGTGGTGGGAGGGAGGGTAGTGGTCCTTACTGTAGGCAGTGGAGTGGCTACTGTGGTTGTCATTGGTTTCCTCACTGTTTTGGTCCTTGCTGGCTGACTATTGCTTTTCCTTGGCTCCTCCTTCCTTGGTGACACCTGGACATGTTCGCCACCAGGGGTAGGCTGGGTGCTGCCCCCATTGTTGCCTTCCTCAACCACTTGCCCCTCTACCCCAGCTGCTTTGCAAGTCTGGATGAAGCCCTTCTGCCTCATCTTTTCAATTTTTCTGATGGGGTTCTGATCAATGACTTCATACATGGCCTCTAGCCTGACTGGATAAGGATACCTTTCCTCCACCTGCAGGGTTTTCTTCAGCAGTACCATACCAAACTTCCCTTTCTCCAGTTTCAGAAAGCTCATGAGCTTAGGGATGAGGGCAGGATCTAGTGGCTGTTCCAGGATTTTTCCTTCATTGGTTATCCTTCTGACTTTTCCCCCTTCTTCCCCTTCTTCATGAAACAACACAATCTGCTGGATGTGCCTCTCAGCCAGTTCACAGTAAACATCATTTTTCAGCAGGCTCATCATGAGCCGGTAGTAGCCCTCAGAGGCATGGGGGGCAGAAATGACCCACACCCGATTTTTCCCTGCAAAGCTGGCCAGGACGTTGGGGGAACTTGACCCTGAAGGGAAACGTACCACTCGTGACTGTGAGGCAGAGGATATCCCTTCGTCCTTAATCATCTCAGACTTGGAGTATTTGGCTGCAGCTGTGAGTCTCTGTACCCATCTCATTCTGTTCCCCATGCCCCGGGCCTGGGAACGTGCTTCCCCTTGCAGAAGGTTGGCAGGTGGTTTTGGAGGTGTGGAAGAATCCCTCTTGGAAACAGGGTGTCGAGGATTTGGACTTGAATTCCTCAGGGATGGTCCAGACCTTCTCAGGACACTGCTTGAAGCCCTGTAAGCCAGGGGCACTTTCCTAACTCCATGGCTCCCTCTCTCTGCCAGCCTCTCTGTCTTCTCAGAGCCACACACTAGCCATGCTGCCCACAGCAGGGCTAAGCTGAGAGCTGGCCTCCAGTTCATTGTGTAATCTGTGTAAGGAGGGGGAGGAGAAGAAGTTAGATGGTAACAGTATGATGATATCTTGCACAAGTGATAAAAAAAGCAAAGTATAGGCTGGCTAGTTTTTGTGATTTATAAGTGCTGATTACACCTCAGTCCTGCCCTAGTGGCTTTGTACATTTTACAGTTACTTTTGGAAAAACACAATTTTATGAAAAAATGAGATCATCCTTCTATAACACGACATTGTCTGTCCAAAAGGACACTGTGATCTGCATCCTTCTCTCTCTCTGTCACTCTCATGCTCTCACTATACACACATGCAAAGACACACAGAGAAAGGGTCCCGTACCTAGAGCAGAAAGCCAAGAAGTTGACTTGAAACTTACACTCTCAGGGAAGTTCCCCTTCCAGAGATGAGGTTTCACGTCTTTTTCCTTTAAAAGGAGACCATACAGCTTTGCTGCTGCTGCTCAGTGATTTATCTTTACACAGCCCAACAGGTCCCAGAGCCTGTTTTGTGTATCTTTTAACTCTCTTCTTCACCTTCTTGACAAGCAGGATGAGGTTAGTGGAAATTTCCTTTGTGATCTCTGCTTCTCCATTTACCTGCAGGTCTGGATTTTTGCTGTGCCGGTTACCCACACAGGCAGGGATTTCATTTAGAGAAAGGGAACTCCTGGCTTCTCCAAGTCTCTCTGTTTTATACTTCCCAAGCCTCCTTCCCACTCCTTGCTTCCTCAGTCCCGTTTAGCTCCTTTGTTTCCAGAGAGGAAAGCACCAGCACTAATATATTTTCCAGGCTGAAGAAAAACACAGGAATGTGATGCTGAAAAAAAAGAAAGGACGCTTCCCTTTCCCCTTTCTCCACACTTTGACAAAAGCAAATTGTAAAACACTCGTCTTTTTTTCTTCTCGGCTGGCCGCTGTCCCAGAAATGTCAGGGCAACCCCAGCCCTGCTCCGAACCCGCCTCAGACAACGGTGGCCACTGGAAATGGGGGAAACTTCACTCAGGATTTAACAGCTCAGCAGAACCCGCCTCCTCCCCACTCCGACACAGGGAGGGAGGAGGAGGAAGGCTCTGGGGGCTGAAACACTGCACAGCATCACAGAGCACTTCAGAGAGGGTGACTCTAGCCTTAACTCTTTCCTTCGCGCATCCCAGCTCCCTGGTATTCTCCAGCCTCGGCTTTCTCTTTCTGCCCATTTAACGGACAGCAGTTGGATAAACAATAGTCCTGTGAGAAGTGCATTTCTACATCAGTATCAATAACAGCTCTAGTGTTTAAGAGTTATTATTTTTTTAACCTCATAATTTCTGCCTCCTGTTCCCTCTTTCTTTGTTTTTTACATTCTGGGAGTTCCTCAGTGAAATCCAATTTCTCTTCACTTTCCAACCACTTTCTCTTTCAGGTCTTCATGTATGTCAGTATATTCTTTCCTCCAAACATCATATGGGCATAGCTGTTTGTTAATTTGTAGTTTTGGAAGAGATCAGATTGTTTACTATTGTACTGAAATTAGGGTCATGTATTTCTCATGAATGTGCACCAGCAGTGAAAAAAAAAAAAAAAAAAAAAAAAAAAAGTACAAAAATACCTACAGAGACAAGGCTAAAGGCAGGGTCATGTCCTTTGCTCTCCCTTTATGGTGTAAACTACACCATTCTATTGAGCTGACGTAAACTGGCACGGCTGTGCTGCCAACACCTGGTCTTTAACTGATTCACAGTGGCTTCAGAGTGCACCATGCACCTTCAGTGTAAAACACCGCTTAATTTTAGTTGATAGGTAACACCTGACAATATCCCAGATCTTAATACTACTTTTACTATTTTCCAGGGTTTTACTTATTTACAGAGATGCTGTTATATTTTTGTGATATCACACTGGATTTGACCTTTGTTATATTAGCTGGAAGTGAAGGTACACCTACTTCCCTTGAAATCAATGTTTCAAAGGAAAAAACCCTTACTTTTCATTCCCTCTTTTCTTATATTCTTCATTTTTACTTCAAGTTTTCTAATGCACTGATAAACATTAGCAGTGATTTTGCCAATATGTGTCCACAGTTTAGATTCTGTGGTCAGTGGTTTGCCCAGGAGGTAGGGGAGGATGCCGAATGCCTGTGCTCTCATTAACGTGAGGGCAGAAATGCTCAGCCTCTTCCAGCATATCATATCCTGTCCTACATCCACTGGGAGGTACCTTGTACCTCATACAAGGATCACAAAACTAGAGTTCTGTGGAGCAAGGGTGAGTAACATATTTCCACTTAACTTAGTGTTAAGTCTGCTAATTTATTAGTCTTGACAAGGAAAAAATGTCTACAATGCTGAAGCCAAGTATTTAATTTGGGGTAAATTAATTTTAAAAATTAAATTACTTCAATTTTATCGGGTTTTGTAACAATTTGAAACCATAAAGAGGCAAAACGTCACTCATCTGCACAGGTCTAATGATACCAAGGAAAACACACTCAGTATATGATGACAGCACAGGAAAGAAACAGATTTCCATACGAGCTTTGCTGTCTATTCTATCCAATTTGCTTTGCTTTCCCAACCTGACTAAAGAAGGAGCATGCTACAGAATCTGCCTTAAAGCATCAAAGGGTGGCAGATCAGTGAAGAAGATGGTTCTTAAGGCAGTTGTAGGGAGGGACTAGCACACAACAGGACATGGAACCACGGGGATTATTTTCAAGGCCAATGTTTGTCAGTATCTTTATCCAAGGTGAGGAATAAACCTGAAATGACTGCTGGAAATATTTGGCATTAGAATTTCTTAGAAAGTAAATAAAAGTAAATAATTTATACAGGCCAACAAAGAACTCCTGGTAAAGTGAACATACATTTTAAAGGGCCAATGTAAGGTCATGAAGAAAGAAGAAAAAATAAATGCATAAAGCATGCTTAAGATAAAGAACAATATCTTGGAAGGCAGCTATTAGGTAAGAAACTTAAAGGTCACAGTATGTAAGCCACTGGAAATAAGCTTTTGGTGTGATGCTGCAGCAAGGAGAAACCCTGGCAATAGCCCAGTGAGAAGCTGGAAAGTCATATGTAGTATCAATAATGTGATTTATGCTGTACACATCAGGCTTTTCAAAAGGATTGCAAAGTGTTCAAAAAGTGTCCTGATGTCTGAATATGATCCTATTGAAAGAGAGGTAGGGAAATAACTATGTGGAAGGCACAGCCACATGTTGGAAATGATCTTCTCATGCATACATAGGAAAGAGACGTCTGCAAATAAATTGCTTTTTAATCCAGCAGAGGAAGGCAGAAGGATAACCAATGATTAGGAATTAAATCTTGCTAAATGCGAACTTGAAGTAATTGCAATTACTTGAAAATTTTAATAATGATAATAACCCCTGGGATAATTTCCCGAAGAATGTGGTGGTGGTTTCCTGTGGCTTAGTTGTCAAATGAGGGCTCTAACAGACCTTCTTGGCTGGACTGGAAGTAATCACAAAAGGATGGAATGAAATCCCTATGGATGCATCTGCATGGAAAATCTGAGATCAAAATGACCACCACCCCTGAAAAGTACAACTCTCTGAAGGCTTATGGAAATTAATTGTGTAGCCCACTGAACTGAAATGAGCAGTTAGAGAAAGGTGGAATGCAATGTACAAATCCTGTATGCCTCAGAGTGCTTTTAATAAGGAACTGAAAGTTAATGCTATGATCACAAAGGGAAAGGTCTGCTGAAGGATGACAGTGCACTGTGAGTCCTTCTATTCTCTATTTTAGGTATCAGACTTAAATATATCATATGTGTCAAGGGATGTGCACACAACTACACTATTTTAGCTGCTGAAGAACTAATAGGAAAGTCAACTACCTCCTGAACTAGGATTCTTTCTCAGTCCTACAAAACCTGGAGAAATAAGGCAGCAGCAAGAAAGGAATAGCCCGAGGAGCAAATGGGAAAAACTTTCTTTTTAAATAGACTTCCAGGCAATTCTTCAGGGAGTGTGGGAGAAACTGCTTACAAGGAAGGTGAAAGGAGGCAAGGGGCTTAGGAAAACTGGCATTGCCTGCGCTGTACAGTGGTGGGAAGCTGGGAGCCAGATAAACAGGTGTAGGTTCCCCTGCTGATGCTGGTGGGGGGTTATTAGAGCAGAAAGCACAAGAGCCCGAATCCTGTGAAGCCAGGCATTGTTGATGCTCCAAGAAGGGACATGTTTCTTGAACCCTGCTGGCTCCTCGCTTTCCTGAGAGGGAAAGAGGCTATTATTAGTAATCTGACTCGGGTCATAACCCAGCCAGCAGCTGGGGAAATAACAACTAGTAGTGTAAACAGGGGAACTGTGCTGCAGCCCCCTATATGTAAGCAGGAAAGGGAGTCAGTACAGGGAGGCTTGCAAAAGCAGTGACCCGTAATAAAAAGAGCAGTGCCTGGTTAGTCAGATCAAGCTCCTAAAATAGAAGGGCACTTTTGATAAATAGGTTGGCCTCATTTGAGTCTTCACTTTTAAAATATACATTTTTACTCAAGAATGTTGCTTAGAAACTGGTGATGGAAATGTGACACTCAGGCTTTAAGAATAAATATTGCAAACTTTAAGGTTAAATGTTTTAAACTGAGGCTAAGCTTTTTAGCTACTCGGTAGGGTTGCAGCCCCAAATGTTCAGGCTATAATTGAGATGCAGGAAAATTCTGATGTCTGAATGTTATTATTGGCCTGTGCTTGAGCTGACCTTGACTTTAGCACCTCTGCTTGTCTGGTTTACAGAGCTTCCTGGTGAGAGGAAGGCTCTCACATATACCCATTTTTTGTTCTACATCTGGTTGACATCTGGGATGGAAACATCAGCCAGGGAGAACAAAACATCTTCTGGTCAGAATTGGCACAAGTTCTACACCAAACTGACTGATGCAACTGGTGTTATGTACACTAAGATGAAAGTGTAATACACGAGAGCAAATTAATACAAACATTGCCATCTGCTGGCCTTGAAAATGGTGTTACCAAAGCCACAGGCAGGTGAGACTGGTAAAACCACTGCAGTGTACTGCAAGTGGTTTCTCATGATACAGCTGCTGAGGTGTGGCATTCAGAAAGCCACAGAAATAGTCTTGGAATAGTTACAGGCAGACAGTCACAGAAATAGTTCACGAGATGAAAAGGAGAACGAGACTTCATTAGCTCAAATCATCAGCACAACATCCCTCTCCTACAGCTGTATAACCCCACTGGGAAGCTGTACTACAATCATCTCATAATGCTGATGTTGAAGACTGTCCCATGAAGTGCCATGAGTTACCGCTCCCAAATCACATGCCTGCACAGCTAAATGAATTTGGCCACAGCAAAAAGTAACCACCTGCAAGAGCTTGGATTCTCATCTCACTTTTGCACCTCTGCAGCAGAGGGCTTTATGCTAGCACTGATCTGTGTCGTGTCCTTTCTCTGGTGTGCTTTCCTTGTCCTTCTCCCTTTTTCTGGGCGGCTGCCAGCTGATGTTGAGCCTTCCTGAACAAGAGGGGGAATTGTCTCCTGGCTCTTGTGGCTCCACTTTGTGGTACAAAGCAGATTTAAGCAGGAATGAAAGTTGGTGCTTATGCAGCTTCTCTCTTTGCATAAATACTAGGACTTGGTTTCTTAATGCAGAGCTCCCAGGTCTGATCTCTTTGACAGCTGTTTTGTTCAAATGCAATCACTTATGGCTTTGCACACTTGGAATAAGATCAAGTAGAAATTGTCTTGCAATACAATCAGCTCTTTCACTTACCAGGGAAGACTCAGCTCTCCTCTCCACTGGTAGAGGAACTTCAGTGAGATTCTGCCAGAAAACAGAGCCCACTGATTCAGCGAGGATTGTTCCTTACATATTTGTGGGCCTCATTATCTATCCTAAAATATCCTGGCTTACAAATCTTTTCTTACACCCTGTAATTTAAATTAAAAAAACCTTGGTTTGTTTGTTTAGGGTTTTTTTCTCAAAGACTTGTTTTGATTATGAAATTGAAGGGGTAGGAATGGAGGAGGATCATGTTTAAAAACCAGATTGTGCTACAGTTCAGCAATAGAAGAGTATTCCAAAACAGGGCTGTGCAATGTGATTACTCTCAGTGCCTACGTGTCAGAATGCTTTAGGGATGAATATAAAAAATTACTAGTTACATGGCTGCACACATTCTTGTTTAACATTCATTAGTAATCAATGGAGAACATTCAAATTCTCTCATGGTTTTAAGTCAGAAAAGCAATTAAGCATATACTGAAGTACCACCTCACTTTGCTGCTTGCATGGCTCTGTGGAGAGAAGGCAAGGCAAGGCAAGGCAAAAGACTGAGGTAGAACAAGAATTCAACATTTATGTCCCTTTACTTCAGGTCAGACTGAAGACAGTTTGAGCCTGAAAGTGACAGCAGGAAATATCATCTGCAGATAACATACCACTCCTTTTGTCAGGCTGTTTATGCTCACTTGCAAGCACTCACAGCCCTTGTCTTTATTTATAATCAGGCAAATGCAACATTTAATCTTCAGTAGAGTCACTCTTTTCTCTTTCTTTCCTGTGAACAGGCACTCTTATGTCTCACTCAGTGGCAACCTTTGGCTCTCCCTTGTATCCCTTGGCCTGAACTAGATCTTCTCTGCCAGACACTTTTGGAATCTTTCCTTGGTGAGTGGCAGAGGAAGGGGGCACTCATTGCGTGGGTGCTCTGCCAGGTCCTCCACAGGTCAGATGTCTGTAAGTGGGGTCATAAAATTGGGGAAAAGGAGTACAAGTAGTTGTACTCTTTAGTTCTTTCCTTGAACTAGTTTTCAGCACCAGCCCAAACCTTGGAGAAGCACACTGGGAGACAGAGAAGAAATGGAAAAGTATCTGCTTAAACTTGAGTATTTAGAAAATCAAGTCACAAGCTATGAGATCATTTAGAGTGGGATGAAGATCTATGGCCTCCTTTACGGGGTTTCATTTGCTTTGGGAAGGGCCATGCCATTCTTCTGAATATACTCTTTGGCTGGTGAATACAGTTCTTCCTGTTTCCTTGCATAATTTTGTTTCCCTTCTGAGGCTGTGTAAGGGCAGAGCCTACTCACCTGAGAGAGAGGGAGAATGGCAGATCTGGCTAGTGTCATCATTCTACCAGACTACGGGGACATGAAAAATGTGACCTCCTTGTGCTACTTCTGGAAGTAGAAGAATGTACAGAATGATGTAGGCAGCTGGTTCTTAAGCCATAATCCATGAGATGATGGTGATTGGTCAGCAGCTGGCAATAAAGCAGTGCTGACTACTCTGGTCCTTTCAACTAATAACATATGAAGAGGCTGAAAAGTGTCCAAAAGGTTGGGAACTAGGAGTTTTGTTGTTTGGTTTTTTAGGGTCCTTGATACAATCTCAGCTCAGATTGGAACTGCACCCTCATGCCATGTGGATAGGTTCCCACCAGGCCAAAAATTAACAACACAGTTGAATCCTAATGTTTTCCCCAGTAAAAAAAAAACTACTGTTTCCCAGCAGTAAAGAAGCAATGAATAAAAAGGTCCCTGATAGTGTCTCACATTAAGAAGATGTACATATCCATCTCTTTCCTTTTTGGTAATACTGGTACTACTTTTTAATCAAACAATAATAGAAAATAATAGAAAATCTGTGGTTTTGAGGTTGCTGACATGGTCTGCTTCACAGACAATAAATTCACAAAAGCAAAATTAGTGTAGAAGGGGTTAGGACTTACAGCAAAGGTAGGGAGTGGTCTCTGCCATGCGTCAGTCAATGTCACTATTTTCATTCAGGATAAAAAAATACTTTTTAAGGGTGGAAGAACTTATGCATATAAATTCCACAGCTCAGTTTTGTACTGCAGGGTAAGAGACATTTTTCACAGTTATTGACAAAGGACATTCCAGCAACTAGTGAGATCTGGATTTCATTATATGTTTTGGGCTACAGTGCAAAAGTACTATCTGCCAGAAAAAATGTGGTCGAAGCATGCTTTGTTAATATATTGCTGCTGTTCTTGGATTATACCCCTGTAGAGGCTCACATCTGAAATGAAACATCTGATTGGCTATATATTAGATAGCATTTCAAGGTTTATTTTTCGGATGGGATTCCCTCACAATATACAGAGACCATGTATATTCCTATTTTTAAGCATTCAGAGACAAACTCTTACTGCCCTTCTCCAGTAGATCACTGCTGTGGGCTGTTTATGGAGCATGTTAGTGCCTGTGTGCTAGAAGAACAGGTATTCTTAAAGTGCAGTTAGTTCTTACCATTGAGTTTGGTACCTCTGTATGTATTTTATGACTAGAGAATGACTTTCTAGTCCAGGCAGCTTCTGTCTAAATGCATGGAGTAAAACAGTCCAAAGCTGTCAACAGTTCTGCCCAATGAATGGGCCAAGTCACTGGAGAGACAGCATCAGGAAGCCTGAGCAGACCTAGAAGACCAAAAGAAGTGCATTTATTTCCCTGTAACCTCACCTTGGAGAGTTAAGTAATGATAAAAACTCCCTGAAAAAATCACAATCTCCAAAAAGAACAGAGAGGGAAATCTGTAAAACAGATTTCACTAGAGAAATAAACAGTAGGGACTGATATTTCCATTGCTTGTTTTGCTTTCTTATCTTCATGTTAAAGGCAGCCTTGTATGTAAAGCCACATGTGATCCTGATATATGGAACACAGCTGCCTTGAAATCAGTGGCAAAGTTCCTGTGTTCAGTGAAGACTCTTGGATTTTGCTCATATTTATAGGATACAATTAAGCTGAGAAGTTAAGAGAGACCACAGCCTTCCAAAATTAAAGAGGAGAGAGAAAGAAATGAGAAAGCAAATATGTGGTGAAAGAGATCCCAGGTGAAATAATTTGTCCAAGTTTTCATGTCTGGATGTTGTTATTTTTTCCATAATTACTATAGCAAACTCCTGCTTCCAGCCAGGGGAGTTGACCTGGGATTTTTCCAGTAGCTGTGGAAATTTAACACAAAAATGACCAGAACTGTTAAAGCTGTTTTACTCATGCGTGTCAGCACTGGGAGAATCAAGATATAGCAGACACTGTTTAGTCAAAAGCAAAATTTTGTGAGTGTGTGTGTGTTCATGCAATCAAAATGCAAACCAAGGAACTGAAGACTGCTGTCTACCGAGAAGAGATTGTCTTAAGTACCAAATAATACACAATAATGTTGGCATGGTAAAACATGACTTAGATATCTATTTCTTGCAGTTATCTTTGAAAGTCACATTGTTTGAATAGAGAAGTCTAATTTACACTGATACCACCTTCAACTGTGAAATCATCTCGCACAACACATCTACTGCTGTTGGAAATGCCACTGTATTTGGACCTCCAGTTCTCTTCAGCATCCTTTCTACTGAGGTGATTAATATTAAACGGTCACATGATGCAGATGCTTATAAAATAGCCAACTCACTTCACCTCCCATAAGGAATGATTTTCTAATCTCCAGAAGCATGAGGGCACATATCCATGCTCTGCAAAACCATTTGGGAGCTATCACATCTCTGCAGGATACAAAGGAGGTGATCAGAAACCCACTCCATTTCCTTCCTTCTCCACAGACTCTCTTCTCTGATTTTTGTTTGTGTTACTAGTATTATAATTGCTAACCCTTCCAGAGGGGAAAAAAAAAAAAAAACAACACAAAAAGCAAACAGAGAAAGCAACCCAAATCCTATTATGGACTCACAACATTGCAATTTATCAAAAACTACCTACTGAAAAGTCCTGGTTTCACACATCCGCTAATGCCCCCACTGCCCTTCAAAACTGTCTGCAAATATGTATT
Source organism: Myiozetetes cayanensis (assembly GCF_022539395.1). Classification (NCBI taxonomy): domain Eukaryota; kingdom Metazoa; phylum Chordata; class Aves; order Passeriformes; family Tyrannidae; genus Myiozetetes; species Myiozetetes cayanensis. Next base: position 21,164,060 of record NW_026087742.1, read on the forward strand.
GCTAATACTTGTCTGGTGCTAAAACTGTGACCAACACTCCAAACCTATTTGTCCTTAATCTTACCCTTGCAAATATACTGTTACATCTGATAAAACTTTATTCTTGTTAACTGCTAAAAATTCCTGTAAGGAGTAAGGTTTTATTATTTCATCCACGGTGGCTATTAGTAGCCTGGCTGTGGCTGTGATGCTATTGTACCTGCAATCAAAAATCTGGCACATCAAGAAAATCTCTTCTTCAGGGAAGAAGATAATCACTGTTGAGACAAGGTGGATAGATGGATGCAAGATCTTAAGGGACAATGAGAGCATGGAGGCAGGAGTGCCAGGCCATTGTGGTAGTGCACCGGTGGCCAGTTATGTCAATTAATTCAGTGGCAGTGGTGTGGGGTCATCTTAGCAAAGAAAAGATTTTAGGGGGTTTTAAGAAACAATACAAAGGAGAAGAATGAGCATTTTTTCCCCCAAATGTAACTGTCAAAATGTGATTTTATTCATCAACAGCAAGAAGCAAAGGGAACTCAGTACAGAACTCAGTACAGCCTTTCATTGCTTAGTTCATTTAAGGCGAGAGCTCAAGTTTTTGTGTTAGAGAAATATTTCTTTATTGCTGTTCTGGTAGCCAAAAATGTCTGACATCTGCATGACTAACATCTGCATGCCATCATGCACAGCCAGATGGTGGGCTATAAAATGTCAAGAAGTTTTGGTAATGGAAAGATCAGCAGCAGACTGAAACACACACCAGAACTATTTATAGAGGGAGAGATTTCATTTTCTTTGAGAAGAACAGTATAAGTGATTGAGAGACTGAGAGACTTACTAAGGAGGAGGTAGTGAAAAAAGCAGATCCATAAAGTTTGGGCAAATGACCAGCCACCAGCCTGTGACATGAAGAACCAGAGACCAGGAGATTTTCTACTGGGAAGGCTAGAGCAATGGGATCACTGGTCAAAGGCAAGTCTAGGGTGAAGCTTTTGAAGCGAAAGAGATGTTTTAAAACTTTGGAAGTAATTTTTGGAAGCTCATACAATCATCACAATTCATGGTGCTTGAGTCACTTTGATCTGAGTCTGGGCAAAGCACTAGATTCCCTTGTTGGCAAGGGAATAAGTCCTAGATGATTGTATTGGCCCTTTTCACCCACTCCATCTCAATCTGACATTTCAGTCCTGGAATACATACACACATCCTGTGCAGAAAGAAGAAGGAAAATAGGAAATGCCCACCCAAGCTTCAGGTGTGACTTGGCCCTATGTAAACATGAGCCTGCTGGCTCTGCAGAACAGGCGCAGTTCTCAGCGAGGGATCTGGGCTCTCCTAGGCTCACACATCATCAGCAAACTCATTAGCTAAACTGTAAAGGCACAACCAAATTGTTCTCCCCTTTCATTTCTGCCAATTCTAATGCCCCTGGTGCACCTACACAGCTGTAATTGAACACAGACCTGGGGGGTGAGAGGCAGTGCAGTTGTAATTCAGAGCTAAATTCATCTGACAGCCCAGGTAAGTAGAAGACAAGACACTGGCTTGATTCCCAAAGCTCCCAGCAAAGTGACAAGCTAACTCCTAGCTGTTATTTTTCTAAATGTTAGGATTCCATGAGAAAGTCTCAAGGAATAATAGACATAGCACCTGCCCATATAATTTTTAGAAAATCAGCTGCATCACAAGCTTTAAGGGAAGGCAGTGAACGAATTGGCTGCTTGACATTAGAAATGTGCCTAAAAGAGTTTCCAAGTTAGAGCCATATTCAGTATGGAATCAGCTACAGCTTTTCCACTGTCTCTGGTTTGAGTGGATTAGCTTGGTATGAATCAGTGTGTTGCTACACTTGCAGGAGTAGCAAGTAGGGTCTGTGGTAGAAAAAGAAAATGAAAAATTTCTATGTGTTTATTCTTTCAGTTTATTGAAAAGAGATTTAAAAGAGGTGGGAGCTGGTACCCATAAACATAAACAGGTTCTCCGAGGCGTTGCACAATAACACAACCTTATTGTCTAAGCCTATTACACAACCTTATCAGCCTTGTGGTTTGCCACTAAACAGTACCATAACTGTTTTGCAACGCCATCTAGTGCCACATGGGAATGCCTCAGAGGCACGCAGGATACTGCTCTTCTCTGGTTCTGTTGCACTGAACTGAACAGCCAATGGCTTTGTAAAGAGAAGAAATGTTTGCATGCAACAGCAGTGACAATTAGACAAACAGAGAGGAGAGGAGTTTTTGATCCACAGGATCTGAACTGTTAATTTATTCTAAAAAAAAAAAAATCACTAAAGCAATAACTGGTTCCCAGGTACTATTGAAGTTGGGGTTTCACTCACAGTCATAGCCCAGCTTCAGGTCTTGGCGTGAGGCTTCGTGATGTACTAATGTCCCTCTGCTTTTAATATCAATGAAAAAACCTTCTTCCATTTATGTTTCATGGAAAAGTGCCCCCAAATAAACATAGTATGTAAATTACACTAGTCCTCTTTTGGAGTGAATTAAAATACCCTTCCCTTAATCGTAGACCTATTAAAATGGAAGCCTTGCTGAGAATTTACTGATGAGTTCCCCATTTGATGAGCCTGCTACATAGCGAGCTTCCAAGATTTATAAATCTCTGAGGAATGAAAGGGGAAAAGAGTGATGCAGGGTCACAGAAAAACCAATAACCTCCTTCCATAATATTTAGCCATCTAGAAATCCACAAATAATTTTTCTCCTTATTTTTTCAAACATTAATATTTTGGAAAGTGTTGAATTTATTGTTGGATTTTTTTACTTTGGAACTGATTTTTTTCTCTACTTACAAAAAAAACAATTAAAACCTTATGCTTGAAAAATATTGTGATTATGAGGAACGACAAAGCCCTTGTTATCTTGCGACAAGTTTGTAACTAAATTCGCCCTCTTTCTAATGATAATTTTTACTCTGGTTCTTCATTTGCCATTCTTGTACAGGACATAACAAGAAGTTACTTTGCATCTACCAAATTCTTTCCATCCCGTCCCTTTTAAGAATTCTGGATGTTTCACAGCACAAACGTTTGGTGGTGTGTTTTTTGCATTGAACAGAAGGTTTTAGAACAATCCCTTAATCCAAAACAGACGTCTCTTTGCTCATCCTTCTCTCTAGCTGACTCTACAGCTGCAGGGCTGTGTGATTAAGGAATATGCAGCACCCAGTGCAGGCCAAACTCACCCGTAGAGGGAAGGATGGTATTTAAAACTTTCCACTCCATGTGTACATGGGGCTAAAATAAACACATTCAGACTGGGGGAATTCTCCATCATCCGTGCTAAATACTGGTGCCCTCTAGAAGGCAGCCTGTAGTTTGAACAGAAGCTGTGAGGGAGTGTGTGATGCAGCAATAACTAGAAGCCCAGTTTGTGTGATAAGCCTACTTTACTCGTAAAATCTCTGACCACAGATCCATGTCTGTAGAAGGTAAGTTTCCTGTCTGTTATTCCAGGAAGCAAATGTAATAACACACTATCTGACAGGTCAGAAATACATGTGTCTAGGCATTGCTAAGTGTTTTTATTAGAACTGAGTGAGACAATGCAGAACAATGCCATGGTGCCTTCATTTAGTACATTCACTGACCCATCTCAGGCCAGTGTTTGTATGTGGATCTGTACAGATTCATATAAATACAAGCCTCAGTCCCTGTCGCGCCATTCACAAAGCAGATATTGTAGCAATGCTGTGGGGTTTTTCCTGTTTCACACATTGTGGCCTATCTTGGAGGATAACGTTGTCTATATCTATTATTTCCTATTTGAGATCCTAAACTGGAAGCTGGCATTTAGCAATATGTAAGCCTTTGCAAGGCACTTCTGAAATACAGCCTATACCTTATGACAGCTTTTCATTAGCCACAGTTTGCAAATACAGAAACGAAGGTTGGAGGAAATTTCAGTGGTTTGATCTGTCTCTCCTTCTATTTGAAACAGACTTCAACAATGTCAATTTCTGCTCCCTTTTAGTCTGCACAGGACATGGACTCAGACCTGCTGTTCTTGAAAGAGGGTTTATCTCTCATTAGCTCTTCTAGTCAATGAAACTATGCAGAAAGGGGGAAAATACATGGACAAATATGTGGATGATCCTGCATTCATGTGTATTACCTTGAAGAGCTTCCTAAGGATATGACAAAAGTTCTGTAATTTTAATTCTAAAATGTATGGCCTATAAATTCCCATAATGCCCTGTTAAAGCAGCCAGTCTTAGGACAACATGTTTTTTAACTCTGGAATGTGTGATTCATTGTTTAAAATTATTTTTTTTCTGTTACTGCTACTAGTGGGCCTCTCATCAACTCATCTATGTATATCTGCCTTTTCTATCCTTAGTGACAAAAAATAGGATTCCCATTAATGCAGCTTTTCCATCCCATAAAATGGCTACAGTGTTGGCTGTGAGTTTATTGAAAAACCCAAAACTGTCCTGCTCCCATTTTCTGAGCATGGTGCATGGATAGCAATGACTATGCAGCCCTGATGTCAGGGAAGGTTTTTATAGTTTAACAAGCCTGTCAGGCAGCTGTGCATATAAAAGAAGACCAAAAAAGAATGAAGATCCAAAATCACATTAGGAAAACAGCAGGGAGAGCAGAGGGCAGGCTTCAAAACCAGGCAGCAAGTGAGGGGACAGAGAGACCATGGCCTTGCCTACCAGAGCATAAACACACTGGCTGGTGGCTGAATGGAGGATACAAATTGCTCACCACTAAACTTTTCCTTCTTGACATTTTCCTTGCTACCTTGATCATGGCTGAGAAGCTCTTTCCCTTGGTTTTAAAAGGAGCTTTATATGCGCTATTGTTCTAACTCTTCACACATGCCATTGTTTCTGAATGTGTTGTCTTCTCTCCCTTTCTTCCATAGGATGTGACCTCCTTTTTCTTTTCTCTTCCCCTGCCCTGAGTGGGAGACTGGAGTTTAAACTTGCCTATGAATGACTGCATTGCTGCTCTTTGCCCATTTCATTTCCACTTTGGCAGTGGCCAGGTCTTAAATCATTGCCTACAGCACCGAATGTCAGCATGACATGTCTGAGTTGGCAATGACAGTCCTGGACATGAGCAACCTGACCCTTCAAGTTCAGAGTTTGAGTCCCAGCTATTAGAAAATCAGAAGTTCTGATGAGGAAGGGAAGGGGCATGTTGGAGAGCTGGCCTTAAGCAGTTGACTTCAGAAAGAGCTTAAATTTGTTTGGACCAGGTATTGGACCTTGGAGTCTGCATTGATCTTCATGGAGATTATATAGGTCCAAAGAAGGGTTAGAGTCAAGGATGAGGACAAGGACTGTGTACTGCACTATATGAGTTCCAGATGTAAGCGGAGAAGCTACACCCACAGCCTTCCTCTTGAGCTCAAACATAGCAGATGTCTTCCTAGAGAGCAGGCATGGCATGCTGCACTGCTGGTGTCCTCTGTACAGTAACAGCTTGTTGTATTTTCCTTGGTTTCTGAACATGATGTGGATGGCTGTGTGAGGGAACCCATTATCCCAGGGAGTGCTGTAATATATGTGAAATACTTGGATGGGTGCTGTGGAGCTCTCTGGTCCCCAGTGGTTTGAGAGGAGAGAATTTTGGTTTGTCCTCAAAACCAGAGCAGGAAGAAGGAATTTGTAGGTACGTGTTATAATGTATCTTATAATATGAAGCCTTGGTGGCCACGGAGAGTTTTTCAGACATAGTGATTGTCTAATTAAAGGTGGGATGGTTTGAGTATTATGATTCCAGCTTATTTGAAAGACTGTGAGAGAACAAAGCTAACCATTAAAAAAATCCTCCAAATACCAACAGGAGCAGAACTGTTCAGGGGAGAGATCAAAAATGTAGTGGATACTTATGTTCAGCCACTTCACAGGTTCAAGCTGAAGGAAAGAAGAAGGAAATGGAAAGCCTGCAAAGGATAGCCCTACACCTCTTGAAACTGTCAGAGTTCAATAACATTCTGCAAGTAGGGAGGTAAACTGAGTACCTTCATTGAATTAACACTGAATATGTGGCATAATCTATTACTAATGATGGAAATACAGCTACTTGATTTACCAAGGACAGAAAAAACGAAAGTCCTTTGTGATGTTTTCTCGGTGTTCAGACTGCCTTCATCAGAATATCTGCAGATGCCAGTTAGAACCAATCCTTATAGACTTCATCCACCTCCAGTGCTATTCCCCTGGGAGTTGAAACAGATGCTAGAGAGTTCCCAAGCATTCATAAGACTTAGTGTTTATAAAGAGATTTTAAGATGCAAATGGGAAGAAGGCTGCAGAAGGCCAGTAAGCAATAATCCAAGAAGATTCTGTGGCTCCTCTTTGAAGGAATACTTTGAGAACTTCTTGTCTTTTGCGGAGTCACTAAAGATACATATTCACAGCCCAAATCTCCTAGTTTGAGACAGTATCAATTACCACCTTGGCAATGCAAGTGAGAATGAACAAGAAGAGAATAGTTTCATCCAACTTGTGCACATTCAATTGAACTGGTGAACTGAAATAAATCAGACATATCTGAGACCCTCTTTCATTTTACTAGTTCTTTTTCAGGGCAAGGGTGAGTTGTGAAGGAAATGGAACCATCTTTTGAATCATGACATCTTATAGAAAATCCAGCCTTTCTCTTGGTTTACTACCTGGGTAAAAAGTGTATTTATATGAAATGCTGGATTGCTTTGTGAACTACTTCAGCAGGCCAAGCCAAGCTGGTCTTCCAGCACCATGAATTTATGTCCTTGCTGTGGCTTTCTGCCAGCATCCTCTTCATTGAACTGTATTTACATTAGCACTGTAAACCATTACTTCATTCAAGTGTCTGAAGTGAAGCACTCACTCACTCCATGCACTTTGTTCTCAACTGTTGCCAGCTGGTGAGAAGGTAGTCAATTGCCTTTCCCAGCTGGGCCCTGCCATTCTGAATGTAATGAGAATTAAATGATGAGAAATAAATGATTCACTGGGACTGCTCAGGTTCCAGTTTCATTTTTAGTTGTTGTAGTATAAATGCAAAATATTGGGCAGTTAATTTCTTCAACTAAGATTGAAAGATAAATCTTTTGTTTGAAAGATAAATGCCTTCAGCAGGCGTTGCTCTTGGCATCAGATCTTGGCATCCTTCACTCTGTGTACTGGTAAAGCAATCTGATGGTTTCACTGCATTTCAGTTTGTTTTTTCTTCTGTAACTTTCAAAGCTATTTAGGAAGGGAAACTGTTTTCATTTTATGGAAGGCAGAAGTAGCAGGAGAAAGAGGCAGATCATACTGTCTAACCTGGTGTAGCTCATGTAACCTCATGTGAAACTTTTCTAGTCTGTTGAATCAATTGAATGGTCCCAGGCTCTCTTACTGACAGAACTGACAAATTCTGTAGGAATGAAAAATAAAGGTTTGACTCTCCTTAGTGTGGCCTAGTGCACAGGCTGTATTACTTCTGAATGAACACTTCAGAATGGAGTTAAAGTCATATGTTCTTCTACATGTTCTAAAAAGGGCTTTCCATTTGCTTTCTCTATTTCAAGATAAGGTTTAGATTTGTTAAATAGTTTGGAAATGAGATTTATCATGGAGGTGTCCCTGTTTTGGAACATGTACCTATCTCAGTGTTAACATGCAGACTGGAGTATTGGAAAACTTTTCACACAATAATCAATTTCTGGTTTAAAATGCAGATCTGCATGTCAGGAGACTGCATTTCACTTTCTGGCTTAGGGGTCCTTGCTTTGAAAAGGGCAATAGCACTTACTGTTCAACACCAGGGTGTCTGGGCTGCGTCAAGTGCCTTAAGATGCTTGAATAGAAGATTTGAATGAGCTAGTAAGTACTGCTATCTCTCTTAGTATTATTGTTTCAATTTTATTCCTTCCTCTTTCTTAACTTGCTCAGAGTTTATCTTTAATCTGTGGAAACCACAAGCAGAGAATAAGGAAATGCTTTCACGGCTCTGTGGGTGGCCAGCAAAGAAAGTATGTTGTGGGGCTGTAAGGATGGTCAGCTATGACGACCATGGGCACTGCCTTTTTCCCTCGGGGTAAAAAAAAAAACAAAACAAACCCAAACAAACAAAAGTTAAGTTTCTCCATTATTGTTGTGGTACCCATCAGTGGAGCATCGATATTCATCAGGGTGTCTTTACAACACCTTCAGGGTTTGAAAGAAAAATTAGGAGAAATTAATGGGAAATTGTTTTTTTAAATTTGCCATATGGGTGTTTGCATCTTCATGGGAAGAAACCGTTTCCACAAGTCAAAACCACTGGACAACTGCAGTCTTTCCTGGAGGTACCTCACTGGAGATGAAACTCACCTCTCACTCCTGAGCATACAGGTGGCTACTACCCTCTCTAATATTCAAACAACTTCCAAGTGCTGTGAGCCTGTTTGGGGGTGACTCTACCTCACTGAAGCAGGTCTCAGTTTCTGAATCTTAAACATACCAGCTCTCTTACACGCTGGCAGAAAATACATCCTGTCCTCCGTGTTACCTGATATGCTGCTGGAAGGATTCTCATGGAGAAAGTGCAGGTGACACCTGTGGAGATGCATTTAAACTTGCCTGGGAACTTTGGTATATTTCTTATGAAGAATATATTGACTACTTTTGTCTACAGGGTCATGGCTGGTCAGCAATGAAGAAACATTAAAGACTCTGGAAGTCCATTTTGAATCTGTCAAAAACTGTGAGCACATCTATTTTTTTTATTCTCCCCTCCCCTCTCTTTGGTGTAGATTAGAGGTAAAATTCTCCGGAGAGTGGATTCCTCATTAAGATTTCCGATACCTCCCAGTATTCAGAGGCTGGGATTACCACATGAAGGGCATCCTGCTATTTTTGCCTCTGGTCCAGTCCCTTTGAAGGGACCCTGGAACACTTTCTCAGTAGTGCAGATTTATGAGGACTGTGCAGTCTGCCAGAGCCTTTCTGACATAGTCCTGTAAACTAATTATGGGAAACTGCCCCAGGCTTCTGTCATTAAAAATACATTCTTAGCATTTCATGAACAAAGCTTAGTTTCCTCCTTCTGTTCCTATAGGATATGGTCTGTTTCCTGACAGATGTTTATCCTAAAACATAAGTGATTGTTGCTGAGGCAAGTAAGTGAAAAATAGTGTGTCACCTAGGATGAGTCACGATGTGAATCCTGAAATCCCAGCATGATCTGAACTTCTCCAATACCCAAGGAAATTGCTTTTTAAGATTTTTAGTTGTTTAAATTCATCTAATTAGAGACTGGGCACTTTGAATTCTGTAGTCTGTTGTCAAACCTTCCTTTTCAAAACTGCCTTAGCATGGCTTTTGACCAAAATCCATTACCCACCCACTGACTATTTGGGCACCTGAACAAAACGAGTTGATCCATCCAAGTGCTTGCGCCTTGCTGGCTCTTAGATGCTACAACACGGGGTGCCAGGAAAGGCAGACAGATATAGAATAAACAAGAATGGTTGTTGGCAGGAGTGGAGCTCTGGCTCATGAGGGCAGATAAACACAACGTGTCTTGGCTGACTGAGTTGGATGTGTGATCCCAGGCCCCGGAGAGCAGGGCAGGCTGTGTGCACATGGGCCGTGTGGGCCTGCAGCTGACTTCAGAGGTTCCACATGCAGATGTAGATGTTATTGGTGTGCACATCGTAAACAATGCCCTTGGAAACACTTGTTCCCTGTCTAGGCAAGAGCCACTGGGACAAGGTGGAATACAGAGACCAAATTCAATTCATCCCTGTGGAGGAGACTGAGGCACCTTCTGGTTCAGACAGGTGGTGAGGTTATCACCACTTACCTTATTATCTCAGGTCAACTGAGCTGCCAGAACTAGGTGTGCTTCAGATTGTCTAACCTGTTAATTACTGTATCATAACTCAAACCTCAGTGAAAGGCCTGATGTTTGTCAAGTCATTCACCTGACTTATAACTTAAACTTGCATTTTGCCAGTGAGCAGGATACTTGTAAGCACTTCAGCTTGTTGCTGCTGTTGCATGTGGAGGGTATCAACTGAGGTCCTAATTGCTGTTAGGACCTGAACTCCTGTGTGTGTTTTAGATGCAATATTTATGTGCACAGTATTCACACAGATCTTGATTTTAAAGGAACTAAAAATTCCAGGGTGGAGTTCTTCCCAAGGCTTTCAGTTTGTGTATAGGTCAAGCACCAGATGATTTGCTACAGCACAAGGCTTTGAACTGATCCCTGAAATTCTACAGCCATCTCCTGCTATAAGGTTTTGAGCTGCCAAGTAAAGTGCACTGGGAAAAATAATATTCAGAAGGATGTCCATATTTTCCATCTGTAAATTCTTAAGACCAAAGATTCCAGAGGAATGGACTTATCTGTTTTGTGATAGTATTATGTAATAAGTTCTGATTTAAATTAACCCCTCCTTTTCCCACTTTTTTTTTTTTTTTTTTTTTTTTTTTTTGGTGGGGGGAGAAGATTGATTGGCTGGTTTTGGTTTAGGGGTTTTGGGGGCGTTTGTTTAGGTTTTTTGAATTTTTTTTTTTCTGTTTTGGTTTGGTTTTTCTGTTTTCTGTTTTTAATCTCTTACAAGGAATTTAGGTTAGTAATGGAGGCTGGGCCACAACAGGATGTTTACCATGAGGTCTTCTGCTGCATAGATACTTTTTTTCCCCCTGCAAATGATGGGTCTGAAATTCTTCCTCAGAGGGAGGTCAAACCTAAAGAAGACCCTCTTCCCCCTGCCACACATGCACAGCAAAGGAAATATTGAGGTCTTCTGTGGGGTGGAGAGTTGCAGGGGCAGAAGGCCTCTTACAAATGCTGCTGGAGATGACAGGAACTGCAGAGGAGTCAGAGAGAAAAAGGACATTGAGAGATAAGGTTAAGGGACAAGCAGGAAAGTACTGGTGCATGTCTAGACCACCTGAGGTGGGTTAGAGAAGAATTGTAGGGTTCTCTTCCTGTATCTCATCCCATGAAGAGTTGTGCAGTCAGGGAGAGCCCCATGCTAACATGGATGGTGGTTAACTGATTTCCATTAGCTGAAGCTCTGGCTATTGACCTGATAATTTTCTACTCATTCTTTACATTGGTGTAAATGATTAAAAAATCGAGGGAGTAGAGAACCCATGTGTGAGTCCCTGGAAATCCTGGAGAAGCAACACAGCACAACCTCCGTTTTGAAATGGGTATGGGTGAGGCAGTAATTAAGGTGTACAGGGTGAGGAATGATTTGGTCAAGCAAAGAATTGGTGGAATTAGCTGTCTGTTTATGCATATGGTTCTTTTGGCTGTTTTTCCTTTTCTCAGCTGCATAGTTTGGATCTGAGCCTATTCCAGACAACTCTGACTTTCCCCTTCCTAACTTCCCATAGTAAAGGTTGAATAAAATCAAATGCTAAACAAACTGTGGGCTCAAACTTTCCTTTAGAAGTTAGAGGAAAAATTCCCCCCACTTCCTCCCTGCCTCAATTTCTCAGACCTTTCCAGCCTGTTTTGTGAAACAGTCTTTCCTTCTAAAAGCTGATGGATGGTTTCAGCAGGGGACCCAGTAAACTCCCACAGAAGAACGGGGCAGAGGTATGTGCATCCCTGCAATTTTTCTGGAAGTGGAAAACGAGGGAAGGAGGTAGGCTGCTTTGCAGCTGGGGTCCACCACAGTGTGAAACAATGCCAAACAAAAAACTCAGCTGAGAGCCCAGAAAAAAAATAAGGAATTTTGATGCTCTTTGGACTGGCTGATAAACAAGCTACAGAGGCTCCATTCTGCTACAAGCCTTTTGATTAACCCTACCCTCCAAACACATCACCTGCAAATAAACATTAACCAGGCCTACAGTAGATGATGCTGAAAAGCTGCACAAGCACCATCCTCTGTGGACCTATCTTTTATTTATTTTATTTTTTTTTGCTACAAGTCATGTGATACAACAGTACTGTCTCCTGTTCCAGAGCTGGTGCACCAGCTTGAAGGGCATTTCCACCATGTTCCTTTGCACAACACAGACATGCTGTTTGCTTCTCAGGGTCTGTGTGTGTGTCTGTGATCTGATATCATCCTGTTGCTGCTTCATCAGCAGGAGACAAAAGCATTTTAGTGCCACTAAAACTTATGAACCACAGGCTCCTCCACTCCAGCTTTTCCACTGACTTCTATCCAGAGACAGGGGAAGAGCTGTCTTATTAATGACTTTTTTGTGAAAGCATGAGTCAATGCAGCACTGACTTTTTCAGCCCCTTCCATCTCCTTCCACTCCAGAAGAAACCAAAGGTAGAAGCAATATATTTGGTCTCACCTAATAAATCTCTGGTAGTATGGAATAACTCCTACTACTCTAATGCTGATATTTATTTTGTTATATTTCTTACAGTGTAAGTGCTCTCCCTTCCTTGTAAGTCTGTTTCACACCCTGACAGGCTTCTCTATCTTATGTCAGTAAGATGTAGACGAACAAGAAAGAATCACTATTGGAGCAACAAGAGTGATAAGAGGCTTAGAGAATGTGAACTGTGAATAAAGGCTGAGAGAATCCATTCTGTTTAGTCTAGGAAAAAGAACATGGCAGGAGCAGAGGTGAGAAATATGATAGTGTTCAGACGTTTTCAAGAATTTTGCAGATAGGACAGTGATCAAGTCTGCAGGTCAAGATGGGGTAAAGAAAGGAGATATTGGCCTAAGTTCAGTAAAGAAGATTTATGTTAGATCTTTGAGAAGGGTAGAAAAAAACCCCCCAAATCTTTCTAGCTGAAAGAATAGTTGAGCAATGGCTGTCTAGGGACTATAGACTTATTGCTCTTAGGAGGTTCATGAGAACTCTGGATAGGTGAAAACTGTAGAAAGGGGATTCCAAAATTTCACTGCATTTCCACTGTAACTTTTATGTATCACCACCAATACAAATTCTATTTAGTTTTGCCTAAATTCAGCTGCTTGCAACCATCTGTCTTTTCATTTTCCTTCCCTGCCCCACTTCCTTCCAACACTGAGTTGTTTTCCTGAATCTTCCTCTTGAGCCATTTCATATTGCCAGATCAAAACAGAGTGGTTGTAGACCCAAATGGTCCTGTTCCTGTAACTGTACCTCATCAAATTCGAACACTATTTTTGTAAAGTAACAAAGTTCAGCATTTAGCTCTTGTTTTGTATAGCATCTAGCACAGCAAGATTCTTTCCTGTTACTGGAACCCCTAATGATCACACAGAATATGCTGAGTTGAAAAGGACTCACAAGGATCATTGAGTCCAACTCCTGGACCTGCATGGGACCACCCCAGGAATCACACCATGTTCCTGAGGGCATTGTCCAAACACTTCTTGAACTGTCAGGCTTGGTGCTGTGACCCTTTCCCTAAAGAGCCTGTTCCAGTGCCCAACCACGCTCTGGGTGAAGAACCTTTTTCTGATATTCAAGCTAAACCTCCCCTGACACAATTTCAGGCCATTTCCATGGGTCCTGTCACTGGTCACAGGAGTGAAGGAGTCAGCATCTGCCCCTCTACTTCCTCGCATGAGGAAGTTGTAGTAGCAATGGGGTCTCCCCTCAGTCTCCTCTTCTCCAGGCTGAACAGACTAAGTGACCTCAGCTACTCCTCATACGGCTTCCCCTCAAGGCACCTTCACTATCTTTGTGTTCTTCCTTTGGACGGTCTCTAAAAGCTTTATATCTTTCTTATATTGTGGTACCCAAAACTGCACAAAGGACTTGAGGTGAGGCCACAGCAGTGCACAGCAGAGCAAGAAAATATTGCAGGAAAAATAGTATATCTAATACGAAGAATTGCAATTATCACTCTTCTACAAATAACTCAGTTCTATCTGTGGCTGCAGTTAAGCACTAAAGAAAGACTGGGATGTTCGATGTGTTGAGCTGGATGAAATATTCCCTCTTAGCTATGGTGGGATAACTGCAATATGGAAGGTACAGTATGTTTCACTTGCAGGGTCTAGGACTGATTGTGTAATGCTGCATGACAAACACATTTGATGTTTTATAAGTGTTCACCAGGGAGCAGCAAATCAGGAGTAAGATCTCATACTTTGGAAGAATACACTGTGCTACACACATTTTTGCACCTTTGAAGTAGTGTAACTAGTTGTTTTGATAGAAATTGACTGAAGACACATGATGCAACCAGACCTCATGTGTCAGCTACCTATGTTAGCTGCCCGATGAGGCGGGACCAACACCGTAATATTGTGTGAGATCAGCCCCTGATCCTGAATGAAACAGATTGGAGGCTAAAGGAGAAGAAATGAGTATTAAATCATAAGTCCTGCTTAATCACTCAGGGTCTTTGAGCAAGCTACAATCATCCTGTGCTTGACTTTCCAGAGGCATTACTGTCCCTGATGAGGAAGAAGAGGCTGAATTCCTCCTCCTCTGTCTGTACAGGACCACACACTGCTTCTGCATTAACATCCTGATTTACAGCCCACTCAGAGTCATGTAGGACAGCAGAAAATGCAGCCAAGGCTTCCTGTGGGGAAGCTGGCAGCCCTCAGGAACCCCTCCAGGTCCATCTTGCTCCCTGCCTGTAGCCAGGCAGCCAGCCCAGAGTCCCCCTGACAGCCCCCCACTCCTTAGTCTGGGGCTGTGACCCTCCCATTGTCCTGAGCATTGACTGTCCTGGGGCTGCAGCTTTTCTGGGAGCACTGTAGCCCAGCAGGCACTGAGACAATCCCTTCAAGGGAGCAGTGTCTGCCTGGGGAGTGTGTGTGCTGAGCTCTTGAAACACCTCTGTGTCCAAAGCCAGTATCTTCCAAGCTGAAGCAAATCAGCAGTCAAGGATTACTTGTAAAGGTTGAATTGTGACATTTTTAAAGGGCACTGAGTCTCAGTCAGTGCACGCTGTGGCAGTGTGTTACACTGTTACAGGCTGGTACAACCATGTTGTGCCATCCCTGGAAGGCTGTGGGAAAAGGCAGCAGCTCAGCTCTGCTCCTGACTCTGCTGGCCACCACACAGCCCACCCTGCTGGAAGGGGCAGGGGGGGAAGAACCTCCAGGCATGACCTGGGCTTCAGCCCCATAATTGGATAAAGTTAGTATAAACTTTCTTCTCACTCAATTTCTGTCAGAGCTAGTGGCAGAAAATGCAAACAAGATGAAGAAAACATCAAGCCCCTTACCTTAATGTATGTAGACATTGTTTGGAGGTAATGGAGAGTCAGGACCAATGATCTACATGGAGATTTCCATGGGAAAGTATCTGGCATCAGGTGATAGCTGCTTCACTTAGGATTGAAGAGCCTCTACCCAACTTGTCATTTTGTAAAAATAAAAGAGATTTGGTGGAGTGTTTGGTTTTGAGGTTGATGCGTAGAATATGTGGGGAACACGCCCTTTTTAAAGTATTTCAACCTGAACATGTGGCCTCTTTCCTCCCTCCGCTTTCCAGGCTTCCCAGAGGTATAAGCCCTTCTATGGTGCTTCCTCCTCTACTTGCTGTTTCCCCCCACTGCAGATGTACTTACCAGCTGCCATTCAAATATGCTGCTTTTCAGGCTTTTCAGTCAGTGAGGCAATAAGAAGAAACTGGAATTTAAATTACCCCTTAGGATGTTGATGACATTGTTCCCTGCTGTGTTTTAGACCATGCTGGCTCAAGCCATCTTGTATCTATCCAAAGTTATTGCAGACAAGGCAAGCTTTGATCTTTCCAAAAGTGCAGAAGTGTATGTCTGCTGTAATGTGATGTCTCTCCTATTATTGCTGAGCCTGGAACACAATAACATCTTATAGAGGGCTTTGGAGTTTAGACTGCAGCCCATTTATTTATTTTGCTGGAGCACTGTCCCATAAGGAAAATCCTAGGCTGGGTTTAAAGAGCCAGACAATGGAGCAGCCGTCACATTTAGATGTTGCTTTTGAAACAATACCCTAATGCTACATCACTTTGCTCTGCTGGGTTCTGCTTCTACTTGTCAATGGCAGAAATCACAAGATCAGAATTAGTGAAAGGGCTTTAGTGATGTTTAGTGCAAAGCATGTTGAAAATGAAAACACCAAGCTCAACTCTGCTGAAAAAGCAGCTCTCTGGTCCCTAGGTTTCTTCTTGACCAGTGGATAGAGGCATTACCTCACACTCAGTATGAAATCAGGCAAGGGACTGTGTGTTTCAGACTTTTACAAGAAAATAGTTATGTTACACTTAGAGTAAATATTAAGAGTGCCAAATGTATGTCAAAAATCTAGACCATCTACTACCATGGAAAGGGACTTGACACTCCCAGCATTTATAGAAAAGAAAAAGAGACATGTCTAGTCTTACTGTCTGTGAAAATAATCTCAGAACATTTTTTGATTCTGCAGGTAGCCCAAAATAAGAGCTTAAAGCTGTATGACTGTATTTACAGCCTACTGATTTTTAATAATAAAATGAAAAAAAAAATCTTTTACCAATATATTCTGTTGAAAAAAAACTTAACAACAGTTTTTATTGAAAAATTGTGATGCTGTTTTGCTTGCTCTATTTGCCAAGCTTGTCCTCCTGCTCCCAGTTTTTAAAAATACAAAAGTAGTAAACAGGTAGAAGTAGCTGCATATTGAAAGAGGCATGGGGTGAATAACTTTTTCGTTTATTAAAAAAATATGGAAGTCATGACTGAAATTGGCAAACAATAAAACCCTGAAAAAAAACTTTGGAAAGCAAACACTTGACATTTATTCTGTAAAGTGAGCTTTCAGTTCTCATTAGCTTGATTAGAGCGATTTATATAACAGTTTTGGTTTTGGCTTCAGCTTCCCTGTGATATTAGGCATCTCTTACAGATTGCTTAATATCTTAGACATCTTCAAGGACTTCCATGTCCCTTAAGCATCTCTGTTAAACTTCTAAATCTCACTTGCTCTCTTAAAATCAGTGACTTTTACAATGCAATTATGTGCAAGGATTTTGAAATCTGGAATTGTATATGCATACATCTGTATATGTGTGTCCAAGACAGACACTAAGATACTAGTGCAAAGGGGATTCTGTGTTGCATAGTAATTTCCTGATAAATCCATTGACAGTGTTAGTACTCTTCAGGTTTGTGAACTACTTGAGATGTCTCTGTCACACCAGATTGCTGCAAAACCTGGGAATCTTGCCATGAAAATTAGGGCTGGTTTGACATGGATTACATGCGTTTTTGCTAGTAATTACAGAAACAGGACATTTGGCAAGCTGGCATTTGATGGGGGTACAAGTATGACAGGTCAAGCAGGGTAACAGGAAATACTGGCAGCAGCTCTTCCAGGCAAGTTTGGTTCTTAAAGGACCAGGTCAGCAGTAACAGCCATGACTGTGTGTCATACTCCACCTAATTGCTCAAATCTTTCTTACTGATTATCAATTTCGGTTTAAGCTCTGTGCTTATTATGAGTGTGTAAGGAGTTTCTGAGCCCTTGCTCTGCATGTGGACACACAGCCCTGCATATGTGCAGCTGCTAAGATCCATTTAAAACTTTGTGCACTGGGATATCCTATTGGATGAACTGAGAGATATCAGCACTAAAAACATAACACACATGCTTGGGGGCAAAGCAAAGGCTGTGGACCCAGCTGGGAGGCTGAAATCACTAACTTCTGAATGATTAACTGTGCGACCTTTGAAGAGCCTGTACTGCAGGAGCTTCATATCTTCAGGATTTTTGTGAGATACCAAGAGCACAGGTCTATGGTCTTTCTGCAGAATAATTCAAAGCTTGGAAACCTTACCTTGGGGTAGAGATATACGAAGCTTAGTCTATTCATTTTAGCAAAGAGAAGGTGAAGAGGTGGCTTGGTCAGAGCCCACAAGACTTTAGTGTGGTAGAAGGTTTCTGTGAACAAAGAACTCTTTTATGCAGCAGAGAGAGGCATAACAAACCCTGTGTCTGGAAGCTGCAGCTCAGTTTATACAGATGGGAACTGAGGTGCAAAATCATGGGCTTGAGGCAGAAATCACTGACAGAAATTCTATGCCTGGTGTTGCACTGCGGATCAGACTGGGTCATCACAACCAGCACTCTTGGCTTTGAAATCTGTGTGCCTATGATTAACGTGATTCCCACATTATATGCACACATCAGCATTACATTTAGTCACTGAAGAAGAGAGAGAATGCATTCAATTAGCTCTGGGCTTTCGGCCTAAAAAGGGAAAATGAAGTGAGATTTTTGTTTAAGGACAACTCTAGTAAGTCTGAAAAACAAGATAGAATTATTAGCATTTGGGCAGATTTAGCAGGTTTTCAAGGCCCAGTATAAAAGACTTCACAGAAAGATCTCTGTTCTCAGTGACCTGCATAGAAAGAAGGCCAGAGGAAGGCCTGTACCTACCCTACTGGGGCTTAGTTGTGGTCTTAGAAAGCATAGGACATGTTTAGATAAGCAAATCAGACATAGGCAGGGCGATATTAGAACCCTTTATTTCAGTAAGATCTTGCATAAATAGAAAGGGGAATATCCTTTTGTCTGAGGATGGTCTTATTTAAAAAGGCTGGTATAGGTGATGGTAATGGAAGGGAACTGCATCCATTTCAGAGCAGCCCTGGTTTAAGTGTTTCATTTTGCTGGAAAATCCCTAAGTTCTTGTAAGAACTTTAAAAGAATCACTTTAAAGTGTTCCTGACTCACATAACAGGGAATCATTGCATTGAAAATCTAATTTTCAAAATGAAAAAACCATGATTTTTAAATGTAAAATAACTTGCCTTTGAAAAAGTAAACAAGATACCATTTTTTAAAAAACTGCACTTTCAAATCTCATTTAAGTACTCAGAGGGTATCAAAATGAAATTTGTTTGTGATTTTTGATAGAAAACATTTTAATAGTAAGCATGGTGCATGAATAGTGTTTCATCTTTTGAAGTTTATTCAGATTGGAAATACTTTGAATTTGGTTATCACAGAATCACAGATTGGGTCAGGTTGGAAGGGACCACTGTGGGTTATCTGGTCCAATCTCCCTGCACAAGCAGGGCCACCCTAGAGCACACGGCACAGGTTTACATCCAAATGGTTCTTGAATGTCCCCAGTGAGGGAGCACAGTCACCCACACAGTAAAGAAGTTCTTTCTCATGTTCAGGTTGAGCTTCCTGTGCATCAGTTTCTGCCCATTGCCTCTTGTCCTGTTGCCTGGCACCCCTGAGAAGAGCCTGGATCCATCCTCTGGGTGCCCTCCCTTTAGGTGCAGGACCCTGAATTTGCCTCTGTTGAATTTCAGAAAGTTCCTCTCTGCCCTTGTCTCCAACCTGTCGAGGTCCCTCTGAAGGGCTGCACAGCCCTCTGGGGTATCAGCCACTCCTCCCAGATTTGTGTAGTCAGTGAACTTGCTGAGGAGGCATCTGCCCCTTCATCCAAGACATTGATGAATGGGACAAGAAAATCACTTCCTATATACAGTCTTATTTTTTACTACCATGGGGTGCTAAAGCATCTGTAGTTGTCACCCACGTGTATGGGCAAGTCCTTTCAATATAGATGCTTTGTTTTTCTTTTCCATTCTTTCCATCAGAATGCCCAGTTATTCCAGACCAACACTTGTATTTGTTGAACATTTCCTATCATCTGCTTCCAAGGTCCTCAGTTTAAGCATAGTACTAAGGCATAGATAATTGAACTTACTTATTTGGGAGTTCAGATTGGTTTTGACTTCTCTTTCTCTTCTCTCTTGCAAACTGTCATTTTAAAAGATCACAATTTTCTTTGTCAAGTTGTGCAACTTGGTCTTTGTTTTTTTCATTCTGTTTTCCAGCCACCTTGCAAAGGAAGTGTCATGTGGAGTCATGCTTTTGATGTTACCTAGGGCTGTGGGTCTGCACTATGCACATCTGAAATAGCTGGTTTTCATTTTCATCTTGTTGCTTTTGGCAGGAAAAAAAGTGTTCAAAAGTAAGAGAATTTGTTCCCAGCTGATTTGAAAACTGAATGGCTCCCTGTTTGTTTTTTTCTTTTCTAAAAGTCCTTTGCAAGGGACTGGTTTTTGAGGGCTTGTGATCACGCATGTAGTTTGCTTTCTGTCTAGCCACAGCAGTTTACTGCTTACAAAAGAGTCTTTCAGCACCTGACCCTATATTCAGGGCAAGATCTGCAACCTTTAATTGTTTAATTAGCTGGTTCTAGCTTAAAAATATTTAACAGTGCTCTCTCAGGTAAGTAGGTTATTTCAGGAAGCATCTCCACAAATTATTTCCATTTTTTTTCCTTTGCTACTTTACCCCGCAGAAGGAAGCAAAGGTTGTGATCTTTGACAGTGGTCAGCTCACCTTCAAAATACTTGCAAGTAGCCCTCATCTTCTCAACTAATGAAATAAAAGCCTCTGTCAGAACCCTCCAATACTAGGCTGTTTGTGCCTGATGTGGTTTCTGAGGAGGGGGTGAGTGGTGGCGGTAAAAAGAAAAAGGACCTTATATCTTTTAATTGCTTCTTTGTTTATTTAGTGGTGAGTGGGCAACCCTTTCATTTGAAAACCTGTGTGTTCTTTTCTACTGTGTGGAGCCAAATATAATTCCAAATTGAGTAGGAAGGTACTTTACGTACAGTAACAAACAGTACACAGAACAAAGGCTGCTTGTCCCGACTTCCTCTGTCAAAACCAAAAGATGATGAGTAAAGGTGAAAGGCAGTACTTCTAAAATGTATCCTTTTAAACATCAGTTAACTGCACAAGGTGACACTGACAGAATATGAGGTTTTGTTTTGTGCATTTGCAGATTTTTGACATGATGAGGAGAAAATTGAGCTGCTGAGAAGTTTTTCTTCTTTTAGTGACATCCAACCACTCCTGCTACAGGAGGATGAGTTAGCATTTGCCACCTTCATCGTGCTGCCAACTGATCTCTCCTAGTTTGTTTCGGGTAGAATTTCCAATATTTTTAATACCACAATGATGGCATATAAAAATTAGGAATAAACTGCCTCTATTCTTATCTTTTCTGTGAGAGATAAACAAGAGTGAAGTTAAAGTATGTCAGTAGCATTTTTATGGAGCCACTTTTTAGACTGTAGCTTGCTTTTAAAGTCAGCATTGCACTTGGCTCAAATTATGAGATACTGACATTAAATGCTACTCAGGCAGAGCCAGTGTTAATGTTTTCGATGCCTTATTAAAAAGGAAAGAATGTAAACTAATTCTACTTCTGTTATGATGAAGTTCCTTCATAACATCTGATCAAAATCAAAGCTCTTTGAGGACTTAGGCAAAGTATAATTTTTCTGATGTTTATTTGGGGCAGGGAGCAGTGAGGGAATGATTTTTAAAACGCTTGCTGAGAGTCAACTAATTTTCCTCATCCCTGTTTGAATGTTTCCAAAAAAGGAGCATGAAGAAATCAGGTTGACTCCCATGGTCAACAGCAGCCAATGCCAATGAATACGTGTAGTGTTGGTTAGTGAAACTCATTATCCCTGCGTGCCAAAACTGAGACAATGGAGACAAAAGTCACAGCCTTTCAACTCCAAATATATCACTGGGCTAAACTTGCCTGACATGACCAAGAAAATGAGCAATCAAAAGAAATTACTATGCAAGAAAAAAACCACTTTTTTTTCTGTCACCAATCTCTTGTCCTTTGCTGCACTTGGCACTGGCTACCTAGTCAGTCTACAGGGCACTTAACTGGGTGCCGTTATTTAGCTACAGGAAAGACATCATTTCTGCAGCAGCTGAGCACATAAATTCTGATAACCCCACTGCAAAATACTGATATGTTAATCTATCCGTTTTGCAGATGAAGAAAAGGGGCACTTGCTAGTGTGGCACTTCAGTGTTAATCAGTCTGCCTTGAGTCCTACCCATGTCTGTATAGTAGACTGACATATTTTAATTCTAACAAGTTCATCTGCCACGTGCCTCCTTTAGAGCCTGAGCTGGTCTAACTCCTCCCCTCTGTGTTGCTGAAGTTGTACCCTGTGCAGCTCACACATTGGCTCACAGCGTGGTCGCTGTGATCACCCTCTATTCGAGCTTCTAACCATAGCAAGCTAGTGGCTCTCAAACACTAGGATGTTGCAGTTCATCTAAAGAGGGTTCCTCAGATGAAAATCTGGAAATGAAGACTGCTGAGTGGGAAGCAAGAAACAGACTGTCTGAGAACTAGACTATCTGATAAACTTTGTTTTATCGGCTTGTTGATATCAAACGAGATAGACCATTACCACTCCATCACCACAGTTTATCATTGGTATTCCCTCTGTACCTTACAGAGAGATCTTAAGAATGATAACTCCTTTCCAAATGCTCACAAAAAAATATTGGCTCCAGTTGGTGTTAAATACCATGAGTTAGCTTAAGCAAAGTTTAATGCTTTGCACTCTATAGAAAATAATGAATATTTCTTGCCGTTCTCTTTTTATTCTTTGAATGACACTGCCTTCCTGGAGGGTGCATAAGAATATGAAATCTGTAAAGATAAAGCAGTAATTCTTGCTGTGACTCAGAAGAGAAGGAAAGTGAAACAGACTGTGAACTAGAATTAATAGGATATATGAAGATTGCATACTTCTTGTCAAAGTATGTTGGCTGAACAGTTCTATATCGTGATCCAAGGCTCTGCCTGGTACCAGCTCAGCTGTGTTTCAGCCAGGTCTTCCCTGAAGAAAGGTGGACTTAAGGAATTTATTCTATTCAGTCTCCATGTTCCAGGAGAAATCCGGTACTGCCACAGCTGAGGAAATGGTATAATAAATAGATATGTTAAACAGAGATTGAAACCAAAAGAGTACTATGTACTCATGGTGAACAAATAAGGCATTAAGAAGATATTTCTGTTGGAAAAAACATAGAGGTACACACTATTCCTCTCCCCAATTAAACAGTATCTCCATAAGCAAAGAAGTTGTACTAAAAAATTCCTTTATCCATGTTCCTAACTCCTCCAACAAGAGTCTAACTAGGTCCAAAGATTCACCAGACTTGGCCCTGCAAATAGACAAAAGCAGTGAAGATGTGAGGAAAAAAAATAGTTTTAGTAGTTTTTAAGCTGCTGCCTTTCATACTTACTGTAGTCTATTCATTTCTCTGTTACAGTGAGAAAGGGACATCACAGTCTGATCTGTTATTTTTATTTAACTGCTCTCTTAGTTCAACAGCCAATTAAATATTCACCAAGTTCTTGGTTTAAAATCATCCTTGGGCTTGTGGAATTTTTGCTGCCAACCTCAAGAATCTATTTACTTGTCTTTGCTACAGACTGGTGTCAGCTTAGACAAGTTACACTTGGCCAGACGGGCAGTGCCCTTGCCCACGGTAAACAGAGCTTTGCTACACAGACAGGCCTGCTGTCATAAGTGTATTGCTCAGCAGAGGAGGTTTGAGCTAGCTGCAGTAAAATCTGTTGTCTTGATATAAAAATCTTCTGTGTGATAAGAATCTTCCTCATATGGATGAGTAAAACCTGTTCCTTCCTTCCTTTGCTGAGCATGTTGAGCTCTACAGATGTAAACCTGTCTATACATGCTAAACACATCTGAGTATTTTTAGGCATTTCAGTGGTACCCTGAGTCAACAGCATTGTGAAAGAACCTGTCAGAAGGTAGAGAAATTATCTTTGAGAAACTGGAGATATTTTTTTAAGAGCCAGAGGGAATGAAAAAACCAAAATTTTGCCAGGGAACAACTTTTTAAAACATTTGGTCCAATGATTTGCTAGATGCTAGATCTATTTGTTGAAATCTGTGTTCTATGTATTAGAAATAGCTGCACTGTATTTAGCTGAGTATTTATAGAAAAGCTAAGCCCTGCTCCTAGAGCTTGTCTCTGCTTTTCTCTTTTTTAAAGCTTGCTATTTATATCATCCAACCGTAGGATAGTTTGGCTTGCAAAACTGTGGCTGACCAAAGTCCTGAGGGCCTGCCACATGAAAGATGGCTTGTCCACTGGTTAAACCCCATCAAAAACAACTTTTCCACTGGATGTGCCGGGAAACATCTCACTGAATAAATCAACTTTTCTAAAGAGGGAAAAGTTTTGTGGCATAATTCTGCTGACTACACTGAACTTCTGCCCCAGAAGGATTCTGGCCCTTGCCTCTTGCCTTTGCTGTTATAAACTCTTCTGCTTGTAATGAATAATTGAATCTTGATGAGTTTCTTCTGAGTAAGCTTACACAGCCATAAGACTGCAACAGGGTTTTCTACATGGCAGCAAATTGCAAAGAATAAATCACTGCGGTATTTTTCATACAAGTGAAGAGAGGAAACCAATCATACTCTCACTGTTTGAAAATCTTGGTAAGTTTCATGTGAAAAACAGAGACCATACAGCTTCCATTTCAGAACATCAGAAATGCGAGATCCTCAAATTCTTTTTGACAGGCTCTACCACTTTGGTAGCAAAAATTAGCATCATTTACGGTAAAAGGCCAATTTCATCTGTGTCTTATAAACAGAAATTATCTAAAATTGGAATTTTACCATCTTACCCATCCAACCATTGAGGTTTAGTTATAAAGGAACACTGATATGGGTCATCCCATGTCTGTACTAGAAGAACAAAACCAAAATTGGTGAGGTTTTGTGACATCAAACTAAATCTGCCTCTCATAACAGAGATGAGAATAAACTGAAACCTTTCATCTGAGTCACAAACTGTGGTGGTTTAGATGGGTAGGGACCAGAGGTCCAGTTGCCCACAGAAGGTGGAATGCAGCCACCCAGGTCAGAGTCTGGCCCCAACAGTAGACTTGCAGTTTCTGAAGGGAGAACTGGAATATCTCTCATGATAAGAAGGCTGTCTTTCTACTCAGAGAAACTCTAAGTGTTGACATCATGATAACAAAGCTGCAGCCATTACATCTGCAGAACAAGCTCTCTCCTTTGCCAGTCACAGCAAGGCACTGTAGCCAGCTCTCTGTGAAAGCAGTAGCCTCATCCATAATTAGTGGCTGAGTGGCTACACACATAAAATGCTCTTGTGATGTTCTCCTGCTGCAGAGACAAGCATAAGTGACCTTCAGGTTTCATTTGGATTTATTAATCTAATGACCACCTATGGCCTCAGAATGACACTTGACATATGTCACGTGGCCATTTGATGACATCACTGTTTACTCAAGTTGTCCCATGTTTTTCATCTTCATGTTCCAGATGAGTTTGCTTGGCCTCCATTAATATCCCACCAAGAATGATGGTTCTATTCAGGCTTTAGATAACCTTTCCCAACCCAACTCTTTTCTGCTAATCTTTCAGCTACTTGGAACATTCTTTTTTATCTTCTCCCCCCCCCCCCATTAAATACACAGATATTTTAAAGCTGAAATGTGGAAATGCCTCCATGAAAAGAAAAACAAGGAAACAAGGTTGGTTCAGTCATCCAAGCTGTAATTTAGTTTAGGGTGTCCTAGCCAAATGATCTATCTACCATACTTGAGAATGTGAACAAATAGATAACCGAAAGCACATGTGTTCTTGCAGAAAGTCTGACTCCATAAAAAAGATGAAATTTGCATTTGTGGTGTTTAAATAAGATAGTTTTTGACTGACCTTTGTCCACAGCACCTTGGAATGCTTTATGTCAGCTGTCTCTCTTTAGCAGTAATGCTCTGTCATTTTCTAATTAAATCTGTGCGACTCTTCACACTGAACTAAAACTCAGCAAAGGACATCTATAAGGTTGCAGGGGGATGTGTCTTCATTATCTATTTTTCTCATCTCATGACTCATGCTGAGTTGCATTCTGCTTAAACAAAGCAATATGGTTCTTGCTATTGAGAGCATAAGAGTGCAAATATCATGCTAGTCCATGGTTTTGCTGTTGTTTTGTACAGTACCAGCTGGTTTTTATTGAGGAAACAGTATTATGTTGTTGAATAATTTTGGTCTCTACAGGCCTTATTGTTCTGTGTTGGCTGGAGTGAATAAGAAAGTACTAAATCCTTTGAAGAGTTAGGAAATTACAGTAACTGGAAGAGTATGTACTCCACAGCTGATGAACAACCAGATGATCTTTCTTTTTTTTTAATTTTTACTGAAAGCACTGATTGACTTATGATGGTTTTACTGAGGAGAAAAAAAAAAAAAAAAAGGAACTTTCTTCTGTTTTCCTTCTTCTAGTTTCAAAACTATTGGTATGTAACACTGCTCTTCCAGAAATCCACCAGCCCTGAACTGTCCCACTACCACTGCCTAAATAGCTCAGCACATTCGCATTATCTCAACATGCATCAGTTTCATCCACCGTAAAATATTTTGATCTCTTAAGAAGACTTCCCCTTCTCTAAAGGTTGTAAGCAACTTACAGACTTAGAGATCTGAGGCTGAAAAAATGAAGATCACACTGTAACTACTCAACAGACTGTTCATGGGCCTCCCATTCTGACACTAATGCTGACAGGTGTCCAATAAGGCATATATTTTCTTTCTTTTGCATACACATTTCTCTGTGCTCTACACTGGGGCCCCTAAGTTTTTGCTCTGTTAAGTGATGAACTTGACACTGAAAAAAGGTCTTTCACAGACACTAGTGAAGAATTGGGCTGGTGCACTAAGCAAAACTTGTGTCTGTGTTGCTATCTAGAGCACACAGGTTGCAAATGGTACTTGCAAAAGCCCCCATATTTCATGACATTTTTTGACAGCAGCCATGAGATGAATGACTTTGGACTGCACCTCCCTGCGACAGGGATTCTTTCTGTGAGTCAGGTCAGAGGGAGAGAATCAGCCTGGGAGGTGGCAGAGGTATGAAATGTCTCCTTTTCTTTGCCAAGTCAGTTTTTTGGGAGGACAACTGTCTTGAATATATCAAAGCAAGAAATTGTAAGTGATCAGAGCTCAGCTCTAGACTTCATTACCCAGTTTTCTAGTGTGCTTGTGCCAAAGCAGAAGGTTTGGCTTGACTGAAAGGAACATCCTTGTGGAATGGGGACACTTCTTTAAAATGAATGAAGCTGGATGGGGAAGAGTGGGGAAGACTGAGTGCAGAATTTATCCTGTTGCACATTTCACATGATGAAATTTCCCTTGCTAAAACAAACCAAGCCAAAAGAAAAAGAAAAAAAAAAGGAACAGAAAGAACTGAGGGTTTTTGTGGTAGAGCTGTGCTTCACATGCTGTGTTATGAAATGAACCCAACTGTATCCAGCAGACTTTAATTAACTTTTTATTAGGAGAAAAAACAGCTCTACAATATAAAGGTTTATTTAAAAAATGAAGTATCTTGGCTATTTTTTGATCCCAAATGCACAAAGGAACAAGACTACCATACATTCCAGTGGCTTGAAATATTTCAATTGGAATAAAAAAAGTGAAGTTGGTTTTGAGTCATGCAAGAAGACATCGACACATCCTTAGGTTTCATTGCTTTTATTGGAACTGAAATAAATAGAAATAAATCATTTTGTTCTGAAATCATGAAGAAATTACAGCACCACGGTTTAGACCTTTGTGGTTAATTTCTGCTTGGGTGAAACATTTAGAGCTAAATTGCTAGCTTCTTTAAAAAATCTTTAGCTGAATGAGACAAGTCTGTGAAGGAGAATGCTGATTCTGGGTTTAATATCAGCAGTATATCTGTCAATGTCAGAAATTACATAAATAAAGAAGGAAGCATGACCTTGGAGGCCCTCATCATTTTGTTTCAACTGTTTAAAAAATTATTAAGTTGCTTCTAACCTACTCTCACTCTAAATTCCTCCGGCAAATGTTCTCTGGTATAATGTTTTCTTAATATGATGTAAAAGGAGATTGGTTGGTTGGTTGTTTTTCTTCTTCATCTGAGTCTTCTAACCCTGGTTTTCATCTTCATCTAGTAAACTTTTGAAATTGATTGAAATCTCAAAGATAACTATTTTCCTACAAGTTTTGTGCAACTTGGAAGAGAAAAAAGGTCCAAAGTAATGCTTTTATGAAAGAGACACAGAAAGCAAGCAGTCTTTATTTTCACCAGCCATGCTGTCTCTTATGCAGGAGTGCACGCAAGGAGACCCTTCAAAGAGTGGAAATTGGCTTTTTTGTAGGGTAAAAGAATTGTGCAAAGTAGGGGAAAGGAATCTTGCAAAGTCATTGCACCAAGTAACTTTTTTTTTTTTTTACAATTTTGGGACAAAATGAGTAAAACCATTTTGGAAAAATGCTAACACCTTGCTCTGCACCAAGAAAAGGTAGAGTATAGCATTTATCTAGTCCTTTTCTTGAGAGTTATATGCTTCTGTCTCAGAACTGACAGACTAAATTTTGTTCAAATTCAGCTGTTTTCTAGATTTACAGAAAGAAGAAGGAATGAATCAGATGAAACACATTGAAAGAAATCTTTGAAGGTGTAAATTTGACACAACTTCTTTCAGTTATCAAAGAAATACAGCAAATAATCTGACATCCAGGATCCAGAGAGCAAAAATATAGAAACCAATGGAAGCATGTCTTCTCTCACGGTCAATTGTTCCTGAAGCTAAAGTATATTATATGATAGCAAATCTGTATTTTCAAAGTCTGCTACTCCTGTGTATTTTTTATTAAGAAATAACACATTTTAAGAGACATCTTAAATTTTTCTTAATGAAGCCTAGAGGAAATGAAGCCTGTGGGAAAAAATTGCTTAAGAAGACAAGCATTTGGCCCAATATTCATAATTTATCACCATATCATATTCTCTAAAGATTGTTGTCCAGAATAAATAATAAACTTATGAAATGCAGAACTGAATCCAAAAGGATTTTAATTCCATGGAACCACCATATTTCCAAGGGGCATATTTTTAATTCCTCTCCATTAGCAACTTCATTACTTCTAAACCACAGTATTTAGTCTTTCTTCCTCAACGCAAAAAGTAAAACAAAATTTTGTGTCATTGTTAGAATACACATTGCATAAATCTCTCTCAATCTTCCATGATCTAGTGTAGATATAAGTATTTTATCTTTTTACAGTAAAATAGTACATCAGAATAAGGGCGGAGATTTTAGGCCATAAATATAGAAAAAGGTCCATAGCTGAAGTCCAGAAGATTAATACTTTAAATTCAGACACTCGTTGCTGGGGAGAACATTCATGTTTTGTGCAGGACAAGAGAGCAGGCTACAGGAAATGTTTAGTGGCTGCACACTTTGGAACACAAATTACATTGAGGGGCACGTGCCCAAAGCAAGACACAGCCTCTGCTGTGAGGAGCTCACAGCCTGAGACAAGGACCCCCAGGGTCTTCGGCATCACTGGCTGGCTAAAAGAGCTGTGCATGATTTGCCTGCAGATCACAACTTCCTCAGTATCACTGCTTGTGTGTCAACAAAGGCTGGGGGCCATCAGTATAAGCAGTGGGTATAAACTGAACTGGGAAAAAGGGAAACTGGAAACTCCTGGCATCCAGCCCAGACTTCAAACCACACAGCTATCTTATGTATTTCTCTGTGTATCTGAACTAGGGTTCTGTTTGGGATTGTCTTTATGATCTGTGTATTCACCCCAGGACCAGTTCTATATATAGCACACTTGTTTATGTTGCCTTGCTGTGCCAGAAGCCTTCTTTCCAGGAGATGCACATTGTTGACTCGTTTCGTCATTGTTCTTTCCCATCTCTTGCTGGTAAAGGGCTTAGTGGTTGCCAGCTGGTACTCTACTGAATTTGCAATTCATTGTATATCAAACAACTTTCAAAACAAATTTCATGGTTTGATCTTTCCAATTACACAGTCTCCAGCTTTGTGCTCCCATTTGATTCTCACTGTAAAATAGAGTTGACCTTAGGAGAGGGGGATTTCTTAAAAGACTATTTATGTGTGCAGGGAAATGGGAAGGAAATATCCCAGAAGTAGTTAACTGGGAGATAAGTCTGGGATTAAGCCATTCAGGTTTAATATGTTGCTTTGTTTCCAGAACTTTGAGCTCTTGCAACTCTTGTGAGCTATTGTTCATCCCAGTGTAAAACTCCAGGGTTTCTTGTGACCTCCCAGTGATGGCCCACAAGTTACTGCAGCATCTCCTGACATACAGAGGGTACGGGTCTGAGCAAATCTGAATACAAGGATAATTCTGATTTGGGGCAGCTAGATTAATTCCATCCTGGGGTTTACTGTGGTCCTCTAGTTTTCAAATTTTCCTATTAATCGTCAGAAATTAAGCCTATCTGGGTGGCTGAAGGCAAACACAGGAAGATGTGTGGCCACACTGGGGCCGCTCTGGAGCTCAGGATGAGGATGACACAGTATGTGGCAAAAGAGTATGATGTTCACAGAATGTCCTCTGGTACTGATGTTATTAGGAGCCTTCAGTGAGCAACTGCAGTGAGGATGGCTTTACATGCTGAGCTTCAAGGTAGGGAAGAATTTGTTGATATGCTTCTCTTCTAGAGCTGCAGTACTACTTACATTTCTAGCACTACCGCATGACTGTTTCTCTGTGCCTAAATAAGCCTTGTTTAGCAGAAAAATCGAAGTGAAGTTGCGGCACAAAGGTGGGTAGCTACGGCATTTTGGCAGGGAAGGGAAAATCAGGATCACCAGTGTCAAAGGACTAGAGGATTTTTGCCTTCCCTAATTAACCTGTGCCTGTGCAGTGCATGAATATACACATGTGCATGTGGGATCTAACCTGCACTCAAAGGTGTATCCAGGTTCTTGGGTTGGATGGAGCAGACACAGAGATATCTCAGCAGTCTCACAGCTAATTTCAGACAGAGGAATAAAAAAACCATCAAGTTTCTCCAGTGAGGAGCATCAATTTAAGCAGGTGAAAAAGTTGCTGTGGTGAACAGCCTGCTGCAAAGGTCTGCAGAGCAAAGCAGCATCACAGTGCACATTTGGGCAAGACAGATGGGAAAGATGATGAATGGCTAAAGCTGTGAGGTTCAGAGTCTGCTAGAAACAAACTGTTCCCATGCAGAAAGGTCCCTGGTGAAGCTGTCAAGTTCTGATCTCTTATCCTGAACCAGAAAAATCAGTTTTCTCATCCTGGCCCAGCTTCAGCAAAATCATCATAACAGTTTACTGTGTGGTCTGAGATGGAAAAAATAGCAGCTCAAAATGGTTTTTGTTCAGATTCAGTTCAGCACCCCTTTCCAAAAGGCACTTAATCTCTTGAGGAACTGCCCATTCTCAGAGTGTACCTGTGTGCCTGGATGGTAAGAGGAAAAGTTTTAATTGCTCTGTGGATTTTGACCTCAATTTTACCTGTGTTTTGTTGCACCTGCCAGTGTAAATCGCTATGTCCCTGCTCCCTAATCACTCAGCAGCTTCACTGGGAAGAGGAGATGGGCCACAGACCCCTCTTTACAAAGTTACTGCTGTGCTTTGGCTTCACAGAATTAAAGAGGCCAGTGGCTGACTAGGCCATGGAAATGGGCTTCTTGCCCTTAAAAAGGAGCCTGGAGATTAGGGTTGCAACACATCAGCATGTGCTGTGTTGGCAGTAGCCACTGCTATAGCTAATCTCTGAACACGTGGAAGATATCAGGCTCCAGGATCATCAATCATACATTCATTTATTTTAATGAAAGGAAAGAATGAAGGCTTCAGTTTCCCTGGAAAAGGACGAAGAAAAGTTTGACCTAATGCCAGAATAAAAATGATTAAAGGGAGACTGTCCCTTTCTCCTTCTCTATGGATATGTGTTCTGCCAGTTCCTGGGCCCCAGACACTCCGGTCACTGGAGCAAAAGAGCTGTCTTCCGTGCTATTCTCTGTGCAACAAATGTAGTGTTTAGACCAGGGTCAGGCTTGAATTAGTGCTTTTCCCCCTGAGGGACATCATCACTGTATTATGCCAGAACCAGTCTGCACTGGGTGAAGTTCCTTTATGGGATTATCCCTTCCCATCCTGTCTGCCTCCATGTCCTGTGACCCCCAGCCTATTCAGAGCAGTGTCTTTTAGGGCGCCTGCAATGCTGGGATCCAGCTGGCAGCTTACCAAGAGTTGCTCTGGTAAAGGTTTTGGTGGGCTATTCTCCTCTCCCTCGCTCCACCCTAAAGCCACACTCTTTCATACTTAATGTATACACAGACATAGGCACACATGTACTTGTGCAACAATTTGCTTTATCAGCCTGGGCCTTTTCATACAATGAGATTTGCACTCACAGCTGCCATGGTTACAGCCTGACTTCACTGGCCAGGAATTAGACTACTGTATGGTCTCCTAAGCTGTGTAGGCATTTGAAAGGCAACTGCTTTGCAGTGAGCAAATTTGTTTTGTGCAGGAGGAGGCAAAATGATCAAGTTATCAGTTTTATTTTGTTTGGGGACAAATCTCCCCAACTTAAATACCTAAAAATCATTGCACATATGGTAATAAATGAGAGAATTTGGACCACAGTATTCAAGACCATTGCTATAGATAGGGTGACACAGGCTGTCTGGTAGTGATGCAGTGTACTATAACAGTTCCTTTTAGCTGTGTTTGGGCAGTAGAATGCTGTTATATTTTATAGTAAGGATTCCCATTTAAACTACTGCTGAATTGGTTCCATTGCTATGAGTGAACTGTTCCAAAAGAATCTTTATTTTCCCTTGTAAAATGCATCCTGCAGTGACTCTTCCTTTTGCTGGTAAAGTTTGTAAAACATTTACTGAGAAGTGTGACAAGAAACAAGTTTTGATGAATGGGTTTATTTTCCATTGACAAAAGTTTTGATATTTGGTACCACAGGAGAAAGCAACGAGAAGAGAACAATAAAATAATAACTGGTGTAGCTGAATTTCAACAATTATCATAATGTCTGTAATTTTAGATTTTTTTAATTCTTGCAGAATAACCTGAGAAATCATAGGCAGCCCACTTGCCAAGTACATTTCTCTCACCATTTGTTCTACTGGATTTGGTCTTCTGTAAGACATTTTTTATTTCCAAAAATACAAGGTTTGCCACATGGGATTAGTTGAACCTATTCTGGTATTTTGTATCCATATATTACCACTATGAATTGCTTCAGGAAAACTGTTACAGTCTCAGTAGTCAATACTAAATAACTGGCTACCAGTTGAAATTATGTCCTTCCTCATCTCCCTCAACTGGTGAGAAATTGGTTGTGCCCAGCATAATACACTTCATAGCATATTCTGTCAGTCATCCACTCTGCCCCTGTCGTGGGCTTTTTCCCTTATGAATTTTCCAATTCCATGCCACCAACTCCATGCCACCAAATTCCTAACTGGAGTGACTGTCTCAGTGGCTTCCTGCGTTTTTCTTTTCTTCTCTCTGACATAGGAACTGGACTTCACCTCTTCAGAGTACTACTCACCTTTTCAGTTTGATGTTAATCTGACCAAATTTACCACCACTATAACATTCCTCGAAATCATTGCACATTTGTGACAGCAATAGGATTGGGTCCATGGTACTCAAAGCTGATGCTACAGATTTACACAGCCTCTGTGGCAGTCATCCAATATTCAGCAATGGTGCAATGGTTTTGGATCATTTCCTGATTTGATTTAAGCATATTCATTCTGAGCTCAATAGCCCCAGTCTCCCCCTCTACAGAAACTTTCTGTTCCTAGTCATATTTTTTACTTAACTCTGTAATGTCCTCTGTGGCTCTTTTGGAGGTGATTAGAGTATTACAGGCGTGTGCCACTGATTCATATAATGCTTCTATAAAGTTCAAAGCATTATTTCTCATTCTGACATAATAAACGGTTTTTTAAGTTTTAGGAGATAAGCAGGTAATGCAACACTTACTGTCTTCTAGTCATCCATCACAGAAATTGTCGTGCATAAGAGCAGTCCATTGTTTCATTTGCAGTTCATCCATTCTGTTCTTTGGTCCCATCAAGACTTTTGGTGTGTCTGTTATCCAGCCTTGGTAGCTTACTTCTTTTTTTTTTGTTTGTTCAATGCTTCTAGTTTCTGATATATTGTCTGAAGAGGTAACTCCAGAGTAGACTTCTCAGTGCTGTTCATTTAAGCCAAAGGCCAAGGTGATGAAGGTTTTCTGCAGCAAAATCCCTGTGCATCAGATACACAGGTTGTCCATCCAGCTGATTTCAGAAACACCATGAAAATATAGATTACAGGAGTATTTTGTCAAAGGGAAGGAGGGATGAGAGCAATTAGTAGTAACATACAGAGCCTTTCACCTGGAAGTTAGTAGTTCTAACCTATGATAAACAAAACTTGTTTAATCCATAATCTCTCTGGTCGTTTTGTGCTCTCTCATTTTTTAGTGAGCACCTGTGTAATAACAAACACTAACAGCTCCAACTACAGTGTATTCTGCAGCAAGGCAGGCTGGTTTTAAAGTAGCAATGAGATGGATTTATGCTGGTCCTGTACAGCTTTCATAATGGGGAAGAAGCACATGGAAAAGTGTTAAACTAGTGCTAAACAAAGCTTTAAAGGAATGCAGTTACTGATCAGTTATTCAGGTGTGAATTCTTGTCTGAATGCGAACACTGGAAAAACTCCTGAATTGTTCTGGATTTAGCCACAGGGCCCTGGAATATTCATGTGAATAAATATGGGATCTGTTAAGGAAGGCTCTGGGCCAAGGTGATATGGGCCCCTGCCTTACAAAGTGGCCGTTAGACAGGTTTTGACTTTTGGTGTTTGTCTAATATTTTAAATTGCCTGGGAGGGGAAAGTTGAGAAGAAGTAGGTGGAGTTTTACCTTATCTGGACCTGACTGCTGCTCCACAGCTCCGATCAACATGATCAGTTTACCATGATCAACAAGGAAACACTGCAGTGAAGTCTGTATCACTGCCCTGACCTCAGCCACAACCTCTCTCTGGGTGTGAGCTCACATATGTCTTTATGGTGCCTGCTCTGAATATTTGCAGGCTGGAACGGCAGTTTGAACTGCTCTCAAGCCGGAAGGGAGAGCCAAGGTGCATTACATCATGTGTTAGTAATTCAACCAAGAGGCACTTCTACCAGCACTCAGTGAACTTCTCTTTTTCTCCCTCTTCTCTTAGAAAGCTAATTTCTGTTGTAACAGGTGCTAATGACATATTATGACTGTCCTGAACTACCCAAATGGCCTGTTGAGAGTCAGGGAATAAACTGTTATTAAAGAAGTAAAAATTAATCACAGCAGTATAGTCAGAAAAAAGATGTTTGATCAAATCCCTTGCAGACAAATGCTCCATAAATAGCTGTCTCACTGTTATACAATATTTTTGTGGGAATATCTAGGTTTGTGTGGATCCTTATAGAGAGTGTCTCTTAGGATTCTGTGCAACCAGTGATTTGCTGTCTAGGTAAACAGATGCTATGCAGAGAAAAAGCTACAATAATTTCTTGTCTTTTGTTCTATGTTTTCATATCCTATGATTTCACAATAAACCTTAACTCTCTCAGCTAGCAATTGCCTTCAGGAAAGACTTCCTGCTGTAAAGTCTTCAAGCAAAGGAGAGACTATTATACATCCAAGCATTATTCAAAAGATTGAAATTGCTCATATTCATTTGTTGGATATTCCATTTAAACTAATTTGCCTCAATACTGATTTCTAGTAATGAGATGTCATGAAGCAGTTGGGCTGGGACTAAGCACACAGTGTTTTGGGCAGAAGCACCTTGTTACATGCAAGCCATAAATCTTGAATCTTCCTTAGATCTGCCAAAAAGTTCTTCATGATGCATTGCTTAGCTACTGAAAATGAAAAGGAATTCCTAAGATAAGGATGTGCCCCATGGATCTTGGGAGCATGGTGTCAGTAACTACATCTGGAAGACTGAATAAACTAAACATTTGTTTTGCTACAGCAGTACCATTAGGGAAGGTTTCCTGGAAAGTTTGAGGCAGCATATGTTAATGAGGGAGGCAGACACTTGCTCCAACGTCTGGCTGGTATCTGTTGTTTTGTGCCATGTAAGGTCTGGTCTTTTTTAATCGATAAATATTATAAGTTAATCCTGGTTTAGTGCTTGAGATGTTGTGTATTGTAGAATTAGCATATAACTTCCTAGGAGACTAACACTCCTGCTTCAGCAGATCTTATTTCCAGTTGTGCAGGAATGTCTTTGAGGACAAGACATTTTAACACTGAGATGGGGAACAAGGAGAGGTAAAGCTAGGATCTGAATACTGCACAGCTGGGAGAGGAATTGGGGAACTTGTAATTAGATCCAATTTGTCTTTACAACTATTATATTGCATTTACACTTCACAATTGATGAAAGCACTATTACATTTGTATGTAGAAACAAAGGTTCAAATCTGAATCTGGAAAAAAAACTATATTAAGTTCCTCTCAACATCAGTCGAGATTTGCTTTTATCAAAGCTGATGGCTTACTCAGGTTGGGATTAGGTACCTTATCTCTCAATTTATGTTATAACAATGGCTCATGATTACTTTTAATGTAACAGTCAATCAATTTAGTGAAAAGAAATTGTTTTTCTTCTGCTTTTTCAGTCTTCAACTTGATCAGGTCAACACATCTACATTGTCAAGGGCACCTTTTCCAGACCAAGTGGTGCAGTGTGACTCATGGCTGTGCTTCTCAAGGCTAGAAAGAGCTCTAGAAAAAGATGACAATGTATACACTGAACGTCCCCTAGATCTCATGTATTTAGCCTTAAACATAGTCAATAATTTTTTCCCATTCAAAATGCAGCTCATGGGTATGATGTCTTCATCAGATTAATTCAGTGGTATAAATTACGCGCAGTGCAATGCATGTAGTGAGGGTTTGTTGGAATGTGTGAGAGTGCAAAGCATGCTGAGATCATGCTGTAAACGTGGGCTCAGGTTTGGTGTGGTTTGTACCTATAGGTTATGTCTATACCAGCAGTCTGGAATAGACCTTAGAATGAACAGTCCTGCTAACAGGGTTTCCTCCTGCAAAGACCCATTTGGCTCACTCCTGACAGAACATGAGGGGTAATGGAACCCATATGGAGCACAGATGGACAGGTATTCCCAGACTAGCTGGGAAGGAAGTTTCTTGACAGTGAAGGCACGCTCTTGGGAAACCTGTGTGTCAGTTCCATCTCAGCCATAGGCCTTGTCTATGACCTGAAAGAAATTACTTAATCCTCTTCACAGCTAGTTTTCCAATCTAAAAAACTTCTAACACTTGTCTTATCAATGTAATGTTAAATCCACTAATGTGGAGTCTCCTTTCTTTGTGTAGAAAATTTAGCACAGTAAAATGGCTTAGTTACCGCTTGCAGGCTCTGCTATAATACAACCGATAACTGTAGTAAGAAAATAAAACATTCAGTCATTGCTTTTGTACATTATCACCATCTAAAAAATCTTACTGATGTGGAGACTATCCTTTTTTATAGTGTTTTTATTTGTTTTCAGTGTTCTGACCTTTTAGGAATATTTTAAGCTGATACAGAGGCCAGTCTCTTAATTTTCCTCTTTCATAAATGAGCACATACATTAACCATGTGGAAAAGGGAGCATCTTTTTCACACTCAGGTTTTCCTATAGTCATCCTGTGCATTCTATGCATGCCAGGTGAAGCAGTCAGACCCTCTGAAGCTGTCTGCAGAGATGGCGGCTTGCTTTGGTTGGTGTCCAACATAAAATGATTTCCATCTTTTTCTGAGAGCTCTTCAGATCTCTTACAGAACATCAGCCCTGAAAACTGATCCAGAATTCCTGGGACATGACAATAACACCTGAACTGTTGTTACGGAACTGAGTCACTGATGCATAAACCAAGCCAGTGTAGAGGAAAAGAGGACCACAGTGATAGCTAAGATTTGCAGACTCTCCAAGTTATTTTCTGATGTTGTCATCCACTAGTTTTTCACTGTTCATGAACTCATCAATTTCGTCTGAAAAGACCAACAGTTGTTTACATTATTTTGTCCACACTAAAAGTGATTCACAACAACCTACTTTATTGACTTTTGTATATCACAGCAACCATTCGGAGAACTTAGAACCAATCCACTCCTTCATCAGGGTCCTGCTACTGATCTGGGCACTGTTTAAAGATGTACCTAAACAAGAGTGAGTGCATGAATCAGTGAGTCCAGCACTGTTCTTCAAAATATGAATGTACTTAGCACCTTGTTGAATTTATGTCCTTAATTAGACATGCAGGCTCCCTTGTAATCAGTTCAGTAGGGTTTTTGATTAGCACTCCTAAGGATCCAAAATGGTAGTAAAGAATTTCTTTTGAGGTGACAGAAAAGGAGTGGAAATCCTTTGCTGTGTATGAGATGGTTTAACATGTCGAACAGCAAGCTGAATTGCCTGTTCTGCATGATTATGTAATGAAAGACCCTGTTGTAATGACGTGATACATCCAGGGAGAAGGGGTTAGAGCTGTTCTGTGAACCTTCAGTCTGAACTTCCCAATCTTTCTGCAATTAAAATTTCAGACAGCCTTGCATGTGTGCATTCTTTTGACACTGAATTCCCTGAGAGGGTGGCTGTTTTGATTTTGGGCAAGGGACTTGAAAACGCTATTGGATAAATAAATGTAAATCAACTGCAGATGCCATTGTTTGACTATCACTCTTCCCTAGAACTCCTGCAAACACTAAATGTCTGTGTAATGCAATGAGTGGGTTTTGTTAATAAGGTAATCTGAAAGGTGTTAGGGTGAGGTAAGGGAAAACAAAGCAAAGGATCAGTGAAGTGCTTATGAACTTGAGTCTGTTTTTCCTTTCACTAGCAGTGCAGCCAAGTGCTGCACAAAACACACAGTTTTTGCCCTCTTCTTTAATTCACTTTCCTCTGCAAATTCCAAGCAGGCCTAACACTTCTGAATGTTAAGCACAGACCTGTTCTTCAGGCTGTCCAGCAGCCGCCTTTCCAGTTACAGTTCTCAGTCTCCTGTAACTTGTTAATTACATGCTGCATAACTGAATATGCTGGATGACTATGTGAACTTTCTATGACTTAATATTTACAGTGTACTAGCTCCCTCATGCCCCATCTGAGTTTGGACGGAGTAATGCAATATAATTTCTACCATATAATGTACAAACATGCCTTAAGAACAGTATGTTGGAGAGAGATGTTAGCCAGTCCTGTGTATGGGGTCTCCTCCTCTAAGCACGGTCAATTAGCCCAACAAGATTTCCATGCTAAACTGTTTCTGAACTGGTTTTGGTACCTGGACAGTGCAAACATAACTCTCTAGAGACAAGGCCTGAACCTGGGCTGTGGACTTTGCTGCCATCCTTTGTACATGTGCTGGTTAAAACTGCAAGCCTCGTCTTAATACACTCCAAGGCACTTTTAAGTTCTTGACAATGTAAGACTGCAGGAACCTGAGAGCAGCAGACAGTACAATTTTCTGCCTGAGCAGTGCTAAGGGCTTTAGTGGAAATGGTGATTAAGCTCTTTGATTCTGGATAATACAACACAATTGGTGAGACTAAGTCCTTGGAATTCATTCTTTTATTTCCCCCGAAATGAGAACAACCACCCTCCCAAGTCATGGGCTTCTAAACGGGGAATATTTCCAGATGGAAAATGGACTAAGCTCTGCACACAGAGAGGCCTCTCTGGTATGGAAAGAATGAAAAACTGTGATACATGTCCTCCAGTATAGTGTAACTTTAGTAATTTCCAAGCGAGATAAAAGCTTTTATTCTCTACAGGACAAGGCAATGTATTCATTCACTAGATTCACCTTCATTTGTTCTTCTCCCAGCCTCTCTGTGAGTATATTCTGGTTATGAGTTATTCAAGTCTCATAATCAAGGCCTATTAATACCACACAATATCAGTCTCATGCAAGGTATAGCTCCCACAGGGATGCTGAGCTATGTAGTGTTTCAGTCATACAGTTTCCTATCTAAACACATTTTTGCAGTCCAGCTCAGGTCTAGGCAACTATAAATCACAATCCAGAAAAATCTACTAAATATTCCTAATCTGAGGAGTAACAGAAGAAGAAAGAATTGAACCTTACTTGGACATGGTCACTAGCACAAAATACAGCTGTTGCCTGGGTGAGGAAGATGTGCTCTGGAAGACAATGCTCTTGAGGGCTGAATTTCTCAGAACCTGCCTGTTGTGCTCTTTATAAGAAAAGCGGATCTTTTGCCAGTAGCCTGAGCACCAGTACCTTCCTGAACTGCACAGGTAGAGAAGGGCATAGAACTGGATTGGCACCAGGATTCCCACATCCTACTTCCAGACATGGTTTGGATTCTCTGTATGGCATCTTACTTTTCTTGCAGAAGAAGAAATCACTCAGAAAGTTTGATTAGTATTTTGGGATCCTGTGTGAGAAAGACAAGTAGTGGAGACACAGATAATCTACTGACAGTAACAGAAAGGTTATAAATGGTGAATAAAACAGGGTTTTCTAAAGAAAGATTGCTTTACGTAAGATTTCCCCTCAGGTAAATCAATGTGATTAGGAAATTGTAGTGTCAGCAAGGATGTGTCTCATCAGGTGGTCAAACAAGTTGCTTTTTTACCTCCGTTCAGGTACATCTGGAACTGAAATTGTTCCTGCTCAGTTTAGTTCAGGCCATTAGAAGTTTGTTAACTATGATGGTAACTTGGAACTGACCCATAATAGTCAGTTACTGGAAAAGATTCAATGGAACAGAGCTTCAGGCACAGAAAATATTACTTCCCTTTGCTAATTAACTAAAGTAAATTTTGAGAGGGTCTAGTTCCAATTGAGGTTCCACATGGCTCCAAAACCACTCTCCAATTCTAGTTCAAAAGAAAAATGACATTTTTAAGGGGCTTTGGGTTGGGTTCAATTCTCTGGCTGCATTGCTTGCAAGCATGGGGTCTTAGTCACCTGCTCTAAGATGTGATGGGTGCTACAAACAGAAAAGCCTTACTGACTCATTTACTCAGTGTCCCTGATGAAATGGGTCTATTTGATTCCCTACATTTGCAATTCCTTAGTCCAGTTAATTGTATTTGAAACAGTCAATAAAGCTTCTTTTACTTAAGAGACTGCTGTTCTGATTAACAGATTTTCCTATCAGGAAGGTCTCTTAATTTTCTTTTTATTTCTTCCACCATCATTGTGGATCATTTTTTCTCCAAGGAGGCCAGACCAATTAAATCTTGTGGTAGCTTTTTCTCCCTCTGTATGACCCCATACAGAGGGCCAGATTTGCTCCCCCTCTCCCCATTGATAACTTACTCACATGAGTAGTCCCACAGAAAGGAACACACTTGTATGACTAATCTGATCAGCAGCATACAAAGTTCACTGTCTGGACTAGAATTAAATGACTTTTCTAAAGAGTGCTACAGAGGTTGCAGAGGGGGTGGATTAAAACTCAGAAGTCCCTAGTGGCAAATGCCATACTTTGAGAACTAGACTGTTCTTCCTGTCTAGCTAAACTGTCTGGACACCAAAATTGTTTCTCAGACATTTTCTTTCCCCTTAAAAAATAAATAAAATGCAAAGGTTTTCCTGTAAGGGTCTCCTAACTTGTGGAACTCTGTGTTAGTTGGATTAAATGCCTGAAAATGTTGATGGTCTTGTTTTTCCCAGACATTTGCTTGCCAAATTTGTTGAGCTAGCAGGCCTATTGCTGTATGTTGGCGCATATATTACCTCAGCTTAAACTAATTTATGGGATGTGGCACCTCTGACACAGTTCCCCTATTCCAAACAACAGTCTTAATCAGTCACACTCAGAAACATGTATAGTGCTGAGGAGCTGTAACTACTAGTAGCTTTTCTCTTGATTAGGGCTCTGGCGCTGGTCCATTATTCAGCCCTCTGTGAACAAATGCATGAAGCAGCCCACTGAAGCAGAGATGGCACTGACAGATGGGGCAGAGTGGCTTTTTTCTGTCCAGAAGAACAAAAAAGTGTTGAGACAACTAGGGGACAGGGAAAGTCATACAAGAGATTCTTGCCTTCTTAAATTTCCTTCTTGAAAAACAATGTTTGGAGTGAGCCTGCACTAGACCATGATAGCATTTACTTATTTTTTCTTGGGATGCTGTAGAGGATAGAGCTTACTGAGGTAGTGGAATACCCCTACAGTCACTTCAGAAGACAGGGATGCTGATGCTGGCTCTCTGCTGTGTCTCCTAGAAAACTGCAAAGGCGGCACAGGCTCCTAGAGGGGTATCAAAACTGGATTTGTGCCTCTGTGTGTCCTCTTTCACCACCTTAAGTACCTTGAAGTTTGTGTGGCCCTCAATATAAGGATAGCCAAGAGGCTGCTCCAGGTCAGTAACAATGTTATGTACCTGTTTGTGGACTACAGTGGAGTTTAGGAGGAATAGCAGCTGTACTGTATAGCTCTCCTAGCTGAATTCTGCTTCATCTTTTCTAAGCTAAGAACTACATAAGAACTCCATAAGAGAGCTGCTGGTTATGCATCATACTTGTTCTTGCATAGGCTGTGGTCACTTTCTCAGCAGAGTTGTGAATTTGGCCTGACATTCCCTTCAGCATTGTTTTTACTGAGGAAAAGGAAGGAAAAGCAGGAACCAAGGGTGAAGAATTTACAGAGAAATGCTAGATACAGTCAAGTACAGAGAAATGCTAGGTGCAGCTAAGTACAATCCTCAATCCATCTGTTTCTGCAGCTTGTTTAATGTTAGAAGAATGAATTAAGGAAATTAGCTAAAGGAATTCACTTTAAAGGGTGATCAACATTTGGAAGTGTTTTCCTTAAAGTTTGCCAAAAGTGTTTTTTCTATTTAACTCAAAATTTCTCACTGCCTCCTAATTTATTTTCCAACCAAGTAGGTT
Organism: Myiozetetes cayanensis; assembly: GCF_022539395.1. Lineage (NCBI taxonomy): Eukaryota > Metazoa > Chordata > Aves > Passeriformes > Tyrannidae > Myiozetetes > Myiozetetes cayanensis. The sequence goes on from NW_026087742.1 coordinate 21,206,511, forward strand.
GTTTCAAAAAATACTTGCCTTTCCTTTAAAAGAAAAAGGAGGAAAAAAGGGAGGAAGCTAAAAAAGTGGTCAACAGAACCAAATGAAACCTTGCAAGTTTCTGCATTTTCACTAAGTAACTTGAAACTGTGAACAACCAAGTCCCTATGAAGTTTGGTTTGGCCTTTTTTTCATCCTAAAATGTGTGGATGCTCAGTAAGATGGATGAAATATTACCACAGGCAATGGGCTCTTGATGAAGGGCCCACTGGTGAGGGTGAAGCAGCTTCCTGCTAAACCAGCATAACTCACCCTCATGATTGGCAATTTTACCTTACTTTGCCCTACAAAGGACACCCTGAAATGCAAGGTCTTTCACCCCACGTTTCAGACAAAAAGCAGTTAAAAAAGAAGAAAAACTCGACTCTGTCCTTGGTTATTTTTGTCAGCCTGGCTAGGGTGGTGCTGCTAGCAGTGCACCAGACACCGGAGCTGGTGTGGGCTGCACTGAGCTGGGCAGGGAAGAAAACGGAGCTGTTTTCAAGCACTCTGGAGCTGCCAAACCACCCCTTCACTTGGCACTAACGCTGCCCTGACCCTCCTGCCCTGCAGAAGAGGCTGTTCTGCCCTACCCCAGGGCAATGCTGCCTCTGCACAAGGTTTCAGCCCGTGCTGTAGGATGTGAGGGTTATGCGATGGCGTTTGGGCCCTGAACTTTCCTGCGCCACAGCTGTGAGGGCAGGGGAGAGAACACCCTGTGGGCAGGGCACAGTTGTGTGAGGGGAGGCATGGGCAAGGGCTTGGAGACGCTGTTCCTGTGGAGCAGCAAAGGGGACTGGACTCCCTTCAGCCCTTGCCAAGGTAAGAGATGGTGAACATGGCTCTTTTGAGATCTCCTGAAGTGGGGAGAGAATTTGGACTCCCTCTTGATCCAGTCCTCCTTTTCAGCTGCTGCAGTGCAGCTCCCTCGCACTCATTTCAATACTCCCCACCATGGGCTCCTTCCTCGCCTTTTCCTCTGTTCCACTGTTCCCCCTTGCTTTTATTCACAAAGTCTTCTACTGACTCCCCTTCTCTTCCCCCAAGCAAACCACCAGCATGGGGCCCCAGGACTGCTACACAGCCAGGGTCCTGTTTGCTTTTCCCATCTTACACAGTCCTGGCAGATCCAAATCAGTGTGTGGTGGCCAAGCTGCCCTTCAGCCAGGTGGTATGGGCACTTCATCTGGGATACAGGTGCTTCCTCCTGCTGCTTCTTTCAAGCCTGATAAATATCCTGAAATCTGTTGCCGCCACCAAAAGCTAATGGGATATGCAAGTATCTGGAACACCTGTCACCTACATATAATGTCCTGTCTGCCTGGAATAAGAAGGGGGTTTTGCATCTTCTAGAATAAGGTAGGAGGAACAGAGTGGACACTGCATGATTTTTGAAAATACAAATAGGCATAGATGAGTCCATTTTTCTCAGTGAATAGTGTCTTGTCAAATGAGAACTAAACAGTAAGAAAAAAGTGCAAGAAAAACTGCATGGAGGAGAGATTGGAAGTACCTCTGGTGTTCTAGCTGTATCCTGTTAGACTTACATCCTCTTAACAATCTGCAACCAGCCTTCTCATCCCTCTGATTTAATGGTTTTAAGGCAAATGCATTTGATTGTGTACTAAGGGCCGAAGAAAACAAAGACAAAAATATTGTTAAAAGCTAAAAAGTTTGTCAAAGCCAAACCCTAAAACTTTGTAAGTCAAGCTTCTCACATTTTCCTTCATAAGTCTAAGTTCTGTGCATTAAACTAACCTGGCACCCTTTTCTCACTGGTAACTCCAAGGAGGACTTACAGACTCAGCATATGCACCTCTAGGTTTGTTTTTGTCAGCATACCATGCTCTCTGACTGCCAGCATCCCCTAAGAAACAAATTACCATGACTAATAAGTTCCATCTCACACTTCACATGAAGAGGTTTGGTAGCTTTTTCCAGAGCCTTAAAATGAATCAGGGATAAGCCAACAAAGAGATTACAGATATATCAAGAGTTTACTTTGTGTGATTGCCACATGTTTGCTGCCAGATACAGTATCCTGTTTTCCCTCTACACTTCGCTTGGAGATCACATCAAATAAATCTCAACTTCTTAGTCATTTAGAAATAAAGCAAACTGCCCTCCAGTTCTGAAATTGTTTTTATATAGCCAGATATGAAAAAAAAAAAAAAAAAAAAAGGTAAATCAAAAAACAGGCATTATGCTGAGGGAAATCACTGTGATTTGAGAAGAGATTTTGGTGAAAGGTTTTTTCAAATCTTAATGAACTGTGAGCCCAAACCATGACAAACAGGACTGGGGAGGGGAGAGAAAAACAATCCACTGTGGACTTTTTGACTTAGAAGTATTTTGGCAATTTTCTGAGAACTTTTCCTCTGAGCCCTGACCTATTTCCACCTGCTGCATGGCATTTGCAAATTACTACAATGAATCCATTGTTATGGTTGGAAATAAATTTCCTCACTGGCAGAGATTAGAATTAGGATGCTTTTTACAGCTTTAGACCTTACAGTCAGCACATATTTGGGTGGTTTCTGGAGCAGCTTCTGGTGCTGACTCTCCTCTTAGGTCTCTTGATGTGACTGAGCACAAGTGACCTTTTCTTCTTTGATCTACAGAGATCAGTGTACCCTCTGTAGCAAAGTAGCTGCTTATTACCCAGAAATGGTGAGTTCATAAAAAGTGCTTCACCTTTAGGTGTCATGATGAAACCCATGTTGAATTGCCAGTATAAAAACATCTTCAGGCTGATTATGTTGTGAGAATTGGCATATTTAGAAAGTTTAGCCGTCTTTAGTTGTGGTCAGTAAGCAGGAGGACTAAAATGATCTTACTGCTGAATGCCCTTGGAATAGACAGGTCTTAATGAACACAATCAGCTCTGTTAAATAAGGATGTGTGAGTCTGTGATGTCGCAGTACATGAGCATGTGAGTCATGACTGCACAACTTACATGCCCACCAGACTTACCTGTTCCCTCCTGTACTATATATGCACTGCTCTGCTTACAACTTGGGCCAACTCAGAATCTGGCTTCTGAAAGTCAAATAAATCTATTTAGAAACCTGTCATTCCAACAGCCTGTTGCTATTGAGGTAAATCCTTTCTAGCTGCTGGTGGAAAAAAAAAATCAGCTGATCCTATGAAATGCAAATTTCACTCCAAATGATCTAACAAGAGAAGCAGAAGTTGTGAACACTGATATGGAGGATGGAGGGGGGAGCTGAGGAAATCAGTTTATTTGCTTTGATGGGTGTTAAATGTTTGCATGCATTTTGCCATGGATGTTTAGTGCAGGAACTGTTCAGACACTATTACTTACTTCATCCATCTTCTGTGTAAATCACAGCGTACTTAACAACAGATTCATAAGGCTTTATTGTCATGGTAGGTAAAATATCTGAAGATGTAAAAACATGCATTGTTCTGTACAGAAGAAAAATAAGGCAGATTCTTGCCCTGGGAGCTCATCAATTAGATTCCAAATGCTCACACTGAATTCCAGCTTTCAGAATTGTAAGTACCAGGCAGGCTTTCCCCATGCCTTGAACTCAGGGATTTGCTGGGGTCTCAACTCTTGCTACGTAGCTCCAACCCTTTCTTCTTCTGCCTCTCAGGGCGGGCTTAAGAGGCTGTTGCACTGTGAGCTGCGAGAGAAACAAATGATTATTCCAGTCTTGATTCCAAGATTTGTAGTGCTCCAAAATAGGTAGAGAACTGGGAAGTGAATTTGAAAGTTTATCCCTTGGCACTTTCTCTGCAACCTGTTGAGCCTAATAGGTGTGAGCAGCGCATTCCTAGTGAAATGTGCAATCTCTGGAAGAACCAGCAGTGAGTTGGGGCCAGGACACATTTAGGCAAAGGGAATGAGACTGGATGCCTTCCTCATGATCCCCAAGGCCTGGCTTTGTTTTTTCCTCATTAGAAACAAATGTGACTCATATCTTCACATCCCAGGGTTTAGAGGAAAAGGTTGAAATTCAGTGGTAAGCTGAACTGGTTGGTTCTAACCCAACCATAATAGGAATAAGAGCCTTAATGGATATAAGTGAATATCAGATCTGAAGGCGAGAGACTTGACAGGGTGGGATGGAGAACACTGTGGCACACTAAAGAATATTTGACTTGCTCTGACCTATAATTTTTGATATGTGCTGCTTTTTCACTGAGAACCATTTCAATGTGAGAATTTGATTGTTCTCTTCAGTGATTTCCTTTCATGTTACAGAAGCTAGTTCTGTTCTACACATCCCAATATCATTGGGAGAGGAAGCCTTATTGCATAACCTTAAACCCTGTTGAGCTTTGTTTATTCTTCCCAACATGTTGCATGGATTATTGCCACGTTCTGTGGATGGCAGGAATGGATCTCAGTGAAGTACCTAGAGAACAGTTGCTGTGATGCTAAAGAAATCACCACAGCACTAGACTCCAATTTGTGTTTTCCAGCAGAGCTTTGTGGACTCAGACAGTTGCTGTCTCTTAGTATCTTTTAGCCCCTTACTAAAATTTCTGTGCATTAGGCAAGGGCTGATGAAGAAGACATAAGGAGGAGGCTCTATTTTTCCTGATAGGAACTTCACTTTTAGAACTCTCAAGTAAGCATTAAGCTCATAGGAAAGAATACTGACATTATCTTACAAATGCTTTTATCTGTCTCCAGAGCAGAAAGCTGCTTTTCTGGAGCTTAAACTGTAGCCTTTCAAGCATGTAGGCTTTGGGAGCCTGTACTGTGTGGAGAACAGGCTTGCCAGTGAAAGTTACAGGAATTTGCAGTTTATAAGTATGTAGCGCTTGCAATAACATCATAAATATTTCCTTTCACATCACACTTGCAATTCCCAGCACTGTTAATACAGATGTATTGTCAATCCCCAGCCACTGAGGAAGGAGAGCTTGTCTGGAAACTGGTTCATTCCTTTACTGGAAGGCCCCTTCCCTCCCAAAGTCTGTAGTGAGCTGGTTGTAAAGTGTGGGCCCCTGGTTTCCCTTCTAAACACAAGGAGATTATTTTTGTTATTTCTTCCCTAACAGAGACTCTGGGGTCTCTCATCTGACTTCCTGACATGTTTTTCATCCTGGGGTTGGATAAGTCCCCCATCTTTTATAGCTACAGACAGAAGAACCATGTCTTGGTGTAACATCTCAATTTCTTTAAGTCTGTTGCTGGGTAGGTGTTAGAATCACTTGTGATGCCAGTTTGATCAGTAATGCAATGAGAGCAGGACTGTAGCAGCAGTAAAACAATGTTGAAAATAATGAATATTTTTCCCTTGCAAGGCAATGTTTGTACACACACATTAGAATCTCAGTAAGCTTCCTTAATCCTTTTGTGCTTCTGTATATCTTAACATTTTTAGAAGTGGTTAACTATGAAATAATCTGAAAAATAAACAAACATCTTTACCTGAGAAATTAGCATAATTTTGTATCTTAAGTTTGTTTTATGTATCTTTGATAACAAACATTTTTAAAAATCTTCTCTTTGCATTGAATCTGAGCAAAGAGTGGATCTGAAAAAGAAGCTGATTTTGCTCTTTAAAGCTTCTGAGTGTGGAGGTATATCAGAAGTGAATGGCAGGATCTACGAGAATACAGGTGGAGACATCAAGACTCCTTCTGCAAATTTAAAGAGATGCATGTCCCTGGAACTGCTCCATCATCATCTCCAACAGCTAACTTTAAACTCAGAGCCGAGTGTCCAGCACAGAAGATTTTTGCTATCTTGATTTGTACTCACCTATTTCTGGGCATGTCAGATAGTGGCCCAGATATCGGAACTGCCGTGGCTCAGCCCAGCAATAGCCATGACACTGTTTGGTGTAGCTCACCTTGAGCTCTGTTTGCACTGGCAAAGCTCCATGGAAATGAAGAACACTACAGAGATGATGGTGATGAGTTTGCTTAAGAGCTGAAGACATGGTTTTAGGTCTAAAATCTTTGAAAACTATTGAATGGAGAGCCTGATGGACCTGCTTTTCAAGTGTGTTATTGAAGGAACCCATCGGCTTTGCAGCTGTAACCTTGCACAGTTTCCATGTTCCATAGGGTGGAACTCTGCAGAGCCCAGCTCTCACTGAGTACCCAAACTCTACCAAGAACTAAGAGCTTTAGTTCTACCATGTTTTTTTGAAACCTGCAAGAGCAAAATCTTCAGTGGAACCCTGCTTGGGGGATGTTACAACATCCAGCTTTCTGCAGGGAACTTAGAGGCGTAAGATTTGACTGTCAAAACCACCATTGTTTTTGAAAAGAGCATTATCCTGCCTAATGACACAAACCTGCATTATAAACCTTTGATATCATCTTGTGTACTTACAAAACCCAGAGATACATTCCCCCAAACACAGTAGGGGTCAAGGTGTCTGTTTTCAGTTCTTAGCATTTCAGTGACTTCATGGTAAAAGTGCCTTTCTAGACTTTTTCTCAGAGTTCCCAGTGCTTCTACTTATATGCTGAATTTTGTTTCTTTTCTTTGCTCTCACTTGCACAACTTCCTCCCCTGCTCTAATCCACAGAAAAACATGCATGCCCTTGTGATATAAATGTGTACCTAATGAAGCCATGTTGCTGATGTGTTTTGGGGTTTCTGAATTGCTTTTCATTTACCTGTGCCTTGGGTGGTTAAGGTACCTGTGGTTTGAGGTTACTATCAGGTCATATGGTTGGTTATCAGAGTTTGATAAATTGTTCCTAATCACTTCGTGTTTAATGACTTTGTCCAAAGGACTCAGACAATCTTTAAGGCAGATTTTTAAGAGCTCCATTAATTTCACTCTTTTCCAAATCCAGATAAGCAAATTAATGAGGCAAATGCTGATCTCTCTGAAAACCCAGCTGGACTTTTTTCCATCCGTTCACGCACCTTACCACTAAGAAATACTCTGTTGAAAGTGAGACAATAGTTACATTAGCAGTGGCTGTTGCAGACTAAACCCCACCTCATAACGGGAGAAGGTAGGTGTGTAAACTTGCTTACCAGGAAACAGAGCAGTCCACAGTCCAGTTTCCTGTGGATAAGACTTGTTCTTGCAAAAAGAGCAGGAGAGAGCTATGTGGCACCTTGGACTCCTCACAGGGGCAAACCCATGTCAGTTTACTTTGTTGTTTTTATACAAATAACCAGGTTTTGAGGGAGATTTTATTTCCTCTCCCAAAGTTTGTATATTGAGAGTAGCATTTCCTAAAACAGACTGTGTGCTCGTTCTATGTTCGTTGTCCTTTCATCCCCAGCATTCCAACATTAATATTTTGGTTCCATCTTTTCCTGATTGTTCTGTAGTATTACTCATGGATGCCTCCAGTTTAGCTAACAGCATATGCTTTGCACTATTATTATTATTAATATTCCTATTAATATTTCTCCTAGAAATAGAGCCCCTAGACAGAACCACAGCCCTACTGCAACAAGTGTTTTATACACGAGTGCACTGTCTCTAGAACACATCTAGTTTTCTAACTATTTCAATAAATTTCTAATTTGCTAGCAAACCAGAAATCTTCAGCATTTCTTTAAGCTGACATTTTGTTCTTTTTTTAATTACGAACCCAAACTTTTCATTGTTTATTTGCTTTGTAGGGCTTGTTGCCACTGAGTTTTGCTTTTGTACATTTTGTATGTTTTCCTCATCTGCTTAAGTCTCATTGCATTCTGTAGATATATCCTGTCAGTATTGTCTTTAAACATGTTCAGGAAGAAGATGGAAGGGAAAAATAGTATTCTCTGCATAATACCAAGTATAACATTTGTCTCTGAGACTCTGGACAGGCTTTGGTGCACATGGCTGCTGGTCCTTTGCAGCCAACAAAGTCTTTGTATTTCATTGTTGAACACACAAGCACCAGCTACATAAAATATTGTTGATATTGAAATACAATGTGGTTTTGCCTTGTGTGAATCACATTAATTTCCATTTAGTTCCTATGAACCTAAACACTGTTGAAATTTTGGATCCTGATGTGAATCCTGTAGCTCAGGCTGAATTCTGTAGAATTTTAATTGCTGGATATTGCTAGGACCTGATTAATACCTGAGGGTTCAAATGCTGACAGTGACTCATTTCCTGCTTACTGCCAAATGAAATGTGCTTCAATATAAGGCAACAGGGAGGAAAAAAGGACAGGAAAAAGTCAGCTCACTGCCATTTCATAAATGGCATTAGAATGAAATTTTTTATCTTGGGAATTGTTTACAACAATGCATGGTCTGTAAAAAATAAGCTGGAAAATCTCCATGTTGAATCTCTCCAGACCAGAACAGACTGTGAAAGCCAACAATAAATAAACCACAAAACTAGTTTTAGCCAAAAATAAACAGACAAAAATCAAAACTGAAAAATCCATTGTGAGGCCTGTAATTTAGGATAGAAAATGTAAAATACATTAGATAGACTTTAAAAAATAAAAAGGCATGTTCTAACTGGTTGCAGTGACCCATGAATTCTATCACTCCTCTGTTCTTCCAATGAAGCAGGACAGATTTAATATGCAGTTTTAGAAGGGGGAAAAGAGCAGATTCTCTCTAAAATCAGTTTGTTTCAGAATGCAGTCTGGTGTAGCTCTGCTTTCTGTTATCAGTGAATGAAACAGCATTTTTTCTTCACACATAAAAATAATAAGGGTGTTACTTCCTCTTTTATTGGTTTCCAATTGCTCTTTCTATTCTTCTAGAACTCACTGTTCTTCCTGGAAGAGCTTCTTGAAAGTGCTTATGCAGATCATAGGCAGGTCTTTATATCTTATGCCTGTAATACTAACAAAATATCCTCAGTACATGATAGCTCGTTTGCTCCTTGAAGTCAGCCAAAACGCCTCCAATTTACTTTAGTGATCTTTGGCTCAGACTCTGAATGTTGATTTACTAATGTCACAATAATAAACATTGCTTGAGTTTTGTGAAAAACAGCTAAAGGCTGTATATTTATGCTCCTTAACTTACTTTTCTCTTGGAAGAAGACACACACATGCTTAAGTCAAGCCTAGCTCGAATTTACTGCTGTCAAAGAAAATCTGACATAAATAATGTTGCATTAAAGCAGCTACATTAAAGGGAGGAATCTTTTAACTCTCACAGTGTTCTCAAACTCAGACCTTCTATATTAATAGGACCTAGTATGTATAAATTTGACTAAAGCATACTAAAAAGCTCCCTCAAATAGCTGTATCCCCTTTGGACCAGTGCTGCTTCCATGCTTTTCATTAGAAGAAATATATCTGATCTACAGTTGTACTTCTAGATATGTTTCCAGGAACTTCCTCTGCACATTACCAGAAAGCTGCTTTAAGATACAGCCACCCACATTTCCTTAGAGGACCTTTAATGATAGCAACCTGGAGCAGACTGCAATTTTAAAGATATTTAGTCTCAGACATAATGGGTGAGCGACAATGGGCGTGTTGTTGTCATGGGTGTTGAGTTGGTTCCTTGGCAGAAAATAACTGGGGTATATCAGAGTTTGTCTTCAGGAGCTCCCTATGATAAAAATGGTTCTGTTTCACTGACTGCCTCCACAGCATCAAATTTAGTGACAGGTTTCAGCAGTAACATAGGAATCAGCTCTTTTCCATCCTAACTCAACAATAGGACTTTGTATGTTAATTTGCTTAGTGAAAATACTGCGGTTTTGTCCATGCACAGATGTAAGGAAATGAAAAACAATTGAAAAATATTCAAAAATATCTGAAAACACTTATGTTCACTATTATAACACAACTCCTACAATGGTCTCTTCTACAACAGGAGGAAATATTTACTGAGAGATCTATTTCAATTCAGAAATATGCTTGATGAGTAATCAACTGTAAGCACATTGAAATACTCCTAAATTAGGATGTAAACATAAAGATCTTTGTGTAAATCAGGCTCACAGTTTTGTGATGAGATTTCCTATTATGACTTTGTTAATTTTATGAAGTAAAGAATGTTTACTGGAAATGTAATGCATTATAATAACTTAGCAATGATTGCCAAAGTTCCTTTTATAAGGAGCAAACTTAGTTTATATTTTCTGTCCATTTATGTAGTGAATATTCTTTTTAAAATCCCTCTTTTGGCCTTTGTCTTCTGGTCAATGTGGATTATTGAAACTCTGCTTTATCATAAGGATCATCATATAGATTGTCATGAAGCTTCTCTTACAGGTATAAGTTTGAACAATTTACCTCTGCCTCTAAATGACACCCAGCAAAGGGTTTTACTCATGTTGCTCATATTCCTTCCTCAAGAAGAACTTCTATTGGTATTTGCTGACTTCCTCAGAACGTGTTGGGTGCAGATGAAAGACAGGCCTGTCACCCCAATGAAACTGAGTTCTACAGCAGTATCAGGCATTTGAGTTTTATTCCCTTTGTTAAGCAGTTTCTAGAGAGGGGTTAAGTCCTGAATCTGACACAACAAATACGAGGGAGAGCATACACGTTTGTGAAGTGTTGGAATGATGTTTCAGCTGCCTTGAGCTGAACGTAGCTCCTAACAGATGAAAAACATTTTTGTTCACTTGAGATAACTGCAAGGCAGCCAAATGATTACATTCAAACTTTCCAAAGTTTGCAAAGCTTTGCTTCTGAGTCACAGCCAAACATCAGTAACTGCTGTCCAGAAGGGATATTGTTGTTTGGAAGGAGAGAGACAGCTATAACTGATTGCCATGCTGAGCCTGGAAATTCCATCTCAACCTTATCTTCAGCATCATGCTTTTGCAGTGCTCTCACAAGCTCCACCAGTGCTGAAGCTGCAATTCAGGAGCAGCAGACCTACCTTTGTGATGCAACAAACTGCTCCAAAAAAATAATTGTGCTGACTCCCTACATCAAGAAACAAGTTATGTAGCAAGCAGGTAGCCTGGAGAACAGAAAGAAGTTGTCAGTGTTTCTTCTAAAAATATAAATGTGCTACATAAAACTCAGCAACAAGTTGCTTGGTTTTTTGGTTGTTGTTGTTTGGTTTTTTTAATTTGATTCTGATTTTTTGATTTGTGAGGCCAAACAAGATGTTCTGCCAGAATTGAATACAGGTTAGCCTTTATCTAATGACTACAAATAGCTGACTATTAACAGGGAATTTGGGCCTTCAGGTCTTCACCTACAGCAATTTGTTTTTGTGTGTTGTGAATGAGATTTCATCTGTTCTTTGAAAACCAGTTGTTCTTGGAGTAAGAACTAAACATTCCTAGGAGCCATCATCAATTAAAAAGAAAGAGGTAGAATCTTTGCAGAAACAAGTCAGGACAGGAAATACCTTCAGAACAGTTTTGTATTGGACTATGCAGAGATACCAATTCTGGGGCACTTGTGGACAATCAAAAATTGTGGACATGCAATATTTGGTTTTTAACCTTATTTAAGACACCAACGTCTCTACTCAATCTTCCCAAGGAAAGCTTTCCTGAAGACCATAGTATGATCTTCCCTGTCTTAATCATCCTGCCATTTTTAATGGGAGAAGGGATTAACATTAGAAAACAGTCCAAAAAACCCACTTCCAACCTGAAAACAGTGGTTTTTCTGTGGTTCTTCAAGTATGTATATGGGCTTCATTTACCATCAACCAAACTGTTCCTTTTCTAAGAGGAGGGACACCAACTCTTGCAAAGGACTAAAAGATTCTGGGCATTTGGAGCCTCTCCTTGCTTCCAGCTTTTCAGTTAAATACAGTTGCAAGCTCTCCACTTTGTGTAGGGGGATAAAAACCAGATGTCTTTCAAATCCCATGTGAAGTTTCTGCAACTGTCATTTAAAAGAAAACACCTTTAACTTGTGCACCAGGCAAGTCTGAACTGAAACCACAGAGAGAGAGTAAATATGATCCTCTGGTGTCATTTTTAGAGCCCCTTTTCTGTCTGTAACTACTCTTTAAATGTAAATAAACACTGTTCTCTTAATATGTGAGTTTCTGCCCTAAGAACTCTATTAGGAATTGCACAAATATTACCTCAGTGTATATTCAGACATTATTAAAACAAATTACTCTCTTACAGTACAGCTAAGGCCCGTTCATTCACTCATAATGGTGGAGAACTGTGCAGTGTCCCTGTGGTATGCCAGGAACAACCATTCTGTTGTAAGCTTACACAATCAGTTATTTAAAATTGATTTATTTTGTTAATATCGTATAATGGCTCCCAGGAGGAGATGAAAACAAACAGATCAGAGCTGATTATGCCTCCAGGTTATAGGCTCAGACAAGGCGGTAACTCGTGGGTCTAGAACTCGCAGCTACAGAAAGACAGTGCTTTGTGCTCCCTGTGCTTTTTTTCTCCCTGCATCCCTTTGAACCTCAGGGTAATCATGTGTCTCAGGTATTAAACCACCACAGTTCTGCATTTGTGTAGCTTGGCCCATGATCTCCAGATAGCCTGAAGTACCTGGCAGAAGTCCAAAGGGGTCTGTGTTGTGCACACTGCTATGGTTTTAAACCACCCATAACAGCTCCCCTGTTCGTGGGTTCCTTTGGTCTTGGGCCGCCTATTGGCATGGGTTAAAACCGGCCAAAGAAAACAATCTCCAATAGCTGGATGATATCTGGATAATCTCCAATAGCTAGATGCCTGGTGAACAGAGACAACTAGTTTGTTCCCCCTTTTATAGTCTGTGTATTGAAAGCACAGAAGGCGTGACCTAGAACACAGAGATCTGCATTGGATTTGGCTCAGTCCAGACAGGAAATTTGGAGCCATGTTTTGACTTGGCTTACAAGAGGAGTTTTAACATTAAATATATCTCTCTTCCTCTCAAAACCATTGTTCATGTGTTGCATGTTCCTGACCCTCCGTTTGTTTCCATTTTCCTGTCAGATGCAGGTTTCTGTCGGCTTTCATTATCAGGTCAGTGGTATGACCATACAGTAGCTTTCTCTTGCCACAGGAGAGGTAACTTCTTACTCTGCTGCTGAGATCAAGCCTTGCCACTGCTGCTGTAAAGAGCCTATGAATTATTTTTGCAGGAACAAAGTAAAATGTCAGAAACAGAATGAGACCAATGCGCTATGTCCTGTGCCCACACACACTCTGAACTCCTGTGAATGCTCTCAAACCAGAGGCTATTAAGCCACTCAAATAAGGAGCAGTAGAGACAGCGGCTAACAATGTAATTTACTGGGTAGGACTGTTACACTGGCTGTTATCACTGTGGCCAAGGGCCTTCTGGCTGTAGTCGCAAATGAAGAGCCTGCTATAGTGGGAGCTGCTTTGCCCATATAGAGGTGCACTACAAAGTGGTGTGTATCATACATACCATTCCTCTTCCCAGCAAAGCTGCAGACAGACTGTCAGATCTTTGCTCTAAACCTAAAATTCACACCTTGGAGCTGCTTGACTGCTGATCATAATGCAGCCCAGCAAGAGTGAATCCTTGGGATTCTGCTGCCTGGCTGTGCTTTCCTCCGCAATCCATTTTTTCAGATAATCCCTGAGGAGAAGAATCTGCCTGGGCTGGATGGTGACAGATTGTTGAAAGCTAAGTAGTCCCCTATCTATAGGAGAATCACAAGTTTTGCTTATATTCCTGACCTCTGAGGCTACAGTGGATAACAAGATCTTATTTCAATCCCTTGGCAACAATCTAAGGGTCTGTCCAATAACACAGTTATATTACTTCAAATAAAATGAGGCCAGGACAAGGATACATTCCTGGCTTCCTTAATGCCTAGTTTAACTGTTGCTACTTTAGTGATATGTTTGGACTTCAGATTTAGGCCTGATTCAAATCTCTGAGGGCTGACCTTTCAAGGCAGAGTTGTCAGTACATCTCTCGGGTAGCTGTATCAAGTTTATGTACATTAGACTGGGTGAGGCTGTCACAACTGTGACCCTGGAATGTTCTTACACCTGTGGCTGGCATTGGATATTTCTCTGGGAAGCTGGCAAAAAATGTTTTTTCAACAGATTCAGAGACACTGGTGTTCATAATTTTGTTGCAGGGAGCAGGAATGAAACATTCTGCAGTGTGGTCTCTTTAGAAAAGCTCTAGAGGTGAGTATACTCTCTACTGTGAGAGTACTGCCTACCATATATCTCTTTGATCTATTGCCTCCAGTAAGATTAAGATTAGCACACCACATTATCACTCCAGTTGTTACCAATACTGATGGTATTTTGGGGACCTGATCCTGTGCCATCAGTTTCCAGCTTCCACTGATTCAGGGTCACAATGTGTCCCTGTGGTGGTCCATCCTCCTCCCTGCTCCCAGTTGCAAGCTCCTAACACAGATGTGTCAAACTGTGCTGACAATGGCTTCATTCTTTTGGCCCTGCCAGTTACGAGATGTTTTGGGTCTTTCTTTAAGTGATGGGCATAAAACTCATCATGTTATTTAATTTACAAGTTCCTTTTCAGATGCATGAAAGGCATGAGGTAAAATGGATTGAAAGTATACATCTGTCATGAAGACTGGATGTTGTTTTTTTCCACACTGTGCCTATTTTGACTATTCAGATTATAAACCCTATAAGGTTTTCACTAGGACTTCTAAATTTGCCAATAATGCAATTAAATAATAGTAATGTCATATGCATATATTTATAAATACATACGGTATATATACAGCACAAATCTGTTTTGTAAATATCAACTTAGGATTCTACTTTTTTGATTAAGGGCTTTTTATCTAGGCAACATTTTGGTTAAATTTAGAGGCACATGAAACTGCCAATAAAAGACAAACCCTAGAAAAATAACAGAGCAGGGATTGGGACGGAAAGGATGAGCAAATAATGAAGTTTATATGTAGAATATGGGTCGGATTTCAAAAGCAAATGGATTAAACTTAAGCAAAACAGCATGTATTCCAAATTGCAGTAAGCTATAATATTATGAGAAATCTGTGTACCTCCTATTGTAAATATTTATACTTTTGAATTTCCTTAGTAAACTGCCAGATATGATTCCCCAAAGAACATTATTTACTTGTTTTAAGTTTTAACTAATCTGCCCTTCAATTCTCCAGTGAGATCAAATTCTCACATTACTGACCATGGGGGGGGTTTATGCAGATCAAAGGGAAATACAATTTGTACATGCATTACAGCATCATCTCTTAAGACCTAGTAGACTTAAGTGACTAAAATTTGACATCATAGAGTATTGAAATTTGCTTATGATGCCAGAAAAAGTGCCATAAATCTCCCTGGAACTGAAATCCACTAGTTATCCTCACATACGTAACTTCTGCACAGTCTTCCCTATCCTAAATCACTGCCTGTACCTCAACACAATTTCAAAGGGAGAACTTTGTGTGCTCAAAGATCAGTGGATTACTAGTGCTGGAATTATTCTACTTAAATATACACATGAATTCCTGCTCTGTCTCAGTGTAGCTGCAATTACAAGATTTCTGACACATACACAGTCTGTTGATAAGTCTTGCTCAAGCTGATGGGACAGACCCTGAATTCTGTCCTACCAATTTAATCCCAAGTTATTGAGTACCTGTAGATAATCCCTGTCCCACCTTTTATGACTAGAATTCCATCTGCTGCCTACTTTCCCAACTCCACAGTAGGAATACAGTGAGACAAACCTTTGACTTAACTGCCTCTATGCCTGCCCAATAAAAGTCATCATAACAACTTAAGTTGTTATTTTTGCTTTGAGCCTATAAGTGGAAAATGCATTATTAATTCTATGGTATAAGATTCAGCATTTGTTTCTACAGAATGTTCCAACAGAAATAGAAACTACCAGTGAGGGGGGTATCTCTTCAATAGCTCACAGAGTTAGTAATTTAAGGTGAGCTTCCTCAATGCATTTGTGTATCTCACACTCTTTTTGAAAATCTTAATCCAGGAAGGTGAGGTGTGACTGGGCATTAAACATGCTGCCACAATTGCACATGCTTTCCAACATCACTCATAACATCCTGTTCTGTTATGTTGGCGTGTCTGTTTCAATTGTAAGTTCCTTAGTTCAAGGACTGTCTCCAGATCCCTGTTTACATTGTAATTACTAAATCTTTATCCATCTTGATTAGTCTCTAGACATTACAATAATAACAAAGCAGTTAGGAATCATCAGACACCTCAGATTTGAGTCAGAAGCACAAAGGCAAGGCCTCATCACCTCTTGTGCCATTCATTCAGTCCTTTTTCATCACAAGCTGTTTCCACCACCTCTCTCCCAGTAATCCCCATCCCTTCTTTTTTCTTTTTGTGGCTAAAAATCAGGTAAGAAAATAGCCTCTAAAGCTCTCGGGAAAAAATTGTCTTCTGAACCCCTCCAGGTCCTTGACAACAACACAAAAACAGAAAAGTTCCTACAGAAATGTAAGGGGAAAAAAAGTGTCTGGTTTGGCAAAACGGTTTTGATCAAAACATCTGCTATTTGCAAGGATTAGATCTGGTCCACTGTCCTACAGAGGTAAAAGTTGGACAGTAACTCTTTATGATTTCACAGCCCCCTGTGCAGGCTGCCAGACTAAGCATGTTTTGGATGAAAGTCTGAAAAAGGGGAAAAAAGAGCTGGCATCTGAAAATGTTCTGGTGTCCACTTCCAGCCCTAATAGTTTTCTTTTAATCTTTAGCCAGGTCATGGGAAATACAATCCCCCTTCATTAAAAGCATTGAAGAGTTCCTCTGTTGGACTGTATGTGACTTGATATTTGCCCCCTTTATGGGATGAATAATGCAAATGGAATCTGGTTATAAGCTGAAAAATTGCCATGGAAATTTTTACAAACTTTCTCTCCTCTTTACCCCCGAAAAGCAACTTGTTAATTTCTAGAGCTATTTTCCTCCTTTGATGGTATGTGAGTAGTAAAACAAGGAGAGCATGTATCTACCTGGAGTAATACCTAAGAATTCATCAAAGTTGTCCTCCTGTATTTTAGTTCCCTAAAATTCTTTTCCACTGTCATGTGGTCATCTAAGTTATCTTCTGTGTGCTGTTGTATGGTTACAGATATAAAAAAAGGAAAAAATAATGATTTACTTTCAGCCAGTGCAATAGAGCTTGAAATAATAAGTGAAAGCAGATGATGAACAACCAAAATCTCTGTACTATACATTGGTTTTTCAGGCTTTTTCCTAGTTTTCTTTAAATCCACACTCCCACATCCACATACACGTGGCAGTGTTTGTGGATTTTCAGCCTTGGAAGTGTTAGCAGCTGAGTTCTGTGTAAACTTTCCACTTTAGGGCATGAGCTCATCAACTTGTATGGCTAAACCACTGCTGGTCAGTGTGAAGTGAGGAGACCATGGGAAAACAAACAAGCAAACAAAACCCACTGTCCTCTGGAAAGCATTACCTAATAAATAGACAAAAGAGAGTGATTTATTTGCTGCTAAGTGAGATCTTAAATCAAATACCAAATGACATTAAAATTCTGTCCCTTAAAAGCTCAGTATTATTCTCTGTAAGGGTATTATAAACACTTCAATGACACGGTGCAAATGGGAGGGTTGAAAGACAGCTTGCCCATCTAAAGTCAAGCTGCCAGTTTCGGTTTGATGGTACAATTTTCACTTTCTATTCTCTTAAAATAAACTCTTAAATAAATTTGTAGTTTTCTCTGCTTTCTGTGTTCAGGCTCAGAGGTGGCTGCGCTTTGATGATAAAAATAATACTTAGTTTTTACACACTATCTGTCATCAGTGGAAGACAATGCACTTCACAAAGTAGGTCAGTACTGTTACCCTTTTGCCTAAAGGAAAAGTGAGTCATTTAAAGATGAAGAAATTTGCTTATGATAATTTAAGTTGGGTTTTTTTGGTTTTGTTGGTTTGGGTTTTTTTACTAGGATTGGAGAGTGCTAATTATGATTTTGATTTTTGCTTGTTCTTGCAGTAGATCTGTCCTGATTTTTGAATAGTTAAATTGTAGTTCTTGGTGATTGAGTGCAAATCACTGAATCCTTCTTCCTTTTTCATATTATTGTCTATTTAAAATATTGATGGTATTTTGTTTTTAATTTTAAAATGTTTATGATAATTCAGAGGAGATTAATAAAGTTAAATTTATAAGTAATGGTGAATGCTGTAAGATCTTTGGCTAGGAAGTGTTTACTAAAAGGCAGAGCAATATTATTCATCTGCTACAGTGTTCTGGACTACTCTTCAAAACTGATACTAAGCCCAGAAAGCCACAACTGTCTACTTACATCAGCCTCATTGGATCAACAAGGAGAGCTTTTTTAAAAAAAAATCACTTTTTTATTATCTCCTACGCTGCTCTGCTATGGCACTGGCAGTTCCTACATTTGCAGCAGCATCTTGGTTTGGATATTCTCTGAATCAGATTTCACCATGATAGCAGATTTGTGATGTGCTGAGTTAGTTTCCTGAAATGGAGGTCCTGGAGATGGAGAGAGGCAGCTGCACTGCATGCAACCAGTGATAAATGCTCCTAAAAAACATGTTACTACAGTCATTCCTCTATAAACAACCTTCATATAACCTCTCCTAAGGTTCCTACTGCAGTTCTGTGCTGGTCCTAATAGCAACAGGATTAACTAGCCCAGATGTCCCCGTTTTTTGCTGGGACCTCACACCCACCTACTTCCCTTTCCTGGAATAGCATGCCAAGGAGCATGATGGATCACACAAGTCCATGCCCAGACATCTGTTTACTTTCTGTTTGGAAAAACAGTTTTCTACATCATATAGCCCAGTGTGCACATCCTCAGACATCTGCAATGTGTCTGTAATGGGAGGATACAGGAGCCTTATTTTGGCAGCATTCAACATTTTCATCAGCATTTCAGTACTGAGAGGTCTGAGCGCTTGCAGAGAGGGGTGGGTTGAACTGAGGATATAAAGTGGTTACAAGAAATGTAAAGGGATTTAAGGTGTGGGACTGTGATGGGATGCAAACTTTTAAAAATTATTTGGTCCCTGGTTCTCACTGTGAGAGAGACATAAAGGTGCAGGGAAAGAGTCAAAAGGCTGGTGAAATAAATGTTCCTGATAGGTGTGTATGCCTGTGTTTCCCTGTGATCAGGAATTCTTAGCCTCTTTTGTAGTATTTCCTCAAGAAAGAAAGCCCCCACATAGCAGAGTGGCAATATATAGGTCATGCACTTAAAAGGCAGGGCCAGCATGAACACTCTTTAGTTTACAAGGCACTCCCCAGCTTAGTCCTTCATGGAAGCACAGGGTGACCCTTGCATGCTTTCTCCATTATGTTTCCCATTAGGTTTTGATCACAATTACCCATTGGGATGGTATGTGTTGACCTCTCACCCATTCCTTTTCCCTTACCCAAATTAAAAGATGGAGATTAAGCTTGATATCAACAGTCCTGTGATGCCAATGGACCCCATAAAAGGATCCCACCTTGTCAAGAAATGTGTAACTTTCTAGATTACAGATGAGGGACGTACAAGGAATAAGAGTAGGAAATTTGGACAATGTTGACTTTAAATGTTTATTTTGTTTAGAGTGTAAGGACCAATTTTCTGAAAAGAGCAACCAGTGGAGCAGATGGTATTCTGCTCTACTGTTACTCATACTGAGGTCAGGGATCTGTGGAACTGAAGGGATGATTTTTACTGAAGGCATGGGACCTCTCCTGAGGTTTCTGCTGCAAATCTGTGGTTTGGTCCTACCAGCAACAGCACTAAATAGCCCAGACATCCCTGTCCTTTGCTGGCTCCCTGTCTGACCTCACATACAGCTACTTTCTGTTTTGAAACAGAAGCCCAGGAGGGCTGGGAACAGTGAGGTCTGCAGGAAGGAATTAGCTGCTCTGTGGGCCCCAGGTAGCTGACAGATTTTGATACCTAAAATAAAGACAAGATTGAGCCTTCCCACTGTGAAGCTGGAGTGCTGAAAAAGCAGAACTCCTGTTTCTAACTGCAGTCCTTCAAATTCTTATTAATCAGTCCCTCATCTTCTTCCTAATTTGCCTTTTACTACCCCAGCCTTAGAGACCCTCACTGACTTTTCCCTATTCTCTTCTCCATACCCTCAGAACCTATTTACACTGTGCATGAGCCTTTTGTATACCGTGGGGATATCTGCAACAATTTCTGAAACAGTTTCTTGGTGTACAGTATGTAATTTTTGTTGGTTTTTTTCCTTTAATTACCTTATTTCTCAAAGATATTATGCACAGGAAAATGACCTTTTTTTTTTTTTTCATTTTTCTTTTTCATTTTTTAAAAGATCCTGCCACAAATGAAGCTTCAAAGGTAGGAAAATGAGTCACTAGAATCCCAAATCTAATAAAAGAGTATGTGGAGAACTAATACTTGCCTGTGGCAGTGTTTTTCATAGCGTGAGGTAAAACTGTCATCTAGTGGTCATAATAGGTGTTCCTGAATTACCATTTTCATTTGTATATAGCCAGAATGTTTCTTATCCCCAGGATGTATCACCTGAAAATAATTAAGCTAAAAAAACTATATGTATCTGAAAGGCTTTTAGGTGAAGGGAAAAACCCTGGAATCTTTGGTGAAGAATAAATGGATTTATAACTTTGTGCAGCAGACATGTGAAATGCCTTTTTCCTCTCTATCCCACAGTTCACCACAGTGACATACCACTTTCTGCCTTCCTAAACAGCTGTGGGAGGCTGAAGATCAAGATAATTGAAACTAAAATAGGGCAACAAAAGAACCTCTCTTATTAAGAATTCTGCTACAGTCATTTTACAAGTAGGTCTCAATTTCAAATTTCCTCTTAAAAAAAGCACTAACACTTCACCCTAACTTATCCTAGAAGGTCAAGTTCTGTTACAGCATCAGTACAACGCCGGTGTTTTCAGCTGGACAAGCACAGGTTGTGGGGGAGAATAGCCTTCAGCCTAAAGAAGTAGGTCTTCTGTTGTGCACTGACTTCAGCAAGTTGCATTAAATCTGCAGGGATATATCAAGAAACAACAGGCACCACGAGTGAGCCTCTAGGTCTTTGATGACACACCTTTTTATAAAACAACTACTCTGCAACAAGCATACTGTTTCTGTCAGAAGAGAGCTACGTGCATGTTATTGTACTAGTGTTTTGGGGGTGGCTGGTTCGTAAAGGTGGTACAAACACCTCAGTAATAATGACTGGATTTCAGCAAATAAATGTGAAAACCAGCAGGACAGGTACATAGTGTAATAAGAATATGCTCTTACAAAGAGGAAAACAGGCAGAGCAAAGTGCAGAGTTATGAGTTTGATGACTCAGGGTGGAGTATTGCTGCACAGCATTAGCACCTGCATCTAGTATCTGTGATACTGGGGACAGAAGAGGGTGTGATTCCCAGATTTTGTATTGAGAGATTCACATGTACTCATCAGTGAGGGAGCTTTTATGAAGCAATATCTCCTGGAGCAAATTGGCTAATATAATTCATAATACTTAGGAAACAAACTTCCTGTCTAGCTCGGTTTGCAGATTCTGTTTATTATTTGTATTTCCTCAGGGAGTTGGACCCTCAGTTTTTGATCAGGATCCACTTATTCAAAGTGCTTGAAAGCTTCAAGATAGTATCTGCCTGAATTTTTAAGTACATATTGAAGGGCAATGCTGACAGAGGCAGATTATGGGGAATATGAGGAAATCACAAGGTAGTCAGATATGTGTAACCAGCAATAATTTCAGCATGTCCATACTCTTAAGAATGTAATTTTTATTGAACAGGTGTCACTGAAGAAGTTAAGCAAAGACATTGAAAAAAAAAAAAAAAAAGGAGTTACCTTTCTGGATGTTTGTGCAGTGTCCTGACTGAGGAAAATATCATCTAAGGTAAATGTAAAAAAGCATGAGGGGAATTATTTTTAAACTCGACACATGTTTAAAGACAGCTGTCATCTTTAGCCCAACAGAGAGAAAAGATTTCTCAACAGTGAGCGCTAGGGAGAACAGGTTAGGCTGTGAAAGTCTTTCTTATATATTCATTAGTGAAATATATTTAGCAGAGAAAATTCTTTGTTTAATATTTTCTGTGAATAGGTTGTGGTCTGACTGCATAGCTTCCAAGTAAATGTATTTTTTGAACTTCCTTTCTAGTTATGACTAAATGCACTGCACAGGTTTTTTTCCCTCCCAGTTAAATATGAATCAGTTTTTACTCTGCTTATAAAGATTTCAGATTTTTTAAAATTAATTTTTGGAAATTGTTGTGGTTTTTTTTAGATACTTAACATTCCCTCACCAATACACTCATTCTTCAGATCTGTATAAATACACTCATTGTTTAGATTTGTATGAGGAAGTCCCTGGGATATCTGGAGGCAAGTAGCTATGTCAATGCTCCTCCTGTGAAAGTCATACAGCTCTAATGTGAAACTTAAATTTCTATAGGCAATAGGATGAAAACAGAGGATCCTGAAGTAATTTTAATTCATAACTGGAAGTAAGCTGGGCAAAACTGCAGAGCAGTCTCACACTGAACCAAAAGGTCTACGATGGACACAGGATTACAAACTAGACTGTAAGTAATAAACCACAAATAAGAGTAGGTGATGTTGGCAGGAGAATTTAGTTGTAAATCCTGAAATTTATTGGGATGCAGAGAGGGTAATACCTGAAACACTAGAATAGGTGAGCAGCTGCTCTGTGGATGCACAACATCTGCTGGCGTGCTGTGCATGTGAGCTCGGTGCTTGGGACTGTCTATGGTCATAAGATAACTATGGTTATGAACTGCCTGATTAGAGCAGGAATGGCAGCTGTAAACTGTCAAGAGACTGGAATGTGTGTGTCAAGCTAAAATATAGCAGCAAAGGTGGCAGATGCAAATTTACCAACATCAGATGTTGCAGCAAGAGATAGCATTGGTAAATGTGGTTAAAGCCAAATCCTTTCTTTACGGGATGAGCTGAAAAGCTGCTGACTTTCTTCCTGTGACTTTGCAACATGCTGTGGAGTTTAGAGGGCAGGCCTGCATGACTGCTAAGAAACAGTCAACACAGCACTTTTGTGGGGAGGATGTCTGCAGCACAATAGCAGCACAGTGCAAAGAGGAGTAGCAAGTGCCCTGATGGAGAAAGAGACACACAGGAGGGGACTTTCTGCTTTATACCTTCTGTGCTGCTGAGGAAAAAGAGTGTATTTGTATATGTGTGTATACATAAGACTCTTAACTCATCGGTATTTATCACAGTCCCAAAGTAAAATCCTGTTTTCTGCCCATAGCAGGTCTGAATGGGGACAAAGAAAATAATCAACCAGTTAGCAATTGAGCAATGTCCAGGTCTGGAACTTAGATGATTAAGTCCAGTGAAATTGGCCTGTAAAGGATCATAAAACCCTACAGCTAGACAGCAGGTTAGCAGGTAATATACTTCTGTAAACATAATATTGCATATAAACTGGCAATAATCACCTGCAAGAGCTGATTTGTCAGAGGATCAACACTGAACAACTTTCCAGCCACTTTCCAGCTCACAGAAAATTGTCCTAAGAAGTGATGGCACTCTGTTTCAGAGAGGGAAGAAAGATCACTGAACAGTATTATACCTATTTTATGTGGGGAAATTAGGAGTATTATGACTGAGTTGACTGGCTCTCTTCCTTGTTAAGTTAGTGGACACTGAGGTTCCTTTAAAACTTGTTTGTAGCTGCTTGATATTCAGCTTTGATCCACTCTAAAATTACATGCAGAAATGGAGAAAAGCCATACTTGCATGCAGAGAGCACCTGGACAAAAGTGGCTGTTTCATAGCTGCTAGAGAGAGAATAAAGAACCAGCTGTATTGGTTTACATGAGTAACAGCGGTTAACATTTAGGAACTGCAATCAACTTAAAGTCTGTTTTCTAAGCACTGTGTCATGGCCCTTGGGAGCTTAGCTCAAAAGAAATGTGTGGCAAAAGACATTTCTATTATCTAAAGGAAAAATCTGGTTCTTGTGATGCTACAATCAGACCAAGTACCTAGTCAGTCTTTGAAAATACTGAAGTAAAAGGTAATCAACAGAGATCTACAAATATAATCCTTTACTCTTACTGTAAAGCCAGTTCATACTTTAGCTATAAAGACATCAATCCAAAAAGTTTGAGAACTGCTATTATATTGAGGACAGTTTATTTGATTTATTCCCAAAGGGTATTTTGGGAAGGTGAGAAGAAGTTACCTCAACATGAGACACATTAAGATATATAAGCTAATTTACATACAAAAAAGTGAACTTGCAAGTACATTTAAAAGAATATCAATAAAACATCTAGACATAGGAATGAAAAAAATCTACAATTATAGTAGTTAAAATAAATATGACTAGAATTAGCAAGCATTTTATCATTTTTGTACATAATTGCACATTTATAGAAAATATATTTTAACTTGTTCTGTGAAATATTTTATGTTTGTTTCTGATAAAAGTAGCCTATGAGATTTGACTAACATAATTATTTTACAGTATCTTAATGCTAATACTCTTAAGAAAGAGGGGAATGTCATATCTTCAGAGTATCTTATGAAAAAGTGATCATAACAACTATCTGAAATAGAGAATGAACACATTTAGTGGAAATTATGGAATCATAGAATGGTTTGGGTTAGAAAGGACCTTCAAGATCATCTAGTTTCAATCCCTCTGCCAAGGGCAGGGACACCTTCTTCTAGACCAGGTTGCTCAAAGCCCCATCTAGCCTGGCCTTCAACACTGCCATGGATGGGGTATCCACAACTTGTCTGGGCAGCCTATTCCAGTGTCTCACCACCCTCACAGCAAAGAATTTTCTCCTAATATCTAATCTAAACCTACTCTTTTTTAGTTTGAAGCCATTCCGCTTTGCCCTGTCACTACATGCCCTTGTAGAGATTCCCTTCCCATCTTCCTTGTGGACTCCTTTCAGGCCACAATTAGGTCTACCCTAACCCTTCTCTTTTCCAGGCTGAACAATCCCTGCTCTCTCAGGCTTTCCTCATACAACAGGTGCTTCATTCCTCTGATCATCTTGGTGGCCTTTCTCTGGACCTATCTCCAACACGTCCATGTCTTTCTTGTGTTGGAGACACCAGAGCTGGAAGCAGTACTTCAGAAGGGGTCTCACAGAGCAGAGCAGAGTGGCAGAATAACTTCTTGCCATCTGCGTACCTTCTTTTGAAGCAGCCCAGGACACATTTGGCTTTCTGGCCTGTGAGCACACATTGCTGGGTCAGATCCCACCTATCACCTACCAGCAGCCCTGAGTCCTTCTAGGCAGGGCTTCTCTTGATGAGTTCATCCCCCAGCCTGGATTGATACCATGGGTTGCTCCAACCCAGTTGCAGCACTTTGCACTGGGTCTTGTTAAACCTTGTGAAATTCCCATTGGCCCACTTCTCGAGCTTGTCCAGGTGCCTCTGGATGGCATCCTATAATGGCATCCTGAATTACTGAATATGAAACTAACAAGTAAATTATTCATATTAGTGAAGACTCTTAGTGGATGATCTTCTAAATTTATCACTCATTTCCATTTTTAGAACTGGGTCTTCCCTACCAATATCTTCTGCTATTTGAGGTATTCAGTGATGATCAGTACTTGGGTCACTATGTTAGTAATGTGTAAATTAGAAAAAAGTGGCTGCTGATTGAAGAGTGTTTCATTTTGGTTCAGAAATAACACTCTCTGGTCTCCCAAATGTGTGCATCATAGTGTCAAGTGTATCAAAGTTACATTTAGAAGTGACTGACAAAACTAGAACCTCCAGGGCAAGAACAGTAAAGGGAAGTAAAGGTCACAACATCTTTTCCAGGAAAAACTGTGCCGCGGGGTCACTCACATTTTTGCAAGGAATATCGCTTCTTCCCAAGGAAGAAAGAAAAAGAGGGGAAAAAAAAATAGACCTATACAGACTCGTTGCCAAGCACAGGTGTTTGAAGAGACCTAGTTAGTTATGCTGCCCCAAAATCTGAAGAAATCTTCTGAGAAGTTTCTTTATATAACCAATCTTTTATAAAGTGTGTCTTTCCAGTGTTGTTGAATTGTTCAAGTTTCTGGCCATAGCTCTTGTGAAAGATTCTGCCCCACAGTCAGATCAGACACTGAGTTGTAAATTACGTTTTCCTTCTGCACATAAGTAGTATAAGGTTCCACTTCCGTCGTGTCATTCTAGCAAAACAAAACCAAAAACTGTGAATGCAAGAAGTAGTTTAGTTTGGCAAAACTCAACAAGCCTTTGATATGGACTGAAGAAAATAACTGGAAAATAGTGCTCTCATATTTATTCTTCTTCAACTCAAGAAAAAGACTCCTTTATTGCTTTTTCTATCAAAGAACATGTTTCTGGCAAAGATTTGGAGGGTAAAGCTGAGGTATTGGTTCACTTGCCTCCTTTTCCTTCCCTTCTACGCCACTTATTTTTTTGGCCTGAAATAAAGGTTGTTAGGGTCTAATTCTCTAGAAAGAGCAAAGAATATGCTAAAGTCTTGACTACAATTGATTTCTCCATCAGTATACAAATTTAGTCTACAGACATGCTAATAAAAGTTATGTGATGCAACAGCAAGAACACTGGTACTTAAACCATTATTTTGCATTAATGCAACTGCATCTGTCAGCAACAGCTTCGAGGTAGGGCAGCAGAACAGCAGGAATAATAATAACAACTAGAATTAACTAAGTCTTTTCAGAAGCTGAAGCATCTTTATAAGTTGATGGCAGAATTTGAGCCTAGTGTCTAATTCAGGTGCCCACATACTCACAATATAGTTGTAACACATCTTGCCTGCACAGAGATGCTTTTATATTGGCAGCAGAGAACAGAGAGGCAGCACTGATGAGTGAATTGCTCAGCTACACAAGAAGGTTCTAACAGCACAGGGAATTCAATAATATCTCCCAGTCTGCAGCTCAGCACTCCTTCCATTGTTTTATAAAATGTTTTGTCTTGAGTATGGTTGGTTCTTTGACTGTGGATTGACCATACTAGATAAAGAGGGGCCTTCAAAACTCAAACATTATCATTCTGGACATGAAGAGTCCAGTCCTTTCTCCTTCTGTCTGTTAATTTGGTTGTTTAATCTT
This sequence comes from Myiozetetes cayanensis, assembly GCF_022539395.1. NCBI lineage: Eukaryota > Metazoa > Chordata > Aves > Passeriformes > Tyrannidae > Myiozetetes > Myiozetetes cayanensis. Next base: position 21,233,408 of record NW_026087742.1, read on the forward strand.
CTTGTTTACTAATAGTTTCCTTAATATTCTCCAACCCATGTTATTGCCTCCCTTCCTCATTACTGCTTGGACAGGAGTTGTGGTTGGTGTATCTGATATAATCAGGAAGATGTGGTTGGAATCACTCCTTGCTAAGATAAAGAAAGGCGGTAGCTGGGTGTTTGCTGTTGGAACTTGCCTCTAGTGTTTGCTCCACATCAAAATTATGGTAAAAATCAGCTTTGTTTTGTCCTATAAATATCTAAGAACAAATATATAGAACATGGTAATACCTGCTTAAAGCACAGAGTAAAAATCTATTGTTTTCCCTTTACTGATTATGTTTTCAGGACTATCAGAAGATCCCTGATTTGGTGATGGCCTAATCTGCATAATTCTCCTTACCTGTATAGGATCAGTTTCGGGAGGTTTGGTTTTGTGGCACAGTCTGTGAAAAAGAAAGCAGGTGTTAAAGCAAATTATTTCCTCAGTTCTGTGTTTGGCTGGATCACAGCTTGGTTTCTTTGATCAGAAGCACATGAAAAATTTCTTATTCTTGTCTTCAGGAGTAAAGCCATCTCATGTGTCTTTCTCCCTAACTTTAGATCCTGAAGTTATAGCATCCTGACTTTCTTAGTTAGGATGCTTTCTTAGCATTACTCAGTGAAGATGTGTGCAATGCACAGTGTCTGCAGTATAGAAATATTTGATGAAGTTAATTCAGTTATTCATAGCAGCATAGACTGACAGAATCATATGATTTCAAGACACAAACAGTACTTTAAAATTTCTTCTATCACTACACAATTTTTTCTTAGCACCCTATCATACATACCTATTACTGTGGAGCTTGGTGTAGTAAATGAGAACCATGAAGATCATAATGCTCAGAAGGCAAATGGTAATGGAGACACACAGGATGTACTTCTTTTTGCCTAAACACAAAGAGTTAGTTTGAGTTATATCTTCTTACTAATCACTTTCTGTATTGTTTCAGTATAAGATTAAAGTTGCTTTAGCACATACACACATTTTCAGCACGCTTGTAAAAGAAATATAATGTCCTTCAGCAGAAGGAAAAGTCAGCAATGAAACACAAATGGAGTCTGTGCCAGAGACAAAAGCAGATCCCACAAATCCCGCAGTGTACACTCATGATATTTTTTCACTAAGCCACACCTGAACCTCTCTCAAGGATTCAGCATTTCTCAGCACTGCGACTCATATATAGTTTTCAAAAGCAATAAAAAAAGCAAAAACCAGAAACCAGAGGTCATAGAGTGTCAGATATTCACAACTCAGAATGAAGTGATTTACTTATTTCTGCTGGTCACACCAGAGTTGGCTCTCTTTCTCTCTCTTACCATTACATTTAAATTTGCATCTGAAAAAACCCTGCTAATGTTCCACTTCCGGTTGGTTATGACTGCTTCATTGCTGTTTCCAACAACGTTTTCAGTACCAAAAGAATGCTATGACACTTATGTATATCCATTTTAGGGAAGAAACTATTAGGAAATAGTGTCCAGAACACAAATGAGTGGTGATGTTTCTGGACAAAACTCAGTTGGGGATAGTACTCTTGGCTTTATAGCACTTCACTGAAGCTTTCTATATCTTTTGTATATTTTCCTTCCTAGCAGTAATGAGAGTTGAACAAGCTAAACAGGCTTTTGAACACCAAATGCACAAAGGGAAGCTTACCTGAGGAACAACAGGCTATGGACTCAGTCCAGTTCCCAGCTGGGTGGAACACCATGCAGGTTGTGTCAGTCACACTGGTGTTACATGCTGCCAACCTGCTGAGAACAGTCACTGTCCCGTTGTCGTGGCTTTTGTCCTCAAGGGAGGAGTTGCTCTGTAGGAGCCACGAGACCTGAGCAGGAGGCTTCCCTGCTGCTGCCTCGCACACGGCGTTCCCGTGCTCATCACAGTACAGGCTCAGCCTGGGGGGCACTGCAAAGCACCAGGAAGGGGAGAAGCATGGAGTTAGTTTCCCACAGCTGGGATGGGGTGTTCTTGTTCTCCACCCAAAATGAAAGCAGTGAAAAGAGGAGAAGAAGGTTGGAGGTGCCATTCCATGGGCAACAAAGTGGATCCAAGTCACAAGAGACAAAGATCCTGTCTCTTTTTTCCTTTTAGACAACTCTCCCATGTTCAGGTGAGCCTTACCACAGCCGTTCTCCATATCCTCTGTTAGTGTATGGGAAATTGCTTCACAGCTCTTGTTTCCAACTAGACAGTGGAAAATGGGACAGCAGAAGGGAGAAGAGTTTTGGGAAATAAGGAGAAGGGAGACCCAGAGACACTATCAGTGATATGCATGACAGTTTATCCAACAAGAATCACAGCTTTGAAGGGACTTTAAAGATCATCTACTTCCAATGCCCTTGCAATGATCAGGGACATCTTCCACTAGACCAGGTTGCTCAGAATCCTATATAGCCTGTCCTTGAACTTCCAGAGATGGGGTATCTACAGCTTCCCTGGGCAGCCTTGTTCCATTGGCTCACCACCCTCTCAGTACAGAATTTCTTCCTAATATCTAATTTAAAGCTACCTTCATTGATTAAAAAAAAAAAATCAAAACCAAAAACCTCCATTTCTTACTCCACATTTCCCCAGTGAATGCAGAGAGGAGCTTTGTATGTCCAGGCCCAGACATGGTCCTTTGGAGAACTGAAAACAGAGAAGGAGTTCCTTACCCAGCACGGTCAGGTGGTATGTCCCATGGAAATTCCCGTCTGGTGTTACAACTTCGCAGGTGTAATTTCCCTCCTGGGCTATCCCCACCTGCTGTATCTCAAGGTCAGGACTCAGATCTGGTCTGAATTTCCAGTTCATGCTGTCACTGCAGTTTGTTCTGTCTGTCATGTTCGTATCAGCCCTGTATCCCAAGCTGCAGGGGCCTCCAACCTTGGGACTTATTTTCCATGTTAGCATAGTTATTATATTTGAGTTGTTAGGGCAGGGGAGCACTGAGCTGTCACCTACGGTCACTGACACTTTGTAGTTCCCTGAAGGAGAGAAGGAAAGAGAAGGACATGTGAGATGGTGCTTGGGAGGGTCATTCATAGTCCTGGTGCTGTGGTCAGTGCTTCACAGGGAAATGTCTGCACTGGTACATGCCAGTATGAACTGTGTCTGTGCTCATCTGCAAATTGTCTCTCATCTCATACTAGAGCTGTGGATTGTGGAGCCAGTGGCCAGTCACAACCTACCCTCTGAATACTATCAACAAATTTCCCACTGGGATTCCTCTTAGTGGATAAGACTGGATATTGAAGGAGGACCCTAATCCCTCCCATTGTCTTAGGCAGTTCAGAATCTGAAGAATCTGCCTCTATCAGCAAATTCTTCAGCTTTGCAACTCCTTTGGGTTGCTCACAGGGCTGTTGCCACTTATAGGCTGAAAAAATAGAAATATGACTATTGCATTTGACCACATGATAATGACTTTTCTCTGGAACTGTTGCAACCAACAGAGTAAACAACTTTTACTTCTGCATTCATACAAAATCCAAAATTGTGGGCAAAGGCATTGTCTACACCTCTCAGACATGAAAAAAGCACAAATAACAGCGGTGGAGCTTTGGGAACAGGAAAGGATTTTGTCTTGTGTCTCAGGGATGTCTTTTCCTCTTTAACACATCACTTTAACACATTCACTTTAACACATCATCTTTGTGTCAGGTACACAGCTATGAAGATGTAAAATGTGCCCATATCCTTGTGCCTCTTGCTTGATAGGCTATGATAACAGAGGAAGCTTATTCAGTTGATGTATTAACATGTGTTGACAATGAGTATGTCTTGTTCTTGAATTCTGTTTTGCATTTGCTGGGAAACATTTTTTTATATTTTTTTTTTTTTTTCCTGTCTAGACACTGACCTTCTTTTACATTTTCAAAGATGACTATTGCTGGGAGACAGGAAATACTTCTTTTCTGGGTCCATGAACTATGCACTTGAAGCCACCAGATGAAAAGTTTGGACCTAGTCCTCTTGTTCTTTTTGGTAGTTATCACATTGGTCATTGAAGCCTCTCAACATGATGCACCCTTTGGGACAGTTGGTTCTTTTGCTTTGTTTCGACTACTCACATTGGGAACATTTCCTTTAAGAAAATATTTTGTGATGGGTTTTGTTTGCAGGTAAGGTACATGTGGGCAAGCATTCCAGGATGAGAGGAAAGTTACCCGTAACTCAAGACAAGTTGCTTATATGTACATTATTGTTGCCTACACTTTCACAGGCAGCTCACCCCCCTTCATGAGGCACTTGTGAGACAGAGAAAACAAAAGTATGAGGCACAGGTTGTAAAACAGTGTTAAGAGTAGGTGAAGGAATAGGACTGTTGTGTCCTTGAGTTCCTGCTGAAATTAAAACAAACAACCCCCAAAATTCACAATGTATGTATATATTTAAATAACCACCTAAAGAAGACTTATTGCCAGTAAATAATCTTTCTTTTTCAAAATGTCCTATGTGGAACAATTAATGAGTTAATAGGAATAATACCCACAGCTGTCGTCCAAGCAAGTCTCCATTTACCAACTCACTCACTTCCTCTTTTAATAGATGACTGTTAACCTTTGGGACCATAAACCACTGATCTCTTAGTTCTCTGTGTCTCTGGTGGAACCCGAGTTGTTCTTTCCTTGGGCTGAGTAATGGTTTCAGTGGCATTCTGAAAGGTTTGTGAGGAGAAAAGCAGAGTACTACTTTCAAACCATGCATTAATCTGGATGGACAGCAGAAGTTAACCAGCCTGACTTGTGCTGAAAAATAAGTGTTTCTCAAGTTATTCCAAAAATGTTAAACCCCTCCATAAACCTTTCAACAGATATACTAAAGTAGCAATTGAAAATTCAGATGGAATATGCAAAGAATTAGAAGACCTAAATTTTGTGTGATTAGTCAAACCTTTGTCAGTCTTCCTCCAATGTACCAGACCTGACTTAGATGTTTTGCTACTGCCTACCCACATGTGGAATTCTATTCTCTCTGTTGTCTAGCATAATGTGAAGCCCAGTTCCTGAACATTCACAACGCTATAAGAAATGGTCTTAATGAGCATCACCTTTAAATCATTAGTCAAATCATAAGCCTATTTGAGAAAACTACAGTTGGTTTTACCTTAATAATATTGTCTGAAATCTCATTATCTTCTTGAATCTAGGTGAATGAATCATTCCAGCTCAAACACATTTGCTTCTGTTTGACTGTGTTCTCGGAAAATGATTTCCAACTTGTAAAATGAAGACAGTTCATTGCATTTTGACTTCATACATATTCCTTTAAAGGTTTTCGCCCTTTCATTTTGTACATAAAGTGTCCTTTGGGTGAATATGCCTGAACTGTTGACAGTGTATTTTTCTGCTTAATGGCATTTCAAGAAAATGTGAGGTGTGTGTCTTGAACTCAGATGATTTTACCAGGAGTAAAACTGAAGGAAGCCTTTTGTCTCGTCAGAGTTTCTGGATGAGTTCAAAGAATGTCTCTGAAAATTGGAGAACAAAGTGTTTCCTCTCCTAGTTTAACACTGCCAAGAGTCTCAGAGCTCCTAGTCATGCACAGTGTGGCTTATCTCATCTGAAAATGACTAAGCAAACCTTAACATTCAAACAGCTTGTGTGTTGGAGATGGGGGGTTTTTGGATAATGTTTGCAAATGTTGAGCAAGAATGACAGTGTTGTGCATAATTAACTGTATACGCTTTTATTTACATTTTAAAGCAACATCATTTTACTTGTCTTTCAACTCAGCATCTCCTAAGCAACTCATTGTAATGTCCAAGTTTCCCAAGATCACAGCTTGCATACTTCAAGGCTGTAGAGAAAGAGGCAGTGAAAGTGGTGCTTTCTGCTGTGCCTTTCTGTCATATTCTCCTCTGAAAGAATCCAGTACCATTGACTTCAGATAAGAAGCCACATCAGTCAGCTTAAAATGTGCTGAATCAAGTTTAAGTACAATTTTAGGTTTACAAGAAATTTGTAGAAGGATTGTGAAATCCCCTTTATCTTGTTATCAACTCAGAAGGCTTTTGGTAAGGCAAGAGCTTTTCCACAGATGGCAGATTAATTTTTAAAAAATCTTATTTATCCTATCCTTATACACAGCTTCCTACTTTTGTAAAGAGGCCTTATAAACATAAAAGTTTAAACTGTTTTGAATTTACTGACCTCTTTCATTGCTAGAGTGCAGGTAAGTGGCCTTAGTGCAAATATGAATTGTGAACTTCCTTCCTTGATTTGCTTCTTTTCTCATACATGCTGCTATAAACATTATCTTTAGACTTCTTTTACAGAAGAAGAATGCATATGGCAAAAATCCTGAAAGGTTTGGTTAATTTGTGTTTCTGAAATGACTTTGACAACCTTCTCTTACAGTGGAACAGGGACTGTATATTTCTGTAGAACAGAAATATATTATTAGTAGGAAGTGTTATCTTATATTATGACCCTATTAACCTGTTAGCATTTTCCCAAGAACTGTCTAAAACTCTGACTATCTTAGTTTTAAAGGCAGGGAAAGATAAAAGAGGGTAAGGGAGCAAGGCATAACAAGTCCACACCTGTTTTGATCTTGCTCTGATTCAATGTGGCATGGAAGCATTTTGTGTTGGCAGAGTACACTGCATACCCACTAAACTGAGTCCCAAAAGTGGCATAGCCAGGCTGATAGTTCTGCTGGGCATTTGCTCAGCAGCTCTTCTTGTCAGCATGTGGGTATTTATGCTGCTTCCATTTCTGTGGATGCTCACTCACATTACCGTGTGGTGCAGAATCTTCCAGCACATTGCTATTCTCCCATTGCTTTGCTTCATGTTACCACAGAGTGTAGTAATAAGTTCAGATAATTCAAGGTTTTGAACTGTGTGAGCTAAATTCTTGTCACTCACAAGCAAAAAATTTCTGATGGAAAAAGGATTTGCCTTCCTTTCTATTTCAAGATAAAATATAATCTCAGGAAATGTCAACATTTGCTGGTTTTTACCAGAGTTAGCTTCATTTAAAAGCACTGCAAAAATGAATATTCTCAGAAATTAATATGTAAATAGCTATAGAATCCACCAGCACAAAGACAGTTTTTTGAATAGATATAATCCTCATCCCTATCCTGTCCTTCCTGGTCAGCTTAGCATTTCCTCCATTTTGGAGATGTTGCTAGGACCTCAAGTTGGACTAAAGTTGGACATGCTCTGCTTTCTCTTTCTAGTGAGCATACCAAAAGCCATCTAAGTCTCTAAAAGTATATTCTGTTAGATGAGAAACCAATATGCTAGCAAGTGACAGCTCTGCAGGGAACCCAGAATTGCCATCTATACTTACGAAAATGAATGGACTGAAAATAAATCTCCCCTGCTCTCTGTGCATCTACAGAACAGGTTCTTTCCCTCATTCCTCTCTTGTACTCCATAAGCTTTTGATGACTTCTCAGGCTGCACATTTTTCACAGGATCTCTTCTGAGCAACTTTCCCATAACTTCCATTACTTCCTGTGGGTCTACTGCAATCAAACCCTTTGCCAGGATCTCCCTAGATGCTTTCTTTGGCCTCCTTATGCTGCTTGCTCCGGCCTGCACTCTTGGTTATGTACTCAGCAGCTCTGAGGGAAGACACAATCTCTCCTTTCCTCCAAGAATTTCACTAAACCTAAAGGGTGTATATCTACTCTGCAGGAGAACTAAACAAACAGATTTCTTGTGGTTAAACCCCAGCTGGCAACAAAGCCCCCCACAGCCACTGGCTCCCTCTTGCTCACTTCCCCCATGGTGGGATGGGGGAGAAAATCAGAAAAGTGAGAAAACTCACAGGTTAGTAGTTAAAACAAAAGCCAAGAGCACAGGCAAAGCAAACCAAGGAATTCCTGTGGGCAGGCAGGTGTTCAGCCATCTCCAGGAAAGCAGAGCTATATCATGAGTAATGGTGACTTGGAAAGATAAACACTGTTAGGTCCTAACATCCCTCCTTTCCTTCTTCTCCAGGTTTTATGTGCTGAGCATGATGCCATATGGTGTGGAATTTGGTGTTGATCATTTGGAGTCAGCAGTCCCAGTTGTGTCCCTTCCCAACCTCTCACTGGTGGAGTGGGATGAGGGGCACAAAAGGCCTTGGCTCTGTGTAAGTGCTGCTTGTAATGAAAACATCGCTGTGACACTGACACTGTTTCCAGCAGAAACCCAAAACATAGTCCTATGGTAACTACTGTGAAGTAAATTAACTCTATGATTGCAAAACCATCACAGTATTCCACTCTTAAAGAGGAAAGGTTCAGTGTTACAAGTGTTTCAATTCAGACCTGTCACTGCACTGCTGTTTTCTGGAATGGTGCTTTCATAATGTAAAATGGCTAATAGTTCAGTTGCTGAAGGAGGAAACTTCCATGATAGCTTTTGGTTTATGACCAGTGCATTAGGGCATATATGCCGTACACGTCAGCATTTATCTCTTCAAACAAAGGCTTAGAAACAAACCAGCACATTCCACAGCTACTTCTTTCAAGACGAAATCCCATTTTATAGCTGAGCTGAACTGACAGGTTGCTGTAGCTGAAAAGAGCATAGGCAGTGCAGCAAAAGCCTCATCTCCGTGGGCCTGCAGGAAACAAGTGATTTGAAGAGGTGTGAGCTATCGGGCTCATTTCTGTGCAGTGCTAACTGTAGGATGGTAATTAAATGTCAGCACTGTTAACTATTTCATTGCACATAAGAGAGATTAAATGAATGATCGTATATCTACATATTTTTTGTAAACAGCTTCTCATTTTCAGTAGTGTTCTTCACAAAAGAATTGACTCTGGAAAACAGCAATCATTTTTTCTGTTAGCCAAAAGGAGCAGAACTCAGGAGTGTCACAGTGATGTAGAAAACAGATGAGTCAGGTTCTTGGAGTTCTGTACAGCTCCAAGCTGAACCATTTTATTTTGGTTGTGAGCAGCTTTCACCTTGGAGACTCATCTGACAGGTGGTAGGATAGAAGGCCTTTAGACGAGGTCCTCCAGTTTTACTCCAGCCTGTGAACTCCCACTAATTATTAACAATAGTACTAAGCTATCCCTCATTTTCTCTCCTTGACTATTGAAGAAGACTTCAAACCACTTCTGAGAAGGTTCTCAAGTGTGTTGTAGTGCACATTCTAATGCACTGATATATTCCACCTCTATGTTTGCAAATGCATATATCCTTTCTCAGGAAAAAACAAACTCAGTTGAGGAGTTCACATTTGTGTTTCCAAAATGTGCTGTCATGCTAAAATAACAAAAATGTTGTCATGGTAAGATTTCTGTAATTTGAAAAGATTGGGGGAAAGACTTTGCTCTGTTTTTTTCAGTGTGATTTCTGTAGTGTGTTTGACAGCTATCATGAATAACTAGTTGCACCAGTTTCAGTGCACTGTCACTGATTTAGTCATTTCTCCTGTTTCTCAGAGACTTCATCTCAATAAAAGAGGAAAGAAAGATTTTAAAAACAGGAAAATTTGATTGTGAAGCCACTAAAATTTCGAGGAGAAAAACTACAAAATCAGAGAGAGTTACACAGCTTGAAAGTGCTTTTAATTGCTTTCAAACAGGAAAGGTTTCTAGCCTATGTTATTCTGCATAGCAGGTTTTAACCCACAGTAAGACTTCTTCTTGCCTCCAAAATGACTCAATTTCCATGACAACCTCTTCTGAAACTTAGCTGTTAAAGAGCTTTTCACACTGTAAAGGGATTACTTCCTCAGACGTACTTCTCACACGTCCTATTGAATCTTCATTTCTTACAGTAACAATTTACCACAGCATCTCCCTGGTGTGGATTGTGACATATTAAACTCAGAGGTATAATGAACTGAAACAATGATCATACCGGAAGCAAACTACCAACTGTATCTTGGAATGAATGTCTCATATGAGTCATAGCAAGTCATAACCAAAAAGGCAGTACCGGATGCTTGGAACAGGTTGGAAGAGGTCAGATACAACACTCTGAGGTCTGTTTTCCCCTTCTAAGTGCCTGTGATGCTTAGCAAGTCTTGTGTGAGATGAAAGATAAATAGAAGTGCTTTGTACTAGGGTAGGAATTGCTAACATACTGGCAGACTTTTCTATATCATAGCTTTGTGACTCTGAAAACACAGTCACAACAGGACAGAGCGTAGGCTAAACACCAGCCCTGTGTTTCAGGTGAGCACTAAGTAGTTTGACTACTCTAATTTTCATCATAGCAATACATTAAATAAACGACCTGAGCTCATATGATTCTGCTTCTTGAAACTGAGATCACAGCTTTTTCAGCATGGATGTATCTTTAAAAGGACACATTAAGAGACTTATATCTTAATTCTTAGTTTCACAATCACACTCTTTTATCCATACTTAGCATTATTCTTTGAAAATGTCTCCCATTCCCATTTCCTTTAGTCAGGCTTTTTTCTTATCTTCAGAAATTCTTTTCTTCCTCATACTCAAATTCTTATTTTGTTCTCCTTTCAGCACATTTCTTTTCTGCAACTATTACCGTGTCACTTGCAGTCCTTTTCTTGTCCCCATTACTGTGTCACTCTTTCTTGATGTTTCATACAAGCTGAAATAGCAACCTTACATGCTTTGTCACTGATTTTCCAGTATGAAGTGCCCACAGCATGGCTGAATTTTTTTTGTGTTGCAAATGACCTTATATGTTGCAGAAAGGTGAGGACACTGACAGAACACAATGATCCCAAGGTTTCAGTCTTCCCATTTAAGGTGGAATATACCTTTGCACTTGCCAGTTCCTAGTTTTTTATTTTTCTATGATCTTTCAATTCTATTAAGCTTTCTCCAGTATAATTTCAAAAGCAGTCATTCAAGATAGCTAATTTTGAAGGAAAAGAAATTAAAACCCAGATGTTAAGAGATGTGGATTGATACAGTGTCCTCTTGAAAAATTAAGCTGAAGAATAGAGGGACAATTGAAGGGAAACACGATGGATAAAGAACTGGATTAAGGGGAGAAAGCGAAGGCAATGTAAAAAGGAGGTGTCAGGTTGAAAGTAGCTTGCTAATAATGTTTCTCAACAGAGACTTTTTGCCATAATTGCATTTAACCTTTTTACTAATGACATTGGCTGTGTGAGGAAATTTGTTAAAAGCAGGAAGAATATAGTGTTATTAGTATAAAGAATTGATATGCCATACAAAAAGAACCAGTTGACCTTGATCAGTAGAATGGCAGATGTGTGCTGAAATTCAGCAGCTGAAAATGTAATAATAATAAAAACAAGTAGTATTGCAAATTTTGAATAGAGAATCTTGCCTCAATCGGGATTAAAACCAGCCTTTCAATAATGTGGATGGTTTTTTTGGTGCTCAAATTGTTTATGAAAAGTGTTTTGTGATACATCTGGGGGAAAAAAAAAGGCAATTTAACTTCATTCCAACACTGCAATTTAATCCAGTGATTCAGTGATTACCCTCACTTAAATGGGTTATGTCTCAATATAAACATGAATTTCTAGAAAAAAGGATGGGTATGCTTCTTTAATGAGGGAATTTGTTGGTGTTTAAATTATGTCATGCAGCTTATAGAACAAACACTATTGGCCAAATCCTCAGCCGATAACAAATCATCACTGAACTTAACAAGCTGTCACATATTATATCAGTCTTGTCCTAAACTTTGAACTTGGTATGGCAAATTCTACATGCAAAGATCTTTGTCCTTGCAGAAGGTGAGCTGGAATGGATGAGGGGAAAAGGGATTTATACCGGATGTCAAAGTGCCTTGGGTTGTATTTCTTTCCAAGTAGCACTGTGACACCATGTGTAACAAAGTGCCTCCAACTTCTCAGTATAGAAACAGATACAGATTGGTTTATATTTGGTTCTGCATGCTGAACTTGGCCTTCTTCCCACATGAGAAGAAAAATGAAACAAGTACTGTTTATTCCTGCTTAAGAGGTATTTTCCTGCTATCCTAAACAAAAAATAGATCATTGACTGCAAACACCAGCTTGTATGCTTTCTTTTTCATAGTTTGCAGAGAACAGATAAGAGACTGCTATGAAAACAGGGCTATGATCTCACTTTTATATGGTTAAAATCTCAGTCATACCTTGCTTACTGCTTAGCTTTAGCATAGTAGTTCTTGTCCTAGCATTTTCTTATTCAGCACAAAGATAAGGCAGCACAAGAAGATCCCCTACTCTTGTTTCTTATGAATGATTGTACTTCTAAATATAAAATATATCAACTGTGAGTTTTAAGTAGCATGTACCTCTACGAGTACATTCACAGTTAAAGCAAATCTGCTTGTTTTGTAATTCATGGAGTGTGTAGTCAGCTTGCAAGACTGAACTTCCTTTTAACACATTCAGACACAAATGAATGGACCACAGTACAGTAAAATATTGGTATCGTGAGGACGTGCTTTGAAGATTGTACTATGGCAATTGAGATGTATTCTAAGAAAATTTTTGCTTGGTGGAAATTCAGTACAAAATTCTGTTTTAAGAATTTGGATGAGAAAAGCTAGCTGTTTGGATTCAGATATTTTTAGGGTAAAAAAGGTCAGAATTATTCCTGCATATAGTCCCAAAGGAGCAGCAAAAAAATAGTGAAATGGAGAAACTGTAAGATTTCCATAATATTTTTTTAGGCTATGATTTTTTTGTATCTGGAGCAAGATTCCACCACGAACTAGAATAGAAGGCAACAGAGACAGAAGCAGTGAAACACACTACAAGAGAGACAGTAAAAATGCAATAAAACACTAGTACCCTAGTGAAAAAGAATTTACCAGCTTTATTAAGGAAAGAAACTAAATGAAAGCAGCAGCATTCAAGAAGGTTAAGTATGTAGGTAAACTTGAACTGTACCTAAGTTTCTGTAAATCAACTTCACTTTTATTCACCTCATGCTTTATAATTCCAGCACTGATACAATATTACTGACTTCAGTTTTCTACTATTGATAAAACTGAACAACCATAGAGAGTCACATCTCCTTACTGACAATGGATTTCTTGCAGCTTCCTCTGGAGCACTTGGACATATCTATTGTCACAAGACACAACTGTAGATGCAGGATTTACACAGCCCAACAACGCAAATGTTATTTCAATAAAAAGAGATTTGTCGCATGAACTTCTCATGGAAGATCTTGCCTTTCCTTACCACTTTCCTTTGGAGTGTGTACACAACCACTTGAGTTGTTCTGTGTGCTAGAAATCTTAAAAGAATTACCAAAAAGGTTTTTATTTTCTCTGCCACTACTATGAGGATTGTCACAAAAGGATTGTTAGTAGAGACCATGCACCAGCAGCTTCAGTAGCATATTATCCAATTCTACCTGAAAGCAGATGCAACAACTACAAAGCAAACTCATCCTGGCTTCTGAGCTTCCCCTTCTGCTGTCATAAAAACTAACCCAACCACACAAAACAACTTACTAAGGAAATACTAAGGAAAATGTTAATGGAGATAAAGCCTGGTTACACACAACAGTTTTTGCTTGACCTTATTTAGATTAGAGTAGCTTGCTCTAGTCTTCAGAAGGTGGGACATAGTTCCTTCTGAGCTTCATGTAACACTAAAATTCTCTGAATAGAAAGCACTCATTGGATCAGCTTGACATACTTAGCCTTTGATCTCTGAAGAAAAAAAAAACCCTTGTCACTACATCTTGCTCAGAAGAGTCACTCTAATAATCAAGGAAACAAGTTTAAGAGCAGTGTTAGCTAAAAGCTTCCCATCAAATATGGGCTGCTTTTTACTGGGAGCAGGATTCCGGGGGGAGATTTCAGGCACGAAATTACATTTTAACTGCACACCTTTTTCTACATTCTTTGGAGGGCAATATAGTTGATCAACCAAGACGCCAAAAAGTTGAATTCCAAATACCTTCGAGTGAAAAATATCTACTTTTTGGCATTGGACTTTTAAAAATATTTCCAGCAAAGTCAGTTTTTAAAAAGAATTTTTCCAAGTTTATTCCCATTTGTCTCCCCATTTTCTTCAACATTTTTTGGTGTAGTCATACTCCTTTCTGATCAGCTGTATTCAAAAATGTTGGCTGTCTCTGATGCTTACCATGATCTATTTGCATGATCTTGAGCAGGTTCCTCAGTATTCTTTTGAGATAGTTCTTTATCTACAGAAAAGGAACAGGTTTTTTTTACCTCCAGTGGGCCTTTTGTGAGGTTACTGATGCAAAGTTTAATAATTTTTGTGGAATATTTAAATTTTTTCCAAGGGGTAGCACTCAGGTAACTATTTGGGATCTTTCACTATCACCCAAACACATTATAGACAGGTATTCTGTCACTGCCAACAATGACTGCATCTGTTTTGCTTTAAAATATCGCGAAGGAGACATTTTTATTTTCTGGCCAAGTGGAATGGAATAGCTTATGTCCACATAGTTTAGTTCTTCTGTCTATAATAGAAATGGACACATGCACATTACATATTATTCAGAGATGTCTCTAATTTAATTTGGATCTCACAGACCTTTCTGCCTTCTACCTCTATACATAGACAATTTAGGCTTCTGCAACTGCTCCCCAAATTCCTAGATCCAGTACCAGATTCCTGGCCTCCTGTATGGTGCCTGGAAGAGCACAGGCTCTAGAAATGCAAATAAGCAGTATGTGGGAAACATTAATTGCTGTAGTTAAACAGTATTAAAACTAACTCAATTACACTAAAAGACAGAAGCTTTGGAGTGCCACTGCCTTTGGCACAGAAGCCTTTCCCAACTTGATACTGGCTATGTCCCTTAGCCTCAGAACAAAATTCCAGAAACTGCTGCCTACTATCAGAGCATCAGGGGTCTTCCACTACTTCACAGAAAGATGCAAGAGATTCCTGCCCTATTTCAGAGTACCTGCAGCCTCTCTTCAGCAGAAACTGCATGTCCAAAAGCTTCAAATTCACAAAAACTTTCTCTGGCATATTTTTAATATGTTAAAAGGATCGGTTTCTCAGATGATGTGGATTTTGGGTTCTCAGTAAAAAGGCTTTTTGTGACAAGTGTTACATTCCCAGATGAGGGCCACTTAATAGTTTCCTACATTGAAGTCACAAGAATAATGCCTGGCACCTTTGTGATCACTAAGAAAAGAGGAACAGAACTGGATATTGGGAAAGCATGTTTCAGTTGTGCTCCATAATTTTTAGCACTTTATGAGAGCCACAGAACAATGAATAGCTTCTACAGAAAGAAAGTAGCTGTGCACATTCCCCGATCTTACATCCCAATGGCCAGTTGGTTCCAGTTAGACTCACCTGCTGATCTCATAACAGTGATGGTAAGCAGCACAAACATACACACAGTCTTCCCAGAAATCTTCATGTTGGTTCCTGCTTTCATGCTCTAGGCAGCTCCGTCACTCCATCCATCCCGACACCAACCTAACTGTGGTCATGGGGAGCATTTATTGCCTGCCAGTGCATCCTCAGCAGTCAGTGTCAGTGTTTCCTCTCTCCCTTTCCAGCTCCTGTCTTCTAGCTGTGCATGCTCTTGATCAACTGGCTCCTCAAAGCTGGAGAGGTTCCTCCTTCTGACTTTTCAGAGCACTAGGCTTCCTGTGCTGAGAGCCTGGGCGAACACTGAGGAAACAGACTGAGCAGTTCTGCCTTCCGTTCATTGGCTCTCCTCGGGAGGATGATAAGTGAAGATAAACCCTGCAGCAGAGTTCAGAAAGGGTAAAAGCAGAGGAGATTATGCAAGGCTGAGTTTAATATCAAAAAGGAAATGTTAGTCCTGGGAAGCTAGAGAGAAATGTATTCTTCATGTTTGTTGTTTCTGTTACTACTACTACTTCTTTGGCACTTCTTTGGCACTACCTCCAAGACAGTTCTTCCTCGTGTCTTCCTCAAGAGAAAAAAAAAAAAAAGGAAAAATAAAAGCAGTCTCAAATCTTTTATGTAAAAGTGATATTTTTAATTATTTCTTTCTTAAGTAGCTACTTAGCTACTGGCAGCACAGTTCTCATCTTGAACAACAAGTCTATCCAGACCCTGAGAACAGAAACTGAGTTTTGAGGGAAAAGAAAAGCCTATTTTAAATTCTATTCGACAGAAATTATACAGAAACTGAAGTTGGCCTACATCTTTCACTTAAAAATCTGTTTGTTCTGGAATTTTTTTCAGAATGCCCTTGTGTGGGTAGTTTTAAAATAATACTGTACCTGTTTCTCCACTTCCTCACTGATCTACTAATTTCAGATTCAGAGTTCCATCTCCTTTTTTAAGCCACAGCATTTCCCCAGCACAGTTCTGTGAGTCAAGTAGACAAAAGGCCTCAGCTTTCTGTCTTGTTTGAAAGCTAGGAGTCAGAGTAATTACCACTGAGGACAGAGACATAAGAAGTAAAGACAGAAAACAGATCTAAGTTGGCAGGAAATGAACTGCTTAGGCACTAGGACTGCACTCCATGTTTGAACTCTACTGATGACTGCAGTCTGATGTTCTGATAATTTTGCTTGATCAGACCGGCGTTCCAAATTTGTCTACACTGATGTTCAGTGGAACACAGGAGTGTGAGTTAAGTACTTATGTAAATAAGTTAAAAAAAAGACTGATAATGATCGTGTAAAGAAAATAATGTAAGACACAAATTCATCTGGATCATCTTGGTCTCAGGATCATCTCATTGGCTATAGTTTTTTGTGGGAGGGTGTTCTGTACATTTTCCCCCTTTGATTTTTTAAATACAATATCACATTTTGACACTCCTCCGCACTGTTCTGAGGTTTTCAAAGTGCTATTCTCAATAACACTGGTTTGTTTTCTGAGTATTTATCATTGACCTAGGAATGAGTAATGCGTGTGAATAGATATCATAGCTATATTTTAGACAAGGACATGGAGAGGAAGAAGAGGTCTTTATGTCAGTAGAGATTAAGATACAAGGTTGGAGAGAGAACATGTAATCAGTATCAGGCCTCAAAGGTAAAAGAAGTGGTGCTCAAATTTGATGCAAAGACAAAAAGAAACTAAGGTGGTGTAAATGTGCAGACATAGTGTATTGGATACAAGATTGCTGCATAACTATAAAAATTTAAAATATTCAATGGGATAGAGGAGATTTTGGAAGAGAACAAACTCTCTTTTAAATAAGAAAAGTCCTACTTTAAATTGTCATCATGAAAGATCTTTGCTACAGGAAATTCATTCAGAACCAGAAGTTAGACAGATGGATTCTTTTGGTAGGAAAATATTATTTAAGATGTCATTAGGACTCTTTGGGAACAATTTCTGGTTGAAGGCAGCAGAACTTGGGAAGTGAGATATGAGAAGTCTGCGGCAGGACATGACAGGAAGCATAAGTTTACCACAAGAAGTGATGAGCACTTTATTTCTTAATCACAGGAGCCTGTTCTCTAACTTGCACAATGAGAGCCAGGATCCCACGACATAGAATTCATAGGATCCTAGAATAGTTTGGGTTGGAAAGAACCTTCAAGATCATCTCATTCCAACACTCCTGCCACAGGCAGAGCAGGTTGCTCAGGGTCCCATCCAACCTGTCCTTGAACACAGGCAGAGATGGGGCATCCGCAACTTCTCTGGGCAACCTGTTCCAGTGTCTCACCACTCTCACAGTAAATAATTTCTCTCTTATATCTAATCTAAATAAATACCCTCTTTCAGTTTAAAGCCATTCCCTCTTGTCCTACCATTGCATTCCCTTGCAAGCTCCCACTCATCTCTCTTGTAGGCCCCCTTTAGGTACTGGAAGGCTGCTATAAGAACTCGCCAGAGCCTTCTCTTTTCCAGGCTGAGTAACCCCAACTCTCTCAGCCTGTCTTTATAGTACAGGGGCTCCAGCCCTCTGACCATCTTTATGGCCCTCCTCTGGACTCAGTCCAGCAAGTCCATGGCCTTCTTATGTTGGGGACGCCAGCACTGGATGCAGTACTCCTTGTGGGGTCTCACCAGAGCAGAACAGAGGGGGAAAATTACCTCCCTCGACCTGCTGGCCACACTGCTTTTGATGCAGCCCAGGATGTGTTTGGCTTTCTAGGCTGTGAGTGCACATTGATGGGTCCTGTTGAGCTTCTCACTCACCAACACCCCCAAGTCTTTCTCCCCAGGGCTGCTATAGATTCATTCTCCAACCAGCCCTGAATTGGGATTGCCCTGAACCAGGTGTGGGACCTTGCACTTGGCCTTGTTGAACTTCGTGAGGTTTGTACAGGCTCAGCTCTCAGGCCTGTCAAGGTCCCTCTGGATGGCACCCCTTTCCTCCAGCATGTTGAACACACCACACAGGCTGGTGTTGACAAACTTGCTGAGAGTGCACTCAATCCCTCTGTCCATGTCACCAACAAACACGTCGAACAGCACCAATCCCAATATCAACCCCTGAGGAACACCACTCATTTCTGCTCTCCACTTGGACATTGAGCCACTGACCACAACTGTTTGAGTGTGACCATCCAGCTAAATCCTTACCCACTGTGTAGTCTGTGCCTCTCCAATTTAGAGACAAGGATGTTGTGTGTGACAGTGTCCTATGCTTTGTACAAGTCCACGTAGATGACATCAGTTGCTCTTCTGTCATCCACCACTGCTGTAACATTGTTGTAGAAAGCCACCAAATTTGTCAGGCACGTAGTGAAGCCATGTTGGCTGTCACCAGTCACCTCTTTATTTTTCGTTTGCCTTGGTGGAATTTCTGGGGGCATCTGCTCCATGATCTCACAGAGGTGACACTGAGCAGTCTGTAGATCCCCAGGTCTTCATTTCCCTTTTTAAAAGTGGGGATTATGCTTCCTCTTCTCAGTCAGTGGGAACTTTACCAGACTGCCATGACTGGTCCTGAGAAAGGCCAGAGTGGGACAGAGGACAACCCAGATGGAGATGGGTATGGAGATGCATGTAGAGGAGTGGAAGTTGTCAGGGTTTGCTGGCTGCATCAATTAGAAACCTGGTGTGCATTTGATGGAAAGGAGGAAAAGTGGAAAGAAAACAGATTGTGATTGCTGAAGCCTGAGCATAGTTGAGGATGAAGACATTGTCAACATGCAACTAAAGATACATTTTCAGTAAGTTTCCATTTCCACGCAGTAGTAGAGAAAGTCAAGCACTCTTTGTTAAAGGTGCTATGCAGAATCATCACAGCATTGCTGGAGACTGAACTTTCCCTGTCTTCTGAGTTCTGAGAGCACAGATCTAGGTTCTGCCTGTGGTTTTCAGTGTGGGTTAATGCAGAACTATTTTATGTTAATTATCATAATGTCATCAGATATTATTTGACAGCCCTTGTGATCTGCTCTGTTTGAAGTGGTTTTACTCAGCTTAAAGTCCCTGCTGACAGCAGATTCCATGCTAATAACTCATTCAGCAAGAAGCGTAGGAGCTGTAAAGCTGAATTTTAATCAGCAAGGTGCAGACAAAAATTAAATTAATTCCAGGAACTTCAATTCCAATGGTAACAGGAATATGAGTGCTGGAACCCCATCTGGTATAAACTTAAGCTGGCCTGGTTTTGTTGACTTCACATGAAGCTACCGTGACTTTCTCCATGTAAGAATTCTCCCTGCTGTCTCTTTTTATGTCAGCTGAGGATCCTAAAGGTACAGATAGCTCAACAGGCTGCAGAAAAATGAGTAA
Source organism: Myiozetetes cayanensis (assembly GCF_022539395.1). Taxonomy (NCBI): domain Eukaryota; kingdom Metazoa; phylum Chordata; class Aves; order Passeriformes; family Tyrannidae; genus Myiozetetes; species Myiozetetes cayanensis. The sequence goes on from NW_026087742.1 coordinate 21,252,973, forward strand.
ATCCAATTATCTCTGAAGCTGGAAATGGTTCTGAAAAAAAACACAAATAATGGTTTTCTGTGTACTGACAGATCTGTTTTTCTCACTAAGTACTCACCCCATGAAATACAATGGGTTTGTGTGGCAATCTGGCAAAGAAGCAAAATTAAGGCTGGATTGCATTATGCAATGGCCTTGTTCAATGTATAGAGCATTAAAACCAATTTAATTCTCTCAGAGATAGCAGTGTGTGTTTCACTTGTCCCTGAATTTCCTGCCTTTTGATGACCTGTCTTAGAGCCTAGAACTTGTTATAATGATGAAAAAATAATTTCAGAAGTTTTATTTGCATACTCAGTAACAAAAGACATTAATTTTGTAAATGGAGGTATGAGAAAGAGAAAACAAAAGTACTGGATAGCATCATTTCTTGTGTGGGCAGATTCAAAAGTTCTATATCTACTTAGCTGTTATCTATATTCTATATCTACTTAGCACTTTGCTCTGTCTGGCTGTTCCTCCAGCTATTCCAGTCCTTGATTCTACCAGAGTTCATCCAGTCTACTTGGAGCATGATTGACAGGTCTGCCTCAGATTTGATTGTCTCAGTGTGTGCAGTTTCAGACTGTACTTGAAGCCTTTGCTTTCAGCACACCACGAAGGCCACTGTGCAGTGGTCATTTCCTTGCCCGTAGATCCCACCACATGGCAAGTCCTCTAGTAGAATGGCATCATGCAGAAGCCTGGCTATGGAGAGATAATTTATAGACTTTGTGGCAGCAAAGTGGCATAATAGGCTTATAAAGCAGCTTCCTGGTTGTTCTGGTTGTTTATTCCTGGAAACACCCACACGCCTGAAAGTCCTAACGAGAATAAAGTTTCTTTTACACAGCTCTTACTGGAGGGTAGGTGAGGCTGAGGTGAAGCCCACACTCCTAGAGTCCTTCTCTCCCTTTAAGGAAGTTTGCATTTAATAGCAAGACTGAAACTGGGGGACCTGACTTTGAATTCAGAGCTGTTGTGCGCACTTTATACACATGTATAGGTAAATAAAATATTACGTTTCAAAGTACTCCTGGGGTGCTGAATGTAGGAGTTAAATGTGCTAGTCTGCAGCCTAGTCTGAAATTCTGCTTCCCATCCCTCCCTGGAGTCCTGTCCAATAGCTTCTGCAGGCCATGTCCATGCTGTGCAGATGCTGACAGTGCAGAGCTCCCTGAGCTGGCTTCAAAAATAGATGTTGTGGAGTCAAGTCAGCACATCACTGCACGTAGCCAGGACACAGAACCTTGATCGTGCAACTAACTGCTACCCAGTGGAGAGGAATGAGTCCCCAGTGCCATGCAATGAGCTATCAGCTTACTTGGAGCCAGTAGGATCACTGACATACACCAAATGCACACAGCTCCTGCTGGTATGAAATGTTGTGGCTCTCTTAAAATTAACATTAAGAGCATTAAAATGCGTGATGTCCACCTGCCCCAAACACCTGCACAGATCACAAGGCCTGGGAGCTTCGTCTTGTGATTACATTGTGGTTGTGTTTTAGCCTACCTCCCAGCAAGGCTCCCCTTGAACCCTGCTCCAGACTGGACAAGGAAGACTGGGTTTAGTTGCAAAAGAGCACTGAGGGCAGATGACTGAAAAGTGGGGAGGAAGTGAGTCAGAGGACCAGACGAACTGAATAGTTGTTTCATGAGAGGAAAGGAGCAGGAACGTCCAGATAAATCCTAACTCCCCTCTCTGCTGGAGGTCCAAAGCACTGGAGTTAGCACCACTTTTCTTTGCTCAGGAGATGGCACACAAATGAGGAATTGTTAAGGCTTTGCTTGAATAATAGGAAGAAGATGTTTCACTTCTCTGATTCCTTAAAACATGAAAATACTTGGCTTGAGGAATGAACAAGATATCTTCACTTGACAGCAAAGCCTGAGGCTATTTTTATCCCAAGGAGGTGCTTCCTAGCAATCTCCCAGGACAAGCAGGCTAAGGATATGAAGGAGGAAGTTTTGCATTTGGACACCACTGGCAGCACCTAATGATGTGGCCTGGAAATCTGCTAGCTCAGCTAGTTTGGGATTAACCTTGGCACTGCTCTGCACGTCATGCTGTGTCCATTATCCCCAGTGTGTCTGCACAGAACACTAAGATTGTATGTGATATGTCCTCCATTATTTCATGTGGCTGGACTAAGAAACCATGAGAAATCTGTGAGACGTTCTTCTCTGACATAAGTCAATGAAAATTAGTGAAAAGAAACTGGTGTATGGAGATATTTGCAGGGTGTAGGGGCATTTATTTTATTTTCTGCAACAGATGCTATATGTGTAAGCAGAAGCAGGAGATTCTTCTGTCTGATTTGGGGGTTTGTACCATTATTTCTGTCTTATTTTGCAATAAGGCTGAGAGAAAATAATTCTAGTAGAAAGGACATTTCCATTTCTATTGAAGAAACTCAAGTCCAGCATCAGATCATTCACAGAAAGGTACAAGACACCTTCTAATCTTCTGGACTTAGGTATTGGTTTAAATGACAGCACATAAAGCTTAATATTTATTTCAGTACTGTGCCTGCATTGTTCTAATTTCTAATGTTTCCACAACTCATGATTATCTCTTTTATTGAGGCTTACTTGTTTTCTCATTTCAGCAATATATGGTGATAAAGATGTACGTGGCCCATTTATGCATTGAATGTGAAGTTACTTCCTTTTCTTGCCTTGAGGTTGATATGAGATGTGGTAAATCCATCATAGTTGTGTTAGGCATAAAATAGTTCAGTTACAGTTGGTTTAATTAAGATATGCAAATCCAAAAGAATCTCTAGTATAACTCCAGAAACGTCATTTTATTCATCAAGCCTTCATATTTCCTGATAGTCTCAATTATTTTAATGTGTAGGATGGAATTTTCTGATTTTCAGGAAGGTAGATTTGATCTGGGGGGTTTCCAGATAGTCCAGAGGTAAAGATCTCTCTTCTAGTTTTGCTACTGGCTCATTCTGTCACCTTCCCTTTTTATAAGTGAATTGTAAACACTGCTTCTGTCTCAGAGAAGCTCCAGTCCCAAGGCTACATGTATCCCATGCATTATGCATAGGTTATGATGGGGATGCATACATTGGAAACTGAGAACAAACCTGCTTCTCCCATGTAAGCAGATGAAAACCTAAACAGTTCATTTTCTCTGATACTGATGCCTGACTAGAAATCAGCCCTGCTTGCTACACCAGAACAAACAAGGTCTGTCTGGCACAGGGAAATACCAGCTTACAGTTTGCAATGTACGACTAAGAACAGCATCAGGGAAGGTGTGGGGGCAGTGGGGTTCTGTATGGCACCTATATGAGGTGAAAAAATGAGCCTTGACGTCCCTGAAAGTTGAAAAGTAATTTCTCAACTTGCTGGCCACAAATCATATCACTGCAAAAGAAATGCATTTTCTTGGGTTTTGCTTTGTAACAACAATGGCTAAAACATGACATCTCAGAGCCATGTGACTCCAGCTGGAGTAGGACCCTAAATATCACTTAATTTGGGAACTTGGCAATACTGACAACACTTCAGGTGAAGAAAAGAACATGATGGTAGAATGCTGGTAGTGACAATAAAATTTACTTTCTATGTTTTAATAGGGTCAAGAATTTCTAAATTAGATATTGGTGAATACAAGTGATGACACTGGACATTTTCAGTTCCCTAATGTTTGGCAAGCCTGTCTGAACAGTAAGAAGAAAGAGGCAATCAGTCAGAGGCTGAAAAATTGTAATTTGGGGACTAACAATGACGTGTTTCCTCATGCTGCTTTGTTCTTTCTTTAGAAACTGCTGTAGCTGCTCTTTGGGATGAAAATGCTGAAAGTAGAATGAAACAGCACTAAAATCCACAAAATGCTGCAACTTGAATTTTGATGAGACAAAATTCTGGTACTGATCAGAGCATTTTAAGCTTCCCACTTTTGGCTGGCTTTCTCAACCCTGTGCCCTTTGATTACAATGGGAACTTACAACTTGAGCCCTGTAAAAAGCAACTGTTTACTCTGATAAGCTATAAATACCAACAGTAGCTTACTAATGAGTTTGGCACAGCTGTCAGGGAGTGTGCAGCAGGAGTATGGAAGCTATTTGTTCTCCCAAAATCACCTTTTCAATATGCTATTGTGATCCAAATAAGTGTCTAAACTGAGCACAACTTCAGATTAAATCTTCTGTGATTAGATATTCTGCTTGCTTTCAGGGGATATTGGGATACATACATTATTTACTTCATTACCCAGACCAGCTGAAGCTCCCCAAATTTTCTCTGCCAAGACTTGCTTTAGTAATATCATCCAGAAGATAGAATGACTGTACACGAAATGGCATATATAGTTAATGCCTTGAAATCACTTTTTGGCACATATTATTGTTTGATTCCTGTGAGAATCAAAGATCTAAACCTAAGTCCAGAAGGATCAGAACAAACAAACAAAACCAACCAACCAACCAAACCAACCAAACCAAAAACAAACAAACAAAGGCAACAGGGAGTTCAGCCCAGGCTTTGTACTGTGTAGATATACCAAATCTTTTTACAGATATGGTCTTGATGAGTAAAAATAATGATCTGGGAACTCAAATTATGTGACTGTATATATGCTGATATAACTAATATTTATTACATTGGACTTTCTGACTGATAAAGTTGACCATCCATACCATCTGTGAGAAGAATTCTGCAGAGTTACAGCTACCTTTCCTCCATGGTTGAGTATCTCTACTGATAAATGTGTCACGAGGTCCTGTTTCACCAGAAATACTGAACAACCAGAAATTACTTCAGAAGTAACATCTCTTCTATGATTCAGAGTTCTCTTGCTGTATCTACTTACATTCCACCCTACTTTTCAGCTATTGTGGGATCTATTATTTCTTCTAGAGGAGAAAACTGTCCCTTTGCCTTCCATTCTCTCCCATGGGTTTTGCTAGAACTCACAGTGATCTGAAATGTCTCTTTCACAGGTGTTTCAAAACATGGTGTCTGATAATCGTAATTTTTCTCATTGTCCAGTGCATAAGACCAGGCAGTTGAGATAACACACATTTGACTTGTGGGCGACCAAAGTAGGTTTAAAAACCCATTCCAGTTGCCCTTTCATCTCCACCTTGTGGGCAAAACAGATGATGCTGCCCTCTTTCAGAAACACATATTAGAATGGAATGAAATACTTTATTCAACCCAGAGAAATTTGCATAGGGGGTGAAAGTATATTCCAAGGTCTACTTTTTGTGAAACTTTAGGAGAAAGCATGTACCACTGCATGATTTTTACCTAATATAATTGCTTGTATGGGTCTGGTAGAGTAATCTGTTATCATTATATGTAGATTGATTTTAAAATATTTAAATTTAAAAGTTTTGTTAGATTTTTTTTTTTTTTAGTCCATCGTGACATTCAATCATCATGACTCCTGTGAAGATTCATCTTTCTCTGAGTAAGTAAGTTCATTCTTCTGAGAATGAACTTCTTCATTTGAGAATAAGAAAAGTGAGAAAATATAATTTAATGAGAGTTTTTTTCCACATTAAACTTAAAGAACTGAGAATTTAAGCATCAAAAGAATTCATTCTTGAACCCCATGGCATAAAGCCTGAAATAAGCAGAACTGAATGAATGAGAGGAACAATGCCTCCAATATACTCGATAGCTGTGATTTAAGTCATTGTTTTCAAATACAAAATAGAGTTTGTAGTTGCCTCTCAATGCAGTGCATATAAGTGGACCAGAATACAGGCACAGTTTCTGCTGTGACAAGGTACATACAGGAAGTAGTTTTCATAATTCAGTATTTTTCCTGGTGGAATGGACTACCTGCCTGCAAGAGACTCACAGGTTTAGAGGGTTGTTTGTGCTTGCCCTGTCTCTTAACATATTGTGTTTTGATGACATTATCAGGTAACAAATGAAATGAATAAACTCTATTTGATGCAATGTTAGATAAACTACTGATGTACTGATATTAAGCAAATTACTTAATAGGAAAAAGTTCATATGCATGACTGGAAATACCAGCTGCAGTAAAAATAAACAAGGGCCAACCAGCCTGCTGATGGAAAGACAGATAAGTGAAGGTTAGGCAGGCACTACTTATTTTTGCATAGTTACACCAGATGTATTGTGAACATTTTCAGTCTTAACCTGTGAAGATCTGGCACTGAGCAGTCCCTCATCACTGACATTGTCCCAGAAAGAAGATCCTTTGGCATTGTTTGTCAGACTAGAACTAGTAGATTTTTAAATCCTTTTGCACAGAGACAAGTAAGGCTCTGTCCAAGCTGATTATTATCTGAAGAATGAAGAAACTGAAGCAAGAAACTATTTTAATTGTGAATAAAAATCTGGATGCTGACAAAGCCTATAAGAAGCCCTAGAATTATGGTCTCTTTAAGTGCAGCCCTCTGCACCAAGACTGTCCTTTTCAGTGGTAGCTGTAAGTGACACACAGCCTATTTTACAATCCTAGAAATAGCAATTTGTACTAAAAATACCACCTCAAATATGTTATTAACTCCTTGATATAGCAGATATTCCTAGTATTTGAAATTCTGCCCTTTTACTGTTGTAAATAGAAACTAACTCTGACTCCAGTAGTGTTATTAGGTTTGCAATCTCATTACTGAGAGAAATCTGGATGAAAGCATGTCTGCAAACCTTGATAGATACCTCCTAGCCTTGTCAAGCTGGGCACTATAAAAATCTTTTTTAATGGTAGCTAAAATCTTCACTGATAATGGGATAAGCAACAGTGATTGCAACTGCATTCTTATGTCATTATTTCTTTAGCAATTCTTTTTAATTCAAAAGTATCGAAATCATTGGTAGTATTAGAAGAAAAGTTCCCATCTTAGAACTACATGTCTGAATGAGATGTCAGGGTCCATATAATGCTGCTGTGAGCAGAAATCATCAATGAGTGGTGACACCATTTGCCTTTAAATATCGTGTTCAGAAAATCTTGTAATATTTTCAGGACTGAAAAAGAGACATTACAAAGAGATGCAGTCCTTAGAACTGCTTTTTAAGCACTTACAGAAAAACTGTGTGTATACTCTACATCCTCAATGATATTTATCTGGTATTTAGTTTTCATAAGTTTAATATTTAGTTCATAAGATAGGTTGTAAATTTTGTAAATTTGATACTTAGTTTTCATAAGCTTTTACTCCTCCCTGAAGTCTGTTGTCCTAATGCCAGAATGCAGACAATTAAATTCCAGAGGACCTAGTCTCTGGTCAGCATCCAGTTATCCTGGAGCATGTTTATCTTTGCAACAGCAGTTCTGCATTGTGACTGCTACTGATACATTGGGTTAATGCAGCTCTTATTCCCTAGTCAGTTGGAATAGACATTTGGCCTACATGCCATTTCAGGATGTAATGTGACCCTTCTTCAACTGGTCTCCACAACTTCAGTATCCCCTACCTCATTTAAACACCTGGGGTTCTGACCTGGTCTCTGATGTGATCTCAGTGTCAAAAGCCATGACAAAGTTAGGAAGGAACAGCCTGGGCACGGGGCCCTGCCCTGGCGTGTAACAGTGCCATGTTCCAAAGAGCAGCCTGACTCACCCATTGCTCTTGTGGTCCCCTCCCACAAGGCAAAGGCATCTTTTGCACTTAATATTCAAGCCTGATCTTGTCTTTGTCTCAGATGCATCTTCCATACAGTCTGGCTTGTGCCAGATTCCTGTTGTGCCAGTACAACTGCATCCAGAGTCATTGTTCTCTCTTCACTACTGCCCTCTGACACCCCATTACTCTGGTGGCTTAGGTCCTTGAAGCTGGAGAGCTTCCACCCCCTGCCCTTTTGCAGAGCTGGCTTCCTGTACCTTCTTTGCCTTGCCTCTCCTCATGGGGCTGATTTACGGCTGATAAACCCTGCAGCAGAGCTTAGATGGGGTAGGAGTCTTTTCTTGTTTCATATCAGAGGGAGTTTTCTTATTCTGAGCTACTGGAAGAAACATATCCTTTTAGCACTGAAAATGCAAAAATTATACAGTTTCTCCCCAATGCTTCTGCAAAGTGATAAAAATAGATGGTTTTTTACATTTGTGGTGTTGATACTTTTTCCAGTGAAGAGGTGACAGGCATTAGCAGAAGTGGAGTTCTGAGCCCACGTCCTGAAAACTGAAGGCGTTCCAGATACTTCAAGAGAACACGAGGAATGAGGCAGAGATGATGGACACCTGGCACATTCTTCTCAGGCTTGGGAACTGGTACCAATCCTGTTCCATATTCCTGTTCTAGTGCCTACTGTCTGTCTCTGGAAAATTTAACATAACCAGAAGCAAAACCACATAGCCTGGGGGAGCTTTGAGCACTTGTCAAGCCCATTCATCCATTGGATACTTGCCTAAGTGAGAAGTTGTGCTGGAAAGAACCCTGTGGTTAAGTTGTGCCTGTCCCTTCTGGAAATTATTTGCAGGCCTCACAGGATACCTCAGGCTTCTGTCCTTTGCTCCCCATCTCCAAAATGCTAAAGGAATCCCCTGACTTCTCTCAGTAGTAGAGGGTTACTTGCTTAGATACCTGATCAGCACTCTGATTTACAATTACCAAGCACCATTCTGCAGCAGCAGGAACCACTTTCACTGTGTGAACTTGATCTCTATTGTTATTTAAAATATATATTCAGGGCAGTGTAGCTTTTTGCTACTGAATTCTTTGTGGCTTTCGGTCATGCAGTTGCATTACCACAAAGAACGGATAGCAACTCAGTCTAGTTTTGTGAAGTGCTTACTGTGCTGCTTCTGAGTGCAAAAGGAAAATGTTCTCTTTGCTCTGATGACTGACTTATACATCACACTTTTTTTTAAAGAAACTTTTAAAACATCCTTATTTTAAAATGCAGTTTTACTTTGCTTAGAAATTCTACACGAGCACACACATAAATCTTAATGTCTATGTGGTACCTCTTAGTATATTTAACTTTTCTTCAAAATACTTAATAAGACATGGATGTGGTTGTGCAGAAGCCTCTCATAACTGACAGTCAAAATACTGATGATATCAGGTGGAAATCTTGAGCCTATATTCTTCAGATATACTGCTGACAAGGGAGTGGCTGTGAAGGAAAGAACATGAGAAATGTCAGGGAGATAGGGAATGTAAAACCTTCCAAAATCAGATTGTAGTGGGTTTGTCTCTGCCTCTTGCTGTATGTAGTCATCTACATGGTCATTCTTTTGATCATAAGAAAAGAGCTTGATATGTCAGGGCATGCCACCATGCTGGGCAAAGAGAACAAAATGAAGAGGTTTTTATCCAATGCAGACGTGTTTTGGCTTCTGTGGAAGTTCCCAACACTAGTTGCAATTTCATGTGTTTCAGTGATCTAGGATAGAATAAAAATGGAGAGAAACCTATCCATGGCATCTGCTTGTTTCCAAAGAATAGTTTGATTTATTTATGTCCCAGAAACAAGAGAAACCATAGAATTTCTCTGTAGAAAAAGCATTCTTACAATTTCTCCCTTCTGAAGGGGCATACTCACTGACAGATTTGAGGCCTCACAGACAGTGAGAGAGTACTAAATACTTAATAAAATTGAGATTTTTCTACTTTGGACACATGTAATGAAACTCTGCAGCTCTCTTCCTCATCAATGGCCAGTTCTGTGCTGACAGGCCAGAATATGGGGCTAGCTAGAAGCAGCTGACACTGGTAATGGTTGACACAGCTAGAGGCAAAAGAGGCTGGTGCATGACTTTCTTCTTCAGTCACTGGCTCTCCTGGTTTTGGCCTATTTTCTAAGTGTGTCTGTGGGGAATACTTTCGTAAGTAGAACTCAAGAACCACAGTGCCACAAACCCCCAGGACAGCTACTGACCCACACAGGGCAGCTAAAAATTAGACTTTGTCTTCCCAGCTCTTCACCCTTGTCATCTTCCTGGCACACAGTCTTCAAGGTAAGGCAACATACAAGGAAACACACTTTTCAGGTGAGTTTCTAAAGCAAGCTCCTTCTACTTCTTGTCATCTTCCTCAGTTTCCTCGCTGCTCTTCAGCAGTGATAGGGATTTGGTTTGATGATCATGGTTATAGGTTTCTTCTTTAGATACCTCTATGGGGTTTTTCCTCTGAACCCTAGAGGCTCGTTGTTGTTTTCTGCCATTTCAAATCTAGCAATCCTAAATCTCCCTGATTTGGGAAATGCAACGAGTGTTCTTCTGGTCTGCTGTTGACAAAGGGCTGTGTCACTCTGTCTCCATTTCCCTTTTCTGAAATGGCACACCTAGCCCTTTGGTTTTATTTGCTGCTACTTAAAGGCTTAGAATTGGCTTGAATTTGAATTTATATAGATCTCTTCCTGTCTTTAGTAATTTTTCTGTTTCAAAATTATATAATTGCTTTTGCCAAGACTCCTGGGGTCTGCGTCGACACTTACATGTCTGTGTATAAAGTCTAACAGCAACACTAGAGTATACCTGTGCTTTTATTCTCTGGATGTTCCTTTGGGAAGAAAGGAATATATATGAATGTCTTCTCTGGGAAGAAAGATTCAGTGAATAGAGCAATGCATATATGAATTGTACATTTATGAAGTCCAGTCCGCTGATTAATTTTGTGCAGGCCTTTATGGGACTCAGCACAGCATATCACTAACAGAAAGGCAAGCACTGTAAAATATTAACCACCTCATCTAAGATATGTCACTGCTACGGGTTTTTAAATGAAATATTACCCACACTTTCTGGTATGGGTCAAATGTTATTGAATTATTTATCTAAATTAAAAAGCAAGGGGAAAAAATTAAATATCAGGCTGGGGCACATATCTACCACAGATAATTCGAGCCCAAATTCATAACATTTAGTAATATTATAAACTGTAATAACCAGACTTTTATAATGGGAACTGCAGTACACCCTTAAGAGCTGACTGTATCAGTCCCATCTACAAGCACCCACCCAAGCTTCTGCACAGAACTTGCATAAGCCTACTTGTGAAAAAAACACAGTACACTTTCATCAGAGTAAAAGGTTTTTCCTCCCACTCATGTTTCAGGGTGTTCTTTTATAGATTAAAGGGTTTCAGCCTCTTTTTTTAATTTAATCCCCTTCCAAAGTGACATGTTTCACTTAGCAGAATGTCCTGAAGCCTCTCCTATGGCTCCTGGCAGTCATAGACTGAAAGGAAAGGGTCTGTGGATTAAGGTGCCACACTGTCTGTAGCATAACTTTGTTCCAGACTGCAGACTTCCTGTTTGCTACTGAGCATGTAGTTTTCTAACTATAATCCCATGCATATTAGAAGTGCTGTTGTGTGAGTAAACATACTGAAGATGAAGAGGGGCAACTTGCAAGGTACTGCTGTCTTGGGATAGGTGGAATGGAGGTCACTGGGGAGCTCAAATGCTGAGAATATGTGGGTGGAATTTTCATAATCCTCTGATGGACAGATACACTGAGTAAAACATAAAGAACCTGTGGTCACAGATTTGCTGCCTTGCAAGTAAGCATGTATGGCAGGGGAAGACTTGAAACTTACTGATCTCGGTTTGTTTTAGTAATGGAAAGTTAGAAGTAATGGCTGGTTTTCTCACAAGATGCTCCACCTACCCCTTGTTCACTTTGAACCATTAGTGTAAACATACTACATCAAGAAGATGATTAGAAAAAAAAGCACAGAAAATCATATATTAAATGCACATTATTAGAGGTTTGAATAGAAAGCAGTTGGAAGCAGTAAGAAAACTGCATAGTATATGTGCATTATTGTACAGTCAGTCACAGTGAGGCAGTGAACACAGACCACAGGGAAAGACTATGCAGAAAGAATTAATGGGGGGCTTCCTTATTTTTCCCATCTGTGGCTGGGCCTTTGCTGGAATGACCTGCAGCTGAGGCAAACTGGGTCTGTAGGACTCAGCACTGGTATTGGTGATAGCTTAATAGGGTTGTCTTTCACTTGCTTAACACAGATACCATGCTGGAACTTGGAGTAGTCTTTTCTGCTGTTCTGAGGTCTGCTCTCTTTCTTCCTTCAAGAGAGTTCAAGAATGGATTATCTGCAAATTGTGGCAAAGCTCCAGTTTGCTTATGACCTTGTGCTGTCCAGGGTGCCTTGCTGTCCTCAAGAGAAGCGAAATCTGTGGCTGGGTATGCAGAAAGGAGATGTTAAAAGAGATGCTGGCTCTTTCTTTTCTCTCGTGCTCTGGCTGGATACCTCCACCTGCAGCGATGATGCTACTGCTCCAGTCTCAGCCTGAGAGGCACTAGTGGGGAAGGAGCAGTGCAACTTCTCTGTGGCACTTGTGAAATTTTGACCCAGCCTAGTGGTGGCTCCTGGCTGTAGCATGTTACTTGGATGTAAAGTGGAATGAAATGTAAGTATGCTTGTTAATGAGGTGTGTCCTGAGAAGTGTAGGCAAAGCTCAGCTGAGTGCCTTCCATTGTGCTAGGTTTGTTTTCACTCACCAGTGTAAGTATGCTTTCTAAAATATGTTTCTGCAAATAAGGGTGAGGTAGAACCTGGGTTCGTGTTTGAAGAAGAAACAAAAGCAAAGATCTGATCAAAATAAACTCCCAGATTCTAGAGTTATATGGCAATTTCAGTTGTCTCAAGCCTCAGGCTGTACTGTTCTTCAGAGCAGTATTAGGAATGACTGTAACATAGAGCAGTAACTCACCCAGGACTGCATCCACCAAAATAATGCCAAACGCTACATTAGTGCAATCCTTTGCTGCTATGTCATGAGCTGACATGCAGAATAATGAAGTATCTGGGTGAATGTGGGGGGAGAAATGCTCTTCATCTCCAACCTTTTCTCTGATTCAAATGTTGACTGAAAAAGCTATTTCTCTTACATTCTCATGGGAATACATTTATTGATATGGCTCCACACGTTTTTTATCTGGTTATTCATATCCTGGTGCATGAGACCACAGAGACTTGCTAATGTTCTTTCTGACATGTTTGTTACCTGTCAAACCAAGGCAACAGTTCAGGCAAGGATTTTTGCCTGGAAACACCTGGCAGGACAGGCCTTTTTGCCAGTGCTCTGACAATTTGGGCACTTGGGCATGTGTTAGTGCTTCACAGACTTCAGGGGACATTGAATCAAAAAGATGTAAACTCATAAGAGTTACTGAACTACTCCAGCCTTACTCAGCCTAGAGCAGGTAGATCTACAGGTTGGTGTGACAGCTTGTCAGTGGGATGACACAGGTTTGCATCCTTTTCCCAAGCTTCACAAATACTCTAAAGTGAGACCACCTTTCAGTCGCCCAGTGTGTCTGTTCATCATATTCAAACAGAAGCAGTAAGGGCATGAAGAAGCTTGTACTGGGGACTTGTAAAACTGAATTGATGTTACATAGAACAGACACAGGTGGTGATGCTGCAGTGGCCTCTCTGAGAAAATGTGGCAACTGAACATGGTATGTGAAGGGTTTTATGTAGATCTTTGGGTCAGGCTAACCAAGTGACAAAAAACTGATTCTGTGGTCTCTCAGTAGAGCATTCCTGTTGGGGAAGGACTGAAACATAAAAAATGCAGTTCTCATTTAGAAGTGAAGGCCAAGGAGTTAGTGCAGTCTCTGAATTTGTTAGAAATTTCCTCCCCTTCTTGAGATGAGTGGTGGAGATGTTTGGTTTTTTTCGGTTTGGTTTACTTTGCTTTTTTTGAGGAGAACAATAGTTTAAAATTAATATATGTAGAAGACCCCAAAAAGTCCCACTAAAAGGCAAATAATCTCTTTCTGCTGTTGTGGTTTAACCCTGGACAGCAACTAAGCCCCCATTAGCCACCTATTTACTCACTACCTTCCTGGTGGGATGGGGGAGACAACTGGAAAGGTAAAAGTGAGAAAACTGGTGGGTTGAAATAAAGACAGTTTAACAGTAAAACAAAGCTGCATGTGCAAGCAAAGCAAAACAAGGAATTCATTCACTGCTTCCCGTGGGCAGGCAGGAGTTCAGCCATCTCCAGGAAAGCAGGGTTCCATCACATGTGACAGTGACTTGGGAAGACAAACACCATAACACCAAACATCTCCCAGGGTGTCCTGCTGCCATGTGAACTCATCCACAGGTCACAGTCCCTTTGACTCCAGTTCACACTGGAGTTCCAGCCTGTCCAGCACAGCAGCACAGAAACAGCAGTGCTGTCCTGGCCACCTGCCAGCCCAGGTGCATCACCAGGGCCATTATCCAAATGCTCCCAGGATCAGCAGAGTAAGGTGATCGGCAGCACAGCTCTACAGCCAGCAGGGAAAGCAAGAAGCCACCAGTCATGAACACTAGACTCAGGAAAACAAGCCCCATGAAAGCACAGAAGCCTCATGATTAATATCTGAACAGCAGTAGCAGCTATAACCTCCAGCACATTTCAATCAAATTTGTCCTTGTCATGTAGTGGACACATCATTATGAAGGCCAATTTGCAGTGAGAGAAAGGATAGAAATGTTCTTAGTTGCTCTAGTAGTTGTACAGGAGACTGTGCTGAAACTCTGGCTGTAGAATGCTTAGGTTGCTGTATTCTCTCTCCTGCAGAAGGATTTTGCGATGGCTTTGAGAGTAAATAGGGCAAGGAGTAGTGACCAGCCAGGCTGGTTAAAGAACCCTGTGGACTCTGGTATGTGAGTCTGATCTCTTTGATCCCTGATGGGAAACTGCAATCAAAGATGTGACATATTTTTCTTTCTGGCTGGAGACCTGATCAAACTGGGGGAAAGGTAAAGAAACATAGTGAACAGAACTTAAAAAGAACATGTCCTGAATACCATGGACACCAGTGGGCTGTTGCTAACCGAGGTCACCTCTCTGTTGGTACCTCTGAAATTTTGACTTGCCCTGAATCTCATGAAGAGAGGAAAGGAAGATGAGTGTGTAGTCCCTTTGTCTGTAATACACTTAGTAAGAGCCAAGCAGAGCTGTGGCTTTGCGGATGGTCCTACCCTACGACGAGGGTGCTGGTGGAGAAGCTCTTTGCATGTAGGTTTGTGTGTGCAGGTGCTCAGGGCTTGCTGAGCTGCTGCAGAGATGAGATGTAGCTGAGTACAACTTGCAGGCAGGCAGTTGACGTGCACTGTGGAAACTCAGGTATCAGGAGAGCTACAAATATCAGCTGAAGTCAGTGTGGTTTTCTGCTTGCTGGCCTCTGGGTAGTCAGGTTACCAGAAAGAATTAGCAGTAATTTTGTTTGCTTCTGAATTGTTTGTTCCTCTAGCTCTTGTCTCTGAATTATTTTGCACTGTGTGTCAGCTCTGCAGAATGAAGACTGTTGGGACTAAACAGCTGTACATGACAACAGATGGAGAGAATGGAGCTGGGTCTGTAAGAGTGAAAGGAGCAGTTCCATGGTGCTGTGCCAGCAGAATCGTTGTCTGTATCCTGCCAATGTCCTGCAGAAACCTCCCCAGGCAGTGATTTACACCAGGTTATGGGCTGCACCAGGAAAGGCTGAGGGGCAGCAAGGTAGCGGTATTAAAACCTGCACAAGAGAAGGAGTGAAGTGACATGGCATTTCCTGTTATGTATAAAGCTAGAGAACTACCCCAAATCTTAGTTTGCTGAGACTGAAAAGCATCATCTTTTTATTACTGGTGTTTAGGCCCTGACTCCTGCAGTAGCTGGTTCAGATGTGAAATGAGGCTCACAAAGCTTGAGATAGGGTCAGCACGGGTAGAAGCAGTGAATGAACAACAAGGATCTAGGTTATGTTCCACCTTGGAGTTCCTTGTTCTCTCCCCTCTCCTCCTCACTGCACTTGTCATGCAAACCTAACTCAGCCTTAGACAGGTATTCTTCTGTGGCTCAGAGGCTTAGCCATGGCTGTATGTCATCAAATGAAAGATTAAACTCAAGGGCTCCCTTGTGATAGGACCAGTAAGATGTGTTTCAAGAAATTAACATTAGAGAGCTGTGCTCTGGATTAACTTTTAAGGAAAGTGTTTTAATTCCTGAACTAGGGCACTTCCTTTTGGGATTGAAAAGGAAGGCATTTGCACAAACTATTACTGGATTTATAAATTATCAAATAAACACTTTGCCTGCATCAGAAATGCTTTTGGTCCAGCTCATTAAAGAACACTGTAGTCTGAGCAAATGTGTTGTAGATCTGCAAGGGACAGAATGAGACCGTACCCACCAGCCCTTACAGCCCAAACTCAGAACTGTGGCTACGAGAGCCATCAGTGCCCCTGAACTGTGGTTGCATGACAGTGTTTGGATGCTATGCCCACAAAAACTTCAGCATGCTAAATAGGGTAACCTCAAACGGATGAGGTCATAAGATTACATTTCTAGATGATTATTATAAACAAAACAAAGGTTTGCATCTCAGTCATGCAACACTAGGTTCCTGCATAAGCTGGTACTTTGCTTGGAAATTTTTATTGTTTGAGCCTATTGTTTGAGCCATTTTCATGCCATTCCACTGTTTTGGAACAGCCATGGATTGTATGAAGATAGGAGCTCTGCTGATAAACCTGGTTAAGAATGTGGAGTACAGAAATGTTCTCACAGAGCTTCGTTTGATGTTCTGAATGTCTGCAATAAAATCACTGTATGATGTGAGGCATAACAAGTCTGGGAAGGAAACACATGGCACTGTCCTCCTTCATACCAATTCCTTTATTTCAAGATTTACCTGCTGCTACCCTGGTCATGGTCATGGCCATAGCAACCAGCACTAAGGAAGCAAAAGTTTGTCTGAAGTCAGTTCTTGATGCAATGGTTATCTGGTTCCCATCCCATACATACCAATCATAAGGAGCTTTTCCATTTGAGTGTCCTCACCAGTCGGTGTTATCGGCACTACTTTCATTTTTTCAGCCTAGATTCAAGAAGTTTCTAATTGCTGTAGCACACTTAAGACACAGAAATTCCTTCTTTTCTGCACACTCACAGCACTGCGTCCTGTGCTGCTGACCAAGGCCGACTCTGAGAAAATGGATGAAGTAGTTCTGTTTTCAGCTCTTTGCCTGAAAGCCTGAAGTGCAAAACTAAATGCTGCAGCACAGGTCAGATCAGATACAAAAAGAAAAAGCTAATAAAATTTAAGATGAATACTGAAAAGAGAATTTCAGCTCAATAAAACCAGTAGAAACTACTTTTCAGCTGAGACCAGCAATATTGGCTGCCACATGGACAATCATCCCTCTCTCCTCTAATACTTTACCCCAGAACCTTTAAAACCTTTCCCACTATCAAGTATAATGAGTATTTTAATTATTTAACTACTTTTTTTGTGTGTGTCTGAGAATATCCAGGCCTTGAGAGGTTTGTGGCCTTGAATTCCTTAGTGGGGATAAAGACACTTCTCTACCATCCCCCCCCACCCCCTCCCCCCACCCAATAGAATAGCTTGCATAGAGGAAAATCGGAGTTTCTTAGTATTTTAAACATAAATTTAGCCTTTAAAACTGCATATCCTAGTAACTCAAGTTCCTAAACCACTTCCCAAATGAAAAGAACAAAAGATGTATTTAAGGGTAAGCACAGATTTGGACACAGTCAGCAGTGCTCTTACTGTCACCAAAAAAAGCAGTCAGGTTGGTGCGTGTGCTCTGTCCTTTCCGACATGCTTCCTGGTGACAATATTTGGTCTGAGTTTCTCTCTCTAGAAATGAAACTCAAGAGCCCAGCTGGTTTTAGTTCACAGGACACAAACTGACTGTCCCAAATGCACAACAAGAGGCCCTCGTTGCTCTCACAGAATTCCATCTCCAGCTGGTCTTACAGATACCCTTCTCTGAGAGGTATCTGAAATGAATGATGGTTTGACCTGTCTCACGATGCTGCGATCAGACCAGACAAGATCAGACCAGACAAGACAACCAGTGTTACCACTTCCTTCCAGCTCCACGCTCTTGGCCATTGTTTGGGATTTAGGTCAGTGTCAATGGTTATAGATTCCTCTTTCAAACTCCAGAGGAATGATTGTCAGAGTTTTTAATGTGGACTAAATTTGTAGTCATTCCCTAACATTTGAGCTACTTAACCAACAACTGAAAAGAGACATCTGCTGTCACAGACATAAGGCATAGGCAATGTCAGTCAGAATGCCTAATGTTTGGCAATAACATGCAAAATAGAAAATAGTCTTTTGGGGAGATACAAAGCAGGCTTAAATGTTGCTAATTTACTAGCTCTGTACACAGTAACCTGCCATTTTCCATCTTCATACTCTGTTCCTAGAAAACCTTGACTGCAATTTAGTCCAGGAAAAAAACCAAACCACCTTCCACTGAAATGCACATTTCTGTACTTCAGGTTTTGGATGTGGGTTTACTGGATGCTCTTGTTTATCCCACCCTTTGCTATAATTACAAGTATTCAGAAGGTCCTATACCATCTTAATTTGTTCCTGCCACCAATGTAGTCGCATTAAAAAGAGAGACTTAACAGTGGCTGGGGCACTAGCCTGTGAACTGGGCACCTCTGTTCCCATCATCACACCTGCAGAGGTACTGTTAAATGGCCCAGTTGGTTCTCTGCTGCCTTCCCTCCTGTCTCTGGCTGGCTGTTCTGGGTGTAGCGTGCTGGAGAACGTGTGCCTGGTGAGGGTAACTACTGCAGGGTTATTTGAAGCAGGCAAGTCTGCTGCCTGCACCAAGTGAGCTGTGTGGGACTACAAAAGTAGCGCTTGCTCTGTTTTGCGTGTCATGGTTCGGCATAGAAATGTGGAAATCTGCCTACTGGAATGGTTATGGATGTATCTCTGGACAGTGTGGTTTTGCTGCTACCAGATTCACCATGGATTTCAGTTAAATTAGGTTGCTACATTACCACCAAAAAGCCCCCCAAAAACAATTAGCAGTGTTCCTGAAGTAATTCTTGAAAGGTTTTGCTTTTTTTCTCTACATTTGTCTCTGGTTATTCGCACCACTGGGGTGACAGGAGAGAGGCCCGCTCTGTAGATTCCAAACTGGTTGGAACCAAATAAAGAGCACTTGTAGATTTTTTTGGGAGCACTCTTCTAAACATGTATGTGGCAACCAGTGATTGTGGTCTGTCCTGAGCTATGCACTTTTGAGCTCTGTCTTGCTGTGAAACAAGGGAGACTTTAAGAGGATTTGATTTACAGGACTGAAGTAGAAAACAGGGTTTTTTCCCTAGGTTTACACAGTTAGCCTCTCAATTAACTGCTTTCACTGACCATAAAGTTAAGAAGCAGCATTTCCACAGAAGTTTGTCTTGCTATAAAATATGTGAAGCTATCTCTGAGAGACATGTGTGTTGCTGGCTGGCCTTTTCCTAAGGGATGGAACTTCCCTCCCTACAGCTTTGTAACTGAGCTCAATACAAAGAAAGTAGGATATAGCCTCTGTTATCTTCTAACAGTCCTTCCTGGACTTAAATCTACTCATTGTAATAATTAAACTATTCAGAATTATAGCACTTTAAACAGAAGTCTGTCACTGCAGAAGAAAAAGCAGTCTCTATCTCAAAGAAAAAGGCAGCATTCCCAGGACCCCCAGGCTTGCCTGGCTGTAAGGCCAACATCAGGATATTTTTATATATTACTTTAATAAAGATACTGATGGAAGTGTACTTTCATTTGATGGTGCTAAAATTGCAGTACTTCTTTGAAGCTGAAATGTTTCAAGGATATACATTTTTTTCTGTTGGTTTTGTAGCCCTATGAACTGTAATCATGGGAAAAAAATAATGTAAAAAGCTCTGTGGTTTTTTTTTAATATGAAAACAGAGCTCTGATACATATCAATTAAGCAGTGAAACTTCACAGGTTTTCTTACTATACTGTGAACACAGGTGGCAACAGTTTTGTGGTTAGTTTGGTTTTGTTTATTTTATCCAAAATTGAACTGACCTCTACATAGTTCAACTTAAACAGAAATTACTGATTTTTTTAATTTCTTAATTTTTGTACTTATCAGGATAGCTCTTGGAAAACTGATGGCTGCAGCAGGGAGCCAGAGAATGTTGCAGGACTGTGCTGTTTTGCCCCGTTCTGTGGCCAAACAGAGTGTCAGTGCACAGAGCCCTCAGCAGCTCGGAGGTGGTGTTGGGCTTGGCCTGAGTCTCTAAGAACACAGATAAGAAGACCCAAAGCTAAACAGATGACAAAAACTCAGAGGAGCTGTTGACTTGCTCAAAGGCAGAGAGACCCTGCAAAGAGGCCTTGCTAAATTAGAGGGCTGGGCAATCACCAACCATATGAAGCTTAACAAGAGAAAGTGCCGGACTCTGCACCTGCAATGGGGCAACCCTGGATGTTCATACAGGCTGGGGAAGGAGCTGCTGGAGAGCAGTGACACAGAAAGGGACCTGGGAGTCCTGGTCAACAGCAAGTTGAAGATGAGTCAACAGTGCCCTGGCAGCCAGGAGGGCCAACCGTGTCCTGGGGGGCACCAGGCAAAGCATCGCCAGCCGGTCAAGGGAGGGGATCATCCTGCTCTGCTCTGATCTGGGGCGGCCTCACCTTGAATATTGTGAGCAGTTTTGGGCACCACAATATAAGAATATAAAGCTATTAGAGAGTGTCCGAAGGAGGGCAGTGAAGATGGTGGAGGGTCTGGAGGGGAAGCCATACAAAGAGTAGCTGAGGTCACTTGTTCTGTTCAGCCTGAAGGAGACTGAGGGGAGACCTCGGTCTTCAACATCCCCATGAGGGGAAGTGGAGTGGTTGGCACAGATCTCTGGGGTAACCAGTGGCAGGATCCATGGGAATGGCTTGAAGTTGTGTCAGGAGAGGTTTAGGTTGGATATCATAAAGAGTTTTCACCCAGAGGGTGGCTGGGCACTGGAACAGGCTCTCCAGGGAAGTGATCACAGCATCAAGCCTGATAGAGATGAAAAGCGCTTGGACAATGCTCTCGGGCACATGGTGCGATTCTTGAGGCTGTCCTGTGCAGGGCCAGGAGCTGGATTCCATGGTTCTTGAGGATCCCTTCCAACCCAGCGCATCCGCCGCCGAGCCGGGCCCTGACAACACCGGGCCGGGCGGGGGCACGCAAGCTATCGCCCCGCCCCATTATCCCGCCCCGCTATCCCGCTGTCCCGCCCACCGCCTTCCGGGCCCGGCCGGGTCCGTCCTGCAGCTGCCGGGATGCTGCTGCCTCGGGTGGGCGGTGTGGCGGGCCGGGCCCCGCCGGCGCTCGCCGCCCTGTCCCGGGTGCTGCGGCTGGAGCGGAGCCGCCGCACCGGGATCATGTTCCCGCTGCAGAAGCTGGAGCGGTACCTGGCGCCCGGCACCGACACGGCGGGGTTCCACATCTTCGAGCCCGAGCTGGGCGCCCTGCAGCGCGCCGAGGAGCTCTTCAGGTCCGGCCCGGGCCACCCCATCGACTACGTGAGCTCCGCGGTCCGCATGGAGCACGCCCCGCCGCCCGCCCTGCCCGAGGTCAGCGCTGCGCTGCCCCCGCCCCGGCTGGGACCCCTCCGCCCTGGGCCGGGCTGAGCTGCTGGGCCAAAGGGTGCTGGCACTGGCTGTGTAGCTCTGGGGGCGGCAGGGTCAGAGCACAGCGCACAGTGCGTGCTGCATTTACTGCTGCTGCTGCTTTAAAGTAGTTTATTTGTTGTTGCTCCCCGTTGTGCAGCCCAGCGGCCTGGCGTGCTCGTGGCACAGCACACTGCTGTCCCCAGGCACTGGCACCAAGGGCTGGGAAATGGCCAGGACTGGCTGTATTGGGAGAGGGTATCCCTTGTCCCGGCACATGGAAGGCAGGTGTCGATGTGCCCTCTCTGCCTGTGTAGGTGTGCTTCATTGGCCGAAGCAATGTGGGGAAATCATCTTTAATCCGGGCCTTGTTTTCACTGGCTCCAGAAGTGGAGGTCAGAGTGTCAAAAACTCCGGTGAGTGACTTTTTTAACTTCGTTCCGTCTTTGTCAGAAACTGGTGCCAGGCCAGAGAGTAGGGCTGAGAAGGGTGGGAAGGGACAAGCTCCTGGGTAACCTGAAGCAGCAGGAGAATGTGCCAGCTGTGGTGGCCACGAGCTCACGGCTGGCAATGTCAGGAAGAGGCAGAAAGAGCCCAGTTTAGCTCTTCAGCCAGGCCTGGCACGTGTGCCAGACAGAGGAGCTGCACAGCTTGAGCAGATGTGCTGTTAAGTCCTTTGAGAAGAAGCTGAAACACCCGTGAAGGTATTTTTAGTCTGTTTTATGGATAGAGCCATGTAGGATTGCTACAAGAGTAGGAGACTGGGCAGCTTAAAGCAACAGTAGCATTTTGGGGTGGCAGGGACATGGAATAGAGACATTTTGTGGGGCATCTCTTAGTACACTTCTTAGAGCAGCTTTTTAAAACCACTGCCTTCCCTCATCTTGCCTAAATCCTCTTCTCAGGGCCACACCAAGAAGATGAATTTCTTCAAAGTAGGGAAGTACTTTACTCTGGTGGATATGCCAGGATACGGCTACCGTGCCCCGCAAGACTTTGTGGAGATGGTGGAGGCCTATCTGCAGGAACGGCGCAAGTAAGGGACTTAGCTGTACCTCCACAGCAGTGAAAGCCAGATGCCTATATACGGTGTCATGTAATTAGGTGAAAAAATGAAGAGGGGTAGGTGCTTCCAGGGTAGTATTGGTTATTTCTGACATAATTTCCTGGGGAGCTTCCGCAGTGTCATTCACTCATGATCAGATCAAAACAGCAGAAAAGACTGAGGTGCTGCTCCATGCTGACCTTCATCTTGCATGCATGGCTTTTCTTGACTCTTCCCAGATCCCACGTTTTTGTTTCTCCTCTTGAATTTGGAAGTAGCAGAGTGGGCATGAAATAATGGTGGCAATTACTGTTGCTTGTCTTTCTGGCAGCTT
Source organism: Myiozetetes cayanensis (assembly GCF_022539395.1). Taxonomy (NCBI): domain Eukaryota; kingdom Metazoa; phylum Chordata; class Aves; order Passeriformes; family Tyrannidae; genus Myiozetetes; species Myiozetetes cayanensis. The sequence continues at coordinate 21,275,718 of NW_026087742.1, forward strand.
GAAGAGGACTTTTCTTTTAGTTGATGGTGTAGTTGGACTCCAGAAAACAGATCATATTGCAGTGGAGATGCTGGAAGAGTTTGGGATTCCTTATGTGGTAGGTAATGCTGCTTTCTTGGGTTGGTTATAAAGTATGGGTAATCTGTAAGGGGGTGTACCCTCTACTTGAGCTTATGTAGGTTGTTTTATCCAGGCAGTAAGCCCACCCCCTTAATTGTTAATAAAATATGCCTAAAATGTATTGAGTGAGGCAAGTGGGATTTAAGGGGTTTTTTTGCTTTGTTTATTAAATGAATACTTTTTTTTTTTTTTCAGTGCTCAGCTTGAGGAGCTTGAAAATGCCTGCTCTTTATGCAGGCTATAGAAGTGTTTTGGTGAACTGTGTTAGACAATTTTTTCCCCCTAGATGTGACCCAGAGTTTTCAGTCTGCCTTGCAGGATGGTCCAGAACTCTTACAGATGTTCCAGACTAGCAGTAAAATAATCTTATTTTCCTCTTTTAATCCTCCCTTTCTGGATCCATGCAGATGGTGTTAACCAAAATTGACCGAGCTCCCCGGGGACTGTTGTTAAGGAATGTACTGGGGATCCAGGAGTTTGTCAAGGAGAAGACTCAGGGATGCTTTCCTCAACTGTTCCTGGTCAGGTAAAGCTCTGCTGCCCTGCTGCTGTTTCCTTATGGGTGATAAATTCAGTAGGGCAAGCTAAGCTGAAATGAGTTTGTCCACTTTAGAGGCAGCCCCTCTCTATGCATCAAGGATGGAGGGTGGGCTGCTGATAGGGAAACATCCCTTTTCTTCTTCCCCCTCCTCTGCAGAGTTGTTTTCAAGGTTGCTTCTTCCTTTGGCTTTTCTTGGAGGTGGGCAGCAGTCCTGGTGCTGGATGTTAGCAGGCTTTGCCATTCTATTTGGAGTTGTGGTAACAATAGCAGCTGTAATTGTTGCATTAGGGAGTCCAACTCGAGGCTCATACCAAGGTGTCCTGCACTGTGGGAGATGTAATTGAACACAGCCAGAGGCTGTTTGCTTGTATTACTCAAAGGCACAGCAGTATCTGGCACTAAACATCCATGCCTCTGTTTCCACAGTTCTGTGGAGTTTTCAGGAGTTCACTTGCTAAGGTGTTTTGTAGCCCATGTTACTGGAAACCTACCTACTGTAGAGACCAGCTGAAAAGACTGACTCCTGATCTGCTCAGCTCATCCGGAACAAAAGGTCTGTGTTTTTTTTGTTGTAAATAACCCAATGTACTATAAATTATTTAGGATAAATTAATATATGTAAAACTAAGCTTTTCGCTTATTGAGTTTGTCAGTTCAGGAAGTTTGCAGTGTGAGTGAATCCAGGTTGCTATAAAACTCTTTTATGAAACCTAGATGATTATGCAGAGAACTTCCAAACAGAATCAAAGTTTTAATGCAGCAGTTCCTCTCCCTCCACTGAAATGTTCAAAAAGATACCACTGCATGCCTAAATTCCACTATCATTAGGATATAGAGGTAGTCTAGTAATAATAAAGAGGCATTTAGTTTAGAACAGAAAAACTATAGTCCTAACATTAAGTAAACTGTACTTGCCCAGTTGAACTGAATGGTACACAGAAGTTTACTTCTCTCAGCTAGGGTTAGGGTTAGGATAGCAGGAGCCAAAAGCTACCACTTGTACAACCCTCCTGCTCTAAGGCCATCTAGAGTGAAAATAGCCAACATATTGCCTGTGAAGGTGTGTTTAACTTCTTGTACGTTTTAGTTTTGTAAGTTTCTGTGTTCTGCATTCAGTAGGTGCAGCGAAATCGCACGCCTTGCTTGCATACATCGAGTTGTCCCTGTGTGAAGGAAAGGACACATCTTCAGTGGGGTCCACTTTTCGATCACTGTTGGCTTGAAACAGTGGAATGAAAGACTGACATCTAGAGGAACCCTCTTCTTCTGTACATTATCATCAGTCAGTGCTGCATTTACCCTCTGTTCTCGATCCAGCATAAGTTCTGCAGCTGCACTCGGATGAATTGCGAGGTCTGAGACCTGTCGTCCATTATCTGCATCTGTTCTACCCTGGCAGCTTAAGCACAGTACTGATGTGTCCCATACTCTTTAAGCATACTGTAGCAGCTCGGAGAACTGTGTGCCACACCAGCTGTGCCTGGCTAAGAGCACCTGAAACTGTGCAGTTACAAGGTACAGAGTCAGACAAAAGGAGAGATGTCAATAGCAGCAGTCATGCAGGAGAACTTAGACTGAAGACATTAAGTGCCTTTGTCGAACTCTGGCACTCAGACCTTGTCATGTCTTGATGTGGCCAAATATGAGTGTGCAGTTGTCAAAGTTACTTACATTAAGTGTTTAAACCTCATGACAGTTTTTTGTAAACCACTCTGAGGGTGAAAAGGTGACATTTATAGCCCTTTCATTATGCAACTTCTTGTAACTCTCAGACTAGATGCTGAGGTGAGGTTTGTTTTCAACACTCATGTAAGAAGTGGGGAATGTGATAAATTCAGTGGAAAGACATGGCTCTCTAGCTTCTGCATTTTAACAGTAATCAAACCTTTAAATCTCTTAATATTTTACCTCTAATCCCAAAATGCTACAGAGCAAACCAGCCCAGGGGATGCATGATCCTAGGGGAAGTGCAGTAGTGTCTAGACAGATGGAACAGGTGAAAGTGAACACTTCAGGAAAAATTCTTTCTTAGTATCTTAAAAACAGGATTTTTAAAAAGCGTCAGTCTTGTCATGGCTGTCATTTTCAAGGCCTCACCTATTGACTGGAGAGCCTCTGAAAATAACCCTGTATGTGTAAAAAAGTGCGGTTCTGGTTTTAGTCCCTCTTCAGAACAAAACCCCTTACAATGCTAGGAGAAAGGGGCAGGCAACTCAGGAAGTGTTTAAGGATGTCATTAGGTCATGCAGAAAGAAATTAGAAAGGTGAAAGCTCAATTAGAACTTAATCTGGCCACTTCTGTAAAGAATAATAAAAGGTATTTTTGTAAATACATTATTAGCAAAAAGAGGGGCAAGGAAAACCTCCATTCTTTATTGGACATGAGGGGAGAATACAGTTTTACCAAAGACAGCTGAGGTACTTAACACCTTCTTTGCCTCAGTTTTCAACAATAAGACAGATCATCCTCAGGACAGCTGGCCTCTGGAGCTGGTGGACAGGGGCAGGGAGCAGAATACCTCCTCTGTAATCAAGGAGGAAGCAGTGACCTGCTGAGCCACTTGGATCTTCACAAGTCTATGGGCCCAGATGGGATTCATCCTAGGGTGATGAGGGAGCTGGTGGAAGAGCTTGCTAAGTCACTCTCCATCATTTATCACCAGTCCTGCCTCAGTGGGGAGGTCCCAGAAGACTGGGGTTTGGCCCATCCCTAAGAAGGGCTGGAAGGAGGATCTGGGAAACTAAAGGCCTGCCAGCATGACCTCAGTACCTGCCAGAGTTATGGAAAAGATCATCTTGAGTGCAATCACACAGCACCTAGAGGGTGGCTGGGGATCAGACCCAGCCAGCATGGGTTTAGGAGAGGTAGGTCTTGCCTGACCAACTCGATCTTTTATGAGCAGGTGACCCACCTGGTGGATGAGGGGAAGGCTGTGGATGTGGTCCACCTGGACTTCAGCCAAGTCTTTGGTACAGTGCTGCAGAGCATACTCCTAGAAAAGTGGGCAGCCCCTGGCTTGGTCAGGGCACTCTGCTGGGTTAAGAACTGATCAAGGTCAGGTTGGATGGGGCATTGAGCTACCTGGTCTGCTGGGAGGTATTCCTGCCCATGGCAGGGGCGTTGGAACAAGATGATCTTTAAGGTCCTTCCAACCTTCCTTTAAGGTCCCTTCCAACCCATTAACATTCTATGAACAGGGCCAAGTGCATCTTGCTCAAGGGAAGGAAAAGCCTCTGCGAACCACACAGGCAAACCAAGAAAAGACCTTTCCAATACCATGGCTGACCCTCTTTGAGGCAGGGAAATGGACCAGGCACCTCCCGAGTTCGCTTTCAGCCCACGATATCCTGATCTGACAAGTCAATAATGAGCGTCGACTAGAGATTTGGGGAGGGTCACCAGATCTGTCGCAGTAAATCGTTGTTGCCGCTCCAGCCAGCACCGCCCGCCCGGCAGCGCCGCCCCTGCCCGCCCTCCACAGCTGGGCGGGCTCGGCCGGGCGGGGCCGGGCAAGGGGAAGAGGAACAGGAATCCCTTCCGGCGCAGCCCGGCAGCCATGGCCGATGAGGAGGAGGACGTGCCGGTGAGTGGCGGGAGGGGCTGCAGTTCCCGGTGGTCCCCATCCCATGCCGGCCGCGGGCGGGGTGCAGCGGGCAGGGGCCGGGTCCCGGCGGCGCTGACCGCGGCCTCTCCCCGCTGTGCCTCTGCAGTTCGAAGAGGACGCGGAGGACGCCGGCGGGGGCCTGGACGGCGGGCAGGGCAGGAGGAAGAGACTGTTCTCCAAAGAACGTGAGTCGAGCCGGGCCGGACAGCCCAGCCCGGACGGGTCACTCAGCTGAAACTCTGAGCTGACTCCTATGGAATTCCTAAACTCACTTCTCCTTAGCAAAGCGGCTTTCGTTCTGTGCCCAGGCTGCAAGTGCAGAAAGCTGTCATGTAGGCCCCCCTAAAATACTGCTGGTGCATCCTCTGACCCGAGCTATGCCCACAGTCGGTTATGCTGTAGGTCAGTGTGCAGCACTTCGCAGGCTAAATTAGTATTGAAAGAGCTCGTCATCAGATGTGCTTTTCTGTATGTACAGCCTTGGCTTTTGTTGGCTTCTGTTTATTTCCTGTATGTTTGCTCAAGAATTGCCCTGTCTAACGGACTAGTTACATTCCTGCACCACCTGGAGCAGGAACGTGCAGGCTGGTGAGCTCTACCTAGGTGTGTGCTGCTGACACTACTGAATGGGTGAAAGGAGCCTCACACTGAGTGTTTCTTTGTGCAGTAAGATGCATGATGTATGGATTCGGGGACGACCAGAACCCTTACACAGAATCCGTGGACATTCTTGAGGACCTGGTAATAGAGTTTATCACAGAAATGGTAAGTCAGCTCTAGACAGCATGGTCAAAACATCCTCACAAGGACTTCTGAATAATACCTCTGACTCAAAATACTTCATTATCCCAGGCCCCAAACTCATGGTGCTAGTAGGAGAAAGCTAAACTTGGATTTTGCTTTTCCAAGAGAAAGGCAAAATTCATGCATCTTGCTCCATGTGGATTTAGAACGCTGTCTGAAGTCCTTAAGTAGAGGTTAGATTAGTATTGTAGGAGGGGAAATTCACATCTGCCTTTGGGGCTCACTGTGGCATCACTGTATGTGCAGCTGACAGAAGGCAAGGCTCAGCTTTGAAAATCTGTCGACTTTTTGTGTTGACCCAGTGTCTTTACATGGATGGGAAAGTAGCTCTGCTACAAAAGAAATGTATTCTAGAGCCTGAAGCCATTATTCTTCCAGGTATTTGGATACTCTTTTAAAAAAGTATCCAAGTATTCCCCTTTCTTTTGAAAGGCTGCCCTTGCCTTTCCTATATCAAAATACCCTACACTGTCCTCTGAGAGGGTTACCTCACATTGTTTCCAAGTTGTGCCTGATCTTCAGGCTTTTTGCAGGCTGGGCATCCTACTTGTAATCTAGCTTTAGTTTTGATACCATTATGTGGTGTATATATATTGGTAAGTGGTAGATGTAAGTGACAGGGAGCTGGGGACAGCAGAACAACAGTGAGTCCATGGTTTACTGGCAAGTTCTCTTGTGACTAGGATGATGGTGCCCAGGTCCTGCAGTTGCTTACTTTTTTATAAAATTAGAGGAAATAAAGTGGAATTGAGAGCTTTAAAAAAGGAACCCTGTTGACTTTCCTTTTTTCTCTCTGGCAGACACACAAGGCCATGTCGATCGGGCGGCAAGGCCGTGTACAGGTCGAGGACATTGTCTTTCTAATTCGCAAGGACCCCCGGAAGTTTGCCAGGGTTAAAGACCTCCTTACTATGAATGAAGAACTGAAAAGAGCCAGAAAGGCCTTCGATGAAGCAAACTACGGATCTTGATTCTGTGCACAAGCTGCACTGGAGCTTCACTTGGGCTGCCCAAGCAATGGCAGCTGCCCAGTAAGAAGGAAGATCATGTGTGGTGTTCGGAGGGGTTATTCAGGATGGAGGTCACTGCTGGGGTGTCTGCCCTCACTCCCAGTTTTTTCTGAGAACTATTCAAGCAGCTGAAATGTTATCTGATTGTATGTGGTATACTTAGGTATTTTTATACCATTTAAGAAAATGAAAAATTCCTGTAATGGCAGTAAGTCTGTTTGAAGTAGGCCTTTGTTGTATCAGATGGCTAGAGGGCTGATGATCCATGATTCTCTACAACTATTTCAGTTATCACTGGGTACTCCTGTGAGAGGAAACCCAGAAAATGGATCTTGGTTTATCTGGACATGGGCTTCAAGCCCAGACTACTCTAAAAGTTCTGCTTTTTCCTCTGTATATGCTCTTTGAATAAAACATTTTAAGTTTGTGCCTACTCCTTATAACTAAACCTAAATAGATCAATTCACACAAGGTGCACAATAGAGGGGTTTTAGCACTTAATGGGCTAGGAAGGTTATTTTTATTTCTGTCCTGGTGGGCACAGCTCTTTTATTTTCTTCTGCTCTTAAACCTAAGAAATTGAACTTAGCCCCTTCCTGATTTACTTGCACTTAACAGCCTTTCCTTAATCCCTGTTAAGCAGTTGCTCTCTACCAAACCAGATTCCTGTTCTTACTTCTGAGAATTTTTTTCCTTACTATTTCCTGGTGATCATGCTCATGGGAATTATTTACAAGCAAAAGCCTGGCAGAAACTACTCGGCCCATTGCTTGTTCTAACACTGTGGATTACCTGTACCTTACACTGCCAAGCAGACAAAAACTGCACTTATATTAAAAAGATTTTGGGACAGTGAGAAACATGTTCATCAGACAGGAGTTTACTGTTGCAGCCCAGACTTGTGCTTTCCCCTATTTCTGGAAAAGTAGTAGGTTCAGCTAACTCTTCATTTCAGGACAAAAGTAACAAATGCTGAAAACAGCAATGATACTGCATGTCAAGGCTGTCCCCTGTACAAGCAGCACAGAAAGAAGGGTGTAACAGACTTGGAAAAGTGTCTGAAAGTCGTTTGCTCTAAGCAGCAGTGATCAGCTGCAGCCTTCTGCTGTGGATGGTAACTAATTGTGCTGTGGATTTGACAGCAGCACTTAACGTGTGGTCGAGCAATAGAGAAGGGTCACTGAGTAAGGGTAACAAAGTCACTGCTCATGGACAAGGCCAGGTAAAAGGATGAAGACTATTCAGCTGTTTGGAACTCTTAAAATATAAAAAAACCACCCATTACAAAAAGCTGTTTTACAAAAACATAATAAAATGGTTGCTACTTTCTTAGCAGAATTCAGGATTTGAGTTACTCAGGCACCATTAGAGTTCAGAGGGTTTTACTTAAATAAAAAAATAATGGGAATTACTTCCTTCAATCCAGGGTCAGACACCTATTGCTGCAAAAATAGAATCAATATCCATGTTCTCAGCAGATTCTTTACACACAGGGCCAGGGCTTCCTTCAAGCAGCAGCTGCTTAGGGGTCCCTGCTGTGCTTAGTCCGACATGGGCTGTATCAGCATCAGAACGTTCCTTCTGACTCAGAGGCCCACCCTGGTAGGCAGGGAGGATGAGTGATGCAGTTGTGTCACAGACCCCAGAAAGCTCAGCAGGCTTTTGCTGAACAGTCTTCAGAGCTCTCTTCAAGTGTGCAGACGATTTGATCCTCCTTGGACAGAGCCACGCCCTGAGGTACTGCCTTGGCCAGCGTGTGCGTTGGGGCCCATACAAGAGGTATTTACGGACAGATGTTTTGACACTGCGCAGTTTTCTCTTCAAGCTTTAAAGGGAGGAAGATGCACAAAACATAATTTTATAAGATACTGAAGTGTTACTTCATTTGGAGTTTGGAGAGATTTGGTTATTAGCCTTTATCGTTTTCCTTGTCATACCAAGGAAACATAACAGCACCTTGTACAATAGTAGCCAAGGCAATCTGAAGGAAGACAACCCTTGCATCTACAACGGTTACCATTAAACATGCAGATGATTTAAGTTGCATTTGTTATGTATTTGTGCATTTGTTAGCCTTTTACATCCTTTCACAAGTGACTGATGCTAAGCAAAACACTTATATCAGAGCATCCACTAACCTGAACTAGTGATCCCGAGTTTTAAAAGAATGGCTTAGACCACTGTGTTTCACTATACTGTAGCAATATAGATATTAAAATGTGAAGTGTTACATCCAGAAATCCCACACCCACACCATGCAAGAACTACCTGCATCCTTGAGCCTCCACGTGGTGCAGCCGGTTGCTTTTCAACAACTTGTTACGCAGAAAATAAGCTTCTGATCTGAATTTATTGTTTTTGCACCACAGAATAGCTTTTCTGAGTGCCTCTGACAGCTCCCCAAATGATGCAGCTGTTTGGACCATCTGTACAAGAGATTCAGTATGCTGGGACTTTGGTACACGAGAGGAAGGTGGTGCTGACTTTGCTTTAAAAGGTGTTGATGCCACGTTTATACCCTGAAACAATAACAGAAATATTAGTCTTTTAAAAAGATTATGTGCCTGGTCCTTTCTGGTGGAGGGGGGCAGAATACTGAGGATTTTGTGAGAACATTCCTTATTTCCCAAGAAGAAAGGGAAAGAGCACTTTTTTTTGGAATACAAAAAGAAGATAATTAGAATTTGTATTCCTGTCTACTACTGAGGTCTCTGGTCAGTTCACTTGACAAACCAACAAATGCTCAAATTCCTAAGCAGAAATGAGTAGATATTTTCTGTGCAAAGCTTCCACACTAACCTGGGTTGTTACAGGGAAAGGGACATTTTCAATCAGGGATATTGTGTTAAGGTCTCTAAAATTGAAAACTAATGTGTAAAAAGATACTATACAAACCTCTTGTGCTGGATGTCTGGATGGCTTAAGCAAGCTCTTCATATCAATCCCCAGGTGCTTCCCTACAGAGAGAGAGGAGATTTCCCATTACAGTGTTGAGACAGTTTTATGTCTTTGTTGCACAGAGGTGTTGCAGTGCTTTGCCACACTGAGCTCTCAGCAGGCTCACACCTGTACTCAGCATTTCCAGGCAGCTCAAGGGGACTACACTCATCTTGCACTGCAGCTGGCAAGGGATGAAGAGGATGCAGAGATTAACAGATGTCTGCAGAAACTTAGTGGGTAAAAGCTTCACACAAACACCTGGATGCCTGCAGTCACTGGCCATAGCCCTCAGTGCAGAGAAAGTCTTGGGCACAGTACAGAACTAGCAATCACAGGATACCTGCACCCTGTACTTACAGCCTTGCCTACTCTTGTATGGACTGTAGACAGTGTTCTTAGCTTCTCACTGTCCTTATCTATGCAGGAGGAGGAAAGTAAAAATAACTATTTTCAGGATCTGTATACTGCATTCATTATCTGCTTCTCTCCAGGTTGTATCATCTTTAAAACAAACCTCCCCAAAAAATCACAATGCTGACATTATCCACAGCTTTATAAAGGCAAGGTACATGCAGCATTCTCTTCTCCTAAGGACAGAGGAGGGGAGCTTGCACTAGAACCACGCACTGGTAGAAGTGCTTGGCTCTGTTGGACAACAGCTGTGGTCAATCTCTGAGATGTCAGAAACCATTTGCACTGTGGCACAAGGCTTTACCTCTGCTGCCTCTGGGCACCAGAACTGTCTCTCCGATGTCCATGGGGCAGGGGATGCTATGGTTTGTCACGTCACTTGTACAGGTTACAAAATTTCTCTTTTTCCCAACCTCCGACACTGACTCTGGCATTGTTGGGAAGAGCTTCTTCAGCCAGCTGGTAGATTTTTTTGTTGTAAGCATTTTAGCCTCTTGCTTCTTCATCTCAGAAGATAGGTTAACTCCAAGGAAGTTACTGATATCAGAAGGGAAGGGAAATCCCTTGATATAAGGCATCTGTTGGGTCTCAGATACCAGATGAAGTGTTGTTGACAAGACGTCATACAAGGACATGAGGGTCTGCAATACACGCCTGTACTGAATCCTGAAGAGAGAAAACAAAAAGTATGAAGTCTCCTCTAGGAGAACTTTATGCCCACTGAACAACTACCTTAATCTCAAACAGAAGAGATTCCAAGCTGCCCTCTCCCTATTTTCCCTCAGTGCAAGTTTAGCTTTTTACACTCCATCACCCTTCTTTCCTTAAGTCTGAGCCTTAAGGAACCATTAAGGATTGGAATGTAGGAGTGACTTGACTAGTAAATTCCCAATCAGGATGCCTCTGCTTCCCTAGAGTTCTGCTGAGTGCCACACCTGGGTCTCATCATGTTTTCAAGTCACATCCAAATCATTTGCCATGAGGTCTTTCCCCAAAAGCACCCTGTACCAACTAGGCTGATGCCATACAATTGCCTGCTCTGTGTTTCCCGAAGATACAGATTTCTTGTGCCAAAGAACATTTTACTGAGTTCTTCTACACAATGATGTTAGTCCTTCAGCTACAGACACCACTTATTTTCCTGTACCGAGAGAGACCAGAACACCAGCTTCCCTGGAAAACTCAGCAGTGTTGTAGGACATGTTTATCCCAGCCTTTCCATTTCAGCATGAGGCAGGACTTACTGCTTGCTGCACAGAGTACCACGTGTCAGTGTTTGTGTCAGGCTGGCACTAACACTGTGATTTCATTAGTGCTGCATAAAGTTTGCTATGATCCAAGAACAAAGCCTTTCATAAAAGCATGTAAGAAATCTCTCTCCACTTGTACAACTCTTCAGGTGCTACAGTCAAGTCCGAAAGAATGGAGAGACACCCTCTCTTCCTCCTCCCAAATGAATGAATCTCACTTAGCAGCAAGGCCTAATTACAAGCCCTTCTCCCTGACAGGCACATCAAACAGACAGAAAACAAACAAGACAGACTTTTGAACACACAAACCATAGTCGGCTCAACAGCCCCAAAGCCACCGTGTTCAGAAGTATGAATTCCTTCGAGCAGAGATGTTTAATGGACAAGCTGAAGATTATAGCCGTTAAGGATAAAAAAATAAACAGCATGTAATGAGACTTGCTGAACACACCAACTAGAGGCAATTCGCAAGGCGATATCCTGGAATAATTTGGGAGATGAGTATCCAAATTTTGAAATGCTCAAGGCTGGAACAGCAGCCAGCCAAGAGCCTAAGGTTCCTACATAATAACTTGAAAATAAGGTGTTTGGCTATCAAACAAACTTCAAGTTGTATGTATGAATTACACAGTTGAGTCCATCAGCAATACAGGGCCTCCAGCAGACCTAGTTTTGGATGTTACGAGGTGCTAATAGTGAACTGTAAGAATATTTTTACGATTAAAAAAGGATACAGAAAAGTTTTACTGCAACAGTCCAACAGACGGAGTATGAGCTTGCAGCCTCCCAGTACCTTCAGAGCCACTGTTTCCAGCATGGGCTGGCTGGGAACCAAGCACTCTGCATGGGCTTCAGACGTATCTTTCCTGGGTTGATACAAGGATGAGGAGTTGGTTAGGATGTAGCATCCCCTCCCATAGCTCTGCAGATTGAGTTAATGGATAGTATAAAATACAGGATCACAACACTTACTTGGGAATCAGTTCTACCAGAGTTCCAAGGCAGCCCACCAAATTCATTTTCCATAGGCGCTTCAAACATTGTTCTACCTAGGAAAAAAGAAAACTCTTTTGAGTGGTATTTTGAGAGTGGGAGTGCCTTGGTCTAAGAACCATCACTATGTTAAATGACACCTTCCCTTTATCAGTTTAGCAGCACAAACTGCAGGTTTGTGCCATGAAATGTTCTAGGGTATTCCTACATCTGCCGTTCATCACTCTACTGTAAAAATGGAATTAAGAGAAGGACTGGAGTAGGTCATGGTTAATTGGTGCTGCATGGTTTCCCCTGCTGTATACAATCACCTTTGGTATTGGCTGTCAAGAACAAAAACATGTGAACAAACCAAGAAGGTAAGGACCATTCTTACTCTGATTCAAAACAATTATTTGAAGATACTGACAATCCCTTTCCTGGAAAACCGGAAAGGAGTTTACTTTTCATGCTAAACCAGCAAGTACCTAATAGAGCAGTTTAGGGCTATTCTTCCCCCCTCCCACTATTCCAATTCATTAAGAACCAAGGCCGTGTATTACTCACGCATTCAAAGGTACGTAACTGTACCTCCCTCAGGCCTCAGCGTGAGCACAAGACACCACACATGGGTGGAGAAGTGGAAATGGCCCTGGCTGCACAGAGCGGCCGCTCACCTGCTGCAGGGCGAGGTAGGGCCGGTGGCGGAGCAGCCTGCTGTGGAACACGTAGAGCAGGGCGCGCAGGACGCGTCCCTCGGCGGACAGCCCGGGCCCCGACAGCCGCCTCCCTGCCGCGTCGCACCGCCGCCGCAGCGCCGACAGCTGTCCCACTGCGGGGGAGCCGGGCACGGCCTCAGCGCCGGGCAGCGCCTCAGGGCCCGCCGCCGCCCCGGCACCCCGGCCCCCGGCACCCACCGCCCCCCCAGCCCCTCTCGGCACAGCGCCGGGACCTGCGGGGTGGTCGGCCTCCAGCGCCACCGTGTAGCTGCTCGTGGGCCAGGGCACGTCCAGCCGGTTCCAGGGCGCGTCCAGCCCGCTGCACGGCACATCCAGCCGGTCCCGCGGCGCATCCAGCCGGTCCCGCGGCGCATCCAGCCGGTCCCGCGGCACAGCCCACGCCGCCGCGGGCGCCGCCATGTTCCCGCCGCGCACCGGGGAGCGGGCCCCGGCCTGGGCGGGACCATCCGGGCCGGGCAGGGGGAGGGCCGCGGGCCGGACCAAGTCAGCCCGCGGGGGGGAGGCAGAGATCGCGGCCTGGCGGTGGTGCCCTGCGTTCCCAAATGTTGTAAGCGCGAAGAGGAATAATTGTAAATGATGAGTGTTTTTAATCACGCTTTCCAAACCTCGCAATTCTTCAGTGTCAGCCTGGGGAGCTGGGGCTGCTGGTAGCCAGCGTTGCAGGAGAGCCCGGGGTTGACCCCAGTCACGGGCCCTACAACTGCGCCCTCCCGTGTCTCACACGCACCCATTAAAGTGCAAAAAAGTCTGGGAATAGGCTTCACACGAGTAGCAATTGCCATCCGGATGAGAGGACATGGTCTTAAGCCCTGCCAGGGGGAGGTTTAGGTTGGACATAATGAGGAATTTTTTCACAAAAACCCTGATTAGACATTGGAGCGGGCTGCCCAGGGTTGTGGTGGAATCACAGTCCCTGGAGGTGTTCAAGGAAAGACTGGACATGCCACAGTTTAGCTGACTTGGTTGGACTTGATGATCTCAGAGGTCTTTTCCAACCCAGCTGATTGTGTGATTCTGTGATATCAACAATCTGAACAAGGACAGGCCTTGCTGCCCATACCCTGGGTGCCCACCTGGCTATCCTGGTCCCTGCATGCGTTTGTCCCCGCTCCCGGGATTTGCCGTGGCAGGGACAAAGGGCCCAAAGCCAGGCAGAAGTGGGTCCTGTGGTGCATGCAGGTGCCCCATGGAATTCATTGCTGTTATTTATTAGTGTTGTTAGAACAGATGATGTTAGAATAGTTTCCTACCAAATGGATTGAATTTTTGTGGTCTTCTATGAGTACTCCTCCCCAAGTAAAGACATTATTTCCCGCCTCTTTCCCTTTCTGCCTGTAGTTGAACTTTCCTAACTGCCAGCACTGGTACTCCAATTAAAATATTTGTTAGGAACAATGGAGCTAAATCGGGCACATTTTCTTGTATAGTCTTATCTTTCCTGATTCCATTTGCTTTCTATTTTCTTTTACAGAATCTTGTACAAATACAGATTAAAGTGATGTCCTTTTAAAAAGATAGAGCAAAGATTGGCATTAATGGTTGCACCTGTAGGGAAGAGAGATAAGAGCAGACCAAGAGGCAGAACTGATAAAAGGCTGCTGTGAGCACTTGCCTGTCCCGGAAAGGGGAATGTTAAGCTTCCTAGACTAAGAGTGGAGGTGAAAGTAAAAATGGAATCGCCAAGGTGTGAGCAGAGGATCACAAAGGTCTCTCTAGCTGAGCTTTTGAGGTGTTTTGAACATCCTATAAGTGAGGAGCAAGCCTGGGCCATCTGCTTTCAGTGTTGCTGTAAAATGGAGCAGTTGGCTGGGGAGCTGTGCCCACCACTCCAGTCTATATTCATAAAAGGTTGTGGGAGCATCTTGATCCATGCTGATGGTACTGCTTCCTTCAAGGTCTACCACAAGTCTGGTAAGAGCATAGGTAGTTGCAGATGCCAAGGGCTGTTCTTTTAACAGGCTGAAATGTGGGGACAAAGTAGGGAAATTTTCTTTTCCTCTGCTTTTTTTTGTTGGTTATGTTTGGGTTTTTTTCCCCTCTCCTCTCTCTGTATATTGTTATGAAGCTATTCTCCTTCCTATACTTTATTTCAGAAGACTGTAGATGAATGGTTATACAGATGTATGATCTACTAATTTCTCTAGTTGTGCTCTATCGAGTCATTTAATTCTAGGGAATAGCTGGGATAAAAGCTTTCCACCACTTACTTTATTTGAAATAAGTAATCTGAAGCTTTATTTTTTGTCCTGCTCTGTTTGTCTTCCAACCTTCATCTTCTTACCTGTGTTATGGTAACTTTCACAGTGGATTTATGATTGCAGTTTCCCTTTTACTGTCACTGTGTCCAGCCAGCAAGTGGCAACAAGTTTGTGTTACATATGGCTTGGTTGGGCTGCCGCAGAGGTCAGTGCTAGGCTAACTCTTCAGGGATTAGAGTGGGTCATTAACGATAAAGACAAAGATCCCATGCCTTCCTTGTGGTTAGATATCAATTAGCAGACAACAACAATAACGAAACCCCAAACAAACAAAAAACCACCAAAACCAAAAATGCAGCAGCCATTAGTCTGAGGCTAGTGGTCACAGTAAGAAGAGCATCCCATGTTGCTTTCCAGCAACATAGGATTTTCCCAAATATAGGTCTACTTTCCCCACGTGGGACTGACTTTTGCCAGAGGAATTAGTTTCCTTGTTATCAAGGATTCTTCCTGTTTCCCCTTCTTGAAAGGGGTTCTAAAAGCTGTTTGTCAATGCCTAAGCAGTTGTCTTTCTCCACCAACCCTCTTTTTTCCCTTTCAGATGTTGGCAGCATTCAGCAGTCAGAGGACAAGGTAAGCTTGTGTCTTTACCTTCGTTATGTGTGCAGATATAATCCTGCTTAGTAAAGGCCAGCTCAGGAGATGGGGCAGAGGAGGGTACTTGCATGGCTGGGAACTGAGAGCTGTGGCATTCTCCAGTTTGTGCTGCATTGCTTCTTGGTCTCTGTCTGCAGCTGTTGGAATACTTGGGAGTGGTGATCTATGAAGCCCTGGACTGGGGAATTGACAGCCAACTGGAGCGAGAACTGAGTGGTCCTTTGGAGAAATTGCTGTGCCTCATGTTGAAACTGGATGATGAGCCAATTAAACCAGAAGTCACCCTGCAGGATGTTATCAAGGTTTTCTTATTCCCACTTAGTAAATATAGCAATTTTAGAGGAGCTGATGGAACAGTGCAGTTAACCAAGGGGCAAGTCCATTTCTGGGAAAAAGCTGGGTAGATTGTGGGAGAACAGAGAGGGAGCATGTGGCTTTAACATCAGAGGGAAAAGGCAATACCATCTTAGGTACTTGCAGGTGCCCATGAACAAGAATTAAGAAGGAAGACTACACATGGCTCTCACACAGCTGTGTCTACAAAGTCCTTCTGTACGTAGTCTCCAAATTCAATACCCAGAAGACTATGGATATTGAAAAAAGTCACTTGTCTGTAGTATTCAGTTTCTGCAAGGGCTGGAATTTCAATGTTTCAACTCAAACAGGTACTTGCTACTCAAATAGAATTTAAAGGTATGAGAAACTTCCCATCCCTCTGTCTGATCGGGGCTGGGGAAAAGGACAGGGTAAGTGACTCCACCTGCTGTGGGTTTTTGTGTTTTGTCTGCACTGGAGGCTTCCCCTTTCAGGTACTTATTCCAGAGCACACTCTGTGGAAGACAACATACATAAATTACACAGTTACTTCCATTATCATACATATATGATTGGACGTTTTGCTTCTTTGTTCCTCTGTATCTGCAATAGAAAAAAATATAAAGGGGCTATGAGGAAGATGATTTTTAACCATGGATCGAGGAAACTGAATCTTGCTTTACTCCATCCTCCCATGGGATTTTTTTTTTTTTTTTTTTTTCATTTCAAGATCTCTTTCAAATAGCTGCAATTCTTTCAGGCCTGTGAGGAGCACTTGCCCAGGCCTTCTGAGGCTACCAAACATTATGAAATGACCTGTAGGAATCTGTTTGCTGAATATATGGAACTTCAGAAGCTTGTAACTATCATCCAAACCTCCAAAGAGGTACATATGGGATCACCCCTTGGCTGCTATTCCCCCCACCTTCACTGACTCACCAAGTTCTAAAGTAACCTTCCCATTGCACTGAAAGTGGAGCATGTAGATGGTTTGTTTTCACAATGGGAATGGCTTCTGTCTCTGCACCTTTTATTTTGTAGCATTTACAAGTTTAGGTGTTTGGGGTTTGTAGGCTTTTCAGATAAACATTAGTAACTTATACTGGATAGATAGGAAATCACTGAACAGTGCAATGACCTCATGTGCTTGCTTCTCAGCGACTGAGAAAAATGGATGTGGAAGATTTGGTGGAAAATCCCCTTCAAAAGAAGAAAAACTGTGGTGTAAGGGATTTAATTTCTTCATTATGGGCTTGGGTGTTTTTTTTCAGCTGTAGCTCTCTCAGCTTTCCACTGATTTTTCTATGAAAAGTAGAGGTTGAACACAAATTAAACTGCTTAGTTTTTTTCAGGAGCTTAAGTAGTTAACAACTTGTCTGCAAAACAAGCTGGGGAGTAAACTTGAAGTTAAACTATTTCATATGCCAACCTCACGTGGACATTTATTCTACACAAATATTGTCTTTGTGGTCCAACTTAAACCACTTCTAAAAATGAAGTTGGAGGCAGTCTTTGGAGTAAGTGTCTGCAAGCAGTTACTCAGGCTGTTTCTTTCTGCTGCTGAGCCCCAAACTCCAGCTCTTGGCAGGAACTGCCACCTGCCAAAAGCAATCTGTTCCTTTCTTGTAGCTGGACTGAAAAATCCCAGAAAACTGTTCTGTTATCGGTAGAACTGGGGTGGACTATTTCACTTTTACTATGGGGAGTCTATGCTGGTTCAGGACTGGCAGGGACTGAAGGCCAGTAGCACTGTCCATCTTTGTGGCTGTGCAGCTCCAGCAGCTCAAAGGGGTGAAGGGAGATGAGGCTGGAGATGTCACTTATACCTTGGGCTCACTGCCTTTCTTGTCCTTGCATTCTGTCCTTCCATAGATTTGAACTGTATGTTTGGGGCAGAGAAAGCAACTTACTCTGTTCTTTTCAAGACCCTGCACAGTCAGGGCTCAATCAGAAACAAATAGCTCTTCCTTCAGGCTGGAGCTCTGCCCAGCATAAACAAATGCACTGTAGTCTGGAGCCTGTGGAGGCAAACAGCAAGCCCCAAGAGACTCGTGGACTCTCTCCCTTTGTCTAAATAGCACTTGCTTTGAAGCGTGCTCAAACTATTCGTATGAAAATGTTTGTGAAATGTGTGTTTGGGCATATTCTCAATTTTGTGATCTATTAAAATAAACTGGCAAGCTATCTCAAACCACAAACTCATCAACTGCTATAGCTCTTTTCTGCAGGGAATACATGAATAAATACATGGGCTTTGCTGTGTGGCCTGAAGGCCAGTGTATTTGGCCTCTGCTCCTTCAGGAGACATGAATTCCAAAAGCTGGATGCCTGTTGCAAATCCTCTGCCTCTAGTTTCCAAGTCCCTAAGCATCAGTTGATTGCATTGCTCTGAAAAACTCTTGAGTTTAAAATAACCAGGATGGTAACTTCACTGGGACCCCACAGATCAGAGCTGGTGCCTTGAGTGGTGCTAAGAAGCTAATGCTCTCTATGGGCCACACTTTTTTTTGTTGACTGCTACAAAACAGGTCTTCTGAAATGCAGACCACAACCTGACAGCATGCAGAGTTGTACAGTTTCAGCACAGCTTATCTGTACATGTCACAAGTTGATATTCACCTAGAAATCTAAGCAGTGAGACCTGTTAGAAACACAGTTTACTGCTAATCTATTGAATTTATCGAAATGGATTTAGGGTGTTGTACCATTTTTGTGTTGTGTTGCACAGGTGTGGGAAGTTTAGGTGGCATTTGACGCTACATGGGATGGCCCAAGTAGAATAACTGCAGTGATCCAGTCAGTAGGGAAAGAAAAGTATGAGTGATGATGATGTCACCAACATCTGAAAAATGTTTTGGGTGTGCAAGTTGCTCTGAAATGGACAGCTGAAGACAATTCTTGTTCCAAAACTAATGTGGCAATATTATAGTACAGAAGTCTCTCTTCAGGTCACGTCTTTCAGTCAAATGAGTGCTATTTCAAAAGTCTCTAGTACTGATGGGTTTGCCCAGAGACTTTTGTGTGTTCTCCCACACAATATTAAGTATAGCCTTGGAGATATGGCTTGTATGGGGTCACTCTTTGATAGTTCTAGTTCTCTGGAGTTGAGGTATGACTGTACCAAAGCCAGGCTAAAGCAATCCAACAAAAAATCTCTCTCCTTGAAGACAGTCATCAGTCAGAGCTTATATAAGACTCTTCTGATATTATACCAAGATATCTGAAGGGATAAGTTGAGAGAAGATGCTGTAAGTGGAAAAGGGAGAGGAGTCTAAGTCAGAAACTTTGTTCTGAGGCAGTTTTCTGAAATGTTTTGCTTCCCTTTTACTGTTTATAATACAATCACTTGCTCTTACTGAATTTGCCACTGGGATCCAGATAAGCTGTTGATTTAGCACTTCCATTACAATGTTGTCTAAACATGCTATTGAGTTGATTACTTTTTATCCTGTCTTTGTTGGGTTATACTGCATGCCTGAGCATCCTCAGATACTAATACAGGAAGAGGATGAGCAGATGTCAGAGCTTTTAGCTTGTGTCTCCAGGCTGAGACTACTAACATATGCTTCTGTGAAGTATGAGACCCCTTCCCACTTGTCTTCCTCTTTTGTTTGTGGGCATTTCAACCCTTGGTTTCTGAAAATTCAGAGGATTTTAATGGTGAGATTTGGGATTTCATTCCCAGTGTTTGCTAGAATTCAATAATATGAAAACACTGGCACCTGGAGCGCTTGCAGAAAGCAAATGGGTCTTGCTACCTGGCAGCAAAAACTGTGTTTTGCTGAAATACATTCATAAAGTTAATGACTAAATTTGGGAATGAGCCTGGTGAGCCAGCTCCCAGTTTCCTCATTGTAAATTAATCTCTGCAAAGAGAAGCAATTCTCTGTTCTGGTACTGTAGTGTCATCTGAAAGTGAGTAAAGGGGGGTGTTAAGGACACAACTGTGTGTTTCTGAATAACTTCAGTTTCTGAGTGTGCCCTGTTACCTGGAGGGAGGGGATGCTGCTCAGTGTTCTAGCCAGCTGTTGACTTGGCCCTTCCTGGTTTCTCCGAGGCACCCCTGTGGCCCAGTGTCATCAGTGAACTGCAGGCTGGTGTGAGGCTGCACAAGGCCAGTGAGCGACCTCAGCGTTGTGTGGCTCCAAAAGAACGTGTCCGCTCTCCCTTTGAATTGCTTTTGGATGATATTCAGCACAAGAGGTACACCCTCCGGAAGGTGAGTGACTTTGAAAACATCTGCTCTGCTTCATGTCTAAGCAGGATGTGTTGAGACCTCTTCTCCAAAAGCTTGTCTTTCTCAAGGGTACTTCCAAGTCCAGAAGTGTCTGGGTATCCCTCTCAGTTGCAACTCAACATTAGATCCCCTATTTTTCCACCGAAGTGCTTCATTTCCAGTAACTTTGTAAGTCAGGGGTAGTCACGGTTTCATGAAGCCGAATAAAAAACCTCTTCTCCCTCCAGGGGCCAGCCAGTCCTTTCCCTGGAGCAGATACTCAGCCCTGCACACAAGTTTCATGGAACAGACTCTTGCTTGCTTGTACTTTCCACCTTGGACACTTATGTCCTTCCAGGCTCCTTTGGCTGAGCTATGCTTGGCAGCATCTCTTACTAGTTCCCTTGCCTTCCCAGATGTCCCAGATGTTCTGGAGTGTATGCAAAAGCAGTTTTGAGACAATCCTTTGCTCAGCCTCAGGCAGACACCTCTAGGCAGTGTACTTGAGCTACTGCAGGAGTTTTGTCAGGGTAAAAAAAGTTAAGCCCCTCCCAGGGGCAGCTGCTGTTTTGACTCAAGTGGCAGTGACTTCCAACTTCACCACTTGGTTGGTGAAGATGACCAGCTACAAGAATGTCTGGGATGTCTCTAAAGGCTTGTGATGCTCTTTGCTTGCCGCAGCTTGATCTGGGAATGATGAGCAGATCTAAAACACTGGCATAAGGCTTTGTGGCATTGGCGTGCTTTGCAAACAGACGTCTTGGCAGAAGATGAGACACAACTCTTCTTGTAATAAAAAGCAGTATTACAAAAAGTGAAAACTTTGCATACCACACTAGACATCAGCTTTTTTTTCCTCTTTGTTGGTGCTGCTGGAGTGCAGCAGGTTTATAAGCTTCAGCTAAACCATGCACCTCTATAAAGCCCCAGCTCTTGCTTGGCTTGACTGTGGCTCCAGCCTCCAGGTAAGGCTATGTCATTTCTTTGGAGATAATATCTTTATTGACATATAAATGAATAGTAGTGGAAAGGAGACAGTGCATCATAACTACTTGTGTTCCTTGTATATCTTGTGTACACTTGTATATCCTGTATATCAGTGCACTGCAGTACAGAACTGTAACTCAAGGTGGCAGAATGCTCTGAGCCTTGATTTTCTCCCTTTTTTCTTCTTTTAAAAAAAATCAAAACAAAACAAAAAACAACAAAACCCCACACACTTTTCTTTTTGAGAAGAAGCACAAACATGTTTGAAGAGTAGTAGACAGAAATGCTCAAAGAAAGCAGAGTGCTCAGGTCTTTGTGAAGGCTCTTAAACTAGGATTTCCCCATCTGCAAAGCTATTTTAAAGCTTCTCTAGCAAACAGTGGTCTAATTTGCAAATGAATGAAAGCACAGCTAGTGTGGGAAGCTGTAGTGTTGTTCTACCTGCACTCCCACATGTTCTGAAGTTGTACACACAGGGAGCATAGCCTCAAAATAAGAATACATGAACAAGGCAGCTAAAGACATGCATGTGCAATTGACTTTTTTGTCAGTTCTCCCCTCTGCAGCAAGCACAGGACTTGATGTCTCACATGAATATCTGCCCTGCAATTCTATCTCGCTATTGTTCCTAGTTTATGTAGGGCTGTAAGCCAATCTCTGGGACTCTAGCTTATGCATACAGCTGCCTGCTGCTGCAGTTCTTGTTGCAGTTCTGTTAACCCATTCCATTGCTCTCCTCCCTGGAGCCTTCTCACTGATGAATATGATATGACCATGGTGCTTATTGGGACGTTAGAATCTGAGTACAGCGTTCTCCAGCAGCTTATGAACAGTTCATGAGCTGCTGGGACTGGAAGCCTCTAAAGGCTGTGCAGCACTTCTGACTGTCTCTAGCTTGCCATGGGCAAGTCTGTCTCCACTGAGAACCCACATAAGTATTCTACACTTCCCAACTCTTTTTTTTTGTGCCATTCCCACCTCCCCCATTCCCAAATCCTGAATTGCACCGTTCAATGTGCCGCTGAATGGCAGGGTAGACCAGGAGGAAGGAATTATTGTAGAAAAAGAACTATTTCTTAAGCATTATTTTTCCTCCTTCAGGTGATGGTTGAGCAAAAACACAAGGATCCCAAAGTTGATGTAGCTGCTCCCAAGCCTCATCTAAAGCTGGTAGGTGGCCTGATGCTGCATCTGGTGATAGCAAAAAAAGGTAATTCTGGAGCTGACAGGACAGTTTCAAGGAACATAGAGGTAATACCTGAGCTACAGGTTTGTGTTTAGGAGGGGGGTATATTGACTTCTGAACAACCCCTCCTGCCAAACCCAGGGCCTAGGAAAATGGGAGTTGACATCTTCATAGTAGAAAGATGATCAGTTTACCTACTTCTTCCACTGCTTCTTTCATTTGGAACATTTTGTGGTCCTGAAAGGACTTCTGGAGTTCTCGATTTCAAATTTGAGAGTCACTGAAGTGTTCTGCTATGCACAGTGCTGGAGGGTGCTTCATGTGCAGGGCCCAGTGCCCTCCTGAGTGACAGGCACTTGTAAAACAGTGCCATTGCTGATGGATTGTTCTGTCACCACTGGTCTCCTTGCTCTATCCACTGGCTCTTTGTGGTGCTGTGCTTTGCCTGCAGGTGTTGGAGAGGCAGCTGAAAGAGTGTGTGCCATGTGAGACCAGCTGGCATGAACAGCCCATGGCAGAAATAAAACAACCACAGAAGCTTCAGTCAGCAGCAGCACAGGAAAAATGGAGCAGGCCCAAAGGTACCTGCTACAAAATAATGGCTGGCCTTTGAAATGAAAGCCCACTTATCTTTTCAATAACATTTATAATGCAAGGGGGGTGGCAATGCAAATTTTGTGTGATAGAGGTGGTATGGCATAAGAATAGTTATTTCTAGAAATACTGTTTGTGGCTAATTAAGACTCAAAAGATGGTTCAGCTTACCTAATTTTTTTAAGGATGTTCAAAATTGTCCACTAAATGAGAGGACAGAATTTTGACCATCACCTAACACTAAAAGTTTATGTAAGTTCCAGGACAAAGTCTGGCCTAATCTCAAATTCTGATCTGTGGGTATCAAATCTGTCATTTTCTTGTCCCAGCACAATATCTCATTTAGTCTGTGGGTATGGAGGTTTTTGTTCTCCCTCTCCCCTGCAGAAATGCTTTTGACACCAAGTACAGCCTTGAACTCTCCAAGTGACAGTTTTTTAACTCTCCAAGATGCCAGTACTGAGTTTAAAGTTGTCAACACTAAAACACAGCAGCTGGGACCAGGAGTTCAGGTAAGGCTTTAAGTGAAAGGACGATGGAGAGGCATTAGATCTGCAAACACACACATGAAGGTCAGGAACAAATCCTAGCGTAGGAAATCTTGTCTCAAAAGTGAACAAATGTGGTACTGTTGGGTTCACTGAACTTCTTTCCTCTACGGAAGAACGTATCATATTCAGACAGTTGTGTTTGTGGCCTGACTGCAGTCCACAGGTACAGCCTATAAGGGATCCCTTCTTTCTGACCAGTGCTAGGACCTGAGGGACTGGCCTGAAGTTGTGTCAGTGGAGGTTTAGGTTAGATAATAGGGAAATGTTTTTCGCCCTGAGGGTGGCTGGTCACTGATTCCAGATAAGTGATCACACCACCAAGCCTGACAGAGTTCAAGAAGTGTTTGGACAACAGTGTGATTCTTGGGATGGTGCTATGCTGGGCTAAGAGTTGGACTTTGCTTGTGCAAAGAATGTGCTTGTGCTTCAGCTCAGAATATTCTATGATTCTATAGAACCAAGGCCTGCTCTGGTCTCTTAAAACTAGATCCTGCAGAAGTTTTAATATGCATGGTAGTCTAGCCAATCTTACCTCACAGTGAGGCATTTGATGCTAGGTGTATTGATGTATTTTGGTTTCACATGGTGTGTGAGCTCATGGAAGGAAAACTTTATTACTTATTTTTAAGAAGCAACTTGATTGGTGAATTCCCACTCTTCTGTCTGGGGAGTTATTTTGGGAGCACCACTCCTCAATAAACCACAATACATAGTCTTTGGGTTCTTTTACTCCTGGCTCAATCATGAAAAGCTTGACTTACTTGGTTCAGGGATTCAGTCTCAACATTTTCAGAAATTCTGTGGGACAGAATTTAAGCCCTAAAACATCATGTCTAGCACAGATGCTCTGGCATACAAACAGGAATCTGTTTTCTGTAAATATTTCTGTCTGAAATGCAGTTGCTTAACTGAGGAAAACGGATATGAATTAATAAAAGCAGAAAATCTCAGCTATATTTTTCCCCCTGTCTGTGCTACTTGGAGGAATGTTCAGCGTTCAAGAACCCTGTCGCTGAATGTATTACTGCTAAACTAGAAGGACCTTCATATGGAGACCAATTTGTTTTCTGCTTTTCTAGAGAAGGTAGAAACAATGTTGTTGAGATACAGCATTGTGTTTGAGTTGGGTTAGTGAGTTGGGTTAGTCATAGTCTCTTGAACTGTTCTCCAATGTTGCTATGTGTGAGCTGCAGCCAACAATATGGTTCCAATGTACTCCATGGATTGCTTAGGGAGGGTTTTGCAAAGTTGGTTCCTGAACAGATGAAACTTTGGTGTTAGTTTCCACATTGAACTTGGGAGAGAGAGAGAGCAGATGAATTGGAAATTTCACTAACTTGGCTGGAGCTTCATGGTTGTGCAGTGCAGAGGGGGGTTAATTTTATGTTCCAAGAAGTAATAGAAATTTCCTAAATGTACTCCACTGATTGCTTTCTTTGCTTCACTTTTGAGTGAACCTTGAACATTTCTGGTCAGTCCTGGGTATCCTGGTTTTGTTTAGCAGCAGTACTTCTGATGAAGTGGGCTTAGTGTCTCTTGCTTGCAGCTTATGAACATCCTGTCCTCTGATCTACAGGAAACCACTCCCGAGCTGCCTGACAGTGCCTGTCTTTCTCCCAGCAGGTCATCACTAGTATCCTACAACAGCACAGGTCAGTGTACTTCCAGCTGCATGTCCAAACCAGGTGACAAAGTATAGTCAGTGGCCTACTGGGTTCCTAAAACCTTAGGCTGGGTTCACTGTACACTTTCTTTTCACTCTGATCACATGGAGTTACTTTACAAGAGAAGCTCCAACACTAAATAAAGAGTCTGGGGAGGTGCCCTTAGAAAACCATTTCTCTGCAGTTGACTGAAGCCTGTGTAGTTCCTGCAGCTTCAAAACAATGATAGCATGTCCCCAAAGGCCTAACTGGAATTTGCAGTAAAAGCTAAATGAATGTTTTGAATATTCAAGTAGAAAGTGCACCACTTGATTTCATTAAACTAAATGGTGCTAATGAAGCCTCATCAGTGCCTACTGACAAGCATAATTACTGTAACCTCTCCTTTTTGTGATCTGAGCAGATGGGGTAGAGGAGGAGAGACGTAAGCCTTGCAACCTTCAGAGGGCAGTGTAGTGCTCCTGAGTGTTCAACTTTTAGGATGAATACTTAAAAGCTGCCAGTTGGTTTTCTGCACCCTAAAACTCTCTCTTCCTATCCAGGTTGCACTGCAAATTCCCTGTGTCCTCCATGTCCACCCACACCAGGAGATGTTAAACCCAAGAGTTTCCTGAATACTGTCCAACAGCAGCTGCCTCCTTACAGAAGAAGGTCCAAATCTTTAGAGACAGGCCTTCAAAGCAAGGAACTTGTAAGTCCAACATGTCAGCAAGCAGCCCTGGTCTGATAGATCTTGTAATGACTAGAGCTTGCACCGTGATCCTTCTGTAATCACCAAGCATGCTCTGTGGTTTTTATCTTGGGACATATTGTATGCTGATTTGAAGTTGGTATATTGTTCTCTCACTGGAGACAGCTTAAGAGAGGACTGAATGCTGCAGTGTCCTTGCAGTGCCTTCCCAGTTTGAATGATATGAAATAAAGTTGTTTCCCATAGAAGAAGAAAAAAATACCTCTGCACTACTTGAAAATGTCCATCAAAACTTCCTCAAGAGACTGTAGTTGACAGTAGGACTGTCCTGCTTTCTCCATCTCCCCTCATTCTTTCTAGATTCTGCTACATTCATGTGTCCTTTAAGCTGCAGTAAAGGGAACAAGCAGTTGACAAACTGTAGATAGGAGAGCATTAGTGACTTTTAAATGTATAATGTATGCGGTATTGAAGTCATCAGGCTCTGCATGATGGTAGTGAGAGAAATGCTGGGATTTGTGTGCTTCTGTGCAACCTTTTGAATTATGGCCTTGCCCTGTTCTGCCCTGACAAGGTGTGCTGTGCCCTTTCCTCCTTCTTTCCTTTTGCATCCCCCCCTGCCTAACTTTTCAAGTCTCTAAACTGACCTGAGGACTCTTAGAGCTCTTTGTTCAGCAGTTTGGTGGGGGATGCAGGTGGGTTGGGTTCCCCACCTGGGGATAAGAGCAGGTGGTCTCTCCTGGTAGACCACCAAACCATAGTTGCCATTTGTGTGGGGCCAGTGATTCCTGGGAAAGAGAAGGCAAGACAGTGTTGTGCTGTGGAAAGGGATCTTGTACTCAGGAGGGCCAGGGTGGCATCTGTTTTGTAGTCTGTTCCAAAGGGTAAAACTCCCCAAGGACTGGCTCTGGAGATGGTATTAGCTGCTGTGGTGACCAATGGACCTGCTTCCTTTATGAAGTGTCAGGAATCTGCTTGAAAACTGTAGCAGCCACTAAACCCCCTGTAGTAGTTTCTCTGCTAGCATCATCAAACAGTCAACTGATATTCCCCATCACGAGCACAATTGGGTTTTGGAGACAAGTGCTCCTCAGCCTTTGGGACCCAGTTTTGAGGATAACCTCCCCAGATAGCTGCTTTCTTCAGCTTTCTCTGATGCTTAACTTCTGTTTTTCAGCAGGACTGTCTCTTTCCTACCAAGTGGCCATCACCAACCATCGCTGAGCTGATTGGAACCAGATATTCAGAGAAGGTGCTGGGAGGGCAAGACTTCCTCCAAAGAGGTAGTGATGGTGTCTTTCTAAGAGCAAAGGTATGTTTCCTCTCTTCTCTTTGTGCTATCCTTGGTTTTTCAAAAGCTGGTTGGTTTCATGGCCCTCAGTGCTGAACTGCTGAGGTGCCCTTTGCCTCAACTTATCCTGTTCCTAACAGCGGATCTGAGTTTGGCCCTAGGCTGGAAACAGTTTTTAGTACTTTGTGCAGTGATGGCTTTTAATCCAGCTTAAACTGTGTAAATTGCTTAGAAAGTAACCCAGCCTTTGCTTGTTACTTCTTGTCTGTGATTTCCATGCTAGGAGAGCTGGACTGCCATGAGTGTTGGGCAGTTCTGAAATCCTGAAGTAAATAGCTGGGATTTGGTACTGCTAAAGAGTGAAACTGAGGCTCGCACACCTGAGCTGACCTGGCTCAAACCACCTTGCTCAGTGACACAAAGGTCGGGGAGGTGAGAGGGACAGAGAATGACCTGCAGCACAGGACTGTTGACTGTTCACATTTCTTGACTCCTGCCTTAGTCACTGAGTCTCCTTTAGAGGGGGTGTTGCAGCCAATCCTCCAGAACAGATGTCCTGAGTACAGGCCCTTTGCAACACAGATGTGAGGAAGTCTGTGCTACTGGGCTTATGGGTCAGCTTCTTGCCCTCATTTATTTAGCAGTACAGACAGAGTCAAAGGGTTCTACTAGCAAAGCGATGTTACTTCCACAGTCTGTCTGATGCTCCTGAGACTGAATCCTTGTTTTTATCTCCCCTTACCAACCCTGCTTTAACTTGCCTGTTCTATGCCTATTCAAAAATGGCTCTTACCCCTTTTGTGTTCTTGCTGCTGAAGTTTTTTTAGCTTTCTCAAGCTCTACTTCTCAAGATAATATCACTTCTGACTGCCAGCTGTGTATGAATGTGCTCTTTTTTATAAAGTTCAAGCGACTCATCAGCTTCCTTATGACTCATTTTTTGCTTCAGGATTGAATTCAAATTTGCCCTGATTTAATCTCTTTGGGATTGCTGCAGTCTACCTCAAAGAATGTCTCTCTTCTTCCCTCTCTCTTAACTAGCTACTGTTACACTCTTGCACAATACAGCTATTGTTTGCTCCAGAGCCTTTTTTTAAACTCCTGTTGTCTGGCAGCTGCCCCAAACCTCTGCATCATAAAAACACTGGCCTACAAGTAAGAATTTTTGTTTTGCCTTTTTAGCTTTTAATTCCTGTGTCTTTGCTGTCCTTTATTCGACCTCTGTTATTGTAATATGGATTTAAAGCCTTTAGAAGGTTGGTTTATGTGCTTGCTCTTTGACAGGCAGTGGATATTGTTGGTACAAAGATATTTCCCTTTTGCATTCACAAATAACTTTCCTTTCCACAGATCTGTTTCAGCTGCCGTAAGCAGATGTTTCTTAAGTGGCCTTACAACTGTTACCTCTGCAGCAGGTGAGCTGGTACAAAAGGGCTGAATGAGGAGGGAGAAAAGAGTGAAAGAACAGTGCTGAAAATACCCAGTGTTCAAAGATTTGTAGTACTGGATAGGAACAGGTTGCTGAGCCCTTCAGTTTTGTCTTACTGCACAAGCCAGGCTGAAGTGTCTACAGCTGCAGAGGATGTGGAAAAACTTGTCTCTGAAGTGGTATCTCAGTTTTAATTCTTAGTATTGAGCTAGCAATAACCAAATTTACTGTGCCAGTATTAAATTCAATTTCTCTGAGATCACTCTCTGAATTTTGCTCTAAAGGTTGGATCTAACTTCAGACAAGGGCCTGAACAGGTTCTGGGAAAGGGTCTTCACCAGAATCTTCTGCTGAGGACTGAAAAGCAGAACTCCAGACCTTGTGACTGGGAAAGGAGTTGGACCTACTTGTATCCACTTAGTTGTCAAAGATTTTCTGTTCATGAGAGAGGGAGAGAGATACTTCAGGCTCATTAAGGCTCACTTAAATCTATTTGAAGCAGTGGTGAAGCACTGAATTGATTACAAGCAGCAAGTAAACAACCACTGGAAATTGAGCAACTGTCTGGTGGTGGTGCTGGGTGAAATTTAATGAGGATTTGCAGAGAAAGCCTTGAAGCTATGGATGCTGACACATTTCAGATGAATTAAACAACCATAAATAGGAGAGCTGTCAAACTGAATGGGGGAGTTCTGAGCTTGCTTGCTTTGCCATCAAGTGATTCTGCCACGGTCACAAATTCTGACTTACTTGGGAAAGTCACCTTTAGCTGCCATATTAGTATCTACTGAGCTTTACCCAAATGATAATGCTGGGAACTTTTTTCTTTCAGTGTTGTCTGCTGTGACTGCTGCATCAAGGCAAGTCTAGTCTGTACAACAGCACATGCGTTTTTTACATTTTCTGTTTTCCCAGTGCCTCACCTAGTCATGGGAAGCTTTCCTTCACCCCACTGATACCTCAAATCTACTCTCTACCTTGTTTCTAAGAAAAGAGAAGAGGGACTATTATGAGGTGCAAAAGCAGCGAGGGTGCCGCAGACATTTCTTGTCATACGCAGCTAAAACAACTCTGGTTCCTCTTTCATCCTGTGTAAAGTGGTTGGGATTACACTGTGATCTATTTATACAAGGGTCAGAAAGTTCACTGCATTAATGTCTACCTTTTAAGTGCACTAATAAATCAATTGCATGCCATGCAAATTCTCCAGCTAAGCAGGAGGATGTGTTTCCCTGAGAATTCAGGTGACTTGTGTTGTGATTCTAGATGTCAATGCCCTTCAGAACATGTGTACATCTTCCACTTCACTTCCTAAAGTTTTTGAGACTCTCCAGAGAGGACGACCCAGCTACTGAAGAGCAGAAGAGCTCAGAGTTGCTACATGAAATAGAGCATGGGCAGTATTTTGGGTAAGCTGGGACAGGGATGGTCTGTTTTTACCTTGAAAGATATTACCAGTTACTTATGTAAATCTCAAACATGCAGACAGCAGTATGTAGTAGTAGGTTGGTCAGCTGAATGTTCTGCTGAATGACTGGTTTAGTCCTTGGTCTAACTGGTGTATAGTTCTCTGGAAGTATTATGGATTTTAGATGACCAAAAGGGAGGATGTACAGGTGCTCTGAAGTAGTTTTTCCTTTTTGTCAGGTTTCTGATTTGGATTTAGAAGTGTCCACGTTAGCCCAGACACAGAAAGTCCTTTGCAATAGCTTCAATCGTATAAGAATTTCTAGACTGCATTATATTCTATCCCCACAGCTGGAGGTCTGTCACTGCAACCCAAGTGTAGCCCCTATATACCTACAAATCAAATATGCTAATTGTCTTAAGTACGACTAACTGAAGAGTAATGCCTCAGTTTCCCTCCACACATGTACAGATACCCTTTCCTTTTTGCCCACAGAAAATGAACTATTCCAAAAAGACCTTTTGACAGTTCTGAGTGGAAAAGACAGACCATGTGTGTATAAGTGCAATATCTAAGACTGAAAACATACGTTGTTTCTTCTCTATATTCTCTTCTTTCCAAAGCAGTTAAGTGTTCTACTGGAGGAACTGGTGTCTTTGCTTTCCTTTCTTCTCTAACCATTCTTTAATGTAGCCAGAATAAAGTCACAGCAGTTTCTGGTTCAAAGGCTTGTACCTCAATTGCCAAAAAGCAGGGGTAGTGTTCACTATTGAAGTTAACTTTGTGGGGCAGGCAGTGGTTTGGTCTGTCTTATAATGCAGGTGCTGTAGAGGAGGTCTGAGAGGCTGCATTGCTGTCATACTTCAGGATGGCAAAAAGAAATCCTACTGCATGAGGATGCAGTCACAACCTTGGGTCAGACATAGACAGTCGTTAGCCCTTTGTCTGACATACTGTCGATAGAGAGAAGGTGTCAGTAAATGAAAGTGTTCTGATGCTTAGTAGCCTTCCTTAGTGGTGCCGAGGGCTCTTTTGAACTCATGCAATTACCTAAATCACTTAGCAGCCTGGAGGAAGGGTGGAAGAGCACCATGCCCTCTAACAGAAACCTGGGTCAGCTTTACTGCTTTTGTTTTCCCCTCTCCAGTGTACCCATTATTTTGGAGCCCCGTTGCCTAGCACGGCCTCTGTGCTGTTACACAAGGGCCATGGCAGGCTGGCTGACTGCAGACATCTGTACCTGCTGTGAGCAGTACCTGATGAATGTGGCTTCCCGTCAGCAGCAGAGCATCCCTCCCAGAAGAACTTCCTGGGCTTGATCCAAACTGCAATAACTATACCATGCATTTCTCCTGTCACTCGGTCTGTACCTGAAATAAATTAAACCGCTTTATGCATCTATTGACATTAAAGGCCTGATTAGAAGACCTCCTGGTGGTCAGTCTAAGCAGGAAACACAGTTAGTATTTCTCTATTGTGAAGTATTCTAAAGCTTTGTGAGTTTTGGAACTGTTTTGATTCTTTTTATGTTTCTTTGAGGAAAATAAACGTTGAAGCACTATCACGTCTGTGGTATTTTCTTCTTTGCACCTGCAGTTGCCATTGTTCCATGGCACTGTTTGCATTCACTGCTGAGCAGGCTTCACCCAATGTAATGAGCACAGGGACACTTTTAACCTAAGCCCCCTTTCCTCAGAG
Organism: Myiozetetes cayanensis; assembly: GCF_022539395.1. Lineage (NCBI taxonomy): Eukaryota > Metazoa > Chordata > Aves > Passeriformes > Tyrannidae > Myiozetetes > Myiozetetes cayanensis. The sequence goes on from NW_026087742.1 coordinate 21,306,996, forward strand.
AGTTGGAAAGTGGAGCTCACAGTTATGTGATCACATCAACATGCATTTTGCAAATGCTCCTTCCTGATAACTCACTAAATAGCACTTAAAGCTCACTGGTTTGATGCATGCAACACCATAGGGATGGCTGCCAGGCAGCCTGCTCAGTCTGCTTGCTTTAGGAAGCTTGATTTGGTTTAGGAAGCTTGATTTGGTTTAGGAAGCTTGATTTGGTTTAGGAAGCTTGATTTGGTTTTTGTCTGTGCACTGTCATCCTTTGGTACCAGAGCTTCCTGGTGTGTGTCACTGAAGTACCTCGTATATCTCAATGCCATCATCACCTGAGAAGCGGATGGTTTTTCTTGAAAGATTCTTCTCTTTGTATTGGCTTTAAGCTTGGCCCTAAGGTGAACTGGACTATTGCAATGTATATGAAAAATAAAGAATGTTTTGGTAGATTTTTTTGTGCGTGTTAAAACCAGAAATAAGATATTTGATAGTATGTGGATTTCTCCCCAGGCATTGCCTGTATGGAAGGGATGTAGGGCCTAAATGGAATTTGCTTTGATGAGTTTTGCAGTGTTGAAGGATACAATGGACTTGTAGCTGGAATAAATCATGCTGAAGAAAATAATGTCTGGGAAGGGCCAGTTCTTCTAGATAGAGTATAAGGGAAGAAAGACATGTTCAAGCTGAGCCTAAGGTCTGCATCCAAACCGCCAGGAGGGTCAATACTTCCATCTGACTTGCGCTGGCCTGACTCTGCTTCCTCCAAACTGCCTGTCTGCAAGCTGGCGCCTACTTGCAGGTTTAGGCAAGCTCTGCAAGTAAATGAATGTGGGGAAGTTGGAGCTTGTGCTTCCTTTTGGAGCATGTTCAAGTGCTCCTCTTCCTTCAGTCAATTAGGAGGGGTGCAGCCCGCCTGCCCAGGTCCTCTCCTGTATGTGCTAATCGCTGGTGCTGCTGGGAGGCACATCCATATCAGGCAGGTGGGCTCCTTGCAGGCTTCAGGGAATGGCAGCCAAGCCACAGGTGCGCTTGCTGGCAAGATGGGCACAGTGTGGGGCCAGGGGCACGAGGTGCTGTTGGATGCTTGCTGAGTGAGGTAGTTTGGGTAAAGCTAGAAATGAGCTGAGATCAGCCTGTTTTGATTAATGTGTAAGCCAAAAATGCTGCTCAGAGCCTGAGTGCAGCAGGATGGAGAGCAGTCTGCATGGTACTGAGGTAGATTTCACTTTAGCTGGAGAGCAAAGGTAGTTCTACATTCTGTCTCTTGCCCACCTGCTGTGGTGCGACATGGGCTGGTTTTATTGCCTTTCCCTTTTCCCACCTTGTGACTTCCTCCAGGGGTGAGGAAATGCCCTCACTTGCAGAACAGACAGGCAAAGGTGTGGGGGTGGGTGGATGCTGAGGGACAACCTGACCTTTTCTGCCTCTCCCTGATCTAGCAACCTCATGGGTTAACCCATGTTCCCATCGTTCCTGTCAACTACATTGGTTGCATTAACCACTGGGCAGGCTAGCAAAACTTCTGTCCCCTGTACAGGGGTGACATCTTCAACCCTGCTGAGGAGCCATTGCTCCTGACCGTGGCAAGTCATGAGAGCTTGCGGAGGTGGACTTACTAGAAAAGTACACCTGTTTGAACACAGTCAAAAGAGCCTAGTCATGTCCCTTCCCTGGCTAAGGAGAGCCTTCAGTGGGAAACAGTGACAAGGCCTTATCTGGGTTCTGCAGAGTGAAGAGGGGAGCAGGTACAGGCACAAGACAGGCAGCCTGAAGGAAGGCTGCAGAGAGGGAGACTCCTGTGTGCAACAGATCTGGGACAAAGCCTTGAAGGCACCGAGAGCAGCACTTTCCAGGGATGTGGAAGTGATTGTGCAAAATGTGTTCTGTCCAGACCCCCTTAAAGGTGAGAGTTGGGAGGAAAGGCTTCCCTCTGCAAGCACGCCGCGGGATTGGATCTGGATTTTTTAGCTGGTTCCTCTCATCGTATGGACCAGAGCCTTCAGGACTTGGTGCTAACTCTCTAGGCGAGCTTGCTCCCACCTTTTGTCCCCGTGGGGTCAGCCCTGTGCCGGTGTGCTGGGGTCAGCCCTGCGCCGGTGTCCCCGAACACAGCGAGGGGCGAGCGGGGCCGCGCCGGGCCCGCCCCGCCAGGGGGCAGCCGCGGGCCGCGCTGCCCGGGGCCGCAAAGTCAGGGACATCTCAAAAATGGGAGATATTTTTACCGCCCTCATTTATTTATTTATTTATTTATTTATTTATTTGCTTATTTGCTTATTTACTTATTTACTTAATTTATGTCCCGCGGCGCTCCCCCAAGCCCTTGTCCTGGAAATGTCCCAGTGGGCATTTCCCACTGGCAGACAGGGCCTGGGTGCTGGGCAGTGAGTGGGGAGGCAACGCTAAGGGGGAAGGTGGGAGCACGTGGGCCAAGGACAGCTGGGACAGAGGCACAGCAACACAAAAAGGAGGCTTTAGGTGGAGGGGAGAGGCAGGGCAGGCCTGACTGCAGTAATGTAGTGCGGCTGTCAGAGTAGTTTGGTATTTGGTATTTGCTGCTTGAAAACGTGCTCCAGTAGAATCATAGAATGGCTTGGGTTGGAAAGGACCTTAAAGATCATTTATCTCCAATTCCCCTGCAGTGGGCAGGGACACCTTCCACTAGAGCAAGCTGCTCAAAGCACCATCCAACCTGGCCTTGAACACTTCCAGAAAGGAGTACAAACCCACCTGAATAACATCACCCAGGCACCACTGCCAGCACCTTCTTGTTCAGATGAAAGGTGGATTTTGAGCAGGGTTTCACCCTACATCCGACTCAGTTTGGCATAATTATTTTTTTTTGTTTTGTTATAAAGGATAAACATAAGGACTTCATATTTTACACATGAAATAAAACCATAGAGGTAGTGTTGGGCAGGATCAGATTTAAAAACAGGATTAGATTTAAAAACTGTGTGGGCAAATTGGGGAAATGGTCTGGAAGAAACAGGAGGCAGCTGAAAAAGGAAAAAGTGGAAGGTCGTACTCTTGAGCAACAATATGAACTCCCAGAGTACAGAGGAGGGAGTGATGGGTTAAGTACCAATTCTTCAGAAAAAGGATCAAAAGCTGAATGCAAGTCAGCTATGTCATGGTGTTGAGGTGATGGAAAATAAGTTGAGGGTAGATGTGGCGTAATTGGATCCAGCCCAGTAGAGAGCAGGAGAACAAGCGGAAGTGGAGAAACCATTACCTACCAGGGAAGCCTGAAAGAACTGAAATTCTCTAACCCAAAGGAGGAAAGAACTGAAGTCTTTAGGCACATAAAAGGACATAATCGTTGCTCCTTGTCTGTGAGGGAGGAGAAGAAAAAAAAAAAAAAAGAAAAAAGAAGGCTTAAGTCACAGCAGGAAAGGCTCAATTTAGATGTTAGGAAAAACTTTCTAATGACAGGGATAATAAAGAATAGACTGCCTGGGGAGTGGAGAGCTTTAAGATCAAGTTAAGCAACATCTGTCAGGGATGTCCGAGGTTTAGGTGATCCTGCTTGGGTTAGTGGGATGGACTGGTCTGACCTTTCAAGGTCCCTTTCAGCCCTAATTTTTCAGTGGTTCTGTGGGTCGACATTAATCTTCTTGATGGTATTTAAACAGTCAGCAGCTTCTCTTAAGTAACTGCTAGCAAGTCTCTTCTCTTGCCTGCGGTTTAAAATTAACTTAATTTCCATGCATCACTTTCGCCCTCCAGCTCCCAAGTCCTGCACAGTCAAGCAGCAGCTGAATTCCTTAACTGCTTGTCAGTACCTTCCTTGTGGCTCTGTAGCTATCCACAAAAAAAAAAAAAAAAAAAAAAAAGAAAAAGAAAAGAAAAAAAGAAGTGATACAAATGCTGCATATGGGTGACTATGCCCCCAGCGTGAGGGTGCCCTCCTTTTCTGCACTTATATGTAGGAGATATGGTCCCCCTTCTTGAGACAGTGGGATCTCATATGTGGTTATTTCATTTTGTGCGCTGCAGGGACCTGCCTCTTCGTGTTGCCTGCAGCCTTCTGATTCTATGATAAGGTTTGAGTGTCCAAGCCCAGACACTGCCCAGAGTGCGAGGCACTTCTGAGTAACAATGTGTACAACAACAGGTGGTGTAATGAATACATTGTCCACAAGTGATCTCTCTTCAAATGGGGCAGACTCCAGAAGGAAGAAAGCTAGAGGTGGCCCTGGGAGCCCTTGAAGCTACTAATGAAGGTGAATTTTTATCTGCCAGCGACAGAGTAAGAGGGAGAGAAAAAGCCAGGCCACGATGAGCAGTATCTGCAATCCTTGTTGAGTGCCTTGTTGAGTTGGAAAACAGGAGAGGTGGTGAGCGTGTACTGAAGGTGTGGTGTCTGAAAACTTCTTAGTTTTTTGCTTAAAACAGAAAAGACAGAGCTGGGAAAAGCTGAAAAGAGAGAGAACCACTGCCTGGAAGTCCTCAGCTTTGGAAAATAATTCCCTGCCAGGCACTGAGCTGCACATACGGATTGTGAAGGGTGACCATGAAAACTGGGTGAGTATGGCACTGAGAAGATCACTGACCCCACATCACAGCTAGAAGATCAGTGAGAGAGAACATGGCCATAAACCAAAACAGGTTATCCAAAGTCAGGAAAACATGAGGCTTCCAAACCTTCATTGCATCCTCCTTAGTTATTTACTTAAACCAGAAAAGATTACATTCCTGTAGCTGGGAAAAATCATTCCTATTGAGAGAGAGAACCACAAGTATCTTACCTGCCCACAGAGAAGCAGTCACAATTTCTCTCACTAATTTTCTCCAGTGGTTTTAACCAACCAAGATAATTGTGGGCCAGATACACAGGCCTTCACACTTGCTTTTGTTAACAGAGCAAGCAAGGTCTGTGTTATCTCCATGTGTCAAGTATTAAGAACCTTATTTCATACGTGTGAGTAAACGTATAAAGAAACGAAGCGGCCACCACAGGAGCAGGTTTGAACACAGGGTCTTTCACTCCCAGCCCTGAGCTCCTTCTTCCAGACCGTGCTGCCAGCTCCGAGACGTGGCGGGGCTGTTATTTATACGCGTAATAAAACGCCACCTGAATGCAGCTGGAGTCCTACCTTTGAGCAACACGAGCACGCTGGGGACTTTATTTACGGCTATTTCACTTCGCCTCTCTTGATGCTGGGAATGAGAGTTTCAGGTGTGCTACCCTTTAAAAAAACCCACTGTGAAATATGCATATGTTAAAGGTGGGTTGTGCTTTTGTGGAGCCTGTATCCCAAACTACACAGTAGCCGCTTTGTGCACAAATTGTACAAAGGCGCAGTTCCACCCCAGTGAAAATGTATTTATCAGAACTAAGGCAGTATGAATCTGATTCATTAAATAAAACCTCATTTTTTTAAGGGAATGTTAGGAGTGATAGAAATACAGCAAGCTCGTAAAGCCCTTGAAAGGTAAGGGTAAAGCAAGCTTACTCTTTTAACTGCTGGGAGAGGTGTTTTTGGAAGTGCCATAAAAATTGTAACTTTCTTGAGGTATTCTGAACGCTACTGTATCCCACAGGATTCAGGGGAATGGTGAGATTACCCACCCAAATGTAAGTTTATTTGAACAATGCAATTTGTATGAAGTGCAGGGTTTTTCAAGATAAGAGAAAATCAGGACCTTTTTTGTTTTTTTGCTCACACAGCTGGGGAACTCGGGACCAGCTACACTTGAGCACCCTGCGTTTTGGGCATTGGAAACTCAAAAGTTTCCCATCTGAGGGGTGCTGCCAGCTGCAGTGAGCTTGATCTCTGCTTAACTTTGGAGCTGGAGCCAGACAGCCTGCTAACACAGTATGGCTGCAGGCCTTTTTGGTGTTTTTACTCTGCGGAGTTTTTATGAGACCATATCTGTCAAACGTATGTGTGAAGATAAATCAAACAAGCACAGCCATGGCTATTAAATAAATGTGAAATCTGAGTGGCTTCCACCAGCCCCTCGGTCCCTCCCCCTTGGCTGCTGTGTGTACTGAGTGTTTTATAGGCACAGGACAGTGAAGGATGGCTGGTTATGAGAAAGGGGAAGCAGTGGGGAGGCAGCTCCAAGGGAAGGGAGTGATTTCATTGCAGCGGGAAGCAGAGAGCTACAGGATAGGTTTGGGGCTCATGCTGCTGAAATGTTTGAGTCTGGGAAGAGCCTGTTTTGAATCTTGATGACTTTTGAAGAGGGAGAGACTCAACAAATTCCATCAGGGATGTGGTCTGACTGCTGTGATGGCACATCCAAAGTGCAATGAAGGTGGGGATTCAGCAGAGGAGACAAGAAGGCACTCCATGCAGAAGTGTAATGAGGTAGTCAGTCTTGGACCATGTTTGGGGCTAATGCTGTGTAAGCACCACAAGGTTGCTGCAACTTGAATACCAAAGCATGAGAAGGACATCAAGCTTCCACATACCTCACAGCCTGTCTTCTCCTGGAAAAATAAAATAATCTTGACCTGATCACCACTCACATTTTCCCACTATCCCCTAAATTGTTCTTCCCCCAGGAGAAGGGTGGTCTTTCCAAGGTCAGGGTTGAGGTTACTGACAGGTCAGGGAGGGCAAGGTCAGGCTTGAAGCTGGCTGTCTGTACCAAAGCTGTCCCACATAGGGAGAGGGCCTTGCAGTTTCCAAAGCCATCAATCTCCTCCCCACTTTCACCAGCTATTCACCTCTCCCAGTTTTAAGTGGAAGAAAATACAGCCAACCTCTTCAAGTCCTTGTGTCACGCCTCTGGGAGCTGCATTCTTGCTCTCGAGTGCTCAGTCACCGAAACAGAACAGCCAATATATCACTCCCCGTGTCTTTATTTGGGGGTTGAAGTTGGATCAATGTATCTGAAGCCTACTGTAACCAGGAAATGATTCTTCTTATTTCTAACAATGGGACCGCTTCTGCCACCAAGAAAGCATTTGTCACTTCTCCCTGGCTGCACTGGGGTTTGGGTGAATGTGCTTGTTTACCCTGGCACACAGGGAGAGCATCCTCGTGGAGGAGATGGGGACTCAACAGGAGTCGAGGCTAACAAATCATGTGGTGGTAAAGTGAACGGTGCTGGTGCTAAAGGTGAAGCAGGAGGAGCAGGACATGGCCCATAAAGCAGGAGCGTGGGACAAAGTTTATTTGACGTGGCTGCCGCATCTGTGATATCATTGCACCTCCATCGATTTTTAATGCTGATTGACACTAGGAGAGGATTTGACCTGTAAGATTATAGTTTGCTGCACAGAGGATGTCATGGCAGCTCTTGGTCCTTCTGTGAATATCACCAGTGTTCAGCTGAATGAAAATAAATACTCAGAGATGGTTTTTGCCAGTAAAAGTATATAAGGGAAGAGAAGGCTAATGGATTAACAAGTGCATTTCTGCTGAGTCGCTAATGCAATGCAAAATTATTATTAGTAATAATTAGTAATGCACGTGAGACTACCACTGAACAAATGATCCATGAACACCCAAAAGGCCAGGAAAACACTTAGAACAAATCTTTCTTTCAAAGTCAATAATTTAGATTGGATTCTGTTAGCTCATAGGGCCAGGTTGCTTTGTTGATGTGATGGCACTGTTACTTTCAATGAAATCTAAATCAGCCAGTTTACACAAGCTGAAAATCTTATCCCAAATTTTCTGTTGATCATTAGAGTAATTATTAATGTTAAATATTTAAGAGACTAGCTTTTCATTCACTGTTTTAGATGGGGTTTTTAAAGAGTGTTCTGTAGGTCCTTGTGTATAGCATATATATTCAGTTCCAAGGGATTAAGCTGTCACTTACCATCTAAAATGCTGAATCTTCACCATGATGTCAGTGGAAACAATTTTATTCTGATTCCAAATAACAGAAAGCACAATTCAGAGGTCCTGAAGTGCTCAATTGTCAGGGCAGAGCACAGGGCATAGTTTGAATTTAGAATGGGGGAACACAGAGGAATGGGAACACAGACTCATGGCAGTGATATGCCTGCAACTTATCTGTGCATATAAACACCTAACAACCCTTAATCTGCCATCCAAGGTAAAGATCCATATGTAGGTTTAGATCATACTTTACTCCTAAAACTGTGCTTCCTCATAGAGCAATTCCATTCAAAAATGCAGGTTTTCATGGAATTGTGGTTACTTCCAGCTCTCAGGTCTTCAGTTTATCCTACCTATGTCTACCTATGATGGCTGTGGTCAGCAGCCATCCTCTGTTTACACTGCTGTTGTGGGAAAACCCCTCACACTGGGATCCTAACATGCTCCAAGGCACAGGCAGCATGGGCAGTATCTTGGATGCCAGACCTGCCATCGTTGTCTTTCCTTAGCCCAGAGGAGACAGGCACTGTTTCTACGAACCACTGGCTTCGCACCTCTTGCAGGCATATCCCTCCACTCCTGTCACCACCACCAGTGCTGGCTGCAAGGAGCTTCCTTCTACAGCAGCAATAGCTGTTTGCCCATCCAATCCCTTCAAAGGCACTGGGAGCAGCAAGCCCTACCTCCAGGGCTTTCAGAGCTCTCCCATCTAGCCCTGCATCCTTCACCTCCTCAGGACAAGGTAAATCTGGACAGGCCCGTCCTGCTCCTCAGGCATTCAGCAGCAGCTGGAGAAGAGCAAAAAGATCGGTGACACCTGCCGCAGCTGAGGGGCTGCAAGGGGAATAAGTGGAAACAGGCCCTGTGTAGAGGGAGAAGTTGAAGGGGGCTGACTGAGGAAGAGGGTAGGAGAAGCATCCTAGTGCTTCTCTCCGCCTGTCCCACTGAATACTCATAACAAGGTTCTCCACACACAATGGACCCTTACCACCTCTCCTTCACAGCCAACCTTCCTCAAAAGAGCTGCAGACTAACCCCAAATCTCTTCTCCCCCTTCAGAACCCCGAGGCAGGACACTGCTGTCATTCCTGATAGCTACCCAACCTGTTCCTAAAGCTCTGGCCCTAGGGAGGCTTCATGCCTGGACACTTTATGCATTGCCTCTATCTATTTACCCTAATACTTTTGCAGCATCAAGTTTGAACCTTTCTTACTGCAGTTTAAGGCTGTTGTTATTTCTGAACCTCTTGGCTTTGGGCAGGTAGAACTGACAGTGCCTTTCTCCTCTGTCATGAACTTAGAGACTTGCTGTGCTTACTATTGGTCTTCTTTTCTCAAGCCTAAGCTTTACCAAGCCTTTTCGATTTCCTCACAGATCATGTTCTCTAGACCTCTGATGATACTTCTTGTTTTCATCTGGATTGTATTTATATAGCCCGCATCTTTTTCTGGCTTTTTCCAAGAGTATGGCACTGATGACAAACAGTTTGGTTTTTAATCTGCGCTAAACCTCAGCTCCAGTAGTTCCATATCCATATTTGTGCAGTCAGTTATTCCTCAGTGTGCAGTCTCCTCTGTAGAGATTCCTACTGTGTCATTTCTTTTTTTCCTCTGACTGTTTCTTTAATTTGCCAGACTGTTTGCTTTTTTAAAAAATTCTAGTCCTGTCTTCAGTGTCCTTGCAGATTCTTCCAGCTTTGGGCATCCTGCAAATTTAATCCTCTTTCTTCTAGTTCACAGTTCAGGTCACTAACAGACTGGAGCTGGAGACAGAGACAAAACTGTACATCTCTGTCCAATAGGCTCCTGCCTGTGGAGAGTGAAGTCCTGTTCACAGCCTTCTGGGTACCAGTGCTGTGTCTGCTCTGCAGTGGGTAGACCACACATTCCTCATTGGTTTATGAGAATTTCATGTGAGACAGTGTCAAAGGACTTCCTCGAGTCAAGATACTGACATCTGCTTCTCCTTACTGGCCTGCGAGGTCTGTCTGCTTGTTTTAAAAGAAGATGAGATGGGTTTGTCAAGACCAGACTGTGAAGCTAATACTGGTTGTTACTTATCCCATTACATTTCTTACAAATAGCTTTTGTTATTACTAATTCCAGAATTTCTCCTGTAATTGAAAATAAATTAATTAGTCTATAATTCTCCACTCCTTTCCACACCCCCCCCCCCAAGACTTCTAGATTTTTACTTTCATTGCTTTTGCTATGCTTTTCTATTAATTCTTAGGAATCCAGCTTAGGTTTCACTCTCTAAATAGCCTCTTGAAGATCAAGATCAACAGTGGCACTCTAGTCAGTCTATTCTTTTCCTGTATTTCTATTCCTTTCTCTGCACTGGTGTAGAGCTTGCTTGGGCAAACTGTATCTTGCTGCCTTCCTGTCCCAGCAACTAGCTGAGTGCAAAAAAATCCCCCTTTACCACCAAAGCCTGGGCTATAATTGAAGTCTGCTTGTTGCTTCTTGGCTCATTGGCTTGCAGGAGACTTGTCATGATGCTGAGGCCCACACCTGTGGTGACCTGTGGGCCTCTCTATGCTGTTAATGCTCATGTTTTCTCCCTGAGCTATTTTAGCTATGGCATTTCACCCGGCAGAAGTTCCAGGCCACCCACCTCACCACTGGTGCCACCTTCTTTCTTTCTTTTTTTTTTTTTTTTGGTCTCATCAGAAATGGTTGGCATGAATGAGATGGCCACATCTTCTGCCACGTGCAGCAACTATCCATTCCAGCTACTCTGCAGGAGAGGGAAAGAATACTAAGCACCACTGGCAAGCTAAAGCCTCCCCACTCTGTTACTTTTCTTAGCCTTCGAAGTCAAGGTTAGATCTGCATTACCATGTTGGCTAGTGAAGTCCTAGTTCAAGCCAGCTTTGGATAATGTTTGCTCAGGTGTAGTATCTTGGAAAGTGAAATCATCGCTGCTCCTTTCCCAGAAAAAATAGTCATTGTTTGCCACATTTAATTAAGTTTTCCCCTCTGTTCACACAGCCTCCCCCACCCAGATCTGAAGTTGGTTTTATAGTTTCCTCTCAGCCTTCTCCTTTGATCCTAAAGGAGCTGTCACCTCAGTACCTACAGCCCTTCCTTTCTCACCTTGGACAGCATAAAATGTGTTTGTGTGTTAATGACTTTCTCCTCGGGGGCAGTTGACTCTCTTTACTAGTCAGCTGGATGCTGGATGAAATCATTCTCTCTGCTTCAAGTATGTCACGCATATATATTTCCCTGCCTGGGTTTTATGTTCCATCCCAGCCTCATTCATAGGAAATGATTCTGTTTTAGTTCATTTTGTTTTGGAAAGTGAATCCGTTGCCAGGGGAATGTGAGAGATTTCCCGAGACTGGGTCCAACTTTAGTGCAGGAAGGTGCTACAAAGACTTTGCCACACACAGCCTGCTGCTGCTGCTCTTCGCTCCTGCGCTGCAAGAGGCTGTTTCCTCCTTAGAGCCTCCTCAGCACCAGCCATACTCAAACCAACATGTCTGAAGTTGTGTGCAGTCTCTGCTTTGGTCAGCCGTGCCTGTGACCTACTCTCTCCACCTTATCTGGCTTCTGTCAGACAACTTGCCCTACCCCTGAACTAGCACCAAAGCTCGAACCCTCAGGTCTGTGCAACAGGGAAAAGCCTGCTTTGCTAAAGAAAGCTGCATTACAGCAACCAAAGGGCAGGATCGAGCCTTCAGGTTACACTGAAGAAGGCTTAAGAGAGAAAAAAGAAAAAAAGCCACTTGATATAAACAAACAACAAAATTACCCATGTTGCGAGGTCTAAGTGCAATTATGAGTAGTGCCATTTTTAGACTGTTTGTTGGGATACAGCACTGCAACAAAAGTTATTAATAAAATGCTTCACCACGAGTGTGGCTTCAATAGCGTGACTCAGAAACCTCAATCCAACGACAGCTTGTCTGCTGCAGAGCCTAATATGGATGCTACATTCAGCCATGCCACAGCAGGCTAGATTCAAAATGCTCAATTAGTATGATTAACCCAAAGTATAAAGCAGACTGCACATTTTCTCTGCTGTGCCATCAAATCAATGCTGTTAGCTCCAGTACTGGGATGGGACGGATCAGCAGGATCCATCTCACAGGCATGGTGTACGAAGAGGGCTAAATGGGGGAGACTGAGAATTTAAGGAGAGTCTGGAAAAGCAAATCTAGAGGGGAGGAGTAACAGCACGTGGAGTGAAGTGCCAGAGAAGAGTTGTGTGCAGTTACACGCAGGGACCCCAATCACTCCCCCTCTGCTCCTCAGAGGTGGAATCTTAAGCTGCTGTAATCGGTGACAGATGCCGGCTGCTGAGCCAGAGCTCTGCTTCATCTCCAGAGAGGGGAGTGCTGAAGAAGGCACAAAAGATGTGTGTTAGAGTGGTACACAAAGAACTGTTACAGATTGCACTGTCTGAAATGAACAAATGTTGTTCTCTAGTGTTTGCTGTAGATTAACTTTCAAAAGTACCCACACTTGTAAAGAAGGTTTAGAGAAAAAGTCCGATTTTTGATTTTTTTCCTCTTTTTGGTGTATTACTATGTCAACAGGCTTATTAAATCTTACTTCTACAGATCATTTTCAAATTCATGCTTACATTATGACCCAAAAGAATGAAGGAAAAAATCACCTCCATCCAAAAAATTGCTGGCAGAGGACGAAAAAAAATCTCTGGTTTGGAAGTGAACACTGCCTCCCTCTCTCTCATACATATGCACACATACTCTTGCTAGGCAGATCACTGCAAATCAGTTTAACTAAGAAGAGCTAAGGCCAAATCTGGAACAAGAGAAAACTCTGTCAGTAGAAACAGCTCAGCAGATGCACGTTTATTACATTCACTGAAGCAGCAAAATAAAACCCAAACCAAACCAAAACAATTTTTTGGTGCCTGTGTCTGATTTGCCTGCAATGACCTCTCTTTCCTTCAAGCCAAGTCCTTTCTTTCTGCAGATCTCCATGTATGGTTGGCATTCCACAATTAGGGAAGCATCAATAAATCAGTGACAGACAAGCAAGGACTTCAGCCTTCCCTACAGCTTGCAGTACTAAAAGTTCATCTCCAAGTGCTCCCTCTTCATTTCAACCAGCAGCCAGGGTGCTTAAGGTTTGGGAATAGGAACAGCATGGGCTCAGTGCTGGCCAGGCTCTGAAACTGGAGTCGGAGAGGATGGGGATGCAGATAATACTGCCCTGAACTGAACGCTGTTAGATACTGGACACAGCGAGCCAAGAACTTGGGTGGTAGCTGTTGTTGTGAATCATGATCAAGAAATGTTGTTATTACATAGTGCTTTATACTGGGTTGAGGCCTGATGCAAACATTGGGGATCCAGCTTTGTACAACATAAAGAGCAAAGAAAGGCTGAGGGAGCAAAGGGGCAGAAAAGCCTGTATGAAGAGAGTCACTGTGGCAGAGAGAATACTGTACAAAGCGTCAGTGGCGAGGTTCAGTTGCATAGGTAGCTTCTGTGATACTCTCAGTATACTTGTCACAGAATACTGCAGATGAGACAGGACCTTGGCAGAGCTCCAGCCTTGGACCCCACTCAGAGCAAGGCTATTTTCAAAGTTAGGTCATGTTGTCCAGGGCTCTGTCCAGCTCACTTCTGGAAATCTCCAAGGACAGGAGTTTCACAGTGCCTTTGTGAAACTTATTCCAATGCTGAAACATCCTCTGGATCAACATTTTTTTTTCCTTGCACTTTTTTCCTTGTCTGTCTTTGTCTTCTCTCTAACCTCCTTTAGCTAACTGAAGACTGCAAGAAATTCCCGCTTAGCTAGGCGTTCTCCTCTTGTTCCAGGCTAAACAGCTCTGTTTCCCCCAGCTTTTCCTGATATGCTGTTCTGTAGCCCCCACATCTCTTGCTGAGCAATAATTTTCATCTGTTCCATCTATTTAGACAGTAAGGTCTTTGGGATGGGTAATGTTATTTGACAAATGCATGGCAGATTGATTGAAGAGGCAAGGGGCACAGATGATCACTTTATGGAAAACTTTCTCCTCGGAGTAATCCTGTTCCTTTGCCTTGAGGTCAGAAAGGGGCTGTACGTAAAGCTGCAGGCTCACTTGTAGAGTAGGACAAGGAAGGAGTACACCAGTAAGTGCTTGGGTATGGTGTAGTAGGTGTCCTCATCTTCTGAAGCAAGAGCCATCACTGACGAGCATATCTCCAGTCTCCACCTAAACTGTGCTCATGAGGAAGAGTCTGTGGCATCCCTTGTCAGCTCCAAAGCCTCCCTCTAACTGCTCTGTTGTCCTAAATCTTTGCTGCAAACCAACCCCAGTTTTTCTCATTAATCTCTGCTGGACTCTGAAGTCTTTAGGACAAGCCCTTATATATTGAAAGGCTGTTAATGCTCTCTCTTAGTTTTCTCTTCTCCAGACTAAACAAACCCAATTCTTTCGATCTGCTCTCATAGATTATGCTTTCCAAAGCTTTTATCGTGCTTGCTCCTGCACCTCAGAGCGCTCCCCAGTTTGTTTACCCATTTTGGAGAGCTCTGTGCCCAGCGTCCCCAGCTGAGGCGTCCTCGGGGCCAACTGCAGCACAGTCATTTTCTCCCATGCCTGTCCTATGAATCTCTCATTAAAGGGTCCCATCAAGAGACTTGCCTCTTTTGAAACAGCATGACAGTGTTGACTAAGTTTTTGTCTGCAATCCTGGGAGCCTTTCCTGCAGCAGTGCTCTTTATCCAATTACTCCCCATTTTGCGTTTGAGTTCCAACACCTCGCTGTGGTATTTTGCACTCACTCTTGTGTGATTTCCATCCTGCTGATTTGAGACCAATTCTCCAATTTATTTAAATTGTTTTGAAGTCTGCTGAGGCTGCCTTTCCCTCCATGCAGACCCCATGGCTGCTACTCCTCCCAGCTCAGTGGTGCACATGAATGTTATCCTGATTTCTCTGCAATATCCCTGACATTCTGGTCCTTATTATCTCCAGTTCCGCAGTCAGGCAAGCTGCTGAACTGCCTGGGGCAGAAAGCTGTTTGCAACAAACACAGTAGTTAACCTTTTGGGACAGTGTTACAGTGAGCTGCACACCTGCTTGTAGGATAATTTCACCCACCACAGGTTCCTGGTGATCTATGAGGCAATATTCCAGGACACCAGAAGTGTTATTGCTTGGCCGTGGTCTGTCCTGATGGTCTTCTGGTAGCAGCACTGCTAAGTGCAAAGGTTTGGGGAAAAAAAGGTACCTTGTGGTCCCCAGCTGTGAAAGTTATCCAAAGGGAAGTTTTAGGCAGAAGGATGCATGGAAGGGTCAGGCAGATTTCCCTTTCTATAGCTTCATAAATACTCAAAATACCCTGGCCAGTGGGGAGAGGGAATGCATTCTCAGGACTTGGGGCTCACACCAGCCCTCCTTCGGCCCCATGAGCTCTTGCATGAATGGCCCCAGGGCCCCACGAAGCACAAGCTCATGCCTGGGACCAGAGGTGTCTCCACAGAATGAGCCTAGAGCAGGACCCCTTCCCCGTGCTCCCTTTGGTGCCTGGCTGTCTCCAGGTCCTGGCTGCCAGGCTGGGATGTGGGTTAGCAGATTTTTTCCACGCTGTTTCTCCGGGATCCCTGACAGAGCCCATCAGAGCTGCCTTTTATCAGCACTGCACGCCTTAGTGAGCCTGTCATGACTCACACACAATGTGCTCTGTGCCAGATTAATCTGGATGGCTTTCATGCTCAGGATGTGGGCGATGGGCAAGGTGGGGGGGGCATGGGGACAGATGCAGGGCTAGTGGGGGCGCAGGAGATGGGCAGATATGAGGACCCTGAAGTACTGAGGAGAAGGATTTCATTTCAGGATGTTCTGAAGGGACAAAGAGAGAACAAGCCAAAAAAGAAAGCGACAGGTGTGTATGCTGCCTTCCAGCTGCAGGTACTAGTTGCCCTGACTTTTTAACAGGCACCATGCCAGGAGTTGTGCAGAGATGTTCAGCCCCATCAGTGACTTCGTTTGCACTGTTGCACCCCTAGCTTCACTCCCTTAACTTTAATTCCCCCTTCTCAGCAGTGCCAGTGTTTGGGCCTGATGGAGCCATGGGTGGGAGGCAGCCCTTGCAATGTGACTGTCTCCTGCCATCTCTTGAGTCTTTCCAGCTCCTGGCACACCAATCATCCACTCAGCCAACAGTAACTTATCCCCAGCTTTTGGAGTCACATAGTGCTAAGCACGGTTTGCAAGATTTCCTGCAGCTCTGCTGCTCCAGAGACTCAACTTGTTGTTAGTCCAGCTGGGATCATGCCAGTGTGTTGCTGCGGGTACATGCGAGTATAGTTAGGTGTTCACCTCTGTTACATAACTCTATCCAACCCCAAGAGAGAGGGAAAGACAGATATTTGTAAATTCAGGTGCAAAAACATTATTTGATGCTGCTAATACTTTTGATTTAGGTTTGACATTTCTTTGATGTATAAACACGTCAGTTGAAACAGATCACTTGGGGGGCTTACTGAGGTAGATATGTCTGAAGCCTTGGTCCATGAACTGAGGGAGGACAGTGTTTGTAGCTCATCTTTCATCTTTTATCTTTTCTGGACTGCAATTCCAAAGTAATTAAAATTCCTCAAAAATGTATTGGTTTTGGATGTCTTCAGAAAGGGCTGCCATGAAAGTCATCCCTGAAATATGGGGCAAGCTTGACGAAAGCTGCCCACTTTCATTCCAGAGTTAACTGCATGCCACTCAAATATGGAATCTCTTTCTGCTTATTTGTGGAAATTATTTGCCCCTGAAATAAAGACCTGTGAAGCTGAGCTATGAGAAGGAGTTATGTCTACTAGAGGTAGAAAATATCCAGTAAATTATGTTTCATCCACAGTTAATTTCTGTGAGTCCATCATCACGGGCGTTTAGCATGTCTCCTAAATCATGTCCAAACTGTGTTGATTCAAGAGGAGTGTAGAGAAGTCATAGTTTTGTCTTCCAGGCTTTCTTTGCAGCAAGTATCCCCATGACATGAGCTGCAACCTGAATAGTGCCACAACAGCTCAGCAGCACAGGGGAGGGAGCTTAACCTGCCTTCTTGGGGCTGATGTACCTTGTAGGGCAGCATTATGGGCACTGCTGTTGCCTTCACTGCTGGCGTCTACCTAGTGGGAATGGCAAAAAAGGCTGGGCAATTACACCCTGTAGAGTCAAATAGGGTGTTCAGGCTATTTTGAAAGTCTTCCTGCAGTGCATCACACTGGGGTTTAGGGCTGTGGGTCCAGCACCTGGTTAAATGGCCTGGTTACTTTTTATTTAAAGAACTATAAATTTGCTTGGAGGGTCCTGACCTGCACTGACAGCTTGGTTAATGGCTTTGAGGTATGCAGAATGGAAATCAAACATTACCATGTCTTTTTCAAAAAAGACATATGTTTCACATCCTATGCAATATAAAGAAAAAACAGGAAAATGCAGGAAAGTTTACATATTACTTGCCAGTTAAAGGTATTCAGTTGTGTAACATACCACCACATAGCTCTTTCTCACTGCTTGATTATTCCATCTTCAGTCACCAAGTAATGAGGATTTTCATTCATCTTCATTAAATGCAGAATGGAGAACCTGAAATGGTTCATTGTTCCAAAAGCTGCTCTCCTATTCTGCTTTGGCAGCTTTTTCCTTTCGCTTTCCTCAGGTGTAAGGCCTTGATTTAGCAAGGTGTTTAAACATCTCTTTAAGTTTAAACATATAATTTAGTTTATTCCTACCCGGCAGCGCCTCTAAGTATGTTCTTAACCATGCACTCCAGTTGCAGTGAAGTAAAGCAAGCAATTAAGCAGGTGCTTTGCTGAAGCAGATCCTAAATGACTACTTAAGTCCTTTGTAAGAAGGAGTATAAATCCTCCTCCTGACAGGGGTGGGAGTGGGGATAGATACGTTTTATTATCATCCTCCTCTTTAAAGCTTGACTTGGTCTTGCAGACTGCCCGGGTCCTTCCTTGGGCTGGTAACCAGCTGGTAAGCAGCTGTTACCTCTGTGAGAGCTGCGACCATGTACAAAAAATTCAGATTTACAGCAACAACGACAAGATCATCATCCCTTTTATGGAAATGAGAGCTGGTGGCAGGGATATTGGGAGCTGGCTTGTTAACCCAGGCAGGGGGAGAACAGCAGGGCTGCCCCAGTTTACACCTGCTGGGGATGGAGGCAGCGAGGAAGGGAAAGGTTTACCCTGGTTTTGTTTCACACCACACCACTGTCTTCCCACGGGGGCTGCGAGGCCCTTCTGCGGTCACCGTGCTGCTTGGAAATGAACACCGTCTCTGTTTAATTTTAATGCAGCCCATTAACTAAACTGCCTCACTGCACTTTGTCCATCTGGGTCGTCCCATGCACGCCAGAGTTTCCCTTTCATATTATTCCCCATCGATTCAGGAGGCCCTTTTGACTCAGCCCCTTCCCTCCGCCTCTCCCCAACCCATCAACATTGTGTTGCTCAGCCCTGGAGCACAAGCCACGGCCATTCCTCACGTTCCACTGCCAACACAGAGAGGCAGCAACCTGTGCAAAGATAAGTTGCACGTGTTCGCCCTACCACCATCAAAAGAAATAGCTTTGCTGCCATAAGAAAAGTAAAAAGCACGATGGAGGGAGGGAACACAGCTATAACAGTGCGCACTTGTTAACCAGGAGAAAAAAAAGGGTAGGGAGGAGGAGGAGGAGAAGGAGGAGGAGGAGGATGGATGTAGTAACAGCAAGGGCTTGGTCGGGAAGGGGGCTGGGGGCGAGGGAGGCAGCCAGACAAGTAGGGTCCCTCTGCTGAAGCCATCAATTATTGGGCCTGGGGTCTGTTTGCTGCCGTTGTTGGCAGCACAGAGAGTTGGGGTTTGCTTTTTTTCTTTCTTCGTCTTTTCTTCCTTTTTTTTTTTTTTTGTGAGGTCTGGGCTGCAGCTCGGCCAAGGAAGGCTGGGGGCGGGGAAGAAGGGGTGAATACGGGATTTTGCCCAATCCACTGACTCTCAATGGAGGCTCCAGGCAACACTCGAGGTGCTGTGAGGCAGCACTGTCCCGAAGAAAGGAACCTTCGTGGGCTGTGGTGGGAAAGCAAGCAAAAGCAGGCATCCCTCCCTGCCAGGTGAGCAGGAGTCCAGTTGGTCTCCCCCCACCCCAGGCCCATTGTCCGGTTAAGCACTGGGGATGCTGGGGAGATTTTGCCCCCTGAGCTCAGGTCAGGCAGTCGTGCAGCACTTTAAGACCAAAATGGGTAAATAAATAGAGTGTACAGAGCAGACCTTTGGCTGAGGAAGTGATGGTCTATGCCAACTGGGGCTGTATGTGTACTGGGGCTACACATACACACATGTGTGTGTGTGTATATATATATAAATACACATTCCTGCATGGAACGTGGGCTGTAAGGCCAGTGGACTGGCGGTGACTGTGACTTTCCAACCTGGGCCCTCCTGGTCACTTCCCTGTGCCTGCCATCCCTGGCTAGGTGATATCATCTCTTCCAGGGAAACGTCTGGTCCTGATTTCAGGCCTGCCGGTGACTGAGCCACCGCTGGCTTTCTAGGCAGTGTGCCCTACAGATTAATTACTTTCACAGTTGCAAACGTGCACGTTGATGTTCAGTCTGAATTTGTCTGGCCTCAACTGCTGGCAGCTGGTTCTCATAAATGCCCTTTTCTGCCCGATTAAAGAGCCCTTTGATATCAGGAATCTCTCTCTCTCTTGAAATGCCTGTAGACCAAATCACTCCTTGGAAGAACCAGGGAGATCATGCCTTTTTAAATTGCACACCATAGGGTGGGTTGTCCGACTTCAAACCTTTCCAGATTAAGCCATGTGGCATTAAATATTCTTTGGCATCCACACCTGTTCTGCATCCCTCACCGGCACCAGGAAGGGCTGCCTTCCAGCCTGGGATGCTTGATGCCTTCAGGATGGCACACACAGCCATGCATGGACTGGCGGAGAGGGGAAAATTCAGGAGAGACCTGACGGATGCATTTGGCCGACGAGGAGTTGCTCCTCCGCTGCAAAAGGACCGATGAAAATAAAGTTACTACTTTTTTCTGCTGCTGAGGAAGTCATGGCATGCTGAGTGGGTCAGAGCAACTGAGGCTGATCACTTGTGTGAGGGTGGGAGGGAGACTGCAAACTGGCCAGCACATTGTGTACCAGAGGCCTTGGAGAAACAGATTCATCTCTTGGATCAAAGGATGTTTGGCCACAATAGTTTATATATGGGGAAAAAAATTGTTGGCTTGCAACATTTATTTTTCAGATTTTAAATTTTTGTGGTAATATGGCATAAAAGGGGAAAAGGTTTTTAGTGAAGCCCCAGGCTCACAAAGTGCAAAAAATATCTTCCTGCCCAGCTTTGCAATAAAAAGATGTTTGTGTCTGAGAGAGGACCCTGCAGAAATTCATCTTGTATGAAATGGAGAGTCATGTTGTATCTCTATGCTATTAAATTTTATAGCTTTTGTTTGTTTGTTTGTTTGTTTGTTTGTTTGTAAGCCCTGCAGCCCAGTATCTGCTGTGTTCACCAAGCGCAAAGCTCATACAGAATGGCATTTCCATGCAGCTCTGCTTGATTGCTGGAGTGGCATAGTCTGTAACACTCATAGCCTGAGATGCTGAGGCATTGCTACTCTACCATGCTTAAAACTCTCTGGCGTTATAACTAGGTGAGGTTACAGCCAGTTGGGTACAACCAACCCTGGTTACAACAGCTGGGGAACACAAAACACTGTCCTTGGCTAAGTAATTTGCAAAGGGTCAACCAGAGCATCTGTGGCAGGGCAGGACCTGTACCCTGATTCTTTTAACTCTGCCTCCTCATCACAGAACCATCTCCCAGGTGGGGCCACTCCTCAAGGGCTTTAGATTAGGCAAAGCTGTCCGTGCAGCCTTTCCCACTAAACTGCATTTCTAAATAAATTATCGATCTCAGCAATTGTGCATTTTAATCAGAGCTACAAGTCTTAAGGTGAGGGCAAAGCAGGCCCCTACTCCCCACCTGCTGAGTCTGAGAAGTAAATCCATAGGGTATCTATCTCAGGAGGGAGCACCACAACAAGCTAGTCCAATGCAGACCACAAAACTGTTTATCAAAATTTGGATCAAAATTCACCTTTCAGAAAGATTTAATTTCTTTACAGACTCGGTGCAGACTCCAATTTTGCAAACTAAAGCAAATGGTAAAAGTCTCTTTCACCTGGCCAAGTAGGACCAGTGAAGTACTCCATCCCACTGGGGTGCTGAGTGGTAGGATATTTCTCTTAGGCCTTCATCTCCATCAGGAAAACTAGGGAGAGTGCTTGGTTGTTCAGACATCAAACCTCTTTCTTCCTGTGTGTTGCTCAGTGCTAATGGGAATGGAAAGGAGAAGAAAGATCTTCTTTATTGCCTCAAATCCTCCTACCCCCTGTCCCAGTCCCAAGGGTCCTGTGTGATATGAGACATGTGTTTTTCCTTTCATCCCTGACTGAGAAACTCATGTTTCAGCATTAGTATGCAAGATGGAAGAAAGCCAGCATTTCTTTGGGGCTGCTCTGGGAGGATTTCATCCCAGAGTTTGCTTTCACCTTTTCCTTACTTCACCTTTTCCCCAATGTCAACTGCAGCAGGAAACCCCGTCAGTTTGTTACCTGCTCACTCCTCAGAACTGGATCTCTTGTCTCTGTCAGTGATGCACTTAGACATGGTGACAAGCACCTCTCACCAGAGGCTGTTTTTGGCAGCTCAGGTACAAGGTGGAGGCTTGTAGGGGGGAGGTACCTTCTTGTTTCACCTGGTTAAGAGGTGTTAATTAAAGTAGATGTTTTGATTTTTTCATGCCCTGACATTCTTCGTCACTGTGATGAGAGCACATGTGACCCAAGTGGCCTCCCAGCAAGCACTGTGCGAGATCCACTCTTCACTCTCCCGTTCATCATCATCTCCCACCAACCTCAGTGCTGCTAATGCATTTCCATTATTTATGAGACATCCCTTGGTGTTTCCAGTTCAGCCTTTCAAATTCACTCTCTTACTGCTCTTTGCTTGGCATGTTGAGGTCCATGGTCCCGAAGTCAATATGGTTCAACACTCAGATACCAAACACAGATCCCTTGAACTTTTTCTTTCTAGCAAGGTTTATTTTAAAGGAGCAATATGTGATCATTGTACATGGTTGTATGAACAAAGAAAAAGTCTCAAGTTCTGGATTAATGGCAGTGGAAGCCAGTGCCTTCTCAGCTTAGTTGTAAAAATGTATAGCATACCATCAGCAGTAACATGGACCAGAATCCCATCAAGAGAGGGAAAAGAGAATTAATCTTTTCAGATGCAACACTCTCTGAGTTTACCAATACAGCAGCCAGATGGTGCCTGACAACAGGTTTCTTCTGCCTTGCACAAGGAAAAAAATATGAGACATAATCAGTGCATTTCTCATGTGCCCTCATCTGACAAATCCTTACCATCACCAATCCCCTGCTCAGGGTACACAGCGTTTCGTTACTGAGTTCTCATTATGTGAATAACACTTTAGGCTGCAGGAAAAGCAGGTCTGAACTCATTGTGGGAGTTCACTCATTGCAGTACTGCTCTGTAGGGAAATGGGCCTTTTTACAAGGCCTGCATTTGCTCGCTGACAGAGGAGGCCCAGAGGAATGCTTCCTC
The DNA here is from genome assembly GCF_022539395.1 of Myiozetetes cayanensis. NCBI lineage: Eukaryota > Metazoa > Chordata > Aves > Passeriformes > Tyrannidae > Myiozetetes > Myiozetetes cayanensis. Next base: position 21,329,398 of record NW_026087742.1, read on the forward strand.
ACCAGACATCAGCCAGACCTTAGCTGGATGACCTTATGGCTCGCAGACAGCAGTTTTACTAGCACATCCAAAATAAACCTATCCTTTGTCCTGATGCAGAAACTGCTCGGAGGCTGTTTCATTTAGAAGCTGTTCCTTGGACAGCTTATTCCTCCAGTGGCCTGAGAAGGCTGTCAGCTTCTCCTGTGAACTATTTACCACATCTGCCCTTTGTAACACCAAGGTTTTTTTTGCTGCCTTGTTCCCTCTCCACCACCCACAGCATGAAAATAACAGTGCACACCCAATTTAAGCCACGCACAAGTCCCCCAGCATCTTCCACCAGCCTTTATGGATGTCCATGGCTTTTTCCACTCTGAGGGTAGGTTTCTCATTCTCACTGTAATAGCCCAGAGCTTGTTGTCTAAATTTGATTTTGGATTAGGCAAGGGTCCATGATTCCATGTCAATGCCAAACTGTGGGTGGGAGCAGAGGGGAGGATTTTTTTCCTAGGGACTTGAAATCTCTTCTTATGGTGTTTCTGAAAGATTTCATCTCTCCAGGAAGCAGAAGTCTCTCGAGATGAGCTGTTTGTGCAAGACTCTGCCGTGTGGGCTTGAGCTACAGGCTTCAGATGCAGCCAAACCAAAAGACTGCTTTTTTTTTTCTGGGTTGGGTCCGGTCAGGATCCAAACTTCAGGGAAGGATTTTGGTCCAAGAAATTGAATCCGAGCTGCTCTTATCTTCAAGTGTTTCAGATGAAAGGATTGTTTGAGTCCAAGAAGGCATGTGAAATGCAGTCACCCTGACTTAGTTGTGCCTCCAGGCAGAAGACGTGGTAGGACAGTAAGAGAAGCTGCCTATGGCTCGGGTGGGCGCTTGATGAAGTGACTTGACAAGAGACACACAAACAGCCTATAGCAGAGACAAGGAAAAAATTATCTAAGTACTGTTTTGTTATCCCTCTTTGATCCACAGAGACTACTTTGGCTGGGCCAAATCCACAGCTGGCTAAGAGCCTTCATATTATCCAAATGTCTAGGAAAGATACAAACATAGAGATCGAGTTAGGATTGAGTGAGCCCCATTTCCAACTGGAATTTATGAAAGGAGCCAAAGCTGGGGTTCGCATGAAACACATCCCGTTTCACATCACCAAAGCCAATGCCTGGGTTGGATTTTCTTCTATACCAAATATCAAGTCTGAAAGCGTGGGAATGCCTTTTCTTGAAATATATCTTATTTCCACGGTCTGGCTAAAGAGGTCCCTCACTCCCAAACCATTACAGCCTTTGTTTCTTTCCTAAATCTCACAGCACCGACGTTTGCCGTGAAATCACTGGGTCAGCATCCCCCTCCTGTCTTTACTCCCCCATTCTCTCTGAGCTTGCTGCGTTACACTCCAGGTTACACGCAGAGAGATGAGCTGAGAACGCCCGGCAACAGCAGATAAAAATGCTGCCGTGTGAAACCCACACTTGTTGCGGAGTCGTGTTTTAACTTTGTCCCACCCCTCCCCTTCCAAGAAGCCAGCCTGGGTGGGAAAGTCCAGGAGAAATAAGATGTTACGTTCATCCCCGGGGAGCTGAGAGACGGGGGGATTTGTAACTGGAGACCGGGATGAAGGCGGGGGAGAAAGAAACATGCAGAGATATTGATGACCCCCTATCTCGGCAGGTCGGCGGTGGCCGGCGCCCCTCTCCCAGCACGTTCCGCATCTCCCGGCGCCATGCATCCCCGGACGTGCATGTCCCTGCCTGTGCGCGGGCGGTGGGATTGGGGTGGGGGGGGGCGGCTTAAAAAGCCTCGCTGAGAAAGGTATTTCTTGTGGGGAGAAAGACGCTGGGAGGGGGAAAGAAAGAGGGCAGGCCCCCTCGCTCCCCACTGAGTCCATTTCTCCTGCTTTGCCGGAGCTGTCAGCCTTGAATCCCGGTGGCGTCCCGTAACTAATTGACAGCAATGGGGGCCTTTGGGAGCCGAAGAATACGCATCCTTGCTGGGCGAGCGCTGGAGCAGGGGCTGCGCGGGCAGCTGTGGGGGGATATAAAGGGCGGCTTTTAAAGCCTTTGTGCCTGCCCGCAAGTGCGTGCGTGCGTGTGTGTGGCGGTTTTGTGGTGGAGGTGAGGGGATGCTGAGCGGGGCGGCGGGGGGAGAGGCGGAGGGAGAAGCCGCCGTGGAGAAGTAAGTTTCTCCCAGAGAAAAGGGGAGGCAGGGGGACGAAAAAGCCACAGACGACGCGAGGAGCGAGGTCCCCGAGCTCTCAGAGGCCGTCAGCGCTGCGAGGAGGGAGCAGGCTGGGATTTCGGTGTAAACCCCAGGGCCATCGAGAAACTAGATCTGTTTTTCATCCTGTCCTGGCCCAGACTATAAAATATGACCTGCCGGCACGGCCGCCAAGCTGCAGCTTCGAGAAACAAAACACCCACTGTGGGTTTTTTTCTGGGCTTGGGAAATGGGCAAAGAAATCTCCCCTCCCAGGTGTAGCTTGGCAGCTTTGTCCCCGTGGTCATCTTGCTCCTTCCTGAGGATACTTAGATACCCACCAGAGGAAGGGCTGGATTTTTGTCATTGTCCTGAAGCCAGTTGCACAAACATGCACCCACATCACAGACAAAATACTGTCCAGGAGACATTTTTATGCTTCTGGCTTGACTCATGCAAAAATGCCCTATTGTCTGTGACATTTTCAGAGACAATCTGTGATAAAAGCATTTGCACATTTACAGCTGGAAAGAAATAAATAAACCGCTTGCATTTCTCCAGGGTCTGTCATTGTGGAATTTAATAACAGAAGCAACCGACTGGGGACAAGTGTAGAAGAAACAGCTCCCAGGACAGCAGGGCAAAGGGTGAGACTACCAAACAAGCCCAGCACAATTGTAGTGGCAACATGGGACACTTATATTTTAGACCTAATCTGCATCGAGCTCTTGAGGGAGAAAATGAGTGTTTGAAAGATGGGGCATCAGTTCATAGGTTTGAAGGCCAAAAGGTATCATTAGACCAGCTAGTCTGATCTTTTGTGTTATAAAGACCCCCGGATGACAACCAGTTACCCGTATGTTGAGCTAAATTACTTGTATCTGACCAATTGGCACCTTTTTTTTTTTTTTTTTGGTCACAGTCTTTAATCTCTCTATTTCAAGTAGATTGTGGTCAATTGGCAAAATGCATTTTTCATTCTGCGTTTTCCTCATTCAAGTAGATTTTGTACTTTTGCTACATCCTATGTGTGGAGATAAAGCATAGAAGTCCAGATCCTCACAGGTTTGCTTGCTGAGCAAAGCTTATTGTCCTTCTAGGCTTGAAGAGAGGTGCCAGGCTAGAAGAAAGGTGCCAAGCTATCTCCCAGGTCAAGTCCAGAGGCCCTTGGAAGTAACGCCATTCACAATGTTCTTCAAGCTGTGGGTGAAGCAGTGAGTCCTCCTCCTTTCTGTTGCTTGCAAACTACGTATTACAGCAAAAGGGGAGCTGGTTCTCCAGCAACGATGACCAGTTTTTGCTTGGCAATAGGTCACTGTGGCAATCCAAGTGCTGTGCAGCGAGCGGCTGGTAAGGTTTTTCCATGAAGCCAGAGTGGGCATGTTAAATGCAGGGAGCAGGGCAAGCCCTGGGCAGACAGGGGACTTGGCTCAGAGCACCCAGCCCCTCTAGCGCCCATCCAGTAGCTGACTAGTGCCTCTGCTGGTGTGAGTTAATGGTATTAAAAGGCAGCTGATCACTTTGTGCTGCTAAAAGAGGAGAATGCCTTATCTAACTGGAAAACCAGGATCTCATCTTGTTGTTTCCTTAAAGGAAGTAGAGAAAGGCATGAAGAAGTATACTCATTTATCAATAGATTTGAAACTTCTTTGTTTTTCTGGTTTGATTTTAGTCACATGAATGATGGTCTTGCTTTCTCCATGTCCCACACGTGATGCTTGGTCCACCTAGCAGCCACTGGCTTCAACCTGAGTTCCCAATGAACTCAGTAAAAAGATTGACTCAGCTTAAAAGAGAACATGACCTTAGTCTGTACCCTTGAACAACAGTTCAGAATTGCCTGCCTGGCTGCAAGCTTTAGTAACCTGCTGCCACTTGTGATAGTTGCACTGCGAGCTCTGGGCAGTACTGACTATCTTTAAACTCCATGTTTACAGAGCACCCAGTGTGGAATTAAAATCAATTTTCTGACGGATGCTTTTACACGTTGTTTCAGCAGATATGTGATAGAAGTCCTGTCTGTGCAGGAGTGAGCAGGGATGGCACCACTTTCTCCCTGTGAGCTCTGGAATCTCAGGTGGCCATTTTGTCTGCAGAGGGGTTGCTGGCTTGTGTGGGAAGAAAGACAGGCTGTGACTGATGGTGGAGGCATCAGTTCAAGCCTCCTGTTTGCTCTCTCTCAGCTGACAGTAAAAATAATTCAGTTTCAGATAATACAGCGTTGTTCTTTCCATGTGGAAAAATCGGAAAGGCATGCAAAACTCTCCCTCTTTTTTTCCTGCTAATTGCCCTGATTTCTGCTTCCACACTCCCAGCTGCCGTTCCTCTTCAGGTTGCCCTTTTTGACTCCTCGATTAACTTCTTTGTCCACCCGTTTACCACTCAGGACATGGCGACCTTTGGATGTAAATCTGTGCTGACGTCCCTCCCACTTGCGTGCTTTTGTTGGGGGCTGACATCTGCGAGAGTCCTTGGGGCAGAGGTGGGAGGGAGCTGGGTGGATGTGGGTTCTGGGCAGTGCTGTCCTCTGCCAGGGCTGCTGCCCACCTCCACCTTGTGTTGCTGGCTCCCCATCCCAAAGCTCAGTGCCTTAGCCTGGAATGAAAAAATCATGGATTTTGGTCTGCAGCTACCAGGTGAGACACATGAGTGTAGGAGTAGCCTTCACCCTCTGGTGTCTGCTGGATCAGGAGTTCCTCAGCTGATGGTGAGACTGCTGCCTATCACCTCCTCAAGACACAGACAGTCTTTACTATAAGTTTAATTTGGACTGGCATTCTTGATGAGAAAGCAGAAACTTGCATATGGTCCCAGCCCATATATAGTGCCCTTTGCTGAGTGCTGGAGCTGCTGCTGTTTTAAATGGGAGGCTTAACTGGAGGACACTTCCAGAGCCAGGACAATGCATTTGCCTCCTAATGTTGCCTCAAGGTGCAAGAGGTACTCACAGCACAGCAAGTCTCTGACAAGCTCTGCAGCTGTGAGAGGGCCAGAGACCATTGCAGAGCCCAACTGTGCACCTCAGACCAGAGCTGACAGGTGGGATGGCCACAGCACTTTGCAGAAGCAGGGCACTGTAGACTTCTGAAGCAGATACACAGCTCTTTCCCAAAATGATGTCCCAGGCTACAGCATGAAGGCATTATTTGCTCTGAAGCAGGTTTTGTTCTGCACAGAGTTTGACTCGTGCAGTGTGGAGCTATGCCTCCAGGGTCCACTGTAATTTCTGTGATTTTTGGTAGTATCTCCTGAATCCTGCTCCAAAGCTTTCTGCGTACCTCGGGCTCTGCCCAGAGCCTCCACCACCAATGGGAGACGCCAGTCAAGGTTCCGCTTTCCGGCATCGTGCAGGGTTTTTGGCTTTAATTACACAGACGGGTCCCCCTTCCCCCAGCCATCCCCTTATCCCCGGCACAATGAGTTCAGACACCTGCAAAACTGAACTTTTAGCGAAGTCTCCCCAATGCAGGACAAAGGCATTAGCGGCGGGGGAGGACATGAGGGGCAGTCAAGCAGCTGCAGCGAAGGAGGCACAGCTGGATCCCTGCACACTGCTGCCTCCCTGCCTGCCCCTTCCTCATCCTTTTAGAGCCTGTTAGCAGCAAGGAAAGTAGTTTCTGCTTGAACCTCACAGTATCACCTGTGCTGCTAGGCTAAAGTCCCTGGATAAGCTCCTTGCGGAAAGTGTCTCTGAACTATTAAGGGAAGTGGTCTTGTTTGATGTTTATTCACTGAGCCCTTTTCCTCTGCTCAGCATTATTCAAATAGAGAGAGACAACTTTTTGTGGAGGCTGAAATAAATGAGCTCTCCCCATTGGACCTGTAGACATTAGGAATGGGCAAATTAGAAATCCCCGCCTTGCCTCACTTAGATCAGTCTTTCTTCCTTCACTGGAGGTAGCACGCAGATGGCATTGCCAACCTGTGTCCGGATGCTTGAAAGACTTGGTCTAAACACTTTCCTAAGTGAAAAGGAACCATGAGCATTGCAACTCCACAAAGTGATATAAAGTTGGACTTAACATGCTCAAGAGGTCTGAGAGCTTTACAGAGCACTCTGGGCAAATGGGGTTTAGTGAAATCATATGTGGGTTGAGCTAAATCTGGGTTTTTGTTTGCCTCTTCCCACTCAATAGAAAGGAAATAATACCCATTTCTTAAAAATAAAACAAAATAAAATAATTTAAGGATTTAGAAAGAAGCAGAGGAAAAAAAGAGCAGGACTAATAGGTGACCTATGTTTCCACCACTGGTCTACTCCTCTGGGTTCCCATGTGGATAATGGGAAGAAAAACAATGAATAGATAAGGAAAATGGAATCACCGATAGGGATTCCATCAGTGATGGAATCACCATCAGTTCTCATGCTTCAGGATTCATCTCAATATATTAAGTGCCATGAGGAAATCTGAGGAGTTGCATCATTCAGCTGCTTCCAGCAAGATTTTTTGCACTTCCTGTTGACGTTGGACAAGTGGATCTGGCCCAATAGTACCTGCTTTCACACAGCACTTCTCTCTAGGGCATTTTATGAGCATTGTATGAGTATGAGAAAGCATCTCTATTACTAGAGGTGACTGGTTGGAAGGGCCAAGGGAAGTCCCTGCCCCGTAAACATCTACAATGCAGCAGTTACAAGGCAGCAAGTTATGCCTGAGCTTCTGTTGATTTGAGGACTTCCAGATTAGGTTCCGTGTCCTTTGGGAGGGGTCTGTTCTGCCCTGGAAGGGTGTGAGGCTTGAAGTCCTCTCGCCATCACACTGTGGGAATGTTGCTGAGGGGGTGCGGTGCCTCTCATCATCTCTCCCGAGGTACAACCCACTGTGTTGCCTGGGCTGAGAGGTGGTAGTGAGGGGTAGGGATGGAGGGGAGGGGGTGGGGGAAGAAGTTGGTGAAGAGGGTAAAGGAAGCAACTTTTTAAATAAAAAAAAAATAAGTGATGAATAGATCGGCTAATCCCGGGAAACCTTGAGAATATAGAGCAGCGTCTGTGGAGCCTCCCTTTTTTCTTTTCTTTTTTTTTTTTTAATTTTCCTTTCTTTAATTTCGCTGCAGCACGTATAATCAATTATGGCTTGAATCGGGGATAAGGGGAGGGAAAGTACTTCAATTCATAAATCAATTTTATACGGTCATCAGTCAGGTTGTGAATGCAAATACCTCTGTCGGTTTAGGTTATTCAGAATTAATTGACTCCCACCGGGCTGGGCTGCAGATGGAGAGAAGCTTTCTCACAAAGTCTGCTCAGGCTCAGCATGGGGGCAGGCAGGCGGGCCGGCTTCCTCCTCCTCCTCTTCCTCTGCTTTCCTCTCCTGGAGCATTATACTATTGGCGTTGAGGAGAGTTTTGTGTGTGCGTGTGTGTGTCCCCGTCTGTGAGAGGGAGAGATGCTTGAAGAAAGAAAGGGATATGCAAAGATTAAAGTCACAAGCCCCCTCTTCAGCCCTGGCCTGCGCAGACACTTTTATGTGATTAGGAATGCTTTGCTTTCAAGGGTTTGCTTTTAAGCCTTGAGCTTCTCTTGAACTTCTCCAATAAGAAAACAAACAGCAGTGTCAAAGCCTCCCCCTGTGCCTGGAATTCGAGCTCAAGTCGTGTCATTAAAAAGCCACTTCGCTACTGGGACTTTGGCATCTGAGTCACTGTTTCAAAGCCAGTCTGGGGCAGGAGAGATCGAAAGTCATTAAACATCTAGTGGTTGTTTTGGTGGCCTATTGAAAAATGAGGTTTGGAGGGTTTCAGGGCCACCGAGAGGACGCAGAACAAATGCTGCCACCTGAATGCCCCCCCCCCTTCCTCCTCCTGCACCTTCTCCCCGAGGCCTGCACAGCCAAAGTACCTGGCAAGGCGGGGCTGTATGGAGAAAACCCAAAGGATGGATTTGCTGGAGGGTGAAGAAGGGTGTAACCTGCAGCCCCTCTCTTCCTCTGCCGTTAGCACTATCCAGTTCACCACACGTTCTGGGCTAAATAACAGGAAAGAGATGGCACTGGTCCACAGAGGGAGCTCTCTCAATTTCCCCACACACACACTTCAATCCCTTTGTGGAACTGCATCCAGTCACCCTACATGGTGCTTCTGGTCTGTCATCCAACTCTTCTCCCAGCCCTGTGACCTCTTCCCTCTTCCATGGCCATCTCCCTTTGTTTCACTGGTTAGATGATAGTGTGATCTCTGCTGTGAGTTCCCTCACCTCAGGGACAGTCATCCCAGTTTTTTGCATGGTCTCACCAACCAGACAAGGCTTCAGATGTCACAATGACACTCTCCATGGAAGGCAGCATGGAATGGGTGAGGAACACCACTCCGTGAAACCCCATGGCAGGGATAATTGGTATTAAGACCCAGGTACGTGCCTTTCCCTCTTTGTTTTGGCTTGTCACACCTAGGCCTTTTCAGACCAGGACATCTCAGCTTCAAACTGCAGGAGCTCATCGAGAGCAGGAGGCCATCAGATATGCATCAGTAGGTACCTAACTACGAGATCAACTGCCAAAAGCGATCCGAGCATGTCATCCTGTTTTCTGCCTGGGGAAACTGAGGCACAGATGAAGATGTGGCTCAGTCCAAAGCATCCCCCTTTAAAAAAGTGGCATACCTGGGAATAAAGCCTAGGTCCTGTTGTCTCCACTCTCGTTGTTGTACCCACCAGGACCCAGACAGCAGACTACCAGACCACACAGGGCATATCAGTGCTGTACAATGGGTTAAGCACATGAGGTTTCAGCAGGGCTGGAGGAACTGGCATATTAGTGGAGTGCCGGAGATGACCCAGTGGAGCTGATCCCCACAATGCCACGGAAACAATAGGTCAGAAACACTAAACGCTCTGAAGAGGCTGTGGAGGTAGCAATAGCTGGAGAGGAAGCTTGGCTGTGCTTAAAGCACCCCGGGAGGAGGAGGCTGCAAAGGAAGATGAAAGGAGCTGTCTGTAACTGTCTGCAGTTAAGTGGGGAGGTGGGAAATGGCTTTGCAGTTCTTCAGCAGGAAGCGTGGGGAGCAGGTCTTGGCAAAGGGAAGTGAAAGGGAGAAGCAGAACAAAAGACCCATGCAACTTCCACTCAATGCTTTCCTCCATTTTGGGCAAATCTGCTATTCGAATAGCAACCAAAGAGCCAGGTGCTTTGGATGGCCTTCTTCAAGGCTCTGCCAACTTCACAGCACCCCTTATCTGCAGAATTTTCCACTAGTTTTCACAGACGCAATTTTGCCAAAGCCCCTCCCCGCAGCCCATGCTCCCTCTGCCTCCACTGCAGTCATGGGCACTCCTACACACACCATCCTGCCCCTCCATTTCCCTTCAGTGCTTCCCCTTCATGATAAACACTACGGACAGTAATTGATGAGAACACAAATGCCCCAAATTCCCCGCCCTGCATTTTTCAAAATGAACTTGTGCCACAGTCTAGAGAAGGCAAAGATGGGTTCGTTAGCTCCAGCACCAACTTGGAAGCCTCAGGGAATTTACCACTCCTGCCACATGCCAAAGTAGGAAGGATGGGCTCAGTATTTGCAAGCCTGTCAAGTCTTTCACACTGAGAATGAGAATCACACAGACACTTCAGACTCTCTTCTGCTGGGGTTGTCGCCCAGTGGGTTCTCCGTGGCTGGTGTATTGTCTCTGCTGATCCAGATGGCAGCCCCACTGGGACGTCCTGCTCTGGGACCGGCAGTGACTGGGAGTGTGGGGATGGGAGCACCTTGTATGTTTTGTGTGTGGCGTGGGAGGCCTATCAGGCTTGTGGGGGTACCAAAAAGCTTCAGCCATATGGCTCTTCACGTTGGAGCCGTGTGCTCCCTCTCCCTGTGCCAAGCACCAGGAAATCTATGAATTAGATAAAAAGGTGTCATGATGGCCTGTTCTGCTCTTTGTGCACGTCTGAGTCCCATCTACCCACCAGCCTGACAGTAACCATGTCTGACTCTTGCTAAACACACATCCCTGGGGCCAAAAGCTGGAATCTGTGCTGCGTCTGCTAAGCCTCGGCTAAATTCCCTGCTGAATACCCCTGGGAAGCTCTGCTTGTGTTCATCAGGTTGGAAAGCAGCTTTAAAAAAAACAAACACCCTTTGGGATCTTCAAGCAAATCTGTAATATGAGAGAATTAACCTATTTTTAATGCACTGCCTGCTTTCCCCACACTCCCTTGCTGGCTCGAGGCTGGTTCATCTTTCAGAGCCGAACAATGCTTCGTGTGTTTCTATTTGCTCAACATTTAGAGGGGAGGCCTCCCTCTCTTCAGCGCTTTCTTAGCATTTTTTAATCATGTTTATAAAGTCAAATACCTAAGTGACCAAAAGAGCGGCGAGAACTGCTTCTCTGCTCTGCAGGGTACTGAAATCTCCTCTTGAAGTCAATGGGGAGAGCCATGCTCTGCTGAAATCCTGATCAGAGCCTGGGCTTTAGCAAAGGGGAGGAGTGAGCCCCTTGCTTTACTACATAGCTCCTTTCACAGAGGCCCGGGGAAGGAGGGGAGAGGTGTGGGGGGGAGAATCTTTACACCCATGGTGGGACTTCTGAAGAATTTACAGTCATCTTTCCTAGAGACACTAAAGATTTTATAGCCTTGGTACCAGTGGTTACAATGCCCTATGGAGCACAGAGCTGAGCGTATGCCAGGGACCCCTTCATCTCACCAGAGGCTGGAAGGTGGCCAGGGGCTTCACACGGGGAAGTTTATTTCAGAGAGAGAAGGGAGTGAGGAAGCGGGAGGGAGAGAAGAGGGGAGAGAGGCCGAGCGGAGGGGGAGAGGGAAGGGAAAACAAAAGCATGTGAGATGGGAGAGCAAGGGAAGGAGGCAGGATGGAGAGCCAGGCTGGGGGAGCAGGGGGAGGCAGAGAAAGGAGAGGATGCCAGCGTGGGAGGAATGAGAGGAGAGACCCAGAGAGGAGGAACAGAAGGAAGAAATGAAAGGGAGGGAGAAAAACATTTTAAAAGTGGTAGAGGGAAGAAATATGAGAAGAAGGAATAACAGAAAAGGAGCCAGCCAGAGGGAAAGGAAGAAATAGCAAATACAAGGAAAGTTAGAAAACAAAAGAGGATCTGAGAGCAGGTACAAGACGGAGGCTCAGAAGCAGCCTACAGCCCAGTCCCCCAGACAAACTCAGCACAGAAAATGAGGCTTTTCAGCAACTGTCCCCATTCTCCTGCCAAGTCTTTAAACTGAGGAGCCAGGGAGCATTTCTACATACCCAATTCCGCACAGACCTTCTCACCCAGGCTCCTCTCGGGCAGATACTCACAAAAATGAATATGCATCTATATATGCATGTGTGTGCACCTGTGTACACACCCCTACATGTATGTGCAAGCATGTCGTACATCCAACCATATGACATCCATGCTTTCCCTCTCTTCACACTTTTGTGCACCTGCTGTGCATGTGCAGACTCTCCACGTACCTTCACCTGCCTCCGCAGCCACCCCCACACCCAGCTCGAGCTCCACTCCCTCTTCAGCTGGCTGCAAAACAAGGCTTACACTTTGTGAAAAATGCTGAGGTTTGGCCATTCGGGTTCATTCCATGCTGGGGAGAAAATGAGCCTTTAAGATGTTGGTTGCTCTTTTTTCTTTTTCACGAGGCAAAAAAATCCACCAAAAAAATGAAGCCAGCAAGTGCTCCACCCCAGAACATGAAACACAGACATACATTTAAGGAGTGGTTTCTATGACCTGATGGTCTGTAAATGCAGATTTAATGACAGTTGTAGTGGTCAGTTACAGCCTGTTCATTTATGGACCTATGAGGCTCTGCACAAGATCCCTCTCCTGAGCGTTACAGAGCTATCAGGGTATAAAGAGAGTCAGTTTCACATTCTTCATCCTAAATCTGGCAAAATCAATGTGGTAGTGTATCTCTGGATGTAATGGGGTGATTTCTGAGCACTGCATCTGATTGATTTGCAGATGGGGGGAGTGTTTGCCTAGGATTCCCACACAGTGGTGAGCCTCCCGAGAGTAGAGCCACGGCAAACCTGGGGCTCTCAGGACAGGGTGGATATAGAGTGACTGCCAACATCCACTGCCCATCACTGCATTCCTAAAGCACAATATGCCAACTTATTCTCCCACAGGATCAGTGACAATCATAAAATTCCTTTAAAATGAGCATTGAGCTCAACGTGCTTCTATCTAGTTATAATGAACACAAAGTGATTTGTAGCAGAGATTTTCTAGACTTTTATAGGTGTGGCCAGAGCCCAGAAAGGGTAGGGATCCAAAGGGCGAGAGACCTGGCAACCATATATTGGGATGAAGAAGCAACAGTGGTTTAATATTCTATTAAAATCCCTCCCCACAAGTTGTGCAAACTTTCTCCTATTACAAAAACACTGTACAAAGGCCCTGGGTGCTACACTGTTAATGGATCTTTCTCATACCGATGGTAACCACAGCTCTGTGCTGGAGGACTCAGCAAACCACCAGAGGAGGTAGATTTGTGCATGCCATCATTGCAGGAGCGTGTCCTGACATTTGAGTACCATAGCAGAGTCATGAGGATGCCAGGCGGGCATCCTCTCCATGTCAGTGTTAATGTCAGACCTCCTGTAGCACAGCTGCATGTTTTTGCATGCCTAGGGACATGCTGTCCCCTGCTATAATTTGGCATCAGTTGAGTCCCTTTGACTTAAGATGGATGAGATGCAGAGAGACAGACCTCCAGTTAGATGGATTTTGGGGAACAGCTTGAGGAAGCGAGGCTTTTATTTCAAGACCTTCCAGATGTACATTTCCTTCAGCTTGTAATTCAGCCTTTCACCTGTTTGGGTGGTGTTCATCTAATGCCACTGCCTTTTACAGTCTCCCTGTAAAACACCAGTACTTCAGAAATACCCCTGTCCCCTTTCTCCCCACATTGTCTTCGAATTTTTTTTGCTTTCCTACAGAATAACCAAGAAATGCGTAGAGTACAGTGCCTGGGTCAAGGTGGAGAAAGCATGAATCAGGAGGAGTACAAGCTGAGCATACCCTCTATGTGGTGTCAATGGAAGTCAAATTTACTTTATATTTACTGTTCAGGCCCTGTTCTTGTTTGGTCATCAGAGGCAGCTGTAAAGTCGAGGCCATCTGCTGTGGAGGTGTGTGGTCATTTCTGCTATGAAAGAGTACCAGCAAGCCTACATGTCCCGGCAGGAATAGGAAGGAACTGGCTCTTTTGCCAAGACTTTCTTAGTAATCCAAGAAATTCACCCACAAAAAGTGCTGAATAAGTTCAAACTATAGTCCAGAGGGGCCCTGGCATCCTCAAGCCATAAACAAAGAAAAGAAATGGATCTGATAAAACACTGCGTTTCTGGTAGGCTTGGAGGAATGCTGCGTGCTTAGTACACAGGAGCTGGAATCTGCACGGCTGGGCACAGGTCTTTACTCTGGGCCATGCACTACTGGCTGATTAAATCTTTTACTCCTGCTGGTGAATAATTATCCACCTGACCTATTCCACCGTAGGCAGCAGGAACACCCCATCAGTGACTTCTCCCCAAAAAGAGTGGGGTGCTCATTTCTCATCTGGCTCTACCTGGCCTTTGACAATGATGCTCAAGCCAAAGGTTTCATTGCCAGATGTTGTCAGGGAAGTCCCCAAGTTCAGAGACCTGGCTCTTGCAGGTAGGGAGAGCACTGGGCTCCTGCTGCCCCCCAAAGGAAAGAGCTTGGCACCTTGGGAGGTGTGGCCCAGGGCCTTAGTTCTGATGTTATTTTGTTCCCTGATTTTGGAAGGAGCAGTGGAAACAATTAGGTCTCTTAATTTCTCTGAGGCAAGATCCAAATACAGAAAAGAATACATCTCCCAGGCAGGGAGAAGTGGGGAATTAACTGCCTTTTTTTGGATGAGATCAGAGAAAGCTGATTTATGAAGCAAAGGGAAAGCAAAGTGCTTTTATGGGTAAAATGTTCCCTGCTTATTTCCTTTCTGTCAGACTACGTTCCTCCCACGCTTCTGGCTGCGAGCTTGCTCCTTGGAAGCCTGTTTAAGCATTTCAGCATGTGATGATTTAACTGGGCATGGATTCTGACAGATCTTTGCAAATAACATCACAGGAGTTGCTGGAGGTGACTGCCTAATGCCGACCCGGGGCACGTTCAGGAGGACAAGGCTGGCAGACAGAAACCCAGCCATCCCTATGTGCTCACAGCCTCTCCCAGGGCACCTCTGAGTTCCAGACCCCTGGGAGACACCCCTTACCATCCGCTGGGATGGGGGGCACCTCACAACCTGCTCCTTCTGCTTGTCTCCCTCAAGGAGATGGAGGCAAGGCCAGTCTACAGCAGAGAGGGCTCGAGAGCTGGAGCCTCATGAAGAGCGGGGGCGTTTGGTTACAGCTCAGGCAGAGCGAGAGAAAGCTGAACAGGAGAGAAATTCAAGAGGTTGGGTGGGGAATGAGAAAGTTTCTGCAATTGAATTTCCACACACGGATCTTTCAGCTCCTGCCAATGTACATATAGGAAGGGATGAACTCAGGGGAACTCAAGAGACTTATTCCTACTACGGGATAATGTAGCAAGCAACTACTAATCTTGACTTAGGGGATACCAGAACTACATCTGAGGCATCTTAAATATTGATGATCAGGCTGTGCTCTCCGCCTTGACAGCATGGTTCCTAGTGACAAAGATGTCCAACAGTGGTAGGTACAGGTCCTGACAGATCTATCTGCAAAGATGCATCTGCTGTGCCCATGGATCCACTCGCCCATGCAAGCAGAGCCCAGTTTTCACCTGTATAGGTGCAGGCATCAATATTGTCTACACTGTTCAGAGGAATCACAAATGGAACCGCACTGGTGATCTGTGGAGCAGATGTAGCATGTTTTGCACACCCAACAGGCCATTCTGAGAATTGCTGAAAGGTTTTGGTACAACTGACTGTCACTTCTGCTCAGGCACCATCCTGCTGATGAGGTATCAACCTGAAAATACTCCACATGCAAGGACACAGTAAGGTCCAGGGACACTAACAATTCAAACACTTGACATATCCTCACAGAATAAAATTAGCAAAGGAAGTGAAATGAAATTAATCCCCTGTGAAGTCAGGCAGAAGGGAAGAATATAGTTTAATAACTGATAATAATATCGAGAAGCCCCCATGCTCAGACACCAAACTGCGGTAGGTTTACAGGGAGGAGGGGAGGGGTGGGAGGTGGGGGTAGGGAAGAGAAAGCTGTACGAATTGACCTCTCTCCCCCCTTGCCCCCTCCTTTTTCTTTAAATCCCCACCTAGTCAGGAGTGCTCATTAAGGATGGCTCTCGTTTCCCTAATTAGGCTGCCCCCTTCCCTTCACAGGGCTCCAGACCTCTGCCATTCAGTAATAACAAGAATAACAAGAAACTCGTTATTTTACAACCTAGGCTGGGGAGGAGCGGGGGAAGGAGAAGATGGCTTTGTGATGTGCTGCTTGGAGGAAAACCAGTTTAGAAAAACCTGGGTCGAGGGAGGAGTCCCTCCTGCTAGTGAGACCTTGTCTGCTTTTAA
Organism: Myiozetetes cayanensis; assembly: GCF_022539395.1. NCBI lineage: Eukaryota > Metazoa > Chordata > Aves > Passeriformes > Tyrannidae > Myiozetetes > Myiozetetes cayanensis. The sequence goes on from NW_026087742.1 coordinate 21,345,055, forward strand.
ACACCCTCTTGCCTGCATTAGAAGTAACCCTATAAGGAATGGGGATTTGGATTTTTTTCCCCCTTTTTTGCAGGCTCATTGTTGAAAGTTGTTTTTCTTTGTAGCAATCATATATATGGGCACTTGATTTTATGTGAAAAGTAACCTTTAGGGACTCTGACAAGACAAGAGCCGTCCCAGCCCTGAACTGGGGAGGAGGAGGTGGTGGCAGTGAGATGCTCAGTGTGTTGATGTGGTCTTTATTAGGCACTCAGCAGCGAGGAGAGGGAGGCTGGGATGGCTTGCCTTGGGGAGGGCAGCAGAAGCAGCAAGCCTGCTCTCAGCCTGGGTTTCCAAATTCACTTTTCCTCTCAAATGCAGATGCTGTGCACACACACCCAGCCAGTGGGCCCAGTAGTGCCCCAACCATGCGAGGTGCCCCCCTCCCAGGCAGGACACCCTCCCTGCTGCGATGGCCACCGCCCCGTGCAACTCTGCCATCTCCACTCTGCATCCCGCATGGCCCTGGCTGATGATCCCCTTTTTCACAGCAATCCTCCTCACCAGTGGATGTTTGATTCACAAAGCTCCTGTGAAAAATAAAAACAGACAAGGAAACCTATGCCTGTTTTATACCCGTAGAGCAAAGGCAAGGGCAAGTGAAATGAGGGCTCTCTGACAGACTCTTCTGGGTCCCCAGTACAGGATCAAGGGATAATCTTTCCTCTAAGAGTCGCATTGTGTAGCATCCCACCCCAGAAGTGAGCAAGCCAAGTCAGCATGACCAAGCATGTGTTTAAGTGTTGTTCTAGATGAGGGGAAAATAAATGAATGTTCACCACCTTGCAAAATATGACGCTCCCTGAGCATTTGGAATGAATTTTGTCAAAACCAGCTTATCATCTCCATAAATTGCCACAAATCCACTCTGTTTTACAGAGCTAAACATTTCAACATTTTATGCACGTTACCAATTGAACCATCTTTGCTCAATTTATGCCTCATTTAAATAACTTATTACATCAGATATAGAGGTTTTTTTTATAGTTCAGTTTTAAGTCTCTTTCTCATACTCTCTTTAAGACTTGTCTAAGTCTTTCAAGATGTTCTTTCAAGCCCTCCGTCCAAATTAAAACATCATTCACTGGAGCTTCAGCACTTAGCAGTTTCTCACAGATCTGGCAAATACCTTGGGAGCAGAACAAATGCCGAATAGTGTCTGCCTTAACTTACACTTTGACATTTCAGAGCACGAATTTCCAAAATTCTGCCTCAGAAGTAGGTGCAGTCATGTAAGCAAGGGATCCTGAATTTTTCTGAGATGACAAATATCCCACAACAATGTCCTGAGGGATTTTTGATATCAATTACTTGGATTTTGCCTTTCTTACAAATGATTGTTCATATTGTTTTCTAAATTCATGTTCATGCTTTAACAGTTACATCTGCTAACGGGTTTGGATTGTCCTGATTTTAAATAGACAAACAAGTATGCATCTGCTGGGACTGAGATTCACTCTGCCAAACCCTTTTTAAACCCTCTTCTCTTCCTCCCACAAAAAAAAATACAAAGCCCAAAAAGACCCAAAGCCCCCCAGATCTAGAGCAAGGTAAATTGCTTCAGCTGTAACATAAGTTTCTTGTGGTAGGTTTCTTTGTGCCAAAGGCCCAAAAGTTTAGGTCACCTGAAAGAAACATTTAGCAAATTCACATCAGTTTTGCTGACTTATTTTGACTTACAGAAAAGAAACCCTTGTCTGCAGTGATAAGAAACACCCAACCTCTGCTTAGATCTTCACCATTTTTCTGAAAGTAAGGTGTCCCAGCAGATCCAGAAGACTTAGGAAAAGAGTTGTTTGACCTTTGGCTGTGATCGGCTATCTCCCACTAAGAAACACTTAGCGAGGGTGCAGGCTGGAGAGAAGGTGTGTTACAGCTTCATGGACAGCCTGGGCTGGTGGAGCCTCTTCTAACCTATGGAAACATTCAGAGTGTTCAAGACTTTGCCTTTTCCTTCTGGTAAAATATGGCTTTTGCTTCTCCAGTTACCCTCACCCTTCTGCCAAGAGGGGAACCTGGATATTTTGTCTGTGCTGATCCTCCAGCTGGGGCAAGGAGATGTCTTGGCCACAGCAGGATGGAAGAGAGTGCTCTGGATCACACATATGGTTTTACATCTCCTCTCCCTTCTCGTGTTTCAAGCAGAAACATGTGGCAGGTATCTTTACAAGCAGGGGATATCTGCATTATACCAAGCGCATCTGCATTGCACTTGGAGGGGAGCCCAGAATTTGCTTCCGAAGTCAGACTTGCTGTCTATACTGAAAACAGTGGACATGGGAGTGTGGGAAGGACCTGGCATGCCCCATGCTGATTTGGAGCCATCAGTGTGGTTGCCCAGGGGCTGGTGGATTAAAAGCACAGTGTATTTGCATCTACCCTGGGACCCCTGTGTTGAAGCTGGGCAGCACAGCTGGTGCTATTTCCTCGCGGCCAGAATTGCTCTTGTGCCAGTCACACGCTTTTTTTTCTCCTTAGTCCACTTATATACTTTTACTTATATACTGAGTGGGCTCACAGCTGCCAAATCAAGAGGCAGTCACAGCCTGGCAGATCTCACATCTCATGGAAGAAGAGGTGGAAGTAGAGGTGGAGGTGGAGGAGAACTTGCCTTCAGGCAACTACAGCACTGGCCCAGGGTCACCAGCATCACAATGCCCGCCACACTCTCTTTAATATGTAAGCACAATGGGAAGGGAGGCATTCCCAGCTGGGAAAAGGCAATTTGCAGCTATCCAAGATGTACTGGTTGGAACCCACTTGTGCAAGCAGAGAGACGTCCCTGGATGCTATTGACTCGCACTGCTGGGACAACGCAGGCAGCTTTATTTGGTGAGAGGGGGATAGAGAGGAAGGCCCCAAGTTCTTCTTCCGCCCTGCTCTGCTCCATCCTTGCTGCCCTGGGGCGTATTGTCCCACTTTTTCCCCTGGAAGCACACGTGTCCAGTAGCACTGCAGTTATTTTTAGGCGGACTTGGCCAGGGTCCATGGTGGTGGTGGCTTTGGTGAGCCGGGAGAAGCAGACTTTTCTCTCTCTGCCTTTCAATGTTTGGAAACAGTGAGGCTGCCAAGGCAGCCCATCTACTGCTCTGCATTTCCAGCCTCTGGAAAGCGAGAGTGAGCCCTGAAAAGCCTGGCAAGCTGACTGGGAGAGCCTGCCAGGCAGCCGGCAGCACCCTGCCAACACCAACGGCTCCTTGCTGCCATCAGCCAGGGAAAGTCGGGCCAGGGGGATGGAGAAGGGGAAGCAGCAGCAGAGGGAGAGGCTGGAAAATTGCACAGGTCCCCCTCAGGGACAGCCTTTTCATTTCCTGAGCCTGACTCTGCATTTGTTATGGATGCAACTGCGGAGAGAGGCAGCACCCCCCAGCTCCGATAGCACAGATATTGGAGCAGGAGGAGGTGGGGAAGGGAAAGACATGCAGTCCCTATGGATCTTTTGTACATGTGTTTGAGGGGAAGGAGGCTGCTGGCATTGGCCAGGCTGGGACACCAGAGCAACTTGCAAGTGACAATGCAGTTGGGCCAGGACAATTGTGGGGCTCCCTGGGCTTCCTGACTCCTGGTTTGGCCATCCCTGGTCAGAAGGGACCAAGACACCCCTCTATGGGTCAGAATGAAGAAGCAAAGAACTGGAACACCAAGGGATGGTGCAGACCATGAACAAGGCTGGGTAGTGGGCAGCCCAGCACCTGGATAGTGGAGGAGTGTGCTCTATCACTGATGGAACAAAGAGCAAGTGGAATGTAGTCACCAGCCTACTCAGCCAGCTGACAGTGATATTGCTATTTTTGCCCCAGCTACTTGAATCTCACCTCTGAATGAAACCAATTGTTTTTTTAAAAAAGGAGCAGGAGGCATGTTTTTCCACCAAAAGCTTTGCAGATACCAGGATAGCAGGTCTAGGGCAGTGGCTGGAGGCCCCTTTTTCTCTCAGAGCCCCACCGTTCCTGGCTCTTAGCCATACCGCTGCCAAAAAGGCAAGGGACTGCAGTGTATGAAGGGGAGGGGGAAGGAAAAGAGGAGGTACAAGTGCGCGTGCGTGTGTGTGTGTTGGGGGGAGATGGAGACATCGGGTAAGAACAGACCAGCTTTCAGAGTTTGGCTAACACCCTCTCCAGCCTCTTACTCAGCATACACGGGGTCCCATGATCTGAGTAGCAGCCCCTCTCAAGCCATTGTGTGCCTGACCTGCTTAAATAAACGGTGTTATTTTAAGCAAGGGCAGTCGAGCATTTGCTGAAGGTCCTTCTCTTTCTTGCTCCTTTTCTCCCATCCTCCTTCCCCCCCTTTCCCGCTGCTTCAGTTTCCCCTCCCACCCCACTTTCCTTTACACAGCACGATTAATCCATCAAACCGAATGGGGGGGAGGAGGAGGGGCAATGAGCCCGCACTCCACTGAGCACTGAAGAGGCCCCCATTCATGGGTCAACAAAACCAGGGAGGACTCTTGGACTTAATCAGCCAAGGAGCGCTCCAGCCCTGGAGACAATTAACATCAAAGCAATGCAGGAGAAAGAGGAGACGGGACAGCCAGGAAGCTTGGAAACCCACATACAAATCCCGATTAAAAAGGGAGGGAGGGAGGATGCTCGGCAGTGTGCGAGAGGAACTGATCCGCGCCTGCCTTTGGGAGTGGGAAACTGAGGTGTGAGGAGCAGGCAAGACTTGCTCGAGGCCAGTGTGTGGGGCAGCAGCATGGGGTTGCTGAGGGCAGGGTCCTGGTCTCCCAAATTCTGCTCGAACCCTCTTGCTGAGGCTGCCCTGGGGTCGGATCCCGCACCGTCAGCAGCTGTGGCACATATCCCTTACACCAGCTGAAGTTTCATGAACGTCAGTGGGACTAGGATTAAGAAGCAACATGTGGCTGGGTGTTGCTAGACTCCCACACCTCGTTTAGAAGGTTGTTTCCAACAGTCTTGTCATAGTATTGTCACGATCCACATAATTGAGAAAACTTAATAATACTTTATTGTTACCTTTGGGCACTACATCAAAGACTGCGTGCACCTAAGCATAATAATCATACTTTGTCTTTGTAACAGATGGTCACTTGGCTGCTAATGTAAACTGGCAGCAGTCCCGCTCAGTTCTAGGGACTCCATGGCAAGAGCCTGGGGCTCAGGCTGGATTGCCCCTGGAGAGAGACAGCCAAGCCCGGAAACTGTCCTTGCACTGGAGCTTGGGGTCTATTTGCAGCTTTCTTTGGAAATAAAAGCAGCAGATGAAGTTATAGGTGAGAGGGGAGCAGCTCCTGCCCCTGTGGCTGTGGGACCCCACACGCACGAGTGTGCTGAACCAAAAAGAAGGGGTTACACACTGCTAAGGGGAAGGGTAATGGCAAAGGAGGCTACAGGGCAATTTTCCAAAACGTTTGCTGCACGCTTTCCCCTTCATGGGCCTCACTCTGCAGAGATCTTTCCGCACCTCGGGAGCACCATGAGGAAATGTTAGGCTGCTAGTGAGCTGTTGCAGTTGCAATTTACCATCTCCTTGAGTTACTGTGGGGTTATTGAATGGAAAATCAGATCTGTGCCACAGCTTGCTAATGTATTCCCTCTTCTCAGCTCCAGACTCTTAAGGTGTCTCCTCCCCGGAGCTCTGCGACAGGTAGTGTTGCCACCAGCCTGCAGCTGCAGCTGCTGCTGTGCTGAGAATTTGTAGTCTGTGCTGAAGCATGACAAGGTTTGCATTACCTCCCCTACCATCACATTAGCCCTGCTAAAAAATCACAAAGGTGCTGGATCCCTCTTGGAGGTGAGCAGGGTCTGTGGGTACTGCCTAGTTAAACCCTGGCATCTCGGGTGCTGAAAAAGCAGAAGGTACAGGACAGGTGGAAATGCCACCTCTCTTCCCAGTGAGGAACACAGAGATGGCAGCATGGGCAGGTCCATGGAGCCAGTTATTACCTACAGGAGAAAGGGCAACTTGAAACCAGTCCACATTCCCTGTCCTGGGGGTTGCCCTCCTCTGGCAGGGTTTGGCTGCTCTGGCTGGATTTGGTGGCCATGCAGTAGCTCTGCTGGGTTCGTGTCCAGGCAGTTGTTGCCACTGTGGGCAGACAGGCGAGGTAGAGGTGAGGGAGCACGAGCATAAGGGACCAGCTCTCAGTGTATCAGTTACATCTTAATTGCAGCTGTCTGGTCACAAGGAAGAACAGGAAAGGGAGAAGAGAGCCAGCCTTGGCTTTTGTTTCATGCGCTGAACTTTTGGGCTCCTCTTTCCTTTCTTCCATCCACCCCTTTTTGCTCAGATAGAGCCACCCACATGCTCACACCACGCTTGCTCATGCTTTCTCGTTTTGTCCTATCGTGGCTCTTCTCCAAGAGCCTGGAGAGCCTCTTATAAAGGGAAAGGGGGAGACGGGGTTGCATGGAGGTAAAACACTGTGCAACACATTCCTTCACCTTCCTTCTCCTCCTCTGTGCTGTCTCTTGAGCATCCCTCCCTTTTCCTCAGCAGGTACCTATAGAAAGTGACACTGTCAACAAAACCCCAGCAGGATCAGCCTTTGGTCTTGCTCAGGCAGCTGGTTCCCATTAAATGTTCTCAATCATGGAGAATTCTTTCTCTCTCATCTGAAATATTTTATTATTGCTTTTCCTTTCTTTCAGTTTCCTAAGGAGAAGGGAAGGAGTTTGCGTGTGTGTGGAGTGAACTAAAGAAAGGGAATTTAGAGTTCAATCTTATCACGCCCATGTGTGCCTATGTGTTAACTAGGTGCTGTAATATTTATTCCTTCTTACACACACACTGAATTAGTGCCCCCATTGTCTCAGGTAGAGTCCCCAAGGATGAGAAAGGCCACTGTTTTTTGAGTATGGACCCCTCCATCTGCTTCTCTGCAATTAAGCAAGGCCAAGATTTAAACTGGGCTGGGTTACCCACAGCAGGAGGCTGACAGGACTCATAGGAGTGGTTGAGAGCTGTGGCATTCTGGTTTTGCCCAGGTGCCACTGGTTTTGGAGGATGAGAGGAATAACTTGGCTGGACAGTTTGTCAGTAGCCTCTCTCCTGAACTGACACATGTAAGACCACTGTTTGGTGACACACGTAAGAACAGTGTCTGGGCTCTGCCTAAATCTGGTGAGGACAGGTCAGCCCAGCCAGTTGGGTACTGGTTCCAGTGTGTGACCCTCCAGTGAAAGGCACCCAGGGAAGCTGAACACAGGGGGTCAGGAGCTGTGTGTAGCCCCCCTGAGTTGAGCTAATCTGCCTCCTGGCTTACAAACCCTGGCAGAGGCTCTGCTGGCTGGCTCCCCTGAGGCAGAGGGACTGACCATTCATTGCTGTATGGCTGCTTCTAACACTGGGTTTAACACATGGAAGCCCGCTGATGGCTTGGAGACACAGCCCTGGGGAAGTACAGCAGGGCTGAGAGGTGAAGCATCCCAGGGACAAGGGATGACAGATACCTCAGTCTTTGCCTGGGACACCTAGTTTTACCCCCTTTGCCTTGTGTGGGAATCCTTTTGGCCAGCAAGCTTTTGCCTTCACATTGAGCACAGGCGGGTCATTTCAAGCCTGAGGCATCTGCTTGCTAAGTGAGTCCTCCTTGTCTGTAGCTCCCAGGGCTGCCACTTCTTACTGTGGAGCTCCCTCACCATAGGACTTCCAAGAGGTCCGTAAAGAACCTCGCTTCATATCTCAGCTTCTGGACTGGAGTGGACCTTGTGAGATTGTCAAGGCTTGCCACAGGCTGCCAGCACTGGTTTTCCATTGGGAGATGCTGAAATGAGCAGTGTGCTCTAACAAGGAAGACCGTGGCTTTGGGTGGTTAGTAACCAGGGTGGGAGTTTTCCTCAGGAAGAGATGAAGGTATATGACTGAATAAACCCACTATTTTGCTGAGACTGACTCATTGCCTGAGTGGCTTAGCTGATCCTGGGGCTTGTTGCAGAGCTGCCATGGCCCCAAATGACAGAAGGGGTTATGTAAATTTTCCCTAGTAATTGTTCAACCTCTATTGCTTTTGAAAAGACAAAGAAGACATGAAGCTCCCTGCTCTCTAACGAGAAAATGCCTGCACTTGGTTCTTTCCTCTGGAATTTCAACTCTTTGCCTCTGCTGTTTGTTTCTGCCCTGCTGCCTGCCTGTGGCCTGGTGCGATGCCTGCAATATTCCTCCTGGGACAAAAGACACGTTTCTCCTCACAGCTCATTAGTAGCAACCATCATATCATCTTCAGCCATCTGAGAAAGTATCCTTGTCTCCTTGCTTGCAACTGGCTTGCAAACAGTTTCCCCGCAGGGCTGGATGGCAAAGGATCCTGCAACTCTCCTGCCTTAACATGGGCACATGAGAAACAAATCAATCCCAAGTGCTTCGCAGTAGGGATGTAGCGCTGGAAGGGATCTCCTATTTTACCATGTCTTGTCCCTTGCTATTGTCAGCAATCACATCGTGCAATCTTTTGCACAAATGGGAAGATGCAAACAATCCTAACAAGTTTTAAGATTCTCCCACTACCCCAATTAGTAGGCTCTTCCAGAACTTGACAGCTCTGAGGCTTAAACCATTCTTCTTATTTCCAGTCTCAATTTATTCCTGGCTGGAGCATGCCCACTTGTTCTTGCGCCAACATTGTTCCAAGGCTTAAATAGCTCTGCTCCCTCCCTGGTGCTTATCCCTCTGATGTGTTTACCAAGAACAATCATATCCATTCTCAGCCTGCATTTCACTGGCAAAATAAATCAGCAATCTCCTGCCTCACGATAGGCACTCTCTTCCCCTGACCATACAGCTAGCCTTTGTCTGCATCCCCTCTCTTCTCAATTTTTCTCCTTCCAGTGCAAATGGGGAGAAGTGGAAGCGGTTCTCAGTCACCTGTGCCCTGAGCAGGGTCCTGAGCAGTGTTCCGGCGTTTGCTGGTGCTCTAGTGGCCAAAAAAGGTCAGAGTATGGGGATTTTTATTGGCACAAATTGTTTTTCCCAATGGATTCTGGGTTTGACCCTTGAGTGATGTGTAGAGTAGTGCCTCATCTCGAGGCAGTTTTTAAGGAGCCAGCAGCCCCGCTCTGCTCTGAAGCTATCAGTGCTTGCAGAACTGTAGGTATGAAGTTACTCTTGAGGTTTTGACTCATTTAGTGGCACTAACTGTTGAAGTTGGCTCTCTGATTTCCCAGTGCAGCAAGGCACCCTGAGCAGTATCACTGGATGGGTTTAGCAGAAGGTTTTGTGTATCTGGTAGTTTTCTTACAGAGCAAGAGGTCCAGGTAGGTTTTTCCTGTGATGCTTTCCTGGACACTCTTAATTCCTGTCAATAGGATATTGAGAGGCCCAAATAAAATTATCTAAGTTTGAGTGTGCTTTTTACCTATTGTAGTATGTATCTGACCACTTCACTTTTCACTTATGAAAGGTGTGCAAAGTGCAGATAGTGTTTTTTTAGGCTAGGATATGCTGCAGCAGAAAGAAACAAATAAGTTTATTTTTTAGTTAAGCCAAACTTTGACTTGTAAAAAAAAAAAAACCAAGCCAGTTTGCCTCCTCAAAGTGTATAGGAACTCAGCCATACTCCTAATTTTTAATTTTGTGACTCAACCCTTCTATACAGGATGCTCTATTAGTACCATGCCCTACAGATTTAGGAAAGGCAAGCAGCTGTGGAAGTACAGTGTGATATTACTTTAGGAACTGGTATCAGAAGAAATGACTAGCTAAACAGGAGAGATGCACAGGCTGCAGTCCTTTGGGGCAGTCTTCCTCTGGATGCCTCAAATCAGCTCTTACTTGCAGTCTTGAATTATTCATTTCACTTTTACAAGGATCATATAAAGAAATCCTAATTTTTTTTCCCAATATACCTTATTTTAGCCTGCAATGGACCTTTCTGGGTAGGTATCCCCAGGTCTGCAAATTTATGCAGATGTATTGCCACACTGTTCAAGTTTCATAAACAATGGTGCATGATCCTGGGAGAGAGGTGTTGAAAGACATCCTTCTTTCTGCATCTTTTCTGCCACCTGAAAAAGTTATGAGTTAGAGAAATTTTCTCTTACTGGCAGCTGTCCTTCAGTTTCATTCAATTCTGTTCTGTAGATGTGTAACACCAATTCTTATATCTTGGTCCAAATCCTGCTCTGACTTCGCTGGGTCCCAAGATCTCAGCAGACTCCACATTGTACAGAAAAAGCACAACAGAGTGATCTGCTGCTGGATAGTCTGCTTGAGAAAATGGGACTGTCAGAGCACCTGTGGCCCAGACTGATTTGGGTCCTTTTCGGTGCCAGGCAAGTGCTGGTGTTGTACCACAGCATGCTTTCTGTCCACACAGGGAGGCTGAGGTATAACAGGAAAAAATACTCAAAAACCTAAATGGCTTCTTTTTCCCCCCCTGAAGTCTTTTGTTTCTGAAACCAAAGCACAGTAAATCAAGGGGTTCTGCCTTAAATGAACTTGAAGTGCTTTTTATTTTAAGAAAAACAACCCCCAAACCAATTAAATCCCCAAGTCCCCGAAAGGAAGAGGAGGAGGAAAAAGATGGTACCTCAGAGAGGATTAATAAATCACATTGCAGTGGACCTGGTACAGATGTTCCTGCATGCAGCCCACCAAGCAAAGCATAGCACCATAATGGGACTGACGGGCTACGTGTGAAAGGAGACAGAACACAGCTGACTCAGAGGAGACGTGCTCTCTCTGGCACATATAACACATGCTCCGTCCCTACCGCGGCCTCATTCGGTCTCTCCTGCCAAAAAATAAACACTCCAGATCAAACCTGTCATGGTCTAGAAGTCTTCAGCTATCCCTTTATTTTAACATGGCGTGCATGGTCTGGTTTCCCAGCACTTAATGCTTTGGCATAGAGCTGAAAACCTGTTAATTCTCCAGTTCTTGGACTGTGGTTTCCCACCTGGTTGTCAAGGGTGTGCCCTGGCCCCAGGAAGCAAGAAACTGGAAGAGAGGAAGGAAAGGGCCAGGCATTTCTCCACAGCCAGACCCAAGATTTTTCTTAGTGGACTTCTTGCAAAGTTGCAAGGAAGCCCCAGGACTGCAGCACCTGAAGTCCAGAAAACCACTGCATGACCCCCCCACACCCTGAAGTGAGCGGCCAAGGGCTGAGGCAAACATCTGGGCACACAGGACAGAACCAGTGAGGAAGGGCTGGGGGCTGTGGGGTCCAGAGGAGCATCAGGCTGTGCACCCATCCCCTGGGGCAGAGGCTGCTGGGTGCTGCTGCACACCAACCACAGTGGTCTGTCCCAAAATCCTCAATCCCTAAGCAACCTTAGTCACATCCAAGGGTTTCGCAGCTCCTTCTGTAGTAGTCCAAGCAACCAAAAGCTCACAAATGTCAGAAGATAACAGCTCACATGTTACCCAGAGTCCATGTCCTCCATCTGGGAACAAGGGAGGTAGGTGGCAGATGAAATTTAAGGCCAGATTTTTCTGTGGTTTGCCTCAGAAATTGACTTCTATTGCACTGCAGAAGCCTGAAATGCTGCTGATGTCAGAAATGGCCTCAGGACGTTCACTGGGGTTTCCCTCAGTGTCCTTTGGTGGATACCCACAGCAACAAGATTGGAAAGAAGCTAAATCTGTGTTTTACCTGTACTGCAAGAAGCTGCATAGTAATTATGCTTTTGTTTCCTATGCACCTGGGTATTGACCTGCCAGTATCCCAGAGACCTGATGAGTGCAGAGACAGGCACCCACCTTGCCTTTGGCACCCAGCAGGCACAGCAGCAGACAAGTGTGATGCAGTATGGGCATGTCAGCATGGGATATGTTGTTTTCCTTTTTTTTTCTTCCTCTTCTTTTCTTTATTTGTCCTTGTTTCAGGAAGAAGGAATCACTCTCATTGGGACTGTTTTGTCCTTTGTGTAAGGAAGGGAAAGACAAATAGGGAATTCCAACGGGTTTTAGGGCAGCCAACACCTGGGTGGTGCATTGTGTTTAAAATGGTCTCCAAAAATAACTAGGACCACAAAAGGGGAAAAATTAATAAGGATAATTAACTGGTTTCCACCTCCAAGTGCTTCGGAGACATGAGCTAATCAGTCTGTAGGCACATACAAAGCACACACAGTGTCTGTAATTAGTTTGCTCTTCTACTTCCTTACCTCTTTCCCCAGCACATTGCCCACCGAGATTCCTATCAGACAGAACAGGTCTCTTTCTGCCCCTTCTGCAGAGACCTGACAGTCTTGCCTCCACTCAAAGTGCACTGTCTCTGTCTGTCTGTCTGTCTACTTCCCTCCCCTGCTGGCCATGATCAGGTTTCACTAAATGAATCACAGTCTAGTGGAAACTCCCTCCGATCTTTGCCAAGAATTGCAAAGTTGATGAAAATGAGACTCGAAGCCAAATGTTTAACACGGTGCCTTATTAGTTCCAACCAACCGGATTCCCATTGCAGTTGGTTGCTTCTGGTTGTCCTGTTTCCGCTTTCAGCCTGGCACCTCTCCTCCACCTGGAGCATCTTTCCCAGGATTATCATGCTAATTACTAGATGCTGCAACACACCTCCTGGCAGTCACAGGTTGCTTGATCGCTTCCTTTCACCAAAGTGTTCCCTGTTTGCTTTTTTTTTTAAAGAAAAGGACTTGTTGAGACCAGGTGCCCATTTATCCAGATCACTGGTGTGGGTTTAAACACCTTCTCTGTTCCCAGTTATCTGGTGCAGTTCTGCTCTTGAACCTTACTTTCCATCTTTCCCAGATGGCACTTGGATTCTTTGGGGAGTCTTAGGCAATGTTACTTTGCTTCTTTGGCCTTCATTTTCTCTACTAGACACTAGATTTAGTGCTGGAGGGGTATCTCAAGATGGAGAGGAACCATTGTGCAGTTTCCTGGGAGTCTCCAGCACACAGAAAGGAGGTTGCTTCATGCCACCTCAATCTAATCTGCAAGGACTCAGTAACGGTCTTTTCTTCAGCCCAAGGCTGAGATGCTGAAGCAAAGGTCATGGGGATGTAGCACTGGAGATCTTCAGGTTCTCAGTCCAGACCAAGCTGGGGCATCAGATCATTTGGAAGAGTTACTGAGAGAAAAAAGTCCCCGTGCTATCTGCCTTACCATTTCCTCTCCATGGCCACCAGGACCGTGCTGTGGAGTGACATCACGGCCCTGCATCATGCCCAATCAGACCCCGGCCACTTGTGCACTTTGTTCGAGTCTCTTTGTGTTGATGTTGTCCACATGTCCAGCCTGGTGAGACATTGAGAAGTAGTCCCTAGACATTTACATGTTGATAGGGAGCTCTTCATCCCTGAGACTGCAGTGAGGTCCCAGGGCTCCCAGGCAGGACAGCACACATCATTCCCTGGGGCTCTTGGAGAGGCTGCAGCCCTGTCTGGCTGCTAGCACAGCTTCCCCAGGCCACAGTGCGGTGGTTGTTGCAGGTTGTACAGGAGCAAGATAGACATACCATACACCATCTCCTTATTCTCCAGCCTTCACTTCTTCTCCTTGCCTTTTCTCTTCTGCCCCTTGCTTTTTGCAGTACCTCCCATTCTATTTCCTCTCCAAGCCTCTTTCTTTTCTTATCCTGCCTGCTTTCACATCCCCAACCCCCTTCCCTCTTATTTTCTCTCCTCTCCACCTCTGATCCATGTCCAAACACCCCAGCTGGCTCCTCTTCTCCTGGAAGCCACCAGGGATGTGTGACAGATGCCCCAGATCAACAGGGAGAAGCAGCTCAATCTCAGCTCCCAGCTGGCTCCCAGCTCCTGTGTCCCAGCTTCACATGAGGAAAGCTCAAGACCTGACCAGTCTGGGAACTGGTAAAGCCCAGGTGTGCCCCAGCTCTGCCTTGCTGCCCCCGTGCAAGCAGAAGCCTCCCCCCAGGAGCAGGGAGCAGCCCTCCAGCAAGACGTGGGTTCTCAAACAGGAGAAGGCAACGTCTCTGCTGCCTGCCGTCCCACACACGACCCCCTCGCCTTGGGGCACAACCACAAGCCCTTATCAGAATTCAGCCCCTTGCTGTGAGGAGGAGGGATCGTTTTCCTTTCTGGGTCTCCCTGCTCTCCCTCTAACCCTCTGCTCTCTCCTTCCCTCTCATCCATTTCCTTTGACACTGGTCCCAGGCCCACTGCCAAGTCTCAGATCCATTAGCGAGGTGCCTTGCTGACTGAAGCACAAATCAGGACAGATCCGGGTGCAATTAGCAGCTTCTAGCACCTCATCTGGAAGGCATTAGCTCAGCTTTTGGGGGAGGGGGTTATGGGTTGGGAGGAGAAGAGGGAATGGATATAGATGCCAAATAGAATAAATAAGCTATTTCTACCACTCCTAGGAACCACCAGCATGCATCCAACAGCAACATACAAACAGATGTGCAGTAACCATCTGTGAGGGACACTGTTGCTGTATCAAGTCAGTGTGACCCCACAGACCTGCCCTCTTAGAAGGAGGTGGTGTACCATGTCCAGGAAGGTACCAAGATGGCATGAAGGTGCATAGTTAGGCACAGTTTGTGGGTGATATCCCTCCTGATTCTCTCTCAAAAACCAAGGCTTGTGGCTATGGTGTTTGTAAGTGGACTTGGTCTACCTTGCCCTCCATCTGGCTCCCAGTGCACTAAAATCCCTAATAACACAATGATGTGGTGTCTGTCTTACGTGTGAAGAGCCAAGATAGACTAGCACATATTAGTTATCATGGTTGGTATGTCTTGCAGACACAAGGTCCAGATAAAATAGTTGTCATCAAGCCAGGATTCAGTACAAAATACATTTGCCTTACTTTTCTTCACTCAGCCTTGTAGATACCTTTGAGGAAAACCTTGGTATTGCTCTCAGCGAGATACAACCCTCCCCTGCTCTCTTGCCAGCTTGCTCCAGGCTACAGGCAGGGTGTGGGGATGCACATGAGGCTGTGAGTCTTGAGCAGTCTCAGTGCCAAACTAACTGGACAGAGCAAATGTACTCAAAGCATGGCCTCTGTGTTCCCAGAAATGTCCTGCTCTTTCATAGGCCCAACATGGAACACGTCTCTGAGGGATTACGAGATTACTGACCATTAGAGGAGGTGACTGTCAGGGTGAGTTTGAAAGCACTTTTATGCTCCAGAACAAAGCTGGCAACATGTAGACTCGTTCCCTGTCATCTCTACAGAAAAACAGGCTGGGCATTTACCTTTCATTTTTCCTCCAGTCCCTACTTTATAAAAGGGACCAGAGCCAGCCTGTTCATTACCTTTGCTTTTTCTTTTTGCTGGATCTCAGCTTTAGGGAGAAGACAGGGTTGGAGTGGGGGAGCTGGGGGCTGTCCTGGGCCTCTTACAGTGACAGAGAAGTGCGCTGGGAAGAGGGACCCCGAGGGCTATGGAGGGCTGCTGGCAGCAGGTGGCTGGCATGCCTCTGAAATGGCCTCTGCTGAGCCAGGAACATTCAGGGGAAAAGCCAAACACCAATCACAGTCTTCTGTTGCAGGAGAGCCCACTAACCAGCAAAGCAAAGGGGGCTGGCTTTTATTTGTTCATCTGTGTTTGATCCCTGTACCCACACGCCACGTCCCCTGCGCCACAGCATGCACAGGCCATTCCACTTCCCAGGGGCCACCTGCTGATGGCCAGGGGCTGGGGAAGCTAAGGCTTCCTCTCAGCCAGTGATCTCATGTTTTTTCTGTGCAGGCAGCAGCTGGAAGTAGCTGGAAACTTCTCTAATAGTAATTTTTCCTACACCGGCTGTTGCCAGATGATGGTCTGTGAAGCCCTGCTGGTTAATGAGCTCATGGAAAGTGACCTGCACCTGGGCTCAGCCAGGGGCCAGCCCTATTCTGAAGATTTCCAGTCCTGAAACAGTGGTGACAAAGGTGTGGGAGTGCCTTGGAGAAATGTCGAGGGCTGATGCTATTTGTTGGTTCAAAGAGTTTGGGACAGGTTGTTATTTTCTCTGTTCTCTGTTGATTACCCCCTGGTAGGCACAAGGTAAAGGTGCTGATGGTTTATCCTGTCAAGAGAAACAAGACTGCCAGTGAATGATGTTGGGTTAGCTTAGCAGGACAGTGACTGGAGGGACCCTGTGATTGTTCTTTCTGGTTTTGGTACAAGGAGGCAAAATCACAAGGCATGACAGATAGCCTGCAACTCCTCTTGCCCCATCCATGCCTCTTGCTAGCAAGCTACGGCCAAAGCCACAGGGATGGCAGAAACTGTGACTTTCATCCTTTCAGCATCCTTGTTCATCAGCCTAATGTGACAAGGAGGCAGCCCTGTGGTACTCTGTTTCCAATAGGGTGGATGTGCAGTGCCTGGAGAAGGATAGTGTAAAACAGCATTTGGGAGCCTCCCCTGGGTGAGAAACACCAAGCAGATGGGAGAGGGGCAGAAAGGCAGGAGCGGATGTGCAGTGAAGGGTGTGAGTGCCACGGTGGCGGCAAGTGCACCTTACGCCTGGTGCTGCTGTGCAGGAGCAGTGGACAAGGAAGGCCACGTGCCCTGGGGGTGCCCCACGAGCGAGTGTCTGCCCTCCCTCTGGTTGTGAGTGGCTGTGCCTTGCCTACATGCTTGGAGGCAGAGGAGGACACCCGTGCACGCTCTGCCGGTGGCTGCCTGCACGTACTCTCTTGTTTTCCTGGCTGAGGCAGAGGGAGAAGGCCTGGTTTCGGTTAAGCCTCGGTCACACGAAGATGCCTTTCCTATTACTCTTTTGTTTTTCCTTCTAAGCAACGTTCCCATTTAACTCTTCCAACTCTCCCTTGTTAGTGTAGCCTGCCCTGCCTGAGGACTGGCCCAGGTCAGAGATAATTCAGGAACAAATGGGAGTTGTTGGGCTGCAGGGCTGGAAAACCCTCAGCCCCATAGAGAAGCTTTGGGAACCTCAGTACACAGGAAGGATGGCATCGTTGAGAAGATCTAGGAGACAAGAATATAGATACTCCAGTGGTGTAGTGCTGAGCATGGTAGAAATACCTAAAGAGTCACTCATGGCATTATCATGTCTGAATTTGGCACCAAACTCCAAATCCGCAGAGGGGGAGTGGGGGAGGCGGAAAAGAAAACATGCAAAGGCCTTTTCAAAACCCAAGACCACAAGAAAAAACTTCCTATAAACAAATCAAATGGAAATATTTTTTTAGTTCTATAAACATTTCCCCTTGAAGCGTTCAACCCAAATATTGCATCACTGTGCTAAGACATAAACAAATCTTGCAGTGAAAGAGATGCGCACCAACAATAGACTAGCCTGTTTGCCTTGTCCGGGCTGTGAGAAGTGCAAAAAATAAACAAACAGGGCAAAGAGTGACAAGCAGAAGAGAGATGTCTGAGGACTACTTGTTTGAATATTCAAGGGAGAGAAGAAACACACACCCCAAATCCCACTGAGGTTCAATAAGGAAATTCATCTCCTTCAGGATCCTTAGAAAATCACAGCTCTGGAAGGTCACAGGACACCAGCCAGACTTGTCTTTCAGAAAGCAAAGTAGCTTCTGGTTTTCCACAAATATATTGTTCCAAAATATTCTTCAACACAAACATCTCTTGAGTAGAGATGTATTTATTTTTGCAGTGATTGTAATGGTGGTATCAAGAACTAAACTGTGAAGCTGTGCGGTGTTTTATACCAACATTGTCCTTCCCCTTTGGGGAACCCAGCCACTCTCCCATGGGAAGGTTGTTGTCCTCTGAGCAGCAGTTAGCAGATCTTCAGCTGGAGGCAGGGGGCTGGAGCCTGGCTCTTAGTTGGTAAAAATCTTTGGAGGCACTCTATGTGGAAGAATTTGGGACCAGATTAAAAAAATGTCAAGTATCCCACAAGAAACATACCTGCAAGGAACAGCAGCATAAGGTGATACTGGGGGCCTCAGGTATGCCATTTTCTCTATCTTCCTGGCATATAGGTTCCTCTAATCTGGCTCTACCCCCTCCACTTCTCACATTTTTTTGGGATGTAGTATGACCCTATAGACATCATACCTCTGAAAGCACTGCCTCCAGTCCTTCCTCTTACTCGTGAGCCAGAGAGAGCACTGTCCCTATGTGAGACAAGAGAGTGGACAAGGACATGCTGAGGTGGAGGCAGTGGCAGAGGCAGATGAGGGGGCTATGGTGGCACCAAAGCACAATTGCACTCAGCAATTTCAGTACTGCCTGGCATCATGTGTTCAGTCACAGTACTGTGCTGGGATCAATATTTGGCTCATCCCTCAAACAGACACTGTAAGAGCTGCAAGGGATCTACTGGCTTTGTCGCTTTCATCATGAGATACAGGCGAGGAGCTGCACAAGTCACTCATGGGAGGAGATTTCACTCTTGTTCCAGCTCACAAGAAACACCAAAACAAGGTGCTTAGCAGTTCAGTCTCATGGGAAAGTTTCGCTACCAGAAAGTATAACTTGGAACCTCTTGGGCAGATAAACTGGCTCTATATTCAGTTGAGATGAAACAGAAATATGATTATGCTTGATCCTTTGGCTGGGACTGTACTGCTCAGTCCGTGCAACAAGCAGATGCAACTACAATTTCTCTGGTGGCTTAACATGTCCCCTCCATGAGTCCTCCTGGCAGTGAGCTGTACTATGCATGCTCCTCACACTCAGCAACCCTGGCTGAGCTGCCTGCAGCGCTGCAGGGAACAGCAAACCTTCTGAGACCATTTGATCTCCCTAGACTCTTGACAAAATTCTCTCCATGCATGCTTTGGTCTTCAGAAAATGACTTCAGGTGCTGCTGCGGGAGCTGATTTACGAGGGGAGGCTGAAAGAATAAAGGGCCTCACACACTTCTCATGTTACATTGCATCTTAGCTGGTGTGAATTCAGAGGCGTTTACGCCCGGCTAACTGAGGGAGAATTGGGCCCAGACCCAGTATATCTGTCTGACCAACAGAGAAGATCAAAGACCTGTAAATGCTAAGCAGGGGTGGTCCAAAAATATTAGAATCAGGAGTATTAGGATGAACTATATCGGAGTAAAATTTAGGTTGTAGAGAAAAGATTACAGCTGACATCTATTCCCTAAGCCAGTGTTCTGCCTTCCACAAGGAGCTTCTAGGTATGGTTTACATCAATCAGAAAAGGGGATTAAATGGGTTTTGGGTTTAGCATGGTCTGGCATGCAGCAGGCAGACTAGATCATGAGTATTTTGAGCACTGATGGTTTGCAAGACTTCAGAAGGCAGTCTGCAAGTGGATTACAGCACCCTTCTCCAAATTCCCACCCATACACTCATGCCTCATGCAATATCTAACACATGCAGTCAAATGAAATGGCAACAAATAAGAGCAGCTGGCAGAAATGAAAAATGCAGAATTTCAAAGCTTTGCCTGATTTTTATTTGCCTATAACCACTGGCTGCTGTGTCGTATCACACCATGAAAGAACATGTTGCTTTCTTTTTTCTTCCCCGAAAGGTTACTTTGCTCTTTGGATTGAAAAAGGATTGGAAACACTAGGTTGTATAACCTTTAAAGTTCATCTAACCCTTGTTCTCAGAGACTGTAAATTCCTGAGCGCTGTGGCCTTGGTATCAGCCATGATTCTTTTTTCTAAAAGACAACCTGGTTCCTAAAGTTTTGAAGAAACTACTAGTAGATGCTTTGCTATCCTGCTCTTTAAAATGCAGTAGAAGTGTATGTGTGCACAGCCTAATGAAAAGGCAAAGCAAGTCATATATGCCCAGAGGCACAAATCTGGAAGAGCAGCTCTTTTTTTTTTTTTTTTCCCTTTTTTTTGCCTCCAGATAGCAGTAGAGTGACAGTATTCAGTGGACAACACAAAAAATGTAGAGATGAGAGTATTAAGAGGATACTGCAGGTAGACAATACATAACCTGGCTGACCAAAAGGAGAGTAACTTAGAAAGGTTCGAGCACCAGTGTCTGCAAGGCTTAACACCAGAGAGTTGGAGATGTTGATGAAGATGATATAAAAGGGTTGTATGAAGAATAATGAACAAAGAATGGGAAAGTGCAGGCAGGTAAAATAATGCAGTTTTGAGAGATGTGTCCTCCAAGTTGGGCAAGAGCAATCTCCTGCACGCTCCCCCAGCTGGGCTAGCTGCTGGGCCATAGCAGGAGAAGGTAGGTTTAGGGAAGGTGACACATTTGACATTGCTTGGGAGGCCAGGAAATGTCCTTTGTCCAGCTGGTCTCTCTGGGGAGAGGGAGGTTACCCTAGGGTGCATCTTTAGGACCTGGGGGCTTGCACTAGTCCTCCTTTGGCTCCATGAGCTCTCAGATGACCCCAGGACCCCATGAAACACCAGCTCATGCCTAGGACTGCGGATTTCCCCACAGGCTGAGTCCAGAGTGGGACCTGCCAGTGCCATGGGGGCTTCCCTGTGCTCCCTTTGGTGCCTGGCTGTCTCCAGGTCCTGGCTGCCAGGCTGGGATGTGGGTTAGCAGATTTTTTCCACGCTGTTTCTCTGGGATCCCTGACAGAGCCCATCAGAGCTGCCTTTTATCAGCACTGCACGCCTTAGTGAGCCTGTCATGACTCACACACAATGTGCTCTGTGCCGGATTAATCCGGCCGGCTTTCATGCTCAGGATGTGGGCGACGGATGGGAGGGGGGTTGTTGGGGGGCATGGGGACAGATGCAGGGCTAGTGGGGGCCCAGGAGACTGGGGATCCCCAGCCTTTTCAGTTGCTGAAGTTAAGGACTTGCTTGAGGTCTGTCTTGCAGAGGACAGAGGAAGAACAAGCCATAAGCAATGAAACAGAGAGATAGAAAGGCAACAGGTGTGTGGGAAAGTGGTAAAGGAGGAGAGATTACAGGTAAATAATAGGTGAATAAATGGACTACAACAAAGACAGAATGTGATGTAAAGGGAGATCTGTGTGCCTTAAAATGTAAGCTCCCTTGTTGATAGACATGACAGGTAGCTATTTCCCATACGTGTAATTACCCAGGGACTGCACTCCAGCTAAAGGGATCTTTTTGGTCTTCAGCATTAACCTGGAACGCCTTTAAGATGCCTTCCCATCTTCACTGTTGTCTGTAAACCCGCAACAACCTACCTCAGATTAAGGGAATCATAAAAAGTGTGAAATCCTGAACACAGTCAAGTCTGTACTGATGGGAGTAAGACTCCCATTGCCTACTGTAGCATTAGGTTTCCATGCAGAATCTCCACAGAGAAAAGAAATCTCACATGAGAAGAAACAAACTACTTTTTCCAACAAACCTCTGCCAAGCTAAAAATTAATAGCAGGGAAAAAGGATCAGTAAAAGCTGCCCAACCACTAAAACATCTCACAGTCTGCCATGATTTCCAGCTGAAGGTGTGCACACACCAAAAAAACCCCTCTGATTTTCGAGGAGCTGGGAATGCTGCAGTTTTATGTGTGTACATGTAATGTGAATGCATACACTAACACATTATCTACATTGCACGTATATATATTTATATATCTCCTCCAATTTGCGATTCACAATGTTCATTTGACATCATTCTATCTAACGCATCTTACCCATGAAAGTCCTATTTTCAGAACCTACTGCCCAAGTTCCCATCTCCACTAGGAAGGGTGTTATTTTATAACATCCTGCCCTGACTATCCGCTGTACATGCATCCTAAAGTTTCCAAATAATATTCCACTCAATGACTTGAATAAGCTTGACTGCTGCTGAAATGTCACCTTCTCTGGGATAAAACACAACACCTATTTAGTAGCACAGAGCAATGTTGTCACTGCAAAAGATGACAAGCATAGTCCTATTTTTACTTCCTGTCCATCAGGGGAGCATTTGTTAGTATTACTCTGAGATGGATCTTGGAAATGAACCCAGAGGCAGGAGGACACGCACTACCTCTTTCTGCACACAGCAGGTTCATGGTGCTCTTGTATCCAGTCTTAGGACTTCCCACATCCAGCACTGGCAGTGAGGTGTGTCGACATGATCACAAATGTGGTTACATTTGTTTCACTGCATTCACTGCAAGTTTAACTGTAGGACAGTTGTTGCCAAGTTCTGAGAAAGGAAAGCAGGATTTGGTGGGGTAAGGGGGAACTATTTATGTAGAGCATTTCTCTGGTCTTCTTACTCAAGCAAAAAGTTTTATCTATTGCATTTGATAATTTCCCATTAACAAAACCTTTTCTTAAAGACCCTGTCCATCTCCCAATATGTTCAGTGTTGCTGTAAAACGCTTGTCAAATACAAGAGGATCTCTCTGGCTGCTTATCCCTGAACATTTTAAGACAAGGAAACAAATGGACCTGAACTGAGTCTTCTCATAGACTTGGGAGCCCACTGATTCTCCATATATTTCCTATCAATGACCTGATTACAAACAGAATGGTAGTTCTTTACAACATCCCCTGTAGTTAAGTGGCACAGAGCAAAGAAATAGCTGTACCCATATATAACACATTTTATCCCAATATATCTATCACCGCACAAAAGGAGAACGACACCTTTGTGGGGCTGTTTCTTTTATATTGTTTTTACCATGCCTGAAATAGGAACTCTACTAATAAAACTACCCCATTGCCTACCCTTCTCCAACAGAGGGCAAAGATAGCACCGGTTCACTGAGATTTATTTGATTTTATTTCAGAATATTCCTCTTGTGTGCTTGTTTTGCACACAAGGGGTAACATATATATTCTGAAATAAAAGAAATGTCAGTAAACATACAGTATTTCTGTCTGACATCAGGGTGAGCTTGTCACAACCAAGTCTACGTCCCTGACTTTGGCCCTAGTGGTAAAACTAAACTGACATCAAGTTGGTTTAGTTTATACCAGTAGAGATTTCCTAATATAGACAGGTTCTATCTCTTGTCCTCCCATCCCACCCCCCTCTTTAATTTGGCTCTCTGAGTTTTGATGACTGAATCACTTCCCCCTTTGTTTCTCTGATTTCTTTCCTAATCTTCTGCTCCTGAAAGATGCTTAGTTCTTGAATCCCTATACAAATACACTTTCCTTTCTAAGCTTCTCACCAGCCAAACAAGGTTTTATTTGTTTATTTAATTTGACATGCTGAGAGAGAAATGATCCCATTTCCTATGGATTATCGAAGTAACAAATAGCTTTACAAGAGGGTAAACAAAGTAAAACTCATGCTGAAACTCCTTTGAACCAGGGGCTTTCCGTTCCCATCCCTTTTGTGATGTGAATCTTTCCCCACTCCTTTACACCATACATAGGATGAATTTCTGGTTGCTTTGGACCATGGTTGCTACCCTAAGATCAGGCCAGTGCTGGGACTGAGCTAGTTATCACCTCCCCATCCTTCCTTTCACCAAACTCATAATGAATTTCCCACAGTATGGCCAGAACTTACTCTGAGAAGGAGCGTTTTATCCATTTAGTCTTTTCCTTCATAGCCTAATTCCACTGATCAATATTTCATTTTTGCAAAGAGACAGAGCTGGAGAAGCTTGGGCATGAGCTTGAGAGCCTCCATGGAGGTAGGGATGCTGCAATGCTGCATTGATTTTTGCTAGGAATTTTGCCTAACTCAGGAAGCAGACATGGGCATCTGAGAGCATCACTGCAACATAGTTCCTGCCATATACATTTCTGGAGAAAAATAGACAAAACTCAGTCTAGAATATGGGCTAAAATTCATAAGGACTTGGAGCCAGGGGTGCTGATGAGCTCCTCCCAGGGTGACAGAGCCCAGCAGTGTGTAGCTCACATTTTTTTGAGGGGGGCTTAGGTTTGGTGGCTTGGGCTTGGCCAGCTCCCCCTGCCCCCAGCATCCTCTTCTGTTTATTACTCCTGCCATAATTGGGAGGCATGTGTGGATGAATTAAACATAGCAGGACAGATGAGAAAACTCTCCCTCTTAGCTGGCTGAATGAGCAAATTTAACTGAGCCTGTTACCCACTGAGTATCATACCGACATGCCAGGGTCCGGTTTCCTTTGAGCTTGCCCTTTCATGCGGAGTCCCTCTGTGCCCCCCGCCTTGCTCCTCACAATATCAAACAGCTGGAGTTTCGGCGGCCCCAAGGAGGAGCCTTTGCATCCAACGGCAGCAGCAGTGGGAATTTTGTCTGGGATCAGAGAGGGACGGGGCTGATCCGCACAAGCTCGTAGCTGAGAATCAGGGAGCTCTGGCATCTCCAGAAGGAGACAGTTCCCCCCCCACCCCCCCAGCCACAGGACATGCCTGGTCAATGCCCAGAGTAAAAGCTTCCTTATGCCTGAGGAACTGGGGCTAAATGAAAGGGGGTTGGCTTTCACACTGCTTAAACCTTCAGATAGGACAGTGGCATCCAGAAGTCAGTTCTGGTGGGGAGTTTGATATAAATGGGTGCCAGCCTAGAGCAGGCATTCCCAGCACAGCAATAAGAGAACTTTCTAAAAGAGGGACTGGCACTGGCATGTCCAGGGATGCCAAGAGGATATGGCTGCACAAACCAGCACCCTGCTTCCTCCTAAGGCACTTCTTTCGGGAGGCAGGTGGGATTTGCAGTGTATGAATTGCACCCACCGTTTTCCTTAGCCCCGGGGATAAACAGGGAATGTAATCCTGCAGGGCTGCAATCTTTTTTTCCCCCAGCATTAAACAAGCCCCAGGGCACTTCTTTGCAAAAGGTACCTCTAATTCTTCTCCCTCACCTCTTTCTTCCTACCTCTGTAAGCCTAAAACTAGTTAGGACTAATTCAATTCCTGCTTTAATTTAGGAGAGTTTACGACTGCTCTAAATTAGGAAACCACTGTTTTTCAGACAAAGCAGGTGCTAGAGGTCTTAGCACTTGTAAAAATTAGGCCACTTAGTGAGGTGTCTACATATGGATTTAGCACCTGAGGAGTGTGTTACAGAGCAAAACAAGGAAAAACTTGGAATCTTGGAAACAATTTTTTAGAAGATAATTAGCAAAGTTAACATTTCAGAGGCAGGAAGTTCTTGTTCAACCTGATAAGCCTTTGTGTCCAACCTGATAAGCCTAACCATTCAAACACAAGTTGAAGAAGCCATCAAAACACATTTCCTTGAAACTCAAGAAATCCTGCAGAAAAATCAGTTTTGATCTTATCAATACCCGTGTCATAAACCAAGTAAATAAGAAACCAAAATCCAAATAGAAAAAACATCAATTCCTTTGCATCATCCTCATATGTGAGCAATCAGTAATCCAGATGAGACCCCTCCTACAGTGCCAATAAACAGGAATAACTCTGAAACCTAATGATGACATGATGAAAAACTGCAACTCTTTTTCTTCTTTGAAGACTGAAGGACTTCAGATTCAGAAAGAAACTATAGATTATGTTTGTGATCTACACTCTGTACACGGCAAAACTGTGAGAAACCTATCCTGACCTTTCAGTGATAGCAGATTTGTTACAAGATAGTCTTTATTGAATGGCCTTGAAAGATGGAAGATTTCCCAGCACCTCTGGGTAAATTTAAGTTTTGAGGTCATTTATTCATCCTTTGGTGTGGGGAGACCCAGTGAGCAGGAGCTGGTTTGGTTTAACCTCAGGGGAGCGGTGCCATTGCTTTTTCCGAAAAATTTGTGTCCGAGACACTTTCCGTGAGAGCCAGCACCTGCCGGAAAGGGATGGCTGGAGGAAAAGACCTTTTCTTTCTTGTGGTTTTTACTGCAATTGATGGCTACCCCGGGGCCCGCCACAGCCGGGATGAGGCGGGATGGCCGCCCGGGAGGGGCACCCGGGGGCTCCGTGAGCCGCTGGAGCGGCTGCAGTCAGCGGTGTCCCCCACGAACCCCAGCGCCCGGGCCGCCCCCGCCTCGCAGCCCCCGCACCCCGCACCCAGCACCCCGGGCCGGCAGGGCCGCCTCCCTGCCTCCCTCCCTCCCTCCGCCCAGCCCGAACTTCATCCCAACTTTCCCGCTTCCGCCTGCCCGGGAGAGCGTGGCGGCGGCGGAGAGCGGCCGGAGGGAGGGGGCGGGAGGGGAGACAGAGGCTCCCAGTTAGTGTGACTGGGGGGACGGGGATGCTGGGAGCAGGGGACGGAGGTTGGCCGCTGCCTGGCTTTAGAGAAGGGGTTTTCTTTCGCGTCTTCTCCGTCCTCTGACTCCTCCTCTTCTTCCCTCCTCCTCAGGGGGAGGGGAGGAGGAACGCTCTGGGGCAGGAGTAGCCGGAGCAGGGAATTGTTTGGGAGTTCAGTCATCCAAAAGCCGTCTCCCGTATGGAGGGTCTGGCTTCCCGCATCCCGGCGTCTCTTCCCTCCTCCTCCTTCTTCTCCTCCTCCTCCCGCCGTGCCTGAGCTCAGCGCGGCCCCCCCATCCCCAGCGCTAACCCGCAGAAAAAGCACAACCACCACCCCGAAACCAAGGTCCCCGCACTTCCCCTTCCCCCCAAAACAGGCTTTCCCCCGCTCTTTTGCTCTCTCTCTCTTTTTTTTTTTTTTTCTTTTATTTCTGTGTGTGTGTGTGTGTGTGTGTGTGTGTGTGTAGTGAATTCCCCGCAGATCCGGCCTGGAAGTTCACAGCTCCTGGAGTTAAGCCTCTTTGTTGCTTCCCTTCGTTTGGGGCATCTTTGTGTTTTCCCCCGCCTGCTCCACTGGAGACCGCGGTGAGTGAAGAGAAGGGGGCCCGGGCCTGATGGCCCTGGCGAGGGGCCGGGAGAGCGGACGGTGGTGGCGGGTGATGGGGCGCAGGGTTTTTCCCCCATCCATCTCCAGGCAGCGGCAGAGTTTGGGAAGTTGGTGCGGGCATGTGAGGAAGGGGGTTTGCGTAGGGATGGGGGAGACGTGACAAGGGAGTAGGGGAGACCTGCTGGTCCCCTCCAGTCCGGGGCTTGTTTTGGCTCAGGCAGGTGAGATGTGGGGGGCTCGGATGTCTCCTTGCAGCTCTTCCTCCTCGGCGGGTCGGCAGCACTAATGGAGGGCCCCAGTGCACGCACACTCACTGCCGTGCTCCAGTGCTTGCCTGAAACTCCGCAAAAGCTTGGTCCTTCAAAAGCGAGGACCTTGCCCCTTCCTCGCTGCAGGCAGTTCGGGAGGGACGGTGAGTAGTGGAGGGAGGGAAAGGGAAAAGCTGTGCAAAGTAAACCATTCATCCTCCATTGCTCCAACTCTTGTCAAAAGCTGATGGGAGTTTGGAGGCAAGAGCTGGCTCTGGCAGATGCAAAGGCATTTCAGTTTGTGCTCTGTGAAGGGGCTGCTGCAAAGAAAAATGGGGGTGGGTAGTCTGTTAGTAAAATCTTTTTCTTCCGCAACTGTAGAGTTTTTAACCGTGGCACAAGGATGAGGAGCGATTTGGGTCAGGGAGAGCAATTTTCTGCCCGGCCGTGGGATGTTGTAGGAATTGTGCACGCGTGCCTCCCTGCTTGGACTGCAACTTTGGCAGGTCCTCTGGATAGTGACTGTAAATAGAAAATGTGTTGCAGAGAAAGTGGTATGCTGAATTTGTAGCCATGTCCAAATGAGACTTTTTAAAGTGAAGATACTAATACTTACTTTGAAAAATAATAATAGACTTTAACTAATACCCCTGGCAAAAGGTATTTAATACACATTCTATATCTTTGGGCACTTCCCCAACTAATTCTGGTACCCCGAGTGTTATTTCACTGGCATTGTGCAAAAGGCAGGTCAGGTCTATTAAAGTTGGGGTTTTTTTTGCCCTTGTTTGTTTTAAAGAAACTCTCTTGACCTCTCTGCAGCATTATGTGAGTAGGATAACAGGAATCCATACACGCACTCAGCACCCGTTTGTAATTCCCAGCATGTCTTAAATGTTTTTCTTGGTGCCCAATTCTCTTTAATTTCTACATTGCTACCACAGTGTCTTTTTGATATGTTCATTTGCAATCTGCCATTTAAGTTTCTTTTCCCATGGGCTAAAAAACTATCATGGAAAATATTAGAAGAATGTGGGCGTTTTGTAAGTAGAATTTTATCTTAGCTTTCTTTTCTTTTGAAACTAACTGACTCAGTGTGCATATGATTAGGGGAGAGTTCTTCCAGATTTATGCCTATATACATGTATGGCAGACACTTTGATTTAATGGGTTGGATGTTGAGGTTCATGGCTCAGGGAGGGATTTCAGCAGAAACCCATCATTGGTTTGCAGCGAAGATTTGTTCTGTTTATTTAAGTGACCTAAAGAAATGAAGGTGAAATAACTTCCCATGCTAATAGGAGTCATGTGGGGATCTTCTGAAGTAAATAGGACAATTAGAGAGAGCTGTGAGCTCCCTGCTGGGTGCATGATATTCTTTTACAAGAAATAAATGGAGTTTTGTTCCATGTCCTTTTCTTAATTCTCCCCTTCAGATAAAATTAGAGGGATTCATCCTGTATATACCATGCAGAAGAGGTCCCAGTAGGTGTTTGCTGTGAGTGTTGAAGTTAGATACAGTACAGGTCTCCCTGCTTCCCGCTGGGGAATATGAGCCAGGTTCATCTGAAGGATGCACAAAGGTCCTCTGCAGGTTTGAAAGGCAAGTTCAGCTTTGTCCCTCTCATACACATGCACACCCCCAGAACTTTGAGAGATATCTCAGTACAAATAGCTGAAAGCACACACATTTCCTCTCTGCTTAGAACCAAGAAGAAGTATTAGAGGTGCATGATTCTATATATATGTGCTAGAAAATGGCATGTAGGTCTTATGGGTGTTCTGCATCCCTGCAGTCTGGAAAATGCAGCTTTTCTGTACCTTGTACTGACCAAGAGGTTCTTTGAGGTTGCAAAGTGAAACACAGTCTCTGGTGTTTGCAGAGGTCTTTTCAGCCCTCTGAGTGTGGGACTCTTGGCTTGGAGTTTTGCCCTGTTGAAGGACAGGTGAATCATTGCCCAGTTCACCTCACTCCTTGAAATTCTGCTCTGCCCTCAAAACTAGTAGCAGACAGATCCCTCCAAGCCTTCAGCACCAAACTGGCTGTCCTACAGTGCTTTCAAGATGCTGGTAAAACTCCTTCATTTGACTAGGGCCAGGAGAGCTGCCCCTTCAGGAGCCAGCTGGAGCCTCCTGCCAAGCAAGAAGTATAGCAGGAGGGGCTATGAAGCAAGCAGCCTGCTTTGTCCCCATTCTCCCCAGTGATGCAGAGGAGAAACTTCCTTTCCCAAGTAAAGATCCATTTAGGGCAGTTCTGAATTTCTGTACTTTCTTGTCATTGTTGCTGAATGACCACACTTGACTGAAACACCACCAAATCTAATCACTGGTGTTTCCTGGCCTCTCCCTGAGCCAGATGCTCTTAGGAGCACAGAAACCTTGCAGTCTGATAAGAAGCACAACATGAAAAAAGAACTATTACTTACCCTACCTGGGGTGTGGGAGAGAAGATGGGTGATTGGACAGGACAGACACTTAAGTTGGAAGCATGTGTTTGTTGTATCCACTCTCATGCCTCTCAGAGCAGAGCTCAGGTGTACCAGGGAGGACCCTCTCTGTCATACTGAGCCTCCTCAGGACTGCCACAGGGCTGGAGAGGCACCTCTGTGCCTCTGTAATCGCCCTCTTCCCAGGCTGTTTCCCAATACCCTGCTTTTTGTGCCTCATGAAGAGAGGGAGCAATGACAGGGAAGAGTATGTTGGGGGACCACACTGGTTGTTTTAGCCTAGATTGGCCTGCAGGTGGGTTTTCAGAGACTTCAGGCTCAGCTGGGCTCAATTTAGTCACTCAACCTGCAAGATGTTACAACAGCAGTAGGTCAGCGTAACTCCAGGTTAACCAAAGTTCCTTTGACAGTAAATGGAGGTATGTTGTTCATTTTAATATCAGGTGCCGAGTACCCCAGAGGTATGAGGCACAATTCCCTTGGGCTTCTTTAGTGTGCAAAGATGACTTGCATGACTGCTGGCATGTTACGGACCAAGGCTTGCAAATCTCTTGGTTTAAACCGTTACCTCCTGGGCTAAAAACTTTGCAGTGAGAAGTCTGCAGTTAGGATGGGATATCCCACAAGGAAAAGGCTCTCTTGCAAAATCTTTGGAGACTTCCTGTTTCTGATTAGACTGAAAACATCCTGAGGGAAAAACCTGCTGCCATGTATTTGGTGGTCCTGTGGTCAGTCTCAGTTTAAGAGGTTGTTATGTATTCCAGTTCCTAGGCCACAAGAACAATTTAAGGTGAATAATGACTAAATGAATTGCAGGTCCTTAGGTGAAATGGGGGCAAATACCATCTTCCAGTTTACTAAATGTACTTTGGGTAACTGTTCCATGAAAGGTATCAAAACCATCTTTTTCTGTTTCCTGTTATTTGGTTTAGTTCCTCTTAGCCCCGAATCATTTGACATCGTATCTTCTGATTCACTGGCTGAACACAGTGCTTGCAGCCAGTTTTCTGGAGGGAACGCTTGCAGGATGGGAAGCTTTCAAAATTTGCTTCGTATGCATGTTTGCGCTTTTAAAATCTCTCCACAGGAGCATGTGCTCCAGCAACACAGCTGTAGGAGTGTCCATGAGAAGCTAAGACAAAAGGAGTATGGATGCAGTGGAAGCAAGTTGGCTGAAAAGCTCAGAAAGATATTTGTTACAGGGAAAACACCTTCTTGATGCTTACACAGTCCCAAAGCTGCTGCAGGCGGTGCAAGGCTTTCTGCTTAAACAGGGAACAACAGATCCCTGCCCTGAGGATGTTGCATGCTCCTTTTATTAAAATGGCCTCTATGCCTTGCAAAAGGACAAATGGGATGGGAGGCTCAGCTCTGCCTGTTGGGGTTGTTAGCAGAGCACCTGGCACAGCACAGACAGGGTGCCTGAGAGGGGCTCTCAGGGCTGCCATTGTGTGTTGTAGGAGCTCTTGAGTAAGAGGCAGTGCCAATTTATTTTGGCTCTGGTGGCATTGATGGAGGGAAATGTGCTTCAGGGAGCGTGTGGGACGTGCTCGAGCTTCTTCTCCCTCCTTGTGGGCACTGTGCCAGCACAGAGGTGAGAGCCAAACTTTATCCTTGCTTTCTGCTCAGCTGCTCTTGAGAGGCTGCTGCCCTGTGTCCAAAACCCTTCCCTTAGCTCCCCTTAGATGTGAGGATGGTGACTGCACCTTGTGCCTGTGCAGCTTGTTGGAGGCTTGCTGGGCAAAATCCAAACCACACCACAGCATGTTGCCCCTATGAAAACCCACTGTTGTCAAGTTCCCGGAGGTTTTGGGCTGTGGTGTCTGTATATATGTATGCGAGAGCCAGATGGTGTTTTGGAAACAGGTCATTTTTCATTAACTTCTGTGCTCAGCATAGGCAGTAAGTCTTTCACCCTGAGTCCTGTGGTGGCAATGCCATTTTGGCTCTCTAAGGTCTACTCTGGCAAGGAGATTAGCCAGCAGGTCATACTCTTATGAACAGCCATAGCCCTGGGGCCGTGCCAAATGCAAGGGATGCGTTCACTGATTGCAATGTCAGCGAGTCTGAACAAGCTTGTGTGTCTTAAAGACTGTGCATCAGGCCCTTCTGCTGTTCTTTAAATCATGAGTGGAGAGGGAAAGGGTGTAAATATCCCTGTCAGAACTGTGTTATAAGCTTTCAAATACCAAAATGAGCTTGCTTTTTATTTTTATTCTAGCTGACAAAAGGACAGGTTAGGCAGAGCCCTGTGAATTAATGTGTTGAGTTTAGTGTGGTTTAGAAAGCCTGTGGTGATGTAAACCTACTGAGGTAGTCTTTGAGAAATAAACCTCAAATGTGGATACAGTGGACTGGAACACAGGATTTGTATGCAAAATGCAGCTTCCTCTGATAACGTCACTGTAATTTATCCTGATACTTTTAGGGAGAGCAGCCACCTGGCTTAGTGATGCCAGTGCTTTAGGGCTCAAACCTGTGATGTGAGGAGAGATGCATGTCAGTCTCCACTACACCGCAGATTTCCCCCCAAGTTGGGGCAGGTTGCTCTTTGCCTCAGCTCTCCACCTGCAAAACCTGTAAGTGGCACTTCCCTGCCTCCTTGTGGTGTTGAGAATAGGTCTGCTGGAGATCAAGAGAGACCATACACTTGCTGCCCCTCGGAAAACCTGTTGGACAAGGACCATGCTGGTTTCGGCAGAGAGCCTCCTGTGGCGTTTACAGCCCAGTGGGGGGCTCCTCTGGCTGCCTCTGGGGAACATCTGCCCTTGCTTGTTGCATGGATATGGGCTCTGTAAGGGCTGTGGGATGCTTTTGGTTTGGAGGGTAGGCTGGGTGTGGGGCTGTAGAGGAACCCCTCTCTGAGTGTGACCCTCGGGGAGTCCAGCGTAGGTAGTAGCACTGCAGCTGCATCGAGTTTCTGGCTCCAGCCAGTGGTGGTACAGAGAGGCCATTATAATCCTACATACTGTACAGTGTACATCTCAACAGGCAAAGTAGCTCCTGGGTTGGTTTCCTTTCCCTCCACCCTCCTCCTCTCCATCCTTTCAAATCTACTTTATGAAGTTCCTTCCCTTAAATTGCAAATTTGGCCTTATCTTCAAAGAAACCCTTTAGTGCCAAGCTTTTAAAGGTAGGGAGGAGGCGAGAGCAAAAACATCAAATCCATTAGCAGCCCAGTTGCCAGAGAAAATGTTTTTTAAAACATAATCTGAAACCTTAGTGTTTGGGAGCCAAAGCCGAGATTGAATACAAGTATGGGCCTTGTCCCCAGAGAGTCGCAACACTGCGAATACGTTGGCACAAAGACAGGCCATGGAACGAGGATTCTTGTGCATGCACGCACACAAATAGACAATTATTTGGAGGCCAATAGTATTCTGGATGCTGAAGAAACTTAATCTAGTGCCTTCTGTCCCAAGTTGCTCCCTGAGC
This sequence comes from Myiozetetes cayanensis, assembly GCF_022539395.1. Taxonomy (NCBI): domain Eukaryota; kingdom Metazoa; phylum Chordata; class Aves; order Passeriformes; family Tyrannidae; genus Myiozetetes; species Myiozetetes cayanensis. The sequence continues at coordinate 21,377,641 of NW_026087742.1, forward strand.
TATAGCTGACGTGAAGAGCATTCTCATCGCTCCAGCGCTCTGCAGGATGGCAGTCCCCTCTGGGGCAGGAAAGTTCCTGCTATTCCTTGACCATGGGTAGTAAAAGGACTAGCTGGTTCTGCTTCTTTAGATCCTGCTGCTGTCAGTGAGAGATTCCTTGGGCCTCCCAAAATGGTGATGGGAATGATTATATTTTATTTCCCCATAAGAAAGTTTCTTGTTTAACAAACCCAAGCCCTGTCAGATTGAAGGGGTGAGTCTGAGTCCCAGTGTCAAGAGGTGTTTTCAAAAATGTGATGGATGGGATATTTAAAAAGTACCTGGGCTGACTTTAATGTGGTGGTGGAGAGTCAATGAGATTTGTGCATTCAGAGATCAGACAGCTCTCCTCCTCACTTTTAAGTACAGGGTCACACTGTCACCAGTGTAACAACTACCCACATTAGTCCTGACCACTGACTCCTGCATGGAAGTGGACTCTCTATTTCAGGAGTGGCTATCAGACACATCTTGGCTTGCAAGCAGTTGAAGTGCAGTTTCTAAGCCAGAGTCATCTGGGCAGAGGAGAGCAAGATGCCCTAATTATCCAACTGTAATGGGGTTTGAATCCAGTGAGGAGCGCCTCATTACTAACTTTTTCAGGGGCCTTGTGGCATGACCAGTGAGACCACAGCAGAGCTGTGGGACCCCTGCAGGAGGAGGGCTTGTTATCTACTAGCTCTTGAGTCCCTGTGGGGACTTCCCTACACCTTGGCTGGCCAAGCAGGGTATCTGGCTTGTAGCTGTCAACCACTTCTGGAGCTGGGGGCCTGTAGGGTGAGACAGGGCTGTGAGAAGGGGGCGCATGGAGAGCTTCTCAGAGAGGCATGCCAACTGCTCTGGATGTGTCCATCATCACTGTTTCATCACTTTTGGGGTATCTGGGACTGGCCTAAAGAGAAAAGGTCTTTGCTTTCCAGCTGGGGAGGAGTAGAGCTCATGTTTGAATGTGCAGCTTGTGCCTGAACACCTCTGTAATGCTACAGAGTCCAGGGCAGCACAAGGGCTTTAGATGCCTTTGAGGACCTTGCTCTTCTGGGTGCCTGAGCTGCTTTAAAGGTTGCAAGAGTAGTTTAGCATATTGTCACCCCAGACCCTGCCAGAGATGACTGCCCAGCCAGCAAAGAGGGAGAAGGTCTTGGGACCATGGTCAACTGTGCTTGATGACCATGCAGCCCAGTAGCTCCATGATGGAAACTGGGAAAGAGAGGTCAGTACTAAGGTATAGAGCTGGAGCCTGGGGGTGTGTTTGCTGACCCTACTCCCCTCCTGGCAGGGAGGTGTGCAGCCAGTTTCAGGAAGCATTAGGGAAGAGGGATGGTTTACATGGCTACAGCAAGATAAGCCAGTCCTGTGTCTCCCAGGACAGGCACTGGTCTACTCGTACTCTCACCAGAACTGTACTTGCCTGGTGTGCAAATGTGCAATACAAGCTGTGGGATCCTGCTGATGGCATCAGGAAGCCTGTGGTCTTTTGTGGGAGCAAGGATCAGCTCCTTACATCATGTAGCAATTTAGGCAGGAACATACTTGCTAAATATACAGTTGTCCGGTTTTCTTCACAATTGCATGGAGTTCACATTTGTGGAGGAGGGAATAGGAGCACAAAGAGAACAACATCAAGAGCAAGTGGCAAGCTGTGTTTACCGTTGATGCCTGACCCTATAATCTGTCTCCCTGGGGATAGCTTTGGGCATCCCCAACCTCTGAGCCACTTGAAAGAACCACTTTTTAAAAAAAATTCCCAAACTAGTGACCAAGCAAACAAGCACACATTTCATTGGCCACAAAAATGTGAGCAAACCCCAGTTTTTGCATAGCTTCAGCATCAGAAGATAAGTAGAGGTTTCTTGACTCTCTGGATGAAGGCCTGAGAAAGGCCTGCTATACCATCTTCTGCCATCACCATATTCCAAAACCTAAAGTATTATTTGTATTACGGTTGCATCTACAATTAACCAAGGCTGGGACCCAGCTGTGATAGATACTATGTTAACTTGTAGTGGGAGATGGTTCCTACATCCCCATTCAAACTAGCGAGGCTCTTTGCAGAAAAGAAGATAAATAAAGAGCCTGAAAAGGACACTTGTGCCTTGGAGTGACTCAGCAGGTCAGGACTGGAGCTTAGTACAGCCCCCATGTTGGCTGATACTCAGTCTTGTGCTCCTTTCTCCACCTTTCCCAGCTTGGCAGAAGGGGAGATCAAAGTCAAGCATCACTAGGGTTTGACTGAAGGTTGTCTACCTCGAAGCTGAGAGTTGCCCATAGAAGAGCCTCATCTTCCTAAGCCATCAGCTCACATCAGTCGGTAGAGAGTGACGTGGCTACATGTGCTCCAGTGAGTGGTTTCCCACATGGGGCACATGGCACTGCAGGTGTTGCTGGTGACATCTTGCCTCTGTGACAAGCCTTACATTGGGGTGGGCAGCTGGTCTTGTGGAGCTGGGGGGTGGCAGGTGGAAAGCAAGAGTGTGTGGCTAAAGGGGAGGGAAAGGAGCCAGTTATGTCTTTAATTCTCTCCTGTCAGCTAGTTTTCAGTTGTGGCATTGTGCTTTGAAAGATAACTGGAAGAGCAGAGAGCCAGTGTAATAAAAGTGTTTTGCTTGCAGCGTGCTATCTCAAGTAAAACAATATCATTACATAAATATTGTGTGCCTTCTTGCCACAGGGAGTCTGGGACTGTTCTCCTCCTACTCTGGAGGCATTGCCTTTCAGTGCACAAGCCGAGGATAAACTCGTAACAGATGCTGCTAAGGCCATGTCCGTGGCTTGCACTGGGCCCAGGTGCAAGAGGAGATGTTCACGTCTCCATGGTCAGCACAGAGGTACCTTACACTGGAAGGAACAGGGATGTGGGACAGCTGGGTTACCAAGAGCTGCTCTTCCCGAGAGCTGCCAGCCATACTGAGGGTATGTCTGGGGACACCCAGGGGTACCTGAATGCTAATCTGACCCCTGCAGGCACAGCTAGGCCAGGATGGAACAGCTGTGGGGACACCAATGGCAGGACAGGAGCAAAAGCTGGCTTGATGGGTTAACTGGGATCTATTGCTCAAGAATGGTAGGAGTGCTTCAGTGAAACTTGGGCAGGATCCTTCACCACTCCTTTCTTGTCTGACTTAGAGCATTGTTTGGGGGAGCAGGTGGAGATGCGTGTGCATCCTCTTCTGGTACCTATTTGTTTGCAGAAAGCTGTGGGCAAACTCTCCTGAGGGGCTGCTCATGGCCATACCCTGCTGCTGTCTGAGTAACAGCCTGAACTGCAGCTGGAGGCTTTTTGCTCAGAGGAATGCTTTTAAGCACACTGTTTTTAATGGCACTGTGTTGTCCTTGGCTCTTTGTGCCTGGGTGAAGAGAGGACTCCATGCTCTACTCTGCAGGGACAGGAGCCCATCTGAAACAGGACTCCTCCATTTTGTGAGTGGGTTTGATCTGCCCTCTGCAAGCTAAATAATTGAATTACAGAAGAGATCTTAGATGAGGTATTTGTGCCATTACAAGGCTCAGTCAGCGCCTTGGGAGTGGAAGAGTGGTGAGAGATATCAGACAGCTGCAAGGTTATGGCTTTTTCTTTCTCTGTTGATCCCGGGTCACTCCCTGTGAATGAAAGACTGCGAAAAGGTTGTTGCCTTCACTTCTGTCCAGCTGAACTAGACAGGGTGTGGGATGGAGAAGGTGTCAAAAAATGGGTTTGTGCCACCCATGCCTCCTCATGCTTTCAAAAAATAATCTGTTCCTCTCTCCCAGCACACACACCCCTTTCAGTTTTGCCTCAGACCCCGGAGAGAACAGGATTGCAGCTAAGGCTTCTAGAGCGCCCCTGTTCCCTGCGTGTGTGCTGCCTCCCAAAGGATGTGGGTGCTGCTGCTAGGTCCTTGCACCCTCCTTTCCCCCCTCTTTTCTGTCTTTATTTTCCCCTCCTCTGCCTGAGGTCCCTGTGCTGCCAGCAACAGTTGCCGAGGCTGAGAAAGGCTTGTTGGGCCATATCCTGGATACCCCTGCCCTTACTTGTTTTGGGGAAGGCTGATAAGGAACAACTAGAGGTGCCTCCCCAGGCGCCATCCCGCTGCCAGAGAGGTGCTCCCAGCCCTCTCCAACCGGAGGCGAGTGCCGAGCGCTGGCATGTCGGAGCGGGCCTGGGGAGCCCTTGCCCGGGCAGAGTGGCTGCCTGCAGACGCAGGCAGGGCTGCTGCCTCCCCAGAGGTTATTCTGGAGAAACACCGTCCTTGAAATGAGAGCCATGTCTCCCCTGCCCTTCTTTCCCCCCAGCTGGTGGACTGGGGCTTGATGGTTCAAAGGCAACATTTTCCAGTCTCCGCCAGCGTTTGCCATCTCACAGGGTTTTGCGGGCTGGGAGGGCTTTATGCTGTCCTGTCTCCTCACGGGCAGTCAGAGAAGCAGCTCAGTGGGGCTGGCGGACGTGGCATGTGCTGAGGTGCCAGCATCTGCACGGGGCATGTAGGCACCGGGCCAGACGGGCTCAGTGAGCTGTTAATGAGCCACAGATGGTCAGCTTCATCTGGGAGCCTGCCGACTTGGGCTTCTAGAGCTTTCTGCTGAAGAAATACATGAGTAAAAGCTGGTGGTAGGTAAGGGTTGGGAAGGAAGACCCTAAAATAAAGATCCTTCCGAAGGCATATCTGGGGGACCTCAAGAGATCACCTCTGCTAGAGGCTCGTTGTGTTTTTTCTGAAGGTCTCCTTAAGTACTTGTGAGCTGCAAAAATAAAGAGTAATTTTCCATGTAAGAATTTTATAATTGATGGGTAAGACCAGCAGAGGTTTATCTGTGGCTTCTGCAGAGGAGGGTCTCCAGAGGCTCTGCTGGGGTACAGAGCCCTGAAGGCTGTGATGGTTGCATTCCGCTCTTGCACGGGAAAGGACGCTCCCAACAGATGTTTGTTATCAGAAGAGCAGAGCAGAGAAACAGAAAAACTTCAGTTGGCCAGAAATGCAGAGGGAAATTGTCATTGTTCCCCTTTTGGGCTTGCGGGGGGAATTCTTGAAGCTGCTTTTTGTCCCATTGTAACATTTTATGTTTATATAGCTTATCTCTTTCATGAGGGACTATTAAATCCTGCAGCATATTGTGGATGTGACTATATGAAAATAGCTTTTTTTACCCATCCTGGAGCAGAGTGTGCCAGCTACACAACTGGATCTAAAATCATGGAGCAGCGTTTTCTCACAACTGAGTGCTTTTTTTTCCTGAAAGAGTTCATGGTATTTCCCAAATTAAGAAATGGTCAATCGTTTCCCTAATGGTCAGTCTGAAATTGTGTTTCCCTTAGATAGCTGAATTTTCCCAGTCGCTAAAGAGAGGGGGGAAGACCTAATTCCTTTCCACTTCTAATATCTGTAACAAGTGACAGTATTTAATGTAACATTTAATTGTGGAGAGTAGGTGCTGCCTGAGTGGGTCTACAGATAACTTTACACTGAACAGTTAAAGTTTCTTCTAGGGGTATTTCATGCTGTGGGACAATCACAGACTTCCCTTCTCAAAGAAAGCGTTGACAGTCCCTGTAAGCAATTAGAGATAAATGTCCTTGAGGCAGAGGATGGCTTTCCTAAAGCACCTAATACTGAGGTCTTAAAGGAGTCTCTGTAAAATGAGACAGTCCTTATGTTCCTTTACTGGACAGTAATGTAAGAATCTTTGGAAGATCCAGATGTAGTTTTAGATTCTTTTTTCCTGCTGGACAAGCAAATATTAGGGTTTTGCCATGTTTTCCCAGACCAATTCTGGTGAGTCTTTGGAGAGTGTGATCTGATTTTTCTTGTGAAATGCATACAAACGCCTCTCAAGCAAAGGTAATTTTTGCATCAAAAAGGCTTTCTAAATTGATAAAGCAATTCTCAACACAAAAACGTCTTAGTCCTTTGCAACAGAAGGAGAGGTAGACTTCTTGGATTAGACTATTAGTCTTAGATTTAGGCTTTTAAGAATATCTTGGGCTGTACAGAATAGGCTGAGAGATGGAGAACAGATTAGAATCTCCTATTGTCACCCCCCAAAGCCTAGGAGCTGGTGTCACTGTTTATTCTTGGTCTCTTTACTGCTTACAGTTTTCTCCAAAAATGACTAAACATATAAAAAAAGGTTTGGGTTTGGGGTTTGAGGTTTCTTTTTTTTAATTCCCAAATTCTAGGCCAGAGTTTGACCACAGTCATGTAGTTGTTTTTTCTCCGTTACTTCCAAATGCAGTCACATAACAATAGCCTGGAAAAAAAAGTACTGGAAGTGATTTGTTCATGAATTTTGTGTCCTTTTTTGGGCTACAAGGAGTGGGTTAGCATTTGGGTAAGGAGGCTGGGAGCTCCAAGCCATCTCTTTCAAGGTTGAAGGGGGTTTAAATGAGAATCATCCTGGTAAAATGAGATGTACTGTAGAGAGGCAGTCTTTCCTGGGCAAGCATTTCCAATGCTCCATGTGCAGAGCCTCATGCTCGGGACACCTTTTCTCAGCTGAACCCAGGACTTTATTTGCTATTTATGTAATAGCAGAGTCTTGTACAGACGCTACTTAACAAGCTTCGTCTGCCACAGGCAGGCAGGGACGGACTAGAAGAGAAATGCTCCTCCTGTATTAAGGCTTCTTCAGAAGTGGGTGATTGTTTGCTTTCCTTAACAATCTGCTAATGGGAGGTAGTGGGTGGTGTTGTCCTTCTTATTTATTTAATGTAGGATGTCATGACAGATAGTGATTTTGACTGTTGTCCACAGCTGTAGAAACTGATTGCTTCCTAAACCAAGTTGACTGGGATGGGGGCATTGTAGCTGAAGAGATGTGGGATCATCTGTGAAAGAGGAAAACCAGTCAGTCCCAGTTGGCTATGTTCAGTCATCTCTCTCCTGAGGAGCAGGAAAAGAAGTGTTTTGCAGACAGGGTTAGGGGATACATTTTTAGTGTCTGGATTTTTCGGTCTTGGGAAGTGATACCTCTAATTACAACGGAAATGAAAGGTCACCAGGTGGGACAAAAATGAATATGGGATTGCTGTGCTGGTCAGGAGGGTGTTTGTTGAAATATCAAATAGTACAGGCAGTGAAATCTTCACCTTTTGTTGATGTTTCAGTGAATTTGGTCCCTATAGGAGAGAAAGCAGAAGCAAGTGGAGCTTGTGCACATTGGCAAGAGAATATAATCTGATAAAGGCTGGACCAGTCGGTAAAGTTTTCAAATCGCAGGAAATTTCCTCAAAGTATTTATTTATTTATGGCTTTGCTGAAAAATTTTCAACCAGCTGTGTTTAAAAATATAACAGTAATGAGATACTTAAAAAAGGAGTTAATCTCTCCCTCTCTTTGACGTGCTGCAGAGTGCCAGCTGTAGCACAGGCGAGCCCTGGGGAATCACAGTGGCCTAACCCTGCAGCCTGGGAGCCAAAGTCACACCTTGGGAAGCCAAACCCCAGAGGGAAGCAGCAGCCTGTGGCAGCTCATAGGGATGCTGGAGGGGTGACCATTTGACCATCCTCCAGGGGCAGCAGGTTTAGCCTGCCCAGCTCTTCCGCTCTCCGAATCTCCCCAGTTCTTACAGACCCCGACCACTTGTCCTCAGGGCAGCAAGACCCAGTTTTGTCTGAACTGCTGGGAGGCCTTGAACTGTCTCTGACACCCCCAACGGGGAAATGCTGGAATGAGGAGGAGGGGAAACGAAGGGCTTTTGTGCTGAGGGAACAAAAAACATGCTCTGCATGTCCCTGGGTTCAACTTTTACAGACTACAAACTGGACTGGGTTTTTTTGTTTGGCTTTTAAATGTGCTTTTTTTTGGCCAATGTGCTTTCTTTAATTTTTTTTTTTTTGTCTGGAGGATGTCTCTTTGTGAGACAGAGCCAGTCTGGGACTCTTCATTTGGCCCATCCAGCTTATCCACAAAGCATGCACAAGCCATCTTCTCCAGGCTCATTTCCTCCAGGATTCCCTATGGCTTTGCAATGGCTAAGCCTTTGTGTTTGATATTGAAGGCAGAAAGGCCATCAAGGACAGGCCAGCTGTGTTCTGTCCTCCAGCCCTGTGCCAACAGGGCTCAGTGCAGGGTGGGGAAGCTCAGTGAGAGCTACAGCTGTGAGAGCGGTGAGAAATGTGTGTGGTGATTGGCAGAAATTGTTTTGAGGAAGAAGATGCCTCTTCTAATGGTGGTGGGGTGGCACATGGTGGATGGGAAAGGTAAAGCAAGTTAGTTGTGGTCATAGGTGGAGGACTGTGTGGAGAAGTCTTGTTTCCCGTGGGCCTACAGCTTTCAGCTTCAAGATGCATATCACAACAGAAAAATCTCCTCTCCTCTCTTTCCTTTTTCTACCACTGGTAGCTAATCAAGATTCAGTTTTAATGACTTCCCTCTACTCTCTCTGCTTCCTCTCCCCCTGCCCCACACATGCCTTTTTTATATTTTTTTATGCATTTTTTTGGCAGAAGTTTAAACACAAGAAGCGCTTGGACCAAGATGAAAACAGTGGAGGAACATGTTGGGCAGTGCAGTGCTTTGTTCTGAGTTCAGGGGGAGAAGAGGGGGAAGCGAGGGGGGACGGATGTCATTTCCCAGATGGGGACCCTGCCAAAGATGTTCTTGCTGCAGAAAGCACAGAACAATTTTTGAGGTTATACCAGGTTTAACCCTTTGTTGACCCAGTTCTGCCATGCAGGGAAACACCAGACTCCTGGACCTAAAATGGGACTGTTATGTGACCCGGGTGACCTGAATGGTCTCAAGCCAAAGTCTACTGTTGTGACTAAATACCAGCAACAATCCAAAGTTTTTATTGGGAACCCTAATGAGGGTATGAGCAATGTGCACTTGTTTATTAGTGAGGGTCCCACACTGGTGCAGTTGCTGTTGAAAAAGAAAGATCAGCATGTTCTTTACAGGGGGTCAGGACTGCTGTGCTATCTCCTGTCCTGCCAGAAGCAGCTGGTGGGAGTTGGGATGTTGCTGAACTCTGCCTCAGCTGTTCCCATTGTGGGGTAGGGAACTTCTGCCTCATGATGCTCAGAAAACACTTTGTCCTTTGACCCCTGTGCTGCTGGGACTGTGGCAGCAGCAAGCCCCAGCCCCGGGTAGCTCATGGTTGTGCTGAGGACCACTGGGAGGTCACAGCATTGGTTCCTCCTCTCTGGTTTGAGCCAGTGTCTCGTGTGAGAAAAATGTGGGTTTAGAGGGCATGAGGGGTGGAAAACCTCCATAGGCTTGTGCTGCTGCTATATATGTGTCTGCCTTGGGCCATAAATATTGCATGGTGTGTAGGCTGCTGATTTCATTGCCCCAGGGCTGTTGTACAGTAACAAACTAAAGGTGAGGATACAGAAAGGGAGCAAAGAAAGAAAAGTTAAGGCAACTTTGTTGCTCCATTAAGATCTCTTCCAGGTTATAAATACTTGGAGTAATCGTGTCAGGACCCCAGAGGAGTTCATTTATCTCCTGATTAAAAAACGTCAAGGGTTTTTGTTTGTGGTGCTGACTGTTTCTTGGTATGGAGGTCCAGCATCTTCAATCTGAGTGGGATTCTCCTGGGAAAGACTACCCTCTTCCCTCAGAGTTGGAGCAGACCAGTGCTGTATGCATAAAATGCATAAAGTCCCTTTGTGTAAACTCAGGCAGAGTCACTGTTCACCAGAACCAAACCTGCAAGCCTCTTCTTTGTGGAGACCAGCAGTTTCTCTGGCCCTTTGATCTCTCAGTCCTTTTTCTCTGGCCCAGGGGGATAACAGCTACCCTAATCCCTCCATGAACCTCCTGAACATAAACACAATCTTCTGCTACAAAGAAGGTGTCAGTAGCTTTGGGCTGCGGGCCACAAACTTCCATCTTCGCAGCAGCTTTGGCTGCAACACGTGAATGGCTGCAAACATGACAAGGGGTGGTTATAGCAGCACCACTCTGGGTGCATCCATGGCCTGTGACTAACAGAGAAGTGGTGCATCCAGTGCTGGCCTTGAAACACGCCTTGTGTCTTGCACACTTCTTTCTAGACTGCCGAGAGAGGTCTGATCTGTAGGAAATTAATATAATGGCACTCTGGTGTCACCTGTTGGGATGCAACAGGGAAGAATAAGGACATGTGGATAAAAAACAAGTGTGCAGGATTGCCTGTGATGGGTTTCAGCTTTATTTTGGATGTGCAATCCTGAATGCTTTCCCATGGAAGTCAGCAGGCCTGGTTGGAAATTTTATGTGCGCAACTCACTGCACAGCGTGTCTGAAGTTGCATATTTTTCATCCCTTTTCTTGGACCCTGTAAGTCATCCAGGTACCCTTTTCAGCAGCCTTGTGAACCATGGGTGGGAAGCACTGACCAATGGACAGGCACTTGGGTGGGAAGCAGAAGACCAGTGTTTTCCTTCACTTGCTCAGTGCCCCCGAGCTGGGATCAGCTGGCTTGCCCTTAGATCTGTGGTGTGTTTGGCCCTGGTCTCTGGCTCCTCCTAGGCACAGCAACTGCCACCACAGGTTTCTAGGTAAAGTGGGACTTAAATGCATGAGACCAATAGCTGTTGGGTATCGCTCGTTGTCTTTGAGGACTCTCTTCAGCCTAGAGTTTTTGGCTTCATTTCACTTGCCCAGGTGGTTGCTTGTGTGTGGTGCAGGAAAGTGTCCACTGAACCCACACAGACTGCTGTACCCATACCTGCCCAGATCTGCAGTTCCTGTTCATTTTGAAGGCATGAATTGCTCCTTGTTTGTCCAGCCTGGTGGTGGGTCCTCCTGCAGTAGCTCAGCCCCTTGGCTTCACTAGTGCCTGCTGATGGGCTCAGTTGGCCTGTGACTGCTGATCATGGGGTATTTGCAAATGGTGCCACATTGGCTCTGCTGCTTCTCCTTCTCTGTTTACTTAGTTCTTGGCAACTGCATGTTTGAATGTTTGCTTGACAAACACTTTCCCTGCAGTCTGTGATTACAGAAAGTTTAGTCTGACAAACACCACTGAATTATCCAGTTCTCTGTTGTCAATAATATCTTGGTTGCTGTCTCCCTTAACCAAAATATTTTGTGTGTGGTGCAAATTCATATTTTTCCCCTTGTTGCAATCAGCCTGCCCCTCCCTGCTTGGTTCAGTTACTGGGGCAGTATCCTCAGGATGCTGACATCTGTATTTTACTAATCCAAAAATCCTGGGGCTACCAGGAAGCAGTACAGATAATAACACTACATACCTGTCTAGCACCTTTCATCTGAGAATCTGAAATTGTCTGACTCATGTTCATCTGGTTACTGCTTGTACCAGCTGGGCTTTGTTATTCCTGTTTTTGCAGCCTGGAAAGCTGAGACACAAGGTAGGGACATGTTTTGTCCAGTAGAGGAAGCAAATCCAGAAATGTGGCATGATAACTTCCAAGACTGTGAATTTCTGTCCCTCTGTGTCTTGCAGTACCTAATTCGCCTCCAAAAGGGAAAGAGATCGGAGTGGGGTGGTTGTTTTTCAGCAGTGTTTTATTTGTAGTGATCCATGGCTTTCATGGATCAGTAAATTCCACCCAAGAGCAAAAAGGTTTCTCCAAGGTAAGTTACCTTCCTTGACAGTGATCAGGGGTCCATAATGCAGTTCCCAGGAAGAGCACTATCCAAATATTGCCTCTTCTTGTCAGTTTGGTGGTTTGGAGCGATGCTGAGGGACAAGTGTTCCTGGCTGGCCCCAGAGAGGGTAAAGATCTTACTGTGTTTCGGGGGTGGTAACAAGACTGGTGAAAACATGTCTGCAGGTGGCTGGGTGGTCAGACTGGGCTGTTAATCTGTCCAGCTGCTGGCCTGTTTTGGATGAGATCCAAGACCAGGTAGGACACTGCTGCTTTTCTTACAGCCTCCAAACACAGCTGAGGACCTTCCAGGCAAACCTGGGCTGGTTTATGGGTTTGGGTGGAAACCACAAGCAAACCATGTCAAATCGCTGGATTCTACCCCAAACCAAGCAGAGTGCATAGGCTTCTGTTTCTTTTTGTATGGAGATGACTGGGAGAAGTGGGAGAGTGAGGAAAACTGTGTGGATCCAGTGTTGATATAAGGCCATGGGTGATCCACTCCTAAAGCCTGCAAGTGCAATTCCCTTGGCTGGACCAGACTGCTGAGGCCAGAATAATAAATAATACCTGAGCTGACATCTCCTGGGAACTTGGGTTTGAGAGGAGTGATATTTTGCCTGAAACCCTTCCAGAAAGGGACAGTTGGGAGGGGATTAGTGTAAATGTGTGCTGTCAACATCTGTAACCTCAGCCAAGGTGATGGGGCACTTGGGTCAGGGTTTCCTGTGGTGTGGGGCCCTGGAGCATAGTGTGCATCAGAAATAAGAAACCCTAAGAAAGAAAGGGGGAGAATTGCATGCCCTGAGGGGTAGAAGTGTATTTATTTTTCACATGTTGCATCAGAACACAGTAATTTTACTTGAGAGGGAGGACAAGCGCATGCAAAAACAGTTCATCTCGCTAGGAAAGGGAGTGGGGAAGTGTGATGCCAAATAGCTGGGGTAATGTGGCTGTAGGGCTGTCTCTCCCCTCCACATCCATGCAGGGCACAAGAATAGCACCCATACGTAGAGACCTTCCTTCAGGCATGTGCCAGGGTTTTGTAACGGAGTCACGCTCTCCCGTTGAGGCCAGGGCACCCCTAGTCCCCACTCTACCCCCCTTTCTTCCCTTCCCTCTTCTTCCATGTGCTTTGATTCCTTCTGCAAACAGTGTATGCCAAATCCAACTTCACAGCTGGCTCTGCTCCACGTGTTTGTTTTCTATGCCTGCGCGGCGCTCGCCAGCTCCGCTTGCGCCACGGCTCAGAGGTGGAGGCGGCGGGGGGAGAGCAGGGGTGGTAGGGAGGGAAACAGGAGCAGGCTGCTGCTTGCCAAGCCCTTATTTGTTTAAAGCTTAAGCCTGTTTGAGAGAGCCTTTTTGGAGTGAGGGGTAAGTGGCAGGGGTGGGATGCTGGGGAATGGAGAAAGTAAACTGTGCGTCAAGGAAAGCAAACTTTACAGCTGGAATTGCTGCTGATGCTTGTTGTGTGAAAGGCCTGGGGAGGTGCCTTTGGCTCTGTGCTCCTGCTTTTAACGTGGGTACGAGTGCGAATGGGCAAGGGTGAGAAGTGGGGAGCCAGGGGCAGGTCTGTGCTGTGGCCAGTCGTCACGGGCTGTGATAGTTCGGACTTGGCTCTTTGCCAAATGTCCGAAAGTCACGGCAGTAGTCCCCCCTCCTTTCTCTTTTCCCTTCTTCCCTTAGGGTAAAGCAAAAAAAACTATAAAGATTAAAGAACTTAAAGTCAAGCTACTTATATAAAAATATATATATTTACGTATATTACAGTTATATACAGTTAAGATGCTATGTACATAATAAAAGGGAATCCAAACATCCCCCGAAGGGATAGGGAAAGGGGAAAAAGGGACAAAAGGGGACAAAAAGGGACACCGAATAGGTATGCACGATTAAACTCAAGAACTATACTAATAACTAGCAAAACAGATCTCACCACGTCCCTTAGAAAAGCAGGATTGGCAGACACGGCCAGCGCTCTCCGAACTTTCATGTGGCAGGACAGTGGACGCTGCAGGCCTCAGCCTTAGATAATTGAGACCAACGCAAGGACCCACTGCTCCTGAGCCTCGCTGGAAGAGAAGAGAGCAAGGTCTTTAATCTCCAACTTATTTATACTCTGGTTTACGTAAAAATCGTATGGAATACTGGGTACATGGGCACTTCTTTGGTTACAAACTGGTCACCAGGAAGGCCTAGACCAAAACCATCACACGGGTGCTGCTGTTTGGCCAGCACTGGCCATGGCACTTGCCAGTGTGTCCTAATGTCTGGCTGAGGCATGGGCAGGTGAGTCTCCCTTTTTCAGGCCCTGAGGCATCAGTGTTTTGCCACCTTTTTGTCATGGAGCATCATCTCGTTGACAGGGAGAAACCATATGCTGGCCCTGCCCATCTGTCTCTGCAGGGTAACGTGAGGTCTTGCTCCATCTCCTGCCGCGTTTGGCTCACAGTCCTCAACACGGCCATTGTTTTTGGAGAGGTATATTTATTGTTGGGGTGACAAATGAGGCAAATCACATGCAGACATAATCTTTAAAAAACCCAGACGATGCTACCCTGTCCATACCTGGGACAGGGGAAATCTATCACCCATCCCAAGACCCTACGGTGAGTGCCTCCCCCATCATTTTTCACCTCTGTGTGGTTTTGGAGCAGCGTGGCAGCTGCTGGTCATGGCACAAATGTGGGCTGTGGCTCAGCCCATCTGGGTTCTGGCACTCGGTGCTGAGTACCCACACCCCACCTGGGTGTTTGGCACCAGACGGAACCTTTTCTGTGGGCAGTCATTTCTGTCCCTTTGTTTTGCTAGCCTTGAGCTTCCTCTTATGTTTTTTTGAGTAGTGACATGTCTTGCAGGAGAAATTTGTCCCATCAGAGAGTTCTAGAGGCTTTTGACCTGCTCCCATAAACAAAATTATTATTGTTAGTGAAAAGCAGTTAAGTGACAGCTATGGAGAGTAAAAATTTCCATTTATTCGCAAATTTATAAAAGAAATCTTCAAAGGACAAGAAAAATGGGCTTGTGCTCTTTTGCATCCCAGCAACAAGTCATTGCTGAAAGGAGTGCAAACTAGAAGGCAGTTTCTCTTTATGGTGGTGATGGGGATGTCTCTAAAGCCAGCCATCTGGGGATTAAAGTTTGTATTGACGTTACTGGCAAGTACTTTGTCCTGTCTCTTTTGTGTGCTCTTCTGGATTTTGATGTCAGCAGTGTTAAACTAGCCTTGCACTTGTTAATGCAGTTTCTGGGCCTGCTCCCATTGAAGTCATGGCAAAGATCAGGCTGATTTTGGTGGCAGTGGAATCAAGTCCTCTGTTATGATGCAGAGGGTGAATTGTTTTAGCAGGTATTTCTGCTGTGCCACTGGCTTATATTTAAGATAAGCTCGGTCAGTTTTTTACTACAGCTGTTGTAAGCACCCCTGCTCTTCAAATACACACTGGAAAAAAGTTCAAAAGCTAGGAAAACTATCCAGGTCTTTGCTCTGCTCCAACAGGAAAATTTCCCCATAGCAGCTTCCTCCAAGGAAGGTTTAACAGTGTCGCTGGCAGTTTCTGTGGACTTTTCTGGTTTGTGGGGGAGGGGTTGTTGGTGTATTTGTTTCATTCTATTTTGTTTCTGGTTGGACATGGACAAGATTTTTCTATTGTTCCCAGACAAAGATGATTGTGATTTTTTTTTTTTTTTTAATTTGGTACTCAAAAGTAGGCTTATGCTTAAGGATATGAAGACATGGGCTGCTCTCAAAAAGCATCCATAGCTGCTGTCTCTCTGGCTTGTGATCTACTCTGTGAGCAAGAGCATCCAGGTCTCAGTTCAGAGGTAGCTGTAGCTGGCAGACGCACTGAAATGCTCCTTCCTCCCTGAGCACTCCTGCTGTGCTTCATGCAGATGCTGACTGGTGTGTCTGGTATACCATTCCTCCGTGCTGTGGTTTGTGTTATACAGAGAGGGGAGTGTTTCCACTGGTGGTTACCAGCATGAATGGGTGCTGTGATATTTATTGTCTGTCCTGTGCAAGCTTGACCCCATCATGTGACAAACAATAAAACAGAGATGGGTCTTTTCAGGGCAGCTCCATGTCACACCTTTGCCATGATTTGTGGTCCTTCTTCTCGTTCGTGACCATTGGTCCAGCTACATGTAGGATGATTTTAGATAGCCTAGAATTCGGGGTTTATAGAGTTGCTGCCACATCAGTGGCAGAATGGTTGTTCTGGTCAACATGTTGGTGTCCTGTGGTTGGGGAGTGAGAGTTGGCTGGGGGTGTGTGCTCCCCAAAAGCTGCTGGGGGAAGTGACACAGAGCAGAGCTGAGCAAAAACACCTTTGGAGGAGAGCATCCTGCTTTCCCATGGAAAAATGCTGTTTTGCTGGGACCAGAGCACACTGTGGAAGTGCATCTGTTGATTAAGCTTTTGTCTTGGAGCAGCGTGGAGTTTCTGGTGAGAGCAGGAGTGCTTTTCCTGCTATTTTAAGCAAGCCACATTTAAGCAAAGTGGAAGAGTGGCAGCTGGGAGAGAGGTGATAATCCCAGGTGACAGCCCATGCTTGGAGGAAGGCAGGGCAAGGACTTGAACCTGGATGCACACATGGCAGGTGAGCTGTGAAGTTACCTGCTCCTTGCCTGACTAAGCTCTGAAGCAATGGGGACAAATACAACATAAAGAAATTGGCCAAAATCCCAACTTCCCCATTTCTTTGTCTTTCCTGACCCTCTCATCTCAATTTAATTTTCCTACCTTTTCCTTTGTACCACCTTTATTCCCCACTTACCTTTAGTATCTCAGAGGGCTTTTGCCCAGCATCACTTTCCCTGCATCTGCTGGGGCTGCCTTGTCTCTGCCCTCTCCCTGACCCAGAAGGCAATTAGAGTCTCAACATCAGACTTCAAGGTTTGGGGTTTTTTTTTGTTTGAAAAGGATGAGAAGGGAAAAACAAAAGCAGTGCCCTGAGTAATGTAAACTAGCCACAGACACATCTGTGCCTGTTCGATGACAGCTCCTGGTGGGAACTGCTTGTCCCTCCCAGCGCTCTCCTCCACTGCAGTTGCTGACAGGGAGGGGAACAACCTGACGCCCAGCTCCTGTTGATGTGGGATTTGGCATAGTGGAGCCCAGACCAGAGACAGCTGTGTGGCCTGGTGCTCTCCACTCATCCTGTGTGTCCCGCAGCATTCGGCCCCAGCAGAGCCATCCCCTGGGTTTTCCCTGTCCAGGTGCACGCTCTTCCTCATTCCTAACTCTTTGTTACACGCTTTGCCTCTTGGCCCAAATACGAAAAGGCTGTATATAGATAAATTTTGTTACTGCTTGTGTCAAGTGACCCGTGTTACCCAGGGGTATGGTCTGCAGGACATGGGATGGTTCTTACTCCGTGTTTAGTGCAGCAGCTGCCTGCAGCTCTGGCTGAACTGACGCTGATCTCTGGGTTTGCTTGTGATGGGAATGATAAAGTGGGTATTGTTTTTATATGGCAAGAGAGAGGATGCTTCAGGCAAGTAATACTGCACAGTAAATCCCTTGCTTCTAAGACTGAGGGCCTGTTTTCACATCATACTTGTGTCAGGGAGGAACCCCTTTCCTGCTGCCTCCTCTGAAGTGTTTCTCACGGTGAAGATCCAACGTTGTCCCATTGCAAAGCCTCAGATAAGTGAGACTTTGTTGCTGCACCATGAGCTGAGTTTGTAGCAGGTGTGAGCAAACTGAAAACACTCCAGAGTGGGTAATTTGTCGTAAGTATGTGACTACACTGATGTGGTTCTTGAGGGGATCCTGACCCTTTTTGTCTGACACCAACCTTGGCAAGAGAGTAGGTTGAGCTGCACCCCTGTGGGGTCAGGGTCACATAGGACCTTGATACTAGTGATTCTGTTAATCCTATGACATTTGATGATCAAGGCCATGAATACACAGCCTGCACCCCTTGGTAAGTGCTGTAGGTGTACACCCTCTTTGGGATTCTTAGCTCTTTAAATCAGGACCTTAGCTGGGAGTCTGGAGAGCCTACAGGTGGATCAAGGATGAGAAGGATAGGGAGTGCAGAGAAAAAGTAGGTCTAAAACTATGGCAGCTCTCTCAGGTTGGGAGTTAAGTTGAACTGAAAGGTTTTGACCAGAGAGGCATCCTGTCTCAGCCACGGGGGCAGCCTCGGCAACTGCTGCGGGGCCGCTTTCTCCCCTCGCGTGCTTGGGAGAAGGAGACGGAGAGCAGCCAGCAGTTCCGAGCTTGTTGCAGCAACAACATCTGTTTCCTAGGTGCACTTTGTTTCTGAAGAGGCTGTGCAGCATGCTCCATCTGCGCCCTTCTCTTTTTTTTCTTTTTTTTCTTTTTTTTTTTTTTTTTGCTTGTGCCGCGTTCGGCAGACAAGGATGGAGGCTCTTAGGAGAGGCAGGCGCTTCCCGGGAGGACCCTGCGCCAGCCTCTGTGCCAGCACTGGCTGCCGGGCTCTTTGCACCCGAAGCAGTATTGTCAGCATCTTGACAGCTGGCCGGCTGCATGCTTATTAGTTACTACTTTCCTCTTGCCCTCCACCTCTCCTTCGCCTCCCTAACCACCTCCACCCTCTCCCTTTCCCCTTCCCGCTCCTGCCCCGTCGGCTGGCCAGCCCTTTGGGGAGCCCCCCAGCCTCTCCAGATTAGAGCTCTCCAGGGACTTGGTCGTTTTGAAAGGAAGAAAAAAAAAAAAAAAAAAAAAAAAAAAAAAAAAAGGGAGGGGGAGAAGGAGGGGAGGAAAAAAATTTATTAAAAAAAAAAAAAGAGAGAGAGAGAGAAAAGAAAGAGGGGGAACAGAAGAATGAAAACAGACCCAAGGGGCAATAGTCCCTCGAGCCATTTCACTGCATTACAATGAATATGGACTCTATTAAGCTCCGTTCTGCCTGTTAGTGTTTCCCAGGGCAACACAGCTCCCATATGGCAAGCATGCAGCAGATTAGGGTAGGCCTCCGGGCTTCATTGAGGGCCCGAGGCTTGACTGGCAGTTGAACCCCATCCTTCCCCCCCCCTCCTCACACTTGACACTGCCTGTGTTTATCTAAAGCAAAAAGGGCTAGGGTGGGAGAAGGGGGCATTTGGGGGGTTATTGTCCCGGGCAATGGGAGAGGGCAGGGAGAGGGATGGGGGGGTAATGAGGGAGGGAGGTGGGATGGAGGAGAAAGGGGGTGGGGGAGTGCAGCCCCTCATACATATTCAGGAGGGGTCTTGAATGGGCAGAGGAGAAATAAAGCAGATGGAATTCATGTTAAAGAACAGCCACAATCGCCCTCCAAAAACAAGGAGAGAAAAGCAGGCAGCCTTAAAGGAGTGTAGGGAGCAGCGTTTATCCAATTAGCAGGGTTGTCAAATTGAATTTACTCAGAATGGAGGGGGAAGCTGGGGGGGAGAAGGAGGGAAATTAAGTGTCTAGGGCATGGGGGGAGCATGATATTGAAGAAAGGACGTGGGTTTTCTTTCTTTCTTATGCTTTAGCCTTGTCTTTTCAAGGACTGGAGCTGTTTTCAGGGCACGCCAAGGGGCAGCAAAAGCCAGCATGCATAGTCTGTTTTAGCACAGGGCTCCTCTCCTGGTAAGCTGTGGAAAAAGGGAGGCGTATCCTGTGGGACAAGGCCATCCCTGCATCCCTGGCCTGCCTGTATTAGGGCTGTCCCAGGCTGGTGGGTCCAGCCACCCTGGGACCACCATGCTGCAGGCAGTGCCCAAGGCAAGCCCCATTCGTTGCGGTGTCACCACCGAGGTGACACTGTGGAGCCTGTAGTCTGTATGAGGGTGGGATTTCGTCCTTCAAGCAGCTTCACGCTTGCTGGCTGACGAAATGCCGACGTGAAGGGGTTCGGTGGGGCTCAGTGAAGTCAGCCTGATCAGTGCCAGCTGGAAAGTGGCACTCAGTTCAGAGTGACCGTCAGGTGGAGAGGTGCCAGAAACTGCAGGCATTGGTTCTTCAGGGATATGAGCAAAACTCAGGCAATGAGAAGGCTTTGCATCCTGTTGCTAATTCAAAGCCAGCATGTCCATTCCTCTCCCTGGTGATGCTGCAGGCTATTGTAGAAAGGAACTGTTCAGGAAAGTAGCTTTATCTTGAGGAAGACGGAAAAAAGTCACAAAGATTGTTGCATGTTTGGTTTAATTTGGTTTGTTGCCGGTTTGGTTTGCATGAGCAGTTCTGTTCAAGGAAAAAGAGCTGTTCCACCTGGAAGTTTTGTTTATTTTTTAGAGAGGTGTCTATTGCTGCTGAATTCCTCAGAACTTGCTCAAATTAAAACTGTGGCTCTGCTTTAGGGTCACTCAGTGTTCGAGTGGGATTTGCAGGTCTCAGGTGAACTCACTGATTTGCATGGTGGTTGTGCCATGCCAGGTTTTACTGTGGATATTTTCCTTCTCCTGACTATAAGCATGAATTTATCCCAGGCCTTCTCTGTTGTGGCTTCTTGATGGCCTCTGAGCTCACAAGCAGCCAGTAAGAGAGTCTTTTTTTTGCCTAATCACATTAAAAGAGAGAGGAGGGGAACTCCTCATACAGTTAGTCAAGGGCTGTGTTAAAAGAGCTAATACAGTCTCAGTGCTAGAGGGAAAAAGAGGCAAGCTTTTATCCCTGTTTGCACATACTCTGTGCTACCTCCTTGACTTCAAACATGGTGATGTAACACTGGATTCTGCCTCTCTGCCCATTCCTGCTACCAACCGCTTCCTATTGAGGATCCTGCCTCTCCATATGGCATCTGCACCCTCATCCCCATTTGGTGCCCATGCTGTTACATGGAAGGGGGAGCATCTCTCCTGCTGCCAACCTGTCCTTTTCCAAACCCTTTCAGGCGTAATGAGTACAACTTAACAGTGTGAACGTAATACTTTGAAATGGGGATAGGGGGTGGGGAGAAGTTAATTTTGTCCTACGGGATGCTGCTGTCCAGTGGGTTTGGGAAAAGCAGTCAGGGGTGCCCAGATTGCTGTCCATGCTCAGGAATCATGCTGAAACTTTGCAGCTGACCTGCTCAGGTATGTCACCTGGACAGTATTTTTTTAAAACTAGAGGATTATACAGTTCTGTACTATCATTTTTCAGGTGGGATGCAAAAGATATGGGATCCAAGAGTAACTTGCCTGGTGGGAGGGAGGTATCAGTCAGAGAGCTTTTGATTTAAAGCGTGGTGCCAAGGTTGAAGGTTTGATCCCCATATGGGCCATTCACTTAAGAGCTGGACTTGATGAGCTTTGTGAGTCCCTTCCAACTCAGAATATTCTGTGAATCTGATTGCTAGCCCTGCCACTGATTTACTGTATAACCCTGGGCCAGGTTGGCTTTCTCTTCTAGTCCTCAGATTCCCTAATTTGTAAAACAAAAGGGTACTGTGGCTCGTTTATATTTTCTTTTTCAGTGGTTTATACTCTATGGAAAAAAAAATACTGTCTTGTATTAAAAACTAATGATTACAAGTAAAATTGGCACACAGTACTGTGTAAGACATTGCTTTTTCTGAAGAGCTCAAGTCTCAATGTATAAAACAGAGAACTGGGAGTATCATTGTCCCTACTTGACCTGTTGGAAACAGAGACCATCTGCAGTGAATTCTCCAGAGTCACCCAGGGTGTCCCCAGCTGGTAGCTGAACCGAAGTTGCTGCAGCCTTTCGTTTAGTGCAGAGCAGCCCCTTCCCCTTCCTGCTGTTCAGCCCTTGCACGAAGAGGTGCTCGAGGTCCGGCCGCCTGACACGACCCCAAACCACCCCAACGTGCATCAGTGAGTTTTCCGCAGGTCCCAGTCTGCCTCTGCATTCCCGCAGTTGAGCTGGGATGTGTGGTGCGGGGATGCTGCCCCGGAGTCGGGGCAGAGGCTGGTTCCTATTTGGGAGGCTTGTAAATTACAGGCAGTGTGGCAGTAACAAGGGCTGCTTGGCTGGCCCTTGTTAAGCAGGAGGGGGCTTGGGGCTGTGAGCAGCATTTCCTCAGTAAAACCTTCAGTTTCTAATCAGCAAACACCTCTCCTGCTGCTTGTGCTTAATTCAGATCCCTTTTTCTTTTCGAGCTTTGTTGCCCCCCCCCGCACACACGCGCCTTTCTTCCCTTTTATATCTTCACCTCTGGTTTTCCTTTCTTGCTGGGCTGCCTTTGCAGTGCCCTCCATGGCCCAGCGAAGCTGGGGCTGCTCGCAGGGGCCTTGCTGTGCTTAGGTGTGTGGCGGGAAGCCAAGCCGACAGATTTTACACCCCTACCACCCTTCCAGAGCTGATGAAGCTCTCGTTAATTTTGTTCTCTTAATGGCCCCTCCTTTGATTTACTGGTCTGTCTGAAAGGGACTTAGGGCTCCACCGACAGGAAATTGTTACTTTAACCTGGCAGGAAAGAATTTAAAATAAATAAACAAATAATTTTTGTTTTCCCTCCCCCTTGAAGCACTTTAAATTACTTTAACTCTTTCTTTTTCTAGATAGCAATTAAGCAGGAGCTCCTGAGGCCAGTGGTGTCGGTGGCTGCAGAAGTGTCAGCAACTAGGGGCACCTCGCAGGGTACCTGCCCTGGGGAGAGGAGGCAGCAGAGCAGGACACTGTCATGCAGCACCCTGGCAGCTCCCAGTGCAGCCCCCTTCCTAGGACTACCACCTCTGGGAAGTCAGCTGGAGTGCCTGGGGCCTCCTTCACTCCCTACTTCTGCCGCCTGTCCCACTGCAGCCCGCTCTGGTGCCGCTTGCAGGGACACCAGGCAGATCGAAAGCTGCCTGATTAATAAAGTTCCATGCTTTGCACTATTGCAGGCTGCTTAAGGGCAGCATTTTCAAAAGAGGTCAGCTCCCATTTAGGCATCGAAATAAGTTGGTTGCCTATTCAGGAGAGCTCAGCATGTCAAGAACTGAATGCTTTTGAAAATCTGGCTTCAATTGTGGAAGCTGAGAATTTCAAAATCTGGCCCTGGATCCTAATAGTTCTTTTGGAATTGATGTTTTCATTCATTTTCCTCATTATTTTTATGCTAGCTATTTACTTTTTGTACTTCACTCAGCTGTGAAAGAAATGGCCACATGTCCCTATTTAGAGCTTGTACTCTTGCCTGGAGGTTTGGGGAGGTACTATACACTTGTTGCAACACACCTTCTCTCCTCATTCTCTGCTCAATACGGTTCAATCTGCCCAGTGCCGTGGCCAAATTTTTTGAGCTCCCCTTTTTTGTCCCCACCTATTGCTCTTCATCTTTTTACAGACCTGGGAGCAGCCAGTTTAGTCGCTGCATCGATGTGCCTGGGTGGTCCCAGCTCACGAAGGGTCTAGTGCACATTTCTGCTCCTTTGGCTTTGCCCTGCTGGCCAGAAGCTCCGTGCGATGCAGAGCTGCAGGGAGGTCTGGTTGGGAACGTCTTTGCCTACCCCCTCCCTCAGCATGGGCTCCAAGGAGCAACTCTTTTCCGTCCAACATTTTTCCATCCTGCTGCCAAACCCATCCAGATAGGGGGAATGAGTCAGCTCTGTAGGCTTCCAGCACTGAGGAACAGGAGGTTAAGTCCTACCCCAAAATGTTCCTTCTACATCGGTGTAAGGCTTTCTATCTCCAGTAGACATTAGAGTATGAGGTATCTTTAAGCCTAAACTAACTCAAAAGTCTTTTCCAGATGAGTGTAAATAGTGGGACATTAACTTGTGCATCAGCAGTGGTGTCAACAGTGCATGTTCTGGTACAGGCAGACCTAAGGCACTTTTACAGCCAGTCAGTGGTGACTTGCCAAGGTGGCTCTAGTATAATGAAGGGTGCTTTGGTGGCTATCTTAAATGAAGAAATGAACTTGAGTAACTCAGATGCTCTCCAAGTCAGTCACTACAGTATCTTCTACAACAGTGTGTGCTGGTTGGTGGGGGAAATTGTTGAGACTCTTTTCTTAGGTGAGGAAAGTGAATATCAAGAAGGATGAGTGTGTGGGAGGGACGTTCCTGTCCTGTTGCTTTGGCACTGGAGGTTGCCCACAGAGATTTTTCCCATATTATAAGGGCTGTGGTCTGCAGTAGGTAGACGATGAGCCTACCTGTTTTGTGGGTGCCTTCAGAATATGCCCATCGTCTGAGCTCTGTCCATACTCCTGGATGCCTGGAAGCCATGTCAGGCCATGCCAAGCTTGACCTAATTTACCCTGCCTCTCAGCAGGGCTTGTCATCTTGGCCTCACAGCCATGCTAACCAGGACTGTGTGACTCCCAGGAAAGAGCTGCCTTGCATGGAGCCCACTGGGCTGGCCAGCCAGCTGAGCTCACATGGGCCAGCAAAGTGCCATGTAAAGATGCCCTTTGTGGCGTTTGCAAAGCTCCAGGGGCAGGTCACTTTACTTGGTGTTGCTTCCTTTTGAAATCTCCAGCTCGGGGAGGCTTTTCTTTTTCTTCTATCTTCTCAACTTTATAGGAATGTCTCCTCCATGACTTCTACCCCAGGCAGTGCTCTGGGGCATGGTGGGGACAAAGGGGACAGCTTGTGAGGCTGCCAGAGGGACAGCCCAGTTTGCAGGGATGCCTGTGCCTGCAAGCCAGCTAGCTGGATTCTTGCTATCACAACATGGACCTCAGCATGGTTGGCCATGGACATTGCCCCGTACTGCACTCTTGCACCTTTGCTATAACCAGAGGCCAAGCAAAGTCATTTGAGAGTAGCTCACATTTCCCCAAATGCTGTAATTCCTTGCTAGGAGTAATCAGCCTGGCCTTGAACAACTCGCCAAGCATCTTGAGGGAGTCTGGGTCAGTCCTTACTACAGGAGTTAGGAGGTTTAATTTGGGAGGTTATGCTGGAAGGGACTTGTCTCCTCCCTTTAATGAGATGGTTGTGGAAAGGGCATGTTCAGACAGTTGATGGCTGAAGCAGCGGTAAAAGTAGGGAATACTGTTCTGCAGAGTCCAGGTGTTCGTGAGGATGGTGATTGCAGCTAATGAGCTCATTGTGTATCTGCAGGGGGAGCAGGCAATATAACTGCTGCTTGGGCTGGCTGCCATAGTGCTTTGGTCTTGGGCTTCTCCCTGTAGATATGCCATAGGAGCAATTCTGCAATGCCTTTGAGACTTGCAGGTCACCTTAGCGCTGCAACTTGAGGGAGCTCAAAATCCTGTAACTGAATTACAATGTCTGTAGAGGGAAGTCTCCTCTTGACTTCAGTCCATGGCCTTTGGTTAAAGCTGAATTCAGTCTGACATCTGAGGTGTCTCTTGGTTCAGCCGCTAAGGTCTTTAATTCCCCTGACCTGGCTTAACTGCCTTAGCGTGAGTTTATGAGTCTTTCCAAAGCAGGTGCTGCAGTGTGCAGCTCTTCACATCAACCTGGGTTGTGACAAGTGGCCTTGCACTTCTAGTTTTTTAGAGGTAGTTGATGCTTTCAGGTATGAACCTAGTGGTTTGTCCAGACAGGGTAGTTCTACTCAAAATAGGCAGTGTATTTCAGGCAGAACAGTTAATCTGAAATCTTTTCATAGATTGAGCCTCTTTGTTTAGAATAAAGATGTATTTTGCCGAATTAGTGTAATCTATCCCCAGCTTACTGCATTGAATTTAAACAAATTTAGAACTGGGCATTTCTTTATCCTGAAGAAAAAGTGTCCCCTTCACTTCAGAATAATCCCTTTCAGAGATCCCCTGAAAATCTTTTGTATCTCCTAAGGGGTTCCATCTGGATTGAAACATAGGTATGCTCAGTAGCTACATGGCCAGTGCCTCAGGAAGAGAATGTAAAACTGCAGGATCAACTCTGTTTTCATGTGGCTTGGGACTTGTACTACTCATTTACATTTGTGTTCAAGATAGAATATATTCCAGACACAGCCAAGAAGTGGCAGCAACACTTACTGAATATCTTCAGTGACACTTTGTTGGATTGCGTTTTTCTCCTGAAAATTGCCTCTCATTGACTGTGCCAAGTTGGAAATGGGGAAGGAGAGTGTGTGTCTGTGTACACACATGTACCAAGGGCTGAGGGTGGGATGTCTTGGGAGACTCACAACCATGCCTCGGGGAGAGGCTGGAGAAGATGAGTGCTTGCATCAGTGTCTGTAGCTTCCTCGGACCACTGGCTCAGTGAATCTGTGGCATTTTAGGGATGTTGGTAGAGAAGCCAGGCGGGGCTGGAAAGCAGAGGGAATTCTGAGGGTTTCATCTATGGTATCTCTTGTCATCCACAGGAATCTGCTGCCGTGCATCCACTGCAGCATCCATCCTGAGGCAGCTTATGGGACCCTTCCCTGGGCACCCCAGGTCACACTGCATGGGATGGCAATGACACGTGGAAAGAAGAGGCCCATGTCCCCCATCCCTTGCCTCATGCTTGCAACCGCTACCTGTTTCGCCAGACTGAGTGAGTTCCTGTTCTCACCTGTTTGTTCCATTTTATTTTGCCTTGTTGCTGTTTAGTGTAGCCATGCTTCAAGCACAAAGTGGTTTCCTCTCTCCACTACTTCCTCTGTAGCCTTGGCCAAAGATCAAACACTCCTCTAGAGGAGGAGATACATTTGGAGATACACTGTCTGGCAATGGCAAGAAGAAATGGGACTGATGTGCATCTTCAAGCACTAGGGTGGGTGTGTGGGGAGCTAAGGTGAAGGTGCAGCACAAGCAGAAGTGATGGGGAATGCAAAATGTACAGCACTGCAGCTTTTTCCTCTGTCCTTTCTTTTCCTGAGTCTCACAGAGCTTTCTTATTCCCATTTTTTCCCTCTGTGCAGGTGAATCTCTACAAGTCACAGTGCAGCCTGCTTCCATTGTCCAAAAACTTGGGGGTCCAGTCAGCCTGGGGTGTGTGGTGGACCCCCCCAGAGTGAACCTCACGTGGAGACTGAACGGGAGGGAGCTGGCTGGATCGGATGAGGTGCTGGGTATCCACGTGGAGCGAGGGAAACTCGTCATCATGGCTCTCAACAACCACACTGTGGGGCGGTACCAGTGCATTGCTCGTGTGCCCGAGGGAGTCATTGCCAGTGTCCCTGCAGTGGTCACATTAGCCAGTGAGTAGCTTTAGTCCTCTGCCATCTCCTGCTTTGCTTGGGCCATCCCTCATGCTTCCTTGGAGGTTCATCCGTACTGGCATGTTCACACTGGCATCAAGGGAGGGCTCCTTTGGCTTAGGGAATTTTGTAGCATTTTTGATCATGGACTGACTGTCATGTTGTGGCCCAGCCTTGACTCAAGAAGTTCTCCTCCTGTGGGGTAGGCTGCAGACCTGTCCTGCAGTGACAAGTTTTTGCAAGAGCAGGAAATACCTGAGCTGTGGGGTTTGTGTGTGTGATTGGTTTCCTGAGTGTCATGCTACCTCCTCTGGTAGCTGACTTCTTGACTGAGTTTACAGATAGTACCTGCTGGTGCTGATGGCCAAACTGCTGCCTGGGCTGCTGTGGGACTGCTGCTGGTGCAGGGAGAGTGTGTGCTAACTTTTACTGCCTTCCTGAGACACAGCTCTGAGTGAGGGACTCACTTCTATGCCTGAACTTACTTGCTCCTCACTGCTGCCCCCTGGCACTGGTGACAGACCAAGACCTATGCGTGGGAGGGGTTGTCTCAGAGTGGGCAACTTTTCTTACAAGCACCTGGTTTTGGCCAGATGTTGTGCTCAAATGTGAGAAAGTGCTATATTTGGAGGCATCTGAGAAAGAGCAGTGGAGAGCCAAACCTTCTCAGAAACCCATACAGTTTTTGGTGTGTGTGCAGAGGAGACTGACATCCCCTGGCAGTGACAGCCCCTGAGTGTGGAAAGGGCTTCATCTTCTGGACAAGAGGGAGTTTGGGGCTGTCTTAAGAAAATGAAGAAGTGAAGATGTTTGTGCGAAGTGGGAGCTGGCTTTGCTTTAAAGCCAAGAGCTATTGGCTTGTCACTGATACATTAATCAGGAGTGAAATGTTTAGGCCAGGCTGGGTGGGAGGAGGAGGCCAGGGAAAGCGAGGAGAGAGTTGCTGAACTCTGAGGCGGAGTGGGAGGGGGTTGTCACGGGGCCGAATCTGTCGGGGGATTTGGCCTGAGCCCCATGCCGAGATTAAGTTTCGTAGAACACATTCCACAGCAGAAAGGGGGCTGTGTGTGCTGGTGGCCTTTTAGAGGGAAGGAGAGGAGGGGAGAGGTGGATGGGATTACCAAGGGCATGGTTTGCATTTAGGAGAGCAGGGTGTGCACAGCTCCTCAGCCTGATCAGTTCCTTCTTAGGAACTTTACTGTCACCCCAACCCACCACCACTATCTCTGTCTCCTGGGACAAAATATGTCTGATCTGTCTGGTTTGATCAGCGTCAGTGGTGGATAGGAGACAGGTCCTAGAGCACCACAAGGTCCCACCTTGTCCTTCAGGATTGCAACTGGGGATGTGGGTGCAAAAGAGGAGGACTTGACCATTGCTTTGGTCCCTGCCATGGCAAAGGCACTGCTGCTGAGGGGAGGTCAGGAGCACCATTCAGTGAAGCTCACAAAACTGGAGCCAGAGGTTGAATGATCATGCAACTAACGGAGCACTGCTGTGCTGTCCCACATCGCTCCATTTTCCTCAAGGGGAGCTGGGAATGGCAGGGGCCGTATCCCATGCACCCAGACAGCCTTGGGCAATAGAGAGCCCCCAGGTGGGTAGACTTGGCAGTCAGTGAGTGAAGAGAGAGAGTGGACATCCCAGGAAAGCCATGGGACTGAAGGTGTAGGAGGGAAACCTTCTGGAGGGGCTCAAATAACCGGTTTCATGTTCATGAGCTGCAGGTTGCTTGCAACAGTGGCTTTGCAGTCGTCTGAAATAAGAGGGAGCATGGATTGCTGGTGGGACTGAGTTGGAAAGCTGTGGCAGCAGATGTGTCACGGGCTCTTACTCCTCGTCCAGACCTCCTCTACAGGACCTTGTTTGGAGCTGAGTCAGGGCCAACCATGGTCCTGAAGTGAGAGGGAAGCCCCTGGCAGGTTGGCACTGCAGTTGATACTTCTCTTCTAGATCAACTTCTGGACTGCAAGAAAACTCTTTGAAAAGTCTTAGCTCCATCCAAAAATTATTTTAGGGTGGCAGGGGGAGAGTGAAACTGGAATGTGAATTAAAGCTCTGGCTTTGGGGGTGGGAGGGTGAGGATGGAAATATTTTCAAGGTTTAGGTTTATTTTGGAAGATGACCTGGAGTAGTTGGAAAAAGTGACTTCCTAGGTTTGAAGGGGTGTAGATAACTTCATCTGGCCAACTTCTAGGCAATTTCCACTCCTTTCTCTTCACCTCCTTTGGAGGAAACACTCCCGAGTGCCCCAGGCTGTGTGTGCCCAGTCCCTTGGGGTCTCCCTGTGCTTTGCTGACAGTCAGTGAGCAGATAACCATCGCTGCAGTGCTGGCAGCCACAGCCTAGCCCCGGGACTGATACCTCCTTCTCCCATCTGTGGCACAGTGAAGCCACGTCCATCTCTGTCCTCCCTGGCTCAGAGAGCTGCTTGAAACTAACACTTAATTCCTCCAGCAGAGATAAAACAGCTATTGTATAGCTGAGGGGTGGAGGGAGGAGAGATTTGCAGAAAGGGCAAGATTTTGTAAAGTAACAAAAGGACCAGCACTTCGGGCATTACTTGGACACTTTTGGGTCCAGTCAGAGCTGACCTGGTGCTCTACACTCAGACTTGGCAGCCTGGGGCATATTGGTGCAGATACACACCTTCTGATCACTGCTGGCCTAACTGTGGTGGGCTCCAGTCTGATTCTAGGTAGCAAAGTGCCTGATTCTAGGTAGCAAAGCAGCCATCACGCCAGAAGCCCTGCCCCAGCACCTCTCCTGGGTAGAGGAGTAAAAAGTACGGCTGCAGTGGGCTCTGGTGGGACCAGATAAATCCACAGGGACACAAATGTGCTGCAGTGAGGCTGGTTCTGTGACAGCAAAAGGCTTGGAAAGGGTCAGGAGCTCTCGGTGGAGCTCACAGAGCAACTGAAGTGCAGGGCTGGAGCCAAGCTAGTGAGTAGAGGTGGCAAGAGCTGTGTAACTCCCAGCATTCAGTTGTATGCATGGAAAATGAGTGCAGCAAACACAACAGCAAGCCTGACCTGGATAGATGTGACATTTAAAAACAAAACAAGAAAATAGATGAGGGGTGCAGCAAAGAAATTCCACCTGCTCTGGTGTATCCCCTGTGGCCAGGGACATGGGAGTGCAGGGCACCTGTGTTCCCAGGGATGCTGTGGAACAAGGGAGGCTCATTACCCTGTGGCCCTCCATCGGTGCCACTGGCAAGGTCAGTCCTCAGCTTTCTGGCAGCACATGTGGGAAGCTGGGCCTCAGTGCACGGAGCTCATGGGCAGTGACCCTGCACCAGGTCGGGCTGGGCATCCCCCAGGAATTTGCAGCTGCTTTCTGAAGACAGCCCCATTCATTTTCCTCCGCCTGGGCCTCTCCTCTGATACTCCCCAGAGGCAATAGCAAGAGGGAGGGAGGGAAGGGGGTAGCTGCCTGTTGGAAAAGCATTTGCTGAGCAGGCACGGGGGCTCTGGCCCCAGGGGCAGAGGTGGTGTGAGGAGGGGAGAGAAGGAAAACACAGGTGGTGTTTCATGAGCCAGCAGAACTGGGACATGAGGACTATGAGGTGTGCCCAGGGTGGAATAGTGGAGCTGAGGCAGTGGTGGGATGTGCTGGTGGGGGTGTGAGTAGGAGTCGGGGGGGCTGTTCCTGTCCTGGCAGGGTGGGAAGAATCTGGTGGTGACAGCACCAGTGCCCAGGCTCCTGCAGTACTGGCTGGATGGGGGAGAGAACCAGGCTGCTCTGACAGGCAAGGGAATTAATGAAAGGTGCCTGCCCCCATGCTGGGGAACCCCATCCCTGCCTATTCCCCTTTTTGGGCTCCCTCCTTTCTCTCTTTCTCCCTTCCCTACAGCAGGGAGGGCTTTTACCTTGAGGGCCGTCATTTTATTTACTACTACTTCTTCTCCGAAGTTATTTATGGTCTCCCATTCATTTAATCCGGTCTGTCTCGCCTGCCTCGTTGCTTGGCCCCCAGCCCTGGGATTCAGCTGGTTTCCCTCCCCGATGACAGCGGCACAGCCAGCTGCAGGGCTAACCCTCCCTGTGCCCCAGCTCGCCCCATCACGCCTCGGACCCGGGTGCAGATGAACACGAGCAGTGGCCTTTGGTTGCACCCCCTCCTAAACAAAAAAAGGGAAAAACGGGAAAAAAATAAGCCCTGTTATCCCAGCACAGCTGGGATTGGCAGTGGTCTGTCTGTCCGCAGCACCTCCCGGATGGTGGCTGGTGGATGAGGACTTGCTGCTTCACTGTGGTCAGGCGTGTCTTTTAAGGACAAGGACGTGGGCTGGCGCGCTGGGTGCTGCCATATGAGAAGGAAAACCCAACCAGGGACAGGGGATGTGGTTTCTCCCAGCTACAGTGGATGTTGGGCTGGGGATACAAATTGCATGTTAGATGTGGGGCATGGCTGCTGCCAGCTGGGCAGCCAAAGGGGCGAGCGCTGCTTTGCCCTGGTGCTGAACCTCTCCTCCACTCCCCCTGCCCTGCACTGCCTGCTGGGGAGAACAACTCAGGAGCAGCATGTTTGAAGCCCCCAGAACAAAGCTGGCTGTCCTGGCCTGGCATGCCACCCTCTGTTTTGCTGTGCCAGATGCAGCAGGGTGTGTGAGGGGGAGCTCATCCCATGCACAGAAGGGGACAGGGTTGCTCCTGACCACCCCTCACCAGCCCTGGCTGACCCACTGGCATTAACAGATGGCTTTATGTGCCCATAACAGCAGGGAGCAGGGTGGTTGAGGCCGCCTATGGCCAAAATCCACTGGCAAACAAATGAGTTTTGTTCTCTGTGGGGGAGCAGGAATTTAGGGGAGTAGTTTGGCAGGAAGTTCATACACTTGCGTCTTGGAAAGTGGATTGTCCTGGTGCCCACCTGATGTTTTTCCCCTCTCCCCTGCCAGTTTTTCTCTCTCTCTCCAGAGGCACCTGGTTCTTGCTCCTGCAGCCACCTCAGATCCCTTTCCTCTGTTCTTTCCCCCTCTGTTCCCAGTTTCACCCCTCGTCTCCCAGGGCTGGGCTGAGGGAAAGCCAGGAAGAGCTGGAGGCCCTGCTCCCCACCATGGGGCTGCAGCACTCCCAGCTGTGAGAGAGGTGGGCTGAGCTGCCGTCTGGGGGGGCTGCACGTGAGGGGTCCCCATGTCTGCCCAGCCTAGAGTCATTCTGGGGGTCCCCTGGCACAGGGTCATCATTTTCCATCTCCAAGATGGCTCCGCCTGGCAGGACCACGGGTCTGCTCTTCCTCTGGGCTCCTGGGCCCCTTCTTCTCTTTGGGGTCTATGTGTGCATGTACACGTGCATATGTGTGTGTGTGGAGATCCCTGCCAGCAGTACTGGAGCCTATGCCTTGGCTCCAAAATCTTAATTTGGCTGTGATGAATCCAGACCACCAAGGCGCACATTAATTTTCCTGATGCTCGTTTATATTTTGTTGATCGGAGAAATATGCATGATGTGGGCAAGCAGACACTGGGCTTTTGCCACTTCTCCACCTCTTTCCATTTCTGTGGCTCTTACTATTTTATTCCTTGATCAAATATAAAAAGCAAAGAGGAGAAAATATCCAGCATCCTTCCCCTCCCCAGCAGTAACTTTCGTTAGAGGAGAAGCGCAAAGCACTGCCAGCTTTTCACAAGTTAAGAGTTAACTTTCATCTGGCTTTAATATCCAGTGGAAACATGGCTCCCCTCCTCAGCTTGTCTTAAAGGATTAATCACATTTCTGAAGTTCACCCGTATCCCTTCTTTTTATTTTTTTTTTTTTTTTAAATTGAACAATGCCAAGAAATTCCAGAAGTATTAAGCATGTTCACTGCAAATCATTTTTATGACATTGCAAAACCTCCCCTCTTCTTTTCAACCTCCTCCCCTTCCCTCAGATCTGGGCCCGGGAACGCTGGCTCCCCCAGCAGCCGCCCGGCAGCCCCTCCGCGCCGCGCTCGGGGAGGCTTTCTCGACGCCTTGCCAAGAGAGCTGTTTTTTATTTAAACTCCATAAAGGATCTTGCTTTAATCAGAAAGTCTGCTTGAGAAATTTCATGTCACTTTTCCATGACTGTGGGTGGGAGAAGCTTGGAGCCAGAGTTGTCTTTTGCTCTTGGAGCGCTGCTGCATTTCCCAGAGAACAAAAACACATTTTTCTGCTGGCTGGGGCTGCCAGGGGAGGCTGCTTGCTGTCCGCCCGCCGCCAGCCCTCCTGCTTCCCCCCGGCTCTCCGAACTGCCCGAGGTCGCGGGTGCCATGTCCCGGGATGGGCTTCTAGGGGCGAGGGAGCTGTCGGCAGCACGTGGCTGTGTCGTGGCGACAGATGCGACGTGCTGCCTTAGCGTGGGGTTTCGAAAGGGAAGTGCGGTTCTCATCCAGATTTAGCAGCAGTGCCACTTGAGAGTGTGTTCGTGCTGGGTCCCAGGAAGATGCACTGACCTGGGCCTTGATGTGACAGCGTGACCTGTGACCAACTGCAGAATGTGCAGTTGTCACTAGTGGTCGCCTGGGCTGGTACGTGGCATTGTAAAAATGCATGTGAGGGACGCTTTTCCTGGCACAAAACCTTCTCCTTCCCACTACAGGGTGTCTGAGGCAAACTTTGAGCTTGCAGCGCTCCACAAGCTCAGGGTGCCATCGTGCTCAGGGAGAGCGGGAACCAATTTTCTCCCTGGAAAGCTTGGTGGGGCCAGGCTGGCATGCTACCTGTCCTGCCAGATCTGTGGGGTTTTGCTGCAGTCCTCTGCTCCTGCTTTGAAAAACAGGGCAAAGAAAACAAATTGGCTCCCCTTCCTCCTCACCCCGGTGCTTCCAATCCTGCTGCCCTCATCAGCCTGGCCAGGGTGGGAAACCCCATCACAGCCTGGTAGGGAGGCACATGGTGGGACAGGGTTTTCACGGCTGCTTTAACAGGGGAAGCGGCTGTGCTGTGTAGAGGAGGAACTGTTTTTCCTTGCAAGTCCGTGTTCTTTTCACTGGAGCGTGGGCACTGCTTGGGCCCATGTGAAGTGTCATGGTTAACCAGCCTTCTGCTGTGAGATATTTGATGGGAGCGAGAGTGCCCAGAGCAGAGGTTGCTCAGGCATTGGAGGGCCTCAGGGAAGCTCTGGGAGCATCCAGCACTCACACACTTTCTCCTGCCTGTTGTCTTACACCCTCAAAGTAGGCTGGGCTTCCTGCGTTGTGACTACAAAGTTAGCTCCTCAGTAGCAGGACAGCAGCCGTGTTTGAAATAGCAGGCGTCAGAAGGACCTTTTTGGCCGCCCTTCAGTGCTGCAATAAGTTGGCTCACTTTTTACTCTCAGGCCAGGATTTTTCGCACCCAGTTTCCCAGCCCTGGAGCAGGCAGTTTCTGTAGAAGCTGTGTTTAAAGTTATTCATTTTGTAGGAAGAGGGAGGGAAAAAAAATACAGCTGTGAGACCAGACCAGTTTCCCTAGCTGCTGGTGTCAGAGCGGTCCTCTGCCAGCACCACAGTGAAACAGTCCTGAGTCCACAGGTGAGCTGACACGGAGATGCTTAGCCAGCCACTGAAATGCCCTGTCTTTTGCTCTCTTTGCAGATCTCAAAGATTTCAAGTTTGACGGCCAGCACGTGATCGAGGTGGATGAAGGGAACACGGCTGTGATCGCCTGTGACCTGCCCGAAAGTCACCCCAAGGCTCAGGTCCGCTACAGCGTGAAGCAGGAGTGGCTGGAGGCCTCCCGAGGTGAGTGCACAGGGGTCTGTCCTCCTGGGTCCCCTCCCAGGACCCTCAGTTTTACCCTTCCTTGCCTGCAGTAGCTTTCTCTGCTTGCTGCCTCCTCATTGTCCCTTTGCCACCTGTCTGAGCACAAATTAGTTTAGGGTCCCTGGCAGGTCTCCCTGATGTCCCTGCTGCTTGGGACTGGGGAGTTCTGTCTAACACTGGCTTGCAAAAAGGCAAAAGGAAGCAGAATTAGGTGAGACAAATCACTCTTTACTGGGCGTCTCTTTGTGTCCATTAAGAATTCTTTCATCCCAGCTTGGATAAAGGTGACTTCTAATTTGTTGGAATTTTTAAGATTTAGGTCTAAATTTAGTAGCTACATTTGCTGCAGGTACCTGTGACAAGCTAGCTTCACTTGAGGCTCTGTTCCTTCCATCACTGCATGATTGGTCCCCTTGATATTGGAACTAGAAGGGGTCATTTTACTGCAATCAGTGTTCCCATGTTGGTTTTAGCTTTCCCACTTGTCCACTTTTTCTTTAGGACACTGTGTATCTTCCAGGAGGCTGGACAGGAGCATATTTTGTGACCACCTGCCACCTTCTCTTCTCTCTCTACAGACAATTACCTTATTATGCCATCTGGGAACCTTCAGATTGTCAATGCCAGCCAAGAGGATGAGGGAACTTATAAATGTGCTGCCTACAACCCTGTGACACAGGAGGTGAAAACTTCGGTCTCCAGTGAGAGGCTCCGTGTGAGACGTAAGCCACTCTCCCTTCACTGCACATCTCCATAGCACTTCCAGCTCTGGCAGCATTACCAGTGCTAACACAGCTGTTTCTCTGTGTGAACCAATGTTACCAATTCCTGTGAAAACTCCCTTCTGGCAGCAGAAGGCCGCAAGGTCTTCTCGTGGAGTATGTGTGTTCTGCCCTGGGATTGCTGAACTTCCTTAGGATTTGTTCTTGGTCATGGGCAAGCAAAAGCCTTAGCCCTTTAGCAAGACTGCTTGCTGCGTGCATTCCCTTAAGGAATGTCCCTCTTGGCCTGTGTGTTGCCATTTATCTGTCCCAGCACAGGAAGCAGTGTACTAGCCCTGCCATTAATCCTACCTACCCACTGCACAGGGTGCTCTCCCACCCTCCACCTTCCTTCCCACCCACTTCCTTACTCCCTCTCTCTGCCCCAGGCTCTACAGCAGAGGCAGCCCGGATAATCTACCCTCCTGAAACTCAGACCATCATTGTCACCAAGGGCCAAAGCCTCATCCTGGAGTGCGTGGCCAGTGGGATCCCCCCACCGCGGGTCACCTGGGCCAAAGATGGCTCCGGTGTCTCAGCATACAACAAGACACGCTTCCTGCTCAGCAACCTCCTGATTGACCCCACGAGTGAGGAGGACTCGGGCACCTACAGCTGCACGGCTGACAACGGGGTTGGAGAGGCTGGAGCTGCGTTCATCTTCTACAACGTGCAGGTGTTTGGTGAGTGCTGCTGAAGCCATTGTTTCAGGAAGGGCTTGGACTTTCTCCACTGCTTTTAGGGGAAAATACTAGCACTGATGTTCTTTTCCTCTCCCTGGACAAACCACAATGTAATGCAAACCCTTGCTTGTGGTTCCAGTTTCTAGGAGACCAGAGAAATTCTTCCTTGAGGGTGGTAGTTCCTCCTTCTTGGATTCCACCATGGGCTGGAGATGGGGGAACCTCCCTTCCTCTGCAGTAGCTCTTCTCTTGTCATTTGTGGCACTGTTTTTGTTCTAACACTTTCTAGTGGAGGACTGGCTGCTCTTTATACATTTGACATTGGCATAGGGAAGGCATCAGAGTGTCTTGCTTTTTGTTCTGTTCTGTAGGGCAGCTCTCTGTGGGGTGGGAAATGTAAGGGATACTACCTACACCTTATATATTTCTACCATGCATCTTGCCCTTTTCACAATCACTAGGGAGGCTAAGCCTCTTTCATGGATTGCATTTCATCCAGGTGCCCATGTGTTGTGGCACAAGCACAGTCTTTGCAGAGTAGCATTTCAGCTCAGCAAAACAGGACTTGTAGGTGGCTGCCATCATCTGAGAGGGGCAGATGGCTTTGGGCCACCTCTTTTTGTGGATTATGTAGATGTGGAAGGGGAGGTGCACTGAAGCAGACCACTGTGGGCCTCCACAAAGGGAGTGGGACTTGAGGGTTTGAAGGTTTCATTACTTCTTCCCTACTCCCTTCTTCCCTCAAGTCCCTCATCCCTGCCAGAGAGGAAAGTGCAAAGCCGTGACTGTGCCAAGCTCCCAGCCAAGTGGCACTCAGCAGTTGTGTTTTTTTCCCCGCACAGAGCCCCCGGAGGTCACCATGGAGCTGTCCCAGCAGATCATTCCCTGGGGCCAGAGCGCCAAGTTCACCTGCGAGGTGCGAGGGAACCCCCAGCCCTCCGTCATGTGGCTGCGCAACGCTGTCCCCCTGTCCGCCAGCCACCGGCTCCGGCTGTCCCGCCGGGCGCTGCGCCTGGTCAGCGTGGGGCCCGAGGACGACGGGATATACCAGTGCATGGCGGAGAACGAGGTCGGCAGCGCACAAGCCATGGTGCAGCTGCGGACAGCCCGGCCAGGTGAGTCCCTCTCTCCGAGCTTGTGACCATCCAGTCACAGAGCCTAACACACAGGGAAGGAGCAGGGCAGGGAACAGGAGAAGGAAGTCGGCGTGTAGCCCTCCCGCTTGCGTTTGATCTGCCTTGCTCTTCCCTTCTTTTTAACCTACGCTTCGACTACTATTTTGACTGGGATCTCTGTATCTCCCTGTGGGAACAGATGACAGCAGAGCAGTTTTGCTTCTAAGGACAGGACCATGTGAGCATATTTGAGTGATCTCTACATGAGAGAGACAAAACATTCTGGGTGTAGTGCCTTGCCCCTTGGCTTAGCTCTGCCTCTGAGCTTGGGCACATATATATGAGCATAAATACTGATGTGGGTGGATTCACCTGGGGTAAGAGAGAGACCACCTGATTCCTTGGACTATATTGAGCTTCTCCAGGGTAAGAGTGGCTTCAGAGAGGCAGGAAGCCCCATATGACCAAGGCCTGTTCTCAGAGAGGCCCCAGCGAGATATGCTAGGTTTAGAGCAGGGGAAGGAGATATTGTTGCCAACACCTTTTTCAATGGCACTGCAGGCAGCACTGCACAAGGGTCTCATAGATCTGCCATCACCACAGACTGGGATGGACATTTACCCTGCCTTGACACCTTGTCTTTCAGGAGCTTCACTCAACCCTGGGCGAGATGCACAGCTGGGCTCAGCTCAGCCTCCAACACCACCTTCCAGGGAAAGTGCCTTAAAGCTGCCCTTGGATAAAACTGGGCTGCCAAAGCTTGAGACAACTCCACTGGCAGTGTCTCCACAGTGTGCAGCCAACAGGGAGCTGGTGGCTCCAGCTGAGGCCCCCATCATCCTCAGCTCTCCCCGGACATCCAAGACGGACAGCTACGACCTGGTGTGGAGACCCCGTCCTGACAGCAGAGCCCCCATCCTCTATTACGTGGTGAAGCATCGCAAGGTATCGCTGTTTTGCCCTGCTCCCATCTCTCCTCTGTGCCGTTCCACAGCTGGGCTGGTGGCCTCACCATGCGTTTTCACACCTTGTGAGCAGGTGTGTTGGGGCAGGGGCACCCACTGCTCACTGGTGGCACTGGTTGGTGGGACCTCCTGAGCTGCAGCCTCAGTCTGCTGAGGTGTAACAAGTACAGGCTGCGAGAGGAGGTTTGCTGAGCTGTCCAGGGAGAGCCCATAGCAGTGGCCATCTGCCTCAGTATGCAGAAGGCATATGCACATATATGTGTTTCTAGTAGCTTCCACTTAAAATTCCCAGTTGTGTGCTTGCACAAGTAGGAATTGCCTGAGGGCAGATTGCGCATGACTTGCTCTGGAATGCTTTTGTCTTGGCGAAAGCCACAGGGACACCTCTGCCTCGAAAGGCTTGGGCTGCAGGACACTGAGCAGCAGCTGCATGTACCTGCCGATGCTCAGCAGCTCCAAAGTGCCCATGCTCACTGCGTGTGACGAGCCAGCAGAGAGCCCTCATAGCCATGTTAAATCCTCTGGGAAGGTCCTTAACCACCAGTTTTATTCTGGAATTTGAAAGGCAGTGCAGTGTTGAGTATTTCTCTTGCCAGTGGCACGTGCTGCGGTGCCTGGTCCTGCTTGAGTCCAAGGGCTTCCCACTCTCTGCGGCGCTTCTCAGCACCACGGGCACACTGCAGGCAGAGCTGTAGCCCAGCAGTTTCTTTAAATAGCGAAGTATTGTTGAGGGAGATATTCTGCATTTGAGATGTAAGGTATTGCTTTCTATTTTGCTGGGGTTAAGTGGAAGAAAGTGGAAGAAAGGCTTAAATTGATCTGTTTGCTGCTTGTCTTTTTGGGTAGACAGGGAGCTGCAATAGAGAGGCAGGTTTTGCCTCAAACCCCAAAGGGTTTGAGTATATTTCAAAAACATGCCAGATTGCATGTTTTGGATTCCCAGCCACTGCAAGGGACTGTTTTCAAGTACATGTCAATATATGTATCTGTTTTCCTGGAATTGTTTGATTTTTGTAAAAACATATTGAAAACTGTTATAATCCTTGGTTTCTTTCTAAACAGAACTTAAGCTGAAGATTTCAGCTAATTGTCTCTTTAAAGAGCCCTTTAAAACAAAGGCAGAAGATACCAACACAAGAACACAATAGGGCAAGCTTAAATGAAAAACAAAGATGCCAAAAGCCTCACCAGGCTATTGGCTCTGGTTGTCTGCCAAGAAGAGATTTGTTCCCCAATGGTGTATCACATAACTACCAATTCTGCATGTGATCTTAACTTGCAGGCTTGGAGTTTGTCCATATTTGATTTGTTTTTCAGCACTTCACCTGGAAGGGGCCGTAGGGCAGTGGAGGTCACCATGGGTCACTGCAGTTTGCAGTAATATGTTTTCAGTGTAGTCCAAATTCCCAGCTGGAGACTCTTTCTTGGCATGCTTAAGGATTGTGTGGAAAGGAATTAGTCCCAATAACCCTTAAACTTGTTTAGAAAGAGTCTTTCCATCTGAGATCCTTAGGATAGGGTTATATAATGATCTGGTTTTGACATTTCTGACTGGAAAAGCATGTGTGCGGAGAGGGAAGAAATCAATTCAACAACAAAAGAAAAGGCTCTTTGTGTAAAAGATGGCTGAACTGAAAGTTAAACCTACAGACAGGAGACCTACATTTGTACTGGGCAAGAGTCTGCTTCTTCTCTGGAAAATATCTTTGGATATCTCTTTTTTCTCCCTGTTCTTGCACTGTCCCTAAATTCTCAGCAGCTTGCAAGCAGTCAGATGCCACACAGCCCTTGTTTTTGTTTCAATATTAGCAGCCTTTAGGGCTTCCCTCCCTGGCCCCACAACTTCGCGGGTTCAGGAATAAAAATAAAACGAGGCAGGCATTAATCAGTCAGTGTCAAACGCTTGGAGAAGATGAATGATACAGCAGAGTCTTGGCATTTCCGTTTTGTTGCGTTGCCTGCATTACTAATGCTCCTTTCGGCACTGGGTCACTTCAGTGTCCTGCCTATTTGCCTGCAAAAATATTATCCTTGCAGCTGGGAAGAAGGAGGAAGGTCCCACCTTCCCTCCCCCTCTGCATGGGGCATCAGGGCATCACTGAAAAACAAACTGTGTTTCCAAGCCTTTCTCAGGGTTGTGGCCATGCACGGTCTCTTCCCTGCAGAAACCTGTGCTCCAGCATTATGGTTCTTCATTTCAGCCTGAGACTGCCAGTGGTGAGGCTGGATAAAACTAGATAAAAAGCCGTTGGTCAAATGATTGAGATCCGGGTGACCAAAGTTGAGTCTCTGGGTACCTCGTGCTGTGGAAATGGCCAGTGTCTAAATGAGCAGCTCAGCAGCTGGGCTGCAGGGAAAATTTGGCTCCTAAAGCAGCTCAACCCTCTGGCTAATGCTGCTTTTTGTGGGGCATGCCTGCTCCAGGGCTTTACACCCACTGAGGGGCTGTGGTATCAGAAGGGTGGTATCAGAGCAGACAGAACAGGGCTGAGTGAACCTCTGGGGTCAAGACAACACCCTGGTGGTTGGGTGACTTTTCCCACATATACCTGAATCCCTCAGCTTTTCAAAATCAGGCTGGAAACACCTCCCTCCTTTGCAGACAGGAAACTGGCCTCCAGGCAGGGGAGGTAGCCCTGGTTGGTACACAGCCTCTTGTGAAAGTTTCTGAGCTCAGTGCCTACGAGAAGCCCAGCCTGCCCCCAGCTTTGAAATGCCTGTGTTGGTCTCTCAGCAGGTCACCAATGCCTCGGACAGCTGGGCAGTGAAGGATGTCCCAGCCTCGCAGCACCGCCTGACCCTCTCCAGGCTGGACCCTGGGAGCCTCTACGAGGTGGAGATGGCTGCTCACAACTGCGCTGGCGAGGGACAGACGGCCATGGTGACCTTCCGGACTGGTAAAGGTCAAACCTTTCCCTGGGTGTTTTGCTCTGAGTCAGGGGAGGGCCCCTCGGAGACACCCTGTCCCAGCCCTGAGGCACAGGCACCAGGCTTAGGACAAAAGGGCTGTTTCTGCTTTGGAAATCTATCTGTCCTCAGCTTAGAGTGACTGTCAGAGCAAAAGTGGAAGGTAGGATGGGGAAAATCAGGTCTTCCCCTGTGTATGGGTTGAAACAAGTCCCTTCCTCCCTCCATGTCTCAGCTGAATACCTGCAGAACTGTAGAAAATTGGTGTAGCAGGGATGTCAAGAGGTTTAATCCATCCTCTGGCTAGAAACACTGTCAGCCTATGGGGATTGTTCCCAACAGGTGTTCGTCTAATCTGTCTTTAAAAACTTCTCCTATGCTAAAGGAAAATTCCAGCTTTCCCATACAGTATGTTGGGTGCTGCGCTGTCTTTGCTACTGAAAGGACATTCTAAATGTCCACACTAAGTCCCCCTGTCCTGGCTGTTTATCTTGTCCCCAGCACATGTGGGGAATGGCATTCCCTTTGTAGCAACCTTCCCCATGGTGGTGGGCTTGCTCACATCTCCCCTCAGGCCCCCATCTTGTGCTAATTACTACCTTCTCAAGGCAGAAATCTAGCAACATTTCAAGAAAACCAATTAAAAGTTGAAGAAAATTAAATATGAGGGAGACTTTAGCTTTAGTTCCTGCCTGCAGGCTGAGTGCTTTGAACCCCTAGGACGTCTGTAGAGTCCATAAAGTACTTATCTCTGCATCCTGACTGGGAATATTTTCTTTCCTTATCACATCAAAAATTAACTCTGAGCTGCATCTCCGTGTCAGTGATGCCACCTCTCCCTTCTGCACAGGTCGGCGCCCAAAACCAGAGATTGTTGCCAGCAAAGAGCAGCAAATCCAGAGGGATGACCCAGGCACGAGCACTCAGAGCAGTAACCAGTCTGACAACAGCCGTCTGTCCCGTAAGGCCCTCCCGGAATGGGGCAAGGAGGGAGGGTGAGGGGTGCTGGATCTCTTGTGGGTGGCAGTGGCCAGGCCATGCTAGAGTTGAAGTCTCCACTGAGTAAATCAAGACTGTGCAATGCTGAGTGGGTGGTTTCTACCTCCTGACAAGGAGAGGTCCTTCTTGGACACCTCTGCTACTGCCCTTGGCAGACTGTCTTAGGAGAGCAGGGAGATCCTACTGCCTGGCCCCACCTTTAATGCAAGGAGTTGTCAGAAACTCTCTGTCGCTTGCTGACTTTCAAGTGGAGGGTTCAGAAAGCCTTGCCGTGAAGTCTGTGACTCTGCAGGGCACAGGAACAACAAATTGCAATGCACTGGTGGGTGCTGGGGGAGTGTGAAGGAGGAAAAGGGACCAAGTCCCTGCATGTGCTGGCATCCTCTCCTCAGTCAAGGCCTGCCAAGGGGCAGTAAGTGCCCATTTAGGGGTGCAAGGTGCTCCCTTTGGGTATTTTGCTGCACTAGAGAAATATCAGATCCCTACTGGTTACTCCAGTTTATTGTTCCCCACCTTGTGTCTGCCATTACTATTGCCACTATAATATCTGTGAAATTATCTCCCTCAGTCTATATCTTTTCTGTGAAGTCCCATCCTTCAACCTCCCCCACAAGCAGTCATGTATTGCCTTTTCTTTCATGGTCACAGATTCGTTCATCTCTTTCTCTCCCATCTTTTGATGGTTTTCCCATCAAATTGTATTTCCCCAATTTAGAACTTTTCCATATTTCCTCCTCAGCTGTTTCTTCTCAATCTCTCTTGTTTTCATCTCCTACACCTCTTTGTCCCCAGTGTCAGTCTCCCCCTGCTCACAGCCAGGCTTTTTGCTCCATGTCCAGCATCCACACCTCTCACTGCTCTCCCTCCCATGATGGGTGTACACACCTCAAACCTTGTCTCATCCTACTTAAGCTGGGAGTGGGAAAGGAGCAAGATGCAAGCAGGAGTAAAAGATGTTTGCAGGCACAAACTGAAAGGAGTGAGGATTTGGGGGTGCCAGCTCTAATGAAGAGATGGAGGGAAGAGAGCATTCAGGATTTAAAGAGCATGTGGGTGGGTACAGTGCAGGTCATCCTTCACCCACATACCTCTGAGCTACAGGATGCCCCAGACAGGGCAAGAAGAATATGTTTCATGGCCTTCTGTGCCTTTTGCAGCTCCAGAGGCACCAGACCGTCCAACCATCTCTATGGCATCAGAGACATCTGTGTACGTGACCTGGATCCCCCGTGGGAATGGTGGGTTCCCCATCCAGTCTTTCCGCGTGGAATACAAGAAATTGAAGAAGTTGGGAGACTGGGTCCTGGCCACCAGTGACATTCCTCCCTCTCGCCTCTCTGTAGAAATCCCAGGCCTGGAGAAAGGTAGGCAGGTGTTTTCCCCTCCCTGCTTCCTGGAGGTCTGCAGGAAGGCTGCACAGTCCCTGTGGGATGGTTATCCATCTGTCACATCATGCTAAGCCCCGGCATGTGTGAGCAGAACAAAGCCTCCCCAGCTCCCGCCTTAGGTGCATGGGGAAAAAGCTGCAGATGCTTCTCCAATTTCTCCAGCTGCAAAGACCAGCGTAGGTCTGACCTTCCCTCAGGGAGGCTTAAACATGCTTTTCTGCATTACAGGATATGGTTACTAAAGGCATTTGGTTTTGCCATTTACTAGACAGGACACAACTTTCCTTAGCCACAGGCAAGACAGATGGGCACACAATTCCCCTTGCACTTCACATGAGAAAAGATTTCATCACTGAGGTGGACAGCTGAAGAGGGGACATAACTACCCCAACTTAAAGATCAGTAAAATGATGTTTGGGTAAAAATTACTTAGGCTTTGAGCTTTTAACTGATCTTTATGTACCTAAGTCACATGGAGTAGAGAAAGAAGACCTTTCCATAGCTGCTTGCAGGTCAGGATATCCTTTCAGGCATCTCTTAACCGTCACACAAATCCAAAACTGCTCCCTGACCTTTAGACCATCCAGACAGGAATTGGGGAAGGCAAATAAAAACAGGCTCCATCAAGAACATGGCTGAAATGTGGCCATTCAGTGTTTATACCTCAGTCACAAACTCCCCATAGGCTTTTTGTCTTCTGGACAAGATGTAGCCCCTCCTCACAGACAGGCCTGTGCTGACAGTGGAAGTCTTGGAAGACTCCAGTCTCTGCAACTCTTTTATTTCCTATTTTCCGCATAGGCACATCCTATAAATTCCGTGTCCGGGCACTGAACATCCTGGGAGAGAGTGAGCCCAGTGCAGCGTCTCGGCCATATGTGGTGTCTGGGTACAGCAACCGGGTCTACGAGCGCCCTGTGGCTGGGCCGTACATCACCTTCACAGATGCCATCAACGAGACCACCATCATGCTGAAGTGGATGGTAAGGTTTGTAGGGGCCGAGATCTCTGCGTGTGCAAGAAGGTGTGTGGGAGCTACTTGCCCAGCTTACACCTCTTCCAGGTTGCCACAGTGGAGCCTGTCACCAGCACAAATAGATCAGGGATCCAATAGCTGTCTCCACCAAAGGAGGACTGGGTTTGGGCCCCGTAGAAGGGTAGGAAGTCAGAGGGTCTAGGAAACCCCTGAATCCAACATTGTATACAGGAAGATTTCAGTGGGTAACCTCAGGGTCTTGACCATTTTGATCAACAAGCACAGTTCAGCAATACATGGGGTGGCTGTTTGCTCTCCTGGCCAAATTCCTGGAATCCATTAGCACCTCTGTCCTAGTAGTTTCCAGTAGATATGTCCTTCACTCTCCCTGCTGGATAGCAGTCCTAAGTTCTAAAAATCATTTACAGCAGTCCATCCCAGAGTATTTTTAGGAGTGAGCACGATCTTTTGGATCACAAGCTCAACTCCAAGTGTTTTCAACAGCTTAGAGCTTATTCAGAGGGATGCATTGCCCTCCTCTCTCCTAGTTGCTTCTAGCCAGAA
Source organism: Myiozetetes cayanensis (assembly GCF_022539395.1). Classification (NCBI taxonomy): domain Eukaryota; kingdom Metazoa; phylum Chordata; class Aves; order Passeriformes; family Tyrannidae; genus Myiozetetes; species Myiozetetes cayanensis. The sequence continues at coordinate 21,422,214 of NW_026087742.1, forward strand.
ATTGCTACAGGGCAGAATGGGCACTGCTGTTCATTTGAACACAAACAGTAGCTGATAAAATACTGTGTGAAAGACAGCAAGAACATGTGAAGCTGGGACAGTATTGCCCTGTGTGTAAGGGAGTAAGGGAGATGTCTTCAGAAACACAAGACTCCTGCGGTCACTGGTTCGTGGCAAGACATAGTTTATCTAGAAGCCATGAGCCTACTGGAGTCAAGATGATGTGTTTGCTCATGCCCAGCTGAGTCACTGCTGTTGAGGAATTTTTTCTCTGAATCATTGGCTGTGGCTGCTGAGAGGGAGCAGAGCACTGGATGCTTGGGGTGACAGGCCCAAATTCATGGCTTGTCTGTTACCTGAGAGAAGCAAAGTGAGAGTATAAAATAGCACTGAGCTCTTGTACAGAAACCCTTACTGTGCATCACAAAGAAGATCCCTGTCCTAGGTTTTCTTCCTGTCCCATCACACTTATCCAAATAGCTCCTCACCTAGAACAATACGGAGCACAGACATCTCTACTAATTTCTGCTCTCCCTCCCATTTTCTGCAGTATATCCCAGCCAGCAACAACAACACTCCCATTCATGGATTTTACATCTATTACCGCCCCACTGACAGTGACAATGACAGCGACTACAAGAAGGACGTGGTGGAAGGTAGGAGAAATTGAGAGACTGGTCCCATGTGTTGGTTTCTTCTGGAAGATGGCACAGCCAGAAGGAGCCCTGTGCACAAAAGGCAGCGGCTGTCTGGGCCTACTCTTCCTAGCACTGCTGCAGAGCTGGGCCAGCTGTGTGTTCCCTGAGGAAGTTAACGGCACATGTGTTTGTTCCCTCCTCAGGAGATCGGTACTGGCACTCCATCAGCCACCTGCAGCCAGAGACCTCGTATGACATTAAGATGCAATGCTTCAATGAGGGTGGCGAAAGCGAGTTCAGCAACGTGATGATCTGCGAAACCAAAGGTAAACCAGCTTCACAGGGCAGCTCTGGGAGTGCAGCCCTGCTGCCTTCCCTGCCTGCAGCTGTCAGAGCACAGCATGGGAAGTACCATCCCAGCCTTACTGTGTGTCATCCAAGCTCAGGCAAGGTGATGGAGGCAGCACTGGGGAAAAGAGAAACATAGGGTCGTTCATGCTGTTGATCAGTATGTGTATGTACCCACAGCAGTACTCACAGACCCCTGTGTGCAGAGTCCATCACTGTCCCTCAGAGTTGTAGTTAGCTTTTGTTTTCCTTGCTGTGCCAAACTCCTGCACTGGGTTAGAAGCAGGTCCCAGTGTTGTCTTCCAAGCAGCTGCACTGCCGTGATAGGAATAGCATTGAGTCCAAGTGTGTGTATTGGAGAAGCTGTTTTCATTTTTGCTTTTGCTTTAGCAGTCCACAAGCAGATCTGGCAAAGTTGTAAACGAAGCACAGAGAATTTTGTCTGTATTGCAATGTGCATCAGCCTAGGAAATCCTGTCATCCAGGGGTGCTTCTTTAAAGCCACCATAGCCTGCCCCCTCCACAGCAGCACAGAAATGCCTGGAATGGGATGCTATTCCATCTGCCATGTCTGTGTCTAACGCTCACTCTCTCTTCCCTTCGCAGCTCGGAAGTCTCTTGGCCTGCCGGGTCGTCTTCCACCCTCCACGCTGCCCCCCCAGCAGCATCCCCCGCTCAGTGGTGGGCACAGTGGCCTGGGGACAGGAGCCATGATGGCCCGTTCCAGTGACTTGCCATACTTGATTGTAGGCGTTGTGCTGGGCTCTATTGTACTCCTCATCGTGGCTTTCATCCCCTTTTGCCTTTGGAGAGCCTGGTCCAAGCAGAGTAAGGGTTCTTTCTTGAGGGCTAATTTACAAGATATGCTTTGCCTGTGGGTTAGATCTGACCCTGGGTGTAGTTGGGTCAAACGCCCAAAATGTGAGGGCTGCACATTCTGGGAAGCAGGGAAAGGGTGGGCAGAGGGCAAGTCTTGGATGCTTTGTGGAACCCCATAAAGACAAAGGCCAGTTTGTCCTTGTCCTGCTTACCTTTTTGAAAAGGAACCTCAGGGACTAGGGGCAAAAGGGGACTCCATTGCCAGTTGTTTAGGGCCCCTTTCAACCATTTGGCTCCAAGGGTGCTTGGGGTGCCAAAACAGCTTCCTGATAGGATAGCCTAACCCCTATCCCTGCTGAGCTTCAAGAAGCTCAACTTTACCTCTGATTTTTCCCTCAGACTTCCTTTTTCTTCCCTCTCCAGAGCAAACCATCGACATGGGCTTTCCAGGAGCTGGGCTGCTGGTCTCATCCTGCCAGTACACCATGGTGCCGCTGAGGGGCATCTCTGCTCCTCGTGCCAATGGACACCCCTACGTTAACGGGCAGCCCTACGCCAACAGGGCACATTTGAATGGCATCTGCCCCTCCTCAGGAGTGGGGTATGCAAGCACCAAGCCCCGAGATTACAGCCCAGATGAAGTGCCACCGGTATGTCCACACCTGTGGTTAAGAGCTGGTTTGACATGAGCTGGAGGCCATGGTTGCAGGGGGAGGGCTTCTCCAGATGTGGCTGCCACACTTTGCGGTGTGTAGAAGTGACACTGGCTTTTTAAAAGAGATTTCTCCTTTGCAGTGGAGCCTGAGACATGGGGGGGAACAGGAAGGTCTCCAAAACACTGGTGAATGGGTGGTTTCTTGGGGCAGTGGCTCTTAAGTCTGGAGGAGGTTCCTGTTTCTCCTTAGCAAAGCTCACAGGGACTGACAATGCTGAGGACTCTGCATGTAAAGAGTAACACAGGCCAAGACAATGCCACAGCAGAGACTATAAATTAGTTATTGTCCCCTACTGATTCAGCAGTAAGTGTGAAGTGAGTTTTTCAGTGCTCAGTTTCACTGTCCGCTGTAGCAAAATAAACAGTTTCAGCTTTCTCTGCCGTCTGCCAAAAGAGCCTCACCAATTTGCCCCAGGGTTCCTACTCGCAAATAACGGCACCTGCTTCTTAATGTGCTATTGCTCCAAGAATCCTTCTCTGTCCTTCCAGACACATGAGGAGACCAACGCCTTGCTGCAGGCAAGAGTGCTGCAAAATGGGAATGCCCAGCAAGACTACCAGCCCTCCAGGTTAGTCCTGGCTTCTGGAGGGGATGGATGGAACACTGGGACCCACAAGACTACATGCTCACAAAAGATTGCCCTCAATACATTCCCATCTGTCCCAATTCATTTTGGAAACAAATCCATGCTCCAGCACTAGGCCTTCTTGGTCCAAATTCTCTTGTAAAGCTCATTCCTCTCATGATTTCTGGGAGGAATAATTTAATTGTAGAGGTGGCCAAGACCTACTTCCCCTGCCGCCTTTTCCTCCTCCTACTCCTAAATGGGAGACCAAAAAGCAGGACAATAGAAGCAAACAGCTATGGCTGGATGCTGATAAACAGCTGCCCCAGAATCTGTCCTGGATTTCAGTTGGGGGTGCTTTGTGTCTCATTGTTCAGATGTCTCTATTACCATGTTCCCTGTGAGGCACTACTTCTCCTAGCTCCTGGGGCACTCACTAGCTGTTGGATCAGGGATACCAGGTCCCATAACCTCATTCCCATCTCACAAGTAGATTCCCATTTCTTCCCCTCACTTAGGAATGCTGTGTGTCACTGCATTGATGCAGCTGGCTGTTACACAGGTAATCTTTCTCAAGGAGGAAAGATCTGTTAACAGTACCAAACCTCCTTGCCTGTCATCCCAGATTGCCCAGCTCAAGAACAGAAGACAGCTCTTTCCTCTACAGTCTTCCAGATGACTCCACCCACCAGCTTCTTCAGCAACAAGATGAGTGTCCTCACCTTCAAGAGCACTTTGTTGGCCTCCATCATCCAGTAATGGGAAACAAAGTGGGATGCCCTAGCCTGGATCCTCGACGGGACACCTTGTTCCACCAAGGTCAGTTGTAGAACACTTTGGAAAAATCCATGCCTCCTTCATCTCATCATTTGAAGCTGATCTTGAAGGGAAATCTTACTGTAAAGCATTTCTGATTGCTTGTGTTCAAATTATGTGAATCCATCTCCCTAGGACCTGATCCATTGATCAACACCTGTAGTATGGATCTGACTTGTTTTGTGCAGTCATGGGATTGAATTCCCGTATAGATTTTCAGAATGCACATCTTCCTCTTTGATCAGAGTACCCCTCCTTATAAAGTGAACTCTTAACTAAAACCCTCCCATCTCATCTCTCATTTCATCATGCACTATAATTATTTCTTTCTCCTTTCCCTTTCAGGAAGCCCTTGCTGCCTAGGCCTAGTGCCAGTTGAAGAGGTAGAAAGACTAGAGTGCTGCCAGTCCAGAGGAGATCTCCATTCCCAGAACCCAGTGATCACATCTTTGGGTCAGGATCTACCGAGACACCTGAACAGCAGCCCACCACCACTGAGACCCTTAGAGACTCACCCTCCCTCCAGCTAGGGACCAAGCTGCCTTTTGCAAAAGACTTATTCTAAAGAGAGAAAGAGAAAGTGTATTTATTTTTGTATAACACCCCTATTTATATATTTATGCACTTGTATATAGATGTATATGTGCCTTTTATAATGCTATGGAGACAGAAGGCATCTTCAGCAAGGTCACAGGAGGACCTGGGAAACAAAGCAGCAGCTCTCCGTGGCACCGGCTGTTCCTCAGAGCACAGGATTGCAACAGCTGGACCAGAGACATTGCGGGACGCACGTCCTAACAGAGCTGCCACCACCAAGGTTGAGCACCCTCTTGCAGCGAGGGCTTCACAAAAGGTCTTTTCCTGTCCCCTACAGGAAGGTTTGTTCCAGGAACACACTCCTGTGAATGGACTGGAGTTACGCACTCTGCCTGATCAACTTAAACAACCCTTCACGTACACGCCATCTGCAGCTGCCTATCTGTAAAGACAAACCACGCTTTAACATCTCAAATAAAGGCTTTAGTCTTTGCTGTGCCTGGCTTTATGCTAATTCCTCACACAGAATGAGCCTTCTCTTCTTTTTCACTTGCAGACATATAGCAAGCAGGACACCTGGGGAATGGTGACATTTTCCTGCAGTTAGTTTTGCAAATAGCCACCAAGGTGAAATCTCCTTAATGCTGAGCTCAGAAGAAGGACAGCTCCTACCTGTGCCAGTTAAGTGACATGAAACTTCTAGTGAGGAGCATAGCTAGAGGACTTGCAACTGGATTAGTTGCATGGGTTTGGTGATGGAGAGAGGCAGCCTGATACTCAAATCTCTGCCAGTCTTGTCTCCTTTACCCCCTCCCCCATCCTGTGGCTTTCCAGCTTCAGGAACTTTCAGCATGTGGATAAGGGTGACTTTTTGCTTACGGAAACACGGGATGCTCAGCAGCTCCAAAGGGACTGTTAAGGAAACTTTCCTCTCTGAGCATCCGGGAGACACTCTGGCAGTCACGCTCCCTCCGCCCAAGACTTTAACTGCTGGGACCGAAGCCTCTCCCTAGTAGGCAGCTCCAGTGAGGCAACAGGTGCCCCTCTTGACTCTCTGCATACCCCCCACTCACACTGTCAGACAAGTCTCCCTTACTGGCTCAACTCTGGATTCCCCAAAGCCGAGTCTCAGATTCTTTAAAGTACTTTAGTTACGGTGCAACAACACCATAACAGCTCGAGTGGGTGCCTCCCAGAAGGGACCCTGAACAAAGGAACCAGACAGAGATGCAAAGACCAGTGGCAAAAGGCAGGGAGCGGGGAGGAACAGCAAGAGTAGCTTGTCAATAGATTGACAATAGGTTGTCCAATCTATTCAATTAAAAAAGAGCAACAACCCCCAAGTGTTCCCCAGCACCCTCAGAAGCCTTGCACTGTAAGACCTGTGCAGCACAACCCCTTTGCCCTGGGGGTGAAGAAGTTTTCTTAGTATGGGTAAGTGCTGTAAATGATCACATGCTGTCACCATACTAAATGCAAGAGGCAAAAAAGAGTAAGTCCTGAAAACACACTGAGCCTGGCTCTCTCACTCTGATCAGGCAGGTGCAAGTGGAGTTACAAGCTGACTTTACATTTGCTGTACCCTCCTCATGCCAGGTAAATGCGACATCTTGCACTGCAGTGCAGTTTTCTACTGCTCCATACCCTTCTGAGCACCACAGGCCCTCAGGAAAAAAAGCTCCCCTTTGCTTTCTCCCAGTAAATAGCACTTTCCTTAACTAACCAGCTCAGTTAGCAGAGCAGTGCCATTCCTGCTGGGATGCTCAGCAATAACAAATGCACACTTAAGGCAGGCCTCTTTTACCATTTTTGAGAACAAGGTACCAAAGCTGTATTTTCCCACGTGAAACTCTGATCCAGCTTTCCACAGCCACTTCTTTGAAGAGAAGACATAAACATAAGGCACACACACACAGGGCACCTGTCCATTGCAAGTCTCTCCAGTAGACTGATAACAGTTTTATTTGCAATTTTTTATTCCATATCTGTTGCTGCAGTCATATTTTGACAGAGGAAACAAACGTAACCCTTTACAGCTAACCCCTGTGTAGCCAAAACAATTCCTCACTCCAGGCATGACTGCTGCCACAGTTAATTTTAAGGTCGACTTGGATTGTTAATTACCATTGCTGGTGTAAGAACAAGGAATGCTTCAATTGGAGCCTCAGTCCTGTGGTAAAAGGTGTAGAAAGAGGCACCCACCTTTCCTGCTAAGGAAAGCAAGGTCTTCTTTTCAGAACCCACTTTTTCTGCCCAGATTGATCTCGTCTTTCAGAAGGGCTATGTCATGAGCCATGCGCAGGAGCCGTGACTCCAGCCTGCCTCTCTCTTTCACGTCCGTTGTTTGGGTGCCCTGAAATTCTGCTCCCTGTATGGAAAGGAAAGAAATGGCTCCTATAAAACATGGGGATGAATAGTGGAAATCTATTTCATGGGGGAAAGTGAACCTTTCCAAGAAGCAAGACATCTCCATGATTTCTCAGTTCCGTAGTGAGAACTACTGGAAAGGTAAGAGTGAGGGACCACTAACTTAGGCTGTCACAGATGGCTGCCTTATTCCCTAGTACCGAGCAATAAACCCACTTTTCATTGGAACATTTTGTTACATGAGTGTTTCCACATAACAAAGGAATATTTTTTAATTCCTGCAAGGCATATTTTCATTAGAAAGAAGATGAATTTGTTTCAGTCTTAGAAAGCAGCTAAGTAAGAAATTGCAGAAATGCCAAGGTATGGCTTCTTCAGGATCAGCTCATTCCTCTCCCTTTCTACAAGACCTGGAGCAGCCATTCTTCCTGTCCCACTGTTAGCCCAAATGACAGAGCAGGATGCAAGACCAGACAGCTGCTGAGGGCCAGGTGATCCCCCTTAACCCATTTCTGAACAGTCCCAAACCTGCATGTAGTACAGCAGCTAAGACGCTTACCAGATCATTTGGTAGTGAATCCAGCTTAGTTTCAAGTTGATGCTTTTCCCGGCAAAACTTGTCCAGCTGCAACAGCTTGGTGGTGTTTTCCTTTGTCACATTCATTAGCTGCTGCTGCAGTTCTAAGATTCTTTCCTGGAAAGATGTAAAATGTTGAGTGGGGATGAGAGAGGACAAAAAGTGTGAAGTGGGGAAGAAGTGTTAGGCACAATGTGTCACAGAAGACATGTAAACAACAGACTGATCCTGCACACACCACCTGATCCCACAGTATCTTTAGTGCAATCTATCATCTTTAAATATATATATATATATTGCAAATGCCTAAGTAACTAAAGCAGTTAGGCAAAAGTGTGGGAAAGAGAAAGCCATTAGGTACATAGCACTCCTGTACCCTTCCATGCCCTTCTGTAAGGGCAGCATAAGCATGCTGCCTGCTTGCAGCACAGTAGCTGAGCCTTAGGCTCCCCCAGATAGAGACGTGAACTTTCCAGACTGCACAGACTGGCATCCCAGGCATGAGCCAGGGCTTGCCCTGTACTCAAACAGTTTGTCACCAAAGGCAGTGGGAGAAGGCTGCAGGTGCTGAATACCACCTGAGAACCAAAGAAAAGCACTCTGGAAGAACTTCGCATGGGGACTGAAGCAGAAAAATGCATCTGAGGAAAGTAAAACAAAGAGATCATCAACTATGTCCATGAGAAAATAGGATGTGCATCAACAACGGGAGAAGAGGTAGGAAAGATGATGGGAAATTGGATATTATATTCTATTAATGACAAGTGAAAAAAATCAAACATGAGCATGTTCACAAAAGATTTTAGTGTAACTATTCAGCCCCAGGGAAATGAGGCCTTAACTGATCATCACAACATGTGTCTTCCTCATTTCCTTCCTCCTTACCTCCCACTTTTTCAGATCCAGGTAATGTTCATATTCTTTCTCCATTATTTTCACTTTCATGTCCTCCATGGGTATGTTAACAGAGTGTGCTTGAACTGCTTCAAAATCAACCAGCCGACCAAACTTCTCCATCATCAGATGATTGCACTTCTCTTCCAGTCCTAACAGAGGGGCACAAATGGCAGCACTGTTGGTTAATAAGAATTTCTGCCTTTCCCTAGCTTTTTGTCTGAGCTCTTTGGTATTTGTTTTGTAATAAATAATTCACACAAAACCACACAAAGCTCACAATTGAGTATTGCCATTTGTCCTTGACCATGATCATGCCTGTGTGGTCACCAAGCCACGCTCTAAGCCAGTCCTAGTAAGCCAGTCCCACACCACAGACTATATAGGGCCTCTGCAGGTCTGGTGGTGCTAGACACCTTGGGAAAGTGTTTTGAATAGGGCTTGTTTCATTCTTCTGATGTTACACAGAGGAGGAAATCACCAAAAAAAGCTTACATAGCTTTGGGGAAGCAACTTTCTTCCTAGGAGTTCTGGTTTACAACCAGAAATAGCAATCATGTATCCAGACTTCCAGTGTCTCATCTCAGACAACTCTACTTATACTAACGTCACAAATTATTTCACACAGCCTATGCAAGTACAGAGACAGACACGTGGTGAGTTACCCACACCCAGTGAGGGGGACAGAATGAGCATTAGCACGCTGTGTAGTTCAGAGTCTCTGTTACTCACGTCGAATCTCTGTCTCCATCTCCTTTTTGTCCTGGACAAGCTGCCTGTGTTTCTCCCGGGCCTTCTTATAATGCTCCCTTTGCATTATCTTCTCATTACGTAAGTCCACAACTCTCTTCTGCAGGTACTCCAAGGACTGACTGGTAAATACCAAAGCCTGGGAGAAGTCACTGGGCATCTGCCCATCAACCAAGCACTGCACCTGCAAGAAACGGCCACAAATAAGCAAGGCTGACTTTACTTATTAAGGTGACTTTCCTTATTAAGGGTGCTGGTGGTCTCTCTGGGTAACTAATGTGTGAGCAATAGAGAACTAATGAGGGAGATAATAGTAAGTGTGGGCACAACTCATGTTTTGGGCCAGCAAAGCTGAAACACCACTTTTAGATCTACCACAACAGCCTACACATAAAGTTGTCTACCTTTCAAAGGCCCCTGGAACAAAGGGGGAGTAAGGCACTCCCTGTCAGCTGTAATTTTGAATTATCTGGGAGCTGCAGGATTGCACAGTCAGGCCTTAGACTCTCCTGTCTTTATTATCAACCTTTTAATGATGGGAGATAGAACAAGTGGAGAGAGCTTGCCTCAGAAGTACACAGGCACTAACAGGCAGAGGCCTATCTTCTCTCTCTGAGGACATGATTCAGCCCAGATGAAATAACAGTACTGTCATTAGTTTTCCTCTTAATTTGCTACTTATCTTCCCTGTGCTCACAGCTGTATAAACGAATGCAGTGTATCCAATCCAACATTATTGAATTGGGCAGAACTCACTTGAGTTTAATAATTTTGGGCTTTTTTGGTTTGCTTTTTTTGGGGGTGGGTTTTGGTTATTTTTCCAGGAGAAAATCAGTAGGTAAGGACCTGAAAGAAAATACCATGGCAAACCTATAAAGCACCTGAAGACTACGCACATTTCAGCAATAGACCAACCTGTCTATCCTTACCTCATTTCTGTCAGTCCAGGAGAAGGGGAAAAAAAAGAATTCTAGAGGAAATAGCAGCATGAAGTTCACTTAATGGCATTTCACTCCCAGGAGAGTACAGTGAATCAGGAGCTAAGGGCCCCAAAGAACAGTAACACCATTGTTTATATGTACACAGGCCATTCTGCACCTGCAGATGCACAACATCTTGAATTACCTGATGGAGTTTCAAAGGCACAGCTACATACAGCTCATTCAGTCTCTGCAGCTTTTCCCACTGAAAGATCTCCAGATCCCTCTTTGTTGTATCCAGACTGGTTTCCACTTCTTTTTCCTGCAGAAAGACAAATGGTGGACAGCAAAATCCTGTAGTACTCAAAATATACAAGGTAGCAAGTTTCTGTTAGAGTTCCTCAACCAAAGTGAAAGAAGTATAGAAAAAAATGCTCTTTTTCTTTTTTTTATTACATGTGATAGGTTTCACAGACAAACACGAGGCTCATCTATATATTCAAGCAGTATTCTAACCTGAATACATCTGTACACATGTGCACCTATAAATGTCTCCTTAGAGAAGCCCTGTACATATCAAGAGACAGCTGCTTTGTTTAACATCTAAAATACTTGTAGATCAACAGAGCCTGCAAGATAATTTTTATTGTGTTATGCCTGGAAATGCTTATTGATTCTGCATGAGAAAGAAACAATTCAGACTCAAATGTCAGACCCCAGGGTGAATATGTGGCAGCTGGCACTTAAGAAAGCCTTTAAAAACTAAACAAAAAATGTTGTAAGTTAAGCATATTTGATGGAACATTTTTGAGACACAATGAAAGAAAGACTTGCATAATGTTATTTTGGTAGCACACTCTCTCTATCCCGGATAACCCTTCATATGAAGATATTTTTGAATTAATGTAAATCAAATGTCTTAGTGAATGCAGGAGTTAAAAAAAGCTATAAGGAAAATTTGCATCAAAAGAGTTTATTCAGTGATTACCTGTGACAAAGAGCAAAAGAAAATAATTAAAAGCAAAATAAATAAATGGAACAATAGCAGTTTTATGCATTTATTTTAACCTACATTTGCGTTAGGATAAGTATTCTTCAATCTCTCCATCCCCATACACAGGCACAGAGGATAGGCCAGGCTACACCAGGTGTTTCATCCAACCCAGAGAATCCAGCTTTTGCTACTGCATGATGGCTAAATAGCTGGGAAGGGACTGGACCTAAAACCTGGATTCAGCCTCCTAGGAGCTAAGCTTGAACCACCTCGATTCCCCCTTTTCAGGAGAACAGGTGACCCATGTTGAGCTGCTTCCTGCTAACACAGACACCTCTACCCAAACGGAGGCCTCTCAAAGGCTTAGGATTTTGTTTATAAATCTTAGCCAAAATCACTTGCACAACATCTTCAGTGGAGCATGCTAATGCTTGCTAAGAAAACACTGCAATACCTTTTCGGCCAAGGCAATATATTTCTTTCTGAGGTCAGCAGCAATTTTCTTCTCCTCTGCTAAAGCTTTCTCAATGTCTAACCGCTGCTGCCGGAGCTGGAGGGTGTTTAGGAAGAGTGCCTCGTCGCAGTCTGAGGAGGAAACAGCCAAAGAATAGCTTAGTTCCATTATGACTGCTCTAAGTTGCCCTTTTTGCTCTATAGTTACTGGCTGGAGCTGGTAGCTTCTCCTGCTGTGCACATTGCCCAGTGTTCCCCTTAATAAAACGATCAGGGTTTTGGTTCTCTAGAGCTTTCTCGACCACAAATCCCGTGGGCCAAATTCCTCCATGAGGTGGTAAAGGTCTTGGATGGATCTTTTTTTTTTTATATTCAGTAAGTTTGTTTTCAGAAGTCAGGTTAAATACATCAAAGCCAGCATTAAAGCCAAGTGCTCAAAAATTAGCTTTTTTAAGTAATGCAGTCCCAGTAATTAATACATGTTACACTAAACTCTTCAATTATGTGAACACATAGTTTTTTATCCATAGCACCCTTCTCTATAAATTATGAACTTTGCTGTAGAATTCAGTTGTATACAAATTCTATTTGTAAACAAAGCTGTGGTTCACAGGACCTGTTTCATTTGTTTCATGGTAAGGAAGACCTGTGAATTTCTATATAACACTGTGATTTCAGTCATACTAATCAAGTGAATAATTATGCCCAAATCAGCAGGCAAAATAATAAAAAAGAGGCAAATAATAAAGGTCAAAAAAGTGACACGTGAATAGACAAGTATGAAGAGGCTAATGCAACATGTAATTTCCCTATTAAATTAGCAATTTGGACTTTTTAAATAAAAAGTAAAAATCTTCATTTCTTCCCAACATTTCATTGAAAAATGAGATTAATGAGGAGTTAATAAAAAATTCTATTTGTGGAAACGCTATTAAAATCCAATTAAAAAAAAAGTAAGGTGAACAGTTAGTAAGTTCTAACTTAAAAATGAAGCAGCGTTGTTACATGGTCATTGACATATCAACCAAAGATTTTTTTTAAAAAACAACACCCTAAATTATTTAAACTCTTACAAAAAAAAAAGCGGGGCAGAAGTTGCTTGCCTTTCGTGAATGCACGAATGAAGAGGATTTTGCAAAGTAAAGCTCCCAACTTTTCAGATACCCTTATGAGAGCAGCCTAGCAACAGGCAATTGCTACATAAATCCACGAGGTGGTAACAAAGAGCTTCAATTAACAGCGTGGCAGAGTCACCTCAGAAGTTCCCTGAACAGGGAAGGATCCAGCTAGGTCAGGCAGCAGGTTTGAGAGCAGCTACAGCCTTGCTACAGCTCCACTCCTGATAGGAGACTTTGTTCTCCACAAAACAGCCATGAAATGGTGAGTGGTTCTTTATACAAAATAATTAACTCTTAGTGCTAGCTAAGTTAAGTTTTATTTCTCCAAAATTTTTCATTAGAGTACCCTACACTACCAGCTGTTTCATTATCTTCACTGAGATTTCCTGGGGAAAAACACTGCACTCAGGAGGGGCACACACATTCCAGCCCTTCAGGGCTTTAATATGCAGTGAAAAATAAAAAATTCTGTGTTTTCTTTTTAAATACACACTACTGTCCCTAAAGCTAAACAATCAGTCAATGCAAGGAAATAAAGGCTTAGGTACCGTCTGGGCAAACAGAGTCATCAAAGACTTCATCTTCAGATCCAGAATTTTCTTCATCAGTCCTCAAGTCAGACTCTTCATCATCCTCTTCTTCATTTTCATCTTCTTCATCTGAAAGAAACAGACAGTAATGCTGGCTTGCAAAACACCTCCAGACCCACCAGCTGTGCATTATGCCACTGTGCTGGTTAACACAATCCCAATAATCCATGAAAGATCATCCTGGTAATGGGTGAATCCAGGCATCTTGTGCCTATTGCACTGATCTGATGATTTCACAGAAAAGAAAAAAGAGGGGAAAAGGAAGAAGGAGAGAGATCACCTACTACTGGCAAAGGCATAGACACAGGCATATTTTTTGGACTTCCTTCAATGTTTCCTCTCTGTACATGCCATGAATTTAAACCTTGTGGATTTAGCATTCTACTACAGAGACTAATCAGCCAAGCAAAATATGGAGCATCACTGTTGTCTGCACTTTTTGCTAATCATGTCCCACTTGAAATCAAAAGCCAAGTCAGGAAGAGCACAAGTATTTTAGCTCAGTAAGGCTGCCTAGCCTTAACAGTGTAAAACTGAGTCACTAAGACAAATTAAATCCTTTTGTAATATGTCTAGTCCTGTGACTAATAGGTGACTGCAGATTAGGTTTATGATCTCTCATTAGTCAATGGACAGATTAAAGCAGAATGTCATGAATGTGACAGACTAATCACTTATCCATAGCTACCGTTGGTACAGCCTAGGAAATACCTATTTAAAGCTTTGCCTCTTCTTCTTACCAATTATCAGTCACCAATATTGACTTCTAGGAAGTAAACTGCAGGACCTATCATCAGACCAACTGTAGTCATGTTAGAAACTGGATTACAGCATTGTTATCATTCAGGATGGTTGCCATAGAACATGTTGTCAGTATACAAACAAATATGGGTAGGTCTGATCCATGGGTTTTCGAACTGAGTTAAGTGCTGCATGTACTCAGGGCCCCAGATAGACTGAGAGACATTTGCTTGACCACACAGACATAAAACAAAAAGAACAGAATCTCCAACCTGCTTCTCTTCCTACTTCTTTTTTTTCCACACACTCGATTTTCTTCTTCAGAACCTTGGTAAGAAAATGGGCAAATTCATTGTCTTCTCCAAGGGATGCTTGGAAGTTGGCATAAAGAGCTTTCTTACATTCCCGAAGCTTTAAAATCTCACACTTTTTATCCTCCATTTCTGCAAGGTAGCTCTTCAATTCTTGCTAAAGAAACAAAAAAACCTACTTCAGTTAAAAGGTACACCCATGGGTATGTATATATGATGCATCTGTGAAGATCTGGATATGCAAAACTCATCTTTCTCTCTTAAAACCCATGGTTCAATCAAGCAACACCTAGGAGCATGTTCTTAAAGCATATGATTTGTCACTTATGCCACATCATGAAGTACTTATTAAAATGCAAATGTTAAGATTATGAAAAGATTAAGTATTTGAAGTTAAATGTGACCATCCCAGGTTGATCTGATTATCAAGAGTTTCTTGGTTTTCAAAATCTAGCACTAGACACTGGATCAGTGCTGAAATGAAACAAAAGCATGCCACCATTTACTTTATGGCTTGCTTTTGTTTCAACCCATGTATTAACAGTACCATTAAATCTAGAGATACGTGGCCTATTTACTTGTGTGGCCTCCTGTTCACTGATGAGGGTGTAAATTCGCTCCTGGAGAAGGTTCTCATGTTTCTCAAGTTTCTTCAGGATAAGCAGCTCTTCACAGCACGTGATACAGCGCAGGTCAGCATTTTTCATCTGCACATCCATCTTCAGCTTCTTGTGCCGCAAAAGGCGAAGTTCAGCATCAAAGTTGATCACCAGCATGTTGATCTGGAAGCACATGAGAGTCAAACCAGGAATAGGAAAAGTATTATGAGTGGAGCTAGACATGTAAATCTAGAGAAAGGAGCAAAGGGGAAAATTCTCTGCCAAATCAACAACTCAGGCATGCTATTTCTTATGGATTACTGAAGCACTTAGAAAGACAAGGTTAACCCCAAATGTTTCTTCATTCTCAGCTTTATAGTAAAACAATCACCAGAGATTCACAGGAATCTTTCATTGCATTCCACTCCACCCCAAAAATATTTTATTCTTCATAGAATGCTTTACAGTAGTCTGTAGTTTACAGTAGTTTATGTAGCAATAAATAAGTCTTCTGCCTTGACAGACTTCTTTTGGAATATAGGCCAGCTCTTCCTTAAACATTTACACTTAAATCAGTACTAGCACCTGCCAACATTAACTTACATATATGTGATAGTCACAGCAGAATTTGGATATTCCCTCAAAACATTCATATGCATGAATACAAGAGCATCTGTGTTGGGGAGGACCAAAGAATCAATGGCCAGTAGCAGAAGTTAGAGAAAAGACAGCAAGAAATGGAGCAAATGGGTGTACCTCTGGTACACTCCTCTCCATACCCTCCTAGACTCTGACTGGGGGACATCCTGAGCTTGAAGCAGTATGCTTGTGTTCAACAGCTTTGAATGGATTTTTCTTCCAAAGTTTATCAAACTGTGGCTTCCCCCACATCCTAACACTGCGTTTCAAAGCTTAGCTACTGTTGGATAGGAAAACTATTTCCATTTGCATGCTTCAAGCTTTCTGTGTGACCATTTGATTTGATACCTCTTCTTCTTTTAAGAGATGATTCCCACTCTGCTTTTCTATGCTATTCATAATTTTATTGCATCTCTACCACTGTTTCAGTTGCCCTTTTTGCAGGCCAAAGATATTTCATCCATTTAGATGTACCTTTAAAAGATGCTTTTCCATGACTAATCATTTTGGCTACTCTTTCGCACCTTTTCTAATCCTACAAAATAATTTTTGAGACCAAAGAGTTGGGACTACAGTTATTTAAGAGCTGAGAACACCATGAATCTACAAAGTTGTAGTGATGCTCCTTTTTTAACACTCTTCGTAATTTTTCAAGTACTAACATTTTACTTGAGTTTTTTTGCCCATAGTTTCATAGAACAATCAATAAGAAATCTAAGATCAAATTATAATAGTCATCCCACAGGTCACAGTTATGGATTTATACTGATTTACAATGCAAATTTGCAACAGATATTTTTTTTTTTAACTTCGGAAAGCAGAAAGGTAAGAATAGCTGCAATGATGAGACAGAAAGGGATTTGGTTTTATTTTTGATCCAGTGGGCTTGTTTAATCTGACAAAAATAGCTTTTGATTTCCTACCTTTTTAATCAAGGTCTCCTGCAAGTATAGATTTTTTATCTTCTCCCTCTTTAAAATTTCCAGTTCCAGTTCTGTTGGCTCTGCTTTCTCAGTCTCAAACCCCTGCTGCTGCTCTGTGCCCACAGGCGATGCTGGGTTCACCGGCTGTGTATCTGCAGCCTGTGCTGTGGGGTCAATCTCCTCCGCTGAAGGAGCTGGAATAAACCCACGCCTAAACGCACGAAATGAGGCAGACCCTTCCAGCTGCTCCTGGGGCTTTGCCTTGGCCTGCTCCTCTTTGAACCTCTGGAGGATGTCACTGTTGCACTCAAATTTTTTTTCAGGAACCTCATCTGGGTGTAGCTGAGGGATGAGGGGAAGAGGGAGACGTTCTGACAAATCCAAGGTTGCCTGTATGGATTTCAATTCCTTCACTAAATGCTTGATTTCATCAATAATAGAAACCTTGAGGTCCCGCAAAGACACGATCTCTTTGTTCATATTTGCTTTCTTCCTATGGATCTGCAACAGAAAAACAATTTTAGTAGGATTCCCCAGGAATACTTACATAGTAAGAAGTCTTCCCCAACACAAGAAGGCTAACATTATCCTGGACTGTGTCAGGGAGTCACAGGTCAAGAGACATGATCCCTCCTCAGCAGTGGCAAGGTCACATCTGGAGTACTGTGTCCAGTTCTGGGCTCCCCAGTACAAGAGAGAAACAGTGCTAGTGGAGACAATCCAGTGAAAGACCACTAAGATGATTAGGGAACTGGAGCATCTCTTCTCTGAGGAAAGGCTGAGAGAGCAGGGACTGTTCAGCCTAGAGAAGATAAGGTTTGGAGTGGATGCCATCAATGTATATAAATACCTGAAGCTATTTGAGTGGGCAAAGCCAGGCTCTTTTAAGTGGTGCCCACTGACTGGTTAGAGGAGATGGGCACAAACTCAAACCCAGGTGGTTCCCTCTGAACATCAGGAAACACTTTTTTACTGTGAGGGTGACTGAACACTGGCACAGGTTGCCTAGTGAGGTTGCAGGGTCTCAATCCGTGGAGATATTGGAAAGCCATCTGAATGTGGTCCTGGACAACCTCCTCTATATAGCCTTGCTTGAGCAGTGGGTTTGGACTAGATTACCATCAGAAGCATCTTCCTATTTCAGTCATTCTGTGATAAGAAGATGCTGTTTAGTTGACCCTTTTCATATGAAATAATAATTGAATGTGATCTATCATTAATAGATTTGGCAAAAACTCCTTTGATCTTTATAAAAGAAAAAAAGCCTATACACCAGCCACCTGAAGTATCTGGAATTCTTCATCTGTACAAACCTGGAATTTATGACAAGAACTGTTCCCTTTGTATTGCTTGTCCTGATGAGTTAGGTTAATCACTGGGTATCTGGTAGCATCAGCACTACAATGAAGTGCTGAAGCCCAAGCATGAGACTAAAAGAATCCAACAAACCCCCTGAGACTGTAGCACTGATTCTGTAATGCTTAGACCTCACTGTCAAAGTCATCTGGCATACAGGGTGCCTGAGATTAGGCAATTAGGGTTCATGAGGATAAGGCTGGAGAAGACTCAGGGCCACTTCACCAAGCAAAGAGAAACCATGCAGCAAAGAGGATCCTCTGTCAGTAAGCAGGGCAAGAAAGAAGCCTTCCTACCAAAAAGCAACTAGGCAGTTCCACGTGCAATAGATGTATTTCTTCACTGTTCTTTTAGATAAAGAAAGTGTCACTCTTTTGCACTCCACCAAAATAAAATGAAAAAAAGGTTCCTATGAGAAGACTGGGGGAAAGAAGTCACAAGGAAAGCAACAAAGATACTGCACAACATTTGAGCTTATTGTGTATTTGTGGTTAAAAGATGTGTGGTAGCTGTAGGAGTCCTATTGCAGCAAGGTGGCTCCAAAAGACCTGATTTTTCAGGAAGATTCCAATGCTTAGCACACAGCATCAGTGATAGCCGAAGTGCAAATATGGAGAGGACACACTAGAAACATTCATCTTTGCTCACATCTCTGTTTTTGTAAAGGTATTTTATGGGGGCAGATGTATTTAGCTCAGTGTTTTACTACATGATAAGACTTTCTGAAGAATTCAAAAAGATGGGTGTTCCTACTGAAATACTGGTAATGGTAAATTCTCTTTCTCATTTATAAAGAGCCATATGAAGATTATCCTGGATTGAAGGTGAAGCACTAACAGTTCACAAGAAAAAGGCTGATTTGTAACTAAAGCTGACTCAACATAGCAGTCTGTCCTTCAAGGCCTATTCCTACATCCACTTTGATTTCCTTTCAAAAAATTTCTTCGGTGACTAATGCCCTGTCCTCCCTTGCCTCCCCAACAAAAGGGGAAATATACACAGCAACAAATCAGTTTACATACCAACTCTTTCAGGGATGCAAGCTGCTTCCTCTTCTTCTCAGTGTTCACATACTCATGTTCAGGGAGTTTGTAGTCAGAGGCAGTCTTGAGCTTATAACACCCCATATTCTCCCGTTCTTCTTTGATCTCCTCAGCATCTTTGGGATTCTTGTAGTCATTGCGAGGTTTGCTCTTGTATCTGGTAGGTACAAAAGAAAGCTGAACTTTAAAACAGAGAGCATACAGATGAACAAACGGAGTGATTTCATACCTTCTGATTTGTGCAGCAAGGTTTGGGAAGTGAACGAGGGATCAAGAATGATAAGGTTCTTTCAGAAAAGAACAGCTACTTTGCGAAGAATATTCTTGCACACTTGAATGAAAACCTCAGATTAATTTTTTCCCCCTAAGAACTCTTACAACACAGTTCTGCTATGGGACAATTTAAACCTTCACACTCAGACTGAGTTCGATTAAGTACCTGCTGCTCTCAATTTCAGAGAGCCACGTGTCAACAGTCTACCAAGCCTGTAGCACAGAACACCTTATCCTACTCTATATTGTTAAACACTCGATAACCTTAGAAGCCTTGTATTCTCACATTGGTCCCATTCCTGTCATTCATCTTCTAATGAAGAACTTTTGTACTTCCACAAGCATAGAATTATAGAATGCTCTGGGTTGGAAGGAACCTTAATGATCATCTAGTTCCAATCCTCACACCTTCCACTAGACCAGGTTGCTCAAAGCCCCATCCAACCTGGTTTTGAAAAAGAGTTATTCAAAGATAATACTTAGATAAAGTATTAGGGAAAGGTTTTTCACTGTTATAGTGGTTGAGCACTATAACAGGCTCCTCAGAAATGGTCACAGCACCAAGCCTGACAGAGTTCAATAAGCATTTGGACGATGCTCTCAGACACATGGTGTGATTCTTGGGGCAGTCCTGTGCAGGGCCAGCAGATGGACGTCAATGATCCCTGTGGGTCCCTTACAACTTGTGATATCCCATGATTCTGTGAAAGATGTCCTGCCACCCTTTCTTGCCTCTCAAGATAAAGACCATCATGGAGCACGAAGGCCTATTACAAACACTGACTTAATGGCTGTAATGTTCACACCACTGACCTAACCCACCTGTTACAGTATCTGCTCCATGTGGTGCTGGCAGGATTAACCGAGAGGTGACTGTAATGGCCTACGTGTCTCTCAATCATGATCAATTTAGAAACATTTTACTGTCTATCTGAAAATGATAGCTACCTAGCTGAATTCAAAGCTGTTAGTATCTTAGAATATCTTGTTAATATCTTAGAATATCTTAGAAGAACCATAGAAACTAACTGAAATATTTTAATGCTCTCTTGAGACTCAGAGATACATGAAAATTCATCTATTTTAATTATAGCCCTTAGGAATATTAAAAACCTAAGCACAGAAATTATAGTGCCATATGACAGATATATAGCATTATTTGACCTCAGACAAGAAGCACAACTAAAAGGGCACAGAGAGAGTCCAGTTCAAGACTCACAATTCATCCCATTGTGCCTTCCTCTTCACGATCTTGGTTTTAATTTTGTCAGATTTCTCAACAAGTCTTCTGATTTTCTCACGTTTCATTTCTATATAAGGTGCAGTCGGCTTTTGGACGTCTGGCATCTTCAGTTCTTCAGCCTCATCCATAAAAACTTTAATATCTGGAGCAAAAAATAACTATGTGAAGTTGTAAATACCACGCAGCACAGTGCAGTCCCAACTACTGGAAACACCCTGGGACAACTCCTGTAGAGCTGATGTAAATCAGTATGGTTACAGTGTAGTGGAGGTTCTGAAAGTATTCAGGTTCTTTGACCTGACTCGTAGTCACATTCTACCCATGGGGCTGATAGACAATTGGTGACATTGACCTAAACATGGAAAATTATGTATGAGTGTTACTGTGTATGCAGGTACTGAAAAAACACACCACACTGTATTTCTTTACCTGCACTTACACACATTATTTCTTTAGCTTGGACTCAGGGAAACAAACTGAAATGAAAGACAGATACCATATTACTGCAACATTTAAATAGTTATCATTACCACTGTGTATATCCCTTGTCTCTGTGGTGATCTCCGTTTCTTTTGCTTCTTCTGCCCGTTTAAGTGCTCTCCACTTGTCTTTAAGTACTTTCCACTTGCTGCCCAGTTGTTCTTTATCTTGGCTGTATTTCTCAGTCACTGGTAGAAGTCTGTAGGTGGAAATCTGATGATTGCTTTGAATAGCATGAACAATAACAATAAGTTCCAGTGAGTCCCGAAACCTGAAAAGCCAAATTAGAAAAAACTGTCAGTAAAAATTTAGTCAGTAGGCACAACACACCCTTTTGCCTTGACCAAAAGGACATGATTAGTTAGTTTACTTATTGCATATGCAATCATTACATGAAGATTCACAAGTAATAAGTAATATATAAGGGCTAGAAGTATTACAGCATATGCTATTACAGCATAACATCTGACACTACCTATTGACATTTATCCAATCTAAGAATGGAGATGCTCAAGGATAAACGTATTAAGACCTCTCCCAACATTGAAACTTACACCAGGTTCTTCATGAGAATAACTGTCATCTTCCAGTAAGGAATTATTAAGAACATGCTCATTCAAGCCTTTTTCCCAGTCACACATTCTGTGTGCCTAAAGTGTCTAAATTGTGTATTATTTATATTGTTTATTTATTTTTAGGGATTAATCTTTTGCTAGATACTTAGATCTACAAAAAACAACTCAAAATGCACCTCATGTTTAAACTTGTATTCTTGAGAAAGTTTGTTTCATAACTTCAAATTGTATAGAGAACACTGTGTTAGCAATGACATTAAAATATCTGACGGACATGCAAATATCTGACATCTGAAGAAGAGGCGTTTATTTCACTCAATGAGAGTTCTGGGCTCTTAAGTGAACTTAGAGGTAAAACTCCAGGCAAACAGTCTCAACCAGCTTTCTTGAGATAGAACCGAATCAGATTTAAGCTATTTCTTTCATTTGACTATCTGAATTTTTACCAAAGATTCAAAAGAACTACTTATACACAAATGTTAGTATGTACTCTCATGTATGTTCCAAATAAAGTAAGAAGAGACTCGTAACAGAACAGATGAAATATTGACTATATGAGGGAGAAGAAACATCACATTCTTTTTCCTTGTTGGAGGCACAACATTGTAAACAATAAGCCCCTTGCAAGGTCAGAGGGAGAAGTAAAAGTGGTACTTAATGGTTTCGTAGTTTCTGCAGTCCAATCAACTGTTTCTCATGCTCCCAAGCCAGCTCCTTTTGCACTGACTGGATTCTCTGTGCTTTCTGCCTATCCAGCTCCTCAAAGATCCTATGGTCCATCTCATACTCCTGCAGAAATATGGAAGACCCAGCATCACATTATCTTGGCTACTAGGTCTTGATAATAAATATTTGTGCCCAGGTGCTTCTGTTCCATGCACATCAACACAATCTTTTATTTCAGAAGCTACTTGGATCTGCACAGAGAACCACATTTTTCTCCTACACTTCTTCATTGGCACAAATCATCAGCTGTGATTCAGAAGCTCCAGCAACTTAATCTAAAGGGTTGGACATCTTTGGCCCCAACATGATGGGCAGCAACATTTTAGAAGAAGGGGCCTCTAAAGTTAAATGACCCTCATAAACCCCAGATGTACCTCTCTGCGCAGCTGCATGTGCTCGGGCAACTCCTGATTCTTTTGAAGGAGAAAAGCAAACTCATGTCTCAGTGCAATTATCTCCTCTCTTTTCTTGTTTTTCTTCTCTTCAGCTTCCTTCATTATCCGTTCAGACTCCTTTTTCTGCTGGATTTCTTCAATACTGAAAATGAATGAAAAAGGAAATAGTGTTATCTTAATGAAAGACAGGAAAGATTACAGTTTATGTGACCTTTTAGATTTCCTTGACAGCCTTAAAATCCCAGTGAACTCAATGACTCTTAACCTAACTTAGAAAGGAATCATCTTCCTTTATACCTGTATATTCCCAGCATCAAGGGGCTTGGACCCTGTGTTGTCACTGTAGCCTGAAGTTAAGTCTCACAGTACCATATTTGAATTACTGCCATAGAAAAGTATGGAGGGAAAGGATGAAAGAATTTCATGCATGACAAAGAAATGACACAAACTCAGGTCAACTTCTCTCTTGTCCAAGTAGGATAAAAGAAATACATGGTGTGAGGAAAGAGCTACGAACACTTGAAAACCTCTTTCATCATTATCTAAGCATCTCTTACTTGTAGGCATCAGGGTCCTCAATGTCTTCAGCTGCCTTCTCTTTCTCAAGACCACTCTGGAATAAAAATGTTGTCTTGTCTTTAAACAAGCAGTAATAGCTTCAACAGACAATAAGACTTTTATAAGCATTAAGACAGAGCTCCCATTGCGTCTCACAAAACCAAAAGAAACCTACATGTTCAATATTACTATAGGGGCCTTAAATATCATGTTTTAATGTTTCAAGAAGAAAAAGTAATGAATCTGTCTTTTATGTGTAAAAGAACTAATGAATCACAGTTCTTAGGACATCCTCCCCTTCAACATTAACCATTTACATCATTGATTGCCCTAACTTCCCTCTGTCCTATGACATCTTTGGTTCTCCCAGACTCAATTCTCTTGTCTTCCCTCAGTGCCACACTGACAAGAGTCAACATATCCTGGGCTAATTCCAAGTTACATGTGTAATTAATCTGGTTTGATTTTGCTGACTGCTTAATGGGTTCACAATTATTAGCTGTGAAGAATGACAGATGGACGGACACTGCAGTCGCACAAGCCTCATTTCCCTAGGCAATCATGCTCTAAAAAAAGAGGGGGCCTATCACCCAACAATTTAGTTGTACTAAATTGATCTGTAATTTAACTCAATTAGTTTCAGATGATTTGTATTTGATTCTCTAAGAATCTCATTTAGTTTAATGAAGATAGAATTTCTAAAATCTTTCACATGACTTAAAACTAGAATAGATACTTAATGAAAATATTCTTTGAAAAGGGAAAAACTCTATCAGAATGCTCGTTAAGCAATGTTGCTAGCCTGAACAATAGAAGTTGACCATAAGTATCTTTATATAGAGCTACTTACATATTCAAAATTATAAAACTGTATATACGCTTTATAACTGTATATTAATGACTTCTTGTAGTACTGGAGCTAGCAATACTCTGATATTAAAGGTTCCAATCATTCACCTAAATAAAATAACTTTGAGTCTATTCTCAGTGCTGTATATTCTTGTGATGCTGGTAAAGAATTCCAACTAGTCATGAATACTGTGGCCGAATGACCAAAATCACAATTTCCTCATTCTCCATTGTCAAGCATCCTTCAAAATGTACTTACCAACTAGTATTTACAATATTTATAAGTTGAATTTCCTCTATGTTGACATTTCCAAGATTTTTAAACTGCACTGAATGTATATCTACTGGAATGTTAATTGCATGATAGCACTTCTTTACTCAACAGGTCTCACTGATTCTTTCAAATTTTATTTATTTAATTCAAATACTCTAGAGATTTTTTTTAAAATTCAATAAAGTCTGAAAATTTTCAGTGGGGGAGTTGACATCTCTTTTCTTGTGAATTATCAATACAACTGTTATTCCAGTGTCATCTGTTCAAATGTGCTAGAGATGATGAGCTCTACAGTGATTACACCTGTAAACTCATTACTGCTAATGCTGTCCAAGAGTGAAAGAGCAACAAGATCAGCATCATGCTGTGCTATTTTGCAAGTGGAAAAAATCCAACTTGTGAATTTTAGATGAAGGATACTAGATGCATGGAGAAACTACACATTTGGTATTCTCTAACGTTATTTCAAGAATCCCCATCCAGAGCAGAATCATACTTTACTGGAATTAAACCTAAGAAAGTATGAAGTATGACAAATCCCTGTGGTCCTTGCATTCTAGGAATATGCATGATTACACCTCTGAGTGGGAAAACACTGGTAGAATATTACATATGAACAACATATACCATGTTTATTTGGAGAAAACCAAAAAACATTGAGAACAAACAGCACAATCATAGTGCCTGTTTATTAGGGAACGTTTTGCAAGAGCTATTTTTTTCAATTGTTTGGAAAACCTCAGCTTTTGCTTTGAAAGACCTATGATGCCAAATAATTGAACTTCATTTTGCCCATCTACAGTACTTTCATACCAAAGAGGCCTAATTTAGTGAAAGGGGGTAGCAACTTACCCTTGGAGAGGGGATTTCGGCTTTTCGCTCTTGGGGAACGTCCTCCGGAGACAAGATGTTGAACGTAAAAATGTTTCCATCTCCACCACAGGTAATCAGAAACCTATCATCATAGCTGGGACAGATCCCCTGGATCTGGCCATCATCATTGTCATGTACATTGAGGCACCAGTATTCCTTCAGGGTATTCACTGAGAGGTCTTTCTTAGGGAGGGGATAAACACGCAGTGAGCCATCCTGCATCCCGAAAAACATCATTGGACTTCTGGCACTGTCAAATAAGCAAAGAGAAACAGCAATAGCAGACAACTTGTAACAAGTAAGCTCAAAACATTATACTTGAAAAGAGCTAATCTAGCTTAATAAAAGTCACATTCCCAAGTTTGGAAGATGGGAGCGAAATATTTGGATCATTTAAAGTATGTGTGATTCTGCTACAACATTTTTTTCAGCTAACTGGCTGCTCAGGAATGTTCCAACACTTGCTAAGTATCATGGAACTAGTCTCTATTCTGAGTTGGGCAGTGTAGCAGAAACCAAGTTAAAAGCTAGAAAAGCAGTTTTTCCTCCCTGCTTCCCATTTAGTACAGATGGTGGTGAATGCAGCCAGCAGTAGATTAAACTGCCTCCTTTGATGCAGAACATGCCTAGTCTTACAGCAAACTTAATACTGGGAGTCTGAAAAGGATCCACCCTTTTCATTCATACAGTTCACAGAATGTCCTGAGAAGTCTATATTCTTCACCCAAAAGGGATGGACTGACCCTTTCATGTTCTCGTTGAGGGCTCTTTGCCCTCTGAAAAAGAACTGCTGTTCTGAGGATCACTACATGCAGGGACTTCTAACAGTTCACCTGGAGTTCTACAATCTAGGGTGTTTGAGTCCTAATCAGTACTTAATTAGAAATCAGACTTTTTCATCTTTGAAAGGCTTTTTAAATTATTCTGTCAGACACTAGGCCCAGTGATGTCTATTAAGAATTTTAAGTGAATCTCAGTGCCAGGAAAACCAGAGAGAGTTCCTGCATACTGGAGTTGAGTCACAATTAAAAAGGGACTAAGGAGCATACACTCCTCCCTTCCAAGCTCAATTTCACCAAGCTTTATCACAGAGCTATCTGTTACATTACAGTGTTTTACCAGAAGGAGATTTGGTGAATGGGATTATTGTCGGTGTCCTCAATAGGAATCGCTTCAAAGGGTTCATCTTTCCTGTTTTCAGGGTCTTCTTCATGATCATGTGAGAATTCACAGTGGTAGAGAAACCCTGAGTCATACCCACCCTAAAGAAGAGGACCATAAAGAAAAGGTGACAAAGGAAAACTGAAGCAGCTCACCAGGTAAATGAAACTTTCAGAATGATTCTATGATACATTAGAAAATGTTACTTCCAAACACCTTAAGATCCTATTTATCCACAGACAAAAATCTGTCATGATCACTGGCATTACAAGCCATTCTACCAACATGTTAAGATTCTGTCTTCTGCTTGTGAGGGAACAGCTTAGTCTTTGTGCCCATTCAAGCATCACCAATAGGCATACCTCTTAGAAATTTACTGAACAAGCTGAACTGGAGTGACACTGCTGCTTTATTTCGCAAAGACCACTATTAACTATGAAGGGAATTCAATGTCCTAGAGATGGCAGGTTTCAAAAAATCAGTTTTTTTATAAGGCATTCATATGTGAAGGGAAGGTTGGCACATCATGCAATCCCGTCAACACGAAATCAAAACTGATTTACCAAGGAAAGCCAAAATTTTCCTGGTGTTGAATAAAAACCACAGAGGATGGGACTGGGCTCCTCTGGTATGTAGAGAGGTGG
The DNA here is from genome assembly GCF_022539395.1 of Myiozetetes cayanensis. Lineage (NCBI taxonomy): Eukaryota > Metazoa > Chordata > Aves > Passeriformes > Tyrannidae > Myiozetetes > Myiozetetes cayanensis. Next base: position 21,448,979 of record NW_026087742.1, read on the forward strand.
CAGTGGCTCTTCTTCGGGTTCCTCTTCAGGTTCCTGGTCTATCTCAAGTCCCATCTCCTTCTGCTCCTTTATCCACTGAAGCCTTGCCCTCTCCCTCTCCTTCTTTTTTTTCTCTCTCAGTGCAATCTCCTCTTCCAGCTATTATAACAAGCAGAAAAACACAGAGATATGAAACCAAGGCACTGCATGCATCACTGACTGAAGAAGTCTCATAAATGAAATCCAAGGTGGTCCTGGCATTATACACATGGAATATCTAGAGAAATCTCCTTTCTGTCAACTAAGCAGAGATCAGTCATGGGACTCTCCATTGGAATGCCCCATTTCCCTTCTCTAAAGTATTTAACTCATGGTCCTTTGAAACAGAAATAATTCTGTATGAGAAGCAGACTTCAACATGTCCTCAGAGAGATTATTCCAAATATTCACCACTATGCATACTCCTTCTGCAGAACTCCTGTCCTTTGCCTGCCCAGAAGAAAGCAAAGTATTATAAGGCTGAACTCAGATTTCGAAGATCTAATGCATCCTTGATGTAAAGAAAAAGAGAGAAGCTGTAATGGACTTTACTTTTTCTAAACAATGAAGGGAAGATGTGCAGAGTTATCAAATCTTTTAAACTCCTTTTCCATTCAAGCCTACCGTACCATAAACAAACATCATTCTCTTCCTAAGAAATTAGATAGCAAATCATAATAAAAGGTCTGGAAGGGATCTCAAAAGAACATTATTTTTCCCAAAAGTCGAATCAGCAAAGCCTGAAATATTATCAGCTGATATTTGTCTGATTTACCTTTTTAAAATCTCCTGCTCTGGGGACTTTACAGACTATGAAAACTATTCCAGTGCTACACTACCCTTACTGTGAGAAATCTTCCCTTGCATCTTATCTAAAACATCCTTGTTGTAACTTATTAATTATTGATATATTTCTAGAGGAAAAATAGGGCAATTAATATTCTTTCTCTCTGTAGAAACCTTTTCAAGTTTAAAGATTTATAGTGTCTCCCAACAATATTTTTCTCCTTAGACTACAAAAAAAACCCTACTCAAAAACCCACAAAAAACCAAACCCCAACAAAACTCCATACATATTCTTTTAATCTTTCCTTTCATATGTATGCTTTTATCCATTCTTGTGGATCTTACTGGGAAAAAAACCACCAAGAAATCTTTCTCCTGAATACTGACTTCCTCCAAGTTATAACATGAAATGAAGCTTTGCCTGACATTCAGTAACACACCATTCAGAAGATGGGAGCAGTTAACAGAGAAGGCAGAGAAGTCACTAACAACAGAAGAGAGAGGCTGTTGGATTGTGGTGGACTGCAGATGGGACGAGAGCCTTCTCATTGGAGTTCTCCTCCTGAGCCTCACATCAGCTTGCTTTTTACTTTCACAAAATTAACTATAGCTGAGAGCTGGCATAACTCTTTCTCTTTGGCCCCACATATTCTTTTAAAATGCTAGCTGTCACTCAGAAATAAAGCACACACCTTTCAAGTTATTATGACAGTTAAGAAACCAGAAATATATAACTGCTGGGGGGGGGGGGAAGATGTGTTTCATGTTTGCCTCAAGGTCAGTATATGAGTGTTTTATAACTGTTCAAAGGAATTTCCTATAGGGCTAACATCAACCACAAGAAACATACTTTTGGTGAAAATTACCAAAATTAAAATATTTTGAGAACTAATGCACTATACTACCTTTCCCTTTCACTAATGCTACCTTCTAATTATAATCAAACTGCACATCCTGCTTTCAGTGTGATGTATGTTCTATCTGAATACACAAACAACAACTTGTAACTTTAAATGTTAAAGCACAGCCACAAATGGACTCTACCTAGCCTTCCCTTTCAAAAACTTAGCCAAAATCCTGTGATGCAATACAGGGACTAGAAACCATTCTGGGTATTTTTTTCCCTCTGGCACAGCAAAGAACATGAAATTCTGCCAAAGGAGAGTTTTTTACCTTGATTCTGGATTTAATACTATAAAAATGGAAGTATTGCGTTGGCAGGTTTTTTATTTGATAGGTGGACACTGTATCCTGTTTCCCAGGGAGAGGGGCAGGAACCTGGACAGCAAAGCCATTCTCACAAAGGATGAGCAGTGTGCTCTTCACCTGTATAAAAACACAAAAAATACAAATACAGGGCAGATGTATATATGAAATAAAGACTTATGAGGAAAAAAGTTAGTCAGCAGATGCGTAAGGGACAAAGCCAAACTCCAGCCACTCTTAACTGTGCTCCTTTTTAAATGGACATCAGAAATCAGTGAGCTCCTTTTACGCTATACATGCTAGGCAAAGTTGAGGAATTGAAGAAGTCCTTGCCATGTACTAAGCAGCTATAATTCTGACATTGCTTAGCTTGGAAGCAGCGTGATGATATTTTGGGAGCTTGTTTAAATTAAAAGATGGATCTGACCCAAGAGTTAGGAGCTGAGGTTTTGGGTTGATAATTGTATGAAATTTCATATGCTTCTATACTAAATAAATCCTTTATATATTCAAGACTTGGCTCAGAGTCTTGCCAAATGCTATTTAGCTTTGAGTTTGTTTGTTCTTTGATAATACGTGCCAAGTCCTTTAAAATGTAAAGTTAGGAAGAATAGGTGAGGGTAATAATTATTTAGAGTTTTGAGATTTTAAAAGACAAGTGTGTATTTAGTTTCAATATGGAGAACAGAGAGAGAGGTTTATTTTATCTGATCCATTACTAGAAATGTGCAAAAAGGGCGTATTAGAGTTGCTATGGAAACCTTAACCAGGACTGATATGGCTCTTGTTTCTATAAGATCTCGGTTTAAAAATGCATTCATTAAATGTAATGTATTCAATCACCAAGGTGCTTTTTTAAAATGCAAAATAAAGTAGTGTAACAGATGCTTGTACTATGTTTAGCAGGTGTTCACATCTAGCAATGGAGACCTGATACTGGCAGACGAAACTACTCAGTCAGAATCTAACATGTCCAGGATACAATAGGTGCTTTTTCAGTATGTAGTACTTGTCTTCAAGGAAAGGACTCAAAATGCAGCTGTCACATCAAGATCTGTCACATCAAGATCTGTCACATCAGCAGTAAGACAGAAATCATACCAGTCCTTTTGCCAGCACAATTTTCAGAAGTTGCAATGAACAAGCAGCGATACCAACACCTTGCCACTGTGCGCCTGTATAATGTATCATGGCAGCATCTAAATATAATGAACAGTCTCTTCTCTAAACAGGGATACTGGACCAACCAAAAATTCAGATGTTACCCTAACCCTAAATTACTTTTTAAATATTACCAAGAATCGATTTGGATATGTCCTGACACACTTCAAACACAGAATGGGAATTTCAAGAAGCATCCAAAACCTTTCTAAATGTAGTCCAAAAGCCTGTTTTATCATGGGCAGGAGTCACAAGCAATAACACTCAAATAACATCCTTTATCAAACAAGACTAAGACCTTCCAAAAGATAAGGAACAAGATTGTTTCTTAAAGGTAGCAGCTCAAAAAGCAAAATCTTGTAGTTTGCATTATCCAAGGTCCAAAATATGTCCAAAATGACTGAACTAGTGATACAGCTACACAGAACCTGTCTTTCATGTTGAAGCAGTATGATGAACAAAGTAGCAAAACATCTTTTTCATTTTCTATAGAGAACACAGCTAGAGTCATGGGTCTTCATCTATTTTCACTGCAAGTTCTTTTCAAAATTATATTGTAATGCTGTAGGGAAGGAAAGAAAGCAAACATGCACTACTCACATGAGAAGGTGGAGACCACTGTAATGCCTGTACAGGCCCAGGTACACAGATAAATCCAATTGGCTTGTATTCATCTTTAGCAGCAAAAAAGAAAACGGTTTTGTCCTTACTCTGAAGGAAAAAAATAAAAAACAAAAATAAAGATGACAACTGAAACAAAGCTGATAAAAAACTCAAAAGACAGTAAGCACTTTGTGATATAAACACATAATTCCTTTTTTTTTTTTTTTTTTTTTTTTTGCTACAGGTGCCTTGGTACTTAGAATTGAATTTCCATGATGATTACTGTGAAGAAATAAAAATCCTGCCCAAGTTGCTCCAGGGCCATGAATGCACCCATAGCCCTTAATTGCTCTCATGGGCCTTCTCTGTCATCCCGAGCCATGTGCTTTCTGACCATTGCTCCAGGAGTTCCTTTAAAGCTCAGGCTCAGGCCTGATTTTTCAGATAAGACAGCACAAGCTGATTTTGCCAGACAACAAGAAAATCCAAAACTGGTGCACAGCATGATTCATGGCAGCTTAAATCCTACATTAGGTGAAATGCATGGCAACTCAGCTCAAGGAACATGTTAACTGCAGATGGACTCATCATGGCTAAGGACCAGCTTTTAAAAAGAGAGACCACATTAACTTGAAATCATCTCAAAAACTACCAGGCACACTGACAAACCGACTGGCTGACCCTGTGGTAAGGCCAAGCAGTGCTGGGTAGCAGCTGGAATGCTGCCAAGGTGGTGTATAAATGGACTTGCTTTTACTAATTCCAAGATCCTACTAAACTAATTCCAAAATGAACCAAATCCATCTTCAAAGGGGATTACAGAATTCACACTAAACAGTCCAGTAATTCACAATATGAATTGTTTGAATTGCATGGTTGCTTTCCTTCAGAAAAACAGATGTGAGTGCAAACAGATCCTTCTCCCAGAAGTGCAGAGAACTACAACAAGCAATTAACAGCAGTAACAGAAGTATCACTGCATTGTCGGTGAACAAACTTTACCTTATCTCTTTAAATAATCTCTACATTTGTGGCTTAATAAAAATAACCAAAAGAAATTATACATACCCCTGTGGCAAACACATCTCCATTTCGTTCATATGCCAAGGCTGTAACTGCAGCAGAATGAGGTTTGAAAGCCTGTTTCAGATTTATCTCTGCCCTCTCTGTACTGGCCTGTTCTGCACGACCAGGCAATTGTTTGGGATCATAAACTTCAACTAAGCGAACAACACCATCTTCAAACCCCACAGCAACTAGACCTCCTGTAGGATTTACCTTAAAGTGAAATGAAGAAAAAAATAAGTGTACATCTGAGACCTTAGAAGAATCCGTGTGGCACATGCTCTTTTGTTTATCTGTAACTCATCTTACATGGAAGTGTTGCTGAAGCACAAAGAACATTTCATACATGGGAAATGCTGTTTATTCTCTCTAATATGCTACCATAAAGGAAGGGAGAGGATTGGGGGTTATTTTTTGGGTTGGATTGTGTTTTGGGTTTTTTTAACCAGTAACATGTCATTGAGACTGGAAATATTAATGAGGATGTGGTTGCAATGTCTGAGGAAGAGGTAATTCATACTGACATAAAGATATATTGGTAGCTTCTTAAGAGAAGAGTTGGAACTCAAAACAGAATTATTATATTACTCTAAATATAATACTGAGCACCAAATGTAGGTATGATTTTGAAGAGGTGAGGGGACGGGCGTGGGTCTGGTTGACTCCATGTAAAGCACAAGTGTCAACAGGGACAGCTACTTGAGATGGAAAATAGGAGTTTTTACCGTAAGTCCTGTAGGTAAGCCAATTGCTGCCAATTAAGACACTTGAATTGTGAGAGAGAAAGGTTAGCAGAAACAGGCCTGTGTTTTAGCTGGATATAGCTGGACTTGCAGATTTAGCTGATATTAGCCATACATGATAGTGCCTTAAAGTCATTTACAAGCTGAGCCAGCTCCAGACATGGCACACTAGAAATGAGACTAGAAGCAGAATTGCTGTGTGGAGGAGGTAAATATAAATGGATAAGGTTTACCCATTTGTCCAGATCCTGCTGAATGGCAGCACAACCCTTTGGAGTATCAGCCACTCCTCTCAGTCTTGTATCATCTGCAAACTTGCTGAGGGTGCATTCTGTTCCAGAGTCCAGACAATTAATGAAGAATACTGGCACCCATTATGACCCCTAGGGAACACTGCTAAAGACTTGCCTCTAGTTGGATTTTGTGCCACTGATGCACCCCCTGGGGTCTGGCCATTTAAGCAGTTTCAAATCCATGTCACTGTTCACTTATGTAACATGTACATTGCTAGCGTGCCTATGAGGACATTATGGTATACAGATGCTCCAAAGTACGCTGGATTAAATTTTCTTAGATTAATAGCACAGATTTTCAAATACATTTGAGCACCTTAAGCTGGATGTGAGTATCTAATGGGATTTTAAATGCAGCTAGGTAGACTAAGTACCCTTTGTTTCTCAGACAGTGTTTAGTAACAACTTTCACTGAGTCAGTTTTGTGATGCTGTACAATTTATTGTGGCAGACAGCTTACCTCTTGAACGTATAGGCCATAACCTAAAAGCATCCCTGAAAGGATGAATGGCCAGAATTGCATTTAAAAAAGCACTCTCCCAATGTAATCCTCACCTTGAAAATTCAAGTAAGTACTTTCCTCCTAAACTTGCTTGTAATTAATTCACCAGGCTTGCAACATTTCCTCAAGAACATAACTAGACACTGTTTTAATTAAAATTAGCAAATATGTCTAAAAGTGATAGACTCCACACTCCACAAATGATCAGTTCTGGCAACAGTTTTTTATGATTTATCTCCGAATGTTTGTGGATTGTCTGGGCTGTCATTTCAAAATGTGTTGACTAACTCGTGTTAATTGACAATTACTCTGCGTGGGTTAAACAGAAGCTGTTAGTCTATAAACTAAGATTACTTTCCAGACTGCACACTGAGATCTGATTTTACAGTCTCAGGAAGACACAAAGTAGGATACCTGATAACCCATAGTAAAGTCAAACTGTACACGTACTATATACGGACATCCTCCTCCACAAAATTACATACATACTCCTACAGTATATTCCACCATAGCCTAACAGTGACCTCTGTCATGCCTTGTTTGCTGAGCAGACTTCTTGATGCTGGCAGGCTCATAGGCCCCTTCATGAACTTTTGTTAACATGCTAGCAAAAACTCACAACATATGGTGCCCATGTCAGTGCTGTTCCTCCTTGTTTAAACTTAATTTCACTCAGTTCAATGTTGCTGCTGAAATCATAGATACGCACTGACCCTGTGTGGAAATAAGACAGTAAGAATTTCTTTCTTGCAATATCTCTTACATGTTAGGATTTACAGAGAAATGTCTATTTATTTGACTTAAAAGCTGGATAGAATGTATTTTTTTCTCTTTTGAGTAACAAAATGCCTGCCTGGAAAGACTTGACCGATAGTTACAGAGTACCACAGCGAGCATGGCATTCATGAACAAAACATATTCTTTCTTCACTCTTTTAACTTACACAGAAACAAGAGTTGTCAAGGCTAAGAGTTGTAGCAAGAAGTTCCATGCTGACCATCCACATGTAATTTTCAAGTAAGCACAGAACTGTGGCATACTGTAAGGAATATCTGTACTGACAACATAGGAAAAGATGATATGCCGAGGGATTGCCGAGGAAGGAAAACATTTAAAGGGAGAGAAATATTTAAAGGGAGGAAAATGGGAAATTGTCCACAGAAGATCCAGTTTCACCAGAGGTAAAATTAACAGATTCGCAGGCACACATTTTGGTTTGCATAAAATTCCATTCCAGCTGGCATATATCCAAAGTGTCATTTGCTCAACTGGTAGGAGTTTGTCTTCACGCTAGAAGAGTATGTGCATTGCAAAACACAGACAAATTACAAGATACTACTAACAAAAATTGAATTAAAAGACCTTGTAACATTTTCTGAGCAGTGTAAATGACATTGATGACATTGTTAATGTTCTGGCCAGTCGTTCTTCTTTCAAAGCACAAAAAAAGCTAACAGTGAGAGAGAGACCTAAATGGCAATCTTTACACAAGTCAAATAACTATGCCTATAATTACATGTTATCTGTTGTTCAGAGCATAATAGGTACTGCATTTTCTAAGAGAGGCACAAATATTAATATTCACAATGGCTTACACAATGCTAGAGGTGTATGTAATCCCTTACAAAACAAAAATCCCAGCACTTATCAATCCAAAGTCTTGAATACAAGTGCTGTTATTCAAACCAGATGTCTCATCTTTTCAGACGTTCCTTCAGAACAAACAGAATTTACAGTGTTTCCTATTAAAATCTTCTGTTGTTAAAATTCCAGATTTTTAAGGTGAAACAGTCTTAATGACTTGTTTCAAAACAGTAATGATTTATTTGCTTTAACTATTAAAGAATTGTGTGGAAAGTGACTCTGCAAGAGCAAATACACAACTTCAGTATAAAACAGAACAGTTCCAAACCAAGCCTCATTGCTCTTTCCAAACCAATCATGGCAGTGGTATGAGAGGAAAGAAATAGTGGCACTTACGGTCAAGAGCTGTGGTGGCCATAAGGTATGTAATGGGAGAGACACTCATGGCCTCAATCCTCCCAGAGTGAAAGGTACACAGGCACTCTGGATCATGGGTCTGCAGTGGGAAACAGAAGAAGAGAAATTCTGCTACGTTCTACAGCTGAACTTACAAGGTACTACAGACATTTTTGGCAAACCAGGAAAATCTAGAGAGGTGCTCTTTGTGTGAACAAAATCTGTCAAGTACGAGATATCTGTATGCAATTCCCTTTATTTTATTTAAATGTTCATAAGAAGATCATGAGCAAAATTAGCATAGGAACATTGTGTTCATTTAAAAGTCCATCATTTTCTATGTGAATATAAAGGGGAATGCCTTTTGTTAAGTGGTTTCAGGCTTGGAATTAATGCTTTAAACAATGAACTGTTGCTCTGAAGGCAAAGAAAATGCTCTCAAGTTTGGGCTTATGCTGCCTGGGTAATCATTTCATCATCCAAGGAATTCTAGGTTTTGTTATACATTTTTTACATTAGTTTTTATAGTATGGTTTGTAGGTCTTTATTTACTATAAAATTCTTGAAACGCATTTTACTTTTCACGGCAGAGTTTTATTCCACTCACAGGATTGTTCCGATTTACTTTAATATTCTCAGGAGCAAAAATTAAATGCCCCTTTTTTCACCTGTGTCATCTATTTCTCCATCAAAAACATCCCAGCAGTAACACTGATTACCAGTAGGCTAAAACATGTCAAGTGTGTTTCATCTTCTCCTTGTTTTTTCTAGTTCTTTCTGTCATTTAGAGACAACAATAAGGATTGTTTAAAACACCTATCTAGATAGGCTATATCAACAGTCCTTGAACTCATTTCCTGCATCCATGCAACTTTCAATTAGTGGTTTATGAAAATAAAACTTCTTTAAAGGAGCTTGAATTTGGCAGTCAAAATTTCAGGAATCAAAAATCAAATGACTCTATAATCCTGCACAATCCTTATAATCTTAAATTTTAAATTTTTAATGAAAAAAAAATCTGTTTCAGTGCTAAAATTTTCAACTGTGCAACTTCATAAAACACAAATTTTATTGCAGATGCAACCAGTATATTTAAAGGATGCAGTAGGATATGGTTCCTATTACAAAGGAACTGAAAAAATCAGAAGAAAGAAAAAACAAGCTTACCATATTTGAAAAAGTCAAATCCAGCTTCCAGATTGCTCCATTTGTATCCTGCATAAGCAAAAATGAAACATGTAAATAGAGTATTTTCAGACTCACTTTAGAAATAAAACTGCACACTTAAAAATTTCGTAATGAATATTATTGTGAAACAGAAATTACTAAATGTGATGATGTTGGTCCTATGCATCCCATCCATCAGATCAGGGTTACAGAACTTGGACAACCCTTTTTGGCACTCCTATTCTTATGACGTTCTGCTTCTGAAAGCCAAACTCTCACATCTCATAAACTGAAGATATAACATAGCATAACATAGCATAATTCAGCTTGTAGGGACATACCACGATCATCTAGTGCAACTACCTGACCACTTCCCGGTTGACCTAGAGTTAAAGTATGTTATTAAGGGCACTGTCCTCTTAAATGCTTTTTTAACACTGACAGGCTTGAAACATAAACCACCTCTTGAGGAAGCCTGTTTCAGTGTTTGAAATAATAAGATTATATATCTAGAGAGAGAGAGAGAGAGAGAGAGACAGAGACAGAGAGAATTTTCTATATATCCAGAAGAAGATTGAACTCTACCAAAAAGAAATGCACTGATTTGTAATGGACTCCTGCTGTTACTTAACATCACCTCCCTCATTCTGTGTTTTTCCACAGAGATGTATGTACTTACCTGAGCGTACCAAACAGTCTGTCCCTGGTCCTGAACTTTTGACATGAAATTCAGGCTGACATTCTTACCAACACAAAGTTCATTCATAGGCTCCACCTCCAGTAACCCTGTGTCATCCACAGAATCAGCACCATCTATTATCTCAAAGTTCCACACCTTCATGGAATTGGAAACATTTAAAACAAACAAACAAACACCACTTTTTTTTGTAAGGCCAGGTTGTTTTCATACACAATTAATACAGAAATTCAAAATTATAAGAAAGCAAAATCACCATTTTGAATGTAACTTAGAACAGTGACAGTAGCTTAAATTCATCCCTGGCCCTAGCAGAGCTATACCTGGCAGCTTCAGAACTATAGAGAGTAAATGATATGTGGGCTCTTGGCTTTGCTGAGGCAGCACAAAAGAATGGGAAATATAACACAACCATGTTCTGCTCTGTGGGATAAGGACGAGACATCAGCTAGCATGTTCATATTCAAGTGAATTTTCCTAATGGGATAATATCAATTTATAAAACACAACAACAACAAAAACTCTAGGGCGTTTGAAACCCTTCACTGTCTGTAACAGTCAGTTTCCCGTTGATTATCTGGGTCATTTCACACCCCAGCACAAGACCCATCATATCTTCACTTCAGTGTCTTTAATCTCTGTAATTTTAACATTAATAATCTGAGGTTTCAAATACTCAGAAAATTAATTTCAAATATTCCTGCAGTTTATTATTTATTTTCTAAATAACACCACATGTATTGATAGTCCTGAAAATTATAAAGAATGACAAAAACTGTACATGAAAAAAATGTTAGAATGCAGGCAAGAGCAAAGCTGTTAGAGAACAGCTGAAAATTACTTTGATTTACTACAGTAAAATGTGATTTATTTGTTATTGTTAAACGGGGAACACTTTGTGAATGCCGTCTGATTCAAACACATACCCTGTGAAGATGTGCTCTTATTTCAGTTTGTTCTAAAAATTCATTTTCAGAAACTGCACTTCAAAATTTCCCCCAAAAACCTGGCTAGGAAAGTAAGTAACCTTTACCTGTTGACCATGTATTTGCACTGCTAAAGGCAGAGCAGAAGGAAAACTCACCCGAATGAACCCATCTTTTCCAACAGTGATAAGTTCTCCTTCCTCAAGAACTAACTGGTTGACAGGGCCATGGTGACAAGGCTGGTGTCCCTCTCGACAGAGCTCTACTTTAATGAGGCCCCCTTCCCAAAGCAGCAAGTTGCCCCACTCAGTTCCTGAGACAACCTTCAATGCAAATGAAGACAAGCACATAAGCACGTGCACTTCATTGTGCAGAAATACTAGCAAGAACCCAGTTAACATTTGTGGCTTCCTTCCATGAAAGCATTAAATCCATAGCAAAGTACAGATATTCCCAAGGGAAGATGTAAGGAGTGAGAAGGTTCAACCTTTTAGCAATGTGACATAATTTGCATGCACTGAAATGGGTAAAGATTAGGACTAACAGTCTTTGTATTTCTGTAAACTAATGTTTTCACTACCCCATTAGAAGACCCTCAGCTCTAAGCCAACAGAGATCTTTAGTTGGTGAATTACAACACTAACCATATTTTTCAATTATTATAAAGCCAGACAGGTTTTGGGTTAATTAATGTCAATATTATATAATCAGAACAAGGCTCTAATATTATATTATCATCCAGGGTCTAATTCAAATCACTTTGAATCAAATAGTAACTCTCCAACTTATGTAGTAAACTTTATACCACAACCTAAGAGGGAACATAAAATCATTTGTTTTCCTTTTTGTCATTTTTTCTTACTTACCTTCCCATCAGGCAGCTCCACAAAACCTAAAATGTCGGACACTGCTGTTTTTCCAAACCTGCCCAAAGCTCCTTGTAACTTGAGACCAGTTAATGTGAGGGCCATCTTCCAGAATCTGAGTATAGAAAAAACATCCCTCTCTGATACAAGATTTTTTACACACTCTCCAGTCCCTCTTAGACATTGCAATACTCTTACTAGGGCTGTTCATTTATTACTATTTTTCGCAGGAGAACTTGTGTATTTTCTTTTGAAAATGAAATAAAACTTTGTAACTACACAAACATTTCCCTATACAAGCTCCTATGAAAAAGCTAGGAAAAGCATTTGGAATGGGCAGAATGAAGATTAAATTACTATTTAAAATTAAGAAGTGTAAAATCAATCGCTACATCTTTCCAGCTACAACCCCTACATATAGTTAGGGATACCTATTTTATTCTTGCTGTCTCCAGTGCATGATGCTCAGCTTTGTAAATCCAAGGGACTGAGGTCTTCACTGAATGCCATACAAGTACTCTTGTGGACTTGAACTGTACTATAAAATCTTACCAAGCCAAATGTTTTGTCCTAGGTCTTAATAGTTCTTTTTTCCATTACTGCATTACAGAAAAATTAACATCTGCTGCAATTAGGAATGGTTCACTGTGTGTGCAGAAGACATTACCTTTAAGATAGTGTCGGAAATTGAAATTTGAGACCACATTTGGGTGAAAGCTCATGTTTATCATGTTATAAAAGCTATGCCAGAGTTAATTCATAGCATTTTAGCTCAAAAGAAAGTTTACAGGAGAGTTTGTTTTGTCAGATTTCCATAAATAATGCATTCTAAATAACTTTTGTTCTGGATCTAAATAAGTAATTTCCTATTTCAGACCCACCTTGCAATCAAACTATAAAGTAAATCTCAGGTTTTGATCTGATTCCTCTGCTAAAATTCAAAGAAACTTTAGATGTATTATAATTTTAAAGGTATAATTTTTATTACAATAGAATCCCATTCATATCTTAAATCTCTGCTGTGTTAACATTGAGTGCTAGGTAAATACAGAACACAAAACTAGAGCTTAAAATTCTTGTTTATTTTTTATTACAAATGGATCCATGAACTTACCAGAGAAGGGAAGAATATCTTTTGTAAGCCTTCCTTGGAGGCTTTTGGTGAGATCAGAGGGTTTCTGATCCTTGACTTGGCAACCAGCTCTAATGGGTGCCCAAACAGCAGATAACTTCAAGAAAGTTAGAAAGCCCAGAAGGCATATATGTTATGTTACCAGCTAGAAGACGTGTATATATAAATAGTTTTTATTACTTCTCCCCAGTGCCTGTTGAAATTATAAGAATGGAGCCAGTGGTACTGACACTTAACATCAAGCATCATCCTTTTTGGACAGTGAAGGTGTTAAAAGGCTTGTTTGACTGGCTGAAGGATTTGAACTTCCCCATTTCTGTAATTGTAATGCCTGGGTAAAATAGCATTCCTCATTGGTCCATGTTTGCCAGTGATAAATTCCTGTTAGTCACCTTCTATCTATTATGATTTCAGAGGTGATATGTATGAATCCTAATCAATAAACCTACTTGATGTGTCCTGATCCAGATGTAGTTAGATGCTCTTCATTCTCAGCTGAAAACCTGACCTTGTAAACATCCTGTGCAAAAGCTTTTGACCTCAGCACAATCTCTTCTTGTTTCCAGTCCCAGATAGTCAGCATATAGTCAGGGCTGCTCCCAACAGTGGCCAACAAAGTGCCAGCACGGTTGAAGTCACCAAAAACATAGGCTTTCTCTGTTCCACCTGAGGAAACGTACAACCTCAATACACATGCACAGGAAAGAGGTAGAAACAATACAAAAATCTACTCAGAAGGAGCTCAACTTTCACTGCAATTATTTTTTTCAACAGTTAATAGTTCTTGGTTGGCTATCTCTACCAAATAAAAGTTTCCTCCCGGGCAATAATGAAAAAGCTTGAAACCAGTGTTTTCTGGTTTTGCTGTGAAGGATTTAAATGTTGCATCTCCTTCTAAACTTAAAGTGACCCACTACTCCATCTGCTGGGATCTATAAACACTAGCCCATCTGTGTAAAATGAAAACAGAACTTTTTACACTACCTCGAAGTATTCTGTAGGGCCTCAGTGAAGGGTATTTGTAGACGATAAGGTTTGGCTTCTTTCCTTTTTCTCCTACTGCAAAGTACTGCTTAGTAGGGTGTGCCTTGAAAAAGCAAAAGTCCTGTTGCATGCTGTAATGACACCTTTGTCTCTATCCTGCTAGTTACTGAGTTATTGTATTTACTCACTCATTAGTCAAAACATACTGCCATAAATACTAGGTTGCATTTTTCTGTGCATTTATTCTGAACAACTGCTAATCTATTGCTCAATATCAGAACGAAGCCACTATGCACACAAAATGGTATATTGCACATATATTCAGAACCATGACAAACTGTGAAATAACTTGCTTTATGATACATTCTTTTACTATTTCTACCTCACTCAACCCTCACTAGCTAATCTTTCCACAGCAGCATTTGTGTCAGCAGCCATCTACTTCTGAAGCCATCAACTTCAGCAGCCAGCTGCACAAAAGCCATTCTGAATGACACTATTCTGAAGATGTAAAAATGTACACTTTATTCCCCAGAAGAGGCTGCTTACAATGAAGCAGAACAGCCTGAGGCTGGTAATCTGAAAGCCTTGTTTATGTGAAAAAAACCTTAGAGATGGCAGAGCTTTCACAGGGTAAGGTGCTTCAAATTCAGAGATAGCACTTCAGAGTTCAAGCTCTTGGTAAGTTCACTAGAGTGAAACCAGATACTTTTTCTCTTCATTTGTGTAGGAATTTGATTTTCTAAATTTTGATGGCAAGTAAAACTCTATACTAGTATCACTATGACTAGGACACATGAAGTGTTAAAAAATAAGAGGCGCTATGAGCCAAAAGATTTTTAAAATAATTTAAATTAATTAAAATGAAATTAATTGTATTAATTTAAATTAATCCCAGCTGGCACTTACCAGTCTTTTTAGGTACCTGAGCCTAAGACTGAGGTGAGCAGATATTTATCCTCTGCCAATTATATTGAGGGAATGAGTAGCCTACACTGCATGGTTCACACACTCCTCTGATCAATACCATACTTTCTTACATATATGCATGTGCAGCTGTAGAAATCTCCCATATCTGGCAATCAAGCAAACATTTTTTTCCTAGACAGTGACTAGCATTCTAAAGCAAGAAACAAGAGCCATACTGCGATAAATCCAATTCCACCACTGCTGCTGCTCCGGAGATATCTCTGAGATTTAGTTTTCAGATCCTGGATCACCACCTGGTTGCCTGCTATATACACCAGTTTATGGCTGTCCATCATCTGCAGGTTTACAGATCTGGTGGACTCATATCCAAAAGAATATCTGGGAACAGTCCAATAAGGAAAAGATTAGACAGTGGCTTTCTAGAAAAGTTTACTAAGTGGATAGGAATGCTTAAACTGAAACTGAAATGGGAATACTGAAATTAGTGACTAAAAGCCTGATGGCAGGAGATAGTTTTCTTCAGTGTACAGTGAAAAAATATATCAAGCTTCTATAAGCGAGAGGAAGGCACAAGTGAAGGCCTTCTAAAGTTCACATTCCATCCTTTCCTCTCCACTACAGGCCACACCTCTTGCTTCTGCTGGATCCTTTGGAGCTGCAAGGAATTCATATTCTATCCATGTTCTCTTTTCAAACAGATGTGAGAGATGTGCATCAGATTACTAGAAACTGTTTCTACAAGCAGAGAGATCAAACCAAGAGATCAAACCAAGACAGCTTTCAAGCTCACTTCTTAAACATTTATAGGCAGATGTAGAGAAGGGAAAATCCAGTCTTCAACAGCAACTGAACTGTGTTTGCAGAGAAAACCACCAGCACATACGGAAGTCACATATCATACCCTACTTGACCATACCTAACAAAGGATTTATTGTAGCTCTTAATTGATGGGCATCACTTCCTTCATTCTACCAGTTTAGATCTTATGAGCACCAGACTACAAATCTACCTGGTTTCTTCCCTACTACCCCCTAAGTACTTCTGTGAGGAACTATGAGCTACACAACAGCTCTTCTGCCCTCCCCTCTGTTTCTTGTGTGGTTACACAGGAAGGGAGAGCTTTGCAGTGGACATTCTTATGCTAGTCTTCTGCCTGGTCACATTAGCTTGTCCAGGATCTATTTCTACAGGAGTACTTATGAGAGTAAGCACTTTGTCTATTAAGAAATGTTTATGAGGTCAAGACAACATTTATGATTAAATTCACCTAGAACCATAACTGGTCAGGATTCTTACCTGTGTCCCAACAAAAGGCATTCCATTAACGCCACATAGGTAATTTCAGATTTGACAAATGCAATTTTAAGACCACCTATTAAATATCATTAGCTTTGAATTTTCACACGCTCAGCAGAAAGGATACTTAAGAGTAAGGAGGTTAATGGGTATCTCAGAGTCTTCAGTGACAAATGGTCGTGAATGTACATCTTCAAAATTATAGAAGAAGGTTTCCGAGAGTTTCCTTTTTACCTCCTCAGGCTTTTTTTGTTCTTCCGAGGGTACTTCACTCTTCCCTTGGTCTTCTGACTCACCTTCAGCATCTCAGAAGTGGGAACATAATGGAAATTTATATTCACCATAAATTTTACGTTCCTTGCTGATATTTGCACCTAACCTCAAAAGGGGAGGAGTCACACATCCTTTGCCTCCTTTGATAGAGTACTAAGTACTTCATAGCTCAAAACAGGGGTGCCATGTCTTAGTAACTACTGGTCTGTAACAAGTGCTCCCCCAGGCAGAAAAATTCTGAGACTGTTAAGAACATTGATTTTAAAACTTAGATACTTACCAAAGCAGCTCAGTTGAGGTTTGCTTTAGGTCTCAGCTTTAGAAACCAAATAAATTTTAGAGTGTCTCTTTTCAGTAGCTATTGAACTCACATTGTTGTACAAAACAATTAGTAAAACCACATACAACCCACCACCAGAAGACACCATTGTTCTCCAAAAGTCACACTGACAATGTGTGACACAGGGTAGTTCTTTGCTGGGTTGCAATGCACAATGCCATCGACTTGACTTCCAACTAGTCATAAGCATTTGCTGAAAGTAGTTTCCAGTTGGATATCTCAGGACAAATCCCCATTATCTATTTTGTAAGCTTTTCATGCTGTCTTGACCTTTTTCACTCCTAGGTGTTCCATGAAAAACAACCAAAAGGGATCATCAGAGAGTAGCCATGGGAAAGAGCAAAGTTAAGTCAACTGAAGGAGAGCAGAGAAGCTCAGTCACTGTATCTTGATGGCACTGGATGAGATGCTGTTCATAACAATAACAGTGAAAAAAAATGAAAACTAGAAAGTACTGGGGGTTTTAAGATTGTGCCAACATCTCCTCAGTGGACAGCAGTACTCAGCAATGCTCTCAGTGTCTGACTCAACTTGCTCCACTTCCTCCTGCTCCTCTGCAGTTGGTGATTCCTTTGGAATACTATTTTTGTTTTCTTCTGCAAAGTATAATTGGGATCACTCTCCTAGGCATGAATTCCTTGGACTACCTTGCTCACACATGCCATGTTAAATAAATACATAGGTCTGCAGTAGTAAAAAAATCCCATCTGTCCAACAATGGACTTCCTGCTGTTAGCAGTTACTGTAGGGAGAAGCTTGCTTTCAAAAAACAGTAATTTAAAATTTAGGGGAAGGAAAGAAGCATATCCTATAACCAGAAAAAGAGTTATAACAGGAAGATCAAAAAAATTCCAGAAGTAATCCAGTAATACATCAAAAAATTCTTCCTAAGTGGATTTTGTTATCCATGCTACCCAGATGTAGTATGTTAGATGACATAAAAGACACCTGAAATAGACACTGGACAGGCATTTCAAGATGAAAAAGATGTTAAAAAGAGAAATACAGGCCTCTGGCTGAAAGAGTCTGGTGGAGTCAACACCTTGATTGCAGTATTAGCTACAGAGACAGGCTAAGCAGCAAAAACTTTCAGGGGAGGGACTTTGTGAGCTGAGGGACAGCAGGAGCTGCAGGTACAGTGGTTAGCCCAGAACTTCACTTTGACCAGAGTCAAAATAAAATTGGGCAACACCAAGAGCAGAAACTGGAGATGAACACTTACTATTAAGGAAACAGTTACTGGGGGGAGAAGATAAAAGCTACTGTAGGTTCAGTATCGAAATCACTATATAATGGGCAGAAAAACTCACGGACACCACTAGGATCTTCCTGTTCATCTTCTGTTGGTTCCTCATCATCTCCCTCCTGTTCCCTTGGAAAAGATGGCATGTCTCTCTACCTGGTGGTGGTGAGGAGGAACCTTTAGTATTTTTGCATTCATCTGCCATTTAGAGCATTTTCATTTCCTCTCCAATGCTTTGAGATTCCCAAAGATAATATTTGCCTTCTGTCTGTACACAAACATGGATAACCCAAAGATATGTCCTACTTTGTAGAGTGAATTAATTGGTTCAGGTTTCAGGACTCCAGGCTCTGCATACAGTGCTACAGAAAGACTTTCATCTAAATACTGTGTAACAGGGGAAACTGATTTAAACTGATTTAAATGTTTTGGGCTTCTCTTTAATATACTGTGTGGGGAGATCTGTTTTTGAGACAACAAGACTATTCCTTCACCTTTCTGATGGACTTCACTAAACTATCAGGATGCAGACATTCTGAGAGCAACTAGCATCTCAAATGGAAAAGCAGGAGAGATGAATCTTTAAGAAAAAAATTACTTTTCTTCAACACATTCTATAATAATGGAAAATTAATTTAAGAAATTAACACAATTTTAGAAAAATTGAAAAACGTAAACAGCTTAATAACACACACACACATGATTTTTCATCTTTCAGACTATTATTTTCAGAGTCCTACAATTTCACTAGTTTCTATTATCCTTTGGAGTGGAAAATGTCCAAATTTTTCATAAAAACCCCAAACCATTGACCATTTTTACAAAAGTCTCAGAAAGAAGTAAAAAAAGCATAAGCATTCCTCTAATTTTGTTCTGCCTTCTGATTTCAAAGGTGTTCTCCATTTCCAAATGGCCAGTCTTCGCGAGCGAAGATCCGGGGAAGGTCTTTCCACCTTCCAGCCTGCGCATTGGATTTTTTAGGTGAGACACAGTGTGCGCGGAACTGAGCCCACCCTTTAATCCTAAGGTTCATCTGCCGGGGCCAAGCGAGCTTGGACGGTGGCAGTTCCAAATAAAACACCTTAAAATGAACATTGAAGCAATTTTTTGCAGATATTACTGTTATAAAAAAACTATCAGAAATCAGAAAATTCAGAAGTTGAATGTAAAGAAACCTAAATATTCAGAATAAGAAATATAGGCAGGATGCAAGCATATCTCTCTTTATTTGTGGCGTGAGTTTGATTACAAGGAAATGTTCCTAAATATGCATTTCCTGTTTCTGGCTTTGGATCAGAATCCATTTGGGAAAAGATATTTAGAGGAATTTCATACTTTTCAGATATTTCAGGAAAGGCAAAATGCCCAAACATAATGACATCCAATAGAAGGTCAATGAGGACAAAGAACTATTGCAGATATGTAATTCTTGTCATTAAATATCCAATCTTCATCCAAGGATTCTGAGTCTCTGCCAGACTCTGACTTTCCTGCATAATTTCACTTAAGAATTACCAATGAGCTTTTATCCCTCAGCAGTGCTGAGAAAAACTTGAAAATAGACATTCGGAAAGTTTTACATTTAGAAAACAAATGAAAACAATTGCAATACATCTCAATATATTTAAATGAAATTAATGAGTTTTTAATGGGGTGGCAAAACTGATATCACTGAAGTTGAAGAAATAGTTATAGACTATTTGCATAAATATATAGCGGAGTGTTCAGAGACCTGAATTCTAATTCCAAACCCAGTAATGACGTGTACAATTTGTATCAGCCATTTCACCTCTGGCTGTCTCAGTTATCTCCTCTGAAAAATGAGATAATAATACTTACCCATCTTAGCAAAGTGTTTTGATATCCATAGAGAAAAGAGCTATAAAATTTCAAATTATTGTAGCTAATTAGCAATCATTTATCTTCTAAAAATTAAGACTATCATAGCTTTCATTATAAATTAATTCCTATCTGGAAAATGCTTTAGGCTGAAACAGGGTATGAACATTTCTGCCTGCATTGATATCTGTGTTCTAGTTAAAGAAATCTATTGCAATGTCCATTGTGTATATTATTGTGATACCGTTCAAGCACTGTGCCAAAACAAACTTTGAATTTAAAGACTCAGAGGAGGCTCAAGGCGGTAACATGTCTACTTTGGCTGCAGACTGTGGGTTTCATGAGTTGGCTGATCCACAGAATTTATGTGCAGGTTCACCACGCTGAAAACATGCATTTCTCCAAGTGTTGATTATCTTTTTCTGGTTTGGGGTTTTTTTTGTTTTGGTTTGGGTTTTGTTGATTGTTTGTTGTTGTTTTGTTTTTGGTTTCTTTGAGACAGATTTCCTAAATCAGAAAGAATTAAGGCTTTTGATACAGAACACCTGAGATAGTGGCAAGAAGAACTGGTGTGACAAATCTAGTGGGCAAAAAGCAAGTTAGCAGTCAGAATTTTTCTGCCAACAGCTGACCAGGGCAGTATATTTTTCCTTCAGTCCTAGTAAATCAAGACACTGACTTGGAACACTGTACCAGATCCACATCAGTCCCACCATTTATAAGAACTCAGTCAGGAGTGAATTTGTTTCAGTGGTCGGTGCTGCAAACTGTAAATTTCAGCAAAGCTTCATTTTCTTTCAAACTGCCCTTCTCTTAGCTTGTCTTCTCAAAGGCCACAGAATGGAGAAATGTGTTCATTCTGGTATACGCTTTCAGTTATTTCAAAACCAAAATGTTTTTAGCAGTTTTGCTCCCACACAGAATCCTTGCATATGGGAGCTTCTTAAAAATTCTCATCTCAGACAATTGCCTCATTTATTCAAAATATAGCATAATTAAATGAAATGGATGTTTATTTGGTAACATGTAAACAAATTCAGTGAGATGACACCACTTTCTTTCTAGTTTGTCATTCTACACTTTTCATCTTTCCAGAAGAAAAGATGTTTAAATGTGTAAGCCTCATAAATCCAGTTCTTGCCTTCATAAACCCTGTGACTGACACTTCACCTGCATAAAATACATCAAATTAAATAATTATCAAAATGCAGCCTATAGTTTTACTGCAGAAACAGATCATATCTAATAGTTATTTTAAACTGTCTCTGTCCTACCATTAAGCAAGTGTGTTTAAAAGGCATCACCTATAAGATTTTACATCTATAGAAGAGGGATAATTCTGTTCACTAATCCAGGATATGTAGAAATAGGGAACAATTAATGCTGAACATAACTGCAGTGCTACTAGTACCAGCAACAAGCAAGAGATTAAAAATTCATCTCTACATTGTGCTACTTCTTCAGGATTTTAGTTTTTGGTTCACCTTAAAATATGCCATTTTTTGTAGAAAAGCTTTGGCCATTAGCGGGCTTTGGAAAAAAAAAAAAAAAAAAGACACTTTGTCTTTCTTTCAGAAGACATTGTTTTGCATGTTACTCCTTTGTCTTTATTCCACATGAAAGAACTCAGTTTGTCCCAGGACTTCCAATCCTGACTGCTCTTAGCACTGCACTATGATTCTTAAAGGCTACCACACTCTGCTCTTTCTGACCAGGGAGTAGCACTGGCCTAAAATATGGCTGCAAAATTTGGCTGTCATGAGGGGTGTCTGCCAAGAGGAACTACATACTAGTCATCTCTTCCAGGATGAGGCATCTTCTTGAAGTCTAGCTCTGCTTTGGATGTGTCAGATTTCTCCCCATCTGCCAAGTCCTGCTTGTTTAACTCACTTTCAAATACAGTCTCCTGTCTCCTCAGCACTTTTTTTCTGAATCTTCCATTTCTTTATGAAAAACAGCAGACCAGTGAAAAACTGGCCTTCAGACCACATCAGAGTCCATCAGAAATTTACTGGGCTGCTGATGAGCACAAAATGTGCAAGCAAGAGAGTTCTGCAAAATTTTTTGAGTTCACTCAAAAATACATTGAAGTCTTTTAGTGCTTATACACACAAAGAAAAATATCTAAGTGTAAATCAGGCATAGCTAACCAATGCTGTCTGTTAATCATTATCCATCAGCATTACTACAGAATTAGTAATGAAAGTCAGTTTTAGGCAAGCAGCCTAAGATCCCAAGGGAAAAAATTCTGTATGAGAGAATATTGCTGTCTCTTTTACAACAGCTGTAAGACTTAAGAGCAAGGAAAATAAGAGAAGATATCAGTTCGCACAACAGGGAAGTCTGTAAATTATTTACTAGTCAGAGACTGAGACGGCAAGGAAAAAGCTACAAAGCTGGATCTAGACACACCGCCTTTACCATAGCCCCATTGTCTCTTTTTCCCCCCATCAAGGAGAGAAAAGAAGTAGATGGAGAGCCCTGCTTTAGAACCATACTATTGCTATGTTGCACACGTGTACAATATTTTCTTATAAAATTAGGAGAAATAAAACCCAACTCTAATATCCAATTTACACCTAAAGTAGCCCTCCGTATGATCCAGATATGCTAGCTCTGTCTCATGCAAGCAACCATTTCAAGTGTCTTAAAGTCTGCCTTGTCAATAAAGGTTACCACGTTTTTATTAAGTAGAAACTAGAGCGGGTGACATCACCAGTTACTCATTAACTTAGAGCATAAAGGAAAATCAGAAGAGTGAGTACGAGAACACTGCCACAGCCTCAACAGGTCATAACATTAACTGCCTCGCACGTGGTAAAGAAAACCCGACAAGTCCCACGTTGCAGATGGGCTGCAGGACATTCATTCCTGTCTTGCCAGCGGGTACCAAAGGGACAGGCGGGGACACCCAGCGCTCCCCAGGGGCAGCAGGGGAGGGCGCCTCGGAGGGGCCACGGGGAGGGTGCCTGGCTCGGAGCGGCCCCGGGCGGCGCAGCGCGGGTGCATGAGGAGAGGGGCTGCCGGGGACAGCCGCAGGGAACCCGCGGGCCCCCCGAGGGGCGGCGTGGGGCCGGAGCAAGCCCGACCCTCCCTCCTCCCCGTACCTGGGGCCGGCTCCGCCGCGGCGTTACCGGTCTCCGGGCAACGGGAGCCGCGGGGCGCCCCGGCAGCCGTCGGCCGGCGGGGCGGGCCCGGCGGCGGCAGCGGGCGAATTAGAAGGGCCGGTGGGTGTTTAACTTCGTGTCGGTTTGGTTGTGGTTTGCTTTTAAAGCAACCTCTGTTTCGGCCGCGGCTGCGGTCTTTCCAAAGCTCGGCGGGAGAACGGGAGGAATTCCCCCGCCGTTCCTCCTCCTGCCCGCAGGACGAGGCGTGTGCTCCCGTGCGCCCCTGGGGTTGGGAGGCGCTGCCCCGGGCGAAACTCCGTGCCCGTAACTTCCCGTACACCTGTGTGCGCGCTACGTGTACTTTTTAAAATTTTACTTTATATAATAAATACACACTGTGGAATATATCTTTACATTATACACATATAGATATATATGTATGTAAAGCAGTTTCTGAAGCTGGCGGCGGGTGTTTTGCCTGGCTTTGCGGAGCAGGGCGCAGGTAGGGAGGGAGGGGACTGCAGCCGGCGGCAGCGCCCGGCCCAAGGACAGGTGCCACGGAAGGGGAGGGACAGTGGGCGCGACGTCCCTGGGCGGCGGAGGAGGAGGAGGAGGATTGCGCGCCATGGCCCCGCACGGGCGCTGCCGGTGGGCGCTGGTCCTGGCCTGGCTGCCGGCCGGTGAGTGGGGCCGTGGGGTCCCGGTCCCCGCCGGGGTCCCGCCCCAGCCGGGGACACCTCTGCGGCACCGGGCCGGGCCCCGGGCGGCGCCCTCGGGGCTCTCCCGGGGTTAAGGCGGTGCGGGGTCGCGGGGAGCGGCGGCGGCCCCGCGGCGAAGGGAAGGGGCGGCCAGGGCCGGGCGAGCGCCGTTCCCCCCTCTGTGCCCTGCCCGGGGCTCTCCCGAGCTGGGTGCGGAGCCATGCGGAGGGGAGTTTCGCTGTCCCAAAGGTGCGGCTGGGCGCTCTCCTAGGAGGAAGTGGCCGCCTTTTTCCTGGCAGCCGCCAGTATCGGTCGCGTGCGGCTGGCCCGGCTGGGACCCGGGAGCAGGGCGCGGGCACGGAGGGGTCGGTCCCCCCTTGACCTGTCGCAATCGTCCACCCCAGGCCTTGCTGCTGGCTCAGCCTGTTTGGGGACCGGGGGAGCCGCAGGGCTTCCTCACCCGTGGGGACGAGCCTGTGGGGAACGGGAGCTCACCTCCGTGTCCTGGGGCAGCCTCCGGCAAGCAGAGTTATTTCTGCCAAGCTTTGTGGGTTGCCTGACAGCTTCCGACCTCCAGTTGGAAATAAAATTATCGTTTTGCTTCTTGGATGCCTGGGTCTTGGCGGATGATCTGGCTTTAAGTGCTGAAGTTCAGCTTTTCACAGAGAACGAGTGAAAGAAGCAAAAAAGTGTGGAGGGATGCTGTTGTCTGCTGTCTTCCTTGACAGCCATATTCCTGGGTGATGCTCTAACCAAACCTTGGCCTCACTGGCTCTGAAGCGTTCGTGTCTTCACCACGAAGCCATAGGCCTGAGGTAGCCATGACTTACTTGGTTGTTAGTGTCCAGATTTGTTCTTCCCTGCCAGGATAAGAAGGACAGCAGCCTGCAGTGGAGTAATGCAGTCCAAGTTTAGGAACCAGCCTTAATTTTCACAGCTTTTCAGTTTTCTTGGAGGAGGTTAATATGAAACATCAGACATGCAGAGATATCTGACTCCAGTGGGAACAGTATGTTTTCAATCTCCTTAGAAAATAAGGAACTTACCTTTGAATTCTGACTCTTTTGCAGAACAGAGGTAATGAGAAAGGATCCCCTCCATAAAGAGTACATAGTGATTTTGAGTGTTTTACTCTTGCCAGAGAGATCCTGTTGTAGGAAACCCATGTTCTGTTCCTATGAGACAAGTCAGAATTCATATGAGGTTTCATTTGATTGACCCTGAGATCATTGTTTTGCCAGTCTTGAGAGTTTGAAGTTTGGATTGGTTTATTGTGATTTTCTGAATTAAGATTCCATGAGTCAACTATTTCACAATGAAAGCTGAAACAAGATGTTTTGAACTACAATGCTTTTAAATAAGAGCAACTGTAACTACCTGTCTGCAGCCTGGACCTTGCTTTGCTACAGCATTGTAAAAACTTGTTTTTCCTAGAGGTTTGCACATCTGCTGATATTTCGGTGTTTAAGTGAGCCTTGGATTCAGGGTTTGCCCTGATCCTCTCTGTGTTTGTGTGGTATTTTTAAGGCAAATTATTTCACTCTGCCTGTGCTTTCAGTTGGCTGACCAGGAACTGAGCAAGTACTGCATTGACAATACCCTACTGCAGAATTACTTGCTGAGGCAGAGTTGCACCTCTGCAGCATGTTTTCCACCACGTGGAAACTGTGTGAACTCGTATTTGCCTGGAAGGTAGTGCAGAGGTCCAGCCTAAGAGGACACTGAATGATGCTTGGCAAAGAATGATGCTTGCAGCTGTGATCCAGATGCTAGTACACGGTATTAGCAACTTGTTCCCTTGCTCTCATCCTGAAAACATGGAGTAGAGGGAAAAGCGTTGGTTAATGGAGACCTGTTCAGTTGGTACCTTCCAAGCCTCCCCATTTCCTTCCCGCCTTTCCTGCTGTCATGCTTCCCAGTTAAGAAGCAACTAGCACAACACTGCAGTCAGTGCCCTGTTCTCTGGCATGTATTCAGACAGGGCATCCCACACTTGCTCTGCACTGTTTGTATTCCCTTATCAAAGGCAACTGGTGATAACTTTGCTATTGTTAATGACAAGCACAACTTACTGTATTATCAAAGTTTAAATAAGATAGAAATGTCTCTGGAGTAAGGCTAAAAGAAAGCATAGATTATGAGAAACTTTGTAAAACCCTCCTCAGTGTGTGCAACTCCTTAGATAGAAAATGCTGTGGAGGTTGCTAGGAAGAGTTCTAAGATACATAACAATAGCTTCATTAAAAAGGAAAAAAAGGGTAAATGATGTGTGCTGTTCTGAAACTGTGATAAACAGACTAACTACAGTGCTACAGGATGAAAGCTGTATTGTCTTAATCCTGGTCACCACTAGGTAACGTTCTGATGACTGTCTTAGTGAGACCTTGATAAAATTAACTTGGTGTTTATATGAACGGGTGATGCTGCAGAACTTTTCTGTTTAGGATTAAAAGCCAAGGCAGTCCCATCCTGTGTGCTTCTTCTGGGCCCAACAAATTTTCTCCCTCAGCTTGGAGGGACAGTTTACTCCATGTAGAAAAAGAACAAAGAGTGATTTGCTGCATAATGCAACAAAATGCAAATCAAAAGCAACTCATAGTTGCTTTTGGAGAAAATAATGCAGTCCATAGGGCATGCCAAAGAAGCTGCCTTCAAGGAAAAATGGGACTCACATTCTAACCACGGTTTGTAACCCTCAGTGTCTTCATCAGAGGGGTTGGAAGGTCTGTACGTGCACGTCCTGGATGAGGCTGAAGGAGATGTGCTTCGATCGCTGGTCTGGTGCAGAACGCATGGTGTGATGTGAGGTCTGAGTCTGTGGGCTGATGGCGTTCTCTCTGTTCTTGTTTGCAGGTTGCCTCTCCCTCCTGGTGACAGTGCAGGATGCTGAGCGTTACACCACCTTATTTGCCACTGTCATCCTTAGGTGTGACTACAGCACCTCAGCTCAGCTGCAGGATGTGGTGGTGACCTGGCGCTTCAAATCCTTCTGCAAGGACCCCCTCTTTGACTACTACTCAGCCTGTAAGTGTTAAGCTTGTTCTCCAAGGAATCCCTCTTCAAGTAGAAAGGAGGGGGAAGGTGGACTTACTGGGTAATACAGGCTTTGACCCCTTCCTACTCACAAACCAGGTGGTGGTATTTCTCAGCGCTCCAAGGAAAAATAGGTCATGTCTGATTTGCTTTCAAATGTCAAGGGCTTGCTTATGATACAAGATTGTAGAGAGTGCCAAAGCACTTCATTTGTCCTCCTTGTCATCAACTCAGAAGGCAGAGCAGCTCAGCCATGTTTGACACAAGTTAATTTTGGCGGACCCATTTTATGCTTCAACACATTTGAAAGCAAGGGCCCTGCAACAAGTTGACTATGATTCCATGGAGGACCCCACGATTGGAGATAGATACCTGTGACCAGATGTTACTGACCTTAGGAAGTAGAAGAAACGTGCATTTTGGAGAGTAGAAAGACTTCTAAGTAATAAAACTTAGTACTGGTGGGAGCACTTCATGTGCAGATACTCTGGTATGGGCAGCCTTAATTCAGGAGTGTTCAATATGGTATGTAAACTGCATTCCAGGGTGCACCAAACAGTATAACGAACTGGCCAAAAGAGGTGATGATCCCACTATATTTAGTGTTGGTGTGCCCTCACCTTGAGTATTGTGTGCAGTTCTGGGTCCCAGAATTTAAGGGTATTAAGGTACTTGAATGCATCCAGGGGAGGGCAACAAAGCTGGTGAAAGGGCTGGAACGCATGTCCTGTGAGGAGCAACTGAGGACTTTGGGCTTATCTAGTTCAGAACAAAGGAGGCTGAGGGGTGACTTCATTGCTCTCTACAGCTTCTTGAGGAGGGAAAGTGGAGACAAAAATCTCTTCTCCCTGATATCCAATCATGGGATGTGTAGGAATGGTCCAAAGCTACATCAGAAGTTCAGACTGGACTCCAGGAAGCATTTCTTTAATGAGAGGGTGGTCAGACACTGGAACAGGCTTCCTGGAGAGGTGGTCGATGCCCCAAGCCTGTCAGTGTTTAAAAGGCATTTTGACAGTGACCTTAATAATATACTTTAAGTTTTGCTCAACCCTGAAGTGATCAGACAGTTGGACTAGATGACCTTTGTAGGTCCCTTCCAACTGTTCTGTTCTGTTCTGTTCTGTTCTATTCTATTCTATTCTTTATAAACCCTGCAGTATGTTTAAGTGGCCTCAGCTTAACTGTACACTTAGGATTGAGCTCAGAGTGAGTGTCTGGGTGCCCAAACTCTCCTTTATGCAACCTGGATGGGTTAGGTAGGCATATTACCTGGTGTTCTACAGCCTAGTCCACAAGCAGGCAGGTCCCCAGCTCCGCTGATCCCAGCATAATGTGGGTGCTTTTAGCCCAGGCTCAAGCTAAAAACCCCAGCAGTGACAGAAAGTATGAAGGTCATGGTGTCTGCTTAGTTGGGTCTGCTCTTCATGCTTCATGGTAGGTACAGCAGTGGAAGAGACTTTGACAAGCTTTGTTCTCTCCTCTCTTCATTGCAAGCCTTTTGCAGACAATGCTGACTGACTCACATTGTCTCCCCAACTGCCAGCTCCCAAACACCTGGTAATTCAATGTTTATGTCGTGAGTCTGTCACAAGAGTATTGCACAGAAATTACCTCTAGTCCTCCATTAATTCTCTTGGATGTCTCTACACTTAATCCTTAGCCGGAATCAGATGATGGGTTATTTTCTGTCTTTATAAGATTCACAACATCTAATGGGATACAGGAGGGAAAGGGAGACAATCCCTTTCATGTGTGTCTGGAGGTTTTGTTTGGTAAATAAACACACTTTTGTTTTAGTTCCAGTACTCCTTTGTGTTTTATGACTTTTCCAGGCAGTTTATCTTCATACTGGGAGCTGTCCTCCAGCCTACCACCATTAGCTTCTTTCTATTGCTGTTCTTTCAGTTGTGAGTACAGGAGGGATCTCCTCTGCAGCTCCTGCATTCTCAAAATCTCTGCCATTCCTGTGGCTCTACCTCTGTTTGTTTTTGAGTACTTCAAAGTGACTTGTCCTTGCCGGTTTTGAAGCCATGCTTTGTATTATTAAACTGAAGCAAATGCACACACGCACTCAAGAGTTTCTCTACTGCTCACAAGGGGATAGAAATTGGTCCTTTGAAATAACCTTTGGCATCTTATTTGCTGCTGTGTGTTTGCAGCGTACCAGACTGGTTTAGCCCTCGGCCAGGACCCGTCTAACGACTGCAACGACAGCCAGCGAAAGGTGCGCATTGTCATCCAGAAATACGGGCAGAAGGACCCCGTGCTGGGCATCGACTACCAGCAACGGAAGATCACCATCCAGAACAGTAAGTGACTCGACCTCCCAGGCAGGCACTGAACTCAGTAACTGTACAGTATCTGGGTCTGCTAAGTGAAGAGAGGCATAAACATTGCTAATATAGTCTGTAGCTTACACATTCCATGAGGTGGCAATGGAATAAGAGCTGTGAAGGGCTCTGTCCCCGGTTGGCCTGAGGGTGTTGGAGGCACTACAAACTAAGGCTGAGCTGGGAATGCCTGAGCTTTTTGGTGAGGAGCATAAAAGCTGAGGAGCCCAGAGGCTAGAAAACAGTTCATTCAATCTAAGAAGTACTGTGTAGTTGTCCAGGTGTATTATATGCTCGTTGCTGTTCCTGGAGCAAGAGCTGTTGCTGCTGCCAGACAAGCTATTGGGATGGCTGACCTAAGGGGGACAGTGAACTGTGTTCCAAAACCAGTAGAGCTGGCAGTTGGCAGCATCTGGTGTCTTTTAACTTTCACTACCCAGCAGCATGCTGGTTATTTCACTCTACACAGAACTAGTACCACTTCTAAGTAGTGTTGCCTTCTAGCAACAGAGAAAAAGGGACTGGCAGTGAATGTTGTCTATAGGAATTCTCAGTGGACTCAACTGTGATTGTTTGAAGGTGATGGCCATGCTTGGGAAAAAGGGAGATGCAGTACTCCGTGTTGCCTGCAGGCAGAGGTTTTGACTGGAGCCTGAAAGTAGTGTCTGTCAGTCCCAAATAGCCCAGTGACCTCTCAGTCCCTCTCCCACAGGAGCAGACCTTGTCATCAGTGAGGTCATGTGGTGGGACCATGGCGTGTACTACTGCACTGTGGAAGCACCAGGAGATACATCAGGTGATGCGGACAAAGAAGTGAAGCTGATTGTTCTCCGTAAGTGCCTGTGGTTTGTTGCCTGGGTGGCAAGATATCTCCTCCTGTTCTCTTCTTCCTCACTCCAAGGCATCTCCATCAGTGGAGAGGTCAGTAACTTACCACAGCCAGATACATCAGGATCAATCCTTTTTCCTTTTTTCCCACAGACTGGCTCACAGTACTCCTCATCATTCTCGGTGGCCTCCTTCTCCTTCTGCTGATTGGAATATGCTGGTGCCAGTGCTGCCCCCAGTATTGCTGCTGCCACATCCAATGTGGCTGCTGTCCAACCCGGTGCTGCTGTAACCAGGAAGGTGAGGTTCAACCAAATGTGCATCCATTTATGCCTTTTGTCAGCACAAAAGCTTGACTAGGACTTTGCTGAGCTCCCTTCTGCTCAGTGTCCATATAAAATGAAATATTTCTGTAGCCAATGTGATCTCCAGGACCAGCTTGTCTGAGTGTAGAGGAGGGTTGCTGAGATACATAGAACCCACCTTGCTCTTCTGTGTCCAACTTTCAGAAGTTCCTCCTCACACCTTGTTACGAGCTTCTCTCATGTCATCCAGCTCCCTTGTATGAGTAGCTCAGGACTTTTCTTCTCTATCTTGTGGTTCATTTGCCTGTGCATGTGAGGAAGGCAAGTAAATGCCTTTGTATTACTCTCCAAACTAGCCTAACCTTCAAGTATGTTGCTCCAAGAGGAATTATGTAAAAATTGGCATTTTCTATCTTCATGTTTTCTTCATGTTATCTTCATGTTTTATTTGGTTTTCTTGGGGGGAAAGGAAGTGAGAAAAAGAGGAGAAAGATGGTCTCTCTTGGTAGTCAACTGTACAAGTGCATTTTTGAGTTTTTGAGGGTCAAAAGAAAATTTACTGTGTTTGTTTTTAGCAGTAATAAAGTTTCTGCAGCCAGATCTATTTTTTTTAATAAAGCTACCTTCTGAATGTTGGCTGCTAAAGTCACATAACCTGTAAATGCAGCTTAGTTAGCAACATAGTGGACTAGCCCCTCTGCAGCTTACGCAGTCTGACAGGAACAAAATACAACAAAGAAGTTTATTTATTGTTGAAATCACCAGATTCTTCCCCAGATGCTACAAGGAGAGGATTTATGAACAAGGAGCTGGGTTCCTGGTTTCCCTTTACCTTCAAAAGAGCTATTTGGTATCGGTTGGGTGTAAGCTGTAAGAGTTTTAGGCTTAAGCCTAATTTACTTAGCCCTTGCACAGAGAGAACAGAACATCCCTCTTACTGCTAAAACCAAGACACTTTTGGGGGGCTTTACAGGTTGTCAAGTGAAATGTGTAGTGTTGAGGAGGCTGTGGAAATTTGGCAGAAAAATTAGTTTCTGTGAAGGGAGAGAGAGGTGGTGGAGGTGAAAGACTCACACCTCCAGAATTACTAGTTCTCAACAAAAAAGGGATTCAGAATTTGTGTGAGCTCCTTTCTGCTTTTCTGTGCAGTAGATTATAGCTCACTCCAGACTGCTGCTGTTATTTCCTGCCTCCTGCTGAGGAGGAGGAATTCCTGCGGGGTTCCCAAAATCTCTCCCTGTTCATGAGAGAAGGTACAGACAAGACCAGCCTCCTTGACTGTCTGCTGGGTTCTGTGGCTGTAATTTCCATCCCAGCTGCCTGCCCTCTCTATCCACTTGGCAAAGGGTCCTTGTGCCTGCAGCCCTCCTCTAACACACCTTCTCTTCACTTCATCCTGCCTTTGACTTACTTTTTTTTCACTCCAAAAAATGAAATGCAGACCTTAAAAAACACAAGAAGATAGATTGAGGGAACATCTTAAAAACAGTCCTGAGGAATAGCAGTTCCATACAGCTGAAGAGAAGGCAGAAATCCTCACGTCCTTTACGATTACAGTGCGAGCCGAGTGTGTTTCTTCCCAGTTGTTGGCCACTAGAGGACAGCCGAGATCTGCTGAACAGTCGCAGATGCCATTGAGGCAAGGTAATCCTGCGGCTGTGAATCACAGCACTAAGTACCGTGGTTTTAAGAACCTAGCAATAAAAGAAGTGCATTGTTTGAGTCATTCAGGATTGGTCTACCGAAATATTAAACATGCCCCAGGAGCAAACCAATTACATTCCCCGTGGAAAGCTCTGAGAAAAGCCTGTCAGGGTAAATATATGTATGGCCTCCTTCTGTTTCCATTAGTTCCTTTTCTTCTGTGGGCTTCTTCTAATAATGAATCAGTGAAAAATAGGATATACTTGCACCTGGGTCTGACTAGGTTGGAAAATATTTTTTTATTAATTGGATAATTGGCCCAGCAGCTGTAAGGTCCGTCAAAGGTAAAGAACCGCCTTTCTTCACAGGTAATAACTGAAGGGAACAACACAACAATCGGCCAAAGTTTTACAGCAGTTATGAGTTTTGGAATTAGGGTGAATCTAGCCTTTCTCAAATACATATGTTCACTTTAAAAAGATCTATAACTTTACTTCCATTTTGCAGGTAGGGAACCAGAATATATATCGGATTCAAACTGGAAAGCAAAGTATCCGGGGAAGGAAGAAAAATTAAAAGTAATGAAGGAAGTCCAGGGGTAATTCTGCATTTTCTCAGCTGTAGGAAGAGATCAGAGAATTACAGGGAGATGATGACTTTGGTCCTAGTGACTGCCTTCATATCTTAAGGGGGAGAGCCCTAAGTAGGTATGCCCACAGCTGCTGGACCTCTGCTCCTCAGGCAAATACCGTGGTCAAAACCCAGGGACGTGCACTCAGCAGGTTCTAGGACATTCTCAAGGTGGTAACTCTTGAGGTATTCTCAAGGAGGAATGAGAGAGGGAAGATAAGGCCCTTCTGTTCTTTTTATCCTTCATCTTCTTTCTCTCTTCCTCTAACTTTGAAACCTAAACTGGAGGAAAATCTCTTGGGAAAAAAAAAAAAAAAAAAAAGAAAAGAAAGTGAATCAAGTGTGACATAAAGTGCTTGAAAGCTGCTACCTCAGGCCACAGAGCTTTGAAGATATATCAGAGTATTAGGATTAAAACCCCTGAAGCTTCCAGCTTTGTAGTTCTTTCTGGTTGGAGCCAGACTGAGGAGGGAGTCTGAAGTGGAGAATGAAGTGGAACTGCATGACCTGTGGGGAAAAGGGTAGAATGAGTTGAGAGGCTTGGTCAGTCCTTGTTTTGCTGCAAGTGGTGCTCTGTATAAATTCAGTGAAACAACTAAAGAAGAACATGTTTAATAACTGGAGTGCTACCTGAAATGGAAAGCTCAGTCACAGAGAACATGCAGTCTAAATGCTGCCTGCTGCAATGAACCCAGGGGACAGAATTAATTGGAGCTTAGCTGTAGCCTGGTTTCTTAAAGAAGCAAATCTTTTGCAGTCAACCTGTCTGTCTATCCCCCTATCTCTTTCCCTCCAATAGCTTTTAATTTCATCAACCAGATTTATCAGAGAAGTAAAAGTCTCAAAGGCAATTATGTTCCTATCTGTTTCCTGAACTGTATAGCCAGGAATGTTCTGTTCATGCCTGACCAGAGATGAGGCTGCAGTAAAAGCCTATCACTTGTGAAACTCCAGGGAAGCTGTATGAGAGAAATTTTGCAAAGGCCCTGGTGCAGAAAGGCTTTACTCAGTAATGACAGACAAACCAGGCTTTGTAAAGTCTGGGACTTGCATAATTTCCTTGCTTGTAAACCTAAGTTTGAGGTAAAAGTAGTAAGTTTCTGTAAGATGTTTTTAGATATTCCTCCAAAAGAAGCAATGACGAGCTATGGGCAGGAAGGCAAGTTGTCTGTGTAGAGCAGGCGAGATGGAAATGTTAAAAAAAGTGAATGGAGCCTGACCCCAGGAGTAGGGGTGTGGAGATGGTGGTGGAAAACCAGTGAGGAAGAGATGTTTTCACTGAGTTTGCTCTTTTGGCACACTGGACATTGCTGTTGAAAACTGGAAATTTAGTCTGTTTGCCAGATTGATCACACAGTCCTAAGGGATTTAATTTTAGCAATTATGCTGAGGTAAATTACAGAGAGAGACTAGAAAGGGAGAAGCTGGACAGTGCACCTCTGAGTGCCCTATTTGTGGAACAGAGATGAAATGATGGAGCACAGAGCGGAAAATACGATCTGGACAGAACCCACATGAAAGAGGCAAAGAAGGATCTTGTTTAGCTGTAAATCAAAGCTAGAAGGGGAAAGGACCAATGATGAGCTGAAAAAGTTTTGAGAGAAAACTGTGATATGTCTTTCTGTATGAAACATTATTTCACGCCTTTCCACAACTATACTCATCCTGACAGGGCAGGTAAAAGTCTTACACCTTGTAGTGCTGCATACTTAATCATAGTGTTATTTGTTCCCAGTTGCTGAGACTGGACTCTGAATGTTAGGCAGTAACCCTTTTCTTCTGTTCTAGGGATCTTTTTGAAGATGTACAACTTCGTATTGGAATTTCCTGTGTTCTGTTTTACCTTTGTCATAGGGTGGAAAGAGATTTTCCTTTTGCGAATTTCCTGTATCCAAAGACTGCAGCCTAACAAGGAAAATGGCATGTGATCTGCAAGCTGTGCTCTCTGAATAGCTGCAGTAAGCTTTCTTCTTCTTTTACAGTACTGGAACGGCATCGGTTCATAAAGCGGGCTCAGGCACTTGCACCTTGGATATCACCCAACATGTTCTACGGAGGTGGTGACAGGAACTCAAAACTTTCCTCTTACCAGCTGAACCCTCTACTGCAACAAGGTGAGACTATGGGCATCATTTCAGAAGGAAATCGGGATGAGAACCAGGTAACTTTTTAGGGAAGTTCAACGTTGAGGCTTTAGCCTCTCTACTGCAAAAGAGAGATGTTTCTAGCATGGTTGCATGTCCAAGCATAACAGCTCTGCTACATCTACAGCATACTGCAGACTTGCCTGGGTGGATAAATACAGCCTGTTCATCTAAAGTGTCTTGCTGGGCTCAGTGCTGGGTGAAGTAGTTTAGTGCTAAATAAGGTGTATCTGTGCTACACCCCAGCGACTGCAGGGTAAATATACCCAGCTTATCTTGCTTTGTGTGGCAGAGGAGGGTACTGTCTCTTTGTTCTGCTGTGCTGGTCACGGTCAACTCCTTATAACCAAAACTGATATGACAAGTGAGGTGCAATTTGTTTGAGTTCTTATCAAATCTCTAGTCTTAAATGATTAAGGGCAAACTGCCTTCTGTGAAATAGATCTACCCTGCATGCAGCAAAAAATGAAACTCTTTAATGAAACGGGAAGAATTTTAACAGTTTTTCTGCCCCAAAATCACTTGTATAGTGGAATTTATTTGTAACTTTAATGGAGGAAGGAAGTCTCTGAAGTTCTAAAGAAATAATTAAATAAAATAACTTATTACCAGTAATATTATTTAATCACCCAAGGAAAACAGAGGAATTCAACATAATGGCTTCTCGGAAGTATATAAGATACTTTTTATCTGAAATTAGCTTTTCATCACTATGCTGTAATCACAGATTTGCTCTGTGTCTGATGAGTTTTATCTATTGTTTGAAGAAACCATTTGCAAACAAATGCCAGATTCAAGATGTTTCAGTATATACTTCTTCAGCCCATTAGTTAAATTTACAGTTACCATTTTTCCTAGCCAGGGCACCAGTTTTCCTTAGAAAGGTCCAGTGGCTGATCCACCATGATTTAATACACAGTACGCAGAGTCTTCTTAAGGAAATGCAGCTACTAGTTACTACTCTCTGCACCTAACGTTGTTTGGTCTGGCTGTGCTGGTTGTAGTGCTTGAGAATCATGCAGCTCTTGCAGTGAGGAGCAGCAGGAGGAGAGAAGGGACTCAGCCAGGCTCATGAGTGCAGAAGGGCCCTCTCTTCATTCCCTCTTGACTTGCTGTGTCTTCTGTGCTTTTATCCTTAGATGTGTCTCTGCAGAACAGTCTTCCACTGGTGCAGCCACAAGCTCAGCTTTCCCATGGCAACGGTGTTTTGGACTATCTGGAGTCTGAAATCCAAAACCTCAACATGTCACAGCTCCGGCCACCCTCCCACCAGCGGCAGGCTGTGCAGCCCAGCCTGCTGTCCTCCCTGGGCTCTGACATCGTGCCACCTCCTCTCAATGATCACGTCTCTTCCATCCATGGGAGCAGCAACTCCTCACGGCCACAGAGAGCCACCCACACCCCCGGACCCTGGGACTATGCAGCAGAGGACAGAAGGGAAAACCGGAGGTGGCCCGTGCCTTCCAGTGGGGATTCTCATTCCAGCTACAGTCAGGACATCTGGGACAGGCGGCGAGAGGACCATCCTCAGAGGCAGAGGACAGGTGGCTACGATGGCAGGCCACAGTACTCCAGACGGGATGTGTCGCCCCCACGCCAAGCTGAGAGGGGCAAGAGCAGCAGCAGCAGTTTCTATCCAGAGGAGGCCAAGGAGCGCTCCAGCCACCAACGTGGCAGGAGACAGGAACCCTCAGGGAGGAGAGAATACGAGAACCACGCTGGGAGGAGCAATAACTCGGGCCAGCGGCGGCACAGCTACTCCCCACCTTCTCGCAGGGGGTCGTGGAGCTCCTCAGAGGAGCCAGTCCGTGTCCCAGCCACAAACCGCAGGCGGAGGAACCGGTCTCGGGAATGGCTGGAAGATAAACCCCCCAGTTATCGCTCCTTAGAAATCATCCCGAGTCAGGACAAGAAGCACAAAGGCAACGCAGGGACACGCTCGGTGAGTCAGCTGCCTTTTTGCCTTCCCAACCCAAGGAAAAGGTTGGGTTTTGGGGAGTGAGAGTAAATGTTTTGTACTTTCTGTAGCCTGTTGTGTTGCAAACAGAGGCCAAGGAGCAGGGAGTGCTCTGTGGAGCTTGGTTGTAAAGAGGTTGCTGAGTTCTCTGCCTTGTGACATGTATTGCATGGCTGTAGAAGTAGGCCCCTACAGGGTGATATGTTATACCCTCTCACTTTTGGGGTTCTTTGTATATGTTGGTGTTAAAATAGCTGTTGTCTGGTACTGACTGGGGAGAAAACACTTCCAGACTAGGCAGCAGTACTGAGTTCCCCTCTGCAACCATCTCTGGAGTTGGTTTATTTCTGATTTCTTTTACAGTGTGCATGATTCTCCTGTTACCTATCTTTAACATTTAATTTTTATTGTATCTTGGTGATACTTTTATGATAATTCATATCCATCCAGGTAAGATGCCTAAAGCTATATCCATGCTTTCAGGTAGCATGGATGAGAAATATGTCACTCTCCAGGCCAGGTGGAAGAAGGTGACTCTCTTCTTGGAACTCCTGAGAACTGAACATGCATTATATGGGCAGTGAACAGCTCTTGTTTACAGCTTATCTTATCATTTCACACTGGGACTAGATTTTAGGTGGCAACCTAAATGTGAAAAACTTCATATCCAAATGCTAGTCTCCAAGTTAGACAGTGTATTCTCCCTTAAAAAATGGTGATTCTTTTAAATAAAAAAATGTTAAGTGTCCCTTATCACATATATGCAGAGTTTTACCAGGTGGGAGTCTTCTGAAGGGGCTGTATTTGCACATTTTCACTTCTGTGTTTTGGAAAGAAGCACAATTCAAGTTCCAGCTGGGATGTGTGTATGTACGAATGGGTTTTGTTATGATGTTCAGAGCAGGTAGGAAGACATATGATTTCTGTTCATCATTCCTTGTTCCTGAATCTTTTATTTTCTCTTGCAGGACAGAGCGAGTTCCCACAGTGGAAAAAGCATAATCATTTAATGTCAGTACTGAAAGAACTACGATTCCCACTGGACTCCTCTTAGGTTTTTTACTGTGTAGGTTGGGACGGCTGCTTTTGATTGAACAGACAACCAGCAATAAAACAGATACAGCAGCTTCTCCTTAGATTTGCAACTCTGAAGAATCTATGACTTGTGCCCATGAAAGCCATACAAAACCCATTTTTATTCTCGCTGTGATTGGAAACACAGGTTTGCAATGGGCTGTGGTTCATTTTTATTGGAAACAGCACATTTTTTTCAGTAAATAGTATATTCCCAGTGTGTAAAGAGAGATACCAGTTCTCTTTTTGAAGTGCCTTGGCACTGCAAGGAGCCCAGTCTGTAGAATGCTGGTCCTTTTCACACCAGTTACCAGAGAAAGGCTCCAATGTTCACAGAGTTGTAAAGTCACAAGACAGTAGAATAATTTCAATTGGAAAGCGCCTCTGGAGGTCATCTGATCTGCTCCCCTGGGAGTCTGGTGTGGGGAGGCACAGCATCTAAGGCCCTTTGTTGTGCTTCAGAATGTGTAATGTTTGTTGCTTCTGTCTGGCTGCCCAGCATATTTGGGGTAGTTGCTTCCTTTTGTCCCCACTCCTCCCAAACAGGAGGATCACAGTGTTGGAAGGATGTTCACTGCCTTAAGATCTCACTAATATGGCTGCAGATTTCCAGGTTATCCACTGTTTACTGACTGAAACAACCTGGCCTACTTTAAGCTTAGACCTTAGTGCCTTAAAAGATACCTGTTCTAGCCTTTCATCGAGACTTGAATTTATTTGTAACTTAAAGGGCTAAATTTACGAAGGTTTGGCTTTCTCTTCAGGGACTGAGTAAAGTATGACTGCTGTCCCTTGCACCATGGACAGAATTTCCCTCAACTCAAGGAAGCACAGTTTTGGTGCATATATCTTTCCTAAGCCAGGTACTCTTTTCCATGCATTTTGTATTCTCCCTTTGCTCCCTATGCCTATGTATCATATACATGGGGTGAGATGAAAGGCTCTGAAGAACTCTTACACTCACCATTTTTACTGTTGTCCGTGATCTTTACCCTGGCACCTATACAATGCTGCATGTGTGGTGCATCTGATGTGTAGCTAGATTGCAGGGTTCCCTCATCTCTCACCTTGCAACTAGAACACAGAATTTCTTTATGCTCTGAGACCAGTTGTGAAGGAGAAGAACTTGACGTTTCTCTTTGATGTGATTAATCCACTGTTTTAATTTAAAATGTGCCGGAGAAGGAGAAGCTCTCTGGATGCTGGCTGCTTCCACGGGAAACTGGTTTGCCAGAGGCACTTCTTGGATTCAAGAGACTCAACAGTTGGCAAGGAGCTCTTGGAGAATCTTGTGAATTATTTTGTAACCCAGAAACACTGGAGATCGGCCAGTACCAGTGACTGTCTTGCCTAGTTCATTTCCCAGCCAGTGCCTCGTGGGACACTTGATACTGTTTGTTCTTTAATGTCCTAATTACTGATGTGCTTATGCTTTCCCTTGGAAGACTGACTTGGAGAGGCTTTCATTTTGTCCACCTCCTTGTTTTATTTTTCTTTGGACAATGATAGAAAGCATCACACTTCATACAAATGGTCCTAGTTGGATACCCAGTGCAGTTGCTGGTCGACCAAAGGCTATTACAGAGAGTGCTCATCTTCCTGCAGTTTCTTGGCTGAAAGTACTTATTCCTAATTTCTGCCTCTGGAGATAAAGCAGGAGGACTAACTAGCTTCTCTAGTTGACTTTTTTTCAGAACCAAAGGCCTACTTTTTGAAGACAGAGGGTCTCTTTGCCAGCAGTTGCTGGCTATCACAAAAGAAGAGCTAAAAGACTAACTCTAAAGTTTGAATTTAAGAAAGGAGGGCTATGTTAAGCGTAATACTTGTCTGCATTAGACCCAAACTGAACAATATGAATTGATCTATAAGTCACATTTGAAATATAGGGAATTAAGTGTGTTTGCAGAACTTGCAAAGCCAGTATCACTCTTGAATCTGTTCCCCAGCATGCTGAGGATTTTATGAACCCCCTCTTCTATAATGGACTACTATTTTTATTAGTTAAAAGGAGTTTATGATGACTGCAATGAGAGAAAATAATTTAGGCACCTTCTTCCAAAACTAGCATCGAGTTCTGACTTTAGCTTTGCACTCTGGTGACTTTTAGCAGATAGCTGGCACCCTGCAGATTCTACCCATGGAAGTTGAATTGGTAACTTGGAATTTGACTCTCTCCTTGTGCTTCATAGTTTCATGCAACATACAGGACAACTTTTTCCTGTCATTTCAACCAAGCCCAAATGTCCAGGTTTCAGGGAAGGGCTGCCCCTTTCTCCATCAAAGAGTAGAGGCTATTTGAGACATAAGGGGAGATCCCAATATGGTAGCATGGAAGGAGTTCACTTTCATTGACATTCAAGTGTGTATAAGCCACCATATGTCCAGCAAGTTTTCCCAAGAGCAAGAACCCCCTCACACTGCAAGAAAACCCAGATGACTTTCTGTAACAGGAGCAGCTGTTGAAGCTTGCTGCTGTAGTATGATAATACTAACTGCAGAGGCTATGCTTTTTTATCTACATCCTATGAAGGAGCCCTCCATCTTTATTTGTCCTTCTAGTCCCCATAATTGAGCTCGGGTGACTAATTGCAGATTGTGTGAACACAATTTGTGCTGTGTGAAATCTGAAGAGTTTTATCTTTATCATACTTGATATCCTCTTCAGTCACTTTGTTCATATTTATAGAAACATTAGGCAAAACTTCAGGGACAATTGCTTGTATCTGAGTGTTAATTCTGTAACTTCTTAAATTGCAACAGAAGTAGATTAAGTTATCCAGCAGGGAAGCAGAAATGATACCAGGTTTACTGGTCCACAGACCACTGCGGTTCATAAAACACCAGTTGGTGGTGGGCTGTGAAATAACGACAAAGGAAATCTATATATGCATACTTTTCAACTGCAAGCAGACAGAAAAGTGGGAAGGAAATAGGCTCTGCTTATTTCTAATTTTAATTGGCTCTAAATGAAACCCATTGTAACAGCACTGCACAATACAATGTGAACTCTTTTTCCCAGTAAGATTACAGTGTCTTTGACTTTTGAAAAGAGACTAAGAACTGAGCAGCTCCAACACAGCACACTGAAAGAAATAACAGTAGGAAATCGCCTAGCCTCATTCTTTCTATTTTGCAATTTATTCATGTTTAATTTTTCAGCCATTCCAAAGAGCTGATGTTCATATGTCAGCCCATTCATGATGGAAAAAGTTGAATGTTTCACATATGGGAGTTATTGCTGTTCTAGGGTTTTGTTGTTCTTGTCATGCAGCTGAAGGAATATATCGTACTCCCCAAAAATGAATCTTCTGACTTCTATAAAGTGCCTTCATAGCCACTGGAGTTACCCTAATTTAAGGTAATGTAATGAAATGAATAAGTGACCATGCCACCTAGACGGAGCCAGATAAGGACACCCATGCTACTGTCAGCTGCTTTCTACTTCAGACCTGTAAGAATCATAAGAGAGATAAAAAATCGTGTAACTTTTCTTTGATT
Organism: Myiozetetes cayanensis; assembly: GCF_022539395.1. NCBI lineage: Eukaryota > Metazoa > Chordata > Aves > Passeriformes > Tyrannidae > Myiozetetes > Myiozetetes cayanensis. The sequence continues at coordinate 21,490,280 of NW_026087742.1, forward strand.
AAGAAAGGACCTGCAATATCTGGGTTTCTTGCTTATTTGCAGAGCGCCCTGCCATTCTGGAATGCCATTCCAGGAATGGAGGGCAAGGGCTGCTTCTGTGCAATCATTGATCTGGTCTTGGCAAGTGCCTGCTTGGCAGTAGAAAGTGCTGAAATGCCCAGTTGCTATCTCTGGGATTGTATTCATGATAGCACTAGCTAAAGTTGGGCTAACTAAGCTGGGGAAGTTACCTTGTGTCATACAACCCCAAAGCAAAGCCCTTCAGCAGTAGGTATTACCACACAGGGCAGCTAAGTCCCCTCTCTGCCACTACCTCCAGCAGCACATCAGTTAAAAACACCCACATAATGGGGTTAGAGCCTTCCATTTGTTGACCTGACATAGGAGAGAGATGACACTTGAGGTTATATTAAATTAACCCCCACAAGTAAGGACTGCTCTTTCCTATTTCTGCTAAGTTTAATGCCTTTAATGTGCCTTGTTATGGTCTTCTGAATGTTACCCCAGCTGTAAAAGCAGAGTGTAAATGTGTAGATCCTCTTCAATGAATGTAAAATGTCAAATTGAAATATAAGAGAACTTTCAACCAGTTGCTCTTGTGTGTTCTTCCTAGACTATAAATTGCTTTTTAGTGTTTGCACCAGAAGTGGAACTGAAAATTCTCTGTTCTTATTTCTGGAATTAACCTTGTTACCCAGTAGTAAGAATCTGCTGTTGTTATTTTTTGGACAAAAATGCAAAATTATTTGCTTTAATGGGGGATTTTTTTTTTCCTTATTTTGAGAGACTTTTTTCTTTGTTTTTCTAAGAAAGATCATTTGAATAAATACCAAGAGAGGGGAAAAATACATGGGAAACCATTGACAGCCCTCTTTAATGATGTGACCCACTCTAGCCATCACTGACTGGCTGCCATGTCTGTAAAATGAGAACAGTTACTGTTTGATTCTAAAGCACTTGAAGCATCATGAGAAGAAAAGTCTTCTAAAAATTTTGTTTGGTTGATAAATGAAGATACTGGTTGAGCTTTTCACACTTCCCACATGTGACAGTCACCTAATAAATAAGTGGCTGATATAAAATGGAGGTCTGTTGGGGCTCAGTGGTAGGTTTAATTTATGTCCTCCCATTCCCCTTAGCTGCTGCCCTTTGTAGCTCAGTGTTGCAGCCTTTCTGTCTCTCCCCTTCTGCTGAGCAGTTCCATGTGCTCAACTCAGATGGCTGGCCCGACTGAAGACCCAGCAGGCACTTGGAACCTTGACCTATGGGAAACATGCCCTACAGCAGCAATGCCACCACTTTCTGATTGGGACCAGGGATCTTTGGGAGACAGAATCAGAATGGTTTGCATTGGAAGGGATCTCAGAAGATCACCTCATCCATCCTGCCCCTACCTTGGGTGGGGACATCTTGGACTAGAGCAGGTTGCTCAAAGCCCCATCCAACCTGACCTTAAATGCTTCCAGTGATAGAGTGTCCACAGCTTCTCTGGACAACCTGTTCCAGTGTCTCACCACCCTCACAGTAAAGAATTCTTCCTTGCACCCAATCTAACTCAATCTAATTTCAGTTTAAATCTGTTTCCCTTTCTTCTGTCACTACAAGCATTGGTAAAGCCTTTCTATTCCTTATAAGCACCCTTGAAGTATTGAAAAGCTATAGTAAGATTTCGCTGGAGCCTTCTCTCCAGGCTGAACAGCCCCAATTCTTTCAGCGTTTGCCCATGGGAGAGGTGTTTCAGCCCTCTGATAAGTTTTTGTGCCCATCTGGACACGCTCTAACAGGTCTGTGTCTTGTCAGCCTGTGCAAAGAGACTTGGCCATGGGGAAAGAAGAAATGGGAGAGGGGTGCACACTTAACCCCTGTGCACCATTTGGTTAATACCTTTGCTGTAAATGGAGGGGAAAATGCCAATGGCCATAACAGCAAGTTCCAGCTATCAGAGCAGGGAGGTTAGGGCACAGGCCTTCCCACAGGAACAGCGGAACAAAATTCAGCCCAGGTCTAGCTACTGTTAATGTGGAATTTGGCCAACTTATGAAAGGGGCCTCTATGACACGGATGCCTGTGAAAGTAGGGGACTCAGTGACCCAGGAGCTGCCTTCCACATCTCTTAGGCTCAGGTCAGACTGACCCTCCGTTACCAAATCTCAATAACAGGTCCAGAGTCCTCCACAGCATCTTACCCATCCCACTGAGCTGCATGTGCTTGCAAAAGAGCAAATGGGGAAACAGAGCAGGACCTTTGACCCCTCGCTATCATTATATTCGCTCCATAAATGCCAGTGTCTCAGATGAGGATCTACCTCAGCTTCAGCCTGAGAAAGAGAGGAGGCAGGACAGGTAAGCGCTGAACTCTCTGTTCTGGGTGGGATGGGCTTTGTGGCTGGTGTGTCTAGATCAAAGGGAAGTGAGTGAAGATGATCTTCTATTTTTCCCCATTTCTTATTGCAAGCCAAAGTGTGAGCCCTTCTCACACTCTGCAGGCAGGAATACTGCTGAAATGGAGGAAGGTGGGGGTGCTTGAGGTGACCTGGATTGAAGCTGAGTGATGGATGCTCCATAAGACATTCGTAGGAGGGTCAAGCCTGTGGTAGGAATTGCAGAGTTTCAGTGTTGGAAGATACATAATCTTTTCCCAGCTGCCTTCGCCACAGGGATTACAGGCTCTAAAGCAGATAAGAGCACCTCTTTATGTGCTTGGGAAGCAAATTTATGCCTTTGGTGCACATGGAGAAAAACTGGCTCTGGGATTAAATCAAGGTAGGGTGGTGTAGGACCAACTGCTGCTGGGCAGCAAATGTCTAGTAAATGGAACGGTAGCTTTTGGAGGCAGGCTGTGCACAGAAGGATGTAAAAATGGATGGCAATTTCCTTACTGTGGGATGAGAAGGAGCACTGCCTTGTAGCCACCTGGTATGGGATTTAGCAAAGCATTCACATGTAATAGACTTGCAGCCTTTTTTGCCATTGCAATTGTAGAACTTCAGTGTTTCCTTCACGTTGCTATAAGTGATGCAGCCCTATAATCGAGGGCATAAATAAATATTAATTTCTAAACACCTTTTTAAACTCAGCATGTTTGAAAATCTTGTTTAGATGTAATGTATTTTCAGTGTACCAAGTACCAAAATTTCCATTCTCCAGTTACGACTTTTTTAACAGCCAAAAATAAAGGAAGTCAGATGAAGCTAAATTTTGCACCCACTCCCTTTTGAGAACTTGTTCTGCTTGGGGTACTATCTGCTGTGTTATTCCCAGAGTGAAAAAGACAAGTGAATCTAGTTGACAACTTTGCTCAGCTAAAGCAAGGCAAAATACTCAGATCACTGGGTCACTAAGATGATCACTGTATGTGATGCACACATGCACACTTCCACAATGTTCTTTAGAGCAATTTAACAAAACAAATCAAACAAAGGAATACCACATTATGAATTTTTCAGTTGTACTTATGCATAGAGGAAACCTATTCTGACTTCTACCACTTTTAGTGTTTTGTTCATGTGCTGAAATAAGGGATTTTTAGCTCTCATATAAAAGAACTAGCTTTAACTGTCACATATTGTGGGTATTTGTGATTATACAAATAAAAGGACACCTTCATTTTTATACCATCTTTTCCTCACTTCTTCAGAGTAAATGCACCGTGATCTCTCCTGTTCTTGCCTTCATTTAGTGGTTAGCTTTGTTGCAAAAATTTGGTGTTTAACCAACATGTTTTATTTCTCTGAAAACGAACAAAACATCGTATGCTGATTCCTGCAGGTCTCTCAGTATAGAGAGCAGAACTGGTACTGCAAACCATGTTGCAATCCAGGGTATTGGTGATAGCTCTGATCCTGCTCCTCAGCACCACTCTCCCCGGTAAGTCTGAAAAACTTTTCTGTCTGCTTGAGACAAGGCTCAGCTCTACAGGTTCTCACTGGACTTAAGCCCAGCAATACAGTTGAAGACCATGAATACACAGTGCTCAGCAGTGTGAAACAAGTCGGCAGAGATCTGGCATGAAAATTGTCCATACGTGGTGCAAACACTCTGCCATATAAGGCCTATGACACTCACCATGAATAGGTGAAGAGGTGCTACTGGATGCTGCTAGAGCGAATTCAGGGAGAGGTTCTGAAACTCAGAATTCCAAGACTCTTCGCACTGCACCTGGGGGAAAATACGAGAGACATGAGTGACTGGAAAAGCCTGATGGGGTTTTGCCTTCTTTTTTTCAGAAGTGCACTCAAAGTCCATCTTTGAGAGAGACCGTCGTGACTGGCTGGTCGTCCCTGACGCAGTTGCATCTTATGTCTATGAAGCTGTGAACAAAGTGTCCCCTAGAGTGGGTCAGTTCTTGGCCGATGCTGCCCAGACTCCAGCAGTTGTTGCAACTAGGTATGGAAAGCTGCTCTGTGCTAGTGCTGCAATAGCCATGTGTGAAAAGGGAGAGGGAGGAGTGGGAGGAAGAACAAATTAAGTATCTGTACGGGGAGATCCAATGGGAAATAAATCAGCAACCAAAGCCTGATGGGAGTGAGGTGCTGGGAGGTGGAGTGAGATCATACAGCACAAGCTCTTCCCAGGGATACACACTGTACATGACCATGCTTGTGGGGACAGCAGGTTCTGCTCTTTATTCTTGGGTAGTGAGGGAGGAGGACACTAGCTGGTGGACACTCCCCTGGAAGGGTTCTGCGGTACTGCTGCCTGTGAGGGGCTCAGTACTGACTGTGCCACTTGATGCAAATCACAGAATTGGCTCTAGCTGTGCGTACATATTCCTCAAGGAAGGGGAATGAGTTTCCTCAAAAAGGAAAATCATGATCACCCTAGAGTCAGAGTTTTATGTAACTCATGGCACACACATGCTGCCTATTCCTGTCTTCTGAGGAAAGCCCCTCTAAGACTGCTGAGGAGCTCTGCACTCTTCAGTGACAGGCAGTGTGATAACCACAGCAGATGGAGATTACCCTCATGTATTTGTGTATCTTATCACATGCACTGTCATCTCCTGCAGGAACTTCCTCATCAGAGAAACAACTAAACTCAGTATAATGGCTGAACAGCTGATTGAAAAAATAAAGAACCTGTGGACAAGAATCCGAGGCTATTCTGGCTATTAGCCAGAAGAAGACAAGTCAGCGTCTCCTGATGTGAGTTGGTAACACCCTGCAGTGTCCTCTTTCCTCCTGCTCCTACTACGGGCCAAGATCAGTCGATAAGACAGAATCAATGCTCCTCTTAGTGCCACTAGAGGGAACCCACCTTCAAAGACCAAAAGATGGAAGGCATCTACTGAAGCCTCCCCTGGAAAAAAAAAAAAAAAAGAACACGCAGCTGGGCATGGGGAAGGCAATGAGATTCTAGAGCTCTTCTGTAGCCAAATCTTGAAAATTAATTCCTCCTGAATGGCTTGGCCATTGCCCCTCTAATAAAATAATGTTGGTTGTTACACTTCTTTAAGTTTCTTATTTTTATTGACTATTACAAAATCACACTCACCTTGTCATTCCACTCTGCTGAGAATGTAGCTGTTATTCACAAGAAGTTGTTTCAGACAATGCTAACAAACCCTAACTGTTCAGGCACTTTTAAGTAAGCTCAGATTTTTCAGGGTAGCCACAATATGTCAACTGTAATCTCACATCAGGGAAGACCATGAAATTTAAGTCCTGCTGATTGTGCTCCTTGGTTAGGTAAGAAGCAACTAGCTGCATCTGTATCGAATGTATGAACATTTCAGATAACTTGAAAACCTGGCAGGTCCTCGTCAGCCCTGTGTAACTGCATCATTTCAGATGCCCACACTGGACAAAGAAATTCATCTAGTTTCTCATTAAGCAAGCAGAAACAAGTAGGCAATTTGACTGAAATGACAGCGTGAGACTGTGGCAGAGGCTAAAATGAAACCCTGCTACCCTGAGAGCTAGAAGTCACATGCACATGGGTAGAACTACTGCTTTGGAGGGAGAGCATTGCTACAACTGGCAAAATAAGATTTGCCTAATAACTGCAATGTGACTGTCTTTTTAGATCCATCTCCATTTACTTTTCCCTCATAGGGGTCTTAAGCCCAAACTTTACTCTGCTTCAGCATTACCCTTAAGTATTTGTCAGGACTTGAGAGCAGCAGTAATGACCCTCATCCATGCACTCTGCCTATGGACCCAGGAACCCCATCTAAGGTCAGGCTCTGGGTACCCAGACCTGTGGCTGCTCCTGCCTGTCTTGGCTTACTGGTGGGTTTTCTTGCGTTGATGTTGGACCTACACTGTAGGTAGTAGCCTTATTCCATCCTTGGTCGTGCTTATTGGGTGGACCTTGGATCTGTGCCATAGCCTTGCCTCCAGCTCTGCCTCCTGCTGTCCTGAGCAGACTCCCTGGTATGACTGAAGGGCCCTGTCAGAGGTACTACCTCACCTCCACTTGGGTACAGTGGGACTGTGCCCTGCCTGGGGATGTCACTACCTATGCTGTGGTCTCTGCTGGCTCCTGAATTGTCCTCACTCTTAGAACATCCCAGCTCTTGATGCTCCCTGACACTATTTCTAGATTATCAGGTAATCAACAACTGAGTAGGGAAAGCAGGAAAAGCAGAGAAGCCTAAGGAAGAACTGGGAGATGTCAGTGTTTGGCCCTTCCCATGGAAGCGTGCAAGAAGGCAATGGAAGAGAATGGTGGTGACAGGGAGATGGGAGAAGCAATAGAGGAGATGGAAAGAAGTATAAGAATCAGCAGCAGTTGTGCTAAAAGCTGAACGTATTTTCCCAAGGCTATCCTTTATCCCCCTGATGGGTTTGACTATGGAAATGAACTCAAATAAATGACAAAAGACTAATTAATGGGAAGGCTAATTAACAGATGAAGGCTATATTTCATCCAGTATCTTTCTGCCAGTCTCCATTAGCATCAGTGGGAGAACTGCCCTGATCTCACAAACATAGTTCCAGACCTTTATTTTAATCTGGTCTCCACATTTTACAGAAGTATTTGACCACCTCAGAAGAGCAGGCTTTGCCATTTTTTGAGCTTCAATACTCCTATTACTTCAATACTACCTATACTTTGGTAGGGGTGGGGGATGAATGCCCTAAGCTAACAGCAAGGCTCTTTCCCCAGCCTGAAGTGCTGGACGTTGAAAATCTGTTCACTTTCTTTCTCAATGATCATAGAGACTTACTGCCAGCAGTACTTGATTCTCCAGAGCTTCCTGTTGCCCCAGTCTGAATTTCATCTCCCAAAATCTTTGCTACTGAGAAGTTTGCTTCAGCACAAACTGAACATGCTGTGGCCATTGTCCTGTTGGAGCAATTTAGTACGCTCTCAGTAATGCAGGAGAAATGATTCCCCTCTGTTTTGGGGTTTGTTATTTTGTTGATTTATTTTGTCTCTTTTAACTGTCAGTCAGATCAGCTATAATCTTGCACTTAACCACCTGTCTGGAATAAAAAGCCCTTCTTTTGCATTTCCTTTGTCCCAGCAGTTCCTTGATACCACGTGCAATCAGAATGAAATCAGTGTCCCCATGCAGCAGCAAGTTCTTCCATCTCCGGTTGCTTTACCACTTCTGCAGATCTCTTTTGCAGGTTTCTTTATTGCTGTCTGTTTTGCTTAGACAGTCTGTGCTTCCCTGGCCACGAATGAATGTGCACATGCATATGTATTATGTAAATGCACCAGTATTTAGAGGGAGATTTAGAAAAGCGGAAGTTTGGGCTGATAAGAACGTTTACCATGTGAAAACGCCAGGACATTTAGCTTTTTTGCTACTGGGATGATTTCCTACCTGCTTGTTTTGCATATGTCTGCTCAGTCTTTCTTTTTTCCACAAATATAACTCTTGTAGGAGAAGTCCTGCAGTTTAAATTCCCTCTTGCCCAGAGAAGAAATATAGTTTTCTGAGTTTTCTCAGAATTGAGCTTTTTCTTCTGGTATTTCCAAAGTATTCCTTCCTGAAAGAGTGAAAGTCATGAAAGAGCCTGAACGTACTCTTAAGGGTTTGGTGTCCTGGAAATCGTTGTTTCAGCCTTTTCAATCTATCTGTATGCACTGCCAAAATGAGTAGGAAAAAGTTTGGAAAGTATAGGAGTCTCATATTGCATTTGGAGCCTGTTGTGTGACTTTGCCAAGCAAGCCAGAGGCATTTCTGTATTGTACCATTGAACAGCTGGAGCAAAGCAGTACCTGGTGTGAATTCCATGCTAAAACTTAACAAAATTTTGATATTTTGTTAAATGCACTTAATTGTATCTTTTTGCTTTTCTGCAATGCAAGCTCCAGAAAATTCAAGCCAGCCGCATGCTCATTAGGTGTTTGATTTCAGAATATGGTCAAAACTGAATCAGCCCACAGATCTCTATATTCGTTTGTACTCAATCTCTTTATCATGTAGTTAGTTATCTCTGCATTTGTATGCTTGAAAAGAAGTAAAAAGAAAAGCTTGCAGGTGGTTAATCTGCTGTACAATCTACAAAGTAGGGCAACCTACAAAGAGCAAAGTAGAAAATCTCCCACCACCACTTCTGACGTTATTGGCATCACCCTTTGGTGAATTCGTTAAAGGCAGAAACTAAGCAGCCGGGACAGCATTCAGACAGGGACAGGGTAGGAAAATAAAAAAGCTTTTTATCCCCAGAAGAATATTGCAGCAAATTCATAGGACATGTAATGAGGGGGGGCATATATTTTACTCTCAAATTTCAAATATTTCATATCAGCTCTCACTTTTCAGCCGGAATAAACAGGCTGTAATTTCTTTCTTAAATATATATAGAAATCAATTCCCAGGTGATGTCTGTTAGAGTTCACTGAGTGCTTCAAGATTCTTGGAGAGGCTTTGTAAGTGAAGCATTCATTTCAGCGAGATTCATGTCACAGGAACTTTCTTTGTGAGTAATCACCATTCACTTTGCAGCTTTGGAAAAGCTTGTGGTGTAACGGGTTCAACTGAGTGCATTGGAAAGAAATCTTAAGAAATGTCAGGTTCCGAGATGGGTGAATAACCTGATTTCTGCAAAAATGCCCTTTCTTTGAATGTATTTATTATGGTAAATACTTCACACCATTTTCAGTGGCTCAGAGTGCCGATGGCTTTTACACTTCCTAGTTCCCCTCACCTTTAACACCTGTTAGAATCCCTAATTAATGCTAAGGAACGCATGCCTCGGGCTCTGCGCTGCTGTAAGCAGTAGCGGCTGCTCTTGTCGGCAAACATCCCAAGTACCTCAGCAGCGGAAACCCCAGCGTGGGGTGTTCTCTCCTTCCAAAGAGAGAAGACGAGGACTGAAAAAAAAAAGTCATGTAAAATACCCGAAACTAATGGCTGGTAGTCACCCCTACACACACGGACATTTCTATCTCCAGGTATTGTATTTTCTTCCCTCTGGTGACGGCTGTGCGGGCAGGCACAGCGAGGTGAGGGAGCGGACTAGGATGGTGCGCGTTCTCTGAGGCGCAGGGCTGACACGGCCGTCTGTCAGGTGGCTCTGCGGTTTCCACGGACTTTTGGCAAAGGGGCTTTTCCAGATTACTTAAAAGTAAACGCCAAAATCACCAACGGGATGCCTGTGCGTGGAGCCGATACCGAGCAAAGGCAGCACAAGGATGCTGCAGGTGGCTGAGGGTCAGCGCTCCCTCCAGAGGGACGGGGCCGCCGCCAGCGGAGCAGGAGCATCGCCTCGGGGGCTCGGCGGGGGGATGGAAGCCTTGCGTGCCAGGCGGGCCCCGGCGGGAGGCAGAGATCAGTCAGCGCCGTTCTCCCTTTCGCTCCCCGCCCGCGGTTCCCGCCGCAGGGCGAGCCCTGACTCAGAGCGGCACCGCCGCTTCGCACGCGATGCCGCGGGCTCGGCTCCCGCATCCCCCGCCCCGACATCGCCACCGCCCCGCTCGGCAGCGCAGCTGGGCTCGGGCAGCGGGAGGTGCCTGGGCAGAGAGGCCAAGGGGGTCCCCAGCCCAGCAGGGGATGCTCGGGGAGAAGGGAGTCGGGCAGAAGTGGCTGGAGAAAGGGAGGAGCAGCTTTACAGCCATAAAGCCACTCTTTGGGGCGGCTGGGACAGGTAAAGTGATACCTGCTGGGCGGTTGGCCCAGTGGAACACCCGGGAAGGGTGTTTCGGCATAGGCCGAGTTAGGGTGGAGAGGCTGCAGCTGGGACGGCGTTGGGTGGGGAGGGTTTGAATGTTGTTTCCGCAAATACGCAGAAAGGCAGTTTTTCTCATGTTTGCCCGCTTACCTGCCTGCTCACCAGGGAGCTGGGGGTTCCTTTCGCTTGGGTGTGTAGTGATCACGCTGTGCTTTGCACATCCAATTTTTTGGGGGGAGTGATGGTGTGCCGAATTAGATGATCCAGTGTTGCAGACTTCTTTACATTTAGATTTGGGGATGATACGGGACTAGGTCACTTCTAAAAAGTGTTTCTTCGTGAAATGTTCCTTAAAGCAGTTCTGGGTTTAGCCATTCAAAAACCTAGAAAATTGCATCACAAGTACAAGTTACTTCTTTTGACAGTAGCTGTGAAAAAACTTCTTTATTAAAGTTTCCCAGTTCCATAACATGGCAACACAGCATCAGGAACCATCCATGTCGCATGGGAGATGCACTGACCTGCTCGCTGCGATGACAGGAGTGTATCTGGAAATGGTTTATAAGAGCAGTTGCTATCAACCCCGAGCTGCACTGATTACTGAAGATCTTAACAGAATAAATATTTACAAGTATAGCTGTGATATATGACAGTGAGAAGCAAAGATTGTTTATTTTCACAGCTTCCTATCTCCAACAGGAGCATCCTTGTTAAAAGGGTTCAGGTGTTGGGTTGGAGGCTGCTTTATTCTCAGAATCCACGTGAGAGGCAAAAGCTGCAGGTGTGAGAGAAAATGTGTAACTGACCCAGTGTTTGGATCAAGTTCACTGCTCAGAAAAACCACTTCAAGAGTGTTATTTTTTTCCTAATTGTAATATTTTCTCTTCTCTCCAAAGGCCCCGTTGTCTCTTGCCTTTCTCTGGGGTGATGATGTTAAAGTTCCTGCCAGTGAAGGATTGCTCCCTCGGACTCTCTCAGGTAACATACCCTGCAGCGACTGCTTTGAAATGGCGTGCTCAGATCGGCTTTGATGGCTGGAGAGCACATAGCTGTAAAACAGCCGACATCTGTTTTCCGCTGTGGTCGGTTAAATGCAAAGTTTTGTGCTTCTGGTTTGTTGTTTTTGTTGTTTTTTTTTTTTAACGAAGAAACCCACGTAAGTCAAACCTTGTTAACAGCACAGGCTGTTATATCCTTAGTTTAGTGCACTTTTGTCAGTTTAACTGCTGCTGTAGCTAATTCAGCATTTCAGGTCTCCCTTGTTTCTGAGACACTTTTCTTGGCATGAAAGCGGGAAGTCTCCTGTTTCTCCTTTTTGGGTGTCAAAAATAGCTGGAGGTCCATACAGTTATTGTAGCAATTTAAGTAATGATTTAAGACCTTTTTTTTTTTTTTTTTTTTTTGGCAGGTAAAAGCTTGTGGTGATTTTTAGATTTCAAAGGAGCTTTTAGTATGGTAATAATAAGGCTGGCTCGACAGAAGTCCTGCATTTTGTAAAAATAACTACTAGATATTGCTGGAGGGAGCAAATGCTACTTTTATTTGGAGTTACCCATTTTTCCAAATAGTACTCTTGATACCTCAGAAAAATAAAGATCTGTTGTATAAAATTCAACACATATACATGTGACATGTAATACTCTACTACTTATTGAGGAACAATGTTTTATCCAAAATAGTCATTCATCTGATTAACTGTATCTGTAAAAATGTCCTTTGTCCATAGAAACTCTGTCCTTCTTCTGAGGGCTTCTTATTAGTGGTTAGGTTTAAAAATTTTCCACTTCAATTGTAAGCACCTTTGGTTCCATCATATATTATTGTGGAGGGTGCACTGGGTGGCTGAATGGGAGAGGAAAAGAAACATTTCTTTACTTAATTGACTCACTGTAGGTCAGTGATTTTTGCCAGCTCATGTGCAATGTTAGAAATATGCTGCAGGCAACTGTCATCTGTCAACCTAGAGAAAAATGCTTGTAGCAAAAGACAAAAAGACAAGAACACCAGGCACTGTTACAAGTGTTTTGGGCATGTCAACATGCACTTGCTCCCACAGGGTACCAGGATTTATGATCGATTCCCTTGATGAAGTAAATCACAGGCCTGACTTAAATAACTGAGTAAATTAAAAAACTGTGTTTGAATTATCTAAACTGGTATGTGAGAGCATGTCCATTCCATGAGTGAACTACGTGGTGATTCTAATAGGTGGTTAATATCCTCAAAACCTTTGAGCTTTCCTTTTAAATGAAGATTTGTTGCAAAGAAAGCATGAGGTTAAAGGGTAAACCTACGAGTTCAAAAGCAATTAAAAGGAACCTCTGAATATATTTGCATGGCACCTCATGATTTTCAGTGGATTTCAGGATAAAGGATTACCACCTACCCTTATGGTTTTTGACAGATATATTTCAAGGATAGCCTGTATGTGTTTGCTCTTAGTGAACCTGGTGATTGCCTGCAGTCTTCTCCACTTCTGCTGGTAATACCACCTATGTTAAAGCATAAGTCAGAATACAAGTTTGCCTTTTTCAATTAAAAAGGAAGAAGGTTGCATGTCATACTTGTCCTTTCTATGAACATGAGATACTTTATGTTAAAACCCAATAGTATTCTACATTCTTAGCAGGCACTTCAGCCTTTGCATTTTTACACTACAGTTTATCACCTTCTCACAGCCACAGGAGAAGAGCATGCACATCTTAGCAGGGGGTTCAGACATTTTTAATAGCCTCAGGATGGCTGCAGTCTCTGAAGTGGCTACGGAAGTGTGTGTGCCTCAGCCATCGGAGCATGTTGCCAAAATGTTAGTCCTGGAAGCTGTAAGGGTTGTTCAGGGCTTATTCTCTTCTTTAGTTAGATTTAGTCCTTTTTCCATGCAGCAGCTCTGCTCTAAATGTCCTTCCGCCCTTTCTTTGCTTCTTAGCACCCCTTTATCCATAACGTCCTGGTTGGTTATGAGGAGAACATGTGTTTCCTGAAAGCTGTCAAGCTTTTCCTCTTACGCGCAACACTTCTTTAGGTGGTGTGATTATACCTATGGCAGATAACTCCCACGAGTTCAAAGATAGACAAAACCAGATACGCATCTCTCTCCTCTCTATTTTTTTTTTTTTAATGGTTTGAGTGTTTTGCTCTGTGTGAGGCATGGGTAGATGTTTCTGTGGTTCCCAGAGGAGGGAGGGTGAGGAGTGGGTGACAGGGGAAATGGTGGTTGTGGTCACGCAGTTGTTCAGGCAGTGCATAGAGGGAAGTCAAGTGAGTGGTCAAGTCAGGTGCGTGGTACTATAGATGGCAAACATTTGTGGTGTATTTATTTATACACAGTATTTCTCACTAGAAAAAAATGCTCTTTTCATTTAAGGTCTGACTTCTGGACACTTTGCGTACCAGATTTAAAGCTAGACTGAAATTTTGGATTGATATAAAAACCACTGACCAAGTTTCATTCTTTGAGCAGAATGCCACACAGTTTCACAACCTGGTTTTCTTTGCCTCAGATTGAGCGTAAAAGAAAGGGCATCCTTTGGGGAACAGCTGTTCTCTTATGTTCGTATTAACTAGTTTTGTCAGTGTAGAACGAAAGAGGGCATCAGATTTTGGGATCTCTGTGGCAGTGTAAAATACAGAGGTGTGTGGTTTTTTTCTAGAATTCACTAGTGACTTTTGGATGCATCCAGTTATTTCCTGATATTATTGAATCCATTTATTTTTGAAAGACCTGCTGTTTCAAAAGAGCATTCAGCCCTTTCTGCATATCAGTGCTTTGCAAAGGATCTGAAGCAAGGCATTTGCAAGGGAAAGCGTCTGAATTTACTAACCACTTTGTGGGACGCATTCTCATTCAGCACAGATCCTTACTTTGCTTTCTCTGTGTCCTGCTCTAGTCCCCAAAGCAGCAAAATATAGTCCAAATTTCAAGAGAAACATTTGCCTCTTCTTTTTTGAGCCCTGCTGTTGAGATGCCTCTTATAAAACCCTTGAGGTCTAGAAAATATGAAAAGTAAACAGTAGAGGAAGTATGTTCACTTACTAACTTAGTGGGAGCTTCTGACTAAGAATGTGGTCTCTTACTAATAAGGAAACTGTTTTGAAGTTGAAAAATATATATTTTGGTCACAATGCATTATTTAGGTGATTCATACTGATAATGTTGTGTGCTCTGAAACCATAACCTGTGGCCTCGATTTCCAAAGCTGCTGAAATCTGTTACAGAAATATAGGTGAGGTGAATTGGGAAAATAAAATCTGCAGTTCAATTTATATTTAAAAGTAAGTATCCACGCAACAGCCTGGCCTTGGGCAGGACTTTTTACCAACTCACATGTGGAAGACTGTCTTTCGTCTTGAATGCTGTTGGTTTCCAATGCAGTTGCTTTCTCATCTCCTATATTTTGCATTCTTTATGAACTCAGATCTTAGCTGCCCAGATGTTTGTAGCCAAACTCCCTCTGACTTTTACTAGCCTCCAGGAGTACTTCAAAGCCTCCTAACACTTACAGCAAGACTCCAGCAGGATATTGAACACCCACATCTGCAAAGTGAGCGGGTGATCGAGTTGTTATTGAAACCTGAAATGCATTAATTGCAGGCTTTGTGGTACAATATTAAAATGTTATATGAGGTAAAATGGGCTCCTTCTGATTTTTCTAGGACTACCCAGCCACCTCTATATGTGACACTCATTCGGTAGCATCTTAATTACTTCTGAGGCCATTTAATGCGTCAGTGCATGTTTCCATCAGTGATGGATGTAGGTAGCTCTTTGTTCCTATTCCTGAACTGATCTCCCTTTCTCTGACAATGTGCAGAATGCTGGCATATTTGGTAAATAGTCCGAGAGGATGGATTTTCCAGTGCAGGGTTGTGGTCACTGCTTTCTGTTCTTCGCCTGCCATGTAGTGTGCTTCTTAACTGGGTGGAGTCTTTTAAACAAGAGAAGAATCATAGAATTGTTTAGGTTTGAAAATACTTTTAAGGTCATTGAGTCCAACTGTTTCTGTTAGAAATTTTGGAACATGTAATGAATTGTGCTCACAGCTTGTAAATCTACTCAGAAGTTCCTGCTGACCCCATGAATGTAAGTGATCATACAGGGATAACAAAATAGTATTCCAGTAGTGTGTAACTGCTAAAAGTACATGTAAGTGTCCCCGCCGCTGAGCTGACATCTCTTTGTACTGTATGCCTTGCACGCACCCAAAAAAACTCCCTTCTTTTGTAAACGACACTAGTATTCCTATGCAGCAGTCAACAAACATATCATTGCAACATCTTTGCAAAGTCAGGAAATGTTCTTTTTGTAATTCACCCTCTTTGAAAACCAAGACACTGCTTATATTCGATCTGGAGCTATTCCCTGTGTGACTTTTCCCTCAGTTCTCTGCAATTCTAAGCACCATTTAGATGCAGTGCAGTTGTCAGTGTTAGCACATCTGCTGCTGAAATTAAGGTTGCAAAAATTCTTTGCCTATTTAAAGTAAGCATCAGGTCTGGATACAATTTTTCTTTGTGTTGAGATGAAATACCCTATTTCTGAAAAAATGCTGATTCACTCAAGCCAGAATGGAGACCAAGAGATGCACCTAACAGGGTCCTGATTTATATCAAGAAGCAGAGGCACTTCAGTTTTGATTACGCACTTCTCATGAAAGTGCACCAACCTCTATATTGTTGAGGGTGGTGCTGGTGGTGTAGTTCTTTTCATTAAAAACCTCAAAAGATCTTGATTTTATTCCAAGGCAGTACAAAAGCATCTCTGAAATCATGAAAATGTTTGTGGGATAGGCAGATGAATGTTCCCATCCAGATCTGCTGACAGATTTTCTCGTAATGCTTTTCTACTTTTTCATGACAATGAAAGCAGAAGTTCAATTACAAAAAGCCAAACCATATTCTTTAGCAGAAATCACACTGAATTTATTTTAAAATAATGGAAGAGGGAGAAAAAAAAACCAAACACAATAATCCAAATTACTTACCAAGATCTTCCCCAGGTGTCGTATCAGAATTGCACCCTTTCCATTTCACATAGCAAACCAATTTACAGTCAGTAAATTCTTTTAATATGCATAAAATAGGCATCCTGTTACATTACTCAAGCCTACCAAGTTAAATAGAATCATAGAATTAACTGGGTTGGAAGAGACCTCCGAGATCATCAAGTCCAACCCTTGATCCAACCCCAGTGTGATTACTGGATCATGGCACTCAGTGCCACATCCAGCCTCATCTTAAAAACCTCCAGGGATGGTGAATTCACCACCTCTCTGGGCAGGCCATTCCAATGCCTCATCACTCTCTCTGTAAAGAACTTCTTTCTAATATCCAACCTAAAGTCTTCCAGATAGATAGATAGATATCTTCCAAAGATACTGTACAGCTTTGGTCGGGGATTGAGGAAATAATGAATGAGTCTGACTTAGCGAATTTTTGTAATAAAAATCATAGCTTAGTTGAAATACAAATCTTAGGCTTACTTTTGTAAAAAAAAAAAAAAAAAAGTCCCTTGTTATACACTAGCAAAAGTAGAGAGAAGATAAGAGATTGAGAAGAGACAGTAGTTTTTGAGGGTCACTGCAAATAACTTTAACATTTGAACTGACACTGTTCTGATTTTCAAACACTGGAAGGTTTGAAAACACAGTTGATGCTTTTCATCCAGTTGTAAGCCTGAGAAAGGAGTTTGGCAGCTATGTGGAGAAAGATAACCAAAATCATTTAGAAGAGGTAGTGGTGGAGAAAAAATCACATGCAGTGAAGGGAGGGGAGAGCAAAAAGCTAGGGTGTGTTTCTGTGATACCCCCATCCTTATAGCCCAGGCACATATCCCAGTATCTTACCATGTGCCCGAGAGCACAATGCCACCAGCAATTGCTGAAAGATACTTCTCCCTCCACAGACCCTGTAGTGCCAGCTCTCCACCTGCTCCAGTGAGGGCTTGCTCTGTTACCCAGTGGGTCCAGTACAGAACTGGCTGGGGAGCTGGGCAAGATGTCCATGCCTTGGTTTCTAGGTTTGCACTGCCACTGGGTGAGATCTGCTTTCATTTCCCTGAGTGCATGACACAGCTCAACTGCAAGGATCAATAAAGAATGCAAATACCAGGATTTATTTGTAATACTCAAAATAGTCGTTCTCATTTACAGATGTTTAGAAAATACAGAGGTGTGAAAAGAAAAGCTATGGTAAATGTACTCATGCTGTAGTTACATCAGACCCCTTCCATCATTCAGACTCCAATTTTTTTTTTTCCTGTTGTCCAGACAGTAGTCAGGACTTCAGGCTTCACTCATTTCTCTGCTTTTCATTAATTACATTAGCTGGTATACCTGTCTTCCCTTTGAAGCCTTTTAGTAGGTTTGCACGAGTATAATCGTTCATCCTGGAACTCACTGTGTCTTTTTCCTTAGTAGGAGGGAGTGATTCTTTACTTCTGACCCAAGCAGTCCAAAATTGTGTCAGGTCCTCAAAAATGTCTTAAAAAGCACAAGTGTGCTTTTGATGATCTTTTTCCTTTAAGAGAAAGGTTGAATGCAGGACCTCTTTTGCTTGTTTTCTGGTTTCTTTGCCTTCAAGTTATCTTTTCTTTTCTTTTTTTTTTTTTTTTTTTACTGAAATCACAGGGGATAGACACTTTATTTATTTTGATTAAAATTAAATATTTAATGTCATAATAAGAAGCTGAGAGTTAAAATGCACAGGACTTAAGTTATAAGAATTGAAAACACACAAATTCATTAAAACATTGGATTTCTAAATTCAGGAAAACTCAAAAAAACCCAGAATTGATTAGATTAGTTTGAAGACATCGTGACATGTTTGTGGGTAAGCTAGGAACCAAAAAGAAACACTTATTTTGTCTTTCTTGCACAGAATAAAAACCTATATACATTTAAGTTCAGAGTTTTCTTGGAGTGGCTTTGATTGAACCACATGATTCTTTTCTGTAGTTTGCAGCACTTGTACTGGAGTTCCAGGCTAAGTCCATCCACCTGAAGTACTGATTGCATTACACTTGCACCTCTGTCTGTGTTGCTCGTTTCTCTTTTTCTTTTCCTGCTGTCTTTGGAGAGAGAAGTTCCTTCTTCCGCAGTCCCATCTCCCAATCAGAGGGACACAGAGCGCTTCCTCTTCCTAGCAGCATACTCCCCCGCCACAAAATTGGATAAGGAGTGGCTGAGGCGAGTGTCCAGAGTATCAGAGTTGTTGCTGCTGCTGCTGATTTTCACCCGTGGGCACAGGCACTGGAGCATGGCTCTGCGGATGTAGCTGTCAAAGCAATAGTAAATGAAAGGGTTGGCACAGCTATTGGCAAAAGCAAAAGGGCTGCTCACCTGCATGCCCAGTTGGGCAACAATGTTGGAAAAACAGTCAGACTGCTTCAGGAGTCCCAGAAGGATGGCCATGAGCTTGAACAGATTGAAGGGAACCCAGGAGACAACAAAAGCTGCCACTACAATGAAGACGATCTTGATGGATTTTCTCAGTTTCTTATCATGTTTCCCAGTCTTCTGATAATGCACACAGAGTCTCTTGGTGATAGAGCAGTAAAAGGTTAAGATACTCAACAGAGGGAAGAAGAAGGCCAGGATTAAAAGCATCAGCGATGAAATCTGTTTGACGTCTGTCATGGCTTTGTCTGTGCAGTATGTCTTTCCATATTGCTTCCTCAGTTCTCTAGACAAGAGGGTTGGCATCCCCAAGCAGCAGGATAACAACCAGACACCGATGCAGAGTGCTCTGGAATAGGATCTTGTTCTGATCCGTCTAGCAGTAGAGGGGTGCATGATAGCCAGGTATCGGTCAGCACTCATACAAGTGAGGAGGAGGATGCTGCAGTACATGTTGACTGAGATGACATAGGAACTAGCTTTACAGAGGAAAGATCCTACCCTCCAGCTCCCATCCGATGCCTCCTTGTCCACCCAGAACGGCAGCGTGATGAGGAAAATGAAGTCAGACGCAGCGAGGTTGATGATAAAGACGTCAATCAGCCTCTGGACCCGTCGCTTGAAGACCAAGGCTACAATCAGGACTGAGTTGCCAACAATGCCCACCAGGAACACAGCAGTGTACAGGATAGGGAGGAAAGTAGACATATGTTGCAGGTGCTGATACTGGCAGTTGTCCTCGTAGTAGTAGTCATAGCTCAAGGTGACTGGAGACACGGACGAGAGCTGGGTGAGTTCCATTTCTGGCCAGGCTGTTCTCATCCCCTCTCTGAGGGAGGCTCTGAGCTCCCCTGCCCTTCCCTTCAAGGTCTTTAAAGACATTTTAACGAGTGAGGGGGGAGGAGTGGAGGGAGGGAGGAGGAGAATAGTGGTTTTGTGGGGAGATAATTTATATGCTTTTAACCAGCCGCGTAGGCAACAAATAAGCAACAACAGTCTCTGATTAGTCAAAACTTTGTCTTCAGAATAAACACTTGCAGCTTTTTTTAAAAATCAGGTTTAATTTTACTGATTCTATCTCCATTTTGCATTTGCCCGTGAAAGCAAACCCGGGTCAGGTTTTGCTTTTTTTTCTTTTGGGGGAGGGAAGGTAGTTTTCAAGATTCTGAACTTTTTATTTTTTAGCACAGGATATTGGTAGCTTGCAGAGATTTGAGATTGTACCAGCTTAGAAGAAGTCAGAGAACAGTGAATTCAGGTGCCACATTCTTTATCTACACTCAAAACATTTTGTATCAATTGCTTGTCAGGGCAAGTTCAACTTTTCTGAGGCTTGGAGTTTTTTACTTTACTTGTTCATTTATGGTTGTTGTTTTCTGTTGAGAGTAGTTATCTCATACGAAAATACACAAGGAGAAACACTTAAAACTACTATGTCCTTTCTGCCCTGTAGTTGGTTGTTCTGTATCAGTCCCAGGCTCTTTGCTGCCCTGGCAGTGCCCCCCTCCTGCCCTGCAGCCCCTCCAGTTGCCCGAGACATGGACTCTCCACACCCGACTTGATGAATGTATTAGAAACTTAGAGAACAGTGTCACACATTCTTCTGCAATGTGAAACTTGACTTGATGCTCCCATCCCCTTCACAGACTTCCTTATCAGTCACAGTCCTGGACTGCAGAGCAATGGTTTGTTCCTTCTGCTTCTGACTGCACAGGCTGCGTGGCTCTTGAGCTGTTCTTATATACAGTGCTCACTTCCCTTAAAGAGCTCTGATTTCCTTCATCTTTCATTTGCAGTATCCGTATCGCTCCAGCTGTGACTTACCTTACAGACAGCCCTTTCAGCATTGCATAAATCAGATGGAAATTCTCATTTTTTAAACTACTGAATTCATTACAGATTTGTCAGTGCATACTAATTTGAAACCTCTACTATTGGTCATCATCATCCTTCCTCTCTTCTGCAGATAAATTGATTTTCTCCTTCCTCTCCCTCCCACCTGCACCTTCACAGACCAGGCGCTTCTTCAGGATTCTCAGAGCTTTGAGGAGATTGCCTACTGGTGCAGGCTCCACCCCTGGGCACTTAGATTACATCTGTGTGTGTCTCCACAGGCAAAGAACAACTGTAGACTGTGTGGGCAGCAAATCAGTCCCTCCAGCGCACTCTGGATGCACTCAGATTCACTGTCTCAGTGCTCACGTTACGTGCTCCTGTGCAGCAGGTGCCTGGTAGACCTCCAGGCAGCTGGAAAAGCAGCCAGCAGCTATTAAACAGCTGGCTGCTGGATGGAAGGATATTTAGGTGGGCACTGTCTCTTGAGTATATGTGCTGATGTCTAATAAGGATGTAGTTATATACAATTGCCTTTCTACGAGTAGGGCACTAGTGGACTAGTGACTATTTTTAATGGAATGTATAAGGATTTGCTTAGTGAGTGCGATTCAGTCATCACGAATTCTGAAAAAGGATCAAGGTGTATAAAACCACCACAGATTAGATTACTGATTTGTATGCCACAGAAGTGAATGTGAACCTGTAAGGAAGAACAGGCTAAAAAACATCTTGCCATCTCAACTTGGGCATAACCGTTCACGTTAAAAATCACTGTGTCCTCTTCCTAAGTAGGAGGCAATTACTTTTTTTAGTCCACTCATGAATGAGAGCAAAAATAACATTCCATGGATTTGTAAAATGCCTCACTGTTATTCTAGGATAGTAACCTCCTGCACCTGAAAAGACTATTCTTATTTTCAAGGAAATGTAAAAGTCTCTTCTGTGGTGCTGAAAGTGAGCAGATACGATTGCTGCAAGTCTTTTTTTTTGGGTGAGACTTACTTGTCACTGGTCAGTTACAGCATGGATTTGTGTGCCAGGTTGTTCTTTCCCTGGCAAAGATGAGAGAAAGGAACACAGAACAAAATTCATAGAACTCTTTAAATTGTGTTGGGTTGAGGACATTGTGATTTGTATGTGACAGATGTAAGCATAAACCTGTAAGAAAGCACAGGCTAAAATTCATCTTCTCACCATCTGAAGATTACAAAAGATATAGCGAGTTTTCAGACAAGACTTCGTGAAAGTGCCCAAGTAGCTCGCAGTTTACAGAAATTATGTTTGATGGATTCAGTGCAGAGGTGAGTTTTGCTTATTTCTGCTTCAAGGAATGTGTTTCAGGCTTTTTCTTCCAAGGAGCCCTGGGAAATAGAGGCGTTCTCTTTCCATTAGTACTAGAGTAGAAGATCAGCTGAACCCTACAGTCTGCAGTATAATAGTTCTGCTTCTTTAAGATGGACCTATATGTTATTTTACTCTGCAGTTAGATTCTAACAGCTTACATGCAGTTACAAGCTTTAGAAATGAGGCACAAACTTCCCTCCATCTCACACTACTTCTTACTCCTTGAAATTCATTCCCTTCCTCTCTCCATCCCAGAGCAAACAAAAAAGTGAGTAACTGTAAAAAGCTTAATGGAACTATAAAGGCTCATGCCTGTGCATTTTTGTCTTTGTGATTCCTCACTATGTTGTCTCCCTGTAATGTAATAGCCTTACTCACTAAAACAAAAAATTAAATACTAAACATTTTCCAACAGGGACCAACTCTGCTCTCTTGAATTTGCTCTGTATTTCTTGAATGCTCTAAACAGACTTGTGGATGTTGTTGTGTGTTGCCATATTCCACAAGTAACACTTCCTTACCTAGGCAGAAGCTTTGCAATGATAACCTAAAGCATGGTCATGAATAATTAAGCAATCTGTAATTATCCAAGTGGAGCAGGAGCAGGTGTATTTATCAGTAGTCTGAACATCTTGTGGGGGATTTATGTGATACTGATTCACTGAGGGCATCACCTAGGGTCTTACTCTTCCCAGAGCTCACTTCCCTGAGGTGGAGCCAAGTTCTCAAAAATACTGAGTACATAGAAATTCCCCTCATAACACTCTCCAGGAAGCTCAGCACATAATGTGCAAAGATCTGAGAGATGTGGTGAGATGTTTTATAAGCAAGAGAAAGCCTCCATCCTCTCCTCACTCTTCTAGATTTCCACAGAATTTTTTTCCTCACAGACTTTGCCAGATGCATGTAAACCCTTTTCCTGAACAAAATTCTCTATTGAAGAAATCAGCTACTGGCTTGGGTGTATATTCTTCCATTTGGGATACCCATCCTGTCCAGCCCTTGATGCAGCTCTGAAAAAATGCAGCTGCTGGGTGCTGAGTACTTTTGAACCTGAGAGTGAACCTAAAGCTTCTGTAACCAGACACTCAGAGCTCCTGGGATCATGGCCCTGCATTTGGCCAGTTCTGCTTGAAAGGAGCGTTGGTCTGCTCTGGTCCTGCCTTTCTCAAATGCACCTGTGAAATTCGTCGTGGCAGTATCTGTACCATTCCTTAAATCTTCCTCGTAGGAAATGCTGAGGTGTTTCCAACAGTAGCATGAGAAAAGATTTCATGCTGTTGACCACAGTTCTGTAGTGCTTGCCATACCTGTATTATAGGCAGGCAGCCACCTATTTTTGTGACAAAATCTGTAAGAGCTGCACAGCAGAACTATCAGCACAGGAAGTATGCAGGGTTGTTGATTTAGTTTGCTACGTGCACCACCTCCCCCTTACAAATTTCTGCAATTGAAGCATTTCAGGTAGAGAGGTGCGAGTTTGTTTTTTGTGGTTTCTTTTTTCTTTCTTTTACATTTTCGGTCTTACTGATAGTTTAAATGTGGTCTTATTCCAGCTTGTACATGGCCTTTTATACAAGCACAGGCATCTAGATAAAATAAGCTGTGTATCTGTAAATTATTAATGATGATAAATGCTGAGAAGGACAGAGGTTCATTTGGCTGTAAAAGAAAGTGTAATAGTTTCTAAATGATTGTGCTTCAAAAATATGCAAGAAACAGAGATTTGCAGACCTAATTTAAAAACAATCCAAACCCCACACTAAATTGGCTGAAACTGCCCTACTATGCTATAACTGTTTGAAGGCAGGCTCAGAGGTGACCAGTGAGTGACAACCAACTGAAGTTTCACCCCTCAACAAAGAGGAGAGGGTGGAACTAATTCAGGACAATGTATTGTGATAGGTTGAAATAGTTCATGTTGAGAGTAGTGGTCTACAAAATGCAGTGCAGGAAGATTTTTTTTGTACACTTAATTTTTGAATATTTATTATCTCATCCTTTTTTAATTTATATTTTTGTATATGTTTTATAGAGTACATAATCTATTGGTATAGTAGTACATTTGTATAATTCTAAAAAAATATAGACATTAGAGGGGTGCCTGCTCACAAAGTTTTCACTGATGGGGTGCATGATAAAAAGGTTTGGAGACCATGGACGTAAAGGACAAATGAGTATAATTAAAGTGCACCAGTGCTATTCATGGTATTTGGAAGGAGCACATCTAGAAGGTCTTCTCTCTGTGAAAATTATAATTACAGTAGGATTTTCTTATCCTATTGTGTTCTGTGCCACAGTAGGAAAAATAAAGAAGGGAGAAATGAAACAGATAAAACTGTGTAAGGAGGTCTGAGATGAATCCATGGGATTTTCTGCTCCCTCTGGCTATGTGAAATGCTCATAGATGGTGCCTAAAACACAAAAAATAAAACTGCCCTTTTTGTTATTACAAAGAGAACACTTGTTGGGAGAGGCGATATCTTGTAAATTAATGAGTAGTATTGGAAAAAAGACTTCTGAACACCTTTTTCAGATCTGAATCGATAACTCCTGAAGTGAATGTGATATATGAAGGGTTTTTTAATCTTCTCATCCTATATCAGCTTCATTTAATACAGATGGTGCCACCTCCTTCAAATACTTGCTTATTTCCTTAGACTATGAGAAGTCAAATGACAAAAATTTTGTACTAAACCTTTCTTTTTTTTTTTTTTTTGCAACATACTGGGAGTTTGTTTGCAGCACTCTGATGCTAAACTGTCTCTGCCTGAGAACTTACTAATGCACATGATCCAGGTCTGCTATTGAAGAAACTTCACTTTTACAAAAAGCAGGAACAACATTTAAGCTGTAGCCCTCAGCATTATTTCTTTCATGCTTTCCTGTGCAAATGGCACTGTTTCTGCACAGTAAAACAAACTTTTACTTTTAAAACCTCCCCAAATGATCCTGTTCTGTAACTAAACTGATCAATCAGTGGTTCTGCTGAGGCAGACTGAAGTGGTGTGAAAAAAAGAGAAAAGGAAAAAAGATTGTTGTTGACAAGGAATGACCCTGTGCATTCATTTGTAATGCTTTTTTTGGGTTACTCATACTATATGGGAGGGTATTTTTCCAGGGGAAAAAAAAATCCAAGTGAAATCTGGTGGGAGTATTTGAATTTAAACAAATAAAATGAAAATGAAAACACATTTCTTCCCTCTGAATGCTTTTGAGCAGCTGCACACTTCATATTGATCAGTGCAGATTATGAAAAAGAAGAGGCCACTGTAGTCTAATAACGAAAGTAGCAATGGCTACGAAATTTTCCAGAATTAATTCTCATTTTTACAAAATTAGATCTTTTAGGAGAAAAACCTATAGACATTTAGGAGAAAAACCTGTATCTAAATGTTAGATAATTTGCTATGATTTACAGTAAATGGTTCCAATTCTACTTATCCTATGGCTCAGAATACAGACAAATTTTGGTTTTTTCCTTTTAACATTTTCCAGCTTCAACTGACCTGCTTCTGATCATTTTGCCAGGTATATAGAAAGAACTGTTACTAATTTTTTTGTTCCCTATTCCCATTACGTATATTTTATGGTGTTGCAACTCCTTAGTTCAATAAATTAACTCCTTAAATAAACTCTTCTTTTATAAATTAAATTGACTGACCTGTGATATATTTCACTGAGAGAGGTTTTCCAACTCTTCAGTGTTTTTGATATACCTTATTAGGTTTATCTCAACACGTCAAAACTAGACATGGTATTTCAGCACCTAACAGCAACTCCAGATGTGATAAACTTCTTTCCTCCCTGTTATTTCTCAGTTTATGTATCTGAGTTTGCAGGAAAGTTGGGGTTTTTTTGGCCACAGCACCATCTTGGCAGGTGGTAATTCACCAACATTTTTCCTCTTCATTTTGTGCTTCCCAGGATAAAGTCTCATGTCAGTGAGTCTCCAGTCTTTGCTTTTAAATTAATGAGCTCATCGATGACCTTATTGAAATGCATGTTTGCTTGCCCCAGCTGCGAAATGATCAGGTCACTGTGTACCAGTGCCCTCTCCATGTCATTATTTACCCTTCCCTCAGGCCTTGTGTCATCTGTGAGGTTTATCAGCAATGCTCTGCTTTCTTCCAGGCCCTCGATAAAGATGGTAAGTATTTTAGAGTCTAGAATAAACCTCGGTCAGACCCCAAAATACATCATTGCAGACAGTTACATTATGAAGTTTTGGTGAGACAGTTCCTTGGTCTGGAAAGGTGAGGTGTATAGACAGAGGTTTCTTTAGTATAACATTACTTCTAGTACTTTTTTTTAATTAAAAAATCTTTTTTTGCACCAAGTCAGAGAAGTTTCTTTTATCACTGCTTTCACTTTTGCCATCCTAGCTTCTTACGCTGCTGCAAAAATGCTTCCTCGCTGTTCTGGTAGAGGAGTTGGTCGAGATAATTCCCCAGAAGGTCCTCAATGGCATGAAAACCTGGTATATTTCTGTTTTTCCTGAGTATTTGTTAGTTAGTTTGGTGGTTTGTAAAATCAGAACTGGGTGGGGTGATCTCTCGGCCAGAGGAGTTGTCAACCACTTTTAAGGGTCCTCTTGTAATTAGGGTGGGTTCATGTACCAGGGAAATGTCCAGTTCGGGGTGTGGAGCCAGTGTTGACAAAGTTTTGCAATTTTTTTTTTTTTTCTCTTTACTTCGTGTTTTCCCAAGTCATTCCTTTTTTTTACAAGCACTCAAGCAAAATAGAAATAAATAGAAAGGAGGTTGTAGCCAGGTGGGGATCGGCCTCTTCTCCCAGGTAACTAGCGACAGAACAAGAGGACACAGCCCCAGGCTGCGCCGGGAGCGGTTTAGGACGGACCCGAGGAGGAATTTCTCCAGGGAGAAGGGGTCTGGACGTGGGAAGGGGGTGCCCGGGGAGGCGGTGGAGCCGCCGCCCGGCGCCTCCGGAAGGGGGCGGCAGAACTACATGGCCCAGGGTGCCCCGCGCGGGCGGGCGCGGCGGGCGGAAGCGGGGCCGGGCCGGGGTGCGAGGCGGCGGCGGCGGCAGGCGGTGGGTGCTTCAGATCGGGGCTGCTCCCGGCGGTGGGACCGGGCAGAGGGGTCGGGGATCGGGGCGCTTCCCTGGCGTTGGCTGCCAGCCGGCGGCTGCCGTCCCCCCGCGCGGGGCTGTCGCCTGCGAGGCCCGAGCCCCCGGGGGTGGTCGCGCCCAGTGGAGATGCCCGGCTGGCCCGGCCCACGGTGCTGGGCTGGGCTGGCCCTGGTGCGGCAGGTGCTGAAAAACCCTAGGGCTTTGCAAGTCGTTTTCCCTCCTCTTCGTATTTGTTCCTTTAATAGCACTGGGAGATATCCGTGAAGTAATTTCAGAGTTAAATGATTGTCTCCAACCATTCGGTGTGCTCTTTGCTTCTAGATCACTTGTTGTGAGCTGGTGGCGTGGAAGGAGCTGAATGAATGGCACAGTCGGGGCAGAAGGGAAGTTTGCGTTTCATGCTCTCCACTGGCCACAGGATACAGACAACGCTGTGCCTCTGAAGCGACCTGGAATCATTGGAGCTGTGTGTCCTGACGGACTCCTGAGGACCGCCGAAGGTAAAAAAGTGTTTGTTAGCAATCTTTCCTACCCTTCCGTTGCCCTAAATATTAAAAGGATGATCCCGTTCGGTGCTGTTGCCAGCCCTCTCACCACATTAACACCTTCTCGTAGGCCTTCTCCCTAATCCCTTTCCCCAAAGAGCAGTCAGATTGCAGGCATATTTCCTGAGTGTATGCCAGTGACTGCAGCCTCCCTCCTTGGTGATGTCACGTAACAGGAGTTTTTTAAATGTGGTAGCCCACTGTTGGCTGAAAGGAGTGACCGCAGTAACAAGATAAAAATCGTCATGTTTTTGTATTCCCTTCTGCCATGGTACAGTAACTTCTTACAAAGGCTGTCCATTCTTCAGCCTTAAGTTGATTTTTTGCCAGAACACTTGTTTTTGTTCTGTTCCATGTTTTTTCTCTTTCAGCTCTACTGACTTGCCCCCTTTGTTTCTCCCCCTCCCCAAAGTGCATTCATCCACAGTCATTGCTTTGAATGTTGCTGCCAGTTTGGCCTTGCCTTCTCTTTGTGAGGTGGTGCTTTACAATTTTTACGTCTAGCTTCTTTAATAGTTACAATATCATGGGAAGCACTTCTGACTGTTTACAGCTGCCTTGTGTTGTCTTAGGTTCATTGCATAGCTTAGTTGCAGCCGTGACTTGTTTGAAGTAGCCTCTGCTGTTGGAGTAAAATGTGCTGGCAGTGCTGTATGAGCAAACCTCCTGTAAAACAATGAAGGGTCTTGCTGACAGCCTGTAAAGACAAAATATTTTTATTTGTAGTCAGTCTTTATGCCTTTATAATTCATGTCATCTTTGGCAGTAGTAATGTTATTTTTTCGTAACCAAGTTTATTCTGAAGCACCTCCTACACGTTGTTCTGTACAGAACGTTTGCAGAGTGTGGCATAATCCTATAAACGTGCCGTGTCTTTCTTCAGGGTCGTGTCCAGTAACTTATTTCTTACTGACAGTGCTTTGCTACTGCCATTGAGCCCTACCTGGGGCTGGGCGGAGGGTTCTGCCTTTTAAAAGGACACCTCGTTTAAGTGGGAATGCGTCTGCAGTCCATGAAGATGCATTGGATATACAAAGTGAATGGGCAGGGTAGTCAAGTCTACTACACCGTGGCAGGAAAAACTAGTTCAAAATTTGCCTAAAGTGTTGTGGAGTTCTTAATCTTTTCTGTAAACAGTTGAAGTGTCAGGCAGAAGCATTGAGGGGACCTTTGTTGTAAGGAATTGGGGGTGTGCTGGTGCCTTTGCACTGTCTTGTCCATACTGAAAATCCACGTGTGTTTTTTGGGACAAATGCCACACAGAGCCACACGCTAGATTTTGGGGTCTGTAGCCCCATTACCTGCTCTCTGCCTATGCCTGGAGTTACATTACAGGGATTGAACGTCAGTAGATTGCCACATCCCTTTTACCAAGTGGACAGTGAACACTGGGCAGTGCTTTAATTTACTGTTTGGTGATTACCCCTTCATTTTGCTTATGATCTGTTCCTGGTTGCCAACTGGCATCGGCCCTGCCAAGTCCGCAGTATGCCAGCGCACAGGAGGCTGGTCAGAAGGGTGTGGTTGTGTTTTAGTGGTGGTCTGATGGAGGGGCATTTCCAGCACTGGTGTTCTGCACCTGGCAGCAGGGATTTGTATCTGAAAGTAAGATTTTTGAGTCAGTTTTCTTTCTGTATGTTAGGCACAAAGTTGATAGGGCTTTGTTATTATAAGCATTTATTGAGCATTTGTTATTATAAACATTTATATTGAGAGGCAGTTAACAGCAGATCAGTGGCCCAATAATTTCCTGCTTACGTTCTGTTTTGTTAGACACCACTCTGAGGATGGAGCTTGTAGGTTCTTGTGATCCTTCCACGCAGAGAGAGCCTTTTCTAAGGAGAGGAGTCTGTTGTGGAGGTTCCCTCTTGCAGTGAATGTGACAGCCATATAGTGGAAAATCCAGACCAGCCTGCTCGTCAGCCTGTTCTGCTGCTTGCTGTGAGAGCGGGTTCCTGGAGAATCTGCTCAGCTCTCTGAGCTCAGCTAGGCAGGAGCTTTGGCCCTGCAGGTGCCACATGGCCTGTTTGCTTCATGAGATGTTTGTGAAGGGGAGGGGATCCCTCAGTGAATTCAGTGGGGGTGAATGGCGAGGCCAGAGCTACGCAGCACAGTGCTCTCTCCCTGTCCTGCTTACCCCACGCCCTGTGTACCTTGAGCTACATGCTGGGATATCAGAAGAGAATGGAAGTACATAACCAGGAATTAAACATTGCACAGAGAATTTGCTTCCAAGTGTGGGCTTGATTGTATGTTTTCTAAGATAAATAAGCCTGGATACGATGTGTTCTCCCTCTCAGTATTTAAGTTAGCTTATAAAAGTTCACAGTTTGTGGATTATTATTTAAGTGCAGTTGTGGTATGCAAACTTTGCAGTATTTTAAATGGGTGCTTCTTGTCAGTTCACCAAAAATTAGTTCTATTCGTGCTTGTTGCTAAGGATGCAGTTCAAGGATGGATATTACAAAGAGTGTGCCTCATTTAATATGGAAATGAAGCATAGGGAATGACATGGGTACACATAATTTCTCCTCCTTGTTAGCCGTTTTCAGATAAATAGAGGAGCAGATGGAAGGGAAAAGAAATAAGAATGGTATTGTTGACAGCAAACATCGAGGCCTTTGAAACTTAACTCCCTGCTTTAATTCGCACCTTGTTTCTTAGTTCAGAATTTCTTACTGGTAGGTCTGACTTGAGCACTGGTGTCTTTCCTTGTGAATGTTGACTTTTAAGGCACTTGCTGTTTCCAGTTGCGGTTCATTCACTTGCAAAGAGACTAGACCAAAATATTTTGATCAAAGTATGTGGGAGAAGGGAGGTAGAGCAAGCAATGGACAAGAGCTGATTAGATAGTAGCTCCTGCTGCTGGCCTAGCTGCCGAGTTAGCTTCCATTGATTTTTTTTTTCCCCCCCTTCTGGCTAGTGCATCAAGCCTGATTCATAGTAATCCATAAATTTAATCAAGCACAGAAAATGCATGAGAACAACAGGCATCTGAGAGGAGTCCTTTGGCGCATTGCACTATCCACAAAACATTTTATGTGTTACCAGTCACTTGCTCATTGAAGTCACAATATTGTCATAAGTGTGTGGTATTTGTATTTTCCCATGCCTCCTTTCACCCCGAATCTGTGCCATTTGTGAACACAACCCTGCAAAGGAGGGCATAAATGATCCCTAATAGAGGGAGGCAGAGCAAAGTCCTTGTGGGAGCGTATGGAGGTCTTTCAGTTCTATCACCTTGTTCCCATGGAGCAGGGCACCCTCCTGCATTGCTGCTGTTCTTCAGAAATATCACAAATATGTATTGCAGCATTAGTGCACCATTTACCATAACTTCAAATTTGTCTTTCAGTGCTTCCTTCATGTTCTGTGTCTAGTCCCTAGATGTGTTTCTCTGCTTCTCTAAAGGCATTCCAGCACTTTGGCATGGCTGGCTTTAGTGAGCAGTCTGGAAGAGCTTTTTTGGCATGCCTGTGGTTCTTATCTTTGCTGTAAACACAAGCTGTGAAAGCCGTATGGGGTGGCAGGCTAAAAATAACTTTTACCCTTGGTAATCGCCTAAGGAAAGATAAGTCTTCTGCCTGGACACTGTGGATGGATTCTCTGACGTTCCTTACAATCAGGATCACAAATGGCAGCGAGCTGTGCCATCTGCTTTGGGGACAGAGTTGGTGTTGCTCTGTCAGTTGCTCTTTCAGAGAGCCGCTAGTGCAATGTGGCAGGGAGAGCATGCTCCCTGGGATATTATCCATCCATTGACTCGCAGATCCAATGTGTGCTGGCTAGTACTGTAGATTTGCTCAGGGTTCCTTTGATTCCAGCATACTGGAAGAGGAAGACATGGATATCCTTACAGGACGTTGCATAAAAGAGGGATGATGTGATGAGTTTGACCCTGCTAAGGTAACTTTATATGTGCCATCAGAAGAATTGCTCACTTGTCCCTCTCTTCCCGTGCCGCAGGAAGGGCGCCATGATGGATAACCGGTTTGCCACAGCACTGGTGATCGCCTGTGTGCTCAGCCTCATCTCCACCATCTACATGGCAGCTTCCATTGGCACCGACTTCTGGTACGAGTACCACACCCTGTCCCCAGCTGAGAATGTTAGTGAAGCTGGTAGAAGCATCTGGGAGGAGTTTTTCAGCAAAGAGGCAGATGAGAAGACCTACACAGATGCGCTCTTCCGGTGCAACGGCACGGTTGGACTGTGGCGGAGGTGTATCACTGTACCCAAAAACTCTCACTGGTACAGCCCACCAGGTATCTCCAGAGCAATTAACACTTCCTAGCTTGCCTGGGGTGGTATGTGCTAACTTCCTCAGAATGTATTCGTGTCACTTTGTTCCTCCAGAAGGCTTATTTCTAACTTATGTTTTGTTTGTTTGTTTAATAAAGACAGTCCAGATTTTTAAAGAAGCAACAGGCAGGATGGTCTGTGCCTGTCAGCACTGCAGATTCTGGATTTGACACATGATACTTGATCTAAATTTAGTTTTACACAGCTTGTTTTTTTATTTTGCATCAGCTCTCCAGCTGGGGATACAGTTACAGTTGCTTTATCAGTCACTGTCTTTTTAGGACAGATTCTGGGATCCAACAATGGAATAAAGATACTACTTTGTCAAGGAGGAACTCACTCCTTTTAGCTAGTCATTCACTTCATTTGCATGTCACAAATATCCTGCCATTGCATCAGCACATTTTGGATATGAATGGATATAGACTGAAATATTAGTAATATTTTTCACAATGGTTGGGGGAAAATAGGTGTGGTAAACAATTATTTTAATTACTTCAAAGTAGATTTTGTGTACTTATTGTGTGCATGTGAAGCCCTTCATTTTGAACCCTCTTAAAAATGTACCTTCAACTACATTTTCTGAAGGAAAAACATGAAATTTTTTTTTTTCCCCTCTTATGAAAGTACTTATTTTGGAAGACATTTAAACCAGCCCTGCTCAATAGTATTCTTAAAATCTGAGGCATAAAAAGAGAGAAACTTAGTGTAAGGAAGTAAATATTTCCTGTTCTTTAAATAGTTCTTTCTATCCCATTTTTTAATTAAATGTTTAGTATGAGACTACATTCTGCACATGGAGATAAGCACAGCTTATTTAAGGGACTCTGAGCACAAGAATATGTGGCAGCATAGTTGAGCATCATATGCCACATTTCTTTCCCAATCTGTCAAGCATGGAACAGTTCTGTGGATAACCCAGGTAAGCCTGAAGATTCTGCATGTTTGAATGCTAACTACGTCATAGTAAGGCATCTACAGATCTGTTTTGAGACATAATTTTTTTCTCTCAGTGGAACTCTTCAAGAGCTTCCCAGCTCAAATGATTGGGAAAGGAGGATTTGAAAGGAGTTGGGGAGAGGGAAGGGAAGACACCTAATGGTAACTTTTTCTTTTTTTCCCTCCCAGAAAACGACATGACTACAAACTGCATCAGTTTTTCCCTCTCTGATCAGTTTATGGAAAAGTACATTGAGCCTGGAAATCACAATAGTGGCACAGATTTGAATCGGACTTGTAAGTGTCTTTCACTTCTGGCGGATAAACAAGTAGGATAAAAAAAAAGATGTTTCTCAAATACAGTCACTAGTAAGGAAAGCTGCTGTGTCTTGCTCTGCATTTATTTTTACAGTAGCACAGGCAGTAGATCAAAGTTTAAAAGGAAAATGTAGATGTGTTAGCAAAGGCT
Organism: Myiozetetes cayanensis; assembly: GCF_022539395.1. Taxonomy (NCBI): domain Eukaryota; kingdom Metazoa; phylum Chordata; class Aves; order Passeriformes; family Tyrannidae; genus Myiozetetes; species Myiozetetes cayanensis. The sequence goes on from NW_026087742.1 coordinate 21,523,269, forward strand.
TTGCCCATGAATGCAGTACAGGAATTTGGGAGTTAACAAATTAAGTTCCTTCTACTTCAGTGGAGCCTTTGGTCCTTTTTAGCTATGAATGTAGAATATCTGGTGAAGAAGAAGCAGCATGGGTAGAAGGTAATGTAAGATGGTGGGAGAAGATCAGTTTCTAGCGCATCTTCAGCAAACTTGTGTGTTTCTTTCAGATCTCTGGCGACTGCAGTTTCTCCTGCCCTTTGTCAGCATCGGCCTCATGTGCTTTGGGGCTCTGATTGGGCTCTGTGCCTGTGCCTGTCGCAGCCTTTACCCAGCCATTGCCACTGGAGTCCTGCATTTCCTAGCAGGTAGGTGTCCTGCCATCCTCCTCCCAAAGCTCACTATGCCCACCAGAGCACTGCAGGGGTGAGCTCACTGTGCTTTGCCGCTTCCTTCCCCAGGGCTCTGTACGCTGGGCCTCGTTGGCTGCTACGTAGCTGGGATTGAGCTGCTCCACAAGAAGTTGCCTCTGCCTGATGACGTGAGGGGTGAATTTGGCTGGTCCTTCTGCCTCGCCTGTGTGTCGGCACCGTTGCAGTTCATGGCAGCTGCTCTTTTCATCTGGGCAGCTCGCACCAACAGGAAGGAGTTCACCCTCTTGAAAGCGTACCGGGTAGCATAAGTGCTGCTGCCACGCTTTGGGGTTTCCATGTTAGAGCCTCCTCTCTTCCCAACCCCGTACTACTTTTTTCTTTTAGTCAGAATTTTATCATGTACTGCATGCTTCTTGCCAGTGGAGACAATTTAGCCTGCGGGCCCTGAAGACGAAAGACCTCTGGGCTAAATGACCAAACTCTGCCAGAAGTCTGCAGAACTTGAACAGGTTTTTTAATTGGGTTTTTTTAAGAATTGTTATTATTTTTTAAGCTTCATTTGGTTGTTGACAATTCCCCTTAGTTAGGTGTACATGCCCCTTCCTAATTTTATTACCCTGTCAGCCTGGAGGAAATAGAAGTGGTGGTGTGGGGTGAAAGAGAAATAGGAAAAAGTGCAGGTAGGCAAGAATGGGCACCTCAGTGCACAAATGATAAATAATCAGGAGCTGTCTGCTGTGTGACCCAAGCAGGCAGAACCTACAAGGGAGCACCCAAGAGAAATGGCGGTACTCAGAAACCTCCGTTATGGAAATACTGTAGCTCAGTCAGTCTGTAGCTTAGCTCTGGGTCTCCTGTTCTCACTGGTTTGCTACATCTTGTGGCGTCCGCCAAAACTGATGGAGGCAGAGCAGCCAGCTGTGGGAGTGCCTGCACAGCACACCCTACTGAGTGCAGGCTCAGCACTTGCTTCTGCCAAGGAGTGGGATAAGATGGCCCTCGTGGAGCTCTGTGCTGCTCTAGCTACACTGCTGCCAGGACCCAGGCTAGTTTGGTATCTGCACTATGTGTGACTGTGCACTCTAATCTTAACTTGTGGTGCTTTTGCTTGCTGTGAAATAAGGCTTTCTTCTCTCCTGTTGAAGACGACCCCCTCACAAGTTTTCTTGGTTTTAATTTGGTTTAGTGTATGTGTGTATATGTACATATATAAACTTAACTTTTTTTAAATCTCACCTGTTTGTCCTATATAACACACAACAGGTTTTTTTTAAAAGGTGCTGCTCTTTTCCCATCTTGCCCAAAACCTAATGTTTAAATGAAATAATAAAAACTAAAAAATCAGAAATTTTCAGCGTTGCATGAATCTAATGGGAGGGTAGGGAATGATCTAAAGTGAATTTTGCCTGGGGAAAGTAAAGCCAGTGTGTAGCTAACTCTCTGTTTTAAGGGATATGTCTCCAGAAACAAAGATATTAGATTGGGTTTTTTTAATTAAATTCTTGGGCTCCTGTTAATTTTAAATTTTCTCCTGCTCATCACTTGGGGGGCACAACACCCCATAAATTCTATTTAGTTCACAACTGCACATATTTCTTCTAAATTACTGCAACTCTAGCCAGACTGGGTGACATCATATCTAGAAAACAGTGTTCCAAGACTAAACTGTTTAATTCTAGGGCCTTAACTCTCCTCGTTTCCTTACTCCATGCTTAATATAAGAAGTATGTGTTAGGAGAAATAAATCCTGACAAAATGAGTAAGTCTGTGATGGCAAGGATTCTGTGAGACACCTCGATGGCAGTGACACAGATACAGGCATTTTTATCTCACAGCTGCTTTTCTGTTTTGTTTTGTGCCTTTTTTCTTCTTTTCCCAGTAGGTGTTTCTACCCAGGCTGTGTTTGTTGGGTCAGCAAACAGCCCTTGTCGTGATTTCCTTGAAGATCAGGTATATCTGCTTGTATCATTTCTTTTTGTTGGGGTTTTTTTTGGGGTTTTTTTTCTGAAGTGTGTGATAGGGATCAACCTACTTCTTTTTATTATCATCATTGGAATCTTTACAAAGTAAAACAAGGATGGTGGTGAAAACCAAGATAACTGAAAAAGCAATGGCAGGCCATTCAAGATAATCCTCTTTCTCCTGGTTTGGAGTAATTTTTCACTTTTCCTCCTTAAGCAGCTTCTTCCCCTCTCTGCCGTATCTGAGCCAGGTGTAACAGTGTGAGAGGGGATGAGATACTTTTGTGCTGTAACTGACTGTAAATGAAAATCTGTGCTGCTGATCTGTACTGATATGGTGCTTTTTCAGTGTAATTATCTCTGACTTAGATAAGGGCTAACTGCTTGTGTTCCTCATGTGCCAGAATTACAAGGGCACGCAAACCTCAGCTTGGGTCAAAGGGACTGGAGTTGTTATTCTGCAGTTGGAGAGGAAACACTGCTGGTGTTTTTATCTAATACAGTTTGTGGGGTTTTGTCTTTTTCTCAGGAGCTGGCAGAATAATCGTATTGTGTGATATTGATCTGAGCAATGGGAATCCTGTGCCCTCACTCTCTCTCCTTGTATCAGATGCTTATTTTTCTGAAGTGTAAATCTCAGTTTTCAAATGTAAACTTTCTTGTTTCCAAAAGAAGGATTATTATGGGGAGAAAAGGGAATGTTAGAGATGCTGTCAGTGCTTTCTTGATCATTTTAATTATCAGCAAAACCAAGATTACTTACTTGTGTCTGTGCCTAAGATGAATGTTCCTGGTTTTCTCTGCCCAGAAATGAAGAAAAGAGACTTTATTGAGCCTTAATTTGGACCATATGAACTAAAATGAGGGTCACCTTTCAGGTTTGGTAGGGTTTTTTTCTGCTTCACTCTATGTAAAGATTTCTTCATCAGAGAGGATCTTGGTGAGAGGCACATTTCACATAGAAAGGGGGTCCGGTCTGTTGCCTGGGATGGTGGGTCTGTGTATCACTACCTTCCTTTGTATCCATGTGCTTTGCTCAAGATGTAAAGGGAGCAAGAAGAGTTCCTGGACTGCTGGCTTGGGTCCACTAAATGGTGTTGGAGGACAGAACAACAGAGGAGATGTCAGAGGAGATACCGAGGATGGAGTGATTCTGTAGAAGAGATGATTAAGCCCACTAACAGATAATGGGGGCTCTTGACCCAATGGTACAGTATCTTCACACTGTCAGAGCCTCATGCCACGTTCAGAGGCTGCATTCAAGAGGATCTTGAGCTGTGTGTATATGTTTGTGGTCACATACATATGTGCAAATGCAGACACAAGTGCTCCAACTGTGGAAGAAAATGGTGAGATCAAAGGCTGATTTGTGTTCCTTGGTATTTTGTTTTCTGACCATGTGCGATGTTTACTGATACTGGTTCAATGCTGGAGATAGGGATGAGGCAGATGTACACTGTCATATAAAACTAGGCATGAGGCAGATACACACAGTTATATGAAAATAGGTGAAAAAAAGGGATGTTCTTGTGTGTTTGTAATCACAGAGGAAAAGGCACACATCTCTAACGTACTTGTATGGGCCAGTGAAAGTGAAGAGAAGGCATATCAATGGAAAAGGAGAAGTGAAGAGGAGGAGGAATCCAGTCAGATTAAATGTGAGAACTGAGGACCTTGGCACTGAATGGGAGCAAGCTCCCAGGATTCCAGCATGAATTCCCTGCGTAGTACTGAGTAGCATAGCAAGGGCCAGGTGCTGCTCTTTCACCACGGGTGCCTTCCTCCCCACTCACAACACCATCACAGTGGCAGCATAAGAAAGTGGGTGAATTCTCCTCTTGTGCTGATGAGAAGCTCATAAAGGTTCTGTCTCCCAAAACACGCCTTTATATGACACTGTCCTTCACAGGCTTGGGTTGGTTTTGCTGATGACACTGTGAAACTTCTGGGAAAGCAGGACTAGCAGAAAGCTGCACAGAGCAATAAAGTTTTTAGTTTAGGTAGCAGACTCTTATTATTTCACTCAAGTCAGTGTTTTCCCTGTTCTCTCCCCCTGCTCCAAACCATTCTGAGAAGGGACTGGCCAATGAAGCTGCAAAGAGCGGTTATATTATTTTGGCTGTAAGGACAATTCCTGCTTGTATTACAGGAGAGAGAACTGAAAACAGGAGAATGGTCCATCCCATTTCCTTACTTTAATAAAGAAGCAGCAAAGAGCAGACAACAAAAGTTGCTTTGTTGTGTAAAGAGGACAGTTTGCCACTTCAAAAAGGGTACAAGTGATAGGAGAGTCCTGGGTGACTCAAGAGGCCCTTCTAAATCGACCTAGCAGAAACTATGACTATTGAACTGATTTTCCTTCTGGATCATGTGCTGGCCAGGTGGGCTTTCCCAGCCGCGTCTGTTGCAGTCTTGCTTTGGTAATAATGAATCTCTCCTGATCTCAAATGATCTGAAGTGGTTTTAGAGAAAGGTGTTTGCATTGTTGGGGTGTTTTTTATTTGTTTTTTTTCTGTTCTTTGTCACTTACTGTTGGCACCAAGTTATGTAACAACTCGAAGTCAGTCTCCTGCAGTGCTGTTGTTCAGTGATTCAAGGCAATGACTTCAGAAAAGCTCTTTCCCACTCTTCAGCCTTGCTATGTATTCATCCAGCACCTGCTATTGAAAGGGAAATTCTGAAATGTCAGCAGCTTGTCATCGGTACATCTGGGGCTGATTGTCCACCCCATCTGTGTGTATTTCCTGCTCAGGTGGATTGTGTGTCTCAACAGAGAGGATAACATCTTGAAGCTGGTTTTTTTTTTTCTCCATTTCCTCAGGAATAGCTAGAGTTTGTGCTATAGAACTTCTTTATAACCTGGTTTCCAATAGGAAAGGATCAAAACTTTTTGTGTTTACTGCTAACTCTTCTATTGCTGTAGAATATTGCCCTGTATTTTTAAACTACAGCTTTCAGGACTACAGAGTGCAAAATGAAGCCTTTGTTCAAGTTGCAGTTCAGACATATGACAGTGGAAGGGTGGATACTCTGTAACTGGAAGACTATGTAGGTATCTGGATATGGCAATAACAGGCTTATGCAAAATCAACACTTATTAAGCACGTGTCTGCCTACTGATACGTGCCAAACCTTTATACAAACGATGAGCACTGAAAAAAATATGAAAGTATTAATGTATCCCACTCCTCTGTCTCCTCCTTCCTTCTAAAGTCAGTCCTTTTAAAAGCAACCATGGGGACAGTGTTTTTATTTATTGATCAGATTAGAGCAATGAGTGTAGGATGTGTCTGCTTCATGCCTTCTGTGTACAGACAAAGGTGGAGGTGACTTCTGCAGAGGATCCAAGCATCTCTCTAGGCTGAGGTTTTCTGAGGTGATGATTGGAAATCTTCAGGAAAACTAGAACCTTTTTAATAAAAATTAATTATTACTTAATCATAATTCTCCTAAAAAAAACTTAAGGTGGTTTTTTCCAGCTTTCTCACATCTTTCATTTGCCTCTTACATTAAGTGTCTCTTACATTAAAATGTTTTAGAATATTATATTTTTTAGACTGATGTTTGCAAAGAGGATATCTGCCTGTGGAAGCTCAGCCATGGGGAGTTACATTAACTCTGTTAGTATTGAATGTCCTTTGCTCCGTGTCAGACAAGTGTGATTAGAGCCTTCCCCAGCAGTGTCCAACTGCAACGTGCCATCAGTATATTTGCTCTTGGACTGAGCAACAGAATCAGCACTGCAGTGAATTATGATTTTTTCTCCTTCCTCTGAGGCCAAGTACAGCTTGTACCTTTAGCTAATTTGATTTCTTGGGAGATTTTTCTACAGAGCCAGGTAGCTGACACCATTGGCCAAGTGACCTGTGACAATACCTTTTTACATTAAGGGGTTTCCATTTAAATTCACTGAGAACATCCCTCATTTTCAGAGGATTTGCCTTGGACAAACACATATGAGAGCACCAAAGCTGACCACCCAAAGTGCTTACAGTGATGTTGATTTCATTGTTGATTGAATCCACCAGTTAATCACCAAGCTGGTGTGTTTTGGAGTACTGGTTGGGTGAGATCAGGAGTCTGCTGGATTGACAATGCAGAGCCAGTGCTAATTTTCTGTGATGTCTCAACTCTGACAGAGCCTTCCTACCTACAGGTGATTTTGATAGCTGATGATGGAGAACTGGTTTCACAGCCTCTCCAAATCCTTCCTGGGTCTCAGCCCTGCATGGGACTGTCCTCACTTATCCACGGCTAATTCCCTAATTTAAACAAACTGCATATGTGGGTGATTTTGTGGTCCTGGTGACTTTACTCATTTCTCCAGCCCTCATTAAATTGCTTTGATTTGAGAAAGGGGTGCGGTTTGTCTTCACTACAAAATCAGCTCTGCTTTCTGAGCGTTTTCCGGGGCTGTTGCAGTAGTTTCTTTTGCAAACAAATCCCTTTTGTCCTGTGCTGAAGTGACCCATTTAACCAGCTAGCTTTGATTTGCATTTTGATGTTTACTTCCACACAGAACAACAGCTGTGGTGGTGTAAAGCCTCAGTGTCTGCCCAGTGCTGGAACTGCTCGGGTTCTCTAAAGGTCTTGGAGTTCCATCACAAATGAGGAGGATGTCACGAGTGGTGTTAGCAGCGGGACGCTGCTGGCAGAGTCGCCCCAGTTTCCCAGTGCTGAACTGGGAGGTGAGGAGATGGTGAGCAGGACAGGCTGCAGTGGGAAATGAGCAGCCCTTGAGAGTGGGTTCCAGGTTCTGGAGCAGCTTCACCATTCTGCTTGAGGCACTGCAGACCTGCCTGGGAACAGCACTCGGACAACTCCATCAACTGTGTGAGGGACACAATGGACCAAAATCTGTGAATCCCCCTGTGGGCTGGGGGTTGAAGTGAGGCTGTGGCAGCCAGGGCTGTCCCTGCAGGGAGCACAAGGAAGTGTGTGGTGTTATGGGGAGAGGAAGTCAAACCTGTTCTGCAGCAGATAAGTGTGCTTTACCTTCAGTCGCCTTTGTGAGCTGACAGGAGTGTCATCATCCAGGTGATAGACCTGTCCCCCTTCTGTGTCTCCTTGCTTTCTTCTCCCAGCTCCTGCACTGATTCTCCCCACTCAGTTCTCTTTCTTTCATCCCTCTTTTACCACAATAAATCAATAAATTAGCTACTCTCTTCAGAGGTACTTTGGGCCATACTCAGAGGACCTTAAATCTGTCCATATCCCCATTACACGCCCCGTTGGGTGTGTCTGGAAGCTGTGGCAGAGGAACATGTTAAGGCACGCAGCTCCGGCCATGAGTGCCTTTAAAGCACTGGCACCCTGTTTAACATGGCCTGGATGATGTTGGCTCTGTTCTGCTGGGTGCTCAGTTTGCAGTTTAAACTCTCTACATCCAGTGTTTGCACAATGAGAAATAAGACCTTAATTTGCAGTAGAAGATTTGCATGGTACAGTGTGGGCTGTCTGCTTCTGTTATGCTCCCTACCCCAGGTCATCTTCACCCCAGGAGATGCCAGTAGAGGGCTGATAACTTCTTGATATATGGACATTGTTTGTTCAACAAGCTGGCAAGGAAATAGGAATCAACTGATGAAGCAGTAAAGAAAACTGCAACCGTGCTGTCATACACAGTGCAAAGATTCTGATCTATAGGTAAAGACAGTATGTGGGGAACTTTTTTCCCCCATTTTTCAGAGGCTGTATTATATATTTAGCTTGGGCTTTTCCTTTATTGCCAGTAATTCTTAAATTAACTGCTAGGGTTCCTAGAAATTATGGGAGTCACCTTTGTCTTCTCATTGGAAAGGAAGATTTTCAACAAAGATGTCACAGATTCCAAGGTCTCTGACCTGACAGAAAATCAGGAGGGTCAGTTGAAGCAGTGAGAAGCAAGTGAACAAAGTAAATCACTGATAGTGAAGATTCAGGAAGTTGATTTTCAGATAAAGGTAATGTTTTCTGTAGGTTTCCTATTCTGGAATGTAATAACCTGGGATATGCATAAAATATACAGGAAATAATTGTTTTTCTCTTGACCGTGTGTGTTGAAGTTGTAGATAGCTGGGGATATCCCAACAGGAGAGAAAGGCACCTCTAGAATTTTTAGAAACCATAACCTACAAGATAGGGAGCAACAGAGTCATTATGTAAAAGGAAGGACACTTTGAGCAGGGCAAGTGACATTTTTTTACAAAGGGAGTTGATATAGAACATGACTGGTAGTTGTCCACATCCACTGGTGATAGGACAAGAGGAAACCAGCTTAGTCTGTAGTAAAGGAGAACTAAACTGATGGACAGAAAAAAGAATTCTAGGTCTAGGTGTGATCTGCTTGGTCCTGGCTAGATAATTATCCATCCCTTCAGCACTACACTGTTCCTGATTCAAGCTGTCTTTAGGAAAACATTTTTCCAAGGGCTCATCTACTGAGTGTTACCAAGAGACAGCATTTCTGAGGGCCTGTCTTGTCTTAATCTGTCGCAGAATTATTTAGGAAATACAAATAACCAAACCTGGTAATTGAATGAACCCTCAAATGAGTATTGTGAAATATGGTGAAGATCCAGGTACTTATTTTACCTGAGACACTGGCTCAAGATGTGTTCCAAGAAGTCACTTACATAGGTGTTTTTCCTAAAGTTTTTGTTTATGGTATTTGTTTGAGATCTATTTAGTTTGGGGCTTATTTAATCTAGTTTGTCAGTGAGACAAACCTGAGGAAACTATGATGTCTGTGTATTTATGATTATTGCCCTTCCTTCCCCTTTAGAATTTATTGGCCAGTTCAAGATGGAGTTGCTGACGTACTGCTTCTGTTTTCTATAAAGGAGCCTCATAGAGGACAGGGACTCTCTCAGTGCCTCCACTGAAGGCAGCATTGCCATCTGAGTGCTTACTAAGCAATAACAGTCCTTTGTCTAGATTACAGTTCAGAGTCCTCTTACCCTTCTTTTTTATCAGTGGTTTTACTGTTATACAATGAATGGCAAGTTATTAGGTATCTGGGCTTCTTTAGGTGATATTGCAAGGCCTGAATGAAACACACTGGGGTTTGCATCTCTTGGATTTAGAACAAACAAAAGAGTAGCCTTGAAATCCCCCACACACCTGAGCGATGCCATGCAGATCTGGTCTGTAAAATGCACAGTCTTATGTAATTGTTTTGAACCTCGGTGCAGCATTTTAGGAAAGTCTGTTGCTTGGTGTAACAAAAGAGCACTGATTCACTCTGCATGATACATCTCACCATATTTCTGTCCCATTTACTGCATTTCCTGTAGGGGTGAAATGAGACCACACATTATTTGTAGCTCAGAATTGCTGTCTCTGAGACACTGATGAAGTGGTTCATATGGAGTTACATTAAAAATGTGTCATAAATAGCAGAATAAGGGCAGATGTTTGATGTGCAGTGAGTCTTCTTTCTGATGTTTCTTATGCCGAGTCAGGATGAAATGAAAGGGATCAAAGGAAAGCATCAGAAATTAGAGGTGACATAAAACTTGACAAAGGCAAAGTTTGGAAAATAAGTCTGAACTGCAAGTAATAAAGCTGATATTCCTTCTGGCCTTGCAGGAAAGCAGACAGCTTCATATTAGTGATACATTTGTATCTGTATTCTTCTTGAGCTTGTTCACAAGGAAGTACTCATCAGCTGTTTGTCCACAAACTTCTTTGGAATTTACCACTCAAAATGAGGCTTGTTAAGCAAGATTTCTTCCTTTTTATAGATTTCTCTTCCTCGTCACAGATTTCTAAGACAGAACTATCTTTCAAATAGGGAATACTTTTTTTTTTCATCAAACTATTCATTTATTTCTCATCCTACTGTTCTTCTAACGATAAATTCTGCCCTCTCTGAAGTCATGATGTCTTACAGAGGTGCTTCATTTTTGAGCTCCACTTTGTTCTCTGTGTCTTTATATTTTAATGAAAATTCTTTCTAATAAGCAACTCACTTCTCCCAGATGAGTTCTTTGGATTGTTCCCAGCTCATGGTATCCAACGCTGCACAAGTCTTCTCATAGTGACAAAATTTAACAAACAAGAAGAGAACATTAAAATCATCAGCAGATAAACCCATGGAGAGAAGAGCCAGTCCAGTTGGAAATAATCAAATTTGATGGAAGTTTCTAGCATCCCAGTGTGACAGTGTTGTGCACTTTGTGCTCTGTGGGTATATGAAGCTGATGGAGTAGGTCTCGTATTCAGAAGTTAGAAGGAAACACTATGAGTTCAACTCTGGTATGACCAGTTCTCATATTTAAGGGCTTTAAATAAAAAACTGGGATTTTAGTGTTAGATGTTAATTTTGTTTCAAAATCTTGCCTTAAATCTTATAGAAAAATAAGGGGAAAGTTTCAAGACTTTGTTGCTCACCTAGAGTAAGTGGTATAGGGAATTTGTTTTGAAACCACATTGTGATTTTAATTGTGGTTTGCTTTGCTTTGAGGTTTTGTTTGGTTTTGAGGCAAAGAAAATCTTAGTAAGAGAACTGTCTCCCCAGAGATCACTGCACCAGCACATTTAATCTCTAGGATTATGTTGCTTTGTCGATTGTCAGAGTGCTTTGAAGATGACGCAATTACCTCATTTGAGGCATTATCCTATGAAGAGTCACAAAAATATTGGCGAAGGGAAAGTGGCCGCCAGTTGAACGTTTCCAATCCCTACTTTTTTCACAAAGCACCCTGCCATTAGCCTGTTAATATCAGGCTCTGTATGATGGTACAGAGAGAGTTGAGCGAAGAACACAACAGAGCCCTGAGTATGCAAGTTGAAGTAAATGCACAAGTACAATACTACAGACATGGCAAAATGTCAGGTTTGACACCTCTCACCACGTGTACGTGATAAGCAATGCAGATTCAGAAATGTTCTTTCACTAGCCAAGTACAGTAACTGTAGCCAGAAAAAGTATGCAGAGAAGAACATGAAAGAAAAACTTTCTTTCAAAGAAAGTATGCCATGACTCAGAAAAGAAGATTTTGGTCATATCTGGCATTAACATAATGCCAATAAGCAAAAATTATTTCAGCAGTAGTCTCAGAAGAAATACTTGCTGTACAAACAGGAAACAAAGCACCAAACACATAATTTGGCAGTGGTTGAAATGTGTGAAGACGTGCTCAGTGCTGTGCAAGGGAGGATAGCAAACTTGCCAAGCTAAATTTAAACTAAACAGTGGACTAACTATCACTCTGCCAGGGAAAGACAAGCTGCAATGCCAAGGAAAATATAAAGGTTAAAATATCAGGGGATATAGCGATTACTGAGAAATATGTTTTGATTGATGGATGTATTTATTTACAGTTAAACGTGCTAAACAAATGGCAAGTGATGACCTCAGTAGATCTACAGACAAAACAATTGCTACTGAAAGAGCTTGCGTGCAATTTTGGCTCTTCTCTAGCAAAGCTGCAGAAAAATTTAATGTTTTGGAAAGAAAACAAACACCAGCTTTCGGATAAGTTACTCCAAGAATTAGATTGCTTGTGTCACTCAGTCCAGCAGAGCTTTACAGAGTTCTTTTCGAAAAAAAAAAAAAACCAACTACAATAACCTGTATTTCTAAAGTAAGAGAAGAAGTTAGGCAAATAGACAGAATCCTTGTCCTGAAGTACATAAAGCCGAGTAACCAACTGACCACTCAGTCTTGCCTCAATCCCTGGCATGGTAATGGAGCGCTCGTTCTGGAGGCCATCTCTCTTCACATGGATGAGAAGGAGATCAGGAGTAGTCAGCACGGATTCACTAAAGGTAAATCATGGTTGACCAACCCAATTGCCTTCTATGATGAAGCAACTACCTGGGTGGATGAGGGGAGAGCAGGGGTATTGCCTACCTCGACTTCAGCGAGGCTTTCAACACTGTCTCTCACAACATCCTCATAGACAAACTCAGGAAGTGTGGAGTGGGTGAGTGGACAAAGAGGTGGATTGAGAACTGGCTGAATGGCAGTGCCCTATGGCACGGGGTCTAGTTGGAGGTCACTAGTGGTGTCCCCTCGGGTTCAGTACTGGGCCAAGTATTGTTTCAGTTATTCATCAATGTCTTCGATGAAGGGGCAGATGCCCCCTCAGCAAGTTCACTGGCAACACAAAGCTGGGAGGAGTGGCTGATACCCCAGAGGGCTGTGAGGTCCTCCCTTCAGAAGGACCTCAGCATGATCCAACACGAGAGATGGGCAGAGAGGAACCAACTGAAATTCAGCAAAGGCAAATGCAGGGTCCTCCACCTGGGGAAGAATAACCTCAGGCACCAGTACAGGCTGGGAGCTGAGCTCTGGAAAGCAGCTCTGAGGAGAAGGACCTGGGGGTTCTGGTGGACAACAAGCTGTCCTTGAGTTATCAGTGCTCTTGTGGCCAAGAAGGCCAATGGTATCCTGGGGTACATTAGGAAGAGCATTGCCAGAAGGTTGAGGTAGGTGATCCTGCCTCTCTATTCAGCCCTAGTGAGGCTGCATCTGGAGTGCTGTGTCCAATCCTGGGCTCTTCAGTCTGGAGAGACATGTATATAATGTCAGTGTCTATAAGTATCTGAAGGGGGGTGTCAGGAGGATGGAACCAGGTCCTTCTTGTTGGTGCCAAGTAAGAGGAGAAGAGGCAAAGGGCAGAACCTCATACACAGGAATTTCCACCTGAATATGAGGAAGAGCTTTACTGTGAGGGTGACCATGTACTGGAACAGACTGATCAGAGAGGTTGTGGAATCTCCCTCACTGAAGATTTTCAAGACCTGTCTGAATGCAGTCCTGTGCAATGTGCTCTGGGATGACCCTGCTTGAGCTGGGAGGTTGGACCAGGTGACCCACGGTGGTCCCTTCCAATCTTACCCAATGTGTGATTCTGTGAAAACTCAGCCAAGATGCATGTTTGCCTACATTCAAACAATTTAAACAAAACACCCTCAAGAGCTGACTGCCAGATGCATGCAACAAAAGAAATATCATCTGATTTGGATAAAAGCCATGACTTTCTTACAATTTGGTACCAAAAACGAATACCAGCAGTTTGGATAGAATGCTCCTTCCTGTGTTAAGAACATCAGTAACAGAACAGAGGGGCTGAGAATGCTCCTGGGGACCTGATTTAGGGAATACATGAACCCTCACAGCACAGTAGCTGTTATATTAGAATGTCATCCACCAGGAAAATTTGTGTGACTGTGAAAATAACTGGTTGAATTATTCTTGTGTCTCCTAGAAGCAGCCAACCAAGCAAAACTAAAATGTTTGAGGAGTAAGTACAACAGCATGCATGGCAGACCTGCTCATCTCAAGAGTCTATGATACAAGGCTGGAAGAGTCCCCACAAAAAAGCCCATGTCTGTAGCTCTCCTCATATGCTGCCTACTCAAGAGCAGAATTTGAGAACCAAAGGGATCTATGTCCTCAGTCCAGTAGAAGTAGGAGTAAATATCCACTGAGTTCCCTCTGAGCTAATTTCCAGGCAGAAGCCAGGGAGAAACTAAGAGTAAGCAAAGAAGTGGCACGAACTTGACCAGTGTTCACACTCACTCTTCTGACTGGAGAAAAGACAAGACTCATCTTGTCGTGTGTCCCAAACTATCACTATGGATTGAGTGTTCAATATAGCATCACTTATGAAGATACTGAAACCTTCAGTAAGTCTTATGTCAGGGAGTTCAGGAGCTGATTGCAACATGTATCAGAGTGTCCAGAATGAGAAGAATGCCTTTGGGCAGAGACAGATGCTGCTTACTGTGAAAATATGACTGTGATAGAGATCAGGGACTTGATGTCCAGTGGAATATATGGATGGGAACAAGATGCAAAAAGAGACAACGAAAATACACAACTTCCAAATGTACAAGGGAGCGAAGTGACAAGGGTGAGTGGCTTGACTGTGAGAAAATGCACTGAAGTAGAACGCAGACATTGTAACTAGGGCTATACAGAGCTGACCTACGTTTTGCTGCCCAGCATAGAAGGCCAGACAGCCTACAATAATTTATCCAGTTCTTTATCATTGCAGATTTTTTTCCTGCTAGCTGTACAAACATTCTTATTGCAGGCAGTTTCTTGGTGTGCTGAGAACTGGGTGAACTCCTGAACCCTCAAGTGATGACTGACATCCATGAAGTGATAAGGCATTTCATCAGGCTCAGCCTGCTATCTCATTCCACCTCCTCCCAACCAACAGCATTCTAATCACATATTAGTACTTAAAATTATAAATACACTGTCTGTGTCCTTCAGTGTGGTCTTAGGTTTATTGTTAAGTACTATGACTGGTATGAGAAACAGGCCAGAGAGCCAGGTAAAGGTTGAAAGTATACTTGTCAAGAGACTACATGAAATCATAATCAAAATGCCTCATTAGGATTATATGCTGAATATAAAAGAGGCAGCTTTACTGAGAATTGAGGAGGTCTCTTTGGGGCTGGGAGCTTTCTGTGTTGGCAGTTCCTTGCTGTGTCTCAAGGAATATTGGTTGCAGGAGGCACTAAGTTCTTCAGCATTCAGAGCACAGCAGCATCCAGCCCTCACCTAACCTGGGTGAGGGCAAAAAGGTATTGGCTTTGATCAGATAAACCCTTGTCATGTAAGGGAGGAAAGGACTGGCACTGGGACTGCAAATGTGGTAATTTATCCACTGCAAGCACAAAGCCTGAAGAGTAGATGTAATACAGGCAGAGGGCCCTCAGCTAGGGGCTGGTTAGAGGGGAAAGAAACACAAACCAACTAGGTGACCACAGTGGCCAGCTCAGTTCTGCCATCCCAGCAGAACAAATTGCAGAGCCATCTCCTCTCTTCCTCCTGAAGGGTGGAGCTCTTTTCGCTGTCCTGATGTTTTTTCCTTTTCTTCTTTTTTTCCAAACCTTTTAATATACCGAGTATGGAACTCTGAAGACAACAATTTCCACAGCAGCAAAGAGGTGGTGAGTCATGTAACAAAATAAGGTAGCAGTAGCAAATGTGAGTGTTGGTGCAGGTGTGTATATGTGTTTAGAAAGAGAGAGGTTTTGTAGGGCCTGTGGAAGGATATTAACCATGTGAGCTGCAGCATTTGAACTTGGACTTGATAATTCAGACTTTGATTGTGGAAATAGTAAAGAGGAGTTTCTAGGGTATTTTAATCAATATAAGCTTAACCATATGTCTCTGTGTGAGTTAATGAAACCCTGGTCTGATGAACAGCAGAGGGATTCTAGGACCACTTAAAAGCTTGCTGTGATGGTTTCACTTGCCATATGCAGCACTGGTTCATGTCAAGAAAAGAGAGCAGCTAATCCCTTGTTCTCCAGTGTCTCTTCTAGTATGTCTATAACAGTGACCTTGAGCTCATGGCCAGCCTTCACAGAAAGGCTACAGGAAAACAGATGGTGAATCATCGTAGTAGTATGTTCAGGGAATGATTTCACATTTCCTGTAGGAGTAGAAACACCACCTAAAATTTAGCCCATTCTTGGCTTTCTCTTTATATACTCAGATATGAAACATAAAAGACGTTAGTCTGTGCACTCAGTGCATTCTAATATAGCATTCTGGATAATGGAGCAGAGGTGTTGTAACTCATATCCTCTTTTCCTCAAGTCTCTAGTTGCCCATCTTCTTAAAAGTGGAAAGTTTAGAGCTCCCAAGTGCTCCATGAACTAAATAAGACCAACTGCTGTTATGAATGGAAGCCTTCCATTAAAAAATAACACCAAACTTTTCTGTGTCTGTTGGTACCTGAGGCTTGAGACAATACCAGTGTGAGTCTTCAAGCTGTTTATGATGTTGTAGGTGAAAGTGGTATTAATTAAATTATTAATTATTAATGGCCAGTCTTCGCGAGCGAAGATCCGGGGAAGGTCTTTCCACCTTCCAGCCTGCGCATTGGATTTTTTAGGTGAGACACAGTGTGCGCAGAACTGAGCCCACCCTTTAATCCTAAGGTTCATCAGCCGGGGCCAAGCGAGCTTGGACGGTGGCAGCGAGGTCCTTAGGACGTAGGTGGGTTGCCTTTAAGGGCTAACGAGCCCCACCTGCCCGGGAGTGGCCCTGACCGGGAATCGAACCCGGGTCTCCACGGTTGATAGCGCGGCGCCTTTACCACTAGACCACCAGGGGCTCCAGGTAGGTGAAAGTGGTAGGCTGGGACAAAAGGCAAAAGGAGAGAGGTGTGAGATGGCAAGTGTAGAAGAAAGAAAAACTTTCAGCCATTGGGAAAAAAAGGAAAACAAAGCCTGAACAATGGGGAAATGAGAAGCTAAAGCAGACAACGCATAGCAGATTACACAGTTAGGCAGCACAGGAATATATTGTGGTCTAGAGTTGTCAGGGTTTAAATGTACTTGCAAAGGTGAAATAAGGATTTTATGTGCTCCTGATCTGCATTATGCCTTCTCCACCCAGGCCATCCCTTCCTCTGTCTCCCAGAAGGATCTATGAACACACCTCTGTTTACATTACCTTAACAACCAGAAAAGAAAAATGTAATTTTGCTCTGTTGAGGACTGCCTGTGACTGTAAACAACAGACTTCAAAACACTGACACATCATAACAAGTATTTTAGAGGGCTTCAGAGTCTGGATGAGTATCGTGAATCTTGGTGTCGTGGGTCTTTCAAGGTTGCCTCTGACAGGGGTTCTTATTAAATGGACACAGACATTTATGTTGGCTGTTCCTTTTCAGGGAATGCAGAGGTATTTCAGGAACTTGTCTGGGATATCAGAGTTTATGTTCATCTCCTTGTGTGTGTTTCTGTGTTCTCTGGGTCTCCTATTGGATACAGTAACCAAAACTCCTGGTGGATCTCACAGACTAAGCAGCTTGAGAGGGTGTCAGTATTTAAATAAGACACCTTTATTCAGCTTGTTCCCATTTTAAGTGTTCTTTAACCCTGGTGATACGGGTATACGTCCTCTCCTTTAAGTGGGAAATGTCATCAGGGCTCTAAAATAAAAGCCAGCTGCCTCTGGGTGCTCAGCTGATGGTATATGCCTATTTTTCACTACAGGCAGTGCTCAGTGGGGTTCCAAGGAGATGCATTTTTCCCTGGTTTGTATCGACATCAGTGCCCCCAGGTGGTGATGGCAGCAGGTTTCCTCATTTCCAGGGCATGCTGCATTTCTGATTCCTGGCTATCTGTGGCCAAGGGACATTGACTGCAGTCTTGAAAACCCTTTTGGAGCCACGGCCCCATTGTCCTGACAGATGCAGCAGGTTATGTGAGGCCCATCAAAGCCCAGCAGTTTCTGGAGGACAGAAGAACCTCTCCACCTGTCCCTCAGGCAGCAGGACAGCTGGTTGCTCTACAGCAAAGGGGGCAGAACAGACTAGGGAATGGACACTTCTGAAGGCCTCAGCATAAGAGATAGTGTCACTAACACTTGGGAAGACTGTTAAAGTCAGAAAACCTTGACATTTCCAGTGACAAGAGAAGGAGGCAGCCAGGGCCTGTCCCCATCTGAAGTGACTGCAGAGCAAGGGGACACATGCACCCCATCTCCCTTCTGTGGATTGCGTCTCCTCTCTCCATGACCTGTGGCAGGGATGTGTGAAAGAGTTGCAGTTCTGGGTTTCATGTGTAATGAACAGAGCTTGAGTGGTGGCAGATCCTCATGAGGGCTGGATGGAAGCAGCCATGAGGATGGAAAGGCAGCCTGCTGGAATGGTGTGGCTCTTGTCTAGCACCTGGCCCACAATGTTTACCCCACATCCAGCAATGCTAATAAGGAAGAAGCTAGTGCTCCCTCAGCATATCACATTACCCCCAGTTTCAACTATCCATCATTTCTGACTTTCGTCAGCTCTGCCTCCTTTCCTCCAGCAGAGTTAAACATATGAGCCATGGGGTCCACTCCTTCATGGGGGGAAGTGCTAAAAATTGTGCAGAAGAGGAACATCATATGTAGAAACAACTTCTGAGGGGAAGATCCCCCATAGTCAGCTCAGGAGACAGCACCTTCTGAGACGGTACTGGGAGAAATCTGTGACAGCGGAAGTCTGAGAAAGGTGGCCTTTCTCCTTTGCCACCTGAGAGAAGTGTGTGTGTGACTGACTACTGACAGAAGCAGGCACTGACTTTAAGAGGGTGCTGCAGGCTGGAGGCATCCAGTTTCACTGTTCAGAAATGCCACCGTCAAGATGAGAATGGTACCCAGAAGCAGTGAAGCTCAAGGAGATACATACTGGACATCCACAAACCAGAAGCCACTTTTAAAACTCCTTTTGGGGCAGGCTTAGAAACTGGAAATAATAATGTTGTCTTTCCTCATCAAAGTCTGACTGGGCCGTATCAGCAGTAAAGTATGTGCAGACCTTCCATGCAAGTCAATGTTAAACAAGACTGTTTACTTATTATATTGCTATGTTAACTCTGTGGCTGGTTATGTCACTACAAATCATGTGACAGTCTTAGAGTTATTTTTCTTCCTCCTGATAGGTAATATGGAGGTTTTTCCCTTTAGAATTGATTTTCTCTTCTAAATCTGACTACCCAAACAGTTGTTCTGTATCCTTCAGTTTCTTTAGTCCCACAGACCAGCTTTTGGAAGGGCAGATCCAGTATTGCAAGAAAGCCTCTCCTGCCTCTTATAGGAAAAACCCTTGCCTGGGCAGCAAAAGCATCATTCTTTCTGCTGGTACTGAGCAGAGACCTCTTCTTGTGGTTGGTGGTGACATCTACATTGGTGTCTGAGTATTTCATTCGAGGAAGAACAGCCCAGCTTCTACAAGAAGATCTGACATCTTGAACTGTGTCAGGTAAACTTTGTTAAAAACTGTGGAGTCCTTAGAAATTTCTCCTCCCTTTCAACAGAAGACTTTTCCCTAATATTGTCTTTCAACAAGTCCAAGAGCATGAAGTAGTATCATCCCTGAGGGCCAACTGGTTTGGTGCTACACGCCAAGGGAACTGTGTTTTCAACAGAGCTGAAGAAATAGGCCTCCAACAGTATGGACTGATTGCCCCACACAAGTGACCTGAGGCTCAAAGTAAGTTTATTGCACCTGCAGTTTTGGACAGACAGTAATCTGCATAGCTGAGTTTGATGATGATGATATCCAACAGCCTCATGTGCTACCTGTTGTCACTGAGTGAGAAATGGAGCTCAAGGAGGTAACATGCAAAATGCATATGAAGGGTGGGATCAGAGAATTCATTTTGTTTCCCTAAACAGTAATAAAAATGCCCTCATGATCCCAGTGCATTTGACATAACATAGTAAGAACATGATTAGCACTTAATACTGTTTAATAAATATACCCATTAACTTAGGCAACAGTAACAAGTACTTGCATGGATAAATAACAAACTTGATTAGTCAGTGGTGTGAAACAATCATGAGGAAGCAATACATTAATTCTGCTTCCCACTTTAAGGCTGAATTTGGACATCCTTCCCCAATACCCTGCAGAAATCTTCAGACACTGCAAATGCATTTGGCTATGAAAGGAGTCTCTATTTCTTTATTTCCTATTTGTTGCTAAATGGGGGGCAAAACACTCGTCTGTTATTTGGGGGGCTGTGAGAATGGGGAGAATAGAATTAACTTGTGATCTGACACTTTATAATGTCTTTTCTTGATCAGGTTTATAATTCATCAAGGTTTTGAAAGAACGATTAAATATCAGTTTCAAATCCAAATGACTGATAAATCCAAGTCATAGAGCAGATATTTTCGGCCCTTGGAGGCAGTTCCCAGGCTTGAGGACCCAAGGAATCCTGTAAAGCATCTGTAGAGGTTCCTCACAACTCTCTCTTGGTCCCCACTAAAGAATAGGGCCTGCCAGGCACCTGTCAGGGGTGGAGCTTGCTCTAAGAGGGCATGTTGTTCAGCCAGGCCCCCCATGGTGTTTCAAAGCCTGTGTTCTTCCATAGGATTGGTATACACAGAGCCACTGATCACACCACAACTGCCCTCCAGCATCCTCCTTCCTCAAACTTAGTTCTTATGGTTAAACATTTGCCAACAACAGCTAACATACACAGCAAGCACAAATACAGGCTGGGTGGAGAATGGATGGAGGGAAACCCTGAGGATAAGGACTTGGGGGTGTTGGCGGACAAGAAGTTGACATGACCCATCAACATGCACATGCAACCCAGAAAGCCAAACATGTCCTGGGCTGCATCAAAAGCAGCGCAGCCAGCAGGTCAAGGGAGGTGATTCTGTTCCTCTACTCTGCTCTGGTGAGACCCCACATGGGGTCCCATCATAAGAAGGATGTAGAATGTTGGAGCAAATCCAGGGGAGGACAGTGAAGATGATCAGAGGTCTGGTGGAACAGCTCTTCTATGAAGACAGGATGAGATACTTAGGGCTGCTCAGTCTGGAGGAGAGAGGGTTATGGGGAGACGTTATGTCACCTTCCAATACCTAAAGGGGGCTGACAAGAGAGACATTTTACAATGGAGAGGGACATTTTACAAGGGTGTAGAGACAGGACGAGGGGGAATGGCTTTAAACTGAAAATGCATAGGTTTAGATTAGATACCAGGAAGAAAGTGTGGTGAGGGTGGTGAGTCACTGGAACAGGTTACCCAGAGCAGTTGTGGATGTCCCATCCCTGGAAGTGCTGAAGACCAGATTGGATGATGCTCGGAGCAACCTGATCTAGTGAAAGGTCTCCCTGCCCATAGCAGGGGGCATTGGAACTGATGATCTTTAAGGTCCCTTCTAACCCAAACCATTCTATGATTCAGTGATTCTGTATGATTTGGCATTATTACTTGAGTAAATGAATAATTACTGAAGGGAACTTCCGAGGGCAGAAGAGTAAGCTGTGCAGCTCCTCCCAAGGCCCTCTGAGGTAGTGCAGGGAGCAACTGGTGTGCTTGAGCTGTCCTCCCCTCTCCCCTGCCGCCAGCACATGGCCCATCACTGGGGTGGTGGCAGGCAGGAAGTTTCAGGCTCATAATTGTCATGAGATTTACTCAGTTCTTCTGTTTCGTTTGTCCTATATCAAAGGTACCCAGTATAAACTGTATCCTGAAAACTTGCTTGGCAAAGAGTACCAGTAGCTGCACTGGGGCAGGTCTCAGCAGAAGGAAGCCCCATAAACGACTTGCTGATGACCTTTGATTTGAGTACCAATATTTAGAAAGCAAATGTTTAATTTAAACCCATGCCGTTAGGAATGGAAGCGCAGCTTTGCCATGGGTAACTCGGACAAGGGGTGCTGCTGAGATAGTCCTGGGCAGTGCAGGGGAAGGGGCAAGCAGCAAACAGCCCCCTTCCCCTCCTCTTCCTCACCCAGCAGAGCAGCCCACCCTGCCCATCATGCCCACACCGGGGCAGGGGCAGATGTTTAGACCCTAACAAGGCAGGTGGCTGCTGAACTAAGAAAGGTGGGAGTTTTAAAGCTGTTTCAAGCCCAAACGCAAAATAACTCTGCACATCCCTCCTGCCCACATTGCCTGAGACCCAGCACAAGTGGAGGCTGTGTGATGGGAAAGACACCTCCCAATCCAGCTGTCTGCTGTGACCAGAGCTTGACTGGCCCTGTGGGACTGGCCCCAGATCCTGGTCTTCTACCTGGCTGGCACCCACATACTGATGGGACTTTATGAAATCAATTGGGTTTGGTCAGGTGCAGCAATAGGCCAAGAGTGTATTTTTCCCTCAGAGAGGTGCAGAATTAGCTCTGTTGGTCAGTTTATAATTGGGTACTTGCACTTAACAGTATTCTTTCTGTTGGATTTTTATAGTTTTGTCTCTTCTTTTTTAAACATGAAAAATAATCAGTCTTAAAATAAAGTAATTTAAAAAAAAATACCCTGGAAAGTGATCTATAAAAAGAGAAAAATCCTTGCCAGGGGGATGCCACAGCAGTGAGCCCAAGCCACAGAAAGCCCGGTTGAAGGCTTCCCTTTTCCGCAGCTACTCAGAGGTTAACCAGGGTCTGTAAGCAAACAGCTTAAAGAAGGAGCCCGGCTTAGTGCCTGGTGTCTTGGGCTGTCCCCGAGACTACCACCCTAATGCCCTTCCAGCAGCCCCTCCCTCCCAAAGGTGATGCTGGGCAAACAGAGCCAGCCCTCGCCCTCTCCCCACGCAGCAAGGAGCCTTCTGCGGGGACGGACTGGACCCGAGCTGGGGCTCAGGGACATCGCAGAAGAGGGTGTTTCACTTCAGACGGGCGCAGAGCCACGTATATATAAACCCCGGAGCAGCAGCCCGGGAGGATTGTTTAGCACAACCACACCTCGGCTCACTTGGCAGCACGGCGAGGCGCTGCCCGGAGTGCCGGCGGCTGAACCCCGAAGAACACGAGCGTGGAACTGATCTGCCCATGGGCTCCCGCCGGCTGCTCATACTGATGCTGCTTCAGGCAGGTGAGTACCACCTCTCGGTCCCTCCGCCTTGCCATGCCTCCCCCCTGTCTGGGGACAGCCTCTCCCCTTGCCATCATCTTTGCCTTTTTCACAGCAGGCACCTCGGTGTGATCTGGCCAAGAGAGGGGGGGAAAAAAAAAAAAAAAAAAAAAAGCAGCATCTCTAGACAATTTTCAACTTTACAGTGAGGGGCTGTGCAAGTGACCTGCCTGCCTGCCTCATTTTCCAGCCCTGGCTATGGTTTGCATAGCTGGGGCTGTATAAACACAGGTCATTTTCTTTTTTAATAGTTTTCTGCTACAGAGTTTTTAGTGTCCGTTTTTCATAAAAATATCTTCTTTTTATACCAGTGACCATGGAGTAAGCAGTTTTCAATTCATCTGAATTTAAAATACTTTTTAAAAAGCTTGTTTATAAAAGCCATAAATGACATAAAGCCCCCACACACAGAGGCAACAGTAAACCGGCATGTCTGAGGTTATACCTGCAGTAGAGTTTCAAAACAAAAAGCAAAACTCTACTTTAATCTAAAGGCTACCACTGTAAGCAGGACATAGAAAGTCTGATTTGTCAGATCCACCGCTGGTCACCTCTCTGCAGGTATGTTCTTAGCTAAGGTGCTCCATTAGTAGTATAACTAATGACTGGACATGTTCCTAGTGGAAGATGTGGCTAGATGCAGGCTACTGTGGAGACTCAGAGTTTTTCAAGGCTTTCCTAGCTGTGTTGGCTTGGCTGCCCAGCATGGAAAAAGCAATTTCAGTTCTTGGTCAAGTTATTAGCTGTGCACCTGAATATTAAAATGTACTTTCTGGGGCTGACCTCTCAGCTGCAGCAACTCGCTGCTGGCTCAAAACCCAGACAGCTTTCAAAGAACAGGAACATCAGAGGCTGCCTGGATGTCTCTTGCAGAGCATGCAGCCCTAAGCACATTAATTGAGTCTTTTGGACTCAATTTCCTTTGGGGCTTTCACTCCACTTTCATGAGCAGGTCTGCACTGTAATTACAGTTCCTTGATCCTCAGAGATATCCCCAAAAGAAGAATGGCCTTTCTTCTTCTGGGTGAGGTACAGTTACCTTACACTGTTTTCAGCCAGTGGCCAACAGATCAAGTCCAGCAGTCCTGGCTTAAAAGGCCAGTGAAAGATAGCTGTGAAAAATTCAAACTGTTCATCAGGAGGCCAGAATGCCTACAAAGAAGTTTTTGTCTCCATTGGAACATTTTCAGGGTCTGCACACTACAACAGGTTAAAAAAGCACGATTTATTTCCCCGAATCCAGAGCAGCTCATTGCTTATGATTTCCCCTGAGGTCCCTGAGAGCTTGAGCCCCCTTCTAACTGCAGAGCCCCGCTGTTTAGACAAGGAAAATAAATGGTCTCTTTAGTTTGGAATAACACTCATATAATGTGTTTTTAGCACGAAACCTGAACACTCAAGTACTGTTTAGGTGAGCAGAGCAGTTACTTTTTCAGGAATGTGCATTTAATCCCCAAGGAATGCCCCAGGAAGCAGAGGGAGGCTGTGCTGAAACCCCTTGCCAGAGGTGCGATCACCAGGGTGAAAATGGTGGAGGATAGTGATGAAAATAGTGGAGGATGGTTCTTGCAGTGGACGACCAGTTCCTGCTGGGGGCTCGGGCTTCGGAGAGGGAACAAAGCCCTGCCTTGTCCTTCATAAGGAGAGACCCTCGTTGTTCTCACTGGCACTTGGATTGGGCTCGGAGGGCGAGCTAGCCCAGGAGATGTGGGGAGAAGCCCAAGCAAGGGCATTAGAGGCTAGGTTTTAAAAGGAAAGCAACTGTTTTAATAATAGTATTGAGTCCTTGGGTGGTTTAGGGGATTAATTAGTCCGTGTTTGCACAACACTTTGAAGAGGTCAAGCGTGCTGCAATAGCCAGGGGCAAGTGGCAAAGCAACTTCAGCGGCAAGTTCCCAGCTCCCAGGCATCACTTCCCTCTCCATCAAAGCGTGCCACGAAGTCCCCCTGTTTCTTTTTGGAGTGGCTGTGCATGGGTGGGATGGGCAGATGGGTTAGGCTGTCTGTCTGAGGGGTTTGATTCTACTGGTGGGTAGCTTTGTGATTCAGGATAGAGTGGCGCAAAGTGCACTTGGTCCTTCACAGTAAACCCAGGCATAAAATACTGCTATTTGTCACTATTGTTAGCATGATAAGCATCAGCATTTGCAGCTGAGCACCACAGCGGTTTGAGTATTAGGGTCAGGGTACTCTTGGTTTCCATAACAGTACTGCAGAGTCTGTGGTTTCCAAAAAAGTTGCAAATTAACATGTGAAATCACAACACTGAAAAGTCGTAACTCAGAAATCCCCAGACTGGTTTGGGTGGTAATTCAGACACTTCAGCTGACATAGAGATCCTTTTTTTCCCCCCCAAATTAATGTGGCAAGCCTGAATAACAGAAGTTGATACAAATGTTGCCAGAACTTCCAAAGTCTCAAAAGAAAGGTGATACATACATAGCTCTTGGCTAATGTAGGCACTCTACAGATGCACATGTATCTATGGTACATGCTCATGACAAAGTATGTACTATACAGGCTCAGGGACTTGTAGCTACCCTTTATGCAAACTAATAGTACTGTCAGCTTTTTGCCACCTAGAGGATGGGTTAAAACATCCTGGATAATAGGGGAAACTCAGATAATGTAAGAAATCTGGGGCAACGTAGAAACCTCATTTTTTTTCCAGAGAGCCCAGGCTAGGTCTGGTTGCGTGGTTGTACTCTGCTGCTTCATGTCCCACTTGGGACCACATCATAGCTGGAAAACTTTCCCAGGTTTGGGAGCTCTGGAGTGCAGTGAAGCCCAGCTGGCTCTGCATGGTGCTGGCACAGGCCCTGCAAAACTTAGCAGCTTGGGCTTTGTGATGTGCAAAACCAGGCACGCTACTCCTGGGTGCAGAAGAGCTGCAATCACAGCCTAGTGCACCAGAAATAGTAAGTCTTGTTTGAACTGAGTTCCCTTAGAAGAAGTAGCCTGCTTGGGTATTTCTGCATCACCTCTTGGTTATTCCAGGCTTCAGGCAAAGCTTCCTGCAGAGTCCCCCTTACCAGCTGAATGTCATGGCTAGTTAGATTGTCAGGGCTGACTCAGCTAACTAAAACCAGAGCCATTTCCCTTTAAGGACTGTAGGAAAATCAGTGGCAAGTGAGTTTAATTCCTGTGCGTAGCCATGTCCTGTCTTTGCAGTTTGGAAAGGTCCTCTGGGAAAATCGCATTCACTGCACACTCGAGGAATCATTGAACTGGCTGGAGCTATATCGTGTGGCACGGGACGGTCTCCCTTGGCATACATTGGCTATGGATGCTACTGTGGACTGGGAGGACGAGGCTGGCCTAGAGATAAAACAGACTGGTAAGAAAAACACCGTCCCTGTGTCCAGAAGCAGTGAAGATCTCCCCATCCTTCCCTGTTTGTACTACTGTGACTCTATGGACTCATTTTCTGCCTTGTGGAGAGGGAACTTAGTATATATGAACAGTACTGGGGATTTGTGGGTAAGGACCCACATATCACTTGGGATTTGAATGAGAGTTTAACCTCCTTCTGGATGAGCCCAAAGCTCTTGGGATCTTGTACTATGTGGGGTAGAAGGTAAAGGAGAAACCAGGATATAATTTCCTGAAACAGCTGAATGTGTATTCATGGAGAGCAAACTCTGCCTGACAAAAAGAGAGTGTTCCAAGGTATTTGGAGGGTTATTTTACCCAGATCTTTAAAATGTCAGCAATGGGAATATCACTGTTTATCCTCTTGAAGAAATCCAAATTGTTGCAAGGAGGAATCAATCAAACCTGTCACCTTCATCACCTGTTAGTTCACACTGAATCAGGGAAGAACAGCAAGGGAGAGCATGGTATTATTTCCCGTTCTTCGTTAGAGGGGGGAGATGTTGTGCTTGTTATTCCTAAGGCTACAAACAATGTGTCTAGGAAGTGTTGCAATCAAAGGTTTCTTTCGTGTGATTAGCATACATGTAAAGCTTGAGCATAGTGGACTCCTGTGTGCTCTGAACCTGTTATTTGCAATCTTGTCCAGTTTGAAATACCAAAGACAGAGCACACAAGTCTATCTTTACCTAGTCAACACTCCAGGCGTTACTTACAAGCAAGCCCTGCTTTTAGCAGCAGTGAGAGCAGTCTTCAACTTCCTTCAACTGTGAAGGGAACTGAGCTTGCCAGAATACCTTGGTGCTGGAGACATTTCACTCTGCTACAGAATTCTGCTGAATTGTCAGGTCAGAAAAAGGGAGAGGAAAAAAAAAGAAGAAAAGATGTCTAGGTTAAAGACCAACTCCTCTGTGAGCATGAAAAAGAAGTTGTCCCTTAAAATTAATAGAGCTGCCTTCATTAATGCAGCAATGTTTCACTCCCCAAACCATCTCATCATGTCCTTTTTTTTTTTTTTTTCCCTGTGAAATATTTCATCTATGATCAGTCACTATGGGGCTCACAAATGATGAGTAACTACCTACGAAGGGCCATAGCTTTCAGCTCTATAGGTTTCTTTTAATTTTCAGTAATATCTCTCGATCTGCACATCACCATCGACAGCCGTGGATGTGAGGTGTTTAATTATTTCTGTTACCCTTTACCAGTTCTCATAATAAAGCCTTTAAAGTAAAACATGACTTCACTAATTTGGAGTACTGCTTTTATTGAAGGGCTGAGCAGAGGGACCTAAAAGCTGTTTTCCATAGAGGCTGAGTGACCTCCACGTTTATGTGATTCCAGGAGATGCAAGTAGTCAGCACTCCTGAAAAACAGAGAGCAAAATATGGCTACATGTTCAGCAGCCAGTGTTTCTGATGTTGTTTGAATCCCATTGGATATGGATTTTATCCTAAAGGCAGAAAATGAGACTTTGCAACAGGAAATGCCTCAAAATACAAGATAGTTTGTAAAAGGGAAGCTTGATCCTTTAAGTACAGTCATTATTATTCCTTAGTTGCAATGCTTGGCTGCAATAGAAAAACTGGGAGGTTTTAGTTAGGTTCTTAGCTGGGAAGAACCAGCAATGCCCCACTAGATTTAGCCCTAAAATATTATATTTTCTCTGTGTTAAAGAAATATTGATATCTGTTAACAGAGAACTACTGCAAAGATCAGTGTGGCTGAGGACTCCATGCCTGTGAAAGTGATCACGTTACTTTCCATATTTGCCATTCTAAAAAGGGAGGAAGCAGAGTGGCAAAACTACTGGCCATGACTGACAAACGCTGTCTAAAATGACTCACCCCCTTGTCTAAAATGACTCACCCCCTTGACATTCTAGGTTTATTACTGAGACCCTTACAAAAGGAGTCATTTTCTTGTGAGCTACTCGGTCAATCTGTCTAGACAGGGCTAGAATGCTTCTAAGCACCTCTCTTTTATTTGAAAAGAAAAAAAGCCACTAAGTGGGTAATCCTTTTATAAGGTTTATTCCACGCACTGACTTTGATGTGGTGTTGTCAGTAATTACCTTTTCTCTTTTGTCCCACTCTTACACACTTCAAGACATAATGGCATCTCTTCCACATAGTCAATAGATTTTTTTTTTTCTCCCTTCTGGTTCCCTGGGTTGCTGCAGCACGTATTTTGTAAACCAGGACCTGATGATGCTCAGCGTGTCCCTGAAAACACCAATGCCATGAAAGGCAGGGTGGCATGTATGACTCATCTAAGTCATAGGATCGTTAAGGTTGGAAAAGATTTCTAAAACCATTGAGTCCAACCTTTAAGTTCTGGCATACTCATAGGAAGAAGTAAGATTTCCCGCCTGTTGCAAAGTTAAAGCAAAAGAAAAAGCCACAAAGCAACGATGGGGCTGTTAGCATGACAAATACAATGTGACAAATTCTTACCTTATTGGCATTACCACAGCAGGGGTCTGGCCAGCTGATCCCTGGGGACCAGCCGGAGCTGTCTGTAGCCATTAGGGCTGTCTCATAGCCCAGAGGTGATGAACAGGTTGTTTACTATCTAGATGACACAGTTGTATTTGTTTTCCATACCAGTTGACCAGTGCTCTGCCATGGTGTTGGCTGGCTCTGTTTGTGTTGGTGTTAGCAGGTTATTAAAAGCTTAACACCACTCTGACCCAGGTGCAGCAAAGGGCATTTCCAGACAGGAGGGGACTCTCTGAAGGTGGCAAAAGACAACAAAAGGCTTCCTCAGTCTTTGCTCCCTGGCATCTCATTGCATCTGAAACAGATGTTTGTAAAACATGAATGCCAGTCTTCTGGCTTTGAGTTGGTGTAAGCTACATGTCACCCTGCTGCAGCTATGGGTATCATCAGGAGGAACTGCTGTAAGTGGAAGCAGAACTGTGTCCCAAATCCTGTGGTCCTGCAAATTTGTGCAATTCTCCCTGATTTTGCCAAGCCAGATAAGGAGCAGTGAGTTCTCACAGCTAGCTAGCTCACCTCTCTAGTGCTCGTTTGCTTGTCCTTGCCTGATTCACAGACCGTCTTTTACCTCCAACAATATCTGTTCCCAATTCTCCTACCTCTTTTTCTGTTTGTTCCCTCTGGCTATCCATGAAGAGCAGTTTCTTTTCCTTTGGCAGAGGCTCCTAACACCTTCCTTTGCCCATCTACCTTCACATTGTTCTTCCTCTTCACATACTACCATCCCTGACACCAACTTTCCCAATTTGCTTTTTGGTTCACTCCCCAGACCTCTCAAACCCTGTGATTTCTACAGCTGGCACTCTGCCTCAGCTAGGCCTGATTGTGGCTCCCCACCATGGTCTCCTGTGAGCTGTGTCCCATGTATGAATGAGACAGAGATGATGGGCCTGCTCTGCTCTCTGTCATCCCCTGAGGATGGATTAAGCTTTGCTGAAGCTTCAGGTCTTAGCCAGGATTCCTTGGGCTACAGCAAATCCTGCCGATGACACATACCCCAGTTGCAGCTCAGTGCCTTAGTGCATATTTTATGACACCTTGTAGATGGACTCAAATGTTGGAGAAAGCCAAGACTTTCACACTTTCCACAAGGCTGCAAATTCTTCCCTCCTTTAGCCTTTCATGTCTAACCTCTTCAGGACAAGCCTAGGAGGCAAGTGTTACCAGACCAACAAAGGTCTGACCCACAGCCTGCTACTCTCGTCCTGTCCAACAGAACTGGTTCCACAGGCTGGGTAAGGTCTTCTCAATTATAGCAATTGCTGCAATTCCTCATGGGAAAACTTCTAGATATGTATGTCTCATAGGGCTTAGTCCCTTTTCAAAGTCCTTTGAGGAGCTGGCATGGAAGAAGATACTCATCTGCTACTGCTAACTTGCATTTCTAGATTTCACGATGCAGTGAGCAGCCTGGTTGTAATCTTCACACAGGTTTCATCTTCGTAGGTTGAGAAAAAAAGGCATTTAGTTTGCAGACTCATCTGTGGGATGAAATTGCTACTTTTAACTACTAAATTCAGACCTCAGTCAGTAGGGAAAGCAGAATGGACTAAATACAGCCTCCATAAAATCACAGGGGTTACCATGAAGGCTGAATTTGATCTGTTGTCTCTTTCACATGATTCATCTGATCTGGTTCCAGGGATTTTATTAGAATTTGCATCAGTGGTGAATTTTTTCTGCACTTCAAAAATTGGTGGGTTTTTTGTTCTTGTTTGGTTGGTTGGTTTGG
Source organism: Myiozetetes cayanensis (assembly GCF_022539395.1). Classification (NCBI taxonomy): domain Eukaryota; kingdom Metazoa; phylum Chordata; class Aves; order Passeriformes; family Tyrannidae; genus Myiozetetes; species Myiozetetes cayanensis. The sequence continues at coordinate 21,553,495 of NW_026087742.1, forward strand.
GTGTTTTGTTTGGTTTTTGTTTGTTTGTGTTTTTTGTTTTGTGTTTTGTTTTGGTTTTTTTTTTTCCTGGACTTTATTACCTCACAGAGCCCACCATCCCTCATATCCATAAACCAATTTCTAAAAGAGAAAAATCCTCCTGCAGCAGAGGGTAACGAACTTCCTGATGCTCCTAAGCTCTTGGGTAAGGTACTGGCAGCTCCCAACATGTCCCTAAAGAAGCCCTAGTTCTTGAACAAGAAATCCTTCTTGCAGTGTTTTTCCGCTTTTTCACGGGGAAAAATGATAGATCCCAGACTTTTATTGACTCAGCTCATCAACCTCTTGTACTGATTCACATCCACAACTCCAGAGCTTCTCTAAAAGCTGTCCACTCATCATTTACCCCAAAACCCAGCCTGTCTCAATTCTTCCCACTTAGTAGAGTGGTTTCTCTGTAGAGTCAGCGTAATCTTGCAGAGATGGCTTCTGGAAATACAGATCACTCCCATAGGCCTTCAGCCTCTGACCTTGCATCTTTGTTGAAACAACCTTTGTTATTCAGCAGAGAACCTCCTTAAGTGCTGAATTTTTACTCAGTGTATTTTGAGTCCCTAAACTACCAGAAAAAAATTCAAGGGAGGTCAAGTTTTATATAAATTCTGAAGTAATTGACAGTGAGATTTATCTACCTTACTAGTCTGTAGGACAGATGTCATCAGCTGAGCTACTCACCCTCATCCCCCTCTATGGTCAGTGAAAAGCAATTGCACTTTCAAATGCAATGCTTTTCACTTATCTTAGATCTCTGCAGCATGAAAATGTGAACTATGCCCCAGATATGCATATAGAGAGCATTGAAGGATCTGAAGTTAGCTGATACAAATTTCACCATTGAGACTGATGAACTTGTAGCCAGCCCTCAGAAAGCGGATAGGCCAAAGAGCATGGGGCAGGTCCAGGGGAACTGAAGAGATGAAACTTCTTGGTGATATTGAGGAAGGCAAAAAACATCCTATCTCCAAATTCTGGGATGGGCCTAAGCTAGTGAGCCACAATCACTCACCTTGTAGGAACACTTCAGTTCCCTTTCAGTGAGATTACCATATTTTGACCTTCTCAGAGATGTCAGGATACTTGGCTCATCAGCAGATGATTTATTGACAGCTTGGGGCAAACATTGCTGTCGAGAGCTGTGTGTGAGCTGAGCCGCCCCGGAGTATATGCAAACATGCAGGATGCAGGAGGACACCCAGACTCTACTTGTCATTCTCTCCCAGGTGCTGCCACACGCACGACTGCTGCTACGACAAGGCAGAGAAGGCAGGCTGCAGCCCCAAGGTGCAGCGCTACCGCTGGGCGTGCGAGCAGAACACCGTGCGGTGCGGTAAGGAAATGCTTGCGCCTGTCGGGTGTGTTTCGCTCCCTCTGCAGGCACTAGGCTGACCAAAGAGCTTTGTGCGCCCCAGAGGCAGGTCTGTGTGAGCTGAGCTGCTCTCAAAGCTGCTTTAGGAAACGTCTGCTCTCTACCAAGCTCTCTGCCCATCCCTGGATTGATAGGCTTGCCAAGAGTCCCCAGCTAGAGCTGGGAGGAAAGCTGGAGCCCCAGCACCACCCATTCCAGGTAACCTGAGTGCTCTGCAGGCTGAAGAGTGAGAGTAGGGTTGTCCACGAGCCATCTCAGTTTGGCAGGGGTGCAGACTGTAGACTTTCTGTTCATGGCATTAATCGGTGCCTGCTCCTAGCCGACCTCTTTCCACAGCTGTGCAACGGTCTACGGGGATGCTCTTCCCATTGCAGTTTTGGCCCTCCCTCCAGCAGCACTGTTTTACGTACTTTTATGTGCTGCTAGAGAAAAGCCATGCTATTTTGCACAGCTGCAGGTTAAACAGGTTGCCAGCCTGTATCTCTGCCTCGTGTGGGGCTCCAGCGGGGATTTTTGAAGCTTGCAGAATCAAATGCTCTCGAGTGCTGCAGGCATACAGCAAGTGTAACTGTGCTCAGCTCTACAGCTGGTACCCAGTCAAGAAGGTTTGAATTACACAATCACAGCCTGTCAGTGCCTTGCACAGTTTGTTTTGACATCCACCAGATGACTTGAGTCTTAGTATTTGTCACTTCTATTTCTAAGTCTTCAAGAAGTCCCTGGTGGCAAAATCCATTGTAGAACACTTTGAAAGTTTGAAAAGAAGCACGTGAGATTAAAACTTGTCTCCACAATCATCAAAGCTACTTGCACGAACATTAAAAGATATTTCTATCTTATCAGAAAACTGTATTCTATTGGTGCAATCCTCAGCCTCGCCAGCAGCTGAAAACATGCCAGCAGGTATGGGAATGGGGCACAGCACATCTGCAGTTCCTCTTTTCAAAGTGCCAGAACAACTTATTTAATACAAAGTGCTGGCTAAGGAATGCGCCACTTTAATGTATAACTGCTCTCCCTCCTGCTTGCCCATATTTCCATAACTGACTGGTATTCTATGCTAGTCATCTTTAAATGGGGAAAAAAAAAAATCCAGTTTCTTTTTGCTGTGAGGGAACAATCCAAATTGTGTATATGAGATGTATCACTGAGTCTATGAGACATGTGCAGAGTCTGTCCCATAGGAGTGCACTGGGCTGCAGTTGCTCTGACTTGGCTAACAAGCATTAGTTAAACAAATGTCATTAATTCCCTAACTGATCTCCAGGCAAGACCTGAGATGCATCCATCAACTGTTCTCCATAAGCCCTCAGCAGGTTTCACTTCCTCTGACATACCCCGTGGGGAGGAACTATAGAAATGTGTTCTGAAGGCACATTTCCTACCCCAAGCTACAGCACAGCAGGTGTTACTGGGGTGTGAAGGTGTAATGTCATTCCATTAAAACAAAAGGGATGAAGAATTAAATTGCCAGGTGTACTTGCTGGGCTCAGGGTAAAGATGTCCAGAGGCTTTAGAAGCAGAACTGTTTGCACTGTCATTTCAATGTAAAAGGAATTAAATGCTTTTTGCCTGACACTGTAATATAAACACCGATATTTTAATGTAAATTAAATAGAAACTCATTTTACCTGGGATTTCTCCTCATTTTTCTACTGTTCAGTGGGTTTTTTTGTGACATGAAACTAATTGGCAAAACCATATTCCTCAGTCCTTATATACCATAGTGGGTAGGCAAATTCCATTCAATAAACACCTGAAATATAGAAAAGGCTGTAAGTTGTGGAGGCTGATCAAAAAAATCATTCTGCTCTAACAGAAATGCTGCAAAGCCAGGCTTTTGTACTCACATTAGACAGACAGTGGCTGGCACAGCACAGGAAGAACTCAAGGAGCAGAGGGGCAAGGAGAATACCAGGCAAGATTGGTAGCTAAGAAAAAGGTGGCCTTAGTGCTAAAAACCTAATTTGTGGGATCCTTGAAACACTTTTACCAGTAAATGTGTGATTATTCAGACCAGCTTAGGAAACACAGGCTTTATTTATTTATCAGATACATGGTTGATCCAGCAAAGTCCAGTGTAACCTGAAAAAAATTCTATACTTGTTGCAGTTGGTTTTGGAGCAAAACTTTACATGAAGTTATATATTAAACTTTGCATACTGGGGGGTTTTGTGGGTGTTAGATAATCCATGGTAGCAGCCTCAAAGAAACAAGGCACTTTGCTTTGAAATAATATTAGCCCAATGGCTGTATTTAAGACACCTAGAGGTGGTATGGGGTTCATTAACTCAAAATCAGTCATTTTCAATGTAGCCATCTAAGCTAGTGGCTTTGATATTCCTTATGGTCCTTGCTTAGTCATGTGGTCATATTGTTGCATTCTCTGTGTTCCATGTATGGCTTTGATCAGCTTTGTTAGCTGCTGGCTCATAAAATTCAGGTACCTGGCCCTGCTGCAGAGTTCCTTGGCTCCTCTTCCATGATCAGAGAGAGATGTAACAACAGCTGATGGAACATGAGTGAAGAATGCCCAGTGGGTGCTTCTATGCCCTCAGGTTTCTGCCTCTGGGAGTCTCCTCCTTTCAAAGCAGCATTTTTTTTTCTTTCAAAAATCGGTCTGTTTTGCAGAAGGAAGAATTAGAAGGGAAATTTACTGACTGAGGAAAGGTGGAGTATTTTTAGTTCAGGCTAAGATAAAATAATTTTCTTTTTTAGCTTTGACTGCTGAATTAAGCCCCCATTGATCACAGAGCTCTGGAAGCAGGGAGTGCTCTGTACAGGGCAAATTTTTATAGCCACTGCCAATTTACAGTTAGCTGCTTTCTGATGCTCTTGGTCACAGTTAACATCAGATCTGTTGACAGACAGAGGACAGGGGAAGGTCAGATCTACTCACAACATGAAATGTTGGGCCTGCTGCCATAGCCTCTGATCCCTAAGAGTTGCTTTTTCAGGGAACTGTTCCTCCTAACACTGTTTCTTGCCTTCATCTGATACAGAATCTCTCATCCTCTGCTCACATTTTCTTTTGCAGATAACCTGACAGACCAGTGTGAAAAAATGGTGTGCCTGTGTGACCAAGAAGCAGCCAAGTGTTGGGGAGCAGCCCCATATAACCCACACTTCGTCCTCTGGCCAGATTTTTTATGTGGACAGACTCATCCCACCTGCCATGTCAGATATGGGGGGCCAGAATAGTCTTTTTAGAACCTTTCTGCTAACCCTTTGAATAAAAAGGTGCTGGAATAAAATTTTTCTTCTATTTCCAGAGCTAACATTGGTGTGAGAGAATTTTTATCAGGCCAGGGTTTATGGGGAGGAGAGACAGACCAGGCAGGTGCAGTGGTAGAGTTGCCCTCTATGTGAAGCAACACTTGGAATGTATCGAGCTCTCTCTTTGGGTGGATAACGAGCAAGACTTTTGGGTTAGGGTAAAGGGGCAGACCAGTAAGGGTGACATTGTTGTGGGTGTTTGCTACAGGCCTCCTGGTCAGGAGGAGGAAGTGGATGAGGCACCTTCCACAGGCAGCTTGAAGCAACCTCACAGTCACAGGTGCTAGTTCTGGTGGGGCACTTTAACTACCCTGACATCTGCTGGAGAAGCAACAGGTGACAAAAATAAGTAAGAGGCTGGAACATCTCTCTTATGAGGACAGGCTGAGAGAGATGGGCCTGTTTAATGTCGAGAAGGTATGACTGAGAGGGGACCTCATCAATGTCTATTAGTATCTGGAGGGAGGGTGTCTGGAAGATGGAGCCAGGCTCTTCTTGTTGGTGCCAAGCAATTGGACAAGAGGCAATGGGCAGAAACTGATGCACAGGAATTTCCACCCAAATATGAGGAAGAACTTCTTTACCATGTAGGTGACCCCACACTGGAACAGGTTGCCCGGAGAGTTTGTGGAGTCCCCCTCACTGGAGATATTCAAGAACCAATTGGACAAAACCCTGTGCAATGTGCTATGGGATGACCCTGCTTGAGCAGGGAGGCTGGACCAGATGACTCACTGTGGTCCCTTCCAACCTGACCCATTCTGTGATTCTGTGCCAGGGTAAAACATACGCTGAATGAAGGACAACATCCTGGTCTGATCATGTCCCTTGCAGAAACAGAGGGTTTGGTCTGCAGTGCAGTGGGAACACATTATTGTCACCAAATGGCTTTTTTTTTTTTTTTTTTTTTAGATCACAGAATCATAGGATAGTTTGAGTTGAAAGGGGTCTTTAAAGATCATGTAGTTTCAATCTCCCTGCAATGAGCAGGGACACCTTTAGTCAGATCAGGTTGCTCAGAGTCCAACTGTCTTATCCCTCATGCTCTTGCCTCATTGCACTAGGGACACTTCTCAGCTGTGTTGCAAGGGCCAGTGTTTCTGACTTCTCCTTAGTAGTAGGTGCAGCCATACCTTGCAAAAGAATATACTCCTCACCTGTTACACGTGCTTCAGAGCTGATATGCTGCTCTCTGATGCATTTAGAAGATAGTCTCCTATACTGGTACATCCCCCTGCCACTGACTGCCTGGGAATCAATTACTGTCACGTTAGGAGAGGGAGACTGTGGAGAACATCAGTCATGTCAAGAACTTTTTTTTTTTTTTAAGGGTATTAGAAGGCTTATATCAAAACACTAAGTTTCCTTCTGGCAAGAGTAAAACAAAATCCCATTCTTTCAATCGGGGGTAGCTATGTACAAGTGGGCCTTCTTTCTGCCTTTGTTACAAGCCTGGAGGCTGAAGCAGGGCAATGGGACAAGAGCCTCTATACCAGGAGGCACGGGCAGATGGGAGCCACAGCTACACCCCAGAAGCAACACTTTAATTTTTTGGGTAGGTGGAAGCAGCTGGGTAGGTCCTTCTGTCTCTGCTGAAGCACAGCTGACAAACTTTGAATACCACCTTTAAAATAAGAAATAACAGCTCAGAAAGACCCTAAGTACCTCATCAGAGTTTAAATGCACACATATGTGGGCAAACTAAGTGGTGTTTTGGCAGATGAGAATACAAATTTCTTCACAAAAGGCTGCTTTGCTCCTTGCCGCAGGAGGATGGTGAATATGCCACTGTGACTGTCAAAGCTGCAGGAAAAGAAACAGGCTAACAAAAATTAAAATGCCAAAGACAACAGATAGAGGCAAACGTTTTTATTCTGTCTAGAGGTCCATTTTTTGGCTTACAGGGCATCAGGAGTTGTTCCACCTGCAGGCGTTGCATCTTCCAGCAGCTCCTGTAATGTTGCACCTCAAGCGATGCTGAGCAAGAAGGAAAGGAGAGAGTGAGTGAACGATGTAGAGTCAGTACAACACAGTAAACTCCTCCAAGGCTTTCTGGCAAGTAAAGAAGTTGTGAATTCTTCATGCAGAGGGTTTGCAGAGGGCTGATGCTGTGTGGGCAGCATTAGCCTAAGGTAGCAAGTATGCTTCCTTGTAAGGGGTGGGGTGGAAGACCCTCCCCGTTGAGGGAGGCAGAGCTCCTGGCGCGTCCCTGTCCCTGCCACGCTGTCCATCAGGTGGCGGCAGCGCTCCAGTGAATGGCAGGAGCAGCTCTTCCTTCAGCCTTTCCGGGAGGGGATTTTTTTCAGCAGGCCGAGCAAGACCTTTTGAGTGCCAGGAGAAGAGGTACAAATCACACAACTCCTCACTGAACGCAAAAAGGTCAGCCTAGCTCGATTTGAAACGCAGACCACACCTTGGGTTGCACAAAATGGGAACTAGGTTTGCTTCAAAATCCAGCCTTCTGTGTCAGTCTCCTCAAATTAGACTAGTTGACAGAACTGGAAAAAAAACAGGTAAGCTTTCAGGTACACCAGCCTCTTATTAGGTCATTTCTATGGCTCATGTGTGATGAAAACCTCTAGTTTTCCCAACTTGATCAGCTGATGTAATAAAAGAGATAATTGGGTTTTACAAACCACACCTCACTTACTTAAGCCATCATAGGCCTTCTGTACACAAGCGTTACAAGAACACAGACATAAGCATGAAGTGGGTAGGAGGAAGAACCCTCCTTCAGCATAAACCTAAAAGAATGAATGAGTCCTAGGACTCATTGTTGAAAGAAGCAGCAGCATCTCACTGAACAACTCTTTGTCGAAAGTGGCAATTAAAGAAGATCCTATTGTTTTGTTCATAAGTAGCTCTTTAGGGCCCATGCATCAAGGTCTACACAGCGTGAACAAAGAACTACTTGAAAAAGATGGAATACAGAACAGGCTCCATTAGCATTTTATGCACACTGCTTATTTCCTGATCCAGATCCCACGTCTGACCAGAGGTAAGTAAATGGTTAATTCGTTTATAAGTAAGTTGAAAAAAGGTACCTTTGGCGAGACTCTTGTCTCATGCAGAGGATGCACTTCCTCAGCTGGGGGGTTAAAACAATGATCAGAACCACTATGCCTCCAATCCCGGCTGCCACAACCCCAATGATTGTTCCAATGGATTCTTCTATACCAAACAAGCCTGGAGGAGAAGGGAAGGTAGAGAGAGTAACACAAAGTGTGGTCCAGACAGGTATATGCAATGCAGCCAGTGTGTTTTCTGCTGTGGGTGAAAAGGAAGCTACTTACTGTGATATTGATTATGCTGATGTCTTGTCTGACACGAAATCATGGGCTTCTACATGGGAGAGAGTGTATTGCACTACAGAGGTATTGATTTTTTTCACTCCAGTGTAGCAGCTTTCTGGGGCTTTGGAGACAGGACAGCCCCACTGCCCTAGGAATCTCCCTTAATAGCAAGGTGCTATGGGATGGCAAAAGATGCTGCTCCCTGAATTAACGGGACTTACACCATATGCTTTATTTTCAAATGGAAAAAAATTACTCTGACAATTTTGAAAAAATCATCGGTCTCCTTGTCTGCCTCCAAAGGAGGCAGCACAGGAGAGCGGACAGAGCTCTTCTGAAATCCTTTCTTCAATTGGTTGCTCTTTGGGACTGTTACATGGCAGAGATGGCATAGTGCTGAAATTACATATTTCATAGTCTCAGGAACACACAAAAGCAATTATACTACCTAGGGTGTAGACATTGCAAGGGTAACCTGTGCTACTGAGACTATGAGATCAAGCCAAGAGAAGAGCCCATTAGACACACAACCGAGCCCTTGCAGAAGGGCACAGTTTTCTTGCCTTGTTAATGTAACAGTTTAAACTGAATAGTTTCAAACAAATTAGTAAATCAGGCTCAAAAGGGCAAAGGCTTAGTGAATCTTGGTGAGCTAGAAGCTTTGGTAATTAATAAGGGGGAAATGGCACTTGCATAATTTACTCTTGACACAGAAGGCACTATTTTTTCTTTTTTTTTTTTTTTGTAATTAGATAATAAGATAATAACCCTTCTGATGTGTTGACTTTTTGGGACTGCAATGTGTTTAGCCTATAGAAAATGGTTTGACATTTCCAGCTGATAAAGGTAAAGCGAGTTATCTCTTTACTTAATATGCCTAGTGTCTATCTGAGAGACTAAGAAGACATAGCATGGCACTTTTAATGCTACTTTGATTTTAATGTGAATAAAGCTAATCAGAAATTATACAATATGATCCTCATGTTTATTATGGGATTACTTATGTCATCCAGAGTTAAGGAATGACTATGTAAGTTAGTGGGTTGGAGAAAAATAATGTGAAAAAAGAGGTCTGGAGCTGTTCCCTGAGATGGTATCTTGACACCTGTCGCTCATGGGGGTTCTGCCAGAGCTGTGATTATGAGGGAACTCGTCTGACTGTTTCATTCTTGGCACTGACTTAATTTTTATGGATAAAATTATTCCTTCTTCTTTTGGTTGTATATGCTCCTCCTTATATAACACCTGTGTGACTGTTTATAGAGACAAGCCAATCCAAATTAGCTTGCCTCACAAAAATAATGAGAAATGCTATAGAGTAATTACACTCCATGACACCAGGCCCTTACAGCTAGAGGACAAACAGGCCAAATTCCCTTACTGCAAGTGTGTAAACGAGCTTTGGAGAAAAGGCAAGGAGAAAAGAAGTCAATAACATCAAATGATACCCAGAGCTCTCCTGATCCTGAGCTTTGTGCCATCTCCTGTCGCCACCTTCCCATCTGGAAGTGTAACCTCACAGAAATAAATTCCATGGTCACTGGTTGTCACATTGAGGATAACCAGGGAGGCATCCCCTCGGGACAAGTCTCCAGTCATGAAGACCCTGGAGTTATTTGGCAAGATGGTCACATTGTTTTCTAGCAGGTCCATCTGCCCCTTTTCATCTTCTTTGTACCACTTCACCATCAGGTCACTCAGGGAGGGACGTCGTGGACTGTTAAAATGGCAATTTAAGACCACAGTTTCACCCTCTTTGGCTTTCTCCTTGGCTGGTGTTTGAGTCACCAAAAGGTTCCATGGCTCAAGTGTTGTCAACAAAGGCTGTGCTGTTACGTGAGTTACAGCTGCTGCATTCTCCTTGCTTGCACTTCCACCAGTAACACCAACATCTGTACCAGGAAAGAGAAAGAAGAGGATGGTTGAGCGTAATAGAATGACAAACCTTACAGCTGCTCCTGACCTTTAATCAGCACAAAGAATGGCTCCTGGAATTAGCACTTGAGGGCAGTAACTATTATGATGACAGGGGTTTTCTTCCTAATTCCTGCTTAGATTAAGTTCTTGTGTACAGATGAGTCTTTTCCTGAACCTCAGTTCCTTCCTACTGCCATACTAGACCAGTCAGCCATGTTTTCCACCTGGAACACTAAATTCTTTCTTTCCACCCCAAAAAGCATCAGGGCCTGATGTTCCTGCCTCAACTGGTTTTGAGGCAAAGCAAAAAATGCACATACACTCACACACTGGCAATTTTGTTCTGGCAAGTACGGTGAATAAGTTTGCATCCTAGTGCAGCAACCTGCATCCCAAAACATAATGTGAGCTTCTTAGAAGTTTTGGCATGCACTTCCGACTGTGGAAATTGAAACTGTGGGAAGAACCTCCATTGCCAGAGACCAAACCCCCAGCAGATCTGATCAGCAGTATGGGAGACAGAACCTCAGCTTTGTGCAGGTACTGATACTGAGGGTGACAGCTGTTGTCTCTGAAGAGATCATTGTCCTGTTAACTTTTGCTAGAAAAATATGAGCATGACTGTAGTAGATATTTAAGCCTGCCTTCCTGCACTCAGGTGCTAATCATAGTATCAAACAACCTCTAGCCACGAGTAGGGAGAGTGGATCCCATTTCTGGAAACAATAACCTGGGTGTAGAAGATGAGAAGAATAGTTCCCGTCTCAAAAAGAGGGGAAAACAAACCTAAAAATAAGCCAACAGCTTTTGCCAAGAAAGTGTTCAGACCAATTTTTGGAAAAGGTTCTTCCTTTGTTTTATTTTGTTCAAGTGAAATAGTCTCCCTTCCAACTAGTTGGTGTCCTCTCAAGGACTGGAGGCAATTGCAGAGTGAAGGTCTTGATTTTCCATTGTCTTGGATCTTTCATTGCCATCCATAGAGTGTGAAATGCTATTGTCTAGGTCTGGTAAAGCTTCACAATGACAATAGATGCTCCCTGCTCAGGGACAAATGTCTCAAGGCAATGGAAAACCAACCCCCTTGATAGTCGGTTTGGGAGTTACTTGAATGGCTCCTCCAGGCATGCTTGTACACAAAATCACAGTTGTATTCTTAGTTATTATTATTTATGACTCTTCTGGGAGTAGAGGATTTCTTTCAGACAGCAGGGCCCTGTTGTTCTGAGTGCCTTATAAAAAGCTTACAGTGTAAATATCAGACAAGAGATAACTCGTGGATGCAAAAATACAGGAAATATAAACAGGCTATGAAACCAGGCAACAACAAAGCATGTGGAAAACCTTACAAGCTGTTTTGGCTCTTAGCTCAAAGTGAAAATTTTGGCCTTTTAACTGGAACATTAATCCATGAAAATTGAATGCCTGAGAATTAGGAATTCAAATACAGTTTTGAATCTGGTCCCCTAAAACTAGTGGTCCTTATTAAAGATACTGGATGAGATACTATCCTGCTGTTCATATGTAATCTTACCAATGAACCTGCTGGAGCTTCTTGGGGAAATCCGAAGTCCAGATTTTCCCTCTTCAGTTATATATGTGTATCGATGCAAGAGTCACAAAGCTGAAGTATCTTGGCAATATACTTTGATGAAATACAGAGTATAATTGAAATACTTGACAAAGGTGATAGTAGCTTCACATACTACATACATATTTGTGCATCAAATATTCTGATGTGATATATTTGGTTATTTATTGAGTGAATTTGAGGAGTTTCATATATCTTTTAAAATCTCAGTTCATTAACCATATCTTCACCGGCTGCTTTAACTAAAGCAGTGTGTGCTAGTGCTACCTTGTTTTCAAGGAATGGCCACAAAATTTCTTTACTACAAGTATTCTAGCCTTGCCATATGCATCCCTGTAACACAATTGTAATTTTTATTCCTTTTAGTGATGCAAAAGGTATCATTTTTACAAAGCCACTTAGTGGACAGAGAACATAACTGAGCAGGAACAATGTGCTCTGATGTTGCCTTTGTTCATCATGAGTTTTATTTGCATCTCCTGTCATGAAATAACTGGCCTTATCATCTGTGTTATCCCAAATCTTTGATTCAATACAAATCATGTAACTTGAAGACAATCAGGAAAATCAAAACACAAGAGGAATAGGCCGTATTGTTTCATCCCAGCTCTGTTTGAGGGTTTCACTGAGAAGGTCACAGCATTGCCTCTGTTTTTCTGTATTTATTTCTTTTTCTTCTTTAAGGCTGCAAAACTGGAACATATTAGTTCACTGGTATTCAAATACACAATGCTCATATCGTATTGGCATCTGGGGGCATACCATGCCAAATGCTTTGTTGACTCTGCTTCAAAGCTCTTTTTAAGTCAATTGCTTCATTAGCAAAGTGATGTGTAGGTCCCTTGTCATGCCGGTTGTAGGGCTGGAGAGGAATGCAAGGCTTTTTGGTGAAAGCGCTTGAGCTAGACAGAGTACAGAGAAATACAGCATGGATAATCTTGTCTTGACCTGGAAAAATGATTAGATGATCTAATAGGTCATTGTCATATAAAGTCCTTAGTTCACATCCAGTTTTCAGCCATGAGGGGAGAAAGCTCTCTGGGACTTCCTGTAATGTGGCAATGTGCTCCACATTTGGCAGTACTAATAGGGCACCTACTGAGCCCTCAGCCTCCCCTTTACATAATCTGCAGGTTAATACTTTCCTATGTAAAGCCATATCAGGCCTGTGAGTAAGAAATACACAAAGCAGGCTAGAGGAGGTGGGTGACAAATGGAAAGAATAAAATATAACTGCACTCTCTGCCTGTCCTGGAGCCACTCACTGACTTTGTTGCCTGGAGTAAACCCGAGCAGCCCTGTAACCTTCTTCTGCCAGCTGCCAACAGGGGGGAACAAAAATGGTGGGTGAAGGTAAGCACAGAAAGCTACCTTTCCTTTGTTCACACTCAGTAGCTGGAGGAGAGGTTGAGGGCAAATAGGGTTTGATTCCCAACCCACAGAAAATCCTCTCCTGCTGAAATGACTGTTTTCCAGGTGGTTTTGTTTGCTTTAGAGCTCAGCTTCACACTCACACCGTGCTGGTGCCATGAAGGTGCTTTAAAAGCTATGTCCAGCTTCCAGACATCTATGATTAAGTGATCAGTGACTGCACTTTGCTACTCTTAATTTGTATGACTTTTGCCCTGGACTGAAGTTGGCTTCACAAATGGATGTGAATAACTACCTTGTGACAATAACTGGTTGCTAATACATCAGAGAACCAAAATAGAAAAGAAACTTCTAGCAATGATGATACACATCTTGAAAAAGACAGGCAAATACACTCTTTCTGAACATTTATATTAGCTAAATAGGAATGTATCTAAAAAGAAAAGTATGTTTTAATGCAATGAACAACACTAAATACTGTTTCCCTGCAACCTGAGGAAACCTTCAGTGGAAAGTTGCTTTCTGAAAAATAGAAGAGAGCCTCTCAAGCCAAACTCTAGGAATAAGCTATGTTTCTTCTAATTAAGGTTTAGTACTCACCCACCACCAAGAAGAAGAGGAATGAAGACACTGCAGACCTATAGAGCTTCCCAATGTGCTGGATCATAGTTGCTGAAGTATATGGCCTCACTGTCTCTCCCTCTGGTCGTACGGGCAAAAAATATGTGTGTATTGTAGCAACAGGACCTCACATTCTGCCCAGTGAATGTCACACTTACTAAAGTTACCACAGCTTTGAGCTCACAGTGCTCTGCCTGCTGCCTGGATGACAGCCACGTTTGAAGTGACAACAATGACTTCCCCGGGGGCTGTTCTGAGCTCCCTCTGAGATGATGTCGAAAATGCTCTGAGAGCAGAGGAAAGATAATACATTGTTTTTCACTTTAGCCTTGTACAAACCACAACTTTGTTGAATACAGAGTATCCAGATACTCCAAAGGAGACCTTTCTTCTGCTGAAGCCCTCCCAAGGAAGCGGAATCAAGAAGAGAAAGAGCATTGGATTATTTTTCTGAGTAGCTGGACCCCTATCACCCTAATGCACCACAAAAGGAAGTTTCAGGAATTCAATATTTTTGTGATTAGGTGCGCATGGTGTTTATAGGTAAAATGTATTCCCCAAAGTATTCTTTTCAGTGCAGAGCAAATCCTTTTTCATCAAAAGTTGATTATTTAAACTGTTTAAGTAGAGCTCATCCATGCCACCTGGGTGGAGGGGAAAACTGCTGAAGCAGGTGGCCTATCTCCAAAACCAGAAGGTGTACTCTGAAACAGAGTCTGGGTTCACATGAGGCACACATGGAGTATGACTTTGTGGGAAGAGCTGCAGCAGCTCCAAACCCTACCTGTACCATCCAGCCCCTCCAGCAGTGTACCCCTGTACGGAGCACATGCCACTCCCAGTAGCTGGCTGACACCTCTTCCCTCAGCTACAGGATTAGGGATTACTGCACACTTTGTCTAATGATCTTGTGTATCTGTAAAACTCTCCAGGTAGTGGAATTGAGTACCCAGTAAAAACTCAATTCCCTGCGTAGAAACCACAATTCAGCTGAGAGAGGCATGAGTATTTCTGCTTTTCTTTGCATTTGAAAGCAAAAAGGACCCATAGCTGATTTGAAAAACTTTGTTGACCAAACAATGTTAAGAGGAACAATTCATTCCTGTAGTCACCCGTTGGTGTGCTGACACCAAAGCAGTAGTATCAGCAAGAGCAGGATAGGCTAGAGGGAGTATAGTTAAAGGAACCTGGAGGGCAAATACTTTTCTGAAATAGCTTGGAAGAGTGGGAAGATCTAGGATCACTGGGCAGGAATCACTTCAAAGTGGAGTATTAAGAAGGGAACTGGAATCAAGTGCAGAGCAACATAAGCACTTCAAAAGAAAGCTGGAAGGAGGTTTGTGGGGGTCTTCTGAAGGAAATACTGCCAAAGCGTTACTGAGCAAAACCAAATTATCCATGAAAGGAAAAAATTAGAGGAGTCAGAAACGGTCAAGAGTTTGAGGAGAGAATAACCAGTAGAGTCAAAGGCATCTCACAGATGAATAGGAATTGGGACCAAGTTACCGAGCTTAGAGTACTGGTCATGACTGCGTGTCAGAGAAGTCAGTGTGGGAAGATGGAGGTGGACCAAAGGCAATTTAAACAGTGTCTGATTTAAACCCAAGTATTTGGTGTACTTCAAAAAAACCCTTCAAGTGTGTTGTGATGGATGTTCTACCATTGTTCCTGCAAATGTTTTCTATGTTCATTTCATCCTGTAATAGCAATTCTCTTGTGAATCCTCCATTGAATAGGTCTATGCCTGAGCAAAACTGCCAGATCAGTCAGCTTTTAACCGAGGGAATACAAAGGAGGTTTAGTGTCGCTGGTAGCCAGTAGTTGAAAATGGAGTTTCTACCACTTAGATAACCCAATCCTATCCTAAGAGAATCTCAATTTTTGGGCAAAATAAAATGTAAACTTGGTACACAGATTGTTGTTGAGAAAAGCATGGGAAAAAAATTTTTTTTTTTTGAGTTTTAGAGGTCCAAATCAAGAAACCAAGGAACAAAAATGAAACAAATCACACCTTCTTTTTCACACTTCCTTGAAAATTTTGGAAACTCACAGTCTCTTGCAGTAAAGCTGTCGTGTCGGGGCCAACAGCTGGGAGGGGACATCAGCTACTGGCACCTCTGATAATGTATCAGGGGGCGATATCAGAGGGCAGATATCACAGGGTCCTGAGATGTCCTTTCTGGGAGAGCCTTCACACACTTTCAGGGAAATTGGTGGAGAGAAAGGGGACAGCAGGGAGAAACAGTGCTGTCACAACAGCCTGCTCTACCCTCTCCTTCCCTTGGTCATCCATCCATCCATCCATCCATCCATCCATCCATCCATCCATCCATCCATCCATCCATCCATCCATCCATCACTTTTCATCATCTACCAGGCAGCCACCCACCAAGGTGGAGATTTCTTTGCACCTCACAGGGCTTTTCTTTCTCCTGAAAAGTGACCTGAGGGCACAAATCTGCGAGTCATCATCTCCCTGGTTGGGTCCCCTGACTTGAGAGGCATCGTTTATTGCTAAGATGGACCCCAGCTTTCCAAACCTCCGTGTGCTCACAGCTTGGGGCAGAAACCACTTGGCGCTGCTCAGCAGACTAAAAAACGAGACCCTGGGTTTTCAGGGATGAACCACTCCCGCGTTGTCACCTCATCCTCCGCTGAGCCCGCAGCCAGCCTTCCCCCTTTCCCCCTACGTGTCCCTCTGGAGTGGCCTCCCGGTGCTGTTTCCCGTCGAATCCCAAGAATTTAGGATTTGGGAACCCTTTTGCTGCCCTGGCGCTGTTGAACCCACGGCCGGGGCTGCGCGCACGGGGCAATCCCTGGGGAAGGAGGCACTGAACGCCGCACCCCCCGCCGCCGGGAGTTCTTCCTGCCACAGTCCTCAAACTTTCCGTCGGCTCCCAGTTAACTCTTGTGGAAGGCGCAGAGGGGTCGCCGGGGCCGGCCGGGGGCAGGCTGGGAGGCGCCGCCGCCCTCTCCGCCCCCCATGCCGGCCCCCGCTGCCCGGAGCGGCGTTGCCGCTCGCCCTTGGCAACCCCCTGCAGCCGCGGCCCGGCGGCGCGGCCGGCGCCGGCCCCTTTAAATGGCGGCCGCGGCCCCGCCGTGCGCCCCGCGGAGGAGGCAGCCGGCGGGCGCCGCGCCGCCCTCGCCCCCTTCCATGGTAAGCGCCGCGCTCTGCGCGCTCCCCGCCCGCTCCTCCGGCGGGCCCCGCCGCCCCCCGGGCCGCGCAGGTAGGTGCGGGGGGCGACAGCCCCGCTCCTGCCCCCGGGGAGCGGCGCGGGAGGGCCCCGCAGGGGCGGTGGCGGGGCGGCCCCGCAGGCAGCGCTGGGAAGCGCCGCCGCCGCCGCCCACCCCTCTCCACCGAAGTTTTTGGTTGGTTTGTTTGGGGGTTTTTTTGTTTGTGGGTTTTTTTTTTTTGCGTGGGGAGGGAGTGGTGGCCCTCGGTGAGGAGGGGCGGCGAGCGCCCCGCCGCGTCTCCGCAGGGAGAGTCTGGGCTCCCGGGAGCCGCCGGGGGGACACCCAGCGGGGAGGCGGCCGCGGAGCTGCGGCGTTATGGTGGGTTGGGAGCGAGCGGGTAGCAACTGGTGGAGGTTGTAGCCATCCCGGGTGTTTGCGTGGAAACCCCCCCGGGGGGCAGCCGTGCTCTCAGCCACATGTCCCGGAGCGTCCGTGCCTTCGCCTCCCCACGCTGTCCGCCCCGGAGCGTGTTCCTTGCCTGGGCCGCGGGCTCGGCTGCAGCCCCGGCAGCGCTGAGCGGGTGTGCGCAGCCCGGGCTGGCTGGGGGGGCGTGTGTGTCCCATCACCGGCTCGGGGTTGGGTCGGTTTGGACTCGAAACTCAGCGTTGTCTCATCCCGGCGGATCCGGTAGTACAGGCGGTGTTACTGGTTAGGGCCCTGGGCTGGTTTGGTACCGTTTGCTGGGTGAGTTGGGACAAGTGACTTTTTGTGGCTCCGTTTGCCTTTATGAAGTAAAACTGACCTTCAAAGCGAAGAATACTGATACCAAGAGACAGTGCTACAGAATTAGAATACAGTGCTACTTACTATCTTTCTAAGTGATACGAGGCCAACTATGTGCCTCTGAAATGTTGCGCTTGTATTTATATACAACAAAATGTACAATTTATAGTGTAAGTATAAATATTTGATGTATCATTATTATAATAATATATATCAGTCCTCTGGTAAAAGTGCTACAGCTGTATGACCATTCTCAAGTTTTGAGAGGTCTCACAGGTTCCTGAGATGTGCTGCATGTTACGCACTGATGTCTCATGTTGATATTATTTCAGTTCTAAGTATCTGTGCAGCTTCAATGTGCAAGTTGAGGGGCTGCTGTGGAAATGGAATACTTTGATAAAAATGTAAGTAATAATTAAATATAGTATATTCCAGAAAAAAAAAAAGTCAGTCAAAAGGTTGTCAGTGGGAAGTGTTTCAATGCCACTCACCTTGGTGAGACCAGCATGCCAATTTTGTTTAATATACAGATTAGCCGTCTTCTTATTTCACCTTTCTCCTCCACTGCTGAATTACATACCTTGCTTCTTTGTTCACAGGAAGTTCATGAAGTGGATCATGGTCTTATTAACCAGCTACTTGCTGATTCAGAGGAGGCTCTTAATTCGTGCACAGAGAAAATGCAGGGTCCTGCTCAGTACAGCTGGAGTGCTGACTGGAGCTTTTGGGTAATGTGTTTTATTTCTCTTCTAATTTGTTTTTAATTTATAATTGTAATACATGTATATTTTAATTTATGTATGTGTGCATATGTACAAGCTTTATATCCACTGTTCTCAAGTTACTTTGTAGTCATGAATTAGTAAAGTACTCTCCACCCATGTAGTGAGGTAGGTAATTTTATCATTACTGGCTTACCAAAGTGTAAGCTGAGACTGAGAGGGAGTGAAGTTGTTTACCTGATGTCACATATCAAATTAGTAACAGAACTTCTGGCTTCTGTGCCCAGTCCTGTCTCCCAGTTCCTGGCATGGTTCATTAACGTACCCACTGTCTCTTTATGCCTTTAGAAAAAACATTATTAATGCTTTTTCACCATAAGGGCTGAACTTTGATTCTCATTGTTGGGTGGTTCTTCTGATGTGCTTTCTTACTGTCTGTTTTCAGTCAAGTAAATGTATTTTTTTTCTACAAGAGTAAGTAAGCTTCCTGTGCTCTGTGTACAAATGGCATTTGAATAAGAAGGGCAGAAATGAGGGGTTTAACTTTGTTCCTCTCCAGGAAAATGCCTCACTGAAAGCAAAGGGAGTGATAATAAATGCTTATTTTAATACTTTTCTCATGCTTTTGGTGGTGGTTTTTTTAATGCCTTTAGAGAAGGTAAATATGTTTTGCTGTTAGTTTGGTAGAGGAGTTGCTGCTGTTTGATAAGGAAGAGGACCACCTGTGCATGCAGCCACGGGGAGGGTAACAGCTGATCATGTGAGATGCTTGTGTTCCTTCCTCACAGCTCTGGCAGTCTGACTCAGGTGCTGTATCAGGTGTCCTCAGTAAACTGGTTTGCTTCAGTTTGTGTACAGGATCATCCTCTGGACTACTTTGTCCTTCTTCTGGTGAGGTCATCAGAGTGTTCATTGTGCTCAGCAGGTGAAAGATTAAGTAAGTGGCAAAGGCCATAAGGAATCTGTGGCAGAACTGGGGGGATCAGATTTCCAAACTCCTTATTTATAAATCTAGCTTGTATGTGTTTTCATGCCTTCTGTTCAAACTAATTGGATGTCCTAATGGTCAGAACATCGGTTTGTGCATCTCAGGCCCTAGGCTAAACTCCCTACAAATATATGTGTACTCTTAAACTGAGCGATAGTAGTCTGGAGCCAGTGGAAATGGGACAGGCCTAATGAATCCCAGCAGGTTGTAGACTCATGTTGCTAGACAGTGAGCACTTGGATTGTTCAGTATTTTCTCCACTATTCCTATGAAGACAAAGGTGATACAGAACTGTCCTTCCTGTGCCCAACTGTATCTCTGTACTTGAACTGATAGTAAATCACACTGTGCAGACATTGGATCTGCCAGTTATGCTCTCATTAGATGGCGGATTAGATTGTGTAAACTAACTCGTGATGGTTTGTGTACAACCATTAATGCAGGTGGTAGTGAGGAATAAGCTTGTTTGGGTCTTGGGATCAGTTTGTTAGACTTGCAGTTAGTAACTTAGTGTTTCCTTGGTAAGCTTGGCAATTGAAAATTAACTGCATATACTGCACATATAACCGGCTTTGCATTCTTGGGTTTTAGGTACATGATGGATGTCTGAAGTTTGTTTGAACAGAGCTTTAAACCTGTACAGTGTGTGTCCTCACAGTGCCACTTTCTGCTTCCTGTAGTAATATGTGCCTGTAACTTCAGGGGAGCGGAATTCTTCAGTGCAGTGCCAGCTGCTGTATGAGGTGTTTTCCAGCATGATTAAATGATTGCTTTCCGTCTATGATTTATACTTCGAGACCTCAGTATTTGTTTGATGTTAGCGTTTATCTGGTTCTACAAATATGACCTTGCAGTTAAAACCAAGTAATTGTGTAAATACTCGCCTCCTTTAAGATAATGCTATGGCTTAGAGTGTTCTAACCATACTGTCTGTTACTGATTAGTTTTAAAAAATAACCAGTCTGGTTATAGGAAGCTATGGCACTTATTTTGTCAGCCTCAAGGGGTCTGAATTTAAAAGTAACAGGAGCCAAAAAGTCATAAATTCAAGGCAAAATGAAGATCTTCTCATTAAAATGCTATGTCATTGGCATCTGTCCTCCTATTCTTGACAGAAAATGTATTTCAGTAACTTGCATGGTTGATGATCAGCTGCTGACTGTAAAAACAAATCGTTAAAACTCCCTAAATTCTGAGTCATAGTAAATGTGTAGGTGATAGCATGGAAGGTAGCTTGTTGCAGTGTGTAAAGCATGTGTCACTGACACTTGACAAAGGATGATCTTAGTGTCCTGTGGCAGGTGTAGATTATTATGCTCGTTCCTACTCTTCAGTCAGCAGAAGAAAGGAATTGCTACAACGGCAGGATTAGCCTGTGGTAGCATCCAGGGATCAGCTTTGTTGCCTGGGTTATTTGCTTTGAAAGGCTGCACGTTTCTGACAAGTTTGGTTGACTCCAAGGGTTCATTTCTTCTGAGTATGATGTACCCTTGTTTCTCTGATGATGGAAGCGAAATGTGGATGTTAGAGCCTGACTGGTTTGACTTCAATTTTTCATGGATTGAGTGGGAGTAGGCACTTGTGCCATGCCCCTGGAAGTCAAGCCAGGTATCCTGAATGCTCAGTAGGTGCTGTGAGCACATGTAATTAGCAGCAAGATAGGGTTGGCAGCCTCTGGGATACAATCTCTTTCCTGGCTATGGTGAGTGGGGAGAAGAAAGGGTAGCATAAAAATTAGAAGGGAGGGAAGAAAAGAAGAGAATCCTACTGTGCAGAATAATACTGAAAAATTTTGAGAAATAATTAATTTTCTTTTATTGTAACCTTAAACTGGGAGTGTTACTAACTGCTGTTTTTGAGATTGATAGTGTGTTGTGGATGTTTTTTGTGGGTTTTTTTTGTTGGATTTTTTTCCAGCTGGAGGTGTACAAAGCTGGACTTCTGTAACGTCACTGGAGGAAGAAAAAAGACTGCTTACAAAATTAATTTGAGGACTTTCCCCCTTTACTGGAAGCCATAAAGCTTTTATCTCCATTTGATTAAATTATTCTAGTTTTGGCAACTGCCAATAGAAGTGATGAAAGTCAAAGATGATTTGGAAATTAAGTTACATCTGGAAGCCCTATCTCAAGATTATGAATTCATCTTTTTATCCTTTTTACTCCCTTCATACTGAAATATAATTCAATTTAATATCCTTGGAAGAAAAAAACCTGTGAAAGTCTTAAGTGTTCTCCTACTGTAATGAAGAAAGTAAAGATGAATGAGGAAGCTAATGAAAAGGATCTTTGCATCAAAAGTGAGGGTGTTGTGTCTGGGGACTCTAGTTTATATTAATGAATAGTCAAAGAAAGTTCATGTATGTCTACAATAAGAAGAATGCCTATGGAAATAAAGAACAAAAAAGTAAGTCCTTCTGTTGCAATGAAAAGGTAGGTGGAAAGAGTTAAATTGCTTGTATCTGGGAGGCTTGTTTAAGAATTTGGATATGTGAGGTGTCAAAGAGGTGTTGGATTGAAAATAATAGAGGCTTTAAAAAAGCCAATTAATTGCAATGTAATTCCAGTTTAAAGAGTTGGTCAGTACAAAGCAGTCTGACAATAGAAGCAAATGATAGAGTGAAAAGTGAAAATAAGCTTTTACTTGTCATAATAGAAGAGCAAATGAGGTTGCACAAGGTTGGGAAAATATTTTGAATTGTTACATAAAATTGGCTTCTATGAGAAAGAGCTAATCTGTGGGAGCATGTGACAGTATGTATGTCAAGAATACAATAAGCATGTATGACTCAAACCTGCACAGGAGGGATGCAGATACACGTCACAATTTGGAAGATAACTTATTGAAGAACAGAATCAAGTTGAGGTACTTTGTGGTCCAAGACTGGTAAAGGTTGAATGAGATATTTTTTGTATTTATGGTTGTTTGAATGGTCATTCTGCTTTTCTCTGAAGACTCACATCACTCTTGGAATGGTTTACTTGGCTGGTTGAATTGGTAACTATGTTTTGTCAGGCTGGTATTTAAGGCCCTCTGACAGCAGCTACATCTCCGGTGTTGTGTATTTGATATGTTGCTTCTTTTTATCTGTGCCTTCAAATCAAATGTTTGGAATGTGAAGGAGAGACATCAATGTTTATTGATGCTGCTGGAGGAGGATTTTTAACCTCCTTTTTATTTGCTGGTATGAAACAGTCTGCTAAGGAGGATGAGAATTGGTTAACTCCTGTGTCTTCAAAGAGAATATAAACTTTAATCACATTAGTGCTAGGTTTTGGTGTGGCTTTTTGTTAGGCTTTTTAGTGTTTGGGGTTTTTTGTGTGTGTGTGTTTTATTTTGTTGTTGTTGTTGTTTTTTGTGTTTTTTTTGGGGTTTTTTTGTTTGCTTGTGTTTTTTTTTAGTTTTTTAATGTCATAACTTTAGTATAAATAGCTTTTGTTTCTGTACCATTGGTGTGTTTTTTGTTTACCTGTCTGGAATCCTTTTTTCAGCCCTGTGATAGCACTGATTATATAGCAGCAGTGTTTTAACATGGTAAGAAAAGACAAGCTGCAGTTCTGGCTAGCCCTTGAACATGGCTGATTAGGCCTAATGGGTTTTTCTCACTTCTTGTCATGCTGGGAATCTCTTTATTGCTGTCGATGCAGCTCCAGACTGAGTGCTGGGGTAGATCTGACTGTCATCAAGTTTCAGCCTGTCCTGAACAAAGACTGACAGTGGTACCCTAAATAAGCTTTTGCCAACTGCAGTAGTGGGAAGCTCTGTATAATATGGGTTATTATTGCACACATGTAAAGAATTAGTTTAGAACCTGAAGAATAATATTCATAGATCAGAAAGAAAATACTTCAGATTTGTGTGATGTACTTTTTTTCCTAAGTCACTGTGATCAAAACCATTATAAATGCAACATAGTTCAGAAAATCCATATGGAGTTGGTTGAATATTGATATCCTTTTAATGAAGGGGCAGTTCCTAAGCTGCAGAATGAAAGGTTTAAAAGGCAGCTCTAGGAGATGGGAGTAAACTCTCTTTTTGGTCTTTGTGGTTTGTTTACAGCTTGTATTTCTGCAAACAGGCAGTGGTGAAGAACTGTCTCGTTCAGGTCTGCTACAGGTGAGCCACTTGTATCTAAGGAGAGGGAGAGAGGACAGGTAAACAAAACAGGATGTGATTGTTTAGTGATACATTTAAGTCATTTGAAGTAACTAACAGAAGAAAATTCTCTGGGACATGCTTAAGAGTTAATCAAAATTTGAAATATTTGACACTTAGATTATTTGGGATATGTAATTACCTATCCAAAAGCGTAAGAGTGTTCTAGACAAAAGTATATGGCTTTTCTGCTAATGATTACTTTGGAAGTTATATTTTGTCATCCTATGTAGGAGACAGTTATGTACTAATCGAGTTATGTCAAGATTCCTTGGTGACACTTGGCAGTATTTTAGAAATTATGTCAAGTATGAGGGTTTTTTAAGTAGTATTTTTTATTGGAGCTGCTTGCTGAGTCAGTAAAGCCTATACTTGTGATATTTGTGTATCTGCAACCCCCTAAAGCCTCTAGAGGATGACAGATAAAGTAATTCAGGACTTTGGCCTGTTCATTCAACCTCTCAGCATCTCCTCCTGTTTGCTGCTGTATCTACTACCTCCCAGGACCCTACTACCCCATATCACTTCTTGTTCAGGTATGGTGGCATTTGGCTGTGAACCATTGTGTTTTTGTAGCTCTGATCATCTTATACAGATATGCAGGTCTCCTGACAGCTGCCCCTTTGCATTTTGCTCTAAGTTGAAGGAAAATTGTGTGTGGTTTGTCTTTGAGAACAGTTCAATCAAATGTGGTAGCTGCTTTTGATATAGAAATGACTAAGAGCAAAATCAATGTTTTTCTAAGGCATAAAAGGAAGAGCTGAAATAAGATATTTCATAGGAAAAACAGTTTGGGGGCAGTTGCTTGGTAAGTGCTATTTTTCATGTAATTTCAAGTACAGTAGGGCTACTAGCAGACTTAATGAGATGACCAGAGTAATTTATATGCAAGTAGTTTATGTAATTGGCTACAGTCACTACTGCCTTAACTATGTAACTACTCTTGTGTCTTAATATGCTCCTTCAGGTTTTTACCCTAGTCCTGATCCAAAGCATTTATGTATCCTTTCACGAGTTGCTGAAAACTAAATGGCACCAAAAGGAATTCCTACCAAGATGACTGTTTCTTTCCTTCGTGATTCTTTTTGATCAATATTTGGGTACTGTTACTAAACTTAAATACAGATCAGAAATGCAGATATAGTGATACACATCTTGCTGGTAAAGTGAGGGAAATGCCCATTCTTTTGCTTCTGTATTTGACTACTGTATTAAGTAATCTTTGGAGTACTTTGCAGGTAAGAAGACGAGTTCAAAATTCATATTTTACAGTTCTTTTGTATGTGGGTTTTTTCTCCCCTGAAAAATATCTGGATTTTTTCCCCTGTTTATTAAATGGATTAAATATGTCTAAAGACAAGCAGTTTGAGGGGTTTATTACTTAGGCAGCCTGCAGTGAAAGATCAGGTGAGAGAACAGATGTTCTGAAACACTAACATTGGCTAATTGTTTCATACACATGCTGTAGAAATAAACATGAGTCAGATGGAACTGCTGTTCAGAAAAGAATGAATTTTGTTATCCAAAAGGAAATCATCTTGACTGAGCTTTTAATTGCTCTTGCATCATATTAGTTAGTACAATTATGGCTGCTGAAACCTGGACAACATAGTTTCAGGACTCCAAATTAAATTGGGGAGCGGATAAATTGTCTTGAGCTAAAGGATATCTTTGTGCTGGGAGGGTGACAAACTCACTTCAGTTACATAATGTTAACTGCAGAGTTCATCCAAACATACTTGGTTTATTTGTATTAAACTTGTTTTAGAAGTCAATGTATCATAGGTTTCTGTTGTTGTATTTTGGTTTATTTTTTCTTTTTTTTTTGTTAAATCTTCATGCAATGGATGAAATTACTAAAACAGAACAAAAAAATGCTTGAATGGTGCATCTTTAAAGTCAAGGAAGTACATTCAGATCCACATTTTTTCCCTAAAATGAAAAGGAGTTAGGTATTTAAGAGCCTTGTGAACTTGGTTTGTATTTGTGTCCTGGGGGAGGGGAGGGTAGCATGAAACATGGTCTCTGGCATGGCCATTACATGCATAACTTTACTACCAGGTTCAGAGGAGTTATTACCAGCTATGGATAGTGTTGGTGAGGATGCTGAGTAAATCTGAGATTGGAGCATCTCACCTCTTGGAAGCTAAAAACACCTCAATTTCTAATTCTTTGTTGAGGAAGATGTTGATCAATGGAAGTGTCCAAACCTCTTGAACTTTTTACTTAACTTTCCTATTTAAAACTTAAATGTTTGTTTCATCCAAACTCAGAGGTATTTGGTAGCAGTTATATAAATAATTATATTTGAAACTGAAATAATGAGCCTTATTGCTAATTGCAAACATCCAGACTCAGGTGTTTAATCAGCTACAGATGGTGTTATCTCATAAACAGGAAATGTGCTTAAATCACTTCATGCTTATGCTACTTCTGAGACCTGAGTCATGCTGATACCCAGGCTCTGGCAGGACTTTTCTGAGACAACTTTCAATCTTACCACTGTCTTTCTGATGGAAAGAAATTGTCAGTGAGTGTTTTTAGTACAGATATGCTTCCCAATATCTTGCTGCTCTTTCAGCACACAGATTCCCTGTGATGTATCCTGTCTGCTTTGGGAAGGCAGAAGAGTTGTCTCGTTTTTCTGGTGAAACCAGTTCCTGCTATTTGCATATGCAGCTGATCTTGGCAACAGAACTGCGGGCCATCCAAAGCGCCACCACCCAGCAAGGTGCACAGAGACAGCTACCTATCTTAGCAAGCAGTCTGGGCTGGCAAAATGACTGTAAATATAGCCTTATTGTGTTCAATTATCTTCGTCTTTCGGGCTTTCAGATTTAAATCCCGGTGATTAAAGTGCCTTGAAAAAGCATTTTTCTGTTTCTTCTGTCAGCTTCCTCAGTAGGGCTGTGCTAGGAGAGTGATCTCTTTGCTGCTCTTGAATCATGAGTGCTATGTTCAGCTCTGTGCCCGAGAGGATTGGGCTTGTAGAAGACCGGGCTTTCAGTGTGTGTGGTGGATTCAGCACAGAGACTCACCTGCCTCTTCTCCTGTAGCTCTGAAACTCTGTGTATGTTGTGATAACTTCTAGGGATGCAGTCTTGCAGCTGGGGATGTGGATGGTGCCTTGCAGCCAAGAGGGGCTCCACAGCCCCTCACTGCTCTAATGGCTCACAGCCTGTGCAGGATAAAGCTCCTGCACAGCCTCCTGTTCCCTCTGTGGTCTTCCTTGCTTCCAGAACAGCCCCTGACACAAGTGGCATCCAGACCCTGACTTCATGTACTTAGTTGCAGAAATGTGGCAGACAGGTCCTAGGTAAGGCAGATGGAAAGGGAGAGACAGCCTAAAGAGAGAACAGATGTGTCTGCTGTTCCCCTTCCAGAGCAGGCAGACATCTGTCAGACATCAGCCCTGTATCCCTTGCCTCACAGTGCCTGTGAAGAACTGAGCTCTGGGCAGCTGGTGAAGGGGTGGGTGGTAGCACACCTGTTTGGGGAAAATGGCTATGCATGAAGCATGCCCTGCTCTCCTTCCTCTCCTGCTCTGGAGCTCAGACTGAGAAGGCCTCTTAGCAAGGGCTTGACTTAAAAAGTGGACAGTAGCAGAGTCTTGTATGAGAGTAGAGTTGGGACAATGCCAAATTACCAGGTGTAGATGTACTCTGGGACTGGTTCACGGACTAGCCTTCAGCAATCCAGAGAAGAAGAGCATTGGACATCGAGTACTCCTTTCCAAGCTGGTGTCTCCCTGGTGATCGTACTTTTCTCTGCTATTCTCTTTGGGACCTTGCCAACTTGAAATGATCAATGCAACTGCAGTGTGTCTCCCAAAATCCATTTTGATGATGGTGGTTTTAGGTGGGAGCTGGGCAGCTCTAAAGTGTGACCCCCTCCTCTTAAGTTTTCTTTGACCACTTGCTGCAGCACTGGTGTGCCTGTTCTGCAAGGCTGGTGTGTTTCAGCCTGCTTTTCAAGCTGGCATGCGAGTAGAGGTTGGCAGAACATTAGCTAGCTCTGCTGGATGGTGTCCAGCACCAGCTCTGAGGAAGTGGGTGAGAGAAGGGGGAGCTGGAGAGGGTTTGGCCAGGGATTTGCATGGTTTGGAACAGGCTGCAGGCAGCTAGAGGAGGAGGTATGTGTAGGGTGTGTGTGTGTCTTCTGACTTTACATTAGCTTCATGCCTCAGTCAGTTTTATTCTGAAATGGAGCATATGCTTTGCTCTGCACTGTATGTGTCAAACTTGCAATTTTTATCTCCAAATTGGTTGTTAGGAAAGTACATTGACTCCACGGTGAAAAATGCTCTAGAACACTTATTTGCAGAAAGAAAATAATGAATACTACAAAATGACTGCTCCGGAATACACAAGGAATATTCTCAATCCAAACTTCTGTTTTTCTGGAAAAAGTCTATAATACTGCTGATGACAAGAGGCTTTCTTATAATTGATAAGAAACTTATCAGCTTGTTTCTGAAGCACCTTGTTTGGAATAGCTTCAGCTGAACCCTATTTCAATGAAATGTAATGCCTTGTGAACTTGAGCTAATTCTTGTGGGATCTTGAAAGAGAAACTTGGAAGAGTTCCTCACATGTTCTAAACTAAAATACTCTGTTACAAAATTCTTCCAGGTCTGTTCTAATTTTGGTTTTGGTTTTGTTTGTTTGTTTTAGAGCATTAAAAATGTAATTTTTAACTGGTTATGCAATTAAAAGTTCTTTGAAGAAATACCTTTGTATCATTCAACTCTTTAAGTCTTTTGAGTTTTCTTTCTGCTTGGGAAGGATGCCAAATTTAAAAATTCTTCACAAAAATGATACTTTTGTTATAATTATATAATGTGATGTTAGCAGCATAGTATTTCATATGATGCTAAATTTTCTTGTCTGTCAAAATTGTAATTGTGACAGCTTTGGTTGTGGATTTTCTAGGCTGTTTTCCAAGCTGTGCTCCAACATGAGTTGATATTTGTACTTACACAGGTGAAGCCCAAGTATGAGACCTTCCTTCCTGCTCTTGGAAGGGCCATGTGACTGATGAGGTGCAGGAAATGACCAGGCCTTCTGTGAGCAGGATTCCAGTTCAGCCAAGTTCATGTCACACTATGGAGAAACAGTTGTGATCTGGTCTCCCTGCTCAGTAGTTGACCAGAACAGCTTTTCAGAAAAACAGGCTTTCCCCATGTGGTAGGTCAGTGATGGCTCGGTGAGTCTGATGTCCACCCTGGAGCTGGTGGCAGATGGATTACTCTTGTGGCACACAGTGCTTTTGACATATTATACCTAGTCTTGAAAATTAAATAAAGACTCTTCCTTTCAGAAGTCCCTAATTCAATCAGTTTCATGACACTGGGTGTCAGAAGTTTTTTAAGTGGGTATCCAATATTTCAGGTGATCTCCGTAATGAAATAGTTCTGAGGAGTGTCTTTCTATGTGGATTTTTGTAAGCTACTGGTGTTGGTGGTAAATAATAGTCTGTTAAACATTTTCAGTGTGCCTGCCTGTGCATCTGTGAGAACTAGTTAATAGTAACACATTTGGGGGGAGTAGGGACTCTGTCTTTAGCCTTATTTATGGGATCTCATAGGCTTAAAAAAAAATGCAACCCACCCCTCATTCCCCCAAACAAACAAACAAACAAATGAATCCCTAGAAGATACAGTAGCTGGAGTATTTGCCAGTGACCTGTATTTTAATATCCCTTTGTTGAAATTTTATATACTGTATTTCCAACAGAAGAAGGACATAGTTTCACCAAAAGTGCTATACTCTGCTTGCACACAGATGCCAGTAAAGGAGAACTGCCATTGGTTTGTTTTCTGCTTAGACACTAAGAAATCTTTCTCCTTCAGCCTCTACAAATAAGAGGGGGCTGGGCCACAGAAGTAGGGACGTAATGACCCTCATGCATAGTCCTGTGCCTGCCAGAGACTCTGTGCTTATGAGACTCCCCTCCCCAGAGTTAAGGGTGAAGGAAAAAGCATATAATGAATGTCATGAAAATAGTCCTGGCTCCCTAAACTCTTCCCCCTCCCACTGTGACTATGACCTTGTTCACATTTCCTTGAGAGCATGGGAACTTCTGGAAAGCAGGCTCCTAAGGAGTACAGTGGCTGAGCAAACCCTGGCAACAGTTGCTTGGTTTCTTTTTTTTTTTTCCTTTTAGTTGGTTGACATGCCTCCCGTGACCTATGAATTAAATACAACTGTGTGGATAAGCAGGTGTGATCAAATACCTCCTTATTTAAAAAAGTAAAACAAAAAAAACCCCGAACCCAACAAAAGTGAACCAAAGTGTACAGTACAGTGTACACAACACACTAAGTAATGTGGTGCTGCTCTTCACATCCTGTGAGTGGTTCTTTCTCTTTGTGAGTTTAATGTTTTTGTCCTTTAAGAGAAAGAAAAGAAGACTAAGTCACTACTTGTAACGCTTTTGAGTACTCGATGATTAAAAGTTGTTTCTAACCCAGTTTTTTTTTTCTGTGATTCTGTCAGGAAATGGTTAGTGAAAATAAATCACTGTAACAGAGTGGATCTAGACTGTTTACATGTGATAAGGTATACAGAACAAGTCTGACACTTCTAACATACAGCCTAGTGCTTGTTTTCAGAAGAAATGGAAAACTCTGCCCTGTAACTGCAAAAAGATAAGGGAGACTGGTAGTCATGCTTTCACTGTGATTTTTGTGCCTAAAAGCAAATGTGAGTCAGCTTTGTGTGTTTGTGTGGCAATGCTATATTTAAGCTTTCAAGAATGACATTGAAAATAGGAGGGGATTCAGAAAAGCCACAAGAACAAGTCTGAAAAAATAAAATCTTTTTGCTATTATACTTGAGAGGCTTAATCCTTACCTCAAAAGAAGATACAGAGTAACTTGCTTACAATTCAAAAATAATTCACAAAGTGAAGACAAGATTAAGTAACAGACTAGTAGAAGAACTATGCATAGCTAGAATGGATTTTTCCATTAGGAGTGACATTTAATTTAAAAAAGTAAAATACATACATTAGTCTTTGCCAAAGGGAAATTTGATCATCACAGCTCTAGTTTTAAAGTAGGAGAGCTGTGGTTTGAGTGATAAAGATTAGATGGATGGTCACAGTGACCTTTTCTAGACTGAAGAAATGGCTGCAGTGGTGTCCACATTTCTCTGATGGAAAAGCTTGTCAGACTTGGCACCTTTTACAGGTAGCCTCAGCAGGGCGACCACCATCTCAGTGTCCCAGGGGAGTTGTTCTTGTGTTTATAGGTAAGCATGCCTGAATTTATTTTAGGGTATATGAAGTCCTAAGTTTGCCTGCCTTACACTGCTCAATGAGGCTTTTGTTCAGGACTATTAACTTGGCTCTCAACCTAGTGAGGTTTTAGTCTCACTGAAAGTGGGATGTTGGTATGTTTTGGTTTTGCTTTTTTCTTAGTTTGCTTTTGGGTTGATTTCCCCCCCCCCCCCTTAATCAGATAAGTTTAAAGAATATTTCCAGTATAAAGTAGTCTTGTACAAAATCAAACCTCCTCTCTGACTGTGTGTTCTTCTGGAGGCTTCTTTCTTTTTCTTTGTTCTGATGCAAAGAAGGGTTTTAGATGAATTTGAAGAGGGAGGAACACAATGTGTTCTTCAGTAGAAATGCAGGAGCTTTTGCCAGAATAGTTTAATATTTGTTTTAATGCACTAGCATAGGATTATAATGGACTTTCATCCTAACCTTACTAATATCTCCAGATTTGTTTTTGACCATATCTAGAAACTCCATAGGAAATTACTGATCAAGGTCCTCTGTCCTTGGGGGATAGCATGTCAGGTGGCCTTTAAGTGGGGTTTAGAGAGAGTGGCATGGATTTACATGCTTTATGTGGATTTACAGAGGAGCAAAGCCATGTGTTCCTTGGGCCATATTTTGATGATTAAGTGAGGCTTCTGGGCATAAAAGGGGAGTAGGTGGGGCAGCTTCCTTGTAGGTTTATTAGATTCTGGGACCCCAAGCACTTGGTAGTAACTGATACCAAGACTGAAGCTCAATGGGAGACTTGTGTGCATCTCTTAAAATGAGGTGACATCAGAATTGTGTTGCTGTGCTGGTGAGGTCAACTTATGTATGATCTCAGCTGTTTGTATTCATAGCTGCATGTCAAAACCATGGAATGCAAATTGTCAGGTGACTTGGGTTTTGTGGTTTCTCAAAACAAAGGGAAACCACTAACAAAGTAAATTCAAAATTATTATTGTCATTAGTTGATTGTTAAAAATTGTGCAAACCATTCCGCTGAGGTTGATTTGACTATTTACATGCTTAGTGATCTGTGCAATCAAATACTTTCATAATGATTAGGATTTTTGCTGTACTCCTGGGAGAAGGCATAGCTTAATTTTCCCCTGCAGTTTGCTAAGAGGCTCAAATTGTTTGCAGTGGCTGCACTTTGAAGATGTAAATGTGAAGGGAAGCTGGTTTTTTTTCTATCTTATAAATAACTCAGCTTAGTCCTATTTAAGTTTACATATTTTTTTCTGGAACATGACTTCATGTAGTTGGACTGTTCCTTTTCTAAATGACATATGAGAATCACTTGGTTATTTGTATCCAAGTAATACTTGGTTCTTACATAAATGTCTTCTGTAAAACTTTTTGGTTGTCACTGAAGGTGGTTTTCCATTTATGCTTATTTATAGTTTTCTGGATATTTTTTTGCTTCAGATGGAAAATGCTAATATATTGTTGGCTGGACTTAATTTCCTTGGTGATTAAATATAACATAACCATAAATGCCTAAGATTATCCTCAGGCAAAGTGTTTGTTTGATGACTTATAATTAAACCTAGAAATGCGTATATGTTAAAAATGAGTTGCTGTTTTCATTTCTTAAATGTCATACTACAATCTGATTTATGTCTTACTTCTTTTAATATTTGATGCTAGATTTTGTAACCCAGATGTGGCAACCTGCTTCAAATGCAGCCACATGTTGGGCATTATAGTACTCACTATAAGAGATGGTGTATTCATAGAAATGTCTTATTTTCTTCACTTCAGGGAAATTGAAATTGCCAGTAGTGTTAAAATTGTCCCTGTTGTTTCCCAAATCCATTGAGGGATCTCTTAATCACCAAGCCATATACTGAATAGGTAACAATTACAGATCTAAGTGAGCCTGTTTTCATGCAAAGTAGGGAAAAGATAAGGGTAGAAAGTTTCAGTGTGCTCACTCTCTCTTTTCCTGCTGATTAGATAAGGATTCAGAGCAGGCTCTGCATAAATAGCCTAAGACCTCAGTAGAAAGCTACAATTAATAAGAGGCTTTCTTGTTTGTCGCTCATGACAACACTTCTAAATGCCAGCAAGGATTTCTCAGAAGCTATAGCAGGTTTTAAGCTCTAGGAAAAAAAAAATCCTAAGTAAAGCTCAGTATCTTGAGTTTGGATTCTTGGAGCTGTTGAACTGGCTGATTCAGGCACTAATATAAATGTGTCTGTGATACTATGATCTTCCTA
Organism: Myiozetetes cayanensis; assembly: GCF_022539395.1. Classification (NCBI taxonomy): domain Eukaryota; kingdom Metazoa; phylum Chordata; class Aves; order Passeriformes; family Tyrannidae; genus Myiozetetes; species Myiozetetes cayanensis. The sequence goes on from NW_026087742.1 coordinate 21,586,276, forward strand.
CTTTCCTTCTGATTCCTTTTTGTTTGAGAAACTACTTTTCTCCTTAAAAGCATTGTTTCCTAAATCATGGTTTCCTAAATCAGACTTGGAGATTGTGAGTTTTCTTTTGCTCTCATGGCAGACCAGTTCTTGTATGCTGGCATTTTCAACACAAGCTAGACTTCAGTAAACTGAGGTATGACTGAATGTAAACCATAGGGTCTCTGGAACTACAGGGGGAAACCTTACAGATGTGAGTTAATTTCTCACTTTTCTCTGTGTCTCTTTCCAGAGTAATTGCAAAGAACTCAGTTTCTTCAAAGCAATGCAGTTGTTGGATGCCTGTTTTGGATGACCAGTTAAAAGTTCTTTCAACCTTTTTCAGTTAAAAGGCCAAGAAACCACAGCCTATCTACTTCAGTAGATTACATGCTCTCCATGTTGTTTTTATAATCTCAGAAACAACTGAAATATAACTGGCAGGATACAGCTTAGATGACCTGTTAAACATATTGCCCTTTACCTACACTCAAAGCTTTCATGTATACTTTTCTCAGAAGGGGAGGGGTGGATGTCTTTTCTGTCTCCACCCCTCACTGCCTTTTTGCATTACATGCTCAGAATATTAGTGGACAGCAAATACCTCCTCAAACAGTGATCAAACATAAAGACTTACCTTTAATTATCATGAATAAAATAAACATTAACATAATTTTTTTTCTAAAGCTGAACCGACTCAGGACAACTTTGCTCTCTCCTGTGTCAGGTGCACTTAAACATTTGACCTTGAAGTAGCACTTATGTGTTGTTGTGGCTTAAGAGCTTGATTTTTGAGTATAAGTAGATGACACACCATCATAATCTGTGAGTCTAGGGTGGTGTTCAGGGAACTCTTGAACTGCAAGAAGCAGGTATGTCCTCTATGGAAAAAAGAGTGAAAATATGAGAATCTTGAGGAGGTGGGAGCAGAATTTGCTCTAGTTTATTAAAAGACCCTGATAAATCTGTCTTTATTCTGGGATTGTTTTGACAACAAGCACAAACATAATGAAAGGGTAGACCAACTAACATACAACAGGAGTGTGTCAAAAGTAGTAAACATCCTGCAAGGTTATACACTAAGAAGTGGTTCCTTGTCTCCTTTCTTCCCCCATGCTAAAAGTAGATAGCAACAAATTTTATGGCAGAGATGGATTTAATGGTTAATGTCAAGTTCTGGAGTAATACAGTTGCTCAAGGAGAGAATAGCAGCCATGTGCTTAAGATCTTTAGAAAGTTTAAAAAAAAAAGTGTAAAGGAGGTCTTTTCATTATATTTATACCTGGTTTTACTAACACTTGAAAGTGATTTCTTCCTGTTTCAGCTATAGTCCAGCTGAGTCATGGCCTTATACAGCATTTAGTTAGGTGGTTAGGACAGCCTCTAAAATAAGTGTCCAACATCTGTCAAGAAAAAAAAATGACCCTGTTATAACTGCAAAATGAAAAATAGGGCTTTCACAGCAGAGTATTTTCTGGAGAACATGCTGAAGCTCTTTATTTGAATGGGAGCAGGAACACTTGTTTATAAGAATAAGGAGTTGAAAGTCCATCAAAATAGTCTCCTTTGCTGTGAGTTTGCTGCCCAATTTGAATCTCAAACGAATCATACAAACAGTGATCTCCTTGAATGTGAGGTGAGATGTAGAACAGAGCTGAAAATCAAGAAGTGATGGTGGTGCTGTTATTTGTGCTTATTGGAAGAAACTATTAGCTTTAGTCCTGCAAGTCTAGTTATACCAACTGGAGAAAAATCCAGTGCATTGTAATGTTCCTGAAATGGTACTCCAAGTAAGATGTTGGTGTTCTAGGTTGTGTCCTTGTGTCTAGCTAGTGACCTAAATGAGGACTTGATCTACTCTGTCATGTCTGTGTTGTGGCCTTGCTGCCTCTGTATTTAGCCTGTGCTAGAATATTTAGTCCCAGAAGGGCTCTCATCTCCTTATGAGTGCAGCAGATTGCCATCATACAGCTGTAATACCTTGTAATTGGCGTCTGGCCTGATACAGGGAATAGTTTGGCCCGTGCTGTCCTAAATACTCTTACATAAGCAAGCATAAAGTTACAGCGATGATCACATTTAGATACCACCTATTCTTTATTGCTCTTTTGATGTTCATTTGTTCTTCAAGATAAAATTACCCTTCCAGTATGAAGACAGTTGAAGGCTGAAAATAAATCTGTTTGCATAACCTTTTACTGTTCTTTGTTGCAGCTCTCAAGTTCCACTTACAAATATAGGAGTGAAGAATTCAAGAGGCAGTTTTCTCATCTGCCAGACTCAGAGAGACTCATAGTAGGTAAGACATAATCACAGCAAAAATCCTTGTCTTCTGGCTGATAACTCCGGATTGCAGAAGTGTCAAAGCGTTTTGATTTTTTTATGGTGAATTCTAACAACAGCTGATAACTTTCTATTCTCCTGTCTCTGAAATAGCACCAGATACCTTCAGGGAGAGTCAGGTCCATACTCCTCTCCTGTACTGACTGCTTTGGGAAAATGACAGATTCATTTTGGGGGTTGAGAAGTGAAGGAGAGGGTGCAGAATCCTCCACTTCATCTAGATACAGGATGGAAACCTTTTAATGACTTTTCCTGATGCTGCTTCTAGTGGATTTTTAGACAAAACCCATAGTGGAGATATGATAATGGACAAGTTGGAAAGAAAGATCACTATGCAAGATCAGGGTGAGCACTGAGCACATAAACTTTGCACACATGCACTGACAGGCTTGTGAGATGGTAGTGTGAGAAAAGCAGAGGTAGAATTTAATCCTGAGAGCGCTGAACTTGTTTTATGCTCTTTCCAGTATGGCAGACTGACTTGGCGTACCTCTTGCAGTGTTACAATCTTTTATTTTCTATACTGTGAGTGTCTGAGTCTCTCTCTTACTTTAAAGAGGCAAATAGTTATGACAGTCAGTTGCTGTAGATGTTGGTGGAGGAGGGAATGATTCCGCAGTTGTAATGGTTTGGAGCTTGGATACAAAGTTAAGGGATGTTTCAGAGACCGTGTTAAGTAGGTAGATCTTCCTTAGCAAAAGCTTTCTCCTTGCTCCCTGGAACTAACACCCTTGCCTAGGCGCCTTGATTAATGTGACTTGTGGGACTGGGCGACACAGTGGGTGTTTGTAATTTAAAAGACTTTTTCAGATGAATAGGAGAAGAAAGAAGCTGATGTCAGAAGAATATCAAACTATGGTGCATAACGTCTCAACACAGAGATGTTCCTTCTGAGCTCCAGTTCCCTGATTCACTCCACTGTAGAATCCATAGAAGGCAAACATGTAACCCTATCTCTTTCGAATACAGTGATGCACCTTATTCCCTCCTTTATCACTTGCCTCCATTGTATTTGTTTATCAAATACCCTGTCCAAGGATTAGTGTGTTATTTTTATACAAAAAGTGACATTGTGTCTGTTTAAAATTAATTTCTCGTTTTATGCAACCTTTAGGGAAATTAATACTGTGAGGCTGTCAGTGTACGTTCGCAGAGTGCAAGCAACAGCTCTGAAACAGTTAAATCCCTGTGTCTTTTTTCAGCCTCAGAAGGAGGCAGTTATCCTCTGAAATGCCTTCTGAATTTTTAAAATACTTTAGTGCCCAAAGTAAAACAGAAGAAATGGGTATTACTTCAAAGCACTGTTTTGATGTTTCTCCTTACACTTGATTGATACAGAAAGCCGTGGAGCAATCTCAGAAGCACAGTTTCAAAGAACAGACTGCCTAGGACTTAGAGAAAGATTTAGTAATGGGTTAATCTCAACAATTTAGCACCTGCTCCATCAGAAGCAAAGTCTCTACTTTTATATAATTTTTTTTTTACCCTGTAAAAAGCAGTGCTTCTTTGGAATGACTTTTTGCATCCTCCAAGCAAAGAGCTCTTCCTTTGCTCATGCAGAGAAACTTACTACAGGCTTTACAGTGCTCAGAGAAGCCCCTACTTGCTGCTGTTCATTAAAAGAATTGTAACTGCTCTTGTTCTTAACTTAACTGTTAAAAAAAGGCAACTATTCCACTGTAATGAGCACAGTATACAAAGATTGCAGGAAATATTTTCTTAAAATGAAAGGAATTACTTAGACTTTCTAAATCAGAGTTTAAAGGAATGCTGCTGTAATTTTCCTGAAAATGTTGTTTACAATCAGCATATTTAGTTACTGATTCTGAAAACTTAGAAGGAGAAATCTCTCCCTTTTGTTTTGATATTTTCTTTTGTGTAAGTGGGTCAGATGGGTTTGCTCATCACTTGCCCAGTGATGACCTTTATAGGTCTGAATCCTTCCCATGCAAACTTCTTAGCAATGCTTTCCTCAAGTCCTTAACCTCAAGCTCCTGCTGCCTTCCTCTCTTAGCATTTTGGTATCTGACTTTTTGTCAAACGTGCACTTATGGTTTAGATTTAAGTTTATGTAATTCTGTTTACAGTTATGTCTCCAAGGGCTTGTATAAATGTCTCATTCTTATTGCAAGAAACTTTATTTCCACTTGATCATTTGAGGGGAAAAACGCAAGGGAACTTTAAAAATTATAATAAAAGCTTCTGTAGATGCAGACTTAGCTTGAAGTTAGGATGTTGGGGACTCATGAACCTCTCGATATTTGAACAAGAATTGTATTCATCTTGTAGTACACAAAATCAAAATTCTGGCTAGGACAATACCAGATACGATGCTTTTCAAAATAATAAAGATATTTGATACCTCTGAAGTTAAAATCATTAATATCCTGCATGAATACCTACATTCTATACATAAGGGGTATTTTCTATACATAAGATAGCCTTCTTTAGCTTGGAGCTTCAGGAAGAGGTCTGTCTTAATTATCTAGCAGTAGTACTTCTGAAAATTCCTTTTGTTTGAATCTTCAGGCTCTGAAATAGTGAAAGCTCTCTGAGATTTTTAAAAAGTGCAACCAAATTCTCTGCTCTATTTCTTAATTAGCAGGTATCTGACGATGGGTAATTGCATTCTAGCTGAAACTTCTTTCTCAATAGGGATGTTTCAGTCAGAGACAGTATCATAAAAATGACAGTTTCTGGAAATATCCCCCACCTGAAAAACTGGATAGCCTCGAGATGCCTTTTAGTGCCTCACTCTGCAGATAGGTTTAGCTTGTGATAGGATCTGTTTAGTGGAAAATTATCTTACTACAACATATGAACTACTGTTATGTAGGAGTTGACAGTATAATCTGTTATATTATAAAATGTTTGTGTATTTTGTTTAGGTGCTTTGAAGTTTCAGTAATGAATACTTCTCATGTCGTTCCTGGTCTTGCCTGATACCTCTTCTCTGAAAGCATAGGATAATACACAGAGGGGTTGATATATGGAGTGCTGTCCTTGGAGATATTCCATTAACTCTGGGTGTTCCCAGAACAGTGGTCTGGATGTAACCCAGTACAAGTCTGCCTTTGTAGACTTCTTAGGAGTGAAAGAAATGGCTTTTTATTATGTTGAAATACTCCTATCTCATTCTAGTTAACAAGTCTGGGTCAACTGTGCTGCAGTGAGTGAGTACCTTGCTCTTGCTCTCTCTACACAGATTATGCCTGTGCACTCCAGAAGGATATCCTGCTGCAAGGGCGCTTATATCTCTCTGAAAACTGGCTCTGTTTCCACAGCAACATTTTCCGATGGGAGACCACAGTAAGATCGCTTAGCACTCTTGAATCCCACCTTTTCTTTGTCCTATGCTGTCAGGAGATTGGGGTAGAATCCCTCAAGCAAAGTTTGTCCAGTCAATCTCATACTAGTGACTTTAAGCTGTAAAGAAAGAGCCTGCATCCCTGAGTCAATATGCAGATGCATTGCTCTGTAAAATTAGAACAGCACTGGAGATATCCTAACGCTGAAGTAAGCCTACTCAGTCAATCATTCAGCATAGGAAGTTTAGGAATTATGCAAAAGCTGATCTTTTACATTCCTGGGTGACAATTTGCCTCTCCTTACCAAGGAGAGTTACCCTATAAAGGGATGTAACACATAATCTTCTCCTGTAAAATGAGAAGCATGACACAATGCATGGTGTTGCCCTATTTGAGAACTCTGCAGCATTGAACCTCATTTGATTTAGTCCCACATGTAAATATCGGCATCTAAGAACAGCAAAAGGGAATTGATAAATGATCTCTGCAAGTTCTCATATTGTGGTCTGTAGCTTTTGAACAGTATGGACAAAATTCAGTATTTGTGATATGTTGGCCCTCTATTTCTATAAAAATTAAATAAAAATTTAATGAGTTAAAATTTTTCATTCAAGTAGTTGTTGCATCTGTTGCAGAACTTTCATAAGGCAGTGAATGAGAAAGGGAAGGTAACCTGGCTAGTAGGTGAGGTTGTGTCAAAATGTTGTGTCACAGTATGGTTGTGTCAAAATGTTCTGTGAGCTGTGAGACGCTCATAGCTTAAGTTCTTCTCTTAAATTTAAGTGCTCTGAAATACACAGGACAAACAACAAATAGCTGGTATACTTAGGACAGTGAGGGTATGTAGAAATACTTAACTGAAAACCAAGCTTAATTTCATCAAATGTATTTGATAATTGAATGTTTCTTATTTGAGACTTGAAATAAATTAAAAATAAACCCTTTGAAATTACACCCTTGAACATGTAAACTCTTTTAAGACTGACTTTTCAGCCAAAACAGCATACATCCTGGTATGCTGTGGCTGCCTGTTTAGCAGAGTGGCATCTTCAGTGATAATCTTTAGGCAACCTGAGCTCATCAGCTACAGTGGTTGAGTCTAGTTTGGGGACCTCCTTAGCAGGTTGTGTTGATGAAGAGAGAGAACAAGTGGAGGACCTCCTGCACACAGGGGAAAAAGCAAATCCAGACGTAGGTTCTTCCTTTTCCCAAGCTGAAAGGCAGCACAGCCTTACCTTCAAGGGAAGAGGGTAGGCTGAATGGAAATGCCTTGTTGCAGCCAGTCAGACCATGCTCTTCTAAATTTCAAGTACTAATATACAAGGCAAGCACATCTAAGCAGGAAGATTTTCTTACAGTGTCTGCACTGCAAATAAACCTCTGAAAATGGGATATATTGCACAATTATGCGAGATGACATAGACAAGAGAGATCAGATAATAGACTGTCCTGCTTTATTCTAGCATGCTGATTGAGATTGGCTTTCACATCTGTGGTTTTTATTTGGTTGGGATTGTGAAGTATGGCTGGAGGAGTGGAGAGAAAGAAGAAAGAACCACTTGCTTCTCTAGTCCTAGTATGAAAGGAGATTATTCTTAAGTCACCTTAGCTTCTACTTTGGAATACTTGCTGTTAAGCTTAGCAAGTGAAGACAGTAATTGCCTTTGTGATCTCAAATAAATTGCATCCCAGGGTTTAAGGTTAGTTAACTTTCCTCTTGCATGTTCTTTAACTTCAAATTTTTAGCCTTACCAATTATTTTTTATATGTCTTATTAAATCTGCTTCTGCTTAGATTTCTATTGCCTTGAAGGATATCACTTTCATGACAAAGGAGAAGACTGCTCGGCTCATTCCAAATGCCATACAAATAGCAACAAAAGGAGAGAAGGTGAAAAGTTGTTTTAAAATATATTCTTGTTAAATGATAATGTCTAGGACAGAGCACTTGTTCCAGTTTATATTTGCATAAGTAACTTCCCTGTCAAAGTTTAAGTGTGATTGGGGCTGACTTGGTGATTTGGTCCCTGTGCATATTGGCTTAGTAATTCAACTTTAGTTTGATTGCAGAATCCCTTCATAGTGTTGATGCAGTAACCAGGAAGGAAGAGGCTTTGTCTCACTGACTGAAAGGAAAGCCATTTGAAAACTATAAGTTCAGGGCATAAATTCAGAATGTCCATTCTTGATATCAGAAAAATATCGAAGTCACTGGATTTAAAGTGCCCCCAAAAGAAAACTGCTGAAAATAAAAGGACTGTGGTGTCATGGGTTTTGAGTTATGGAGAAATTTACCCTAGAACATGCAGTTATATGTGCTGGGAAATGAAGTTTGTGAGTGTGTATTTGAAAAACCGAAAAGCACGATGCAGAATTTTCTTATGTGCAACATAGATCTTCTGTAAATGCCTTGAAAATAATAATTCTTGGGTGGATACAGAGAATAGCTTTCCACAGTTAATGTGGAGCTGTTCTTTGTGAAGGAACTGTGATTCTGCATATTTGGCCGTTCCCTCTCAATTTATCCAATATTAACTTTCACCAACAAGGAAGACAGACTTCTTTACTAAAAAATAACTTTCAAATGGGAAAGATTTTAATACTGCAAATGATGCATCTAATTTGATCTCATATTTTAATTATTTTTATTTCACATCATCTCATGTGAAAATGTTAGTAAAAGGAATATGTGGCAAAAGGATGGAAAGAGCTGTGGCCTGTAAGAAACAGGCATATTAATGAATCTCTGATTTGCTTCACCTCCTATGTGGAAGTGGGAAACAGATTTAAGTGTGTAATTAGTTGAGAAAGAGCTCTTCCTTCATGCCAAGGGTAGTCAGATGCCCAGAAGAGCAAGTGTCTTTATATACTGTGTGGGCATTGGGGATCTGATTCTTACTTACTGAAAGTGATAAAAAGTGTGGAGTGTAAGGAATACACCCCAGATTTCCTGAATGTGAAAAGTGGCATGCTGTTGCTGAAAACCTATTACGATATTCAAGATACAAGGAAGCATTCTGGCATTCTTGAAAGTACCTACAAATGAGCTTTTTTTTTTTTTTTCACCTTGTTTTTCCTGCAGTTTTTCTTCACATCATTCAGTGCAAGAGACAGAAGCTACCTCAGTATCTTCCGTTTGTGGCAGAATGTGCTGCTGGATAAGGTGAGTTTGTACCTGTCAGTAACTTTTTCTAATGTGGGCAGATGTGTCTTTGGAGGATAAGAGACTTGAAGTTAGCTTTTCCGTTCTGACTCAGAATTCTAATCTGATGTTCTCCTTTTTTTCCCTATACTTTACATCCCAGATAAAATTCTCATCCTTTCCTTCCCATACTGCCACTTAAACTCTGCTGTTGATGGAGTGTATAGGTTGCATGCTTCTCTTCACTACCAGCTCAAGCATATGTTACTAAATTACTATGCACTTACTTTACATTTTCTATGATTAATTTGTAATCCAAAAGCAAGAGGCTTTCTCAGTGAAAACTTTTAAAGAGAAGGGCCTAAAATCTCCTTCTCAATTAAGTCAGCTGAACCTTTGCCATCCTTTTCATTACAACTCCCCTGACCTTGAATGAATGCAACAAAGGCAGGCTGTATGATACGAAAGTGTATTTTGGCAACCTATGCGGGTCAATTTGATTTATATTGCAATTTGTGGATACTTAAGCTAATCTTCTTTCTAAAAATGGACTGACACTTTTGCAGAATGTCACTGTAAGAAAGATAATTTTTGTGAACCAATTTCTTCCTGTTTATGGCTCTCATTGTTTAGATATTTTAACACAGTTGCATTTGCACACTGAAATATCCACATATAACTGTGCTACAATGGCTCCCAAAGGCTTAAAGCTGTTGGACTACTTTTAGGTTGTAGCTACCTTTTTTTTTTTTTTTTTTTTTTAGGTTAATTTTAGGGCAGACTAAAGACACTTTCAGTCAAACAAAAACTGAAAATAATAAGGAAGTGCGATTTAAGGCAAAGCTAATGTTTCCTGCTACTCTCTTTTCCCTCAAATAAAATATTATTTAACTGTAACATCATAACCATCTTGTCTTGAATCCAGCCACAATGTACTGTGTCATATTTTAACTGGAATGTGCAGCTGGAAGTAACCCTGCTTTCTTCTATTATGCAGTTTCAGGAATAGCAATTACCTTATTTGGTTGATTAGTTTGTCATGCTGGAGGGTGAATGTATGGACATTCAGGTGCACAAATCTACCCAAGGGGCTGGAACAGATGAACAAGCTTTGTGCTGTTCAGTATTAGTTTTCCTTGTGTGTTTCCACTCTGTGACACTGAAATGAGTGTCACATAAGGAATGACTTTTCACTTCAGAGCACTAACTGAAGGATAGATAAGAAAGCAGGAGGCATGGACTGCATGTAAGATGAGATGTATTAAGTCAGCAGTTTTTAGGCATCGGTGCATTTGAGTAGCTTGGGAACTATCCTTATTCCTTCTATCAAATCTTGCTGTTAGCTTGCTTGCATCCTCACTGAAGTATGTTAAAAGGTAAGTCTGTTGTGAGGTTTTCTGCATGGGGGTTCTTGGTTGTGATATGGAACATTGCCATGAGGTAGATGAAGGGCTTTTTAATGGAGTATGTTTGGAACTAGTTACTGAAGCAGGATTTCTGTTAGGTTGAGCTCCTACTTCTGCAATGTAGTAATGACTTCTGATTCTTTGCTAGAATGTGTTTGAGTCACCTGTCAGCCTACTTTAAGATTCTTTACTAGATCGAGCTATAGGAGGGCACTGTGGAGTTGAAAGTAGAAACTGAAGTTGCTAGAGCTGGATCCACTGATTCCACTACAGTGACAGCTGTCTACTGAACGGCTGCCCTTGGTACATCCAAGCAGTTTTACTGCTTTCTCCTCACCACCCCATGGCAGGGACAACATACATTTGAAAAATGTCTCATGCGTCTGAGGCCCTGGCATGTTAAATTGTGAAATAAAGTAATTCTGTTGTAATCAGAAGTATAACTCTGTAGCTGTCACAGTGCTGGTTTGCGCCACCTGATGGTGAATAATCCCCAATTTCCAGGATTTGGATCCAGGGGACTGGAATTGTATTTGCTTCAAATCATGTCTATGCTGAGGTAATTTTCAGTCACTGGCCTCTTCAAGACTTCCTGGGCATAGATTTCCTGTTATGAGGTCTCACCTCTGAAGAGTGACCTGTCTGCTTTACCTGATACACCTGAAGCTTTCACCACCTGCAGAACTTCTCAGTGGGGTCAGCATGCCCTTTCCCAGATCTCCATCTTGTGGCCGTTCTGCCTTGTACCTCTTTAAGTATTGCATGTCCTAGGTGGTTGAACAAGTAGTCCTTTGTTAAGTCTGCCTTTCTTCTAGAAGTAGCTTGCACTGTGCAAGAAAAACATCAAACGTGCTATTCTGTGCCTAAACTTATCCATCCAGATGCTCTTCCCCAACTTTGCATCACTGTTCTGACAGGACTCCTAGTCCTCTATCTGAGTCGTAATTCTCTAGCTCATAACTTCTCCTTTACACCTTGCTCAGAATACAGTACTGTGCATCTTGTGCCTTTATGGGAATCAGTGGGTACCTTCCTCTTAAGATGGTTCTTTCTTAGGCTTTTTATGCTTTAAATATTCATGTAAAGATTTTTTTTTTCTTTCAAGCCAAATTCTACCTTTTGTTGTTGGGTTTTTTTTTTCTCCATCCCTATTTCAAAATGTGTGCAGAGTGAGTCTCTTAGGCTTTTACCTTGCCATTGTTTTTTAAATGATCCAGCATCATGGAAAATAAGGAATCATTAATGCAGGTCTGGAAGAGACATGACACCAGTGTTGATAAAACAGATAGCTGCTTCCATATCCACTGCAGCTTTCAATAATACATCGGTTTATAAAATCAGCTGAAAATCCTGTTTTGCAATAGGCTTTCCAGATTGGTAAAACAAGTTTACTATGGCTGCTATTGACAGTTAGAGCAATGCCATTTATACCTTTGCTTTATTTTCCTAAAGCTTGTGGGTGTCAAATATCCCTCCAGTTTAAGGGAGAAGGAACAAATTAAAATATAATTAGACAGGTCATTCAAATCCCAAACAAACACAGCACTCCTTATTTCTAATGGAACAAGATCTTAACTTAATCGGTCTCAATTCCCATGAGTCCTCTTCCTTAGAGTTGGATTTACTTTCCTATTGTTCTTTGTATGCTATGCTGGGTAGAGATTTGCACCTGTCTCCAGAGACATTGTAGCAGGTAAGTCTAGAGGTGTGAGAAGGGACCAGAATTTCTGATCAATTGGGCTTCTTGTGGCAGACATCTTCCAGGACAACACTTCTGCCTTCTTCAGCAGCTTCTCAGGGAACGTTGAGAAAAGAGAGGTTTATTTGCACCTTTGTGTGCAACAGGGGTTATTTTAGAGATCAAAGAGGGCTTGGTTTGATTCTGACCTTCATGTTTGGGCAGTTAAAGAGCAAGCTTGCTGTTTTCCTCCCCTGTTCTGCAAACAAGCAGTCAGACAGTTCTGTAGCAGAGTCACCTGGCAGGAGTGTGGTGTATGGTGGGCTGTCTCTTGAGACAGTCTGTATGGCATGTCTTGTTCTTATTTCTGCATTTGTCGATAGGGGGTAAAAATCAGCAGCTTTGCTTCTGTCAGTGGTATTCTGTAGTATTGCTTGTGCCATGACACTGCTTTGTTGAGTGTGAAGCAAGGTATTGATGTTTTATGCTGCAGCTGAAAAGACAAAATTGTATTGCAGCTGCTTCTTGTAGCCTTTGTGTTTGTACACAAAGAGAACTGAGGAAGAACCCTGCATAGACCATCACCTTGAATGGGTAATTCATGTTTAGATTCAGCCTTTCAAGCTTCAGAGCTTCTCTAAACCATCCTTTCAGAAGCAGAAGTCTGACCCAGAAAATTTATGCCCTTCTTTGCTTTCAGAACTGATCCTTTCTGATAAAATAAAGCAAGTCTGGTTTGATCTTGGGTTGTGACCATTAAGAACTTATTATATCTGCTGAGCTAGGAATAATTGGGCAGAGCACAAGAATCCTGTTTTAGAAGCAGAAGTTGGTAGCATTGACTTTACAAAACCACAGGAAACAGCTTTATAGATTCCTAAAATGCATAGCTGAAAAGCTTCTCTGCTTTCCTCAAACTATTGAGCTCACTGTTCAAGGGCAGTCTGATTTGCCCATAGAGTGCTGCGGAACATGCCAGTGAATTTAATTGATGACATTAACTATTTCCTAGTTATTTCCTTATGACTGGAAATAAAAACACTGGCAGTATTGGGCTATGGAAGTGGAAGCTTTTCCCCCTGTCCTTTGATTTCTGGTTGAAAGGTGCGTGCTGTCTAGAGATACCTCAGTCATATTCTGAAATTTTTTTGTAATATATTTGAAATATTTTTGTAATGCTTGCACCTGTTCTTGACCACTTAATGAAAGCAACTGTAGGTAGTTGTTTATGGTTATGAATTTATTGCTCTAAAAGACAACATGCCTGCTGAAAGTAAGGCAGCTGTATGTTGATGCACGTGTTTTTAGCAGAGCATTGCTCTGTAGAGCAAACCCCCGTGGCGGAAGGAGGCTGGCAGTAGCCGCTATGACCCTTGCTTTACGGCTGTGTGTTTTGTGTTTTAATGTTTACTTTGCCCTCGGTAGGATTAAATACCTTGAAACTGATCTCTGCCAATAGCGTGCTTGTGCCAGCTGCTTTCTGAAAAGCCTGAAACCCTGTTGTGCTGGAAAACACACGAGGGAAAATCCCCTCCTGATCTCCCGAACCGGGCTTGCCCCGGTCCTCGCACGCTTCGCTGAGGTTCGGCGGGAGATGCGATGCAGCGCGGGGGTCCCGCAGCGGGGGCGCGGGGGCGGCGGGACCGCGATGGAGCTCCGGGTCCCGCCCCGGGCCGGCGGGAGCAGCCGGGGAAGGCGCTGCCCCGGCCCCGCTCCGGGAGCGGGGGCGGCCCCGGTGCCGCCGCCCAGCAGGAAGTGGGAGCGCGGCGGCTCCCGGCGGGAGCGGGGCTGTGCCGGCAGCGGCGCTGCCCAAGGGAAGCGCCAGGTTGGTGTCGGTGCGGGACACGGCGGGGGGAAGAGCCGCGGGGCCGCGCATTTACATTCCTGCCCGGGGGTCAGCTCCTTCGTGTCTGTCTAAAATTGCAGGTAGTGTAACACTCTACAGGTGAAGCAAGGAGGTGGAGAGGATCATTTAAAAGCCCTTTAAATAATGCATGGATATTTAATGTCATCATTTCATGCAAATAGTAAGCAGTACTTGTGTTACTGCCTCATTAGCACAGTCCTGTTCCCTTGATCAATATGGATTGTGGCCGAGGCACACTTTCCAGTGTGGTGTCTCTGTTTTTTAAGATTGCTAGTATTGCTCTCTGAGCTCTGCTAAATACCAGAACCTTATTTCCTTTCTTTCTTTCTCTCTCTCTTTTTTTTTTCCCTTCTTCTCCCTATACCCTTTTACAGCTGAGGTGGACTTTGAAACTTGTTGCTTACTTTGCAGAAATGAATGTGTCATACTGCTTTCACTTCCAAACTTTGGATCTAAAAGAACTGTTCCAGTAGCTATGGGAATTCATGGAGCAGGGCAGAGATACTGTAGAGAAAGAGAAGATAGCTAGTAGTGAGTCAAGGTCATCCTGAACAAAATCAACTGTTTTTCATAAAGAGGCTGCTGGTGGTCCCAAGTGAGGACCTCCTGTCCCACCTTGGCAAAGTGGGCAGTTGGCTGACGTGGACACCACTGTAATGACTGAAACAGAAGCCTCTCACAATTTGTAAAGTACTCTGAACATCCTCAGGAAACAGGCAGGTTAAGTTAAGGTCTGTTAACAGGCAGGTCTGTTAAGCAGTTTGTCTGGGATCAAAGAGGGAGTCCTTGACTGTCTAGTAGTTACTAATCTTGTGCTGTACCAAGTGAAATTCAAGAGGGGAGGTACCTTGAAGGTGTCTGTGAAATTGTTGGTGACACACAAAGAAGCAAGTAGTGGCTACAAGTGTTGTGTTTTCTTCAAATGACAGTCTTATGTCTGATTGAACAGTGGTCGGTTGGGAATATGGAGTAGACAGGAGTACAGTTGCCCAAAATGCTGAAATCCAATCTTGGAATGTGATACCTAAATGCTTTCAGTCCTTTTCAGAATTGAGGTTAAAGGCTGTGGCGTAATTCAGACTTGTTGCTTTTTTACCTCCAGTCCCATACTGTGGTTCTTGACTAGCTCGCTTTCTTTCAGAGGCTAACCAAGCAGGAATTCTGGCAGCTGGTACACCAGAGCTATGGCTCTGAGCTGGGTCTGAACAGTGAGGAGATGGAGAGCTTCCACTCATCGTCTGAGGACAACGGGCAGTCTCGGTAAGGAGAGGCTATAAAGCCTATTGAAACACTTGGGGAGAAGCACTGTCCTCTTTCGTAGAAGATCTTTTGCCAAAGTACTGCTGTAGCCTTACCAGAAAGGTTGAACCTGTAGTAAAAGGAGGCAAAAATCTGACCTGCATAGACTGAGCATGCATAAAAACTTAACTGTGTTCGTCTTCTAAAATACTGAGAGCGCAGCGGAGGCCCCATAAGGAGGGAGGTAGGAAGACCTTGTTCTCTCTGGATCTGCTTGGGCAGATAGCAGCATAGGACAGCTGAAATACCAACTTTTTTCATAGTGGTGTCTAGTCAGGACCTCTTTACCATTGTGCAATATGGAAAGGCTGAATGAAATGGAGCTATATGATTTTCAGATACTTTTTTCCCTCCTCTATTGAGACTGAAACACTTGTTTTGCTTTGCTCTCCTGATGTCTGTGGTCTTAGCTGAATATTGTATTGTCCTTAGCTTGAATTAGGAAACTGGAATAATAGTAAATATAATGAGATGGAATAATTGTAGTAACAATGTGGATTTTTAAAGACTTGTCTTCATATTTTTAAATATGAATTAAAATATGAATTAAGTTATGAACCGCCAGTGTCAATTAATAACAGCACTTTATGCAAATAAGTATGATTCTACAAAACTGATCAATGTAACTTGTCTCTTTTCAATTCTGCGTTATCTGAGTATGTTTGTTTAGAAAAATTTATGTTCATTGCAAGCTTTAAAAGATGTCCTATTGAATATTTTCTGGTTGTTTTTCTTGGTTTGTTTGTTTGTTGGCTGTAAAAAAAGGCACAACTCTGCAGCTCTGGGATAAGGGATGCAGTAAAAAAACTATTTTATCACACTTGGTTAAAACATTTTTCTTTCCAAATTTGTTCTAAGCTCTCTCTGTTTCATCTTTCTGTGCAGCACTCACTTTCTCTGTGATTCGCCAGTGCCTGGTTTTATTAACTTTATGATCAGAAGCTGAATCTTCTGAGAGGTAGCTAGGATGAGGAAAATGGTTTGAGAGATTAATGAGCTGTATGTAGGGAGAAAGGAGTTGGTAGTTTGTAATGTTAGCTTAACAGCCATGGTTTGAATGCAAAAATCACGCATAAGCTTTCTCAGATTTTTCAGCACTTATATCTCCAAAGATTCTTTCCTTTTTGCTTTGGACAGATCCAGCATTTGTGATGATTCTGGAGAAAGGGATGAAAAACTACCTAAAATGATCAGTTTAGTTCGTGAACCCACACTTCAAGCAGAAGGAGAGTCACTCAACACACACACGTTGCCAGGAGTAAGTGCTGACACAGCTTTTCCTGTTATTTGTAACTGATAGGCATATATGCTTGTGTATCTGTAAGCATAGGAGGCATGGGGATTGTAACTTTAGAAGCCTTTGAGAATTCAAGAATGTTTCTTTAATTTGAAAATGAACAAAATTCTGTATAAGAGAACATTGTTGGTGTGAGTTTCAGCATTGTCCTGTCACTAATTCACTCCATAACCTGGCTGGAACACTGAAGCTTATACCCTGGTCTGTTTTTTCTGTTTCCTTTAAAAAGAAAATTACCTGGATTTTTTTATCTACCTCCCTAGGGACCATATGTGTTCTTATCCAAGTGCTTTATGAAAGTAACACCTTTTTCTCTTCCAGTACTTTCTTACTTGTGGTGTTTGTCATTTAAAAAGATATCTCTCCTGTACATAAGGTTTATTAGAGGGGAAGAAGGTTTTTTTCCTTGCCTTCAAAGGTCAGTTAGTCTGCTGTTGTGAACATGTGACACCTATTTTATTGAAATTTGTGGAAATGTTTTAGAAGAAAGGGGGAAAGCCCCGCACTTGCTATTATAAAGATGAGTTTTACTGTAAGTCCTTGGGTTAGTAGAACAGAAGAAGCATGAATGTTTCACTCATGTTGTATGAATTTGTGAATGTATTTGGCTGTTTGGAATGGCAGGTGCATTAGTAGCAGTATCTGAGAGGGGTACAGTGTCCAGCGTAGTTACAGGGACTCCTGTGTGTAGTTGTTGTCCTAAAAGGTTACAGACGTTTTCTCTTGGTTATTAGATATCCAAAAGATCTTTAAACAGCAAATGAATCACTAAAGCATTATTTTTTTATAAGCTTCGCTAAGGTTGGGTACTGAATTGCTGGTTTTGCTTTGGGAAATTTGGGGAAGGAAGAAGGGAGATGATTTTAATGGTTTTTACTGCCATATAAATCTGGCTTTTATCACTCGCTAAAACTGATCTGGAGGTTAAGTAGGCTTTAAATAGTTTTGCCACAATCCAAGTTAATGGCTAGAGACTCATATCCAGCAAACAATACTGATGTTTGTCAAATGTTAAAAGCTTAGTTAATTGCATGATGGGTATCCTTCACTGAAATCTTGGCAATATAGGACATTTTTGGAAGTAGGGGAAGCCTGAGAGGACTGTGGATGCTGCTGGAATTTTTGATTTTTAGCATAACTAAAAATCTACACAGGTAGCCTTGGTTTAGACTTGTAAGTCTTATTTGCACGAGAACAAGCCATTTAAAAATAATTGCTACGTTTGGAAAAGAAGCCACACCCAGAAATGTCTCCTGTGAGTGCTAAATCTGATTGGGCTGCTTGGTAAGGAGGAATGCCTGGGGATTTGGTCTGTAAGCAAGGAAAAATGGCCAGGATTCTCCCTTGAATAAACTGCCTTTAAAAAGTCTTTTAATTATAATGTAAAAGTGCAATCTTGATAAATGTGTAACTAAACTCTTTAGTTTACTGTTTCAGGGTAACTAAAACGCCTAATGATTGTGTTCAGCTCTATGTGTCACTTGGCATTTCTCAAGAATGTCAACACTGTCTCCACAGCACCAGGATTACAGCATATTTTGTAGAACCACAAGAGCAATAGGAGGAGGCAGTAGCGCTTAGAATGTATTTATCAAAAACCATTGCAATGATGACACAAAGCACAGTTAATCACCTTCCAAAGACTGGAGGGAAATAGGCTTAACCTCCCCTTTACTGCTCTGATAGACAAAGCAAGTCCCAAAGCCCTCTTCAGTGGAAAATCTGAGTTCTCTGTACTACTTGGCCCGTCTTGGAAAAAATGTTGTTAATGGCTGTCTATAGTTGATTGAAGAAACTCTGTATGGAACATCAGTCATGGCTCATCTGCTTCTCCTAGTACATCTTAATGTGGGCACCACCTTATTGCCTGTGTTTACAACCATCGTCTTCCCTCTGCCCCTTGTAGGGAGACCTTCTAGTCCCAGAGCTTGCTGTTCACAGGCTAAAAACCAGAAAAGCCTTAGCACAGATTTTAGCAGTACTGGACTAGCTCAAGAGATAAATGTACATAGGGAAGAAATTACACATCTTTAATTCCAGAGACAGATCTAAAAATCATTACTCTTTACTGTAAAGAAACCCCCACCAAACCAACCCAATACCCTAACATCCAAAACCCTAAGAAAATAGTGTTTAAGGTAATCAGTAATTCCAAAAGCCTCAGCATGAATGTCCTCTTCTTTGACATCATGAAAGGCTTTTTTGTTGGAGCTATTGCTTGTCTTCTGACTTGAGCCTGACTTCCCTGCTCTGCTCATAGCATAGTAGGCTGCTCTTATGCTGCTAGTGGGAGCTCCACTTGTTCACCAGATCCCTAATTGACATAAAAGTGCTATGAGAGTTCCTTGGATTTGTGCTGAATCTGTTGTCAAGTTTTAGACTCTTCTATCACCACTAGCTCCTTTTTGACTTTCATCTATATTGATAAAGTATTTTGACATAAAAATATTAGTTCTGTCCTAGATTCTGTTGTTTGACTGAGTATAACTACAGGCATGGTAGCTCCTTTCAATAGCAGCATTTGTTAATTGATCTGCTTTTCTGATTCAGTTTTCCTTTTTTTTTCTTTTCTTTGATTTTAACCTTGAAAGAAGTATTTTTGTCTGCTTATACTGCAGTCAGATTCATGCCTGTTTTCCACCCACCCACCTTTTGCTAATGGCCTTTAGTTGCACAAAAAAAAGTAAATGGTTTTTATTTTGAAAAAAGCCAAGAAATATGGGAAGTACATGATGACTGTTCAAACAACGGATGCTTTTCCCTTCTTGAGTCAGTGCTGAATAATTTTTAGGGGATAATGGTATTGCAGACAAATCAGAACTACTCAGTTGAGGAGGCCTGATCATGTTCACTGTGGTCCCAGTATTGCTGCATGTGGAGGCTGTACTGTTGTTGATCCCAGGTGTTCCACAGGGGCTTTGTGGGGAGCTTTAGAATTAAAACTATGATTCAAAGCTGGTAGATTAGCTTTTTGGTTGGCATTCATTTTGAGATACAAGAAGTAAATCTGCAATCAAATTGTATGGACAAGGTTTGTGTAAGTGTGCAATGGCACGTCTGCGTAGCCAACAGTTATTACAGCTTAGGGTAAAGAGCTGCATCGTGGATTCAGTGACTGATATTCTGGGGGATTTGGAGATGGCAAATGATACTCCATTGCTCTATTTCTGAGCAGTAACATTTTATAGGTAGGATGGCTCTAGACAGTATTTTAAAAGATTTTGGGTTTTTTGGTTTTGGTTTTGTTGGTTTTTTTTTTGTCGAAGGGTAAAGGAGTCCTGTGAAATAAGAACCTTTCAAAGATGTAATTGGGATAATCTAATCTTACTGAAAGCGGAAGGCACTGCCTGTGTTTCATTGTGCTTCCCCTCCAGAGTGTTGGACCCTTGTTAAACTGGCAGGAAAAAAAAAAGAAATTTATCAATACAAAGTAAATCTGTGTTAGGTTAATGAATTTATATTATATATAATATATAATTTATATTTGTGTTGATATAGGGAAGGGGACCAAACTGTGCAGGTGGGTGCCAGGGGACTGGATGGGGTGAAAACTGTCCCTTTTTAGGCACCTCATACAAGGTGCCTAAACCAGCAGCGCATACAAGTAAGACTGTTCCTTTTTACCAGGATTTAGTGAAAGATTTAAATAAAGAGGAAGGGAGGTTGCCTGGGGTAGAGGAACAGGGGAGAAATTAGTGCTTAACTGTGCTGTGATCAAGTAGATAGAACTTGTGGCTTCCTTTGTATGGCTGTCTTCTTTGAAAGTAACTTTCTTTTTGGGTTTTGGTATGGGCTTTTTTTTTTTTTTTTTTTTTAATGGTCTGTGGTTACTGATTTTTTTTTTTTTGTCCTCTGTGTGTTTTCAGGTGGAGGACTCCCCAGCTGAGAAGCAAATAAAGAGCCCTCTTCCATCTTCAGAAAGAAAACCTGTTAAGCTAGTCAGGAGCAGGTCTTTAGAAAAGTCCTTGGACCTTAATGAGAATGAAAATCTTCCAGAGAAAAGCAGTGCCTCAGATAGTGAAGAAGGTAAATCTTATAACAATTGGGATCTGTAAGACAACCTGACTTTAGTTTTCCATCTCACTTGTGGAGCAAGTTAGAGAACTTTCTGACCTTATGAAACTTGTTTGCTTATTTGTTTCACAGAATTGCAGCAAAAACATCTTTGTATCTTAGTGTTTGGGGAGAAAAAAATGTTACTGGGTGTTTAGAATGAAAACAAACTGTGGTTTTGATTTTTCTCTCTTGGTGGATAGAGAGTTGCTAACAGCTTAAACTAAAAAGTATTTATTGACAATGAAGTGGTATTAGTTTACTTTTTATGTTCTCATGGATATTTAAAAGATTTTTGTTTTGTTTTGTTTGCACTTCTTGGAAACTGAGGGAAAACATTTCAGGCATAACAGTTCTTAAGTTTCTGAAAATCTCCCCCATCCCTCTTCTTTACACTTATGCTTTCTGAAGGCTTATGGGCTTCAGTGTTACTGATGGAGTAAACTGAGGAACTCACTGAAAGTCCAAGCAAGACAACGTCCCAGCTTTCAGGGGAATATGTGCATGTTCTGAATGGGATCTGAAGATGAAAACTTAATGAAAACCTTAATGAATATCTTGGAGCAGATTACACTTTCTGTACCAACAATTAGTATCTTAATGGATCCTAATATACCATCCTCAGAACTCATACCTCATTACCCAGTACAAGATGAGAAGAAACTTGGATACCACAGTAGTACAGAGACTGTAACTTGACTGTTACGTGTTTCTTTTGATCTTCTCACCATAGGAGTGAAACTGTAGTAGTATCTCGCATAATAGTTTTGGGAAAAGAATTTTTGCTATGTCCTTGGGAGAGAGGCTGGAGCATGGTTTCTACCTGGGCTGCGTGATAGTGAGACTTGTGCTGAGGTCCCACAGTAGCCCCTTGCAAGTTCTCACTTTCTAAGGAGAGCTTTTCACTTACTATGGGGAACTTTTCTGTGCCACAGGGCTCTGGTTGTTCAAGCAGATCACTGAAGTTGTGGTGGATGTTCTGTTAAATACCTGAATCTCGGACTCTGTAAATGCCTTTAAAGCAAAGTGTGTAAAACCTGTACTGGTTCCAAGGTTATGTGGTGGTGTGCAAATGAAATACGGAAAAGCTCAACAGTAGCAGTGTGCTCAGTAGAAGCTGAATATTTCTTTTGTATGTGAAGAGAACTTAATTTCATCACTTGTTGGCAGGAATAGAACAGTTCAATTAATTGAGGATGATTCTTAATTTCTGAGAAATTTTGTATCTTATCCTTTCAGAGTTGACAACTGAAGTTGTTTGCAGGGGTCTTTATGTTGGGATCATTGAGGAGTCCAGGAAAGGTTTCGAAGTTATGGGTTGAATTGGCTGCCTGCAAATAATGATTTTTGCCTGGGGATATACTTTATATTCAGCTAATTTTCCTTTGCTCACCATACTCCTTCTGTTTGCTTGAGTTCAGATTCAACTTGATGCTTGTCAGGTTTTATCATTTTTGTGAATATACCTAATTGAACAGGATGCTGTTTATGCCATACTCCTACACACTTAACAAGCTTCACAAATTAATTTACTCCTTCACAGGTGTATCTTTGAGAGCAGCAGAAAGTTTTGGCCTTTGGATGTTTTAGATATCTTGCAGTTTTCCTGTCTTCTTAGTACCGCATCTCTCTTCTGTCTCTGGATTTTATTTTTTATGGGAAAGGTCTCCAGTGGAACTGACTGAAAAACAGTCCTGTTGTCTTTCATGCTGCTAGCTGCCTGAATGATAACAGTACTGATACTCCCTGTCATCCCTGCATTAGTGATGTTGAATAAATAGAACATATTAAAGTGGAGATGTCTCTTTAATAAAAAGACAACTGACTTCATGCTGCTTTTCTCCCTCCCCCAAGACTAGTCTTTTATTCAGAGCAGGATTTTCTAGACTCACAACATTAATCTTTTCTCTCAGGTTCTTCATGCTTAGAATTTTTTTCTTCTGTTTCTGTCTGTTTTCTGTTGCAGTTGCCCCATACCCTTACAAGGTGAATTCCTTCACGCAAACGAAACTAGCTTTCCTACATGGCAAAGGTTTACCCATGCGATTAATTTCTCTTGTGTCCTCTGGTTCATACTCAGGCTGCCCATGGAGGTGTCCTGGCAAATAAGGTGAGGGGCAAGCTCAAGACTCTTGTTCTTCCCAACACTAGCTCCCTTGTCCTAAGCAGTTCTCACACTCGTTACTTGGGAGAAGTGGGGTGTGCATCCCGCTAGGCACCACTGGCCTATGGACCTGCATCTTGGTGCTTTTGTCTGGTTTCATAAATTGGAGTATAAATTCTTGAGCCATGACAAACTTTTGGCTAAGCTAAAAATTAGTATCTGTGGTCTTAATTGTACATGTTAGTAAACAAATTTTAGTTCAAGCATGGAATACGTGTTTCCGAAACAGGGCTGAGATTTTTTTAAATTTTCTCTAATGACTCTTTTGTACGCAAGGTGGGTATTTTTGGTTTTTTTCCCTTTCTTTCATTGGCAATGTTCAGCTGCATGAAATATTTTCCCTTTCTTTCATTGGCAATGTTCAGCTGCATGAAATACTTCAAAGAAAAAAGGGAAAGCAGGAAATTGGAAAACAATGTTTTATGTTGGAAAACTTCATATAGGGGCATAATAAATTTCTGATCTCCTTGCATAACTTGACAGACTTACTGTGTTTTTTCTATTTGTACTAATAACCACCTTAAATGTGTGGTCTGCAGGAGAGTGTAACTGCCTGCATTGTGGTGCTGTGAGATGGGTACAGCAGTGGCATGACCTTTCTTGCAGACAGGGATATATGGGGCATAGTATTTGAAATACAGGATGGTTGAAATTGATTCAGCCTTGCGTTGGTTTCCCCCCACCTCAAGATATGAAATTTTGGATACACAGTGCATGTAAGGAAGAGTAGCCCTGTTATCTTGTTGGCATTTTAATCAAAATACTGAAAGGACATATTTTTTGAATATGTGTCTATATCTATCTATCTGTCTACCCAGCTGGTTTGGGGATTATATGTTTGAGTTGCGTAAAGGCAAAAGGCATAAGATTGGGGTTTTCTTATCTTGTGAACTGGAAAAAGCTAGCACTGAGACAGTTCTTACTCAGTACCTCCCCAAGTTAATTTTGTACTTAGTCTTTTTAAGTATAGGAGAGTTCTCTGAAAATGGTTAATTCTGCTGATACAGTCTTTAAATAGATGATGTCTGGAACATGTTCACTTCTAGCAATTGCATTTATTAACTTGATTTCAGGTGTATCTGCTTAAAGGCTCCTTCCTGTATATGTTCTTCATGCAGTGTGCATTTTTTTCCCTCCATCCCCAGTGGTACAGAAATGCTGAACAGTGCCAAGATTTGCATACTTTTTTTTTTTTTTTTTTAACCCTGATCCTCCCCTAACTCTGTGGAGTGGAGAAGTCAGTCTTCTTATTAATTTGTTTGGTAGCCTCTGCTCTTAGCAGTTCACCTTTCTTAACTTGCTTGTGATGTGTGTTTAGCTTTCAGCAGTTAGTTGTTGATGACCACTTCCCCCGCACCACCGTTTTCTGTCTCTCTTCTTGTACTGCAGATGTTTTTAAACCTCTGCAATCACTGCTGTATAATGGTATTATATTCAAACATTATTTCATAGCTTGCCTTGCAGTGATGAAAATGACCTTATAAAGTGCAAGGCAATAGAGGGGGAGGGAACAGACTTGCTATCTTCAGGCTGAACCAGGACACTCTGGGTAATATATTTACTTCTGGATTTTTGGGTCCCTATGGATTCTTACCTAAAGTCAGAATAACCTCATGTTCTTTTATCAGACAGCTCCAATTCAGCTATAAATGTATTCAGGCTAAGAGAGTTAGTGTTGATAATTGCATGCTGCTGAGGGGTTAGAACAGCATTAAGAGGGAAGGAGTTAGACTGATATCTCTATACCTGTACAAAGTATTTTGTTCATAAAAAATATTTGTAAGCCAGTCTTAGGTCAAATGCATGATGTTACTCTAGTATAGAGATAAATAAAGGCAGATACAAATTTACCTGTGTGAGTATAAACAAACAAAACAGTAGACAAACGTGCTTCTTTATTTGTAGCAGAGGTAAGTGGTTAAAGCTGTCTATTTGAATTGCAAGCATATAAATTGTACATTTATTCTTGGCTATGCTACTGGCTGTGCTTGCTGCTTTGTCTAGGATTTCTACAGATAAATTTTGAGAAACCTGAGTGAAAGTGGAACTCAGAGCAGTATTTATACATACGTGCACCTTCCAGACCCATCATATAAAAGATTTCCAGGCTTTCTGGAGAGCAGCTGTTTGAGTGCTAACATCTAAAGTAGCTGATGGGCCTTGATATATAAAACCAGTTTCAGATTGGAGTTTCTGAAAATGCTGCTTTATGTGCTAACAACATTTTTAAATTTTTTTCTTTCTTTGTTCTAAGAACTGAGAGGGATTAAGGTAAAAATGTATTTCTTGATAGACACTGTGATGCACTTGGTACTTCATTAACTATTCCTTGTTAAAGACATGACTAGAGAGAAATAGAGTGTAGGTAAATCAACTAACAGGATTGTTTAGATCTCCTTGTGCTCTTGCTTAAGACTCACTAGAAGGAGGACAGGCTTCATGGACAAAGCATAGAATAGCTCAGTAGCAAAGTCTGCACCCTAAGGTATTAATGCATGGGCTTTGTGCGTATCAAAATCTCTGTGGCTTACCAAATTACCTTGCATAAGCAGAAAAATATTAGCTGTCCTCGGGCATTTCAGGTGATTGTGAAGTTGTGCTGTTTAGCTAAGGCCCACTGGGGCAGAGGTAACTTATATTATCATGTATTTGCTAAGACATATTCAAACAGCTGACAAAGCTTATCTGATGCATGGTGACTTGATCATGTGTCTGGGCCTTTGTATTTTTGGTTTTTAAGTGGTAGCAGATTCCTTGGGCATGTCAAGGTCCAGCTGAGTAATGCCCAGCTGGAGTAACCAGGTTTGAATTACCTGCTATCTGACTGCACGCATGTTAGCTGATGCACAGTAGGCAAAGGGGATGTCAACACCAATATCTGAAGCTTCCTGTCTGCTTAGTGAAAGAGAGGAAGTGGTAGGTGTATTCTGAAAGGAGAGGTCTGTAATGTTCATCTTGTTAACTGAGGTCAAATTTACAGTTCACTTGGCCTGCATTTTGTTAGAGTTAGATTTGGCTGGGAGAGGAAATATAGTGAGCATAAGCTGAAAACTCAGGCAGAATTTCTGGCTTCCCACAGAATGTTTCAGCACAGCAGAATTTGTATTCTGCACATAATAACTGCGTATTGACTGGTTAAATAGGCCTCTTGAAATGTGTGTTTGCTTTCTGTCCCATCTTCTAATTGTGTAGAATTACAATTGCATAAGCAGAACATGGCACGGGAAGGAAGTCAATCTCTTGTGCAAGCACAAAAATATGGCACTCATGCTTCACTTTTGGGGTCCTACATTGAAACCTGATTAGATCAAAAAGAACTTTTTTTGAGGCAGATGTGTAATGGGGATTTTTAGCAGGCTAGAAGCAGCACTGGAGAGGAATTCTACTCAGTCAGAATTGGGTTTCGGTGGGGACTGCTGTGGTGTTTAGCTGCTTCATTTGCGTTTATCAATCCTGACTTCTACCAAGCAGTAATGTTTTAAGTGTTGTAACTGTAGCTTGTAGGCAGTATGTGAACTATAGCTGGATATTCAGGCTACCTTTGTGTTGGTGGCTGGCACTGACCTTTCATAGCTCTGAGTGCTCATTTGTATCAGTTGAAAGGTTAGGCATCCTGACTGTCTGTCTGCTGCAAGATTTGCTTTCGGGCTTTTTTTTTTGTTTGTTTTTTTGTTTTGTTTTAATAATGTGTGTGTTTCGAGGGGGGGTGGGGCCTGTTTGGTTTTGGTAATTCTGTATAAGCAGATTGAGTTGGGGTTGGCCCAGGAGACTGCTTGCCCTCCAGGATTATAATTCTGTCCCTTATCTCTTGCAAGAGTGGCTGAGACAACCACAAAGCTGAGTCATGCCAGCAACCACCAAGAAGCAGAAATAGCAAAGATCAGTACTGCAGCCACACAACACCACTGGGGTGCTTGGTGGCTTTGAAATGGGTGATGCAATTGAGCCCCTTGGTGCATTTTTGGGACTGCAGAATGGAGCCGGGTACCTCCTGTGTTCCTGTTAAATAGGTATGGAGGGAGGAAGGGTTTGAGGAACTGGTTGTGAGTCTTAGGCTGTGGACACTACCAGCATTACAAATGTTGAAAGCAGAATTCTGAAACTAGCCACAACTAAGAAGAAAACTGTTATGGTTTCATTTTCCTGCTTGCTTGTCCTTTGTACAACAGGCACACGTATTAATAAAGATTATGTTAACTTTTTCTTTCCCCAGTGTTTCTTGTAGGATTAGTAGAATACTGAAGGCAAAACTAAGGAGATGGGACCTCTTGATGCTGATTTATGAATTTGCACAGGGAAATGGTGGGGGTGGTGGTAGTGGTGTGTGTTTGAAAATCAGCTCTGGACTTTGTTCCTTAAGGCAACCAACCTACGAAATCACGTGCCACTATCATTACTGGGTTTCTGAGAGTGAGAAACAAATGTTGATGCAAGCTCGGGAAGGATTTGAGCTGTAATAAAGCTTAGAATAATATGAAAGTGCTTCATAATACTGTTCTTAACCTGATCTCTCTGCCTTTCTTAGCAGTGAAGGAGACAGTCTCTGAGAATGAACTCTATGGGAGACTTTTTATAAACAGAGTTTTCCACATCACTGCAGACAAGATGTTTGAAATCCTTTTCACCAATTCTCACTTCATGCAGAGGTTTCTCAATTCCAGGAGTATAGTAGGTAATAAACTCTTCTGCCTTCTATGTTACAAACTACCCTGAAAATTTTGACCGTTAAGAATTGCTAAATAGGGCTAAGTTGAATTTTAAATTTGTTCTTGCTTTAAAAGAATTTTGAAGCTTTGAAGTTTCACTATGAGAGAGGATATTTAAAGCTAGACTGTTGCTCCCATAGATATGTAGATCAGTCATATTTTGGAGTAAAAACCTTATTTCAATGTACCTTAATGCAAAACTGCACCTTAACGGCTGAATTTTGGGTCGGCTATTAAGTTGATGCATTCTGTGGGGTATTTCTCGTTACATTGTGTCCCAGAAATAGTGAAATTTGTATGGCTAGCACAATGATTGCATCCTCTTAAATGATACTCAAAGGCTTTAATTTTCTAGATGAGTAAGTTTTATTCACTGAGATCATAAGAACAGAAAATTAAGTCAAAAAGGGTAATATTTATTCAGTGTCAGCTTGGAAGGCGAAGTGGCAAAAGCGTTTGATAATGCTAAGTGAATCAACTTTAAGCAGATGGGAAATTACATATTTTCATTTAATTGCATATACTTTTCTATACCTTCAAGTCTCTTCGAGTAGACTCAGGTTCAGCTACTTAGTGCTTTCCCTTTGTTCATCAGTGAGCTACAATTTCCCCTTTCCTGAAGAAAACCACAACTATTTGGAACCAGTTTTCTGTCTTTCTCCCCACTGCTGTTCTTGAGCTGTTAAGATGTGACTGGGCAGAGATAATGCCTTTTAGGTAACTTGTATATGAGATTTTGCATAACTTCTCATCTAGATGCTGTATCAACCCCTTGGAATAGAGATTCCAATGGCAATCAGTTGAGGACTTTGACGTACACTGTAACCATTAACAATCCACTTTGTGGGAAGTTCACAACTGCAACTGAAAAGCAGGTACTGTGTGTATGTGTGTGTCTGTCTGGTGCCCTTTAAAGCAAGGGAGAGGTCAGCTCTATGGTCTGTCAGAGTTCTGACCACAGATTAAAGTTCAGTGAGCTGAATGGGCATCTGTGGTTTAAATGTGGTATCTCTAAGGGTGGCTTGCAGCCCCTCTCAACATTAGTGAGCAAATGGTCATGAAATTAGAGAGCAGATTTCTACCTTTGCAGATGGCTGTAAACTCCCACAGAGTTTGTGGGGAAAAGTATTAACGCCTCTTAGGAATTGGGGGATCAAAAAAATGCAAGTAAATGCTTTCAGTGTTCATTTCTGGGATTCCCAGTACGAGAGGTGAAGAGTGAAAGGGCCACTAAGATGATGAAGGGACTGGAGCATCTCATAAGAGAAACAACTGAGAGCTGGGAATATTCAGGTGGAGAAGAGAAGGCTTGAGGGATCTTACAATGTAAAGAAGTATCTGGAGAGAGGTGCAAAGAAGTCTGAGCCAGGCTTTCACCACCACCAGAGGCCACAGCTTTCAGTGGTGCCCAGTGACAGGATCAAGGTGATGGATACAAACTGAAACACAGGTGATTCCTTCTGAATATCAGGAAACACTTTTTTTTTCCTGTGAGGGTGCATGAGTAGTGGAACAGGTTGTCCACAAAGGTTGTGGCATTCCTTCCTTGGAGATACTGGAAAACTACCTGGACATGGTCCTGGGCAACTTGCTCTAGATGGCCCTGCCTGGGAACAGTTTCTGGACAAGATGACCACCAGAGATGCTTTCCAATCTCAACCATTCTGAAATTCTGCTTTGGGAAAGGTGCAGGTCTCAACAGAAGAGCTGTGGTAACGAGTCAGTGGCCAGCCTTGCATCTGGTACTTGAAGTGGCAGTGGAGGAGTATTGCTGCTGCCTAGGCTGGTTCTAGCAGGAGGCATCTTCTCTTTCCTCATCTCATCTATATTTGACACTCTTAACTGATTTTTATGGTGGTTCTTCAGGCTTCCTTGATCATCTAGCCTAAGGAACTCAGGCTGAAAGAGGGAAAAAAATTGTGTACCATGAATATACCTTCTAATTTTTACTTTCTTTTATGATAGATCCTGCATAAGCAGAGCCAGAAAGGTCAGTCTTACCAGGTGGATGCTGAGGTACTGACCCATGATGTCCCCTACCACGATTATTTCTACACTGTGAACAGATACTGTATCAGCCGCACGTCCAGTCACAAGTGTCGATTGCGGTGAGCCTGGGTGGGGCACAGTGGGAGGGGAGAAACCAAGGCACAGGTCTTACAGGTTGGTGATGCGTGCTTATTAAAAAAATCTGCCTACCAGCAGCATAGAGATTGTCGGTTTCTCTTGAAGTTGGAGATATCTTCTGAAACATAAGCTTGGTTTATTCCTTGTCACATGTATGCTGTATTTGGATCTCATTAATGCAGTGAGAAATGAACTCGTGTTGACTCTGAGGTACAGAACTCGTCTCCAGCTGGGTTCTGACCAGCCGTGGGTTTTGGAGTGCAGCTGTGTGAGTGGGATCCGTTGGAACAAATGGAGATGTTTTATTACAGAGTTTCCTAGATATCCTTGCTAAGGGCCTGCAGAGGAGGGTGGTTTCACCAAAAGGTGTAGGAAAGATGGAACATACTCAGCTTTCCTGGGAGGGTACTCAACTAAACTATACCTAGATAGGAGAGTTCCTCTCTCATTTGTTGAAAACATTTGAAGTGATCAAGTTCCATGTTCAGTGCATTTGCATGGCTCTCTGACTATGTAATCCTTGGTAGTTCTTGTGCAGTCATTAGTAAGACCTTGTATCTCAAACTTCAGCAGGAAAGGTAAGCAAGCCTGGATTCTGTTCTGGCTTATTTCAGGCTATAAAAGTACTGAAGACTCCCCCTCCACTGGGAGGAGGATGGAAGAAAAGTCCTTGAACTACTGTTCTGGATGATTTTTTTTTTTAGTGAATCACTTCCTCTTTGAGAGCTAGATTTGTTTTATCTGAGGCACATGACAACCCTAGGGTAAGAGTAAAAACCTAGGTTTCAATATGGTGCACAGAGCAGGCATGTATAGAATGGAAGGCACATGGTGATATTACAGCTAGCCTTATTATACTGTGTTTAAAATGGCTCAAAAACTCTATTTGAAAGATTTTATTCTGTTAGACTAGAAATGCAGTGGGCTTACATTGATTTGGAAGATTATTTGAAAAGTTGAAAAAAGTGTATTCTAGGATGGTCAGTGTTCTTCACTGAAACTGAAGTCACAGGCTATATTTTTGTCCTTTATGGAGAGCTTTGGGATTCACTCAGTTGCTAGAAGCATCCTTCTGAAGGATTCTGCTCTGGTTCATTTTTATTGTGGAAGTGTTATTGATTAACTTGACCTGGGGAATGGAAGCCAGGAATGCCCTTTCCCCTCTGTCATGCTCACAGAAAGACAGATTTTAATTTCTGTCTACTCAGGGTGGGGTCTGAGCACTTGATGTGTGAGTGGTGATAATGAATTTTACTTGCTGCTTTTGAAGTGCCCATGCAATATATAATAATATATATATATATTTAAAATAATTTCAGATCATGAAGTCCTGATTTTTACTTTGTATGTGTACACATACAAAGTAAAAATCAGGACTTTATGATCTGAAAGCCTGAATCTTATTTTTAATGTATGCTAAAATGAGAATGATTCAGTGGGTAAAAATGGTCTGCTAGTCTGAGTCTGAAGGAAAACAATTCAAAATGTTTCCCATAATTTGGACCTTCAGATTGTGAGGCTTTAGCTAGAGATGTTGTCTTTACTACTGTCTATTGCTTGCCTTTCTTCAGTGAAAGTGCTTCCCAGGTGTAAAGCCAGGGCAGTTCCAGTTGGTGTTTCAGATAATAGACCTAAGTTAGAGGCCTACTTCTGGTAAGAGATTTTTGTTATCACTGTGCTGCCTAGAAGAGCACTCTTTCATTATTGCATTCTGTTTACTAGGGTTTCTGCAGAAGTGAAGTACAAAAAACAGCCTTGGGGCCTTGTCAAGTCTGTAATTGAGAAGAATACATGGGGAGGAATACAGGAAAACTTCAAACAACTTGGTGAGGCATTTTCTTCTTTGTGCTGGAGTAAGGAGGCTGCCTTTGCTCTGTATGCTTTCACATCTGTCAAACTTGGTTCCTTAAAGAATGGATTGAAAAAAAGGCAACACCTAAGCAAGTCTCGAAGACAGAATTTCCTGTCATCAATATATCTGCCAGTTCCAGGGTATGAAAGAAACCTTGTGGCTAACAAGGAGCTCTTGTATACCTTGTCGTAATTGCTTTCTGAAGGAAACATGAAGAGCAGCAGGAAAGCTGTTACTCTCAACTACATGTGCTTATCTCTAAGTATTTCCTTGATTGTGCACATGAAAAGAGAAGCAGTGGCACTTGGCAGACTCCATGGATATGTCTGTTAACAGCCTGACCAGCCACAGCTTCAGGCTTGCAGTCTAACACAATTCCTAGTCTCAGTCTAACAGTGTTTTGCAGTGCTCTTCTGGTTGCTGTCTTGCATATCATTAAACAATCCTGGCTAGGCTAAATATTCACCCATCTCTGAAAAGTGTTCCAAGTGCCCTCTAGAAAAGAGGACAGGTGGTACAGGTCAAGGTGTAGTTTGTTAGACCTGCTTTAAATTTATTTAGTAAATAGAAGGTGCACTTGTTACTCTCACTGCCGCTCTCCATAACTCACACTTTAAGTCTTCAGTGCTAAGCTTTTCAGCTTTGCTTTTGACAGTTCAGTAACTTTGTTTTTTCCACTGCAGAATCAGATCTCCTAATGGAGGAATATGCAATTAATCAGTCCATAGAAGACTCTGGAAAATTAGTTGCTCTGAGACGAAGACGACGCACTTTACACCGGGGTCTGGCAGAATCACTTCCCAAACGCTCTTCCCAACATTCCTCTGGTGACATGGGAGTAGAGTCCCAGGGCAGCATAATAGGTAGGAATTTTTATATTGTGTTTTCCAAAAGGTGTGTTGAAGGAAGCACAACTCTTAAAATAGTGCAAGAGTAGTACTTGTGTATATATTACTCATGTCTTTATCTAATCAGTGTGATAGCAAATACTTTAACATGTTCAAGTTTGCATAAAGTAGATTTGGAGTGTGCATAGTCACTTTTAGCATGATTATCTCATGAAATTAAGCTTAATATCACCTTCAGTTTTAAAACCTAAAATGCTGCTCTGAATGTGCATAAGATTGAAAATGAGACTGGATCAGAAAAAAAATTAACCTGACTCTTGCACAGTTTCAGAAAAATTGCTTTGTTTCTTCAAATAACAGCATACCCAAGTCATGAGTTGATTAAACTTTGTCAATTGCTTCTTGGCCTGTCACCTCATTTTTTTATTTTATTTTTAATGTTAAGAAGTCTGTTTCCCATCTACTTTTGTGTTTTCTGGGTCACTGAAGCACTTCTTGCAGTTCCATTGCTCTAAGGCATGACAGACTTGGCCACTAGCACATACAGTATTAGCTATACCTAGAGAGATCAGAAACATCCATGCACTAATGTGTACCAGAGAATTGCGGATTCCATGACAGAAGTTGAATTGTAAACAATGAAGTAGGAGCAAGTGCACTTCTCTGAAGGGGGAGGCAACACTGAGTATAGCACTGAGAGAATATTTGAATCAGCAGCATGTGTAAAGGACTGTTTACCTACCTGAAATTGCTTCTTGATTACTTAATTTTGCTACTGCTGCTCCACCTTTTCAGATGAGCGTGTCTGTCTCTGTATACACTACAACTTTCATGTATGTCCTTTTCTCCAGAGCAGGAAGTGTGAATGTAGGAAACTGTAATTACATTTAAAGATTAGTCTGCCCCCAGAGGTAGGTGATTGCTTCTCAGTTTGGAGAGGACATGCACACTTCCTCTCCCTCCAAATGTCTGGTCCCTGTTGCCTGATGCATAGCAGATTGCCTTTTGAAAGGCTGTCTTCAGGACAATAGATAAACCAAGCCAGTAATGATGGGACAGGTCACAGGAGAACTTGATTGGCACTGATTGTCAGAAAGATTAATGTGAGCATGAGAACAAGCAGCAAAGAGCCACTTTGCAGCCTGTCTCTGCTCATGTGTGACCAGCAGTACGTGTGGTGAAGGCGTGTTATAAGGGATGGATTGTAGCCGCCTCAGGCTGTCTACATTTAGTGGGAAGATAACCCAGTGCTGTGTTCTCCCTAGCATACTGGGGTAGGGGGAATTCTGATGGGAGAGCCTGACTGTTCAGCTTGACTTGTTGGAGATGACTGCAAAAATGCCTTGGTGAATGTTGGAGATGATCCTGTGCACCCACATGATCTGTTATTTTTTTCCATCAGAAGCTGTTGAGCTATTCTCTGTGAAGTGCTGGGCACTGACATATATCTGCAGGCATCATTTAGGAATGTTCTTCAGTACTTTTTAACCTCCTTCTCTTCCATGCCCTATAGGAAGGAAAAGAGATGCAGTAAGTAGGACCACCACCATCATTGTAGTAATGAGTGTCTTGTAAGTACTCACTTGCATTAAAATGTGGCTTGACTCAAGCTCATCTTAGTCTTTATCTGTTTTTGTCTATTCCTCTTTTGCATGGTAACACTGCATGTAGCATAATAGATCTTAACCTAATTTGAGTGGAACACATGGGTATAGGAGGGGAATGGATTGACTTAGAAATGACACTTGGAATGAAAATGCTGATTTGCCAAACTCTACCTTCCAGATTTTCTTAGATCTGATCATACTAAAAAAAAAGTCTAGAATTTACTAATTCTTAGTTTTAAAAGTTCCAAGAGGAGATACTGTTGCTCTTTCTATTTGTTCCTATTACACAGCTTAACATTAACTCCTAAGAATTGTTTGGATAGATCTCTGTTTTCAGTATAGTTCTGCCCCACACTTCTTGCTTCCAGAAGGATTCTATTTCCTTAGCTGCTTTTAGCCTAGATCTTGCTTCTGTAGCATCGCAACTGAAATTCTTACACGACTTGGATTTTTGTTGTCTTTACAGTTTGCTGCTCTTGGTCTTGCTGAATATAACACTGTTTCTCAAACTGTCAAAGATAGAGCATGCAGCTCAGTCCCTCTATCATGTCCAGCTTCAAGAAGAAAGCTCTTTGAAGTAAGTCGAATTAACAATCTTTGTTTGCTTTCTTCCTCAGCTTATATGAGAATCTGATCTAAAGAAATAAATTTCAGACAATTAAACTCAGTGGCAAGTTTTCATAAGTTGCTGGGGCTAGCTGTGCTTCTGTGGTCTGCGTTGAGATCCAGTGACATGCCTGACTGCATCTTGCAGTAATAAGTTTCTCCTTTGACAAGCTGGGTTTTGGGGAACATTAACCTTAGTTCGCATTTATCACCCTGTTGTGACTCATCTTCTGTGAATATCACAGAACCAAAGTGTTCATCCTGTGTGAACCAGCATGATCTCAAATGTAATCTTTAAGACTACATTTAACTTGCTAGCTTCTTTCTGTGAGTCTCCTGGTAAATCTCTCCCTCACCAACTTCCATGTTGCATGCCTTTTGTATTTGGACCCGGGAAGATGTTGCTTCCTCTCTTGAATACAGTATCAACAATTAAGTTAAAAACCATAACCTGATGCTGAGTCTGGAAATGATGTGGTGACCTCCCATAGTGACCATCTTAGAAGTGATTAGAACAACTTTATTTATAAGAAAGATTTTGCTCACTGAAGTGTGAGAACTCGTCGTAGATGTAATGTGAGCACATTTCTTGCTTGGTGGCTGTTGCCTACAAAGGTGTGAAACAATATCTTCAAGGCAGCAGGGATTGGAATTCTACTGCAGGGAGCTTTTTGTGTGGCTTTTGTAAAAGGGTGGTTTTAGTAATGGCAGAGCAAGGGTGGCAGAGAGCAGTTGTTTTTAAAAGGTGTCAGGGTTCTGTTTCATGTTTCTGATGTAATCTCAATCTTTTTCAGCATATCCCCAGAAATGGTATCAAAAGAAGAGATCCCTCAGTATGACAAGGAACAGGTTCAACATGTAAAGGGAGTCTTAAGAGACTCAATTGAAATGCTTGAGCAGGTAGGTCTGACAATCTTTCTCTGGTGATGTTCTTGTTTCTCAACTCAAGTTTTCTCTCATATGCTATCATACCTTTTGTTTGATGTCCTCTGGTGCTAACTAAAGTTTTCGTGATTCCTTGATCTGTTTTGCCCTAGGCTTGAATTTAGTAAGTAGGCAGTGCTTACCTTTCTGATGTTTTTGGTTGGTTGGGTTTTGGTTTGGGTTTTTTGTTTGTTTGTTTTGACTAAGATATAAGTATTAATGTCAGTTTTCTTAAAACTTGTCAAGTACCTGTATTGATGAGAGGTGTTGATGCAGTTCTGAATCATGACAAAGCAAAGACTGGAGTGTTTCAAAACACTTTGCTTTTTAAGACTCATGTTGAGATGTCTTAAGTATTTTCCCACCTCATTATGGGGTGTCTTTCTTTATCCTGGCTTTTGTTCCCCATTACTCTTATAGATATTGGATAGAGCTTCACTTAGCCTTGGTATCAATGGCCCACCTGATCTCCAGTGAAAAATAAATAACTTTAGACCAAATGTTTCTGAGAGGCTCCATAGTTATAGAATTAATCCTTCTTTACAAGTAACTTGCTGAATGCTGTTGTCTCTCTGGTCCTGAAGTCTCTGACTGGTAAATCCCTGGCTGAAATTTCAACTCAGTGAGGGACAGTAATTCATGCTTTAGTTTTAACTTGCAACCCATGAATGTTCTGATTTTAAGTTCTTCTATTAAACCTTAAAACGTGATGGAATAAATTATTAGATTAGGAAAGCTACGAGGGGAGTTCTCATGTACCTCTATCCATCACCAGTTTGCTCTGTGTTCTTCCATGCATTAAGAGTGGGTAGAAAAAGAAACCATTTTTGTATTCCTTGTTTAGAGGTGTCTCTGCACACAGAATTGCCATTAATCTATTAATTAACCACTTTGATCACAGCATGGTTTCCGTGCCCTTTTCATTTTCTCTCCTTGCTATCTAAACAATTCCTAGTTCAGAAGTGTTAAGTACCTTCTGAACACACAGTGTAAAAAAGAAAAGTGAGAATTTCACCACCTTTTTTATCCCAAATAACACTTTTTGCCTGGAAGTTCTGACACAGTGCCTGTTACCTTGTGTTTTCTGAGGGTTGTCAATAATCTAAACACATTTTGTGCACCAAAATGCATTAGGAGGGCCAGGTATTAAAAGGAAATTCATGTTTTGCTGCCATGTTCCTTAGTATTTGCTATGAACATTATCTGTGACTAAAACTGAGTGGGGTGGCTTATCTTATGCACTGTTGTCTGGTGAGGTGTTAAGACTTTATCATCCTGGACTGTTAGTATTTATAAACTGTACAGGATATAGCTGTTAAGAGAGCACAGTAAGCCAACTGTTTATGGAAACAGGGAGGAGGAAATCACATGAAGTCTTGGGAGAAAAAAAAAAAGGAGTAGGGAGACATTATTTTCCTGATACCACTCACCCATGCAGGAAATTAACTTCAGTAATTGGCGGGGGGGGTGTTGTGATGGTTGTGTCTTTACAGCTGAAGACTTCCCTTTCCATGCTCCAAAGAAGCTTTGACCACTTGAACAGGACACAGAGCAGCAGGACTGAGAGTTAATACCACTTCAGCTTTTTGTTCAAGATGTGGGAAGAAGAGATGTGTGTGTGAGGACTTGTGGGGTAGTGAATATAACTGTCACCTTTGGACTCTTCACTGTTTGGCTCAAAAGCTGTACAGAATAAAGGTTTGTGGAAGAAGTAAGTTGGGTTCTGCATTCCCATAGCTTGGCAGCTTTGTCTGTCCTGCCAGCCTTCTACCCTGGGGAGTCTTGCTTATGAGCAGTGCAGAGCTCTTGGATCCCAGAGCTCTTGGATCCTGTGGTGAGTGAATGAGGGCAGTTGTACTGCTGGTTAATGGATCTGCAAATTCCTGAGCAGGGAGAACACCCTCAGCAGAGAGAAGGGCTTGTCTTCAGAAAATCACATCTTTTTATGTCGACTTAGAAAATGACCACCAGTGAAGAGTCTTCTGGAGAAAAAGAATGGTGGTGGTTCCTCAGCCACTGGATCTTCATATGCTTTCTTTTTAGCCATGGGGACCTTGTAAAACAACTCATCATCCTAAGGATGAATATGCCTAAGATTAATTAACAGGAAAAGGCTTGATATCTCTTGCACAGTGCAAGCTTTGGCAGTCTGCCTTTTGCCATATGTTTCCAGCTCTCCCAGAGAAATTTCAGCCCTCGGTATTTTCCCTCCATCGAGGGCTGCGCTTCAGCTCTGTAGTGCGGTGTGCCCACTGATGATTAAACACCTTGGAGCAGATGAAACCTGCTTTTTCTAGGCAGGCTGAGGGGAAGAAGATGAATATGAAAGCCCCAAAGCCTGTGGAACGCCTGCCTGCCCGCGGGCTGGCCCGTGGTTGTGGGACAGCGCTGGCTGCGTGGTGCTCAGCCTGTGTGGCGCTGGGGCGAGCCCAGGGAGGTGCCGGGTGTAGGTTGTGTGTGTGGGTCCCCCAGAGTCCTGGGGCCACAGCCCTCCATTGGGCGGGAGGTGGGAAACTTTCCCAGCCTTGTGAGCGGAGCCGCCGGGCCGGGCCGGGCCGGGCGGGGCCCCCACGGTGCCCCCGCGCCCTCCCCGGCCGCCACCTGTTGCGCTGCCCCTTTAAGGCAGGTGCCCCCGCGTCACGCGCGGCTCCGCCCCCCTGTACCGCCATTGGGCCTTTCCCTGGCCGGGCCCCGCCCCCCCGCACACCTCGGGCGCGCCCGGCCAATGGCGGGCGGGCGCTGCCGGGGGGGCGGGGCCGCGCAGGGCGGAGGCGCGGCGGGCGCGCGGCACCTGCGGCGGCGCTGTGGGGCGGGAGGCGCGTGCGGCGCCGGGAGCGGCCGGGCGGGCGCGATGGACGAGCCGCTCTGCTGCTGCGAGTACGTGGACCGGCGGGGCCGGCGCAGCCACCTGGCGGCGTGCTGCTGCGACTGCCAGGAGCTGGACGAGGGCTGCGACAGGTACCGGCGCCGCGACCCCCCGGGGGCCGCCCGGCTGCGGGATCCCTTCCCGCGGCGCTGTCCCTGCCCTCAAGGCAGCGGGACTGCGCCCCGCTTCCCGGGGAACTTGTCGGGAGGGAGGGCAGGGGAAGGGCACGGGGAGCGCGGTGTCCCGGTGCCAGCCGGCGCTGTGCTTCCCCGCTCCGTAGGTGGCTGGCGTGCAAATCCCTGCCCCCGGGAGCGCTGGAGAGCATCGCCGACACCATCGCGGACCGGCTGCGGGTCCCGTGGTTCTCGGGGGCCGTGAAGATCAACGTGAGCCTCGTACCGCCGCTCGTCCTGCTGCCCGTGCTGCTCCACGTTGCCGCCCTGCACTTCCTGCTGGGGCTCCTCGTCCTGACGTCCCTGCCCGTGGTGCTGCTCTGGTACTACTATCTCACCCACCGGAGGAAGGAGCGAACCCTCTTCTTCTTGAGCCTGGGGCTCTTCTCCCTGGGCTACATGTATTATGTGTTCCTCCAGGAGGTGGTTCCCCGGGGCCACGTGCAGCATTCCCAAGTGGTCGCTCTCACCTGCGGGTTAATCCTTATGCTCGCAGCCCTGACTCGAGCCAAGAAAGACCCTGGCTACCTTCCCATCCCGACAGGCAATGAGAAGCCATCGCACCAGGGCTTGCCCAACAGGAATGTTAGAGGGAGCTCCAGCGGGCTCCATGGTGCTGCCAGCAGCCGAGCTGTGAATGGGGAGGCCAAAGGCTATTCCAGGGTGGCAGCTGATGAGCCAGAAGGTGTGAAAAAGGACTGGTGCACCAAATGCCAGCTGGTCAGGCCAGCCCGAGCAGGGCACTGCCGGCTTTGTGGCAGGTGTGTAAGAAGGCTGGACCATCACTGTGTCTGGTAGGTTTTGCACTGCTGAGGCTACGTGTGTTCTCTCTGTCTCTGAGTTCCCCCCTTTTTAAAGTTAGCTTCTTTTTTTACAGTCTCTGTCAAATGGGGTTGCTTTTGCTGTGTGCAAGACCTGGGAACATTCTTTAAATATAAAAAGCTTTTGTATTTCCCCTTTTAAAGAACGGTTAGAAGCACTGTTTATTCTAAGTGGGTTGACCTGATAGCTAATAATTTCTACAGCATACTTCAGAATTGCCTTTACTTTTCTACTGGCTTTCATCACTCTGGGTTGTTTTTTTGGTTATTAGTACTCTCCTGGAGGAAAGGAATCCAAAACTGCCTATGTACAGGCAGTGCTGGAAGGAGCACTGGAGCCAAGGGTATGATGGTATGATCATACCCTACAAGGAGCAGTAGGGTATGATGTGTCTCAGCAAAGGATAAACTTGCTAAAAATTTGAGGCAAACAATCTGCTGCCAGTCTATTGACTTGTGCTTATAACTTTTCTATAAAAAGCTCTAAAGCTTCTTTGAACATATTTCAAAGTTCTTAGCCTGTGTTGTGTGGAAACACCTTGGAAATTAGTTTCTCTGACATCTGGGGGAGGGAGGAAGAAAGAGAAGCCAGTTTCTTTTCTTTTTTAAGCAAAGTAATCTCTTCTTTCCTTTTGGAGGATTAACAGCTGCGTAGGGGAGCAGAACCATCAAGCATTCATCCTTGCACTCTCCTTCTTCATGCTCACCTCTGTGTATGGGATTACACTGACCCTGCACACCATCTGTAGGGGACGAACTCCGTTTGTGGCATTGTTCTACTGCCCTGGGGCCTATTCTGACTACAGGTGAGATGTCTGGGAGAGAGCTGGGGTGGGAACAGGATTGGATCAGGCAGCTTAGCTCCTGTTGGCCGTCAAACCTGACCAAAAAGTGCTCCCTGAAAAGCTCTGGAAAGCAAAGGTGCATCACTGGTTTTGCCAAGGTAGGCAGCCTGAGACTTAAACAGGGAGGAGTGAGCTCTCTCTGTTTATCAAGTGAATGTCCCTCCAAGTTGTCTGTTTAGAATAGTCGGCATCAACATGCCTTGTCTGGCAGGGAAGGTGCTGAGAACTGTTGGACATGAGTTCAGAGACCAGCACTACCAGTGATGAGCAGAGCATAGGGCTGGTGAACAAGTGACTCTTACCTTCCTTTGTATTCCATCTCGTGACCTGTTGAGTGTGAGCATCCTTGCGTTCTTTACAACAGGAAGAGTAAAGAGCTAGGCTGTGAGGTAGCAACGTGCAGGAGTAGCTCTGGTAGCACTGAAATTTCTCATTAAGTGAGTCCTGAAGCTTTAATTTTGAGAAAGCCTTTAAGGATTATCTGATGAAAGCAGCAAAGTGAGATCACTGTGGCAGATGTAGACAGGGATTTGAAAGGATAGTGATTACCAGGGAAAGTCACTCTAAAACAGCTGCTCCAAAACTAAATGGCTTCCTTCCCATCTTTTTCCCTGCTGCCAGCTCTGCTCTGTCGTTCACCTGTGTATGGTACTGTGCCATTGTAACAGCTGGCATGGGATACATCCTCCTCATCCAGCTGTTGAACATCAGCTACAACGTGACCGAGAGGGAAGCTCGGCTGGCTCTGCGGGACAACACTGGTCGCAGACTCCTGGGTGGGTTGGTGATAGACACTGGCCAGTATAACAGGGGCTTCCTGTGCAACTGGGGCCATTTCCTGAGCCTGGGGTCTTCTCCTCCACAGCGCTCTGCCGAAGACATCGTGTGACACCCCTCTTTCTGCAGCTGATGTTGACTGACTCTTTTTAGCAGGGGAGCGGCCCCTTCCACTGGGACTCCTTCCCCGCACACCCTTCCTTCGTGGTTGGTGTACGGGCTGCCTGTCTCCCCACTGACAACATCAGAGGTTTTTCCAGGCAGAATGGTTCTTTGTGTACTGTCAGCCAGCAATAGGATGCACAAAGTACTAAGCCATATGCACAAACGTGGAGAGAAGGAGCCTACTGCCTCTTTCCACCATGGGAAACAGGAAGAAGAGCACAAGATTTTGTAAGAACTTGAGTTTTCATTAGGCGTGAACCCTGGCATCAAGACGAATGCACTGCTGGGCTTCAGAGTACGCACTGGTTCCTGCAAAGGTTGAGGAATCCCTGGTCTGTACTTAACATGCAGCGCTTTGGAGATGTCAGGAGGATGAACTTTGGATACAGATAACAGATGGACCCCTGCAGGAGCCAGGCTGTTTGGCCAAAAGAGACTGTCTAGGCAGTCACTGGGTATTGCTCTCCTCTCTGGTGCATTTATTTATTTTTACTATCTCTTATTCCATCCAGCTGTGTACATGCTTCTATTAAGTGCCTTTGTGAGCTACATTCCTGTAGGGCTGGGTCTGTGCTAGTTTGAAGTCTTGGCTCATCTCCCTCGAAGTGTTTCTGCTCTGATTATGGATTGTGACTTGAGACAGCAGGTAAGTATACCAAGGAGGAGATGTTTTGAAGCAACACGTAACAGTGAACTCTGAGGGCAAAACAAGAGTGCTGCCTGCCTGGTGTTACTGTAGCTTTATGGAAATTACCATCCCCCTCCATCGTGGGAGAAGGCAGTCTGTGGGAGAGTAGGCAGTTCTACTAACTGTTTTTGGTAGGTGGTGTATTGGTCAGTTGTGTTGCTAATAACATAGTGATCCCATCTGCTCTCAGCCCAGTTACTGTGAAGCTGCCTGATTGTAGATCTGTTTTCTCAAGCCAAGAAGCCAAGGAATAAATCAGCCTCTGCATATGTAGGGAGAGGAAGAGGATGTGTTGGAGGTCTCTGTTTTGGGGATAGATGACCTGTACTGACAGGTGAATGTTAGCATGTTGAATGTGCTCTGCAAGAATGCCATTTGTTCCTTATTACTCTAGAACTGTATTATTGCCTTGATTTGAGCTTCAGCTGAAATAACAAGGTTTTGATGGAAATGGTTTCTGATTTTTTTGTGGCTGGAGTTTATTATTACTTTTTGTTTTAAACCCTTTATCCGTGCTGTATCCCCTGCAGTGAAAGGCCTGGCTGGAGGAGCTGGGGACCACAGCACAAGAGTTCCATGTTGGAACTAAGGTGCAGAAGCAGAGATAAAAGCCTTGTCCTGGCTACTGATGTTTTTTGATGTGTGTGCAGCAGGCAGAGATCATGCCTGCCCCTGACTCCACTTGCATGGCAGGCAGCTGGGGGATGTTGGCAGAGTGATGCAAATTCTCTGTGTGCTGCTGTGCATTAGCTTTGAAGAATGAAAGAATGAATGGATGGTACATGGTGCCAAAAGAAAGCAGGGCTGGGGGTGTCCCTCAAGATCCCTGCTGTATTTGGTGTGTGTGCTCTTGATTATGTGTCCCAGTTTAATGTAAAGACCGTGTCTCTCTTTGCACTGTTTGGTTTCCCTAAGTGGCACTTTCCATAACCAGCAGATTGAATGGATGAGCAGCTGCACTTGGAATGTGGCTGTGCAGAGTTACTGACTTACTGAGTTTCCCTTATTTCCTCTTGCCCCCTGTTCATCCAGTGAGCAGTCCTTTTTAAGTAGGTAAAGGGACACCTCTCTTGCTTGCTGCCTCTAACCAAATACACTAAGAGGTTTCTGACTGCTTCCCTGGCCCTAATGTGAATAAAGAGACACCCAGGTAGACTGTGGAGACTGTTCCTCTACAACCGTGTTTGGATGTTGGAGCTTGTCCCTAGGAGTACAAATTGACACAAAGTACTTGTTTTCACATGAATTTTCTGTAAATGTTTCCATGGCATGTATGCATTTTGGCCTGAGACGAACTGGAGCTTGGCAACCCTGGAGACAAGGATGCTGTGGGCCAGCAGGTTTGTGATCTTAGATTTCATCCTGCTGATGCTGGGGGAT
The DNA here is from genome assembly GCF_022539395.1 of Myiozetetes cayanensis. Lineage (NCBI taxonomy): Eukaryota > Metazoa > Chordata > Aves > Passeriformes > Tyrannidae > Myiozetetes > Myiozetetes cayanensis. The sequence continues at coordinate 21,629,235 of NW_026087742.1, forward strand.
ATAAGGCAGAATGACCTTCTGGGCTAAATGAAGCCCTGCAGTGGAGACAGCCAACTTCTCTGTCCCTGTGTGCACAGAAATCAGTCATGTGCCCATGAACTGACCAGGCTCTGGGAGCATTTGCAGGTTTGAGATAAGTGGTTTCTCAGAGTCCTACTACTCCTGGCTGGGAGGAAGCAGAGCAGATCGCAGATCATTTCCCTGGCAGCGCTGACCCTGTGGTGCTCACCTTCTACAGGCAGAGGTTCCTTGCTACTCTGCAGCCTGTGTGTCAGTATAGCCTTGTCCCTTTTCTCTTAGTGAACTCTTAATAAGAGTGGGAGGTTTCACTTGAACTGCTTGCACCAAGACTCTCTGTGCTGTTCTCCCAGGCAGCGTGGATTTTGGAGTGCAGATTAGGAATGAAAGACCTGGGACTAATGTAACCATTCCATCCCTTGGTCAAGCCCTCTCAAGTATAGTGAGGGCTAAGTGCTAAAGTAAATTCTATTTTTTCACTCAGTCCAGGGGGAACTGAAACCATTCAGGACACTTAAAAGGCTGCAAGGCTGGGGTTTTTCTAGGAGGAGAATGCAGTGCTGATTCCCCAGTGAACAGGAAGTTCAGATGGCTGTAGTCTGCATAGCAGTGGTGACTTAAAGGGCATGACTTTTGTTTACCTCTTCTTCCTGAGAGGATTTACCTTGTGAATGCCTTGAGAGATGGGAAGCATAAACAGGATATATCTAAGAGGCATCTTAAAAGAACGGATACTTGGGAGCTCTCCTTTTAATAGCCCTGAGAATTAGCAGGAAACCCCTGAAGGATAACTCTCCCTTTTGCAGTTATAGCAAGGGCAAACTGTTGTGATCTGGTGCACTAAAGGACAATTTTTTTTTTCTGAGTAACTTTTTGCTGAGCTTATTAGTGACCTTGCTGGTAGAAAAATATTAAAATCTGGGCATAGTCAGTCCTGGGTCTCACTGTGTTAGTAGCTGCCTAGATCTGTGCTGCCTGGGGGTTGGAGCAGTGGGAACAGCCTGCATTTGACAAGTGACTTGTGGGTTATGTGTATGGCATTCTTGAGGGGAGGACCAGTGTCTCACCTGTAAAACTTCATGCCTGGCAGTGCAGAAAACCGTACCCTGCTGACCCTCAAAAAGTTTTCCCTGTGTAAGAGAGGACCCAGAGCTGATCAGCAGCAGGGATGGATTTTGGTAATAGCTAGCCCATACCTGGAAATTAGTTTATCCTGCTTTAACCATGACCTTTTAAGAGGCATTTGTTGTTTCACAAATAGTGTGGACTTGGCAGACCAGGCAGCTTTTAAAGGGCCAGGGTTCCGATGTTGCTGCTGTTGTAGTGTTAAACCCTCCGTGTCCAAATGCCAGCACCCTACTGTTTGGTGACTATAGTAAGAACTGTGCACCGTTAGATACACCCTGTAAACAGTGACTTGGCACTCTTTAACTGTGTCTTCCTGCATAGTGGTTTTTTGTAGGCAAGTCACAGGTCCCCACATCGACTGTTTCTTCATTTAACTTGTCCTTAAATGACAGAAGTCACTGGTGAGCCCGAGCTGGTGCTGCTTGTGACTCCTAATCACATTTCAGCCTTCATGCTATGATGGTGCTTTTTTTTCCTTTCAAAGTAGGTTGCTTTCAAGTGTCTTAATGAAACCATTTGCTGTAAAATTTCTTCTGAAGTTAAAATGGATACTGCCTCACTGCCTAATGTCTTAATAATGTGCTTGGTTTTTTCCTTCTATATGAATGTATATTGCCTCATTAGGGCAGGAAGCGTGTGTGATTATGGATGTGTTTTCATGTATTCCTTTCAGTGAAAAATTTTACAGTTACCTAGGATTTTTTTTCCCCACTACCAGGATGTTTGGATAGCAAAAATCTTTCTGCGGACAGTTGAGGTTCTTTCTGAAATGTGGGAATTCAGCCTCCCAAGATCTTGTCTTTATGGAACTCCTCTAATGTTAATATGAAGCAATGGGCTCTGGAGAGTGGGGTGTTTTGGGGCTTTTTTTTAACCTAAGCTTGAGGAAGAAACTGTGAAACATTTGTGAGCTTTTTTTGAAAGGACTGATGTGTGTGTGTGTATGTGTTTGTCCATTTTGCATCATATTCAGTGTTTCCAAATGGATACAGTTATGACTCAAAATAAATTATTGGAAATTATCTGTGGAGTGGTCTGTTGATTTATGCCCACACTCTCAGCCAAGACAAATGACCAAAAGCTGCTATCATCTCATGGCTATTTAGCTGTGACTTGGGAATAAGGGAGCAACAGGCTAAGGAAAAGTTAGGAAACAGGTGTTCTTCCAGTTCTGCAGAAGCTGACCTTTGGGTTTGTTGGTGTTGGGATGAAACAGACCTGCTGGCAGTTCTCACCATGCTGGAAACCAGGCATATTCCCCTGCAGTAGGAATTTGAATGGGGATCTTTCATCCTGTGAGCAATCCATTATCATTATCCAATCCAGAACCCCCAAAATGAACGATCTCTTACTTTAAACCCTTTTCTAAGCTGTATTTGGAAATGACATGGATATTCTCCATATAGATACTGGGAAGAGATGTAGCCTTTGATTCTGCTGGTATCTTGGGACAGCTGCTGAAAGGCAAGATGACTTTTAATGAGTAGAATCACAGGTGCCTTTGATTGTTCCAGAGCTCTGCTTTGATTTGCCTGTGTAGCACTTCTCTTTGCTGTTCAGCTGTTCCTCTTTGAAGATTACTTTGTGCTTGCTGACAACAAGGACCTTGCACTAGCAGTGACCTGGGATTTTAGTTAGGTGAGAGTGGTGTGTGCAGCAGTGTCAAACTTCTGGCACCCAAGCAGTGCCCAGCTTCTTTAACTCCAGTGCTGTTGATGAGGACATGTGAAACTTCTGTTTCTCCCAGCTTTTTTCATGAGTTTTTTCCCCTCATGGCTTGTCATGTTGTCCCTGCAGAGCAGGGCCATGTCTGGAGTGGCAGCTCCTGTGCTGCTGTGGCTGGTGTCCACAATGCATAACAGGTCTGCAAAGATGTGAGCTGTGGATCGCACTGCAATGGTTCATGGACCCTTCCCAGACCCTTCATTGTCTCCCTCTGTCTGAGGGGAGCAGAGGAAGTTAATACTTCAGGCACTGTTCCAAATCCAGTTTGAGCTGGACCTGGGAGACTTTGAAGAGAGTGGTATACAGATTTAATAAGAACCTGTGGTCAAGGTTTTTTGGAAGCTGTGTAAACTCTGGAGGGCAGGTGTCAGCAGAGGATGGGGAGTTTGCAATTATTTCAAGGTTCTGCAGTTGCTTTTGTATCAAAGTGAAAATCTTCCTCCCCTCTCCCTGTGCAGAAGGAAAGTCTGGCTTTGCAGCCACCTCCCTCTCTTGCTAAGAAAAGCAAGGAGCTGACAGGCAGGAGTGTGCCTGAGCTGTGAGAGTGTGGGCTGATGACCAGCATTAAGGCACTGACATCTGCATCTATCCAAGTGCTGGAGCAGGAGGAATGCTCTGGCACAGCTGCTGGCTGAAGCTGTTTCCTTGGTCTGATAAACTCCCTCATGTGTCAACCTCCTCCTGGAGCTTCAGTCTGCAAAACACTATCATTGTGCCAGGGATTTTAGGGGTATCCTGTGCAGTATCTCAACGGCATCATCTGGCACAGCCTTCCAAGGAGGTACGAGTTGTTTCAGCCAAGTGTGGATTGAATGGAGAAAGTCAAGTGGCTTCTTATCTCCCCTTTGATTCAGACCATGTTCAGCATGAATGTGCCTGATCCCTCAACATCTTCTCTCTTCCATAGCTGGATCCAACTGAGGCTTCAGCTCCATGCTCACACTGGCAGTAGGCAAGGGCAAAGGGTTGTTCTTGCTTCTGGAACTGTCCAACCAGGGAACATCTTGCCAGGAGAATCTTTCAAAGCTACTAGGAATATAAGAAAACCCTGAAAGGTGAGAGTACTAGAGACTAAGGCCAGTTGCAAAAGTGTTGACTGTACTTCAAGTTCTTAGGGGGGAACTCTGCTCCATGTAATCAGCATTATTTTCATGGATGGCGAGTGGGCACTGAGATGAGTGGAAGCTGTGGGCCTTGAAGACAAAATGTGCATTGCTGGGGAAAGAATCTGCAGTTTTAGAAGACTGGATGCACCCCTGAGTAGCCAATAGTTTGGGGCACCCTTTTAGCTGTGAGAGATGTAGATTCAATCCCTGCTCAGCCTGTTGCTGGAGTCAAGACCAGGCAGCGTGTGGGTCCATCTACTCTACTGTTTCATACTCCCTTACAGCTGCAGTGTGTCCTGTTTCTAACTGGCTGTAATGCTGCCTTCCCTCCTCCAGTGGAGGAAAGATATGACCTTGCCTTTTGTCCTCTGGGTCACCATCCTGCTTATGCCGTGAGTCCGGATGGAGGGTGGGCTGCTGTGTTTGTTGTCAAGCCTCACTAAGGAGGAATTCAGCTTTGGAAAAGACCAGAAGTAAAGTGGGAGCATAAGGGCTGGTTCAGAGGTATTCCAGGAGCTCGTTAGGCTCTACATGGCAGAGGCTTCCAAGGCTTGTACAAGAGAAACTGGATTGATGTCACTGTGCTGCCACAGCGTGCTGCTGTTAGCACCAGGTGTAGCTGCTGGCTCCAGTGGGGCATTGTTTGGGTAGCTCAGCCCCCAGCTCTGCTTCTCCCTGCCTGTTTGGCTCAGTCCTCTGCAAAAAACACTACCCTTCTGCAGTGCCTGTTCTTCCCTGCAAGACAAGTTATTCAGCCCTCTCTCAGCTTGCTGCTTCCTCTCACAATCTGCCTTTTAATGTAGCCAGATGGTCTGTACTCGCCCACACTCCACGCAGGCACCTTCAGCTCCCTGCACTTGGATAATGTGCTCGTCTGACCTGCTGGCGGTCAGGTTTGTAAAGAGCCTTTAGGAGATGGAAATGTTCATGTGTTGTAGAGGATGGATGTGGGAGGGAACCTGGGAGTGAAAGTTGTTTTCAGACCTGCACCAAGAGCCTGCTTGACAGTCTGGCTTTTGTGGGCAGGGAGGGTTTCTGGCCACATCCCTGTGAGCTCTGCACATGGACAAATTCCCAAAGGTAAAGCTCTGGAGCCTGTTGATGCACTTGGGCACCTGACTTGTCCTGTGCAGGTCATCTTCATCTGCAGTGCTTAGTGCTGGTCTAGGTTCCCAATCCTGGACTTCTGTCTAGAGCCATTCAGCCAACTTCTGACACAGAATCTGCACTACCAGCTCAGTTGTGTTCATTTCAGATTTGGGTTTATTGGAAATTTTCAGTGCTGATGGGTTTTACAAATGATCTGATATAACGTAATAGTAAACTGTTGCCTTCTTGGTGTTATTCAAGGTACTGCCAAATGCTTTTGGAGAGAGCTTTGCCTATCTTGTGAGGGGAAAGTGATTCCATCTTCCTGCCCTTATGCTGTTGCTAAGACATTCTGTACCTTAACAGCATTACCCTGTCTGCATTAAGCTGCAGGTTAAGTAAGAAACCTTAATTTTAATCATTTCAGCTTTAGCTTATATAAAAAATACAATCTGCCTTTTTCTTGGATTTTTGTCTTTTTTTTCTTTGAAGTACTGGATCAAGTAAAACATCCCAGACAGACTTGCACAATACACCCTGAAATACTACAGTTAAACAGTTTGGGAAGTGTTTAAACGACAAGATAATGAGGCTCATAAACTTGGGATCACCATGTCAAAGCACAGTGCTTGTGAACTGACCAGTGCTGCCAGCAAGGTAGTCCCTCAAAGAAGAATCCAGGTTTTAGATTATCCATATGCCATGCAATGATCTGGATCACTAGCAAATATGGTTTACATAAACAGCTCTTCCCTCTCCTCCTCCCATCCAAACTTCTGTGGCACAGTGTGGCACTTTTCTGGCACAGCCAGAAATTGTGCCCTGGGTGGCCAAGTTTGCAGCAGTGGTTGGGCATCAGCTGACAGTCAGGTCTGTCTGCTCTCTGAGCGAGCTGTCACTGGCAACAGAAAAGCACCAGGTTACTGCTTAAGGAAAACGTGTGCAGTTCAGTCCTGTGTGCTTCCTTTGGTGGAGGGCTCATGTCAGTGCTGCAGCTCTGTGTGTGGAAATGGCCTTGGCTTCAAACACACCCCGTGCTAGGCTTTGGTTACCGAGGCTTCACAGCCACCAGCAGAGATACCCCTACAGAGGCTTCACATGAGGACCTCGTGGGGAATGACTCTGTGAAGTGCAAAGTGAAGCTGTCAGATAAGCTTCCATATATGCTTAGTTTACAACAACAGTGACTGTGGGGAGCTTCCTTTGGCCGTCACTTGGCAGACCTTCCCCTTGGACTTGTGTCAGTCAGCAGGGAGACAGCACTGAACAGAACTGGTTGTTCGTCTCCCGTCCATCTCCTTTGACTCTCTTTTGTCACGTTTGGAAGTTGGGGAGAATTTCAGCTACTCTCCTGCGTAGCTGGTTTCTCCTTTCTTCTCTCTCCCTTTCCTTTTTCATCAGCAGTGGGTACTGCCTCCATGCCTTGAATGCATTCAGTATAAGTCTCCTTAAAGAAATCAGGGACACAAGGAACAAAGTGACAATATGCAGATGTGTACTTAACAGGTAATAAAAGGATGACTTCTATTTGAGGGGGGAACTCCCCTAAAATAGCTGTGGGATATGGTCCTTCTGCTGTTAGTCAGGGCTGTGACATGTTAAGCATCTACGTGCAGATCACTACATTGATATGTCAATCATGCTGGGGAAAAATAATGTGTTGCCCTTTTCTTCTCCTCTCCACTAAGAAATTTGCTCCTCCCTCTGACAGAATTCATTTGCTGCTGTTTGCTTAACACTCTGAAGAGGAAAGGTGTTTCTAGAAGAATAAACAGAGCCTCTGGAAGAAGTTTCTTCAGGAAAAATGCAGGCTCATTTAAGTCCAGACCAACCCTTTGAGAGTACAGGCAGCTGGACTCCTATTTGTATCTGAATTTAATCACCCCACCAAAGGTGCCCTGCCCTGGCTTCCCATACGGGTGATAGGGAATAACTGTCCTGTGTAAAGAACAGTTTGCTATGACAGTGTCTGAACAGCCTTTTACCAGTGAGTGGGGGAAGAGATAATGAGGAACAACAGGTGATTACCTCCTAATAGGAGGTCATATGTAGAATGAACCCATTCTCTTCCTGTGCCTGAATTTCTCCTGGTTCCTCCAGTTTGCTGGCTTGTTAATGTTAAATCACGCACTGTTCAAATCTTACTGACACAGCAAGCTAGAACGGGTTTGCTTTACCACATCAGAGGTGGCTTTAATTTAATTTTTTCTCCAAGTCGTTGCAGATCCTGTTTGGTTTGTATGTACAGACAGAGCGTATTCATGACTGCATGCAGCTAACATGCTTTCATAGTGAGGCAGGTGAACATGCTTCAGTTTTCTGCTGAACTTTGACAACAGCTTTTTTGTCCTGTTAAAATGCATTTTATGGGACAAGGGTGTGTCCAACTCCAGTCATGACTGGTAGAACTTTGGTAGTCTGTTCTAGTTCTCCCTGCCAAGTCAGGCTGACGACAGCACAAATCGAAAGACTCCTTAAGTAGGATTTATAGTTGATCAACTTTGGATTTGTGAACTAAATCATCTGCTGTGGACAAAACAGTACTGTGTAATTCCTACACAATCATTTGGCTTGCTATAATTGTACTTAAAGATTTTCCTAAGGCAGCTTTTAGCAGAAGCTGCATGGCCAGATCTGCTAATCAGCTTAGAAAGTTTCAGCTACTTATCTGCTTTCACTGTATTCTTTTTCAGCAGATTTAAAAGTCCTGTGAAGGGTACCACTACATTTTCTTTTCCAGGCTGCATGGAAACTTAGCATAAACCTCTGCTGATGTTTGTCCATATTACAGAAGCAAAATACCAGCAGTATAGAACCTGTTTCATGTGCTCCTGGGGAGCAGATGACTGACCTGTCAAAAGTAATCCCTAAAATGAGTCTACAGGGTATATTACACCTAAGTAAAAAGAACTGCAGCTGAGGGTGTATGCTTACTTGTTACTGTGTTCAGTAGCAATCTTTAGCTTCTCCCATAATGTCCTTTTTTCCTCCATGATAAGATCAAGCCATGCTTGCAAGTACTTCCTCCTGAGGCAGACTGCATGGAAGGTATTCGCTCTCTCCTCCTGAGTGGAGAGATAATCCTTGTACTGGGGAAGGAGGACAGAGAAACAGGTAAGAATAGCTTTTTATTTTTTTCCCTCCCTCTCTCTCCTAACCTTTGGCCCAATAAACAGAGACAGAGCAGTGGTGAGACTGTGGCAGTGAAGGGTCATGGACACAGGAGAGGAGGAAAATCAGCAGGGTGAGAGAGCGCAAAGGTGGAGGAGTAGTGTGTAGGAGAAAATTCTGGGTGGAAGAGAACGATGGAGAGTAAAGAGCTGAAAGAAGGACTCTGGAGAAGGGAATAACGTTGCTGGAATGGGGACAGTATAACTCAGCAAAAGTTGTACTACAGGTGTGTAAAGTGAGAGGAGAGTGTGGTGAGGGGAAACTCTGGCAGCAGCCAGCTCTCTTAGTATCATTTCTCTGCTGTGGTGCAGGCCAACCTTTAGCCAGTTCCTGAAGCCCTGTCTCAGTAACATATGGGAATAGAAGTCCTCAGCCTGAGACATCTTCTCCATGAGACTCTGCTGGGTGTCCTGAAGCCAGGTCATCAGGCATTTCCTCTGCAGGCTCAAGCAGTGGTGCCTTTGTGCCACCTGAGTGAAGACAGCAGAGACAGAAAGCAGCTGGTTACTTGGACTAGTGACTACGTAATTATAAAGCTACAGAAAACTGGGTGCACTAGAAAATCACCTCAGCTTTCTGGGGCCCCCAAAATGCAGATGTCTGATAGCTGGCAATGTCTGACCCACACAAATTGGGGTAAGCATAAGGAACAAATCCAGTCTATCAGGCCACTGCTGTGTCACTTCTAGAGAATACCCTTTTGAATTAGATGCTCAGTTTAATGTATTGTAAATGGAGAAGAGGCAGGACCTGTGGCAGTTTAGGCCATCCCTGTCCATAATGCTGACCCGCAGGGTGGACATATGGAGCAGCTTGTATCCATCTACTTCTTCCCAGTTGGAGGCCTGTGTGCATTTGGTGAACTACTGTGAGTAGCTCCAGTTCCAGTGACTTCAATGGAAGCTTGCCAGCTTAGCCCTGGGCTCTGGCAAAATCTTCAGGATATGGTTGAGTGTTAGTGTGCCCCTGATAAGGCACGTCAATCCAGTCCCATACAGAAATGTTTCACTTGCATCAAGGTCTCAGAAGCTGTTCTGCACTGAAGGATATGGACAGGATAGAATAGATTGCTGGATCATCACCTGTAGTGTCCTGCCACTAGCAATGGCCAACTCTGCACCAGCAGCAACTCCAGAGAGAGGGAAAGAAAGCCCTGATGATAGGCTGGGGTCAACAACTGTAACTACAGTGGCTTGGTGGTGTCTTACCGATTAGTTTTGCTGTGGAGTAAGAGAACTGACAGGCTCATGTCATATGACTTCAATTTAATTTTTTGGCCATATCACACTAACTTACCCTGTGTTATTGGCACCAAATCATATGGCAGTTAGTACTGCAGACAAGTGGAGGCTAACAAAAGATGACTTCTCAATAGACTGAAATGCTTTGCTTTCTCTGTCCTTTTGGTTCCTGTTTATTCAGCTATAAATGAGGATGCCACCCCTTGTGGGTTTTTGATGACTTTTCATGATTATTGTCAGATGGGCTGATTTAAAGAGCTAATATAGGATAGGGTGTGCAGGGAGAATTTTTGCTTTTTCTGTCTCTACCTGGCTTAAAAGCCTATTAAGGCTTCTGCTAAGTGCTGCATCAAGGAAGCAGCACTTTTTCCCTTCCTTCCGTGGCACCAGTCATTTCCTTTATCCTCAGCACTTACCATCAGGTTTTCCTTGGCTTGCTCCCTTAGCCTTTTCCATGGCACTATTCCCAGCTTTCTGAGCAGGACCTTCTCATAGTGATCTTTAGCCTTTTCCTGGAGCTGCTGCTCTTTCTCCAGCCTCCTCTGCTTCTCCAGTTCCTTCTGCAGTACAAAAAACAGTAGTTTTAATTCCCTCAGGATGAAGAGGACGTTAAGCAATTCCAACAGATTATCATATTGGAGCTGGAGGTTCTGACCTGACAGGAAATGGGGATCTGCATCATCTTTAGGAGTGCAGACCAGAGATGACCCCATGTACTAGAACCTGTGTTTGAAAGCAAACTGTCTTGAAAATTCTCCTGGGAGATGATGGTGTTTCTGAACCCTTCCTTGGACCATATATCAGCACTGCAGTTTGGTAATACTGTAGCAGACATGTCATCTGTGGCTACCAGGAGGGCTGATGTAGCAGGAACCTCCTTTTATGGACCACCTCCATGTGGGGCAGGGTGATTTAGCGAGCTTGGGGAGTGCAGCTTTCTGTGCTTATAAAACTAGATAGAAAATGTGTCCAAAAATGTTCACAATTTATGCATGGACTCTACCACTTAATCTAGCCCAAATAGTAGGGGAAAAATGTGGGTATTGTCTAACTATATAATATAACTTTTGACTGATACTTAGGGATTTAGGCCAAACATTCTAAACACTCATTCCAAGCAGAACAGTAGTTGCAGGTCAAATTCCTATAGGATTTAAAATGTGCTATTTGAGTTATTAGGACAGCTCATTTCCAAGTAACAGTAATGAAGTGCAGCTATTCTTAGGCTAGCCCCAGTGAGAGGATGGTTCTATTCTTCAGGTGGAAAGTTGACCTTAATATAACTGTCAGGCTCTTTTACTTTTAAATTGTGTATTTGTGACTAGTATCATTGTGTACACTGGAGGGGGAACACAAGTGAAAGGAGTAGTCTGAAAGGAGACTGAACACGCTGCCCCTGTGGAGGCTGATGTGACTGTATCTCAGCACAGAATGTCCACCTGCTGGGGCCTCTAGTCCTGCTTTTGAGACAGACATGATAGTACTTCATAGAGTGTTTGGTGCACAGCCCATCCCCTAACGTTGCCAAAAAGGGGGAAGGTGGTGAGTCTGTGGAGTAGGTGCTGTGCTCTACCCTCTCTGAGTTCTGTGTGGAACTCTGCTCTACTAATGAAGACCTTCACGTCACGTTACTCTGGCTGCTGACTGAGTACTAGTAATGGCTCTTCCTTATCCCTGCTAAAGAGAGAGAAACAAGTGAGGTGTTTGTTCACCAGCTTCTGCTGCCTTCTCTCCTCCCGTCGTTTTTCCCGCTGAGCTGCCTTTTCCTCAGCCTTCTTCCTCTGTTGTGCTTCCTCTTCAGCCTTCAGCTGGGCCTTAAAATGGAGAAAGGTGAAATTTACTTTGATTCATATGACCTTTACAGTGAACACAGACCTCTAAGCTTCCCTAGTATTCCTCTAGTATTGATCAGCACCTGAAACTTCAGAAGGAAGCAGACTTTGTCACTTATTAGACGTGATCTGTGCTCAACAATGAACTGCGGAAGGGAGAGGGAGGAGTGACTGTTCTTTTTACTACCTACCTATATATATATATGTATATATATATCTCTTTCTACTACCTATATATATCTTTATTTTTCTTTGTCCTAAGTTATAGTATTTGTCCACTCTTTCCCTAAAAAAATGTAAACCATACACCAAGTCATTGATAACTTGATCACTAAAGTCAGTTCTGAATCCCTGGGCTCTGTTCTCAAGTTTCATTTCTACATGCAAAGGAGCATTACAGGTACCCAAGCATTTCTTTTCCCAAACACTGAAAATCAAAGTTGTTTTACTTCAGTACTATTATATTTGGCAAAATATTCTTCTCTGAATATTTATCTACTCCCCTTGCAAACCCCACTCTGCTCTCATTTCACAAAGCTTCTGCTCTTGGTGTACACATCAAAGGCCTAAAATCCAAACCAACCATCATGCAGGATTACCATGACTGTGCTTGCTTCCTGATCTCTACAATTGTGGCACCTGCAGCTGATGAAACCTAACCTGAAGTTGTCTGTCTACTTTACGGTTAAGTGTTCTGTAAGGCTCGTTTCAGCCTCCTGTGTATGTGAATTTCTCTTGCTTGGAGAAAGAGGAAATGCTGGCTGGTTTAGGACCCCAGTTATAAGCTTTCTAATTCTAATGCAACTTATAAGCAATGTTTTCAGTAACACCTTATATACCCTGAAGCAAAGAAGGCTCCTTTATTGGATGTGTATCACAGAATTTGTTTATTAACTATGCAAACATTGTCAGTATCTTCTCTCTTCAGCAGAGATTTGCTAGAAAGATGATTTTTACTAGAGACTACTTGTCCTCAAGCTGCACTTGACCAGACAGGAAAGGTAAGGGGAAATCCACCACTGCCAGGTCCCATCAAGTGGATCTCTGCATGCACTTTCACCTTATCATTCTCAGTAAAGACAAGGTATGGTCATGGGTAGGTGTGAAAAAAGTACTGGGGCTGGTAAGGGAGGCTGCTTCTAGAATTGCAACTTTAACATTGAAGTGTCTGCTCATGATACATCATATCCATTGCCATATGCAAAACAGCAGTAACTACTCCTTTAGATATGTGACAGAGATATCTGCTTTCTCACAAATTAAAAAACTCCTCCTTTGGATAAAGAGCCTTTTCTTGGTTGCTGACTCTGGGGTTAAATCAGCATTCGAACTCTGGGGTTAAATCGGCTGGAAGGCAGGAGGGCTCTGCAGAGGGACCTGGATGGGCTGGAGAGTTGGGCTGATTCCAGTGAGATGAAGTTCAACAAGGCCAAGTGCCGGGTCCTGCACTTTGGCCACAACAACCCCTGCAGCGCTACAGGCTGGGCACAGAGTGGCTGGAGAGCAGCCAGGTGGAAAGGGATCTGGGGGTGCTGATTGACAGGAAGCTGAACATGAGCCAGCAGTGTGCCCAGGTGGCCAAGAAGGCCAATGGCATCCTGGCCTGGATCAAGAACAGTGTGGTCAGCAGGAGCAGGGAAGTGATCCTTCCCCTGTACTCAGCACTGGTGAGGCCACACCTTGAGTATTGTGTTCAGCTCTGGGCCCCTCAGTTCAGGAAGGATATTGAGGTGCTGGAGCAGATCCAGAGAAGAGCAACCAGGCTGGTGAAGGGACTGGAGCACAAGTCCTATGAGGAGAGGCTGAGGGAGCTGGGGTTGTTTAGTCTGGAGAAGAGGAGGCTCAGGGGAGACCTCATCACTCTCTACAGCTCCCTGAAAGGAGGTTGTAGCCAGGTGGGGGTCGGTCTCTTCTCCCAAGCAACTATCATTAAGACAAGAGGGCATGGTCTTAAGCTCTGCCAGGGGAGGTTTAGGTTGGATATTAGGAAGAAATTCTTTACAGAGAGGGTAATCAGGCATTGGAATGGGCTGCCCACAGAAGTGGTGGATTCTCTGTCCCTGGAGGTTCTTAAGGTGAGACTGGATGTGGCACTTAGTGCCATAGTCTAGTAACCTCAATGGTAGTGGATCAGGGGTCAGACTTGATGATCTCAGAAGTCCTTTCCAACCTGGCTGATTCTAGGATTCTATGACTTCTTGTAACTGGAATGGTGTGAAAGACACTGTATTTCATTTTCCACTTCCCTTACCAGTTTTTCCTCTGCTTTTCTTTGTTTGGCTTCCTCTAGTTTCCTCCTCTGTTCTGCCCGCTGAATTGCTCTCTCCTCCATCCCTAAAGAAACAGAGGACATAAGGCTTAGTGAAAATAAGCTATGGGACAGTGACAGAAGTTTGGTGCTCAAGGATGACCACATCACTCTACTGCCAGGCCCCCATGGCCCTGGCACTGCCCGTGCAAAGGGACTTGCTTTCTGCTGCCTCTTACGGCTGTCAGTGTCATGAACAAGGAACTTCTAAATGCTTATGAGATGACTCCGGACTCCCACAATTACATTCACTCCACCCTCCCTGGTCGACAGTCACAGCCATGAGGCTCAGTTATGAAATAAGCTGTGTTCAAAGGGTTTGTCCCTGTCTTTCCTGATTGAGGGCTGAGGCTCATGGCACATGATTTAGCAGCAATTGCTATGAGGTCTCCAGTAAGCTCTAACTGCTTGTGACAGAAAGCATCCTTGTCACAGTGACATAGGGGTATTTGGTCCCGCTAGTGAGAAACTACTGCTTAATGCTTCTTTTGGGAGATAAATTGCAATGCAATGATCTTGCTGGCCATCAGCAAAGCTGTTACAGTGCTGATGTGACCACTCAGAACACACAGTGGAGTTGGGAACCTGTGCTTGCTTCCTCTGCAGTCACAATGCACAGGCTGGAGAAATCAGTAACTGGGAGCATCAAAGTGTTTTGAACAGAATAGCTTTCCTCACATCCTTTTCTCCTTCAGTTGTCCCAGGATCCTCTGCCAAGGAAAAGCATCCAGTGGTAACTTACTCACTGAAGTTTTGGGGATCTTTAAACAAAAGCACTTGAGGGCTCTGAAAAATATGCTTACTGTCTCTAAGGTGTACAGAGTTCAGGCAAATCAGAGTGAGTGATGGCTTGGACTAGGTAGCACTGGAGCTCAACACAGGCAAAGAAAGGCAACTTCTAATGCCAAACTTCCAGACAACCTTTAATGCAGACCATGACAACTAGTGTTGTATGTTTATCGTGTGTATGCTGTTCCAGTGTGGCCAGAGAAAGGGAGATAGCTCACAAAAGGAAGGGATCTGGATCTCCTTCCTCAGCCTGGCTACTGTTGTCTCAGAAAACCTTGGATAGGTACTTAATTCCCTTTGAAATCTCAACACCTCTGTCTAAGTCAGATGAAAATAACTGGTGAGTTTAAGCATCTCTTGGATGCATAATGAAGGGAGACTGATGGGAAAACCTGTAGAGCTTCTCTCTCTGGGTCTTGTCACACCAGAAATGATCACAAGTGTTTGGAGTAACTGCTACAACAGTGTACTAAGTGTGGATGTGAGGGTCTTGCAGTGTCCCATGTTTTACATGACTTGGGCATAAAAGCAAGTCATAAAAGCAGCTCACCCTCTCACAGCACTGGTCAGGCTGGGAAAGAGAGTGCTGAGTTTTACTTCTATACTATCATCAACCAGCAAAGCTGAGGCAAAGCAAGAGAGACATTTCAAGACAAACTGTTGAGAGAAGTGGTCTGACATGGCTTTTGCTATCTAGAGCAATACCTTTCAGTAGTGGATGAGCTGAGGTCAGATGGCTGGAGGGCTTCCTGCCTTGCATCACTACCCCTGTGTTTTCTGGCCCATGAGAATCAGGTGAACTATGAAAGGAAAGAGTTAAGAAATTTATCAATTAATGTGGTAAAATGATGTCTCACACCTACCACCTATGGCCTTGTAATTTCTGTTCTCCATTTTGCTGCATTTTCATTCTGAATCCCTGATACAACTTTCTTCTGCTTGAAATGGGATTAATGATGCATCCTTGTAAAGGAACTGAGTTCCAGGGCTGCTGTATGCTCTGAAATACTGAGGATGATGCTCTCATTTTTCCTAACTAAAATAAATCCCTGCTGCTGCTATGTGTGACATTGGTGTTGCTATTTCTAAGTGGATCCCGTATGGAACATGGGGTGTCAAGCCATTGCAAAAAGGGGAGAAGGACAGAGAACTGTGGCTAGCCTGATACTATCCTTGAGGCTAAGACACAGCTGAGAGGAAGAGCAGATAGCACGAGTATGACTGAAATGTGGCTGGTACATTCTGGCTCAACTTGAGTGGGAATGAGACATGCTGACTAAGTGACCCTGATTTATTGAGGGCACATACCTCAAAGGGGTTGTATTCTTGCATCTGGATTGTTTTTCCTCTCTGGTTTGAGCAACAGAATTGTCAGTCAGCTGGGTTACATCTGTGGCTTGTGCTGCCTCTTCCTTATCTCTGCTCAGCCTCTGATTTTCCTGCAGCTTAAGGATCAGCTCTTGCTGTTTCTGAAGCTGCTGCCTCTGCTCCTCAATCAGACGTTGCTGGAAGGCATGACGGTGCTCAAAACGGCTGCCATAAGCAGGAGATGTCTTTGGACCACGTGCCTGAAACTGTTGTAGGGCAGTGGCTATTTGATTCCTGCACACAGCCTGGTCCTGGACACTCAAGGCTGCATGTTTTACAGTAATCTCCCAGGCAAATTTGTGTTTTCTGCAGAAATGAGATGTGTGAACAGCATCCCAACAAGAGTGGTCTCTGGTCTGATCAGGCTCTTTCTGTATGTGGCAAGTTTTAGTTGGCTGAGGGAAAAAAAAGGAGGAAAATTTGACATTGATTAAAACCAAGCACTCTTCTGCCCTTACTACACAGTTTTTTAAATGCAAATCTAGTGAGATGCCTGAGAAGCAGGGTAATCTCAGCTATGCAATCTTTATTCAGTTCCTAGTCAGGCCAGAGGGGCCCCATTATGCACAAAATGGGAGGCTGTGGGAAAGAACTGTTAAGAAGCTATGTGCCATTTCACTGGGAGGAAGAAATCTTGATCAGGCAAGAGCTTTGGCAGGAATATATCCTGAATATTTTGTTAGGGAGCACATTTTAGGACAGCTTATTTCTGGGGGATTAGCACACTCCTTTTTGTACTATGTTGTCTCCACTCTGTGCTCAGATGGAGAATAAAGGATAAACAGTTGTTGAACTCATCTCTGTGACTGAATGGTCCCTTTTCAAATGCAAGAGAAGTCTACACAGTGCTGCTTCCTCATGCCTCTTCTCCAGCCTTGATAAATAATACCATGAAACAGATGCACAGTGGGGAATGAGGCTGAGCCTTTTCTGACATGGTCATGTTATGAAGCAGTGTCAGATATAATGCCTGCTTTCTGGTTCTGAGGTCAAACCCCAAATTCAGTCCCATTCTTCCAGCACAAATTTTATCAAAAGAAAAATATGGGCCTACTAGGATAATATAAGCACTGAAGGGAAACTTTTGCTGACACTTAAGCAAATGAAAAGCTTCACCTGAAATATGTGTGTGAGCTCTCATGCTGAGATTGGGATACTGCTGTAGTACAAGTTTTAGAGACAGAAAGAAAGGTCGGGATCCAACCTGAGAAACAACAATTTAAGGAAGCAACCTCTGATTCTCCTCTCCTACCCGCTTGTGATGTGCATTATCCTAAAACAGCCAGTGACAACCTTTTTTTTTTCCCCAGGCTTAAATACTAGAGAGCTCCACTGGCATGAAAAAACTCTCTTGTCATGCAGTCAAGTTACTCTTTTTAAGTCTAAGCTGCCATCAAAGACGTAACTAATCTCTCAGTAAAAGTGATCTGGGGGTGGGATGCTCATTGCAACTCACAGTACATGAAGGGCTGTTCTCTGGCAGCACTAGAGATTATTTTTCAAGCTCATCCATTGCCCTTCACATCTGCCTCTGATTTTGAGACTTCTCTCCTGAACAGCTGTAGGCAGGTATTTGGGGATTGCCCTGGGAAAGAAGCCTTACTCTGGGACAACGTGCTCTTTATTTCAGACTGCACAAAAGAAGTGCAGTCCTTGTAAGAGTCCTGGGATGCCAACAGACAAAACTACGTGGGAAGGGTTTACCTTGTCTTGCTGCAAATCTTGATGATGGATTACTACTGCTGTCCCAGGCTGGTTAACCTCCAGTGGCTTGTGCAGACCACCCTTCCCCTGTGACACGGCTTCCAGCAGCTGTGCCATCTTTCTCTTTGTCTCCTCCCTCTTGATCTGCAGCTCTCGCTTCTCCGTCTCTGCCCGGCTCCAGCACTGCCAGGCCAGGAAGCAGCAGCGCAGGAGCCGTTGCTGGTTATGCTCTGCAGCCAGTTGGTTCTTCCTGAATGAGAAAGAGCTTGTGTTACGAGAGCAGTGAGGCTTCTGCCCAGGCACAAAGCCCCGTAATTTCCTGAGCCTTTTTGCTGCTTAACTCTGAATGCCCTCTGAAGCTGTACAGGCTTCCTCCAAGGAGGAGTGGGAGGGCAGAAAGGATGCCTGCTATTTTGAATTAAGTTTCCCTAGTTCACATTTTGCCATTCCTGTGCCAATCCTGGGCTGTAGGATAGTTGCAAAAGAGGTATCACGTTCCCTGGCCAGCACAGAGGAAGCGATAGTGTCTCACCAGCGAAGCCTGCCAGACACCTGCAATGGCAAAATTTTCTCTGGATGATAGGGAATTCATCCAACAGCCTCCTTAATGAAAAGCACTATCCAAAATGATCATTGCTATACTACTACTGAAAGGGCAAGTAAATATATTAATCAGGAATAAATTTGGCAACTCATACTCTCCAGATTTCAGAGCAAGCCAGGGTGAGATTTCCAGGAAAAATACCTCCAGAGAGAAGAGACACAGGCTTGTTGGAAAGTGCTAAAGCTCTTGTTTATATCTGTCCTCCTTTTATCTGTGCCACAACGCCTCTGGCAGACTGCAGGCAATGTAGCAATTTTCTCCAAAAGCTGCTGTTTCCCCCCTGCTGGCTAACTGACAAGCTCTTTTTACAGTCCCTGATCACTGCTCTGCCCAAATACTGCTGCAGTAGGAGGAATTCTACAGTATAGGGTCACTACCTGTTTTGATCTTTGAGACGAACTTCCAATTGCTGTGTTGCCTGCTCTACTTTTTGGGCCCAAGTATAATTTCTCCAGGCTCTCAGGGCCTTCAGTTGGCATCTCCAGTCAGCAAGGGCTCTGGCTTTTCCCATTTTGATTCTCTGCTCCAGAATGACTTTCAGCCAAGCAGAGAAATGTTGTTGCAGGCACTGCATGGAAGAGTTTCAGAAAACCAATGAGCAAGATACAGCCTGTCACACAAATGGTGATCCTCTCCGCCCTTCCCCTTATCTGACTTTCCTTTTTGAGATTCTTTTTGGAATCCTCACTTTCAACAATTACCTTGAGGGTAATAGAAAAGCAATGCAGAGCACGTGCAGGTCTTCTACAAAATGTAGAAAGGGTCTCGAAAGACAGGTCATATCATGTGGCTTTGGAGTGAAATGCACTTAGCTCACCAAGTGTAAAGGAATAAAATGGGTGAGGAACATAGAATTTCTAGAGACAGGGAAGATGTTTCAAAATCTAGAAGATGTCTAAGATGCTACAGGTAAGAATACTTCTATGAAGAAGTGTTGCTTTTTTAATTTTTTTTTTAACTTAGACAAAAATCAAGACATGGCATGGCCTCAGCTCATCCTTGTTCCAGTAGGAAGCCAAAACTTTCCCCTATATAATTAGACTTGCTGCCTTTGGGAGTGATTTACATTGTACAGAACAGCAATTTGGTATCTAATCTACCCCATAATTCTAGCCCTGTCACTGCAGACACTGTTCATTTTGATCCTCCAAGTGGACTCTGCTGTTCCCCTTTTGTCATAGTGCCTTGTGTTAACTGCGTTCCTCTCACTCCCTGAAATCTTCAAATGGAGACTTACAAAAAGTCAGTGCATTAGCTACTTCTTTCTGCTTTGGGAAAGTAATCAAAATGTCACGATTGCTTAGCTCAGCTAAACTGTGGCTTCTCACAGTATGCCAGTCCTAAACTGTTCTGTGGTTTCATTCAGGCTTGTCTTCACAGCTTAGACTGTGCTTGGAGAGAGGTTGTGTACTGCTTAACAGCAGCCAAGCTCAAATCCAGCAGATGGGCACAGATGGAGTGGGCCATGAGAATAACCACCATAAAAGCTATGGGATTCTTCTGTTAAAAAGAAATCTAGATATAGATATGCAGACATTAATGATGGTGACTGTTCTATTAATTAAAAACATTATGTGATGGATAGTATTCGTACCTGCACTCAGAAAATTTATTCCCTTTGCTGAGACTGCCCATATAAAATTATTCAGTACAAAGAGATCAGTCTTTAATTGCAAGTACTTGATACACTGTGATTAACCGAGAGCTGACCATGGTATCAAAATAATGAAAGTAAAAGAAAGAGGTTCCTACTGGGAATTATTAAAAGAGCTGTTGCAATAACACAGAATATTCCACTGCACCCAGCGGGAGTGGATCCCTGAGGAACCCATTACTGCAGATGTGCTGACATGCTTCAACTGCCAGAGACACAACTCAAAACTCATCCCAGGCTGCAGCACTTCTCTTTCTTCTCCCTGCTCCTGCACCAGGGTCTGCCAAGGCAATCTTTAAAATGCCTTTACACATACAAAATAAATGCTTCCCAGGCCTCTTTTCTGCCACTTTCCCCTTTTAATTCCTTCCTTAAGGGAAAACCAGGACTTTTAACTTCAGTTTTGCCAACGGTAGCCGAGGGCAGGTAGTGCAGAGTCTCAGATAAAGAGAGGTGATGCTCACTCTCTGCTTACTGGTGTGAATCCTGTGCAGCAGCTCCTCAGCCTTTCTCTGTTTCTCCACTCCTTGCTCTTCTTTCCTCAGGACCAGGGGTGGTGACACAGTAACAGGTACCTCCTGCATTGACAGCTTCTGAATTTTCTCTTGTTTCTTTCCCTCCCTGGAAAGTGAACAAACATACAGAACTAATGCAATTATGTACAATCTAATACATTCTCTTTTTGGCCAATCCTAAGAGACCTCTACAGCTTAGAAAGTTGCTGATTATTTAACTCGGCCTTCTTAAAAACTGCCTCTGTAATGGTTTGGGGTCCCAGGGATTAAACAGTTCGAGCATTTCCAAAATATAGCAGGCAGAAGAAAACAGTAAAGCATTTCAGTAAAGATTTCACTAAAGCACTTATATGAGAAGATTTAGGATCTCAGGGCTGCCTAAGTAAGTAAATGGCATCCCTAAAACTAACATCTCTGTGACAATCCGAGCTCAGCAAAAGGAAAAAAATTATGTCTCTGCAGAATTCTCAGCCAAGAATGCTCTTTATTCTCTCATAGCAGAGGAAGTATTGCAAGTGCTAGACTTTGAACAGACTATTTTATTCTTTTATTTTTTTCTGTGTACTGGCTTTCATGCTGCATTAGACACTAACAAGGCTGGATGTGGCCATGGAGTTGATGGAGAGAACACACAGTGGTGCAAACACTCCTGCTTTGTGATTCAGTGCACATACTGGTAATGGCTGAGGGGAGGATAACAGTATCTTTAGCCCATCTTCCCACTGTGATAAATTCTGCCACTGATGTTGGTAACAAAGGACTAAAAGGTTTTGAGAGAGGTTTTTGACAAGAGGAATAACAGCTGTTTCCTTTGGTACCACCACTCCTCTTACATTTACACAAAAGGAGCTGACAAGTGTTCTTCATTCTTTCCCTGCCTCCCTCTCCTTCTTACATTCTCCATGCTTCTGCCACAGTGAGCCTCTTCTCAGCCATTTCCTTTCGCAGCTTCACCATTTCCCTCTGGATCTCTTCCTCCTCCTTCTTGGCCTTCAGGGCCTTCCTTCTGGCCTCCTCCTGTGCTCGGAGCTTGGCCTCAGACAGCATTGCTTTCTTCAGGGACTCTTCTTGTCTCTGAAGCTCTAATGCCTTCTGATGCCTCAGTCGGTTTTCTTTCACCTGGGAAGGAGGAAATTGACAAAAGCAAACATCAAAGGCTGAAGAATTTGAAGCTCATTGTACACTGACAGGGTGGGTCACGATCCACCTTTCACATGAAGCAAGCAAACCTATCCGTAGCTGGCACTGACTGGAGAGATGCTGCTCTCAGACCAGAAAACAATCCATTCCAGAGAGTGACGTTAAACCAATATTACTTGATGGGAGCAAACTCAGAACTAACTGCTGTGGCAGCTTTTCCTGTCAGTCTTCAGGAAGGGGGTAACCTGAACGATGTAGTGGAAGATGCCTGTGCAAGCTAATATGCCCATGGAAATGCAGTAATGTTTCAGCTGAACTGTGGAACAGTATCCTTGGGTATTTGCCTCCAAGTCAGAGATTATTGCAGGCTGGGAGAGAATGCTCGGCAGGTATCACTGAGCATTTACTCTAATCCTATAACCTTCCATCTTATTCCTTTTAACTGCGCTGCCTTGCCTGCTCACCTGCTTGTGTCTGAGCTCCATGACTATTCGTGGATCTGCAAGTTTTTGTTTTTCTTTGATGTCTTCAAGTCTAAGATGTTTCATTATCCCACAGTTCACATCTTCACTCTGCAAAAGATGCTGTACGTATTTCTGGACAGAAGAACTTTCCATTTCACGTTCCAGATAGCTGCACAAGTCTGAAATGAGAAGTTCAGATTATCTCAGGCTAGTCTGAAATGAATAAACCCCTGTGTCTCAGATCACAAAGCCTAATGTAATTAAAGGGATCACTTCCCCAGACTGTGAATGCACTTCTGATGAACATGGACACACTGACTGCACTCCATTTATCCCCAGTCATAATCAGGCTCCCATTGAACAGGCTAGAGCAGTAACAATGTTTCATCCATTTTTCACTGCCTTGCCTCTGAGCATCTCAAACGGCTGTATAAACTTGACAGGCCTCAAAAATACCCCTTCAAAAAAGAAAAAAAAAATTCTTTTACAAAGGGAGACACTGGATGTTTATGAGGTGAATCTGTGCAGCCTTACAGCAAGCTGCTGTGATAACTGGGGGAGGAAAATCACCACATGTAATCTTATTTCTACCAAGTCCACTACCTTGGCCTCAAGACAACTATTACCTCTCAGTGTTACAAGTGAGGAGACCCGGCCCCCCTCCCCAGCACATCCTCAGAGAGGAAGCAGGAACTGCTTTGCAGTGCTCTCACCATCAAACTGCTCAGACTTCGGAGGGGCTGCAGAAGGCTCTTCCAGGAGGACAGAATCAACTTCATCTTCTCCATCACTCAGCTCCAGTTGCAGTTTGGACTTCATCCAGTTACTGAGCAGCTCTTGGGCTATCATGAAGAAAGAGACTGATGACTTCACTTGCTTAAAAAATACATGGATAAGTGTAAACTAGTAAGACTATCTCTGGGATAGTTATATCACATGCTGAGAATGACTGAAAGCTGATCTGCAACAGAAAATGGAATAAGACTAATAGTTCTGCTCTCATCTTGATCTGTAAAGGAACAGGAAGAGAAGGTGACAAACTTTTTGCCTGTCAGACATCATGTATGAATTCTTCTCTACTTCATTTTTCCTTCAGGACTCTGTGGACATTTAGATCACTCATGTGATTATTACAGCATTTATCAAGGAGATGGAATTCACATGAGGTTAATTCATAACTTGGATAGCTTTCAAGTGTTTTACTGCTGCACTTGCAGATGCTTAGATCTATTTTCCTCATGTACAACCACCTTTGTCATACCTTAAATAAAAAGGACCACTGTTTGGACAAACATTTGCTTCATGTGTACAAGGTAACATTTGCAAGTACCACAGCTCGAGGACCAACTGGTGAGTCTAGATTACAAATCCGTCAGGTGGCAAGCTTCACCTGGGACTACCTGTACTCAGAAGGAGTAATTTCCCTCCTTTTTGTTTTTTAAATCTATCACAGCTTTATTTTCAAACTTGAGGTTGTGGCTGCAGGCATTACAAAAGGAATATTTGAGAAAAATGTTGCATGGGAATCAAAGCAAAACCACAGTTATTCATAGATGTGAAAGTTACACAGAGCAACTCCATTTCCACATCTGGCCTGCTATCAAAAATATGTCAGGTAATTTTACCTGGTTTCCTATAGCCCACTAACTCATATTTGATCATACAGTGCACCTTTAAGGGCAGAATTTATCCTTGTCCTGACCTGATATCTCCAGGAGAGAAAGAGCTGATCCTTCTCTTAGGCATGCTATTTAAGATCTGCCTTGAACTCCAGCAACTGATCCTTCTTATGCCTTTCTCCATTAGATGAAAGACAGCCTACTAGGAACTGTTTCTTATGATCTCAAGATTTATAAGAGCCTGTTCACACCAAAACGACAAGGCTGGATCAAGAACAGTTTATTTTAGACAGCTTGTGGCAAGCAGAATTTTATCTCACCTTCCTCATGGGCCTCATCATGATCTTGCAGCTGTTCCATGATTTCCAAACTTGTTACAGGACCCCAAGGCCCCTGTGGATAGCTTGACTTTTGATGGGAAAAAGCTTCAGAGACAGCTTGGTCCATTCTCTTTAAATTAAAGAAAGGAAAACGTTTCTAAGGATTGCTGCAGATTAATTTTGACACTTCCTATATCCATGTTTCTCCTCCAGAGAGAGCAAACATCAGTGGGAATGCAACGTAAGACAGCACGGCTCTTATACGAAATAGATTTCTTTTGAAACATGTTTCTCCGATTGCTCGATTGACTGGATAAATTTGACTTAGAAGTCATTAAATAAACACTCATTTGGCAATTAATGTCGATCATAGAGGTTGGAGAACACATAGGGAGAATGCAAACACCCAGCCCCCGGAGACTGGATGGAGACTTGCCGAGCTAGTCCCCAACAACCAGCAACTATGAAATTTGATACCAGCCTTTTGTCATAGCCAGGCTGGCCACTGTGCAAATACTCTGTGATACTTCCTGTCCAATATTCATCTCTCTGAGATGTAAATGGTCCTGACATGTCACTGTGTTTTACGTGCAACACCAGTACCCCGGACAGTCTGTACTTCTGCAGAACTCCTTCCCTCTGTGTGGTTGCCAGAGGCCTGGGATGCTGCCTGAGGAGGCAGATGCACACTCCTACCTGCCATAAGAAGCAGGCTGAGGGTGGGAGCATGGGTGTGCTGAAGAAAGCAAAACAAAGGGAAGTTCACCCTAGAATTTCACTTTTTCTGATGTCAGGTGGTTGTAGATGTAGGATATGGTGCTTTAGGGTAAATCTCTTGTATTACTTGCCCATACAACCAGCAGTACTGCTCAACAGCACAATTCTGTGTGCTGACTCATGAGTTTTTTGCATGGCAACAAGACACCTTACTCTGGCATAGAGTTTGGGTTGGAAGGGACTTTTAAAGGTCATCTAGTCCAACCTTCCTGCCATGGGCAGGGACATCTTTGATAACACCAAGTTGGATGGGAGTGTTGCTCTACTTGAGGGTAGGAAGGCTCTGCAGAGGGGTCTGGACAGGCTGGATTGACTGGCTGAGGCCAATGGTATGCAGTCAACACAGCCAAATGCTGGGTCCTGCCCTTGAGTCTCAACCACCCTAGGCATTGCTACAGCCTTGGGGGAAGAGTGGCTGGAAAGCAGCCCAGCGAAAAAGGACCTGGGGGTGCTGCTTGACAGGATGGCTGAACATGAGCCAGCAGTGTGCCCAGGTGGGCAAGAAGGCCAGTGCCATCCTGGCCTGTGTCAGAAATAATGTGGGCAGCAGGACCAGGGCAGTGCCTGTCCCTCTGTACTCAGCACTGGGGAAGCCACATTCCTAGTCCTGTGTCCCAGTTCTGGGCCCCTAAATTCAGGAAGGCATTGAGGTGCTGGAGCATACCTAGAGAAGGGTAACAAGGCTGATGAAGGATCTGGAGGGTAAGTCCTATGAGGAGCATCTGAAGGAGCTGAAATTGTTTAGCCTGGAGAAAAGCAGGCTCAGGGGGACCTTATCACTCTACAACTACCTGAAAGGAGGTTGTAGCCAGTTGGGGTCAGCCTCTTCTCCCAGGAAACAAATGACAGGATAAGGGGAAATAGCCTCAAGTTGTGCTATGGGAGATTTAGACTGGATATTAGGAAAAATCTCTTCACTAGAAGGCAGGAACAGGCACTGGAACAAGCTGCTCAGGGAAGTGCTTGAGCCACCATCCCTGGAAGAGTTCAAAAACCGTGCGGATGTGGCACCTGGGGACATGGTTTAGTGAACACGGAGGTGCTGGGTTAATAGTTGGACTTGATGATCTTAAGAGATCTTTTTCAGCATTAATGACTCTGTGATCTTCAACCACCCCAGGCTGCTCAGAGCCCCTTCCAACCTGACACTGAATGTTAGTGCGCAAGTTACTCCACCTCGACTCCACCACTGTTCACGCTACCAGATCCAAACCTCGGCAGGCGGATAAGAAACACAGCAGCGTTCCAACCACCCGCCTCCCTTCCTGAACCCGAGGTTCAAACGCGGCCAACTTTGGCGCCCTTCGCTCCAGCCCTGCGCGGAGCTTCCCCACCCCCGCCGGCAAACCGCGCGGCCGCTGCTTGGGAAACCTCCTCCCTGATCCTGACGCCGGGATGCCAGGGGACCGTCCCGCCCCCGGCGCTTCCCCCCGCGCCGTGCCCCGTTACCTCCGGGAGGCGCCGCCAGCGGGACGGCGGCGGCCGCTGCCCGGCCATGGCAACGGAAGGGCGGTGCCGGCCCGCGGCGCCCGCTGATGACGCCCGGCGCGCTGGGGAGGGAGCTCCGCGGTGCCTGCGGCCCCGGGCGCTGCCGGAGCGAGGATGAAGATGCAGCTGCAGCTGCTCGGGGCGGGCTGCGGGCGGCTGGGCGCGCTGTCGGGGCTGGGCAGGAGCGGGTCCGGGGCGCTGGCGCTGCCGGGCTGCCTGCTGTACACGCGGACCGGCTCGGCGCCGCACCTCACCCACGACACGCTGCGGGAGGTGCGCGGCGTGCCCGGCGTGGCGCAGCTGCCCCTGCCCGCCATGTGAGTACCGCGGGGATGGAGGGGGTGCGAGCTGGGGGGTCCCTCCGCTGCTTCCCCGTGGAAGGGAGGTGCAGGGACGCGGTGGGAAAGGCGAAGGTGAGGGAGCTGGAGGGCCGCGTGGCTTTTAGCGTGTTTAGGCCGAACCCGCGGGAGTAACTTCAGAGCTGTCTTCCCATCTCGGCCAGCAGGTCGAGGGAGGTGATTCTCCCCTCTGCTCTGCTCTGGTGAGACCCCACCTGGAGTACTGCATCCAGCTGTGGGGTCCCCAACACTGGGAGGACATGGACCTGTTGGACTGAGTCCAGAGGAAAGCCACGAAGATGATCAGAGGGCTGGAGCACCTCTCCTGTGACGACAGGCTGAGAAAAGCTGGGGCTGTTCAGCCAGGAGAAAACTCCAGAGAGACCTTAGTATCAGCTTCCCAGTACCTAAAGGGAGCTTATAAGAAAATAAGGAACAAACTTTTTAGCAGGGCTTGCCCCGTAATGAGTTTAAACTGTAAGAGGGTAGACTAGATATAAAGGAGGAATTTTTTACAATAAGAACAATGAAACACTGGAACAGGTTGCCCAGAAGAGGTAGTAGATGCCCCATCCTGGAAACATTTGAGGTAAGATTGGACCAGCAGTTGACTCTCAAAACTAGTTAGGTAAGTGGCAACTGAAAGGGAAGATAATCATCATAAAGGTTGTTAGAAGCTCTCCCCTCCCTGGTACTGCCTTTGCTGAATGATGCACATTAGTGATGCTACTCAAGAAGTCACACTGGGGCTGCATGTTCTCCAGCAAGTCAGTGGGCACTGGGCAGTGCAAGTAAAAGCTCTGCCTGTTTGACACAGAATTATGAGTGCCCTGGGTTGTGGGCTATGATTCTTGAGCTCTGTGTCTCTGGAATTTAGTTCCATCTCCCCCTGCCTTACTGCCTGATAGCTGGATGGCAGAAATCAACGCTTAACCAATCCAGTTTCAGATAATGCATAAGTATGGAAACAGAAGCCTTAGTTATGAAACCACTGATTTTTTTGATAGTTGTCTGCTAAGTTAATGTGTTTCTGTATCTGGATTGCAGGGCAGAAATTCATGATGTCCTGGAAGAGTATAAAGAAGGAGCTGCAAAATTTATAGGTAAAGTGTGTGTGTTTGCTTGTATGTCTGGAGAGATAATGCAGGTGGATCCCACTAGAGCATATTCAGGCAGTACTGTAGGCAGAAAGATGGAGGTACAGACTTTCCACATTTAGGCATTTTCTCACTCAGAGTGCCACTAAGGAAGGCTTGAAATAGCCTGTGGACATTAGTATGGCCAGAAATTCTTTTGGCCAATTGTATGGCCAAAAATCCTTCAATCAGCCTACAAAAATAAGTAGTTTTGCTTTTTCTCCCTCTTTTTCTGCACCCAGCCTTCTCCTTGCAGGCTGCAGCACTGACTGGGGTGGGCTTAGCCCAAAAGTTGAGACTAGAACTGAGAGAGGTTTCACTGTAGCCCCCTAGTCACTGCTGCAAATGAATCTTGCCAGGTGCAGAGTATGACTTCTTTTATGAGGAGAATGAGAAATTTTCATGAAAAGGGCCTTCCCCACACAGCTGCTCAAATACATTTCCTGGCTTTTTTGGTTCCCTTAAAATAGTTAATTTCAGCTCAAGATTTCCAACAAGTATGAAGAATGAACAGGTAAAGCACCTACATCAAATCAGTCTCAGCTGGTGGGCACTTGTATCTCTGAGCTGTTTCTGTTCTGAGAATATGTTAGGGGAAGGACCCACGTTGGATTTGTGGGAGCTTTGAGGAACTAAAGAAGCAGATGGAGAAGCTCATTTTCCCCTGTTCTTTGTTCCTGTCTGTTTAGCATTTGGACTGTACTTTCTCCCTGTCTTCCTCTTCCACTTTTCCATCTTAAAGAGTCAGTTTTAAGAATTAACTGAATTTTACTTATGGATAGTCATACAGAAAACAGCCAGATGTTGCCACATCCTTTGGCTACTGCAATAGGCCTTTGTGATGTTCATCAGTCCCTGTACTCCATCCTTGGAGCAGCTCCTGAATGGAATCTTTGTCTTAACACCTTGGTGATAAGAATGAGTAAAGCAGCAGTTCCTATGTTTGTGACTCTCCTGTTTTTTCCCTCTGGTTGTCACAACAGATCAGTAAAGGCCTGACCACGTGCATTGTGCAGCTCAGATCACTGGTGTCAGGCTCATGTGGCAAGGGACCCTGAATGCTCAGTGAATGCAGGGTTGGCCTCTTGTGTGAATATGTGTATTATAGCCTGTATTTATGTCTGGGGAGGCAGCTCAAAGGACTGGAGGATGATCTGCCAAGTCAACAAGTTTCTCTGGGATGCTTTTTCTGGGTATCCCAAGTTACACTGGGTATGGGGTTAGGTCCTATGAAAGTGATGATGTGTCTGTAATTTGTGTAATTTACAGACAATTCTTTGTGTATGGAATATAGCAGACTTTGCAAGAAAAAGAATTCTGTGTTGATAGCGTGCGCTTTTTTTTCTTAAGTGCATAAAAATTTGGGACATAAATTTCATTATATAAACAAAGTTATGGTTTGCCTTTGCAAAGGAAGTTTGCACCCAACTCTCAGTAAACTTCGACTGCTTTGGGGCAACTTACTCCTTCACAGAAAACTGAAGAATCTCTTTATCTGACACTTTTTAGAGGCTTTACCAATTTCAGTGACTGTCTGTGAAGAGGAGACTGTCATTGAGACCTACTGTCTGCTTTCTGACATTTGAAGCCTCCAGTCTGGCAGGGATGATACATTTCTCATTTGTGTAGCTGATATGTTCTCTCAGTATTCTATTCTTTACTATGAGGTTGGTGAGGCACTGGAAGAGGTTGCCCAAAGAAACTGTGGCTGCCCCATCCCTGGAAGTATTCAAGGCCAGGTTGGATGGGGCTTTAAGCAACCTGGTCTAGTGGAAAGTGTACCTGCCCATGGGACAGGATCTTTAAGGTCCCTTCCAACCTAGACCATTCTATGATTCTATATTTCCTTCCTTAAAAGTTCTAGGCTTGAGGTTGTTGATCAGTTTAGATTGTGTCAAATGTCAGATGTCCCCAGTGTATCAATTGAGTGGTCAAGTGAGTCAGCTGTTTGGTCTAGACAATTTTAGTAGGTAAAGTATTAATCAAGAAGAAACAGAAATAAATCTCAAAAGAGCTATGTAGGTTGCAGAACCAAAAGGTATTATTTCATGGTTTATACTGATGCTGCACTCTTGTCCCTGCAGATAGTAAAACTGAGGAAGAAGTCAGCCTTCTTTGATGCTGAGATATCAAGTGATTGATATTTTCTTTGTGAGAATGGATGTATCTGTGTGTGGGAGAATGCCCTGTTCCCTTTTGCAAATTGACAAACCACATCTTTGCATTAACTTTGCTTTAGTTCATGAAAACTCTACCCCATGTCTGTCTCTGTGCTCCCAGGTATGCCAGATGCTGTGCTGTACTGCTCCCTTCATGACCCAGTCAGTCCCTGTCCATCTGGCTACAACACCAACAAGGTACAGTAGCTGTAAAGATTTGAAAGGGTCCACCTAAAATTCCCAAGAGAAAGCTACCAGTCCCTTCATCTCTGTGGGTGTGCTCAGACAGCCACAAGATTTATTTTTCTAATCTTTGCACAAAGAGGAATGTCATTTACATGCTCATACCTCCAACTAAATAAAGCTGTATATGTTCTTACTTGTCAACATGTTCCCTGAACAATTCCTGAGCAGTTAAGTTGCAATTCAGATAGAAAGGAGAGCTCTGGCCTCCCATATTGTTGTGGTTAATATGGTAGTAAAAGAAAATACCTTTGTTTTAGTGTATTTGCTGTACCAGCTTACAGTGATGCCGCTGATAAGCAATAAATCTGAACCCCTGTGTGTATATTTAGTCTGCTACAGACCCACAAAGGAGAAGAACTTAGAATTTTTGCAGGAGAGTTGCTCAGCAGTCCAGGAGCACATAGTGTTGCAGGCATTTTCCTGTTCCATCCCACAGACACACACATTCCCTATGCAATCCACACGCTACCTGCCACAGCTTTGTCCTGGAGGGGCCACTCCTGGCACCTGCTCAGATCCAGTCAGTCTCAAGGCTTGTTTGGGTATGGTCACATTTGGTGAAAGGTGACTGAATGATAGAGGATAACTACTACCATTCAGCTATCAGTGTATATTCTTTGCTGCTGGGAACCAGGCTGAGTTCTGCCTTTTTTCAGGGAAGGAATTATCTGAAGGTTGTCCTACCACTGTGCAGCTATGAGGTGATAGCAGCAATCTGAACCTGGATGTTGCAGGTTTGATTCAGCTTTTTTTTTTTTTCAATAAGCTGGTGAAGATATTTGTCACCTTGTTACAAGGCCTTCTGCAGCTGAATCTGTACTGACAAATGCTTATGAAAGCTTTTTGAAAGCAGTGGGACAGAAAGCTCTGGATACTGTGCCAGAAAGTCTAGCATGGGCTGGATTTAAATAATCACAGGATAATGCTCAGTCCTCTAAGCTGCATGGCTATTTTATTTATTAAAGCTGCTTTTTTCCTCTCGAGAGCAGAATGAAGGTAACTAGATGTGATTACACACTGCCCTTTGGCTCAGACAGTTCTGACTTTCCTCTGCCTGCCTTCACCAGCTGTTCCTCGATGCTCTCGCAATAAGAGGCAGCAGGTACTGTCTGATCAACATGCTGTTTCAGAACAACATACAGCTGCTGTCTTCCCGTTATTTTACAGGTACTAATTCTGGATCTCCTTCCTTTGGAGTTGCCTTTTTTCAAGTGGGAAATTTACAGAAATATTATTACTTTGGAGACTTCTGTCTTTGTTACTCAAATTTAGTGAAATTGGCTGACAAGGCCAGAAGTAATCAGGAGAGATGGATGGATGGACAGGCAGCAGGCATGTGGTGTACTACCCCACAATCCTTTTGGGTCTTTGTGGAGACCAAACAAAAAAATTGTTCTTCTCATATTTTTTGCGTCAGCTGATCAAATTCAATTTGCAAATTAGTATGCATGAGAACTGCACTGCTTAATCTGGCTGGCTGGCATAAGCTAGCAGAATGTGTTTAAACCCTCAGGCCCCAAAAAGTCCCCATAACACTTCATGCTATATGCTATTTCTGATAGCTGAACACACTTCCTCTTTTAAAAAAGCACTGACAGAATTGTAGATGAAAAGAGATGACTTTTAAAGGGCTTGAGACCAATTAACTACTTGAAAACTCCTTTAAAATTTTGGAGCAGCAGTGTCGCAAGTCTAACAATAATACAACAAAATACAGCCAAGCTGCACTCACAGGTTAATTACAGATTCTGTAAAATAGGCTGAAATGTGGTATGAGTTATCATTCCAGTATCTGGTATTTCACCAGACCAATTCCTCCCCTCCTTTCACCCTTAGGATCTGCTTATTTTTCGCAACTAACATTCTTCCCTATTTTTCCTTGACAGACAGTCTCCCTGTGGGGAAGCTCAGGGCGCATGGAAATGACAGCTTCCAAATTCATGGACATACAGCGGGCCATCCAGCCGGACTGGTTCCAGTGCCTCTCTGATGGAGACACCATTTCTGGGGAAGTTGGTAGAAAAAGAGCAAAGAAGTCTGTGGATAGGTCACTTTCCTTCCTGGATGTATGTCTTGAGCTGCAAGAGAAATCACCGGTAAGGTCCCTAAAATACTGAGGCAGTAGCACTGCATCTGCTTTTTGGTCTGTGCTGCATCCTGGACCAGTACCAGGATGTGATTTAATAGGAAATCGTGTCACATGTATGTGTCAGAGAATGCCCAGGTAACAGTCCTAGATAAGGTATAACCAATAGTGATTTTTCCTTTCTGCTTTTAGTAAATTGTCTCCTGCACTAAAATACTCATCCCTACTAGTTGAGGAGAACTACTTCTAATTTTTTCCTCCCTTGGTTTTGAACTGTAGTGCATTTCTTTCACTTACCTTATTTCTATATGCATGGGCAAATAGTGGGATCTTCTCATTCAGGTTGAGAAAACCTATCTTTTTGATCTGAAGTCCCCTCAGTTCCAAGTGAGGAATGACTTGATAGAATTAGTCAGGGCTTCATGTCTTCCAGCAGCTTTGGAACTTTCCTCCCTTTTGGTGAAAGGAGATATATATTTGAGTGTGCACTACAAGGGAAAGAAAACGGGTGACAGGAGCTGATATCAGTATCTCCTGAAAAGGAATATTGTGAGATCTGGTGTGATCATTATGAGATGAGTTCTGACAGCCAAGATAATGGCACCTGCTTTGTATTCTGCACTGACACATGTATTGCTGAAGGGCCATCCATAAAAAGCTGTGTCCAAAGGTGATGTGTGGTTATTGCCTTCAGTAATAGGGAGGTGGGAAGAATGGCATCAGAATTCTTAGTGAGTTAGAGTCAAAGTAAGGAGCAGAATCTTGTCTCCCCTAATCCCATTTCTTACACTCACACATGGACTTCACAGTGTTGCATGGGGAATAGTATTACATGGGATAAAACACTGTGGTTCTGGCAAGTTCCTGGAAATGTGGGACTTAAGTAGCTGGCATCTGAAGTCTGGGCTGTGAGATGTCTTGCATGTCTTTGGTAGAGCATGCTCTTAAGATTTGTAGCTTTTTCCTGGGACAGGAGCTACAAGGAAGTGTAATGTTTGGGGCCATTGAAGGTGGAGATATCTTGGAAGAGAGGCTCAGATCAGCCAGGGAGACTGCCAAGCGGCCTGTGGGTGGCTTCC
Source organism: Myiozetetes cayanensis (assembly GCF_022539395.1). NCBI lineage: Eukaryota > Metazoa > Chordata > Aves > Passeriformes > Tyrannidae > Myiozetetes > Myiozetetes cayanensis. Next base: position 21,662,339 of record NW_026087742.1, read on the forward strand.
TGCTAGATGGCTTCCAGGGATGTTCCATGGCCATGGAGACCAAGTTGAAACTGATAGCTTCTGTCACAGCAGAGCTGCCAGAGGATAAACCAAGGTAAGTCATGTGGGCAACATCCCAAGAAATCCATCTGTTCTATTATGAGGAGCATCTACAGGCTGCTGTGCAGCATCCCTGTAGGAAATAATCACTGTATTGCACAGCTCTGCACATGCCAGGCTGCATAAATTTTACCACTGTCAGGCTGCAGGCTTCAACCCTTGTTTCAGTTTTTAGCTGCAATTGGCACCAAGCTGTACTCACACTCTGAATATGCATATTCTCCACATTAGTCATATTTACGTTTTTAGAAGAATTACAGGTAGGGTATGTCGGGGTGCTTGCGTTCATCATCTGAGGCCATGGTTGACTTGAAGTTCAGCTCAAACAAGAATGTTATTATCAAGATATTATGCAGGGACCTCATCTTATGAGGGGACCTCATCTCATGAGATCAAAATCTGTCATGTTTCCAGTCCTCTGTGGTCTCAGCTGGAGGATGGCTCCAGAGCGGGGTGCTGAAAGAACCAGCCAGTGTTTACATGATCTTTTGGCAGCCAGCTCTGACCTAATACCTGAGACACTGAGCCTGTGAACTACCAGAGGTGATACAGCCTCACCTAAAACAACAGTGTTCTGTTCTCGGACAGTGTGGGGCTTATTTTGTATTGGAGTAGTTATTTTTGCCCATCACATTCATGGCAGAGAGAGGACAGGGGTGGCAGCTTTTTTCATTGGTACCAATGAGTAATAGTAACTAAAGACTTCCCAAAAATGTATGTTAATACTTGCTAGTGGTTCAGAAGTGGAGGGGTTTCTTAGCATTGGGTCGAGCTTGCTGCATTGCTCTTATAAGAGCAGCTGCAACAGAAATAATATGAGTGCTTTTTTAATGATTTCCTAAAGAGAGTGACTGAGGCCCCATTGTTTTCCTGCTTCCCTCTGCTAGCTGAGCATTGCTCTGGCCTAATGGTGTTCAAAAGGAAATTAAATGCAAAAGCACGTGTCTGGTGTTGCAGCTTGTTCTTGCTTAATGGTGCCTGGGGTTTGAATTTTCCCGACAATTAGAAAGCTTGCTGTGTTGTTGCCATCCTGTCTGGTTGAGCCACTTAAAAGATCCCCTGGGAGCATTAGAGTCCAATCTGCTCAGCTAACCTTACTGGCTACCAGTGCATCTGCCTCATCTATCAAATAGTTTGCTTGTCTGGTTAAGACAAGTGTTTCTGACCTCTCTGTAGGAAGAAAGCTGGGTAGCCCCAGGGGGTCTTGTAAGTACCTCAAGTGAATTTCAGACAGTCCTTGTTCCTGAATCACCCTTGCCATTCTGGCTGGAGAAGTAGTTACGCAGCTGTGTTCTACCCCAATATGAAATTCAATATGAAATTCTCTAGAAGACAAACACTTTCTGTGCCCCACTCAAGAAGTGACTGCTTTTTGTGTGACCATATCAATGTCCTTTTTAAGAGTCCTTTTATGTATCTAAAGATGCTGAAGTCTCTTGGTAAAATTTGTTTTCCTTTCCAGTAGCAATGGAACCCTTGCAAGAAGAAATGTTTGTCCTTAACTGAGCAGAGAGAAGTTTCAGCAAGGGCTTTGATCATGTGTGCAGACCTACTGTTCTGACTCCTGCGCATCATTTTCTCCCTGCCATGGAAACCTGAAACATAAAACACTCATGCTGTAAACTTCTCCCATCCTTATTCTGTGCTCATCAATTTAATTGGAGTACTTAGAAAAGTGACTAAAAATGGCACCTTGTGACTTCATTTATCAGCCCCTGCGTATTTTCCTAATTATCTGTTTAGATCATTGTCCTACATTAACTTCTACTGCTGTCAGCCCAGCCCATGCACCTGCAGAAGAGCAGGCACTGCTCTACTCTCTTAAGCTTCACCCACCATCAGCAAAGCTGCCAACTAAATTTGGCTAACAGCAGGATCTCTATTACCATTGATGGCAATCCAGCCCGGCTCTTCCTGGCTCTTAATGCTGTGTCTCAGGAGATGTTACAGCCAGGTTTTTGGGGAAATCATTTGAGCAGGTAGAGTGTAAAGAGGAGGGAAGACTAAAGCAAGGAAGCTCTCTTTCTAATGACATTTCTCAATAGTGCATTCTCCTCCAGGCACGTTTTCCAAATGCAATATGATGTGTCTGTCACCTGAAGGAGTTGTATCTTTGACCAGCCATCTACTGCTGTCTCTGCTGCTCTTGATCAAGCCTTTTCAGACTGTCTTTTAAACAGTTAACAAACAAAAGGGTCCATGTGTCTGGAAACTGGTAGTTCCCTGGGGCACAAACATGACTAAGGAAAATATCTCTTCTATGGCACAGATGTTTTGAATCTAAGTGTATTTATGTGTATGTGAAAGAAACCAAATCACTTCAAACATAATGAACAGAATGAGTTTGTTCCGCAATAAGTGAGGGATTATTATGTCTTCCAAATGGCAGATAATGAAAAGCCTGCTGTGTACTGGTTAGGTTGGAGGTGGAGAACTGGAAACACACAGGATTCTGAGCAGTGACTGTTGTCCCCACTTGCCTTCTGGTTAGCAGTCGCAGAGATAAGCTACATGGGCTGCACGTGACCTGAAGGTCTTCAGGTACCTTCTTGCTTCTACTCAGAATATTGTAGATTTGTCTTCCTGTGGGTCTCTTACAGAGTCATTCATGGTGTGGGCAAACCAGATGAGGTGCTTGAGTGCATTGAAAGGGGAGTGGACATTTTTGAGAGCTTCTTTCCTTTCCAAGTGACAGAGCGAGGCTGTGCCTTGGTTTTCAGTTATGACTGCCCTCCAGATCCTGAAGCAGCAGGTAAGCTTCTTGATGGTCATTATAATTTTTACAGTTCACATTGTGGCAATGAGAATTCTTATTTTGGAGGAATCTCTATTTGAGTGTTTTGTTCCTGAAATAAGTGCAGTAACCACTGGAAAAACCGGTATTCCACTGTCAAGTGTTGCTTTTGAAGGTGGGGTACTTTGGTGTGAAACCTGTTGAGTAAAACTTGAGGACTCTAAGTGTGATTAGCCAAAACATGATTAAATATTTCTTAAATACCTACTGAATAGAGAGGTTTTAATTTGATACCCTTGGGAAATTTTCTGTTACCTTTAGCAATGAAGGCTGGACTTATTAAGTGGAGATGTATTATGTTTAAATTCTAGAATTAACTGAATATGTATCTGTAATAATAATATATTTTTGAAGTTCTTTCTTTCTAGCTGTCAGAAGTTTCCCATTTTTTCTTTGCCCTTGCATTCATCAGTACATTTCAAAACAAAAATGAGATGTTCATAACTCATTACCTCATTATGCTGTGAGATGGGAACATGCATGTCACCCATTAAAGCATCTATCAAATGTGTTTCAAGCAGCTGTTTTGTTTTGGCCTATTAGATGTTTTTAATGCAGGAAAACATTTTAAGTTTTTTTCTCTTGGGTAAAACCTAGTGGCTTTTCATGCCTCGATAATTCAAAACCATCTGAATAGAATAGAACATTTTGTTTCTTATGGTGCTGCTATTTCTTTAACCCTCATCTTGTTAAGGTGTCTTATTTTGCCATATTCTTAAATCATAAGATTCTGGGTAAGGAGAGTGGTTTTGTTCTGTGTCTGTTTTAAAGTCGGTAGACACAGATTTTGCAAACAGTAATACTGGTATTTTCAGATACATCTCCTTAAGAACAAACTTAAAATTGCAAACCTACAAAGTTATGGGATAATTCTTTATTTTTCAGATAGGTGCAGAAAAGGCAGATGTGGAATCTACATCTCCTGAATTAGTGCTACCAGCCTCTTTTGATTCCAGTTGATTAAAAAAAGAAAGAAAAAAAAAGAGGCCTCTAAATCCCTGAGTCTCGATCACAGCATGGAAAGTAGAATGATCGAATGCAGATGAGTTGCCTGTCTACTCTAATAAAATCTCAATAAAATCAATTTGTTCAGATGATTGCACTCTATTCAGCATGCAGTTCAGATGAAAAGTTCTTATTTTTTATTAAGAATTTAGCTCAGTAGAGCAGCAAAGTTATACTGTTGTTTTCAGCTTTAACTTTTGATTAGTTTTAGTAGATTAGTTTTCAGTTGTCTCTTACTCATCTAAAAGTGTATTTGAGTTAACTAACCTAGGGCAAATTAAGGAAAATAGCTGCTTACTATAGGAAAGAGGTGTAAACTTGTGGCAGGAGAGTAGCAGAAATACCTAGTCTAAAGTTGCTATCCTTCCTTTTCCCCTGCTCTGTTTGTGAAAGGCTGTTGCATTTTTATTTCAAGGAGTTTTAACACAAAATGGGGCCCAGGACATGGAGAAGAATGGTGCTGAAGAAAACCAGGAAGAAATCTCCAAAGCTCACCCAGAAATGACACCGTTTGAGATATGTCTGAAGGACAAAAGGTATGTGAGTTTGTGAGGAGGGTACCTGCAGCTGTATCACTGAACGTGATAGTTTTGACTTCTGTATTTGGTTGCATGTGGTCAGCAGCTGGATGGGAGACTTCATAAAACATAAAGCTGTTGAAGACAGTACTTCTGGACATTTAGTGGAGAGTGCTGGATGAGCATTCTAGCTTGTTATCAGGCAACAGTGTATGTCAGAAAGCATTGTCTCTTGTCTGACCTAAAGCCAGGGACTTTCTGGTCATTTATCCAGCAGACATACTGTGGTCATAACTATGCCCCAGCTGAGAGACCATATGTTACAAAGCTTGTCTGGGGATCATTTTTGTCTTCCACATCTAACTTGGGTCTCTAGTATCTCGAGATACTAGATTTTATTTAAACTGTGGAGACCCTCTACTTTGTGACTCCATTTAGGCAGCTGCTGAGCAATTCTGACATTTCTAGATACTTCACAAATACTTTGACCACTGTTGCCACTGGTCCTTCCTTCTGTTTGCCACAGGTACTTCTGGGCTGTCTGAGTAGACAATTGTGTTGCTTTGCTCTCCAGCATCTCACATAGAGGGGAGTATTGTTTTTTGAATAGAGAAATCAGTAAATCCATAGTTTTGATAGCTTTCTCCTTCATAAATGATGTGATGGCTAGTGAGAGGTGTCTTGCACTGCAGCTTTTCTGTCAGCAAAGGCACAGATAGGGCCTCTCTCTGCTGTTAGCTGTGATGTAGTCAGAGTTATCCTGACTTAGATGTGTGGCCTTTTGGCTCCGAAGTGAGTTCTGGCAAGATGAGGCTTAGGGCAACCTGGTGTAGTGGAAGATGTCCCTGCCAATGGCACAGTGTTGGAGCTAGATGGCCTGCTAGGTGAGGTCCCTTCCAACCCAAACCATGTATGATATTTGAAGTCCTTTGTGCCAGTGGTGCTGGTCTTAGTTGTCAACAAATCTTAGAGCAGCTGGGCTCAGGTCCCTGCAAAAGGCCAGGTAGTAATTGGGTACTCTTTGTAACTTGAATGGGTCTTCTAACCTTTGATGTTATCCAACATCGCTTCTTCCTTAGATACCAAGATGACTTTGGTCCTTTGCTGGAAGGATGCACCTGTTACTGTTGTCAGAGGCACACTTGTGCCTACATCCATCACCTCCTCGTGACCAATGAGCTGCTGGCTGGTGTCCTGCTCATGATGCACAACTTCCAGCACTACTTCGGTTTCTTCAGTGCCATACGGGATGCCTTAAGAGACAATAAACTGGATCAACTGAAAAACCTTGTCTTCAGGCAGGCACTTCAAGGCCCAGTAAATGTGAAGCTGAGCCAGTGAGTTCAGAGAGGATATAGGAGATTGCAGGCTACACCCTTATCCAGTGGAACTGTGTAAGCCGGACTTCCAGCAGGGTCACCTGGATCTGTCCGTAGTAAAATGCCTTTTTTCTTCCTGGAGGGAACTGAAGGAGACATTTCAAGAAGATCTCACTTCCTGGTGGGGAAGGATGATCTTGTCCAAATGTCACTTTTGGTTAATTGGCTTGGTATGTTCTTGGTGTATGGAAAACTTTGGACAGCTCACAAGACCAGTATGCATAGCTTTGTTTTCAGATACTCACCTTTGGTTTTCCATGTGCAAGGACAAAGTTGAACTTGTGACTGAAGATAAAGCAGGGCATATACGTAAAATTAATCAAGCTGCCTGGAGGCTCAGCAGTGTTTTGGGACTCTTGCTCCATACCCAACAGTAATTATCTTTCTGGAAAAACCTAGTGTGTGGTTATCATGTAGCTCCTTGATGAGAAGTCCCACCTCAGTTTAACACACTGTCCTTGTGGCCGTTGCCAGCATCTATGTCCTTGAAAAGAACTGACTAGAGGTGCTGCTGTCTGGAGGTGCTGCTGTGTGTTTCTCCCTCAGGCTGCCTTCAGTGCAGAGTGTTCTCTGGGCCTGGAGGAAGCCCTGCACCTCGGCCTGGCCTTGAAAACCCCTGTCTCAGGAGTCCCAGTCAGTGACCTTAAAGCCAGAAAGAAGAGGAAGTGTTTAATCCATGTCCTGCTGTAGAGATTTGGGGGGGGGTGTTGGTTTTTTTTGGTTTGTTTGGTTTGGTTTTGGTTTTTGTTTTGTTTTGTTTGTTTGTTTGTTTAAAATTTTGTACTGTTATTCCAGATTTCTCTGCCTTGTTAGCACACGGATGATAATGAATTTATCATTCTTTCCGACTTCCCTAGCACTGGTCGCATAGCAAAAACTGTGTTATGTGAGATGAAGCTGTGGAAGAAATGTATCACAGGAAAAGGCATTTAGAAAACATTCTTGTGGCTCTGTGTTTTAAAATATGACAGTTATGTCACATTCCTCTCACTCAGTTTTTTTAAATGCCCCTTATTTTGGAATCATGAATTTAATTATTTTATGTTACAAAGCAACAATAAAAGAAACCTATTATTTGTTACACTGGCTCCTCGGTGTGTGACAGAGGTGATGTACCAGAGAGCTTGAACTCAAGAAGCTGTCTCCTGGAAACTTGACCTAGCAGTCTGATGGAGGACAGAGACGTATCTAGGAGTAGGATCCTGTCATGTAACAGGGTTCCAAATAATTTGCTTCAAAAGAGTGTCATAATAGACCTAGAAGTGTTAAAGACACCTGTCCATTCCCTCTCTCCATAAGAATTCTACTACCTTAATTAAGGTTGAAAAAATATTACTGTTAAAATTGCTGGCCTTAAAGCAATTAAGGATTAATCTGTAGTTTACTCTTCACAATTTCTTTAATGTTTTAAGATTTTAATATCTCCCATCAGAATGACTTTACCATAGAGTGTAAGGAGTTTTTAGCTCCCCTGTCTCTTTGGGCAGCTACATAAGGTTGTCAGAGTCCTTTCTACCATTCTGGTCTTATTCACCGTGTTGCACTAACTACACTTCAGTTCCACAGGATCCTAAACAAATGGTGCAAATGTTGTCTTCAGACAGGAATTACAGAGAATGATTCAGCCACAGAAACGACATAAAATGCAGGTATCATCATCCTCACTCCAAGTAGTACCTTTTGGTTGTTAAAGTTTATGCAGCTCTGGGAAACTTGGAGATGGCATCCTGGATATACAGCGTGAGATAGAAGGTCTGCTTAACTTGAAGGGCAGGGAATTCTAATGAAACAAAAATTGTTCATGCTGTTTTCAAGAGGAATGCAGGATATGATGGTAGTGTTTGGACCTGGTCTCTGCAGTGTCTATTTCTAGTTGCGAGTGTCAGTGCTAAACCTTTTGGGAGGGGCCAGGGTTTTTTCTCACTCACTGATACTGCTCTATCTGCACACTCAATCACCAGAATGCCCCAGTCAGGCCAGCACTTAGGCACCAAGATGTTTGTGTCCAAAAGGTCAGTCAGGGATGCTCTGTGAAGACAGGGAAGATAAGGAATACCAGCTGTCGTGTCCTCCTCGCACATACTCCTGCATGCTTCTGAGGTTGGTACTGCTAGTCGGGGAAGTGCCATTTTGTATCTTCTGGGAGATACTTGTGATTGATCATTCTCCCTGTCCTGCCCCACCTCTGTGAATCATTAATGTCCCTTTGTCTCCCAACCTGGGTATCCACAGGAGCTACCTGTAGCTGTACTGCGATCTTAGTGACCCACTAAGCTGAGTGCCAGTAACGTGACATTCTCAATAACCCTTCTGTTCTTCCTCTTGGCCTTCTGGTCTTTCTCTACTGCTGTGTTCCTTTTCCAGTCATACCCATCAGGCTTTCCTGTTATGGTTCTCTGCTTAGCTTTTATGTGTGTACCTGTGTGTGCCCTGGCTTCACATTTTCTCTTGTGCAAGAATTGGCCAACTACATCTACTCACTATCTAACAAACACAGTAACAAACTGCACTAAGTCTGGAGCAACCTTAATGTGTTGTATGTAGACAGCTTCTCAAAATGTCAGTCCTCTTCATTCATGTTGTAAAAATTCAGCAACATTTTTCATGCCAACTTAGAAAGTTTTTTATTCATTTCCAAGCAGAGATCTATTTTCTTTCAAAACCAGAATTCTTGCCCTAATGTGGGGAAGAAAACTGCATGACAAAACTAAACTTTTCATGAGGAAGTGAAAATTGAAATTAGTAAGGAGTGGAAAATGTCTTTGCTAAATTAACTTCACTAAGCACAGAAGGCTGCAAAAACATCCTTGAGTGCCATCCATCTCTAAAGGGCAGAATATAAAAAAGAAGAGCAGAATACAAAAGAGATGGTGCGTTACAAAAAGATTAGACCCTTGAGAATCTTTCCCTTAGCAACTTTTAGTGTAACCTTCCCCTTGATAAAGAAAAATCTTTCACGCTGATGACAATAACTGGCAGGGCCTCATGTTAAAGGCCAAGTGCTGTGCTTTTTTGACCATTTCATCAGTATTCTGCCAGGTGACTTTCTCCTTTCAGAGCTATTTTAATATTGCAGACTCTTTAGCAATTTCAAAGGTATGCTTTAAAATATATTAAGGGAAAAAACATCAAATTGGTTTATCACAAAAATGTTTTCTTTTTTCCTTGAGGTATGTAATTTCTCCCACACACACATTCACCCACCCCGTCTATCGTCTAAATTATTAGGACATGGTGTCCAAGAGACATATCAAGCCTTGTGTGACAGTTCCTAGGTTTGCTCTGCTGTGGTTCTGAAGGATTGCAGGAGCTGCCCAAGACTGGAAGTGTTCCAGCAGGGTGTTCAATTTATTTCTACATCTCTAAGGTTCAGAGGACTTTCAGATCATGGTATTTTTATGCATAGAAAAATCAGTTCCCGGTGTGTTTCAGAGGTGCTTTTAAGCATTGGGTAGTTATTTTTTTTTCATCCTGAACCCTGTTGGGTTTTGATTCATAACCTGAGTTGGCAGACAAAGGCCCCCAATAAAATGTTTAAACCTTCCTCTCAGTAATTTCAGAGATGTTTCCTCTGTGATGTGGAAGGCATACACAAAATAGATGATGGTGCAGGCCAGTTTAATGGTTTTATTTGTACTACATAATTCAATAGGGACTCATCTCTTTTCTGGTAATGCAGCACTCACTTCTTCAGACTATTAAAGATGTTCAAGCACATGTTACCATCCTTTCATATGCACTTTCCAGAGGCATGACAGGACTTTTCAAAGAAAAAGAGAATTAATTTAAATTCCTTTGAGAAATTGGATCTAGACTGTCAGAGTTGGTGCTGGCACAAAAGTGGTGCAGCAAAATGTTTGTGCTTCTGTGTTGATGTTGCCAGTGTGATGGTGTCTGTCAGACACTCTCCAGTGGCATATTGGCTTGGAAAGGCAATACCTTCCCTGCCTCACAGGGAGGTGATGATGAACTGCCTGGTTATGTCTACATCTGTCAACTGTATGATTTAATTACACTGCTCAGGTGAATGTGCAACAAAGTGGGATGCTCTATGTGTCTGACATAGCTCCTCCAGCTCCTAGCTTTGCTTACTCCCCATCCTTACAAAAACTTTGGAGAAAACCTGCTCTGTTTGGCAGCTCTTTGTGTGTCTGAGTATCTTGTAGAACTCTTTAAGAAGGAGGTTTGAATGAAAAAGGGTTATCTGATTACTTCAAAGTTCGGCCTGAAAATTTAGGAAGCTGTGTAGTGGGGACAGTGCCAACAGTAAAGAAATTATACCTAAAGGCATCTGGATCTGCTAGGCAGTTCAGGATTAATCAGCTTTCTGTCTTCCCTCTCCCTCTGCTACAGTGTAAAGCATTTTGTGGTCCAAGGGGATGACCATAGCGCTGTGAAGGACAATGGCTGTGGTTCATGCCCGCAGATCCACAGGACAAGGTGTATTTCACCTGCCTGCCCTTGCAGAGCAGATTGATTTGCAGGTTGGTGATCACAGAAAGATCTAAAAACTACAGCTCTTACATGTAATGGCCCAGCATAGATTTTCACAAAAGAAAGTAGTGGTTTCAAGATCCTTGGCTAGAGTTCCTGGACCCATTCCTGTGCTCTGTGTGTGACACTTTGGGCTCTTGAGCTGACTGCCTTTCTAGGCTGTTGGACGTGCGTTGCAACACGTGACACAAAGGTGGCTTTGTAGCAATGCTTTATGATCATTGCTTCTTCCTTCCACAGGAGAACATCTGGTTTGCCTTTTGATGAGGTAATCAGGGGAGGTAGTGATTAGCCAGCATCTTGCAGGAAGTCAGCAGAGGCTGCAAATCTGTCTTGAGCTTTTTTATACTGCCCTTCCCAGACCAGAATGGAACTGTCTACAATGTAATGACAACTTTAATGGTACCATGTGCTGAAAAACAGCTGAAGAAACCAGCCCTTAGGAAAGCCAGATGCTTTCCTCAGACAAAGCTGAGTGAACTGGGATGGGAGAGAACACAGAGACTGGCAGGCAGCCGAAGCCTTCAAAGAGATGCAGGATCTTCAAGGAAGGAACAGGAGATAGAGCATCTGGGAGGAAGGAGCATAGGCAAACAGGATGATTACGATTTGGCAAGGCCAGCAAGGAAAGGAGTGGGAGTTATGCAGTATGTCCATGTGTAGCACTGCCAACATCAAGTTGCAGAAGCTACTGGAATGTGCCTTTTTACATCCCTTGTTTCGTGCATGTCTTGAGGAGGAAGAAGCATTCTGTTGCTGTTCAGGAAGTTTAGCAACGGTTGCTCTACTGCTCACAAAGGCAAAAGGCTACAGAGTAATGCTTGTGGCCTTCAGGCCTGAGGCTGACAGGGGGACTAAGTGCTGGACTCAACACTGGTATGTAGCTCCCTTCTTCCCCACAGCCAGTACCATCAAAAATATTCGAGGAAATCCTGTCGCCTTAACCATCTGCTCATCTCCTTTGACCAGTCCCTCACAGAGAGACAGCAGTACTGCTGCCTGTCAGCTGAGGCATAGCAAGGTGAGCAGTCCACCTGCACCACAGCCCTTCTCCCATGGCATAGCGTGGCAGAAAGAAATGTTAAGTAAATGTGCTTGTGCCCAGTGAGAAGTAGTCTTTATTTGGGCTATTCAGTTTGCCATGTTCACAACTGCAGGGTAAAACTTATTAAAACTGACAAGAGTCCCTAGGGCAGGGAACCAGAAAGGTCTTCCCCACATCACCAAACAGGCAACAGCCTAGTGCTTGTCTCACTGAGATGCTTAAATTATTACACTGAAATTAATTTTTAATTATGTTCGTTTTCTTCTTTGGCTCTAGGGGTTTTCTTTACCTCACATTTCCAGAGGCATTCAGGGATGAGATGAGACCAGTGTCTGGCAGGAAGAGGTTTACTGATGTGTAGCCAGAATTATGAAGGAGGCTCAGGAGAGGTCCCTGCCTGTGCCTGTGGGAAAGCATATCCCTGTTGGAGAAAGGTGTGGTTGGCATCAGAGCTGATGGGCTCCTGATCTGACACTTGAGGCAGTATGAAGCCAAGGAAGAGTGGCATGAGTGATGCCGGGAAAGCAGAACAAGAAAGGTCACTGCTTTGTATTGAGACTGACTGACTGGAGAGTAACAGAGCATATCTGGTTCAGTGGCTTTTGAGACTGAAAAGCAGTATTGGTCTGGGATCTCTCTTCTACATCCTGCTCAGTGTCATTCAGCAAGAGGTATGGAGCAGCTGACACTGACTTTGAAGAAATACAGTTTTGAATCCCTCACACCTTGAATGAGTGAGCCTTCCTTTGCTCCTAAGGCAGCAGGTCAGGTGGTAAAATACTGCCAGGAGATGACAACCATGTTAATTCACTATTACCGTTAGACAGGAAACATTCACTTCAGTGGTTCTCTCAAAAGCTAATGCAGATTTGGGGTACTTGCACTGATCAGAGAAAGAACTGATGTGCCCATTCTTTTTGGGGATATGAGACATCTCACAGCCAGGAGTGTTTGCAAGCTGAAGGCTGCCAGAGTGTGTCATCACTTCATGAACAAACCATCACACGCTTGGCTGAAACTAATCAGAATGCTACCCATGTCGTCTGGGTTGTCCGCAATTCCCATTTGCAGTTTTTTAAGTGTCACTGTATCAGCAGCCTGCAGCCTCTTGAGCCTTCCTTGAAATGTTGTCATTGATTAGACAGTCTTCAGAAAACATCACATCAGTAACAGCAATAAGCTTCAGCCAAGCTCTGTCTTCCATAAGGCTGCCCCTTCCAGAGGAACTGCCCAGCTGTGGACAGAGGATTCCAGGTCACTCCAATCCCCCTCAGAGAAGCAGACTCCAGGTGTACCCCCCACTCTCTCCCCAAGGGGAAAGCTGCTTGTGCTTAGCCCCACAGCAGGGTCCAGCTGAGTATCTGGCCTGCCCATCTCCCAAGGAGTCTAGGGAGGATCACCTGGGGGAGGAGATTTTCCACAAGGCTTTGCTTTGCTTTGCTTTTGTTGTATGCTGACAGATGTGGATTTTAATGTCTGGCTGCAGCTGGGGTTACTGAAACAACATGTTCAACAGCTGCTGGAAGGTACACTGGAGCATATTGGTTGAGCAGTGTCACCTGCAGAGCATTGGGCTGTGCTAGCAGGTGAAACCCATCTCCTCTATAATTTCCTTGCCTTCCCAGTAGCTAGCTTTTCTTGTGGAAGATCGTTTTACCTTCTGCCCCACAAGCCTTTGTGCTTTCCTGCTTAAAGACTCCTGCGTGACCCCATGCTTGCTGCTGCCTCTGACAAGGTAGAGTGTTTTATGGTTTCCTTTCTGTTTACATTTTTACAATATAAAACTCAACATAAGAGCTGTTGTTTCTGGCTCTGAATGGCTTCAGTTCAGTGCCTGGTACCATTTGAGGTTTTAGTAACTTGTGTAACCAGTGGTTTTGCTGCTAGACCTGAAGTCTAACACGTGCAAGGTGTGGCACAGCTATCACAGGTGTACCCCTGGGGAGCCCCAGGTATGTGTGCAGAAGCAACCTGTGGGGATATATGGGCTCAGTAGCTCATTTGTCTGTGCTCCTGCAGCTCAGTCAGAGCCTATAGCTCTGTGGACTGGGACACTCAGCTTGGAGAAGGTGGATGCAGGGGATAAATGGTGTTTTTCAGTCCATTTCTCAGGCGTGCTGTAAATGCGTCTAGACAGGCAGTACTTGGATGGTTGCCTTGTACCTTGTAGAGGGGGCTGCTCTTCCCAGTGGATTTTGCCAGCTCTCCTTCATCTCCAAAGGGTCTTAACTCTCCTTAGCTACAGTAGAAATGCTTCCTGGCTATTCTGTCTGCTGGCTCGTTTACAAATAGCAGCCAGCACAGGGGACCTGAGGTATCCTGTGCCAGCTGCCTGGTGAAGCAGAGTGAAGGTGAGCAGACACTGCAGGACCCCTTGCTGCACCTGCACATCTGCCCAGCTGTGCTGTCAGAGCAGGTCTCCTGACACTGGGAATTATTTACAGCCTGTGACTGTCTCTGAGCTCTCTCTTTGCAGGGGAGCAGGTTTCTGCATTCCCCAAAGGCTCTTCTAATGTGAATATCAGTATGTAAATGAAACCCTGGAGAACGCCTGTGGTTCTCCAGCAGAGCAAAGAGTCATGGCTCACCTCTCCTCTTTCAGCCAGTCGTGGAGCCAGGGGAAACAAAACAGAAAAGAGGAAAATATTGTAGAAAATTAAAGGTTAGGAGGAGGCACTGAGGAGCTGAAAGAGGAAAATGCAGATTATTCTACTGTAAATAATGAATTGGGATGTGTGAAACATAGGTCCTGGGGGGGCCCTCAGCAGTCCCTTTGGCTTGCTGGAGAGGACAGAGGGGCATCAACTTGTTGCACCTTTGAATGCTTCAGTTCCTTGGAGTTTTCTGGGGGATCACTTATAGCAGCACTTTAGGGAGCAAGAGAGAGATTGTTTTGTTTTGGAGTTGAGTTTTTTTAATTGTGTAAAGGGTTTGTGGTGCCTTTTTTTCTTCTTTTTTTTTTTTTTTTGGTCCATGGCAGGTTATAGTTTGAGAGGTTGCAGTCAGTTTTGTGATCTGAAAGTTCAAATCTTAATTATTAAAGGAAGGACCATACGTTTAGATATAGAACTTTTCCTCTTCCTTTATAGCTGTGTGGATAAAAAAATACTGCTTAGTTTTCTGCCACGCCTCCTGTTCTTACCTCTATTTGGAATCACCTTGGGGATCACTGCTTGAAGGATAGGTTCAAATTCAAGTAAAATCAAACTAAATATGACCCCTGAGAGATGCCAGGCCAGGGCTTGAAATGGACCTACTCATCCTTTAAAAGATCTTTCTTTTTGTTTCCTTCCTTTTGACAACTGTGTGTATAGAGCACCTGAAACTGGTCTCTGGTGATCTCTGTTATGAAGCTTCCAAATGGGAGTTACTTGAGCGGCCATCTGTCCACAGGTTGATTCACTCAGCTGATACCTCCAACATCCTGTGTGCCAAGTGCCTCCCGTGCTGTCCGGCGTCTTTGAGCAGATGGAGCAGCACTGCTGCATGTCTGCCTGGCTTAGCTGGCAAACTAAGTGAACTTATTTTCAGAATTCACGTGTTGGGAGTGCTTACAGCGGCTCTTGATTTCTTGCCTAGTCACAAGCACTGTGCAAGTAATAATAAAGACCTCTTGTGGGTGTCCAGGTGGATGATAATTTTTTACAAGGAAAGTGTTATGAGGCCTACAGGTGAGAAAAGGCTTACGGAAGGGGGTATGTTCACCACAGAGGAACCAACACTTGCAATTACACTTGTGTTTTATTGGATTTACGCAGTTACAATGCAGTATGGAGGGCATCTCCCCATGTAAATGACTCATGCTTGCCCACAAGATCCTCCTCCCAAAACCCAGATAAAACACAGCAGCAGCTAGAGCTCTGCTATGTGCTTCAGAGGCAGAGGACAATGGCTTTGCCTTTATATTAGGAAATAGAGGAAGCCCTTCCCAGATGGAGAAGCTAGGGCATTGACACAGGCAGGGTCAGCACAGAGTTGTGCCCAAAACTGTCAAAGGAGTATGGCTAACAGCACAGCTAAGCCTAGTCTTGGGAGTGAGAGCTGAAGCCTTGATCCAGTAGAGCAAGGGGGGGAAAATGAGAGAAGTGTGTTGAGGCTGTCTGTCCCACATCAGGTTTGTCTGTACAGGGAGAGCATTCATCCAGTAACTGCTGGAGATGGCTGCTGGGAAAGGAGACCATGGCAGGTCTGTATTTGTCCAGCTCCTGGGTGCTGGGATATACAGATGCCATATGTGATGACAAGACCATTAGCAAGGGGAGGCAGGGAGAGTCCTGGGGCTGATCCTGAGGCACCTGCCTGTTCTTACTGGGAGGGATGTTATGAAACAGCTCTCTTCTAGGTGTGGGCTGTAACAGGATTTATTTCAGCAGCCAGGTGGTACAAACCCTTAATCTAGCAATGCTCCTGTTAGGGAGAGGAGCACAAGTGAAGATTGGTTCCAAAGAGACCATGAACAAGTTTTGAGGTGAGGTGCATGCAACCTCCCCCAGCTGAAAAAACAGGTTTGAATCTACTGCGGGCATGACTGGAGCTGTGATAGGCCTTGTTCAATTAGTGGCCCTGGTAGATCACTGGGGTGTGTGGTAGTTAAGTAGCAGCCAATCTATCTGGTCCTTGGGTCAGGAAGAGAGGGGAGAGTGGGATAATGCTGCCCTTCTCAGGCGACCTGACCTACCAGTGGGATGGCAGCCACCTCTCTACCTTGCAAGGAGAAAGAAAATACAACTTGGCAGCACAAGGGAAGATTTCATTTGCAACTAGAGCAATTTTCTCAAGCACTTAGGCTGACCCAGTTTTATAGGCAAACCTTTTGACTGAAACAACAGGAAAGTTGTCAATTCTCCATCAGTGCTCCTTTTCCAAATTTCCTTGTCCAGTTTTTGCTCTTGGTTCCTGATCAAAGGGATCAGGATCCTTATCAAAGAGGTCATGTTCTGCCCTCTTACTAGGACTGCTATGCATGAGCTGGGTGCCTTCTGGAGGCTGAGGCTACAGCTGTGGGAGGGCAAATGTGTTTTCAGCATGTAGGCAACAGAGATGAGAGATGCCATCTGCGTTTGGGTCCTGTGTGCTCTGTGAGCCTGGCAGGTCCCAGGAGCCGATCTGTGGGGGCTGATCTACTGCTGCCCAGCCAGGTCTGCCTTTCAGCACCACTGTCCCTGCTGAGGGACTCACTGGCTTACCACTTTTTCTTCTTCCCTTTCCTCCCTCCCCAGAAATAAGAAGAACTTGTACTCCCTTAAGCAGCAGCGCCAAGGCTTGGTGTGGGAAGCCAGCCATGCAGGTGTGGGGCGTATTCCTGCTCTTCACTCTGGTGCAGAAAGTGCCTGGATGTCAAAAATGGCCATGTCACGCTGACCGCCACTGCTCACAGCCGAGGGGAGCACATCCCTCTCCAGTGTGTGTGTAAAGCAGAGGGAGGGAAGGGCCCTGTGCCCAGGAGTCTACTGCAAACCCGTGCAGCCTGGTGCCGGCCCCGCAGTCAGCAGCACAGGATCTTGAGGAAGGCTTTGCGGAAGTCAGTGTTGAAGGTTGTGTAGATGATGGGGTTGAGGGCGCTGTTGACGTAGCCAAGCCAAGTGCTGGCACTGTAAAGCCTTGGAGGCACATGGCAGGATGGGCAGTGGGCATTGAGGATGTGAATCAGGAAGAAGGGCAGCCAGCAAACTATGAATGTGCCTGGGTTTAGAGAGAGGAAGAAAACAATCATGAGTTCAGAGGAGCAACTACTTGGAAAAGGGCCTGCACTTGTGCCCTCTCCCTCCATCCCCTTACTATTTCCATGCATGTGTCTGTATTTCACAAACACTGAAGGCAACATTTATTCCTGACACAGAGGGACTTGGCAAAAGCTTGGGCTCCTTGGGACCAGCTTTGTGAATGGATGGATAGAGTTTAAGAATTGACCTGATGACAGGCAAAAGCAGATGGCCACCACTTCCAGGGAAAGACTGATGCCTCAGCTGCTTTAATCAGTTACAATTAGGGCTGAGTTATTTCCCTGCTACTACTGAGTTAATGAGGGGAAACAGTGAGTCTGGTGACCATAGCAGGTGACTAGGGCACCAGTCACCTGGCTTCTCTCTCCAGCTGTATGAACTGGTTCCTCTGAAGCTTCTTGCTTCAGTTTCCGTTTCTGGAATTGAGCCTAATAGCTTCTGCATGTATGGAAGCTTGGGATTGTTCCAGCTTCATAATAGTAAAATAAAGGAAAAGGGAAAGCAAAGGTGTTGGCTGTTGCAAGCAGAGCTTGTTGGCCACGGATTTAAAACACAAGGGTAACAAAACATAGCAAATAATACACTAACAGACTTGGCTTTCAACATCTGGGAGCAGTACTCTAGATCCCTAGATGTCCCACCACTGTCTCTCCTGAGTTTGTAGAGCACTGACAGCTGAAGCCAAGGCCTGGCTTGCATTTTTTTTAATCTCAGTACTGTATTAGGAGATTCTGTGCTCCTGGAAGTCCCAAACCATCACCCCTTGCATGCTACCTGACAGAGTGGCTCTCACTCACCCAGGACAATTGCTAGCATCTGTGTAGCCTTCCTCTCTCGGAGCTGGATCAGTCGGGGCTGCTGCTGTGCCAGCTTCACAGAGCTGATGGTTTTGCCATTGCTGAGCCTCTGTACCTCCACTCCTGGTTTCATACACTTTCTCCTCTCTTCCTGCCTGCTGTTTTGTGTAGTCCCTGGTGTCTTGGTGAGGGATGCCTCACGGCAGAAGCTCTGGTACCGCTGCAGGCTGAAGACAGTCAGTAACTTCCTTTTGGTAGACATCTCCTGGCCTGTGCATTTCAGTGGGAGACAGGGGGGAAAGGTGCCTTGGCATCCATTTGGCAAAGCTTTTCTCTCCATGTGTTCCTGCAAAAGAGGATGCCATAGAGGAACTGGAAACCCTCCAAACTGTTCAGTGGGTCAAAGGATGATGAAGAAAGCTGTAGGAGTCATCCTTAGCCCCACTTGTCTCTTAGGTTTGTACCACATCCTCTGGACTGCCCTGAGGGGTGAGCCAGCACTTGAGAACTCCCACCAAGGAGAAATATAAAAACAGTAAGATCAGAAAGGCTTGCTAACCTTTCATCTGTATTTTTGTGTTGGCCCTGCTCCCCTCAATATCCCCACCCTTTTAATGTAGCTCCACTGTGCAAAAATGGGTAAAAGGAGTGAATATGCGTGACCAGGCAATTCCTTTCAAACCGTTGTGCTGGTTCCCATGGTTGCAGATATTTCATCTAGAAAGGTCAGTGGAACAAATGCTCCATGCACTGTGAGCATCTTGACCTCTTAAGTCTGTCAGATGAAGAGGGTTTTCTGTTTTAATAATGTGGATTAAAGCCTGTGAAGCCCTGAAAATGAAGCTTCATAGAACAAAAATCAATAAATGAAGACATTAAAATCAATAAATGAAGAAATTAGCCAGACTTATGCACGGCTGCAAAAGCCCTGCTCTGAAGAAATACTGAAGTAGGCTGTGCTCTTTTCTAGTTGCCAGTTCTAGAGGGCAGAAATACACAAGGGAGTATCCTCTTTCTAGAGGGCTGAAATGGATTTAACTGCAGCTTCTGCATCTCAAATATCATGGTGTATGAGCAAGGGATGGGATGAAAACATGTCATGTCCTTATGCTTTCTGTTCTGTGTTTTGACCCTTTGAGGAGAAGAGATGATGCATTCCCTGTCTTTTTTGGCAGTTCCTACTGCATTCATGTGGATCTTACTTTGTGTGCGTAGCACGATTTGGTGCTGGCGCTGTGGCTGCCCTGCCGGGTGAGGGTTCTCTTCTTTTGCCTTTGTCTTAGCACGAGGTAAATCCGGACATAGAGCAGCAGGGTCACCATGAAGGGGAGGTAGAAGGACACCAAAGAGGAGTAGATGACGAAACTAGGGTTGGATATGGAACAGACACTGGGATCCCCTGGGGAGGAGAAGAGAGAGAGAGAGAGGAGTGGCTAAGCTGATTCAGTTTAGTACAAGGAAGGTCTGATGTGTTGGCAAAGACAGTCAAAAGGTGGGACAAAGGTAGTCCAAGGAGTGCAGATTATGCTGTGGCTTATCCATTCACCTAACTGATACTTAAAATTAACTCTATATAGGGCCATCTAGCATTATTAGCCAGCATGCATCTGCCTGCTTTTCTGGCCAACAGCTCTGTTCTCCTCTCTCATGTCTATTCCCATCCTTTCTCATAGGATCCTATCTCCTTTTATCCTTTCTCCTATTTCCTTGACAGCCTCTCAGCTGTTTAGATGCAGAGATGTGCCTTCCCTCCCGTCTGTCTGGAGTAGCAGCTTTTCCCACTCCCATCCCCTTCTTGCCTCAAGCACTACAGAGAGGATGGATGGGGAGCAGAGGACTTCTGCTCATGGCTCAGTGGGAAGGAAGGTTCTGCTGCTCCTCTGCCTCCAGGGAGAACAGGTTCTAGCCCTATCTGAGGGAAAAGAAAAAGACCAACCTGTTTCCAAGGTGGAGGTTAAATTGTTTGCTCTCCTCAAGGGATTAGTTGAGGAAGCAGACAGCCAGTTGGATGGGAAGGAGGTTTCTCACAAGCAGTGCTAATATGCAACCCTTGCTGTTTAGAGATGGGTCCTGTAACAGACTTAAAAGTGTGTGTCTGGACCTGTAGATATGGGCAAGGTGCAATTAAATCTGATGTGTGTGTGCGTGTGTTGTATGTGCTACACGCTTGGAAATTTGCTCTGTGTGCTCCAAGTGGTTGTTTGATGGGAATCTGTAGACCTGGACACCTTAATGGGCATTGATTTGGTAGTAGAGCACGTAAGTCTGCCCTCAGAGCAATAGTCAGTGTCTTTCTGAGCAAATGGCAAGTTTGTGGACAAGAGCACATGGAGATTTTTTTTCTCACCCTTCATAGTGTGCTTTCCAGTTCCCTAAAATTTCCTATAACTTGGCAAGTCTGCAGGGCCCACATTAAATGACCTGGTGATACACAGGGCAGCTCCATTTCCAACCCCTCCCTGCATGCTGTTGTCCAGGACATCACCTACCTGTAGTATTGAAGCCAAAGAGGAGAGGGCATGACACTGCAAATGCCAGAATCCAGACTATCACGATCATGAGAGAGACCCTCCTGCAGGAGCTCTGCCCAGTGCTGTACTGGTATTGAACTGGTTTCACCACTGCGGTGTATCTGCAGACCGAACCAGGTCCAGGAAGAGGAGAGGTAAGAATGGAGGGTGGAAAAGGACCAAGTTTTTAGGAGAAGAAATGAAAGCAACATAGGGAACATGATGGTGAATGTGGTGAAGAAAAGGAAGAGGAAAGAAGAGAAGATCAGATGATGGGATCAGCAGTTTGCAGAAATGGTAAGTGGGGCATTGAGGGGAGGAATAGAAGAAATTAAGAGTTAGTTGGCAGCACTGCAAGAAACTCTCTGCAGAACTGACAGCATTTGAAGCTACAAGGTTTGGGATACCAGATGGATCTAGAAACCCCAGGAAAGCCACATCCCTCAAAGCCCTAAACTTATATGTGCACTGCTGTGAAAGAACACGCTCTGGAACAACCATGACCTACTAAACTCTTTGTCTCAGCTGCCTTGTCTGGTGTCAGCCTGACTGACAGGGGATTGCCCATGGACAGGTGTCCAGGACCTTCAGCTGCTGGGGTGCCCCAGAGGATGCAGCTCAGCAAGCCTAGGATTTAGAAGGCCCAGGAGTCTCACCTTTAGGATAGCCTGGCATAGCAAGGCTGTTGCTTGCAGACAGAGCCAAAATGAAATGCGGATAAAGACGCCCATGAAAGAACACTGGATCAACCCAGCATTGAGAGCTGTCTTGCATTATTACCCTTGAAGCACATATTACAAAGGTACAGCATGCAGTATTTTTCCTTCTCCCGCTCCTTGGTCCTAACAGCACAACATGTACCAAGATCTTGGCTCCCAACCCTCAGCATTGCTTAAAATAGGCTCAGTCTTAATATGCATAAACCAAGAGCAAAGTTGAAGATTACAGAGCAATAATCTTCACCTCTCCCTATGTGTATGGCAGGATTTTCTTTATTAAAACTTCATAAGTGAGATCTCCAGAAGGAGAAACCCTCTTTGAGACTCAATAGGAATTGGATGTTCCTGCCTTCAAAAAGCACAAGGACGTGGTTGACTGCCTACCAGGGATGTCTCATTGCCTGTGTCTCTCTGCCCTCCAGTGCAGACCTGTTCTAGCTCACAGTGGGCAGACCCACATTATCAGCACTAGCGGCAGGGTCAGACTTGCAGGGAGGTTTGTGGTCCTGAAGACACAACTGCTGTCTATGCACACCCCACTTCCTTGTCCCTGCCACACTGGGGTACAGGGTCGACCCCCCTACCCAGACTATCCCTGGATGTTGTTGTCTCTCACCTGTCGATGCTGATAGCACAGAGGTTTAAAATGCTGGCTGTGCACATCATCACATCCATGGTGACGAAGATATCGCAACAGATGCGGCTGAATGTCCAGACTCCTCCGGTCACCTGCACCAGCAACCACAAAACTGTCAGCCTTGTTCTGCAGCAAGCCCTGATAGTTACATGTAAGGAGGTGCTCTCCTTCAGGTATCTCAATAGCTGGATAAATTCATGTCCACAGTCATGTGCACAGGGAAACTGAGGCACCCATGTTGTGTTCAATATAACACCCAGCAGTAGGTCATGGAAAATGATCCTCACCTTAATTTAATTCCTTTATTTGCTCTTGCAGAGGGAGGCAGGGTGAAAAAACAGGAGCTATTCCTTCCCTCAAGGCCTAGCATGATAAATTGATTTAAATTTGGTATCACTGTATATATCCCTTGATTGAGGATTATTTGAGAAAATCTAAGGGCTGAAAGTGTTTCTCAGCTGACGGAGTGCTTTTGTAGGCAGCGAGCTGGAAAAGTGCTGCAAATTTTATGCATTTATGTATGAAACAGAGACCTGAGACCTAGGCTTCTCTAAAACCTTATTTGGATTCTTATCTCAGTTAAATTTTGATTATTAGATCTGAGTGAGAACCTCATAGGCTATTCAGAAAAAGGGTCTTGGGTTGCTACCATGTTGAGCTGTTGTTCTGGTTGTTTTGAATTTTTAATCTGAAGTGTGTATTTGTGAAAGCTCAGCTGCAGCCAATCTTTGTGATGGAGGAAAGTATGGGTTTTGTTGGTTTTTTTTTTTTTTTCTTGGACCAGCCATCAAATTCTTGACAGTTACCTTTTTGGTTGAAAATTATATCCTCCAAGCACCATGTGGCCCTGCTCTCCTTGGGGCTGGGATGACAGCCTGACTGAGCAAGGTGGTCTGTCTCAGCACCCACTCCTTGTAGGATATGAACAAGGAGGCAGCCTAGCCTCCAACTGCAAACACACCCAGTGCTGTTCTGAGTGGGGAAGGTGGTAGGAGAGAAACAGGGAGAAAAGTCCATGCTCAGTAGAGAGCCTGGATTTTAGTCGGCAACCCCATAGATTCTGCTATTTCAGCTGGATCCTGGGAAGCTATTAGAAACTTGCACTAGTTCCTGGTCTCTCTGCTTACATTTAGACAACATCTGGAATACTGCATCTGGTTTTGAGGCCCCAGTAGAGGAAAAATATTTATAAACAGGAGTGAATCCAGTGAAGTCAACCCATACAGTCCTTAGGGGCTGGAGCAGCACTTGTCCTGTGAGGACTAGCTAAGGGAACAGGACTTGTTCAGCCTGGAAAAGAGATGGCTTGGAGGGGTGGGAGGCTAACAGCCTTCTAGTGCCTAGTGGGAGGTTATTGAGAAAGTTGGAGGCAGGTTACTAAAAAGATGTAGCCAGGTTTTTCACAGCAGTGTGTGGTGGGAGGACACGAGGAAACAGGAATAAGCTGGAGGAAAGGTGCAAACTGGTCATGAAGGTAACTTTTCTGACCACAAGGACAGTGAGACAGTGGAGGCGGTTGCTTAGTAAGTCTGTGCAGGATCCATCCTTGGAGGTTTTTAAAGACCCACTCAAAAACACCCACCCCAGATCAGGCTGCAGAGGGTGCCACAAGTAGACTTGGCTTCTAAGGCAGCGAATCAACCCTGCAGCAAGTGTCGATGCCTAGGAAGGATGCATGTCCCTGCAGAGAGAAGCACTTCTATAAATACAGAATTCACTCAGTGAGAATTGTTTAAGAAATAATCCTGAGAAATTTAAATGGCTTTGATAGTAGCAGCATTTCCACACATGGGCACAGAAACTTGCTGAGGTGAGCTGTGTCTTTAGGGTGTTCTCTGCTGGATTCAGCTGCTACATTTCAGAAGTCAGGTATTGAACCAGGCAGTCCTCCATTAGACCCTCTGACCCTGAATGAAGGCAGGGAGAGAAATGGGAATTGGCTTGCAGAATGCAGAAAGGAACTGTGCTTTCCTCTCCAGTTCACTGATACTGGTGGGGCTCCTTTGTTTACTTCTAAAAAAAAAAAAAGTAAGCAAAGGAAAAAAAGCCAAACCAAACCCACTGAGCTTTTCTGCAGTTAGTTGAGCTACAAGACATGCAAACTGAAGACTGTCCCTCTGAAATTAGGGATTTTAATAGGTAGGTTTAGCTTCCAAAGAACCCCCCACTGGTTTTACTTTAGTTTCAGATTCTTTCAAAATATATATATTAAAAAAATAAATTCAGGAAGCCTTTGCAGTGGAACCCAGTAAAGGATGTTTCTGCAGTCTGAGGCAAAAAGCAATGCAGTTTCTATGGGATCTGTGGAGTCTGAAGAATATTTCACCAAGAGTCAGTGACAGGTGTTTGCACGAAAGCCAGCTGCTACTAGACCAGCAGATGTGCAAACACTTAACTGAGGGAGTTTCCAAGGTCTTGAGCACATTAAAAGGGCTAAACCCAAGAATGTGAACCATTAAAACTGAAGAAGGTGCTGGTGGGAATGGCTCTGAAGTGAGCCCTCTCAGGATAATGCATTCAGATCACACCATCTGCATAACACACTTGCTTATGTTAAGAGGACACTCAACAGATAAAAACGTTTGGTCTTAAACCCCATTCTGACTTCCACCAGCCACAGCTTCTAAAATGGGGAGTAGCTTTGCTGAAGTCAGTGAAGTAGTTAATATTTACCCACGGGGCATGTGAACCCAGAATTTATTCCAGAATTTAACAATGAAGAAAAGCCTTTGTATTACAGGCCCAGCTCATAATTTTTAAAATTCTATTTCTGCTCTTCCTTTTATTGCTCTGTTCCACTCATCTTTGCTACAGCAGCCAGAACTTGCTAGTGTGCATTTCTGGTTTTCATGTGCTGGCAGGGTACCTGTTCTTTATCCCTCTAGTGCCTTTTGTCCAGGAGTCTCAAAGGACATCCCCAGGTATTAATTGAATGAATCCTCACATCTGCCTGGGTGAGGTGGATGGTCAAATATTATTCTCTTACAGCTGATGAGAACAAACCACAGAGAGATGAGCTGATACAATCTCTCATTACCACTCAGTGACTGTGCAGCAGAAGTGGGAACAGTGTCCAGATGAAATCCTGGCTCTGCCAAATGCTAAAGCTCCTACCGACTATTCATGTCAGGTTCTCACCTCATCTTTCTTGATAACCAGTCTGCTTTATCTACAAAATTGTGGTGTTATTATTTTTACCTTCCCAACTCTATAGGAAGTTTTCCAGTTTATGAATGAACAACGATATTTTTCTTAAACTTAAGCCAGTCCATCACTTTCCTGAATTCTTAAAATAAACAAAAGAATCTCTACAATTCAGATGGGAAAGTAGACAACCAAGTTGCATCAGGCGATGACTGGCATGTAAGGAGCAGTGTCTCTAAGCATGCTCACTGAAGGGTTTTGTGTTTAGGAGAGCTGCTTCTTGGGGGTGATGTTAGCTCCAGCAGCTGTGAAATGGCTGCTCATGGTTTTGCACAGTGGGAGAAATGAAGAGCATGCACGAGGTCAGGACTGCTGACAGGTGGTAAACTGCTGAGCTGCAGTAACTCAGCTGTCTGTCCCCCCTGTTGACAGCAGTCCAGTCCTTGAGCTCAAAGAGCGGTTGTAGGTCTTGCTGCTCAGATGTGAGAGACACAGGCAAGGAGGAGACAGTGTTACTCTCATATTCTGAACAGACTGGATCTTGTGACAGCCACCTTCTGAAACTTTCTTTCCCTTTCGAGGTAGAACTGGATGTTGCGAGAAGACTAGGAAGGATGTTCCCAGCCATGCTGCACAGGTCCTCCTCCATTTATACAAAGATTGGAAGGCACGATGGTGTCTAATGCCATCAAACTTTGGTGGGCAGGATACCTTAATGCCACTGTCTGAGAAACCTTGGTGAGCTTCAGCAGTCGTGGCTGCCGCAGCATCAGAGATCAGTAAAGAACCAGGGCAGGACTACTGGTATATTAGACCTACCTATTGACCCCAGAACATTGGTAGACACATTGCTGAACAGCATTTTTGTGCTAGAAACTTCGTTAGGTGGTGATGAGCATTTTGAGGCTATAAAATGTTTCTATTGCTGCTTTGTCACAGCCTTCTTGAAAGACTTCTCAGAAAGAGGCAGTTCTGGTCTGCATGACTGGTGAAATAACATATTTCATGGCCAGAGACAACCCTAACAATGGAGTGTAAAGCACAGTGTTCACAAGAGGCATTCATCCACCTTTAGCTTCTCCATAAATAATGGCCAGTTTCTCAAACGCCTGGTTTGGCAAATGTTCGGTAGATTAATAGATGTTGTACATGGCTTTGGGGACTCAATGATTTTTTTTTGATTTTTGGGCAATTTCCAGGATCAGAGTGTATTGAAGCATGATGCCATTTCTGCTTCATCAGTAGCATCGCTGATCCACAAACAGCAGCAAATATCGAAACAACTTTGATGCTTTTTGGACAGTTTTTTAAAATCTTAGTCTTGCTGGAGTCCTGCAGCCCAGCTCTCTAGGAGGCACTGCGCAGTGCCAGGAGTGGTAGTTTGGGATGGGTATGGGTTCTTTTCCTGTTGTTTGGATGACTCTTACATCAGCTACTTCAATTATCCAAGCTCCACAGATGAAAATTAGTCTTGAATGGGTCTACAAACACAGCTAGGGAACAGACCTACTGCTGTGCTCACAAATTGTGACCACAGCACTGCATGGGGCAGAGGCTGCTCTGCAGATGTGCCTCAGTCCCACCCTGTCCACAGCAAGAGTGATTGCCAAACCTTTTCTAATGCAAAGCATAATGTGATTTCATTAAAGATTTTAATGCCCTAGAGCTGATAGACTATTCCAGTCTGAAATAAAATTAGACTTTTAATAAAATTCGACTTTTAATAATATTTTTTAGTTGCAATCAAATTGCAGAGTCTAATGGGATGGCTTCCCACACACACACACATGCACTTATTCCTTTCTTTTTCATCATTTGATGTAACACACTCAAGCTGTACACATCCTGCAGGCCAGCTCCAGAACTGCTCCACAGAGGCTAGTCTAAATTTTGCTACTGAATTTGTCAGGAACGTGATCATGCATGCAGTGGTGTGGTTAAATTCTGCTAATCTTTCCCAAGATGCACTCACCTCTAGGTACACCATCCATGGCATCACCAAAGTAGCCACCAGCAAATCTGCCACTGCCAGGCTCACCACAAGGTAGTTTGTTGTGGTTTGCAAGGTGCGTTCCCTCAGCACAGCTAAGCAGACCAGCACATTCCCAAAGATGATGGCCAAAATCAAGATGCAGTAGCAGAGGGCATAGTAGGCATGTGAGTGTGGCAGGTCAGGCTCTGTAGTGTTGTTTGTCCCACAGGGAATGGGGTCAGTGGTGTTAGGATGACTGGTTCTTGTGAAGAGGGCCATGGGGGTGCCACTGCAAAGAGAAAAGAGAGAGATGACCGAAAATCAGAGCTCTACAATAATTGTGGAGAATAGTACCCTCTATGGGTGGTGTATGAATTTCATACTTCCTTTATGAATGCTACTTCAAGCCAACCATAGAGGATTTTTTATGCTCATATATAGGCAGAGCTTTGCTTAAAGACTTGCTTGGTCTCTTTTGTTTTTCACTGAATCTAAGCCAAGAGAAGAATGCAAGATTTCTCCTCCTGGGTGCACCAGAAAGCTGCTTCTTACCAACCAATGCAGCTGTATGGTATGTGGCAACTGTTTTAAGATTCACCAAAGTCACAGTACAAGTCAGCTGGGCAAGAGTGCAGTCTGAAAGGCAACGGTTTGAAATGCTGAGGAAGACCCAATGCAGTTACCCAAACTAGGGCTTTAGGCAGAAGCTTGGACCTTGTATCTTTTTTTCTGGGAAGTATCCTCTGCATTCCCTCATAAAAAAAACATCTTCAATATCTTCATGCACTTGAGTGCTCGGCATCCTGGCAGAGAGGCTGCACCTGCAATGCTCACATAGCCTTTTGATCCCTAGCTCTCCAGCAGCACAGTCTCCAGAATTTCTCTTTTCCTGCAGCTTGTTTCTGTCCCAGACCCTGCCTGCCTTGCCAAAGCTTGACTGTCAGTGCTGTTCCTATTTCATGCATACTGTGCTGTGTGTTTTCCATGCCTGGCCGGGAGATGTGCTTCCTGTGCTAAAAAGCAAACCAACTTCAAGTCTGGGATGAAATAATGGAAAGATGCTTGCAGGGTACTCTGCATTTCTTTTTCTTACAATAGATTCAAGACTGTGCTTAGGAACCTACCCTTTCTTGATTTAGGAGAATGAATTTTTCCAGAAATGTGAAGGCTGCTGTCCCAAGGTTGTTCTGTGACATTTAATTGCTTGCATCTGATTTTTTTCTTCTTTGCTACTGCTCCCGTTGGTGAACTCATCATCATTGTGACAGGTATGAAAGGCAAGGGCAAAACACTGCGATATCAGTGGTATAAATATGACTCTGTTTCTCCTCACCCCTTGAACAGCAGCATCTGTGATGCATAGCTGCTACACAGCTACACTCCTGGAAGAGTAGCTGTGCAATAGGTATAAATTGCTCCAGTCCCTTGGGATATACTCATCCTTGAAACTGGTGCCACTCTCTCCTGCTGCTTTTTAGCTGGGAGAGGACAAGGGTTGAAAGAGATAGAAACTGAACTTCCCTCTGTCCGGTGGTATCCTCAGGATACCTCTTATGGCTTGTGTTTTGTTTGAAAGTGCTTGTGCTCTTGTCCCTCCTTTGCTTTCTTCCACCTGCCCCTGACAAAGAGGTTAAGCCTTCCACTGGATCACAAGGATCTCTTGTAGCATGAGCTGAGTCCAGGACTGTTTGTTCATAAAACAGGTGAGCTGCAGCCACCCCAAATAGGACTCATTTTGTTGTGTCCCTTGCACTGACACAGCTCCCGCTCTGGGAATTCTGTATTGTCAGGGGCCAGGAAAGGCTGGTTCTGTAGTGCTGGAAAAAACCAACATTAAGCAGCTGACTGATAAGCAAAGCCACAAGAGGGAATAAATAAGACATTACGCATAATATAACCAGAAGGCTTAACGCACCACATTACATAGTTAATCTGTGGGATATCTGCCCTGTCTTCCCCTTACATCCTTGAGCATTATTTCCAACTCTCACCTGGAGGTCAGTCTTCCCTACCAAGCTCCCCAGCCTTGCCTATCCCTGAACTGCCCCCCAGCCCTACAGCCCTGCTCAGTCTGCACCGGGCCAGGGTGCTGCCAAACCAGGCAAGTACGAGCGTACCTGGATACCTGCATACGGGGGTAGCAGGACACCCACCACCGCTGGGCAACAGGGGACAAGAGTCGCAGCCTTGGGGACACGCAGACGGAGAGGAAAGGGAGGAAGAGGGATGCTCCTTCCGTGGGTCTCTGCCTCGGACGGGTCCAGGTGTAGGTCCTGGCCGGGATGTCAGGTCCAAGCGCGGGATACAGGGTGCAGGGAAGGGTCCGGTGTCCGAGCGTAGGGTCCAGACGTTTTTGGGTCCGTCTCCAGCTGCGGGTGCTGCTCCGCAGCAGCGGCGCCGCTCCCCGTCCTGCCCCCGGCCCCGGGCTGCGTGAGTCCGGCGGGGGCGAGGGAGGCTGGGGAAAGCCGAGGTGGGGGGAGTGAGGGGCGAGAGGGAGGCGGAGGGGGCTGCAGGAAAGGGGACCTCCGGCACCGGGCGGGAGGGGAGCGGGGGGGCCGCAATCAGGACTTACCCCCGGCCCGTCGGGCCGTGGCACCGCCGCCGCCCAGCAGGGCTCGGTCCCGGTCCCGGTCCCGTTGACTCCCGGCCCGACCCGTTCCCTCCCGCCGCCTTCCCGTTGCGGAGCTGCGGGGCGGGACTGGGCTGGCCACCTCCTTCCCGCCCGCCCCCTGCCCCGGGACCCCGCGCTGCCCCCAGAGACTGCCCTTCTCCCAGAGGGACCTGGCGAAACGGGTCCGGGCGAATTTTGGAGCCAGCGGCGTGCTTTGCTGAGGGGCCGGAGGCGAAGCGGGAGCTGGGAAGCCGAGACGCCGGTGCTGCGGCGGAGCGGGGGGAGATGTCTCGCCCAGCGGATAGAAAGTTGTCAGTTAAAAAACAGTTGAAAAAAATTATCAAAGCAGAGATGGTTTTGAGAATGGGGAGATTATCTATCTATCTATCTATCTATCTATCTATCTATCTATCTATCCATCCATCCATCCGTCTATCTGTCTGTCTATCTTTAAATAAACTGCCTTAAACACTGAGATGAAAAAGTGCAGGTAATCGGAAAGGAGAGTGATGTTGGGAAGTATCCTTGTCCAGGGACCACTGCCAGTAGGGACAGCACGCCACCTCTACCATGGCCAGAGCATGGCTGCAACCCATGTTTTTGAGATGTGGCTTCCCCTGAGGTCTGAGATCAAGTCTCTGAGGCACAGTTCTCCTCCGACTGTGGGCACTGGGAGAGCTCTGTGGGGTACAAGTGATCCCTGTGGGCCTTTTGTCTCCTGAGGTTGAGTTGTGCCCACCACCCACTCTGGCACAGCAAGTGGGGCATGCAGCAGGTTGTCATGAAGGTGCAGGATGCTCGGCTGCAGGGCTGTGCATGCAGGAGTTGTGGTCCCAGGAGGGAGAAGGAAAAGTGCTGTTCCCTTTATGTACCCACTGGTTAGGGTGGCTACAGGTTAACTTGTAGGTGGGCAAGTAAAAGAGAAGGTACTGTGGAGAGTAGAGTTTATCTTTAAGAATTTACTTATTTTAAGAAAGTGTGCCTTGGGACTCCAGCTGCCTGGATTATCTCCCCTGATTGCAGCTAGCCAAGCTAATCTTTCTGTGGGCAAGGGTGGCAGGATAGAGGAGTGCTGCAGAGAACACTCATACCCAACAGGTGTGAGGGGTGTGAGTGTGCTATCTTTAGCCTGGTTGGGAATGGTGGAAGAGCCCATATAGGATTTGATGGGGACTAATCAGCACCAATGCCTTTAACTAAGGCTGTGACCCTAAGGTAGGTCTGGTGAATGGCGCTGGATGAGTGTGATGAGTCATTGCCTAGTCCCTATGGGCAACACATTCACACGTGTCCTCGCTGGAGGATATAGCTGCTAGGCTATTAGACCAAATGACCCATGAAGGGCTCTACAGCCCCTTTGTTCCCTTGAGAGCTCCAAAATGGTGTGCCATGGACTACATTTACCATGCTTATGTTATATGCACACAGTTGAACTGCTGTCATCTGTACTGTACTGCTCACCTCTGGGGAAATGCATTTGCTAACTGTGCCTGGAGCAGTCAAGGAAGGGGGGAAGCCCTCCTGCCTATGCTCAGTGGAGGTTTTTTAGCTGTGAGCTTGAAAAGAGTCCAACACACCCACACTTGTGCGGTTAAAGCCACAGGGGAAAGCACACACTGTAATGCTTGTTCTTAGTGGTGAGGGCTGTGCAAGTCACAGGCTGGGTGTGAATGGCCGGTAAGCACAACTCCTCGCACTGGGGCTAGCAAAGAGATGGAGGCATTTTAACTTCACTTCAGCAGTTTTTAAATGTGGTTTGGTTGATAGCAGTTCCCAGAGGATTGTGGCCATCAGTGTACTCACATCGGCTCCAGGATGATGGGACCACAAGGCACCTCAGCAACAGCCTTTACTGCTGTTATCTGTTCAGTGTAGCAGCTAGCCACTGATCAATTCAGAGATGTTTCCTTGCCCTCCTCTAATATAAGCAGGGTGCAGCAGGGGGAATTCACTCCTTTAACCACAAAAGCACTACTGTTCTGATTCACATCTTTATCTTCCAGTGCTGAAACCTTCCTTTTTGCTTTGCCTTGTGCGTCAGTGGATCCCCTCTCATGAAACTTGTTTCTTGCTTTAATTATTTTTACCTAATTTCTTGATATTACTCTGACTCCATAAAAAGAAATAATCAGAGACTCATAGAATCATAAACTGGTTTGGGTTGGAAAGGACCTTAAAGATCATCTAGTTCCAACCTGGCCTTGAGTACTTCAAGAGGCAAGACATCCACAGCTTTTCTGGGCAACCTGTTCCAGTGCTTCACCACACTCACTGTAAAGAATTTCTTCCTAATATCATAATATCTATTCTAAACCTCCCCTCTTTCAGTTTAAAGCCATTCCCCCTTGTCCTGTCGCTATGTGCCCTTGCAAAAAGTCTCTCTCTGTTTTCCTTGTAGGCCCCTTTAGGCACAGGAAGGCTTCTCTAAGGTGTTCCTGGAACCTTCTCTTGTCCAAAGATAATCTAGTTGGAAATGTTGCTGCTCTATTGAAGCACATTCTCCTCAGTGCTCCCTCCCTGTCTTCTTCCTGGCGTGGCTCCCTTCATGCCCCCTTGTATAGTTTTCCTGAGATTGGAATCTTTTTGGGGTAAGGACTTAATGACTTTCTTGTGTTTACTCTGCAGAAGAGGTCTTGTGGAGCAAGATAATAATTTGTGGGATCATTTAATCTAGAATAGATTGTACCACACACAGAGGTAGGGTTGGATTAAAATCGCATAAGCAATCTTGTGGTGCAATTTGCCGTGATTTTTTTTCTAATAGTGCAACTTCTTCAATACAGTGCGTAGTGCAACGTCTCTCTCATAAACTCTTCTCCTTCCTCCGTCCCCAAAATCAAGCATGTGGTATATATTTGCCCCAGTTAAACACTGGACAGGTTGCAGACCTTGTGTGTGACAACATGGTATCACCGGAGCATGGCAGAGAAGCAGGTCAGTTGTGAGTTGTGAGAACCTCAAAATGAGAGAATGGGCCAGCATGTTTCACTGCTCAAACTCCTGGTTCTGCAGCTCCAGCATGTGCAGAAAGCTGAGGGAGGCCATAGTTCTTAAACCTGGTCCATTTCCTCTGAGTCCCCTCCAACCTGTTTCTTTGCCTTCATCTCCAACACCAACTTCTTTACTTCTTCTTTTCAGTCCTGTATGTCTACAAACTCTTCGGTAAAGATTTCAAATAACTTGTCAGTGTTGTCTCTTAATTTTCCCCACTTCTTTGCCCATCAGTCTCATCATTCCTCTGTACTAAGTTAATCCAGTGAGTGTTGCTGCACTCCTGTTCCCTTATGTCTCTCCCTAGTCTGCGCTCATGTTTCTTCCTATGGTTTGTATTCACAGTCTCAGCATCCTATCCAGTTCCTAAACCTCTGGTAGCTTCACCTAGCCTATTTGTCCTTCCCTACTACTTCTGCTTCCCAAGCTCCTCTTCACCTCGCCCTCTCTGGCTGGGTTGCTAGTCCCCTCCGCTCCTGCAGCTTAAAGAATTGTTTGCAAATGGTATTTGCTGTGCTTTCACACCTCAGTTGCTGTCACTACAGCCAGTGTTTGATGTGCAGTGTCTAAAATGTGCCACTCAGGTGGAATAAATCTTCCATCATTCATTTTGCGAGTAAGGATGCCTTCCTGACAGTGAGTATTGCTAAAATAGTCTGCATCCAGGGGGGCTTTTAATACCTTTTTCAACCGTAATCTGACCTCATGGTTGTCCCTGTTTGGAGCAGGATACTGAACTAGACAGCTCTAGGGGACCCTTCTCAACCTGAGTTTTCCTGTGCTGCCATGAAAACAACCTTGCCTGATGGCTGTAATGTAAACAGAACTTTCCTGGCTGGCACAACCTGCAAACTTCAGATAAAACTCTAGTTCATACCCATACCATCTAAGCAGGATATGCCTATTTGGCCTCGATAGCTTTAAATTTTTTACAAAACTCACCTGTTTTCACGGTGGTGACCAAAAAAGAACTCAATTAGCTTCAGGATAATGGATGCATAACAGCTTGCAGAAGCAGGACAGATTCCTTGAAGAAGCTACCACAGCTCATGTCAAATAAGATTCACAGGAGATTCAGATCCTGCCGATATTGATTTCCTTCTGCTCAACATTTACCTTTCCTGTTTCCTCTTCTGACAGTCTGGAAAGAGGTGGCACAAACCTGCACAGCACACAGAGATATGAGCTTAGCCTGTGGGGAATGTTCGTCATGGAAATCACATCTGCAATGGATTTTATACAGCTAAACAATATTACTTCAAGGGTAGGTGGTAGCAAAACAAATGTCTTTCTCATCCGCTGCTTAGGTATTAAGCTGGGACTTTCAGGTCCAAGTCCTTCTTCTGCTTCACCTCAGGCATAATCTGGTGTAGAGGAGCTCTCTCTAATTAGGCAGAACTGGGGCTTCAGGCACTGCATCCCATAAAGCAGGATGATTGGATAAAGCCAGCATCCTGCCAAACTCCTCTCTAAAATTACTGTTTTGATCCTGTTTTCCTTTCATTATAATTTGGTCATGTTAGAACACATGTTTTGCAGTGTGTAAGTGAAAGGATGGATCCTGCCACAGTTAGTTTTCTTCTGCATCCAGTACTGGGCAATCGGTGCTGCTTGTGAGGAGAGCAGATGGAGCTTTTAAAAATGAAGAGGGTGACTTCTGAAGGGATGCCTGACAGAGG
Organism: Myiozetetes cayanensis; assembly: GCF_022539395.1. NCBI lineage: Eukaryota > Metazoa > Chordata > Aves > Passeriformes > Tyrannidae > Myiozetetes > Myiozetetes cayanensis. Next base: position 21,696,456 of record NW_026087742.1, read on the forward strand.
AAGGGTTGTGGAGAGGGTCAGGGTATCACACATACCTCACCTTGTGGTGTCTCCCCACAAGCTTCATGCTATATGCACAGGGAGCCCAAGGGGCTCATCGGAGTGGAGCAGTTGCAGGAGATAAGAGGAAAAATACCTGTGTGAGAAAAAGGGCATCAGTGTTCAAAAATATCATTATACTCTTTAGGGAAACCTGTTCACATTTTCATGCAAAGAAGCCATGGAGCAGCAGGACTCTCTTTACTCTGTCCCTCTTTTGTTACTTGGAAAACGAACCTGTTTGGTCTGTGACAAACTCTGCTGCTGGGGCTCTCGCATGAGGCACAGCCTTTCAGGAGCTGGGGCAGTCAAGTCATTTATTGTAGTGGCCCTAAATCTCAGAAAGACTGGTTATGGTTTAGCATGTGCCAGAGATACGTCTGGGGGCAGGAAGGGGGGGGGTTTCTTCTGCATGGGACAGCTCTGCATTGCTGGAAGGGAACAAGCACTGCTGGAGGCAAGACTGGTTGCGTGGACAGTTGTTCAGTTTGAACTGGTGGAGGGGTTCTATGTGCCAAAGCCAAATGCTAAAGCTGCTTTCTCTTCTCAAGACAATACACTTCCTTCTTCCATTTCTCCCCATCATCTCAGCCTGAGGAACCTCAGCAAACAGGATTCCTTCTTAGAAAAGGTCTGCTGTGGAATCAGCTCTTTCTGTGGTGCCTGTAACTCTCTTCTTCCCTCACACCTCCTCCGTCCTGAAAGGCTTTTGGGTCTTGGCATCATCAGTAATAGTATTGAGGCATTCTATCCTATACCTGGGACTCTTGCTCCAATCTGACTGTCTGGCGCCCACAGGTCTGAGGTGTTCTCACTGCTGGTCACAGCCATAAGCTCGTCTCACAGTCATCAGGCATTTTTAATCCTCTTTTCCTGTTTGAGGTAGGAGACTGCATGCACACACAATGTTTTCACGAGGCAGTGGCTTTGGATGCCTCTCCTTTCCAGACTATGGTGTGACTGAGCGGCAAAAATCCATATCACTAGGGAGGATGCTCACTGGGGAGATCATCATGATTCCTAAATAGACTTGGACAATCCTAATTGCCACTGACTAAGATGCTCATGTATCCCACAACACATACCAAACACTTAATTGTCATACAGGAGTGTTACCTCTGCTAAATTTTGACTTTCTAGCCCTGAGGCATGACCCATGAGTAGAGCAAGAATGTTTCAGGACACTTAGTTTCTACTTTAAGAAAGGCCACAGAAGATCCCATTTCTACTTCTTTTCAGAAATTAGTTGTTAGAGGAGCAATGGGAGGAGTAGGGTCTGCCCTTCCATGAGTTTGAGACCCCTGCTTTCCTTCCACCACTGTAATCCTGTCTGTTCCTCTTTTACTCCCTGGCTGAGTGGGAGAGTTGTCCAAGCAAGCACAGCAGCACACCAGGGAGAGTAGGCAGCAGTGGAGCCTGGGCTGCTGCCTTTTTCCTCCTCATGCTGCTAGTTTGCATGGGGCTTGGAATAGTGTCATCCTCTTTAGGCTTGCTCCTACTCCCCTTGTCAGACTTGGTCATTGGGCTCAAAATTTTTGCTACTGTATGATTGTGTGATTGCACGAGTCATGTTTTCTTCAAAGAGCTGTGAAGCTAAAACTATCTGAACCATTTTTATTTAAAAGCACTGGAACACTGTGCTGAGGCAAGGCCCACAAAATTATAGCCTGAACGGTGAGCCAAGAAATTAGGCTGCATTCTGGTACTCTCCATTATAGCTTTCAGAGGTACTTCAAATGCTATATACAGACACACCATGAAATGATATCAAGTGAAAATTGCTGGGGTGGATGCAGCATTTATGCATTTCCCTGGCTGTGAACTGAAATCTCTCTCTGCTTTCTGTCTGCCTTGAAGTCATACTGCCTCACAGACCTCCCCTTTCTCTTCTGCATCCCCTCAAATACCTGCCCTGAGTCTTACTCATCTACTTGCCTCAGTGAACTCTGATTTACCTATGGTTTCTTGTGAACTTTTCAATGCAAACCTCTATTCTGGGCTGTCTGCTGGGACAGAAAATGGTGAGAACCGCTACACTGGTTTTCTACTCTGCATCCCTGAAGCGCATTAGAAGGTGAGCCGAGGTTTAAAGTGTAATTCTAAACAGCATCTTCTTATCTCACTGCTATTTGCATGCTGCTCAGGTTTCAAAACCTGGCTCTAAGTGCTTTTTCCTGAAGATGCAAACAACAGCTCCATCAGAGTCATCTGCAGGGCACTTGCAGTTGCACAAGTGTTATGGAGCTGCAGGCTAATGTACTTTTTTCTATTAAGCCAAGCCTCTGAGAGGCAGAAATCAGGAGTTCCTGCATGCACCTGTTTTAAACTTTGGGACCCTTTTCTCCCAGACTGAATTGTGGAGCAAGTGCTGTGGGCCCGGGACTGTGAGTGCCGTGGGAGCTGGGCCACCACGGCTCCTTGAAGCCACAGAGTGGTTCATTGTGGCTGGTGACAGGGACCAAAGTGGTTTTGTGGGGTGATGTCTCACCACGGAAAATGCCCCAAAGCCAAAACCCCATAGCATTTGGCTTGCTAGATCTGACGAACAGATGTTCTGTTTAACATCTGAAAGCCTGTAATACTTTCAGTCCTACTCCTGCAGCAATGCTTAAGGATCGCTTGCTCAACACTACTTCAGAAGGCAGCTCAATGACCTTCTGCTTCACTCCTTTTAATTGTGCTACACATAGCAATTTTCCATGCCAGTGGCCTGATTCCTGCTGAACGTTTTCAAAAGTGTTAAATTAGAAGTAGAACACAGGGGAATACAATGCTGTTTTGCCTTTGTTGAAACCCTACCTCTTAAAATTGTAATCTCCTGTGGTTTTGAGCACAGGCTCAAAATTTGACAGGGAATTGCTGCAGGAGCTTTTCTGCTCATACAGGGATTGGTCTAATGTGCCCCAACCCAGACCTGAGGTTGCTCATACAGGTAATATCTCATGAACAGGTTTGGTCTGAGTGCTCTGAGTGCTCTGAGGGTGCATGAGCTCTGCTTACTTGTATCACTTGTACTGATTTTTATTATTTTTTTATTACTTGGACTGCATATTTTTATTACTTCAGCATCTAGGAGACCTGGCTGAGGTGAACACCCTTCTAAGCTGAGTGCTGGGCATACCTCTAGTAAGATGAACCTATTTCCCTGTACACAGGCAAGACCTACATCACAGGATGACTGCAGCTGGAGTCGCAGACTTGACTCCTGCCAGTGCAAGGGCTGTTGAGGGAGGTAGGGAGCACAGGAGGCTGCCACAGGGCACATGGGGTGCCAGTGACAGAGCAGTGATGCCAGCCCACAGGCCTGTCTGTGGGATGTGAGGGGACAAGGTGTTGCTGCCCAGAGTGAGAACGGATGCACAACTGGCTCTGCAAATGTACTTGAAAAGAGGTTTTTCATGTAGTTAGTGCTCAGTTGAGTTTGATACATCCCCTGTCTTCATCACTCCTGCCAGTGGCAAGGCTGGATGTGCCCCACAGCAGTGGGTGGCACTGGAGCAGCATCTCCCCATTCCCTCTTGGAGCCCAGTCCTGCTGGTGGTGAGCAAAGCTGCAGCCTGTGGCTGTAAGCTGGGATGCTGGGAGTGTCCGAGCACCCACGGCCCCACGTGGGGCTGCGCTCCCAGGAACAGCCTCTGCTGGAGGTACTGCAGCATCCTGGCATCAGCACTAAGACAAACTCCAGCCCTTTTGGGTGGAGCACCCTGGTGGCTCAGTCAGAGGGGACGACTCAAAGAAAATGTAGAACTGCAGAAGAGCTTCATAATCCTGCTCATGACCGATGTTCCAAGGAAAGAAAGAGGTATCCTGCGCTGGCTTCCCTGTCTAACACAGCTGTGTACAGTCTTCTGACTCATAAAAACACCATGTGTTTTTTTTCCAAAAAATCTATATCTAACTTCTTGGTAGCAGTGATAATGGTGTGGCAGTGAGTCACACAGGATAATTATGGTGTTTAAAAAACAATTTTTGTCAGTACTGAGGGTTTTCTCTTCTAGTTTCACTAACTACCTTCTTATGAGTGAAGATTAATGACACTGAATGTCATTAATGCTCAGGAATGGCCTCTGTATGCACAGCTCTGAAGAGGTCATCACTGGATTACAGTATGAGGGGTCTTTTTACACTGCCATGTTGTGGTTTAACCCTAGCCAGCAACTAAATCCCACACAGCCATTCACTCACTTCTCCCCAGTGGGATGGAGGAGAGAATCAGAAGAACAAAAGCAAGAAAATTCATGCATTGAGATAAAGACAGTTTAATAGGTAAAGCAAAAGCTGCCCATGCAAGAAAAGCAAAAAGAAGGCATTAATTCCCCACTTCCCATGGGAAGGCAAGTGTTCAGCCATTCCCAGGAAAGCAGGGTTCCATCACACGTAACTGTGACTTGGGAGGATGAATGCCGTCACTTCTAACAGACCCCTTTTCTTCTTCTTCTTCCCCCATCTTTATATGTTAAACGTGATGACGTATGGTCTGGAATATCCATGTGGTCAGTTGGGGTCAGCTGTTCTGGCTGTGTCCCTTCCCAACCTCTTTGCACCCCCAGCCCAGTCCTTGGTGTGAGAGGCAGAAAAGGCCTTGACTCGGTGTAAGAGCTACTCAGCAATAATCTAAACATCTCTGTATTAGTAATGCTGTCTCCAGCACAAATCCAAAGCGCACTCTTCACAGCTACTGTGAAGAAAATTAACTCTACCCCACCCAAAACCAGCATAGGCCATGATGCATGTTCCTGCTTTGGTTTGGCTACTTACTGACTTTCACTGTGGTTTGGTCTCCGGTGTACATAACTTCAGCTTTTTCGGTGCTCGCTGAACAGGCCCACTCTGTAACATGAGGTGCCTCAAGGGTATTTTAGGTTCTGCTCATCCCACAGCCTTGTCCACTTGACATTCCCTAGCAGTCTGCAGATCAGCCAGCCCTCCCAGGCAGTCATAAAATCATAGAATGCTTGGAAGGGACATTAAGGATCCTCTAGTTCCAACCCCAAGTCCCATGTCAAATTTCAGTTCCTCCTCTGGAGTGGAGTGATGATGTTTTCACTCCAAAAGGCAGAAATAAGGAAATAAAAATGCTAGTTCTGTGTGTTTACACCTTAGGCGTAGGAGAAACACAAAATGATATGAAGTCAAGTGCCTTTTGTTACACTGATCAATGAAAAGCCATTTGTCTGTCTTGATGCTCTGACTGGCATAGGAGAGCAGCAGAGAAGTTATTCATACTTTTATGGCTCTGTTATTTGCTCTGTTTATTCCATTCCTGGCTCATAAGTTTGCACTGCCCAGAGCAAAGGCCTGCTGTTATGAGGCCCATCTCCCATCAATGTCCAGAAAGATTCAAACATGAACACCCAAAGGAGATTGCTAATTGTCCCTCTTTGGTCCTAGGAAGAACTCCACAAATAAACTGTGTTTTGCCATCTGTTACTTACCTCCTGGTTCACTTTAAACTACTGAAACTTTATCCTTGAGTTCACCCCCGGAAAGCTTTTGGTTGTACAGAGATGCTCAGGAGAACAGATGAAGCCTCTGCACTGTAACTCTGGGCCATCTCCAGTCAGGACTCAGACTCCTCCTGGTCCAGCCCCCCAAGCCACGGTGCACTCCATGGATTCACAGCTCTCTGTAATGGAGTGTGGGCAGCCACCTTGCAGGCAATAGGGTCCCAGGGGATCCTCCTGCAGGGGCTACCTCTGATTAGCAGAGCCTGGTCTCTGGGCTTCTTCTGCCAATGCTAAAAGCAGTGTGTTTTTGCTTTGGAGAGGTAATCCTCACAGTAATTGCAATCGGTCTGCAACTGTAGGAAAAATTGAGAGTCCATTCTTTCTCTGGTTTAATATGTGGATGTAACAGTGCTGATATCGAAACACAGAAAACAATCACACTGCTGGTATTAATGTTCCTGAGGCAAACTCTGCACCATCAACAATTCGGTTCAGCAGATTCCTCCTGCTGCTTACAGGAATCAGTTCTTACCCCTTTGCCTTGTGTTTATGCTACTGTGCCGAGTGAGATGTGGACTAAGCTATAGTGTATCTGCATTGAGGAGCTACACATTTACAAGACAAATATGTTAGTCAAAGGAAGGAAACTTCCTGATATGCAGAAAAAAGCATCAGCATTCATTAATTATAAATATAGCCCAAAAAGTCAGGCAAGATACCAAATGCGGTGAGAGAAGAGAACTAGTTATTTTTCCAACCTTTTCTCTTTCAATGCAGAACATTAATCTTTTCAGTCCCTCATTAGAGATGACTGTGTCTTATTTTGTCTTACCTGCTGGGAAGGGAGTCAGAGCTACTCCATGGGGTGTGGTGTGTGCTGGCATGCACTAGTGAGGCAGTTCTTGCACCATCGCTTGTGGCTGTGCTACCAAGGCAGGAGACCCAGGGCACAGCTGGACTTGGAGGCCATCCTGCAGCCCAAACTGTGATTGTCACATCAGGGCTAAAGCAAGGGTCCCTACAGTGGGCCAGAATAGGCTGCTGGATGTACCCTGAGTGCTTTATTTCTTGGGTGTTTGGAGGGTTTTTTTTCATTTGGGTTGTTTATTTTTTTTCTTTTTTTTTTTTTTTTTCTTTTTTTTTTTTTTTTCTTATTTTCCACAATGGAAACTTCACATGAGATGTTCTTCCAGTCAAACAAACTTTTACATGCCCAGAGTTTAGTGCAGCACTGCGCAGGACTGGTCATCATTCTAAGAGGGACTGGAGAAAACTAAACTGCCGTTCCTTGTCTTGCTTGCCAGCTGTTCCTGCCTCACTGGGTCAGTGCTTGTCAGTACGGGCCAACCATAGTAATTAACTCCTTGCCTAAGCCTTCCTTGGGGTGCTAAATGTTTCCATAAAAGTTCTTGCTGTCCGTATGCTTCCCTACAGATTCTAAAGTATTTCAACATATTAGAGTAGAACTTTAAATTATTCTAAGCACTTACAACACTAAGGACATCTGCACTAAAGGAAATATATGCTTTGATGCATAGGAGTGAGGGATGGTCTCCTGTCATTTGCTGACATGGATTTGTAATGACAGAAAAGGGGAGAAATTACTCTGGTCATTTTATCATGAACTTTTAGAAACCACAGGAGATGTACTTGAGAAAGATATGAAATGCATATTAGGTTCAGGAGAAGCTCATCCAAAGGGAGAAAATGGGATTAAGCTGCCATGCAACAGCTGCTGAGCTGTGCTTGGTGCAGTCAGGGAGAGGTGCTGGTGCTTTGGTCCTATCTGGGGTGGGGCTGGACTTTGCCACACCAGTAGAGTCAAGGTGGAGCTTGCTGCTCAGGCTGGAGTTCACAGGGCTTTGCTGCTGCCCTGTTGTTTTTTTGCTAGAAGAGAAACCTGCTGGCTCTCACCGGGCCTCCAACCAGCACATACATCAAGTGGGCAACTGTGGAATTAAAGCTCTGGATTCAGTGTGCAACGTTAAGATCACTTCCACAGGTTGGCCGTACAGGTCTTCAGGTGTTTTGGCTGGAGGATAGTTCAAGAGTAGATGTGAAAGGAGAGGTGTTTCCTGGTGGCCTTTCCCAAAAAGTCCACTCTAGAGCATTTTCAGGTAGTAATATATTTTAGACAAATGCTTTCAAGATCAGGCCTCATAGGGCCCATAGCTTATGAACCATGCATGTAGTCGACATATGTGTGCTTGCCACCCTTGGGTCCCTGCAGGCATCCTAACTCCCAGACATCCAAGGGAGAGAAGGTGCAGAAGGCACCAAGAGCAGCAGCTCTGCAGTACCAGCCTCACTGCCAGGAACCTGGAAGGATACCAGCACCTAAATTTCTTTGGTATTTTTTGAAACATCACCCAAGGCTGGTGCAGGATGATTTGGTAACATTTGTCTGTCTCACATATAATTGCAGACTAATGGCCTTGTTAAAACACTTGAGTTTATGATCTGTTTTTCTCCTAAGCAGCTGTTTACATGCTTTATTAATGGTTACTAATTAAGTCCCTTGGATGAAGTCCTTTGGAGACTGTCCAAAGACATAAACCCAAATAAGCTTGGATCACAGGCACTAAAATATCTTCCCAAAACCCATGTAAGCAGATGCAAATGGACCAAAGAAAGGTCTGAAGAAAAGAGCTGGGTGGGTAGATATATAGTTTCAGATAGTTGTCACCTAAAACCTGGGGTAATGGGAGGAAGGAAACAGGATTTAAATGCCTTGAGGTTCCTTTTGCGCATGAGATCTTAAACTCTGCAGCTCGTATTTATGGTTAGCTTAGGTCACTAATGCACTTCTGAGCCAAGGGGCACTTGGGAGACCTGCAGCCCTGAGCCGTCACGCCACCGTGCTGGTGAAGGCCATGAAGGTTTTTGCATCCCAAAAGCCGTGAGCAGCTGTGAAGTCAAGCTATTGACCTCAATATGCTGGATTGTAAATCCCATTGGAGCCAAACCTGCCTGGCTTTAAAAGGAGTTTGGGTAGGCAAGAGATAAAATGTTAAGAGCAGGAAAATTAAGAGCAGCTGAAGTTCTGGTGCACTGTTAAAGCAGGGGATGGAGGCGGCGAGCGACGTGAGCACCAAGAACTGTGTTTGCTGGCAGGGCCAAAGGATCGCCTGTCATGGCTGTGCCTGGGCACCCCAAACAAACCCAGGCTTTACCCTATCTGTCCTGCAGCCTGTTTGGCATGGGGGTGGGGGGCAGATGTGGATTCATCAGAGGAGATGTACATTGAAAGCTGAAGTGAAGAAAAAATATAATTTGACTGATGCTGGAGAGCTGGCAATTGGCAAACCCATCCTCTAAGGCAGTGCTCACTTCCTGAAAGTTTGGGTAAAGCTGCTGTTGATCAGTGCTGGGTGGGTGTGGGCTTAGCAAGCCTCTCCAGGCAGGACTCAAAAGACAGGTCTTGGGCACGTGGTGCCTCAAGTGTTCAGGGCTCATCTGTATGATTGACTTAGCAGAGATGTGTTAACAGCTTTTCGTCTGTGAGGCTTTGAGGGACTTTTAAGACTCAAGAAAGCACAAGTTGTAGCTGAAAATTTTAGAGGTGTCTTGCCAGCTTGCTCTGTATCTATCTTAAGGCTAGGACTTAGGTAAAGGCAAGGACACTGCTGTTCAAATCCCTGGGGCAGGTTTAGCTCCTGTGGGTACAGCTGTGCTAGTGGACTAATGGGGCTGCAGCCCTGCACTCTGTTGGGAGATGGGGTGGTTGTAGAGGTGCCACAAACCCAGCACTTTGTGAGACGGGATGTACACGTCTTAAATTTCAGAGGATGAGGATCAGTTGGGCTGAGAAACTTTCCTTCTCCGCTCATCACTAAAGCCACGAGCTTGCAGATGCTTCTCCCCTCTTCCTTCCCCCACAAAACATCAGGGCGGTGTCCTTACAGGTTATTTCCAGCAGAGGGGATGCAGGAGGGGTTGTCTCCCACCCTACAGCTGCCACACTGGGAACTAGAAATGCATTTGCAGACACATGTAGCTGACTGTAGGTTGGTGGCGTGAGCGTTTATGCTTATTTTAGTGAATAACTTTAAAATAATCTCTTAAATTCTCTCTGTAATAGCAATGCCTGCTGGAGTGGGAACTGTGAGAGCTATTGCTTGTTGACTTTTGTGGCTTTGTGGCAGTGTGGCCTGGTTGCTCTTGCCAAGGGGTCTGTGCTGGTGTGTGATCAGCATCTTCATGATGGTCCAAGTACGGTCCTAGGAAGCTGCTGGGTTATGATGGCTTTCCTGGGGTTCAGACAGGGAATGAGAACTCTTGTGTTTGTCTGCAATGCTACCGTTCATCTGCAGTGGGGGCAAGTTGCTTTTATCACTCACTCAGTGCTTCCCTTAATGCTTCAGGCCTCCAAAATCATGCAAGAAAAGAAAAAAGAGGATTGTGCTGTTGTCCAGGGAAATTGGGCTCCTGTTGTTTGCTTGTTTGTTTTCTTTCTTTCATTTGATTGCTTTGTTTTTAGTCTCTCCCAGACAGCTGACTCTGCCTCATTCAGCAGGCTGATTGATGAAGGACAGTGTGGCTATATGGAAAATAGGATTTGTCTAAGTAGTGGGATTCTTCTTCACTTACTTATTTTAATATGACAAGATGAGAGAGATGGGACTGTGGTCAGTAATACTGCCACTGCTGTTATCATGCACTTCTTCTGGCTTGGGCAGAAAAGCCTGGCATGAAATCCCTGTAACACAGCCAGAAAATTTAACAGTGGGGAAAGGCTCAGCCACGCTATCGGTGAGATGTTCATCAGTGCTGTGCTACAAGGACAGTCCCTGGGTGAAAGGGGTGCTAAATCATTGTAGCCTACGACCTTCTAATGGCACAAGGGCTGCCACTGAAGGGGACATGAGAGCCCAGTACTTTTCTCCACCCATGTTTGAGTTTGAGTCCCATACTGGGACTGATGTGCGTAGGGAGATCCTTGTCTGCTGGTTTGTAGGAACAGAGAGCTTTGTTGGTTCAGCTGAGTTTCCACAGACACTTCTAATTCCTTGGATTAATGACATTTATGCCTTCCCTCCCTCCTGATACAATGACTTGGTCTGCAAGGTGTATTGCACAGTGTCTGTGTAAGTGTTGCAGAGCTGTCATTGATGATGATGATGAGGGAGATAATGATGATTACTAAAAGAAACTCCTATGCCAAGGCCTTGAAGCACAGTCAACCCCATTTCACCAGGGCCATGAAGAGCATCTCTGATGCTCAAGATGTGTACAATGGGGGCCACGATGGCACTATTCCTCTGGTCTCTCTCCATACAATTGTATAAGGGCACTTTCCTGTGTCTCTCAAATGTGAAATAATATTTCATTCTCCCGTTGTGCTTCAGACTTGGGTTTCAGTGCACAGACCCACCAGTGAACGGGTCAGCCAAGGAAAACTGCAGGAAAGCAAATACTTTCAAAGCAAGGCAATATTTCAAAAGCAGCTATATCCTGCTTTCAGAAGGGTCAGGGACTCAGCTCTGAGGAGCTGTGTAGATGTTTCACCCCCTTTGAAACAGAGCCATGTGAGAGACACAGAACTGCCCCCACAGACCTGACCTCACAGCATTTCATAAATCTGTGTGGGCCTCGGAAATCAGAGCTACTGTTTGCAACTGTTCTGCATCCCATGGGTATCCGCTTGAAACATTAGGACTGCAACCCTTCTGAAGAAACAAAGCTATTTTTAATGGATTTTGACTGTAATTTATTTTTTTTTTATCAGCACTTACCAAAAGTTGCAGTTTTGTTAAAAATTACTTGAACCTCCCACATTTTCATGGGAAATGGGGATTATTCATCCCTGTTTTGGCACCAGGAGGCATTTCTAGTTCTGTGAGAAAGTGACTTGAAAAAACTTGAGGTTCCTGTTCTTTTTTTTTTTTTTTTAAATTATGTTCCATTTTCCATACTCTGAGAGATGTGAATGTGAAGCCTTAAATATACCTTTCTGAAAATCTCGATTTTGGAGTGGTGCCGTAGTCTGAGCTTTAGGCCGCAAATCTCCAAATATGGGTCTTGCATTTCTTTCTCAATGTTATAAGCAATTGCACATCAAGAGGATAATTTCTTTTCCTATGTGGGCAATTTAGCCATTGACTCGTGAAGTGAAAGGTCTGCAGAATTAAACAAATTCAGAAAAAAACAACAACTTAAGACTGATCTTGACAGAACTGTAGCCATGTATGTCAGCTGACAATGAAGCTTCACCTCCCTGCTGGTGGTCTAGAAAAGGCTGTTGACTGGTTATGGTGACTCTGGAGGGGGTTGTTTGCTGTTTTGGCTCCTACCTTGTCATATGGCTTGATGTACACGCCCTGCATGACCAATACACTCAGCCATACATCTATTTTGTTGTGTGTCTGGGCACAAAATTTGCAAGTGTCTTGTGCAGTCCAGCAATGTCTGGTCCCAGGCAGAGGAGGGGAATGGAGGTGTTAAGAATGAAGGCTACTGCTCCAAATAAGATCCACTGCCCAGTTTCATGGCTTCAAGGACCCTGAGGACACTGGGGGAAAGCCCTGAAAGGAGCACTCTTGGGACCATGTTTAGCTCAAGAACATAATGCTGCACTCCCTTTGCCAGTCTTGCAGTCTGGAGAGAGAGGACGTGCACTGCTGGTAGATTTAGGCTGCTACTTCATCCCAGCAGGTAAGGGACAGCTGTGGCCATGGCCCAGCCCATCTGTGATTATTTTATGCATGAAATAACTCAACAAGGCAGGGCTTATTAATATTTGCCACTTGCCTCTAACTGAGGTTGGACCCATGCAAGGTGAGGTGAGGGGACCACGAAGCCACGTGGTTCTTACTGTACTGGGGGACAACTGGTGCACCTCCAGCACCCTACGATGGGCCAAGGAACCCGACCAGACCCTGTCTGAATACGACTCATGGCTGCTCTCCCTGGGGTGGCATCTGCTGTCCCAGCTCTTGGCAAGCAGCTGGAGAACCTCCCTAGCCAGCAGGGTCTCAGTTGAGCGTTTCAAACTAAAACAAATGTCTTCTGGCCAGAAGTTTCTGACTTAGCAGCTCTGAAGGAGGATGTCGAACCCACCCCGTTTTTGTTCTTTTGTGTTCAACTGAATCTTCTAATTCATTTTGGGGCCTGAGGTCCAAACCTCCTAGAGGGTTGAGCTGGGGCCAAGACTCAGGGTCCCCTGGGAGCTCAAGGTAAGAAAACCTCTCTGTGATGGTAGGAATGAACATCTGCATGTGCATGCCATGTGTGTCCATGTGAGATGTCCCTATGTTCTTTTAAATGTTTACTGAGGACATGCAGTATATTTCCAGAAGTGTATTTCTAGGCAATTTCATTTTCCCCACTCCCAGCTACTACAGGTGCAGTTCTGAGGAGGGGCTCATGTCAGGAATCTGATTTTAGGCTTATCTTGTGTGTCTGTGTGTGTGTGCTGGAATACCTTACAGCTGCATCCACTCTGTCCCACAGGAAGCGTAGGGGACCACCCTCTCCCTCACAGACCACAGGTGAGGGTACAGCTTGGGAGACTTTATTTCTTCCTTGACTGCTGACAGGTTTCCTACAGGAGCTTCTACCTCATCAACTGAGTGTGTGACACCTCTAAGGAGCACTCCAGCCTATGGGGTTGGTATAGACACACATCCCACATCACCTCTATTCCTCATCTCCTCCTTACTCCCCCACTGAGTTCCCACCCAAAACCTCCTCAGGAGACAGTAAGGCTCTCAGATGGGTCACACCAATGCATCTCCCAAACTCCCTGAAATGCTGGTACTAATCAGTAGCAGGAACACTGCAATAAAAATGGGCTGATTTGGTGAAGAGGAAGTAGGGTGAGGCTGAGAGGGGAGAGCATGTGGACATGAGATCAATTACTTTTCCTGGCATAAGTTGTATCTAGGCCTCTCTGGCTCCTCCGAGGTCTGTAAAAGCGGAACCAGAGGTCGGAATAGGGTTGCAGATGAAGGAAAAGGAGTGGTTTGGTGGAGATGAGTGAAGTGCGAGTTGTGTGAATGACTGAAAGGTTGAGCGGTGGAGGCCCCTCCTGAAGGGTTAGAGGGCTGCTTGCTCCTCTATGCAGGGTGGAAGAGAAGGCGAGTGACCACCACATGTCACAAACAGTGGCAGCAAAGCCTCACAGCCAAGAGGTGAGGTAGGACTGAGCCTGGGTTCTTGCTGTCTCAGCCTCCCTAGGATGGCCTTTGCTGGGGACACACACAGGGGACGTGCCACAGAAGGCTGTGGCTTGGGCCACCCATGGCCCAGCAAACCTCAGTATCCAGAGTTGATCCCTGTGAATTTGTCCTCCTGACTCAGAGGGAGATGTGAGGAGTTAAGCATGAGATAGCTTGGCTTTTCTGCTAATGGTGGCTGGCATTTCAGTTCCATGCTAAAACTCCTCTTATAGCTGTTTATGGAGTGGTTTATCCAACATGGTTTCTCCTGGAGGGAATCCTTTCCTTTCTACCACTTTTGGGTCAGAGGATTCCATGGGGACAGTTGCCCTTCATCCCATTGTGGAAAATGAAGAAGGTAACTGTTTCACACGCAGTGCATGCAGCAGCAAACAATAGGCCAAAATGGTCCTAATTTTCACAAGGAGAAAGTTGAAAGTCAGTACCACAGTCTCACCTTCAGGTCTCACTCTGCTCCAAGCACAAAGCTGGTTATCCTAAAGTAAACCTAACTCTAATATGTGACCTGGAAATGAAAATAGGGGCTTTTCTGTATCCAATATGGTTTTGGTTAAGTGGGAGCATTGATGGGCAGTGAGCAGGAGCTCAGTTTAGGTCTGCATTTCCAGTTCTGGTTTGCACAATAGTACTAATTCTCAGCCTCAGCAGCCCAAGCTTGGCAATGTCTGTGCCCTGTTTTTCATATCACACATCACTTCTGCTGTAACTTGCAGCAACATTTTCTGCATTTCTATGGCACTGCTGCCTCAAGTGTGACCCAGGAATGAGTTTGGTGGGGCTTGGCAACCAAATGTTTTAAATGAAACTTAAGATATTGCAACTCAGTGGTGGATGGAGGGGAAACTGCAGTGAAGATATAGAAAGTTATGAATGACATCCACTATGAAAATGGCAGGGCTGAGAGGACAAAGCCAAAGGATAGAACTACTTACATCTTCAGTCACTTTTAAGGTATCATAGTTAACAAAATGGGCTCCATTTTAAAAGTTTGCTTTAAAAAGCTGCTTAAGTGTAGCACTGTGCCTGTTTCATTCAGCAATGTCTCAGTGGCACACAGCCACTGGGGAATTTTGACCATTCCAACTTTGGATCTGTAGGACAGATTGTTAGTGAATAGCACGAACTCACACAAACTATTAGCTGTTGTTCTTTGCCACTGTTCAACAGAGTAATTAGTAGCTTTTAGTTTGGGGTTTTTTTGTGTGTTTTTTTGTTTGTTTTTTCTAATGCACTTGTTGCAATAAGAGAGGAAAGAAAGATATGGAAACTATAAGATTGAGGACCAGTTGTTGTCAAGAAGGGGAAATCTAGGAGAAATGAGACACTTTAGAGTGAGTGTGGATCCTGCTGCTCCCAAGGAGCACCTTGCTGTTTCAGAGCCTGAACTGACTAGCAGAATATGTTTCTGATATTTGGAGAGGGCTGACAAGGGCTGAGCAAGTGAAATGCCTTGCTTTGATAGAGTTGGTGCAGAGTTCTTAAAACTGGAAGAATGGGAACTCACTAATTTTATCTCTGAACAGTATCTCAGACACCAGTAACCCAGACTTCCAGGTATCTGGCCCTAACATCAAATACTACTGATGTTCAGACTTGACAGTAATCCTGACATGGGAAAGTTTGTGGCTGATCTTGCACACAGCCACTGGTGTGACTCATGCCACGCTGCATCAGAGCTAAGAGGGATTCGCAGGACACTTGCCATCGACTTTCCGTGTCCTCCATAGAAAAAGAAACACACAAAGACACCTGCCACATTCTTTTGTCTTTTTTTTTTTAATTATTCCTTCATATTCAAACTTCACAAACAGTGTGAACTTGTACAATACCTCAGAAAGTGAAACTTACAAAAAAAGTGCTGGTAACATTAAAAAAAAAAAAACAAAAAACAAACATCATTCTTAGCAACATCAATTACTCTTCCACACAAAACAGAAACCTTGTAAAATTTATTTCCGTATTTTTTTAAGGCGTAATACTTCCGTATAAAGTATATGCAAGAGATAAAACTTCACAGTATTCCAAAATGTCACAATAATAATAATAATAATATAGTATAATGAAGCGCTACAGTTAATTTTCTTTTTTTTATTTTTTTTCCTGTTTTAAATAACAAATACAAGTCACAGGTAAATATACGTGAGAAAAATACGAGGCTAATATTAAATGGCAGGTAAGGATACTCTCACTGTAAGAAAAAACTGGCAGGATGTGTGTATTTATTCTATATTTTAAAGCACTTGATAGAAAAGGCGTATGCAAGGTTTTTTTTTTTTTTAACAATTTTCTATTTGCTTGTTTTTGATAACTGACATACCATTTACAGAGTATAATGAGAGAAAAAAAAGGAACTTAACCCCTCAAAACTTTTGACCTGCTCTTCACATCGTCACAAACCATGTTTCTCGAGAGATGCCTGTACAGCGGGGGTGTGTGTGTGTATGTGTGTGTGTGTGCAGGCAGCAGTGCGTGCTCGGGGTGGGGGGGGTGTGGATGGGTGGGCATCCAACAGACATGTTATGACCACGGCAACGTGTCTCAGCACCTGCAGAGACCCATCTCCTGCAGAGACCCATCCATGCCACTCCCGTGCCAAATCCTCAAGTCTCAATGTCGGCAAGCCGGCGCCCGAGGTCATCATCATCGGCTGCCTGCATAAAGACCTCAGGATTTAGGCCTGGGTGCAGTTTCCCATTCACTCAGCATCTGTTGACTGCTGTGAATTTCTTCTGTCCCCCAAGAAGAAAATGTCCAATTTTTATCTTGCAGATCCGCACACAAGAAGCGTGTGCTCTCCCCTCCGCCATTTAGCAACGAATTTCCACCTGGGTCCAAGGCAGCGCCGCGAGGAATGGGAATGCATCTGGATGCCCCCTCCATGTGCAAGGCTGGTGCCCACATGCGTGTGCAGCACTGCAGCCCCCACCCAGCCATCCCTGCACGCTCCGTGCCCATGCCAACAGCCAGCCACTCGGCCCACGGGAACAAAAAGACAGCAGATAGCATTAACACATCAGTAAGGTGCTCAAAGAAAAAAAGGCGGCTCCCACTCCTGGAATGGGCAGCCACATAAGGTGCTTCAAAAAAGTTTTTTTTTTTTTTTTTTTTTTTTTTTTTTTTAATTTTTCTTTCAGTTTCAGACATTTTAAAAAAAGGACTGATTGAGCATGTGGTACGTGAGAGCAAGGCCGAGAGTTTTGAGACTTCTGACATCCTCCATAAACAAGAGCTTCCTCAGGCCAGGATGCATTTTTGTTTGCTTACTTTGTTTTTGTTATCATTGTGGTGGATTAGTTTAGATGGAATTTTTTCATATAAACCAAAAAAAAAAAAAAAAAAAAAAGGGTAACAAATCAACCCAATGTGAGAATTAGCATAAAAGTCAAACTGTGTTATTGGGCTGAGTTTTTTTTTTTGTCTTTTTTTTTTTTTTTTTTTTTTTTGCCCATTCATTCATTTAGCACCGTTCCTTTTTATTCTGGTTACAACCCAATTCCTTCTGTAATTATTGAATGTACAGAAAGGACCAAGTAGTTGTGTTTGTTTTTTGTGATCTGTTTCAAGAGCCCAACCGTAATTCCTCTGCTGCTGCTGTGTTTGTGTATCATCTGGTTTCATGAGCTTTTAAGGAGAAAGGTTAGTCTGTTGATATTTAAGGTTGACGTGTGTGTGTTTGTATGCATACACATTGTTCTATACATACACACTGCATGGAGTACATTTTAACTGGAGATAAAGTCAACTGGGTTCAAATACATATGCACTATCTTCTCCTATGTATTTGAAACAGTCTGGAGCTTTGATTTGATTTTTTTTATTTAAAGTGCATTTAAAGCAAAATAACTGGCATTCACATACCCCATGGAAAACATGATTGCAGTGGAAAGCTTGACTATGCTAAACTCCTTGGACTTGACAACACTAAAAGCAAATGGGGCAGTGACAGGCCTCAGTGTAGGCAGCTATTATTGGGCAGCACCACTGGCAGAGAGGGAAGGCAGGAGGTGGTGGAAGGAAAATTGCTTTGCAGGTTGAATACTTGAACTGTTTTCAATTCTGACACAGCTGTGTCATTCCCAATACAGCTTTCTTTACAGTGATTAATGACCTCTGTCTTATGGATGTATACATCTGACTCTCCCTAGTTCTGTCTTTCACTGTGTGTGTGTGTCCCAAGTGCCAGCATCTATTAGGAATAAGGCACTGTTGAAGTTACAGTTTTACAAAAGATGCAAAATAATCCAACCCTAACAATCCTGGTTGCCCACACTGCTCTCCTCCTCCTCCCTCCCTTTTTTTAGGGGGGGAAATATTGCATGTGACAGGAGTTTATTTCTATGTTCTCTGTGTCAAAAGTAGGCCTTGGACAAATGCTTTAAGTCCATCAGCACCAAAGATGGGTAGGACTACACCCTTTCTCTTGTATGTATGTGAACACATGCAGACTTGTTAACTGGGAGGGGGGAAATAAATACACTGTTCCCCTGTTGCTCCTCCCTGGCTTTAGAGCCCAGCCTAAAGAAAAAATTTCCAATCCTCCATCTGCAACATTTTCATTTACTGGATCATTTATGGAAGAAATTGAGGGATTTTTCATTCCCACCACTCAGGTGCTACAGGTTTTGCAGGTGGATTTCTGAAAGGCCAAGCTCCAGGAAAGTCTGCATGGAGCTTCCTGATCTGCAGAAAAACAGTAGGGGCAGGTGTCCACCCTTGTGCTTGCCTGACACACAGAAACCTCTCAGGGGCTGCTTTGCGCTGATTCTTAAAATCAGAAAAGCTTCTACAGCACATCTGGCTCCTCCATGGAGTCAGGGACACTGACTGTGCAGTGGGCAAGCCTGCAGAGAAGATGGGAAGCAGTTGGGTCCCTGTCTTTGCCCAAAAGCAGCTGTGGATTGTAAGCTGCTTTTCCACTGTCCCAGTGCACTCTTTTTGCTCCATGGTTTTGATCTGGGAACAAGCCACGTTCCAGCAACTGGGTAGGGTTTATTTGCCCTAAAAACACTGCAGTCAGCCTACCATAATATGTATTTGCTGTGGTAGCTGGTATATCCTTCTCCTGCTACAAGGCTGAAAACGATCCATGAACTACCTTCCCTGAGCCAGGATCTCACTGGCTCCTCTCACCTTCCACCAAAGGCAAGGGCTGCCTTGTAAAGCAGAGACTATAGTAGAAAATGAGAAAAGCAAGCAGACAGTAGGGGAATAGCAAACAAAACATGAGACCAGACGGTCTAGCATTTAAGCTCTAGGCTAGTCAGTTTAGCCACCATCATTAAAATGGACTGAGATTAAAGGAGTCTAAACTGCTATGGACTAGGTTTTTAGAAGTGACACAAACCTTGGGCAGGAAATGAATTGCCTTTTTTTCTTTTAGTGGTTTAAAAGTTATCTCAATAAGGCCACAAACTGCATTTGTCTTGTCAATGTGACTGCTTGCAAATGGCATGAATTGAAATTGAGTGCTTCACAAAGGCAGGATAGAAATGGGAGAGAAGAACCACCCCACCATACTCACCACAGCTGCACTGTAGGAGAGAGGAGTGTCTGAGGAGGTGGTGGTGAAGGGTGTCTCCTTGGGAAGACCTGCTACGTGTGGAAAGGGAAAGGAGCTAATAGCATCTCCCTTGCTCCTCTTCCTTTCACCACCACCTAACTGTTTTGCTGGACACCTATAGACAAGTAGCACTTCTGAAGAGCCCCCTCCTGTGTCTCTCATATGTGTAAGTTGGGGAAGGAAAGGAGGCTGGTATAATTACAAAAGGGGAAAAGAAGGCACATGATTTTACTCAGTCCTGACTGAACCCACATTTTGAAAGCAAGGGCAGTTTAGGTGGAGGGCAAAAAAGTGCTCAGTGGAGCAGGTGCTCACTGAGAAGAAACCTCAGGGTAAAGGAAGAGGGAGAATAAAAAGGAAAGGCAGGAGAAATGAAGGCCACATTCAGCTTTCTGTCTGCTTGACAGTCTCAAGATTTGGCTGCATTATTGTCCAGGAAGGAAAAGAGTCTGGTTGGTTTTGAATGTAGCCCAGTTACATATCTCCAGTTTTTGTTATGGCTGTTGGTGTCTTCCTCCTTCCCTTTTCTCCAGTCCCAGAAGTACCCAGAGCACTGCTTTTAAGTCTTTTAAGCCTGTTCTTCAAACATGGAGAACACGGCACACCTCTTTGGTCACCCTCAGACTCTACTTCTCCTCAAATCCAGTCCAGTGATCAAACTGAGTAGTGCTCCCCGCTGGTCACTCCCACTGTTGGGGTGCCAAAAAAAGGCTTTGATCAGCGACTGAAAGTGTAAGTCATCCTCATGGTTTCAGTTGGGTTGGTTGTGTTGGTCACAAAAGCCACTGGCAGGATGAGGGCAACCAAGGGAGCTGTTGACTGAGAAACCAAGATGTCATTTACAGAGGTCATTATGATCATCATGTCTCTCAGTCACTTAACCCCTTGTGCACTGCCACATCTCAGTACCACAATTTTTCTTTCTCCTCCAGTGACTGTAAGTCTTTTTCATTTCTGTGGTAGATGGGAGAAGAAGCAGGGCTGATGGTCCAGCTTTGGGATTCCAAAACACTGTTTTTCCCCCGAGTCTCTGACTCAAAAAGGCATTTAGTTTCTCTTTCCTCCTCCCACCACCCCCTCCAAATTTGCTCAGGAAATCATAAGGCAGAGTAATGAGAAGGAGGATCATCAACAGCTCTATGAAGACACAGGGTGGTAAAATACTTCCCTACAAACTCACAGTCCAGTGTTTGTGACATTTCATAAATAACTTTTTCTTAAAAAAAAAAGAATAACACAAGAACAATCCCTTTACTTACTCATCTGAAACAAAATAAACAGCAGTGGCTACAAACTTCTTCTTGTAACAATTACAAAAAAACTCCCAACAATACAATCCCCCAACTTTTAACACACGCCTTGAATGTTTTTTTTTTTTTTTTAATGTTAAACCTCAAAACTGCAGCATATCCTTAAGGGCAAACTTTTCAATTAGTTTTTTCTTTCTTTTCTTTTTTTTTTAAATAATGTGTTCACCAAAAAGAAAAAAAAATTCCACAAAACAGTCTTGTACCAAGAAAATGCATTCAAAAATAGAAAATACTACACAACAAAAATATGTACCCTTCCTTTCCAAAAGAGTCTTCACAAAAATGTAGAAAAATGCCAACCATTTTTTTCCTTTCCTGAACACTTAACTTTCAACCTAGGGCACAATTATTTATTGACTTATAATGTCTGTTTTTGCATAAAATATGGAAGATAAAAACCAACTATCAGGACTGTGAAGTTACAAACAACACCTCATTATTCTCCCCACCCCACATTCCCTCCTTAGAAAACAAAACAGAGAAAGCCAATGTTTCAACAACTGATTGAAAGCTGTCAGGCTTCTAGGAAAACCCATCAGCTGATATGGGGATTCAAAGACAATGGCATAACAGGAAAATCATCTGTCTTTTAAAATGTATGCTTTTTGCATTTATCTCAACATGAGTCTCTGCCCCGCTGTACTCAAATGACCAGGCACTATGGAGACAGGACACTGCTAGGCCAGCAAGATCCGGGAAGAATTTGGGGTGAGGAGCCCAGGGTGTGTGGGTGTGCGTACGCATTTGCGCACGTGATGTTTTACTCACAAAAGAACTGCTGCCATTTTGAAAGACAGAGAGGATGTTTCCATATGCCTTAAAAGTGCAAGGGCCATTTCTGGATCATAGTAGTTAAATATGCAAAAGTTTTACTACGCTTAATAGTCAAGTCCATTTTTCTGGCAAAGACAAGCCAGAGATAGATCACATCAGTTCACGTCTGGGAGTGGGTAACAGCTGAAAGCTGGTAGGCAAGAAGTGTCACACCAAGGTGCATCCAGAACTGATTTTTTTTCAGTGGGAAAGTGTTTTGCCTACCTTGAAAAACGTTCAAGGGATTTTATGCGATTAACACAGCCGAAAGACCAACTGTTCTGACAGCAATAAAATCTAGCAGTGGGGACTTAGGTACTATATGGAAGGCAGCTGTATCTTGCACGCATGTGGCTAAATCCATCCTTTGGGTACCTCCTTTGACTTCAATGCAATTACATCTGCTTGCACCAGGGATGAATTTGCCCCATGTGGTTCTGGATTTTATGACTGTCGGCCATTTAGGAGCCCAACCCTGCAGAATACTGTGCTAAAATACTCCAGATTGCAGAGCTAGGATCAAAGACGCTTCTCTCTTCTTCTGTCTGAGAATATTTGTTTTCTTTCTAGCATATCTTTTAAAGGATGCTTCCATAACAAGAAAGAAGAGGGGAGCTTTTTCTTAGCCTTTTCCACTGCGTGGCTGTGTGTTTTCCTTTTTTTTCAAATGGTAAAATGTGTTTGTGTTTACTTCCAGTGCATTTTTTCTCAAAAATTCAAAACAAAAAGGAAACATTACTTTTCCCATCCTTCAAAAGGAAACAAAACCAAAACAGACTGATAAAGTACAATACAATAAAAATCAGGCATTATAAAAGACAACATGATGTGCAACAGCAATACCAAAGAAACAAAAATAAAATATATATATATTAGGATACAAGTACAAATGAACCAAGAAAGCTATCTAACCCCACTACTGGATGATTGGTAAGCATTGGTTAAGAAATACATAAGGCTATTCTGAGATTTCTAACTTAACATAGTTAACCACTGCTTCTCCTCTCACACCTTCACTTCCTAAATTTTTCACCTTTCACTCACTGGTCTTTTATGTCTTGAAACTGATTTTTTTCCTTTTCGTATTTTTTGGTCTACAGTAGAATTACATGTTAATAACAACAGCAAAACAAAACTCAAGCTTGTTGTGAGAGTAAGTTGGTGCCACATCCATGATGCAGAAGAAAGAAGACAGACAACAGAACAACTGCATTCAGCTTTTCACACACAAAGCATATTTGAGGGCAACAACATAGTTGACCAAAACAAGTTTGGAGGGGCAAGCAGCAGAAGCTGTAGGTTTATAACTACACTATCAACCAGAGCCTGGTCTTTTGCCTTTACCAACGTCCTTGAGGACAACAGTAGCTCAGTTGCCATGTGGCTTTGCCATTCTTGTCATCTGGAGCAACAGCTGACCTGTTATCTACTTCACCACTAAATGCACACCTGGTTCAATGGAAAACCAAAAGGAAAAGAAAAGGTAAAAGGCTCCTAGCTGGGGCCAAGGCTATCTCTTGGTCACCTTGGCTGATGTGACAAATTCCCAGCCAGGTGTGATACTAGGATCAATGAGAGAGGGCACCTGGCTGGCAGGCCATTTGGGAGCAGTCTTGAAGTAAATTCAGACTGTTTAAGGTGATGTGACAGATTGCTTAGTCTCCTCCATTAGGGAAGAAGTGTGAACACCGACAGGTTGCTCTGGGATCATTCTGTTAGTATAAATTCTCTTAGTTCAGCAGGGATGAGAAAGCATGCATTCTCTATGGCTTTCGAATTGCCTTTGTAAATGTCAGCATCACCAGCCACCAGAAATGCATTCCCTACAAACTTGGCTACAGCACTGTGACTGAAGCTCCATCCTGATTCTTGGTATTTTCTTTTTTCTGTGGAACTTCTGAAACATAACTTTTTCCTCAAGGCTAAGCTCTGAAATTACCATAATGTTGAAAATATCATTAGCATCTTCTTGAACCATAACTACGCCACAGTCCCAGCAAAATCTCAAGCTGATCCTCAGTAGTGCTTGCCATTGTCAAGGAAAGGAAAGTACAGAAACAAGATGATCAAATAGTACAGGAAATTTCTGTTTTGGATCTAGCCTACTGGCCAAAGGGCTTTTCATTCAAGAGAAAAGGTGCTACAATGAAGCAGGATGACAAATGGAGGGGAATTATGGAAGTTAGTGTTTCTCCATCTGGAGAAAAAATAGGACATTAGGTTATGCGGCATCTCTAGTCAGCAACATATGTTTTGGCTTCTTAAAATAAACCTCAAGTTATCCTTGGTTTCTCAGTCAAGCACTGTCTACATGGGGCTTTAGTACCATGCTGAAAAAAAAAGAAAAGAGTTTGTGCTATATTTAAATGCAGTTCCAGTTAAACTAGTTTCAAACTGACCATGAAAAAAGGAACAGCTGATTTAAAAGCCGTTAAAAACTATACAGTCACACTTAGGCCCAAGAACTGGTCAGTTTGAACACTGAACTGAGTGGAAACATAAACTGGAATCTGGCTTTTAAAAAAGGTTTTAATTCCTGTTTACATGGACTAGACTAGTTTTTTTGAAACTGAGTCAGCTGGAATCAGGTTTAAACAGGTTGAATTCAAACCAGGATTCAGAGCACGGCTTAAAGCACACTTCTTCAGGTTGCAGTACTTTTAAAAAACTAGTGCAAATGACATCTTATCACAGCATTGCAAACATGCAGTGTTCCTCTCCTTGTCCAAATATGGTTGCCATCAGGTCACACCACAAGGGAGGAATATGCAGCAATCAGTCAGCCAGAACAGCTCAAACTACAGAAGTTCTTCATTTTACCACAGCAGGAAAGGCACTCTGGACACAGCAGGCTCAGTAAACCCTCAGCTTCACTTTTTTTCTGGAGCAGTCCACTACTCCTCTTTGACAATTCAAATCCACTCTGACAGTAGCAATATATGCAGCTGCCTTAAACAAGGAAATAAAACTCACCTAAACAACAAACAGGTGTATTGGCTCATAACGTGAATTAACTTCAGCAGACTGATTTCATTTCCTCCCATATCACGACTCTGTAGCTGTCACTACTCTTATGGAAGCAAATGCCACTTTACAAAACAAAGGTGCTCTCCTGCCACTCTATTATGCTGGCTCTCAAATGAACTGTGCTTTTGTTGGACATCTACTGACTCATTACTGGAAGTTGATCTTCCAGTGGTTTTCATCTTAAAGGGTTCCTGTAGATGGCAAAGAGAGAGAGTGCATGTTCCACTGTCCTGCTTGCTTTCAAGGGAAGAGTCATTCAGTAGTTCATCTAACAGATATCAGGGGATATCTCCAGTTGTTCTCTTCCATTCCTTTCAAACCAGAATGGCTGAAATCTAAGAGTGAAAATCTCAGAGCTCACCAGAAAAACACATCCTTAACTCCAAAGTGTCTCCTGGCTTCAGAAAGACTTGTTCCTTCCCACCAAGCACTGCCTCTTGTGTACCACTCCTCTTCTAGTTCTTGATACTTTTCTCAAATGAGGCAGCTCAACAGACTGATCATCAACAATCTGCTTTGCATTGTGCAGCTCTGTGAAAGGTCTGAACTACCCATTTCTCGGTGCTAATGAAGCCAAAATATCTTAGCTTCAAATCTAAGGATAAATTCAGGCCATAAATACATTTCTAGTCCCCCAATTATTCTAGACTTCCCTCAGCAACTGGATGACTACCTCCCCTTTTTTGTCCATGAAACCTCTGTGTACATTAGACAGATGGCCCCTCCACTACAGGACCAAAGCAGATGCGCTCATGTTTTATATTCTTGTCCCAGTTGCTATACAGAGCATTTTTCATGATCCTGTTTTACCATCTGGCTGAAGTTGCTATTACAGTCTTACTGAAGAGATTCAACACAAACTTTTGAGAGTTTATAGATCACAAAGAGCTACAGCAGAGATGAATCTTGCTGCACATTACTACTGTTTTTCTCATATTATGCTTGTTACAAAATTAATGACCAAGGCATAGGCCAACATGCATCTTGACTGCAACAGTATTTTTAAACTTAGGATTCCATTTGGTTCCAGCTGAAAGCCTTCACAATGCTAGACTATCCATTTAAGAAGACAAATCAGAGAGAAGATCTTAAAATGCTAGACAGCATCTTTGCCTAAGCAGGAATATTTATGTACTGAATTCCACACCACCCTTTCTTGCCCAAATATCCCTCCTGCTTCCTCTTACCCCAAAGGTTTGACTGGAACACCTGTAATTGTGTGTTCAGGATGACTGTTTATTGCACTGTTCCCATAACAGCCTCAGAAAGACGTGCTTTTTTTTCCAGTGACCTTCCCCTTTGGTAAGTCTGCTTTGTGGTTTCACTTCTTGAGCTGAGAGATCATATTTATACTGAAGGGATGCTAATCACAGTCAAACCTCTTGAAGAGATTCTATCCGACAATGCAAGTTTTGACATCTGAACTAGGAATCGGTATCTTTATGTTGAAGCCTTACCAAATGAGCAGTTCTCTGAACTTTCTCACAGCCCCAAAGAACAGTCTCTAGAGAAAGGGGGGAAAAGATCTGTAGCACCCTGAAACCTGTGATGCCTCTTCAGTTTCTATTATAGTGCTTTACTTTTATTTTAAGAGAAGGTATCTAATACAGCTGTCTCAGTGTCTGACTAGTTGCTTAAATAAAGGTTACCCTAGTTCTCTTTCAACCTGGTCAGGTTTATGATACATCCTGTTTTCTGTGCCTATCCCTTTCTCTTCTCCCTTCCTGCTTAATTGGCCCCTTCCAATCCCATCACATGTAAATACATTTCAGTAGTGCAATGCAGTGCAGTGCAGTCATACTTAGTGCAAAAATAAAAAGCCTTATCCAGACCAAAAAAGCACAGACTCCCACCCCACCCAGCCCCCAAGAAATCAGCACTCAGTAAAAGTATACGAATGCCCCCAAATAAAGGGGGATTTGCAGTCTCCCAGCCACACTTTCACATGCCTCATTTTCTCTCCTTCACATGAGATGTGGAGATCTCATTAGCAGATAGGACATTTATTGAAAACACAATAAGTCAAATGACAGAAATCAGAAAGGAGACAAGCCATTGTTGGAGGGCTGCAGAAAGAAGAGAAAACTAAATGAATACAGCAAAAAGGTCAGTAGTGGTTTTACACAAAGTTGTTGGATGCAAACTTTGCAAGGGCACACCTTGCAAAGGGCATGTGTAAGTGTGGATAAAAAAACTAAGAAGCTTCCCTGTTCCAAATATACAGTCCCTATTTTAACAGTGCCCAAGCTAAGGTTCTGTAGTGCAATCAACTTTTGAAG
This sequence comes from Myiozetetes cayanensis, assembly GCF_022539395.1. Classification (NCBI taxonomy): domain Eukaryota; kingdom Metazoa; phylum Chordata; class Aves; order Passeriformes; family Tyrannidae; genus Myiozetetes; species Myiozetetes cayanensis. Next base: position 21,723,111 of record NW_026087742.1, read on the forward strand.
CTTTCTGTGGCCACCCTAAAACAAATGGACTGATCAACATTAACTTCAGTTCTCTCCTGCTCATGCAGGCACACCTGTGCATGAACAACTCCCTCCTCCACCCTGCAAATACTTGAGGATATATGTGAAGTATTTCTTTCATGGCCCACCTAGGGCTATGGTGGGAAAAGCAGGAATTTTGATGACAGGCATTTAAGCTCTTAAGTACCTTAAAATGAAGACACATAAGAAAAACAAAATGAAGCTCACTAATTACAAAGGCAAGCAGGTTACTGAGTCCCAATCAGCCCATACCTCCCCTAGCCCATCTATGTCTTTTAACAAAATAAAACATCTGCCAAGGGCTTGCCACCTGTTAAAGTAACACTTGGGAAAACAAAACAAAGACTTTGGGGTATTCTCTGGTTTGGAGGTTATAATTTCAGTTTGGACAGTCACAAGAGCCTCCATCAAACCCTCATAAGTACTAGAAAGGAGTGTGGGGAACCACTAAAACAGTGTAAGAGGCCACAGGGAAGAGCAAGAATGGAAAATGAACGAAAAATGGAACACACTAGGACAATACTGCTGCTGTTAGACTAATCTCAATGTACTTACTCAGTGTACAGAGGAATACTGCATGCTGGTTCATTTAGGCTTAAGCACATGCTTCCTCTTTTCTTCTGCCACTTCTCTCACTCCCAGTCCCTTACTGAAGATGTTAGCCCATCCCAGCATGTAAACAAAAGCAAATACCAAAAGATAAACCAAATTATAACCAGGAAGCAGGTTTCTCCTTTTTCTTTCTCTTGCAAAGATACAAGCCTTGCCTGCAGGCAGATACACTCTGTTTAATCCCAGTGGAGAAAAGCGTTTCACATGCACAGACATAAGGAAAGAACCTAAGAGAAGGAAACTAAGTAGAGGTGCAGGGATCCTGAATACCCACCTCAAAAACAGAAAAATGCCAGGCTTTAAAGACTTTTGCAGTTTATCTTTACCAGTAAGCTTTAATGAAAAACAAAGACAGCACAATGGAATCCCTAGCCATGGCAAAGGGAAAGGACCTAAACCCACTCTCTCAGGGTGCAGAGCTACAGTGGTGCATCCCATGCCTGAGCATACATGAGACAAAATGAATAACACTTGCCAGCTTTTTTGTAAAGTCTTTAAACACCAATTTAGCCAGGATAATCAGCAGTAATGAATTTTCATGCTATTCAGCTGTGTGTACTTTGAGGAGGTCCTACCTGTTTGTTGAAATGCTGTTCACACTACAAATTCTCCTGCATACCCAATGAAGTAGCATTTATTAAAAAAAAGGTTCACCAAACAGCTTCATGTATTGAATTGAATTTGGGGTTATATAATCAGATCTTACAAAGAAACAATTTTATTTTACCCACATGAATATGTGACCATCATAACAGAAAAGGTATGGCCAGAGGGCTTCTGAGTAAAGCAGTTAGAAACCTGGAATCAAGTAACTCCAAATAGCCAAATACCCAAATGATTTTACATTGTTCTGGCAATAGAAAAGGGACACAGCAAGAGTGTAAATTAGGGAAAAGGTATTGCAGTGAACCATATATCTACACTAGCTGTTGTGGCTCACTATTTAATTATTTAAGATAAACATGCTATCACCAATCAATCAAACCCAAAGAAAGACTCAAGGTTATTTAGGATTCTCTGAACAAAACAAAATAAAGCAGAAAATTCCATGCTTTGTTCAAATGGAAGCAACCTTCCTGCTCTATACAGTTCTTGTGAATTAAGTAAGTCTCCCAGCAAGAAGAGACTATATTATCACAGAGCCCTTAACACAGGCAAAATCTGCCTGGTGGAGTGAAATCAAACCTTGAGTCAGTTTTATGAAGAGTACAAACTTTGGGTAGAAACATTCTAAATTATGGGGAACAATCCTGTGGCATCTTAAAGGGTGTATATGAAACTAGGACTATATATGCTTTCCCTGTCAGAGAAAATGGACTGAAGTCAACAAAGGAGCATGTGAGTCCTGCCTGCAGAATTTGGCCCACAGAGTATTGGTCCAATCAATTTTCAGGATAAAGTCTAGATCTCACTGATGCTGACAAGAAAGGTCATCCTGCCTGAACTGAGCAGCCTATTTATATTATGTTTGACAAACAAAAGCTCATTATGGGTGGAGTGTATAGGAAATCACCAATTTTCTGCTTCATTTCGTTATAAGAATTTCTTTGAACCTGAACGGTGGAGCAAGAATCTAGGGAACTGATTGTTCAGAACATATGAAACTGGGAATAAATTCCAGACTTAAAGGACCTCTATCAGTCTGACAGCAGACCAAGCTACATCCTGGCATTAGGACAAAGGAAAACAGGGCACCCCGAAAGACAAACTCACTGAAGATACTTGTGAAAAAGTAGTTCTGGTTCTAATAAAGGAAAGAAAGACACTTCTTCCACCAATAAATAGGAATTGTATTTTTTTTTACAAATTATTCATACATTTAAAAAAAAAAAAAAAGAAAGCAGCAGATGCTGGGGATTCAGTCTTTTCCTCTAAGTGGCACAGGTGAAGAGCAAGTCCCTTGTATGGAGTTCAAGCATTCCTTTCTCTTGGAAGGCCCCCTATCTTTGGTGCAAGCATCCCCAAAGTGGGGGACTCTCCTCTCATTCAACCTTGCAGTGAAAAGCTTTAAAATCCCTTTCTGTCCCGGCACAGTAGAACAGAGCAACATTCTCTTAGTACAAGGTTCTCCCTCTTGTGGTGACAGTGTTACCTACTTCAACCGCTGTGTTCCTCAAAAGCTATATAAAGCAGAAGAGAAGTGCAAAAAGGAGCTGAGTATAAATGCTGTTGACCACAGAAACGTGAGACCATTGCCTGCATTAGCCCTGGAGGTCTACTTGGTCAACCAAGGAGGAGATGGAAAATGAAAGTAATAATGAAAACCATACACCAGAATAAAGCTAATATTTGGACAGTCTTTCCTTGATGTTTATATCATTCAAGAAAAGCAGCCACCACAAGAATCTATAAACTGTAAAGTTGATATCGCCTTCTGTTTCCTCTCTCCTTAAAAAGCAGAAAATATGCACATATGAAACGAGTTTCTTAGAAAATCACAATTCTTAAGATTAGTATTTCTTCAGAGAATGAAAAAGAAAGGATATATGTTCATAAAAAGCAAGATTTCTGGATTCACAAATGACTGACTGTCTTTTATGTAAAAGATATGTTAAAATAGTGTTCACCAGCTCATTATTTTGTTAGTTTCACTTTCCTTTAGGCAATTGTATCTGTACACACTGCGTTCTAAAAGTACAATCTCTAGTGTGGATAATCTACCTGTTTGGTACCATCCTGTTTGTAAAACCACTTCTTAGCCTAAAAATATAAACTGTAAACTGTATAACATGCAAAATGAATTGAGGTGTTTAAAAAAAGCATTAGGAAAAATAAAAGGCAACAAAGAAGTTAAATCAAGAAACACATTAAACTAGTAATTATGCTAAATGAATTACTGAACCTTACAAAGGATTAGCAGGGCAAGTGTGGAATGGGTACGCAGCCATTTAAATGATCTGGCATTCTCAGTCAAGTGAGAACACTTTCTAAAAAAACATGTATGATTCAGCATTCAGTCAAAGGAAAAGGCAAAGAGCACGGTCAGAAAATGTGGACCACTGAATCAGCACTCTGTTGCAGCAGCTAAATGGAATTAATTTGGAAAATGGCACCTGTTTGGCTTAATGGGACAACGCCCATCCTTCATGCAGTAGGGTAATCTAGTTTTGTTACCTGCATAATTAATATTGAGAAGATAGTTTCCTCCTTCCCTTACAAATGGGTATACACAGAGTAAAGAAAAGCCAGACTTAGAAATCACTGCTGGAAGACCGTAACTTTTAAACTGCAAGTAGAAAGAATAAGAATGTGGCCTCCACATAAGTGCAAATGGCAGGAGTCTGTAAGGAATGCTGGCACTTGATGATTCCCATGCTTGAAGTTCTGATTGTAATACCCCGAGATGTGGCATAGGTAACTCCTTCCCTCTCTTCTCACTCCAGAATAACTATTTATTTGCAGAGACACGGATTTGCTCATTTTTGGTGAAAGCAGAGTTTGTAATTGATGTGACCATCTCTCATTTCTTCCTGTCTTCACGGTTAGGAGAAATGAGATCTAATGAATACCTCCTCCACAACCCTCATCCACTTGGCTTTGCACATTTTCATTTAGAAGTGATATCAACCAGAGGAGTGAAGGTCAGCTGAGATGTACCTGAATTAGAAAAGCAAACATAAATTCCCATGTTCTCATAAGTTTGCCTTCTCACTAATTTTGAATCAAGACTTCTTGCCTGGGATATCTGTTTTGCAAGATGAGAATACAGAAAGGACACAAAAAACCATGAGGCTTGGGTGTCAATCAGCTTTCCCTGGGCTATCTGGATCTAGATGTTGACATATCCCTCTCTAGTGACATTATTTTCAACAGCTCTGTGGTGACAATTAAAATCCAGTGGGACTGACACAAAATTCAGACCCAGTAGGAATGTCCTATGAAGAGGGTGAAGGGAACACTCACCTTGGAAAACTTATGAACTGAAGCTAAAACGTTCAGAGGTTGTTTTATTGTGAAAAAGGGGTGATCAAGTGGATCAATTAGGATGCAATTGGAATAAATTACTAGCAGTGGATGGAGGTATTTCTTATCCAATTCCTAGCAAAATCCATTGGCCACATTCAGCATAACTATACAGAGAACAATGTTTTTCTACATCACCTTAATGCAGAAGATAATTCTAGGAAATCTTAAAACTATAAAGAAACAGAACTTGGAAGGAGTGAAAGACCACTTGTGGCATCTTTCTCTAAGGCTAGGAATGGAAGAGGAAAGTCCGACATACGCTTTTACAAATGAAATAACAGGACATCTTAGAAGACAGCTAATAGATAACCTTAATTGTCTTGATTAATTGTTCTTTTGATATGAAAGGGTAGCAGGGAACAATCTCTAACTTTTGTAGAGCCTAATACTGTTTTACCTTTTCTTTAAAAAAAATTACTTTTCTACATCTTACTACATAAAGATTTAAAAAATCCTGAAAAAAATGCTTGTAAAGACAATAAAGAAGCCAATAATATGAAAAAGCACACTAGAGCTGTAATATTGGTAAATGCTTCAAATAGCTGCAGCAGTTGATTGGGTTGTGAATGATACATGTGAAAAATTATTTTTCTATGATCATAGGCAGATGCAAAAGTTAAATGATTATACTATGTATATATATTGATATAGAATTGCTATATATATTGTGTACTGTATGTTCTAGCTTTCAGAAATACTGTATTGTAGTGTACTGTACTTAACTAAGCAGATCTAAATAGCAACTTGTCATTTTCCACAAAGTCACTAGTACTGTTAACAAAAACCAAAAAGTCTATTTTCTCCAGTAAAAGAAATACATACTGTTACAGTCACAAGACATTTTGACTATAGAGAGACAATGTACATTTAACCAAAGAAAAACACCAAACCAAAATAAAAACCTCACCCCAAAATCAACCAGCCAAAACTGTTGCATTATCATCTTATTCAAAAGGGGAAGGGAAATGCCACCAATTTAAGAAGAGGAATATAATTTACTTAAATTTTTATGACTGGAAATGAAAGAAAAAAAATCCCCCCAAATCTTCAATTATCCTGTCTGGACCAAGGAAAAACCCCCTAGTCAGGCAAAAGAGTTAATAAAATGCTACTTTGAGGGCCAGCACGATACCAAAAATAAGCAGCTGTAGCTACACATACTTATTCATCCCACTAACTCAATGGGTGCAAAATGAGTTCTAGAAATCCTGCAGTTCTCACGGATTACACACTAACTAATCTTACTGACCAATTTCTTCTGCTTCTGAAAATCTACTGGTCTTCTAGACACACTAACCACAGTCCTGAAAAGATTTTGGCAAAGACAAGGGAGAGAAAGTTACTTGTTATTTGGTAGTGACTGCACATTTGAAATGGATTACTCAGATGACATGTAAAGATATTCATAATCAACATGTTTCAGAGTACATGAGGTGGGGAAAGAGCTGTTTGACATGGCACTTTGGAAACCAGAGAGTCCAGATCTGGAATATTCCAGAGCCTCTCAGCAGAGTGTACTGCTAACTGTTGATAATTTCTTACTGTTCTTTTTAAAGGGGAGTGAGCAAGCAGGTTATTTTGCTTGCATTTTATTTCTCTGTCAGGTGAACAAGTTGAAATTCAATGGAAATGAGTGACTGAACTCAACAGTATTGTTCCAGAGCTGTCATCCTCCAAGGATGCCTGTCTCTACTAGTGAGGCCTACTGAGATCGACTGTTTTATTTATTTATTTGAAAGACCACATAAGGCTCTGAGAGACATAATTCAGCCTTCCCTTCAGAATGGGTACTCACAAAAATACACCGGATGAAATCTGGGTATCACATTTTGAATGAGGGCAAACATCTCATTTGGGCAAACATCCAACCAAGAGCATTTGGCTAACAGAATTTTTTAAATGAATGTATGTGTGCACATATACTGCATGAGTAGTGTGCTTATTTTTCACTAGAGTCATGCCAATGCTCCATAGTTAATGTTGTAATTGTTGTTTCATCTAAACCCTTTCTTGCATCTAAACCAGGCATATCCACACGCTCAATCAGCAACCTGTCTGTAAAGGCAGGAGACAACTGGCTCTCTACCCAGACATACATACATACACACACGTACTCAGACATACATCTGCATGCACACACACACACACACAGAGGCCATATAATTTGGTTTTACTTAAAGATCCCATAGGTGCCAACAGGCTTTGTGATAAATGAAAGTAAAGGACTTTGTGGGAAAAATGAAAGTTGGGCAGTTGAGTGAATGGAATCCTGCTTCCTGAATGCAATGATCCTCTCTAGTCAAACAGCATATATTCAACCTGAGGGCTGAACCTTCAGGGAACTTAATAAGGTTTAACAAAAAATATGGCAATATCCAGGTGGTAAAAAGAAAAGGAGCAAAGTGAAATAGAAAAGGTGCTTAATTAAATGTATAGATCTCAGAAAGATGTCTGTCCATTTAGTAGGAACAGAACACTGCAGAATCAGAGCACAACAGTAAGTATCTAACCAAGCTCTGCACTTTTCTCAAGTGCCATAGGACTATAAAATTGGCAAAAAATTAAGTCAACAGTATAAAGTGTAGAAGCCTGTAGTTCTGTCTGGAAAATATCTAAAGCAAGCAATGCTTTGCTATACTGGTAGCAGATTTTCCAGCAGCAAAAGTCCCAGTGGAGACCTTATGAAAACATGTGGGTTACTGTAATATCTAAGCTCAATCTGACACAGAGCATCTAGAAGGGATGCTTGAGGTGTGGCTGCATGACTGTGCATGAAATTTCGCAGCACAAAGAGGGCTCAAGTGCTAATGAAGTTTGCATGAGGGGTAGAAACAAGAATTTACCCATGGGCTGAACTGGATAGAAGTTCTCACATGTGATGGCATGTCGGTAGATCTTTTGTTTGTGTTATGTTATTGCTGCAGCAAAAGGATATTTTTAGAACATGCTTTTCTTAAAAGGAATCACAGCTAAACTAATCAAAGGGTCTATATTTATCGCCAGTGACATGCATGCAATCTCAGAAGTGCCAATAGAGGTTGCACTGATAGAAACTCAGAACAGAATTTGCCACTGGGAAGTAGCTTTTCACTGGATTTCTCTCTCCACTAGCACTGGAGAGGCTGGAGTCTGTAGTCAAATCACACAGCCTTGCCCCCATGTAATTAATTTGGTTTAGGAAGACCATTTACCCTCACAAGTTTTAAAGGGAGCTGATGTCAATCAACCCAATCAAAAGCAGGAGATCACTCTGGAAGAGAACCAAACTTAGAGCTGTAACTGAAGGTAAGAAACAGCGGAGAAGCACCTTCCAGTATGAAGAGACCACTATGCCTCACTAATACTTCTTTACTTCTTTCCTACCCTTTCAAACAGAAAAACACAACATATTTCGTATGAAAGGAATGTTTTACATAAAACTTTGTTATAGCCACAAAACATAAGTACACTCCATACTGCTCAGATGCATTTCTGTTTTAAGGCATCAATTGTCCATGAGGCTGTAGTGTATTAAAGGCTGTTGTGTATTTTCTTCTGAAGGAAGTATCGTAATGCTCTTTGCTTTTTGAAAAATGGTTGAGGACAAATGCGTAAATTGGGAGGTTAAAATACAGTTAGCAAAGTGTTTAGAAGGCTCCACATAGGAACATGGAGAAAAGGAGTTTGAGGGGGGACTTCATCAGTCTCTACAACTACAAGGAGGTTGTAGTGAGGTGGGGGTCTGTCTCTTCTCCCAAGTAATAAGTGACAGGATGAAAGTAAATGGCCACAAGTTGCACCAGGGTAGGTTTAGACTAGATATTAGGAAAAATTTCTTCACTAAAAGGGAGGTGAGGTATTGGAACAGATTGCCCAGGGAAGTAGTGGAATCATTGCCCTTGGAAGTGTTCAGAATGTATGTGGATGTGGCACTTTGGGACATGGTTGAGTGGTGAGCTCGGTAGTGCTGGGTTAACTGTTGGACTTCATGATATTAAGAGGCCTTTTCCTAATCTAGCTGTTTAGTTATCGGCATTAGGAATAATTATATGGATATACACTCTTATCTAATATGTTTCTCATTTACATATTTTCTTAGAAAAATAAAAAAAAATATTCCCCCTTTTGTTCCCTTACAAAAATAGGTTTAAGAGAGTTAAGTATGCTTATTTTTCAGGTAGGTTGTCTCTCTGTCAGTATCTCTCTTGCAGGCCAAATCTCCCTGTTCTATTCCAGAGAAAACATAACCCCCCTTTTTTTTTTTTTTGTCAGAGTTAGTTTGAAGAATAGGCACATACCTAAAGCGCTCTCCATACTTCCCACAGGAGTTATCAGTGAAAATATGGGGACCCCTTTGCTCCTGCTGAAATGAACTGGAGCAGTGAGTAGCTTTATAGGAAACTAGCTGATAGAGTTCATTACTTCTTGCAGGAGAAATAAGGTTAACAGCAGCAAGAACACTGACTTGGCATGGCCAGAACAAGACCCTGATGGACATGAATCTAGCACTAGGCCACCTTCATAAACTTTACTGTCTTACTGGACATGCTGCAGAGACTTGCAACTTTCAGCATCTGCCCCTCTGCAAGGCCTTCCTACCTGCATTTGGTTTCTATCAGCAGGACTGTCAAATGCTGGGAAAGGCTTTCAATTAATTACAAACTCAAGACTCCAGACAATGTATTATCTGTAGTTTTCCTCGTAAGTCTTTTTTCACAGCAGACTTGTGATTGCTTAGGGCCTAAGATCTTACTGAAGAGAAACCTTCTGGGAGCAGAGGAGGCTCAAAACCTCTCAGGGCCAAGTTCTCATCACATTACACCTCCTTCACAAATTTTCACATTCAGCATAAAAACAAATCAGGGAATGTGAAAAGTAGCTAATTTGCTTTAGGCTGATCAGATGCTGCTGCAATTAGGCTACCTGTTGGTTCTTTTCTATCAGATTCTTTTCTAATTCAATAACTCAGAGGAGCTGAACTGAAAGCGTTGATTACCAAGGACTAGTCTTTCTTGGCAGAACAGCCATGAGGTGGTAATTTGATACTGACATAGAAGGGTTTGGGTTGGAGGGGACTTTAAAGAATTATCTAGTTCCAACACCTCCTCCAATGGGTAGGGAACCTTCCACTAGACCAGGCTACTCAGAGCCTCATTCAGGCTGGTCTGAACACCTACAGGGATGGGGAGTCCACAACCTTTCTGGGCAACCTGTTCCATTGTCTTTACCCTTGTTGTAAATAATTTCTTTCTATTATCAAATCTAAACCTACCCTCCTTCAGCTTAAGGCCATTTCCCCCCCCATCCTATCACTACATGTCCTTGTGAAAAATCCCTCTCCAGTCTCCTTGTCAGCTCCCTTTAGGTACTGGAAGGCTGCCATAAAGTTTCCCCAAAGCCTTCTCTTCTCCAGGCTGATGTGTTTTTTTTCCTTTTAGAGTGGCAAATCATTTTCATCAGTGAGAGCTGGAGGATTTCCTTAGGGTAACATTCAGAAGGGTAGCAGATTTAGGCACTCTGAAGGTCTGGTCATGTTTGAAATGAATTTGAAAGCAGTGTTCTTGCTGCTTCTGATTTTGGACTGGACTCAACACTGCTACAAAGAATATGTTTTGTACCTTCTCCCTTTGGGATTTGTTTTCATTATTAAGAGACACAGCAAATGTTAGCATAATACCCACTAAAGGGAAGAGATCTGTTCCTCCACCATGTGAGTGATCCAGCGTTAAAAGAGTAGCTCCAGGTTGACTGAAATCAATCAGTTTGGGGTTGATAAGAAGTGAGGGGGCTGATGGTATGCGGGTTATTACTCAACTCTCCTTTGGATGAAAAAGAAGTCAAAAGAGGAAAAATGGGTTCCACTTGGCCTCTTTGATCTTAGAGCAAAAGGAAATCTCACTCAAAGTCAATTAAAAGCTACTCTTCCCTGTTAGCTTACTGTGAACTTGAGCTGTTTTTGAAGTTATCTAACAGCGTGGGCCAGGAGTGGGTCTAGTGAAAGTATGACAGATGTTGAGAAAGTGTCCCCAGAGTAGCTCCTGCAAAACATCTATAACTATTTCCCTTATAAGAGATTATTAATATGGGGGAGGGACCAGATTGAAATACCATATTACAGTTTATAGAGTGGTGTACTGTACTGGTATGTTCCCATTATTTATGAGTTGTGCCTGCTAGTCCTCTGCAAGAGATCACTGTAGGAGAACCTCACTAATGCACACACCCCAGACATGCACACGGTCACACTCAGTAATGTTCTCTCCTTGCTGATCAGCAGACACTGAGGTTGTGGTCCTGCATTCCCTGTGGATTCATATTTCCCAGGCAGACCTCAGTGGAACGGGCAAGAGAAGTTAAATTTTGGGTTTCTGATTTATGATTTCATATAATACAAGAACATGGGTATTTCAGTGAACAGCAACAGAATTAACTTGAAAAGGAATCATTTCAATGAGGGGGTAATTTACCTGAGGAACTCACTTCCACAGGATGGCCTGGGGCCCAGCTAGGAATTAATAAGATAGATCTTTAAAGGGATGAGAATTACCTGCCACAATATATATTTTTTATATGGGATAAAAACTTAAAGACATAAATTATTATGTCTTCATGTTATAGGCAAATAAATATTCAAATTTTTATGTTTTTTATATGTACAAATAGTTAATGAGGATTATAATAAATCTTCTCCCTTAGGCTTATTGCTTTATAATTATCCAACACGGGTCTTTCATCTTCATTCAAATTATCTCTAAGTGGCCACATGTCAGAGACAGAGTACTGGGTGAGAGAGACCACAGGGCAGATCTGCTCTGGCCAATCCTACATTTCCAATTCACTTCACCAGCCTCAGTAGCAGTAAGAGAAGGTGCTTACTTCTCATTTACTCTAAGGCTTCCTTTATTGCACTTTTGCCTTGCAGAGAGGCCTTGATTTGTAACATGAATTTATGTACTATTTAATGCCCTTTTCCATTACCAAAGCAATATAAAGAGAGCTTAAGGGAAAGTGAGAATCAAGCTCAAGGAATGCAGGATATTGCATGCTTCATCAGAAGGATGCGTGCTACAGTCTGCGTTTTCTCATCTGTATCATTTCATCAGGTGTTTGGCAGGAAACCTTTGAAGCATAGTGAGACAGATTCACTCAAACACTGCCAGCAGTGGTTTCCAGATCACTGTGACTGCAATTCTTTCTGCTAAGGAATATTGTAGCAATACATGAAAGCTGAATATACCTGCAACATTTGGATACTAGGGTTGTTTCCAAGTAGCATGTAAAGTATTTCAAAGATGGGAGGAAACATTGCTAAAAAGAATTTAACTTGTAAAAGATAAAGGGGGTTATGTTTGAGCTCCTAAATTCACAGTGACCTGGCAAGCACTTTCAGCTACATTAGCAGTCATGGTGCAAGTTGCTTCATGTTTTACAAAATCTCGAAGTTCAACAAAATCAGTTAATGTTTCAGGCACTCATTTGTGAAGACCTCGGCCTAAACTCTTTGAAAACTGCTTTAGAATTCAATCTACCAAGCCTTATCTTTAATTGAAGAACTTTGTTTATTTATTTATTTTTTTTTTTTTAATTGGCATCCTTCATTCATTTACAACTGATCTTTAATTTACTTCCAATTTGTTAGACCTCATAAAAACTTTGGATTTAAAAGGTGATACTTCTTTGATTTAGGAAAGGATGAAAACTGAAGGACTACAATTTGGATAGGATTTTTCTGTCTAAACATGATAGTACTTGGATTTTGGTGGATGTAAACCCTGATTCTTGTTTCCTGTTTACTGGTATATCTCATCTGGTATCAGAACCATATTCCAGAATATGCTACATCTTGACTATAGTTCACCAGAGTCACAACAGCAAATTAAACAGCTTTTCCCCAGACCTCAGATGACAAATGAGCAGCTACATATTTTTAAGCTGGGTAAAATTTTTCACTCATTCCTCATATGGGATAACATTCTTCTACACTAAAAATCTCAGAAGAAAACCTCCTTTCCCCAGAGAAAAGCCTCTAATCCTTTTGTCCAGGTTTACCTTCCCCATTTTCTTCCACACCCTTGTCTCCAGAACCTTTATTTCCTGTATAGATTTAGTGTGCCTTTGCATGGCAGATATTAGTTCTCCCTCTCTGTATCTTGGGCTTTGTCTTTTCACTTCTCGGTTTACATGTTGGCATTGCTTTTTCCAGTGTGGTTAAAACAACAATATTTGTTAACTAACTTGTGCTCCTTCTCCAGCCCCTTATAGCCCTCCAGCTACCCAAACAAACTGGTAACAAAGAAAGACCATAAAAGAGACTCATTTGCTCTGGCACTCACCTCAAAGTCTCTCTATGCTGTGTACTGCAGATTAGAATCAGGGCTTCAGCGTTTAGGATCTGCTGAACAATACCTTGCAGGGTATAGAAAGATTCTGAGACCGAACCACCTGTCAGGTTTTTTTCCCCAAATAAATTGTAATGGAACAGGCATAGAACATATCAATGAAGTTACCTGTAATGAATGGCAGACATCTGATAGAGAAGCCGCGGGTGTAAAGAACACACAAAATTGTATATGGAGATCTATCAAATCAATAGTTAGAAAGCTGTCCAGCATAAAAAAAAGTCTCATGTGAAATGCTCAGTGTTCACAAGCAAAGTTCTGTAAACTTAAGAAAGCTTAACTTAAATATAAACACAAGTAAAAGCTAAACTAGCAATTTTTCTTTTTTTTCTTTTTGCATATTTTTGTTAGGTGCTTCTTCTCTGCCTAAAATATGAAGTCCAGAGTGCAGCTGCTGGAAGTCCTCACTATGGATTTCAAGCAAGACAGTGTCAGACACTGATCCAACTGAACTAAGGACCCACGTACTTTGGGAGTTGGCTTTGGGGGAAAAATTCTTACACAGATACACAGAAGACAACTAGGGAGAACACCAGTTCAAACACAGTAAAACAAAATACAGAACACCGACATATATGCAAATCAGGAATCAATCTTTCACACTGATCCTACATTCCTTGCATAGGTTGGTATATGCAGAGAATGCGGGATGTGGCCCTTCCATTAGACGTTTTTGCAAATGAAGGGAAGATTATTCGCAATGGTAACAATTTAAGTTATTTTGGCATCAGCACAAATTACCAGGGGCAGGATCAGATTCCCACACAAATATGGAAGCTCTCTAGCGAGCAAGGCAGGGATGAGAGAACAATACAGCAGATTAATTCTTGTCCAGTGATCAAAAAGAAGGGAAACTCTAGTTATTACACACTTCCAAAACTTTCATTATTTTTTCAAATAAGAAGAAAGACTACAGATTATACAATCCCCAAAACCAGGGAAACACTGCTAGAAAAATCTCTTTCTCAAAAGAAACCATCCTTCAGCAGAAACAAATTCTGAGACGGAACCAAAAAAAGAAACAATAGAAGCTTGGTAAGAGCCAAAAAGAGAACCATGTACTTCAAAAAACAAAGTAGCAGTTCAAATGATACTGCAGGATGCACGAACACTAGTAGATAATCTCACAGATGACTTCACAGAGCCCCTCATCGACCCAGGTAATTCTTGATTCCATTAGAAAAGAGAGAGAATAATACTAGAAAAGAAAATTAAGAAACATCCTTCCTCTTTTTTAAAATAAAAATCAAGATCATCTCCCCTCCCCCCCTCTATCTGGAAGCAGGTTAGCTAACCTTAACAGTCTCAATTTAAAATAAAATATATATTTTTATATATATTCATATATATAATAAAAGAGAAGATATTAGTGGCAGTGTATGCAAAACAAAAAAGAAAACAAAGAAAAATTACTTTTAACAATCTCACTTTTTTTGTTTTTTTACACAAATACTGTTGTAAATATATTAAAAAAATCAGCATTCTATCTGGTAAACGTCACTTTTGCCCCTCTATAAAATTTTGAATTAAAAAAGTCCCAAGAACTCTTTTTTTTTTAATTATTATTCCCCTCCCCACCCACCCTCTATTCCTCTTTCTTCCACAAGAATAAATCCTGATGCAACTTTTTTTTTTTTTTTGCAAAGATTGTGGGAACTAACCCTTCTCTTGTACCTAGATCCATAGGTTGCAACCTCTGATATCTTTGATTTTCCTCTGTGTTTCTCTTTGCCTTCTGTGAAAGTCCCTCTTGATTGTGCTGAGGCCCTGTGCTCAGCGAAGACACTGAATAAATTACAAAAAGCCACCGTTGCTCGTTGTCTGAATCTTCTTGGTTTCTGCTATAAGGTGGTGGTGGTGGTACGAGAAAAGCAGCGGGGAGGGTGCGCCAGAGAGCGTGGGATGGAGCAGAATCCAGGTGAGGAACCTCTGATTCTTTTTCCTCACCCTGCAGGGACTCCACACTATCCAAGCCACACTGCCTCGCATTCCCCTCAGCCCTTTTGTGTGTTTGTGGATGCGTGTGTGTGTGAAAAAGCAGACACGTGGTGGAAACCAGCAGGGCCTTGTTTCCTCTGGTTGCTGCTCAACCAGAAGCAAAATATTCCACAGTTCTAACTGGATACTGTGAAGTCCAAAAGCGGTCAGCAATGTGAATCATGTCCATTGAAACACTGCAAGCGGTGTACTTATAATGACAGTAGGCCTTGTAGATTTGTAATATATTTTGTTTTGTTTGTTTTTTTTGTAGTGCTCTTCACAAGTGAGAAAAAAAGATTTTTTTTTTTATTATTTTTCTGTCTGTTTTTTTTAATTTTTTTTTTAAATTTTTTTTTGTTGTTTGCTTTTTGTAGTAAAGAAGGGTTGTATTTAGAGGCCAGTAGCTAGAGATCCAACCAGTGGAGCTCATGAAGCACTACCTGGCCTTAAGGCCACCATCCAAGGGAGGTTGGGAAAATTATTATTCACCCAGCCTCCGGAAATGTAATGTACCAGCAGGCAAAAAACAGTTCTTCATGTAGTACAAAAACAACAAAACAAAATGAACCCAAAAAAAGGAGGAAAATAAAGGTAAAAATGAAACAAAAATAATTTCTTAAATTCTAGTGCCATAGCTTTCTTTTTTTTTGTTGTTGTTGTTGTTTCTATTTTTGTTGTTCATAACAAAGAGAGAGAGAGAGATTCTACTTATCCGTCTGACACATGCATCCTCATGTGGTCGTTGAAATGCTCGATTTGGTCAAACTTAGCTGGACAGACAGAGCAGACGTACGTGGTCCCCTCCGTGCAGGCCACCACCCCGGCGGGGACGGCCCTTGCGCCGGTGCCGGTGGCTCCAGGCGTGCCGTTGGTGGCACTGTGCAGAGCCACATGCCTCTCCAGCAGGGTCTTGTGGGAGAACTTCTTCTTGCAGATGTAGCACTCGTAGGACTTCTCCCCGCGGTGGAGACGCATGTGCACATTAAGGGAGCTCTTCTGGGTGAAGCGCTTGTTGCAGATGCTACACTGGTACGCCCTCACGCCGGTGTGCGTCACCATGTGTTTGATTAGGTAATCCTTTAAAGAGAAGGAGCGCCAACAGATGCTGCATTGGTGTGGTTTCTCACCTGCCCATTGCCAATGAGAAAAGAGAGAGAGAGAAAGAAAAACAGACAAAAAAAGAAGAATGTAAAATTAAACCAGTCCAGTATAATGCTTCGCAATAAACTAACGGTAAGTCTCATGGGGGTCTTTGGAGAGGTGCTCTGGCTAACAAAGAGTAATTCTGTTAATAAGTGTGTTTTGATAAGCAACATTTTTTGCAATTACATGTTTCAAATGCTTTACAAAGGAGGCTGAAGGTATTCCCAATCCACGTACAGTAAAAAAGAGCTCAATTTCAATGGCACAGCCTCTTCTGCCCATGTCCTCATGCTCATTTCTACACAGGTGTTAGCCAGGTTACTTTACCTTTCAGTGCCTCCATTTCCCTGCATGCAGTAAAAGAATGGACAAAACTAGTGATTACTATAGATAGCTGATCTGTAACACATTTATTTTGGCCAAATTGCTTTAAATTTCTCAGAAGAGAAATGCTAGAGATTGCCAAAGGAATCCAATGCTTTATAAGAGGTTTACATTTGTTGACCCCTTTTTTCTGGTCAAATCTCATAGATGAAACATGGATAAGAGTAACTGAAAAGGGAATCTCAATATACAGAATTGCCTAGGCTGGCCAGCACCATGTGAAGGGCAACCTAACAGATAAAATTATAGTGTAAGAGACAGGAATTTTAAATGATTTGACTCCCAATTAAATAAAACACTTTATGAGGTAAACCAGAGATAAAAAATATTTATGTAATCTACCACATTGCCTTGGGTGTCCAGGATTGCTTGTAAAACTGATTACGGTAACTTGTATTACTGAACTCTGATTGTGAACTCTGACAAACAAGTGACTACAAGGATGAACTGGGAAAATTACTCAGCTGAGAACATATGATTGCTTTTTTCAGGCTACTCTGAAATCCTCCTCATGCTGAGAGTTCTTCTGAGAAACAACGCCACGGTCTCATGTTTCATATCATATTTTCATGATATGTTGCTGCATTGATAATATAGACAATAACCAACACCCTGAATGCCCCACCAAAAGCTGCTTTTTAATTTGTTTTCTGAATCACTTGTGGTATATTTCAGGTGTGGTAATGCATCATCCCCAAAGCTGTTAGGGAGAGAGATAGCTCTCTAACTATCAAAATTATTCTCTGTTTCACTGATTGAAAAAATTATTTTCCTGTGCTTATTCTTCAATTTCCCATCTAGCAGAGATTTTTTTTTTCTCCACAGACATCCTGCTTCCTCCTTTTTACAGTCTGTCTGCACTGTTTTAAATCCTGAAGAGTCAATCTTCAGGGACCATGACACGCCTGTGGTAATATATAATTTACTCTTTGTATAGTGAGATTACAATATGCCACTTATATTCAATTTTAATAGGAGATAATTAATATGGATTGGATGTGAAGGACCTACTTTTTTATCTCCCTGAGTCTCTGTTCCTTTTTATTTCATGGTTTGCATGTATGATGGTGACATCCATGAATGAAACCCACTTGTTGCTCTTTCTTGCACTCATGATGAGTTTGCCAAACACAGCAGTGTGCTGAGTGCAGACAGACCCATTTGCTTGACATGTTATGTGGGAAATGATAGTCTGTCAGTTAGAATAACATCTGATCAACTTAAAAGAGACTGATTATATTTACAGTGCTCATTTTTGCCTGGGGCAATATATGTCCCAGAGTTTGTACTAAGTTGGTCTCCACCACTCTAGACCCTGTTAAGACTATGCTATAAAAACACCTTAATTTTTTCCTGCATATGTTCCAAAGTGACACTGGGTTCTGGATTTTTAATCTCAGCTTGAAAGCTTTCCTGGGATTTTTTCTGTCCTAAGAATCTCAAAACTTTTTAGATACTTTCTTTTTTTTTTTGCAAATATATGTGCTTCCTCAGTAAGCACTGTAGATTCTTTATTCCCATGATTCTTCATTTTGAAGTCAGAGAAAACTTTGTTCAGTGAGTGAAATGTGCATGTTTCTCCTTTTGCTTCTTTATTTTGTCTTTGGCTGGTATTAGACAGCAATGTGAGGCACTGAGAAACATAGAATCACAGCATATCTTGAGCTGGAAGAGGAGACAGCAATCTCAGTGCCTGGCCATGGTCCCTTTGGCATGCCTTTTCCAGCTCCAGTGTTCTAGAGCTGTAGCCTCTGTGGCTCTTTGAACCCTCACCCTAAGCAAAATGGATGCTTGGTCTGACACTGAGGCCACAGAATCCTAGAATATTCTGACTTGGAAGGGATCCACAAGGATCATCAAAGTTCACCTCCTGGCCCTGCACAGGACTACCCCAACAGTCACACCATATGTCCAAGAGCATTGTCCAAATGCCTCTCAAACTCTGGCAGGCTGGTGCCATGACCACTTCACTGAGGAACCTGTTCCAGTGCCCAATCACCCTGTGGGTACAGAACCTTTTCCTAATGCTTAACCTAAATCTACCTTGAGACAACTTCCATTTCCCCATGTCCTATCACTGGTCACCAGAGGGAAGGGATCAGTTTCTGCTCTTGCACTTCCCCTCCTGAGCAAACTGTAGACCACAGTGAGGTCTCCCCTCAGTCTCTTCTTCTTTAGGCTGAATAAGCCAAATGAGCTCAGCCACTCCTCATATGACTTCCCCTCATCCCATCACCATGGGTGCCCCAGATTAGAAAGGAGGTAGCAATGTTGGGGCCCTGCCATGATCACCTTGGCATGCCTTTTCCAGCCCTTAACCCACAATTAACCGCAATGTGATATGTACGAAAAGGCAATGGTGGTTTATGAAGTGCACAGACACTGTATCCATTCTAACACTCTATTTCCACAACATTGCATGTCTTGGAGAACAACACTGTAGGATACATTAAAGCCAGTCTGAAAGGAACATAGAAAAATACTCCTCTCTAGTATGTTTGCATCCATGTGAAAGAAGAAAAGGAGGCTGGTTTCTGTTGCATGGAAAGCTACACCAGACTATAGTTTTTGGAGCATAAGAACATACAGAGATTTGAAGACCTTTAGATTGTTGAATTCTGGTTTATGATTAGACTCCTCCATGACTTTTCTTGTGAGCTCTCCAAACAGAAAGACTAATTCAAATATTTACATGTTCTAATTTTTTCCCTCTTTCTGTGGATCTTTTCCAGAGCCACTTTGCCTGGTTTCTTTTAACATGGATAGGGAAAATCACCCTGACAGTGGGAATGGCTGTCTCCTCTCCATTTTTGTAATGATCCTGTCCAGCACTAGACAAGGTAGCAGACATGCTATCTATGAGTCTGCACATACAAAGATTATTTTCAGAAGGGTTTTCTGAAGTCCAGCCCTCTGTTGGTTAAGGTGCAATTATTCTCCCAGACATTCTAGGAGCCAGTTTGCTGCCAAATGAATTCTGAAATAATTTATCTCCCTGAATCTCTCCTTGCCACCACAGTTCATTATTCTGGGCATTCTCAGACCCATACAAATAAAACATTAATTAATGATTAGAGATGCCTACCAATTTCCTTGGTTGGCATTATGTGTAATAGCTAGGAATGTTTCAAGGTCAGATCTTCCAGTACTACTCTTTATCTGACTCCAAGTAAGAAGTGCAGTGTACAGTTTGGGGGTAGGGGAAATAAAGCACCTAATCTCAGTAACAAGGATGCAAGAAGATATATTTGAATGTGTTCTGAAGGGGATATTTTTCTGAATAACACAGCATTACCTACATAATATTTTAGCTACTCATCCACAATAGAAAGATGAAGAACATAAACACATAAAGGGTAATCTCGGGATTCAGGACTCTTGATCCTTGCAATTATACATTTTGTACCACTCCTGAAATGTTGATCTTATTGTATACGTGCATGTCTGCCTTAGATGTCTAGAGAAGTTTTTCATTTAAGTGATAAATACAAGTAAATTGAATTTAAAAGTTTACATACGCACATGGGAATTGAAGTCTATTGCATACAACTGAGAGGCATGACCTACATTCCTCCCATACTTTGTGTAATTTTTCTAGGTTTCTATTCACAAACCAGCATTTATTTTAAGAGCTGATGTTAACAAAACCATTGCTTGGTGAAAGAAATATTTACTCTTTCTCTAAACTAGAATTTCTCTCCAGTGTCAGAAAGAGCCAAGGGCTAAAGCAAGCAAAATTTAGTCCTGAACTCATGATAGCTCCTCCATGTAAGATACTTGCTTTGAAGTCTCATAACTTGAGAAAGCTAGAAAAGGCAGTTTTGGCTCAGCAGAAAATATGGTTACCTATACTGTCTCAATAGCCCATAAACCATATATTAAAACAGCTGCATTTTTAAACAAAAAAGTGTTGATGTTGTGTTCTGTAGTGTTCTACATATATTCTTTTAAAATTTTCTCATTGAAACCTCTGTTTCTGTACTCACAGATAGTGAATTATCTGACTTACCAAGAGATAACGGATTACAGCAATCAGCTTCAATGTGCTACAGAAAGACTTCTTTCCCTCCTTCCTTACAAAACTCACAATTTACTTTCTTATAGGAATATGCAAGATCAAGAAAATACGTGGCAATATGCGTAACATCCAGACCTGGACCTACCTCTGCAGCTCCACCAGTAATGACTTTGCCCTAACCTCATGCCAATTCTCATCACTTGAGCTTAAACCCCCATAGCTTTAAAACCTACAGGGGTATGCCCTTTCTCAGTAGATAGAGTTTTTCTTATGACTTATTTGAGTTTCCTCATGCCACTTCCATTTAAGGTCCATTAACACCCTTCCAGGTGACGCCTGGTCACCTAGCAGGATACAACAAATGCTTATCATTTCCTTGGACAAATGCAGGGCACATTTTACTCCAACTAAAATGAGCTTGTTTCTGCACCATGCACAGTTAGGCCCCTGCATGAGATCTGTACATTTCTGCAGGGGCTCAACTTCAGTGCAGTAAGCTTGGGAAGTGTTCAGTGACACCCTGGATAACCCCTCTCTTCTGTTTGTGTTGGGGGCTGGCATGTTGGCAAACAGAATCTAAGTCCCTGGTTGTGAAGGACTTTCTCTGCCTTCATAAATAAGTCAAAGGGAAGTACTCTTACCTGTGTGTACAAACATGTGCTTGACGTAGTTCTGTTTGGCGGTGAAAGTCTTGTTACAGAGAGTGCACTCGTAAGGCTTTTTTTCGCCTTGCCCACCCGCTGTGCTGTGGCCCGCAGACGGGGCCAAGGGCTGTGGGGCTGGCAGCTGGGCAGTAAAGGTTGACAGGCCAGGCTGGGACACTGTCACAAACTGTGTCTGTTGGCCAGCTAAAGGCTGGGGTAGGCTGAAGAGAAAAGGTTTAGGGCCACTGCCAGCAGACTGCGTGGTGAAAAGGGCAGGCAGGTAGGTGTTGCCAGCTGTGCCAATGACCTGAGTGTTGCTGGTCAGAGTCAGTGGCATCCTCAGATTGCTGGTGAGGGTTTCTGTCTGGCGTAAGTAGATCTGTGTGGTTGGCAATGGTTGGGCAACAGTTGTGTTGACAGAAGGCTGCAAAGCCCCCTTTTCGGTGCTGTTATTGACTGTGAGCACTTTGTTGTCCATTTCAACGTCATTGCTTCTCTCTGGTGAGGAAGAGTTGGCATCTACATGTTGCTGCTGCTGCTGCTGCTGCGGCTGAGTGCCATCAGCAGGGACGTCACTTTGATCTGCTTGAGAAGGTTCTTGCTGCCCATCCCGGCCCAGAGCAGCCATAAACTGCTGCTCCATGGAATCAGGCTCAGTGCCAATGGAGGAACTGACGCCTGAGTCAAAACTCTCCCCTTTGGGCTCACTCTCAGTGCCTTCTGCTTGGTCAGTGTCCTCAGTGCATTCCTCAGACTCATTGCGCTCTAGGATCTGCACCCTCTGTTGGCCATAGTAGTCATAGTCATCCTCCATCTCCTGCTTAATATGGATGTTGCCCATCAGGGTTTGAATTCGGACAGGGCGCGGTTGCTTGCGGCAGTGTGTGGTCTCTGGAGTGGTGGAGAGGTACCGCTCCATCTGTTGCGACCGTTCATGGATCCGGGTAATCCAGCTGGGGTCTTCTATGTGATGGTCCCTGGGGAGTCCCAGGGCTGTTTCATGGTGGCTGACCACAGCTCCACTGTAAAAGGAGCGCTCCCCACTGCCATTTTGCATGGAACAGGCATAGAGGGCTGAATAGATCCTGTCCACACTGTGCTGCGAATGGCTCTGCAGGTAGCCAGACTCTGTGTCAGTGCTCTGCCCCGAGGTGCCTGATTCGGGTGTTCCCCTGGGTGTCTCCTGGCCAGAATCCTGAATCACTGGGTAGACCTCTCCCACATTTTGTGAGACAATCCTTGTGCACTCATCAATCACAGTCTTGATCTGCAGGATGCTGGCAGCTGTGAGGATTTGGAGGGCCTCTGACTGGGAGACCCGCAGCACCCCGCTGTACATGAAGTCAATGAGCTTTTGCACAGACTGGACTGACACCACTGAGGGGATCTCGATGTCACTGTAGCCCAGCAGCAATTTGTCCTGGAAAAAGGGGCTGCCAGCCGCCAGCACACAACGGTGGGCGCGTAGCATGCTCCCGTGGATGCGGACCGTCACGTCACAGAAGTGGCCACGGTTGCGCTGCTCGTTGAGGGTCTCGAGCACAGAATTGCTGAAGTTGTGAAGGTTGATGCTATGAATGCGCTCTGTCATCCCCTTGCAACTGATGTTACCTGGAGCAAAGCAGGAGACAACAAGAAAAAAAAAAAAAAGGAACAGATTGAGTCTTGAGTCTTGTCCTCTGTAGGGCCACAGTCAGAGCACTGGCAAAGGTGACTGCCCACTGGGTAAACAAAACTGACTGCACTGTAAAAAATCACACACAAAGGCATTGATAAGAAGACATTGTTTTTGTAAGGCTAGAAGTAAATTTTGCTACTCATTTGCAGATGCTCAAGTCCTGAATTTTTGGGCAAAAGCAATGAAGACAGGTGTAGCGGGGCCTAAATTCCAATCATATTACTGGGCCTATCAGTTTTTCTGGCTTTAAAAAGCTCAGAGCCAGCCAATCGTAAACACTGAGCACATGGATTAAAGCTGGATTTTGAACTGTTTGGATGTGGACCCACGCCAGAAGAGATCAGAATCTTACTTTAATGACCCTAAGTTGCTAATGCAAAGAGTATATATGAAAATGTGATTTCTATCTAGATTGGTATTTTAAGGAATTTGGATCCTATGTTTCACAGTACAGTGAAAAAAACTGGCAGTTACTTTGTAAAATCCAAATCTGGTTCAAGATTTAGGCTGTAAATGTTCCTAAAATCCCACGCACAGTTTTGTCTGGGGTTCTGGTTTAGAACATTTGCTACCCAATAGTGACAAACAGTCCTCTGAAAGAGCCCAAAGCAAAAAGTTAACATGAGCTGTCCCCTTAATTTTTAGCATATCCCAAGTTCTGACTTGCAGCAGAATGCCATCATACAAAAACAAATGTTCTCCTGCTGTTATTTACTTGACAGAAACTGGAAAATTACAGACATTTACTCCAAGGAAGATTTTGTCTTAGTTTGGCTGGATTATCTAAATAGAGAACAGTTTAGAAAAGCATCTAACCAATTTGGGTACAGGGCCAATATAATCTTCCAATTTAACTTTTACAAGTGACTGAAAAGTAACTTCTTAATCTCTCTATCCACTGTTTCTTATCTTCATCTTGCTTCCTTTGGTTTTAATGCTTTTCTATTTCCTTTCCTGTTCTTTACCATTTTTTAGTTCTATTCAGATCTTGATGGGCAGAAACTCTGGTTTCACCTTTTAACTCTGAAGAACCAACTGCCTTTTGAATGGTAAAAAAATAAAATAGTATTAATAATTTTCTTCTCTTAGCATTTGTAGTACATATATCACCTTGGTTCCTAGAAAAGTGTGCAGAGAAAAGTAATGCTAAATCACTTCTAGTATTACAGGCATTTTATCTTGGATATTCCTACCTAAAGCTACAATCCCTCTTGCCACAATTACTTGTCAATGTGTGAGGATCCAAAAGGAAAATCTGGTAAGCAACCATGAATAAATTAAACAAGCTTATTTTCACTAACAGAAATATACAGAGCAAAGAAATAGTATTGAAAGCAGTTAAAAGATATATATGTGCCTTTTAGCTCAACAACATCTCTCTGGTCCACCCTAAGAAGTGCTTTACATCTCATACACAGGTGGTAGAACACTATTCACTGCAATTTGCAAGAAAATGTGACATCTTCCCTGCTCTGCCTTTTCTTTCCCATTTATTTACTTCTGACATCTCAAGCACCCTCTATTCTGGAGGTTCAAAGAGAAACCATCTTGGACACAGGTGGTTATTTTAATTCTCTGAAGAAGCTAATGATAAAAGGGATGCACAAAGGTCAGGCAGGAACTGGAAATCACGATGGGGCCTGGCTGTCTGAAGAAGTCTGATGTTAACAGATGTAAAGCAACCAGTACCAGAAGGGTACTAATTGCCATGTGTGATTAGCACGCTGCAGGGATGCTCACATAGCAGAAACAAGGAGGAAACCACTAACAGTATGATGAAGGTTGTGAAAAACATCTGTCTTGTTCATAAGCTTAGCCAGGAAACCGGAGTTTCTTCCTCTGATGAGACTGACCATAGGACTGGAAAAACATCTTAGGCATTCAAGTGCAATGCAACTATTATTGCACAAAATAATGTACAGAAGAGACATATTTCCTCCTCCTTGCAGATAAAGTAATTCTCCAAATGCCTACAGGGCAGTTCAGGATGCTTCCCTTCCCAACGTGCTAGATAATACAAGAATCCAAGATGTATTTACACAAAAAGTCGTAATCCTTGGCAAAAGCTTTGTTCAGGTGGAGCAACAGAAGAGTGGAAAATTCATAATAAATAGATGACACCTCTTTTCAAGACCTACTGTAGGCCACAGCAGATGATTGTATAGCTACCCGTTTATCTCTGTCTCCCTTTGAACAGTATCAATGACAACTTGGTTTGATCCTAGGACTCCCTTTTCACAGAAACATAACTTTAACTTCATGTTCTGCTTTGTCAAATGAGGTATTTGATAATAAGAAGAAATATGCAGCAGTCCAACTCAATAACCAAAAAATCCTACTTTGCACATACATGCGCAATGTGGAATATTCTACACATATCAGAGAGGCTACAGACAGGTCTCTTGATTTGAGCAGGTGCAAAGAAATCTACTTTTTCCCTTATGCCCCTTGGCAGATAAATTAATTTGGTGAGTGGAACTCTGAAAAATGAGTCCTCAGGACAACTCCTTTCCAGAAAGGTGTAATATGCATCATGAGACTGGATGACTTCTTGGGAAAGTGAACTCTGCCACTTACCCACAAATCATGTACAGAAAGGAGGAAGGGCAAGGTTCATCTATAAGTTTGAACAGCTCTTCTCAGGTCCTGGCTGTGGGAATCAATAGTTGTGTAGCCATAGACTATTCTGTTGTTAGATGGCTTGATGAAATCAGGCAGCTGGGCTTAATCATGGAACAGAAAAGAGGTTTGTTTGCATTGCCAAGAGTGATGTGATTATCTCTCTTCTCTCCTATAGGAGCTGATTTAGGATGCACCTTGTGATGTAGGACCTGATCTGAAAACAGCTGAGTCACTTCATAAATGGCATGGAATACTTTTTTTATTCCTATTGGTAATAACAGAGTTTGCCCTTAAAACAAAAATCCTTTCCTCCTTTCTTTACTTCTTCAAGTGAAGTTGGAACAAATACCACCTCTTCACCTGAGAAACAACTGAAATTTACTCCTTAAGGATAAAACAAGAAGGTGGTAGAAGAAACACACAACAAGTGGTAAGAAAAGGTAATAGAGATTTTGAGGATGATTATTCTAGGCCATCTTCCTTGACATTCAACACTGTAAACTATATCTATCCAAAGTATAGGCAATCAAATAATTTGCAATACCGCCAGAGACACTACTGCACAAACCACAGCAGTACAAAGAGCAGTTTTAACAAATTCCAGAGACTGGTCTGTAGCAAAACCTGCTGTCCCATGCAGATCCTCTCCCTCTCTGCAGGAAACTGGGTACAGATTTTTGTCCTTGACCCCTACTTTATGCCACTCTAAGCTGAAAGTCCAAAGGAGATGCTTCCCATAAAATGTGGACTTGCCAATGCAGGTTTGATCCTAAGTAATGCCACATTCTGACAAAGGCTGCTAGAGCCTTGGACAAGCCCAAAAGCGTGTCAGTTCTTCACAAGACCCAGCTATACACAGGCACACTCACCTACTCGTCACTGCACAGAATGCCTGGCTCAGGAAAAAGACTCCTGTCTTGAGCTCTTCTCAGGCCTGCCACTCTTTTAAACCCGAGACAGTGGGAACCCTTCTGCGAAATTCAAGTGGTCTTTGTTAAGTATTCCCCCCTTTTTTTTTTGTCCAGTAAACATGATGTAGAGATCCCAATGGACTTGTTCTGAGAAACTCCTGTAAAATGGTTTTGTCCCCTTTCTGTGAAGCAAGTTCTGATTGGAGGGGTATTCACAAACCATATAGGAAAGAATGGGTGTGAAAATGCGAAGGCCATTCTTACCCAGATGGGCAATGAATAGGCATTTGCCAGTTTAAAAAAAAAAAAAAAGGCAGAAAAAAAAAAGAAAAGAAAAAAAGCCCAGACAACTGCACAGATTATGCACATTTGAAATCCTCCTGGGATACAATTTGAAGCTGGCATGGCATAAAGGTGAAACATATTACTGTGCAACTTTGAAAAAAGCTTCATTTGCCCGTATGCAAATGTACCGATTAAACTGTCAGGCTATTCACAGAAACATGCATGGAATTCATCCTCAACTAGTAAGAAGGAGCATAACGTGGATGGGAAAGGAAAAAACTTTTGTTGTGTAATACATGACTGAATGCTTAGATTAGTGTTTCCATGAATCTCATCCACCCCTCCTGCTGACTTTTATGCTATTGACATTCAAAAGAAAGTAGGTTTTACCATGACAATAACAATGACAACCTCTCCAAGTACAGTACCAAAGGGGTAGGCAACAGCAGAAGGAAACAGCAGGCAGTGGACTCCTAGAAGATGCTATAGAAAATGTGGAAGTGCTGCAGTGAGGTACATCAAGCATGGCCTGAGGCACCCTTCTATTTGCCACGGTAACCATACACAGACCTACACAGACTAGAAAGTTATGGCTTGCAAAGGTGATTTTTTTGTTTGCCAAAACCATAAAATATGACCCCCAGCAAACACATGATATAGCACAGCTAAAAGGATGTACAGGATACTGAAGACTGCAGGCCAAACACAAATGGCTATGCTGTACATTTTAAAATGCATTGAGAAAGGATTTTTTTGTACAGCCACTAGATGTCCCTTTCTGCAAAGCCAATTGCCAACAGCTTTAATGTTCGTAACTGAAGGATATCAGAGAATTTGATTTTCTCTAGTGTCCTTTAAAATCAGAGTATCTCGAAGCTCATTGCACAGTAATGACTACCATTTCTAGAAACACGGTGATGATGAATCCACCACAGCTACTGTAACTCAGCAGTACCTCAGTGCATAGCCTGCACCTGAAGCAAAACTGCCTAGGACACTGGAATTCAAGCTCTTTTTGGAAACTTATTGTGCGCTCTTTCATGGGAATTACTAGCAAAGTGAAACCCAAAGGCTCTGTCTTGCTTTCATACTTACAAGGGAAAGAGAATAATCGTCTTATATTCTTGAGAACTGGTAGGCTTGCTAAAACTTATAGATTGAGTTTTAGCCTCAGTCTTCAGCAGCAGCATTTAGAAAATTGTTTGGCAACCCATCTTGCTGGTACTAAGACAAGATAAACTAGAACTAGCTTGATATATTTGCCTGGTTTGTGTTCCTGACAACCTTCTCAGCCCTTGTATTAAGAACACACACTTTGAGAGACAGTAGAAAAGTTGGAGTCGTATCTTCTACAGAATATGATATCTTTATATTCTTAATATCAAAATGACAAGTGCCTTCCTAGTTGGGAGAGCACCCTGGGCTAAGAAAAGATGTGAAAGTTCGGCTTGGTAGGCCTTCTTCCCGCTTCTGAGGCTCTTTATCTGTGCATCAGTAATCCAGCCACTAGTTCCTGGTAGCACAACAAACTTAACTAACTCACTGCTGCTGGAGGCAAGCATTATCATCTACTCCTTACTCTCTTCCTCTACCATGGCTGGTTTTAGAAATCTCTAATCCTTGGTCTTCACACCAAGTGCTGGATGACCGCAGCCTCGTTTTTCTATCAAAAGGATGCACTAGGTTCTTCAGACAGTCAACTAGTCTACTCCCTTTCCTCACAGTGAGAACAACTTATCTACACTATCTCTTCAGTAATTTGTCTACCGTGTTTGCAAAAAATCAACATTGTGGGGGATTTCCACTCCCTCCCCAGACAGACTGTCTGCTATCTTTCTAGTAAGAAAGATGTCTTAGTATTTAACTTCGAAACTGATTATTCATCGTTTCCTCCAGCAGACAGAGGGAACTAATGATCACTTCCCTCTTTATCGCACTCTCTCATATATTGGGAGGTGCCTCACTTTTCTTCTTTAGATCTGTCTTTTCTAGGAAATACAAACTCAGGTCCCCAAATCATTCTCACTGGTTATAGGAATTCTCCTCACTTTTATCTTCTTCCATCTCCTTTCCAATTTGTCTTTCTTTCACTTAAAATACAGCCCTACAGTGGATAAAGTACTCTAGCTGAGGGAGGTGAATGAAAGAGTTGCTTATTTATCATCATATGATACCCTTTAAAGACTTTACAGAATAAATAAACCAACCAAACAAAATCCTGTTATCAAAACAGATTTGCCCTAAGATATATCTCAGTAAAGAATCCTTAAGTTGGGATGAAAATCTCAACTCTTGCAAAAACACAACAGTTCAGTGGAAATACAGCATTTCTACCACAACATATGAAAACTACTATAGATCCACAATTTCCATAGGAAGTTTTTTCATTTCCAAACATTAGTGTGTCATATTCCAAACTTGGCATCCATAACTATTGGTGCTTTCTTCAGCTCCAATGACCTGATTTATCCCAATTGATAAAGCTTTATTTTTTGTTATTCTAAAATTAATTACTCTAAAATAAAACTGGATTAACAGAGCAAAAATTTCTATATAGCGTTTCCATACACAAAATTAGTCTTGCATCAGGTTCCAACTCTCTGGGACCAATTCAGTGGAGCAACATTTCTTCCACTCGAAGAAGTGACCAGAATTCAAATCTTGAAAACCTGGTAGTGTCTGACTTCTCAGTATATCTCAAAGATGATGGAGAGGCCATTTTAATCACTCCTGCTCAGACTGATTCTCCTGAATATTTGCCCTCATTCTAAGCAGGGCCCTGCAAGAAGAAAAGCTTATATGGAGCTTCAGGAACACAGAAGAACATTTGCATCCTCAGCAGGAGATCTGACCAGGAGTAGCCCTTGCTTTCTGTTGCTTTAAAGGTTTGCTGGAGTTTTCACCCAATCATCTGCTTAAACATCTTGAAATTCAGTATCTCCTTCTATAATATCTATCCAAAACAAACACCAGATGACACTACACAAATTGCCCTAACCCTACCAGATTGTTGTTAGAATCAAAATATGTAGCAGTCTACATTTAACAGGAAGTACTGTATTTTTACCAGCACAACATCTATTAATGTGTCAGTAATACACTCTATGCAAGAAAGAATCACTGCGTTCTGAAAGCTGTCAAACTTCTCTAAATTTCATCGCTAATAACTACATTTGTTTGAAAGACATAAATGCACACACATAAACGCACACACAAACAGAACCTTATTCTCCAAGGATAAAACATACCAAAGAGATAGCAAACAAGAAGGAGTTTGCTTAAACTTTGTTCAGGAAACAGACTTTTTCTGAGACTAGAAAATGTTCAGCAAATTTCCTATGAATGATTTATCAGTTAATTGCCCTGTCCTTTTGAGCATTTACCTAATGATGAGACATCAATTTTACATAGAACCGAAAACTAAACCATAGGTGTTCTGTACATAAATGGCTTCTATATCCAGTGGGCATAAATTCCCAATGCCAAGCACAAAAGCCTCTATTTTAGCCTATATGCCTGGGGAGCAGGCAGTGAGTCACCTTCCTATGCTTCGCCTGAAAGATCGTGGAAGGTGTCCATCAGCACTAATCCTGTTTGCTCTGCAATCCACAGGTGGCAACGTCTGTGCCTCAGTTTGCTCCACATGTAGAACAAGGACGGCATCACTCACCCTGTCCTGCAGGATTGCCTGCCTTAATTAATCCTAACAAATTGTTCTGCATTCCTTGGATAAAGAATACTACAGAAAGATGGAGAATTAACTCCACAGTTCTTTTCAAATTTTGTCCTCCAGGATTACCAAAAAGTTGTTTTCTTCTCAGCTGCTTAGTGCTTTACTTCCTCTATACCTCTTTATGGTCAGCATCCAACTTAAAACTGTAAAACATCAGGTAAAAAGGGCTCCAATTCATAGCAGGGTAGCGACCAAAGCCTCTGAAGTGTTACAGCATGTTCAGCTATTTTTAAGTTAGAGAATACTACATTTTTAGTCACATTTTTAGCCAGGGTATTTACTTTTCCCACTTTCAGTCCAATCTGTATACTTGCTATTTTAGGAATTTCAAAGATACTTTAAAGAGGGTATAGGCAAAAGCCATTTTTTATTCCTAGGCACATATTTGGGGTCCAGACCAATATACCTCCACATTAAACACTGGCACAAATACACACACACACACACACTGTTTAACTCAGGTCCTCTCTCAGACCTTGTCTGCAGACCTTCTGTTTCTACAGCCATGCCATTGTATACTCCTAACATAGACACAGACTACACTGATGGGAGATACTTCTCCTGTTGGTACCTACAACACCTCCAAGCAACACGTATGACATTAACAGAAGAACCACTGAAGCTGTCATCACAGCTGCATTAACAGGGATTTCAACAGGTTGGCTTTATCATTACAAGGGTGGTAATTCCTGTGCCACAGCCAGCTGCAACCCATTTATGTTAGCAAAATATAAGCTTGCCAAATAGCATTTTAATGCTCTTTTTTAAAAATGTAAAGGGAGAAAACTATTCAACTGCCCTCTTAAATTTGGAAACAGAGAAACAACGTGGCCACATGATGGCACCATTTCCTAGGAAGAGAAAAGAGGCTGTGCTCATCCCCTTCTTCAGCAGGGAACATTTGCATGTTCTACTTGAAAACTGTTTCAACCACACTCGCTTGTTCCCAGGGAGTCATGCACGATCCTGCCAAGCCCCAGCATGGTCTAACTGTTTTAATTGGCCATAAGTTTGTAGCAGTTTGGCTCTTTAAAAATCTTGGTGCATCTATTGCTAGTGTTCCCTCACAGTGCCAGGTGCTGTTACTCAGAGGGCGTGTTGCACTGGTGGACCCACAGCAAGAGAGCCACTGAACAGGGAAGGGGTGAGATGGGCCAGAAATGATGGTGGAGTTACGGTGTGAGCACTCCCCAGACAAAGAATAGGGGATGCTTCTTGGGAAAAAAAGAAATCATAACTTTTTGGAAAATGTAGGCAAACAACGTAATTTATTTTGCCATTCTATGGTCCTGACTAAAAGATTACTCTAGTCCTTAAGAATACCTTCACCAGCTTTAAGGGCTTTTGTTTAAACCCTAAAAAGTGTATTTCAGACTGAATACCCATAAGGAAAGTGGATTAGGATTGCTTTTGGTTATCTTTACTGTGGGGGAACTGTATAAACTTATACCCTCTCTCAGAAACATTGTTTAGGGAGGAGAAGGGGCTGGGGTTAGAGGTAGAAGCGAAATCTGGAGAAGGAATGAATTAAAAGGATAATAGGTGCAAATATATTAAAACATGTCTCCAAAAGAGACAATTTTTACTCCATGAACTCTTTCACATTTACCGTGTATTGTTAGATTTTTCCCCCAGGCAGAAAGACAAGGAGGAAAAGCTTATCAGCCTGAGTGTGGTTAAATACAGTAAGCCTGAAAGCCTGTGGGCTTTGGTTAAAAGGAAAATATAGATTAAAACCTCTTAAGGTAATTACCTGTTTAGAAGGTTTCTATTCAAGCTAGAATTCTCTACAGGGAGTGTTTGTAGCAGTCTGTTAGGAAAAGGGTGCAGTCAGATATGGTTGAGTTTTGTGGGAGAGCTGCTGCCTGCAGAAGAGCACTGCTTATATCCTGCATGGTTCCAGAGGAAGGCCTTTCCATGTAGGAGATTTTGTTCTGGTCAAAAAAACTACTGGTTGATGGGAGAAACAAGGGATGGATGAAAACTTGTAAATGCCAGTCCTCAGGGCTGACAAAAGGATTCTTTTATCTCTTCCAGTGACTTTATCTAAGCCCTGAGTAGAGGAAAGCTATCACATGAAAATGCTAGATTTTATTTGGTTATTTTTTCCATTAATCTTTTTTATCTACTAGTGAAA
Organism: Myiozetetes cayanensis; assembly: GCF_022539395.1. Lineage (NCBI taxonomy): Eukaryota > Metazoa > Chordata > Aves > Passeriformes > Tyrannidae > Myiozetetes > Myiozetetes cayanensis. The sequence goes on from NW_026087742.1 coordinate 21,755,644, forward strand.
GGGTAATTGTCAACTAGTACAACTGAGTGCTTTGGTGAATATTTCAACTTAGAAATATCGTGAGACAAATATTCATACTGTTTTGGACTGTGGCTTTTTTATTTTGAGTTTATGGGATGAGTGTTCAGGTCTGCTTAAAATTCAGAGTTCAATATCTGTGCGAAACAGCACATGCTCATGTCAACAATGCTGAAGGCCAGAGTGAAAGTTTCTGTGATCTGCAGTCCCTGGGAACAGACATATTTCCAAAATCACCTACTTAGTTTTGATAGGAATAGAAATGTATGGCAGAATGCTTTAAACTAATAAATCGAGGAAATAAACAAGAACACAGCATTGCTGGGTGGGTGGATATCATCAGATGGATCTCTAGCATTAAATGTACATTGTCAGTTCTACTGCTTCTCGCTACCCTCCAGGGAAAAGGCCCTGGAATTACAAGTATACACAAGCATACAGACACCAACAGGTGATACTAATGCAGTGCATGAGAGTTATTTCTCAGGTCTGCCTTCAGGCACATTCTACCCTCTACTCAGCCAAGAATATTAGAGATAGCATCTGGGAGTTTTATTTTGAATACAGGGAATATGCCCTGCTTTGAAATGTGGCACAGGATCAAAACACAAGGTAGTTCTGTTAAAATTGACATAGTTGCCCACATAGGCATGAAACTATGGGAAGAGGCCCCTTTCTCTGTTTTTATTTCCTCTATCATACCCCTTTTCACACAGAAATTGCTACTTTGTGGATTGTTTCTCTATCTGTGTAACATCAATAAATTACACGTTATCACTCCTATCATCTAGTTATAAAGAGCCTTTCAAGATTTTTAATAGATGCACAATATTGCTACACGTACATTTTCACTAGTTAAGAACTCAAAAATAGCTGTTGTGAGATTACTCTTAATTTATACTACTTCTCTCTCGTGGGCTTTCAAGAAGCAGCATTTCACCACGTCACAGATTGATACAGAGTATATATTGCACATCCCAACCAGGCAGAGACCCTTTCAGTGTTTAACAAAACAAAGCTGGGATGAGTAGGGGTTCTAGGATTTATCTTTTTTCATAGGTGCAGTTAATTCCTCAAGGAGCTAATAGAGATTACCTAGAGATCTTGAATTCTAGTTCCTGAGTGGTTGATACATAAGACTAGATCTCACGTTACTTTAGCCTTGTAAGTGACTCTGTGGACAATGAAAATCGTCACAGAAAACATAAATGAAAAGATGGCACGATGGCATTCCCTCTAGAAACAATGTAATTGGCATCCTTGGGACTCCAAATGCACAATGCCAGCCAGAGCATGCTGCTGTGGTCTGCAAGGCAAACACCACGATGCAAATGAAGTTTAGTGACATTCTGACAGGCTTACAACCGACTCTCACCTATGGAGTAGATCAAACACCACATTTCTTGTGAAAATACAATGACTTTCCCGCACAACATCTCCTAGCACGCTTTATACACATTAGTAGGTGGTATTAAACAGTACCTCGGTTTTATGTTTCAGGTTCTCTCCCAGTACCACGCTAAGGCTTCAGTTCAAAAAAGGTTTGGATGAAAGAGCTCTCTTTGTTCAGCTGTTCAGTGGAGAACAAGGCAAGAATTGTTTTGGTTTTCTCTTATTCAAATACTGATTTGACCCTACCTTTTTCTAAAGTTACTGAGGGGGATCGCAGCACAAAGATTACATGGCTACTCTACCATAGGCAAACAAGAGAAAAGAAGAGAAAGTGACTACGGAAGCTTAGAGAAAAAGAGCAGAAAGTTCCAATGCTAAACAGATCACAGTAGTGAACAGGAGCAGGTGACCAAGCAGGTTTACACACCTGTAACTTTGGAGCTGCATAGTTGCAACCAACCAGGCAACCAATGCACCACGGTTTCTCACACCATGAAAAGTGACTCCCGAGAGAGATGCAAGCACTAAGCTACACAGCATTTTAACAACCCACAGTAGGATAAAAGGAGATGTAGATATATCTGGTTTAGCTTCCTTCAAGCAAGAGTCACCTGTCAAACACTGAAGTGGCCCTCTGCAGACCATATTAGCAAAATGGTGCATTTGGTTTAGTCTTCTCACCCCATTAGGACAGAGGAGATGACAGCAGTGGCACGTATGGCTAAGACAAAATAACAACGATTGGCATGATTTCGTTTGACATGCTTCAAGTAGTTCACATAAAGTGACAGTTTTGGTATGTGCAACTTTGGGAAGAACAACTACTAAAAGGAAAAAAAAGGAAGAGGAAGTTAGTCAGAAAGAGTCTGAAAGGAAAAGATAAGGAAGTAAAATCTGTAAGATCAGCAGGGAGGAGGCCTTAATAATACTTTAATAGAGTCCCTATGCATATCCAAGGACAACAACGGAAAGATGAGGAAGTAGAAAATGCTACAATGGTTAAATAACAAGGTATAAGAGTTCATTAAAGCTGAAAATGTATTCTCCAAACATGGAAATCATGTCCAAGTGACACTAATAGAACTGAGCATAAACTGTAGCAGGCTAGATGTAAAACAAAGATTACATATGGTAAAGAGGAAACCTAAAGAAAAACTCACTAAAGGCATAAAGACAAATACTGCAAAAAACCACTATTTAAACATATCAGACAGAGAAAGTTTACAGGGCAATGACTGGTACCTGAGAAGCGCTGTAGATTATGTTGATTCAAAGGAATCCTTAAACAGCATGTAAAGCACGCTTTTATTACGGCCAGGGCCACGCAGGGGCTCTCACCCTCCAAGTGCGTGTCCGCTCAGTAAAAAAAACCCAACAGCCTTTATACCTTTGGAAGGAGTAAGTTTCAAAAATTATCTATCATGTACATTCTCTGAGAATTGGTATGAAGTCTGCCTTATCTAAATATACATTCGGTTACCTATCCCCTATATTTATTACTATAGAGTAGTTACATAAAGCTTTATCATTTCAAGCAACTATGCTTCCCCCACCCATCTCCTGTCTCCCTTGCAATGCTATTGATTACTCTTGTTTTGTGCTAAAAGCCCTTCTTTTCCAGCTTTCCCTGTCAGTCCCTTATCTTATCCGTTCATGCAAGACATAGTTCCCCTTTATCTTAACTTCCCACAATTGGGCAGACCCCTACTTGCAGGCGGCTACAATTTGCAAAGTCACATTTCATGCTAAATTTCAACTAAGATGGCTAAATTTTTATTTTATTTTATTTTGTCTTTATTTCAATGTGGATTGATAGACTAAGTAGTCAAGTAGTAGATTCAGTGTGTTAGCTAGACTACTGGTCTATGAAAGCAGTAAAGGTAATTAAAGAGGTTACAGAAACTCTATAGTGGAATTGACACTATTGCTTTAATTTTCAAAATGGAGTATGATGGAAGAAAGTAAGCTAGCTCAGGAGGAGAAGAAGAAAGCACTGCTCTGGAGACTCTTGTTAAAAAAAAAAAACAAACAAAAAACCAAACCAAACACAATCCCCCCCCTCCCACAACAGAAACAAGAAACCCGAACAAAATCCCAAATAACAAAAAAGTACTGGAACATCTTAATACATTGAGCAGTGATGGATATTTGTACAGTATTCATCAGTCCTTCATTTCATGAGTGAAGCTATTGAAACACTTATCCAATATATATATAATAAGGATTTTCCTGGAAGACTCACAACTTAATGTATGGCAATAAAAATCTTGAAGGAGGCAGACTCAGAAGACATGAACAAGTAAACTCAGATTGCAGATATCTTACTGGACAGTTAAAGCATGCCTTGGTGGCTGCAGCATGACTTAGAAACAGAGACACCACAATATTACCAACTCAGTCACCTCGAGAATGGAAGCTATGGAACTGTAAAGATCAATAAGCCTTATCCTTTTCCCAGCTATTTAGAAAGAGTAGATACACTGTGGACACATCTTCAAGTTCTTCCCTGAAACCATGAAAGCTACGTACTTGCATGGCAGTTTTAAACCAAAGCTGAGATTACACGTTATCACTGAGAGTTCTCTAAATGAAAGGCAGTAAGAAAAGTGCTAAACAACACAAGAATTGACAATCTAGCATCAAGCCAGTATTAAGGGGTCATCAAATAAGAGAATCAACATTTAGGATAACTAGACAAACTTTCAAAGGAATCTATGCGTTGAAAATGTGATTTATGCATCAGTGAAACTTAGGCTCCAAAGCCACACAGTTGCTTCTGAAAACATACTCACTGACTTCATAACTGAAGTACCATATGCTATTAGTCATTTCTCAAGAGAAGAAAAGCCCAAGAGACCAACCTGACAAAACTCACTTAGTGTACTGATTAGGAATGTAGAGACCAGTTCCTATCGGTAACACAACATTTTACACTGCCAGTTCTTCAGTGTATTGTGATGACTTTTTCAACAGAGGCAGGGTGAGCTCAGCTTATAGTTTTTCATAGCTGTATTTGTACTTCTGTCTCTACACAACTCAAGCAACATATATCTGCATGTATGAAAAAACAAGTAATTCCTGACTGATATTTGAGAGTTTTACAAACAGAAATATAAGTGTACAGGACATAGAAACCACCTACGACTACTAAAAAGCAAAGCATTTATTAAACAAAATTTCAAATATTCCTCAAGATGAAAGTATAATTAAGTGTTGTGACACTAGTATTTGAGAACTATGGGTACCCTTGCTTTCAGTTTAGCTTTCTACAGAAAAGGCCTGTATCATTATTATTATATCATCTAAAATAGATATCTAAACATACATCATTTCTTAGGTCATCAAAAACAACCTAAAAATATTCAGCATTAGCTAAGACATACCATACATAGATCAGCAAAAACACAGATGAAATTACTATTGACATACTGTCTGACTATAAACAAAGAAGTTGTTAGAATCAGGGCCCCTCTTCTCCTCACTGAGAGTGGAAACCATGTGAAAGCTCCAAAGCAGTTCCTAGGGAATCATAGCCACAAATTTCCAGAGGGAGAGGGAAGACCATAAGGCCATGTAACCATTCTCTTCCTGCCACAGAACCTCAAAGAGAAACACAGGAAACCTAAAACGTAAAGATGAGGCCAAATCACCTTCAGATCCATCTAGCCTCTACATTAGCCCCAGGCAAATCAAACTTGCAGATTCATGGGAAGAGAATGGTAGGTCCCTCTAGCTGCTCAAGAAAATGGAACCCAGAGTTTCCATATCTACTCTCAGTGCTCTGTGGAGCTCAGGAACCTCATGAGCTTTCCTCTCTTGACTTTCCCTGCCACGATGGAAGGCCATGAAGCTACAAAAATCAGAACTTAGAAGGAAAAAAAACCAGACTGCTTCAAAGTTCCCATCCTGTGAAAGCTGGAAAATGCTGGAATTAGACCAACTCAGTCATGTTACTTGAGCATGTAGGGGCATAAAGTTCAGATGTAGTCTACCACTGACAGTGTTTATAAAGTGCATTCTATTTAATGCACAAAAACTCCCTGGTCCCTTGCTAAAACATAACTTTATAAAGTCCTCTCCTATTTCAAACATCTTGCCAATGATTGTTGAATGGATTTTTCAAAAAAAATTCAAGCCTTACTTTCCTTCTCAATTCATTCCTTACCAGAATCTCAGGTCTTTGCAAGAATTTTGTGTTCTCTAAAATCATAAAAATTGCTTCAGAAGTTTTTCCAGTGATTGTCCAACCTGTCTCTCAGTCCCATGGAAATTCTTCGCAAAGATGTTGCTTTTGTCTAGTCTGGAACAAATTTCGTCACAGATGGACCATCCAATATCTAAGAATAACTCTTTTAACTATCAATAGAGACAAAGAGATTCAGTTACACTGTTCCCGTGGGATTCCTTTGAGTTTGGACACATCTGTTAAGATGCATACATCAGAGCCTGAATGAAGTTTTTGTCTGATTGTATCTCTGAGAAACTTTCTGCCAAAATGATGTTATCTCTTAGCACTTGTAGAACATATATAGTTATGAAATGCTCCTGAAATAAGTGGCCTATACAGATCAACTCAGTTTAAATACAGCCAAGTCCTGATGACTTTCTTCCTCTCAGTAAAATCTTCAGAAGCTTTACCTGAGGTAGTTCAGTGTTTGAACTAGAACCCTACCAACTTTATGCATTCTCTATCCACAAGCAAGGAAACACGAGAAAAACTGCAAATAGCACAAATCTCATTTGCTTTCCTTTGCTTTTTTGTAACCTTTCCAGAAACTGTGCTTGGCCTTGCAGCCTTTTGCACAAACACCTTTCTTTTGAAGCAGCTACATCTGTTTGTGACAGCTGAGTAGCTAGAGGTATAACTCAGCTGGAGCTCTATCAGCTTACTCTATCACTTAATTCCAAATTAATTCAAAGTGGTGCTTTTTATCTGCCAAGCCCTCCATGAAAACAGTTACCTCAGGAAGACCTCTTCCCCTAGGTTGTTTCTCCAATTGCATTGCATGAATTAGTATTTCCCAAGACTGAAGGAGATGGAACTGGACACAATGCATCCTACGTTCTGGATTTTGCTTCAAGGATTCATCCGTGCTGGAAATGTAATGCTCAAATCCAGAATGGTAGGACCCAGTTCTACAAGTGTGAGAAATAATACAATTTCATTTGGAATAAGTGGCACCAGAAACAGCATGTAGAACATGCTATGTTATACAATTAAACCCTAAATTAAACTGGGAGTCACATACGACTTCAACCACGGGTTTTTTTGCTAAGCATTCATATCAGTAAGAGTGGTATTCCTACTATTGCTTAGGCTTTCTTCACCTCTGCCTTTTACAGCTGAGGAGCAGATGGCTAGCATAGAGTTTTTATTTCCTATGCTTGGAAAAACTATTTTGATCTGAATCATTCCAAAAGCACCCTGATATTTTAAAGTAGATTGGCTTCTGAATAATTCTCATAATAAATATGTGGTGGTGTTTTCTGCCAAGCACTAGTGACTGTGCATGCAAAATGGTCAGTGAAGATTTCAAACTGATTTGAATAGGTGGCCCACAAAATCCAAGTATTATGTCCAGATACATGAATTAGGCCTTATGAAACCATCTGTACATCTGTGCATTTTTCCAAGAATTCATATACCCTACCATGCTGACTCTTTCTGGGTATTTCTGATATTTTCAACTAAAATTTCCATAAACTTCCTATCTAACACAGTTTTTAAGTATTTTTATACTATTTGCCATCCACTAGAAAACTCCCCACCAGAATAAAGAATGTCCTTTGAAAATGAAACGTAATCTGCCCAGCTGTGGGGGAAGAGGCAGTGTGATAGTCTGGGCAAGAGAGGAGAGCAATGTTGTACTGTCTAGAAGGTAGAGAGAAGGACAGGAAGTGTTGCTGGCCTAAAAAAGAAAAGCATCACGACAGGTGATGGAGAAGGAATTTGTAATGACAGGCCTTTTTCAAATGTTGGGAGCCAAAAATATTAATCTCTCGTGTCAAGGAACATACTCCAGCAGTAAGGCTTGAGGTGATATTAAAAAAACACACCACAGAACCTGAGAGAAAGCTATAGTAAACATACAGTAAATATTCATCATGCCTCGTTTTAGTTCATGTGGGAAATTGACATCGCTATTTTGCAAAGGCATGCCAAACAATAATTATGTGCATACCACCCCAAACAAATACAGCCTGATAAAGGTCATAACCCATCATAAATAATGAAAGTTTTTCTATGGGTTTCAAAGCATATGGAATCAGCTAACAGAGATGAACACCACAAGAGGTCTTACCATTTCCTGAATTTTTGTAGAACTGTAAATTTTGGGAACTAAAATTCAACAATTCATGGTAGGACAATATTGCTGGTGCAATTGTTATTAAACCTCTTTTCTGAAAAAAACTCCACACTTTCATTGTGAAAGGAGCATCTAACCTGGCAGTTTATTCATATTTATAGAATCATAGAATTGCTTAGGTTGGAAAAGATCTTTGCGATCATCTGGAAGATGATTTGGGAACATTAAAAACTTAGGAGTCAAAAACACTGTACACAGAACAGGTAGAGCATGAAGAGCTGCAGGCTCCACCTCCCCCTGCTGCCCTTTGCCAATATTCCTCACCCCTGAACTTGGCCACTTCAGAAAGCAAAAGCAGGATTTCATTCTCCAAGTTCCCTACAATCCCTGCTGGCCTCTGTCCTAAGGTTGCTTTCATGGGTTTCCATTTGTACTGTCAAAAAACATCAATGTGAGGTTTCAAATCCCATTTACTAATGAACTCTTTCATCTTTGTGAATGGGATAAAGGGATTCTTTGTTTGAAAATAAGGATTATTTTTTCTTGTTGTTCTGCTCATTTTTTTACATCTTTTCACAAGCTTTTTGTTTTCAGAAAACATTACAAGACAAAACTGCACCCTAGTTTTAACAAAGAGCCTGACATCTCCAATTTGAAGAGAATTCTTGTATATACCAAATTGCATGCTGCCTGCTGTTCAATTGTTTCACATCTCTTTCTTCTCCCCAAATCACCAGGTGAGATTTAGGAAAGTCTCCCCAATGTTTACCACCTCTATTAAAATCAAGATCTCTCGCAGAAGCTCATAATGAATAAAGTCAGAAGCCAACAGGAATGAATTGCAGCTAAAGCGATTTTGATAGTGATGATCCCTATAACCCAACTGCTTCCAAGCTTGGCCCTGAGGCAGGATTTTTAAATTAAAAAAAGAAAAGAATACACATACTTTTTAATCTGATTTTTCATTGTCATGCCCTGATTTTTTTTATAGGTTTTTGCAGAGTCTGGTTGGCTTCCGAGCTCTTGAAACTTGGTGTCATCTTTCTTTCTTCTCTTCCCCACCTCTTGTAAATTTTACAACATCCTAAAAACACCGCAGGAGAGGTAAACTACATATTCTAAAACTAGGGAATGATGAGGTTCACAGTAGCCTGCACATTCTTGCTCAAGAGACTTCCAGGCAGGGACCACTGTGAAATGACAATGTTTTGAAGAGCTGACAGGGTAAGTTACGACTTTCCAAAATCCAGTTTTAATCATTCCTTCCCTTATTTTTGTATTTTTTGGCAAAATGGAAAAGAATATTTTTAAAAGGCCAATTAACCCATGCTGAGTAATCTGAAAGTGAATGCACTCAAAACAAGGGCCTTAAAACTTAACAACCAAACAGGTCTACAAAGATTTTCCAGACTCTCACAAACTGATTCTCTCCACAAAACACTCCCTTTTCTTTGTGGAAATCCTTTACAATCCTGGGTGCCAGAGCCAGACACTTGTTTTCTACCACTGCAATACAGCACAGGCTGAAACCCCCCAGTCAGCAGATATGCTTGGGTAATGAGAAGCATGTGATTACCTGGAGAGGAGCAACTAAGTTCTAGTTGGACAGAGACACGCTTGAGGAATCTTCCCTTTTTAATTTGTAAGAAGCAGCAACCTGACTCAACAACATGCTCTCAGTTTCCTCTGCCTGATTGCATTATCACAACCTTAACAGAAAAATGCTCTGTTTCAGTGGTAATTCCCAAAGAAGGGAAAAGGTAACCCCTGAGGAAGTCCTGCTTATGACATTATGGAAAGAGCATCCAACTGGAAAACCTAGTCCACAACAGGGAACGTGTTTTCAAGAACCCCAGTACAACCCAGCAGCATGTTGGCGTACTCACAATCAGATGACCCTGTGTGTGCGTGCAGGTTTGTTGGTGAATGTGGAAAGTGGATGAGGGCCGGGCTCAGAGACGGAACAGCTTCAAGGTTCAGGCAGGGAAGGCCCGGCTTGGCGCTGCATGCACTCGTCTGAGTAATCTCATTCTCCTCAGACGCCTTCTGGTTTTCAGCTGTCTTGGGTTTCTTCCTGAAAATAAACAAAGAGACCTTTGAAGGGACTGACTGCATATTTGGGAAAAGGCATTTTTAGAATCTGTTAAAGATAACTTTCTTCCCCCACCACCCCCCCCTCTTGCCTCTCTTTTCCCTTACAGGGAAGGAGGCAGAGAAGACTTTCCTCCATGCTTCTTGTTTGGAAACAAGCTGCTCCTTGTTTTGACTCTGATGCAATGGCCCTGAGACTGTATTACAGCAAATAGGCCAAGCACGAAGCTCCTCATTCTGCCCCTACTGATGACATATAAAATGAAACTCGTCCCAGTGGTTTAGACAGTCGGAGCTCCATTTGACAAATATTAACTAAGGCTGTAGCATTCTGAATAGAGAGAGTTATACAGAAATCTAACAGCATTGTCTGAAAAGCAAACAAATATGCAAGTTTCCAGCTCAAAACAAATCAGTGCAGAGACTCACTTTGTAGGGAAAAACACTGAAGCAATTTTGAGATGCACAGGTCATCCAAGTAAAGCACGAAGCCTTGGAGCCTGAAATAACGGTCTATGAGCACTGTGCACATCAGCTCTCATCACCTCCCTTAATCCAGGACCTCCAAGGAACTAAGCCTCAGTGGCACATCATCAAGCAGGTACTCAATCACCACCTTAGTTTCCACAGATGGAGAAACTGAGGCACGAGGTGAAGTGGCAGGTTTTGGATGGCACAGCTGAGCACCCTGATCAGGGAGGCAAGCACCTGTCTCTCTGTTTCCCCCCCTCGGTTACACAGGGGCGGGTGCTCCCTCCTGCGCTCCCCGAGGCCAGTCGCAGCCCAGCCAGGGGCACTGCTGCCCTGGCCCGGGGCACGCCGATGGCACCCCGGCAAACATTCCGCAGTTCCCGCTGCACGCCAGGGGGTGAGAACCGTGGTCACACTTGCAAGGGAGCAACAGGAGGTGCGGAGGCCGAAGCCATCCAAGTAAAAACGCCGCTATCTGCCGCTGACACTCGAGGTGCGAGCAGCGGCGGATCCCCCCGGGAATGGGGGGTCATCCTTCCCGGGGCAGCGCCGCACACTGCGGGGCGACCACGGAGCGGGGGCAGCGTCCGGCCCGAGCAAGGGCCATCCCAGAGCACAGAGGTGCTGCTGGAGCGCAGGCAGCGCTGCCCTGCTCCCCGCACACATAGTCCTGCCTCCCATCCGCGGGCAAAGCCCTTCCCGGCAGCGCTGCGCTCTCCTCCTGCAGAGCCAAGGCTGGAGCCCCTTCTCCCGGCACGCCCTTGCCCCTCCTGCACCCCACCCAGGGCGGGCGGCGCGCAACCGACACGCCAGAACACGGCTTTTGAGGGCCGGGCCGGCCCGGCCCGGCCCGGCCCGGCCACCTCCATAGGTCGGTGTTACAGCACGGCCAGCCCCGGTGCCGCGGGGGGCGAGGAGGGGCAGCGCGGCCCGGCCGGTTACATAAAGGCGTTACATAAGGGCGGCACGCCCGGCCGGGGGCAGGGCCGGGCCCGCCGCCATTGCCCGCGGCCGCCGGCGGGGGGCAGCACCGGCCCGGCCCGACCCGGCCCGGCCGCACAGCCCGGGGCCAGGGGCAGAAAAACTGCACTTGTAATAATAAAGAAAAGTTGAACGGGACGAAAAGTAACAAAACAAAGGCCCACCCCTCCACCCCCGGAGGTGCTGGGTCCGGCTGGCCGTCGGCACCTGCCTTGATTTAAACCAACAGCACATGACTATATGGACCTCGCTTAAAGTTGTAGAGGTATAGAAAGGAGCCGAACTGATTTAAGTCTATTTTAAATAGAAGGAAAAAGAAAGCATTTAAAAGCCCACCAAAAATTTTTTTTGCATGAAGAGTAAACAGAGCATCTTGTCACTCCAAGCTTGGGCATCTATCCGTCTGTTTCCCGTTCTGTCATGGGAAGGATACATCTCTTGCAGCGCGAATGAGAATGCATGAGACATGGAGCTTGTATATGGGCACATACATATTTTGAAGTACATGGACAGTATATGTTTTGTTTGTAACAGTCTGCATGGATCCTTGGCATACAAACTCTGGCACACCTTCACATGTCTCATTTCCAGATCCCATGATGTTCCCATGTGCAGCCAGCACGCACTAGGGGCTGCAGGAAATCTGTGCATAAAACAATGGGTTTTTACAGCATTGCTACCCAAGCAGCTTTCAGATAGCACACCTTTCTGTCCAGGCAGCAAAGGATGTATGTAAGGTTGGACTCTGGATGCACAGGGCAAGGAAGTTCCTTGCACCTGGAAGCTGAACTGCTGTATTTACAGTATGTTTTCAGCTCAGAGTTAAGCCAAGTTACATGCTTGGAATATAGCCTGTGACTCCAACTCTATCCCCACACAGAGCCACCTACCCCAGGCAGGACATTGCTGTTATTCGTGGCTAGGGGCTTAGTTCAAGTAAACATGACTTGTCAGCCACTAGCACAGCCATAGTTGTGCTATTAGACTAAGCACTGACTGATGCTTCATCCTGTGGCTGATCCTGCATGTGCCTCCCTGGCCTTCAAAACTCATTAGAGGGATAGGTTAAAAATGCTATAGCAACAGGTAGTGACACCAGGGAGGCTGTGCAAAACAACCCCTGCTTCTTCCTTTCCAAAGCCATATATTTTCTACTTTGCTCTTGAGGTTGACACTGTGTTATCAAGATGCTCTTGTGTTATCACTTTTCCACATCCAAGTCCTGCAGCTTGATGACTTGTGCTCACTAGGATGGCAAGAATAGCAATGGTGCTGACTGGCACTAGAGACAATACCTCTCCACAGCAGTTCATTTCTGTCACAGTTTAGACATGCTCTGCATCTCAGTACCACCTGAAAGGAATGCAGGCTTCCACAGGAGGAAGGCTGAGTAATGGAATCAGCCAAGTCAGCTAAGGATCTAAAGAAAACTTCAGAAAAGAAAAATCCTGGGGAAACTGTGATCAAAACTACCTATGAAGAAACCCAAAGTTCTCCAGTTTGCAATGTCTGACTGCTCTTAGCCAGCAAGGGCAAAGCCAGAACAATCCTGCTGTTGCTGTAAGTATATTGCAATCCTTTTGTTCTACCTTATCACACATATAGAAAGCTCCTATTTTTATGATCTTCACCTATATATTCTAATTAAATATTCTTACATTCTCTTACATAGTCTACTTCTATTGCTACGTTATTACTATAGTTTTCACAGGCAGAGTTGTTAAGTGCTGAATCAGGTTGTGGTACCTCCATCCTTGGAGATTTTCAAAACTTAATTGAACAAGGCTCTGAGTAACCTAATCCAACTTGGAAGTCAGGTCTGCTCTGAGCAGGGAATTGGACTAGACACCTCCAGAGGACCCTTCCAACCTAATTTTTTTCTGATTGCACACTTCTTCTATGAACACTTCCATCAGCAAGCTCTCTAATATATCTCGAAGTTCCAGAAGCTAAAATAGCACACTAACTGTGGAAGAGTATGACTTGTTACAGCTACATGAAAAACCCTGAAAGAACAAGTGTAGGAGCGAAAATGAAACAAGTAATAAATATTGTTCATGGAACCTTCCCAAACAATACCTACTTATGTACCATCTCTGGACTTCACTGATTGGCAACCCTATGTGATTATTTCAGTAGTTAGGGTCAGTCTAGCTTGCTATTTTAGTTCTTGTGATTATGTTCTTCTCTACAGACTAATCCTGGAAACGAGATGTTTGCTATTTACTTGTTAGTCAGGGCAATAAAAGTTGCAACTTATTTACAAAAGACTTGGGAATGTGCTCTTAGAGCAAGGGGCTCCCTTCTGATATCCAGTTAACTCTCAGCTCCTTCTCCACACACACACGTGGTGCATTAGAACTCCTTTCCAATACTGCACTCATTCTTAAAATTATCAGAGGGCCATCATTGTCTTTGCTCTTGTGAAGGACAGCAGAAGGCCAATATAGCAAAGAAATGGCACTTCTGTACATGGACCTGATGCACAGACTCCCAGAAGTTGGGGACAGAAAAGATGATGACCTTTCTAAGACCAATCTGAGTCTAGAGGGTCACTGCAGAATTCATATTTGCTACTGATTTACAAGAGATTTATCCAGTCTGTTTCTAAACATCTTACCTACTCCATCTCTTTAAATTTTCTATACTATGTTCAGGTACTTTTGTTGGTATTCACTTTCACCATTCCCTTATATTTATTGTGTTTATTTTCATTATGTTAATTTACACCACTTAAAATAGATTCTCTTTTTTCTTCATTGTATGCTCTCCGGTACCAGTATCAGGCTAACTGCATCCACTGTTTTCCTTGCACTGAACTGTGCATATCACTCCTTGCCAGCTCATGTGTAAAGCAAGATGTACAATCACTGCCATAATTTTATTTCTGTTTTCTGTCAGTATCTTCACTGCACTGAGATATTCCCTCCTGTCCACATACCTTAACACTGCACTATCATACAACAAGGTGGTGGGCTACTCACAGTGGTGCAGTGACTGGAGTGATCTGGGCACTGGCTGTAAACTAGAATTGGCTCCGTTCTGTTTAATTTGAAGGCAGAATGGGTAGTATTTTGGATGTCCTAACCTCAAAGCTATCTAGAAACTAATTACTACCTCTGAGCTTTGGAATGCCTTTAAAACCCCTGCTACACTTCCCCTTTCTTGCTGCCACTCTTGCATACAGCTTTCTCTCCCTCGACCCTCCACTTGCTCTCCACAGTTGACTTCTTTGCATGTATCTCCCTTCCAACCATTGGAATGAATTTCCCCTGGATGAGTTAACACGTTCTCACAGCGGGGCCAGCAAACCAGGTCCCTGTCAAAAATAGACAATGCATGTTGTACTTCTCACCCAGCAGCTATAACTAATGCTTGAACGTTTCTTTACAAGGGGAACAGCTCTCTGTCCTGCAGAGACACCAGGTTAGCAATGAACAAATTAGCTCAGGTATAGGAGCCAGTGTAGCCGCGCAGAGCCCACAGTAGCATCCTGGCTCTCAGGGGAAGCTATGATAATGTGACTGCACGAGAATAATACTACATAATGAACAATAATGAGGCAGTTTTCAGCCTCTGAATACAGGGAGGGCCGGGTCACCAACCAGACCTTTGTTCATTGCATATTAAACAGCACGGAGGGAACACACCACAGGGTTGCTGATGTTGTTATGAGTGCTGCTGCTGCCTGAGTCTGCCCACCCATGTTCCAGGCATTATTTCACCTCCTCACAGATATGGCATCACCTTATAGTAAGTGCCCTCAGGTCAGAGATGCCTGTAGTGTGCAAGCACTGCACTTAACTCACTGGTATACAGTTCGTTTGTAACCTTAGTAATTCACAGAGGCTATATATAATTGAAAAAAAACCTCCAGCTTTTCAGATCCTAAAAATAAGAGTGTGAAAATAGTTCATGTCTGATTTTAAGTAATATTTTTCCTGAGTGTTCTGCTGCACATTCTTCCTCTGCCTGTGTGCGGCTAACACAGCTCCTGATATCAGTGCTTATCACTGCCAGTGTTGTGTCTCTTCCAGACATGACATTGACAATACATATTTAAAAACTGACAAAGTAAAGAGAGAGAGAGATGAGTACAATCACTGAATATAAAACAAAAAAAGGCTCAAAAGAACAACAAAACACACTGAAATCTGCCCAGAGACCTCACCTCAAAATTCAGGGCACACTGAACGCCAGAACTGAGGGTGAAGCTTCCCAAGATGAGCTCGCTTTACCTGAGCCATCACAGTTTTCCTGCTAGAAGTGTTGTTCAGTAGTTAAAAGTCCTGCACAGGCTGACTGCCTGAATATTCACAGAACTTCTCTGATGATTTTGCAGCCACATTGATCTTCATGCTGTTGCAGCTACATGACTGGCAGTTTGTTTAAAATCTCTGATTGCAAGTTTGTGTCATACAATGGAAAACATAAACTCCTGAAAACATCGCCATAAAATGTAATACGAAAGAGAAATCCCAGCACAACACTGCAAAGCAAGAATGGGAGGCATGGAGAACTGACAAGAGAGACCTAATGTTCTAGTGCAATAAAAGCCTGGAAAATTTAATCAACACAGAAAAGTAAAATAAACTCCAAAATCCCTTACAGGAGACTGATTAACATAATTAAATTAAACTCAGAGATTAAGTTAGAGTGAAATTTGCTGTGTCTTTTTTTTAGGCCTGAAGTGGGGTTTACATGCCCCTGAATTTGTCTGTTTTTTCCGTCTCAACTACAAGTCTCACGAAAGTTGGGCCCTGGCTACAAAACTTGCTTGACTTAAAACCTCAGAGAATCTCAGCTACAGCAACACTGTGACAATACCACCAAGTACTGAGAACTGATCATAAGAATTTAAAAATATGGGATCTACAGGGGGAAAAGTGCAAGTAACAAACAACTGGTCATTTCACAGCATAATAAAACCACAATGCAAAGTCAAAATTCTCTCAGACAACTTTATCTACATAATCCAACCAAATCTAACAAATCATAATGGCCTTAAATTATAAATGACTCAAGGCCCGAAAAGAAGAGTGTAAACCTTTAAGGAGCTGCAGTAGATTTCATCTGTATTGCCTGAAACACCAGTGAGAGAAAAGGTGTCTCATTAAAAAGTTATAAGAATAAAAAAGAAGATAAACACTCCAAAGACAAACATGGATGAACCAACTAGAACAGCACGAACTAGAGCAGTAAGTAGGGAGAACCTGCCAAACTAAAAGATACAAGCAGATCAAACCAGCCATTGCTGAACTATGCTGTGAGGCTATGACTTAAATATTTAACAGTTTTTTATTGACATACTTTTTGCCCACATATTTCCTTGCAAATTTCAAAAGCAAAACTTAGTTTACCCTCATCAGTAAGGCTTGCAGGTGCTGCAGTTTGTTTTTGTTTTTTTAAGATGTCTTTTTTTTTGCTGAACAAGAAGTCTTTTATAAGAGATAAAATATACTTACAGTGGTTTCCAAATGGTATCACTCTTCAGGTAAATTACTCCAAGCCTTGGACCTAGTGCAGACGTTCATTGGGGCAGGGAACAGAGAGAGGCTGTGTCTGTACCAGGAAGAATCAAAAGGAAAGGTCAGGGGCAAATAATAATTATTTACTGAGAGCAAGAAAATTTGCTACAACGCTAACTGGCATTCTCCACTGTCAGTACAGCTGGCTGCAGCCTGGTAGCACCAAATTCTTCCTGCTTCAATCCGTCCAGCTTTGGCTGTAAATTACCACAGAATCAGTCCCCAGTTATCCCAGGCTGCCCATACAACTAATCTGGTGAAGCGAGGAGGAGAGGGAGGATTAGCCAGCAAAGTGCTATCAGTAGGATTCATTCTGAGAAGCTGCTCACTCTAACGGCATGAGCACGGAGCAGTGATGGGAGAGCTAGCACAAACTTGGCATACTCAGAACAACAAGGCTAGTCCTGTTCAGAGGAGCAACAAATGTTTCCTCAGGACTGAAAAGCAGGAAAAGGAAGGAAAAAATCCTCCTTTGCGTCTTTTGCTGTCTTCACATCACAAAAATGATGGCTCATATCAAAGCAGAAACCCCACTTATCTCCCATCAGCCACCAGGTCTATTGCAGCGACACCAGGGAAGTAACTTATTGTCAGCCTTGCAGGAAAGATTCAGCTCAGTGGCAGTTTTATCTCTGAAATCTCCTAAGCTAAAGAGAGAGTTGGAACCAATGGACTAATATAGAAAGGGATCCACAGAAAAACCTCAGCTCCAATATTTATTAGAGGGTGATTTCACCATCCAGATCAAAGTTTTTGGAAGTATGTACATTTTTAGGGGACTTGAATCCCTCTCTAGACTAATAGAACTCCGCCTTTGCTAGCTTCCTATGATCCTTGGGTGGTTCACTGTGGATGTTGGAAGTATGTCTGCAGTTAACATCCAGGGAGAGAATTAAATCCTGCTTACTTCACTTATGCAAAGAACTCCTGGGACATCAGCATATTCAGTCCTACCCACAGTGAAGCCACTGGTGCTATTTCCATGAAGAAATGATTTTGCCTACTCTGGTCAGACAAGAAAAGCAAATAAATATTTGCTTTATCAAAAAAAATCAAGAAGGTGAACAAAGAATGATAAGAGATGTAATTGTTATTTCACAGGTAGCTAATGTCACTGTGCAAGTCGGAATTTATGTCTGTAAATGCAAAACAATATAAAAACCCCACTGTTCATGCAGCAGGAACACTGGAATAAGTGCCAACAGACACAATGAAGGATTTTAGATGACACTGTAATAATGTACTTCACAAAATATACATTCGGTTTTATGTTCGATTCACACATCTTGTAATGATGATGAATATTAGTGACTGGGATAGATCCTACATACTGATTTCAACAGGCCACATGAAACCTGGCAGCTACACTTCACAGGGGCTCAAGCAAACACTTTCTTTGATTCCAGTTTTTGTAGGTTCTTCCCTCTTGGAGTCTGCTTTGAATTGCAAATTAAGTAAATTCAAACACACACACACACAGAAATCCTCAACTTAGCCCGAACCTCTGAGTTTCATCAGGGCTTGAGAGAGGAACCATATGTCAGCATCAGGTTAGCTCAAAAGAATTACATAAAACAGTGACACCTTTCACCAGTACCAAGAATTGAATTTCAAAGGTGCAGTAATGCCCAAGGATTCTGTAGATTTAAGCCCTTGCTAACACTCAGCATGGCTTACTTTCAAGCTCTCCTTCCCACTTCCATATATGCCCCACCTGTTCTATTAATGCTGACCTTGTTTCTTTTATCCACCTTGCACATATAGGTCTGTCTTTTATCTGGCTATTCCTCACCTTTTTAAGGCACAAATCCCATGCGCCCTAAAGACTGCCTAGTACTTCAGTTAACACGCATTTTTAACTTGTACTAGAAGCAGAAAAATCACAGGATTTGGTCTTTAGTCTTTACTTTGCAGAACTCCTGCTCACTTCACTCCTAATTTCACACAAGAGAAGCCTAAGAACTGCATGTACTAATCCTGCATATTTTGTCACATTTCTTTTTTTTTGCCATTATTGCTCTTCTAATCTCTGGGATCCCAATCCAAGTAGCTCTCTCTTGTAGCACTGCCTAGCACTCAATCTGGCTTCACATCAAGGGTCAGGCAGACAAGTTGTTAGAGATGGGCTGTTCAAAGTCTTCTACAAAATCTGGGCGCAGAAATCTCTGTGAAATACTTAAAATATCTTCATTTTGCTCTGTTTTTTTTTTTTTCTATGGCCTGGGAAGAGATATCTCTTTCCTCCAGTGAAATGAACATAAAGCACAGAGATCTTCATCAGTTGTTAGGTACTTTTAAAATACATAAAATCAACAAAACTGATGGTGTTTCTGAAGACATGGGGGGTGCAACAGAGAAGGAAACACTTCAAATTTTTCTAGAAGACTTAGTTTTGGGAAAAGTTAGAGGAAAAGGATCTATGACCATAAGAAGGTTGGGCAAAAAGAGAGGCAAGCAGGACAACAGAGCAATGGGATGTGTGACAGTGGGTTAAGTAACTCCCCCCTCTCTACCTGGGCTCCTCTATCTGGAAAAGGAAAGCCTTACATTCCTGCTCCGTGAGGTACTGTGTGCTTAATTAAGATTTTGGAGGATAAGTTTTCTGCATGAATGCATTCCAGAAATGCAGACTTTTATTACTTAAATATTCCCACTAATGGTAATAACTTGGGCATTTTATATATGCTCACTTTTATCCCACCTTGATCTTTCCAAGCTTTATCTGTTAATTTAGAGGGTGTAAGACACATTAATTCTATCAGTGTTTTTATTAAGGAAGGTCCCTTTTATGATAGCAGTGATGTACTACAGATTGTGATTTAAGATGTACACTTTAGGTCAGTTTTATACTGACTTCAGTGTAGTTGCAGTGGGCATAAAGTCAGGAGAAAATGTGGTACTTTACCTAATAGTGCTGATGATTAATGGACTCCTGGACCATAACTCTATATTCTGAGGCACTGATCCTCCTTTTCCCTCCTGAAATTTGTGTCTTGACCCTTTCATCTCTTGTTAGCTACCTTTCCAGAGCTGTTCATTAATCAGCACCATTGATTTGATGTGGTCTGTCATATTGTATTACTTAAAACACACAGAAGCAATCACTGGCCTGACTCTGCTCCTTACACAACACATCATCATATTGCCTTTACAGATGACTTAAATATTATAAACATCAATTTACTGCTGATGCTTTGTCCTGAAATTGGCTTTTTCTAGATCGGCTCCCTGCAGGACATTTCTGTCTCTCCCCCTGGATGTACTCCTGTCTGCTCAGAAACACCATCAAACACCTTCAGTATTCCCTGTTTGTTAGGGGCACTCATATGTCTGACCAGCAAGGGACAGTCATCAAAACAGCCCTTTCTTTGCTTGAGGCCTGGTACCACAGTCTCCTGTTACTTTCTTTTAGTGAGTCCTGATCAAGCAGACTCCATTTTTTACTTAATTGCTATTTATTTTATCCCTGCAATAGTCTTTTCCCTGATATCTTCAGAATTCTGCTTCCTTCTGCCTTTCCTGTGATCCCTAGTAATGAAAAAATTAAAAGATGAGCTTCTTGTGAGCTTATTTCTGATTATTCTTATTTGCTGTGCTTGTACAGTGCTGTCAGTCATGAGGCAATGGAAAATAACTTGCTTGTGCCTTAGAAGTTATCATGTCTGATCTTAATCCACATACTGTACAGGTCTCCTGAGTAAGGTGGGGTCAGTTTTAATTGATGCTTTTGCAGTCATGATATATTTTCAGACTGGGCTCTCTAAGCTAAATCCAGTTCTTTTTCGGCCACTTTTTCTCTCTGGAAGTAGCAGAGGAGACGAGAACATCAATGTTAGCCATCAATAAACATTCAAGAATCAACTTTCTGCATGAAGTGGGTTATTCCATATACACTTTACTGTTTCTTATTCGAAAGAAGGTACATCCTATGACTAGGACTGACTACAGCATTTATGTTACATGAACAAGGTTAGGCCACTGGCTACCTACAGGTAGATATCCAACCCCAGGGTCTAATACAGAGATCAAGACAGACTGTGATATAAAAACCACCATTCCAACAGAGGCCAGAACTTGTGCCATGGAAAACACAAAACTTTAGCAACACAGGACATGCTATCAGAAGGCCATAAGAATGATTTTTCACAACAGTCAAGGCTTCATTTAGGACAGGAAACTGCTCATTTTTGTATTCTACTGGGAACACTGTATGTCCACTATCAGTATGGTCTGAAATTCAGAAATTAATTTGTTAATGGATTAGACATTTGCTGAAAGACTGTTTAAAGAGGCTAGACTGCTCTAGCCTGGTAAAGGCCAATT
This sequence comes from Myiozetetes cayanensis, assembly GCF_022539395.1. Lineage (NCBI taxonomy): Eukaryota > Metazoa > Chordata > Aves > Passeriformes > Tyrannidae > Myiozetetes > Myiozetetes cayanensis. The sequence goes on from NW_026087742.1 coordinate 21,776,756, forward strand.
TCCCACAAGGACATGTTTGCAATAGTACTAGAGAAAAAATCTCTCCCTGCAGTCCCAGGGGTACTTACTGAAATCCAGAATAGCAAAGTAGTCTATTGGAAAGTCTACATTATGTTCCCACTTTTTGTCTTACAGGCCCTCTATTATTTGTCTGCATCTGTTTCTTTTTCCCTTCTTTCACTGCCTTTTATCTGATAGTATAGAATTTCACTGCTCTTAAGCTGCAATTCTTTTCTTAAATTTGACTTTGGCACTTGGAATAGGCATTTTTAAGGACTCACTTTTGTCTGTTTGTTCTTCTGGTATTCCTTTCTATTTGTTAGCAGTACTCTCAATGTAACAGCTACCCATACCTAAGAGCTCAGGTCAAAAAGGATAACTCTTCTCCTGTTGACTTTCCCTTCCACTTCCCATGCCGAATGGCCCCTCCTACCTGGGATAGCAGTACAAGCCCTCAACCCTGAACATTTTGAAAAGTTCTCTCTCATTTAAGATCTAAATCTAGGTGCTGCCTATTTTTCCATGAATGAAGATCTCATCACTCTTAATGTGTTGGGTGTATAAACTCCACACTTGTAGGTGAGCCAGGTCAGATGGTGCCCAAGCAGTGTGTGCCATCCTCTTGGCTGCACTGGCTACACCTCACTGTGGGTGGAGCGGGGTAAAGCCACGTTAGGCAATGTTAAGCAACTGTATGGACTTTGCACACCTGATTTGAAATGGTGCAGGGAAGAGGCAAATAAATGTCAGTAGTTGGTGGGCTTAATGAGAGCAGAAGCAGGTCACCAAAAGTCCTGATGTAACATTCAGCGAAGGATTTAAAGGAATACAAAAATCTATGATGCCAGACTGAACCATGGTAGTGTGTCAGACCACTTTTCACTGGTGGCAACATGAATAAACAGTATTGTACACAGACATAGATACATACATATATGTTAACCATATATTTATATGTATGTATAATTATATACATGATTACAACTTTTTAAATTATCTTGCTCTGGCAAAACATTGCTGGGTATAAAACACAGAATTCTCTATATTCCTACTATGGAGCCTTCACGATTGTACCTGAATGTTGAAACCACATACTTTTCAAAATAGTTTAATAAAGAGGGGTGTGACTGAGGCAAATAGATGAAGTCATAATTTTATGATGCTGGTCAAATAGGGAGTAAATATTCTGTGCTCCTACATAACTTTTTCTGGGAACAGATTGATTTGTGGGCAGTGCTTGTATATTGGTAGTGTTGTGAATCTTGAGTGCTAGTGTTCTACAGATACTTAGTATTTACAGAAGCAGTTTGAGAGTATAAACAGCCTCAGGCATTTACATGCTGATGCTGTATGTTAAAAGGTATGAATCTCAATGGAAGAGGTTAAGGTTTTGAAGCCATGAACACTAAAGATGGGCAACGCAATCAGACTATGGCCTTGTTAACAAGAAGGCGGCACTTGGACAACACGATAGTGCCTTAAGCAGGGTTCTCACAAAACCAAAGGTATAGTTGTGCTGCAATTAATACTGATGTTTCTGCAACTGAAATATGAGTTGCCATCACTGCAATCACCAGAGACAAAGAAAATGTGTAGAAATTAAATTGTTACAGTAATATATCCGCCTAAGCTACTGCTTTGGCTAGATGAGCCAGATTAGCTCATGACAGATGAGCTTCATGAACATTTCATTGCCAAGGAACCCTGTCAAAATATTGGTGATTTCTCCGAATCTGTTCAACATCATGGAGATGTCAAACGAAATCTGAAAGGACATTATTTTTCAGGAAGAACGAAAACAATGAAAGCATACGAAGAAAATGAGCTGAATTTTTTCCTCCTTCCCTAAACATTGCTTTAGTTTCATTGAATGCTGTCCTTGCAAGCACTTTGGCCTAAATCTAGAAACCCCTGGTCCCATAGATTGGTGAACTGAAGAAAGTACTGAATCTATTCTCAAAGAATAGATCCCCATGTTTCAGTAACCGGGTTTTCAAACTGATAGTGTATTTTCAACTAAGTGCAGGGACCATATAATCTCAATCACATAACACAATTTAATGAAGATTTAGACTCTTGACACTGGTTCTGCCATACGATCTCCCTCCTGGTCACAGTGGTACAGCACTTGATGCACTGATGTCTGGCCACCAAATTTGTGGTTCTTATGCTGAAAGATGATCTCAATCACAAGTCAGAAGTACATCCTCATAAGTATGGAACATGATACAAAATGGCAACTGATAAAAGTAATGAAATACAGTTTTTTTCATGGTTTGTTGCTTGCAGAGACTATTAGAAACTGTTTACATTAATTAAAGGTGTAATTCTATGAAGGACAATGAAATAAATTTCAGCTATAAATTTCCATGGATTTGATCCATTTGTCACAGAACCATCCCTGTCAAGGTAAACTAGAAAATAACAGTTTCACAGATACACCTGGTTTTCTGAAGCACCAAGATATGGGTTATCAAACAGGTACAGAGAAAAATTGAAAACCCTCCTGCCCCCCAAAAACCCAGCATCTTCTTGATGGAGTTCTTCCCTTTCCCTGAACTTTTCTTATGTGAATTGTTTTATAAGGGGAGGAAGATGCTTGCATGATTTTTACCTGCCTTTACTAGGGGAAGGTTTATATTAAAAATCATGTTCGCGTGGATTCTGAGGGGTAAATTCTGAGACAAGGAATGTTTTCCTTAAGTTTTAAGATTCATACCACCACTGCCTGAATGCTGAGCTAAACAACTGCGTTACTGACAGTCACAAAAAACATTAAAATGATTTCTCACTTTTCTTTTGTTTTGGATGACTGTCTCCTGTCTCTGAAGATTTCCCTTGCAAGTCATTCATTAAAGAGCTGGTAACCAACACAGTGAAAAGACTAGGTAAAAAGCACCATGAACATGTTTTCCCATACCATTCTTCCTGTGTGTTTGCTGCCTCTGGCCTCAAACCGTACAAATGAAAGCTTGTTTGATTTATGTCAAAAACTATATATAAAATATCATAGGGGATCCACAGAGAAACAGAGTCACTCTGGGCTTTGGTTTCATTATCCATTGAGGAATAACTGACTACAGCCTTGGAGTATGTAAAACTGATCAAAGCACTTGCTTCCTCACATGCAAAGAGAAACCCACTGTAGATTTCCTGTTTCATGCTTCAGTGCCAAAACACAATGAAAAAAGTTCTAGATGAGCATGTGAATTATTCTAAAACATTGTTAAATCAAATCTGATAGTTATGCACATTTGTGAAACTCATCATTTGAAATGTCAAGTCACTGACAGCAGCGTGTCCTGAGGTGTGATGTATATTTGTGATAATTATTTGCTTTTTAAAGCTATGTATCATCTGCATCAAAACAGGATTTTTCTTAAGTATGCCTGAAATGTAGAGATGTCAGTGCCAGCTGTGTTATTCAGATCTGGGTTTTAAGCACCCTGTGCCAGGAAAACACGGAGTCAGGATATGACTACAATGCCATTTTTAAGGCACTCTGAGTTATTTTTCACTTTTTTCTTAAAACTGTATGCAGTGTGGCTGATGGAGAATGATTACTAGAATTAATAGTAGCTGCAGTGATTTCTACTATGTGCAGTATGTGCAGCATGACGCATTAAGGAAAATAGCATAGCAATAATTGTTGTTATTATTACTTCAGTATTAGCAAATGATAAACTCTTGGAATTTATTGGAATTCAGTATTCAGATCTCTTCGGTGGCTCTTAGAGGCCTCTTCTCTGGTCATTTCAAAACTTTTTTGAATGAAACTGAAGGCAGTTGGCTCTGTTGTTGGGTAAGTTCTGCTAACGTAGGAGGGCTGTCTCCTGAGTGTTAAAAAGACCATTTGCAAATCTTCAGCATCTTCTTCCTTGACAGCAGAAGTTACTATGCAGAATGGTTTAGATGATGCTGAAATGAAATTTTACAGGAGATCCACAATCTTCCAAGAGGAGACAAGGGAGGGAATGGCAGTGACTTGAGGGGACACAATAGCAACTTCCCCACCTTTTCTTTCTGGAAAGTGACACTGTAAATCAGCGCCCCACCAGTGTCTGAACTCAAACTTTTTGCCTATCAGGAAAGAAATTCTGTGAGGAGGTGACTGAGTTTTTGACTGTAGAGAATCTGGCAGCTACCTTACTCCTGCTATTTCCTGACAGAAGTGTCATAAGAAAATTGCTCAGATGAACAAAATTATCAGGGCGCTTGCAGATATTCTAATCTGTGCCACGACCGGCAAGACGTACCATAGGAGATGGATCAGGAATCTTAGCTGTAGGGGAGCTCAGAGCTATTCCAGTTCAATCAGATTTCACAATTTGCTCTAATGAAGACTGCTGGCAGAAGTTCAAAGCTACTCCAGGTCTCGACTCTCCCTCCACATTACTATAAAAATGTCTGTAGAAGTGTTAACTGCAGAGGAGCCAAAAGTTGTTTTGGTTCCAGCCTTTCCCAGCAGGAGTAACTGAGAAAATAGAGTAGGAGTGCTAGTTCTGCTCACAGCTCCCTCAGCCTCCTATAGAACACCAGAGACATGGCAAAGTGTGCCCAGTGCTTTCACCCCTCAGAGCTCCTGCAGCCTCAGCCGCTCCCTCCAAACACCACCGACACAGATGCACTGGCTCAGTAACTCCAGAAGTCTTTGGAATTACCATCAACCTCTGCTGCTGATAACCTGAATGCTGTTTGAGAGGCAGCAGGTATCAGGAGGATAGCTGTGTTCAGCCAGCATTGATTTCTTCAGCCTTTTGTCTGTATCTGCTTTCTGTCTCGTTTTGAGGTGGTTACTGTTACTACACGTAGCATGAATCATGTCTCTGTTAAAAAACAGAGCTTCAATTGTCTTACATAACCCCTGGTAACTGCATGTCTAATAATAGCAAGCCATTTCCAGGTAGGGAATCTGTCTGTGTCCCAGACCCAGACGCATCCACATGCACGCACACACACACATTCATATGATTTTCTACACCTCACTTCTGGGAAGGAGTGAGCTTTTCACATGCAATATGACAGTTCTGAGCTGCAGGACCTGCCAACGATTATTTTTAAATGCCATTTTCACTTATTGCCTTGAGAAGCCAGTCCAGTACGTGCAACTTGCTTCTCAGCCCAAGCAGCAGGAAGGAGAAAACCCGAAATCTGACAGCACTGTTTGGTTTTGAGAGAACATTGAATGGTGAGGGCTATGGTTGAATCCTGTCCTGAAAGCTCGAATCTTTCTAGATGTTAACTCTACTTCTGTCTCTTAGGGAAGGCCCACATTTTAATAAAGTTGTTATTTCTCCTAATTCTGACAAACCTTATTTTTTCTCCTCTCAGCTTGGTCCCTTGGAAAACTAAACAACAATACACAACTTCCTCATTACTGCCAGCCTAATTGAGAATGCTGCAAATCAGTGATGATGTCTTCAAATGAAATTTCTTTATAAATTGAAAATATGATTATTTTTGTAATCCATGGGTGGTCCACAGAAAGAAGGAGTTTCTGAAGATTACTATGGTGTCACAAAAAAATCTGAACTTTCATTCAGTAGGAGGTCAAAGAAGAAATTCTCACTGGCAATGTTGCTGCTTTTCTTTGAGACACTGAACTGCCTATCCTTTTCCCAAAGAGACAACATTTTTCTGCAGACAAACACGATTCAAGTCCATCAACTATAGTATCCTGATTTTGGTGAATAACAAACACAAGACTCTTCAAAGGGAGGGAATGACAGAATCATAGATATCTCAGATTGATCCTATGAGGATCATTGAGTTCAACTTCCTGTTCCTCGCATGACTAAAACTAAATCATATAACTATGAGCACCATTCAGGTGCTTCTTGAACTCTGACAGGCTTGGTTTGCAAATGGAGTGGTTCTAGACTGTTTCACAAGGTTTTCCAAAGAAAACTGTTCCTTCTGACCTCTCTTGCCATCAGTCACCATATCCAGGCATCTAAGATTGGATTATATGGTATTACCAATGTGAGAGCCAGGCTTAAGTCATCCTAAACTTCTATATTATCTCAGTTTAAGGGATGGATTGAAGGCAGTGATTTGGAAAGTCAGTTCCACTTCTGAATTTGTTCAGCTTTGAGATTTCAGTTTAGGTTCATTTCTTCACATTGTGTGAATAAAACACATGTGAATAAGCAGTTGAAAACTTAACTGATCACATAATAAAAACTGTTCGCCTTGAGCTTTTATTTCTACATCTATTATCTTTCTTAGCTTAGATAATCTTCCTTGAAAGTTTGCTGGGAGTACTTGAAAACAATAAAACTTAGTGGATCAGATGTCAGAATCTGGTTCTATGCCCACTTCTGACCAAGATGTACCATATAGCCAGGCAGTATCTTTGAAGAAATCATACTTTCCTATTTCTTGGGATCTACAGACAACGACTAAAAATTTGGTATTGTTATTCTGGGATCAAGTGTCTTTCTTACTTCCTGGATCTACAAATCACCTTACAGTAAAGTCAGAACTGATCTACACCTAAATTGTATTTGAACTCACAAACTGACTGGTCTGGCCAACAATTGCAGATCAGCTTTCATGGATGCCCTCCCACTAACTTAGTGTACAATACTCATATGGTCTCACACAGATTTCTGTGGGTGCAACAGGGAAAAAATTGGACTGGTACTTTTATTTGTTATCAAATAAAAGCCTACGGTTCAGCAGTAAAAAAATACCCAAATCAAACAAGAAACCTGCTGAGTTGTAAACTGTAGTTTATCAGTGTCGTGCAGTCACGAGCTGACTGTGTTACTGCTCTAGGGTAAGAAGTTCTTACCTTTTCTGTAGGAAGTCAAATTAATTTGCCTTCACTGTCTAGTAATCCTCTTGCAAACAGTAAGAAATTCAGATATTGGCCACTCTGTGTTACAATGTATTATTTAGAAAGTTGAAAGAGAGAAACAAATGGAAACCACAGTGCATGCATCAGTTGCTGAACTTTCAATATTCCTGCTGAAAAAACAGTATTGCCCAAATTCCAGCTAACCATCTGGGAGCACAACAGATCTTGTGCACTCAGGTTATTTTTATTAGGACTGAAATTCCTGTAGGAAACACTTTAAGTGGTGACCCACTAAAGGGTTAAACAAAAGTTGGACTCAAGTTTACAAAGCCATCTGAACTGGCTTCAAGTAGACATGAAACATCTATGCATCTGGAAAATGGAACTTGCAATTGACTTTTCTGTACCATCTGCTCCCAAGAACATTTTCTGCTTGGGAGTTGCATAAGCAATGAAAAAAAGCACACAAACAACTTCCTGTACCATGTTTTTGGTCACTTGTAATGACGCATTACAAAGCAAACCAGCTAAATATGCACAACTGTGCCTCACTCCAGATGACAACATGTATTATATAAGAGCAATGCCTGACAGAAAGACACTTATTTTAAGATATCATGACACAAAGAGCACCCAAGGGGAAATATTCACTACATGTGAGAGTTGGGGGCAAGTGCCAGGGAGGGTTTTGCCTCCATCTCAAAAGGCCAAGAAAAATCAAAAAGAGGACCTTTTTTGGTTTATAAAGTAAAGTGACAGAACTTGTTGCACCTCCTTCTGTAAAGGGGAATTTAACTTGTAATGAATGTAAGCTTTTTGTTGTTATTTAATGTCACTTTAATGCATTTTAGATTCAAAATTATTCTTATCCCAAAAGCTTTCAAAAATATAATTTGTTTAGACTCACTTTGTTTGCCTGTTGGGAAGCCATGGCCTGATTTAATCTTTTATTGTGGCATAAATAAAACAATATCCACAGGAATTAGAGTAGTTTCACCAGAATAAAAATATCTACCTCTCCAAATGAGTCCCAAGCCTTTAAAACTGTGTATGTGTTGGCCTCTCTCTTTCCAGTGACTGCACTAATGGAATTGCATGGAGACATATGGGGAAATCCCAGTACCTGTGCAAAGACAGGGAACTGCTGAAGCTGAAGAGGGACTAAAGCCTAGACTGGAGCAGGGTGTGGAGCTAAAGAAGTCAGTGTGCCTCTGCTTTGGTGTATTTTTGAAACTGAAGTTGAGATGAGTTTCCCCACTAATGACTCAGGCTATCAGTCCACAGCCGCTACCACAGGATCAGCTGGCAGTAAAGATTTGACCTGGTTTGGGCATGGGCACATGATCACATTACTGTTAAATTAGCAAGAGTTTGTGTTGCTGCAAGAGAACAGACGATATATATAATCTAGCCTGAAGCCAGAGCGGCACAGACAGGTGATACCTGATCTGATATAAAGCCTGCTATACAAAGTTAATCCATTTGTTCTGAAAACATTCAAATCAGCATGTGAATTTATCCTAGATCAACACTTCGTGTAACTCAGCTACCATGGTTTTGATACAGTTTTATGACTGAGATCCACTATGCCATCAAATCACAGCTTCAGAAACAAATTTTGCATGGGAACAACCAATTCTATCAACCTACAGGGTAAATCTGGGGGTGCAAATAATTCCAGGGGAGACAAAGTCTCCCCCAACCTGAGAAGCAGACTGTCTTTTTAAAGACGAGCCACGGAGGAATAAAGGGGTTCACTTCCAAATCAGTACACGTTACTTTCCATGGGACAAAAGGATTTAAAATGCCAAATTTTCTTCCTACCTTAAAACAACAGTTAATTAACAATTAACATTGTTAATACAGGGTTTTCCTAGATAATGGACCCTGTAGTTTAGAACCTGCAATTTTGGATTATTCTCAGGAGACAAGTCCATCTCCAAGAAAACATCTGCACCTGTGGCAACAAATTCTCAGGTTAATGAAAACTGTTTTAAGATTTCAGCTGAATTAAGAAGGTGTACAGTTCATACAGGTGACCTCTGCATGGGAGGGAACATCAATATGTTTTTTGTACCTACAATTCATTAACAGCAAAACTTGGTTCGTATCCTCCTTAGTACAGCATCCTTCCTTTCCTGCCTAGCCCCCTTCCTGACTCTAATGCCTTACACCTCCATCCATCAGAAGGATTTTTGTTCATAATTACATTGGCAATTCTCCTTTGGGTTTTGTGGAAGTTACATACTCATAAATGGGAGCAGAATTTGGCCCTCTGTCTTTTCAAAAGAAAGACTAACGATCAAATAATTTTCTCACATCTCTGTTTGCACTTTCACAGTCTGGTTACATTGATTTGTGTCTCATAAGTAGACATTTCCTTTGTTGGTTACAAATCAATGTTATAGACCTAGCCTGCCTGCACATTTTCCCCTTCTCTCTTAGTGTGAGAAAAATAAAGTGCAGCTTCAATTCTTCTTGCTTTATAAATGTGAGTTTCCTTGATGAAGCATGAGAGAAACACAGATAAAATTCCAGCTCTCTCTCAAAAAACAGGAAATGTCTGTGCTTAAATTTCTAATTACCAAGATGTTTTATGGTATGATAAACACCTTTATCGTTCCAGTCCTGCCACTGCTTTGTTAACCTAGTTATAATCCTCTCCTTCAGATATCACAAGGTTTCCCAGAGCAATCCAACATGACATCACAGACAGCTATGATTTCATGGCATGAGTAAGTAAAAAAGAGGCAAAGGTTTTAGTCTTCAGCAAGATGAAGCTGCCACACAAATCTCCAGAAAAGGATGGAAAAGAAAAGGGTTTGCAACTGGTGCCTGAGAGGCAAAGAGGTTTTTGACTGCGGTATGAAAATACAACAGTGAGGATAGATGGGTATTTTACTACAAATGGATACACACGATAATAGAAAAGAAGTAGTAAGAAATAGAGCCATCAATCAGGATATACCAAGTAAAAGAAAATACAGGTGCAACTGTGGAACATATCAGTTTGATTTCCCTTTATTAAAAGAGAAAAAAAAGTTTTAAAAAAAGAGTAGAAGCAGCCTCAAATCAATCTCATCAATTTTAATACTATGAAGAAGTTTAATAAGTGACAGTTCCACCAATTTGATGGAGGACTCATGGCTGCCGAAATAAAAATAGAAATTTTTTAGAGCTGGCATCAATAATAATAATAATGATAAAGTTTAAAGGACATGAGATCAAAAAGGAAAAGAAAAATTTTACAAATATGAAACAAGAATTGCTACACTGCTGTCACCACCATCAAAGAACATCCTCAGAAGTCACAAGGGAATTCTATTTATTTTAAAGAACAGCACTAGGAATCAGGAAATCTGGGTCCTGCTTACACCTCTTCTGGGGAATCTATGCTTGGCCTTGAGAAAGATATTTCAGTGCTCTGTGCTTCAGCTTCTCTGTAAGGCCAATCAAGATAATAATAGCTCTACTTCACAGGCATCTTCTGAAGCTTAACTCATGGGTACTGAGCAAAGAGCTTTACGGTCTTTATGTAGAAACTATTACATGGAAGGGAAGACAAAAAGGAATGTAAAGATTTGGGAAACACTTGATAAAGAGATTCCACCGCTCAACTACTTCCAGAACGTCACAAGAAAAGAACAAATAACTTTCTTTTCTGTATTTTATTTCCAAAAGAAGTGCAAAGCTTACCAGCTAAATGGACAAAGAAGTTGCCCCTGCAAACAACACCATGTAAGTGGTAACAGGGAGCCCTGGCTGACTGCATCCTCACAACATTGTGTACACGTGCCTGTGTTACCCCAGCGAGGTAACACCATTCTGTTGGGTTGATGAAAACAGAGATGAGGAGAAGTTATGAATAGTGGAGAGTTGTCTATTTGCATGGACTCTTGATAGCAGCAGTTCAGGCTAGAAACCATATTGCTCTAAGACTTTGGGGACCAACCATTCAATCTCTCTGTTCCACCAATCCATGACGTTAGGCAACCACGTTTTTTGCTTTTGTTTAAAGTAGGCCTGGCTTTCTGAAAATTTTGAGTTTTCTAATAGTAGATGTGGTGGAATAGGCCTTGATAGAATAAATCCATAAACTAAATCAGAAAGAAAGAAAAAGAGATAAAAAATTAGAATGCTAAAATGAAGAGAATTATAAAAACAAAACAAAATTATTCTGATTTGATATAACTTTGATACAACTTTTCCAAACCATTTTACTTCGACATAAAAACAGAAGACACAAGATATCATGAGTCAGATCTGCAGAATCGAATAGGTTCGTTGATGTTTGTCACAACTCTTGTCTCTAGTAAGAGTTAAGAAAGAACTCAAGAGCCAAACCTTCCCAAACTCTGGTTAGGATACTGATTAAGAATATATCTACCAAAAACCCCAAGCAGTGATGTGTTACCAATCCAAAAGGACTACCACAACTGTGTTCATCTACAGGACAGAGAGAACTCAATATGCATTCCAATGCAAATATATTTATAGCTGCTTATTTATACCATGTGTTGCCTTCCACCATATTCTGCATATTTTTCTTATCTTGAAATATCAAAGTTAGCAGACAGTGGAAAGGTATGTATCTTTTTCTTATCTTGAACAGGCTTTGCTAACAAGGACATAAATTCTGTCTTTTCGATACCAAGCTACAATTAGCATGGAGGTCACGACATTGCAGTTAGCACAAAAGTCACAAGTAGTGTTGCCACTCAGGGGGGTTCCATACTAGAGCTAAGCATGAACCCAAAGCACTCTGGGCACATGGAAATGAGAAACCTTTTTCATGTCTGCATATATGCATGTCAAGAGTAAACATTTAAGGAATGAACAACATGATAACAAAAAAACCCCATGTTCATAAGCATAAGAGGGGTCAAAATATTTAACTGTCAGATGGGCAAAGAAGGTTTACCTGGTGGAGAGTACTGTAGGTAAATGAAGTCTTGCCTTTTACATTTCATGCATTTTAAGAAGCTGCTCAGATTATTTGTTTAACCTGATGTCAGTTCCTTTGACAGTAAAAGAGCAAAATTTGTACTGGAATGCAAACACCTCCAAAATTTGCAAAATATCTCAACAGGTTGTTTCTTTTTGGTTCTTTTTACATGGATAAACATCAAAAGGTGAAATATCTGGGCATAATTCACCCAAAGACTGGGAAGAAGTACCCAGAACAAGCGTTTTGCTGCAGGTGTACCTTACTTGTAAAACCTAGTCTCATGAAGATGCATTACAGGACAATATCATTCACTTATCCAAACTTTTCCAAAAAAGCCTTGGATAGATTTAGCTAACTAAAGCTGAGTGCCAGTTTTTGCTGCACACTGGAGCAAGTAGCCTCAAAAAACTCAGCCCACAGGACTGGCTCTGAAAGCAGGTGCAGCTGAAGTGTTAACTGCAGTATCCGAAACACAAGAACCACGAGAGGATTATACTGAGCTCTGTGACAACTACACTTGAGGGAAAAGAGAGAGGAAAGGGGCTGAAGGAACATGAAAGGAAAATGAACAAATTCAGATCAATGGAACAGACCTGGAGGCTTCTAAAGAGGATCTTTTAAAGAGCCACAGACAATGGCCACAGTCTAGACTGAACACACAGAGAAAAGTCAAGACAAATCATCACCATTAAAAGCTAAGTAATCACATCACATAACAGCAAGATTACAGCAGTAGTGTCTCTGTCTCTGCTCAGAGGTGAAATCACCTGGAATGTGACATTTGTTTCTGGGCACCTCCTCATCAGAGTGATTGGAGAGAGTTCAAAGAAGAGCCATATAAATGACCAGCGTGGTGGAAAGAGTGAGTTATTAGGGAAAGAGATGAAGAGCTACATCTGCAATAGCCCAGTTACAATGCCAATGACTATCAGATGAAGGGAAAGGCATGAAAACAAGCTGCATATAATTGAAAGGTGCAAATGCCAAAAACAAAAAAGAGGAAAAAAAGAAACAAAAAGGGAAAGAAGAGAGGGTAGCTAATAATAAAAAAGTGTACTGATAAAATCAAGACCAGTAACATAAAGCTGACATTCCAAGGAGCAAATAGCAGAAACCTGAAGAGTAACATCCTTAGGGAAGGAACTGAAGTTTGACTGTGTATTTAAAACTGACCTAGACAAAACACTAGACATGTGATGCACACACCATCCTTCACTGGCCCTGGGAAGATGGGCTGAGCAGGTCTTGATTGTTTTTCCAGTTTGATGACTCCAAGGTACACTTTGTTTTTCTGGCCTAAAAGCCATCCGTAAAAATATGGAAACCCATGAAACACACTTTGGCCAGTTAGAAGATGAATAACCAGAAGGAGACTAAATTCATGTTCATTGGATAATCTTGTGAATTAGGCAGAGCTGTATATGAAAAAAGAAGTAAAACGGCAAGGAGTAAAACCTAGCCAGCTGAGGAAAGGACTTCTGGCGTCAGACAGTACAACGAGGAACAACCACACAGTAGAGTGGATGATCCACTGTGTAAAAAGTGAACAGCATGTATGGATCAGGCAACAAGTTGTGAGAATGGAGTTGGGGAAATGATTTCAAAGGATACGTGACCTCCTGAACCATGAGCTGCCTAGGCTATGGAAAGTTTAAATGCTTGCATCACAGATCCAGAAATGTGATTGTGCAAAAAGGGAGCTAGTCTCTCTAGAAAGCATCCTAAGAAGGTCAGTAACAGAAGGTCTGACAGACAGAGTGAGCCTTGAACCTTTCTATACTACTGAATGGATATAAGAAAATATAAGAAAAAAAAATACTCCACTTACTTGAATATTAAAACACTGCAAAAAGCTGCACACACAGACAAAAAGTATATTAAAGTCTTTCAGGGGGTGGCAGTGGAGGGAGTGCAAGTGTCTGGACAAGATGAGATGAAACACTGCTGTCACTGCCCATTCATAAACCCCCAGCAGCAAGGAGTTCAGACAGGAAAACCACCAGCTAAACCTGAGACATAAGAAATTATTACGTAAGCAAACCAGATCATGACTGATTTCAGCCTGCACTGGAAATAATCCTTAGCTATTATAACTGGAAAGTAAAGGACTTATGGGTGAAAAGCAAGGGGTAGGTAGAGACAGAAATAAATTTGTTTTCACTGACAGTTTACAGCAGTGGTGTTATCAAAGAGAAAAATTAGATTAGCAGTATCTTCATTTGAATTGTGTCTGTTTTTATATTTTCTGGAAGCAAAGGGAAAAAGACAACCTTCTTTGACCAGGGACACTAACTGATTTAACTCCTCCATGCTTACTTCAGATTTGGTGCTGCCACGTAGCCCTGACAAGGCAGCACCTTCCCAACACTGCTAGCTTGGCCTGAGGTCTTATGGGTACAGCTCTGCTGACTGTCAGATCCCTCCATGTCGTGAAGGAAAAACATCTCATGGAGTTTCATGATACAAAGATCATATTGGCTTCTGAGTTATTTTTCTGCTAACATTCCTCACTGGTCAAGTATGATATCCAGAAGGCTCCTTCCCTTTGCTCTACCTTCAGGAGCACAACTTCAAATTCTGCATCAAAATGCATCTTTGAAGAAGTCGAGCTGGTTGTACCAGCAATGGTGCTTCCTGCACAAAATGGTAAACATAAATGCAGCACTGATTACTTTGCAAATCGTGCCCTGAGGCTTGAGGTCCAATGAAATAGTGATTTTAGAGGCAATATCAGATAAGGTATTCTCATTACTCCCCAGGCCATTGCAACAAATTACTCCCCAATCCCTGCAAAAATTTATGATTTAAAGAAAGACTGGTTGTCTCTCCTCATAGCCCAACTCTACAAACAGCTGTGCTGGCATGAGTGGGGGAATTGTGCAATATGCTGGCAAATCTGAGCAGCCAAAGAGGGAAATGTTTTCCACTGGTTTGGTCCCTGAAGCCCATGTGTCGACAAACCACAGCCTGTGCACCTCATTAGCTTTCTGCAGGTCCCTGCTAACTAATGGTATGCACCTGTCCATCTGCAGAGCCAAAAATAGCTACTTTTAAAGAACAGAAAGGAATTCCTGCTGAGCCTGACAGAAGACAAGCCCGCTATGTGCCTGCCTGGTGCCGTGGAGTCCTGTGACAAAGGTGGCTTGAGGCAGTGCATTTATTTTCCAGCTGATGTGCACTGATAACCTGACCTCTACACTTACAAGATTCGCGTAATATTTCATCACTTACCTCAGCCTCTACTGGCCCCGTATTCAAAACTCCCATGTACGTCACAAAGGACCTTCCAAGTAGCTGACAGACAAAACACTTCTGACACCCATTCTGGGTAGGATAACACTTAAATATGAAGAGGAAATACAATGCTGCTCACTCCCCCAAGTGCAAGCTAATTTTAAAGTTAATACTGTAAGTCCTTATTGATATGATGTTTTAATTACCTTCAGCCTGTCCAAACCAGCCCTCCTAGCTCTATGTGTACTGCTGATATGACTGACAGCTGAGAGCTTTTCTAAACACCAAGCATAACATTGCAGTCACTAGCGACTCAAACCGCCTAAAATGGTGTGATTTTTATCACTTTGACAAAACTTATGACAACTCTCTTTTAAGTGTAAAGGGATTTTGAAAATTTACTAAGATTTATAAAATAAGCCTACCTAAAAGTTTGATGTGTGTTTGCAAATTGATCTTCAACATCACAATCTACAACTTCCTCGTGAGAGGAGGAAGAGGGACAGACACTAATCTCTTCTCTGGGATGACTAATGGCAGGATCTGTGGGAATGGCCTGAAGTTATGTCAGGGGAAGTTTAGGTTGGGCATTAGGAAAAGATTCTTCACCTGGGGGTGTTTGGGCACTGGAACAGGATCCCCAGGGAAGTGGCCACAGCACCAAGCCTGATAGAGTTCAAGAAGTGTTTGGAAGATACTCTCAGGAATATGGTGTGACTCTTGAGGAGGGCCCTGTGCAGGGCCAGGAGTTGGACTCAATGATCCTTGTGGGTCCCTTCCAACTCCGCATATTCTGTGATTCTGGGATATACAAAGAACAGTTTGACTTAGCCTCATACCAACATTAAAAAAGGTCTCTCTGCTCACAGAAACAAGCTTGGCCCTCCTTTGCTCAGTTTACACAGCCTCCCACTCAAACCTGGGAAAACAGATAGGGCTTTTTCCCCCAGTATAACAATATTTGACTTTCTCTGAGGAAGGGTACACCAATGTAGCCAGTGAGATAAGGCATGCAAGGGAATCAATGGCAGAGCTAATCAGGCTAAATCAGCTGTTATGAAAGCAACCAAACCCCATAAAGCCCCTCAAAGGTCAAAAAGCATCTCCTAGATTATGCCTGAGAATGACCTGGAAGTCAGTGTCATCCAAAGAGTGTTAATATATTCAATTCCGTGGGAGAAAAAATTTTATGCAAGCAAGAACTTGCTCTGTATATGAGCTGAAGTTTTTAAACCATCCCCCACAGAGACAATCATAGTAGGATTCACAATGAGAAAGATCTTGTTACAATTCTCCACCAGATACTAATGCAAACAACACCATGCGTCTATATTCAGAAAGCATCTACATTTCTGACAAGTCTAAGATTTCTGAGACCAGAGCAACAAAAGACAGTCAAATGCAAGTTAAGGCTTAATTTCCAAATACAGGTATCTTGACATCCAAAAGGTGCAAACTTTTTTGGGCTTTTTTTCTGGCTCATAGAGTATTAGGTATTAGAATACCTAATCTCTATTTTATGTCTGATTCAGTTCCTGCTAAAATAAGCAATGCTGGTGGACCCAAATGGGAGTCTACGACATTTCAAAAAACTTTAACCATTATTTGGCTTGGCTGGCTATGATACATAGAGATGATTTTTCAGGCAGAAGCAATGAACATGGCTCCATCCAACGCAAACTGTGGTCCTGCTAGAGCAGTCCCTTTAGTAGAGACCTGTACACCCTCCCCTGTGTACCTGACCATCTGTATACTGCCAGTGTAGGTGCACCTACTGCTGGTGCAACAGATGTTAAAGCAGGAAAACCTGACTTCCAGGGTAGAGGGATTAATGGGGCATTAACATCAAGGCCCCAGTTGTGGCCATTTAAATGCTAACAGCTTTAACTAAGTTATCCAAAACACGAGCTTACAGTGTGTGCCACTAGAACTTTATTATAGGACATTTGGGGCCAAAACTTGCCCCAGGATACAGATGAAGTCATCCTGATGATGCTAATGGAAACCTATGTGCTATATAATAAAAAGCAACTGGTTCTAAATAGGGCTATTTTAAATCAGAATGTAACAGGTTATCTTTTACTGAACAGTCCCTTTACTATTTACATCAAGAAAAAATTGATCATGTCACAGTTGCTTGGATGCATCAGCTGAGCTTCTTCACTAACATCCCCACAAAAATGGTTAAAGAAAAGCTTGGTTTTAAAGCCTAGCAGGTTG
This sequence comes from Myiozetetes cayanensis, assembly GCF_022539395.1. Lineage (NCBI taxonomy): Eukaryota > Metazoa > Chordata > Aves > Passeriformes > Tyrannidae > Myiozetetes > Myiozetetes cayanensis. The sequence goes on from NW_026087742.1 coordinate 21,793,960, forward strand.
AATTAATGTTCTGTTAAATCTGGCAGATTTTGTCCATGGTTCTTTATTGACCCTTACATTTCCCCTTTTGACACTGTTGTGATGCACCTTTTCCCATCCAAAGTCCAGAGATGTTTTTTGATTGAGGAGAGTGTATTTTCACCTCCTGTTCACCTCCCAGAGCAGTATTTCAGGGCCCAACATGAGGTGTGCCATTAAAGCTAAAGCATGCTCATGGCTCCTCTCACATTGCAGCAAACAGATCTGTGAGATTTCAAATCTGCTGAGCAGCAGCAGGTAAACACAGCTTTTGTTTTAGCAGCTCAGTTACAGCTAAGTGAGCATCTGCCCTGGCTGTACACAATAAACCTTCTACTTCAGAGGAGTATAATTGTCATTGCATTTCATTGTCCTTTGAAACTTGGAGCAGGAGGCTTCAGCCTGAGGGTCCACTTCTGTCTTTAAGGCACTAAAAACTTCACATCCTTCACTGCTTACTATCATATGCAATTACTGATATCTGTGTAAAACGGGAAGAAAATATCACACTACGTAAAGCCTCAAATGATCACCTGGCTTGGGATTCATACATAAGAGGCAAAGTCACAGAAATTCAGTATTGTTACATGGCTGTGGCACTTGCTATGTCCAATATACTGAATAAAACTCTGCTGTCACTTTAAAGATTCTCTTATTCCTGTTGACAGGTTAGGAGGCTCTAGAGAAGTGTCTTATCGGATGGTACTTTTCGGTTCTAATGAAACTTTCTGCAAAGTGGGAGCTGAGCTGACTCCATATGCCACTTCTCTTCTAGGAACTTCACTTGAAATTATGGACCTACTTCCTTATATGCAGCCCTTCGGTTCCCCCCAAAAGACTTTTATATCAGGAATATATATATATTTTCTTCAGGAAATGAATCAGCACTTCTTTCTGGTTTATGTCTCAATGAATGGCACAGAAAGAATTTTGAAAGCAAATCTGTGGTGAAATTCAAGGCAGGAATACAGCATGTATGTGTTCAGAACAGTATTTCCATGGTATGAAGACTGCAAAGTAATCGGCTACTGATCCAAAACCTTGGAACGAGCAATCTGTGGCAATTTCTATGTAAAGTTATCTATAGCATGTAGGAAACAAACACATACATGCATACATGCCTTTGAGAAAAAAATACCCAACCTCTTGGTACACACTGACATTGCATGCTATATGCGTAAGAGTTTAATAAAATGTTTGGGGCCCATGCTAACTTTGATTTGTAGAGCTTTGAGTCATGCAGCCCATGCTAATGTTACTCTATGCTGCCATGAATACACAGAATAATTTTTAAGACCAGCTCGGTGTGTTACACTCATAATTCTCATTTTATTTCAATTTAAATTGTGTGTTTAATCTCTTTTGAAGGTTTCAAAGATCCTATCCAGCTCTTTTTTTGGGCACAGGATCTCATTAAAGGATGGACTGTAAATTCCATTCCACTGTGTTCCTCCTTTTCCCACACTTTTCTTTCTGCCTGTCCCTTTATCTGCCTTTTCTGGTCTCTCTTTACTAATTTCTAGTCATTCCTTTAGCCTGCCACCTGTTCTCTACTTTCACGTATATATTTTGTAATACTCTCTAACAAAGATCTTTTCCCTGCTGTTCCTATTTAACTCTCCTAGCACTATCAGTGTTCCATGCCACCACAGTACCAGGATTGTAATTTGTGTGTTTACCTTTGCCTTCCACTTACTAGGATAAACTCTCTCTGTCTCACACCTTCACCTTTCGTTAACTCTGATTTCCTATCCTCTTCAATTCCTGCCACTCCAGAAAAGGCAGGAGGAGGAATGAAGTGCTTGCGGAGGCAGTGCTGGCTGTCACAGATTGATTGACAATGAGCACGGTGCCTCCAAGTGCTGAGATGCTGCAGTTTGTAGAGTGAAGTGAGACCTCGGTGCCCGGTACGCCCTCCTTGATTGAACAGACATTCTGAGTGTGGCTGCCGATCACTGTTAGCCCAGTGACTCCCTGCATTCTCCTCACTTTCTTCTCCCAAGCTGTCAGACTGGCAAGACTCAGGAGAAATCACAGGTTTCTTAATTGCATTTGTGCCTGCACAGAAAGAAAACTTAAATACAGGCTGGTCAGATCTGTACAGATGATGGAGAATATTTTGCTCCATTCTGCATTAGTGTGGGCTCTTTGATTTGTGCCTGGCAGCTTCCTTATTCCTGAGGACAGAAAGATAAACTGTGGCTTTGTATGGACAGGGAATATGACAAAGCAAAAGGAGAGAAAAGGAAATTCATTATATTTATCTGTGCAAACATTTTCTTGTACAATTCATGCATCGAACCCACTCCACCAGCAAATATATCCTGGATGGCTCTATCTTGAATTTATAGAAAAAGCTTGTTCCTATATATACACAGTCAGATTGGAGCCTTTTATTGGTGCTGATCAGTCTGTCCAGACTCTTCTGACTGCTCCTTGCTCACAATCATGGACTGTTTTGAATGGCTATTTAAGTGGTGAGTGGGCTTTGGTAACCAGGCAGTCCAGAGGGAACGTGCAGCAGCCACAGGCAGTCTGGACTGTGAATCTGACTCAAAAGTGGTCACATTTTTCTTTGACTCCACAGGATAGACTCACCTTTAAGAGGTCATTTTCTAGTCAAACCAAAGACAAAAGTTGACTGAATCAAGATGGTCCAGTGACTCTTGGGAAACCCAGTGCTGTCAGGGATCGGAGAGAAAGCAGAAACCACAGACAGTCCTTCCCCCAGGTTATGGGTGGCTCTATGGGCAGCCTTAGTTTATTTAGCTCAGTGGCTCACAATTACTGAAATAACAAGTTGCTTTCTTCTTTTTTATCGCAAAGTCTCACGGGAAGCTTGATTTGCATACAGTGACTCAGAAAGCTGCCTGCTAAGCTGCACGTACTGTATGTCTGTCTGGAACAAGTCAGAGTAATTTGTCCTCTTGTTTACAGCAGCCTATTTATAACAGTACAGAGATGACCCAAGGATACACCAAATCCACCCTCCAAATACCCAGAAAGGGGCTTTTCACACTCATCACAAAGCCACTAGAATACTATAGCTCCCTCAACTCCTCCTTCCAAATGAAGATGATCTCCAAGGGCAACAGAGAGCAGAGTGGATTAGAGCAGGTTTTGATGAAATACATCAGCAAGAATATTTGTTGTATCAAGATCACAGTAAGAATCCACCTGTCTCAAGATGATACAAAGCCCAAAGGATGGAGGACAAGTGTCCTTGAATACCTATGGATTATGATATCCACTATTACTATTTTCCCCAGAAATAAGTTCTTTGCAAAGGGTAATGTCCTGAGTGATGCAGATGGTTGATCTGCATCTTTCAGGATTTTTGTTTAAAAGCTTCCAATGCTCAAAACTCCTAGAATGGAATCTATAAACCCACAACCTTTCTCAATCACATAATTTCATCCCCTAATAGTAACAGTTTCAGAAAGCACCATATGTCATGTATGTAGAAACAATACACCTGTAATGAATCATATATGTGTATTCTAAATTAATTTTCCACAGGAGTAATTTTAAGTGTCCTATATTAGCATCTCCTGCTGGTTAAGTTTTCCCCCCAAGAATTAGATTAATAGTACTCCAACCTGTGCACCTTCAAACAACTGCTTCTTCCCAGACAAGGAAACAGGGTTTTCCTCTCTGTTAGAGATATAATATTCTTCATTGGAACTGCAGAAGCCTAAGGTGCAGTCTTTATCCAAAATTTTGTCTCAGGTACAATTTCTATTTTGCATTAGAAGAAGGTCAGTGTCACTGCTCTGGAGAACAGAGCAGGTTTCTTAATAAGGCATGTCATGCTTATTTTTGACCCTGTTACCAGACTGAAATTAGTGACTATATGAATATATATCACATATTTAATATACAAATATAAACATATATGTCTGCACACAAGCCCATCAGTTATACATATTCATGCATGCCTATGTGTAAACATCTATTTAATTTTATTTTTACATATATATATTTGCAGGCATGTTTGTATATGTACTTATACAAACATTCACATATGTAACTTGTAAGCATTTTACAGTCATGGAGCACTTCCTAATCTTTCTGATGTCTCTTTCACGATATCTAAAGTATTTGGCTGAACAGCAGTTTTGATTCCTGGAGCAATGACAAATACAAGGTGTGAATTTTACGATTCATGATGGAAAGAAACAGAAGAATTCTGTATGAAGTAATACAATCCCTTTGATTTCCAAGGAGGATATGCAGAAAGAGGTTAAAGGTGGCTTGTAAGGTCCTGAGAGATCAGCAATGCTACTTACACGAACACTAAGTACAGAAAAGCCATATATGTAATTTTTCAATTATTCTGACACGCGTTTGCAGCTTTCCCTATCTCTAAGGCTGGTCATGAAGGATTGGTAGAGTTGACTGTTCAACTGATGCAGAATGGAAAAATTTACCCCCTTTTTATTTTTGGTACCCAAGTCTCAATCTTTTCTAGTCCTGTTTTTGTTCAGTGGCGTGAGCTGAAGAGTCTTGATACACGGTATATATACCTTTGGCAACAACGCAAAGGATTAATTTTTTGCCACTTGTTATTTATACTATGCGTCTGGTCATCTAAGTCATATGCTTCCTGTTTTTCACTGAATGACAAACTTTTCAAGCAGGAGGACAGATTACAAGTGATGCAGAAGTGCTCATAACCACAAAAATCTTCACCTGAACATTTTGAGAGAAATATGGCAGAATAAAGTAGAATCTGGACAAGTATGCGCAGATGTCATTCTGCAGTGTTTTGTCAGGTCTAAGATTAAAGACTCAAAATACAAATAGGTGAAACAAGGAACTCTTAATACTTTTGCAAATGGTTTTACTTTACAAAGAATTGCATATCATGAGTTAGAGACTGGGATTAAGGTTTTATGACATTAATTTGGGAAGATTTACTAACTTATGAGAGATTTTACTTCCCAGGAAAGTGATTCTCCCAAAATTTAAAGATGCTATGCCAGGTGTCAAACATTCTCTAGCTATATCATAGCAGTAAGAACAGAAATCTTCCCACTATTTTCTCAGTTTAATTTGTGGCTGCATTTTGTTGTTTTCTGGCAATCTCACTTCAGGTCCTTGAGCCTTCTCCATCCGGAAGGAGTGGGAAAGAAGGGGAGGTAACAAATACGATTACTGGTTGAGAGCAATATAAAGCTCTGTCTTCCCAGAGAAAAGATGTCTTCAGTAGTATGTGACAGTAGTGGAAGGCATCAGGGAAATACATCTTGGAGTGCAGCAAGTTTAAATGATTATTCCTTGGCCTTGGGCAGCTTTGGGGCCCACTTGTGCTATGCTCCCTCAGCGTTACAAGAACAGAGCTGGCAAAGAGCTGCTTTCCCATGATGCAAAAGAGCAGCTCATGCCATAAAAACATCACCTGGAGTGGGCATGTGAGCGGTGGGCAGTGGGGGCTGGCTCCTGGTGCTTCAGACAGATGAGTTATAAAGGGTTCTGCTTGGGGGAACACCACTAAAACCATCATAAATGTGAACCTGTCTCTTTATAGTTATGTAGAGTGATCGAACAATTTTCTTGTGCCCATTAACGTATTGACAGGCATTCTGAACACTGTGGCTATCTTAGACACTGTGGTTTGGAAGGGAAATAATGGAGAAAGCTGTGGAAGATAAACTCCAAGTTGTCAACAGTGATTTCTTCTGATTACGAGCAGTGTGGAGACAATATACTACTGACATCAACAGAAGTTTGCCCGTACCTCAATATACTTTAGATAGTTGTGTGTTTAATGCATTCTAAGTCACAAAACTAACTTCCTTTGCACAATCCTTTGAAAACTATACCTGAGATTGTGAGGAGAGCTGGACATCTTTTCTTTTATGATGGAAGAGCATTTTGTACAACCAAATCTACGTTCCACTGCTCTCAAGTTATGTCTCACTCCATAGATCCGCATTCCCAACATTTCGTTTCTAGATACTTATGCAAATCATACAGCTGTAGCATGACCTCATTGCAAGACCTTCAAAATATTTTGTCTCACAAAATCCTTTTAGATTCCTGAAGTGCTAGTATTCTTATCTTACAGGCTAGAAACTAAGGCTTGGAGATGATGTTACTTGCCAGGGTCACAGAAGAAAATGATACACAAAAATCTGAAAATCAGACTTTGGAATTCCAAGTCAGTGATGTAACTATTGGAATAGTCACACTGTCCACTTTGGGATTTAAGACCCTGCAGACCTTTTTCCTCCTGCCCTCCCACATAATTAAATTGGACCTTGAAGCTTTGTAATTTCTCATTAGGTTTTGTCCTATGATTTTACTTAAGAAATGTTTTGTTTTGAATACCTTTTTTCCCCTCCCAGTCACAACCACTATGCCTGTTCCACCTTTGCTTTTCCTTCTTCAACCATTTGGTTGCAACTGAGATCAGCAGAAGCTGCTATGCTAGAACTCCCATGAGTCAGAAAAACCCCACTAAGGATTTTTAAACTTCTGACCCTATCTTCTCCCTTTGCTTCATTGAATTGCTTAAAAATTCATGCACTATGCCAGGTTTGAGTCTAGTTTCTCCATAGGCAGCATAGACTATATTTTGTTATGGCAACATTTTCTAGTACTGTTGAAGAGAGATGTACACTTTTTCCTATTGCATTGTACACTTCTGATTTCCTGAATGCTCAGAGAACACTGGATATTTATTGAGTCTTTCATTAACCTGAACTCCTTGTCTACATCAAGATTCAGTTTCACAGACCAGTTCGGAGCATGGCTGTTCCCCAGTCCTGTACCTCCTTTCCTCTTTTCCCTGACATTCAGTCTTCAAGAGGTCTTACCGGTTGTGTTCTCTCCTCAACTCTACTGCCTTGTGCTTGGTGGCAGAACTGTCACATGCAGCTGAGATCATGCTGACCCCATAACTGAGCAATCTTGTACGCCAGCAGCAACAGTACACTAAGCCAGGTGTCATAAAAAGTGAAGTGTGTCTGGCAGCTACAAACCTCATTACATCCCTAGCAAAGGCCTTACACAAAATGATGCTCCCCTAGTGCAAGAACCTAGTCTTCCCATATTTCTTTACAACTTCAAGTACAATCCTAGAGCCAAATTGATAGCATGCAAGAAGTAGGCTGAAGGCTCTTTTCCTGATGGAGACAAATTGCGAATGCTAGCTACTTTCAATACCATGCTCACTGTGCTTTGGCATTTGGAGAGATCCTTAAGCATGGATTTCTTGGTTTCTATTGTTTGTATGTTCTGCCCCAATGCTATTTCAGTGTACATTTTAATGAGTGAATTTATTATATAGCTCACTGCACAAAAATTTCAGTTACATTATTAAAAACTCCCTAGTACTGATTTTTGGATCAGATATTCCCTGCATGTATTTTGAATCCACCGTTGGTTATTGAGTAGCTTTTCTCTTTCTTTTTTTTTTTTTTTTTTTTTTTATTGTTCTTGGTCCTGTCTGGGAATAAAGACTAATATGGGTCTGCCCTCAGTACTGCTGCCTTTTTTTTTACCTCCCCTGTATTCCAGACTAAAGCACAGACCTCTCTTAAACCCAGAGAGACAAGATAAGCCTTTTCTGCCTGGCAGCATTTCAGAGACATTAAGTGTAAGAGAGAAGGTAAGTAATTCACCATGCCTCCCCATTTCTGTAATGGGGGAGGACATCTTGATACATTTACAATACTCCTCTGGGGATATTTCAACAGTTATACCTAACTCTAATGGACAAGAATTGATTTGAACTTTCCACTTAGTGCAGAGCTGTAAACACCTTCACTCCAGGTTGCAGCAATGAACTGGTGTTTTGTAAAATTGAGAGAAATTTGGAAAACTTCTGTGTTGATCTATTAAGTAACCTAGTAGCTGAATGATCCAGGGGTTACTAGCTTGTCTTCTCAATTTTAATAACAGAAAGAGCAGTTGTTAACCTAGATGATAAAATTTTTCATTCTAACGTCTCTCTTGCATTTTTGTCAGGATATTGGCATTTCAGCTATTTAATTTACTTTCCGCTGAGATTTGTCAAATCAGGATGCAGTCTGAGAAGGTATTTTTATTGTTCTATTTGATGTCAGATGCTCATTTTTGTAGTTTTCAGAGCAAAAAGTCTTTGTCCTGCTGTAGTACTATCTGCTAATGTTTAAAATCTATCAAAAAATAGCATCCAAGGCTCTTGGGGTATTCCCCCCACCATCAAGTTTTCTATTGGTTGGTACCTTAGGCAGTTTTATTCCTGGGCATGAAAGCAAAATTCCATCATTTTAAAAAATTTGGCAAATACAGTATTATATCTTTGCCAAGGTTTGCAAAGTGAAAATACAGAGTTCTTTGTAGCTCTGCTAGGGAGCAACTAAGCAGCTACTGTTATCACATGCTGTATTTTTTAATGCCTGTTGTGTTAGAGATTATCTAGAGAGGGTGAAACTGGGGCAAATGATCACATCAGTAATCCATATTTTAAGATCCCTATTTTCAACATACTGATGATCATCATGGTGAGCTACGAAAGCACTTTTGTAAGGCATTAACAATTCTTTACAGATAACACCAATAGCCAGGGAAAACAGATAAGCAAAGGAGATACATTTTATACTAATTCCAAAGTTAAAAATCAGGCAAACATAAGCAAGAAAAGCCAAAACGAAGACCATCTCAGCTCAACCTTTTGTTCCTCTGAACTAAAGATGTTATTCTGCACGACTGTGTTTATGTGCTGTTTCCTTGCATCGAAGACAGAGAGAATTGCCTTTTTTTTGGTGGATCATCATCAGGAACTGCTGCCGAAACAAGACAATAGCCTTGAAAGCTTTGCCATGGGGCCACAGAATTGCCTCTAACACAGGCATGGCAGGAGATGTCAGCTGCCACCACCATCTGACATTGAATGGGATCGCAACCTATTTCCAGATGGTATGAACACTGAGAATCCAATCCTCACAGGCCTTTCTTATTTTGGTAGTCTCACCAACACTGGTGATACTGGCCTTTTGTTACCAATTTTTCTAGTTGCTAGCAAGAGAGGACTTGAACATTTACTGAAACAAAATGGCAGAAGGCAAGACTGCCATGAGACTACTGTAACTTTGATACTGTGAATGGTGGGGATAAATAATGAAAACCAGCTCTATCTACCTTCAGAAAGTTGAGAACCACAGTACTGGATACACAGCTTCTGTATCTCCGGCATTTTAAGAGAGAAAAGCTGTTAATTTCCTGCTGGTCCCATGTTAGAGCAGAGTTTTTGGCATTCATCCAGCACCAATTTAAGGAGTTAGTAACAAAAACTAGGTCTAAAGTTTAAAGCCTAAATTTCGCTCCCTGGTTTCTACTGGTGCTACAAACATGGCAATAGGGAAACTGGACTACTGCTATTAACAAGCTGTGTTCTTGTCTGCAGTTTGTAAACATCTGATTAAAATGTGTATTTTCATATTATAAGGGTCAGGTGAACCACATTTAATGCCAATATGTTTCTGTTTATTACTTTGGTGCTTTTATTCTCTGATTTTTTTTTTTTAATAGTTCAGTTTAACTTGATTTTATAACAAGAGACACAGCTGTATTTTAAATGTTTTATAAAGAGTTACTCTAAGATACACATTTCTTGACCCAGTACCTCTATTTAGCATCTTTCTTGAGACAAATCTGCAATTTGGGAATGGCAGAAGATGAAGAGAGAGAGGTGCTAGCACAAAGGATTTCATCTTAATGCTTCACATTCCAACACATTTCAGGGAGAAACTGCTAAAAGGAACTGGCTCTTCTAATACACTCCTTATCGTGAAACCACAAAGACAGACTGGAATGAATTTTTAACTTCTGTAGTGATAACATTTGCCCCATCTCTTCTATCCTCATGGATATCCTGGGAAATGGATCCTGGACGCAACACACAATGCTAGCTGCCAATTACTGCTTCACAGACCAGCATCTAGCTGGTAGTGGGAAGCAGCAGAACCTCCTGGCATTCAGTACTTTAGAAGGTGCCCATCCGCAGAGATGACACCTGGGACCAGAGGGATGGCTTGTTTGCTTAGGAGGCATTAGGCACTGAAGCACTCAGGCATGGACAGATTCTTCCATTCAAGTGGAAAGAGCCTACGAGAAATTGTTTATGGTTTTATCCACAGTGGTAAACAATTTACAAACTTCCAAAACAAGGTTTGCTAAATTAACTCGAAAGATGACCACTTGGTCTTTCAAAGCAACTAAGTAATCTTTGAATCTCTTTGTTTCTCCAACTAATTTTAAGAACAGATTGCATTTTTGGGTTTGGTTGTTTTGCTTTTTTTTAATTTTGGCTAGGAGCACCTACACCTTCTCAGTTCCCTGAATGCTCTAGGATTCATATGAAACATAATCCTGTATGTCACTACACCCTCTCTGTGGAAGGTGTCTAAAAAGGATCTTAATCAGTTGAAAATCATAATGATCTCCTCCAATATAAAGAATGATGACAAACAAAAAGATATTCTTTACAATGCCTCAGTATTCCTATCCTTATGTCTTTCCTCTTTTCTTTGATACTGCCTATTCCCCCTCAAGCTGGAACTTCAGTACAGACACTCTTATTTCTATGGGTTTGTTCTTTGCTTTTCCAACCACTGTTGCATCCTTTTTTCTTTAACTCTTATCTGGGATTTATAAACCTTTCTTATGGATCTGCTTGGCCTGGACTTGTGCTTAGTGAAAAGTATCTTTTTACTTGAACAACTTACAACTTTGCTCATTTGGGCACACTCACCTTCCTGCTTCTTACACTTACACAATACCATGTCTCTGATATGGTAAGAAGTCTTTGTGAACCTTTCAGTTTTGAATTTTACAGTCTGCCTTAAATTGTCTTTCTTTTCTTCTTTTCTTTTCTTTAAACCAAAACAAAATAGGCTACCATTATGTATCTGTTCTGCTATTCAGCAGCATTAGAAGTGTTTCTGAAGGAATTCTCAAACACTGCAGTGTGGCCTGGGCCAAAGAGAAGTTCTTTAAAGGCATATTATAAATGAAAACGCTCTCCATAATAAATGCTATTTGCACAACTGCTTGACTTCTTCCTTCTAGCCATTCACTAATGAAAATAATATTTCTAATTTACCTAAATAAATAAATAAATTGTAATGTCTGGCAATATTCTCATTCCTACCAAATAATTTTAAAGGAATGTATTAAAATGCAGTGTGATGGATTTATTTTCATGAAAACAGGGAGGAAGACAATGAATCTGGTAAGACAAGATGCCAAGATCTTTATACACAACATTCTTGAAAATCTACCTCTTCCCATTCTATTTAAGAAAAAAATTTTGCATTGAAGTGGCTTAATCCAAGGTACTATAAACTTGGGAATTCAAACTAGATGACCATTTTTTCAAATAATTCTTAGATACAAACCCATCTTACATATGGTTCCTAATCATGGACTCCAATATTATATTGCTAAAGGAAGGTATAATTTTTATCGCTTACCCTCTCCAAAACTTTCCCCAAGTGGCAGCCCACACATCTGATCCTGTTATTTTTCACTTGTGATTCTGGATAAATGCAACAATTGTCTGGGAGATACTGCAAGGTCCCTTAACACAGGGTGAATTGGGTAAAGACTCAAAATAAGTGGTGCCAATCCTTTATCCATCTGGTTTATGACTGTTCCAGATGGAAGGAGGCTATTAGAACACCACTCTTAACTCACAGCGAAGGCGGAATATAGTCTCCAAATTAATGATTTACCATATGAGCGACCTAAGCTTCGTCAGAAGGCCAAGAAAGTATTTGGCCCACTCGAAAATTTTCATATCCGTCTCGAAATGGAAAGGACCAGATTAACACTTCCTGAAGTTTAGTACCAAAGGGAGCTAGGACAGCTTGACAGTGCCTGGCAAAAGCAAGATGGAAGTCAGCCCTTCAACTCTTGGGCAAGCTAAAAACACAGGTCTTCAGCCCACAATATATTTTAGGACAGACATGATCTCCTGGGGCAGAGTTTTCCAATCCAGTCACGCAGGTGCAGCCTCTGACATCCAGCTTTGCTTAAAATGAGAAAAGCTACCAAAATGAATTACTTTCATTTTTGTTCAACTGTTACGTTACGCAACTAGTGCGTACAACCGATGCAACCGTGAAGCAAAGGAGGCAGTCCATGGGGGGTGACCAGGGGGCCCCCGAGCTGCTGGGGCAGCTGAGTGGCAGGGCAGGGCTCAGCACACAAAGGGCCAGATGAATAGGAGGAACCCAAAGCTTCGAGTGACACCTAAAGGCAGCTGGGATAATAGAGACCTTTAAAGAGGTCTTTGAAAGTGGAATGTGGAGCAGGGATAGCAGGGTACAGGAAAGGCATTGCTGAGGATTTTTCTGTTCGTTAAGTGAAGTAAAATACAGCCCTCGCTCATTATGGAGGCAGGCAGCCTCGCCTGGCTGATACATCTCATCAGCCTATTAATAAAGCTCTGCTCGAATCTAGTTTCACAAGGCAACCCATCAGAGCCTGTGCTTCCAACGTGTGGTACAGGCACAGGGCTATGGAAAATCTCACCCTCCAGAGAGACCTGAGTGAGGCAGTCTTTTTCATTAATACCAAGTCTGCACAATGAATCAACAACAGATTCAATAAGGCCAGGAAGAGCAAAAATAGAGCTTCTGACCAAATAAAAGATGTAATGAGATCAGAGTGAATTTAATGGGAACCTCTATTCCACTGAATAGGCAAGGTCCCAGACATCCTCTTTCCTGGGTCTCAGGAGCTAAGCCAATAGATTTCAAGTTGCATCATTAAGTTCAAAATCAGACGAACTGTAATTGAAATAAAAGTCTTATTTTTGGCTTGTTGATCAAAATGGAGCTCAGATGTGCCTGAGGGCATGATTTTCATCAGGACCTCAATGCAATCCTTGATTTCCCAAGCACTGCACCTGCAATGAATCATGGGCTCAACTAGTAGCATATTAATACCCAGTTACCTGGTGTGCAGGTGGAAATAGAAAATGCAATATTTAAATGCTTTAAAAGCACCTGCCATTTATAATGAACACAATTCTTTCCAGGCACAAAATTGCATCTTAACACACATATGCCATTACTGAAAATCATGCCCGATGATTTTGAAATAGTATATTCACATTTGTGCCTACATCCTGATAGCCTTTCATTTCCCCTCCCTCCAATAATTAGTCTAAAAGACCTTCTTCCTGACCAAGGAAGTTAGTCGAGTCTCCATATCCTGATCATAGCAGATCCCTTAACCTTGTGGGAGAGTATCACAAAGCTCACATCAGCCGAGAGCCAAGCAGTGATCCTACACTGTAACTTGCAGTCAAAGACCACTAGTTAAAAACAGCATGTGGTCCTGCCTTCAATATGTAATACAGCAGGTGATGGAGAACTGAGAGAAATGAAAAATCTTGTTCTCATGGGTGAATGGACAGCCTGTCATCTGTCCAATTTTCCCCACACATGAGTAGGTAATAAATACAAATTAGCATCCATTGTCCTAACGTCTTGAAGCTTGGCCTCTAACTTGGTGTCACACACAGATTCAGCAAGTCCCGTGGGATACTCTGGTACCTAGGCAGAAGAGAAGATAATTTGGGAGTTTGGTGACCTGGGGCAGACAAATGAAAGAAATAAATGGCTTCTACGTTTCGCTTGTTTCCTGCAGAAGAAAGCATCTGCATCAAAATGAGTTTAAACATAAGGGAATACATTCTCAATGTGTTGCACAGGGATTTAGCCACATGACTCCCATTGATGTTTATGGGAAATGAGTGGCTAAATCCCCATGTAATAGGTTGAAATTTTAGCCCAAGGAGACTGACTGTGGAGGAACTCATCAAGGTCTCTGCCTACAAAAATTGTGAGCACATCAACCATCCTCAAATACCATCTCTCTTTACTAGTATAGAATCAAGGGGACCCCTTGAAAGGGACCAGTGAAATTAACTCTTTTTTAAAAGGTTGCTGAAAAATCTATAAAACTGCTCTGCTAGCAAGTGCACAAACATGACCTGTGGGTGCAAGGGCATGTCAGAGGATGATAACTTTTGTGTTGATCATGTCACTATTTACAAGCTAATGCTCTCCTGGAAGACAATAACACATTATTGAATGATTTAATGATTCAGACTTCAGCAACAAAAGGCATCTAGCAGCATGGACATCCTGCTATAAAATGCATCAAGAAGAGCTTCTAATCACAGTTAGTCTCAGTAGGTTGCAAGAAAAGAAGGAAGATGCTAAATCCCTTGGCTTTTCTCCTGCCTTAAGGAGGATGGAGATAAGCGTCAGATTAAAGTGAGAGAATCTCTTCTGTTTTCCAATTACACAGATACGGGCCTACCACAAGCCAGGAAGTTTTCAGTAGCCAAAATTCACAACCAAATCAGCAATATGAGTATCAGATTAGGAGTTTAACCAGGAAATACATGTCTAATTCTTTCCTCAACCACATGACGGTTACTGCTCAGGATAAATTAGCAAAGGACTAGCCTATTTCTGCCTAAAATACATAGTCTGGGCAAGAGTGTTGCTGTGAGACCTGCATACTTTCTGTAGCAGCAATGACAATCAGATTCTGCAGACATTTCCTCTCACTCACCAGGGTGTTATGGAGCTAGGATGGACAAAAATCAAGTGTTTTAACATAGCAGATCATTAGATTATATTCCATCATCCAAGTTCAGGTTTAAAGGGAATCTCATTCAAGTACAGTTATTATAGGAAGCAGGTTCTTCACAGATGTGCAGCCAGCAAAACGATTGCTGCATGTCTGTAGTTTTTTTGAATATAGCCGCTGAAGAAAACCCTTCCTGCATAGATTTCATTGTTATTTCATAGACTTGAGAAAACTCCTCTGAAGGTTGTGATTACAGCAAAAGATTTTTTTTACAATCATAAACCATCAGTCAGTGCCATTTGATGAAGTTTGAGCAATGCATACCTATTCCTCTTTGGCCATCACACTACAATTTGAAAAGATAAACCGCAATCCTCTGTGTGTTTCAACTCTGAAATAGTGTATATGAGAAAATTAATCTGGCAGCCTCTTCTGAAATCACAGGCTTCTGAGATGAGCAAATGGGTACAGTTTTCTTTTAACTGTTTTTTGAACCCCATGTGTTGAGAGAAAACAACAGAATGGAAATTGCTCATCAAAATGTTAACTTGCGGCACGGCAGAGCCCCAAAGCAGGTGTGTGGCATGCCGTTCCCTTCGCTGACGTGCCTACCACATGGCACCCAGTTCTGCCACCTCCATCCCTTCCTTTTGGAATTCTTCCTCCTGCAAACACTGAAATGTGGCTTGACACTGAGTCTAGCACAGAAGTGATGTGACCTTTCAAGAAAGCAGGCAGTTTGGGAAAACCCTCATTTAGGATAATCCATCATGGAATAATCCCTTGGATTATCTGTAGCGACCACAGTTCTTCCAGCCCAGACATAACCGTTTCAGGTTATTTTGCTACTAGGAGCATATCTAGTCAGAAAAATAATATTATCTCACTAATTCAAGCTAACAGCTAGGATGCTGACCTATCACAAATAGTTGAATTTTTCAAATTAACAAACACTTGAACAGACAATACAAAATATAAATAAATAAAGGATAAAGCATCACAGAGCACACTTTGCTCATTTATTTTGACAACTCCTTAGGTTTTAAATTGTGGAAATACTTTAGAATGTACAAGTAAATGTGCTGTGATGAACTTTCTAAAAATAATGAAGGCTTTACCATCTTTGAATGAATGTTTATCCCTGTAGCATGTAGCTGGAACTGAAAGCTAATGGAGAAGTTACTGTACAAAGGTGGCTGAGATTTTCAGAGAAAATATGGGAGGAGAAATGGTTTTTTTTGACTTATTCCTCATAGTGTTGAGTGTACTTGGACATCACAGACTGCAGAGAAGCCAAAAGCTATTCTATGTCTCCTTTAGCCTTCTGCTAAACCACAGTGAAGGATCACTCAGATTTCCCTAAAATGTCTAATGAAAAACACAATATTGTTTCTCTGGTATCCATATCCATTTGCCTTGCGTAGGGCCTTGCCAGACTTTCACAGGGGTCTCAATCTGATATGCTAAATTTCAGATACCTGCTCACAACCAAGTTTTGGATAAAGAGATGGATTTGAAATAAAAATCCCCATGAGCCTAAAATAAAATTTCACTTGCTCAAAAATTCCACATTTCTTAACATATTACCCAGAATTTTAGAAGACACTCTTGAAATAGAAGCTTAAGAGTATAAAATGTTTATCTTCACAACCTTTCCCCCCCCTCTTAAAATGCAAGAAAATGTTCTATTTTTCTAAGGCATAAACACAAATGTTGCTCCATAAACTAAAGAGCAATGCTCTTCTTCCAGTTGCATTTTTGTCTTTTTCTCCCACAAAATACAATGGAAGCATAGGATACCTTATTAATGACATTTGAAAAGATGTTATTAAGCCTGTGCTATGTGAGTAGTCGTCTCAGGGCTTAATCTATCACTCTCTTCCTGGGCAAAGCAGCAAACTAACATTTCACTGGTTTTCTTATTGCATTGGTTCAGTGTGGCCTGGATGTGCCAGAGATCACTCTGTCACTCTCTTCTGGAAGAGCAGAGGAGGTCCTAACATACTTCCAAGGGTCCCTGCATCCCCAACATGAATGCATCTTCTATTTGCTTCCAATTTTCACACAAGTGTTTCCCCATGGGTTTACATTTCCCTTTCCCAGCAAGAGAGAGAGAGAGAGAGAGAGTATCACCTGAATGGGGAACTTGAGAGGTTTCAGAACAGAGGAAATCTCCCTGCAAAAAGGTAATGGAACATAGGAAGTTTAAGAAAATCCTGATCATGCCAAATGAGTTATCAGGCTGCAGAGAACTCTGTGGGCTACAGTGGCCTGTCTTTGCAGGCCCTGGTATATTTGCTGAATTCATGTTTTCTCTTAGAAAAGGCAGTATGAACAACTACTGTTTCAGGTAGCAAAGAAGGGTTACCAAAGCACACATGCATGGCACTCTTTCCAAATCTTCAAGAGGGAAAAAAAAAAATTGGACAAAAAATCCTCACAGATTCTGTCCCTAAAGAAATATGAACTCTCAACAATTTCAGCCATTGGGTTCCAGCAGCTGCTGTTTATTCCTTTCCCCCACAGAGTGAAAGCTGAAGAACAAAAGGCTGAGGACAGAGTATTGCGAGTGAGCTGGCACAAGTCAAAGAATTGCACTCAACATAAATAGGCTAGAGATGAAGAGGGAAGTTGGTAGGGCACGTTATGCTGATAGCACATTTATTTACCACAGTACAGGGCTGACCGAACAGGCAGGGGAAGCAGACATTGACTGGACTGGGCTGGTGGAGGGCCTAATCAAAATTTACTAGGAAAAACATTCCTAGTAAAATATAATACAGCATAAACCATTGTTATCATACTTATTACAAAGTTAGTGTAGTCTTCTACTCAGGTGTGACAGTATTCAGGGTAAAAAAGAGGCAGCTCTTGCTATGTGGACAGCACTGTTGGACTTTTCAGGTTTGCCATTTCCTTGTGACCAGAGAGGTAATTAACTCATAGACATAGTGTGATTTCAGCCATGGAATGGCAAAGGGAGAACCAAGTCATAGCTCTGCAGATACTCAGTTGCTCCACTGGTGGCCTCAGCCTTTCCCTTCTTCTCAGGATGGAATTTATTATGATAGCTCTGAGCTCTGACTTCATTCTTAGTGGCTGAATTCGTGTCCAAATGTCTCTTTGCTGGCTGCTTAAACTAGGTGGGGGGGTATTGCCCTAGAGGATCGTGCTGTTTGAGGACAATAAACAGCTCTAAAAATCCATTACTTTTCTTTAACCCCCACCTCCTCATTAGCATTTTGCAGTAGTAAATACAAAGTGCAGATAAGCAGTGGAAACAGAAGATGTGAAATACCCATGACAAAATACAGAAGCATTGAAGTGATGCTTCCTCTGCTTTTACTTGGAGCAGAAGTTAGATGACATGGTAGGAATCATAAAACTGAAAAGCAAAAATATTTTCAGCAAAAAAAGTGATTTGATAATTTTTAAAGATTATTCATAACCTATATTGCACTAGAGAACCTAAGTCCCCAGGATATGTTGGGATACATGCTGTGTGGCTTTCAGGATGGATACCATCTCATACTATCAGCTGAAATGCATTAAGAGCCATATGATGCCCTGTGGTCTAACAGCAGGGTATGCAGCATGGATCAACTCATCCCTAAATTTGGTGGGCATGATATTCCTGGAGCAAAGCTCACTCGCACCCTTACCAAGACAAAGTTCAAGAGTCTTTTCTTCTCCATGACTGTTTTAAGAGAGAGATGTGTCCTTAGAGGAAAATGTTTAAGTATTATTCAGTATTTTCCTGAAATTTTCTGGTGCTGCTCTTATTCAGGATTAAGTCCTACTTTATTGTGTTGTACCAACAAGCAAACAACAAATCCAACCCCAGAGCATTTAGTCTAAATCCACTGGATTTTATTGCAGTACTTCTTAAGTGGGAACAGACCTCAAATGCTACTTCTCCTTTTCTGAAGGCAGAAGACCATAGCACTTGAGCTCAGAAGCTTGACCATTAATTGTTTGGATTGCAGAGCCTATGACACACTTAAGTAGCTGAGCACAACAATAAACACAATAGCCAGTTCATTAAATCATTCTTTGTTAAGACCTTCCAAGGCTTTGGGCTTAAGCCTCTTAAAGTTGAAATCATTATGCTTTTTTTTTTTTTTAAACAAATGAGCAAACATAACTCACATAAAAAGGGGAAAGCACAACAGAGTCTTTGATGTATGCATCATCACTGTGATGTCTTACTGAGATTAAACTATATGTCTAACACCGCAAAAGGTTTCAACAGCTCTTTCCAAGGAGAAGCTGAAATCAGGAATGGCAATAAAGTGCTGCTGTTGCTGTCACCTCTCCTGCAACAGCTTTCCTTGGCTGTCATATCATGAGAGAGGCTATCAATAAACTTTGTAGAGTGGTGTTTGTGGTCCCTCTTGTGTCTGTAAGATCCTGTCAAAACCTTGACTTGTTGACGCACCCTGACAGGCTCTGAGGATGACTGGAAATGACAAAAGGTGGAAGAAGGAATGGAGGTTTGCTGCCTTGGGCAAGTTTGTTCTTTTAACACTGTGTACTAATATTCCAGCTTAGAAAAATGGAGCTGAACTATTCACAGCCTTAAGTTATTAGGCAGGCATTTTACACAAGGCTATTTAGATATGGATAAAATACCTTAATAAAATGCTACTGTGATGAGTGCACCAAGTTATACTACTTTTTAAATAAAATCATAAACTGCACCCTTTATTTTGCTACATAGCTCTGGCTGTCTACAACTCATTTCTTCTCTCTGTGCCAACATTGCAGCCACACTGCAAAAGAACTCGGTTTCCCTTTCTCCATAAAACAATCCTGCACTTTTACTCACATCATACGCCATGGGCAGAATCTTTGCCTTTCCCTTCCTGTAAATACCTTCAGTATGTGAAATCACACAATATTTGCATAAGAACATATTCTAAGGAAAGCAGAAGAGATATGCAGAGCTAAGCAAAGAATTAAAAGAAGAAATTACCATCTTTTCCCCCACTGTTGCTACTATCTGCCTTTTCTCTTCTCCCAGCTGTTTTGGTTATGATGTTTGTTGTTTACAGCCATGTTGCACTAAGAGGCAGTTTCTGATGGGTGCTGAGTGCCCACTGGTTTTGATGTGTTGTGAAAGTTGTTAGGGCCTGGTTTCCTTTCCAGAGGTATCCCCTAGACTATAAGCAGTATAAAGCTGGGGAATGTTGCTTACAGGCTTGTGAAGGGACATGTTCCTCTTTGGAATAACAAATACAAACAATAACGGCTATGTTCAACATCCTGCTCTGTCAGACCATTAAATCACTTTCTTGCAATTTTTACCACTTCTTACAATTGTTACCACTATGAATTTCAAGACAGAGCTTACCCTGCTATGATTACAAAATCATGGCTTGGTCAAGGACTCCCTCTCTGGGAGGGAGGCACACCAGCCTCCAAGGTAGTGTTTCCTGAGAAGAGGAGGGTGAAAAAAAACAAACTGGGAGGGGGAGAAGGAGGCAAAGCCTGATTCTTTTTCCCAACGTAAGGTACCTCAGCCTGACAGAGATATGTGCCCAGGACAGTTGTGGCCTCAGCTCTAAGACTAGGCTTTTTCTGTGCAGACACAAAGCACTTACAGCTTTAAAAAACATGTATAAATGAATTGAGAGTTAAAAACTACTAGAGAATACTCCATGGGATTATCTGTACCATCAAGACAGGAAAACTTTGCAGATGCTACTGTCTCTCTAGAGGAATAAATGCTTGCATTTTAATATTCTCAGCAGCTGGTTCCTGTTGAATGCCATCAGGATGATTCAGCCACCCACCAGGAACACCAGTAGCAAGTGCACACACAGAGAAATCTGCAAAACTTTCTGCTCCTGATGCCAATGTTGCTACTTTGGCAGAGTCTGCTCTGTATTAGCTATTCTTCATTACTACCAGTAGCAGGTTTAACTTCACCCCAGGATGGTGAAAGAAGAAGAACTAGTTAGTCCCTGGGGCTGCTCTAATCAATCCAATTGTCTGCCTCCTATCAGTAGTGCTTCCCACAATCCACATCATTAGCAGCTTACTCTGTGGTTACCTCATTCACTTTCAGCCTCGCCACAAGTAACATATCTTCTGTGAGCTCTCTCTTCAAAATGATGGTTCAGGCAGTCTGATGTCCTTCCCCTACAGTGGTCAACATCAGATGAAAGGAACATCACCTTATAACATGCTTGGTTTCTGCATGAGACTCAACTGCAATAGATTACTTCCTCACTCTAGCTGATGATCAATTTATGTCTAAAAATATGAGACCTGCTATCTCTCCCCATTAAAAAAAAAAAAAATTCAACCTCAGTGACGTTCTGTCTGTGGTCTGTGGACCACTTCCAGGTGTTTTATGGAGGTGCATCTGTCTAGCAACAATAATGAGGCATTTACTTTTCCTCAAGTGGCAATGCTTCCTGACAGTTGTTGACTGGGTCAAATCACTCAAGGTTTCCTCTGATTCTACCGGGACAAATTTCTGCCTCTCTTTTGTCTGGCATTTCTTGGAAGTAAACTGTGATGCCAATCCACAGAACCCTACCTGGAGAGGCCAGAAGATAGAGAATACTGAACTAAACAGCGCAGTCACTCCTGGAGGTTGTTGTACCCATAATTATGGATTCTACAGTAGGGAAAAAGACTTTCAGTTCTAATTTGTGTGATGACTGACAGCCAGAGAGTAAAACCAAACAGCTCAAGTGCAAAATGGTGGGAACATAACAGAGCAGTTGCATTCATCTGGTTCATAATGCCCACTTAGGTCTTCCTCCTTAATACTCCTGCCATTTCATTCAGTTTAATATGGAAGATGCTACAGATGGACTGCAGTGTCACATCAACATCTACCTCATTACAGAGCATCCTAATTTAACCATTATTCAATGTTTTGGGAAAAAAAAAATCATGCCTTCAACGTGGAGATAAATGTTAGCACAGACCAAATCAGTGGTGTTGGCCTTCCAACAGCAACAACCCCAAATACCGGTGCCATACATAGAGATAACTGCTCAAGTAATCTGTCAAACAAACAAAAGAAATTTAGGTTTACTGCCTGTGCCATGTCGTCCTCATGTGGAAAACAAGCCAAAATAGATAAGTCAGAACTTGTGCATTGGGTAAGTGACAGAAACAGTATGAACACAAGTGTTCGCATGTCAGATCCCTGATGTACCCGTACAGCTTGTGACATCTACTGCTGACTGCAATGATATTCATCTTGATTAGAAGTGATACTATCATATTCCTTACTTGCTTTGCAAAGAATATCTTCAAGAAGCTGTGTCATTTCCAGAATCCAGAGTGGTCCCTACCATGATCTCACCTTAAATCAATAAAGTTATGGAACCACCACTTGCTTTCTCTAATGAGTGAAACAGCTAAGTGCCATTCAGAGTCAGCCAGGAGTCTGTAGAAATATGGAAAAGAGAGACAGGATGGCAGCAGAAAGTGAGTGGATAATCTTTCATACTGACTTAAAAATGAAAAAAATAAAAAAAAAGAAAATTTTAACCTTTTGCACAGTTTTCTGGTATTTCATCCCATGTGAAGGATGAGAATTAAAATTCACAGAAATTAAAATCACTGAAAAATGGGGATTCATTTTAATTAAACAATAGAAAACAGTGTTTTTGGGGTTTTTTCTGCCTTGAAAAAAGAATGGGGATTAGGGGAAAGAGAACATTTCAATTTCTTTTATTTTTTTTTTTCCAATCAATATTGAGGGTTTTTTGATCAGATCTTCCAGTAAGCTATCTCATTGGGTGTGATGTGGCAACAAGAATCTATCACCAATTGTAGTTTCAGGGCTGAGAATGCACTGGATTGTCTTCTTTGCTATTTTTAGTATATTTTAAATAGCCTTAAAGAGAATGAAAATTCTTCTCATACCAGTGACAGGGAGAAATGGCTTTAGAAAGGTCTTTCATGTTTCCAACAGGTTTTACTTCTTTCTGCTTCTGAATATTTTTTTCTTTGCTTGCACAAATGCAACAGGATAGCCTTGTTTGAAAGATTTTGGAATATGACACTTGATAATCCATCAATCAGTGAGAACACCCAGATATGTGTTTCTAGTAAGTGGTGAGTGTCATGGTGTTAACTTCCACACACTTCATTCACACTGGAGACAAGTCAGCCACACAAAACCAGTCTGAAGGGATTTTTTTTTTTTTCTTTTTCCATCTTCTTAAAAGTACATTAGCTTCTTAAAAGCTAGTCTGAATGATCCAGACTGGCCCTATTTCAGTGCTTGGCCTACAGTGGCAACTTAGAAATTATCACTTTTCTCACTCAATTTTCCCAGATTGGCTAGGACTACTCATGCATTTTGAAAAGCAAATCAATATCCTTCAGAAAAATATTTTTACTTTCTTGATAGAAACCAATCAGACTTTTACCTTGGGCAGAGGATTTTATCAGGTTTTAAGAGGAGAACACTAATACCTTCAAAGCACGAAAAACTCATTACACTTACACTCACTGATCTTGTAGCATCAGTGATGAGCATTACCAGAGCTATTTCACAGGTAAACAGGAGAGGAATGATTGAATATCTGAAGTGAAGACACAAGAATTCTTCATACTGAACTGCATGAAATCCAAAGCTAAAGGTAACCTTGCCAAATGTGACTCACGATTTCCTAGCATTTCACAGGCCATGTTGACACCATCTTATCAGCTGCTCCTGAGATAGGAAACCACTGGCTGGTTTTAGAGTTGTTTGGAGCAATTTGAAGCCAAGGGGTTAAGTGACCTGTTCCAGGCTGCACCATGAGTGGGCAGCAGGTAAGGAACATGCCCATATTGTGATGTCCCAGCCACCAGAGCAAAGAGAGGTGTTGCTCTGGAGGGGGCTAGAAGAGAAACAACTTGAGAAAACTAATAGTATGCTTACCCTAATAAAGTTTTACCCTATTCTTTGTTCCTTTATTGGCAGGAAAACAAAAAAAGAGAAAGAAAAAAGAAAAGAAAAGCTATGTGTGTCAGAAAACCTTTCTCTTGCCTAATTAGGCCTCCCTTTCGTTATGCCCTGAACATTGGAGTTTTAATCCTGAGGACAGAGAGGCCTTGGGCAGAAAATTTGGCCAGCCTTTTTCACAAAGTTTGAATATGTTCAGACCTTTCAAAACTGTACCAGCCTCTCACTAACCTTCAGATTAAGCAGTGCATTTTCAAAGCCATAATGACCTAAGCCCGCTGGCCTCCTGTGAGATGGGAAAGTACCCGCTGCTTGAGAAGCTACAGTCCAAAGTACCCAAGGTGAATTACTGCTACTTTTTGTTACATTCTTAACATACTCTGATATTTCCCCATTTGGTCTGACCTTATTGATCACTGCAAACTACATTTGTTTCTTTTTCCTGTTGTCAATAGCTTTACGACGCTTTTTACACTATACTCTGTCTATTCTCAAGACCTTTTCTCTTATATTCCCTCTTTATAACTGGATCTTTGCCTTTACCCACATTTGTTTTATTTCTGCCTTAAATATTCAGGAAGAAAAAGAAACCCACTCTCTCTGCATAGTGTTTCTCTTCTCTGTTCACCCACTTCTTCTACCACCAGTAATTCCTCACCTCTTACTTCAAAGTCTACTACTCACCTCCCCATCCACTCAAATTATATTCTGGGTGTCAAAATATCACCATCCATCAGCCGGACCAGCAAAGTTTATTAATACCAAGCACGGGGAGAAGATTTCTGACAGTAGAGGGCTCCTTAATACACCAGACAAAGGCACAGATGAAGTTAAGTCAAATTCAGACTCAAAAGAAGTGAACTAGATTTCAAAATCTTCAGAATAATTATCTTAAATATGTGGTCGTTTCTGATGACTATATCCCAATTACTTAAAGACTTTAAGATTATCTTTCTGAAACATATGTTCTAGTTCAGCAGAAGAAAAGTGCTTTCAGAAATTCAGTAGGCTTTATCACACAAAGGAAACTGGTTAGGACTATCAGCAGTGCCCTTGTTGGTTAACCATCTTAAGAGATGAAAAGGCAACAGTGTCCAATCTGTCTCGGACTCTGTTTGGCATTGCCCCTGTTGTTTCACCTGCTAGCAGATATTGGATAGTTTGAGACAATTCCTTCTCTCTTCAGCTACAAGGCTATTTCTTCCTGTTTGCAGGTTTACCCCTTCCCAAGCCTGGGCTTCATAGCTCCTTTAAAAATGGTGACTGTGAGGATCTAAACAGATGTGTTTCCCTAGCACTCATCTGTACACTGAGCAACAGAGCAACTTTTACTTTTCAAGAGCCTTTTTTCATTTTATAGCTCCAGTCCCTGCCCCAGCTTCTGCTCAGGGCTTTTCCAGACTGCCTCCAAGAAGACTGACCTAGTTCTCCTTGGCTCACTGAGGTCCCCAGAAGCATCACTAAGAGCTCAAGATTAATACGTTTTTCCTACTACATGTTCAAAGGACCGTAACAGCCACAGAGCTGTTAGACCCAAGACACATGAAGTTATCAATGACTCAATTTACATTAAATCACCATTTGGATATTTATGTTCTTAATCATATCTATGAGAATATACAGTCATGTCTTAACTAAGTACAACTGACAGATATGGAACCAATCGGCATCGAATACATGGATTTTTCAAGGTCTGTTTAAATTCAGTCTAAACTGTGGGTTTATGGCATCACAAAAATTTACTGAAAAAACATGAGTTAATATTTGTCCAGTTCTTTCACATGAGAAGCACTGTTACTGTTGTCAAAAAGTCTACTGTGGGCTTAAGTAGCTGTGAGAATGCAAAACAGTTTAAAATTTGAATAGCTTTCGTAACTAATAGCAAGTAGGCAATATAACAGATGGCGACTTACATGAAAGATAAACCACATCTTAATAACAATAACTTGCATTCAGAGGGGTAGTGTTTCTTAGTGCTTAGAGCATGGGACTGGGAAGCAGGATTCCCAAGTTATTCTCCTGGCTCTGCCACTGATTCACTGTGTACATTTAGAAAAGTCACTCACATTTCTGTGCCTCACTTTCCTCCTCTGCAAAACAGAGATAGTTCTTACAAATATCATCACAGCACTGAGGGAACGAGGCCCAAGTTGTTAGATTTTATAATAAGCATTTTGAGACAAATGAAGGTATAGAAGAGAGGTGTTGGCTGTTGTCACTATTCAGTCACTGATCAAATTGCAAAGTGGTTACTTTGCTCAACACTGAGCTAATAAAGCCATCCGTGGAGTGGGAGGTGGCAGCTGCTTAACTATGCTCTATACCCTTATGGTGTGGATCAGGCCAGAAAGTGAATATTGCCTCATGCAACTGACACTTCAGAGGGAATTCAAGGAGGCCAAATACAATTACCTTCATTGAAATTTAGCCAGGGCATTATGCAATCTTTAACAGCGGTCTGAATCTCTATTTTTATATCTCTGATAAAAGGGAGCACCTACAGCTCTCCAGGTTTCTGTCATCATTAGTTGGCACATTACTTCATTTTGATCAGAAATAAGATTGCTTCTCACTTGCTGACTTTGCTTTGTGCAGCTCCACAGAGTTTCAGAAAGGTCCTCCAAAGCAAGCACCAGAACAGTCTTATACTGTCTAACACGAGCATAATACAAAATGAATAGGCTGCAAATCAATATCCCCCTTTGCTTTCTAATATATATCAATTTTTTTTTTTTTTGGTATGAGGTGTGGATTAAATTTTTAACTATATAAATAGTAGAGACTACTCAGAGAGAGTCCATTTTTTTCCATGCTTGCCAGACAGAGATTTCCTCATGACTTTGGTGAGAATTTCATGACAATAGAAGTTAAAGAATTGGACCAGGATGTTAAAAATTATTACAGAGAGGAAGATTCCTTGTAGGGTACACCCTGTTGCTTCAATGTGCAGGCAATGGCACAAACTAAAGCTTGAAACCAACTTGCTGGCTTGTCTCATTAGTGAGGAAGGCTGCCTCAGATCAGCTCTGTTTAGCATTCTCCAGCTGTATAAGGTTATTGTGGCACTGATAATTTTCTGTGGCTTCTCAAGATTGTGGGGATATATTTCAACAAGCAAAAAAAAAGGCACTATGTATATCTATATCTATCTATCTATCTATATATAAAGAACAGTTGATCTCACTGAAGAAGACTCCAGCATCTTCCTACGAAGAGTTTTCACTGGTATTTCCTGATTCTCCAGCCAAAGAAATCATCACTAAATCCTTTTCTCTGGGAGGATAGAACAAAAATTATTTCTCACACTGGCTTTATGGGATATGTAGTAGAGATTAACAGGTCAAAGAGTTTTAGGTCTCCTATTCAGAGGACTGCCTAAAGAATATTCTATGTACAACTGCTCTCCAGATGGTCAAAACTGAAAAAGCCATCTGAGCAAAAATCAAGTTTTGGAAAGTGCCATGAGAAATTTTAACCAGAGGATGTGGATTCTGCTGCTTGTGCTGGCTTCAGTGGAAACAGAATCACTCTAAATACTAATTATTTTTTAAAAAAAGCCCTTAAGTTCATAAAAAGAAATGTCTGGAAATTCCATGTTGTTATTTTCAAAAGTGATGAGCTCAAATCACAAAACCTGGATCTGGATGCCCAACAGTGCCAGAAGTTCAGGAGAGTTTGGACCGACAAGGTTGGCTCAGGCAAGTGTTGAGTGTTTTCCCAGGATTTTTTGAAGGCCAATACAAGGGTTTCAAAGAGGAGAGAGGCATGTGCAACATGGCAGAGTCACAAAAAAACATCGCTTGGAATTTCCTGGGTTTTGTGAGATTAAAATTGTAAGTCTAATTAGTTTAAGGAAATTAGCTCTTTATAATTTTCATTTTGTATTGAAGAAATAAGAAAAATTAAAAATAGAATGAGAATGGAAAAATTAATGGGTTTCAGTAATTAGTTAATCAGAAAATGCTCCTGTCTTAGTGTGACTGCCCAACACATTAAAAAAAAAAAAAGAAAAAAAAAAGTAAAAAAAAAAAAGTAACCATGACTTTCCTCATACTTTCCAAAACAATATAAGCTTCACCTCTGAGCTTGGAACGACTACTTGACATTTCAACTCAGCTCATTTTTTAGCGGTAAGCCACTGAAATTGGTGTTTAGGTTGAAATACCATCTCACCATAATATTAATACAGACATAGAATAAATACATACATCCTGGCAAAAATAAACCATAATTTGTTGCTCCTACTGGCCACAGCACATTTATATGAGTTGCATGCTCTAATAAAATGTTAAATGGAAGGGAAGCCTCTTCTGAGAGCAGACCTTTTCACCAAGTGGTGAACTGGGGATCCCTGACATCTGAAAGCAGCAGGACAACTTATTACACTGCAGGAAAACACATTTCTCTGGACAGTGGTGATCCAGTCTGAGGCCTCACAAGCCACACACTGGTGCACTAAAGAGACATGTGTTAGACAAGCTGTTTTGTCCCTTGGCTATCACCCTCCTGAGCACTGAGCAGATCTGGACTGGGCTGGCTTAGAAAAAAAGTCAGATGAAAGCAGTGAAGTTAAGCCAAGTCAAAACACAACTTTGGTGCAATTCCACCAAGTCCAAGTTATGCTAACAAAACTTCAGCAACAGCGAGCCTGTCCTTCTCTGCCCAGCCCAAGCCACACTTTCAAGCATTAGTTGCAGCGTTTGGCTTTCAGTTTTCCGTACCTCTTTGCTATTTATTTTGCAAGGTAGCTAACTATGTATTTTACCATTATTTGAGCTTGTAGTATCTTTGAAATAGAATAATCTGCTCTGTAGAGATGAAATCAGCAAGTTTGAGGATAACACTTCTTTTTCTATAAAGAAAGATGCTGAGCAACAATACACTGTAATGGCCAAAAACTTGAAAGAAGTCTTCTACCTCCCACTTATATAGATCTCAAACTTCAGCCTTATCATGGGGCTGTTTACTGGTTGTCAAGTCAACTAAATTCATGGGCAGCTCCGAGAACGAGCTCACAAATAAATACCCACAGCTAGGGCTGCTCAGAGCACTGGAGCACGTGTAGAGTAACAGGGAACATCATGTTCCATGCATGCACAGCAATCTTTAAACATTCTTAACAATTACTCCAAAACCAGATTTCTTCCAACAAAGTCAGTAATTCCTTCCTCAGGACCATGAATGTGCCCAAGCATGAAACATTAAAGAAAAGTTGGTTTTAAGTTGCTAGAGGAAGAGAGAAAAGGAAAGAAACCTCAAAACACTGTCTCTGGTCAAAGAACCTCTTACTCCTCCTTGAAATGACTGGCAAAAACTAAACAAAAAGAAAAAGTGTGCTGATGAGAGTGAAGCAGAGATATTGGTACGTTTCTGAAGGAACTCGAGGCATATGCAAATAAAGGTTCAGACTGCTGGAGTCAACTCAACTCAGCTCTAGCAACTCCACTAAAGCAAGCATGCCCTGCAGGCTTCAGAGGGATGCTAGGCTGTGCACATTCTGGGGTGTCTGGTTTCCAACACTGATTCAAGGGGACCACACTAAATCCTGATGCTCTAGCTCTGTTTTTCATCAACCTATTCTCAGGAAAACCTGCACTGACTTCAGTGGGAAGTTAGATGAGAAATAAGAAATACCATCAACTAGCAAGGAGACCTCAATTCGGTTCAACACACCTACAGTAAGGCTGAAATGCAGTTGTTTCTGGATTCTTAACAGAAAAACCTCTGGGCTGTATTTGCCTCACTTAAAAGATTGCTTTTGTACACTGGCCTAAGTATACACCAGAGAAGAAATGCTAAAAGTTGGAGCTCTTGAGCTGCGCTAATGGGAATATCAGCACGAAATGTATATAAATTGTGTGTACAAAATATGCCCATACCGTCCCCGGAGCGTGGCGGTCGGCCCGCACACAGCCAGCTGCTCAACAGCACAAGTTGGTGGAAGGACTGGCTGGCCAAAGCATCTACTCCTGACGGAAAGTATCAGTAACTCCTTTGTGTCTCCACAGAGCAAACAGGATTTCGGCTTTGCTAATCTTGCCGAATTTGGATGAATAAAACACCAAGTTCCATAAAAATACAGCAGTAATTACAGAGGGAGCAAAGTTGTGTAAAAAGCTCATTTTCTGGTTTGCTTGACAAAGTATATTAGGATTCAGGTTGCATAAAACTGAACAAAAACTGAACAAAACCCCGAACACTTTAAATTCCTCCTAAAAAACCTAAATCTCCCCCTTTCAAAATCTCTCATTTATGAATGTTTTAAGGATTCTCCCCTACCTTTTTCCTTTAAAAATAAATTCTTAACAATTCTCAAAATATACCCTGAGTTTACAAAGAGAAATTAAAATATTGCACAGGAAAGTATCAAAACAAAACATTACCTCTCTTTTGGAAACACAGACTTTTTCCTTGCAACAATTTAATACATTTGGCATCAATTCACTGTTTCTATTGACGTGACTTAGCATTTTCAGGCAAAAAAGTTTTGCAGCCGTGTTTATCTAAATAATGCAGTGCTAGAGACAGCACAAACAGGGGGAAAAAAATCTCATCTCCCTTAACTAAAATGTGATTCGGTATCAGAAATATTCTTGCCATAAGGCTACTTGGCTACACACCTCCGATTGTTAGCTGCTGTCTGGCTCCCCCCATCCTATTAGTAGGCACCAGCGTTCTGGTTCAGGA
Organism: Myiozetetes cayanensis; assembly: GCF_022539395.1. Lineage (NCBI taxonomy): Eukaryota > Metazoa > Chordata > Aves > Passeriformes > Tyrannidae > Myiozetetes > Myiozetetes cayanensis. Next base: position 21,824,189 of record NW_026087742.1, read on the forward strand.
AACTTTTACGGGTGGCGTACACAAAGCGCGTCTAATTTCTGCCTCGCACTTCATCCTCTCTTCCTTCAGCACAACGTTTCACTTTCTTACAGCCTTAACTTCCCCCGTTTGCTCACCTAAATGCAGAAAAGCCCAGCACAGGAATCGCTGCCTGATAGCTTTTCAAACTCGGTGTGAAGAAGGTGCCCAAATGAAGTAAATAAATAAACAGAGGAAAGTTTATGAAAGTGAAACAAACGGCAAGAAGCAGCAGGAGCGGCTGCAGGCAGCTCTGCACTTCTGCTCAGACTGATACAGGTGTATCCCAACTTCACCCACTCAGGCAGGAGATACAGAAAGACGAGCTCGAGTATATACGGACACACCAAGAAGTACCAGGGCAAAGGAAGAAGCAAAAGAGAGAAATAAAACCAAAAGGTGTTATTTATTTTTACAACTCGACAATGAACTTCAATTTTGGCAGAGGATTAAAAACAGCCCTGGGAAATGGTTAAGTTTTTTTTTTTTCTTTTCTATGAAGCTTCAGCACAAAAAGAGAGATTATAAAGGGGATATGCTCACACAAGCACACATAAAATAGGGGGGACTAAGGAGAAGGAAATGAAAGGAAAAGAAAACAAACAGCCTCCTAACAGGCCCATACTGCTAACGGGAGTCCAAATAAAGAGTCATATGATATCTGATAGTGCAGGACACGTCGCCAGGAGCTGGAGCGGATTGCCTGCAGGAAGAAAGAGCCAGTGTGTTACTGCTCAAAGAGCTTTTCTTTCCCCTTTTTTTAATTTTTTTTTCCCCCTCTTTCTCTTTTCTCCTGTACTGTGAATGTGCTACTCTCAGGTCAGCTCCATGGAGTCCCCAAAAGACAGCTACCGTCTTTCTTCCTACTTCTGGACACAGTGACAGCCACTGGAAGATGCCTTCTAGTTGAGACTGAGGGGGCTAAATCTAGGTTTCAGCTCTGTTCTGTCCTCTCTCTTCTGTTATCATCTCCAAGGTTGCAGAAACAAAATACTCACAAAAGCATGTTAGATTTAAAAAAAAATTCAAGGGGGAGTAGGGGAGAATAAAAAAGACTGAGGCAGAAAAAAAATTAGACTGCTTATCCTACGGAAAACTTCAAAGATCAAGTCCCCTTTCTGTGCTCTTTTGCTTACTTTTCCAGTGATTTCCACCCCCCCCTTTTCAGAGAGAGCAAGGGAGAAAAGTCACAGAAAACATTCAGACCATGAAAAACATCAGGAGTTGGGAAAAATCTCTGGAGGAATGAAGAAAGCAAGGATTTTAGGTAAAAGAGAGGCATTTGTAATTTGCCAAAAGTTGTTCTATTTGTTATGTTTGCCAAGAGAACGACCAGCTCTTTTTGGTGGTTCATCCCTCTCATCCAAGCATTTCACATTAAACTGGGGAGCCCGCAAAGTACTTTTGACCGGGCGCCACTACTGCTGTTACCCGTGGAAAGGCAGAGCACTTGGATGACCTGCAGTGAGGGAACCTGGTCTTGGAGCAGGGGACTTCAGCCCACGACAAGCCCCCAACTTCTGCTGGGAAAGCTGTGCCCACTGCAGCTTTGGAGAGGGAAGAGTCCCAGCTAATGAAGCTCAAGAGTTATGAGCCCCCGGACTGGATACTGGCATGAAAACAAAACTGTGTTTTAACTGGTGGTTTCACTTGTCGTGGACAGTTTCCCTTCACTTCTGCAAAGGACAGGCTGTATCCTGCAGGACGTTTTGCCACTGTAGGGTAGTGGGATTTCTAAAGCAGTGCAAGCAGAGCCCAAGAATGGATTTTTCCCCTTTTCATCATATAAGATGTAAATGGACTGATTCTCCGTGTACACTTACACAATGCACAGGTGTTGCTTAAAAACAGTGGCACAAATGCATATGTGATAACTATGTAGCTGTAACAGACAACCTCTCCTGAGGGAACCCTGCAGCATGAAAATAAAAATCAAGGTATTGCAGTAATAGTGCTCTGCATCCAGAAACAATCATCATATCTCTATAATGATTTGATCTAGATCTGGGTATAAATCGCTTATGGTTTTTAGGGGGGACATAATATCAAAACCAAGAGTTTCCTCTCTTGTTTTCTGTATCTCTGCTATATGATGCTGGTCTTAGACTGGCAATTTGTCAAAGCCGGGAAAATACGAATCAATAAAGGAAGGAAAGCAGAATTTGGGTAAAGAAAGCACTTCCTTAAGCTACTGAATTCACAACAGTATATATTCTCAAACATCCTAACCACTGTTCAGGAGAAACTGTAAAGGAGCTGTCCTGTATGCTATATACTATATGCAATAAAAATCAAATCTAAACACCTCCTTAAATGCGATGCGCTATTCCCTTCTCTATTGCATGTGCCTTTTTCATGTACAAATAGACAAAGAGTGTATCTAGAAGAAATACGTTCAGAGGAACAAAAAATCTACAGTGCAAGGGGGTCTATCCTGAAACCCTCAGTCTGGGGCTCAACTGAAGAACTAAACTCAGAAGGTGAAATGGAGCGATTTGAGAGAGGGTCCCACTGAACAGGAGGAACAAGCAAACAAACAAATAAACAAAAAAATCCCAGAGCTCCGACTAATCATTTGAGCTGCCAGTGAGAGGTGACTTTTAGACAGATGGTCAGGGAAAAGCTGGGTCCGTGGACACAGACGTTAGTGCCCCATCTGTATTTTAGGATCCTAGCTTCAACAAGCCATTACCAACTTTTTTTCTAAGTGACAGAAAGCGAAAGATTTCTGTTCCCACTCATTTGTTTCTTTTCTACCATAACCACCCCACTTCCCTCCTTTTTTTCCTCAGTAAGAATTTGTTGTTTGATTTTTTAAGTAAACAGAAACTGTTTGCAATATAACTTTTATGGGGAAAAAAAAAGATGCTAGGTAAGTTGGCAAAACAGCAACTGGAATTTAAAGAGAGAGTTAAAAAAAAAGGGAGAAAAGAACGACATACCAAACTCACTTGGTCTTGTCCCCCTTCCATTCCTGTTCTTATTAATTCCAAATTATAATTTGGAGGTAAGGGAACTGCATTTCCTTTCAATCTTTTTTGTTGCTGCCACACATTCTGTGCTTTGCTGCTCTCTTTCTTTTTAGGAGGGGGAAAAAAAATCCCTAATAAAAATAGAAAAACATATCTCAGGCGTTAAGCTCGCTCTCCCCCTTTCCTTTGTAAAGAACTCTTTGTTCTCTAGTGAAAATGCTGAAAAAAATCCCCGGGCTCCCTGAAACAAGTGCAAAACACTTAGAGGCTTTTGGGTTGGCGAGGAGCCAGAAACCCTCCCGCTGTCTGGTTAGGAAGAGAGGAAAGAGAGAGAGAGAGGAGAGAGAGAGGGAAAAAATTGGAGCTTCCTTTAATAGACATAGGAAGCAGGTCCTTTTTTTTTTTTTTTTTTTTTTTTTTCCTTTTTTTCAAAACTGGCGGTCAAGCGTTAAGTAACTCCCTGTCTAAATCCACCTGCTGGAAATGAACTTGGGTAACCCCCCCCCAGGGGTGCACAAAGAGGAGACACAGTAACACACTCCCGGCTCTTCTCCCACCCGCCCCCTCCCCGCTGCCCTGCTTCCATTCTCCCTGCTCCCGGCACACAAATGCCCACGGCTCGCGCTCCCCCTGCCACCACCAACCAACGTACCAAAATAAACGCTCGCTTCATCTCCTTAAAGAGCAGAGGGGGTGGGGGGTGAGGGGAAAAAAAAAAAAAAAAAAAAGAAAAAAAGGGGGGAAAAGCGCTTTTTTTCCATCTCGGTTGCGACAGTGATAAGGGGTAGGGAACATCTCATACCTGGTGTGAATGCTAATCAGCCAGGAGTTCTCCTTTTTTCCCAAGACAGGGAACTGTTTCCTTCCAAATTTATTAGAACCTCCTCCACTGCCTCTTTGAAAAACCTTCTTTTGTCACCCTCTTCCCAAGTCCTGATACTTCTTTAAAAAAAAAAAAAAATGGCTTCGGAGCTCCTTCTATTCTTGATATTGATTCTCTCTCTCTCTCTCTCTTTCTCCCTCTCTCTTTCTCTCCCCCCCCACCCCTCCTCCTTTCTCCTGTCTCTGTCTCTTCTGAGTGGTCTATTGATAAGTCCCTAGAGGCACTGGGTCAGCCTGCCCGTAGGAAACCAGACACAATGCACAAATCTCCGAGTGCCATTCTGCCATCAGCAAGCAGACCACGTTTAGGAGAGAGGAAAAAAAACACACACACACACACACACAGTAGAGCAAAAGACAGAGAGAGAGAGAGAGAGAGAGAGAGAGGAGAGTGTGAGAAAAAGACTGATTGGAACAGGAGGGAGGGAGGGAGGGAGGGAGCGAGAGAGCGAGGGAGAGAGAGCGACACTGCCAGTCAGGTTAATCATCCCTACTTTAATTAGCTGTTCGGCTTAGACATAAAACAATTGAATTTGAATGATCTGTCAGTGGGCTCGGCTGAACCAAAGGGGAAATGCGAATATTACAAAAAAGACTGTTGGTGTATTCAGATAAGCTCGCTGGGAAAATCCTCAAAGGATAACTATTAAAACTTACTACCAAACAAAAAGTACAGATTCAAATGGCATTATACAGAGGCCATCTCCAAAAAGGTGGGAGATCCCTTCCCTCTCCTTTTTACGCATCACTGCAGCTCTCACCGAAAAAACACACCTGCACCTTCCTATAGTCTTCAAAGACTGCCTGTCCTGCAGGGTGGGGAAGGGAGTGCAGGTTTGCCTGCTACTTCAGCTCGCTTAAGGCAAGACCATGCTGCCCTTCAGTTGAATTTTCCTGGTGGATCACTGGAATGTTATGATTCTGGAACTACACAAGCTCTGAGAGCACATCCTTGCTATGCATGTCTGCACAAACACAGACAAATCGAGTACCTGCAGGATACAGACAGAGATGCTGCAAAAAGACAGTGCTGGGTATTGGGATAAGACAAGTCCCAGGCACTGGGGAGGTGGAGAAATTATACCCAAAAATAAGTGTCAAAGCAATCTATTCCTTCTACCCTGGGCTGCAAAATGAAGCACAGTTCAAATGGATGAATCCTGGTGATACCCAGCGCAGCGGCAGCGCTGTGTGGCAGGCAAGGCAGAGATTTATGACACTTCTGCAAAGTCTGCTTCCACAAAGGTGTGGGGCAGGCGGCCTCTCCTTCTGAGAGGGAAGGTAGCAAGTAACACGCTGCTCTGACAGTGAGCTGTCAGCATGTTTAGCCCCCAGACATCACTCCCCTGCCCCACCAGAACTTTCCCTTGTCAAATGCAAGGGACCTACTTTCTGTTTCAGGACACTGAATGCCCCATTATCAGGGCTCTGATGTCCCCTTCTGAGCAAAGAGAGCAAGGAAGGTGTGTGAATTTATTGTGCAAGGCAGATATATTCTCTGTGTTTTATATACATTCTCTGTATTTCATACAGGGCTGCAGCTACAGCAGCAAGTCCATAATTCCTGATCAGCTCTGTGAACATCTGCTGTATATAAACTTTGAAATGGGCATGGCTAACCTGCAGGCACTGCTCAAAAGCATGGGAAGAAAGCAGAGAAGGGACTCACAATGTGGCTGACTGCTGGCCTTTGAGAGGGAGTGCTGGGACTCCCCCATCACTCTGCATTTTGGGTACAAATGCTTAAGGAAGGAAGAAACAAAAGAGACAGGGCCTCTAGCAATCTCTCTATAATAATTTCATCATCTTTTCTACATACATGTCCAGGCAAAACTGGCACCAGTTTTTATGTGTTCTGTCATTAATGAGAAGTTGATGGGAGGTGTCATCATTATTCATTCTTTCTATCCCCCTCTGCTATGGGAAAAGGTGGGTTCCTGCCCTTTTCCACTCTTGAAAATGTCACATGCTGTGTTGTGTGGCTGTGTCCCACCTGCCTACCAGCCCACTGGAGCTTATTGACTCAGCACAGATTACAGGAAGGCCTAACCAGGGTCAATAGGAGAGGAATGCACTGCAGAAGCAAATGGGACATTGGATTTAATAAGGTCTGTTAAATGTTATTTATGAGTTTTTTCCCAGCCTCCCCAAAACATGAATTGCTCACACTTTAAATATTATGGAAGGTAAGATGCTCCCACGGAACAGAAATGGAGATTTCAGAGAAACATAGTGCCATCAAAGGCCCCAACCCCTTTCCAGAAGAGGAGATTTTGTAGAGCACAGTGACACAGACAAGTGGCTTTCTCTTCCCTAAGTCAGTACCGAAGTAATAATGCAGCAGAACAGCTCTGGACTACATTTCTAATGAAATATGCAGAGGACTTGACCACCTTATGCAGGGGTTCAGTGGAAGAAACAGTGTGCAGTCATGTAATTACAGGCTATGGTAATGGTACAAGGGGCCCTCCCTAAGGTGGCAAAGACAACATTAACTGTGGCATTTCCTAACTTGTGTTTGACTTAGTAACATTAACATTACAGTAATGCATTTTCGCTATAATTTTTCAGGGTTTTCTTTAAAAGTCAACTTAAAAATCGAAATCTCTTCCATGTTGCTGTTGATGCTGAGGTGGATTAGCACCTGTGGAGCTGTAATACAGAACTTCACCACTTCAGCCGGCAGCGTCATCAGCAGCACAAGTGAAACGGTGCTTATGAGCTGATCAACCACTGGAAGACTGTGAGGATACTTCATTCAGTGATTTGACAGTGTCTTCCTGACACTGCTTACTCCCTGCTGAGCGTCAGGAGCCCTAGGCTAACTTCCAAGGAGCAGAGCAAAGTGCACTGCCATGGGAAGAGACCCTTTGGTTGCTGGTCCCCTAAACCCATACATCTTCTGTTGTCGTTCATTTTGCTTTCATCTCTTCCATTCTGTTGACTCCCTGGACTGCTTTATCTCCTGTTTTCTAGCTTATTTTTGCTCATACTATTTCTCCCTCCCTACATTACTCCTTATTGCAGTCTGTTCCTCATCCCATTCCCCTAAAATAAGCATCCCCTCAAACGCCTCTCCACCTCTGCTCTATCCCAGACACAGACAGACCTTCAGCACGGAGGAAAGGAAACGGCTTAGTATAGTAAATTAGGCCACGTGGTGTTCCAGGCTGCCTTAACTAGACCACTCCTTGCAAGACTGTTTAAAACTAACTCAGATATCATAATTTGCAATCCACAGTGTAGACATATCAAAATGTCCTTGTTCTCATTTCCAGTGCTTGCTGCCATAGCAACCCCTGGTCAAAAGGAAATTTCCATTGATATCAGAAGGAGCAGCATTTCACCCAGGTGAGTTTTTACTATATGGCACACATTTTATTAGCATGTGTTCCTGATATGGTGATCCCCAAATTTCCTATAGCGCTTAATGTAGAAAGCACTACTATTAACTCTGGCTCTCAGCTGGTCCCCTTCTACTAGAAGCTACACAAGTCAAAGACCTCCTGCTTCCTACATGAATATCATCCAAGAGCCAGCCTGGAGTCTAAATAAATGCAAAAGGCCAGTAGGGGCTTCACAAAATGTACATCACCTTTCCCTCCTGAGATTTTTATCTCAGACTTTAACTTAGATACATGATGATGATGTCTTGCTTTGCATGGCACCCTCTTGCTTGCTCTTCCTTCATATAAATTATTGCACGTATCAGGGAGATTTAGGCAAAGAAGCAATAATTCAAAGCTCAGTCTGTCTAATCAGTTGAATGAAGTTTACTCTTTGCTATGGAAAAGGCAATCAGTGCTGCAATAAGCTTTCAAACTCACATGTATGATACTTTCTCCATAGGAAGATAGCGTTGCTACAGAATTGGAAGAGATCCTTATGAGAACTATACCTGGATTTGCCAGTGGTAAATGACAGGATTTCTGAAAGGAACAGCCACCAGAACTGCTCCTCACTTTCTGTCTTGTACATGCATCACTTAATGCCAGCCAAAATCAGGATATGGGAATGGCAGACTACTTACTCCTTTAATGTATATAAAGCATTCTGCAACGCAACTTGTAGCACTCAGTACAGCTGACAAGAGCTGACATTAATGGAAACTCAACAGATCTGGGTGGCACAGAGAGGAATTTGGTTCCCTTGCAAAGAAGGAGCTCTGCCTAGTTGAAAAAACGGCATTTAACTATGTAATCTCAGGATGAGTTGTATAAATATATTCCTCTAGATTTATTGGCTTGTCTTCATAAACAGCTGTGAGTTTGTGCTTTTTGTTCAGAGATGTAAACCAGCACAGCATGTTGGTGAGAGTGAATATAGTTATCATACAATACATAAGAAATTAGTGAAAGAGACTGGGAAGTCCATCCTATTACAGAAATCGACTACTTGCTTATCTTTTGGGTAAGCATCATTCCTAACTTGCACCATTGTGCTCAGTGCTCACCTTTGTATGCTAAAGTGAGATGTCTTGCATTTACTTTCTTTCTGTCATGTACACAGTTTGATTTTCTGGGGTAAAACATACCAGCTTATTTCTTATTACATTGATTACCAGGACCAGCTCCCCCTGCACCCTCCACTCCACCCTAAACTACATGAAATCTCCAGGATGGGTTCCTAAAGCACCTTTTACTGACACTGTACAGTTCCCAGTTCCCAAGGCAATTTGTTTCAGAGATTTGCTGACAATAGGGAAATGTAAATGGAAACATCACAGAGGCTCCATAGTTTTACTCTCTTAGGCAATTCAAATATAATGGCCTATTTTGTGGGAGAACCTCTCTTTATTTAAAAAAAAAACCAAAACACCAAAACATTGCAAACTGGTCTATGAGAAATGTTTGGTTCTTTTGTTTTAGCACATTACCAGCACAGTAAGGTGCTGAAAAGTGAGCCATGCCCTAAAGTGAGCCATGCCCTCATGGGAACCAGTGCAATCCCCTTGCCTTCACAGGAAAAGCAACAGTGCAACCTAGGGGAACTCTATAAAACATATGGTTGAGAAGACATAAGAAGAGCAAGACTCCTGCCTTTCTTCATCCTCAGCTGCACTGGGTCAAAAAGTAACATTTCAATTCAAAAGTGTGTTTTTACAATAAATTAAGGAAATCTGAACACTGGTTAAGAAGCAGGTAAATGAGGAGGTGACTTTCACAGGTAAAATATTTTCTGTATTACTATTTTATAAGGATGTTTATTGTGAAGGCCTCAGAAGACTTTTAAACACCAAAAACATTAACTCTCTACCTCACTCTCTACCCTCTATCATGATTTCATACTGTTGTTACTGACTGCACCTCTGCTCCAAAATTAAAAAAAAATGAAAATTACTTAAACAGCATCATGTGTTATATTCAGCCTATTCTACTCTGCTCTATTATAATTTATTCTATTATTTTTGAAAGAAGTATAAGTATTTCAGGATGTCAGGAGGTTTAATTTTCTCACACACTTTCATGGGAAGACAATTATAATTCTGATTTGAAGAACTTTAAAGCGGACGTCTGCCCCACTTCTGTTCTAAATGCTGACGGGAAACATGGTATATATCCCTCTTGCTAACTTTGGTCCTGTCAAATATTCACAAACCTTATTTCCCGCATTTGGAGCTGACAGGTATTGTGCCGCTGCCTCCAGTCTTTCTTATCTAAAGATGTCTTGTTTCCGTAGGCTTTTCCATAGGCTCAACACTGAGTAAAAATTGTAAGTATTCTCACATTCCTCATTCTAGGCAAAACTTTTTAAGAACAACAGCATTGCTAGCAGTCTGGGGAGTTGTATAGCCTCAGCATACCAAAACCGTGAGATTGCCACCAAAATAACCCCACTGAGGGCTTCTGGTTTCTCTGTCCAACCACTAGTTTTGTCTCAGGGACAGCTGCAAAAGGGTCTCTATCTGCACATTCCACTTTATCTCTTAGACTTGGATATAAATAGAGTGGGAAGACAAAAACCCAGAGGAGGGTGGAGAGTTCAGAATATTTCCTGCATCTGATACAATTGCCCATCATGTCCTAGGGCTGGGTGAAGCCACGAGGGAAGAAGACGCAGACAGGGTTGATCTCCACCTCCACTCTCTCCACAGACACAGCTGCAGCTTGCACATTGACTAGAACAAGACCAGCTCAGGAAATGAAGAGTAGCACATCACTCATTTTCCCTGCCTGTTTGCTCCTAATTATCTTGCAATACATTTCACTGGTAGTTTTATCATACAGAAAGACAGAAGTTCCTTCTGGTTACAGCACATAATGACTACTTTTAAAATGGCTTGTTATTCATTCATGGGCAAACTTCAGCCTCTTCCTCCCTCCCTCAAGCTCACTACCTCTTCTTCTGTTTGTTTGTTCGTTTTTTCCTTTGGGAGGTAGGATGTCAATTCTCTGATAAAGATATCTGATAAAGGAAAAGAAGGGCCAGCAGAGGTGGTGTTCACTTCTGATGAGATTGTGGCCACACTGAAAGAAGTGTCAACAATCTCAATAATTTAATTTTGGCTAATACAACACTTCTTACAGGCTTGAGCTATGCATCTCCTGTGTAGCCCCTAGTACAAATCAACAGAGCCACTTTTATACTCATCTTCCAATATTTCTCTCCAACCTTAGAAAAAACAGAAAATTGCTAGAGGGCAAAGAACTCTCATTTTGCCATTGACATTTCTGCAATCCATCTCCCTGAATTGGGAGACCCTTTCACAGATCTGGAACCTCACCAGCACAAGGAAGAATTAGTATAATTAAGAATTAGACACAGGGTCTCTAAAATGGGAATCATAACAATGACTAACGTCACAGGAGCATTTTCAGAATTAATTCATGTAAGTAAAGCACTTACAAGATAAAAATGTAGGAGCTGCCACATCAGATTAGACCACTGCTCCATCTAGGAGAACATCCTGTGTACCACAGACAGCAGCAATAAATGCAGGGTAGCAGAAGTGGGGTCTCCCCTCTGTGCAGGAACTGGGTTCAGTCTAAGAATAGTCAATGCCAGTCCTTGGTTACAGCATTATTTTATGACTTAGGTTACATATTTAAGCCCCTACTACTCATTGTCACTAAACAAAGTGGTCTTGCAATCAAAGGAAAGAACGAGGCTCAGCAAGAGTTGGGTACAGTGACTGTACAGCTGCGCATTCATTCCTGTGCAGGACAGTTTCTGATCAAGAGTTTCTGCTTATCAATGAGAAAACTTAAAATTATTCCAAAAATCTCAAGTTTCAGAAACACAGTTATTGAAAAAATACACAATAGGATATAAGTATTTATATAAAACTGATGTATTTCACATATACATATATTTATATATATATATTTATATAAAGAAGGTTATATATGGATGTGAACAAGCTGGTTAAAAAAGTAACCTCATCCTCACTGGTGCTGCTTTGAACAGGGTGAGGGTTGGACCCAGATGACTTAAGGGAGTCCTTTCTGATTTTCATTTTTTCAGAATTCTGCAAATCCTAAATTTTCCATGGCAGAGCTCTGACACTGAACATGGAACAACTTGTGGTAAACATAGTTGTTAAGGAAAGTATTAGGGAAGCTTCTTGGGTCCAGGATAGAAACTCAAAGTTTCAAAGTCAGAGAAAGATGCTGACCCTAGACCCAGGCGAGTAAGGATGTGATGAGGGAGACCTGGAAGTGAATAAGCTCCCACACTCCCTCATCCACTGGAGAAATCCTGGCCCTGGTCTCTTAAAATCTAGTTTTTTTACGGAAAAGTTTCATAAAGTTTCATTCTCATACTCCAGAATTGCAAATTTGTTTTCTGGACAGCTCATCTATATGACTGGGCATTCTGAAAGTACCTGCAGACCTTACCCGATTGCTAACATTAGTTGTGACAAGGGTAATGACAATCTTTCTGTGATATTTCACAATCTTAGATGGTTTGACACCTTTATCTTAATTCTTACAAATTTTTCACTTTATGAAACAGCCTTATCTTAAAAGTAAATGGATGTGTTTAGATGAGTTTTTCTTAATTTAAGAGTGGGATTTTAAAATTTGGTTTACTTTTGTATTAATCATGCAGTTTTTAATAGAAAAAAATCTATACAATGCAAAACCCTCCAGAAAGACAGAGCTGCAATATATTTTTATGCATGATTCTGTTCTATTCCATATTCTACTTCAGGACAGGGTAACAAAAAACCCCCAACAAATTAGAAGATAATCTGTAAAAAAACCAAATCCCTCACAACTGACCAAACCACAAATGAGTCTTACATTACTGGGACTGGATAAAGTGTCATCAGTATCAGATTATTACATAAGAATATGTTAGTAATGTAGCAGCCAGCAGTCTAGTCTTTTAAGATGTGAAAGAGCGTTATCTAACCTCTCTGCAAAGTTCAGGAAGAGGAGCCATATGTCCAAATAATCATTTTCTTCCTGGTGTTTAACATGTCAGCTTTTTCAAGGGGCCTATTTCAAGTTAAAAAAAAAAAAAAAATAAAAAAAAAGGCGTGAAATGCATTTTTTTTTTTTTTTTGGCAGAAGCAGCTCATTTTCAAGCTTGCAAGGAAACAAGAAAAACAAAATCAAATGTCAAGTAGATTTGCTCTTTGTTGTAATTAATACACGAGCATTTGCTTGTAGATAGTCCTGAGCCTGAAAACAAGTAGTGTCAGTTGTGGTGCTTTTAAAAAGGAGTAGTTCTCTGGGCTTCAAGGGGCCAAATGTTCAACGACTGAAAATCCCAACTCAAATCAATGGCCCTAGGCCAGTGTACATCAGCTAAGGATCTGACCACAAAGGAAGGATAGGATGAAGCCTGATGCCTGAGAGCATGACGCACGCTGGCAGCATTGGGCCCTAAGTGCGATGAGACAGCAAAGAAAGGCAGGGCAGACTTCTTCAGAGCAGAAAGAGGGTAATAATTAACTGAATATAAGGAAATTGCAAAGCCCTGTGCTGCAGACTACATGCATGCTCAGTTTCTGGTCAAGGAAGTTACGTGAGATTTCTCTTTGAGTCAGAGCAATGTAGTGGATAAAAAGGCCCTGTCTAGCCAGGGGGATTTCCTGAGGCCATCACAGACCAGCTCAACATGCTGTTAAGAGGCTCGTTTTCATGAGAGTTCTTGTTGCATTTGTAACGCTGGCTCCAGGCCCCTAGAGCTTCAAGTGCCACATCACAGTGCTACAAGCCCAGTGCTGAATGCTTGGCACAGGACCAGGCATCTTCCCTTCCTTCTCTCTGTTTCCTCAAGTCAGCAGGTGGGGCTCCAGCACTCCATCTTGTTTTGATTTGTGGGGGGGATTTTTTCTCCAAAAAAAAAAAAAAAAGGAGAAAAAATTTCCCATTGAATATTTGCTATTCTCCTTTCCCCCATGTTGTTCTGTGGAGGCATTTGGAAAGAGAGAGAAAAAAAGTACTTTTCTCATTTTTTCTTTTTCTTCCAAGGCACTTGGTATTTTTCCTGAAATGGGGTGCTGGAAACACCTCATCACTGAGGGCTACTGGGCCGAGATCTGCTCATCTTCACACCAGGGTGAACAGTAGGGATTCAGCTGAGGTCATCCAGAATGCTCTGGCAGGAAACTCCCCTTGCCAGACGTGGGGCAGCCCGACTGAGCCAAGCTCCTCGCCAGGACCAGCCAGGGCCCGAGCCCCAGTGCAGGTCACAGAATGGGTGTAAATGGATGCAGGGCAGAGACGACATAAACCTCTATCAGCTTTCCCTGTGAGATAGTCATAAAAGTGCTGCAACTCAAACACTGGAGGGAGGAATTGGGGGGGGCAAAGCCAGCACAAGCAAAAAAACCCTACCAACACAAGTGTGTGATACTGGCCAGGATAAGAGAGAATCAGGACAACATATATTAACTTGGTACTTATTTTCCCACATACTTGTGTCTGATGTGTAATTCTACCATTTAGGTCACTGCTGGATTTAGCCCGATGGGTTTGAACAATTAATTATTTTGAACGATAAAACTATTCCATTTTCAAAACTGGATTGAGCAGTAGATTAGTTCTAGATTAAATAATTTAACTACAGATCAGTAGTAGGTGTTTTTTCTGTATTAAGTTGGCATATCAACGAGCAGATATTACTTTATAGCCTTTTAATATCCTTAATAATTTATAATACTACATTATAAACTGGGTGGACAACCATCACCTTGGAACACTACAGCCAACACCTCAAAATTTAATCTCTTTTCCAAAGAGCCTTGTTCAATCTTTTAAATGATCAACTACGTGGAGAAAAGAAGAAATGTAATCACAAAAGACTAAGAAAAGCAAGCTGCTTAACTCTGTGAGCATAAGCTCTCAGGTTGCTTGACTTTAAGCAAATGCTATGCCTTGGTTTTCCTATCTCCACATAACAATGGTACCTAATTAATCGATTACTATAAAGACCATGCAGTTATTTATCAAATACTTTTCAGCAGACTACTTGAGGCAGACACTTCAAATGATTTCTCAGGAAATCTTTTAAAATGACACTTAAATTCAAAGAAATCTGTGCTCAGGTATTCTGTTAAATCCAGAAGTGATTCATCCTGTGCCTCAGTTTCCTCTGAAGCTAAGTGCTGAAACTATGAACCCCTTACTTCACAGAAATCCAGGGAAAGTCTAAGTCATTAGCAATTACTCAGTAATTGCAACTCCTTGGAGAGAAAGGCTTGGAGAATGCAGTAACATTACATACTACGGGTAACTGAGGCAGAAGAGACCCAAAGCTCACACTGTAAGAAGTTTTGAGGTTCCTCATATCAGAACCAAAGGGATCCAATATGATCCTTTTGCGCTTTTGTGCAGAGCAGCAGCACCTGGGAACAGGGAGGATATGTTATGCTCCACTTCCAGGGGAGAGAGAAGGGCTTCAGACTGCTCTGTCCCTTGCCACTTCTCATTCACAGCGAGAACTGCAGGATGCTTCTGCTCTGAAGAAAACAGAGGCACCACACAGATGCCTACTTTCTAAAAGGAAATGCAAGAGTAAGAAGGCAGCATGGACGAAGAAGGAAGGGCATATTTTCAGAGGAGGGAAAACCATCAGACTTCCGGAAGTGGCCAAATTACTTTTCAGAAAAGGAGAATACTGGAGATACATCAACAAAATGGGCCGCTGAAATGTCATAATAAGGTTCAACGGATCATCTTAAGGGTCAGAAATTATCAGTTTGGGTTACAGAAGTGTGCAATTGGCCAGCTGCACTAAATGTGGCCTTTACCTTCCTGCAGTGCTTACATGGGGACAGATCGAAATCAAGGCACTGGAGGTTACTTCTGATACACGGCAGAAAAACTTGTCCTCCCACTTATTATTGTTATGAGGTCTGAAACACTGCAGATGGAGGACTTGTCATTCAAGAAGACACAGTGTACATTATGGAAATAAACTGGAAGCACAGTTAAAGGTTAGCAAGTCTTTTTCCCTCCAGCTGCCATTGATACTAATGAAGCCCATTCTTGCACGGGCAAAAGAAAGAAGAGTTAATGTCACTTTCTTTTCTCTAAATTCTCAGATTTGATGACTAACAGGCTACCATATTTCCCTAGGAAAAAGGCCTGTTTTTTACTTAAAAGCTCTAAAAGTATACAGAGAAAGTAATTTTCAAGGTCAGAGGGTTGTTTTGACATTTAAGAAATACTAAAACAGATTCTGACTTTTAAATTTGTAAACCAGAACTACTTCCTGACCTGAGAGACAATCTGCCAAATTTCTAGCTGACCACAGGTTCTTCAGGGTAAGCTACAATTATCAGATATATCCTGTTGTCTGCATACACACTTCTGTGATTTTAAAACAAAATGTTGATCAACTTCAAGAGAACACAGTTTTTGAGACCCTTCACACAAGAAACATGCACCCCCTTCTCACAGTAACCAAAGAGGCAATCTTCTCTTTAATAACTGCTTTGGTACAGTATTTTGCTTACTACTGGAGAACTCAATTGCTTAATACACTAATAAAAAATGAAGGGAAATAGAAACATTTCAGCACACAGAAACCAAAAACCTCCTTTTATTTTACAGCAAGACTTTGATCCTCCCACCAATCCTGTTGCAATACAAACCAATTTCATTTAAGGCTACATCTGACAAACCAGACTTCTGTGAGATTGCAAAACTCTGCTAAATCCCTGGGCAAACTGTAAATGGGTGGAGAGAAAGGTTCACAAATAACCTGTATATGCAGGTGGACCACATATACATAGGAAGCACAACCTTGTTGTGCAAGCTCAACAAAACTTTAGTTTTAAAGGGTCATATTGTTGTTTAATACATGCACGAGATTGCAGTGCTTCTCCTTGCAGCCTCTTTCTCTCACAACCCGTCCTGCCTACCGCTGTGGCTCCATTTGTGCAAAGTGGGCTGTAAAATAGTTATGTTATTTAAAGTGGGAGAGGCTGTACTTTCTGCCTTGTCCCTCATGCTAAAACAGCCAAACCAATTTTGCTGTTTCAATTAGGCAGGAAAAATGAAACTTTTAATTGTTTCTCTCCAAACTTTTTTTTCAGTGATGAAGTCTGAAAACTTTCAGCCAAAACTGGCAACAACTTAAGACGCAGTCCAGCAAAGGCAGCTATGCTGAAGAAAAAAAGCCTGCTGGAGTGGAGTGGGAGTAAAGAGGATGCTGCAAAGCTTCTGCTGCTTCCTAAATGCATCCCATATGCACCTGTGCTATTTAAATCATGCCAATTCTTGTATGGACTATAATGGGAAATACTTTCCAAGACTGTTTACTAGATTTGTTTGTCCTGCGTCAATCAGAGTTCTGTTCATAATAGTTAGCAGAAAAACAGAGAATTTGCCAGCCTGCAACTCTGTTATACTCAAAGTCCCCTGAGCATTACAGGATGTACCTTTTTCTCTAGGAAAGGATTTATCTTCAACTGACTAACCAACTTGCTGACTTCTGCCTTTTAGTAATTCTTTTCCTCTTTTCTCTATCCAGTCATCTCAACATATCATCCTCTAGACAACAAATATTTTAAAATCATACAATCTAAAAGATGATTCAGGAAAGCAAGAACTGATGAGTTCTAATAAAAAGATCCATGAGCCTGGCACTTCCTGGTGCACAGGATATGCACATACAAGAAGGAGAGAGATGCATAACAACACTGCTCAGCAGCTGATTTTTTTAGGTACAAGAACTGCAAAACACTTAAACACAGTAATGGAGAAGTTTTGGATTAGATAATGATTTGTGAAGCTGAGGAAGTGATACTGCTAGCAAAATGAGAAGAGTGTCATTTCCTTCTAATGCCCAGTTAAAGGCTGGCTTAGGCTGTGATTCTGGTTTTGGCAGGAGTACAAGGACAGCTTCTTGTGAGAACCACTGCAACACTAGACACCTCAAAGTGGAAATGATAACAGGAAAACAAAACTGAGGCCGTTCGTGAGCAAGATGGTCAATATATAGGGCACACAGCCAAAACATTTGAAAAGCTGAGAAAAGATTGATGACATCCTGCATTTGCTGAAGGAATTTGTGGAGTTAGGTGCTCCTAGCTGGCTAAATTGAAGTCTTTTCTTCCTGTGAATGCATAGTTCATGTGCACAGATCAAATCTAACCAAATCTGGGGCTACTGCAAATGTGCCTGCAAAGATGGCAATGTCCCATGATTACCATTTCTCAAGGAGCTCAGATCAACTGTGTTTAGAAAATGAAATTATATTTATGTCCCACTGAAAATGTCAGCACCAAATCCTTAACCTAAGGTTGCTACTGAAAATCTGCATAATGCACAAGGCAGCACTGAGTCTTGCTCTTGCTCCAAGAATTGGTGATTCTGCACAGTTAAAAAAGTGAAAGCCATAAAAGCCTGTTTAGTTGGAAAAGTAAGAAAATGGCACTCTGGATGTTGACAAGGAGTGGGTTTGTTAGGTTAGAAAAGATCTCTACAAAACCTCTGATAACATCTGGACTTCAAGAGGAATGGTATTCTGATGAGCTGGGTCACAGTTGTCACCAACACAAAGAAGAAACTGAGGTGCAACAACAGGAGATCAAGTGATTTTCTCAGCATTGGACGGAGTTTTACAGCTAGGGTTAAAGTAAAAAATCCATGTTCTTGGTCCCATTAGCAAACCACAGGCTCATATTGCTTTCACTGCAAATAGATTTCCCTTCACCATACTGTACTTTTCTTCTTGCTGACTGTTCAGTGTGACCATCCAAAAACACTCCTATTTGTGTTATTTTTCACACACACCACCCTGAAAAAAAATTCAGTATGAAAGAAGAGCAGTTTCCTCCAATACAGCTCAACATCCAAACTAAGCAGCAGTAAAATCGTATTTATTCAGTGACTGAGGTTTCAAACAGTAAAGTGATTGTTACTGAGTTATAGACTGAACCATGCACTGAAAAAGACCCCAGGCAGCTCTCTCACCCTGACAGTCCTCAGGAGCACTGGGGGAGAAGGAGGAGTGAACTGGGGGTGATATGTGAATATGGCCAAATCACAGCAGTCAGAATTTGTCAGACTTTGCCTTTGGGAATGAAGTGGGGAGACAGAAAGAAGGGAGGTGGGTAACTGAGCCCAGTGAATGCGTGTGAGCGAGGCTCTTCACCTGCAAGCTGGGTGTGCCTGAAATGGGAGTCAGAGAGAGAGGTAAGCCAGGAGCTCCCCAATGCCAAGTGTGCTCTCACGCTGCCAGGCTGAGTGATCCAAAGGCACTGGTGCTACATGTGATCTTATTCTCTTTCTGTGTAAAGTCTGGCAAGCCTTCTACCTTTCTCTATGTCTTTGTTTTCCTGTTTGAATATGTGGTATTCCAATGAAATATAAATATTAATATTTGATTAACTCTCATCTACAAAGCTTAGTTCCCTAAAGTCTAGGACAGATCTCTGAAATCCTTGAAAAACTATATAAATACAAATCCTTTTATTTTTATAGCATTACATTAACGACTGTACAGTGGAAGTTGATGAATTAAATAATCTCTGTCTATATTTGCTCATACCTTTGTGAAACTGTTACCTTTTCAGCTGCTATTTCTCATACCTTGTCTCAATTCAGAAATGTCATTTTTGGTAAAGTTTTGCAAAAACCCATTCAGCTGCTCTTGAGTCATCCAAGTATGTAAAAAACAGTTTCCAGCTGTTAAGTTTTCCATAAGCTTTTTTTCTCAAACATGCTTGTATAATTATAACACAGCTTTGTTTTAAAACATCAAACTTGACACGTACATAGTCCTGAAAGAGAAGTAGCTGCACTGACATGTTTGAAACCATTTAGTTTTGAAATGAAAAAGTTTTTACCATATTAAAATATATTTATTTTCTTAAATATTCTCCCAGACACTGACCTATGCTTTTCTAACCGTAGACAGTGAATTGTGTACATGACCAGTAAAAAAAAAAAAAGAAAAAAAGAAAAAAAAAATTTTAAATAAAAGACACTATTCTTGAATCTGTGATTGAGCTGGAACAGGGAGGACTGGGAGACACTGTTTACACTGGGAGCAAGGTCAGACCTGCATATGGGGCACTCTCCATTACATACACACATGCTCTCTGGAAGAGCATGGCTAAAGCTCTAGCCTGGTGTTTTCACAAGACCCAGCTTAGCTGCACGCACTCCAGAGAGGTTGGTAACAGCTGGACACCCACACTCTTCAGCCTTGTCTGCTGGCAAGCGGCTCAAGGTCACTCTCTCCAAGCCCAAGCCAGTCACCACGAATTTTAATGGCTGGTGAACTAATAGCTGGCAATAAGGTCAGAAAACAGGAAGGTGGCACAGTCTGCTTTCAAGATCATGCTTCAACTACTAGTACAAACCTACGATTATCTACTTGCTAAAATCCTTGGAACTGGCACTTAAGGTGGGACAAGGACATCCTTTCGCCTTGCCCATAACACCTGGCACTCTGCTGTGATGGCCAGAGCTTTCCATAAAGATTCTGAATTTAATTTAGTGTTCCATACTTCTAAGGTTTTAATTATTGAATATTTCCATTTCGGTATAGAATGGCATCAAATCAGATGGAGATGATTCCTCATTTATATTCAGCCTAGATGGAAATGGACTGACATGATACTAAGCAGTTACGAATCAGCCATTTCACAGAATCACAGACTGGGTAAGATTGGAAGGGACCACACTGGGTCACCTGGTCCAACTTCCCTGCTTAAGCAGGGTCATCCCAGAGCACATTGCCCAGAATTGCATCCAGATGGCTCTTGAATGTCTCCAGTAAGGGAAACCCCACATCATCTCTGGGCAACCTGTTCCAGTGCACCATCATTCACACAGTAAAGAAGTCATATTCAGGTGGAACTTTCTGACTGTTGCCTCTTGTCCTATTGCCTGGTACCACTGAGAAGAGCCTGTCTCCATCCTCCCGACACTTTCTCTTCAGATAGTTATAGATACTGATGAGATCCCCTCTCAGTCATCTCTTCTTGAGGCTGAACAGACCCAGCTCCCTCAGACTTTCCTTGTAAGAGGGATGCTCCAGGCCCTTAATCATCTTTGTTGCCCTCCGCTGGCCCTGCTCCAGGAGCTCGATATCTCTCTGTACTTGGGAGCCCAGAGCTGGACACAGCATTCCAGATGTGCCTCACTAGGGCTGAGTACAGGGGCAGGATCACCTCCCTTGACCTGCTGGCAATGCTCTTCCTAATGCACCCCAAGATACCTTGTGGCCTTGGCCGCAAGGGCACACTGCTGTACTTATATACTTTGATAAGATCCCCTCTCAGTCATCTTTTCTGCAGCCTAAAAAGGCCCAACTTCCTCAGCCTCTTCTCATAAGAGGGATGCTCCAGTTCCCTAATCATCTTTAGATCTCACTTCATTTAGTCTGTAATATTCCAGGTTCTAATGTCTTAGAGGAATAAGTGTTGGTTTTGAGAATATTAGTGAAGGCTGAAACAGGAGCTGTAGTCTGATGGATTACTGGATTACATGGGTTTCACTCTCAGAACTAATTTTTTATATGACAATGTAAAGGCATACGAGACTTTGCATGAACACTGGCCTCAGCATGAACTCTTCTGTCAGGCTAGAGGAACTCCTTCTAAAGATGCAAAAGGGAAGTCACTGCATTTATAGGTTTTTATATGAGACTCAACTGTGCTGATTTGTACAGACAAGAAGAGACTCCATAGCTGTTTCTTATTCAAAGTAAATAACAGTACCTCCTGCTCTTGCCTTTCCTGGAACATATCCTCCTACCATGCAGGTGTGAGTCCATAGAAATCACCAATGTCAATGACATGACAGTGAATCTGAGAAGATCACTTCACATGACAGTGAAGTCTGAATAATTTGAAAGCAGAAGACACATCTTCCTTACCTTACACAGCATGTGCTTTTATCAATACACCTATAACTCAGTTGTATGTCCGCTACTTTGAGAGGTTTTCTGAACGTATTTCAAAACACACTAAACATACAAGCAGTGCTCAACAAACAAATGTCACTAGAATACAATTACAGGGAAAAAGTAGTTCCTATCCATTGCACTGTCTTCTCTCTGTACTATCTGCTTTGGAAAACCCACAGGTAGGGATCAGAAAGAGGCCCTATTGTAAGCAAGGGCAGAGGTAAGGTTGCTGTGGGAACCTTAACTCTAAATTTCCTGAGTTTAGTGAGATTAAAATCTAAGTCGTCATATCCCATTAACACACTTTGTTGTGCATACAGAACATGGCCTAGGCAAGTGTATTGTTTTTAAAGGAAAAGATATGCCATCAGGTAAATAGGTGTCATTTGGCATTGACATTTTGGCAACTCTAAGCTAGATTACTCAGTTCTAATCAATGTTACTGGATTTTGAAACCCACCAATATAACAAAGAAGTGGAAAAAGCAGTAGAAGAATCCAGACAAGCTGTATGTTACGCTATATGCTCTACTATTCTGAGTTTCAGTGTCAAGACAAAAGAAGAGTAAGAGTTTGCCATTTGCTAGTTGTAATAATCAAGAGATGATCTGCCAGACGCACTCTTTAAGGGGCTCTGTCTGTCTGGACCAGGTAGATGCTGCAATACACAAAGGACTTCACATACAGAGAAAGAAAGAGTGTTCATGGACAATGATGCAGAGTTCTTAATTAAGATTTTCATTACTGATACATACATTAAGGTTTTGCTAATGCAAGTGCCCAAGCACTCTCATGTGCAGGTAGATGTCTCTGATTCTATCTCTAGAAACCCTTTTGCACATCATTGCAAACATTCACCAGCCAAGGCTCAAAATCACCTCACCTGCCCTTTGCTATAATGACAATGAAAAGTAAAAAATGATATTTTATTTGCCTGACAGATGAGAACTTAGCTTTCGGCAGACATGAAAGTGAATAGGCTTTTGCAAGGCTGTGCTACAGCGTATTGAAACTGATTCTGATCTCACACCTGTTTGATGTTGATGTAACATCAGGATCTTCACTAGTATGAGTGCAGCAAATGTTGAAGGAAAAAATAATGGAAGAGGCATGTAGGTAAATGGAAAATTGGATAAAACAAAACATGAGTTTGCCAAAGGTAGTTTGTAGTAGACTATCCTGATCACTTTCTTTGATAAGATAACTGATTATCCAGACAAAGGAAATGCAGTAAATTTAATTTATCAGTACAGCATTTGATAGAGTATCACAAGGGAAATTTTGAGTTTAGATCAAGATTTGAAAAAGGACTGTAAGGTGAATAAATGCTTACCTGAAGGGGGAATGGAATAGTGGTGAAGAAAGAATTATTGGGCAAGGTGAAGGCTATATATTCATAAATTTTTAGTTAAAAAAATAGCATTTTCTATCTGATCAGATTTGGGTGGAGTAGGTAACATTTCTTTATGAGGCACCTCAAAGGGAGGGGCCATAGATTAGGAAAAAGGTGGGAGCATGTTTAACAGCCATAAAGGGATCAATCAACTTCAATAAATTGCTCACTAGCAATATTTAGGCTGCATTCACCTGTAATGTTTTAATATTATTTCTATATAGTTCTGTTCTTTGGGAAGTTCACAGATGCTACAACTCACTCAGCATTTTACTTGTACGGTTGAATCAAATATCTAGTTCAGTTTTAAAATATTCTTATTCCCAAAACAGGATGGCCATTCATCTACAAAGTCTGTTTGCTGAACACCTTAGATCTCGCTTGAATGCTGGACCCTGCCTCCCAACAAAATGCTGCTGGATAAGGTGTGGAGGAGAAATACTTGGTGAACAGAAGTACTTACAAAAGCATTGCCTCTCCCTGAACATGCTGCACACTTTTCTTGATCTAGTCAGGCTACAACATATTGGGAATTTCTTCAACAGCAAAAACTGAGCTGCCCACCAGCAAGGTGATGGTGTTGCCCTGGCACACTGCATGTACCAGGATGATGTGCATCAAAGTACAGCCATGCCAGGATAGAAGGCGAAGACAGTGCCACAGAAGTCACAGTAGAAAGTATTAATGTGAGGTTAATTTGCAGCCTCCAAAATAAATGGTCTGACAATCTATTTTCAACAAGCTAAGAAAAAACATAGGATTTTTGACAATCTTCCCTGAGGCATGCCTCAGTCTAGAGGTATTTCAGTGACTAAGACTATTACCTTTCCATTAAAGTTCACTGGAAGAAAAGCTGCATCTCTGTTTTAGCCTTCTGTGGCAGAATTGAATTATTTAATGTTGTGACTACACCATGCTAAGCATGCATGGACATTCACACAAGAAATTTGCCCTAAAACCCAAAACTTGAAGGATATTTTAAGTGTAAAAATTGAAAACCAGTGTCTGAAACACTTCATTCTTCGGGGTTGGTTATATGCTGATCAGACATAGTAGGTTTCCTTCAAAACCTTCAGTGCATATTGCAGAGCATCCAGAATGTAACACATTATTTTTTGTCTTTCATGCAAAAGTGCATTTACTACAAAAAGTGAAATGCAATTAATCCCTTTTACAGACATCCAGGATAAGTGAATACAGAAAAATATGAAATTTAAATACACATCCAGATCTAAATGTTGCAACTGATCCTTACTTTGGTGATTGAGTGAAGCAGGAATACTTCTAAATAGTATGCTATTTGAAGTTGGGATTCCAATCTTGTCCCTTTGAAAAGTCAAGCTGTTTAGGAGTATGCTTAAGAAGCTAAAACATTAGAAAACAGCATTCAGAAAACTGATACAGATATTCTATTAAACTTAAAACTCAGTATGATGGAATGGGAGAGAGTGAGATCTATTCAAATCCAAAAGCATTTCCTTTTGGGGATGTGCAAAAATCTAATATCTTGGGCATGCAAACATATGAAATGAAAATATTACCTGGGAGGCTAAATTTGTGAACCATATTCAGCATGATATTATCCAAAATGATGGTAAACAGCAGCATCAAACTTCAGAGGAAGGAAATATTATTTCTTAATACACTGTGAATTGTTTATGTCTAAGAGTTCCCATTCCCACCAAGAGGTTAAACAGCCTTCATGAAGCATGGCCTGAAGATTCACAAGTGTTTTGACATGTTACGTAGTAATGGCTCACAAATGAACTACATGACAGATGACTTTCACTTCTTTTTTAAGTGGGAGAGGTGGAAAGGAAAAGGAGATAGAGGAGATACTCTTTCAAGCTCATTTTCAATCATGGTGTTTCACACAGAGGACATTCAGGATGAATATGGACACATGGTCACGCATTTAGTCCTCTGTGAGTATTCATATTTTGGTGCCAGTTTCAACAGTCAAATCTATGGTGCCTTGATCAAGAGATGACTTTTGGGAAACCATGTATTTCCAGATACTGTGTTTCACAGTAACCACTCCTCTAGCGCAACTTGTTCTTGGTACCATTTTTACTTTATATCTGGTGTGTACATTCTCTGGGGAGAGATAATACAACATGATGCTAAAGCAGGGTGCATCAAAGAGGATTTCTGCACTACGAGAAGGACTGAACAGTACATTTCAGAAAAGACAGAGGCATTTGGTGATATAACTGTAGAGTAGCAATGTGCTTGCCAAAGTTGAAAGATAATTTACCAGAACTGCAAAGGGAATATTCTGAAAAATTCTGCCACACTCTGTAGTTGTTCCCATTTTGCATAGTGATTTTGACCTAACAAACTCATCTGTCTTAATATTTTGATGGTTGGTGTTCAAACTGCTGTAGGAAATGCTGCTACTGATTCAGAAAGGTGATCTTTTCCATCCAAATATAATAAATTATGCCAGCGTAGGGTAAAAGCACTTTGAACAACTGCATTTTCTTTCTGTCCCCTTCTTTTTTCTAGCTAAATGTAGAATATTACGCTCCTACAACTGTCTAGTTAAAGCCCATTTTTTTTCTGCCGTACTCGTAATATTTCAAAAAAACTAACAATCAGTACATAATATTACACTAAGTAAGTGAAAAATAACCCAGAACAAAGAGACTGCTAGTATGCATAATGGCAGAAAGGTGTGACATTTTCAGCTGTCATGCTGGCCAATCTTAAATTCAATCTCATCCAGCTTCAGTGGATGTATTGTAGGCATTGCAATTAGAAAGCAGGTTGCAGACATGCTTCTGTTGTAATCCACACATCAAGTTCACAGCTATGTGCAGCCATTATTAGCTGCTAAACTATTTGAACGTCAACACTTAAATTAATGCTTGAATGAAAAATTGGTACCAAATTTGCCCCCTTTTTTTAACCTGGCTATGTCTCTGATTTTCTGGATACCGGCTCTGTTTTTATCACAGATGTTTTAGAACAAACCCATGAATATTATCAGATTTGATTTAAATAGGAGGGGTTTTTTCTATGTACATCTATTGCTTAATTCTATGTGATTGCTCTGTCTTCAGAAAAATAATAAAGTTGTGTCACTTTTTCAGAACATTCATCCCAAGGTGTACTCCCAGATATACAGTTTGATTTCTATAAACACATCAGAGTAGAATTTCAGCTCCATTGCCATTTCAAGGCTGTTTCACCAGTTCTCTCATTTGCAAATGCCAAATAAAGTGCCTCTGCCCATGTTGTTTTCTTTTTTGGAACATTCCCTTCCTTCAGGAGACACATAAAACCTGGGGAAATAATATTCCATTCCTGTCTCAGATTGCTGCGTAGGTGACCATTCCCTTCCAGAACCTCCTTATTTTCAGCTGCAGATAAGCTGATTCTTCTGGATAATTTGCATGTCTATTTATTACATTAATTATGATAATTCTTGAAAAATGCTAACTCTTGAAAGCTGTTGTAAACATAAGGCTTATTACATGTAGACTTTTTTTGGCATTTTGCAAATGTTCATTTCTGATTTATGAATAAGCTTGACCTGGAGGTTATTATCCTCCTCCAAAGTAAGGGGAGAGCTACTTAAGAAACCTGAGAAAAGATGCCTCCTCCCTGTTCCTGATGTAGCAATCACTGTTGCTGTTCCTCATCTGCCAAACAGCACTAAACACATGAAGCAAATAAAGGGATTCAGAGGGTGCTAATTAGTTGCTATTTCATGATGATGGTTCAGAGTGGTAACAGATGACAGTTTGGTGGTGAACAAGTACCAACAGCAGGGACATATACATAGATATCAAAGACTGTTTGAGGATCATCATGCCTGAAAAAGTGAATACATATTCTCAGAAACTGGCAACTGGCAGGCTGGAATACTGCTGGGTGTCTTTTGACATACAAATCACTGACCATATGATGGATGGTTCTCATAATTATGATGAGATCAGTAAGATGCTGCTAAGCTTCCCTTAGGTCATCATTACTTGACCAAATACGTCTTCATGAAGCTGGGGAATAAATGGCACTTCTTGTACTTTTTTCCTTCCCCCTTTTTTTTTTTTCCTCCCTCCCCTTTCTTTTTAAACTAGGATGTCAAATAACAGGAATTAGAATCAGTCAGTGCTGAATCTGATAGGAATGATGCTGGAGCTCAGCAACTCAGTTATATCAGAAACGTATTTCAAAACAATGCACAGATGTTCATGGAATTAGGTTAACATGTCCTGCAACTTCCTCGTATCTGGATCACGCTGGTGCACTTCTGATTTGCACTTACCAAAGCTAACAGCAGATATCTCTTCAATATTGTATGGGTTCCATCTGAATGGGTAGTGCTCTGGAAGTAAAGAAGTGTCCTACTGTAGTATCTGTCCTACTGTAAAGCACTGTTGATACTGCTACACGCTGTTGACATCATGAGTGAAAGGCTCAAGATTGGTTGGAAGATTTCTTCCATGAAAAGGATGATTTTTGCTGAAGAATACACCTGCTTCTCTCAAAGTCCTGAGGACATTTGAGAGGAGCAGAGATTAATCGTGTTCCTATGAAGTGGGAATATAGTTTAGGGGAAAAATCCACGAAATCCTTCCACCTCCAAAACCCTGATGCCATATAATCAGACATACACTTGTGTAACCTTGGGGAGGAGGATAAAGACTAAGTCATCAGCAAGTTGTGGGTAGGGATATGAAAAGGGAGCCCAGGTGCTAGACACTGAGGCAGAGGGCAGAACAAATCTGTTGTCTCTAGAACAGAAACATGCTTGAGAGGTACCATTAACAACTTCTAAAGTAAAAATGTCCCAATTATACTTTTTCTGTTACCAAAAATAACCCAGACTATCAGTGGCCTGAAGGACCTGACTTCCAAAGAGAAAGGAGAGAACCAGTACAAACAAGACAAATATTGTAGGGCTCCTATGGAGCTTGCTAATTTGGGAATGGAGGAGCACCTTCCTGGCTGTGGAATAAGCCTGACTCAAGGAAGC
This sequence comes from Myiozetetes cayanensis, assembly GCF_022539395.1. Taxonomy (NCBI): domain Eukaryota; kingdom Metazoa; phylum Chordata; class Aves; order Passeriformes; family Tyrannidae; genus Myiozetetes; species Myiozetetes cayanensis. Next base: position 21,851,759 of record NW_026087742.1, read on the forward strand.
AAGAGAGCATGTGACTCATTTTACATGTCAAAAAACAAAGGCAGGCGGACAGGAAACAACTTATGGATGGTCACACAGCAAAGCACTGTTTAAGAGGGATTTCAGCTCTGGGTTTCCACATGCCTGCCTACCATGAAGCCAGCTTGCTGCTTCCACATAAAGTGCCTTGCCCTGCAGAAGTAGAACAATGATAAACTGGTGCTTTTGTGCAAATGTTGAAGGCACATGTTCTCTGCCACAGACAAATGGCTTTGCCACTGCTGCAGGAAGTGTTTCACAAGCGGTGTTAACACTTCACGTCCCTGAGTATCATTAATGCTTTTTATTGATATTACGAAGTCCTGCAACAAAAATAATGGGATTTGTCAGGGGCTGTTATAAACCACCCCTGCTGGATAAATACATAATACATGATGGCAAAGGTCTGATGGGCCCTTAATCAATTGCCTTTCTGAGTCAAATAAATGTCACATGAGACGTAAGCCATGTTACATTCTGTGGGTGCCTCTGCTCCCCTCATCTCACAAGCCTGACACCGCCACAGGGAGCTATGGACGCACACAGACTCCTACTTATTTGTAGCAAATATATCAGAGTAAAACCGGAACAGCATGTTGTAAATTACAGATTTGGGACACCTTATAATGAAAGGCAAAGGGGAAAGGAAAGAAATATGGGGACACCATAGGCATGATAGGTCAGCTCAAATACATCTCCTTGGGAGCTAGCACTGTCATACCACCTTTTGCAGCCACTGCAGCATATCTCATCTTTCTGCCCCCAGGGCAGGGTAGAAGGGGCTGTGTCATTTCTTTCTGCACCGCAAAAGTAGTGGGTCAACTTTAAATGTTAAAGTCACATATTTTAGGTCTAGAATCAGGAAAAGAAAGTTCCTTCATTGTTTCAGTATGCGCATGAAAAAAATATGAACGTCCATTTGCACTTTAGCACCTCTTTGAAGAAATTCCAACAATCACAACACTACTCGAAATTAAATTTACTGATTTTCAGGTTGACTTCCTCTCCCAAATATGAAAGAGCTATTTTTCTTACTGTGCTATGCTTTTTTTTTTTTTTTTTTTTAAATTCCAGGCAGCACTTTTACAGTCATCTACTTTCCTCTCTGAACAGGTAGGAGACACAAATTTAAATTGCAAAATGGAGATCTAAAGTAGCATAAAGTCTAGGCATATTTGGACGTGGAGTTCTAAACCAATTTAAAAGCCCTCATTATTTTTGGCATTCACTACATAGCTTCACCTTGGACATCCCAAAACAGTGGCTTAAAATGCTGGACATTTGAAAAACTTTGGTCGGTCTTTACTTAACTATGGTAAATATTATGAAGTAGTACTGCTATATTTCCCTTTATATTGCAACAAGAAGAGTCATTGTTTTAAAAGCACTAGATTTCACTGCCAATATGTATGAAGAAATCCCAGAAAAATGTGAGTTTTTGTTCCAAATGCGCAAAATCATCATGTGTCAGAACCTGACAAAATTAAAACTCAAATGATAACAAACAAACACTCCTAAAGGTTCCTTATTCCCCAAAAAAGGAAAAAACCAAAACTTTAACTATGAGAAAATTCATTCTTCCTGTCCTGGGTCTTAAAAACACAATTATCTGAATAAATATAGTATTTTCTTCAGTTAAAAAGGTCACCAAATCAACAACCTACATAGCAGCAGCCAAACTCAAGTGAATGAGACCAGGTGAGAAGAGAACCCTCCATAACATCTTTCAAAGAAACCACTAATAGATTTTTAATCATGATACTGTTAGATGTCAAAGAAAATACAGTGTATTTAATCTACCCAGGTAAGAAGAGCAGGTCTGAGAGCACTCAGGACTGGGTAAGGAAGAGTCCCAAGCCACAAGGTCAAATTCCATCAAGGACAGGTTGCAATGCTAGTTGACTGTTTTTTGTACTTGTTTTGCACTTGCACAACATGGAATACTGTTCTATTCTGACTTAGAGCACAACAGTATAATGTCCATCAGAACATGTATATTCCGACGTATAAACAGAAATCTTCCATATTGTCACCCAGAAATGCACATATAAATTCAAGATCAATCAATCACACAATGTCACTGAACTAAAATCTGAGTCCCATAAGGTGACACTGCATCAAAATCTTCGACTGCATTAGAAGAAAACTCAGTATTGAGTCCTGTGGCCATGGGAAGCAACAGGAAAGTTTACAAGGGCCCTGGGCTAACTTTGATGGAACTTGAAGAAAATACACAACAAGTATAAAATGTTTGGTATAAATACTTACGTAAGATACAGAAATGGTTCCTTCAGAAAAAGGCCACAATCTGATTGTGAGTGATCTGAAAAGAAAAGGGAGAAAGAAAAAAAGGAAATCAAGTTAAAATAAGGACACTAAATTATACCAATACACCAATATAAAACTGGCATTGAGGAGACTTACAGACGGTGACAATTCCCACAGAAGAGGAAAAAAAAAAAGCAAAACCAGTGTTTTAAATTCAAAAACTACATAGATCTTGAACGATTTGAAACTACCTGACCCCAAAACTATGTAGCTGAGAAAACTGGTAGTGGCTCTGGAACCTTTCAGTCCTGGGATAATTCCAAGCCAGCAAAGACTAAATATTCTCTGGTGGCCTTTCAACAGTCTCCGTGAAATAGGCTTGTGGCTCCTATGGACAAATGCTCTTATCTCAAAAACACTGCCAGACTTGAATGGCATCCTTCTCACCAGTCATGCCAGATATACAGGATTCTGAAACAGAACTCGCCTTCTTGATCCTGACCTTCACAGAAGAGGGGTTAGGCTTATTATTAGGGCTGAGAATGCTTACATCACAGCTGATAGCTGCACAGAAAAATTGTGTTGTCTTAGTTCCTTCTGTCAACATAGGACTTTTTGGACTTGATTGATTTGTTAACCTAAATAAAAAATGACTGCATGAAAGTGGAATGGCTAAAGGACTGCAAACTTTTGGTAGATCACAGGTCTGCTATGGAGTATCTAAGTTTATTGTCAACCTATCTATTTCCATATTTGTTTCCAAAATATATTAACCTGGGATGAAGCAATCAAACAATATTAATCAAAGCCTGATGCTCTGAACTGTAACAAGAAGATATACTCCTGTTGGACACACAATAAACAAAGGCAGATGCTCCCCAAATGTTCAGAGCTACAAATCAGTCCTGTACCGGCTTCCCTTCACCAAGCTGAGACAAAACTTTGGTAGACAGACGAGACAGAGCTCTCCATAAGGCTGCTATCAGGGGATGAGGAGCACAGTGGACAAAGACCATGAGACCCATGTCTGTGCTACAGTACTTAAGACATGGCCTCAACTACTGTTTCCTCTCTAGTTACAGGGAGAGATAGAGAAATACAAACCTGACTTGAGACAGTGAAGGAAAAGGGAGCTCTCACAGCAGAGAGAGGAAAGGCAGGCAGAAAATTTGTTCAGAGTTGTAGCAACTATTTGTGAGGCTTATGCTCCTGGTAGAGGAAAGTGTGAGAGAAAGCATTTTTGCATATCTAGTGGTTGGTCATCTGCAAGGGAGGTGGAGGAAACAGAGCAAAGAGCAGGGAGAATCATGAAAGCTGCAGAGCAGGAAGCAAGATGCTTACAGCATCCTTCAGATAGGCCACCCAGAGACGCCCTGTTTAACTGCAAATTTCTCTTTAAAGAAGCTGACTGATCCCACATGGATGACTGTTCTCACATGCATGAGATAGATAACAGGATGGATTCTGCCCAGACTGAAAAGCTGAAATGACATAAAATGAAAGGAAGGGCAAAATCAGGCTGGTGGAGAGAAGGTTACTATCTTACTTTGAAGAATTCATTATTCTAATAAACTGGAAGGAGGAGGTTCTCCTGTTGGAAGAAAAATCTCCACTGCTAAGCACATATCTCTTATTCTCCTTTACATTGCTCCTGAAGATTTAACCATGGAAGCCTATAGGCTCATCTGTAATAAATGATATGTGAAGGACTGCTAGTGGCTGGTAGTTGGGTAGTATTTCTTTCAGGGTTCTGGGCAGATGGGACTGTGAGCTGCAAACCAAGGAAGAACCTGAGACAAGAGATCTGAGCCAAAGAATGTGCCTTGGAGGCCCAGAGTTAAAAAAAAAAAAATTAAAAAAAAAAAGGGAAGAAAAAAAAGGTAAAACAAAAAAAAAAGTGGGAGGCATCCAGTATGGGAAAAAAACCCCAGAGAATGGAAAATTTTAGGCTGAGTGGTTAGAGCTTGGCTCTGTTATAAGCAACATAAAACAAGGTCTCTTAAGGGAAAACGTCAAGCAACTTTGACAACATGGATGCCAAAGAATTCTACAAATAACAGCCTGAGATTCTGGAGGTGCTGAGTAATGACTTAAACCAACATTACCACCAAATTTGCTGAAAGAAGTGAACGAGATTGTTGTGCCTAATTAAAACTGTAGGGTAATTTTAGACAGGCACAATATACCAGAAGCTGCAAAGCAGAATCTGGCAAATCACCAGAACTGAAACACCGTAATTTTTTAAATGATTGCAATTGGTCTGGACACTTGATTACCAGTTTTGTTCAAAATAAAATATATGAAAACAAAACTTTCCCTGTAAAGTACTGGAAAAACAAGATGTGTCTGAGGAAGCTATGATTCATTCCAGGTTAGATAACTGCAGAACACGTATGCGGGAGAGAAGTGGGCCAAATCCTGTTCTCACTGCCCTGTGCAATCATGCTAACTTAATTGAAACCATGAGTAGAATCTGAACCATTAAAATGCTGGGGTGAAACATTTTACGATATGGCACTGTTGTTCACTAGAGACATTTAACCTAATTACATTAGATTAACACAGTAGATTTCTTCAAGATATATTATTATATAACAACATATGAAAATGCAGTCTAAGAAAGCTGACCGTTTTCTCCAGGTCGCTCTGTTACAAGCAGAATAGTAACCTGTCTCTACTTATGTTGTTTGTTTTCAATTCAGTATAGCTTTGTTGGGTGGAATGGACAAATGGAATCCACTGATTTTTCCATATTGAATTCCAAGTGTTAATGAATCATTATTACTTGGAAGCTGTTTTGGCCATTGGACAGAATAACCAAGGGCTAAACTTAAGCCTGTCCTTGCTTCATTGTGGCCAGATTCTGCTTACTTTCTTTGCTGCATGAATAAATTTTATTTAAATCACAAAGACTAAAAGACAAGCAAGGTCTGAATGTTAAGGCTATTTAGGAATCTAGTCCCCCCTGAGTTTAATGAGAATAAGGTTCCCAAACACTGAAGAATCTCTATTTATGGGGAGTTGAGATGGTGAAAGACAGTGGTATGAGTTATATTATATGAGCAGATAACAGATTTATGAAGCTACCTACAATTTTCAAAACCATCTGAGGCATTCAAGTCAAAGTCCTCCGAAATGAGTGAAATTTGGGCTGTAAACCATGCAGGGACTTGAGAATATTTTACCTTTGTTAGCTTAAGCATTACTTTCTTTCAATAAAATTAATTTCTTAGGTGCCAAAGACATTTTTGCAATTGGCATTCAGTTGCTTCTTGGAATTTATTCACTAAATGGCTTGAGTTAACCTGCTTCAAGTGCAATTCTGCTCCATTTTTGCAAAGTGATTTAGGATCTCTCTGATATACTGCACTACCAAGGTGAGCATTCCTTCAGCCCCAGATTGGGAAGAAGTAGGCTTGAAGGACTGACAACAGATTCAGATAATCCTAAAACGACTGGTCTGCCTGGAAACATTTTCACCCTTTATTGACATGAACCAGTGAAGGGCACAGCTTTATCATATGTAATCTACTCAGTGAATTGGATCTAAGATGCAGTCTTGTTTTCCCTCCCCTTCTGAATGCACTATACCTGCTATCTAAACTAAAATTTAATCCCAATGGAAGGTAAAGAAAATAATTTACTAGAGAATTCCTCAGTTCAGAGGGGGTCAAATGGAGCCAGTGCCATACTGGGTGAATGCAGGGAAAGAGCAGACTCAGCTGAAATTCAGTGGAGCCCTTTAAATGCTCTGAGGGGGCAAAGAGGCTGCACTCATCTCTGACACAGCAGAGACAGATTACAGCAAAATTAAATTGAGGATTTTAGTGGATATAATTGCTGTTTTTATATATTAATGAATAACAATAATACATGATTCTAAACTGAATACCAGGTTTGACATTTAATCTGAGTGCTCAAACTATCCATAAATGTTCATAAACGTCACAAGACCCCTACCCTTTGATTGAATTACAATCTAGTATGCAATTTAGGAAACACGGATTAATCTACATAGATTTATATTTCTACAGGTTACATAGTTATTTGTTGATTTATACCCTTTTCCCCTAAGTGTCCTTTTCACTGAGAACCCAGGAACATACATGCAAATCCTTAATAGGAGAGCAGCTCAAAATCCAGTGACTAGCAGCAGATGGAAACTTGTTTCAGAGAAATCTATACTAATTATCATTTGCCTTTTGAAGTCACCTCTGCTAATGGCCAGCAGAATCTTAGTCCCTGTGATATCTCCTATTACCTTCACATTACTTCTTACTAAAGCCAGCAATCACCTAACATGTTTCTTGGCAATGCTGTGCAATTAAATCACCTTTCAATCAGCTTGCTGAGGAATCCAGAGATGGAAAGTGCTTTAATATTAGGAGTTAATTACAAGAATGCAGAGGAAGGCAGTCAAATGATATGTCAGCATACCAGAAACATGACAACACCTTAGCCACAGGTGTCACACAGGAGGTAAGGGGCCACATCAGGAAAAGTGACATGGCAACACAGAGAGGAAAATGATCCTCAAGTTCTACCTTTTTTTTTCTTTTCTTTTCTTTTCTTTTTCCTGTGGTCATGCTACTTCATGTGGCCACCTCCTTGAGCAGTCAAAATATCTTGAATTTCAGTCACCTATATTAACAGGCTTCACTGCACAGTGGTGTCTGCTTAGGGACTGATTATGACACCTACTCAAGCAGTGTGTCACAGCACAGAAGTCGTCCAAAAGGCCCCCCAGAGAAAAGCAATTCTGGGGACCTTGACCTTTGCAGAGGCCTAATTCTGCTGCCTTTGAAATCAAGCAAGTCTTTGCAAAGGATTAACTGGGTAGATTCCTATTCTTCCTCTGCATCTTTAGCTCTGTATGCCTCCTCGAGGAGGAAGCTCTACAGCCTGGGCCCCTGTCCTCGTTGGCTCGTTTAGTCACACAAGACTGAAGAGAAGGGCTGGCTACTCTACCTAATATGAAGGGAAATTACCATTGAGCTGTTGCTAGGAAAGGGATGAACTGAGGGATGCTTTTACGACTGAAAACTTTCTGCAGTGAGGGAGAAAGCTTGTATGAAAGAGGAATACTGCAAATTCAGCTTTAGAACCAAGTATATGGCCATGTATCAACTCTTAATCTACAATACTGGAGAATCAAAATAAAATGACTTTTGAGAAATGACAGGGAGTTTTTCTATTTACAGTGAGATTAACATACGTTTGCATACACTGGTGCACATATATGTATTTTTGTTTTGTATCATTAAAGAATTTGAAAAAAATCTACTCAACTACAGGTGCATATGCCCTTTTTAATGCAATAAACAGCCAAATTGTTGCTCTGTAGAGAACACAATGATGACTTGAGAACAATTTTGAGTCAATATTTATCAATAATGCTTCCATCACTCATTTTCCAAAGACAGTTTATTTAGAAGCTACAGTCCACAAAAGATAACAGAAAAGGCAACTGATTGTTTCCTCTCTTAAATTTGAAGACAATGCCTTGCAGTTTACCTTGACACATACTGTAAAGGATTTACGACACAGCTCAAGCTTATATTTTCTTTCACTAGTATATTATTTAGTATCACTGTTAAATTTGGGCTGGAAAACTTAGTCAAAGGAGTATTTTTTTTTTTATTATTTTTGTAATTAAGAATAGTTAATATTTTAGCCTTGTCTTTTTCAATTTGAGAAATATGTAGTGAGAAAAGGAGACTTTAAACATGTGATACACATGCACACACATAAAAATGCTTTTATAAACCAGAACCTTCACTGACCCTGAACTAGAAAATACAAAAGAAAAGTCTTGATGGAATAGATGTTTCAGCATACTCTGTTTGCCAAGAAGGCTGGATAATATTATGTTTTGATAAGACAAAAGGAATTAATGCAATCAAAATCGGGACTTTCATGTATATGTAAGTTAATTCAAAAAGACATCAAGCTGACTCATTCCACAGGTAACTCAGCCCAAGATAAGTCCTAACAGCTGTTCTCAGTGAAAACAATGAGATAGATGAAATAAGAAAAGTAATCTCTTGCATCTGCAAACTGAACTCTAATTATATCCTGTGGAGGTCTCCTGCTCCCTAAGAACTTCAGTAAAGGAAGGTCTCTATACAAAGCACTACCTCTGAGGAAAACATCTTTAAAAGAAGAGCAGGAGAGCTCTCTGGAAGCAACAGTGCATTACAGCTTCAGTTGCTTTAACAGGCTCAGGATGAGAGCAAAGGTGGCCAAAAGCAAGAAAAAAAATGTTAAATAGATTCTGGTTTTCTAATGTAAATGTAGTATTTTGAGCATGCACCTTGACTTAAAGATGGCCTGAAATAATACTGCTTTTATCTTTCAGTAACTCTAATCACTGACTACATCTTTGAGGAATTTGTAACAATATGTTGGAACTTAGCTTTGAAACCTTAAATAGAAGAAAACAGAAAACATATCTACCTAAATATACAAAGATATATACCTAAAAGTTCTGACTTTCAGGAAGGTGGAACTTTTTAAGGTCAGACACAAGACCCTAAAAATTATGTCTTGTGTCTGCTCACACCTGTAGGTGAATTTTCTGTTCTGACGGAGTGTGGTCCAACTGGCAGCTCTTCATAGCTGCATCAAATTGTGCTCTCCTTATTGTGAGCTGAATAAGCAGTGAAGCATATCTTCTGCTTCCTTGCTTGGAGATTTGCAGTTCTAGTGCATGGTCAGTGTTCCTTGCACACTCTCAAGTACCTGTCCTGAATTCAGCAGTTCCAAAACTGGACTACACAGCATAAGAAAACACAACCAAATAATACTGAATTATTTAGGCAGACTCAACTTCAGTAACCAAAATGTTAAGCTGAGCAAATAAGGTATTAGGAACTAAATGCATCTTTATTAATAATAGCAGTTAGTGAAGTTACTATTAATAAGGAGATAATTGCTATAAAATCTAGTGATACATACAAATAGGTTACTAATGTGAGGAAGTGACCCTGGAAAATGACTTTAAGTTATTGGTTGGGAGCTTTCTATTGCTAATTATGATCTTCTTTCTGGGTATTAATATTCCTCCAGCATGATCTGATAAATCTGGCAGTGTTGTGATCACTTCTCTAAATGGTGTCTTTGGATCATATGTGGTCCCAAGAGCCATGACACCCCACTCTATGTAATTTATTTCCACAGTGAGACGTGCTGACTCCTCATAATATTTCTTTCGTTTTAATGTCTGACTAACACTCAATTTGGGACATAAGCACTCCGGTATATCACTTTTCCCTGATGGCACTGCAGATCAGAACTAAAGGGCACTGGCTGAGTTTGTGAGCACCACGATGCTCAGAGAACAGGTTGGGCTAAGGTGGGGGGCACTGTGAAGCTTGAGCTGCAAGGGGACTGGAGGGTTGTGCAGGGATGTGGAAGTCTGCATCATCCATGGGTGCTGGGGGCCAAAGGGTATGAGCAGAGTTCTTGCAAGTCCCAGGCTGGGGTTACACTGAACTTTAAAAATCCAGCTTGCTCACTTTGGTGAGAGCTGTACGGTTTTGGACTAGAACATGAGGGTGTCTGTTAAATCAGGAGCAAAGTGGCAGCAAGATCATTATGGAAAAGTGTGAGCACGTCAAATCCTTCATCACAATCATTTAAAGAAACTGTCAGGATGTTTTCCTGACTGCCTATCCAGTAAAGAAATAAGAACTTGACTATATGAAGACCTGTACGAAAATCTTAACCTGAAAGATACTGTACACAAGAACTGCACATCCTGGAAGGATAAGATAGCATATGGTTTCTGCTCCATTTTTACAGTTTGTGCTGCTTCAAACATGAACTGTGTTCTTGTGACAGTATGCAACATTTGGAACAAGACTAAAAGCATTGCAGAAGTATTTCACTTTCCTTTAAACCCCTGCAGACCCACTGAAGTCACCAGGGTTATGCAGCTGTATGCAGTGTTAAGCCTTTGGCATCTACAAAGACAAGTTAAGTATGAGCTTTTTCTGAGCTTTCCAGAAGGAGAACCAATTTTTTTTTTCCCTAAAAGGCCATAATCAATACTTTGGGATTTATTTTTCACCTGTTTCTTCTCGCTTTATGTGTATTAAAATAAATCAAAACTACCTTATAAAGACCCACTAAAACGGTTTCTGGGAACAATACTCTCCATTTCATATTTGGTATGAGAACAGTGTACTCTGTAGAAATGCTGTTCCTTTTGTGATGCGTGCCCTGACAACTCAGTTTCAGAGGAACTAAGTTTTTCATTGCTCTTTTATATGGGAATGCATGGTTGAAGCGTCAAGAATGCAGTCTCTTATCAGTGAATCTGATCCTTCTTATCAGCAAATCTGATAGTATTTTATAGGATCCTGTTCCTAATCCTAAATTTTACTGCTAATATATCCAAACCACTTCCCCTCCTGATTCCTTGTTGTATCAGTTTAACTTTGACATGCCTCCCTCCCTGACCCTCACCAGCTACATGACGCTGCAGGAAGGGAGTTTAGGTTGTGCAACAGCAGACTAGCTTAGATGGTACTTTTTACCAACTCTTCTACCTTAACTAGAGTATCCAGTTAGGGCAGAAGAGTTGGTAAAAAGTGCCATGATAGTATAGATAGAGGAAAAGACAGGGTAGTAGACTGAATCAAATTATTGCAAAATGTAACTGAAGGGAAAAGGTATATGCCCCAGTCAGACATCATATAAAAGAAGTCACACTTGTGAGTAGCTAGCACCTTATCTAGTAGGAGCATGAAGTGACACTTCTGTTACACTCCTGAACTTCCCCTCTTGAACAACCAAACCATCTTCGTCTATCTGAGCCTGGCAATTTCATTTGCTGACCCAGTCAACAAATAGAAATTATACTGATACCTGAATTGTGGAATATGCTTTGTGATTGTCTGAATTATTTCTTCGGTTTTCCAAACTTCCCAGTTTTCCCCAACACAATACAGCTTTTCCATATCTATATGGCTCCAGAAAGCAACTAATATGCCCTAAAGATGTGAAATTCAATATACATAGTTTCAGAAGCTTTATTTGAAAAAAACCCAAACAAACCACTAAAAAGCTGAACATCACTTTTTGCTTTATAGGGGTAATTGTCCTTATTCCAATGTTATGGAATGAAAAAAGGAAAGAAGAGAAAGCCAAACTAATCTTGAAGATGATCAATACTAAAGCAGAACTACAAAATGAACTCACATCTTTTGATGCCCAGTTTAGAGCCTGTATCACATCAAATGAGAAGAAAAATCCTTACAGAAACCTGAAAAGCCACCTGCATGCTCCTTTCAGTGAAGAAAAGCCAATCCCTTTGATTGCTGAAGCCAAACCAAACAGCAGACATAGAGATTTTACAAAGTCTCTTAGTGGTGAGCCATAGTTTATGCTACTTTTCAGCTTTCCTGTAAAGCTAAATGTCCATTTCACAAAGACAAAACCAAACCCAAACGATTCCAAGAACTTATCCAAACTCAGTTTACATAGTTCACTGCATCCATTCAACTCAGAAACACAAACCCTTCTTTACAGGTTGGATTTGAATATAATCATCATACCATTTTCCCAGTTATCTAAAAATACAACAACTTACCATGATCAAAAAGAGGTTTATAGGTGAGTCAGTTTAAGAAGCAGCACAATAAACTGGCTTTGTAGTCGAAGAACACGTCACTTCTATAGATGGACCCTGTCTCATAAGTGATTGCAGAACTATATTCAGGAATAGTGTGGGAGACAAGTGCGTAGGGGAGGAAAGACTCAAATCCAATGGATACTGTATAGCATGAGAGCAATGCTAGCTTTATTTTGCAACCCATTATTTTCATATGAACATGAATCAAAGAGATAAACTATGCCAATTTCTTCATAGCTGACTTGTTACAGGATATTGTGAGTCTTCACTAATGACTCCTTGAGGTTGGATATTACTGTGATTAGGAGTTGGGAGGATAGAGGTCTGAGACCTTTCAAAGGAAACATTTTGTTCAGAACTGCTACAAGAAAATAAAGTCAGCATTACAGTAACTTTAACAACCCAACCAGGATAATGGTCTGTTCATGCAGACAGTGCTTTTGCTATTTTAAATGAGGGAGATAAACTTCACGTAAGATGGGAAGCTGAGATAACCAGCTATTCAGTCTTGAAGATCAGAAAGCTGTCACCTTGAGAAATATGAGTATCTGTAGAAACACTCTGGACAAGAAAGGAAGGCATATATTAGCAGCTGGCAAAAAAACCCTCCAAACACTTTAAAATTTACTTTTGGTTTGTGGCACAGATAAATTAATTAATGAATTTGAGATGCTTTGACATCCTTGGAAGCCTACTGAGATAGAGTTTGGTTTTATGCTAAAGTAGGCTGTAGGCAATGCTATTCTGCACTGCCAGTTATCCCAAAAAGACTGGTGGTCATGCCCATCGTCAAGGTCGACATGAAAAGCTCTACTTGCTTCACTGAGAGTGAAGCAAAGAGGTACCTCTACACTATGTTCCCTTGTAGCAAAGGCAGATAAAGAGCATTCACTGAAGACAAATGCAGGTTTTGTGGGATCCTATTCTCCCTCAGCTCCTATTGACTTGCACCACAAAATCTTAGTTTCCTTATTGCCATAAAACTGAACTTAAAATAACAAACTTCCTTAGAAAGTATGCTGTAAGGGCATGCATTTTAAAATAAAGCATCTTTTTTCTTTCACTATCAACTCTATCATTTATCAGATCTAGCTTTTATCCACAGCATCTATCATTCACCCCTGTGGCAGCATCAGAGGCAATAGATCCCTTTGGAATCTCCAATAATGCAAAGTATCTGGCAGAGGTATCACCATTTTGTGGTGAACCTTCACTAGAAGGTTTTAAGTTAACCATGTACGTGAGAACAACTAGAGAGTTTCTTTATTCAAAGCACTCAACAATTTCCATTTCAGTGCAAGTGAAATGGTGAAAAATACTGAGGAATATCTTATGTATTCAGAGCTTTTTACTGCACAGAGATATTAACAAACCAATCTACACAGCTTAAGAGCTTAGGTCATGCCTCCACCCTAAAAGAGCCTTGAAGAAAAGTCATGGACTAGACTAATAAGAAGACTCTATTTACTAGGAGAGCTATATAGAAAATGCCTGTGTTTCCTCAAAATATGTTTTCCTGGGGACGGGTCAGTGGCAAGACATACCATGTCACCTGGGAGATGATCACTGTTTTCTAGCTTCAATGAAGGCAAAAACCATGTGAGCAAACAATCTCCCCCATGCACACCATATAAAAGTGAGCCCTGGGAAGGGTTTAATGGAATCAGATTGTCAAAACGATGAAGCTGAAAAAGCTTTTACAGATTACGTCCATGACAAAAACTTTAGCATAATGTATATAGTGCAGAGTGGTTTTTGTCATGGCAAAAAGGAAGGAATATCATTAATTTAGACGCTAAGTGTAAAGTTCTGCTGAAAATCTCCATGGGATGAATCAGAGAAATACAGCCTTGACCAGACAAATGGAGCTAGGCAAGTCCCAGTTCTTGTTAGAAGTTATCGAAAGTGCCATTGAGTTTTTAAAGTCTGTCATCTCCGGTAGATGATAGGAAAAGGGTTGGGCTGTTTTCTTCAGATCTACAAGCATCTGGCTACAGTCTTGCTGGGGCATATACATGATTGGAATCGAAAATGAGCTCTTTTAAAAGTGCTTCTTAAAGGGACCCTATTCACACACAGTACTTTCTCCCCAAATCTTTTATGGGAAAAAAGCTCATTATGGTCACACAGACAAATGCTGTATAATCTTTCACCCTGTCCACTAGCAACGTGTTCAATCCAATTTACAGCACTTCCCGCTATTCTACTTCTGGACTCCCCACACAGCTCTCCTAAATGCATACCCATCCTGACCCACTGCTCCCCACCTGCTGCTCTTTCAATTTCAGGCTTCCCTGGAGCACTGACTGCCATTCATGCCTAATAGCAAGGTGGAGCAACTTGATTAGACAACTCTGAAAAGTGAAATTTCGGAGCCTTTTTTAGACACAGAAACACCATAATTAAGACACATAGTACTGTATGTTGGAATGCTCTGAGACAGAGATGAGAATGGCATTCACTTCAGGAAATGTCATTTTGTACCCGTGACAATATATATTCATCTAAAAAAACAAAACTTTCTGATTGAAGCTCTTTTAAACTCCTCAGCTTGCTGAGAGATCTATCTTTGCTCTTTGCATCCACTTCCACGTCAGCACTAAGGGCAATAGGGGCTGGCAATTAGTAGAAAGAAATTTTCAAGGAACCATTTACTTGGCAAATTCATATCCTTATCCTCTTCTGGAAGGTCCATCTGCAAATTGCAATTTTTTTCCTACACAGCCTAATTTTTTCATCTACCTTGGCCAATTCTGTTCACTAAACATATACAGTCTGCTTCAAGTACTTGACATTCAGAGCAGGGGTGCAAAGGTGGGATCAAGCAATGCAATAGAACATGTCACACAACTGATGTATGGCATTGTTTTTGCATCCTGACCCGATTAATGTTAAACCACTGAACCCTCAAACCATGTACTTAAGCCCATGCTTAACTTCAGATGTGTGAATGCAATGGGATTCAAGCATGTAATTAAAATTTAACCCTTACTTCCTTAACTTTAACCTTTACTACCTTAACAGAAATGGACTTATGCACGTGCTTAAATAGTTTGCTTTGTAAAGAATATTTATAGAGCTGAAGTAAGAATAGGGAAGAAGAGATGAAGACATCATTGTGATTTGGATACATTCAGGATTAGAGGAGAGAAAAATGCTACTATGAAATTATAAAAGATGGTAACTTCTTTTGGAAGACTAAAAGCATTTTTTGATGCAATACTAGATTTACTAATACTCACTCTATAGCTTTCCAGTTAGGGATGCAGTTTGATTTTCTCTCATGATTTTTTCTTACGCTAGTCTTATATGTATGTCCATCACCATTTGGAGAAGGTCAGGGCAGCTCCTGGGCTGATTCCTTTGCCTGCACAAGGCAGGTAAGAAGCATGTACAGAAAGCCATCTCTCACAGCGTTTACCACTTACAGGGTAAGGACGTATGTGAGCTGATAGTTCAGTACCTGAAAGTATATGAGCATGTGATTTTTCAGGCGGGCCGTTTGCTTTGACTAGAGTAAAGCCTGCCTTGCTTGAATGTTTGCACAAAGCAAACACACAGAGGGTGTGACTACAGCCGGAGCAAACTCATTTGTAAAAGTAAGTGAATACTCACGGACTTACTGTCTGTGTGTGCGTTCATGTCCACACAGTTGCTCTTTTATTTCGTATAAGTGGCCTTTCTGGCTGACACTGAGAAACAGTGCATCAGTGCTCATCCCAAGGAAATATTCATATCTGCCAGCTTCCCTCATCTGTCAATATGCCCATACACAGGGCAGGAGCAGGGGTGAATCAGAAAGACTGAGCGGGACTGACAATAGAGCTTGCATCAAAGGTAGTATTTCTCTGTCTCTCTGAAATGCAGGTATTTTACAAGCCTTTCTCCCTGAAGGAATTAGGATTAGACTTCAAAGCTGCAGAACAAAACAGAGTCATACAGGCACACAATTATTGGACTAAGTCCATGGACAATGATACCAAGGGGTTTAACGTTCATGAGATCTTTTCAGACTATTGTAGTATCCTTTCTGTTCTGAGAGTTCTCTTGCCAGCAAAAGCCTCCAACCCCTCTGGTAGTGGCCCCAGTATTAGCTGGTGTGACAGCACCATGTGTCCCTAGCCTCACTGGTGGTATCGTACTCCCACTAGAAAGGTTCAGTGTACATCTTTCATGTTTCTTAATAAAGGAAAGGATTACAAGGTACTAAGAGTATCAGACATAACCCCACCAGTCCCTCTTTCACCCCAATTCTCTTCTCCCAAGATATTCATTACGTCAACTCTAAATTAATTTATCTTAGGTAAACAGCACAGAAGTATTATAAACAGAATCAACTCTTCTTCAACTTGCAACACTTTTTTTCTTTTATATTCTTTACAAACAGAAGTGGAAAAAAATAAAATATGTACATAACAGCAAATGTTCTCTCACTATTTTTCTTTTTTTTTTCTGTTTTTTAAACTGTTTTTATCTTATATAAACAGTGGTGATGGAACTATAAACACCATTATTCCACCTCCATGTTAATACTCTTATTATCTTGCATAAACAGAAGTGAACGAATATGTACATGACACCAATCAATCCTTAGGAAAAAAAAAAAGGAGAGAGAAGTTTTTATCTTTTATAAACAGCGGAGGAAGAACTTAATGAATTCAAAATGTAGTTTTCCTGTTTATACTATTATGATCCGAAAGTAGAAACCAAATGATGTATATTCAACATCACGCAAGCAGTCAGTTATGAAATACCTTTTGCTGACTCCAAGAGTAAATGCAGCATTAGTGAAATCTGCAGGTCTGAGGGATTTGAAACCAGTGATCTGACTTTAACCACAGAGCAGGAGATGCACTGTCTTCTCCTATGATACTTTTGCCAAAGTTCTTCAGCCCTTCCTTGAAGTGCCACCCAAGATAAAACAGGACAGCTCAATCTCTATGGTGAACCCTTAGCACTTGGTCCTTCTGGTGAGATTGCCAGACACAGGGAGGTAATTAATATAGATGGGTTTTGTGTAATTTGGACACCTACCATTAGAAACTGGGCTCAAACCCTGAAGTCATTTCACAGAGGCCACCCAACAGCTGTTCGACAGTAATGACGTAATGACTTTGGGGCATGACTGACCTAGGTCAGATTTAAACATGTAACTACAAGCTGATAGGCTCCATATGTCAGTACTAATCCCCATAACCACCCACGCCTTCTGCCTTCTTATTTCTGTGTGTGCTTGTTTCTGGCTGATCTTCTAAAGCCCATCTCTGAACCTAAAAGATTCTTCCCTCTACCTCATATATCAGCCTTAACCAGGATGAAGTGTAGTTTCAGGGTTTTTTCCCCTTCTACCATAGTTTCCTATGGTGGATCCTGTTTTCCTTTGCTTTATGCATGCAGTGTCTACCTCCTTCTCATCCTAAATTGTCAGCAATGGCAACTGGGTTTCCCACAAAGGATGCTTAGAGGAGATTTTTTTTTTTCCCCAGGGCCAGTTCATTTTCAAAAAAGGAGCTGCTCTTCAGATTGATGATGCTCTTCTCTGCTGTTATCCCTTGCAATAGTAACATGCAATTTGTTTCAGCCAGTCTGTGCATAAACACAAGCTGGGGTCTCCTGCATAGATGGGTGCAACTGGTAGCCCAGGTGGTCAGCCTTGCATTTCTTTTAAAAGCATTTATTCCCAGGTTTCAGACTGAATACAGCTTTAACTTGTATCCTGCTGCCCCACTCCCCACAAAGTTGGGACCTTTGCACAGGAAGAGAAGATCACTCGAAAAATTAGAACTCAGTTCCACTGCACAGATTTTAACAGCATTCATGGTCTGAACCACCTACTAAAGGGCAAAAATCTCTTCTATGGGTTATCTATGTGCTAAGGAGATCATGAAGGGAAACCTCTGTAAGAAAATTCAGGGGAATTAGGGCCAACCAGGGAATGCAGAGCCCCTCTGTTCAGGAATTAGAAGAAAGAGTTTTGCTTGGCAGCAATCTGCTTTGCTGCATCTCAGACTGTGAAAAGAATTTCCTTAAAATAATAATTGCTCAGATAATCATGATGCAGTGGTCGTGAATATAGAAACAGTGTTGTTCCCCCTTGTTTCCCTCCTTTCTTTTCCTTATATTTAATTTATTTTCTATATTTGTAAATACTCTGAGACCCAGTCAGTGACCCTTCTGCTTTCTACCAGAGAAGAGCCCTGACATGCAAAGTTCTGCAGGATCTATGTCTGAATTTTCCCTCCTCACAGGGATGTTAAGTCTACATTCTGTAGCATTTATCTAAAAAGGCTTCTTTAAGCACCAAATTAAACACACAGGGAGAAGTAAGGCCTTTCAGAGGAGGGTAGCCAAAAATTGAAGAAAAAACCCACATATTTCACCATTTGTTTTGAAAACACCAAAAATGATTAAAACATATTATAAATGAAACCAAACTAAGGAAAAAAAAAATCTTACCATATGAACAAATTCCCTGCCAAGTTCCATTTTTAAATCAAAGCCATTTTAGGCTCATATGTTGAAAAAGAGAGTCTTAAACTAACAAACTTATGTAATGGATTTTAAAAAACTGCACAGACGTGCTTAACTGAAATTGCCAAATCTGTTTGGACTACATGAGGAGAGAGAAGGAGGAAAGGGAAGGACGTACAAAGGTTTGGGATTCATCTGTGCAACTGCCCCCAAGTTGAGACTCCCTTTGAAGTTGGTTCCAGCTTTCAAGGAGCCAAGAAAGATGACTCACTCCATTCTAGTTTCTCCCCCTGCCCCCTTTCAGTAGACCTCAAAGTTTGGGACAAATACAAATGGGCTTCCTTACCCATAGTAAAAATTATGAACTTATATGTGGATAGCAAAGGGAGAGAAAAGGGAAAGAGATGGGTAGGTGAGGAGTGAGATACAAATCCACAAAGACTCTCAAGCAAGAAGTAACAAAGGTTAGGGAGCTTTTGGGATCAGTGGAAAAATATAGACTGTAAACAAGGACAAAGAGATTAATAAAGTAGTAAGCAAAACACTGTTATATATCATGAACAGAAAAATGTAAATGACAATTAAACACTTCTATATCTAACCC
Organism: Myiozetetes cayanensis; assembly: GCF_022539395.1. NCBI lineage: Eukaryota > Metazoa > Chordata > Aves > Passeriformes > Tyrannidae > Myiozetetes > Myiozetetes cayanensis. Next base: position 21,870,757 of record NW_026087742.1, read on the forward strand.
AGCTTTTGGATAGTTCTTTTCAACTAAGAAATATCAGGCTCTGCTTTAGCTCAGAGGATATTACCGCATTTTTCTAAGCAAGTATAAGAAAATATAAATGGCAAGAGAAAAGATTACTCAGCCCATTGTGTTGCAACTGAAAAGGCAAAACTAGAGGTCTCATCCTGTCAAGCAAGAACTCCCTGCTTCAAGCACTACATGTCTTCTGTCATCCTGAAAAGCATCTTGATACTCCAGCCCTACACAACAGCAATTCCACAACTTCCATGACCTTCCCTCTGTGAAGAATTGAGACGTGCAGCCTGCCTTGTACCTGTTCCTTTGAAATTCTCCAAAGGCCAAATGGAACACCCTCTGGCCTACTCAGGTGCACCTGCTCCTCTCTTCATGCCAAGTTTTGGGTGGCCAGGAAGGCCTGTTCACCCTCTCTCAGATTGCCCAAGAGAACTTCCAAGTCTTTTTAAGACATCTGACACTTGCCAAGGTCAACTAGCAGGACTCTTTCTTTCCCCTTCAACAGGTTCTTCAATCACATTTTGTTCCTTTAGGATTTCAGCATTAGCAATAACAACAAAATTACATCTGCATCTGATGACTGCATGGCCTTGCTTCCCTGGCATGTTTTTCTGCTCGCTTTCCGGTGTTCAGACAAGATTCTGTCTGGATCCAGGTTTAAAAAGCCCTTCAAAGCCCATAGCTGGTGAGGTGGTTCAGGGGCAGTGTCCTGATTTAAGCCTCTCCCTGTACTAATCTGACAAGAATGCTGTAAAGACCAAAGGGTAAAGAGTTATAATTGCTTAGTATCATAATTATAGGAGGGCAAAGGGGGTTCTGCTGCTTTATAAAAATTAAAAATGTGTTCAAGTTCAAGAATGCTTCTCTGTTAAATTTACACAGAAAAATAATCTCAGCTCATAATGATGAACAATGACTTAACAGGAAAAATAAATCACAGTAAGAAGGCAGGTCACAGGACTGTGTAGTCAGTAGAAGATATAAAATATAAGAAAAGTTACAATAGGGTCACAATAAACTATCCACGTTTGATGGCCTAAATCACTCTCTCTGTTAACTCCTTTACAACCCAGACATCTTCAGATGTTTCTCCCAGTTACATGTCTCCAACTACAAGTCCTAAGAAACAATTGTTGGTGATCCATTCTCTATTCTGCTACCTTCCATGAAGGGCGTGGGTGCAACCTAGAGAGAATTCACCCATCGTGGATGAGGGAGTTCAGAAGTTACATCAGGAACGTCTCACTACAATCAGATTTGCAAACTGTTTATACAGGCTCTTCTTTAGATTCCTTTCTTAGATTAAGGTCCCTGCATGGGAGGCACTGAAGACAGGGGTTCCAGGGAGCTGTCTCTCCCAGCAGCACCCAACTACAGCCTTGTGCTGACAGGTGCATTCAAAGCGCATGATGTTTTCAGTCTCATTTCTCCAAATGCAAAAGCTGGATCAACAGTTTCTTGGAAGGTCCCAACAGTAACTGGCCATCAACTCAGACTGAGGAAGGTCCAATTTGAGTGTAAGTATTGCTTTGTGCCTATAGCTTTAACCTAAGAATTACCAAGTGACATTAAGGTTGGACTTGATCTTGGAGGTCCTTTCTTTTAATGATTCTATGATATGCCATATGCTATCATCATCCCCAAAGGGAGGAGTTGTATCAGGCGAGCCTGGCCACTGATCCTGACCAAATCTTTAAAACAGATTGAGAAATCACTAGGGACAGTGGCAATGAAACAAAATGCCCATGCTAAATCAACCCCTTCTCATGGTCTTCCCACAGCAGGAATAACATGATGATAAGTAATTATTTACTTCCCTAACCTATAAACACTGTGCATCAGACTAAGTAGCCATGGGGTTTGTTCAGTACAAAAAAGGGTACTGGGACATTTGAGCTATAGTAAACAGCAAAATATCAGCAAAACAAGGGACTGAAATATGTCTTCATTTCCATTTCCATTTGTATAAAACCTTTTACATTGCATAGCTAGAGGATGAATTTTGTTCAAAAGGTTTTAGATGACCGATCTTATAAGGTCCTAATGCTCTTGTTTTTTACCAGCTTCCAAGGAATTTGTGGTGCTCAGCACCTTATCATAATGACATGGAAAGAGTTATGCATATTTTGATCTTCAAGACTTCAAATTCAAGTAAGAAACCAAAAGTAATGAAATGGACATTTTTGTTTAATAAATGAAATAATAACAATAAACCAAAAGTACAACTCCCTCAGCTTCAGTTCACCTTTTATGTATGTATGGAAGTATATGGAACAGCAGGATTGTTCTGGGAAAATGAGTAATTTCCAGCTGGGGCAATGTAAAAATAAAAAACTGTAATTTGGTCAAAGAAGAGATATCTCTTCCTTTCTCAGATCAGTATTTGCTGCCCGACATGGGAAAGCTGTGACTCAAATCTCTAAATGCTTCTGAAAACATGATGGCTTGCAATAGAATGTGCAAGTACTTACTTACAGCCACCTCTTTAAACATAAGCAGAGAAGGAAGCATGGTCTAGGGCCTAGTGAGGTTTTGCAAAATTATCACAAAATTACACTAGCCCCATGGTGAAGAGCAGTTAGCCTACAGCTATCTGGCACCACGGGCCTGATGGGTCAGTGATTAACAACAGTGGTAAAGAGCAAAGATCTTTTCAGCCCCCCATAAACAACCTGACAAACACCAAACTCCCCACATCCCTGCACCCTAGAAAAAACTCAGGTTTTTCAAGACTTGTTTAGAACAAACCACAAAGAAACAAGAACACCTGGGCAGTATCCTCTTAAATCAGGGTGACTCACAGTGAATCTCAGGGCAAGTAAGTTCGTGTGAACACTTCCGACCAGCTAGAGGAGAACTTGGGTTTTCCACAGGGCTAAAATAGCATGAAAAAGTACAGTAGAAGACAATTAAAATGCATCATCACACTACAGCGATGCTGTGCTCTTTTAATGGGCCCATTCCTTTAACAGATGTTTGAGCAGTGGACTGCAGCCTACTATAGCTGAAACCCACAGAAAATGGACGCGTGCATTGTTCAGTTTTTGGAAAGTACTCTGTGGCCTTTTAGAGTCGTGGTGTAAATGCAAGCCGTACCTGATCCCAGCTCCCAGGAATAATTAAGAGCCAGTGCCAACATCTATTCCAATTCTGATTTACAGTTCTTGTCAGTATAAATACAACTGTCCTTTTCTGCCAGGGGAAGGGTGAACTGCCTTACAAAAAAAATGCAAACCAGCCTGATCTTTTACCCAGAACACTGCTGAGTAACAAATCCTTTAACCATGCCAGTCTGGGAGGCAACAACAAAGGAAACAGGCATTTTCTTCTGGGAAGTGTTGCATATTTGGACCCTGAATCTTCTTCAAACTTTAAAAATGCTGATGGAATTACTGAACTCTTTCTTACTAAATTCATGCAATGAACTTTTGAAAAAACTTTGTTTAGACCTACAATGCATTTTGCTAGGCCTATGACACTATGCGACAAAATGCTCTCTTCAACATAGTTCTTAAAGAACTTACAGTCCAGTTTTGAAAACATAAACATTCAAAGGAGTTCCTACCACTCTGGATACTTAGCTAAGCTGAACTTCCTAGAACTTTAGCTATAAGTGCTCAGAGGTTAAATGGACAGAAAACAGATGAAGAGCCTGGAGCTATCTTTGGAAAAGCTGGTCCCACCAGCCAGCTTTGCCTTTGATTTCAAGAAGCCAGCATTAAATGTGGGATTTCATTCTCTGCTTTGATATACACGCCATTGTATGATCTCGTAATTTTCTGCCTCAGTTTCCCCTTCACACTAGGGAATAAATTCAATTGTAAAATAAACTGTTGGTTTTGAATTATAATATGTCACTGCCTCAAGAAAAAGCCCTGGATCCCTGTAACACACTTCAAAGAGGGGAGAAGACTGAAATTCCATCAGTCCTAAGACAGTCAATATCTCAGCAAGATACTGAGAGCCTTGGCATAAAGTCTGTGCCTCTAGTGAGCTTTCTTGCAACTTCTGTTCATATTCTGTGAACCAGGAATCCTTTGGAAAAGGAAAACCAGACCAATTTAGAAAAGAAGGACTCTGAAGGGAGCTTAAAGAAATCGTATATGCTGCAAATCTTCTGTTGACCATTGAAGCACGAAGTTTAAATGTTTTCAGCCAAACCTTTAAAAATACTTATACATTGTAGATCTGCTTGGGGCATTTTGTCCTTTTCAAATCTAATACCGAGATAGATATACTGCATTAGGTACAGAACACCAGATCAGCATTCCTGCTGAGCAGATGGAGCACAGATGGAGGATGCACCTGACCTCAATGCTAGAGCAAAAGGAATTGGTATGACTTAGAATCAGTTCTAGGCGTTTGGATGTCAAATGTTGCTGCCACCCAGCTCTCTATCCACCACTGCTACAATGCTGCCTGAAATGCTCACAAAGCAGATTTTGAAGTGCCACAGCTCACATTTCAAGGTAATAGACCAAATAATAAGTGGTGATGGGTTTCTTGAAAATGTTTGGTCATAATAAGCTGTTACGGTTCAGGAGTTGCTTCAAAAGAATGTCAGATATTTGTAGAGTTGGGATAGAGCACTCAGCTTGTGCAGGTAACTTTACTTACCACACCAGTATAAGCTGTCTGCACTCATGAGTCAAAATTCTTGGCTTTTCTACTCACCTGAAGTGAATCTCTCCCCTGTGAACCCCAGTGCCACAGCAGAAACTGTATAGCCAGAGAAGCCTGGGCTTTCTCACAGCCCCCTCAGCCCCCACGGCCCCAGATTCTGGGCTCATTCTCTTCACCTTTTTAGGTACTTGTATAGTCCACACCAGGCATCTCTCCATTTTTGCAGCAATTCTTTTTAAAGCACTCTTTAAAAATTAGAGAAATGTACATACAGGTAGGAAATGGTGACACATTAAAAAACTAAGGCTGAGGTCTGCAATGGTATTTTGCTTCCTATTTCCTAGGAATTCAAACCAACTTCATCCACTTCATCTGCTTAAGAAAAGTGGAAGCTGAATTACCCGAATATCATGCAAAACCACTAATAAGTATTTGGTCAGTCAAAAGTTCAGATTTTGTAGGCATTTTTCATTGGAATAAACAGGCTATAAAGGACACAACCCACTCTGAGATAAACGGAAATTATTCTGTATCCTAAACCAAAATAAAAGTTACTGAACTCGAAGCTTCAAGCGATGCTTGGACTCCAATCTGCTTATTCTGAAGTGCAAGTGCAGGACTCAGTGTCATTTCCGCTATCACTTTCTTGTTTTCTTCTTTCTGTACCACATACCATACGACAGAACATATCATGAAACTGAGTATCATCTGGGTGCATACAACTAGGACGACTTGAGATTTTTCCAATAGAACATATGGCCATTGGAAGATGCCTATTTATCAAAAGTGAAGCACTGAAAATACAACCATTTCAATGAAATTTTGTTTAGGGAAAAAACTGAATTATCTGCTACAATCAAGTCAATATTGCATTTCAATATTGCACCTTCTACAGGGTTTTTTTATTCAGATGGAATTGCAGAATAGAAATTAAAAATAAAAGTAGAAGTCAGAACAAATGTAGTAAGTTTTCAATGGACTATCAATTAATTTTTTGGAGTAAAACCAGGGGCTTTTATGCCAGAAAAGGAAGAAAACACATACCACCCCCTCCCCCTGAACCAACCCAGAGAATCCTACAGTGCTGTGAAAACCTGAAAACAAATTCTCTCCGTTCACGTCTAGTTCTGCACACATGCTAAAAGAAATAAAAATCAGTTCAGCTTTGTTATGCAAATGAGAGTGGTACACTTGGAGATAGGTCTGTATTTCCTAAATGCCACGGATGCCTGCAATGTTTCAGGACCATCTGGGGAGTGGCAAGAAGAGGAAATAACATGGAAGACATACTGTGGCTTAGAGAACTGGGTATACAGGACCTCCTGCCTAAATGCTACATTTATAAACTTAAGCACTATCAGTGGAGTCTATTGGAGTCCTAGGGCAACAATAATTTCTGCAGGGGCATCAGTACGTCTGCGGGTTGGGAAAAAAAGGCCCCTTGCACAAGGGAATAAATGGGCTGAGGTTGCACAGTCCCTCTGAATTTCTGCCTGACACTACAGGACTGGGCCTGCAAAAAAAGTCCTTTCTGGACCACAATTAGAGGATGAGATTGTCCCCCCGATGTTGATTTCAGCATGGCCCAGGTTTTTAAGTGCTGCTGTTGATCAGGGCCAGATGGGTCTGTTTCCCAAAGCACTGCTACTGAGCCCAGGCCTCTTTACACAAAGTTAGCACAGTGATCAAGCTAAGTATTTCAAAACATGGAAGCATGGCAGATACCATAAAGAAATATAAACTGATGTTAAACTCCCCTAACTAACTCTCAGATCTCCTTCCTGATAATATGCTAACCCTCCAGCTCTGCATTTGTCTAAAACAGTATGGCTCTTGAAGAAGAAACATTACATTCTGCTCTGACTCCATGGGGGGGAGACCCATCATTCCCATAGCAATCAGAAAATGAGAGACATACGAGGACATAGTTCAGGCATGAGAAAACTCTAATTGCTGATTACTAAAGTACCATAATGTGCTAGAGAAGAAAGGATTCCTGAGAACATCAGAACAGGACATTAGCAGATTAATATTAATCTCTAGAGTTCCAGATTCATTTCCTGTCCATGTTAATGTCCTCTTGATTACTGCAGAAAACAATCATACAAAAAAGTTCAATTACAAACATGAGAAGAGACTTAAAATATTAAAATTTTTGAAGCTTTCAACAAAATATGTATAATTAAATGAAAACCTAGGCTAATGTAATGTTAAAGTTGAGATTTTAATTGTGCAAAGGTCATGGAGTTTAGCATCAAAATTCATCAGTACGCTTAATCAGACTGGGCCAAATTCTGTTCTCAGTTACACTGGCATAAACTTAGAATATCTTTATTTCATTAAGGAGAGTTGTTTTTTTGCCATGATACATCAGTGCGCATAAACACTAGAACTTCCCGCAATGTATGCAATGCACAAAACATTACATATGTACTAAAAGGTATATTGTAGACATGAGACAAAGCATAGTTAAATTGAATTACATAGCCTATGTAAAAGTTCAATTAAAAAAAAAAAAAAAGAAGAAGAAGAAAGCACTGCCTTTTCAACTGCACAAGACTTTATCGCTTGTCAAATTATTTCACATTGTCCAGCACAGTATGATGAAAAATTGTTTTCCATGCCTTCAAGACAGCAAAATTATATTCACTGTACTGTTGCACAAGCAATATCTGAATCATCAGATATACTAGCATCACTGCAAAACTAAAGACCTATATTCAAAAGATGGCCTCATTTTGTCTATCTAGCCTTACACTGTAGTCAGACTTGCATATGCACTGTCAACTATCCACCAGAACCACATGGGATTGAGCTGTTGTCTTCCTGCAGAGAACAATGGGCTGAACCCCAAAAGCTTTTGCACCCATAAACAGACTTATTTGTGAGCTAAGTGTAGCAAGCCAGTGTGCTTGCCTGTACAAAACTGCATGTGAACAAACCTTGCTTGAAGATCATCTAAAAATCTGGTATAAAATGTCCTCATTCTCTTTTAAAAGACAACATAATTTAAAACAGGAGAAAACAGAATAATAATGTACTTTATTGGGATAAGTAGGTCATCAAAAAATAAATGCGCCTACGTTTATTGGAACGCCTAGTCCTCATAAATGGCTTAATGGATTTTTTCAAAGTTACCGAAACATTATTCACCTCTGAGCTTAGAACAAGCTTGAGAAATTTCAGCCAAAAAGGTAATTGTTTCAGAAAGTTATAAACCATCAAAGATAGGGGGCTTGCAGTAAAAGTGCTATTTCAACCATAACTACAATAAATACAGCTAATGAATAAATGTGGTCTGGCAAGAACAACTAAAATATGAAACGTCTAATGTGGTCTGCAAAAATTGCAGGAAGGTAATGAGTGAGTAAATGTCAAGTGAAGGATGATTCTGTCTTCTGAAGAATTCATCTCCGTGCAAGATTCAGTAAAGGACCTCAGGACCCAAAAGCACAATAGCTACATTCTGAAAACCTCTCCTTATTTATTAACAGCAGCTGTCTCCAAACCCTGCAAGCAATAATGATGCATCAAAGATCACATATTCCTACAAATGCCCACACTGGTAAACTCCAGCTGAAACACTGTCATGACCCTACCTTCTTTCTCTTCCACAACTTCCTGTGCTCAAACAATACTAACCTACACAAACACCCAGATACAGTCTTTCCAGTGGCAACTCCTTCTGTGGTAACTCCTGTCTTAGACATCTTGGGCATCTGCAGTATGATTATGTGGACATCTTTGTGCTCTAGAACTGTACAGACAGGCAGACTCAGGCACTGCTTTCAAACAACATTATCATCTTATGACACAGTCCCTGTCCCTGTCTATATACATGCAGGCGCAGTCCCAAAAACCCCTTACAAAAGGATACAATTATTTTAAATTGGATTCAAATTTCCACTGTGAATAACCAGAAGATATGCATTCCCTAGTGCCACCTAGATATCATGAAAACTTTCCTCTACCAATCCTTTTGGAAAAATATAGTGCAGAAATCTTGGGAGAAAAGTTAATCTTACATCACTTGGATTCAAGATACACAGACAAAAAATTACAAGAAAAGCTTCAAAACAGCCACTGATTCTGTCTTGAAATCCAGTCACATCCATACTTCAGCATGACCTTTTTGGTTCAGTTGTGGAATGTGATACTTCAAAGAGAACGTCGTTCTCCATGTCCTAAGGCATCGTTTGAGGAGGATTTGGCAACTGACAGAATAAACTCTTGTTTATTCCTCAATTGCCTGGGTGTTATAAACTTCTCCACCAAAATAAATTAACAAAATCAAACAACTTCCCAATTGCGATCAACTATAACAAGTTGTTCAACCTGTGACATGGTAAGTGAAAAGGAATTAGAACTCCATTTCACAGTTGATACTTATACTTTCCAGGTAGTGAAGTCGTGGAAGAATTTGAATGAGGAAAAGATGGGGGAGCCCTTGTATTATCTCAATCTTAAAAGGAAAGATGCTGTTAAGGATGCTGGACAATCGTTTCTTTCACAACTCTGCTGAACCTCATACAATGCAGCAAAAAGGAAAGAAAGTACATAACAAAATAATATACAATCACCTTAACAAGTGTTGCACTTGCAAACAGTGCCACAGTTATTTAAACATTAAACCCACAAAGCTTTAGTTCAATCAAGGTCCTCCTCAAAACCTGTATCTAAGCAGCCTCTTGCAGGCATTTTACTAGCTAAAATCCCACAAATGCCTCATTTTGTAATTCATTCTGCCATACATTTATATAGAATATCACCTTCATCTCTCTCTGAAAAACTTGCATTGGGAGTTGCCAGAGAACTAAACTAACTAGCTCTGTCAAACAAAGTCTAGGAAGAAATGTAATTCAGTGCTTGTGTTGTCATCCCACTTTTTCAATTAAAAGGTTCCCAAAAGCTATGTCTTGCTATTTTTAGGGATTTGAATTGCCATTAATCTGATTTAAGGCATAGTGAAGTTGGTGTGAATTTCTCTATCAACCCAACATTTTTCTTATGTGGTTCTTCTGGAAAATATCATCCAGTAAAAGAGATACGTATGAAATCATGGTATGTTATTTTATCTTTTAACTATTTCTTATATCATGCCATTTAAACTACTTCCAAAACACTTTCCAAGTTAATAAAACTCCCAAATTCTTCCAAAATGTCAACTATGTTGAATTCTTCTTTGTGTAACTGCAAGTATTCTATTGCTATTTGACATAGGTGTTTTGCTGGAAAATCTCTGTCCTTTTTGATTAATTCACGACAGTAAGGGTATCTATGGCTTTGCAATTTGTAGATTCCAGTTTGTCTCGGGTTTTTCTTTAGGTGTTTTACGATTCAAAAACCCCAAAGAAGGAGACCTGCTACAAGGAGTGACATTTCCATTTAATTTGCTTTAAAAATGTGCGTTTGAAATTTTAGAATATCAACACCCCTACAGAAATACTTAACTACACACAGGGATAAAGCTCTTACTTACATGAATTATCACAAACAAAGGGCTGGATATTTTGCAAGTATAACTTAGCATGTTTCAACTGAGATCTAAATAATCATACTGATTTTACAACATCTAAAAATGTGGCCAGACATTCTTTTGGCTAGTCGATATGCTATTTCAACAGCTTGGTGTTTTAACATTTCCTTCTTGCTTGATACTTAGAGCCATCTTTTCTCTATCAGTGTCACTAAATGTACCATTTGGAAGCACATAATAGTCAAAACATAACATAAAGGAGAGCTTTTCTCTATGCCTCGACTTGTGACGTAGGTATCTTCTTCTGAGAGGCTGTTTATCAAGCCAAGCTATGCTGACTGTTGAATGGCTGAAGTTCATACTGCAGCTGATGTGTCTTGCTCAGTATTTCAGTGTGACTGTGAAGCCCACACCAAGCATGCCATCCTTCAAATCCATCCCATCCCTGCTCAGTAAACACAGCACAATGACAACACTGTGGCTTTCAGTGCAATGCTCATTGTACAGGCTTTCTCTATCCCTTATAAAGTTGGTTGAAATGTCCTATTTTTCTAGCTCCCTCTTCTCAATACTTACGTACTTCTCGGTGCTTTGAGAGAAGCAGACTGGGGCCGTATCATCCCCTCACGGGCTTCATACAGGAGAAGCCTAGAGGGCACACACAACTCTGGTGGGCGAGGTGGCAAGCCTTGGAGGTGGCAACAAAGATCTTTAGAGAAATTGTTATAATCAAACATAACAGCAGGCAGCAACCGGAATTTTAAAAACACATCCAGTGCCAAAGGAACGCCCCTAACCTGCTAATGTGCTCTTGAAAATACCTTCAGGCAATCAATGACATCTTTAAACATCTAAATGCTTTTGATAATCTGGCATCCAACAACTAGATCCCTCCACTGCAGTTTCTGTAAATGGGAAAAGTGACAACAGTATGAATGTGTTGCCAAACACAGTATATAAAACACTGCTGTAAGGGCTGACATTCATCTCTCATCCTGAACATCGAGGTACAATCCAGAGAGGCTACACTGTCCATCATGCAGCAATCCTCTGTCTGGTTCTAGGTATCAGATTGTCCCTTCATGCTACAGAAATAACTGCAATCTATTTTCTTTCTGTATAAAGCACGGGTGTCTCTGAAGCTCCAGACATTATTTGCCTGAGGCAAAATTTCCATTTACTTCAAGGGTTCAGAAATCATTGCTCATTTACTTTAGTATTGTTCATTTACTTTATTAAAGCATTTGTTCCAGTTTCAAAATATAGAAAATGCCTAGTCAGTCAGATGTCTGAATATCACCAAAAATTGGGTTGGCAGGCCATTTTGAATCCTTGTTTTATGGAAAAAATAACTGTTCAGGAAATTGTTTCCCTTACCAAATAATGTTTACAATTCAAAGGATCTAAATAGGTTCTTCAGAAACAACAACAACAACAAAAAAGACAAAGCCAAAAAAAAAAATTATTAGGTCAGATAAGCAAATGATTAAACCCAGTCAGAAACCAGAGTTGCTCTCCATTTTAATTTGATTTTGCTCTCTACAAAAGAGCACAAAGCTCTTCTCTTACAGGGAGCTAAATACCAGCTATTCCTGAAGCATTGTGAGAGTGAAGAAAGGGTTCAGGAGAGCTTTCTTCTCTGAACCTCTTTATTTATCTGACTGGGATCAGGTAAAACAGTGTCATTAGCACTTGCTCAGCTCCAAAGTCCTGGGTGCATCATGCCCACTGGCATCTCCGGACTCCCAAGGGGGATGACTGTCTGTTGAAGTGCAATGCCAGCCTCCTCCTATTCCCCCGCTCCTGCTGGCACCCTGAGGCAAGCATCTGGGAGTGTACACTGCCCCTCTCTGAAGCAGGTGCAAAGAATGGTAGTCAGCGTGTTTGCTCCCCATGAGCCTGCTGCAGGCAGACAGAAAAGCCTGGAAATCCCTCCAGTAACCCTCCCGGGGGAGAATGAGAATTTAGCCAAGTGCACTTAAGACCAAAATTGTTGCAGAAAGGAGGCACATACACTTGTTAAAATCCGTCTGTAACATTCCCTCCCATCCTCCCCTTACTGTGGACCGATCTGGATTTCTAAAGAGTATAATTATGTCTTGCACAATGATTATGAGCTTTGGGAGCTCTCCGAGAAAATTTCCTCACTGCACATGTGGCCATTGGCTGACACACCAAACACATATCACTCTATTTTTCAAAAAATTTTTTTTTTAAACTCTGAATTTTGCTGAGAGAAACAGGCCAAAAAGAAAGGACTGACACTCAATCCCAAAGCCAGGTTCTGCACTGTGTTGGTGCGTCCTGAAAGCCAAAGGGAAGAGCCATTAGAATGGCCTTTGTTTCCTAATATTGCCTCTTTCTGCCTTCCCAGTGCCAACAGCAGGACGTCTGATCTATCTGTACATTACCAACACACCCTATACCAAGCATTCACAAATGATTTGTCCCACTTATGTTATGTTTTCCTTTAACTGCCGTATGAAATAGATTCTGTCTTCTCTAGAGCTGGTGCTCAGAATTCACTATATGGCCATGCAGTGACACCAAGGTTTACAATCATTGTCAAGTTACCTGGAAGATTTAAAAAACCACCCCACTGATTGGCAAAATGCTAACAGCAAAAATTACTATAATACACTATTCCTCCTTTCTAAATGCATCACTGATGGGCTGGACATCAACTTCGTCAATGGGAGACGCCTTTGTACCGAGTACAATTAATGTTTTTATTAGAAAAAAAATCTTTCCTAAATGAGAGAACACATTGTCCACTCATGTGAAAATGGCACCACTATTTATCACAAATGATACAGTCAGTCAAGAATAAAAGAAATTATTTTACCTGCATGCTGTGAAAATTTCAAGGCACCTGCACTTGGTAAAATGGAAGGCGTCTAAGAATAGCATCAGTCAGATTGTATGGCTGAGGGTAATGGACATCATCCTTTTTCCCATCCCAGTCACCATCTTTCCCATTTCCAAAGAGCCTCCAAAGATGAAAATGAATTTGACAATCATTTTGCAAGGCAAACTGATCCTGATTCTTCCAGTCACTTTGTAATTCACTGCAGATGGTAAGAGTGAGATGTTTACTGGCTGGCAGGTAATGAGCCTCGTTGTAGATAATAGTGATGGACGGGCAATCTTGCCTGCTGACAAGGAGGCAACTCAACATGGGCACATGGCATTCATCCATGACTTCATGTAAAAGGATAGCTGTGACAACGTACACAGGTTATAAACTACCCTCCTCTGTTAATGTCAGCATGCAGCTATACTTAAGCCTTTCCAGTTCACATTTAAGTAGCGTAGAATTGATCCTGATTGTCCATGAAAGTAGAACAGCCAGATTTGTGACCTAATGTTTACTCTTCTATAAGAAGAAACTTGATCTGTTTAAACATCTAGATATTCCCTCTTCCCAGGTAATGCCATTCATCACAGCTGTCAGTGCTTCTTTAAAAGAGAAATGACCCTCAGGCATAGTATAAAACTCCACGGAAGAACTACGTACACCTTTGCCAAAAGAAGAAATAGCTCCTTTTTTTCACTGGGTTTGTATACACTTTGTGAAAGGCCTACACACACTGAATTATAAATCAGTATTTCCATTTCCATCCCCACCCCCATATAAAGCAACTCGTATTAAGACCTACACAGTGCCCTGTTTTTTTTTAATCTCAGACATAAGGGTAGTGGATTTGGACAAGCTCAGCCATTTGATGAGATATACTTAAACAGCTGGGTTCCAAGGGAAAACCAGAGTAATTCAGAAATGCAACAGAAGATAACAGAAAAGCCCTAACTCCATTTCTCCTCTCCTTGTAACTTTATGAAGTAAAAATAAAAAAATCATACACTCAACCAAATACCACCAATGTCTTTTGTTTCACCATAATATATTTCACTTGAAGAAAGTGGGCATGGCTAAAATGCATAAAATACACACTTCAAAAACGTATTTGTTTTTATATATATATGTAAATATACACACATTTAAACATGGATATTGTTATTCTACAGACAGACACTTGGTCTTAGTTCTCCTATTCTGAATCGAACGTTCTTTCCCTCCTTGCCTGGTGAAATCTGATCATTTGTACTGTACCCAGGCTTCAAGACGTGATAAACGATCCCAGTGCTATGCAAGTTTCATCCAAAACCTGTCTCTTCATAGATTCACTCCACATATTCTTTTTACTTTAAAGACTCGTGATCATCGCTTTGATCCTTTCTCCCTCAGCTCTATTAGGGGCACCATCTCTTCAGGGCTTGCAGTTTATAAAAAGACCACCATATTTTGATATGCCTTTGATGTTGTCTTCCAAAGTATCTTTGATTTTTAAGTTCTGTTCAACTCTTTCACCATTAACCTTGATTTCACTTAGGAATTAACAGATCCATAGTTTCACTGGAGGGCTAATTTAGAAATTCTGTTTTCTCTAGCACTACCTTCCCTCTCTTCTTTACCTGGAAAGCCAGGTAAAACAGGACAAAGAAACTGACCAGTGTTAAAAAAAAAAAAAAAAAAAAAAAAAAAAAAAAAAAAAAAAGGAACTATATTAGATAAGCTAATACCTTTCTTGGGTTTTGAGTTATGCTTACTGAACAACTCTCTTACTGAATCATTAAGATGCCAGCAAACAAAGTGGTTCTGCAGGATGATAATGAGCCACATAGACCTTCCACAAGGCCACTGGTGACCGAGAGCTGTTACTAATGGATGTTACTCAGTAGGACTGTGGTCTCAGTCCTGTGCTTGGAGACTGTCTTCCCTACATAGGACACTTGCATTTCCCCTTCCTTTGACACTCAGAAAAGATGCTGAAGCTGAAAAGGCCAAGGGAACTATACAATATGAGGTAAACTAAACACAGAGCAGCAAAACACATTCTCAAAAGAAGAAACTGGCACTGTCTTTCAAGCCTCTTTAGTAGGTATTTTCAATTTTTAGCTTATGATATTTGAGATTTATTCCCTCTCCTCAGGCACCGCTAAGTGCGACTGAAGATTCATTTTTGCTGGTATAAAGAGACAGATGAAGGCTAAAACCAGGTCAGCCATACACACGTGCACACACCCTCTCCTGCCCCTTCTCCCCTTCCTCCCCGTCCCCGGATTTATTTATATATCCTAACTACGTTCAGGTGACATTCAGATACATTTCAGGTTCTTGAAAAAAAATTAGCTCCTTCTACGGGAGCTGTATCTCAGCCTGCCTTTCCTTTATTTAAAACTATCCTGCTTTTCCTCCACAACACTATTTCCTATTCTTTAGAGGAACAACTTAGAAGACTTTACACCCTCTCCTCACTTAAATAAAACTGCTTCTGATGGAAATGAACACATGTAGTCCTTGCAGCAGCTGGCATGGGCATGCCCATCTTTTTCAGTAACTGCATAGGGCTATCACTGCAGCCTGTTGCCCTTGCTAAGGCACCAGCAGCACAGTTTAAGGGTTCCTTCCCAAGAGCACTCATAATGCTACCACAATAATCATTCTGGGCTAACACTCTAACACCTAACCCTGGGGACACCCGGAGCTTCTGATAAGACACTGCGATGAGAGAATCCAAATGCAGCTCATCAGATATGTGCCCTTTCCAGTGATCCTTCCTATCACTCATCGCACTTGCTATATAAAACATCTTTGGCACAGAAGCACAGGCTGGGCGCTACATGACCCATTCACAGCACTTCTCACCCTCCACCGCTCAAGCGCACAGTCTAACGTTGTAGCGAGAGAGTCCCACCCAGGGCTCCCTGCGCAGCCCCACGGCCCGGCACAGTTCCTACTGTATCACGCCTTTCCCAGAATCTTAGCCCCGCTGGAAAGCATTCAGCATTGAGAGGACCCATCTTTATGCTGATAACACTAAAATATAAAATAATGCCAACAGCTGGTGCTACAAATGGCTTTTAAAAACGATGTTCATTCACTAAAATTCCTCTTGCTACTTTTGACATGAAACACGCAGTCTCTAATTATTCTGATCAAGACGGTGAAATACAAAAACAAACTTTAATTGTGTTTAACAGATATTTAATCAGGACTCACTGAACTACAGATTAAAGCTGAAATTCATAAACCATAATTACCCAATTGTCGCAAGCTTTTTGGTCCACATTCTGCTTCCGTCTGGGCGTCTGGCACTTTGCCCCGAATTTCTTTTAGTGTCTTCTCAGTTTCATTGCTGTTCATGTTTTCCAGCAGAGATTTAGCACAGATTATAAAATATCTGTTCTTGGCAACTTTATTAGTTGTTTTTTTCTCAAAAAGATTATATCCCACCTATCCCCATTCTGGGGTTGAATGAACGGGCATACACCATGAGTTATTTCTTGTCATAAGCTGTCCTTTCCACCTGCCAGGGTCCATGGTATTCACCTATTCTACTCAGGTTCTAATTCCCTGACCATGGCCAGGCTACCAGAGCATCATCCAGATATTGCTTTGAGTATGCCATCCAAATACCTACCATGAATTACTCCTTCCTTTCTCCAAAGACAGAAGTGGGGACCATATGGTTTCCTGTTTTGGTAGGGGCTTTCTTATACGCTTGACAGTCTGTATTTATATGTAAGAAGACACGGTGAAAGCAATAAACTTCCCATAGGAAGGAGGGAGTGGTAAAGTATGCGCTAACCACCAGTTCCTCTGGGAATTAACTGCACAGATTCAGAGTGCCTCCCAAGAAAATTACAGACTGTCCTTTAGCACAGAGAGACTGTGCCACAGAAATGTGGCTGTTGACAGCAGTTTTCTGGGGACCTCTGTACATTGTGTGCAGGTTATGTGGGTACTCTGAAGGCAAGGATTCTCTCCACAGGAAGAATTCTCAGGACCTTGCAAGGGAAGATTATGTGGCCTTTCAGACACAGGAAAAACAGCTTACCAAACTGCAGTCAGAGTGGTGAACAATAAAGACATTTCACCTTATCGAACAGTGAAGGAGGTTCCCACACTGACACCAGGCCACACACCCAGCCTGCTCAGTTGGGGTGAAATACACAACTCCTGTTGGCCCTAATGCCTCTGAAATTTGGGGCATGAGACAAGATGAGGGGAGATATGGGGAAAAGATGACACTGTGAAAGATGGGATCTCAACTCTCTGTTGAAGATAGAAAGAAGAGTGAGCTTGATTAAAAACCAGAATGGCCTTCCCTGCATACCTGGTATTACTTTTTCTCTTAAGAGCTGGAGTATTCTTGAAGAACTCTATGTCTGGGTGAAGATATATGGAACCACATACTGAAATTCTGTCAGAGGTATTTGTCCTTTTTGGTTATTCATAAAGTTCAAAGAATTTCCTGACAAGAAGTATGAGGGTACAGGCTAAACCTTTACCTTTTTCTTTGGACCTGTTCTTAGCTAACATGCAAAACATACATGCCTTTTTAAAATTTTTTTTTCATCTTTCAGATATTTTTCATCATCAAAAATAGTATTTCACACATTTATTTCTATTATGGTCATGATGTCCTATCTTCACTTCCACTTAAGAGCCAGGTACTGAATAATCATACCTTCCTCATCAGCTTCTTCAGATCAAGTCTTAAACAAGAAGCAGTGTACCACCTAAGTAGTCACTGTTGCATGTATATCAAACTGCTTTTTTGTTTGTTTGCTTTTGAAACCTCCTCTGAAGCTTTCATGACTTGACGGTCTCTGCAAGAACCTGTATCTCACATTTCACAGCAGTCAGATACCAGCATGTGAACACCGAGAGGCAGAGAGAAGTATGCTATTTCTTTCTGTTTCTTTTCGTACATAAGAGAGATTTGATTCTTCTTTTGTCAGCCACACAGTCTGAAGGCCAATCACAGTTAGGTCTTTGCAGCCTATGCAGAAGTCTGACAAGAACACAGGATGGTTGATGATTTGCCATACAAGGCAGGCCTGATTTTTCACAGAAAAATTGTTTTCCAGTTTGGCACAATTGTTTGTCCAAGGGTTTCAAGCTCCGTATTTAAGCAGCGATAAAGAAATTGCTATCCAGTGTTAGTGTCATTCTTCATTCAGACTGTTCCTCTGAAAATAGCCTACAGCCTTTGAGATGCAAAATGTATCGTTTTAATGTAGTCAAGGTCCTTGCTTGCTACATTGCTAAATCTATTTAGCAGATTCTTCTTGCTATAATCTGTCCCCAGACCTGAGGAAGCTCAGCGATTTTAAGTGTTTTAAGCTAATGATAATGGTTAGTGCTGAGAACAGATGTACCTGGCTGTGGTGTGATCTATTCTATTAGGCTGTTAGGAGCTGTGTATTCATATTGACTTAACATTTTATGTCTGTTTTCAAGGTGTGATGGCTGCATGGGGTGTAGTCTAGTTTTTTCCCCCTGACATATGATGTATCATGATATCTGTACTTTTGATACATGGTGACTGCACAGAGAGATGAAGAACGTGTGCGTGTTTGTTTTCCTGCCTTCCTAAGACTCTGTATGTCTATTTTTGCTGTCCACTGGCACGATTATGGAAAGCAGTAATGTATACCTGCATTCATACTAGACTATAACCCACGAAATGGCTACACAGATTAGATGTGCATGCAGAGGGTTTGATGACTATGCTACGTATCACAGAGGTTTACTTTCCCTGGTGTGAAGGCATTGTGCATGACTGAATTCTCTGTAATTGGCGGTTGCACGGATAACATGCCAAGTAGAAGCTGCTTTCCTATTCTTCTCTATCCATAACACAACAGAATGTAAAACTCTTCAGTCGTATCAATAAATGGTGCTTCACTTCCTTTCAGCACAATGAAGTGAAATTTCCGCTGAGAATTATTTTGCTGATCATATTGCAGGCTAGGTCTTGCCATTCACAAACATCTGCTATTGCCACCCTCTGGGGAAAATGCACTATTTGGGCTGTGCTGTAGAGGAGGTCCTGCATCTTACGGCCTCACCACAGTCTTCCAACACATAAGCAAACCCTTTCTACTTACACTGACTATACCACTGATGTTCTGCCAGTAGGAGCTACAGAATTAAGCTCTTGCAGAATAAATGCAACCTTAACTAGTCCATGTTATCACAGTGCAACAGGAGACATGTCTCCTGAAAATGAATACAGCCTCCTTCAACAAATCTAATGCATGCGACCTCTTGCTGGTGAGAATTCAAGAAGCAGACACAAGTGAAAAACCACGTGGGGTTCTAGTCGAGACATCATTTCCACACTGACTGGATGAAGGGAAATTTTAAAGGGAAGATCCAACAAGGTTGAAATCCAAAACCATTTAAACAAATAGAATCATGGACAGGTTGAGAGATATGGAAGCACAGGACAAAACACTAGATTTCAACAGAGACATTTTCATTACTATCCTGATCCAGAAAGATTGATTGAAAGTGTCACAGTGCAGCTCTGGACTAGCACACCATCAGTTCAAGTTCTGAACCATACTTTGAGCAGTTCTTGGGCTACAGGGCAGTAAAGTGATGTGCTGCAATGCCAGAAACCAGAGATTAAAGATTTAAATTCAAATGCCTAATTTTCTCTGATAGTTTGGCCAATTTGACTAAAGCAGAGCCCCACTAATTGACAGGCAGTGTAAGCTTCACATATCTCAATCAAAGAATTACACCAGTACCATAAATTTAATTCTTATTGCAACGTAAAGCGCAGTTTCTCAGGTGTTACTGATATACATTCTCTCCAATCCCTAAACTATATCCTAGGTTCTTTGTCTCTTTGGAAATGGAAATGCATTCTTACGAAAACGTTACAGGCTAAATACCTAAGATATTGTCTTATGAAGGAGACAACTTTACTATGAAAAGAAGTAATAAAATCTAATTCTCACCTTTGAAGTTCTGCCTCTACATGAATAAATTTCTCTTTTTTTTTCCTTCTGTTACCTCATTTCCTTCCTAACTCCACCTAGCACAGAAGTCAATTTGCTCTACACAGCCCCTCAGAACATGTGCTATAAACATCCTCCCTTTACCCAAATCCTTCTTTCCTCTGACAGAACTTTATACAGAAGCATGGGGGATAAAGACCTGATATCTGACATTTAATAAGAATCTCAAAGAGAATACATACAAAGTGCATTAAGATTTTCCCCCTGGTGTTCAGAAAAGAAGTGAACGCTGTTTGCCCACTGCTATGGGATTGGTCTGTATCTGAAAGTGGGATCTCTGTTTTTGCAGCTGGCACAGCCATTTCTCTGTTACATTTTACATTCCAGCTAATAAGGTTCACTTTTTGGACTGGGAAGAAAACATCTTCACTGGAAATCATGATTGTGGAATCAAGTATTCCCCAATAAAAACAAACAAACAAACAAACAATTTAAACAAAGAAAAAAACTTAAATGACAGTAATGTGGGATCTCACACTCTGAAACACGATACTGTACCAGCTATGCTTGACTCACATTTTTAAGGCATGTTTCTCAGCTATGACGTTGAGAAATTTCTATGGCTTTGGTTTTAAATACAAATTGCTGTTGACAGAACTTAAACTGAAGTTCATGATACAAAATACAATAGCAGAAGCTCTAAAAATGGTTCCTTACCTTACATCACTCTAGTAATCCTACTCATCTCCTCTCTGTTTTCGATGTGTACACACGTTAATTGTATGTACTAGACAGTGTGTCTTTCAAGAGGCAGCCTGGACTCAGCCAAAGGTGCCTTTTAAATTTCAAGTAACAATGGTGAGAAGAAGTATCACCTGGAAACTTCAAAATTCATGAGCATAACCTCCCAGGCAAGAAGAAAAGTAGATTCCAAGATGGTTCAGGTATTTATACAGATATTGAGAATACGTGTGAAAAAACCCTCAAGTTTCCAACACAAATCAGCCACTTGGGTCCTTCTGGCATTGATCACTGTTGAGCTGCTCAATCTTCTCTCTGACATACAGATATCATGGGCCACTGTGTAGGACTGGGTGTAGGTTGGGGAAGGGGCACAGAGCCCATTACCAGCAGTAGCAGTATGACTCAGCACGAGCACACCACTGCTCTCCTTCACACAGCCACCAGAGCAGTGCTCTTTGTCTGGCCAATCCTGCTCTCCTCCACCCCTGACGCTGCCTGCACCCTGAAGGACCACCCCAGGCAAGGGGCAGCAGGGGAGCATTTTGGGTAGATCAGCAGCTTAAAGGGACATATGGGGGCAGTGGGAGAGGAGCAGGCAAGGAGTTGAGGGGCTGCTGAATGACAAGAGGCCTCAAGGCAAAATTTTAAAAGACACACAGAAGCACCCTGCTACACCTCCTAGCACAGAGCCCCTGCAAGGCAGCAGTTTCACCAGCTCAGAGAGGCAAAGGACTGAGCTGCTTCTCCCCGCAAGAACCACAGCCCACAGAGGAGGAGTGCAGAGCGTGAGACAGATAGCTGTTTTCTACCCCTAAGTCTCTAATGTGAGAGGGCAAATATTTCTGAGTTTCTTTAAAAGCCCTTAGGGATGAGCTCTGACCAGCAGGCAGTGAGGCCAGAACTCCTCGCACACCGACAGGGGCAAGTGGCACAGCTGGCATTGCAGCCAGTTGCATCAGGACCCGAGCACAAATGACAGATATGCACTGTGTCGCATGCAAGGTGTGCCACGGCTTCCAAGATACCTAAACATCTGCCTTTTCCAGCTTTGGGAAGTGGTTGTTCCAACAGCCACACTGATGGCAACTCGCAGCCCAGAACTAAACTGTGAAGGGGAGGGAAGGGTGCAGGGGCCTAGAGAAGATGCTGATACACCCACAGTGTAGGAAAAGGATGGTGCTATTCTGTTAAGCAAACAGTAATTGTTTATTTAACCAGAAAGGAAATGTGAAGATGTCAAAAATCTTTTTCTGACATGATGGAGAAAGGAAAGCATTCATTAATTTCTAATAACAGTCTTTATTCCTGTAATGACCTTTATAAACTGAGCAGAGTTACCATTTGTAATCTGCTTGTCAACTCAACACTCTTATGGAATGTCTTATAAGGCAGGGGAAAAATCACTAATTATTAAAAACAACCCTAAGCTGTACTTTCAGGTTTTGGTTTGAATCCAGTACCCACAACAGAAACCTTTCAACAGAAGGCAGCAAGGACTTCTCAGGAAAAAGCTACAGGATCAGGACACACATTTCCAGTAAAAGCTGGTCTTTCTTCCCCCTCCTCCCAATGTCCTTATTCCCAAAAGATACCAAGAAAGCACAAGATTGTTGGGATTTCTATAAGAAGATTTGGCAGGTTTTTCATATTTGTTTAGACTGTAAGATATAATTTGAATTTGGGTCTTGCTCTCTCTCTCTCTCTCAGAAAAAGAATGAGTTATTTGTTCTCTGAATAAGTATTTGTTATTAGTGGATCAGACATGGATAAGGTATATTATTACAACCATGTTTGTTAGGTATGATTTACATTGTTTGCTGCATATCATCTTAGGCTGTCTTTAATTTTGTTATACTTTAGGGGGTTTTTGTTTGGGTTTATGCATTTAGTCACAGTTGGTTGTGTTTTGAACTTTGAAAAAAATTAATACAAAGGAAATTAAAAAAAGAAAAAGAAAATATTTTCAAAATGATGTGGAAATCAAATCTATCCCTGAGTAATTTGATTTGTAGGAAATGGAGAGCAAAGCATTACAAAGCATTATAAACAGAATGCCTTGAAGTGCATCATAATTACTTACATGTGCAAATACATTGTCTAGGTTTAGGAATTCAGTTAATAATAGTCATAATAATTCTATGCCCTCACACAGGGTCTTTCATCCAAGCTTCTCCAGGTTTGCTTAAGCAATTATTAACTAATGCTTGGGTGCCCAGGAGTATTCTGCTGCCATAAGGATGGAGAAAGGGGCAGAAGGGGCAGAAGCTCTCCAGGGTCAGGGACAAATTACGATTTGCTCTCCAGGTAAGACAGAGCTGCAGATGATGGTCTTCTAACGACAGGTGGATCAGAGATGCAGAAGTTTGTAGCTCACCTGACGTTTCTACAACTTACTGGCTCTGTAAGAATGAAGGAGTGTAACAAATGTGCATCTTAGATCTTCTATTCCACAAAGTTTAGTGGTTGAAAATTGACATAAATCAGATCCATGACTGATCTTGGGTGGAACGCTGGTATATGCAAAAATATACCAATATTTTGTACCAAAGCACAAAGATGAACAAATTTGCCTTGTTTGGAACTCTTTACCAGTGTGAATGGTTTTCAACTGAAACTCCAAAAATGGTTTTCAGATCGAGGGTACCCTTTAAAGTTCAGTGGTTACAGAAAATCCTGAGCTTGTATATTATTTTCACATCGATCTCTCAAGTTTTAAGAGACCCAAAACTCTCTACAAAAATCTGAGCATGCCATATTACACAAAAGCTTTTCCACAATTCCAGCCCATGAAGAAATGTTGGACTTCATCTTCTTCTACTGTTTAATTCCATGCCACTTCCTAAGTGTACATCTACATTTCTTTCTCTCACAACCCGCAGTTTCTGCAGCCCAGGCCCTTTCCTCCTTGCCAGCCAACACTCCATCCTTATTTTACCAGAATGTATGTTTTCATGCTTCACTAAATGACCAAAATCCAAGACTGCCAAATTATTTCTGCTGTTTCATTTAGCCATGCAACAATTCTAATGCTTTGAACTACTACCTGCTGAAATGGCAATAAGTGCTGTGCTGCAGTTATTGACCCACGCAGATACACAAGTGCCTGTTCAAAGGATTTGACACCAACACATCCCATTTTCTTTTAGCCTACATTTCTGTACTCCTTGTAGCTGCGACAAGGAAGTGTTTCTCCATACATTTCCATTACCTGTTATGCTTTACACTACTAAAAACACTGGATATTATTTATTTGTCTGGTTGACTGACAAAGCCGGGCATCAAAGCATCATTTGGTGTCACATACTTCAACGCTCTAATCTTTCAGAACTTGTAAAGCAATCTCTTACGGCGCTTTGTGGGCTGTGAGATCACCCTGACAAACTGTGATAATGTTGGCAATCTCCAAATGGGTGTTCATTTGCAATCTTACTACAGAGGAATTGCTATGTTTCCAAATTTGAGGGCTTGACATAATCTGTCTTCACAAAGCTATCAGGGTCTGTCATAAGGCTGTCTGTGACCCAGGGATTTTATGGGGTCAATATCTATCCCCAGCGCAACTTCACTGCAAGCAGTGGAATTGCCTAGAGTATGACTTTCTCTATCTATTTGCTTTCTTTCTCTTTATTTAAAATAAACCTTCATGTTATTTTTTTTTTTAGGTGCAAACAGCACCTACTAATAACATCTGAGCAAGGTAGGTGAGATTACTCCTCCAAACTGTGGCCAATTTCTTACAGTTCATGCCACACCCTCTGCTCCCCTCATCACACTTAGCGGCTGAGAAACAATGCAAATGTCAGGTCAAGCTACAAAGCTATTGCCATCATCTCTTCCCTTCCGTATGCTCCCAGTACTGGCAGTCTCTGGGCTGCAGTCCACAGGATATCCACAATTATGGCCCAGATTGAGGGAGGGGTAGAAAAATGATGGTACTCTGCCAATTATGTCAGAACCTAAACTTGATCCATTTTAAAACTGAAGCTGGGGACTGTGGGATAGCACTGTGTTCTCTATAATCTGTCTAAAGAAAGGAAAATAACTTATCATCTTCAAAAAAAAAAAAAAAGAAAAAGAAAGAAAGAAAAAGACAGTGTTAGTGCAGACTTAAAATAAATAACTATTTTATATTTGCCTCTGGTCCTTATCCTTTACTAAAGAAATACGTTGTCTGGACATAGAAGGAAGATTTTTAAAATGCCATAAGACTGTTAAGCACCCCAAGAAAAAGTGATACAGAGAGAGCGTCATGCCTGTTATATCCACGAGGGCCACAAAACTGCTAGTGAAGTAATTTAGTTTTGAAATTACTTAGGATTCCTTTAGAAAAGCCGGGAACGCAGGATGGAAATAGAAAACTAAAAAAAGTGCATCCAGTGTTTCAAAATAAGTTCCCTGTACAACACCCTTTCCCTGCTATCTTCTCCTGAGGCAAACTTCCCAGCTCAGCAGTGCCTCACACTTACCAGAAGATCCTCCCCAAATCCTGCTGCTCAGGGTGTGAGTGAGCTGCTGGGACCTGGCCACAGAAGTCCATGACAGAGCACAGGCGCTCCATGTCAGAGCAGCACTGGAGCACGGGCTGAACTTTAAACACTGGCTTGGATATTCTGCTGAGCTAACGTTGGGATGTTTTTCTATGTTTAGTATGTTTTTACAAAAGAAGTTCTCTTCCTTGGATTATTCCATCTAATCAAAAATTGGTAAAGATGCACCGTACTTTGTTTTATCCCCATTTAAGCTATTTCATTCTCTCTGCATTTCATTCTCCATGGAAAAGGAAAGAGAGTGCCACTATCCAAACTGAGCAATAAGGACCTAGCTGCAACGCTAATGGAAAATTTTGGGACCCAAATAAATTCAAAACTTGTATTTTGGCATGAATTTACAGCAAACTTGCTCCTCCTCCTGAAACGCCCACAGCTTTTACCAGGAGCAGCAATTATCCCTTGCGTCTCCTTAATCCTTCAGAAAAGAATGCACAGCCTTGGAAGCCCAAGGTAAATGTTTTAATGTGTCTGCTATCTTAGTGAAGTCAGTAGGTTGCATGGATATTAAAAAAAAAAGGTTGCATGAAAAAACAGTAGAAAGACCCACGGGCTTCAAAAGGTTAAACAGCTTCACTAATACGAACGCTGAAGTTGGGACAGTCCTGAACAGAGCAGTGAAAGGGGTATGTGCTTTTCCTTCTTAAAACTCCTTTCTTGAGGGCAAATGATTTTATCTCACAGTAAGCTGAAAATTGGTGAGTAGACTTATATACTAGTTATTATTTGACTCTTTTTTACATAAATCTATTTTTAAAGACAAACTCAAAGGAAAAAGCCCTACCTCTCAGCTAGTGTTACTTCAGAAGGTTTTTCCTAGTCACAGACAAATTATAGTATTATTTGTCCTTTCAAATGTCCAGATTTTTAGTATTTTCAATACTGACAATAAGATACTGTACACCTAAAATTTTGTGAAAAGTAAAGAAAAAAGACCATCATTGGTAGATCACTATTTATAGATGGAAGGAACACAGAAACATATTAAATTTACCTAAAACAAGGGGGTTTATACCATGACAGCAACTTTTAATGTAATTCATTTGTCTTATAAATTACATCCCTGGGGATAACCCTGAAAATTAATTAGGTCAGAGAGGGAAGGAAAACAAATTGAAAACTTCTCAGGACTCCAGGAAACAATACATTTTAAACACAGCAGTATCAACAATCTCACTATAAAGTTCTTCCCTCCTCTTCCCCTATTTGTCTTTCCAGAGACCAAGATAATCAGATTGAGAATCATCTTGGCCCACCAAGGTCAAGCAAACCATACACGTTCAAGTACAGAATATGGCTGAAATTTAAGCTTTTGCAAGCAGCTTTCCAAACTAAAAACTCCCTGGAACAATTCTGAAATATAATTTAGTAAAGACATTCATTGTGACAATGTGGCTTTTAAGCCCAAAGCTCCAGTCACGAAATGTGGACATGATACATTCATCACAAAACACAGAAAAGCAAAGAAGAGGAAGGCAACAGAAGACAATAAGAATTTTAGACGAGTTTTAATACTCGCCAAATTCATCCTCAAATAAAAACTCTGAAGGTTTGCCTTTTCATTAGCCTCTCTAGAGTTTAGGCAGAAAGGAACTTGCCCATGTACTTTTCCTGTAGCACCCTGTCTTCATTCTGTGCAAGAAACAAGACTTAGCTTTTTTCACTCTTTTCAACACAGTTCACCAAATTGGAAGTGTTGACCCACATGCACAAAATCAAAGACATTTTCTGATCCCACTTGTAACATAAATCAAATTTCGTACTTCCTGATGCCTGTGCCACCTTCCAGTACTAAGGGAAGAATAGAAAGATGACAAAATGCAGGGGAGTAACTGAGTTGATGGTGCTTGAACACTGAAACTTTAGGAGACTGCACTAACAGATAACTCCACAGTACAGACCTGGATCATGTGAGGGCATGAGATCACATTTCTGCCAGTCCTTAATATGTGTTAACATTAGCAGCAGGGAACAAAAGGTATCAGATAAGGCATGGAGCTTGCTGGTAAAAGTCAACACATCAAAATATATTTTAAAAACTGCATCAGAGAATTTATAATGGATCCGTGCTTTGCATTTTGAGGTGACAGAGTTCTCGATCTGGTAGAAAGTTCCCAAATCTCAGTTTACTACACTGTCAAAATATAGCCTAAGGGGACAATCTGACTTACAGCATCTTCATGACGATGAAAGAACCTCGCTTGGCTTTTAGATCCCAAGTTTGGCTCAAGATAGTGCAGTAGAGAACAGAACATCCTCTATTTTACTCTGGGTGTTCACAGTGTTCCTCTTCAGCACAGAATTAGGTTTTACTGTATAGAATTCTCACACACAGCTTGATGATGGGTTAGAATTCACACCTTCAGATTTTGGGGATATACTTCACACTCTGCATTATTACTGCTACTAAAGACACAGATTAGAGTGTCCTCATGTCATTGTAGCATCTGTAATGGAAATCTTTAGAAAATTCAGGGAAAAACTGTGTCTTTTACAAGGCCACAGCATGTCTTATTCAGCTTTGGAAAGGCTTCAGAGCACAGCAACCACATTAATTGGACATTATATGGACAGCCAAGTATAGCTCAGTTACTGTGCAGCTTTTACTGTTTTTTGTCATGTTGCTTCAAAACACATTTCATGTTTTAACCAGTCATATATACATATGAAAGCATTTCACAACACTGGACAATGCCACAGATCCACAGGAAATAATTGTTTCACAAACATGAAGCAATCTGCATGAATATAAACAGTGTGGCCCAAATCTGTTCTAAATTATGTGTCTACAAACCTATGGAAGTCAACTAGAACCACTAACAGAATAGAACAGGTAAGAGCACATAAAAATAAAAAATATGGCTCTACTATTCACGATCCAAAGCCTTCTTCCAGCCTGACATCACTTACATTTTCCTACTTTCCCAGCATGGATTTACAGGAAATAAGAAAAAACAGAGTATCTGGGATTTCTAGTTCTTTCATGTACTGGAGGACACAAGTCCAGGAACATATGGGCTTAAATGTGTCAGCATCCTACATCACTCTTATTTCAAGAATGTTATTAATTTTTGTGGGTGGAGTCCAAAATTTTAATGCCATATCAACACACAGTGGCTGTTTCTGTAATGCGTATGTCACAGGGAGCATATGTGTAGCAGTTCAAGGATAGCATTTTAACTTGATTTCAAGTGACTTTCTTAATTGTAATACTCTCAAAAGATGAAGTACTGATGCTACTAGCAGGGTATTTAACAACTTCTGTCTTCATAGTTTCATACAGTCACCTCAATTCTGACCTCTAGGCAAAAAGCAAAGCTAATATCAGAAGACTCTTTTCCATGCTAACTTTACACTAAATTTCAATTCAAATCTTCTCAAACGAATTAGCCTCTTTACCAAACTTGCAGGTACAGATACTGTGGGAATCAGCCATGTAACTGTTCCAACTGGATACAGTGAGAAAAGTATTGCCAAGGGCTTTTCGGCTGTGACTCAACAGGTGGTTTGGCACTGAGATTTCTACCTGTTTGTGGTTTTCATCTCTGGTTTCAAGACAGAAAATGAGATTATTATACCTTTCAATGCTGCATCTCAAGCAGGCTGTATGGAGAGCAAGGTTTCATTCCAACCAAATCTCTCTCTCTCTTGCAAGGTTGAGGAAAACTGCCAACCACTGCTGCTCTTCACATCAACATGAGATGGAGATGTCAGGAAAGGGAAAAGTAAAGGGAGAGAAGAAAAGCAAAATAAAATTGTGAGTTTTACATAAACAATAAACTGTACCTAGTGACTACGTCAGAGAAAACCAAAATAAAAAGTACTGGCATTAATATAAGGAAATAAATAAACAAAACCTTGGAACAGCTTAACCTAAGAGGTTGGTTGTGGGTTTGATCTTTTTTTTTTGGTTTATTTGATTGAGAGAATAATTTTTACATTTCTTTTCAAAAGATAGAATACTTTGAAAACATATGATAAACTTAAAGCACAATATTAAAGAAGCGAACCTATCATAGCATCAAAATTAACCACTCCATTACTCAGACAGTAGCCTAAGCCCCTTCAACAAACATCCTGCAAAGCAGCAGAAGCACTCCCAACATATGTTCTTGCCTGCAAATAGCCCAGGGTGCAAGAGGTAGGTTTCATTTTTTGGTTTTTAAAGTCTTCTGCATAGGCCTAACTCTGCCTTTGTTGAAGGTAGTGTTAACACACATGGCATACAGAAGGAACTGAATGTGGATAACTGCATACTTCAAAAAATCACACCCAATATGTTCAACTGATGCCACTGTTCCCTGAGGACAAGTGTAGGCTATGGAATACTACAAATAATAGAGAGTAGCAGTCTAAAGTACACTTTTCAGAACCAAGAAAGCAGAGTTTCCACAGATAACTGGGAATGTGCATCTTCAAAATAGTAGTCAAGAGTAGGTAAAGACTGTTTAGAGATGCTTACTGTGACAGAATTCTCAATGCCTTTTCATAAAATAAGAGTTCTTCAAAGCAACTCTCAGTAACCATTAAGAGAACAGTCAGTGAATCTATGCTTTTCGGATTAAAGCAAGAAAATGAAAGTCAGTGTTCTCCACAGATGTAGATGTAATGAGAATGACTTCAATACATCTGCCAGTAATCAAAATAGGTCCACCTTCACCAGTGCATAGAGAAGTGGAATTCCAGTATCAGCAAGAACTTTGTTTTGCCCAGATAACTGTAAAGCCATCTCAGGAAATCGTGTATACTAATTTGCCTACAGAAGATGAGAGCCATATGATTAAATTGTATTCAATTATCTATACTAAGAAAGACTGAGCTGAAGAAAAAATGGACCTATCTTATCACAAAGATAGCCCTCCCCACTTGAGAGAAAGGGACCTCAAAATGTTCAATTCCTGAGTTGGAATAAAAAAAACCCAGTCAAATGGGTCTTTTTTCTCCATGAGAAGGTGATTCCACCAAAACACACCTCTCAGATAATCAAAATAAAAAATATCCATCAACTACCCAGAAAAACGAGGGGGAAAAATTAAAAAAAAAGAGCATAGAGTCTTCCAGAACCAGCAGTTGGAAATATTTACTTTGACATTTCTTGGGTAAAACCTTTATTCCCAAAGAAAATTTTCATTTCAAGAAAAAGAATTTTCACTGAAAAAATCATTCCAATGGAAAACATCTGGCCAGGGCTACAAAGGATAGGACCACTGGCCTCAGCCAGGGGAAGGCAAATACTAATCAAGGTCAGTGGACTGGGTCTGCCACAGTCCTTTTGGAAAATCACAGGCACAGCACATCCATCCTCCGTGATGTTAATTCTCCTCCAGCTTTTCTGCCTATGTAGATTCCCCATGCCTAAGGGTAGGAATCCTCTCTTGTTGTACATTGTACACAACCTAGTGTAACACGTGTGTTTAATGATTTTCAGCACTACAGTAACAACTGTGTTTGTCCCTCCTACAGCAGCTAATTTCCAATGTCGAGATGAGGAGAAAAATATGACCTATGGCTGCAACACACTGCTAATCAAATGCTATTGTACAGCATGGTGCTGTGGGGGGGATGCCTTTTCATTGTACAACTAATCAGGGTTTATACACACAAAACCAGACAACTAGATAGTCCAGTCTTGTGATCTGTGTTCCGAGCTGCCAGAAGGCAGGAAAGAGGGGTGTGGGGGGGGTGGTGGGGAGCATCTCCTGCGTTCCTAATGAAAGAAAAGAGATGACTGGACTAAGAGCTGATGAGGTTACAAGGCAACAGCAGTGCCATGAGTTGTTTGGGCTTAAAGCCAGATGTCTTGTATTTCCTTTGATTGTTTCTAAATAATTAATGGTATTAATTTAATCATGTGACCCACCCACCCCCCTTTTAGTATTTGGCTCTGTGTACTAACTAAATACAAAGGAGAAAAACAGTACTGTCTATAGCATACTGAATATTGATGCCGTGTGTTTGGACTGCAACAACAGCTGATACTCATATCCATGAGACTACATGTTCTACAGCACTCACAGAGTGTTTGCATGGAGTAGATGAAGTAGTATCCTTCATACTCCATCCATAAACCAACTCAACTATGACATATGGACACTGCATGTTTGAAGTAGTAAAATAGAGGGTACATCGCTCTCTCTCCGCCCACACTAAGATGAACCTGCCACTACTATTTCACGTAACATTTTCTGGCAAGCTCCCAGTTTTCAGTCATGCTGGTTTGCTTGAAAGAAACACTCAGAGGAGACACTGCTTGTCTTGCTGTTCGAACAAACAAAATAATCACGCATCTTGAGTTAATGGTCCAAAGCTTAATGAAGATCATAGAAAAGAGGCTGCCCATGATGAGAGCATTCCCTTCTGACTTAGCCACATAAGTCACTGCTGTTGGCAAAAGGAAATGGATTATGAGGATAATAATTAACCCTGAGCTCTGGTCTAGACAAACCTTTGCTTGGTACAGTAGCAGTAAGCGCACAAAGAAAACAGCAACAACCAGAAGTAAAAACTTCCCCAGGGCACTGGCAGCAACAGAAGGAGGACCCCTGTTTCTTGCTGGGACTTCAAGTGACACAGGCATCAAATAATCCCATAGGAATATTAGGGTTGAGTACTAGGACTGATGAAATCCAACAGCAGAATTCCTGAACAAATAAAGACTAATGAAGGCACCTCCCTACATGCATGATTCTATTATATGCACTCAGTAAAAGTGTTAGCCCACCCTCCTACATATCACAGCATACTCTCAGCTCCCCTAGTCAAGTCTCCAGTTCCACCCATCTTATCTACCTTTTTTCCTACCACATTTTGACTTATCTTGAATCTCATGATACTTACCACAGAATAAGAATCATAGAAGGGTTGGAAGGTACTTCTAAGGGTCACCCAGCCCAACCTTCCTGCAATGAGCAGGGACATCTTCAACAAGATCAGATTGCTCAGAGCCCCACCCAATCTGATCTGGTTTCCAGGGATGGAGCATCTACCACCTCTCTGGGCAACCTGTTCAAGTGCCTTATTGACCATCAGATAGTATTAAATGGGGTAGCTGTGAGGCAATGGAGAAAGAAATCTGACAGCTTGGAGCAGACCCTCACTTTGTCCAGCAATGCCCCAGACTTCTGGAGGTAAGGACAAACTGATAGGAGGCCCTCAAAGATGTCAAAAGAAATTTCCGAAGTGTGCACAAACCTAACCTCATCAAAGAGTACCTATGGGGAGTCAGAGAGGGCTTGCTCAAGTCTCATTTCTTGTATGTTATCCATGGTTCCTTATTTGGTTGTCATTCTGCAGTTACACTATCAGATCAAGAATGGCAGTGGTGGTTTTCTACAGTTACTTCACTCAAGGGTAGTGAACACTGAAGAATTCTCCACTAGAAAGCCTGGTTCTAGTCTTCAAGGACTTAGTAGTCAAGGCCTAGCAATCCTATAGGCATCTTCCTCCACCACAAACCCAGTAGAGGTTCATAGGAAGAAGTCTGTTTTATTACATAAAGATCATATGAGATGTAAGCTCTTCAAATGGGACTGGGGCAGTGCCAAAACAAGCACTGGCTCTGCACACTACAGAGAACATCACCTGGAAGAAGAATCACAATTGCCAAATCCCAGGCTGAGGCACTGCAGAGAGAGTGGCAGAGTGCCCTGGGTACCAGAGCTCAGGCTATGGGGCTCTTCTGCAATGAAGGAGCAGAATGAATACCACATTGACCGTGCTGGGAAGAAAACATCTCACCCTGTCCTATCAGTGCATCTCTAACATGGTTATAAGGTTGAATAACATCATGGATTTATTGCTCATGGATATATGTAAATGGAGAAAACATTAAATCATATCAGTTATAACAAGAAGAAGAAGAGTAACATACAGCCAAACTTAAGAGTGACTCCTTCAGTTCCTATCAGTACCTACAGCAGAGAGGCAACACTTAAAACAAGCAAAAAGCACATCAGGAAAACCTGATACCAGGGTCCTCACCTTGGGTAAAATGGGCTCTGTGGTTTTGAACTGAAACAAGAGGAAACTGCTTCTAGACAGGAATGATCATCCAGAAATGACTAAACTCTTTGCAAGGCAGAAACACTAGAAATAGACAAAAATATAGCAGAACAGTCCCAGGACTTTATGAACAACCCCTGTTCTTAACTGCTTGGTTTTCAGGATTTTGGGAGGTCGTGGTAGAGTGAGAAGACAGCATTTTTCCTGTGGTGACAAAGATCTCTCAAAGTATCCACATGTCCCACTCTGCTGAGAATGTATCTTTTGTTCCTTCTTCAGCATTATTTCCCTCTAATGATAGCTTTGCAGTGAACCCCCTTTGTGAGTTGCTCAAATAAATGTAAATTTTACCTTGTAAAGCAATACCCTCCAAAATACAACTATCAACTGACAATAAAAATCTGAAGAGCTAAAAGGCAGTGGGTTTCCCCCAGTGCCCTCATCTCCCCAGTGCTCCGGACTGCTTTTTATTATTATATATGGAGTTCCAGGAAGGGTACTTGTTATTATAAATATGTACTGTATTGAAATATATAGCCCAAGTCCCCAGGGCCCAACATTTTAATTGGAATTACAGTTGTGCAAATAACTGATTTATTTGGCTATCTGACCAAACTGTGAACATGGAAAGAAAAAAAAGCCCCGAAAAAAAATCACCTATGTGTTTAACAAAATGGACTAGTTTTTTTGTTTGTGTTTGATACATTTCCATTAAAATTGACTTAGTTTCAAAACAAAACCAGAAACCTTGTTTAAAAATATCAAAACAAAACCTTTTGGCTTTCCAAAACTTTTCTTTTAATTTTTTTTCTCAGTTCATTTTTTTTACATAATTTTGGCTAACCCATAGCTGAGGCAAGCAGTGTTCAGCAAATAAAAGATTTAACTCAACAATTTTACCCCGACTTAAATCTAAGGGCTGAACTGTGAGTTGACTAGCTCTTGACTTAATGAAAGAAGAGCAGGGAGGCAGGGGATCTGTATTCTCTTCTTGGTTCAGCCCCTGTCTTTGTGTCCAAGGTGAGTTATTATTTCATTTCTTTATGGTTGTCTCTCTGTCCACTCTTTGTCTCTGCAGTCTCTGAGCTCGCTGGGGTTCAGATGCACCTCCTACAGCGTGTCTGTACATTGCCTAAAATAATAGACTGCTCATCTCAACTGGGGCCTATATGATTTACTATAATATAAATAACTCCTCAACTGCAGTCAAATCTCTTTTTAATGCCAATAGTTTCACTTGCATATATTTAGCAGCCCATCATGGGAACATCATCTTCCTTTTTAATTAATTACTTATTAATAGACATAAAATATGAACGGACAGCAAGTCTGGATTTTTCTTGCTTCATCAATTTCAGCCCTCAAAGAAAGCATCTCGTTTACAGCTACCAGGAGCCAACAGGGACATGTACTGAATGAAACCTGAAACCCAAGGTCCCCTCAGCACTTTTGTACCCCCATGATTTGGGGACAAATCCTCTCCTCCCTCCAAGGAAGGAAAACTAGCTGGATTGAAAGAGCTGATTAGTGGAAAGCCTCAAAGGCAACCTCCAAATTCTCTGTGCAGGGCTTTTAGGCACATAATTGTCACCAGTAGGAATGGGAAATGCCAGTTCACTATCTCCAGAGAGGTGGAAACAGCCTATGGGATTGCAGGGAAGAGCTCTGCCTGCTTCTGTTTTGAAGACCTGTAGCATCTCACAAGGCCAGCTTAACTTGTTGAAAGACAACTCTAGAGCTCACTAGAAAATAAACAACACAGAAACAGAAACGACTGCAACACTACGAACTCTTCAACTTGCATGTGCAGCACTTAGGGCTGGGGGTGGGGAGGTTTCTCAGAGCACACATGGCTGTCACTGACAGTAAAGTCAGTCACGTTTTTAAAACACTGGGGACAGAGTTGCAAATGTGCCCCATTATGTCTTGAGATGTACTCCCGGGTACAAAAGGTGCGTGGGTTACGGCAAGCTCATGTGTTACTTGGCTGAGACCGTAAAAGGCAGTGCAAAGTACAGACTGAGAAAGAAGGAACTGTGGAGAATACAGGGTGGTTATTTCTACTATACAGACATGATACACATTTGTACTCCAGGTATCCCGGACTCCCACTGCAGTTTAACCCCATGCTACTTTTCTCCATCCCTAGGGCTGCTGCTCAGCTCTGGGAGATCCCACTGGTATTTTACAGCCCCCGTGTCCTGCGAGGGGACTGTGACAGAGGTACAGAATGCGCCAGCCGATGCCAAGGCGACCACGCTCTGTCCAAGGGCAGCATTTGCAGGTGGCCATTCCCCTCTGTGTTTATGTCCCCTGTGCCATGCTAAAGGAGCAATTATTATCATTAAAAATAAATCATCCTCCCTGTTGATTGACTGTACTTATTGGCCATTGCTGCCATCTAGCCAGATGCATTTCCAATATTCACAGAAGCCTTGAGCCTGTTTATTTTCCCAATGCTGCTTAGTCTGAAGCAGGGATAAATGCATCCCTTGTTACTCACTGCCTCTGCAGAGACATTTGTAAACTTTCATGGGGTTTTCGGTTGTTTTTTTTTTTTTCCCCAACAGGTGACAAAATACCATATAACTGCAGGTGCTCTGGGACACAAGCAGGAAAATGAAGATCAGATGCAGCTGTAGTTGGAGTAAGGGGAAAATGAAGATAAAGGCAGCAGATAAGAGAGTGCTAAAACAAGCAAAGAAATAATTGAGAAGGGGTAGTTAGCTATTTTTGTTGCCAACTTACTCTTGCAAGGTAGCTATAACAGAATAATTTTGTCTATTTTGTTATCATGCCAAATTTTTGCAGGTGTTACCAGGGGAAATTTGGAAGTTTGCTGAAAAAAAAAGTTTTCTGAACATTATTGGAAAAGGACGAAGAATTCGTCAGCTCAAGCCAGCACTGAAGGATGTGTTGGAGGTCATAGCTGAGGGGCACTGGCTGATGTTACTGGGCTTGTGAAGTAGGAATGATATGGAAGTGGTTTCAGACAGCTTCTGAATTCAGATTTATTCTTCTAAGAATTTGTTCCCAAAATTCAGTCAGGAAAATGTTCACAAGGGAGGGCTTATTCTGCACCCATCCCTTCATCTTTTTTGGTATGAAATAGGTTGAAAAAATTAATATTCTAAGGAGACTTAGAAACTGAAGGATTCAGACAGAATTTCATGGCTTGATTGCCATCCACAATTCAGCTCTACAAAGCCAATGCAAACTTCCAGACACTGTGGCCTTTCACTTCTCTAGTCAACCTGGTTTCAGAGCCATACCCAGCAACATAATAAAAAAGAGGTGAAGCACAATGGGTAAAGAGAAAATAAACGTGACTGTATTATAAAAGACAGTGATTGCTGTCTGGCCATAACATTCCCTCCAAACAAAAGGGGAAGGAGGATATCAATAAAGGTCTGTGAATTCAAATTTCTTTTACTATACTTCCTATTCCACCAGAGGAATGACAAAGAAGTTGTATTTTGCTTCCCTGACTTTTCTCCTCTTTGAAAAGGGAGGTTTCATGGGTAATCCAGAGTAATATTCAGCTGTGAATCCAATTTATGCAGTGGGATAGGATTAAAAAAGGAACAGAAGGTCTGGATTCTGAACCTGCTGTAACAGTTTTGATTTGAATACAACCCAAGTCTTGAAATGGCTTGTTTTCCACT
The DNA here is from genome assembly GCF_022539395.1 of Myiozetetes cayanensis. Classification (NCBI taxonomy): domain Eukaryota; kingdom Metazoa; phylum Chordata; class Aves; order Passeriformes; family Tyrannidae; genus Myiozetetes; species Myiozetetes cayanensis. The sequence continues at coordinate 21,907,647 of NW_026087742.1, forward strand.
TCTGGTTTGGAGCTGGTTGAAATACTGCCACAGTAGCACTTCCTGCAAAATTTATGTCCAAGATTCTCATTATTTGGAACTGAACTCTAAAGATTTTGGCACCATGAAATCCAAACAAAACTCTGTTCCTGACTCAACTGGCCCTGAAGTCAACCCAAGCTTAATCTGGTTCTGGGTCCAAATCCAGCTTCAGCCCATTTCCATTGTTATATAGATTATGCCATAATACCACCTCTAGCCTCAGGATTTATGATGCCTCCTCACAGGATGCATATTTGTGTGTAAATACATAAATCACATCAGATAAACAAAGAAGACATGCCAGAAAACAGGAGGGGAGGGAAGAGGAGAGATACCTACCAAGCAGTTTGTCTCTAAAGTGTTGCCAGTTGTGAAAGGACTCGACGTGCTAATATCCGCTCATTCAGACTCTTACAGACATGCTAAGAGCGTGACGGCTGGCAGGCAGTGCATTTAAGTGCTGTTACTGAGGCCCCCAAATATTGACAGAGTGCCAGACTCTGAGAAACTATTGATGTATGCAGCCGGCCGCTGCTCCAGACACCTCTCAGACAGAGTCTTTAAATGTCACAGATTAATGAATTTTCATGAAATGGAGAATGAGAGAAAGAATTAAAAAAGAAAATATCCCATAGCACCAACATGAAAGCATCTTTTATCCCTACACAAAATTCTGCCCTCAAGCCTCAAGATTCCTAATAGATTATAACAGATTGTAAGTCGGCATGAGATGTGGGATGAGGAGGTTAGACCCTCCAGATCATGCAGAGCGTTCTCAAACAAAGACAATATGAGAGATGTTCATTTTAAAAAAAAAACAACAATGAGAGTCAAGACCCACTCAGGTCTCAGTTTCATTTTAACCTAACCCTCGAGTTACAAAGGTTAAGGGGTAGAGCTGGTTAAATGTTTTTGTTTTTTGTTTTGTTTTTTTTTTTTTAATATGAGGTACATAAGGGGCCAAACTGCAAAGTTCAGCTGTTGACTTTGAACGACCCTAACATCAGAGCCATTGAGACAGACAGCTGTACTTGGACCCTCTTTTAGTATTTGATCTTGTGTCTGATCTTATCCAAGAAATTGCAAAAGTTATGATAGAACATTTTTATGCCATCAGATAAACCAAGTATGCTGATTATTTCTCTTTTTTCGTTTATATCAGTGAACTCAAATATGTATGCAAGAACTTCAAATATCATTAAAATGTAATAATGCAAAATGCAGTTGGAGTGTAAATGACAAATCTATGCATAACACATCACTAGAAGAGGAAGGAAGTGAAGGGATGATGTAGATGTTCTATGCAGAAGTAAAAATGGGTCATTTATACACAACCACGTAGAAAATACAGCTTCAGTGAGTCCCTCTGCACACAGCCACTTGGAAGTGGGGCTCCCATGAGCCATTTTCTCCTTTGTTCCCAAAGGCATAGGCACTGATTCCTGCAAGGCTCTACTGCCTCCACGGCCCCTAGGCTGTCCTGCAGGATTTCTCTTGAATGCAAGGACAGCAGATGGGGTGACCACCAACACACCCAGTTCCTTGCTGGATACCTCCTTCCCCCTCAAAGACAGAGAAAGGGAAATTGGCAGCACTGTGACAAGCAAGGCCTGTTGCAGAAAAATCCAGAGAAGCTGAGAGCACCTCACCGAGCAAAGAGTGCTGTAAGAAAAGCCAAGAAACAAGACTCTGTTGATGGGACAGCAAGACCCTGTGGTTTTCCACTTTGTTGGAGAGAGTCAAGAAGAGGGCAGTGAAGATGCTTGGAAGGCCGCAGCACCTCTCCTATGAAGACAGGCTGAGAGAGCTGGGGTTGTTCAGCCCAGAGAAGAGGAGGCTTCAGAAAGACCTCACAGCAGCCTTCCAGTACATAAAGGGAGCTGACAAGAAAGATGATGAGGGACTTTTTATAAGGGCATGAAGTAATAGGACAAAGGATAAGGGTCTTAAACCGAGAGAGGGTAGATATGAATTGGATATAAGAAAGAATTTTCTATGATGAGAGTGGTGAGGCACTGGCACAGGTTGCCCATAGAAGCTGTAGATACTCCATCCCTGAAAATGTTCAAGATCAGGCGGGATGGGGCTTTAAGCAACCTGGTTTAGTGCAAGGTGCCTCTGTCCGTGGCAGGGGAATTGGAATTAGGTGATCTAAAGATCCCTTCAGATCCAAATCATTTTATGATTCTATGATTATTGCTGCAGAAAAGTCATTATTCTTAACTGAAAACTGTTCCACTAACTTCTCTCTTATCTCTGGCCACAGAATGCTTCACAGCAACCATAAAATCTCACTATAAGAATGGGAACTAGCATGTGCAGTGTTCAATAGGTGCTTGTTTTCATATCATCTTATCAGTCAGATTATTTGTGGCAACCTTTGCCAAAGCAAAACAAATTTTTGTTTTTAACAAAAAAATCTACTTTTCTGAGCATGAAGCCAAGTGGAAACAACTGCAAGGACTCTGATGGCAACCTCCTGCTTCTGATGACATAAAAGTCTTTGGTTTTCAAAAGCCAACACACTTCCATGGGTTGGCATATCTGGCAATTACTTGTATCATTGACTACAACAGTCAGCCATTTGTGTTTTCCACTCTTGTCACTACCCAAAGCCTGTCCTCCCTACCCCCACACATTCACCACACATCTCACAACCACCAGAGTTGCAGCAGGGTCTCCAACACCATTATCTGTTACCCATAGCTGTACATATCTCTGGATAAAGTAGCAAGAAACTATCTTTTGCCAAAAGCCAGAGAAGACAAAGCACATATGTGTCTAAGAGGGGATGACACAAATGACTAATTAAGTACATGAGAAGGCAAAATGTCAAAGCCTTTCTGTTCTGTGAACAATCTCTGTACAAACAAAGAAAAGAAAATCGATATAGATTTTCACACAGGGAACTACTTTACACATCATTGCAAGCTTCCTTTAAAACACTCAGTACCCTTTCTTTAGGACTTTCAAAGAGGCTGTCTAACATTACTGCCCATTCTGGCCCGTTTTTTCTCCTCACACACCCCTCTTCCTTTCTCCTTTCTTCCCCTCTCCCTCTTTTTAAAAAATACTAACCCAGCATTTCATTCACTCCAGTAGCACATCTTCAGCAAAGGCCAGCATCAGTTATACTGAACGAAGATGTAAAAAACCTCAGTATTCCCATGCTACAAAAGTCTTCAAGTACCTCAGCAGAGATGGGCTTCAGTCTAAAGACTGAAGTCAAGCATCATTTGGGATGATCCGTGAACCTTACAGAGAAGCCTAAGTGCCCAAGCTACAAAGTTGCTCTCCACAAGGGCTGATTACCCAGACTCTGCAAGACAGACACGATGATGTCCCTTTGAGTGACTTCATCTCTTGTGCATGTGCTAGGGCACAGCCGGTTCATCCAAGAGCTTGCCTGACACATCTCTTTCCAGGAGCACGGTGTGAATCCCCAGGCAATGCAAGCACTGTCTCCTCCAAGACTGCCTCACGTGGAAGCCAGCAACAAATCTCCCTTGGGAGATTTGTCTCTTTTCTGGAGGAACAGAAAAAGGAAGCCAAAATTTCTAAAAACTAACAAAATTTTGTAAGTGAGCATATTGGGAAAGGAGCAAACTGGGCAATTTTCTAACTCACTGCAAAGTTAGGACACTTTTATATTCCAGTGAGCCTCTGGCATTTTAAGTAAATAAAGGGACTGAGTTAGAAGACACAACAAAGTCTTATGACCTATCCAAACAGACTTCTCTCCCTGTCTTCTTTTGCAAATACTAGAATACCTAATAAGCCTTGTCTGTGCTCCCTTTGCATGCCAACATTACAACAGCCATTCCAGTTCCTAAGTTCAACCTCCTTCACTAGGTTTAGGACAGTATCAAGGACCAACTCCTTTGTCTCATCTTGTCTCTTTGATTGTCACCATAAAGTTTCCATCAATTAATTAATTTCTTGTAGTCATTTCTGACTAATGTTGTCTACCTTCTGTCTTTTTCTTTCCTTTCCTCCACGTGCATGTGTGTGCATACATCACAGATCACAACCAGCTCACACCCCCCTCCTTGTTAAAAGTCCCACCTCTTCTGCTGACTTACCACACTCTTAATCAAAAGGGCAGGAGGAAGCCGCCAGCATTCATTCTTCCCCCCCTCTCCTCCTCTCTCCCTCCCTTTTTTCAAATGGCACAAATGTCAAACTTTCTAAAAGGATGTTTGGCATAGCTGAGTTCAGTCATGTAACGTACAAAGTCGGTATGATCAAAAGGTTGCAGGGCTGCCCACTGCTAAAGAAGAGAGGGAAAAAAGGAAACGGAGATCTTTTCTAAAGTGTGAAAGAATGCATGAGCCAACTGTTGCCACTGGAAACACCATGTCTATTAGCAGCAGCAGTGGGTCTGAAACACAAAAACCTCGGTCCAGATTCTCTGAAAAACAGGGCTGTTCTGATCCAATTTTCCGCCCAAGAAACAGGGACAGACACAACTACGGAACTGAAGACATTTTTTTTTTTTCCCTGTGCTTTGCATCATTATATGGAAAATAACTGTGTCTATGTGGAAGTAAGAGCACTTAGTTTTGTAGTCAAAGTTGCTGAAATAATCAGATGGAACATAGATTCACACATCCAAAATACATGGTCTCTCTGGTACTTCTACAGTACTACCTTTCACCACAGTATTTTCATTCTTACTTTACCCACTGCTGAGAAAGAGGGCAAATTATTCCTCCCTTTTACATATCTAAGACTGTTATGATTTCATAAGGCAACTGGTTTGCAGTCCTAGAGCACTTCACAATTACATGCTCACATCTTCCTCTACACTTCTGATACAACTCTTCTGGTTTTATTCATCTATTTATTTGCTTCACTTTGCCGAGTCCTTGTGAAAATGTCTGCATCTTCTTACCAACATCAACTCTAGAGAACAGCCCAGCTATGCCACTGGCTCCTGTAAAATGTCTGCACTCACAGTGCCATGAAAATTGGTGGTCAGAATCTCCCCATGAGCTGAGATAGAGTTTCCCTCCCAGAAGATAACCCCAAAAATGTAGACAGAAAAGCTCATTGTCAATATCCATTTAATAGAAAAATCTTAATTATAGATAGCTTTCAGTCCCAGAACAGTAGACAGGAACTTGAGATTAATTCCCCCTATGACAAAGTATGTGAACAATAACCAGAACTTGTAATCAATACCCAGAGGAGAGAGCATCCAAATTGTAACGGGGATTTGGGATTCATTCCCAGAGGGCGTAATATATGATTTGGAACAGGTAGACTGGGATTAATTTTTGATTATGAAATATTTGAACAGCAATTTTCAACTTTTAATGAAGAGAGGATGTGGACACCACAATTAACATAATTTCTAAGTCTCTCCATCATATTTCAGGAGACAGATGACAGATCACAAACAGCTGTTCAGGTCATACACAAGTTAATGTGGGAGTGCCACCTAAAGGAAAGTGCACTAGGATGGGACTCTGGAGAGGGGCAGACAAAGACCAGAGTTGCACTTTCCTCATTTCTAATAAAACTTGCTTATTGCAAAGTCTGCATTAGAAGTAATTATTCCATGTTTGCTGACTTTACATGGATAATTGTAAGTCAGAAAACATCAGTATGAGAACATGGCTTTTCTCTTACACAGGGAAAAAATATAAAGGTGTTCACAGGAGAAATAATTATCACTCTGAAGGAAAATTTCAAAATAGGAGTGCACAAGGTAAAATATATAGAACCTCACCGTGTCCTGGGGGGAAAATACAACCCAAATTTCTAAAGTTCCTTAGAATATAATAAAACAGCTAATTGTTTGCCTAGAACAAAGATAACGACTGAGCTGCGAATCTTACCCTTTTCTGTTAGTTTCCACAAAATAATTTTCTTTATGTTTTTCTCACAGGCCAATGAGTAATTTTAATGATTATGAGCTGCATCTGTAGTCATGTAAGACAAGGCAAATTTCCTTTATCTGCATATCTTGCCATTTATGAATGCATCTAACAAAGTGCTGTAAGAAAACCTATTCTCCATGTCCAGCATTCAGTATTGCTCAGTTGGAAGAAAACTGCCCAGACCAAAAACATCTTGCCCTGAAACAACTGATGGTAGAAGAAGTAATGAGATAAACCAAAATCTTCTTTCAGCTCAACACATACTTTATTCCTAATTTATCTATTCAATCTTGTAAAATATTTTAAAAGATTTACCTCTTCCATTTTATGCCTGTTGTGTTAAACTTTCGGGTCTTTCACTGAAAAGAGACAAGGCAACTGGGGTTCCTTGTGCAGCCACCCCACCCCTCTCTCCTTAAGCCCTCAGACCCACATCTACCCAAGGATCATTTCCTAAGCCTTCAAAATTATATATAAGTATGCTGTCTCTGCCAGGTCCTATTAATCATAAACTTCTTCTCATTTCATTTCAGTATTAAACTCATCTTGTTCAAATCTCTAATTTTCCACACTGACAGAGAAGTTCTCTATACATCATTCAGTTCTATTTCCTAGATACATTCAGAATTACAAAATTCATTCAAGCCCATCTGATCTCTTCTCACTAAACCTTCTCCCTTCCACTGACTGACAGAGAAGAATTAGCCTTCTTCCTGTCAAGTATACATCTTTTCCCCACAGAAGTATGTGAAAACACATCCAAACACAGGCAATGACTCAGCTTGCCCTTGTACTTGTGTCTTTGCTCTACAGAGCAGTCAGTTTTATGGAGCAGCAAGTCCCATTGATATAATACCAGACAGACTACTAATATTTCTAAAGTAAAACCAGCTGTAGCTACACAGCAGGGTACCACACACTGAATGAAGAGGTACAGTCAGCACCCCTCATTCTAGTAGATGCGGGAAATCTGATGATGAAGTTATGCTACAGAGTGACACTGCTGAGCCCAATACATCACAGGTCATTTTAGGTAACTAAAAAGTAAAATTTGCCACCCACAATTTTCTCCTCAGTGATCCTATCTAATCTTAAGTAGTTCTCAGGTTTGGGAAGAAAAAGCATGTCAGATATTTTTTGCTCTTTCCCTGCTGCAGCAATGTAATCTATTTCATTTCTAACCAAGTGCCACAGCTTCTCTCCACTTTTACAAAGACACTGCAGTACTACTCCAGAAAAACAAATTATGGTACTGCTGTAGCAAACAGGAGATGGGACTAGAAGAGCACTTTGTGCTTTTTTCTGTTGAGCCAGACATTCAGCAGAAACGATGATGGTTTCCCTAGAGGATACACAAGGAGTTTGGTGCTCCATAGCTGGGAACAGCCCCCTTCCTCCCCTAGGGCCTGGCATCACTGCTCTGAGAGGCTTTGGTTCCCAAGCAGCAAGTCTCAACCCACAACATGACTCAGGGACCTGCAGAGTTCTCTGCTCCCACATCCACACACAGGCTACACCAGCTCTCCTGGCAAGTTAATAAACACAGCTATGGCAGGGGACTCAGAGTCAGATAGACTCCATGAGGGCATGGTGTTAGATTAGTCACCTCACCAATTTCTGCCTCAGTATCCCCAAGTGTGAATTAGTTTTTGGCACCTACAAGTTAAGAGGCTGGCAGCTTTAGAAGAACTGTATGTTAGACAGACAGATCGATATTTCATTTTAAAGAACAGTTTATTCTACTGTACTTTTGCTGATTTGAAAGAAAACAGACTCTGTTGCAGTATTTTTTGACTAAAAACCTGTAGAAGAAATCGTTTCAGTCTTTTACAACCAGAATCTGGAAGGGTGTCCCATTGTAATATTTTCAAAGAGAAGTTGTGCATGCAGTATGTATGTGCATATGGTGTTTATGAATTGTTTTTTAACTTTAGATATTTTATTCATTTTTCCACATGGTACAAGTTGAACACACATCTTTGTTGGACAGACACCAATACAGTAACATAGCTTTTGATTTCAGGCACTCAAGACTCTGTAGGACAAAAGGCTACTCTATCTTCATGCCAGGACATCACATCCTGAAATTAGGATGCATGCCATCAGGCAGTCAATATCTCACTAAAGATACTCAGCCCTTGATACGTTCAGTTATACTAAATGAAGGAAACTGTAACCACTTCCAGTTATTCCATACAGAGATTAAGGGCCATGAGAACTTTGTGTCTTGGCATACAACATCCTATTTTGATTTCACTGTGTTGTGGGATCTGCTGTTATCCACAGTTTGTGGACTTCGTTGTTTTTTTTATTCTCACTTGCAGCATGCACACAGCCAGCATAGTAACTTCAGTCATAACAAGGTTCAGAAGACTCTAAAGCAGAGGGAATTGGGTAAGGACTGGCACAAAAACACCTGGCTAGAGCCTTTTAGGATAGCAGCAGAAAGAGCACAGATGCTACTGACACCTGCATCCCCACCCCAGAGTCAGCAACATGGAGCTCAAAATCCACTTCTGCCATTTACGCTGTGTGCATGTGTGTGAGCTGCTCCTGCAGACCCACGGAGAACACTGAAAGCACATTCTCTAGGATAAGTGCCTATCCAGACTCACTAGTATAGTTCATTGTGCAAAGTCAGATGAAATGCAAGGGTGAACAGTTTACCTCCAGATCAGAAAAGTCCTGCTACTGCAAACTGCCATGTCTAATAACTATATAAACCTTGTTTATTTAATTTCAAAGCCGCTGTTTCACTTAAGCTGTACCACTGTCTCAGGAATCACAAGATGGTGGCATTTAAGAAGTAGAGGCAATGCTTTCATTGATTTTCCAGGAAAAAGCTCGGTCCAAAAGTAAAATAAAGTTTCCTTTGTAAAGAATGGAAATAGTAATATAAATGAGTTCTTTATATCATTTAATATTGTTAACTATCATTCTGTTATATGAAATATAATAAGAGACAAATCAGTTCAGAGAAAATACATAAATATTAATTCTCTTCCCACTGGTAATTTAATATCTATCTTGTACCCCAAGGTCTTGAAAACACTGAGTACAAAAAATAGTTCTTTCCCACTATCTGGAAAAAACCACGAGGATAAGGGAAACAAAGATTAACATTTACGTGAACATGAGATGCACTGATTTTAGGAACAGTCAAACTAAAATGCCTACGCTGAGTATCTATGGCACACAAAACTAATGATTCTTGCCCATTGTCCTACCCAAAGTTTCTTCCTGTGACTGGCTTAAATTTGAGGTTTCTTGACAAGATCTAATGAATGGTTTACCTCACTTTCCTGATAAAAAGCAAATGCTCCCTGACTTCACTCTTTACTTGAAACAAGTACATGTGGATGAAATATAAAAACTTCTGTCAACACGACTGCTACTCTGTGCATTATTTAAATGCTAAAATAAAAAAGGGGGAATTAATGATTTTTGGGTTTTGTTTTGGTTTTTTTTTTTTTTTTCTTTCCCCCAGGGATGGCAGGTTCCACCGCGGGGAAGTTCAGCTCTGCTCTCCCAGGCACAGACCTGGGGCAGTGCCAAGCCCTCTCCCCTCACCCATCCCCTTTCCTGCTCTCCCAGCAGCGGGGCAGCCCTGGGGCAGCAGGCAGCGATTCCAGCGAGGCACGGTATAAATAGGAGATGTGCTGTAGCCTTGCGGATCGCAGGTGGCACAGAGCATTTATCTTCACACGCGCCAGGGTGGATATCTACAGCTTACGAGTGGGAAAGGTCAGGTATGTCAGCTATGATGGCAACAAACAGCCTCACTAGCGGGCACGGGTGTATTCACCTTTCGCTGCTCGCAGCCGGCGGATGCCTCCGGAGCGGGAGCGGGAGCAGCAGCCCTGGAGCACCGGCTATCTCCGGGCATGCTCCCACCTTGGCTTGGGGCTCCCTCTCCTTCCTCTGCAAGCTGGGATGGCGCCACTGCCTGCGAGGGTGGCAGATAACGCCAGTATTTTGGAACTGCTCTCTTCCGAAGCCACTGAAGAGATTTATTATTTATAGGCAGAGGGATGAAAACATGGAGTACGTACATGGGGGCCCGTGGGGGGAGGGCTAGTTACTGCCAGGCAGTAATTTCAGTCTGAAGTTCCTATGACTTAAATAGCCACTTGAGCTCTGCTCTTGCAGTTTATGATGTCAATAGAACCCCTAAATGAAATTACAGCCTTCTGATACGCAGCGGGGTAGCTTTTCTTCACCGTGTAATATACCCGGCCGGGAGAAATTGCACTATACGCAGAGTTCCACTAAAGCAGAGTTTATCATAAGAATGTTCCTGCTAAAATATGATTAGGCTTCTTGTTTGCCAGATAACACATCTAATGAATCAGGGTATGCGTGACAGTCATGTTTTGTGAACGCAGACATATACCCTGAGGTGAACTGGGCACTCCACTGCCTCAAAGCACCACTATTTCATTTCCACCGTAATTTGCACCTGCTTTGTTTTGCCAGCAGCACAGACCCATGCTAGCTCTGGAACTTGCCTCCGTTCCAGGAACTCGAAGCTTGCAAAGACAAAAAAAAACAAGCAAGGCAGCAATGGGGGGATCTACACACTGTATTTTTTTTTTTTTTCTTTTAAGCATGCCTGAGCCTGGCTAAACCTCATTAATAGCCCTGTGAGGGTAGGAAAAAAAAATTTCCACTTTTCAGATGTGTAGTGAGAAACAGACAGAAATAAAGACCATAGTGATAGACCTGGGATACAGATTCGGGTCTCCTAAAGTCTATTCCCTTTCTGTCCACTGTCATTATGTTACTCCTACAACCCCCTTCTCAGCCCAGGACAGGAGTAAAAACCCTTACTCTTACCGTTCATGAACCTTCCTATTTCTTTATCCTTGAGTTGAGGACATGACTGCAGTTGACAATTAGAGATCTGTAGTTAGTGGCTGCTTTACTTGAGTAACTTGCAAATCCCTTTTACTTTCCTAACTTTCCTCGTCATATGACTTAATTCAAAATCAAGTTTCACTTTCTTTTCTGAATTACAGGAAGGAAAACTGGTGCTGCTTCGGTGTTGTGACCCAGGAAAAAAAGCTGTTGTTCAACTTTTGGAAAAGACAGGCTTACAGTATAAAATAAGAAAACAAACTGAGAATACCTTAGAGCTGGCAATGTACTCAAACTAAGGCATTTTTATTCCTTTTTGCTTTTATGTACTCTTACTGCAAACATTGTCTCTGGATATTGCTTAAGTTCTTGTACTTCTGAAGCATCCAGTACCTATGAATCTGCGTACCTTTATCATTACATATTTTTCTGCGCTTTGTTCTCGTCTGATGCAGTTAACAGTCATAGAACAACAAGCATATCACATCAAACAATTGTGCAGAAAACAGTGGTTTTCATTCTACTACATAAATATATATGCTCTTCCCCAAAAGTATAAACTGGTGGTTTGAACATGAGTAAAAGAATACCATTTTCTCTTTGGTGGTGTCAGAGAAAGGGTGACAACTTTCCCACTTTATCTATGGGTAAAAGAGAGATTTTAATTTGGCAGTGCACATAAAGCACTTTGAGATTACTGCTTGGAAGGGATGCTGTAACTAAAATGTCTGCTGCTAGAAGCGAACAGTGCATGTATAAAAGAATGACCATATGTATTAATTTTCATTTTTTAAAGCAAATATGATAAACTATTACACAGTAGACAAAGAAGCTACCACTAATGAGACGATTTATCATCTTACCATCCCAAAGTGTTTAAATAGCATGTTAGAATATGATTTGAAATCTCAGATTTTCACCCTAATGATTTTAGACCATAGACAAACCATTAGAACCTTGGCTTACAGTCAATAAGCAGCTTATACCATAATAAGCAAAACTGCCTATTTTTTCCACATTGCTGTACATAAACACCAGCAAAGACAAGTTCCTTTGCTACCAGAGAGAATTACAGGATAAATAAATTAATTAAATAATTTAAACATCAAGAGGTTTAGAGCAACACAGAGACTCTTAAAAAAGAGATTAAACATTGTTTTGCCTTCTTGGTGAAAGATGCCAGAGTGACAGCCCTTGACTTCAGTCTATCCAGAGAACAAGTGTTATACAGGCAGAAGTTTGAAGTTTCAGACATTTAGCACTGTGCTTTGAGAACTTTCCATTTCAGAAGTACTTATGTCTTTCAGACTTACACTGCCTGGAGGGAGAAAGTAAATCAGAGATAAGCTTCAAAGATCAGACCCAAAAGTGTGTGTGGGCGTTCAGTATAGCCCATTTAGAGAAAAGAAAAAAAATCCATTATGTTTCTATCTGTGATGTGAACTGCCTGAAAGTTTGGGATGTTCTGATCTGTCAGCTGCTTTGAGTACACTGTAGAAAGGTGATGCAACAGCTAAGTCGGGATCTTAACATCAATTTAGTCAAAAGCTGGGACCATTTGGATTGGGGCTTTGATGTATGTAAAGGTTATTTCTATGTGTATGTAAGACTCTTTACTGAAGGGATCAGCCAACTTAATTGCGGGTTTTGTTGAGAGCTGGTGATTTAGTTGAAGTTCAGAGAGAGGTCTGCAGCACCAGGGAATGAAGAGAAACAGCTAACCCTTGCTGCTCAGTGCTGAAAAACGTCTGAGGTCAGCTTAGGGGTTTGTATATGAAAAAAGAGAAGTTCACAGTTCTTTATGGTTCTAATGCAAAACCAGATGAAACTCAGAGGTTTTGTCTATCTTTTACTTGAAGTTTTCAGGCTTTCAGGCAGTCAAACTGCATGCTGAAATTGAAGCAGGGGGAGGGACTGACAAGCCACATGGATTGAAACCAACAAAAATATTTTCAAAAATTGCCAAGCAGTAAAACCACCAAATCTTACATGACTTTACTTATTGGTTATAAGAAATAGAAAGCACTTTAATATGGGTTGGATGTGATTTGATACTGAGCTCAGTTCTGAAGTCAATGTCAAAGCCTCTGACAACTTCAGTGAAAGACTGCTCAGCGCCAGCCTTTACGTACTGGCCTCGGGACTTATACCGGGCATGAAACCAGGGAAAAGGTGACTGGACTTCTCTGTATGTCACGGGTGACCAGCAGCATTTGAAGAGGGGCTGTCTCCCTGGGTGCCACAGAAACATGCTTATTGATACATGTGCTGAATGAATCCTACTCAAAAGCAAGACAAAGGCGAGAAGAATGCTTCCTAGTTAATATCCCATGTGAGATATATTGGTGCCATTAAAGATCTTGGTCTTTTGCCAGAGACATGTTTCAAAGAACAGGATAATAACTCAAAATACAAATATTTTGACTGCTGCCCTGTGTTTCTTATATGCCTACTTTGTTAAGAGTAGAAAATGTTAGTCAAGAAATGATTCATTTCTTCAAGTCATATAATATGGAAGATGATGAAGGATGAATGGAACAGCCCACACATTGCCCTGGCCTTCTTTGTCACTACAGAAGAAAAATATTAACTTCTTAATATTAAGAAGTGATACATTCAGTGGGGAAGGAGAGGACAAAAGGATACAATCTGGGCCTAGAGCTAGAGATGCTCATCCTACCCTTTTTTTTTTTGCTGGCTTTCCCATGTGGCTGTGAGCAAATCACTGCAGATTTCTAAGTCTCATCTTCCCTATCCAACAGCTGAAAATAACTCTGTGTAAGTACCTTGATGTTGGCTGAGACATTCAATTCTTTAGCATCCAAGATTTTGTATATTAAGTTCTTGAAAGTACATTTTTTTTTTCTGATTTACAGTTCCCCATACAGACAGAAAGAGAACATCAGGGAATTGAGAGAGTTAAAAAAAAAAAAAAAAAAAGAAAAAAAAAATATCCAACCCTTCCCTCTCCCTCAGATGGACCAGCAGCCTATAAACCAACTAGTTCTTCCTATTCCCAGAGGTGGCTTCCACAGAAGCATTTTCTTTTACTATGCATCCACTGTAGAGTTTCTTTTCTGCTTGGCTGGGCAATCAGGTATTCAGAGCATAATGTAAATGCTCAGAACACAGAGGCATGAAAACTTGCCAGACAGAAACTCCAAGCGAAGGATTAACATTCTCCCCCCCCCCTCCCTCCCTTTCCTTCTCCGGCTCACCCAGCCCCTCCTGCCCGCCCCCCCCGCCGCAGCCCGGCCGCGCTGCCCGGCCTGACCCCCGCTGGTGGCCGTGGGGATGCCGGGGTGGGCACAGCCCCCCTGCCCGGGCGACGCCGCGCTCGGCTCGGCAGCCTCCGCGCTCCGAGCTTCATATTCCTCCTGTGCTTGTTGCTGATCTTTTGCTTTTATATACTACCAAAAAAAAAAAAAAAAGGCAAAAAAAAAAAAAAAAAAAAGCAAAACACAACAAAAAAAACCTTTATTTCCTGCTTCGCCGCGGCGGCCCCGAGAATAGAAGCCTTGACACATCAAATTCTGGGAGCTCACCACTCACCAGGGCTGTGGTTCCTGGTCCAAGCAGTGACGAAGGAGAATCACCTCACAGTCTCTGGAGAGTGGCAGGGCTTGGCTGCGAAGCGCGCCCTGCGCCGATGGGCTTTTTGAGTTCGCTCTGTTCCAGAGCGAGTGCCGAGGCAGAGAAATTAGGGAGGGGAGAGGTGGGAAGGAAAATCACTGGAGCCTCTTACGATCAAACTTCCACTAAGCAAGAGGAAATGTCTTATAAATAAACAACAGCAAGAGAAACAAAAAAATCCATCCCGTCCTGCCAGAGGAATGTACATTATTGTCTCTCGACGGAAAACTTTACACCACACCAGAAAGCAAGAAAGCAGCCATGTCTCCTGAAGCCACCCTCCCTTGAGCGAGGGGGTGGGGAGGAGGAGGGCAACGCGAACTTAAAAAAAAACATTGGGAAGTTCATGCGATTTCCCAGTAGACAAACAAAACTGTCCAAATTCAACAGATGTCAGTATTCCAAGGTTTCACACAGTGCTGAATTTCTTTAGGTCTGATGATCATCGCTCTGCCATGAGGACACATTCAAGGAGGAAGTTCAAGGCAAGGGGAAGGAGGAGAAGGTCACAGTATACGTATCTGTTTGTGTAGATCTGTATGTATATATGTGTATATTTATTTATGCCTGATAGTCACATTTTATGATTCATATTTATAAGCATATTTTTATATAGGTATTTAAAAACCTGAGGTAGATGAAATTCTCTTATCTTGTACTTCCCCATAATTTTTGAGATTTACGGGCCAGAGTTCCAAGGCCTTCATTCTCACCTCACAAGACTGAAAGTGTAATCTACTTAAAACTAACGTGCTATCATACTGCAGCTCACAAGTAACATGAGTTTGGTGATTTCAGTACAGTCCCTAGCTTTGCAAAAAACTATTGCACGATTTGGCACAATGCACGACAAATAGCAGCCTCTTCATGAGGAACTACAGATGGCAATTGAAAGAGTAATTCAAATAATTTATCAAGCCCATTTGGAGACCTAGAATGGGGGATGGCCCGAGCCTATGAGAAACCAGTATTCTACAAGTCATTATTAGCAAGCTTATTAAACCTGCCTCACATGTACAGCAGTAAAAAGATCAGAGACTGCTGATGACAATCGAGGTGCTTGGCAGTGCTATATCTTTGGTCGTGACTAGGAAAGTAGAGTACAGGAGGTGAGGACCTACTTCAGAGGAAAAGTGGGGCAAAAGACTGAAAGACCATGAGATAACTGAAAATGGCATGGCACAACTTGCACTTTAATTGTAGGGAACTCCACCATTTGAGACTGAGATGTGATGCTGAAAGTGTATAGTGCCCACTCCAAAATTCAGCTTACCAATTCCCAAAAATTTGCTTGACCTGTTGAGTTCCTGCAGACTACCATATTCACAGGACACAAATGAAAACATGTTTTTAAAATGAATTAGTTTTATGTCTGTGCATTCTTGCTGTTGAAGTATTGCTGTTGTAGACTTTTGCTAGCAACACTCAGTCTACCGTGCAGGTGGATAAGGCAGAGACAAGCTTAAGATTGAAGTATGTTTGAAAATAAAAGCCAAGAGACTTTAATGCAAAATTTATAGTAAATCACAGTTTCTTCAGGCTCAGATCTTTAGGAGAAACTATTGATAAAGCATTTCTAGATCTACAGTACCCAAGGTGATCTTAATAAAATAAAAGGAGGCATTTTCAAGAGATTTCTTAAGACAGAGCAGTAGAAGTGACATCACTGACACAGCACCAGGGCTGCTGTGTGAAGGACATGAGTCTCATTGATCTTACCAGATTAATTGGCAAATTGTAAATCTGACCATCTAGGTCATACATGCTGGTACCAAAGAGGTCCCTAACCTGGAAGGACACTGGGTGACAGAGAAGCTGTTGGCTGATCTGACCTCACCAAGAAAGGCTTTGCTCATTTGCAAATCAGCTCAGCATTTCACTTCTGCCACTACATTTATGTTTACCAGCATTGCCAGAAATATTTAAGAAAACTGAGACAAATGTGAGCTCTTGCAAGTGAAACCTTATTAGTGAGAGGTGTCCAGAGATCCAGGTGTTCAGAGAGAAGAATGGTGCGCAAATGATAATGGAACAGAATTTGAAATAGAAATTCCTGTTTGTGATGAGGAAAACCTTTAACATTTCTAAGCAGGAAACACAATTAGCAGGCTGATCAACTGACCTCAGGTTCCCAATACCTTAGCTGCCTTTAGGGGATTTACTTAGATGGAAGTGGGGGCAGTATATAGTCCTCTGTTTAATAAGTCATTTGTTAAACAGTCCAGAGATCAATAGCAGACATTAAATTAAGTACTCTGGCATTCTTATTATTTAGTATCATTAAGCATTAGGGATGTTGTACTGTAAACACAGAGTACAGAGAAACAAATGAAATCTTCTATTTAAAAAAAAAAAAAAAAGAGCCTATGAAGTTTCTGACTAAACAAAAAAACACATGCAGCAAACAGATAAAAATCTCAGTAAATTTCAAGAGTCTGCCTGTCAGCTCAGACTATTTCCATTACAGACTTCAGGAGACAGAACTGTGCCGTTCTTGTTTCACTTGCATTAACAGTGGCCACAGCCTCGGAACTGCAAAATAATAAGAGCCAGGAGGACAATCATTTTCCTCGGATTTTTTATTTTGACATTTCCCATTTGTGCCCTTTTTCAAAGTTTTAATTTGGTAAAGGCACTTTTCAGCCTGTCTTTTAACAGGTCACTAATAACTTGGGATGCAAGATCTCATATTTCATTTTTTGCTGCTGCCACCACTAAATATTTCATTTACCTTGAGTACAACAGACCACTCTGGAAGGTTTATTTCTTTTCTTTTTTTTTTTTTCCTTTCCACAATACTGTTCACAGACTAGTTTTTGTGACTCCTTATTTGCATTAGGCTAGTTTCATCCTACCTTTTTAAGTAAATTAACAGACTGCCTACAGAAAAATTTTCATTCTTTAAGTAGCTTGGTGAGGCAACTGTACTAATGTTCCTTCTCCTTGGGACCTATACGCAAATAACTGGGAGTCTTGGAGGTGGTACCCTATTATAACACAAGCTTGTTCCATTAAATATTTTTTAATATTCATTACTGTGTTACACACACAAATATAAATGTGTACATTTGTACATACACACATAAATATAAATAAAATCATCAGTTTTATTTCTGCCCCCTGACTTGGCTGTTAGCCCTTGAACCAGAAGACTGAGTGCTCTCAATTCTGCATATGTGCACACACACAAAATACAGAGCTAAACAGAAGCATTTTAAAAACAACAGTACGACCTAAGGGTTTCTCTGCCTGTCACGTATCAGTCTAGAGAGGCCAAGCTTCAAAAAGGGTGACACTCTCCCCATCTCAGCAAAGACAGAAGAACCCCAGCAAATGCAAGTGAGTGCTTGGAGACCCTGACTTTTCTCTCCTCCCCTCTGTGCACCTTTCCATGCAACTAAACCTCTGCGCTTAAGAGACAGGCCATGCTGCAACCAGACCTAGGGAGCAGCTGCAGATAAGCACATGGAGGTTAATTCTGCTTTTTGCTCCATTAACCTCTGCTCCACCTTTGTGACACCCTCAAGGAGGAAAGACTGCAAGATGGTGTGGACAGGGGAGCCAGGCACGTGCTGGCAGCCAGGCAGCACTGAAAGGGGAGTCATACCACGACAGGGCTGCCTCTGGATCGCAGGCTTCACAGGATTCAGAGAATAGTTTCCTTTGCTCCTGCCAGTTCTGCCTCAGCACTGAACACTTGCAGAATGCAAGTATTCCCCTTCTCTGCAAGGCAAGCTTCATGGTAGTTCCCTGCAGCCTTTCCCTCTGCTGTATGTTCCTCTCTATAGGAGGAGATGCACAGCCTTTGGCAGTGGATGCAAACAGATGAGATAAACAAAAAGAGATAAAATCTAGTGGAAAAGTCTTCCCCAGATGTAGTGTCTCCACCTATAAATACAGATTCTCCTGGTGTCCTCCAGATGCAAACACAGAGCTGAGATTTTCGTTGTTTTCTTGTTTAGTACAAAGCAATTAAAATGTAAAAACCTCTCAAAATCTTCCTTTATTTAAAAAAAAATAGGTCACGGACACAGAAGCAGTCAGTCGTGCTTTGGAGTGGGCAAGCAAACAATTTTCATTTGATTGTGCCCTTGTTTTTGTAACTAGCTTTTCTGCTGTGACCTGCTATACTTACCCTGTCTGCTGTGCTAACCAGCAACATGCCTTTTTAATCTGCCTTCCTGGGGTCTGCATTTGATTACAGCATTCATGTTCTATTTAGATTCTTTTGAATCATGCCCTGTGGTGCTAGCACGAAAGGTGTTATTTATAAAATGAAATTCTGTTGTATTGCAACTTGGATTCAAAGAGGACAAGCAATATTAAATACTTACTTTATTTAATAATATCTTGGATTTATTAACTCAATTTCATTACAAGATTAGAGACGGTAACCTGGAGGGGGTTATTAACTAATAAACAGGCTTCAGGCAACTCTGCCCTATATAAAATAAAATAAAAATACATATATATGCATTTAAATTACTCCTATTTTGAGGGCCCAGATATACACCTCTGGCTCAAAAGAATAGGTTTCTTGATAAAAATGGTTGCAGAGAGCTCTAGGGTATAACCCACTAAGCTCACGGTCCCTTTAAGACAGCAGGCATCCACATTCAACAGCTATCCCAAGTGACTGACCCTGTTTAGGTGGTTGCATCCCACATGGAATCAAGTCTACCACTCAGCTGTGACAGAACTGATGAAAACTGCAGTTACTTTCAAACCACGAAACTTTGCCAACCCATCCGACCCTTCTCGACTTGCCCAGCATTACAAGGCTCGTATTAGTGACCTATTCCACAGCTTTTACTTTCCCAGCATCGGTCCTGGATTACCACAGGCAAAGTACCTCAAGCATTTGGGTAAGCTCACAGGCAACATGCTATATCTCCCCAAAACAATCTCCTAAGCTATCAAAGAGCTTCTCTTTTCAGAAGACAAGGGGACAGAAAGTTCCCAATTGTGTACCTAGTACCATATGAATCTGTATTCTGGTATTTAGGTATTCATGATAACTTAGACAACATTTAAAACCAGTGCAATATTCTATTCAGTCAGATATCGCACAACTGGCAGCTGAATTTAACTGCACTCTCTTCACCTAGTAAGCTCAAGCACATTTGCTGGCATCCCAGGTTAGAAAATTCACAGAAGGTTCAAAACTCCTCAAGAGTACAGGAATACTGAGATGCATTTTTCTGTCCATTTCCTAAATAAAACCAACAAATGCTAATACACTAGTAAAAGCCTCTTCTCTGAAACACTCTACGACAAGATGTAGCTTATGTGACTTTGAACCTGTCAGGTCCACAATAAAGGCTGAGTCTGACAGGGGAAAATAGCACAGTATCAATGTCACAGATACTACAGGCTGGGAATTCCCACTTGGAGGTGCATGGCTGCTAAAAGCTTTCACCCCACATCTGTTGCATAGTTAGCTGTGAGTCACCTGCAGTCAGCTTCATTAGACCTGAAGTGTCACTCAAATAAGACAAGCTATTGCTAGAACAAGAGATTTCAGATTTTTAAGCATTTGATAGATTAAAAGGAAAGTGTCATGATATGTTAAATGGATATTCAAATACTTTAGGTCTCAGTTTTCATCTACTTACAGATCGTATGCCTTCTCCTAAAGCTGGATTGTAGGCAGAGACCAAAAATAAAGGGCAAATTTTTTTTTCACTCATGTGGCCTTGTTCATTGCAATGACTCAGTGAAGTATAAAATCCAGTGCATGAAGATCATGAAAAGACAGAAATACTAACTAATGAATTAAATCTAATGAGGAACAGATTTGAATTCAGAGTGATCTCTAAAATTCAGGAGAGAACACCTACAGCATAGTGGTGCACAGATATTCCCAAGAGAAACTGAGGTTAAATAACAGAACTGTATGGAGAAGAGGTTAATTTGGGTCAAAAATGAAGGGAGATTGAGAAACAGATTTATGGTAAAACTTCCAAAGGCAGAAGCAATAATTGCACCCGCAAAAGGCATGTGCATCATCGCTACAAACAAAAACACATGCTTGGACTCTCTACAGGCAATCTGGCATCTGTCTCTCATTCCCTCCCTCCTCCTGACCCCGAGACCTCTCTCTCTGGAATTTTGTTCCATGAATATTCCATAATGTTACACTCAGCTCCTATTTTCATGAAAAGTCAGCATTAGCTAATAAGTGGAAGTTCACAGCATTACTGTCAATCAGTGGTTGGTTTCCATGAGAATGGAGACAGATCTCAACTAAGAAAAATAGTGAGGTTCAGGCACAAGTGATATTCTGTCTACATATGTTATGTATATACCACTTTGAAACTACTGAACTAACTTGTTTGGCATTTGATTTATTAGCAGACTCTCAAGGGTATCTACAAAATAAGCCAAGTTTAAACAACATTGATTTGGGTCATTTTGAAGTGAGGCAGAAACAAGATATATTATTTGGTATGTTAGCAATACTGCAATTTATTCTCATTCTCTCTTTGCTCACTTCTTTCTATATGCTAAAAACCACCATTAAGAAAAAGACTGAAGCTTTTTTCTAGCTGCCTTTTTTTTTTTTCTTTAATTTCATCCCACCAGGTCTCAAAGTATAACAGTTTCTATCTTAAAATAATTAGTGAGAGAAATTTGTAACTGATATTGTGGATTCTAACGGGAAAAAATTTCTGTTTTATTGATAAGAGCATGCTACTATTTCTGAGTTGATGTAGTCTATTTACAATTAACAGACTAGGTGAGTACATGATACAAGGGCTCAGGGTATGCACGGGGTAGAACTTTACAAAGGCACATTTATCTTTTACTGTTTTTACCCACTCAAAGTTTCTTGCATATTCTCCTCTAGAACTAAACAAAGTAAACAGTGCAAGAAAATAAGAAAGCCAGTTATTTCCTTTTTAGGGGCCATTAACACCAGAAATGCTGTAAAATGTAGATACATTTCTAAATTTCAAATGTTGTTAAAATTTAATACAATTGGGTCAATAGCTTTATAAGAAAATGCTATGAAAAGAAGGTAGTTTCATTCACTGTACTAGTTTTGCCCTAGAAATTTTAATATAAAGAAGGATTAAATTTTAAAATACACCCCAAATTTAAGACCATTCATATAAAAGCCCTTGGTTTTACTTCTGAATAAATTAATGGAGAATGAGCTCACAGGCAATGAGAGAAACACCAGCGAACCAAAAATCATTTAACAGACACAGTTAAAATGCCTAATTCCATGCAGTTGCTTCAGTGTGACTGATCTCAGGAAGAATAAACTAGTTCTGCAGGGACAGACGGTCTGAGCAGTGAATGGAAAAACAAGGAAGAGACACTGGGGAGAGAACAACACTGGGTGAAGCCTGCACAAGCTAGAAATCACTTGGCCTCTCAAAGACCCACCAAGACACAAGAAGGATAAATGAAATGCCATCTGTATGCATTCTTCCAAGTCTCCACTCTCTTTCCATTCTTCTCAACCAAAAATCTCTCTGCATGTATCTACCTAATGAAAAATTTATCTTCTTTTCCTCATTGAAAGTTTAAGAAGTTTCTGGGACAGACCTGTTTAAAAGTCAAACAAGAATTACATTATAGCCACATAGTGGAAGAATTTTCTCCCTCTTGGGATGCTCTTTCTTTGCCCTATGTGAGGTCAGCCTTTGAAGTGCACTCACATGGCTCTGTAATACAATGTGAGAGTTCTTTAATTAAACAGACACTAATATAAAACTGATACTTGGTTTCCATACTGAGATTCATGTATGCACTATAGGAAGCTGAAGGACCTGGGTCCAACACAGCAGTAATCCTGTTTCGCAGTAATCCGGTGAAACCACAATGTAAAATTTTTTTTCTAGCGTGTTTTCATCCAGCATTTTGTAGAAGGACTGAGGCCCATTACAGCCAGATTACATGGTAGAATAAACCAGTCTGACCCCAGGCAAAGACTTTATCCTCCCTGTATTTCAGTTTTGCTGGGTGTCAGGCTGGAAGAGTCATTCTTTTTCACTTAAGAGGGATGCCTTGGGAACTATCTACTTAACATCCAGATTAAAAAAAGGCTCAGAAGGGCAAAGTACTGTAGGGCCAAGCAAGTAGGCTTGCTGCATAACATGGCTGTTGCCAACAGGCAGCAGGTACCACAGATCTCATGAAAGATCACTCGTCGATTTTAAGTTACGTTCATTTTTGTGCACATTCTGTAGCCCCCAGAGATTAAATACAGCTGAGTGCTATTATACAGTTAGCTCCAGTGAATGAAAAATATACTCTTTTAGCAGTTTTATTCCTTTATCAATTACTACTTTAAGAGACTTGCACTGTATTATTTTATATTGGCCAGTTGTAAAAATAATTTATTCCCTGAAGAGTTTTATTCCTTTAACATTTCAAATTTTTTTGTTCAATGTTTACCATGTGACTATTTTTGACAGAGAATGAAAGGAATACTTTATTAAAGGAGCTAATACAAGCTCCTTTTCTTATGCACATTTTGACTGTTTTTTTAAATAAAAGATCTGGATAGGGTTTCTAGTAATGCAGAAAATCTAGTAATTTTTTTTTTTTGCAAGTTTTTTTGTGTTACTGTATTGTCACTATGAGGGGAAAAAAAAGGAAATCCTGTCCAGATTTCTTGTAAAGCACCAGACCTACCTATGGAGGACCAAACTCACTTTCCTCCCTTCTTTTACGTACATCTTTTTTTTTGAGCTTGGTCCTACCAAGGACTGTATAGAATAAAGATGAGTTCCTTTTAGACTAGAAGCCCAGTAGAAGAGCCATGGGGATGAAAACCTGTCAAGCAAGCATAGAGCCACTACAGAACTAGTAGGAAAGCTTGCTCAAAAGCACTGTTCAATACCTGACATTGTCAGGTGGCTCTGTGGCTTATTTTTCTCTGTAAGTAGCTCAAACCATAACGAAAAGACCTGCCATGATGAGGAAGATGCCCAGTTGGATTGAAAGGGCAAACCTATGTTGCATTTGAGAACACAGTATCATGGAGGCAGGAACTCAGGTCATGTTCAGCAGAGGCCTGTGACATCACAGAACAGGGTGACTTCATTACACATGCCTCACCTGTGGTCATACATAGTACAGAATCAATCAAGGATGAAGCCATCTGGGATGAAGTTCATCTAAGGATGAAGAGGAGAATGAACAGGGTGTGCAACGGAGCAGAGCTGGCATCTGAGCAGCGCTGAAAGAGAGCTAAGCTTTTGTGGAGACAGTGATGCACAGACTCATAAAACCTTTGCTGCTCACCAGAAGATGTGGATTTCATTGCCAATTCATAACTCAGATCAGATGAGGAAGGATTTCCTGAGGTTTGCAAGCCCTGTTAACGATGGGGGGCCCAGCTCAGACTAACCCTGCAGCTGTTAAAGCGAAAACATGCTGTATACAAGGTTTTGTACAACTTCAGCACAAACCCTGAAGGCACTGAAGACTCACCTGAGTTTTGCTTTGGGCTACTAAGCTCAAGCAGACTTTGGGAGAAAAGACTGGCAGAGCTCATAGCCAGCATCTTTCATCAGCAGTTCTCAGAGTAGTTTACAAAGGGGTTTCCTATTTTATGAGGGCAAAACTAGTACATGCCTCATTCAAGACCATTTAGCAGAGCAGCAGCAGAGCAGGGAAAGAACTTGGGTTACTTGTGGTCTAGGCCACCATACTTCTCACTAGACACAACACCTGAAGAAAATGAATACTACAAATTAGTCGTTTCAAATTAGCAGTGTTTCATACAACTCTAATCAGCAGTCATAGACACACCAGTCCCCCACAAACATCTCCTCCTGCTCAGTCGCATACGTTTGTTCACTGGATGTGGATGAAAAGAAATCCTTCATTAACTGGAATGACTTGTGTCAATCTTTAGCCCTTTAAAACACTGACTAATTTTAGATTTTTTTGTGGTTCAATATATTCATAAACTATTAAAACAGTCTCCTGGTACATGGAAAACATATGGTTTCAACAGTGTTATTCCTTCATGAAGGCCTGTTTCTTCAGTTTCCTTTAGTTACACACTAAGCTTGCTTTTTGTTCAGAATGCTTACTTTTAGGGCTATTTTTCCTCCTTTCCACAGCTATTTACTGGAGTGATATATATGTGCATGAGTATACATATATTTATAAAACACACACTTTCATTGATTGAAGATGTAATGATATGGTGCCAGTCAGAAAAGTATAAAAAATGCATATCCCCAGGAACACATTCCCTCTCATAGCTGGTTCACTGCAAGTTTGCAGAGAGCAAATGCTGCTCATTGTGCAGTTTTTATTTCTTACACATTTGGTTAATACATTAAAAAACAGGGAAGAAGACAGCCTGCCGAGACCTAAGCATAAGTTCAGAAAGAATCTCTACATTTTATTGAGGCTACACTCTACTAATGAAGAACTGTTTCCTCACCACTTCCAAAATATTAAAGATACAGTTGCTCTCAGTTTTAACTGTTTCTCCTGGGACTATTTTTCAAGTCAGACTGTAATCACCATTTTTGGGTAGCTCTACAGCCACTCTGCATTTACCTGCCTTCTCTGATCCCAGCATACCTTCACTGCTACGATCTCAAGTCAGTTTGTGAACTTGAAAGAAACTGTGTTTATCTTGGGTATCTTGCTTGGCAGTGTGGACTGCTGTTGGGTAAGCAGTTAATCTTAACCTTATTTTGCACTTTATAGTTGAAAGGGAGAAGTACAGCAAACAAGACCAGGTTAGTGTTAAGTGGGAAACAGTGATCCTTAACCAACGTTCGGAGCAGGGTGTAAAATCAGGAACTCCGTGAATTCCATACGTCTTTGGTGGAGAAAAATTGAGGAGGCAAACTTTCAGCAGCCAGGTGGGCTACACTGAGCATCACTTGTTCGCTTCAACAGAACAACGAGTCTGGCCTAACACCAGGTCTGAATAAATGAGAAGTGGACAAGAACAATATTGGTTATATGTGAGCAGTAAGGTTGCTTTAAAGAAATTGAGAACCATCTCTAGGAAACACACTAGACCTACAGTCACAAGTTAGGGACAGCAACTGAGAGAAATGAGTAAACAGGATGGAGCAGTAACAGAACTGGAAAAGGCATGGTGACAGAAATGCAGGCTATAAGTTGGGTACTGTATTCTATTGCTGGATGAGAAAAAGCAAAAGCCAAGTAAGTCCATATATTCATGTCAGATATTAGCTGCATTGCTTAATGAACTTCTGTGACATGCTCGAATACTATGAGTGCAGAATGATCATCTATAAAATAGAATTGAAAACTATTTCAGGCATGGGGTTTTCTTCCTTGCATTTTACTGTCCTTTAGATTGAATTTCTTTTTTTTCTGTGTGAATTTATGCTGCAAGGTTGGGACTGACTGATGTGTATGCATCTTGCTTGTCCAAAGAAATCTAAAATATTGCTCATGCAAAAGTCTGGATGCAACTCAAAGAGTTCAGAACACTTATCCATGGAATCAAAATGAATAAATTAATAGATTTATGCCTCAAACAGTCTACCCAAGTAGCATGGTTTTGCCTCCTTAGTAATGTAAGATGCAGAATTTCACTGGGTTATGGCTGATTCAATCTACAAGGCAAGAAACTTCTTCAAACTGTGAAAACAGAAGAAAAAAATTAGATAAGAGAGAGATCAAGGAAATGAGAGCTTGACCTGTCATGGGAAAATAACTGTCAGTTAAGAAGAGGCAATGAAGGGAGAGCAACACTTGAAAGAATAGGTGTCTGTACACTGAGTGGAGGTACTTGCAAAAGATCTAATAAATCTGTAATGCAAATGCAGAGAAGACAGCACTAGGACAGCAAAGGAGTAAGGAAATATAAAGATAGATTCTCTTTATGCCTAAAAATGACCAAGGACATAGTAATTATAATACATACTTTTTAGGTGAGCACATCTGAACTATCATGCTTGAATTTTGACCCCTTGCTTGATATAAAACTGGGTTTCAAAAAGAGAAAAGGGAGAAATGAAGTTTGCCTCCAGAAGGATGAAAGAAGTGCTGCTTCCTTTATCTGTCCACGAAGGTTTTTTGCCACTCATGCTAGAACAGCGTGAAGGACAATTATTTCAAGTGTAATGAAATGAGTGCCCTAACGTCAACACTTCCCAACAGGAGATCCACAATGCCTTGACAAACTGTAATGCCAGAACACTCTGCCATCACTGCTCTGTCCGGATACTGCCCTCAAATATTTGAGACATTCCTGGAATTAATAAATAAGTGCTGATTTGGCCTGGCTGGTTGCTGCCTGGTATCCCTAGCTGGCACTGCCTTACAATGGATGGCATTGTTATGTTGCAGCAATTCTTTTGCTTTTCTTCTTAAATTTCCAGTGCCAGCAAGAGGAAGACTGATTAATTTCAACTAATGTGACTCTTGAAGCAAAGATATGACTCATTTTATGGAAGCTTTTGTTGGATGCTTAGTCTATCAAACCATGCATACTTTAGATTATTTGGCTCCGTAGATGATATGATCAGGCAGACACAACCATTTTGGTTGAACTAAGGTACACATTATTCTTGTACTGAAAATGTGGGCATGAATAAAAGTTACAGTGCAGCCTCACCTAAAGTCCATGAGCAAGCCTTTCTGTGCTCTTTGGAAAGAGCCGCATAGCACAATATGTTTAACTTCTCAGAAAATGACAAAGACCGAGTAAAAAGGACAAAAAGTGTTTGTCAGTCCCAAGTCAGCGAAGCTGCAGCACTCAGAATTTGCTTTATGCAATATACATAAATGTCAGGTCACAATGCAAAAACTGGAAAAGAGAATATTTTCTCCTGTTATGCTTTTGTGCATGAAGCAGCCCATAACACATCACTTAACTTTGGGGTCCTTGCTGGACTAAACAGAATAATGTATTTCAAACCTTTCTTTAATGAATAAAACCTTTCTTAATGAATAAAACCTTTCTTTAATGGATAAAAACTAAATCTAATACTACAGATATTGTCTCTACTTTTTAAAGCTCACTGATACAGTGAAGTTTCAGGGCAAGTTCATCACAATGCCTTTGGAAAACACCAGTCTAGGATCATACCGTTTGATTTCATATCTGTGTATTTCTACAACTAGCTTTCATTTGCAAAAATGCTTCTAAATGTTACTTAGTCAAGACTCACAGTAGCTGAAATGGGAAAACAGTGGCACAGTGCTGTTGTGATCTACTCAAGATCACAGAAGGAAAACACCGTCAGAGAAAATGCTGTTAGAAATCAGGATTATCAGAAAACTTTCTTGTATCTGAAACATGCTTTCATTATCATAGAAATAACTGCTCAGATCACCCACACTTCTTTAAGACAAATGCAGTTCTGAGCCTATTATTTGAAAGTGTCTGGAAACAGCAAGTTTGCAAGGTGGATATATGTAACAGGCATGGTCCTTTTACAGGGAAGAGAAGGACTGCTATGGGCATTACAATTACCCTTAAGCCTTTATTACCAAATCATTTGAATTGAAACTGCTAAATACAGAGCTTCCTTTGGGTGCACATAAGTACACTTGAATACTTTCAGATATTTATACACAAACTGTATATAAAAAACATCTACATATACAATATAAAGTGACTAACAAACAGTTCATTGGCATGGTAGTAGCCCTGCATACTTGGGACTTGAAAACAACTAGAAAGCATGGAAGTAGCACTCCTGCTGTCTCGGCAGGAAGAATAGCAGTTATATGCTCTCCTCTCACATCAATATCTTAACAGTCCCACTAGCAGTCAGTCTAGTCCCATATAGTGTTCAGAGGAACCCATATAGGATTTCTTTGAGAGAACTATTCTTTTCCATCTCCTGCCAAGACAGCTGAAGTTGACCCTATCAAAGAGTTCAAGCAGGAATGATGTGTGTGTAGGTAAGAGGAACTGTACTACGACCTGAACCTGAACCAAGAGACTCTGCGCTCTTGATTCATATGTTTATGGGATCTGCTACCATGTCATAGGAGAATTTTGTGTTTCCACTTACCTATTTATCAGAAATGGAATGAAAATAATTACCCATAATACTTGGGAGACTCAAAGTCATAATAGGTGTATGTGTACATTCGTGTACATGCATAAAGTCTACTGAATGACATGGAGATATATAGGGGCAGATGCTCCATTTAGCCCTGTCCTCCCTCTCCAATGGAGGTCAAGAGTATTCATCTAGAAGAAAAGGTATAAAACCAAAGCAAGCCTACTGTCATAACTTCCCAGAATATTCTGCTTCCCTTCAGTGATTTAGCTGAGATACCAGGTCATTTGGAAATAAAGGGTAATTACCAAAAAAATTTAAACACTTTGGAAACAGGTAAGATTTCCTTGCATTAACACTTACGCTGTAAGCCTGATCACTGTCTGAGTTAAAGGTCCATTTCAATAAATCAATATCAGCTCACAGAAAACCCAACTGGAAAGCTCAAATTAGAAATGAAGAAGACCTGCTATCATTTTTTTTAACATATCCAAGTGTTACAATACTGGATAGTGTTCAACTCACTTACTGTAGCTACCTGTAAAGTCTGCATTAGGCAGGTACCCTTGCTAACTAGTGGATAGAGACAGGCACCTATAAAGAGGAATCTTTCCTATCATAACAGGACTATCAAAGGAGGGGAATAATTCACACTCTAGAAGGGCTCATTTATCTTGATTTGTTATAAGGAAAAATCTAAAATCCTGACTTCCAGGTTTCCAAAGTTAAGCAGGAAGGATTTTTACCCTTAGCTGCAACTTTGACTCTGCCAGCTCACAAAACAGTGGTGGGTTAGACCCAAATGTTGGATTTCTGAACTTCAGAGCTTGGAGGAAGTTTAAATCCCAACTCACACCAAACTTGTCAGAATTTTCCTGTGTGCCCATGCTCCTGTTTTCCTGCAGGGGAAGTGCGTGCTGGGGGAATTCCTCTGCTATAAACTGGTACTCTTTTCTGCCTTCTCGTCTGATGACAGCCTCAGTATACACATGAGAAGACCAAAATATTTGGTTTTCCCTCCTCTGTATCTTCAAAAAGGATTTATGTATGAATCCAAATAATATTAGCAGAAGTATTGTGAAGAAATCTGCACTAAGGAGAGAATATGATCCTGAGTTTAAAAAAAAAAGTCAAAGTTCAGATATCTGGGGAGCCCTGTCACAAAGACAAACAAAGTAGTAAGGAATGCAGCACAACTTATTTGCTGAACAACAGGACATCTACCCTGATAAATTCAAATGGGCTTGATTCAGAAGCAGAAACCATAGTAAATTACACATTTTCAAGGTGGTTTCACTTTAGTTTATAATTTTTTTTCATATTCAAAAAAAAAGAAACTGGAATAATGGAGAGATGCTCACATAGAAGGGAAAGCAACCCAATTCCCTTCATTGTTTTAAATATGACAGAGAGTAATGCTATTCCCATTAGAAGAAGTGGATCATGAAGCTACTCTTCAATTTGTCCAATCTCTGCTGCACTCAAAATAAAGGTCCAGAGAGGATCCCTAAGCATACTCTCCTGTTTCTCTCATTTCACCTGGAAAAGAAGGACGAGTCTGTGCACAAGTTACTCCCAGTACATCCAAAGGCACTGCCTGTGGGGTTCTGCAGTGAATTGTCTGCCTACAGGGAAACCTTAGGAAAAGCTTTTAACAGATTCCTGCAAGAAGAATTAAATATTTCTTCAGAGAACAGATGGAAGGAGAAAAAAATATTTTTCCATACCCAGCACCTGCTCCAGCCTCATATAACTGGATGATTATAGCATTCCTGTCTTAAATCATTCTCAAAAGGGGACCAAGTTAAAACTTAACAAACCTCAAACCCTAATTTAACCAAATAAAATACCACTCAACCCCATTGAATGCTTTATACGAATTCTTAAATAAAGGAGGTAAGTTCTCGAGTGAGGCATCATATTTATTTTGACTTTAGACCTAGCTCAAATCCTGCAACTCTGTGAATAAGAAAGAAAGAAAAATAAGAGTACTTTAAGTGCACTTGCCAGATTCCAAACTGGGTAAATACAATTTTCTCATTTCAGTCCATTTTGCAGTTTCAACAGTCTAACTTCTCTCTCTCTGTTTTAGGTTAGTAATGCTCTTGTTTCTTATTCCAAAAGGAGGTCCTGTTTTTTTGAAGTAGATGATAAGATTCCTGTGCAGTTTCTTTAAAAATTTAAAGCCCTGATTATGAAAACATGCACTCATATACTTAGCTTAGAGCTGGTTAGCTATTCCCCTGAATTTTTAGTCCTACAGGACTAGTCACACACTTCAATAGTAAGCAGTTATAAGTATTCACAAGAGTTTATAAGTTCCGTCAGAATTTTTTCAGGTAAAAAAACCTACCAAAATTCAAAATACTAATACCAGGGTTTATATTACTGCTCTGAAAATTTAAAAAATATATAACATAGAATGCATATGTAAGGTAAATATTGCAATATTTACAAATGCAGTTCCCAGCAGAACTGAGATATCCCAAAATCAGTGACATTCTCAAATTCCAGAAGAAACAAATCTTTCTGAGCCATCGTATATTGCAAATTGCAGTACACATAATGTAATTTTTGTAATTCTTATTGTTAGCTTTTCATGTTCTTACTACTTTTTACATCAAAAAACTACTATTGACCAGAACATCTATTCTATATTACATGTTCTTTAAACAAGAACACAGACTATTTTTCGATAGACTCAGCTCAGAAGTACCTGCATATGCAGCCCAGACCGGGGCATACAGGTGTTACTGGAAGCATTCCCACTTAGGCAAATGGGTTTTGGTGTAGGGTTATTGGGAAAGTTCCTGGATCTGTAACAGTAATTGCACTGAGGCCAATGAAAGTTCTGGGTTTGCCATTAGATGAGGAAGAAATAGGTCCATGTGGGCTTGTACAAATTAGAAATAGTCTAAACAGGTTGCAAATCTCCTGCTGATACCTTAATTTGGATTTCTAAACTAGAAATTCCTTCATCTGCTTTTCATATAATAAAGTCTTCATTTTGTCCTGCCTTTCACTCAGAAATCTGGTCACATACATGGTCAAGACCAGGAACATAAAAATTAAAACCTGAAGCACTACTTGCTTCTTTCTCAGGAAAATTTCCCTCTGAGATCTATAAAAGAGTATGGGCTAAAAAAGCTGCTGAGAATTTATCTTACTCGAATAACAGATGATATATTATGACATGGTCCTGTGACAGTCCACCCAAACTGGAAGAACTGACATACAAAAGGATTTCTTCCCTGACCTGCCAAATGCACTTTGACCTCATTTTAGTAATTTCCTTAGGCCTTTTGCTGGAATTCAAAACAGTTCTGAAGTCCATTGTCAAAAATACAGACACCTTACAGTGCTTCACTTTTAAACCTCAGGAAGACATCCACGCACCTCAACTGTTCTCCTAACTCTGCCAAATACTTTCTCCAGTAAAATGATACAAAAAGACTGATTGACAGGCTAGGCACTGCATTTTACTGCTGAAATTATGTATTTCTAAACATCCATGAGTAGCATTAGGAATAACTTAAAACCAGTGCACATTACTTATTTCATTTTCTTTAAGACAAGATATAGTTCACAGAAATTACTGTATGTCCCAACAAGCTCTTAAAGTAGGCATTCTCTCCAAAGTTACTCAGTAAGAATGTCACAACATTTTGCTGATGTTTATGTTGCACTTCACATTAGATGCTACACAAAGAGTCCAAGTTAGAAAACATTTGTGTGGATAGTGGATCACAAAAAAATTACAAAAGCAACAGGAAATCATATTTAAAAGAAATAATTAATCAGCTGCTGAATTAACGGATTAAGTGCAGTTCTGGAGATGAGAATGAAGCCTGGTCTGGAAAGGGAAAAGACCTGAAGTAAACAGAAAATTTCTAGATACATCTTATTTCTCTGGATCAGAATGATCTATTAGGTTATGGAAAAGAATTTATGGGAACAAAGTGTGTCTACATTGTGAAGAAAATTCTCTAGAGTAAGATAATAGGGTTTCCACTACTTTTCTCTTTGTACCTTTCCTGTACACGTTAAAAACAAGCCTAACAGGACCTGGAAGCTATGCTACCTGCAGAAAAATTCCATGCAGAAAAAAAACCCATAGAATCATTTAGGTTGGAAAAGATTTTAAAATCACTGAGTTCAACCATTAACCCAGCACTGCCAAGCCCACCACTAAACCATGTTCCCATGTGTCACATACACGTCTTCTAACTACATCCAGGGATGGTAACTCCATCACTTCCCTGGGCAGCCTGTTCCAGGGCTTGACAACCCTTTAATGAAGAATTTTTTCCTAATATCCATTCTAAACCTCCCTTGGTGCAACTTGGGGCCATTTCTTGCTCTATTGCTTGTTACCTGGGAGGAGAGGCTGACCCCCATCTTGCCATAACCTCCTTTCAGGCTACTGTAGAAAGCAATAAATTCTCTCCCAAGCCTCCTTTTCTCCAGGCTAAACACCCCCAGTTCCCTCAGCCACTCCTCGTAAGACTTATGCTGCAGACTTTTCACCAGCTCCGTTGACCTTCTCTGGAGACCCTCCATCACCTTAGAGTTTTTGTTGTAGTGAGGGGCACAAAACTGAACACAGGATTTGAGGTATGGCCTCATCAATGCCAAGTACAGGGAGACAATCGCTTCCCTGGTCCTGCTGGCCATGCTATTGCTGATACAAGCCAGAAGCTGTTGGTATTCTTGGCCACACTGCTGGCTCATGTGCAGCTGTTGTCAACCAACACCCCCACATCCTTTTATGCCAGGCAGTTTTCCAGCCACCCCCAGCCTGTAGCACTTCATGGGGCTGTTGTGACCCAAGTGCAGGACCTGGCACTTGGGCTTTTTGAACCTCATACAATTGGCCTCAGCCCATAGATCCAGCCTGTCCAGATCCCTCTGTAGAGCCTTCTTACCTTCCAACATTCCTTGCCCAACTTGGTGTTGTCTGCAAACTGACTGAGGGCACACTTGATTGTCAGTGAAGATAAACAGACTTGGTCCCAATACTGAGCCCTGGGAAATCCCACTAGTGACTGACCACCAGCTGGATATAACTCCATTCCCCACCACTCTCTGGGACAGGTAATCTGGAAAGGTTTTTTATCCGGTGAACAATGCACCTGTCCAGGTCAGAACAGTCTCTCCAGGAAAATGCTGTAGGAAGCGGTGTAAAAGTCTTTACTAAAGTCCAGGTAAACAACATCCATAGCCCTTCCCTCATCCACAAGGCGGGTCACCCTGTCAAAGAAAGTAATCAGGTTGATCGAGCAGGACCTGCCTTTCCTAAACCTATGCTGGTTGGGCCTGATATGCCAACTGTCCTGCATGTGCCATACGATGGCACTCAAGATGATTTGTTCCATCCGTAACCCTTCCCTGCACTGAGGTCAGACTGACAGACCTGTAGTTTCCTGGAGTCTCTTTCCAGCCCTTCCTGTAGATGAGCATCACACTGGCCAACCTCCAGTCAACTGGGATCTCCCCTCTTAGCCAGGACTGCTGATACAAGATGAAAAGTGGCTCGGTGAGCACTTCAGCCAGTACACCCACTCAGTATGCATGGGTGGATTTCATCTGGCCCACAGACTTGTGTGGGTCCAAGTGGTGTAGCAAGGCCCTAACTGTGTTTCTCCTTGGATTATGAGTGCTTCATTCTGCTCACTATCCCTGTCTTCCAGCTCAGTGGGCTGGGTATCTGAGGAACAACTGGTCTTACCTTTAAAGACTAAGGCAAAACTCTGACACTGCATGCAGTCAGCCAAACAAGGATTCTTTGCTCCCATGAAATCAGCATCCTCTCTGACATAATCTAGAAACCTGAATCACTGTTTGCTGTTACCTTACACCCATTTATATGTGCAGCTGTCATCTGTTTGCTCAGGAGACAGGGCAATAAGAGGAGACCTGAAAACTCAATACATACAATACAAATCTATTAATCCTCCTCAAATCAGTGCCAGGCTCGTGAATCAGTGCACCACCTTCTGAAAATACAAGCATTCCTAACAGAAATACCACCTTTCTTTGGAAATCCTAACGTTATAAACACAACCTCACAATAAAAAGCTCACAGTCCTTTTCAGGTCAGTACTATTCTGACCTCCTCCTTTACATAAGCAGAAATAGTCCTGGAGGCACTGTCACAAGTACTACCTCACATCAGACTCTATCAAGTAAGAAGAAGTATAATAAGGACCTTGTGAATGCTCCCCAGCAAAGAAAAAGAAGACATAGCCAGTGAACCTCTGCTCTCCTGAACCCTAAGTTTCATGCTTAGTCTGAAAATTCCATTGCAACCTCTGGATAAATACAGGATATGAAGGTTGATGATTATGAATGCTGATCTTGTGGAAGTAACTACTACTGACTTTGGAGATCCTTAACACTATGTCTGGAGCAAAACAGTCAAGAGTTTCGTTCTACATGTTGTCCGTTTAGTGAGCAATGCCAGGAGAGTTCTCATCGTGTCCATCAGCTGCAGTCATGAGCCACAGCAGGAATAAACCTCCAGCAATAGTCAGAAGCCCACGGAGCATAAGTAAAACCTGAGTTTTGGAAAAGTAGGCCTCACTGAATCTGGAAAGCATTACCATATCTTGCTTTCCTGTGTAGGAAGCCCTTCACCTCCATTTTAAGCAAGACACAGCAAACAAAAGTCAATTCTGTCTCCTGTAACATGGCAGCATGTGACAGTCCGAGTGTTTGCATGTCTCTCCTCAGAGTAGGTGCTGCAGATTAGACATGCCTATAAGGGAGAAGAGTGGCTGAGATTCGTTTCAGGGGTGACCAACGGAAGATGTGAGTTTTCTTATGCACCACGTCACCCCCTTGGTCTGATGAAAGCCTCCACACCTCCCCTCCCTCCCCTCTCCTTTAATCTCTGCATGCTGCTATGCGGAAGGTGCCAACTCGAGAACAGACAGTTCTGAAAAGAAGGCAATTAAAAAAAAAAAAGCATAGTACTTTAGAAATTTAAACAACAAGCCCTGTGATCAAAATAATTCATAAAGGGAAGGATTTTATGAAGTCATTTCACGAGCACACAATGCCTTTTTTTTTTTGCTTTGTTTTTTAAATAAATCCGTCAGTACACATGCCAAGGCAACACATCTGAATACAATATCAGTAGACACACCCTGAATCCCTGTGCCTGTGCTCTCCCAAGTTACAGCAAAAGCTGAAAGTTGGGCTTCTTGCCTGAATTTTAACAATTATCAATTTATTTATTTTCGGTTGGGTGCGTTAGTTAAAACCTCTTTCTTCCCTTCGCTTTCTCTTTCTCCTCCTTTACGAGCACTTCTTTTTCTCCTCCCTCCACAAAAAAAAAAAAATCTGAAATATGGATTTTTCTCTTACTGACGGTAAGTGTGTCTCTTTAAAAAAAAACACCTAAAGAGATCTAACTTATAATGAATCCCTCTGGCATAAGGAAGCCTGTTCTAATCTCTCTTTATAGGGCTTGAGTGATAGTTTTGCTCAACGAGTATTGACAGGGCCGTCCTGTTTCTCAGGCTTTCATTTTCCCTGAGTTGGAAAAAGGATACAGTGCATTTTCACATTCTCCAAGTCTGCAGTTGTTTTTATATAAGAAGCAATTTGCTTGGGTCACATCAGGTCAAATGGGAAGCCTGCCCAGCTCTTGGTTTTAAAGGAAAAACATACAGAAAGACACAAAAACACAGCAGTTTCCTTCATTAAATTCCACTCTACCTGCCATGGGCTTGCAGCCACAATGGAATTTCCCACCCTGGCTGACCATAGCTAAACTTCTCTTTTTTTTTCCTTTTCAATAAAAAGTCTTATTAGTTTTCTTTCAAGTGAACTTTGAGGTAAGGGTTATTAAAGTCAAAGCATTTGTCCATTTTAATAAATAAATAAATTAATAAAGGGCTTTACAGGACTGGGGCCAAATGCCGAAGTCTTTACTGAAGCCCAGATTCTGATCTTTGTTACAATGCTGTAAGTCAAAAGCAACTCTTCTAAAGCTGTTGGAGTTGTGCCTGGGTAAAAGATCAGGATCCTGCCTCAGTTTTTAACTCATTTCTCACTCAGGGAAAACCTCAGCTGACTTCAGTATGAGTTTGCCTGAGTTAAGACTGCCTGTGAAGCACAGCGTGAAGCCTGTCTCTGCAATGTGTTAGGCATTCTGCTGAGCTCTTCCAAACTCACAGTGGCTTCAACACTTAAAAGGAATGGCACCCAAATATCTGCCTTTCTTATTACTTAGTAATTGTAAAAGTTACCAGAACTAGGAAAACTTACTCCCAAGGAAAAGGAAAGCAGCCATAATCCCTTCCTAGCCTCCCAAACAATCACTGAAACCTAAGGTAAAATTCTACCCTGAACTGCAAGAAGAAGATGCTGAGGAAGTGACTCAGTGTGAACACTTTTAAGAACAATAGATCACGGAGATGCTTCACTGATTTCAATATAGCCCTTAGGAGAACCATAGCTGCTTGCTTTGCTTTGATTATGATTTCATTGTACACATAGGCAACAGGGGAAAAAGAGAGAGAGAAAAAAAAAGGATATATCCTAAACCAGAGGTAAGACTCTGTCTTCTAAGATGCTAAAAAGGTGTCTTATTCAAATCCAAATCCATTTAACTATCAAAGCATTTGTACCTGGCCTCTCTCTGCTGAGCACCCAGTTCTTCCCACTGCTTTGCTACTAGTTTGCATTTAACTGCAAATGCTGAAATTAATTTTGCAGAACAGTCTCCATTCAGACTGTTTGCCCATAACTTTCTGCAAAGCTCTCCTTTTGGGCTGAAAGACTGGGCTCAAATGATGCAAAGTATAAGGCAGATTGGGGACAAGTGGAACGGAAGAAGGGGAGGATCTGCTCAGCCTTGACAGGCCACCACAAGTGGGTGGCCCCCTCCCTTTCACACAATTTTCTCCACTCCAAAAAGCTGTTCAGCTTTTCTTTTTTCTTACAATAAATTTAAAAAAAAAAAAAAAAAAAAAAAAGGAAGATGAAGAAAAAAAGAACAGTTGGCTCAGTGCCCCTGTATCCTCTGTTTTCCAGACACTCATGTGTGAAACAATGGCAGTTTTGCCTGAATCAGGGCTGAGGATTGCTGAACTTGGCCTTCGAATGATTTTTTGGACTTACTATCGTGACTTTCATCCAGAGATCACAAAGGGCTTTGCACTGTTTATCACACCGGGCAGACCTTTGAAGCAGTTTGAGGCATATGAGAGCAGAGTCACTTCTTCCCTTGCAGTCTCCTTCCCCTGGCAGTCTAAGAAACAAATGAGTTTTTAAAAATTTCGTATACCCTCTTCAGTTTCAAAGGCTGGCTAGTAAGATACTGCAAAGTTCTCTATTTTGTTTTCCTACGGTCAGATGGTTCTTTTCTTTTTCTTTTCTCCCTGCTCTCTCTGGTTTCTCTAGTCGATTCATCTATTATCCCTCTTTATGTAATTAAATTTCTCTACTCAGTGTGTCATTATGCTCAGGCTGTATTGTGCTCTGTCACCTCCAATTCCTTTCCTTCAGAAACTCCACATCCCAATTCCTCTTTAAAGTTGCTTGCTGAAGCATTTGTCCTTTCAGCATCCCCATACGTTTATAAACTGGAGATTAGTTCACTTTGTCTGACTTCCAAAGCCATTTGCTGCTTGAGACCATTTCATGAGCTTGTCTATTCATGTGGATAAACAAAAAAAAAAAATCAACTATAATATGAATAAGGAAGAAGAAACAGCAGTTGCATGGAACAAACACCAGTGAGGGTGAAATTAGTAACAGTCACAGTTTTCACCAATGCTGCCCCGCCTGAACTATTTTACTTTGGCAGATCTTTATACAGTAGGATTTCACAAATTAAAAGGATGATATACTTTTTTAGTAGAACCAAATGATGTACCATAATGTTTAGCTCGTGATTCCAGCATTTCTATACTGAAGAGTCCCTAAACCCACAAACTTCTGTCTAGATGATTAATCTGAATACTCTGCAGTTCCCCAGGGCAGTCCATTATTTCCCACAAAGTCTTTAAAACTTTCTACTAAATTCAGGATTTTGAAGCAATGTCTGGCTAACAGATGTGTTTTCTCCAAAACTTTTAGTTATACCTCAAAACAACAGCCCCTTCAACAATTTAAATTCAAGTCAATGGTAAAACTCCTACTGATTTAAGAAGATGTGCTCAACTCTTGAAATAGGGAACTGGGCCTGAGTGTCAGACACTTTGTATGTAACATCAGAATAATAATACAGAAATTCCAGTCTCCAGACGTATTCCTCAAATTATTTTCATTATTTACAGTTTAAAAACATGGCAGAAGGGGAAAAAAAAAAGTGTTCAAATGGTTTACACAAGAAATGATGCCTGAAGTTAAATGTAGCCTAATAAGCTACCACAAGCAGCAGATTTTGAGCAGCTTTGAGCACCCTGGTCTAGTGGAAGGTGTCCCTGTCCATGACAGGGCAGTTGGAAATAGATGATCTTTAAGGACCGTTTCAACCCAAACCATTCTGTGTGCTTCTGTGGTAAGATGTGACAATTATGGCAGTCTCCTCAGCACATTTCCACTCCTCTGAAACGGTCTCACCCAATTTGCAAGACGTCACACACCCCATTTCTCTGCTTTAATCCCCTTGGACCTGCATTTCTTCTCACAGAGATGCTGAAACCTTCCTGGCTTCACGGTCTACACTCACAATCTGCAAGACTCAGAGGAAAACTGGATCACCTCTGTGCAACCACAAGTGGTACAAAGCAGATAGAAGTGAGAACCAGAATATTTTGCTTATCTGGTGCAAACCTCTATACAGTAAGTGGCTCATCACAGAGCTATTGGAGAAAGAATGGGGACACCAGGTGTACCACTGAAGTCTTAAAGAAACACTTGCCAGCAGAGCTTCAGTTCTGGTCAGGGAAACTTAGCAGCCTTAAACACCACAACTGACTAAATAAATGTCTTATAATTTTATAAATGACAGCAGGAATGACTGCAATTATGCTTATTAGCAGATAAAAATGTCTCTAAAGGATCGGACCTGGGGGGGGGGGGCTTATACAGCAAAACAGGAAACAGGCTCATTGAACACATCTGTGGTGCATGGTTAATCTAAGCTGAAGCCTTGTGAATGTTCATTTTCCATGCCAAGCATGATCAGTATAAGACATGATTTTAGTCTATCAGTTCTAGGGGTTATAGCTTGAACCACTATAGAAAATTAGCTTAAAATTATAATCATGTTAAGATATTACATGTATTTGCTTAAAGATCTGCTTAGCAATTTCATATTTTGACTGCTTCAACAATATTCCCAGAATCAAGACTTTAAAATTGACTACTTCATTATTTGTGTTGCTTAGAATTTTTCTGAAGGCAGAGTCGAAAAAAAAGTTTCAAAGATGTTACAAGTTCTCTATAGCCTGCTTGTGCTGCATGCAGTTTGATTGAAATTCCATGTAATTTATGATTTTTACAGCCCTCAAGAGTGGTAAGCATAGGAAAGAGGAAGTCAGAGATATTAATCAATTGTAACTCAGTGATTTGGATATTTAAGATAAACCCATGGACCCAGAAAGAACACATTTATTTCCATGTATCTGGGATTTCAGATTTCTTATTTGCTTAAATTGTAGATAATTTAATAGCTAAAGTACCTAATTGGTAAAATAACTGGCAGAGGTAAAAAATCACTAACGATAAGTTAACCACCAACAAACCTAATATTTACCCTTTTAATTCTCATAGATCAAGAGCAACTAACCTTCCTGCCTTTAAGATCAGGTAGGCACCACACCTAATCTCTACACGGCTGAAAGCCACAAGACACATTCCACAGACAAAGAAAGATATGAGTTACGGGACCTCCAAAAGCAATTCACAAGTTGGAGATCACAAACTCTCTCAGGGATCCTGCTGTTTTACCGCACAACTGGGCTGAGCTGAGCTTGCAGCTGGGACGCCGAGTGAGTTGCTAATATTGGCCTCCCTGGTCCTCACAGTGAGGGACGGAAATGATTCAGCGGTGCCCTGTGCCAGCTCGGCCCTGCTGTGCATCATACATCATCCCTCCTCAGCCCTGCACTGAACTTAAAGTGCTCACACGCCCGAGTACAGCTAAAGACTAAAATTTTGTGCTATCACAGTTAGGAGACCTGTAGATTAAAGGTCTGTGGGTCTACACTGCTTGCTGTGCTGAAGGGTAGATAAACCTGCACCAGCTCTGGGCAAGAAGAAATAAGCCTCATAGGGGTCTTTAACAGAGGAACTCAGTTAGCTGCCTAATAGGAATATTTGAAGATTTTTATAAAAACCCCAAAAATGTCACTGGAGGGCTGACTTTGTAAAGTAGGTGAGGATACCCAGAATTCTAATTTAAATTTTATCGATCACCACAACTGAAATACTTGGATTTTTGTTCACATTTCAAAACCTGCAACCATTATACTTTTCACTAATAGAATATTATTATCATTATTTCCCCAAAACGTGCAATTCCTGCATCAAAAAGAACTAGTTGGGTACTATGAGATGTTAAAGCTGTATGAATTCTCTAGAAATATTCAGCATTCACTTGCTCAGAATGGTAAGTTTCAATGAGATTTTCCTTGCTTTAATCGGTTTGAGCTAGCTCTTTGGCATTGTCTTATAAATAATAGAAGCTACACACTGCACTTTTATAACATCATTCATCTAAGGATCTCATAACTTAATTAAGAGGGACACTGTCATGTTAAAAATCATATATTTTTCATTAAGTAATTTCCTTATCTATGTTACTAATAACATTTAAGGCTATTAAGCTGAAACAAATTCTTAAAATCTAATTTAACATCTACTGCTAGCATGTATATATTATATATATACACACAGCTGGTTTACTCTCTGGGATATTAAAACAGATGTCCTGGCTTTACTTTTGTTTCAAGTTGGTTTCATTTACAGATTTTCATGTGTGAACAATGTTCTTCCTTGGGAGTGGTATAAACACTGCACAAGAACATTTAAATGCAAACAAAAAGCTGTATTAACATCTAAGAAAATAAAACATATGTTTTTGCTAATATAAGACTTGCAAGGATTCAACAATAAAACTTTAATTTTGGAGAAAACTGCCTAACATCGTGTGGTGGTTATTTTAACTTTTTCTAAAGGGAAGGTGACAAGTACTACTTCTATATTGCTTAATTACAGGAGACCACAAATCTGTTTGCTGTGAGGGAATACATCATTCATAATTTCATTCCGCTACATTTGAGCCTTTTCAGATATCCAGAAATGTGCTGTTACTTCACTGAGGCTTTAAAGCAGAGGTTTGCTTTTGATGGGAGAAGCTAGCTGTGGGGAAAGTTAGAATAATGAAATTTCTACCTGTCAGAGTTTAGCTAAACTAAGTTGTTAAATTCTACGTGGCACTTCCA
Source organism: Myiozetetes cayanensis (assembly GCF_022539395.1). NCBI lineage: Eukaryota > Metazoa > Chordata > Aves > Passeriformes > Tyrannidae > Myiozetetes > Myiozetetes cayanensis. The sequence continues at coordinate 21,949,425 of NW_026087742.1, forward strand.
TAACAGGTGGACAGCACCTAAACCACTGCGGGGTCTCTTGGAATCTATAAAAATAAAGTATAACATCAAAAACTACAGTACATGTTTTTTGTTTTTCCAGTCTTCACTTAATGCAGAGAAAAACTAAGACACATGATCAAAGTCACACAGTCAGTTGATAATAAAACCAAAATAAAACCCATAGCCTGCACCACTCACTCCTCACTAAACTACTTAGTTTCTTCCTGATATTTCAATGTATTTTTATGAAGAACAAAAAAAGAGCTATTTTTTGCTTGCAGTCTTACTAGCTAATACAGCAAGTAAGATGGGTTTTTGACTTCCAGTAGGCCATTTTGCTTTGAAAAAGAGTCCTCCTCTTTTCTCCCTTCCTGAGGTTCAGTGATCAGCAAAGCAAGTGTTCACTTGCAGATCCAGAGCTCCTGACACATGAGCAAAAAGGAATTTTACATTTCATTTTGCTTTTTAATGGTCCATTGCTCAGACATCAGTCCCAGGAGACATTCTACCAACTACTAAACTTTTTAAGCAGGTGGGGGCTGAAATGGGAAGCAGGTCACAGAGCCAACAGCAGCGAGTCTGCTCTGTCTATGTTTTTAAAAGAAAACTGCAAGAAGACAGAAAATAATAAATACAAATAATAAAACATACAGTCAAAAGGCCTCTCAAGAGCTGGTGAGGAGCCATGGAGGTGTTCTAAAGCCAAGAATGGTGGTACAACCTGATATTCAAAACTAAATGCAAAACTTGTGCACAAGAATCCCTTAGACCAAAAACACTAGGGATCTTCAGCATTAAATGAGACTGCCTTCCAACTCAGCTGCAAATACTACATGCTCAAGGTTAATCCATTTCGCTGCGCAGAGACAGGATGAAAGTAGGCCAAGGACCACCTTCTACTACAGGAAGAATTAAAGAAACATATTATTCTTCTCCCTGAAAATGTGTTTTATACAGTAAACGTGTGAGCTTTCATAGGTGCCCTTTTGCTGGCTGACTGCAGTAGTGGGACTTCAATGTATATTTGTTTGCTCATAGCCAAACCTCTGATAAAACTCTCATTATTTCACATTAGCATCATCTTATGTCAGAGTCATGCACCTAAATGAGAGCCATAGTTTTCAAAAAGAGCAGGAAAATGTATCCAGGATGCTACAAAATACGGATCCCTAAAACAGGATAAAATTTTTTGGTTACAGACTTTTCATGCTGCACCTGGATTCAGGATCCAGGACATAACAGCTGAGAACTCATGGCATGGGTCTGAATGGTGGCATTCCTGTGTCATCTGCCAACCAGAAAGTTCCTTCATGGGCTTGGTTAAATCTTTCAAATCATTGTTTTCCTAATTAGTAATGCATGGGACTTGAGTGACAGTGCTTTAGTACTATTAAGTCCAATTATCATTATGTACATCTCAGCCAAGCTAGCCAATGACAACTAGAGAGAGAATAAAGCTTTTCAAAAATGTATTTGTGTCTTTATGTTGGTGCCTTAAAAGTATGAGGTCTGATTACTCTGGTACTAATGTGTATAATTGTCTCATTAATCAGCACAGACCTTTCTCAACTGTATGTATGCTTCAGCAGTGAATAAATTGTAACCGTGATGGTATTTTTCAAGTAAGACAATTTTTAAATGTCACACACACATACATGTCAGAAGATATCTGCCTTCCTCCCTGACTCTTCCTAAGACCAGAATGCTGAATTTAAAAGGTAGCTTGTCTAATATAGCAAAATCAATCCTAAGAGCCAAACACAGCTATCACCCGTCATGCCCACTTTGCCTGCTTTAAGGCTATGTTAATGCCCAGAAAGCAAATTTAATCCTGTACTTCTATGCCTAGAGGGGTTTCTCTCAAAATTTAAAACCAAATCTCTTCTCTTTTAGATCCTTCATGGATCTAAAAATACTGCTGAAGCCAAAGTGAAAAAGAAAAACACAACACATTAAGACTTGATACAACTTAAAGTTCATATTTACTGAAATAATCAAGGAAAAACATCACAGCAAAACAGTTGTACCTATGTACAAAGGAATTCAAGATTGACTGTGGGGTCTGATATCCTTTTCTCATGGATAGGCTGAGCACAAAGGGAAGATGTTCACACTATAGTACTCTTAAATTACTAAAACAATTAGCCAGAGCAACCATGAGCCAATGGTCTCAACCCTTTCCTCATAAAGGCTAAAAAATTCAAGTTGACCATTGTCCCAAAATAATCTTGTTAGGCCACCACATGGTGATATTTTGTTACATGTGTCCAGTTCAAAGGTGTTGCAAAACACATGTAGAGAACTTGTATTTTCAGAGTTGAGCATTAACAACAAAACCACTTGGTTTTTTTCGGTGCTAATTACACAGGAAACCAAGTGAGTTTCTGTGTTCCAGTAGCTGATAGCAAATATGATTGTATTCCACATCTTTCTCTCCTTTGCCCATTATTTCTTGGGCTGACACATGCACTAATTCTCCCCCTCAAACATGCACTGTCTCATTTACTTTATCCCTTGCTCTTGCATTCCCCCAGCGTCTCTGTCAATAACCAGCTATCCACCCATGGTTTTACAAGGTGTTCATATTTTCTGTTCTCTCTTTAGCCATTGCATGAGCCTGCAGCAGGGCTTTCTCTCCCAAGAGCCACCTTCCTGTCAGGTTGTGTGGAGCCCAGTAAGGCAGTAGCTGCTGCAGAAATTCCCTGCTGTGAATGGGACACTCTAGGGTTCATGCAAAGCCCTAAAATGCAGTCTTTTGGTCTGTGTTTGACTGAGATCATCATCAGACAATATAGCCACTAATTATAACTTTGCCTTGTCCCTCACCTCTCCCTGAACCAGTTTCCTCACTTCCCTATGAGGAGAGCTAGAGGCAGTGAAGTACATCCTTTGGGTATGTAAGGAAAGCCTCCTTCATTAAATGCTATGAAGTGCTTTGATATCCTCAGAAGCGTGGTGTTATTTAAGTGCTAATCACTCTAGTCTTCAGTATGTCCAAAACTATTTCACTTGTTACCAAAAAGCTCCGTTGTCACACATTACATTGCCGTTGCGCTGAAAAATAATTAACAGCCTACATTTTGGGGTCCATTATTTGAGCTGTCTGCCTGATTGGGGAATTATCCAGAATTCCCACGTTTTCAACAGAGAAATTAGAAAACATTAAAAAGGTAGGCCAGGGAACAGCTCTATGAAACAACTCATACAAAGAACAATAAAAGACACCATTCCTTCCAAACACTGAGACAAGGCAGTAGGTAAAAGTCAAGGCAATCTGATGTAACAAGCAATCTATATGATAATTTAAGAAGGTAATCTTTCAGATGGAGTCACAAAGATTATCAAACTCAAGTGTTCAGTAAACCATCCTTAAATAGCTAGAAATCCTACAAGTTATGAAGAACAGCACATAGTGCTCAAAACAGAAGGAGTAACATATGCCTATACAATTTTCAATTTCAAACAACATACAAAATGAGATGTGTACAAGAGAAACAATCTCTAGCCCTTGGAGCACTAGCAAATGAGGAATTCATTGTCTCCTCTTGTTTGTTCAGAACCTCTTCAACTCTTTGCCTTTCTGGATGCAACGAACTTTATCACCTTGAAGTCTAGCTAATACACTGTTATACTTTTGAAGTCAGAGAGTCAATATCCTTGGGTGACCCCAATGAAACCAGGTGTGGTTAAAACTAAATCCAAACGGACCTCAGAACTTCAGTGCCCACCAGAGTATGACTTGCATCACTTCCTTGATCCTCCAGAGCTCCCAGATTCAGTTATAGATTACAAAAAGCAACCCCATTAGACCACCATCCCCCACCAAAAAAACCCCAAACACCAACACAACAAACCCAAACCACAAAAAACCCTAAAGTACCAGTGATATAAAAGATCCAACAAATAAATAAACCAAGCACTAAACTCTCAAACGATATATAAGTAAGCTGAAAATTTGCTCAAAATCAAATCTTTAACTGGAAGTAGAGGAGAAAATGGCTTAGAAGGCAGTACAGATATATTAAGAACCTGAAGCCCAAGATCAAACTCAGCCTCTGAGGAGCTGCAGTCTGGGAAGGGGCCTTTTTGAAAGATTCTTTGCTTACAATCCAAACTGGGGGTTTTTGTGATTTTTTTTTTTTCCCCTTACAGTCTCAAAGCTGTAGAAAGTCATCTTTCTTTTCTTTCCAGCTCCAACTCCTGACTTCCAACACTGCCAGCCACGCCAGCACCCAATGCACTCTGCCCCCAGCCACTGTGGAATTTCTCACCCTGGCACCACATGCCCAGCTGTGCTTATGGAAGTGGAAAATCTGACAGCATTGTCAAAGACCCAGCTTGAGATAATTGTTCCTCATAGTTCCTCTGTCAGTGAATATTCTCATATTCTTCTCACAGGAAAGTTACTATACCTCTTATATTCTTTTGCTTGCAGCCAATGAATTCCTCTTTGCCATTAAAGCAGCAGTTAAGTATGTTATAATGTGACAAAAGGTTTAAAAAAACTTGTGCATATTAAAGCTAAAAACTCCATAACTGTATCTGCTTTAATAACTTCTTTGTGCAGTATAAACATGGGAAGAAAAGGAGAAGGAAACCAAAACGTACCTATGTTTATGTAACACAGATGGATGTCCCTCATGCGTATAAAATCCTTATTTTATAAATGCAATATATAGATTACGCTTGTCTTAATGCAAGAAAGAAAAAGATCACTATTACACTACAAACACTTTGGTGTAAATTTTAAACAAAACATGGAAAGAAAAGCTGTGCAGCAGCTCAAAGCCAGGCAGATATCTGGAGCCCACACAACAGATCCTAGTATGAGGAACCACTTTCATCACAGATTCACAATTTCCACCTTCAGATGAATCAAACCTTTGCATCTATCTAACTTCTTTGGAAGGCTACTGTTACCATCGTGCCTGAGCTCCTCTCCACCCCTACTGCCTTCACGTCACTGCCCGTGGGAGGCAGAGCATGCTGCTTCCCCAGGGTCCTCTGGGAGAGCCGTGGCAAAGTAGAAGACAGCCCAGGGCTTAAGTGTTTCAGGCTGGTATGACGTTTAGTTTTCCTCTTAGGTGCATGCTACAAGTTTTGGTGGTTTTTTTTTTTTTTTTGTTTTTTTTTTTTTTTTTTTAGGGATACAGAACTGAAAGAAAGATGGCAACAAAAATCCTGCTCACTCCAGCGGGACAAAGCCTGAACTTACTAATGTCCTCCACTGATTTTCTCCACTTTTCTCGGTCCCCTTTTTCCCAACCAGTGATGTTGAACCTGATTATTTGCAAGTCATCACTTTTCTTTTTTTTTTTTTTTTTTCAGAATGGTAGCCAATTCTTAAACTGTCAAAACCAAAGTCATGACTGGAGGGACCTTCTCTCCACTGCGTCCTTTTGTTCCTTTTACTACAGGTAAAGGTGTCATTGGTAATATATTAAGTGATACTCTTTCTTTTGATTACATTGAAAACTATCCATAGTCTCTATCTCTTCTAGTAATCCCAACAAGGCTCCCCTCCATTTGTTTCTACAGAGAAGCAGGTATAACCTAGCTATCCCTATGTCTCCTCAAAAAATTAGTCATGATGTGAAGTGATTAAGAGATACCTTAACAACTAATAGAGCTCTTAAAATGGAGGTGCACAAAATTCTTAGGCATTTAATGAAATTTAGGTCAAAAAATATAAAACATGCATAAATAATAAATGTATTTGGTGCAATGGATGCTTTTTCCTATATATTTTGTATGTTACGAATTGAAAGAAATAAAAAAACATGAAGTAGATACAAATACATGCACACACAGAGAGAAAATTATGTGGCCCTTTCTAGCATGAAAAGGAAATTATTAAAAGTTGGATAAACAACAACGGAGGATATGACAGGGGCAGCTGGAGAACCACACTGGGGGACAGAACTTCTAAGTGAATCCACACAAAAAATGTCTCCCCTGACAATCCGTTGTTCTTCAAAGAGAATAATGATTCTAGAGATGAGTTTGCATTTGTCTTCGGATGTCACAATAAATGCTAAGAAAGCAGCTGAATGAGAGTTATTATTTCCTCTGAGCAACGAAGGATTTGGGTAGACTGTCAGAACACTAGCACCCGCAATCTGAGGGCAGATACAAAGCAACAGCAAGCTAGCAGGAAGCTCAGAATCTGTCCAGGGCCCTGGGAAAGGAAGATGAAAGAGGCCATGGGGCAAACTGGAGATCTAAGAAAGGTAGATCTAAGAACCACAACTGTAAGGCAGCTGTTAAATCATGAGGGAAACAGCAACATTGTTTGAGAAAGTGATCGCAGGAGGTATAATGTTTTCCAAGACCAACAGAACATAAATGCTTGAGAATTGGCGGAGAATGTGCTCCACAGAGGTCTATGCTACTTTGCTGGAATAACTCAGACAGTTTGGGGGTACTGGGGCTGCATCCAAGTCCTTACCCTATTCACATATGCGCTACTCTGAGCACAGCAGAAGGACTTGTAAGCCCTCAGTGCTCAAGAGTATCACAGCTATATTATGGACTATCTAATCCTCTCTCTCTAATTGAGCGTGCTGGGCAGAACATAAATCCAGCCCTACCTCTCAGTAACAAGATGCTTTTCCAACTGGCCTGATGGAGTACTTGGCCTGATGATGACTCTCACAGTCAGATGTGCAATCTACCCTCTGGCTCCCTGTTGGTTTGGACTCATTGCCTATATACTCTAATACCCAAGATTGCAAGAGATAAAAGAGAGATTCCTGTTTGACTGTATAAGACAATATGTTACAGACAATAGGTAAGCCATGTCCTTGTCACCTGCTGTTTGCAGAAACCGGCCCTTTCCACTGCACACTCTTGCCTGCAGTGCTCCTAGAAATCAACTGTAAGTGACATGAAATAATCTTTAAAGATACCGTATGGCAGCTGGAAAAACATCACAAATTGACCTAACAAAGTAGGGTACAACCTCCCACTTGGTCAGGCTGCTTTGGAGTGTCAGTGTCATAATGCTAAGGAACTTAGCACTATTTGCTATCTTCCATGGCACATATGAAGATCTTCATCTGAACTAAGTCTAAAATGGACTATGGTTTGTGTTACGAAAGCATAAAAATATTTTTTAAATCCACAGCCCTGCCCTCCGCCCCCATACCATTCTTTCAAAACATACACAGGAACATGTTTACAAGTTATAATCTTCCAGCTAGGCTTAGTTTCCTGTATATATTTCAAATGCAACATCTAAAGGACACACACATACAAAAAGCTAAAATGCAGGTGGGGTCTGCACAGAGCTGAGCTCCAAATTTTAGATGTGAACCACGTTATCTTCTTTTACCTTGGCTGTGGTCTTTTAGTTTTCCCCATTACAATTGGGTTATGAGACAAAGATCAGACTAAAGCTGAATGAGGGAGAATCACACTGGAGTGCTTCTTTTTCTGTATGTGAAGGTGCTCACAATTAAGGGGAACTTAGAATCACAGTTTAATTCGGCATTTTCAAAGCTGAGATTTATTCATTTCAAAGACTGAGCTAAGTCTGCAAATTTCAAAATGTCTAGCACACATCAAAACCAAGAAAACTGAGCAGTCACCAGAAGCGAGTCAAGTGCTTAAACTGTGACAAAGAAATAGCTGACATGGTATATTGGGTTTGCATGGCAAGGCTTTGGTAGCAAGAAGTCTGGAGGGGTAGCTTCTGTGAGAAGCTGGCAGAAGCTTTCCCTCTGTCCAACAGACCCAAGGCCAGTTGGCTCCAAGATGAACTCACCACTGGTCAAGGTTAAGCCCAGCAGTGACTGTCACAGCACCTCTGGGATAAAATATTTAAAAAGGGGGATAAGAAACTGCAGAACAGCCGCAGTAAAAAGGAGTTAAAATATGTGAAAGAAACAACTTTGCAGACACCAAGGTCAGTGGAGAAAGAGGGGGAGGAGGTGCTCCAGGCACTGCAGCCCGTGGTGAACACCATGGTGAAGCAGGAGGTTCCCCTGCAGCCCATGGAGGTCCATGGTGGAGCAGAGATCCCCCTGCAGCCCATGGAGGACAACATACCCATGCAAGTCAATGCCTGAAGGAGGCTATGTCCCCATGGGAAGTCCAGGCTAGAGCAGACTCCTCCTGGCAGGACCTGTGGCCCCATGGACAGAGAAGCCCATACTGGGGCAGTTTTGCTGGCAGAACTTGTGACACTGTGGGAGACTCACACTAGAGCAGTCTTTCCTGAAGGACTGCACCCCATGGAAGGGACCCATGCTGGAGCAGTTAGTGAAGAACTGTAGTTCTTGGGAATGACTCACATTGGAGAAGTTCATGGAGGGCTGTTTTCCTGTGGGAGGAACCCCATGCTGGAGCAGGGGAAGAGTGTGAGGAGTCCTCCTCTCCTGAGGAAGAAGGAGTGGCAGAGACACTCTGTGATGAACTAACTCCAGCCCACATTGCCCCTGAATCACTAGAGGAAGGATTTAGAGAAAATCAGGAGTGAAGCGAAACTCAAGAAGAAAGGAGGGGTTAGGGGAAGGTGCTTTTAAGATTTGGTTTTATTTCTCATTATCCTACTTTGATTTGATTGGTAATAAATTACAATAATTTTCACCAAGTCAAGTCTGTTTTGCCCATGATGATAATTGGTGAGTGTCCCTGTCGCTGTCCTTATCTCGACTCGTGAGCCTTTTGCAACATTTTCTCTCCCCTGTCCAGCTGAGGAGTATCAGAGTGCTCTGATGGGACCCTAGAGACGAGTCAGGGTCAGCCCATCACACATGGAACTGAGATTTTCCCGATTTCACTCTCACAGTGCTGTGCTAAACCATTTCACTTCAACCTCAGTTTAATTTAGGAAAAAACTACTGAAAACTCCTATGCTCAGAATGAGCACATATTAATCTTTTGTTCTGAGTAATAAGGTGCAAAGAAATGAAGTCCTGGCAGGATACTAATTTCTGATGTTGTCAATTAAAAAACTTCTCCTGGTGTTTTGAATGGAAAAATCTCCCAGAAAGTGTTTTTATCAAAGCACCCAGTTCCAAGTCCTGGATTATTAGGTTAAGCTCCGTCAGCAGAGAGACCAATATAAATGCTTTTCATACCATCTGCCTTGATGTTTTGACAAAAAAATAAAGAAGACGACAAAATATGTAAGTCCAAAATACTCTGATTTTAACCTGTTTCCCTTTAATACAAAGCTCAGAAATTCAGGTCCTAAAAATATAAAATGAAAAACACGTGATTACTTTTTTCTTTTTATCTTTCCTCAAAACCTTACAGAACATCCAAAATCACCCAGCGTTCCCAGGACCTGATTTCTTTTATATTTTAAAATCAGAAAAGCAGCTTTAAGTAAGTATAAGCACTAGCAAATAATTTTCTTCACTTCCTTTTGCTGTTCTGAAAAGACCTCGTTACAGTGTGTTATTTTACCTGGTGTTTATTAGGAGGCTCTACACAATTACGAAGGTTTTGATTTCCCTGTTTAAAAACAAATTAGGGTGGTGTGCAGGGCCTTGCAATATTAGGCGGCAACTCCAACAGCTAATGATGGAGGACAGTGCCTCAGTGAAGGTGTTAGCAATCCATCTGGCCAATTAAAGTGTAATTTAGGCAGAGCCCAATACTATTTCTCAATTATGGTGGCTCTGACATCAAGAGTTGAGAAGCAGTGAGATTTGGTGTGAAACAATAAAGTAATCCCATACAGAGAAAAATCAGGGAAGAGCTACTATAATCCCACAGCAGAGAAGAAAGGGAAAACACTAACAACCAGAGATGTACCTTGACTTATCAACAAGAAAAAAGGCTGGACTTTAAAGAAAACAAAACAGTTCAGCCATGAAAAAGATACTGATAAAGTCTGTCTTCCTACAGGTTTGCAATCAGAGTCTGTGAGTGCTACACAATACAAGTACAATTGTCATTGGTCTCCTCTCCCACAACAAAGATAACGTTCTTGGTGAGCAAAAGACAGCATGTGCTGTGACTCTGCTGGAGCAAAGCCTGTGCTGGCCAGCCAACTGTCCTCCGTTGAAAATGCTTAGCTGATAAGTTCTGCTTGTCTTTCCCTCAGCAGGGGCACTAATTTGAGTTTTTCTCCTCTCCTTAGATACCCGTTCTGTAGAAGACGAATCATCTTTTCAGTTCTTTCAGACTTGGCTGAAAGAGATCGGCACACTCAGCAGCTACGTATGGGTGTGACAGATGGGCACAGGGACAGGCAGTCCCATAAACTTAGATGAGATAACTTGGCAACAAGTACTCCAGAAATCTGAGGTGTTTAAAATCTGGAAGTGGATCCAAACTTCAGCTTTAACCATGCCCAAGGTAGAGAGAGACAAAGGCCTTGTTCTGTTTTCTTCCTTCCCATTTGGATCTCTGTGAGGTCTAACCCTGCATTGTTTTCTCTTGTGGGTTATTTCTCATGACTGCAGAAGCAGGCCAGCAGGATTTCCCATTGCTTAATGTGGACATGGATACCACACAGGACTACAAGTATTTCCTTTCTTATCACACACTATTTTAAAACTTTTTTCCTTTTTTTTTCTTTCTTGTCTTGCACTTCAAAGGCACCTAATTTGAACTCAGAAGTCAATAATAGCACTTCTTCCTGTCCTTTCCCACCTGAGAGACTTCTTCTGATCCCCCTTTTAGGAGCCTAGTGTATCCCTTTCTTCCCATAGCCAGTCTCCCACATCAGTTTCTACTCATTTCTCTCATCTTCCAACCATGACAGAAGAAGGAGTTAAAAAAAAATCTCATGGTGCTTTCTGGCCAGTACCTTCTTAAGTATGTCACCCCTCCCCACGCACGCAGGAGTTGCACTGCCCTCTCTCTGGATGGTTCCACATATCTGTTCTCTGAAGTTACAGAGATGGGAATGATTTTCCTCAACATGAAATGCTGTATAAAGAGTGTGGGTGGGAAATATGCAGTGTAATGGAACTGAAACCCCATAAGGGAAATCAACGCAGGCAGCTGCTGATACACTATTTACTTGGATAAATCATCCATTTTTCTCTCGGGCCAGATGACTCGAGGTATCACCTACCCAGGATGGCAAGTGCAAATATAAATAATAAATAAAACTAACTGAGGAAGAATTCTCACTGTAATGGGTTTTGTGGAGAACTAAGTTTCAGTTAAACTTAATCCTTGCTGTCTTCTGTGTCTCCAGCAGCAGAAACATCTGGTCGGTTTTAGATTCCCCTTGGATTCCCAACTTCAAAGGGAGTTATAAAGAATAACAAATACATGTACTGGCACTGAAAAAAAAAATTAGAGCAGCAGGAGAGAATGGTAAAATTGTCCTTATTTGACTGCTAGTGACAGGCGCCACAGGCAGAACTGTGAGAAAAAATCTTAACGGCTCAGGCAAATAAGCTTTTTTTTTTTTTTTAAATGACTGGCTCTCTCTACTAATGACGCAGAAAATCTATGGGATCTGCCCCATAATGGCAAGAAGCACATGTGCCAAGGAATATGCACGCAAGGGTATGCAGAAAATAGATTTCAAATCAGATATGTACTAAATAATAGGCAGGAAAACAGGAACTAAGTTTTGTTCCCAGCCTTTTCACTGATAGTGCCCTGTGTATATTGCTGGCTAAAAAATGCAGGTCCAAGTTTTGGCTCTTTAAAGTCTGTAGGATATTGTAAAGTATGGTTAAAAACAATGACTGTCATATGTGCTTTTCAAATCCTATTTTAAAACCTCCAGAAACAGGGGTAGGTAAGCAAACACAGTAACAGATGTCTGCAGCTCTCTGTCTTTCCTTTACTCTCTGGTGGCTAGAAAGTGAATGCTATGTTCCTTTTATGAATGCAGCACTACCAGCAACAACTTCTGACATGCTTCTGCCCTTGTGTGCAGTGAACAGAAACATCTAGCTTCACTCTGATCTTCTGAATCAGTGCACACGTGAAATAATCACACCCCATTCCCCACTTCAACTATGTAGCATCGGGAACTCCTTTTTCCATTTTTTTTTGTTCCTTACATTTTACCATTTCTGTCATAGGGTTAATAAAATAAATGTAATGTGAAAGATGTGTGAGAATTCAGAAACCTGTGTGAAGCCTCCTATCTGCCAAACAAAAACTCATGTTGTACAAAGATTAAATCTTATATGAACACTAAAGTTACCCTCTTCCATCAAAACTACAGACTCCTAAAACCCTGGCATCATGCAATGCAAGTATACAAGATGGATGCCAGAGAGGAAAATTACAGAATAGGTTTTTGCAAATAGTATTAAAACCACAGCCATCCTTCTTTCACCTCCCCTTACAGAGAGTCCATAGAATATAAGTTTTGAAAGCAGTCATCAAATAAATTCCAACGATTCCTGAATCTTACAGAGTGATCAATTTGTGTATATTTGATGGACAAGAAAAGCTATATTTGGCACATAAATTATTTGTTGGAAATAATTAATTCAGTTCTGTTGCTAGAGCTGCAACCATGACTTTTTTAATGACCTTATTTTACCTTGCTATGTTATGAGGTAAGCAGCTTCCCATTGTTTCATCTTTAAAGATATTTCAGGATTTCTTAAATGCTCCACATAACAGCAAAATCACATCAAGATTTTCCCATAAATACAGCAATCTAATATTTATATACAATTTTAAATTGTAAAAATCCTAAGTGCTTGTACAATGTAATGATCAAAGGACTTCTGCACTTCTGCAATAGGCTTCATACTGAAGGACCTTATTCCCAATTTTATTTCTCACTGAGTATTAAAAAAACTGTAAGTGAAGATGCTTTACAAACTGTTATAGAAATAGGAATTAAAGAATATACTGTGAAACTTATCATACCTGAGACAGAAATCAGCAACTTCTGAACCCCACTTCATATCTCTATTAAACAGTGGAAAAGGGAGTAAAAAATTAACCTGGATGACAGAGAGGCAGGATGAGCCAATTCTATGTATGGTGTACTGCTAATGGCTTTGTGGGAGCCAGTGGGACAAACTAATTTCTTTTGCCCAGGAACTACCACTCAAAGCAATGCTATGTGCAACAGGATATCTAGAGACAGCAGACTGTCAAGACCAAGCTAACAACTTTGGAAGAGCTACAATCCATGACATACTGAAGCCAAATTAACTTTTGGGAAAGTCTCTGACTTCTTGACCTGAAGACCTTTGATTCTTGAAATGGAGCCTGCCTTCTTAGTAGGGTTTTATTCCCTGTGTTGCCAAATTCCTCCTGTTAGGAAGCCTTTTGGATTAATGTTTACAATCTTGATTTGCTTTCAAAATGGCCCATTTATTTCTAGAGACAGTAAGAGAAGCTAAGAAAAAGACCAGGAAATCTCAGGGTTCCCCAAACTCATACTCCAAGAGGGGATTTGACTCTAACACTTGATACAAAGTTAAAATCAAATGTTTTCTGACTTCTGTATTTGCAGTCAGGCTTTTTGCCAGTGTTGATTTGGGGCTGCAGGTAGCACAGGCTGCAATAGCTTGAACAAGAACCATGGGTTCTGAGTGCATCCAACAGTTTAAATGGAGAATTTCCAGTATGAACTTGATCCCCAGCCTGCTAAAGCCAAAGAGGGAACTCAGATGAGGCTCAATACATGTTCCAAGGGAACTTCATCTGTTTTCTACAAGAAATACTATATAAAGGAAACACAGTCAAAAACCATACCTCCTGTCCGTACTCCTGAATCTCCACTCCTATACCCTGCAGAAATGACCTTGACTTTCTGAAGACAGACTGGAAAGTGAACATCAGGTTCAGTGAAGGCCTAGTGAGATGTGTCAGCATTCCCTTATTACAAATAGTGAGGGAAAGGAAAGGTACTGAATGAGGAGAGGCAGAATAGCTTCCTCTTTACATTTATGATACATTTTTAGTGATACAAATCTTTCCAGTTTAAATTGTATCTCTGAGTCTGACGTGGTATTTATTAAAAGCAATAGCAGAACAAAAGGGACATACATCAATCCTGCGACATCAGCTAACAAACACTTCAGTTACATCCCAATATTTCTCCAAACACCTTTCCAAATGTTTCTTTACATCCTGTTTATAGCTCATTACATTCTCCTGTGACCAGAGCTGGTAGACCAGATCCTGCATGGTCTAATAGTTTCTCAAGTAGCTTTCCTGTCCTCTTACATATCTGTAGGCATTTGGGCACAATGCAGTAATTGAATATAACCATTATAAAGGCAGTTCAATTCCTGGCCAACCCTCAGCATGCACATATACATTTGCAAAGCATTAATGGCATGGTAAGCTAAAAACAACCATCCCAATAATACTAAGCCAGCTAGGCAAGATCTACAGATGCTTTCTGTTTGCTTGGGATATTTTACTGCTTATATTATTATCTTTTTGATGTGCATTGCTCCGCTAGCATGCAGGAAATATTGTGAGCGTGTCCAAAACATAAACTATTCTATTTATTTATTTATTTAGCTCTGAGGTGGGGAAGATTTTATTGTTACACTTTTTTAAGGCCTAAATACATCAATACCTCAGCTCTTCATGTCCAAGACCAGTGCAAAGGTATTATTCAGATTAAGTCAGCCTTCTTAAGACTAAATTCAGTTTATATTGATATAGTAGGATACATGCTTAGTCACGTAAAAAAATTCCGATGGATAGAGGAGAAAGCTGTTGGACAAAGCATATCTTCCCACCTTTCATGTCACAGGCCTGGTTAGTGAGAACTACTGAACCAACAACACTATTGTCCAAATATATATTTATTTAAAAGCAGCTTTTCTGTATCACAAAATATCCCTTTCCTGGTTTGAACAACAGAAATAAAAGGTTAAGTGGTCTAATGAATGGAAAAAATTTTCAGATTGTATTATTTTGTCATCTCCTGTTTACCTCTGATGGGACTGAACACTCCAAAGTTTGCAGAGCTGAATTCTCCCTGAATGGGTGATCAGATTGATCTATCTCTAACTTACAAAACTTGCAGTGCTGATATTCTCAAGGACTATGACAGATATGATAGACTATGACAGATACAATGTTGTATCTATTCAAACTCAAGGATGACAGATCTAAATAACCAAAGTGTCAATGAGTGGGTTAAGTATCTCAGTCCTTGTTCAAAAAGTAAGGATCACTGTTGAGAGAAGGTCAGATGCTTTACATTTTCCAGCAATAGAGCAATTCTTAACTATGTTCTTTGTTTTTAATCTTCACCCTTGCCCTCCTTGTCCAAAATACCCCCCTTACGTTTTTCCTTTGTAGTGCTCTCACTGAAACAGATTTAGGCCACTCCTGAAGAATTTAAACTTAGCCAAAACCATAAGCTAAAGTAAAATGCCTCCGAGGCATAAACCACATTGTGGCCCTTGACAAGACTGCTGCCAGAAGAATTTTACTGTTTAAGTATACAGATTCTACATGAGAAAGAAAAAGAGATAATGTGTTAAGGGTGTTATAAGGACAAGGAGAGACTCAAAGCAATAAACCGAATGTGCTCTTCTAGGGGAAGTTCCCTCTTAAATCAAATCTAAGAAGTAAAAAATAAAAGTGAATGCACTCATATTAACTGCATAGTCTTTACACTCACACTATCAATTTTTTTCAACTGTTTGCTCATTTTGCAAGCAATTGAACCAAGAGAGGCACCCAGAATTTGGAAGGGTCGATTCATGACTAGCCCACAAAGAAGGAAGACAGAAGAGCTGAAATGATGTCAAAGGTTTCTCAATTTGCTGAGCAGAAACACAGAATTCCCAGGGGAGATCTACTTACAGTTGCTAAGACTGACTCTGATCAACTGTTACAGAGACAGAAAGTTCCATTATAACATCAACACAACAGGACTTCAGCATAGTCTCAGGGTCATAGAATCATAGAATCATTAAGGTTGGAAAAGATCTCCAGGATTATTGAGTCCAACCTTTGACTGTACACCACCTTGTCAACTAAACCATAGCACTAAGAGCCATGGCCAACCATTTCTTGAACACCTCCAGGGATGGTGACTCCACCACCTCCCTGGTTAGCCTGTTCTAATGCTTCACCACCCTTACAGCGAAGAAATTATTCCTGATGTCCAAACTGAACTGCCCCAGGCACAGCTTGAGGCCATTTCCCCTTGTCCTGTCAGGTCCTCACACATTTTAAAATTTTTGTCGATTCAACAGATTCAGTAGTGACGAAGCACTCCTTTAAGCACAACCTAAAAGAGCCCAAACACAATCCTATATTCTTGCTTTACAGGATAGCTAGACTTTGAAATTTGCTTTTGTTTCACAGTTGAATTAAACACTGCATTGCAAAGTTACCCATGAAACAAAAATAAAAAATCATTTCAATCAATTGAATGCTGTTTTGACAAAATAATTTTGTTTTGATTGCTAGTTTCAGGTTTGATTTAAATTTTATATTAGAATATAAAATACATTTTCAAAATAAAAGTTTGAAACAAATGCATTTCTGTTCCACAAACACCAAAAAGCTTTATATGGAAATATGAATGATGAAAGTAAATAAGAGTCCTGGAAATATTTTCTTTTTAATGAACCAGTATTTTTTTAGGGCTTCTAGTCCTGACCTTCAGTACACTTTAGTGAGCCTCAGAAGAAGCTTGTAATACCTCTGCCATACTATCAATATATCAGTGACAATCTAATTATTATTAATAACCCACCTGTTATGCTGTTCTTGTCCAAAAACTGGTGAAGCTAAGAGGCTTTTTCAGACAGTCAGTTATGTAACAACTAACACACATCTCGTTGGGTCTAGTACCATTAATTACTACTGCCATTTGGGCAAGTATCAAAACCAGTTTTGAGCAGGATAAAGCAGCAGACTGAAACTCACAGAAGAAGAATGTGGCGTGAGGAGAAGTGAGGGGAATGCTAGTTGTTTCTGCTCTGTCCTTTAACCTTAAACTTAACTCATAGAAAAATGTAAGAGCAGTTGTGATTAATAAGATATTTAACATTAAAATTCCTTTTTCTTTAACCATTTGCTTCATCTACTAAGAAGGCTCTTGATCACTGCTCATGCATTTCCAAATTACTAAAACATGAAATACCATGAAGTTATGTGAAGCTTGACTGAAGCTATGAGAGAGAAATCCTGGCCTAAACAGGGAAGAACTGAAGGATTTCACCTAGATCAGGTAGCAGCAGGGGTGCCGACACCTGAAACTTTATTTAGGAAGATTATAAGGAGAGTTGAAGTACAGCTCATCCTTTAAGCATGACACTCATCATTGAGATGCTTATAAGACGTGTTCATCTTCCATGCCATTTGATGGAGGGTTTTTTGTAATATGATCAGAATCTCAGTAAGAACCAAATAATTTTTGTTTCTTATACAGCAAATTTCTGAATGCAGTGCTTGGAACAGAAGTCCAAGAATTCAAACAGCCATACTACTTAGTTCCACATGAAAGTGCATTCTAACAGGAACTTGAACTGACCTACCAGAACATCAGATGCCACGATTCACAAGGCTGAGATGGGCAAAGTCTTGGGGAAAACTGTCGGAATTACCTGACCTGTGGGGTTTTTTTTAACCATTAGATTTGGGGACAGGTATTTGGGAAGAGATTGAGTAGCTAAAATAAAAGGAGTTTAGATTGCATATCCCTACCAATAGGTTACTAACATGAGAGAAACACAAAGGTTTGTTCAAAAGCCTGAACTACAATTACCTCTACCAGAGCTTTTCCTGCTGCACACTGAGCAGACTGTTGAATTTGTGTTCTGCATACTGGAGCCATGTGCTGACACTTTGCACAATCTGAAAGGAGTTGAAAACTCTCTCCTTCACCTTGTGTGTGCCTTCATCTAAGGTTGTCTGTAACCCTTTCTAACAGTAAGATTTCACAGCCCAACTGTCTGAGGAAGATGACTGAATCCCTCACCCTTCACAAAATTAAAATACAGATTTAGAGATCAGAGAAAACAGAAAATACCCAAAGGCATGTCCATGCCTCAGCATTCTCATCACTAGCAGTCAATGGTCCTCAGGCTTAGATTCACATCAGACAAAAAGTTTCCCTTTCCTAAACACAGTGCTTCTTCTGAATGGGAAACTTTCAATCCTTCTACCACCAGCTTCCCTCTCCCTTAGCTGGTCTTTTTAAAAACAAACAAATGAGAACCATCCCCCACCCCAACTCTGCTAAGCATTTGTCCACTCTCCTCTCTTAATTTTCCTTGGTTTCCTCCCAGAGTTTGTATTTTTTAAGCCCATGTAGTAATACCTGCTCTCTCTGTTCTTTTTTTTTTTTTTTTTCCTTCCCTTTTCCTTCTGTTTGCTTAAAGCTCCAGTCCCTAAAAGCAAATTTGGAGAAAACTGGCTTTCTCTAGTTATCCCATTGTTCTTCTCATGCAAGATCTATTTCAGATGTTTCTATTTCAAATATTTAATGACAGACCTATTCATACAAAGACATGCCAACACCACTCCCCTGTCTCTTTGGCATGATGCAGAGCACAGAAAAAGATTGTCACAAGATACAAGGACTCTGTTAGTCAATAAAATCAAGTTCTAACTTATAAACAGTACACAGTAGATTCCATACATCGACATGCTTCCCAGAAGCAAAAGCCTGAGAAAAAGCAGTTTCAAGGGAGACCCCATGGGACAGGCCCATCCATTTAGCACTACCACAATGGACCTTGGCTGACTTCCCTTCCAACAGGACCTGTAGGGAAGCCAAAGACTGTATTGAGCCTTGGAGAGTTAACTTCCTTTTGGGGTCTTGTCTTCATTGCAACGTTGTTTGTAAGTACAATGCTAATGTTACCCCCAGCATGATTCCCACCCACAACAGAAGCCTCTTGCTCAAACTAAGTGCTATTTTAACTTGACTCTGGCCTAAAAACAGATTAGAAGTGGCAACCCACGTGTTATGGTTACTAGTGTCAGTAACACAGTGGGAACTCATCAGTTCTCTGGTTACAGGTTTAAAGTGCCAATCTAAGATCCTGTCTTGTAACTGGAGTCTAGACTAAAAACACAAAACGCTTATACCCACTTATCTACAATAAGCTCAAGCAGGTAGCAGGCGATGGTCTAACATTAACAATCTGCTTCTCCTCTCCTCAGTCTCTGCAGTACATTGCTGACAAATAAATACTCCAAATTTGCAGAAGAAACCACATGTGCACAAATCAATTTAGGACAGAGAACCCTTGCAAACATCAGCCTGTAACACTACTGTAACAAATGGATTCAATGCATGTAAAACAATACCAGTTTTAAGCATTTTAACCCACTACCTCTGCCTGCCCAGGCTGTCGTTTGGAATGAGGAGGGCTTTTCTCAAGTACCTTGGAGTCACCATCTGTGAAAGAGAGCACAGCTGCACCAATAATCAATGTGAACACAGATTCTGGCTTTGTGAATTGCAGATCTTATCTATATAGTCAAAAGTATTTTAAGGCCCATGTGGCATGTGAGAGCAAGCCAGGGTGTCCATACAGTCAGTTGCTGTTTGGCAAATCCAACCTCTCGCATATTGAGCGTTACCTACATAATCCTTCTCTTCACTCTAATAAATCGGCATGAGATGAGCAAATTTGACTACAGGCAACTAATACAAACTACCACAAAAGGGGCCATATTGTCATCTAAACATCTCATGCTCTACTTTATTTACAGTCTCCAGGGCTGTAATCCCAGCTGGCAGTTTTAATTAGTAGTGAATGTACTTTCACAACAAATTGAACCTTCTCCTTCTTGGGCATCAGGGATTCCTTCCACAGACGACTGTGGATTATGAAGAGACAAATTTTGGGGATGTTGGGCAGGCAGTTTTCTTCTATCACATATCTGAAAAACTAGCATCACTCCCTGGCTCACAAGAAGACTTGGCAGGAAGTCAGACTATGACTATCCAGAAGACTCTTCCCTCAGCGTCAGAGTAGTAAGATACATCACGGAAACTTGTAACAAAGCATAAATAATTCTATATAGAAGTCAATACAAAATTGTGGACTACAAGGCCAGCTGCAGGGGCTGTTTTTTGCTTATGAGTTTAAAGCCAAAACATGAATAACATGGCAAGCATCATCAGAGAACGTAAATATCTACTCTTTTGCTGTTATTGCTAGCTTTGCCCATTCTGTAGCCATTAGTAAATGCCTTACTACAAAACTGCAAGTGCAGCAGGGTTTTAACAGCTTTTTTCCTCTAGCTGCTCTGGGATTTTTCCTTTCTTGGCTGTAACCAGTTGCAACCAGTTGTGAATAAGTTGTTATCCCTCTATGCAACTCACAGCAACTAAAAGAAACCAGTGTCATTATGCAAGTTTCAAAAAAAAAGTTTTGTTTTATGGTTAATTATCCATGGTCTATTTACAAAATAAATCAACCCATTGTGCACCACCAGGATTTGTGGCCTCATTTGAACTTTGCTTTTCATTAATCACTTTAAAAATAAAAGCTAACTAGTCTTTTTTTTTTTTTTTTCCTTTTTGGTTTATTACTTGCATCTGGGTATAAATTGTAAAAATGGGGAGAGAACAAAGTATGGATTATTAACTCTCAGTTTCATGACTTACATGATCTCAGTCTTGTCTTTCTCCATGTGCCTAAACAGATGCACAGTCCAAAAATTCCAACATTCTGTAAGAAATGTAATCACAGGAAGATTGAAATATTTTTTAAACTCAAACTTTGAGTTATTAAAAAAAAAAAGGCAAAGAGCTTGCCTTAAGAAACAAAAAGGTGGGCAAGCATTTACAAACATATTTAAGCTACTAGAGGAGGCCAGTAAAATTACTCATGTAGATATCTAAGTAATACACAAATGTTTGTGAGCTCTGAGTGCAAGGCTGTTTTGTTTAAAGAAAACCTACTTGCAGGCAGTCTGGAGAAGGCAGAAAATGGATATCTGATTTCTTTAGAGTGCTTACAATTTATACAAGAAACCAGAAATATTTTTTCTGAAAATGTTTTAATTATATAAGAAGTTTAGATCTTGTCCCTATGTGATGACAGAGAACTACTGAATTTCTGAAAACTAGCCAATGGAGAGGCAGACGAAGGACATTTTTAGCTGCTCTGTTAAAAAACCTAAGTGTATTAACACTTTTTTCACTTTGATAGGGAATAAAATACATATTTGCATAAAACTGAAATTCTCCTCAGCTTCAACTAAGAAAGCTGAACAATTTATTTATGTCCACTATGGACTCTTCAAGTAAAACTATAAAAAGTAAGAAAGGTTCATAAACAAACATGATAAAAGCATATAAAATGACAGGATATAAAAATGTCAAACCCCCTCCCTTTTTTTTTTTTTTTTCATTTACCAGTCACTCTTAAGTGTCCTTTGCCTTTACTGTGACAAACAGAAAGTCACAGCACTCCACTGAATCCTTAATGAAATGCTTTAGAAAAAGCTGTGCTGTCTGTAGGTCAAAAAATGTGGTTTTGCTGCACTCAAAACTACAACTTCTTATTTCAAAACTCCTGAGCTGGATGCAAGTATAAAGAGACTGAACATAACCAACAGGTATATTTTAAAAACTGAGATAAAGAGTTGAAGCTAAGAAATTAGATCATTAATACTACATATCATTACTAATAGGAGCTCAGGAAGGTAATTTTTGCTTGCCTGTTGGTGTGAAAAAGAATCGTAGAGATTTGAAAAGTTAAAAAAACCCACTGCCTCCTCCTCCATTTTGCAGATGGCTGAGATGCTTTAACTTTCATTTCCAAAAGTAAATTAGCTCCTACTTAAATGAAAGGAAAAATTAAAAGCTGCCTCCACCTGACTGCAAAGCACAGCGGCCAGGCTGGGAGAGGAATGGATAGGCCTTCAAAGAAAATAAAAGCCTTTTTAAGCGACTCCTAATATGAACGCCTGCCCTTGCAGCAGCAAGCTGTGGCCCTACAGCCGCTTTCCATTATAAATGCTAAATTGGGAAATGTTTAACATTCTTTGTTTAATCTTTGCAGCATAAAGAAAAAACAGCTGATTCTCAGAAACATGACAGCCCGAGCAACCATTAGTGATCTGCCTCTCCCTTCCTCAAAGCAGAACAGGCCATTTCCAGCCTCAGTGGTGACTGACACTTTATAATCAGAAATGTATATTTAGATGTATCCTAGAAGACGAGATTGAAACTTTGCCATTTTTTTTTTTTTTGTTCCAGTCATGTAATGGGCCTAAGGCAACCAGGATATTTAATAAAAACTGTGAGCAGAAAAAGAGTTTAAGAAACATATGCAGTGGAAACTGTGGGCAAAGGTGGTTTCAGATTCTTTCTGCATTGTTTTCTGTCAATATATTTCCACAGTCTTTCCACAAAGAAAACATTATTATTTATTTTGATTTAAAACATTATCAATTGAGTGTATTTTTCTCTTGTTCACAGCACAGTCCATCTATTCTGCTGCAACCAGTCACACATAAATCAGCACAAACTCGTGAGCAAGCAACCTTCTCTGCTGCTTAGACAAGCAAACTTTCCTTGTATCTTGTCTCTGCAAGAACTTCCCTAAAGGGGTGAGTTTCATCATGCATCCTAAAAGTCAAACTAGTTAGAGGCTTCTTCAGTTGAAATTATGAAATAATACCCCAAATTGACTCCCCACAGAAACTGAACTAACTGAAATAGTTAGGTTTTTTACAAGATTTTGCCCTGGAGCACACTTTCCGGATCATCAAGTCTAGTTCATTGCTCTCTTCTGCTACAGATATTAAAGGTCACATCCTAAAGAGTTGTTTTTAAGGCTCTGCATCAACAAGGTGAAGAAAGCTTATCCATCCTTCCCACCCCAGCCACCAGCATTCAGCAGCAATGAGACCAGACATCCAGGAAACCCCAAAGGGGTTCTGGCAGGTGGCACGGTACATCCTCTCATGGGGCTCACACTGATGAAGGCACTCAGTTCAGAGTCCTCGCTACATTTAGTGACAACAGGAAAACATTAACCACTGTACAGAAGAAGCAGTAAAGGACATCGAGGTGTTGACCCTGCTCTGAGCACTGCACACATCCCGACAACTCCTCTACACCACTGGACTTCAGTGATCCTTCCCTGCAAGTGTCATGGCCCACTTGCAGGCATCAGGTTTAACAGCAATGGCAAGAATATAGAGGTTCTCTAATGGGAGAAATGAACCATCTGCTTTGTTTACTGTGAACATGGAAGATAAGAACTTCGAAAAGGAGGACTGCAGGAACATTCAGTGCAGCTAGGCCCGATACTTTTGTTACAACTATTTGAAAAATATTGCTTTTTACATCATTTTCTAGGGACTTCCGCAAGGCAAAAAGACCAGTGAAACTACTGAAGGCAGTAGCAATGAATTACTGATAGTGAAGGACACAAAATTGTCATAAACTTCAACCAAAGTGTGAGAGTTGCAAAAAATGACTGTTCTGAGGAAGGGAGGGAGGGAGGAAACCTTGCAGAATAATTGCTAGATAAAAAGCCTACCGTAGCTAATTCAGCACATTGCTGGTTTCAGAAAAATCATTTAGCTAGCTATTTTTCAAATATACCCCAAGTGTGTGTCAGGGAAGAAAAATAATGAAATTTTAAAATAAAAATTAATGTAGAGCTGCTTTCATTTTTGTTGTTGTTTTTAAATCTTTAGTGTTCATATTTAACCTTTTCTCTAAAAAAACAAACTTGAATTTAAAAAAACTAAGGCATAGATCTCCATAGAGGCAGGACTCAAACAGCTTATGTTTAAAAATAAAATAGCAGTCTTTTTAAGTTGTGAAGTCATTAAAACTGAATATTAACATCTCATTTCGGAAACTGTTCAAACCATCCCTTTTGCCTATTTTGCCTATGAATTTAGGGAGACAGAAGTTTCACAGGTTGCATGTCTAGCATCTGGTCAAGTCAAATCACCCTCTCCTCCATAAATTAAAATTAGATTTCCATTCTGCAGAAAACACAAAATTCCCTCATTCTGGTTGCTGTTCAACCGTGTATATATAACTGGAGTTTGGCAGCAGGCATTTATAAGGTTTTTTATCTTGTTTAATTAGTAAATACTCAGAAAATAATTAAAGGTTTGTTTGACCATTAAGGAAGGCTAGTGCCTTGCTAGTAGTCCACCTAAACATACAAAGCAAAGCTGGGGACTGAAGACTGGAAGTTAGTAGTAACCTAGTGACATGCAAAGAAACGTCAGGGTAACTGAAAAGCATGCAGACACCTTTAGGAGAGAAATTTGCTTCTCTACCATTAAAAGTTATCGGGTTTTGTACTGCTATTCCAAATAAGTCTCCCATTGCAATCAGTGCAGACAAAAAACTTACAGACTAAGACTCTGAGAAGACAGGCAGAAAGTAATTTTCATTCAAAGACAAATGATCACTCTTTTGATTAAGTTAAACACCGGACTCATTATTGATCATGTTCTTTGTAAAGTTACACTGTCTACATCTTCCGAGCATTTTCTGAAGGGCTGACAGCTATGAGGAACACCAAGGTAAGGGATTTTAAGGAGGTTACTCTCCTCTACTTCATGGAATTACGTTATAAACTGCTATTGGTATGCTGATTTAGCCCCACTTTACAATTACAAAGATTTTAAGACCCTATAATTCCTATAGGACAGTCTTCCACCATTTAGTCCTCTGGTGACCAGGGCCATTTTCACTGATATATGATCATTTATATTAGATAGGGTTATTAAGACTTATATATGGTTGGTGCCCAAAGTTTGGTCTTTGTGCAACACCAGCCTGAAGTTTAAAAAATTTTTTAATCTCTACAAATTATTTCAACACCTTCTCCCTATGCATTTAAGTAGATTTTATAAGCATTAATAACATAGCTTGAAAATATTTCTGCAGGGCACAATAAAGCAAGTATCTACGACTGTAATTCCTAAGTGATTCTGTACTGAGAAACAAATGGAGGTAGAAGAAGTTTTCATTGCCCAGAGCCAAAGCAAGGGCCAGTTTCTGAATCAGGCAGGGAATCCAGGTGTTCCAATGCGCTTTTGAATACATACGTACTCCCCAGCAATTTGGTGAAATATACTTACACAGTTTAAAATACACTTACAGAGCTTAAAATATTCCACTTCCTGTTTTCACTAAATCCTGTTTCATTTAAAGTTTGTCACAGGGATCACTGTTGAAAGTTGTCAGCTTTAAATATTTTTTTCTGTTATGCCTGAAGTGGGCATAATTCACATGCAGACTCATTTTACGGCTCCTTTCCAATGCCAGAAAAACACTTTAAAATAACTGAGGATCGAGCCCTATAACTTTATAATTGACCTAATAGACTCCTGACATCATATCAACAGAATTAGCAGCATTACACTAGGGAAGAATCTGTCCAAGAATGTGCACGCAGACAAGAACGATTTGTAAAGGGCAAAAGAAAACAAACCCCGACACAATGCTCACAACCACAAACAGGTCAGATCCTCAGAGGATACAACTAGGAATAAATTGCTTGCAATAACTACAGGAATAATTTCTTTCTGTAGGGTAGGAATGAACAGGGAAAAAAGTATGAACTTTTCTTTAGTACTGACCCTTTTGTTCCCTTTTTGAAGCCCACAAATCCCTCATTTTTTATTTATTTATTTTTAAAAATTATTTCAGCAGGGCTATATGTATTTTTGCTTGCTGAAATATCCCATCTAATCCTAATCGGAAGAATCTTTGGACTTTTATGGACATCAATCACTTGAAATAGAAACTAATAAACAAAGTTCAGTACAACCTAAAATTTCACTGTTCTTCTGCACTTGCTGCTGTTATACAGAAACCAAACTGACACTTGCATTAAGGTCAGGAGAGGAAAGGGAAAAAGCTTTCATTGTATACATCCAAAAGTTGGAGGGAGGGGGAGGAGAGAGGCAGAAACACTGTGTAGAAGCCAGGGATGTTCTAGAGCACACTGTGACAAGAAAATACTCAGTAAGAATTCCTCCAGCCAAAACCAGATCTTAAATAGATCCATTGTCTTCCCAGCCTGAAGCCCTTAAAAAGGCTCAAAATTAAAGTCTGTGCTGTGGGCACCCAGTTGTTCTTTCCTTTCATCAGGATTTGCAGGTTTTAATACAATCTGTCGTCAGGAAAAACAGTAGAGCTGTACAGTCCAGAGAGGTAACAAAAGCGAAAGGCAGGCGAGAGTTACATAACTGGCTTTTTACATAAATATTACATTGAGAGATATTTTGCTTTTCAGAAAGGAAAAAAGATTAAAAAAAAAAAGGCACAAACCACGTCAGAGAGTCAATCCAACCTCGCTTATTCCTCGTCCCTCTTTCACTTTGCAACATGTATCAAACAGTTGAAGTGAGGTGTTTCTTTTTCTTGTTTTCACTAAGACTAAAGAAGTAACTAATTCAGACTTAAACATTTCATAAGAGATTGTCTTATATTACCTGCAAAGTGCACCACATCATGGAAGCTGGAAAAAAGTCTTATTTTCAAGTACAAGCAAGCCTGCCTTGCTTATCTGCAGCATGGGGCAATTAGAAATGACCATGGATGTTAAACGAACTCGCCTCTGTACAGTCTGAGAAAAGGGAAAAAAAAACTGCAAGTCTCCCCATCTGTTATTTCCCTTTTTTTTTTTTTTTTTTTTTTTCCCTCTTTTGGCTGTAGAAAAGCAAAATTATGCAAGAGCTTTTGAATGTAAAGCCTGTGTGTGCTTTTTCCCTTTTTGTCTCTGTGTACACGGTATGCGATATTGCGTAACTGAGTACAGAGTGGGCGGTTAGCATTTACTATTGATTTACACTACTCCTTATATTGAATTCAGAGCTCTAAGAGGGAGATACACGCAAAGAAATCAAGGGGTGGGAGGAGGGAGATGGATGCAGGTTTAAGGTGTGTGCCATGGAAAGAGGGAAGTAAAGCATGTAGAAACAGAACTGTGCTTTTCTGAACTATACATGCTTTTTCCAGCCTTTTCAGTTTTGTGTCCTTTGGTGGAAGAGCAGATGCCTAACAAAACCCACAAATCTCTCCATCCAAAAGTAAGATTTCTCTCCTACACTCATGCCCAAATCCTATTAGAAACTACACAAAACTACTAATTAATGCTTTTGTGACATTTTGTGCTAGGTATAAAGATGCCTAGCAAGCTCTTATTGATCATGAGGTTCATTAGGCTACTAAGAGACGTCTTTCTTTAGAAATACTATACATGAACTTTTTACTTATTCCTTCAGGACCTACAGGCTTGTAAGAGCACAGAAATCGTAGACACTATGCATAGTATGCAATGCAAAGCCCTGTATTTTTTGAGATAAGTGGATGACATGGAAATATGGGAATTAGAGACCAGAAACAAGGAAAGTTTAACCTATTTTGTTCACTCATTAATATATTCATGGTGTTCTCTCTTTTCCACAAGCGCACACCCACAGTCACCATTTTAGACAGACAGGCCTCTAGCTCATTAATGAGAATAATTTTGAGTCAATAAGGAGAAATCCTCTCCTTCCCCTCACATTGCGGAATCTTTTGCCTCTAAAGTGAGATATGGCTATCCAAATTCTTCCTGTTCCCATTTGACACTAGATCCTACAAAGCAAGGGAACACCACTAGGCTGGCACAATGCTGGACTTCTGGGCAGCCATTTATTTATTCATACTGGGTTGGGTTTTTTTCTGATAATGTCAGTGAGATTCTAAAGTCTGTTAACATGGTTTCTAAAGGATGTTGAAAGACTGAAGACTAAAAGGAAGTTTACTGCAAGCCACAGCAGACACTGAGCCTAGTATCAGAAATTAAACCAAGTGTGCTGATGAAAAAAAAAAAAAATCAACTATCAATGCTCTTCAAGCTTCTCTTGCATTACCTTTACTGGAAGACACACATTTCCCATATTAATTTCTTCAAATTGTGTTTTATGGGCAACATGTTTTTTCTTTGCAGATCTGACATCAGGCATTTTTACAGGTCCTAAAATAGAACAGTGTGCAAACAAAAAACTCCACGTTTTAAGAAAGGCAAACTCTATTTTAAGGAAATTACACAGATATGCAATGTTTCTGACTATTCTGTTTATTTTCTTTCTTTTTCCCAGATCCCCATCTACCAACATTAACATCTACTAACATTAACCAGCCGGCATGCAGTCGGGATCTCCGTCAGGATGTCAGGAAAAGAAAACATAAATTCAGTGTCTTGCAGGTGCTTACTCATTTTGTTTGCACATAACTAGAATTGCATTGAAATTACCCAGCAAATTTTGCACAAAAAGTCATTTGCAGCCTAGCTGGACTGATTTGTGTTAAAATGAAAGGAATCCTTAAAGAAAAAGACTAAGGCCTTCATTAAGAGGGACCTAGGAATGCAACCTGTATTAGGCTAATACAGATGGGGCCAACTCAAAATGTGCTCAGGCACCTTTTCTTTGCTCACCATAGGAGTGGTGGGGGAAAGAAATGGGACACAGAAGACAAACTCCACTGTCTTGCAATCACTAGAGATGATGCTCCACAATCAAACTTTGAGTGATTGCATGGGGAGTGTCTCATGAAGACTGGACCATAGGACCAGTGTATCAAACAATGAAATCCCGCCCTGAAAAGACTGCATGTGAAGAGGAACATATTTTTCAGCACCATTTATACACTTAAAGTTAGTCTGGATTTTTATTATATCCTCATATTATGGGGTGCAGCATAAAATCTTAAAATGCTTTAGACTCTTATAGGATGTTATATAAAAGACATATGGAGAGAAACTAAAGAAATACCAGCTAAGGGAAAGCAGGCTCAGACATTTGTAAGAGTAGCTCCAGTGCTGCTATGTTTGCTTTATCATTGTCCAGAGGACACATATTTTTAAGCACTTGTTGGTATGTCAGATTATAAGTAACTATCTGTTAACTGTACATATCAGGTTCAACCAGAGATCTGAAACCCCTAAAAATACAGGGAAACAAATTAGGGATTTCAGTTCTGATATATTTGTACTTGAGGGCTATCAAGCAAAGCTGACAAAAGTTTCCATTATAGTCCATCTGC
Organism: Myiozetetes cayanensis; assembly: GCF_022539395.1. Taxonomy (NCBI): domain Eukaryota; kingdom Metazoa; phylum Chordata; class Aves; order Passeriformes; family Tyrannidae; genus Myiozetetes; species Myiozetetes cayanensis. Next base: position 21,978,343 of record NW_026087742.1, read on the forward strand.
CTTCAATCACTCAAAAATGTTGGAAACTTCACTATGTAAATTTTCGATTCTTAATGTTTACCTAATCTTAAATTTCATGAAAACTTGAATAAATAAAAGTTCATCTGTTTTACACAGAGGGAATGAGAAAAAGAAAAAAAAAATCCAGAGATTTAAGAGAAAGGGAGAAAAAAGGAAATTAAACTATCGATAGCAAAAACATTAACAACTGAAAATATGAAGGGACTCATAGCATATAAAGTCAATACTAGCTAGATTCATGTTTCAAGGAAAAGTTTTCTACTAGGATGAAAATACTGAAGTTTTTAAAAGTCCACACAGCTACAAAACCCTACCCAATCTTTTGTGAAGTGCATCTTGGATATACATTTAGGTCAGAAAATCCTAAAAAAATCCCCTCCTATGTATGTTCTCAATAACCTGCTGTATTTGTATCTAACTGTATATTACTTTCTTAAATGTCTCTGATACATGTTCTCCCTACACGAGAACACATCTACAAAGTAACATTATTTTTTGCTACATTAGACAGCTGGTTTGGTCAGGTTATTTTTGAGGTTTTTCTGAGTTTTTAGTGAAGCACATTAATAGTAGGAGCCATTTGCAGGTATCAAAGATTCTATAGCTCTGTATTTGCAGAAAAACTATGTGACTTCTCATTAAAGACTGTATCATAAGGGAGAGACTAAGGTTATAAACAAGTTATTACTCTAGGATTTCATATTTTACATGTAAGCTTAATGTTTCTCAATATAGATTCTGTCTTTTTAATGACTGTAGGAGGAGATAAGCACAGTGCTAGGTTGCCATGGGCTTTTAATGGCAAAATGAATAATAAAAAAATATTAAAATGGTAGAGACAAAACCTAAATATAAGCATACTAGAGACACTTGCCAACTGTCCATGCTAGTTAAAGAATCAATAAACCTTTGCAGACCTTGTGCAACATGACTTTACTTGCAATAAAAGTAATTCACAACAAATATGCTTTTCTTGGCAATTTACCTTTACTTTTCTCCTGCTGACTTCTCTTTCACATGAACCTTTTGGAGTCAGTGTTTTGGAATGACCATGACACAGCAGAAGTTGCTAAACTTTCCCCACCCCTTAACTAACCTATTAAACATGTGTAATGGTGTTATTTCTTAATGGTTCCTACAGACTGACGTGTTTCCAAGACAGTTTTAGTCAAAATGAATGGCAGTAAAATTGGCAAAGCCTCAGAAAGCAAAGTCCAAGGAGACTAGCAAAGAACTCAGTCTGAAAAAATGGTCTCTGGATATTTTTGACGTGTCTGCCAGAACCAAAAGAATAGAGGTTATGTCAGTGTTTCCATAATAAACATCAGTTTTCAAGATTATAACTCAGCTGCAACGATCTGATCCGAGTCAAATTAACACATGCATGGTTTTAGATCAAGAGCGGTTTTTTCTTTAAATATATATTTCCCCTACTGCAAAAGCAATCTAATGCTATAATTTAATCTGGTAAGGAAATACTAATTCATTAGAATTAAGGAGAAAAAGCAGAAAACAAAATTCAGAATTAAGAAAATGAATGCTTTTTGGGATTGCATAACTTTCCTTCCAGATATTCCCTATGAGATTTTGAAAAGACCATATTTCTAAAGTAATTGGTGGTTCAGTATAATCCCTGTCCAACAAACCTTAATATTTGTTTTGGTCCCTAAAAGCAAAATCTTGTTTTGAAGCAAGTGTGACTTTTATAATGTGCAGCAAACTCAGGAAAAGACTAGGAGGGTTTCAGAAGAATTTACTGGATAGACCAGTTAATTTCTGAAGTACTGTAATTTATCACATTAATTCACCTTATTCCTCTCAAATAGCACTCTTAAAACACACAGGTTTTCTCCTGAGGAAACCTGAATAACTTGAGGATATTCAGACAACAGGCAGTTGGCACATCTGAGGTGTCCCTGAAGTGCAGAGGGTGCTCCTGTGAGGCGTGAGGGCTGTGCCCAGAGCTGAGAGCAGCCTTCAGTCCAAAGGCAAGAGCAGCTGCTGCCACCACAGCCACCATGAGTAGCAAACAGCACCTGAACAAAGTCCAGGTCCTGGTTTTATAGAACTTTTTTCACTAGGTCATTGATCAGAGAAAGTGCCAACACCTTCTGTATCAGTCAGGGATTTCCCATGGCTTCATAGGACTTCAAACTCCTCCTTCTGTTTAATTCAAGTATCTCAAGAGATAGAGTGAAAACAAGCACCTTCATGGGATACTTCATGTGACTCACAGATCAAAGTTTCAGGAAGCACCTAGGTGATAGGAAACTGGGGTGTAAACTGATCAATATGTTAAAATACACCTCGAAGTGCTTATTTTCAGGTAGCAACATAAGAAAACTGAGTGAAAAATGGCTTGTGCCAAACCCAGTAATGAGTTCAGGAGCAAACCCCAGATGTTCTGGGCTGCCTTTTCCCTTTTAATCTGCAGAGGAAAATTATTTTAGACTAGATACTTTGAGAAAACCTGCATTATATGAGCTAAAGCCACAGCAAGCCTTTCACCACTCAACATCTTAATTTTCTGTCTTTGGTTACATTTTGTCGCATTGAGTACTGGAGGTCTGAGTATGAATATATACATGTTTACCTGTCTTCCGCTTTGAGTTCCTGAGAATACTGAAACTTGACCACACTCATCAGCTAATGGCATATTTTGAATACAAATAAATCAAAAACAAGTGAATTGTTTGTAACACAACATAAAGCATCAGCAATAGTATTTTCTACTGCTATCCCTTTGTTTTTCCTCAAGACTGTCAGAGTACTTTGTAAAAAGAGATATATTCTTATTGAACACCTTGGTCCTTGAGTAGTTCCAGTGGAATCATGAGACTGATTAACAAAACAAGGTATTATTCAATTACCCAACTCTTTGATATAATTACCAACAATTCTACTCACAAATTGGAAAATAAATACATAGATTTTAAATAATTTGTGCAAGATCTAGGTAAGTGGTCAAGCTAGAAGTAGAACACCAAACTCTGCTGCTAGCCTCTTGCTGTAAACACCTCAATATTACCTGTATTATATTAAAAACCAAAACAAAAAAACAAAACCCCAACAAAACCTAAACCAAAAAAACAAAGAAGCAAAACACGCACAAAACCCAAACCAAACTAAATCAAAGAAAACACCCCCCCCCTCCACCAGCACGGATAATTTTCAGGCATTTTCCAAAAACCTTGATCTATCTGAAGACCCTCATCAAAATGCTACAAAATAGGAAAAAATTGACTTTTCAGGCCCCTCTGAATAGCTGTAAAGTTTTCTTTGTATCTAGTAAGGTTAAGACCTTTTTGACTTTACCTACTTATATTAAAGCTATGGATTAACCAAAGCTATATTGCTACAACAAAGAGAAAGACTAGTGTTAAAACAGGCATCAGAGATTTGCAAACAGAAGGCTAAGATACACATACATTCACACACACTCACAACATTATTTCTGAAAGCAATTTTGTCATGAAGTTAAATGTTTTTCCCAATACTCTGCCACCCAAGTTCATCTGCAGAGACTGAAGGACCTGAAGCAAATATCAGTTCTACAGTAGAAGCAGAAAGTTGACAAAAGCAGTGGTGAGGCTTACTGTAATATAGAAACTTGATTTTGCACTTTTCAGACTGTGGGTCAGGATTTTTATTTTCTTTACTTATTTTAAGGTAAAATTACAAATGTTATGCTTTGTTTCTATCCTCTGACTTCAGAAGAAACTACACAATGACTTGTATTAAGCAAATTATTAGAGATAGTAAATCTGTCATTTTTGCTGCTCTTATTGGAAAGAAGTTTTCTTACCTTTTTACTTCGTTTGCTGAGAGCCAACAGTGTCATCCCCTCAGTCATTTCAGTGCCAGCGACTCTTTTTATTATACAGAACACAAGTAATAGCAAAACTGTGCTGATCTGCTTGCTTTCACTCTATATATTCTCTATATTTATAGGCTTATGCTTCTATCTGAATCTATATTTATCTGCTTTATCTGCCTACAGTGCATCTGTTTCTCGTACACACAGACATATATACACACACACACGTGCATGCACACAAATATACAGACACATATAAACACACATACGGGCATACCCCAGAATATGTGTACTTACAGTGGGCTTCTGTTCAACAGCAAGATTTGTATAAATATAAACATATGCAGTATACACAATATAAACGAAGACACATGCACAGAGAAAATCATAAGCTATTGCGTGAATATGCCTTGCTGGTTTTAGGAAGGTTTATTATTCAGCAGGCTGCCTAGTCAAGAGGATTGTATACAATTAGTTTCCTTTACATTATTCTGCCATTGTAGCTTTACAAGCAGTAGCAGTTTGTGTTGTTATTTTGCTTGGAGTTTTTTCTGTTTAAGCGTACTTGGCACGGTTGTGAAATCACTGCCATCCTGTCAGTAGATGGATTCCCTGTTGGTACCACTAACAGTTTCCCTCAGGCTAGTCATTAAAAAGGCAAGAGTTAGGCCACCCTGTGCCAGTTCAGGAGACCATCCCTAGAGGGAAGGAAGAAGGTACGACCCCAGATCCAGGTCAATCTGGCAATTTTAAGACCAAACATTCCCTCGGCCTTAAAAATAAACATTTTCCCAAATCACCAGAGCATAAATGGGGATATTCACCTTCACATGAGGAGAAAGCAGCATGCCATACTTTCTTCCCTGTATCACCAGAGAGAGGTGGAGGTATATTCTATATATTACATAGACTGGAGTTAGGTCTTGCTCAACCTTTCCTCTTGATGGCTAGGCTTCTGAACTCGATCAGAACTGCCAAAGGAGATGATGGAAGTGAAGTATGTGACACTAAAGGTCTCTTTGATGCCATAATGTGATAAAGCCTCCCTCAGGCCAACTTAAACACATTATAGCATGCCTCTGCTGGACAATCATAGCTCAGTACTTTACTTGTTCACATCCTACTATCTCAAAGGGGTGTTGGAGGAGGAGTTTCCACAAGGTAAGAGCAAAGCCAGGCAACAAAGTCACTTGGGAATTCTTTCTATCCCCCTCATAGCAGAAGTTATATTTTAGCTTCCCAGTTGTTCATAAGGCAGTGAAAATAACTGCTGATTTCATGCATGACCTCTGGATTCTTCTGAGAGGAGCAGGAATCTCTAAGCCAAAAAAATACTGGGTATATAGGCTAAAGAAATAAGATATAAAGAACATACTGGGTTATCAAGGGCAGCTAAGAGGGCCTTACCCATAATATTTCTGAAATCCTACAAAGCTGCAAATAAGGCCAAACAACACATCTTTGCATTTTACAGGAGTAAAATACTATATTCAATTATAAAAAAAGGAGTCTCTTCTGAAATCAAGATAATAAGTATATTAAGTAGTAACACTTAATGAATAAATTATTTATTAGGATGTATTAAAAAACCCCAAAGAAGTTCTATAACTCAAAATCAGGTAAAAAAAAAAAAGAAAACAAAACCAAAAACTCAAACAACACCTTAAGAAGACTTTTTATGTCAAGATCATGTTGGATAACTAAACCAGAAATACTGCTTCCTAAATCAAAGACTTCTGGATAATTCTTTCATTCACTTGATCATACTGAAGACCTGCCCCTGCAGTAATTTTATGCTTATCTGGTATTAGATGGTCCATTTGAAAGCATTTTCAGAAAATCTACAGACAAGATGGTACTTAAATAAAATATATATACTTTTCAAATAGATAGATTTTCTATGTATCGTCTTTTAATTTCTTTTTGGTCTTAATATTCCCATTTCTCAATTACTATACTGAACTGCAGCTACTGAACAAAATTCTGTTCATGTTTTCCTCACTGGTGAAGTTATCACTTACCTCTGACGGCTGACACAACCCTTTTAAAAGTTTTAAAAATATAATTCCATCCTCTTAACATACTATTTTCTAACTGCTCAGTTCAACTTACACAATAACAGGGGTCCACTCTACTTGAAAAGTTTTACCATCCACAAATAAAATACAAATTTGAAAGAGGAAAGAGAAAGGATTTTTGGTTAACTTCTGCATCATCTGAGCATCATCAATCTGGTATGATCCATGATGAAAATAGTGCTAAAAATGACAGTTTGTGATTACTGTAATGATTCTACATTTATTTTATCTTTAACAGTGACCATTTAGCAACAAGTCCATTAATTTTTTTCTCAGCAGGGTATTTTATAGTTTTAGTGTATTTAAGAGTATTTCTAAATTGAAAAACATTATTTAATTATTCAGGTGGTGGTAGATTGATTACAGAATATAGTTTCTCTTTGAGGGTGCCCTACAATGTACCTTTATACATATAAGAAACTATTCAAGCATTTCTTTGATGCACAAATGTACAAACTCCTACCTCATTTGTTCAGCATTCTTTGAAATTTTGTAGGTAGAACATAAAAGGAATCTGTTTAATGCAAACTCTCTCCTTTCTTATGACAAAGAGAGTGAATATTACTGGAGTTCAAGAAATGTACCCTTCTCTCTGTATACATTGCACTGAAAAAATATAGGCTAGGACAAACATCTGATACATCTTGCATTGCTTGATGAATCTTAACATCTGACATATATCTATCCCTCCTAAAGAATCTTTTTATTAGATTTGCTAACTGATATCTAGGATCTTAAACACACTATCTTATTACTTGGAGCAGATTTAATGGTATGTTAAAATTAAAATTAGTTAAAGTAATCCTTTACTTCCAAATAAATAAAAATATTAAAAAAAAGACTCATGTCATTTTATGGTGATGCAACTGTATGGGTTTATAATGTAATCTTACATTAGTATAACTATATCTATGCATGAAGTTGATCTAGTATAATTACTTAAGGAAAAACATCAATCCTTTTAAATAGAGCAATTATATTAGTCTAAAATCTATGCACATACTAGACCTTAGTAGATGTATAAGACCTTCTAAGACAAAATGCTCAAGACCATCTATCTGTTCCAATGGTCACAATTCCTGATTAATCTCAACAAAGCTGAAACTGCCCTAAATGTATCAGACTTAAAAGCAAATAAATTTTGTGGGCCTCACACTAATGTAGAGAATCAGAATTTCAGAGACCAACAATAAGCATTTAAATATTAAAAGAAAATATTTGTCCAATTTATCATCAGACAGACAGTAATGAGAAATTATTAAAGAGAATTCTTGTCACTGGAGTTCAGTTGGACAAATTCAAAGAATTATATGGACACTGTAAACCAACCAAGTCTGTTTAGCAGCTCTGCACAGAACAGGTTGAAATCTCATCAGCAACTGATCAGTGCTGCTTCCTAACAAAGTCTTAAGCCACAGATATACAAGTACAACTTGGCACCATCATCACCTCTTTATGAAGCAGAAGATTTCTTGTGGCCAACAATACTTAAAACTTGGTAGTAGGGTAGGCAATGAGATTTCTGAAACACATCATGCCACCACCATCTCAACTATTTTACCTGTAACTGTAACAAAAAACTGGAAGTCTGACTTAGAAAAGTCACTTACAGAAACAATAGAGTTGTACTAAAATTTGAATGCTGCAGGAATGCCTAGCTTACCACAACACAGTTTTTCTTTCTTTTTTCTTTTTTAAAGCACCCGCGAGTAATATAGATGACTTAAGAAGAAAATACACTCTTGAAACTGTGGTATCAACAGATGAATTTCAAAACATTATAAAGAGACTTCCCAAATGGAAGTGTTCCAGGGTTTTAGCACCGAGTTTGATATATCTTTTCAGAAGCTCCTAGTTCTTTATAACCCTTAAATACTTTGTGATTCTCTGAACACAGAAAATAGCCTTATTCCTCCTTAGAACACAGCAGAAACACATTCTAGAGAATAAAGGGAAAACGAAAAGAAAAAAAAGTTAAGCCTGTAGATCATCTTGAACAAAATAATGAATTACCTCAACAAATAAAATGCTGACAAAAACCTAAGAACCTGACTATCTTAGTCCTATCACTATTCACTTAAATTGATCATCCCAAATTTCCTGCAGAATTCTTGCAAATAATTTGTCTCTTTACACAACAGAAGAAAAGTATCCTACTCCCTGCTGTAAGCACTGAAAAGTTATTGAGTAAGATTTTTGTACATTATTATTTCAGGAAGTTATCTTGAAGGCTCAGGGGGAGCTTCAGAAAATATCTGATGTGGGGGAGTAAAGAAGACCATGTTTTCCCATGGAAGGACAACAGAGAATGCGCACAAATGGAAATATAGGAAATTCCATTTAAATGTGAGAAAAAATCGTGGTGTTGAGGGTACTCAAACACTGGAATTGTCACTCAGAGAGATTCAAAGATTGGAATGGTTACTCAGAGAGGTTGGAGTCTCCATCCTTGGAGAAACTGAAAAACTAACCCGATGTATGACTGAGCAATTTGCTCCAGGTAAAGCTGGTTTGAGCTGGAGGATTAGACTAGACCTCAATGGTTCTATGAAATCTTTTCAGATATGAATTTAGGAGTTACATCAAAACATATTAAAATATCTTCCTGGTCATGGCTTTATTTGACTTGGTCCTGCTCAGAAATATAAAACTTCACTCCAGCCTTCACTCCAGGTTAACAGAGCAGATGGTATAAGTGTCAGTATGCTTTCATAACACCTTCAGTAGTAGCAAAAGGCACATCCTGTGTCATGTACTTTGCTTATGATAGGTGCTGGAGACTGATAGAGGCTCAGGTCACCATAATCTATACACTATCATATCTCCCTATCTCTGCATGACACCTTGCTTTAGAAATCAAATCTTCATTCTGCATCTCAACAAAGCTTGAAAACTCTTTGATCCATCTGATGTAAATATGTCCAAGAAAGAACTAATGATTGTCTGTACACATTCAGCCAGATGCATTTTTCTAGGCTAATAGTTACTTCTGAAAGTCCAACCCATGAATGAACGGATCTGACCCAACTGATTTACATTATTAATACTAATATGCAAGCTCTTAGCTTCCCTAAATTCAGTTTCTAAAAATTATCATTATTTACAAGGCAACAGGAAACAAAAATGTAATTCCTAAAAGTCTTTCCATTATTTTGTTTTATTTTGTACAAATAAGAGCTAGAAAGAGACACGGCAATTGCAGCACAGAAAGAAATGAACAGTAATCATTCAATTGAAGTTTCAGAGCCAGGAAAACACAGGCAGATACCAACCACCACAACTAGAAAACCTGTATCTGGAGAGCCCCAATAGGATGCATATAGAGCTATCTATATTCTTAAGAATTAAAACCAGTCAAACATGCCAAAGCACTGGAGAGAAATGTAGTAAAGGCCAGCTTCCTCTCTTACTCATGACCTCCAGTCCTCTCATCTCTCTGAAATATGGGGAAAAGCAATAAATGGTAAATGGGATAACAGAGTCAGAATCCTTTGGCCATTCTACCAGTCTAAAAGATGTAATTACAAAAGACAGTGTTCTGAGGTACATCAGTCTTTGCAAGCTTTTACTAGAGCACAGTGCTACTGAATTTTCAGCTGCTCAGAATTAAAATTAATTTACCTTCTTGTGATTTCTATTACTACCTACAAGTGAGATTTTTTTCATATGTGATTGCTAAAAGATGTAATAATTCTCTACAACAACTGATAAGCAGAAATGCTTGGGCAGCAGTGTAATGTAAAAAGAGGTTTCATCATTGCTGTCCAATTCTATTTTAGGAAGAATTTGCATTTGGACTGTCCATCTTTTACTCTCAATTCAGAACATATAGATTCCTTCAGTAGCCAGTGAGTTATACTTTCAAGGAGGTTACTTCTGAAGGTTTAGAAAACGATTAACAAAAGCTTCAAATAAATGCTTATTAATTGTTATAAAGGATTGAGTGGAACAAACCAATTGATGTTTCCAATAACCTATAGATAGATATGTGACGTGCTTACAAAATGCATAATACTTATCCATCTCAAAAGTATTCTTAGAATGCTGATAAATCATATATAAACTTCTATGAATTGTTTATAAAGTGTGTCATCAATATAAGTGTAGCTGGATAAACAATGCAAGAGAAAACTTGCAAGGAGGCTATTTACAGTAGCTGTAAACACACATACTTCATTCTGCAAAGACTTGAGTAATAGTCTTCTGCTTTCACAAGGATTAATCCTTCTCATCCCTCAGCTGGTGATCCAAATCTTATCTCCCTCTCCTGCATAGTACCAGCAGATACCTCAAACACCCAGGAAAACTGAGCAAATTGTACCCATAGAGACATATGGACCATCAAACCCCAGAGCATCAGAGAGATTTTCAGAACCTTGGAGGAAATTCCACCCTAAGGAACATCAGGGATTACATATGTAGGGGGAATATGTGAATCCCCTTAAGGAACTTAATCAGTGAATGGATTATTACTATAAACTCATGCAAGTGTTACCTATGTAACAATTATAATATTGACAGTATTTCTCCCTTTATGCCTGTGTAGTTGTAAATTAAGCATTCTGTTGTTAAAATCAGTAAAAATCCTTTCATATTAGTCAAATGACCTCACATTTCATTGAAAGCAGAATCTGGTCCTGAATGTCACATCAGTGAGAACATAACAAAATAGAATTCTCTTGTAAGAAGGCAGTGCAGAATTTCATGGCACATTAATGAATCTTTTCTGACTGTGGTAAAGCTTTCACTTCATTGACACATGCTAAATAGCAGACAACTACCAGTCCTTACTGTCTTTTTTTAAAAAGAAATTTCCTGGTGACGAGAAATGCCCATCCAAGAAGTTATCTACTGTCAGGAAGTTTGCCGGATGGAAGTAAATGTACTATGTATTACTTATTGAAAAATATAAAAAATTAGGCTAGAATTTCCAGCTATGTGATTTTACCCACATTGGCACTAGAGTTTAACTTCAGCAACACCATTCCTCATTCATGTTTCTGCAGAATCCATAGCTCTGCTTTAACAGTAATATCATATATTGACTGTTGTCAGTAGAAAGTATAAAGTTTATCATGCTCTAAGAAGTAGTCTATGTTTGTAGTTTGTATGTAGTTTGTAGTTTTATGAAGAGAACAGGATTGTTTATTACTTATCCCGTAATTCTATTATTTTAGGTAGGTGAGTGAACTATAATGTCTGAAATTCAAACCCAACTTCCTATCTAACACCACTGACTGAACCAGTATGCTTCCACAGGTTTTCCCAGAAGCACAACTACAAATGAGTGCGATGGTTATGCTCAAGAAAATAGAGATAACATACTGGTTTGGGAAACATTGCCAGGTGAATACATTGCTCCACATCAGCTCTGACCGTGTCAGAGTAGCACATCAGAAACACATTACAGTTCTGATGGGAGGGTAAGTGAATACAGGAACATATTACACTCAGTACAGGAAAAATCTAAGGGCATCGTAGAAAAGCTGGAGAGAGTGATTATATAGGCTCAGGGGATACCAGCAATTATGAAAAGGACGTTGCCAACCACAACTGAAAAGCAAAGAACAAAGCCAACAATATGGTATTAATCACATGCCCTGTCCGCATACGATGCCAAACTATTCAAAGCACAGAATGTTCTTTATTCACCCCACTTTATGTTGCTTGAATGAACTTAGCATTTATGAAAATGAGAGATTAAAAACATTGATATCAACCAACCTTTAGGCCAAATCCTACTTATCTTATTGATGCAAGTAGTTCCACTGATTTTAATGGATGTAATTACTATTGACTTCAGCAGAGCTACTCACAGAGTCAGGAGAGCAGGATGTGGCTCATTGCATAACCAAGCTTCCCTTACCACCATGAATGGTGCCAACTCATCCATTCTGATGCAATGTCCCTGCTTTTCTGGTAACGGATCCCTTGAGCAGAAACAATTTTACACACCAAATGCTGTGATACTTTTGATGTGAGCACAGAAACAACTTGACTGAAATGACCAATTCTACTTTTACTCCCTTCTTCAAAAGCAACAGACAGGACCCTCTGACACCTAGAACTTCATAGCATGGTTTTAATATTCATTCCTCCAATTTCTAAGAAATGAAACATCTGTGTGAGGTTGGAATTACACTTCTGCAAGAACTGCCTATTCTCTGACGATAATGTATATTTGAAAAGGATAGTACAAACCAAATTGATTTACAGTCAGTCTCTTGGGCACAGGAATAGATTGTTTCCAGTAGCAGGTTTCTAGCAGTGGATTGCCCTTTTCAAGATCAGACTCATCCCATTCTCCCTACTTTCAGACTTAGATGCAGAGTCTCATTTATGACCATACCAATTTTCTTCTGCAGTATCCTTTAGGACCATGGCAGTATGGAGGAGATTTGAGGGAAGAAAAAGAGAGAACACAACAAACAACATGAGTGAGGAAAGGGGAAGGGAATCACCTTGGGGTTTGCCAGTTTAGGAGTGATGCTAAGATGTCATCTTTTAGGGGCTTAGTCCTTGTTCTTCAGTCACCCTGCTTCAATGCCACACAGAAAGGAGCTTTTAAAGGTGTAAGATGGCATGGAACACAGAAAGGCAGAAGCCTGGAACTCTTTTTTTCAAAGAATTGAAAAGGCAGAAACCAAGTTAAACCCACTGGAATATACAATAAGACAAGAATTTCTGTCTTCAATTCCAGCTTTCCACAATCCAATTCCTAGAGTATATTCTCAATGGCTATTCATGGTAGGCACCAATTCTAATATCTTTTTTATTTCATTATAAAATTTAAGTTACCTCTATCAATCTTAAATTCCTTTGTGGGCAGCTGAGATAAGAACCAGTCTAAAGATGTTCTGCTGCACTGGTTCTTACTCATCTTAGTGAGAGGTTATTCATTGCCCTCTGAAATTCCTCACTGGCTCCTGAATGTAGTTACAGATTCAAAGCTAACACAGATCTATATATTTAAGGATGCAGAGTCCAGATACTTCAAGAAAAAAAGTGATCTTTTCTTGCAGAGCAAATTTTTGCATGTAGGACATTATGAAATTTTTCCTTTATGGAAATAATACAGATTTTCCAGGCTTAGGTCCTGTTATGTGCACATTTTTTTAACGATTATTATCTCAAGCACATAGAATAATGGTTAATATTTCAGATTTTAAAATACAGCAGAGCCTCAATTATCCAAATTCAGTGAACCCAGACAAGGTTTTGCCCCTTGTCATTTATTAATTAAATGGTAAATTGCTTCTATTACTAATTATTTCCACAGATCCATGGGCATGCAGGGCATTTTGGTTACTGGTAAACGCGATTATCAAGCGCTATTCAGTGTTCTTCTCATGTTCTTCAGATAATTGAGATTCCGATGTACTCTGGAAACCATTTAAACTATCTTTTACAATGTATTAGTGGGAGGGCTTCCAGGTCCTGTAGGTCCTCTGGGGTAGAGGCATCCCCAAGATTGTGGGAGGCAGCACTCCCGACAAGCCAAATGACAGGAAATTGTGTCAGCCAATACGTAACACAAAAGCAAAACTATTTTGTGAGCTCAATCTGACAAATTTCTAATCCCAGTAGTATGTTAGTTTGAGTGACTGATTGTTTGAATAGGATGCTAGCAAGTCAGATATTACATTAAAATTTGCTCCTTTTTTTGAGGAGGGTCTTTTTTTAAGGAAGGAGAAGTTTAGCTAAAGAATCCCTTAGATGTGAGGGATCCTACAAAGGAGAAATGGTTCTAACTAGAGCAAAATGGAGCAGACTTAGAAATACTATCTGAGAGATTTTAAGGGTAGGGTTATAGAACTGTACACAGGTCAGAATGATGCATCATCTATGGGTGAAACCATGAGATTCTGTATCTAAAGAACATTAAGTTGATAAAATTCAGGTACCAAATACAGCAAAGAACTGCCTCAACAGCCAAAACAAGTCTGTAGTCACTAAGTAGAGTATCTAGACAGCCAGGGCAAATGAATAAGCACTTCAACACAAAACCTAAGGACTAAGAGGAGTGCAACATCTATTAAAACCAACCAAACAAAAAACCCAAACAACTTATATAAGACACAAGTTCAGCAGCTGGAGATGTTATTTGTTGCAATACAGGTGCACTTCATAATTATCAGCAGAATGCACAGATGAGGGATTGTTGCTATGAATTAAAACATATCTAAGTAAAAGGAATAAGTGAAAATATAGAAGTACCAAAAGTGTCCAGGCTTAGAAAGAAAGAGAATGGTGCTAGAATCATGCCATGCACACCATCCTACCAAAGTGCTGATAGTGACTATGAAAAGCAAAATGAAAGACCTCAGAGGTAGAAAACTTATGAAAGAAGAAGCAACTTTCCTTTAGTGCTAAATCTACTTTAATAGGTGCGTATTAAATACCACTTTGTAATAATGAACACAACACACGTAAATTTGGTTCTCTGTAGGACTGAAAACATAACAACATAATCCACTACATCAACACATAATTCCAGAAAGAAAATCCTATTCAAAATAAGGAACACAGAAAAAAAAAATTAAAAAGAAGAAGCTACGGGTAAAACGTTTTGAGACGCTACTGTTAGAAGATATTATATCAGAGATTCACATTTCCTACAAGTAACAGGAAAGCCTTACCTTAGAATAGCGGTAATAATCCTGACCCCCAGTTGTCTGCCTCAATCATTTTGAGAAACATCTCAGCAGTTTGTCAGGCAGACACAGTAAATTACAGCCTGAGGTACTAAAGAGATCCCTAAACAGTTCTGATTTACCTGAATATGTTAGGTTGTAAACTGTCATAATTCGGTTGCCACTTTAGATGAAAATCCTTTGCAAGAGGGCAAAAATCTCCTTCATAAGAAGTGCATAATATGGTTCCTTTAGACACAAGAACCTTTAAAGTTGCCCTGCAGTAATTTATTTCTACTCAGAACTCACAAAACAAATGTATAACCACATGTAAAAAAAGAAAATAATAGGATTTTTAAAGTGAGCCAAGTGAAGGGATTTACTAGAAGTAAAAAGACACCATCCAAAATGAGGAATTCATAGTAAAATGCAGAAATCAGGAAAAAAGTGTACATTTTGTTGATATTTTTTAAAGAAAATAAACGTTGAATAAGTTAGGCCCATGGATATGTTGAGGAACAACTTTTTAAAGCCATAAATAACCTTGCTAAGCCCCTCACACAGAATCTTTTTCTGCCAACAGATGAGGTGTAATAGGAGTCTTCAAAATGCAAGAATCCCAAATTAATTCTTTGTATTTGTGTTCACTACGGAATAGTTTAAAAAGGTTTGCAAGTGAAATCCCTTCTCTGCAAAGGTCAAGTCTGAGAAAATGTATAATGGAAAGACTAAATGGTTCCCATCTAATAGTTATAAAAGAAACTGCTATAAAGAAACTCAGTCATGAAAGAGCTTAACTAATAACTCTTGCACAACAAAAGAATGGAAAGTGATTAATGGCAATAGTAAAAAAGGGCTTTAGGAACATCACTTGGTGTATAGTCTATACCATAGAAACTGGTAGAAATTACAATAAATAATAACAGACACTTGAGTAGACAGAAGAGTGAAGATACAACATGAATTTTTGCAGAAGGAAATTCTGATTCACAAATCAACAGAGTTCTCTGAATGAATCAATGGGCATATGTGTGAGAGATTCAAGCAGCGCTAGTTACTAAAAAATAAAAAAGATGAAAAGCCTCGCTAAAGTAACTTTCTACAAGAAAGTTATCATGACATAAGAGAAGAGAGACTAAATATTCATGCAACAAAATAAGACTTAATTTAGCTGTTACTACACAGGAAAGACAGCATGGAATCCTTGTGGATATACCTGTGAAAGCACTGGCTCAATACTCAGCATTGATCATAATGGAAGAAAAAAAAACCTTTTAAAAAACTCCTTGGGAATTATTAAGAAGAAATAGAAAGTAAAACTAAAATCATAGTGATATCCTTCTAATAAAATCCATAGCAGACTCACGTACTGAATACTATACGTATGTTTCAACTCTCAATAAAAAAGAGGATATAAGCAGCCAGAAAGATGCAGAAAAGGGAACAGAGATGTTCAAAGCATGGAATAACTTCTGTGCAAGGACAGATTAAAAAGAGTTGAGTTCTTTGCCCTGGAAAATAAATGATTGAGAGAAATATAAAGGAGCTTCATAAAATCATAACAAACATGGACAAGGTGAACTGTTAATAATTGCTCCTATTTCTCATTACATATTTCTAGAAAGCATCCAAAGAAGTTATCAAGCACCAGGTTTAAAGCAAACAAAAGGAAGTACGTTCTCACACAGTATGTAATTAAATTGTGGAATTCACTGGCACAGGATGCTTTTGATGCCAAAAGCAAAAATGGTTTCAAACAGCAATCAGACAAAATAAAGAAAAAAATAAATCTTAGGCTTTAACAGCCCTTTCTATCAGGGCTGTTAAACACAATGATGCAAAAGTAGAAAACACTGCTCCACACTAAGAATTGGGAAGGTTCATCTGCACATTTCTGAAGAGCAGAGTGAACCAATCTGACATGTGTATCAGACAGCAGCTAAGCCTCAACATAGCTAACACATAGATCACAGAGATGCCGGCTTTAAAATGAATTTATGGAGCACATGGATTATGGCTGCAACTGATGATTTACTACTGCACTGTCAACCTACTGGATGCTGATTAATATCCTTCCCCAGGTACAACCATAGTTAAAGTGTATGTTAAGGAAAAGAAGTTAAGAATGAAACAGAAATGTCTGGAGCACAAGGTATTCTTTCAGGAGACTTGTGATATACAGGTACAGCATGCTTTCCTAACTGACTAAGATTCCAGTCCATGAAACTCATTCCTGAGATGAAAGCCATCAACCTTATATAGTTACCAGTGAGAATACCCGCTTTGGTTCTAATGGGTGTTCCATATTCACACTATGGAATGATTTCTGTGGGAGCTGCACTTAGTCTATTGGGCATGTTACACTCAAAAATGCCTTTTAAAACTAAGTAAAAACATTCAGGTCACAGAGCAGAGCATGCCAAAGTACGAAAACACCAAAATGAAGTCTGTCACAACAGCTGTAGTGTTACAATACAATCTTCCATGTTATGATTGTATATTTTGTGTTCTGTATAATGGATAGCATCCAGGGAATGAGACTAATTCAAATACTCTTTTTTTATCCTCTCTGTTCAGTGTGTGGCCCCAAGCCTTGTTTACTGAGTGGCATCCAAGTCTTGCATGAAATAAGATGTTTTTTTGTTTCTGGATTTTCTGTGGTACTCATCAATATAGCATCTGAATATCTCAACAATCTTGGTGAATTAAACCTCACAATGTACCCTCAGATGTCTGGAATTATTTTAATTCCTCATTGATGAAAATTATGAGAGAAATTATGTGAATTTTTTTGTGGCCACACAGGGAGTCTGTATCAAAGACAGAAAGACAATTTATATCTGTTCATTATAAGGGGTGTTGAGCATCTCCTGAACTCATCTTACGGAAGGAGCACTCCAAGAATTCATGCTCTTCCAGCAGATCTGCAGTTCATCTGTACCATAAACCTCTCCAATGGGGGGAGGATACCATGGACAGGGACCTCACTCCTACCACACTGTCTGTCTAATCCTGTGAATTGGGAGAAGCATCTCAAAGGATTCATCACTGCAAGATTGGTAGAGCCCTTGGAGATACTCAGATCATCAGCACAGTGAAGAACAAAATTATGACATTCTGTTGTTACAATCCTATGCAGAAATTTCTCCTTCAGATTTGCATTGTCTAGAATTCCTGTCAAAATGAGGTATTTTAAATTATATTTTTCTAAAAGGTCTTAGGCAGAGGCAGTGGTATGGATGTAAGAAATCAACAACTGGCACATGGACTGTTTCTGCAATGTTAAAGATGGCAATTTATAGTTGTAGTGTAGTTCGTAACCATGAATTACAACTTTATGAAACACTCGTTATACTGCACTTGCGATCTAAGTGTATAAAAAATAGCCTCATGTACCGCTACCTTAAGGGTCTGTCTCTTCCAAGAAACTAAGAATAAAGCTCAGCATCTTTTCTTCTATTGTGCCCATGTATTGCAGCATTTGTGGTCTGTAAGATCACACATTGTAGGAACAACTTTCAGTTCTCTGTGACAATAGGGTGAGCTGAGGACAGACTGGCAATCTTTGGAGATGAATTTCCTGCCCTTTGTGGGTTTCAGTTAGACTCTTAGCATTATTTGAACTTTTGTGGTTTAATTTTCTTTGTTGCTGTTTTAATTCTAATGGCAGAAAACAGGAGACAAAACAACATCCCTCTGGAGGCAGCGAATCTCAGGATCTGAAGAGTAAATGGCCACGTTTTCTCCTTCTGCCATTTTAAGATACATCAGCAAACAGAGAAAGGACATAGCAGATCTGTAGAACAGCAAAGGGACGTAGAACTTATTTTCTGGTAAAGATACCAAAAACCTTAGGATCTGTTGATGTTTTATGGTCTTCTGATTACTTCCCATTAGCATACAACCCCAACCACAGGCTCAGAAAGTGCTCACTACCACTCTCTTACTAAGGCCTGAAAAAGAAGAAAGGCTATTGCATGAAGGCTGTCCTGCAGTTGCAATAGTGGTCACACAAAACACATAGAAAGATCGAGCCTGAGACCCAAGTATTTGTTTCATTCAACTGTTATGGTTTATAGCTGTGCACATCTTATTCAGAGAACAGGAGGTCCTAATTACTCAGGGAGCAATAGAAGCCCTTAGAAAAGACAGACAAAAAAAGTCCTGTCTCATGTTCCTAATTTCTTGAATTTATAGAAGTACATTAGACTGCACTTCTTGCTCCCTATTTCTAACATCTGTGGGCCAAATCCACTGCCTTTAGGATGAGAAAGTAATGAAAAAGAGGCTTTCTCTGACCAGGCCCAGCTGGGCAGGGATATTTTTCCACAACCACTCGCAGCTTTCAAATAGCGACCCTTTCAAATAATTGTGAATTTTGGATGCAAAGATGAGATCCAGAACAATACTTAAGTAACCACAGGTAATAAATTGTTAATGGGGTCAGATCTGTTTGTTATGTTCTCCCTTCACAGACACAAAGAAAATTACGAAATAGTATTTATTATGTATATGCAGGGATTTTTCCCTTTATATGTGTTTGAAAAAGAATCATAAAACAACTCCATTGTAAAACTAAATAAGTACTAAAATGAATAACAAATGACTTCTCTGAGGGGAAGAAGTGCCAGTTATGGGATAGCAGTCACTAACTACTGCCAGGAGTTTTCTCAAATTCTGGATAACATCAGCACGAGAGAGTTTTATTTAGGTCCATCTTGACTAACATTTGTGGAAGGAAACATTTTTGATTCTTCATTCCTTCATTCTCTTGGGTGTCACAGCTTCCTATCCTTTGCTTCTGTTTATAGTCGTCTCTCACCATGTATTTCAGGAAAAGAAAAATCTAAATAAAGATCACAGCCTGTTCCATTATGTGCCCTTCCTCTTCTGTCTCTCCTCCTTACTTGCATTTGTGCAGTGTTGTGGCACCTATTAACTACCCATGTTTTCAGAATGACATTATACAAGGTGCAGGATGTACCACTGTGCCCTAAAAA
Organism: Myiozetetes cayanensis; assembly: GCF_022539395.1. NCBI lineage: Eukaryota > Metazoa > Chordata > Aves > Passeriformes > Tyrannidae > Myiozetetes > Myiozetetes cayanensis. Next base: position 21,997,892 of record NW_026087742.1, read on the forward strand.
TATCAACAACTGCATTAGTCTCACAATAATTAATGGCAGGCATTATGCAAATGACAACTTTTTCACTGCAAAATAATGACATTTCTTCATTTTGAGCAGAGTTATGCAAAACAATGAATTGGGGATGATAAATCACACGGGAGAATTAAGAAAGCCATAACGTTCCTGCCCAGGCAGGCAGAAAGACAGACAGACCAACAATTTAGAACACATTGTTTGTTCTCAAACTGCTATTAGGAAATAAATAAAAGCATAGCCAGCCGGTCATTAGAACGTATGTATAATTTAGTTTCCCCCCTTTAGGCAACTGTGCATAAGGGAACGCTAAATTCTAGCAATCGAATTATTACAAGTCACAAGAAAATTTTTTTTTATTAACCTTAATAAGTCATTCACTCAGAGACTACAGTCATCAGGCAAATAAAATGTATCACATGTCATTCTCCTACACATTAACTAATTTCTTATGCAAACATCACAATGTATAGCAATTATCACTGCTCAAAAAAGCCCCAAAGTCAGTTTCAATTTATTTTATTGCTTTTGTGCATGACCATTTCCTGTAGAGCTTTATTTTCTATCCTCATGTTTTAGGTGCAAAAGAAAATGAATGCAAGCAAGAGGAAGCTACTTCTCTAAAAAGTTGCCACAGCTTCTCCTTGTTGTGGATACTGTCAGAAAAATGTATTGGTAAGATCCTCTTGTGAACTTCAAGAAGTTTCTCAAAGGTAAAAATCTAGCACTAACCAGCCATACGCACCCTCCCTTCTTCAACCCTTTCTCCACTACATGCTTCCCACCTCTTAAAAGAGCAACTCCCGCCCAGTCCTCCCAGTGCCTCCTGCAAGGAGCCTGGTGCAGGATGGTCTGTGAGCTCCCCAGAGCCACCATTCCCACACTGTTCCCTGAGGAGCAGGCTTCCCAGTGAGAGTGGGACTGGAGGGTAGCTTTGAACTCCCCTACGTACAACACTCCTTCACTGTTCCTTACAGTGTCTCCTGCTGCAGTGGAAGTATCTCTAAGCTTTTAATAGACAGCACTCCTGGATCTTTCTTTTTAGTGATTCCTGCTGGGAGTGTCTGATGTATCAAAGAGTTACAGAGATTAAAGCTGGAAAAACCTATGGTATTTAATCATTTAGTCCATCCTCCCACCTGAGCTGGGATATTCCTTACACTATTTTTTCTGATGTTCTATTTAGTCTAACTTTAGAGAGTGCCAAATAACTGGGCTCCCTTCCCTGGGGAGGTTATTCCACAGTGGTATGTCATGAGACTGGAAATTTCCCAAGGTATTTGCTGTACTTTTACTGGTTTATGTTTAATTTTATTAAGAAGGCACTAGTTTTCAGACTCCCAATACTGCCATAAGATTTCTTTTCTGTTAGTAGAGACTGCAGCTGCATCAGACTTCCTCATGTCCATGCTCAACATGACATTTAAAAACATTGTCCACTAAGGGGAAAAAAAAAAAAAAAGTTGGATTTGCAGCACCAAAATATTGTCCCAAACCTGTTTTTATTTTCCACAGTGACTGCTGACAAAAACTGGTATGGAAAGGGATCCAGTACAGGACCTTTACAGCCAATGCAATGTTACCTCCCTTCTAGCCCCATCAGCCTCTCCCCTCAGGAAGTGCTGGTGGCAGCTCCAAACACACATAAAGCAGAGCAAGAACTACATATTCCCCATGAAGAGATTAGATTGCATAGCTCCTGTGAAGCATAGTGAGGGGATCTGGAAAACCCACAATTCATGCACGACAGAGAAGATTCAATTCCAGCTTTATCTGAAGCAATAGGAAGAACAAATGCCACTTTTTCTTCTCCCCAGATGTTAGTACCTTTGCCTCCACCAAAGACAATTGAGTAAGTCATCGACATAAACATAGAGTTCAGGAAAGAGAAGAGTGGTGCTGGAAATAACTGGTGTCTTTGAAAGCAAAGTGGTAGCAGTTGACCACCACGCTCCCACTTTTAAAATTCAGTGTAATTCACTCCCCTTGGAGCACTGCAAAAAATTCTCTACCTCCAGCCTCTCATCCGGAAGTTAATAACATTTTGCAGCTCTCCTTAAATAAAATCCAGCCCATCCTGGATCAATAAGACTGATGCCTATTTCCCTAATGGCAGCCGATTGCCATTTGCTATTCAAATCAGACTAGATAAATTACAGTACATGCCAAGGAACAGGCCAGTGAATTAAGACAGGCCTCCTGAGGACCAGCGATATTATTAATCTTTTAAGACACTATCATATTTCTTCTTGACAGTGTGCGTAGACTCTCAGACATGCTGCACCCAGATTGAAATATCAGCTGCTGCAAAAAATCAATAGCGTTAGAAACACAATAATTTTCTGTCTGCAGGGCCCCCAATAAGCAACACTTGTGTTTCTCCTCCTTTCCACATCTATGCTCCAAATGCATTTGTTTTAAAAATCCAGGCCTCCATTCTGAATAGTCATTGTGGTGGGCAAAGTGGCTTTTGTTGCCACCCTTCGCCACAGAAACCACAACTGTTATTCTCGATAAGGTTGCGGTTCTCAGAGACAGCATGAGGTATTCAAGGGTCAGATACCTAGTATATTCTACCCTTCTCCCCACACCCTCTGCTGCTCAGCCTCTTGCTTTCTCACTGAAGGTTTTATAAAGACAGATATTGCTAGAGCTCACGCTATCCCTAAGAAAAATGAAAACGGGGACCTTGGACGTGAACCGACAAAGGGAGACTGTACATGACAAGAAAGCAAAAAGCTTAAGGGATTTCTCTTCAGACTGGCAACAGAAGGGGTCAATTCAAACAATTTTGATCTCTTTAGACCTGTGGATGAATTCAATAAAGGTTCTGACAGTCAAGTAAGCTGCCCCTGGTTTCTTAACTACTCCTTGTGCTGAAGGGGAGAAAGAGTCTACAACCAATAACTATTCCAAAAAGGGTATTTTATGATTTAGGAGAGTAGCAAGCTTAGAGAAAAATCTGTAGTTTAGGGGTTTGGCAACAAGATGTTAAAACGAGGTTTCTCCTCACCCTTGACATTATATAGTTTAACTGTGTGAAAAAAAAACAGTTAGAAAGGACAACAAAATCAGAATTCTCCACACAATTCTGAGATTATTCTGCATATAACTGGGTAAAAAAAAATCTACAGAAATGGACTAGAGTGGATAAATCAACTCCAGGTTGGCAAAGTTGCTATTCAAGATTGCCAGATTTCTGGCATCCCAGGTCAGCAGTGACCAAAAAGAGTTGATGAATGTCCCAATAGGGTGAGAGGAGTGAGGCGATGAAATCATTCAAGTTACATCACAATTAGCAGTTGCCTTCTGCCCTTAAAACATTGCTAGCAGCATTGGTAGGATTGGAGACCAAAAATATTAACTCTCCTCTGACTCTTGCAGAATCTCAAGAGCTTCAATTCAACCTCCATTTAAAAAGTGGGTAAGCATGGCCACGAGCAATATAAACATAGCTCTGCCTTCTGATGAATGCCAAGGTGACCTAGCTGATGGACACAGCATATCAGCAAGGTGATGTTAGTAAATGTATGAAGAGTCACCCTGTGTGGTTCCAGGGTATGCTCTACCTTTTCTATGTTGAGCAGAAGATTTGGCTCCCCTCCTTCCTCAGGTTTCTCAGCACAACACCTCTCTCTGGTGCACAAAGTGATGTGCTCAGCATTGGCACAAAACTATGAGTGAGCAAGCAGTAGTAGGGCTACGGAATAAATACTGAAGGACCAGCAGAGAAAACATCATGGGTGATGAAGGATGGAATTTGAGCCTGCCACTTTTCCTCTCTGATCCTCAAACCACTCCACTGCTTGCTTCTTCTCTAGTATCCTCCTATCTATGCTTTGTCCTTGAAATACAGATCATTTCTACTTTTATTTTGCAAAGTAAAAATCATTAATTCACACAGTACTAGGGCTAGCAGCAGCATAATTTTTTGGAAGATGCCATGGTACCTATTCTAAGACAATGGACCTGCAAATATCACTGAGTGATAAAGAAAAACTCATTTTGCCAGTGTAAATAAGAGGCTAAAATAATCTATACAGTCATGAACATTATGAGATGGGTCTTCTGACAAGTTCCTATGTCAGTCCAGATAATGTGGTTGCAGTCTTAAGCTTCCACAGAACATGTGCTACATCTATGCAGAAAGCCCCAAAGTTGTAACTGAGCTGCAGTATAGCATCGTGCACACAAAATCAAAGTATGTGAGACCCATTACATTAAGAATGCCCCATTTTTATTGTGTGTAAGCACACCAAACACCTGAGTATGAATTGAGATCTTCAGAAAGACGGGAACTTCACGTCACCGAACATTGTAACGAGGCTTTTCCACACTAGACTTGTACTCCACCTGCATATATCCTTTTCCTGTTATAAATGAACATAATTTATTCTGAGCTATACAGACTAATTTCTTCTTTTCTTTTTAGGTGTTTTTACTTGCTACTCTATGCCCTCCATTATCCTTGCATCTGGAAAAGAATCATTTCTGTAGTAACTGGCCATACAACTACTGTTCAGGTTCCCCTGTCCTAAAAGCAAGATCACTAGTGCAGCAGACTGGTCTTAGCAAAGCCATGTAACTAGATGGATGCCTTCATGCTGAAAAATATGCTTGGGATTTAAAAGAAGCTGTGCACATCTTCCTTCTGACATTCCTGTTTCTAAAGGAAAGGATTAGACTGAGCGTAAAAGTACTGTCCAAATAAAGCATTAGGGCCATTGCTGCTGGTCACAGCTGGTTCAGAGGAGGTTCTCTAGACAGTCTCTTCCAGATAGATCCTGCTGGAACTGAGTCTACAGACTGTAATGTTTAAATACCATTCAGAAGTTAAAACAGTAGTGACAAACCCAGTTAAGTTTAAAGCCAGATTTCCATTGCAAAACACCCTGCATGCCATCCCTGCTGACAGGCAATGCTAGGCATTGCTGTCAGCTACAGGGTACAAAAGGAAGAGGAAGAAAGTAAATGTACTGCAAGTTTAAGGCACAGACACATACTGCTAACAACTGCTGTCTGATATTCTTCCTCACCCACAGTCTCTGCCCCTAGACATTGCTCTGATTTTGCAGTACAGAGGAGAATCAGTCTGTGCACAGAAATCTACCCACAGGCTACAGCTCCAGGACACCTCGAGAGCATTCATCTTACCCTGTACTTGGCCTCTTTAGTCATAGGTATTGAACAAGCCCATCCTTTGAGGAGAAAGCAGCACAGGGATTATTCTCAAACTTGGTTGTGACTCATGATATTCTACCAGCTCATTCTATAAAAACGAACAGATAGAGATGGAAATTGCCAAGTACTTTCAGGGGAGAGGAGCTGGGAGAAGAGCAACAGTATAAGATTTCCATGCTAAAAGGGAGAAATAGAGTCAAAACTGCAACTGAGATGGTATGGGTTGACTGACTATATCATGTAAGAAGAAAAGGGAAGATTTGTCTGTAAATGGCCAAAAGACATAAAAGATGTAAACGGAAAAGCAGAGAAAACTGAATGATAAGCAAGTACGATAAGATAAATGAGGATTTTGAGGTGGTTGGGAGAAGAAAACCCAAGCATTGAAAAGATGCCAGTAAGTCCAACCATACTTAACCCAACCACAGGTTGAGAGTGCCCTCTCTATATGATGCAGCTAGACAAAAACTGTTTTTCTTTCTGTTCTTTAGCATCTATGTCTAGCAATAACCTGTGAGCATTTTTGAGGGTTTTCTCAGCTATTCTTTTTTCCCATACCTCTACCTCAACTTTCCTGGCATGGCCTAAAAAATAACCAAACAAAACATGTATTAAAAACTATGGCTCTTCTCACTTCTTATTAATGAGCCAGTTCTGCTGAGGTCAGAGGTGAAAGGAAGTCGCTGGTATTCAGTCAGCTCTGTGAAATGAGCCTGGAAAAGGTAACAAACTTCTCCAGAATAATACTCTCCATGGTATATTGAAAATAAATTGCTGTCGACGCTCCCCGCTTGCACCCTTAATAAAGAAGGTTGGGGGGAAGAAGGCACCAAGAGAACAGGAGCCTCCTATATTCTCCCTTTACCTTCAGTGGGAATTCATGCAGTGAGTTCGCACAGAGCAGCAGAAAATGAGACATACAGCTGTGCAAGAAATGTTAAGTAACCTGTTTCAGTAAGCCATGGCCTCTCTCTTTGTCTGAAAACACACTCCCTCCAAATTTTGGTTGGTATCTGCTTAGCGGGGTAGGAGGAAACATCTCACACTGTGACAGCCCTGCTGCCTCTCTCACATGAGTAGAAATATGATTTCTCACACTCACATGACTCTACCCCTGCACTGGAACCTCTAGTGGAGACACTCCCAGATCAGTTACAGGTTTTAATTATGAAATGACAGTACCGATAGCTGCCTTTGCTTGAACCGGCATGTGTCACTGAAGCCGATGGGAAATATATAAGAAAGAGACCCAGTTTAATTAGCCTGAATATTTTACATTGATTATTTTCTACAAGAAAACCATTACACATCTTGATTTGTCACCTGTCAGGCTGCTGTTCTTATCCACCATGATCTCTCGTTGCCTCTCTGTGTCATAAAAATCCAATGGTAAAAATGACAGACAGATGCAAACAAGATTTTGGTAATTACAGCACTGTGGCTGGTGGTTGTTTGAACATCGTTTTATTTCTCCCAATCAAAGAAGTCCTTGGACTTCACAGCCCTAGAGCTTCAGACAGGGGTGAAGCTGATTATATTATGACATTACAGTGCAGACTGGCAGATCAGACAAAGTGGATTTCACTCAGTAATTAAACTACAGTATCTTTTGTCTAAAGTCCAGGACAGGATTAACCAAAAGGTAGCTCTTTATCATTGCGATTAGTGCTGGGATTTGAAGAGTGAGTCCACAGATTTCTGATTTGATAGCTCATCCTGGGTACCAGCTTATTGGAGGCTGCACATCTGTCTGACTTGCAAAAATAGCATAAGGTCAATATGTATTTGCCAAGTTGCACCATTTCCTTTATTTTATTTTTAGCTGGAGGAAATTCCGATTGATTTAAATATTACAGTGTCTTTTGGCTTTCTATGGCAGTATGAAGATTTCTATTTAATAACTCTGCCCCCAACCTAAACTGCATGGTATCTATAGGACAGACTCACAATTTTCTCTGTAGCCTTTACCATTATTCTTCAGGGTCCAAGAAAATACACCTGCTCTTAGGAAACTGAACAATACAAATCTAAAATACAATAGCTTTATAGCTGCTCTAAAGTGGTCTAGTAAATGAAGTTCCAAGGTTTCAAGGAGCTCCCAAGATTTTCTGGATGAAAACAGTCTTATGATTTTGGGGGTTGTGTCAGCACTGCATAAAATCCCTAACATAAAATGCCAGCTGATTCTTTTTTTTTTTTTAAGTTTCCAAAAAGCTTTTAATGCTTCTGCTTCTCCTCACAACTTTAATAAACACAGGGCTGGGAAAACTTGCTCAGTACAGTGAGACAGTTTCCTTATGCTGCTGGCTGGGGAAGCAGCACTCCTGGCAACTGCCCTGATTTACTCACTAGAGCAGACTTTCTACAAGTGGAAGCAAGGCAGGGAAAAGCAATGGATATCTCTTTTTATTTTCTTCTTCAAGTAGCCATTATGTCTAAGAAACAGAAAAATCAAGATAAGAGAAATAGAAACACTACTTGTACCTCCTACCAACAAAACAGAGTTAGGAACTGACTTCAAATTCTGGAGATACTTTCCACCTAAAATCTGTTGAAGGTAATGCTGTTTTAGGTGCAAGTCTAGGGAAAATATCCCCATAAGAATCCTAACAGCTTTCAAAAGTGTATGGAGAGTGGCTTGGCACTTGCCTTTAGAAAGTCATATACATTTTTAGGTTCCTTTCAACAAGTTCTCAAGCCACGATAGTCACAAAAAGTGACAACCCACAGGCCACTATTACTAGGTTCCAACTCTTCCCCAACAAAGCCTGACAAAAAAAGAAATGCATTTGTGAAAACATCAATAAAAATTTTATTTGCAACTGCAAAATGTTTTTGAAAGACAAATACTTTTACTGAAGATTGAAAGAATTGTTTGTGGAAAACAGCAGTTTGTTATTTGGGAGTTGATTTTCAACATAGTTTTAAAAAACTTTAGGCCTTAAAAAAAAAAAAAGTCACACTTTTATACTGTTTTGTTTCATCAACAGAATAGTTCTGTGCCTACCACATTGTGCAGAATTCAGACGTGATTTAGAATTCCTTGGTCCATCTTTACAATAGAATAATCTCCAAAATGCCCTTTGACATTTTGCCTATAGCAATGTCTCCTCTCATTTGTATGAATCTCTGATGTAGATTATGAAAATCTAAAGCTGGGGCAATCTCTTAATTTCCACCCAAATGTTTATTTGAAACAGACCCTAATTCTGTTTGGGGACTGGGTAGTACTACAATCCAAATAACAAACTAAACAATTCCCTAGGCAAACAAACTATTTTATTTGCAGTTTTATTGTTATTGTTATTTTTGTAATTAAATTTACAGAGAAAACCCCCAAATTATTCATAATCATTCATTTTAAGTCTTGAAAGCTATTTCACAGTTCTCAGAGCTATGGAAGACCCTCAGTATCATGCAATCTGATTCCCATACAATAAAGAACTTAGAATTCCACCCAGGAATTCCCATAGCAATTCTAATGACTAGTGTCCGAATGGGCACATAATATTTATTAACACTTATGATCTTAATTTAAGGAATTAAACCAGCAGAATATCACAAAGTACCTTGGAAATTTACTTTAGTTATGCTCTTTCACTGCCCAAACACTTAAAAGTGAGGAGAGAAGTGGAAATCTAGCCAAGCAAGCAGGCAGAGGCACAGAAACATCACACAGATGAATGATCAATAGTGCATTTCTTGGTCAACTAATAAAGACACAGATAAGTAATACCAGACAGTTTCAGTAATCTTCGTTTAAATGGCTAGCCAAATATGTAATAAAATCTCATTGCTATATTTGTTCTTTGTAGAGGTGGGAAGGTGTGAATTTTATTCCTAGTCCTGCTGCTGATACTGTAGATACAGACTCAACTTGCACAGGATTTCAAAGGTAGTATTCAGACCATTAAATTATTCCTCAGACCAAACTGAAAACAAAATGTAAATGAACTACTGCTGATCCTCAGCTCATGCTGTTTCCATCCTGCCTTTCACAATTTCCCCCATTTTCTCCCTGAAAATTCTGAAGTTTTAAAAATATTATTAAGCAATCAAATAAGTACCAGCCTTTATATTTATATTTTTTTTCCCTTTCTGGGTCTTTGTATTATGCTTTGATCATAAATTCAGTGTCTTCTCTCCAATCATGAGGACTAGAAACTTATTTTACAAACAAAAACCAAAGAACTTGACATTATCTGTTTACTTCAAGAGTACAATCTTTAAGAAAAACATCAGATATTATGACACTTTCAGTAAAACTGCAACCACTTCCAGTAAAATAAAACATTAATATAGGTGTGCACATCCCTCTGGCTTTCACATCATGCGTAAACACTGAAATTCCACAAAAAGAGCCTTGTAGTTGTGAGTTGCTCTGGAGAAAAGCTGGATAGCATAACATATCCATGATTTCACAAAGTGGTCAAGTGCTTCCTACTAAGCAGGAATGGACTCTTATATGCCAAACCCTGGTTTTGGTAACACAGTGGTAAATTTCATATTAATGTAAACCAGTATAAATGTAAATATAATGTCCCAGTATAGATATAACCAGAATTAATATTATGTTTTACAGAGTTCCTAAACAGCTACAAATTTCTTCTACCAAGCACCTGGAAAAGGGGGAAATACATATCTCGCAGCATGACATTGCTTTTTGAAATTAAATCACAGTTGAAAGCTTGGATAAGTCCAGTTAAGAGAGGAAGAGAAATTCCAAGCCATCAACACCAAAAGTGACTGCATATGTTCCCCAAACTCAGAAGATGCTATCAGCACCCATTTCCTAGACCATGTGTTAGTCAGATGAACTTAACTGACCCATAAACCTAACCAGGAAGTTTTCATGAGGGTTGAAACTGTGATGGACTGATTAAGGATCTGTTTTTCTTAATTAAAGACACAACCATAACTACTTTCAGTTGAGTCACTCACACTCAGATGTAATGTACCCATCCTCAAAAGATACTTAATATTGCATATTAAGTATGTCAATCATTAGTTCAATTCATAATACTTTGCACTTCCATTGTGCTGGTCTCTGCCAGGAGACCAGAACACTTTGTGATCATGAATTAATTAATGCTATCACCAATGTGCACTGGAAATAGTTGGCTGGTTGGCTGGAGCCCACCTAATGACCCTGGATGATAGCTGGAGTTGTGATCCTCACTCTTCCTAAGTAGTAACAATGAGTAACAGTGGCTTCCCCAAGTTCACCAAGTACTGAGCACAGTCAAAAGGAATCTGTCAGAGTAAGCAGAGATCATAAATTTTGCCTTTATCAAGGTAGAGCATATGAAAAACAGAAATACCAGAAATTAAAAAAAGAAAATGCACAGCTTGCAACTTCCTATATTAACTGTTTCAAACCAAGTTGGCCAGGATAACAGTATTTTATTCCACTAATTGATCATTAGGCAGGTTTATATTCTACATCTCCCATGCTATGTTTACAGGGAACAAATGAGACAGTCCATTATGGAAGATTCAAAAATTGGAGAATATAATAAATTAACTAACCTTGCTAATTTCTATTCTCTAAGTTTGGTTCTAGGGAGAAGCTTCATGAAACTAAACCTACCTCTGATTTTCAACGAAATATAAGTTTCTAGAAAAGTTTTTAACAGGACCGGTCATATTCAAAAACTCTTTGAATTTCACCATCAATAAATCTATTCTTTCAAGTCCCTCTGAAAAGCACTTATAATCCTGATATACTTAGCTGACTTTTGATTTGGTTTCTACTTAGGTAAATAAAATGAAGTCAGTGGGAGCTTTGCTGGAATAAGGTCTGAGAAGAAAGTTCGTAAAAGACATTATTCTTATTTTCATGGTAGAAAATAGCTGAAGAGAAGTATCTGTGCCTGAAATGAAACAAAAAGGTTCAAACTTCACAGTGTTGCTCTAAGTAAGGTTGATATCTTCAAAAAAAAGGACTCAGCAGACCAGACTAATCATGTCTGATTAGTTAATATATAACACTACATTACCAGCTTAGAAGAAATAATGCCCATAGACTAGGACAAGATCAACATATATTATACACTATCTAGAATTAGAATCCAAATGTTTAAAACATATGGTATATATACACCTTGAGTAACTTCAGATAATACATATTTTTCCTTTGTACTTCAGATTTTACCAAACTGCAGATATTTAATACTTCCCTCTCATATCCTGCACAGATTTCAGTAATATGGACATAAATTGTTTTTCACTTTTGTATGATATGTATTGCAATTAATACAGAGGTTAAATAAAACAATTCAATTTCTAGTAAATTTTTCTGTGATTAACAGGCACAAATTCATGCCAGTCTGGGAACTCATGTCATACTCACAACACACAGCCAAACGTGCTGAGGAAGCTTTTATACTGTGTCAGGTATTCTAAGAGTTAAACTGTATGCTAATTATTCTTAACTGCTCATCACGCCTCCAGTACATGGTACAAGTAGAATGAGCATTTATAGGTAAAAATCTTGGCCTATGGGCTCATCTAAATTGCCACAGGATTACTGAGGTAATCAAATCAACCTTAATGAAATCAAGTAGTCTAGATCTTGCCCCCCTTCTTTATATTATACACCATTTTAACAGACTCAGAAATTTCCTCTAATAACTGCTATAAAAGTATTTATCCTAAAATACTCTATGGTAGGATTATCATCCATAAATCATATGCTAAATGTGGTTTCAAGAATGTAAAGTTTGGGGTTTAGAGCTCAAGGCATTTGCTTAAACATAGCTTTCAAGTGCCATCAGGAAAGCCTTAGGGCTTAAGCACATCTGGACATGGGTAGCAGATATAACTTACCACTTCTGAGATAACTGTCTTTTGGAAAAAGCAGATGAAGGCCAGGCAGTGTATCCCACAGCATCTCACGTGGTAATAAATACCTGCATTTGAGCCTCTGCTGTACAGACAGTGCACATGTACCTTTCCATCTACTCTTTGCTTTCAGACTCTCTTGTCGTCAGCAAAAATGTAAAAAAGACACATTCCTTCTGTTTCTGGCCAAACACAAGATAGCAATGAAAACTCTGCTCACAAAACTTCACTTTATGCACTTTGTGTCTTGGTTGAGGAAATTTATACACTATCTCTGCAAATTAAACTGGCTGTAACATATGCAAAATTTCCTCTGATCAAGGGAAAATTTGGAATTCTAAGAAAGAACATCACTTTTACGTTTTATAAATACACTGAGCTCAATCCTGACAGGAATTCACAAACAAAGTCCTGACTGGACAAATTGTGTTGGATTGCATTTCCCCTGGCTCTTGAATTTTCCTTTCAAGCTTATGAGATTGAATTTTCCAGACTAGATCCAGAGACTACACTAGTCTCTTATACCAGCCAACACACTTAACCCACTGATTTCAAATATTTGCCCAGATGCTGCAGGAAGAAAGTATTATTTGCCCTAGTTCTTACCTTCCTTCTTCATGCACTGTGAAAGCTACCAGGAAGACAAACTGACATGAAGAGGTTTCTCTCAAAACCCAGAAATACCTGCCTGTAAAGCTCACACAATGCATTGTCAAATTTGAAAATATGAATTTAAAAACACAGAGACTTATCCATATTTATTCAAGATCTCACAGAGGTCGTAAATATGATTAGACATGGATTTAAAGATAAATAATATCATCTGCTGTCTCATCTTCACTACTCTAAAATGAGAAACTCAGCACTGGTAGAAGCATTCAAACTGCAGCCTGTATTCTTGTGATTCTACAGTTTCCTTTTATTTCACCCGTACTTGCTTTTTCCACTGGCAGTGGTGGCACTTTTCAACGCCTGCACTTTCCCCAGTGTGGCCATTAGAAACAGGACTTTTGGTTCACAGCACTGAAACACTTGGTAGAGCAATGTGCCCCATAAAGGAGACACGGGTTTGGATTGAAAGCAACCTTGGGGACCTCGGTCAGTGGAACACAGACATCCTAAAACCACACATTTATTGAAATGGGAGACTCCTTGAGAAGAGTGCTACTGTTGAATTCTTGAGTGTTTTTTCCTTCAGAGGCAGTATACTGACTCTGAACTCAACAAGAAATCAAATTAGGGCTCCTGGGTTCCATTTCTGGCCTGCTACTTACCCATGATAAGATATTGGGCAAATCATTTAACATAAATAAGCCTCAGTTTACAGAGCTGAAATACTGCACATGGGTGTAGTAAGACTGATGAAAAATACTATAATGGTATTATTAAAGTGCTTTCTCCCAGATTTTTAAAATTCCTTATCAGATGTTGTCTTAACCCTCCTTGCTGAATTTTAAAGCCTCCTCGCTTTCTTAAGAATCTCCTTTTCAAAGGTAAAATAATTTCGACTGTCTAAAGATTTCCTTGCAGACATTTGTACAAGATTTTAGAATAAGACTACATATCATGCCAGTAGACAAAAACAATTTAAGAAATTATTGCCTTCAAGTCCCACCAGAGAGTAGAATATTGTTCTAGGATCTCTTTACATGTTTTTATCTGACTAGATTATAGTTCTGGGTATGTGTGAGAAAGGGCAGCTTTCCATCATCTCAGTTCTGCCCCAGAAGCTGTTTCCTTTCACTTGGTTTGGTCTTGTCTTGAGCTTTGTCAAGCAACTATTGGTATGTGTAACTGTTTCAAACCAATGAAATTAACTTAAATTCAGTCTTTTAATGCACAAATTAATGTTCATCTAAACCTTGGGGATCAGATGCAGTAGATTAGAAGTACTAAGGGGAGTCAGGCTACATCAATTAATATTTAAGCGAGACCAATAATTTCATATACAGCCAAATTTAGCAATAGTGTAAGGTACCCATGCTGAGACATAACCACTGAGTGCTAATCTATACTCATACTGTATGTGAAACTAAAAAGAGCTCATAAATGTAAATGCAAACCATTTAGGAGCTAATAACTAGTCACATCATCATAATTACATATCAAGTAAGAGAAGTCCATCTTCCATAACCTACAAACCTGCATAGCACTCCCAATTTACACACAGAAACAAAATATTGAAGACTAGCATTTCTAGGGCAACTCCCTAATTTTGGTTATTAAGCTTTCAGCAACATGCATGGAAGAAACTGAGAAAGCTTTTAAACTGCTTACAGCCTTCATCCAGACTTCATAATCTACGAACATAAGTGATCCCTTGTACGACGGAGTATTTCAGATGCCTTTCTTTGTGACAGGCTGAATCACACCTCTAAGTGCCTAATGTTCTCCAACTGACTACAAAGGGAGTCCAAATGAGGATGGAGGTACCTGCACCACGTGCAACTGAATGCCAGTGAGGAGATCCTCGGACCCTGGTTTTCAGAAGCTCTGAGCATTTCTGCAATTTCATGAAATCCACAGAAGCTACAAGTGCTTAACACTTACTTGAACCAAAGATGCATAAAAAGAAGCTTTCCAGAATTAATGCACAATAATTGGGAGATCATGTTTGAATTCATCAACAGTTTGTTAATTCAAAACATTAGCATCATAAGCACAGGGTAGGAGCCTTACTGCTTCTGCAGGTTTTTTATTTTTTTAAGATGGTGTCATCTCCCCAGCTACAAATAATACAATACTTAGACTGGCCATGAGGAAGTCTAATATAGGATACTCCTCCAGGGAAACCATCACTTTAACCACAATCGAACCTCTGGTGCTACCAGGAGAACTTTCTGATTAGCTACTCTGTTGTGATAGCACACACACACACTGTATCTGCTTCAGGGCAAGAGCAGTCTTCAGCAAATTTGTCACCAAGGGGTTTCCTACAGCTTTTGTGAAAGTTGTGAAATTGTCTCTCTTTTTCTTCACTAATATACTTTTTCCTCCTTTTCTCTTCAGTGGAAGAAAAGATATCTGATCTTCACAGATGGAAAATTAAGTATTGCCAGGATGGTCAATATACCCAACAGCCATTCAAACTGGTCTGATAAATGAAAGCATTTAAATAGTTGCAACCAAAATAAGCGACAGAAGGTGGGAAAAGAAATGCATAATTATGCCAGCTACTAGGGTACTGTTTATGTTTTATCATTTGGAGCATCACAAAGTACAGAACACAAACTACTATTAGCATTGTGCCTACCTTAGTATCTGCATACTAAATCACAGGTACGTGTGATACACAAAATTTAGAGAGAGTACAAACTAGCTCAGCTTGCTCAGCTGATGTGTCAGTGTTCTCAACTGGTCATTCAAACCCCACTGCCAGGAAGATTGGTCAGTAATATAAAATGGTCAATTCCAATTATGACACAATACATTTGCTTTAAATTGACTCCATACCTTACATGATGTTTCCATGTTTGCAGGCAATGCATGTCAGAAATATCAGAGATGAGGCAAACAAGATTACATAACAGATTCATCCTTCTCTTTCACATGGTCACCCTGACCTCCAAGGGCCCAAGTAGCTGAGATAAGACAAAATAGCAATGGAGGGAAGGCCTTCATGACTGTCCTTTCTTTCCCCTTCACTAAGTAACTTTTCAGGGACTTTCCTGCATGTTAAGCATCTTTTTTGCATTGCTTAATATTGTTATTAATAATTCATATTTTTGTCTTTCTCCTCTCACTCTGACAACTTTTATTTTTAATCAATGGGCATGTGTCAAATTGCTTTGTTATTTATTTATAATGTAAGCTGACAAAAGAATGGGATATGTGGTATAAAGATGAGACAGTGTTTCTTTCCTACAGCTGATATCCTCAGTAATAACTATGTGTCTTGTTCTAATCAGTAAGGTCCAAAAAACTGATTTTGCCACAAATAATTGAGGATGTATTTAGATTTGTACAAACAGATGCCTGTCCTCTATCCTCATAGCCATACATTGAAATAAAAGTTGAAATGTAGGTATATTTGTGTGCATTCACATTGTCTTTGAGAACGAAAAGGAGTGCACAAAGGTGTTAATAATGATGTGCCAAATACTGATGCACTTATTCCGACAAATGTATTACTACGATCAATGTTCTTTGTCCCCTAATATATCAACAGTTCTCTTAAATTGTTTATGGCAGAAACCTTACCATTCTTTTCTGCTCACAAAACATAAACAGAATCACTAACTTTTCTAAGTTTAAAAAGAAATTCAGTAGCACAATGCCCGCTTCAACCGACAGCCTCCCTTTGCCACACAACACATGGGAAACCCCTTGCAACATAATGCATGGGAAAAATGCATTACAAGGCACCTTGCCTCATAAAGCTGGGAAAACAATTAAACACTTCCTCATTGAACACGTGAAAAGTAAGCTCTTTGTTACAACTAGTTTCCACTTTACCTACTTAGGATTTGACTTTTACACTCCCGTTTCATGCACACATATTTTAGCTTGACTGCTACTTGAGAAGTCATTTAGTTACTCTCTGGATTTATTTTTGTCAAATAGTAAAAACGTCTCACAGTTCCAGTTGAATGAAATTCACCATTGTGACCATCCTGGTGTGTCCTGATGCAGGAGACAGCCCTGTGTGGACTGTGAAAATGGTTTGGTGGAGCTTAGTGTTGTATTCCACAGCAATGTTTGCCTGCTGGACAGGATATTTCCATACAGGGTGTAATTATTGTAAAATAAAATAAAGCACAAAGGCATAGGGGAAAAAAAAAGACCCTTTTTTATCTTTTTAAATTTTTTTTAATAAAAAGGATACTGTGCCATGCAGCTTTTAATTCAAAGGAGGGTATAAACTGAGCTTGCCTACTTAAACCCTTTCGTCCTCAAAAGCTCCTACTTCCCATTTTCCTATAATCACCACTATGTGCTGGGTGCTCAGAGGGGACGTGTTTTAACTTTTGATTTCTAAGCCTAGTGAGAGGGTTGGTGCAATATAAGTGACATCCCTTTACATCCTCTTCCAAGCACAATGTAATATCAGCAGATACTAGGGCTGAGTTACCTGCTGTAGCTCTGAAAGCCAACCAAGCAAAAGGACATCAAATACCTCAAAGCAACCATATAGTCTGGTCAGTAAGTTTGAGAAGGTCCATCAAAGCAAGTAAGGTAGAGGATTAGGTTGTTCAAACATTAGGTCATTAGAACTATGGTTTGGGAGGAGGGAGATTTTACTTTGATTTTCAGAATAAACTGCCATAGTCTACACATGCACATTTGTTTTTGTTTTTAAGTTTGTTGGTATTTCATTCTGTTTTAATTAATCCACCATGGAAGGGAGAATAAAAACTGAAGCATTTTCTTTGATGTTGTCTTAGCCTTAATGCCTTCTTTCAATGCCTTCTTCACCAAACGCATCATGCTGAGAATAAGCAAGGCATTCAAAATGAGGATTGTCCCTTCTGATTTACAGCTCAAGAACACAAAAAGTGCAAATGTCTATTTCTAATGAGTAAAGACCAGTTGGCAGCCAGATCTCCTCCATCTTAAGTCTGCTTTTGATACAGTTACTAGAGAACCCAGACTCCAACATGGCCACAATGAAAGTGGTCAGTTTACATATTTATCATGAACACCACTAGTAAGTGCATTTCCCCTCATCTACAAACTAAGAGACCATTCAGATTTTGAGTACCAGGGGAAACTACAGCCATTTATCACACTTTGAAGAACAGAAATACAGTAAAAGCAGGATAACTCTCAGATATCATAACTAACCCCACTGCATAACCAGGATTCAGGCACATACAGCATCGAGACAACTTGAGAATTGAAGAGTGCTGCCCTGGAGAGCATTGACCTTATCCAGGGAGAGGAACCAGGCAGTCCAGATCTTGTGACACTGATGGAGATTTGGTCTGTGATTTCTGACCTCAAAAGGCTAATGCTCTCCCTCACCAACTTTCTTCTCCCAGAAGAACCTCACAGAATGAGCTTTTATTTCTATTTGCGTTATCAGTTAGAAATGGCATAAGCAAGTAAAAAGAGAAGAGGGTTCTTGTCTAGTATTTTCAACAACTTTGTGGATTTTAAAAGGCCAGAGGAAAATCCTCTGGGTGCACAGATGAGCTGGCTGCAAGACAATTAAAAAATCAAGCAATTTTGAAATAAGGCTAGGGTGATGGAAAGCACCAACTCTCCCTGAATAATTCCCATTTCTGTTCATTGTCTTCCCTTATCTGATTCAGGAACAAAAAAGCAAATGTATGTATCAGTTATTCAGTTGTTGTTGGGGTTTTCTGTTTGGTTGGTTTTTGTTGTTGTTGTTTTTTTTCTTTCAAGTGAGCCTGGCTTTATCTAGGGGTGAGGTTTTTACAGTAGGTAGTACTGGTCTGTTTCACCTAAAGTGCATGGTAAACCACTCATTGACTTCCATACACATAAAGTATTGCTGACTTTTGAGAAGTTTATCCTAAAAAAAGGCAACCCTTCCAAACAAACAGAAATCTAAAATCATCATTTAGCGTAAGTATGTAAATGATGTTTATGGGTAGTCTTTTCTCACAATAATTTTTTTATTTCCTATGAGCTGAAGCTTTTACCTTTTTCTTGATTTATATTATGCTTGACTAACAGATGTGGTTACATACTGAACTGATAAAAAGTTTTAGATATCTAATGGGGAAAAGGGATTGCCACAGATAATACAGGCAACTTTTCAATACCTACTGAAACTGTCAGTAACATTAGTAAGTGCAGTTCAAAATGTTGCCCTGTGTGTGCTCAGTTTAAAATTTACTAGAGATTAAAAAAAAAAAAGAGGTTTGTCCTTGAAGAACTGAGACTACCTAGGATTACTGATTTTATGACTTGGATCTTGGGATGAGAGGGTCAAAGCAATTGGATCATCTGAGGTTACACAGAGCCTGAAAGCACAAAAATCAGCTTGAACTGTAAGGACATGTGCGTGCTTCCAAGGACTATAGATCTTCTGATTTAAACAGAGAGGAAAAGGTCAGGGCATCTGTTTTTTTCTTCCTCAATAGTCACTCTATTTGCTGTGTGGCCTGCTACATTTCTGTGTCTCCATTTCCAAATCCTTAAATAGGAAACGTTAATTGTACACAACACCAACGCCTCAGGATGATGTGGTGCATTTTGCTCAAGTTCTTTTGCCATTGACTGAAGAGGTTGGTGGTTTTCATGTAAAAAGTAATGGTACTACTGCTGATGTGAAACCACAGGAAGTTTATCTTTTCATGTAGTCACTTTTCAAAGTATTTACTTCTATTCTACAAGCCTGCCTTATGCCATAGATTAAGCGGTAAGTCTCCTGATTGTATTTACACCATGAGCCAAATTTAATCCTGCCTCCTACACTGGGTAGACACTTTGACCTTCAAGAGATGCCAATCAAGACAGAATTTATCTCGGAACCTTTCTCTGCCAAAGTTTTCCGCAATCTTGCTCATGTGTTTTACAGTAATACTTTCTTTTTTCCCTGTTCATTAACTATTAAAATAAAATATTCACATGACAGATTTTTGCCTCAGTTTTCCCACAGCAATCATATTTCCTCACCCAAGAGGATGTCAGGAAGCTTCATTAATTGTTTCTGAAACATTTACAACTTTTCGTGGAAAAGGTAAAGCATCTGTCTCCTCAAGGAGAAAAATCATTTCCAAATGGATGAAGTATCTCAGCTCCCCTCTGAAGCACACATGTATTTTAATTCTTCTCTCAGAGATAAAGAATTCAAGACACAGACGTTACAATCAGTTTGTCAATTTCATGTGTATTATCTGAAGACCAGAACTTGTGCCTTTTTCCCTGCAATTCATCTTTAAACTCAAAACAATGGTGCTTTTTTGAATTACCTCTGGATATGGTGACAGGCAAGAGGCTATCTGAATTAAGCAAGTCATCCCACAAGAAACAGCAATTTCCACCTCTGCCTCATTTCTGTTTTTAAAAACACCTGTAGGAATTGGGTCTCCTTGCAGCCTCTCCACTTCTGCCAAGCTTGATTAAAACCAGACATTTTTAAGCTAACAAAGGAGGAGGAGGGTGGTCTCCTAGAAATAAGGCATCTTCTCATATCAGTAACTTATCAGTACAAACACCCCTATCACCTTTACATGTATTTTTCTGCATTGATGGACTGTTATAATGAGTTGATGCAGTTGATACAGGTTAGCACATGTAAAATACAAAGCCCACTTACAGAACAAAGAAATTACCCGCTGGCAAGCAGTTCACTTGAGCTCATCTTATATGAGGGGGTTTTAGAATTTCTTTCAAAAGCTGAATTAGAGAAATAGAAAATTTTTAAAAAATCTTGTAAGATTTCTAAACCAAAAAAATCTAAGGTAAAAGCATCAGCAGTTGATGCAAATACAGAAACAAGTTAAATAAATAAAGAGAAAAATAAAAAAAGACCTTGAACTTTAAACATTTTACCAGGAATACACTATCAGAGTGTATCAGATGACCCCACTAATTTAAAGACTGTATTGTCCCTTTCAGAGAGAATTTACTTTCTTTCTTTCTACATATTAGGACTGAAGCAGTATTTTAACACTAGGTTAAACTATTAATATGAAATGATAAGTTAGGAATGAGCTCCACAGGTATACACTGAAATAGTTCTCTGCTGCAAAGTGAAAAATGGAGATTTATGCTTGGAAGAGATTAGGGATATCTCAGGATTAGGGGAAAAAAACATGTAAGAAAGCTATGTCTTCAGGATAGAAAGCCACTGGGAGTTTGTGGAGGATATTGAACCACTGTTTGCTGAGAACTTGAATTAATGTACTAAGCCTCTGTAATGATCAACTCCAATGAACATATCCAGTCTGAGATCCACTGAAGGAATGATTAGTACTGAGTAACAGATCTGAAAGCAAGAAGGCATCATATATATACTATTCTGCCTTTATGCATAATACAGGTCCTAAAGTCCTGCCTTGCTACACGCAAACCAGATGAGCACCACGCAAAATAAACATCTGTTGGATTTCACTTGTTCAGACTGAGTCTCCTCATCCACTTCCAGCCCTGCAGTCACCCATTGCAGCACAGCACCACCTGTGCAGGGGAGTGCTTTAGCTTCTCCCCAATCTTGTGGTCCCTTGTGCCAGGCACAGCCTGGCAGCTTGTCCTCTGCTGTGCTAATGACACTGCACCCACTGCCCGGGGCTGGGGAGGAGCCATGGGCATGTGCTGCAGAACAGCTGTGCTGCCTGAATGCCCCCACACCCCAAGTCCCTGCAGAAGTAGCATAGGGTGTATGAGCCCAACACTGTGGCTCCTCTGCCACCACAGGGCTGGTCAGGCGCAAACCTCTCGGTTAACCTGGCTCACGACCCAAAGAGTGTACATTCTTCTTAACTCCTCTGCAATGTGACCCTGGTGCACAGCTCTCATGTGCTGGGCCTGAAAGCAAACAGTACATTTGGGGAGCCTTGGATTTATTTCAAAATAGATGAAGTCCTTTTCCAAAAGAAACAGGAACATTAAAGCCTTTGTAATGGAAACACTGAGACATGGGTTTCAGACTGATCAAGCTGAAGCAGTCTTCAAGGCAATCCTTTGTCACAAACAAGCAATATTTTCACTCCCTGCCCTGCAGCAGACCCCTGTGATATATTTTATTTCCTTTGCAACTGGCATCAACTCATTTTCCAAAGTCAAATACATCTACCTTGCTTGCTTCTCTCTTGGGACTCTTTGAAGGAGAAGGAAAACATCAAGACTAGACTGTGTTGTGGGATTAAACATGTCAGGAGAGAAACAACAGAGAAAACAATTATAGGCATGATACATAATACAAAATAAATTGGGCAAAGTGTGAGAAAAAGAAAAAGCATAGCCAAATCATCTGAGCTATGGCTGGAGAGAGCATAAATCCCCCTATAATTTGCCCAATCACCATCCCTTGCTTTAGGATTCTGCTGTAATTTGATTCACCACTGTCTATCATTTACACACATAAAACCTGTGCTGCTTTGAGCTACTCTGCTTTATCATAAAAAGCCTTCCTACCCCCAGCACCTGTCCTCCTGCCAGCACATAAATCCCAGGTTAATCTGCCACACAGTCTCACCTCTTCACAACACTTAGGGCTTCTGTGCCACAGCACTTTTTATCAATTTCGCTTCAAACATCATTTTCTGAGGACTGACTCACACCATTACTTCCTTTATTTCTAGGAGGACAGGGTAATCTGCCCTTTGTAGAAACATCAGTTTTGTCTGATTTCCACTCCTCTTGGAATTTCATCACGTAACATCAATTCTGTGTCACAGGCGAGTAGGTGAACTAGTGTGAGGGGGAAAAATCACCATGGAAAGAACAAATGTCTTCATAAAAGGACACCATCACTGCCTCACAACTATTTACATTTCAAATGTCATCACAGTTTTGAATGGCAACTCTCATTCTGTCTCTGACATCTCCCTGTGTGGAGATGTTTGTGGCATTTCTCTGCTTTTCCTGCATCATTTATACAATATTCTAAGTAGAATTCTAAATGAATCCATTCTTTTGCTCATCTTCAAAACTCCTGCTCAAGTAGTTCTGAAACCTCCATCACTGACCACCTTTCACATCCAAGGCTAAAGAAGCTCTCTGGAACTTCAGTTGGCTTGCATTTTTCACAGTGAAGGGATCATACAGTAACCTGAGCGATGCCTTAAATATACAGAAAATAAGTAACACCTTTATAACGAAAAGGTGAACCTTCTGGTGAGAGAGGTCACATCCTAGTAGTGATGTGCAAAGAAATGCTAAAGCCTCACTACTACTCACAGCTATAGGGAGAGCTCCTTCAACTCAGCTGATAATTATGTGGACCCAAAGGACCAGGACAGCTAGGGCAATTTGCCTGAAAACAGGAACAGGAGAACAATCTTTCCTCCAACAGTACCACATGTTCATAGTTGGCTACAGTATTCTTCCTGCTTAACTCTCCATCAAGACCCCATCTTTTAAACAAAAGCAGAAAAAAATTTCCCCATTACCTTCTTTTCTTCCAACTTCTCAAAAAGTTTTCCATCCTATTTATCTTTTCATTTTAACTTTTCAAAATGTTTTATAGTTCTTATGACTTGTTTTTTCAATTTCTATAAACTTTGCTTCAACCTGATGACTAACGGAAAAATGTTTTTACGGAAAAATTGAGAGTACGATGCACCAGATTCCATAACTCCCAGAGAAACTTTTACATAAGATTATTGATCTATATTACTTTCTTATTTCTGTATTCATTATTTTTAAAATGTGATTATGCTTAGGAATCTGTTTTCTAATATGACTAAACACATCAAAACACTTTTCTTGCAATCTAGATTTTAAAGATTTTATTATATAACGTTTGGGCAGCAAGAGCATCAAATGCCTAAGCATTATTTGCTCTGTCTCATTTTCCACTACTAGCTAAAATTTTGATTAGTTATCCTCTTAGTTTCCTTTACCTTCTCTTCAGTGTTCAAATTAGAAGGCTAGAAGTTAGTATCTATATTTTTTCTACCTCCAGCAATGCAAAAAAACTGATTTTGTTGACTTGTATAAATTATTTGCTTCTGCAAGGACAACTCTTCAGACCTCTAGAGAAAGGTTATACCACTTCATAGTCCTCTGTTATTCCAAAACTGAATCTGCATAAGAGCACCTATGACAACTGAAGTGCTCCCAGCCCTAATTCAGTAAGCACACACTAGGGATTTTCAGCTGGACAGCTCAAGCTTAAGATCACAAAATTAGGGCCTAATGATGTTATTAATAATGAAGCATTGATATTCTCCAACCATTTTCGTTCTGAATTGGGATTTATGGTAGTGTGAACAAAACCCAGTATAAATTATATCTGAAGGTATCAACAGCTCACAGAAGTCAAGTTTAATCAAAATGTGAAGAACTGAAGAACTGCAGGCATAGCTTCTTAACCACTGGAAGGTTGGATAGATACTTTGTCTACTCCATATTAACCATGTAAGATAGGACAGATGTGACTAGAAAGAGGTAATGTTGATGATATGATTTTTCTTTCTTTGTTAATGACCTACATGTGTTGTTTTGCTTGAGGTATTCAGTAATTTACTCTCTATATTACAGAAACATGCACTGAGTTGCCTCAGTATCTAGCGTTTCAACAGTAATACACTTTTCCTTCCTCAGTTTATCCCAAGCAGATTTCACAATGATCTATAGAAGGAGACATTAATTATTCCTCTGCTACTGTTCTGCTTTTTTTGTAGGAAACAGACACGAAAATAGTTTTGCAAATCACTCAGCTCATCAATGGCCATAATGGAATTTAGTGCAAGTCTCTACCCTTCAACACTGTTTTAGCCATGAAGCTTGCCTTGTTCTTAGCAATGGATGGCTACTTCCAGCATAAAAACACTGTCCCTGTATCACCTACCATAAACATGATTAAAAAAAGATACGTATTTGCACTCTTAAAAGTCCATCTTTTTACAGTTTCTCCTACTTTTTTTCTCATCTGGGAAACCAGGATTTCTTTGCATTGCAGAATCTGAACAGGGAGCTGCACCTGTTAGCTCTGCAATACCTTAGGGCTCTCTAGTCAACCATCTGCTTTTCAAAATCTATTTGTTATCTCTGGGGCAACCAAGAAGGCATAAAGTATGTTTTATCACCTTAATGCTAGAAGTGATCATTTACAGTAGAAAAATATACCATGCCAGGTAGAATTTTTACTAAGAAAAATGAAGAAAATTTTTGGTGGTAGGCAGGGAGTGGCAAGAAGAGGAGGCAAGAAGAGGGGGGGTGAACTAAGGAGAAAGGAATGGGAGTAAAACTCATTTGTTTCCAGCAAAAGTCAACTTGGTATGCTCTACTGGGAACCAGGGACTGCGTATTATATATTTCTATAACATGCCTCGATTTATCTGCAGAAATAAAAAGATAAGATTTGGTAATATAAACTGAAAAAAGTTTTTTTTTCAGACATTTTAACATGATAGCTGGTCTTGAATTAGTGCTTGAAAAACACATCTTTCAAAGGAATGAAGTGTCGCAGTACCACCCAAGGAACAGTCCTGGGTTTTGCCTGTTTTTTCCAGTAAGAGTAGACCAATGACTGATTCATACTTCCATTATATCACAATTGTGCTTTTGTTTGGCACCCTCTCATCTCTTGCAAGTCACTTGCAGATGGTCTAGAAGCCACAGAACAAGCTGTACTTCCTTTCTATGTCAGCCATCTCCATCTTATGGAATCCTTCCAGTTCGCTGCACACAAGGTACAAGGATACTACTCCACAGATATCTCTTTTGACTTCCAAAAGGCCCCCACTTTCCTTAGGATTTTGTAGTCTTTCCCATCAGCAGAAATAAAGAAATAATTTGCACTGCTACCATCTCTCAGTGCTCAGTAAGTTCACATAACCCAACTCAGGAAAGGAAATGGAGGGATTTGGAGGGGTTGTTCAGTGCCTCACAGTGAACAATGGTGGGGAAGGGGGGTCCACAGGTAATACTTCTGAGACTACTGTAAGTAGTTGTAAGCAGTTATGTAAGTTATGCTGTTATACCATCACATGGATTTTGCAGTCAATGTTGATCACCCTGTCTTCAAATAGGACAGAGAAGAAACAAAAAGGGTTCAGAAAGTAAAAAACAAAGACTCAAGAGCTTTTCATGCAAAAAGTTTAGAAAGCTTCAAACTGACAGAGAAGATGAAAAAGACTGAACAAAGTGGAAGTGATATAAATATAACTGCACAGACAAAAAAACCAAATCTGACCTCTCAAGAAAAGATGGGACAGTCATTAAAACTAAAAGGCAGAATACTAAAACCAATAAAAGATTACTATTTTTATCCACATACTATAGAATAAACTTATAGTACTCTGTACCCAAGACATCAGATAGATCAAGATTTTATGAGTTTAAAAAGGACTAATTATTGCAATAATAATAATAATAATAATAATAATAATAAGGTCCTTTATAATAATAAATATAATTACAGAAATAACATAATACTGAATAAACAGAAGATCCACAACTGGGGTACAATAAACCCTGAGGACTGAAAACTACCCATGTTTAAAGACATAAGCCAACTTCAATTTGATATCTATTAATGAGAAACTATCCCTCTGTGAAAAGTTAAACCACCATTACTCTTTACTCTTTTTTTTTTTTCTGAAGGATCTGATACTGGGTTCTGTGATGCTTACTGTGGGGCTTTCTAGAGGTGGACCTGCAATGCCCATCCATCAGGTTTTCAGCTTGGATACCCTTCCTGAACATATTTAATACAACCAAAATAAAACCCCCGTAAAATCAAAGGAACATGTTTGTTATTCAGGAGTATGTGCTATTTTTATTTACTTGTGAGACATGAGATTATTTTAGCCATTACTTTCCCGGGCAGGTGGGGCTCGTCAGCCCTTAAAGGCAACCCACCTACGTCCTAAGGACCTCGCTGCCACCGTCCAAGCTCGCTTGGCCCCGGCAGATGAACCTTAGGATTAAAGGGTGGGCTCAGTTCCGCGCACACTGTGTCTCACCTAAAAAATCCAATGCGCAGGCTGGAAGGTGTAAAAACCTTCCCCGGATCTTCGCTCGCGAAGACTGGCCATTATTATTACTTTTAATGCACATGATGAAATGGAGAGAAGAAATGAAGGACAACATTCTGTAGGTTTGATTAAGAATGGCAATGTTATTGTTTTGTTATATGATGATTAAGATCTGAATAAGATTAATATTTTAAGATAAAGCATTCTTAACCACGTATACATCTCCATTTTGTAGTGTTAGAAAATGAAGTTCGCATGTGGAATAAACAAAAATAAAATCACCCGTCAATTTGAGCCTGCTCATGAAGAGCCAAATGAGCCTCCTTTCTTATGGTTTCTGTCGGAGTGTTGTGTCTGATGCATAATTTTGAGTGCAATTGCAAAGCAGCCTCTCCCACAGCAAGGCCATTAAAGGAGCTTTTCCCCTTTGCTGCCTACTTCCAAAAAAATGTGGAAGCTCAGGTATCTTGGAGACCTTCATCCATCAAACTTGGCTAAAAGTGCTCAGATTTGGGAAGGAAAGGAGTAGGAGACACGTAGGCAAACTGTATACAGGAGCAAACAGAGTGGGTTCCCAAAGGTCTCATTTCCCTGGGAAGCCACACCTAGGGAAGCCCTCGGGACATAGGCATTCCCTAGGAGTCGCTTAGAAAAAGTTCTTTCCCTGCAGCATCTCACAAGCATTCCTCCAGTGAAATCAGCATGGCAATGCAAGCACATGTTCCTGCCCCACATTAAGCTGGTGTGCAGTTTTTTAATTAGAGGCACCTCCATAAAAGCCAGAACTTATTTAAACAAAATAAAACCGGGCCATCCACTTTCTCCCAGCCTTTGTTTTGTTTTCTTGTACATCGATACATCTGTGCTGACAGAAAAGCACACACTGCAGACTGCCTAAAAAACTATCTTCACTTCCCCAACTTTCAGACAAAATTTAGCTGTGAAACCAAAACACCAGTACTATCAGAAACAGAAAAAAAGCAGTAGTCCTGTAAACGATGGACAATCTAAAGCTTTAGAAGAAATATATGCAGTAACACACATTCTTACCTGCACAAGTCTGCACCATCAGCCTTTGAGAGTTTTTTTTACATCTACTCTGTAACGATGCATTTTTTGAAAATGGTTCTAGCGCTCAGGAATGCCAAGAATTTAGGAAGAGAGCCACAGCTTAAGAGCGCAATTATTTGCCAGTAAATACTCAATTTGCTTGTCCTGTGATTTTTCTTCTCCTAACTTGCCCTCTCCATAATCCGTCTCTTTCTGCGTCATGAGCACAAGAAGTCTTTTCTTCGTAACATAACACTTCAGTTTGCTATTTTGTTAGCATTAATTAAGAATTCCCTCTACTGGTCATTTTCTATACTCTTACAAATAGCACCTTGAGCCCCGGACATTAGAAGGCAGTGAGTCAGTGTGTGGGATTCAGCCACCATTTATAAACACCTTCGACCACATTCACCCAGTTTACAATATTCAGGACATCTCAGCTGAATTACTGCTTTGTGTCCAGTTTGTATTCAGATGGGGGCCATATGTTCCTTCATGTATTAGAGCAGAGCTCATTAGCACTGCTGCAGTCACGCCACAGAAAAACATTTTTTTTTTTTCTATCTTGCCTCCATTTTAACCTGATTAAAAACATTTTCTCCAGGGTAGATTTCTGGAAAAGAACTGCTTAAATCCAAAGTACTGTTAAAATGGATACGTGCAATTTTAAAATTAGTTTTAAATTAAAATTTGCTGCAAAAGAACTCATCTGTTACTTAGGATTAAACTACTTACTAAAAGCACCTCCTAAAACCACAGAAAAGTCTTCACAAAAACTCTGTTGCATTAACCACAAGGGCTAAATATTCAGTGAGCACACAGACCTAGAAAAACTCAGTATATGAGATCTCTCGTAATGATTTAGGCACACAACCTATTTTTAAAGAGGGTATGTATGCATGCATCTGTGCAAACAGCATCATACAACTAGATTAACACCTTGCAATAATGGAGAGAGTGGGTGTAGTTAGAAATCTGGATGTGCAAATTGTATTTCCTAAGAAATTTTGTGTAGGCAAGTCCCATTCTGCTCAATCAACAGTAGGCAGAGAAATACTATATTTGGAAAAAATTCATAAAATACAGAAGGAGTGACTTGAATCACCCACATTAATTGCTAAATGAAAATCTAGGTTCTGAAATAAAAAACAGGAACACTATTATTGGGAGCAGAAGAAAAAAAAAAAAACCACGCACCTGGGATTGAACAGTATGATCCAGAATCCCTTTAAATCCATTTTAGGATAGAAATGCATCATCTGTCAAAATCAATTTGGGTCTAGCTACTTCCTACATGGGTGAAAACAACTTTTGGGCCCCAAACTGAAGAACAACATCACATCATAGACACTTTATTGCATTTAGAAGGACTGTGTGCATTTCATATGATACAGTGATATTATAGAAAACTGTGGAATTCCCACAAATTCAAACCATAGTATGATAAAATGTGATAACAATTTGCCACGTACAAATAAGCATTTCAAAATACCACATTCAGAGCACAAACTGCGTCAGAGGCATCAAACCTCCTTAATAAAATGCATTTATGTTACATATATCCTATATATCTACTGTTAAAAAGCAGACAATTTAGAAACATGCTTAAACCGCTCAGTCATCTTTAGGATTATTCTACACATATATCCTACAGTGCCGTATGTCCAAATTAATTGTGAATTCATGTTAGAAATTATTTGTCTCTCCCCACCCCTCAGTCAAACAGCAACAGAACAGCAGGATCCATGAATTATTATAGCACACTGACCCTCTCCTCCACCCAAGACAGCATTCTCCAAAATCAAAGTAGGGTGGGGAAACAAATGGCGTGAGAAAGGTGAAAAACCCACTTCGAGTGCATTGCTCCCTTCTTCACTAAAGCTGATTTTCCTCTGCAAGCTCTAAACCCAGTGCTCAGATACTACATGTGGTGGCTAATACACCTAGCTGTACAAGTGCTTCTAAACAGGAGAGCTTCCTAGTGTCAAGGTAGAGCCCATCCCGTATGCTTTGAAGTAGCCAACATATATTTCAAGAAGACAGCAGTGGACTTGCTCTTCAGTGCTCATTTGTGGGGGAAACACATACTGAACTTCAGTTAAATTGAGCTACACAATAATTGTACACAAGATTAACTGTTCTCCCTGAGGCTTTGACTTAAACTGACATAAACAAAGCATTTCAGAATGAAACCTGACTATTGTTGAGTTTATGTAATGTATAATTTAAGAAGAGGGCAGAGAAGACTAGATCAGTCTTAGGAGGTACTTTCAGGTCAGGTTTTCAATATTTAGATGAGAACCTGAAAATGAAACTTTAAATCAACTTTAAACAAAATTAAAGTATATTAAAGAAAATGAAAGTGACAAGGATAATTCTGTTGCTAAGGTTTAAAAGTGCAAAATAAAAAATAAGAACAAAAATAAATTTAATTTTTATAAATAACTGTAAGCAAGCAGAGTTTGTTGCCATATTTTCTAATAAATAATTCTTTCTGAAAAATGCATAAGAACTTCCCAGTTTTTCTTGTCTTAAAATTATGTGCTTTCACATTAATATACTAATTTGCCTTTGCACAGCAGAGCTTTTGAAAGAAGAGCTGACACACTTAATAGGGACAATTGGGTTAAAAGGGAATTTCCTGGATAAAGTCAGAATATAACAAATTCTTACTTATCCAGTGGAGTTAATGCAAAATTATACTCTTCTCAACAGGGACTGCATGGTGAAAGGGATATCTGGTTTGTTTAGGAGGTGCCCCCATTAACTGGATTTTTTTTTTTTTTTTAATGCTCTAAGCAATCAGCTAGTAGAGCCAGACATTGTCCTCAGGTAACCTCACACAGCTGCCTCCAGTGCAAAACGCTGTCACTTCTCAGACTTCATCATACCCTGTGATCTGCTTCCTTCCTTCACATTGGCCCCCCGAGGGATGAGAGCCAAGCGCGGCGCTCCCCGCTCGCCGCGCAGCCCGGGCAGCGGGCGCTCACGGGGCACGATGCTCCAGCGCCAGGGATGAAACACGGCCCGTGCCTCAACGCGCGCTTTCGGAAGGAATCCCTTCCAAATCCAGCTGACAGCAAAACGGCCACATGGTCACTCCAACGTTTTAACCTCACGTTTGTCTCCTCCCTCGCTTGCAGCACCTAGTTGCTGTCAATTCCCGAGGTATTTTTATTTCCCGAAGCTGGACAGGCGTGCTGCAGTGCTTTTCTCTAACGAGGAAAATTCGTCTCAAAACAACTTGGTGCTTATTTTCTGTGCCACAAAAGCTCCCAGTACTAACACCTCTATCCCATTTCTGCACTGAATTAACTCTCTGCTTTACCTACATAATGTGTACTACAACTACACACCAGATACTGCTGGGCATCTTTAGCTACTTCGAAATGAAGAAAGTAGACCTCCAAACAATAAACTCTCAGAAATCATGAATTTTGAGGAAAAGAGAAAAGCAAATTAAACTCACATTTAAGTATGTTAACCTGATAATATAAAGTATTCAGCTGGTTCAGAACAGTTAAAATGCAGCTGCTTAATGATACGTCTTTTTCCAGGTAAATTCCTACTGAAATCAACAGACAAGCTTCTGGTCAGTAACACTGACAGAAACCTGAGCTACTTCTACTAAAATCCCACAGATTATAAAGGTGTGACGGTGCCCCAAACCTGACCTAAGGCACTGATGCTTTAAGGACAACTGACAAGACGATTAGTAAGAAACAGCTTGCTATAGAAAGCTTTTCATCGGAAAACTGTCTCCCGGCAGGCACCAAGGTCCACTGCAGTTGAGTGAGGAGATAAAGGCTATCACCATTTCCCACTAGCAGTGTTAGGAAGCTAAGGAGGTACATAGTGACACATCTCTCAATCCAAGCATATCACGTGAACTTATATTTATTTTGCTCTCTACACTGAAGTGATATTTTCCCTAAATAAACCTTACCATTTATTTAGTGAAAAAATATAATTTCTCATTATAATATAATGGATCTTAAAAATAATTTTCTGTACACATTCAACAACAGATTATCCTACAACATGGCAATATGATATAACCTAGGTCAGGCGTGGAGGCGTAGTTTGTACAGGCTGTTACTAAGTGACAAAGGAATTTAGGGCATCAGTGAAAAGGTTGCATTTGTTAACTGTTCATTTCCAAACAGTGGTGGCTCCAAGGGAGTTGCATTTGTTTGGCTGGGTTTTTTTTTTGTTTGTTTTTGATGAGATTTCCTGCCTAACTCTGCTGCAAGCTGCTGGAGAAGAGCTGGTCAGGTATTTTGGTTGAAGAATTGTTCAAAAGAGATTTAATAAGCAGTCCAGATGCTAAGCAGACATCACTGATGTACAGCTCCAGCCTCTGCTATTTCTCAAGTATTTTTTTTGTTTGTTTTATATTTCCCCACTTAGAGTTCATGCAGTGCAGTTATTTCCAGCTCAGACATAAAAACCCACCAGGAAAAAACTGCAATACTTTATCCTATCAGAATAATAATGCACAGCTTATGTGCCATTTAAATCAGAATTGCTTTCCCCCAGTGAATGGTGGATAAAATTGTTCTAGACTGCAGCAGATGGAACTGGAAACTTTGTCTTCCTGTTTGTATCTGGGGCACGTATGATCAGCCTATGTGAACAAGGCTTCAGCAAAACATTTAAAAAGAAATGTATCAGGAACACAAGCATTTGCAGATAATAAATCACAGAAGCAGCACTACGCTGCTGCTCTAAAACAACCACTTTCACCCCGCAAAGGCTATCAAAAACTCCAAATTAATGAGCTAGGCTGGGCAAGCTCACTCACTGCATCCTGCAAAGATGAGAGGAGCACATAGAAGTTTCCTCGGTGTCAACAGCCCCATGCAATAGGGAGGGAGATGTGGAGATTTCCCAGAGCAGCTGCTGCCAAGGTCTGCCCAGGAAGGAGCAGAGAAGACTGCTGCAATTGCCTTGAAGCACAGAAAATGTTCTGGGGGATCTTCAGGACCATGTGCTGTCACAAAAATACGCCACCGGGTGCAGACTGGGAACCCGACCCACATGCACATTTTCCAGTACTCACCATAACTTTCAGAGAGCAGGTTTATCTTTAAAGTGCCTCTGCAGCAGGGAAATAGCATCCCCTTCCTTTTACAGCTCGGGAATGTAGGCACAAATATATTATTGACTTTTCCAAGGTTACTGAGCCAGACAGGAGAAGCCGGATCTTGGTCTGCTCTGCTGATCAGAGCCTTAATAACACCAAGCAATCCTCCCTACAGCTTCAAGGCCACAACGTCTGCGGTTTAGTATTTTCACAGAGGGCATAATCTGGGCATAAGTGAGGATGTGTAAGACAGAAAAAACCCTCTTGTTTGATCTTCACAGGAAACCTTAGCCCTGAAGTAACCTTGAGGTAACAAAAATAATGAAAAACATGATTTTTACTTGCAAGTTTAACACACGAGGTTTGAAGGTCATCAAAGTGCTTTTGTCTCTGAAGTGAGAAATGGTATTTTTACACTATACTTTCAGCACAGGGGTTTTAAGGTACCTCTGCAAAGATGGATACAAGCAGTTTGTTTACCAGGTTAGGAATTAAGGGAAAAAAACCAAACAAACACCCAAATCAACAAGATTTAAAACTCTCCTTGTCTTAATTACTCTCAACATTTTATTCCAATAATCAAAGGAAAGGGAAAAAAAAAAATCAGCTTGACTTTTTTGACAGCAAAGTCAAACCAAGTGGAAAATTCACCTCCTACAAGAAATTTTCAAAGGGAAAAACTCTAGATAGCAACTGGATTCGTGTTAGTGAAATGCTTTCTACTGCACACAGAACTGTATTGTAATGAAATATTGTAATTTTTTGACCCCCTACATCTCCTTCCCTCCAAAAGACAAGGAAAACTGCTGGGTTTGAATATTAGTTTTGATCAACTTGTTTCCCATAGGCAGGGCCACTGAATAGGAGATACAGTCACACAGAATCATATGTCTGTGAATTTACTTTGCAGACTACCTGTACACTTAAAAACATGAAAGAAATTATGATAAGGTTAGATAGGATGACTATTTCTTAAAAATTATTTTTCCCTTCCTTAATGCATGATGTTAAGCTACATAAGTAGTCTGAAATTAATTTCAGAAATAGGGATTACTAGACACCACTAATAGTTTTTTACGAATATAGAAGAAGCCAGCAGAAATGCTGGAAACAGACTGGAGTTGCAAGGTCCTTGTTCAGCATCTCCCCAGCACTTCTCTTGGGCCCCAGTGATCTGTAACCACTGGGAAACAGTGATTTTTATATTCAGAGATCAAAGGGGAAGAATCTGTTCTCTGAGGACATGAAGTCCTAATACAAGCTAAAACTAAATGCTCCTAAAGTTGTTCACTGTAGGGAACTTGGAAAAGAGACTTTGTTTTGCACCATTTATAGTACTCTACAATCAAAATATTTTAGAAAAAGCAGTGAAACATATACGTAAGTTTAGGTTTGAGAGAACCATTCCAGACCTCATCCTGAAGTGATATTATATAGAAAAAATAATAAAATGGATAGAGATGATGTTTCATAACAAGCTTCCAGTTTTATTTAGTTCTATTTAAACAACGTATTTTGCTGTGGCAAACTGCATTCTCTCTGGTCTCTTAGACAGTGGGTTTCATGCATTCTTGCATATATTTGAACTTTTGATCGTTTTCCAAAAATTCACTGCTAGTATCCTAGGCAGCAATCACTGGGCAGTGATATGGGTCATTCTAGTTTAGAATAAAAAGGAGATGAGTGTGACTGATCCTCTTTCTCAAGGCCAAATCTCATAACAAATCATCTGGAGAACTGCCAGAAACTTCAATAAGACCAGAAATTGTCCCTACTGTTAACTGAAAAACTTATCTGCCTTATGAGAAAATCAGGGTGTAAATTCTCCAGTTAGACTGGATCCATTCTCCTACAGACTTAGGAAAAGTATAATCAGACAAAGGAGCAAAGAGAGGGACAGTAGTCCTTACAGATGCCTGTATACTACTGCTCATTGAAATCCAAAATAGATGGAGGAAAACCAGGGAAATGTGAGCAGCACTATATCAGTTTTTTCTGAGTAGAAGTAGAAATATTACCTTTTTTTTTTTTTAAAGTACAATTTAGAATAGGTTTAGTATCCAAATACTGGATATTATATATATAGAATAATATACAAATATAGCACAGGACTGCTATTGTCTTAATCCTTTAGACTTTGCTCCCAGCAAAGAGTAAATGAAAGAAAATAAAGCTGGAATATAAACAACCTAAGAAGTTCTTTTTTTTGTCAGAAAGTGACAGGACAAGGGGAAAAAACCATGCTTTTGTTCCCTTTTTTTGAATTTCAGGCTTTGGAAAGATGTCAGTATGTCTACACAAGTATGCATGTGCATGTATGTATGTCGGATTTACTAGAATGGCAAGGAAGAAAATGAGCTGATCTCAAAAGAAGCCAAGAATCTGGGACTTTGAATTCTCTGACTTCAATAGTGTTTCAAGGACTTGGAATGTGACAGATACTGGCATAATATGTCTTGCTGTGAATGAGGGCTTGACTCTGAAGCTTTACAGTGTCTCTGTTCCTAAGGAGGAATATGCACAGCTCATGAGGCACATCTGAAGACTCTGGATGTGATGAGCCATTCTTGACCTCTCCCTTTCTAGTGTGCAGTGCTTACCCCAAAGAATGCTTGGCCTTTTACTGACCTTTAATTTCATAATAGACTCATGTTGACAAATCATTTCAAAATGAGATCAACATACAGATAGGTAGTTTGTGCTATGATACAGAAAGGAGTTTTCAAAAGCAGAGGAACAGAGGAGATAAGCAGTAGCAGCAAATATACTGCGAGTTACACGCCCAACTGTTTGCAGGTTGGGCTATCGTCTTCAAGTACTGCATGTTACTAAAGTATCTTCTTTCTTTTTTTTCTTTTTTTTTTCTAAAAGCCTATAAAACTTTGGGGTTTTTTTGTTGTTTTTGGGTTTTGAATTTTATTTTAACTAGTCCTGTATTTTACTCAGTTCTATTTGTTAGCCACCTCTAAGGTGAAAGACAAAGGCAGATGGAAGGTGCAAAGAGTTTGAGAAGAGTACCCAAAACTAAAGAAATTTCAGGCTTGAGCTTCAGACCCCGTAAACAGCCATTTTAGCAAAGTTACCTTGTCTTATTGCTCTTTAAGTTACAGGGCA
Organism: Myiozetetes cayanensis; assembly: GCF_022539395.1. Taxonomy (NCBI): domain Eukaryota; kingdom Metazoa; phylum Chordata; class Aves; order Passeriformes; family Tyrannidae; genus Myiozetetes; species Myiozetetes cayanensis. Next base: position 22,033,742 of record NW_026087742.1, read on the forward strand.
AATACTTAAAACGATAATTTAGCCACAGAATGTTTGTATTACACAGGGGTCTCCTGCTCTCAAGTTTCTATAATTTACAACAAAGAGTTTATTAAACACAACTCTTTCTGTCTAACATTCAAATCCATCTCTGCAACACACTCTCCTCTGGATTTGCGCCACCGAATGAAATGCTTTGGAAAAACAAAATAAACCAAAACCCTGCTGTGGAAACAGGACAAATCTAGTTTCACATCCCCTGCAGAGAGAGAAACAAGACGGAAGTAAAAAGCACCAAATGGAGCTCATAAAGCTTCACTCTGATCTCAGCCTCCACATTCTGGCAGAAAGCACTACCTAAGAGATGTGCTCTGCTTCAAGTGAGAACAGCCTCTGATTGCACCGTGAGCACAAAAATATATTGTCTGTGAACAATTACCCTGAACAAACTCTGAATAAGGGAAATCTGACTACAGAATAAGGGGAAATGTGGTGGGAGGCAGGCTAATTGTCCCCCTCCCTTGCCAAGGCCTTATCTTGCACGCCAGCCATCTGTAGTAGCTGTGCCTACAACTATAGTTTTGTGGACTACGCTGAACCTCCTTTCCACAAACTCTATCACGCACCACAACAAGGTGCAATTGTCTTGCCCATCAGTAACCATCCACCACAGAAGGGAAGTAATTTGAGTCCTGTAATAAAACCCGTTTCTCACGTTATGTTCATTTTATCACTGGTAGCTGATCATATTCCTCATTACATTCCATACAGCAGTACATAAACAGAAAGAAACCCATCCTAACCCACAGGTGCCATGGGGAGTTAATGGGGCTGGTATTAAAATTCATGAGCTCGTTCTCTTTCAATATATCTACAAATAAAAATAATTTATTTGCTGGGAAGTCACTGCCCAAAATAGGAGCATATTCTAAACATTTTGAACCTAACACAGCAAATGTCTAAGAAGAAGAATGCACACCCGAGTACAGTCTCTCCATTCCCGGATCCTGGACATCTCTTTAATTACATTTTTAGGACAATCAGCAATTTAGAAAGTGTGGGTCGTGCTTTCAGGTTTCTGTTTTGCTTTCTACATTTACACAGAATCTGCATGCACTTGGTACATATATATGCAGATAGTAAAGAAAAGAGAAAGCACACAAGTAGATACAGGGAGGCCACCTTGTGATCAACCAAGTTCTCATCTTGCTTGTAAAACTACTCTCAAATTCAGGTAGAAAACAGCTTTTTCTGCAAGAGAGCATAGCAGAATGCTTTGCCCTAATATGGGAGACGTAACACAATACATTGCTGCCAGCTTTCTTGTGACACCTCCATGATCACATTTACTTCTAGAACTTTGAGTTTGTTTTATTAGTATACTGAATGCTCTGCATATATTCATCACTGGGTTTTTATGGCAGGGACATCTTTGAATCCCACAGGATAGGACAGTCTCTGTTTTAGACTTTAGTCCTTCGTTCCTTTAGAAAGGCAATGTTCTGCTGCTATTTTTTTTGGTTGTCATTGTTAATTAATAAATTTGAGATTATTCCTTAAATTTTCATTTTAATGCATTCTTTTGTGGGGTATATTAGTCACTTCTGAAGTTGCATACAGTTGTCACTGATTTAAAGTTGTTATTAACGTACATAAACGAATCTTTTTGTGTTAAATATGCACACATATATATGTACGTGTGTGTGTGTATGCACGTATTAAAAAAAAAAAAAACAAACCAAAAAACCTTTTCAACTGCATCTTCCTTCCTCCTCCCTTCTCTGTTCTGAGCAGCTTCTTGCTATCAACTGCTGGAGTGTGCTCACTCTACACCTAGAGCTATAATTATTTTGCTTTAATTTTACAAAACCTTTTGTTCCATTCCCACGAGCCCACCTGATCCTTATATTACACTTGCTCTATTAAAACACTCATGCAGAACAAAGCACAGTTGTACTGATTCATAAGTAACTCACCCCCCACCCCCTCTTTTTCTTTCTACTAGGCTCATGCATCTTACCACAGTTTCATGACACTGTCCCTGATACCACTCCATGGTCCCATTTTTGCCTTTTTTTCTTCCTTTTAAACTGTTATTTTTATGTGCTTGGGGTCCAATTACACTATTGTGTGCTGCTGTTTTGAATTGCTGTTGTTCTCAGTCATTTTATGTTATGCTCTTTGGCACGACAACAGATATAGTGCAGAGAGTGTTATGGAATTTATTTGTTGTAATCAGACTCTAGGATTGGATTTTTTATTATTATTATTCATAGAGTACAATCACCAAGGCTAGCCCAAGACCATTTGTGGCCCAGCCTGTGACACCAGACTACCCTATCTGCAGAAAGAGGGCCCAGCAGCAGCTCAGATCAAGGTGATCACTATTACTTGGGCATGGCCTGCATGAACCACTAGATTTTACAGAAGACCAAAGACACTAACAATAGGATCTTGCAATAGGATCTTCACAGTAGCACTGGTCATTTCAGAATGAAAAAAACCCAACTCAACCTCTCATGAATTATTGCTGAGAAATGGAAGGACGGAGTACAGCTGGTCAGTAAAGATGGGAACAATAGAAGGGCTGTCTCATCAACTTGTCCTGTACAACTTCCTTGAGCTGAGACAGCCTTCATTTTCTGGCTTATAAAGCATCAAGCATTTTGTTAGGACTAAGTAACAGATAAATAATCATCAGCCAGAACAGTGAGGAGTGGGTGTATATGAAGACAGTGCTAGCAAAGAGCTAATAAAACTGAGCTCTTGGTAGACACCTTTTCAAGATGGGGAGTAGGACATTTTGCAGTGCCCTACTGAGCACCAGAGGAGGTAGGTGAGTACATGAGAACAGACCAGATGAAGGTGAGAGAGCAGGCAAGAAGTGGAAAGAAAATGGGGTGCCTTTATATTTTTCTGGGCAACATGTGTAACAATGGTGAATACTAATGATTTCTAGCAATTAAAGAGAATAACAGGAAAAAAAGAGGGGAATGCGGCAAGGCACAGAACAAACACGTCTGTAAGGGGTATAAACGAAAGTTGCAATTTACCAAAGAATAACCATTCTGCACATTTTATGTAGCATGTCAAATCTATCAGATTTTTCTCTTATTAAATCATCATTCTACAGCAACAATCATTCTCTCAATCAATCCCCCGTGTTAACAACTCTTAGTAATGACTAACTTGGCAGGAACTGATGTTTACATATATTTGAAAGTCCTGAGCACTGTAGTTTTGGATGTTAAATTTCCTTTACATTTTGTCTCTTATTTTTTAACCTGTTTTTAAAGGATGGATGCATTCAATTGGAAAATAAAGTTTTTTGACACACACACTCAGATTATGTTAGCTCAGGAAACTGGCAGTGGGATAAGAACAAAACCATTCACCTTCTGATTGCTGATTCAAATCTAGTCCAAGTGAGATAGTCACAGAAGCTATAAGCCTCCCATGGTGGCTTTGTGATTTGAGATTATTTTTTATGAATCCTAATCCACTTCAGGCCAAGAACCAGAATCGCAAATCCACTGCCTCAATGAGCATTAACCGGCATCACTGCACACAGTAACAGGGGAGATGCCAAAAACCAAACTGGTCCTGGAAACAGACGTCCCACCTTATCCTGGGAAACAATCACTAAAAAACAAGGTATTTTTGTTCCATGCAGATGTGGAGCAAGGAAACACATATATATCTATCTACTAAATAGGAAACAAACCTGAATTCACCGTCAGCTAGTTGCTGCAACATTCACCTGAAGTGTGAACAGGTTCTCCAAGACTTCAGCAGTCTTAACCTTCTGCAAAGCCAGGAGCTGTCTTGTGTTGTGGCCCTGTATCACTTGAGAACTGAGAGACAGGGGGAGAGGACAATACAGCAAAGGTTTTCCATCATAACTCCTGAAGAAGAAGCAGCAAGTCCATGCAATCCTTAAACCTTAAAATCAAAAGAGCCTCAGAGTAAGTGCAGGCTTTGGTCATTATTTGGTCCATTTTTCCTGCCTAGATAAGAGAAATAAATGGGGCATTTAATTTTGCAGAAGACCAAACCTGAGGAGTGCTGTGTTGCACTTTCTATTTTATTTGGGACCTGACTGATTAACAAAGCTAGTAGCAAAGCTATTTCACTAAACAAACATCCTATGGCGTACAACAAAATAGTGATGCTCCGGCATATTTCTCATGGCTCCTTCTTTTAGGGATCATGAATCATTAAAATCTTTTGGGAATTAGCTACTCAGCTTCCTACGTTAGATACATTTGCTAACCTGAGAGGGGTAAGGATCTCAGGACTCAACAGTAGATTTAAGTCTGTCCACCATCTGTGCTGAAGGGCAGCCAATGCAGATTGCACCTTCAGATCTGCACTTGGGTGCCTCTGTGCTATGTTTCATTTCACACTTCTGATCTCCTTACCTTAGAAACAGGAAAAGTGCACAGTTGATGAGCCAAGTTTGCAGGCAACTTGAAATTGTTCTTCAGTGGCTGTAGTTTGGACGTGCACTTGACTATTCAAAGGTAAGTGAGATGAGCTGACTTTAAAATGGTCAAGTGTTGTTAATTTTACATGGGGAGTTTTGGAAGCAAGTAGTTATTTTCAAAGTTTTCAGAGGCATCACTGAAAGTATTCAGGTATACAAGAAAAAGTTGGTGAGAAGGTCAGACATTTTCTCCTTCCTTTGCCCTTCAATAATTTTTTTTCTTTTCCCTTTCTACCAACAAGAAGAAAAAGACACTAACAAATGAAAAATGAAAATGATTTGATGACCCTTGTCCAAAACAAAATTTTTGAGAGGGAGTAGCCTTACAAGCTTCAAAGTATACCTGTAAATACATATACACATAAATGCTTCTATCATAGCAAGTTCCAGTAAAATGTATAAAAATTCTAAGTATACCTAAGCAGACAGACTAAGTACAGTTAAATTCAGCTGCTAAACTATAAGAAGCAGACAAAAAATAGTAAAACTATTAAGAATTTGGAAAAAAGTCACATCTTTTATATGAATTTAAACTTAGGAGCTGACATAGAGAATGATGATTTAATTTAGGAGTCATAAGGTTAATAATGCTGATTCAGTTGCAGAGAATTCAAATACACATTGCTTCCTTCTAAACCTTTTTAATTGTTTTAAGTATGTTTTAGGGAGGCTCCAGAATGAGCCAACTTGCCAAGAGAACCTGTATCTCAGTGGAAGCCAGTGTTCAGCACACTGAACACTCAAAATCATAAATTACAAGTTACATTAGTCCAGCAGAGCAAGGAACCACTATTTCAGGTATGGTTTCAGTGAAAATAAAAAGCAATTATTTTTCAGAATTCCCAGTAGACAACTTCAGTTGTCTTTTTACATTAATTTTTATGGACACTGACTACACATCAAAAAACCACTTGTGAACTTGCTCTGTGTTTTTGGGAAAGTTGAAAACATCAGGAATCAGAGAGAACTCAAATCAAAGTACACTTCAATCTGCCTTGCCTATTGTGAGGAAAAAGGTAGCACTAGACCAGCTTACATGCAGGAGCTGCACACAGGCCCACGCTGATATGTTGAGCGCTGTGATGATGTGCAGTGCACCAGTGTGCTTTTCACATTGATTTGATGTGATTTTCACAGTTTGATCAGTGAACCTGAACTCTTAGTGTTCTTGGTTTCTGAGGAAGCTCAGGCTGCTACTCAGCTGGTTTAACTTGATAACTGGCATGTTGGGCTTCAAGCACTGACATTTAACCATCTTCTTCAATGACAACAAGTAGGTTGGTATCTGACCATCACTCTGTGTAACAAGTGACCCACAAGCTGAGAGTCTTTACCCAGCATCAAAGGACACAGACATTTACCATACATTCCCATAACAACATGTTCACCAGTGTGGATAGTAACACAGAAGTGAATAAAATCTATTCAGTTATTTCCTACAGGAGAAAGTCTCAGATGAAGAAAGAGTACCTCAAGTAAAAAATGGTATCACTTATACATGCCAGATTTGACCTTAACATGGTATCCAAACCTAGAGCAGGATTTGAATTTCACAATTAGCTTCACATGCTCCAATTAGTTTCTCAAACTGCACAGAAAGTAGAGGAAGTTCAATAGTAAGACAATAGTAAGCTTTTGAAAAAACATTATAGAGAATAATTGTGCTCTGGAGGATTTATTTATTTACTAATGCAAACAGTACACACTGAGATAACATCTGGCAGTGTTTATTACAATGAAACCCAATCAATACTTCTGTCTACTACAATATCTGTCCACAAAATAGTCATTCCTTCTGGCACTCAGAAGAAAGTCTCAACTATGTATTGTAGTAGCCTTTGCCAGCAAAAAGGGAGATTGATACTCCAATTCTTCTTTTAGAAAGAATTCTATGTACCTAGACACAAGAATGATGGTGGAAAATTAGAGAGAGAGATGCAGCTCACAGCATTACAAGAAGCATTAGAAATTCATAAAATCATAAAAATCGAATTTCAAAACGATAAAATTATTTGAGTTGGAAAAGACCTTCAGGATCATCTAGTTCCAAACCCCTGCCATGTGACATTGCAATGACACCTTTCAGTAGATCAAGTTGCTCAAAGCCCCATCCAGCCTGGCCTTAAACACGTTCAGGGATGGGGCATCCACAACTTCTCTGAGCAACAACCCTAAAGAATTTCAAAAAGCAATAGATCCCAGACTTATTTCTTGTGCCTCAGGGGAGGGTCCTGGTCAATGGAAAGTTGTCTATGAGTCAACAGTGTGTCCTGGCAGCCAGGAGGGCCAACCGTGTCCAGCGGGGCATCAGGCAAAGCATCGCCAGCCAGTCCAGGGAAGGGATTGTCTCACTCTGCTCTGACCTGGGGCTGCCTCACCTTGAATATTGTGGCAGTTTTGGGCACCACGATATAAGAAAGACACTAAGCTGTTAGAGAGTGTCCAAAGGAGGGCAACAAAGAATGGTGAAGGGCCTTGAGGGGAAGCCGTGTGAGAAGCAGCTGAGGGCACTTGGTCTGTTCAGCCTGGAAAAGAGGAGACTGAGGGGAGACCTCAATGCAGTTACAACTTCCTCGTGAGGAGAAGAAGAGGGGCAGGCACTGATCTCTTCACTCTGGTGACCAGTGACAGGACTTGAGGAAACTGCATGAAGTTGTGCCAGGGGAGGTTTACACTGAATTTTAGAAAAAAATTTTTCACCCAGAGGGTGCTTGGGCACTGGAACAGGCTCCCCAGGGAAGTGGTCACAGCATCAAGCCTGACAGAGAACAAGAAGTGTTTGGACAATACTCTCAGGCACAGGGTGTGACTCTTGAAGTGGTTCTGTGCAGGGCCAGGTGTTGGGCTTTGATGACCCTTGGGGGTCCCTTCAATTCAGAGCAGTCTATGATTCTATGATTCCTTTTGCTAGTGAGCTACCAGGCCTTCTGTGGCATTTTAGAGTTACAAGTAAAGGCAGAAATTTTGACTTCTAATTTCCTTTTGAAGTCAGGATTCAAAAAGAAGTGATACTGAACCTTCCCACATAATTAAAAAGCCAAAAATAAATTTGTTTTGAAAGTTCTGTGTATTAGAATTTCCAAGTAAGCCCTTTCATTTTTTTCTATTTGCATTACTGCACATCAGTGTAGAAAAACTAGCAGTATTTTGTGCAATGAAAAAAGTTACCAAGCATTAGCTTAGTACTTGCTGAACCTTCACCTTTCTGAAGTGCCTCTTGTAGTCTAACAAACAGATTGACGTGCAGTGACATGCATTACTACTTACATATCATGAAATTAAGAAAAAATAAAATCATACAAAACAAAATCAATACTATTATTTTTCCTCCTTACATTTTTAATTGCTGTAATTTTGCTTTTGTTGAAACAGCCATTTCCAAAGAAAAATGATATGTCTGTTTAATGTGACTATACATAAAATAAATGTGCATTTGCCCTTGTTTAATTTCACATTTTGCCGGCACACTGTTCAAGGCATTTCTATTTGTACAGGGCCTACAGGTAAAATAAGACCTTCTGTGCTGCATCAAGTCCTGAGGCATAGGCTATGCTCAGAAGTTATTGTGGTGATATGTTACCTTTTTCCCCATAAAAACTTCACTTTGACAAGATAAGTGGGATTGTAGTTATGAACTGGGGAGAGCAGGGAGAAGAGGAGACACAATTTGTTTTCCTCTCTACTGGTCTAGATCTACTGGGCAGAGGAGAGCATATTTTAAGTTGGACTGGTACACTGAGCAGCCAGAGTAAGCACAACAGCATCGAAGATGCCTGTTCCTATAATTTGTGTTCCATAAGGTTTGCATTAGGATTTCATGTTTAACTTCTTACTATGTCTTGTCCTCCACACCATCAATATCTTAATATAATCTAAAGGCCCTAATGATATGGCTATTAGGAATGAACTGGGGAGTAAGTATAACAATACTGCTATATTAGCAAAGTGGTGAAAGACACAAAAACTGACCTTCCAAGCACTGAAACTGGTGAAAATCCCACTACATTAAGTGGAGACCCTGTTTGTTGGATGGCCATCCATTGCTGTCAATTTAGCCAGATAAATATGTGCCATGCTTGCAAATACACAGAGTATTTGACCTAGCTTTAAGTAAGAGGACTGAGATTTCAAATGTGCAGAACAGTCTCCACTATTTTTTTCTATATTTAATACAGGACAAATACAGACTCAGTTCTGAAAGCTCTCAACACTGAGAAAGATCAGTGCAGGAGTTCCCATTTGCATATCAGTGATGCAGAGTAAAAAAGACAAACTGAGACAGAGACTGGGACTTTTACCCCCAGACTCAAGCAGGAACCCAACCCCAGTCCAGTAGAGGATCAGTTTGTCAGAACTGCATACAAAATTTCCTAGTTCCTCATCAACTCCACAAACTAAAGAAGTGATTGTAAGCTTCATATTAAAAGTGGGCTAGATAAAAGCGGGGAAGGGAATGGCTTCTAACCACATTAAATAAGGAACATCTATTTTGCTAAACAGTATATTTATTTTACAAGAAATAGAGGCATAAGGAGCTTAAAGAATAACTACTGTATGGTATAGATACATTCTAAACATTATGACAGAAGCAGAGTAAGAGATTTTTAGAAATCAAATGCTTTTAAATGTAATTAAATCATAATAAAGATAATCACATAGAAAACTGTGCTCCTGACAGTCTGACAATGCAAGGACATCAGAAATGTTTTCCACCATTGTAAGGCACAGGAAATCTATGCCTATCTCATATTGATGAAAGGAAAATTCTATAGGGGGATAGAATATGTATTGTAACAACTGGTAATTTCATAAAAAGTAAAATGTACCTAGCACATTTGGAATTCTCTAGGACATGAATAATTGCAGTAAGGAAAAAAATATTACTAGTAAAAAATCCTGTCCATGGAAGAGTTACCAAGTCTTTAGTCTCTAGAGCTACCCTTTGGTTGCCTCTAGGTTGAATACCATCCAACAAGATGCTTCCCTTTGCCCTTAATACATCTCTAGTACTGGGAAAAGACCCTGACTCTGGGGTTTGAATTCTACTTGGAGTCATGTACCTAAATGTCATTGCATCTAGCTTTGGATCTACTAGCAAAGTGTCCTTTCATCATCGATTTCCACATCTTCGTAACAGTCTAAGATTTACATACAAGAAAAGAATGACATTTTGAGCACCCCAGAAGTTCAGAGACTATCTGAATGCAAAGCTTCGGTTCAATACCTCTCAAAAAACATATACATTGTAGGATTTTATATTTTTTATATATTACAATCACACCTATTGGTTGTGATTACCTTCCTACATTAAAAATTCTGAACCCTTGCCAAAGGACAGTTCCCTGGACAGGCAAGGGAAACACTTGGGGTGACCATGACTGGTATCCAGAGGAAACTAAATATTTGCTAGATATCTAGAGTTGTACCAGTATCTGATTGTTTTCCTCAGTGCTGTTCTAGAGCCATCTGTATCAGCACATAGGCATGAAACCACCACAGCATAAGAAAGACTGGTAAATTGAACAAGAGTTTACCATGACAAATATTTCTTGAATGGAAAGCATGATCAGAATAAGGGTAGATGAAGATGTAAAGAGTAGTATTTTCTGAGCCACACACACAAAAGAAGCTGAGAAGCAGTTATATTTCAATCTCTGAGACAGAAAAAAACCCCAGAAAACAGGATCATTTCTGGGTTGATTTTCACATAGTCAAATTCAACAGCACTGCAGCCCCGACAAAAGTAAAAAGAAGAATCCCTTCCTTCCTGCAGGATTGAAACAAGTATGAGGAATCAAAACTCTTATATTCAGGTGCCATCCATGAGCATCAGTACCTATAGCAGCTTTGCCTACTGACTCAGGGATTTTTCACTTCTAATCTTGCTATATTTTCCATCAAGATGATAGATTAATTTAATTCTATACCTTCTTGGTCACCTGGTTTCTGGATCCCTCAGCATTCTCTCTCTGCATTCCTCAGGCTTGTGTGATTCCTTGACCATTAGAATTTCCCTCTAATCGCTAACTGCATCCAGGTTAAAGCTGTCATTTACACACTAAATCTGACCCAAAGGATGACCATTTTATAGTTGTTTGCTTCAGAAATCCAGTATCACTTGTTCTGGAGAAGTGACAGCCACTCAGACAGACATAAGAAGGTTAGTCATGTATTAAAACAGGGCAACAGACATGACAAAACAGATTACCCTCCTCACTTGAAACCCTAATGAATGGAAAAAGAAGCTAGGAAGATTTAAGAATTCATCTGCCTTTGGCTCAGATTTTTCCACTGATGGTCTGATCTTGCAAACTATACCCCACTTAAATGAACTGTGGCTGCATGACTATGACTTGGTTCATATTCATGGAGATTATAGTGCACAACTGGTGGACAACTACCACCATTGCTGTTGTGAAGTAATGTTGAGAAAATTATGACTTGAAAAGATTCTGCTAATAAGAGTCATATGATTCTCCATCAACTATTGCAAGTCTTGAAAGAAAGCAGATAACGCTCTTCCATTCTGCAAAATTTTTTCATTATTCAAAATTTCAGTAAGAACACCACATGAACTAGAACGAAATTTCTACAGAAACATTATGAAGACAATGAAAAAAAAACTGCCAGAGAAAGCAACAGTTTAAAAAAATTTGTTAATGCAGGTTCTGACTTAGAGATGCCTTCAGTTATTGCTGACACCAAATCATCTTGCAAAGTCAAATACTTATTTTTTATTATGATTTAAAAATAAAAAAAAATAAATAAAACAAATATATTTATCTTTTTCATGTCAGTGGAAACTGTCGAAAACAACAGATGAATTTTGACACAACGGATTAAAATCTCTTCTAATCTATTATGTAGATGCAGGTGCAATGGTGGGAAACAAGGGCAATAAGAAGGGGATCCTTTACAATAAAATTCAGAGCTAGACAACTTATACCAATTAAGAAAACAGACCAGAAAATTTGGGTAACTTACATTCAGCAGACTGTCCTATATCTGACTCTGGAATCTGAAATGATTCAGTGCGAGTGTCCTCAGGGACACTGATGTAAATATAGAATAACCACAGTGCCTTTCTCTGGAGTTCCTCCCATTACACACTGGTTTGGGGCAAAATAAGAACACCAAGGCTTGGAAAAGGCCAGGTCCGTGTTGCCTTTTTAGCTTTTGTAGTTTATCTGATGACATCTCCAGTCTAAGTTAACCTTCCTTGCTCAATAATATTTAATCTTTATTTTATCTTGAAGTAGACTAGCAAATGCTTTGATAAATGTAGTGGAAGATTTTCCACTTTCACCATAACATCTTCAGTGAAATGCTGAAGGGTTTTACTACAACTTACTACAGTAGGGCTATGCAGGGAATCAATGCTAATATTCCCATGCCTTTTTAATATGAGTGATTCACAGCCCATACTCCTTTATATACTAAAGCAACCACACACTGGAGAGCCATTTTCCTATCCTCATCTATTGTGACCACTACTCTGCAAAAACAAGAGCTGCCATCTATGAAAAAATGTCTTGACTCTACCCATTTGTACACTACAACTGATGCCCTTAAAATACAGACCTACAACAACAACCAAAGCCCCACACAATCCCTCCACCTCCTGAAAACCCCAAACATTAAACATTTGTAAGGAAACAAAAAAAGCATGAGGGACAATAATTCCCAACTCCCTTTCTGTGCTAAGTTGTAAATGAGACTGACTAAAACCAACCTGAGAACTAACAGAATTTTCAGGCTGGCCAACTGCGTTTTGAGATTTGCAGTTCCATTAAGTGAATACATCTTTCAAGGATGAAAATTCAGAAAACAGAGACAATCATAAGAGAACAGAGACAATTACAAAGCTCCCAATCTCCTGAGACCTTTACCTTTCTGTAGCAGGCTTTACTTCAGCCTTATTACATATTTTCTGTGATCATCAATCCTATTTGCAACTTTCAAGTGTCTCCATGTTCTGCGTCAGAGGAGTTTGTATCAGACAATACCTGCAGTGTCTCCATTAATCCAAATTTTAAAAACCAGTAACTGAAACAAATCAGCATTTGTGCACTGACTGGAAAGAAACCCTGCAGACTCTGTGTGACTGAGAATTTGTTCTTTGGTATCTATGTGACTCCCTCCCCTGTCCTTCTCTAAAAAAAAGAAGGATCAAAGCAAAATCCTGGCAGCCCAATTGAATCTTTTTAGAGACAGTATGGTTTCAGTTATGAGAGGATGGAAAAATGAGAACCCTGGAGATCTTCTGGGAACATTAAGCTTTATTAATCAGGAGTGTATTAGCCACATACCAATATTCCCAAACAGTACACTGAATCAGAGAATGTCAGGGAGCAACAGAACCCATCCAGGCTGGTCTTCTGTCTTATGGGAAGTTCTACCACAACCTGAGAGATGGTTTTCCAAGCCATTTCTTAAAAAAGAAACTTCCCCTGCTTTCACAGTACCTACAGGTTGTGAATTCCAGTACTTTACAGTTGATACAGTCAGAAGATGGTTCCTGATATACGACTTGGTAATTTTCACTGCTCATTGAACTGATTTCTTTAGGTATATCTCCCAGTGGACATGAAGAACAATTAATCACTGTGCTCCTGATTATAAGTTTTCACTAGATTATTTTTTTTTTTAATCATATTCTCCTTAACGTACAACAAAAGCAACACTTTCAGAAGCACATAATGCTACGTAAGACTCCTACATATCCTCTTGCCCCTTGGTTAGATAACAATCAACCAGTTTCTGCTTTCTCAGCAGTTTTAACTCCAGGACAATTTCTGCCTTGACAAACATTTCTGACCTCTCCACATTTCCACTGGGGTTCCACAGGTAGAAATCAGGGCAGAACTTATCCTCATGAGTTTCTGGATTAATGCCTTGGTATAGGAAGGGGAAAAGCCAAAATTAATTCTCTTTGTTAATGCTATTCCTCAGTGACAGTCAGCCCCAAGACATTGATCTTTGTTCAAAGCAAGTGCACTTCCATACTTATTTCCCATTTGCAGCACAGTTGCTACAAGCCACTATGTTCTGCATCAAAAGAAAAAAAAAAGAAAAAAAAAGAAAAGAAAAAAAAAGAAAACAAAGAAAGAAAAGAAAGAAAAGGAAAAAAAAGAAAAGAAAGAAATGAAAAAAAAGAAAAGAAAAAGGTTTAAACTCATGGGGGCTTAAGGTTTGTCAGAGGAACGAGAACCAGGAATTTGCAGGACTCAAAGCCCATCTTAGACCTGAAATTCTAGTTAAAACAGCAAGTTACAGGAGGGAAGGACAGATCCTATCTCCATCAAGAACTGTGAGGATTCTTGCACTATGAAGAACATGGTATGGTAACTTGTTTGTTGCTTCAAAACTCTTCCTTCATTTGAAAGCACTACTGTGATGGACGAAGCCCTTCTCAGCCCTGACATCCTGACGCTACACATGCAGCTTGCACTCTGGGATGCCAGCTTACTGTGTCACATTGGCTTGGGTTCTGCCTGTTCCTTTCCTTATGCCTGCAAGCTCCATTGAACTTATGAAAATTCAAACTGTCTTCTGTCTGTTTCATACATCATCAGCAAACAATCACTAGACAAAATGAATTTGCTTTATGTAATTTGTAGGCTACACAAATGCCTATGCTGTATAATACCAAAAAAAAGGGAATAAAGTTTGGTTAATTCAGCATGGAGGGAAGTAGCGAAGCAGCAGCACAGAGAGAGAACACAAACAATAAAATACTCAACAGTAGGGAGAGCGACATGAGAAATACTTCTGTAAATTGGAGTTGGCCTCGATACCTTTGAGTGATGGAATTAAAAAAAGGCATAAGCAAGTTGTGAAAAATTACCCCCACAAGAGGCTGTATCTCCATCCATTGTGATTTGGCAACACAATATACTTATTAATAATAACAATGGTTACTATTTATCCTCTAAGAGCTTTGCAAACACAAATTCAATAATGTTCAGAGAGCTGTATCAGTTTGAACCAGATTGAAAATGTGATCTGCTGAACAAGGCACAGCAAAGTTAAATGACTTGTCCAATGTCACTCATTGATCCAGCATCCATTAAGATTAGAACATCGGATCTTTTGGTCAGCAATCAGATCACAAAGCTGTGTAAGGCTAAAACCTGGACAAACCAACTTCTTTTTTAACAAAAATAACATGTCATATAATCTTTATTGCCCTCGGCCCTTGGCAAGGTAACTAAAACCATTGCTTTGAAAGCACATCTACTGCATCTCTTGTATAGGTTTACAAGGTTATGCATGCAGAATCTTCTCCACAAACAATACGTTGTCACTGTCTCATTCCAAAATCATGCAGACGCTGAACGTGAGCAGAGGTAGCTCTTAATGCTTGGCTTAATCCTATTTGGGCTCAGTTGCAAAGAGCAAAATACTTAAAATCCTTTAAGTATTTGAGTAGTCCCATTGACCTCAATGGATCTACTTGCCTTGATATCAACCCACAGTTGATAGTACAGAGCAGACAACACAGAAATCAGCTCACAGACTTTTTCCATAAAGAGTGTACCTGCACCACATTTAGAAAGATGAGTTCTCGTG
Organism: Myiozetetes cayanensis; assembly: GCF_022539395.1. Taxonomy (NCBI): domain Eukaryota; kingdom Metazoa; phylum Chordata; class Aves; order Passeriformes; family Tyrannidae; genus Myiozetetes; species Myiozetetes cayanensis. Next base: position 22,048,779 of record NW_026087742.1, read on the forward strand.
CAGCTGTCTGACAGATGTTCATGTGTTGTGAACATGTATTTTCTTCTAATGCCAGGCACCAAGTCAAGCATATTTTATATTAGCCAAAAATTTGGTCCATCTTATATTAATCAGTTGCTTTAGAGAAATCCCTACCCCAAAAGCAAGATTTCCACCCTTCAGTTAAAAAAATCAAATACAAAACTATCAGAACATGGTTTGCTTTTTCTTCTTGCTGTTTTTGGGTTAGTACAGGAAAGCCATACTGGCAAGTTCACCTTATTAAAGATCTGATTACAGCAAACATACAGAAAACAAAGAAAATCCTTAAACCAAACCTTCCTCTAGAACAAAGTGCTATCATTTTTATTGTGGCAAGTAATGAGTTGCATGGACACCAGGTGTAGTAAGAATCTCATCCTCATTTTACAGGATACATGTGAATATGTAAAAGTTTCTTCACCTTGTTCTTCTGTATTCCAGAGACAGGCTGTATGCCAAGACTACAGAACTTAGAAGCAGCTAAAAGTTTAGAAGTGGGGCTTTTTGTTTTAAAGCAAATGATACAAGAAACTCGAGGATTAGAAACATAGACCTTTACTTCATGGAATGGAAAGAACTAGGCAGAACAGACTTGGGAGTCATGATCCCATATTCCATTCCCAGTTTGACTACTGATTCACTTGAAGCTTGAGAAAGCTGCCCAGCATCTGTGTTGATGTATTTGACACTCTTGATATTAAAAAAAAAAAATAAATTTCCTATCCATGTTTTACACTAGTGTATTTCTTTTGCCCTCCAAAGCCTAGAGTCTCATATAACTAAAAAAAAAGCACATTCCAGGCAGCATCAATCATCAGGTTCATATATTGCTACCTGTTATTTTGCCTTAGGGCAAAATAGGTAGTGACCATTTGGATCCTAAAGATTCAAAGAACTTGTCTAAATTCACTCCTCACTCCACTGTTGCATTTTCGAAAGAGAATTACTTTCAAAAAAAAATTGTCCTGGTTGTTCACACTAAATAAGAAGACAAGTATGAAATTCTGTACTCACAGATTCAGAAGAGGTCTCCCATTTTTACCCAAACACCTCCCTTTAAATTGCTGCTGGACCCAGCAAATCCATGAGCGTTTTCAACTCTGCTCACCAGTGTAATTGCAAGGTTAACCTCTGGTGGCCAAGGAAGCTGCTCATATTCAGCAATGATGAGCAGAAAATGTTAAATACCATTCACTGGCCACAGCCTGCAGTTAATACACAATATTTAAACAACACAATGGCATGGCCCTTGCCAGTAATGTAAAAACACAATGGAATAGAGCCAGAATGGCACAATCTGCCTGTCTGAGTCATGCTTGGCACTACATGCTGGAAGGGGCATGCATTAGTTGCCCACAGTGTGACTGTACCCTTTAGCTAGTTTACAATAAAACATTAAAATATATTAAAAAAAAAGAAAAAGGGGGGAAGGAATGATAAATCCCACCTAATAGTTAAAATATTTTAGCCCTGAAGTACAAAAGCATCACTTTGGAAGAAGGCTCTGGATTTCATTATAGACTGCACATTTTGATCTCAAACAAGAAAACAAACTGACTTTGCTTTGTAATATTTCCCAGCTTTGTACTGTTCAACTGAAATCAATCTTTTTCTTACTATCTACAAGCTTCTGGATTTTTTTTTCACTTATTATTTCATTAAATAATGAGTATCTGAATATACCATATTTTTCAATCCTCTTTTGCATGCCTGTTGTTCAGCCATTAGAGTTCCAAATCTTAATTATTAACCCAAGTATATTCAATAAACAGATTCTAAATGAGGGTAGATCAGAGTGATGTACAATCTGACCTGCATTTATGGAATAACTCTCCTGTTAGAAAGAGACTCCTTTCTTGCTGAGAGACATAGATGTTATTTTGACTGTTTTGTTGTGTCACAGCACAGATGAATTAGGAATTTCTGCCTTCATCTACACCCTAAAGCAGCTGAAGTCCCCTGTGATGTCATCAGAAAGTTGTTTGTTTTTGTTCTTGTATAAAGGAGAAGAATTTGTTACGACATCATAAGAAGAGAATAAACTATTATTTTGTGCTATAAGGAATCTTCTGCTACTTTCTGTTATCTCTGCACCAACATGCAGAAATCCTCACTGACAAAGCAACAGGAACTGTAAGTCAATAAACAGAGATGCACAGGATTTCTAATAATACTCAAAACAAAGCAGAAAAGAATGATCTATTCAGTGGTCTGAAATTAAAGATCTGCTAGATGTAAGTTCCTTTTTAATTTTTAAATAAAACATCCTTTGAACTTCTAAATCCTATTCAAGGGGACTCTGACCTTTATCCAAAACCAGCTACTGTGCTAACACTTTGGATGCATATAGAGGAAAAATATGGACAAAAGGTACCGGAAAAGCTTTTACTTACAGGAACGCAGTGCGGCTTAATCTTTTTGTTTTTAAGGTGCAGTGATTTCAGCATCTACAATGTAACTTCAGGCAGTCTGAAAAGAAACAGGTTAAAATCTCTTTCAGTTATAATTGGTATTTCAGATTTAATTAAAAATTAAACTTTCATAATGTTTCACCATCCAAAGCAATGCATTATCAGTCAAGCGTAGCTTTTTTTTTTTTTTGTTAAAAGAAGCTCTTCCCAGAGTAGTTTGCAATGAAAGAAGAAGGGGAAAAAGGCAATTGAGAGTAGCAAAATACATTTCTTCAGAAAAAGATCTCAGAATAACTTGGAAAGAAGCCTTCTGCCACTTAATTTTAACAATCAACCTTATACTAATTAAAAAAAAAAAGCATCACAATTAAAGAAGACAGAAAAACACCATCACATACCAACGACTGTGAGGAGAAAAATGTTAATTTCAGCAAAACAAGGACATTGCTAGGACCAGAACATACGCAACAAAAGGGAAAATATGGTTTTACATAATGCCAGCCAACAACATTTTTAAAAATTCGTTCTACAGCATGTAGCACTTTCAGACTGTTGCATGGAGGAGCAGAGAAAGACAAGTTCAAAAAGAGGAAAGCAGTTTTAAAGTGTACAAGGCAAAAGGTCCCTTGCAACCTTTTGTTAAGGGATATGAAATAGCTCATCTGTAAAGCTGCACAGTTTTTTATCATGTAAAATAAATGTCACGTTACTGTGCAAAACAGATGATTAAGAAGTGGTAGCTGTAGACATAGCATTTGAACAGATGCAAAAAAAAAAAAATATATATTTTTTTTAAATGCAGTTGGAATAGTTGGAATGACAATAAAACTCCAGGGGTTGCACCATAAATATGAGTTTAAATGTTAGATTGCATTTTAAAACCTGTGGTTTTAATTACATCTAATTATAAAGGCTCCAAAACCAGGAGAAATGAGAAAAACAAAAAATATTAATAATAAATTAAACCAATTTTGCAATAAGTTGTCAGGATTCAGCCTCATAATAACAAACCATACGGCAATATACACAGACACATACAATGTACCAATGACTCCTTAAAGGAACAAATCAAAACTTGATTAAATTTTATTTTTAAAAGGTGACAGCAGAACCTGCCTAATTTATCTAATTCAAAGTCCAAGCTATTCTCTTCACCAGCAGCACACTAACAGAGATCGGCAAATAAATCCTGGATGTGAATCTAATACTTATTTTGAATGTCCCACAGGTTGGAAGCAATTACTAAGTAAAATTTTTCCTTTATTTTCCCATCAGTAAAAATCCAGTTCTTCAGACTTCAGAGTTATATGAGCCTTCTCAATCCATCCACACATGTTTAAAAATGAAATGCACTGTATCAGACAATATCCTGTCACACAAACATGTATATCACAAACAAGAATGAGCTCATGAACTTATTTGTGGGTTTAACTTTCCCACTCTGCCAAGATCAGAGGTATTGAAGGTCAGGAGACAAAGCACAGAGGGGGACAGCAAAGCAAGAACCAGAAACAATTCTTGAGTATTTGAATAATGGAACAAGAGCTCCCTGACACAGGCAGTAGGATGATGCCACAAGATAACCTTTATAGGCTTGGATGAAATTTTTCCTGAAGGAAGCATTTGAGAAACATGTTCTTCATCCTTTACACAGACATTATATCAAACAACTTTCCTTCTTTCTCCTGACTGGTGTGTAGTCAGACTGAGAAACAGGGGAGAAACCCAGGCAAGAAAACTGATAAGTCCATCAAAAGCAGGCAACAGCACAACTGTCACATAAGTGATAACAGCTTCAGCCTTTGGATTTCCAATTCTTTCCCTTCCTTCCCTTCCAAATTTACCCCTTTTCTAACATCTTCAGGACTGTAATGCTGGCAGGGAAGGAGAGGGGCAGCAGTATTTACAATCCAAAGCTATTTCTTCTAATGAATGCAATGAAAAACTGACCTCAACTGAGAAAACAAAGAGCATTCACTGAGGGTGAAATGTATCCCTGTGTAGAGAGCCAGCATACAGACTGCACCACTGAAGCCCTATTCCAATGACCTAAATAGGAATAAATTGGTGCATGGACTTCACCACAGTAAATTTTGTCCAAATTCTTGTAGAGAACAAGGAAACATGGCCCTCTCCTATCAAAGCACAAAGGCATAGCACCTTCTTCCCATGCTGGGCACCATCCTGACAACTGCTCTTTAGTGTATATTCCTTTTTTTTTACCTGAAGTCCTTTATGCTTTGCACACGTTCTTCTGATTGGAAAGGAGGGAATGCAACATTTAGTGTTATTCTGGAAGTTGAGCATGAGGGCATAGTGCCTGCAGATAAAATGGTCCCTCTCCTCGAGCACACACTACAATCCTTCCACTAAAAGAAACACAGCCTTGGAAACAGTTCTTTATGAGAGCATGTTCATTGCCACCTTGAAAAACTTGTGATTAAATAAGCATAGTTAACAGAGCACCTGACATACAACAAACACAGCCAGAGCATCTTAAAAGAGCTATTTTAGCTACAAATTACTGTTAAACCCAGGGAAAACTTCATTAAATCAGAATACCTATCATTGCCACTTTAGCAGTATCTTCCTTTTACAAACTGAGAAACCTGTGACTTCATCTGTATAAGTGAGAGGTAGAAACAGAGGTAGATTCTCAAGCAGGAGGCCTGCATTTCTGTGCAGGTGATGATGCTTAACACCTGTGGAGCAGGAGACCAGTTGACTGAAAGGAGTGCCCTAATTCCCTTGTGGAAAGCAAGAGGCATGGCTCAAGAATAAGGCAATGAAGTTCTACTTGAGAGAGGTCCAAGAGCTGGAATGGCAAGAATGAAGAGTATGGCAGGTCAGGAATGAGGCACGTGAATAAAGTGTTAACAGCAGAGCAAGTGTTAGCTCTTAGGAAAGGCTTTAAAAACAAATATGAGAAGGTAAACATGCTTTGCTTTCTTATGATTTCTGCTTGCCATAAAGTTTAGGCAGAGACTGAAAACCGTGAGAGGAAAGCTACCAACTGTACGACTGAAGTTCATTAGCAATATTCCATGACTTACAAGGGCTCCTGACTCTGCCTGACTCATGTTTATGGTCTAGTTCCCCACTTTCATAAGAACCACATTCATTCCATCTAAAAATTAAAGAAAACAAAACAAAAAAAAGTATAATTTGTTGTTGGGAAACATTTCAGAAGATGTCGGTTTCTGAAACTCAGCAAAAAGAAAGTTCCACATCTGTGAGTTTTTGATTTTCTTTGAATACCTTAAGTCAAATGGAGCAGGTTAATTAGAATCCTATACAGCTGATTAGTTATGAGGACAGGGAAGGCTAGGAGAGAATACAGTACAACACTTATTGATATATTTAGAATTTTCTACATACAGAAGTTACAACATCAGTCAATTGATCTTTCTCAAGTTCACTTCTGGAACTGAAAATCAATGATGAAGCAATTGCCACACATAACTACTCAGAGAAGGTAAAACACTGATGTCCTGACTCAAGAAAAAAACCCATTGGCAACATTCAGAAAGTCAACTTCAACAACAGGAAAAGGGGAAAGGGGAGGACACTGGATGACAAACAGACATACATGAACAAAAAAACAACCCAAGACCTTGAAGAGAATTTTTAAAACTGCTCATGGGCCAGACAAGAGACTTCATTTCAACTTCAGAACCTAAATGACTACTTAGAATATGGCCCAGTTTATTTTCTGGTATTTTAAGTTTGAAAACATAAGTAAGGCTATGGACTAATTGCATCACAGAAATGAAAAAAGGAACGTCAATGTTTTACAGGCTCCTCATTTAACAACAAATAAGCAAACTTTGAAATTGGAACCATAGACATACCAGCACAATGCTCTATACAGGTTCATCAGTAATGCAAAAGAATAAATCTTATTAACATAGATATAACATTACACTACTGCTTTTTTAAGGTGAATGCATTTTAGTTGGTATTACTTTTCCATAAACAGTTTTATTTTGTTACCAGTCTCTTGTCTTGAGGTGATAGAACAAAAAAAAAAAAAAAGGAAATTAAAAAAAAAAAGTAATGCCAGTGCTTGAAAAAAAATCCTTCCAAAAAGCCTTCCTGAATTGCAGACCTTAGCACACTTTCAAAAGTATGCAGGAATTTTTGCAATTTCCAGTTCTGCCTTCAAACTCACAGCCATTTGTATGGTAGATCAGTGTTGATCTGGGCTTATTTATAACACTATAGGACTATGGCTCAAACCAGAGGCATGGGGCTGCTGATGGGAGAAACCTGAGTTTTTTTGTGATTCAGTAAAACAGGAGCAGAGGACAACCTACAGCATTGTGCTGGGATCAAGGGTTCCTCTCCCTACAGGAGTGGACAACAGGAGACCAAAGGTTTCTTTGTCAAAATGGTAAATCTCCATCTGCTACTAGTTCACTGCAAAGATGAGCGCCCACAGAGAATTTGTCTTCCTTATGGCATTCGTCTTTTGAGTTTACTTTCCTAGTGAAGACTGTATCCATTATAAATTTTAATTTCCAAACCATGGCTCTTTCAGCTAGAAGAACATTTTAATCAGGAAAAAGGTGTACTTTTGGCTCCATTTCACACACATCCCCCGATAGTATTTGAACTATTTTTGTTCAAGTATGAAAAAAACTACCTTTGGGCAAAGACTAACACTCCTTGAAATCTGGGTTTCAGAAAGTTAGAGACACTCAACTGAATAAAAGACGCAACGCATAATCCATCCTAATGGTCACTTTGAAACAGGTACTGAATGCAATTTCACCACAAGGGCCCTCAAACTTATTAGATGTGTTGGATCCCCTAATAGCACATCCCACCCCTCTCGTTTATTCCTACTGCTAACAGAGTAAGCAACAAGCACTTGAGAAGCCCAGCTGTGAAAGCACATGAGAAGCTGAACTTCTCAACCCACAGAAGAGTTAGTTTCTATAACTGTACTTAAGATCTGACCTGGACTCCTAAAGTGCAGTTTAATGGATAGTTCTATAATCACGTAGGACCCAGCATCCTTCTAAATACCTCTTGAAGCTTCCCTCCTACACAGGGGCAATGATGGTAATCAAGTTGGCTGCTGAAAACCATGGTATTCCTTATTCCAACTGTTTTCTTGCACAAGCTGTCCCTAGATCCTGTTTATGTTCCCAAGGAACAGGAACAGTGACAGCATGCAGCTTTCATGAGGCCTTGCCCAAACAATTCTTTCTCTAAAGACGCAGTTTTTTTGTGAAGCAGCTCTGAAGCTGATATTCTCTGAGCATCTCTTGGAATAAAGCTTGAAGACTTCACTTATGCCCCTTACAAGCTATTGTAGCATATAAGCTTCTCCCAGTTCTTTTCAAGGTTCATAATGCTTTGATCTTCACAGCCTCCCTGCTCCTGCTGAATGGTATCATCTCCCATGGCTCATATTATCTTTAGCACATAAAATGGTAATACCTGCTAAGAAGCAGGCTCTATCATGTAATCACAGCAGAACCTTCACATTTATTCGGGTTTAACACAGAAACTTACATCAATGAATGCTTCATTGTGATGGGTATTTCAGTGTGGTGACAAACTGGGCAGATAAAGGTAATGTGGCGGATATAATTTGTTTGGATTTTAGCAAGGCCTTTCACACAGTACCACACAGAAAGCTCATAGAGGCACTAGAGAATTGTGGTCTGGATACTATTACAATAAGGTGGATAAAAACTGTCTGACAGATAGGAAGAAATGAGTTATTAATCAATGGTATTAGATAAGAATAGAAAGAAGAATCTACTCCGATGTCAAGCAATAGGTGCTCGGATTATCGTTAAACAGATTCATTAAGGATGAGAAAACAAATGTAAATATCGACAGCATTCAAAATTGATGATTAAAAAAAATTAACGTATGAAATGTGAAAGGTATCAAAATTGTAAGATCCAAATAATGCAGATGTGCATGAGACAGAACAATGTGGTATTTAATACATCTTAAAATGTAAAATTGTTATTGAAAACCAGTGGAGAATTTTGTTGTGAACTCAGAAGTAAGGTTTTCACTATATTGGTTTGACTTCATCATGTTACTATGCACTGGTATGACCCAGTTGTGAAAATGGCTCTCTTGCAAAGCAAACTAAACTAATAAATTGCAGTCATTGTGGTAAGTGACAATCATCTGGCTTACTTTCTTAGAGTAAGGATATTACTTCTAATGATTAAGATTTTGAAGTTTTAAGTAATCACACGTAACATCCTTAAATTCTTTTTTGGAAACAAGGTCTTCCTTTAGCTGTAGTTCTCAAATTTCCACTGCCCTGCATAGTTAAAGCCTTTTTGTTGCTGGTTTCTGGTACAGGAGGTGACATTGAGTAATCCCCACAGACACACTGGGTACATGTAACGCTCCAAGTTTAATGGCTATTAACTCTTCCCTTACTTCACAGATCTGCCCTAAAGAAAAGTCAGTCTGACCCTTATCTATGAAAGGGCAAGATCTTGGATGAAAGGCAATGTGCTTAAATGAAATGAAAAACCACGTGGCAATGCACATACACTTCATGGGACATTATGGCAGAGAAGATCAAAATAATAAACCTTTGTTTTGAATTCTGCATATTCTGAAGTGTTGAGCAACTAAACACAACAGTTGAATATTTACTGGATAAACTCAGCAATATCAGCAAGATGAGAAGTTCATTATATCCTGCCTCTTTCCTTTTCCTTGCATGGAGAACACACCCCCAGCACCACAACCTCAGCTTACTTGTGCTGCTCCAAGAATAAGGCCAAAACAACTTTAAATGTTCTCTTTCTTGAGACAGCAACACTGAGTGAGTGAAGCCTACAGGTTTTCAACTGTAAGAAATTTCAGAAAGTTGCCACAACTTCTGCTCTTGAGTTATCGCTAATGGTCATCACTTTGCTATCTGACATCAGGAGACTGCACCTGGTAACTCATCTCCATTGCCTATGAAATCTGTCATCTATGTTTTTGGGACCTTTGATCTTCTCCCAGGATCTACAATACTACTTCTACCCTCATGCAGCAGCCTAACCCCATCTCCCTGACATGCACCTCCTTCCCTCTGCCTTCACTGTCAGAATCTGCCTTGTCCACACTGCAAAGCTTCCATTTTCCCTTCCTTACTGCAGAGAGGAGGGACTATGATGAAGGTGTGACACTCACCTCACAGGAGAAAGAGACAATGAGGGAAGTGATATCAGCACAGAGGCATGAATTTGGAATTCTAATTGATGCCAGAGAAATGGAAAGAATGAGAGGTGGCAATATCCACTTTGGGTCCCTGGAGCAGCAACTCTAAGTGTGACTTCTGTGGCCCTGATACCTGTTAGATGGACAATAAGTCCATCACTGTTATGCTACCCTCAGCAGATGCCTTATCTCTACAGGTCTGCCAAGGACCTTGGGAGAAAGCTGGGATTTCGACGTGTAAGAAGGGATGTACTACCTTTCAATAATAAATAAAATTAAATAAAGCGCAAAGTCAGGACCAAAGGATAAGTTTGCATTTCATATAAGCAGCTGCATCTCAAGTGGTATCAGGACTCTTACAGATTACTCATGGACAGATTTTTATCCCACCATGTGCAGAAGCACAAATCAGTGCAGTCTTTGGCACATTACTTATTCTTTTGCCAGAAGGCCATTAACCTGAAGCCCAAAACCAACATCATCTTGCACAATGTCATGCACAAACCATGCCCAGAAGTTTCACATTATTTCAGTTTATGTAACTGCCACATTAAGCTCAAGGCCCAACGAGGATACTGAACAATATCTTATTGTACAGGCTATTGAGATTCAATATTACAGGGACAATGCTACCAACCCCCTCCAATTTCACTAATTTCAGAAATCTTTGCAAATTTAATACCAGAGGGCTTTGAGACCTTTGGACTGTACTGTAAATCTGCTGCTTAAACTTTTAATCTAACACCAATACAAACTCTCAAACATTTCCCAATAAAGTCCATATACGTAATTCTTGTTTAATTCACAAGAAGTGAAAGTCAAACTCAGATGGAACTATATAAAAGTCTAGGGAAGTTCAGTGCCTGCATTATGATTTGGCAAAGCTCTATTGTAATTTTTTCCCCAGAAACAATGCAGAAAAAAAAAAGAATATATCAGCAATGATTCTAACTGATTACTGTGTCAGGACAGGAAATAATATTTGGAAAAAAAAAAGGAGGAAAAAACCTTCCATTTTCTTTCAATATTAGCAAAAACAAGAAGAAGCTTTCTATATTGCCAGCCACATCCTGCAAAATCTAGATAATAAAGCAACAGCATAACGACTAGATAAGTTTAAAATGGATTTTAAAAAGAATGGCTACTATTTTCTGGAGGCCAAGTGCATATAATACATTGCAGGACTGGACTCAGATACCTCAGCATCCTGCTGCCCTAGTCCAATACAAATTATATTTGCAGTTATTCCAGGGACCTTGAGCTATGTAATGTACACACTTAAATCTATGCAAGATTTACCTCTGCTTCAAATACTTAAGATGAAGAGTACACGCTAGGTATGAGCTTAGGCTTGTAGGGCTTCTGCAATGACTGAATTGTTTGAAGTTCCAAGATAAAATTCACTCTGACTCCCTTTGGACTACAAAAAATAAACCACCCCTAAAATACAATAAAATGTTATTTTTAGAAAAATGAAGTTGAGTATTCAACCTGTTCCATAATCTGTGTTTAAATAAAGGGATAAGATCAAATGTATCCTTCTGGTGGTCAACAAAACTACAGAATTAAAACCGATCTATCATTTTTTAGCTGTAAAAAAAAAAATCCAACAAAAAACTCTGTACAGAAAAATACAACATTACGTTCCACAATGTTAACACTAACACTGGGCAAAACACTACAAGACCATATATTAATTACATTCCATGTAATGAAGAAGAGAAGTTCAGATATGCTAGTGGTAACTAGATTTCTAATAAAATAACAACTTCAATCTTTTTCAAGTCTTTTCCAAAATACCAGAAGTGATTAGAACACATTATGGACTAGTCACTTGCCAAGTTTCATGTTTGAAATCAAAGCTGTTTTAAAATTTCCTGAACAACAAAAAAGCATTTTAAAACTGGTAACATTCAGTCATGGTGATATAAGCAAATACCAGCCAATCTGAATCTTGGAACATTCTTGATCTAATGCCTTTGTGTTGCAACTAAGCCCAGAAAAATATTTCAGGCCCAATTGCTGAGACAATATAATAATATTCATAAATAAAAAGGATCATTTACATATTATATAACTAAACTTTTATTTCTTCAATATACCTTGAAAGAATTAAAAGGAGAGATCCTTCAGGACTATTGTTGTCATTAACTGAGATGCATTTACAAAATTTCCCAAAGATGAACCTGCCTCTAATTTGCATGGAAGATCTAAAACTTTCCTCCTTCCCCAGAAAGATCTCAGCACTCTTCAAGTATTTTCTCAACAAATAACTATAAAAAGGAAGTGGGTCTGTCATGGAGGAACTTGCATGCACTGAGGAACTCTTTTTGAAATAATGCAGGACAGCTCCATCTCACGCTCTGCCACCCCCCCCACTCTCTCCCCCGTAAGCAATACATAGGGAACGAAATTTGAACCTGTATCTTCCACAGTAAAGGCATTTGCAAAATACATTGAGCTTGCCAGGATACAAAACACCAACTGCTATTCCACTCTGTGCCTACCTTTTTTAAGATTGTTGCCTGTTTATTCCAATGTATGCAAACAAAAGAATGAAATACAGTAAGAAGCCGAACTTTTGGGCAATAGTTTACAATAAAAAGAATAATATTCTAGGATTCTTATGTACCTATAAATTCTCATTATGCATCTGTGTGTACTAATAGAGCCTATTATATAAAATACCATATTATTTAATGTCAATTGAATGGAGGTTTGCTTTCAATTATGTGTAGTCAACTGTCCCTATAATCAGATGGTGCAGTAACGGGGCTGAAATTTCCTAACACATTCAGCCTTTCCTCCTTGAATCTCAGAATTATTTAGAAACATACTTTCTTTTCCATTAAGAGACACAGAGATGCCAACAACTACATTATTACCCCAGCAGATCCAGAGATGCTGGAGCACAATTATGAAGTCCAGCTGCCAGATCTTCTGCTGTAGCCATCTGACATAAAACTCTCTCTCATGCCTTTCTCTCTTTAAGCTGAACCTCTTTAACAATGCCCTATGATGTTAATGCCTTTATATTTTCTAAATGACTGCGCCTCATATTTGGGTAAGAAAAAAACTTTCCATCTCCTGAGCTGTATCTCAAACCAGCCCAGCGTTTTATGTAATCAGCGATCTCCTTTCTGTCCTCACTGAGTTCAAGTCTGCCCTAAGAAGAAATAGCCAGTTCAGAGACAAACAAATATATCTCTAATGTATTTAAAAATGCTTTTTCCACTTGTGAATTACAGGAGAAAAGTTGTTTTTTTTCTTAATTCTAAGCCACGTTAAGTCCAAAAGGAGAGTCCTGCACAGTAAATGCGTACAGAATTATTTCCTAACTCTACAGAATGCAGAAAATTTCACTGTGCTAAATAAGATGCTACCAAGGCCACTTAAACATATTAGCATATTCAATCTGCATCTGCTAATTGTTCTTAAAAATGCTAATGAAATGTTCCAGACCACTCTTTATTTGTAGGACTTCTGAAGAGTCATGCATTACCACCATTTCTCTTCAAGCAGCACAGCAGTCCACACACCATTGGTGAGACTCTTGCTGCTGGCCTGCAGAAAACTCTTTAGTCACATTGCTCTGGCTTACCTTTTTTGCAGTTGCTTAACTTCACTTGAAAACAACTTCACCATCACCACCCTGTCCCCCTACATAAAAAACAACAACCCCCCAACAAAACTAGCCAAAAGTACGTTCAAGATTTGCACTGGAAGCAACCCCAGTTAGTTCTTGAATAGGAAACTACACAAACCAATGCAGAGGGGAGAGAAGCCTCACATCTATGAATAAGAGGAGGATTGTCTCAAATTTCCTAGGATGTCTCCCACAACAAGATGTGTCCATATCAGGAAAAAATAAAGAGCCCTATCATTAAGTTCCCATAAGTACAGTTCCAATTAGGAAGGGTTCTTAGCTTTGAGTTATCACTGTGCTAAAAATAGAAATGTTCAGGAAACACATTACTCTTGAAAGTGATTTCACATACAATCTGTAAACACATTGCCCTTTTAGGTAAAATGGCAATTGTTTGAAAGCCAGAAGCCAGAAATATTAAAGTAGGAGGGATCTTTAAAGACAGTTTGCAACCCAAAAATTTGAAATCTGTGCCTTTTTTTGTCTTATGTAAAAAAGAAGTTGACAGGAGTAAGTAAAGTAGTGATGGAGAAGGAAGGAGAATGAAAAGAATCTTCTGAAATATTGCTTTGGAAGTTTTTGTTTATATACACATATATATATATACATACATAAAAAAATGCTGGTGTTCTTTTCTTTTCATAACCCTGTGCATCTCTGATTTGTACATGATTTGTACCAATCCCAAATTTTGTCATGTTTTATGCAAATGTCATGTTTTCATTTTATCAGATATGGCTTATAAAAGACAACTTAAAATTCATGTAGTTCAGGTTACAAGTACAATGCTGTCAGAGTTTCCTTTACTTTTTTTTTTTCTAAAAAGTCTTATTTTTCTTTTCTGTTATACCTCCCCTATGCAGTTTGAATGGTACAGTAATATTTTATTGAAAGGTGTTGTGGACAACTTCTGTTTTAGTGGGTGCAGAACCCTAGATGATTAACAGTAAATTTGGAGCAAACAACAGAGTGATTTTTATTCTTTTGGGTTATCAAAATACTGTTTTTTAAGTTTCTGGTGCAAGTTCTTAAGCAATACTTGGAAAAACATGGGATTGTTAAGAACCGACTATTTGAATATGCAGTGATAATAACTAATAATGCTTAAGAACTATTTGCTATATGTAGTATTAATCAATACCAGCCTAGTAAAGGTTTGCTTTCAAGCTTTAAGCTGGCTTGATTTCCCAGTCTTCCAAATTTGTTATTTGTAACTGATGCCGATACCCAGCTTCTCATTGCACGGCTCACATGTTGCATTACATGATCAAATACAAAAAGAAGGAAGGGAGTGGCTCTAGTATACATTACAGACAGGTGAAAGAAATGCAAAAGAAGCCCTGATGCTTTACTTTTCACAAATTTGCCAGTGCATGACCAAAAAAACCCACCCAAGCAAGTAAACCTATGTAATCTGTTTCTCGTAAGAGAAGCAAGTTTCAATTATCAATAAGTGACAGATAGCACATGAAGAGTTAAACAAGCCTCTTCTAAATTTTCAGGAGATTATTTTATTAATGGTAAGAGAATGTTCAGGTAAACCTCTCCAACTCGTAAATGCTCTCAGGTCTCCTTTCTTCAAGCTGCACAGTCCATACCCAAACTGTCCTCAAATCAGAACAATGTTTTCACCTGCATTATTCAATCAGCAGAACCTGCTCAAATCATTGAGTATGAATCATTATCAAGACGTATGTCAGCATATCTTAAGAAAATATTGACAACCTGTTTTCCATCACCTGCTACCTTCTCAGTGTTCGGCAATAAAGAACCCTGAGATCCTCAATCAGGAATCTGAAAATTACCCTTATCCCAGGCAGAGATCAATTCAATCAATCAATATTTTCTTACTGCATAAAGAGACAAGTGGTTTTCCAAAGGTCATAGAGCAAATCATTGGTTAAGCCTGGAATAACTAAGGATATCCTGCCTCTGGATACCATTTTTTTTTTTTTCTTCGTCTCTGGATACATCTTCTCACTAATAATCTAAATTTAGCAATTTCAATCAAATTTGCTAGAGGGTTATCACCCTGAACAAAAAGGCTGATTCCTATAAGCTTCTTTTAAAAAAAAAAAAAAGCGGGGTAGAGACACTAGTAATTCACCCCAGACAGAACCAATAGTACAGGTTCATACCTTAACTTAGCACCACAGAACTGGATTTATAAACATCTCAAAACCCCACAAAATACTTCAGTGAGAGGTCATACCTTCTTAGTCAAGAAGTCAATCAATCATAACACTAATCCGTAGAAAATCTAGATTCCAGGGCTCACTAAAACAATTAGTTGTTTCTTGAAAATTACTGGAAGTGTATTCTTGTCCTCTAAGACTTTCAGCAGTCCTGATAAAAATCAACCCTATGAGAAGTAGCCTTCTCCTTAACTTCTTGAGATAGAACAAAGACTACTGTATCACCAAGAAGCATCATTATGCTTAACAAATATGTTATTAGAGGAATCTGCTAGTATTTTAGACAGCTTTACCTACGAATATCTTAAGCTGCCCAGAACATCTGTCTGATTCCAAAGTAAGGGGGAAAATTAGTTTCTACGTTATTTCTCTTTCTGCAATTTCAAACCAGTCTGTTTCTGGCTTCAGAAATCACATAACTGTCTAATGGCACAAGGCACATTTAGATGTGACCATCACATGTGAAAGTTTAAATAAAAGACTTCAAGACTACATAAACCATCTGAGGTTGCTAGACAGCCACTTATTAGTACCTCATTCAATTGCTTGAGGTGGGAGAAGGATTCAGCCTAATCTGAAAGCGTTAATGAATTGGTTAGCAATGGGCTGCATATGGACAAGTATTTCAATCAGCAAATAATTTTTCCCAAGGAAAAGGCAGAATAGAACAGAGATTCTCCTACAAAGGTCACAGACAGTCATAAAAACCTAGGCTACAGCTCTTGCAGCAGAGAGCAGCTGCTGCCGAGCAGTGGAGGAAGAATGATGAAGTAAGGATGGATAGGGTGCAACAAAACATGGTCTGCAAGACAGAAGGCAGTCCCAGGACTGAACTGCAGCGCTGGCAGCCATTGTGCTTGGGGTGGGGGTCTAGAAGAGTAGTCTGAGTGAATCTGCAGTGTCCTTTACACATTCTTTGAGATTTTTGCTTATTTCTGTTTGAAAAACAGGCTATGTAAAGTAACAGTTTGACTTCTGTGTTGTCTCTTTTAGGCATAATCAACCATTTCAGAGTGTTGTTATAACAGACAAGTCTAAAAATAATTTTTTCTTCTCTGACAAGCAGTTTGATTGCTCCATTAGCCAATACCATCACTTTTCCAGAAGCTGTCAGGAAAACGGCAACTGATACCTACATAGGAAATAGCTGCAATACCTCAGGTCACACAGTGTGACAGCAATGTGTGAATGCTGACTACTGTGTACAACGAACTTTGTTTTTCACTCACATGTTTCTTTTCCTTACCAATCACATGACTCCAAGGATTTGAATGCAGGAATCCCCAACTTGACAATGCATTTATACCTTAAATCAAACCTACAACCTTCAAGCTGTCATTCAAGCTGCTTAAAGAGATGGAGAATTAAAAGAAATAACAGTCCTTTTCAGGGCTTTTGCCTTTTCCGCTTGCACTCTGGAAGAGTACTGTGTGGACATTCTTTATGACTGAAGTATCTGCAGACAGTTTTCCTCTCTGCTTATTTCATTATTGAGGCCAAAATTCTGGCACGTAATCCCACAGTTCCTGTTTACACCCAATACTACTGCAGAGTTTAGGCACTACCTCACCGAAAAAACTGCAGGACCTTCCATGCATCCTTCATGTGTGGAAGTGGCGCACAGGTTCTGGAAAGCATAAGCACAGAAAGAGCACAGTGTATTCCAACCACACTGGAGAAGGTCCTTCGTTATCTGAACAGCTTCTTTTTGCCTGTCCTGAGTCAGAACATGACCACCATCTGCAGATTAACACTTGCCAATGCCTCTTTCTGGGATGCAGTGTTTCTGAAAAGTATCTTGCTGTGCTAGAAATCTTAACAGGCTCATCATACAGGTAGCCATGACACACCCTCTTACTGTGCTTTTTGTTTCCTATAATTAAAGCTCCGTAATAGTAATTTGGGTAGCACCAGTAAAAGAATGAAGAAAAAAAACCCAAAATACTACCTCCTGCAGTAGCAGGATAACATAATTTAATCCTCAGGCCAAATGAAAAAAAACCCAAACCCTCTGCATCTGAATATCCCCACCTAGAACATAAATTTGGTATTTTATCTGAGTGTGAAGTTGGTGGCCCAGGTCCCTCTGTTTTCATTTTCTCCTGTGTTCTACTTTACATCCCAACTATGTCTGCATTCAGCAGCACACATTAGTGATTTCCAAATCATCAGCTCATATTTAGCCCCCATTTTCAACTGCACACTAGAGACCTGCACCTATTCCACAAATAGAAAGAATCCAAATGCTTTCCCCTAGGCTCCTGCTTGGGATTTCATTATTAATTATATTTGAAGGTTATACAGTTAAAATACTAACTTTTTTATTTGAACATTTATATTAAGCTGCTGAGATTTCTAGCAGCTTAGCAGCATTATTTCTGTGTAAGAAAATAAGCCTCTTAAATTCTGCACGCAGGCCTCTCGTCTAAAATGGAAGATTTTAGAAAGGCACTGAAAGGTAACAGTGAGTTAATGATGCTTTTTAGACTGAGACCTCCAAGACTGATCACACAGAACTCTATTACTTATGCACCCCCTTGACCATAAGCCCTTTCACATGCACTGGCAGTAGTGTCTGAATTCAAATCAAGTTTAGCAAAAAGTTAGTTCTGGAAGATGCACCTCAAACTCATTGTTAGTTACAATTCATTACATGGATTTACTATTTCCAATACAATAAAGTGTTTAAATATTTGGTAGCAAATCCCAGAAGACTGTATTTAATTGTTTTCTCCAGAGATAATTAAGGTTTGGCAGGACAGTCATCCATCAAGAATGGTGGATATTAAGATAATGAAATTTGTTTGCAGGTGTGGATTTTGGTGGAAAGACCAGAGGACCTCAGCAAAAGTAGGCCTACACCAACCAATTCCTATTTCACAACACAAACTGAAAATCACAAATTTTAGATAGTTGGCCAAATTTTGATTTTAGATATATGCTAGAGTAAATCCAAAATACTGACTGTATGAAAATCCAGGATAATTTCTGATTTATGACTCTGTAAGAGAAGAGAATTTTTTTCACTGAGCCAATTTCATTTCCAGTCTTGTTCTTTAATTGATGAAAATAAGTTAAGCCTTAGATACCTAAAGGGTCAAGTGCTGAAAAAAATCTAAACAGAATTACATGTGCAAAGAATGCACTTTTTTTCTCAAATAAATATTTTATATTTATTAATGACAACATGACTGCATTTAAATCCCATTTAAATAAATGTATACAAAGGGCTTGATGGATTCTTCTCCACATAAAAATAACAAGGAAGAGAACAGATAAGTTACACAAAATTTAAATAGAGGTCTTTCCCAAATTTAAGACGTGCAAGAACACTGAGGAGCATCAGGGTGCCAGAATCCGACGACGTAATTTTTAATCAAAGGCATAAAATGGTGGGCCCTTGTCCTTGCCCTCTCTTGTCTTTTGAAAGGAGCTGTACACACTACTTGTGTCTTTTAACACTGTCGGGAAGCTGCCTGAGGACAGCCTAAGTTTCAACACAACTTGCAGAGACTTCATCTTGTGTGCCAAGTTCCAGCCTGGAGTGAATTTTTAACAGTCGAGTTATAAACCCGTGAAAACAGGGGCTTACAGTTGAACTGCTGACAAACCCTTAACTATAGCAGTGCACACGGCGCCAATAATAGACAAAACTGCCCCATTTTACAGCATGCAAAAAGGTTGGAATTCAGCTGTTATCAGGGATAATAATAAACTTTTGCTGGGGACTCAGGCTCTCAGCCTCAGATTTACATTCCCTCTGTCACTAAGAGTTTTTAAGTTAAACAATTTAGCATGAAAATGCAGCACACAACATTTATATTACTGATGGCAGTTGTTCCAACTGCTCTTGTGCTGAAATACCGCACAACTTTCCCCCTGCTCTGCATCTCCTCCTCCCCGTCCCAAGTCACTGCAACTGGGTGTCGATCCCCTCCCTCCTCGTACCTCTTGCAGCACTCATCAAGCCACTCCAAAAAGGAAAAGAAAAAGAAAAAAAAAAAAAAAAGGAAAACAAAAAAAAAAAGGAAAAAAAAGGCAGCAAAAAACCTATAGGTTAACATTACATCCTAGCTCTTTAGCGTTTCCTCCTGCCAAAGAGCCGAGGTCAGACATTGAAAAACTAGAGAAAAAAAGAAGGCTTTCTTGTCACGCAACAGACACATGAGGGAAAAAAACCCATCTGGTCTAGAGGATGTAAAAGATCTTGCAGAGTTGTCACCCAAGTTGCCCCCAGTCACCAGTGTACAGAGACCAGGTATTCAGACAACTCAGCACTCCTTTGAAGTTTCCTTTCCTCTGGAATACTATCCTTCGACCCCCCTACGGAGCAGAATTATATCAGTGATCACCAAGTTTAAATTTATCTGCCCAACGTCTATGTTTCAGTTTTTAATCTATCTCTCAGGAACAGCTTTTAACGCATTTGGATTTTTTTTTTTTCTGTCATAAAATATTCTATTTATTTCCCAGCAGCTGGTGTCAAAAAAGTTGTTGTTTTCTTTAAATATTACTCTTAAATAAATAAAATCTGTTTTCATATCATGTAAAATTAGTTTTGCCTGCTGTGAGTTTGTGGTATTATGAAGTGATCATTTTTTCATATGAATTATTCAAAATGAGGATAAAAAAAGGAAAATAAAAAGATGACGGACAATAGCATGCCATTCAATTTGTATAAATGCAGCAGTCATACTAATAGTTCACTATGTGCAGCACAGATGAAACACTTTTTCTTTGTCAAATGTAGCCACTAACCTTAATTTAGTATTTCAGAGAGAGGTAGTGAAAGAGATTTATTTCTTTCCTGTGTCCCCCTGTGACTTATCTAGTGGGGCAGATAATAGACATGTCTCTTTTTGCTAGCAAGATATCAAAATTTTAGACAACAAGTTTTTGCTTGCTTATCATCTGTACCATGGCTCAACTGGTCCTTGATGTCCTTTAAGCCTTTTTTATTTTAACCTATTCTTTGTTTAAACCCCTGGTTTGACAGTGTCTCTCTGTCTTTTACAAAAAACTATTAGAATTGTTAACATTTCCTCTGGAGTCTTCATATTACCCTGTCTTTCAGAACTGCCGTAACTGCACAGCTGTAATTATTCTCACTTTGAATTCTGACTGTCATATTTGGAAGGGGATGAAGGGTGGGATTTTAATAAATCATTCAGGCTCCCCAAGGCATACAGTATCTCACCAAATCTACTGTGAACTTTCAAGGTGGAGGGACTTATGGACTGAACGTATAGATAAACTGCTAAGACATAAAATACCATTTTCATCATGAAGAACGAGAAATTAAAAATACATTTTTTGGTGAAAAGACTCAGTATGTTAAAAATGATATTTTGAATGTTATTTTACTAAGATCTTCCTTTAAAAGGCTTGAAAACATAATTCTTTTATGAAGTTTCAGAATACGGCTACTGAGTAAAATAAGTCTAGTGCTAAAAGAGTAGGTTTCAAACTCATGAATTTTATCTGTCATTACAACACAGAAATCACTTACTATCCATTTCAACTTCTACAATTCATACATTATGGTAATTAAAATGTTTGTATCACAGTAATGCCCAAAGAGTCAGAGCAGAAAAAACAATCCCTTGCACCATGAAGAGAGAGAGAATCCTTACCCCAAGTATTTTTAACAGGGATAACATTAACCTGCCACACAATATTCTTGAGAAACACTGACCTTCACTATGTCATCCTCTGAGCAAGAAATTTTAATATTCAGAAAGAAAGTAAAGATTTTTTGAGGGAAAAGGAGACTTGAGTGGGGTTTGTTTTTCAATAACCAGAGTGAATTTCCCTCAGAATACAGGGTAAATGGATTCAAATGAAAATCCTGGACCTGGACATTGGAATTCTGGACTATTTTCTCTGAGCAGTACCATAAAACAACTGTTTCATGCAGCAATGGTATGTTGATCACAAAGTCCCTTCCACAATAAAGCACAAACACGCCTGTTGCCAATTAAAAGCAAGATTACGATGAAGTGTCCCAAATTCCATTATCCCATAGCTACAAGCCATTACTCTTTTTTCCAGTTTAATTTTTTTAAGTAGGTCATTCTGGTATACTCCAATTTTTATTTATTTTTTTTTTATCCATGCCAGCCCAATTTTGGCCAAGTCTCCATGCCCTCAAGACAAAATAAAATTCAAACATTTATTTTATATAAAAATTCAAATGTTTTTATACACACAACTCTCATCCACATCTTGCAAATTTCAAAGTCAAATGCAGCAGTTCGTGAATCTTGTTTGCAGAGCCTTTCAATATTTTTCATTTGGAGACTAATGTAAATGGTAAATATTTCAGGCTTACTAGACAAAACAGGGTTTTTAAATCACAAAGCATCTCAAGATCTAATAGGGGAAAAAAAAATCCCCAAAAGTCATGTCTCAAGCTATCTGAAGGGAACACCCATATATTTACAGGAATCACTGGCCTCCTGCCTCCACACCAGCACAGCTCCTTCATAGCCATCTCATCAGTACCTAAAACCCTGCAGCATTTTGAGAACTTCTCCACTAGATTCCCTTTGTGAACTTCAGAAAATGAAAGAAGAGACCATCTAAAGAACACCAAGTTTTACTCTGAGCTTTAGTACAAACAAGGAAGCAGGACTGTGTCAATGCCACCACAGCATGCACATATGCTGTACACAAGACAAAAGAAGATTCCAGATCCAATTCTGATTTTTGTAATAAATTCCACAAACATTTTGATGGATTAAAATTCCAGCTAGGGATCTTCCCCACTGTCCACTCTGCCTATGGTCACTGGGACTTACCAGTGCATTCCATCCACAGCCACACAGAGAAGTTACAGACTGCTTTTTCAAATACTAAAGTACTCAAGTCTGTGGTAGTACCCTTAGCCCTGAGTTTTGCCTTATTTTTTGCTTTCTTTAGTATTACTGATTAAAAACACTGTGAACAAAACATACAAATCCACAGACACCAGTAAAGTTGCACCCATGTATGGTGACTGAAATTATTGATAAAGAACTAAAGGATAGGAAAATAATTAATGCGAGTCAACACAATTTTACGGAAAATAGGTCTTGCCAAAGAAACTTGATTTCATTCTTCGGTAAGAATAAGCCTAAGAGCTTATACTCTTAGACTTTTATAACCATTTGACTTAGCACTACTGCAGTAAATTCCAGCTCTGTCAATAAAAGTACGTGTTGAACTGCTAACTAATAGAAGACCCTCTGAAATCTATTACCCTAGGGGGTTTATAAACACAGGTGGGCTTAGGAAAATGCAGATAAAATTAGTAATAGCACCAACATTATTCAGCATTTTGATCAATGAATTCTAAGTTCTAAACTCGCTGCTGATAAAAATTTTTGGGTGATGCAAAGACTGATAAAAGATCAGGAGAACAGGGTATCAATAGATGGGGAGAATCAGGCACTTGCAAAGCTTCTGTTCTTTCAAATAAAGCCTTTCAGTGTAGCGTGCCTTCAAGAAAAAGGAATGCATGCTGTATCTATCAACAGGATGGGACATGGATGCACGTGTGGTGAAAACTGGAAAACAGTGATTCTGAAAAGGCTTTAGAGGTCACAACAAATAAACAGCTGAACATGAAGACCCCATGCAACGTGGCAAAGATGGCTAATGGAATCCCTGGAGGCATAAACAGGAGATAGTGGGTAGGCTTGGGAAGGCATTTTTACTTTTCTTTATTGCATTGTTTTCTAAAGGGATCTTTAGTTGGGTGAAGAAAGGCATAACAAGAACCAAAGTCTGGAACATGAAGCCAAGAATGAAAGAAAGAAAAGTCAAATCGAAGCAGAAACAAATCCCACATTTTTAAACAGCAAGGGAATTGACCAGTGGAACAAAACTATCAATGGAAGGGAGGAGCTTTAACCTCCTGATGGTTTCAAGATGGAGAGAATCTGTTTGTGCAAAACTGGTTTCAAAACAGGAATGACCTTTCTGACCTCAAACTATACAAAAAGAAATTTCTGATATTATGTATTATGTATCCTCAGAATTAAAAAGAATGTTCTTCTTTCTGAGTGACCAAAACAGTCTTCCTACAAAAGATGTACGTGTGTTCACCACAGTGGAACAGGTTTCACTGCTTCTGATGGTTTCTGAGAAGAATTCTGAAGTCTGGAGACAGTTTGGAAAGACACTGTTCACATCCTCTGAAAAAATGTGTTGTTTTGTTTGTTAGTTGAGTGACTGTATTTTACCAGAGTGTAGCTCAATGGAGGGCCACCACTGAGAGCTCACATTCAAGCAACTCCCAGAGCTGGAATGGTTATAAGTCCCCTCTGGGTCTGCTTCTGGATTCAACTTCAACTTGTGCCAAAAGCCAAATCTGGTGCTACCTGAGGAATGCTATCCACACAGCAAATAAAAAAAAAAAAGTCACATAATTGGGTTGGAAAGGACCTTAAAGATCACCTAGTTCCAATCCCCTTGCCATGGTCAGGGACACCTTCCACTAGACCAGGTTGCTCCAAAGCCCCAGCCAGTCAGGCCCTGAACACTTCCAGAGATGGGACATCCACACCTTCTCCGGACAACCTGTTCTGGAGCCTCACCACCCTCATAGTGAAGAGTTTGCTCCTTACATAATAATCTAAACCTGCTCTCTTTCAGTTTAAAGCCATTACCCTTTGTCCTATCACTATATGCCCATTTGTTGCCACAGAGGTTTTTTTTCCCAGTTATGACTCCTGGAATTCACAGAGCCTGACATTTCCTTCAAGCTTCAGGTTCAAGTATACATGAGACAACTCTGAAACTATTACGTTTTATCCTCCACTATATTTTCCACCCCCCTTGCTACCGAAAGCTCAAATATGTACCTAAGAATACTGCTACAATGGAAAAAAAAAACAACAACAAAACAAACAGTAATGAGATTTTTTTATGGCAGCAAATACATTTTCAAGTCCTACCTAAAAGCTGGAGCAGTAGAAGTAAACAGCCTCCTAAATACCCTGCTGCACACAGCATCAGAGCTGGCTTCAAGGGAACAGCATCACCTATTGAATTGCTCCCAAGGGTCTCTCCAGTTATCCCCGGTGGTGCTCTTGACCAGGTACTGACCAGACAACTCTAAATAAATCACATCCCAAGATAGCACAGTTGCAGTTATTAAAAGTGATAAGAGATGTTTTCCATTCCTAACTCTAGTTTAGAATTTTCGTTCTACCTGCTGTAAATGGTTCAGCTTATAAATGCAATAATTTTTTTGATGTCACTAAAACTATGTTTTAGTTACAGTTACAAGCAAATGTCACTCATCTGAACACTCTACCTACTGCCTGAAAACAATATGATTTAAGGAGTATGTCAGCAGTAAGAAAAGACTCTTCCCACTGGATTAAAAATGTGCATTTTAAGAAAGGAAACACTTTTAGAAAGAAGGAGAGGGAGTCTTCTGTTTCTGTAGTTTATTTTTCTGCTTAATGAAACAAGGTTTCCAGCTTCTACAATAGCAGCTGCAAAGGCACTTCATTAATCTCCTGAGTGCACTGCCTCTCCCTGCATACCTGTAGCTGCCCTGTTTGAGCCTCCTGAAAATTATCTGTTGGCATTGCTTCAACATTCTTATGAAATCAGAAAAAGTTTAGGAAAAAGTATAAAACTATGTAAACCGTACAACTTTCAGAAAGAACGTGTTAACCAACAAGTTCATTGCCTGTACTTCTCCCATATTTTGAAGATATTCAGAAGCACTGAACTCCAACTTGTTCCCATTGAGAATAAATCAAAAGACCGTCTGTAGAGATCTCCTCAAGTAAATGACAAACAGGGGAAGAAGTCATTACTGCAATCTTAACACAGACTGCGTCAAATGCCAGATGCTTGTTCAGGCCAAAGCCTTCAGGGATGATTAAAAAAACACACAGGAATTTTCAGAAGTGCTCGAGTATGCTAGGAAAACAAATGCATGGGAAATAAAGACTGCTGGTCTCCTAACATCATCTAGATGATCTGAAAATCCCATATGATAACATTTGGCCTGAGAATTTAGACAAACTCAAATTTTCCCACCTTGTTCTGGATTATTCACCTTGACATCACTTGAATATGGATGTATGTATACATATTAACGCCCTCTATTTTAAGAGGAAACAGCATCAGGGAGCCTCAGACCTCAACATCTTGTGTTTCTTAGTTTAAAAACTAAACACTAAGTATGCAAGGGCTTTACAGGGTTCTTAGATCTATAATGGCAAAGCTGCATAGAGGAAGTGTTAGTGACAGGGCAGTACTTACAGGTCTGACTACTAATTACATTTGCTTCCTTATACTTGCACCTGCCACAATTATGATAAAGGCTAGAGTTTCAAGTAGAGTAGACAGGGAATTTTATGACACATTTCCCCCTAGAAAACTGGAAAACACCACACTTTTTATAGTGCAATGCTTGTTAAAAACACAAAGATCTGTCATAGCATCCATGCCATGGTTAACCCACAGCTCGGGATATTCCCTCACAGATGACCAAAATGGTCTATACTGTGCAAAGTTTAGTGGACTCTAAATATGGACCTTTTTAATAGTATGGAACGGAAAAGATCTTTGCTTACAATTAATTTCATATATGGGTTTAACAAAAATAAAATCATTATCCCACAAGTGAAAATTCTGGCTTGTGTTCCACTCAAGGTTTAGAGAACGAAAGGGAAATTAATATGTACATTTGAGTCTATTCACGCAGTTACATTTTAACACTGCAGTATAATCTCTTCTTCTCCACAATATCACAATATTTTTCCTAACTCATCTCCAAGCTCGAGCTTCACTTCTGCATAAACCAGGACATACTGTTTTCCACACGCGTACAGTGCACACAGTAATAAGAAAATCAAATGAAAACTACAGAAGTGGCCAAAATGGAGATAAGAACAAGGGCTTATTCGCTGCAGTATTTTTTCCCCAGTGGTGGAGTGACTTCCACAATGGAGTCCCTTCATTCACTAAAAAAATTGCTCTTAATTTCAATGCCCATTCTAACCATAAAGCACAGGAAAAATGCTCGGTAATACTTATTAATGCAATAAAACAATAAATGCCATTCTGCCACCAGGAGAACAAGCCAGCTAACCCCGCTACTTTATTTTTTAATTCATAGGAAAAAGCAGAGTTGATTAAGTAGGAACTAGTCCCTCCCACCAGCTACCCCCCCACTCCAAAAAAAAAAAAAGTGAAGGCAAAGAAATAAAGACCTTAAGGAAGGGACAGTTGAACAGAGGGAAAAAAATAACCCATGCATCAGGCAAAAGTCTGTAATATTATCTAGAACGACAGCACAGCCATTGTTAGTGCTGCCAAAGCACTGCCTGTTTGCTATATCACCCCAGGTCCTTGGAGAATAATAAACTAAGCAGATTAGACAGAGACTGATGTCTCTGCGCAGCTTCCACCTCCACCAAACACGGGCGCTGGTCTGTGCTGTGGAGCGCAGGCGGGCAGGTAAACCCAGAAAATGGGGACTCCATGTTGGCATGGGCGGGGGGGCCGGGGAGCTGCTGCCAACAACCAGGGCCTGTTTATTATTTAACAGTTGGTATTGCTGGAGGCCTGGCACTGCAATAGAGCAATCTCTGTTTCAGCGCGAGTAAGCCTGATTACAAGAGCGCGGGAGCCAAATCGTGTTTACCATCATCGGCGAGAACCTCAGTGCCCTCAGCAGGCATGGAAATCCTTACGGCAGCGCCTGTCCGCTCATCCAGCCTCAGGCTGCCTCCCTGGGGCAAAGGTAAAGAAAGGGTGGTGATCCCTGTATGGGACAGGGAAGTAAGGTTTTGGACAGGAGCATCCTCAAAACTGTAGGGTACTTCCTGTACTGGCACCGGCCAGCCCACATCCTCCTCTCCATTGTCATGAGCCAATATGCAGCCTGGTTTCAAAACAGGAATGACCTTTCTGACCTCAAACTATACAAAAAGAAATTCACCACCTCGAGCACTTGATGTCACCCAGGGCTAAAATAAACTTCCAGCTCTGGGCACGGTGGAGGGCAGGAGGCAACAATGGTCCTGTGCACATAGTCTACCCCATGCCCCAGCAAGGACAGTGTGCCACAAAGGACTGGAACAGGTTGCCTAGAAACATTGGGGATGTCCCAACCCTGGAAGTGTTCAAAGCAAGGTTAGAGAGGGACGTGAGCAACCTGATCTAGTGGGAGGTGTCCCTGCCCATGGCAGAAGGGGTTGGGAATAAATGATCTTTAAGGTCCATTCAAACCCCTTACCATTCTATGATTATATGACTTCCCCAGTGTAACTCCTATGATTCTCGAAAGATAGCACTGACAAATAACTTGGCATTGAAAGTTTTCTTAGCTTCTGCTGGAAGTCATTCCTGTACACAAGAAAAATCTGGAACACCTCCCTACACACACATGAATTTCAACTAATCCAATTTAAAAAATTTATTTACAGGAATGCTCACAAAGATTCAGTCACTCTAAAACAGAATTTGTGAAGTATGGAATCTATTGAGTAAATGCAATTATCAAGCACCACGAATAAATAACACTGGGTCAACCTTCAACAACCTATGGCTATAAAAATCATAATAAAGGAAGATGAGACCATGTTGGTGATATGAAGCCTTCAGTTTTAGCTTGTTTGTTTAAATACTATCTCATTTTGGTAGCCACAAGCAGTTAATCATATCTCATGGCTGCTTCTCAGTGTTCACAAAAGCAGCTCAACGATCACCTTCTACTTCCTAATGAACAGGTGTTTCTGCAGTTCTGGTGAGGTTCAGGACAAGGGTGGGCTATTGGAAGATATGTAGTCTACTTGAATCGCCACCACTGGTTTGTTACATGACACAGAGACCTGGTAGAAAGTAACTTTCCTCACATCCTCTCTTCATAAAAAGGGGAAAATGAAAAGCAATGCATATAAAAAACAACAACTGACTCTTTAATATTGATGAAGAGCTTAGCAGTACTGCCATGGTACATGTGCTTAGAAACACAAAGTTTGATTTTATTCTGCATCACTACAGGAGACCCTGACTGGTCTGCAAAGGGACAGCAAGTGCAAAAGCCTGAGGAATCTAAGGTTTAATTGTAAGTTGAGGTCATTCCCAAGTTAGGACAGCCAGGAGCACAGTCAAACAGGATCCTTGATTCCATTCAAAAGAGTCACGATGGGGAGGGCCCTGAGCATCATGAGGGATCTCATACCCAGGGAAAACTGGAGCTTGCCATAGCTTCTGGGCAGTACAGGAAAGTGTTACTCAGACAGGTGGTTAGAAGCACAAACCACCACCTGCTCCTGGATCTCCTCTCACTGTTTTCCCCAGCTGACTCTGGCCCTAACTGCTTTCAGCTGGCCAAGGCAGCTGCCCCGCACTGCTGCGAGGGAGATGGCTGCAGGCTGCTCGCAGGCAGAGGGGGGAGCAGCAGCTGCACACCCCTTCCCTGCCACCTCCTGCACGCAGTTCTCTCCTCTGCTGGTCCCTGAGAGGGGGACCAGCCTGGGGCTTCTATTCAAATTCCCCAGCTTAGTCAAAAACCCCTTGGCTGCAGAACACTCAGCCATGGGACCTATGCTATGGGTATGTTCAGCAGACTCCAGTCCCCAGAGCTGCCAATTTGGCACTAACACATAATTTGTACTAAATAACCTTTCAAGAATTCAAACACAAATAACGTAATAATAGCAATTAGAACCTTTACTGAGCATAGCTGTATCAGACATGCAGTCCAGTCATTTCACAGAAGGCAGAAAGCACTTGACAAAGGAATCTGCACCTTCACAGGCACTAGAGGTGTGCAGGTATATGTAATAATTGCATTCCTTGTGTATTAATGTTTGCATATAAGAAATGCATGCTGAGCTAGCATAACACCTCCTTCCTCAAATAATAACTAAGTTTCATACTGTGCCCGAAGTGCTCTTTATATAGTACACAGAAATGGGTTATGTAAAGATTAGAGCTGTGAGAGCTGTTCACAACATAACTAAAAATTTAGCAACCAAATCCGATTCTAAACTAGGTTTACCCAACACAAAAGTCAGGACAGTTTTACAGAAAGGTCTGTGAATTTTTGATGGGTTTGACACTGAAATCATACCAATCTTATACCAATGAAGAGAAAGAATAATAGAAGGAGAATAATAAAAGGATAAAATGACATTGAAAGAGGCTGGAAAAGAAAAAGGAAAAAAAAAAACCAGGAGCAGTAAGGTTTCTTCCCTTCTTCCTGTGCTACTGCCCCTCTTTCCCATGGTGAAAAGGGAAAAAAACAGCCCCCAGCTTTCAGTGAGTGAATCTTGTTATACTGGAGCCACGATGCAATGTGTGGAGTTCAGGATGTTCAAATGCTTTTGTATGTACATACAGTGTTACTAGGAGATGACTAGATTTGGTACCAGGATAATATTCCACCATTATGTGGTGTTTTCCCATCTGATGTTGCCTTTTCCCCAGTTTAAAAAAAAAGAGAAACTAATAAAAAAGAAAATTAAAAAAGATACAATAATTGTTACTGCACACTCTAATGAATTATTGTGTTCAAGGTTCCTACAAAAAAAGTAATATTATACTCGGCTTATGTTTTAATTGATTTATTAATATTTTATCACAGGAATGTAATTTAAGCTCCTCATGATTTAGATCTCATAAACCTTTAGCATTTTGCAAATTCAAATTCCAATTTAAAGCCAGGGCGAGCAATTAACTTTTCTATCATCTTGTCAGGGGAGAAGGTTCGTGTTTAATTTGAGACAAAGTGACAGAAATATATATACACTGTATGCATTACCCCAATTTAATTTATGAGTCAGCACCATCCACCTTCCAAATGTAGATTTAATGGAAGGGGAGGAGGGAGTGGGGGGAAGACCCCCCGCTACTGTGGCACTTGCTGCGATATCTGCCCCAAACTCACTATTGAAATAATGTCCCTGGTTTATTGAGATGCAGGGCTAGATTGATTACAGCTCTATTTTCAACCCTTTTGTTTTAATTTCCATTCACTCATCACTTTCTCATACAAAATATGCCCTCTCAAATGTCAACTAGCGTTTCCAAGCCGGCAATGGGCAGCTGAAGCCACGACAGGTACTCCCACTGCCTGTCCCAATTTCTCTGCTTTCTGCCCCCATAAGTCCCCCTAAAAGGCAGACAGCAGACAAAGAAGGCTCCCGTACGATTGACACGGGTGAATACCTGTGGGGACAAATCCTGTAGTCCTCACTGATGCAGCCGTCACGCCAAAGTCTGCGTGGTTGTCGTTTGATGAAGGAGAAAACAGAAAAAAGATGGTGCTACTGAACTATTTTGGTTATTATTACCCACTCAGAAGGACATTCTAACCTCTTTCTGTGTAATGAAGGAAACCTGCAGTCTAAATTTGCATGGGCAAAAATTTGCATGAACAAAATAAACAGTTGGTTAGCATTTGCATGTGCTGTTTTAATAAAGTAAGGGAAGGGCTATTTTATGGCTACCTGCCAGAGATTTTTCAGATCTGCTGTCCCCACAACACAGCTAAGCATTGCACAGGAGTTAGCTCATGAGCTGAAAAGAAGGTGACTGAGAAGATGGCCCATATATTACCTATTGGTCTTTACTGTGTCCCTAAATACTTACATAAAGCAAGTATACTTTAGCTTTCCAGGGGAGGAGAGGCTTTATTAACATGTTAAAACATTACCATTATTGTCAGCAAGTCTGCCAGTCCTATCATATCCGAGGGGATTGTTTCAGAAAGGAACTAGGGGCTCAGCTCCAACACTTCTATACACAACCAAGCTGAATCTCAAAAATCCCAAAATCTCAACGCTGCAAACTCAAGCCCAGACAGTCCAAGATACTGGAATTATCAGGTCTTGTCCCCATTTACAGAGCTGTTATACACACACTGCATATGCAAATCCAGCTCTACATCCAAACCTACCTAAGTAAAATTTTAAGTTTCAGTGTTCAACAAGCATGTCATATAGAGCCAAGACAGAAAAACTCTTCCTCATTGTGAATTGAAAATTTTGGCCTTCATCTTCAAAACACTTGGAAACTGAAAATTCTTTGAAATAAGCACAAAAAATCTTCATCAGTTTAAATTAAATGAAATATTTTCTTTCGTTAATTTCAAGCCATTCCTCTAGAATTCTTAGGCATCTTTAGTACTATTTTATTTCCTTAGTAATAGAAAAACAATGCTATTGTATAGAAAAACATGGATTCCTTTAAACAACAACAACAAAAAAATAACATATCTGTATATATGCACACAGACTAAATGTTTATCCAATGTTTTCCTCCAAAACTTCTTGTGCAGTCTTATATCAGCTTATGGTCAAAATTTGCATAGCAGAAAACAGACTTGAGGTACAGTCATAATACAAAATCCAAGATGTAGAAGATCTGATATTCAGCCATATTTCACTTCCAATACACTTCCAATTGGACTTAAAGCCATACTTGAAAATCTTGTTTCATGGCTGATTCATTTATGAAGCTTCACTCTAATTCAAAGCCTTATCACTCTCTAAACTAAGGTAAAAAAGCTCTGCTGTCATGCATATTTTTAGGCAAATTATAACAGTGTCTTGCAATTTCTTATATTTTGTGGTGTCTGCATTGCTGATAGACACCTGCCCACACTGGTATCACTGCTGAGGTGTCCTAATACTTGTCTGAAAAATACTATAAACTGCACATCACAGGCATTTTGGAGTGCATAAGAAAACCCAAAACTTAATTACACTGGAGTAATGGCGTGATCTTACATGAAATTTGAGCTACTGTTATTAAAAATAGGGAGATTGCATTTACTTAACATTTCTTACAGTAAATCAGTCAATTTTAAACTTTCAAGGTTGTATAATCAGACAAAACAATACTGGATGGGGGGCAGGCAGAAAAGGCTGTGAAATTTACTAGTGCAAACATTTCACATATCAAGCAGCAAAAAATTGTTTATTCTGCTAAAACAGAATATTCCTTTAATTACTATTGTATATGAACTAGTACAGGTAGTCAGACTGCACGGCATAAAGACTCGACTAAAATAATTTGCAGAAAAGATTGGTTGCCTTACTGCACCCCCAATATATCCCAACAAATTCTGCATTTAAACCAGCCTTTAAATTCTTAGATCTCTTCTTCATGCTGCATAGCCATTACACCTACTCAACATACTGGGAACATTGCCCCCTTTTCCATGCATTATCCACTTCTAGAGGGGGAAGAATTTTGATTTCATCACTTTTCTTTTGTTATCTAAGATTTACCTGCTTAAGCCTACGAAGTTTATCTGGGAAAAAAAAAAAAAAAGTGAGGAACCCTTCCACTTCCAAAACCACTGCCAGGCAAAAAAACCAGATTTTGCTTAAACTTACAACATGAACCCATGACACTGAGCAACACCAAGATTTTAGATACTGAACTCAAAAGATGCTCCTTGGAATGAGTCACATCCAGAGACACTGACTTCCCTACAGGTACCTCTGCACTTGCCAGGTCTCCATTTAGAGGGAGTGGTAAGAGTGGGTGTGGAGGGGGGAGGAATTAAATAACTTACCCAACAATCTTTTCCTTACCCTCAGAGTAGCAGAAGAGCTATATTACGTCATCCCTCTGCTTGGAGAAAAGTAAAACTATCCCTCTTCATTTCTCTTCCTGTGCCCTCCAATCCTACCCAGCCTCTTCAGTTTCTGAGACTTTGATAAGGGAATATGTGTACAAAGCAAAATCTTTGCCAAGTAAAGGCTTGCCAAGTGTGCTTATGTCCTAGAAAACCAGAAGTCAAAAATCTTTTCCAAGGGAAGAGTCTTAAATCTGGTTATGACATGAACCTGTCTTGGGGTCACATCAGCCGGACTCTGAAGACAAGGATGTTGAATCTTACTTCTGAACATCACAATGTGCATACTTAGATTAGGAAAAAAGTTTAATTTTATATGTTTTAACATCAAAGACATCTCCCAAGGGCTCAAACAGGAGTGCCAAATCTTATAGTTTGTGTTGTCAGAGTTTTTTATGCAGGAAAGTTTGCTTTTCATGCATTATTTCAGACCTTTGCAAACAACTTTGACTTGGGAAAGAAATCCTATCTTCCCCAGTTTTTGAGAATTAATGATACATAAGGTAGCATAAGAAAATTTTTTTCAAATTAAACTGACTTACACCTGATTTTAGCTACGGCTCCTCCTTCCAGCTAACAACTTGCAGTCACTCCAGTTGGACAAAAGCATCACAGCTTGTAACATGCAAGGTAAAATTGTCTACTTAGGAGTGCATTGCTGTAGTAGTACCCTACCTAGGACCAAGTTCCCCTGAGTTATACTCATCTGAAAAGGGGAGGGGAATCTTTAGGGTGGGCATAAATGGAGGAACAAATAATCTCCTTCCAGTCTTCTTGAAATTTGGCATGCAAAAAACAATATTGCTACCTAATCTTGCAAATCACTATGGTTTTGAACAAACACACTCCCCCTCCCATCAAATTATGAAAAAAAAAACAAAAAAACAAAAAAAGACAACTCAGAGTGACACCTTAAGAGATTAAAAACAGAACCAGCAGAATAACCCGAGAGGCAGGGGTACTCTGTGAAAGGGCACTCTTCAAAAAGTAGCTTCTAAAGCACACCTACACAATTCATACACTACTTTACTTAACGTTCCTTTTCATGTTTGCCCAGGTTCATGTCAAGGGTACAGCAACCCAAGGTGTTTTCACAGCAAACTTTCATGTCCGCTGCAATTTTCCCTTTCAAATTCAATACAGCAAAATGAAATGAAGCAAAATGAAACAATCTTTATATACCAGTTCAGCAAGCATTCCCTAGCTCTCATTGTGCTGCATCTCTCATCAGCTCTCATTTACTCAGACACGACAGAAAAGATTTGCAGATCCTATTACATTTTCCCACCCTATTTCCCATCCTGTGTGTAATTTTTTTCCTCAAATAATACTGATTGTATCAACTGGAAAAAAAAAAAAGAGAGAGAAAGAAACAGGCACTCTTTGTGTTCTCGTTGTAGCAATAAAATATGAAAAGAAGAATTCACAAGAAAACAGCTGAATTCCCAGTGCTTACAAAACGGACCTGGATACAGACACATTCTACTTAGAGCAGCATCTCCCACTAAACTGCCAAAGTGCCAGGAAGAGTTGTGTGCACTTTTGTCAGTGAATAATGTAGAACATAGTGCATTTCCTACCAACTGAAAGTCAGAATCCTGGAAATTGCAATTTTATGGGGAGAGTAAAAAAAAAAAAAAAAAAAAAAAAGAAAGAAAAAAAGAAAAAAAGGGAAAAAAAGTATTTTGCATACCAGAGCAGGGTAAGTTGTTAGTACTGGTATTGACTTTATTTTTGTCTTTCAAGGAAATCAAACAGAATGTTTTAAAAGATAGAAAAAAGAGTTAAAACAAGTAAGTGAATTGGTAAGAGAAATCAAAAATACTAGCTTGCTTTGTAACCCACCTAAAGAAGTCTGATTTTACAAGCAACTCAATTCAAGCACAGTTTTTGCTTTAAGCACATCCATACTCTCACAGTAATCTTGAGAATAAAAGCAGCCTTTAGTTTACTGCTATGTTCTGCCTCATATAATAAACATTTTCTCATGTTTGCAGAAAGTGAGGCAACTGATCCTGAAGAAAATAATCTCTAAAGAACCTCTCTCCAACCTCAGACCAGGTCCATCAGGTATACTATGAGAAGACTGTTTCCCACCAAAACCAGCATGCAATTACATAATTAAAAACTGGAAAAGCACAGGGAAGCTGAACTAAGGTTGATCTGTCAATTTTAATTCTGGTATTCACAGGTTTCACTTTTAAATATATGAAATATTATTTCACTTTTTTTGCCCCCATGTATTTAATTCCCTGGATTTTCAAATAGCCAGATGGAAAAGACAATCTGCTACACACCAACATATCAGTGCTTTGTGGCTATCAACAGTACAGCAACCTGCAGGCCCACCAGACAGATCTCTGCCCCTTGAGTTCATTAAAAAGCTGATAATAGTAGTAGGTCCTCCTTCTTTTCAAGGAAAAGCTACTGTCAGGCTGGTGAAACACACAAGTATCAAGTAGAACAAAAATAATATGTCCTTGCCATAAAGGTCATTCAGCTGATTTCATTCCAAACCATAAAGGCACAAGAACTCTTAAAAGATGTTATCAGAATATTTTAGCATGGGTAACCCAAATGTTTTCCTCTAGCATCACATTTGTACACAGCCCACCTGTAGCAGAAACACCTCTCTCAAAAATTATGTTTAAAGTTACTATAACTAAAAATGGTTACAACTCAATAAAACTTAAACTCAAATGAGACTGGTTTCTGCAATGGTAACTGCAAGGCAATGAAACCTATGTCTAATAAATGTAGATAATGGGCATGAGACGGAGCAGAAAGGAAAGTGTTAGTCAGGCTTTAAACAATCTGGAACATCAGAAACATGTAATTTTAACTTACATAAACACAACAAAAGCATGGGTTCAAGGAAAATTCCACCTAATACAAGAAATGGTGACTGATTAAGATGCTGATAGGAACGGTAAGTGAAAAACAGAAGATTTTGTTCAAAGACATAGGAGAGAACTGTGAAACAGGAACAGAGGAGCAGGAGGGGTCTCTGCCACCAGGAATTTTTTCATCTGTAACAACTTCAGTCCCTTCCTCCTGAGAGAAAACATACATCGTCACTGAACAAACTGAGAGCATGACAATGATATTTCCTAATTAGATGAAAAGTTAAAGTAACCTTATTCCTCCCAGACAGATCCTACATGGCTTTCCTCATGCACCTACCTGCATTAATCTGAGCACAGAAGGTCCCGGTTTACTAAAGTTCCTGCCACCAGGAACTCTTCACAGCCTCTCTTTCACTGGGAGCACAAAGACAAATTGACTACTTTGGAAGGAGGAAAAAAAACCCCACCCCACCCACTATTCACCTGGTAGTGTTCATAGGAGGCACTAACCTGACCATACTCCCAAAACAGCACTGCTCCTATAAATGTATACATTACAAACATACAGGTCTGGAATTTACAGTCAACAAACAGCAATACTAACAACCACCAGGGAATGTATAAACACTCGTAGAAGCAAAAATACTCAGACTGGCTGCACCACACACAGTGTTTATTTATCTCCCTTGAAGAAGATCAATGGGAGAAGACATTTGAAACAACTTTTTAAACAATATGTCACTTTGTGTTAGTTTATGTCAGTGGGGTTTCTTCCAAGTACTTGTGTCACAGTAAGATATGGACATGTTTAGATAGTTTTCTTGTTCCTTTACTCCAGTCATGGCAGCTGGGCACAAGAGAACAGAGAGGAGAAGGGCTGCTAGTCTGATCGAGTTACTGATTTAACATTTAGAGTCTTTGCAGCTCAAGAGAAAATTGCTGTGTATTTGTAACCTGAATGCAGGTCAGTAAATTTAAAAGGTCAAGCTGAACGTTTAAAATCTTTTTGTTATTAATTCCCCACCAGCTCCCACTTGTGTGAATGCCAGTGAGCAGACTCAACTCCTACAGGGCTGCGTAGCAGTTAGCCTGCACCTCTGAAGACCAGGTCCTCAAGAAAATGCAGGAGCAGTTTTGAAGCAATGACTTCCTGCCATACAAGCAAATGCTGTCTCCATTCACTCAAGACACACTTAAAGCACAAGAGGTACAGTTTCT
The DNA here is from genome assembly GCF_022539395.1 of Myiozetetes cayanensis. NCBI lineage: Eukaryota > Metazoa > Chordata > Aves > Passeriformes > Tyrannidae > Myiozetetes > Myiozetetes cayanensis. Next base: position 22,085,918 of record NW_026087742.1, read on the forward strand.
TTACTGGGGTTTCCTCATTTGTTGCTAACCCATTAGTTTAATGTCAGTGCAACCGGGTTTTCTCCATCCACTTATTTCACTCTTTAGGAATACATAAACTGTTTGGGTGCCATCTTGCACTAATTTACACAATATCACAAGATTTGTTGATGCTTCTTAATAACACAAATAACTCCCCATAGTACAGAGCACTTCTATAACTCCTTTAGTCCAGAAACATCAAAGCACTTTGCAAACAATATGTTTGCCTCATAAACTGCCTCCTCTGCATTAGGTCCATGTCATTAACCATACTTCACCACCATCAAGAAAAACTAAAACAGAGCAAGGTAATGCAATTTAGCAGGGTTAGTTACAAAAAAAGCAGTAGGAATGGGAGCCAAATGTGAGGTTTTGCCTTTCTAGCTCCCCAGTTCATCAGCCATCCAAGATGGTGAAATTCAACAGAAGTTATGATTATGTCTCAGGTAGATTTATATTTCTAAGATGTAAATACTACAGCGTGAGGCTTTTGGCCTTTCAATGGTCTTCTGCCTCTACAACAGCTTTCAAATACTACGGTGAAACACACATAGTAACAAGAAAACTTTTGAGTTTTCTTTCAACAGGATTTGACTTGCATTTGAAAAGATGTGGATGATAACAAAGAACATACCTAAAGCATCACAATAAATTTCAAACTGATTCCCTTCTGATACAAGAAGCCCAGCCTCCAAAAAACAGAGAAATTATCAAGAACGTGTGTGACTGACACTTTCTGTTGCTACAGCAATATAAGTAAGCATCTGCTTCCTGCAGGGCTGTTTAATGCCAAGGGATCGCATGAAAAAGTCAGTTTTCCCCTCTCTTGGTAGATCACACACACTCTCCTATTGTGCCTCATCAAAATGGTGATGAGGGAGGAGTGGAGTGCATTAAAAGAACAAACAGGCACTGGAATCACTGACAATAAATGAAAAAAAACCAATAAATAACACACACCCCCACACACACACCAAAATAGTAAACCTATGTAAATAGTCTGGCTCTGGAATGGACTACTTCAAGTCAAAATCAGATCTGAGGCAAACAGAGCAACTTCTTCTGGTGCAGCACTTGGAGACAGCCAATGAGCTGATCCATCATCAGTGTATTAGAAGCTGCACATCAGCTTCAGAGGATTCCTGTCAGACAGGAAAGCATTCAGATCTCAGGACCCTGATATCTGGTGTATCCCCCTCTCACTTAAGGTTACTTGCATCACATGCTCCCCTCCTCCACATCTAAGGCTCTAGACTTGACACCAGACCATTGGTTTGTCTAGATTTCTAACACCAGAATGAATTTACAAGAGTAGATGAGTATTTACCACCACATATCTGGTAGTAAACTTGTTTCAAGGATCAGTGTCTTGTGGAGTAGTCACATAGCCAAGAAGGCAATACTATTCATTTTCAGGCTCTGGTTTAAGCCATATATTACTGATGCTTTGCTTTACTTTCTACCTTAAATATACTTGAAAATTTGTCAGGAATCCCCATAAGTAAGTACCCTCAATGATTAATTTTTCCAAGAAAATTTCTCTTGCAACGTTGGTGCAGTAACCTTCTAGTACTGATGGCCTTATAGAGAAGTAGTCTTCTGTTTTAATGACTTTAAAAATCTCTTAAGATGCTTTACCCAACATTTTTATGAGCAAGTAGCTTTCTGCTCTGGGAATGTCATCTCCATTACTAACTGAAAAAAGCGATGCTTATGTATCCCACACCAATACTGAAACGTAATCAAATAAGGAATACCAGTTAGATATTAGACACAGAGCATAGTAAGAGAGACAGAGTGAATCTTCAATAATTGTCAGGAGAACATAGCTTACTGAAAACAGATCTTGTTTCACAGGAAGACAAAATTCTCGTTTCTAATTTAGCGCTAAAGAGGAAGAAGAAACACAGCCTAACATATGTTCCACTGATAAGGCACCCTAAATTCCTACAGCTTTTAAAGGCATTACACTGAAAGAAATATATTTTGTATGCTCATCCAGTATCCTTAACCATAAAAACATAAGAACAACCATCATCCAGGTTACATTATCAGTATCCTACTTACCAGTGCTTAAAAGGTGACTGCTACATTGACCAAACTCCCTTAATTTGTGATTTTTCTAGCTATGCACCTCAACCTATTAAGTGGTTGCACCTTGTACCCTACACATTAAAAGACTACTCTGCAATACATTTTCCCAAATCAGTGCACTCAAACCTTTACAGAAATTATCCAACAGCATGAGTTGACTTGGAAAAAAAGTCTGCCTTGCTGTGAAAGAAGAATTACCCCACCAGAGCTATCCCCCTCACAGCTTTCTTGGTTTTTTTTTTTTTATTATTTACTTTTTAATGGAAGCAAAAACCCCTATCATCTCACCTACTCCTCTTTTAATAAGGAATGACTGCCGTGACTACCCCCATCTAGAACCACCATTCACTGCCAGCACCTCTGCTCTCCTCGTGTGCTTAGAGAATAACTGATTAGCACTTTGCATAATTAACCTGATTAGCACTGTGCATAATCAAACTGATTAGCACTTTGCATAATTAAAAAGAAATAATAATAATAACAATAATAAGCAGTAGGTAATAGCAAAAGCTCCTAGTCCCAATGCCTGTTCGTTAGCTTTAGGATTAGTTTAGTGTGGCATATTTTATTTCTTAACACTATTTCTTTAAAGATGCACAAGCCCCTGAGAAATACAAATTCTGATCTACTACCAAGATCAATAGTAAAAAAATTATTTGTTCCACTATTACAACTTAGGATTTCTTGTGCCTCCCACTGCTGCAGTAGAAGACACTTAACAAGACGGAGGCCTGATCAGATGGACCAGCAGTCTGATTCCCACCTCAGTCTACAGTATTGCTTTTGGATTCATTATCACAGGATACAGAAGTCTCACATCTTTGAATGCATATATATGCTTGCAATGTACTTCAGGGGTAGGAAAGCTGTAGTATAACAACTGTTATTGTTGAGATGAATAGGGTAGTAAGATGCATATCCTCAAAAGTATGTAGGCACTGAATTCTCTCCTGCCCTGAACAATTACTCCAGATCACAGGAAGTATGGGAAGGAATATGGAATTAATCAGATCCTTGCCCCTAAGCCTGCATCGTTCTTCACCCATTTGAACATCACTTGCCTGTGTGTATTTTCTGCAACCTGTTCAAGAATGTGAGGGACAGAAGGTACTTTATTTGCTAGCCTGTCCCATTTCCAGTGTAAATCTCCTAATTAGTGTTTCAGGATTAACAAACACCTCCCAAAACCTGAAGAATTTGCATAGCTACACCTAGCTAGAATGAAAACTATGTGTAAACATCCATGTGAAATGCCTGCATCACTAGTAACTGCTATGTTCTCCTGGACATTCAATGCCAGAAAGCCCAGAAGACTTCTGCCTCAAGTGAATCAGCAAACCACTAACATTTTCTGTTCACTAATATGGCCTCATCCCTCCTAGTCATCACTATGCTCCATCTTTCCCCTCACTTCAACCTCATCTCTCCCTAGAATGCTTATATTATAGCTCAGATTATTCTTGCATTCCTCACAATCTTCACCTTACATATTCTATTATGCCTTCAGAAGTACCTGAAATACTAACTGCCACCCCTCCACCACCTCCTTCAATGATCCTGCCTACATTTCCCACTGGGTAGCAGACACATGTTATGGCTTCTTTTCTGAATGCTCAGTCAGTTGTTGGGACACTGGGCAACTGGGAGGGTCAGCTTGTTCTGAGTGATAAGTCTGACTGCCTTTTAGCTGACCAGAAAGGAACTGCAGTGTCTAGGCTGCATGGACCTGTCCTAGAACCATAGCAAAAGTATTCCCACTCTGCTAGTTTCCCTTATGTATTCTCTCTCATAAAATGAGGCAATGAGAAACTGAGGAGAAAAAGGGCAATAAAAGATAATTTTACCATAATTAGCTGGAAATTAATTACCCATGCACAGAGGTCGCTCCATCACCCCAAGCTAAAGAACCCACATGAACAACAAAGGGTGCAGAACTAGTCGCTCATTTCACAAGTTGTTTAGTTTCACAAGAAAAGTGTTGCTGTAGAGATTTTTCAAGTCCAAATGTTCCTGGTGAAGGTAGTTCCAGTAATTCTGGGAAGGAAGCCAATCCTTTGGCTTTATATGTAAATATTTAAACAACATTATTTTTATATACATATATTTTATACACATATACATATATGTCTTTAGACTTCCAGACTTGCAAAACTGCAACAGAAAAAATATGCAAGTCGACCCACAGCTATCGTCTCATCTGCCTGAACCACGTTAACTGACCATCAGAAACAAAATACTGCAATGACTTCAAAATAACTGAGCCATGCCATCTATGTATACTAGTCCACCCAAACAGAAGTGCTGAAAGAACAGGACTACAAATGCTAAGGTAGAGAGATAAAAGTCTAAAAATTTTTTCTCCTTGGAAGTGGCAAGAAAATAAGATTTATCTATTTTAAATCTTCCAGAGCCTAGATGGATACAAGTGCTCCATCCACTGGAGATGTGGAATCTCTAGCTCTGGATGACACAAAGCTTCACATTCCTAACATCTTAATGCTGTGACACCTGACAGTAAATCTGTGACTTCATGTTTAGAAAGGTCACTGCTGCTTCAGACTTAAATCAGGTCCATACCTCAAAAGGGATAACTTGGCAGAAAATACAAGTGAAAGAATGGAGAAATATCTAGATTTGGTGGATAAATAAAATGGGGGGGGGAAGCTTTAAAATTGTTGAGGGGAGGTTCGATAAAATGGAGGAAGATGATTTAGTGAGTAAAAGGTATCCAGTCAGAGCATATAATAAATAAATCTACCCATGAAAATAAAATTTACCATATGGACTCCACCTCTATCTACTCAGTAAGCAAAAAACATATCCTAGTGCAAGGTACATGTATGTGAATTCAGAGTTATATGATTTAAAGAAACAAAATACTTATGAATACAATATTTATATGTCTGTATGTATGGCAGCACCAGTGTGAGTTTTAAGAAAAGAACACAGAAGTGTATAGACATAAAAACCACACAGAAAACAGGACCAAGAGTAGGGCAAGTCTTTTAGAAAATATCTTAATGGCTTTATAAAAAGCCTTCACCCAAAGTTTGAGGGGCTTTTGCAATCTTACATTTTTCTATTGCAAAATACACCTGCTTTCTTCTCTTTTTTTCCCCTAAACTAAATATTTCTTCCATCTAATGACTCTCTTTATTAGACAGCATCTAATTTGCATACATTTACATACAATTTAACTGCTAGCTTGTGAGAACAAAGAAATGGCTCTGTATTGCACTGAAGGACAATACTCAGAAAAGGAAGGTATAAAAACCAGCTAGCTCGGTGGCTGTATATTCTCTTTGTTTCAGAAATACTAGGAGTTTTAAACACACTACTTAAAGGGTGAAAAAGATTATTTCATCAAACAATGAAAAAAGATACAGTGCAGCTTCCTTTTAACGCATTCTCTCTCTGGCCTGGTTAATGGGATTTAAGGGTCCAATATTTCTTTGCTTTCTTCTGTTTCCTTTATTAGAACTGATGGATTTAATTCTGTCACATATTTTACTTCCTATTTTATTCCTATAACAATCTATGCTGAAGTTCAGCTCCTATGCTAATTCAATGCTATCTTCCTTTCCTTGCAGTCAGCCTGGAATACAACTGAACGATCTCTGATGGGCATGAAGTACTCTGCCCTCAATGCCCAGTGCTAATGGATTTTAGAGAGAGTCTGCCAGAATTTTACCTTGTGGCAACAAGTCTAGAAATAATGAAAACTTACCATGTAGCTGACTGGGAATCAACAGGAAGGGAAGCAGGGCTGAGCTCTACTTGTGAGAACAGGGAGGGACTGTGGTCAGAGTAAATGCAGGATGTAAAGGATGCGTCAAGCCCTCTGGTTCCCTGAGGAGGGGGGGGGGGAAGAAAGAGGATAATTTTATCTTTAAGATCCTGCATGAAGCAAAAAACTTTAGTAACAATTGCCAGGAAATCCAACACAGGCCCTACTAAAAGCATGATACAATCAGCAAAGGGTTTTTCTCCAAAGGCTTTGCAATTGAAGCACCAATTGCTCAGGACATCTACAAATCTAATCCATGTATATTTGACATAAAAATCTTGAAGGAAAAAAAAAAGGAAGTATTTCAGGCTGAACACTGCAAATCCCCATATCCCCTCAAATGTGCAAAATCCAAGGATACAGACTAGTCTACCATTTGTCACTGCCTGCACAGCAGAGCCACTAGCTTCACTTCTGAACTCTCCTCTTCCACACATCAAACTCAATGACTTGTGTGCAGTGGGGCAGAGAAAGTAAAGTATCAACATTCAGTGGCGTCAGGATGGCTTGAAGAAAACCCAATCACTCTGGTAGCATGTTCTGAGCTCCTGTCCTACAAAAACGTATCAAACAAAAGCTTTTCTGGTGTAAGCAGACCTATTGCAATGGCACGGAATAGGAATACTCATGGTGAAAAGCATTAGGCCAAGTTAGTGTGCATACAAAGCAGGTGCAGAATCCAGGACCCAGCAGTCATCTTCTCTGTTCAGTTTGCCCCAGCCAGCCCTGTGGTATGCAGCACACTGGCTTTATGCAGTCAGCAGAAGGCCAAGTGTTAATTCAGTGGACATACTCACACCAGCATGAGTGGCACAGTAACACTGTGACTGACGATACAGGATCCATATCACAAGCTGTACAAACCAGAAACTTGGGCTGATACTGCCCTGATGTGACTCACCGGCACTCAAAACATGTTATTGGTTATTTTCAGATGAAAATTTTAAAGCGGCCCGAAATGTTAATGAAGTTTTAGCTCTTTTTCAAAGGGGAAAATTCCCTACTGCTTAGCAATATTTTTTTTTTTCCCTGCTTGATCTGCTTCTAATGACATATAGCAACGAAACCTCAGAAAAGAAATTAATCAAGCCTTCATATTATTTTGCCTTTTCAAGGGTGGAAAGGTTGAGGTGTGTGATCTTCAGGACTTCTGATGCGTACCAAAATGCATGTTTTAGAATACTGTGGAGGAAGGAAATTCCAAAGCTGCAGTTCCTCTGATTATCATATCCTATGCTCACAGATATATCTTGCTGAAACCACTAGGTTATTCTTTCCAGAACCTTATGAGCACAACTGCACTAAGATGTAAGCTGATTTTAATTGGAGGTTCCAAAATTACACCCCTCCCTCACCTCCTTTCTCTCCTTGTCACATATCCCCAAGCCCATCCTTGATCCAGGACTGGATAAATGTCTGATTCAGCGAGTTTTCAGCTGAATGAAAGTTTCTTTCCCATGTGTTTTCAGCCACATCAAGCCCCTGCTGCAGCTCAGTTTCCAAGGAGGAAACTTGGAGGTTATAGCTAAGGAGGCAGCAGAACTGTTCAAGTGAAGGAACAGCAACAGAGCAGCATCGACATTGATCAGTTTAAGCTGCTATGGGCCTACATCTTGTGATGTCCAGGGCTGCTTTGGTATGACACAGAAGGAAGGTTCTTATCACACAGCTGGAAGCCAAACCAATCACAGCTTTATAGGTAAAAAAAGCCCCCACCTCACATGCTAACCTAAAATAAACTGGTGGGCTATGCAGATCATACAGAACAGATGCAGTCTGCTTCTGATGAAAAATAGCTCGAGATAATGGTGCAGTGCTACAATCTGCACCAGGGGCATTTTCCAAGTGGCAGGTTGAATTAGCCTCAAGTGACATGCACTACAGTAACACTTCCCTGAGGCAATAAGGCAAGGTCCCACATTCAAAAGGAAAGAATTAAGCTTTCTTGCCAAAGGCAAATGATAAAGCATGTGGTTAAGAACCACTGTTACCAGAAGTTCCTGAACAATCTTTCAAGGACATCAGAAAATACATCTGGAAATAAAGAGCAGGAAATTTCTTTTACATCTCTAGAGCTACCATACTGTGCATGTCTTTTGCTACTTTCCAGAGCACAAGCATCAATTCTGTCCTAACTAGAAAGTAAGCTTTCCCACTATCAGTATTTCTGAAGTCACTCTGCCCAAACAGTTTCACAGGAGATTGTGGGATGTGTATCTGGATTTCAGCTGAATACACAAGACACTGCAGTTCAAGCCTCTTCCTTTAGCCTCTGTGCTCCAGGAGTAAAGAAAAATTGGAACATTTTAAACCCTACAAGAGAGATCCTCTGGTCTTGAGGAGTCATCCAACACCACTATCAACAATATCTTCAGGAGAAGGAGTTGCTAAGTAAAAGCTTCACTAGCCAGTTAGCACCCACAGGGGATCTACCATCTTTGGAAATTACAGTAACTGAGAAGACAAAAAGAATCAGTGCAGGCACCCGATCTTCATCCACTCTCATCACCTTAACAACCACCACCACCTGCCTTTTCAGTACTGCAGTTCGAATTTGTATTGCCAAGTTACAACCAAGCCTCAAGGGCAGGACGCCTGACCAGGTGTAAGAACTGGTGACTTTTTCTGTTCAACAATAACAAACAATGCTTTCACATGTACCATTGCATACCAGCATATGTGAGTCTGAAGCAGTGGCATCAACACAAGTACTTGTTTTCATTCCAGTCCTCTACACTCTCATGATGGCTGCAGGTATTCTATCGATCACAGGCAGCTGCACAGGTTGTTACACAAACTCACACATGTTCAAGTTATGTGACCCCTATACAATAGGCTTGGCTGGTTTCCCCAAAAGGAGACTCCCATTGTCCTTCAGCTGCCTTTAAGATACAGCAGTTACCAGTACAACCCACTAAAGCATTAGATTATTCTTGCTGTGGCTCCTCACTGAATACATGTCTCTATAAAATAACTGCTCACTGGAAAACACGCATACTTAAGTATCTACATGCTAACATACATATGTACAAACATGTAAAATATTCTGGCAAATATCTGTTTGATTGAATTAATTTTACTTTTTCTACAGTACAACAGATGCCCACATCAATTCTGACTGTCTTTAAAATAGACAGGAATCTAACAACTATAAATTATGCCAGTATTTGAATACTTTCTATTCAAGTGCTCTTGATCACCTTGAAAGTGTATTACCACAACACGAGCCTCAAATTTTATCTCTTTAACAATTCTTCTTGGAGCTTAAAGTAGGTTAAGCAATTTGTTCATCAGATTTTTCCTTTTCCTTTCTTTTGTTGTTATATACTCCATTGAAGCTGAGAGATGAAAATGTAAAAGTTGGTTTAAGCAGAAGAATAATTCAGTGGAAAGGAACTCCTATTGCACCTAATTAAATTCTGGCATTTACCAAGTTCCACTTTTTTTACATAGCAGTGGGATTATCCAAAGGGACAAGGGTGTGATTCTCTTTCCACTCAAATTGTGGTAAAGGATTCCAAGTTGAATGCATCAGCAGCACATTGAGACCAGCTTCAAGCACATTTGAAAATCCTCCCCTTCCCAAACTGCCCAGAAAGTGGGCATAAATAAATAAACTTCCAACACCTTGTGTCATGGAAGCAACATCCAGAAGCTGCAGTTTGTGTAGTTCTGTCAAGTTAAAGATCCTGAGAATTCCCTTTTAAATACAAACAATATTTCTGAAGTTAGCAAATCCTTCCAAACATTCGCTTTGATTTGTTAAGTTATATTTAATACAATTTGCTTCAGCAGCATTTTAAACCATGACAGCTAAAGCATGAGTGGGTCATTTTTATATACGGACGTGAAATCTCTGCAGTTGTGTACACAGTCTAGATTATGCATGCAGGTCCACACTCCCTGAGATAACAAAATTACCCGGCTTCCACTCCAAGCCAGTCAGAAACTGTACAGTCGCAGATAGCAAAGTCAAGCCTGAGCCAATCAGTCCTGCTAAGCAGCTGCTATCTCTGTTGCTTATTAGTTCACCAGTACAGTAGCCACGACCAAAGGCTTCAGATGGGCTTACAGTATGCACAGAACAAAACTGTCCCTGCTCTCAAAATACCACAGAAATGCAACCGTAAATGAATACTATCAAAGGGTGGAGGTAGGAGAGAAATCTATTTTAAATTTTCTCAAAACATTATTTTTTCAACACTGAAGAGGAAAATCCTTACTCTTGAATCCTGTATAATAACAGAACCATGCTGTTTGCTGGCAGAATGCTAAGTTTCATTTTCAGCAGAAAAAAATCCTATAATAATTTTTCCTGATTTAGATGAGGTTTAGGTCAACCTTACATACATACAAATGAATGTTTTGTTCAAATTGCAGGGTAATTTTAATTAGGACACCCTGTTAGACATCCTGTTGTTCTATTTAATGGACTTTCTCAATTATGAGAAGAAACACCTCCCCACCCGCCTGCAACTTGAAGTAAAAATTATGTTGAATAAATATACAAAGACAAAAATTATTATTCGGCATTAGACCTTTTTATTTCTGTTAATCTTTATTTGGCAACTGCTGTATCAAAAGGGCAGAGTTCAGAATCCCACACCTATTAAACACCTGTTTAAAAACCACTTGAAGCACTGGAACCAGCCAAATATGTCCCAATTAAACAGAAATGTTGGCACTGCTGTCCCGGGTAAGGAACACCCATTGCCATTTGCTCTCATTAGGTTAAACGGGTTTCTTGGGACATAACTGAATTCCTGATTATGTGCACTGCAAATGGATGGAGAACACCAGAACAATAAAATTTAATTCAGCGTAGCCTTCTGTCCAGTTGTCAAGCACGGAATTTTGGGAAAAGGGAAAAACTGAACCTTTGGAGAGTGGACAAGAGTTATGTGTACCACATGAGACAACTCATGCTTCTTTCAAGAAATTGCCTGGTTGATGTAACAGAAAGAACTGGGCTGAGATTTCTTCTTGAAAACACTCCAAGATTTAGAGTTGATTATATTTTTCTCAGTACCTCCTCCTCTGTACTTTGTATTAGTTTGATTCCCTTAAATAATTTTATTTGTTAGTTATAAGTACAAATCATTATCTTTTTATATTCACTTTAGTGTTAAATTGTTTACCAGTTTCTTCGTTTTGTACGTTTATGATTCAGTGCTGGAATCCAAAGTCCAGACAATAAAAGCTTTGTTCACAGATCAGACACAATACTGCAATATTTTCCAAATATTTTTATCAACTTATTTAAAGGTTCTTCTAGAGAGACCAACTGCATGGCAAACATAAGAGTCTTGTCTATCATTCATTTAACCTCTTGACCCCTGTCAAGGATGCGGACATGCTTGCCAATAAGAAACAAGTCAAGTGGTCTTTTTCCAAACACTCAACAATACATTGCAGGGTGGTGCCACTAGACAGAATCAGAGCAGAGTGGTAGTGATTAAAAAGTATGTTTGAGATGGTTCTAATATCCATGCTCAATCCTCTATAATCCCACTTCATTATCAATTTATTAACTTCCTTTGTTGTCCTTTCTGTCACCCTCCTGTGCTAGTCACTAATACATCTTGGTTTGGAAAGTGCTCTACTCCATGTGCACAAAAAGCTAGCACACTTCACACAAAATTGATCAGTTAACTGTATACATGTAAGAGATGTAAAGAGTCTCTAAACTGATACCTTCAAATTGAAAGCATAAAAAGGATGGTTCAGCACTATAAACACTACTTAATTCACAACTCAGAGTCAGGACGTTAGCAAACTGAAAAGAACAGTTATATATTTTTCTCTTCACTTACGCCAGATAGACTTCTTGAGAACATAAATCCTCTTGGTTTTCTACTACCTCTTGTACTTAGTGTAGAATTCACAATTATTTAATGCCTACATTTCTAAAGTAAACTTTAGTACATGAAAAAAAGCATTTTAGAAACAAAATATGTCAGCTAGCAGTTGCTGCTGACCTAAAACTATATTTATTTTCAAAACAACCAGAAGAGTGGCAGATGCTTTCTTGTTCTGGTTGGCTACAAATGGCACCAAGAAATGCTAACATAGACACCTGCATACTTCCTCTTTGCTTGTTTCCTACACACACACACTCAAGTATTTTTGCATACAAACAACACTTTCTGATTTGCTATTGCTATCTGTTTAGATATCCATGGGTACTATATTCATTGTGGTTTCAAGAACAGTTTCCCTTCCATAATCCTACTGATCTCAAGGATGCTTGGTACTCAAAATACATGTGAAAATGATAAAATATTCCATTTTTACTCTCCATTACTGAAATCACAGGTTTAAGTGTTGCTGCTTAAAGTGAAAATGCTTTAAAATCATATCCCTAAAAATCGAAAGCCACAAACCTTGGCCAATTTTAATTTAAGCCCTAGTAACCTCCCCTCTTACAATTGGTTGCTGACATTTTGTTCAGTAGATGATATCTGTAGCTGCAGCACTTCCAGACTACAAAGAGTTGCAAAAGCTATCACTACAAATGGATGTTTTTGTTGGTAGACATTTTGAGACTAACCAGAAAGGAAAAGGAAAGCAGGAGCCTGGGTGGAAAGAAAACAAAATAAGCCCACAAACAAACAAAACACTACAAATCACAACAGGACAAGACTAAAATCAAGCGGTGACATCACCTCACTGGATTAGTAAAAACAATTCTGTCTTGATTGGAATTTCACTTTTTTTTCCTTTGTAGTTCCATTAGACAACTATTAAAATGTTTAGCTGCATCACTTTCACAGATACTCTGATAAACTACCCTGTATTACTTGTATCTAAGTACATTTAATGCAACTTAGAGATAAAAACAGTAGTATTCTGTACAGTAAAATCAAAGAAAAAAAGGGGAGCATCTCCTTTGTACTGAAAAAAAAAAAAAAAGGCAAACCCAGTTAACTCTGAGTTTCAACTCGACATTTCCCTTCCACTGAATCAAAAGTTGAACCCTAGAGAAGTTGCCTTCAGTAACACCCTTCAACTGCCTGAGCTCAACAAAACACAAAGAGCTACGAATTAGCATATGAGCTGGAGAAGCAATGGAATATTCAGTGGTAGGGGAGACTTTTCCCACACCCCAAATACTTACAGACAAATCTTTTTATATGCTATATAAATGCAAGATATAGGTTTAAAGGAGAGAAAGAAAAACAGCTTCAGAATCACCTGGAACACTTCGTGGAACTGACTTTTAATTGCCTACAACAACAAGGAGGTAATTAAAGCCCCATACATCAGCTGAGGACAAGACCCTCTTGACCCTAGAAATATGTGGTAATAGCCAAAAAATGAAGAGAAAGAGAAAAAAAAAAATAAAGAGAGAGAGGAGAGAAGCCAGCCCAAATATTTAAAGCCAAAAGAAAAAAATAATCATAATTACTCTCATGTCAGTAAATACACTCACACTCACTCTCAGAACTCCACAGTGGAGTGTGTTTTTCAAGATGAAATCAAAAACTGTGGTCCATAAAATAAAAACTCAGGTAAGCAAAACAAAAGAGGAAGAAGTGAGGTGTGGGGCTATCACTAAAGATGAAGATAACTGGAATTAAGAATCCAGATGCATCCTTTGTCTCTGGAGCAGGGAGGGACAAAATAAAATGGAGGCACATAAACTTTATTCACAAAGTAAGGCAAAGTCAGTGGAAGGATATATTAGAAAAATTAATGTTGCAATATGCCATCTTGTAATATTACATTGAAAACCACACCACTGTGCGTTGTTACTGTATTTGGCCGAGTGCACTACCATGTTTAATTTCAACTTTGATTACAATAAATCACATGACACAGAGAGGCTACCAAGTGACTCATAGTCCATTCCAAAATCTTACCATATTAAAACTTTGACTGTAGTAGAAACACAGCAACCAAAATCTATGTACATTATACCAGAGGAAGGGAGCAGAAGTATTGAACAGAACATCCCAGGACTCCGTGGTCATTTGTTAGACATGAACAGTAACTTGCCACGCCAGCAGTTAGACTGTTAGAGCAGTAGATAAATTTGGTGCTGCCTGTATTAGATACAGCAAACCATGGGCTGCCCAATTTTCTAAGGAAGGCACAGACGCTCCGCACACCTGAGCACTATTAAGTCTTACTGCTTATGAAGAAGAGAGTCAGTATTGGCAGTGCACTGGCTTGAGGCAGGGGGAGGCAGTTGGAGGGGAAGCATAAACCTGTTTCTGCTCACTACCAACAACATTATTACAGGCACCAGTAATGAGGTGGCTAGGCTAGAAGGGGAAAAGGATATAGGAGCTGGAGTGCTTTATCAGCTCCAAGACCAATGCTGGTTTTGGCAGTATTTTCACTCTAGTGAGTTACAAACAACAAAAAAACCCAACCAAGCAGGTGCTAGCAATCTGAGAGACCACATGCCAGCTACAGCTGCTTCAAACTGATTCAATTACATCTGCCTGAATAGTCCCAAGACATTGAACCCACTAAAGGGAACCACAGGTCGAACAGAGACCCAGTACTTTGGGACCTTAATGCTCCATTAAGTTAAAGTAGAAGCCCTCCCAACTGAAATGGGAGGAGGATATTCAGATAGGGTCTGAAGCATATGATCACACTCAGCCTAGGCTAAGATGGAAGACAACATATGCATGACACTGGGATACACAGTAAAAGCCCCTTGGAAATAATGCCTCAAAATTTTCTTGAAGCAGTTCAACAGCACTGCCTTGTTTCCCAAAACACTGGGTGCAGTACATTTGCTTGAACATGCTCTTGGGATTGGGACTTCACTCCAAACCTTGTTTGTACAAAAAGGGGCCAAGCAGCTGGGAAATTCTGGAGTGTAGTGTGTCCTCATTAGCTTCCATCTGCCATCAGAACTCAGCTCATGGCAAGTTTGGCTAAGTCCTGGTGTTCTCAGGTCCAAATCTGGGTCAGTTTTAATTACACTATACAGAATTCAGTGTGCAGTTTTTAAATCCTTATTATACAGCGCAGAAGAACGGGCAGCTCTCCAACTAATCAATTTTTTAAAAGTACATATATAAAAATTTTAAACCAGGCTAGACAGACAGTGGGTGGAAGAGAAAAAAAATGTATAAGCGAGTACAGGGGTTAGTTAAGAGAACTGTTAGCAAAAGTGGGTCACCAGCAAGTTCTGCTTTAAAACTTCAAAGGAAGGGAAAAAAGGAAAAAACTCTTCATTTTTTAAGACACTGAAACTGATGTGCAAGACGTATACAATTCATACTGCTTTTAGAATCAGCATAGGTTACACACAATAATACTGCAGCCAGATTTGTCTGAAGGGAAAGATATATCGTCTTACAGCTATAGGACCCTACCATGCACTGACTGACCTACTCCCATACCTTTTAACTGTGTTATTGCCAGGGAAAGTCATTATTGCTTGGGAAAGTCATTTTCCCTAAGGGAAGAGCGTTTAGCCCATAAGTACAGAAAAGGTGTGGTGATTAGAAGTACAGTTCACTGGGATTCTTGAAGGTGATAGAGAACTGCAGAAAGTTAGTCTAAATCCTAAACAATTAACATGTTTTGGACTACTTCAAGTGCTATTTATTTCCTCTTTTTCTATGCCATCAAATAGCCATCAGCCAGGTCAGGACTTGAAAAGAGTTTTGCTTGCCAGGTTGCTGGCAAACAAAATGATAGGAGGCACAGAGAGCGGCATGTTTTTCACTGAACAGACACTTGGGATAGGACAGCACGCCAAATCTTATCTATGTAAATTGGGCTAAAATCTACTTGCAAAGTCAACAACCAGAATCTGCCCTGTTTAGAATCTTTGTCAGATGCAAGGGAGCAAGTGGAAGTCTTCAGTGACAGCTACCGACATAAAGGTAGCTCAGAAACGAAGAAGGATGATCAAGGAGTAGAGTAAATAGCAATGAAATGATAGATGCTTGTTAGACAAGCATAATATTCTGCCATCTCCTACACAAAAACTACACCTTCTTCTGCACTGTTTCCAAGTTTGCTTTAACCATTTCCATGAACATCACCTGTTAAAACAAGATTTCCCTTCATGCACCTTGTTAGTATTATCATAGCTTTCATTTCAGAACTATAACACAGCAGAAACACGACACAATCCTGTACTCTCCATTGTACTTCTTCACTTGGTGGCTAATCAATATATCTCCAGCTTCTAGATTAATCTACTACATTCTGACACAGGATGAAATACTCTACTCTTTTAGGATGAACAAAAGCTACAGGCCTAGAGTAACCAGTGAATTCTTTTTATTTGAAAGGAAGCTGTTTCTTTAAGGTAAGGCCCATCTCTCAGACATTACCCTTCATATAGGAAAATCCACACATTCAACATATTACACAACAATCCAAGCAGAAATTAAAAAGAAAACAAAAAACTTACTAGAAAACCATTGCAGTGTTAGGTACCACCAGCTTCTCTGTTACAGTACTAGTTCTCCAACAGAGGAGGGCTTTTTGCCCATACCACCTGACTGGTCTCAAGCTCTATCCCCACCTGGGTCCACTTGTATTAATTAGGACAATTAGCCTCACTGTCTCCAAATAATTGTCAATTTAGTTGAGCTTGGATAAAAAAAAAAAAAAAAAAAAAAGGCAAGCTGAAGCCACAAGCAGACTGGACAAGGTAATCTCCAATTATTGAGGAAGAAAATTACCGTGTGCAAATCTGTTTTCTGAGGGTCTAGCTTCTTAGCATAACTTTTTGCTATGAAATTTCAGTGCAGATCAGTAACAGAACTAAAGGGTGCAGAAGAACAATCACACAGCAAACACTAGTAAATTTAGCTCAGATATTATCATTGTAATAGAAAGATTACATTCTTGTAACAGAAATTTCAGTGCTCAGATGCTGACTATTCTCTCTTTTAAAGCATTGTTATTGCTGTTAGGCGTGTTTGATGGACTGTTTGGACACATGACCCACCAGTGACTAGGAAGAACAGCCAAGCTGCAAATTATACACAAAGAAGAGTGGAGTAACAATGCTATCTAGTGCTGCATGTCTGCTGAAACAAGGAAGCTCAGTGATGAGGGTGGCTACTTGAGAAGCCCAGGAAGAGAGAGCTCTGCAGATTGGAAGGAAAGTTCAGCTTCAAGTTAATTTTTTTGTTTTATGGCATCTACTGATGCAGCTTTATTAAATTATTTTATTTACCTCTTACTTTGGTGTCTCTTGCTTTTCCTCTTCCTCCATTTGACATGTCTTACAACAAACCAAGCCAAAAGGTAAAAGTCAAAGATGACTAGTGTTGTATCTAAGTGCTAAGGTGGATTTTTACTAGGTTTTGAGTAAATTTAAGGATCACAAATATGACAACAGGTGTCACTCGCTACTCCCTACAATGGAGGAACTATAGAGTAAAAGGAACACAATCCTCTGAAGTGTCTTTACATGTCACTGTGCAGACATGTGGAAGATGCAGTGTTAAAAACAAGTTTTCTTCCCCCACCAAAAAAACACCCCAAAATGAAAACAAACAAACAAAACCCACAAAACCACCAAAAACAAACAAACAAAAACCAAAAAACAAGATGAGAGACTAAAGGGTGAAAGGAGAGATTCTGTTCCTGCTGACAGCCCTAGAAATAGACTTTTATTCATTCTTTTCCTCCATCTAAAATGGTGTGTGGATGTGAGCCAAGTTAAAGGCACTATAACTCTTCAGGTTCTTCAGCTGCTAATGCAGCCACTTCAGAGCTGTCTCCTGTCACAGTAGACACTGACTTGTCAAAGGTGTATCTGCTAGTCCCCAATTCTGACCAGAGAGCCTATGGAAAAGGAGACTGACTGGTATTTCCTGACCATCTTGCATAACTAGGTTCCCAAAGAAGCATATCTTTTTTTTACAACTCCTTTCATGGGGAAACAGTGAAAGATGTGTCATGGCATATGAATGCAGATATAATCTATAGCAACAAACCAAGTATGCCATTCCGAGATGGGGGACATTTTGTTTTGCAGACTGTCAACACCAGGGGATGTTAAAAACATAGGAGTAATTTACAGAATTAATTAAAACATGGTGGTCCCAAGTTAGAGAAAGTCTTGTCAGATGTATCTCCACTAAAATTTCCTTCTACTGTATTCATCTTACTGTACCTACACATAGCTCACACAGTCCTCTTAGTGAGGTCTGTCCTTACCACAAAATCAGCTGAAATATCTGAGACAATAGCACGATTTATAAAAAGAATAAGTCTCCCAATTCTATTGTGCTTGGCTGTGAGAGTTTAAGTCATATCCTTAGCATCTGAATGCCATTTTTCTATTGCACTTTATTTGTGAGTGGGTGTTTTTTGGTGCTATACAGTTTACGTAAAATGAATCAGTACATAAGAAAATGCAACACCTATTATCATGTGTTTCATAAACATCCAGCCCCTGACTTGTGTGTGCCGTGCAGCAGAGTTGTTATTACCATCTAACAACAGGTTCCAAACTAACAGAGTAAGTCCCACCGATTTCATGGTTTTTTCTAAATTTTAAAAGCAGTGGATCCGTATTAAGAGGAATTTGCCAAATTACCTGCAGAGGAGGAAACCTGCAATTCTCTTACTGCAGTGATGAGATGGTATCAAGAACAGTGCTAACCAAGGCCAACCAAATGGATCACAAATACTTTCCTAAAGAATAACACCCTTGTATATTGTCCTTGAATAAAAACTGTGAGTCCACACTAAAGTGATATCAGTTTGCAAGTTTTATGATCCTTTCCGGTCTGCATGACAAAAGACAGCAAAAAAGCACACAGAATTATATACATATCTTGGTTTATTCCTTTCTATGATTTGATAGCCAAACTTAGATCAGGTGGTGAATTCAGAAGACCCTCTACAGCGAGAGTATAACCCAAGTTTGAGATAGAAAATGAAATTACAAAAGAAAAACACAGGAACAACCATGAAAAGAAATTTTACAACATAACTGCTTTTGTATAGCAATATGAGATAAACACCAATTATCACCATTTTCTAGATGAGCAAACAAAAAGCTCTGATCACAAAATAAATCATGGGACTCATGCTGAATATACATGATTATGGCATACTCTGTTTTTTTCTTAATTTTTTTACATTTACCCTCAGTACCTAAAAACTAGTGGTTTCTGTATTCAGCTAAAGAAGTTAACAACAGCAGATAAGCACTGAAGCATGTATTTGGAGCATGGTTCAACTGAAAACATACCATGTCCACATCACATCACATCCCTAGTAGACCAGACAGACAGGTTCAGCAGCATGTCCCTGACATTAGCCGGGGCAGTTACTGAATCTGTGGGCAGGGCAACTGAGAAGTCTTATTGCCCTGCACTAAATCTTTCCACTTGCTAACAAACCACTGTCCAGGGATTTTCTGAGCAAGTGGTTATATATGTTATACATATATATATGTATATTTATACACATATACACATAAACGCATACATTCATATATACATATAAATATATATTTGTTATATTATCTGGGCATTAAATTGATCCTTGATGTGCTTTTCTTTCATGAGTTTATCTAATTTGCTTAGTAGGCAGATTTCCTTCTGCTTTTTCTTCAGCTTGGGTTAATGACTTCCATTGTCAATATTATCACTGTGTGTCTAAACAAGATTTTCTGGAGCTGCAGAAAAGAGATCGGTCTATAGATCACTCTTACTTGGCTAAAACAGCATGTAGTGTAAAAGATTTCAAGACAATGGCAGATCTGTTCCCATATTATGATGCAGATTTCAACAGATCATAACAATGCCGTAGCTTTCTGGTTTGTTTAACTAGATTTATAACATACTAACTCCCTTTTACAACAGGAAAGAGAAGCTTGATCTGAGCCAAGAGGCACAAACTGAGTAGATATGAAGGTGAAATGGTCTGAATTTGCCAGTCAGACATGCAGTATGACTGCATCTGCTGCTTGGATGCTGCCTAAATAGGCCAAGATCAAGATTGCAAAGGTTTGATTTTGATCCCTCAAACTAACAAGATCCAGAAATCAAAGTTCATAATAAAATTTAAAATTATCCCATGAAGTTATCTTGTATTTCCACACTGCAATGCATATATATGATGTATGCATGTGTCTGTGTGCACGCTTACACACACGTTCACACTCAAATCCATGTTATTCCCTGCATTTCTATGTCGCACCATTGCACATATACTCTGAAAGAACATAATTGCTAGAAGAAAATAGCACCCATTGGTGCAGAGAACCTATATGCTACTGTTCCCCTTTTCTAAGCAGAAAACACTGATTCACATCTATTTGCCTCATCTCACTGCCCCTTTACCAATGAGGAACTCACCTTACATCCCTACAATGCTTTCCTTGGCCAAGTCTGCAACCCCAGGCAACCCAGCCTTGACTGTAGGCAGCAAAGGCGGCGAGCTCAGCTCAGAGTTTGACATGCTTGGTGCATGTCACATAACACAAGCAACCTGCTAACGAGCTGCTATGTGCTCTCTCAAAGTCACAGCTGCCAGCAACAATTGAGCAAGTGCAGCCTAGCTTTTCAGGATTCCTGCCTGTTGCCCAGGAACCACACAAAGCACTGGAGATTTTAAACAGGTGCAAACAGTGCTTTTCTCCCATGCCTTGTCCTCCAGCACGTCAGACTGCACAGCCTCTGCAATGGCAACAGAAGAACAAGAGAGCAGGAAATGAACTTTCAAAATGTGATCAGAGTTCCTACTGATAACGCAACGCTTTGATGACATGAGAAAAACAGCTTGTACATAGCATTATAGGCAGATGCAGGAAGGCTTGGTCAGGCTTGCCTTCATGAAGACCAGCTTTTTCCAGAAACATGCAGCTGTATCGTAATTCTGGGTTACACATTTTTCTGAATTTGTCAGTATTTCTCACCTGCAAAATATTTTGTTAATGTAAAAGGTAATGTTTCAGAACGTGCAATGATTCAGAACGCGTAATGAGCACCAAAAATAAATGAAAAGAGTGTATTTTAAAGCTTACTTTTACAATAATTTGATAGCTGCATAGGAATTTTTAATGCACAAAACTGTCTTTCAAATAAATGTCTTTAAAAGCATAATACAAATTACGCACATTATCTAATTGTGTGTATGTACAGAAATTATACACGTACCATCTGTTTACAGCTCATTGCTTAACATTATAACCTTGTATGTACACAGCTCAGTGCATAGGTGGTACTGTAGGTAGACAGCAATCGTATATCCTGAACTGAAAATCTGTGAGACAATTTTTAACAGGCTCGTTAGAAAAGACTGCACTAACTCCAGAATGGTTTGTTTTGTCAATATTGCCTACGCTGTGTTAAGGTCATCAGTACGAGTTTGTTATTAGCCACGTTCCCACGTTAGTAATCAGGCAAATTCCTGTTATTTTCAGGCAGAATCTTGCCTGAATTGGAAGGAAGCAGGAACTGGTTAAGGCCATTAACCAGATGGCCACTGAGATCTGGCATTCTAATGTTATGATCAACTGCTAATCTGGTGTCTACCTGCTACTTCCAACAGGTCAAGCCTCGAGCAAGGGTCTTTTGCTATTTGTTCAGAAATGTTACAATGCTGACAGGCATGCTAAGGGCTTCTGTCTAAAATGAAACTGCTTAGATAGGTTTTACCTTCCCTTTTGGATTCAGCTTTCCACTTGGATGTGAGGCTGAAAAGGCTAAAGGGTTCTCTTGTACAGACGCCAACAAAAACAAAGGTAAACTTAGAATTTTCATTAACTGTAAATTACAAGAGCAAACAGAAATAAGGATTGATGTGAGCAACAGGGAATGCTAAAGCTTCACCAAATGTAATGTGTAATGCTTCAACCCAAACATATTTTGGGATGACTGCCAAGAAGATGGGTATAAATGTGGGAGGCTTAGTAGAGTACAGTTTGAGCTAAAATGTGTAAAGTTTTCACTTGTGCTAAGGAAACATTCGTAGCTAGGTAAAAACAAGGCCTTATGAAAAATCCAATTTTACATCTAATCTAAATTTCCCTGGGCAAAGCAACTGCTCTCTTCCTAAACTGATCCTCAAGGTAGCTGGCAGTAGCATATAATTACTGTGGACAGTATTGCCATGGGTTAGGCACTAGCTGAAAATTGTAAAGTCTAAAGGTATCTTATCCAGCATTATATGGTTTGATGTACTCATCTAAACCAGAATTGGAATTACTCATTATGATGCTTTTGTTATTTGGTGATCCAAGGACTTCTGTACCACTACTAGACAGAAATGTTGGCTCTGTCTAACAAATTCTCTTGTGCTATCTTAGCTTGTACTATTATCTATTAGTTCTTTTGATCCAGAATCTCCTTTTAGTGAAGTATACAGCATCCCTAATCATCAGTTTCCCTAGTGAAGAGTAATTACAGTGTCCTACACATTGTTGGTGCTGTACGGGAGAGAGCATTAAATAACCCAAATAATCTCAATTTGTTGCTAAAAATCCCCCAGCAGCATGGTTGAGTTTTGGTTTTCTACTGTCAGAGCTGTGCTTCAACAGTAAGAGTATGAGGTTCTTCTAGCTCAACTACAAGACTAGTTTATGAACTAGGACTTAAGTTTACTTTCAGTGAGATAAACAATGGATAATTCTAGTAAATGCAAGAGGCTGAAGAGTAAAAGGCTAAAAATTCTACAGAAATTTTCAACACAGGCTCATGTCTCAAAATTCTCTCTTTTCTAAAGATACTTTCTTCTTGAGTTGATAGGCTAATTATTTCAGGAAAAAAAATCATCAGTTAAGTTTCTTACCTATTTCTTCTGCATAGACTACAGAAAGCAAACACAGTAATGAAGTTCTAAGAAGGCATCTTACTGGCTATCACTTCACCTTTATTCATGTGATTGGTTCCAAGATCTTGAGGCAGTAACACAAGTTACTTCGTGTTTCTCTGGTTTAAGTGTAAGGTATATCCTTCTCTCTCTGTGCCTGAGATGATACAGCATCTGCAGCTGACAGATACTGACAAGCGTTGGAGTCCCCTTTGTGCACCTCCAGTTCCACAGATATGGAACCCAGAAACTCCTGTTGAAACACAGTACAGGAATCATACTGACAATACTCAATGCATCCCAATACTTGACAAATAAACATGACCCTTTGGGAAAGAGATGGTGACAACAGAAACTTATCCTATTTAAAAGACAATCAAAATCTCAAAAGACACCTCCTATTCATTCCATTGTTCAACATGTAGATCTATTCAGCAAGGAGGGTCGAAGGTGACAAGTAAGCCTAGCAATATATGCACACAATTCTACTTGCCACCAGAATTAATAATACAGCCTCCACTGGTAAGGGAGACTGTGTTGTTCCATTTGCTGGAGAATGTCTTCCTTAAGGCTAACACAGGCATGAGAATGGTGAGAACATTTAGGAAGGACTCTAACATAAATGCAGGTCAGATTTGTTGCCAGCTACTCAGGGGCAGGCAAAGACATTTCTTAGGTTATACAAGAACAGGAAGTACACAGTGTGCAATAGAGTTTAATAACAACAGTGGTTCAAAACACTCTCTATAAACCCTAAGTAAGGATCCTAGACATTCTAGAATAGGCCAGGATTCAGTATTCTGGCAACGACCTCAGGGTGAAGTTACGCTCTCTGTAAATCGAAACTTTCCTTCAAATTGCGTAAGTGTGTGCACCTCAGCAAAGCTTTGAGGAGTCTGAAAGAAGAATGTATCCTTTTCTGCAGTCAATTCTGTAAAATAAGAAACTGGATTAACTAGAGTCTTCACTGGTGCCAGCCAGACCACAAAGTGTACCATCAACACTCTGTTTGTAAGGTAAAAGCTATTGTAATTTTAAAAAATATCAATTATACATCTTGGCTCAGAAATACTATAACCTGACTTCAAATTTCTTACAAACTGTGTCTTCTTACACCCCTAAATAATACGAGAATAAGAAACATCAGATTACTTTCTAGGAGATATTTACAAAACTCTGGGATATTTCAAGAAGACACAAGCTAATATTATTATTCTGAATAGGACTACAAGCTGCCCTCCATCCACAGCACCATACAGGCTGTCAGTTTTGTAGTTAAGATGCATTTTGCAGCAAGACTTTACTGTTCTTTCAAGTGCACTGTACTGTTAGTTGTTGTCACAATTATTTATAACTAGGGACATCCATCTCCTACTAACCTTCTGTTCTGGTCCAATATACAGGAAACAGTATTTGAAGCATTGAAGTACATTTATAAGAATTTCAATTCAATATTTTTTAGCTAGATTCTGCCCTCTGGTTTTGACTCTAATTCCAGGCAAGTCAAAGATGGTATTCAGCCTTCCTCTCTACTGTGGGGTTTGTGTGTTTGAAAATTTAATTTTGATAAAAGGTCAGGATAGTAAATGAAGATGTTCAGCTGAAGAAAAGTGTTTTTTAAGAGACTTGAAAACATGAGACCACTAGTTGTGTTTCTTTTTAAAGTGTATCATAAAGGTACTGTAGCATTCTTTATTTAACACAGAGAGGCAGTGGAATAGTGCATGAAACGCTCAATGCCAAGAAATAATCTATCCTTAGTTCAGCCATGAATTATCCTACAACCTTGAGAAAATTACTTAACTGTTCTATGTTTCAGTTTCTGCATCTATCAAATCTATCAAGTGAGAACAATGACAATTTGTAAAACCACTCTAAGATTCTTTAAGAAATGTATTATCATTTGGAAACTTGTAAAGTATACTGCTATTTCTAAGAAAAGTCACCAAGAATATAGGAATCAATATTGATTTAAATGTTTGCTGCAATATTTTAGTATTTCTTATAGGTACTTTACAATATTCTCAAGTGTTTCTATGTTTAAGTGAATCAACTACAATTATCAGCATATGGGATTTGAAGATACTACATCCTTTAAGTTCAAACTTACAATCTGTTGATGGAAACACAAATATTTTCAAGGACCTCAGTAGGAGATGGACTGGGTACTATACTTTTTCCTAAGACAGTCAATAGTCCTCCAGCTGAGGTAGCCCCGGATTCTCTGAAAAACATAATAGTTAGCAAACTAAAAGAAAAAGAGATTGTTTTCTGCCTCCTCAGTATTCGTTTCAGCACCTACACGACACAGATGCCACAGAAGACTCACCCTTACTCTGAAGTACAGGAAAATACATCACAGTAAGAAACTGAGTATCATTCAAAGCATCCTTTGAAACTTCTTAAAAAACTGCATCTGAGTTCTGTATTTGTATTGATGTTTTAATGATTAGTCTATTTTCCTGCACTTTTGGAGGGCAGAACAGCAAAGTCGTTACATGTTTAAACTCCACAAACTTTGCAGGCCTTAGATTTTCAAATACTTCTATTTCTGAAAGCTTATCCTGCTTAAAAATATATTTGTAAGGTGTAATCCAAAAATGGCTGCACAAACGTATTGTAGGTCAAATTCCAAGTCATCAATCAGTTGTTACAGTTTTTAAGGTAGGGATTTTAGTGCAGAAGCAAAGCGTTTCCTCAACTTCATATTACAAGAGTGGATCACAGAATTTCTTAAATAACTACATTACAGATGGGACCAAACGCGGAAACTGCAAGGCCTTAAAGATTATATTCTCTGGACAATGTTAACAATCAAAACCAAGATACCAGAACTGGGGATAGCTCACAAGTTTAGAGACAGCACTTATTAGAAACTAAATGCTAAAACAGTTATATTACTGAGGGAGATTCTACAGCTATTTCATCTTTAGAAGTATTTTATTCACTAACTTGGTAATACAGAGAATTTCTATCCATCAAGTTATACAATCATATTTATAGCAGATAAAAATTTACAAGCATTACGTTAGGTACAGTTACCTTATCTCCAAGTTAAAAAAAAAAATTTGAACACAAAGACAGCAAACTGGATTTTTATATTCTTATCAAGGTTAATATACTTAAATTCAAATAGGACAGCTAGATGACAGTTACAACAGAAACATGTGAAATTCCCCTCATTTTTAGGTGTGATTAAGAAAGCAACACCAGAAATATAGGCAAAAGTGAAAAAATAGGGTCATCTAAATTAAAATTATGTTTTAAAAAAATATGGTCCCAAATCTATGGTAGATCTGCGAGGAGAGATTGCCAACTAGAAGAATGGGAGCGAGGTGGGATGCTCACAGATATTTAAGAGCATAAAGTGTGGAATAGAGTGGAAGAGCAGGAATGTGCCCACACAGGCTGTGTTAGAGCTCCAAATGTCTCCAGCTCAAGTGACTAATGTGAATGTGCAAAGAGACAACCACTTGAAGCAGAACTTTTTACTGATTAAGTCACTACCATAAATCTCAATATGTTCCCTGCCATATTGGCAGCCTGTCCCTTTATTCCTTTTAACTGTGGGCCAGATCCTCAGCTGGTATAAGCTGGCATCGCATTTTGTTGCCTTCAGTGGAGCTAAGCCAATTGATGCCATCTGAGCATCTGATATTATATTTCTGTAGCAGTGAAAAAATGATACACTGGCATTAATTACTACATAGCCACGTCTCATAACCTCATGGCAGGGGTGGAAAGACTTCTCATTTATAGTCAGCAGTCAACATACAGAATGGAAGGGTCAATTGGTCATTCCAAGCTCAGTTTGATGGCTGTAAAGTTACTAGTCATTCCAAACACAGAAGAAATCCCTTTTAAGTTTCCTATGTGATTTAAATACTTAAAATTTGTTAACTCACGGGCATGTAGTAGCTACAGTATGTCCTTAAAGCACCACAATCTATTGCATCAAAAATGCAATGGATCTGACATGCAGAAGAACAGGCAACTGAGACAGACAAAAATTTGTTTAACTGAGAATCCCAAGTCCCACTGCCAACAGTAAATGCTAAGGGAAAGAGGGTAAGTACACTTTCATCTGTAAGCATTCTGCTACAAACTAACAGCATATCAGAGATGCAGACACAGACATTTTTCAGTTTTGATATTCTAATAGAGAAGGTGGTCGGGGTTTTTTGGTTCAGCAAAGGAAGAAATGGAGCACAGGACTAATTACAGACTGCACAGTAGTTTGGACTAGCTTTTACAATGACCTGACACTCATAGTTTATACTCTTTGTGTAAAAAGCCCATATGTTCCATTTCACTGCAGAAGGAAATAACAGGAAATCATAACACCCAAATAAAACCCTTCTTCTCCAATGAAATAACACTTCCTACTTTCACTTTTTCAACACAAAAACGTGTAGGTTGAGACTCCAAAGAACAAGGGTGGGCTCAGACACTTGGACATCCAGTAGAAGTAAAATAATCTTTTACATCAACATTGTAGAGGTAGCAAAGTGTTCATTAACTCACTTAGCTTTTTGAGGGTTATTGTCAGTGTATTTGAGGGAGGGGTAAATGGGGAGTTATTCTGTGGCACTGAATCTATCTTGGCCTGCCTTAATTTGTATTCCCTGCCCTTCCCAGTATTTCCTCTCATTGATAATTATCTCCTCAGCTCCTAAGTTATTTTGTTTTAAGCACTTCATACCCCCTGGACACTTAATACCGAGATCTTACTGAGCATTAAACAAGTAGATTGCTGTCTTTGTCTTTAAATGGGTAAAATAAAATTACTAGCCTATCAGACAAAAACATACTTATTCTTCACCTACTCATTAGAATTTGCATATTATAGCAGCATGCACATTCCTAACAAGCTTCCAAAATGGGGGATTGGAAGTAAGCAGATTCATTCTACAAGTAAATGTAAAATAAATGGCCTTATGTTGGCTGAAGCACGCCCCAAAATACAGATAGTTTGCTATGGATATAATGTAACTAGTTGATAACAAGCGAAGGCCAAAACATCGGAAGATAAACCCTGGCTTCACTAACTTCAGCAGGCATTTTGCTTGCAGGACAGACTGTGAAATTCAGGGCTTTAGACACAGAAGTGCAGAGCTACTTAGAAACAGGAAGCAAAGCAAGAAGGAAAACAGAGAGGAGAGATTAGAGAAGACAACATATGGGGGAAGGATAAGAGTACCCAGGAAAAGGTAAAGGAATGAATAGGAAACAGGAGAAGCAAGAAACTGCAAGTTTCAGAACACAGCAGTATTTAACATTCCAAAAGACAAGTAACTGAATCTACTCATATCTATCAGGAAAATGCCAGGATGCTTCTGAAGTGTCCTCACAGCCATGCACATGTGCTGTTAGGTTCTTGCATGAGGACACTGACAGAAGCTCTACTATTTTCATTCCAGAGAGCTTTCCACTAGGAACAACTTCAGATAGAGAAATTACAGACTTTCTCTTAGACCTGAGTGTATCTGACTGTGACATGTAAGATCCACACTACAAAAAGGTTTGAAACCTATTACATATCCAGTAGAAAATATAAGAGTATTTCAGACACATTCTGCCTAACTCCAATTTAAACCAGTTGATTAAGAATACGACTTAAATTAACATGAAGAGTATCATCTATCTTTTAAAGCTTGGCCTCCCATTTTTATATTATACTTGGCAGAAATATGTCCATATTCAGTCATTTTGTCTCAAGCCAGTGATGGGATCCAGCTGTTCTGATATTGATGAAAATGAAAATCATAATCTTCAAATACTTCATTTAACTATTATTTAAGAAATATTATTGCTTAAATGAGACACTCCCTTCACAAAAGAATGCTCATGAAAATATATGCCTTACTTTTTTTTTTTAATGGATTTTTTCATGTCTAAATTTAATAACAATCTATAAGTATGTTCAGTCATCCTTACCATAGGGGAAGAAAGTAAGCAGGGAATTTTTGCCTGACAGAAATCCTTCAAGTTACAAAGCTCTTAATTTTGACTTCAGTGGAAATTTTGGCTCAATATGAATTCACAGGATTTTGCCTATGCTTTGCAGAGATGATTGGGATTCAAGTTTATTATTACGTAGATAATTGTTTTGCTAGGATCTCAAAAGCACTCTTAAAAGAACTGAAGGGAATGAGTTTGACAAGAGATCAAAGAGATCAATTATTATTGTGTCCAGTGAACATGAAGTGTCCAGTGGACATCAGCTGGATGGGCAGTAGATGGGAATTAATACCGTTTGGTTTTAGAATGTTGACATCCAAAGTAGAATAATTTATTTCTTTCCCAATAGCATGGTTAGAGTCTATATTCCCATTTCTTATGTAATGGAGCTTTCCTAATATTTATTATTTATCAAAAATACTTGTTTTCAATGTTTCCTCAGGAAGCTGATATATACCCAATTTCAATTTCTAATCAGAAAAAACATGCAGCTGTTACTGTCAGACCAAATGCTGAAATGCTTGCCTGGGATTTAGGCTGTCCACTGTTACAGATGCAATATGACTAAGACTCCCTATGACATTTAGCTGGTAAGCCTGGAAAAGTCCGGCCAGGCACCTTGATAATAAACAGAAATATAAAGGCTATGCAGCCTCATAACTTCCATGTCTCAAGTCTGTTTCTCTGTTTCCTATACACTGACTCTTCTTTCTTCCTTTTGAAAAGATGTGGAAGGGAACCAAGGAAAAAAAGGCTACAAGTCCATAACAGAGTGTTTCTAAATCTCCCTGAAGAAGGAGACAGGAAAAATAACTCCTCAAAGTGAATTCCAGGTGAAAGCTCCTTGCTGCAGTTCTGTAGTCCTAAACAAGAGAAAGGATGCAAATATTTTTTCATGCTGGAAGAACTTAGCCTCTAAATTTGTATTACCTTCATTAAATTGTTCTTACTTTAACCTGTGATTTTGCTAGCTAGTAATAATTTTGGACTGTTGCTCAGAGGACAGACATCTCTTCTCTTTGCTTACTATCTGTTATGACATGTATGTCACTGAAGAATTTAGCCATGCAAATCTTGAAAGTAACTTGCATCTCTGAAGCAAATTTGAAATATTTCTTTCAAATTCTATGCTGTCAGAACTCAGTGAAACTGTGAAAGGCATATGAATATAACATCTATAAAATGTGCAGCTGGCTACACAAAAAGCTGCAAAGAATAAGGGTTACCAGAGCAGGAAAACACTGTTAATTACTAAATATTGTTTCTTGAAGCATAATACTCATACCTAGGAACTACACATTCCTACCTGTAAATCACATCAGTATTACAGGGGTAAATCCACATAATAAGAATACCACTAAATGCTAAATGTTATGCTAAATTTCCACCTTACACATTAAATACTAGTGTACTCAAGCTTCCCCTATGCTTGTGGCTTGGACAGTGCTCTGCTCAGGAAGTTCAGGATAAATCTGTCCTCAGATTATTCTGGTGTGAGCTAGCTCAGCAGAAGACACTTTTATTCTGATGTGGCTCAACCAAAAAAGTACTCTGGACAGATATCCAAGGAAAATACAAAATACCCCCAAACAGCAATCATATCATTAACATGTATTAAAAATTAAAGTATTTACAGGATTAAGCAGTAACAGCACTGCCACGGTAACACATAGTATGGCCTCACCCTGCAAATGTCTCTCATCTGAATAATCCTAAGTGTGTGCAGTCCCTTGCAGAAATTGTTACATGCAGAAAACTATGAAATTTGGAAGGAAACAGATCAAAAAGCTGAAGCACAGAGCAGCGACGTGACTCACTTAAAATTCTACAGAAAAGAAACAGAACTTCATAAATTAAACTGTTTCTGACTTTTGATCTTGTCTGCGGGACACAAGATCTCTCCCATGAGAATAAGTATAACAAAGCAAAAGCAACCCCTCCCTTGACATTTTATTATATTTCTATAATTGTCTCAATATACCAGATCAATTGCATTTGAAAAGGCGGCTATTAAAACATAACTAGACCATCTTTGGAGCCCTAGTTTGTCAATTGCATCAAACAACAATTCTTCTGCAGAAAAGAAATCAGACTGTATTTTTACAATAATTGCGAGTCATTTCTAGGAGAAAAAGGTAGCAACAATACCCAAGGAAATAAAATAACACACTTTTGTGCTTTCCCATCAAACCCGATAGCGGTATGGGTTTAAATCAGTCAGAGGCAGCTACGCATGAGAGATTGCACTCTGCAGGCTCTATCAGTCAGAAGTCAAGGATACACGTCCATGATTTATCATACTTTTCCTGGTAATTAGCTAGAGTGCCATTTTGCTTCCAGTAGCATCACTCAACTTTCTTTTTTTAATTTGGTCTTTTTTTCCTGCAAATGAATTTACATATTTCTCAATCTCTCATCTCCTACTATGTTTTATTTATGAATATAGGCCTTGCTGATGGTAACTTTAATGTGAAGAAGGTAGTAATTAGTGTACCTATCTGCTAAGTTAATCCCTTTCCCACAATGTCTGCAGAGAAGTTTAAGGTAAATAACAGTTTACAGTCAATATTAGGTTTAATTATGCTTAATGAGGGTAACTATCTCTGTTTACTAACTGCACCTAGGTGTGTAGCTCCTATATGAGTTTTTCTCCCAGCCTCATTCCGCACTGTTAATAGTGCCATTGTGCAGGGTATGTGTGGTGCTTTAATCCATAAAACTGCTCCAGGAGAGCCAAACAAGTGAGGCACCTGTTTCAATACAGGTTCAGAGAGAGCAGAATGGCCTTAAAACATTGACAGCTTTGTGTAAGGAGAAAGTTTTACTGTCTCATATTTCACTAGTGCATGCAGTGCACTAGTGAAAAGAGGACAAAACCCAAAAAACCCACAGACATTCCCCAAGCCCTTCCTCTTAAAAAATAAAATAAAATAAAATAAAATAAAATAAAATAAAATAAAATAAAATAAAATAAAATAAAATAAAATAAAATAAAATAAAATAAAATAAAATAAAATAAAATATAGCATTTTTTCTTGGTTTTCAGGGATCATCTACATAAATATTTCCTGTAGGAGTTACTATGTTCTTTTAGCTCATCGAAAGCTGTGTTAACAATTAACACCCTGAATTTACACAAACAAATGAAGACTTCTTGTCTTACTCATATTTTATGAGCAGCTATCTTCCACAACTGAAAGGATTTTAGAGGCAACTGAAGATGACACCAATGATGTCTTAGAATCCTATACTAGTAAAAGGTCAAAAGCAAAGCCTCAGATAGAAACCCAGTTCTACTTCAACTGCTCTCTTTTTAGCATCTCAGCAATGTTGTTACTTCAATCTGCTTCTTCCTAATAGGAAGATCTAGATTTGAGTTTACTTCATTACTTTTTGCTCTAACATTTTCCTTTGTGATTTCATTTATTATTCCCTTAAGAAATTCATGCAATGGGAATTTTTTTCATACATATTTATGACTACCTATGAAAAATGTACCTTTCTAAATCTTTGATTCCC
Source organism: Myiozetetes cayanensis (assembly GCF_022539395.1). Taxonomy (NCBI): domain Eukaryota; kingdom Metazoa; phylum Chordata; class Aves; order Passeriformes; family Tyrannidae; genus Myiozetetes; species Myiozetetes cayanensis. The sequence continues at coordinate 22,118,061 of NW_026087742.1, forward strand.
TAGGATGCATGGATTTAGGGGGTTTTGTGTGTGTGCATGAGGGACTAAGTTTGCAGGATAAGTGCTGAAAAACAAAGCTGTTTGATTTCTACTAAGAAATGGAAGTTGTACACACAGAGAAATTGTTCTGTAAGTGGAGAGGTTAGTTCATTTGATTTTTCTAAGGTAGTAAGAAGCGAGTTCTACATTTCATTCATATCACAGAAATGTGACATTTCCTCAGACAAAGCTTAGGGGGTTTATTTTTTCTTTTTTTTTTTTTTTCCCTAGTGAGCACTCTGCATGAGTCTACATGTTCCCCCCTTATCTTTGTCATTGGCAAGACTTCAAGAAAAAAATCTCTGGTTAAAAAATTCTTCAAAAAAGCAGGAAAAACTTTCACTACATCACATTTTTGTTTTTTAGAAACCACCCATTTTACAATTACTTGACTGTCAAACATGCAGTTACTAAAGTAAGATTTTATTTAAAGGCTAAACTCTCTAATGCTGCAAGCTATATCCAGATCAACAAGCTTTGACTATACAGGTTTCAAAATCTAAGCTCAAGGCTTATATGTATTATTCCTACAATGTGCCAAACTAATTCTAACATCATATTACTGGATGTTAGGGAAAAGGTTTCTAAAAGAGAAGTGAGATTTCGTTAACTGATGTCTTTCCCTCTCAACACCATGTTCCAAAAAATGTGATCTCAACATGTAAACACAAGTTTAACTGCTACGTAAAACTGCCAATAGCTACGTAACAAGAAAGAAAAGATACCTATTTTCAAAGTGACAATATTTCCTTCTTTTGCTATTTAGGAAATCAATACTCAGATAAACATGGACTTACTTATGAGATAGAAATTATTTACAGGCACATATATTCTAAAGAAAACTGGAGAGGTTTTGTATCCAAGAAGAGAATAGAAGAGGTCACGTTACTTCTTCAATATAAAGTCCAGCACCTAGATTAATTTAATGACTTAAAATAATACAGGATGACTCTGAGAATCTGGAAAATTTAAGCCGCTCATGATTGCAAGGACAGATTATGGAAAATCTAACCGGAGAATGTAAAGAGCAGTTAATACAACTGGTCAACACCAGGAGAGGGCATATTCAAGTTGCTTCTCCCCTGATGCCACCTTTCAGTTAACAGCATAAACAAAGCTTGGGTAACTGAACATTAATCTATTTTACTAAAGCACTAAAGTGTTCAGTGTACATACACGAGTAACTGTCTCCTCAAAAATCCACATGCAGATCTCCCTAAGAGATAGATGGATGTAGGCATTACTACAGAAATCTCTGCAGCTCCCCTCTCCAGACAACTGGTTGGAAAAAAAGTTCCACACTTTTCTGAAGAGCCTAGGAGGAAGGTGGGCTTGCTTATTTGGATCAGTCTGGATAATAACCAGTTTTTTCACATTGCAGTGTTGCCTCCACACATCTCTCTGCTCAGATTCACCAATTACAATGAAGAACAGTGGGAGGATGAAGATTTTTTAAACTAATTGCAAAATAACTAAAGAAAAGCTATTACTCAAACATAAAGACTTTGAATATGTAAAAATACTATTTTTCAGTCACTCCTAAATGAACTGAATCTCTGCTGCAGTATTAACGTCTTGGCAAAGAGAAAGACACTGTCCCTTGATGACCTCTGAGGTAATGATAAGAGTCTCCAGTCGTGGTGGAGGAGATCACCTGAGAGACATAGTCTGGTGGCGTCCAGAATCTCAAGGTGGCTTAAATTATTATATTGAATTATTATATTGAAATAGCGTGTCTCATGTTTATAGCCCAGTCAAATAGCTGGGATTAGAACATTGTGTTTTAGCCATATACCAATAAAACTGTTACAAGAAACACATAGAACATGTAGATATTGGGATCTTGGGGCAATCTTATCTCATAAAAACCCCCAAACATTTAAATGTACCTATAAACATTATTGTAAAGATATTTAAATTCAGAGGAAGGAAAAAGTCTCAGAACAAAGTTCTGCAAATGACCATAATTCAGACTAATAAAAACTTACATAATTGAAATGTTCTACAAGTGACTAAGTAGCAACATTTCTTGCTTCTTTATTTTCTTCTTCAGTATTGATTTCTTGCCAGAAAAAAAAAAAAAGAGTTTTCAGTTGCTTGTCTCTTAGAAGAGCCTCTGCCTACTTTCATGAATTCTCTGTGCCATCCTTAAGATATGCCTTCGGAAGGCATAGAGACTTGTATAATCCCCCAAGTCCTATTAATATCAGTAAGAATTATACAAGTTTGATTCAAAAGAACCAAAGAGAATGACTAAAATGGCCTCAAAGCTGCTTTTCAGAATCAAAATGGTCTACCTCATCAACTTGGCATTAAAATGTGCTGCTGCCACATGAGTGGTCCAGCTTCCACTGCCGCTGACTTCTTGCTGTCTCTCATTTTGTTGTCTGCTGTTTTATTTGCTGGTACAGAAGAAACAGTGAGTTGGTCTTTTAATGTCCTACACTGCTGATAACACCAAGTTATGCAGTAAGTCTGCTAATCATACTATTGCATAACTCAAGGTTGGTTTTGACTGGAAGGTTTACAAAATGAACGAGGCACGGAGAAGGTGTTCAGTGGCATCTCCACAACATCACCATAGAAATGTCTGATTCAGTTCCAACGGGAAAACAGACATCCATCTATACAAAGAGGGGACAGGGAGAGAAAGAGGGAGATACTGAGACAAAGAGGAAGAGAAAAAAGAAATAGAGAAAGAGGAGAGAAATAAAGGGAAAGAAAGAAGGAGAGAGGCAGGAAGAGGGAGAAGGGGAAAAGGGTTTCACAGTACCACTCAGTGAAAGGTATATATATTGAACTTTTGCAGGACACAATAATGTTCAAAGTTAAAATCTTGTACCTCCAGAGAAAGGATTTAACCCTCCCTTTCAAAATTAGTTCCTTGTCAAGCCAAGTTCTGCTTTTATGGAAGACCAAGTGCCTATTGGGTTTTAAAAAGGCAACAGAATAGAAATCTGACCAGGAGAAGAAGCAAAAAAATTCACTGTCCTGAGCTACCCACTGAAAAAAATTAACTTCCCCAAAACGAACACCAAAGGCATTAAAGATCAGTACTTTAATCTCCCTGGACACCTGAATCTAACACCTGGACAACAAAATTGCTATTATTATTTCCAATGATGGTAAACTGACTCACTGGCACAGAAGAAAGAATTTAAAACCAAATTAAACCAATGTGGCAAAAGTGCCAAGTGTCACCTGTGCCATATCCTCCAGATAATCTACAGTTCAGATGAAGAAGAAAATGAGAATGACTGAAAGGAATCAACCCTGGTATACATTTAAGAAAAACCATTGTGGTTTCATACCTTCCTCTGAATCTCAAAAGACTTCCCTGACATGTACTCTTCACCCATACTTTTTCCCTCCCAGTGAACAGGGACATTGTCTTTTTCATAGGGGAAGTATCAGGTCATGGCCCATGGCAAATCAACATGAATCACTGACCACATGATTCAAACACGTGCTCTAAGAAACCGAATTTTAGCATCCTGAAACTCCACTCTTCAAGTGCTGACCACAGAAACCTGTTGTGCCAGTGTGTTGGTTAAAGAGGCAAATCCTTTCATGTTCATTTTCAAAAATGGTAAAGGAGGGAGAGTAAATCATTACCTCTCTGACTTTTGCTTTTTAAATAGAAAAAACATGCATGCTGGCCTTGCATTGTTAGCTTTACTGGAGTAGGTGCTGAACAACTAAACACATATGCATGAAGATAAACATTAATACACATACACAATGCTGAACTTTGTGTTGGCAGCCAGACTGCAGTAACCCATGTCCCCTGGGCAGAAATCACCTATGAAGGAACAGGAAAGAGTCAGTGTAATAGTTAACTAGCCCAGTGGGATATTATTCATGACAAGTAGAGAAGCAGTAGTGCAGGCTGTGATGCTGGTCACCTTTCCCTCCAGAATACTGGTGGATGCCTGGAATCAAATTCACTATTGAAAAAACCAGCAAATGTGGTGTCAACATAAGAAAGAAGCTGAATTTTTTCTCTTGGAGTTTGCATATAAGGAAGACTTCTGCAAGTGCAGAGATTTCCCGTGAAGCTTGATGTTGAAAGAATATGATAGATTCAAATTTATCAAATATGAATGCATAGGTTTTGGTAAGATTATTAAGGTTATTGGTATCACATCAAGGCAATTATTCCCTATAAAGCAGAAGCAATTAACTCCTATGGCAACTGGGAAGTATCAGTGTTGATAACTGCAACCACAGCATGAGGACTGCAACAGATGGTTAAAGAGCATCCATTTAGGTGACAGACCAAACCATGAGTCTTTCACCTATAGCAATCAGGGAAAATCCCAAGTCATCATGGCTGATCCACCTCCTTCGATGCTTTTACCCTGCAGTCTCCCACAAGGTCCAGAAACTCTTTCAAAACACTTTCAAATCTTTCAAATTCCTTTATAGTAGAGCATTAAAAGGAACATACCACAACACCCACTATATTTCTTTCACTGCTATCTCAGTCAGCATTTTGCACAGGGGCAATACACTACTACCTGGACTTCAGCTTGAAAAGACAAATTCCATCTGGGTTTTTTTGCTAGCTTTCAGTGATTTAACTTCATCAGCCATTGCAGAAATGACAATCAAAAATTCAATTTAATTTTTTATTTTCCAACAAAAGCATTTGCTTCTTATTTAAGAAGGCCTTGAAATAAACTATTTAGCAAAAAAAACCCAACCAAAAAAACCTCCAAAAAGCAAATTTTTTCTTTCAATAAAACCACTTTCCCTCTGAAAAGGTTTGCTCTCTGTGTGGATTATTCATTTACTTTAATTATTTTTGAAGTGCCTCGGTTTGAGTGGGTAGGAGTTAAGTATCCACAACACCAAAGTAGGTCCTAGAATTAGTTGCTGTAAACAAAATGTTCTGCAGTGGCCTAAATCTGCACAAGCAGTAAGCCCTGAGTGTTTTGCAAGTCTTTTTCCACAAAGAGTACTTTGGGGGACCCTGAAAGCTATAGGACCCAGGTCCCTGATCATGTATTATGGGACTTACATTGTATCTTTCCAATCAGGAACACACAGAAATCCTTTTCCTCATTTTGCAGGAAAACAAAAATGTTACTCTTATTTATATGTGGATAACAAAATCCTACCTGGAAGAGGCTGTAAATAACTAAAGCATCTGACCAGAACTTTTAATCTGTCATAGAGGAGGATTTGTTAGGACACAGTGGCCAAGCAAAATAAGAGAAGGCAGAGAGACAGAACAACATACACAACCAGGCATGTAATCAAAAACAAAAAACGATCTTTCATAACCTCTCAAATCACAGTTCTCTCTCACACACACATACACTGCACAGATACAGGAGTACTTAAGTTGTTACCCTTTGTTCAATGTTTCCAGTCCGGATAGCTTTCTGGTTAATTAGGTACACACACTAAAAACAACAACAAGAAGAAAACAAGCCAAAAAAGCCCTAGGAAAACTTAAGATAGAAGCGTTTGGACATAGTTATGAGCACACATCCACAGAGAGAAGAGGAGGAACTGAATCTGGGGAAAATACACAAGATTATCACTTTATAGGCAGTGGGCACTGAGTGGAACAAGGATTCCAAAAATAAACACATCTAACATTTAAATCTCAAGCTGTATTTTCAGTGACACCCTTTCTGTCATGACTATATGCACATTCAAAACCAAAACCCCAGCAGCTAAACATCCACAGCTTTGAGGAATTTCAGTTTTCAGTCTCATGGAAAAGCTATCATCTAAATATTCCACTGTACCCACGGGCTTGTACTACCACATTCTGATTTAAGGACACAAATGCAACAAAACTAAAACCAAAGACAGAGAAAGCAACTGAAATGAAGAGTTTGTGCTACCCATTCCTTCGCGGATATGGAAGATGTGATGTAGGCATCTGGAAAAACAGAGGATATCTTCTCTGATACAGCTCATTTCATAAGTCTCCCCACTTCAAAACTGCATCCCTATGCTTTGCACATACTTCCATATACATTTATAGCTCCTCTACACTGTTGCCCATAGTTACACCCAGTATTTACAGGTAAGCCTGCAACCCTGTTCCTCCATGGAGGTAAAACAAGAGAGGAAGGGAAATAGCATGAAGGAAAGTAGGAAACAATTCTGCACTTACTCATCTGTAGTTGGTAGCTATATCCTAGGAATAGTTGCTTTAAAATACAAGTTGTTGTTGAGGTTTGATTTAAAAATCTCTGTCAGTTTTGACATTCAGGTGAAGGTATTGCTGCTGGCTCCAAAATAATTTGCATATCGTATCACCAAATAAAATGTCTGAGGTGTGCACCAATCTGATGAAATTATAAACAAGAGTCCACAAAAGTACACTTGCCTTCCTGTTTGATTTCTGTCCTGTTCACTCCTCTATAATAAATTATATGATCATCTCATCCTAGCTAGATGTTTAACTGTGAACATAAAAAGGAAAATGATAGCAGCTTATTCTTTTCCATGTTTTAGAGCTGAGAACCTGACAAAAATGTGAATTTGGGGAACAAGAAAAAAGCTTATTTTGTTACAATACACCTACTCTTTAATTGCCACAGATTTAGTGGAAAATTCCATGTAATTATGTATTTTTAAAAATAATTTCCCACCCTGAAAGTAAATAAATAAATGCAACTACACTTCTTTTACAACAAAGACAAATATACATGCTTAACTTTATGCTCTGCAATTAATCTCATGTACTTCAACAGGATTACTCATAATGCTGTAAGTGAAATACATGTGTAAATCCTTGCAGAATCATGGCCTGAATTGCCAACAAAGTTATATTGCACAATTAAATGCCTAGGTTTAAAATGGCTCTACAGAAGGTCAGAAAAAAACCCTTTAGGCATAATAAGTAACAAAATCTACTCCGGGGAGTGACTATGGGAAAAATAGCATTAAGGGTGTCGCCCTCCCTTGGAAAATTCACCTGCCACCAAATCCTTTCATTAATTCACCTTCTTCCTCTACCAGTTACCACCTTAACTTACCACTCCTTTCTAACCCATCAAATACCATTGTTCCTTTCCACGTTTGCTCTGCTGCTGTATGAGGAAGGGGACAGGAGATGCATTAGCCATTCTTTTGCCCAGTGAAGCAGGATGAGAGCATAGTCTGCCACATTAGCTAGCATAGTAATAAAGAGTTATGTGCTAAATAACAGACCTGGGTGCACAGCTTTGCTCCTTAGCCTGTTGCTGTACTATTCACAAGCCAGTGTCTCACTTAAAATTGACCAGTAAACACTATGACAATCCTTAACCTATTATTGGAGTTCATTACAAGAAGCTGCTGATCAAAATGTATACACATTGGATAACTAAACTGCCTAGCCCTGTGTCCTGATGAGTGGCTTTACCATCTGCTTTCTTCTGAAAATACACATGAATGGCATATTAGAAGTTACTCTCTGTACATGATCAAGTTTTTGACAAAAATCCATGGCTTCCACAAACACTTTTGCTTGTAAATTAACTCAGTCAGAAATATTAACTAAAATGCCAGGAAAACAAAGTCAATCCCTTAAAAGTTCAAATGACTATTTGTCACAAACATTTCACCTCTACTAATGAACTGCAAAAATGAATGATAGAAAATGCAGAACTGTATTATGTTTAGCAGTTAACATTTTAATAAGGAGGAGATTAGCAATTTTTAATACCTCCAGTGCTTTGTTATATACAGTAGCACAATAACTGAATATTTTAATTGCTAATTATTTAGACCTCATTCAGTTCTCACTCAGGCAAAACTCCCATTGAGGGACTCTTGCCTGAGAAAAGAGCTACAGGATTTGTTTTACTGTAATTTGAAAAAAACTTTATATATCATAAAAACTATCAAGTTATAGTGAGACAAAAATCATTAAATCCTTAGCAACATTAAATCCTACTGAAAGTCCCACTGACTCTTAATGCCAATGTTTTCATATTAAGTAAAATAGATAATTGCAGTTTACCAGTTGTAACTTACCTGTATAATTTATGCCCAGATATGCTGGTGGCTCTTAAAGAGGTCTAATAATGTTTTGATTCTTCTTACCTTATCCTTGCTTTTCTCCTGTGGGAAATCTCCATTCAAATGTGATAAGGAAACAGCATTTCCAAACAATTATGATATCAACACCTTCAGAAACACAAAACTTAGCATTTGATTTTACCTTTTGACTTCGGACTCCAAAAGGGTTAAGAGCAGCTCTCAACACTTCTCTATTGTGCTGCTGTAAAGAAAAGAAATGCTTATGTTTAGGGATTTGCACACAAAAAACCTTGAGTTTCCATAACAGTCAAATAGCTCGTTGTTCAGTGGGGAAAGTGGGTGGAATGCTGTATATATATATATAAACATACAGCTATCTGAGGGAAGACAAAACAAAGTCCTACACATTCACATGTAGTACACAGGTGACAAACAAATAAAATGTACCAGTATTTCAAATGTCATTTTATACACATGTTTCAGAGAGAACAGTTATACAGCTGGACACCAAATTAATAGGGAGAGATTTCTAACACTTCATGCTTAAAAAAAAAAACACAAACCAAAACAAAAAAAAAAAAACTGAACAAAAAAAAAACAACCCCAAAAAAACCCCACAACAACCAACCCTCATTTTTTCCATTAAGTGTAGTTTCATTCCTCTTAGGCATGAGTGTCACAACCAAAGTTTTGCCACTTATGTTTGTCCTTCAAATGCACTTTGGAAAAAGTTACAGGTAAGTACTCTAACAAGTCAAGAATCTGAAGAGTTTTTTTGGTTTAATTTTTTTAATTTAAAAAATGTGTATAAAGTCTTCACATCTTTCAAATATAAATGGCTTTAATAAGTAAAATGTTCAGAAAACCTCTCCATAGGCTCTACTGAAAAAAAAAGAACTAAAAGCACACTTAATGCCATATACTATTAATTACCAAAATGTTCAGAAGTGGATGGCACACAACTGAGGAAAGAGTAAGCATTTTGAAGACTGAAAGTAAGACCTGGACACTCTCCTTCACCAATACAGGTTTAGGAACCTGATTGGTGTAGTTTCCAATTCCTGTTATAAGAGGTTCACTTAGATTACAGTGCTCAAATCCATTCCAGCCAGGCTTCTTGTTTCCTTGCAGAAGCAGTGAGATCCCTTTGTTGCCCTCAAGTGCTGACTTCCCACCTAAGAGCCTGTGTTCAAAGGTAATGAGTATGGCAAGACTAACTAAGACTACTAGTATTCTTTAATAATATATTTTAAAAAAATTTTTTTTTCTGTAAAACAATATTTTAGACAAATTATTAAAATAATTTTCAAATTAAAATTATTTTTATATTATAAAATTAATTTCTGTATTTTGCTAGTGGGGGGTTTACATACCTAGCCACAGAGACATTTTAACTACTGGGATTACTGTTAAGAATATCTTACTTATCAGAAATGAGCTAATCTTTGGAGCACCCTTACTTATTTAGAAAGATCTCAAATAAAAAAGATGTAACCCCAGTAGGCTTTCAGGCTTGGCGCTTCCAAGCCTGACTTGCTACTGTTCCTGGCTATGATAGGGCTGCTTCTGTTTCTTTCTCTGAGACATGCTCACAATTTCTTTTCAGATCTTGTCCTTTTCCTCTTGTTTTCTGGGTGCCTTCTACCTCTGATGATTACAATCAAACAATGCCTCAGCTTCAGCATTCATGGAAATTTCCCCGTGGCAATCTCCCAGGCTATGTGTGTTGGTTCTGAGCGTACTCAGCATAGTCTGTTCGGTAGCAGCTTCTACTGTTTTCAGGGAAGAAGGTTTGTTTTGTTTGATCTAAGGCTGTGTAACATGTGCTTCAGCTTTTGTAAGGCCTACAGTTGCCTAAATAGAGAGACACACTGGACAGCAGCTGTTAGCACTTCCCAACCTTACACAAGGATGGTCTGGAATAGTCTGTCAGTTCTGCACAGATAATGAATAAAGCAAAACAGAAGACCTAAAATATGGAGTAATGAGGATAGGAGTTTGACCTTTAAATGCTGCTAGACGTGTTGCACAAGGATATGTTTGATTTAAGGGTTACTGTTAGGTATGAAACTGCACTGTTCACTTAACGTCCACCTCATCTAACAGCTGAACCACTCTGTACTTGCTGGCACACTACATGGGTCTGCTGAGTGAGCCCGGTAAGAAAGGGTGGCTCTGGTGAATCTGGGAGAGCTGTAAAGTATGGAAAGAGCATGGGAAAATCTGATCACAGGGTGAAAGAGAAAATTTTCTGTTTGAAGACCCACTGGAACTGTCAGACCTCCACTGCTGTTTAGACTCCTCAAGCTCTGCAAAGGATTAAATCCAAGTCAAAAGTTTCAATTTCTCTTCTCAGGCCTACTGTCATCTGAAATTTTGTACAAGTACTTATGGTGTACCCAGTTACCCTCTTGCCACTTGTGATTTTTGCCAGAAAGTGTTGTACAAGCGTCTCTATAACTGTTACAGTTACTTTATTTTCACGATCATTAATTGATCCTTTCTAAACATTTGAATGTCTGAGTTTAATTAGTGGCAACATTTCTGCCACAGTTTTTAAAACTATTTTTATACACGATTTAAATTAATCAAGCCTTATACTTGAGATGGTAATTTGTTGGACAAAACCAGCTACCTCTAGGCATTCACTTTGTTTTCAATTCCAACCTCCATGTTCAAATTTAATGGTTTAGTTTAGATCAACAGCTTATTGGTGATTCAAATTATATCATGTAATCAAGTAATACCCTCAAAATTTGACATAATGGAGTGAAAAACTATGCACAAAACTCAAGGAACCACTTTTGCTTTTTCATTTTTACATGAAAGTTAACTTCATGTACTTTACAGCGTACGTTCACAATAGGCTTGCTGGCATCAAAATCATAAGTACATCTCAATCCTCAGAGAGGCTTGAGGTAGGTCATGGTAATTTCCTAGAAAAATGTGCTTTCAAGGGTGAAGTGAATGAGGTACAATTATTAAATCTTCTTTTTCAATATCTAATCCTACCACAGAACTAAGAAATAAAAAAATTAATAACTTAAAAAAGAGTCCTATATAAAAAATGCCTCTTCACTATGCCAGGTGTTTGTACAGTAAAAACAGCATACTGTAGTGCTGTTCAAATGCAAACAAGAAAGAACTATACATACTTCTTCATTTCTTTTGATGCCTTACACCCTGCATGGACTTTTTGACATTTGCTTCTAGTGAAAAAAACACTATGCAGTGGCTTATCGTCAGCTTAAGTGAAACTGAGATAAATACATTCCATTCAAGAAAATGTAAAGAATGCATCAATTTTATTTATGTTTTTCTTTAAGGCTATGGAGCTTTCATGGTGAGGGGAGAAAATACTGTAGAATGGTATGTGTAAGAATCTTTTAAGATTCTATATTTAAGAACAAAATTCAAAGAGTAAAATAAATTATATTAGCATCACTCCAGTCCTATTCCTTCCAAACACAGTCATCATACATACAAATTAAACTCTGGTAGCAAGTGAATGAAAGGAATCACTGTTGATGAATGCTGCAAATACAGGAGCCAAAAGGATTTCAGACAATGGTTCACTGTGAGACTACCCGTAAATCTCTTGGTTTGCTTTGAGATTCAGTCAACCTGGCATGAAGCTTGGGCAAAGTATGTCCTTCAAAAATGGACAATGCATCACAGCAATGCTCTAAAAAAAAAAGACTGAAAGACTAGTGTGCGAATTTAATGCTAGTGGAAGTCTTATCTCGCAGGCTTAGAGCTTCAAATCCTTTCATTTTCAGGGCAATATTTCTGTCAGGAGAACTGACTGGTTCACGGGCTCATCGCTACCCCTCACTTTGAACTGAGGGACCATGTTGAGTGGTCAGGTTTTGTGGCTGGTTCAACTTTTCACTGGACTTACAACAACAGACCAATTATTACCAACTGTAGTAATGAATAAATCAAATGATTATGATTAAATTAGTATTAAATACCATGATAAAGACAAAGTCTGAAGAATTTCTGAAGACAACTGCCCAAAGCAGACCACTGACTTAGTCTGCAAGTATAAGGCAATGAACTGGATATGAACTAGATTTTTGCAGGAAAGAAAGCTTCATACATGTATGGAAAAAAATTTAAAGAAACAACAGTGCTACAGTTCCATTCTTAACACCTGAAAAAGTCTTTTAGAAACCAATTTAAATACTCTGTGCACTTCTAAATTCTATTTGAAAAATACTATCTGCCCATATTTATCTCCATGGAAGACTTGGATTAACTGTGCAGGCTCTGGATAAAACTACTGTTGAAGACAGCAGTCACATGATGGAGAAAGGGGAACATCTGTAACACTATCTGTCAGGTTAACCTCCTCTTACCTTAATGTACCATAATTTTACTTAAAACAGAAATCATCACCTGGAACATGAGAAGCAAATGGCACTTTTAATATCAGAGGTAGTAGCAACGAGCCTGTGTATTTCTTCAGAAGGAAATACCAATGCAGACAGTGAAATAAAACATGCCATGGTAACAGATGAAGACTTCAACTGTCAACAAAATCAGGCTATTAATTCTCACTTAAACAGTCTTTTTAAATCTTTGATTTTCAATATACAGTCCAAAGATCACTCTCACATTTCAGCAGCTTTTGTCTTGTAATGCTGATCTCTTCAACTGACTTTTCACACTACTCATTGCTTTCTCTCCCCTTTGGAAAAGGTAAGTGAAAATACCAAATGGTATCTTATTCTGCCAAGACCAAAGGAACAGTTCAAATGTTCAAAAAAATTAGGCAATGGCTTTGCTTAAGGTAGGAAGAAAATGTGATTAGCAGTGGGGTGGATCACTGCCTGGCAGTGGAGGAGGGGGAACCAAACCTGAATCTAAATTTCTTTTCCTTCTCTGTTTCTATCTATGTTCAAGTCTAGACTATGTAAACAGCAACCAAAAATTACTGGATGGAAAACACAGAATTATTTTGCTTCTCATCACAATCTTTGCTCAAGTGACAGATATGAGATTCAAAGGGAACCTGGGAAACTACTGGCCTGTTAATTTCCACAAAAGCAAAGGTGCCCAGACTGATTTACTTGGACTAAACTATCAACTACCACAGGATGCAATCTCTCAATGGATGGTTCTAAATATGTCTGGCAGAGCAGCTCACCTGCTGTTGGCCTCTCTGTACCTTCTCTAAAGACAAAGATTCAGACTTCATCATCTGTTAGCTTACACCAGACTGTAACTCATTCAAACAACAAGAAAACAGATACATGATGTATCTGCTACCTGATCTTTTCCTTCAGATTTTTGTTCCATTTCTGAAAGAGAACAAGGCTGAAACTTTCCTTTGACTGAGATGAACCAAATGTCACCTCACAACAAAGAGACACTTCTCTGTCTCTGGTCACTGGCAACAAAGTAGGAATCAAAGGTACCACTTCCGTCTGAAAAATCATTATCACCTTTAAAATTTAATTCCCTCAAAGCACTAGAGACTAGTCTGGAGGAATGCAGAAGGGAAGCGAGAGATGACAATTCTCCATTCTCTCCAGAGGCTATGTGTCCCTACAGAATTTGTTTCCTGTGCAGTGCTTAACTCCTTGATGCCTTTTCCCTCATGAACTCTTCCTTGGCAGAAACTTCTTCAGATTTAAAAATCAGAACATAAGCCAAGTAAATAAAAATAAATAAATAAAGTGCAATGTCTATAAAAAGCACACAGACTAACCTACTTAATTATTAACAAGTAAACATAACAAATTTTGAATTATTTACTTAATCTTTTTCAGCTACAAACCTCAGACTTTTAGAGCATGAAATACATGCTTTATTTTAGAACACAAAACAGGTATTTTATAAGGCTGTGGACTTTTTTTTTTTTTTTTTGAAGGTGGGGTTGTTTTGAAGAATACACATTTCTTATTAACCCCAAAATACCTTCCTCTCACCAAACCATGGTGGTATTTTAAATAGAGAAATAAAGTTTTAGTATAAAGATCCTGTATTCACGTGTTTGCCAGTGAATGAGATGGCTGTTTCTGACTTGCAGCTGAGCAAAAATAAGATTCCTGAGAGGCATATTCACCTTCTCCTGTTTCTGTATATCTGCTAGGAAGAAGCTGGAGTCAGAGGGAGAACCTGGTGAAGATTACAGACAGAAATTCTACAGTGAAGCAAGTAACAGTCCCAGGTATGATCCCATTTTCTTTACGGAATAAAGCTACCATGCCAAAGGAAATCTTATCTGTGCCTGCAAATATAAAAAAAGGTCATTGCCACTGGATGCTGAGGTTCTGATGAGATGCTTTTCTAGGCCTGACCTCCAGCTGGGTCCATCTCCTTCTGACACATTGTTGTGCCTAAGTCAGTGCTGATAAGACACAGCCTTCCTGGATGATATGCTGAAAATGAGGGAAGTGCAAAGTTTCTTGCTGGATAAAACAAGTGACACTTCTTTACCTACTGAAATTAGCACATATCCTTTGAAGTCCCCAATAATCAGTAATGTAAAACTATGCTGTGTCCTCCTCAGTAACTTCAGGCCATCAAACTGTCATAATTTTTTTTCTGAATAGTAGTATCATCATCATCATTATCATCATCACAGAAGAATCATAGTTGGTAATCTCAACAATTTTTCCTAACTAGTATTTCATGGAAATAATTCTATAATATTGCTTTTGAAGCCCTGGATTAATGAAGACATATGAATATACATTGAAGCTGTACACATAAGACATGTCACTAAAAATCTATTCTAAAGTTTGGCACAGAAGCAAAGTCTTCACAAGAGCATTACAATAATATTTAACAAGGTATTCACATATTTCATCATTCATCATTGCTACTAACGTGTACAATGTGACATCTGATAAAACACCTATTAATCTACTGTTAATTGGTACAATGGTTAGACATAATTTGGTTTTTTTCCTTGTTTTAGATCTTAAAAATTTTGTCAATATTTATGTACTATACTTTTTTTTTTGTTTTTTTGCCTACCAAAACCTTCCAAAGGTGCTATTCAGGAGATGAGACAGTTAATCACAGAGCTGGCTTAGTCTCTAATTTAGGTGGCCTACTTATCTTAGCAACATTTTATTAGCACATTATGCTGTATATTTAATATTTAGTACACTGTGTGAAAATGGTTTACTGTGTACTGCTCACACAAATGACTTACAAATTCTGTTTGACACATAGAGAAGAGTGTATAAGTAATATATTTCTAAGTATACCTAACACTACAGAAAATAAGGATAAAAAGAAGACGTTGAAAAAACACTAAAATGTATCTGTGATGGAGTTAAGCTTACAAATACTTCAGTAGACAAAAGATGCAGCATTAGGGATATATGCACAATGCCCATCCTTCCTTTAACTTTTGATTTCAGCTGAGGCTCCTCTGGAAGCCTCAGCTGAAGGAAAAGGACTTCCCTAATTGCTGAAGTCTCACAATGGAGACAATTGCAACAAAACATACAGCAAATCCTCCCGAAGCCTTTTGTATTTTACCATACCCAAAAGACAAAGTAGGATCTTTCTTTTGAGTTTAGGAGTGCTTTCAGGACAGTTTTCAAGAGGCAGATAAGTTAGCTATGTCCTCATGAATTATGCAGCCTTTCCAACCTGTACTTAGACAGTGCTAGCTGGAAGCCTCAGGGAAAGATGCCCAGTGCATGTGAGCAGCAGGTGGTACCGAAGGAGAATCGCTCAGCCAAAGCAGATTCAAGTTTTCCTTGAAGAGTTGGAGAGCAGCTCCGAGTAGGGATCCCAGTTATCTAGCTATAGCTGTAGCCAGTTTGGTTGTACTGATGTTCAGACATTACCACTGGAAAGGAGATTTTCACTTTAGTCCTTAGTTGCGAGGAAAACTATACTGGTTTTCATGCTCCTCCTACTTCAAAAGGGAATCAAAGCCACACCAGCAGGCATTTGAAAGGGCCAGATAAGGGAAAATCCTTTAGCCTGACATGAATCAGCCCTCTGTGAAAACACCCATAAGCAGTCCTGGTACAATTCATACACTTGCTTTTTCTCTCTAACAAGTGAAGCATTCACATTTATCAGAAATATATTTTTCTGAAACCAACAGACAGGTGAGTGCATCAATAAGAAAGAAAAATTATAACCTCCCAAGACAAGTGATTTCCAATTGCCTCTGAAGCCCAGTTGCCTCTGATACCCCAGTTCAGAAAGTCATCAAAAGGCAAGAAAACTTTTTTGCAATCAGTAACTTACAGCTTTTTGTATTTCTTCTGCTGTGTAATTTGTCAATATATCTATCAATACTTTCATAATGAGGTGGCTAAGACAGATGCTAAGACTTCAGTAAATACCAAACTTCTTTTTTGCAAAAATTCATGCTTACACCAAAAGCATTTTTGTTCTGCTGGTGAAGTATTTTCAGCATTGTAACAAAGGACCCTTACTGTTTATTACAATCCCTGACAAAATATCAGTTCCAAAGCTTTTCTCAGTATCTTCAGTCGATGTTTGTCAAGTGACATTCAAAACATTTTTATTTTGAAAAACAAAACAAAATTGAGCCTATTTCACATTCTTTTTATTCTTGTACTTTACAGAATTTTTCAGAATTATTCCAATACATGTATAACACTGACATGGCATACCTAAAGTGCCTCACAATAGAAAAATTTAGTTCACATTTCCTCCAGGAAAAAAACCACAAAACAAAACAATCTACAAAACCTCTCAGAAAATGTATCTTTCTCCAGTTATATTCATTGGGGAACATTAAAAATTCAATATTTGCCACTTTGCAATGACTTCTGGACACAAAACAGTTCCTTCATGCTGCAGTAGGTTCCTCCAGTCTAAACATAAGGGGAATTAGAACAAAAGTACACACTTGAAACAGTACTACATATAACACCCACAAAACATTTTCAATCCTGACATCACTTTTCCCCTTATTTTTTCTGAACATTCCTATCATTCACTACAGATACAGTATTTATTTTTTATGATGATTAATATATAAAAATGAGTACATAGAAACCAAGTAACAAGAATGGGTCTAATTAAAAATTAATATTATTACAAAAATAACTATTATATTAATCACTATGAAGACCAATATTCAGATCAGTAGGACATTTTTAGTTCTAACACTCATTCTGCTTTAAGGACATGAGGACAGTCAATTTAGTAAAAATCTTATCTGAGATAACAGCAATACATATTGTATTAAAACCATGCTGGAAGGTCTATTGCAAGTTAGCAGATATCTCCATTACAAGAATGCATTGTACCTGACAGGACAAATATAAAGTTTGTACAGTTTAAGATCTGAAGGCAACAATCCAAAAGGGTCTCTACATTTTTAGCTGAAAATTCACCAGCAAAAGTGAAGGGATAATTGTGGATCAAACGTGCCTTTGCTTAGTCTTACCAAAAATCAATGAGATTCAAAGATGAATTTTACTCACTGCTTATTACACAGTAGCGTTTTTAAAATAAGAAAGCTTTATTAAAAATACTTTCCATAGTAAATATTTTTCTTTAGGTGATACCTCTCAAAATACACAATCCACTTGGTAAGATTTTAATAAGACCTACATATATAACTTCTACCTATATTTTTTTCAGACTGGCACTGTTCTTCCATTTCATACAGGTCAATGGATTATCCAGGCTTTTGTCCTGCTATGTTAAAGGAGACTAAACAAAGTTTCTGAAACATGCAATATAATACAAAACTATGTTCTCAGGTAATAAATTATTTATATTACAGTTGAGTTTTGAGATGACAGTGAGACTGATGTATTAGGCACTGCAGTGACACAGACTGGAAGACAGTTGTCACTAGTAAAAAAAAAAAAAAAATTCAGACATGCCAGCCAAAGAGTGGAAGAGCAGGAACTACTTTTTCAGATGAGTTGATGCACACAGATTGGAGTTACTCAGAAAATCTGCCGTGTTGAACTTTTATCTCAGGTTACACTCCACTGCTCTAACAACAAAGCCTTCCTTCCTCTCTATTAATTAATATAAAGCCAACAATCCCAGTTACTACCTCTACCCCATTAACTCAGCAATTCTTCATGCTCCTACACATTTGCGTAACTCCAACATCAAGAACCTCAAAGCACTTAAAAGCAAACACCAACAGAACTACGTTATCCTCACTTTGCAAGTAGTAAAATAAAACAGAGACATTAAGGGTAAAGTCATCTCACCTAGCTTTGGCCATCTAAAAGAAAGACACTTGCCTCAGCTGCTCCTTTCACGACTGGAGCAAGGTGAGTATCTTGAAAGGGCAATTCCTTCTCAAATACCTGGCTAAGGTCACCCTTTCTTATGCCTCTTCTTTCCACCTAGCCTAGATGCCAAGACTAAACGCCTCATGTTTAGATGAGCGAGCTATATATCCCTATTCTGTCACAAAGTATTCCTATTCCCTATTCTTTTCACTCTTTTCTACAAGGCAAAAAAAAATATGATGGGCCAAGGTCTGTGTGTGCTGGCTGGTCAGGACACATGTGGAAAGTTAGGTGCACACAGTTACACCCATGAGTGTACTGACAAATGAGACAATCAGAACTCATTGCTTCTTAGAGTCTGGGTGTTCAAACATTTCTGGAGCTACTGGCAGGCCAAACGTGTTTAAGCTGTTAGGTTTAGCTGAGATTTGTGCTGCTCTTAGCCCAGAGTGCAAACCCAGCAGAAATATTCACAGTTCTGTCACACTATAAATAATGCTAATAAATAAAACTCACATCACAATGAGATTTTTTTTCCAAGAAAGGTGATAAAAGTCTGTTATCAGACTTTGATCACAAATCCTACTATTCAGAAAAGGAAATGTCTCTGAATCTTAGTGAAAATGAACCTGTCCATAGCTAAAATACCTTTTAAAAAACAGAAATGCTTGTATCATTTTCTCTGTCAACTCAGAGATCAGATTCACGATTGATTTGAATTCTTGATTCAGATTTGACTGTTCTATTGCAGATCTGCACACATCAGAAGAATCTGGCACTACAGTACAAGGTAGGACCTCGAAGCTCTGAAGTAACTGTAAAGTGGTATTTCAAATAGCTCTCCCCAAATGAAAACTGGCTAATGCAAAATTAAAGTGATGCCTCTTCCAACATTAAAACAAACAGACAACAGGAACGAAAAATACGTTATCTTGCCTCTCCCACGAAAGAACAACTTTGACTAACAGCCTCCATTCTATGCATAGAATGGAGTAGGTAATGTATTTCAGTGTTTTTGCCAAATAAAGCCTGGGAAGGAGTTTTCTAAAGAAATCACAGGATACCAATGGAGTCACATTAAAAAATACCAGCATTTTCACTCAATTAATTTCCAAGTTCTAAAAGTAAGGAGAATCAGAATTTGCAAATTCAAGCTTCTTCTCTTTCCTCAGTTACTGGCAAAAAGCACCCATCAGGTACATGGAAAAGCTCTAAAGTCTTGCTTTAAAACAAAGACTGCTGAATGGGCCTAAATTGTGCACATTTATCACAAGTCCAGCAGTTACCACTGAGCCACCTGCTAGAAACACCACTGCCACGCTGATGCTTCTCAGCTTAACAAGACACTTTGTTTAACACAAAAGCAATATGCTAACAGTAATGCTTATCTGTTATCAGCAGAGAAGAATCGATATTTAATGCAGTAGCTAAAGATCAACTCTCACTGTGTCACGGTTGAGGGGAGAGAAGGGAGAGGGATGCTAAGGATCCGGACTCCAACCGCCGATCCTGCCACTGGGAAGCACAACAGTAGTGAGTAGCTGACCAGCTCATTCATCAAAGAGCAGGAGGATCTTCCAGGGCAACAGTAGTGGAAATGCCTTTTCTAGGAATTCTCAGACCTTACCACCTCCTTCCATACAAGCAACATTTATTTATTTTACCTGCCCAGTGCAAACAAGGGCTATGTTCAACAAAAAATACCTACCAGAAAACCACAGTGCCCATGACTCTTTCTCCAGGTGATGAGAAAAAAAATTGGAAGAGCTCTCAATGATGAGTATATCCATATGCTAATAGTGCTAATGTTAATAATTCCTCCTGCAGTTACTAACTTGTCAGCAACAGTTTTGCACAATTTTTTTAACGGCATGAAAGTAATCTTAATACTTTGCAGAATACTATCTTCATATCCATCTACTATTGTTAACTTTCCAAACCAGAAGAACTGACATTATGCATAGGAATTAGAATGATAGTTAATGTTTATTTTTATAGGGAGGAAGAAGAATATCTTAACTCTGAACTTTCCACTTCTATTAATGGTTAAAAAGTAAACTGAGTATTAACTTTATTAAATTAGTAATTTATATGATACATCTAAAATTTACCTACTACGGACACATACTAGTCAAATCTGTTTGTTGCTTTGGGGGCAGGTGGATGGAGTGGGTGAAGTGTTCAGACGAAACAAAACAGTTTCCAGTAGAAGGATATAGACCATCTTCTATTTCTCTGAGAATAACATCTATTATTTAGTTTGGAGAAAATATGTTCAGAGGCTAAGTGGTCTCTTTCAAATGACAGAGATATTTTTTCCCCCTTTTTGTTTAGTACAACATTCCTCTGATAAACCCAAATAGCTTTTATTTAAAAGGCAATCTTTATTAGGTAATTTTTAAAATGGGAATTACGATATGTACCAGCAAAAATTGCTTGGCCATTTACCTACTGATTCTTTACAGAGGCCAATTATTTTACCAATGGGCAAGATGAAATCTGCTACAAAAAAATAAATGGGACTTACACTTCAAATCCCACTCATAGCAGAGAGTTATTTTGTTTTTAGGTTTGGTTACCAAAAAAATAGAGACAATAAATTGAAGGCCGTATCATACTTCAATAATAATAACTGGTGGCCCAAATATTTTCTATCACAAATCTCACTAGCAGGATTCCTACTTTACAAGTGAGAAAAAAAAATCAGAAAAACAAGTCGGAATGGGATAATTAACAGAAGAAAATAAAAGGCTACCTAACTTCCAGTCATGTGTTTAGATGATTACGTTTCTGTTTCTAACCCAGAGACATTACATCACTTCATTTTTTTAAAGAAAAACAAGCCTGCCTTTTCAACCTGTCTCTTGTATATCCACCTTTGCATCCATATTTGTGTAATCCACTATCATGACTAAAATAATCTATCAAATAGGTATCATGGCCATTCAAATCTGAAAGTGAGTGCAAAATTTCAGTCCTTACAATCTTGAGTTTACCTGTATGAGCCCCTTAAAATCTTGGGTATTTCTGTTCAGTAGAGTTCCTTCAATGCACACACTTAGACAGCCCCCCTGTGACACCAGGGGCAGTGTTTTCCAGTTGCATAGAGCCTCACCAATTACAAGAAGTCAAGAGTTAACAGCAGGACGCTGTAGAGAAAAAGCTTAACTTACGAACATGTTCAGATTGCCATTGCCCAAAAAATCTGAGTAATGTTCCAGATATGTTATGTTTATCTGTTACACAAGACTGTCTGTAATGTGAATATTTTTTTAAAGAGTACTTGAGGGTGGTGTTGGGGGTTGAATGAAGGCAGGTGGCCAAAGTTATTACCAAATTGAAGAGGATTATTTTAATTATTATTGGACTATTAACCCTCTGCATGTTCCTATTTAACCAGTTGTATTGTATTTATGACTCGTATGATCTATAACCATTGTACTTGAAATTACTGTTGATCACTGAGCATTTGGGAATAAAAACAGATATGATTAGATGTGCAAAGCTCATTTGAATGCAGTTTTATGCATAGACTGGATTTCTATCCACTAAAAAATAGCCCTTAATAATAAGATATCAAGGAAAACACAGTGAGAAATGGTATTTTCTGTATGTGATCTGTGTATTCTAGATACACCTCATAATGAACGTGACCAAATACTGAACACGAACTGAAGAACAAACCTTTTGTGTTGATGCAAAATTTGAGTGGCAGGAAAAAAACATAACAGAAGATAAGGGTTTTCATTCACAATGCAATGTAAATTAAAAAACCATGGATACAAAAGAGTAGAAACAAGAAAGGTAATATAACAAACTTACATTTAATCCTCCATCTTTACAAGGATCAAAAAAGGGGCATACATCTTCATTCCAGTTGAATGGTCACTATAACAGTAAATTACAGTATCTCATACAAGAAATAAAATATGAAGGACTCTGTTATGTTTTAAATTGAAACAATGCAAACCATAGGAAAAAAAAAGGAAACAAAACAAACTGTAAAGTCTTTTGTTTTGATGCTTTTGTTTTGATGGTTTTTTTTTTAAAAAAAAGGGGTAAAACATCAGCGCAAGTAAGGTGTATCTTCATTTATGCAATCACTTTGCCTTTAGCTTCACTGGGAGCAACAGAAAGCTCAGAGACTTCCCTTACCAAGCCTATATTCACTCCAAATAGGTCTTGATGGTGCTGTGGCTTCAGAGCCAAAAAAAATGAGGCCAAATTTTATGTGATCGTGATATTGTGGGGGAAAAGCTTTTGTGAGGATTTGATGCTGTAACTGCATTTGTACATCTGGCCCCCCACAGACCTTCAAAGACTTAGACATCTATAGATACTTACACGGATTATTAAATGGTCTGTTAGTAAAATGGGGTGGATTCAGGACACTGACACATTTGAAATTGGTATCTGCAACTGGACTCTGACGTTTCATTTGGATACTTAAAGCATTAATGTTATTGTATCCTGAGGACCTATATTAACAAGTTTGACGTAACAGATGGAAGCTTTTTCAAAAAAATGTAAACAGCTGATCTGAGAGCCAGCACTTTCTATAGACAGAACTTACAGTGAAATATAGCACTCTACTGTTTATTCCAAACACACCACGGCATTGTAAGTAGACTACTTTATACAGTGAAGAAATACAGTAAACGCAAAAGGAACACACATCAAGAATTTCTCTTCCCATTTTCACTAATTTTAAATAGAACATTCTCCTGCTTCTGATCTATCCAAAAAAAAAAAAAAAATTAAAGGTAATTATTGCCCTCTCCAAGCCAGAGCAGATAATTTGAACTACATCTCATTGAGTCTTCTTGCAGGGCTACTAATTGTGCATTCTCAACATCACCACAATTCTGAATTTTGCTAATTTAAATATGATGCTCATTTAAATACTATCTATTACACTAGACCTTACCAATTGTCTGTAATGTGAGTAGCTTTCTAAACATATACTTTCAAAACTGATCCTCAGTAAAAATGAATAAACAACTTCATAAACAAGAGAAGCACAGGAAAGCAGTGGGATATTTCTGGAAATGGGGTTTTAATTGTTCTTGGATTACTCATTTTGGTCTTTGAGTTGCCTGATTGTTCTTGCACATATATTTTAGGGGCAAATTAATAATATAAATGGTTACAAATACAGGACCATCTACTTCCTGCATTTTTCACATTTCATATTTCCTTTTGCACAATGGAAATTAATAACAATGGCCATGTCTGACTGCTGTTGCTTCTTGGATTTCTGTGCTGCACTTATAAAAGACAATGGAAGTTCAGTGCTCTGGAATGATAACTCTATTTACTGTAATGTTTTACTGCAAAAACTTACCTACAGGATAACCCTGCCCAGAATCCTTAGCTAGAAACGGGACAAATTTCTGTTTGTGGAGAGAAACAGCCAGCCTGGTGCATCATTAGCAGCAGTGCTTGAAAACTGTCCTTCGTTACATGCGATGAAAAATGGAAAACTGCAGCTCCTACATGAATGCAAAATGCAACAGATTCCCAGAACTGTATCTGAACATGGATTGGGTTTGGGGTTTTTTCCCTTGGAAAATAATAAAATCAAACTGTTTAAGGCAGCACTCCCAAGTAGTTGATAGAATTATCTTAATAACTTGATTAAATAAGGAAACAACAAGAAAAAAAAAGATCCCAGTGAAAGCAGCACAGAGCTGCAGGATGGGAACTGCTTAGAGGGAGCACTAAATCTCTGTGGTCAGAGTCCACCTTCCATGCCCTTTTATTCAGATGCTCTTCTCTTTCTATGAGTCCATAACATGCTTTTATAATATGTCTTGTATGCATCAGAGAGCAAATATCCACATTTATTAGGCTTACGACAGTGTAAACACCATTAGAAGTGGTTCTGGTATGACAAGCCTCATTTTGCACTTCTGTGAAACTGCATTCGTCAATTCTCACTCTCATCCACTTAGTGCTTCCATTTTTGTCTCAAGGCCAGATTTTTAGTACTTTCTGTTCATCTCCAACTCTCTCTGCAGCTTTGTCTGACAACCAAACTGACTCCACTGCTGTCATTTGCTGTACTTTTAACATTAACTGGACAAAGTCCACATTCTATTACTTCAAATATTTCTTGAATATCTATTCACTCTCTGTTATAGTGATCTCCAGGCTTTAGTTTACATTCTTTAAGATTTGATTTTTGCCCCAAGTCCAGTATTTTTATAATATAACCTTTATAAAAAACAAATGTTCCAGTACATGCAGAAGATTAAAGGAATGAAAGAGGTACTCGGCCGTCCTTTAATTTTACATATGTTTAATGTTATCTTGGAGAAATGTACCTATTTTCATTTTGAATCTAATCTACAAGCTGTGTTGGATGATTGTGCAAAGAGTCAGCAAGCTAGCTGTTTAAAGAAACAAAATGGAGCCAGGAACAAGCACAGGATGTTCAGTGGCAAAATCCACTGGATAACGTTTGCTTACTCTCTGATACTTGGTACCTTTGACTTTATTTATCATATCCAGAGGACTGGAATCCAGAGGCAATCAGGCTGGTGGTTTTTGTTTGGCCTCTTACACACAGAAAGCAGCCAGACATTTCCGATCTGGGTTCAGCTACCCAACTCTTCTTCTAGTCTTGGGAATGGAGATGAAAGCAGGCTGTTTCAATTAGCCTGGCTATAGAGATGATCTGGAGCTGTGAATTAATTGATTTGAAGACCAAGAGGGACAGCTCCTGCATAATAGAGGCCATGGAATTTCACTCTGTAATTACAGTTAAGTTCAGCTCCAAATCCAATAGAAATCAAAGGTGACCATATAAGGCCCATCTCTAATCAAAAGTGCCTCTTTTCCCTAACCACTAAGTGCAAAATATTCCACGTTTCTTTCTATTTCAAAAGGCCATTTGGGTCTAAAATGAACCTGTGTGAAAGATCTTTATTCCTGCATGGACAGGAACAAATTTTCCACTGCTGCATGAAAAGACTAGAACAATGAAAGTATTGGGAAGGGAAGTGGTAGGGGGGGGAGGAAAGCTCTGCCTTTTTGGCAGTACTCACAGAACATTAGTTAGGGTAGGTGGAGTCCTGCTGGGTCTAACCAACTGCTCAGATCCCCCGTAACATTTTACTGGCCCTCAGCTTTACACTGTGCATCTCGGAACACGGCGAAAAAGCTCATATACGCATATATTTTAAAAGACACAAAACTGCTCAGTGCATATCCGAAGCAGATCAATTGCCTTTGCAATATTCTCAGAACAAAATGTTCCACCAGCAGATCTGATAAGAAGAGCCAAAAAATGGAAAACACTTGCTACCAATTTATTGCAGTCACCCATAAACTATTACTAGAACATTATGTATTGGGGTTCAAGCCAGAAAGCTATTAAAGCGGACTGCACTAGAGTCTTTCCACTATGCTACTGAAGCATTAATAAGTCTTTAGAGAATTGTGTTTATGTTGAAAGAATAATCTTATAATCAAATTTTCACACACAGAAAAATGCAGCTCTTTCTAGAATTACTGTGTGCCTTTGCTCTCTCCCCCACGTTGGCTAGTGTCTCCACAAATACCATCATTTTCTATGTTTCTGTCTGGCCCAAACCCTGACTACATACTTTGTGTTCCAAGCTGGACAAATTTCAAGATAAATGGTGTTAACTGACAGTGTTAATGGGTGCAGGGTGTACCACATCCTTTCCCCTGTTGTCACTGCCTAAGTGTCTTTCTCACTCCTTACAGTCATTCATTGTAGAAGAAGAAAAAGAGTTAAAAAATAGTGCTAAAACAGCATCACTACTTTTTTTTTTTTTACGTTGACACACAAACAATAAGCATCCAGTGGTATTCTGTAGGGCTGTGTTTCCATCCCTGTTACAGGAAAACCTATAATAAATCAGAAACCTCCTTTCCCATTTTAGAGACAATACTGATACCCAGCAAGGTGATGATTAACCCAATGAATCACTGCTTTTACCTCAAGAATTGATGTTTTCCTTTGAAAAGGTGTATGCTTTCTTTTCAAGTACTTTCCTGTGATAGCACACAGGTGCAAAACATATGACCGAGCAGGCCAGGTGGAATTAAGGCAGCTCCAGTATCTCTGGAAGCTCCTTAAAACTGTACATTTTGAGTTTAAATGTACTAGACCATCACTCCAGAAAGACTTCAGATTTTACTTGAATTAAGTGAGAAAGAGATCTAAAACTTCAAGAAGGGAAACCAAGTCCCTTGTATGAATTTAGTCATATTAACCTAAGCAACTAGTTTTTTTAAGATCTGAAAACTGTGGTGTTTATTATTATCATCATCGTCACAATCACCAGATATCACCTAATATCCCCACTTGGAGTCCTAGAGAGTGCAGGCCAGGGGAACAGTATGACAAGTTTATGAAAAGTTTATGTTAACATAACACCTTTCCTGATTTGCTCTTCGATTCCTGGAATATCCTTAAAGTTTGAGAAATGACTGGTAAACCACCTCTGGCTGCCAGCTGACCTGTAGGCTGCTCTCATTGGGCAGGAAAAGTTACATTTCCTTGCAAACAGGGAGAACACTCAACAATAAAATGCCATTGTAATGACTGTAAGTACTAATTTTGCTATTTTCTGAACTTGTTGAATAAATGCCATTAAATTGGATCAATACTTGACGTCAAACAGTCTGATTTGAAAAAATATTAAGAGCTTGAATCTCTCTCTGATATTAATGAGAATTGTAGAAACTTAGTATCTATCCTTCACTTGGGTCTTTAGCATAAACTGAAAAAACCTGAATTGTGGGTCAAATGTATCCCTTAAGTAACTTCACTCTATCCCACGTGTTTTTTATCTCTTGATTAATGACTGTGGGATATACTGCTTGCCCAGGCAGCACATTTATGTGTGGAGCTTTTCTACTTCCTTGTGTAATTAGTTACATTTCAATCAAACTTACAACAAAAATAATAAGAAATCATTTCTACCTGCACTAATGCACAGGACGCCGGAGAGTGATTTTGCAGTAGATAAACAGACCACATCTACAACTAAATCTCTCTCTATGGTTTGCCTCTTCACAGCAGGACTCAAGCTCTGCTGTCATCATTCAGTTTGAGAGGTCCTTTTTGATTCTTCAAAGAACACAGAGACTTGTGCCGGCATGACGACGCGTCAGCGAGCCACTTTATGGGGAACCCTTAGCATAATGCTTAAAAACTCTCACTGTGCCAGGAAGAGAAATGAAAATACTTAATCACAAAAATCAACACCCCAGAAAGGCTTGGAAAGCACTCAGGTCTCCAGAGGAGATTTCATCCAGGACCTCTGGAGCAACTGAGTTATTGCACCTTCTGCTCCAGCTCCATTAGTCCATACGCTTGCAAAAAGTTGTCCACTGCTTCACTGAAAGGTTTACATTAAGACAGAAGTCTGGTGCCCAGGAGAAATGTCCTAGATGTTTTCTATGCTTAAAAGGCAAGATGTGCCTAATATGATTTTTCTGTAAAGAGCAACTGAAGTATGGTATTAATAAAAAATAAACTATGTTAACTTATGTTAAATCTTTCTCTCTTCTCCAAAAATACACAGCAGAAAAAACTCTACCCCAGCAGTACTAATGCACAAGCAAGTCCTCTCCATCTGCCAAATATGTAGGTCATTTCAATGAGTGACAGAGACAAAGAGGCCTGATTTTAATTCATGAAATATTCCTGCTAATAGCAAAGTTATTGAGACATCTGTTAAAAGCCTGACCTGTTATAATGGGGGGATATCTAAAATGACTGAAATTTCTATTTAAATTAATGCTACAGTATTTTATTGGGCATTTTAAAGAGGTATTGCTATTAACGAAAACATTATATAAATTAGAAACAGGCCTGCAATAATCCTCCAGATCAAATCTGGTCCTGTCTTCTAATACTACAGTATGAGCTTTTATTTGCATGTGCGCTATGTGTATATATTACAATATAGCAGATATGTAAAAAAAATATTAAAATCTTAAGAGTCATAGCAGCCCAGTTTAAAGTTTGGCAGGGAACAGTTGGCAGACACTAGAAAAAAAAGAGAAAAAAATGGTGAAAAAAGTAAATATGTTTCATGGCCTGTATATTATTGAACATTCTTCCAATTCCTGTAATGGAAATGTCAATACCATGGAAATCCTTGAAACATGGACAGAGACAGATAAATGTGACTGGCGCCAAACACCTCCACCCAGAATGAATAAAAGGCCTTCAGACAAAGAAAATCTACATAAAAATAAACGACCCACTCAATAACCCTACCTAAATTAAGTTTTTGCCTTTGGGGTAGTGGTGAGGTGAGCACAGGGAGGTGAAAGTTGGTGATGAAAGCTGTTAGGAGGACTGCGCTGCAGAGGCAAGGCATGGATGGGATCTCCCTCCATTAGCACTCAGAGGAAGGGAGCTGAGCACCAGGAAGGACTCTCTGGCACTGCATGCAAGGCTGTGCCCTGGGTAGTAGTGCAGACAACAGCTCTTCTGTTACCGACTTCAATGCAACAGCACTAATGACTGGGTTCCTTCTCTTTTTATGTTAGATGATGTGCTGGAGGATGCATCACACACAATGAATACCTCATTCTTGGAGGCTGAACCAGGAACTCTTCCTTGAATGCTCTTTTTTCCTGCTGACTCACTCCCAAAAGCCAGTGTTACAAAGGGGAGGCCAGATTTTCCCAGGACACAGGGAGATGAGCTGGAATGAGGGGCAATTCCTAAGAAAATGCTCAGGAGATCATCTCAATCCCAAATCTACGTGAACATACACCATCCTTTCTCCTCTTTCTCACCCCTACCTTGGTTTCCTCACAAGATGCTTCGTGCCCACACCGGTGGATGTTGTAGGGCTTTCTACAGCACTGCCCCTGCTATGGTTGCCTTGTGGATTGATGAAATACTGAATTGTAGAGCAGAAAATGTGTAAACAACCAGATACAACTGAGGAACAAATCCTCACAAAGCTCCTAAAATGCTTTGAATCGTGCTACAGGATAAAAAATAGCTCTGAAAGTTTACCAGTAGACAATTTACATGTTTTATATTTAATTCAAGGTTCTTTTCTTCTAAGTAATGCTAGTAGAAGATCAATATATTTATTTTAAAAATGCCACTTTTTTTCCAAGGGAGAAAATGCAAAGATGTAATTTTTAAAAAAAGTGGGGGTCAGCCAAGACAGACCCAATACCTATGAAAAAAAACACTAGCATATGAAGAAAATAAGAAGTCTAATATATGCTCCTCCACTATTACAAGATATTGTGCATCCCCCCTGCAACACGCATTTAAGTCATACCATACAGCCACTTGATGTACCACCACCCATGTGAAATCTAGTCTTTTTTTATGAAATTAGCTGGGCAGAGATTTGGTTTTAATGTTTCTCCTGAGATACTCTTTGAATGTTCAAAGTTTTACAAGCATATCTTTATTTTTTCCCTCCATGATCTATATTTTACCATTTTTCTTATTGCTTTTTCCTTCCCCTGTTGCTGTGTGAGATATCAATATAGAGTGTAAAATACATAAAACAAGGAGGCAAACTGCCTCCACTGAAGGTCTACCAAACATACAAAACATACAGATTCTTTTCGTCAACATTCAGCTATAAAGGCACTGCACACCCCTAACAACAGTAAGAGGGAAAAGTCATGATTTTAGGCTGCCAGTCTCCTCTTAGAAATGAAATGTTCAGTCTCGATTTCACCACTCCATAAACACTAAATACTTCTCTGTGCAATTCTAGTAACTTCCTAATTGTATTTTTGAACGGATTATGAGCACACCTAAACAAAGCAAGTTACCAGCAAACAGTGCCTAGATGGGTTATATTCTACTTTGGTAAGATCAAAGGTTATTTTTGTATTATTTCATGCCTCTCTCTAAATGTATGCTCTTCTGGCACAGGTAGTGTTTTCAAGGAAAATTCTTAAAATCCCTATTTAACCGGGATCAAATAAATGTCACTGAAGAAGCATAAATGTGGCTTTGCTTGCAGTCATTAGAAAATGGGCATTATGAAAATAAAATGGAGTAAGAGTCAAATCTGTGAAGAAGCTTGAAAATGTCCATCCTTACTCAGTAATACTTTCTACCCTCTCAGCCTCATTTGGGGTCTTACTCAACAGATCTTTCTCTTAGACCACTCTTGCAAACAAACAAAAAGTCCAGTCCTCCCGTGTTCTCCAGGATAGGACAGAAGGACAGTGGATGTACTCTATAGAAACTGAACTTGTGGGTAAAATTCCTTATCAGAGAACTGCACTACCACCTTCTCCGCCCAAGGAATGCTAGCAAGCAGAATGATGCTTAAGAAGTAGATTATTAACATCAACGAAAACCTCTTGTAAAGAAAGGTTTTCCACTTGGGGAAAAAAAAATCATTTTTCTGCAGATTTTTGCATTTAGTACGGTTAAAACTAACAGAATTGAGAGATGCTAGTGGGAGAAACCATTATCCAATTTTCAGTGCACACAGTTTCTGTAATAAAAAGATTCACAGCTGGCCCGTGAAGTCAGGAGGTCCCACTCCTGTCAGCAGGTCTGTCTCCTCACACCCTGCACTCAGCTGAAATCACTGCAGTTCTCTGTAGAGATTCCCCTCTGGAAATTTCTGCAAGCTCAAGGGCTTAGCTATTTTCCCTCTTGTTTAATAGGTCCTTCTACATTAATATTGGAGGAAACAAAATCCTTATTTATTACAATTAAGCTTTTTAAAGAACGTCAACTATGCTCCTCACAAGCAGTATAGTAAAAGCTGTGATTCTCTATTTTATTTTAAAATACAGTCATTTTATGAAACTTTTTTTTTTGCTTTAATGCTGAAAGCTTTGCTTCAGCATTTTCTAGACCAGAGCAGAATCCTCCCCTTGTTCCATGAGACTTTACAGTGCCATTTTTTCCCCATTTTGGACCAGAAGAGAAGCACGTTCTCTTGAGTCTTTCATTAAAAGAATAAGGATAAAAAAGATTTCATTTCAGACTTGTGAGGCTCAGGGACAAGACTTTGCTGTCTCATTTAAAAAGAGGACTTGTACATGGTTGGTCCCCATCTCACGTAAAGCTACTCGATCATCATTTTAAATAGATACTCAAACTTTTTGTTGCTTTGACTGTTTCTTTTTGTGTGGGGTTCAGTGGGTGTGTGGAGGGGGAGGGTGGTTGGTTGGTTTGTTTCTTGTTTGGGTTTTTTTTTTTGAGGAATGCTATAAAACTCAGGGAATCATTAACAACATCTGGTAAAACACTGAAGAAAAAAAAAAAGCAACCTGAAAAAAAGAACATCAAAACCAAATTCAATCTCCACTAATGTCAATAATATCATATATAATGATTAAATATCAGTTTCTTTGAGTTGATCACTTTTTCTAAGTGCATTTGCACACAATTGTTTGCAAGTTCTTTTTCTGGCTAACAAACTGCACTGAAAAGCAGATGAAATGTTAAAGGAAATAAGCATAGTATTCTTTAACATCAGAAAGCAACTCCTTCAGGTGGCCCAGGAGCCCCCAGGCTTGACCCAGCTTTTTTCAGCACCTCTGTAAACACAGGGAGATTGAAACAGAGGGAACATGACAGGAGAAGCTGGGGACTAGACACCATAACAAGTCATCACAAGAACTTTTAGGCATCACAGAAGTATCACAGAGATTTATAGTGGGCCCAGTGCTACCAAAGGAAATCCAGAAATTATCGCTTCTACAGTGATAGTTAGAACACAGCCACGGTTCCAAACTCAGGAGTTTCAGAGCCGACCCTTCACTGACTTATGATGACTGCACAAGTAGATTTCCACCAGATCTAATTTTTTCAAAGCACATTCATTTCAGAGGGATATTGTGGAGCAAAGCAGAGATCAAGTCCTCTGATTTAGTCTTCAAACAATACAGTTGGAATCTCAATTCCTTTTCAGCTTCTTGAAAATAAAAGCCTTGGGATGCAAAGGGAAGGTGGAGAAAATCAAGCACTTACACTTCACATTCCTGTTTTGTCTCGCACCTTGGAGTGCACTGGGATAATGACAATGAGGAGACCAGGGGCCTCCAATATCTGCATCCTGCTGTGAATTTTGCACTCACAGCTGGTTAAGTCTTTCTGATTTCCAGTATTTTTATTTCATAAAAGAGAATAAAAAGATAAGTTTCAGTTTCCCCTCTTCTTTCACAGCCATAAGGTGCTTCCAAGAACAGTGCCTGACCATATCCCTAACATGCCCTCCAGGTGTCACCTGGGCAGGAAATTACTGTTACCAATCACAGTAAGGTCATTGTGTATTTTCACTCAAGAAGGTGTTTGGTTGAAAGGGATTCTGTAAAGGTACCAAACAGACCTGTGAAGCTCAAATCTTTGTAGAGATTAGAACTTTTCTGAAGTTCCACTACACAAATATCTTGTGTTTTAAGGTATAAACACAGAAACCTCACTTCAAACCAGACTAGACTTAAGAGGTTGTTCTTTCTTCCCTAGGAGTGAGAGAACAGTATAAAAGACTTCCTAAGTGGCTGTGAAAGATCTCTTCACAATAGCTTGGCACATGTGGTACCTCCTGATACTTTGTCATAAAAGGATGATCAATACTCCAGAGCACCAGCCATTGGCTGTGGAGCATCAGGTTCACCCAGAGGCTCTGCACTTACCGTCACTTTTGGCAAGTGGCAATCTCACCATGCTCCAATTCCTCATCTAAGAAACAAAAATAACAGCTCTGCCCCTCTGTCAGTGTTGCACAACTAACCATGTTAAAGTTCTGTTTGTTAGTAAATATGAGGGTTAGAGGGGTATCATTCCCTGTTACTGAAGACTGAACAATTATTTGTTTTAAGCCTATCTGCTAGAGCTTTCCATGCTGAAAGCCAGGAGTGGTTTAGAATTAAATTTATGGCATATTGGACAAAAGCTACAGGCACAGAAGCTACTTTTCTCATCTGTGTCTCTCTCACTCACTTCCAGAGAACTACAGTGAAGGGAATACTATTTCAATGTCCTGAAAGTTGTGAGACCTTTAAGTATTATGCTAGCCATAAAATAAGCATTTAAACAGTTTCTGAAAGTAGAAAAGGGTTTTAGGGAATTCAATGCAAAGAGAAAACACAGGATGCTGGAAAACAGTATGGAGAAAAATAGACTGAAAAGATTTAACCTGAAATATTTCTAAATTTATTGTCTTATTTGCATTTTGAGCTCTAATATTCAACCTAAATCTTCCAGAAGTTTCAAATAGTACTTTAAGACCTTTGGAACACAGTCTGTCAGCCTGAATTCAAAGCTTTTGTCGTTATACCTGTTTTCCAACACTGTTACTATCTCATATATACCTTTAAAAACCCCACCTAATCCATCAAGTTGGGTTTAATTTACACAGAAAAAAAAAATATCTTTCTCTTGACATCAGATATTCTTATTTCTAAACTCTGGACTGAAAATACAAAGTTAGACCTTAATGTGGGCTTAATGTACATTTAAACAGTCTGGGTTTGGTTAAAAGTAAGTATAATGAAATTTAAGAAATAAGAAAAAGTTACATGAGAGAAACCACTGGAGGTTGGATTGTGTTGGATTTCTGTTCATGTTTATTAAACATTTCCCAAGAAAGAAAACACTTTTACCATCGAATGCCTTCCACAGGAACCCACTAAAGAACATTCCACTCAGCCTAAGAAACAGAAATATGTCAGGGATAAAAGAAAGCAACCATGTTCACAGGATCAATCAAGTTCTCTTTCCCCTTTCCCAGGCAAGACAAAAAGTAGTAGCCCAAATGCATATAAACAGAAATTATGCATATGGGCCAGCATAGAAACCTCACATTTTGATCCACTCTTACCAAGCAGATTTTCAGCAAGCATAAATCACCTAAGACAATGGAGGCAGGCTGACAGCAAATAGATGATTATTTGACCAGATACTTTGTCCTGACTAATGCTGGAAGCAGAGTCTACAGGGGAGAACTTCCATTTGCCCACAAACTCACTCACACAATATACCTTTTACAGCAAGCAGAGAAATCCTCAAGTTTTCATTTAACTTCGGCTGAGAATCCCAAAATGGTACTAGAGTGCCTCAATAACATCAAAGTGAATGTGGTCACAGACACCTTTCAAGTCCATGAGATCTGCTGGTGTTCTGCCTTCCCAGTGGAAGAACACACCCCCAAACAGTGCATGGCACAGGCAATTCTCAGTTCACATATGGCAAAGAACTACTCATTCCACTTCAACAGGATCTTTAATGCAATCAACCCTACCTACCCCATTCTTACTGAGACTGTCTTTTTTGCCTCAGGCAGTTGGCTCCTTGCCACACAATGTCTCTACAGTGACATTATGTTTTAAACCTGAGAGCAATCCAAACTCCTAAGCCACCGTGGTAGGGTCTAGCTCATATCCCCACTGCTCAGAGCTAAACATCTCTACAGCAGGCTTGTCTTGAACAGAACTACTTGAGAAAGGGCAACGTGGAGCCGTAGGGGAAGCTAACACATGAACGGCATAGATGATCAAGAGTCAGGTGCTCAAGATCACCTCCTGGCCCTCTTCCATTCAGGAGAACAAATCAGCCACAGAACACAATTTTCAAACTTTGGCTGAAGTTACTTTGGCATCTACAACTCATTTTCAAAAGTGACTTTGGGTATTTCTGATCCGAAGACAAATCAAGCCTGAAAAAAAAAATGCAGAGGGCATCATCTTGTAACAGATGATCCACTACTGAAAATGGATTTTAAGAACTTCAGGCATGATTGAATCTACTATTGAAAAACTGAGCTGACATTTGAAAAAGACAAAATAAATGTGTACAAATGGAAAACAACTCTAGAGTCAAGCTTTTGTGGCAGAAAATTTAGGGAGGTTCAAGGTGTTTTTCACACAAGAACCAATGAGAAAACCCTTTCAAATGCAAACATCAACTACCTGGAATATAATTTTGTTCTTCTAGGACTATTGAAAAAACCTTCTATTTTCTAAAGTGATAACAGCACTGAGCTTTCTGTCTCTACTGCCCAATGTCATGCCATCCCTAATTTATGTCTCACATAGAA
This sequence comes from Myiozetetes cayanensis, assembly GCF_022539395.1. Taxonomy (NCBI): domain Eukaryota; kingdom Metazoa; phylum Chordata; class Aves; order Passeriformes; family Tyrannidae; genus Myiozetetes; species Myiozetetes cayanensis. Next base: position 22,153,342 of record NW_026087742.1, read on the forward strand.
ACCAGTTTCCATTAAGGAACTACTACAAAAATATTGAGTAATGTGGTTGTAAAACTCTGAGGGCGTCAGCAAACTCAAAGACTGACAAAGCTCTGTCCCCACTGATCATCACTGGCAAAGCAAGTTGGAAGACAAAGTTCAGCTCCTGTCCCAGGAAAAAAAAAAATCACTAACCACAAAACGAAGTCTCAAGTATTTTGATCTGGACTCATCATTCTGCACTCATTTCTGGCTTATGTAATGCCTTCTTCCCTCCACACCCCAACTTTTTTTTTTTTTTTTTAACCTCTGGAAAATGGAGTTTAAGCATAGTTATCTGTTATTCTTGCTGATCAATACCATCTGTGGCAAAAGACTAGGGGTTACACTGGACAGATCAGGCACTGAAAAGCTTCTAAAATTACCAAGAAATCAAGTGCAACATGCAGTTCTGTTGACTGGCCTGGATTAACTACCAAAATTGGCTGATAGAAAGATGTGAGAATCTTTCCAAGAAGTTAAAATTTGTAGCTAAAAAAAGTAGCTCTAATATGAAAAATTAGGTTCTTCTCCCTTTAAATCACAGCCCATAGAGGCACTGAAGTAAATCCCTTAATCTCTTTTTAAGTAGCTATTTTATCCCAACTTCCTCTGCGGTTTATACCCTCAAAGCAACTACACCACAACTCAAGAACAGCATAGGCAAGGAACTTTAACTTCCTTTTCTTCAAAAAGTATCTAAAACAAAATTAAATAAAATATACCCCTCTCCCCCAAAAAAGCCCACAAGAAAAACAATGCAAAAAACCCAACACCAAAACAAAACAAAAAGCTAAAAAAAAATAAATCTCAACAACAAAAAAACCCACAAAACCACAAGAACCGCTAACCTGAGTTTGGCCTTCCTGATCTTTTAACCCTTTATCCAAGACCAGGCATCAAAAAGAAACCTTCACCAACCTTTAAACTACCATCATATATTCACTGAGGCATGCAAGTGATTAAAACACTGTATGTTTGCATCTTTTACAAGTATATCAGATCATGAATCTCTTCTCATCCTTGAAACCGATTAATGGACAAGAAAAGTGGAACAGCAATTTTAAGGCCTCAAGTCTGTACCCATGGACAAGTTTTGTGCTTCCTTCACCACAGTATTCAGTAGAGCACTGGAAAGATCCGGCAAGATATGTCAAAACTCAGTGCACAGCAGCCAATTTAATTTGCTCCAGGATTTCTAGCAGGTCAAGGATGGATTGAGATGCAGACTCCATTTACATCTCTTAACTCTTGCTGACACTGAATGGCCCAAGAAAAACCTTTGTAAAAAATTTCAGAAGAAAGATTCAGTAATAACTGTTAAATGATGTTGTTGTTTCTTGAGGAAAAAAGGAAAAGTGTGTTTTAGATGTTGGATCACACCTTCCTCAAACAAGGACAATTCCACAATGCCATAAACCTATGCATGGCTCACTAATCAATAGCATAAAAGGTGCTCGATTATGAAGGTGAAAGTGTTTGCTTAGACAGTTTTCAATCAATTTGTGACACATAATTTTTATATACATATGTTTGGGGGGTTTTTAAAAACACTTTGCATTTTCACTGAACTTTACAAACATTAACTAACTGTCATAAACTTCAACAGAAAGACAAGTGTCGTTATCTACACGCTACAGATGGGAAATTCCAGGCAGAACAGTTGGGCAATGCATCTAAGACCAGAGAGGAAGTCCTATTTGTACCAAGGGGAGTAGATCCTCACCCTCAGACTCACATTCACATCATGCCTCTCTAACTGCATACTAGACCAGTCTCCATTTGATAACAAAGGTCACTCCTGTCTTTCAATGTTTACAAAGACTAAGACTGTAGATGCTGACAGCATTTACCTTGCAATCTTGACAGTTCCCCTAGCACAGCAAAGGAAACACCAGGGTAATGTTGAAGGTTACAGTCTGAAGTGTAAGCTCACCAGATTTGAAGGAACATGCCACAGGCAGATGGCTATACAGTTATGAAAGGAGAGCATTGTACACTAAAACCACATTCTGCAATCCCCTTCCTTGTTTAGACATATGCACCCTGACTATTTACTAAACACATCTCACATCTTTACATTTCATCATCTGCATCAGCTCTGAAAACTTTTGTGTTTGTTTTTGCTTGAATAAAAATAAACAGAAATCTTCACACCTGGTGCTCACATTTAAAGTTCACAACACAGATAAAGAACCACTCATGAACTGGGAAAGGGACACTTGATAGTTGAATTACGGGTTCCCATAACATTTGATTCCTTCGGTTAATGCATTTCTTTTAACTCCTCTGTCCTAAGTGCACAGGATATATGAGCACATCAACAGTTTCATGACAGCCCAAATCACCCACTTTCCATAGCAGTAGATTGACATGTCATGGAGAGTGTGATTAGGAGGTCACCAGAGTACACAAAGCACCAGATTAAAGCTCAAACCCAAGACATATTTGCTCCTTGGGTTATTAAAAAAAGATCAGTAGAGGAAAAAAAACCCTGTTGTAATTGAAAAATATGAGGCTTAATATACTGTTGAAAACCCTTCTGTGCAAGGCTGTTTGGGATTTTTTTTTAAAGCCAACAGTACATTATCTTTTGATAGTGAAAATATGTATTTATTATAATGTGGCTTCTACTTAGGCTGGCATCAGGTTGACAGGCCAGCACCATTTGTTGCTGCACCGAACTCTTAAAAAAGAAAGCAAGGGGGGGTGGAGGGATGGAGGGTGTAAGCAGGAGGATGAATATGTGTTCCTAACTCTGAGATCTTTTTGATTCTGTCCGTAAATCACATTGCTGATTATGTTACAAAACAGAAGATAATTCTCTGGATCTCCATATTTCTCTCAATTCTAGCCCACTACAATCGACCTTCTGCTTTTTTAATACAGGAATCTGAGTCTGCCAGTTTGCCATCCATTCTGAGAAAATCCATCAGAAAGAAGGGAAACAGGCAAGCTATCATCATATCCCACTGATGTCCAGGAAATGCCAGCCTAACAGCTGTCACAACAAAGGAACTTCAAAGTCACAGCAAAAAAACTAACAATTGCCCTTACTAACACTGAATCATTGATGAAAAACTTTATGAGAAGCAGAATCAGCTTAAGAAGGAAAAGGAAGAATTAAAAAAAAAAAAAAGGGTAGGCAGAGGGGTATTTGGTTGTTGATTTTTTCCCCCTTCTTTGAAGGAGAGATCCAAACACCCACACTCTCCAAAATGTCCTTGATTAAAATCTTCAAGAAAGTTACCATTCATGCCACCTCTAACCTTATGTCTTCTTATTGAAAATTTTCAAGGAAAAATGCTTCCATCATGTCCTTGGTGCAAGAACTCAAGGATATGTCTTTCTCATGAGCTCAGAAAATCTTAAAACCCCTTGTCTCCTTGGAGGAAGTAAACAGATGTCTGCTAAACACTTAGGTTTACATAACATTTCTTCCCCCTTCTTTATTGAAAAAAAAGTCTTTTTAGAAAGCACTTCATATTTTGAGAACACTGAATGTTTTCTTTCCTTTTTTTAGTATTTTTGTCAAAGTATGTTTTTGATTATTTAAAGATAATCTCTATTCTAAATTGCCTCTGACTCACATAACCTCCATACTTCAGAAACCACAATAAAAGTGCAATATATTAGCTATAAATGAATAGGGAGTGAGTCAGTGAATAGTTAAGGACATTCCACAGAAATGCATGAGCTGCATACTAAGTTTTTAGAAACATATTCTATTTCATTTTTAGAATTAACAGTATAGATTAGTTGGAACAAAGAAAATACTCTCTTTTTTAAATTCCCAGATGCAAGGTGTTTTGTTTTGTTTTCCTTATGTGTCTTTGTCTATTGTACAAAGAGACCTTTAGTGAAGTGACAGAAACACCGGTGTTGCAGAGAAAGAATAGTCAAAACTTGCACATACTAAAGGATTTCTGTAATTATGGGAGGTTTTTTAACACTTTCACTGGGAATACCTCATTTGATGGCCTTTGCAAGGCCATCTTACAATATCAGCTTACAGAAATTACTTTAGGGAAATCACATGTTTTTCTCCAGCTACTGAGTTCAAGTGTGTTTAAGTTCAGTGCTTTGAGTATTAAAAGAAAAAAGAAAAAAACCCTGATACTTCTACTTGCCAAGGCTCACAGTCTCAGCAAAGTCTTCATACTGAATATATGAAAAAGTCCATTAAATACTAACTGAAGTTTTCCATGCATCATCATGTTTGCAGATCCACACTAGGGAGTCATGCCCCTTAACACATGCATCCCAGATCCAGTAACCATGGTATAAATAACTACACAAAAATCATAAGTAGGGGACATGAGACAAACAGAATTCTTACAGCACAGGATTATGGCTATAAAGAGAGTCATAATAACTCCCACTCTATCAAACCCGTAGCTACTGCCTGAAAAACAACTTTTTTCAAGATCGAAATCTGCCAGAGGTAAAACATTTACTACAGATGAACCTAAGACAAAGGTTCTCCATTCCAACTTAAAAGCAACAAAAGCTGGCTGGATCATAATCTGAGCATGAACTTAAACGTGACATGGAAATATATCCAGGATAGGGCTTTAACTATCCTGGCAGACATCATTCACTTCCAGAAAAAAACATGAACCATATAGGTGCTGAGCATGCTGGAGGACCCCAGCACAAGGCTAAGGAAAAACAACAACAACAAAAACATGGTAAGTAGGGAAATGCTCAGTGGATCTAGGTGTACTAAAATCAAAGGTGTGTAGTCTTACTGACTTGGGCTTCACTAGGTATTTGGATGCAGAATGCAGGGCGAGTTCCAACAAAATTATCCAGCCTTAGCTAGTCTTAGTTATCTCCTGAAATGGAGGAAAAAGCAGTCAAGGACACCACAAAATAACAGAAGATAACTATGGAATAGTTATTAATCTCACACTGAACCATGGGGACTGAAGAGGACAGGTTCCTGTATCCAGTATTCTGCATTCATAAATAAAGGTCATGCAGCGCTCTGGGGACAGACCATGTGTTGACCCCAAAGCCTGTGATGGTGGAATCTCACCTTTTTTCCACTCCTACTTATCTGTCACTACCACACAGAGAAAGTTCAGGGTTCAAAAGACAGTCCACCCACCTATACCTTTGGCTCACAGCAATAGTAAGCAACCCTCTCTGTTAAATGACAGCTTGGGACAGCAGCTCTTTAAGCTGAGTAACTAAATAAAGAACCCCTGGGCAAGCTATTAGTAACAAATCCTAAATCAGCTGCTGCTTTCTATACATGATAAAATAAGCATTTCCTCAAATGAGACAGGTGTGGGAGATCTTAAACCCCTTCCCGCTTATTCTCCATAGAAAAAAAAGAAAAAAAAAAAAGGTTTTCACCCACACTGCCACTGCAAAACTTTTCAACTCTTCTCAGATGCAGATGTACACTCCCCTGATATCTCTGCCAATAAAACCAGAAGGAGGAGCGAAACTTAATGAGATATAAAAATATAACTGGATTCCTTTTTGTATCGTTTGCTGGTTTTATTTTTGGACTGTTTACCCACTGAGGTGACATGATCTGTAGCAACACAGCATAACCCCAAAACCCAGCATCCCTCTCGGCAACACTTGCTCTGGCGCATCCAGGCTGAAGCTAAACAACGGCTGATGGTGCAGAAGCGGATCATCCACACGAAGAAAATGAAACAAGAGACAGAGGGATAAAATAACTCTTATTCTTCAGGGTTTAGATTGTGGCTGGCCCACATGTGCCAGATAGCTAAGGATGGGAAAGGCTCTTCCCAAGAGTATGACTGGGGCAGAGAGCCTGGCATTTTCAATTGTGAAGATAACAGTTCTAGTGAGCCTAAAGAAAACAGCAACTGCTTGAATCATGTAACTTTAAGGAGACATTTTTCAGTAGCAGGAGAACTAAATAGGTCACAGCAAAACCTCACGTGCTGTGAGCAAAGACTGGAGTGATTTTGCTGAAGTAATCTCTTCTGTAATCAAAAGTGGCCCATCCCTTCAGCCTTCCTCTGTGGCCTCGGTCTGACAAAACAGTCCCTCGTTTTGCCCAGTCAGGTGCTTTTACAAAGCAGAACAAGGTTCTTTTACGAAATCAAAAGCCCCAGCCTAGAAAACTAAATGACATTTCAAAACCTATCTGGCTCACCTGGAGCAATTTCCCCCTCCGCTTCCAGCAGATTAAAGATAATGTAGGATTACCAAAGTTGGGTGTGCTCCCAGCTTTGTATCTGGAGTACTGTAAAGAATGGCATTTGGTTTGCTTTCTCCTGTACATACCAGTGAAGTAGGACCTTCTTATGTTGAGCCACTCCAGAACTGAAATATTCCAGTAACCTAATATCACATAAGCTTAAAGGCCTTTCCCCAGATGTGTGCTCAGAGTTGTCCTGTGAATTCAAAGCCAGAAATACAAACCCCTTCTATGCATGGAAACCCCTTTAATACAGCTCTTGCTTTTCAGTGAGAAACTGTAACACTGGGTACTGCTCTGAAGTTGGAAGCAAGCACTATTTATACTGCAACAGAAAGCAAGTTTGGTCTTAACAGGAGGGATGCCAGCTTCCCAAGCTGGCATGCATGATGGTTTTGCACACAAGAAAATAAAAATGAGGAACAGAGGGCAGGGGGGGGAGCAAGAACTGTAGTCCTCACTCCTTCTGTCTGTATCTATTACGAGTGTAAAACCAGCTGTAAACAGTAAAGATGTCCCTATTAAGCAAAAATACCATCCCGATTAAACAGTGGTCACGACAGTTAAATATGTTTAGACTTAAACTAGTCCACTACAATTCACTAGAACCTCCTAACTAAACTAAACACACAGTGTAAATCTGCAGCCTTTATCAGAAGGAATAAATATGTGTTGATGACTTCAGTTGTGGGGGAAAAGTCTACACAAAAAGTGGTTTTAATGTGATTGCACCAACTTACAGAGGTGAAAGAAGAGGGTAAAATGAAAAAGAAAACACATAACGTGTCATATAATTCCTTTGCCGGGATATTCCAAAATGTTATTCATCCTTACACTGAATCTTCTGCATACATTCTGCTGGTGACAGTTTAATTCTGCCTATGCTTATCAAAGGACGGGAGCATGTGCAACCATATGATGGAAAAGGGTTTCTCCATAAAACAGCAGCTGAAGGCAGTTTGCTGCCACCAGAATGAACCCTCCATGCTATAGCTCATTCTGAAGGAGCCCTGGGCCAGTCTTGGACACAGGTGAACGTGTCTGCCCAGCTGGGCTGCACAGGTCCAACAGGCACTGCTGAAGCATCACTTGGTCTAGGCAGCTGCTCGGAAATGGATGGGACCAGAGCAGTGAGGTTTTGTGTGCACCCATGTGTGAGATCTCTGGGCTGTGTGGAACTGTGGACTTTTTACCACCCTCTTGCACAACACACTCCATGACTTCAGCACATGCAAGTCTCAGGAACTTTTTATGATTCACACTGAAATTTTTCCTGCTGAGTTTTACCCCTCTGAACATCTTAAAATAATTCCTTTTTTGTCTTAATATTTTACACCCTTCAAATACTTGTAGATTGTTATCATATGTCTTAGTCATCATTTAGTCCAAACTGTACATATTAAAATCTTGTAATCTTTGCTCATATTTCAATCTCTTCAGCCTCTTAACTTCTGTTGCTCCTCTCTGAATTCTCCACTAATTTCTTGACAACTTTTTGGCAACAGAGTGGCCAGAATAATAGTGTCATGGACACCTTACGGCTGTACAGAGATGAAAAGGGAAATGTGCAACACCAAAATGACATTAGCTCTTCCTCAAAAAACAACAAATATGTCTAATCTGTTGTCCAGGATCACTTATTTTTAGTGGCTGCATCATGAAATGCTCTGAAATACAAGTACAAATATTCACCTAAAAATAATAACTTGGAGACAAGAGTTTAATATACTCTGACCTGTGTTTAATCAGTCTTCATGTCATCTGTGAGGAAGGTAATGTGGAACAGTATTTACCTGCAATACTGAAGAGCAAATGGCTGAAGGGAAGTCTCAAAGGACATAACCCATAGAAAAGAGATCACACAGAAACAAAGAATCCCAACAGCTTCTTCACCACAAACCAAGTTAAGTAGCAAGTTACAATCAAAGAAGACAAAGTCGTTTTAAAAAAAGGAATATTTTAAAATAACTACAAATATATACAGTATTTTAAATTCAATACAAATACTCCTCCAAACTCTGGAAAATTGTAACATATAAAATTTCTACAAAATAAGACAAAGCATAGTAGTTTTCTGCATTGTCTGCTTGGACTGTAGAAATATTCTTCAGATAAATCTGATCAGGCCAGGGACTAAGATGCATATAATCTAACTATTATCTTCCTAAAAGTTAGATATCAAACTGAAGCCACCATAATCATCTCCAGAGAGCCATTAATCCCATCCTAAAACTGTAATATATTTAGGATGAATAGCTCTCTAGAGGTATTTCTCCCCCTCTCCACTGATAACAGAGGGAGACTAAATAGCTGCCTTGACTGCATTTTCCTTGATGATGACTAAAGTTAAGTAACCTGTACCCAAACATCATTTATAATGGCTGGTCTCTAAAGGAATTAATGCAACCAATTAGGTTGTGCAGGCACTTAAAATACTATCTTCTCTGGAATTTTCCAATTATTTGGTATTAAAACCAAACCAACCAACCAACAAAACAAAACCTAAAAACTTACAGATTCGCATTCAGATGTCCTTCCAACTTTCCAAGTGCTAAACTGCATATCCACATGCATGGAAGATTTCCTTCCATACAAGCCTCCAAACATTGGCAGCAACACAACAAGTTTAGGATGACAGGAATCTGTCATTGCCTTTAGATGTAGGGTTCAAATGCTCTGAAGTGGCTCTTAACTAACTAAAGTTTGGGAAGCAGCATTCAAACTTCATCTGGTTCACAACAGGCTGAAACAGAAAATGGGCATGAACAAAGTTACTCAATAGGGAAGACCCACACAAAGTTGAGGCAGAAATAGGACAGAAAGGGTTAATTTTAGAGGAAAATTATAGGGAACCATATAGTTGTAATAGCACTGATCTGCAAAACTTGCAAAAATGCTACCAAGAAAAATTATGTATGAAGAAAACTGAGAGAAGAGCAAGTCTGTTAAGGCATAGCTGACATGAGAGAACACAAACCCTTGCCACAAGGAACTTGCAAGCTAAGAGGAAGCAGTAATTTTTGAAAAGAAGAAAAGAAGGGGGGGTGTTTAAAAAGAAAGTGGAAATCAGAAATATAAGAAAAGAAATAATATATTGATACTATAAACAACTTCAAATATATAATCTTTGTGAGAGGTATATGGAAGAGGAAAAAAATCAGGATTGGAGTGTTGCCTTGCAAAACAGACTGCACAAACATGCTCTGAGGCCCAAAATGTACAGAGCATCAAATCTACTGAGAAACTACCTTTAGTGATTAAAGGCAAAAGAAACTAGTTCTGCCATGACTAGGAGCTACCACAAACTACCAAATCAGGAGATGAGTGTGATTTTGAAAACAATTTGTGAAGTAAGACAAAGCATTTGCATGAAAAAAGTTGGTGAAGATGGGAATTAATTATGTATATTCTGTGGAGAACACAGCAGATCTCAGCTTTCCAGCATTGTAATGGAATGCACATGGGACTTTTTTTATTTTAAATTAAAAAACTAAATAGGAGACCAAAGGGACATTATTTCCAGACTGGGCTCTAGTCTATGTGGATGAACAGACTGAGTAGGTGAGAGTGCAAGAATTAAGTTCAAAATTCTTTGGAAAAGAAAGAGAGATAAAGGCAAAGTAAAAATAATGGAGTTCCAGAACGTAGATCTCAATGATCTTTAAGCACTAGTAGGTAAAATCCCTGAGATTCTACAGAGATAAAGAAGTTAAACTGTTCTTCCAAGCAATTTTAATAATAAAAGCACAAACTATGCCAATAAAGAGGGTAGAACAAGAACAGTAGAGTTTTAGCATCACTAAAGTATGAGGTCTTAACTACTATCAAGACAGAAAAAAAAAAATCCTGAAGAAAACAGAAGGATATCAGAATATGTAGGTATAAAAATTACATAAACATGTAGAGACAAAATCATAATGGTTCAAAGCACAGAGGACAAAATTAACAAGAAATGTCAAGAATAGCATGAAACTATTCTATTAGTACATTTAGGTAGATGAGGAAAAATGTGGCTCTGTTAATCAATGCAGAGGAAGTTCAACTGACAGATGATGTGAGTAGGCTGAAGTGCTTAACACCTTTTTTGTACCACCATTCATTCAAAATTTCAAGCTGAGAGACATGGATAATTCACTTAATACTCATGAATAGGGGTATGGTCTTACTCCAGAAGAAATGGCAAACAAATTAGAGAGTACTTAGCTAAGTTAAATATTTTTCAAGTCATTTATATATGAATTCATCCTGGTCTCCTTAAAGAACTGTCTGAAACAGACTTTGAGACTTTGTAGAAGGTAAGAAAAGACTCAAAGAATAAATCTAGTAACTACCATGGAAAGAGAGAAAAAAAAAAGAATGAGGGAATTCCAGACCACATGATTTAAGCTTTATTCCCAGAAAAACTACTGAACAATGACTCAAACCAGCTTTTAAGCACCTAACTATAAAAGACAAGTAGTACTCAACATTGATTTAAAAACAAATCATGCCAAAACAGACTAATTTCCTTCTCAACAGGAAAAGAAACCTTGTAGAAAGCAAATGTCATATATTTTATTTTGGCCTCTGACATCTTACATAATATTCTTATATGCAAGCTAGGAACAAAACAAACATATCCATGGTATCCCACAGATGGAAAACTATTTTGGATAAGGGAATACACAATAATTATCGAAACAGAAGAATGCATCAACTGGGTTTCTGCCCCGAGTTTGTTTTCTATTTGACTTTTTATTAATAACCTAGGTGATGGAATAGAAAACATGTTTATTAAACCTGCAGACAAAAGAACCTAGGAGGGCACTGAGTGACTGAATAAAATTCAAAACTACCTTGGCAAAAAAGAGAAATTGTCTAGAGGTACTGGATGAGATTCAACAGGACTACAGGTAATGTACCTGGGCAGAAATTATTAATGACACAAATACAAGACAGTGATAACTGAGCAGGCAGCAGTTTTCAGAGAAGGATCTAGAGTTACTGTGAATTATAAGCTTGATATAAGTGAGCAATATTTGACAGACAAGGAGTCAATCATCTTTCTGGGGTTTGTAAAAAGACATGTTGCTCCAAGGACACAGGAAGTGATGTTTCAGCTCTACAAAGCCTGAGGAAGTTTCAGAATGTAAACAGGCAAACTACATAATGCTTTTCAAGAAGATGTGAAGCAAATAAAGAATATCCACAAAAACAGGTGTGTTAGAGACTAACAGAGAGTCTTTGTAATAGAATCCAGTACCTGCTAGACCTTTCAACTGGCCTGATGCCAGCAATGAGTCACAGAAAAGTGGCAGACGGAAATCCAAAAACTTTTGTCATCTGCTCACTATCAGGGAAAGAAAAATTAATAAAAGGTATGAAACATCTTGAAAGCAGCAGCAAAGGTAGAGAGTGCTGGAAATCAATTGCACCAGGGCACAGTATTTTGGTTTTTTAACCAAAAATTGATAAATTTGTTAAAAACACATTCACCAAGACTGGACTACTGTCCAGAGCGCAGAAAATCTAATTAGCAGGCCTCAATTGCACTTACTTTCAAAGTTTACAAACTTTCTCAAAAACAGTGAAGTCTTTTATGGTACCAACACACTGGCAATGACATCTCCAAGCCTGTGATGAACCCCAAGTGTGCACAGGTGGAGGCATGTCTGTACTGTTCCTTCTTTCCCTTCAAAACAGACCTCTCCAGCTCATCATCTTCCCATCCTTCTACTGCAGATTCTACTCAAACCACTTATTTACACAAATTACTGTCCACACCCTTCTATCATGGCTAATCCCATGGCACCAGTTCCTGCTTCATTCCCTCCCTGCATTCCTCACCTCCAACAAAGCCAGGGTCCAACTCCATCCTCTTACCTTATCATGCTCCCTGCTCCCTTCCCCATGATCCCTGCCCTGGGTTGCCTGGGTCTCCTCCCCAGTCTTGAAGAGAAAGTGCAGACCCTGATACGGTCAGTATTTTGGCAGCAGCTGTTGGTGGTGGAGCAGCCTCGGTTACCACCATCACCAGAAACAAGTTACCACCTGCCACATTATTTGCCTTAAGCACTTTTCAGGTGTTCGTGGCAAATACCTGAGGAAGAATGTTTATCATGTGGTCAGATAAGAATCTCCAGGTAGGCAGGGCTGGGAGCTTCTAGCTGTCTGAGTGGCTCAAGTACCTCAATGTATTGCTCCAGTCTGCAGCATGTATCGCAAAAGGAGACTGTAGGGAAATTATTTCTCAAGTCACATTTCATAGCTTTTCACCTGCCTAGAAGACGGGCACCTCAGCTGGCCCAACGCATAAGACTTCACACAGCAGTTTGTGTTACCTGGGCTGTCGCTCCGGACAAAATGCCTGCTGGCACATCTCCCTGAGCTCAGGACTTCACTTGGAGGCATAAAACCCCCGAGATACTGCTAAGCACCACAAACTCTTTCTGATTCCCGGTATCGCACACAGAAGACACAGCTGGCCAGCAGGGTGGTCTGATGCATCTAGAATATGCAGACACACAGCAAGAAGAGATGCTGCCGTGTTGCATTTGCCCACACATGAATTGCAAACAGCATGGCTGAGAAGTGTAATGTGGGGACTGACTGAATGAACAAGTCCCAAACCTCACAGTGCCCTGCAGATCTGAAAGGCCTTCACATTAAAGAATACAAAGGCTCTTCCCACCGATTAAAATCCACCTGCTTGACAGGGAGTTATAAAATAACAGTCATATCTTAAAGACGGGTAAATACATAATATCTATTGCCTCAGGAAACATGGGAAGTTTGCAATTCTTCTTGAATAACTAATGAAGGCATAGGTAAGGCCTACTCCTACTAATGTCAGTGGCAGAACAGCTTGGCGAATGAGAACAAGATAAAGTTTTTACATTTTTTTTAAAAATGAAACCATTTCCCAAACTCAACATTTTTTATACATTCAGACTCTTTCCAAATGCATTGTTAGTAAACACAGGCATAAGTGTAGGAGTAAGCACATACATAAAATATTTTGTATACTTCTGTGATGACTGCAGTTAACCCTGAAGCCACTGGAATTCTGCTAATCACAAGAACACACATGCTCACAGGACAATAAAACTGAATTACCAGGAAGCAAATCCATGTCATACTGAATCATATTTCTGACTCTGTCTAGTTGCTCAGTGCTGTCTGCTTCTACATTACTTGAAACCTCAAATATCCAAACAGTTTTCCCAATATCCACATATAAAACTTCAGAAGAATTAAGCCATTTCCTTTCATGTGTGAATCAACCTGTAGATTAGATAATATCTACTCCAAAAGAACAGTGAGACCAAGAGTTTCTTTAAAAATGAACAAACAAAAGTTCCTTTCATATGGCTAGTATGAATATCCATTACTAAGTCAAACAGAATTCAAACTGAGTAGAAAACCTACACTGTTCAAAGACTTGGCCAATTATCCCATGACAGAATAAGGTAGTAACATCTTCCATGGCTAGTTTTTTCCATACTTGCTCCTGAGAAGGCTTTCCTTTACCTACCTCAAAAGTGTAGCTGAGATGACCAAAGTATGCAAACAACTTGATTTCTTCAATAATTCCTGTCTTCCTACAGATACCTATATATTTTACTTTCACCTAAATATCACACACTGCAACTATACAACTTTTTAAAACAACATTTTTGGCAGAAATGTTACACCATTTATTTGGAATTTCTAACCTTACCAGAACTAAAGAGTCTTCTGGCCAACTATATCTAAAACTGCACTTCTAAATGCATATACTACTATAAGTTCTCTGCATCCAGCAGCTTCAGCAGGTGCATCTGGGCATTAAGCACTCTGGAAAAAAAGCAGCTACTTATTAAGGAACATAAATAGAGAACTGGGCAAGTAAGATGAGATAATCACATATTTCAAAGTTTAAGTCTTGACAGTTTTAGGATGTATGTTTTCTGTCTCTAGATCATGTGAAAAAACCAGAGAGCAGTTACCATACTTGAACAAGCACCCCCTTTATGACACAAGCAGGGGACTATCTCTAATGAAGCTTTCAAGTTGATTGCTTACTTTCTCTACTGGCCTGATAGAGCCCACAGATATTTTCAAAATCCATCCTTATACAGTGGGTTTTCACTGTGCAAACCCAGTGTTGTTTAGCATTGAGGTTTTATCAACTAACTCACAATTTTTCATTAATGATGAAATTTACACATTAACAGCATTGTAACCTTATATGTGTACTTAGGAACAAAGTAAAATTAAACAGGTGTAATATGAGTAAGGCTGACAAACATGCTGTAAAACACTCTTCAGAGCACATTCTCAACATACAGTTATGAGCTCCTAATTTCACACTTGTACATAGGCCTCTTTAAGAAAAAATGAGTTTCTCCCAAGGTAGCTTGTCATTACTGTGCTGCCACCATGTTCTGTTCTGCCATCACAACCAAACAAATCTACCCCAAAACTCTCTTTCCCATCTTTGAACTACACCAGAGTAGACAAATGTAAGGAAAGCAGAAACAGAACTTTTGAATACACTTACTTTTCTTGTAATAATTCTAGAATTCATTGCAAATACACAGTACATCTACCTTTGTTATGTTTGATATTGGAACTCATGTATGTACTAACAGACTGTAGCAAAAAGCCATCTTCAGTATCTGAAGGCCCTTCAACAACAGCACAGGAACACAACAGTGTCCAAGGAGAGAAGGGCAATCATTACTACTCTGTCAAGAACAGTACAAAGTTGGCCTTATGATATTTCCCTCAAAGCAAAGAAGTTATTGCAATTTGTTTTGCTTTGGATCCCCAGTATAGAATTAATTGCTTGGGATAGCTTATCTGTCTCTTAAGCCAAGTCTGTATGGGGACATTGAGAATGCTAAGGCAAAACAACTAAAGGTTTGACACCAATATGCACACATTTAATTGTCTTGAAGCTGTGAGTAGATGCTCTAATTCAACAGCAAAGCTCCCTGTAGCTTCTTATTCAGTTAAGCTACATTGGTCTAAGACTAATTTACTCCTGAATTAAAGCAGTCCCCCAAGGACTCAGCACAACTCATTTTTGCATACTAACTTCATGCAGTTAGCCAATTTGCCTCAGCTCTTTCTGAGTTCCCGAGTCTTACAGAGTTTTCAGCTGAAAGGAGCTGAAGGGAGCTTGGCTACTTCATCTCCAATGCTGGGAACATCAAACCCAGTGTTTTCTTCAACATTTTCCTTCTAGAACACAGAAAAAAACCCAAAAGAAATTCCTCACATTGATTAGCTGCTTCCTTCTCCCAAATGAAAATTCAGTAGATTTGGAGTATATAATTTCCTTGCTCCTTCTCTCACTCTTCAAGGTTGTGGAAGCCAGTCTTGAGAACTGGCATGTTAACATACAGGAAACAACCAGAAACAGACAATGAAAAAAATGCAAGTGGATACTAATCCTATAGTTGGATTTGAACTGTCACATCATCTTTAGAGGCTTCAAATCATGTTCGAGCCATAATCTATTGACATTGGTTTGGTTCATCACAAAATGATTTGGAAATGGCAAACATATCACCATGTGCTACTGTTTCTCATCACAACCACTGTTGTGGTACCTCAGCACTCTCTGGAAATGAACCGTAGCATGTTAATTCAATACTAATTCAATACTAATCCTAAACTGGGACTGATATTTCTCAAAATATTCTAATTATTCTAATTATTCTAATTACCTATAGAAAGGATCGATTATTTTTAAAGAAATTAGTTGCTTCCTTACTGAGAGAGTTCAGACTACCATTTTATTTAAGTCAAAATGTAAAGCACTTCTATAGCTATAAGCATTTAGGAGAAATAAAGATGTCCTTCTTCCACCCAGGGTCATTAGAACTTACCTGGATACTGGCAGTAGTTGAGTAATAGTTTGTTTTGGCCTTACTGTGTGGATGTCCAGGTTTCAGTGATGCTTTGGGAGTACCCACATAGACACCCTTATGCACACACTTGTGCAGACAATATCCCAAGGTACTTCATAAAATTAAGTTCATTGAGCTATCAGAATGATAAACTAGTGTTAGAGGCCCTACTGTACAGCAGCTAGCTGAAAGGAGCATTTAGAGGAATAAACAAATATACATAACGCCTGACGTTTCCTTTCCCCAAAATAAATTCATTCATTATAAACGAACTGTCACATCATCATCTTTAGAGACTTCAAATCATGTCAAAGCCGTATGTACTGACACTGGTTTTTGTTCAGCACAATTTGGAAATTGCAATCTTATCACCATGCTCTAACATTTCTCATCTCAACCACTGCTGCGGTATCTCAGCACTTTCTGGAAAATGAACCATATTCCATGGATTCAGTAATAGATCTAACACTTTAAAACACCACTCAAGCCAGGCATCACCAGAATAAAGTGGGTAGTATGCAACATGGGATGCACTGGAGCATGGACTTTTAAAATTTTTATTTTCAATTCTAGATGTTTTTAAAACTTAGTATTTAACCTCTCAGTGTCAATTAAAAAAAATCCCATTCCCATGGGGATTTGTATAGCATTATCAAGCAAGAACTTTTTAATATTTTTATCTATTTTATTACTAAAAATAATAAAAAATTAAGTATACAAATGGCAGTAAAGTCCTCTGAACAATGTTTTTATTGACTTGCTGGAGAGAAGGACCCCTAGTGTCCAGCTGGATTTTAGCCAGCCTGGGGTCTGGTGACTACACAGCATCCAGAATAAAAAAACATCTTAGCCTGTAAAATATTTCCTGCAAACATTTCCCCATCCCTTTTATTTGGAAACCGACTGATGAAAAGAAAAAAATACATATATGCAGTTCTGCTTTCCTAAACTAATTATTTCAAAATATTATCAAGGTATCATGTGATCACCTGGACTCTGAGGATTCATCATTACTGATGAACAAGAATGTGCCTTGGCACAATAGTTTCAGTGGTTGATTATGCATTGCAGACACCTATAGATAAACATCTCTATTTGTAAAAAATGAGCACTGTCTCCGAGAGCAGTTGCTGATGAGGCTTTAAAAGCAGCATCAAAAAAATGTAATGCTAGAAGGATGAGGATGCCCAGCCCTGTCATGTAGTAGCTTCGCTTTCTAAGAGGGGAAAAAAAAATCTGCACGATTCCTTATGATCAGGGTTCTACCCATTTATTTGGCTAATCATTCAAATGGCTAAACAGACCTCTAATTTGAAAATAAAAACCGATTGATGCAATCACAAACAAGTTCTGAAATTGTGATTTATAAAAAAGAGGAGAAATCTTGTTCTAAGCCAAAACACACACACAGTTACCTTTTTCTAATCAGAGCATTCATTTCTCCTCATTATGATCTCACAAGCACATTAAAATCTTATTAACATTAATTACTTCTGAGCGTCTATGCATGAGCAGCGACAGGCTTGCGTGCGCGCGCGCGTGTGTATGTGTGTGTGTCTCTGGATCATATCTACATTTATATACCTTGCTGCACTTTGCTTATAAAACATGTGAAAATATTGCTGCTAACACCAATTAGCTAATTTCACACACACAGATAGTAAGCTGCTGTCTCACTGCACAGCTTATTATAGACCAGCAGACAGATGGACGGACAAACAGACGCAAAAAGCATCACGGCTCCTCCTAAATGCAAGATCTAAAATGCCTGGCACCCCCAGGAGTGCGAGTTTTATCCTCCTAAGTCTGAGGGAACAAAATGACACAAATAATAATAAAAAAAATAATAAAAAAAATACAAGACAGCCAAATATCCCATTTTCTACACAGATGGGTTCAATGATGAAGTGATAGAGACAAAGAAAAAACTGGCAGGCAGACAAGCAGCAGGCGCACAGAGAGATAGACAGAGACAGATAAACAAAGCAACAGAGAAAGAGATGAAAGCATATTCATGTATATGAATCTGGGCTAAGCAGTATTAACTTTAGCCCACCAACAAGGTAAAGAAAGAAATGGCAGAGGCAAGAGTCACCATAAGACTGACTTCACAAGCAAAACCCTGACCCTTTACCAAACTATTTATGGATTCTATTTACCCTGAGCACACTATATGCAGCAGTGCTGCTGGTGACATTCAGCTCCACCACAAACTCCAGAACCAACACAGGAATCTAGGCATTACTATGGAACTGCACCTACCTCTTCTTTTTCACCCTCTGTTTCCATCTAATTTAGATTCACCTCTATCCTTGTTCCATATCTCATCCTCCTGAACCCTTCTCTCTGCTAGGGGTTAAGATATAAACATCATGCCAAAGCCATGTTTCTTCTTCCATGGGGGATCAGTGTCTCAACTGGGTCCTTTGCAGAGCCCACGTGGATATTTGCTGGTTATTTTCCTCTCTACCCAAATACCCATGTCTGCTCATCTTCTTCAGCTCTGAGAAGAACTGTAACCCTTAAGTGGAATTAAAATGTACACTGACATCAGTAGGATACAAGGTTTAGGACCGTCAAAATTTGCCTTTCAGAACTACTACCCTTTGTTTCACTTCTGTATTCTTCCACTGATTACATGATCAGGCAAAACACTATAAGGAAGGAAACAGTCAAAGCTAAGGAAGATGGTTTTCTGGAGAAATTTCCAGATGGCATGAAAGGCTTCTTTATTGGGAAAATTTTTGAAATGAACACATCTTAATTTCTCATGGTAACATGAGTGTTTGCATTTTCTACTCGTTCTTCTCAGACCAAGAGAAGGTAAATGTGGCAATAATCACTGGGTAATCCCCAGCCTTTTTACCTAAAGATATTAGAGCTCTTCACAAAATGTTCATGAAGCTTCAAGTCATGCAGAAGTTTCTCCCATCACTCCATTTTACTTCTAGGGAACAGAAGAGCAGAGAGGTGAAGTACCCAGATCAGTAAGAAGGTCTACAGCAGACCCCAAACGTCCTCTTATTTACATTTGTCACTTTTCTCTTCTTCCATATGCCCTATCTAAGGTTGTTATAAATAGTATCTGAATTTTAAAAAGAATAAATTCCATGTCTGAAGATTGTACTCAGAACATTGTACCCTTGATTTCTATTTATCTGACTCATGACCTTCTCCTAATGCTGCTTACCCAGAAGGACCCACTCCCATACAAACCCATCACAGCTGCTGAGAAAACTACCATGAATTCAGTCAAGTAACTTTGGGGCATATTGGTTGTATTTCAAACATACAAATCAGTTATGGTGCATTTTTAGTAAATCCAGTGATTCCAGGAAGCTTTGGAGCTCCTGAGCATGGACATTATTAGTTACATCGCACACAAGGAGTAAGCTTGGTGCACCTTCACCGAATTCTGCCCAGCTCAGTTTTACTGTGCACACAGAACAGATCTGGTTTCACTGCAGCGCAGGAACCATGGCATATGGCCCCTTCTGCCACAAGAAGAGGTGCATGACCTGCTGAGGCAGAAAATAAGTAAGCAAATTGAACACCACTCCATTTGCTCAGCTTACTGTGCTTCTTTAGTTAAGGTTAAATATACAGGCTTTGAGAGTAAAGATACAGAAAAGTAAAAGCTTTACAGAATAAGCAAAGAGCAATAAAGATTTGAAGCTTTACAGTTTTATGCATATGACAAAGTAGGCTTTTCCTTGCATATTTCCTAAAAAACAGAGTGTAGACCATTAAAGTCTCTCTAGAATCATGCAGAATTACTTCCTTCCTGGCCTTTCACCAAAGAAGTGCTCTGAGAGGAAGCAAGATTCTCTCTGACAAGGCATGGAGCCTCACCAATTCTGGTTAACAGTGGTTGACCCAGAAGTTCAGTTCATTTGCTCAGGCTTCCCAGAAAGCTTTGAGAAATCCATGGCCTGTCATTCTTCCAGATTCCAAACTCTCTGCTGTGCTCCCACATCACTGATCTCGAGGCACATTTGAAACTTAGGAAAACAGGACACCCATGGAGAACTTCCCCCTAAACACATCAGTGATACCCATCAAAAAACAAAGAAAGGCCTCACAAAGACATGAGTTCAATAACATGGTTAAGAAATAAGTATCCAATAGATTTGCTGACTTAATGCCTACATAGTTGTTGACTCTTTAATCCATCTTTCCCTAAAACCCATATAGATACATAATGGTTCATGGCACCCAGAAAGAAGAATGGTGTGTCCTATCAAGCACTGCTTTTAAGTTTTGAAGACTACATGCATCCTAATTAAATATAGCCAAAGTTGTACCTCAGTAAGTTAAAAAAATAAATGCAGAAACTGGTTTATTTAAGTAAATGCATAACAGTGAAGATGCTTAATGACAGAAGGAAGTTGCCGGGTTTTACGACCACAAGAGCATGTAGAGGCAACTATGCAACATGGAACCTCTGCAGAACTTTCCTGTGTCTGAATTTTGCATGTAAAATGGACACAAGGGTCCTAAACAGTAAGAGCACTCAGAGACAAAGGCTTGAGTCTCTCTCAAAGGACATATGTTTATCAGCACAGACAAATGAATGTCACAGACCATTCAATCTGCAAAACTGGTGATGTATATGTGAAGGGGGGACAGGGGAAAAAACCCTTCTCAGGGGGTGTAGAGGAGGGAAAGACATTTACTGCCCTTCCTGTACAAAGGAGCCTGACCTGCCTTTTGCAGGTGAGAATTACCCCAGCAAACCTGTCTCCATCTACTGTATTCATCTGCTTTGTGAACCTTACTGTATTGTGTCTGCCAAAAATTACAGCACTCTGAGACAGTATGAGAGTATTTAGGAGGTGCACTTGGCATCCAGACCAGCCTTGAGGTCCAAACCCCTTTGTGTCCTTTTGGAGGTTAATAAGATGAGGTTTTACTGACTCCATCCTGGCTTTTATAAGCTTCTTGGGGATTACTGAAATTGGAAATTGCATATGAAAAAGCTGGTTCCTCAAGTTTTTAGAAGGGACATTCATCTGGTTTGCCCTTCAACCCCTGAAATGTGAGACATGCCTGAGGAGTGTTCGTTACAGTGTCTCACAAATATATCCAGTGATGGTGAGTCCATATGTCTCTGATAAAGGAAAACCTTATTGTGCATTCCAGCCTTTTCTTTTGTAAACATACTACACTAGATGAATTTGGCTCTCAAAGAAGAAAGTATTAATTGTGCTGGCTAATAAAACTTTCTGTTGCTGTCCTTCCAATCTGGTCTTCTAAGCATCAACAGACATTAAAACTGGCTCTTGGGAAGTGAAAGCAGTACAAACCCAAAACTTGTTTGCAAGTTTTCAAGAATTGAGATCTCCAGATCTTGAGAACGTCATTCTCAAGCTAAATGCAGCTACTCATTGTACAATTTTCTGGTTGAATGTACAATCAACTGAGTTCCTCCTGCTGTTCACAGCAATACACCTGTGTTCTGCCCAGATCCAACACTTGCAGGCTCCTATCATTACTTGCATAGGCTTTTCTTCCACTGACAAGTTTTAAAAGAGAACTAACAATCCTCTTTAAATTCCTGTGTCCAAAGAACCCGCAGGGGCTACGCTCTTCTTTACACATTGCAGTTCTTAGAGGTTAATAGCCACTGCACATACAGCAGACATACATACAAGGAGGTCAGAACAATGTAATTATTTGAAGGTATGTTTGTCTTTTTACATGATAGGAAGCTCCAGTCTTGTCTTGATGACTATTTAATTAATCAAGCAACACTGTTATGTATTTCAGCCAGGTATAACTTTCCCCTATGATTATTACTGTACAAAAAGAGTGGACAGACTGGTCCAGTTTTCAAACATCTGCTTCTTGGACAAAACTAACACTGGAGCTCAACAGGATATATCCAGCTAGGAGAAATCCAACTGGGGAAAAACAAAAAACCTGGAGTTACATTAACTGAGTTGATTAATTATAAATAGTAATAATTTAAAAAAACAAAACAAAACAAACAAACAAAAAACCAAAACAGAACAAAGCAAAAAAAAAAAAAAAGGATTTTGTTTTCTTGAAAAATTCTGCTATTAAAGACTTTGTTGATGTGTTGGTATGTTAAATGTATTTGGCATAATTTTCTAGTTACTGTAGGGTTTTATATCTCATTTGGAAAGTAGAAGTAAGACTTTAATGGCAAAGAAGTTGCATATGTGTTACAATATCATAATGGTGTTAAAAAAAAAAAACAAACACCAAAACCTAACAGCCTTTAATATAGCCAAGAATCGTCTGAGCTTCCTTTGTCCATGGAACATGGTCTTTACTTTTCCAGCTCCCATTTGCATGTACAATACATTGAGGAAGGAAGAAAGAAAGGCCTCACTTCCTTTTTCTCTCTGTGCCTCAATTGTTTCTGATTAAAAATTGTAAATAATAATGTTGATTCAGCTACTGGAATTAAGCAAAACTAAATTAACTACTTTCATTAAACACTGTAAGATATTTGAGTAAGTTTCTTCAGAAATGCGAAGTGCTATTTATTCATATCAGCAGCTATCTATGGCTAAACTGTCCTGGAACCTTTTGTGAGCATTCCCTCCTCTTGCTGATAACTGTTCTCTGTTTTGAAGTGTATGTGTCAGTCCTTTATCTAGAAAAGCCTGGGAAAGACTTAGACAGAACTGGCGCCTCTCTTTTTTGGTTAATGAGAACAAAGCAAAACAAAACAACAACAACTTAAAAAAAAACAGAAATCACTCAAGGTCTCAGGATTAAACCTTTGCAGATGAGGAAAAAAAAAAAGGCATCTTTTTGTACGTTAAATTCTTTGCAGGCTTTGCCTGGGCATTATGAGAATTATCAACAACACCTTGTAAAAGCAAGCTTTTTCATCAATTCCATAAGCTGAGATTTCAAGGAGAGATCTCGTAAGAATCTTATTAATACACCTATATATGCTGCCACAGGGGAGACAGTGTCTAATACAGCAAAAATGAGGTCAAATTCAGCAGCACTGTCCTAAAGAAAACTGTCGCCTGGTCACAAATCACTTGTGGAGTACAATGCATCATCTTTACTGCTTCAGACGTATGCCAGCTGCACCAGTAGGCTAGAAATACAAAGCTAAATTCAACTCCTGCTTCAATGTTATTTTTTCTAAACTTCATGGAATCGGTTCACTTTTATAGAAATGTAACGTAGGGCAAACTGTAAACCATAAACATTTTAGCAGAAACACAGACATTCAGAAATTTCACGTGGAACTTCTTATCCCAAGAGCACAGTCCTCAGAAGATGATTATTGTATGATGATTATTCCAGCTCACTGCTCATGAGGAAAAAGGAAAGGGCTGTGGCCTCGTCCCACCCCACTCTCGTCCTACTCACACAGAATCCTGCTGCTAAAATTTTCTCTCTCTCTTGCCAGTGGTACCAAGTTAGCCCCTCTTTTTGCATGAAGTTCAGACTTTTTGTCCTCATTTTCTTTGAACAGCTCTGCCCCCTGCCTGCGTCTCAGCTTTTATTTCTTCTAGCTGCTCACATTCTTCACAAACCTCCCTCCTAAATGCTCCATTTGTATCCTTCTACCACACTGAAGCCAATGTTCCATGGTAACATTACTCCAGATTTTAATAACTCTTTAGAACAGCCTACAGTCTACTAAACTGTGTTACTGCACAACCAGACTTAACCAGGAAACTCCAGAAAAGCGCATTTTAGCTCACTTACTTTTTGTTTTCAACTTTTTCACCTGCAAAAGATGTGGAATGAAAATTAAATTAATTTTGGGAGCAAAATAAATTATCATAGGGCTGGATATGGATATGACTTAGACAAGAGGGCTCTTACCCCACCATAGAGACAGCTTTAACTCAGCTAGGGCAGTTATTAATAGCAGTCTGGTCAAGACAGCATAGGGCTAAATGCAGTGAAAGTACGTGGCTTAAAACATATGCAAAATTCACCTGAGATCAAACATAATACAGCCTGCGTGATCAGGGCAGAACAATTATTGTCATCCAAACTACCTAAGAAAATGCTAGCTCTTAATTTCCGTGTGGTTAAAAACTCTTTCAAAAACAAAACTGAACAGAGCAAAACAAAATCCCAAACCCCACGACTTCAGGTGTCAGTTCCAGTCTGACATGCCAGAGAAATACCACAA
Source organism: Myiozetetes cayanensis (assembly GCF_022539395.1). Classification (NCBI taxonomy): domain Eukaryota; kingdom Metazoa; phylum Chordata; class Aves; order Passeriformes; family Tyrannidae; genus Myiozetetes; species Myiozetetes cayanensis. Next base: position 22,177,568 of record NW_026087742.1, read on the forward strand.
GTATTCAAAAACTTTGTGGGGAGACTAAAACAAAGCCAGTAGATTAAAGGAAAAGGTTGCAGTGCACTTCAGGGTGATAACAAGGCATAAACCCAAGAGGGAAGGACAAAAGTCACTAGTATAGCTATAACTAATGCCTCCTAACTGCTCTCAGAAACCGATAAACATCATTATCCCTGTCCCAAAGGCAAGTAACTAAGACACTGAGAAATAAAGTGACTTGTTGAAAGTTAATACATAAAACTAGAAACAAACTGTGAATCCTGCTTCCCCTGGTTATCCTTACCAATACCTTGGATACAGTAGAGACTGCACTGCAATGTGATTCCAGCCTCTAATACTGCACCATGACTTTGTGCTGACAAAAATATTTAAGATCCCTGTACACAGGTTGAAAAAAGAATTGTCTACAGATGGAATAGGATCCAGTCCCATGTAAAATGGGACTCGGAGATTGGAAGAAAAAGCAAGTTAATTCCAGATCCAGAAATGTCCAGCATTAGGGAAAAATAACTGAGCTTTCTCTTGTCCAGCACAAAGTTCTGCAATGCCGACTGTACAGTAAAAGCACAACTGGCTTTTAAGCTCGTTCAGGAGCAGCTGCTTTCACAGCAGTGAAATCTTTCAGGACAAGCCTGACTGACTGGATAAATTATTTGAAGTTGGTATAGCTCAGAAGGAACCAGCTCATTTAGGAAAATGTCGCCATCTTAAAAACACTTTTTGTCTCCAATTGGAGCAAGCTTTGAAGGTTTCAAAACTTGGCCGTCATTTGGTTAGGAAAATAAAAGCAGCATTTTTATGAAATGCTGGAAATTACAAAACACGGCTTGGACTTCAAACAGTTCACCCACGAGCCAGGACAGCCTGGGCCTTCACTGGGAACTCATGTCGCTTCTAATCACTTGTATTAGTTTAGCACCAGTAAAGGTGCCAGATTGGGAGCCCCAGGCACTGTATTCTCTATTTATCCCCAAAGCAGGTACAGCAGGATGGCAAGCTATCACAGAGATGCCAGCCACTGCTACATTTCCTCACATCCAGGGACCTGGTGAGAGGAGGGTGATGAGGTCTCAAGGCTATCTCTGCTGTGACTGCCCACACAGGGGCCAGTATCACACACTGTTTCAGGAGGATGGGCTCCTAAACTGCAGGGCCTATGAAAGGGAGATAATGGAGCATCAGTCTACAAGTATCCTCCACGACTTTGAGAAAGAAGAGCCAGGGATTATTTTCTTTGCATTATATTCCAGCCGTCTCAAAATGAATGAATACTAGAAAGAGCAATGAGGCCAGAGAGAGTCAACGTACTGAGTGCAAATGAGATTTATACGTGGCTTGAGTCACTCCAGACAATTAGCTACCCACCAGGCTGTTTAGTTTATCGTCCCTACTGGATAAAGATTTAATAAGCAGTCACCTAGATGGGAAACATGAGACTTGCAGAAAGGAAACTTTTCACTACTCTACATGGAAAATTTGAGCCCAGTCCTGCAACAGCCTGCACAGCTGATTCCCACTGATGTGTCAACGGCTGGAAGATGGGGCTCTTGAAGACATTCCACATAGGTGGAAAATACAGGAAACACAGGACAATCTTTTGTTATATTATTACTATGTCAGAAATCTTCCATACATTTAAAATATTCTATGGAAATTAATACAGCTTTCTTCAGTTTTTTTCTCTCCAATATCTTATCCAGGACTTAAACCTTTTTTCATAGTATGAAAGTGCATAATGCTGGATTTTATTAACTTATCTACTGGGGAAATATGCTGTGTAGGGAACATATTAAACAATTCAGTCTATGTTTGGAAAAGAAATACAGATTCATCACAACGAGGAAGGATGTTCAAGAGTATCCTGAAAAAACAGCCGGTATTCAAGCCAAAGGACAGGATGAAGTGGGCACAACAGTATAAAGCTGACAAGCAGATTTAACTGACAGTGACAGAAAGAATTGGAAGCTGCCAAACCCTAAGCTACATTAGGGCTTCTTCAGATACTACATGTACTAAAATTGAAACTAAAAGTATCAATGAGGATATCAGATAAAACTCCTTAAGATGGGAAAAATCCTAGCAGCAGCCAAAGCAAAACGGAAAATACAAACTTTGGGAAATGATAGAAAAAGGAACGCTTATCAAGTATGACTGGAAACAAAAAAGGCTGAATTACAGGATTGAACATTTCAGGACCTCACAGCAGTCATGCCTGGTATACAAATCTTTAACACACTTCATCAGAAGACTTCTTTTGCTGTTAATACTGCTAGTTGCAAGAGAGCTCAAAGCCATTTATTTAAGCACAATTTTTGTCAGGCAGTGTCCCAGAGGGTGTGGCCCGGTCTCCTGGGAATAGCATTTGTTAGTTTTAGAGAACCAGCAGAGGGAGCACATCAGCAATTAAACATGGTTTTCTTGTGTTTGTGCCTAAACAATGAGATTTTTTTTTGGTTGTTTTTTTGTTGTTGTTTTGTTTTTATTCTCAACATTCCTCTTTCACTAATGCCTGTGACTCACTAAGCTATCAAATTGTTGGGAGTTTAGGAGCCAAAGCCATGGAGAACAACAGGCTCCACATCCACCCCACATAAAAAAACAGTGGACATATGCTTTTACCTACTTGTCTTTCTTCACTCTCTCCCCATGTCAACCTCCATCTTACCCGTTCCTGACATTCTGCCCATGAAATCTTGTGTTGCCACACGATGATTGCTCTCAAATTCCTGCACTGTGACCACTAACTTTCTAGTCAGAAAGAAAGGCATATGGATCTCTAGGGAGGAAAGAGAAATCAATAATTAACTTTCAGTCAGCTGAAAGGACAACTCTGAAGTCCATAAGGCAACTTTCCCAGTCCTACTTTTGTATCCTCAAGGGATTGATAACACAGCTATTGATGATTTTAGAAGAAAGATATTAGAAAGCTCTTCTTTTAGTTGAGAGAAACAAAATTAAAAAGAAAAAGAAATCAGTAATTCCCATGCTGTATTTACCACAGAAGCAAATGACACACTACACTTGCTTGCATTTTTAGCTCTACCACAATCCCAAGCTAAATTCACTAGGAAAGTGTAACAGTAAGAGGTCATCTACAGGTGTATCTTACAGAATGGCACCATGTCTGTCCTGCAAAGGGTTGGAAGTACTGCCTATTCAGGTTTCCTTTCACTGCTGTAGTTACCAACTGGTTTAAATATAGACTTTTATAACCACTGGTTTGATAGTAGCTCAAACATTCTGGAAGACTCTATGGGTTTTAGTTCATCCTTTGTACTGTCATTTACACTTGTGCAAAAAGTTACCTAGTGATCTGTGTCCACCCACTTCAGAAAAGCACAAGGAAAGGATTATGACATGAGGTATTGAAGAACCAAGTCCTAAAGACGCTGACAGTGTTCGAATTAGGTAGGACTGGTTTCTGTTGGAATACCTGTCTGCCATAGAAGATGTTGAGGTATGGTACCTGATAACAACCAGTACAGCACAGACTGCAAATCTGCCCTCCACGGGGCTGGCAGGGCAAGTTCTCTCTGATGGGATGAGACCATTCTTGGCATGAAAGGATTTCAGCCTTTGTTCTGGCATAGTCCATGGCCTTTCCTCCCATAGTGCCACCTAGTGCCAATGCAGTCAGCAGCTCGCTTTTCTGCGAGGCAAACATCTGCCCCATCGCAAACAGGCTGGGACTCTCCACACTCACTTCACCCAGGCCCAAACCCAGCTGCCAGAGAAACCAGTATTTATTTTTTCTTTAAAGACAGTTTTGTCCCATTAGCTTGATTTCCCACTCCTATATTTTAACTACTTCAAGACACAGAGCCTTCACTGCACGTGGTAAAAGCTGAACTTCTGCCTTCTTGCAAACCTCTGGGATGTGTGGCAACCTTCCCCGTGGCATTGGAAGCCCTGGTTGCTCCAGCAGCTATGGAAGACAGAGGTGGCACATGTCCCTGTGCTTCTGGTGCCCATTTTACAAGACTCGTCTGCAAACAGAACTCCCGCCAGCGCCAGGCGGTCAAAATGCCGTCATAGTACTCACTGGCACTGAAGGATTAAGTACAAAAGTGTAAGAAAACATAAAAGACATAAGCACCAATCATTGTGAAGTGCCAGTTTCCTATTACAGGAAAATTGGATCAGTGCGGTTAGAACTAAATATTAACTTTTATGATAAATTATAACCAAGAATATGGGTAACACTATCAAAGCAAAAACCACCTGGACAAAAGCCTTTACGTTTTTTCACTCCTCACTGAAATATCTGCGAAAATATCCCCAAGTTAAAGCTGTACAGATATTACAAAAGTATCTCAAAATTTGGTGTATGGTCAAACAATTCTCTTCACCAAGAGAATCCTGGATTATTTGCATAAATAGATTATTAAAATCCAAGTTATTTTTCACAGTTGATACTGTTCGTTTACTTTCTGAATTTTCTTGGGCCAAACTAACAAGAAGAGTGAAGTCTGTTTCACTTAGATTTGCCTTTATTTTCCCTCTGCAGCACATTGTGAATGTCAGACCCTACGGAAGGAACAAGTTATTCTTTAAAAGTAACTATTTCCAGTGCATTATTTCATTAAAAAAACAAAAAAAGGCCAAAAAACCCCCCAAAAAACCCCAAACAAACAAAAAAACCAAAACAACAACAACAACACATTTATAAAGGATTTCGATTTTCTAAAAGTTTTACTAAAAAAAAAAATCTAAGTAACTTGAAGTTAAATTCTAGTCTTTAAATTTCTATTAACATTTATGAATCTCCTTCAGTAGAAACTCTTCACCATAGAGAATGCAGTGCAAAAAAGTCCTATAAAAACAGACAGGAGTGAAACCAACTGAAATCTATAAGGCCACAGCATGCGACCGATTTCTAAACAGAACTTCTATTCAAATTATTCTGCTTAAAACCTCCTATGGTCTGCAAAAATGAACAGGGTTTTCTTGAAACGATTTAAATAACAATTTATCTAAGACTGTAATCTCTCTTGTATGGGATTTGTAAGCCATCCCACAGAATTCTCTAGCAGGGGACACTGTTCCCTATTTACATCAAAGTTTTATATAAATAATATTACATTTTTTTTAATATTCTGCAGCTGTTTTCCCTTATGAATAAGCTGGGCCTATGAAGAAAATGCGAAAATAGGAAAACTGTGAGTAATATTTATAATAATGATATATTCAAAGCAGGAAATTGCTACAACTCTCTTTATCAAAATAAACAAGATTGATATTTTTTCCTCCTTTAAGAGAAAAGCAAAATCCTCTACTATTAAAAATAATTTGACTTGGTATTTGTTTGGTATTTGGATTTAACTGTCCTATATCCCATTTTTGGTCCTGTAAAAAAAGAAAAAAACACAAACCAAAAAACCCACCACACAAACATACACACAAAAACCCCAACAGCAACTGCTTTTCGTCTCACAGGAGTGAAAGAGGCATATACACACGCCAGTCAGCCCAAAATTACTCTAGCTACAGGGCATGGCAAAGCATGAAATAACTGCTCCAGAGCACTTCCTCATGTGGGTGTGTTAGATAACTGTCTGCTCCAACACTAAAATAAAGCACACTGTGACCCAATCAACACCGCGGGCTCTGCCCCGCACGGCTGCCCGGGCTGCGAGCAGGGGAACCCAGGGTACCCCGCACTGCCCCGCACACGCCAAACTCCATCCTACCTCCCTGGCCAACAGGTTTGAACATTCCATATGCCGGATTTAAGTTTACTTAGGCATACTTTACCCTTTGCTGCTGTATCCAGATTGCAGACGGACTTTGTGCTATTGAAAGGGCTATGATTTTTTTTTTTTTTTTGGCTAGAATATACTTGGGGTTCAAAGAAAATTACAGCCTCCTAGTGAAAAAGGTTTTAATATTAAAAAAAAGATCTTACTGGGTAATGAAAAATGTTTCTATCACTCTGATTCACTTTCTCTGCTTGAATTCTTCTTGCCTGGAGTTTTTACAAAATCAAGAGATTTCTTGTAGTGAGTTTTCAAGTTTTTCAAAAATGTTAAGATGGGTCTGGGCTTCTGCTACGTGTACGTGCAAGAATCCTCAGGACAGGTCCATGTGCTTTCCTACAAAAAAACCCTGGGCTGCTGAGGAACGTACACCTGCACTGGTTCAGAAGAAAATGACAGGTGCCTGAAAACCCACCACTCATCCCATGAGGAGGATGGCTGCTAACACTCCTGCTGCCTCACTGGAGGCTGACCACCATCTAGAGGGATCAGCAACTCCACCTTTAAGACCCCTACATTTTTGGCATAACTTCAGCATCCCCTCTATGACCAATGTGAGTTTCAAAGCTTAAGGTTCAAACTTTAGGAGGGGAGGAAATACCTTGCTGCAGTTAACAGGTCACTCAAAGCAATAAACATATTTAAAGCCTATCAACAAAATATTAATTTAGAAGCTGGAATAAAAAGAAGGAGGAAAAAAAATAGTAAACAATGAATGCCATTCCCCAGCTAAGAGATGAGCCACCAATTCTTGGCACACTGATATATAAAACCTTGAAAAGTTTCGCTTACGTTCTGGAAATAAAACTGCTAATAAAATGGAGCAAGTAGTTTCTGTAGTTGCAGTGCCAGTGAATAGATCTGCTGCTTTGGATTTCAATTAACTTAGTTTGTTCAGCGAGGAGGCACTTCTGTTGAAACTGGGGACTGCTAAGTTAAAGGACAGCTAAAAAAAACCCCAAACAACAGCAAAAAAACCTGTTGGCAGCAAAAGTTCTTTCTGACTGCGAAATAATGGATTTTTAAGAAACATTTCAAAGGATTTGAAGGTTTTGGAGAATCTCCTAGGCAGTCTCAGGTGGGTTAGGAATATTGCATTATAGTCTTCTTTGTGCTAAAAGGAAGGCCTAATGCATGTTTTTAAGAAGTCCGCCTCTTGCTATTAAATAAATAATTTTCTATTAAAAAAGGTGATTGTTACTGTTGAGAGATCTCCACCGATCAGCGTCCATTTTATATAATTACTTACGATTCTCCAGAACATTTTATGTAACTCACTTCCACTATCCCTTCTTTCTTTTTTTTTTTTTTGTTACCAGCAGAGTAGCAGTTTTACTCTCCAACAGAAATGACAAGAGCTCAGATAAAAAGACCATTGCAAATGGATCAGTTTAAGCAGTCTTTAGAACCCATGATAAATCTGGGCTCCAAAAACTCGACAATGCTAAATGGGCTATGAAATGCATCACAAATCCCTCCCCAGAAAGAAAAAGAAGAAAAAAAAGAAGGAAAAAAATTAATTCAGAGAAAAGCTTCAACGTTTGAAATTACAAATAAGCAGCATATTTGTGGAATGAAAAATGGTAAATAAATAGTTACTATTTCTGGACAAAATGGCTCGATAGATTTCATAATTTGCCACCACTGTAAAAAATATCTATTCCCTTCCCCCCCGTCAGTACACACGGAAACACAAGCATAACCATGCATAAAGTGGGAGGGTGGGGGGCCAGCCAAGGATACAAACTCCCTCTTAGAAAGTTTGAATTCTTATTAACCCAGTGATGCCTCCATAATGTTACATTAGATCAGCAACATAAAAGTTAGAATATACGTCTCCTTTCTTCCTAGTAAAGGAAACTGGAAAAACACTAATAATGAAAAATAGATGTTAAAAATATCCAGGAGGAAAAAGTACATGTACAATAACCAAAATTAACCCCCTCCGCCCCCACACCAAAACAGATAAACAGCAAAATCTCTGAATAAAAATCCTGTCAGGAGGAGTGGAACCTGCTTTCTCTTTTTTGTTTTGCTTTTATTTACAGTATGCCAAGCATGGACTTTAAACTTACAGTGTGCATATATATAGAAAACAAAGAACGAGAGTCACCGTTAACCCTGGTCACCGGCATTACAGTTAAAAGTCATTGGCAAATACTAATAAAACCCCATTTAGCAGTAAATAAGGAGAACATGATATATGGACGGACAGATGGAACTGCATAAACAGAAAAGAAAAAGCAGAGAGACCCACAAACATACGGAGAGGGCTGTTTTAAAAGAGTGAAAGAAATTGATTTACTTGGAACTAGTGTTGGAAAACAAACGTATTTGTTTCCTTCGTGATTAAAAAAAAAGTAATTAAAGTGAATCATAAGGGGGCACACCCTTAAATAAGTGGGGGGGGAGGGGGGAAACATTTGTAGAGGGTAAGGCCTTCTATAGATGTTCCGAATTTTAAGCTACCAAATAGGTCTGGCAAACTTACATCTCTAAATTAAAAATCGAGGGGGGGTGGGGGGGGGGGAAATAAAGAAGTGCTGGTGGTTTAAGGAGAGTATAGGCTTTATTCTTTCATTTTTTATAAAAGTTGACTGGCCTACCTTGTTCCCCAGTCCTCAGTTTGTCTCCTCATAGTCGCTGTCTCCCTGGAAGTACAGTGTGAGTGGTAATGACTGCCTGCCTCCCTAATGAGTCCATTTTCCTGCTCTTGATGTTGTGTATATACACACACTGCAACCTACCTTACAAACCACAGAGACGGGAAAGGGAGAGCGAGCGAGAGAGAGCGAGCGAGAGCGAGCGAGAGTGCGAGAGACAGGGAGAGCGAGAGAGGGAGAGAGAGAAAGGCGCACACAGACAAAGCCCTCCTACCAGACAGCAGACAACCCTCCTTCCCCTATCTCGCAAAATACAACTCGGCTAATGCAGCAACAGGTTCAATACTGCCAGGCTGAGGCAGCGTAGAAAAGGTATACGGGGCTGAGCAGGATTGCTGGCAAATAAACAGTTTGGTGCCGGCTGGCTCCACCTTTCTTATTTATGTTACAGGATGTTGGAACGCATTGTTTCAGACAGTCCATATGATTATCATAAATACATTTTTTGTGCATATTAGCATGGAGCGCCGAAACGTCTCAGCCATTCTGCTCCGTAACCTTATAGCTCTAACACATGCAGGGAAGGTGTAAACATATCTCTTTTGACAGGCAGACTACACAAAGCCCACTGATGATTTTAAAGTCATGAGATCTTTCAAGAAAGACGCTCCTGAAGATAGGTTTCCCCAGACAATAGGGGAGCAGGGAAAATTGATCTTGATGAGGAAGAAGTCTTCCTAAGAGACTGCTCAGTAAACAATTGAAAAGAGAGGGCTATTCTCCCCAGCATTCCCTCCTTTCAAAAACATATATTGGGAAGCTTCTACCCCTACAGCTATAATAATGTGCTGTGCTTATGTCTGAACAGGTGCAATGCATATAGTACATGGTGTTACAAGGACAGAAATAAATCTCTCAAGTAAGAAAAAAAAAAACATTTTCCCGGTTGCAAACAGGCCAAGGTTATTTAAAATACAGGTCTAATTTGAAGAACGTTCTCCCCACTCCCTATATATTTTTGCGGGGGGAGGGAAATGGGGGACGGGCGGGTAGAGGGAAGGTGCGAAGGGGAAGCAAAGATGGGAAAATCAGTACATGCAACCAGTTACTAGATTTTTATTTTTACAATATTCTGTCACATCTGAAGATATAGACTGCTTCTAAAATAATTTTCACTCAGCCCTGCCTCTTATCACACGTAAACCTATGCTGTCACAAAAATTCTGTTGATTTTAATGACAACTACAGGCACATGAAAGTAGCAAGAGAAGGAAAACAACATTTTGCACCAACATTTCATCCTTGGCAAGGGTTCTGCAAGAACTTTAGCCACGGGGTATTTCTTAGATGGAGAAACTGAGTCCAAGAGAAAAAAAAAAGAGATTAAGTGTATTCCCAAGGTTATGCTGTAAATCAGTGGAAAAACAGATGAGGACTCAAATCTACTGGAGCAAAACAGAATTTGCCTGGAGTAACTCATACCCACCTAAAAGTTAAGTGTCCTGTCTAAGCCAGTTGTGTAGGCTCCCTCTATTGTCAGTGGAGAGACAGTCACCTCCCAAAAGCAATTCATCCCAGCTTTTTTCCCTCTCTCCCCACTGAGAGGCTACACAACTAGATTAGGCTAGGCAGATAGCTGGTAGTTGGCTAAATTAAGTAAAATGAATCTCACTTTTGATCTAAAGCTCTATTACAACAACATCCTGCTTCCCAAAATACATTTTTATTATCACATTTATTATTAGGCAATGTATGCCTAAATTGTAGTGATGGAAAAGGGATAGCCTGCTGACTAACAGAGACAGGTAAACTCCCTAGATTCATGGATTTGTACCCTCAGGCTGGCTGGATATTCATGATTCACCGAGTCTTTATAATATTAACCAGCCTGGTGACTGGTGAATGTGATTAGTTTTGTTCACTGGTAGATGCTACACATTTTTGTATTTCACTTATAAACATTATGTTTCATCCAGATGTACAGTAAATACAGAAGGATTAAGTAATTTATTTCAAAATGTTAATTTTCATTAGTGTTTTCATCAAAAAACCCAGATTTTCTTACCTTAGGGTAAAATATAAAGAGTAAAAAGCTCTAATAGGTGACTTAGTTCAATTCCTTCTGTAATATTTAGCTATGTACACACCTGGCATATGTAGAGGCTGCTCTACAAGTTACTCCAAATATATACTGCAAAAATATAGTCATATTACATATTTTCCTCTCTGCACTTTATGACCATAATCACCTTATTGAAGGGTATGTCAGGTCAGGAAAGCAGAAGGGGCATTTGTAGACTTTGCTTCTAACTGTGGTAACTCGATCTGGCCGTGTAAGTACCAATTGAGCACCCATTGCCTCAGTTTTTCCATCTGTAAAACAGACTCAACTGTAGTTCCATGAGTAGATGGTACTGTAAATATGTGAAGAGTCTTCTCATCTCAGCCTGGCATCTCTCAGAGTTTTACGATGACAAGTATTATGGGAAAAATATAAATACTTTATGAAGGGGACCTGTATCAAAGCCAGCTGATGAAAATCACAAGGTTTTATATACTTATAATTCAGTTCAAAAAATGGAATAGCCTCTGAGTTTAAAATTTAAAAACTAGATCTACACCAAAATAAGGATATCAGATGTGAGAAGTTCTTAGTACTCTGCAATATCTGACTCCAAACTAACATGAATTCCTTGGTCCTACCAACCTTACACATACAAGTCTGAAGAGCTATTCAAAATGTACCAAGTTCAGATAAAATACAGACTTGAACCCTTCAAATTTAAGACATTCAGACTGAAATCTGAGGACTTAGTTGGAAACACTTAAGTTTGAAAAATGCTCAGATTTGCAATTGATCCAGATCCAAAACCTGCAAGTTGAGAGGCATCTAGTACCTTACTTTCTTCAAGTTTCTGGAAACGCCATGTATGCATCTGAACAAGGATCACAGGTCAAATTTGCTGATATTTTGAGAAGTCCTGAATCTCAGTAAGAACACTAGAACTGAGCCCAGTTCCATCCTGTTACAACAATGCTTAGAGCCAGACCCAAACTGGAACCCAAAGCCACCCCTTCCAAAGTTGCATAGGGTTTATGTACTTGTAGAACTCTAAAACTAAATCAAACACTTTCAAACCTCGAGATTGTTGGAAAGCAAATATGAAGTAGATTCCAACTTAGCTAGTTTTGACACTCAATGAGAAATTAATCAAATTAACTATAATCTTTATAAAATCCAAATACATATCAAACCTGAATGAAAAAAACCCACAAGATATGATCTGCACAACTGGTTCCTTGCCTGAAAGTCTTTCTTAGATTTAGATCCTAACCGTCAATGGCTCCAAAAAAAAAAAAATCCTGAATGGTGCAATTTGAATAGAGAATCCTGATTTAATGTTTTGCCGACAAAAAGCTGCCCATTTGCTTGATTCAGAATGCTCAATGAAAGCCTGCTTGCCATCACACCACATCCCTGTGGGCCAACAGCGCCTCCTCCCCATTATGTGAGGAGGTCGATGGACGTGCATTTGGATCACTTGCAGGAAGAGGAAAGAGGACATGCAACTGCTGGCATCTTTCAGCTCTGTCACAGGAGAGGGCACAGACCTGCCATGTGACAGTGAGGGCCTGCATGGCAGTCACGTGGCTGGTCTACACTTGGCCATGCAACAGCACAGGCAAGCAAATTCTTGTCACGTGCCCAGGATTGTATCTCTCCCATGACAGAGGCACCAAATTTTGGTTATACCACACATGGGGTCACCCCACAAAAAAGAGGCTGGAACAGAGGGCTCAGAGCTGTCTTAGTGAAAGGCTGCACTATCCACCCTGAATGCAAGAACAGGCAATCCTGGTCTACCCAGTAGATGATACTCATGGTTTTCTTTTTCTGCAAACTTGTCTTCTCAGTTCAGTTAGTCCCTAGAGACTGTCATTAGGAAGGCAAAGGAGCCCCAACCCCTCTAGCAAAGCCTTAAAAAGAATGAAAAAATTGCTAGCACCATAAAGGCAGGTGAAAAAATCCAGTGCTTGGTGCAGCAAGGGTCACCCATCTACAGTTCTCCCAGGAAGCTGCAGAGCCCTATGAACACACTGATTTTCAGTAGTAACGGGAAGATAGGAAAAACCAAACTGCCCACCAGAACTGTGAAAGACTTTGCTGCAAATTACAAAATTCTGGATGATGGACTAAGAGGGAAGGAAGGTGCTTCGGTGCCAAATAGTTTGATACTGCTCCTCTGCTATCCTTTTTATATCCCCAGGTGCACCATCATGCTGAGTTTAGACATATCTTGCTGGTATCCAAAACTGGAAAAGGAGTCAAAGCATCATATAATCATGTCAGAGGCTAAGAGCTACTTCCTTTGAAAAAAACACCCCAGTAAATCCTAGCCCCTTAGCAGATATCTAAGGGTTGATTTTCAAATTCTGAAGAAATTTAAAGTGGAACTGACTTCCTAAACTGGTTGGATACCTTGCCCATCCCTGTGGTGGGCTAGCACACTGTTTTTTATGTACTTCACATACCTGCCTTACAGCAGTTCCATTAATACCTTCAGGGAGGTCCATTTTTCCAGAATTCCAGGAACTGTTCTTAGAAGCCAGGCTGGTTTTACAGCATACTGCTGTTAAAAATCTGAGGCAAATTTATGTCACAATTCTGTTTCAAATGGTATAGGCAGGACCTAGAAACACTGACAGCAATGTGTCTGAACTTGATTGTTTCACTTAGTCCCTTAACCACATATGCAGATCTCCTAGACTCCCCTGGTATATCACACCATCATGTTGCCAGCCCAACAGGATTGGTGATTCAGATGTCTCTACTGGTGTCCTGCAGTGTCTCTGCAACTTTGTGCAAATGTAATGAGAAAGATGCCAATTAAAAAAGCACAAGAGTCCTGCAGTGTGGCAGGCTGATTCAAATTAGATACCTGTATGAAGTGATTAAAAATAGGTTTTTTAAACCTGAAGATAACGGGAGGACAGTATGTTTGATTTCCATCAGCAGGGGCCAGCAAAAAATGTAGAAGGACCACACAAAGCTCTTTATTCCTGCAGATTTACTGGTGATGATGTTGAGGGTAGAAAGGGAGAAATACAGTGTACTTCTGGTGCCTTTCAATACGCAAAGAATCTCAATTGTTCTCCCATCTCAACAGCCACTACTTACTGCCAGACCTCCAAATAAGTAATACTTTTCTTTAGCAACTTTGATCCATCATTCAGGTGCACATAATCATTAACAAATCAAATCTCACAACTTCCTTTGGCAAAAAACTACTGTCATTCTCATTTTACAGATAGTAAAAAAATAAAAGGAAAGAGTTAATCACTCTGTTGAGAGTAGGAGTGAGATTGGGATGTCAGCCTTTCCTGATCAGAAGCTCAGGCTATGTTGCCTTTATGGATCAGTCTCTCAGACAGCCCAATTGATTGGCAAGACTGGGATGCACTTACTGAACCAGAACTGGCTTTTCTAATCTTGTTTGTTTTGGTATTTTTAATCTCAGAATGTTCTGAATAATAAATCAGATGCACAGCTGATATGTCTCCAACAGTTTCAATAGTCTTGTGTAAATCTGTCTGCAGTAGTATATACCAAGTACCATAAATGCCCACTTTCCTTTATGATGACATGACCTGCACTTCAGTAAAGGAACACTTTGCTCAAAGACTGTTCCCTTACAGCCCTTAGGCCACCTTGCACAAAGGCTGCAAAATGGTGTTTCTGTTGCATAATCATCCCATGCCAGATAGAACAGTACTGCATCGCTCCAGTACTGTGTTTGGTAAGTATTACTGCTACATCAGTAAAGTGTGACAGTGAGATCTGGCAACATAATAAATTTTGTCCCAGCAGGGCCAATCCCTTGCTTCTATACTCATCAACACTGGTGTATATCAATCACCACCTACAGGGACTGAGAGTCCTCTTCAGCTCCAGAAGACCAGTATCATACCAACATATCACTTTCCAATTCAAAAACCAAAACCATACAAAAAGTTCTCATACATACCTGCACACAAACTTGGGATGTTCATGTGTTCAGCTTTCTGACCTGAGTGTGCAGGTTGTGTTGCAATTATTTAACGCTTGAGGTGCAGTTACTTGTGGCCTTGGCTATATATGTGTTCATCCTCCCCACTTACAGAGTGCTGTAATAATAAAGGTAACATCTTTATTTGCATCAGCAGGCCATTTGTGACCAATTTAGCTGTTGAGCTAACGTGCAAGGCCCTCATGCAAGCTGTGGAGTTACAATGAAGTCGGATCTTGTTACATAGCCTACTGCATTGTATGGTGCACCCTCTATTATATAACTATATGGTTCCCAAAGGTTACCTCTAATTTCATTATAAAGAGTCATGTTGCAGTTCAGTCAACATTTAAGAACTAGAAATTTGATGATTTTCTTATGAAAATCCATACTGAATCCATCACAAACTGGATAACAAATTGTGAAAAGTAGTTTTACCATCTGAAAGCAGCTTTGGTAGCAAACAAGTCAGGATGCACATTCATCACTCTCCTCTACCAGATAACTAGGATGACTAGCAGAGATTTCTATTTCTGTCCCTGAAAGTTAGGGAGTGTGCAGAGGATTTGATTGCTGTCATGATGATTGCTGGCTATGACATGAACTGCAGTGAAAATTTTGAAGCTCAAGGTGGCCAACACTTCTACTTTTACCCTTTTAAATAGTAGGGGGAAAAACAGCCAACAAACCAAACCAAACTTCTGCAACACTACTGATTGTTGTAGCAGTTGAAAGCCACTAAGTTTATCATGAATGAAGATCTGATCTAGATAGGAAAAAAAGTGAGATGCATCACTAGCAATATTTTGGTAGCTGTTATTTTACCCTCTGGGTGCAACTGAATATTTTCATAAGCCTATCATTCTACCTGGAAAATATTTATGTCAGCATTTTCAAAGGTGCTACTCCTTCAAGAGGTAATTATCTCCTAGTTTAGAATATCACATCTGAGAGTACTGCGCCCCAAATGAATAGCCACTTCTGGAAAAATAAAAACAAAAATGCAATCTAAGTGCATCAGATGTACAAAGACAGAAATTTCATATGTTAACTTTTATTTGATTGACTATATATAAAGTGGACAAAAAACTCCTCTACATAAAAGAGACAAACAGTATTGAAACTTCAAACATCCAAAAACTCTTCAGTAGGCTCTAAAAGTTACATCATTTTATCTTATAAACCAGGGATTTTTTTTTTTAATCTCTATTATGATCAAAAGAACTTTTTAAGCTTTTTTTAATGCAATTACTAAAACCAGAAATTTCTGTATTTATTTTCTTAAAACTAAGCCTATATGACAAAAAAACCCAAAAACAAAACAAAACAAACAAACAAACAAACAAACAAAACCAAAAAAACCCCTCAGCATTTACAATAATGCCGTAATATTTGAAAGGAGCAACCCTAAGTATTATTATACATCTAATACTTCACCATGACATCCCTTCAGTGGATGCAGGATTATTTTCCTCAAATATAGTCACTGTGAGAAAGTTCCTCTATGAGATTTTTCTTCATGTATTCTAGGCAAGGGTAAACCAATGCATTTACCAGGCAGAATGAAGTTTTAAGTTACTGAAAAGGCTCAGACCTCTTAGGCTTGTATCTCACTTTGAAGCAATTCACCCCAAAATTTCACTGTAGGACCCAGTGTCAGTTGGCCCAAACTCCTGTTAAATCCCCACATTTAGCGTTTCTGGATATATGCCTCTAAAACCCCACTGCCAGCTAATAGAAAACATAAAGCACAGAGACTTGGGGGCATTTAGGCCAACTGGCTCTGACCTGTGAGTATAAAAGAGTGCCTGATTATGTTGTGGGGCAAGTTAAATATTATGAGATCATGCAGTAAAGAAATAGAAACGAGTAAAACATCAAGCAAAGGTTTATCCTCAATAGCTTCAGATGCACACTCCAAAAATAAATGTAACCTCTGTATCAAATGCACAGGAAACACTACTAAGGATGTAACCATCTTACTAGCAGTAATGCCACCAAAATTATGTATAAAAGTTTCACTTTCACAAACCTTGATTATGTGTAGACCACCTCAGGGGGATTATTTTTGTGTCTGTGTGGGCAGGATTTATCAGCTTCGAAACATTTAATAAAAGATGTTTCTGAAGAATAAAAACCAAGATACATCTAGGATGTAATAAAGAAAAGGAATGTCGAGGTCTAATTTTTTTTTTTTTTTTTTTACTTTATATAAGCTAAGTTCCATTAGAAAAACTAGGCAAGATTGGTTCCAATTAGTCCTTTAGTTTTAGCCTAAAGGAGAATATTTTTTATAAGGTGAACACAGTTTGCTCAGCTGTTTTAAAGGACACATTTGGAGTGCATTTCTTTTCCTGAAATATTAATTGAAATTCATTTTGTAAGGAAAAGATGAGAGAGTTTATTATCGAAAGCCAAAACATTAAACCCAAAAAGTTGTATTAACTGAAAATTAAGCCTCAGGTCTTATTTTACACAAGAACAGAGATAAGAACCTTTCTTTCAATCAGACCTATCAAAAATTGGAAGATCTAATGAGGTGAGTAGTGGTGTAAGTCTGATAGAAATGAACTTTGGTATCCTATAGACAAACAATCCTTTTATTTTGCCTTATTTGAACAAAAGGGTCTTTCATTACAGAACTAGAAGATACAGAAAAAGGTGACATAATATTTTCAAAATGATATAATAGAAACAAAGTGTATCAACTTCAATGTTACTCTTCAGTCAGGTTTTGTAATGAGCCCAAGTCAGATACTATTTGATGGTCAAAGGGATCCTTTTTTATAACTTTCTTTGCAATCATTAGCTAGTACTGTATTATTTGGCATTACTACCAGGATTATCTATGATTATATAATGAGAGATCCCCTTTGTAATATCTCTGCAATTAGACATAATTAAGTTTGTCAGAGGAACGTTAATTTCCTGATTTTTGAGTAAATAAAGAATCAATGTTAACATTGCACTAATCAGTACTAACTAATGTTTAATTTGTTTTGTTTCAAACTCAGAGGTCACATTGTGAAACCATTTGATAGTATGCAACAAAAAACTCAACAAAATAAACAGAAGTTGGAATAAAGATAACTTTATATTAACTGGTACTTTGCTGTCCTACTGTTCCATTTGTTGAGTTGTCCTGAAGCCAATAAAATATTGGTAAGGATCAGGGTACAAATACGACTTTAAGTACTCTCGGTTGTAATCTCAGAATGAATCGACATTTGTTTTTACCACACTGTGATAACATCACACATGTCAGACTCATAAATGCCTGTATACCTGTAAGCTTTCTGTTTCAGAAACAGAGGTACTACCACTACAGCTAAATGAAAGTCTCACTAACTTCAGTAGACCTTTTGTGAGCCAGGCACCAAGCAAGAGATGAAAATCATGTTTGAGAAAAATCCCATATAAATATCAAGCTATACATCACCCATCCAGCCAGCTGAGTAAGTAAATAAGTTTCAACCTGAAATTCTCAGGGATTCCTATAGTAAAGCTGCAGCATACCATAAAAATTCTCAGGGGATTCTCAGATATGGGCTTATGGAGGCAAATTGTGAGTGAGCTGTTGAAGGCTGTCTGGTGCAACACAGCTATTATCAGTCATGAAAGCTGGGATTGGTTGTTCAGGCACTACATCCAGTTCATGCAAGCATCTAGTGCCCAAAGTTTAAAAACAGGTGCAAGAAAGGTAGCCACAGGTTTATAAAGAAGAGAATTTATGGGGCATTACTCTCCCAAACTGCTGTTCCTATAAACAATACTCTGGGCTCAAAGTATCAAGGTGTGACAATGATGAAGCTCTCCATAAGAGGATTATCTCTTTTATTTTTCCTGTCTTATTTATTTAAAAAAAAGGAACAAACAGTAAAGCAGTAAATAGTTTCTACATTTAAATCAATGTCAATAGTCTTCGGAGTCAACACTGCATCAGACATCCAAGACTTCTTCTATTAGGAGACCGACTGGAAATAAACAAGTGTCAGTTCACATCTGATGCAATCTTTAATTAGAACCTCACAGTCAAATAGGCTACAAGCTTTTTACAGCCTAAATTAAGGCTGTAATTTTGGAGCACAAGAAATCAACCACCAGGGAACAAAAGCACCAGTTTACCATACTGCTAAAAGTCAACTCAGTCTGACTCCTGCTTCAAAATATGAAGATAAATGATAAATTACATCATTTTCTTGAGCAGACACAACACAACAGTTTCTTCAAATTTTTGGTATTAGGTACTTAATGATGTGCAAGTTCTTTGGGATAACTACAGGCTACTCCTGTGAGAAAAGTTATGTGCAAGACAAATAAAGCCCAAAAAGTTGATTTACAGGTGCTACCCACATGCATATTACAGCACTATCCACAGGTCTCAAATCTTAAGATTATCCATCCCAATCTACGACAAGTGTTCACTTTCAGAGGAATGAGAATACTTGCTTCACAATAGCTCAAAGGTGTTCAAATCCCTGCAAGATACTAACACTTTATTCCATTCATTTTAATGGAAAATAGATGTCCAAATTCCCAAAGACAGTCCTTTTACCACTGGGCCCAAAGAAACAGATTACTTGAAAATATCTTTTTATCACAAGAGAAGACAGGAAAAAAATTCCAATTAAAATTGATGGAATTGATCAAAGAATGAAAGCCATCAAGGAACAAGACAGGCAAAATGGGGAATAAAATAAGGGAAAAGTGCATAAAGTTATCTCATTCTCCTCAAGGATTATAAAAAAACTTTCTACTAGAGTAAAAGAATATTTCCAGTTTGTTTTCTAACAGCTAAAAAGAAGTGTATATTAAAGACTAGGAACCATACTGAAAACTGTGGCAAAGGCAGACCATAAAGCTGAAAGTCAAACATTGTACCTTGAATTACTCCATTGTCAAAATTAAATGGCCAGAAAGCACTTCAGTGTTTTAGGAGTAGCCATGTGCACCTCTAACATCACAGATTTGCCTTGGAACTGAAGTCCCTTCTGCTAAAAACAAATTCCTAGTTAATACTGCTTGGGCTAAAAAAGAATTTCCTGTAGCTGCAGCCCTTCGGCTTATCATAGAGATCTGTATAGGTCTGGAAAGATCTGTGGATTGTGGCATGTGATTAAAAAAAATTACATTAAAAAACCCACGGTTGCTTTGCAGCCATAACCCTGCTCCTCTTTAGCACACCTCCATACTCCAACTCCTTCCTGCTAACTTAGCCTTTCAGTCCTTGGTTGTCCCATGTGCACACAAGACTAGATCAAGTCCTGGGAATTTCTGAGGAGAGCTCTGGACCTAAGACCGTCTCTCTGGGGGCAAGGAAGTACTCGAGGGATAAAGAGCAAACCATCCCACACAGTTACCACCCCACACATTCTTCCCCTGTGGCCATGCTCTAAACCCACAGAAAGCTTCTTGGAATTTCCTGCAATACTCGCTAAGTCCTTCTCTTAAAGCAATATCTGCACCTGCATCTTTGAGAAAATGTCAATCAACAATTTAAATTGTTGCTTGTAAAACTAATAGCTAGATTTTCCTTTAATAGAACTACATCTAAGATTGTACAGAGAAGGAAATCATAGAATCATAGAATGGTTTGGGTTGGAAGGAACCTTAAAGATCATCAAGTCCCAACCACCTGCCATGGGCAGGGACATCTTCCACTAAACCAGGTTGTTCAAAGCCTCACTCAACCTGGCCTTGAACACTCCTGGCACATAGATGCATACTACTTTGCAGCCATGAGAGACTTTGAAAAAAAACCAAACAAAACCCCCAAACAAAACCAAGCAAACAAAACAAACAAACAAAACAGAGGCAAAAAAGGCAATAACCTATAAAAGACAACTGAATATGACAAATATGAACAAAAGCAGTACAAATTGTATGGTACTGGTAAATTAGCATATTTTTCTCTTTTCAGCAACTGAAAGCATCTGAGGAACACTGGCTTTTAGAGAGGTGCTCCCCATGCTCCATGCCCTCCCATTTAAACACCAAACCAAAACTCACACAGATGTGATTGATGGGACAGAGACCTGACAGACAAAGCTAGGGATAGTTTCAAAAGCAGAAACACATTTGACCAAAGATGTCAGCCCCTCATAATAGACCCAGGGAAGATCTTATTACATTTTGCTGCGGGGGTGGCTAATATCTAGTTTGGCCAAGAGTCCCTGAGACATGATACCTGTATTACAATGTCAGATACAGGAACAATGCAGTGGTGTTTTTCTATTTGTCCTGACTTTTCAGGATCTGACACTTAGAAATGTTTACATGAAAATAACAAAGAATAAGAACAGGTAATGCTTGAAAAATTAGGCTCGAATTTCTATTGGTAAATAAGAAATTTAAACATTCTAAAACTCAACAGGAAAGTGACAAGACTACAATGATTTCTGTCCCTCATAAAAGACAGTGAAAATGTACACTTTTGCCTTTCTACTTACATGGAGAATAAGCAATGCTTTCAGAGCCTGATGAGAGAGGTGCTGCTAGTTGATGGAATCATTTTTCATCTGATGCTAAAAAGAAAGTAATAAATGAAACGAGTTTTGAACATGAGCTTACAATACTTTTAGTATCTAAAAACTGCCATTAAGTAGTCTGAGTATTCTATAACAAGGGTCTAACAAAAGCTAGTGTTCTCACTTATGTTTTCCATCCTAACTGTTAAATCCAGGCTGCAGGCTTCTTGCTGTACTGTTAATATTAAAGATACCAGTGTTACAAACCGGAGCTTAATGGTTACACACACATAAAAATATTCATTTATCTGACTTCAAGAGAAGTTGAAGAAAGCAACAAGTGTATACATGTACTGAAGTAATACAAACCCTAAGATAATTCTTTAACAGTATAGTGTAGGCATTATTAAAAATTGTTGAAGAATAAGATGGGATGAATTCACATCCATCTCAAAAAGTACAGACAATTCATTTTTGCAGACCCTTCAAGATGAGATGTTCTTTTAAGTGAAACTACTGAAGCAGAACTCTGATGAGTTTGATGATCCGAAAGTGAGATGTTTTAATGCTATCATTATCATTATTAAACGTAGCTGTAATGATGATTTAAATCTGTGTTCCAAACCTCCTAGATGCTCTTCAACATTAGACACCTTTGTGTCTTGAAGACCCAGAGATACGCTTACTAGTTGATTATGCTATATAAAAAAGCTCTGCTTAACAAGACAGATGCAACCTTATTTTTATTTAATGATATTGTCTTCAATGGAATACAAAAGAAGCAATTGATAGCAATGATTGAAACATTTCTTTAAGAGACTTGTAAATTCAGCTGTCCACTACAAGAATCTCCAAGAGAAGAAACAGGGCGATAATAAAAGACAAAGTAGCAGCTTTGAACAGTGACATTAGTGCAGGCTGGCTATGTGAACGTGACAAATGATCTAATGGCTACAAGCTTATGGAGAATGAAATGTATGTCCTTGTTTGCTGCTATTAATTCTGTTCCAAAATGAAAGTCACAAATCTCAGTGCAGTGTTACCAAAGATACCATCCAACAACAAAGAAAGATACATGAGAAAGGTGTCTTTGGCTAGACAACAACAACAGCAACAACAACAACAAATAATTGAAACAGGAATGTTTAAAACTATTTCTTCTGATTCTGATACACGGTTGCTCATTGCTGTATTGCAGGTACACTGAATGAAAAAGTAACAGCCAAACTGTTCCAAAACTGTACTATAGAGCCTAAAGACAAAAGTCACTCTGCTATCACCAGCAGGCTGCCTAAATCAAGTGCAAAAGGGTAACCTGAGTGAAAAAGTGCCCCTGGTTCTCAGAGACACTTGGTGTTCCTCTCAGGAACACATGCCTCTGCGTTTGCATCAACAAGTGTCTTGAAATTTGCACTGAGAACAAGAAGGACTTTGATCAAAAAATAGCACACATTTTTCTCAGCAAGGAACTTTACAGAGAGGTACTAAATTTACAAAAGCAGTTGAAGGAGGTTTCAGAGGGACTTGACAGATTACAGGCTGATGACACTACCGTTACAGCCTCAGTGGAAATGTGGTTTGATCTAATTAACAACAAAGAACTAGAACCACTGAAGAACAAAATTAAAAAATTATTCAAAGACTCTTGGAAGCTTTCCATTTCATAGCCACCAGGACTGATTTGAAACACAGACGGATGGGATTAAACCCAGGGTAGGACGTCAAGGTTGGGACAGGCACTGAACATATTCTAGATATCTCAAATCTTCTAAGATTAAAAACTGAAGATTCATATTTTGCCCTAAATATGCAATTAAAAATGGGTTTGATTGAATACAATTAATTTAATCATGCAGGTGGAAAATACAGATGTTAAATTAGGGCAGACAAGATGGCTGAACTTAGAAATGCTGGATTTTAGAACAGATGCATTGCTGTCCAGCTAACTCAGCATCACTTTTTACACATTTTTAGTTTATTCATATCACTTTCATTGAAACTGTGTAACAGCATAGGTGCTAAAATCAAAGAATCTGGTGAAGTGCACCAATATGCAGAGTTAGATATCAAGCCTCATAGACCTAAATTTTTCACAGGCTACAGAGACCTTGAAGATGTTCTTGTTTTTTAATTACACTTTGCATTTTAAGTAATGTGTATTGAAGGGATAAATATGCCTATAAAATACTTCATGTCATTTGAATGCACTGTTTCAGTGGGTAAAATGCTACATTTGTGTTTTCTCCAAGAGGCTTTTGCAGAAAAAAAAAAAAAAAAGTCATGCTGGGGAGAAAAATTCAACTTTGATATGTTGGCTGCTGTTTCCACATACAAATTTTTTCTCCACACCCAATAGAGAACACATACCTCAGCTAAACAATTGTGAGCATCTGTTAGCTATGCCAATATCCTGTGGAAAGTAACAAAAGGCTTTAACTTATTTTTAACTGAGAGAACCACATAACTAAGAAAGTTTTTGCTTGAGAATTTCAAGTCAGATTTGGGATTACTGTATTTCCCTCTTTGGGAAGTTGTATGATTATTAATCTTATAATTAAAAAAGTAGAAGTTAATGAGGAAACATGTTAACATAAGATGATTTACGTGCCTATTAATAACAAAAGTGTATTGGGAAAAAAAAAAGGGGGAAAAGGAAAAACCCATTGTGTAATCCAGTTCTGATGAAATGCCGGACAATTTTGAGACTGATAAAGTGAGTCACTGCCAACTGACTCAGCATGACAACGGGAGTTCATTGTTGCCTTCGGACCGAAGGAAGCAAGCACACATTTGGTTCAAACTGGATTTGTTCTTTCACTAAAATGTGCTCTTCCCACCATCTTCTTGTTCTTCTCTCACGTCTCCCATCAGACCCTCTAGTGTCTCCAGTACATACTGCATTTATTAAGCCCTGCAGTATTCAGCTAGCATTGGATACAACACACATCAAGCCCTCAGATGCAGCATGTTACAAAATTAACTTAAAAGGCTGGAATGCAGCTCCATTTTTAAGTCCCAGTATATTTATATTTCACATATGGTTTTCGCTAGGCTATTCACAGGGGGGACTATAAAGCATCTCAACATGTGAGGTACTCTTGTAAACCTCACTATGTCCTCAGTTGCACTTAGTGTCCTCAGGCCTGGGGGATGTTCTACTGCAAGCATTAATATGCATATAAGTGCCGCTTTTTACATCCACATTTCCCCCTCCCTGCTTGTAAGTTTGGCAACAGCGGGATGGCTGAGTTCAGCTCAAAAAATGGAATTCCTGTTTATCTCCAAGGCTTTCCAAACATTACCTTCTGCCAGTCACTGCAACTTCCCCAGGCACCCTCTGAACTTAACAAAACAAGGAGAGCTCATGGGACTCGGGACCCTTCAGAGTCTGGGCAACAGAACTAAACAAAATACACTGCCCCCCTCCTTGAAACCTCTCAGCTATATGAGAAGAGTTTACTTTAATATTGCAATAATGTGAATTTACATTGTTAATGTACACAAGAGAAAGGTTCACCTGTTGCATTGTATAAAGGGTACAGAATAATGTTAGAAAATCTGATTTGTGGCTCTTTACCTTCAATACACTCAAATCTCCATCTCATCATTCATTATTTTCTCCTTCTCTCATTAAAGCTGCTTCTCCTGAAGTCTGTCTGAAATGTGAAAGTCACTTTTTGTTTTTTCTTTGTTTTACAAGAGATTATTAGAGTCTTGGAAGTTTATTGATTTAACTGTAGCTTATGAAAGGCTCCTAGAAATAAAATTAAATTATTTTTGAAAAGAAACAAGCAACAAGAAAGGTCCAAATTTGTCCAAGCAGCTAAAGCATATCCAGTTATTATAATTTTTTAAAATGCATACTTTACCAAAAGGAACTATGCCACATCAAAAATTATCATGCCAGGTAAAAGAAACTCCTGACAATTAAAGGAAAGATTGGTAATCAGCAAATTTGGGTTACATTCAACTTGAATGCAGACAGCTTGGCAGGTGACTTGAACTCAACATCTCTAACTATGAGTTTATCCATCAGTGCAAGAGGCTACTAATGCTTCCCTATTTCAGAAGGGTGTATTAAAAGCTTAATTAATTGTTCATAAAGAACTCAGATTCTCAGATGAGAAGCATCAGAGAACACCAAAGTATTATTAATCTCAGGTGCCAAAAAATTATCCCTGCTCTTGTATGAAACAGGTCTGAATATTTGTAATATCCCCAGTTCAGTTTGCAAATGATGAGAGTTATCCAAGTAAAATAAATGTCTGGCCATCAGAGTAAACAAAGACATCATTTTACGAGTCCAATCTAAATTGTAGAGATAATCAATATGAGAATAGCAGTGCCCACAATGAAACCTGTATTAATTATGAAGAGAGTTTATGAAAGAAATTAATCATTATTATGGAGTTCGCTGTAGGAATTTAATAGCATGAGCCAATTCTACATGACTCTTATGATGCTTGAGGTCAAATATGCTGAGTTTGAAATAAACTTTAATCTACTCTGAACTAACTTTGTATAAAAAAAGAAAGCTTCTCATAAGTTCCACATTACTGCCCAAAATAACAAATCTATTCTACCCCATAAGTGCGTGTGGTCTGATATGCCATCCTGAAAATAGATTCTAATGTCTCTATTCCCTCTCCCTTTTTTTTTGTTTTGTTTTGGATTTTTTTTGGTTTGGATTGGTGCTATAGGAAAATTATATACACTGATTACAAGAGAAAATTAGATATGGGAGACAGGCGATATATTTTTAAGCTTACTTTGTTGGGTTTTTTTTCCTTAAGTAACCACTCTCCCAAAATAAACACAGAAATGTTTATGGAAATAAAGAAACAAATTATAACAATTTTAGGTAGCATACCGCAGTCAAATAAATACCATTTTCTAATAAAACAAACTGGGAGAAAGCCTAATAGAACTTAACCCATAGTAACCAAAACAGCAGCTCAAGGGACTTTCTGTTCCAGAATCAGATCTGTTATTGAGAGCTTAAGATTCATATCCATTGATCAACTTCAGTATTAATCAATTAATCCCTTTTGTAAGATTATAAATTCTCTGGGGAAAGGCTATGACTGGGAGTGGTGCAAATGACCAGTGTGGGCTTAATTCCACCTCCAGTCAAGTCCAGTCCTGATTGTTTGCAAAAGGAGAAGATCAAGACTGATGGTAAGAGCTTTTGAAAGGCCTATCCTTTGTATTTATTTGTTTTTGTGAAGGTCATCTTAAACCAAATAAAAACACATAAGTAATGAGCCCATCTCATTATTCTGAAGTCCATGCATGGCAAAAACTCCATTAATCAGAAGTAGATAGAGAATTCTTGGGAGATTTCTCATTTGGGGTACTTCTGAGCATGTGTGTGTGATGTTTGTGAGGGGAAGGAGGGCAAACCACTGGGATGCAGCCAGGATGAAGGGGTTGGCTACCCCTGCAAGTGCACAGAGAGATGCAGCAGAAATAGTATCTTCTTGCTTTTGCAAAATGCAGGATTAGCCATTTTGGAGACTCCTAATAATGTATGCAAAGCTTACAATATGGTCAATAACAATTAAGTGTGCAAGAGGAAGAACAAACCCTTAAAATTTTACAGAAACAAACGGTCTTCAATTAAAAGAGTCAAAAAGAGCTCAGTGTGAATATTTCTGAGCTTCCTTTGTTGATGCTGTAGGATTTCTTTGAAACTGTACAGTTCTGCTTGCTAAAATCCTCTTGGCAACTACAGACTTCCTTACTTCTGATCTCATCACACACAGATGGCTAAGGCTTGTAAAATATTATTAGGGGACGTGTTGGAGTGGCCTGAACACGGGTCACTCCAGCACTGTAATTTGACTCTCACAATTTCTCTGGATTTGTATAACCTTGAGTTCTGCCAGTGTTTCTCAAACTGCAAAATGGGAAGGGAGTCTACCTCCTCGTGAAGTGACGAGAACGTGTGAGTTAATATACATACAACTCTATATAAAAGGAAGAGTGTTACTGCTATTTGGGGAGAGTAAGATAGGGTCATGCGGACTTCAGTTTTATTCTCTTCTCTGAAACAAACACCGACACAGATATAAATAGCGCCTGTAGAAAAGCAAGGGATGAACTTCTACTTGTTTTTTTTAACAATTTGTAGCTTTTGCATGTAAAGTCTGTTTAGAAGAGATCTGAATAGTTTCATAATTAAACCAAAAATCTTAAGTTCTAAAACTATTACATTTACCAGAGTGGATTTTTATTTTTCCAGTGGTGTCATAAATTCACAGTATTTGCCCACCAGTTCTGGTTTTCATAACAAGACTGTGGTTTTTATTTTGATCACTGGTTAATTTATTGCTGCAGCACATCATTTTGCTTTTCTTTTGGAGGTTCTGAGGAAAAGTAATTCTTTACAGACACTGTTCAGATGGTATTTTTCAATTAAAAACACTTAAAGCAGAAAGGAACGATTGTCTGGTGGGGGACTGAAGATCAGAGTTCAATGCTTGGCTCTACAATAGACTCCCTGGGGAAATTTTCAAAGGCACAAATGGCAGGTTGGCACATCACTCCCATACTTGCTTTAGTGGGAGTTAGTTGCCTCTGAAAACCTCTATTTCCTTTCCCTAGATTATCCTGATCAATTCACCTATTTTTTCTCCGTTCCTTGGTCTGCAACCACAACAGTGGAAATTCTAACATTTTGTTTCCCTCACCTTTCTCCCAACTTGCCTTGTTAACTGTAAGCTTCCTGAGGTTTTACAGTATGTAAAATACCCAGCACTGGTGAATGGGGCACTGATCTCATCTGGGATTCCCTAGTTTCTGTTAGAATACACACATGCAAATAACACTAATACTAATTGGGAGTCTGGAGTTAGCATTCTTATCATATCAAGTCCAGGTTACCGTGCTTCCCAGGAGCAGCACTGCTTTGGTAAAAAGCACCAGATTATCAGCCCAAGCAAATGGGATCCACAGAACAGGTGCAGAACAGCAAGACTGGGTAAATTGGTACCAAAATCACCCATTCATTGAAAGTGGGGTATTATTAACCCTCTTCATCTCGGTCCTTGGTTTTTTGGTGACTTTACTTTAAGCCAACCTACTCCATTTAAGTAGACATCCTTTGAACAAAATGTTACATTTTACTGGAACAAAAAGCAAAGACTTAACAAATGGTCACAAAGGCTTTCAGAAAACAAATCATTAAACTGAGTATGCATTTGCACCACGAGAGTGCAAGTACTCTCATCCACTGTGGTAACAAAACCAGATCAGTCTCACTTAACTTGCAAGACAATTTTTATTTTCAAATGACAAATGTAAATTTCCCAAAAATGTGACACATGGAACCACTTAAAGGGAGTGAATGACAGTATACTGAATAAATGTGCATGACAAGTAAATTCAAGAAAATGTTGATCTGTACTTGTTTATCCAAAAAGTGGAGTGCCCCACAGAATTATTCTAATAAAACTAATAATTATTTTTTCCTACTCTACTGAACTTAAATGTATTGTGACCACAAGTAAAAATAAAAACCAATTCATATTCCACGTGCACTCATTAATTATCTACTGTCCTACCAGGAATTACCATGTTTGCCAAATGAGATGAGGCTAGTGCTCATTATATTCCAGAACACCACCACTGAGCAATGACGTCTTTCAGATACCCACTAGTAGTTAAACTAGGCTTTTTATTTTTGTCCTATTGCATAAATTATTTTCTAAGCCATTCATCTTTCTCAATGATCTCTTTATAGCTGTAACCAAGACCCTAAGTTTCGTGGGCATTTTTTTTCCCCTCAAGTTAATGCAGCTAAAGCCAGTAGCATTACATTAGGAATTATTTTTTATATAATATATTCACAAGATTAACACATATCTTTATGTGCTAGGCACATCGTCCATTTCTTTCTGCATCATTCAGTTTGTATCATCTATGCAATCAGTCCAGTATGCAATGCAAGATAGAATTCTTACAGTAGATGTAAATAATTCAAGAAAGTTCGTAACTCCTCAGAGAGATTTACTCACAGATCACCTGTTCACAGAGTTTAAAGAGATGTCAGAAGAGTTCCAGGATTATTACAGACCAACGATGGGAAAAGTTACAACAAAGTATCCGTATTCTTACAGCGTAGAACTGAAGCTGGCTTTGATTTTGGATAAATTAACAAACTTCAAAAGGATTGGTCTAAATCTGCCAGGGGAGGAATGCTGTTTGATTGCATCATGTACTGGGATGCTGCTGCAGTCGGATCCAGAAAGAATGACGCATCACAGTCTGACATGGCTCTGATAATAGATAAGTAAACCGTAGGATTGCCAAATGAAGAGGTCAAAAAAAATCCCAACAAAAACAAAAGAGCTGATAAAGCAAATTACACCAACAGAATTTGCAGTGCAACATGAACAAAAGAAACCCAAACAAACCCCATTCCTATTACTGATGGGATGCCCCTGTGTCCCACATGGCATCACTGCAAACGGATTCTGCACAGAGTGAGAAAGGCACAAGCCCATAGTTCTGCAGTAACAGCAGCCCACACAGAATACCACCATTTGCCAACTGAGAAACCTTGACCTACTGGCCATGTGCCTCCATTTCTGTCCTCCTGATCCACTAAATCAGTCACGTCTTAAGGTAGGTTCACAGTCATGGATGACAAAACCCAAAGCTTTTCTGTTTGCAGCAATCATTGTATTTTCCTCCCAAAGGCAAAGCATGCTAAGGACATTTTTTATATGTCCGGAGGCCAACAGCCTGTCACTCGCTTTACACCGTGTATCACATCTATCTAGGACACAGAAAGGATTATTTAAAACTCTGAAGGAGACATCTATACCCACTACATTTCCAAAATAAGGATGGCAAGTTGCTGAAATAACTTATTTAAAACTTTTTCTCAAGTACAGAGTGATAGAATTAGAGTAAAATCATCTAGAAGGGGTTGGAAACACTTTCTCGTGAAGTCTTAAACATCACTTCAAGTGACATTAACTTGAGCTACATGTCCCATTGGAGAGCAAGTGTCAGCAAAGTAAATGCATTAGTTAAAGCTTAATAGTAGTTTGGTGTTCAATATCCTGAAATATTTAATATGTTTTTTCCCAAAGTAAACTGGTATTCAGTTTTAATGAAGACATTAACCTGCTTGATTTGTAAGCTCCTGTGGGAAGTCAGTCTAAAACACTGTCACAAGAGGTAGGCAGATGTAACAAGAGCTGTGACAGGAAATCAAGCACATTTTAAATGTTAAAAAAGCAGCCAGACAATAAGTCTCAATATGCTCTTGTTTTCTTTTAGTTTTGTTTATTTTTTGGTAATACGATTTCTGCCTTTTAAAAGATGGCAATTAAGGCTGGCTATAATGTAGTCTGAAGGTAACTGTGGGTACTGAAGTCTACCTGAGTCCTCACCAACTGTTTTGTAAACAAGAAGTGGTAGAATACAAACTAAAAAAAAAAATAGTTTGGATCAGATTCTGAACTTCAAGACACTTTGCAGTTTCCAGCATTGTAGGATGACAGCTTTAAACTGGAATCCACTGTTAGACTTTTAGTCACAGTTTGAATTTTCCAGGCTGACTTTGAATACAGTCTACGCTGCATGAGAACAGCCGGTCTTGTGAGTTTTCAGCTTGAAATGATAGTGATATAACGAGATGAGCAAAAATGGTGAGACCCCAAGCAATTAAGGTGGGTGTGTACTCTTCCTGAAATGCATATTGGTGGTTTGACAAGGGAGACAAGCTGGCTGCTTTGTTTCACAGTAGCTGTGTTTAGTTCATGCTGTCAAGCGTGGATTCTGACACTTAACAGTATTAATATTGCTATTTCTATTGATATAATTAGCACTTCTATAAATAATAGCTAAAGCTGCCATAGCTAAGTATATTACTGCAATCAGCACCATCAGGCCCTTCTTCGTTACACACCCTCCTGGAAAGACAAGCTGATTGATCTCAACAAGAAGACAGCCAGTGAGCAACTCTGTTGATTCTAGCGGCCCAGCTAAGAGCAGCCACCACCATGTAGAAGACTCTCCTAAACAACTAGTTTGTATGTGTGAGACTAAAGTTTCTCACCAGTCTTGCACCTGCCAACGTTTGAGTGCTATTTTCAGCCACATGATAAAAAAGCCCTCACACTGAGTTCAGTGGGTGTTGTTCGTACACAACAATGGGGGAGAAGTCCTACAAATCATTTTGGAGACAAACTAGACTCAACATTTAAACTCCACCTAAATAGCACAAAGATTTTATTTATTTACTTGACAGCTATGAAACAGAAAATTTCTTAACAAAACATATATTGCTGTTTTTAACAGAAGAAAAGCAGCACCTGCCATTTCAATCCCTAACTTCATTCTGTTACACTTAAAATTACTGAAGAATGACAACTTTTCTAGTGGCCCAAACTTCAAGCACTTCCAACCTGTTTCAAAGAACTTTGCCCTTGTTTCACTACACCTAAAAGCCATAACTTCTACATGAGTTTTGACGATGTTCAGTATCTTCCTTGAGGTAGTTATGCTTAATGACTGCAACTTACAGCTTATAGTACCAGTGGGAGAGGGAAGTAAACAGAACTAGTTGTGCTGGTGTTGGAAATAAAGCCTCAGGGTCTCAGAAGATGCATGCAAAAATACAAGCAGTTAAAAATTCCAGTTTTGGAAAGAGTGGGTATTTTCTTCTTTCTTCATCTTCCATAAAGTGATGTGGGTAAACACTGTACAAAGCTCTTCCGAAGGCCAATATTTACAGTGTCTGGAAATAGAAAGTGTTACGTATAAGGAAAGCAGCCTAGATGTCTGACTGGAGTTTGTTACAAAAATGCTTTAAAACTTCTATGTTCTTATGCTTTAGTCAAATGGATGTGCTGAAGGCCGTATGGGAAAGTAAGTTATTTGTGTGTACAATTAGTATTGAGTGTGAGACGTGCACATTTTTGAATCCTGTAAGTTCTTCCAGAAACACTACTTTCTAGCTGCAGTACTTGAAAACTTAAAATGGTAAAGAGGAGACTACAATTCCAAAGAAGTTTTGTACTCCTGTACTACTAATACAGCTCACTTTGTATGAGGCCAAAGCACTCACAGAGCACTATGTTTTTCAGTAGTATCAATGCCAAAATCATTCCTGTATAATTCCACTGATGTCACTTCAGTTATTTCAAAAAGGAAATTCATGTCTAAGCCACCTTCTGTTTTCTGATGCAAACCCAGAATAACTAAACCAAAGTTTATAAAATTACTGGCATTGGCATTTATTGTCAAACCAAACAGTCAATGGGAAAACTGGCACCTACCATTTGAAATTATTGCTTGAGATATTATTTATAACCCTAATGGCAGCATTTCGGAATTCTCCATGTACATACCTTTGCAAATATTTGTGATGACAGCACATGGTATTATTCCCGTTGTACAGATAGGAAACAAAGACTGAGCAATTTTCCCTAAAGTCAAATATGCTATTTGTGGCAGAGCAGAGAGCTTCATGATGCCCAAGTCTTAAGCCAGGAACCAAAACCAGTAAACAAGGACTCAGTCTTCAGCATGTTTTCATGAAAATAAAAGAAGCAATAACTGGGTTGGACCCCATAGTAGATTAAAAAATTAAGGAAAGATGAAGGAGTAATTATTTCTTTGAATAAGTAGCTACAAGAACCAGAATCAGAACTTTCCCTTATGAGAACATTTGATAACAATATTTTGGTATTTCTTGAGGTATCTTTCATGAACATCTGGGAAAATAAGAGTAGAAACCGAGATCTACTGATATCAGTAAGCACGAAACCATCTACATCCCAAGATCTTTTGTTTTCTGCTCACCCTGCTCAGGTCACAAACATGGGACCTCCCAAAGGAACACAGACCTTCTAAAATCACCTCTAGTTGTGAAAAACAGTCAATGGCAATTATTTGCTTCTCCTTCAGAAATGCCCAATGATTCATGCCAATGTATATATGAAAATTAAAGAACTGAATTTTGATTTGCTCTGATGCCCAAGATCAAGGGTCAGCATGCCCGTGTAAGGGTAAACAAGCAAAGTTTACTAAAAGCTGCCAATTTGAGACACTATTTTTTTTGTTTGTTTGTCAATACTGTAATGATTTGTGCACACTTTCTGCAATAGCTCTTCAGAGAGCTTAAACTGCTGGTAAGATTTCTTGGGCAATTACAGACGAATTCTGCTTACTTAACATTAATCTGGTACTTTGAGCAAATTAAAAATAATTATTTTTCCCCATAGCATCTTCTACATTAATATCTGCAGTCACTCTGGAATCTTAATGAGCTAAACTCAGTAAGTTCTGTCCATACTTGGCTAGAGGACAGCCTTTTCCTTCAGGATACACATGCGATCATTTGGGAACAGTTTGCAAATCTAAAATTCCACCTCGCTTGAAGGGATTTACAGCCTCACATGACAAACCCTACTGAACAATACCGAGGCCCTGTGAAAAATAAACAGAAAGAACACACTTATTTTCTAATACCAAGATGGAAATAGTAAGTCTTGAGGGCCGCCTGGAATTTGACCAAGGTTACCCAGCAAGGATCAAATCCTATTTGTCTTAGGCAGGCAGCCCTGCCGAAATCAAATAAGCCCACAGCACAGATCAGTATACTAAGGCTATGGTTTAACCTCTGCAGCATGCTATAAATCCTGTGCCATAAAATAGGTGCTATGGATTAATTTCTAATCCAAATTACAACTCCTCATTGAAGAGCTGAAAACACAATTCCCCTCACAGATTTCCATAACAAGGACAGGAGCATGCTGAGATTTTTTTAAGACTTCACTTATAAAATTTTGAACAAAACATTTTCCAGGATACTCAATTAATGCAGTGACAAATAAATCACACTGTTTGAGGTAACAGAACAAATCATACACTATGACACACCATCTTTTTTTTTTTTTCATCTGCCTGCGTACCTAGTCATTAATTTACCCAATAAATTAATTCCACAAGTGGCTCTCCGAGTCATCAGTTTGAATTATCAAATTTCTGCTGTATTTCCAAAACAATGCCAGGCATGCATGTGCGTAGGAGGGATGGGACAATGAAGCCAATAGGTGCAGCTGTGGCCTGGGAGGCAGAAGGTCTGTTCAAACTCTGTCACTGACTGCTCTTTGACATTGGGAAATCATTTCCGAGTTGTTTGATTCAGGGTCTTTCTACTACATAATATTGTAACAACGAAGCCACTCCCCAAATGCTTGGAAGGCAGAGACAAGCCTTTAAGAACTTTATGAAATCTTATTTTCCTCTGAAAATCAGAAACAGGGATGAGGGGGAAGGGGTGTGTGCAGCCAATCTGTTTGGATTTCTTGGTTTTGAATCTTCCCCATGTGTAAAACAGGAAATAATTCAACTTTCACAAAGCATCTTTATGCAAGTACAGGTGAAAAGACCACCTCTATAATTTCAGATGATTGAATGAGTTAGCCTATATCTTGTACATCTGGTACTGCTGCTGCACAGGACCTGAATAGTTCTCCTCTTTAGTCTGAATGCTGGCAACCCTGATTTTAAAGCAGGGGGCTTAGGGTTCCATTCCTAATGTTATAACATAGTAAGATCAACCATGAAATCCTCGGCCAAAATGATTTTTATTTTACTTTTTGTGCTAACACAACAAACAAGATACGTTTTAAGACTCAAAAACCGTTTCACTTTGGAAGACACAAGGCATTCATATCTTTAACAACTGACTAGGCACAGATTCCACATGCTATCAGAAAGTTTTCTCCTCCTAGAAATGAGGATTTTTTAAAAACACCTACAGATTAAATGATGAGATTTAAAATAATGCTAAAATTTTCTGTAATGTTCTTCCTGCATTACAAATGGACTATTAAATCAGTGAAGTGCCAATCAAATGCTTTTGTACTTTGAAAGAAAGGTTTAAATAACAAAAGCAGTTTTTCAGGCCTCTCTCTCCCTCGGTAGTCAGTGTCACCTATGCACTAATTACAACATATTTACTCGCTTTTCTAGTAAGATCACATTTGAATAGAATTTTCAGAACATGATTTTTAAGAAAAGTTGCAATCAGAGCCTCGTGGATTCTGGTTCTTATTAATCCAGCTTGCCTAAGAAAATATAATGTTGTGCAGTAAACTTCAAGATATATGACAGGATTGAATAATAACAGCTCTGGATTCAGTCTCCAGCTTTAAAAATCAACTCGCTGCATGACCTCGGGTGAACCATTAATTAACTAGGGCCAAATCCTCTGTGGACTAAACACAATGGAACTAGCCAGTTTGTACAAGCCAAAGATCTGCCCCAAGTTTCCAGAAGTTTTGAATCAGGCTGGCCAAATGCTGGAATTTTCATCCTATGAAAAAAATGTTCAATTCTGTGTCAGGGTAAAAAGCAAATCTCTAATGTCCCTTGTAGAATAAAAATTCCAAGCAATTCCTTTAAATGGGGAGAAAAGAGGGAAAAAAAAAAAAAAAAGGTGGAGGTCTCTCAGGGGAAGATTTTGTTAACCATGCTTTCTCCTTGCAAGCAGAAAGTAGAATCAACAGAAGTCTTCAAGGCAGGTAGCCATGAACTATCACTTTAATTTTCTGGTCAGACAAATCAAACTTATTTTCCAGCAAAACTGGAACCTTCCTGCAGAAAACTGCAGCTTCACAGATACCACATTTTCCACTGGGATGGGAAGGGTACTCCCCAACAGCTCTAATATTGTGTACTCATTGCATCCTGTGAAGACAGCCTAGCTGCTAAAAAAACTCTTGCCTCTGAGGGTGGTTTGTGTGTGTGTGTATGTGAGAGAGAGAAGGGTAACAATACTTTCGTATCATAAATTTATTTTTGTCTTAAGTTACCCATTCTTGCAGAGCACCCCAAGATTCACGCATGCCAAATGATTCTGCATTTCTACAGCCTTGGCCCCGTAAATTCCAAAGACATCGTTTCAACATCGAGAGTACATCCCTGGCATTCAGAAAGACCCAGGAAGGCGCTCGGATTTCAGGGCTGTGATACAGTAGCTGTACACAACAACAGGTTTTATGGCGGTACATTTCACTCCCAAATAATTACTCTGCTCTGAGAGCCCAGCTCCAGGCTTTGAACATTACTTTGCTGTACTAGGCAGCGGCTCTTACTTTGTTACCATTTCCCACCTGCCGTCCAGCAAAGAGGATACAGGGCTGACACAGGAGGGCTTTTAGCCTGGGAAACACCGACGGGCTCCGCTGCAAGGGAACCAAAAGTCTGGGAACACGGCCGGCGGTTCGGCGGCGCGTTTTCTCTCACCCAGCAAACCCATTTTCTCCGACTTAACACCCGTGGGCCCCCTCCCTGCCGACGGGGCTAAAGAATCCCGGGAGCGAGTCCCTGCCAGGGACGATGCCCAGAGCTGGAAGCACAAGGCACCGTGGGGTTTTGGAGTCGCGCTTGGTGGGACCTGCCAGAGCCTCGGCCGGGAGCAGCGAGGAACAACTTATTTGCTCCGCGAGCCTTCGGGCACGGCATAAAAATAAATTAAAAAAAAAAAGAATATAAAAAAGGCAGCTGAGCTCTGCGGTGCGGCAGGACGAGCAGCTCCTGCCCGGCCCCGCATCCCGCGGGGCATCCCGGGCGCCGCCTCCATCCCGGGGGTCAGGCTGGGTCAGGCTGGAAGGGAACACAGCGGTTCATCGGCTCCAGCCTCTCAGCTCGGGCAGGGCCGTCCCGGAGCACAAGGACCCGGTGGCACACAGACCCTATGGCACAGGACCGAGTCCGGGCGGCTCTGGCATCTCTGTGCCCTCCCCGGCCCCGGCAAACAAAACGGGCGCCGCCAACTTTTCCCAGCGCCGCGGCCGGAGGAGGAGGAGAAGGAGGAGGAGGAGGAGGAGCGGCGCGGGGGTGGGGGGGATAGGCGGGGGTGGAATGTCGGTGCCAACTCTCCCTCTCCGGCCGCGCGCGCCCTCGGGGGAGCGGCCCCGCCGGGTCCCAAACTTTTTTCCAGGACGGTGAAAAAACCTGCAGGCGGCGGTGGGTGCGGGCTGTCCCTCCTCCCTCCCTCCCTCCGCAGGGACTGTTCTCCCTCCCGGAGCAGGGTCTCTCTCTCTCCCCCTCCCTCGCCCCCCATCTCCCCCGTGCCCTCGCCCGCCCCGCCCCCCTGTGGGCGTGTCCCGGCTCGGCCCCGCCCCCGCCCGCGCGCTGACCCCGGAAGCGCCGGTACCTCTCTCATCTTCCCGCGCCCCGCGCGCGCCGCCGGCTCGCGGCACTTTCAGAGGCGGCCGCCGCCGCCTCGCAGGGAGCCCTCATTGGCCCCCGGCCCCCGCCCCCACGGGCCGCTCCCATTGGCTCCCAGCGCCGCCACTCACGGACCGGCCCCGCCCCCCGCCGCGCCTCCGCCTGGGCCCGCCCCGCTCCTCGCGGCTCGGCGCTAATTCTCTATAGGTGAAGCCGGCCCGCTAAGCGCACCTCCTATTGGAAGGTGCGAGCGTCAGTCAAACCGCCGGCGCCTCTGATTGGCCGAATTTCAGAAAGCCAGAGGCCGCCCTCGCCGCCCGCGTGCTGTGATTGGCTCCGCGGGGATGTCGCTCTCCCCGGTGACCAGGCGCCGATTGGCCGCCGCGAGCGGGCCCGCCCCGCAGGCAGCAGGTTCGGTTGCGCTCCCCCTTGCCCCGCCCCCCCCGCCCGCTGCGCATTTTCTATTTCCCGCTTTATTTATTTATTTATTTTCCTCCGTAAACTTAAATGACCCCGCGGGGGGCGGGGCCGGGGCGGGGCCGCGCGGGCGCGGGCGGCCAATGGGAGCGGGGGAGAGGGGCGGGGCCGCGAAGGCCCTGGGCCAATGGGAACGCGGCAGACGGGCCGCCTGTGGCCAATGGGTGGGTTCCCCCCGCCCGACGCGCGCGGGGGGTCCTGGAGGGGGGTACGGGAATGGGGATGGGGATGGGGATGGGGATGGGGATGGGAATGGGAATGGGAAGGGGAACAGGAACAGGGGGTTGGGGGCGTCTCACGGATGGGAGGAAGGGACGCTCACAGCCTCTTCCTTCCTTGCAAGCCCGGGCAGCGGGAAAACGCCCGCCTCGAAACCTGTCCCAGGCTGGTCTCGGCTGCTCGTCCCGGGAAGCAGCGAGGGGAAGGCGTTTTCCAGGGAGTGCTCCAGTCCCTGCCATGGCCCTGGGACGCCTTGCCCCGGCACAGGGCACCTCTGTGTTGTGGGACCTCTCTGCTTAGGGCTGAGACCCCCTCAGACAGAGCCGGCAGGTGTTTGTAGAGCAAAGGCTCATTTGTGAGTGTTGGGTTTGCAGTCGAGTCCAAAGCGAGGAGACCACCGGGGTTCTCAGCCCCAGGACCTGGTTGCTGGTTGCTGCTTCCTCCGGAAGGGAAGTGGGCTGTGTCAGGCTCCATCCTTTCCCATCAGAAAGGCCAAGACATTCCTCAGTTGTTATACCATTAGAATGTTTATGTTATATTATATTAGTATGTTTATAGAGCTTTTCACCGTCCTTGACACCTCTTTGTTTTTTGAGACGGTTTTGATTTGGTGGTTTTTTTGGTTCTCCCAAAACTCTCCACCTGACCTACCTTTCAGCTTTCTGAATGATGCTTTTTTATTTCAGGTCAAATAAAACTCATGCTTTTTCCAAATTAATCTCTTACAGTACTTCCTTTTCCTTCCTGTACACCAGAGTAGTT
This sequence comes from Myiozetetes cayanensis, assembly GCF_022539395.1. Classification (NCBI taxonomy): domain Eukaryota; kingdom Metazoa; phylum Chordata; class Aves; order Passeriformes; family Tyrannidae; genus Myiozetetes; species Myiozetetes cayanensis. The sequence goes on from NW_026087742.1 coordinate 22,216,102, forward strand.
GACATTTGGTAGCTGTCAAGCCTTTGAAGAATCCTGAGCTTCCTATTTCCTTTTTTTCCTGATGGACTACTCCGTTGTGATCCAACATAACACTTCTTCCAAATCCTGCAGGATGGTTGGTTGCTGTCCTCTCTCCTTGCCTTTGCGCAAACCACCCAATTCAAAGTTATCACCTGTATCCAAGTTGCCTCCCGTGTTCCTAATCACAAGTATTTTTATCTGTCTCTTGGAGCCACATGGGGAAGCACTCCCATTCCAGATGGTTTCTTCATCTTCCACGTCAAAGCTTGTCACCTGTGTTTTCCAGGAATCATTCCTTGTTGGGGTCCTTCCTGTGCAACAGGGTGTCCTGTTGCCATGAGCTTGGGCGATCCTGCTGGCTGTTTGCACAAAGCACCTCTGTCTCATGAGCTGGGTTTTGTAGGAGGTCCTCACCAGGATAGTGCCCAGCTTCCTTCCTCTCATCATTCCCAGGGGCTTCTCTCAAAGAAGCACTTCTGTATAATACTCAACTTCAGAAAAGGTGTGTAGAAAACAAGGCCATCTCTCTTTCTCCCCCTAATACCTCCTTGAACAAGGCATTGCCTTTGTATTTATATTCCAGTCATGTGGGTTACCCCACTACCCCTCTGTCGCTCAAGTTAGCAGATACTCTTCGTTTTTTAGTCTGTGTAGCCCTTTATGTTTTGGAGGAATTTTTGGTTTTGGTGAGTTTTTTAATATAATGGCAGTAAGTAAATGACAGTTGGTAGTAAAAGAAGATAAGGACACTCATCAGACTCAGCTCAGCACTGTAGTGAAGCACTTGGATTTTAAGCACAGGTGTAACCTGACTGCACAGCTGCTTCAATGTCAGCATATGCCGAGGTTCTGTGCCGAATCAAAGCTTTAATTTCCTTCTCATTTCTTGTGGCCTTTTCTGCATTTTTTAAGCTGAGACAGAGTGTGAAATAAAATACTTAGAAAAATAATTTCTCTAGGGCATATTCTGTTTGATAATGTCATACCTGGAACTTCAGCTGGGCTGTCAAAACAGTGGCGTGTGACAGTAAAATTGAGCACACCTCATACACATAAATCTTTCACAGCCTGTAACTAGGTATCGAGAATGAGCTGAAGGCTCCTCTAGCTGAGTTACTTCACTGAGTGAGAAATGATGTGACCATTAGAGAGCAGGTACCTCCCAGCTAGTAACTCCAGGTAAAAACAAGTAGAGGTGGCAGTGAATAAATACATGGATGTACACTTATGAGGCACACTGTGGAAGGACAGGGGATTTCAAAGAGATGCACAGGAGGAAATTCCTCTCCTTGAACAGCATTTGTTAACCACCATGGGTCATGAGGCTGCATTTCTGATGGGAATTGCAGTTGTATCAGAAATGCCCAACAAGTTATTGGTGATTTACTGACAAAGGAGGGAACAGTATTTCCAGCAGTGATGTGGGTCTGCTTATTTTTGATATCATCATTGACAACTGTGGGACACCTTTAAAATCTGTGGTAAGAAATATGTTACAAACCTCTCAGAGGATCAGAGGACAACCAATTGTGATAACCTGAGGAAGCAGTCCAACCAACAATCTGGTATTTAGTAGAATTTCTTAGCATATAAATCAACTATAGAAAGAGTTAAGGAATTTCCTCCTGGAAGAGGAATAACTAAGGAGGCAAAAAGACTATAGAAGAGGACTGAAGAGGTCAGGATAGCTCACAAAGGAAATAAAAAGCAAAGGTAAAAAGGGTAAGTCTCATTCTAGTGTATCCAAACAAGGGAGTCATACTTAAAGTAATCCCAGGGAGAAATAGTTCTATACTCAGTGCCAAGGAGGCTTCAGCTGGAATACTGTGTTTGATTTCAGATGCTGCATTTAAAAGAGGTTTTAAAGATCAGAGACTGAAATCTTTGAAATGGCAATGGCAATGATCTCAGAAAACATGGCCTACAAGAGAAGAGCAAAAGAACTAGATTTGTTTAGAAAAGGGAAGAAAGAATGAGGGGAACAGTACAAAGTTCTAGCAATAAGTAGAATTACTGTGGAGCAAGATAAATAAATTGTTCTCCAAATCCACTGTGTCAAAACAAAAGGTAACAGCAGCATTTTAGTTCAGATATTGGGAGAACCCTTTGTGGTTTCAGCACTAGAGTCTGCAATAGAGTCTTTGGAGGCCATAGGATCCCCGATGTTGAATGCTTTTAAATTTACAACAGACTGGGGCCAGCCACCCTCCGGACAGTTGCCCAGAAAAGCAGGAAGATCCTGAGGAGCATGCTGCCTTGCTTTGCTGGGGCAGACTGGGAACTGCAGCACTGGGAACAAAGCATCTGGGAGAAACAACCGAAACCTCCCCAGGTCTTTCAGCAACAGCCAGTCAGCTCCGTGGTAGTATATCACCTCTCTAAGCAGCAGCATTTCCCAGCTTCTGCTTAGTTGTGTTGTCAGGTTTCATGTCAAATTGGAGATGACAAATATAGTCAGGACACCACTCTGGGAGACTACCAGGCACTAGGTGTCAGATACTGTCAACTTTTGCCTACGCTTGTCCCCGCAAGATCTTTCAGGTCTGTCCTAGGATTACATTCTTATGAGCAGAGGTTTGACGAGAAGAGCATTATAACAAAAGGCCACTCTGTAGATCTACACCTCTGTGCTGCTTGAGCTAAAATCCCATGGGGAACAATTCCTTTCACGCCAATAGAGTTGCAAGCAAATGCCTCTATTTGTGGAGTCATTTGAAACAGATGTTAAAAATAAGGTGTCTGGTCACACAGTAAAAGGACTGGTAAGATTGGATTCCTGTAAACAACAACATTGAAATGTGTTACATTTTTTAGTAACTATGGATATGAATATCAAATTCCATATACATGTTTACTGAATTCAAGATTTGGGGACTGAATGTCCTACCTTAATTGGTAGGAATGGAGAAATAATCCCTCATCAGGCAGAGCTCATAGTAAAAGCATAAAAAGTCTAATTTATTGCATTCTTTGAATATGACTTCATTTTTGAGTATTTTGTGACAATCTGACCCAATATTGCACTGATTCAGACAATAGAGCTGTTCTATTGTACTTTAATGGCTGGAAATGTAATTTGCTTCCTGTTTAATATTTAAGCCAGCAATAATATCAAAAAGGCTTATTGCTCCTAAGAAAAGATGAAAGGGGCATAACTCTTAAGGTTTTTTTTGTGTTCAAAATTTGACCTACTTAAAAAACACTAGAAACTCATGGGAATGGTCCTCAGAATTAAAAATACCAATATAAGATTGTTGCATGGGAATTTTGAGATACATCACTTCCAGCTCATTGAAAAGCAGAATTTCCCTCCCAAGAGAAATCCAGATAATTCAAAATTAATTTTGTCCCAAAATACTGATTTAACAGTTTTTCCACAGAAAATTAGGTTTGAAAAGAAAAAATATTCTGAACTTCAGAAATATTTAATTTGGGTATAATGACTGTCTTGAAATTTTTCAGTCTGGCTCAGCTGAAGAGCAGTCTGTGCCTGCCCCAGCTGCCTCAAGTGACTTTCACATCAGCAGTGCTCTGTGGCCTTGCTTCATTACGCTCCTTGGAGAGAGCAGTTCCATGGCTATCCTGCCTTACCCATATAGCTTTTCCATGGGGAGTGAGGAAGAGAAATTTTCGCGTAACGTGTGTGGAAGACAACTTGCAAAGGCTGACCTGAAGAGGCTAACAGGAATACCTGTTATCTGAGTTGCTACAACAGTGAGGTAGCTCAGACAGGGATGTAGAGCTACAAAACTAAAGCAAGACCACTAAAACAACCTTCACATGAGGTGCAGCTGTGGATCTGCCCTATCACTTTGCCCAGTAAAAGCCTGTTGCCTTTTCATTTGGCACTGCTGCACATCCTGCTGTCCTGTTGGATGATATTACACAGCTCTTCCATACCTCTCCTTGTCCCCCATCCCTTCATTTCCTGTGTCAGACCCCTTGGCAGCCCCATTCCTCCTTGTTGGTCTTTTATTAGGGCTCCATTGCAGGGCTCAGTGTGCTGAGTCCCACACCTACATGGAGAGGAAACCTGAGATCCGAGGCTTCATGAAATCCCTCAGGAATAGAGCCATTTCTAATACTTTACATATTACAAGTAGTTAGATGTATACTGAGAAGCCTCTGCCATACTTTTACTTGACAAATGGATATGCTGGTCTTTGCATATATTTACATTGGTAAATATAGTTTAAAAAATCCCCCTAAGCTATGGGAAGTAATTCCACAGAAATACCTGTTTCTGGCAGGTCCAACTAAATTCACTCCTCTAGAAGCGCACACGAGAATTCCAGGTGTCATTGGAAGGAAAACAGGCAGGAGATAAATACTTTCCAAATGTTTTGTTTCACTTGGTTTTATAAATAAAAGTGTGGCATCTTTTTTTAAACCATGACATTTTGACAAACAATGATGCTTTGTGTTACCCTTTAGTGAGAAGAAATGTGAACAGAATAGTTTCAGGCAATCTGAAAAGCAGCTTGGGAATGAAGACTGCTGTGTACTATTCCCAGATCAGTCATTTAGTTACTCCATATATTTGGATAAGATACTTAGTCCTTATCTATATTGCCAAGGTTGCAGTGCTTCAGCTTTACCAGTTCAGTAAAGCTATACAAACTCTAGGATTAACACAACTATATTGGCATTCAAGTACTTTTATCAGAATAATATGCTCATGTTGGACAAATCGTACCACTATAACATACCTTTGTACCATTACAACTGCTGGCACAGCAGGGAATGTACTGCTATAACAGAAAGATAAAAATCTCATCCCTTGCCAAAATACTTATACCTGATACTAAATTATGTGTAGCTCACCTTTGCTGCCTCACTTTCCTCCATCTATAAAAGACTTTTAGATGTTACCTTGCCAGGTTGTTGAGCCTTAATTCCTGTCTGTAACAGGGCTTCGCAAAGCCCTGCATGAAAAGTGCCAGGGCTTGTTTTTAACCAGCCACAGAGCTTTGTTAAGTCTCTAAAAAGTGTTTGCAAGAGGCAGCTGTGCCCCAAAACATGCCATAGCAGAGGAGTTTGGCTGGACCTTCTTCCTTTTTCTGTGAACATTTCACTTTACATTTGACTCAGACTTTTCTGACAGCTATTTTGTGACATATTGACTGTGTGATTGTCCCTGATATTTCATGTATTAATGTGAAATCCACTCCTCTTTCTGTGGGCTTCAGAGATTGGCTTCTTTCCCCCACCATCATTAGTCTGACAAGCGAAGGTTAAATCAAGAAGGACAAAATCTTTCATGTTCAAGGCAAAAATACAATAAGGCCGCTTTCCCTGCTGCCTTTTACCCAGAGTCTGAGCGTGAAAAAGAGAAGTCAAGAGGCTGCCATCTGTGGGAGAAACGAGGGAGGACGCCAGAGCTTGGAACCCTGGCAGCACCTGAGGAGAGTTGAGCAATATTGGGCTAATTGTTGGTGTAAATGACATCAGCATTTGGCCTAGGATCAGTAGCTTCTCTCCGAATAATTTAGTAAGTACAAATATTAAAAATACTTGCAGTTAGACATTAACCAGATGAAATGTTTAGACAGCAATAGTAAAATGCATTTGATCAAACTTTATGGACTGAAACTCAAACAGAGGTTTATTTAGTAAAAATAATGGGGATGCTGATGCAATTCTAAGTTAATTAAAAAGGAAAAATTCAGAAAAAGCAGTCTTTTGAAATTAAAAATATAATTTCGAGAACAACTTTGGACTTGTTCACAAAAGATTTCCTAATCCTCAGATCCATTCTGATGGCTCTTTTCCCACGGGCGTTTGCTCTAGGCGCCAAGGCCAGTGATGTTTTCTTCAGGTTCACTGTTCATTTTGAAGCCAGGGAGCAGGACACGTAAGAGCAGAAATCCTGCTGCAATCTTGCAAGCCACCCAGGAACTCCAGCTGCTCAGCCCTGCGTTGACTCAGTTGTCTGCTACACTGGATATGAGAGAGACTCAGATGCAACATTATCAGGAAAAGTCTGGAGTTCATAGGCCCCAAAAGATGCCTACACAGAATAGGATACATAGGCATGGGATCCTCTGGATTGTCAGACTCTAAAGGTTTACGTACCTGTGTTTTCCAACATCTAAACAAAACGTATTTTAATCTGCATCATGGACATAAACCCCCCCTCATCTGCTTTCTTCCAAGAAGTACATTTTTAAGCAAAGTGCAAGGACACCAGAACAGCCAGTCTGCCTGCTGAATCATAACCTGGGTCCAGAAAGTCCTTTGAGCTGGAGGAAAGGCGAGACCTTCAAGAGCCCTCTGGGTTTTAAGTGCAGGAGCCTTCCATGAGACTGCAATCCAAGTTACCTCCAACAGCATGGGATCCAGCTCCTCCCTCGTGTCTAGGGAGGGGGTCACATCTGGCTTGAATTTAGCATTTTCTCTCTGTTAGTGCTCTAAAGACTGTTTAATTTATGCTCAGCCTGTGTGTATGTATGTATTAAGAGGCAGCTGGTCCTATGCAGGCAAGGTTGACTGTTACCCCTGAGGCAAGAGGCCCATGGAAAGCAGGATGACCAGTGTTTTATTATTGCCCTTTACCATTCTTTTGACCTCCACTTAATATATTTTTCCATAACCCTAGGCAGTGAGCTCTCCGGGGGTGGGAACTATCTGTTACTGTCTGTTGAATGAGGACCTCACTGTGGAATACAGCTTCTGAACATCACTACTAGACAAATATTACCAATAGGCAAGATGGCCAGCATCTGTCTTAATTGGTCCATCACCACAGGCAAAGTGGGTATCACCTGATCCCAGGGAAACCTGCAATGGGAGTAAAACGCCATTCCCTTAGAATTGTGTCAACACCAGTAAAATAAGAAAGCCACAATTACTAAAAGTGTGAATAAATAATACACACACATTTAAAGAAGCAATAACTAGGTTAGCAGCACACAAAGATGACCTTTGAACCTCCTGAGAAGGACAACGAGGAGACAGCAGCAACTATAGTCAGAAGTAATAGGGTGAGAAAATGCTGCTTCAAGGCACACCAGAAGCACATACTAGTCATTGGTGTTGCTCTTTCAGTTGTGTTTGTTGCTAAAAACTGAGTGATGTCAACATATTAAGGGAACATCCAGGAGACTTGTACCTACATTTCTGACCCTCCAATAGTCCTTTGTCATGCAGAACAAACGAGATTTTCCCTTGTCTGTGGTATCTGATATGTGACAATGCTTGCAGGATATTTATACCCAGGTGCCACTGTCATTCAAAGGAGCAACAGTTGATGGAATTGCTCCATTAAGGATAAATGAAAGAAAGCTGTATCAGAATGAAGTTGAGAGGCCCTTAGCTCAAAGTAAACTGAAGGGCCCAGGGCATTCCCTGATTCCTTGGGAATAGTATCCATCATTTTGCCGTGAAACTGCTTTAGGATGTGAGTCCTTCCTAAGGAAACACTGAAAGCATTTGCTGAATGTACCTGATGAAGTATTGCCTGACTGCTTCACTAGACTCTGAGGCTTTAGCTTGGGGGGAATTACAAGCATTCAGTTCCTCTCCAGGGGACATTAACTCTGGAACATAATGCTAGGCATTAAATTACAAAGCATATAATCATTCCACTGCTAATCAACTCATGCTCATACTAGAATCCCTACTTATTCCTTACACCTTCCCAGATCTCACAAGTTCATGTTGCCTTCTACTCAGCTACCCAATTTGGACTGACAGTACATGAACTCTGTCTGAGTGGTGTCAGGACAAAAGTGTTTGGTATTCTGAAAACTGAAAGTAAAAAGATTAAACAAACCCGAATATAAAAATATAACATGCGACCTAGTGTCCTCAAGGTTGTATTTATTTTCACATTTAATTTCAGTAAAAGTGTACCTCTAAGACTAGAGTCAACACATTCACTGTCTAGTCTGCTGCACTGTCAAAGATAAAAATCCAGATTTTCTAAAGGGACTGGGTCTAGCTGCCTGAGAATTTCATGGTGGTGAAGGGCCCTGATAATGCAGAACGTGGTTCAACAGGAGGGGAAACAGGACACGCAGGTACTGCTTGTTTGCACTATACACTTACAGAGGGTTCTTAGACAAATTATTTATTCTTTGTGTCTTCCTCTTCCCCCCTCTAACCACCCCCCCCCCAAAAAAGGAGTAATAACAATAGTCAATACACACAAAATTAAAAGCATAAAACAAGAGGGGTAGAGATATTACCCATATACTATCTACTATCATAACTCTGGGATAATGAATAAGTATAATTGGTGGCATAATGGACATTACTGTACTAGCAGTAGTGGAGTAAGATTGTACTGTGTTAAGGTTAGAGATCTATGAAAATATTAACTTTCTTACTGATTCCAAAAATAAGCTTGTCTCTCTCTGGACAGCTGACAGCACTTGCTGTATCTAGTGATACTGCTGAAGTGACAACTCTCCGCCCTGGCTCACTCCCTCATTTCTGTTCACATTAGGTTAGGACCTAGAGGAAGGCAGGACACCATGTTGCCTGATTGGTGGATGATGTCATCCCCAATCATTTATGTATCATGTCTCTGAGGCACTGAATCATTTCCCTTTTTGTGCTCTTTTCTGATGAAGAGGAACTGGAACTAAACAGTTTTGCCTTTCATAGCCCTTGGCTAATAGTATCTGGCATGGGAACGAGTTATACCGAGCAGGCTCTGCTGGAACTTCACATTTCAAACAGAAGTGCTTAGAAATTATGGTGCTTGCATCCCATCTAGTGGAGGGATCAGATGAATTCATCAGCTGTTTGTTGCTAAGTAAGCACATACTTCTGCTGTGACTGTAGGAGCAGAACTCTGGCCTTGTCAGGATGCAAGCAGTCCACACAGCACGCTCACAGTGGTGATTCACCCTGTGCAGAGCGAATTGGGTGCATTTCTTGTCATGAGGAGAAGTCTGACGGTTTATACTGATGTCAGGCATTTGCACTGGGAAGGAACAACTGGCTGCCTTTAACTGTGGGCAACAGCTTTGCTGCTCCAGGGCATCAACATGAGAACCAGCTGTAATTTCTGAGTTGCTGCCAATGATTAAAACTAATTAACCATTTTGAGGCTAACAAACACTTTTCAATTCCCTCTGAATCCTTCTACAAACCCATAAGGGTCATGATTCTTGGAAGAACTTGTATCTACTTCACAAGCAGAATGGAGACAGAAATATCCTTTCTTCCTACATGGAAGAGGCTGCAGAGCCAAAACCTGTTCAGGTGTCCTTACCTGAAAGAAGGACCTGTTCACCAACAGGTGAGGTGAGCAGGGCACATCACAAACCACCCTAGTGCCAGTAGACTTAACCATTGCTTTATCTGTACACATTATTTTGACTTGCATTGAAAAAAGGGGAGGGAGAGCTATGTTTCTAATAAGTCTGAAAATGAACTTGAGTGACTCCCTCTTGAGGACAGTTTATTCTTCCAGCCCCTAAGCCTCATTCCCCACTGACTCCCTGCAGCTACACAGTGCAGAGCTCAGCTGTGTGCCGCTGGGCAGACAGCTGCTATATGGTGCCACATGCAGGCGTTTCCCACCGTGCACCTCAGCATGTGGGAAGCTCGTGTGCTAGAGCAAGAGAGTTATTCCTGAACAGGGAGAGGGCTGCAAATACTGCTGTTACTGCTTGAATACAGCCCATTGGACCATTTCTCTTAAAAAAAAAACAAAACAAGCAAGTGATTCAACTCAATTTTACAGCCAAGAGTTTTTCTTACAACCAAGAGGTACAGAGAGAAAGCCCGGGGGTGTGGAACAGTCTGGGTGCAAGTGAGCACACAAGATAGGTGAGCATGCCACCATCCTGACACGTTATGCGCTGCCAGAAAGGAATCAGACATTGCTAAGGCAATGTGAAGGACAAGTTTGCACCCTGAGAGCTTGTGGAAACCTGCTATGTAGATCAGGCACAGATTCCAGCTAAAAGCATTACTCATGCAAATGAGTGTTAGAAGGGGATTGTTAATTTCTTTTCCTCTTCATACTTAGTGATCACTTGTAAACTAAAACAGTTTCTTTACACAACATAAAAATACAATGCCTTCCCTTACCTATCAGTGCCTCCAGCCTTTGCTCACACAGACACAAATCACATTATTTTCATAGTATGGGAATTCTCTGTTCGAAGTGCACTAGATGGCAGTGTTCCTTTTGAATCACTGCAGAGCCACTGCTCCACCATGATCACCATATTCAGAAAGCAAGGCCCTAACAAGTGTTGACATTGTCATTCCCAGAGTATTCTTCAAAATTTTGGGTTTCCAACCTTAGTGTCTTTCCAAGGTGGAAAATAGCATCATAGCTCTTTGAGTCCCTTCTACCATTGCTTCTACAAAAGCTTTCCTTATGTTCAGTTGTCCACTCCTGCTTCTTGCTGTTGAGCCCTCAGAGCTAGTACTGAACACAAAGGCTAGTTGTGTTTCTGCAGCACAGGGGCTATGGCTCATATGTTCCTTAATCTTATTCAGACTGAGTTTAAACAATAAGTTTTACAGCAATTTCCCAGTACAAGCTTTCATCTGTTGTCTGCATTGCTCTTTGGATTCTTCGGAAGAGAACGTGCTTCCTTGATGTATTAATATGAATTTAAGACTTCCAAGTAATACATGTGGCTTTCCAGTATGAAGCCAAAGATATTTTTACTCTGCAAGATGCCGGGAATGCTAAAAATCAGCACACCTTGCCAAAAGAAAACTGCATCTAACTACAAATAGGGAGAAGAGCAAGAAATTTTGATAGGCTTGCCCCGTGTTTGAGCTTGCTCTCTCCACTCACAGGGAATTCCTGAGAGAACATTAGGATTGCTTACATGTAGTGAGAAATTTAACTTTAGCCAGATCTCTCAGCTGTGCAGGTCTACTCTCTTTTGTCCTTAAAGTAAGGCTTCAACTGATTTAACATCTGCTTTTTGGAGAGAAAGCAACTCCAAAGGGAACTGCATTCTTCATCTGATGCTGAAGGGATGGTGAGGGTTGAGAACAGCTCAGAAAAAGAGAACAGGGAAAGAGCAAAGCAGTGCTCAAACTGTCTTGATTGACTTCTAAGTCCTCATAATGCAAGAGTGCTGTAAAAGGCAATCATATAGGAGGGAAATCTGACAGTAGTGTTAAACAGATCCCAGATGGCTGAAGGACAGGAACCCTGTCACCATAGACTCTGCTGTAAAGTGGAAGGTAGAACTGCTTCCATGGTAATGAATCCATGGGAAACCCCAACACTGCACTAGCAATCTCCTGTTCAGTGCCTGCATTCAGCCCATTCCTGCAGACACTGGAGGAAGAGAGAGGAAATTAACCCAGCCCTCACTCCTGCAGAGTCAGTCTATAAAGGCAACACAAGCATTTCCTTTGCAGTAGATCTGAGTTGAGTCCCAAACCCAATATCCATTTATAGGAAGAAAATTGAGCTGATATAACCTTAACCCTGGCTCTGGTCTCAGAGTTAAGTCCAGGCATTTATGTATAAGTGGAGGGTGTGAACACTTTTTGTAAAACAAACAAACACCTCCCCACACACAAACCAAAAACAAACCCACAAAAAACCCCCAGGTTATAGTGTTTCTTGCTTAAATGCCCCTACACTGACCACTTGGATGGAAATCCCCCAAAGCTTGTTGGGTACCATACCCTGCCAGCAGCCCTTTACAACATGTGATGACCTGCCTTGACCACAAAACTTGAGAGCTTGTAATCTACATCCTGATGCTACAACCTCAGCTGTATGCTATATCAGCTGTATCCTTCTGGTGGCCCCTGTGGGGTAGTTTCTGGTGGTAAACATGGCTTTGTGTCCATGTCCAAGAGAGGGCAGCATTCTCCCTCCGCTGGGAATGCAGAGGAGGAGGGAGCTGCCTGACCACACATCTCTTTCTAGGAAAAGGCGTGCTTTGTCAGATGGTGTTTCAGAACAGACTTCCGATTTAAGACTTCGTGCATCTGTTTAGGGAGACAGCAACTCATTTACACCTTGGAGTTGCTGGGAGCAATTTGTCACACACCTGTAAGTAGAACCCAAGCCAGTTTTTGGTTTGTCATCCACAGCTGCCCATTCCTGCCTTTATCTCATCAAGAAGGCGTGGCAGTCTCCTGGTAACCAGCATCCCTCCCCAGGTGGTGGCACAACAAGAAAGGCAACTGCATCTCTCTTTCAGAGCCTACAGCTTTATACTGCAAGATGATGGTGGTGAAGGAGAGGAGGCAGAGGAGAAGAATGAGTGGACAGATGCCTACAACTTTTGTTACTGTTTTGTATTCATGCGTAAGCTGTACCAAAACTGGACTTCAGAAAGAGCAGCCAGTAAATGCAAGACTCCAGCATTTAGCAGTGGCTTGCATGCCAAATGGGGCCCTCTGTTTCCTAGAACTGTATATCCTCCAGTTAGTTACCAGCATAAACCACTGAGGTGGATGCCTGTGGAAACCCACACTTATGCTCATACTGTCTGTACATGTGGCAGCCTTCAAGCACTGAGTGCCTGATGACCTCAGTGAAGATGTAGTGCAGCTGAGAAAAATCCAGCCTGTGCTTCAGCAAGGGAGAAAAATACACAAAAGCCTTTCCCTTCCCATGTTCCTCCTGCAACAGGCAAGAAGGCAGGAGAAAATGTAAATAGCTACTGCTGCACCTTTCCTCAAAGTATAGAAAGAAGGGTTCTGCATCCAGGAAACTAGCATACTTGGGAAAGAAGTTCCACCAGCATTTCATTGAAGAGTTGCATTTTAGAGCTCTTGTGGTATGCTTCTTATTGGCCTAATTAACAAGCTTGAAAGGCTAGGAGTCACAAGGTTCACATGTAAAACAGATGGTAGACAGGACATCAATAAAGCTCTTTTAGATTATGCTGGAAAAAAAAGCAGAAGCTTTTGCTTGAAATAGTTTCTTGCAAATAGCACTTGATTTACAGCCCTGATATGGCATATTATTTATACTGTTGCAAACCTGTATGAACATCAGCTTCTCACTGAAGATGGGTTGAACTATAGCAGTCGATGAGGGTGGGTTGGATGTAGTGCTTTGAACACTGCATCACTGTCCAAGAGAAGAAAGTCTTACTGCTGCCTCTGCTATTGCCCTGGCACACAGCACTTCACCCCACCCTTCTGCCAACCTGTTTTAAAGACAGGAATATCTCCTTTACATAATGTTTTGAGATCCTTTTAAGCTATGTATGGTTAATTATCCCAGCAGAGAGAAGAAAATGGAAGACTGTGAGAAATTCATATACTTCAATTTCTGAGTACTATATTTAAGTTGGCAAGTGTTTTCACCATTTTGATTAGAACAATTTCAAAATAAAACCAGTATGAGCCACTGTGCACTGATACACTCAAACACTGTACAGTTTACCAAGCCACCTCTCTGGCTCAGTCCAATTCTTCCATAAACCACACAGAGGGATCTAAGCCCTGAAAATACGCAGGTATTTGGCACTTGCCAGATTGTACTGGCAACACTGTTCCCCACTGTCATTAGTTCATAAATTTAAAACTAGCAGGACTCATACCACCATGCCCATGTTTGTAACTTCGAGACAGCTGGAGGGATCCAAAGAATGCTGAAAATATATTATTATAGATGAAAATGCCCTAGCCACTAGACTGCATGCCCAAAGGCCAAGCAGTGGTTGGTACTGTTTGCTATCTCATGCTGTCACATCACCACCACAACCAGACACTCACACTCCCAACAGAAAGCAAGTACTAGGATGTGAGCACATGCTACACTTCCACTTTTATTTAATGTAACAGACATGGCTCTCAGCTTCACTGTCACCGTGACACTGGATGCTGGTTTCAAGCATGAAGAGAAAATCTCTCTGGGACAACTGCAGTCACTGTATAACAAACCCAGCACGGAAGTGGAAACCATGAAGTGAGAGTTTAGTAAAAGCCTGGTCTGCTCTATTGACCAGGTCTGTTGAAGTGACTGCTGACTGAAAAGCAGTCAGGAACATTTGGAGTTTGGTCTCATGAGAACCCAAATATAAACAGAATAGTGCTGTTTCTGCAGCCCGTGCCTGCTGGGGCCACAGAGGATGCTGGATGTGCTCTCCATTCCAGGGGAAGAAGAGACCCCACACTCAGCTATTTGTCTTTACCTAAAGCCCTGACATCCTGATTGATTTTAGCAGAAGGATGGAAGGGGCACACCACACCCAATAATTAACTTTTATACCAATTGTGGCAATGGTCAGAGCAGAGGTCATCTGATATGCTTGGTCCCTGTGAAACATTGAGAGAAATGTGAGGATTTGCAGCTCTCAGGCCCATTTCAGTGGGAAGCAAAGATAACTGGTATGCTGAAAGCAAATGGGATCAGTGGTTTTCCTGTATTTCTTAAAAGTGCTAAAGGGACCTGGTTCACTCAAACCACAGGAAGGCACATTAATATCCGATAAGCTTTTGGCAGAACACAGAACTGCCAGAAGGGTTGAAATGCAGAGACTTGGGACTAGGCAGATCCAGTAATAGGCTGGAGCACCTAGAGTGGCAATTAGACAGAAGTATATAGGTCTAAAAATGCAATTTAATACCCCTAATCTCCTCTCCCATCACATACCCTCCTATCCCCAGTCTCAAAGATTGTAGGGCTCTTCACTTCCCTCCAGGCATCCATAGGTCCCTTTAGTCCAGAGGATGTTCACAGGTGGTGCTTGTGCAAAGCCATGAGCAAAATAAACCCCTCCAAAGGCAATTTCATTCCTCTGCTTTTTCCACAGAGGCAGTGGAGAAGGAGAACACCCCACAACTGCATTCTTACATAGGTGTCACCCTAACCTGCACATCATGGATTTCCAAGCCTAGCTTTGCTTCTCTGTGTGCCTGATGGGAGCACCTCTGCGCTGAGCTCCTGTCTCACCCTGACTGGAGATAAAGTAATAGGTATATATCCTCAAAGCATGGATTCCCCCACATCATGCACAACTACCGCACCATGTTCTTTTAGAGAAAATCCCCTTTAGATGCATTAAAGGGCAAGAAAAATTCCTTGCTTAGTCCTTTGACAGACACAGCAACACACACCTGCAAACAGCAGAGGATCTGGCAGCAATGCACATGTAAGATGGGTCCTGCCCTCTACCACAACATATGTGTCCCTCAGTAACAACAGAGGGCCTGTCTTCTGTGGGGCCAGGGGGAACTGTTTCCATTTCTTTTAAAATGTCTCCTACCCTGATGTCCTTTTGTTTCCCGACCTGATACAAACCAGTCCAGCCCTTAAATTAACACATCTGCAGAAGCTCCAGGCTCAGGATTGAGGCAGAAACAAGCTGCCCAAGGAGAGGCCTCCACAACATGGTATTCCTGATGTTATCCCATATAGTCAGATCCTGCTCTCAGAGCAGCAAGTCCTAGACAAGCACATGGGCCTATCTATGTGTAGTAATTGTGTGGGCAGGAGGACTTGCTCACCCCAGCATGTCCCAGTTGCCTTGGTTTTGCCAGTTGCCAGCAGACCCAGAGCTATGCCCTTGCTTAATGAGAAGGCTTCTATAGGTCTTTTTCTGTGTCATACTCTGCAAAGGGGGCCTAAGCCAGGACGCTGGGCTCCAAAGGCCATGACAGCTAAGCACTGCAGCACCCACATCCTTACGGAATGCCACGGGCAGAATGGAAGCTTTAGAGAGGGTTGATAAGTGAGACTCTCCCACTGAAGCACAAGGTGCAGAAAGGACCCACTTGCTTTCTAAACTCCTTCTCAGAGAAGAGTCTATAGTGTGGCTGGATCCAATCCTAGTCCCAGATTTGGTCAATATTTTCTGTCTAAGTATTATATAGGTGTAATTGAGCCTTTACATGACTTTATCCCACAGAATGAAGGATAGCAAACCAAATATGTTTACATAAATAATTTATTTAAATTGGTGATGATAACATTTAGACAAAAAGATCTTAATCAGAATTGTTTACTACACAGTATAGATAGTTGTAACTAGTAGTGTAGTGCACTATTTGTTGAAGCAATTATATTAAAACTAGCAAGATAATTCTTAAGTAGGCATTGATGTCACTCACCCGTGCCAGTGACTGCAGGCAAATCTCTTTTGCTCAGCCTCAAGGAGTAACCTTGAGGGCCATCTCCGCTTAAGGGAGGAATCTTCCCACACACTCAAAGAAGGGGAATGTAAGAAGACCCTACTGTTAAATCTGGAACTGGGCTTTTACAGTACAAAACGATTGACTGTCAGTTATATGTCTCCAGGCCAGTTATGTCAGCTCAGCAGCTTTAGATAAATTACCAGTACTATCACTTCTTGGTTCCTTGATCAGGTACTTTGTCTGCCACCCCCTCACCAGTGCCAATTTCATTCAGGAAACATCATTCTTCCTTAGAGTGTTTAACTTTGGGATTGATTACTCAGGCTGGTCTCAGCATTCTTCAACACCACCAGCAGCCTGACCCCCCTTCTCTATCCACTGCTGTTAATTTTTGCAAATAGGGTAAAGTTTGATGTGTTTTACCCCCACCTAGGCAGAGCATCATCTTATACAGGATCTTGATCTGATCAGTGACAAGCCACATGGTCTGGTGACTAAAGCACAGAATTGGGCATCAGTTTCTACTACCAGTTCCAATATTGACATCTTGTGTTGTTAACTAATACTTGCAGACAAAAAGGGCGTCAATGGCTTATTGCTTGAACACACATAGCACTGAAAGAGAAGGCTATTCTCTCAATGACTACTCCCAGCATCTAACACATCACCCCAATGTAGTCACTTGCTTAGTAACATTTATTTACATGCTGTTTTCACTTGGTCTCACCTTTCATTATAACTAGAGAATTCTGCTTTAAAATAAGATTTCTGCTTTTGTGGAGATTCATCAGTTGCAAGCAGCAATACCCCTTCTATTCCGCAGAATATATTTGTAGTACATAAATGCTGTCTATAGAATGTCCTCTTCCCCCATTCCAAAATTCTCCATGAAGTTCTATAGGAAACCATGTTGCTCACATTACATTACAGATGCTTCCAAAGCAGAATGTTTAACAGTGTTAAGACTATAAAACTTCAGATAAAAACTGACAAATACCCAAGTGAAGTGAAAGAGAAAGCATAGCTAGACATCAGATTTTGTAGTGCCAGTGCTTTATAAGAGTCCCAGAGGAATCAATGATTTTAAATGGTCAGAAGCTCCATTTTAGGTTTCATGCAAGAGATGGCACTGTTAGCACCAGCAATTGATTTAGAACTAGGAGGAGGTGTATGTGGGAGGGCACGGATGTATTTTTAATGGTAGATTACAAACATTAATATTAGAAAAGATATTTTTGTTTCTGTTTTGATTAACAGAAGGTTATTAATTTTTTCACTGAAGAAAGAATCATACATTCCACTGCAAGCATATTGATATTTCACTAGGACACAGGAAACAGAAAATAGAACCAGCTAGGAAAGAAAACCCAGAAATCCAATGCCAACTGAGATAGGGTTGTTTCTTGTTTAATCAAGAATTTACTTTTTCTCCCCAGACAAAAGAGAGCTATGCACACTCGTGTGCCAGCACACTAGCATTATAAGCAGGAAAAAGGGAAGAATTTAGGTCTTGCTTGGCAAGTATCATGGAAACTTTTACTTGCAAGATTCTGCAGATAGTAGTCAAACATTTCTAGTTTTAAAAACCCAAGGTAGAGTTAAAAAAATTCTCAGTAGAGCAATATTCACAAAGCAGACTATCAGTGCATAAACACATTACTCAAGTCCCACAGATGTCTCTTGCTAACCTTACACTCACCTTAGTTATAAAGGCTACCAGTAAAGCATCAAACCTCTGCTGCTCACTACAACACCTCAAACACACTGAGCTGCTCAATACCTTTTAAACCTTGGCCCTTGACTGGGACTGGAATGATGAAGAAGAGCTGCCTCCTTGGTGGGTCCTGACCTGGCAGTGTGTCTAAATCACACAGAGTTAACACAGTGCAGCTGAATAAGGTAGTGCTGTTGTTCTGATAGGCAGATGTGCCCAATACTTGGGATATTCACCACAGTGTGAGTTACCCAGATTCCCCTCTCAGGTAGAGAAGGGAGCAGAGGCTACTCTTGAGATGTGCTTTTAAGCATTTAATAAAAGCCTTCTTTTCCTCCGTCTGCTTTGATGCTAAAGACCAGTAAAAGGCCTTTAATTGCAGCATTTCCTAGTAGTCCTTTGGGAGGTTTCTTGCAGTATTTCCTATTAGTTCCTTTGGGCAGTTTCCTGTCAGGCTGTGGTTTCCTAATTGGTGAAGCTGACCAAAGTGGAGGCTGGAAGCCCCCCTTTCCCTCCCTCCATTTCACCTCTCCCTCCACTCCACCCTGTCAGCATGTTCCAATCCTTTCCCTGTGCCAGTGCAGGTGCCTATACAACCAGGTTTTGTGTTTGGTTGTCTTGATTTTCAGTTGGGTCAGCCCTGTGGTCCAGCTTCCTTGTGCCCCATGAACACTTGTACAGAACAAGGGATGAAGTGGGAGGAAAAAAAAGGCTTAGGGTGCCTCTTTTGCCAGCAGTTTTTTGGGGCAACTAAAACCAACACAACACTCCTGTGTTGAGTTTTCTAAAGGGTGGCTGGTGCAGGATCTGAATGCACCTTCCTACAGAGAGTCTGAACACTCTCAGCATCTAGCTCAGCTTTTTAAAATAAAATGGTCTTGAAGTCTCAGTGTAAACATGTCCTAAACACTGAATGTATTCATTGTATGAAGAGGAAAATAATTATTGAGAGAAATGCAAGCAGATCTTGTTGACCAGTTAAGTTACTGGAAAATGGTAGTTTCAGCAGTCTGATGATTTTTCAGTGTTTGGAAGTCAGAAAAGTACAGTAAGATTAATGGTATGTGATGTATATCTAGGTCCCTTATTTTTATTAAAGGAAAGAAAATTTGGAGTTTTCTACTACTAACCCAGCAGCAGATACCTATAATTGCTGAAATCCCAATGGACCCAGCTCTGCTGTAAAGCAGCTTTTCTTGGAATGTTGGGCAATTTCCTAGGGTAAGAGATCCCATAACTAGAATATTATTAGGTGAAACAAAATACATTGTAAGGCACTTTTAACGCCTTTCAGATAAAAATCCTAGAACTGACATAGGCCAGATCACTGCAGGTTGATGTGCTATTTTGCTTTTTCATCCAGGGCACAAGAGGAGAGGGAAAACATTCATTGCCCAGACATTTCCTTCAATGCCACCCACAGACTGAGGAAAAAGGAGCAAGACCATCACACTGCATGCATACCAGGACTGCCAAGTTCCCTGGCCATCTGCTGAATCTCTGAGGAGAGTGGGAACATTGCACATGATTTAGGAAAAGCCTAATCAGAAGTTAAGAAAAATCCAGTTCTCCTTTTTCTTAGATCAGGCTAAGATAGATAACTTTGTCTGTTCCCCAGGAATAGCTAACTCACCTGCTCCAGAAGGAAGGAAGGAAGGAAGGAAGGAAGGAAGGAAGGATGGATGGATGGATGGATGGATGGATGGATGGATGGATGGATGGATGGATGGATGGAAACAAAGGTGGGCCAGCCACAAGCTAGGGTAGGAAATTTTCCTGCCTGTCACTGCAGGACCTCTGAGGTAGGAACACTAAAGAGGACAAGCCCCAAATGTAGTTATAGGAAATTGTGTTTAACTCATATTTAACTACAGGACAGTGAAGGTACAGGTAGTAGGATTAGGCAGACAGAGGTGTCTGTGGGAGTTTTTGTGGATAGAGTGCCCTTCTCTGGGAAGAGTGATGCTGGACAATCTGAACAGACAGCCTGAGGGCCTGTATTTGTCCAGATATGCTTTTTGGATGTGATAAGGCAATCTTGTTCCCACCAAATACAGGATTACTGTGCTAGAAGCACTCATGTTTCTGAATGTAAGGTAACTGAGAATCTGTTCAGGTAGGGAAGGTTAGGGCTCTGTGCTCAATGTGGGGAAAGAGGGGAGCTAAATGTTGATGATTTAGCTGAAAAAAAGTTGTGGGAGGACTGTACTGCATCCCTATTACAGAAGCTCGATTAAATAAGCAGATAAAAATTGGAACGTGCAAACCTGCTGTCTCAGTGTGCTAAGATGGGCCAGTTTCTGCAGACAGTAACACCAAGGGACAAGTGTGTCTAGTGTTAGGTCTGTCTGCTTTTGAAAAAGTATTCTGAATTATGAGGTACTTATTTGCTATTGGACATATGGGGGTGAGCGTCCAGCATTTGCTTTGGGAGCAAGAAACTTAAAGGACAGCCATCATACCTCTAAGGGGCTCAGTGCTCATCACAGGCAGTAGTTGATAGATTATCCCATCTTCGTCTTAATGGAGCACTTCAGTGTTGTTCACAGCACAGAAGGCGTTAGTAGAGATGTCCTAGTGTCCTGTTGTATCATCTCTTTCCAAGGTTCCTGGAGTTACGTAGTTATTGTAATTCAGGTAGAAGGCTTTGCATTGACCCACCAGAGAAGCTGAGTGAGACTTCCTGGGTTGACGTGCTGGATCTCAAGCACTCTCTCCCTATGTGCAACCTCTTACTTCAAAGAATGAAGATATGGTCTTTCCACTTCCATATGCTCAGGTCAGCTGTATAGGAAAATACTGCCCTTTCCATGCCAAAGCAATGCTCTGCTGTGACTTATTTAAAAAAACAACCCACAAAAATAATAATAATTCAAACAAACAAACAAAACAAAACAAAGCAACCAAAAATGTTTCTCCCAAAAAAGCACTATCATTTTCTGCTTCCACAGCACAGGACCCAGATGGGACCAAAACCAACAATCTTCCTGCATTGCTTCTGGTACATGTCATTAATTTAACACAAGGGATGTTGTTGATAGACACCAGTTTCTCAGCCCTTCCAGTGTTATTAGTGATATGGAATCTGCTGCATAGTCTGGTACAATGTCTTGTTTACAGTAGCTTTACTGCATGAAAAGAGAAAGTCCAGCCACCACAGTTACAGGGATGTATGAAATGTTTGTTATTTACCATGACTCCTGACACAGAGTTTTTGTTCACATGTGCCTAAGCTTTCACAGTAAAGCTGTGAAAAAAAAAGTCTATATGTGTAAAAAAAAATGTCTATATATGTTAAAAAAAAATCTATATTATATTATGAAGCAACATTTGTTCAGCATAGTGGGTTTTGCACAACAGAGAAGCTTCATATTCTTTGATGCTCCCTGTTTTGCTGGTGTTTCCTCCTGCTTTTGAGGATATAGAACATCCACGTAGTTTAAGTACATTAAGTAATCCATCATCAAAAAAAAATCTTGGACCTTCTTCCTGTGGTGCTGGTTTAAGGCAATGACTGAGAAGTTGCTTCTCTGTCTTTGGATGTAGAAGCAGATGACAAACTGGGTATGAAAGAAATTTTCTTTCAACAATGGATAATGGACCTCCCCTCGTTTCCGAGACTGAAACTCCAGTACTATACCTGCTTCTGACACACCATATGTCTCACGCCCCACCTTGCAGGCAGCAGCCTGGCATTCTGCAGCACACACAGGCTTTCAGCAGCCTTACCGGGTCCATGTGTCAGACTCCACTGCTCCCCACCTCCTGTTGCCTCCCAAAGCTATATAAATGGATTGCTATCACTCGGTGCCGATGCCCTCTCTGCTAATGTTTGTTTCATGCATGCTAATGAGAAGACCGGTAAGAACAGATTTATGTTTGGCTCAGCCCGGAGGTAACACGCATGAAAACGCTGACACAAATGCTGAATAAAAGGGATTTGAAAATCAACATCCCCTACTGTTACTAGCTACACTGTAATCCTTTTCCAGGCCTGTTGGGAAATGTCCTCAGAGAAGCTCTGACATCAGTGCAGCTGCTTTGCTCCTCAGCAGCTCAAGATTGTTTTCATGTTTTCAGTTGAGGCAAAAAGAAATGGCAGGGAGTGAACACATGAGAAGGAAAGATTATCTTTATTTCATAAACTTAAAGTTTTGGAGATAATGTTCTTAATATTTCTGAGAATTAAAAGGGTAATGAAAGAGGATAATGGATAGAAGTAGCTAACTCCTATGCACTGCTTTTACCTTTTTGCATGCTAAACCTCTCACCACTGAACCTTTTGTCTAATCCAGTGGGATTGTTGGTACAGTTATTCATACAATCACAGCTCTGCTTTCTTGCAGTCAAGTCTCTCAGTCTTTCAGGCCACGTGCAGATACGCAGCTGGGAAGATGTGAGGATATGCATGATTGTAACTTCTTTTTCCCACCGTGTCTGTTCTTAATCCCCTAAGATATCTACTTACTGCACCTAGCACGACACATGGCTCCAGTGTTCCCCCTTGAGCGAAGAAAGCAAATCTGGGAATGTCAGCGCTGGCCTTCAGCCGAGAAAGGCAGTGCAGCTCCCAAGGAGTCTGAGCAGCTTCGCATTTGCACTCCCTCAGAGACCAAATGGCAGCCCACGGGATTAGATGAGCACTGACTGAAAGCATTTCAAAATGTGAAGAAAACCAGAAGAGTGTGCAAAAGCCCGAGTCCAGGGCTGCAGTCCTTTGTCTCAATCAGAGCAACTTGCACATTGTCTGGGGTGAAGCAGGGAGGGTTGGGAGATTCAGTATCTCTGGATAAATGCCATCCTCGTAACTCATCCCTAGCACATAGGTATTTGGAGGCCCTGTGTACTGTGGTCTTTTTGCATTAGTCTTTGCTAAGAATATCACTTAGACTGGACTGTAAAGGAACAAATCTTCCCTAAAAAAATGAGGGCGAGATAAATGAGCTGGCCCGGCTTCCCCTACAATAAACAGAAAGAGATGGGAGAGCATTGCATCCCATGTCCACCCTGTCCTGACTAATTTACCCTGTTTCTCCTTGAATGGAGTGAACTATTCTCAGAAGATGTTTTATTCATCTCTGTTGACTGCAGCAGGAATCTAAGGAGTAGCTTAGACCTGTGTTGCTTTCAAATTGCATCCCCTCTAGATGGGAGGGGTATAAGTGTTATAAGAAGCACCGTCCCTCTGCTACAGAGATGACCAGTGGGAGCCTGGATGCTTGGAAGACCACAGCTACGGTCAGATTTGTTCCTTTGCTCCACTGAAGGTGTCAGTAACAGTGTACATGCAGCAAGTATGTTTTGGACACTGAAAACTAAGTGTTAGGTAATAACTCTCTGCAGATTACGTAAAATTTATAAGTGGTTATAAATAATGAATTATACACTTCAGCTTTTAGAGCTATCTGTGCACTCGGAAATTTAAAGCTTCAACAAATGTGTTTGTTTAGTTTTGGAGAACTGCACCCCCCCCCTTTTTTTTTTTTTTTTTTTAAGCTCTGTAACCTATTAAAATGAATGAATGTTTTAGGAGCTGTAACAGCCCTACAGTAAAAAGAAACCTGACTCTATAATGTTGCACCTGATTTCTTTTTTTATTTAGTTGTCTGTCACTGTGTGCAACATTGATGATTGATCCTACCTCTCCTGCCAACCGACATGAGGATAAGGAGACATTTGTGTCCATAGAGATGGCCTCACTTGTCCATCCAATTATATATGATTCAGATGACTTTGGAAAAGTCACCTGAAAAACAAATAAATTACTCACTGTATGTCATAGTGGATCTAGAGCCCCAATCTATAAGACACCTCTGGAGATGCTGACTACTAACATTTCAATGAAAATTGAACGTGCTCAAAATTAGTTAAAACTTCATAGAATTGACCTTGTGGGTCTTGATCGAAAGCCCATTAAAGTCCAATGGAAAGACTGACCACCTTCACTGGGCTTTTGATCAGTTTGCTAGAAAGGAACCCATGGATACAAGATAACAAAATCATGCTGAAGAAAGGACCTCAGCACAACTTTCATGTTGTCAAAGTCCTGTACAGTGATTTCCCTACATGCCAATGTGAAAAAAAAAAAAAACCAAAAGAACTATCCATCCCAACCACATCTCTTGCCCATGCAACCTTTTTCTGCATGTCTTTAGGGGCTGTTCTTCATGCTGGAAATTGCCTGTATCTAATGCTTCAGTCACTGACACGTGGATATTTGATGTGGTTCAGAACTGACTTCTGGTGCAAGCTAAGCCTGCATGATCTCTTCCTGGGATCAACTGGAGTTAAGAACTACTCAGGTTGTGCCTAGTGAGCCATAGCCTGAGAGCAACATCCACACAGACTGAGAAAGAATGAGGATGTGTTTACATATATTGTTAACATGTTTTGAGGTAAATATTGATTCACTCCACTAAGCTGATAATTAGTGTTTAGTTTCTTTTCTGTAGCTTTTCTCCGTTTGTTTGTTGTTTTGTTGTTGTTTTTGTTGTTGTTTGGGTTTTTTGTGTGTGTGTTTTCATTTGATATTTGTAAAGGAACTTTCTGGATTTCTAATTTGCAAAAGAAGCACTGAAGTAAAAAAGAATTAATGAAGGTATCCCTAACTAGCTGTAATTTTCGCTCCCTGTCTGGCTTACTTTGCACAATAAAGGATATGCAGAAGTTGTGAAGGATTCAGTCAGACCTGTAAATAATGCTGTTACATAATTGTCTCCTTCCCTACATCCCCATCAGTGTCCTTAAATAGAGGGACTGGCACCACTTACATAACCCACTCCCATCTTATCCCTTCTGGCTGTAGTCAGATCCCTCCCTATACCTGGATCAAGATTCCTTCTTGCTTCTCCAGCCCTGGTCATGTCCTGACGTAGGTGATCCTCTCCTTGGGACTTTCTACCAGCTGTGGTCTGATGGGACCCAGGCTTTGGGATGTGTTTCTGGGTAGTGAGGGAGAATGAGGCTGTCCCTGCTTGAGCAAGTGCAGTGCCTCTTCCTGGGCCTGATCAGCGATGGATCATCTGACTCCACCTGAAGCCCGTGTCTTGTCCAAGTAGGGCATCAAGAGGGGTGCTGTGCCTTCTGGGGCCAACATTAAAATCCATGGAAATGGTGGGTTTGACCCAGCTCCTATGGTGCAGCCCTTATGGTAAAGCCCAGCTCTTATGGTACAGGTGAGGGCTGCCCTGAATGCTGACAGACCGGGACATTACATGTTGGCCACTCTTTCCTCAGGGCAAAAGCAAACACTGTCAAGTTCTTCCAGATCTTTTTTGATGTTAAGTTGCTTCTTCCCACTCCACTAAGGAAGACACTTTGGTTTGGAGAATTTTTTATTTACAGCTTGGATGAAGCCTCCTGTGTGTCTTAACTCCAGGTGTGGGGCTCCATGACCATTGGGTGGGCTCTGCAGGATCTCTGATCTGGCCCCAAGATCCTGGGTGGAATGCATGAAGCTCGTGCTGCTCCATTCAGTCCTGGCTCAGGGGAGGTTCTGGCAGGCATCCTCCAGGCTCTGCTTGTCTTGTCTTTTACTGCTCTAAAAGGGAAGTCAGACGTCCAGAGGGAATACAACCACAGGATATTACAAGCCACTCACACAGGCTCTGATAGAAGCAGAGTATTGTAGTAAAATGATCCTTTATGGTCTCAAAGGTATTAAAAAAAAAAATCTACTGGGGAGAGTATTTTGACAAATACCTCATTAAAACCCCCAGAATCTCACACTGCACCAGTTTATGTAAATCCCAAGGACAAAGGAATATTTAACTTTTTACGTACCATAAATAAACCTGTTAGACTAATACATCTCCAAGGAATAATAAAATAGGCAAATACAGTAAATACATTAGTTCTGCTCCACTTTTATGTGAGAGGTGCTTTCCTTTGTCTGCCAGACAGGCAATTCTTTCTGGAGGGGAAAAAAGGGAAATTGGTATTGATGAAAGGTGGCAGCCTGTTTGAATCTCAGGAAGCAAAGTCACGGCCTTCAACTGAAGGAGTGGCCTAAGCAGGCAGAATACTTGGGAGATATTGGAAAAATCAAAGGGAAAGGAAAGCATCGTAGTGCCGGAAAAGGATCATGAGGTAGATGTCAAATACAGCTCCAGGAATGGTATTTGTGGCTGTTAAGATGAAATTACAAAGTTAGTGTACTCTTTTTTAGTTAGTGTACACTCTTTTCAGCAAATAGGGTAGAAGACTCAGACCTTGTAGTTTTAAAAAAATCTCTTTTTTTCTCCTTTCCTGGTTGTACCCATCTTAGTCAATATAGAAGAAAGTTTTGAGATTTGAGTCAGAAATGGCAGGCTCTGGGAAGACAGAGCATTTCATACTGACTTACTGCACATAAGAAAGAGAAGAAGGGAGATGGTTGGTCCTTAGAGCTGACAGTGGACAGTGAGAATTATGGCAAATGGGCACACAATACAGAGTGTGCCCACTTCAGCCAAATTCAGATCAGGATGTCTCCCATTCTAGTTGTGTCAAATCAGGGCCAAACTCCACACAAGCAGGACTTCTATAAACACTGGGAATGTGAGGGGTTTGTGAGACAAAAGCTTGAAGGAAAGACCTTTATCTTCAATAGCATTTTGCTTCACAGATAGATTTCTTCATTCTGAACTTTGCGATAAGTACAATAGGGTTATGAGTTATGCGGAGACCTTTGGAGGTGATGCAGGAGTGTGAATAACTCCTAGTTTCCATGGTGGACAACAAGCGAAATAAAGGAACTGAGAATGAAATCTTGGAGCAATTTGAATGCAAACCAAAGCCCTTCTGTCCTGTTCTGAAGGGTAAGCTTGGGACACACACAGATACCTAATTTTTGGCTGACAACATAAATCCACAAGTCCTGAAAACATAGGTACTGCAGTGTACAGCAAGCTTCTCCATTGTATCCCATCACTGTGTCTCCACAGTGGCATAAAGAGGCTGAATGTGAAAAGGGTCTCTGTACTCCCAGCAACACACCTACGAAAGGACTACCATGCCTCAGAGGTCTAGTTCAGGAGGTTTTACAGAACATCTTACAGAACAGTTTAAGGCCAAGTTGGATGGAGCTCTGACTAACCTCATCTAGTGAAAAGTGCCAAGGTTGGTTGTAACTAGATGATCTTTAAGGTCTCTTACAACCCAAGACATTCTGTGATTCTATGATCTGCTCTGCTAACAACAATAACATAAATCCCTGTACTCTTACAATAAACTCACAACCTATTGTAAGACCAAAAGCTTATAAAATGTTCCATGGAAGAGGACAGGGAGACAGGTCACCACCATTAATATGCTACATTGCTGATATAGTGGGACATTTGTTAAAAAACAAATAACCTCTCACCGAGACAAAAACACTGAAAGAAAGCTAATGGGAACTCCCCCACACCCCCTCCAAGTGGTTCTAAGTGATCTGACCAGTAGAAGACATCCTTTGTTTCTGAATCCAGATATCAGTTTAACCATGAGTGCATGTGTGGAAAATACACCAGCCAGATAACCGAAAATTCAGTGCAGGTAGGCATGACAACATGTCCTGCCTGCATCAAGTCACTTGTTACAGTGGGAATTAATTCTTTTCTCATCGTACAGACAATTAAAGTCTGAAAAGTGGAGGGAGAATTCCTATATTTGGCCCAGACATGCCACCAGTGGAAGACAGACGCATGAAATTAAAATAATGCAAATATTACTCAAATGCTATTGATCCAGTCTCCTTTCAGCCCCTCCAAAGTACCAAAACATGGGACACCCAAGGGTTTTATCACAGGCTGGCTTTCCTACCTGCAGAGATTCTTCTATCGAGCTGTATCTTCTTTCCAGATGTTTCCAGGTCTTGGTTTCTCCCATGGAGCTGTAACTAAAATTGCACCAACTAAAAGCATGTGCACTTCTGTGATATGGATGCTTATCCTCTTTCTTTCCAACAAAAGAAAGCTTTTTTTTTTTTGCTTTTTTTTTTTAATTTTATTTTATTTTTTAGAGGCTTGTGGAGGTGGAAACTGATCTCTGCAAGGGCTTGCTCCGTACTACTCCATCTGGTCTGTTCCTATTTGTCAACCATATCTTGAGAAATACTTTTGGTTTCTCACATTGCCTTTCATTGTACCAGGTAGCCATTCCCTTTAGTTTGTTTCTGTTTCTGAAAATGGTGCTCTAAACTCTACCAGGTTCTTTCTCACATATTGCTCAATGCAGGGAAAGGTGGTGATGGTGGTAAAGGGGCAGCTGCTGGTCTCCATTTAGTAGGAGATGGTATGTTATATATAACATAAGCAACAGTACTGGCTTAGAAAAATGTTTCAACTGTCCCAGTATGTGCTCTCTCTTGTTGGCCAAAAGCAGAGACCTGAAGAAGTATGTCAGAATAGAGAAAGTATGTATAACACTACTTCTGACTATATTTTCAGCTCTGTTTCCATCTCAGGACATCCTGAACTTGGTCTCATTTCTGAGCACTTGAATTTTATTATCCACTGGTTTGTCCAGATGCTCTCCAAACAGTAACTAAGGTCACTGCAGACCTTGTGGCAAGGAGTTCCCCAGTTCAGCTGTGTGTTTGGACATAAACAACCTCTTTTGTTTATTTTGAACCATCTGCCTACTGTCTTCATTTGGTGCTCAAGGTTCTTGTTTCAGAGAAGACAAGTCACAGTCAGTATGTGTCTACCTTCTTCATGGCACTTGCTGCTTTACAATCCTATCAGATATCTCATTTCTAGGCTAAAGAGTCCTAGATGACTTAGTATCCCTTGAATTTAAGCTTTTCCATACAACCTCATTGTCTTTCTCTGAACCTTTCCCAGCTTTGCTGTATCCCATAGGTAGGTCAGAGCAGTAGACAGTCTCCAAGATGTGCACAAACGTGAATATCTACAGTACACTGCAGATAGTCTGTGATTTCTGCTTGGTTCATCTCCTAGGGAGTCCTAACATTTTCAACCACTGCAGGCTGCCCTTCTCTGGAGTAAAACTTCCTAAAGAAATGTATACTAATGGATGAATTTTAAAAGACAAGGGCCACGTGTACACATTTGATGCAATGTGTTTGTTCATTGACTTGTGTCACATGAATCCTACCATAAGGATCACTTGGCTGCAGCTGATAGCTGACATGATTAGCAGCCTGCAGATGATGGTAATGTGGTCATCTAGAAAGGTTAGTGGAAAATAAGAGATAGCAAAAATTTGTGGATTTCCTAGGGAAGTCTCAGGCACTGGTAGCCAGAAAGCAGTGGCTCTTCAGGCAATGCCAACACATTTCATGAACTAGGCATCAGAGCTCCCCTTCCTATGTTAGCCCAGTAAGACCAAAGCAAGACGATTAGTAGAAGGCACAAACCTGTCACTTTAGGACTTTTTTCCTACCACCATTGGAACCCTTATTTTTCAGCCATCCTGTAATCCCAGGCAAGTTTAGGACTTTTCTCTCTGAACAAGCTCTTTCATTCCTAGTTCCTTGAAGAGGGAGCAGGTGCAGTTCTGCTGTCCACCTGAGCCACAGGGACACTGTCCAAAGGTGTTAATCCAAAAGACATGGTACAGCATCAGAAATCAATCAGGCTCCATCTTCAGTGAGCTGGAGTTTTAGTTTTCTTGGAAACATTGATCAGTGCAAGTGCAGGTCAACAGGGGGGTTGTGTTGGCATTTAAATGTTAATCAATCACATTTTATTAGAAGTTTAGAGAGATTGGCGTTATGTGTATGTCAGTGTGTATGTGTAGCAGGTGGATAGTAAAATCTGGCAATGTCAGATCAGGCAGCGAGGTGGGCTGTCTTGCTGCTGCACAGTGGAATTTCAGTGCTACAGCAAAGCAAAATGGTGCTTTCTAGACTTACACAGAACAGTGACAACAGAGCCCTATGGGACAGCTGAGAAACAACACCTAGTTGTGCATTTGAGCTCTGTGGTTAAATGCTGAGTACCTCCCTGGCTGGTAGCAGGAGGGTCGAAGTTAGGGCGGGGGGATATGCCTTGAAGCACATGCCAGCACACAGTGAGTCTGCTGCAGTCATCCAGACTTGCACTGGTAGCCTCCATCTATACCAGGGGCCTTGAATGACATAAGTGACTGACCTTTAAGTAAAGAAAGAGAATAGGATGCTTCCCTGCAGGTCCCTGTTACCAAGGACTGCAAGGCCAGGTGATGCATGGCCAGCTCAGGTCCATGCTGCTTATCAGCAAAGTGTGAACAAGGGATCCCTGGCTGTGGAAGGGCTTTGGGGAGCCCCTCAGAGTCTCAGAGGATCAGATAAGTATAGATGTGGCCAGTACTTTCCTGTCACAACACTGGGCAGCCAGTATCTGGAGCAGTTCTTTATGGCTTTGTTTCTCTTTACTGAGATACAATCTGTATAGCCCAGGAGCGTGATAAAAGCCAATCCAGATCTAAAATGTCTGTAAGAGAGTTGGGAACCAGGACTACAAAGGGTTATTTTCCTGGGTGCCACATTCCCTACTGCTTCCTGCGAGGTGATGCCTGACTGCTTCTCTGCCACTGGGTAAATGGGTCTGTGTACCCACTCCCCCACAACGGGATGGAGAGAAGAATCAGAAAAAAGTAAAGCTCATGGGCTGAAATAAAAACATTTTAATAACTGAAAGAAAGTAAAACATAATAATACTATGGATTTCAAAAGCAAAAGTATTTCAAGGTAAAGCCTTTGACACTGTCCCCCATAATATACTCTTGGAAAAGCTGGCAGCCCGCAGCTTGGACAGGGGCACTCTGTGTTGGGTTAGGAACTGGCTGGAGGGCTGGAGGACCGGGCCCAGAGAGTGCTGGTGAACGGGGCTGCATCCAGTTGGCGGCTGGTCACCAGTGGTGTCCTACAGGGATCAGTGATCACTTCCCTGGTCCTGCTGGCCACACTGTTCCTGATACAGGCCAGGATGCCACTGGCCTGCTGGCTCATGTTCAGCTTCCTGTCAGTCCAAACTCCCAGGTCCCTTTCTGCCTGGCTACTCTCCAGCCACTCTGTGCCCAGCCTGTAGCGCTGCAGGGGTTGTTGTGGCCAAAGTGCAGGACCCGGCACTTGGCCTTGTTGAACTTCATTCCATTGGAGTCAGCCCATCTCTCCAGCTTGTCCTGGTTCCTCTGAAGAGCCCTCCTGCCTTCCAGCAGATCACTGCTCCCCCCCAGCTTGGTGTCAGCTGATGGTGGACTCAATCCCCTCTTCCAGATCATCAATAAGAATGTTTAACAGGACTGAGCCCAAAACTAATCCCTGGGGGACACCACTGGTGACTGGCTGCCAAATGTATGCAGTCCCGTTCAACACCCTCGGGTGGTGGGCCTGGCCCTCCAGCCAGTTCCTGACCCAGCAGAGACTGCCCCTGTCCAAACCGTGGGCTGCCAGCTTTTCCAGGAGTATGCTTTGGGACACGGTGCCAAAGGCTTTGCTGAAATCCAGGTAGACACATCCATAGCCTTTCCCTCATCCACCAGGAGGGTCACCTGGTCATAAAAAGAAATCCGGTTGGTCCAGCAGGACTTGCCTTTCCTAAATCCAGACTGGCTGGGTCTGATCCCTTGATTTTCCTGTATGTGCCACGTGACCACACTTGATTCCTGTGCACCCACTTGCTGGCAGAGCATGAGAAACTGATAAGTAAGTCCTTGACTTAGTGTAAGCACTACTTAGCGATAACTGAAACATCCATGTGTTATCAACATTATTCTCATACTAAATGCAAAACACAGCACTGTACCAGCTACTAGGAAGAAAATTAACTCTATCCCAGCCAAAACAGGCTGTAAGATGCATCTGCTAAGCATGATCAGTATCAAGATGTAGGGGTGGGGCAGATTTTGTTCTTCCAAATGCCTCTGCTGATCAATGCCAGAGTGAAAGCTAAAGCACTAATGGATGAATGAAAGCAGCGTGGCAGGGGGTAGAAAGCTGAGGAAGTAGGTACATCAGAGTTTGAACAGGGTGATAGCAAAAAGAGATATCCAGGAGAGGCGGAGAAGAAGGCAGAGTATAAATCCAGGGCCTCAGTGAAGGACTGTGGAATTGAAGAAAAACTCTGGAGTATATATAAAAGAGGCCTTTAAATGCGACTTCCAGTGACATCTGGAACAATGAATGGCTGAACTAAACAGAGTTAAAAATCTCTAGAAAAAAAGTATGCATCCTTCCCTCTGTAGAGATGTAAAAGCCCTTTTGGAAACCTGTGCTGAACTGTTGTTCTATCCCTCCTATAATAGAACAGGGAAGTTATCACTGGGAAAGGGCAAGGCTCTATTTCAGGATCACATTTCCCAAAGAAAATGAGAGTGAAATATAACTGTGGATGTAATTTTACTGCCTTATGCAAGAAGTCAGACATATGCTCATGATTATTTTAATTGTAAAAGAATGGCTTCCTCTCTCATGTTGAGGAGAAAGGAAATTCCTCTTTCTCATTATTGTTTGAAAGTCTGGATTCATGTCAGTAAAGGTCCAGAGCACTTCCAAAAATTAGGTCATACACGCTGTGATGGGCAACTGGCTTGTCCACCAGTGTCTGTAGGAGCTGGAGTGACAGCTCTGGTTGAAGAAGACACTCATGCTCCCAGGAAGTCTGTTCCAGGGACTTTAGCTGCCTCTGTGAAAGGCTCACAGCTTAGATCTGGCTTCTCATGGAGATCAACCTTAAGCTTGAAACTGTCAGAGCATGGTACAGGGATCATATCTGAAGGAAAACATCTTCCTAGTTAGGGAAAACCATCACGCCTTCATTTGTCATATTTTTAAGATGATTCTAGCTGTCTGCTGTAGAGATGTGCACTGGATAAGTGCAGTATCTATGCACACAGAGAACTTGCTGCTGACAGCTCAAGGCAAACCATTTTTCCTGTCTTTGATAATACCTGTAAGGAGCTATGGATACTACAGTGATTGGTACTTTAGGTGTACCCATCGAAGAAGAAAAACAAATTATGGGATAATAAGGGTTAACAATGCTTTCTTGGTGACTTTAAAAATAATGTGCATTTTGCCCAGTGCAATATTTCAGTGGGCATCAGGAACAAGAACCCTCCAAGATTTCCTGAGTTTTTGTTCAGTCTGTAGCCTTGCTTTGAGCCACAAAGGTGGTCAAATTCGGTTATTATTACTGAGCATCCCTAAAGTATACAGGCTCCCTTGAAAGTGAAACTCACTGAGAAATTTAGAGATGCAAAACTTTGCAAAACTAACACGTGTAAAACACCTGCTTTTCCTTTTCACTGAGCTTAAGACTGGTTTTGACTCTCAAATATACTGCCATATACAACACCGTGTTGCCCCATTCCTTTCCAATATTCTGTCTCTACTTCTTATATAGCCTTGGAGAAGATGCTGATTATCTCTATGTCTTTGGTTTCCTAAAATGTAAATTAAACTAATGGTTACCCACACTGTGATGAGGTCCTGACTCTTCATCCATTAATGTTTTCAAACTGCTTTGGGATCCTGCATAGAATGGCACTGTGCTTGTTTATATGCAGGTGAAAGAGCACGTTTTAGCTAAGATGGGAGGTGTAGGTGGAATAAGGTCAGATGCAGATGAAATGACTCAGGCCTTTAGAACTGAAAAGTCATTTGTGTATCTGAGGACCTGATGTCAACCAATGAATGCTTTGCCATGGTCCTTATAAAAACCATCTCTCTGACAAACAAGATTTATTGACCCACTCCCAATAGGCTGGAGCGCTCAGAAGCCCATGATACCATCAAGGCATCAATGTGTCACAGGCAGGTGGCTGGATTTCATGAGTCTGTGCTGAGTTACAGGCTTGTTGTCCATCACAGCATTTGAATCCTGCACACCAAAGAGCAGATGTAAGCAATGCAGGGATCTAACACAGAACAGCTTGGGTGACTTCAGAGTGACTCTGTGCATCTGATGGGAAATGGTAGTATCAGGGCAGAGCAGGTGTGAGTCATCTCCCAGGAGAGGCAGGCAGAGAAAAGGAGATGGGGAGGGGAGGAGGAAAGCAAGAAACAGATTAGCTCATACATATATTCCCTCTGCCTGGCTTCCCCTCCCTTTGTGCATCCCCCTCTCCCTCCACAACACACATACATAAACACGGAGACTTCACTGTTACCGCTCGATTCCAAAGGCCTGTCAGATAGATCATTTGCTGCTTTGTTTTCTTTCCTTGCCCATTTCTGCCCCAAATTCAAGATCATTTAATATGTGGGTAGATAAAACTTGAGCAGTTCTTCAATAAACATTTACTTTCTGCTGTGCATTAGTCCAGTTCAATAATTCCTCTGTCAGGGACTCAAATAAAAGTGGGATGAGGATCTAGACAGCATTGGCTGAGGAATGATTGCTGTATTTCTTGTAGGATCAGCTTTCACCACATCCCTAGTGTGTGCCAAGTGCCTCGCTCTAATGACTTAAATATGCAAGGCCATGATCAGGGCAGGAGGTGCTTCGAGTTTGTTAGCTGGATAAGGCAGATGAGCAGTGCAGGAGGTGAAAGAGTAGCACAGAGAATCTATGTGTTATTAACACAGGGGAAAGGACACCCCAGTGCAAACAACTCGTGTTGCAAATGTTCCTTGTCACCATTAAGCCCTCAAAGAGCTAGATGTGCTCTCTCTGACAGGCAATGAAACACACAGATTCCAAATGAAAGCACTGCCCTACTCGCCAGCTCTACAAGTTGTTCTGAGGCTGTAGCCCCAGTATTTAGGACAATGGAGGAAATAATCCCTCCAGAAAAGGAATGGTACTCAAAATGTTTGTTAGATTAAAAGTTTAAACAGCAGAAGAGTTCCTGCGAGGAACAGATTAATAACAAACAAGACAGCCACAGATCCCCATGGATTCCCTGCTCTACCAAATGACCTCACCCCTGTGCAGTGTGCCAAATTCTGCCAGATTGTTACCAAATACAGAATAAGTGATTTTAAACTGCGTTTAGAGATGACGATTGTGCACCTACAGGAACAATGGAGAAAAGAAGTAGGGTGACTCTTTCTCATTGAAGTCCAAAAGAGCCAGGGAAGGGAGATGAGTTTTTCTTTTAATTATGAGGAGACACACAAGGTATTCTGTTAAAGACAATAATGGAAAAGTGCCTAGCAGTAAAGAAAGGGGCACTACAGAGTAACCAGCAGCACAGAGTATGAACAAATATACAGAAGAGGTCCAACTCTAAGCACATGGAAAAGCCATGGTCAGGGAAGATGCTTGTGTTAATGTATACACCAAGTCCCAAAGGCTTTTCTCCTGCTGTATCTTGACAACATTTTTCTCACCTGTAACAAAAGTAGAAGATTTTATATTTAAGTGTGGGTTTGTGTGTATGTATGGCAGGGAGCAGGAATTAATAAGTCAAATGAAAAAGTCTGGGGAAATTTGACCATTCTCCACTGAGAGAGCCCTTTTTTTCTGCAAGCATTGAATGCACTCCTTTCACACCATCTGAAATTATGGGTTGCAGTAATTAAGACAAAAATAAAGAGAATCAAATCACTGAGAAAGTCCCATAATGCCAAAGGTTTAGTGTTCCATAACAGACCGGGATG
The DNA here is from genome assembly GCF_022539395.1 of Myiozetetes cayanensis. NCBI lineage: Eukaryota > Metazoa > Chordata > Aves > Passeriformes > Tyrannidae > Myiozetetes > Myiozetetes cayanensis. Next base: position 22,251,384 of record NW_026087742.1, read on the forward strand.
ACTCATCTGCAAAGCACTCTGAAATCCTTCTGCATGTTGACACAACTCCATTGTCCTGCTGTTTAGTGTCTGTGTTCCAGTTGTCACAGAAAATGAAAGGACAATACTCATTGTTATGTTGCAGCTGTATATTGTGACTGATTCATAGTTTCCCTTTTGGGGAGGAACACAAACTGGTCTTGCAGGTTCTCAGACATTTGTAACACACGTGCAATTCTCACATATCTGAAGATGGTGAATATTAGACCCCACTTGCTGCTAATAAACCATCATTAGTGAATAGCTGATATAAGCTGTATAGAAGTGGTATGAATGTTTCAAGGTGTAAGCGAGGTGAGGTTTTTAGGCTGGGAAGTCTCTTTTATTAGATGAACCGACATGTTTAGGGTGGAAAGAACCCACAACAGAAAAGCCTTTGGGAATCCGAGACCTTCTCCAGGCTGAATGCTTTCCAGCAGAACCTGATAAAACAGTGTTGTCGCCAAATGAAATTCTGTTTTTATGACAAGTTTGAATTTGTTGTACCAAAAAATAAAATAAAAAAAAAGCTTGTATGGTTTTTCATTTCACTGAAGACCCAATATTTCAAAACAAACATGACACCTGTCTGTCTGTCTTTCAACTGATATTTTTTGTGGAGAAAGCAATCCTTTCTAAATGAACTCCAGTCTGGCATAACATGGGAGAGCATGCGCCCTCTTTCTCATTTACATAAATGTCTTTTATTAACTGTCAGTACAGGAACAATTTATCATGTAAGACATAAGCAGCTGATAAGTAAACAAGTTGGAACCTTCACTGGCATAACTCAGCAGGCCCACGTGAGTTTAATGGGTCAGCATCAGTTTACATCATCTTGAAGTCTAACCCAGAGACGTGTGTAGGAACACAGGCCAAATCCTAACCAATCCTCCATTTCATTTTCCCCAGTTTTAGATGACAGACAGCAGAAAGTAAGGGAGAGTGAGCCCATACACAGAGGTAATGTGTGTGAGGCTGGGCATGTAGACAATCTCTTTTATTAAGCCACTAATAAACATGGATACAAATAAAAGGCACCTGGGTTGAAAGACAGACAGCCGTAGACACTGCTCCTCTGACTGCCTCTCTTATTGTTCGTCTCTGTTTGCTCGGGTGGCAGCCACATGGTTGCCTTTCAATAATTCAGGATCCATTTTGCACGCATGGCCAGTCCTGCTTGTCGCATTTTCTCACCTGATCACAGGTCCAGCTCTCTGTAAATGAAGCAAGGCTTGTAAGGAGTTGCAATATCTCTTATTAGACTGGCTGATACTGAAGGAGGGGGAAGGGAGGACAGTAGGAAGAATTTGTGTGCCTGAGAGCTTTACCATTTTCTTAATTGTATCAGCAACTCTAACAATATATATCACTTTCCCCAATGGCTCGTTTTGCTAATTTCCTTATATTGTCATGACTGTCTTTTCTGCTATTTCAGTGGTGTTATGTTCAATTTGTGTGGACCAAGAGCTGCATTCCTACTAAGTGCACACCTCTACTGACACCTATGTGCCGTTTTAATTACCTCTCATGGATACCACAGTTCATATGGGAACAAACAAGATTTATTAATGTGTGATTAAAAGAGTATTTAAATAATTGTCTGTCACTTCAGGATTTGAACCACTGATCTGACCATTTATACATGAAGATGTTAGCAGTAGAACTGTTAAAAAGTACATATCAGTAATAAAAATGAAATGAACAGTAAAATAACTCAGTCTGAGTCTCAAGCACGTTTTCCTAGTGTAATATGGAATACACCACTAATGGCCACTGTTCTTTGCAGACTGACGTAGAAGAGCTTGCATTAGAAAGCTCAGTGGCTGCATCACTTTTAATCCACTCAGAAACATCTTTGCTTAAAAAATATCCTTTGCTTCCTCATATGCCACTCTTTAAATTAGAGTTTTAATGAATTCACCATCAGGAACATCAAGGTATTATCTTTGCAAACGTGGCTGTAGAATTATCCTGGTATTGAATTAATGCATATAGAATCTTCTGAAGAGTGATACAAAGTGCAGTGTCACACATACATATAGGTACAAGCTACTACAGATCTTTTGGGCACTATGATCCCCTTTGGGGGGTTGGAGACTGCTGTGTAGAAGGGATAGAAAAGAGCCAAATAAAAATTAGGGATGTTGTAAATATCAGTCACCTGTGTTTAACAAGGCAAAGGTCTCTTTCTTATGTCTGTCACCTCCATCTTTTCTTACCCTTTTCTTCTTCTTACAAGGTCTAAGTGGCATACAGAAAGGAGTATTCCTTCCCTCTCCTCTGAGCACCTCTTTCTCAGTCCTAAGCACTCCCAAAACAAGAGACTGTCCCCACAGAGATCAGTCCTGAGAGTTTAAGCTAACCATGTATTTCAAAATAACAAGGTTTGAGTTCATTTCACTTGCCATTAGGGTGCATTTGCTTTGTGTTTCCAGGATTTTATCTGCAACCATGAAGGACAGATGTTTTATCAATTTTTTAAAATGTTTATAAAGAAAGCTGAGGATCTCCTTTAATATCTCAGTAGTTTAAGCAGTATGAGGCAGCAGAGACAACTCTGATTTCTGGGGTCTTGACTCCCACTTCTTGCTTTACTTGTTACACTAATGTTCAGCAGAAGTTAAGATACCAGTAACAATTTATGTGTCTCTCCCATTAGCAGCTCTGAGAAATCTCTTGGATTGTCCTTTAGGTTTGTTAAGGTTTATTGTTTTGTTCCAATCCCATCTCTTATTATGTATGAATATTTACACATATATTTAATCTGTTTTGTTCTCCTGTCTTGCCTTGGGTTATATTTTTTTTACTTGGTGCTTTCCATTTTGATTGAGGTGGTGACTAGGTGGGCCTCATCTTCCTCTTGGTTCAAAGAACAATTCATTATTTGCTCATGTCTGGTGAATGAATGCCTCTGTATGATATGTTGGGAGAGAGGGATAAACATCCCTTCTGGCTGATTGATAGTCTTATTAAAGATTGCAGTAGGTGAAATAATCCCCTGTAGCTTCATAGGGGTAAGATCCCTTTCACTTTTCCCCTTAGACTGGCTTTAGGGCATGCTTGGGACTTGGCTTATGCTCTGTCCAATCTTAGAGCATTACTTAATTAGGCTTTATTGAAAGCCATTAGCATTGATCAATGGTGGCACACACTTTTTTGACTGAGGATGATGACCACAGTGTTTATCCACTAAAAACTTGCAAATGAAATTTGAGTTTGCATATTGATTAAGTTTATTATAAAATGACAGCAAAAATAACAACAAATTATCAAAGATTTTGAGCTCTTAGTTGTCATCTGCAATATGCAGGAGGAGGAAGGAACAGCAGTGGTAGCTTGATTCCCCATTTATGTAGTCCTTGCTTGAGTTTTCCACTTTGCTTCCATATTGATCTTCTCTTAAGGGGCTTCTTTGCACATTTTCCCATCCTGTGGTCCATCATGGGCTGCACCCTTGACACTGCCAATGCATTCAGCCTTGTCCTCTTCCTCCCACTGCCCTCTTACCTTCTCCCACTCTACCCTGTCTGCAGGAGACAACCTTCTGGAATCTGTCCCTCTCATTCCATAAATCCTTTCTTGGTCTTTTTTTCCAAACAACTCTCAGGAACATTTATCATCCAGTCCCCTCATTGACTGAATGTCCTTTCTAAATTAATAATTAGAGAACAAACAAAATGTGTACATAGCCTGCAATGTGTTCAGCTATTGTCGCTTTCTGATCCAAAGCATGCGAAAATCAGTGTGGACCCTTCCCTTGATGCTACATTCCTTATCCTTCCTATAAAATGAACGTCTTTTTTTTTTTTTTTTTTTGCTTGTAATGCTCTGCTGCAATCCATATAATAAATTAGATTATAATCCCCTCATGGGCAAGGACCTGTCTTTTTGATATGCCTGTGCATTGTTGATCTCATAGTACATACGCGTCTTCGCACATTCTCACCTCCTGCCTATATCCAGCGCACCAGGATATCAGAATGAAATGAGAATGAAAGTGGACAATATTTTTCTAATTATTAGCATGCAGATAAGCCCCTTTAATTAAGGAAATTATATACCCTGTGAAAAAGAAAGGTTCCCTGTCAGACTGCAGTCTTGTAATGGCTTTGTGTTTGTGCAATTAGGACCAAACCTTGAAGCCACCGAAGCCAACAGTGGCCCTTAATGGGATTAATTCTTCATTTGTGGGGTGATGGGCTAGATGATCTAAGAGGCCTTTTGCGTCTTGCGCTTCTCCAATCTCTCTCAGGGTAAATGACACATAATGGAGAAGACAGCTGTTTTTGAATAAACTGCATTAAGTGTCCACATGTATTTCCTAATGCAGGTTAAAAAACCCCCACCCCTGTCTCTCTGCTGGAGTGCGTGCCCCCCTTACAGAGCAGGTCTCTCCCGTGCTGCAGACAGTGCAAGAGCTCGTCAATACCCTGCAGGTTTCTCGGGGGTATGCATCTCTGTATTTCCCGACGTCCTCTGGGAAAACCCCGCAGCTAACGCTAATCAAATTGAACCACTGTCAAGACTTCCTGCGAAGCTTCGAGGAAACATTTCTGAATATTAGAGGTACAGGAGAGGAGAGTTAAGGTTGGGGGAGGGAGGCAGGACAGTTTTAGAGCTTAAGTGGATTACATAGCTCCATAACCCAGTTATGGGTCCGTGGACTCGAGTGAGCTGTTTTTTCCCCTCCTCTGGCTGTCTGCCTGTCAGATAGTTCCCCTGACAGGCAGGCTTTATTAACCTCCCTCAGCTGGCTCTCTCAGCATTTCTTATTTTCCAGTGCTTGCATCCCCTAGCAGCTCATCTCAGCCCTTCTCATATCTCTAAGCTCCCCGGGGTCCTTCCTTTAGCTGCACCAGCTGTCAGCACCCGTTGAAGTCTCCTCACTAGCCTACTCTACCCACATTTACCAAACCCAGTGACTGCTCTCTGATGTCTGCCCATGCAAGCCCCACATAGCCAGCAAAGGGTACATGGTTTAGCTCAGACCATGGGACCTGCCTTTCAAAGGTAAACTGACTTGCTTCTATTTTAAATAGCTGAGGGCTATCTTAAAAACAGATGAGCACTTGAGCACCAGTGTTGGCTGCTATGAAGGAGCAGCAAGTGCCTAGCACATCTGGGTGTGCTAATATTTCCACAATTTGCAAAACAGTTGTGTGATCATGAGTTAACTGTGAGCCTGGTTGTTGAGCCTGAGCCCTGAAATGTCCCCTCTAGACTGAGGTGTGAGCCTGACATCTGCTGGGGACAGCACCCTGCTACAGAAAATGCCAGGCCATCCTTCCTCAGGGATGTTCTACCAGGAGGGGTGGTGGCAGGGAGGCTGCTGCCTGAGGCACTCTGAATGGGATACATCCAGTCTGGAGGAGGCAACACAGACCAAGGACAGAGTGACCCAACTGCAGCCTGATATGAGGTAAGGGCTGAAAACCCAATTTACATTGGAGGGTTTCAGTCCCCCAGGAATGAGACAGAACTAAGACAGCAGCCAACGAGTATACCCAGGGTTTACAATGTCTGCATGGGTGTCCATGGCCACACGAGAGACAGAGCTCTGTGTTCTGCACTGACACCAAGCTGAAATCTGCTTTCCCTCTTTTCTTTTGAAGTATCCACCACTGTCACTATGATGTTTTTCCTTTGCTGACATACCTGGTGGCTTGCCTGACTCTTATTCAGCCCTCTAGGCTTGATAGCCAGAAATTCTGTAGAGCAGACTGACAAAGTCACTGTTTGGTGTCCACCATCCATGTGTCTCTTTGTCTCCTTTCTGTTCACAGCCACAGCCTCCTTCCCTTCCCTCCCTGCCACTATGATGTATCTGTATGGGACTTTTGTCCAGTCTTACAGGAAAGGATGGTATCCAGGGCTGACTGTAAGAAAGTCATGTGTGAGTGTCTCAAGGACATAAGGAGTGATGGAGAGTAGAAGCATGTGCCCCTTGGTCTGATTAAATACTGATCTCATGCCTTAAAACTGTGCTGCTCTATTGGCTCTGGCTTAAGCGCTGTAAAGCAGGGTGGTGGTGGCTAGGTAGCGTCCCTGGGCATCGCTTTGTCAGTGAGGGCATCAGGTCTACTGCTCTTATTAGATGCAGACGACCAGCCACAGGCTGGCACGTGGGTCCTTGCCTCTTCCCAGCCCCAGGCAGGGCCCAGTGTCACCCCATGGTATTGCACAGGTTGCCACTTTGCCTCTTGACTAAGATCACTGCCCTGTCAGTAGTGGTCTGGGAGCAAGAGATCCTGCACAGGCTGCTGCTGGCGCTCGACAAATCCCTGCAGTTGTTGTGGCTGGCAGGCCCCTGCCCAAAAGTGACAGTATTCTCATTAAACATCCTTTGAATAAAGACAGAGGTGCAGGCACAGCGCAGCCTCCACCCTACAATACTGAGGGTTTGCAAAGCAGGATACAGCCAAGGGCGAACAATCCCCTGGCTGGTGCCAGAGAACTGATGGCTCTGCTGGGCACGATGCAACAGCCCCTGGACATGTTGGTATATGGGTTCCTAAAATCTGAGGGCTGTACTGTTTGGTCAGGTTGGATGGGGCTTTGAACAAACTGGTCTAGTAGAAGGTGCCCCTGCCCGTGGCAGGGAGATTGGAACTAGGTAATCTTTAAGGTCCTTTCCAACCCAAACTATTCTATGGTTCTATGATAAGGAGCTGTGCTGCTGTGCTGCTTTTGGATCTGCATACAGCTCATCCAGTACCAGTATAGGCACTCTAGGTCATGATCCAGTGGGTATATTAAAAACGAGGGATACCAGGCAGTGTGTAGACAATATGTTAGCTTGGAGGTTTGTTGACAGCAGGGCTATCAGCAGCACCTTTGGGCTATCTGCCAACACCTAAATAATTGGAAGTGTTACTTTCTCCTAAAAGTAAACTTGGTCTTTGTGCTGTTTAGTCACAGCATTGTATTTTTTGCTGACAGACATGAGCATATAAAACATACATTTTAAAGCCTTGAGGAGAAAAAAGAAGTTGGCAGTTCTCATGGCTTTATCAGGGTTCTTACGACAGTGTATGTTGTTTTTTTCCACAAAGATTCATATTCTAGAGGAATATGACTAGTTGAGGACCTCAGAGGTTTCATTAGTATTTTTAGATTCAGTTTTTAGAGCTTTAGATATGGAGGAACACTAAGAACTTGATGCCAGTTTAACCTAATGATTCAGAAACCATAAAGCAAATAATAATAAGCTAACACATCTATTTTTAAACTCATGATTTAAGCCACTGTCATGATTTTGATAGGGCCTGACATGATTTTCCAGCATTGGGACTGGTAATAAAGCTTTTGTGTACCGATTTGAATGGAAAATCCTTTGAAAATCCTCCAGCTTGCTTGCCTTAGTCAATACTTAACAAGGACTCAGCCACAGCAGCGAAAAATATCCACCAGTCAGGACTTTTTTTTTGACTCTGTCTTCCCGCATAGGAAAAAATCTGACACCCAATAGTCATGATTCATTGTAGTCCCAGGGTCCAGTTTGAGAAACTTGTATGCAGGGATCCCTGTACATGGGAATCCTGGAGCTGACAACAGCCTCACTGGAGTCCAAACAGAGGGCAGGAGCATCCCTGTGTCAAAGGAGTTTTCCGTAGGGCTCAGCATAAACTGAAGAGAGGAGAGGACAGACCTGTCAGGTCTACACAGCTGGATTGCATTTGTGCTACAGTTATTCCATGTCCCTCTAAAGTTGTCCTTTGGTTGAGCAGGAGCTGAAGGTAAGATGAGCTTCAGAGATGAGGAGAGGGCCAAGCCATGGCACAGAGCCTCTGTGCAGCTCCTTCAGTCCCTGTGTGGGCACATGAAATTGCTTGTCTAGTGGCTGTGTCCGTGGAGGAGTGGGAGAATGCCAGCTGGTCCCTGTGGTATTTAATTTCTTCTCGGGAGCTGAGCAAGGCAAACGTACATGGGATGGACCAGCTGAAAGCAGGAGAGATGAAGTGCCATGCCTGCTGTCCCAGCCCACTGTGCCCTGGCAGTCTGGATCCAGATACCAAACCTGGTGGGAGGTATCTGGCTTCTTTATACTCCTAGACACAACTTAATGTTTTCCAGCTCATCCAAAGCATCTGGGATCAACTGAAGGAGCAGCAGGCACTGAGTAAGGCAGATCCATCTCAGTGCTATTTTGAGGCACTCAGCTTGCTGGCCAGCGGGTATGCTGTTATTCCTCTAATACAAGACAACAAACACATGGGGAATATATATGAAAAAACAGGTGACTCAGAAGTGAGAATAGCCTCATTCTGTCATTAGAGGATAGTAATTTGCCACATATTTGTATCAATATTAAAAATGTCTGCACAAAGCAGCACTGCCCCGTCACATGCTCTGGGCTGCGCGTGTGGCCACAGCTGCCTGCAGAAGGGGAGCAGGAGGGGGTCCACAGTTGGTTGCTGTTTCACCCCAGTTTCTTCTTTTTGTCTGAAGAGAGGAAAAGGGTGAATCCTGCTGCTTGGCCTTAAATCCATCAGGAAGTAATTTGAGACTTTGAGTAGAGCTTGGTCTTTTCTTCCTCATATTAAAATGGAAGAAGATGGTGTTTTATAGGTCTGTTATGTCAGCAAGTATGCACTGATCTTTAAAGAATGATGTGAATAGCCATTTGTGCTACTGCTGGACACAGAGCTGTCAGTAGAAAGATTACCTGAAATGAAATCCTAGACAAAGGGTGAATTGTGAAGGGCCTTGATAAAGTGTGTTCACTTGATCAAATAGGTGTGTTCACTCTGAGGACTAATGATAACAGAAGTTTGTATTGGGTTTGTGTGGCCATGTTTTGTTAGTGGGAGGGCTGCGGGCATGACTTCTGTGAGAAGAAGCTTCCCCTATGTCCAATAGAACCCATACCAGCAGCACCAAGATGGATCTACCACCAGTCAAAGCCAACCTCATCGCTGATAGTGGTAGTGCCTCCAGGATAACATATTCAAGAATGGGGAAGAAACTGCTGTGCAACAGCATCCAGGAAAGAGGAGTGAGAATATGTGAGAGATACAATTCTGCAGGCACCCAGGTCAGTAAATGAGAGGGTGGAGAAGGCGCTCCAGGTGCTGGAACAGAGATTTCCCTGCAGCCCATGGCCATCCTGGGTGGACCAGATATTCAACTGCAGCCCATGGAGGACTCCACGCTGGAATAGGTGGATGCCCAAAGGACATTGTGACCCCATGGGAAACCCATGCTGGGGCAGGCTCCTGGCAGAACCTGAGGCACCACGGAGATAGGAGCCGATGCTGGAAGAGGTTTGCTGGCAGGAATTGTGACTTTGTGGGGGACCCACAGCAGAGTGGACTGTTCCTGAAGGACTGCACCTCGTGAAAGGGACCCACGCTGAAAGAGTTTGTGAAGAACTTCAGCCTGTGAGAAGGACTCATGCTGGAGAAGTTCATGAGGGACTGTTTCCCATGGGAGGGACTCCACAGTAGGAGGGTGAGAGTGTCAGGAATCCTCCCCCTGAGGAGGAAGGAGCAGCAGAGACAACGTGTGATGTACCAATTGCAACCTTCATTCCTGTCCCCCTGCACCACTGCGGAGAGAAGGGAGAGAAAATTATGAGTGAAATTAAGATGTTTTAAGGTTCTATTTTATTTCTCATTTCTTTACTCTGATTTGTTTGGTAGTAAATTAAATTGATTTTCCCCAAGTCAAGTCTGTTTTGCCTGTGACAGGAATTGGTAGGTGATCCCTACCCACCCTTATCTCAACCCACATGCCTTTGTTGTATTTTTTCCAGCCCTTTCCAGCTAAGGAGGAGAATGACAGAGTGACTTTGGTGGGCATCTGGTGTCCACCCAAGGTCAGCTCACCACACTGTTTAAGGAAAAAAAATTTTCCTTATCTTGAAAGCACCTCCCACATCTGCCCTGCCGAGTGAAAAGTTATTTGTGAAGGAAAAAATTTTTCTTAAGTGACCTAGGAGCCTCAGATCCATTTGTTAATATGCCAACCTATTTACTTTAAAAAAATCTCATTGTAAGGCTTTTTATTTTCTTGGCTTTTCGAGGCAGAGATTTTGGTGTGGCTTTTTTAAAACAAAACTAAAACCAAGTATCTGCATGTATCTGGAATGCATCAGCCCTACTGCCAGCGGTGTGCACGCCATCTATTAATGAAAAAATGAATGAATTAATTAATGTGAAAAAGCTGCATGGGGAACAACTGAAAACTCCTAATCCAAGCCTAGAGCTCTGCCATCATGACTGTAGAAATAGAAGGGATGGTGCAGTTCCCTGCTCACTCTCTGGCCGCAGGATCGCACTGCTGCTGGGGGCAAGAAAAAGGCATTACCTTTTCATCAGTATTCTTCTCTATTTCTCCCCATTTTTTAAAGAGAAAACCAAATATCTTTTTCAGAAAAAAAAAGTTTATGAAAAATCAGAAAATAGAAAGAACCAGGAGCTAAACACCTTTTTAGAGACAGGAGAAAGGGAGCAAATTTTCCAGAGGCATTTCTTTTTCCGAAGTAATCTCCCATTATTTCAGGGAAAGCAGTTGGCAACTTTCCCTCAGCTTGGTTTGGCCTATGGCACCAAAGAAACACAGAGTCAAATGGTGTGGAAGATGGGAATCTCCTGTGCCCTGGCTACCACAGTCCCCATATTGCTTCTTCCTATAGCTTGTTTTGAAGAAAGCAGGCAGCAGTCTTTCAAGGATGTATAAGATCTGCTTCATATTTATTTCAGGTGCCAACTGTGAGTGCAAATGCTCCCTACTCACCCATTTTCAAAGTCCCAGGTGGAAGGGGAGTCTACCTGTTTGCAGGAGAGTGTTTGTTACTGATCCTTCCAACAAGTGCTCTGATTCACAGCAGCTATGGCTTTGCCAGTGCCCCATTAATTTAGTTACCACAGCATGAATATATCTCAAAAGATACCTCACTCAAATTGCAACAGCTCCAGGCAAGAGGGCTGCCAGCAGGGAGCTGCCTTACCACTCAGCTTGAAAGAGCTCAAAGGTAAAGGCAGGTTCAGTAGTGACAAACAGGGAGCAACAAGCATGTCATTCTGCCTCCTGTTTCCTGAAACATAATGTTTTCACAGGAAAAAAAATAAAAAAAAATGGAAAAGAAAGTACCCTTCTCATGGAGCCTGTTTGACTGAGCCTGTTAGGTGTCAGTGGTGTGCCATAGCCACTGGCAGGGTGATGCACCGAAACTAGAGAAGTAGGATGATGCAAGGAGGAGTAAGAGGAAGGAGTGAAGAGTATCAGTGCTCTTTTCTGGTAACAGAAGAGAGAGATATCACTGAACCTGCCAGAGCTGTCTAAGACATGGGAAAAAACTGACACAAGCGGTGCCAGGATCACAAACCCTGGTCCTATAAAAAGCAGTATTCCACATCCTGTGGTGTGTTTGTCCCCCTGGCTCAGAACAGAGAGAAAGATGACATGGCACAGTCCCTGTCATTAGGGACCCACTGACACATCTGGCTCTGACACATCTGGATTGGATGGTTTCTGAAGGATGCAGACTTTAAAAGCAGACTTTATCAATAGATATCCTGAACACAGGCCAGAAGGATGTGGGAACATGCAGGCACTCCTACCAGCCTAATGAACGAGAAGGAGACCCCATACACCTGGGCAGACCTTATCATGTAAAACTATGCCACCTCTGCCTTGAAGGTGATCTATTCCAAAATGAGCATATTTTCAAACAAGCACTCCCTAGTGTAAAGATGTCATGGTCATGTGGGGGGATTTTGTGTTTGTGTGGAGGGTAGGACAGAGACTGAGCACTGAGAAAGAAAAGCAGGTAGGCAAAGTCCAGGTACTTGGAGGTGTTTAACGCCTTGCATGGACTAAGAAACTTGAGATTTTCGTATGTTTTCCGTCAGAGCTGAGCTGCCGGCATCTTGGACGGTCTTACAGCGGGACAGTAGTGAGAATCACTTTGGCCATGGCTGGGAAAAGAACTACTCATAAATGTCTCGGGGATGCTTTCTTTCCTCACCTGCAGGCCTGAGTCTGTATCCCCTCACCCTGTGTCCCACGGGGAAATACGGTGGTGCTAAAAGCTCTGCGTGCATTTCCAGATTACCTCTACATGCCGCCTGCGTTAGCCTGAACCGCCAGCCTGTGCAGCAGTGACACCCACCTTGCCGTGCGAGACGCAGAGCCATTCTCTGCACATACATGTGTGTCTGACTGCACGGCACGGCACGCACGGAGGAGGTCTGCTCTGACACACCATCAATCTGCTACGCCCCGGCCTCGGCAGCCCTTCTGAGTGCAGGACCCAGGGCACCCGCCTTCAAACGGCGCTGGCACTGTAACCATAAAGGCAGCGCCTGCTCCCTCTCCACGGAGGAGGAGAGAGAGAAAGGAGCAATTCCAGGCTCTGCAGTGAGTGTATGACTAGTGCACATATTGGTAATAGCACCGTGCCGGGGTCTCGGTGTGATCTTCCTGTTGCTCATTTGCCGGCAAGCGTGAAATGCAAATCCCTCCGGGCTTCTGTCTCCGCTCAATATTCACAGGAGCATGAAGGCTCCTGCGCGGAGGGGAGGGTGGGAGCCGGCAGACAACAGGGAGCTTTGTCTCCTCCTTTGTCTGGAGTTTACGGGTTAAAAAATCTGCTTATCCGCGAGGCTCAGCGCCCTGACCCCTGCCTCTGCCTCATCTGGGGGGCACGACACCAGCACGTTCAAATTCGAGTGCAGAGGCCGTTGCACCAGCGCTGTGGCTCCATTGAACCTGGTGATGGCAGGACCGGGAGCTCGGGCTGTAGCAGGGTTGTACCCCGAAGTGAGTGTGGTCCGGGGGGCTCAGAGCAGTTACCCCGGCCTGGGACCCGTGGAGCGATCGCTCCCACCCTGCCCCTTTCCTGTGGTGTGATGGTTCCAGTCCAAACCCAGTCAGTCCTCTGGAAATGGCAAGTGAGACACTTGTTGCCATGGTGATCCTTAATAGTTCTGACTCAGATGTAGCGTTGCTACGGCAACCGCATCCGCAGCCCTTGGGAGGCAATGCCGGTACGATTTTTCTCTCGTAGTGGAAAAGGGCTCCGAAGCCCCATTTTGCTCACTCCTTGCTGCAGTGCAGTGACGAAGCTTTCAGGCTGTTTTATTATTCTCCTGATCCTTCACCAAAGGATCTGCTGCTATTCTGCAGGCTAGAAGTGCTCTGGACCGCCTCACCAGGGGTACAGTGTCTGTATCGTAAGACAACCCAAGTCTCTGCCTTCCCGTGGCTCATCAGAAAAAAAAACCCAAAAATTAAAATTAGTTTTCAAAAGGAGCAGTAACCTTTCTTCCTAGGTACGAAAAGCTCCTTTCATCTCGGGAGCTGAAGATCTGACTGTGAGGGGGGGTGGGGTGGGGTGTGGTAGTTTTGAGATGAAGAGCGGCAGTGGCTGTGAAAGGCAAGACAAAGGCAGAGCGCATGTGAGGGAGTGGGTGTGCCTGTGAGAAAAGGAGCGGATCTGTGTGCAGAGAGTGTGTCCGTGGGCATGGCTACGAATGTGAATGGTAGAGGGACTGCCAGGAGAGGAGACGCGGAGCGGAGTGTGGGTGTGCCTGCTCTGAGATGAGAGAGGGGACACTTATCACGCTTTTGTTTTCCAGAGCGTGCCTGCACAGGCACGGGGGGAACAGGTTCAGGTCATGCAGATCTGCTGAAAACGCTCTTGCTCACATTCAGTCCACTCTACTGTTATCTGTACAAAGTCAGGCACCAATACACGAAATGTCTGAAAGGCTCCTGAGTCTCTAAGGCACAGATAACTGTAGGGTCAGGGTGTGTGTATGTTACATTTGCTCTTGCAAACCCAGCAGAAAAGATTTCTTCAGCACAAAATAATCCAGTAAAAATCATTTCATAGTATCCTTCTCAGACAGAGGCAAGTAAGAATGGGGAGGCGTGTGAATTCTACATGTGGGTATCCCTGGACCTACATCTCAGCCAACCCCTGTCCTGAGGGACCTGGGCATGGATCCCAAGGTAACTGGTCAGTGCTTTTCCTGAGTCAAATGTCTGACTGTTCAGTCAGACCAGAAGAGTCACCAGAGAGATGTTTAAAGCTCCCTGATCTTCTCAGGGGTTTAACAAACTTTCTCTGTGATTTTTCCATCTTGTCAGAGAATCACACCAGGCTCTCTCCTACCTGACATCCTGGTTTTTCTAGACACCATCTTGCACTGGTAGGGACATGGTTGGATGTCACAGATCAGACTTTCAGAGAAACCAGGATGACTGAAGGATGCAAAAAATTACAAATTCATCATGAAGGTGGGAGATTACTGCAAATAACAGTGGGTCTGAGAAGGATTTAAAAGATGCAAAGGACAAAAGATACTGCTAAAGGAATCAGTCACATTCTACACTGGGAGTGTCCAGGGTCACTCTTATTTGTCTGGCTTGGGTGACATAAGGACAGAAGCCTTATTAGTGAGGGTAAGTTAGTAACACAAGTCATGGAGAAAATTTTGGCATGGAGCCTGATGAATGTAAACCAACCTTAAAGAGGTGTTGGGGGACAAAGACATGAGAATGAAAACTCTGGAGAGGTCTAGGATGGAGAAAGATGTCTCAGAGTTCCTGCATTCTACAGATGAAGGTCCCTGCAGAATAAGTTAAAAGGGAAAAATAGGGCTGAATTAGGGTATGAGCTCTAAGGGCTCCAGCAGGGAGGAGCTCTCAGGAAATGAATGAACTTGTGGTATCTGCAAGGTTTCAAGGAGAGGAATCCTGGGACTTGGGAAATAGCCAGAGCAGGGTTTCTGCATGAGCAGTTTGTGAGGCTGGAAGGTGATGAAAGCCAGATGGAGGGGCTCCAAGAGCAAGTCTAAGGCTCTTCAGAGGTTAATATGGCTTATCCAAGGAGCTTAGGGAGATGGGGAGTTGTGAAGGTAATTGAAGAGACTTGCTCAAAAGAAACTTTTAAATATGTACAATGACTTGCTTGGTATGCAGAGAGAAACTCATCCCTAGTGTAAATTTAATGAAATCAGTAGCTTTGGCTTTAGCTTAGTCTGTTAATTCCACATGGTGGAGGCAGAATGAGGGGAAGTGGCCCTTCCTCCTGCCTCCTTAGAAGAAAGTGCCCATCATTTGGAAGGTGCCTGTGAGAGGCTGCAGCTGTGCCTGTGCTGGGCCTGTGCAGTCACACATGAGCCTTTGTCCCATGTGATGCCAGAGCAGGGCCTGTGCCCTGGCACTGCACGTGCACCTGTTCAGAGATGGGACCCTGTGCGGTAGCCTGCCTTCGTCTTGCAGCCATCCCCAAGGAACAAACTGGGTCTGGATTTGATTTATTCATCCCATTGTGAACTCACAGATCCTTCCTTCCCAGTGCAATGGTGCTGGTTCTGGTCATCATGGTCTGTGTAGCACATTTTGACCACGACACATGTTGGCATCAAAATGAGAGGAGAACCACATCAAGGACAGAAAAGGCTATTGGAAGAGTGCCTTGGATCTAAGACTAAACAAAGCATAGGACTAAATATTGCAATATTTTCATGTCTACTTTTGGCATGATAAGTTACAGAATTTGGTGAATGTGATTTCTTGCCTGAGAACTGTAAGAAAACATAAAAATAGGACTGAATTACTGTTTGGTTTGGGGTATTGTTTGGGGTATTGTTTTTGTTTGTGGTTTTGTTGGGCCTTTAGTTTTTGGTTTTGTTTTATTTTGTTTTTTACAGAAAACAAGGGAAACTGGAGAGGACAACCCAAGTAATTTGTTGGTTTTTACCTAGACAGTATCTAACCTGCTAACTTCTGCTTTCTTTTCTCACACCTAAAGAAAGTGATGAAGCCTCTGTAAGGACATTGATGGCAGTAAATACTTTCTTTCCTTGTTGGTCTTTGGGACAGCTCAGTGTTTCTCACAGAGCAGCAATTTTATTAAACGAGAATTGGTGTAAAACATGGAAAAAGGAGCAAATTATTGTTAAGCCATTATTCTCAGGAATTCAAGCAATTACCAGGTGCATTATGATTATTTCAAAGAGAAAATCATGCCTGTGCATGGAATGGGTTTGAGGGCTGGCTGGGAAGGAAGGAAGAATAGGTCAAAGTATTGCAGCTGTCTTCTGCGCTGTTTCATGACCCTAAAAGAAATAAACTGCTGTGCAGGTTCAGCCAGACCTGAGCTGCAGACCTTCTAATGGGATTTGAAATCACTGGCTAGGAACAATGGCTTATAATAGTAGAGGCATGGGCTTGGGGGGGCACATGTGTGCTGGGGCAGAGGAAGGCAAGAGGAGGTTGTAGGGCAAGGAGGAATGGAGTAAGGGGTGCAAAGAAGAAGAGAGGATGGTCTTGTGGCTTGGATGCTAAATAGGGTCTTGGGACGATATCTACTTGCTCTTGTTGAAGAAGATTTTGTTTAACAGAACCTCTTTCTTCATAATAAACGTTCCCTAGAGCAAATGATAAAAAAAAGAAGCACAAGAAGGCAGAAAACTTGATCCCTAATGTTTCACATACATTTGGAATCACACTGTAGTGAGGGGTCAAAGCACAAAAGCCATGAAAATGTTATATTCTTTTTCTTCCTGTGCTTCTTAAGCAGTGATGTCCATGAGATTAGTGTTTACCTTGATTTAATGTCTCATCAGAAGCATGACTTCCCCAGCAGCCTGGCTGTGGTGCTACTAAATGAAGCATGCCCTGTTTTCTCAGCTGGGACTTAAACCTCTGCCCTTAGAGACCTGAGGGGTGGGAAAGAAGGATGGGGACAGAGTGATAGATATTGACCCACCTAGCATGTACGTTAAATTAAATAACCAGGCTTTATTTTTTAACCTATTTAAAGCAGTTACTGTTCTCTGCACAACTGATGTTTGCGTTTGCAGAGGTTACTGGGGTGGCAGCCACCACAGCATGAGCCTCCCTTGCTCTGTACCTTTCCCCTGACTCATTCTATGGACGACCTTCATGTGTAAGGACAGACACTACCTTAAGGAAATAGGGGAGAGAGAGAGAGAGAGAGCGAGAGAGAGAGAGCATTTTCCCTGCCAGTTAATTGAATCCAGGTCTTCCCTTCGAGTAACACTGGAAAAGCCTTATTGTCTTTTCACGGTGAGGAAACATTTGCTCATGGGGAGCTGAACAGATGAAACCCTCCAAAGTCCCTTTGCTAAAGATGTCAAACTAAATTTGGATCGCATCCGCTCTTAAACCAGAGCTGACCACGGTCTGTGGGAGAACGTCACTGATTTTAGTGCTGCAGTAAGCAGCAATATGGCTCAGTGACTTATGCAGCTTGATGACCAATTTTTCAGTGTATCCTACATTTTCTTTTTCCTCTTCTATTCAGCATATCTGCCCCATACTGAGTGTCTAAGAAATCCCACTCATTAAAAAAAACCTCCTTTGAGGGCCTGTTGTGACAACCCTTTGAACTTCTATGCTGGGAGAGCACAATGCACAGGACACAGAATTACAGGCAGTTAAATTGCCTCATTAAGAGAATATTATTAGGTCCTATTTGGTCTTTTCCTATCAAACACTTTTGAATACTTTATCCAAGCCAGTTTTATGTCACAGGTTCCCTGCCATTTCCCCTGAGAAATTTTCCTTTACTCTCTTCTCTTTGCATCTGTGTCCTCAGAAGGGCTGAATGTGAGGTGTGACGTGGAAAGAGTGCAGCATCAGAGTAATTCCCTTGCCGCAGCATGCCCAAGAAGGACTGTCTGGGGAGGACCCTCTTCTTTCTGCACCAGAACATCTAGTGTTTGCACATCCCAGAAAATATCTTCACCCTTGCAGCTGAATTTGCCTTTTTTTTTATTTTTTAAATCCCACAGAGTTGTGTGCCTCCGTCACCCCTGAGGTGCTGAGTTTGGTTTAGCAGTGAACTACCAGCTAGGAGCTGTAGGATCTTCATAATTCCACTCCTTTGTCATTTGCTACAGGGATTTACTCCACTGAGATCTTTCAGACTGTAAATTTTCTGACCTGACAATTGCACATTTCTATTTCACAGCATCCCAACCACGTGGACCTTCTAAGCACAGTGTGCTAACACTTTACACATATCCTGACATCTTCTCTCATTTCCTATTAATCTTTGGTCACAGTTCAGAATTGCCCCTGCAGATTCAAAAGCCCTCACCATTATATGCCTGTGTTTTTCTGACTCCTGCCTCTTCCTTGGCCCTTATTCCTGGCTTTCTGCAGCTGCCAGTGCCACACAAGCACCTGCTGCTTCATCCACTGCTCTGTCCTTCACCATCTCCTGTGTTATGGTCTGCCTTTTAACATTACTGCAACCTGTAAAGAGCAGCTTACCCCAGATCAGAAATCTGTGTGTGCCTGTGTGCTTCTGACTGCTTTCTAATTAGGAAGACCTTAATTTACAACCTCCCATGTTCCCTGCAGTGTGCCCTGCAATACTGTTTATCATCTCTCTGCCAGGATCTATGCTGGCTTGCCTTCACCAAGGGAGCTGCCTGCTGTGCTGTGGTAGGAAAGGTGCCTCAGCTGCTGATACTGGGGTGGGAGATGGGGGATGTTTTACACCTGAGGTTACATGTTTGTATTTCTGCCACCCCCCGTTTCTCACAGGGCATTGAAATGGTACTGCCTGGGTTTGTCTCTGCTGCTTCCCTCCAGCAAAAGAGCCATGTTCGATGCCTGGTCAGCTCGAAAAATGATGCTTTTGTGCTGTATGCTGAAACACACACAGTAACTGATGGCCACGATAAGAACCAGAGCCTCAGTCAGGGTAAATTGCCATGGCTTCAGTGAAGTCAGTAAAGCTAATCCATTTTCTTCCAGCTGAGATTTGGGGAGCATGGATTAACTCTACTGTCTGGAATCAGCCTTGATTACAAATCCAGGCACAATGAAGGATGGCTTCACTGACCCCCTTGTTCTACAACACCTTGAGCTTCTCCTCCTCACCGTGGGGTTCAGTGGCACCTGTCCCCTGCCTTCCTGCTGTGCATAGGAGAACAACCCAGCTGCTCATTCACAATGGGGACGAGGAATGCAAAGGGAAAGAACCCACTGTTCCTGTCCCGAGATGCATGGCAAGGCAGCCTGAGTCCACGGAGACTCTCTGATTGATGTGACAGGGAGGGAGGGACAAGCCTGCTGATGCACTAACAGCATTTTAGTCCAGCATTTCTTGCCAAAAAAATAAAACACCTGTGACAAAAACTAAACTAGCTCATTTGCTCAGGGCATAGATGTACAGGACCCAAGAGCCACCACCTGATGTGAGTTATAAAGCCTTGCCTTTCCCTGGGAAGATGAGTGTGATAACACTTGACAGGTCAGGCTCAGGGTGCTCTGTGCTCTGGTTTAATACAGTGTTGGCTTGGCCTGTCCCTGAAGGGCTGCCACCCTGTGACTTGTAATTCATTGCTAACTGCAGGTCAGGAGATGAGGAGTATGCATGTGAGCCTGCATATATATAAATATAACATGAAGTAATGGACTGGGGTTTTCCCCAGGAAATACTAATTTTCCTCCTCACTCTTACCAAAAAAGCATTTTACTTGACCGGCAAAGGTCATACTGAATTTTGGTAGGAGACTGGTAGAAGCTGGAAGAAAGCTAGACCATTTGCTCAGCTGTAAGAGGAATATAAATCTGTAATACCTAACTGCCTGTGAAATCTCACCCTTTTCCACCAGCCCACACCATCAGGGCTGTTGTTGTGAGGGGACAACACTTTCTCTTTTCATACCTGCTTGCTGGATCATACACTTTTCTGTCATCACATTTTCTGGGTTCCTATAACTTTCCCTCATCATTCCCATCTTTTCCTGAGTGGTGAGAGCAATACCTCTTTCCCCATATCTCTGGTAGAGTCTTATATCTATCTTCTGCCATCTTTTTGCCCCTGTTCCTGATTGTGATGGCAGAGGTCTTTGGGCAGCTAGGTTTTGAAGCACATCAAAAAATCTATGGGGCTTTAAAAGCACAGCTTCTCTTTTGGCAGGTTATTTTTAGGCCAAGGTACTATTTCCCTGCCCTGGTTCACAGTGTGATGGTGCAAGCACAAGAGCCAGCTGTGGGAAAGCAAGAATACTTAATGTTCCCATTGCTGCCGAGGACTTTGTCACCAGAGGGCCAAGTGACAAAACTGTTTATTTTTCTCCTCCTCTGCGTGTCGGTGCAAAGTGGGACAACCTCAGCCAGAAAGACCAGCAGTAGCCTAGTTCAGAGTACCTCAGTCTGGTGACTAAGCCCTTCTCTTTGGGAGTGGAAACAATGTAGGTTCAAACTCCCTCTGTACTAGAGGCTGATACTATGTCTGGGCCAAGAGGATGCTGCTGGGGAAAGAGGGTGCCTGGCTGCTCCTCCTGCAGCACTTCAGTCCATCCCTGCTTTCCTTACCGTCCTGTTTAGGAGATGAACTTAGAAATAAGAACTGGAAGTGTACCACTCATCTCCCTACTGACATGGCCTCTTTCCCCTTAGTCTCATTTCACATGAAATTATTTAGCAAATTCAGTTTGAGTGTGCTGATAATTTTGGTGCCCCAGAAAATGCGGCTTACAGGAAATAAATGATTCAGCAAAAGCAGAGAACAAAATTCACCTGCCTCCTTGCTGTCACATTAGCTCTACTCAGCTGCTGATGTATCAGTAGCAAATTCGTCTTGTCTGTGACAAGATTAGACACAAAACACAAAAGCTGCCGTCTGCCTTAGGAAGTTTTTTCCCTTATGAGGTAATTTTCTTTGGGTTTTCCCTAATTCCACCAAAGTCAGAAGAGGGATTCTTGCTCTAGGGCTACAGATTAGTCTCCTTGCTTATCAAGACACCCCCAAAATCTCTTGCATGAACTTCCTATCAGTTAAGGACAAAATAGGGAGGTCTGTCTGTTGCAATATACATAATCGGTATATTTTTTCCATGAAAACAGGAATGGTAGACACCAGAGAAAATGATTCAGCCCTAATTGCTCCAGTGACCTTTCCTTTGCTGTCCACTGACTATTTCTTGTGTCCAGTTTGGCTTCAAACTCTGCAAGCAGTGGGGTTTCTGTCGCTTTTTCTAGAGATTATTTCACTGCCTAGAAAATCCCACTCTCCCAGGTTACTCTGAAGTGGTATTTTCATTAATTTCATGTCAGTGCATTCTCCTATGACCATCTGCTTGCTGTCCTTTAATACTCTAAACCATTGCATTGCTTGTGTTTCCATCTTCAAGGCTTGTTTAAGCCTTTAATCCTCTCCTGAAATTATCACTTGATTAAATTATAGAGAATTACATTTTTAATTTTTTTTTTTATCTCTTACTTCTTAACCATTTTTGTTGCTCTTCCATGAGTTTCTCTTTAATGTTGTCAGTCTCTCCGTGGCTTTCAACATCCAAAATACAGTGCAGTGTTCAAAATACAACACAATGTTTTCCATTTGTGCCTGAAAAATGTGCAAGGAAATAATAATTTCCCCAGATCAAGGAAAAGGCTGCAAGCTCTGCCTTTTTTTTCTGCTTCATCTCTGTGCTTTGTCACCTCTTCCTCTTAATGTATGAACTATTTGTCTCATCCAGTATGATTTGAAGATCCTTATGCATATTCTGTCAATGCCATATTGACAAAAAAAAAAAAAAAAAAAAAAGAGCAAACATCAAATGTCATATCAGGCTGTAAAAAAGAGGTGTGTAACATGGGAGGCATGGTCTGCTCTGTGGTGGAACAGCCTCGCTGAAACACTGCAGCCGATGTTGTTTGCTGTGTGTGAATAAAGACACCTATTTGGTGGGAAAACAGAGAAGAGGAATAAAAAGGACCTGAAGTCTAGAAAACACAACCTGTGAGGGAAGACAGAAGGATTTATTGTTGTTCAGGCTAAGGAAGGTTGGGTCTAGAGGGAAGCAGTAGGAAAACAAGTCTTTTTATATATAGGAAATTGCTTTCCAGAGAAAGGAAATTAAACAGTCTTCTTTTCTACTGAGGGTGTAAAAAGGAGTATTGAGCTTAAATTGCAGTAAAGGAGACTTAAGCTAATCACTAGGACATGATTTTAAGCTAAGGAAAATGTGTGTGAGGTCAGGAATAGATAGTCTAGGAATACCACAGGAATTGCCAGCACCAGAGATTTTTTTCAGAACAGTAGGACAATCATTAGGGAAAGTTTGTACAAATACTGACCTTGCTCTGGGGCAGGGGCTGGACTTGATGAGCTGTTTTTCTTCTGTGGTCTTGAGAGCAGAAAGTGAGTACAAGTTGCTGACCTTTTCGCAGTACTCTCTCCTTTTAAGTAGATGCTCTGTGTCTGTATGTGAGTATCTGTGGATACTGCTGACGTTTGTGTGAGAGAAGCTAACCAATAACACCCACTGAATGTTGCCTTTTCCCCTTTTGCAACCAACAATTGCCTTATCCTGACTCTTATTTAACCTTAGGTTAATGGGACAGAAGTGATATCAAGGAGAACAAACTGAGCTCCACAGGCTAAGGTCTGTATTGCTTCTTCGGCACATCCAATCACTAGCTCCTTCCCACACCACCTGAAATTGGGCTTAGAATTATTCCAGAACAGTAAGTACTGGATCCTGTTGGGCTGATATGTGAATAGAGACGGAGAGATATGTTCACTGCTCAGCCTACTCAACCTTGGAGCCAGCTGAAGCATTTGTGCCACGCTATTTGTTATTTAGTAGTTCTTTTCTAGTAACATGCTTTCCTGGTACATCTCCCCCCAGGCTCTGAGTGAACATCCTTTAGCACAAATGAAGAGCATGTTGGAGCTGAAAGAAGACACAGGACAAGGCAGATCTCTTTTGGGCCTTTAACTTAGAAGTATACAATGGAGTTTAAGGTGCTTTTCATTTTTAACCTCAAAGTGTTTCACAGAGAGGGGCTGGCATCAGGATTCCTCACGGTACTGGGCTTGAGCCCTGGGACCCTGGATCCCTTCAGCAGTTGTGTAGGGTTTCAAAGTCATTTAAGAAGCAGGTGTCAATCCACAAGGATGGTCAAGAATTGCAATGAGCTAGACCAGCAGTGAGGACTCAAATATCTTGGCTCTACTCTTTCGTAATGTCCACACCTCTCGGGCTTGTATTTGATTCAGAACTTAGATGAGCTCCTGGTTTTGGGATGAATGTGGGTGATTTAGGGTCTTTCTGCACCTGCTGGGAGAGCTGTGCCCAGCAGTGAGCCAGGACCCTTTCTGTTTTCTCATGAATGGCATGGAGAATTGTTGCTCACTGGTGGGAGAAGCAGGGGCACTGAATTAAACTTACAGCTGAAACAGAGCCATTAAAAGGGTGTGGTTCTTTGAATATGTGGTTCACACATGAAGATCTTTGCTGCAGACACTGTAGGTGCTATACGCTTGCTCACATGGGCTTCAGAGGAGTCTGGACTAGTTTAGGGCAGAGAAACCTGCTGAGGGTTATAAAGACATCAACAATGGCTCACGAAACCCCGGCTGCAGTGTGCTAGAGGGAGATTTGGGCTTTTCTGGATATTCCAGATATATATTTGATATTTGGTCTCTTAAGAACAAGCACCCTATAGTTTCTTCTTGTCACTGATGGACTAAAGGGTCCTGGATAGATGGACATCTGACCATAAGTTCTTATGTCAACTTGATCTGTAATTGTTGCATCAGAAATTCTGGCATGAACTGATGATTAGGGTAAAAGTGGGCACTGTTTCATTTATCTGGGTGAAAGCTTTAACTGTGGTTGCTAAACAGGGACTGCTGCAAATCTGCTCCAAATATAAAATCCCACCTGTAAAACGTATTAAAATTCTGAGCCAGAACTCAGCTTGTCTTTGGTGATTTTCATTGTTTCAGCTATTACAGGCAGCAGTTTATAAAAGGGGCCTTCACATGACATTGTAAATCCCACAGTGAGCTATTGCAAGGGTAGGGGAAAAAATATGTTAATCCATAGTAGTAAATTCAGGATCACACAACAAGTACATGCTTCCTTCTTGAGGCTGCCAGTTGTACATGTAGCTGCAAGTGACTCACTGTGAGCCATTTTGCACTCTGCATTGTTTCCTCACTTGGCTGATGGTGTTGTTAAAGACCTTTGCACTTGCTAGTGATGGTTAGGTGTGAACAGAATTGACAGAGGACTTAGTTGTTCCTGACCCTCTTCTGAAGTATGATGAGAAAAAACCCAGCCAAAATCCGTCATTTTTCATATCTATAGGGTAGTTTAATCTGCTTTTGAACTCTAAAGAGTGCCTTAAAGTGCTATGTAAAAATCTCTAGCTCTCTTAAAATTTGAGCCTGACACCTGAAAACTGACTTTGATAACACATGAAGGAAATTTTCTGTAAATTCTGATTCTCCATATGAAGTCACTAGCTATAGAAAGCAGGTAAGACTGTCTTCACAGGACAAATGCCTGCAGATTGGGATTTGCCCTCTCTAAAAAGGGGGTTTTCATACACAGTTTTGTTACCTCAAGTAAATAGCTAGTGCCATGCTGTTTGTCACAAGCTGAGAATCTAGATGTCCCCTTTGTGATCTCCTCAGCTATTCCCAAGGGATATGCTCAACAAGTCAAGGGTGACAAAGGAGGTGAGCTAGACTGCTCCCATTTAGCAGTTTTGAATCAGTAGGGTCCATGCTGTGCAATAATGCTGCAGACTGATTGAGGCTTTTCTTTCTCTACTGCTCAAAATTTTTATTATTTTTTTTTTAATTTCTATTTGCTGTTATTTGCCTTTTCCTTGTATTTGATCCCCTGTACTTTATAAACACACATAGTCAAAGTTAGGTTAGGGCACAGATTTATGAAGTGCGATCCTAAGGCATGCTCCTGTAGACAAAGCCATTTTGCTGTTAGTCTTGCACACAGCACTTCTGGGAACTGAAGGAGCATGTGCGTGCTTCTTGGCTGATCTGATTGTTTGCTGTTCTGCAGGAGCGCTGGAGAGCTGTAATAACCTGTGTATTGTTCTGAAAGATCAAGGATCTCTCAGGGCGATGAAGGTTTCCGGAATGATTTTCTGTACTGGCCAAGATGACAACATAGCCGAGGACATCTGATTACCAAATACCTTGTTTGTGGTGCGACACCAGCTCCCTTTAGCACTTTTTTTTTTTTTTTTTTTGAGAAGAATACATGAAATTCTCTGTCGTAATTGAGGTAGCTGACTGAAAGGGGCATCTGCATTTGCCTGTATGTGTTGTGGTCCAAAACCTTGCTCTCCTTGAATGCTAAAGGCAGCACAGGTTCCCAAAACACTTTTTAAATTCACAAGTCATTGAATTTAAAATTCAAAGGTATTTTTACCAAGTTCAAGATCAGAATGAAATATAAACGTCTAAATAGATCTAAATAGATCTATTCTCTTTATCCTCCCCTGAAACAGTAAGACCAAATAAAAAAATAACAAATTATGCAGGAGGTCTCAGTGGATTTCAAAATTACGAATGGTACCTTCCAGGTTTCCTGTCCTTGTCTTGTGCATTTCATAGATGGGGCTCTGAGACACACTTTGCCCTATATCCTACAGCAAGTCAACAGGCAGACCAGTGTCTAGCAACGCTGCATAGCACTCTTCCACCTCTACAGCATTGCATAATCTTTAGATAATGTCTTACAACATTTACATTTTTGTTTACTTTACCTCAACACTAAATATGAGCATTTTCTTCAACTTTCTGGAGGGTAAAATCCATTTCCAAGGGGATTTTTCTGCAAACTATCAAACTCAGATAGATTTCTGAATGCACCAAATCTAAGCTGCTCTAAAGGAGGCCTGGACCTGGGGTCTGTCTTTCTGGTGCTTTTTATTTTAAAGAACAGGAGCCTGAAGCCTGGAAAAAAGATAAGCAGGAACATCTAATTCACAGCTTCTTCACAGAATATGCAGCTATTCAATTCTGTTCTTGTGCTTTCCTACAGCACCTCAGGAACCATGCTGCTTTCATAAGCACTTGCTTATATCCCACCAGCACTCTTGTCCTATTAGGTAGAGAGCGTGTTTGATCTTCTAGACTGATAAGGAATGAAAGCTTCTAGCAAAGGTGCAAAGGTGGAGAAGAAGCCTCTTTCAATTCACAATCTAAGTCACTACCTCTTAGCAGTATTTGGAAATCTGCGATATCCTGCTGCAGTTTCCTGAACCCTACTAATCAAGATTTTTCATTACAATGTTTGCTGTGAGACAGAAGTGGAGATTCATGGGAGGAGAGAGTGGTGCAACAGGTAGATGATCTGAGTTTTCAAGCCAAGAAAGAGAAGACCTGGACTGATGGTCTCTGTGGAAATGAACAACAGTGAGGAGTATAGTTTGAAAACTGGGAAAGTGTTCCCACAGGTAAGATCCTAGGGGCTGGAGAACAACCGTTCCAGGAAAGGGGTGGCAAGACAAGCCCTCAGGTTTGTTTCACAGCAGGCGAGCACTTCAGACAAAAGAAGGACATGTACCCAGTGGAAGGTGGGAAAGGAAATAGGCACTGCTGCATTACTTCTGCAGGCTTACCTTGCCTAGCTGTATTACCAGGAAACTCCAAACTGCAAAACATAAGCAGTGGCAGTGGCAAACTGAAGTGACAAGACCGCTGGTATGTGCCTGTGCCAAAATGACATCTATTAAGTGACTGTACCAGTCTAGGAAAAATGCTGCTAAATCCTGCTCCGTGCTGTGGGCACAACCACTGCTATCTGTTGTTGAGATGCCTCCCAGAGTACAAGTTTAATGAGGAGAGCTCACTCCTCTAAATGCCTTTGGATACAGATGCAGAACAAGTTATACCAGATAAAAGGTTTCCCAGATTAAACTGTGATCTTCAGAGCATGACAGCACAGAACCTTCCCATGGACCTAGTTCTACCCTACAGTCAAGTGAGATAGTTTATTTGAAAATGGGATAAGTGACTCTGCATGAAACATGGGGAAAGAATGTACACATGGGGCCATTACACCACAGTTGCTGATGCTTTCCTCAGGATCACACTGTAAGCTTATTCTGGGCTAACTTCTTGTATGTTGGTACTCACAGATACCAGGGGTAGGATAGTTCAGTGTGAGTGATTAGAAATATGTGGAAAAGGTACAGAAATGGAGGGAAAAATAGTGGCCTTACAAACCATGAAGTCATCTCTGAAGAGGGAGGACCAGGGAGTTATATGGGGACAGCACTGAGTGAAATCACTGTTGTCTTGGAAACTCAAAGGGAAAAATTAGCATACAGAAGGGTTTTATTTTTCAGACACACTCTAAACACACACACACACACACACACATATTACATAGATAGATACATAGACAGTCATGCTCCTCTACTTCTTTGCTGATGACTTTCTTGCCCAAAGCCAGTCAATATAAGAATTCTTTGTCTGCCTTTAAAAATGAGATGAATCTCTACTTTTTCTTCAGTACAATAAGAACTGATCTCGTGTTAGCAATTCAGAGATATAGCTATTATATATACGGAAGAATTAAAGAACACATAAGGATGAATTATCAGCTCAGCTTTCTGATGAAACCCAGAAAAGAAAAGGAAGGAGACCTATCTTGGATTATGAAGAAGGAGAGCTGTGGGCATAGCTTAAAGGCTCCCTTATGCATCACACTGGTATCTGAAATAGCCAAGATGACTCACTTACCTCAGGTAGCTGGAATCACAAGGACAATGGGCATTAGTGATGGAGAGGGCTTGCAACCATAGCTATCCCTTCAGAGTACTTCCTGGCCAGTGAGGGGATTTTCCATGTGTGAGGTGGAATAGCAGGAGGTACTTGAAGAAGACTCTCTTGCCACATTGGGAATACACCCCTTGCCAGCAGGGACAAGTGGCCTCCTGAGGCAGAGGGTGGTGACTGTGTGTGTACATAGCTGAGCATGCACAGAGTGGAAGACACCCTCAGCTTCTGTGGCTGAAGGCAGCTCCAGATCAGATACCTCCTGTTCTCCTCTTACACAGCTGAAATGAGGTGCCATCAAGAAGAAGCAGTGGAACATTTGGTCCCTCAGCTCAGATTGATAAGTCTCTAAACCAGCCTGCCACTGACAGGCAGTGGCACTGCAAAGAGGAAGAGATACTGCTCCAAGGGAGAAGACTGATACTGTCCAAGGGAGAAGACTGCTATCTCTGCTGGTTCTGTGGTTTACTGAACGATTAGAAAAAGCATGTTGGACTCTCCCTTCCGAGGAAGAATTTGTTTCCCTTTGCCAGAATCTCAGGGAAATAGATTTTGTCATTTCACTCCTGCCTTGTTGTGCACTAGTTTGGGAAGACAGCCAGTAGTACCAACCCAGGCTCTGGCATATGCATGCACTCTAGCATGGGCAATGAACTCCTTTCAGATAGATTTAGTTTACTCCTCTCCATGCCACTTCTCTTTGTCCACAGTGATACAGTATCACAGCACCCACAACTAGCTCCTTTAATCCATAACCTGCATTTACTAGCCCTGTTACAATAGCCTGGAGTTTGCTCCCCCATCCTCAACGTGCCCACCTCTTCCAATATCAGCAAGGAGCCTCATTGAGGTTTTAAGTCTGAATTAAGCCTTGTTGTATCACACACTGCCCTGTGAGGGTATGTACCTGCCTTGGTTTCTACCACAGTGGAAACCCATGGTCTACAGTGACAATCCACTGCAGCTCCAGTGCTTGGCATGCCACTCAGCTGGAATCTCCTGTGTGGATCCACAGAAACCTCTTGTCTATTTAGAGACACAGATTTTTCTCAAAGTGAAGACCTTTTATGACTTGGTGTTTGAAAGAACTTCTAGTGTTATGTCTCCTCCTCCTCTCCAAGCTTCCGACTGTGGTTTATTTTCCTGAATGGTCTGGCCATGGGAGATGATGGACACAGACAGCATGAGACCAGGTAGCCTGCTATAGGAGGGGAATATGCAGCCCACTTGGAGTCTAATCTATCCTTAGAAGGTAACTTGGTGGACATGATACAGTTGACTGTAAGGAGCCCATGCACAGGTGTCATGAGTACTATAGTCCTTGTGGCTAAGCCTCCTGGGGCACCTCACACCAGCACATGTGAACAGAGGTTGTCCTGCTGTTAATTTAGAACAGTAGCATCCAGATCCCCCTAAACCACTGCTGTTATCTTTCTGACAGTCTCCTTATCTTGGGAGAAACACACTGATAAAAACCACGTTAAAGAAGCCTGTCATCAAGCAGAACTATCTTGTAAGTCAAAGCCACTGACTTACTTGTGATGGTTTATGAGGGTGCATCAGCTGCCACAGGCATGAACTCAATAAGAAATGTCTCTAGTAACACTTTGGGCATGATTAGTCCCTTCCAGGAAAGGATGACTAAATACATGTTCTGTGATTCATGTGGGGTGGTGTTGCCCTATGGCATCCCATCAGTTAGGTAGCACAGCTGACTCTCCAAACTACTTCACTCTATCTGCTTGTTCTTGAACAGCTTAAGGAGCAGCCCTTCAATACTCTTTGAAGTGTCAATTGTGTGTAAATTAAGCAACAAATTTCATAGTTTACCTAACACAGCATTTGGTCTTGCTTCCAATGTAAAATTGGGACAGAGATGTTTGCCCTATGGTACTAATTTGGCTTATGCTGTCAAGTGCCTGGCTGCCTTCTGGGTGATTCATGTTAGCAAGCAGATCTTGCCACCTCTACCCTGGGAATAGGGTAGTTCCAGGGCAATGGCAGAAGAAAAACTCTAAGAGAAACCCTGAAGAAAGCAGAGCTGGGGGCTGACACATGATTTCTGCCGTGTGATGGGTTTACTAAGTTTTCTATGATGTACTTATGATAAAGTGAGCCAGAGTATTAATTCATACCCTGTGCTTTGCCATGGATTGGCAAAGTGCTCAGCCCACGTACTCTTGTGTAAGACTTGTGTTTGTTTGTCTGAGGATTGATTGTTTCTTATGTGACCTCTCTTATGGATGCACTAGGGGAAGAAGAGGCTCTTACTTTAACTGCAATAAGTCCCAACTCTACTCATCTTCACAGAGCATCCCTGGGGACCACAACTGGTCAGGGTTCCTGGAAACATGTTTTGCATCCCTCTTCACATGTGATGGCTAGAGCCTATGTTCCAGATGTGACCTTTGTGTAGGTGACAAAAGAAGGTCTCCTTTGTAAATCTAGTGGCATCCGTTATCCAGCCCGCATATTTCCAGAGTTCAGAGATGGATCTTTGTGCATCAAGAAACAAAGAGCTATGCTTTCTTCCTGTATATGCTTTTTTCTATTTTGTACCTTTTTATCCCCTACTATTTTATATCAAGGGCTATTCATCATAAAGACTATAAAATGAATCCTCACAGGAGATAGAGAAATGTCTTGGCATCAACAGTTTAGTAATGGGTTAGACAGCCTTTTCATGTGGTGTTTGCCAATACGAATCCAGCTCCCACACCAGCAGGGACTGCAAATTTCTA
Organism: Myiozetetes cayanensis; assembly: GCF_022539395.1. Classification (NCBI taxonomy): domain Eukaryota; kingdom Metazoa; phylum Chordata; class Aves; order Passeriformes; family Tyrannidae; genus Myiozetetes; species Myiozetetes cayanensis. The sequence continues at coordinate 22,281,696 of NW_026087742.1, forward strand.
TCACGTGCTGACTGGCTGTCAGCCAATAGGAAATGAACTTAGTCCCAGTCCAGTTCCTACTCGATCAGTGCACGTCAGAAATACCATCACTGCTGGAAACTGTCTCCCTCTTTCACTGGCAAGCCTGGCAGAGAGGCTAGAAAGTGAAAGCTAGTCTCTCATCTCTGGGGATAAAATCTGAGACACATTAGCATCAGAAGCTGTACGGAAAAAGCTTATTCAAGCATTGCTCTTTGCTCAACCTGCTCTTTGCTGAGGCTTTTATTGTTAATATGAAACTTTTCTCCAACCTTGCATTTAACACAAGCATAAAGCAATTCGCAGGAAGAAATAAAAAAAATTGCAGGTGGTGTCTTTATTGTAAAGGCACTAAGTGAGTAGTCTAGGAAGAGTTTTAACAGGTGACTGTGCTTTCATATGAGAGCTTGAAGATGTCCCAAATGCAACAGTTTTGCATTCTGAAGCTGTGTCAGGGAGAGGCAGAACTGCTCAGATGTCACAGCAAAGCCTGCTTGGGAATTCTCCAGCTGTATTGATTTGGCAACAAAAAAACCACCAGGTTGCTAAAATCCAAAATTTCCTCAGTAGTTAAGATTCAGTTGGGATGGTTTTCTTTCAGATTAATGATTGAATGCCTACCAAATGTGATTTTCTGTCTTGTCCTAAATGGAGGCCACTAGCCAAATGCCTTCTGGTGCTAGACACACCTTCATGTCAAAGAAATGCACGCAGGGAGCTGCAGCGGAAAAAAGAGAAAAAAGGGCCAGATGAGAGTGTTGATATCATGCCACCCCACTGGTACAAAGACGATTTGCTTCTCCTCACACCTGCACCACTGCAAAAGCCCTAAGACACCCAAATTCATCTTTCATCCACCTTTTCTCATCACGTCCCAGACTATAGGAACAGGTATGAAAGAGACATCCAAAGTTTCCACATTGATTGAACTTTTGTGTTGGGAACTCTTCAAAATAAGACAGAACAAAACACGTCTCTGTGGAAGCACGGAGCATGTGTGCCAGTGCGTGCATGACCGTACAAAAGTGTGTGTGCACCATCTGCCACTGGGATTCCGCTCCGAACACTACAAGCAGAAGATGCTTTCACCTGTGGTTTTGGTACATGCTCAGGGCTTTTCTTCTCCCCAAAGAATTTGTCATTGGATTCAATATTTTGGGAACTGGAAATGACAGGAAAGGTGATAGCTGGATTCATTTGTCACCACTTTGAGATGGCATTTACTTAGCATAATGCTTCAGAGGGTAAGCATCACCATGTCAATGCTATGGCTGAGGGAGCCAAGCCACAAATTCCTGACTGCAACCATCAGAGATAGTAGCAGAACCAGGATCAGGATTCAGATATTGTGGTACCTTGTTTCACGTGCTAATTGCTCAAATGCTGCTTACTCACTGTGCTTACAGCCACATATCCTGCTTTCATTGCTGCTTTCACATTCTTGTTGATCTGAGCTCTCCCTTTAGCTATGCCTTTCAAGTCTTAGAAGCTGTAATGAATATGTATCAACATTTCAAAGCCACAGATCCTGTGGTGGAGAAACAGAAAGGGGACGGGAGAGACAGACACACATACAGCCTAATTCATTTTTAAATGTCTGTAATTCATCCAAGAGCATTATCAATAATTACTAGAAGAAAGAAGTAAGTCACATCATGAAAATTCAGTACTTGGACAAAAAGCTGGCAGCAGGCCTTACAGATATCTTGCACATGCAAAACCTTTCTGGAGCATGATAATCAGCTGGGGGCTGGGGTGAAAGGAGACCTTGCTGTCTGTTCACAGCTCTGGTGGCCTCACCAGGGAACCCTGCTGTTCTGTCATCGCTGTGCCTGCGTCAGGCACTCTGCAGCTCCTGCAGACAAACTCGGTGGGTGTGTGCTAGATCTCTTCCCTGCAGGAGGTATGGGTCTTCAGAGGATATTTATGGGAGCTGGATGCATTGTTGTCTTAAGCATCCCTTGAAAAATCAAGCCTGGTTGCTCACTGAGTATCCTCTTGGGGTTTTACCACTGCTTCCTCTCAGCTGCAGCCATAGCTGGCCTGTGCTCATGGCAGGGCAATGGGCATCTCTAATTGTCTTTGCTACACCATGTTTAAACTCATCCCTCTTAAAGGTGTGACTAGGAGATAAATGGTGGCCTAGGGTATAGCAGTGAAAACAGATCCTGAACTGCTTTACAGTACCTTTGCAGTACCTGTCAGCTACCTCCCACCAGACCAGAACCCCCACCATAGACAAAACCAAGCCAGACAAATGAGGGAAAGGGAGAGGGACATTCAGAGAAATGAGGCTGCTTGTGTTAAAACTTGAATATTTTTCCACCTGAAGCCAATCCTGGTTGCTCATTTTCTGGACATGAAGCTACAAGGGCTGTGGCATTTAGATCCATTCCCATCCACCCCATTTTCATGGTCTGCTAAGACCTTCTTCAAACATATGACCCTGGCAGGGTTGGGGATAAGGTGTGGGGATGCTGTGTCATCTTGCAGACTTTTCTGTTCATCTGTGGAGGATGAGTGATCCTCCTCCTCCTTCCTCCCACCATACCATAACCCCTGGGATGCATCCGTGCCTTTCGGACAATGGCAGCTAGGGGCTGTGGCCTCTGCTGCTGCCACATGCTGCCAGTCAGGCTGATTTCTAGGCTGCTTCTCCCTGGGCTTACCAGCACCGTGGGAGCAGAGACACTGGCACATGTACCATGGAGCATCCCTGCTGTCGTTTCAGACCTCAGGCAGAAACACAGCTGCGACCACAACATCCTAAACCCAATGGTTAGATCTTTCGGGTCTCATCAGTCTGAGACTTGAGCCTCCTCCATGGCTAAGGCTGATCAAAATCTTATTGCAGCACAGAGAGTCACAGCATTTGGGTAACCCCTGGTACAGTCCTCTGTGCTGGGCTACAAGTGAGGAACACTTGGCAGTTTCAGGTAATACAATGGCAGCTGCTGACTCTGTGGTGTGTGTCTCCTGAAACTGCCAAACACCTGTACTCTCCAGTTGGCATCTAGTTAATTAATGGATAAAATTCAAGAGATTAGTTTCCTGCACAAAGACCTATATGCTTTAAATCCTTTCAGGTGCGCCTGGCACTTTAACATATATATAGGGAAGGTCTGGAACCACCTGTCCCATTGGCCTGAGAGAGCAAGGACAGTCCATGACCCATAGATGGACAAATAGCTTTCAAGGGGTGCTTAAAGGAACTAGAATTCCTTTTTTTTTCTAGATGCTGCTGTTGAAGTCTTTATTTGAACCCTACCAGTGTGTTAGAAGGTGGACTTCTTATACATTTTGTACAATTTCTTATTTCTTATTTTTATATATGGAGCTCACTGACTTGATAAAAACGTTTTATTTATAATCTTATAAACAGAAGGTTTGTAGTAGCCCTTGCTGTTTCCTATGTAGTGTCTGTTGTTCTGTGTTATAAATGGGCCATATTGCACTGGCCTGTAATGCAGGAGGCCATACACCATACAGACACTCAGAACAGGAGCATTTCCTCATTGACGAAAATCCACGTTTCCTATGGAGAACTAAATTGGGGCATATGCTGGGTTTTGGCTTTTTTTCCCCTTTAAATCAGGTCTAGTTTAGCACTTCAACAATTGATCAGCTCGTGCCACACCCTGCTGTGGGTTGTTGAGAGCACCTAACCCCGTGATGTCATCTCCGTGCTGGGTAACAGCAGGTGACAACACCTGTGGGGCAAGTCTGTCTCCTAGGACAGGGAACTGAAAGTGCCCAGGGCTTTACAGATGTGCAGCTGCCGGGACAGACTGGGCGTGAAGCTCTACTCGAATGCGCTGGACAGGAAAATGGGAATCGAGCGTTTGTTATTCCATCCCTCCCTAAAGTTGCGGCACCAATGCCACAATAAAGGCAGTGAAATGCTGCGTGGAAATTGGTTAGGTTTAGCACTCTCTAACTTTGTTATTACAGCACAGTGAGAAAGCCAGGCCAGAGCTGTGCTTTGTAAGTGAGTAATGATCTGAGCTATAGATTAGCCAGAAAATGAATCCTCAACTGGTGTACAATGATACTGTCATTCCTGAATCCATTCCACACAGCAGTATATGTAAAATTATAATACTGACTGCATAATCAGTGGGTGGTGTTGCTATTTTTTTCCCTTAAACATATGATGGACAGACAGCTTCTCCACTGTACATTTAAACCACTTCCATCATTTCTATTCATCTGACCAGGATAAATTATATAGGAAAAGATGTGTAGGTGATAAAATTGCCCTCCATTTTTATCTGGGTTTTTTTGTTATTTTTTTTTTAATGACAAAGGAGAGACAACAGACAAGATGTGTGTTGGCACAGAGGTGGGTGGAAATCATAAATAACTTGTGTCTCCAGAAACAAACCCTAAAAGCCAGCTTGAATGTTTGGGGAGTAGGGCTAGGGGCAGCCTTTGCAATAAGGTGTTGGCGTTCTTGTCTTCTCAAAGCTTTCTATCTAGCTCTGCGATCTCTCAGCTATTTTTTGTGGGTTTCTTAAAAAAACCAAACAAAACACAACAAAAACAAACTGAGATCCCATCACAGGGATTAGAGTTTCCATGGAGAGCTGTAGCCCTTGGCGCCTGTGGTAGGTTGTGGCGTGGCTGTAATGACAGCCCTAGCCTGGTCCCACCAGTCCTGAGACATTAGTGTGTGCACAAATGTGCACATGGAGAAACACACACACTTCATCTTTAATGGGGTTTTAATTTTGAGAATGTGGGAAGCGCCAGACAACAAGCCTGGGAGCAGAATTTGATTGATCACAGATCTGGTATGGGATTTGGGTGGCACCAACAAGGCGCTTGGTGCCCTTGCCGGTCTGGCTGTGACGTCCCAGTCTCAAGAAAATGACCTTTGAGGACCAACAGCACCAGTGGTTTTTCTGATGTGGAGGTTGATTGCTGAAACTAGAAAACCACCTTCAAACTTCCTGGTATTTCTTGCCCTTCTCTGTCCTACTGGAGAGTAGGCTTCCAGCCAAATTCAGCCTGGAGCCGAAGGGTCAGCAGCTAAATGAAATTACAAGGCTTTTAGAGAACTCAACTGGCTGGGCAAAGGCCTGGCTCAAAGGAGGAGTGAAGAAATTGGGGCAGAGATCAAGGGACAGGGATCTTGCATGGAGCTGTGAGCTGGCAGGGGGGGAGAAGGGGAAAGGGAGCTGAGATCAGACCAACAGGAAGGAGGTGGAGATGGAAATGCAGGGATGGTAGGGAGAGGTGTTCATGCAGAAGCTGTGCATAGTGATTGAGGCATGAGAGGGGTTCTACAGGAAGGGATCTGCTCCTTGCTCTTCTAAAACCCTGTTTGTCACACACAGGAATCAGGAGGAGCACAGGGCTCAGAGAAAAGCACTGCCGAGTCAAATATTAGCAGGGAAACCTTCACCAGGCTTTGTAGCACATACCTGCTAAAATACCATGTCTGATTATGTGCTTACCTATGATTTTATGTGCAAGGGCTCTGCCTTGCAGCCACCCAGGCACATCTGTGCTGTGGAGGGTGTGAAAGCTTCCCCAGCAGTGAGCGCTCAGGGCAGTGAGCAGCTGGACTCTGCTGCAGTGGCAGCAATTCTGCTCACAAGGGAAAGGCACTCGAGTGAGAGGAAGGCTTTCCTGAGTTACTGTGGCAGCTCTATAGCTCTAGCGTGTTTTAAAGCTAAGAAAAATACTCGAGGTCTGGACATTGATTTCTGGGTTTTTTTTTCACTCACACTGACTACACTCTTTGGAGGGAAGAAGCCTGTGTGAGCAGCTGGAGGGGCTCAGGATCTCTGCTGGGCTGGAGCAGCAGGAGTGGGGTGTTAAAGCGAGAGTGTTGCAGCCTCCTTCATATTAAGGCAGGGTTTCCAAAGCCAGAACCTGGAAACATGATTGGGGAGGGAGAAAAAACATGATTTTATCCAGCCTAAGCTGATATGGAAGTCTGTTAGACCAAGTGACTGGAACACATAAATAACTAACTAGTAACCAAAATAGAAAGTCTGGGCTATGCTATGCTCTGCTATTCATTTCTCCTTTTCTCTGCATAGGATTTTCACAGCTGCCCCATTACTTAATTTATTAATTTTAGAAGATATATTTTCTATCCTCATAACACCTGTAGCCCACTGTCCTGCTGTGTTGGCTCTCCGCACACAGGCATACCTAGTACCTGGTAGGGGGCAATGAAGGCTCTGGCAGAAGGGACTAAAGCCAATCCAAGGTTTATTTCAGTGCATATAGGGGGCCATTATTTGCAGCACAACAGTACATAATTCTTTCAGTGTAGGTAGGCACATATACTTGGTGGCTGGAACAGCAGGAAAATTAAGACTTGATCTGTTTCTGTTTGAGGCAAATGAGACTTTAGTCACCAACTTCAGACAGAGGAGGATGGGGACCCAAGAACAGAGTCAGTTCATCAGTTTGTTGTTTGCCTACTGATCTCATGCCGATATTGCCTGCACTGGTGCAGGGGAGCACAAATGCCCAGTCACGGGCAGAGGGGGAATAATTATCAGCACTTATTAAAACTATGGTGATTATTCATTACAGCTGCTGTAGGGCCACCCTGCTCCAACAGCATGGGCTCTAGTGTTGGAGGCAGGGGGAGGGGGAAGGAGAAGTAAATGGGGGCCTCCTTCATTCTGGTGTTCCAGTGGCCGTCTCTTTTCCAGAAGACGGATGTTGCGCTCTAAGTACCTCTCCAGAGAGCTAATGGCCGACATGGCATTATTACCAGCCTGCGATGAGCTCTATCTTTTTTTTTATGATAGTAATTTGTTACACTGGTTTGCCACATGCCCGCTGCTTCCTTGTTAATCCAATAATCTATATGAGAAAAGCAATTTGACATTCCTCCTTCCCATCTGCCACCCATCACCCAATCTATATCTTAACTATCAGTGATTTATTAATGGTGTCTGCATTAAGTACATCTCCGCTTCATTGGCGCCCTCGATTCCCTCTCTCCTAGAGATATTCTCTGGATACATTTAGAGAGCAGAGTCAGCATGAAGAGGAAAAGCAACACTAAAAGCAACCAAGGTGGAGAATTTTAGGTGCTTTGGCCAAATACTCCATGTGTACAACAGCCCAAAGCCCACTCGGCTGAGATTTGAGTGCATGCTCAGCTCTCCTGCTCCTTGCAAAGAATAGTGCACTAGGACAATGCAGGACTTCATCCAGTTTATGTCTATAATCCCTTTGCCAGCATCAGTTTGCATCCAGTGGGGGTTGGTGTTCAGTGGCTGTTAGAAGGGGCTTTTGATGGGGCTTAATCCAGTGTTTGTTGCACAATGCTTCACTGAGGGACAACAACCAGACTCATGACCTGAGGAAATAATGAAGTATGGTGTCCAGTATTCTGGATTCCTTACAGTCTGGAAAGAGTGGGTTTGTTAGCCTTTCTGTCAGTAGCAGAACGAATAGCACAGCCTTTATGTGATCACCTATTTTCATGACTCTTGTAAGAACGCTGTACCTTCAAATACCTTAAGCAAGTTTGGCTGGAAATCAAGCAATGAGCTCAAAAGCTTTTGGCGGTGAAGGGAATTCAAGAGGCTAACACATATACACACACGGACACACACACTCCTATGTGCTTACAAAGGACTTGTTTCCTTAGAAACCAAGCTAAAAATCTACTGGTGGTATTTCAGCCTGCTTGCCAATATCAGTAAGGAGCTCAGGGACTACTTGAGTCCTGGGAAATGGAATTCTCTTTTCCTTTCTAAGGAATTCTCTACTTGAAATTAGATTTGGGAAGCACAGATCCTCGCATAGTTCAAAGCTCATGCTACTCTACCTGTGTCAGTTGCAGGACTGGCATTCCTGGTCATTCCCCTTTCATTCTCAAAATTCAACCAGTGTCCTTGCACATGCTGGCTGGGCTCTGCAAACAGGTTTCATTGATTCAATTACTCCCCATACACCGCTAAGTACGGCACTTACAGTACAGCTCAGCATCTTGCTGGGTTTCCATGTGTGCAGAAAAACTGCTTAATGACTTTTAATTTAACTCACGTGGGAAAAGCAAAAAAGAATATTAGACTTTACATTGAAGTTCATTATGCACATCTTTCCTGCCATACTCCTGGGAATCTAAAGATGCAGAGTGCAGAAACCAGATCTAGAGGATTATATAATCTAACATGGTCAGATTTGGTCATGTTAAAGTACCTGTTATACAGAAAGTTCATACTACAAGTTGGATACCACACAGTTAGAAAGCATGGGGTGTGCACAGCATGACAGATGACGTTTTTATTTCATTTTCTCCACAGCTCTTTTTAAACGGTCTTCATTTATTTAGAATAGACTAACAGAAGCTTTTCTGTAATTATTACTAAGTTTCAGGGAAAAGTCATTAAAGAAAAAAGTGCAGTGAGAAGAGCCAGATTCCCAGGGAACAGTGACAGTGTGGAAATTGGAGAGTTACAAGAAAAACTGAAATGGACTTCATTGCTTTTTGAAGCCCAATGCAAAGATGGGCAGACAGCATCCACCTGCTCTAGGTCTGCAGAGGGAGAAGATGACCTGTGCCAGGCAGGGGCAGTGAACTGTTGGTGCTGCCAGATTGCCTTCTGAGACAGCTGGTACTATCTGGACAGTTCCCACCCAGATTTTTTTTCCTGGTACAGGAAGGGGAACTGGAAAAAGTTTGGATTCACTGGGGTCTGTGGTGAGTGACTTGATGGTCCTACAAAGCGGTTCTCACCTGGCTTTGCAGTCTTGCTACACTGAGCAGTGTTTTGTTTACTCCTGAATTTTTGCCTCTTGGTGCTGGTGAGTTGTGGTTGAGATGCTGCTCTTCCCACTGCTCAGCTCCCCAGCCATTTTCAGTGCCTCAGGATGCCAGTCTTAATATTGTTGAAGGCTCCCAAGGTGATTGTTTTTTGCTATTTCCTTTCCCTAAGGCTGAGATTTTCATTTGAGTTTTAGAGCATCAGTTAACCCACATTTATCAAATGTCAGTATCATTTGGACTAATAACTCTTTTAGGCATAATGAAAAATCTTGGAATAAACAGACTGGGAAGAATGCAGGTATAGAGTCATCATTAGGTACAGGTGATCTGGTCTTTCTTTCTTTCTTTCTTTCTTTCTTTCTTTCTTTCTTTCTCTCTTTCTCTCTTTCTTTCTCTCTTTCTTTCTTTCTTCCTTTCTTTCTTTCTCTCTTTCTCTCTTTCTTTCTCTCTTTCTTTTTATCCTTCTCTCTTTCTTTCCTAATGTTTTTGGTTAATAAACTACTTCTTGATAATCATGAATTCAGCCTTGGCCATGCAGTAATTACAACTAGGTCTGCTGAATAGCCAAAAAGGTGTTTGCTTTGGTCTGTGGTTTTTTTTTAAAGGAGTAAGAAGCTTAATCCCTGAACTGGAGGATGATGAAGAACAGCCCATGTTAACCCAGCTGTCTGCTCCAGGCATTCACTCACACCAATGGAGACACAGACCCTATCCCTGCCTCTGCCTCACGAGCTTGAAATTTTATTTCTAACTCAGATTTTCTGGGGTAAACCTCTTTTATTCTCTCCTGCTGGAGCTATTCCACTTTCTACAACATATTTAAATCCTTTCTGCATGGAGTTCATTAAGAGGTTGGTTACATGCATTTGCATGTCTAGTAAAAAGAGCAATGTGAAGACTGACCTTAACTACATGAGAACCTCCTGGAGTGGAGGAGGTAGACCTAAAATGGGGAAACTTGAATATTTCACAGACCCATCAGATGGAGAAAACTGCCCCTCTGTGCTTTGTGTTTTTTAACACTGCACTGCTGAATAAAGCAATGTCTGCCTCGAGTGTTTTATTCCCATTGTTTATTTCTGTTAAACTTACTGAAAATGGAAAGAGAACATTTCCTTTTGAATTGAATGACATGTTTTCTTGGAAGCAAAATAAGGGAGGTGGGGAGGGGAAAGGGTTTGTTTATTTGTTTGTTCACTAATTTGGCAAGGAATGTCCCCCAAGCATTTGAATTTTGGCTCAGATCAGAACTACTACAATGTTTTGTCTTTTTTCTTTTTCGTATTTATCTGCCAAACAGCAACAATAGCTCCCTACACAGGCCTGCTGGAAATGAGATGCAATGGCTCAGAGTACCAAATGACTGAGTAAGGGCGGGTGTGATTGTATGATAAGACAGTTTTGACCCTACAGACCTAGGGGGGTGTACATGGCACTTCAGCTGAAGCGAGTAAGGCTGAGGTGCGTGGAAACAAAGTCTATGAGCAGACCTGCTCCTCTCCCTCTCCCTCTCCCTCCCCAGAGACATTGCTTGTAGTCCTTGCTGCACTCCCTTCTGGAAGCACAAATATTTTGAGAACTGCATGATGCCAGTTTCTCCAGCTGACTTCCTCCACACGAGAAGAACAAACACCAAAAAAACCCACAAAAACCAGAACAAAACAAACAAACAAACAAAAAACGAAAACAAAACCAAACAGGATTAATCCTGGCAACCATTTTCATAAAGGGTCCTATAGGTAAAGATGGGGAGCACATCTTTGGCGTACAATACTGTAAAACTGTAAGAAGAATCTGTATATTTGCTCTGGGCATTACCTTAGGCTCCTGTGTTTTAATAGCATAATCTTAAATCAAACTAATGTTAGAAGAAGAGCAGAGAATAGGGAATGCATGCAGGAAACTCTGATTTCATGTATTGCCTACTACTCCAGATAACACCAGTTTACTTGACCAATAACCATTATAAGTTGGGGCTTTTGATAAACCAGTGTTCTGGGACCTGGGGTTTCCCAAGTTTTTCCCTTTCCCAGAATAGCTCTTCAACAAATAGACCAGAGGAACTGTTTCAATCAAATCAAAATGTTTATCTCATTATCCATATCTACAGACTTACATGAGGAAAAATTTAAAAGTCAGCATTTTGTATTGTAAAACTGCCTCGTGTTCACTATGTCACAAGTTGCAGAGGGACAAGGTAATGGGTTATCTGCTCTGGCTGCTGTATATAGACAAGATCATTTGGGGGTATTGTAGATAGAAAGATTACATTAATGGCTGCAGAAGACAGAACTGAAAGCTGGGAATTATTTGGGGTGGAGAAAAAGAACAGAACAAAGCAAGGTAATCTCTCATTTATGTTTTTGGAGATCTCTGCAAGTACTGTATTAGATATGAAGTTATTTCCCCATAATAATCTGTTTATGGTGTGTTTTTTCTCTCAAGGAATATGGTGCATGTGTAAAATTCTTACAATCAAATGTGAAATAGCAGTGCTGGAAAGATAATGGTTTGACAGCAGCCAAGCTGCCCCAGGCTACCATCACCTTGCCTACTACTCCATGAGGTGTCTGAAACTTTTTTCAGTGGAAGATTCAATGGAAGATATAATTACAATTTTATATAATATTTTCCTTTGTTCTTTCTTTAAAAAAAAAAAGAAAAGAAAAACCTCAAAAGTTTTTTTCCTGTTTATACAGAAAATATATGTTTATACATTTTTGCTTTTGATGAAAGATCTAGTTGGGTTTTTTTTTAAGAGTAAGCCTTTAGGGAAAAAATACAAAACCAAACTCTGGCAATTCATGTTGTAAAAATTTTCCCAGAGAAAAATACAATTGCTTCTGACTAGCTTTAGTTATCATGTATTTTTTTATTAAAATCTCCATCTCCTTGCACTCCTTCTGCTTATTTAACAGTCTCTGCTTCTCTTTCTTATATTCACTCATCACCATTTCACACTCCCTCTTTGTACTCCACACTTCCTATTTTTAATTGGAATTTTATTCTTTCCGATTCCTTCACCTTTTCTGTATCACAACTCTTAGGCAGTGGTTGATCCTAATAATATCTGAGTTGGAGCTGAACTTTAGACCCACGGTATATCTGAGTTGTTTTGAGTTAGCTAAAAATTATTAGAAAGAAAAAAGGTAGACATGCAACATTGTTGAATATTTTTACCTGATTTGTATAAGTGGAAAGGAGATGCAACACTACCAGCCAAAACAGAGTTCACATTCTTTTCTCTAATAGGGACTAGAGTTTGTTATATGGGAGAATGCATCTATTTTTAATATATTTATATATATTTATATGTTTCTAATGAGTACTCTGCATTCCACTTCTCTTTTTCTGCCCAAAAATGTGTGAGTAAAACAACTTCAAAGATCCCTGAATGTGAGAATAAAGGATATGGTAAGGGGTCTCTGGAGGTCCATAGACCCACCTCCTGATCAAAGTAGGGCCAGACAGACCAGGTTTGCTCAGCACCTCATCCAGGAGACTTGTGAGTATCTCCACAGACAGAGATTACACCGCTTCTCTTTGTGCACCTGCAGTAACCGCTAGGGACAAAGCAGAAGTCAGCTTGGTTTGCAAACAGGGTCTGCACAGTAGGACTGAATCACAGAATGGCTTGGGTGGGAAGGATCCTTAAAGATCATTCAGTTCTAACCCTCCTGCCTTGGGCAGGGACACCTTCCAGTAGATCAGGCTGCTCAAAGACCCATCCAACCTGGACTTGAACACCTCCAGGATGGGACACTGGACATTAGGCTGCACTGAGTTAAGCCTTGGCCTCTTGTTTTGTGGTGACATGCTCATGCCTGCTCTGTCCCTCAGCTTGAAGCATATGGGAGAAGCAGTTCTGATTTTGGCCTCTCTACTGCACAAGTGTCATTCAGGTTGAAATTAAACAGATGCAGATCACATGATTGCATGCAACAGTTTTCAGAAAGAAAGGAGAGGTAGAAATACTCCCATTGATCCTATCAGATGGTCTTTAATGTGCTATGAGACCTCACACTCTGCCTTTGTACTAGAAGGTGGCATGGGTTAAAAAAAGTGAGGGAAAGCAGCTTTGGGGCCTTTGTTGCTTTTTGTAGGTCAAAAAGAGCAGCACCTGGTAAGGGTGGATGGTTGGGATGCTGCTGGCATCAGACAACCACGGGCCTCTCACCATGCGAGTGCAAGTCCTTGTGCTGTTTTCCATTCAGGTGGTCACATGAAGATAAGGTCAGACTCTTGTATCACACATTGAGACAGAGCTCAGGGGATGGATGCCCTGCTGCCCAAAACGCAGCATGTTTTTCTGCATGGGGCAGAAGACAGTGAGGCCAGAGGTCTCACCCTGCAGGCAGATCCCAGCGCTTGTGGACGCATACAGTGACCTCCATGAAGCCATGGGCCCTCTCTCTGGGGAGGGGGGAGAGGGCTGACACAGATTTACCATACAGACATCTGTGACTTCTACTTTACATCCAACTGAAACAACCTCAGCACATTGTGGAAAAAAATGGCTTTGTCAAGGTTTGGTAACGGAGGAGAGATTTATCAGTCTGGCCACCTTCTTCTCTTCTGATGCAGTTTATATCTACTTTTTAGATTAGGAGAAATAACGAAATTATATATGTTGAAAATGGTGAGGTCTAGAAGTGCATAAAACTTCTGAAATGAAACCTGAAAGGGAGTGAAATATGACTAGTTTCAGCTGCAGGTACAAGCTTAAAACTCAGGTAGGGCTCATTAGGAAGTTCATCTGACCTTTCTGACTGAACCCAAGGCTGATTTTATGTCTGATCCACAGAGAACATCTTTTTTCTTTTTTTTTTCTTTTTTTTTCCCGCCTACATAAAATCTCACTGAATATGACTGTAAGCTCCTAAGTTTGTTCAAATCCAAAGTTCAAAGCAAGTTCAAAGTACAGGAAGCATGTAGCCATGAAAATGGAAATGGTTGAGTTTTAAATCCATGAGATCAGAGCAGATGGAATTTGCACTTTGTTGAAGCTACATGAGCTAGAATGCTCTGAAAAGATGAGCGTTAAATCCTGATGAATAGAGAAGAATGAAGGAGGCCTGGTTTTGCCCTTGATTTTTGGCAAAGATATCTGTCTTTCCTAAGTGGTTTTGCAATAGAGATGAAACTTATCCAGCAAATATTTGGGTAGACACTGCTGTGCAGTACACTAGAAATAGGTAAATAAGTGCATACAAGAAGAGAAATAACATCTTGCCTTTTTGGCCTTTAAATAGAAGTATGGTAGGACTAGGAGAGGTCTGCTCCATGGATTTAGTTTACTCAGGACTTGTTATCTCAGTAGAAGTCTAAGCAGGACTGTTTGCAATCTGCTATATGAAGCCTCCAGGCTCACACTAAGGAGTGATGAAGAAATCAAGACTTAGCCTTGCTAAGCTCTGAAGATAAGAGCAGAATGTGATGCTGGCTGAAGACACACACCATGAAGACACTGAGCAATAACAGGTTCCATCAGAATTTAAAAAAAAAGAGGGGGAATAAGGATTGAGAAAGAAATGGAGAAAAAGATGCAGGGAAGATCCAGTCCTGATGGCTGGAAAGACCCATCTTGCCTGATGTCAATCCCAGCATCAGGCATGGAGCCACATCCAGCAACGGCCTTGCCTCATCCAGAGGCACATAGCTGAACAAAAGTGCCTGATTTTGAAAGTCCTCATCATGTAGTTTCACACAGGCTTGGAGCTGAGAACCTGTAGCTCTGGCTCTGTCATCACAGGCATGGAACAGGACTGTACTTTGAGCTGATGTGACACATTGTGTTAGATAACTATGCCTTCTTGTGACTAGCGCTGCCTGAACTTCATCAAGAAGGACAAATCAAAACTTTAGGAGCAGATCTTGCTTATTAATGCTTTTGTACATTTTGGTGGTTAAATCAGAGAGTTTAATCAGCAAGTTTTTCAGGCCTCTTCTGTCTGACTGAGTTTCTCTCATCATAATGTAATTCATGCCAGCAATTAGGCAGTGCTGCCCACAGCAATACCTCATCCTCTCGAGGGATTAGAGGCAGAGGAAGTCACCATGGTCTCTTAACACATTTCAGTATATATTTCTGTGTCTCTGCAGGTCTCTGCAGCCTCTTGCAGCATACAAAAATCATCAATCTATCATGCTTTGATATAATACTCTGACCCTCTCTGTAACTGGCAAGCTTTGGGTGCTTCGAGGGTTGTAGAACAGAGGCGCAGACACAAGTGAAAAAAAGTTACTTACAGTATTCTGGGGCAAAGGTTTTCTGACTGTAAGCTGCCTTTACTCCCAGTTTGAGCCACATGTATGTCTACTAAATGGTATGGGTGTCAGCCATCCAGTGCTTGCTTATTCTTCTAGTTCTGGTAATTCAATTAGAGGTGTGCTCTTTCTTTTGCCCCAGGAGCAGAGCATTCACTCTGGAATGAGGAAGAATAATATTGGCTCTTCTGCTACTTGTACCCTGCCTCCATTGCCTTCCCGCTGCTTCTGAACCCTCTGACCCTTTCAAAGGCAGCTCAGCAGCCTGCTCCATCTTTTATTGAATTGAATTGCAAATCTGGAGAGGCCGCAGTGGGAGCAAGCCATCCATTTCAATTCCTGTGTCCCTGTTGTCCCTCCCATGGGACCAGGGCAGGCCCTGAGGAAATGCAGTCAGCATTTGTTGACCGAGCCCTCTGATGAGATTAACTTCTGCTTAAGTAAGAAGTCAGTCATATGGTCCCAGCTGTGTTTGGTCCAGCCAAGGCTCAGTCACAAGACAGAAAAAAATTTCTGGAGCTCTGCATACCCTGAGCGACTCATGGAGTGATTCATCCTTTCAGCAGCCTCACTGGAGAAGCAAACTTGCAAAGCTCTCTTGCCCATTAGAAAAAATGAGGCAAGAGTAGGCAGCCATACAAAGGCAAACAACCAACCAACCTACCTACCCACCTACCTATCCTATGACAAGAACACTTCTGACAGGAGCACCCTTCAGCAATTTGCCTTTCTGCTGAGGAACCGTGGAAGATGGATGACAAGCAGGAGGAGCACCATGACCTGCAGCACATGCTGTAGGGAATTATTGTGCCCTAATCCTAAGGAAACCAGCATGGACCACAGCTCTAGGGTCTGTGTCCTTACTTGGAGTGACTAATTCTCAACCTGACTACCAGAGGTAAGGGGTCAGAGGGAGAGGTCAGAGTGGGTCACAGATCAGTGGAGAGAATACAAATCAAAAAGAAACCCTTGGCCTTTTAGGTTAGTTTGTATTAGCAGTTGTATTTATCTTTTTTTAGCTTCAGCCTTGCCTACCCTTTGGAGCAAACTGCTTTCCTCTGAGCACCTACAGAAGAGCAGGTCAGAAGATGGCAGCCACACTCACAAGGTTTATAGCTGGTATCCCTCTGTGGTGATCCTGTGACAACAGGATTTCACTGCTGTGTCTCCCTGGAGCTGCTCTCACTGCCGTTGTTGATTTCAACGACAAAGCTCTTAGCCTTTTTAAGCCATTCAAGACTTGCAATAAACTGCAACATGTCATTACAGGGGGTAGCTCAGGCAAAGCTCTGCTCTGTGGTGTGCTGGGTGGCACATCAGCCCTGGTGTGGTCTGCTCGGCACCCTACGTTCATCTTGTATGAGCCACCAATGCCCCCTTCAGCACACTTGGGTTATAGTGTTACTTGAGAGCATTCCTTTTCACCACTTCTGCCATCCCAAGGGTGCTTGTTACTGACTCTCAAGGAGAGTCATGGAGAACAGAGGGAAAACGACTTACTTCCTCAGTCTGTGTCTCAGCTTTGGTGTGTATATGTGTGTTTCTGTTTCTCTTTCTTTCAGTGATGATAACAAATGAACCCACAATCCTATTACAAAATTAGGAGTTGTTTGAGATTGGAGTTTTTTATGTTTGGAAGGTCTTTCTAAAGCAGAATACTTTCAGTCTGGGTTATTTCTGTGCCATACTTGCAGCCCTAACAGCAACTGTCATGAAAGCAATAGTTCAATTTCTCAGCAGATTTGGAGTCTTTGAAATTAGATTTTATTCCACAACCAAGAATCAGAAGGATCCTTCTGGCTATTTCTTGACATTGTTTTTGTCTCCTGCTGACCAGTAGCTCAGTGGGACCAGCATGTCCTGATGGCATGGGAGTGCCGGGTAATGCAGAGTTTGACCCTGAGCTCACCCCTTCATGTGGGTGGCTGCTCCCTTGTCATGGCACTCTTGGCATGCTCTGGCTGGAAGCTGAAGGAAGGCAATGTGCAGCCTTGCTTTTCTTTTCTTATTAGTGGTTCTTTCAGAGGAGATGGTGGCTCTTTCTCCCCTTCCCTCCTTTCACGTGTGTTTCATTTGGGGGTTTCATCGATGCTGGTTGGTGTTTTCAAGTCCCTCAAGCAAAGTTGTCTGGTCCTGGGGGACAAAATTGTCACAGGGCTGCACATTTAGAGGCTTTGATAGGGACCAGAAGTTGCAGGGTTTGGCTTAGTAGGGGAACGTGTTCTAGCTGTGGAGAAGATAATTGGTTGTAAAAAACATATGGCACATCTCTGTGTGAGCAAGGCAGTTGTTAACGTTGACAAACTCAGCCTTGCTGACAAAATGGCTATGAAGCATTTTACTGTGCAGTGTATTCTTTATCCTGTTGTATGTGTCCCTGTAGCTACTATTAGAAGTTATCATCTTCAGTATCCCTTTTGTCTCACATCTGGTGAGAAATAGTAAGGTCAATATCCCACAAGCCATCAATGTCTCAGCAAGCCCACTCTTTTTTCTTGTCCTGAAAATAGCAAATAAATCTCAGAAGGCTTCCTTGAAATACAGAAGAGAGGAATCCGTTTATATGCTGTATGTTGTTACTTAGAATATTCATAGGGTCATAGAAGAGTTTGGGTAGGAAGGGACCTTTAAAGGTCATCTAGTCCAATCCTCTTTCAGTGTGCAGGAACATCTTCAAGCATATCAGGTTGCTTGGAGCCTTGTCCAACCTGACCTTAAATGTTTCTTAAATGTTTCTAGGCAACCTGTTCCAGTGTTTCACCACTATTACCTGCTTTTGTTGTTGGAATAATCACTTCTACTTGAGCTGGATAAAACCCCAAACTACACCAGGAAAAGGTGGCCTTGTGCCCAGGAATGTGATGGTTTCCATGGCAATAGATTAAGATGGGCTGTCTAGGACCAAATCAGATCCCAGCAAGCTCCGAAGCAATCTGGGGCATTGGTGCCCATTTCAGTCTGTGAGCACAGCACCGTAGTTTCTGAGTCCCTTTCATTAGCTGTGAAATAGAAGTGGACTCTGCAGCTTCTTAGGGCTTTACATTCAAAAGGTGTTGCAGCACTGACTGACTTGGTCAATATTGCTGGAAAAAAACCTAAACCATTGGTGAATTTACTGCTGAGGGTTGTGCTCTCACAGCTAAAGCACAGTAGAACTAGTCTTTGAATCACAGGAGCTCCCCTCTGTCTTTATAGTCTGGCCATGACTCTCAGCATGGGAATGTGGGAAAAGGAGTTTTGGGATTATTTGGTCCCATATGCTTTGATACAGGGATTGAAAACTTAATCCTCTTACTGTGTGTACTTTTTTGCAGAAGACTTAACAGAAACTTGAAATAGAGTCATTGGGTTGGGAATGTCAGTCTGTTTGCTTTAGACATCTCTGCTTTGGACATCTGTAAATGGAAGTAGCTCCAATAATGGGCAGCCAGCAACAAATAATCTGTGTGGGTTTTTTAAGGAGCTCTAACACTAAGAATTGCTTGTTTGGGGATATTTTTAGCACGTTTGATGTAATCTATCTTCTTTTCTGACCGTAGGTTGTTGAGATGAGTGATTGTCTGCATAGGAAGAGAACTATTTTTTGAGATGAAATCTGATTCTAATTTGACTACTTATTCAGTATCTAACTAGACATTTCTTTTCTGCAGAGCTTCAGCCAGAAAAGGTAACAAGTCTGCTGCAGTCTCTGGCGTAAGTCTTTCTTACTCATGACTGTAAAGAAAGTATGAGTTTTACAATCCTTTCTTAGACAGGCTGCTTTGGTTGTTGTCCAGAAAGTGACTCCAAACTATGTATTAGCAGCTTGGGCTATTTTAGAACAAAAACAACATCTTTTTTATATTAATAATTTACATGCCTAAAAATTTCCCTGTCATTCTTCCCCTCAGCATTGGATTTCTTTTATTAGCTCCCTGTTTAGGAGATTATGTTTTGATCTGGAGAGAGATTACAGTTACTCCTTGATGACAGTTGAGATAGGAATTATTTGGAACATCCCTGCATGTCTTACTAGCAGTTGGATATATTTGGCTGAGTTGATGCTGAATGACATTTTCATTTCAGTGTAAGACAGCACATGTGGTTGAGTGGTGGTGTCCTGCTGTGTGGTAGGACACAGCCTAAAAACAGATACCTCAGCACTGGTAAGATTGCCTTGTCCATTTTTTGTTTTTCAGCATGGCCAGTTGAAAGCAGTGAACAAGCGGTGAGCAATTTTTTCTAAGCCCACCTTCCAAAGTTCCAACCCTTAGCAGATTCAAAATCCATGGATAAATTCAAAAGTCACAGATAAACACTAAAGTTCCATTGTTACCAGCAGTGAAACTATCAGAATCCTTTCTGAATGCATTTCTGCCCTTGACCTGAACAACTTATTATGAAAAGATATAAATATATTTAAACTCTACATGAAAGAACTACTTCTACCTAACCCTGTCAGTTCTGATGATTCTTTATTGAAGAAAGGTGAAATAACAACTAATTGTTCCTTAAGTACCCCTGGCTTGTAAGGTTTGTTGATAGCCTGTTGTTTTACCTTTAATTACTTCACTCATAAGCCATTATTTAACCTTTTGATTAACACTGTGCTATTTTCATAGACTTGTCGATGTCCCAGTTTAACAGTGCCAGTATTTGTCCGCAAACTCACTCCTCAGTGGAACAGTGTGTAAGTACTGAGCTCTAAAGGCCTTAACTTGAAGGATCTTTCCTTGCCTCTTGCTATCAGTGCATCTCTGCACCTGTCTTTTCCATTTGCTTTTCTTTTTAAGAGGAAGCAGGAGGCTGTCTCGCTTCCCTTAAGAGCCGAGCACCCCTGTCAGCCACCATTACTCGTGGTGGCTGTGGCACACAGCTGCAACAGTGATGGAATTTCTCAGGTTGACACCTGTGTGTCTCATGGGATAGGAAGCCCACTTGAAGATCCCAGGAGGTAATATGAAATAGGAGCACAAGACATTTCATACTGTTATTCCCATAAGCCACTTCAAAGTGCCAAAATAATGGCACTTAAACCTCCAAATTATTATTTTATTGTCAACCAGACCATTTTGGTTCTGGTACAAAATAGTTTGGTTTGCAGTAATCAATAAGGAAAACTCAAACTGTTTCACTGAAAGTGTTGATTAAATGATTTTTCCATTCTTCCCTTTTGATTGAGATTTTCTATTAAAACACCCAACAGTAAATTTCTGATGTTGCTAAGCTGAATCTCCAAGCAGGTGTTCCTACCTTCCCCTAGAAATTTCATGTATATTGAATCAAAACTTTTGAGCAAACTTCAGTGATAATGTTTTTCTTTGTCCCCTTGTCCCACTGTACCCTTGTCTGTCACAGCTGAAAAAAAATACAGGCTAACAATTTCCAAAGCAACCAAGTCCCCTGAGCCTAAGCTTTATTCAAGGCTACATGATTAGTGCCAGGTTTAAGCACAGCTAAAGCAAGCAGTTGCCCAGGGCAGCAGACTGCTGGTGGCAGCAAGGCAGTTACTGCTCTTCTGCCTTCTCGTCTGTGTCAGAGCCACAGAGGAGCTGCCTGCTCCTGCCAGGCCTGCAGGCCAAGGTGTGTGAGCCAGCAGCTGTGCCTGGTTATGCCTCATCTCCCTGGGAGCAGGAACTGCTGCCCGTCCTCCTCCCAATCCCCTGGCATCACTGGGCACCTCTGAGGGTGGCAGCTCTCCTGGCTTCAGTTCTGCCCTCTGCTTGTCATCCCCAGGTGGTGAGTGCCCATCCTTGCTGCTTCTCCATAAGGTGGCAAAGTTGAACTTCATTTACACCAACAAAGGACTTTGAACCAGCTCTGCAAAACTTAACTTTTGAACTGTAGCTCTGTAAAAGTTTTTGCCATACATTTACAAATAGACTTAGGTACTTCAGTCTTTCATAGTCTTTGGAAGATGTCACTACACAGGGAGTATTCCCACAACTGGGTTTTCTGTAACTACATGTGAGTGGTTTAAATGGTTGTGAGGCATGACCTCGGTACCTTCAGAAAACTTTTATTTGCCTCTGCACTTTTTTCCACCTGGATCCATGTGTACATTTGTGAATGTATGTCTGTGGCTGGTGGAAGGAATGTATGTTTTACACATGAATTTGTGCACAAGTATGATTTTGACCAACACTGTGCTTATTTGATCATGGCTGCTGACAGTTTACATAGAAGGTTTAAAACACAGATGCTGGGTATATATTCTGTAGTGTCCTGGTAAAGGCCTCTCTGTAGACAAAGGAGAATGAGAGGATCAGGGGTGACCTTATCACTCTTTATAACTACCTGAAAGGAGATTGTAGCCAAGTGGAGGTTGGCATCTTCTTTCTCCCAGGCAACTAGCTACAGGATGAGAAGACAGTCTCAAGCTGTGCCAGGGGAGATTCAGGTTGGACAATAGGAGGAATTTCTTCACAGAAAGGGTGATTAGACATTGGAATGGACTGCCCAGGGAGGTGGTGGAGTCACTGACCCTGGATGTGTTTAAGAAAAGACTGGAAGTGGCACTTAGTGCCATGTTCTAATTGACATGATGGTATTCAGTCATAGGTTGGACTTGATAATTGCAGAGGTCTTTTCCAACCTAATTGATTCTGTGATTCCGTGATTCTACAGCTGAGTTTTGCTCAGTTCAGAGCTTATTTCATCTGACTCCTGCAGTCTGTATTGCCTGTTCCCACCCAACAGAGGAACACCTCCAGTTCCTGACAGGGGCTATAAGGCATCACATGCTAGATGAAAGAGTGCCTACTGTGAATAAACTTTATAGTAGCCCTGGTGCATTGCCTGGGCTGGACCTAATAAAGATGATGTTGGTATATGAGACAGCTATAAAGTCTTCTCCAGATGAAGAGTCTCCAAATTCCAGGAGGCTCTTGAGGTGGACATTTTTAGCCAGAGCAGTATTGGTGGCAGTGACTGCAGAAGGGGTGTGTGTAGTTCCATGTCATGACCCCTGTTTGGTGTGGTGGCTGTGAGTGACAAGTGATGTTGCAGCTCAGTGAGTGTTTCGGTGCTGCACAAAAGATGCTCTTGTGCTTCTGTGCTGCACTAGTGAAGAGCTGTGACTGTGGACGTGGTGGGCAGAATGTGCACGGGGAGAACCATGGGCCAGCTTTTTGCTTGTGTTGCTTTGTGGGGCGGGCCATACGTTGTGTGTGTGCTGACAGAGTGAGCATGCACGTGGTGCATGGAAGGCAGTAATCAGAGCAGTAGAGGATTACGTGCTCAGTGTTGTTTGGGTGGCAGGCGCTGTGCAGTGTCTTGGGCCTCCACAAAGAACAGTAGAAGGTCAAATGGAAATGCTGTCACTGTGGGCACAGCACAAGGTAGAGCTGTATTTTTGCTTCAGTCCTTCATGTTTTCCCCCATGGCTCTCCTTCTTTCATCATCCTCAGGGCCGGGAGATCTTCATTTCATCTACCAAGTGACCTCCCCATCCCCTGCCTGCAGGGCTGGAGGGAGATTAGCACAGATGAGAAAACAGAAGAAAGCTGCTGGAGCAGGGAAGTCTGTGACAGGAGGAGTGAGCAGCAAGGTGTCTGAGCATGGCTGGGTTGTCTCTAGGGGACACTGACACAGTAGGGTTTCAGGCCCTGGCGCCACTGTTCCAGTGGGGAATTGCAAACACTTTAATTAGGAGCTAGCTTTAGCATTTCCCCAGAGCAGCAAAAAAAGGGGAAACAAGAAGCCCCTGGAGAGGAGGTGGAAGCTGGAAACAAGGAGCAAAGAATACAAACTGGAATAGACTGTCTAAAGGTTACATCCTGTTACATCCACAGACACCCCACATCTGGAAAATTTCTAAAAGGGAATTGAGAAAAAATAGGAGTGATTGCAATTAATGCAAAGAAAAGCTGGTGGGGAAAGATCTTCTTTTCCCAAATATCAAGAGTTCCCACCCGTGGATCATCGTGTGCTTATAGCATGGCTGCCTTTAGGTTATGAGGTCTGCTGTGGGCTACACAGGATTGCCTCACTCATCATCCTCATTTGCAGTGCTGTGCCTGAGGAATTGCTCAAGGGCCACCCTGAGCCATTATCAGGTTGAGGTGAAATGTAGGGATGGGGGGTGGGGCAGCCAGCATATTGTCAGCATGTGCAAAGAGAGCCTGGCAGTGAGGACTAGGATCACCCTTTCTGCAGACAGAGCTGGTTCTACGCTTGCAGGATACAACAGTAGGTGTGGGGAGGAGAAATTGGATCATACTGGGTAGGCAGGCAGAGATCTCTGGCAGAACAGGTAGGATATGACTAGCCTTCTCTCTGCAGGCAAATCTTGTCTTCCTATCATGGGACATAACTTGCATAGAAATGGCTATTCCCTGGGCCCTAGCCAATATATTAAGGGTTAATGCATTGCACAGTGGCAATAAATTTTGCTTGTATGACAGAGGAGTGGGCCGGAAATGTTTGCTGAGGAGAAGCTGCTGTCAGCATTGTACTTTTATTAGTCTGCTCATTCCTTCCTTCTCTTTAATAAAATGCCCACTGACATTTATGGTCTCGTCACCTGGTGAGAAAGCCATTGTCACCTCCACTGACACTTCTCCCATCACAGCGCATCCCATTCTAGCACTTCAAAGCCATTGCTGCCCTCTTTTTCAATGGACAAACCTTTCCGGGATGGATTTTCTTGCCCTTTGAACTGGCAAAGATTGCAGCCAGCAGAGTGGACCTCTAGGGCATTGCTGTCTGTGAACTGCACCTGCACTCTTCTAGGGACACTCGAAGAGCTGGTGTCATAGGCAGTGGCCATTTTGTTCCCTGGCATGCTGTAGCCTGTTGTAAAGGATCCCAATATACCCAGCTCTCCAGTGACTTGCTTTTACTCGCTCTCACTCCTATCTTTGGCCTGCTTTTTCTTCTTGATCCCACTGGCTCTTTCATGGGGCAGACAGGTCTAAAAGACAAGCTTTGTACACTGACCAGACAGATAACAATAACCCCCTCAATGTCTCATAAAGGAAAGGACAGCAGTGTGAGCTCAACTCTTGTTAGCCATCAGAAACTCTACACGAGAGAGAGCCCTTGAAGGTATCCAAGATGTGAAAAAATTTCTTAGTTTCCATAAATTACAGGATTCAGATGGGTAGCAAACTGTGCTTTAATAATAGTGGTGTTTATGGAGCTATTTGCTTTATTCCAAAGCAGTAGTTATTTTACACTGAAGGTACATGGCTGCACTGTGTGTATGACACTTTCCTTTGTAAGGTGTATTGGTCAGACATGCCCTCCCAGGGTTTTCAGATAAAATCAACCCATACTGCCTGCCAGTGAAGAAGTAAATAATTAGTCTTTGTTCAGTTGTCTTTGGTGTCTTTCACTCTCCTTTTTGTTTGTGTTCTTTTTTATGTTCGTTTGGGTTTTGTGGTTTGTGGGGTTTTTTTGTTTTGTTTTGTTTGGGGAGTTTTGTTTGTTTGTTTTGGAGTCTTGTGTGTGTGTGTGTGTTTTGGGTCTTTAAAGTTTTATTCAACATTGTTAAACCCCTTAGACTGGGCACCCACTTCCACAGCTGGGAGGGTGAGATCACAGAAATCTTTCATGGTGTCTCAGAGGAACTTCCAGGTTGCTGGTAGGAGTCTATGAGCAAAGAAAAAGGCTTGATGCCAAGCACCATTCTCTACTGCATGTGCAGCTCTAACCATCAAATTTTTCACAAGCATGAGGGAAAGTGTTTGATTCTTAGGTCCAAGTGTGCTTCCTAGGCAGCTGTTTCCTACCTCCTCAGAGGAGACACAGTGGCTGGAAGGAAGGCTGGTTCTGGTCTTCTTCTGGCCAGCTGGACCTCCCTGGAATCGTGTTGATATCTAGAGAAAGTACAGCTCCTGTATGCTCTCTTCTGATGGTTTATTTCTGAGTATGAAGATGAACAGGAAGAACAACTCCTAAGTCTGGAAGTGCACAGGTCTCACTACATCATGTGGAATCTGAAATAAAAGTCTTTACTCCTTCAAATCACAGAATCAAAGACTGGGTATGTTGGAAGAGACCACAGTGGGCCATCTGGTCCAGCCTCCCTGCTCAAGCAGGCTCATCCCAGAGTACATTGCACAGGGTTGTGACCAGATGGTTCTTGAATATCTCCAGCGAGGGAGACTCCACAGCTTCTCTGGGCAATCTGTTCCAGTGCATGGTCAGCTGCACAGTAAAGAAGTTCTTACTGTTATTCAGGTGGAACATCCTGTGCCTCAGTTTCTGCCCAGTGCCTCTTGTCCTATTGCTTGGTATCACTGAGAAGAGTCTGGCTCCATTGTTTTGATGCCCTCCCTTCAGTTACTTACAGACATCAATGAGGTTCCCTCTCTGTTGTCTCTTCTTGAACAGGTCCAGCTCTCTCCACTTTTCCTCATAAGAGAGATGCTACAGCCTCTTAATCAGCTTTGTTGCCCTCTGCTGGGCCCACTCCATGAGTTCCATGTCTCTCTTCTACTGAAGAGCCCAGAACTGGATACAGCACTCCATATGAGGCCTCACTAGGGCTGAGCAGAGGGGCAGGATGACCTCCTTTGACCTGCTGGCAATGTTCCTCCTAATGTACCCCACTGGCCTTCTTGGCCATAAGGGCACTGCTGGCTCATGGATGGCTTGTTGTCCACCAGGACAGGTCCTTCTCCACAGAGCTGCTTTCCAGCAGGTCAGCCCTCAGCCTGTCCTGGTACATGAGGTTATTCCTCCCCAGGTACAGAACACTGGTTTTTCTCTTGTTGCATTTCACAAGGTTTTTCTCTGCCATCTCTCCAACCCATTGAGGTTCCTCTGAAGAGCAGCACAGCCCTCTAGGGTACTGAACATTCCTCCCAGCTTTGCATTGCCATTGATCTTGCTCAGGAGGCAGCTACCCCTTCACCCAAGTCATTGATGAATAACTTAAACAATACTCTTAAATCAAACAATATCACTCCCTGCATCAAAGGTGAGAAGTTTCCTATGAATTAAAAGGAAATGAGAAAGAGAGTTGCTTTTGCTTTGTCTTGTTTCAGCTAATAACATGAATATACTACACTTATGAAAAAAGAGCCTTTTATTGATTCTGGTAGATCAGCATATATGTTGTGGCTACAACTGTTTTCTAGAAAGGACTGTTCCTTATCATTGTCCTAAATCTGGCTTCAACAGTAACATATTCGCTCACATCTTCCTTAGGCCGGTAAAAAGGAGAATAATTTAATCATTCTTTCCAGTAACTCAGGCCTTTTCCCCTCTCTGAACCTTTGTCTTATAACAGCTGAACCATGTGTCAACATTGTTTTTATTCCACTTTTTTCTGGGTATAACACTGGCTCTATCCCCCTTGACAACACCTTCTTTTCCTCCTCTTTCTCTCTTTTGTTATTTCATAACTAACTGCCTGGTCTAGACATAAAATCCTAGGAAACACATATTGTGGTTTATTTACTCTAAAGAATTTTTTCTTCTAGCTCTTTTGATAAATTTTTTACAAGTAAATACAAATTAATCTGTAAAATGGTGGTTTACAAATAATGTAGTCTGAGTTTTCTCCAGGGTCAACAGCAGCAGAAATTTGTGAGATAGTAGAATTCAAAAAGGTTACCGAAAGACCATCCTTGAATGTTTGTTCCAGGGCTCTTTGAAGGACTTGAACAAACCTTTCTGCTAGTCCATCTGACACTAGGTGACAAGCAGGCAGTGCACTGCTGAATTTCTTTGAAGAATAGTTGGAAGTTTCTCAGAAGTGAGACAACAATGGACAGTTGCTGCCAGAGCCAACATTTTAAAACTCATCCTTTTTGAAGTTCAAGGCATAATTCCCATTGGCCAAAATGGGAATTATGGTATACATGGTATACCATATATATATATATACCATGGTATACAGTCAGGCCATAGGCAAAAAACATACTCCCTATAACATTGCTTCATAAAAGTTGTTTGGTTTTTTGTTTGGTTTGTTGTTGTTGTTTGTTTGTTTGGTTTTTTTAGTAAGTCTTTATAGTCAAATAATAGAAGCAGTGGTTCACATTTACAGGAGTAAATAATTTCTTCATTCACAAACCTAGAGTTTAAGGGACAGAAGGGAATAATGCACTATCATCTACTCTGACACATGCCAGAGACATTTATCCAGCTGTTTCAGTAATGAGTCCAGTAACTTGCGTATAGTTAAAATAATGTATCATCCAGTAAGGCATCTGATCTTGATTTGAGGATTTAAAAAATGTGACAAAGCCAGCCTATTTTTGTGCTTCGTTCTTATATTTTTTAAAATAAACCAGGTCTTGTTTCTTGCCTGAATTTATCTGTGTCTAGCTAAAAATTATGGCTTATTTTTCTCTGTCAGACTAGAGACCCTATAAGCGCTGGGCACTTCTCTTGAGGTGTTTACAAACGATAAGTTAGGAACCTCTTGTTCTGCTCTTTGATATGGTGAAGAGACTGAGCTATCAATATGTTGGTCTCCTCATCCCTGAGACTTGTGAGCTGCCCCCTGTCATGTTTTCTTAGTCCAATTTGCACCCCACGGCTGTGTACAGAAACAGGCATGCAATGCAGAGTCCTTTGTGCTTTGCTGATGCCATCTTTGGTGCCTGTGCTTTCCCCACTGGGCCTCCCATCCTAACCAAAAGATGTGCTCCCTGGAGTTGTTTAATTTTGGCTTGTATTCACAGGTTTTTTGGGGGAATTCCATCATATATCTGAGCCTAGCAGTCCCTGTATGTTCACATTTCCTTATGTGAACAAGCTGCAACTTTTTTTGAGGAAAGGATTCTCCATAGCAGCAGGTTCTGGAAAGATCTTTCACTCAGCTGTAAATTTGAAGAGATTTATTTTTTAAAAATAACCCAAACCCCCAAACTTTGAAAACAGAAGTTGTCTCCATTTGAAAGACAAGAGCATAAATAAGCCATCTATGAAACTACATAAGTATGGAAAGTTGAATAATGTTTCCAGACATTAAGAAGCAAATCAGACATTTGGACTGGGCAAAGTGTGAAATTCTGTGAGGGATGAGAAGCTTGTTAATTTTGTTCAGACAAAAATCAGTCCAAAAATACTTCCATCTCCT
Organism: Myiozetetes cayanensis; assembly: GCF_022539395.1. Taxonomy (NCBI): domain Eukaryota; kingdom Metazoa; phylum Chordata; class Aves; order Passeriformes; family Tyrannidae; genus Myiozetetes; species Myiozetetes cayanensis. The sequence continues at coordinate 22,309,748 of NW_026087742.1, forward strand.
TATCCAGTGTAAGAGGACATTCCCATAGTAGCCTTTCTCTGTATTGCAACTGAAGGTTACTTGAGGCTGTTCTTGGATTCTGGTCCATTTTGAGGATCTTTACATGCTTTAATCTGTCCAAATCTCTGAAACACTCTCCTCTTTGCAAGTCCTACTCTGCAATCTCCTTCTTTGTGTGAGTCTCCTCATAGGAATTCCTGAGCAAGTTTTGTCTTCAGTTTTACCAATAAGTGATGCTCTTTGTGATCCCCTGTGGAGCTGTGAAGCTCAGGGTAAGTATCTGCTAGAGAAATACAGGAGTAAAGGATATTGGGAAGAGTTCCAAGCAACTCAGATGTGATGCATTTGTTATTATGGGGCTGTAGGAAAAGCCCTCTTTCCTTTACCCATCCTAATTTTCTTTTTCATTAGCCTCCTGACGCTAACCTCTGAATAACTTCTAAAGTAAACCACCCATAAATATTGCACGAGTCTCCAATACTAAAAGCTGATAAAGTTTATAGCACTTATAAAATAAATAGAAGGAAATGCTTTTCAGTTTCCTATTTATAGGTCTCAAGAGGGATCTCAGGTATGATTTATCACTTCAATTTTAACCGTATTAGTCTCCCCCTATCACAAACACACAACTCTTTTCCTTGGTCATTCTTTTTTTTCTCACACGCAGCTGCTTCCTCTTTTCCCTGTAGACATGCTCACACCCACACAGCCATTTGCCCTCCATATCTTTTGCTAGCAGACAGGAGAGTGTTGAGTGCCATCAGTTTTCACCAGAGTCAGCAGGCATTGAGGGCTCTCAGCATTTAGCGAGGGGCTCTCAACCACATGTAATTCAAAGGAAAACCTACTTTTTTTCAAATGAATGTGGCGCATGGCCAAAGAAGGATTAAAAAAGAGGGAGGCAACATTTTGGATGTGGGTGGATCATTAAAGCACAGAGAGTATAGTTAACATAGGGTATGTTTCTTTTTAGGGCATTCCTATATGATTTCCAAGTGTTAATGTTTCTAAGTATGCAGTATTCATCCTCAATGCTGGTGCTTTCCACTTGAGCAGATAAATGGACTGTGGCTAATAATACTCTTTTTCTTGGAGCAAATGAACATCACTTCTGTTTTGTAAAAGGGGAGGCACACTTCTGGCCACTTATCATGTGTCTAAATTAGCATTTTATTTTGGTGCAAAGGTGCACTTCTGAAGTAAATCTCCTTGTCCCCATTTAGTTTATTTTCCCATTTAAATAGAAACTCTTGTTTCAGAAATATAGCAGCTAACTGGCATTCAGCCCATGGAGCCAGACTACAGCCAAACCAACTTAAACTTCCCAAAACACATAAATGTGGACATCAGATCTTCAGTGCCAGCCGGTTTGCTTTAGAGTTCCATTCCTGTTACACTGCAGCATTTGCTAATGTGTCAAGCCACAGTTCTGCCGCAGCGTTTGACACCACTGCATCCTCACTGCATTTTCCTGTCCTGGTTCTACATTAAAAACCAACTAAATAAAAATGCCTTCCATGACTGTGATTGAAATAAATATATTATTATACCTCCTCAGGACAAAGACAACTAGTTAATTAATATCAACTCAATTCCTTTCCAGTTCAGAGTTTGCTCAATCTCTGTGGTCGCAGAGAACCACTTCTGGACACAAAAAGTAATATTCTGGTTTTGTTCATCTTTAATCATGTCTTACAAAATTGACCTGTTAGATAAGGTTGGGTTATATTCATTACCTTCAGGAAATACTGAAACTGTAAGAGGAGAACTGTAACTTCAGATGACTTCCACTTCCACCAATTAAAACCCCCAGTTGTCAACTTGAGACTGTCAAGCACAAGGTTTGTTTCAGCTGAGTTCAGCCACCTAAAAACCAGGTATATATAGAAGTGTGAATTCAGACTCCCTCTGTAATCAGTGGGGAGACACAAGTGGCTACACATGACGTTGCCTCCTCCATTAGAGACACCTCTTAGGATGAGATGAATGCTGCCTAGAATAGGAAGCTCATTTGTCCATGTGGCTTATATTGTTAATGAGATGAGAAGTGCTCTTCAGAGTGGTGATTCAAAGGCAGATTTTGTGCTTTGTGGTGCAGGAAGAAGCTAGAGAATGTAGAGAAGGCCAGTCTGTAGTCACAGGTCTGGCATGCAGCTAGTTCTCCATGCAAATGCTTCTCTTACTAAAAGATACTATTGGAAATTAGAAGGATAGTGTCTTTTGATTGTTATCCAGTGCCTGGTGAATAAGTTGTTGAGGATTTTCATAGCAATAAGGGGATTCCTGAGCTGTAGCTGCCCGGCAGTTCTTCCTTCCCAACCTTCCTGACCACAGCTCATCCCCTGTCTTCGAAAGGCCTTTCTTCAGTGCATGTCTCCTATGGCAGCAAAGAGGTTAATGAACAAGCCACCCAATATAGTCTGCTTAGGATAACAACAGACTCAGGTGTTGAACTGCCTGGCAGATACTGCAAGGCCAAACGCAAATGAATACAGGTTGCTGAGGGAAATGAACAGGGCCTGGAAATGGCTGGGGGAAGTGGCCTGACAGCCAGGCATCAAAAGCCAGGTGGATTTATTAGCCTGCCAGGAAGCAGCTTGGTGAAAGCAATATGTAAAACGTAAATGTCAGGAAGCAACATGAGCTTTGGAGCTCTGTGAATAGCCTCTAAAGACCAAGCCTGACGTACCAAAGAGCCTTTATTTGTAGAGGTCGGTCCTCTTGCCTGTCACTGAGTAAGGAGGATGGACTGAGCTTTACAAGTCCAGAAAACAATATGGGTCTTATCAAACCATTTTATTCTGTGCATCCTTAGGGTAACTTGTGCCTCTTGATGAGCATACCTCTGCTCACAGAGAACTGCACATGTTACAGCCCACTAAGGGGCAAGAGCCCAGTCAAGGCCCTTTGGTCCTGCAGACAAGGTTGGTAAAGATCACAACAAACAGAATTGATCTTGCTGAAATCTGATGAATTGGGAACAAGAGACCAAGCACTAATGTAGGGCTTAAATCCTCCCCGATTCCTCTCCTGGAAGAATGGGTTTTTGCAAGCTGAGTAATCTTCATCATTCTTGCTCCTGGCCTCAGGAGAGATAGGAACAGCAGCCCACCAAGTCTGTACTTTTCTTACTGTGCCTCAGCACAGGACTGGCAGAGCTTCTCTGCAGGAAGAACTGTCAGCATGGAGTTCCATGCTCCATTCAGCCGTGGGCCTCTCCACTGAGATTTCCAATGAGAGTGAATGTAACTAGCTCCAAAGGAGCTGTGGTTTTAGTGGTATGGGCACCTGTCCACTAGGAAGTGTGCTGAAACCTCTGATGCATTTCACAGGTTCCACCAGAGACCCATCAAACACTAATAACATTCAATCACTGCTAACCAAGGCTGATTTTGGACCAGATGCTTGGAAGTGAAATACTACCTATCCCACCACAAGCCCCTGCCATAAGTCAATTATACATTGCAGTATTTGAAACCAATAAAACAGAGCTTTTTACTATATGACATGGCTTTCCTTGGAAGGTATTGCAACCACAGTGGAGTTTGGAAACTTCACACATAGCTTATTTTTTTCCTTTAATTACTTTATACATATATATATCTTGTTACCAACCTTTTTATACACATAATGTTATTTTTTTTTAAATTGCAAAGAATATTTTGTTTCCTTGTTTCAGTTTGGCAATGAACTATATAATCTTGTTCCTTATTTAGATACATTTGTTCACTATTCAGACAGCATTAGTACTGCCCACAATTAGAATCCACTGTAATTCCAACACCATCACTTACTTATCACACTCCAACCCACTCAATAGACAGTGTGGTAGTAGAGAGAGCAATGCATCTTTTGAGAGCACCTAAAGCTGGAGTCTGAGCAGTGGCTTGGTGCAGAGAGCTGCACCAACTCTAATGGTGTCTAGTCACTTTGGTGGGCAGTCAAAGGCCACCAGATGCAAAGCTAAACCACATCTCTTACATTTGACCTACAGGCTAACAGGGATTTGTAGTGATTTGGCATAATCCAAAGTTAGTTTTGCATAAGGACAACCTGCTGCTGGGTTCAGCTGCCTCTGAAGGAGCCCCTTAGATGAACAAAGCAGATCTTGATTGGAGCTTAGGTAGCTCTGTATGGTGGATAACTTTAGAACCCTAATGTTTCCCAGAGAGAGATCATCTGTCACCACCCCATTAACTCCAGGAAGAAGGAAAATTTTGATAGGAGACAAAAACCCCTGTTGTTTAGTGTCAGTTGAATTTATCAAATGAGGTGCATCCACAAATTCAATGCTGCAGGGGAAAAGAGTAACAGTCACTAAAAGGGAAGAAAACCAAAATAAGAGTTGCAATTTTCTTATTAAAAAGGAAATGGGTGGTGGGAGAGCTGATAATTGAGTACAAACCACTAAATTAAAAGAGAGATATCCTACTTCTGTCCCAGAGACGTTAAAGAAAAAAAAAAACAACTAGGGAAGCTGTTTAGCAATTTTAAGAAAACCCAGTCCTAGAGGGACAGGAAATTGTTTCTTTGTGGCAAGATGGGGACCAATTCCCACTCCAGGCTCTTCAGTCTTGACCCTCTCACTTCCCTTCCCCCTCCGCCTTCCCCATCGGCAGCCTTGGCCTGCCATCCCTCTGCTGCTGCTCTCCCCTTATCCTTTGCTGTCTTTTTGACTTTTAGCAGTTCCCTAGCAACAGATGTTTGCAGCTGAGAGGAAGAGCTGTGGACATATTGCAAGCACAGCAGCAGGCAGGGCTCGGCCTCAGCTCATGGGTGATGGCTGACCCTAGAACTGGGGGAACACAGAGCAGCTCCAGGGCAACAATTCTGCACTGATCTCTGTTTGTGACCTGAGACAGGGGCAGCACCTAACTTTAAAACTTCAATTGTTCTTCTTGCTGGTTATCAACAGGTTACCCATTCTGCTTAATCTGAAACACTTATTTCCTCTTGCCAAACACTGGGCTTCACCCAGTGGAAAAACCTGTCAGACATCATCAGTGTGGCAATCCTATGGTAGGGACACAGGTATTCAGACAAGGAACAAGTGTCTCCATTCCTCTTGTTAAAAATAAGAGCTCTGATTTTTATGTGTTGGATGCTGTCCTTACCACCCTCCTGTCCAGCCCACCTTGCTGCTGAAGGCTGTTACCTCTGGGGCAGAGCTGGGAAAGGTGTGCTTACAGCTCAGTGGCTGCACTTCACAGTGGTATGTGTTAGCCAGAGCCACATGGGCTGCATGCAGGGACAGCCAAGGACCCAGGCTTGTGCTCCCTTCCACCCACTCTGCTTCTGCAGCAGCAAGGCTCTGGTACAGGGGAGGATGGGCAGCTGAGGGCAGCAGCATCACTGCAGTAGAGCTACTGGAGCTCAGCTAAAAGAGTGCTAACCTATCATTATTATTGATGATGTCGTTACTATTATTATTGTTACCATTATTATAGTCCCCTTCTAATTCGCCTCAAAGAAACCAAACCTGTGTTACTTCATATAGCAGCCATTCCCTCACCACCCACAAACTTCTCCTGTCAGGAGTGCTGAAGTTACTCTGGAAAATATGATGCAAGTTTTTAAGCCGTTTGGTAGGACGTTTGAAAATTGGACTCCAAGTCATTGCACTGCAATAATGAAGTTAGTGTAGAATAGAGTAGTATACTAGCTAAATTTGTAAGGTGAGCACATACTTACATAAACCTATAATGCCAACTAATCAAAGCATCTGAAAGACCCCACAGAATAGTTATTTCATTTTAAAACAGAAAAAGAAAAAGACAAGGTTTTCTCCATTTATCCAACAAAACAAGTGGCCAATGTTTTTCATCAGGCAGCCACTGATGTCTGAATTCTGTGATAGTGCCTTGATCATAGGTTTTTTCCTCCTGTTGATTTCCAAACTTCTTAACTATCATGTTGAATAAAGGTGCAGAACTGTCTTGTATGATGGAAATTAAATGTCTGGATGTGTTGTGAATCTGACCTCATTCTTGGTCTTATCTTTTTCCAGAGTGGTGTTTTCTCTGTGCCTTGTACGGACAGGGTCTTGGCAGCCCTGCCAGCTGGCACACCTTATGTATGAGACACATCAGTTATGCATTGTTTCACCACCACCTCACCTGGTGCAGTGTCCACATCTCCTGGCAGTTCAGAGGCTGTTCAGCACTCCTAGCAGTGTCCCATTCTGGTACCCTGTGTGTCTGCCACCCAGCTGTGTCTGGGGCTGGGGGTCCTACAGCAGGAGAGAGGCTTCAGCCTCCACAGCTGCTACCAACTGTGTGACTTCTAATCCCCCCAGATGTCACATATGTACATGTTCTGGGTAGGAGCAGACCTTCCCTTGCCCATCCCCATGTGACTTGGCATACTACAGCAACTTAAGACTGTTATAAGGTACAAAGTAGTGTTAGGGTGAAGCCTTGTAAAGGATACCTAGGTGCCTTTTCTCTCCTAGCCTAAAGAGGCCCAATCTGTACATTGCCCTTGCTGTCCTCTACATCAACAGCAATCATCATTTGCACTTGTATTCCCTTCTCCTTCCTCTACCATTTTCACTTTCTGAGCTCTGTCCCTAAGCCTCCATCTCCATGACAGTAATCTCTGTTGCCTGGAGGAGCTGTTGTGCAGACTGGGATAGGATGCAGATGGATGGTAGATGGCATGGAGGAAGTACATGTGGGCAGAAGGCTGCTCAGGTAGAGAGAAGAGACAGTGGGGTATAGGGAAGGTGGAAAATTGAAAATGGAGCCCATATATTCGAGGTAGTAAGAAAGGAACAAAGGGCATCAGGGTAGTAGCAAGAGAACTGGAGGAAAAGTGGCAGACTTGTCTGTCATGTCCTACTAATCTGAAAATCCCACTGCTGTCCTCTCTTGCTCACACTTCCCATCACACTGATGCTACCCAAAGTACCACTGATCTTTCCCACACTCCCCCACTTTTCAACCTTTGGAACTGCCTTCCTTACCCCTTTTCACCTCTTGCAGAAAATTACTTTTCTTATCCAAAACACGCTGGCAAGCAGGAAAATTCTCTGAGGCTGAAAAACCTTGAGATGCTGAGGTTGTGACCTGGTGCCTGGGATTTTTCCTCCAGGTCTTTTATTTTTTTACACCAACCTCACAGGAGCTGAGCTGTGCCTGCTCTCACACCTCTGTGAGCTGCAAACAGCAACTCCTTCTTTGGTCCTACTATATTAGCTGAGACCTCTCTACTAGGGTGAAAACATGCCCATGTCCTATGGCCACACATTTCTGCCTTTTGTGTCCTTTCTGAAAGTCCTATTTTTTTTCCCTAGTCCCCGCTCTTCTGTACATCTTAGCTACTTTCATTCTTTATGCATTTCCTTCTTTTTTTTTTTTTTTGGCAATATTCAGTTTTTGTCTTATCTCCAATCCTAAGCACATCTCTTTGTCAATCACCCAGGCTAAGCAGCAAAATAGTTAACAGTAAGTGCCCTCATTAGACTTGAAATGAGATTAGTGGTAGAGTACAGGAGTTTGCACTTCTCATATACCGTTTTAAGCTATCCACTGTCTCAGGCAAAGAACACCGCTTTAGTTATATTGGCTCGTATTTGATAGCTTCTCTCCGATATCAAAGGCAAGACTACTTTTGTTTCCAAAGAAATTCTGATATTCTTAGAACTTCAATATGCCATTAGGGCCACATAAACATATGTTGGCCAGGTGTTCAATATCCCTGTTTCAATGTGTTTTGCTGACAATAAAGGAATAATGAATGTTCCTGCAGGACAGCTTCATGTAGATTAGGACACAACAAATGCATTTTGATTTTCAAGTGTGTAAGAAGAGCAGAGAGAAACAAAAAATAAATGAAATGTAAATTCTGTTCTAATTTTTCCTCTGTGAACTTCATATTTTATCCAGTGGTCTGAGTATAGCATGCATTATGAGTTGACCGACAATATACTGTAAAAACAAGGCAAATATACACCCCAAGCCCAGGCATAATGAATGCCACATAAATAACTCCATATAACGGGTCTATGGAATCTGCGCCTCCTACCTATAGTCAGTGGGTACCTTCAGCTGCTTTCCAGCAAGACTGAACTTGGTTAAGTAAGTGACAATCTGGAGTGTTTAAATGTCCCACCAATTGAATAGATGAGCATTCAAAAATACTGACACTACAACGGAACAAATTTAGCTGTAATTTATAGACCTTAAAATTCTTCAGGAGTTACTGGGTGTATGTTGGTGTATCTGAAAGCAGCATTAAGTCTACGATTTATGGGATCAGTTTAGCACAGCGATAAGCCTATCACAGATTAACACACACACACACACACACACACAGAGTTTCTGCATTTTGTAAACTGCTATCAATCCCCAGTACTGCCACCAGAGAAGATAATATCTTCTTGTCTACAATAAAATACACTCTTTCTAAATTTGGTACCAGAAATATTTATTCCTTGCACAGCTTAACCATATAAATAAAGAACTCAAAATGACTAGATCAAGTCGAACACAAATCTGTTGGTATGCAGCATATTTTATGTCATACAAAGTTCTCTAAGTTACATGCTCAAATCTGACATGAGACAACATATAGAGAACTTGGAATATGAAATCCTGGTTCTGCTAAAGTCATGGTCTAGTCATATCACTACTTCCAATAGAGTTTGTCTTCAGGCAAGCCTCAGTGCTAGAATTGTTTTTCAGAGTGTGAACTACAGATGAAACTGGTGGGTGAGCATTCGTGTGCTTGAAATGTATTGTGCAGTTATAGCTGGTCCCTAATGGTGTATTGTCTTCTAACGACTTAGCTCCTTTGGCCCTTAATAGCATTGAAAAATGTCAGAAGATGGACAGAATGATCACCCACCACCAAAAGACGAGCTGGACAGTAGTGCTTCTCACTAGAGGGCAAAAGTCACTCAGACGTGAAATCAGGAAGCAATGAATAAAATAGCAAAAACAGCATTCTGAGGTAGGGCTTAAAATGAGCCTGGGACTGGACCAGGTGATATGGTCTATGAGGTTTGTGGGGCATCATTTGGGAATTAAGAGATGTGAACTGTTTCTTCAGCAGTTCCAATGGGACCAACTTTTCCCCAACTTGTGTTCGCTCTCTATTTTGCTGTGTCTCTTCTATTTATCTTCTGGTTTTGGTATTTAATTCTTCTGAGGAACAACTCCTCTCTCTTCTTATAAGATATTGCAGTACACATTATAATAAAAACCTGATTTCTGTTACAACACAAAGATCATCTTACAAATTATAGAAAGGATAAACAGGTGAAGATGGAAGTGCCATCTCTGGAATGAAATATAGGGATCTAGTGTCATTTAAAGCTGATGTCACTAAAATTTCTTTAGAAAAAGCCTCTGTTTCCCAAAGGTGGGATTTCCCTGTGTGGAAGTGTGTAAACCCAGGAGACTCTTGTCTCATCCTGCATTATGTAAGAATATATAAAATCAGCTACAGCAGATGCAACCATTCTGTGCAGTCTAGAGTCCTCTCTCTGGTAGTGGCCAGCAGTAGTGCCCTGGTAAGAGTATAGAGCAGGGACAGCATAGGGCAACCCCTGCTCTGTATCCTCTTCCAGTCTCCAGCAAGTCTTGGTGTTAGAACCCCTTGTATAATACAGCAGCAGAGAAGCATCAGGTAGCTTCTGATGTTTATTTCTTCCAGGACTGTATTTGATGACTTCTGAAACTCATAGGAAATTCCAGCATCCATAAAATCCTGAGAAAAGGTACTCCAGAGTTTAACTGTGCATTACGTAAAGGAGCTGTTTCTTTGTTCCACTTTGAACCTGCCACTTGCCTGCCTTGAACATGTGCTGTGTGATTCCAGCACAGTATTTCTGGCCTTTCCTCCAAGCTGAGGTGTAGGAAATCATTGCAGACTCAGCAGTGTTAGGCAGCATACAGCAGCACCAGAGAGCCACAGAGGAGATGCTGTTATTTTCCTCTTGGGCTTTCAAGAATCAAAAGACTCCTAGTCTTCTGGTCCGCCTTGTTGACTGGATCCGGCTTTCTGGAGTTTGTGGATGGATGTACGTGATGGCAAGCCTTCCTGGCAAAAGGAATGTCCTGACTATCAAAAAGGAATTTGAAGAGAGTCTGTTTTCTTCCTTCCTCTGATTCACAGTCATGTTTCATTTCACCAGCTAAAAGGCCTGATGTGACACAGGAGGTTATTCAAGGCCATCCCATGGCAGTGTAGCTGAGTAAAAAGTGTGGTTTACAACCTTACTAACAGCTGAGCATGCTAAATACACAACTAACTTGCCAGCATGAAGAAGCCACATGGCTCTACCAGCTTTTTCGCTGTAAAGGAGATGGAATAAATTTTCCAAGCTGTGCACATAACTGTGCAGTACAGCCTCCTTCCTCCCTCTGCATCACTCTGCAAGGGCCGTAAAGTAACACAATAAACACCTTTATAGCCATGTTAAAGTTCCCTGACTTTCTGATAAAGGCTGTTGGTATAAAACCCCCAACCCTTACATGCTTTTTCAGACCCAAGTACTGCTTATTGCACAAATGCAAGCGCAAGCTCAGGTCTGCTGACACTGCTGCAGGGCTTAGCAAGAGGAGCACACTGGGTTGTGCCCTCCCGTGCCCGCTCATGCTGCCAGCCCCAGTGCAGGTCGGTCCTCTGCTGTGACCACGACAAAACATCAGGCAGTAGAAAAACTGGCAACAACTGTGCTCACATTCAGCATTACACTATTACTGGGTTTTGTTTACCCTCTCCTAAAATGATCTCTGTTCCTCCATGAGAGAAATCATGCCTCTTCCCTTCTTCCTCCTGAACATCACCAAAAGCGAGAAGCACACGTGGTAGTAAAAAAAGTGTTGTTAAACTAGACTTGGAGTTTTAGCTGTTCTGGAATATTTGGGAAAATGTGTGAATATAGAACCAATAAGGATGTTCTACAGGTTTCAAATATCACACAGAGGATTGCTGCACAGAGAGGGAGTGAGAGAAAGAAGGTTGTATATTTGATGGCTGAAATACTGCCAGTCTCTCCCCCGCCACAAAACATGTTCATGACGCTGCCTAGACATAAAGTTCAGTGTTTCATTCCATCTCAATAGGGATTTTATGACTAAGGTGTCGAGGATAAGAAAAGACCAATTTGTAGTTTTATTGATCAGGCTAAAGGTCAGGGGCAGACGTGTAGGTCATGGTGCTTCCTCTGAACAGACACGCAACCAAGGGCCTACCTTCTGAAAGTGAAGAATGAGGCAGGGGAGGGGTAACTTACACTGATGAAACATGACAGCTGAGATGTCAATCATGACCAAATTGGACAGGTTAAGAGATGGGAGGCCTCAAAACAACCACAACTTTGCCCCATGCCTGCACACTCTGGCAGAGGGGCTTGTAGTATGTTTACTGAGGCTGTGATTTTGCGTATGGGTAAACACCAGGATGCGATTTAATAAAATAAAAGCATAATTCATGGTGACAAAGTTTATGAGATTGGGTTTCCCAGCCCTAGTTGAACCACATAAACCATATACTGTGACTACAGGCATTTTGGCTGAAATGGTAGGGGCCTCTGCTGCATGGAGATAGCCTGGAAGGCATTTGTCACCATGCCCCTCTCTGGGCCGGCTGCAATAGTAGCATAACACAAAACTACATTGATTCATTGTCAGGAATTTAGTTTAGACTTAAAATGCCATAAAGTGAAATGGTTTCCACAGTAATGTCAGTTTTTCTCCACTACTTGCATTAATTTTGTCCTCATTTCCCCCTCTGAATCACCACTGAAAGTGAGACTTGGTCTCTGTAGTATATTCTGTTCCAGGTCTCTCTGTGTTATATTTGCAGTGTAAAGCTGCTTATGGCTGAGACTCTGCTTGCTGTAAAAGGCAGAAGATCCAGCACAGCTTTAATTAAAGATGGTTTAAGCTAACTTTTGTTCCTGCTGATTCTGAGCTATGCCAAGAAGTCATCCTCATGCCTCTGGAAGTTCCCCTGACTGTTCTCCCTGCTTACCCTAAGACCAGCAATAGAAGGAGGTCTTTGCACTTTCCTACCATTTATGACACCTGCACACCAGGCAAACTTTAGTATAAGTGACTTCATTCAGGTATTGGTTTTCCTGACCTTACTTCTTCAGATGTAGTCAGTACAAAGCAAAAAATGGATTTTGTTTTCTGGTAAAGTCAATCTTCAGGTGAAAAGGATTCCTAACTCACAACTGATAGGCTAACACAGCTAGGCTCTTTGAAGAAGAAACAGAGAGCTAAAACCTTCCCTTTTACTTCTCTTCCCTACACTCAGTTGAAGGCAAACTAAGCCTAAAAATAGGCAATGTACATGAAGAAGGTATATCATTACATGTACAAAATACCTCTTAAGCATCTGCCCAATCATCCAGACTGTAAGATGGCTTGATTAATATCCCACTATTTTACTAAATTTGTAATGAAGGAAACAATGGTGGTCATTTCTTGGTATCTGATCCAGCCTTATGGCAGGGAAGGCAGATGACAACTGTGTCTTTATACTGGTATCCCTCTGAACCCTGTTTTCTCTGAATTTGGAATTAACAAAGAGTCAGTTGAAGGGCCTTGGAAGAAGAAGTTTAGGAATAGTGCATGTTACACGTGAGGTATCTCAGGAACTAGGATGGTCTAGCACACACACTTGCACAAACCACATGCTGAAGGGGAGAACGGGCCTACTTTCATGTATGTTTTCTCATTCTAGATCTCAAATGGGCTAAATTTTTCTGTGCATGTACCATCTTCCTCTTGACAGTTTTTGAGCTCCAGACAAAATCTGGTTTTATCACACACATGCCTTGTAGCAATCGAATTCCCCATCTTCCTTTTCATGCTGTCTTTCTTTCTTCTAGCTGTTGATCAGTTGAGTAATGAAGTTCCATGGTAGCTTCTGGTGATCGCAAGACCTGAGTTCTAATGTCTTGAGGCAGAGAGTGGTGTAGTTACGTTACACAACTCCTTGCTACACAGCTTGGTGACTTTTGGATGCCTGCTGAGTATTCAGTCAGTTGGAGCTTCCTCTGGCCACAGCGGTTTCATAACTGTGGTAAGCTGCAACAGTCACAAAAACATGGATGTCCTGTCTCAGAACTCATTCTAAAGAAAAAAGATGCATCCATGTGATAAGACAAAATCTTATAAGAGTTATCTATACATCAGTAGCAATCTTCATGCCTAGCAGACTTAAGAATCCAGTGTAACTCTTAGCACATATCTCCTTCTGTTCTGTACCTTTTCTCTGGACCGTGGAGCTAGAGAAATGTCCTAACCTCACATAAAAAGGACTGAATAGCCAAGGCTCTGTATTCAAATTATAGCCTCCATGCTCCATTAGTGTGCATTCCTATCATCTTCAACACTCACATATTTGAATGTCTGGTCAATAAGTTATTCTAGTAAGGAAAAAGGAAGGATCATATTTACTTAGTGTGATAAGAAAATAGAGAGCTGCCAGCAACTATACCCAGCATTTTGCAGCTGAGGGGGTTTGCATTTAACAGCCATGCCTATTATACCACATTAGGTCTTGTAATTAGCTAACAGCACTGGGGGAGAGACATTCCCTGGGTGAAGCCAAACTGCAGCCACAGTTTCTGTGCTGTATCATATGGGGAAGTGACCCATCAGTGTGAGGATTTGGAAGGACAACATCAAAGACAATCCTAGACTGCAAAGAGTTCAGTCTATAGAGGAGGCAATAAGCAGAGATTGTTAGAGGGAAAATACAGGGAGGAAAAGCTGGAAGCCCACAGGCATCAGTTTGATTTAGAAGAGCAGAGACAATAGAGTAGCCTCATGTACGCAAGCAAAATCTTAATCTCAGAAGGATCTTATTGTATGGAGAAACACTCCTTTTGATCACTGATGTATTCTGTCTGGTTAGGGACACAATAAAACATTACAGAGAAATTGGGCAGAAAGATTTCACCAGCCATATAATCAGGGACAGGAGGCAAAAGGATGAGATTTGGGAGAATTTAAAACAAGGGCACAAGATAGATTTGAGGCTACAAAAAAAGAAAGTCAAGTCCAAAATTGGGACCCTACAGGTAGATGTGGTGTAAAAATCTACAGGTAGAATATGTGTAAAAAGTCTCTCAGGGCTGAAACTGGAAATGGTGTTTTGCGAGCCAGGAAGGTGTGTTTGAGATAACGGTGGTAAAAAAAGAGACATGATTCACTATGGATAGTAAGACAGCAAAGCTGAATTTCCTATTTTGTTTCAACCTACTTTCAGGACATCCTTTGGCATATGTTTCCGCCACCAGGCCAACTCTCCAAGCTGGCACAGATGAAAGCAAAGCCTGACCTGTTCCCATGAGATCTGTTGTCACCTGTGCATTTTGCAAGGGCTTCTGAAACCATTTCCTACTCATGCTTCCCCAAGGAGCTGTGACTAAATGTGCCTGCGTGAACACTGCATAGGGAGCTGCAGTCCAAAGAGTTTCAGGTGGGCTAATAGTGTAAACTAGTAGCTAGTGACAACTTTTGCCACAAAGAGAGTGTGTTACAACCCCAAGTGAAAAAAACTTCCGTGTTTTGCTCTGTATCTCAGGGTAGGCCAACTGCATCTGACCAAAACCAAACAAAAACAAAAAGAAATAAAACAAAAACAAACAAACAAACAAAAAACATATGCAAAACAAAACAAAAAAACAAAGAAAAGGGAAACAAAAGTGTGCAAGAGTTTGGGGTTTTTTGAAGTGAATGAGGGACAATTGCCACACCTTGGGAAAAGCCTGGTTTATCTCCCCAGAGAAGGGAAGAAACCTGGGTAGGGGAGACACAAGGGTTGGCAATTACTGCCATGTGTTTGCTGAAGGAGCTATGGTAGTAATGTATGACACTTCTGGGGAGTTTTTAATCTGAAAGTCTTACTCTTGGAGGTGAAGAGAGGAAAACAAAGCCCTGAGCTCAGTTCCCCATCCCACTTCAGGGCCAGCAAATTGCTCAGCCTGCCTCAGGTGCACCTACCTCACCTACACCTCTATTTTAGAATCACAGAATTAATTCTTTATGTTGGAAAAGACCTTTAAGATCATCAAGTCCAACCATTAACCCAGCACCACCACGTTCACCATATCCCCAAGTGCCACATCCCCACATTTTTTGAACACTTCCAGGGATGGTGACTCAGCCACTTCCCTGCACAGTTGTGATGTTCACAATTCACTGTTCCAATGCTTGACTACCCTTTCACTTTAGATTTTTTTCCCAAATGGGGAAAACTTCCCCTGGCACAGCTTAAGTCTATGTTCTCTTGTCCTGTCAGTGGGAGAAGATTTATCTGGGAGGCCGCCCCTCACCTGTCTACAACCTCCTTTCCGGTAGTTTAGAGAGCAATAAGGTTCTCCCTAAGCCTCCTTTTCTCCAGGCTAAAACAACCCCAGCTCCCTCAGCCTCTCCCCATAGGACTTGTGCTCCAGACCCTTCAACCAGCTCTGCTGCCCTTCTCTGGTCATACTTCAGCACCTCAATGTCTTTTTTGTAGTGAGGGGCCCAGAACTGGACAAAACACTCGAGGTGTGGCCTCACCACGGCCGGGTAAAGGGGGATGGTCACCGCCCTAGTCCTGCCGGCCACACTATTGCTGTTCCAGGCCCGGATGCCGCTGGCCTTCTTGGCCACCTGGGTATTGGCTGGGCATCCCTGCCACTGCTCCCCACTGCAGCGGCGGGACACGCCGGGCTGTCCCCGCTCCCCGGGGAAGCAAACGGGTTCCCGGGGCCGCCCGTGGCCGCCTCTGCCACCGCCTTCCCCGGCGACGCCGCGGCGAGCGGGGCGCAGCCGGCAGCTGCTCCGGGCTGGTTTCCATGGAGACCGCGGGGGGAGGCCCTGGCGGAGGGGAGATGTCTGCGGGGACGTGAGGGGGGAGCGGCGGGGAGAGAGGGCGGCGGCGAGCGGGAGGGGAAGGGAGGGCGGTGAGGGGCGGCGGCCGGGACCTTTCGCTCGGGAGGGAGAGGCTTCCCCGCGGGCCCAGCGGGGCCGCAGCAGGGAGCCCGGGGTCGCTGAGGTGGCTGCAGGACAGTGGCAGGGTGTGCAGGGGAGGCAGAGGAGGATGAAGAGCACGCGGGGATGCTGCTGTGGCAGGCTGTCACTTCCATGGAGGCCTGGCCAGGGGACAGCTCTACAGAGCTCTGCGGCTGCATCCTTCGTGGAGATCTGCAGCAGTCTTAGGGAAGGCACCAGCCATCCTCCCCGTTAAATATTTAGCAGTTTAGCCCAGCCGCATCCTCGGGTGGGAGCCCCGCTGGTGCCCGTGGTCGCGCTCCGGTGTTGGAACACGGGTTGAGGGCTGGTGCTCAGCGAGGAGCAGAGCTTGGGGCAGTGGGTAAAGCAGCAGAGGGGCTGCAGAGGCAAAACAAGCTGCCTGTGTGAGCACACGGGCTTGGGCTTCACACGGGAAAGAGTTGCAGAGTTCAGGGTGGTGGTTACCGTGCAGCAAAGTGCTTGTCACCATGGTGACCGAGCAGTGCCGCATCTTCCTGAGAGTGGAAAGCACCAATCTCAGAGTTTTGCAGTGTGAGACCAGTGGGTTAAATGCAGCTGGTTTCACCTTTTGAAGCCAGGGATCACAATCTGTGTTAGAACTGTATATATTCCATGACATGGATTGGTTGGAATCAGCCTTGAGCCAAGCCAGTGGCTATTTGTATACAAGAAGGACACCATGAATATGTGCTGGTGTCCATCGCAGGCAGTGTCTTCCAAAAAGAGATTTGCAAAAGTGGAGGCAACAGCAGGGAGTGCGCAGGGCAGAAGGGTGGAGATGGCAAAGCTGTTTTTTATATGTACTTTGAATAGTAAACAAAGTTTTGTCTGAAGGTTAAGATATGTTGGTGTCTTTGGGTAGGGGATAGGATTCACCAAGTTTTATCTAAGGGGCTTGAGGCCTACCAAATTTTCAGATTTCTGTTTTAGGTAGTTATGAATATATCAGTGTATATTTACATATAAATTGAACATAAATATGTTGAATGTTAAGCCCAAAAAGATCCAATGAAACTTTTTGTTGTTTGTTCGGGTTTTTTTCATTTGTTTATGAGGAATTGAAGTAAAACTTCTAGCCATCCATCCTCAGGTATACCAAGAGCTTTCCTGGTATTTTGGAATTTGTTTTGGTTTTTGATTGTTTGTTTGTTTGGGGTTTGTTTTGGTTTGACTTTGGATTTTTATTTTTTGTTTGTTTGTTTGTTTTTGGTTTGGTTTTTTGTGGGTGTGTGTGTTTTTTTTTTTTTTTTTATTTTTTTTACCATCAGCATATCTTAATTTGATAAAAGTTTTTACTGCTCCATACAAACTTTGTGTTTTTTTGGGAAGTCCTAAGTATTCACTCAAGAAGAAAACTCTCTAAAAACCCTCATTACTGGTGGCTCCCAAGAAGGGTGACAGCAAACTGCCCTGACCCTCTGGTAAATTTCTCCATTCCTTCATGTCTGTCTAAGAAGAGGATGGCTCTAAACACGGTCTAAGAGACTTGTCATTGACTGGTTCTCATGCAAGGGAACTCAAAGGCTCTCAATCAGAGCGAGGGAAAAACAAAAAGAGAAAGAAATAATGGATTCACCCTTAGCCAGATCTCCTTAGGGTCACTAAGAATGAAGCTTGCTGAGGGAAGTAGTGGCAGATTCCTGATGCATTCAAGGAGGATTTTGTTGTAGCAGAGAGGAACTTTTGAGTTGAAGAACTGTTTGCACTGCAAAAGACAGTACCCATTAGGGAACTGAAAACAGCACTCATGGATGAGCTATTCAAAATATGTTCAGATGGGTAAGGCAGTGTTGTGCTGTGAGTACTTGAGAATGCACCAGATGAGCTGGTATATCTGTGCGTATCCATGCAGAGACATGATCCCCAGAAGGAAATTAGCCATATTAGCATAATGTGACATTGAGGTTAATCTCCCCCATTTCTGAGTAGAATTCGTTGGGTCTTAAAGCATGTATGTCTATATTGTTTCCAGTTATTTGGGGCACAACTACCCATGACGAAATCCAGAAAAAGTAGGCAGGAGCTGCAAGAGGTACCGAAAAACCTCCAACCCACTATCAGCTCTGCCAGAGCTGGGCTGGCAACTCCACTTAGAGAAAGGCTGAGTTGTGTACAGCATTTATGGCTGAGGCTACTGGCTTCTCCTGAACGTCCTCGTTGCCTCTATTCCCTTATTTTTGGAGTCTTGATAGACTCCATTCCAGTTCCTTTCTGCCTTCTTTCCCTTCCCAATCCTTTTTCTTTCTTTCTCCTCTTCTTGCACAGGAATAGTGCAGCGGAAATCTCCACATCAAAACTGATTTTTTCCTACACTCCTGAGTATCCACCAGCCTCCTCCGTTACTACCTTGAGGGATCTCTGGTGTAGCCACATCCTTTGAGACCACCCAGCTCAGGTATGTTCCCTATAGCTAACCTGGGAGAAAGCCCTGCTCCCTGTCACCCTGCTTCCCTTGCTGTGACACTGTGGGAATGGTAGCAGCAGCAGAATTACCTGGCTGCTTTTCAGAAGAATGTGTCCCCGAGCAAGGTAAGGCAGCGGCCTCAACCACTCAGTATAATTAAACACAGCATCATTTTTGTGTAGCCTATGCTGTGGCAACCACAACAGTTATTCTCATTCAGCTGGAAGGTTTAGAAGACAAAGACGTGGTATTTCACAAAAGATCCTCCTAGGAGGCAGGGCCTTAAACCATTTCATTGAATGAAATATACTTGTGGAGCAAAGAGTGCCAGAGGAGGGAAAGGGGATTGGAAAAAAATGCACTGCATAGAACCACTCTATTTCTGGCTGTTGCTCAATAACAGCTCTTGAGGCAGCACCTGATATACTATTAGGGTGAGAAAGGCTTTTTATATGTAATGCTTTGGCACCTTGATAGCATCTCTCTTTTTTCTCTCATTCTCTCTTGAGTTCCCCAGAGAGGCAATATATTGTCTTCCCTCTAGTTAAAGGGAGAGGGGGCTAATTGCATTGACAGGTCACTCTGTTTCTGTTGAAGGTGAAAGCAAAGGGCTAGCTAATTCATGCACACAGACAGGAGGATATAGCACTGTACTGTCAGCCATTCCAGGTACTATCATTAAGGTGGGGTGAGGCAGCTTGGCACAGTGCATGTTGCACTTCCTGGAGCAAACATCTGGGTCAGGGTAGCAGAAAGAGTAATGTTGATGAAGAAAAACCAGTCAGAAAGGAAGAGAAAAGCAGAATTAAAGACAAAGGGTCAGATTGTTTGGGTTTTATATATAATCCTAAATTCTTCTGGCACCATTAATGGGAAGAGAAATTGTGTGGTCACAGTACTTTTGCATCCCAGCTATTCTTTACTCTAATACACTCAACATACAAGTAAGGTGGTAACACTGCCAAGCGTAGAGTAGCAAGCACAATCTGGGACATGCCAAAGGGACTGTGAGATCCCTTGCCCCCCAGGATAGACTCTATATATTATGCAGGATTGTCCTGACACAGACAGCCGGAACCCAAGTCATGATCTGCTGAAGGCAGCAGCAGAACTGGAGAGCCTAAAGTTGGAGCTCCTGCAGTTCAGATTCAGACTTCTTCAGGGCTTAAGGTTTGGGTACTTCTGCCAATGAATGCAAAGGAAATTTGGCAAACACCTTCAGCTAGTGCAGGAGAATAGTATCACCTGAGTCTTAAATAGTGCTTTTCATCAAAAGATCTCATGTCTGTGTCATTACTGATAGTTTTTATGTCTTGGGAAACAGAGACATGGAGAAGGAAAGTGAAATTGTCCAAAATTGCCCTTTAAAGTGGTGGTAAAACAAACAGGAAACCTGCTGCCTCACACTGTCAAACTGAGTTCACCTGTCACGCACAAGGGAATAAAACATAAGGCTGCTGTCTTCCTCTCAGTCCTTCTGAAATAAAGCAGAAAACTCTCTCTCAGGTTGTGGATACTAAAGTCTCCTGTGCCAGGATAGCAGATGACTGCGCTGCGTGGGTCCCGTGCCCTATGAGGATCATTGTCCAGACACGTCTCACTTTGCAACTGGTCTGAAGTATTCTTTCATCATGTGGGATGGCAAATGGTGAGGAGGTAACTAGATTGATCTCCCTTGTAGGCCTTTCCCTGGGACTTGGTACACAGGTTCCAGATGGTACAAAGCCCCTGCTGCTTGGATCTGCACAAAAACCTGTGTCTTCCTCAACCTATTTCACAACAGATTTGGCTTGCTCTCAGTCGGTTGCTATTTGTACAAATTAAGCTGAGCTGCCAGGAACGTTTGCAAACAGGGAAAAGCAAAGTGGGATGCACAAAGCAAGTCAAAATAGGTCTCAAATCTGGCAAAATGCCTTCAGGTGCTTATAACATTTGACCGTGTATTACACGCCCACACCCTCATTCATCCAGCTTTCTCTTGCCTTCACGCCCACACACACTCACCCTTCACAAATTCATTCACCTTCTCTTCCCCCCCACTTTCTCTCCCAAACACAGTCATTCCCACCACAAATCTACCTCAGACATGCTCTTTATTCCCCACATACAAACACACACACAGTTTTGAGTGCTGAGTGCAGTGTCTGTAGGTGGTGTATATACATTCGCGTACCAGACAATGCTGTAACCTTATACCTATGCTGTGAAAAAGCCTTTGGGATTATTGAGCTAAGAGCTCTGATTGCTCTCACTTTCATGTAAAATACTACTAATCCAGTTTATGGGGCTGGCTGTTTCCATCCTACTCTGCCATCATTTTCCACAGAACCTCCCTTTCTGCTCACCTTCCTCTTTCTCCGCTTGCCTATTTCTCCCTACGCATTTCCTTTCCCTCATTGCTGCCTACGACCACAGTATTTTAGAGAGTTTGGTCATCCCTGTATCTCTCCATGACCTAACACTGGTCCTGATTATCTCACCGAGAGAATGAGCAGGGATGAGCAATGAGCCTGCCATGCAGTGTGGGGCACAGGGCAGGAAATCCTGCAAGGTGTGGTGAGATCAGAGGCAGGGACGGTAAGTGGTGGGGCGGATCATGCTGCCATCCGAGCAGCGCTGAGTCTGCCTGGCATTGAGCCTGCCTCTAATGGAATGTGACCCACCGCTGGGAATGAGCTCATCTGTAATCCACTTAATTGAGTTTTATGAGCAGGACTCTCACATCAGGGAGCCAGCCTGCCTTCTTCCTAGCACTCACCCTCCTTTGCTTGCTGCCTGGGGAAGAGGAGGGAAATGGGGGGTGCGTGCACTGCTCTACCAAGCTGTTGATCATATGGCTTCTGATTTTCTACCTGTCCTGGGGAATGAGCAGAGACCTGGACAAACATGCTCTTCAAGACACCCACTGCCATGGTGTAATGTTTTTTGTTTCTGCTTCAGGATGCTCAGATTTCCATGTAACTATTGATCTTGCTGTCAGGACTGAAGAGCCTTAAGTTTTCCCAGCTTTTTGGTCTCTGTGCAAGTCCTGGGTACTCAAAAGAAAAGCACTGATGTGCCTTATAGATCTCATGTATGCATAAACCATCTTAACTGTGAGTCCAAATGGCATGGGGCCAGAGTCATTCTGATCTCACTCCTGCTTTCAGTGTGCAGTGATCTAAGTGGTGGATCTGTCAGGATCCCATAAGAGCCTTTGTTTACACTATAATGTCTTGCCATCTTTAGCATTTGCATCATCATTTGTTTGTACTGTGTGAGTTGGTCACATAAGAACCAGCAAACAGAGAAATCTGGCTGCTGTCTGCCAAGGGATTTACAGGTTTGACTCTGTCTGGTGAAAGATGCAACCTTTTCTCTTCATGAAATAGAATCAGGGGATAAAGAGAAAGTGAGGGAGGAAACCTTCTCTCCAAGGGACAGTTATTCTCCTTGGAAAGGGCTTGTAGGGACCCTCTGGCATGCAAAATTTGGGATGTATTCCCTCCAGTGCTGGCATCAATGTCCATATTTGAAATAAGTTCTGGGTGCAACTACCACTGCTTTTCTATCACTTCTGCTCTACCTTGTAGGAGAAAACTTTGTCATGGTTTCAGATCAAATGCGGCACACACATCACGGAGCAGTAGCTCAACAGTCCCACAAATCCATAACTTTAGGGAAAGGTCATGGTATATGGAAAGGGAAGTGTCCTGGCACATTAACACAAAGACCATAACAGACCTCTTCTGGGAACAGCAGTGTCACCACTGTGCATTGAGTGATACTTCAGGTGTTTCCTAAAATCCCCAGACACCAGGTTCATGGAAATACATGATAATAAAACAATTGAATTTTGGAAATATATGCTTCTATTCTTCACAGCTGCAGACAAAACTGAAAAATTTGACCATAGAACATCTGAGGATTCAAAACCCAAAGAGGAAATAAAAAGAATCCATACTATATGATTTGATAGTTTGGGGTTTTTTGTTTGTTTGTTTGTGCTTGGTTTGGTTTGGTTTTATGGTATGATTTTTGAACCAATCTCACACAGAGATGCAATGACTTTCTATTGATATCCCAATGCTGAGATGCTATAATGACTATTCAGGATGGTTCATTGCAACTCTACTACAGATGAAGTGTTAGTTTTCTTCCCTTCTGCTTTCTGAAATTTAGGACTCTGTAAATTATAACATCATAGAATCATACAATAGTTTAGGTTGGAAAAGACCTTTATAAGTCATCTAATCCAACCTCCTGCAATGAGCAGGGACATCTTCAACCAGATCAGCTTACTCAGAGGCCAGTTCAACTTGACCTTGAATGTTTCTAGGAATGAGGCATCTACCACCTCTCTAGGCAACCTGTTCCAGTATTTCACCACTCTCACTGTAAAAAATTTCTTTGTTGTATCTAGTCTACGCACTTATAGTTTAAAACCATTACCCATTGTCCTAGTGCAACAGGGTAAAGAGTTTGTCTCCATTTTTCTTATAAGCTACATTTAGGTAATGAAAGGCCTCAGTAAGTTCTCCCTGCAGCCTTCTGTTCTCCAGGCTAAACAACCTGCCTTCATAGGAGTCATGTTGCAGCCCTGTGATCATTTTTGTGGCCATTCTCTGGACCCAATCCATCATGTCCGTGTTTTTCCTGTGCTGAGAACCCCGTAGCTGGATGCAGCATTCCAGGTGCGATCTCGTGAGAGACGAGCAGAGGGATAGGATCACCTCCCTTGACCTGCAGGTTATGCTGCTTTTGAAGCATTCCAAAATGTAGCTGACCCTCTGGGATGAAAGCACACATTGTTAGCTCAGGTCCAGCCTCTTATTCACCATGTTCTCCAAGTCTTTCTCGGCAGTGTTGCTCTCAATCCCTTCATTCCCCAGTCTGTATTGCTATGGGGGTTGCCCTGATCCATGCACTTAGCCTTGTTGAAAATCCTGAGGTTCACATGGGCCCACTTCTGAAGCTTGTCCAGGTCCCCCTAGATGGTACCCTGTCATTCAGGCATGTCAACTGCACACTCAGCTCTGTGTTGTCTGCAAACTTGCTGAGGGTGCACTTGATCCCAATGTCTATATTGCTGAAGACATACAATAGTGTTCCCAGTAGACTCAGAGACACTACTTGCCTTTGATCTCCATCTGGACACTATGCTGTTGACTACTACCCTCTGGATGTGATTATCCAACCAATTCCTCATCAGCTGTTGTTTTTTAAGAGGAACTTGTTTTGTCTTATAGGCACCTAGAACATTAATCCAGCTGCATCAGCAGTTCTAAGTTTTTTTTCCAGAATTTTGCAAAACAAGTCTTCCAGGACCTGAGGGTTCTTTCATGACGTAGCATCTCACTTTCACGTTATCCTTCTATTCCAACTCCATGTACACATGTGTGTGAGGAAGGGTTTTACCCATACACAATGACTCTACTACTCTACTACCACCAATATAACAGATAAATTTGTTGGAAATCACTGACAGACTGGTATTCAGTTGGACAAACTGAGACAGAGACTGTCTTGGAGGGAATGAAGATACTTTTTCTTTTTCATACTGTTTTACTTTTAAATCTGCAAGCAGTCATCCCAACATTATGTGAAGTCCCCAAATGGCCATGCAATCTGGATAGAGGTAACACTGTTCCAGTGAATCCAATGCTGGAAATATCTTCTCCCAACTTGAATACATCCTTCTGCCATGTCCTTTCACTGTGAAGCTCCTGACATCATGTTTGATTCTATTTTATCCCTTGAGCAATACTTAGCTTCAAAAATGGCAGGAGACCCTTGGTATTGCCTCCGGCTCTCTCTGTTTGTAGAAGCTGCACAAAACATATGGTACATGGAGAAAGGAAGAGCTGTTAAAATGATGAAAGCTGTTTCAGTAAATTTCGTTGTTAGGAGCCAGTGGAGTATCTGTCATCGATGAAAGCAAAATATTTTAGGATATTTGTACTTTATGGCACAAATGTTTTTCAGAGAAGTTTGGTAAAAATATTTTTTTTTTTTGAGAAATACACTATCCAGGAATTTTCTTCTGTCGTGTCTTGTAGTAGAAATGTCAAAGTTTCTGTAAAGATCTGCATGGTGTTTCACTCCACTGCTGCTTCAATCCCAAAGAGAAGCTTGTGTGCATCGTTTCCTCCCTACCCATAGCAGCTGGCCTAAGAAAAGATGCTGACCCTCTCTACAGCATTTGCCTCTTGTTTAGATGTTCAGGCAATAGTGGGGGATATATTGTTTATCTAAGACAGAGGCAATCTTGAAGTAACCAAGATCAAAATAATTGCTGCTCTTTCTTCCTTCTTCCCCCAGTAAATATCCTTCCATGGCAATTGCCCAGATTTGCTAGTGAGGCTGAGCTACAGGCAGGAGACAGAGTGCTAACAGGGGCTGTGCTATGCTGTGGAGGTCCATACCTCATCAGCTGTGGAAGGTCATGCGTCTCTCCACTCTCAGTAATAAATACACAGCTTGGCTCTCCAGCCTACCCCTCCCCCACTGAGCTTTTCACATACATCTATAAAACACCCACTCACATGTATGCCTATAAACAAGCAAACAAATCATGCCACCTAAAACACTAATTGAACAATTCCTCCTACAGCCTGGGAAGGAAAAGAAGAAAAAAGGATGTTGTTTTTTTTCTATTTCTGAAACATTGAAGAGCTACTTAACTACTATTGTGACGGAAAGGTAGATAACTAGGTTGATTACACAGTAAGAAAAGTAAAGGAAACTGGAAGAGAGAGAGAGGAAGAAGCTTTGTCTTGGGTCTCTGTCAGCTTGATTAGTGGCTTTCTCCTGAATCCTCAATGGAGTGGCCTCTGTGGGTCAATCTCATTAGAGATAAAAATGGAAGAGCTGCAGAAGTCCACACTGAGCTTTACCGAGAAAGTTTGACAGCAGGGCCACTGTTCAGGCTTGGAGGAACAACAGCAAGGTTAGGAGGCCACTGAGGTAGAGGTGGCTGTGACAATGGCACCACTGACCAAGCGACTTGTGGAAAACCATTTGTTCAGCAGGACACCAAAACATGGGTTTGTTCCTAATGACAAACCAGTGGCCAAGACACCATGACAAGTAGATGCTGAGCAGATAATTTTCCAAATGAGCTGACTAACCCACAGGTGACATTTCCCTACAGGCCCCCAGAGAGTTACTTAAGTCTGTCGAAGCTGATTCTAAGAAATAAATCTGTTCACAATCAGCAAGTAAGGTTTTAAGGTCAGCAGCCCTCGTGGGGCTATGTGAGGCCTACAGAATTTTCTCAATCAGGAAAGGCATCTAATAGCATTCAGAATGATCAGGATCCCTAGTGTCAGGGTATTTAATGTCAGGACAAAGTTGTCAGGAAGGAGGAAAAAAGTCTATAGTTCCTGAGGACAGCTGAACTAGTCTCCCAGTCTGTTTTCTAGGGAATATTTTCCTTGCAACAGATGACCAGGTGTTTATTAGAAATAGCAGAAAAGAGGTCAGGAAACCCATGTGCTGCAATAGGCTTGCAGTTCCTACATGCAGCTGTTCTGTAGAAAGGGGCTTGGCGATGGTTTCCTACTTCAGGGGTAGAGTGAGACAGGGTCCTGCTTGTGAAATGCTCTTTTATACTCTAGTGCAACACAGTATACCAGTGCTATGAACAGCCTCCCAGATGAAATTGTGGACACTTGGCATCTGAAGATGCACGTCAGGGTATGTGGTGTGTGGGAGAAGTTTGTAGTGTATCTTCTCCCACTCTATCAATTCTGTGGAGAGAAAGAGGCTGGCATTAACGCTCACTGTA
Organism: Myiozetetes cayanensis; assembly: GCF_022539395.1. Taxonomy (NCBI): domain Eukaryota; kingdom Metazoa; phylum Chordata; class Aves; order Passeriformes; family Tyrannidae; genus Myiozetetes; species Myiozetetes cayanensis. The sequence goes on from NW_026087742.1 coordinate 22,335,906, forward strand.
TGGATTTTGCAAGGCCTGTGGTGATGTGTGCTTCCTGGAGTAGATTAGAGTCAATTTCTATATTGTCAAAAGTGGTTAGAAGTAGTCTATTTTGCCATGTGCTTTGCTTTAGCTATTTTTGTGGTAGTGCAAGGCTGTGCTGGCAGGGTCAAGGAAACCACTGCTTCAGAATTCAGTGGTATTATAACCTAACAAGGGCCAAAATACTGGGAGTTTCCTGCAACCTCTTCAGCGCTGCTGAAAATGCATCTGTGCTATCTATAGTTTCATATCCAGGGTTACCACACTTCCATCCTTAAACCCTCAGAGATACTCCTAAAATGGGATCTAGTGTCTATTCTAGTCTTTGCCTACATACCTCTACAGCTGTGATCCCAGTTGGTCCTGGCTCAGCAGTCTTTCTGTTGGGAGCTGTGTGGCCCTTGGCTGATACAGGCAAGCAGACAATGTTCTCAAAGCAAGGTGTCCTTAATCAGAGCAGTGTCATAGGCCATAAAAAGAAAAGCCTTCTTTTACTCCCTTCGGGTAGTAGGACAGATGCTTTTGCTTTTCCGGTCCCTCAGTGGATCAATTTTTTGTGTGTTTGTGCTCCACAAAGGTATTTACTTTCCCATGTGTCCAAGGAGGTGCTCTTAAAGCCATACTGATGCTTTGGCCCAAATTTTTAGGCAAAATTCGCCTTATGATGTAGAAGTAGCATTTTTCCAGGGATTAAAACAAGTTACTCTCTGTTAGTGACCCTAGCTGCATTTAGTCAAGAGTGCTTATTAAGAGCTAAGACAATACCTCTGAAGCTGGTTTACTGGTATTTAAAAAAAACTAAACCAACATAACCTTTTTTCTCTTCAGCTTTTCTTCAAAACCTCCTCTAAGGAGGTAGTAAAAATCCTTGTAGCAAAGCATGGCCCAGCAAAAATATTCCCCTTTTAGCTACTCTTTGGTATCATTGATCAGCTCTGTATCCTTCACGGCATTTTCATTTCAATATTTGTTTCTGTTATGAGGTAATTTGGAGGCAAGGATATGAAACTTACTTTTGAAGAGGTTCCCCCAAAATTATCAACCAGTTACTCTGGTTCTGAATCAATGGCATGTAAGAGAAGTGCTCTGTGTTGCATCCTCTAATTCTTACTGTTAGCACTCTCCATTGTGCAAAGAAGCTTGCAGAGGCAGACATTCATTTAATATTCCCATTAGAACAATCCTGCTAATACAAGTGATTTAAGCACAGACTTTTGTTGTAGAAATAATAGCTTAAGTGGAGGTGGAACCTCCTCTATACATCTTTCTTTTTTTCTTTAGAAATTTCAGGGCCTACTGCATATTATATGTCACAGGAAATATCAGTGTAACTGCATATTGTAATTTGCTTGCAGCACGTGTTGTGGAACGTATCAGTGAAGTGTTTGACAATGATAGCAATACAGAAGTAATCTTTTTTGTGATCTAGCAGACATTTTTTTATCAAGCTGTTTAAGTCTCTTACTATTTGTTGGTGGTGTAATATCATAACAAGAAGCACTGTGTAACTAATACTGCATCTGAAGTGAAAACATTCTTATAATGTCTTCTCCCTTGAAAAGCAAAGTCTTGCCAGAAAAGGCCTCTTTACCTAAGAGACAGGCGTTTGTGTGGTCAAGGACTTCCCTCTACATCCTCCCATCTCTGCAATCATTTGTGTAGCTGTGAATGATGGAGTCTACAAATGAAAATGTCAGGCAGAAAGTGTTTATGCAGTTTTGAAAATAATGTAGATACTACAGTTGAATCTCAGAGAGATAAGATTACACTGAATGTGTCTGTTTGTGTGTCTGTGTGTATGAAAGAAAGAGCGAGTGAGAGATTACATTGTGTTAGGAAAAAAGGAATGACAGTGTGTATTAGAGAGAGATAAAATTGTGTTTTCAGGGCCTCTGTGTTAGAAAGATTTCATTGTGCAGGTGTGTGTGTAGCTGTCCTTATGCTAAAGGGAAGGTTTGTTTGTGTGTGTTTAGAGGGCAAGATGACAGTGTATATGCCTTGTAGGCATGCAGTGTGTTATAGTATATATGCATGTGTATGTATGCATATAAACAAAAGAGCCTATACTGTGTATATTAAATATAAGAAAGTAATTCTGTGTGTCCTCTCAGACAAAGTCACAGTGTACGTCTTTTTCACAAAACTGTGAAAATAACACAATGTGTGTGTTTTATGTGATGTCTGTATGCATTTTAGATAATTTGTAAACTGTTTAAGTTTTGTTTACAAAATAAGCCATTATCAGTGTTTCAGAAACATTTGCCCGAAATTTTGGAATTTCCTAAAGTATTTTATACTTTTTACCTCAAAGCACATTTAAAAATTCTTATTCAAATATTTGTTGAAGAGGGAAAGCTATATATAGGGAAATACGAATTATAAACTTCCTCCTGAAAAAAGATGGAATTCAGATGGAATAAGTATTCAGTTCATTGATGAACAGCACTTGGAGCAAACAAAAAAAAAAATCAAAAATTATCAGAACTTCTATTTTGCCCAAAGCAAATTCTAATCACACTTGCTGGGTATTTCATGATAAACTCGTTCAAACCAGTAAGTTACCAAAAAACATCTTTCCTTCTAGGAAACATGAACATGTAATGTGGTGATTCAGAAACTGGAAGTTGTGATATATACATGCATTTTTTAAAAGAATGCATTATATCTTTTTTCATGAGTAATTTGTGAATCTAAACTGCCTTAAAAAAGCACTGGTTTGGGTTTTGTTTTTTTTTAATATATAAAGTAGTCATGTGCATGGTGTATTATGTAGACAAAAGGCAACACTTTGGATATGCTAGAGAAAAAGTATGACTGAGCCATATGATGGACCACTGAGATATTCCTTTTTATGTGCTGAAGAGAGAAAATAACTTCTACTGTCTTCTCCTTGACTTGGACTGCCCCTGCACCTGGACAGCAATGCCTCTGCTTCCCTATATCTTACCCAAAGTTACTTCTTAGCACCAGCACCCACTGTCTTTGCAGTTCTGCTGGGGGGCAATGGCCCCTTCAGATGTGCCCACACTGTGCTTATGTTCGTGAGGGCTGAATCTGCCAGGAAGTGTGCCTCTAGGACACAAATCAGAGGCCACTTACTATGGCCTGCAGCTTAGTCATTTTAGCTATTGTCACCTTAGGAACAAAGTTGAAGTGAACCACTAATAACTGCTTAAAATCTGACCTTGGCTTCATCATTTAGGTTGCTTGTGTTCCTGTGGCTTTATATTGCTGCATACATGTAGAAAGTGGTCTCTCTCTCCTCTCCTGCTTATAATCCCTGAGGTGACTGGATACTCCAAGCTACTTCATACAATAAGCAGGGAAGAACTGGATGGTCAGGACTTTCTTCTGTTAATCTGAATGCAGCATCTGCTCGTAGGCTGGTGTTCTCTACAATTGTGATTCATATGCCCATCACTTCCATGTCATGACAACTTTAGGAAAAACTGTTGGACTGCCAGGACTGGCACTGCACAGGTTTGTAGAGAAGCACTTGGAATCCTCCTTCGCCCCTGCTCCTAGCAAAGGGAAGAAAATCTGCCTTGAAGTGGGTAGAGACTTCCGAGGCCCGCAAAGGCATGTGCAAGGGGAGGGAAGAAGTTGGTAGAGGGCACAAAGCGATATTCGTGTTTGGTCAGCAATGGTTCTTGTCTACCTGGGGTGAAGTCCAAACATTAGAGGCTTTTACTATCAACAGCCATAAATCCATGGGCTCAATTCCATGGTTATTCAGCCTTAGTGAACTTCTTTGGTGTTAACTGAGATTTCTCTGTGTCATTCTGTAAGACCCTCGCAATTCAGTAATAGTTAACTTCTAGTAAGTTTCCCTTCTTGGTCTACAGCAATCTCACTTCTGGCTGCAAGCTCCGTTGCAGGTTGGAGGCGTGAAGAAGGGTGAGACTCTGTGAATACTGAAGAGAAAAAAGTGAAGACAGAGATCTTTCATCTGCTCATCACTAGCCCAAGTGCAAGTCATACTGGTAGCCATTCAGGATAGCCATTGAACGAAGGCTGCCAGATGATGAAACCTTCCCCATCTCTCATGCTCAAGTAAGATGATATGCAAACATCTACTCAAACAGTTAATGTCCTCTGTGCTCATTCCCCAAGATGGCCTGGGTGTTTAATTCAGGACCATGCTGGTTTCAGTGGTTGTGCAATCTGTCTCTGCTATGCTTGTGCAACACTTGTATATCTTCTCTTGGTGGCCACATCTCTCTGCACAGTAACACCCAACACATACTCCACTTTGTACTCTCATACACTTTGTAGCAGGCGCGTTTGCTGGTTCTCTTGAGCACTCTTGTGTTTACGTGCACAGCCAGGCTTGTCACCTCTCAGCACCTGTTTATGATTTTTCTTACATTTGCTCCTTTTCTGCAAAGCTACAGCTCCTGGACTCAAGTGGTTGCATGAAAATGCTGGCTGTCATTTAAAAAGAGATGCAGATTTGTAGCTTTTCTGATTCTGGAGAAAGCTTATAGATGTAGTGCTATAATGGATTAAAAGAAACAACATTAGAAGACATACTTCCTTGTTTAATTGCTTGATTTCTAAGTCAATGTACTTTCTGGAGGGTGCACAGCTCTGGTTTTTAATTACTTAGTGTGGATTTAGGTACACCTTTGTATGCACATGTACCTTCTCAGCTGCATATATATAAAAATACACATGCATTTTGGTGTGGATATACATGTGTACTCCCACACCTGCCAACTGCACATATTCCCTTCTCACAGAAGCCTTCTCTCCCACTCTGCCTTTCTTCCACACATTTCCCTCTCTGCAGCTTCTGTCCACCACCTTTCTCTGAGTTATGGAATCTCCACTGTTGTACCGAGTAACCTTCTCCCCCAATCTCCCTCCCTCCTCTCCTTCACTCCAGGAAAGCTCTTTCTGATTCTTTTTTCACTGATGTCTGGCATTTGTACCTCTGTAGACAGAGAATGGCAGGAAGACAGTGACGTGAGCAGACAGAATAACTGGGGAATAAAAAGGAGTTGGTTGAGAATCTGTAATTAGAAGCCCAATTTCCATTTCCTTCTAAAGCACTTTAGAATCCCTTTCAGGGATTTCTTGACTGTCTCAAAATTGAATGTCATTGAGATTTTTTCTCCTTTTTTTTTTTTTTATTTTTTTATTTTATTTTGCATCCTCTTGTTTCCTTGGCAACAAGTTGGTGATGCAGGAGCTAGAAATGTGCTGTGTCTCCGTGGAGATGTTGGCGTGGGTGTGCCATGGTGACATCCACGATGGACGCACAGCTCTACCAATCCTACCCCACCCCCCTGCAATAAGCACAATAGGTCTAACCTCAGAGGTGATGCTTTTATTTTTAGCTCCATAGGTGTTAATCTGCTCTCTTTTCATGACGATGGGTCCAGACGTCTCATTAGTTACATCAGCACAAACTGACTGACTTGAGGAGGGCTTTTAGGGCCAAATCTTTAGTTTTGTATTCAGGAACTTCTTAACTAAGAAGAAATTACACTTGTATCTTGGATTGCACCCATTGGAATGACTTGATTCTTTCCCATTATCTTAGAAAAGAAAGAGTTACCAGTCACTAACGAATAGTACTGTGAATCAGAGCTCCCATGTTTCATTTTGTTCTAAATGAAGTTGTTTCTCTCTTTCATACCTCAAGGGTTGCTCATTTGGAACACAAAGAAGCTGCTATCACTCTTGGCCTGGGGCATGGGAGATTAAATTTTATTGAGATATTTAACTAGGAGATTCCAAGCCAACATACTTGTATATTCCCATAAGACAAAACTGTCTCCTCCAAAGAGTCTGTTGCTCAGATTGCTTAGCCCTCCTCTGGGTCTGTCCAACAGCACACAGGTCACCTATAAAACTGTTCATAAAACAATAGTATGTAAGTCTGGAAGACATCTGAGACTCCCTCTTGTCCAGCACACAATATCTTTACATTATTTTATTACTGTGTATACAGTGTGTTCAACCTTCTTAATCTTATTTTGCATTCATCAGTGTTCTGGCTGCAAGCCAGGACCCAAACTCTCCTTTGAGGTATCTCTTGATACATACAATAGCAGAGTAAGGACTATCCTCTGTTTCATCAAATACATGGGAGTTCTGCTGCTTTTTTGTTTCTTTTTGTTTTGTAGGAGTCACTATGACATCACACAGAAACTGTGATGTCAACAAGAAACCCTCTGGGTAAGCTTTTGAGAGGTTGCTATGGAATTTCTTACTGCCAAATGACTGTAACTTCATCCCAATGGGATTTGCAATAGGGCTCATCCAGGCAGCAATAAAGCCAAGTATCAAATTCTTTTTGCCAGAAAGACCAATTAAAGGATTAAATGTGAAAAGCTGAAACCCATAACATCCATGATGACAGGGTTTTCTTTTCCTTTTTAGACTGTAATCATCTTTGCTGCATATTGTTCTGGGGTCAGCATCCTTGGGGATACATTCGTACAGTGATTGATGGAAAGAAGCTGGAGAGGGAAACAAAAGTAAACCCAGCCAAGGCAAGATAAGCTTCTCTTCCAGCCATGCTGGCAGATTTCCTTTGCCTTCTTTCCTACACTTCTTAAGTGATTCAAGCACAGACTGAGTTTATTCAGCTTCCAAGATGGCAAGGTGTTTGTTCAAAAGGTGTTTTATTGTGTGAAGCCAGAGGAAACATGAGGAACAATCAGGCACCAGAGGCACATTAAGATATGCCACTGACACAGTATGTCAATGAGAAGTGAATCCAGATTCTGTTTTTAAGGACATTATGTTCCAAGGCATGCACATAAATCTGACTAAAATGCCTTGCCTGTTGGATCCGAATTTAGAGTTTAGTCCCGGCTACCACTGAAATCCAGGTCAGATTTTTCTTTTTATTTGCACTTGTGTTAACAGATGAAAGGAGCTGACACATCTGTCTAGCGCCAGCATTGTATCTAATGTTGTCTAAAGGAGCTCTCCTGCCTCAAGGAACTAGTAACCCATAGGTGTGATCTGATAAGATGCAGAACATCATACAAGGGAAGCTTCCACTAACTTTGGTGGGGAAAAAGGCTGCATGTTTGGCTGTGTGTTTGCTGGGAATGGAAGTGACACAGCCACACAGCAGTGCCCACAGCCTAAAACGTATTATGTGATGAATTACCTGGAATCAGCAGTAAAGGTAGGAAGTTGGAAGACTTGGTAGAGGGACATGTGTAGACCATGTGACTAAAACTAAATAGAGAGGAAGCTGAGCTCAGAAACATTGGCAAAACTGTTCTATGGGACTTTTTAAAAAATTTTTTTCCCCCTAAATGGACTAAGGGAAAGTATCTGCTCTCTGCAGAAAATTTTAATTAAAACATTACTATGTTTATGTTTCCAGCCCTATAACTATTACTTATTTTTAATGAAGAATCAAATTTTTCCCTAAAGAAAATCCCTCTTCTTCCTCCCCCTCTCCCAACTCGGGAGCTATGGGAATGAACCCTACACTTAAAAGGAGCACTGCAAGGAAGATCCTGCCAACTCAGATTCTTCTCCTATTTGAGTAGTTACAGGGAAATCCCAGAGCAGTTTTACTAATAATACCAAGCAGCAATAGATTTTCTCATGTGATTTGAAAAGAGAGTATAGCATGAAATAAAGTTCAGTCCAGATTCTTCTGGCATCTCTTTCTGCTGTCTCCTTGTCGCACTTGTTAGCACCCCTGAGCCCTAGGTCCTGTGTGCACAGAACACATGGGAGACTTCACCCTGTCTCTTGTCTCCAGGAGGTCAGACAAGCATGCACCAAGTACCTGATTGCTTTTGATTTCTCTTCTCTTCTCTTCCCCTTCTTCTCCTGACTGAGGTTCAGCAGCTTCTGCAATACGACAAGTTCCTGTCAGCTGTCAGGGCAGTAAGAAAACCCTTTGTCTTGTCTCTACAGCCCTGAATGATGGGGCTGGCAATAGGTGCTCTGCAGCCAGGCAGCCACTCCTGCCATATGCTCTTTCAACCTCACCGCATCCTAACACAGCAATCTGTAGCCTGGCAGATTTGCTGTTTTTCCTTGCAAGACCTACAAAAGGAGGCAACCCCGGTTCCTATCTCTTTCTATTTCAGTATCTTGTTATGCTGGATTACAACATTATTTCTTTTACCTTCTTCCTCCAGCGTTGGGTGAGAGTCAGAGCCGAACTACCAGTCCAATGCTAGAGAATGAAAATCCTACTAATTCTTTTAGACTAGAATTGGCTGAAAAATGGCCTTGGGGCACACATCATAAATTGAGTTGAAGCCACGCATCATGCAGTTGGAGGGGAAAAAACCCCTATCTTCCTTTAGGGAGAGCGGACATTACATATTCACACTTCAAGCTTGCCAACTAATCCTTCTTATTTCACAAGGCTAATTTCAAAATAACATTTATATGGCATGGTTTGCTGGGGAGGGCACTGATGAATCAGTTAGCTGCCCTTTATAATAAGAACAACTGCTTCCTAGACTGCTCTTTTCTACTGCCTTGTCTGCCAGTCATCTCTGTGCCACATGCTCCTTATTCAAAGGGCACCTGTTGAATAACCATGAAGCAAAGTTACTGAGCAGGGGCAATAAATAAGGTGAAGCAGAAATATATAGTACAGTTTAAGCCACTATATCTCTCTGGCCTCGCTGTAGGGACATGGGGATTCTGCTGAATGGCTGTGCCGATGCCTGAATGAGGAATGATAAGCCTGTAATTTACTTGCAAGGCTGTGCGACTGCTTCCTGCTGAGTAGGAAAGCCTGGAAGAGTGTTGTTAGTCCTAACACTGCTGTAGCTCAAAGCAGTTCTTTGGCACCACAGGCATCACACACATCATTGGCTAAACGAGCCCTACACTACAGCATTTGGTTAAATATTGCTGCCCAACAACAGTTGGGAAGTCCAGAAATTGCAGAAGGAATATGTCTGAAGCCAGCTGCTGTAGGATTAGCTTCTGAGTGGTCTGAAATGTTGTATTCATTGATTTGGAAACATCTCCCTGGAGCAAGTTATGTTAAAATTGCACTACATCAACAATGAAAACTACCCAATATACTGGTGATTCTGTGCAATCAGAATGTCAGTCTGTCCCTGTCCCTGTCCATGAGGAGACTTCAACTCACTATCTCATCCCACCCATGTTTGACAATGAAGTGGTAGTCACAAAGATTGTCTCCACATCATCTCTGTGTAGAGGGCAGAGAAAGACTCAAATTAGTGATGGAGGGTCAGGGAAACTCAACTATTACTCAGTCTGTTTGGCAGCTTGAGAATGACCATCCTTGGGTAGACCAACGGTCCATCTAGTCCACTCTCTTTATTCAGGACCAAAAATTAGGGACAGAGAGAAGCAATAAAAAAACTAGCAAAGGCAACCTTCCAGCCTCTTAACAGTTTGCAGCTCTGACACCTTCTGAAGTAGAAAATGTCTGACAAATGAACTTAAAAACTTAATTCTGAAAGAGCCATGGCAAGTTCTGTTTCTTCCTTTATGACTAGGCAAAAAGCTGCTAGGGGCTACAGAAGTCAAATGAGGGGACCATGTATGTTCAAGGACATGGTTATGTCAATTTATGGTATATAGTGTAGTAAAGAGGAAATTTTCAGAACATGGGTTAGATTTGGGGATACCGTTTACCACAGGAGCATGGAATAGGAGTTTTGCCTCATGAGACTTCAGAAGGATAAGATTTGAGACATTTCAAACGTGTCTTTGTCACATACAGTAATATTAATTGCCTTAACTATGGATATGTTTGTCAATGACTAATAAAAAGGATGAACTATGATGAATTTCAAAGAGACTTAAATAAAGATGGGTGAGGGGTTTTTTTCTTCTTTAGGAATGCAGTAACTGAGAAACTGAAGTAAATTTATCAAGGTCCCAAAGGATGTCAGGAGCAATAAATATATCACTGCAGTGAAAAGCGGATATGGAACTATTTCAAATTAAAAAAGAAATGAACGATTGCTTTCTAAACACTGAAGCAAATGTATATAGCTTTTAAATAATATGAACTCTGGACTAAGTCTTAGGAAAAATAGATAATGCTGTTGCCAGGGCATAAGTGTACATACAATGAGAAAGAGTTGTTTATTGCTTAGCTTTACACATCTTCTTGTTAAAGAATTGTTTCCTGAAGTATGTGAAAGTGTCCATTTGTTTCAGGAGATAATGTTGACTTACTTTAAGTAGGAGTAATTGAACATCAGGATCAGAAGAAAGCAGCAGAGTCTATTAGGTCCTTGACAGGGGCTACTGAGGAGGGAAGAAAATGTGCTCAAAGTCAAGGATAGTAAAAGTAAATCGGGTTCATTAGGATGTTACAAAGAAATTTGAAAAGCTGAAAGCAGGTGGTTCTGCATCTAAATTTGAAAACCACCTGCAAACTAATGTTTATCAAAGCATCTTTTGGACAGTCTGAGGACTCCTGGCTTTGATCCTTCTATCGATTTAACTCCTAGGGAGAAGGAGTAAGGACCTTAAAAAAACAGAATTCACAGCAGATCCAATCATTTACCAGTGAATCAAAACAAACAAAACAAAAAACCCAAACCACAGCAAACAAAAAACCCACAGCAAAACTAATCACAATGCTTGGATAGATTTTACAGAAACACATGACTGCACTAGATATAATGAAAGAATTTTAAATATTCCGTAAAGTTATTCAGCTAGGCAAATTTTGCTCCTCTGGGTCAAAATCTAAAGTGTGACTACCAAGTAGAATTTCTATCCACTTAATAACATTGCAGGGGAGGGCAGAAAGATTTACCATCTCGTACGCTCTTTAATAATGTCTTTGTAGGAACTGTTGTGAAATTCTCAGTATTAGGTCAAATGACATGTCCAGAACAAACAGCTTTGATACGTAGATTACCTCATTGCTACAGGAAAGACAGAAAATGTTGTGCAATAGAATGTTGGAGGAAGTGACAGTAAGATAGGACTGAAGATCTGTTTCAAGACAAGGAAGATAAAACAAATATTTTCTGTGAAGAGAAATAGGTCTTTACTCTAATGTTGAGCACAACTTCATTTTTCAAACTACAAACCCATCCTTTAATTTTCCTGTATTGTGATACCAGTGTACTTACACAGAAGGGACCTGTGGATGTCCTGGGAAATAATGAGACAAATTTTGAGCCAGTGAGGTTGGACTGTGTGTGAAGAAGATCTAATAAGGGCCTGCAGGAGTTTGACGAGGTGGTATAAAGGGAAATGCAACAAAGTCCCATTTTCCGTGGGCACAGTGTGATCAAAATTAAGTCAGACGTGGTAGCTCAGCATCCCTTGAGAGACCATTTTGACTTCTTGGATGACTAAACATACAAAGGAGGCAGTACTCGCCAAAGATCTAAGAATTAATAACCTTCTCTGGCTTCCAAGCAACAATACTAAATGGACTCTGTGTTTCAGCAACTTTCCTCTCCCTGTTGGGCTCAGTTTTAGCCTATTAATTCCCAGTAGCTGCAGGAAATGCTGGAAGACCTTGAGGGTGTCACATGCCTCAAACCATGGCTTGGTAACTACTGAGCATAATGCAAGAATGAAAATGACCGTGCTGCTCTGTATTCTGTGTTAATGTCTAATAGCTGAGCAGGGGAGGGCCTGGCCTGTGTCATGTGTAGCATGGAGATTATCTGACAGTGTCAGGTTGTTACCTCTTTGTGCTTCATGTTGCCTGAGGACTCAATGTTTTATTTTCTCGGATTTATTTATCTTTTTAGCTTTTAGCCTTGAGAAGGAAATTAATGGCATAAAAATTTTTAGGCAGAACTCAGGATTGTTCTTGAACAGAATCATAGAATCATAGAGTGGTTTGGGCTGGAAGAGACCTTAAAGATCATCTTATTCCAACCCCCCTGCCATTGGCAGGGACACCTTCCATTAGACCAGGTTACTCAAAGCAACATCCAACCTGGCCTTGAATGCTTCCAGGAGTGGGGCATCCCTCACTTGTTTGGGCAACCTGTTCCAGTGCCTCACCACCCTCACAGCGAAGAATTTCTTCCTAGTATCCAATTGAAACCCATCCTCTTTCAGTTTGAAGCCATTCCCCCTTGTCCTGTCACTACCATGCCCTTGTAAATAGTCTCCATTTTTCTTGTAGGCTCCCTTCAGGTACTGGAAGGCCACAGTTAGGTCAGCCTGAAGCCTTCTCTTCTCCAGCCTGAACAATCCCCAATCTCTTAGCCTTTCCTCACAGGAGAGGTGCTCCATCCCTCCAGCCATCTTGGTGGCCCTCCTCTGGACTTGTACCAACAGGTCAGTGTACTTCCTGTGCTGAGGATCCCAGAGCTGGATGCAGTACTCCAGGTGAGAGCTCACAAGAATTGGAGAAGAGGGGTGAAATCACCTCTCTCATTCTGCTGGCCACGCTGCTTTTGATGCAGCCCAGGCAATGTCAGTCTTATTTTTTAACTATGACTAACTTTGAGAAAGCTGGACATATATAATTTGCTTTTCTATCTTTACAAAGACTTATTTTCATTTCAGAAAGTACTCAAGGAAGTAACATGCAAAAAATTATGCTGAGAAAACACAGATCCCTCACTTGAAAAGAACTCTAAAATTAGGAAGCTCAGAATTACAGTTCCCGAAGCAAATGAAATTGTATTCTCTTGTATCTATTCTTAACAATAGAACCTTTCAATATATGATGATATGATACAGATAAGATTGTCAAACTCTCCATCATTTACTACAGAACATTTTTCATATTTGAGCTTAGCTTTCATAACAAACAGAGAATGAACTTCTTTTCCTCCTCTCTGGCTGAATAAATTAGAGTAACAAGGAAAAATTACCCTTCTCATTTTATAGTATAAGATATTAAAATAAATTTTAACTTGACCCGGTTGAGGTGAACACACATGAGAAGACCATTAAGATCAGCACACTTGTCTTCTCTGATGTAGGAAGTAAATGAATGCCTTTTTCCTCCTTTCTCCCTTGAGCTGAAGGAGACCTTTCCACCTCCGTGGAGCAATATGTCTACTGTGCCATTACCAGGGTATGCATAAAGCTCTCTGTGTGCTTGACTGTGGATCCTCATTACCTCCCTTGCTGTTTCCTGCTGCTTGCCTCAAGCTAAGGAACTCTCTCTGGCCTCTACTTGTGTCAGGTTGTGCCTCTTCTACTGGGCAGAGGAGACTGGCAGCTGGAGGCAACTACAGCAGGAGGATGGGACAAGCTGGGTGAATTGTTCATGCAGGTTGTAGGGCAAAGAAAAGGGTGCAGCAGGCAGGAAACAAGACTGGCTTCTCTAGTATGTCAAAGTGTTAGGTGTGCATGGTATATGGCACTTTGTTGTATAAAGCAGTTCTGTCAGGTAGTAAGGAGAACTGTGTAACAGCCTGGAGAGATTAGGCTGCCCCTCTCCAGAAAGTTTCTCTTTCTCCTTGCCATCAGAATTGTTTGGGAAGGAGGTAATCTCTGAGATTTACACAGAAAATTTACCATTATGCTTGGAGTAACTTCTAAACCTCCAGAAAAACACAGTGCGGAAATACAGCTCTGTATCCTGTAGAGCTGAGCTAAAATAGGGCCTTTTGCTGTAATGCAGTCTCCATGCACGGGACAGCAGATTTGGATTCCTGCCTGCACAGTCCTGGACTCTTAATAAAATTCCATCTGTGTTTCCTGCCCTCTGGGGTGAATTCCTTTGGCTGACAGTGGAGTCTTGGAAAAGAAATAATAGTATAATAATAGGGTACTATTAAGAAATTTGGGCATGGTGTGGCTCTGACAACGCAGAACTCTTGTAATGCACACACAAAACACAGCTCTGATGCTGCTGGATGATAATCTATCCGAATCTTAACTATGAATTTCCATTCTCCACTACTGATGGTTTTATGGGCCAAATGGAGCAAGTTTTAGCATTTAAGAGTGTTGCAGTCCCAAACTGAAATTCACATAGATTTGACACCTGATTGGATCAAAATCACTATGGGTCTGTCTCCCACTTCTAGCAGATTTCTAATTAAAGGAAACTAACAAAATTTTGCCTGTGGTGAGACTGAAATACAGACCCATTGTCTGCCAAAGCCCTGTGCTCTGCATTTCAGAGTGGGGAGCTCTTCTACTTTGATCAGATGCAATGAGTTGTGTGTTAAGGATCCCACTGCAAGGGAACAACCTCTGCATATGTTACATCTGCCTGACAGACTGCAGGATATGGACTTTCCTCTCAGGGGGTATCTTGTGGCTATTCTAAATGAAACCAAGGCAAGAACAGGAGTTTTTCTGAGCCTTAAAGGCAAGTGGTTGTTTACAGTTTTCCTGCCCATTTAATTCAGGCAGGTCTTTGCTGTTCTAACTCCCCAGGTACAGCTCTGGATAAGTGAAATGGTCCTGTCAGCTTACTCCATCACTTGTCACTTCTCCAATACAAGGACTTCCTATGTCCTTTAATTGTCTGTGTGGTTTGTGGAGTTTGCTGCTGTGATCCTGATTAGCGCATGGCTTGGTCACCATGTGCCTGTGAGTGAAGCATGACGATGGTTAGAAATTTTTAATGTCCCTTCCTGAAAGGCTGAAGGCTAGGACAGATTTGGCCTCTTGGATGCTCTTCAGCCCTACTAACTTCACCCCACAGCTGACAATGAAGTGTCAAGTAAAAGCATAGGAAGGTCTTCTGCTTTTTTTTTCTCTCATCCATTTCCTTTCGTGGTCCAGGGTACTCCATGTACCTTCCCATATGCAGTCTAGTTCAGCTCAACTCGGTTGCTTTACTGGAGAGAAGAAAGAGTCTGATTAGCTGAGGGTACAGGACAGGAAGAGGATGAACCTGTCCCTGCCCACCCACCTTCCCAGTGCTGGAGCAGCCAGGTCATCATCCTCACCCTGGCATGAATGAGAGGTATTGTGGGCAAGTGCAGAGCAGGGCCAAGTGGTCCAAAGAAAGCTCAGAAAATTGTGACTCACACCATAATACTGTCGTGTCATCATACTGGTATCACTGGGCAGCTCCCATATTCAGCACTGCAGTGTCAGGGGAAAGCAGGATACCACTGAAGAAGCTAGGAGGAGAGTAAAACAGCACTGAAGGTGGACTGTCCTTCTCCAATCATGTGTGGAGTGGGTAACGTTTTCCTCCATCCCAGTCCCATCACACCCCACAGCATGGAACAGCATAGACATCCCCACATGTCACTGTAAGGTGTAAGCCTAGATGCTGACATCAACTTATCATGGCACTGCAGAACCTGCAATAAAGAATGGAGCCATGCTGAGAAGCAAGGTAAATTGGCCCACACTGTGCTCCTGGTTGACCCGGGTTCTCATTCAAAGCTTTCTTTGCTAAGCCTGTGCTACAGTGGAAGGGACTGCTGTGTATACCCCATAGGGCATATTGAAGGGTCCCTGAAGGACAAAAAAGGGGCTTCCTGGGTGATCCTATCTAATATTTGGGTTGGCTTGTAAAGTATCACATTTCCCCATGGCAGACTCTACTGAGAATGATAGCTGATAGGTTGACTGCTTTCTGTGATGACATTATTGTTTTTGACAGACAAGCAGATGAGATTTCATTTTATTGAAGAGTTACAGTCTTCAGCACTAAGTTGTGCTGGGATTTAACTGTTATGTTTTCATTTTTGATGATTCTGAAGCTCAACAATAATTAACATTGACCTGGGGGTTGTACAGACCATTCTTTGTGCATGCTAAAATTCTGTCTATCCTTGCTCCCACGCAGATATTCCAGTTTGTATATGCCACACAATTTACGGAAAACACATTTTGTCTAAGGATGGTGAAAGTAGGGAAATTATTGAGGCCATTTCTTATTATGTTTGCTATTGAAAAGTCAGGTGTCTTCAGTGCTATTAGCCCAGCTGTGCAGGCATAGGAAGAAAAATGGAAATCACAGGGAATAAATACAGAGCACCTGTGCATATCTCTTTGACTAGCATGATGGCAACAGGTGTTAATGTCACGTGTGCTCACTATTGTGCAGGATGAGCAACCAAGCAGTCATTAAAGACATGGAATGAATTAGAGCATTCCTGAACTGGAATTTCCTGAAGCCTTTGCTGCAAGAGTAAGTGGCATTGTGGCTTTTGAAAATCGTGCGTTTAAAGCCTCTTATTTCAGTCTGTGGCATACAGACAGTCTTAGGTCAAAATAAACTAGGCTCTCCTTTTCTGTTATTAATAATTCAGGATTAACTGAAATCCAAGGTAAATTGACATAAGTGATCCTCATACCAAAAAATGGGCACTCCTCAAAGAAGATTCATGGCTATGCCTAAATCATTCAGAAAAGGAGTTTATTTGTAGTGTTGCACTACACTGTTTTGTGTCATTAAGACATAGATGACTGAAAGTGAGGCCAAATGAGACCAGAGTTGCAAAGCTACTGAGGAGACTAAAAATGCAAGTGGTCCAACAGTGGGATTTTAAGGGATGCCTATTCAAATGAGGATACCAAAACATCTTTATAAAATTGGCTTTTTTCCTTTTCAGCATGAAAGTTGGCTAACAAAAGGCAAGGCTACCACTATATGTGGAACATATGAATAGAGAGAAAACCCAGTCTATCTCCCAATGAAAGCAAGTCGCTCATTTCAGAGCTGTTTTTACTGAAGCTTTAAATATCCCTAGTAACGGGACTTTCACAGTACTTCTCTCAGAGACGCCTCTTCAGTTTAGCATGCTTACCATTGGGACAGCTCTTATAGGCAAACTATCTTCTTCTTCTTGGTCTTATTTAACTTTGTCTGACCAGGGAATCAATCTCATGACAGTCCATGGAGCAGGTTGAAACTCTGTGTTTTTTCAAACCAAAAGTGCATCTCAGGTGTTGCTACTGAACCTAAATTAGCAGCTGGGCTGAAGATGCTTTTTCTTTCAACTTCTAAGGACCTTGAGCTGCTGGGATAACCTCACAGCAGAACTGAACAGGCTTAAAAAGCACTGGTTTATGTCTCTCACTCCACCCACTCTATGTTGTAACAACCACTAATATGTCTTGTAACTTTGAAATTATCTGGACCCTTTTAAATCAAAGACATGGCTTTGAATTAAAGGAGTCGTCTTAATAATTACTTTATACTAAACATACCCTGCTTCACAGTGAAGCAACGTGAAGCCTACACCAAACAGTGGGCTACATATCAGTCCAAATTATTTCCTCCATGAGGCATATAGCTTTTGAAAATATCACAGTTCTCCACCTCCTTAGCTGTCATTCAATCAGTTCTCACAGATGAAGCTTTTAAAATCTGTGGCCATTGTTCACCCCTCTCCTTCCAGCCCCCTTCACTAGTTAGTCTCCCATTCATGTTATTCTTTGAAACTGCTCTTGCTTTTAGTTGTGTAGATTCAAAAGCCAAGGTCAAAGGGGCCTTTCAGGGCATGTCTACACTGCATGATGCAGTGTTATCCTGAAACTCTGAAGGAGTGCTGAATGGCAGTGCAGTGGAGAGACAAAAGTGTGATTTGGATGAAAACATCCCATCTTGACTTGGTGACTCAAAGAAATGGAGATTCACCAGCTCTTCATCCCTTGATTTTTGCTTCAGATGGTCATTAATTCCCTGGATGGAGTTTGTGCCTTTAATTTCTTCTCATTCTCTTTGGCTTTTGCGTTGCTATGGACTTGTCCTTTCTTTGTTCCATATTACAAGATAATTTACCTTATAGGTTGAAGTGAAAACAGCCAAAATGGCAGGGCAAGGGATGCTGGGATACGATTTTCAGAACCATATGATTTGATGAAAAACTTAAAGTCCAACTTTTAAATATACTTAAAGGGTCCTGATTTGAAAGACAGGGATGTTAGGAAGTCACATGCCCTGAAAATTTGGGTTTTGGCTTACGGCTCTTCTGCATAAGAAGATTAATTCAGAGGAAATGCAGATGTGACTCTACAGTGGACTGGCCACTCACCACTAAGTCTGTGTATATGGGGAACCTATTAAGGTCTTGATTATGTGCCAAAAGTGATTTGCAGTAAGCTAGAGCACACAGTGCTCATAGGGCTGGGCATGAAGAGAGGTGGCTCTGCCTTTGGCACTGACTTAAGGTGATGAGCAACTGCCCTGACTGAGCACAGGAAGGTGGCTTGATTCTCACCTACTGCACAAGAACAGCTCTTCTGCTCTTCTGCTGCCAGCCTGCTCCCCCTCTGGGTGGGTGTCTGGGAAAGATGGGGGCTGGGAAGGCTTTCCTCGGCAGGGTTCCCTACCACGGGGAAGTTCCCTGAAAAGGCCTTGTCAGTGGGAAGAAAATAAGCTTTGAAAACACTTCTGAAGCGTGATTTGTCTGACCTAGTTTAGACTCCTGCTTTAGGATGATCTGAATCACACCCTGAAAGTTCTTCATTGTCACCAAAAGGAAGACCAGGGAGATGCTCTCAGATGCGTGGTTGACCAGAGGAGTCACATCTTCCAAGGGAATGGGGAGCAGCCCTGTGGGTTAGCAGGTGCCCACAAGCTCATGTCACACTATCTCTTCTTCCTGCAGATGAGCCCCCAGCAACTCCTGGGGCCAGGGCAGAGGCTCCGAACTCCCACAGTCATAATTCAAAATACCACTGCCCTGCTCCTTGATGCCTTGGCATGGTGTTGCCAGCAGTGACATACGTTACAGAGATACCTTCCTCAAATTTGATGTCCACTGGTTTCTACTGCTCCGCATCTTACCTACCTTCTTTTATGGTTTTATAGTTTGCCTCCTTTTTCTCTGCAAGTATTTTCTGAAACCGAATCTGATTTTCGTTACTTAATCCTTTGGTCTACTTCTCTGTCAGCTGGTGCTTACAACTCTTCCCAGTTAAGTATCTTCTCTGCATGTCATTACCATATCATTATTTTCCTTTTCTAGTCTGTAAAACCAGGTCTAACACTGATACCTTCTTGACCCCAAAAGGCACTTCCCTTGAACTACATACAGATGTAGGTAGCTAGCCAGATTTTCTTTGAAATGCTGTTTGCTTTTCTTAAAATAAATGGTGTACCGGGAACTGCAGTGATATCATAGCAACTGAATATGATTATGTAGGAGTCTGTACTGAGGGGTATTCCAGAAAGTATATCTATATACATATGTGTTTATTTGTATAAAAGTGCACACGTGCATGAATATTTGTGTTAATACCGTATTTAGATGTAATGAAAGAGCAAAGACCTTAATAATAACCTAAGACAATTTTTTTCTCTCTTTTGCCGGCAGTTTTACAATAAAAATAAATTAGAAGTAACTCTGTGGTGTGACAGAGAAGTTGATGTAGTGACATTAGTGCTAAAAAAGAGAACAGCATCTGACTGTGCCTCCCAGACTCAGTAAATGAAATAATCTAAATTTGAATTTTGATAGATGGAATCCTAAAAATCCATCAGTCTTTTTACATTTTTAACATGCTCAACATTGTCATGCTTTGGTTTAACTGGAATATTTTTTTACGATGACAGATATATCTATCCAGCTTATGCGTATTCCAAGAAAACCCAGTGTTATAACTTTCAAGACGTGTGCCTGGGAGTGCATGTGCGCATTAATGTTCACTCAGGCTCCTGCATCGCCATGATCTTCTATGAATGCAAACCCATACCCTTCTCTTCCCACACGTGCAGGGGGGGTGGCTGTGTGTGTGAACACGCACATCTTCCTCGTAATAGTTTACGGCAATTTGCAGTCAGAGATCAATAGACGTAGAAATTACTTAGGCACTGAAATTAACTGAGATCTATACAGAAGGGGAAGGGATGATTTCTATAGGTTTGGAAGCTATTCAGTAGGAAGAAAAAAAAAAAGTATTGCAGGAGTATAATTTTCTCTGCCTGTGGAATGTCGGTGGGATGGACTGAAGAAACAAGGGGGAAAGTTGTCCTGTTCGGTGCTACAGGACATCCCCACACAGGGTTTATGCCTGCATGTGGGAAGAAGGCAGCAAGTGCATATATGTTTGCCAGTGTGCTGGGGAGAGGGATTTTTAACAGCCATTTTAACATATTTTCCAGTTCCCATTTAGCTCGCAGCTCCCACCTATGGTACGTCACCTGTGCATGGCATGTACTGCCTGCCATGGCAATACCCACCCTTCCCTATTCTCCCCTCTGTGCCCACCCCACCCCACCCCACACTTCCTTCATGCATAAATCCCACTCCTGGCAGTGGCTGGGGGCTTCAGTTGCTCCGGTGGGAGTAGGGTTGGGGGCTCCCCACCCGCCCGGTCCCCCTCCTCGCCCGGTGCCTCCCAGACACACCCTAGCCCTCCGCAGCCCGCAGTGTCCCCTCTCCCCTGTCGCCTCTGTACAGTGGGAAAGTCGTTGGGTAATTGGGTCCAGATTGAAGATTTTAATTATTCATGAGGCTGGCAAGGGACTTGGGGGGTGGGGGTGGCTGCCGGGGTGGGGGTGGGGTGGGGAGGTGACGAGTCAGGGAGAGCTGGTGAACAATTCTGGGAAGGGTAGGGAGGGAGGCAGGGAGAGGCAGCGTGTGCATGTGTGATGAGCAGTAGCTGTGGACCTTCCAGTTGCTGCTAAGTGCCCTGGTGTGTGCGTGTGCGCGTGTGCTCGTGTGCGTGTATGTGTGTGTGAGCGAGAGAGAGAGGGAGAGAGAGAGGGAGGGAGGGAGGGAGGGAGCGGAGAGGGTGGGGGGAGAGATAAGAGAGAGAAGAGGAAAAGGAGAGAGGAGAAGGAAGGAAGAAGAAGGAAGGAAGGGGACAATACGATCATGCTGTGCTGTATGAGAAGAACAAAACAGGTAGAGCTGAAGATTTTTATATTTCCTTCTGTTAAGAAATCTCTCAGGCTGCTGGGTGTCCGTGGGGTGCGTGTCTGCCTGAGTGTGTGAGGGGTTGGGGTAGGGGCTGGGGTAGGGGGGAGGAAATTTCAGCTGCTTTCAGCAGACGTCTCTTTTGCAATTCTTTAGCATCTTGCGACTGAAGGTTCTTTTCACACCCTGCAACGTGACTGTTTTGCCTTTCCGGGGCTGGTGATGTGGGGAAGGGGGGTGGCCTACATCCACATTTGGGGAGCTACCAGAATCTCCCCTCTATTCTTCTTATTATTTTTTAATAGAGGGCAGTTATATTGCCTAGGATTTTCTGTCTGTGGTTCTGAGGGTGTGGATTGGGGGGTGGGGGTGCGGTTGGCAGGAAACGTGATGAGAACTGGCTCTACCTTGGAGATAAAGGAAGCAATTCTTCATCTTATGCCAAAAAAGAACGGATGCCCAGCGAGCCTTGATCCCTGGTCAGAACGCTCTCTATTGCTCCTGGCTCTGATGAATGGGAGATGCTTTATGTGCCTGTGCTGTGAGGTGGCTCGGAGGACAGGTGTATTCATTTTTTTGTGTTACAACAATCTGAGCAAGAATTAACCTGAAGGAGTTTGTGGTGGCTTTTTTTTTTTTTTTTTTTTTTTAAACCTATGCTATGGTGAAAAATCCAATTAATTAATAACAAAAGCATTAGCCTGAGGAGTGGAAGACTCACCCTCTTTGCAATACCCTTCATAGTACAACCAGTTAGACAACTGTGCACCAGCTGGTAAAGAGACAGAGGACCACGCCTCTGTTAGCTCCGAACTCGGGTGGGATAACAGAAGCTCTCAGTGTGAACCTGTTGGAAACCAGTTCCTTTTCTTTACCAGTACCGCCTGGCTTTTGCTATAAAGGAATTGGGATGATGAGAAGGTTCGGGTGGTGGCTAGTTTTCAGTGTCAACATTTTTATATGCAAAATAATAATGAAATTGGGGGGGGGGGGGAAGCTACTTAGATCATTTCCCCCTCATCCTTTCCCTTATTATTTCGTGTGAAAGCCCAAACCTGCTCCTGATTAAGAATCTATTTTAAGAGTGTATTTTTGCTGAACCTCTTGGACTTCCTTGGGAGGATGCTGGATTTATGCATTTGGAACTTTGAGTCAGGAACTGGCCCTAGATATCTTTGTAAGGCATTTTCAAAACTTCCATGGATTATAGGTTTGTAGGTAGCGACAAGGAGCTTTGGTCCTTGTTCTGAGCACAAAACTCAACTCAGTCTTAGGCACAGAACCCTACTGGTTACTTTCCTTAAATATGCATACATTTCTGTATCTTTTACAATGTAGCACTGCAGTATTCTGAAGCAATAGCCTAACATGCTGATGTGAGTAACTACAGTTACTGTGGAACAGAGCAGTGCTGAAAGAAAATTCAGGTTGAATTGTGTTTCTGAATGGAGATGGAGAAGGAGAAAATTTGTAGAATAATGGGGAGGGGCAAGTGATTGGGATAGAAAGAGACCCTGCGTCACCCTGTGTTTTTCCTCATGCAGGTTTTTCAAATGCTTTGCAATTAATGATATGCTCACTAAAATCTGGAGGGAGGTGATGAAGGCTTGGTGGGGGGGGGGAGGGAGGAACACGTTGCAGCCAGCCAGCAGAGCACGTTCTGCTGGCAAATATGGGATGAAAAGAGCAGAGGAGGAGAAGGAAGGCAGACAGGGAGGCATAGTGACAGAGCAGTGGGCAGGGGTGCACAGCAGATTTTAAAATAAAGTCGGTAGCTCTGGAGTCAGAAAATATAATTTTGCCCATACCATCACAGGTTGGGCATTAAAGCTCCTGAGTTATGTTCCGATATGTCTGTTCTTTATATCTGTGTGGGCTTGCCTCTGTCATTTTGTATTCAGTCACATTTAGAAATGCATGGCATGCAGGTATCGTGATCACACACCGTCCTCTCTTCCCACTCCGTACATTAAACCACCGCATGGCACACACCCCTCTGCGCGTGCATGTGCAGCTCCATCTCCACTCTCCGACCGCCTGCATCTGTACTACACACACACGGGCACGCCGTGCACTCGCACATGCTTTCTGGATCCTTATGCAGCCATACAACCTGAATGTGCCTGCCTGTGCATATTCAGTGGATATTCCTGGGCTCAGAGCCCAGCTGCTGCTCCTGTACCTGAATACACACCACAATTGCCAAACTGGCAATGTAGCAGTTTGCCCAGGAAAGCTGATGATACACCAGAGGAAGCTTTAATTTGGAGAAGAAAAAGACCTCGGTTTTCAGTTTGTGCTCTTCCTCTGTCCCCACCCAGACCTTTCACTGAGAGAAAGAGATGGAAGGGTTCTTCAGCAGATGCAGGAGTTTCCTTCCAAAAATAAAGACAGCTCTCCTCAAATTATTTTCCAGGGGAAGCCCCTGGTGTCCCGCCTTTCTGGCAGCTAAAGAGCAAAATGTTGAAATTACAGGCTAGGGCGTGGAAGAAGTCTCTTCACATTTGTGTCTAGGTGTGCCTGTGTGTGTCTGTCCTCCCACCCCTCAGAGACAAATATGTTCACACACTCATACCTTGCAGATATTCTTTCTTGTGGGTGCGATGCCAGTGTGAAGAGTGAAGTATCTGACTGACTGTGCCCACCCATGAGAGATGTAGATAGCTCAGTGTTGTCATTTCTGCCTACAGTTGACTGCAGCTCTGAATCTGAGCCCGCAAGATATTCAGCTGAAAGGTAGCACAACCGAGAGCAATATCTGAAAAGCTGAACTTAACCTTTACTGCCAGCAAGAGATGCAGTCAGTAACACGCAGAGCTGGGCAGTGAGATAGGTGGCTACAAATGCAAGTGTTGCATGCACCACATACTAGAACAGATGGACATTATGGGGGTATGTGCTCAGTATTGGATTGCATGAGTGATTAAACAATAACCCGCAAGCAGGTTTCCCACTTGTGGGTGAGATGAGTCTCATTCATCACCAGCCATATACGACGGCTTCCCTCCCATTCGGTCCCTCTCCTCCTCACCCCAGCGCTGGAGAGCCAGTGGCTGCAAAGGTTTAGACCTGCCACACCCATCAAATCAAAGGAGGGAGAGGGGAAAAAAGGCAGTCTGCATTTCTTTCCCCTTCCACACGAGCAGCATGAATAAACAGGGCTGTACCTCTAAAAATGCAGTTTAATGCAATTGGAGAAGGCAAAAGCATTAGGGAACTGTTCTAGCAATTACAGCCAGGCGGTGAGGTGTCTTATCATTCCAGGAACTGCAGAGGTGTATGAGAAAGAGGAAATGGAGAAAAAGAGAGCGAGGAAGATGCATGCAGAGTTAAGGTTTCTTGCCTCAGGATGTTAAAATGTCTCAGTTCTCATTTAGGATAACGTAATTATGCCACACAATACAGATGCTTCAAAACTTGCAAGGCGTGGTCTTATCGTTAAACACCAATGTGGAGAGAGGGAAAGGAGTATTTTAAAGGAAAGGTGTCCATCCATGCCCCTCCTCCCTCCACATGCCAGTGTGGTGTAAACCACCACAGACCACTGATTTCAGGGCAGAGCCACTTCGTCTGCACCTGGGGAGAGCCTAGTCACTGCTTCTGCCTTTCTGAGAGACACTGAGTGGTTTCTGTGCTTCTTCCAGTAAACAATTGCTGCATGGAAGTTTAATTACTCCAGGTCCCTGCTATTTCTCTTCCTGGGGCAATACCTCTGGGATTTCTACCAATAAGGGTGTCTCCAGAGAAACACCCCTCCCATCACCCTGTCCTCCTCCACTGCCTTTGCTGACTATTAGAGACATTGATTTCTCCTAGATAGTGTAATGTAACTGTTCTTAATGGCGCAGACAAGCCCTTTCCTAGGGAACTAATTGCAGGCAGATTTTCCAGGGGGAAAGGGACAGTGGTAATGCTTAGTGGGAAAGAAACCTGTCTGTTGATCTGAATTGTCTATCACCACTTGCTCCCAAAAGAAAGTCCCAGCAAAACCAGGCAGTACCCACTGATGCAGAGGCGTCCCTTCTGAGAGGGCTGAACTGAGTCTTCTGTCTGGATGTGCCAGGCTGGGTACACATGTGCAACCCAAGGAACTGGCATGTATTGTCTCAGGACTTGTCCTGGGCCAATGCTGAGCCTGTCTGGATTGTCTCGGAGCTAGTCCTGCCTCAGGATATGAAAATGAGCTGTAGATCCAGACTCTGCCCATGCCATGCTGAGAGGGTGGGCATCACTTGGGGATGAGTGATATGAGGGATTCCTCCTGTAGCCATGTTGCTTTGAGTGACTGGAAGGAGAAAGTACAAAGAGTTTTCACCTGATGTCCACCCTCACTTCAGGCTAGCTGTCAAGGATTCTGTGGTGCCATCCCAGGATCTAGTAGCCAGCCTGCACAGACATTATATTTCCCTCTCCCCATTTCCTAGAGAACAGGAATTCCCCACTGCTGGCAGCTGCCAAGTTGCAAGGCCTTCTTGCGCTAGTGGGAAGGTGAACTGGGCCCATTGCCCATGGCAAGATGAGAGCAAACTGATAGTCTTGCATGATGCAAATCAAGGATGTGTATACCTGCTTGGGCTCCCTGGCCTCATGCTGTGAGGCATGTGCTCCTCATAATGGCTTTTGTCTGCTCCATGTGCTGTCCATGGCAGAGGACATGGGGCATAAGTGGGTCCTGCCTGATCTTTACTAAGCAGGCATGTATATGCTGAGGGATTGGGGTATTAACAAGTAAAACAGCAGATACAACCTGAAGATTGTTTCTACTTTTGGATGAGATAGTAGGAAAAAGCACCACAACCTGAGACCTCTGCATGGTTGCAGCTCGTGATGCATCACTGGCTACTGTTTGCTCAGTCCATGCACTGCTGGGCCACACATCCTTTCTTCTGCACAACTGTCCTGTTGTCCCCTCTTCCTGTACATAAATGACTTGTGTCTCTTTTGTTACCTTAGGCTTCCTCCCTACACAGGGAGGGCTTTATTTGGATTTCAGACTGAGCAGTAGCTCTGATGACAGTACCAGACTAAAGACACTTGAGGATGAGAAATCTTTTGATGGTAACTCTCTGTCTCGATGCTTTTTGGAAGTCACTATGTGATTCCCCTGTTTGCTGTGAGTCTGACAAGTCTCAGGGATAGATTTGGCAGCAATCTATACCTGTCTGCATCTAAGTTCTGAAGTCCTAGTGTTCAGCTATAAGGAAACAACCTTACACAGAGGAATGTCAGGCTGACAAGAAGAGGCTGGTCATCCAAAAAGGCATGGTAGAAGGTACATACCTTGTTGGTATCTTGCTGTGGGAGTACCAGAGCAGGTATCCAGATGAAATACCTTTAACATCCAAAGTCCAAAATCAAAGTCTGGCAGCCGTCCACATTCATTTAATCTATAATTCCAAGATCCTCCTGAGCACACCAGGAGGTGACATGTAACCTCAGAGCTCTGATGGCCTCATGTGGAGAAGGTGTTTATATTTCCTTAGGACTCTCTCTGTCACCTGCTGAGTGTGTGTGTAAAACTCGATGGCTTTTCATGGTTGTGAGCACCACAGGCCAGTATTTAGGAATTGGTTTAGGGAGAGCTAGTTTCTCTTCCTAGCAGTGCTATTAACCTGCTTTCTAGCTTGATCTAAGCATAGATTCTCTGACTGTAATGGCCATCTCTGCAAGATGCTTCTTTAATTCGGAAACTAAATAATTAGTGGGTGAGAAAAAAGAAAGGATTCAGAAGCCCTCAGGTGAGAGGTGCTTTAGACAGGCAAAGCACTACTTTATCCATCCTCAGTCACTCCTGCAGTGCTAGGATGTTTATTAGCCCCTTGAGTTCCTTTAACACAAACCATTGATTTTTTTTCCCAGACCCAGGCTTTATGACTATGGACCAGAGCCTGAGAGTAGGGCTACAACTTAGTTCTCTCTCTGCTGTTCACCAGTGTGCTAGCTCCTCCCCCACCACCATAATGATCCAACCTTCAATATGTGTATGGGGTGGAGGACTAACGTAAAAAAACTAGTGACTTGTTTTTCATATAACAAAAGGAATTTATATGTTTAGAGTTACATTGATTCTACTGTCTCCACTATTATTCATTCTGTCTCCTCTCCCCATCCGTTCTGCTCCTTACCTCTCCCTGTGCTCCCTTGACCATGCAGTCCTCCTACTGCTCCTGCTCTCCTCCAGCTGGGTACCAGCCCTCCATTACACTGTGCTTCTTGGGGACTCCTGCTGGCAGCATCAGCCACTGCCACCAGGGTCTTATTCCCTTCATCCCTCCTGGCACTGGCATCAGAAGGGAAACTGGGTTCATTCTTTGTGCTTCCAGTGGCTTTTGCAGATTTCCCAGTTCTCCTCCACTTGGGCAGCAGCGGCAGCTGCTACAAATGAGCACCCATAGAAAGTGGTGCATCTTCACCTGTCACCTTGCTGTTAGCATAGGTAAAAGGTTGTCCAGCTGCTGGGGAGGGGTATGGCTGCAATAGGAGCAGTGCATGCAGTACAAACTGCTTGTATTCTGCTTTCTTGATGGTTCATACTTCTTCTGACCTTGTCTCTTGGCTACTAATGTCACTGTTGGGGTGGCAGGCTGTGCTCCAGCTGTCTTGTTGGCCCAAGACAGGATGTCCTGAACCTGCCTTCCTCACACCAGGATCAGTTGATTTTGATGTCTCAAAAGGGAAGTCAGGATGTACTTATATTGTTTTAAATTATGACCAATAAATGTCAGTCCCGTTCATTACTCATCTTACATCTGAAGTTTCTTGAATTAATTCCAGCCATAATCACAGGATATTTCTATTTATAGAAAGCCAGGACATCTCACAATATTTAAGCACTCTCTCTAGAGGATAAACCTTTCTGTAAGAGATGGTAATTTGTAAGCTGAAAAGCTCCAAAAGAACCACTCACTTGGTTTGAATACTCCTGAAATTTAGGGGTGCAGTGCAGTGTGTTTAGATCTTAACCTAGAAGCTAATCTAAAGCTAGGTTTATTCCATTTTTCTCATAATTTCCTAAGAGTGATACTGTGCTCCCAGGAACTTCAGGGTTTTTTTATGAATTGGGATGATTTCTAATAATTGGTGATGTCCAGAATAATTTACTGTTTAGATTACTCTTACAATTGTTACGACTATTATCAATTTTCATGCAGTTCATCAGACTATTGAATGGAGTGTAATCCATTTATTTTATTAATAGCATCCAACGACCTTATAAATCTTCAATGTTAAGTACTCAAGGGTGTGTAGGTTGGGCAGCATGGTACTATGCTTTGCTCTTTTGCACCTGATGCCAGTCATTTATATTAATTCAAATTGAAATCAGCAGGACATAAACCACAATGATTTTGAATTGACCATTGTTCTCCTTGTATCATTCCGTGTTCTGTTTGCCCACAGCTTTAGGAGCAAGGCATTCAGTGGTGGATTTATAAATAATTTAACCAAAAAATCAACTAGGTTTGGAAGGGTAGACATAAAGAAACAAGTGTCAGCTGCTGATTTGCTGACAGTAAAATCTGCAGCCTTTTAGCTTCATGGAAGAGTGAAATCCACTACTGGAAATCACCTGCTGAGCAAATGCAAGGAGGGCATCACCTGCCTGGTGTGCCTGAGAAGCGTAATGCAGCTAGGAGGCAGTACTGGAAAGATGGGGAACTGAGGCAAAGGGGCTTTTAGAAGCTGGACCAAAAGTTTATCCTCAGCAGGGAGACTTCACTGTGTTCCTTAGAACTGGGGGCACCTTTCTTAGGGTCAAGACTTTAATTCTGAGCTTGTTATGTTGGAGTAGTCAGACTGGCAGCTTGCAACAACCTGGTTTGCACAGGCTGAGATGATTCTGTCAGAATGGAGACTTTGCCTGACCAAAGATGAAAAACAGTTGTTTTAATCCTTCCTGCTCTTTGTGTTTCCAGTGGAAGACATAGAAGGATTTCAAGCCCTACATAGAGTTTTGAGGACTGACAACCGCAACAGAAAATTGATGTTTAATGTTGACTGTTAAAATTGCAGTCAGAAGCATGATATGGATGCAACCTAAAGCACAGCATTGGCAAATGGCCTTTCCCTTGTATCCCAAATTCTAGTCAGAATATCAGCTAGAAGAGATTAAATCCTAAGGAAATGACAAATTGAGCAAGGAAAAAAAATCTCCCCCCAAAATAACTGAAGAACTGAAGCTGATTGAAATCTCCATGAAGCAAACTGAAGTTGTATAACTTCCAGAGTATAGTTAGCAAAGTATATGAATACAGTACCTGAAGGTCCCTCTTATTTGGTAAAGCTAGATAGGCAGCAAAAAGAACCATCCACTAGGATACCACTGTACAAGACTCTGTAGAACACAAAAGAATTGACAAATTTGTGAAAAATGATCCCTAGTGGCTCATAGCAACTTTTAGTAAATCTTCCATCCTTATGTTCTTTGTTTTTTTCCTTTGAGTGGTATGATTCCCCAATTCAGGAAGAGATGCCACGAGACAAAGTCTCATCTTGTAGAATTTCATTACTTTTTAATCAGTGTGTGGCTGTCAGAGGAGTCGGAAATATATCACAGTGTTTTACCATTGTTCTGAACTGAGAAATAAGCAATTGTTGTAAGTTGAACTACCTTCTTAGAGGTGCCCATCATAAGCTGTAGGACTTTAGAGCTTCCTTCAGTTTGGACTGTGGATGCGCCTTTAGGCACCACTTAAAATGTAAAGTCCCCAAAACATTAAAAGGCTGCTTACTGGCATGCCTAGATGGTCCTTAATTTTATAAACCATAATCAGCTCAATACACAGACTAATAAAATATTAATTGAGCCAGAGCAGGAGAGTGAAAGAATATCATCCTGACTCTCTACCTTTGTGTTTATAATGCTCATGGACACAAGGGACAAGCTTTGGTTGAAGCTTTACATCATGTATTGTCAATAAGGCCAAAGCATTTTATGCCCATTTTGCATATCTCCAGTAACATGATCAGCTGCCAAGTTGATGGCTATAACAGTTATTGGAGCCACAAAGGAGGGAGATGAGGATCTATGAAAAGGGCAGAACAAGTCAGGATGTACTGATGTAAGATGGTTCTTTCAAATCATCCTAGCTTATTTACAAAGCTGATGGAAGCGATCTCTGAACCATGAGCTTTGAGTGCTTTGAAGACACATGAGGGCTGGATGAAGTGTCAGAAGGCTGAAAATGAGCAGAAGATAAGCAATTTGAGTTCATTCCTGGAGAAAAAATGGTGGAAATAATCAAATAAAGGAGATTATTAGGAGCCAGCACAGATCTGTCAAGAATAGATCATGTCAAACTAATTTAGCTTTCTTCTATAACAAGCCTTGTGGATAGAGGAAGTAGTTGTCATACCTTGTCATTTGTAAGGATTTTGACATTATCTCACAGGCTTTTATCATAAATGAAGAAAAGAAACATGTTCCAAAGGAAAATATTACAGCAGGGATGCAGAACTAGTGTAGGTAATCCTACTCAATGAGCAATTCTGACTGATTTCCTGTTGAAACGGAAGACTCTATTGAGCAGGTTGCCACAAGCTTGAGCTGTGGCCTGTTAGTGCTTCACATTTTCATTAAATACATTGTACTTTATATTATAATTTTATCCTTGATGACTGTCTAGAGGAAGTATTTTATAAAATCTGCAGATGGCATAAGGCAGGTATGGGCTGGTGGAAATTGCTGTAATTTAAGACAGGCTTGCTAAACCAGAGACCTGGCCTTGAACAGCATCAGAGCGAATGTAAAGTGCTCCCCATGGGAATGATTATTAAATTGCAGCCAGCTGTCTGTGGGATACCACAAGTCAGCTAGGCTGTCCTTCAGGAGGGGAGACAGGGTCTCTAGAGGACCAAAAGTTCAGTGGTAATCTAGAACATCATTCTATTGCCAGGAAGGGAAACACCATCTTACCAGGTTATGCAAATGGGAGTATAGACTGTAAGACCCATCTAATATAGCCTTCAGCTTTGATGTGCACATTTAAGACTCAGCTGAAATGTCCTGCTTTAGTCTCTTACTGCATTCTAAGAAAATGTGGTCCAGTGAGAGACTGTGCAGACTGGGGTAGTGAGAATTGCTTGAGGTCAAGGGAAAGACACTTTGTGAGGAAAGACTGAAATAATTAGGCTGTTTAACCTAAAAGGAATAAGGCTGAGAGAGGTTCAGATGCTAGTCTGGAAAGTGCAAGAAAATAGGAATAATCTGCTCTTGCTCTTCATTATGGGTAAAACTAGTAGCAGTGGTATTTAATGGTATGTCAAAGTGACTCAGGCTAGACTTTAGGAAGAATCCAAAAGGACTGTGATGCACTGGAATATATGGAGAAAACTATGGCAGCTCCAATGACTGAAAGGCTGTAGGAGGCACCTCTGGACCAAAGGATGGACTAAATGGTCCCTTGTGCTCTTTCAACACTATTTCATATGATTAGTATTAAATAGTCACTGAAGCAGAAACTGGACCCAACCTGTCTTCTTGCAGAAGAGTGCTTAACCAGTATGCTAAAAGCAATGTTTACTTCTGTGTGCTGTGTCTCTGGCCTTGTGCTTATTTAATTCTTCCATGAAAAAAGCCTAAGAGCTTAAGCAGGAATAGCTGGGAGTAGCTTGCTCTAAACAGTCTTTTGTAGAAGGAAGGTAAGACTTGAGATTTGAATCAACATCTCCCTTAATTTAGGGGAGCTCACCTGTTCACTAAGATACTGAATAAATACCTGTCTATTGCATTTTGTCAGAGAGGAACTATAGTTGTCTCTTTCAGGGTAGGGATTCAGGACTTGGAACCCAAACTAGAAGATATGCCTTCGATAATTGGAGCAAGATGCCTAAACCCAGACAGTTTAGATGCCACTCTGTCTTCAGCATTTGTTTTAGGGAGGTTCAAAATGCATTTACTTGGTGTATTATGGTACTGAGTTGCCTAGTTTTACCCATATTTTCTAGTTTAGTCTATGCTTCTTGTAAAGACAATGGTTTCTGCAAGACATGTCACCTTCTTCCTAGACTTAGCTTCAATGTCCATCTACTGAACGCAGACATCTGCTGGAAATCCACACTGAGGCTCCCTTTTCATCATCTTCATGAGAGAATTATTACAAGGGATTTATCAGTTGGTGGCTTCTTCTACTTGCCTGACATGAATTGTCTTAAAGCATTTGTATGGCAGTCACTCAGAAATTCCCAACCGGAGTGCTGTATTCCTACTAGCAGTCACCTTCAGTGCTTAATCCCCTCTGCTGCCATTATGATGTGTCCTAGCAGTTGCTGGGAATACAGAACAAAACATACTGAGATATAATATTCACCTTCACCGGCTGTATGCCCATGCCGCAGAATAGCTATTGCCGCATGAGAATATAGAAGAACTAAAGCTGATCTGTGGTATCTTCCATTATCACGTGCTGAGTCCACATAACACTCAGGAAGATATCCTTTGGTTATTCCCAAGCCTTTTTGAAACACAAGAGGGGGAACAAGACACCCTGCCTACAGTCAGGATTACCCAACTTCTGGGAGTTGAGATAAATTGTAGAAGTCAAAGGCAGTCTTTTCAACTACATCAAATTTTGCTGAGCTTTTCCTGTTTGGAAGAGAATTTTCTTGGTAGGGGTCTTCTTCAAATAGACACTGTTGTTTTTTAATTTATTTGTCTGCATCTGTTGCGATTAGAGGAATAAAGCTTTGAAAGCACAAAGGGTTTTGCAACCATTTACTAGGCAACAGTTGTGCCTTTATAACACAAAAAAGGAGAGTGCTATGATTTCAAATGATGAAATTTCCTATTTCCTTCCTTTTTACTCTACGTTTTTAAAATAAAGAGATTAAACACCTTTGTTAAGCATACATTTAGTTTTCAAAGTCAAACACTTAGAATAGAGAGAATTAATTAAAAGGGTTACCTGTCCATCTTTAATTTCTCTTCTCGCATGAATAGACATAAAAATGCAGTTCTTAATTATGAGATCAAATACCGTTTGGTTTTGGTGTGTGTTTTTTGTTTGGTTGGTTGGTTTTTTGTTTGTGTTTTTTTTTGGTTTTTTTGTGTGTTTTTGTGTGGTTTTTTGTTTGTTTGTTTGTTTTGGTTTTGGTTTTTTGTGGTTTTTTTTTTTTTTTTTAGTAGGATCCCTGTCTCATTCAGTTCACAGAATGGAATATACTTAGGGACTGAATGAGGTTTTGCCATAAACGAAGCTGTTTCCTATAGGTCTTCTGTTTCATTTACTGCCAGGGATGAAGGTTACTTATTGAATTGGTCAGGGGGCTGTTCAAAAACAGAAGAATGGTCTCATATTTTGGTAATTAAATACTGCCCTGAAGAATTGGGCTTTTTCCTGCCTTTTGTCACAAGTTCCTATGTGATATGAAAAGGCCATATAAATGAGGTTTTCCATGGGTGGCCACTAATTGGTGCGTTCTCATTTTCTGAGTTCTCAGTTTGAGCCACCTGGGGTCTGACTTGCAGAAGTGCAGAGCCAGTATTGTATGGAGGTCTGTTGTCAGCACGCACAGACCTGGCGAAATACTAACCCAAGGCATCACAAATTAGGCACCCAAAATTAGTGGGTGCTCTGGCCAATTTGACCTTAGCCTCTTTGTGTCTGATTTTAGTGTCTGTAAAATAGAGATAACAAACCCGCCTATCTCCCTGGGAGAACATCCATTAAGGCTCGTGAAGCACTGAGATATTACAGCAAAATAGCACCACTGAAAAAGGCCATGAGGAAATCAGTATTCTGCATTCAGTGATGGGTTTGAAGGATGTGTGGCAAATAAGGCTCTTTGCCATGCTTGAAATTAGGATAACAGGAAAATACTGAATCGTTACCCACTTAGTGAGCTCTGTCTGTCCTTTGTAGTAGCTGGGTTGGGGGAGACTTTCAAGAAAAAAAAAGATAGGGTAAAAACTATTAAAAGGCATATGCTCGAGGAAGTCAAAGTGATGTTTCAGTCTCCATTTTACATTTTCTGCTTCCACCTTTAACATATGCCCAGAAAGATGCTTGTAAGACAGTCTTTTTATGTAATATATGAGTCACATTACTTTTTACTTGTGCCTGTGAATGATGCGTTGCAAAATAATTGGGAAAAAATGGACCAAATGTGTTATCATTGAAACTAGTACTACACTTTTCACTGGTGTAGGAAGATGTCAGCTGAAATCCTTAACAAATCAAGCTTGGAATATTCTTGTTATTACTTAATTTGAATGTGAGGAAACTGAGACACAGAAGAAAGTGGAATAATCTGCTGGAGTCATTCTGCCTGTTTTCTCTAAATAAAACCAATACCTTTTAAGCTAGTATTCATATGCCTTGCATGAATTAATCTAGAAATAACATAAAAATGCTGTTCTCATGAAGTTCAGATTCTTGGTTACTGCCCTGGAGGATCTTGCAGCAGATCTGTCTGGATCATGAGCTGCACACCAGGATGTGCTTAAGGAATAGATCAGGGCCTTCAAACTGGGCTGAACCTTGGTGGTACACTGTCATACACTTTTATTGATGAGAGCCTGCCTGGGGTTTCTCCATAGTCTGAATATGCTGTTGCTTTTGTGGAGGCCATGAATATCTATATTTCCTCTCTCAGATCTCTGGTGTATTAGATGGAACACAATTTTCTGGTGCGGCACAGATCAGGAATTTTTCCCACCATGGCTACATATGCTGGCTGCTGATGAAATGATGTGTTGCCTCCTAAGCCTCTGTGTCCATGAATTACCTCCAGAAGAAAGTTTACCTCTCCCAGGGGTGCACAAAACAGCCTGACTTGCTCAAGGGAGGGTTTTTCTTAGCAGAGATTGAAATGGAAATACAGAAATCCCAGTACAGAAATTCATATGTCTTGGGGAAAAAATAAAAAGCAATTCTCTGGCCCTCTGTAAGTGTGGAAGAAGAGTTGTGCCTATGTCTGTTGTCCTGAGATGTGCCAGGATGGCATGAAACTGTAAACACACCAAGTCTAGTCACTGGTTATGGTTTGAAACCCATGCCTCATAAGCATATTCTGCCTCCTATTTTGAGGACCTTCTGCTGGGATTGCCCTCTGTGGCAGCTTAAGAGACCTTACTCTTGCTCCTCTGGAGTTAAACTTCTGGCTGCCTGGACTGAATCAGAATTGATAGTCAAGAAAGAGTGATCCAAAGACATATATCATGAAGGTGGTATAGGTGGCCAAAAGAGGAGGTCATGTTGGCAAGTGTGGAGGAAGGACACTATCTCTCTGCCAGTTAAGAATGGAAGTCGAGAGGCTGTCAGTGTAGGGAAGAAAGAGAACTTATTGCCAAGTGAATGTGTGGTTGTCTCTGTGGGCCAAACTTGATGCATGTTTGCCAAGAAGCAGTGGAAATGTAGGTCTTGTGTTAGCATTTGTGAGATGGTGGAGATTTTATAGTCCCTACCACGGGTAAATCAGATGGGGTTTCAGCCTAACCCTGCAGCCACCCTAAGCTTCTGGCTTGGCCACAGAAGAAGTATGCAGTGCCACAGCATAGACATGAGCAAGGAGGCAGAAAAGGGACTGGACTAGGTCAGGAGATAGTTTTGTTGGAAGTATCTGTGATCATGTGGCTTCACTGGCTTCTTCTCCCTATAGAAAGAGAAACAATGACCACAGCAGATAATGCTTCAACTTGTAAGCATCTCCTCCAGAACTCAAGGGACCTTCCCAGGCTATGGTCAGCCTTCCCATCTCATGAAGGGCAGTGAGTGGCCACGCTGGCAGGGCTTGCTTACTTCTTTCTCTTCCATGGTTCTAACCTATCCCTGCAGAGGCAAAATGTGCTCCTTGTTGGGCTGTCTCCTTACATCCATTCAGTTCCATCTTTCACACATGATTCATTGCCTCTCAGCTTCACACAGTATGGTATGATTGGTGCTGATATCCCCAACCTGTAATTTTTCAACTTCTCTCTTGGGTACTTGCCTCTAAGCACTTCCTGCTGTCTGGTGCAGCAGACAACAGATTATGCTGAGTACCTCCGAGAGGTACCATAGAGAGCGATTCTGCTGTTTGGAAATCCATTTCCAAAAACTGAGCAGCACAGAAACGCCTGGAGAAGCTAATCAGAATTGGAGATAGACATACTTTTTCAAAAACACAAGTTTCAAGTACTGTGTTTTAAACAGGAGGTCAGTTTGCTGCCAGTGGCAGTGAAATAGTGCTCAGTTATACAGAGCACAGGAAAGAGCTGAACAGGATTACTGCCATTACTTTGCTCCACTTTTATCAACACCCTGTGCCTCTGCCCTGCAGCACCCCTGCTATTCCAGCTCTGATGTTCCAGGGTAGCCACAAAGTTGCTGAAAACTAGGCAACGGTATAACTGATCTTTTGAGTACAGTAATTCTCTGTTCAGTAGCTTTTTGTACATATAAAATGATTAAATCTTTAGGGGGCTATTCCCTGATGCAGCACTTGAGCACTCATTAAATTGCCAGATAAGATTTATTTTCTATTAATTTATTTTTTACTAAGAAAAAGGTTTCATTTTCCGCTGATAATCCTGCCTCCCCTAAATCAAGGATAGCCAACTCGTAGCTTTTAAGCCAGAGGCAGATACTGAGTGATTGAAGTATGACTCTCACAATGGAATCACAGAATCATTTACATTGCAAAAGACCTCCAAGATCATCAAGACCAACCTTTGACTGATCACCACCTTGTCAACTAAACCACAGCACTAAGTGCCATGTCCATTCTTGAACACCTCCATGGATGGTGACTCCACCACCTCTCTGGACAGCCCATTCCAATGCATGACAACCCCTTCTGTGAAGAAATACCTCCCCATGTCAAACCTAAACCTCCTCTGGTGCAGCTTGAGGCTATGGAGATACACTGTATTACTTACAGCACACTGCTAATATTAGGACTTCTTTTTTGTCAGTATCTCCCTGTGGGAGGAAGCTCTCAGGGGCTTCTGAGGCCAACAGCTTCCTCCAAGCTCTGAGACTCAGCCAGACACCTGGTCTCATCCCACCCCACACTGGATGTTGGCACCCCGGCGTTGCTGTTTTCTGCCGGGGTGTTGTTTGTTGAAAAATCCCTCATCTCACCTAAGGTACTGAGTAGGGTGTTTGACACCTCCTGGACACTGGAAGTTGTTTAATTTGTTTTTTTTTTTTTTTTTTTTTTTGTAAGATGCACATGAAGCCAACAGCTTTGAGCTCCTATGATTTAGTTCATTACATTTTAGAAAGTGAAATCTGGTAAAAGTTGAATTATCCCATATTACTAAGAGTGAAAATAGATTTAGGCTTCAGCTGCAACATAAGCTTATAAATGTGTGATAAAGACTATGGAGAAGCTCTGTTAGAAGAAAGTTATTAAGGACGCTAAATCAAGTATAAAGAGAATAAGCCAACACTGGGAATGCAGTTGCCCATGCAACCTCAGTATGCTCTCCTCCTGTGAATGCATTCCAGTACACTTCTAATAACAGTAATACATCTTATTTTTCTTTTCAGGGATTCCTACTCACATTCAGGTCACAGAACAGGCAGTGCTCACTTAGTGAGCAGTTATTCAATATTTTGTTTTCTCATAATAAGTCAGCGTGTGACCCCACAGCTTTACTTAATAATATTGAAACTCTGCTCTGAAATCAGAAATACTAATTTGCTTCTGGGCTGTCTTGTGATTCTGAGCACATCCCTAACATTACTTAGTAAATCTTTGCAACACACATACGACACAGCTGAGTATTTTCACTCTGTTTTTGCAGATGGACAGCTGAGGCACAAAGAGTTTGGTCAGTAGAGATCCCTAGTTTTATGTCCTGAATTTCAGAAACAGAGGACCTGATTTTTATTAGTAGGTTTTTGTGTTTTGGTTTTTTTTTTTTTTCCAATTGCACAGATCTGAAAACATCTCCTATTGCTGTCAGCTACAGCTCTGAGTGCTCAACACTGATCCAAATCAGACTCCAGGTGTCTGAAGTCAGATACTCAGAGATGCAGAACTCGTCACTAGGAATCAACCCATGAAAAGTATGGGCAGAATAACAGAGGAATTCAGCAGCAAAGGTGGGGCAGTGCTGTAGGGCAGCCATCTGTCGGCTGCCCTAACCCTGAGATCCTCTGTTCTCTTTTGCCAAGTCTCTTCCTCCTTCATTTTAACTTTCCAACTTCCAACTGCAAAAACTGGGACCAAGATTTTAGTGTAATCTCTTTATACCCCTGAGTTTCCTAAGCTTCAAATATCCAGATTTCCTACTAAGGCTTTAAGTCTTCTATAAGCTACTTTGTTTTACTTTGCAATCGTGCAGCAGATATTTACGAGCCTTGTTCCAAACAGTGGCAGGGTGGTATTAGGAAATTTGCAGAACTGTCCTAACAAGTAAGATTTATATAGGCAGTAGCCTAGAAGGATTTTGAGAGAGCCTTGGTGCCTAATTCCCACTGGTTTCAATAGGATTAAGGCAAGTAGGCATTTGTCAAGATCACACCATTCATTACTTAAAACCTGGCCCTTTAATTCTTCTTTCAATCAACTTTATATGGAACCACTAGAGCTAAAGCATAGGAATGTATATTAAAACGTTAATAATTCATAGTAAAGTTCTGTGAGAGTACAATCTGTAAAGCAAGCATCTTGGGGGAATGTGTTGTATTTTCTTCAGGCTTCAAAATAATTGCTTCTGCAACCAAAGCAAAATACGTGCGGAAACTTTTTTTCTCTGCTTTGCACTGAGATCAGAATTTTAGTTACCTGAAAGCCTCAATAGGTGCAATTCTGCATGAGTATTCCCCGATTACACTACGGATCATGCAGAGCCCAAGACCTTAGTGTCCTCTTTGAGGGAGTACAGAAAGCATTTGTACATTTTTAACTCATTCTTCCTGGAAGGGAAGAAATGAGGCTTGTTGAATTTAATCTGTTTGAAAATATTCTATCTAGGGTTCATTTCTGATTTAATTTCAGTAGGGTTTAGTGAATTCATTATGCAAACTCACTTCAGGCAGTGAATTTCTTGCAAATCACTGACTAACTCCACTATGTTTATATATATATGTGTGTGTGTGAATGTTTGTGACATGCAGTTTGTGACAGTTGTACAATATGATTTCCTCTCTCTGACTGAGAAGGAGGCAAAAGAAAGAATTAGTAAAAAAATAAAAAGAAATAAATCCTCACAGTCCTGGGAAAATTTTAGATAGATAATAATTCACTATGATGGACTTTGCATGATTGGCGTCTGTTTTCATGACTGAGGGACCAGTTCATCTGAAAAGTAGAATGGAATTAATTACATAATGTGGCCACATGATAATGTGGTAGACATTTTGCATACCATAATCTTTGTGTCATTTGGGCAAACCTACAATTTGCTTGACTCAAGTGATGTGTTTTATGAAGGACTTAGTATTTTTAATGTTACTGGGTTAATAAATTGGACTGGTAAGAGCCAGCTTTGTCCTGAGGCTTCCTGAAGAAGCAGGAATTATGCCTTTCTACCAAAAAATGGCACTATATTTTTGGTGGTGATAGGGGAAAGCAAGCTGGCTCCTGTAGCATCTGAATTGTTTTTCCTCCATAAACCTATGTGCTCCCTGTGCCCTTTCCTGTGTTCAACACAGAGTGTGTTGCTTTCTCTCCCGCACCACAAGGGAGATCTCTCCCAAGGATGTAGAAATACTAATGGTTGTCAACATTATAAATCCTTATGCATTTGGTTCTTCTAACAGCCGGCATCTTCCTTCATCTGGGAGTTCACCATTAGGACAATAGGAGCCCTGATGGAAACTCT
The DNA here is from genome assembly GCF_022539395.1 of Myiozetetes cayanensis. NCBI lineage: Eukaryota > Metazoa > Chordata > Aves > Passeriformes > Tyrannidae > Myiozetetes > Myiozetetes cayanensis. The sequence goes on from NW_026087742.1 coordinate 22,375,383, forward strand.
TGGAGAATCTCTGGAGAGTTTTTGACATTCTTCCACTTCATCTTACCTGTCCTAGCTGTTGCAACTTCTTGGTTTCCCTAGGAAACTCCTAATGCTGAACAGCATTTGGGATAGGCTGTAGGAAATGGAGCAGTCACACTCAGGGCAGTGTTTAAAAATCTGTGTGGATTGCTAACTATCTATAGGACACTTGGCCATTCATAAGTTTCCCTAAGCTTTTTTTTTTTTCCTCTTTTTTTTTTCTTTTTCCCTGAGTGCTTAGCTATTTGCAGCTCCACCTATTTTCATGGCTGCAGCTTTTTCTACTGCCTTTGGGAGTCTGATCCACACATCGATTTATTTTTAGCTGTATTGCTAATTACTATTTTAGTAAGTATAGCATTTCATTACATTATTCATTAAAGCTGGAGAGACATTTTAGTAATTTCTCAGTAGAACAAATGTAAATTCAGTAACCAAAGTAAGATCTCTGAGTAGGGCTTAAGAGGACTAGGAAAAGTGATCTGACAAAGAGGGATGGTATGACAGGTGAGAGCTATTGATATATGAAGGAGTGTTACTAAGAAAGCAGAAACAAGCTGATCTTGGCACAGACAAGATTCAGGGGGCTGGCCAAAACTCTGGGAGGAATTCTTTGGTTCACCAAAGGAATAAACTGCCAGAGAAACCCAGAGAATTATCTTTGGGGGAAATGTCCAAAGACTGGTAAAAAATGCTCTTGCAGTGGGGGTTAAAGATGAACAAAAGCAGCCCTGCTGCACTGTACAGGGAGGGCCTAGAGGATGCTGGAGACTTCTAGTTATTTCCTCTTTAGTGTGTGACAAAGCTGCACAGTGTGAATTCCTCTTACTAAGAGAAGAGAAAAAACTGCCCATTTTCTGGTGTTAGATAGGCTGTGCAAACTTCCCAGTGCTTTCTGTCTGGCTTTGCATAGGAACCTGAGGGAAGAAGGTTCCTCTTCCAGAAACTCGTAAGTCCTTCTCAAGATGAAAACTCTATTTCCATATCACACCTGCTGCAGATCAGAAAAAAAGTGGAAGGAGCTCTGCACACCTTGCCCGCCCAGCCTTGTCCTTATCAGGGGGTCCTTTTTCCTTTGACTTCTCTGCCATAGGTACCTCTCCAGGGGTGCCTGGATGTACAGTACAGATCTGCTGCAGATGCACCAGATACAGAGTCATCTAAACTGTGTGCCTGGGGAAAACACATCACAGTGTGCAGTGCTTTGAGGATACTGACATGCTTCCTGATTAAGAAATGGAAAAAAGACAGAAAACTTTAGGATCAAGATGTTTAAAGCTTCTTGAAACCTTTTTTTAATGACAACTTTAAGATGGAAATCCCAAGGAGTGAAAAAATGGAAAGAAAAAACAGCTGTCCTGCAGCAGGAAGATGAGGAGAAGATCTGGGTGACTATTTAAATGTGGCTGTGATATACTAGCCCTTTCAAATGGCAGATCCAAACACTTGTGGCAGTTTTACCCTAGCACAGCTATTCAACATGTTCCCTTTGGCTGGGGGTCTTTATAGAACTAACTTAAGAGGGTCCACAAAGGATCTTTTGCAGCCTGCTCTGCAGGATTGCCTCTCCCCTCCCTCTTTTTCTGTAGGGTTGAATGCAGTAAAGGAGCAAAGTAGGAAACAAAATGGCTCAAAGCCACATGTGCTTTCCCACAGCTCTGTGCCAGTCTCTAGAAGTGATTAAGCCCTGGGGCTACTGGGTCTGTGTTCAGCTGCCTGTGGCCCCAAAGGATCTTTCCAATCAAAATCATGCCTATACTCTGGTGACAACACTACCTGAAGGATAGGACAGGGGTATGGCACAGCATCGTGTCTTCGGCACTGGGCCACTCAGGAGTGACAGCTGCAATCACAGGCCTGATTCATCAGCTTTACAGACCGTGGAAAGCACTGAGGTTACAGAAACTGGGCATGCTCTCAGGTGCTCAAGCCCAGGTTCTTGGGTAAAAGAAGCTGTGTCATACAGGTCACCTCCGAAGACCTTTCAGGTTCCGGCAGACGTGTAACCTATATTTGAGTATGTTCTCATCCTGCACTGATAGGGGAAATAAATAAGAAAACAGCTTAAGTATTTCACAATGTTTTGCTTAGCTACACAGCATGCATTTGAGGCTCCTGCAACACTATAAATACGAATTCAATTAGGTTCGTAGTTGTTCTGGAACTTAACATCGTATCCCCTTGCAACTTGTATGGAGCATCGGACCACAGAGGTTTTGTAAAATCCATCCCTATTAAAATGTCATTGAAATCAATTAAATTGCGCTCCATTCTCATTATCTGACATTGCATTTGGACTTCCAATAAGATCTCAGTACAGCGGTTTGTTAACATCCACATCTTACCCACTGCTTGTGGGGAATTCATACACGTGCTGTCATTACAGTCTATCAACCACCTTGTAGAAGGTCTGTGGAGCAAACATCAGCACCAATGGTACCACTGAAGTAAAGGTGGGTGGAGAGAATGTCCAGAGCAAGCCAGAGGAAAAGTACATGTGGATGCATGAGGGTAATCTCTGGGTCAGCTAAGCCCAGACGGGCATGAAGATCAGCAACACAAATCAATAAACTGAGCTTCCATGAAGATCAGAACCAGAACTCAACACCCTAATTCTCTGCCTCCAGCAGCAAGGCTGACTCCTTGGCCTAGTGAAGCTGGGCATGATGGTAGCAGGGTCCAAAAATCCCATGGAGCAAGAAGCAAAGCCAGTAGAGACAATGCTGGCTGGTAAGGAGAGGCCGTACCACTGAGACCTGTTGAGTCCATCAGAATGAGAAGCTGAGAAGAAGACAGCTGTCCCAGTGAGGAGATAAGAGTCTATATCAATAGGTAGAAACCTTTGCTATGGATTCCTGCTCTTTGCAGATATAAGATCCTGGTACACACATAGTTCAGCTGCAGTGGGGATGTGGGACTGGTCTATCTGGAACAAAAGCTGAAGAGGTTATGAGAGAGGATGTCTTAGGCGGAGCTGTTTTAGAGCCAGTTTATCAAATTCCATAAACCTGCAATGGTGTTTACCTGGGTTTTGCTGGGGGCAGCTCTGACGATTTGAAAGGATGTGTGGTGTTCCTTGGGGAATGGGGGAGCTGTTGGCTCAAGGTGGTGTATGGGTTTAGGTTTTCTTTCAGGAGATTAGAAAAACAAAAGACAAAGGTCTTACCAGGAGGTTAACAGAACAGTAAGAAAGGCAGTACTTACTTTACTGGCCTTGCCAGATCCCAGTCAAGAATCCTGGTTGCTACCTTCTTCATTTCACCTTGTAATTTCAGGTGGAATATACATCCTGGTCCCTTCTGAAGTTTAAGTGCTGTATGTCACAGAGGGCACAGGTAGCAGCCACAGGGTTTCATCACAGCAGTAGCTGCAGTTTAGGAGGAGAAACACCTTTTCTTCCTTGTGCAGGTGCTAGATATAAAGCAGTGGTGGGTGAAAGGTCCTGTAGAACATCACTGTCCAGATGCCCTATGGAGCAGAAGTGAAAAGACTGAGAAGACTGGTGCAGAGTCAAAGTGTTTTCCTCACTGAAGCCTTTGTTGACATGAACGTGGCTGATGGGATGGTCTGTGATAATTGAGCAGGATATTCATAAGAGCACCTTGCCTCCCCTGCAGCACCACAGCAAAACTTCAGGTTTCAAGGGCAGAGCAAGCATTGCCCTGCCCATTTAGTAGAGCGCCACAGAGCTACAAGTAAAGGTACATGAAGGACAGGGTGGCAAGCATGACATCACCAAGGGCAAGTCCAGCCTAACTAATCTAGTGGTTTTGTATCATGGAGTGACTGCACAGTGAACAAGGGAAGGGCCATGAATGTCATCACAGATGTCATCTCTCTGGACTTCTGTAAGGCCTTTAACACAGTCCCTGATGACATCCTTTTCTCTAAATTGGAGACATAGATTTCATGGGTGGACTCCCTGATGGGTGAGATATTGGTTGGATGGTTGCATCCAGAGGGTCAACAGCTTGGAGTCCCAGCAGATACTGATGTAAAGTGGTGTCCTTTAGGAGCCCATATGGGGACCAGTGCTATTTGATGTCTTCCTCAGTGACGTAGACAGTGGGATCAAGTGCACCATCAGCATGTTTGTAGACAATATCAAGTTGAGTGGTGCAGTTGACATGCCTGGAAGACGGGATGCCCTGTGTTCCCATGGAGGGAACAGGGTTGGAGCAGGATACAAGCTGCTGCTTCTTGTGCAAGTGATTCTGGAGACCCTTCATAAGCCTGGACTCTGAGGAGTCTCAGCAGATGTCTGGCCTGGATCTTAGGGAAGCAAGTCTGAGCAGTAAATTAGCCTCTGTACCTTGCCTGCAGCTAGATCAAAAGCAAATGTGTCCAGTTCTTATGAGACAAAACACTCTGAGCCACCAGAGGTTAATAACAATTCCCTGAAAATTTTTGTGGAGTCCAAAACTAAGCTAGCAAGGCAAAAAACAAAACAAAACAAAACAAAACAGAGAAAAGAGAGAGAAAAGATGAGGAGGGAGAGAGATTGAGAGATTGATAATTCTGGGTTTAATTGCCTGCTCGTGTTCAGCAGACCATGACATTCAGAGTATGAAGGTACTACTTCAATATAATCCACATAGCAGCAACCTCTCTTTCCCAAACTGACCCAAACAAACCACGTAGTTCGAGCTTAGATAAAATTTCACTTCAGTCCAGTGACATCCAAGGTTGCATTTCTGTCTAAGCACATCTGCATTAGAAATCACATATTTGAATGGACTTCTCTAATCAAAGCATAGTTCAAGGGAAATTTTAACCTGGTCTTTTTGCTGAATTTCTTCAATGCGAGCTATATTGGGAGCAGATTTATGCTGTTAGCTTGGATGCCTTCCTGCTTCCTTTTCTAGAGTTTGGTCCCTTGATCTGAATGCCGGTTGTATGGCTTCTTCTGGAGGGACACATGTATTTACCTCCAAAAAGGAGACTGGCACAACTGACAGTACAGTTTGCACCAGGATCCAAGCTCAAGCAAGAACACAGATGTTGATTGTGCCAAATACCCAAGACCTTCAGCACAGTCCACAAAAACCTTGTGCCCTCAGTGCCCTCATACCCCAGAATATACACACACCCTGTAGCAGCTTCAAGGTAGTAGATGACACCATGGTGAACCACTAACTTGACAGAAACAGAGTGACAAACAGAATGGAGAGTCACAAAATGGGTGAGGGGAGTATAGTGAGTTTATTGAGAAGGCACACTGGAAATATCTAAATAGATTAGATTATCCTCTCTTCTCTGTACATGAGTGAATAACATCCATCTCTCTGCCTGCCCATCATTACCTTATTCCATAAAGTATAGGGGAAATTTCTGACATGAGAGGATCTTGTAGAGAAAAGGGTGGAAACTCCACTGTTGGAGGATTTGAAACTGGAGAGCTGAAATCCTGCTAGTTATACCTCGGGGAACAATCCTGCGTAGGACTTCAGAGGGATGAATTAACCTTTTCTTTCTCAAGGGTGTTTAAACCACCATCACCATAGTCATCCTGGGAAAAAAAAGGAACTCTGTTTGTTTCCTCACCTTGCAGACAGGTTGTGCTGACAGGTGCCATCCTCTAGCCAGGTGTCTTCACACCATTTAACTGGGTTAAAAAAAGCTGTTCTGTGTGCTAAATTGCTTCCTCACTTCACAAGGCGTGAAAACCTTTTCTCTCTCTCACGTGTCCATGCTTCGCTCCTTCTGGGGAGACAGATGGTCTTTTTTATTCTCCTTAAATACTGTCTCTGAGACAAATCAGGTCATGTAGAGCCAGGCCCACAAAAGGTTCTGAGGTGACTCAATCCTGTCAAATCAATGGGAGTTGGGCACCTAAACTTCTTTGTGAGTCTGGGCCCAAGTGACCTTGAATAACATCAGTGTGAACATACATTGTACTCCAGTCAGGAATAGTGCGTGGGCTGAGATGCATCTTAACCCCACAAATAGCACAGGTGATTAGTTGATTCAGCACTAGTTCACCTAAGTAACTGAAGGACAAATTTCCACACATATCTTACTGTAGGTGTCATGAGAAAGGAATGACTTTGGGCCCCTATATCTTTGCATATGGGGAACACTGTTTGTTTGTTTTCTTGAGAATTGGATATCATATTTCCCTTGGGTTGTAAAGTGAATTATTGGTAACTGTCAATGGTCCAATTGCTGTCCAGGCTTTGGCCAGTACTGATGTTTTCTCTGGTGAAAGATGTGTAAGTGCTAAATCTGGGCTTACAGGTTTCAGAAGTACACAGGTTTAAGAATACTGGGAGATAGCAGTGTGTATCGAAGGGCTCTAGGATTCAGTGTCATGTTTAAGAGGAGTTCCTAACTAAGGACAGAAAAGAGCAGGATACCAGGATGATGGCTGACGGTATAGCAGCCAGATCCTAGGATGAACACTAAGGAAGTGGATACATGCTGTACTTTGGAGGGCAGAGAAACACCAGGTAAAGGAGAGCTATAGAGGGGGGCAAAGGAGGCCATATAACATTCAAGAACCTTTTAATGTAGCAGTAAATACTTTTTTGGTGTCTCCATCCCAGCATTCAAAATACAAAACTATATGTTTATTTTTCCAAGGCCAGGCAATGAAGTACACCACAAGAGACAAGTGGACAAATGTTGATCAAGGACCAATGCACTTGGTCCCCTTCTCTCTTTGCCTGTATGTGGCTTCAAGCCGCATGGAACATCTGGAAAACACCTAGTTTCTCCATTTCTCCTTTCCTGAAATATCAGCATGGGAGACATTTAAAAGGGTCTGGACATTATAGTAACACTTTCTTAATTCTTTGCCATAATCTGACTACCCTGTAAGCTGTGAGTTTGGAGACAGAAGGTGAAAAGATGGCCAGAGATTAGAAGTCTTCTTGTGGTCATGGCTCCAGGAAATTTCTACTTTCCTGGTACCTAAAAACTAACCTCTGCCCTACCTGTGTCTTAAACATTAATTTCTTATCTCCCACTCTCTCAGCTATGTGATAGCAATGAAAATCTCACTTACAGGAACAGTCTGCCTAGGAAGGGATGTCCTAGAAACCTGGAGGTGTGGCAGACAAGCAGATGGAGATGGTGAGAGGATCATCCCTCTAGGACTAGAAAAATGCCGTGGGCTGGGTAGATTGAGACATAAAAGCCTAACAGTGTGTTTCATAAAAGCAAAGCTTTGCACAGTGTCTTCAGTGGGTATGTGAAGAAGGTCTGAATGAAAAAATGGACGTTTGACTATGTGTGTCCCTTTAGATATCCATTTAGCTCTGTATCCACCAACCTCAGTGATTTCCAGTCCTTCTGCCATTATAGGATCTATGATTTGTTTCACACTAAATGAAACAGAGGACATTTGTTTTGTGTAAAACAGCAATACATTGCATGTACTCTTACAGTATCATGATTATGTCAATATTAAGTATTAGTATGAGTTTACTTTACACAAAAGTGTGGAAATGAAGGGGGGATGTGATGGAATACTAACATGTGAAACCTATTCTTGCCAGACCTGGTTCCTAGCTGGGAACTCTAGATTCCATACAAACACTGGTAATAATAGTCACTTTATTCTAGCCACAATGCTACAACCAAGATGTAATATACGCATGGGTGATAGATAAAATGGACAGATTTCTTATTTTCTACTGACATGCTTTTGAATTCATCCTTGCAGGGCTGACTCACCCTTTTAGCTTTCCAAGGAAGACAAATTGCTTTCCAGGAGCTTTGCTGTATACAGGTTATTTTTGAGCGGTTCCTTAATTAAGGTTTATCTGCTGTGCACATAATCCACAGATAAAAAGCCCTTGGTTTTTCTTTTGTGCAAGCAGAAGTTTTCCGCTAAACAACCTGTTTCTCACTCAACCCATTGTTATACAACATGATACACATATTGTATGGATAACCTGTCCTATCCTAGCTGCAGGCCAGAAGAAAAGTAATTTTTGATGACTGGGATGCTTTTGTGTGAAAGAATTGAATAGAAATGGGATTCCTAAGGACCCAGTTGGCACAAACTATTAGTACATTTCTTTCATCCATGATCTTAAACTCCACCTCTACCCTAGTCTCACGTTTCTTATCTTTCGTGTCTGAAATTATGCTGAAAGCACGCTGTTGGAAATACATTTTGCAGCTGCAAAACTTGGGATCTGGCAAAGACTCAAACAATGTCATCCCAACTGGAATAAGAGGACAGTGATGTAACTGGAATAGCAAAGGAGCCTTTTAACTGTCGTGCTGTAGGTGCAGGTGAGAAGGTTTGGTCTGACCTCTCTGGGCAGAAGTGCTCTCCCATTCCCTGCCAGGTCAAGGACTCTCTGGCAGTCACAGCTCTCTGTAGGCACTGCTCCCTTGCTGCCCCCATGGCCTCCTGCTAGCAGTGGGAAGCAGATAAATGTTCACAGGGCTACAGGTAACAGGGTAACTCCTCTGGAGTCAGTCAGACATGCAGCAGATCACAACTCATAGTAGCTGTCCTGGTTGGTGCAAGAGGTACGTGGGACCTGAGAGCAACAAGGCCAGTGGCAAGAGAGATCTCCCTTCAGTCAACGGTTTTCATCTTTGTCTAGGGAGTACCAATTTTTTTTCATATTCACTCATGGTTTTGCAGGAATCAGGCATGGAGACTGGAACTTTAGGGTCTTTCAGTTATGTCTAAATTGTCTTTCCAGCCTCCCAGTCTTGTGTGCTGAGACTAGCCACAGTCCTTAGGGAGACACAGTCAAAGCTAGGGCATCTAAGTGTTATACAGTGCTATAAAGGAGTCTCTAATCTATCTTCACGTTGCTGTGGCTACAGTGTAACGCCAGGAGACTCAAGATCTCCTTAAACCAGCTAGTTCAGGTATTAGGTAAGGTTGCCACAGCAACACAGGACTTACTGCAAGCTGCAAACTTGTATAAGGAACAGGATGGATGACCCTGTGTGAGCTCTACACTTGAATAGTTTAAAGGTATTTACAGTTTGTTTCCAACCCCCTTGTGCTGAAGTAGTCTGAAAAGTTTACCCCAGATGCTGAATAACACAGTGTTGAGTTAGCTATAAAAGAAAAAATATGAATACATGAATGGTTACGGCATGCTAGTGTCTGCATCGTCTTTGCACATAACCTTCACCTGCTCTCTGACAAGCTGAGACAAACATGAAGGACCACTTTCCATACAGTATCACTGAATGCACTTGGGGAAGGGTAGACATAATGCTCAGATGGGCCCCTGTGATTGGTGCAACAACCATTTTACCCCTGGGCATGGTCTGGAGCACGAAAACTCCTTGTGCAGAATTAGGTATATTGATCTGTTACGTGTTCTTTCACAGGCTTACTGCAGAAGCATCCTGGCACCTAGTCTCACTCCCAGACTTCCTGCTGTGTACAAACCCTCTGCATCTTTGGGGCAGCTCTTTTCCTTGATGATTTGGGACTGCTCATTCCCTGGCCATGGTACCCACTCCAGGAATGGTGGGCACCAGTGGCATGGGGGATCCTGTGCTCACTGGGGACCCAGAGGGAGGTAGTGGGTACCATCTCTGGCATACTCACACATGTGTGCCTGACTCTGCCTTGTGCTGTGGAAATGACCTTTTCCAGTCCGTTTCCCAGGGATTGCTGCCAGTGTGGCCAGTCCTCTCTCCCCCTCCAGAGGCATGGTGTTTGCAGTGACACATGTGCATGTTGCAGTGGCTTCTTCTCCCTTCTTTCTGCCTCACTTTTATTGAATGTATTTATAACCTATCCCTTCTCTGTGCTCTTCTGGTCTGGAGCCTTTCCCCAGATGGCACATCTTGGTTGCAGTGGCCAAAACAGTGGTTCCCTCTTCCCACCCAGAGTAAACGCTTCTATCTTTCTCCGCCAACTTGTTTTCTTTGTTTTCTGACCTGAGCCAGTGTTGGTAAACAGGTGCAGACAGCAAAGAGGCCAGTGGCTCTGCTTCCACGTAGGTCTTTTGAATGCTTCCCAATGGGAATATTAATAGAACAGTGTCCTTTTATCAATATGCAGCTGAGCTGTTACTTGCCCAAGGGCTGCTAAATTATTGGGGTGAAGAATGGTATGTCCTGTAGATTCAGTGGAGGTTTATAAGCTGAGCATTATCTCTCTGCAGCAGACCAGCATAAGGCACAGGCTCTGTTTTGGTCCCATTTAAAACTCTAATGCACGATTAAAGTCTGAAAAACATGGGGAATGCCTGTTCTTTGTTACAAGGCTGAATTTCACCCAATAGTCAGAGAAATAATAATAGTCTACTGAAATTGGAAAGACTGATATTAATCTGCCTATTAATCCTTCAGTGAAACCATGAGTTGAGAGCAAAGGCAAAGTGCTTGGAGTGCTTGCAGGCAGGGTGTTTATGAGGACTATATCCTGTGAATATCCGTGTGTGTCTGACAGCACATAACTGCAGTGGGGAGGGCAGAAATACTATTCTCTGTTGGCAATCCTGAGCCAAAAAGCTATAAAAGACAAAGCACTTTGTGTCATTAGAGTCACACACCTGTGAAACAAGGTGTCATTAAAAAGAAACACAGAAGGCAAAGGTGGATTTGGAAGGACTGTGAAAATCCCCTTTGGGAGAGTGTTCTGAAAATGAGTAGGGGAAGAAATCGGTGTATTTCAAAATGGATGGGAAAACAAATCATGGGCATAGAGACAACCCATCTGGTGCAAGCCTTTCCACACAGCCAAGATGCTCTCAGCATTGCTGACGGAGATGATGAGGGGCTTTAAACTTCTTTTACAAACCTCCGACTGGAGGTTTGGCTGGAGACCTGAGTCTGTCCAGCCTTAGCATGAAATCAGAGCTACCTGGCTCCAAACCCATACTAAATGGAAAGGCTGCTTTGAAACTTGACACTGGTTAGCAGGAGGGGAAGGTGGGACATTCTCAATAAAATCAGTGATACACCTGAAGAAATCTTATCTCCCTTTTTCTCCTCTGCCTTCCTCCCTTGTTCTTCTTCAAAGGTTGAAAAAAATGAGGACGGAGACCAAAAGATTGAGCAAGATGGCATCAAACCAGAAGATAAAGCTCATAAGGCAGCCACCAAAATCCAGGCCAGCTTCCGTGGACACATAACAAGGAAAAAGCTCAAGGGGGAGAAGAAGGGAGATGCCCCAGCATCTGAGACTGATGCTGCCGACAAGAAGGAGGAAGGCCCTGCTGGTGGAGCGGCCGAGAACAAAGAAAGTGAGGCTCCCACTGCCACAGAAGCAGCTGCTGACAGTGCCCAGCTGGAGGAGGGCAGCAAAGACAGCAGCGCGCCAGCGGAGGAGAAAAAAGGGGATGGAGCCGCTGACACGGGCTCAGAGCAGCCAGCCCCACAGGCTGCCACTCCTGCTGCCTCCTCAGAGGAAAAGCCCACTGCTGCCGCTGCCCCTGAAAGGGAAAGTGCCACTAAAGCTTCCACTGATAACTCGCCGTCCTTGAAGGCTGACGAAGCCCAAGACAAAGAGGAGCCTAAACAAGCCGACGTGCCTGCTGCTGACACCACTGCCACCACCACCCCTGCCGCAGAGGATGCTACTGCCAAGGCAACAGCGCAACCCCAAATGGAGACAGTGGAGAGCAGCCAAACCGAAGAGAAGACAGGTGAGTGAATGCCTCGCTGGGGAATGGGCCTCTCCAGAAATGGATACCTCCCTTGGTCTGTTGGGGATGCAAAGTTGGCCAGCAGGAGCTGGTGCAGGGATTAGACTAAGAGTTAACAAGGGAATTCCCTTGCTGGGTTTTAGGGGTGGGGGGAGATTAATTTTCTTGCTTAACACCCTCTTCATTGCTTCCTGTCAGCTTTTAGAAATACAGCACCTCCTGTCAAAGTTCCTGTTCCCTTGGATGGAGGTGCCATCCAGCCCTTTTTTTCATGGTGGCAGGAGAGTGTCAGCCAGTTGGGAGGCTTGCAGGAACCGGAGAGAGCTCCCCAAGCTCTGCATATGCTAAAAATAGTGATGAACTTTCTCAGTCACACTAGCACAGACCGCTCCAGTGGGGCATCAAAACAGCCCAAGCTGATTCCAGCTCACTGGAGGCTTCTAACTTGAGCTGAAAATCTCACAAGACAACATCTCTCTCATACTGAAGGAGGCCATTTAGCCTTGCTGGTGGAATGGTCAAGAAGGAGTCAAAAGAGTCTTTCTTCCAACTGCTTGTGAATGGGTGAGATTCTTAGTACATCCACTTTCTAGTCAGTAACATTGTTTTATTAGTAGGGCTTACAGTTTAATCCACACCAATACTTTGAGCTTCTCTACTTGGAGAATCCCATGACAGCCATGCTTGCATGAAGCTTTTAGTCATGCCAGCTGGTTTTATATTGTAATAGGATCAGATGGAGAAAGGGAAGATTAAAGGCCCTGACATCTCAGTGAGTGAGGACAGAAGAGAAGGTTGAATGCCAAGAGTCACTCCAGGAGGTGTTTTCAACTCTTCTCCCTGCAAAGGGGTGAAAAGTTTCAAGAGGCAAAAGTGGGCATTTTTGACAGAGGTATATTGTTACAAACCATAAAGAAGAGTTGGTTTTGAATTGTAATACTGAGCTGGGCAGAAAATGAATCAAAGAACCGAGAATATTTTTCTTTCTCGTTTTTTACCTTCCTTATTTTGTCAAAGAAAAATAATATAAACAAACCCCCCATAACATTGAAGGTAGGCACCACATGAAACTCAGTTAAGAACCACTGCCAAGTAAAACTGGCCTCCCCATTTATAAGACACTCAGCTGTACAGGGCATTCTGCATTCAATAGCTTTTTGGGTAAAAATGTAGCATAGCACCTTCATATTCATAAACAGCTTTATGTAAATATTAGAGAGCCTCAGAGTCCAGTCTTGTACTTACTGATGTTTCTCCCTAATTTAATTTGGTCCAGTACTTTCCCTCCACAAATTACAACTCCCACTCTCTAATTAGACTTCCAAGCTTCATAGCTAATTGTGAGCTTCAGGCTACTGTATTCCTGCTCAACAAAGTGGAGAGATAGGAAAGAACAGGTATCCAAAAGGACAGATTAAGTACTGGGAGAGGAACTCATGCAGAACATTTATGATTTAAGGTACGGGCAAGGGGAGCAGCCATCAAGAACATGAGTCTAAACTGATTATACACAACTACAAAGGGTTGCTGGTTTTACCTCTGCTCATTTATAAGTTCCTAGAAATAAGCCTTGAAATTGCATTGTCCCTCTTGGCTTTTTGTTCTCCAGGTCTCAAGCCCTTTGTTCTTACTTTATGTGATAAGTTGAGTGGAAACATAAATGTCGTGTCATTTCTGAAATATAATTCTGAAATATAATGCTGCATGCTGTACTTGTGTTGGTGTTATACTTGCCAAAGGTATAAACATCAACGTCAAAAACAGGACAGAGTGAATCAGTGTTTTGGGGTCCTCTGTACACAGGATAATGAATGTTAATTACCTTTTATTTAAGGCTTGGGATGTCTTATTCCTAAACAGGAATGATTCTGCTTCGAGTTAGCATTCCATTTTTATTAAGATTAATCTGCTCTAATGGATAGAGGTAGGAAAATTATAGTTGCAGGCTACTTCATTTGCTTAATTTTACCGATTTTGAGTTGCCACTCATCAAAGAATGGTTTATCTCTATGCAGTATTCTGAATCATTTTCAGATATCTTCCCCATGCTCTTGTTGGCTTTAACATCATTTGAAGTGGCCAACCATTCATGGCCACATTATTTGAAGTGGCCATTTAAATGTATGATTTAATATGCATTTGCACATGATACTATTACCTATGTAAATATCTATACAACAGAATAAGCTGGAAAATCTACAATCAAATATATATTTAAAAATGAGTTTTCAGTGGTTGAGTGTTAAAGACCAGTATCTGCATCTATTTATACTTATTCAGTATGCATGCAATAATACTCAAGCTTAGCAATGTTTGCTGAAAGCAAACATGAAAGGTATGTGGCCAGAGTCAAGCTGATAGCCTCTTTAAAATGTTAATGAATATAGATTTTTTCTCCTGAATTCCTATTCCAGTATGATATCAGCCTTCCAGTCACAAACCTGGACAGCTGGCTAAGTGTCCCCAGAGTCATTCAAGAAAGAAAAGCAAAAAAGATTAAATAGGTCTTCTTGTCCATCTCTCTGAGGATGCAGAGCTGTGCTCTGCAATACACTCTACAGCACAATGTCCACAATATCAAGAAGCTTCTACTTCCTTAAAGAATATTCCTCTAAAGAGCAGAATCACATTACAAAAGCACCCACAGACAGGAAATATTTCTTTACGGAAAGCCTGTGTTATCTTTTTTACTATCTTCATCCTGTTACTCCCTCTCATTTCTTTAAACCTCTCTGTTTCTCTCTTGGTACTTACTTTTTCCATAGACTTAAAGACATTTGCCATGTCTCGACCTTTCTCCCAGACATCCCTCAGCTAATGCAGCACTGGTGGTTGCTGGCATGGCTGTGATGGTCATTAATGAAAGAGGGAGGGCTACCAAACTTCTGCCACTCCAGCACTCTTCCGGCCTGGGGACAGATCCTCTTTCAGCTTCAACAGTCCCCTTGGCTTTCAAAGGTCATCTCTTATCATTTCTGTGATCGAAGACTGGCACAGTAGTGCGGAGTGTCAGTCTGCCAAAAATAAATCAAATTGGCTCCTAGCCAATGTCATCAGTTGGCTGGTAGCCATGGCATGCTTGGCTGCTACTACCGTGAGGCGCGCCGACCATGCTACTTCTGTGCAGTGATGTTCATCTGCCTTGAATTTTACTACAATGGCTGTTTCGTCTTATCTGTGGATACCTTCCCCAGTGCAAGCATGAGCAAAAGGCAAGGGCATTTAATTTATATCCAGATGAGATTTTTGCCTTTGTCCAAGGGCAGGATGAAAGAAAGACAGGAAACAGGGAAAGGAATAACTAGCCTGATAAAGACAAGAGCACAGTTTTTAATGCTTAATATTTAATGTTTTTGAAGCGGGGGAGAGATGGAGTGGTTCTTTGTACCAGTAAGTAGTTCCCTTGACAGGGTTCAGCTCCCCTTGTTATTCAGTTCCACGTACTCTATCTGTTGGTAATGGCTTAGGAAATGACTTCAGGCAACTGTCTTGTATCCAGTATTAGTTAGTCTGGAACCACAGGCATTCCCAGTTGTATGGTAGGGCAGTTTCTAAGCAATCCTCAGTGTACCAAAAATTAGATGGAAAAAACAGATGGATTCCAACCCGGGTAAGGCATGAAATGAGTCAGTGGACTTTGTTCAGTGGCAATGGAGGATTGATACAAGAAGGACAATCTCTTAAACCTCTTCCCCGGTTTTGGTGGATGACTAGCATGGCAAAAAGTTGTCTTCTCATTTGAGCTTCTTCTCATTTGAGCTTCTTTGTCAAGACTTAGGTTTATGGGTTTTCTTGTTATGATCCAACCTTTGTCTCTTTGTGTTGGTATTATTCCTAGAGAGGCTTGATTATATGCAAAACTACTCAAAAGGATAAAATTTAAATGTGGTAGGGGGGAGTTTATACATTACATATGGATGAGGAGGTGAGACTTATTCTAATCTAGGTTTCATTGGCTTAAATCCAGAGAGTCTCCATCAAAGTTACTGGAAAGAGTCTATGTTAGTGCAGCTTTGAAGTGAGATCAGCATCCAGCACAGCAGACTATGGAAGAAGATGGGCTACTATGTACTTTACGGGGAGGAGACAAGGTGAATGTCACAAAATGTTAGATTCTCTTTGTACTTTCACAAGTTTTCGAGTTTCGCTTCCAAATTTGGCTGGCTCTTACATCAAAAGCACTCTCATTTTGTCAGGTAAGAATACAACAAAGCCCAGGAACGTCAAAGAGTAAATTGTGCCTAAGGAAATAAATGGATCTTCTTTTGTTGGGAAATGAAGAAGAATGCTGTTTCCTCGTTGATGAAATAGCTTTACAGTGGAGAAGCTTCACAGCTGAAATGAAAAATCAGCCAGGTGACAATTGCTTTGCATGTAAGTGGACCAGCAATTCCCCCAAGGCCCTGTATCCTGCAAGCAAGGAGCACTGGGAGGCACAATCTTCACTTCATTTCCTCAAAGGGAGCAAGTCCCTGTGGATCCTTTTTCATGGTTTAGAATTGAATCAGTTCTTTGTTTTCAGTTCAGTCACCATACTGATGGAAGGATAATACTTGCTGCACTTAGGGAGCACTGGCTGTATAAAGATTTGTGAAGAGACACTGTCTATTGTCTTGTACCAGCTAGAAGGTACAGCCTAAGCAAGAGGATTGCAGTTGTGTGACTTGGAATTTCAGTCTTGTCCCATGGGTAGCTGGCATGAGGCAGAACAACCTCACTGCCATTCCTGTTTCATGGAAGCTTATCTCTGCTGCTGCATCAGGCAGCCAAGGAAAGCAATGCAAATACAGTAGTCTTCCCATGACTGCCCCAGAGAAAACAACTCAAAGCGAGGATGCCAGCACTTTCTTGTCTGCAGTACTACTCCAGCAACAAAGTAAAAATATAAATACAATTTAGATGACTTGGCACATGCTGGAGTATGAAGTGTATGTCTAGTCCTCAGTTGCTCTGAAATTTTTAATCTTTGCATTGTGTCTACATGGCTATAAGCATTGTGTAGGTATTTTACAGCCAGGTTTGCCTTGGTGAAAATAGCCATGTGAGGGGCAGGGTCAGAAAAGTGTAATGTCAGAATTTTCCTACACACAGTGTGCTACATGTGCAGGATTTCCTCCACTGTTGCAGTGAAATACCGTCTCTTGTCCCATGTGTGCCTCAGGTCTGCTGCTTCCTAATGAAATGCAGCTTGCACCATATAGATGGGAACTATACTAGTGGGCTAGTGGTGAAGCAGTACTTGACCTCTTTTAATAAAATCTTTGGTGACACTAAGCATATGTACAGATGAAAACGTGTGGGCTGACTCTGGATAAGCCTCTTGAGGAAAGAAGGTTAAGCACTCTTGGGACCTCAGTAAGAAATGCATGGACACTCAAGGCTAGTTGACTGGCTTATTTGGAGAAGGGTGCAGATTATAGAAACGGTGGCAGCAGTCTTTCATCCCTTCTGATGATGGGGACAGCAGCTGTTGCAGTATCAGACAAGCCCATCCTCACTGATCATGGCATGCTGCACAAAGTTCGTGTTCATGGAGGGGGTTGGCCAGCCTCACTGTTTGTCACATCTTTATGGTATTCTTCCAGCAGAACAAAGGTATCAGCCTCAAGCCTATACAATATACCAGGGTTTGCTGAGAGCACTGCACTCTTACGCGTCTCCACAGGAAGGAGCTCCTATGAGCCATACGTACAGATGATATTGTTTAGGGCAGTGCATACTAATGTCATGTATGTGCTCATGTTGTATGGTAGTCACTCATGCTAACATGTGGTGCTCTACAGCCAAGACCAGTGGTTAAACTCCACCTAGGTTTTGCTCAAAATCACTCTCTCATTACAGTGTTTTTCATGAAGGCTTGCTGCATCTGCATGCAGATCATGTTCAGAAAATGCTCTGAAATCTCCACATGGGAGGAATGCTTTCTGCCATAAATGATAACCAAAATTTCTCCTGAGAAAGGCTCAAATAGCCGACCAGTGAATAGTCTAGACAGACAATGAAATTCAGGTGGCGACTGTTTGCTGTATCTGCCAGAAGTGCTCTGCACTACTGCCAGTGTCATCTCTTTACACTAGGATCAAGTAGGCTGAACTTTTCAGATAGATATAAGCTTGCAGAGTATCAGCTGGGATTTACAGCTCCAAGAAGCAGAACTTTAAAAGTAGCAGTACTGACTCCGTGGTACAGGTGGCTGCCAAGTGCAGAGGAAAAGGATTTTGAAAGTTCACCAGGTCGGCACAATCATATTAGTTAAACATTCCTCAAGAGCTGTATAATAGGTGCATTAATACTGGATTATCAATGCCAGTGCAGTGATCACTTCCAACCTCTGTGGAAATTCCATGGACTCTGGCAAGGTGAGGTTGTACTCACAAGGATCCATGCAAATAACTGGTAGAGAAACACAGAAGTTGCCAAGCCAGGTCAGACCTAACATCCATTTATTGTACTTCTCACAGTAGCTAGCCAGAAATACTGCCATGGGCAGATCTGGGGTAAACTGCCTCTCTACTGCTAGGGCTCATCACTATCCTCTGCTGTCTAGGATTTAGTTTAACAGGTAAAGCATGAAGTGTTATCTCTTTTGATGCTAATATAACTGCAGCATTATATGGCACATATATATATATATATAAAAGTAGATAAATATAGATATAGATATAGATAGGTGTAGATACAGATATAGTATCTGATTGACTTAGTGTCAGCAGCTTCCTCAAGTCGAACCAACTGTACAATGCCCATAAAGTTCTTTGACAAATTGGCCACAACTGCCTTAAATATCTTTCTGTACTTGTGCCACATCACAGAAAGAGCAAAAGCTTCTGATGTCAATGACTTTATGTCATTGATTATTGTATATAGCATCATATGGTATGTATTTATGCACAGAGGGCATAGTACAATCACTCTTGCTGTTCATCTCTTTCATGAAGAAAACAAAAGCAGTGCTTTCAGTTGCTTTTTTATATGAAATTATTCCTATGCTTTTTAGGATTTTTGTTGCTTTTCTCTGCACTCCCTTTAAATCTGCAAATCTCCTTTATGAGATGGAGTGACAGATACTGTTCACATTAGTCCAGAAAAGGGTGTACTTCTACACACTTATTTCCAGAAAAGCAATATTTTATCCTTTTTCCTTCTCATCCTAGTTGTTATGCACAGCAACATCTTTGCCTTTTGAAGACAGCTACCCAATGAGCATCGATGACTGCAATGACTTGGGAGTTCTCCTCTTTGTAAAGACACTGCTGAAATGTTTTGTTCAGCCATATGATAATCTGTGAGACTGGGGAATGGCCAAGAGAGCCAAGGAAAATGTAGGCAGTGACAGAAGGCTTACAAGTCAAGCTACTGGCATCAGCTCCATGGAACAGTTTCCACCTCCAGTTCTGAAACCCCCATAGACCTGTGAAAGACCATATTACAGCTCAATTTGAACAGGTCTCTAGACATAAGTTATTTCTCAACACCACATTCATGCTGCAAGCTTGACTTAAAGAAGGGCTTCCTCGTTCCCTAGCTTTCCTTTCTGTTTGTGTGAAATGTCTTTCACGCAGAAAATAGAGGAGATAGATACTTTAAAATAAGGTGTGTGGGAAATCCAAATGACGGAGAGTACTGTTATCATGTGCTTAGCTGTTCTCTGAAAGAGAGTCCAGTCTGGTTTTGCGGGTTACTAGAATTGCAGCTTTCTTCCTAGTTCTGTATTCCCTACTAAAGGCTCCTTTTACATGTCCTTTAGCTCTAATGGCCTGTACCATGTAAAGAGCCTTAGCTCTATCATCACCAAACGTGAATGTGATCTGTGGAAATGCTTTTTTTTTCTTTCTGTGTCCTTAGTTACATCAGTGTCAGCATGGGACACTGGAACAGAACGGAAAATCTCAGCTGAGATCCTGGCAGTCAGGAGTCCCTGTTGGACACCTGCCCTTTGCAGTGCTGAGAGTAGTCAGGAAAAGAACTATGGAAAGCTGGACAGTGTCCAGAGATATAAAGGAAAATGTTCTTCCCCTAATGACCGGAAAAGTGAGACTCAATGCTTCATGCAAATATGTCTTAGATAAAGGTCATAAGGTCCCAATTATCTACCGTTCAAAGAACCATACACTTTCCAGCTGTACCTTGAGGCAAGAGTAAATGAGTCCTCTTTTCATTATGAAAGAAAGCAGAAGGTGGAAGACACTATTCAACCTCTCCATCTTCCTTCAGCAAAACACTGTAATTGGAAATGCTATTAATGATAACTGGATATTACCTGTAACCTACAGGGCTTAATGAAGAAGAAAATCTCTCTGACATTTGGAAGAGCATCCAAATCTCAGCGCTAAAGTGGTGCAGTGCTACAAAACCATAGCTGACAATGCATTGCATGTATAGGGAAAGGGACAGGAGAGGATCAGCAAGAGCTGTGACCATTATGAAGAGGATTTCCCAGATTTTGACAAAACTGTCTTAGCAGCTGTGAAAAAATGTTTTAAGGACCTTACTTAATAACCATTTGAAGAGATGGAAGATGGAATAAGGTGAAAGTAATTTAAAGTTGGGATGGCGGCAAGTACTTTTAAAAAGTACTTTTTAAGCTGGAGGCACACATTGATTTGGAAATGACAAAAGCCTCTAAGAGGGAGGTGTGAATGCAAGCTTGTGTGGACTAGGTCCATGACTAGGCCCATAACTCCAAAATTTGTAGTTTTCCAATGATTATAGGACTCCATTTCCTTACTGAGTGTGGGCTTAGAAATGAAAGGATGCGTATTCCAGCTTAGACATCCTGTGTTACCTACCCTACTTACCTAAGGCTAGGATTTCACCTGTGATTTCAGCATCAGTGTCATAAGCAATTCAGAGTAATCTTCAGTCATCAGTGCTGAAACAAGGGATATGCCAGAGGAGACCAAACTCTGGGATGGAGCCTGCCTCACTGCACTTCAGAAAGATGTGTGAGTTGAAGGAGTCTGTGGTCTTAATCGTAGATCTGCTCAAAAATGGTGTCACGTATGTTTCTTCCCCTGGAAGGGACTCAGGGCAATATTGTTATATTGGTCTTCTGCTTTCCCTTGTTGTCAGAAGAGATGGAAATCCCCCACGTTCACAGGGTCTGATCAGGGGATTGCTGTGAGTTTACCTTCAGTAAAGCTACTATAACTTATAGGAGCAGCAATTCTGTCTGGCCCTTTGTCTACATTCTCAGTCTGTTATTCAACTGGTACACCAGAGATACAGATGGTGGAAGGAAGTAACTTCTTTATTGCCAAACACTGAGCAGTCAGGAACGTCACCTAGATCTTGCAACTCTGTGCCACACCTGCTCAGTCCTGAACCTGTCCCATGGAACAGCTCCTGTGTTCAGCATGGACATTCAGGGTGCTGCAGGTTTGCAAGAAGTGAGACTGGTGGGTGTTTGGAAGATGCCTCAGTAGTGCACTCAACAGAGACACAAAATGAGGAAGAAAACATGTCTTTGTCCCTCAAGGTAGAAAACGTCTTCATGGCTGAAGACAAATGACTGTGAGAAAGATGGATGTAGTAATGGATTTTTACATCAGAGAAGGAGAAAATTCCAGACACTCCTAACTAATGTACCATACAACTACTTCTTGTCCCCATTTCTAGAAAAATACATATACATACAAGTGGTTCTCCCAAACAGTGAGAGTAAAGCCTAGTTGCAGTGGCTGAGTCCTGCTGGACTGGAATTTTTCTGTGAAACTCTTTTTTCATTAAAGAACCCTTTAATTTTTCAAATGCAAACATAATATATCAGTACCAGGACTTATGGGATTTGTAGAGTAAAGCAGTAAGAGAAACCTTTACCTGCTTTTGAAGTATCTAGCATGTGAGGGTCAGGTACTCCCTGAATGGGACAGAAGACAAGGTGGGGCCATGCCTTACACTAGGAAGCTAAAATCCATTGGGCTGCTGGACAAAGCTTCCCCTGATCCCTCCTGCTGGAGCTATTCCACTTTGTATAAATTATTTATTATTTATTATTTGGAGCCAGGATGTGGATTTTGGTCTCCCCTATTCCAGATGAGTGCCTTCACCACTAGTCTACAGAGTCCATGTTTTCCTCTGGCCCAATGAATATTTAATGACTTATGGAAGTGGAACGGCTCCATCAGGAGAGGAAGAGTAAGAGAGACATGTTCATTCATGTGGATATCTCACAACATTGCTCTGTGACCAGCAGGCAAGACCCAAGCCAAGACCCAGGCAGCAAATAAAATCAGCTGGAGGACCAGGGGAGACATTATGAACACAAAATGGTGGGGTGCCACTTTCTATGCCTCAGTGCAGTTTCAGAGCAGTTTCAGAGCAGCTCAGGCCTGATGAGTTCATGCATCATACAAGACCCTCTTCTTCTTGTGACTGCAATTGTCAAAATGATGGTGGCCAAGCCTAAAGGCTGTTCCACCTTGGCTAAAAACTTGGGAACTCTGCAAGTGGGAGCTGTGGCAACTCACAGCCTCTGTGGACCCGTGCAGAGCTAGGCTTCATGGCAGAGTTTGGCTAAGCAATGAGATAGTGAAGGAGCAGCTGCTGCTTGGCCCTACAGCTGAGTCAGGGCTACCTTGGGCTGGAAGTGATAGTAAGGAACAGTCAAAGCAGTGCTGAAACACCCCTTGATGAGGGAGAAAAGCTGTGTTCTTGTAGAGTAGCTCAGCTAAGGGCCATCTTAGCCACCCGGATGGGTACTTTTTCTGCCATAGTGGACAGTACTGAGGAGCTTCAACTTTGCTGTTGACAATCCAGATACACCTGCTGCTCCGCAGAGGAGATGCAAGCTGGCCATGGCACAGCTGGCTCTGCACAGGGCATTTGGCTGCCTATCTGTGCCCCTAGGAGGTCTCCCCAGCATTTGCAGCTGTCCCACTGAATGCCCTCATGTCAAGGCCGAATTCATCAACTGCCTGATTGAGTTGTTATTGTGAAAAGCCAATTAAACCGAGATGGCTACTGTGGGACAGTCACATTAGTTTGCTTGGCACAGCACTCAGAGAATTCAAAGACTGGGAAGTCCCTCTCAAAATGGGAGCAATGGCTCTAAAAACTGGTTAAAAAAAACCCCAAAACAAAAAAAACACCAACCCACCAACCAACCAAACACCAAAAAAACCCCACCCCCAAATAAACAAGCAAACAAAAATCCCCAAAACCAAAAAACCAAACCACCAAACTTGCCAGATTTTATTTAAAATCATATTTATTGATGCTAGTTGCTGCCACCTTCATAGGGAAGACTGGTGCTGGCAATAAAAACATTCATGAATGTTTTTATGGGCAGCTCCTCGCTTCCCTGCATTCTGTGCAGCTTGGCTCTCTGAAAATGGCCAGTGCCAGGCTCAGGGCTGCCCTACACATCCTTTCCCCGAGAGCTGACCACTCACTGAGCAAGCATCACCACATCTCTGGTCACAGAGACTTCCTGGGGCAGAAGGGGTGACTACGCAGCCCAACCTCCCATCTGCAACCAAACTGTGGCTTTTTACCTCCCAATCCTTAAGCTTTCTCATGGGTACCCAAGAGATGAGGCTACAAACTGAGGAGGATCTGGCCTTTGCAGGATGATCTGGGGAAAGTTTGCAGCGCACATCCAGTTTTGCAGGACAGATGCTGTCACCCCTGATCTTTCCATCTCTGGAGGGCTGTGATTAAGCAGTCCCAGACATGGGATTTCTAGAAGATGTGAGGGTTGTTCTGCACCAGTAATGCCACTTTGTGTTGTCTCGAAGAGAGGATTTCCCCACAGGTGCTCTTAGTTCAAAATGCATCTCCCACTGTCTGGGCTCTCAAATCTCCTCCAGTAGAAATGAAAAGCAAAGGCTCCCAGGAGCTTCACTGGGTACAGAATGAAGCCTGAACTGCCTTCTAGAAAGCAGTGTCAGTGTTTCAGTGCCTGTTCTGCATAAAGCACATTGGGATTCTAAGGGTGTGCACACCAGCTGTGCTTTTGAGAAATATTAGTAATATCTTTGATGCAAAATGCTGGTGTTGTTGATGTTGCAACTGCTGTAGACAGTTATCAAGAAGATGGCTGTGGAAGGCCTGACAACAGGCACTTAATTAATTTCAGAATCCAATTTACAGAGCCTTGGTGTACGATGATGGACAGAAACAAACTAATGATCTCTAAATGAAATTTCTCCTTCATTTAAACACAAAATGGGAGGATGGCAAAGGGAAGAAAAAGAGACATTTTATGTCCTCTCCTTGATTGTAATTCCCTGCCTTCAGCTAGATCAATATCATTTCTGCTGGAGATGGAGGCTGCCTCTGGTTTCCATGGCAATGTGGTTGTTGGAGGCTTGCAGGCTCCATGAATCCCCAATTTATCAGTCTTCTAGGCTTTAATAATGGAGACCAGCAGTCAGGCAGCTTATGAATGGCACATGTCTTTTGGGCTGGGGGAAGGGAGGCAGGAGCATGGTTTGTAGTAAGGGCTGCAGCAATTTGTTTTCCTGCCACCGACAGCTGAAGGGGGAGGAGTACGAGGGGAGGAGCAGTGCATTAATTCTGGATGCACTGAAGGAATTTCTAGACCATTTTGCCGCAATTACAGAAGATTTCCTCCTGTAGTTTCTTCTCCCTGGACAGCCTTGCCAGGGAAGGGGAGGAGAGCAGCCGCACAGCTGGTCCTGTGTGAGGAGGTGGGAGCTGTAGATGGAGAACCTAAAGGCTCTATCTGCGTGTTTCCTTCCTCTTCTTAACCCTCTTTATTTCAGGATCAGCAGTGCGTGAATGCCAGCAGTCTGCCACAGTTTCAGATTCCTTTTTATCCCCCTACTGATCCTACCACAATTGCCAGGCTGATCAGCAGAGCTGTAAGATGGGCAGACCTCTGAGGACCTGATCTATCTGTCAAAATTCTGTCACTTGCTGTGCTATTCTCTGTGCATCTGCTAGGCCTCTCCAAATCAAACCTGCATCCCCAAATGCTGTAACCTTCCTTCCCTGAATTAATTACTTTTCTAGGAAGGTCCTGGCTGTAGAACAATCACTATCAGTCACTTCAATAAGGTTCAATAAGGCCTGTATCTACTCTGGGTATTTCCATTTCCTCTTATCTTTTCTCTGATTTCCCCCCTATAATCTCAGAGGGCAGTTGCTCTAAAGAGGCTAAAGAATAAATGAGTGTCTCTTACAAAGACTTTGTTCTTCTGTCCCTTCACATGCCCTCTATTTCTCAACCATCATCCAAAACTTTACCCAGCAAGGGAGAAAAGATGGGTGACTCAAAAGAATGCTGTTGCATGAGATGAGGACATCCTGTTTTCCAACACATATGCCAAGGGCAGCTGCCAACTGTTATATTCCACAGCTGGAAGCAAGTTAAAACCTCTATTCAAGCTGTTTGAATCACAAGGTATTTAAGGAATTCAAAAGAGCACCCTTTCTGGTCTCCAGGACCTGTGTGAAGTCAATACGGGCAGGGGAGGAGAGGAGTAAAGAACATCTTATGGGTAATTTCTTCTTTAGGATTTCCTCAGGTGAAAAAATGAATGCTTTTCTTCTAATTGCCTTCCTGTGATGGCTCGGGGAGTATTGCTTAGATTGCTGCACCCCCAGTTTTGGGTTGAAATTAGGACTTCATGGAATGTCATAAATAACAGGGTCAAGGCATCATACCTGTGAAAGTGTGGCTGTGTGCAGAATGACTGGTTAAGGTGATGGAATGAAAAGCCTCCTGTAAGGTGACTCAGCCTCCTGGGTACACCACTGGCTCTTGTGTGACTACAGACCAGTTCTTCATATTTTGCTTATTCTAAAATGCAAATAAAAGCTTTTTCTTTCTTCACTGGGGTGCCACAAGGATAAAATACCCCCATGATTTTTAGTTAGGCTGTCGTTGAGGTGATGAAGACCATATAAATACTTACACTGCTGGCTGCCTGTAGCATTCTGGGAAGGTGACAAGGGAGACAGCTCTTCATGTTCATGAAGGTGTGGGTTCATCCTAAGTGTATGACCTGGATATTATATACTGTTTTATCACATAGGTCTGATAAAATCTTGATACTGTATCTAAAAAGATCAGTACACTACCTTGCTGGAAAGTCAAGCAGTGGATAATGAAGAACTGTCTTTTGATGTCTTCAGAGGCATCTTTGACTCTGGGTCATCTTTGTGGGAGACGGAGGGCCTGGTAGCTTGGAATTGCTTCTGGACCAAGCCTTTCTGGTTCATCAAGGCAGCTGAGCCACTTAAGGTGCATCAGATCAGCTCTGACTCCAGCTGATGGCTGGGGAAACACTGCACAAGGCACTTCCCATTTCTCCCCTTCAAGGTCCCTGGCTGTGAAGACCATGGAACATTGGTAGGAGTCTGTTGAGGTCACAGCACCTTTGATTCTGCGTGGTAGGAAGCCACTCAATACCAGTGTAAAACATCTGCCTTCAAGGCACTCTTATCTCCAAAGAGCTCTTTTACCTTGCCTTTGGCCAGTGTACTATGCAATCTCGCACTTGCCCACAACTTTCTGGTGCGACAAAGCATCCCCACAGAAGCACTGTGACGAATCACACTGGCCCTGTCCTCCCTGGAGCTGCCTTTGCTTGTAGCTGTCAGCACGGCTGAGAGTGGTATTGTCTGAGGAGATCTCACTGTCTGAAAACCAAACCACTCTGGTAGTCTTCTTCCAAGCCTAGCTAGATTGAAATTACCAAGTTATAGGTACAGTACATAGGAAGTTTGGGACAAAAGTACTGGTAATAGGCAGCAATAGATGAAGAGTCAGCAATATGACTGTAATTTTTCTCAGCCTCCAGGCCTGGCTGCATCCATGAATATGGGAAGGAAATGGCAATGGACGAAAGAAGGAGAGCGCCTTCTTTCCCATTCTCCAGGAAGGAAAAATATTTGCAAATGTAGCTGTAACAGGGTTAACACTTCACATTCACAAGGAACACCCTCCCTTTTCTCCCCACCCTCTTCCTCCATCACTCCCATTTCTCTGGAGACCTCACTGCTCCCTCCTGTCAGGCAGATTTGGGGAGTTTCCGTGGCAACCCAGCAGCTGGTGTCTAGACACTGAAAGATGCCTTGCAATGGAGCTGTGAGCCTGAGTCCCCTCAGCACCCCCTCCCCACTGCTGCGCACCCTGAGCATCTCTCCCACCACTCCTTCCCTTTCCATCTACTGTGCACATGGATGCCAATGCAGGGTTGGATTTCCACGGTGGTGCTAGAGGAAGAAAGGCACGAGGTGAGATGAGAGGGAGAGGAAATCCCTAAGCCATTGTCTCTTCAGCTTGACAAAGCGCAAAGGCATTGGGTGCGACAGAACTGGGGCTGGATGTCCTCTGAGGATTTAGCAGGATCAGAAAAAGAGGCAGCTGTCCAAGCTTGGACCGAAGTTATCAGCCATGGGACTTGCAGAAGTTGTTTATTTTCCTCTCTGCTGGAGCAAGTGAACCATTCATATATGGTTCTGAAACAAAGATGAGGTGGTCTAGGAATAGGAGGCTCAAGCTACCATGTATTGTGGCCATATCAGCCTTTTTGGTTTAACCTTAACAGTCTGCTTTGCCTGCTTCTTTACCTGGACCTCCTGCCTGCTACAAGCACTGGGGACATTCCTCTCTACCATGTTGTTGCAGGGTTTGACAAGGGTATGCAGATCTCCCAGGTGCCATGTGCCCACCAGGGCCCCCAGGGCTCACAGGAAGCAGGTGGCACCCTGGGTCTGTCTGTAGCAAGTGAGGGATTCACCAGGAGTCTGGGAGATGTCAATCCCCTTGACCAGACACAGCTACTCACCTGAAATACCCAATTCCTTCATTTCCCAGTGTTTTGCTGGGGCAGTGTAAGTCTGCCAGTTTTCAGAAGCAGTGAGCGGGGAGGGCGTAGGATTTTAGCACTGCATATGACGCATCGTAGGGCTGACTGCAATGGGCTAACATGGATCAGGAAGAGAACTGTGTAAGCAACAGCTCTGAACCTGACGTGTGTCTTGTTTCAGCAGTCTCAGACCTACCATCGTCTGCCTGGAATAGGCTTCTGGCTGGCTAGAAGGACAGATGGATTGGGACAGATGAATCAAGCTGTGAAGCCTGGATCCAAATCTGGATCCAAATGTCATTAAAACTAGGAGAGACTTAGGTCAGGGATTTTAAATGGAGCCTTCCAGTGCTCCTTACCCTCCAAAAAACAAAGTCTTTAAGCAGAGTCATCTCTGGGGCAGATAAGATCTGATTATAACAGGGCAGAAAGACCCAGATTAATATTCGGGAGCAAAGTGAAGACTGGATGAGGAACAGGTTTTCAGATCCATCTCTGCCCAAGCTGTAGCTGGCAAAGGACAGAGAAAGGAGGGAGCATGAAAAACACTAGAGAAAGAGCAGTGTCTGCATAGATCTGGGAAGTACTTTAGCATGAATGCACAAGAGAGTTCTAGCTGCACAATCAATATCAGCAATAATTATGCAAACAGAGAGAGAGAGAGAGCAGCAAAAGCAAAATCCCTTCATCTGTATTAGAATCCCAGAGTGTTGTGCAATTTCTCTTCTCTTGGCATTGGCTGTGGTAATTTAAAGATCTGCAGTGAAACAGAGACAAAAAGGAAAACAAAACCCAAGCCACCAGCCACAAAAGAAATGATCATCAGAGAGGTTGCTGCTACTATGGTCATAAGCTGATGTCTGCTCTGATTTAATTAATCTTGGCAAGTCAGACGGGAGCTGGGCAGGTCCCAAGAGACAGTGTTTTACCCGGAAATCCACTCAACCTAATTTCACTAATGTAGGGCAGTGGAGGGACTTGGAGAGGAGCCTGCACACTCAGCCATTAGAGCACAGCGTAGGCAAAGGCAGCTGGAAGTACCACCATCCAGCAAAACTGCTGCTTGCGTGCCTGCTTCAGCTTTGCAGCAACCAGAGCTGCATATGTTCCAGCCGTTTGCTCCCCAGCAGGGCTCACAGACATGACTCTCACCCTTTCCAGGAAATAAATGGAGTGCTGAGGAGCAGGAACCCTCTAAGACCCTATTTCAGCAAGAATCTATAGTTCATTCCATAATATTACTCTTCCACAGGCAAGGCTGTTCCCTAGCAGGTGCCACTTGGAGCTGTAGGTATGAAGCATCTCTCTGACACAGGCACTGCAGCCAGGAAGCAAACACCTATCAGCCTGTCCCACCACGCTGCTTTATCCCTTAAACAATTCTGCAGTCACAGGTTAAGGTTTGTCTGAGGCTGCCCAAAATGTTTCTCAACTTGGCTAATCCATCCAATTTGCTAGGTGGAAGTGAGATTGGTGGCAGCTCAGCTCACAGATGCCTGTCTCTTTGGCAAAATTATCCCATTCTACAGGATGATTTGGACTGCAGCATAGCTTTCCAAACACTGAAAAAAAGCAAACTAAAATCTCAAAACTGTGTCTACAGGGGTGGGTCCACAGGACTGGAATAACCAGGAACAGTGCAAGTGATGACTGGTGTGCATTAAGACAACTGTAAGGGTGATGATTGCAAGCACCAACTAGGTGGGTTTTGTTGATGGTTTGGGTTGTGGGTTTTTTTTTTTTCCAACTTTTTGGCCTAGCCATTCTTGCTTTATCCTTCAGGACTGAATTTATTTTTGGCCCCTCCTCACACTTCTTTTCTTTATATTACAGCTCTGCCTCCCCTCCTGTTCTGTTTCCTCCATGTGTGCACATCTTATGTTATCATTTTGTGAGTTTGTGTCTTTCCTTTTGCTCTGTGGCTGGAATGCTCTAGGACAAATGTGGATGTTTCCATTTTGGCTAGTTACAGATGTAGATGTTCCCAGGCTGCAACTCCTCTTGTCCTAAAGTAGGTATCTAAACAGGACAGGTTAATAGAGTCCTAGAAATGTGATGTTTATTTCCACTAATTAGAAAGGAAGGAGGGAGTGAGAAGATCAGCTAGAGATGTAGATGTCTGCAGTTAGGTGAGATGTCTGTCCCCTTTGACCTCAATTTTCTCATTTCATGGTCTCACCATGAGCATACTGATGCCCAAATCGAGACTCAGATGAAGAAATAACTGACTATTTTGTTCCCTGCTTGTTTTGTCCCTTGCAAGGACACAGGGGACTCTGATCTTGCAGGAGGAGAGTCTCACAATGCTGGCATGTTCAGAAGGGAGGCAGCTTTAGACAGGTGGAAGTTTGGGTACCCAGGGTGAAATGCTTTTGTTCCTCTAGCAGGGGACAGCCTGAATTCTCGTCTGCTTTTTTGGTCACCTTTGCAACAAAGTGAATGTAAGATACCAAGGCTGTGCAGTTCTGTCTACATAATGGTACCTGTTCACTACAAACCCACAGGTGCAACAGCTCAGAGTTCAAAACAGTGGATGATAAAGATTAGTATTGAATAAAAAACAAAGTAAGAAATATTCTCTCTGACGTATGGAATCCCCAGGATAGCTATCTACTAATCTCCCCAGGGATACCTTGCCCTCCTTTACTGGGAC
Organism: Myiozetetes cayanensis; assembly: GCF_022539395.1. Classification (NCBI taxonomy): domain Eukaryota; kingdom Metazoa; phylum Chordata; class Aves; order Passeriformes; family Tyrannidae; genus Myiozetetes; species Myiozetetes cayanensis. Next base: position 22,405,421 of record NW_026087742.1, read on the forward strand.
TCTGAAAACTAGGCTGTAGAAGACCCCAGAGAACACACTGGAGAAATTGCCTGCATCAAACAAACTGGTGAGTCAGATAAACTGTCTCACTGCTCGTCGTGAATCAAAAACTGCTATTAGCTTGCCCTGATGTCAGTGGGGTTGTGATGCATTGCTCCCACTGCACAGAGTGAATCCTCTTCTTTCTGATGTGGTTTAGCAGTGCCAGAGCTTGAAATTTATTTTTTTGTGCTGAATTCTTTATCCTTCATGATATTACTTCTTGCTAAAGTTCATTACTATATAATAACACCAGGTTGTTTCTTTTCCCCCATCCCAAAAATCAATAAAATGCTGCTAAAGCTGCTAGGAAATAAGATACAGCTTAGCAGGGTGTAGCAGTACATAGAGTATTTCCCCTTATTGCTTCAACAACACACAAGAAAAAAGAGGGAGAGCGATTCACTGAATTTTGTGTGATAAGTCCTACTCACAAAGCTAGACTTATTATTTATACTTGTGGTATCCACAGACCATCATTTGGTTTGTATGATTCCTCTCTCTTGACTTGAATATGTGGTGAAGTGACTTTAAATCATTCCTACTGCTCCATGGCCTCAGAGTCAGTCCAGGCTCTTTCATCCACAGCAGAAATCAGTGCAGTTTCTGGGCTGCTTCAGCAAAGAGTCATCTGCCTATCGCTGTCTGCTCCCCAGAGAAGAGTAATGGGGACAGTGAGGCACCTTCGTGCAGTTCCTCTGCCAGCCAGGGATCTCTAGGCGCCACGGGCACTCCCTGGAAATTAGATTTGCCCCTGTGGTGAGCTAACAGGGAACAAGACATGGCAGGAAAATGTGTTTCAACCTGCTTGCTTATCAAGCAAGAACAGCACGGAAACACTGTGATCTACCCCACAGCACCGAGGTTGCCAGCTCCCCCGCTTTGAGTGTGACCAGATTTCCTGCCCATCCCTCCAGGACAACTGTCAGGAGCTTACTAGTGTAGGAGCTGGACCCCACTTTCAGCTGCTGATGCAACAGGGGCATCTGTGTGGCTCAGTGGTTCGTACGTCTCGGCCAAGGCGCTCGGCAGCACAGCAGTGTGCAGGACCTCCCAGCGTCTGTCTGTCCTGTTCTTGCTGCGTTACGGGCCCGTCTGCTGTGCTGTGCTGAGGAGGCTGTGGGACTGCTGGCTTAAACCTGTGCATCTTTTCAGTAGCAAGACACAGAAAGTTTTAAACACAATGCAATACAGCGTCAGGGCTTGTGTTCCTGAAGACACATCACCTGTTCTTTGCTGCTCTTTCACTCATCTTGCATTTACATGTTGAAAAAACCCAGAAATTCTACCTTACTAGGATCTGTCTGTCAGAGCTTTATAAGAAACTAGGCTTTACTGCTGGCTGACTAGTCTTTTGGCTCAAATTTAAAGGTAGATTGTTGTGCACTGAGACTCTACTCTTAGCTTCACTGAATTCAATGTCTCCTCTGTGAATGCCTTGGAGAAGAGCAGGATTAAAAGGACTCCCCTCCCTCCCAGTGATCAAGTCATTCAGGAATACTAAAAAAAAAAAAAAATAATTAAAAATTAACCCAAACTGGCCTGCTTTGCCTTACAATGATACTTGCATCCTATTTTAATCAGTAGCCTATTTTGTCTTTGCTCTGTGGTGGTAGCTGTACCAGATATAGATGGAGTGGCTGAATAGGATTTTGTTTAGCTATTCAGTATCGAGGGAAGGAAAGTCCACAGATGTTTTTACTGACAGAGGTTTTTCAGGTGCAGTGGCTCAGGCCATGGGGATGTTCCTACAGAATTTGTTACCTTTTGGAAAATCAACAGTCATAGTTTACCAAGATAAAAATTATATGAAGGTCCAGAAGTAGAGTCTTTAATGAAGATGATTCAGGATGGGAAGTTACACACGTCTTAGAGGTGATTCATAAGGAAATGGTGCCTAAGAACATATTGAAAAGCTAGGCTAAAGAGCAGAAGGGGAGTGGGAAGCAGGAATGCACCTACTGCCAGTACTGGAAGCAAATACAAGTCTGCCATCTGATGGCATCAAATGGACCAGGCCAATATGCACGAATGGTGTCAGTAAGGAAAGTTTCACATCCCAATTAGCATTCTTGCTGAAGCTAAACATGGGTATGAGGATGCTAATCCTCACAAACCAAACACTGGCAAGTGAACATCCGTATTGTTAATCTGACAGCACAGGAGCACAGGTCATGCTGTGATTTTTGCATGCACCAACTAGCTTTGCCCCAGACAGGTCCCAGACACAGCCACCCTGTTCTGGAGGATAAGAGAGTTTAGCATTATGGACATAAGCTGTGTGGTGCCAGCTGGCCTCGGGGCTGGGGAGCAGTCCCTGGCTCATTTCATTTACTGGTACAGTGTAATCTGATAGCCCATCAGAGAAACCAGGAACTATCCAGGGACCCCACAGTCCTCTCTGAATGACCACTGGAGATACAGTGATGTTACAGAGGTATGTCAAGTGCCATCAGTTGAGGTTTGTGTCATACCAATGACATGGGATCTGTCCCACACCACCCAGCCCATCAGCACTGATTTCTTTTCCCTATTCTTTATGCCAAAGTCTGGAGTGATGCTGTTTGCTTGACCTCTCCATGGGCTGTGTGTATGTGTGTGTGGGAGGGGGAGTCATTGAGAAATGGGGAGGGATGGCGATGCAGCAGATCAGTCACTACAGTGCACTGAGACCCTTGTGCTTTATTCTGCCTTACAGCCCTGCAGCCCTGGGTCAACCACCACCTTGTAAAAGCAATCCATACAGTGCACAGACTGTTTCTGAGAGAGGCCAGAGAACATGTTAGTGTACCTTGATCTAAAAATAGTGAGAGCTGGTCAGTAGAAACTCAGAGACAATTAAATCCCTCCTTCTGCAATGAAGGAGATGGATTCTCAGGCTAAATGAACCCAACAGTGAGATCACTCCAGCTTGAGAGGCACTCCTTTCATTTGCCTTGTTCCTCTTGGCTGCCTCTGCTTTCCCTTGGGTTCTGATCCTCTGTCTAGTTCTTTGTGAGATTGTTCCCAGCATCAGTTTTAACTTGTTATGTGAATGGTGTGCCAGAACAAGGTGTCTGATTAACAGGCAGACCCAGCCTCCAGTTACACTCACTGCTTCCCCCCAGGGCAGCTTTGCTTTTGAAGGGAGAGCCCAGAAAAGTGGAGAGACGTGGCAACCTCCTGGATGAAGGCTCCAATTCTTGAAGGCTAGAGACATTTCTTTAGATCTCTTGTTCAGTGTGACAGAAGTCTGAGTTACAGGTTACAAAATTTTTCCCTCTGAGTCTTGCGGGCTTCAAGTATGTATAGAGTTTTTTCTTTGTGACCTCTTAAGTCTCGGCTGTAATTAAGGGACAATGATTCAGCAGTAGTTGGTGCGGTCAGTGGGTTCCATAAAAATGTGTGTGATCCAGTTGGTAAGCCAAGAGCCTGATAAGTGCATCTGATGACATGAATAGTCTTTGCCTGGCACATCAGCAGCAACAAGGCAGCTCCTTCCAGTCGCACATGCTCTCTGGCTAAAGGTGTTTTGTGAGAGCTACACTCTTGTCTGCTGTGCTGGACCCTGGTATGTTCTTTCCGTGCTGCAGAAATGCCAGGGACTTTGAGACCTGGGTCACTTTGGGGAGAGAGAAGACTGAAGCCATGCAGTCCATCATGCAGTGGCTGTGTGCACATGCAGGATGCTCTAGATCATGGCTGACTAACCCTGGACCATCTCTTTCCCCACCAGATGCTGTAGAAGAAACCAAACCTACTGAAAGTGCCCAGCAGGAAGAGGTGAAAGAAGAAGAGAGCAAGGCGGACCAAGAAAATGCCTGAACATTAAGAAATGACTCCCCATTGCCCCTCCCTCCCTCCCCCTATCCTCTATCCTTCCTTCCCACCCCACTCTCGATCTCCCCCCTTCCTGCTCACATCTGTGAGCCTGTCTGTCCCTCTCCCACTCCCACTTAAACCCTTTTTCTCTCTGTGTGGCAAACATTTAAAGAAAAAAAAAAAAAGCAGGAAAAATCCCAGTCAAACAGTGTGGCTTAAACATTTCTTTGTTTCTTGGTGTTGTTATGGCGAGTTTTTGGTAATGATGATCCAATCATTTTGGGAAAATTCTTGCACTGTATCAGAGTTCTTTGACCTGGCGCGTGCGTGTGTCTGTCTGCCCACTGCGAGCGCGCTCTCTCTCTCTCTCTCTCTCCTCTCTCTCTTCTCCAAGTGTGTGTGTGTGCAATGTTACGTTCATCCGAGGAGTCCAGACTTACCGAGTGAGTTAAAACAAAAGAGGGAAAAAAAAATTCTTTTCTTCCTTTTTCAATGTGATGGAATGAACGAAGGAAAAAAAAAAACCAACCCACAAAAAAAAAGACCCAACAGAAAAAACAAACGAAGGAAAAAGAATACTAAACCCCAGTTTGTTTTCAGAACTAAAACAACAACAACTAAAAAATGTGCCAATTAGCGTAATGCTTGGCTCCAGGCTCCTTTTTCAAACTGAACAATAATTCTAATAAATGAGAATAATGATCATTAATACCACCGTGTCGCATTTCTATGCTGCTGTACATCCTGCTGGCCTGTGGTCTTCGGTTGGCCACTTCTTACGTGGCCAAGCTGTGCTCCTTGGCCACCAGTCAGTGACCAACTGCTCTCCCTGGCACTGCTGAGGGGATTTTTAAGGGGAGCAGGCTTGGATTTTGAGCGAGATTTTAGTACTGACTAACATAAATAATGAAAGTAGTAAAATCAGTGTTAGGAAAGAACATAATAAGTTGCTTTCTAGGAGATCTCTAGGCCCTGATTTGGAGAACTATGGTGACCTAGGAGAGATGAGCCTGCAAAGGGACCTGCTTTGATCCACGCTGAAGGTCTAACCCCTGCCAAGGGGTGCACCAAGGGCCATGAAGGGACAGGGTCCTGGGGCCTGAGCTTCTCCCAGCAGCAGGATGACACTCACCCCTTTGGGCTGGAGTTGGAAAAGTCACTGAGTAGCATAGTGTGGCCTTCCAAAAATGTTTTATTTGGCAAAATAAATTGGGCCAATGCATTGAATAAATAGCATGTGAGCAGGATGAGGTCTGGTGGTGTAAGAGCCAGTCAGCGGCACTTTGAGAAATATCTATTCCTGCTCCCTAATGAACCCCAGGATGGTTCACCCGGCTCTAACAAGAGCCAAAGCTTTAAGCTGTCATTTATGGCCAGAGCAGAGCACCACCTCCTAAATTTCCACCACTGCTTTTCACAGGGTGTGTGATGTTCCCTAGTGCCACCAACTGCATGTTTGCTAGACACAGCCTGTCCCAGCTGAGAACTGACAGATGCCAAACTCTAAGCCTGCACAGCCATTGGGGTCTGCTGTTCTGTTTATGAGCTGTGAGAGTGAACAGTTAAAACATATTTAGTAATAACTGGTCTTTCATAAAAGCCCAGTTATTGGCTGTTATTGCTCTGTCACTGCCCTGATTATGATCATGTGCTTTCCCATCAACTCTTGCATGATTTCCTGGCTGCATTGGCAGTGACAGCCAGTGTACCCTGCAGTGCTATTGTATGATGCTGCAGTGCCATGATTAAATTGCCCTCACAGCAGTAACACCAAAAAGATGGTTATGCTGACAATTCCAGTGTCCCTTGGTGGCTGATACCTGTTGGAGTGGCAACCCCATGGCCTTCAAGAGGGCTGGCTGGCCCTCCATGCCACACTCATTAGTTCTCCTCCATCTCTTTGTTGGAAACAGGGAGAAAAGATGAACAGTGTCTCCTCAGAAATGATCGCTTTGAACGTAGACTGCTCACTGGAAGTGCCACCAAAACACATCAGGATTCATTTCCATGTGCTTCCTGGCATTGTGTAGAAATAAGAGAGAGAGAGAGACGGGGAATATTTTTTAAAAGAGAGGGAAAGAGAGAGTGGGAGAGAGATTGGACAGAGAGTTTTAAAAACAGGGATTAGAGAGAGGAGGGGGGGGAAAGATTTCTGAGTGGATAGATGGATGATAGGGAGAGAGAGGGGAGTATAGCTAGAGAAAGAAAGATTAGAGTGAAAAAGATGAGAGAGAGACAGGAAGAAATTAGATAATATGGAGCAATAGACGATTGATAGAGATAGTGAAACGTAGCTAGCTAAAGTAGATTAGACAGACTAAATAAGTAGAAAGATGGGCTGACTGACAGATAGGTATTGTGTCATACTTCATAAATGATATATATGCTAATATTCCCATGTCATGATGGGTGGTAAACCCTGAGACACCTTCCAGCCTGACCTCAATTCAGCAAATGTAGCGCAGACATCAGGCTTTGCTTGGACCGTATGTCAGGTCTCACCACTCCGCCCGTTTTCTGCTGCGACAGCAGCAGGGGTGTGGATGGTGTCTGGGGAGAGAGAGCGCTCTGACGGACACGGGGGGCTGAGGCATAGGGAGGAGAGGTGTAGAGTATGTTTGCTGTTCGTAGCACACAGAGTGCCCAGCCCAGCTCAGACATTGCAGAAACCCCGTGTCTCTAGCACCGAGTTGAGAGAACTGAGGTTCAGCTCTCAGGATTTGTGGGAGAGGTGTTTGGGAGGAGGCAGGAAGGAGAGAGCACAGTTTTTGTTCGGCCTTATTTCCTGTCATGACCATTTACAAGAGTTTTCTTAAGGACTGTCTTGCCTGTTTCCTCAAAGACCATGTGGTCTTCCTGCTCTTCTGACTTCAGACGCCAAATTTTTCATTTTGCTTACAGTTTGCTATTACTATTTTTAACTTTATAAGGAAATGAAAACTGCCTCTCGTGTCTTCCTGGACATAGGCCTTCCTCCCTCCTCAAAAACTGAAAAAACTTTCTCTCCCCAGGGATGTTTTATCTTTGTATTTCGCATGTTGCCTCCCCCTTGGCTGATGGTTGGGGCATCGCGCGTGTTTTGTCACCGTTCGTAAGAACATACTTTGCCATGTTGCTTAGAGAACAAAGGGTTGGGTTTTGTGTTTTGGTTTTTCCCCTCCCACAAAGAAAACGGGGTATGTGGTTACCAACTGCAAACCTAAATAATTTAAACACTAATTCCTCTCCCTTGGTTCCAGTTTAAAATTTCTAGCTGTAACCAAGCACCCCCTATCTTTCTTATTGTACCGTGTCCTGATCCTGCCAGAGAGTCAGGGCAAAGAGAGCGTGAGAGAGAACACAGAGACAAACCCTGCCTTTAGCAGGCAGTGGTTTAATGTGTAATACACAAGATTTGTATAGGAAGCTGGGCTGTCTTCAGGGTACAGGAAGAGAGCAGAGAAAAGCATTTGAATTTCCTTGAGTTGCCTCCTCAGCCAGATTTTCAAAGGCTAAAAGGAAACAGCATAAAGGATGTAGCATGGGACGGAAACTGGAAGGAGAACAAGGGTATTTGAGGAACGATTTTTCTAGCAAAATATCAAGCGAGCTGAGAGCAGCAGAAGAGGCAGGAGGTCCCAGAAGTAAAGAGTGGAGCAAAGAGTAATCGGCAGAGTAGTTGAAGCTTTTCTACTAGTCCTGATGTGACAACCAACAGTAATTCCCCAGGGAATATATATATCTCATTCTCTCTCCCTGAAGAGGATATAGCTTTGCCTGGAGGTGTCTGTGGTTGTGACTTTAAGTATAGAAAGGGAAGGGCATGTCAGAGTGACTCACACTGGGAATATTGTGCCTGACCTCACCGTGCAGTGCTGTGGAAATTCAGGGTCCAAGAGGGGCTTTTTCCATGCCCCTGTAGTAAGACACGCTAGTGACCCACAGCTACACTGAATGCTCGTACCAGCTGTAGGCCAGCTCTTGACATTTCACTACCACATTTCACTAGACTAAGCCTTGGAAAAGTGAAAAAAATTCCAACATAACCCCCACCATCCTCATCAATGCAGTAGATTGTTCGCATGGATTTGGTCTGCTTTGCAATGCTTGTGGCATCCTGACTATCTGCACTGATAGCATATATAACCCCACAACCCTTGCAATAGTTGCATCAGCCAAGGAGCTTCCCAATGAGCCACATTCCAAAGGGAGGGGAAGGGCATTCTGCTGAGATCCCTTCAGACCCAGTGTTTTCCAACCCTAAACCCTAACGCAGCCCCATGAGAGGCCTTAGCTAGAAGAAACTCACCTGTGGTGACCACATAAACACCATAGCCTGGGAAATGTGTTACTCTAGGTGAAAGAAATGGCCATGACTGAAAGAGGGGTTTAGGAAAAAAAGGAAAGAAGAAAGAAAAGGAAGAGGGAGTTCATAGCAAACTCCCTACAAGAGTTATTTCTATTTTCCTGTGGTTTCCAAACAGCAAACTAGCACTTGAGACTTTTTGTCTGGTGTTTGTCATAGGTGTCTTAGGAAGGAAATGGAGTGGCTGTGGTTTGAAGAGGTGGAGGGAAGGCTTTGAATGAATGTTTTTGTGGTCCCTCTTGGCTAGGAAGTCCGCTCGGTAGTCACCTGAAGCTCAGTGATGCCAGAAGTGGCATTGGGGGTCCTCTTCCAGGCCTGTGCTCAGATTCCCTGCTTTTCTGCATTGCCACATTAGCACTTTCACTGGATATTTAGAGCACCTCAGGACTGGTTCTCCTCTCGCTCACACCGGGGTAACTCAGGAGTCGCTCCACTGGAACCAGTGGTGTTAATCTGGTGTGAAAATAATGCGAGAGGAGGATTCAACTCCTCGGGGGGGTAATTTCCAGGTCCCCGAGGGGGAAAAAGAAATCAATGGGAGTTACATGTCTAACTGCCACTTGTGCCTGTGAAAGTCTGCCCCTTATCTACCTATATGTATATAGGGTACAGTTTTCAGAATAACCTAAGTGACATGGGCACTTGAGAGCACACATTTCACTGGCTTTCAAAGAGATGCAAGTTCCTAAGGCCCAGATGCTGAAGGATGTCCAAACTCCTCTCTGCAGCGCATTTGGGGTCTCAGGCCTGAAATTCTCCAGTCATTTCCCGAAGTGGAGCTGAAGATCATGAGTCATTTAGGTGGTCCTGAAAGCGCTACCCTCTATCCATTTTTCAGGGTGTTGATCTCAGGTCATGTGCGAGCCTGCATTCTTACCTACAATGCTTTATTACTACATTCCTCTGTTGAGCAATATTTGAAAGAAGAGGTGAAGGTTGAGATTTGCAGAACAGGCTAGTGACCCCAGTGGCTCACGTCTGGAGTGCCCAACTTGAGAGACACCTCACTGGGGTCCAAGCCACAGGTCCCCTGTATGCTCTGAACATCAAGATTCATGTATTACACACCCAGAACCACTGGCCACTTCCAAAAAATAAATCCCAGCCTGAGACCTAGACTACTCTCACAAAAGAAAATCCCAGGTGAACCGTTCACTCAATAGCTTGGTTTTTCTGCTCATGCCTGTTCCCAATGAATAAAACACATCCCTGTGCATCACCTAAGCCCTATTTTGAGGAGTTACACTGGCATACAGCTGAAGTAACACAGTAGTAAATCGGGGCCTGAAGAAGGTGGCTACAGCCTAGAGAGTATTAAGAACTGTGACGTGTCTGGAAGTTAATAAGAGCAGAACTTGACGATTAGAGCGGCCCATTTCCGATGCTCTTGTGTGAGGATCTGGAAAGAGTCTCTCACTCATTGTACTTGTGCATTATGAATGTGTCCATCTGCAGAGATCTAATGTACACATATGTCCTGAATATTGTCCTAAGGTTGCAAGCTTCAAAAATGAGCAGAAAACATTCCCGAGAAGTGAGAATAATACAGATGTCTGTATTTGAAAAATTGGTTCAAATAAAGTCTCTCACTTATAGATACGTGTAGTTGTGTGCAATTATTTACTCCTGGAATAGAAATTTTTCCCTTGTGTAGGATTTTGTTGCTTTTACAAAAAAATCTCATTCCAGTCTCCCTTGACCTTCTCAGTCAAGTCCTACTACTGTGAAAAGAAATGCTTTCTACTCATTCTGTGTGGGTAAAAAGCTATGTTAAGATGAAATGGTGGTGTAAAAGGCCTAGTAAGTTTTTACTGTACTCAATATCCACTGAGGTAGAGGATATAGGCCTGATGGAAGTTGTGGTCTCCCACGCAAAGTTCTGAGTATTTATGTAAAATGACATAGACATCCCCACAGAGGCTCTTGACCCCAGAAAGGTTGGCCTGTGGATACCTGGGCACTGCCTAAAATCCAGGTTGAACTGAGAAAAGCTGTTCTTTGGCACCATGGAGCTGCAAATTCTTTGCAAGCATATCTGGGCCTGGCATGTTCCAAGTCAGGGAATCTGCTTGGGTGTAGAAATGGGAATGTGGGTCACTATCCAGTAATGTTTAAGGAAAAATGAGCACAAAATGGAGTAATTTATTTTTTATTTTATTTTTAGACAACTTCAAAATAACAGAATTCTTAGGATTGGAAGGGACCTCTGGGGATCATCTTGGCAGGCAGGGTCAACTAGAGCAGCTGACACAGGATCTCGTCCAGCAGGGTTTTGAATGTCTCCAGACAGGGAGACTCCACGATCTCCCTGGGCTGCCTGTTCCAGTGCTCTGCCACCCTCAGTGTAAAGAAGTGAGGCAACCTTGTGAAAACGTACCTAAAGGCATCAAATTCCTCACTGGATTTAAATCTTCAGTAGCTGACTTGGAAACTCCAGAAATTTTTGAGACAGAAATATATATTTCAACACATAAGAAGTCCCACCAAGTTATTTCCCTCAGTATCAGCTTTGTGCCAAGTGCAATGAAATATGAACAGAGCAGGAATTGCTTCCCAAGCTGTGCTATGCTGCTGACTTAATGCTGTGCTGTATCTGTCAGCACCTCAAGAGCAGAGCTGAAATCAAGCATTTTTATCACATCCATTCATCCCAGGAAGCTTCGCAACCACTATTTAGAGATCACTTGCAACTCATCTCTGAAATACAGCAGCTGGCTTAGCAAGGGCCCAGGAAAATTCCTGATGAGGCTCCAAGGAACTGCCTGGGAAACAGAGTAGACCTCAGCACCTCACATGGGTTCTGGACAAAGTGCCAATTTACAAATGACACAATTAGATGTCTGTATTCTTGCATGTAATCATCAGTTGCCTCACGGCTTCTCCAAAAAAGGCGTGAACTCCAGCTTGTGTGCAAACAAATATTTAGCATTCAAAATCAAGTGGTTTCAATTAGTCTCATCACTAGATTGCAGGGCTCAACCCTGGAAGATTGACTTTGCTTCTGTGGGGCAAAACACCTGTAAAGGGGCAGTCAAGGACCTCTCTCCAAGTAAATGGTGGTCTTGAGGTAGCAAGGATTTCCTGCACTCTTTTATCTGCTGCACAGCAGAGGGGGAGGACAAGAGGCTGAAAAGTTGTCCCACGGAACGTGTGTCAGCTGAAACACTCAGCCTAATGTAAATCTCCATCAGAGACTTTCTAACCAGGCACACAAAGCTTATTTTGCCTGATTTCCAGTGTCACACTCTTGCCATTGTGAGATAGAAATAAACTTTCTGCTTGAATTGTAGAAAATGACACATGACTCACCTTGGGTGTTCACCCCCCTGTTGCCTCTCTGCCAAGGTGAATTCCCTTTACATATCTTCCATCATTCATGGACCACACCGACAGCCTTTCCCCAGCTCATGAGATATGAGCGAGCAACATGTTATCTGTTCCTATAGTGGTCCCCTGTCAGAGGGGAGAGACTGGGCTGGGGGAGACTTCCTCTCCTTGGGGGAACTGCAACAGAAACGTCTGTTTTTTCTGTTTTTTGAGAATGCCAACAGCTTCATGGCAGACTTGCCACCTTCACTGCTTTACTGAGGTCACAGGCAAAAGACCAGGGTTTCTCAGTCACTCAGATTTCTAAGTCTGCTTTCCTTTACCCAGCAGGAAACATGAAGCACTCTGTTACATTTACAAAGTCCCAGTCTGCCACACTTTGCCCTGTTATACCATTGTATGCGGAGCTGGCATCCAGTCTGACAGGGAATGCTCCCTTGTTGAAGATGATCAGAAAAAGCCAAAAGAGAATTTATGCACTTTTGTACCTAAGATCACTTTTGTTTATTAAAAATGAAACAATTTTTCTCTATATAGGGATATTTTTCTATATTAAAGAGGAAATAATTTTCATGTAGCTTGGCATGGAACGGTGAACATGAACAATAAGAGAGACAAGGAAGCAGCGGTCCAATTCTCTCAGAGGAACACCACTGACTCTGTAGCTGAGAGGCAGGGTTTGCAGAGACATGGTAGCTTGTACAAGACAGACTGCCAGAGCTGCAGAAACAGGCTTGGGGTACTTGAGCCTCTGCAAATGCACCAGCCTACAACTCAAAGTACAATCTGGGTACAGGGAAAAAGGCACAGCTTAATTTAATTACGGTAGTTGATTAAGCAAGTTATGAGTAAAATGTAATTAGCACTTCGGGAGCAATGTGTGGATGCTAAGCCAAGTGAAAGATAGGGTTCATTTCAGTGGTACAAGAGAGGAAGGGCGGTACAGGTCATCACTGGCTGCATAAAAGGAAGGGTTAATTGCGGTGAACTGAAAACTGCTAGTGAGGTCTCTCTGGTTTTTTTGTCTTAAGACAGTTGGGTTCTGAAGGGTTTTATGGCCATCCTCAGGACCCTGACCCAGAGAAGGTAAAAGAGTTTCTCTCATCGGAGGAGAGGTCTAATGGAGAGGGTTCCCTCTCTACACTGGGTTTGCCCATTCTTGGCCATTTATCTGTGCCTAGTCAGTCTGCAGCTTAAGTTTCAATGAGCCTCATCTAACATCTCATTTCAAGGTGTGGAGATGATTTCACTGTGGGTGCTGTGGGGCAAAGTCTTCCTTGCTGTGTTTGCCCATGGCCTCAGCCTTTCCTTCATGGATCTCTTTCATTTTGAGGCAGACCTGAGCAATTTAGGAAAAGCACAGTGTCACATTTAGTGGTGGCCTAAGGGGGTGCTGGTGTCTAACAGGCGAGTCACTGGTGCCTTTGAATGTGGAGCACCAATGTTCCTGGAAACCATGGAGAAGACATCCATGAGGAGCAGCCCTGTGAGTGATGACAGGTCACCTTCTCTAGAAGTCACTGTAGAGACCAAGAGACAGCTCCTAGTTAAATGCCAGCACCCGGAGAAGAGGTGAGCAGTTTCTGTGCGCTGGCACTTTGGCTTCCTTGACCTCACTGCTTCCAAGGGGCAAAGAGAGAGGAGACCTACACACTTGGGGGCTGTCTCCCTCAGGTTCCTCTCTGGGCATGACAGCCAAGCCTGGTGCCAGACACCCCACATGGCATGTCTGCGAGCTGGGGTTGGAAGAACAGGGTTCAGTGCAAGGTGCATGGTCTTGAAAAACCTCGCATGATAACTGGTCTCTAGAAAAAAGCCAAACACCCCAGGGGCATCACCGACCCATCTCACATCCAAGGGAAGGGCTCAGCTCACTAGCTGCCATGAGGCACCAGTGCCTGGGGCTGTGGCAGGATGCTGGTGGCTGGGAAGGGCTGGCTCTGCCTGGCCATGGCAGGACAGCCATGCTGCTGGGCTGTTGGCACGCTCTGCCTCCCAGCCCTGCGCCGGCGGAGAGACCATTAATAAGACTTTCCAGCCTGTCACTTCCACGCTGAATCCTTTGAAAGCTGCACTCCTCTGGGCCCATTAGAGGGAGGAACTGTCTCTGTTGAAACATATGGGGCTGTCAGGTTCTGTCTGTTGCTCTGAAAGCTGCCGCCGCTCTGGCTGTTAGCTGACGGGGGTGGGTAGCAGTCGTCTTGAGGAGGCTGTGATGAGGATGGGGGCTTGGAAAAGGGCTGAGTGAAGATGGCAGGTGAGCTGGGAGGGAGGCTGGTAAACAGTGTGCTGGTAAACTGTACTGGTAGCTGATGGGATGCTGTAGGCCATTGGGATGCTGGTCAGCTCAAAGGGAATCTGGCATTGCTATCAGCATGACAGTGGGAAGAGGACAACTGGATTAAACTGGATGATGAATATCAGGTAGGCATGTAAGGGTAGGCTGAGGCAGCAGGAGACATGGCTGACAGCAGAGTTGTTTGAGCTTGTCTGGGGAAGGAGAGGATGGCAGCAGTGCTGGGTGACTCAATGGGGATGCTGCAAAAGCGAGACTTTGGAAAGCATCGTGTGCTCACACGGTGCTGGAGTTTCTTATTAACCAGCACACCCACCCCCAGCTCCATTTGCAAAGACTGAAGAGGATTTAATGGAGTCCCTTGACTTTTTCCTCTGAAATATTCATAGGTTTTAGCAGTCCATTTCATGCTCACCTCCTTCTCCATTAGCGAGCATCGAAGAGGGACTGGGTGGAAAGTAGGCTGCTGTGGAGCCGGGGAGACAGAAAAAGGGACCTGTGCCTCTGACCAGGGACTGCTGGGAAGCAATCCGTCCCTGGGCTGCTCCCTGTCCCTCTCAGTAGGTCTGCAAAATGACTTGAAATGAGCCCTGGGCAGCATGCACAAGGAGGTGATTAATACAGTGGGAAAGGAAGGAAACCAATTAAGCAGACAGTGCTGTGTGGAGCTGCTGCCCCCACCCTTGTCACACAGATACACCCTCGTCTGTCTCCCTGCCCATCTTCATAATTTGCAAGGCCAGGAGCTCTATAAGAATTGCACAGGCTGACAAAAATGCCTGGAGGCAATTAGTTTCCTCTTTGCCTCAGCACTAATGCTGTGCTAGGCTACAGGGGAAGTCCAGAGCTTCAATGAGACAGTACAGAAGCATGTTGGATTTTGGATGCCCTGTCTGCAGTACTTGACACAGCAAGGATTCGGCTGGGAAGTGTGGAGAAAGGGTGTAATAAATAGTGTCTGCTGTATGAAATGTCCCAAAGGATCAGGGCAGGTGGGATATCGGACCATTTTCCAAACCTGTTGGATTCCCGCTAAATCAGACCTCTAATAGTCTAACTAAGTGACATGGCCCCGTTAAAGCCTAGAACGCAGATTCTAATGAAAGCTGTCCCTGCCCAGGGCATGGGTGTTGGAACTAGGCGATCTTTCAAGTCCCTTCCATCCTGAGCCATTCTATGATTCTATGATTTTAGGGGTGGAGAGAAATACAACTCTCTCTGCTGCAGAGTCAAACCTTTTGTGTGACTGTGTAGCAGTCACACGCCTAAAGCTTGTAGCTGAAAGTCCTAAATAAATTTTTATCAAGGACTCCATGGACTACAGTAGGGCCTGGATAGTGCCCTAGGAGAACAGTGTGGTCCTCAACCAGTGATATCACAGTAAAAAGTATAAAAGATCACAGAATCACAGAATATGCCAAGTTGGAAGGGACCCACAAGGATTATTGAGTCCAACTCCTAGCTCTGCACAGGTTCAATCCCCAACAATCACACCACATGCGTGAGAGTATCATCCAAACACTTCTTGAACTCTGTCAGACCTGGTGCTGTGACCACTTCCCTGGAGAGCCTGTTCCAGTGCCTGACCACACTCTGAGTGAAGAACCTCTCTCTAACCTCTGGATTTTGAATAATAATTCTCCACCTTCTGGGTATGAGTTTCTCAACAAGGGGCTCCCAAGTTCACTTGGCTTCTCTCTGCATTATGAACAAGAAGAGCAAAATCTTCATGCTAGTGAGTTGTTCATTCTGGATGACAGAAATCGAAAGCAGGATTAGAAGTGTACAGATTGATGTGGTTCCTCCCTGCTGGATTAAAAACCAAAGCAAAGTCACAGATGCAACAGCACCTATTTATTCTTACTCTCAAAACACTTATCAGGCTGCTTCCCTTCCCTCCCATACACACAGACACACACACACACACGCACACGCGCGCGCTCATGCTCACGTATGTCCTGGGAATCAGATGTTTATGCAAGTATTTACAGGATGTTCCACATCTCTCTGAAGTGATAATCAGCATGCCCAGAATCAGCTTAATTACTAAGCATTCATTATACACCCACAGGCTCTTCCTCAGCAGCTCCACGCAGCATCTCTATGAATGAGTCTGCATGTTTTTCCTCCACTGCCAAACACAGCTCCTGATCAAGAGCTCAAGCCCTTACATCTGAGCTCCTGCGCTGTCTGGTTATTTATTTATTTCCAGGAAGGAAGAGAGAGGTTTGTAAAGCAGCGGCAGTGCATGAGAAGACACAGAGAGTGTCTCAGGATGAGACTTGGCTGCCTCTGCTTTTTGCAGCACTCTCTCCATGCAGGATGGAGAAATGAATGATCCCAGTTTTAAACAAGCCAGATCAGAGGATTAAACATAGTCTGGTAATCAACTCTCCCTGTAGAAAAGGCACAAATCAAGACTCTAAGGACCAAGAAGTGTGAGACTATGGAGGTTTTCTTTCCATTGGTTGCACCCCGGCACATCCAGGTGCTCAGCAGATGGGCACTTCCTGGTTAATCTGCAGCAGTCAGAGAACTCACTGCTGAGGAAAGAAAAGAAAGCACTTTCTGAGGACACAAAGTGCGTTGCCTGTAAGAAAGAGCACCATTCATAGCTCAACACAACTTTTCTGAAGGATTTTCTAGATTGAGACTGTGCACATCTGCAAAGATCATAGTCTTGTTTTCACTTTCAGTCAGTGGACTTTCTATCAGCCCCACAGCAAACAATCCTCATGTAACCTCTCAGATGATTCTTAGCACTTCTCACAGAAGTGCTAAGCACACATGGAAGAAAGATTCAGGCTTCCCCTCATCATTCTGTAGTTACAGTCTGTTAGCATGACAAGGTCTGGACTCTTCAGACAACTGTAGCTGACTTCCTTTCCTTAGTGCTTTTTTGTGGAGCTTGGGGATCCCAGAACCCAGAATCAGGGGTTGGCAGAACCTGTCTCTACTGTTCTTGTCATCCCATACCAAAAAGTCTCCATTTCAAATAGAGATCCTGGTGTCAAACATGCCCTGAAACAGAGATATAACCAAACCAGCATTTTGATCTGAAACAATGGGTAAGTTCCCAAACACAGGTTCACTTCTCCATCTAGACATTTTTACACAAAGGAGGTGTGAATCTTCTCTATTCATGTAGGAAAATTCTAAAATGGCCAGAAAACATTTCACCAAATCTTCCACATGCCAATTTATTAGCTATTTAAGACTCTTTTCATAAACAGGCTTTTGTTCTCACAGGCACTTGGCTGTTAATTGCTATTACAAGTAAATAAGGTGCTCCAGCAGCATTTGGGTACCCAAGTAGCTGCTGGTCAGCTCTAGCTATTCAAGCTTGGTGTTAGCAAGACCAAGACTTAAGGACTGTCTCACATTGCTGTGAAGCCTCCAGACCTCAGAAATCTGCCATCCTTATCATCACACCACTTCTATCACACTGCACCCAGGAGCTGTCAGTCCTCTTATCAATGTTATCCTCACAACCCCCGGAGCACCACGCAAAGGATGATTATGACAACACAGGGCTGTGAAGGCTTAGACCCTCCAGACATTTCGCAATATCTACCTCCTGATTGGGCAGCAGGACTTTGCTACTTGCCCAGGGGCACCGGAAGAGGCTGTGGCAGAGAACACAACTGAGCTCCTCTCAGGATTTCAGGCAGATCAGATCAGTAACTACTCTGCTCCGAAGTATTTATTCTGCAGGGAATGGGATGGGAATATAACATACCTTTAAGCCTCGTTAAAAATACATGCCATGAAGACAGCTGTCTTCTCAGGCTAAAATTGTCTCCAGGGATGATCTCTGGGGAATGCCTGTGTAAGCAAAACACTCATCAGGGAAAAGGCTTCTTGGGGCCCTCTCTGTAGGTGAATACTCTGCTAAGTGAAATGCCTTGGGAGAGCACGTACCCGTTCAATGTGCTGCTGCCTCTGTCTTTCCCCAAATGGCACATCCTTTCCTTGTGGCTCTGAATATGCTTGTTGTAGTCACAGAAAAGTCTGCACATTTATGTTAAGAGTTTCTTTTAGTTCATCTATATTAAGCTTGTAAAACCAAATTTTAAACTAGAAGCACCTTTTTAGTTCACTTAGCTGCTCTGCGCCAGCTGAGCTGTGCACAGAGCCATGGCACTGCACGTGAGCACAGTCAGTCACCCCTCACATTTCTGCTACTATCCAGGTTTAAATGCTACTGTCATTCAACTGGCAGTACAGCGATGGCCACCTGCACTGGGCAGCCTTTGTCCCATGGTGACACAGTAGCTGGTGCGATAGGAAAAGAAAATGAGGACTTTAGGAGGCCTTGACATAAGGAAGGCAAAGCACTTCTGAATAAGTGACTGGGGTTGGGCAGCAGCATCCCATAGCACTGCAGGTTTTGGAGATGGGGCAGCCAGAGAGCCTTGCAGCCTGCATGGCAGCCACAGCAAACCATCCCTGTGCTGCTCAAAACAGATCAGCCCTGCTTTCTGATACTGCTGAGGTTGCTGGAGGAGAAAATTAGATTTGCCTTTTGTTCAGCCAGCCTCACAGAAAGCCTTGCTCAGTGGCTGGGTGAAAAGCAGAACCTGCTCATGGTGCATACATTCGGGTATTGGCTCAGTCGAGAGTGACCCTGAGAGCTGTACCTTCTCCTTTCACAGCTGGCTCTGTGCCTCATGCTGGGATAGAGGCACTGCATCCCCACCACAGAGTCATCAGCCTCCCTCAACAGCTATCCCTGCTGCCCTGCTTGTGGTGCAGAAAGCCATAAATGATGGCAGAGATCCTTGGGACCTGTGCTTTGCTAAACATGACTCAAGACCCATGATAATGTGTGTGCTTCATTAGGTGACTGCAGAAGCCTCCCAGATATGCCCTGCCCTTGTCCCATTCTCATCCCACCAGGGAATACCATGGCACATTCTGACAACAGACAGCTTAAAAAAGGGGCAGAGTGTCCTCCTTTCCTCACATTAACCATACTGTATTCTGGCTGGTCATCTCAAAGGCATCTCCTGCAACATTTTCTCTCTGAAATGCAGTGATGTTGGAGCAGCATTCAAATTTATGTTCCCATAAAATATTTTTTCCATAAAACATTTTTTTTTTCATAAACCATGGGACAGATTGGAATCTGACACGTTCAGCTGTCACTGGATGAAGGGAAGAGCAGAAGTGACAGGAAATTTTTAGGAGAACTATATTAAACTCTGTGTAGGATTTTGATTTAGTAGTAACAGTAACATGAAATTTGAGCTGATATTCCATTATCCTGTTTGCAGTGCACTCTAATAGCATCTCCATTCATGAAACAGTTCAGCTCCTGTCCTTTAGTGTTGATCTATTTGTTTTGCTCTAGAGCAGGTTCCAACACACAATGAATTTGCCTTCCTGCACACTTACAGGAAAGTGACAATACCTTTCCAGGCTGCCAGCCTTGTATTTGCACGTTGGATCCTGAGAATGGATCCTCTCAACAGTGTGTTATTTCATACGGGTGACCCTCTGCAAAAGCCTTTGTGAACACTTGGTCAGGTGTATTTCTTCTCCCGTCTTCTGGACTAGTGGAGTGCAATGTGAGCAGTAGGCAACGGAAAAGAGAGACAATACAAAAACTGGGCTAGGAAAGGGCGGGGGCTGAGGAGGGAAACTCATTTTCTGTTTCCATCTGACCAGGTCCCAGTGACCCATTACAAGTGCGTGACTTGCCTGGTTTCGCAGAAATCACGGTATGCAGTCTCACTGGAGGGTTGCAACGCCTCTCCCACTAAGCCTGTCTCAAACTGGAAATCTTTTGTTCTTTTGGCTCTGCCTTCACTTGCTGAGTTAGGCTGTACAGCCAGCACCCAGGCAACTGTGGAGCATCTGCCAGTGCACAAGCATGGGTGCCATGTTCTCCTTGCCCCTTTTCCTGAAATTTTCATCTCTTCTTTTTGGAATTTATAATAATGGGTCTCACTCTTTACTGATATATTCTTATGATGTCCTCAAGGTGAATGCAAAGTGCTATCAAATCCCAAGGGTGTAATTTTTCCCCTACTTTCTGATGGCATTATAGATAAATCACCCTTTACAGTGAGTTCAGCCTGATTTGTCTCCCTTCTCTATTCCCTTCCTATCAGATACTGAAATGCCTCAACCTCCTTCCCTCATCTCCCAGCTCTTGCAAGATGTGCAGCTTCTTGCAGACAGCCTCTTTCTACACCACTGTTGAGTTACTAAGCAGCGAGATAAAAGGTTCTCACCTTCATAAATAATCAATGTGGGCCAAATGGCTTGTGCTTGCTCAACAAACTCATGCATAAGAAACAGAAACGGAAGAGACAAACACTAACCCTGCAAGAAAATAACTATCTAACAGCAATAAAGGTGGAAAAGAGATTCAAATAACAGAGAAGCAAGAGAATAACAATAGAAAACAGGGGAGTTGAGCACCCATCAAACTCTTTTTTCATCTGTTCATGAAGTGTCTGGAGACTGGTTTTGATTTAGCTAATTTGCTCATTACAAGGAAGTTATTAGAGCAGTCTGGTACCTGCCAGCACGCTGCAGCTCCTAGGTGAGACTCAGCCACTCCCAATGCCTTTGATGGGTTTGCCCATGGCCATTTGGTAGCATGGGAGGGATGCAGATGTGCAACCAGAATCAGAAGGACCAGTGAGCCCCGCATCAGGGGTTCTTTAGCAAACACAGGGTGTGCACAGAACACTCACAGCTCAGGCAGTCTTTCTTGAGGGCTGCTGAACAAAGGGCAGCTCAGCTAAATGGGCTGTCCCACAAAATAAATTTCTAGGGTAAGATTGCCATTATGGAACAGCATGACTTCAAGCCTCCAGAGGAGATGCCACATATTATACCTGTCTTTTGCCTCTGTGGCACGTGTCAAACACAGAGTCCCATCACTGTATGACATGGGTGAATCCCTTCTGTTTGACAGGTTCTATGTCTGATAACTCTGCCATGGGAGAGGAGCTCACTGGCCAGCACAGCAGACACATGGGTGTTGGAATATCAATGCTGATTTTCACCACATGGGCATCTGACCCTTAAAAAAGGTGTCTGTGCCTAGAACCAAAATTGTACCGTAATCCCAGCAGTCTTTTCAGATGGTAGAGCCGTTGGTGCACATAAATAGTGTCATTTTACTGTTCCTCTTGGGATTATCCACAGACAATTGTAATGAGCGCATATGGCAAAAACCCCCCCACTTGTGCCTGATTCATCACTGAGTAACCTCTCGCACCAAGCTAGTGCAATCCTTTTAAAGTGAAGCTTAATCCAGTGCAATGAGTCAGGTCTGGCATGGTTGGCTCAGGAGGTGTCAATAAGGACTTCAGGCAGATAATAGTTTACCTCTGGTATGAATCCCTACTGTTTGTAAGCATTGGACAGAAGGTGCTGCCACAGTGAGAGTCACAGGCTTAGACTTTCCACTCCCGAAATTACTGCATTGCTTTGGCTGCCCCCGTGCACAGACCCAGGCTGGGCTGTCAAGCTTCGTTCCTCAGTCACAGGTGACCCTGAAGTACCACCAGGTACAGAAGGATGCCCAGAGCAGCGAACAGCTTCCCTTCCCATGATGTGCATCTCTTCCCACCCTTGACAAACTTATGTCTCTTAGGGCAAGAGGGTACATGATTAAAAAACAATCACGTCATCGACACAAAGCAGGAGAATTCAATGGCATTGCCAGTGTTTTGGAGATTAACAGAATTCAGCAATTCATTAATTTAAATTTCCTGAGCAACTGAGGAAGGGGAATATTCCTTCTGGTACACAAGCAAAACCCATAGTACACAGCCTCTCTCCTCATGTCCCAGTCCAAAACCTCACCTTAGCCTTGATGAGGCCATCCCAGTTTCTCAGACTGCTGCATGAAGCTGAGGATAACATCAGGTTTTGGCCTCCAAAGTAGTGATGAGTTCCTAATCCTGTTCACCTTTGATACAGTAAAAAACTGTTGCAGATATGAATTAAAAAGGTGGGGGTGAGGGTAGCATTAAAGCAAATTCACCCTCCTGCTCTGAATAAACGTTTTCTCAGCTCTAGTATTTATATGAGAAGAAGGGGGATCACTAAAGGGCATGAAAGGAGAGCTCCCAGAGTACAGACAGTGAGCAAGGGAGTGTGTAAGAGCAGTGGATTCCTTGGGAAATAAAGTTTCATTGCAATAGAGTCAATCTCCCGAGCTTCTCATTGCAATTTTGTCTCATTCAGTGCCTCTTGAAATGAGTTTCCATTTGTCTGTCTGCTGCTAATTTTCCCTCATTTGCTGCATGGCAGCCATCATTAGAGGCACAAAGTGCCTCCAGTGCCTTTTTTTTTCCTTTTTTCAGTCACTCTCCCTAGTACCTCTTGGTTTGTTAACGCTGCTATCACTCAGCAGCAATCAGTTGCTGTTAGTCTGATCTGGCTGCCTCAGAATGCCCCATCCCTCTGTTGTCCAAGGACATATCTCTGCCTGGTGTAGTTCTCTGAGGCAGGGGCCAGGGAGGTGCTTTAAAGCAGATGAAGACTGTTATCTGCAAGTGTTACAGCCTCTCCTCAGAGGTGTTTGATATCTTTATTTCCATTTCAATTAGCTAACGAGGGTAACAAAGGCAGAGAAGGAAGACTTTGGACACCATTGAAAATGCCCCCTGAGCTCCTGGTCCTTTCCCTCATGCTGATTCCAGGTTTACTTGGGGTCAGGAGCTGGCTCTCAGCTGCCAGCTCCTTACAAAGAGGTGCTCAGCCAACTGCACAAGTCCCCATGTCTTCTCCACAGCCCTCTGGTCCCCAAACACACCAAGAAGTGTTTTTCCCTAGAGAGGTGCCCCACTCAATCATCCTCAAGTAGGCAGCAGCCCAAACCCTTGCTTTCTCACCCATCCCTCCTGTAGCCACTTGCTGCCAGATCCCTTGGCAGTGAAAGGCCTGACTGGGCTCCAGTGTACGATCTGTCCCTCCAACAGAGCACACAGAACAGCTTACGCTGATGGGTACCAGGGCCATGTCAGCTGGAACCCAATCCTGCAGCGTGGGAGGCTTGCCCTGATGCCTGTCAGCAGCTCTACTGTGCCAACAGCTGCCCCAGTAAAACCTTGCAGAAAAGCACCACACCACTAACAGGAAGAGCAGGATGCTTCAAGAGCATGGCACTGTGTTCATCCCCACCATGTGCTGTGGGTGGAAACAGCAGCACTGCTCCTGGCTCTGCCTCAGCCGCAGTGAGAGAGGCTACGTGCCACCCTGAGGTAGCAGGGGTGTAGCTGGGGCTAGCACTAGCAGCTGCTTCCAGCAATGAACCTCTGCACAGCTTCACCATGGACACGAGCTTAGATCAGTGGCAGGGGGCTGTGCTGAAGGTGTGCAAAGTTCAGTGGTGGAAGGAAGATCTTTGGTTGGGTAAAGTATCAGTCACAGAAAGATGTCGTGAGCCCATCCCTTCCTTCACTAGACAGACAGACAACCAACCCTCAAGCACTGGTTCTGGGAAGGAAGGGTGTCTTGGCTCTGTTATGCAAGGTGGGATGAGTGGCAAGGAGTACCCCTGCAGACTCTTTGGTGCACGATCCTTGCTTTCTGTGCTGCTATAACTATTGACCTGAAAGCAAAATAACTTCTCTCATAATGGCATGCACCTTTGGGTCCTGACTCTGCCACTTGCCTGCAGTGGGAATTAGACCCTTTTTCCCCATGAAAATTTCAATGCTAGACAAAGTGCATGGCCTCAGTGGTGGGAGGAAACATCCGAATATCAGGGCAAAAATATAACCGGACTCAACGCAGGTATCTAGAGGAAACAAGCCTGCACAAATATCAGCTATATGTGATCATGTTTGTAGCAAGTGTGGGTAGAACCCTCCTCAAATCCTCGTTCACGAAGCCTAGCCATGATGATGACATGATGATGATGTGATCATGTAGGGTGGAATGCAGGCCCAGGACTGGAAGACAGATGCACTGTGAGGGACTGAAATTCTGCTGGGTTCCTGCACTTGTGTCAAGTGTCTTATGCATCCCCACTGACCTTCTGTCTGTGTGGCACCCTGGAGGGGCTCAGATGCTGGGGTGATTTCTTCATCTGGGAGGACTGGGTTGCAAACTGGGTTGCAAGCTAAAGAAACAGCCTTAGGGGTTGGGCTCCAAGAGATGGAAAATCCAGATCCATCTGTTGAGCTTGAAGAAGATGGGACCATCCACTTCTGCCAATGACTTCCACAAACTCTCCCATTTTCAGTACTGCAGCCTGTGACCACAGGTATCAGGGACTGCAACCTTCAAGTCCCAAGCAGAGAGCTGGATAAGAAAATCAGCACCCAAGGATGGGGCAGCAGCAGATCAATGCCAAAGTGTGATTTCCAAACCAAGCCTAAAGCCTTGCTGCCCTCCAGCTCTGTAACAATTTTGGAAGAGCTTTCATCTGGCAGAGTAGTGTTATTCCTCGTCAATCTTTTTCATTATTTGTAATATTTTAAAAGACCTAAAATCAGATTTATCACCAAGGTTATTAGAATGTATGACAACTCTATTATGCATTTCAATTAGAACCTTCCTCTCTGTGATATTGGTTCAAACATTTGTTCCTCTAATTCCCTGGTCATTGCAACATGTTTAAGCTAAACTGGAAAGCAGCACTCATGAAAAGAAAGCAGTAAATATTCTACAAACCATACACTATGAAAGTATTAATCACCAGAAAGCATTGTGTAAGATTCATATTCTCCAGCACGTTTTCAAGCTTTTACAGACACCACACCTGCCATGTGGACAGAGTTCATAACCCATATGACAGATCAGTAAAAAGGTGTTAGATTACCGGCTTTGGAAACCATTGCAGTTTCTGGCTCTCAGAGATATCCCATGTTAACAACCACTGAAAAATGCCCCCAGTGCTTTTGGATTGCTTGGGTCTGTGTTTAATGATGAGTTGTGACATTTCCATCCTGATTTATATTTGCTTGACCTGCCTGGTCCCCTTTTATGAGCAGGTGACCTGCCTAGTGGATGAGGGAAAGACTATGAATGTTGTCTACCTGCAATTCAGTAAAGCTTTCAATACTGTCTCCCACAGCACTTTCCTGGAAAAGCTGGCAGATCATGAGTTGGACAAGTACACTCTTGGCTGGGTTAAGAACTGGCTGGATGGTCGGACTGAGAGAGTGAATGTGCCACACCCAGTTTGTGGCCAGTCACTAGTGGGGTTCCCCAAGGCCCAGTTTTATTTAATATCTTTATCAGCTATCTGGAAGAGGGGATTGAATGTACCCTCAGTAAGTCTGAACATGGCAGTAAGGCTGGAAGTGTTGATCTGCTGGAGGGTAGGAAGGCTCTGCAGAGGAACGGGCTGGATTGATGAGCTAAGGCCAACAGCACAAGGCTCAGTAAGGCAAAGTGCTGAGTCCTGCACTTAGTTCACAACAACCCCATGTAGTGCTACAGGCCTGGGGAAGAGTGACTGGAAAGCTGCCTGGCAGAGAAGGACCTGAAGGTGCTGGATGACAGCAGCTGAACATGAGCCAGAGTGTGCCCAGGTGGCCAAGAAGGCCAATGGATCAGTAACGGTGTGGCCAGCAGGACTAGGGCAGTGATTGTCTATACTTGGTACTGGTGAGGCGGCCCCTTGAATCCTGTGTTCAGTTTTGGGCCTCTCACTGCAAGAAGGACATTAGGGTGTTGGAGTGAGTCCACAGAAGGGCAATGAAGCTGGTGAAGGGTCTAGAGGGTAAGTCATCCAAAGAGCAGTTAAGGGAGCTGGGGTTGCTTAGCCTGGAAGAAAGGAGCCTTGGGGAGATCTGATCTTATCTCTCTAAACCCAGCTCTTTGCCCATTCTGACAGTGCCTGCTTTGGATAGAAAGTTTATGCTGAATTGCAAGATATTTTTATGGACACGCATTTTCCTCTAGCCTTTGAGCACCGTAACTCCTAACGAATATCCAACTGCAGTTTAGTTGTGTTTGAACATAGTTCTCCAGTGAGAAAAGATGAAGAACACAGTCCTCAGAACATCTCATCGCTTTTCTTACTCTTCTGGAAGTTTTGAGTTATGATAAGTACTAAGAATTTAGATCCTCATTTACCGGTAGGTCTGCATCACTGCTAACAATTTCCTGTGTACCTTTTTCAGTAAGAATGGGGTACATCTAATAACTGCTGTTATACAAAAAGCTCTTCAAGGTAGTAAAAGCAGGAATTAATGTTAATGAGTCTGCTGTTAGCAAGCAATACTATTGGTGTTCCACTCATGCCTTACCAAATGCAAAGCTTCAGTTTGTTAAGCAGATGCTGGTGTTAACAGCCAAATTCTCTTCCCATGGATAAGTTAGTGTTAGTTAAATGTACCATTAAAAATAACCATTTAAAATGTTAATGAAAAGAGAGGTTGTGCTTGCCAGGGTTTATCCCGTCTTCTTTTTAGCCTCAGCTTTAATGTGGTGGAGGTGAAAAGGCAAGGACAGCTTTTCCAGGTGAGTTCAGAGTAGACACTGAGGTGTAGCCATGGCAGTGCTGGTATCATTCATGTACAGCATCACAAATCTGGCCTGTTTCCACCTCAATACTGACTTTAATATCCATACAGCACAGTGATACTCACCCCTCCCCGGGACTCCTCCCAGCAGCTGTGCCGGTGTTTCTCCATGCTCCGCTCCTTGACTCTCCCAGCACCAGGGAAGAGAATAATGGTGATGGAGGAGGGTTCATAACCCATTGCTTCTCTTCCGTCTCAAACAGTAAAGGCATGGTAAGGGCTAGTCACGTTCATGTTCACCATTCTGCTTGTCCCTAGTGCTCAGTGCCAGCTTGGGTTTTATTTAATTTATGCAATTTAAGAAACAAGCCTGTACTCTACTGAAAACCAGGCTTTCACCATCCTATGTGTTATGTTCTAGAAACAAAATTATATAAAACTTTTCATAGAATATACCCTTATTGTGTATGTAGGTCTTGAGTCTTTACCCCAGTGAACTGCAAATAGGAAAGAGGAGAAGGTGGAAGGTGACACAGAGGCAGTGAAGGTACCACACAGGTGCTGGGCAGAGCAGACCCAGAAATAAGAAGCCCTGTTTTTTCATGCTCCAGCAGTGTGCAAGGACAAGACCACCTCCCTCTGCTGCAGAGCTACAGTCAGGTTCTCCTGCTGCCCAAGCTGAGCCCAGCCAAATGCAGCCTTGTGCTGCTGCTCTGGTGTTGGGTGCAGACACGCTGCACTGTTACCTGCTGGGCTCCACCCCTGGGCTGCCCCAGCCCTGCCGCACTGCTGTGTGTGCAGTGGCACATTAGTTGTACCCCAAGGCCCACCAGGACATACAGGTTCTCCCACTGGGACAAGGACAGTGACGCCAGGCTGTGACAGCTAGATGGCACTTACATTCTGGAGAGACGCTACCATTGGAGTTATCTAGCTGTAAATTACCTGGGCTCTCCAACCCTCACATTTAAAAAGCCCAGGTGTTCCTTTCTCCTTTCAGCAGATTTTCTGGATCACAGTTCTTGGTTTCTTCATCCCTTTGGCTGTGTTTCCTTGAAAACTTGCCTGGGCTACTCTGCTGCCCCTTCCTTCCTGTTCCCTTTCTTCTAACCTATTCCCTTCATGCCTGCTTGTGCCTGTGGTACTAGACTTCTGCCCTTCTTCCCTTTGTCCTGGTTGCCCTCACTTCAAGCCCCAGACCCTCTCCATTCCCTTGTTTCCCCACTCCGTCCTTGATATAAAATCTCATCTCTCCAGTTATGTGTCCTGCTGTTTTCTTGGCCAGTTATTTCCCACCTCCTTCCCCACCAGCGTCCTCTTCTGTCTCCACCATCTCCACCATCATGCTCTATATTTTGGTTCTCCTGTCCTGTGCTCGCTCGCCTGTGCAGCTCAGCCTCAGCCCATCCCTTCCATCAGCTTCCTTGTTCTTCCCCTGCTGGGACTGCAACCCTGATCCTAGCCTCTGCCTGCACACACACATACAAACATGCTATTTATTTAAAAAAAAAAAAAAAAAAGAAAAAGAAAGAAAAAGAAAAAGATTTTTTTGCCGGAGCTAAAGGCAAATGCTGACTTCAAGGCTCGGCACTGCACTTTTCACCTGTGGCTCCTCCCCTCCCTCCCTCTCCCGTTCTCCCTGGTAGCCCCAGCTCACACCTATTTACAGCCAGCCTGCTCCTTTCATCCCCATACTGCTCTGTAGGGGCCAGTCTGCTGGGGGTGACCCAGGACCCTCTGTCTCAAGGCACTGGTCCCTGCCTCTCTTGCAGCCCTGTACCACCTTGCCCCTCCAAGAAAGGTGAAGGAAGAGGCAGCCTGGCCCACATTCCCCAGGTGGGTTGGGAAGTCATCACTAGACCATGATCAGAGAAGAGGCAAGTCAGAATATGCAAGGAAGGGAGGGGAAATCAGGAAACATTACCTCCTTTTCACGTTTATTTAATTTTTGTATTTTTTTGTATTTTTTTTTAAGATCACAGAAGAGCAGAGCATTCATACATGTAAAGAAACAGAAACGAGATAACAGAAGTTAAATACATTGAGAAAAGAAAAAATAAAAAGCTTCTTTTTTTTTTCCATCATTGGGTTTTGTTCATTCATTTGTTGGGTTGTTTAGTTTTTTTGATTGGTTCTTTTACACACACACTTGCGCTTTTAAAATTTTCTTTCACAGAGCTAGTTTCAAAAACAAACCAATGGCAAAAAATTAAATGGCCATTTTCTCGTTTCGTTAAAGAGAAGTTCAGCTCATGTCTACAGTGCTGGGGAAAAATATATATAAAGATATAGATATATATATATATTTATATGTATATAACACTGTTAATGAGGAGAGTTCTAACCACCCCACCGTGTAGCAAGAAGAAGGGACTGACCTTCATTCTCAAGGTCTAGAGGATGAATCTTGGCTCCAGCTGGGAAAGCTGAATGACTATGGGAGGTGACGGTGGCACTGAAGAGGCAGGCTCCTGCTCTTTGCCTCCTCCTCCATTTCCAGGCACACACGTGTGCTCCTATCGGCACAGGCACGCACACACTTTCTCCTGGTTTCCTCAGGAGGTCACCAGTAGCTGTGTGGGTTACAGACAGAGCCAGGCCAGGAGCAAGTGGATGAGTGCCTGTCTGGCTGCATGTGTGATGGAGAGTGTGGGAAAGGAGAGCACCTGTATGGTAGCCGTGAGGACTACTGTGGCATGTGCGCGGTGGAGCTCGCGGGGGTGTGCGTACGCGCCTGTGCGTGACCGAACGGGGAGCAAATGTCATAATTTTGGAGGACAGCCCTGCTTGGGAGGCGCTCCCTTCCTTGCTTGGCTCCTAGGTAGCCCTTGCTCCTTGTCTCCATCCACGGCCCCTATGTTACGTACAGAACCGTCCACATGCCTTTTCTCAGGACGCGGCTGCAGCCACTGTGGTGTCACACTGCATCACTCATGAGGCCCATGGCAGCACAGTGAGCATGCCCTGGGAGGCCAGGAGGGAGCATCGTGAGCATAGGAAGGGAAGGAAGAGCTTGCCCTACCCAGGAATGGCCCTTCTGGGATGCAGTCTCTGTCCCTTCCTCAGCCATACTACCCAAGGAGCCCTGCTGCTAATGCAGCCCCACCACCTGCACTGCAGTCATGTCCTCCTGACTGTCACTGCCCCTTTCTCCTCTGCTGCCTGGGCACTTCTACAAGGCTTACAGGGCGGTCTGAGTTGCTGTGGCACCAGTTAACCTGAGCCTGCAGCAAGTGAAGGACTCTCTGCTTCGCTCCTGCCTGGGCTAATCAGGAGATCTGCTCCTCTTTCCCAAGCTCTGCCTCGGTAAGTCCCCTTCCTCACACACATCAACCCAAGCCACAGAGGTACAGAGGACCATACCACCATATCCTGACCAAGATGAGTTCTGCTTTCCTGTTACGGTGAGTGAACCAACAAGAAAACACCATATATTGCCCTAATGGGAGCCAACCATCAAGCAAAATTTTGGGGGCCTGTGGGAGTTTCCCAGTTATCATTCTAGCAAGTTACAAGAAGGAAAAGTGAAAGAGGTTTTAATGGTGTGACACAGCTCTTAGTCAGCAGGAGTCATGCAGTCAAAAAAAATCATCTTCTGGGCATCCCACTGGAAATTAAGCCACTCTAAGATTAGTGTTGAGAGGCCATGGTCTCCTCACTGGTGAACCTGAGAGTTCTGTGCATGGACGACGGACAGCACTCATCCCTACCTTTTTTCACTGGCACCATATCTTGGAAATTACCATCCAGTTTCTCAATCACTTCCCTGCCTGAAGTTTTCCTCTTCCCATAGAACAGTTTGTTCCCGGCATCCCTAAATCAAGAAGTTTTGTGTACTTGAGTCAGAGAAGCAGTAAGATTGTGCACCATCAGGAGAGAGAGAGAGAAAGAACTGCTCACGCCCCTAGCACCTCCTCTGTAGGACTGTCTTGGTCAGTTATCCTCCACGTCACTTGCTACATCACATCAAGCACCATCATGATTTAGGCTGCAGGTCAGTGCGCTTGGAGGAGAGGAAGCAGAGGTGTGAGAGGGGTTGGGAGGAGAAGAGCTGTTTCCCTGTGCCTGTAGATTCCCTCATCAGGGAAGGGCGAAGCGATGAAACACTGCACAAAGATTGAGCTGAAACATCACCTGGTGGTGGGACTGTGAAGGACTCTAGCATAACTCCTCTGACTTCCCAGATCTTCTTCCCCAAATGCTCTTGTATCATTGGGACTCACTGCTGCTCCCCTAGATTCCTTCCAGATTCCGATTCCACTCGGTTCTGGAGCCCATGCGGCTCTTGACGGTGACTTTGTCCATGCTGTGTGCTTGGACTTTCAAAATGGGGTTGCTTAGACAGGTGGCCTGGGGGCATGATCTGGATGCACCTGGAGCTAAGAAGAGCTGGTGGGGCTTGGATATACTTTGACCAAAAGTGGGGCAAGCAAGACTACACGAGAGATCTGCCCAAGTGGTGAACAGTCAGTGGCATGAGAAAGATGTGCGGACAAAGACTAACTCTCGACACAATGCATGTCACCAATGACATCTTCATGAATGGCACGTTAACATGCACTCGGTGCTACCATGGGGCGACACAACTTCACTGGAGAAGAAAGCAGTGGGGGGGAGGAGGGGGTGCATCACTGAGCAACATGCCCCCAAGCTACGGGGCTGCAGACAAACAAAAATGAACACAACTGCCAAGATACAGGTGTCGGCTGGAGCACCCATGTCGCCCTTCCCAGCCGTTCAGAGACAGGCGTTTGCTTCGTTTTCCATCTGACCAGGCACACGCTCCAAGCAACATGCTATAATCATGCATGGAGTTCATGTGGCTCGGGGTGGCTGCATTTCCCCTGTCCAGTTCCTTTCAGAAAGACTTGCCTTCACCCCTCCTCTCGGTCATCCGAAAAGGGTTAGAAATCTGCTAGCAAGTATGGGGCCATATATTAAATCTAAGTTTTTGTTCCTCTGCTTGGACGTTACCAGACATCTCATGTAGTTCTTGTAATATTTACAAACAAGTTGAAGAAATACATTTTTTCTTTTTTTTCTCCATTTTGTTAATTTTTTTTATAACACTAAATGTTAAATCTCCATCAATCAAACACAATTACACTGACAAGCTCAAGGAACTGGTGTCCCATTCTAAACTCCCATCTTTCCTGGTCCTCAACCAGCTGAAAGGCAGCAGGAAGCAAGAGCCCAGCTTTTTGGGAGGGAATGGGAAAGATAGCAACATGAAAGCGCAGAATAGATGAGAAGGAGAAACAGTTTCAGAGAAAAGGGACTGAGACATGAGAAAAACCTTTGCAACATCTCTGTCAGAGGGTGGAGGGGAGAAAGGGAGGGGGGAGAAAGCATTTGACCTTGCCTGTGTTCCGTATATTCAACTGGCCTCACCTCTTGACAGATGATTTGAGCAATCCCTGCCTGAGTTCAGGAGAAATTGGGGGATGTTTACAGTATCCTGTGATGCACAATGCAGCTAACAGGATTAGATTCTAGGAATAAATCAAGCTCCAGCCTACCCATGACACCCCCAGCCCTCCTAGGAACAGACATTGCCAGGAGTGGGGTTCCCAGCA
This sequence comes from Myiozetetes cayanensis, assembly GCF_022539395.1. Lineage (NCBI taxonomy): Eukaryota > Metazoa > Chordata > Aves > Passeriformes > Tyrannidae > Myiozetetes > Myiozetetes cayanensis. The sequence goes on from NW_026087742.1 coordinate 22,437,251, forward strand.
CTGCTGCAGACAACAGGCTTTCTTGTTATTGGTGGCTTGTCTCAGACAGGTCTGCAAATAATTGACTTTAACCCTATTTCACGGACATGCAACAGAGGCAAAGATCTGCCAAGGGCCCGCAGGAAAGACCAGGTCCCTCACACACAGGATCTGGACACAGCACTGGGGCTGTGTCCATTTCCCCCAACTAACAGGCAGGTGGCTTCAAAAAATGGATATCCTGCTTTTAGTGAGGTATTTCCCTTTAACCATAAGCCTCTGTGCCTTGACATATAAAAAAACATCCCCTCAAAACTCCTTCAAACCAAAACAGGTGTGAGACAATGAAGTACTGGGGACTTGTGACCACCACCACACCATAGCGCTCTGATGTGTGTGATCCCAGTGCCTCGGAGTGACCCCACAGTGACAAAAAAACCACGCAGAGGACAACACATGGGACAGATGCTACAAAAGCAACCAGGTTGACATCAAAGAACCTAAAGTGGGCATTAAACCCAGCATTTAGGAACAGCCTGTGACAGCAGGACACAGTAGGCTGTCCACCTTTCACACCAAGCCTGCAACAATAAATCCATCCATACAGCACCGAGATTGAGCAATGTGGTGTCCCTTGTGCCAGTGTGCTCGAAAGGGTGAAGCTCCCAGACTTGGTTTCTAGAACCAGCATCAGCTCGTGGCTGTAGCAGGGGTAAGAGAAGGCCTTTTGTAGCAGGAAATCTGGACATGTTACTAAGACACTGAATTACATGACCCTCCTTAAGGGTAGGTACAAGGACTGGGATGCCTGAATGCTCTGAAGGATACAGGGCTTTCTTTTTCTGGGCAACAACATGCACACCAATCTCCAAAGGAGGTGCTCAAGTCCCACCAAAGGAACGCCCTATCTTGGAAGAGGGGAGCCATCCCTGGATGCCTTGGGTGGATTTCGAGCACCAGTTGCCCAGCTTTCCCCTCTTGCACCAAAGCACAAACACCTTCAGGTATGGTTTTGGGGTCTAGAGGAGCATAATTTACCAACATGCAATCCCACAGCAGCTCTGTAGAAACTCTTGCAGTGCCCAAACTTCAGCCTCTCATGTCTCCAATAAATTTCCTCGCTCATTCTGCTTGCCTGTGAGGAGCCTTTGACTGCCTGCTTAATTGCGTGCCTGCTGCTGCCTGAAACAGCTGAGCTCAGCAGCGAGGGGGCAGGGTCGGCAGTGCCGCAGTGCAAGGCGAAAGCATCACGCTGAGCAGCAGGGAGAAGCCTCATCAGACTGTGCCCCACCCACGCAAAGATGGGGACGGCCTCGCAGTCAGCACTTTCCCACTTTCCTTCCTGGCAGGGGACCACTCGGTGGGTATCCCCTCCAGCACACTGGAGAGCGGCAAGGCCAAGCAGTTTCCCCCTTGCTTTCAAGAGTGTGCGAGCATGGTTGCCCACCGTGCTGCTACTGTGCAAACTCGCAGGGCAAAGACAGAACAGCAAGATGGCTTGTGCTTGAAAGCTCAGGGGTGCTGAGCACCTGTAAAACGCTGCACTGTCATAGGATGGTCACTTGACTTGTGTGGGCTAACTCAAGTTCTTCCTGCACATCCCTCTCCCCAGTAAAGCAAGTGGCTACCTCATAAGCACTGTGTTTTATCATCTTTGCTGCTTGTGGATACTAGGGCTCGTGACTGGCCAGAAGACACAGGAGTCCTCTCCCCACTGCCCCTGCCAACACACTGGAGCGTATGACTGCTGTCTTGCCCTCTCCCCCTTGTGCTGGTGTGGCAACTTCCAGCCACCACCCAGCGTTTTCTCAGCCCTGTTTCTAACAGCCTGTTCTCTCCTTCTCCTCACTTGGGAACCACAAAGCATCTCCTGTTGGCACCTCTGCATGTGGTTCTGCCATGGGAAGTGTGATGGCAAGCAACAGCGCTCTCCAGCAAGACCAGCACCTTTGAGATGAGAAAAGAGAAGACCAAGGGAAATTGTGCTGCCCACTTCTTTTGCTGAACCACTTTAAGCTCCTTCTTTATATAAGCTTAGGATTTGGGACCTGAGATTTGTTTTACGTCTTCCATTCACAGGTCCTGGATATTTTCTGACCCAATTTGTTCCAATGTGGAATTTGCAGCGAGTTTTGTAGTAGCAATGGTGTACAGCACACAAACACGCACACACACACTCACCCTCTCACACAGCCTACATTTCCTTTTATACCAGAGAGGACAGTAAGAATGAAAACAACAAAACAACAAAAAAGAGTATTGGCTCTATTTTTGCATGACTACCAAAATGGTTAGGAATGACCAGATTGTTGTTTTCATGTTGAGGCTTTGCTCCTATGCACACACTATACCTAAAAGGAATGGCTGCTTGTTGATGTCCAAGGTCTTATCACTCACATCCCAGTGGTTCAGCCTCCCATCCCCAGGAGGAATGGGTGGCTGCACTCTTCAGTCCACAGTGCTGTAGGCCAGTCCTAGTTTCTTCTGCTTGTTTGGACAATTGCACATGAGTGCACACCCCCATGCACGTGTGCGAGCACTCATGCGTAGCAGGGGTTGCTATGCTGGTACTTGTAGGCTGAGAGCCAGACAGGTTGCAGGTGGGAGAGAAAAAAAAGGGTAGACAAGGGTGCAGACTGCCTCTTGCAAGCAGGGTGGTCAGAAGTTAAAAAGCCAGTGAGGACGCTGGAGAGGACACCATGGGAATCTGTGTTTGCAACTGCCCCTCTCTCCTCACCCCTCTTCTCTGCCTGAGTGATCTCTCTGCATCTTGTCTCACACTTACAAGGCAGGACATTATCTACAGCAGGATGAGCATATGTACACATGGACTGTTCATTTTGCATGCTTAGAGAGAGGAAGAGGAGAGAAAGAGTGAAGACAGAGCAAGAGCCACACATGCATGCACGCACGCACACAGGCATACACAGGAGAAAGAGAAAGACACCTGGTTGAATTGAGGGGGGAGAGGAAGAGGATTTAAAAAAAAAGTAGGCTTTCAGTAGAGTTGACATAGCTTTAGTTCAGGCCAGTGAGGGCGATGTTGCAGGAAGGAAGGGACAGGAAAAGAAGGTGTTTAGCAAGGGCTGGGTGCACATGAGCGCAGGGTGAAGTGAAGAGAGGAAGAGTTCTTCATGGGACACCAGTGTGCAGAGAGCTTCAGGTGACTTGCTCTGGTTTGTAGCTTTTTTTTCTCTTTTCTTTTTTTTTTTTTTTTTTTTTTTTTTAAATTTGTTTTCAAAAGTATGAACTTGCTGAGCATTAGCTCACAAAAATGACCCAGGGCATCCAAAAAGTTAAATGGCTATAGACACCGAAGCAAAGACCTCTTTCCGCAAAAGAAAGAAAGAGGAGGAAGGAAGGAAGGAAGGTGAGGAAGTATGGAAAAGAGGAAGGAGGAGAGAAAAGAAAAGGGATCTTCTGTTTGATTGGCTTTGTGGGTTTTGTTGGATTGTTTACATTGCAGCATCCTCCGGCGGCGACGCGATCCTTGCTGGTGCCCCATTCTCTCCCTCGGTTTGTGTTGCCTCCTAGACAGTCAGTGACTTGACAGCCGGCTTTTCAGGTTTTGGATTAAATGTTGCTGAGTCTTCTTTGCTGTAATTTTTCCTCTCCCCCCTCTTCGCTCCTGAACACACAAAAGTTGTGAAAGAAACAGTCGTCTCTCTCTCTCCCCTCTTTTTTCTCTCTCCCCTCTCTTCGCTCTGTCTCCTGTATAACGCATTTTGTTTTGTGTGTTGTTGTTGTCGTGTTGTTTTTTTAATTATTATTAATATTATTATTTTTAATTCTGATTTGTATTAACATTTGCTGAGTAGGCAGAGCAGGGACGCTGCCAGCAGCCACAGTGGGACGGCCAAACTCATGGAGCCGTTGTCTACTCTCCCTGTGCCGGGTCCTGCAGGGTGCGAGAAGGGAGAGAAAAGAAGACAAGATTACACATGGCTGGGTGAGATGGGGATAAAACAGGGACACAACACTTTGCTCCTGGGCTGGGGCTGCAGGGCACAGTCGCCTTCCCACTTCAGTGAGCTCCCTCCAGCCCAGGTGCAGGCTGCTGCCTGGCAGCTGCTCAGCATCGTCCTTCCATCTGCCCAACACTCCAATGGCATGCGGTTTTCCCTAAACAACACTCAGGCTGGAGCAAGCAGGAAGGCTCAATCCTGGCTGCTGACCACATCCCATCCTTTGCTGTGCCTCCAGCTGGGAACTGCTGGCCTTCCAGCACGAGAACACGGTTCATACCTTTGCAGACGCAGCCCCTGGTCACCAGCCCCACCGCTGCCCACTCCGCCACCTTCCCAGTGGTGGCCCCTGAGATGCCAGGACTCGTAATTGTGTGCAGTGGACAGTGCCTGTTGGCAGCGAGACACCAGCTCTGCAGAAGCTGATTCATCACAGTGGTCTGATCAATAAAACCTGGGGCCAACAAGCAAACGTCTCCCCTCCCTCATATGGGCTGCATTTATGTATTTCTGAATCGGAGTGAAGGCAGGCTTTGCTACTGTGTTTATGGCCCTGTGACACAACACCTATGGGGTGAGGGTGCAGGGTATGCCAGGGAGGTTGATTTTTCATAAGGGTGGGAAATGAAGTTGCATGTGAGTGCATGCGCATCCACAGGCTGTCAGAGCAGGCAGGGAGGAGCGTGCTGCTGCAGCAACAAATAACACAGCCTCGCTCCAGGAGTATTAAGCGCTAGCACTCCTGACATCTTCTCATTCATCCACTCATTTATGGGTCCCCTTTTCTGGATAGCTTTAACGGCAGTGATGCTGTTTTAAATTCACCCTGCAATACCAAGCCTTGGCAGCCTTTTCTTTATAATAGGGCAGGGAGATGTACATGGCTGTGGTTCTGTAAATGCATGCTCACCATGTATATGTGCCCATATGAGTACACATATATGTACATTTATTTATATGTATATGTACACATGCATGCATGCACATGTATATGTACATGCCTGTGTACACATACACATGTACATATAAGTGTATACATACACATATATGTGCGTATGTGCAGTGTTTTACACAGAAGGGGTGCAGGAAAATGCTGAAGTGGGGAGATGGAGATGAGTTTTTGCGTTGTAACTGACTGTGCTGTAGAAGAAAGAAGTCATGCTTACTACCATAAAAAGCAAATTCTGACGTCTGAGGCGTGCCAGAAAAAAAAATAAAAGGCCCTGTTCAGGAGAGCCCTGTGAGACCAAAGTGCAAGCTCCCTCTCATAACATGCAGAGTTTATCAGGCAAAGACCCCCACTCTACTGTGCACTGCATGGGTGCCACAGCCACGCTGAGCAGCACGTTCACTATTAAACTTTAGCTGGTGACTGAAAGGCAGCAAATCCAAGAAGGATAACTCCAGAGCCTCTGAAATTCTTCAGCACTTTCATTTGTCTGATTTCTTCCTAATGTAGCCTGTTACTTACTAGATTAGCTGTTTGTGCCCCAACTCTATTCTTTCATTATTAAGTAAGTATGTGTTGGACTGTGTGGAAAATTTATATTCCATCTATGGCTTTTTTTTCTGCTAGTCCACGTACGTCTTTTGTGGCTTGTCACACAAGTCCTACAACACTGTTTTTTTACTCCTTTTTTGGGTGACGGGAACTTATTTCTCCCTCTGAGATCAGGAACAAGTTTAAATCCAGCTACTACCCTTACCTGACCTATGTTTTAGAGAAACCATCATTCACACTTCAAAAATTGTAGGGAGCCTGTTTGGGACCATTTGAATCCCTTATTGGCCGTGAAGAAGTTTCAAAACATGACTCCTCTGGCCCATCAGATAATCAAGAGCACAGCAGGCAGTCTGTGTTGCCGACACAAAATCTTCTGCCATCACACCTTTACTATTTGTCTTAAATAGTATTTGTCTTAACACATACATGTATGTAACACATACACACGTGGCAGCAATCCCCCTCCTTGCCACTTTTCCAGGGTACCCATTACAATCAGAGCAAAGGTATATGCACCTATGGTGGCTTTCAACTCATACCCAGCACCGCAAAGGCACTGGGACGTTTGGCCTCGTCTGGGTACTGCTGCCTTGATACGTGTGAGTGCGTGGCTTGGGGTTTGTGAGCTTGCTGGGGGCCAGAGGCGTGGCATGGTGTGGCGCGCCATGGTATGGTAAAGAGATGTGCTTCTGCAACACTTAAATATAAGAAAGGACACTCAAGGAAACACGGTGTGATAAAGGACTTGGGAGAGGGTCATGCCACTTCTGTTCTGCTTGAGCTTGTGTGTATAAGCTTGAGGGTATCTGACAAGTGAGAACACCCATCTCCACAGCTGAAAAATGGTGTAAGTTACACGGATCTCATGTTTCCCCACTAAGCTCCTGTGTGTGCCGGTGCGGCTGCCTGCAGACACCTCTTATGGGCAGGTCTTCTGCATCTCACCTCGTGCAGCAGCTGTCTGCACCAGGGAGCTGTGTGTAGCTGTGCAGGTGTTAGGCACAGTGTCATGCTGACTATGAGGCTTGGCATCCAGTGTGGTCCCTGCACGTAACCCCGGGGGCCACATGTAATCTCTGGGTTTTACAGCAGAACTGGTTTAAGTGCATGCCACGGATGCTACATTTACTGTCACACGTACTGCAAAAATGGGGAAAGGTTACAGTTCGATCACAAAATAAATTTCTCAAAGGCTTTTGGGGGACACTAATTGCTGAAGTGTAATAAAGAGTGAAAACGTAATAATAAAAAGAAATGTTAATTTCGAGTGAGATTTCGTGCAGAAAAAACTACCCATTTGCAATTCGCTCTGTCACTTTTGGCCTTCCTTCCCAGACACAGCTTGGGCTGTGACAGCCCACGTTTGCGTGGTGACTTCTCTTTGTGTGTGCACAAGCAGGGGGCATATTGTGTGTCACTGAGGGGTGGGGGAGGGAGGGCCGGTTTCCGGGGCCTGATCTTTCTTCTCCCTGCCTTCAACACTTGAAATTTACAGCGCTACAAGGCGCTGCAACACACACAGCCCCCGTGCGCGCACACGCTCCGCGGTCACGGAGCTCCCCCCGCGGCCCCGCCCCACCCGCGCCCCGCCACGCGGTCTCCGGCGCCCCCTGGCGGCCACCGCCGGAGCCGCCCCCGCCCGGCGCCTCCCGCTGAGAGGCACCCCCAAAAAAGCGCTCGCTCCTCTGGTTCAGCCTCCGCTCCCACCGGGGGCTTCGGGGCTGTCCCTGCACTCCTCTGCTTCGGTAACCTTGGGCCTGTGGTCTGGGCATTTGCTGTAATATCCCGGGCTAATCATTGCCCCGCCACAATTGGGCAGCCCTGCCGCATCCGCGACCACGCAACAGCTTTGGAGGGGGTGTTCTTCCCCCACTAACGGGGAAGGAAAGTGGGTTTCTGATGATGATGAGTTAATAAAAATAACTGGCAGCTTTTCACAGATAAACTCCTAGGGGACCCAAGACCCTAAACGCTGACCGAGTCAGATCCCATTAAGCAAATCAAGAAAGAGCAGACTGAAAATCAGCAAGGGCAAAATGACTGCACTGCTCTTCCCTGCTTCAAATGTGAGACATTTCAATACCTGGTGCAGATGCAGGTGGAGCCCTACCATGGTGCCTAATCATGCTGCAACAACCTCACAAGACATTGTGCCCTGTGTTTCCAAGGGTTTTCCAAGGTGCCACACGTTCACCCTGGGTGATCTGCACTGGTACACACCACAGGGTAGCCTTGGCCAAGATTTAGAAAGCTGTAGCTCTCTGAGGGCTGAAGGGAACCATATAGAGCCCTCATCCCATTCCTCTCCCCAAGACCAGGTAACCCTAGCTGCATCCTTAAATTTAACCATGGGAAAAACAGAGCCACGCCACTGACCTTGGTGCTCCTACTCACCTGCATGCATGTAACAGCCCTGTATACCAGCCCTGCACAGAAAAGGCTCCAGGAGTCTTTTCCTGACACTTCTGGGAGAACTTCTATGTACTTTTGAGTGGGGATGCAGAAGAGGTGGTGAGGCCCTTAAGCATCAGTGATTTCACCTGGTGCCTCACACTCCTGAGGCAAACCCTTTCATGCAGCACGAAGTGGAAGAGTTGCTGCATGCCCTCACATGCAGAGGACTGCAAGCTCGGCTAGCCCCGGTTTCACTAGAGAGGACAGGTATATATGCTACTATACTATACTTTTCATGTATAGCTGTAAATCTTTTGTGTGTGTGTGTGTGTGTGAGAGATGGCTCAAATACTACTCCTACTCCTGTGAAGAGTGTAGGAAAAGATGTAGCAAGAAGAATGCTGGGACTTGAATTTGATGGCAGAGGGAGAGGGCAAAAGCAGGGTGCTGCTTACACTCACAGCAAACCACACTCAGATTGCAAAGCCGAGAGCTGCTCTCTTCCTCAGAAACAGCCTGCCTCTAGGAGAAGCATACCACAAGACCTCTGCTGGGTCAGTCCAAAGGTCTTATCTAACTTTCTGTCCTGTCCCCTGCAGGTGCTGGGTGGGGGCTAGCCACGAGTAGTACATGGCCAGCATGGCATCATACTGGCCTGCCTCTGGTGCTTGAGAGACATCTGCACCCCTTGAGAGATTAATCTGTTCTTCCATTAACTTGTTCGGTCACTTCCGGACTGCCTGAGGACTTCCATATCCGCAGTCTCTTTAAGGAGCACAGTGGCAGTCAGATTCCAGCAATGACATTGTGGCCACACATTAAATTTGGGTGCTATGTTCTCCTGTGACTTTAAGACCTTGGTATTAATAGGTGGCCTGGCACACCACCTGCTGCTAATTGCTACCTGAACTGGCTTGATTAAAACTGTCTCAGTCACTCCTTGCTCTGCAGTCTCCTCTGCTGACTACAGGAGAGCCAGGTTAAGAAAACTGCTCAATGTGAAAAGAATTAGCTGGGTGTGTTTAGATCTTCCTAGGAAGGGGAGAGATGAGCTTTTTGTCAAGAAAACTGTTAAGAAAGAAACTACCCAATGTTGAGAGACTGGTGGCCATGGAATGCTCAAGTCCTGAACCACAGAGCTCAGTTTTCCCACTACATCTGGGGCACAGCTCTTACTGAGCCCTCAGTGGACCCTGCCTAGGTAGCTGAAAGGAGCACAGTTTAGTTGTGAGAGGACTCGGGATGATGCCCCACAAGGCCTCAGCAACCGAGACTTCAATGGTGCATCCTCTGTGGCAGACTAAGACTTGCTAGCTGCAGAAGTCACTGAGAAGGGGGCAGATTTCTGGGGCCTGATCTTTTTCTCCCTGCCTTCAAGACTTGAATTTATAGTGCTACAAGGCACTGCAACACACACAGACTCAGCACCAGTGTCCAAGGTCAGAAGGCAGCTCGGTAGCCCTGTACCTGCCCCACCTCATGGCTAGTGTTGGCCCCTTAAAGCCTACAGTGCCCATTGCAGGTTGGGGGCTACATAAGGAGGTGATAAATACGTAAGTGCTTCTGGGCAGAGGCACAGGAAAAGGCTGATGTGATGAGAGATATATGAAGGGGGCAATATGGACTGAGCTGATAGGATGAGCCTTGTACTTGTACCAATGCACAGCAGAGGAAACAATGCCAGGGAAGGTCTTCAATTGAAATGGCAATATAGGAACACTCAGCTCAGGACATGGGCGGAGAGCAAGAGGAGGAGATGTCAAGGCAGGGTGAGGATGGTGAAATGTAGGACTTTACGTAAGCACACAGGTTGGACAGGTAATGAAAACAGATCCTGGGAGAAGGGGAGATAAAGAGAGGAAATTAAGCCCTGATCAGGCATGGGAAAGCAGGGACAGAGGGAGACAGGTAGAGGGGAGCGATGGTGCTTATCGGAAGGGGGCATTAGTACCAGGACTACAAAGACAGGCAGCCAGTTCCAACCGGGGTCAGAACTGCAGGAGAAAAAGTGGGGTTTCCTAAGAGCTGTTCAGATATGGATGTGGTGGCCGGTGAAGCTCAAACGCCGACAAATAGGTAGGAGAAAGGGCAGGCTCAGCAGGTGAAGGAGTGCTGCCAGCGCTGTGGCATCATGCAGGCGAGCCGCACTCCCAAACTCCCTGTCTGGCACCTTTCCTTCCCTGGCGGTCTGGGCTGTGCCTCGCACACACGCTGCAGCAGGGCCGGCCGCTCCCCGCGCGTCCTCCCTCCCTGTCTCCCTCTCTCTTCGCTTGGCCACAACCCGCGGGCGCCGCCGCCCCTTCCTCGCGAGGTGGCAGCCGAGGGCCACGAAACCCAAAAACTGTAGGCGCTCCTCCCTCGCGACCCCAGGCAGCCTCCAGACTGGAAATGGCACGGATAACCCCGGGAAAAACAGCCGGGGTTAGGGCGGCTCCGCACACCCGCCCGGTAAAACGCCGGGTCCCGCCCGGCAGAGCCCCCGCGGGACCATCCTGAGGGAAAGGTGCCAGCCCTGCACGCTCCGAGCCACTGCTGCCCCAGGCAGCACCCTACGGCTACGTTTATGTGGCACGGAATCTCATCCCTCACCGGCCTGCATCTCTCCACAACCACCATGCATCAGCCTCCTTGGTAATATCCCTTCTGGGGGGGCAGATCTGACCTGCTGGCTGATGGTGACCATAAAAAGCATGACATCTACCACTATGACAGCAGAAACTGAGGTTGCAGGGGGAAGTGGTGAAGTTTATAACTCATTCTACTTATTATTCTTATGATGGGCCCCTGGCATAAGAATGACATGGACCTGTTGGACTGAGTCCAGAGAAGGGCCATGAAGATGCCTGGAGAGGGCTGGACCACCTCTCCTAAGGACCACCTAAGTCCGGCTGAGAGAGCTGGGGTTTTTCAGCCTGGAGAAGTGAAGGCTCTGCGGAGAAAGGGGGCTGACAAGAGCTGGAGAGGGACTTTCTGTAAGGGCATGTAGTCATAGGAGGTAAAGGTCTTAAACTGAAATAGGGTAGACTTAAACTGTATATAAGGAACAAATTCTTCACTATGAGAGTAGTGAGTCATTCACAGAAGCTGTGGATGCCCCATCCCTGAAGGTGTTCAAGGCCAGGTTGGATGGGACTTCGAGCACCATGGTCTAGTGGAAAGTGTCCCAGCCCATGGCAGGGGACTTGAAACTAGGTGATCTTTTAAGGTCCCTTCCAATTCAAGCCATTCTATGATTCTGCTTCCTCCACACAGATACTCCTCCTCCTGTCTCTTCACTCCCTCCAGCTTCTTTTTGTGACACCGACAGGGCCCATGAAGAGGGAGGCTGTAGCATGACCTGTAACCCTTGCTTAAGAGGCAGATGAGGCCAGATGTGTAAGCAAAGCCACAAGTTCACCAGGTTGCTCAGAAACATGCCTCCAAATGTTGTAAGCACCGTGATCATCACCATCAGAAACTGAACCTGTGACTTTCAAGATTCCTAACACAGACCTTTAAAAACTACCATTTGAGTTGCAAGCAGAAAGCAAATACCTTCCTGGTCCGTATCCAGAGGGGAAAAAATCACCCATCCATCTACATGTTTCACAGCCACATTCCCCAATCTAAAATATTCTACTGGCTCTTGGGTCCCATCCTCTGAGTAAACTGAAATGGAGGCAGGAGAAGAGACAGCAGGTGGCAGTTTTTCTCATATTTACAAGACACTGGGGCTTGATGTATCTGTAGTGCTGATGGAGGAGAGCCCACAGAGGAGTATCAAAGGGTATCAGAGAGCTACTGGCTCCTTATTTGCTTTGGGGAATCTGCCCTTGGGATCCTGTCAAAGAGCGTGGGGTAAAACCTGGTGTTAGAGGGCAATCAGTCCCCATTAGTTTCTGAATGGAAGTGAGTCAGATAGCAGCATGGGATGGGCTAGGAGAACTTGCCTGTGATGGGAAGGAAGGAGTGATGGTATAACAAGTATAGCCAGCCTGCTGTTTTTCCAAGTGCTGCTCACACTGACTGGCTCTGGGCTCCATGCTATTGATAGGCTGCCTCTACTTACAGTGAAAGCTGGAGTCCTGCTTCTTGAGTGAATGAAAGCACCAAAAATAAGGGAGGGATGGGAAAAAACCCCCACCTCTAAAGGAGAAGGCATGAGGGAAAGAGGATGTGGAGGATGTGCATCATACAGGTGTCTCTATCCTCTCATTCTCTGGGGCCTGAAGGGGTCTTAGGGTTTACACTTGCCAGATCCTGAGCAGGAAGTAATTTTTCCTAGTCTGTTGACTCTCCTGCCAGGGCTTCAGAAGATGAAATCTTTATTATCATGAAGGCTTAAAAGGGAGGAATACTGTTAATTCCATTTTCAAGGTCATACTTTGAAAGTTATTAATTTCTTTCTTCCAGGGCTTTGCACTCTACTCTGAGGCTTTAGGGATTACCAGCTTCTACTTACTAGGGTTCATCTGGGGCTTTTTCCTCACTCATTTCCTGTTCCTTCCCCCTCCTCTTTTAGAAGAAGATACGTTTTTTCCCTCCCTGTTCTCAGTGTTGAAACTACTTTGTTCATTGCCTGCTCATTCCCCATTGTCACTATCAGTTCTGCTCCTGTAATTAAAACTCGACTGTGACTGCAGTGGCAATAGGCTGGCTTTCCTAGAGGTGGAAGTACCACTGTGTAAACTAGGGAGGATGCCCTCCAGCAACTCTCCAGCAAGATTAAGAAAATGTCTCTGGTGTCTATCAATCTTTGCACTCGGTTTAATGTATTTGAGAATTTGCTCATGCTTTTTTAGCACTGAGCAGTTCTTCCCCGTGTTTTGGAGCTCATTCATGGTGTCCTAAGTACTCATCTATCACACCTTATGTCTGAGTGAAGATTCATTCTGTAACGCAGCTCACCCATCCTTCCCTAAGGTCTAAAGAATATCCCTGAAATTGTATTTCTCAGTGTCTTTCTGAGAAGGTCGTGGTGTTCAAGACTGGCTGCTTACACCATTTATCCTGAAGCTGGTTTACAGTAATCCTAGTCTAAAATTGAACTGTTATCCTGACCAGTGAGGCTGGTGGTAGCTAGAAGACAACCTACGTTTCAAGGTTACACAGATCTTTCATCACCAAGTCTGTCCTGTGTATATAAAAAATAGTTCTCCCACTCTTTCCATTTCCCTAGCAACTGGAGATGTAAGGAAAAAAAAACCCCACAAAAAAAACAACACTTGGCAAATGACTGACAGAAAATCAGATACCTAAATCTGCACAGTCTTCAAATCACTCATTGAAGACTCTCATTCTACAAGCAAAACATCCAAAAAAACCCACATAGCACAGACTTTTTCAGGGGCCATAATGGAGAAGATCTGAGCTTTTTCTGCTTTTTACTTCCCTAGGATAAAGCAATCTCTCCCCTGTTCCCCTCTCAAGCACACGTGTAGGGCACAGAAGATCACAGGTGATGCTGCCACATAACCTGGTGTCTCAATAGAGGATAAACAGCATAGATCCCCTCATCCAGAGCACATACAGCCCTAGGAAGCAGGTTTGCTAATTGGAGGCTCTGGAACCTCTTGAAAAATTAATAGTTTCATCAGCTTCATGTCTGTTTGTTTATTTACTTCTTCCCTGCTATGGTTTCCTACAAGCTTTGCTGGATCTATGGCATGGGAAAGATTTGAGTGGCTGTGGACAGAAATGAAGAGGGAGGGGACGTACCTAGGGGTGAGTGGAAAAGAGAGTGGAGCAGAAGGAGAACTAAATGGAGGTGGAGAGTGACCAGCATGCTTGAGGTTACTCTGGTACTGAAATCCAGTCATATTGCAGCCTCTGACCTTCCTATCTTTCTCTAGTACCTGCAGTACAGTGTCCCCCCAGCCTGTCCTTGTGGTCTTCTTAGGGCTATCACTGCTGTCTGTGTACTCCCTTGCAGTGAGCTTAGCAGAGACCAAACCTTGTCCCCATCCCTCCTTTCCTAGGAGTGGAACAAATTTGGAGGAGGTTCTAGCTAGCCTTTGTCAAAGGCTGCTTCTGAACAATGGGCAGTACAGGGCCTCTATCATAGGAACACTCTTAACAAGCCTGTGTGCTCCTTTCAGCATTTCAATGAGTTGGAGATGTCATGAGTCAAGCTGGGTCCACAGACTGTTGTATGTCCTTAAAGTGAGGGGTCTAAGTAAATATTACTTTGTGTTCTCATGAATATATGGATATGTCTGTGTGTTTGTAATTCCAGAGTGAGACTCCTGATCACCTTAACACCCTAACAGTGCAAGCATGGTTTTAATACCTGGTCCAGGCCTGGGAAAAGCCAGAGCAGAAAGCCATTGTGGCTTCCCACAGCCCATTCCCAGATCAGTAATTAAACAGGGAAAGTTAATATAGCTTACACAGACAGCTGAGCTAGCCTGAATTCAGCTGGATGAGTTGGAGGAATGGAAAAGATGCTGGAAGATACTCCTGTTCCTCCTTTAGATGTTCCAGGGTGCCTGGAAATTGCTGGGTGGCTACGGGATGTGCGTGCATAGGGTGCCTATGGTGATCTCGCTCAGGAGTGTAAGCACGGATCACTGTGCCTGTGTACCTGCAGCACCTACTGTAGAGGCTGCCTGAGTGGACCTTGCTGGAGCTATGCTGGTTATAGCACATCCTTCTCCATGGCCTGACTCCCTGCTCCTGTCCATGCATCCACTCCCCAGACTGCAGAGGGACATGCAGGCAATGCTGGGGAAGGGCCAAGCGCATTTCTCCTTTGCTCAGCTTGCCATGAGGCCTCTCCCTTTTGCAGGGGAGCTCTGCTGACAGACCTGCTCTCCCACAGAAGGGAAGGCCTTCCAGGAGCACTGTGCTTTTACTGCAAGCCTGATTTCTTTGGAATGGTTGGGTTTTTTCCCCATGCATCTCCTCCCTCCCAAATCCCGCACCTCCCTTCTCCTTTCTGGTTGTTTTTGTTTTTACAGAGTGCGCTTAGACAGCTGTATTAATCATGCAAACCCAGCCATGTGTAATGTGCTTTATCAACAGCAGTGCAGACACTGAATGGCAACTGGTTCACAAGCAGGCCTGGTGCACTGCCTGAGCGGGGAAGATAAACCGGCTGCTTCCCAAACCAACTTACCGTCATGCGTTAGTGAATGGAGAGACTGTTCACTTAGGACAATAACCAGAGGGGAGGCCAACTTGTGAGGAAAATTCTTGAGTGGTTTACACTGGAAATGGAAGGGGTGGGAAGGGGGATGAAGGTGGAAATTTGATTATTTTCTCAGAGGGGCTGGAGGAATTTTTGTGTGTGTGTAAGGATTAAATCAGGACAACAGTGGCTGCTGTCCGTCCTCCTCCTCGCTGCTGCCCATACTTGGGTTCCAGTCAGCCTGGAATGGCAGCTCAGCATGAGAAATAAGGAGAGCAAGAGGGAGAGAGCAAGGATTTAGGTACACCTGCTGTGCAGTGGGGATAAGTTGCCTTCAACATGTCTAAGGAGAAAGGTCCAGTTGATGACTTCAAAAGCTCATCTAACATACAGACGATATCAGACTGCGAATGTCCTCTGGACTGGGGATACCTGGCTCAGGAGGGCTATATCCTGCCTGAGCTCTGTTCTGCAGGGTAATCTGTCCATGCTACAATGCTGACACTGTAAGTGTCCCTATCAGACAACTGATTTTCCACAGCAGTTGCTCTTCCATGGGTTTGTTTCTAATCTCTGCAGTTCAGTTATGTGTTTTCTCCCCAACTGGTTCTACCCAACCTCCACTCTCCCACCTGACTGTTGCACCCTGACCTCTGTTCCACAGGGCTGTTCTGCGTGGATGCGAAGTCAGACCAGTGACTACACAGACCTTGAAATGCCTTTCCACTGCAAGGGCCCAGCTGGGAGGAATATCCTTCTGGGACTTCTAGCCTCAGTTCCTACCCTCTGCTGCTGCTCTTCCTCACTCACTGGATCCTCCACAGCACTGCTACAATGCAAATATATGCAACCCAAGGCTCATTTTGGAATAAATCAATCTAAATTAAAATTAATGAACAAAAAGTACAGAAACAGATGAAGCAATAAAGCCATTTCTCTTTCTTTCCCCCTGTGTTTTTTTCTTTTTTCTTTCAGAAAGCTCATTTCTTTTCTCTACTCTTTTTTTGTTGGGGTGAAGAAGCAGACTGGTTTTTAATTTTTTTAAAGCCATCTCAACAAACAGAAGCTGTCTGTTGCTATTCAGAAAAACCTACCAAGCAATGTTGGTAGCTGTAGTAACAAATAACTCTTGGCATTTCTATTTTTCCTAAGATGCTGTTTCTGGCTACATCTATACTACCGCCTCTTAGAAGACACAATCATCACCTTTGACTTTGACATTATTCACTTTAAACCACATGGTCAAAATAAAATACAGTGCTATCTCTTGCCTGGTACCTATAAAACAACAGAAAGCAATTAATATTATGTTGGCTGCCTGCCTTCACCCTGTCTTGTCCTTCTTCTTCCCTTGGCCTGAAACCTCCCACAAGCCTGGCACCCAGTGCAGTCCCAGCCCTCAGTGCCTGCAGTGCTGGCAGGGCAGACACTTGACTGAGCAGCAAGAGAAGCTTGCTCTATCTGAGCATCCACTCTGCAGAGCCAATCCCTTCCGCACTCCCCAAATGGAGAATGAGTTCTTTGGAAAGCCTGGCTGGAACCACCAGTGGGAAGAAAGGAGAACCATGAGCTGTGCTTCCCACCCAGGGTCATGGGTGTTAACAGCTGCCAATGCCTGGGGCTCAGACAGCATCCAGGGAAGCGAGGCATGCTCTGAGTAGTCAGGCACACATCGCTGCCAAGTGACCAGCACAGCTGAACTATGGCCCTCAAATGCCTTAGAATTTATGGAAATACCAGAATTGGACATGGCTCCAAATATGCCCTCCTGTGCTTGGTCTGTATGGCCACTATTTTTCCCTGCTCTTTATTTTTTCCTCTATTTCTCTGTCAGGATCACAATCAGGCAAGATGGTCTATTTTGGCCTGTTTATGCTCTGGCTTCCCCAGCTCTGCCAACTAGTTTGTTTCAAAGGCTTGAAGGCTTGGATTTTCACTGACCCTTTCTTGGAGCTCAGATGAGGAAGCACCCTCTGGTCTCAGTGAAGAGAACTCCAGAGATGGATGGGTTCTTTAGCTGGTCATATTGGGAGGGCTGGATTCTGCAGACTGTTCCCACACCACTGCCTAGTCAGCAAACCCCCATAACATGTTAATCCTTTACAGTCTGTAGTCTCTGTTGTAAACCCCCATGTGTCTCTCCTTAGCTTTGAAATACTCAGATGTCCATCTTTTGACCAAAGCAAACCCCGCTGACACGAGAGCTGCAGGCTCAGCAGAACTGGCAGGTCATGCACTAGAGAAAGCAAGAGGGGAGCAGGGATGGGTGGAGGTCACCACTGCAACAGATGAGCTTTCTTCTCCACAGCCAGGACCTCCGTAAGAGAGGAAAGAGGACTGAGAGAGTATTAGAAAGAAAGATGCTCTCTGGTCATCGGACCCCAATGAACATCTCTCTCCCCCAGCTCCCACCCACCTGATGAAGGCATTAGTTACAGTACAGGCTACATGGGCTACAGCTAAATGGAGACTATCTACGATCTACAGCCATACAGGGTCATTCTCCGATCAGTGCACATTTTGGCAGAAAGACAGAACTGGTCATTCTCCTTTTCCCTCCCCCTCCACTAATTGCTAACATACTACTGCTATAAATCTTTTGTCAATCAGTTGATGGCCATGACTTTGTTCAGGGTCCAAAGACTGACACGCTTGTTGCCCTTATGCAGCTCTGGATGTGCTCCTTTCTGTGAAACAGCGCATCTCCCTTGCAGAGCTCCCAGGGCATCAAGCTAACCATGCTGAGAAAGCCTCTAGTTAGCCTGTGGTAAGCCCTCATCACAAAACTCCTGTGAGGAAGACTCACAGGTTTTGAAGCCCTTTAGTCTGGCTAAGTCATTCTGATGTGGACACTAAGTGATAATCACAGGGGAGGGCTCTGTGTTCAAAGGGCTGAGGACAAGGGACAATGGAGGACAAAGATGGAGCTAGTGCTACAATTGTGTCAGAACCCTTAGAGCTTCAACAGTGACCGCACTTGCTCTGTCATTGGCAGATGTGGTGGGGAATGAGCAAATTCTCCTTTTCAAGAAGAAAAACCCTTTTCAAAAGGCACCTGATGATACACTAAGGCCTCTGCTTTGTGACAGCCAGGTCTTGTGACAGCCCATTAAAACATGATGTTGCAATGCAGACATGAAGATGTGGCATCATCCCAGAAGACACTTCAAGGCATTTTGAGTGCCTGGCTACAAAATTAAGAGGGTTGGAAAATTTACCAAAGGACAATTCAGTTGAGAGCTGAATCAGCTGGGCTCCACCAGCCTCTTAGGAAACTGCCTCACCAAATTAAAGTCCCATTTGCTTAGTTGAATGGTCTGCTTCTGAGTCTCTGGCCTGCCTGAAAACAAGATGTTTCCACAGCAGCTAACTAATGACAGCAATGCTTAGCAGCACTACAGTGCTCTTCATCTCAAAACATCTTCCTTTTAAATTAATGCTCAAAGCCCCACAGGGCAGGGAAGTGTTACTGAGGATCAAGAGAAATGGAAATTAGGAGAAAAAGAGGAAGAAGGCTGTGAATCTGGTCACTGAGGAGATGCTTATTTGAGAGCTGTGGACTACACCTCAGAACATCAACTCATAGGAAGGAAAGGTTTAACAAGAAAATTTTATGCCCAAGGTTTCTTTGAAGGTGAACAGCAAAGTAAAAGCACATGTTGAGATAAGCACCAGTATCTGTGCTGAAGTCCCACACTGGAGAAGCTGGTAGGGGCTTTCGGAAAGCAAATGAGGTCCAGAGTATTTAAACTCTACTTTCTCCCTCTGCAAAATCCTCTTGGTGTGTCCTTGGTCACTGGAGATATACCAGCATTTGGCACCACAAATTCCTGGAGACTCCTCACAGAAGTGATGTCACACCAGAATGTCCTTCAAGATGATCTCGGGAGACTGGGGAGCAGTAAAAAAATAACAGCTTCAAAGACAGAGGGGGAAGTGTTTTAAAGGATTGAGTAAAGCTGTGCAGGACAGCCTTGGCAACTTGATTAGGAGGTGTATTTGTGATGGGAATCCTGGCCTTGCTTACTCACAGATTTTGCTTTATCATTTAGGTTAATGGGCTACTAATTCAAAACCAGCTGTAAACAGGACTGCCTACGAAAAAAATTAACACTGCCTGCCTGTGGAATTTAAGGATATATAATAAAAATAATCATAAAAACAAAGAGCCCTGGGTTTTCCATCAGACAAAAATATTTGTCACTGAAAATTCTGCTTAAAAAAAAGAACACCTAAAATTGGAAAACTCCTCAGAACCTTATATCCTAAACAGCCTCAGCAACTTTAATTTCATATCCCAGCACAAGTTTCATTTGCAATACGTATGATAATGGTGTTTAATTGGATTTATTTTTCTACACTAGGTTCCCAATGGCCTACTTTACTCCTTTTCTCAGCTCTTTGAATGTTATTTACAAATCACTCTCTGGGATTTAATTTTAATGGTAGCCTGATTTCTACCTCTCCCCTCATTTTTTTTAAGTACTTTTCTTTAATTATATTTGTGGATTTGCCTTTTAAATAGGCAGTTGTGACTACATCCCGAACCTGAATAAGTTGCCAAGAGCGGAGCTTGATTTGAAAACAGCAGAGTGGTTAAATGGAGCTGGTGTAACACCCAGCATTTATTGTTCTTTTCATGGCAGTACCTGCAGGTGCTTTGTTCAAGCAGGTGCTCTTTTGCAAAACAACATGGGTTCCTAACAACACTCTACCCCAAAGCTCTGTGCAGACATTAACAATTTAGGTCTCTGAGCATCCCATGAGTTGAGTGCATCTTCATCATATGGCGGTAAAACAAAGATACTGAGGAGCTCTAGGCCAAGATTTTTTAAGTGAACACAGGGACTTGCTGTCTTACTGTTGATTTAGTTTTCAAACACCACTTTCAAACGCTGTAGCCTGCTTTCTGGAAATGCGGGATCTCTGTGCTTTATCAGAATCTCAAGATCACAACCAAGCCCCAAGTCTCATGTGGATGTTGGGGCAATGATGCCAGGACCTGAGGCATGACTGGGCAGCACAGAGACAACACCCAGACTCTGTTTTCTAGTGGGAAAAACACACAGACTCTGTTCTGCCTTAACACCTTCTTCCCTTGGAATAAAGAAGGCAGTAACACCTCACCATGCCTCTTTTACATGCTCTCTGCATCAAATGCAGGACTATGTGACTGGCAAACTTGGAGTAGTGTGACAAAAGATTGAGAAAACATGTGTTTTCCTATGGATGCAGTTGCATCTAGTTGTGTAACTAGAATGAAAAAACCTTCTGGCAGCATTTTCATTTCTAGTTTTTCACTTGTCCCTTCTACAGTCTCTGCAAAATTTTAGGTCTCCTTATGCTTTTGTTCCAAATCTGAACAAGTGGGCTGTGATGGTTTTGGTCTAGGCCTTCCTGGTGACCAGTTTGTAACCAAGGAAGTAGCCATGTACCCAGTATTCCCAGTATTCCATACGATTTTTACGTAAACCAGAGTATAAATAAGTTGGAGATTAAAGACTTCACTCTCTTCTCTTCCAGCGAGGCTCAGGAGCAGTGGGTCCTTGCGTTGGTCTCGCTTATCTAAGGCTGAGGCCTGCAGTGTCCACTGTCCTGCCACATGGAGGTTTGGAGAGTGCTGGCTGTGTCTGCCAATCCTGCTTTTCTAAGGGACGTGGTGAGATCTGTTTTGCTAGTTATTAGTATAGTTCTTGAGTTTAATCGTGCATACCTATTCGGTGTCCCTTTTTGTTCCCTTTTGTCCCTTTTTCCCCTTTCCCTATCCCTTTAGGGGGTGTTTGAATTCCCTTTTACTGTGTACATAACATCTTAACTGTATATAACTGTAATATATGTAAATATATATATTTTTATATAAGTAGCTTGACTTTGGGTTTTTTAATTTTTATAGTTTTTTTTTCCTTTGCCCTAAGGGAAGAAGGGAAGGGGGGAAGGGGGCTGCTGCCGTGAGCTTTGGGCATTTGGCAGGGAGCCAGGTCCGAACTATGACATGGGCAAAGACAGCTTAGGATGGAAATATATATTAGGTGTAGGTCTGCAGACAAATTGAACCTCACTGAAAACTGTCCAGACCTGCATGACAACACAATGTCAAGGCTCAGAGCTTGGCTAAAGGTTGGTTGTTGCTGTTCCATTGATTGTTTTTTTGAAAAGAGAGGGGGAAAGAGGAAGGATGAGGAAGGTGAGCAGAAAAGACAAAATGATGTGTAAATGAAAAGGGAAAGCTCTTATTTCCCTGCATTTCTGAGCCGTTTTGCCCATCCCTAACTCTGACCATTTGTCAGGATGACGGAGAATGACCCGGCTAAAGAGCTACTTCAACATAAAACATATACTGACCTGGAAAAGGATTGGGGAGTGTGGGTAAAACTCGTTCTAAGGGGGAAAAAAAACAATAAGCAACATGCAGGAGAAAAGGACAAGCCACTTTTCACACCAAGCAAGCAGCAGATACAAACCTGATGGAGTTGTCCATCCCCAAATTAGATGAACTAGAGTAGGTTTCATATACAAAGCATTTTGCTAGCAACACACCTAATACACATCAACAACCCCTGGGACTGGGAGTCAGAGAGAAGTCATTTGAAAAACTAAACAAATAACAGCCACACAGCAAGAGGGATTAAGCGTCTGCAGTGAAGGTAATTGGAGTTGATGGGCCATATCTTCCCTCTGACTTTCAAGACCACTCATGTCATCATCATTCTACAGTTCCTCTTAGTTACACCTCTTTCTGGAAGCTAGTCTTGGAAGAGAGTTGAGTTGTGGAAGTCCTCCATGGGTAGTTGCTGCCTCCCCAGAACCTTCTCCACAATGAATTTCTTCCCAGTGACAGGTCCCCTGAGGATCTGTGCATGGGAGCAATCACTGTGGAGAATCTTTCTTTAGAGTTTTGTTCCTCTGAGAAGAACAGAGTTTTTGCACTCATCATCTTCCAGTTGTATCCAGAGCCTGCTGTCTTGTTTATAGGGTTTTTACTTGGCCTCATTATATGTCACAGCAGGACTTTGTTACTCGTCACTGCTGACTTCACAGTCTGCTTCTTCCACAAAAGGATCCCAAAAGAGTTTCACAGACACTGAGGGAAACCAGTATCAGAGACTTCAATATGAGGCTAACAGTAGTGTTAATTCTGCTTCACAGGTGGTGCAGTTGATGTACAGAGCAAGGAAGCAATTTGCCCATGGTCAAATGCTGAACTGTTGTTAGAAACAGTCACAGAACCAAGAATGCAAGGTCCCCAGGCTTGACTCTGATCACTGGGTCTCCTTTCATTGCCTTCAGAACTTGCTGGATGCCTTGTACTGACTGAGACAAGTTCCTTATTATGGACTGATCCATAGGTAGACATTTAGCTGCAACAGCTGGTAGCCCTGGGACAATGAGTGGCCTTCTGGCTTACCTGGTAAGATCACTGCTGATGAACATAGAGCTTGGCAGGATACATTAGTAGTCCACTATCATTCTCTGATCAACTCAGTCCCAGCTATTTGAAGGCTAATGTTATTTATATCACATCCTTGGTGCAAAGAGCAAGTTTCTGCCTCATTGGAACCAATAAGGACGTAGCAGGTCAGGCCCATCCCTGTGACACTGCCAGAACTTCTGCCCTCGTGGTGGTAATGGAGTTGTTTGAATCCGCAGCAGGCATAGGGGAGATCAAATACAAGTCTAGCCTGGATCTCTGTGTTTATGTAGCAACAGGGGACTATTGTTCTGCGAAAGCAGGCTGTTGTGCTGACAAGACTTCCTTGTTATTTAGTTTGGTTAAATAACTCAACTCCCCTTTACCTTCTTCTTGCACAGCAGGCTACAGGCTGCACAGCATAAGCAGTTAAAGCAAAGCACTACGGCCTCATTATCATGCTGCTTTCTATTCAAGGACTCTACCTCTGTTCATCTCACCCGCTGTGTGCTGCTTTTATTGCTCCACCCTGGCTCGTTAGCAGTGCCTCAGCCTTGCCCCGTCTGACTGTCACCCCAAACCACTTTCCCCATCTCCTGAGGTCTCCCCATCAGTGACAGCTGGGGTGAAGACACAGGGTTTGCACTAAGAAACACTAAGAGGGATTTTGGCCACAGTTAACTCTCCAAACCCCCACAGCAACCACTGTAAGCAAATGCTCAGGCACAATGAAGTGTGGGGCAGAGAGTTAGAAGGAGGGGTGTCAGCCCGTGCACACAGCCAGCACTTGTGCCAGGACACTAATAAATAATGACAAGTTAGAGGCTGCTAGCTCACCTTAGAACATGCCCCTCTGCAATCAAACCAGCTGAACTGCACCTGAAGCCTCTTGAGGAGGCAGGGGTGGGATCCCGCTTGCTGCTGCTGTAGTTGGTACAAGCCTTGCCAGTGGCTGCTTCACCTCCGTGTTTTCTAATTCCCCAAAGGGTGCAGAAGATATGGCACCTGCTGGGGTGGGAGTCTCCTATGAGACAACAGCCAGCAGGACTGCATCAGGATGTGCAGCACTGACCTGTTGTCTCCTGTTTCATCCTATGGGAAGGGCTAGCTCTGCAGGAGGCACGAGTCACTCATTTGGAAAAGCTTTCATTTCTTTTCCCTGCTTTGCTAGAATGCACCAGGTGCTGCACCTGCTTCTGTGTGCCTATGGTGGAGGTGTGTAGGCTTGCTTATACATCACACAGGTGCATGCCTATATATACATACTCACCTACACATAAATGTATCTGTGTTCCTACAACAAATGTGTATCTGCTGTATATTTATGTATACATGTATATAAACATCTACACTTCTGCTTAGCATGGGTTAAGATACAAAATGGTGACTTTTACTCATAATGCTTTTCATAGCACCCTGTTAGATGAGTAAAACAAAAAGAAAACATGTTCCCTACCTCCTAATACATTTGGAGGTAAAACTTTTCACTTCAGTTGCTCTGTGATGGCAGCCTGTGTTCTCCTCTCAGGTAATTACTTCTCAGGTAATTTTCACAGAGATGTGTGTTACTGCCCCTTTCCTAGGTCACACCATATTGTGTGCTTGGGGGTCACAAACCCTGCCCCAAGGCTCTACAGAGCTGAATCAACCTACTGGCTCATAAATGCTGCAAAACATAGTCCTTCCTCCCAGCTCCTTACATCCATAAATGTGTGATACAGCTTTCTCTCTTGCATGGGCTTTGGTGCTTGGTGAGCCTATCCACGAACTAATTCAGCTCAGAACAACAAAAGAAAACATTTGGGGGCGTTTTTTGGAGGTGAGCAGTAAAGCTCAGTTAGTTACCTTTTCACTGATTCATCAGGTTGAAGTGGCTCAATGGGTTGTCCACTGAGTAGCAGAGTAAGTGAAACAACAGAACCATGTGGCAGAGAGCAGGGTGAGCAAAAGGAGTGGGGAGGAAGGATATCAGCAAGCTATTAGATTGGTTGTATCATCAAATTGTACCTGAGTACCTGCTCTGCAAACATATTCCATATTGCTGTTCAAGACAGGTTCCTGGGTAAGTTAAACCTTTGGTGTGGCCATTTTTTTGTTATTGTAAACTCAGTCTCCAGGAGTGAGGGGTATTAAATCTCTCCACCTACAGCAGGCAATCCTGCTGCTACATTCTTTAAGGAAGATCACTAGCTATCTATTTATACAGCTCAAGGGAGCTGCTTTTGTATTTTAATGCATCTTCTATCTATGACGTTGACATCTAAGGCACTCAGTCTCTCTGAGAGTTTTTCAGTGCTGGCTGAGATTTCATGAAATGGTAGTCACCCATTTTTCTCTATTGCTAAACTGTTCTTTCACATCACTTCGCTAGCTCCCTGTCTGCCCTCCACCTCAGGCAAAGCTGCCAGTACCTCATTATTAACTCTCTGGTTATTTCTTCACTTCTTGCTGCCATTCTTTTTTGTGCTGCACTGGGACACTGAGGAACCATCGCTGTACTTACCTCCCTAGTGGGATGTTGCCCTACAGTGAGCTTGTTCTCTATTTAAAAAGGAAATAAAATCTCTGATTCCAGGGATGAAAAACACTCCCAAGTATTTGAGTATCTGCTGTACTTTGCAAAAGCTGCTTTATTTTTCTGTCTAGGTGTGTGGCTGGGAGTGTGCATTACCTGTTATTTCAGCTACTGTGTGATCACTACAGCATTTTTTTCATCTGGGCTTGTAGCTTTTTTTCAGCTGTATTCTTTATCTTTATGAAGCTGGATTCCTTTCACTCATTTCCCCCCTTTACCTTCAAAATACCAGCTGTAGTCTGCCTGAATTTATGTTTTTCTCTCACTGTCTTTTTTCCACGATAACTAAAAGAACAGATTTCCTGAAACATTATGAAGCAAGTGCACACTAAAGAAATAGGGATTAAACAAGCAACAAAAAAAAAAAAGTTAGAAAGGGTCCACTGAAAATCATCAAATCTCTCTCAGCTTCTGTGCCTCTATTCACCTGGCTCTTGTGAAGTTCACTAGTGTTCTCCAGCATAAATAGGCCTTGAATTTCTAAGGCAAAAATGATAAACAAAATCCAACAACTTGAAAGAAGGCAAGTGTTCTTCATACACATCAAAAGGGGGATAAAATAGGATCCCTGCTGCTGCAAGTCATCTTTAATAGTTGCCACATTTCCTCCTGGAATAGTTAACGGCAACTTCGCAAGATTTCCTTGGGTCTCTTACAGGTTCTGCCACTCATTTTATGACCATGGGTAAAGCACTTCTTCACTCTGTACCTTGGCTTCCTACTGCAAAACGGTGCTAATAACACTCAACTATTTCTAAATTACTTGTGATATTAAAATATTCATTGCTAGCAAATCCTTTGAGATCCTTTGAGGTGAAGTTCTGAAGTCACGCAAAATGCTTTTCTAGCAAAACTAACCCCCCAGCTAAAATCATATGTGCATACATACATTATTGAATTTCATCTTATATTTTGTTTCAGTGATGCATTTCAGTTCATCTGTGTAACAGGAATCAAGAGTGAGGGCCAAATTTAGAATTCAGTCGCAAATAATGGATTCTAAACTTAGAATTATATTAATATCAGCAAGAACAAATCTGGAGTATTTGAAAATTGTGTTCCAGATTGCTGCCTGAGGATTTATTTGAATCTCATGACAGTCACAAGACCAGGGTGAAAAGACTTTCAAAGTAGAAATTTGCTTTGTGTGCTGCAATGCTACAGGAAATCAAATATGTGTTCTTTTATTATAATATCTGTTCTTTGGAAAATAACCTCCACAAAATACACTGAAATTTGCAAAAATTCAAACTGCGATGAAATAAATCCAAAGGTAGTAAACAGGGAATAAAAATGGATTTATGCTTTTGCACTACCTCTGTTAAAAATAACCAAACCAAAACATTGGGGCTTTTTTAATAGTGGTTTGATTAATCTGACCACACACAGTAGAAACTAGACTAAACTGCATCCCATACTGACTCCTTCACACAGCTTATCTTTCTTCTATTTAAAAGGACATGCAGGTCATGGCATGAGTGTTATAATTCAATTTGGGACTGTGCAAGGAGTACTGCCATAAGTCACTTTTGTATCTACGTGTCCCTCGTGTGAGTGGGTCATTTTGCTGCAGTCTATCTCTAGTGGCAATAACAACACGTGGTCCAAGTCTAGGCCTGGAATAGGGAACTGCATTTTGAATACACCACAGTTTGTATGGGTTGTACATGTGGACAGTAGGTGAGTTGCAGGGCCTCTCTTTATGGTCAGGTTTGAATCAGCTGCAAAATTCAGAACCAGCAGATAATTCTGCTCTAGAATTTTGCCTAGCCCCAGATTCTGTGTGTTTACACTTACTAAGACAAACTTAGTAATTGAAAACTAGCAGAATGAGATCCAAGGAATCTTATTCCACATTTCATCTGTTGATTACCTTTCCCCCCTTGTTCCCTATGGTACGCACCTTTAAAATCATTCTGTCTTTTTTCATTTCTTTCTCTTCCATTTCAAACCCATTTCTCTTTTTCTTGACTCTGTCCTGTTCTCCTCAGGCCCAGTGGCTAGTTCTCTCCATCTCTCTGAATTACTTATCATTTCTCAGCTGTCATGGATCCTCCGAGCCCTGCCCTTCTGTCTATTTATTAAAGGGGCTGTCATTCTAAGGGTTTTTTTGTTTCCAGCTTTAAAACGAACATGCTTGTATTATTTTAACAAAATCTGACTTCACCAAAGCCAGTCAATCAAAGGGCTTGTCTGTAAACCTTTTAATTTGGCTGTGTGTGTGTTTCACGGCAAGTATGAACATGTAGGTATCTGAAGCAGAGTGCTGAAAGCCTCCATGACTGGAGGTTTGAGAGGCTGGGATTGTCAAATGGATGCCTTCCTGAGTTTTGGTCACCATGTGCTTCCTACTCAGCCTGGTCTTTGTGAGAGCCTCCCTTTACCCTCTCCCATACTTACTGTAAAGGTATAGGCTGGCGTTTGTGACTCCCAGCTTGTTGGTAGCCACGCAGGTGTAGTTTCCATAGTGTTCCTCAGTGACATTGGCCACCATCAGCAGAGACTGGCTCCCCGTGCTCTTTATCTCCAGACCACTGGCGCTGTTTATCCTGGGAAGGCAGGAGAAGAGGTGTATAGTGCAATGCTATGGTAGCTGTGTATTGGGAAGGAAATCACTGCCCAGCAGGCAGTAAACCAAAGTCTTTCAGCCCAGCTGGCAGGTGAGGATAGAGGGAGGCAGGAAGGAGATGTGAGAAGACAGAGATCAAAGAAGGCATGTATGGAAAACAGAAGGGAATGAAAGGAAGTAAGAATGCAGTGGGGTGAAATGCTACCAGTAAGGCAGTGAAAAAGTGAAAAAAACCAAAACAAAACAAGGGGAAGGGAGAAAGCATTTTCCCAGTACAGACTCACACTGGAAATGAACACACCGTGGCCAGTTGAAGGCTAGTCCATACTTGAACAAAAGATTTTAGTGAAACACACCAATTCATGTGTTCCAATATGTTCATATGCCAAAGCTAAGTCACTCCTGAGCCCGTAATGTCCTGTTAAAAACTAGGGTAATAACACAACCTTTTTAATGCTGGGTAAATGCTCAGGTATAAAGGACAGATCCCTTCTCTCTTCTCATTTACTCTCATATGCAAATCTAAGAGGCTCAAGTTACACAGATGGGGGAATCACACCTCCCTCAGCAGCTCCTTCCCCTTGATGAAGGCACCTAGAGTGGCATTACCTAATCGGAGACTAACACTACATACTTTTTTTGCCTGTAACATGGGCTACTTAATGCACGAACATCCTCCTAATTGTGTATTGGCCCATAAATGACTTACAGGGAAGAGCTCCACCCTCTGTACTTCCTTCAGCATCCCCAGTGCAGAGAGGGACTGCGTCCTCCAGCCTTGACCGTGCTGGTTCTGCTGAGTCTGATGGGCCATTGGGACTCAAATGGATTGTAAGGAGCAATTTGTTTGGGAGGAAGAGCTGGGGAGGACAACAGGTGATTCTCTAAGGATCCTCTATTGATTAGACTGAAGAGAAAGAAAGAGGTGAGCTAAAGGTCTTACTTGGTATCATCTCTGTACCATTCGAAATCGGGTGTGGGCACGGCTGATGCCTCGCACCGCAGCAAGGCTTGTCGTCCCGTGGCCGCTTCATTGCTCTTGGACTCTGTGATGGTGGGAGGGTCTGCAGGAAGGAAACGTGTGGTCACTTCACACACTTCCAGGTTGGACAAAACAGCAAAACTATGTCAGGGATGGCTTCCTCATGCAAACTGTTCGAGCTAGTGGAGGCCCACACCTGCTGCTTGCTGTGGCACAAGTTTCCCCCTGCTCCTCTGTGGAATGCGTGCTCTTTGAACTCTCCCTAATATACCAGGTTACCATCGCTCCTTACACGTGCTTCTCTTCAGCACTGCTGAATAAAATTCTGTCATAAATGCAAAGGCATACACAGGCAGAGTTAAGGTTAATGATGGACTTCTGTAATTTATGAATATTTACCTATGGATCTTTAGTTCACATGGGCTCATCAGAGAGAAGATGAGAGAAAGACTTCATCAAGGATAAAGGAAGACAGTAAAAGTAAAGGAATAAAGGAATTTAACACTGGCATGAAAATAATTTTCCATACACTCACTTTGTCTAATGCCAAAAGTATAATAAGCAAGGACTGAGGCAGCATATATTATACGGAAATAAGTTCACAGCTTAAAAAGGAAGAGCTTTAGCAGAAACCTGTGTGTGCAACTTCTGAAAGACAGACATCTTTTCTTAGATGTCCAGTGTTAAAAATCCTGCTCAAATGTTCCTAGACACTGTGCCTTGTGACAAGCTTCAAGAAGGCTTGCTTGTGACTGTTCTGCATGAAACTTGCCCTCAGCCTAGCATGGCGTTCCCACCTCTGCTTAATTTGTAGCCAGGGGCAAACCAAACCTGGAAAACATATTGGTGTGACCTTCTTGAGCTAGGTCTCAGTACTGGACTGGGTACCAGGTTGGGTAGGCACCAGCATCTTCAATCGCAGCCCCATGTTCAAAATATTAAGTGATAAAGCTTTACACATTAAAAGGCAGAAATATTTCCCCTTGGCTGCTGAAAGGGATCAAGGAATAAGTGCCTTGTCTCTCATCACTAATACTGGCACACCCCGAGTCTACAGGACTGCAGCTCAGACAGCTACTTTTCTGAGACTTGGGTTACCATAAAGCTCACTCTGCGTGTGCAGAGTACAGCTCCGCTGTCTGTGTCCATACCAGCACTGAAAGGCCAAAGAAAAAGACAGGCAAAATGGATTGTGCCAATCAAAGGAAAAAAAAAAATCTGTCTGGAAAATGTATGGAAGGAAATTTGTTTGTGAACACATTAGCCATCTCAGTGTGATCCCTTTCCTGACCTTAATCGGGATTTTATGCAGGGCTTTAGGGATATTGCAGTGCGCCCTCTAACATCATAAATATTAATAAGTGTACATAAATAGGATCCTACATTCAAAGGCTGTGGGTTCACGCAAATATTTTAATTTGAAAAGGAGGAGGGGTAATAAAAGGATGGTGGAGGTGATTTTTTAACCATTCTCCTTTGATTTTTTCGTTGAAGAAGTATATCTTTTTGCTGTTTACAGTGAGACAAGACTTCTCCATTTTACTGAACCTGGCACAAGAGGTGAGTTACAGAATGAACAGGCACCTTTCTATGGGCCTAGAAAATGATCCTAGCAGACATCTGCTCCCCAGCCTGCTGCCAGGGAGTCTTTGCTCTGAGCAGTCCCTATCTTCACCCCTTTAAAATGTTGCTGCAGTGCTCTCCCACGAGAAGGGGCAGGTGGGAGCCCCAAACAAACCAGCCTATTGCACTCAGAAAGCAGACGCTCTGTGTGTAGCTGTTTCCTGCCCAAGAAGCCAGGAATGGGTTCCCTTTAGCTGTTTTCCTTCCACTCTTCTCCAGGCCTCAGTTTCCCTGTATGTGATGTGCAAGGGCCATTACTCGGGAAGCCAGAAGGTGGTAGTGTGAGACCAAAGCAAAGAGAGATGCTCTCTTCCTGCGGTCTGAGCTGGCAAGCTAAGTGCTCCACAGCAGATGATAAGAGATAGCCAGGAAGCACGTTAGGTTGGGCACGTCCCATCTTTCAAACTTACTGTAGTTTTCCCACTTTCTGCTGCTTGTGGTGTTGTTTAAGGAAGCAGTATCAGGAAAGATGTATGCGAATGTCTAGCTTTCATTTCCCAAACAGGACTGATGTTTTTCCTGCATGGTCCTCATGATCTCTTAGTTTTATCTCCCTTTCTTTCAAAGGAAAAGATCTGTCCTGATGGAATTTTAAGTTGCTTACATTACAAATTACACCACATATTAATATTACAATACTCTATCACATTATATTTTCATATATTCCAACAGTTAAAATGTTTAAGATCTTACTGTGGCATAGTTATTATGTGTTGAAACTAAGTCAAAATCAAACATTCTGACTTTATACAAACAATCTGTTTCAAAGACATTAAAAGCATCGTTGAAATTATGTTTCATAGAAATATTTGAAAATATTAATTGGTTATCACAGAATGTCTCTGGTTTATAAATTCAGCTGGTTTTGACAAGAAAAAACCCTCGACACTTTTAGTGCAGAAAATCTGCTACTACAGTTCATATTTATGCCAAGTATGTCCCATGAAGCAGCTGGTATTAAACCATTGCCACCCAGTTTCTAAGGGAATTACAAAAAACTGTGGATTCAGAAGATGCTGCAGGGAGCCTATAACCTTGACTTCTAAGCAAGACAGAAAAGTTGGTCTGATGTGATGGCCCAAAGGGAAAGAAAGAGACAAAGAGCAAGAATGGTATTAAAAAGTGCTATAATCACCTGTGGTGTCAAATTAAGATTGGGAAGGGCTGAAACACTTGCTGCCATCAGGTCTCTGCCCTAACCCACTCCCTGACAGTTCTATCTGTGAATCAAGGCCGTGAATATGCACCCTGAAACATGCCTGTAATCATCTCAAATTGCAATTTAAGGTAATATTCTGGTGTATAAAGTGAAGAAGGTCAGGAGACGATGTATCCCCTATTCATCCATCCCTGCTGCAAAGTTTTTAGCCTCCAAGTAAGGAAATGGAGCAGGTAGATGCAGATATTCACTTTAAATCACTCCAGTGCCAAATATAAGCCATGCAAGCATGGAGGTTGACATATACGTGTAGGATTACACGACTAACATCAGTCTGAAATACCTTGTGTCGCTGTGAGAGGAATAGGCCAGCAGAGTGAAGTGGACATCTGTCTAAGCATATATGGGCAATGGGATCTGGGCCCCACTCACACAGGTGTGGATGTAAGTCACAAAGCTAACTGTGCCTCTCAGTGCTTTTAGGTAGATTGC
The DNA here is from genome assembly GCF_022539395.1 of Myiozetetes cayanensis. NCBI lineage: Eukaryota > Metazoa > Chordata > Aves > Passeriformes > Tyrannidae > Myiozetetes > Myiozetetes cayanensis. Next base: position 22,469,009 of record NW_026087742.1, read on the forward strand.
AGTATCCTTTGGTCAAGCCTCTTTCTGCATTGCATTGGTGCATAGAGGGTCTCTTGGGACTTGAAACCAGCACAAAAGTTAAGTTTTCGCACCCTTTCATTAACACGTGCCTCTACCGCGTGTCCCCTGGGCTGTGATACCCGTGAAGGCACTGCTGAGATGGCTGGGTGCAGGGAGGCGTGTGTTTGCTCTCAGCCAGCTGAACCCTCCCTTATCTCTCCTTGCTGCCTTGCTGAAGCTTCTCTTCACGCTACTGTTCACCCGAATATCAATGAGTGAAAACAAGGCATTGCCAGCGCTTCTGAGGGGAGAGACGGGGGCAACTCACAGCTCCTCTCTCGCTCCCTCTCTCTTTCTCTCTATCCCCCAGGCCCCCCTTTCCTTATATATTACCAGGTTTAAAGCACAAACTATACCCTGTGGCAAGTGCGTGCAGATAGTTTTCTCAGCATCCTCCCTTTCAGATTGTATAATATAAACCCAGAAACGCTTCTCTGTTTATCCTGAGGTGACCCCTGCCTGTGGGCAAAGTTCTCCCCGTTGACCTGTTCCAGCTGTAATGTACTCACAGTTCACAGTGACCCGGACTTGCTTGACGTCCGCTGAGGCAACCTCGTTGGCAGCTTTGCATTCATACTTGCCCGACTGCTCTCGTGTGATACCTAGGATCTCCAGATACTCTTCCTCGCCTTCGAACTCTCTGCCTGGTAGGACAGAAAAATACAGAGGATGGTTCTGTTAGGCTTTCAGGTTTGGGAAACCTCCTGCTTAATTGCCGTGGAGGAGCAACCACAACAGGGATTCTGCAAATAAGCAACAGTCTTGAGCGATTTAAAAGTTATTTCAGAAGCCATATCATCAAGATACTAGCTTTTTTTTTTTTTTCTAGGTATGGAAACCCGAAAATCTGGAAGGAAGCATACAAGTGGTACCAACAGATCACATCTCACAGACTGCCCAGGCCAAGAAGCAAAATCTCTTGAGATCAAAGTTCACTAGTGTGATGGCTGAACACCAGGAGAGGTTAGTCAGGCTGTGGCTGATTGCTACTTCAAGCAGGGCTAGCTCAGACGTGGTGGTGTTTTGTCAGCACCCTCTTCTCCACTGCAAAACTGTGAAAAATGTTCTTCTGTCTCTCAGAGCAACTACCACCCTGAAGTGCCATCGATCAGATCAAGATACTGTTAAACACAGCCCAACTGAGAGAAACAAAGTGTAATTTGATCCTTGGAGACCAATAATCATCATGCATCCCTGATCTACTGTACATATGAAATGGACATATTTAAACTGTTCTGCCTTACTAACACACTTGTGAAAACAGCAGCTCGAGTGTCAGTCGGGGTTATGAACGGGAGGCAGGAATCGGGAGAGGTCTGTGGCCTTGCTTTTAATTCACTGTACGACCTTGAGTGAGTCAGTCCTTCTCTCTCCCTCTGTGAACTGCAGCAAATAGCCCCCACTCTCTCATCACCTCCGGGTCAGAGAAGGGCAGTGAGGTTAACCCATGTAAAACACATTAGATTTGTTGGATGAAAGTTGCCAGGGAAGCATGAAATACTAGGATTGTTATATCTACTCTATTCCTTCTGAAAGCAAAGTAAGGCTCCTCTTGGAAAGAATCTGAACCACATTCCTTCCTCTGAGAGGGCTGTGAGCACTGCTCTACAGCATGTGAAAGCACCAGCCCCTGTATGTTTAGAGAAACACCCCTCAACTCTCACAGGGTAAAAACTAGATTTAAAAAAAAAAAAAAAGCCACATCAGAAGGGCTCACATTCAGGTTCCTCAGACAGCAGATTTTTCCAAAGCAAGTCTCTGCTCAGAAGACATTTTTTGCTCAACAGGTGCTGAGCACTTCTGAAACCCTTCCCACTTCACTAAGTGCTTACAGTTGTTTGATGGAGTTCAAACCGTGAGGATGGGGTTGTTCCCCTTGGCTTATGGCACTGTGTGAAAGCAGTGGGTAAGCTCTGTCTTTGGAGCTGAAATTCCCACAGACCCACCTGTAATGGATCCCACAACAGAGGCACAGACTTGCTGCAGTGTGTTGGCCGGGTCAGGCTGGCCACACACACTGGCAATGCCAGCTGCATGCATTTCCCTCCTGCATCAGAGAAGGACTTTGGAAACTTCAAAATCTGCTCAGAAATCTGTCCTTTACACAATTATTTTTGTCTTTTTTTATTTTTTCTTTTCCCAGGCAATTTTCAGAATCATTCTAGGGGAAAACCACCCCCCGTCATGGAGACTCAGCATGAAAACAACAGTGTACCTATTAAACTCACGTAGTGACAAGGTTTCCCCTCTCTTTCACCAGGGCTAACCAGCAGTCCCTTTTTCCAGCTCCTACCAGATGTTCTGGTGAGTGGAAATCTCATTGTTATGTCTACAACTTACAACTGCTTCAGTTTTGGCATCCCCTAATAGCCTGCTGAAGGGTCTTCCTGTAGGGAAGCAGCATATTGTATAAGGGAGGGAGGCAAAATTGGCTCCTTTTGGGCACCCAGTGCTCTGGGACATGGCTTTCAGTCTTCTGCTGTGCACTGGGGCGGATGCTGTGGAGAGTGAGTGGAGAAGGAAGAAAGGGGGGATTTTCACTGGTGTTTTTTATTGCTGTAACTCATGAATGTGTTACAGAACCCTCTAGGACCAAAGCTAGGTGAGTCACAACACTGTGGAAAGGACTTCCATCACCACCTAACCCTTTCCCCAACCTCAAGGCAGGACACATGGGTCATGTCAGGGACACAGCCATCCTCTGCCCTCCAGTGGCAGCCACTCCAGATGATCTGTTCTGTGCTTTGCTGTCCTTACCACTGGAGCAGTTTCCCTGAAGTCTGACCTGAGTCTCCCTTGCTGCAATTTAAAGCTATTATTTTTGTCTTAGCCACTACAGACAAAAGGAACAAATCATTCCCTCCTTCCCTGCAATAGCCTTTTATCAACTTTTAAATCACTTATGTTCCTCCCTCAGTTGTCATCTTTTTTTTTTTTTTTTTTTTCTTGCTGAACATTGCCAGGGTCTTTCAACCTTCCTTTGTAGGTGAGGTTTTTTTTAGACCCTTGATCATTCTTGTTCTTTGCTTTTAGACCTCTCTGACAGGTTCACATTCTTCTGGCAGTGCAATACTCCAAACCCAACACAGCATTTCAGATTAGGTGTTACCAGGGCTGAACACAGATGATGGACTGCGTCACAACTTCTGCACTGTGCTGCTGTCTGTATAGCCAACATGTTGTTTGTGTTTTTCCTATTGCATGAATCATTTCTGTTTGGGAACCCTTTTAATTCCCAGATCCTCTTATGACATATTGCTACCTGCTAATAAAGCACTTTTAAAATCCCACCCCCAATTTAAACTGACAACCAACACTCCCCTCCTTTCACAGCAGCACTCCCAGTTGGTAGGTTAGTCAGTTGACTGGAAAGTAAATCAGACATCAGGGAAAGACTCAGAAAGAAAAGGTTAAAACGTAATTTGCCTCTGTTTTGCAAATCATTTGCTCTGCCATTCTGCCTTGTTTATACACAGGGTTCATTCCAAGTGGGACTGGCTTCTCCTGCAATTTGCCCTTGTCACAAGACTGTCACCATAATGAAAACAGGGCTGAGGGTGACTTAACCAGCTCTAATGGAGTGGCACGCTCATTAAGGGTGCTGTTCAGTTTGTCTGTCAGAGAACCACATCAATGGAGCACCAAAGTATCCTATAAGGGTACGTACTTTGTCAATGGAAGATGGTTTTTAGCTTCTCCCCTGCATGCATACATGCATTTAGAATGTACCGTGTACCCTGTCCAGCAGGAGAGCATTCACAGCTACACAAAACCCCTCTCAAGACATGATGAGCTGCTGGTTTGCCCAGCAGAGTTCTCTAGAGATAAGTGAAAGGTAGGACTTCTGTTTTAAAGGGCACGCCAAAGACATCAACAACCCTACTGAGCTCCTCGTTCCCCTGCTCCAGGACACAGATACAAGCACAACACTTCAGGGAAAGTTTCTCTGACAGTCTCTTGCTGAAATAGTGGTAGTACTGTTCTTGTCCCTGCACTGGTGACCCTGGGCATCAACATTTTGCTACAAGAGCTCAGCTGCTCTCACTTGCAAGACAGACTCTTTTGCTTGCTGCCTTGTCCCCTCTAAGAGGACATTAACAATTTCTAACAAAAAGCATTTATATAAAATCGAGGTGTCTTAGTAAAGATCAGGGAGAGGAGAGATGTATCACAGTGTGTTAGAGAAATGTCAGGTTGTGATATCTTGCAGAGAGCTGTAGAGATGTTTTCACTAATTCACTTTGGCAGCCAGATTAGGTGAGTCATATTAACTCTAACCTCTAAGGCAAACAGGGGGTGGTGGGAGCAGGAACAGAGCTTTATACATCGAGTGCATTTACAAATGTTTCTGCACAGGAGCCAGCTTTGGCAGGGAACTGATGGTTGTCACTATGCAGTTTATCAAAGCAGGGAGGGAGAAGGCTTGGACAATGCCCTTTGGTACTGATAACAATGAACATATTCTATAAGGTGAACATAGGGACTGCCAGCTTCTGGCAAGCAAGCCACTCCATTCCCATTAAGAGAAGACATTTGCCTTGAGCATGTTTTCAAGGGATGAAATTCTGACCCTTCTGCCAAAGCTTCCTCACTGACAAGGGCTGTCTCCTGGCTGTTCTGCCTGGTTCAGTACAGCCCTTTCCCAGTGAGGGGCCTTTCAGGTTTCCCTAAGGGGATGAGTACTCCCACAGTGCAGCTCTTCTCATCCCAAATCATCCCCTCCTGTGACTTTAGGCAACCTGCTTCCCTACAGGTTTTTTGCCTTTCACACATTCATAGTTAGCTCGGTTCATTATTGCAGCCCCATTAAACACCATCTTGCCAAGCTGTAGCTCCTTAACTCTGTCCCAGTAAATCAGAAAGAGGAGCTTTCTGCTCTGGAGGCTGGAGATAGAGAGAGTACAAGCCTGGGAGGCTTGACAATCAAACCAACAGGGAACGACCCCGAGCAGCACAAGCCAGGCGGCTGCTGCTGCTCGGAGCTGGCAGAGCCCTTTTTGCAGAGGGATCTGCGGCAGAAGGCTTTGATGTGTGCAGGAGGAAGGCTTTGAAGGTCCGCTTGCCTCAGCCACATTTCCTATCCCCTGGCTTCCTAATTGGACCCAGTAAATAATGAACCTGAAGAGCAAATCTGCTCAGCTATGCTAGCCTGCTGGCAAGCAGGCCCCCTCTCCCCCTGCCCTCTGGAAACAGCCTTGTGCAACCCCACCAGCTCTGCATATTGTCCTTGTTGGCGTGCACACCTGCCCATGCTCTTGTGTGTGTGTGTTTATAAATATATATATATCTAAAATCATATTACGTGTTTTATACACTATGTATTTTATTTTTATATCTATAAATCTCACTGTGTGTGCAGAAACACAGACTGACATGCTCCCCACACACTTATGGGCCCTTCTGATCTCCACCCAAATGACCCCTTGCACCACCACACACCATCACTCTTTCCTTTCTAGGGATGACACGCACCCAGACGATATCCCACTTGTACTGTGTACAGACAGCTCTTTCGGGTAGCCAGGGGGCCAGCAATGCATTCAGTCATGTGCTCTACCAGAGAGTCCTTTCCCTTCATGCCCTGGTTCTTTACATCTCCAAAGGGGAAGCTAATTTGCAGAGGTTGCAGCCACATTTTCTTCCATCTCCTCTTCTGTTTGTCCATCCAACACTTGTGCAAAAATTACTTTAGTTCTCTTATTTTTTTAGCATTGCTGTGGTCTTAAATTAAACTGAAGTTTAGATCCACTGAAAGTGTCTGTTTGCATTTGACACGTGGAGAAAGAGATCATCCACCCTGCTCCTATGTTTGTTTTCCCTCCAAGCATCTTTGTAGTTGTGAAGAGAGGAGAGCAGAACGGGTTATGCATCTTTGTTGGGCCCTCCTCTGCCTAAAACAAGATGTGAGGAGATAAAAAGGATTGGAAATCAATAAATGCCATTTGAAGTTTTTTTTGTGTGTAGCAGCTTCTATTGCTGAACAGCAGGTTTTTTGTCTCCGCACTCCCCATTTAGTGTTTGAGGTTTTGCTCACCTAACTTTCCTCCTTCCCTCTGCACCTTATATTCCCTAGGAACTGGCTTCTGAAAGACAAAAATAGCTAAGGGAGCCTTTGACATAATTTTTTTGTTTTACCTCCACCTGGGAATTTTTTTTTAATTCAAAACTTTGAAGTTTTCATTTATCAGTCTCTGTCTCCTCAGCCATCACAGATTCCAATGAGCTTGGCATTTTTTTCCCATCCCTTAGTTGAAGAGGCTTGTTTTTAGCAAAGAGATCAGTGGAGAGCAGCAGATGGTGGATGAGCAAAGGGACAGCTAGTGCTACAATGATACAGTGAGGAAGGAAGGCAGAAAAACTAGCATGGCATGGGAAGTGGTGAAAATGGGGAAAGCTTGAGAGGGAGAGAAAAACAGAGAGAAAAAAACAGAGGGAGAATGAAGAGAGGCACAGTGTCTGCTAGACAGAAATGCAAACACAATGAGATTCTTCAGTGACTGACAAAAAGAGAAAATGGTAGTCAGCTACTGACAAAGAGAAACTCACTGAGACAGAGCAAGTGGGAAAGACAGGAGACGAGGCAGCGGCAGACAGAGAGATGTATGGCACGGAGAGAGGCAGAGCCATCCCTTGTGTAAAGGGAGCCATGAAATAACAACTGCCAGAGGGACAGAAACAGAGGGGTCACATGTAGTAAGGCAGTAATTACTCTGTTTAAGCAGTGAGGCACAGCAGGGTATTTATTGTTTAAGCTGGCCTCATGCCTCCCATGCCCTTAGGTCTGTAGCTACCACATATAAACCAAAAAACTAGCGCAGTGCCAGGGAGGGCTCTGGCCTGGCTCTGGCTTCATGAATGAGAATGAGTCAGATCAGGAGGAAATACCCTGGCATGGCTTCCCCTGGCGTTCACGGGACCTTGCTCATCAGCAATCACATTTGCACCTTATGTGCAAAGCTGGCTGCTGTGCCTCCCAAGCCAAGGACAGCACCCGGGGAGCTCCCTGGCTGAGGCAACACAAGCGCCTGCTGGCATAACCAAGGTTAAGAAGACCAGTGATTTTTGCAGGGTCTTTCTCTTCATGCATCTAGCATACAAATAATAATAATAATAAAAAAGCAAACAAACCAACCAAACAAAAAAAACCAACCAAACAAAAAACCCCAATCTTCCAGGTTAAGAGCAGCCTCCCTAGACTGAATGATGTCTCTGTGTTCTCTCTCAAGGGACAGCACTGACCAAATCACTTGGGACAACTTGCCATCACTGATGGTTCTGCCCAGGAGACAGAAGCCAAAATCTGACAGCTCAGATGCATTTTGCAACCTGGCTGTAGGTGTATGTCAGTGAGGTTGTCTGCTTGAGGCAGCCTCAATGGGTCTGCTGCGTGTGTGAATTTCCACCCCCTCTTATTCATAAATGACCACTAAAGGCCATCACACTGAATGGCCCTTCGTACACAGCCCTGAATCTGGGCACAGAGCAGGTGTGCAACATACTCCTTCATCTCAGCAGCTGATTAGATTTTCCATTCAAAATCCATATGTGAACACCAGAAATAAAGGGAACCACACCCTGAAAAAAAATCCAACCCTGCTTCAGGTCAAAGCCTTCTGCTTGACCAGTGGTTTTCTTCTGCTCTTTGCTGAATCAGAAGAAGGAATTAACGTTCTGGCTCAACTTGAGAGATAATTTAAAATAATTATTTCATGTTGAAGAAGATGACTTCCCCCCCACCCCCCGAATTACTTACTGAATTTAAACCAAATTTGTTAACACTTTTTTAATGAACACAAACAGCATTTTTGGATAGATGAATTGCTGTTGAATAAAACTTGGCTGTGATGCCAATGTATAAAGTAAATTATGAACCATGAGGTAAATTAAGTCATCTAATGTCACAGCTACAATATTATACTCCCTAAATGTTGCATACTGCAATGTGAGTTGCCATGACTATGCTACCATACACCAAGCCTTAATTTTACTGCCAAGAAAATGACATATAAACATGAACATACCAATAGTTGTACTGTTTCTGCATCCCAGAATTTTTGCCTGCTGCTTTTTGGAGGGTACTTTACAACAACATGAGGTAGAAGGCATCATCAGCTAGATGAATCACTGAATGACACCACATCTTTGAGTGTATTAAGAAAGCCTCAGGGCTATGAGGACAATGCTGGAGCAGATAATACAACAGAGGTTGAAAACAGGAGGTCAGACAAATAATCACAGCTCAGGCATAGGAATTGTTTGATGTGCACACATCGATGGCAGCACACCAACCTCTCGCTCCCAGCAGTGTGGACGGCACTGTAAGGATCTGCACCCTCGTCCTCCACCACCTACAAGAGGATGGGCCAGCAGTTGCTCCTGGCAAGAGGAACAGCAGGGTGTGTTTGTGGGTGTGTGTCGGGGTGTGTGTGTGATCAATAGGTCTTTATTTCCAACTGTGCTAAGCACAAGAAGGTAATGCAAGCCGAGAGATGATGGAGGGGACTGGGTTTTCTTATGTGTCATGGACACCTATGAAAGGCATAAAATACAACAAGTGGTCAACCTGTTACAGGCCCTTGTGACTCTGTCAGCTGGTTTCCTTTCATTTGGCCTCATGTACTCCTTTCCCTAAAGTTCTCTTGTTTTGGACAAAGCAGTTGTGCTATTATCTTTATACAGTTTGAAGACAAGTTCGCCCTCACAGACTCAAGACCAAAGAAAAGACTGACAGTAACAAGTCCCATCTGGGGCAAGAAGCCTGACTGAACTGTATAATTTCTGTCCTGCCTGTGAAGAGTGGGAATGGTTTGCAGTGCAGTCCTTAGTTTAATTCCACAAATCATTATGTCAGGCCCAGACTGTAGGAAAACCTCATGTGATGGTGCTCATTGGTACCAACTGTGCCAGTCTCTCAATCCTTTAGTTCCTAACTAAAGGGTTTTTCTGTGTTGGGTGCCATCTTTAAAAATCCTTGTTATGTTCTTTACAAAGACTCTCGTGTCTCCTGAAGCTCAAGACACGGACAGTATACTATTGTGCAAGAATCAAGTGGCTCGCTTTTGTAGGCATTCCTGAAAATGTTTTCCTTTTTTTAAATCTAATGTATTTAAATCTGCTCCCTTCTGTCTTATGTCCACTCTAACGTTAACCTAACTTAAAAACTTAAACAAACAAACAACAACAACAATAACAAAAAGGTAACCCCCCTGCCATGATTCAATTTAGGCCATAGAATTTTCCATTCTTGTATATTTGAAACTTGGAAGAAGGCTTGAGAAATAATGAATTGGCCCAAATTTACTTCAAACGGGAAAGAAAATATTAACTCAGAAGCTTAGACATTGTTGTGGCTTTTTCTCTGCAAGCTGAAGCCAAACATTTTCTGGCCAGGTCACACAGTCTCCAAATCTGTCTTTCTGCAAGATGGTAGTTCCTGTAGCTCACCCCTGTTTTCAGCGAGTTTTTTCTAAATATGAAGTTCACAAGGAACACATAAAGATCAGGATTTCTGTATCAACCTGGATCTTGCCATTGATCTTTTAAACAGTTATAGTTTTCAAGTGAGGAAATGAGGTCAAAGAGTTAAGCCACCCCTCAGCAAGATTTACCCTTTCAAAAACATGCCAGTGTTTTGTGACGCCTGGTGCCAATATTTGTATAGGTGGATTAGCTTCTTGAAAAATCGTTTTGTTTGCTTTTCTGTTGACCCCTCTCCTTGCTGCAATGTTTCTCAATTAGGTCTAGCACAATGGTTGCCTAAAACCATCCCCCATATCTGCTCCTGGTGAAAGAAGCAAAGGCGATACTCTGTGGGGAGCACAACAAGGGATCAGGAGATGATGCTAACTGGCTGGATTTAGGATTGAGCAGGCATGAAGTATTGCCAAGTATCAAGGCAACTATCACAGAGATTTTGAGGCAGGGTGGAGTATGATGGGAAGGTATTGTTTGGGCTCACACGCTGCACAGGCTTTTGATCAATTGGGCTGGCTCCTGTGATATTATTATCTGAGGTATCTGCTGTTGATTGATAGTGATAGTGGGCCAGATAAATGATTGGTTCAGTCCATGATATTTAATTCCCGTGCAGTTAGCCACTCTACTTGCTTTCCAAAGAATAAGGAATATCTCTCTCAAACTTACAAGGCTGCAAAGGAGGAGGAAGGTGTTTGCTCACTGTCTAATATTGCAGGTTGTACAGTCCTACAGGGGAGGCAAGCAGAGAGGAAATACAGGCCCTGACTTTGACCTCTTGTAGCTCCCTGATGCAGCCATTACCATTGCTAGTGCAGCTGTTTGCCACCAGCACTACTGAAAATCTTGCCTGTGAGGCAGGGTCTCTCCCCCAGGGATATGGGAAAAAGAAGGGGGTTACCAAAAAGGGAAAAGGAAGAATATTATAAGTAGAAGAAACAGTTTCAAACCAACTCCTTTCTGACTTCTTACAGATTACACCATAAATTAGGGAAGAGGTCTGTGTACAAACCTAAAAGATATTTCATTGTCTTTGTCCTAACTCCTTACTACTCTTTCTTGTTCTGATGCTTATAGAAAACTTCTAACAACTGTAACACTCCTGGCATGAGAAGACCATGGCCAGGCATCTCACTGGGCTTCACCACCGTGTTACTGTCTTGGACAGGAATCTATTTTATTCTTCTCTCCCAGCTCCCCAAAAGCATTTACCTTCTCTGGGGAGAGAAACACCTTGCTCCAACAGGAGCCCAAGTCAGCCAAAAAAAAAACCAAGAAAGCATGAAAAAACATTCATTTTATGTTGAGGACTCATTGGCTCGTTTCCTTCTCAAATTTCCTGAAGAGGCAGGGGTGTTATTAGAGTGCCTTTGCAACTGCAAACCTGTGAGAATTTCACTGGAACTGAAACAGCAGTTGTTCTAATTAAACAGCACAGAGCAGGCCACCTTAATCACCAGCATGATTTCATCTTCCTCGAGGAGAGAGTGGAAGAGGAATCAAAACTGATAAGAGAGAGGGAAGGAGGTGAAATGTGCTGAGTCCCTGGTTCCTCAATTTAAAGCACTAAGGAATGTCTCTCATCTCTGTAAAGATTAATGTGAGCTTCTGATGGCATGTTTTATTAAATGGTTATATAATAATTAATATTTGAAAGAAGGGTTTCCAAAAGCCACTAAATGCTTTATCAGGACAAGACCCAATAGCTTTAAATGGCATTTGTGCTTGCATGTCACTCAGGTGCACTGGAAAACTTCACCTCTGCTCCCTTATTAAAATCAGTGCCTCATTTACTCCATCAGCATGACCTTGGCAGGCTATGTGGAAGAAACTAGGGGCCAGGGTGAAAACTATAAGCCCTCTAGGGAGAGGGTCCATGTTTGCTCAACCTTGGGTGGAAGGGGGAGGTGCCAGCAGCCCACAGCCTGAGCGACAAATCCATCAGCTGAGGAGCAAGTACCCAGACACCAAGGACACCTGAGGAAATAACAGCATGATAATTCCCATTCTGACTCTCCCAAAGCCTGTAATGGGGAGGCACATCTGTCCCTGAGATGAGGCATGCCGGCAGGCCAGGTAGAAATGCTGCTGGCAAGCTAGAGGGCCAGTGGGCCAAAGCTTAATAGGAAAACAGCAGTGATTTGTCTCCACCACTATTTATGTTTCAAGCACATGACAGGCTGTCATTGGAAGTGAGTGCTGCTAAATTTATTGCTTCTCAGATCTCCGTCACAGTTGCATACTTGACAAGTCACTTCATTTGAAAGGCTAGGTGTTGGGCTGGACTTTCCTCCCCCATGCTCTCCTCCAGTGAAAGCCACAAACAGCTGTCTTTACACCACAAACTGATCCCCTTGGGGGCTATAGTATCAGGGTGTGAGTTTAGAGAAGAGAGACATTCCGGCATATTCATTTTTATCTCTGATATGCACCAGTCTCACTCCACTTGGCTGCAGATGTGTGTCTGACAGGACACACACATGACTGAACCAAACTAGTAACAGCTTGGTTACAGGGCTGGGCATTCAGAAACAGAGAACATGAGAGTGTGGTGAGCACAAGTGAGTACCAGCTGGGTGTGTGGGCAAGAGCTGCTGAGCACTGTAAAAAAAGCAGTACGAAAGCTTGTGGGGATGCAAGAGGCAATGCAGATGGGTGAAAGAGTACCCAGGGATTAGACTCTCCATGTGTATGTGCAGGTGTATGGACAGTGGGAAAAATACATGTGGAAGCACAGGTGTGGGACTGGAAGGATGAGGGAGCACTAAGGTAAAGGTGTGAAGGAAGGCAGGCTGGCTGACAGGCAGGGGAGAGAGTGAGAGGATGAGCACAGGGTTGTGCTGTGCCTGTGGTCTCGTGTGTGGAGGACTGCAGTACAGAGTGTATTTGCCTTTAAAGTGTTGCATGGTGCCTGCCTCCACACAGCCCTGTACATACCTAACAAAACACTTTTGGCAGGTGGGAGAAGAGAAGACCCCTTAATAACAGCTGAAAACCTGTAATGGCCAGTTTCAAACAATCCTGGAAAACAGCAGAAGGGAAATGAGGTTGCCAGCTGATGATGGGGGCACTAGGAAGCATAAACATTCCCTTTTTTTTCCTAACTTGTCCTCATTGCACTACAGACGCCTTGTTGAAGGGCTCTGGTCTTAGCTTTGTGGAAGCTGCTCCCTGCTTTATGCAGCTGTGCTGCTGGGCAGCACCACATCTTCTCAAATGCTCTGAATCTCCTTTTGGCCACAGATAGCAAGAAAAAGTTGTCAGGAATACAGTGTTGTGAAAGACAGCCAAATGGAACTGGGCATATCCTTCTACCCCAACCACTCCCTTCATTTCTTCTGCACGTAATAGGCCTGTGCTTTCTTCCCCACATACTCCTGATCTCATGCACAAGGTCCTTTTGTTCTCTCATGTGAACTCAGTAAATTACACATGTGCGTGGACACAAACATGCACTCCTACACAGAGTGTCATGCAGAAGCAGGACACATCCTCTTTTTCCTGTCACAAGCGTGCAGGACGGCTGCAATTCTCCACGAGCCCCTTAGGAATCTGCTCCGCTTGCTTTTCCAGTGGTGTAGGCCAGAGGCCCTTGTTCTGCAATTGCACTGTACAGTTTATATGATTAAATGTAGCATCTGCAGCTATATTAGCTGGGCTATTAGTGACAAGTGTTATCAATCCCCATACTTCAGCGAATAAACTGATCACCAGCTGGGGACAGAAATCTCCCCTTGTCTCTCATCACCATAATGTACAAACTGCTTTATGTGGGTTTCTTGCCATCGTACACGCAGACCAAGGTTGCAAATGGGCCACTTCTCTCTCTCCCGGCAGTTTACAATGCTGCACCACTGGACTGTACTGACAGCAGGCACACTGACTGGCACCACGGCACATAGCACCCAGTCACCCCTCCTCTACCGCAGCACCTTCTCTTTATCAGCTTTGCCACTGCAATGGCTTGTCAATACTTTGTCCTCACCCTGCCTGTGTGTGGATCACACTGACACGCTGACAAAGGTTGCCTCTTTAGAAACCCAAGAGCAGACGGAGGGAAACAGCGAGAGGTGGAGTTGTGAGTTAGACACTGACAAATAGTTTGGGGTATCTTCTATTCTTTCTTTGGTTCACTGCTTTCCAAGGAACATAACAGACATTTTTTTATGGGTGGCTCATCCAAGGCTGCTTTAAATTTTACTGAGAGTGAGGAAAAAAAGCCAAAAATCATGCCCTCCCACCCGGCCTCCAAGGATCAGGAATTCATCCACAGTAATTATCCGTGTCCTGTGGACTGAGGCCCTCTAACACTTTCACTGGATAGTAGCCCCTCCTAATAACCAGTAACTCAAACAAATTCCTTTCTATCACCTCTCCAGTACCAATACTCTGTCTAAGCACTCTGTATTGGCTAGGACTCAGGGAGAAAAAAATAAGTCCTGCAACTTCTGACCATAAGGTATTGAAAGAATATTATAAAAACAGGTTTTAAAACACCCTTTCCTCAAATACTTATTTCCTTATTTCTCAACTGCTCTCAAAACTGCTGTCTTTGTATTTCTAGTCTGGCATTCCAAATGGGATGCTGGGTTTGATTAAAACCATTTCCTGGCTTATAGGTTATATCAATATCCTGGTGGGATTTTATGCCACTAATCTCAGCAGTGGGTTGAAGGAGAGGAGGAACATTAACTATATTAAAACGGCAAACTCACTGTCAGACTGTATTTTTTCACTGCTTCAGGAGTAGACGGTCCTGAGATAATTTTCAGGCAGTATGAGCTTGCATATATGGGGGGATGCAACATGCAGGAAGGAGAAGGGAGAAGAGAGAAGGAAGGAGAACAGAGAACGGGGAAAACTGTCAAGACAAGAAAAAATTTTAAAAATAGCATAAAGAGGATGGCTTGTGAGACCCAAGTCTTTAGGAGAAGGACAGGAAAGGACAAAGATAAGGAAATGAAACACAGACCCTGAGACAGAGATGAAAGGTTGATTAAAAAGAAAGTGAGGGGATGCAGAGGGTTATAGCAAACAGGCAGAGCTCTGAGCAAGGTGAATTGCCATGGGAAAGTGGCGAGGAATGCAGTTAGTGGTGGCTGGGAATACAACATGCAAGGGGTAACTGAGGCCTGAGTCTTTCAGATATATTACAGCTATATTGATCTGTGGTAAACAATGTCATTGCTCACAGGCAATAGAAGGCTGTTGGCAGTATCACTGAGAGTCTCAGACACTTAGATGGTGTGTATACATGCACAGGACATACAAGTAGAAAGAGAGGTAGGTTCCCATGACCTTTGGTAATAAGGGCTTGGGGTGGAGTGGGAATGTTTGGTGCTGACTCCTCCGTACTTTCTGCCGGCTTCATCTCATTAAAGGCGGGTAAAATACACATTAAGAACCATCCCATTTCCAGACAAACAAGTGCTCTCATCGCTACGTTATCAAATACAGAGAGGTCCCCTGGAAAGTCTTAGTTAATAAAATGCTCCATGTTACAAGATAGTCTGCAATTCATGGATCAAAAAGATAAGGAAGAAGCCATAGTCCCAATCTCTAGACAATTCTAGCACTGCAGGAGACCACAAGATATTCTCTAGCTCTTTCCATGTAACCCTGGAAGAGCTCCTATGCATTTGTTTTCCTCTTCATCCCTTAGGCTCTTGCTGCGAACATGCTCTGGTATGCAAGGAGGCCATTGTGGCTGCCAAGAGGCTCAAGGAGGAAAGAAAGAGTGAGCTTCTGCAGTCACCTGTCACTGAGGTCATTTGAGGTTTTGCTGCCCTCACTTACAAATCTGTTCCAGTGGGCAAAGACTCCTCAGATCTCCCAGTTGCATCAGCTTGTCACACAGCAGAGCTGGGCCACCAGCTGGGCTACCGGATGAAGGCATGAGGGGGAGCCTGTAGGTTGGGATGTAGCAGGAATCTGCTGCAAGAGGGGATGGCACTGAAGCCCAACCTGCTGGGGACCATGGGTCTGCTTGTAACGCAACAGCAAAAATGTCATTGCTGCTCTGTGATCTCCTGAAATGCAGCTTGCTGTGTCATATATAATGCACAGGAGGAAGTCTGCTATGAGGAAAAATGGTTCTCCACTCAGATCTGATGAATTCTGGCTCTTTCTACAGCCCTTTGCTCTTCCAGTTGGAGGCATTTGTAGGGAGTCATGGGAGAGAGATGGAGAAATGAGAGACTGAGATCCTGAGATACATATTCAAGTACTTTGTCACTTAACCTCAAACCCTTCCTGAGCTCTCTCCAAACAGAAACTGGCTGAAGGTGACATATAGCCCTCTGAATCTGAACCTCCTTGGGACATTTGTACATACTGCTCCTGGCAGCATGCTGTGTTAACTCATATATCACTTGTTTAATGATTTGGGGATTTAACCAATTTAACATGGAGCAGACAGCAAGTTGAAGGCTGGAAGGTTTGACTCCCCATCTGTGTTTCTGTACACTCAGTCATCCTCAGAACTGGTTGATTTCTGTACAAGCCTAAAGGCAATCTTGAATCTTCTGGAAAAAAGAAAAAAAAAAAAGGGAGAGAGAAAGAAGAGACATTGAGGAGTCCTCAGAGAGGCAGAGATGAGTTGATGCTGGCAGAGAATATCTAGCACTGTGTGGAGTCATAAGGAGGGAAATGGTCTTGTTTCCTTTTCCAGGTGGCAATATCTCTTCCCACCCCCACTATGGTGCCCATCAGCATTCCTGTGCACGAATATAGGCTGTCAAGATGCTCACATGTATTCTTTGCTTTGCTCTCTGCATGGTAGTTATGGAGGTGGTAGCAGCCTTTACAGTTCTAAGACTGGAGTCTGGTATAGGTGATAGATTAAATCTCAGTTTAGGCAAGAGTCTTTCTAGGGAATGAGGCTGCAGAAATTCTTATAGAGTTTTCTCAGGAGAAATGCAGTCTATGTTAGATTCAGACTAATACCCTAACACTTGTTCCTCTCTAAAAGCAGAAAATGCTCAAGGCATTTTTCTTGTGCTTGTGCAAAGACACTGATCACAAACCTGTATACAGCACCACATTCTGGGTCCCTTCTGCAGGGAAAAATCATTAAGCCAAATCATACGCATACTCCCAGCAAAAAAGGCAAAAGATGAAAAAAATCTGTGTGCAGAGGGAACAGTCGCAGCTGTTTCAATTTATGAGACAAGAAATTGTATTTCAAAGAGAATACAGAAGTTTTCCCCTTTGAGAAAGTTATTAACCAGAATTCGCAATAAACCTCACTCCATTTATATGCCTCTAAACTGAAGGGCCCTAATAGAGATTATATTGCATTCTGCAGGGCTCTGCCCCGCCAAGAGCTCACAGCCTCAGACCTTGCCATCCTACAGGTCTGAATAACCTCTCCTGCTTTTTTACCCATCACAGCCCTTTTTTCCCTTCTTCAGTTCACATACCTCTTTTTGTCTTTTCATTTTTTCCTCTTACCCTGTCTCCCTCCTCCTCTCCCCCTATTATTCTCCTTTTTATCTTCCAAACTTTTTTTTCCTTCCACTCGTATATATGTCCACAAGACTGAAACCTGACTGTAACTCAGTTGAGCTATTGCAATGACAAGAAGCATTCATGCAGGAATAGTGTATTGGTAAAACACTTAGGAAAAAGAGTTCTTATACCTGCGGCTTTGCTTTGCTTTTACAGTTGTCTGTTACATGGCAAACACATGTGGCAATTGCTTCAAGGGAGATGACACCATATTGCACCACATGGCTGGAAAAGATTTCATTCTTCTACTTCAAAGCTATAGGGAACAGAACCAAGGGGGGTGGGGAGAGGACAAGGTAAAAAAATACCCTACAGCTGATAGTATGTTACAGCTGAAGAGAAATCACTTAGAGGTGTTGGCAGCAAAGAACTTCACTTAGAGAAGTTGGGATGCTGTAAATTTCCTTGAAAATGACCACTGAAGATGTGTTTGATTTGAACTGTTAAAGACCTGTGCTTGTTTGTACTTGAGGACCCTAGTGAGCAGCTTAAGGTTAATTAATTTTCTTTTTTGTATATACTAGCTTTGATACTTAGGACATTTATCAAGAAAGCAAGGAAACAAAAGAAGATACGATGGTGGTATAAAAGAGGGAGTAAAAGATTGAGAGAGGTCAATCCAGCAATCCCATGCATACCTGCTTTTAAAAATGGAAAATTTAGTGTGGAGCATACATCCATGTTTCACTCTCACTTGTTAACAAGGAATCAAGTAACTTAAGGAGGTGATAGATTACCCATGAAGGAAAAACAATAAATCAAGCAGTTACATAAATAAAGGGCACTATCTCCTTCTTGAACCTCTCTCATTGCTGGAGGAACAACAGAGGCTTGGGTGGACCACTGCCCATTTTTCTAGCAAGGCTGCTCTTAGAAAAGTCCTCTGTGTCCTGTTTCTTTCTGCATCAATCTCACAGTGTCTTAACACACACTTCTCTATACGTCAGTTTGTGTGTGGTCATCTTTATGTAACACAATTTGTATGCAGCTGCCTGGAAATGAAAGCATAACAAGCATTGCAAAATTGATATTCTCCTCATTAAAAAAAGAAAAATCCTCCTTTACCAAGTTTGACCTAATAACTATTTCCCTTTTGGACAATATATACTGCGCTGTACATACAATGGAAGTGATAAATAAGCCATCATTTAAAACAAGAAACGTCTTCCTAATAGGGCAGTGAGTGTTTGGCATGCTCTCATTGATTTAAACGTCAGCCAAACAGGTAATGATTAAAAGATGAGAAAATGCCTGGTATCACTCAAGAGCCCTATCAACATATTACAGAAATCTTCTACATTTTTTACACATTAACTCTCTGGATAACTTCTGCTGAGGAGTGTCCAAGGCACAGGGGTAGGAAGCTGTGCAAAACTGACACTGCTGCGCAAAAAATCCTCTCTGTTCAGAAAACAAAAGACTTCAGTTTCCTCTGTTTTCAGTCTTGAGCTTTCCCTAGCACGAGTGGTGGTATGCATTAAGCAAGAGCTCAGTCTCTCAGAGCAGTAGAGGGAGATTCTAGTATAGGATGGGAACAACAGCAGAAGCAACAGCTATTTAGTACTATAAATGCAGCCTTTTTCTGTTTCCATTGCATGCTCCTACCTCCACTGGTCAACGAAGTCTCCTTTGTATCCTGAGATACCTACTCATGCTTATAAGCCTCTTTATAGCCAACCTGCAACCCAGTGTGAAACAGGCTTATGCTGAAACCACTGGGGGTTTTGAGGTTGAACAAAAAAAAATTGGAAAAAATGCAGCATCCTGGAGATAATAGTCTTTAGAGTGAGCATTACATGAGCCTGACAGGAAAGTGACTGAGCATCTTACTGTTTTGTACAATACTGCTTCCCTTTCAATTCTCTTGCTTTTAAACATCAAGCTGAACTGTATCAGGAGACCCCCTGGTTTGGGGTTCACCTCCACACAGCTCTTCCTGTCCATCTCCCTCTAGTAACCAGCCTTTCTTTTCCAGTTTCCTCAGTATGAATACCTCTGCAGGGAAAAGCTGTCTTTCTCTGCAATCCCTAATTTAATACTCTGACATGGCATCAATATCTTGCTGCTATTTCTTCCTGTTAGTTAAGTTCTATCTCTGCCTTTTATGCCCTTTCTCTTTAAGTCATTCAATTTTCCTGTTCTCTCTGCCCTGCTTCACCCTTCGTGGTGGGATTTGTGTTTTTAACTTTTCCCTTTCCTCCTCTTCTGGAAACTTGCCAGCGATACAGCAGAAGGGAGCACATCGAGAAAGGTTAGGCAAACACAACATTATGACCAGAATCAGCAACATATTGCTCATTAAACATTTAAAATCAACAGTTGCTGGCTTGATTTGCCAATACTGTGAGAAATGCCAGTTTTAGCTCAAGGTGCCTCCTGTTTCCAAAATGGCTTTATTTATGATGTGGGAGCTGGTGGCTGTGAGAACAAAACCCTACCTTCAGTGGCCAACAACACCCAAGCTACAGGCAGCTCCACGGAAAGTTCCCCAGCGAGCACCAATCACTTCTGCCTCCCTGACACCCCCGCTGCTTTCCAGAAACAAATGGATGTGTAAGAGCACAGAAATGTGTTTGCAGGAGATAAATTATTTATCTGAAATTTACTGTTGTGAAGTCAGCGTAATTCTCAAATCCGCAGACATATTTTATGCACTGATAGGACGTTTCAAACAGGGGCATTTGGACTCATTTCTTCCCTCCTCCTGCAAGTATTAACACAATAATGCTTCACCTGAAAAAGAAAAGAGCTGGTGCTGGAGCTGGAAAAGCAGCAGGATAATATGCTTGTAGTTTTGCATTGTGTCCCAGTAAAATTCTGTTTCTTGATAAACAAACCAGTGTAATACTCATTTCCCTCCTTCTCCCAATCTCTGTGATATTTGCCTTTATATTTTTTTCTTCCTAGTCTACAAAATTAATGCCTTTGGTAGCTGGAAAATCAAGCTTTATGCCGTATGAGGTACAAACATCACTACTGTGGGCAAATCCCAGAGCCCTCCATCTCTGTCAGCGTCCTCCCTCCTGCCCTGCAGCAATTCTTGCTCTCCCAAGCCAGGTCAAAGACAGGTCACTCCTATACCCATGCACATGTCCACATACCTACTGCTACACAGACACTCTCCTCTCTTCTGCTTCCTTCTGGGACATTTCTGCATCAATCAAGGCCTACCAAATTTCCCATTGTTTCAGAAGTGCCTTGGGTACAGCGTATCTAAAACTATGCCACTGATCCAAACTGAGATTCTTTCTTGGGAATTTTTGCCAATTATTCTGAAGGGAGCAGAGCTGGAGCCTAGGTCTTGCTGTGAAGATCTATTCACTCTGAATTGCACTTGTTTGAAGCATAAAAAATAAGATTGTCCTCTGTTAAGGCAGGAGTAAAGAGGTCAATTATAAAGAAAATGGTTCACACAGCAGATAATCAGCCCAACATTTCTGACAAGCTCTTGCCCACTGAGCAATAACAAGTCCCGGAGATGCTCACAGGCACCCTTCACTTTGAGTCAGTCGGAATGGAAATGAATATGGCCCAACCATGTCTCTCCCTTTGCTCTGCACGGGTGTATTTAAACGAGCACATGCTCAAAGAGAAGCAAATGGCTTGCTCAAGGCTCTAGTAAATCCAAAAGGCAGCAGTAAAGGCTGCAGTTTTTCAGAATATAAGTGAGCATTTTTGAGAAATCAGATGGAACGCTTCCAGCAATCCTGAGTGCCTGCAGAGAAGTCCCAGAAGCTCCTCACTTTAACAATAATTCTGTAAGTGAATGCACTCCCCCACCTGCCACTTAAGAAACCTAATCACATACCAGATCCTCCGTTAGAGTTGGCCACTGCACAGCACAGGAAAAGTGGGAAGTCGTTTTCATTGAAACACGGTCTAAGCAACTTGAAATGCTGCCACTAGAGTTTTCACAGGGAAAAGAAAAAAATAAGAGGTCTTTTGATATAAAAATAGTTACTCTCCTCCTTGCACCTGGCATCCGTTTTGTTTATTACTCCAAACAAACACCCGACCTTTGGACACACAAAACATGCTGGATTTTCACTAACAGGAGCAAGTCTTCACTGTGGCTGCAAGCAGCTATTTTTGTGTGCTGTTTGATATTCAGCAGGAAAGATGGAGCCCTTCTTCCCACCCTTCCCAAGCTAATTATCAGTCACTGCTGTCGACAGGACTACAGGGCCCTGCTCAGGTCAGCCCAAAAGACCGTACTCTTAGACTTACATTCTGTGGCAGCAACTGATGATGAAAAATTGCTGCTACATTAAGTCAGATACTGGGCAGCCACCGGAGATCTCAGACTACAGCCCCATTATGGCACCATGGATCCAGACAGACTTGGGCCACTGCTGGCAAGTGATCCTCGAAGAGTGGGGCAGGCTATGACCCACCTACTCATCTTAAACAGAAATGAAAGTGCCAATGTTAACAGAAGTAAAGAAGTGGCTACGGGTCACCCTCCAGTTTTCTCAGTCAGAACTGAATCAGAGGCATCTCAGTCAGAACTGAATCAGAGGCATCAAAACAGAGAAGAAGCAGCAGGTTTTTGTAACAAGCCAATGGCTTGACTGACCAAGGACTGTAAGGGAATGATGGCATACATGTATCTCCTGGATCTGAAAAATGTACAACTTGCAAAAAATACCTAAACCTGAAAGAAACCCAAATCCTTCTGCAATGAGAGCACAGGTGATCTAAGATCTAGGTATGCCAGATAATTTAAACAGAAGCAAAGCAAGTCTAAATTTCTACACATGGTACCATGACCTGAGGACTGAAGAGAAAGCAGCCTCACGAAACAGCATTATGATTTTGCTAGAAACCCAAGCAGCTTCAAAATGGTTTGCTTAACTTGCAATAGAGTTGTAGCTTTTGGCAGTCCAATTATTTAATCATTTAATTGCCTGGAATCATTGGCCTAAAATGAGTGTTCAATACATTTGCCCCTTTATTATGCCAGGAAGCTCCCCGAGTCCCCAGGGGTACAGCAGCCTGCAGACCCTCATGGTTCAAAGCGATGCTGCGCTGCAGAACTACATCAGTGTCAGAAACATCTCACAGTCTCCTCCCGAGGGAGTTTGCTGAGGACTTGATCCTTCAGACCACAGGTCTCTGTAATTGCCTTCTTTATCTGAACAAGGTGAAATAGCTGTGAAGGGATAACTTTTTATTGATTTAGTTAAAGTGATGTTACCTGTCCCCTAGTCAGCATTCTCCTATCATTTCAGGAGTGTTGTGTTTCTGCCAGTACAGGCAGATTCAAAGCAAAGCAAAAATCAAAAT
Source organism: Myiozetetes cayanensis (assembly GCF_022539395.1). Lineage (NCBI taxonomy): Eukaryota > Metazoa > Chordata > Aves > Passeriformes > Tyrannidae > Myiozetetes > Myiozetetes cayanensis. Next base: position 22,491,338 of record NW_026087742.1, read on the forward strand.
AAGTCAGTCATGTGCACCTCTATAACAGGGTCAACTTTAAAATTACACCTTTGGTTAAATGGGTGCAACTTCCTCATGTAGCCAAGCCCCAAGCTCCCTTTTTAAGAATAGGTAGCACACCAAAAGCTATTTTCTTATGAGAGACCCCAGAAATAAGTTTCAAGCCTCAGAGAGAAGGATTAATTTGCTAGTAATGAAAGTGACACACAGGGAAAATGTAAAATCAATCTTGTGTTTAAAGGCAGAACAACACTGGCTCAACTTCCTTTTTTTTTTTTTTCTCCCTCGTTTTCGTCCCCTCTCCCCATAGTGGCTTGTTACCACCGAGCATACATTATGCACATTACCCACAAGCCTCTGCTCTGTTTAAATTAAAAAAAGAAACAGCGTTTTTAATCAATCTATTTGCACTCGTCTGCCACAACTCACAAAAGCAGTTTGATTTCTTTTCATTGCTCTCAAGAGAGCTGAACACAGATGACTAAAAAAACCACTGCAAACTAGTAATAATAGTAGCAATAGTAGCAATAATAGTAGTGAACAGCCCCCCTTCCCTCCCTCGAAAAAAAAGAAATAATGGGAAAAAGAGACACGGTTAGCCAGTTCTTGAGCAAAACACAGACTACATTAAAAAACAACAGGTCAAACTTAAGCACAACTGGCTTGTTCTGACTGTGGACATCCCTCCCTCACACCATCGACAGGTAAGAACAGCTACAAAACAACAGAGGGAATTTTCAATCCTTTAAAAATTGTATTGTCTGCCTGCACTTTTTCTCCAATTCCTGCCAATTCTGCTACATGTACATTTGGAATGAAGTTGTGCCTAGGAATTCAGACCCTATCTTAGGTTTTGCACACTTTATGATTCAACTGCAAAATTAAAAATAGCAGAGAAAGGGTTAGCTGGTTTTGCTTGTAATGAATCACAGCCACAATTATTCTACTGTTCACATCTAGGGATTGCTAATTCTTTCCTTTTTTCTCCATCAAGACAACAGGAGGAAAAACAGACCACTGCTTAACAAGACTGTATCATGCTGAGAACTCCTGCTCAGTTTTCTATCCGTAAACAATTTTACGCAGTGAAAACCTTCTTCTTCCTCTTTCTTCCACAGATGAAGAGAAAAGAAAAACAATCTTCCCAAGAAGGAACCTTGAAACAGAACCAGGACCTCTTCATTGCTGGACCCCCAACAGGGAAGACCTTGAAGCCACAGAAGCTAGTTCCTCACTGCGGATGCTTTTCTGCCTCCTCCACCACCCTACAGCAGCACCCCACTTCTACATCTGAAATACTTCACATGATGTATATACTGACAAGGGGTAGCTACTGCTGAATGTATGAACATATTTTATTCTTCCAGACCTAAATGTACTCCAAGTCTCACATGTTTTACATTCCTGGACTTAGTGTTACAGCAGTAAAGATCCTGCCAACACAGTGATATGTCTCTTCGCTCCAACCCAGATACATAACTTGTCCCTTTCGGCCATATCAAAGACATGCACGGTACATTAATGCTAAATTATATTCACAGTTCAAACTGTGAGAAAGATTTACTATTCAAAGAAGTAAAGCCAGGGATGATATCCAAGATACAAGTCTAGATGCTATTCTTGCATGTTTCAAAACTGAAACATGCAAGTATTTTGAGTTGTCAACACCTTAGGGTTTGGTTTATACTTATCTTCAACCAAAATACTGCCATTTCCCCCTGCAGCTTTAAAAATGGAAGAGAAGGAAAGATACTGGTTATCTTCCTAATTGCTTCTTTGTAGCAACCATCTGCATAGGAAATAATGTTGGTATTTTTCATGGGTTTTAAGAGAATTATTAGATGCTCTGTATGCACAGAAAGTCACTGGCTCTGGATGACTAACTCCATAGAATCACAGAACAGTTTGCATTGGAAGGGACTTTTAAAGTTCATCTAGTTCCAACCCTCTGCCATGAGCAGTGACACCTTCCACCAGACCAGATTGCCATCCAACTTGGCCTTGAACATTTTCAGGGATGGGGCACCTACTGCATCTCTGCAACCTGTTCCAGTGCCTCAACCATTCACACAGTAAAGAATTTCTTCCTTATATCTAATCTAGATTTAGCCTCTTTTAGTTTAAAGCCACTCCCCCTTGTCCTACATGCCCTCATAAAAAGTCCCTTTCCAGTTCTCTTGTCAGCCCCCTTTTGGTACTGGAAGATTCTGCAAGGTCTCCCCAGAGCCTTCTCTTACCCAGACTGAACAAGACAAACCCTCTCAGCCTGTTCTCACAGGAGACATGCTCCAACCCTTCAGTCATCTTCATGGCCCTCCTCTGGACTCCCTCCAACAGATCCTGGTCTTTCTTATGTCAGGGGACCCAGAGCTGGATGCAATACTCCAGATGGGGTCTCACCAGAGCAGAGTAGAGGGGGAGAATCACCTCCCTTGACCAGCTGGCCACACTGCTTTTGATGCAGCCTAGGATGAGGTCGGCTTTCTGGGGTGCAAAAGCATATTGCAGGGTCATGTTCGAGCTTCTTGTCAACCAGCCCGCAACCTCTTCTCCTCAGGGCTGCTCTCAATTTGTTCTCTGCATAGCACCTCTCCTCATTGGCTCCTCTATCACAAGAAGAAAGTGACACACTTAATAATTGTTACATTTTTACATATGAAACATGATTCAGAATTAATTCCCTTTGTAGTTATTTACACCCAGGGTGGAAAATTCATGGCAACTGCCAAAATACTTCACTGTGCTAAGTGCAAAAAGAAAGTCCACCATTTCTACCTATGTGCACTAAAATCAGATTGCTTCCAAGATCCTGAATTTCTTCTGATTATTCAGTGATCTCCATGTCCAAAAATTTATCAGAGCAGAGATTTCCATCATCCTCTGCCTCAGGAACTTCACTGCTGATTCCTTTGAAAATCCTGATTATAGGCACAACCTCTGGTTGTAAAAGTGAGACAGTAGAAGAGATTTCCTGTGTGAATTGCTAATTTTTCAAGGCAAAGGATGCTTTTTTCAAATGCCAGAAACACAGGAGGTTTATCAGAGAAGACTTCATCTGCCTCACCCACCATTCCCAGCAGAAACAATCCTGCCATTGGAAACAGAGGTTTTTCTGCTGCTGATGCACAAGGTGAAACAAAATCTCATTCACTTTTTGTTCCACTGGGTCTGTGAGGCTAAGAGAAATAGGCAGTTGTTTACATCTGTACAGTAAGAAGATGGGACTCGAATACAGAGAGATACAAACTGCATCATGAGGGCTTGCTCACATAGTAAAACAAGGATTAATGGATAAAAGTTAGACCGGCTACTATTAGGATTTCCAATAAAGTAGAAATCCGTCAGGATCTCCTGAGGAGAGACAGAACTCCCACCTCCCAAGCAATATGGGTTTATCACTGAATCACTGCACTGCAGGGCAACCACATACCAGTGACCCCTGTTTCAGTAGCCTTAATCCACACCAGTGTGCACAACAGGGTGCAGAGGTACTCGGCAGTTTGCCTGCTCTCCTAGGAGCAGAAAGCAGCTTGGATGCTCCTCTTATCTGGCTCCTGGAAGCTCTGGAAGAAAGGCTTCAGTAGCAAAGAGCTTCAGCTGTCTCCTCAGGATTTTTGAACAGCAGGTAGTTCAAACAGACTGCTCAAGTCTGAGGCATCTGAGATGTCAGGGTTGAACAGGAGAAGAAGAAGAAATGCTCTTTAGTGCCTGGACATGTGCAGACTTTTGAAATCTACACAGTATTTTCTCCCCTGCTGGGTTTCATTTCCTAGTGAAGAGTTATCATTATATATATATATATACACACACACACACATACATATATATATAAAATACCACCTCACATTTTCACCTATCATTCACGATTCTAAATCCCCATGCCTACTGCACAAATGCTTTCTGATAGGGCATTTCCCTCCTGAAGTTTTGCTATCTGATGGCCCTTATGAACAGATCACGGGGTGTTCTGCTGATACACAATGCACAGAATGAGCAAACCCCTTCCCTGATGTCACCATTATCCTCTGCTGCAGCCCCATCGATGCAGTGCAGCTGGTGGTGCCTTGCTGGCATGCTCTGGAAGAGCAGACAAGAACTAGGGACAGGAGCCAAAATCTAGGGAGTTTTCAGTATGAAGCTTTCTAATGCTTTTGAATCTCTTCAGAGTCCTGCAAAAGAACTCTGTGTGCATTCATTTACATATGCACGCCTGTGTGCTTTTCCCTGTGATGGAGGAATGGCTCTACATGGGAAGGTGGGGATTTGAAGGAAGGATGCCCTCCTTTTCTTCCTCCTCCACTCAGAAAAATTTTATTTTCTTTTACATGTCTTCTAGGTTTCCTTGGTTTGTGAAATCCACAGGGCAATATGCAGAGCTCTTGAGCACAGCAAAGCCCATGGCACTAGGCAGAATGGCTCGGACAGCTGGTACATTGTACACAACACAGCTCAGTCTTCAACTGCATCAGCCTTCGTTATCTCAGTCCTCAGCTTCGTACAGGTTTGGCAGTTCTCCTCCTCTTTCTATTTACATCTTTGTTCTTAAAGCTATATCAAGGCACCTGGGCTTCACCCAGAGCGTCCCTGTTCCCTGGGTGCCCCACTCCCAGCTCTGCCAATAGCCCTGGCAAGCACTGAGGATCCAGAGAATGGAGAAAACCCTGATTTTATTTTTTTGTTGTTGTTTTGTTTTTTGTTTTTGTTCTCTTTCTCTGCTTTTCTCCTGCATGAGTGGTTAACTGTCTAGAGCAGCTTTAACTCCTTCATGGCAACAACATCACACTGTCAAACATCATTCACAGAAGACAGAAACAGGATGGGGCAAATGTAGAAGGAAGGCAAGTGGAGAAAAACGAAAAATGGTCAAGAGTGATTGCAAACTAATGGGTGTCAGCAGACAGGAGATGAGGGAAGAAGCAGGGAGGGCTCTGACTGAGATGTTTATCTCTTAGTGAAGTCAAAGTTACCATGCAACTGGGATCAGCAGAGTGATGAGGGATGTGCTCTCCCCCAGGAAAGTTGCAAGCAGCACTGAGCCAGACAGCTTCAGAGACATAACATAGCCACCACCATCTCTCAGGGTAGCCCAACCCACTCCTCCAGCTGCCCAGGCACTGAGATGCACTGAGATCTCCCCTGCCTTGGTTGGCATCCAGGCTGGTGGGTCACACCTGTGCCAGAGCCCCGCAGAGCTGCTCAAGGCTTGGGTAGGGAAGCAGAGCTTCTTTTGAAGTGGTAAATTCTGCTGTTTGTGGTACCCCAGAGACTGAAAGAAACCATCAGCTGGGATAGAAAGGAGGGAATGATTTGGTTTCCTTCTTTAATAAGCTGCTATCAGACAATAACGTGCTGCAGCACTGCAGAGGTAGCGGGCTCTGATGTTAGGGGCTGTCTACCCTGTACTGGAGGATGCCAAGTACACCTCAGTCAGGTGATGCAGGACTGCTGTTTGGGGGTGCAGGCTGCACCATGCCAGGCTACCTCAGCCTGGCATCTGGGTCCAGCAGTCCAGGGTGAAGGAAATCCCCACAGTACAGTGGGGTCAGCCAAGTGACACCATTTGCAGAGATAAGGCTGAAGAAATGCCTCCTTCTGGCCTGACACAAGCCATCATCAGAGGCCAAAACCATAGCAACAAGATGCCTGCAGAGCTGCTGTGAAAGTCCTTTCCCCATTTTAAGCAGTGAGATGGGCTGACACCACGTCCAGTTTGCAGGTGCCCTGTGGGGTGAGATGGGTTGCCCCACATCCATCCAGCCAGAGTCTCTCAGGTTTACTCTGGAGCCTCTCTGCACTGGGTGTAGCACTCAGCCCTTTCCCCTTGGCAGGATGGGCTTCCAGCCACCAATTTTCCTTCCCTGTCACCAGGAGAGGGGGTAGAAGAGTGGGATGCCAGCAGTAACATGCTCAGGCTCCTGACAACTGCACCTCTGTAAGGCTGCCCTGAGCCTCTGGCCTCATTGGTGCTGCAGGACACGCAGGCTGGTACGTGCCTCACCTGTGCTCTGGTCTCCCCCCACCCTGGGGCTGACAGTCAGTGCTGAGCCCGAGAGGTGCTCCAGCTGAAAAAATCTAGGACACAGTGGGGGGCTGACAGGCAGGCGGAAGAAGAAACAGATGTGGAGCCGATGTGGTGTGAGGACTGTGTTTGACCTGCAATATAGCTAACATCAAAATCAATCCACCCACTGTAGCTGGTCCTCTACCCCTTTGCTACCTTCCCCCTTGGACACCTACAACAACATATTATTCCCTCCATCCTCTGCCAAACTCATCTGTCTGTCTTTTTGCTGTATCTGCTTACCTATCCTCTTTATTCCTCACTCATATCTCTCCCCCTTCATCTTTTTTCCAGTGGCTTTCTTTCCCCACTGTGCTTTCTGTTTTCCTCTTTTTATTTCTTGCACTTTCCCCCCATGCTTCCTTATCTTTCAGCTGCCTCTGCTGTCCCTCCCTTCCTTCATCATACTGGTCTAGCATTCCAAACCAGCTAAATATTTACCAGTCCTTCCCCACTTTCACTGTGCAATGTATCTGTGTGGCATTTCTATTTATTAATTTCCTATATAGCAAATACCAGCAGGGGTTTTTTTGGGTTTTGTTTTTCTTTTCTTTTTTTTTTTTTTTCTTGCTTCTCCCTCCCTCTCCTCATCATTATGAGAAAATAATGAGCTGTTTGGTCTGCGTTACTAGTTGGGGAGAGGAGGGGAGAGAAAAGAAGGGCATGTGGGAGTAGCAAGCCAGGTGCCCTCGATCGTTTGCCTGAAAAGTTCTTTCCTCTTTCTTCCTTGCCCACTGTGGCCTCATTTAGCTAAGGATATAGCTGCTTTTACTGTATATTATTAAAAAGCCTAAGAAAGCAATCATTTTGCAGAGGAGGCAAGAGAAGCCGTTAGGAACACGAGGGCTCTCTGCTAATCATTACCTGAGACTTGCCCAGGGCTGGCAGCTTGGAAGCAGGTTTATGATTGTCTCCCATGGCCCATACATAATGTCTTACACGGGGACTTTTCAAATGCTTCCCTGATTCTGGATGTTCATATGAAAATAAACATTAAACTATGAGTTGAAGACGGATATAAAAATAAGAGGACCACTGCCTCTTCCAGCCTCGTGGTCCCAGTGCATCAGTCACTGGTTTATTACTGCTGCCATCTGCTTCCCATCCTTGTTTGTAGCCTCAGACCCTCTCCTGCAGGTTGGTACCTACCCTGTCACAGACATTGTCCCTCATCCCATATCCTTTTCCTTTAGGCTGTTTACAGCTCTGCTGCCTTCCTAATGCCCTTCCCAAGCACATTCCCAAAGTGACGTCTATCGCAGTAGTCACCAAGAGCCCACTTCAAACTCACCCATGCCATCTGTGCTTTGACAGTCTCCTTTAACCCTCTGCAAGTGCTAGTGAGCACCTGCTAAAGAGGAAAGTGAAAAACATGCCTTAACACTCAGTGGTAGCTCAGCAGTTAACTTAAAGTTGACCAGGCAAAAACTTAAGATGTTAAGCAAAGTATTTTTTATTCCCTCCCCTTAAAATTGGCCCAAAATATCATGACAAGCATTATTTATCTTATTAAGTACACTACATTAACCTTGCAAATATGCTAATGCACAAAAGGCGCTGCCTTAGCAGCTTTTTAGAATAGGAAATTAACCATGTTCATCAGAAAGCTTTTAATTATTATTATTTCTTAAATGCTGGCATAATGCAACAGTTCTCCTTCTGTCAGGGGCATCAGATGAGAAGGATGGGGGACAGAGGCCTCCATCTTCACAGCTTCCCCCAAAATTCCAAGTGGGTAGTCCTACCTGAGTTACATGCTAAGGAGCTGCTCTGTCCCTCAGCTGCACTGCCGGCCCAGGGAAGGGAAGAGCTGGAAGGTCAGGCAGGTGGAGAAGGGAAGACTAAACCAAGTACCTTTGCTGAGATATTGCTCTAGGACTGAAAAGGATGTAGGTGGAAGTACTGCATGTTGGAGAAGGACTGCAGACAGCAGAGGGAAAGGGCTACATCTTTTGCCCAGGGTGACCTTCCAGTGGCTCCCCCAAACACCTGACGTTCTCTGATGCTCTCCTGATCTAGGACAGCACAGAGAGCCTGATAGCTGTCTTACTTGGCACTGGCTTTTGAAAAAAACATGCTTGGCCTGAGCAAGATATCTTGTCTCCCTGTCTCCCTGAGCAGTCAGTAGAGAGGGAGAAGTGTCCCAGGGTACTACTCATCCCAGTCTCCGGCCAGTACAATGGGTCCTATCTCCCAGTGCCTCAGGCGCAGAGTCCAGCTCCGAGGACAGAGCAGGGGCAATGCCTATATGTTTCAAACATCCCCTGTGGTAGTCAGGATGACAGCACAATGCACTCCTTCATCCTCTCTGATGCCGGTAGAGGACATAGCCATAATACATGCTGAGTCTGGCACAGGCCAAGCACATCTCCTGTATGCCTCACAGCACTGAGCTGTGGGCTGTAACAGCTCTTGGGCAGTGTGACAGAGCAATGTAGAGCATCACCACTGAAGAACCTCCTTTGCCTCAGTGAGTGTACGCTGCTGATTCACAGCCATGTCCTGGGACTTGCCCTCAGCATGATCCTCCTGATTCCCTTTCCCTTGGTGACAGACATACTCTGTTCCCCTGGCTGTCTACACCTCTTTCCTGGTGAGAAGCAAAGGGAACAACCTTTGCAAGGGAGGCTTGACAAAACCTACTCCCACTAGGTGGAAAGCTGTGATTCTCTCAGCTCATCCTGCTCAGGGCCCGATCCAAAGCAACTTGCCACTGTGGCTGGCTGTGCCTATCTTGCTGCTGCAACACAGCGTGTGCAGCTTCTTCCTCCACCCAACTGAACAGTCCTTTCTGATGAGTTTCCAATGAGACTTTGACTTGTGCTTCCCTTACCGTGCACTGGCTGTCATTGCTCCTGGCATGGCAAGGTCAGCTCAGCTGGCACAGTCAGTGCAGTCACAAACATAATTTCTGATATTTCTGGTTTTCTTTTTTTAATGGTGGTGTTACTGTTGCAGGCGGAGGGCAGCTGCTTCCACAGCTGCTACAGCTTGCTAGTGTACTGCAGCCAGCATCACCCAGGAGATAAGGCCAAGGAGCACAGCTCTGCACTGTTGTGCCTACTATCTCTCTAAGCTTTTTTTAAGCTTTTATGTTGTTTTTTTTTCCTAAGTAAAATCTTAAGAGGGCAGATTTAGCTGAGTATCCAATGTCTTTCTGGAGTGTGCTCTGATAAAGGAAAAAAAATCATCCCTCAAGCAGCGTAGAGGTGAGGGAGCTTATCCCATGCTTCTGCGTGGGAAGTGTCACAACAGGATAAACCAAGGGAAATCAAAAGCTGAGAGATTTACCCAGATGCAGAGAAAGGGATGATATTATCCAATATGACATTACATGTTCTTTCTGTAACACAAATCAGCTTCCATTGGTCAAATGCATCTCTCCTCTGACATGATAGCCTTCCGGAACAGAGACTGCAGTGCTGCAGGAGCTCTGAGCAGCTTTTTTTTTTTTTTTCAGTTTGCTTGTTTTCCCGTTATAATTATTTTCTCTGTAGTCATCACTCCAAGGTTGTCTTTCTGGGAGAGGCTGAGGCAGCATTAACTGGGTGCAGACCCACAGATGGTTGTCCAATAGTGTACTGGCCTGGCATATGGCAGATAAGGAGTTGCGTGCCCTATCCTCAGGCAGCAACAACGTGCTGCTCACTACGGTGCTTTCTGATGGGCGATGCTCGGACAGCACAGCTCTGCTGGCCTTCCTGAAGCCGCCATCTGTGTGCTGCCTCCTCTTGAACTGGATATGCATTGGAGCAAGTATCTCATCAGGTTTGACCAGCTTGGCATCTCCCGTGATGGAAAGCTTTAGAGAACAACTATTTCAACATATTTCAACTAGCTCAGGACATGCTGTTTAGGTGTCTGCCCAGTCCTGGGGCCTCAAAGGCAAAAGACAGCAATCAGGAACAACCCCGACTGAGGTAAAGGAAATCTGAATCCATCACATGCTGACTTTTTACTCACTGTCCTTTGCACACCTGGCCTTTTCCATGGCCCTTGGACCTCTCTGATAGCAACCTTGCTGCTCCACAGCCGTGGTTAGCAGAAAGTGAAGGAGAACAAGCTTCCTGCTTCTAAGCACTCCTGTGTTTCTGATGGGGAGCCCCACAATGACCCCCTGTACTCAGACACAGGTGAGCATACACTCCTGGAGCTACACGAATTACATCTTCAGGGCAATAATTTCTTCAGTCCCCAATCACATCTATGTCCCAGCACACTGGGTTAATTGGCTGGGCACTTGGTCTGCTGATCATGGCCCTGGAGAAGAGCAGTTGCACCACCTGTGCTGAGAGATAGATCTGTGGGTGGTGTAGGGAGGGAAGGAGGGATTTGCATGTGGGAGAATGCACAGACAGAGACTAAAGGTGGAAGCACACATGTAAGATAAAAGCTTCGTGTTAGAAAAGAAAGCACAAAAGATGATGGCAAGGCCATCTTTGCCCATGGCAGAGTATTGACATCCTCTTGCTGTCATGGAAGAGAGAGTGAGGAAGAGAGAGTGAAGGGTGCTGGATGTAGAGCTGCTGGTATTTCCCCTTTCTGGACAGGATGACATAGGTAACTCCAGGGAGTGGGTCTGATCTATGGCATTTCAAGGAATGAGTCACAAATCACAGCTGTATGTTTTTCAGTATGCTGAGCTGATGCTATATAGTGGAGCATCAGGCAAACTTGGAAGAGGTTTATGGAGAGACAGAGGGAGAAGGAGAGGGAGGCATCTGAGTGTGGGAAGGAGGGGGATGTGGTTGCAGCAAAAAGTAATTTGCTGACAAGAATGCAGCAATTTATTTTGAGCTACTACAACTGACCAGTGCATTCCCTTTTATCACCGACTTATCTCTTCCTTTCTAGTACAAACCCTAGGAAGCACAGGGCCTGCCTCTCTCCTTCTCTGTGGATATTGCTGACTTGGGAGGCTAGAACAGGCCACTGTTATCAGCAGGACCACCTTCATCTCAGCTTCTTTCTCCCCTGATGAGCCCAGCAGCATGCTCCAAGTTGCAGCATGGGCTCCAACTTGCTAGTGGAGAGAGCACAATACAAACCCTGAACCTAGAGCCAAGCTTTCAGTGGGAGTTGTTAGGTAGGGAGGTCTCCCTTTTTGTCTTGGGGCTGTCTAGCAACAGTTTCCTTTCATCCCAGTCTGTGGACAGTAAACAGGTGTTTTCATTTCTATTTACTGACCTCAGATTTTTGGGGTGGGGGGGTGGGGGGTGTTCCTCTTTTTTTCTAATATTCCCAGCACTCATGGTTGATACTTCAAGGACATTCTTGCTGAGCAGACCTCTGTGCTGTGTTATGCACTTGCATATATGGTTATGTATCCCCCACAACCTGTTCAAAAGACTGCTCTAGAGGTGAATACCAGCAGCACTAAAGGAAATTAATGAAAGAAATGAATGAATGAACAACAGAACTGGTTTAGCACCCCCATCCCTTAATACTGTCCCTGCTTGCTCTGGAGAGGGACTGCTCTGGTTGCAGGCCAAATAGCAGAAAGGCTGTAGAGAGGTTGTGGGAACTCCCTCAGGTTTTGATTTTTCTCCTATTCAGCTTAAAGGGTGGTCTGAAAACTTTTTGAAGTTGACCTGGGTGCTGGCAAAGCTCTGTGACAGGAGCTGGACAGCAATATTGGAAAAGTGAAAAAGGGAAAAAAATATTGATAAATAAAATATTATATAATTCATTTTTTATGCAGCAGCATAGAGTGCACTGGCCTACTCTTTCCTAATGGTATAGCATGTCAGCTGGCATGGCTCTCTGGGGGATGCCTGCTGTGCGTGCACTACCAACACTTTTCTGCAAGCAGGAGCCATTTGGCTGAAGACTCAGGTATACACTGACAGTCCTGCTCTCGCAACACAGCCAAGAATTACTATCCTCAAAATACTGAGGACTATGACAGTTCTCCTCACAATGAGAGGTGATCTCCAGGGGGAGCACAGGCTGACTGCACCTTGCTATTCAGGGCTCTGCAATAGCACAGTGAAGACCTGCAGACTTTGCTCTGCACTGTGGTACTGTTTCCTCAATAGACTATTTCTTAATCCCACCACCTGGCTTGGAGGCAGGGAGGAAGTTTTGACCAGTGCAGCTCATGCAGGAGGACACCTTCTCAAGAGTAACCCATACTCTGAGTTTTGGCTGCACTCGGGCCAGAAAGTCAAAAAGGGCAGCACACACTGGGCTAGAAAAACGATTCCTTCCTTTGGAGCCTGAAAGGAGAAGGGGATTCTCCAGAAATCCCGAACCTCAGTACCTAACCTCCTTTTAGAAAATGTGTTCAGACTGACTAGCTTCTACTGGATTTTAATCTAAGTCCCAAGACAGAGTTAGTATGGTACCACTAATTTGCTGCACTGATGAAGTCTTAAAAAAAATCTCCAACAGCTAAATTTTCATTTAGTCTATTTATTTATTTTTAAATTGCATGTCAGTGCCTGTGCCAAACACTAGCAGTCAATACAGGACTTAGATGATAATAAATGTAATGTTAATTACATGGTTATTGTTACTCATTTTTTAATAAGCTCTTTATATGCAATCAAGTAATAAAGCAAAACCAAGGCTCTTTGCAAAGCATACTGTTCCCAAGAAAGCACACAAGAAGCCAGAAAAATCTCCAGAGAGGGCTCCAGACACTGAGGTGAGGTTCCTAAGACTGATCCCCAGGTCTTCTGATAATGCAACCACAAATCTAGTAGCCCAGCAAAAGATACTGGCAAAGAGCAGAGCTGTAGGTAAGGACACCCAGACTCTCTTCATCCATGATACTCCAGCCCCACGCTCACAACCATTCATAAACCACTAGGGAGAGGCAAAGCAGCTATCTAGATAAATATCTCTCTGCCTCCCCCCCAAAACCCCATTGCTCATGGTAGAATTTTCAGTTGTCTGCATGTTAAATTGATACACTGCAATATTTCACTCCTTAGTAGGAAGAGAAGCCTTACTCACTAAAAAAGGAAAAGAATTCCTGTCCCTCATTTTGTATTAGCCTTGAAAGAATCTAAAATAAAATACATCCAAAAAACTGTGATGATTTTACATGCAGAAGGATGATATTAATTTTGAGGATTCCTTCAGCACTGTAAAGCTGGACTTCAGATTAGTAAGGTGCCTGTTACTGAAGGCACACAGACAATGCAATTGGTACAGTGAGCTAAAATGTCCTAAATCATTTCTAAAACACTTCATAATGCTGGACACAATCATATCTCTAATAGTAACACACAACAGCATAAAGGGTTTACCAACATGAATTGCAATATGTTGCCTTACTCCTGCATGACAGGGTTACTATATAGAGTTTGTTCCCAGCAACAAAGCTGACAAAGCCAGATGCCACCCCTGCCAGCAAGCATTGTATATCTGGGGCAACTTAAGGACCTGCTGATTGAAGGAAATCCTCCTCCTACCAAACACAGACTGGCAGCAAAAATGCTTCACAGCCGTTTTTTTTTTTTTTTCCCCAGTTTTAACGACTGTAACAGCTTCTGCAATCTTTGTAAGGGAAGTGGCTAAAAAAGGAGCAGGAGACTGATTGTCACTCATCCTCTTGCCATATTACGAAAGGAACCGCACAGTGAGGGATGCAGAAGAAGCCTCGGGGAAGGGAGATAAGGGAACAGAGGGGAGGAATACGGGCTTAAGAGATGCACTCCCTGCCCGAGTCTGCCTATGGGAGTCTGATGAATGCTGATCTATCTTAATACCCCTGAGTGTTAGAAAAGTTAGGCTTTCTGTCTGAGTCTTGCAACATGAATGCACTCCTAGCCAGCAGGCAGGAATCACAACCAAGCCACTTTTTCTGGATTGAAAGCGGCCACCTGTCCAGTTTAAGGACCTGACCCAATGGGTCTCACTTATGCGATATTTCTGGAGAAGCATTTTGGTGGAGCCCAGTTGTGGGTACAGTCTGCAGGGTTGCCTGTCAGGAGAAGAATGCTGCTTGGGAAAGGAGACACAACATTTGTTCTAAACTTCCCTTATATAGGGCTTTTCTCCCCACCTTTCCCCCCACCATTTTGTAAAGGATCTATTTGGTATTTACCTCAAAACCAGAACCTTCATGCTCTGCAAACACAGGCCCACAAAATGACTAAAGCAGTTTTGGAACAAGACATCCTGAATATGATGAGCAGGGGAGGGGAAAAAATTAAAGGGAAGAAAAAATCAGCCAGCCCAGCAAACAGCATTTAAATCTCTCTCGTCTTCTCTCATTCCCTTATTCAGTCATTTCTGTCTTGCTTTGAGAGTGCTGTTTTTATCTTCTTCACTCTGATATAAAAGCCCAGCTCCCCTAGTGAGTGTGCAGATGATGATTTGGCATTGTCCAGGACTATTATGCTGTCAACTCTCAAAGAAAAAAAGGCTTGTAAAAATCCTGTAGTCAGACAAAGGCAGAGCATGCGGCTCAGGACAGTTTGTACTGCCGTCTGCTAATAACCTTTCTGAACAATAGCTTACATGGAAAGATCTTTCATTGAACATGAAATTCCTCTTTCAGCTTCACCTTCACTTACTCCCAATTACTGCTCCACTCTCAGCTATACCCATGCTACATATGCAAATCCTCTTTCAAACTCTTTTGTACAGAAACAGAGGTGCATCTCCCTCCCCCTGGTCCTGTTCTAGTACCATCCTACACTATCCTTGCACAATCCACCACTCACTCACTACTGCTCCTAGTTCAGCTCTAGCCACCTGCAAATTCATTCACATATGTGGTCTCCACCACTCCCAGTAATTTGGCTCATGCTCTGCTCTCAGGTATATGGAAGTCAGCTTCACACATTCCATTTTTCTTTCTTCATTTATTCAGGAATAGAAATTTGAAAGAAAATGAGGAATATGCCCAAGAAAGACATTTCTGTTAAAAACCTAAGATAGGATCAACAGCTTTTTCCAAAACACAGAAAATTAGCAAGTTTTCTTGAGGCAACTTAAAGAGGTGGAACTTGAAGTCTCAACTGTGGTGGGAGCAGATAACTATCCCAGCTTCCCTCAAGCCCCAGTGGTGTTGAGTTCATTGCAGCACGAGCTATACAGACTGGTTCCTCTGCCTGTAGAGATAGAGACTCGGGTCCTGGCAGACGAACTGAGGTGACCTGTCTATCTCAGACAATTTATGACATTGTGTCCTCCAGCATTTGCTCTGGTGCAGATCACCAGCTCCATGGAGTGCCAATAGGAATATGCACATTATGTGCCTTTGCATCAGCTGTCCCTGTTTACAGTACTGGACTGCTGCTGATTGTGGGTTTGGGCTAAGTGAAAGTGAGCTGAAGTATGGTCATGTCTGTCTTTCTGGCAATCCATCTCTAGGAGAGTTGCTCGCTCTCACTGTCTACACAGTCATCTACCAGCATCTCTGCTTTTCTGCCAGAGGAGCCTGAAACACCACACAATCAGTTCTGGGGAGACCCAAGTTTGCAGGAAAGATTGAAATGTCTAAATCAGCCCACACTGACGAGTGTGGGCTGCTGCCGCTTTGAGATAAATCCTCAAATGTGTGCAAGGATTTGGCAGTATGCAATGGGTCAATGAAGCTGGTATATGAACAAAACAGCTCAGCAGAACCTGGAAAGGAGACCAAGGAAATGGACTTGGAAGTGAGCCTTGCTCTAAGGGTACACACCTAAGCCAAGGTCAATGCCCAGTAACTCCAAACATGAAAGCACGGGCAGGCACTGATCTCTGCTGCACCTGCCTAATGCCAGATGTACACCACCATAACTGATGGCATTAACTGCTGACTTATATCCCTCTCAGAAAGGTCAGAGTGTGGCCCAATGAGTTTACAGTGAGCAAGAGCAAGGCAGTGCATTTGCTGAGCTGGGACTAGTTCCTGTTCACCGTCTGTCGATTTAGTGAACATCACGCATCTAAACTAGGAACTGGAAAGCTGTGTGATATCCAAGGTTTTGCAAGTGTACTGGACAATAACAACATGCACTAAGGATGCTCTAGGGATGAAATACACCCTGAAAACTAGGGCTCCAAGGAGAAAAAGCCTTGTTTAAGCTCTGAACTCTTTTCTGAGCAGGGCTGTATCCTGCTGTCTGTTACCAGGATCCCTATTCCAAATAATGCTGCATTTATTTTAGCTGACAAACATTTACCAGAGCTAGTAACGTAAAGACCCATACCTCTTGAGACAAGAACCTAATTCAGGCAACAAAATGAGCTGTATATAAGAGGCACATCAGGCACAAAATGGCTGGGAAAAGGCCATATGAGGTGAAAACCTGAGTCTGTAGGATGCGTTTGGTGTTCTCTGAGTGCACTGAATGAATATAACTTCTCAACACACTTCTCCAACCCCTTTATCACTGCAAGCAGTTTAACTGGCCCCACAAACACCCTGAGTGCACGAAGTGCTTACAGGGAGAGAACACGGTTTCACATGACTTCGTAACCTGCTCACTGGAAGGTGGAGTGGGAAGGGACAGGGCAAAAGTTCTCCAGGCTGGAGCTGATCCCAGGGACTAAAACGAGTCCTTTTAAGATGTTATAGTGTATGTCAGCAGCAGGGACATGTGGCCAAAATGCCCAAGCATCCTGTATAGCTCAGGACACAGCCCAATGGCAGAGAGGGCCAGTGAACCAAGAAGCTGTTGGTAATTGCAGTAGCTGATATTGTTTTGCTTCTCCCCACTACAACTTCCTGTGACCCATTCCTGCCAGCCTCAAAGTTCAGGTCCACTCACCATGCACACCCAGGTTCTGCTTCACTGAAACAACACCCCATCACTTTCTGAGCACTCACACACAAGGTCACCACTGTGTATGTAGCTTCTGGCTTATATTCTCTCCTTTTTCATGTTTTTCTTTTTCTCTCTCTTTTTCCATTTTCTTGTCCTAAGGGATCATGACCAGAATTAAATCCTGACATACTTTCAAACCCAAGATAGCTGATGGTTTTACACTCCCTAGGTAAATCATCCTACACTTCTTTGGAAAACATGAATGCATTTTCCCTGTGGTCCACAACATCTGAAGTATCCTGTCATTATTATTAAGTGAAGGAGATCCTTCAAAGAGTGTAGTGTTGTCCCCAGGTACTTCAGTGCACAGTGTTAGGCGAAGGGCCTAGATCAGCACAATGTTTTACTCATTGTTAATGCCAGACATTCAGGTCTCTGATTTCCAGCACAGAGCCTACTTGAAGAAGTTCATGGTCTTACCCAGGAGTGCAAGAAATGGGCTCTTTATGGAGTATGAAATCCATTTTCCCCAGGCCTGCATTTGGACTGTGCTTTATGACATGAAAAGATGCAGTAAGTGAATAAAGCACTACCTTCTACTGACTGATGGACAGATGATCCCAGCAGCCTGTATCTGTATCTGTATCTGTATCTCCCCCTTCCCACTGCTGTATATTTGCTGGGCTGTCAGTCTTAAAGCCAAAATGACTTGGGAACCTGAAACTTCCTGAGATTCTTCCTCCTGCTCAGTCCAGAGAAGGATCTAGAAGTTAACATAGGACTGAAGGCAAGAGGAGGAAAAGATATCAGCTCTGACACCTGTAAAGCTTAGGTAAGAGGAAAAGTGATGAGTGAGGGGCTTGGAGTCAGCGGAACTATAAATGCAGCACTGCAGCCAATGCAAGCAGCTTCAAGAGAGCCTATACCAAATTCACAGCAACACCAGACAGCAGGAGTGGGAAAGTGCTTACTAAATTCATTCTCTTGACATCCAGAAAGGCAGAGAAATGGGGAGTGAGGAAAGCAAGGTCTAAGGTCACTCGCCAGGACAAGAGAGAACAAAGAATGAGACCATGCTGAAGATGTTCCTCTAGTCCCCCTCCCCTAAACCAAACATCAAAGTTTGCTTCATACAGGAGGGAAACAATCATGTAAGAGGCAGAAAACCCATGAGTTGCTCAGTTACTGGAGCTATGACAAGCAATTCTGGGAACAGCTGCATTTTTTGCCTTTCACTCAAAATAGCAGTTAAAACAAAGGCTTTTTTTTTTTTTTTTTCTCTTGGGGGATAACCTGCTGCAAGAGAGAGGAATATCATCTTTTCAGAGCACCACTGTTTCAGAGGAAGTTACAGGAGGTCAATGGAGTCCCTTCTGATTTAAAGACAACCTTCCTCTCCTGGTCATGTTCACAGCTGGCATCACCCCATTTGGTTTGAAGGCACCAGCGCAATTCACATGGTTTGGGGATCTCACTTATTGTGTTAATAAGTTTCCCTGGAGATGCTGCTTGGTATGTGGTCCCCTAGCTCAACTGCTCTGCTCTGCCCAGCTGTGCTGGTGAATGAGCTGAGGCTCCTGCTCTGCCCAAGCATCCTGAATAATTCTGCAGATCGATTTGGGTTCATACCCACCAGTTGAAATGGGCTGCTTATATCTCCTAGACTTTCAGCTGTCTGGTCTGCCTGCCTGTGCTCCTGCTTCCCAGCCACCTCTGTCTCCTGCATCCAGCTTTGCTTGCTGCCCAGACAGTGCAGCAGCACAGACAGACAGGCCACACCCTTTACCTCCAGCCTCAGCTGTTCTCAGCTGCTTTCACCCCTGAGCTCTCCTGTACTGAACTGTGAGGTCCAACTGATGGGAAGAAATCAGCCTGCCAGACCCTCTTGCATAACAGGGAATGAAAGCTTTTTCCCTCTCTCCTCAACACACAAAAATAGCCTATTTTCCAACAGCATCATATATGGGTTCAAACAGTCAATACTCACCAACAGAAATGCAAGGAAGGAGGATGAAACACAAGACGAGAGAAAATAAATTAGGGCTATGGAAGGCTTCTTTTAAAAGCAAAGGCCCCAGTCTTACTTCTCAGTGGTGTAATCTCAAAGGCCATTACTATCAGGCTAGAGTGAGCAGCAGGGAAAATGGCATAAGAAACCTGCTCTCTTTCTAGAAATAATAAACAATATTTGGCCAAAGTTCAGGGGAGGAAGTTGTGGGGTAAGTAGAAAGGGAGGGGGACAAACTCCGAGTAGTTTGTTAGACCTTAAGTCTTTTTTGCCTGCTTAACCTTCACTCTGCAGACACACTGACTGGGGTGTAACTGGTTCAATATGAGCACTGTGTGGAGCACAGGTATTAGGCCAAATCTGTCCCTTGTGTAACTCTGCCAATGCACAAGGGAATCTGTGACATGCCCTGACCTCAGTGCAGCTGTGTCATGGTGAACTAGGGAGCTAATTACACATGTGAAGGTTGTTGCAACTACATCTGTTTTCCTATGGGAGGGTGCACATAGTAAAATTTTCTTATCCCCTCTTCTTGTTTTACCAAGAATATCTTTGAAATAGATGGAGATTTTTTTGTAATGAAAAGAGGATGATTGGGCTTGCCATAAATCTTTATGATGTAGTTTCAACAATCCCTGCACCCTGAGTGGTTCAGCTTCGGAAGCATCTTCTAAGTAGCAGCAATAATGTGTACTATTAGTGAAAAAGTATTTGGAGTACCGTAAAGCAAAGGTAAAACTAGGGCACCACACAAAACGACTGTTCCAGCTTCAAACAATCTTATTTCAAACTTGTGGCTCAGCTATTGAGTAGCAGCCAGGAATGATTTCCATAGTTGCTGAAGATGATGGGGGCAGGTGGGAATTGCACTGTCAGTAGCACAAATCCACCTGTGTCCTGGCCAAAAAGCTGAGAACAACTGGCTGCCAGGCCAATTCCAGGTTCGAGCCCCAGAATGGGAAATCAGCAGAACTTCTTCCCAGGTGGCATTTTACAGGCAGGGAAGGGGAGGAGGAATAACACTATCATACTTTGTAGTAACTGGAGTTGTGCATGACACCTCCAGCTAAAAGGGGAATAGGACCTTATCAAGGAAAAGGGCCAGGACAGGCCCTCCCTGCTTTAACTAGTAACTTACTGTCAGATTGTCAGGTGCCACAGGTCCAGGTCTTCTCTTGGATCCCAACCAAGCAGATATACCCATTTTCACCTGGGTTATGACACGAACTTGACCTTTTTTTCAGAGCTAGCTTGAGGCTTCTTGCTCTTCAACATGTCATTAAAAAGTGAAGCTGCTGTCTCTGAGGTGAAAAACTGCATTTTCTGATCACCTGCAAATAAAATTCACTGCGGTCCAAGTCCTTTCTTGTAAACTTAAAGGGGTTTTAACTGCAATGTGATGGTCAAGTTCCCAAGTAAGGGTGTAGTTACTTTCTGACTGTCTTAAATTTACCTCAGCAGTTTAAGACGGGGCACAGCACACATCACTGAAGACAAATGGCTGCTGTGTCAAGCCACAGAAATGGGCAAAGCAAACCCTACACAAACAGCCTCTTTAGCGCCCTGCCACAGAGTCTGCCAGATGCCAGGGCCTAGATTGGAAATTATGAGTCAGATCCCCAAATGGAGCAAAATGACTGTGCTCCAAGAAAGCACTGATTTATATCAGCCAAATTCTGGCCTGCTGATCTCAAACTGGATCAAATTACTGGCGTTTCTGGACTCTCTAACACATGCCCTGATCGTTATATGTGAATGAGAAATGACGTGCTCACAAATATGTCAGTTCATGGATACACACAGATTGCAAGGACATCTGGCTGACAGAAACTTTAGGAGATGTAGAACTTATGGCAATGGGAAGAGATCCATTATCTGATTAAAAGGTTAGATAATCTAGGGGAAGAGTACTTGCAATCAGCCTGTTGAACAGAGGCCTCTGTGGGGAGGGCACAAAAAGCTCACCATTAGCCAGTTTCTGTTAATCAGTTTTGATATAATTCTGCCTGAGTGTGCCTAATTCTTGCCACAGCAGCTTGAGCCATACATAACAAGACCAGGTGCCATGAAAGCTTCTCTAAAGCCTCCACTAATGCTGCTCCCTCTGGCCCTTCAGCCCCTGGCTCCCTACACCAGCTCTTCCCCTGCCCCTCAGTTACTCCATCACTACCTAACCACTCATCACATTAAGGCATTAGATGCTCTACTTGCAGCTACCACACCTACAGCAAATGAAGAACCCATTTTCAGAGCCACAAACAGAGAGGCTGCATCCAACTACAGTGGCCTAAACTCTCCCAGGGGATTTTTTACTTTACATAGTTATCACCTTTTTGGCTGACCTAACTGTCAGTTGGTGTGTATAAGTGAGCTGCTGCTGAAAAAGAAGGAGTTAAGAATCATTTAAACCATTAGGTTTTCATCAGATCTCATTCTGCTTCTGGAGAGCCCTGGAAGCATCTGTTAATAAAGGGCGGGGGGGAATAAAATCCTTCTCCCTCATGTCAAGATATCTTTTTCCATCCAGCTGCACCCAGAATGAAAGAGCTATCAAAGAAAGCTCCCCCATTAGCCATCAATTCAGAGCAACTTCAATCAGTCAGTTCTGCTGGAGCCTGTGGGAATATCTCCTCAGCAGCCTCCTACATGCCGCACTTGAGTGCTCAGAAAGAGCCACATTAAACCTGCCTGCCATCAATCCAGGGGCCTCCTTCTCTGTAACTTAATGAGGTGAGCCAGTTGGCATCACTGACAGGGAGCTGAGGAGTTAAAATGAAAGCAAGAGTGCAAGCCAACCTGTCTTGGTGTGCATACACAGGGGAAGCAGCTAAGCCACCAGCCCTCCTTCAAGGGGCTCTCTGCAGGGCTGAGGGCTGTTTCTGGGTTGCAGCAGACTCAGGGGAGGCTCAGAGGGACGGGGACAGCTCCCCTTACCATGTAAGCCATCCCAGTTGACATGGCCTGGCCTCCCTACCCTTATCTGTGCAGTCAGGGTGGGGAGAGGTGATCTCAAGTCCATCCCTTTCACTACTGACAAAGGGCACATCTTGGGGATCAAGGGAGGTCAAACCTGGCACGATGAGGCCATTCCTGTTATCTGCTGCTCTAACGAGGGGGCAGGTGGCTGTCTCTTCACATACGCTGCTTCCCCAGCTGGCAAAAATGCTCCCTGTTTGTCACAGTCAGAGCATGGCTGAGCCATAGAAAACCAAACAGAGAAACTGTGTCTTTTGCAGCCATTTTTAAAGACTAGCAAAATACATGACTTAACACTCAAGGCTTCTCTCAGGTCTTATCTCCAACCAGATTGAGAGGGACAAAACTAAAGCAACTTTCAAATACATTCAGTACACAACTATCATTTATTCTAGGTCCGGTTTATGGATTGGACCTGGCCATCATCCATCCTGGTGACTCCTAAGGCACATTTATTTATCAGGTGCTCCTCAAGAGCAACGTCACTGCCAAGATATTTTTTATTTCTCTTCCTTGCCACCTATTAAGACAATTTTATTTCTTCTTTCTGGGGAGGAATTGCTATTGCTCAAGGGAACTTTCCCAAGAAAAAAGTACCTCCCCTTTTCAAATGCTATTTGAAACTTGCTCTTCCCATATACCGGCCTCTATACTACCAAGTGGGAGGAGTGTTCTGGTGGGAAGATGATAGTTACAGATTAAGTATTGACCATCATGGCTGCCCAGACCTGCTTTGTGGAGCAGATCTATTGCTTCAAAAACCCAAAAAACCCCATGAATTATCAGGAAGTCACAAAGCAGCATTTCATGCAGTATATCTTTATTGCTTGGATCGTGAGGTTTTCACCTAGGATAAATATTTCAAGGCAAGAATCTTTGTATGGCTACCTCTACAAGCATAGCAGCATATTTTCCTTGATGTTTTTGTGATCTGAGTTCTCAAGAGTAGTTAGCAATTCAGGATGATCAGCAGGAGAGTGTGTGGTGGCTGGTACTCAGATGCCTCAAATTGATGATATACTGTGAGTATGCCCCTCCTGTCACAAACACTTCCATGATATCTGTGCTTGGTTGGAAGTAGCCACCCTTCTTCAATCTGCTTCTTTCCTCCAGGCAAAGAAACACCTTGGTGAGGCTGTCAGAGATTGCCTCAGTAGGGAAGGGTGTGCAGAACTGAACCGCATCAATGTGTTATTGGCAAAGCAGCACATTGTGTCTCACATCTCTAAGTGCTCTGGCATTGTGTGTGCACAGAATAGAGCAAAAGGGAGGGAACAATACTGACTCTTTTATCTGTCCAGCAAACATGACCTCTTGCTGGGTCCTTGATGTTGCTCAAAGAATACTTTGATCAATGCAATCAAGAATACCAACATATCAAGGAGCACCAGCATGGAGCCTTGACCTTTGTCCATGCCTGGAACCATGTCACCCATCAAGATCACACCTTGGCCATGGCAGTGTCTTCAAGGCTGATCACACAGGGGTACAGACTATGGAGGAGGGTGTCTACAGCTGTACTCAGCTCATTGCTCACCTTCCTTTAGGCGCCCACTCTGGAAGGTCACAGTGGGAGTGATACTTAATAAAGGAGCAGGTTGACAGCTGGTGAAATCCAAGTCCTTCAGCTCCAGGCACTGACAAGGTACTCTACTCTTGTGGATCTCACATCCTCTGCAGGTGGGGCAGGAATACAGTTTAACTCTGCCCTCCCTAACCAAGAGGGGAGAAAATCTGTGGGACTGCTTCATGCAATGGCTGGAGAACACAGCTGAATATCAGTATTTTACCTATCCAGAAAGGAAGGACACCCCATAAACATGCATGCAAGTTCTTTCAAGAAGGTACTGTTTGTAGCCATACTCCCCAGCAAGCCAATATGAATAACACCTAAGCAGTTTGGTGGGTCAGAGCGTGACTTAATATGGATATAGCAACATAAGAGTGCTTAAAGTACTTGCACAGAACCTGCCTTGTTCTTCAGCTGGTTCCTGCCTTAGCAAAGTGCCCAGAAATTCTCGTGAAGTCTCTGCCTGGGGGAGCTCCTCCCCAGTGTCACATTTTGGGGACAACAGCATATAGAGGCATGTCTCTATAAAAGTGCTGGCCAGGAGCCTCAGAGACTGTCCCTGCCTCATTTAGATGTTCCCTTGACTTCACGGTCCACATCCCTTCTCACACTGCCTGTTCAGGGACTGCAAGGGGTCCTTTGACTATGGTCACACTGCTGTGCTTGCCCTGCTCCCACTGTATCCCTACAGGTCACAGACTGAAAGAAAACAAAAATAATTAAAGCAGGAACAATTTGCAGGGAGGCCCCAGTGTACAAGTGGAAACATGTTTGTTTGTAAATGGTACGTTCTACAAAAGACATTTCCTCTCATCCCTGGTGCCAGCTTCACCTTTCTGTTTGTCCAAAATGCATCAGATGAATAAGAATAAATGGTTAAAAAGTAATTTCACCACTGCCAAAGTCCACAAAGTAAAAATAAATATAACAGCTTTCCCCTCTCCCTAAAGCATCTTTCACCGTCTATGGCATCTTTAATTAGGTCTTGTAGGCATGAAAATGATTATACCACTGCTACTACCAACAATGCCTCACTGGTGCATTTCACTTGGCATGCATGTGGATGCCTGTCAGGGGAATATCTCCACGCTCACACATTCATTTACATGCAACAGTCTGTTTTGATCGCAGTTCCAGTGCCCGTTTGTGCACAGGCCGTTCAGTGTGCGTAGCTTTCTGTTTAGGGTGTATAATAAGACCCTTTCAAATCTGCAATAACAAACAGCTTATGCTAGTGTCTGATTAGATAGAAATAGTCACCGATTTTTGTACCATTTGTATCATTTAAATTGCACTGAAATTATTCTATTAGGGGTATTAGGCCTGGGGTACAACTAATTTGACTATCTGTATAATAATGGTCTGATTAACATTAGGAGGCTGTGGTCAGACAGTGCTCACTCCAGGCCTAACTTCTGAAGACACTATCCCTTGCCCATGCTTAGTCTTACCTCTTGGCTGAGATCATTGCTCCCACTGACCATGGCAGCACCTCTTGCTTCATCTAAGGCAAAAAGCCAACAGCAACCTCATCTGACAACCTCTGCAGTAAAGCAGATGAGAGAAGTATGGTGCTCTGCCCTATACAGAATTGCAATCTTCGGCAAGGAGGAGGTTAAAAAAGAACACAGGTGAAAGAGTTGGCAGTACTCTTGCATGTGATGTTTATAAAGTTAATGTCTGGAACGTGTATGTGTATATACTGGGATAGTCTTCCTGCTCCTGTTCAGCTGTGCTGTTAACGCTGCTTTAGTACACTGTGTGTTAGTTGGTTATGCACTGCTTTAACTACAGCTATGCAGTTACACTTTATGTGTTTGTAAGGCCTCAGCTAATGAGGGCATTAATGACAGCTGTAAACTCGGTCCATACTGCTTTCTCTCTCCATAACAACTTTAATTCCATGATCTCAAAGCACAAGAGAAATGCCACAAAATAAACCCTCCCAACATGCACCAATGTATGTGAGGTATTAGAGCTGGTTTAATTTTCACAGCAAAGATCTTACATGAATAATGAATCCTTTTATTATGCTCATGAATTATCTGTGAGCAGGCTGTGAGCTTTATGAACATGTCTGCTGCTCCAAAGTTTTTAATGAACAGAAAACGTTAACAAATGTCACTGTACTAGAATACAACAAAAGTCTTTGCCCCAGCAGTTTGAGGACTGTGACTGGTGCCCTGGGTCACAGGACAGTATTTAGCCACCCTGATGGAAAAATGGGAACCTCGTTAGTGAGGATGACTACGAATGGACCATATTTGTTCACACTTGCTCCAATCTCATTTGGACAGCTGAACAAAGAGCAATCACACACCAGCCTTAAGGTGAGAAAAATTTTGTGTGCCATAAGTACTGAGAACTGGGAATAAAAAAGGCGATGAAGAGAAGCAGTTTTTTGAGACACTGTCTTTGGATGCCCATCCAACACTAATCTTTATTAAGTATTTTTGTCTGTATTTTACAGATGGAGTAAGTGGCACACAGGACACAGAAGCAACTTCCCAGGGTCACCTATTCAGACAAACTAAAACTCCCTATCCACTCTGTATCATGTCTCTACCAAAAAGATGAGGGGCCTCAGTTTGCAAAACAGAGCTAGAAACCTCAGTTGAATGAGCTCTCTAAGGGGATTTCTTGCTTGAGATGATGAAGAAATAGCTTAAGGTTGTCTGTTTCCTTCTAGTCAGGCACTTCCTTCCCCTGTTGAATCTGAAATCAAGAAGCACCTAGGCATGTAAAAAGGAGTGATCATTATAAGAGAAACTAACCCCCAAGCTTTCAAATCTTCTAGAAAATTTGTGCTTGAAATCACCATCTGTGTCCACCTTCTGAGTCAGTTCTTATGTCCACATCCACTCACCGTGTCCAAGGCAGGGATTAAATACATTAGCCTACTGAAACCCAGGAAGAGAAAAAACCAGAGCTAAGATTTTCAACTGAAATGCAATGCTGAGCTCAGGAATAACAAGACAGTTCCCCTGAAAGCTGGGTTTTACCTTGGATAAACAATAGCTGTATAGCCTCAGATGTGCTCACTGAAAAGGAGGAAAAGGACCAGAAGAACAAAACTAATTGGAACCATTTGGTAGAATGGGCTGGAGCCATTTTCTTCAAATCTAGGTCTTTATCTCTCTTTATTTCCTTATGCCATGCCTTCTTTCTGTACATCTATTGTTAAACCCATCCACCCTCCTCCTGCTCCACTGCAATTAGATCCAAGCATTTCCTTTGAATTAGCACATCAACACTCCCCTGTCCCAACTAAAAACAGTTTTGCCTCAGGGCACTGAAAAATCTTCACTGGCAGCAGCACTCTCTGCCGTAGGCACTAGCTTGCAGTTTTATCCTCATCACACAGCTTCATGTAGTTTTCCCAGGGCAGTAGGCAGGTGCAAGGGACACCAGAGCTATTCCTCACCGGGCAAGCCTGCCTTGCCAGATCTTTGCAAGGAGGTTCCCCATGCAAAATTAGCCTTATATATAGACAGAAAACTAGAGACACCATGTCACCCTTTTCCTTTGGTCCCTGGTGTCCAGTTTTATTTCTTTGCTTACAGTGAGAACATAAATCATCATGCCAAAGGCTCATTCATGTAAACAGTCCACACTGCACGTTTCTCAAAACTCCACTTTCTCTGGGGTCTCCATACAGAGCTGTGGAGCTGTGCTGAACCTGGGCACTCCTCCACCATACCAGACTACTGGTAGGAAGCCACATGGATGTAGAACTCACAGGGCAAAATTTTCACTGTAAGAGATCTTGCTGCTGGCATGCACTAATGAAGCTTCAGACTGTACCTTGACTGCAGTTTCTTAGTTTTTAACTCACAGTGGATCAAGTCATGTTGATTTTTTTGAAAAAGTAACCAATCCACCAAATCAAATGGAAGTGAAAACAATCATTCAAACAACTCCTCCCACACTCCAACCCCAAGGACAGAAGCAAGTACTAAAAATCTGATTGTGTGAAGTACAACCTATTTAAATCATTCACATGCTACAGTTTGTGACATTTCTGATACTGGGCAGGTGCTTCTGCCTGTAAATAATCTGACAGTGTGGACCAAATGTAATCTAATGCAGACCAGACTTAGATAGGGAAACCGAAAGATGGCTTTTTCTAATACTTAACAGGAGTACTTTCTTAGTTTAAAGAAAGTGTCCTTAAATAGTATTTAATCCAAATGCATATCCTCAGTCTTGCCATTTCATCTGTCCTTGGATAGCACTGAAATAGTTTTTTCTCAAATCAAGCTCTGAATGAACTTCCAGATCTCCAAGCTTTCATCCTCACTAAACAATCACATTCTCAAATGGAACAACAGCATGAGCAATTTCTCTTGAACACCAAGACTAAGCACATGCAAAATGAATCTCTTCTGTTTTTTAGTAAATGAATCACAGGATCTTTTATTTTCTGATCTCATCGTTTACTCTGTGAGGGATAACTCAAACCCTTCACATTCAGCAGCTAGGCAAGTCTATTAGGAACCCAGTTTGACTCAGTATATGCTTATGCCAATGTCAGGATATTGTAATTCCAGCATCAGGACTCCTAGTGAGTGAGTCCCGTAACTAATTCAAAAATGAAAGGATACCTGCTCCCCTGCTTCCTACGCCCTGCTGTCTCTGAGCAATTACTTATGTGCCAGCATCATTGTAAATCTGTGCTTTAGTACATTGGGAAAAGCAATTGAAGTTATGCAGCAACTTAAACATAGAAACACTTATTAATACCTGCACTTATAGTGAAAGGACTGAGGTCTGCTTTGTTCAAGTGATGAGATCATTTGCAGAGCTTTCTAGTCAATGTGAATCTGACTGACAGGTCACTTAGGCTTTCAATTCACCCCAGCAGACTACTGATGTGTCTAAACTGATCCTCAGACAAGCAAAAAGGCAATAGCTAGCACTTTACTCTTGCCTTTGTAAGGCTGATGTTTAGGTATGGAGATAATGCCTTCTCCCTAAAACCCCTGCCAGCTGAAGGAAGACTTTCACATGAGTTATAGAATAATAGAATAATAGAATCAGCCAGGTTGGAAAGGACCTCTGAGATCATCAAGTCCAACCTTTGCTCCACTACCACCACAGTTCCTAGACTATGGCACTAAGTGCCACATCCAGTCTCTTCTTAAAAATCTCCAGGGATGGAGAATCCACCACCTTCCTGAGCAGCCCATTACAATGCCTGATTACCCTCTCTGTAAAGAACTTCTTCCTAATATCCAACCTAAACCTCCCCTGGCAGAGCTTAAGACCATGCCCTCTTGTCTTACTGATAGCTGCCTGGGAGAAGAGACCGACCCCACCTGGCTACAACCTCCTCTCAGGAAGTTGTAGAGAGTGATGAGGTCTCCCCTGAGCCTCCTTTTCTCCAGGCTAAACAACCCCAGCTCCCTCAGCCTCTCCTCGTAGGACTTGTGTTCGAGTCCCTTTACCAGCCTCGTTGCTCTTCTCTGGACCTGCTCTAGCACCTCAATATCCTTCCTGAACTGAGGGGCCCAGAACTGGACACAGCATTCCAGGGGTGGCCTCACCAGTGCTGAGTATAGGGAAATGCTAGACTTTGGGGAAGATCTGATATAAAATTTTTATGAGGTTCTAGTTACCCCTCCTAAACTAACTGCAACAGCAAGTTCACCCTTCAAAAAAACTAAGAGATAAACTCTTCCTTAGGCACATGAGTAAATATTTTCAGTGTCTTTTTGACCAGTCTCATATGCCTGAGTAGTTCTTTTCCTGATGTGTAGGAACACACTCACTATCTATACCAAACTTTGCTTCACAATAAAGTAAGGAGGTGCTTTTATAATGTTTTGCAGATGAGGAATGGAGGCAAAAAAAAATAAAATAAAAAGCTATATTCTGTCCAGCTACCAGGACAGCTGATGTGGACTTGGGGGTGTGCTGGGCATCTATGTTCATAAGAGCAGTAAGCACACCAGAAATCCTCTCCTCCACAGCTGTCATGCTTGGCTCTCTCCACACTCAGTGGGAAATGCTGTTGCCATAACACACACAAAGCCAGTGTGCTGCACATATGGTGATTTAAGAACACACAGCCAGAGGAATGGAACAAGGGAGCTCATTTTTTACAAGACTCATATTTCCTAACAGGTAGAAGTCTCCTTACAACATGAAACATGGTTCAACCTTACCAAGTTAGTACAATGCTTTATTTTAATATTGACAGTGTCCTGCTTTGAAAAATCTTATATGCACTGGGAAAGAGTGACTTAGAAGCTGCAGGAGCACAGTCATCATCAGTGTATTTGGCCCTTTCCCTTGGTAGCAACCAGTCAGTTAACACCCCATTACAATAAGTACAATTGGGGTAACCTGATGATAGATATCCTGTGGTCAGGGCTCTGGAGCAGTGGGTTAAAGATTCAGAAGGATCTCTCAGAAATGTAAACTTGTAATGGCTGCAGTACAGTGCAGTGATGTAAAATCAATGCAGATGCGAGCTTTAACACAAAGGTAATGGGGAGGCGAAGACATAAATAAGGAAAACTACAAGCGAAGAAAGGGCTGATAATAGAGGAAAGTGCAAAGCGAACATGAAGTGCTGTCATTTAGGACAAATAATTCTTAGATAGCTCTTGCACAGGACTTTTCAGACATGCAGCCCAAAGAGCTCTAAAGATGAACTAATACCTTTTTATGGTTCAGGAAACTGAGGCACAAAGAAAGGGTGCTGTTTATATGGGGTCATGTATTCCATGCCAGATGCAAAAGCAGACATCAGGATTCTCAGCTTCCTATTCCAAGCCCCACCATGCTACGCTA
Organism: Myiozetetes cayanensis; assembly: GCF_022539395.1. Lineage (NCBI taxonomy): Eukaryota > Metazoa > Chordata > Aves > Passeriformes > Tyrannidae > Myiozetetes > Myiozetetes cayanensis. Next base: position 22,521,463 of record NW_026087742.1, read on the forward strand.
AAATGATTTGTTCTTCCATTGCTGCAGTCTTTCTCCAGATATACCTTTTTGGCAAACAATAAAGCCAACTTGCTGCTGAGGTATGGGTTTCCCTAGTCAGGAGGGCTATGTCTGTATTGATGTACTCTTTTTCCAGACTCCACTTTCTTTTCATTTTCAACATTTGCACAGGTACAATAAGGTTTGTTACCTAGTTCAATACCAGGTACCTTTGCATAGAGAACATGTCTCAGCTGAGCGCACACTGGAAAGGCTTAGATATGTATTCTGAACAAGGAACATGTAGAAGTAAACTGTAATGCCTATTTCTGTCCTTTAACATTTTTAAAGCCATTTTGTTCCCAGAATTACTGCAGCCTCTCAGATAGGAAGGTCACACAACACTTCTCAATTGCCCTTGTTGTCCTCTTCTACAGCCAGACAAAATACTCCAGCTGAAGGGTACTCCTGAAAAATCTGATTTTCCACAGCTGATGTACTATTCATATCATCTTTTTTTTTCCACGAAGAAAACTATTTCAGCAGAAAACTTTTCTACAAGTTCAAAAGTATTTTTAAAAATACTCATTAAAAAAAAATGGAAACATATCGGTTTTGTGTTTCTCTCCTGCCCTTTGCCCATTTCCTCATTCTATTTGATGCCAAATCCATACCTATCTATTTTTTCACCTTTGCTTTTCCTATAACTCAATTTTTTTTGTTATAGCTTTCTAGCCTTCTTAACTTCTGGAGTTATTGTATAACAAATGGACAAGTTTTAGCTCATTCATAAATGGAGATGTTCTCAAAAATTAGAAAGTGAAAAGTGTAAATATATGCAAACACAGAATACATATGGCATTATCATTTTACCACATTCAGTGATGAGAGAGGAAAAAAGATTTATAGGAAAATACATTCTTCAAAGTTCCTTTTTAAGATATTATAAAACCAATGAATCTACTCAATGTTTAATTTTGCAAACCAAAATAGCTTTTAAGAAAAGAAATTAATCCTCTTAAAAAAGACCAATCAAACAAAAAACAACCCACAAAAAGTTACCTCTGCTATGTCTCTTAACCTAAAACAGACGTAAGCACCACTAATCTGCCACCAAGCATTCTGTTTTCAGCTTGTTGGCTACCTGCTACAAGTCCCTTTTGGGATTTTGCTTCTCTCTCAAAGCAAGGTGGGTGTTACTCTCCTGCTTCTCTTGGTATCTAATCCATTATTTCTGGATTGAAGATTTTATGCTTTTTCCTCATTACCTGTCAAAGGCGTTTCCTTCTCCAAAGCCACCAGCCTCTCTTTTCTAATCAATCACTTTCATTTATTTCCTAATCATTCAACAAATAAATTCTGATCACTTTCCTGGGGAGGCAGTGGTGGAAGTCCAAGGGATTAGAAGAAAGTAATCTATTGCATGTTAAGTTCCATATCAAATTCTGAACCCCACATTTGCACTGAATCTTTAGGTTTCAGAGGTCTGCCTAAATAAGAACCGGTTTTCCAGGGATAGTACTGACAGTGTTCAGAGTTTATCATCTACCCACAGCTTTACAAATTATTGTTAGTACCTGAAGGGAAGGTGACCATTTAAAAGAAATGCCCTACTTCAAAGACCCAAAGGTTCTTTCTAATGTTGTCCTATCTTTTCAACAGCTTCTGGTGCCATGGTTAGCTTTTGATTGATTACTCACTTATCTAATTCTCACACAGTAACTCTGCTAACACTGAGAATCTTTTTAAATCAACAATTTCTCCCATGGTTCTTGGGACAGAGACCTACAGGATGCTCCTGAATAGTCTGAAGGCTCCTTGTAAGTCTGTTCAAAATGCTCTTGCTGAATTATCTGTAGCCATACAGTAAGGAAAAAGTCCTCAGGTGGGAATACTGGTCACCTTGCTCTATCCAAGTTGTCAAGCATTCTCCATCACTACTCAGTTACAGAAAACTATTTGTAGGACACAGATTTTAAATTTCAGTTCTACAAATATTATTCCTTAATAATATATCATATTTCTTACCACTCAGACATCTCCCTCAAAGTCAGAAGAAGGTCTGGGAGACAGGGAACATACACATTCAACACCTGCTCTCTGCATTGTTGGTATGGTAACATGCATCTCTCCTTGAACATCATTTTCTACTTCTGACTTTCAAGATCATTTTCCTAACATGTGACAAGCCTATCCTAAATCCTAAATTTTAATGAGCTTGGAGTCTTCAAAATACATTACTTCCCAAATTTGCCAATCCCCCTAAAAGTTCCAAATTAGCTAACAGATTTGTATTAAGTCTATCCACTAAATTGCATTATCATACAGTGGAAAAAATTACAATATAAACCCTGAGATTTGAACCTGCTTAAGCCAACAGAGCTTACATATTAAATGTGCCCGTGTACAATTGGGTCTATCCAGATACATTTGCTCCAGTGTCTTCACTGTTTGTCCCATCAGGCTTAAACTTCCTGCATAAACTCCAGCTATGCTCCCTCCCATGAGGTCCAGGGCACTCCCCAAACCCAGGGAACAAGTGTAAACATAAAGCTGCCTCTGTGCTGGCTATGGGGAGATTATTCATATGCTTCAAGTAGAGATGCTCCTTTGGAGCATCTCACTTTCCAAAAGATGGCCACGAGCTTCCATTCACTTCTTTGTAGCTCATACTGCTACGAAGGCAGTTGGATTTAATTATGAAGAATAGGTGGGACTTCTAAAAGAGTATAGCTTCCAGCTCATCCTTATTCCATGCCAGCTGTGCTAGGTAGTAGAAACACGTTCTGCCTGAGGGATCAGTGGGCTCTACACAGATGTAAGAGCACAGACACTGCTTTCAGAGGCACTAAGAGAGGAAGAGGTTTGTTGGACAGATACTCCAAATTTGGATGGTGTTGGAAATAGAATCATAACTGATGACTCCCCGTCTCATGGATTAACAGCCAGACAGCACACTATTGTAAACCACACTGAGATCCTTGGATGACAAATAAATGGGTAGGCAGTATCAGCAGTAAACCATGACAACAGCAACTTCCATCCAATGAGATCACAGAAATCCAGTCAAGCAATTTTCTCTGCCTTCTAGTGGAGATCCACCCAAAGATTCAGAAGAAAATTTGTAGAGATTTTCAGAAGTCAGTACACTTTACAATTTCAAAGTGGTGTTCCCTTTTACAGGTTATTGTGAGGCAGGGATATCCACTACCTTTCTCTACCATCCCATAACAAAAGCAAGCAACTATGTTCATAGAAGGCAAACAGTTGGGCAGATCTAACCAGATTGCCAAGAATGACAACCTACAGCTACCTTTAATTTTCCAGTATCAAATACTTTCTATTTTTCCTGTTTCTTTAAGCAAGTCTGAACAGGTATCACCTGAGCCTAGTTGCACACAAAGGAACATTTCTACAGAAGATATAACATATAAAATTTCTCCCCAACTTATACAAAGCCTTCCTGTCTGTCCCATTCTTGATGGAGAGATTCTTGATTTTTTCTGTTTTTCTGTGCACTATCTGGTCACTGTCTCTTCAGGGCACAGCACACACCCAACTGAACTTTCTTTTCTAATTTCTATTTTATTTTTTTGTAGTGGATCCCATTGCTCCAAAGTTAAGATACATGAAGATATAAAGTCAGACTCTCAAAAAATGCATACATGTTAATGCAGTGAAATAGCCCAAAACACAACCAGATGTTCCGGTCAGAATGTTCCCTTTCCAGCTCCATTTAGTGTTCACTTAAAACAGACACTGTAACTTGCAAACATTACATGAAGCTTTCTGTTGGCTCCATGGGACACCCCTAGGAGCTAGGATTTCCTGTCCTCACCTATTTGTAGGGCTTTTTCCTCTTTCTCCAGAGCTATATCTGCAATGGTAAGAAAGAGCAGCTGCCATGTTGGAGCATTTGCAGCGGGACAGAAAGCTGTGCATTCCCCACTTCTCCTCTCCTTACCTTGCCCACATTCTGAAATTCAAACTGTTTCCCTGAGCAGGCAAAGTGCAAGAAGGTGCTTCGCTCCCCTATGGGACCATGGAAAGGAAGCTGTCTGCACTTTAGCGGTCGCTGAATACAAATACTTTCCTTGGCTGAAGTGACGCCTCCCCAGTCCTTCAACTGGACAATGATGTCCTAAGTGCAGTGAAGCTGTTATGCTTCTCTCACCTAAGGCACTCAAATCATGAGCATTTCAGTGGGGGAAAGGTGAACCAGTTCAAGCCAGCTTGGAAGAAAGACCAATGGTAGCCCATTCCCAGAACCTGATCTGAGCAGCTTGTGAGTATGAAGGAGTGCTATGATTAGTATTTTACCTCATTACTTTCATTCCCCTGCTTCCTCCATACACCCCACAGGTTGTGTGAAGCTCTCTGTGGAAAGAAAACCTGGATCAGGGGAGAAGGCTATGCCCTCAGGATGCCAGGTCTAGTGGAGTCACTTGAGAGGGGACATACTGCTTGGGCACTCTGGTGGAGCATTCACAGGCCATGGAGAAGGGCCACAGTGGTGCTACCTATGCCTTTGTGTGAAAGATGGGCTGTCATTCCAAGGGATGTTATGGACTTAATGCAGAAATTGCCATCCCAAGTTCTCTGGACTGTGCTACAATGAAACCAAAGTAGATGATCCTTCTGGCCTTAAAATTTAGCTTAATGTGACGAATATTTCTTCACAAAGCCCAGCTATTTTTTTTTTTTTTTTTTTTTTTTTTTGGTGTTGTTCAAGAGATCCATTTTTTTTTTCTGCTGAGAAAATTCAGAGGTCATTCCTCTTGTCTGAGATTTACTACTTTTTGTTACTCACTCTTTGAGCTGTGAGAAAAGAAAGTGTCTGTCTTAAAAGCTGCTCTCACTGACTAAAGCACAAGTTATTCTGGGTGCCTTGTGATAATGGCTCCCAGGTTCTTTTGGACAGCTGTATCCACTTACAAACCTGAAACCCTCTGTCTGTGCTAGTTGTTGTCTCCATCTTTTTGAACCTGGTGGTTTGTCATGAGCAGCCTAAACAATAGTGCTGATGAGATCACACAGACGATCTGTGAGACAGGAATTGGCATCATAGGCTATTCCTCATATCAGAGATCAACAGCAGCAGTGCAAACGCCTGGGAACGTATTTTATAGGTTGATGTTAATGATTTATAACATTACCACAGCTGTAGTCTCTCTGGAGAAAACAGTTGAGTGTGTTTTGCTAAAACTTTAAACAGCACAACTTCAGCCAGTCCTAATAACAGTCTTCATTCTCATCCTCCCAAATGCGAGGGAGTCAGGGCATCCAGTCAGAGGTCAAGTAAAGGCTGATTCCTGAGAAAAAGTGCATTACTCTGAGGCAAAGGTTTGACTTGAACCTCTGTCAGGCTGGTAAGGATGTAGATGCTAAGCACAAAACCTTCTCTGTGCATGTTACTGAGAGGAGCCAGGACTGACAGACAGACTGAAGACCTTGCCTACCACCCCTGGGAGTCCAGACATGGTGACTGCCAACAGGACATCTCAGTAAGAGAGACCATCATCTCAAAGGACTAAGAAAAACGGTGGGAATGAACCACCCTCTTCTCCTCCGCCCCATACAGTGAAGAGACCAGAACTCTTCTCTCATTTCGTATGTGCAAACACAAACCAGACCAAGTATTTACAGTGGTGTCCACACAGTCAGCAGTTTCCCTGGGAGCCAGCTGGTCAGCTAAGGAGGGGTGGGAACCATGTTACATAACATCTATTCATTTGATGTTATTTATTTACTCATTTTATATTGAGTACACAGTAATCTTAAAAAAATTTATCATCTCAGAAGCTGCAAAATACATTTTCCAGTCTTGTTGACCCTTTGGCTTTATGGAACCACAGACTGATATATCATCTGATAATCATATTACATACCTGAATGCTGCCTTTCATCCATTCCCTGGTGCAGGTTGGTTACGAATCACACGAAATGAATACTGATTGGGTGGCATTTACACACCAGGCATCCTGACTGGCTACATACACAAGACCATGAAGGTCACCCACTGAATTGTTCTGTGCTTCAGTCAATATTGTCCCATGTACTCCAGCAGCCCTGTTTTCAGAGAGCATTATCTAATTGAAAACCAAATCTCTGCATCTGAATGCCAGCCAGGAGGCTCACCCAGGCCCCTCTTTTTCTCTGTGCCACAACCACTTGTATTAGATACTAACGAGTGTCATCTTTTCCAGGAAAGATAAAATAACAAGAGCTTATTTGAGCATTCTGCACGAGATAGGTGGAAGCTGAAATGGCAAAGATGGGAGGGGTAAGAGTGGTTTCCAAGGAGTTGGATAAAAAGCTGGGGGAAAGGGTAGCAACAAAAAATGGTTCCATGAATATTGATGCAGATCTTTAAAAAATAATTTTTTTCCCCATTTGTGCTGTTTTTGTGGTTGCTTTTCAGACTTATTCTTGTGCCTCAATTTGACAAATACTATGGAAGATCTGAAGTAAACAAACTTCCTATCTGTACATGTATTTGCACCTGCAACCCAACCCTAATCCATTTATGTGCTTACCATAAACGCATGTCAGTTCTATTCTATCAAAAAGACCAGAACTGCCTTAGAAGTACAACAAATCTAAAATTCCCATGGCTGATGTTGTGGAGACAAATCATTCAGGGGGGGAAATAAAAAAAAGGTGCACAGAAAGATCCTTGGCTTATGCAGTGTTACACAGGAGGGCAGGGACAGCTATGAGCACAGAATCCAGGACACGAGTGCCAGCATTTCAGGAAAGGACTATGGAGGATTGCTTGCAAAACAGTCCTAAATTACTGAGCATGGGAGCAGCTTAGAAGAGTGATGAACCCTGCCAAGGATCTGCCCACACACTTCTGCCTGGACAGGCCACAGCTCACCCCTGTGCTTTGGCTAACCTCCCCTCGGCACAGCAAAAGCAGTCCTGTTCCAGGCAACTGCCACTCAGCTTCATCCCTGATACAGCTGAGAGACAGAAATTATAAAGAGGAAATTTAACCATCTTCTCTGATTTCCTCTGTGTGGGGGTAAAAAATCATGAGCCAGGAAACACAGATGATCGCATAATTGGTTATTGATGAGAGCCAGAGGGAGCAGCAACTGTTTGCACTGAGAGAAAAATCTCTGACGGTGCATGATGTCAGCATTGATCTGCTTTACCAACAGAAGGAAACAACCTTCCAGCATAGCATCAGGCACTACATCATTACCCACAAACATGGAGCAGGGGAGTGACTGATCTGCCCAACCAAGAGGTGTCTGCTGCTTTCCATGCTGGGGTCATTATATTGCTATGGAGATGAAACCCACAACAAACCTGCCTGCTGCATGCTAGGGGTGGTGGGGCTGCAATGCAGGGCTCAAAGATTTTCCATTGAGTCAAACTCTGCTTACCCAAAAATGACATAACATGCACTTCCCTGGAATTTACACTGCGATCCCAAGCAGCTGATGGGGACTAGCAAAGCCCTGGAGAAGCAGGTTTTCAAACCCTGTTCTTTAAGCTTCTGGTGAACTTTAATGGCATAGGCCTAGGGTTCTTCAATTTGCTCTTCTTTAATTCCTTCTCCCACTTCTTTGTTCTTCCCTCCCTCTTCCTAAGCCCAAATACCTCATTTTCTCTCTTTCCTCTACCTTGGTTCAGTTCCCTTTCGCTTTTCCTCCTCTGCCAATGTATGGATCTCTTCCCCTCCTTGCTTCCCCACTTCACATTCTGTGCCCATTTTCTTTGGTTAGCCAACTTCTCCATTTTTCCCTTTTGCTTTCTACATTCACATCTTCCTTCCTCCATGGTCTCTCTCTCTCTGTCTTTCATCCTCTTTCTTTGCCACCTGCCAATTCCAAGCCTGTCTGTGCTTTCCAGTTCTTTCCTTCCCTGATGCCATTTCAATTATTGGCCAATTCTCTGGTCACTTTCCCCCCTGTCTCTCTTTTTCCCTCTTCCCTCCCTCAGGGACTCAAGCTTGTCTATCCCCATTTGTTTCAGGGATGCCCTTGCTGTGGATTTTTAGACATTTGCAGATTTGTTTGTTTTTATCATCACACCCCTCTCTTGCTGTTTAGCTGCTTGTCACTTCACTTTCCTCTTTCTGCCTACCCCAGCCAGAGCATCATTATGTCCTTTCTCTGTCTCAGCCCATCATTTCCCACAGAGGCCATTATTATTAACCATGCCGGGAGATGTATGAGCAGCGGTCAGCAGGGTCAGCGGGGCTCTGTTTCAAATTGATGGGAATCAGAAATGGAAGTGGCACAGCAGGCAAGGGGAAGCGCCATGTGGAAAGAAAGCAATGGCACCTCGCAGGCTGATGCTGTAGGGGGGAGAGCTGGCAGCTGAGCCAGAGGGGTCTCCAGCACCCACACCCTGACAGACACACCTTAATTAATGCCCCCCTTTGAAAAGCCGCATGCAGCCAGCGAGTGTGAAGGATTCTCAGTGATCCAGACACTGCCTGTTGCACTGTAGATCAAGCCTCATTTTATAGAAACACGTCTCCGTCAGCCTCCTGACATCTTCAGGCCAGACAGAAATTCCTTTCAATTAAAGAGCTTGCAGGAGGATCCCATTACTCTGGCAGGTATCTCAAGTGCAGGAAGGGGGTGGGAGAACAGCTGCCAGCACTGAGCGGGGGGAAAGGATGTAAGAGGCTATGAATATTGGTTTCTGATGTTGATATGAGGAGAAGAGACAAGTCCCAGAACAGTGCTTATTTAATGACCTAAAGAAGCAGAAGCAGAGGGAGCCTCATTCTTAGTGTCCTCGAGGATGCCGATTGTGAAACGTCAGTGTGCTGGGTTCCTGCCTGAGACAGGCATCACACAGGGCAGCCTTCTTCCCCCCATGGGCATTTGCTCCAAGCTCTTTGACAACCATTGCCCCTCCACTTTCATAGCCCCCAAACTTCCAGCTCCTGGCAGGAGGAGGGACTCCAGCAACACTCCTGTCCCAAAAACAGGACATTTATAGGACAAACACTTTGGAGACTGCCAAACCCTTCTAGGGAACAGCATCTTGAGGCAGCAAATGTTCTTCATCTTCTTGTGCAACACCTCAGCACAAGCTGCACTCTCTTTCATACACTTAAGGGGGCTGCATGGTTTTAATAATCTCGCTCCTTCATACATTTGCAAGTCCAGGAATTTAAAGTAAAGTTACCTCTTAAAATGGCCTTCAGAACACTGAAAAATGCATATGGGAAAGGACTGCTTAAAACTGCTCAACCAGCCCTGTCTCTGCTGCCTTTCCCCACAGGCATCATTTAGTTATTGCCTGCATATAAATTAGGCAGGCTTTGACAGAAGAGCTATTGACAAGGGTACCTCGCTCCAGTTTCTTTTCCTGACATGGGGAATTCTGGAGAGGAAAGAGCCTGCATTACGAATGGTCAGAAAAGGAACAATCAACTAACATAGGCTTATCTTTGGTATACCTCTACTAGGATGATGTCCACAAAAACACAGCTAGGAAAGGGTCTTTAGGTTTGCAGGCCAGCTACTTGCAGCTAAATGAGTAGCCTTTGCTGTCATTTGTATTTTGACAGTATTTTTATATTTAAAGTCACTTTCAGAAAATCTGTTCTGACCAACTCTCCTGAACTAAAGCTGTCTCCTTGTGAAGCTATTTGCAGCATCATAAAGACAATGCCACACCATTTGCCATAGCAATGAGAAGACGAGTCCAAGTGGATTCTATTTACAACCTTAAAATCGAATTTCCAGTCAAGGGTTTGAGAGGGGGAAATAGGAATTTGCAACATTCTCTCCTAGATTTACTGACATTGTATAACCACTAGATTAAATAAAGGAATTGGCCACATGGAGTGATGTGACAAAGACCAGCAAAACAACAACAAATATCAGTAAGACCACAGTCACAGGGCAATGTTTGCCAACAGTATATTCATTTTTAGGATGGAAACATGCAATCTCCCTCATTAGGTACAATTCCCTGTACTATTTCCAGGCACTAGCATGCTGGCCCACAAAGGCTATAAACTTTGAGGAGGTCTCAAGGCCTTTCCAAACTACATGAAAATCACTTTGGTTATATAACTGAGTTTCCCACACACATACTTTTTGCCATACAAGTAATCCATCACAAGAGCAACTGATTAACATGATTAATGTTGGGGGCTTATGGGCCAAATTATACTCTGTGGTAAAAATTGCTGAGAAAAGGTTCCATATGTGAAACTCAGATCAGTTTTTGACTCATTCTCTCCTGCAAGCTCTGTAGTACATACTTTCCTGAAAAATTGTTCCCTGAACACAAATTAAGGCCTTCAAGGCATCTGGGCTATTTTTTTTTTTTTTCTGTTAAGAAGTGTTTCCAGTGAGAAAGCTTAATCCTCAAGTGATCTGGGTCCCAATAAAAATACCCGTAGTGTCAAGTCCACAGACAATGGCAACCCCAACTTTTTTATATTTTAGCACAAGCTAGACCAATAATATGGGAAATCTTAGACAAATTTATTCATAATTTCAGGGAATTTAAGAAGCGTTGACATTTTTTAAATGCCTACAAGCTACTGTGTGGGCAAAGAACCTCACAGTGGTCACGGTGTTTTCTGGAAGAGAGCTGTAACAGTGGAATACTTGTGCATTCCTATGACCAGAATTTGTGAAAATATTCACCTTTACAGAGAATAATAATTTCCAGTACAGATGGGGAATTAAGCCAACAACTATGTGTACATTACCAGAAGTCATGATTGAAATCAAATCGTTTTCACAGGCTGTCCTCTGATCAGCACCTCAAGAGTGGTCTGAAACTTTTCAGGATGCATCTAAATGTTTAAATTAACACCAGTAGTTTTTCAGACAGATCAAGTTTGCCTTAGGTTTGGAGGCACAGGTAGGTGCCAAGAGGTGTCTAACAACTTAATCTCTGTGAAGAGTGCAGCCCCTTCAAAAGGCAGAGATAGTCAGCTTTCCATTTAAGACATGGTACATTTTATTTTGACTACAGCAGCCACAGGAGTACTGGGGAAAAAAACAACTTCATATGGCAAATCAGCTGACTAGATGGCTCACACAATCTCACATAAATATGCAGATGACACTACTTGTCTTCTGGGATATGCATAATGCCATAAATGACACGCACACGGAGTCTTTTCTTCAAAGTGACTACTGCCTTAAATGACATACGCTGATACCAAGCAATGTCTGATCATTTCTTAAAGGCATTTGATCTACAAACAAATCAAGTTCCTGAAAGATACTCACCATCAGCTGTCACACAAGGAAGGAAGGTGAGCAGACAGACAGATGAGAGAGATGAATGGTCAGCAGAGTTTCGGATAGGATCTGCTAGTACATTACACATCTCATGCAGGAGTAACAGAATGTAAATACCAGCATATCCCTAGTGACCACTTAGTTTTGACAAGAGAAACAAGGACTTGGCTCGGTGGCTCAGTTAGTGCTCTCCTAGAGAGAAGTGCAGCAAACCAAGGAGAGCAGAGGGCCCCAGAGGCTGAAATAACTCACCACCACTATTAGTCTTTCTAAGGAGGCTGTAAAACTCTTCTAGGGCTGGGGTAGCACCAAAGAGAGAGAGAGCTAAAAGGAAAGTAAAATGAATAAATAATCTATTTCTGCTGAAGGTCTATGCAAACCAGGAACATTAGAGCTTTAGGAAGCCTGGGCTGACTGAGTTGTGCCAGAGAAACTCCATGCTTATATTCTGCTCTATGCCTGCTGCTACTCCAGGCTTTTAATGGGAGGAAAAACATTTGAGAGGTGCTCCAAAGCAACAGTGAGAGGTACTGGCTCAGATGGGAGGCAGATCTGGGAGAGCAGGAAGTGTGCAAAGCACTGGTCTCACCCTCAGAGTTGTCCAACAATTGGAAAAGTGAGATGCTATAAAGGCAAAAGGTTTGGTTTCCTGTTTTTCACAACCCTTTCCCCCAACACAACTACAACACCCTGTGCTCAGCAATGTGTAACAGCTCTGCAACTGTTCATTCAACCTCCTCACTCACTTGCATAGAGTCCCATGGATACTCAGTGTTCCCTGTCCTCTTGTACACAGTGACCAAAAGCCTAACACTTGATTTTCGCAATAAACTTTTCTTACATTGCCTCCTAGAAAGCCTATCTCCATGGCATGGAGAAGAGCCCACTGGAATATCTGAGGATTTCCAAGAAGAAGAAAACATGCCTGTGTCATGTCTGCAGCACTGCCTGAGGACATAAATCCCTCCCTCCCAGAAAAGGCAAGAGTGCCTGATGAGCTAAGGTGACCAAGGAAAGTCGTGCATTGGACCTCACCTTAGCAAACAGGAGGGAGAGACTGGAAACAATCTTGAAACACAATCTTATGCAGAGAGGGGGACTTTGGGACATTCAGTCTCCAGTGCTTATATCAGCCTAGAGACTGGAGAAACACCTTCACTTCCACACATTCGTGATTCCCAGACTGTCAGGAGAAAACCAGACAAGGGGCAATCCTTGGATGCTTTTAAAGCATTTCTACATTGATTCCTTCTTGAGATACAAAGCAGCTAGAGAGATGAAATCTCCTCTTACTCAAACCTTATTTTTCATAATTATGCATCTTTAGTGTTTCATAACGACCAATTTAATCACTTTTGCCGTTTAGAGGGCTACAACAGCCAATCATGGTAATGGGCTTGGTATTTGGTAGGAACCATTTAACGCCCAAGAGCCCTTGTTCTGGGCCACTTGATGCCACTTAAGTTTGACAGACAGACTCTCATTAGCACAAGTTGCAAAACCTCTCAGATGAAGCTCATTTCTTTTAAACAAACTCTGCTCAGTGATCCCCAAAGTCTCTGAGTGAGGAAATTTTTATCTCACTTCAGACCTGTGCAGGTCTGTGGAAATTAATCAGCATATTTCCTTGTGCTGGGGGCTTTCTATGAATTTCTCTATCTGTTCTCCTCGTAGTTGTTCTCTTGTACCTTGCACATAAGATCTGTTCCCACCGTGACCGCCCTGCCTGTCTCCTGCAGGGCCACCAGGGCTTATGTGACCTTTCCTTTTCACACGTAACCCTCTTGATGAGTTTCTGCTCCACTCAGACCAACCTGCACCTGCCTCTAAGGGACAGCTCTCACTACGCAATTGTTTCTTGCTGAGGACAGATGAATACGCATTTGGAAACCTTTAAAAATATCTACAGATCTCTGGCTGCTGCTAAAACTGCTGCCCTTGCCTTTGCCATTCCTGTTACCCCATCTGTTCTTTAGATAGTGATCCAAAATGCAAAAAGTAAAGCTCAGGGCATGTCTGTACCCCAGCTCACATGATGCCCAACAGATTTGACAGCGCTCATGGTAGAACAATGCTGAATATTTGCTTCAAATGCAACCAAAGCAGGCCTCCCTATGTAGCTGCAAGGATGATCAGTGGGACAGCAGGAGATGCTGCAGAATGTGTTTGACAGACACATGGACAGTGGCTTCTGAGAAATCTCAGACTACTACAGGGTATGCAGGGAAGGACAAAGGTTTTTACTCAAGGGTTTACACAGCAGAAGGGTTGGCCACCCCTCAAAGAACTTTGTGTTCTGTGGGCAGCATCACTGTTAAAGAACGATGTCAGATCTATGATGTCTGGTTTAAAACCATCGAATCCATTCACTTCTGTAGTGTTCCTCAAGAAAAGATTTGCCCTTTACATTTTCTCTTTTTCCTGTTATATCACAGCCATTGTACATGCAGTGAGACTCAAGAGTTATAAATATAGGAGTGTTAAATGGAAAATACATTAATATATGAACAGTTACCTCCTAGGTCATAAACAAAAGGCATTATTTTGTGGGACAGGGAACCATCTCACCCTGTGAACAGTCTGAATGCTTCAGTAAGGCAACTCCATAGAAAATACAATATGTTGAGCAAAAGGAGTAGAAATCTTTCCTTAGGAAGGAAGACTCCATTTTCAACACAACTTGCCTCAAATGTCGACATTGTCCACGACCACTGCTTTCTGACGTGTCAAATGGTGACCTGAGAGAATGGGTGGTGGGTTGCCCTGTATCTTAACAGTCTAAATGGGCCTCATGTTCTAAACCACCATGCTTTGTTCCAGTACAATGAATGCAATATTCTCAGAGCCATAATTAAAATGGAGTCTGTTTCACCAGGCACACATGCAGACAAAACCATAGTACTGCAAGACACTGTGTGCACCTGTCCAAAGCTGAAGAGAGCATTAACTGATGTTATAACATATTACTTGGGCAATAGCCCAATGCCCCTTAATTACAGGCTGCCTGCTAAGGTACCCGCAGCAGGAGAAGAGTTAAGGTTGCATTTGTAACCTTAAATCTCACCTTACCTGGCTTGTGAGCACTTAACTGTGCAACTTTAATGTCTTCTTATCAGAGTATTTTTATTGAGCCATTATTAACACTGGTTAGATACAATCTAGCGTTTCCCAGATCCCCCTCATCCCCAGCCATTACCTGAACCACACAGAACACGAGATTCAAAGGAAGCATTTAAGTCAACTCCTGCTATTGTTCTCCAGACATCCAGTGCCGCTAATTCCTTACCAGCTTCCTTAAATGGGGCTCGAGTTTTGGTTACTATCGTGCTTGCCCTCGGCCAGAGTGCACATTGAAGGAAATCCTCTACTGATAATTAATAAGTTCCCCTGACACTGGCTGCTCATTAATCTATTATTTTACTCCTCTAATTACTTCTGTCTGTTCAAGTTAACAGTCTCCTTCCCTCATCTTCCCCAAGTCTCATACAGGAGATGCTGCATGGCAAACGTGACTTTTCTTTGTTCCCAGCTCCCTTAAAACCTCTGCTTTGTGCATGGACTCCAACACCCATCCCAGCCTCTTGCATGGAGTGAATTGCCTCTCCATGGGTCTGCATTTCAGTCAAGGGAAATGAAGCTCCAGGCATCCAAGATGGAGCTTGCAGAAGGAATATCTAGGGAACATTGGCTTCTCTGTGTTGCCCCCTGGAAAGCTCCAAAGAGCTACAAGGAATCCTCCTCACAGAAGTCAAATGGTTGTAGTTCTCCCCACAGGAAATGGGGGCACTTAGAATTTCACAGTGCAAGGAACATCTACGTATATATGGCCTGACTTCTCTCTACAATAGCAGCCTCTCCCCTGTATTGGGTCTGGATGAAATGGAGTTCATTTCCCCACAGCAGATCTTATAGCACTGTGCTTTGAATTAGGAGCTAGAAAGGTGATGATAACACACACCAGTGTTTTGGCTACTGGTGAGGAGCACTGGCACAGCATCAAGGCTGTCTCACCAACATTTCCTCCTCACCACTATGCTAAGGGTAAGTGAGATCTTGGAAGGGGACACAGCCAGGACAGCTGAGCCAAACTGACCAAAGGAATATTCCATACCATATGGTATTTGCTCAGCAATAAAAGC
Source organism: Myiozetetes cayanensis (assembly GCF_022539395.1). Taxonomy (NCBI): domain Eukaryota; kingdom Metazoa; phylum Chordata; class Aves; order Passeriformes; family Tyrannidae; genus Myiozetetes; species Myiozetetes cayanensis. The sequence continues at coordinate 22,536,821 of NW_026087742.1, forward strand.
TAAGAGAAATGGGTAGGAGCATTCATTATTATGATGTTTGTCTTCTGGAGAAACCAATGTGTATGCTACAGCCCTGCCTCCTGGGAAGAGGCTGAATGTTGTCTGCTGGTGGTAAACAGAGAGTGAAAATAAATATTTTGTTTTCCTTTGCTTCTGTGAGTGGCCTTTGCTTTTGCTTTATTAAACTGCCTTTATCTTGACCCACAAGCTTTTTCCATCTTATTTTCTCCCCCCATTCTTCTGAGGAGGTGAGTGATGGGGTGGCTTGGTGGACATCTGGCATCCAGCCAAGGTCAACCCACCACATACCCAAAGCCTAACAGTCAGCACAAATTAACTTTAGGTCCCTTGGGCAGAAGGGAAGACAGAAGCAGGAACCAATTATTTATTTGCTTGGAAGATGCCCAAGTACAGCAGAGATAAATGCAGTAGATACAAGTGAGCATGTCAAACAGAAGCTGGAGTTACAGAGTTTGGAGCCTGACCTGATCTTCTACAGTTCAAGAAACTTCTGAAATTTTGTCTACTAGCGTGATTGACTTTAAAAATACTATTTCTCTGTTCCCATCTTGCAGCTATAGTTTAGGTACAGACAGGCTTTGGACAGAACCATGCCACACAGCCAAAGGATGGCAGGTACTCTGCTCTAATTTTTCATGCCTACTTCTATGTTTCACAATGCTACCTTTAAGATGGAAAATGCAAGCCTTTGAGTTTGGTAGATAAGGCTTGTAAACATCAAAATGCTGCACATTTTGTGCAGCAAAATGGATGGACAGACACCAGCATGGGCGACATACAAAGGAGCACGTAGTAAAATGTTCACAAATAATGCATACAGCAGTGTGCACCTGCATACTCAGGCAGCTTTTACAAATGTAGAGGCTGCACAGCAGGTAAGGATGGTGGTAATGACATATGGTGACCATTACAGTGCTTGTAATTAGATGATCCTGCCAGCAGTTCTCAGCCAGGCATGTGTGACAGGGCAATGACCTACAGGCACCCTCATGAGGAGCCTAAGAAACCCCTGGGAGGCTTTATCGCTCTTCCCTCTGCCTACCCCTGACTGCAGCCATCTCATCCCCCGCCGGTGTCTTTCCTGGGACACAAGCCGGGACAAGGTGTGGGCTCTATGAGTGCGCTCTAAAGTGTGCCATAGATACAGTCTTGCCCTCACTCCATGACCCTTCCAATCTGCCACAGCCCTCAGTCGATACAAGAACTGAAATCTCTCATGATCGATGCCTTTCCCAGGCCATCAATACCTCCATTACACTTTTCTTCCTTGCAGCTTGTGCTGATCCTTTGGCAGGATATGCTTATCTTTCCAACGGCTCAAGTCACTCCAAAGTGGGCGTGAAATTCAAAGGCTGCATCAGAGAGCAGCTCTTGCTTTCCTGGGTTGGGACTCACCAACCCCTCCCAGCCCCCCTGCTTTGCTCCCGTGCCGCAGTAACACTGCGGTGGGCACTCACTGCGAGTTTATGAGAAAGGATGATTTGTTCAGCCAGTGCATGAAAGAATACAGAGTACATGAGAAGAGTCATATTTTTCAGGTGATGTTCAGAAAGAAAGAGTATCCGAAGAAGAAATAAAGAGAATGAGAATCATAAGAGAGAAATAATAGCAAAGCTTTTGAACATGCACCTCCCCCCCAAAAAAATAAAATCCCTGAATCATGTTTTTGATCTCTCATGTTTTTCTTCAGACAGGAAAGGGGGGGATGGTCTGAAGACACATTTCTGAAACGCTCAGAAAGGAGGCTGAGGAAGCAAGTGCTCACATACAAGTGTTCACCAGGGCCTGTCACAGCCTTACATTACCAAAATAGCTCACTGCCTTCAGCTGGGAGACTCCCATTTTCACTACAGCTGTATTCAGACCTGGGAGAAAAGCTCCACACCACAGGAGGCTGAGTGACCTCTGACCTTGCTGTTGATTGTAATGGCAAGCAAGTTCAGGATGTCTTGCCCCTAAAGCTGGCCTTTTCTTTGCCCCAGGTCTATCTCTGTATACAGAAGATTCTTGCAAATAATGCTGCTTCTCCCTACACTCTGCTGTTCTCTCTCTCACTATTTTCCAGCTGTCACTAGAGCTGAAATATAGAAGCCAAGCGGTTTCATCAGTGAGATTGGCGTGGGGGTGGAGGCAGAGGCAAGAGACAGTCAGATAATGGTGCAAGAGATGCTTTGGTGGTAAAGGAGTGAAAGCTTTGGGGCTTTACAGGAAACTCCTTCCAGACATCACTGTCCTGGCAGGACCCATGTGCTGCAGAAGATGCTGTCCTCTATGCTCACCGGGGTCCTTAGAAAAGAGAAGACAGTAGGTCTGGCTCCAGTGTAGAATATACCAGACACTGAAGTCAGGGAAGCCATTATGAGCAGTTGTAGTCACATAACAGCATAATAACAAAATGGTGAAGTCTCTCTCTTTAAATAAAAAAAAAAAAAGCAAGGACCAGCTATAAGCTACTACTTTAACTTTCTCCTTTTATTAGTGTTTCTCTCTCCTACTGTGAAGAGAAAGGGAGAAATATGCTTGCCTAAAGTAAAACTACTTATAGATTACAGCTACAAGGGGAAAAAAAAATGCAGCCTCCCCATTTTCTTCTTAAGGCTAGCTTTCTTAAGGATGTTTGAATTGAAAGTATTCCATTTAACATGCTATGAATTTTTTCTCTCTTTAATTCACACTCAACCTCTCTGCATCTTTACAAGCACATTTAAATTTTCAGATGCAAACTACAGCTGCAACCATGGAGTTGCCAGTGGGCAATACGATCTCCAGATGCCAGAGTGAATGGGAGCCAGTCCTAAAATATTCGCCCTTTACCCCTGTGAACCCAGAGAAGCTCTGTCACTGAATGAGCAGCTCCAAGAACGAAGGACCCAAAGCAGACTCATGAGTTCAGATCACTAGAGGGAGACACAGTAACACACACACACATCCCATCAGTGTCTTGGACTCAATAACAATCTGTTTTGGTGTAGTTGACTATATAGGTAGGATACAAGAGTGTTCAGTGGCATGTCCGGAGCACAAGAAAGGCGGACAGAGAAGGGCTGCAAGGTAGACTGCATCTACAGTGCTCAGAATGGCAGGACTAGCAGATCTCTCCTTTCTTCATTCTAATCAGGACAAAAAGCACTGGTCCTGGGTTTGTGATGGTGAGAAAGACACAGAATAGGTAAGACTCAGTAACCTGTTGTTGAGATCCGACTTGTGGCAGTATATGGCACTTCCTTTTCCTGTCATCATTAATTATGGAAGATTTTGATTTCTCGTCTTCTGGGGTGCTCAGTTCTCACTCCCACATCTAGCCCTCTGGGATCCTTCACGACTGGTTCATGGAGGTAGGGGAGGGAAAGCAGGTAGCTATTCCTGAATGTCCTAACTGAACAGCCCATTGAGAAGCACTAACCTTCAAGGCAAAGGTACAGCACTAATCTTGAGGGCAGACTGTACAGCACTGCACAGACAGCAGTATTACAGCACGCAATGAGCTGAAAAAAAGTCTGCTTTTCTGTAGGTGGAGGAAAGTTTTCATATGGACACAATCCAGCTCAGCCTTTAAAATGCCATGGAAAAGACTTTACCAGCATGACCAACTAGAATTGGTACCCATCTGAGAGAAGGAAAAAAAGGAGGTAACTCTATCCAACTTGCTGTAAAGAGCAACATTTTTATGTGGCAGGAAGGCCACTAATTAGGTACACAACTGCCACATCTTGCCAGAAACAGCACAGAAAATCTTGCCAGAGGTGGAGCAGCCAAGCACTGACCAGAAGACTCCACACATTCCCCTCCAAAGACTGCTGAAGGCTGCAGAGTAAATTTCCTCCACACAGCAGCTTTATTTGCTCGTTCCCCAGAAATGCCAAAATACTCATGAGGCTTTGCTCTCCCTCTCTGACCTGGGACAGGAGAGAGAAATCAAAGCTGTTTAAAAAATGAATGTTTCATGCATCAGCAGTGATTGTACTGAAACAGCATCACAGACCACAGCAACCAAATGGGGCATTACTACCACAGGAGTGATCTCTGGGCAGTGTATGCGTCTCTGGGTGTAGAAGGAAGAAAGCAAAGTGAGAGAGCACCTTCTCAGCCTGAGTTTGTTACAGGTGAGGAAGGAGGTGGGGGTATCCGGATTGTGGGCACTAAGAAAAGCAGACTTCTAAAAATATAAGAAATGTGGAGCAAGCGCAAGTGGGAAGCAAATAGATGTTGAAACTACTTTGGATGCCTTCTGGAGAAGACCTGAAAAAGTTGAAAGTTTGGCTTGTTTCCCAGGCTCTTTGTGAGCCAGCATCCTCTTCTTTTTTTTTCTTTTTTTTTTTGTAATGTTGTATAAGATGAAGACTAAATCAAGAGAGAAAAAGACATCTCAGAAAGTGTGCAAAAACAAACTAGGAGTGTTTAAGAGGCAAAATGAAAGGTCTCTGTGGAAGATAAGACCACGTTTTTACCAGAGAGTATTTTGAAGATGCAAGGAAAAGAAAAGAGGAAAAGGAGACCTGGTTAAAAAATCATCAGTTGCCCACCCAACATCCTAAAATGCAGGGTCAAACAAATACCTTCTGAATCTTAAATTTCCTGCTCAGGCAGAGACAGTTATGTGGGGAGAAGGTTGTGACATGAGAAGAGCTGGCACAGTAACTCTACAAAACCCCCACCAAATGCAAACAAAAAACCTCACCCTAAGCCTCCCAAAACAACACTCCTCTCCACAGTTGTTATACTGAGGTTTTAGGAATGCAGCAGAGAGGTGAGCTAAACCCAAATGGTTTAGATAACCAGAAAATCCGCTTCCCACTCATCACTACCTATTACCCACAGGCTTGACTTGTGGTGACTCTGGGCTGAGGCTTTTCTGTCTGTAATTTTCTTTGGTCATAAACTGGCTTTCCCTGTGCTACTTCAAAGTGAAGTAGCAAGGCTTTGGACTTAGACAGCAATGAGAAGCAAGCAAACACAGGACATAATGATCAAAGTTGCCCAGTGTGAATGATACGGCCTTCTTAAATCTCATACCTTCAGAAAGCTCTCTGTCTCTGCTTCCTTCAGTGCTCAGCATTCAGCTCTACAAGGGGACTGGCATGCACTGAAGGAAGATACACAAGTGAGTGGGGGTGTGAGATAATCTGTCTCTTTCACTTTAGGTCTTATCCTGATCTCTGAGCCCCAAAGCATGAAGTTTAACATCCTTTTCAGTATTTTTATTGTGAATAACAAGAATATCCAGATTTGTTCACATTATCCTCAGGAATACATAAGCTGTGTGAGTCTTGCCAAGTTCTCATCTTTAAATAACTTTCCATGGCAATGAGTTCTACAGCTGTTTATAAACATATTATATATATACCATCTCAATTACACAGAGCATGCAGGCACATTTCTGTATTCTCTATCCCTTCTAAACTTCCCAGGCTATGGTAAATTCTCTAAGGCTCAACGACAATTTCTAGCACCCTCTAGGGAGAATCAGACTGGCATATCTGACAAGCCTTCCCATCTCCTTTCATTATATGCTGTGACATGAAACTTGGGTGTTGTAATCAATACTTATCTGCTTTGCTCTAGACTGGTTCTTCTTATGCTGTGATTACCACTATAATAACTAAGCTCCTTTTCTGAGCCAAAGTGGGTATCTTTAGACTGTCAGGAGGAATTTGGGAGAATCCAGACTGTTCTCTTCTCCATCAAGCAGCCTTGATAGGCTGAGGCCAAGGAAGTTGGATCAAGAATGAGGTACCTAGTGGTTTTATATAGTTTTCACTTTCTCTAGGAAAATGGAATTGCTTGCTCCTCAGCTGGCTGTGCACAACCACTAAGAGCCTCAATTATTCAACTTTGATCAAGATATCTTTGTCTCCCTGCCACTGCCTCTCAGGTTGTCATCAACATGGGTACCAATGCCATGGCACTTGTCACAGCACCCCATGAGCAAGGCCCTCAGAAAGGTTTCAACTAGTGATGCCTTGTGGTAAAAGAGCAGAAACGTGAATGGGTCTGCTCCTGTGAGCTTGAGTACAAACTCCTCAGGACAGGAGTTGCCTTTTTCTTTTTCTTCTGCATTTGTCTGCCCATGCACAGCAAAAGGATTGGCAGTGAGATCTCTGGTAATGTAAAGACCTTGCAACAACTCTCCATGTTCATATTGCTGCTAACTCGATTCCCAAGAGGCCGCTCTTTAGGGCTTCCGTTGAGAGGGAGTTAACTGACAAGAATATGAACATACATGAATCTTTACTTTCCCCAGGAAGCTCTTTTTTTTCAGTCAACCAGTCATCTAGTGTGGCTCTAAATAAGACAGAGGAATGAGCAATGATAAATATAAAGCCTCTGGACTGTGATCTCAGGGAGAAGTCACATTATCCTGAGAAAAAGTAAGTCAGTAAAGACATGAAGTAAAACTAAGATGAGCTCAAAAGCAGGCACTGGCTACCATGTCTAATCTACCTTACTGGATTCTTTTCTTGCCTGTGTTAGGTGTTATCTTGGTGCATGGTACAAATAAAACAGAGCACCTGCTAACATACTTAGCCACAGATGGGTAGGCTGCCTGGGGTAGCCTGCACAGACCATGTCAGTGTGATAAATGATACATGGTCCTGTGCTCTGACCTTGTCCAGACTGTGGTGCAGCTACTGGATATTCGAGGTTATTGTATTCCATGAGGAAAATATAATCTATGCCTTTGTGAGCCATGGATCAGGCAGGTTATGATTTAATATTAAGGAGCATGAAACAATAGGGTACCATCCACTATTTGTATAAAGAGTCTGGGTTTTATCCCTTTCAAGAGATGAGAGACTACAGCATATTCCCTAGTGAAGTATCTCTAATGTTGACAACTGCTAACTCATATGGTCTGTAAAGGACGTCATCGATACTCATCCCCACTCTGACTGAACAAATTCCAGTTTCCTTACAAGTCCAGTTCAGAGCGCTGCTACAACCTTTGCCATGGATTACCATCACAAACAGGGATGGCAAAAGTCATAGGGCATGGTGGGCTTAAAAAGCCTGCAGCTGTGTCCTGAATCCCAGGAAAGGGATCAGACTATGAGCAGGAAGGGATGTGTTGGCCTGCTGGAAGCTGCAGGTCTGGCAATCCCAGAAAAGTGCTCTGCTGGCTGAAGCTGAAGAGCTAATGAAGCTGTGTGTGCTCCCAGGCAAAGCCTATTAAATTATCCAAAACTACTTAGACCAGGTTGCCAATGTCCTACAGAACAATAGCCTGTCAGACAGGAAAGAAAAGGGTCTGGGTGACTCTCTCCACCTGCTCTGTCAAAATATAATCAGTCAGTCACCTGAAGAGGAATGGAAGAGGAGAGCAAGGACTCGTATCATTCCAAAGAATGTCATTCCTGCTTTCATCAAATTAAAACTGGTCTGTATTGTCATTTGCCATTGGAATTATTAAGGTTATTTTCCTTTTACATGCCTTCCTCCCAAGGTGTCAGTGCTACAGTCACACTTTAACTATCTCACAGGCTTAGGTGAGGGTTTTTCCCTGGGGGCTGCTTCAGGGTTTGGGGACTTATAGCTGACATGAGAAAAATGCCTGGTTCAACTGCCCACTGAAGGAACAGCAAAGAAAAAGACATAGCATTTTATAAATATTTTTTTTTTAAACTTCCCAGATAGGCAGATGAGTAGGCTATGATCACAGAATTTAAATGAACATGCATTCCTGCCTTCTCTGCGTAAGTAGCAGCACTGCTTTCCCTTTGCATTTGTATCTTCCACTTCTCAGCCAACAAGAAATAAATCATTTCTGTGGTCCTAACTCGGGTAATTAGCCAACAAACACTATTGACTAAGTCAATGAATGAAAGAAACAGCGAACAAAGTTGCTAATGAACTCCTTGAGGAGAGTGCACAGTGAGAAAGTAATTTGGCCCTCTCACCCCCCAATACGGGTTTAATTTCACTACCTGTCCATTCAAAACCTCCCACACAAGTTCAATAACACTCTGTCTTCCAGTTCTGCAGTCACGAGTTTAACCACGAAAAAAATCAGAGAGAGATATATTTTAAAAAACCTTTACAATGATCTAAAATAGCTCTTTGATGCATAGCAGATGTCTTCAAAACTCGCATAAATGGAGCCAAAATGCTTTGCAGTTTTGGAAAAGGGAGATTCCAAGATAAGATGTGTTTCCAACTGCAGCAGCTCTGAAATAGATACGGAATTTATATTAATCGTCAACCTCAAGGAAAACACTTTAAAGAAGGCCTTTACTCTCCCATTTTGGGACAAGTGTCTCACTGGGCTACATGGTGCTCAAAGACCTGATGTCTGCCTGAAAGCAGTTCCTCTGTGTCTGTAAAAGATAGCACATGGGTTCAGGTGGGGAAAAAGAGAGAGAACAACAGTCAGTGAGACACGGAGGTGACAGACTGAGGACTGCCTGCCCTTCATTGTAAGCTCTAGGTCATTACAAAGGGGTGCTTGGCAGGCTTCACTGTAGGGAGGAAGACTGAGGAGAGGTTGGAAGGAAGTCAGTGAGATGGTGCTAAGGGAGGCTCTGAGACACACAGTATGGCACTAAAAATGTGAAAGGACAAGAATCTTCTTACTGCTTTGAACAAGGTATCTCATGTGTACCATGTCTTAGTTTTCATGAAGATTTAAGCTAGCACCTTGGAACGCCCTTAACTCAGACAATATTAGGTTGTGCTCATAGAATAGCTAGGGAATATCTTCTGCTTGAATACAAGAAAGAGATAGAGAACTGAAAGCCTGATGTAGCAGTAAGATGAAAAATTTGATATGAAATAAAACTTAGGAACAGAAATACCAGAGGTAGAAGGTTCTAAATACAGAAATAAATGTGAAAAAAATAGGATCCATTTTCCTATAAATGCAAATGGCACCATCACGCTTAATGCTAAAAAAAAGCAGAAGAGGAAAGTCAGGTAGTGATGGAACACAGAAGAGTAGTGTTCCCCTCATCAGCTCTGCTCCTTCCACCTCTTCCTGGCATTCTTTCCCCATCTTCCTTCTTTTGGCATTGCAAGAAGTGGCCAAAAATACAAACTGCATATCTGCCTTTTGTATGCATGAAATCTCAGGAAGACTTTGGTCTGGCTGAAGGGACAAGACAGGAAATCTGAGTAACCCCAACCTGAACCACAGGTTCCAAATCCAGGGGGTTCTGGATGCAGCCCTAAGATTAAGCTCTCTTCCAATGTGTCATTCTACCTTTCTCTCTCAGACCTTCATTCTGCAAAACTCTCCTCTTTTTTGGCTGCTGAACTGCAGTAGATACTTGACTATCTGTAGCACATGCAGAATGTTTGTACTCTGTCTACCTCAAATCCTCTTTAACCCTTTACAATATATGGGAGTATCACAGGGGACCATTCATATGGAGCTAATCAATGCTTTCCCCATGCATTTTAGAGAAAAAATATCTGACAGCAAAAGAAATCAGCTAAAGAGTTCCCTCCTCAAAGGATATGAAATGGAGGAAGAGAAACCCAGCTCTTGTTCTCATCCTACTGATAAATCTTCAGGGGGTGAGGCTTGCTTGCAACCCAAGCTGCTAACCCCACAGTCTGACTACTGAAAGGATATTCTCCTTCCAAGCTTGTTACATCCTTGAGCATGGAAGGCACAGTTAGATAGCAGAACAAAGATGGTGAATTCTCCTTTATTCTGTCTCCATCCTGCTCTTCACTCACCTTGAAGATCAAATGCCTTCTTTACTCACCTCACAAGACACAAGACAACTGTCTGCCAAAGTGGAGAATAATATGAAATCATCTGTGCCACTGTTTGCCTCTCCCTTTTAAGGAAAATCAGTAGGAAGCAAATTCCATGTTTTTTAGAGAGAATCTCTTTTATGTAGTATCTCAACCGAAATCCTTTTCCCTCTGTCTGGCACCAGGAGCATTTTGTCTCCACTACTGTGCTGTGCATTACTAGTAGTAGAGACTGGGACAACTCAACAAAGACCAAAGCTAAACAGAATTATGGGTCCAGTTCTGTAGAGCATCTACTGAAGTAATTTCATTTATTCACTTGGAAAACCCGTTTATTGTTTGAAGTGCATTTAAGATTCTTGCCACTTTTCTACAGCTGCCTGTATTGCTACTGAAATTTTCCTTTGATGCTGGAAGAGAAGGAAACTACTGAGCAGTTCACAAATCATCAGCACAGTGGAGTCCAGTTGGATCTCTTACCTGTTGGGGTGAGGTGCCTCCAGGTGATGACAGGTTCAGGACGCCCATTTGCCATGCAAACCAGGGTCACGTTGCTGCCCTCATTCACGGTGATGTCTGAGGAGATATTGGAGATCTTTGGTGGAACTGTGAAGACAAAAGAAAGTTGGACCTTGTTAGAACAAGAATTATGGAGGGCAGCCTGTCTGGTTTATTAAGCTACCTGCCTACTAACCAGAGTCCTGTCACAGGCTGCACTCCTCGTTACTACCTGGGTTTCTGAAATCATAACAGAGTAGTATGTATTGTTGTTTCTAGGATCTGCAGTTCAAAATGGCCTTCGCTGTAACTGTGATGCTTTGTGTTTGAACAGGTTAGGAGGGCTTAATAAAACAACCTCTAAGAACTTGCCTGCCTGTCCCAAGGCTACATGGAAGGAGCCAGGAGGCTCCAAGCACCCTCCCAGCTCATTTTTACACTCCAAACAGTCCCAGACAAAGTTCTACATCCTCCTGCAGGATGCAAGACCTCAAGGCACTGACTCAGAGAGCGTATTAGTTACTGTTACCTCCCACGGGCAGACAGGACCCATGCTGCTAGCCAGCACCCTGCTCTTCTGTTCACATAACCAAATGCTCACTGGGAATTGAGTCAATAAGCTTGTTCCTGTAGAGACTGTGCAACGGCATGAGAAGCAAGGATGTGCACCATGGCTAATGGGAATTTGTACAATGGCAACAGCAGGAAGGTTTCTGTGATGTTTTTCAGCCAAGAGAGATGCCCCGTGGGCTACCTGCAGTAGGTAGCTTTTGGATGACAGCACCTCACACAGTACGGCACCAAAAGCACAGTAGGGTCTTTAAAATTCACTAGACCAGCCATTGCTTGGGCATTCAGGATCCCTAAAGACCTTCCAAGCTAGCTGAGTTTGTGTCACAGGACCAGAGTGACCACATTGGGACCTGAACACATCCAGGTGTGGAGCTGTTGCAACCTCTCCTCTCTCATATCCATGTCTTGCTTCCATGCTTCAAACCCCAGACGTAGCGAGGGAGTTGACTAAAGAGGAGTCTTCTATTTTTTCTTTTTTTTAATATATTTTCAGCTTCCAAATTTGTGTGTAGCGAGGAATGAAACAACATCATTTTCTGCTTTGCTTACCACAGAGTAAACAGACAACAGCCTCCCCTTCCCCCTCCCTGGCAGAAGTGCCTGATGGTCCTTCTGAGGCAAAGCCTATAAGCTAGGTGGGGAAAAGGAAATGAAGCCTGAAGAGAGCAACTCACTACTTTCAGCTGTGTTGCTGGATTCATAGGAATATTGGTTACAACCCACAGCTCCCTAGTCCTTCTCTGTAGGCCCCAGACTCGTGGAAAACACTTGAGCATCTATGACCCTGGGAATCCCTTGGAGGAAGTGGACCTGTCAGAAAGAAGTGAGGCAGGCATGTATTTGCTGACTCTCACTCATCCTGGCAAGGAGGGATTTAAGCCAGGCACACTGGGCAAGGATTGCCATAACTTGTGGAGAAGTGAGAGTGAAGAGGGCATTTAGGAATCAGGTGAGGGTCAACACAATAGGGACACATGGGTCACTGGCAAACATGGGTAAGCAGAGCCCAGGAGTAAAACCAATGGCTAAGACCACATTTTGGGAATAGTATCATAACCTCAAAGGGTTAAGATTTGCATGAGGAAAAAAAAGCTGTGCAGCAAACCAAGAAGGACTAAGCTCAATCAGCACTAGCAGATGGAGCTGTAAGCCAGTGTGAAGTCCTAGCAGAATGGTGCAATGCCAGCCAAGGTTGAGGGGAGAGCAGCAAAAGCCACCACAGGGCAGCAGCAGAGCCAAAGTTAGGACATGTGTAACCTGCCACTTTCCAAAGCCATCAAGACATTTTAGTTCACACAGAATCAAGTAAACTCAGCAAATACAGATCTGACCACGCCTACCAAATGCCCAATGGGAGACGCATATGTCCAGATGGTCATATCTTGCTTGCCACTTTTTCAGACAAGAGAGAAAAGGGCATCCAAGGCTGAAATCCTGTTAGGAATATAATGGCTGGTTCCTTTCAGCTGACACCTCAGTCAGAGGGCATTGAAAGGCTGAGAGAAGGGGGAATAGGGCAAGAAATAATTTCCCTGTAAATTTGAAACCTGGTTTGGCTTAGTCTGCTTGAATCCAAAGCCAGTGGACAATAATTTCACTCAGATAAAAAGTCAGAGACTTTTAATTTTCAGGGTGTCAAGCCAGCATGTTAAAATGCCAAAACTGTCAGCACCAGCAACAGTTAGCATTGCCTCCTTGGCACTTGTCATTACTTTGCACACACCTTTTTAGGACAGTCTTAAATGAGAAGCTTTGACCTTATTATTTTTTCCCATGTGTGGACTGTGTTATGTTTTCACACATTCTGGACTGTTGGAAGAAGGATTGTTGAGAATAAAATCTCCTGGGGCCAGGATCTTCTGGATGTCACAGCCTCCTTTTGCCCAGCCATCTCCTGTTGACCCTCAACTGCAGAACTCTTTTGCGTCTGGCCTCTTCAAACCATTAGCAGAGGTAAAACCCACAACAGGGCAAGTACTACAGCTAAACAGGGCTTCCAGGCATTTTTATATTCTGACTTTTTCCTCCAGGAGAGACCAGGCTGCTGCTGGATCCCTCTGGCTCCAAGGACCATGGGAAATGACTGCCAGGGTTTCTGGTACTGCTGAAAAAGATGAAATTGCCAGTTTTTCCTCCCTTTCTGTGTAAATATAATATAGGGTATCTATTACACTGTGCTTAGGATCCCCCTGGATGACATGGGGAGCAGAGACAGAAATGAAAGCAAGTGCTGCTTCATCCCCAGAGAGATAGAATGCCCCACCCACACCAGGGACTGATTCTGGAGAGAAGGAAATGAATGCTGAGAAAAATGGTTTGAAACTCATGTATTTGTTTCTTCTACATTTCACATCTACAGAACAAAGCTGATGCCAGGTCAGCATCGCATCTTCCACGTCACTGACAGTAAATAACAAGCCCCAAAGTAACCAGTGGCCATTCTCTGTAAGAAGCTTGGATTAGAGGAGCAGCAGAGATGCAAGGCAGGAGTGACATAGGGTCAGAGATACTGTAGGGTGCTCTGGGGTGGTGAGGCTGCAGGGCAGGAGGGGTGCAAGGTGAGAACCACTGTGGGAATTCAAATGCCAAGCAAGATGCAGTGAGAGAGCTAGGTAGGACAGGTTCGTGCAGAAACAGCTTGCACCGAGCCTGTTCTAGTTAATTGCCGTCAATCCTTCACTTTGTGACAACTGCAACTCACATTAATTTAAATAATAAGAAAGACTGAGACATGAAAAATAGAGCATGCTTCCCCAGCACAATCACTGTTGCTCTCCAGATGAAAGCAAGTGATTTGTTTCCACAAAAACAGCCGCTATAGCAGTTATTACAGACCAGGGGCTGCATACGGGAGGCAGGAAGGAAACCACAAACAAGAGAACACGCAAACATCTGCTGTTGTTATCCTTGCCTTTTACGACCAAAGCCCTTCAGAGCTCAAAACTCCTCCTGAGATATTTACCTGGGAAGGTGTCGGTGGGTTGGATCAACATTATAATTCAAGGCTATGGAAGGAGGCGAGGAGTAGTGCTAGTACCCCTTTCCTAATTTAGTTTACACTGGAACTGGTCATGCCACAGCTCCCAGACAGTCCAAATAAAGTAGCACGAATAGGAACCACTGCTTTATACAAGTGGTACTTATAGGCAAGGGGTACTTAAAGGCCCCCAGCAGCAGTTTCTGGCTCCTGCACTGATGGCACTCCACTTTCAGGATGCTACATGCAAGATCTCAGTGCAGGAGGAGGAGGGGTTTCAGTGACAAGGGCAGGAAGCACAGGACTAGGAACTCAAATCAGGTATGGTAGAATAAAAAATGGAAACAGAGGAGGTCTTAGTTGGAAGAGAGCTGTGAGCCCTGTAATGCACACTCAAGAAATTCACAGTCAGATATTCTGACTGTTCCCTAAGGGCAAACAGAGCTTTGCATAAGGCCCTTCAATGCAGCCTTCTACAGTGGGGCATCTACTCCCCAGTCTGAAATTACAAGACTGCTTAACAGTCAAGTATTTTGTCAATAAGTCACAAAATACATTTTAAAAAATATGTCTCTTTTTCCCACTCTACAGACCTATGATACAGCAAAAGCTATTAATACCTTCAGGACAGAGATGCAAACAGTATTGAAACTTCCTAAGAAAGCCCATAAGCTTCATTTAAGTGTTCTGCTTGTCCCAAGAAGGGCACCTTGGATACAAATGGAAAAAGTCACTGCAATTTCTTTCCATATATCCTCATTAGTTGCTTCCTCCAGCCTATTTCCTTCCTCTCTATTGGCAAGTAGGACCCCCATCTGTTGGAGAAAATTAAGACTCCCATCCACTAATACACAGGAGCCCCTGGCTCTCAGGGCAAAAAAAGAAAACATCAGGACTTCACTCCAAAGTCAAAGGAACTTTGCAGCCACTAAAGCCCTCCACAGGTGCCTATCAATTAGCCTCGAGAGTTCTCATTTCCTTGTCCCCAGCTCCCAATTAACAGCACTTTGCAACAAACGAAAAGACGCTAATAAGCCCCAAGGCAGAGGTAGGGGGGACGCTGCCCATCATACGATCCTTGAATGCTTTGGAGCAGCCACCTTGCTCACCACAATTAGGGGTCCTTTCCTGGGGCAATTAATTGACAGCAAATTGGCCTCATTAGTCATTGTTTAGTTACACTGTTTAGTGGGGAAGAGAGGACCTGAAGACGGGGCTGAGCTGCTAAACACAACTAAATGGTTTAATTTCCCTCTTATGTATACAGCAGTCTAATCACAGCTCTTTACCGCTGTAACAAGAAACAGCTTGTTGAAGCTAAAGTCCGCAAAGGGAGCAAGCTGAGGGCTGGAAAGTAAAATCTAGACACCCTTTGGGATGAGGCATGCTAATGTTTCTGAAGCATTTTGCAGAAGAAATGCGACATGAGACCCAAGATGTGTTTTTTACGGTCTGATTCACACTGCAGCCTCAGCCAGAGGGAGATGAAGCTGTCACCAGGGCAAGAGGGCACAGAGAGAAGTTGTTGAACTTCATTAAAGAAAGTGGACTCTGAAACAGCCTTCTGACCTGCTTTTCTAGGCTTGTTTTCACCCTGCCAATGCCTCATGGCATTAAAGCTTCTGTGAAGTAGAGGTAAACATTGAAGGCTTGGTTTTGTTCTTTAATCCTGTGGGAACAAAAACCCACCCAAAATACACTGCAGTGTTTTTACAAGGTGTAAAAAGTGCTTCTTTTTATTGTCTGAAAGGGAGTGCCTTGTGACGTGGCCCTTAGGGAAGAGTCTATCACAGCCAGAGCACGGAAACCTCTTACAGAGATCTGCAGTTCCCAAACCACAGTGTGCTCCCTCACCACTCTGCAGCATTGTGGCTGATCTCCATCGAGCACCACTGCTGATGCCAAGAGAAGCCAGGCAGAAGGAGTCACAGGGACTGCTACCTTGGGACTTGCATCTTGATGAGCTTCCCCGACTGCGCAGTTGAGCCTCACCCACTGAGACGCCAGGCAGGAAATTATTTAAAATCCAGATGGGGACTGCGCATATTGCACTTACTAGGAGCAGAGAAGCAGACAGGATGCTGTAAATCAAAGCCATGTGGCAAGCAATTCCCCTTTGCTGAGCTGGGTAGCATGTCAGAGATCACCACACTTGGGAGGAAGAGCTTACAAGCCAAAACATGTTGTCCAAAGGAAGACTGTGCCTCATCCAATATATAGTTAAGTGTCTGGACTATTTTTCTGCACAACATTGCATGGGAAGCACTACCAGAACATTCTTTCTTAGCAGAGAGCAGCATAGAGTGCAAACCTATTGGACTGTCCCATTCCTGAGCTGTTGGAAAAGTCAGCACAGAGCTGAGCTCAATTGCTAATACTCATTTTCACTGACTCTACTTTTTTTAAATTTCTCTCCACGAAATTTTCAGAAGAGAAATTATTTACCTTTGTGACTGAGGGAGAAATGGATAGGAAAGAGTCGCTTAAGTCTCAAGCCAGCCTTGTTTCTCTGAAGGTGCGCTCAAGGTGACAATGTGGGACAAGGTTAAAAGCAGTCTCACGCCTGCTCCTAGCCCAGTACCTCTGCTTTAAACTTGCATGCCAGCCTTTCACTTTAAAGCAGCTCCAGCTCCAAGCCTGAGCCCCAGCCTTGGCCCAATGCTGATAGCATTCCATACACACTTGCTATTTTGATGTTCCCTCACCAAGCACAAGGTTACAAACCCCACATCTGTGGATCCTGATGCAGCGCAGGAGAGCAGGTTCCCAGTTATGTGGTCCCCTTATCACCAGATTTGCTCATCTGGATATGAGGTTCTTCGCTGCAAAACTTCTTTTGCTTTTATATTAACATGTTAAATTTATGACACTTATCTGCTGTTTGTGTTTCTCCAGTTCTTTCAGCTTGTAAAACTAACTCTCCTAGAGAAACCTGCTGTGAAAACACAGCCTTCCTCACAGGACATGTGTAAACAACAACAGAAGTGCTTGCCATGCTAATCCCCAGGGATTAACTCTTGGAATGCCACCTAATCCCAAACATTTTAAGGACTACAGATGTACACAGTTTTTGGTCTTTGTTTCAAGTGTATTTATTTATTCCCTTAAACTGTTCTTTTTTAATCTGGGAAATATTTACTTATGGGACTGTAACAATACAAAATCTTTTCTTCTGCAGATATAATCAGCCATCCTGGAAGAGAAATTCTGTGAGAAAAGTTGTCCTTAGTGTGCATGTCCTCCAAAGACATCTCTGAGAATTTTTTAAGAAGAACTTTTCCAAAGAAGCATTAAGCATGTTGGATGTATATGGCATGCAGCTGAGTCCCAATATGCAGCCTTTCTAGGGCTTGATTCAGAGACCAGGGAGCTCCCCCTCTGATGTTAATGGCCTTTGGACAAATTCTTATACAGCCAGAATGGGTGATAGCTTCAGGGAAATGCTGCAGCCAGAACAGGGATGTTTTATAAACCAGTTGAGAGGAAAAAAGTAAGATTATGAGTTTTTAACTGAGTCCCAGCACTCCTTGGCATCTGCCTGTTAACTCTTTCTTTGGGAAGCAGACTAGGGAGCACAGGCCAGGTATGAGAAAAAAGAACAGAGAAAAGCCTATGCAATTCCAGGTTCAGAGAAAGTTTAGGAAGATGACTGGGATTCTCCTGATTAGGCAAGTAGGGAAGTTAATGTCAGCTAACACCCCACTCTGGATGAAGATGAGATTGTCCATCATAGCTTTACATGCTGGAGAGACAGAGCCAAAATGTTTGGTTTTTTGTTTGTTTGTTTTCAGATCTTATGCTGGTGCTTATGTTCAGCTCATTAGGGACAGACACTACAACCAACAGAACAGCCTTCATGAGCCACCTGACAGACATCCACATACAGGCTGAAAAGAAAAGGCATCTCTCTCCAAATGCTGTTCTCAGACTCTTTTGGCTGCCCATGGTTTATCCCACAGCCTCTTTGATAAACCATAGGGTGGTGAACTCAGGATCCCAAGTGTCTCATGCATACCACATACCCAAGGATCTGGCTCAGTTTCAACTGAGACAGCTTCTTAGTGACAAGCCTCTCACTCAAATAAAATGCATGTGGTACATGTGAAATATCTTTTATTAGCAGGCTTTCCTTCCTTACACATTGAAACGAGCAAAACGGAACAGGAACGCTTGCTGTAACCACCTTTCAAGATTGCTTTCAGGCTTCTGGGGGAGTAGAAAACTAGCCTAGCACTTGGAAATGCTGGGTTTGCTTCCAGTCAAAAGTATAAAGAATAAAGATAATGATCCCATACTAGGACCTTTACATAATGTTGGAATCTGAAACTCGGCTGTCAGCAGAAAAGAAACTGATAGGATTATGTAGCAGGCCATGGACAGCAGGAGCTAAGAGAAGCTCCTTACTTTGAGAGCCAAAAGCCTCATCACCTGTTAATATTTAGCTATGTTTTATTGTCCCGTCTCCTTCAGTAAGATATGGAAAGACTTTGTGGTGATGTTGTCAGACAATGCAGAAACCCTTTTGTGCTCTCCCCCACGTGGTTCCTCGCTACCGGAAAATATTAACCACTTTGTGTAATTGTAAAAGAGAATTGTGTAATCATCTAGTTAGCATAATCTGTCCCCTAGTTAGCATAACTCGTCCTCCTCATTAACATGTCCTGCCCACCAGACCCTTGTGTTGTGAAGCGCGTATTCAATAAATATTCCAGTTTGCTTCCCCCAGCTGGGATCATTTAATTTTTTGACTGTTACAACATAAAATCATAAAATATCTTGAGTTGGAACAAACCTTAAATCATTTAGTTCCAGTTCCCCTGCTGTGAGCAGGAACACCTTTCACTAGACCAAGTTGCTCAGAGCTCCATCCAAGCTGGCCTTGAAAACTTCCAGGGATGGGGCAGCCACAACTTCTCTGGGCAACTTGTTCCAGTGTCTCACCCCTCTCATAGTGAAAAATTTCTTTCTCATATCTAATCTACACCTACACTCTTTCAGTTTGAAGCCATTACTCCTTGTCCTGTCACTACATGCTCCTGTAAATAGTCTCTCTCCATCTTTCTTTGAGTATCCCTTTAGGTACTGGAAGGCCAAAATCAGGTCAGCCTGAAGCCTTCTCTTTTCCAGGCTGAACAATCCCAATTCTCTCAGTCTTTCCTCATAGGAGAGGTGCTCCATCCCTTTAATCACCTTGGTGGCCCTCTTTAGGAGTTGCTCCAACAGGTCTATGTCCTGTCTGTGCTGGGGACCCCAGAGCTGGATGCAGCACTTCAGGTGGGGTCTCACCAGAGTGGAGGGACAGAAGCACCTCTTTCCATCTGCTGGCCATGCTGCTTTTGAAGCAGCCTGGGACACATCTGGCTTTCTGGACTGTGAGCACACATTGCTAGGTGAGGTCCAGCCTCTCACCTACCAGCACCCCCAAGTCCTTCTCATCAGGGCTGCTCTCGATCTGTTGCTCCCCCAGCCTCTACTGAATATTGGAGGTTGCCCCGATCCAGGTGCACCATCTTGCACTTGGTCTTGTTAAATTGTAGGGGATTCCCATAGGCCCACTTCTCAAGCTTGTCTGGTTCTCTCTAGATGGCATCCCATCCTTCATGCTTTAGATAAAATTTACCCTTCTGTTAAGTGCACAGATTTGGAGAAGACAGTAAAGTACTGTACACTGTCCTTGATCTGTAAATTTCCAGCTTATGGCCCAGGACAGATATCTGTTAAGAACACTCAAATTTTGAGTGTGAAAAAGACTGAAAATGCAGCTCCACATTTTTTCAGCTTGGGCTGCTTAGCACATTCCTGCTTTGTCACTATTGCTGGATCCGCAGATGTTGGCCTTCCCCACCACATACAGTTATGAAATGCTAACTGTGAGACCTTCACTTGTTAGCTTGGTGATAGCTGCAGCAACCTATTTTCTAAAGGCCAGGGTGTTATCATCATCTGAGAAGGGAAAGCCAAAGAGTTCAAGGCAAAGAATGCCTCTTGTAAGAAATTCTCATCTACCCAAGTCCGATCAAGAAGAAAAGAGGAAAAAACAAATACAGTACTCCTGAAGTAAAAGTATCTTTGAAAAAAGTAAGCAGCTGGCTAAAGCTGAGATGTATGAGGTGATTTCCTTCCCACAAACCAACTGCAAGCCAAGGTTTCCTGAGGAAGAGAATTTCTGCTGTCAGAGAGAGTTCCCTGCCAAAAGAGAGTGCTCTGTTTTGGTTCAGCCACGTGCAGCAGCACCTTGATGTCTTGGAAGTTGCCCACTGTTTCCCTTTCCAAGCTTTGCTCTGTGGTAAAGATGCGCTGTATACATGCAGACAACCTCAAAGGGGGAGAAAAGATGAATCCAAGAGCTTTGCTCTGTAAACACGTTACATTGAATTGGTGCCATTTCAATTAAAGGAGAATCTCTCCCAGACTGCCAAGCATGAGGTTTATTCCATGTAGCCTGCATCTTTACCAAGCACACAAAAACACTGTCTTCTTCCCCCAGGGAGGTTCAAGTCTGCCCTCCTCAAAACTGACAATTTTTTTGCTGGTCTCTTAGTGTTATTAAACTGAGGGAGAGTCACAGAATCAGAGAATGGGTCACGTTGGAAGGAACTACAGTGGGCCACCTGGTCCAACCTCCCTGCTCAAGTATCATCCTAGAGTACACTACACAGAATTGCATCCAGACAGTTCTTGAATAGCTCTAGTGAGGGAGACTCCACAACCTCTCTGGGCAGTCTGTTCCAGTGCAGGGGCAACTGCACAATAAAGAAGTTCTTCCTTATACTCAGGTGGAACTTCCTATGCATCAGTTTCTGCCCGTTGCCTCTTGTCCTATTGCTTGGTATCACCCTCCATCCTCTTGGTATCCTCCCTTCAGATAGTTGTATACATTGATGCCTCTTGTATACATTAGTGGCCTCTCCTTGAGACTGAACAGGCCCATCTCCCTCAGCTGTTCTTCCCAAGAGAGATGCTACAGTCTCTTAATCATCTTTGTTGCCCTTTGCTGGGCCTGGTACAGGAGCTCGATGTCTCTCTGTACTGAGGAGCCCAGAACTGGACACAGCACTCCACATGTGGCGTCTCTAGGGCTGAGTAGAGGAGCAGGATCACCTCCCTTGACCTGCTAGCAACACTCCTCCTAATGCACATTAAATTCTAGGATTGCAGAGAAATGCATGATCAAGAGCCTCAGGTACTCAATTTCCATGAGAGCTGAGCTGGATTACCCACCCAAATCATTCTGAGAGGCTGGGAGGAGGATGACTGTCAGATGCCCAGGATTAGCTATAAGTGCAGGTGCCTACAAGAAAGAAGCAGCAAAATTTTGTAAGTTTCAGAATCACAAGTAACAAACTGAGAAGAACACGGTAGACATTGTCCATTCAGGACAATGAGGTTACATCCAGAAAGGTTTCCAGCACCTTTATGTTCAGTGGGACAACAGCTGTACAGACAGCTTTCGTCTAAGGTTCTGCACCCCAGAAATCCAGTGCTACTGGCTGGAGATTAGGAATGAGATACACCCTCTTATTGTCAACAAAGAACACTAACAAAAAAACCTGCAAATACTTCCACCACGGTAGGGAATCGAAAACTAAGTCCGATGGAAAACGTAAGCCATGTCTCTGCTGTAGCAGCACATTCACATCTGTGCACTTGTAATAGCACAGTTAGCAGGGTAAGCAACATTACCAAAAACTGAAGGAATCACTCAGGTACTTCATGTTCAAGCAACTGTTCTGCTACACACTTGTGCTCCGCCTTTCTAAGGCTCAGTTCCCAGTGTCACTCTCAGGGAACTACTGTGTGCAAGATATGTGGCATCCCCCGGGGACTGGCACCTGACTGGTGTCACAAGAGGTCTGATGCCTTACCATCAACAGCTCCAACAGGTAAGTAGGAGGAGTAAGGGAAGAATATCTGCAAAGCCTCAGACTGTTCCTTATGAGGAATTAACATGCTGCAAAGTTCCTTGGCAGAGCAAAAAGGGCAGATCCAAGGCAGAACTATTCATGGGTACATGAAACAGGCCTGGTCCTTCACTGCTGGTATAAATTGAAGAGAATATACTCTTTTACATGAAAGGAAATGCAAAGAAGGAGAGAATCAGCTTTGTGATTCATAAACCCAGCGTAAAAAGCTGGACTCAGAAAATATTGTGCAAACTAAAGAGGAATAGAAATGTAATCAATATAGTTAGGGATACTGATGAATGATAAAGATGCACTCATACACTTTCCATTCTGATGGTCACGATATACTGGAGTCTGCAAAAAATGATTTCCTTAAAGTACAAAGTGTGATAAAAAATATAAAGAAACTTTGCATCAGAACACATTGAAGAAAACTCTGCCAAAGCCTGAGGAAAAGCAGAGATATAGCTGAGATGGCATCACACTATGGATCAACCTGCCACTGGATTGGGCTCAGACACTTGTGACAAATAGGCACAAGGGACGCAGCGCAAATACAGTGTGACACTATATCCTGGGCATACGCTTGATGTATGGAGGATTAAATGCCACACACACACTGTCCTGGGTAGATTGTATCTAGTGCTGACAGATACCTGAGGGATCTGTCTCTTTCTTTATACACTTCGGCAATTGCCATGCCAACAAAGGATTATGGGACTGGGGGGGTGAGAAGGAGAGATCATTTGCTACTCTGTTTAACAGAGACTTTATCCTCTGGGGGGATTTTGTCAAGATGTTGGATTTCTTCTTAAATGATATTTCTACCTGCCTGTACACGTTTGGGGTTGATAGGCTTTACTCCTTTCCTCTGTCCCTCTGACACAACACCTTGCTCTTCTGGAGTCCCAAACCAACCTTTGAGCCAATGTGGCCTCTCCAAGCCAGTTTGAAAACTGCTGCCCTCAACCCTTGCATCCACACATGCTGCAAAGGCAAGAAAACAGCCAACACGCTGCAAAGACCAATTCCTTTCCCTCTCTGGTGAGCCCTCTGATTGATGGCTTGGTTCGTCAAGAGAGACAGACTGTCTGGAGTGTGAGATAGTTAACTATCACCTGGGGAGGCTATTAGGGGGAGAATGAGGGAGAGAGGGAGAGACAAACAGACAGACTGAAAGACAAAGACAGACACACAGAAAGGAGAGCTGAGGAGGGGGAAAGAGGAGAGGAGCAACAGCAGAGTGCAGATGAAAAAAAGACAGTAGCACTTGATGAATTAAGTTGTCAACTTTGGCATCACCTGTGTACCTTGTCATGCCAATAAATTCATTGAAGCTGAAGCTGCACCGCGAGTCAAGAGTGAGAGAGTGCTGATGGAAGGAAGAAATAACAGCCCATTTAAAGACTCAGAGCAATTTATTAGTTACCTCAAGAGGAAGGTAGTGACAATGGGGAAGGAGAGGTGCTTCCCCATCATGCTAGGAAGGGAGGCTCATTTTGGATTCAAGCTGTCCACCCAGTCGTGCTGCAGAAAGTAAAGAGACAGACAGAGATCTGGTTCAAGAGAGAGAAAGACAGGGGAGAGACTCGCTGGGTTTCAAGGGAAACAGGGCAGGCACATGCCTTTCCATAGTACTACATGCCTTGGGACATTCCTTGAGGACTTGAGGGAAGATATTGAGATCAAGCAGCCAGATACCTCTGTTGTGAGGGGAGACAAAGGGCATAGAGCACAGTCAGCATCACAGCACTGAGGGAATGTGAAGAAAAGTAGAAATGGAGAGCATAGCTCTGGCATAGAGGGGTGATGTGCTGGAAAGCTAGGAGGGAGACAAAATCCTCTGCTAACTGAGTTGGAAGCGTGGCACTGAGATGCAAATGGCTTTGACTGACTGCACCAGGGAGGCACTGCTCCAAGGTGCCTTCCTGCAGAGCTAAGGAGATTGTCACTAACTTTTTAAAGGATCCCGCATGTCTTAGGAATTCACAAGCTCCTGCCATCCCTCAGAACTTCACTGTTGAAATGGGAAAATCAATGGTATGATGCCCTCACCCAGTATACTTTTTCTCCTACTATTACAACTTCCCAAACTGAACAGTATCTGCCCCAATTGTTTGAGAAATATGTCTGCCTCTTTACTCCCTTCCCTTTTTTCGCCCAACTCATCTTTTCCCACACAGGAGCTTCTGCAACCCCTGTGCTCCGAGAAGATGGTCAGCTCCTGACAAAAACTTTCGTATCTGCCACAGGGACTAAGAGTCACAGAAACTGATTTCCAAAGCAACCTCAGAGCCCCTGTGACCTCATTTGTAGCCATCCAAAGATGTTTACATTTATGTGACAAGACATGTTCACTGACCCTTCGTTGCAATGAGCTGATCTCAACCAACTGCCAGGCATTGCACTAAGAAAGGGAAGGACACCACCTGCTCCGAGATTCACTCCTCCCGTGGCCAATGCTGCTGCGTGCTCCACTGATGCCCCAAGCTTGGACAGAGGGGAGGGAAGGAAGAAGAAAGGAAAAAAATGTAGATTTCTCCTTCAGACAAGAAGTATTGATGGTATTTCCTTTGATTAAGGAGAAATTCTGACTCAGCTACACAAGTGGAGAAGCCAGTCTTTTCAGCTTGAGCGAAACACTGAAGATTTACAGCTGTTCAGTAGTTGGAGAGTTTGGGTAGAAGTGTGCATGCACATGCATAACAAGTCTTTTGACAACTCCATGCAGAGAAATAATACATATGGCATAAAACTATCTTATGTGGATGTCTGTGTATGTGTATACATACAAGACATACACATACTTAGAATGTGTATATATGTATAGCTAGCTACATACTGATACATGCACATATACACATATTGCCATTTGCTCCTGAAACTCCCAGCCTCTTGGAGAGCTCTCATTTGGCTGATGTTTTGTGAGCTGCCAGGCAGCCATGACATAGCTGTCCTGAC
The DNA here is from genome assembly GCF_022539395.1 of Myiozetetes cayanensis. NCBI lineage: Eukaryota > Metazoa > Chordata > Aves > Passeriformes > Tyrannidae > Myiozetetes > Myiozetetes cayanensis. The sequence continues at coordinate 22,561,451 of NW_026087742.1, forward strand.
CGGGGTCCCCTGAGCTCTGTGGTGTAGCTCTGCTGGCTGCCTTCAGTTCAGTATCAAATGAGAACAGGGATCTCGCTGAGCCAAGCTCCATTCTCATCTGACTGGTGCCCAAATCAGATCAGCTGTACTGCCCTCGGGCTGTGGCGCTGTATTAAATTTGAGGGCAGCTTTAATCTGCTTCACTGTTTGCACAGTGGAAGCTGTGCTTGGCCTACTGGGAAATTACAAGCATGTCCCTCATTCAGGTAAAGTGGACATTTCTCTTCCAGGAGTTGTGATCTTTGTGTTCGTGTAACTTAGTTTAAATGATCTAAACTGGTGGCTTCCAATCACTCTTGTTCTGAGGGCACCTTGCAACTTCCAAGGGAAGGTACATGCACTGTATAGCGAATATAACTGCTAACAATAGGTTTGGTTTTCCTGAAGTCCATATACTTCCTGAGAGTCACAGACTGTTGCAGTCTGATGGATTTTCACTTACTAGGGGGAAGAAAGGAAAAAGTCTCACGATTCATAGTCTTCTTCTGTCAGGGGTATTGAGTTCATTATTGACCCGTTAGCAAGAGGAGCAGCAACACGAAGCTGCAGACATGGGGACCTTTTGCCACATGGGGACCTTTTGCCACGTGTAGAGGCTTGCAATACACTTAAGTGTCCCTGTCTCCTTGAAAGGTTACCAGGCACGTCCTGCCCCACTACAAGAAGTCACTTCTAATCACATGCCTTGCCCCTTATGGGCATCATTGCTCCTGAAGGCACCCCCCTGGCCCTCTGTAGTGCCTCACTGTCCCTCCCACAACAAAAGGCCATTGAGATGCACATGTAAATCCCCGAATGCCAGGCTCTCAGAGTAGGACAGCACCTACACCACCAGTAGTGTCCTGGCACCTGGGCATTGGCCCTGGTGGCAGTGATCACATCTGCAAGTGGGCTGTTGTTGCTTCCTATCTAAGCAGGGCTTTGGGTAGTGCCAAGTTGGGAAGCAAGCAGGAAAAGATCCTTTAGACAGCCTCTCTGTCCAGCTGAGGAGGAACATGTGTATGGAAGGTACATTGTTAAATGATATCCACTCCAACCAATGAGGCTGAGAAAGCACTGACATCAAGACCATGCCCAAAGAGTCTCTTTCTTAGGGATTGAAGGTTCCTCTGTCACACCCTAACAGCTCATGAGGAGGGCTGGTGTCATGACCCCAGTGTCACAGGAAAGGAACACCAAGCGCATCGAAGGCGATGTGACTTGCCTAAGGGAACAGATGGGACCCCAGCTGAGGCAGGTGGCTGTGAGGTTCATCAGTGTGCCACTGGGTTGCTCGTAAGGAAGGCTAGCTTCTTACTTTGCCATTGTGTGGTTCTGAGCCACTTGTTCCAACCCTCCTTACCCTCCTTTTTCCTCTTTCTCCCATCCCTTCTGTTTTCCAGTTCTTTTGACCAAGAATTGATAAGCTCTGGGTGTGTGCATACACACTAGTAGCCTGAGCCTCCCTTGAGCCTTTTGGTTACTATAACAATACAAATGGAACAACCCAGAATTTCAGACTTGCCACCCAGCAGTTTGACCAGGGTTGCGCTTTTGCAAAAACCAGGCCTGTATTCTAGGCCTATTTTTAGAAAATCTGATTTGTAGACATGAGACCCTGCAGAGGAAACAGTATTAGGCAGAAAAATTCCTTTCCTCAAAAAGTTGTTTAAAACCAACCATGACCAACTGCTGTCTTGAACTGCTGAGGAGCCCAGGATATCTCCAAGGTGGCTTGCCTTTATCTGTGTTTAGCCAAGAAACAGATAAAAGTATTGTAAGGTGGTGATGGGATCGTGCTAGAGGCTACAGACAGGAAGAATGACTGAATTTCATTTGAAAAGGCTGTTCAGTAGTAGGGGTGCTGATTAATAAATAAATGAAAATAGTTGACATTCATTATGACATTTAAATTACTAGATGCCAAGTGTTAAAATACAATGTGGTCTGGAGGGAGGCAAACAAATAAAAAGGGCTTTGAGAAGCAGTGAGTAATGGTGACCCAATTCATTTAACTATTGATAAAACACAGGTGAGGAAACATGCAGGAGAAAAAAAATCTCTGCAAATCATCAGCTAATGGATTAAATGCATCTAAGTGTGAGATGGAAATTAACTGATCAATTCATTCAACAGCTGCTAATTATATGTGACAAGGCTTGCAGAACTCCAGAAGTCTATGGAGCTCAGAGGAAAACAGTGCTGGTAGAAAAATTTGAAGGCTGCCTCTTGCCACTGTGGGGTACAACATTTACCCCAGTGAGAGAATGTCACTGTCACTGAATAAAATTTAACTCTGCAAATGTTTGAAGTCTTTATTTCAAAAGCATGGAAAGAGGGGTTCTCTCTTACTGCTTTATAACAATTTGCAACATTAGGTATAAATATATGGTATCAAAATTAACATGCCAATCTAAACAAAATTAAATGTAACGCTACAGTCAAAATGAAACCTTTTTGCCTCATTGCAGTTAAACATTTTGACGTTAGTGAAATGAAACCAGAAAGTTAAAATGATTTGTTGTGACACTCATCTGTCCAAAAAATTGTTGCATCACCATGCTCTTGCAAAATGCTCTGACGCCAGCAGAACTGATCTTCCAACAGGAACTTATCTCACATTTTATGATCACTACTTTCAGAATTTCTTTTTGAATTTTCCTGACCACTTCCATTTTGTCTTGCAGCGTTTAGGAAATGATCATGGGGATATTGACTGCCTTTTCTCTCCCTTCATGTTTACTCTTCTCCTTGGGACTCTTCTAAAGTCATGCCCTTGGAGAGTCAGCAGGTTGTAGGATATATAGAAAATAAATAAATAGTAATGATGAATTAATTGATCACCAGGGAAAGATTAGTACCAAAATGAGATTTTTCCCTGAAGGAGATCAGAATGGGAACCTCACTGATGCAATTCTCACCCTGCAATGTAGCACTGACATTTGAATCCACTTTTGGAGCAAGAATAAGTGCTAAGCACATATATCAGCAATTAAAATTATTAATTCAAAGAGGAAAAACAGTGTGGCTTATAAACTAGATGAAACTTCCAAATCAAGTGTCTCAGTCCTGACATTATGACACAGGCAATGTCAGTTCTGGAGATGATGAGATCTGAGCCAAGGCACACTTCCAGATTCATCACACTAACAATATTTATTATCTATTCTCAAACCCCAACTCTGTAACTTGTGAGGGTCCACTATGTTCTATGCATGGCCTATGATACTATTTTTAGACTGGTTTTAAAATTCACCATGAAGGGAATTCAGAGGATGCAATGTTTAATACAGTACCTCATGAACTCCTGCTAGCAAATTTAATTCAATCTGTCTTGGGTTAGGAGCACTGTCACGGATTGGCAATTGCCTGAAGAACCATAAACAAGGGATAATGACAAGGGGCATGTAAGAGCAAAGTTGTAAGCAGGTGTAAGTGAGGTGCTGTAGGAATCCATGTGATGTCTGTTTTCATTTAACATCTTCATTAATGAGCCCTAAGAATAGCTTACTAATGACAGTGGTGGATGATGCTCAACTGGGAGGAGCTGCAAACATCCATCAGGGCAGATAAACATAAAGGGGTACACAGGGATTAGTCATAGGGGCAGAAAGAAAATAATGGAACATGTTGATTATTTATACTGAAGTATCAGCATGTAGTAAGGGAAGATCATGGGGGTTGAAGAGATCCCCATATCTTTTCAGACAGAATGGGTGTGCAACTTTGGGTGAGATTTCTCAAAGCACTGAAGAATGTAAAACTGTGGGTTGTCTGAACTCAAGACAGGAATAAACGGTAAAGCATCCAGGCACCCTATTAACTAGATGGAAATGTCATCTAAGGCACAATCTAGAATACATCTGTACTGGGGATGGCACATCAGCCCATATCTATTTTCACAGATGGTTAAAATGTATCAATTAAATAATGCTTCAAGGATAATGTTTCCCTCATTTGAGGCCCAATTAACCACAGTGAAGAAGAGGGAAGCAGAACACTGAAATTCCTGGATTCAATATGCTTAACAGTAATGCTGAAGTAGCATCCCTAGGACCAAGACAAATGACATAGTAGAGGAGAAAAGTTTTAGACAAAAAGATACCATGTGGTGGAAGAATGGTCCTTCTTAGCATTGCTAACATTACATATTCAATGCCACAAGTCATTCTGCTGCAGCACCTAAAAGATGTGGAAAAAAGCATTCCTTAGCTTGCTAAATTTGAATGTAAAAGAGGACAATACAGCAGCTCAGGCACAACATCTCACTGCCACACGAAAAGCTGACTAGATCAAGGCTTATTTCACAGTATTCCATAACATGGCTAAGCCTTCATCTGAGACTGATTTATACCACTTGTTGTTAACCAGAGAAGAGCTTAGTATTTAACTCCCCAAGTAACCCACTGCTGGAGTGTCCCCCCTGCACTCCTGAAAACTTGGCCAGATTTCTGCCTCCTTGCCCTAAATGCAGAAGGTCACAGGACTGTATTTTAAAGTGTTAACTCTTTTATGGCCACAAATTCTTGCAGTTTTGCATTTCAAGACCTCAATACTTGAAAGACTAACTTATCCCTTATAGCAGCTGTGTTCCCGTTATTTGTATTTGTATTAAAAAAAAAAAAAGTTAAGGGAAAACAAAACAGAATAAGCAATCCAAAGGGAACAACTTATCAGGAATGAAAAGTAGTAAATAATTTCGCCTGTCCCTTCTTTACATCACCTGTGGTCCAACTGTGCCTACTCCAACTCCTTAATTTAAGGTCTTTAAAACTTAACTGGGCAAAAAGAAGCTGAAAATGTATGTACGCTAAAAAATGTATGCTTATGTATGCTAAAAAATTCTGAATGAACGAGGTGTCAAGGGACAGAGAAGACAAGGAAGTTATCAGAAATAGAATATTCTACTGATTACGGCAGTTCAGAACCAGGCCCTGCCACTCATTTGCCCTTATTCTGGGCAAGGTTCCATGTGCCTCAGCTCACCGGGAGTTGCAATCTTTTTTCATACCTCTCCGTTTTTATCAGTTTCATTTTAACTCTAAACTCCATAGGGCAGAGACTATCTCTCAGGCTTTGTTCACAACCTTACCTTAGAGCCTCTGGACAGTACACTAGTTTTAATTGGAATAAGCAAAATGAAATTATGTGGCTTACTCTGTACCATAAAAATGCCAAAAGTTAAAAAAAAAATCTGTTTTTTAGTTATCTAAGAGCTAAATAAGTAATCTGAAGCCTTAGTTCACTTACAGAAGTGTGGCTTTAATTCTGTATGGTGTTCATTGCAAAATGGCAAAATTAAATATTAAATCCTCCCTAAAAAAAAAAATTGCAACTGAGCTTCAATAAAACATGGCAACTCAGCCTGAAATATATTTTTCCCCTCAGAAAATTATGTTCAGGATGCTTAAAATAACATTATTTGAGGTAGGTTAGAATAGTTCCCTTTTTAAAGTCGATGAGATGAAGAAAGGAGAAGCAATGGAGCCCAGAGAATTTAAAGAACTTGCTGAAAACCACAAAGGACATAAGTGCTTTTGTCAGGAGGCCTCATATTTTCAATTTTGGGCTTAGATCCCAGGGTCACAGAGTCTGAGAAGAAGTACTTTTAGCACATGAAAAGTGTGATGCTATGAACTGAGTGTTTTAACACACACACACAGAGAATATCCAATAACAAACTCAGAACCTAACGCCAGAGGCCAGATTTCAGGCACACAGGGCACCCAGCTGCAGTAAGTGGACCACTAATTTTGATAGCTAAGGTTTTCTTCTCCTTCTCAAGCTAGATTTCCAATTCAACAGAACAGCTCTCCTTGTCCTGACAGGCAAATGTGTATTGTCCCCTTTTCTGTCGACAGACAGCAGAGGGTAGGAGGAAGGGAGAGAGGTTCAGATGACTTCCTGGACAAAAGAGGTTTGTAGCTGCAGCCTGATGAACATCGGAGATAAGAGCAGCAACAGCAAATTGGCCCCACTGGGAATGGCAGCAGCAATCTTTTCACCTGAAGGCGAGCCAGCAATTACGCTTGCAGTGCCCAGTGTCTGTCTGTCTGTCTGTCTGTTCCCACCACAGCCCTCCCATCACTGCCCCCCCGGCCCCCCACTCACAGACCAGGTGTGCTCAAGGCTACTGCTACATTACTTGCAGCTTGAAAAAAATTCCAGTCCTTTCTTTCTCCTGCTCAGGTATCTGAAGCCAGAGCTCTGAGCCCTTATCACACTGGATAACAAAATGGGGAGTAAGGTTTGGGTAGAGAGACAGGAAAAAGCATGCACTGCTATGTGCACGTTCTTGTTCTACCTAGGTAGGCATAGACCATGGGAGAAGGCTGTCTCAGCCCTCAGTATCTCAGGCAATGCTCTCATGTCTTTCTGGACCAGGACCAGAGCCTTTGGAGATCCCACTCGAGAGGGCAGTGCCTTCCACCAACATTAGAACTGCTCCAGAAGCATGTCAGACCAACTGTGCATGAGCTTGCAGAGGGCTCAAAGCACTGCACTGCTTCCCAGCGCAAATGGCAGCATGGGGGGTCTCTCCTGCATAAGGAGTACAGCACATCAGCCATGGGGAACTGGGAAGAAGGAAGCCCAGGTTCCCTGTCCCCAGCTGAGTTCCAGAAGAGCAACTGGCATTCCTGACATCCCGAGGAGCAGTGCAACCACCCAAGATTTCTGACAGCATAAATACAGCAGCAGTAGCTGGGGAGCACTTTCCCCTCAAGGCAGCAGGACTGCAGAGTTTGTTGACAGAGGGCTCTGTCCCAGCCTTCAGCACATGCTCCAAGGCTGGCTGAATGCCTGTAGCATCTCCTGGCACACAACAAGTTAATAAGGAGATTCTTAAAATTCTCTGCATGCATGTGAACCTCCTCTCTGAGCTCCTTCCTTTGTCCCAGCTCCCTTCCCTCTTTTCCTGAGTCAGCACGCTCACAGCACTGAGCTACAGGAAAAAGGCTTAATAGGATAGCTGGACAAAATTAAAGGGGCGTTATTAATTTGACAGGTGCTGCTGCCTGGTGTCATGTCCCAAGTTTGTCCTATAGCTGTGCTGATTATTTTCTCTCCTTGGATCAGGGACGTTTCATTTATTAGCAGTGAACTTCCCCCTCATTGCCTGCAGCCACTGCTGCTCTGATCTCCCCAATTCACTTTGCAATTAAATTTTGTCCTCTTGTGAAACGACTGTGCAGGAAAGGTCTTGTGTTTTGTTTTCTTTCTCTCTCCCTTGACCAAGTTCAACTTGGCCAAAACAGCCTCTGGAAATCCTAGCAGAATCCCAAACAGAATAAAGCTGGCTGGAAACAGTATTATACAAAAAAACAGTCTAGAGGCTGTAGCTTTATGTACCTGAAATACTCATCTCAACTGGAAAGAGGGAACAGGTGCACAGGAGGCCACTAAGTCTTAGCTGTAGAGGTATAAATCTGATGGAACCATGGAGCTGCTGGAGATTTACATGAAGGTGGCTTGGAAGGAGACACAAGGGGTTTTGTGTTGGAAAAGCCTGAGACAAGAAGCATCAAAAATCATCATATCCTTCCCTTTACAAACACTGGATATCAAACCAGCTGATGGGCAGGAAGACTGGAGAACACAATTGCTCCCATTTAAGTGATTTACTTTATTGTCACTGCTGCTGCTAACACTCTTTTTTTTTTTTTTTTTTTTTTACCCCCCAGTAATCACATTAACAGTTATAAAACTGCAAATTTAAATGAAATCTGCTCAGGATCTGTTTTTGCTCCATAAAGCTCCAGAAGTCATATGGCATTTTGTTTGTTTCTTCTCATCCCACTCCTCTTCTTCATGCAATTCCCTAGAAACCTTCACGTAAGTAATAAATGATCCCTTTGCTGTTTCCCCTTGTGAAGCCAAGTCTTCATGCCTCCCTTCTCTTTTGCTTGTTTCCCCCCACAAATAAATACCATCTTTCCCCGGACTGTTCATGACAACCCTTTCATTCATTCCTAGGACTACCTGCTAGCACATATCAGTCTGACATTCCTGGTTTCGTGGGACTGGACAACCTCTCACAAGCTCTGGCTGTCTCACAATCTTTAATTAAATGCAAACACTTTTCTCTAGGCTTCCTTGGCATTCCCTAAGTCCCTGTTCCCTTTTCTACCACTGAATATGTCAAAAGGCTGAAGACAATAGAAGTGATATTACTCCTTCCTAGGAATGAACACTTTTTTTCCAGGACTAAGCTGGCCAGCACTAATGCCAATTATACCAGCTTTTTTATGACTTCATTACTGCTAGAGCCACTATAAAGCAAAGCATTGATAGGCTGGACCAGCATTTTTAACTGCACAGAGGTACCGATCATTGTGCTATTTATGTACATGAGATGTTCCTTCTGATCCTCCACTTTCCTAAGCCAGGGATAGCTCCACAGGCCAGGCAGAACAGAATGAGGAAAAACCTGAGAAATGCAGCTGGCATAAGTGGCCCCTCTCTGGAGATCTCCATGTGAGAACCACAGAGCACTTTGGGCTATTTTACGTATAACAGCTCGCCAAGCAGCAAAGGTCAAGACAGAAAGGAAAAAAAGGAGGAGAGAGCTCAGCATGAAGGATTCACACAGCATCACAGGATTTCTCTCCAGCACAGCGATCTGGCCATTCCCAGAAGGCATCAGGTCAAACTCTGCTCTTATCCATAGCAGCATGAACAGAGTTAAGTTCTCTGACTGCTGCATATCGCAATACTAAATAAGTGCCCGGGTGCTGCATTTGGAGACAAATCAAAGGAATAGCAGGGAAATGCTTTATGAAGTGGTGGACCATTGTTGATCCCTTAACAAGGGAAGGTGAGAAAAAAATCCAGGGTGCCTGACACCAGCTGCCTGGGAGAAGATAAGGACACCAAAGGGCTGAGATGTTTCTCAAACTAGGGGGATATTTCTAAGATACAAGAATAACATGTCCTCCTGAACTGGGAGGGCGTGAGGGAAGCAGGTGCCTCCTAGAAGCCAGAGGAAATGATGCTGCTTTGCAAGTGATTGGGGCTGCTGTAGTTGAGTTTGGCCAACCACAATGAGGAACAGAAACAAGTGCTGGATGAACTCTCACTGGCATGGGCAATTCTCAGTATTGCTGTGAAGTGCAGCTCTTTCTCCCTCTCTCTCCCAGCCACAGGGTGCTGATGGCTGCCTGCTAGCCACCCCTCTGCTGTGGGTAGCCAAACAGTGCCATAAATCTCAGCATGATGGTAGCGTAGTACATGCCCACAGGAACTCATGAGAGCGTGTTAAGTCTTTTCTGTACAGCATATGATCCTGGGTACTTTATTACAAATCCACTGGAGGTTCAGTTTTGATGTGGGTGAGGGAACTGAGCTGGAGCATTTGGAAAGAGCCTGTTCTGACTGTTGGGCTAGGGGGATGAACAGTAGGATACAGGGTCCAACATATATGAACTTGCAACCAGAAAAGGAGGAGGATTTCTGCAGTTTTGTGGATGGACTTGTGAGTGGGGAATGGCAAAGTATTGTAGGAGCTCTGAATAAAGAGACTATCTGACAAAGGGGTGAATGGCATGGGTGCATCTTTTTGTTCTGCCTAAGTAACCTTCCAGCTTCCCTTCTCATCCCTGTCTTGAGTTCACCTCCAATTTTCATCCCTTAGCCTTTAAGCAAGAGGAGCACCAGGTTTCCCCCAGCTTTGAAGCAGAGCCCATAGGACAGGAAGAAAGATGCTGCCTTGGCACTGGAGGAGCACTCTACCAGCCCTGACACCAGGTCTGGGGGAAGCAACTGGGGCACTTGGCACTTACATGCTCTTCTGCTTCTGTTCTGTGTCCCCTCTACCAACAATTTCACTTGCCATATTAACTATTCCCAACAGCTCCACTTTCTGCATGTGTGCTTGTTTGGGTAATTCTTGTTTCCTCCCATTTAGCACATATGAAAAAAAGCATTAGCAACACTCTTGGTTTTAAATGAACCCTATTAATATTCAACTCTGCAAGGAACTGTGGGATAATTTTGATAAATGTGACTGGGAAGCCTAGCTGACAGAACCAAGCACAACGCTAGTGTGTGTTCACAGCCCATTGCTGCACACACAGAAGGGGGCAAGAGGTTGGCGCAGCATGGGGCTGGGGGTGAGCCAGGCAGGAGGGAGAGCAGAGGCAGGGGGTCTGTCCAACAGGACAGATACAGTGCTGTAGGACAGACTCTTCAAAAGATCAAGAGCAAAACAAGCTTAGTGAGATGTGAATGCAGAGAGGAAAACAAAACAGATGCAGTTTGGAAAAAGCGGGATAGAACAATTAGAGAAATATAGACACTTAACTGTGGAGGGGGGAGAAGGAAGCCAGGAAACTGTGATAGCAAAATGGAGTTAAAGGTGACACTAGGCAGGAAATCAGACACAAGCTTGCAGAGAAATGAAAAAGGCTTGAGTGAGACCAAATGCACCTAGGCCACAGTTCAGCAGAGCACACAAATTATTTGAAGGCACTTCCTTTGGTCGATGTACTTGCCCACTTAAAGTAAATGCTTCTGTGGTTCACTGACTGGCAACCTCATGTAGCACCATCTTAAAAGAAATGTATTGAAAATGAGAGGTAGGAGCAAATAGAAATGCACTTGAGGGGTATCAGCAGCTGAGATGAAAAATTACCTGTGCCAAAACTTTTGCTGTAGACTCTTAAGGACTATTAGTTCTCAAAAAGGAAGGTGCAGCTAAAGGAAAGGTGGTTGAAACTAGAAACGAGTTCAGAAAGACTCTGTGAAGACATTAGGTATATGATTATTCTTGATGGTATGTGCTTTTAGACATACCATCTCTGAAAACAAATAATTAGAGTCCACTGTTTATTTCTATAGGTGACTGCAAGTCATGCATCCACTTAATGCATGGGGTAAGTTCAACTTGGAAAGAGACAGAGACTGCTGGACATCCTCATGAATGCAGTTTAGCCTTCAGGAGTACACAGCAGCAGCTGGAATATCTCATAGCCTTTGGAGCAGTGCAAGAATATACACACTGGTAATGAGTCTTTTTTTTTTTCTTTTCCCAGATGTATTTTTTGTTTGTTTGTTTGTTTTGGTTTGGTTTTGGTTTTTTGTGTGTGTGGTTCTTTTTTTGTGTGTGTGTTTTTTTGTTTGTTGGTTGGTTTTTTGTTTGTTTGTTTTTTAATTCTGTGAAATTACAAATTTATTTCCAGAAGACTTAAATTTCATAGAAATTAGACTTTCCTGGCCATGTATATGCATTGTGGCTAGATCTGGTCTTCAAAACTATGGCCAGCACCCAGGGTAGACCAATTCATCAAGATAGTCCAGACAGGACAGTGAATGCTGGGAAAGATGAATAGTTATTCCTGCAAACCCCTAGACCAATCTCTATGAGCACCCCAGTATTTCACTTGCAAACAAGACTGCTTATTTTGGGCCTGTGACTCATCATTTCTTTGACAAACAACATGAGAAACCTGTTTAATTAAAAATGAAGGCAAAACTTATATGAGCCATCTGTAACAATCTGTCAGGAGCTTTACTGCAAGGTCCTTGAAAAGACAGACTTCTATCACAGCACACAATAACACTACAAAGAAGGATGCCTCAGCAGCAGATCTTCTCTTGCCCAAGAAGTATGGGAACTACATGTCAGGATTCACATTCTCTGCTTCCCAGCCTCTGCAAGAACCTTTCTCACACCAGGTGAATCCCAGCCATGGTTTCAACCACTTCTGAGCCCACACGCCTATCAGTGCCATAGCCTGTTTTGAGCTCTCTGCAAGATGCTGCTCCACAAGTGGTTGATCCTGTAAAACTAATTTGTTTTTCCTGCAAAGCAGGCAAACACATGAAAAACGCCAGGATCGTTTAGCTGCCTCTGACGTGCCGGCTGTCCCCATGCTGCGAGGTTCTGGAGAAGTGTGTACCTCTCCTTTCGGAGAGCAGCTGCTCTTCGCCTGCAGCTGGTGGAGCCAGCTCCATCTGGAGACCAGATCAGAACCCATTAAGCACAGAGGTAGTAGACTGCATGGAAGTGCAGCTTGCAAGGCAGGGAGGCAGGCAAAGGCTTGGCTGCAAAATTTCACCTCTTGTAAAGAAAGGAAAGGGAAGGGGAAAAAAACCCCAACCCACACAGCCTGTTGAGCAATTGTTCCTGCATAGCCTCTCCAGTCTAATTGATTTGGACACCACAGCTAATTTTCGCTCAGACATCTGTTAGCACACATTAGTGCATGTCATTAGACAGGGAAGCACAGATTAGATGGAGGGGCAGAACTCAAAGGTCCTAGTTTGGGATGCTGGAACAAGCAAGAGGAAGGACAAGAGGGAGAAGATGTTTGTGCAGGGCTGGAATAGCTGGAAGGAGTTTGGAGTAAAGGGGAAGGATTTGGCTAGCTCGGAACATTCTCACCAAAGAGTCACATATGTTCTGCTCGCTTACCCCTGCCACAAGCACGCCCCTTTCATTTACAGGCATGCCACAAAGGTCCTGATCCTCACCAGCACAGAGGCAATAAAGTCAGAGCTCCCATGAGGAACTGTAAAGTCTGTTCTTCCACATTTTTGCTGTTTGCACGTCCTTTGGTTATGACCGGAGGCCTCAGAGACAAAAGAAAGGGACAAGAGAAAAAGAAAATTACCTTTCTCACCTCACTCCAGCACGGTGTCAGGTTGCTCTGGAAATGTTCTCTATTTAAAGCTTTAAAAATATGATGAGTCCTTGCACTGGAGAATCAGAAATATATATGAAAGATACTGGCTAGAAGAATGGGACAGAAGGGACATAGCAGGACATCAAACCCAATAACCTTTACAGCATTCCTCAGGGCTGTTTTGCAGCCTACAAGTGACTGTCCTTTTTTACCACCTCTAACACTAACAGGTCAGGGAGATGATAATTTCAGCCCAGATACAACCAGGTGCACACCAAACCCACCACTTGATATAGCCTACCTTGTCCATCGGTGAGAAAACATCCTCCTACCCAGCTTTTTTATTTCAGGAACAATGTAAACCCTCTGCCTACTGTCACTGCAGCAACATGGAGGCAAATGCTCAAATCCAAATCCATCCTGCATAAGCAATTCCCCAGCTGAAATCCCACAAGGCAATGTTCCCGTCAGGAGTGGCTGCCGCCGCAGCCATCACGGGTTCTGCAGCATACGAGGTGCTGTGACTCTGCTGGCAGCACGCCCTGCCAACACCAGGGCTCTACATAGCTTGGAAAGGAGTTATTTGGAGCTGTATTTGTTCATGTACGTGGAAGCAAAGGTAAAGATGAAGAGAATAATGAAGTTTCTCTGGGCATATTTCTGGTTTCCCACAGCTTTCCTGTGAAAGGTGGAGTTGCTGTATTGATTTGCTGATGTCTGAAAAAGAGTTGTGCTCATTCTTTCATGTTTTTACTCCATGAAGGTAATAAAAGAGGCTTTCTTTCCTTTTGGGTCATACTTTGCACAAAACACATGGGAGCCCTAATAGCCTTGAGGCTTTAACTCCTCCCCAACTGTGGTGGAAATCAGCCAACAGGCTTCTGGGTTCAGAAGACTGACAGTCACCACGACCATGCAATATTAATTTCCTTTGAAACAACAAGCCAAAAGTTGATGAAACGGCCTTGTTCTGCTCTAACACGCTGCCTGGGAAGGAGGGAGAGGCAGGATTTGTCAACTGAAACTCCACTGATGGAGTGAAGAGGTCAACATCCATTACAAGGATGATACAGATGAAGGTAAGCCTGTCAGTCATAGGATGAAAAATGAAGCCCTCACCACCCATCTAGTGTAAAGTATCTCTGGTTGCTCACAGTGAGTCTCATCCTCCATTCCCTTGCATTGCTTTTGCTTTAGCATAGGCTCGGCTGACATTAGCAGAGTTGCTCCCACCCCTTCCCAGGGATCGTGCACTGCCTGACTTTGACAGGCATGTCACTTCCAATTTGGAGGAGGAGTGACACATAAACAACTGCACAGCCCTCTGCAAAACCGCCCCTCTCATGCAAGCATCTGCCAGCTGAGAAACTCCATCCCATGAAACAAAGCACTGATCGGGGTGGTGGCAAGAGGGAAAAACAAAAGCCATTATTCCCACCCGAAACAGGTGGGACCCCCTGAAAAATACAAAGCAAACAGCTCTCAGTCCAGCAAACTGCTGCAAAAGTACTCTGGTTTTGATCCTCTGATGAGACAGAAAACACATGGGAAGAGCTGCAAGAGGAACCATAAAACTGAGCAATTAGCCAATGACCCACTCAGACTTGCTTTGTTTGCTCAGCAGCTGCGCAGCACACACAGATTATGTATCCGCATCATCATAAGGGAGCAGTGCTAGGCCAGAATCTTGCAAGATTGCCCCTCTTTTTGCTGTAGACCCCTTTTTGGGCATAACTGTCAGGTTTTGGGTTTTGGGGGGTGGGGCACAGGGTGCCCTGTGTGAAGCAGGTCAGAGATCACGCCCTACTAGTCCTGTGTGGTCCCATCAGCTCTGCAATAGCCAGCACAGATCCACTGCATCCCAATGCCAGAACAGCCAGTCAGAGGGGTCCCAGCCCTACTGCCCCAGCAAGGGTAAAGGAGGGGGCACTGGGGCAGGGGGTTCTGGAGGGAACATATAGGGAAATGTGAGAAGAGAAATAACAGGAAACAAGGCAGAAGGTGTGAGGACGCACAAAAGGAGACACAGGAGGTGACAGAGAAGCAGATATAGAAGGATGCATGTGGAAGGGGACATTGCTGGGGAAAGAGCTGGGAACAGCTCTTGGAGGGAGGCATGCTGTGCTGGGGGATAATCTGGAGATAAAGTGATTATGGGGGACCCACACTACGACAGTGACATCACTTAAGAGATTGCAGTCCATGGAGGACCCAGACTGTAGAGGGAAAAGTGTAAGAAGGAAAGAGCCGAGGAAAAAAAGAGTAGGAAACTGGGAGCAGCAGTGAGAAATCATACTGTCCCAACTCCATCTCCTGCGCTGCTTGTTGTGTCACCCAAAGGACTTGCAGGGACAAAACGTAAAGTGGTCAAAAGAGGGGGAGAGGGGTCTTAAGGTGGAAGGAGAGGTATTGGTGTGAGGCTGAGCCTGAACCTGAGTTGGAAAGCAGTTTCCCTTTGTTGCATTGTTTCTCTTCTTTTGTTTCTTAATAGCCAAACAAGAAATTAAGAGTTTGTGTTAATGGGCAGTAAATTAAATGAAGTTAATTTGCCCACACCAACCCCCAGCCTGGTCTCTAAAAGCCTGTCAGTACTGACAAGAGGAAGCTTTATGTGGCTGCTCAAAGAATAGTAAGGTGAAGGAAAAGTCTGGGGTGTGTTCCTCCTCCTTACATTATCTACTTGGACACCATGGCTACCAAAGTCTCTGAAGCCCATCATGAAAGGGAACTGAAAATGGGGTTTGTTTTAGTCTGTGCCAGGGGCAGCCTTTATTCCACTGTGTGTCTTCCCACAGCCTGACTGCATGGGCTTCATTATCAGTGTTTATCAAGGACCTCAAAGCATGCTGTTCAAGTCCTGTAATTCCTGCACTGGTGAAACACCTAATTACCATCCTAAATATACCCGTGGAGAAATTGAGGCATTAATGAGGTAGGGTGGGGGAAGTGACTTACCATGGATAATATGAATGACTGACACACAAGGAAGGGTACCCAGCAGCAAACCCTCCAGTCTTGTACTCCAGCAGAAAGTAAAAAAACATAAAATAAAAACTGGACAAGAGGAAGCGAGAGAAGAAAAAGGAAAAAATAAATGCAAGATGAGAAGGAGAGAGCACACAGAGTGAGAAAAGCTGTCAATGGGAAAAAAGGCTGTTTCTGTGCACACCAAGCAAGAAATGGAAGTGACAGCCTGAGCTGCAGAGCGAAAATGCCCCAAACTAAATGGGAAATAGCCAGTGTGGCCTACCATAACTTCCTCAGTAGAAAACAATTAGTATTTGGGATGCCTGTAGAGGAGGCAGGAACCCTTCTGACATTTGCATGCCTCAGGGTTTCCCTGAAGGGCATGTTTCCATAGGCAAGCAGAGCGTTGGGGACAGTTGGATAAGACGCTGTGAACAAGGCTTGCAGCATTTAACCTCCATTAGGAAGTAACAATTTACGCACTCGCTACCAGTTACCAGGTGCCAGGGCTGAATTACACAGGAGATTTTAAAGGAAGGAGCGTCCATACATTATCACAGCAAACAAGTCAGTGTGACTTCGTTCAAGGGTATCATCCACCCTGGAACCTATTTCACATCTCGTTGGCCAGCTGAGTGAGAGCTGATTGCACACACTCCCTTGTTTCTCTGTCTGTGTATACGGTAGAGGAAGACCCCAATTCATTAAAGGAAACAGAGCAAGGTAAAGAGACCAGCCCCTGCTTGTTAACCTCCTCTGGAAAAGCAAATTCCTACAAAACCAAGAGTCTCCTAGAGAGCTTTTGCATCAGCAAGAGAGGGAAAAGAACTTTGCTTTTCTCAGTCTGTCCAGTATTACGGCACAGCAGTGACATCACAGGATCTCTGATGTAATCTCCCTGCTACTTAATTAAGCTCTGCGAAATGCAGGGGTTTTCTCCACTGCCTTATTGCACTCAAGGTGACTCTTCTATGTCTTACCCCTTCGTCCTCCCCATGACAAGGATTCTGGCTGGGTTTTCCAGGTACACAAAGCAGACTAGCTCCCCACACCTTTCTTTGATACACAATAGGATCACAGAATCATTTAGGTTGGAAAAGACATCTAAGATCATGGAGTCCAACCATAATCCAGCACTGCTGAGCCCACCACTAAAGTGTGTCCCCAGGTGCCACGTCTACACATCTTTTAAATATCTCCATGGATGCTGACTCCACCACTTCCCTATGCAATATATTCCAGGGTTTGACAACTCTTTCAGTGAAGAAATTTTTCCTAATATCCAATCTAAACCTCCCTTGGTGGAACTTGAGGCCATTTTCTCTTGTCCAACCCCAACCTCACTACAGCTTCCTTTCAGGTGGTTAGATAAGGTTACCCCTGAGCCTCCTTTTCTCCAAACTGAGCAACCCCAGCTCCTTCAGCCATTCCTCATCAGATTTGTGTTCCAGACTCTTCACCAGCTGCGTCGCCCTTCTCTGGACATGCTCCAGCACCTCAATGTCCTTCTGCTAGTCAGGGACCCAAAACTAAACACTGTGTTCAAAGTGCAGCCTCACCAGTGCCACGTACAGGGGGGGGATGATCACTGCCCTCGTCACATCATCACACAGCCTCTCTTTGCCTGTCCCACCATCCAAACAACAGCCTTAGTACCACTAGCACTCCTTCCCTGGGGTATTCCTCCAAAGTGAACATCTCTGGAGAAAAAGGACAGGATGGTCAAGAACAAGAGGGTGGTATTTAGGTTGGAATTGGAAGGAGGTTGGCCATCAGAAACCTTGGTTTCTGCTACAGCCTTCCAGTTAGGACAGAAAACACCACTTGTTGTGCTTTGTATGTTCATTACAGCTACCTGTGATAACATGGGATCACTCTGAACACCTGCCAGGTGGATACCCTGAGTCTACAAGCCTTCTGCAAGCAGCCTGACAAGTAAAGAGTGGAGGCTCAGAGAATATAGCCCCACAGCTCCTTGGAAGCCTGATGCACAGCACAGGATGGGCTCTAGATACCCCTAGTAGGTACCAAACACAGGACTGACCTTGCTCCCTAATCTAAAGCAGAGCAAACCTTCCTTTCCCTCCTGCCTCCTTCGCTCTTCTCAGTCAGGATGGCCTTGGCTTTCCCACTGCCTTGAACTGGGAGCGGCCACTGCATTCCCCCACAGAGTATTTTAGTAGGAGTGGTGTTGCCTGTTTTCATGCTGCCTGTCACACACATTTTGTTTGCTCTGCTCTTGTACTCCCCTAGTGATGAGGCGAAGCTTTCCCACAGCTGGTGTGGCGGGATGGGCCAGGGATGGCCCGTCTGGCAGAGGAGCCCTACCTCACCTTCACCCTTGATGAGAAGGCAGCGCCAGGTAATAGGATGACAACGGCAGCTGGAAGCCAGCTGTGTGAGCTGCCCTCCTGGCCAGCCTCAGTTCCCCTTCTCCAAATCCCACAGCCCACAGCAGGAGGTGTGCAGCCATTATGAGACACATTATATTGCGATGCCTTCAGGCACAGAAACTCTGCCAACAACTAGATACTTGCTCTGGAGAAACAGGGAAAACGCAACTTTTTTTCTTCTCTTCCCTTTTTTTGCCCTGTGGATGAGGTGCAACCTATTTCTTTAACCTATTTAAAGGCTTTGATTCTGCTGTCTGTCACAGTATTTGACTGTCTTCCACGACAGTCAACGGTAACATGGAAGTCCCCAACAGTCTTCTTGGGGCCTGAGACATATCAAGACAAGCCTAACATAAAGAGATATTTACTTCCCTCTCTTCTTTGTATTGGTTGTCAATCTGCAATGGTTTTGAGAAGAAATCCAAATATGTGTGTGCCCTTTCCACTTCAAACAAGCAAGAGGTCAAGCCCCTCAGGCAGTCCAGCTCCAAAAGATTAGAAAAGAGGACTGGGAGCCTTGTATTGTCAAACACCAGAATCTTATCAATCCCGAATCTCATGGGGATGTGGAAACATGCTGCAGGAGTTGCTTGGGGAGCTACTTTCCTGATCGTTCCTGAGCCTGATTGCCAACACTGCATGTGCGTACTACTGCATGTGTGGAGAGCTCTAGTTAAGGGTTTGGAGATTTATTTCTTCTTTTGGCCATGAGCTGCTGAGAGCCCTATTGGCTAAAGAAAGGGGATCCGTCTTCATATATGAAGAGCCTAAACCCTTTTAAACTCAAAAGACAGAAGTACAATCCTAATTTCCACCCTGGACTTCAGCAATGAATCAAGTCCCAACACTCACCTTCCCTGTGGTGAGTGTTCTATGGACAAACTCTTGAGGACAGACAGCAAAACAGAGGAAAATGTTTCTAATAATTCCTAATAATACATGAAGCAAGCTGCACCTTTATACAAAGTTCCCTCTGATGCATAAATTAGATCAGGATTTTTTAGTGTTCAGTCAAAGAAGGACTGGGAGGCCCAGAGGCACCTCACTAGTGATAGACTATAATGAGGAAGAAGATGTTTTGTCTCAGGTTACTTGGAACCTTTAATGCTGATCCAGTTCTCCTCCTGCTTACACAAACATAACTCTATTTGCTCTTCCAGAGACAATCAGAATCAGGCTGTTGGTAGATGCATAAACACAATTTTCTTAAGAAAACAAACTGCAGTAGAATTTACACATCAATTTTAAGCTGGTAAAGGTAGTAGTGGTAATTCTCTTCAGTTAATTTACTCTTCTAAAATAAGACATTTAATCTAAGTGCATCCCTGGGATTGTTCAAGGCCAGGTTGGATGTGGCTTTGAGCAACCTGGTCTAGTGGAAAGTGTCCGTGCCTATGGCAGGAGGGTTGAAACTAGAGCATCTTCAAGGTCCCTCTGAACCCAAACCATTCTGATTCTGTGAGTCTATTACTTTTAATCTAACCTTAGAGCTCATGAATAGAGAGTGATTGTGAGAGGTCCATTCATTTCAAGACTACCTCAGGTTAGATACCTATTAGAAGGACAGAGTTCAGTGAGGTTAAGTCCCAGCAGTCACATAGCTTGCACTGACAATGTGCTCAGGATGACCATGGCAGTGTCCTCACCAGTTCAGCATAGTCCCCTAGGATCCCAGTAGAGTGGGCAAAGTCAGATGCTGGTATCATTAATGCACTCAGGCAGATAATGTATTTTCTGAAGAAGTAAAAGGGGATCCCGGGAGGGAGAAAGATTTTGGACCTGTCCAGAAAACTGAAGAAGCCATATGACATCTCCATCACTATCCCAGCATCAACTTTTGTGTTAATAAAAATATCCAGTGGGGATGTATTCGGTTATACTAATGTCTTTCCACACTAAAAGTATAGTCAGTTTGAGTATTTTATATGCAGAATGACTAATTGGAATGAGCTGTGCAATTTTCAGCTTAAACCAGCTTCTTTATGCTCAACGTCCGCCCAACATCTTATGACACAGTTTATATTTTCATTGAGGATTCAGCATCTGGGCGAAACAGAGAAAGCTTTATGAGTCTTCACTCTAAATCAATTAGAATTTAAATGTAGGTCAAATGCTAGGGAGAAGAATGGGACCTGCAGCAATTCAGATCTCAGATGTTCATGTACTCTAGAGACAGAAGAATCATTTGCACACTTATTCCATCTTCCAGAGCTAGGGGCACTCGGAAAGGCAGGTTTGTTCTCTGCTGCATATCTAATAGTGTTTTGGCCAACTAGTCTTTAAAGTTGCTGGAAAATTATTCTTCTACCTTTGCCCTTGGGAGGCTATTTCACAGCTGAATACATCCCATTCCTGATCTGCCCTTGATAGTCCTAGCTATGACCTCCATAGAGAAGTACACAACTTCTTTAAATACTTGGTGAGTTTGACAGTTGTTTGAGGGTGTTTTCGCACCTAGATCCAATCCAGCACACCCCAGCACTGGTCTGGAAAACATCAAGAGCAACTTCTGTGAAGTCAGTGAAATTGCACTGATATAAACCATCTGTCAAACACTAAACGAACACAAGCATGCACACAAGCATGTCTGTCATCCACTACCAAAAGTATCATCTCAAATCTAAACTACTTTCTTTTTGTTCCCTTCTCCACTCCCTTGCTGCTCATTAAAACACCTCTCTCCCACCTACAACGGTGAAGAGTCAGCAGGCTGCCCAGGTAGCATTTGCTAATGGGAACTGACAGCCTGCCACCATTTTCTGAAGGCTTACATTTTTGATACCTGCCTGTCTTCCAGCCTGACTGATTCTGTGGAGGACTTTTATCACAGGGAGATTGACCTCAGGCAGGAGGCATTTTGTGTCACCGTGAACGAGTGAAATGAAGACGCGATGGGGATGGTGAGAACTCACTAGCAGCAAAAGGGAAGAAGAAGAAAACTGATGCATGACAAGAATACCTACTTTGCCATGGCAGATAACTCAGTGATTAGTCCTCTAATGAACAAACTCACTGAAGAACCTGAACTGTGGCATACTTTGAGACCCTGTAAGAGGCAACATTAATTGATGATAAACTAAAATACCAGTCAAGTTATGAGAAGCATTTTCCCACTGATTTACAACAGTCAGGATCCAATTAAAGAGTTACTCTGCCAGCTAGTGCCTTGTGAGGTTGATAGGCTGCCTCACAAAGGCTTACAGGGACACAGTCTGGAATACCTTTGTACTTCGGTTTTGCTACAGTAATTTTTAATACATTTTATTGCAGAGACGTGGAAGCAAAAAAAAAAAAAAGTTAAAATGTTCGCAGCATGGATATCCATTCATACTTAGAGAAAGTAAACAATGCTGTTAGTGTATTTCCCTGGCTGAGGTGCCATGTCCCACAGGAGTTTTAGTCTGGAGGACTCTCTATTCTGTATTTATTTCCCAAGCCCAACATCCCTGGCTGAACAATGTTCCTAAAGATACACTTCAGTCTTCTTTCCAACTGAAAGGCACATCCTACTCAAGAATCACACTTTCTTCCCATTCCAGCTTTCTGAGGCTGCCATGAAAAGAAAAAGCTATTCATCCAAAAAAACTACATTCCTTCTTTCTCTGCATGATGGCAAGTTTGCCCCAGATAAATCTTTCAAAAAAATCAGGTCACTCTGCTGTTAGCTCAATAGGACTGGGTTGGAAAGCTCCTGAGAAGGCATGACTGTACACCTCCTAAGAGCTCAGGACAGCTCTTCTCATCACCGGCCTGAGCTTCCCCTTCCAGAACAGGCCAGTGTCAGAGAGTACCAGATGAAGGAGGAATAAATACTACAAAAGACCTGGGGGGTATGGTTTCCAAGACAATATGCTATTTCATATGTTCCCTTCATGTCAGACACTGTAAATGCATTTTGCCTGAGTCCCCTCTAGATCCTTAAGACATCTTCCTGCAAGTAAACCTACACACAGTCAAGCCACTGCCTATTGTGGGGAGCTCCAGATCAAAAATTTCAATGAGAACTGGTATAAGCCTTTTATCTCCTCTGATATCACTGCAGACAGATGAATACTATTGCCACTTCACCCCCACCTGAATGTGCCTGCATTGTACTTAACCCTTCTGTTCTGAAATCCTCCTTTACAGCAATTATTCTGCTTTAGCCTATCTGCTGGATTTACTTTATTCCCAAGGACACATGATGTCTCTTAGGTGGGCTTCTGGCAGATACATACAAGACATTTAGCCTCACAGATTCTTTTCCTCAGGTTGGGTGACACAATCAGTAGTCTCAGTTTGCCCTCAGTAGCTGCTAATGAGTTTGCAACCCCTCACCAAGATTAGGTGTTCACTATTTCATTAGTGGGCCAGCAGACACATAGCAACATCCATGGAGCACCAAACGGTGGGATTTGCTTCCTTAAAGATGGGCTGTAACAATCTTTGAAGAGTCCAAGTGCCCTATAGGAGCCATGAATAAGAAATAACCAAGTGATTGGGTAGAGCTGCAAAGCCTCAGTTCAAACTCATACAATGCTGAGGGAGGCCTGTCTCTGGGACAGTGGTTTAAGCTCACATTGAGATATGGGAATTAGGGTTGGCATAGAAGAGAAACTGCAATTCTTATATATTACCCAACACTGTTCACTCATCCCTGCAATCATCCAACATGCCCTAATTGCTTCAGTATGTCCCTGCAAAACAGAAACTGAGAATGACTTGGTAAGACACAAAGACACAGATTTAAGATGTACAAAGAAGCAGTCGTCCGATAATGATGACCAGCTGTCACAGGCAGCAGAAACCTCCTGGCAGTTGGCACCGGTGAATTTTCAAATACCCGCTGGTTGCTGCTACCCCATTAATCGTGGGCACTTTGCCCAGTCTACATTCCTGAACAGCTTTTTTCTTCTCTTCCCCCTCTCTCTTCCTCACAGACTTCTAACACAGTTAATAAAAAATTTATCAGGGCAATGAAATAAACACCAATTTGATTTGATCTGGGAGCCAAAGAGAGGAGAGTTTCTGCTGTTCAGGTGCAGACTCAAGAGTTTCTGCAATTGCTGTGAGAAACGTGCCCACAAACCCAATAGGATTGGGTAAATGGAGATGGAGAGATGGTTTTTGTTTTGTTTTGTTTTTTAAAGGAGTGAAAAGGGCTGGGAGACCAGTCAGCAGTGTGCTCTTGAACTCCAGGAGGAGGAAGGTAACACTTCATAGGGAAATCCATAGGGAGTAATGGACTTTGCAGCACCAGAGATGGAAACAGGCATGGCAGCACCCAGCACTGGTATGTAACAGGCACTGCAGGTCCCTAGAACTACACGTGCAAGTGAATAAATATCTGGAGTCTCTTTTTTAATTCTTATATAGTTCTACCCTCAGGTAGAAGAGAGAAGATACTAAAAAACACTTGGGTCTAACACTAGTGATATCTCAAAGGAGTTCAAGGACTAGAGAAATGGGGCAGGATGAAATCCAGGAGAAAAATTAAGTACCCTGGAATAATTTGGGCTAGAATAGCATTACTCATCTTGTGAAAAATTTAGCCTGTGCCTCAGGCTATGCTGGGCTGGTGGCAGGAAGTGCAGAAATCTTTTCAGGGGAGTCCCTTACCCTCTGGCACTGTGGGAAACAGCGGGCAAGAGCATCAAACCAAGGAGATAGCAACCTTCCACTGGGAGAGCTTGTATGAATTTATGTCAGGCTTAAAGCAAGAGATTTGGAGTGGAATGCAGCTGCCCATTGCAAGGACAGGTAAATATGTCAGGGATTATAACTGAAAGCATTATCCAATGAAGATCAGATTATAGACTAAAACAAAAGGTATTGTTACACTATTTAACATCACACAATCCAAGCTATGGCAAGAGGAAGAGTCAACACCTGTCAGTGCAGCTGAGGACACAGTATTAGATTGTGGGTAATGCCAGAATCTCTAGAACTAGTCTTCTACACGCTTTCATCTTTCCTGCATAAACACGCAGGGTGGATTCATGTCACCAAATTTCAGGCATCAAGAAGTTTGCTGTGTAAATCTAAGTTAGTCATTCTCATTCCTCTTGTAGTCCAAAGTAATAGGGACTTCTGGAGGATGATCCATCACATTATCTCAAGGCAGACAGCAGAAAGAATAAGATGCCAACTTCTCACAACAGACTACAGATGAGGGCCAGATGACTAGGTTAGATTTGTGCTACTAAAACTCGTATGTCTAAGATTAAGTGAGATGAATCTTACCTGCAGTATACCACTTCTGTTGGCATGACTTTATGTCCATACAGACAAGAGATGCCACACAATAAGAGAGTCACACTTAAAAGACTCAATAACAGAGATGTGTATCTCGGGACTTGGATTTTAGTCTGATAGGACCCCTGTGTAATTTATTTAGCCAGCACCACGTACACAACCTGAATTTGTTAAAATGAGGTAAACCTTTTATGACCTTGAATGGCAATGTCTATACTGCTAAAGTGGTTTGTTCTCTTTTGCTCCAGAGTGCTAACCACAGTCTCCTGGTTTTGCTCCAGTCCTTTGGACAGCCATGCACACACACATGAGACTACTCCCAGGTTCTTTCCTGGAATGAACTAGTCCATCCCCTCTCAGAGGAGGAGCAGGCACAGCTGATATGGACAGCATGCTCTAGACATGCAGATAATGCCAAGTTTGGCTTCCTCAACCAGTGAAAATCCTCCAGCACCAACTCTGCAGGGCCTGGGGTTTCAAATCCCTCCATACCTTCTTGTGCCATGTAACACACACTCTTGGCATCAGCTTATAAAAACACCAGTTTGCCAGACTGTGTTCCAGCCCTCACATAATTTCAGGCATTTTTAACCAGAAAACATAACAAATCAAGCAATCAAAAAAGAAGTATGTCTCAGGGCCACAGGGTCACTTACCACAGTGAGCACGGAGGAGACCAGCCCTCCTACCAGTGCCCAGTGTAGTGTGGACATGATCTATTCATGCCAGAAGGTAGTACCATCAAGTGGCATGAACATGAGCTGATCTATGCCATCTGGCCTGGAGTCCAGGGCTTTCCCTGATACTATCCACAGAGAGTGTATAGGCAAAACCAACGTGTCAACCTGAATTTCCAAGGTGGTCCACAGGCTTTGCATAGCTATAAATATTCTTCTGGAATACAAGCGTGTCATGAATTATGTGAAACATATTCACAATAGTTAAAAACGCAGTAGGAGCAGTCACTGAACACTCTGTTAACACTCCCTTCAAACAGGTTCATGAGTGGTGGTCTCCCTATGAACTCTGCTTCTTAAGCTCATTCCCACAGGTCAACAAGTGGATTAATCTTTCAGGTAAAATCATGAATTGGGAGCTCTATGCATTCATAATCCCTAAAATCATAGCTGGATTTGTATAGTCAAGGTCATAAGGCTTCTACCTTGCACAGTCTGTTCTGTAGCTATTCAGGGAGATTTATCATACTTCTTCTCAAGGAATTTTTTTTTTTTTTCATTCAAAACAGGAACATACCCAAAAGTCACATTCCCATCAGTTTAACAAGGGGACAATCATTTTGAAGAGACTCTCCAGACTACAGCTGCTGCCGTGGCACCTGCGTGAGGGCCATGTGGAATTGAGGTTTAGGATCTTGCTTCTTGGCTTCTCTCCCTGCAAAAGGCTCCTTACTCAGTGGGTTTTACTTTGCCTGTCTACAC
The DNA here is from genome assembly GCF_022539395.1 of Myiozetetes cayanensis. Taxonomy (NCBI): domain Eukaryota; kingdom Metazoa; phylum Chordata; class Aves; order Passeriformes; family Tyrannidae; genus Myiozetetes; species Myiozetetes cayanensis. The sequence continues at coordinate 22,587,125 of NW_026087742.1, forward strand.
TTAACAATTTAATGGATATACTTGCTGCGTACTAAAGCTCAGAGCTGAACTTCCCAGCTAACAAAACATGAGTAGATGTCCCAGTCACCCACTAACTCAGAGCACAGTTTACAGTACTTTAGCCCTAACACCGAATTTTTTCTGGTAGCATAGTTCTGGTCTCCTTGTAGAGAATTTTCTCAGGGCATCCAGCAGGCAGCTCATGACCACTCTCCCAGGCAGAGTGCTACTAACCTCTTTTCTGCCCAAGCCAACCATGGGCAGATGCCCCAGGCCCACCACATCACCCACACCCTGTGCAGAGCTGAGTATTCATATGCCCAGACAATGTGAAAACAAACTCACTGGTCTTAAAGCCTGAGCATCTCACAAGCTGAGGGCACCTAAAGGTGAGATGCTGTTACATTAAAATCGTTGCACCACGACTGTCCTTTCCCCACACATTCAAAGGCAGTGTCTCCTTACCTTGTTAAAGGCAAAAGGCTTTTCTTATACTACTGATAGAGAAGACTCAGAAAGGAATAAAGAAGATAATAGGCTGCCAGAGGCCCAATTTACGCACCCCAAAATTAATGACTCATTCCAATTAAATTATTTGCCCTAAATTAAAACTTATCACCAAAATCCAATTCTCATTTCGTTAAAGAGGACCTCCCTAGTTATCACATTTTTTTCTCCACAGATTTTTTTTTTTTAAGGTAACCTTCATGGAATGGGGAAAAAAAAATGTAGTTGTAGTCTACTTTTCTGTTTTAGGTGCCCCAAAAGTTTTATTTTTTAAGAACCATTCCTCATTCTTATATGTCCATATAATGAATTAAGACATTGCTAGAAGATTTTATGAAAGACTTGGGAAGAACAAGATCATGCCATCAAACAGACAATGTAAGGGTAGTCTGATACAGGAAGAAGGAGGGAGTTTCAACAATAGTGTTCCTCAAGCCTCAGCAGTCTCTGCCTTTTGATATCATAACTGAGAAAGTTCACAACTCCCATTTGGGGATCTCCAAAGGCCCTTTCAGGAAAAGGCAGGCAGGCAAATGATGGCACTCTCAATGCATCTCGTAGAAAAAACGGGATCTTTTGATTTTTTTTTCAGACTTTCACACACCACTACAACTTCTCAAGCAGGGCTTAGTTTCTGCTACCACAGGTCTGCCCACTGACAGCCTGAGCTGTGACATGCAGAGACCCAGCGCTGCCAGCAAGAGCAGCCACGTGCTTATGCTCCCTCAGACTGCCAATGCCAACCTTTGTTTCCTTCCCAGGAACAACCTTCTTCCTTTTTTTCTATTGGAGAGTAACACTTTTTAACCTAATATTTGTTTTCTCAAAGACATTTTCAAAAACTGTGGTTGGGTTTTGAGAAAGTGCTCACTGTCTGAATACTCTGTAAATGGAAGCCATATGTCTAAGTATCTGTTTCTTTTTTGTCTATTTTGTTGTGTGCACATTTGGCAAGTTATTTTTTCCCCTTAACTATCACATCTCAGGCTTTATTAAATGAAACCGCTATTCTGTTATTTTGTGGATTTTTTTTTTCCCCCAAGCAACCAACTACTGACATTTTAGCAGCTATACAGCAAATGTGATATTAAGTAATTATTTTCTCAGAATGTTTCTTCACTTTCTGGTGACTAAGGAGCTGCTACTGGGGTAGCAATTCCAATGTTTCTAAAGATAAAAAGAAGAGTTGCAGCTCTGAAAAAGCCATCAAAATCCAAACCCTGAAAACCTATTACCTAATACGATTTATCATTCGTTGTTTTTGTGGAAAGCAGCTGGAGGCTTATCCTACAAGGCATAGCATGCATGTACACCAAAAAGAAAGACTATGCATCCATTCAGGAGTGATGAGGGTCAGCAACTGCAGAAAGAAAAATGGTAAGAGCACATAGTTACTGTGTGTCAGCTGGAGTCAAGTTCCACCAAGCATACGCAGGGATGTGGTAGGAAGGCACAGCACAGAGACCATGCCTACCTGCTTCTCCCCACTCTTCAAATCCTTGAGCCACTTCTAAAAGGACAGTCTCGTTTTAGAAATACCATCTCCTTGTTCCCCTTCCCTGAAATGCTGATTTCTTTCCTTCTGTAATTAATTCATATTAAAGAGTAAAGTTGAAAGCTTTTAAGATAGGAAAGAAATTTGCTTCTTTCTATAAGTCTTGATGTTATTTTTTAACTGCTGGCTCAATTTAGGTTTATTTTACAATCTGTTTCTAGCCAATTCCAATTTCAGATGAAATCTTGGCTCCAATGAAGCAAATTTCCCTTTAACTTCAGTGGAATTAAGATTTTGATCCAGGTTCTCATCCACTAACAAACAGTTACAATGAGTGTAGATAGCAACACAGCAGCCAAAAACAAAGAGCATGAGCTGATGGACCCCAGGAATCTGGAACTTCATCCCATATGGAGTTCTGAGCATGGCAGATTTGCAGTATTGATTCTACTGGCACGGATGAAATAAAGTAAACAGACTACAGGAACACACTGTTCCACAAACACTGGAATTTGCAAGGCCTGTTTTACCACAGCTACATGTCCTAGGTCCTGATGCTTCATGCCTCGGAAAACCTTCAGAGTTCTTAAGCAGTTTTAGGCAAGGTGGCACCCCACCAGCTGGCACGTGTGTGGCTCCAAACCAACCTGCAACCTCACAGCCTTTTGCATATCCCATTGGTAAGGGATACAGAAGACAGGGGTCCCCTGGGAGAATTTTAGGGGCTCTTGTTGGGGCAAGGTCACAGCGGGTATGAGGGGTGCTGCAGCAAGCTGAGCAGAGGACTGCCAAGCAGAAAGGCAAGCAAACAGCATAACCGTATAAATAAACCCATACACACTTCTTGTTTCCTCAGGAAGCCAAGCTGCTCTCAGTACCTCTAGGGTTTGGATACAATAAAAGCTCAGCTGAGCGAACCGCAAATCTGGCTAATCTCAACCTGGCAGTATTTCTTTCAACTGAAAGGAAGAAAATAAAATGGACAGTAAAGCTATGGAAAAGGTTGAGCTGAGACAGAGAAATGTGGAGCATGATTAACCTTAGCTTACATCCATATTGCAAGTAAAGAGACAAGCTGATCCTTAAGTATCTAATAGAGACTAGCTATATATCTTTTGACATTATTTTGTGTTAGAAATCCAAAGCTTCAGATCAGATCTTTTTGCAAATTTTTAAGAAACAGTTTTTTGCTCATTTTTGAGCTACTAAGCAGTTACAGGCCTGCTATGTAAGATGAATAAGATATTTATTCCTGATAAGTATCCTGATATACTTACACTTTTTTTCTACAAAGATATCTCAAGAGGATGTGGCAAAAAAAATTATTCACTACTGACAAGACACAGGTCATGATGAAGGAAACAGGGAATGGCAATCTATGACTTAGGATGTCCAAGAGGACATATCCTGTTGTGGGCAAAGTGCGTCAGATTTCAAGGCTCGCAATGAGTCAAGACAACTCTACTGTGCCATCACAGCTTTTTTCCAGCAGTGGGAGCAGGAACACAGTTGGCTTTAAAATTGATGGTTATTTGCACTCTCTCAAGGGCTAGTGGACTTGGTGGTGGGACTACGTTCTTGCTGTGTTTGGAGCTGAGAAAAAAATATTGTCCCAACTATCCTGTCTCACAGCCTGGGCTAAGACTTGGGAGTGTAGACTGAGACAATCAGACTGAGAAATAACAAGGTAAAATCTTTCAAAAGACTGGTCTGGGTCTAGAATCAGCTGATCTGACAAAATTACACAAAATCAGCTGATACAGCTCTGAAGAGACCACTCAAGCTAAGCTGATTTATATTACTAAGGACTTGGATTATCATATCAAGATCCTTCCTCCCAGCCATATGAAAGCATTCCGTATATTTTGTGCTGTACTTCTTTCTCCAAAATGAGTAAGCATTTTTTGAAGTATTCTGTTTTTGTCTCCTGCCTGCACCTGCAAAGCAAGCACCAAAATATTTCCAGAAAAAACTCCTGATTTATGCACTAGGAAGTGCTAAGATCCAACCAATATAATGAGCCAAAGCCTGTGATGCATAGTAACATTCCAGCCATGCCTGGAGATAGGAAAACAGAAGTTAAGAGCATCAGGACACTATGGGGAGGCAATAAAAATACTAGATGGGAAGTGGAAGGAAGTTCCATGATAACCTATGAAACACCAGGTGCATTTTCCTGCAATTTATGAGTTTGCCAAAACAAACCAGCTTGGAAAACCTAGAAAAATTGCCACTAATACTACTGTGTGCCTCACATTCTGGAATTATTTTGTGGTAAGAAATTAATGTCCATGGTAACAGCAAAAGTGGTGCAGGAAGACCTAACATCCATCAGTTCCCCAAGATTATTCCCTGTTCTCTCAGCTTATATTCTCCGTCAAACTGAACTGCTATCCCTTCCAAGCACACTGGACTTGTCTCTTGTAGACCCTGTAGTAACCTGAATTTATCTCCTCGCTCCAATCTTTTTTTACCTCCTCCCCCACCATTCCCACTAAAATGATCTTTTTTTAATTACTTCCCAGAAAATTCATATTCCCATGTCACCTCATTATTGTTTGCAATGGCATGCCAAATATGCTGTAATTTTCTCATTGGGACTATGTCCTGAAAAGGACAAAGTGGCTTGTGCCTGTTCTTACCTACTGCATACTCCCTGGAATGAAAAACACCACAGTGTCAGTGCTCTGAAAGATCCCTCTGAGTTCTGGGCTCTGCACCCACAAAGCAGGGAAGCCAGAATCTCTCAGAGAACAGCATCTGACTCTGACATCCTTAATGTCTAGCTATCAAAGGAAAGACAGCTTCAGCTCTCTTCAAACCACTCTGCTTCTAGTGCTGGCCGAAGAGGTGGGAAGGCCAGGCATGCCAAGGGAAGTTGGGCTCCCACCACAGATCTGCTGAGCTCAAGACCAGCCTGGCTCCAGTCTCCCAGCAACCCACTGCAAGTCCTGACAGTCACCAATGACATATTCTGGCAAAGAATAAACTCCAGTGAGGACTGAGTGAGAGGTGTGGAAAGGCTAAGAGGATTCATGGCACCAAATGCACTGCTCATCCTGGGCTTCCTGCTACAGCCAGGGGAGGGACGATCACATTTCCATTGGTCAATTCATCTGATGAATTTTTTGATGGCTACTTAAGGATGGACTTGGCTGTGCCTGAGAAGAGTCTCATCTCCTCACTAATGACAAAGGGAGTCCAAGATAAACCACTGCAATGGTGACATCTACATTTGGTCGGAAGACCCCCCTCTCTGGCTCATTAGCTCAGGACCCAGGCTGGTGACCAGCAGAAGTTACCACCACTTCAGGCTCCTAGAATACACACTCATGTGCCTTGCTTCAGTTCTGATCACAAACCTTTCCCCCAGTCTCTAAGTCTAAAGCATCATCTTTTCCCATTGCTGTCCTCAGAAATTAAGGCAAGGTCTGGGCGGGTCATAGAATCACAGAATTGTTTAGGTTGGAAAAGCTCTCTAAGATCAATGAGTCCAATCTTTAACCCAGCACTGCCAAGTCCACCACTAAGCCATGTGCCTAAGTGCCACATTTACACATCTTTCAAATACCTCCAGGGATGGTGGACAACACCCTCCCTCCTCAGCCCCAGACCCAGCTCTTACCAAGGGGCTCGCTGGCAGAGCAGTTCACACACCGGGGAAGCCAGACTGGGTTCTGCTGCCTTTCTGGGTAAAGGATCTCTCTCTGCTGTGCTGTACCAGTCACCAGCACAAAGTCCTTTAATTGCAGGAGAGTAGACTGAAAGGGGGCACAGCTAATCTACTCATAGAGTTTTTAATAATTTTTCTATGGTTAGATCCCAGCAACAACAAATACATCTTTATACCACTTAGAAACAATGACTAGTGAGTCTGAGTCTTTGCAAGCAAGGAGCTCTACAAATGCAATTCATAATGGAGAAAGGCTACATTCTGTGCTTTTTATCATACATTAATGCCTAACAGTTAGAAAGAAAACTGTAGGGTTTGGCCTTAGCTGCAATGGGTTTGTGATTAAGACTGGGCAGTAAACAAGTGTTTCTCTTTGTGAACACTTGCTGCTGACATTTCCAAATTTGTTTTTGTTTTGCCAAAATGACAAAGCCCTTTAATTTTTTTTTTCATGAAATAAACAATAAACCAAGGGAGAGCCCGCATGTTTGAACAGCCAATAACTGGGAATCACAAGACATGTTAGTGAGTCTGCAGGAGTCCCAGGCTCTGAGAAAAAATGTGAACATGAGTTCTTCATAGCTCAGCTGAATGCTCTATTTTTTAGATAGGCTGTGGTAATGCTGTACCTTTTTGTCTTCCCAAATTTGACTAGAAAAAGTACCTCAGACCTTTAAAACCTTCCAGATCAGGTTAAAAGTCAAAAACAGTGGAATGTTTTTGTTTCACTGAAAAGTTCCCAAATACCTCCATTCACAATGATGCCTTGCTGTAAAGGCTCTGGACAGCAAAGATACCAACCATCTGCTTCCTCCTAGTAGAATTATTCCTTTAGATTGACTTGGACAGGCCTACATCCTTATTGCAGAACTTTTAAACCCTATGCATGCTAAAATTTCTGTGCCCTTGTGTCTGTCACCCTGATGAGACAAGTAAGGACTATAGGGATTTCTGTATTGATATTTAATGCTTGAGAAGGGCATGAGGATATCACCCTAAAAGAACAAGAACCCAAGGTAATGCTGGGAAAGGGGCAGCCACTGTGTCCCTGTTATGACTCAATTCTCCTGGAACAAGTCACTCAACGTACTGGAACAAATGATTAAACATCCCATTTATAAGCACCGAGAGGATAATAACAAAGTGAAGGAAAAATAAGCAATGTACTTTTGGCAAGCACATATCATGCTACCCCAGCCTCATTTCCCTTTTTTTTTGTAGGATATCTGGCGTAGCAGATAATGCATGAGCAGTATGTGAGATTATGAGATATATCTTGACTTCAGAAGACCTGACAGTCTTCAACAAGCTACAAGAATATGGTGGATGTTAAATCACCATCAGGATGCTTCAAAGAGCTGCAATCAACAGATCGTTATCCACCAGGGACTGAGGTTTTTGTGGGCTCCTACCACAGTCTGCTTTTGTGTCCAGATCTCTTGAATACTTTAATTAACACCTTCATGATGGAATAGAAAGAAGGCACCTGACTTTTGTCGATGACACCAAGTTGGGGGCAGTTGCAAGTGCTTTGGAGACCAGGATCATAAGTAAATTGAAGAAGCGGTCTCCATGGAGAAACCAACCAGATGGCATCCAGCAACAGCGAGCACAAAGCACTGTGCTCAGGAAGGGGGGAAAAACAATTAATGTTCAAATACAGAAGTGGAGAGTGAGCTGCAGACTGTGCTGCAGACCAGTAAGAGAGGGTTAGAAAGCTGCAGAGAGACTAAGTGAAAGTAATGAGGCACTCTTACAAAAAAAAAAAAAAAAAAGGTAAATCTCATTTCATTCTGGGGTTAGGTAAGTGAAGTGTGATATGGAAAACATGGCTGGTGTTTGTATCTGCATGACTGAATCCTGAACTGGAACTCTTTTCTTGGGTTTGGACACTAAATTTAAGAAAACATGTAGACAAATCAAACAGTAGTGAAATATGTATGACACAAAGATTGGAAAATAGGACTTGTGAGAAACAGTGAGCCCGTTAAGCTGGACTAGAGGAATCTGAGACACAGGAATTAATGGGTTTCAGGCAGATAAAAGGTAGTTAGTTCTGAGGAAGGGGAGGAGAAATAACCAGCACATATCTTGGAAGGACCGGAAATAATTGGCAGCAAAATCAGTTTGAATCATACATTACTAAAGGCTTTCCAAAGAGTGAATAATGGACATGCACCAGCTATGCAGGCACAAGGTGTCTTCAAAAAATACATGTTAGGGGCAACTACTGTAGAGCTGGTCTTATCTCACTGCATGGGGAGGAACCAGACTATCATTTCTAGATCCTTCCAAATGTTTGCTCTTCTGATCAGACACCAACAGAAATACCTGGAGTAGGAAACAGCAAGATTCGCTAGTGGCCATTACACTCCAACCGAAGCAGGACACAATGCTTTGAGTGAGGTGGTGGTTCAGAGCATTCTCTTTATGCATGCACTCCAGTGTAGAAAGTGCAGCAGCAGCATCTGGTAAAAACTGAGCTGCGCAGACACAGCTCCCTCCAGTCCCATCCACCCTGCAAGCAGTGGTGCCCACCTGCATCAGAAAGACATAAAAGATGGCCACAGTTGCACTGATGAATCTTTTGGCAGTGAATGCCTACTTCCACCACCAGAGATGGCTTTATGTTTGAAAAGCAGGAAAGACCAATGAAGAAAACGTTCTTCTACTTTTAGCTGTCCATGAAGTTCTGATATTTTTTTTTCTTAAGTGTTGTTTAATTATGTCCTTTTAGATGTCTGCAATATGCCCCAGTTGAGAAGGGTACTACCAGTGGATATAAACACTGAAGAGAGGAAAGGAGCAGACTGAGTAGGCTTTTATGTAGAGACTGGTGCTGGCTGACAAACTAGAACTGGCTCTTCCCTGAAATACTGAAGGGCACAGGCACACCCATTATAGAGGTGATGTCCCCCTTTCTGTGATATACTTCTGTATCTCTGGCCAGCAGAGGTCACCAAGCAGAGCTCACCCTGGAGAAAGCTGATTTTCCCAAGGAAGGGAAGGACCTGCTCCTAGAAGGCAACTTCAGTGATCTAAATGCAGTGTATCCTCAGGATACACCAAAGCTCGTCTATTTCAGCTGGCATTGTGGACAAGGAGTGGTCTCTAGTTATAAGGGCTCCGAGAGCCCTCTTATATCTGCCTACTTATTTCTTAGTGTCTGGTATAGCTATCTCATTTGTTTCTAGGGGTAATAGAGGCAGGGTTTCTTTCCACAGCAGATATACAAATGAGAGAGTTGAACCAGGGGAGATAAAGGACATGTCTTTAGGATACAGTGCAGAGGGGATCAGAAAAATCCATGACAGTGCTGAGTGAGCAGAAGGGGAAGCCTGAGCATGGCCCTAAGACAGCCTGTTGTTTCCAGGGCATGAGCAACTGCCATTGCAGGATCTTTCACTGGCACATCCAGGCATCAACTGTGCACACAAAAACCAGCAAGGTGTCTCTGACCCTGGCTTGTTTCTGTTTCCCTGGGCTTGTTTGAAGGGAATCACTGACCATCATTCCACACATTCTCTTAACAGATTAGCAGGCAGATCAGTTGACCACCCTGTCATGTAATGTTTCCAAAGCTGTATTTTCTTTTTTAAATTATTTTTACATTTGGGATGCCCAGAGCTTTATATAGCCTATGTTTTGAAATTTATGAACACAAAAGCACAAGAAGTAAATAAACTACATTAAATAAATAACAAGCTTAGCATGGTTCAATACCCAAACTCCTTTAATTTGTACTAGCAGCACACTATTTTTCAGGCAGACAACCTGCAAATCTGAGAAAAATAGCAATCAATATGACCATATGATACTCAGAGACAAAAGGGATTATTTTCTAACATACATTTATTTTCTAATAAATTAGTTTTATTAGTTAAGATTATTTTTAAAACATGGTTAAAATGAGACTAACTCTTCCAAATTGTAACGGATTTTTTATTTATATTTTGCTTGGTTTTTTTCCAGATGAAATTTAGTTTTAGAAAAGTTAAAGCTATGAATTTCACCTAATTACAGGATTACAGTAAGCACAATATCGCAATGGGTCTTTGGCTAAATCTGTAGCAGGTATTAGAAGATTACCCACAGATAGCTTGTTTACAGGCAGCCAGACTTTAGATGTGTCAAAACTTAAATTTTCTCGTTCTCAGAAAGGTGCCAGTAGTTCAGAGCCGGATACCTATATATTTAGGTGAAAGCTAAGCTAGAGAACTCAATTTTGCTGCTTAGGCCCATACCTAATAGGCACAAATAAAATTAATAATACATGTGCATGGCTCTAAAATTCATTTATCCCTATATTTTTCTTGACAGGTAAATGGAAATTGTGTGCTGCAAGATTTTACCAGCAATAAACCACCTCCAGACGGTCAGCTACGCACTACTACTGCGAGCAGCGAGGCAGGGTACAGCTCCAGGGCTGCTGAGTGCTCTTCACGCCAGGAACACCCCAGTGAACACTCAGCCAGGCCAGGAGGGCTGCTCTGTGTGCTGGTGTGTGCCACTCTTTGTGCTGCTGGGGGAGGGTTTTGTGCAAGACAAACCAGGAGCCGTCTGTCTCACTACACTTGTGTGTAAAGCATCACCTCTGACCGTGTGTCTGGACTTCTTCACCTTGCAGATAAACACCTGGTAAGCTAGTTACCATCCACCCCCCCCCCGAGTTTGCCAAGTAGTACCAGCAAGAGGAAAAGGCCCTTCGTGCATTCATTTATATCCAGAGCAATTAAAAAAACTTGCTGAGAGGAATAAAATCTACAGGGTTACTAGAGAAATCAGGAGAAATAACATATCCCAGCCTGAAAGATAACGTAGAAATCCAACATATCTATATTATGTATCCAATGCATTTACACATACCCATCACCTAAGCTTCTCTATAAATATTTTAGATAAATTGGCAGATAGACACAATGGCATGAAGATCAAAAGAAAAACAAAACAAAACTGAGTAAACTCACTTGTTTGGTATTCTAGTCAGGACAGGATGGAACAAGTAAACTCACTAATGCCCTTACCAGTAATCGGTGAACCCTTTAATGTGTTTACTGTCTGTTATACCACAAATGCAAGCAGACAGATAGGACAGTGCTGGTTTGCCAAGTTTCCAATTCCCTACAACACACACAGGAGGAGGGCAGCTAAAAAAGGAGAGGGCACCATAAGGTACATGGCAGCTATCTCAGGTACCAGGTTTCACACATGCCTAGTGACAGCACACCCTGCAAATCAATGACCCAGCATAGAAAAACACCCAGGAAAATTAATTCCCCAGCCTTGCAAAGAGTTGACAATGGAAGGCCAAAAAACACAGCACAGTAGCTTGTTGACACAAGAAGAAATAAAGGAAACCTGAGGAAGGAGGAGGCGAAGAAACTAGAGGGCTGTCTGGGAAGAGATGAGGCAAGCACAATGTTCTGACAAGTGTCATTATGAATAAATGCTTTCCCCTCAGTGCCAAAACAACCAGAGCAAGGAGCCAGGTTTGCATTATACTAGAATATGTCTTGGCATCACTGGTGTCCCCTGTTCTGTCACCACTTTTAAAAGGACAGACTGACAGCAGAGGAAAGCCATGCTGTGCTGCAGTGGAGGGGGACAGTCCTGCTGGCTCCTGTTGTAAACATTAGGGATACACAGGCTAGTGACTGGAGTTTCTCTAAGAAAGATACAGATCTCCCCCACTCACTGTCTATTTTGCTCTTTGCTCTCTTAAAAGGCACGTAGCTTACCTTGCACGATCAAGTAAACCTGGGCAGTCTTGGGGTGATGCTGTGTTTGCACTGAACACGTATAGGACCCCTCATCATAGACATCCACTTTCTGGATCCGCAGGCTGTATTCCAGGGGGTTTCTCTTCTCCAGCTCTACTCGAGGGTCCAGGGACCACTTGTCCTCTCCGGCAAAAATGATGCCGGAACGGTTTAACCAGGCCACCTTGGAGCTTCTGTCTTCTACATAACACCTGCAGAGGACGAGAAAGGTGAGGGGAGATCAACAACCCTTTCCATAATATCCTTTTCGTCCCTTCCCTTTACTACTTTGATTAGAAATTTCATAGCAAATTCCTGCCTTGCCAGTGAATCACACCATCTTCTCATCGTTGCTGTCCTGTGGACATGTATTTCACAATGATTTTTAAAGGGTTTCAGGAACTTTTGGTTAATGAAACCATGGGATTTGGGGTGGCCATGTCTCCTGTTCTCTCTTCTTTACACTGCACCAAAAGTTACATAGGAAGGCCAAAAGAGGTCCTGATCACCAAATCCCTTCTAACCCTGACAATGCGAAAGGTCAGAAGTACTTCTTCCTATGCTTCCCCCTCACCTTCAAAAGTCAAGTATACAAGAGAGTTACACTCCCAGGCCTCTTCCAGCCTGCAGGGCAAAGGTTTAGGGCTCCAGCTTTGTCAGCTTAGGGCACAGCTCCTCCATCCCTCAGTTTCAGCAGCAAAGGGGAGGGAACTACAGGATATCTCCCTTCTATGTCCCTCTGACCAAAAATAGCTTTGTGGAAACAGCTGCTCAAACATCACCCTCCATACACATACACACACACCCCCTTGTTGATGCACATCTGCCTGCTTGTGTGGGCAAGTGCAGATCTCAGGCTGAAAAGGAGAGGCTGCAGGGGTGTCACTGCCATCCCTACGAGACACACAGCATGTCCTGTGAACATCTCAGGTGGACAGGAGAGAAGGAATGGCAAGCAGAGGAGCAGCAGGAGGAGCAGCAACTGCCATGGCCCCAGCTGCCAACCACTGCAAGGCAGAGAACAGACTAGCCCTGTTGCAACTGCATGACAAGTATTTTGTTTCTCGACAAAGTGGACAAGGTGCTGGGAAGACAAATACACTTTTGGCAAAGGCAGCTGCTCTGCACCACTTCCCACCACCAGGAGACTCCGACAGAAGAGATCAGGAAATGCCAATGACAAGACAGGTCCTGCTCACTCTCAACTGTGTCTTATTCAAGAGGACTAGGGCTGAAGAAGACACAGAGACATAACTCCTCTTTCATCCTGGCAGCTGTACCCACCAGAATGGGCCCAGATAGACTGAGAGGGTTTGCCCTGCAGCAGCTCACACCACATTTGCTTTGCAGATAAATGAGGAAGCTCAGTCTCCAGAGGTGTTGCTCCTTCACTTCTCAAAGCTCTGCCCACAGTGTCACAGCATCCAAATAAGCCAGCACCTCTCCCCACCACTGCTACAAAATCACAGAATGGCTAAGGTTGGAAAGGACCACGATGAAGTCATCTGGTCAAAATTCCCTGCTTAAGCAGAATCTTTTAGATCACATTGCACAGGATAGTGTCCTATTCACTATTCATGCATGTGTTGTATTTGAAAGAGAAAAGAGAGAGGATAAAGATTATTGCTTCAAGATAAGACAAATATTTGACAGTAGGCTTCCATACATCCTTTTACCATGGGTCAGACATTTTCAAAGTTCCTTTATTTGAATGCATTTCATTCACGCTGTGCTGCAGCTGCCGTCCCTTGTGATGTGACCCTACCATTATGGCCGGCACCTCTCACCCACTCCCTTTTGGCATGCCCATGGGTGCTGTCCAAGTTGTTCTGGGGTTACTTGTGGGCAGGAGGAAAGCCAAGCTATGTGGGCATCGATGAGAGGCTCGCCACAGTGCTGGCCAAGCTGTAAGCAGCTCTGTCTGATCCAACAAACATTTGCTTTAGACAGCAGCCCAACAGATCCTGTCCCTTACTACCTCCATCCAGCCAAGGGCGGTGAGAAGGTTTGGCTCTCAGGCAGGAGTGCACCCTCGGGGTCAGGCAAGCACTTGCCCCTGAGGTGAGCTCTCAGTTGTTTCTAAAAGCTGTTCTTTGTCAAATAGAAAGAGGCAGGGGGAATCCACGAGCAGCCACTTATATGTAGAAACCAGTACCACTACAAGGGGTTATGGTTCCAGTTGCACTGGCTGTCCCAGGCTGTAATCAGCATTGACAGGAGGTGAAAGCATGGACCCGTGGAGGGAGCATGCCCCAGGTCTGGGAGCAGCAGACCTGTAGGAACACCCAGACTGCCTCCAGAGCTGGCTGTCTCAGGGTCACAAACCCTCATGCACATGTGTTTCTGTACAGAGTTGTAACAGCACCAAGAATCAGGAGTTTTGGAGGTCTTTTGGTGGTGAAGAGCTAAGGAGTTTAAAAGCTGAAGTCAGTGGTAGCTGAAGTTTCTAAGTCACTTCCAAAAATCCTCCAGAACACCTGCATGTCCTGCTGGGCTCCAGCAGATCCAGGGCACTGCACCAGCCCCGCCAGGCTGCTTTCCAAACCTATAGTGCAGCACTTCATGGCTCTGTCCTGCACCTAGTCATCATCAAACTCTCTTTGGAGGCAGCAAAGATGCCCCTGTGACATGCCTCATGTCAGTAACAGCTCAGTGCCATGGTCAGAGCAAAGCCTTGCCTCTCGCTCCTGAGGATATGCTCACCTGGGGACCCTCCCTCCCTCTGTTGAAGAGAAAACATGTTCTACATATCCTACACCCATCGAGGTCAGCCCTAGATGGTGGTCAAGAGCTGTAGTCAGAAAACCTTGCAAACGCCCTAAATAAGTTAGCAGGTACTACCAAAATAAAGAAAGGAGGGGAGGGCAGAAAGAAAGGAGGAAAATGGGAAACATAAGTGAAGTGGATTTGAGCTCTCTGCTCACCATACATGTTCCTCTCCAACTGTCAGGGAGAATCAAAGTACAAATGTGAAAATTCCCAGTCCTGACATGCTCTGAAATGCATCCACGTGGAAGATGCATCTCAGTACGTCTGTCTGCACACACACACCTTCTTAGTCTGCCAGAGATGCCACCCAGCTGTATGGATCACACTTTAATAAGGATTTATGGTGATGATTTTCACAGTGTAATAAGTGCTAATTCAATACTAATAGAATATTAAATGGCATGTTAACTGACACTTTAACTGCAAAGCAATAGGAGCATGGCATCAGCAAGATATCAAATGACTCTTATCGTTCACTAATAATCAATAATCAAGTTCACAGAGACAGTCAAACGCTTCTCATTAGGCTTATTGAAAGCGTTACCATCAGCAACAGTGAAAGCTAATAAACGATTTGTGATCCATTAATTTTGCTTGTCCTTACAGTTTCAGGTTTAATTTCTTGACATCTCTGAGGTGGCTAACAAGAGGACTAGTGAGTGGTCATGCCTTGCACGATCACTGCAGGGACTTGGGAACTACTGATATTGCACCAATTCCAAGCACAGACACTGAAGGGCAAAAAACCTTGCTGCCCTGACCCATTAGCCCTCCTTGCCCTCTCGTAAACAAACGTAGCCAAGTATGACACCTGAGGTTTTTAGTGACAGCACCATTTTTAGCTGCTACAGATGCATTTCCAGTTCTCATACAGTGGCTAACAACTGCGTAACAACCAGCCAGGAGAGGATGGTTGGAAACTGAATATGGAGAAAAGTAATCCTCGCGCTCTTCCCTCAGCCTCAGTTTCCCCACATGCAAATGAAGACAGCGGGGCTGAGCCACACCTCAGGATGGAGAGGAGGGGGTGATGCTTTTGTTTCAGGGGAATGCTTTTGGACCTTCAGTAGGAACCATTGCCTTGAATGGGATGGAGGGCTGCCCACTATCATTCCTGGTCCCTGGATTCCAGAATGGGACAAGATGTCTGGCAGGGGGATGGGCAGGGACCAGGAGTAGACCCTGCTGCTTGTCCTCACTTCTCCCACGTCTGCCAGTCTAATCCACAGCTCTGGGCCAACGCAGCACTCCTGCAAACCTGCCTTCGTAGGCTCCAAAGAAAACTCCATCTGGATAGAAAAGATGTCTTTTTTTTCCTCCTTCTTGGAAGTATTACATTACATTACGCCTATTGATAGGTGGGAAAGCGAGCAAAGAAAAGGAGGGTGAGGCTCAGGCATCCACATCTCCTATCCTGCTGAACACCAAGGCTGGAGGTTTCACCACCCGTTCTGTTTCACTCTGGTCTCGGTGCTTGAATCCCAGCCCCCGTGACTGCTGCTCCTCCTCCCATCGAGGCACCACCACTCAGCGCATTGATTTCCCAGCATGTTGCTGTAACACTCATCGCAGTTTATGTTGTGCCTGTCACTCCAGCAGCTCTCGGCCCTAAGCTTTCCGCCCTCTCTCTCCTCTGGTGAACAGACTGGCATGCTGCTGAGAGGCGGCATTTGGTTGGAAAGCCCTTGCATGGGTTCCCCAGGCTGGCTGCACCGTTGCCAGGGTGGGGGCTGCAAGGGGTGAGGAGAAGGAGGAGGAAGATGCATGAGAATTGGGGTCTCAGCAACATTTTTCCCATTATGCCTCAGAGAGAACCAAACTGCAGCTATGGTCCTAGCCTATGGAGACAGAGCTGGGGTATTTCATTTCCTTGTGAAGGAGGGGATGATATTTAGAGCCTACAGTGATGAAGAGGCAGGAAGGAAGCTCTTTAAGACCTGGTGAAGCTGCTGTTTAAATTATTACTGTAACATGATGGGGGGTTTACAGCATTATCAATGATGTATTGTGTCATCTTGAACCTGGGATAATTGTCTGGGGTTTTTTAATTGTTGCTGTAACTCTAAATAATTTTTTTTTTTTTTACAGTAGACCCAATTCCACAGTTCTCTACCAGAGCCCCACTAGTGAAAAGAGGCAAGCTTCTAGGATTAATGAAATATGGTGTACTGCAGCAAGCCACAGCTCTTACCTCATTTCCGGGAAAAATAAATAAATAGTGGGTTTAGAGACTGTTTTCTGCTCTCTTTCTCAAAAGCATGTTGTGGTGACAGCTCTGTGCCATAATTCCCTGCACTCCTCTTTAATCATCTTTTCTCCGTTAACCCTTTGATCATCTCTTCTTCAAGACAAACTCTGTGCAGAAGGCCCAAACTCAGCAGTCTGCTGCACACACAATTAAGCACCCAAAATCCGCCCCATTGCACTCACTGAGGGACATGACCCCCTTCTGCCAGAGGATGTCACAACCCGCCCTGCATCAGATATCCTGCCTTCACCTCAGCTCTGTGATGAGCCTGCTCTAATCTTCTCACTTCACACACACTCACAGGATCCAGCTAACAACTCCCCCCACTGCCCTCTACTCCCGGCAGCAAAATGGCAGGAGGGAAGAGAGAGAGGGATCAAACACGGCTTGTTCGGCACAAAGCAAGTCCGCTCCCGGCTGCCAGCTCTGAACGTGCAAGACAAATTCTCCGTTGTGTTGCAAAGTATGATCCTGGAAAGCTAATGCGGTGGTTAAACACAGTACTGCTCCCAGCCCTGTGAGGAAAGCTCAAGAGCAAATCACGCTCCTGCTGTTTCGTCTTGTCTCCTTGAGCAATTCAGTCCTTCCCTGCCTGGCAAGCGAGGACTGGAGCACAGCCACGGTCAGCCAAGGGGGCAGCAAGAGTGCAGCCCCTCCACTATGGCCCAGCAGGGATGGGGGAGCAAGGGCTAAGGACAGACCACAGGCGTGCCAACTCTGACCTGCAACACCACTGCAGTGCCAGACCCTGCCAGCATCTCAAGAGCAACGCAGCACTGCTGCTGCTGCAGCAGCCAGCTCTCTGTCCCTGGCGTGCAGTCCCCACCAGAGCAGTACGCTGGCAGAGCACAAAGGAACACATAGTAGAGTGGAGCAGTGGAGGAGCTGTTGTCCCTGGGTGGTTCTCACTGCTCCAGATCAGGCTCTCCTCAGCTGGAGATGCTACAGAAAATACCTACAGCTGAACATACCTTCATCTCTGCAAAGGCAAGAGCCGATTAAGTGGATGGTAGTGGGTGACCACAGAAACAGAGCATCCGAAACCTCCTTTCAGCCAAGCACCAAAAGCCTCATTTTGCTGAATTTGAATGCACATGGGTATCAGGTGTTGCTCAGAATTCTCCTTCCCACCGCCACTGCTCCTCTCTTTCCCCAGCCTGGTACAGCTGCTACTCCTCTTCTTACGTGCCATGACACACAGCAGGGTCACTGTTTGAGAGCAAAAGCTGTTCCACAGCAGGATGGATTCCCAAAATGTGACATAAATAGCTCCTGAGTCACCACTGCCAGCATGATAACACAGGCCCTCAGAGGGATTTAGAAAACTACTGCGTAAACCTAGTTCTGCGCTGGAAAACTGGCAGGAAGGGGAAATGCTGCATCTGTTCAGCCCACGCTTTCTTTCAGCTGTATTATTATGTGACCTTGGTCGTCACACCTGTCTGCAGCTCCCTGGGTATCTCAGCACTCAGGTGACAATTTCTGGCCACTCACCTATTGGGAGGGTGCATGGCTGATAGGATGCCTGCACTTCTGTTCATCCTCTTTAGTAAATTACCACTTTGGAAGCATGAGGCTAGGACAGGCTTACCAGGTCACGAAGCCCCAGCCTCTGAAGGCCCAGCCAGCTGTACCTCATCATCTTTTTTAGAGATGTACTTCATTCCTACTTTATCCTAGTGTGTTTGATGGGGGTGTATCCTCCCTGTGCTTCGTAGGTCAGGCTGCTCAAAGTCTTTCTGCTCTGCTGATTAAAACCTTTTTTTTCTAACTCTAAGTCTAAATTTATTCGTGCCTGGCTTATATCCATTCCCTCTCATGCCAACACCATCCTTTAGCTTAAATAGCTCTTCTCTCTCCCGGGCGTTTATCTTCCAGTGTGTTCACAGAGAGCAATCGTATTCCCTCTCAGCCTTCATTTTGCTGGACTCAACAAGCCAAACTCTCCTGGTTTCCTCTTATATGATAGACTCTCCATTGCCCTAAACATCCCAGTAGCCCTTCTCAGCACCTGCTCCAGTCTGAATTCCTCTTTCGTGACCAGAATTTGTACCCATTTTTTTAGATGAGGAGTCCCCAGTGCCTTGTACAGAAATGTTCCTGTCTCGCTGTGTCTCCCATCAACTCTTCTTAATGAAAGCAAAAAGAATTGCAACCAGCAGAGATGAGTATCAGTGCAGAACTGCTCATGTGCTGTAAGCATCCTCATCTCTCAGTCCATGTGATACGAATGGAAAATGAAACCCAAGGGAATTCACAAAAAAATATGCCAGCCTAAAAAGACAGCTAGCTGCATGGGCTCTCACTAGCAGACACACAGCTGGTCTCACATGGGCTTTCTTTCTGTTAAAATGACTATTTAAGAATATAGGTTCCTGTTTGTGTAGGAAAAAACCAAAACAAAATAAAACAAAAAACAACAGAAATCAAGCCCAAAATCACAGTGATTTTTATGCCAGTACTCTCAAGGGGTGGATGTAACTATATCAGAATAAGGGAACTTATACTGGCATGATTTATTGCTCTTCCTGTCTTCTGGGGATCAGTATACCTGCATAAACAACTTCAGTCCACATCCATTCCATCAGAGGAACCTTCTTAAAAATATCAATATGAGCTGCTGTGAACAAAGTTAACTCTATCCCAGCCACATCCCAGCACAGTGTAAAAATTCAAAATACAGAAAAGCCTCAGAGTGAGGCCTACCACCACAGTGCCAGCTTTTCTTGTGTTCCACCATACCTAGAAAATACTCTTCATTTCCTTACAGTGTAGTCAGGTAATCCTTGGACAGGTCTTTGGCCATTCCAAGGCACGCATCTGGAACGACTGTCTCCAGTCATGGGCCTCTTGCCAGAGGAGACTTACTTCCCACATGTGCACAGAGGGGATGAACTGCACTCTGGCTGCTGCTTACAGAAATGCCAAGTGCTCTGACAGCTCACATCAGGGTCTTGCACTAAGATCAGCTGGGAGGTTGAGATTGCTGAAGAAATAGATGTTGAGCTCCCTCTTTCCCTTTCGGGTTAGCTGAGGACTTGTCAGTGTCCCATTACAGTCCAGCCAGAACCCCGGCTCTGCTCTTGATCCAGCATGATCAGGCAATGCTCATCAGCTATTGATCACTTGGTCTTAGTGAAATATCCCACCAGGAGCATATGCCTCACTCTACTGTCCACAGCTTCCCGAAGCATCCCAGGTTTCCTGCACCATCAAAACAGGAAATCAGGGAATAGCAGAGATGATGTAGAATGGCAATGGGGAACACTGCCAGATGATTTGCCTTTCTGTTGCACTGCATTTATACTAAGACTCCTGTGCTTTTGCCATCACTGAAGACACAGGCTGATACTTTAAAAAAAAGTGTGGTCCCTCAGGAAGAGAAATTCACCAAAAGACAATAATTAGTCACTCATGCGAACTGAGTATTGTCTCTTGTACCAAACTGTAAAAGAACTGGAAACCAAACAGCTACTGATGCGTCTGTGCACCACTACAACTTGTTTCCAGTTGAGGCATACACAGAAAATGAGAATAGGACCACAAATAAGGTACCCATACAGGCTATCAGTCCCTTTATTTTCCTTCACAAACTTCAGTACTGGAAATCACCTATTTCTTCTACCTGAACCCTCAGTGCCTTGTAGGTTACTTTCGTGAACTCCAGAAAATCTAATCCAATTTTTTTTCCCTTGAATTTCTTCCAATAAAAAAATAACAAGAAAAGTGTGTTTCAGAGATGTGATCTCCTTCTCTGACAGGAGGGGAGGGAGGGTTTTGCTGGGAATTCCACGTGACTCTATCTGGTAATTATCCAGCCACAGAGGGAAACTGAAACGTTCTGTGCTGTCGCAGAGAATGACAGCACCTGGAGCTCCAGCACCCAGATAAAAAGCAGAGAGACAATCGGGCAGATGGAGAAAGGCAGTGCTACATCATGGGCTGGCAAGCGGGGGGAGAAAAAGAGTGGGGGAGAGGCAAGAGCTGGCGAGAAACATTAAGGCAGCAGGCACAGCTACTGGAGAATGAGATAATGCCATAGATTAGTAATACACAGGGCACTTCTGAAAGAGGGGGGAATGGAGAAAGAAAAAGAGTGAGGGCAGGTCAGGAGAGAGCAGGTGCAGAAAAGGGACAGTGCAAACACAAGAGGGAATGGGAGACTGATGCTAGAGTGAGCTTCAAAGCATTTTGTGTTGTCCAGGGTCCCTTCCTCCCACCGCAGTCACAGGCTAAAAATGCAGGAGGTATCACCACAGGCTGTTGCAGAGCAAGGGGGGGATTTGAAAATCAGCATCTCACAGCTGAAGAGAGGTGTAGCACTGCAAATAGCACTTTCCAGCTTGTGGATTCCAGTGGTTTGCTCAGGGAAGGGGACTACAAAGCTTAAGACTGAAATAATTAAAAATGGAGCTTTGGGGCACCAGTCCACGTATTTTGTACGGCAGAGTGGTGAGAGGGAGGTTCCCCGACTCTCTCTTTCCTGGTAGCACACACAGAGGCACGTGTAAGCCTGCAAAACAGTCCACATGACTGATGCCATGGTGCCATGGCCCAGTTCCAAAAAGCAAAGGCGCTGTAAGTGCCATCCCACACAGCAACATGGCAGTGTCAGCACACGCTCCTGGGGCTGTCAGAAACAAGGGGCATGCCCACAGGACTGGCAGCATCCTTCAGTGGGTCAGGAAGAGCTGACTGCCAGGTGGCACGAAGCCCTGTACCACCTCTAGGAAGGTTTCTGATGTGATTGTCTGCCAAACAGACAATCAGATTACAGCTAACAGCTCATCCGGGACTAATGTTGGCCACCAACCTCAACAGCTATTGGGGTAGTGCCTGAGGTAGATCTGCAGTGACTGCACCTCTCCACAGAGGCAGGAAGAACTAAGTGCCAAGATGTTCACACCTGAATGTTTGGGGAAGAAAATGGAAACAGTATCACAAGGTCTGAGCATTGGGCCACGTGGTCCAGTGACCACCCTCCCACGACTAGTGACAGACATTTCAAAGAAAGATGGAACACCTCCTAAAATGATAATGTAAATCACCTTCTAAATAAGACATGATCCTTTCCAGCTATAAAACCCTATAAATACAGCCCCAAGAAAATCACAGAATTGCTTGGGTTGTAAGGGTTAAAGATCATCTAGTTCCACTATCCAGCCATGGACATGGACCTTCCACCAGACCAGGTTCAAAGCCCCATCCAGCCTGGTTTTGAACACTGCCAGCCAGGGATGGGGCAGCCACAGCTTTTCTACGTAACCTATTCTAGTGTCTCACTACCCTCAAAGTAAAGAATTTCTTTCTAATATTTAATTTAAATCTACCCTCTGTGTAAATTGGCTTCCTCTCCAAGTGACAGCTTGCAATCCACCTTGTAAGTTTGTACGCTGGCTTTCTTATCCCCAGGCATTTCTCAACCCCCTGCCCCCTTTTTCTTTTTTTAAACTCATTAACATCTTCATCTTGGTGATACTTTCTGGCTGAGAATTTCATCAGTTAACCATTAATTGGTACAAGGCTGTGAAAGAATATCAGATTTAAATGTTATGTGAAACTGGTAGGTGTCTCCTGTGTTTTGTACTGTATGAAACAGTTCCTTCCAATGCCTGAGGAGCACGCTACCCAAGACATAGGAATGTACTTTCCATTTTGTGGGCCCTAATATTCATTTCATATCGTAGTGCCTCTTCTTCAAGAGGGAATATCACATCTGAAGCATTAGCTCTTGTCTTGGGGAGGTGGGAGAGAAGGATCTGCACCAAGAAGAAATCAGTCTTGAAATTCTTCAGAGGCAGATCAGAGCGGGAATGGGAGTGATAGCAGGGAAAATAAGTCTTAACTTTTCCTTCTTTTCTGAGGTCATGAGAATATCAGAGGTGTACCAACCAAGTTATCATCCCCCCTTCCAAGTGTTGCCCTCAAGTTGCCAGTAGCAGACTGTAAAAGGGTGGTATTTTGAGATGAATGAGAAAGAGGGTCCATCCTGCCTGCTCACTCCCAGCTGCTGCATTTCAATGAAGGACACCTTCTTGATGTGCAAACACTCTAGTTATTATTTACAGCTGACCTTTTCCTTCTCCAGCTCCTGCTGCTGCAGCACTCCTGGTGGAGTCGGGGCTTGTAGAGATTATGGAGATGCTGTGTAGCAAAACATGTTGGCTTCCTTGCCTGTGCCAGAGCTGTCATTAGTGCCACTGTGGATTGAGCTACACCCGTGCAAGCAACACTGGGAAATATGAAGAAAAAAGCCTAATGTAGACAAAGCCTTTGAGGAGCTTAACCCCTCTTCCCCTTTTCCATCTCTCTCCCACTTGAAAGCAGAGAACAGCTTCTGAGCAAGACACATGCTCTCATTTCCATATCTAAAGCCAGTCCCGAAATACCATCGTGAAATAATGCTCTCAGAGAGGAGACCACAAAGCAGATTCCCTTCAAGAGACTTTGCTGCTTCTTTTTTAAATTCCATCCAAAAACAACTGCCACCAAATACCAAATGCACCTGGACTGGAACAGTCAATCCAAGGCACCTTGTTACCAGAATGATATGGGGAAATTGGAGGGAATTCAGAGGCAAGCAACAACAAAATTCATCAAGGGCTGGAAAGGGATCAGCATCTAAGGGAAGCTTAAAAACATTAAATATGTATAACTTGACTAAGAGAGGACTTAAAAGGGACATGTTGACAAGCCATACCTCTTTGAAAGCTGAAAGTACCGAGGGAAGAGAGGAATTATTTAGCAAGATGCGTAGAGGTCTAGAAAGGAGTAACAGGTCAGAAAAAGAAGAGAAATAAGTCTGTTCCAACTTGGAAGAAAAACTTCTTGTCATCTGCAAGTGATAATCTTGTGAAAAGTCTCCCAAGGAAAGCAAGGAAGCCCCTATCTTGCAGAAGTTTGAAACAAAGTTGGGATGAGGACCAGAGGATGTTTTAAGCTCTGTGGGGATCAGACTCACAGGGGCTGCAGGGAGAACAAACTATAGTGACCTGGTCTTAGAGTACCTTTACCACCTACCTCACAGAGTTCATCAGTATGTCAGGAAAAGACAACTCCTCTCACAAGTTTCTTCCAGATGAAGCCATGTTTTCAGCTATTTTCTCTTCAAATACAGCTATATATTTCCTGTCAAGACCTTAGACCTCTACATACTGTACTACAGTTAATTGGCACAGGTTTGGATTTGTGTTCATAAACTGAATTTTCCAGAAGTCACACATCGACAGGTTGAAAACTACTGACACAAAGACTAACAGTGTTGTTATTTCCAAAAGACACTGGCATATGGTTATATTCCCAAGTGTGCTGTGAGTAAAGTTGTCCGGCACTTAAAAGTCACAAGTGAGACTTGACTTTTTAAAGTGCTTAGCACTGAAATTAAAACCAGATTTGTCAAGTACTTTGGGGCCTACCAGCTCCCAAACTAACACACAGGAACCAAATTTTCAAAACAGCATTTGGCATAGTGAGCTCCTTCACCAATATAGCCACTTCTCTTGCTGCCTAAAGTGACATACTTTTGAAAAGCTGTCCCATGGGTGTTTTAAAATCATATAATAAAGTGCTGCAAACTTCAGACTCCCTTGCTGTATTTATCCTATATTGAAGAATTCCTTTACACAGAAACCACAGCAAAGCTGTAACAGCAAGGCAATGTTCAGCTCCACTTCCTTTCCTTTTTTACAGCTTTGCTAAATTTTGCCTTTCTCTAATACCTCACTTTTGTCCACCATCAGGTCTTGTGAAACAAGGCATTTGAAAGACTTGCAGGGAAGGTAGAGAAGACGCTGTGAGGGAGAACTCCCAAGAGTTTTGATCTGAGCCTACCTTTATCTCCACATGCACAATATGCCTTGCAGAGGAGGACGTGTTTATAAATAAATAAATAGAGGAGAGAGGGAAGAGTGGAAAAAAAGAAATGTCAAGATATATTTGATGGAGTTTCTGCTGTTGATATGAAAACCAGGAGGTGGCTGGAAACCTCATGGTCAGAAACAGAATGGGAGGAAGGTATGAATTCTTAGAAAGGGGGCAGGATTAATTCCCACAGCTAGATCTTCTTGCCATCCTACTAACCATACTAATATCTTGTGTTGTTTTTCCTCTGAGACCCTTGCAGGACTTGGTCTTGCAAGGCATCTCAGCACATGCTGAACAGCAAGTAGCGCTTTTGTCAAAGAGACTAAGCACTGTGAAACTAAAACTCTTGTCTTTGTGAAAAAGAAGTGTTATGATGCCTGTTTTACACATACAGAGAGACATTGAAGAAGGAAAGAAACAGGTTGTGCAAAGCCATAAAATGAAACTATTTTACTGTCAGAAACAAAACCTGATAGACCTGACCTATCTCATATAAAACTTGGTTTGGTGTGTACTGGTTGCATGAGGATAGCGAGAGAAGGTAGTGATGACTGCAAAACAGCCTTCACAAACCCACGTGCCTCCTCCAGTCACATCCATCTTGGCACTACTGCAAGAGACCATGTTCTTCTCTCTAATTGGGATCTGCCCAGGGATATGTAACCACAGCAGATAGGACTGGATGAAGCTCCTCCTCCCCAGGGTTTGAAAGCAACCACCTTGGATCATTTGAGTCTGTTCTCTGGAGCCTGAACTCCAGCCTGGCTAATGACTTCAGTGCAGGCATAACCACAGGGACTGCTCGGCGGGCATCTGCACCTTCTCACCTGCAGGCTTCTGGCACTGGCAAAACAAACTGCACAAGTTGGCTGGAACACAGAACATAAACCCTTTTCATTTCTTAGTGAAGACAGTGTTGCTTAATCCTACTGGATGCATTTACCCAGGGGTATCTTATCTGGATCCACTGACATCCCTGCCTCTTCTCCCAAGAGCCTTCTGCATAACGAAACCTCTCCCCTGTGCACAGCTTATCCGCAGTACAGATAAACCATTTCCCCGTGGAGCTCCCTTCTGGACAGCTGTCTTACTGGTAGTTTAATTTCTTACACAGCTGGGTCTAAGGCTGCGCACTTGGGTTTTGAGTGGTCTGAGACTGGATTTCTGTATCTGTTCTTCTGACAAGTCACTTGCTCTAAATAATTTCCAGAAGTCCAGTACCATACGGAGAGATGCCAAACTGCGACTTCAGCTGGCATAAATCAGGGGCCAACAGGGCACCACTGAAGTAAATGGGGAAGCCTAGATTTACTCTAGGTGAGGATCAGCCCTTCTTCCTTGCACCAGACTCTAAATGAATTCATTAAATACAGCACTTCAGTCTGCTCAGCTAAAAGAAGCTCCAGCTGGCAGGAGGTTTCACATCCAGGGAATGTTTTAAAGATGAGGATTTGTAGCCTGCCCTGAGTTTACACTTGGCTAAAGGTAGGCTCTCATCATCCACAGAAAGGGGATGACATCATGCCCACCTGATGGATGGCTGTGCATCCCCAGCGTTTGTGCACGGAGTGACCTTTACACAGGACCTCACCCCCTTGCTGGGGGGACAACCTAGGCCTAAATCCTGTTGTGAAGATGCTCAATTCAAAGGGCCACAGGGTAGCAGAAGAGAGGTTCTGCTGTACCTCCACAAGACTGAAGGGCTTATTTTTTGGTTTTAGGTCTTTTAAATTTTCACTCGTGGGGGACAGGGTGATCTGCACTGAATTTGAATCTGCAGTAGGGCAGCACTGGGGGCAGTAAGAACAGTTTGGGATTTTTGAGACAGGAGTAGAACGTTAGTTAATTTTGACATTAAACACTAAATGAAAGGATGTTATTCTTAGCTTCCAAAAAAATAAGATGTGCTGTGATTGTCTGGCCTGCTCTGATATATTGTACAGATCTCGTGATTCCTACAGTTTAATCTCTTATCCACTCGCTAAAACAGATGGTGTTGCAGGCTCTTTGCAGACTCTGACAAATATGACTGCATTTGGAATGCTGTTCATACATCCACACTTGTTGTACAACCCTTAGGACAAGATACACTGGCTTAAGACGTAAGTTCACATCCAAAGCACAATCTGCAACAAAGAATAGATCCAATTCTGATCTTTCAGCATTGATGCTGAGGTCTCTAATATCACTGTCCCACACAAAATGTCTTCCTATAGAGGAATATAAAGGTCAAAACAATAGGATGCTCCAAAACTTTTGCTCTGAAAACCCAGTCAAGTCCTCTTTCTTTGGACAGGACCAGGGTGCACATTGTTTTTCTTCAAGGAACAGTTCTGCCCAGTGAACAGCAATGATACCTTCCATAAGATGGAAAATAAGAGAGCCCTAACTCAAATGGACCTGCAACCAACCTCTCTCTGATCTTACACTTACTGTTTCTTCCTTAGGCCAGGAAAAGAGAGTTGGTCCTGGACAGCCACCAAGAGGCAGGGAAAGCATGTGAAAGTACTCGTATACATTAGACTGTTATGGGTCTTCTCTCCACCTTGTGTGTGTGTATGTGTGTGATCAGCCAGTGCTCGGAAAGACAAGTGAGGTTAACCGAGCTACATGCATTGCTCCCACTAGAGCAGTATAAAATGGTGATAAACCACAACTGGAACCACTCTGCAGTAAGTATCTGGCCAGAGGTGACGCATGAGGTTACAGCAGCAGCTCCACTCCCCTGTCCCCTCTGCCTGATGGATCCTTAGTAATAAACCACCCTTCAGCCTTTCCTGTCTAAAACTGAAACTGCTGGGATTCAGGGGAGATAAAGATTTCAACCACCCTTCAGAAGAGCCTTCACAAGAAAGTCCCTGTTGGCATAAAAGCAGACATAATGGGCTTTCTCTGTCCCTGAAAGTAGTTTAGCACTGCAGGAAAGTGCAGCCCTTTTAGCTCTCTTCTTTATTTAACTGGAGTCGTTAAAATAAACTGATTTCCCAGCCAATTAATTATCAAATATCTGTAACAGCTTTCAAGCCCTGCCATTACTCAGTCTCAGAGGCCCCCACAGGCAATGTTAAGCTACACTCTCCTTACCTGAGTAACCACTGCTTCTGCAAGTCTGCTCCCTTTCCCTGAGCTGATAGCAGAAAAACAGAACAGGGGCCAGCAAAACCCTGGAGGAGAGCTGCAAACACCTGATCCCTTCTCCTCTTTGACAGCGACTCCAGCTCTGCATGTGCTGGGAGCCAGAAAGCTTTACCACGCTCCTTGACCAAGACTCAGTTAACAGCTCTCTGCCACACCCATACAGACCCCAGAGCCACTGCAGGAGCAGATACACCCTGTCAAGACACCTGATGTTGCCAGTGGGATCGGCTGGTAGCTGGCAGCAGAGTTGAACCTCAGATGCCAAGTATCACGAGCTCAGTACCAGCCCAGTGTAGGGCATAAGCTTCAGTTTAAAGCATGTGCCAGGAACCAGCTGCTAGCCCAGATGTGGACAGGGACAGCTCCTGCCATAGACATGTTATCTACTGAAAAACCAGTCTTTACCACTCTGGTAACTGGAAGGTTGTATTTACCATAGGTACATTAGCAATGGCCCTACCATCTATTTAATAAGCAATAAACTGCACTCATACGTGGTTTCAATTAGGAGATTTCAAATGCGATTGAAGATAATGCATCCCATAATTACTCACCCTTCTCCTTTCTAGAAACTCAAGCAGAATCATTTCCAGGCCAAAATGAGGTCTCTCTTGATTGATGACACTAATAAAGTGGCTTTATTGTGATATAAATAGTCTTAAAAACGTCCTGGAGAGTCAATATCAGTGCTTGATGGCCTTATGCAAGCAAGGTCCTTATCTTACGGTGTGCTAAAGCTTAATGAGTTATGCTTCTGAGAAGTCTGCCGTTGGATTTGGGCACTCATTTGGGGAACTACAGAAGGGTAGCTCCCAAATTAGACATGCAAAGTGGGAACTGTTTAAACACCTTTCCTCTTCCTTGCGCTCCCTATTAATAATCTCTTCGCTTCCTAGCTTTCCTGGTGCCAGTTCAAACACAAACACCGGCTGAGCCCAGCAGGAGCCATGGGAACACTGTGCTCCAGCGCCTCTTTGCTGGAAGGTTACCAGCCACTGCTACAGTAATTGGAAAACCTGAAATTTCTTCCAAATTGTGCGCGCTCTGAGATTCTCACAGCCCCTGCAGAGGCGTGCGGCCATTTCCTGAACAAAGGGCCTGCACTGACTTGCTCTGAAGCACGTCTGTGGCCCCCATTGTGGCAGATGATGTGTTTTCATTACCCCTTGTCAGGAGAGGCCACACGGCCATCCCCATCATGCAGCTGGGAACGAAGCATTCAGCACCTCGGGCTCCACTGGAAGCTTGGGGGTTGTACGTGATTTTTGAAATTAGTGCCCCCCCAGGCAGTAGCCCAATCCAGGAAGCCACATACAGAGCCTGCCTCAAAGGATGAGGAAAAAGACCTCTGGGCGTTCACAAGAGAAATGCCCAAAGTGTTCCTCCCTTTTCTGAACAGCAGCGAACCTCACTCTTCATAAAAAAAACCCCTGGTTTTAAGGCCTTTTTTGAAAACACGCAGTCAGTTCTATCAGGATTCTAATCTTCCGTATGCAGCACTATGAGATACTGTTGGCCGTGCTTTCCAGTAGTGCTACCCTGGCTCAGATCCGGCAGCAGACTGGGTGCTAAAGAGCTTTGCTGGGAGTGACAGAAACATATACACCTGTCAGAAAATGCTGATATCATAGCAACTGTGACAGTGATGTGATCAGGACCTGACAGTCAAAAAGGAGAGGGAAGGATGCATGAGAAAGGGCAACTGAGAAACTTTAGGGGAGAGCAGTAAGAGTCTGCCTGTGAGTGGATGTGAATACGTGACACTTGGTGCTTGTCTGTGCATAGCAGATGGGATGAGGACTCTGGGGCCATGTTCTTCCCTCTACCTGAGTAGTGATTCACGTCTCTAAAGGGCAAAGAGACCATACAATTTCCCAGCCCTGTCTTGCTCCCATCTCTCCCCATCTCTGCCATAATTATATCCAGTCCCACATTTGAGAGCAATTTTCCCCCTCAATAATAAAGCCTTTGTGAGTGTGTGGGTGGCTGTGCACGTGTGCTTATGTCTGTGAGAGTGCCGGGGTCTGCTGAGATGAGAAGGTGTTTTGTGTACGTGACAGAGCAGGAGTGAGGATGAGACTATCAGACATGTGCAAGGATACGAGAGAAACTGCGCTTCACAGAGAATCAGACAGCGAGAGTGAAAATGAGAAGGTGCTCATATTAGACAGTATGTGTGTCAGAAAGGAAGAAAGAGAAGGGTCTTATTCACAGCCTTCCTGCATGTGTTTGATGGGTATCACAAGTTTTAACCAAGAAAAATATGTATGTATTCAAATCAAACACAAAACACCCCTTTTGCCTGGAGCACTCCTGCCTTGTTTGTTTGTTCTGTTGCAAGCTGCTTGTTAAGAGGAACACAGGAAACAAGAAGATGGGAAAAAAACCACAGGTTGACATATTTAAACATAGCCAGCTACCAAGGCAGTAACAAACAGCAAGGAGAAAAACAGGTGGGATATTTGGAGAGCTGTTGCAATGATGCTAGAATGAGAGATGCCTGTGAGAGTTTCTGAAGACCATCCCTCAAGTGGATTATGATCACTTTTACTGTTCACATACTGAGTTGATTCTGGAACTAGCTACAAGGGAACACACTCAAAAGCCTATTCCTTACAGCCATTTTGCAGTAAAGAGTCAAAAAACAATGCAAGGAGAGCTGGTGCTCTTGCTCAATCCCCTGCAAAGCTCTCTACTCTGAGCCTGGACAGCCCCTCTTGTCAAAATTGGAATCGAGCAACTTGAGCCGGATTTATCAACAGAAGGAAAAACAGTAACAACAGATTTAGTCCCAAGCCTCCTGGGGCTAAAGACCTTTCTAGGACTGCAGGTCAGATAAACGTGGGTACAGAGACAGGGATGGCTTTGAAATTATTTTTCCCTGTTCTGTTACACTTTGTTCTATCCTGGTAAATTTAGACACCTTTACAAGTTTATGGCTCTTCAATGCTATCGTAATCCACAGGCCTACTCTGCCCACAGGGGAAATCCACCAATACCCATGTCCAGTCAGACTTGCTAAGTAGCTTGCAATGCCATAGGCAATGCATGGGAAGACAGGAGTGTGCCAAGAACTGAGTGCAGGAGTGGCGAAGCCACCAGACCAAAGACATGGTGCTGAAGAGATCCAGGAAAAGGGTCAGAAGTGCAGATGAGGCTCTATCCCAAGGCAGCTCACCCAAGCTTCACCCAGAACACTGCAGATCATGGGAAGACGACTCACAGATAAAGGCAGCTGTGGGCTTTCTGTCCTCTCCTCCCCCTTTTAAAATCAGAGGGAACAGCTCTGATTTATAGCTGTAAAGCAGAGCTCTCATGACGCCAGGGGAAGGGAACTACTATCTTGATGTTGGGGTGACAGAGCTGGTGCAGGGAAAGTGCAATACAGAGGGCTTGAGCTGGGGTGTGGCCCTTTCACCATCACCCCTCCAGCATCCAACCAAAGGAACATCACCTTTCTTTGGCTATGGAGACTAAAGCAACCCAGGTCAGGCTGGCTCGTGCTTTGGGCAGGCACTGGGCTATGCAGAGGGGGTCTCTCTTGATGGGGGTCCCTCAGGTGCTACTGCATCCTCAGTAACAATAGTTTCTATTGTTCAAAAAATTACCTAGAAACTTGTACAAATCCTTCTGCAGCATTTGACTCTCTGACCTCGGGAGGCAGTGTGGATTTCACAGACCAACTACCTGCTGTGTGAAAAAGTGTCTCCTTTCATGTGATCTAAATTAAGCCACCATTAGCATCTCCAAGTGACCTCTTGTTCTAGTATTACAGGAGGACAGAAAAAGGAGGGACTGATCAGTTTTCACCACATGCTTCATTAGTGTAAATAACTCAGTTATAAGCCTTTAGTGTATCTCTTCGGGGAGGCTGTGGATGGCAGGTGCTTGCCATCTCCCATTGGAGTGGGCCAGGAGCAAGCAGAGGCAGTGCAAGCTCAGGGACAGTAGAGGGCATGGCGGCAAGACGGAAGATGGGAGAACTGCTGGAGAGGAGGAATGGCAATTTTGTGAGCTTTCTAAAATGAAAAAGCCCTGTTCAGTCCAACTGACTGACTCCTTGTAGGTAAATCTCGCAGGATTATACTAACCATGCTTCGTGGTCCTCTGGTAATTCGACATCGTGTCATAAATGAGGGTGTATCCAGTGTTCAAGATAATGTCATTTTTTATAACGTATTTCCTATTGTTTCCCTGTCCCTTAAAGGCAACCAAGCATCCTCCACGCTTTTGGAATTGACGCAACCCACTGAAGAAGCTTTTATCGAGTTACTCACCATGACTCCCAATCTCTTCCCTCCAAGGAGCCTGGGAGCTCAGCACTCATCACTGTACAGATGAAGTGGAGACTATTTTTGCAGTCTGCATTACCCTACGCTCATCCACGTTATAGCTCATCTGTCATCCTGCTGCCCTGTCCCCATGGTGCCTTTAAATCCTGCTGACTCACGGAAGTGGCAGCCTGAGCCTGCCTTTGGTTGGCAAAATGGCGAGGGATGCTGGGGCAGGGCGAGGACCCAGCCCCAGGGAGGAGACCCCAGAGCAGCCAGGCCAAGCCCTGGGAGTGGGTCCCGCTGGCTCTCCATGACTTGTGCAGCAAGCCTGCAGAGGATGTGATGGGGTGGGCCTGCTCTTAACATCTCCTATGGCTTTTAACAGCCCTGATGCATTTCTCACCAGCCAAACAGAGTCATCAGCAAAGTACCAACACACCAGCCACGTAACACAGGGGAGCCTAAACACCTCCACAGTGTGTACTGACTCCCATTATTAACTTCTCTCCACGCAAAAGATAAACTATTCTTTGCTAATTAACAATCCACTGGGTTTTAAACCATGACAAGATCTTGCCCCTTTGCCCATGGCTATTTATTTCCCTTCAAAATTTTGTGTGAAAGGCCTTATCAAAGGCTTTATGAAAATCAAAGTACATTATGTCTGCTGGGGATCACCTTTATCTTATTTTATTGAACTTAAAAAAAAAAAACCAACACAAAAACTCAAAAAAACCCCCAACAAAAACCAACAAAACCCACTTGTAGCACAAAAAGGCAGAATTTTCTTTTCCAGAAGCCATACTGGATTGACCCTGTCATGTTATACTTACCCAAACGTTGTACTAGTCTGTCTTTAATTAGCTTCACAATCAGTTTGGCTGGAACTGAAAGAGAGCTCATAGATCTGTAATTCCCAGGATGTCCTTCGATTATTAAAAAAATAATAATAGTACTTAGCACGCCTGGAGCACTCCCTCTCTGAGGATCTCAAAGCATTCTACACCAGGGTGAAGGCAGAGCAGGCTGGAGACAGCCTTTAAGCACCTTCACCTTGCAAACAGGGAAGGAGAAGGGAGAGCAGCTTGCTCATGAAGGCCACACCAGAGCTGGATATGGAGCTGCCATCCTGTTCTTAACCCTCTCAACCGTCATTCCTCTTCTAAAATCACACCCTGATTCTCAGGGGCAAAGAAGGGGCAGTGCATCCCGATCTGCATAATTTTACCTGAGTGCGGAGAAATTTCAGCATTTTTTCCCCAAAACCAACCCTGCAATATTAGCAGTTCTGCATTCGTTAGAGATGCTGTTTATAAGGATCCCATCAGACACTGCTGTCAGTATATTTCATGCATTATTTACTTCAGAGCCCTGAGACTAATCCTATACCCCAGTCCCAGTGATTTACTGCATTTGAGTTTCTCAAGCTGATCCATAACTTTGGGTAATAATAACAATAACAAAATACTTTGTATGCATATATCATACCAGTCAGCAAAAACCCACACAGAGATGAACATATGATGTCAGAAGAGCTGCTGCTCCAAGGTACCAGAGTGTCAGCCCTTTGCAGCTGCCTCCTCACACAGATGCATCTCCCACACCCCATTTTTGAAATACCTTGCTCTAAGTCCAGTACATGTGGACCCTTCAAAATGAAAGTTCATATTCAGGGGGTTTCCCCTTTTCCAGGGAAAGTTCAGCAAGCCCTGCAGCACGTTCCCCGATAAGGACAGACCTGCTAGGGCAGAGGAACCTCCTGAGCCTGTCCCAGCCCACAGATGGGGGTCTCTCTGCCTTGGTAAATTAAAAATCCCAGAGCGCCTGGGATGGGGACTCTGCAAGCAGCTTGGTGCAAGCCAGAGACTCAGCTTCTTGGCTTTGGCTCAGCTCTTTAATTGCATCCCCCACCTGAGGCTCTCCTGCTCCTGGTATTGCACAGCCACAGTGCCCTTGCCGTTCTACTCACTCCCCTCAGCTTCCTTCTCATTTACACCTCGCCTACTGTTTCATCTGACCCCCGGAGTTTGGCCGTTCATTAAAAGGTGCTTGATGAACCCTAATGAAAGTCCAGCCTCTGCCGTGCGGCTGCGGATCCTTCCTGTCCCCTTACCACACTGCCCTCCTGCATCCTCCTTGCACACCGAGGCAGTGATCACCTCCAAGGCAAGTCCAGTGCTTTTAAGGACTGTTTTTCTGGTTTGTTTGCTTTAATTTATTTTGCCCTTCAGCCTAGCATCTGCTGTCATCATTCTCCTTGAGTTTTCCTGCTGCCCTGTTTGAAGCTCACCTATCCTTCGCATGCCACACAGGGGGCACACCTGATGATGAGCAGATCCCCCTGCCCCTGCCTACGTGATGCAGACAAGTCCTTGGCACTCTCACCTCTGTGACTTGCTGCTACTGCCTGTCACACTCTGACATGGCTGAAGCCTTGAGAAAGGGAGTGCTGTATCCTGGCAGGCTCTTAATATGCTGCAGGCTCTATTATAATAATAATAGTAATAAAACCCACTGAGAGATGTCCACTCACCCAGGCAAGACTTGAGCACAGAGGCCAACTCCTGCCACTGTGCTGACACAAAATCACTAAGATCAATGAAAACATCAACTAAGTGCTGCAAAGGACGCTCTTCTTCCTTGCCTTTCACATTTCATCCCTGAAAAAACCATTTTTTTCCTAGGAGTAGAAGTAACCCCTCCCGATGGTCTGACAGATTTGGCCAGATCAGAGCTGGGGCCACATGCCCTCATGCTACCAGAGTAGGAAGAGAGAGAGAGGGCTGCAGAGCTGTGTGGCTGCCTTTGAGAGGCACCAGCCCCGGCAAACGGCACTGAAGCAGGGGAGAGGCTTCCCCTGATCCTGTCCAGGGTGCAGACCCATCTGCAATAGTACAGACTTTAGGAGACCACACAGGGACTGGAGAGACAGGGAATGCCATGCATGACTGAAAGCATGTCCCGTGCCTCGTCAAGACGTGCTCACAGCAGCCCAGCCACGGCTGTTCTCTGCCCTGAGGAACATCCTAGGAGCCCCACCTGGAGAGTAAGTACTGCTGAACACAACCTTAAATCATGTATTCCCACATAGGCACCAAAACAAGCTGCTTGAAAAAGCCGTCATTTATGGTACCAATAAATTGCCCCTCCAAATCACGCCCAGATGTGCACTTTGGGGCCCAGTCACCTTGCCTTTTTATTCTTGCCTGAAAAGTCTCTGCTCTCGTACAGCACTCTCTGCCTAATAAATCATGCCAAAATACATTAAAAGCACCCATTATTGCTATTAATTACTATTATTGCATTAGCAGATTTTACTACTTCCTTAATCTCTCTAACAGCTGAAACCCTGCGCTCACCATGCTCTCCCTAGGGGCTCGTGGGTTGGAGTCCTGCTTCCAGGGCAGCTCTCAGCCTTGTGACGTGCCATGCACTAACATACATAACCCCCACCATGGAGAAGGGTTGATGGTGGCTGACAAACCTGTCCAAAAAGCCAGGTGAAGGGAAGGAGAGAAAAGCAAGTTCCCCAGCTTATCTGCAGGCTAGATAATAACACAGCACAGTGAGCTGGGCAGCCCACAGCATGTTTATCATGTTGTCCTAATACTCAGCAAACTGACTATTATACTCTCCAGCACTGAAAATATGGAAATATCAACCTAACCAGGTCAAAACATCCCCCAGTCTCAATTTTTTTACCTACCCTTTCTCAGCTGTGTCTATTTAATTTGTATCCTCTTCAACATAGAAGGATTCTCATTCTTTTTTGTACCTCAGAGGCTGGAAAGTTCTCTAGCTTTCCACAATGTAAATCACAGTAACAAAAGCATCATAAAGTTCTCTGTTCTGTACAATCGACCAGAAAGAAGGGTGTACCTGCATGATGGGACAGACGACACACTCAACAACTTCAATAAAGAAACCAAATTTAGGGGAGTGGCTGACTTGCTGGAGAGCAGAGCTGCCATTCAGGACATTGAGAAATCGGGTGACAAGAACTTCATGAAGTTCAACAAGGATAAATGCAAAGGCCTCTACCTATTGAAATGATCCCCATGAAACACTGAAGGATGAGGATTTGTTATCTGAGGAGTAGCTCTGAAGAAGACCAGAGAGTCCCAGTGAGCAAAAGCTGAAAATGAGTGTACCAGCATGCCCTTGAAGCAAGGAGGGCTAAATGCATACCTGGCTGCAATGATGAGAGTGTAGCTAGCAGGCCAAAGTAAATTATTATTCCTCTCTACTCAGCACTTCTGAGGCCTTATGTGGAGCAATTTTGGGTTCCCAGAATATTTGGTTGGACATAAAAGAAAAACATTTTCATAATGAGGGTGGATCAGCGCTGGAACGGATGCCAAGACAGGTTGAAGTATCATTGTCTTGGGACATTTCCAAAATTTGACTGAGCAAGCTGATCTAATGTTGAAGTTGGCCCCACTTGGAGCAGGGGCTTGGGTGAGAGACCTCCAAACCTCCTTTCCCACTGAAACTCTTCTGTGATTTCAAGAAGAATGCTGTAGTTCTTTCTTCTGTGTGATATAGCAGTGGCTTGAAAGCTGAATTTGGAAGAGTAAATGGAAGATTTGCCCCACATCAGTCCCCAGAAGCCTCTTTTGAGGCTCAGAGCTCCACCATCTGCCAGCCCTATGTGTGCAGGGGCCAGTACACAGCACAGGCTCTGTTCACCCTGCTGCCACACAGTCACACCAAGGAAGCTGTTGTGAATGGGCCAGAAACTCCCTGGCACACATCTGTTTATGCAATCGGAGGATTTCTGTGCACCTCTGAAGGTGTATGATGTTCCCAAAATATGGAGGGACACCCTTCTAAAAGGCAGGGAATTTTCCTGGGAAGAAACTAGGATGGGCATATAGAAACTGTGTACTGATACTGAAACCCAGAGAGGGCTATGTCACAGTTGTTTCACTTAGCACAGAGAGAGCCATTTATGGGTTACATCACTGTAGTCACATACACATTTCAGTTTAGAATGTAAGAGCCTAAAGCCACCAAAATGAGAGATCCTGAAGCCACCAGAATGGAACTGACAAGTAGGTCAGCCTGCAGCTAGCCACTCAGAATTTAGACCTGACTCCTGGGATAATAATCTGGGATTCAAAACAAACTCAGAGAGATATTTTATAGCTGAGAGAGGCGAGAATGTTGATTTTATATCTCCTTCAAAACACAGCTGTCCGTTATTTCTTCCTTCAAGTCATTACTCTCCTTTTATTCCCTTTTTCTTCCATTCGCAAACCTGAACTCCTCCTCTCTCCTCAATTTCCTCTGTACTGTCCCCTCTTTCAGCTGATTTCCGCAAGTTGCTTTCTTACTGCTTCATCCTTTGCAAACTTTCTGGCACTACCCTCACATCTCAGCAACACCTGCAAACAACCACGGAGCTGCTTGCAGAGAGATTAGGAGGACCACTTGACAGGGATGGGTCCAGCAGTTTCCCCTGGCTGCAGGAGGGACATGTGGCTGGACTCTCTAATGTGATGAACAGCATACGAAGTGTGGACTGATGGCCATATGTTCTAGTAATTCCTACATACACAATGGCCTCTGCAGAACAAACAGCTCCATGATGGAGGGCACTGACAGAAGTGCAGGCTCACAGGGGGCCTGCAGTCAGGCACCTACCCTTCAGAGATAGATGGTAGAGAAGAAGGAAGGTCTTGGTCTTGGAAGTGACTTACGATCATCTCTGGTTAGGTCAGACTGCAGCTGCATATGTTTAGTAAAAAAAAAAAAAAAATTATAAAAAGATAAGGGAAGAGTAACTTCCCTAACTAATAGGGGCAGGTAGGGAAAACCAGGCGACCCTTCAATATCCCTGAACAACCACATAACATGACATTTCAAGGGCTCTTGAAAGCTCCTAGGCCCATGCCCACATTTTGGCACAAGTGCTGTGAATGACAATTACCTTTGCTGCTATTGGCTTTTGAATGACTGGCAAGGACCCAAAATTCTCCTGAGTCACCTTCCCCAGCAATTCAACAAGCCAAGGACCAGAAAAAACACTTGATGTAGCTGGGATTTCTCTGGTGACAGCAGGCAAGGAGAGGAAAATAGAGATTCTAAGCAGATTTCATGGGCTGGACCAGCTCCAGTTCTGCTTGGAAGTGAAGGGTATTAGGGTACATTTTCTGTGCTGCACAAAAGAGAAGAGTCAGCACTTCCATCCAGATGCTCAGACCCATGGGCCAGGCAGAAAGAAGACAGCTGCTCTGCTTCATACTTGAGCTTGCACAGAGAAGGAGAAAGGTAGAAAAATCCCTTGCTGAAGAACGGGAAAGGAAGGAGAGGAAGATGTGTCATATGAAAGAGAAAAGTAGAAACTGAGTGACTAATGGCACCACAGCTTAGTTGTCTCAAGTTAGAGTCTTAAATTGCCCACAGTGGGAGGAAAATCACTTTAACATCTCAATATGGCACATAAAACTACTGTTTAAAGAAGAAAAACCAACAGAATATTGCTGAAGAAGGGATGGAAATTAGATTGTTTCAAAGCTGACTGTACCAAGTTAGGGGTTGGAACTAGATGATCCTTAAGGTCCCTTCAAACCCAAACCATTGTATGATTCTGTGATTCTAAGATGGAGTCTTCTGGTGAGAGGTAGGTGAGAGCCCCCGTGTTAGCTGACATACTGATGACCCTAGAGGTGAAACGCATCCACCACTGTAGCTGCAGTACTTCATCAAGGACTGAAAGCTCTCATCTTCTGTGGGGGGAAGAAATAGGAGTGCAAGCCCTAACATGATCCTTAGCCACCTCCAGAAGAGGTCTTCCAAGGCAGGAGAATGTATGGAGCCCACCTGGGTGAATTTTATTTGATCAGATAGGTTCTGATGGCCCTAGGAAACACAGTATCAAGGAATAAGGGAGAATGGACATGGAAGGTTCTCACAGAATCAATAACACGGGAATGGAAAGGACTGTAGGACACCATCAAATGCACTCCCCAACTCCACAGCAGAATCAACTATGCATAAACAATTCCAGGGAAGTGCTTTTCCTAACCTCTTCTTGAACATCACCACTAAAGGAAACTGCACACCCACTAAACAAACTTCTCACCCACAGGAATATCACACTCCCCTTCCACTTTGTGACTGTATTTGAAGAGCTAATATGCCTTTATGAGGTCTGGGGTAGGTGAGGCTGCTGTGGCAATGAGTAATTTTAGTAAGATGTTACAGAGTGTGCGAGAGCATTCTGAAAATGAACAGGAGAGACTGTGCAAATAAAGATGTCCTCAATCTTTAAAATGTTTTGTTCTTTCTCTTTTTATGTGCTAGTAAGAATTCTGTGGTGAGTTGGCAACTAGCAGATAAAGTTGTTG
Source organism: Myiozetetes cayanensis (assembly GCF_022539395.1). Classification (NCBI taxonomy): domain Eukaryota; kingdom Metazoa; phylum Chordata; class Aves; order Passeriformes; family Tyrannidae; genus Myiozetetes; species Myiozetetes cayanensis. The sequence continues at coordinate 22,626,203 of NW_026087742.1, forward strand.
ACAACAAAGCCTTCAACTCAAAATTAAAGCCAATTTTGCAGTTGTAAAAAAAAAATAAAAAAATGTAAAATAAAAAGATGGCAGGTTAATTGTGATAACATCATTAAATTCATACCCAGTCCTCAAAGCACATCATAGTTATTTAGAGGCGAGTGATCTGGGGAATCAGAAATGCAAGTGATTACAGCATTTCACCTCTTGGGGTCTATTTTGCAATGAGACACAAATAAACTGAGTTTGGCAGTCAGAAATACTCTCTCACAAAATACTCTCCTACATCCCTGAGCTGATTAAAGGAACGATCTGGAAGAGAGAGGTCAGTGGTAGGCACACAGATAAGCGATAGAGGAGAGAAAACAGTGCTTGAGTCTATGTAGTCAATATCCTGGAGTTAATAAAAGTTCCTTACTGCAAACAGCTTCCTCTGAATGGCTTTTCACATCAGATCTCAGCAGACAGTGCTTATCTGTGACCACTTGTTAGATTAGGTCCCACAGCAGGTAGCATGCAGAATCTTGCATCTAAATCTCCATGAAGACCCAGTCAGATTGCCCACAGCTCAGAGATGGCACAGGTAGGCAAGGAAAGGGTTCTCCACCCAGACCTTTTCACCTTTCTGGCAGCTGTCAGAGAGCAGTGACAAGGCTTCTGCTGTAGAGAAATGCTGAATTCCCTGTGCTGTCTGGACAAAGCACGGTTCTATCCCTGGTCAGCAGCAGTATTAGGCTTGCCAGGGTACACCTTAACCAAAGTGGTCTCCAGAAAAGAATGGGAGGAGATAAATGGTAATGTAATTACAGCTTTCGACCCTCTCACACAGGCTGGGGATATAAGAAATGCACCTACACTAATGTAATAAATTGCTCCTGACAATGGATTTCAATAGTGACTGCATCTCTAGTCCAAATAACCAATAATGAGAACTGGCTGACAGCACAGGAGGGACTAAACTCTTCTGTAACATCGCTAAACATGGAATAGATGATGATTCACCAAGCATGGAGTTCATGTCTGGCCCCATGCCTGCTTCTGCCATTCAAACCATTCCCAGCAGCAGTGGAAGGGCACAGCGTGGGGTCCACTGGTGACAACCATTAACATGAGTAGGACATTTCTCCATGTGAATGTACTGTATGTCTCTTCCTGGCTTCCTACCACCTGAGTGCTTCCAGACTAGTTGAGATGATATGAAAAGGAAAGAGGGAACAGAGCCAAATGCTGTGCTTTAGCAATTCTAGTTGCTAGGACTCATTCTAGCTGAGCACGGCAAAGGCACCGTATGGTTTGGTGAAGTTTCAGACTTTAGCTCCTCTCTTTGGCATAGCATACAGGGGTAGCACCAACACCAAGCTCCATAGGCAGTGTCTAGAATACCCTCCTTCCCTTGTTCCCTTGCTGCATATATGGCAAGAAAGAACAATCCTTCCCACAAGCAAATAATGAGAGATGGGAAAAAAACAGGAGGCTTAACAGGAGCAAAATGCCATGTCCAACATGGCGAAGGAAGCCTAGGCAGGGCTAGACTGGTACTCAAAACATCTGAAGATGCCACTTTTAAAACCTCTAAAAGGGCAAGGAAAGGTGAGTGCAGGCAATGTGTGGGATAAGGAAAGTAGATTTCAAATGCAGTCCCTGATCACAGACTACAGTGGTGCCAAAAGGAGATCTCTAAGACCCAGAGCCGAGAACACAGCCTTAAACAACCCACCCATGGACCTACCAAACAAACTACACCTAACCTTTCCCTCTGCCCTGCATTTACCCTGGGGGACCAGCCACTCCCAAAAAGCCACACAGGGACTGGCAGCAAACACCCCTGGCAGAACACAAGGAGAGAACAATGCAACATAGCCAATACGCTGGCTCTACTGCTGTGTCCCCTCTTGGTTTAAATCAATAGTTTATGACATCTACAAGGGGAAACTGTAAATTTAATTTTGTCCCCTGCAGTGCGATTCATATCTTGTTTGCTGGTAACATAATGAATGTGTTTGCCCTCTAGACCCCCCGCCCAGTAGACCAATTTAAGGATAAAGGGAGAGAAAATAGCAAAGTACAATTAGGCAGGTCCATTAATGCTGGATTAACCAGTAGCTCAGCTAAAGATAGCCTTACAACATACATGAGGGGCAAGGTAGAGAAGGAAACACAGGCCTGCAGAAGGAGAATAAAAAAATTCTTAGCAATAATAACCTTACAGGTGACTTGAAGGTGCACATTGCCCGCTAAAAAACTGATAGAGCCTTGCATCACCTGCCAGCCTAAAGCCACAAGACTGCAGATGCCTTGCCCCACTTGATCTCATCAGTCATGATCTGGAGTATAACCCAAACTGCCCCAAAGGCTAGAGATACACAAATAAACCCTTCTGAAACTCATAGGCTTAATTGCTCCTGGAAAAGCCACTTGAGGTTGTCACCATAGCAGTTAGAGTGTGCATGAGCTTGGAAATGCAAGAAACCTTGCTGGATATGTAAATAGCAACTAAACAGCGGGGGTAGAAAAAGTGACAATACTCTGAAGCTAACAGAGAGGAGAGCATTGAAGAGCAACAGAGATGAGCCAGCAGATGGGAGTCCAGGAAGAGGGTTTCTTGCATCAGGGTGCTCATTGCAACCAAGCTGGAGCGGTGGATGAATAAACCAGCTCTGATTGTGTGCTCCCTGCTGCACAACAGAAAGCAAGACTTGATACATTCTTGTGAACAACCAGACCTTGCCAAAGAAGCCTGACTTCATTGCCAATCCCTTTTTCCAGATGGCATAACCAAGAAAACTCCAAATTAGTTTGGCTAGGTAGATAGGGCAAAAGAAATAATATTTTAGGCCAAAACCTAGAGACAAACTTTGCAGGTAGGTCTTAGCTTTACAAAGGGATGAAGCAAAAAAACCACCATAAAACCCTAATGAAACAAACAAAAAAAGGGCCAACCCACTAACCTGTGGACAGGATATCCAAATGCCAAGGGATTTGGATCTATAAAGGCATAGTGTAGAGCATTCAGTTCATGTCTCTCTACTTTGTGGTTACAAAAGAGTTGTTAATGCAGTGTCTTTAATAATACTTCAGTGCTTTTGCTCTTTGAATTAAAAGCAGTGCAAAAATGTATGGAAATTAAAAAAAAAAACAAACACAAAAAACCCACAAAACAATAAAACTCTCAGCTCTCAGAGAAGGCTTAGGTGAGAGGCTGAGGACAACCTTGTTGTTTCTGAATTGATCTGCCCCTCTCTGCTTTATAACAGCATCTTTTCCTGCTTTAAGTACCTTTTTAAAACGCCCTCCTCCACTCAGGTTCAGAGGCAGCTCCCTATGGATAGGCATTTTTAGATGGATACAGTGTGATCTTTAACAGTTCCTGCAAATTGGCTCCGAGGGCAACTTTCTATGTCAGTTCTGCCTATTTTCTCTACAAACAGAGAGACAGGGATGGAGAGAATGAGGGAAAAGGGCTTTACAAATAAAAAAAACAACAGGAGAGTTGAAAGCAAAGTCACAGCGGAGTCACGCATTCCGACCTGAAAACAGGGCTCCTCATCCCAGCACCATAAACAATCTCCCTGACATCAATTACGGATGCTGATCAGACACGCATGCGGGGAGCTACATTCATACACAAATTTGCAGTTTGCACCGCTTGGGAGTGACCGGTTTGTGACACTCCCCTCAGATTGTAACTGACAGCTAACAAGCTGTGTGGAGGTGCCACATAATTAGGGGTACAAAAAAATATGTGCATCACTCGGCTTTAGCTGCATGTAAACCAGCCATGAGCAAAGCAGCTCAGGTTCAGCCCTCTCTCCCCTTCAATTCATTGTGGTATCCTCAAATTCACCTCAAAATTTAAAGATATCGGATAAAACTGGGCAGAATGATGGAAAACCACATCCATATTTGGACTGCATAACAACACAATATTCTGGACACTGGTATCTTAATCTGTGTTCTACTATATTGTTTGAGGGCAAGACTAAAGGGAAACATTATGGTTAGGATCAGAGAGAACACAGAGGGAAAAACCTTTTAAGTGCATTGGGTTTGTAATGGGAAAATACAGCTCATCTCTACAGAGAAACTGTTTGGTTTCAGCTCATTGAAAATGTTGGGCATGTTACTAGACAGCAGATGCAATCACTGTCCCTGGGACTGGAGCAAACATTACTGTCCAATATGCTGCTACAGTAAAGCTTGGATGAATGATACAGCTGCAGTCTGTGCAGGGATCCTGCTGGGTTCATAAAACACTTTAAATTGGAAAAGACCTCTAAGATCATCTAGTCCAACTATTTACCTGACACTGCCAACCCCACCACTAAACCATGTCCTCAAGTGCCACATCTACACATCTTTTAAATACCTCCAGGGATGGTGACTCCACCACTTCCCCAGGTAGCCTGTTCCAGAGCTTGACAACCCTTTCAGAGAAGAAATTTTTTGTAATATCCACTCTAAACGTCCTCTGGCACAAATTGAGGCCATTTTCTCTTGGCCTGTCACTTGTTACCTGGTAGAAGAGGCTGACCCCTGCCTGCCACAATCTCCCTTCAAATAGTTGTAGAGAGTGATAAGGTCTCCAGAGTTCCTTTTCTGAAGGCTAAACACCCCCAGCTCCCTCAGTTGTTCCTTACAGGACTTGTGTTCCAGACCCTTCACCAGCTCCATTGCTCGTCTCTGGACACGCTCCAGAATCTCAATGTCTTTCGTGAAGTGAGTGTGTAGCGTTGTCAAGAAAAACAACAATGAAGTGAAGGCCCAAAGTTCTGCCTTCAACAGAAATGCAGAGTCCGGGTGTGCATTAGTACTGAAGAGCTGATGGTTGTCTGTGTATCAAAGTTTAACAGTGTAGTGCCACTGCTGTCCTTGCACCCCATGTTGGTGCTTGCATTCGCTTGCCAACACAAGGAACTCTGACCACGCAGTTACAGCACCAGTGCCATGTTGTCAACCCTGCCTGAATTGGCAGCTTCTGGTCTGTCCCTGAAGATAATGGGTATGGGAAAAGATGACTGTGTGGAAAGGATTTAGTGGGGAGCATGAATTTTCTCTCCTGCATCACTAAGTAGAAAAAGCAAATTCTTTTTTTCCTCCACTGGCCTCCATCTGTCTGTCCAGCTCTTGTTCCTCACGCACGCACCTTCCTCTGTCCTTACACTACGATTAAGTTTTGTAGAGTTTTGTCCTTCCAGGAAAATGTTTCCTGCCCATTTTGAGAGCCCAACATACTGATTAAACACTTCTTGGTCTTCACAGTCCCATACTTTCTAGTACTGACAGTTTAATTTCCAGACTCCAAGTTTTTCTGATTCAAAAAATGCCAGATTGTGCATTGTCATGGCTAAAATCAAATTGTTCCCATTTATTTCCCTGAGTTGGACAGCTGTCTGAAGACTTTTTTTTTTTTTTTAAGGCCCAAAAGATTATTTCCTAGTATCTGAGGTTGCAGTTTGTAACTATCATTGACATCAAGTGCAGATTCTCTACAATTAGCCATTAAGAAAACAAACAAACAAACCTATTCAATTTTTTTTCTGTTAAGAAATATTCAAAATTCCTTCCAAACATTATCAACCTCACCTATGATGAACTGTACATAATTATCAACAAATAATAAAAATAAAAACAAAAAAATAAAAATAAGGACTTGGTGATTCAGGTTAAGAACCAAAAGTATCAAAGAGGAGATACAGAGAGAATAGAAGCAAGGGGCGCATTACTCTGTCATGGTTATTCTTTTTGTGAGGTTCCTGAGGTCTGGTAACAGCTGCAGTTGGCAAGGGCTCCTATTTTACTTCTCTATTGGTGGATAATATTGTATTTGCTAGTTATTAGGTGGCTAGAACAATAAAAGGAATTGGTTAACAGCTTCAGAAACAAAAGATATGAGTTTGAATAGTTGTGGTTCATTCTCTAATGACACTTGTTACTTTTGAACATTTGACAGCTTGCCGGGTGTCACATGAAAATTTGTGAACTGCTAAGGTTTCATGATTTGTAACACAAAGGCTGATTCTAACCAGACAGTAAGCTAGTTGTTATTCACAGGACTGGCCAAAATAATTAAAATAAATTAATTCCCGTGCATGATAAATTTTGAAGTGCTGTAATTTGTCCTCATGTTTTATTACAGTCTTTTTTTTTTTTTTTTTTTCCCCCGCAAGTAAGAGCCACTCCTGAGCAGATAACAGTCTTGTCATTAAGTTGTTTGGTACATGCAAAATACAGGTACAAGTCTCTCCCTGATTTCTAGACAAGAGTTTGAGCAGAGTTTTCTACAAACAAAATCCCTGCTAACTAAGTTAGTGGCCATTTTAACCCTGTCTATTGCCTTTTCACCAGAAATTTAAATACTGAGCCTAAAAAGCTGAAGATCACTGCACATAAAAACACGTTTCTGTAAAATGTTTCCATTTTGACATACCAGTATTTCAGGTGGAAAAAAATATTCCAACAACTTAATTAAAAAAAGAAAAAATCTGACCAATATTATAGGTACCCAGTCAAGAGAGACAATTAGCATAGTATTCAATTAACCAATAAAAGAGTGTGAATACTAAGCAAGTAATGATTCACTGAAGCAAACATTTTGTAAAAAACAGCTGGAGGCCTAAAAATTACTCTTTTTTAGTGAGCACTTATCAAGCCCTAAAATACTGACTGGAAGAAAATCCAAAGCTGCTTACAAACAAATTGCTTACCACACAGTGACAATGCGTTAACACTCCTCTGCTTTTGTCATATCCTTATTCTTCTCACCATCACCTCCGAGTGAAAACTTCCCCTAGTATTGGGTGCTGCAGGCTGCAACAACAGGAGAACCTGGTCCTGACAAATCAGATTTGTAACTAATATTTCAAGCTTCTTAAGCACTGGGCTAGAGGGTCAATAGTGGCTTGTAAGGACATAGTGACATCACCGAATCAGTCCATGAGTTACCCTCACTTCAGCGATCAGGCCTCACAAGTAGCATTGCTCCCATTGGATTCTGAAACAACAAATGTCCCCAGTCTTTGAAGAGGAAGAGACAACACAGTGCACACTAAAATGGAGCTGCCACTGAGCCTGTGGGCACAGGCAAATGGATTTTATCATGCTGCTGAGAAAAGACTATTACCCCAGGCCCCACTTGCAAAGGTGGGAGGTCTCACTTTCAGAGCACGCACTGAAAGATCACAACTCATACCATAACCCCCTCACCCCAAACCAGACAGTTCTCTGCCCGTCTAATGCCAATTGTAGAAAGCAAAACTGGACAGTGGATTATTAATTAATGCTCGTGAAACACATTGGAAGGATGTGAAATGCCCCCACTGCTCCAGCGTGCCGAAGCAGAGAGGCTATGCTCAGTCCCCTACTGCCTGTGTGCACCAGGCTTCATTGTTTGCTGTTTCCTGAAGGGACAGAGGCCACTTGTTATTTAAGGCAGGCAAAATTTGATTCTTTACTGAGTTGGAGGAAAAGTCTATCCCTAGAGCACAACGGGAAAGTACGAGTGAAACACCTAATTCTCTGTGATGACTCTGTAGGAAGCCAGGGTCTGGTATAAATCCTTCCTTGTCTAAGCCTGCCTCAGATGCCTGGACAACTAAGCAAGACACCAGCTCATGCAGAATGCTTGTCAGAGCACGGAAATTAATGCAAATGTCCCAGGTCTCAGGCTACCAGTATAATGACCACCCTTGAAAATGTTTTCTCAGCGATGTTTGATCTGTACTGCAAAGCACAAACCAGGTTTTGGGACACGTCACCTGCTTTCTAAATCGAACTTCAAAAACTACTGTGGAAGTTCAATCTTTTCCATACAGCTTGAGCTAGGCAGTTGCCCTGCTACCAAGGGGCCGAATTACCCCTGTGGCACTAAGTATACAAGTACTGGTTCTCCAGAGAAAAATTACAGTGGTCTTAATCCCGGATGGCTGAGAGTCCAGTGATTGTGTGAGACCTGCTTACCAACTGAGAGGAAATACCCTACAAGTCAGCACCTAGATGGAGAAGTGCCCATCTTGGAGACTCAGGAACCTCCTAGACAGGTCGTTTCAGTGGCGAGGCCAGTAGGTAGAGAGGCTGTAGAGTCTGGACCCTCATGTCAAAGCAGTCTAGTTTAGGTAGAGAGGAGCATAAGGAAGATGCTGGCTGGCTGTTGTGGAAAATGAAATGTGCTCCATCTTTGGCCTTGGTGATCTATTTCTGGTCAGGGTGAAACACTTTTAAATGTAATGTGGGGATTGCTGAGCAAGCCACTTGGAGTTACTCGTGCCACTGCTGGCTCAGACTGATGCATCATCTCCTATCCAAGCAGAGGTTTGAGAAACAAATTATACATGCTCAGGAGCTGACCTCCAGCAGCATGGGAAATGAGAAAGAACACAAACCTCAGTGAAGAAGCTGCAGGAAGAAAACAGTTCACTGTGTTTCCATGGCCAGAAGAATTCATGAGGAGAATCTTATTGTTGTGTTTGCCTGTGTTTCCTCCTTGAGTCGGCGATTTCTAGTGCTCTGTCAGCACATCTGTCTTACTCTTTATTCCTCTGTTGCCCTCCTGGTGTTTCACTGCTTCTTCTCTGGCATTGGAGGCTATTAAGCTTCACCTGCTCTGGTCAGCAAATGAGCCAGCAGCATATCTCTGCACTTTCACAGCTAGTGACTGAACCCAACACTCTGATGGGTCAGTTTTGGAACAGAAAAGCAGTGTGGGATAGGGAGGAGACTGAACTTAGCTCCAGAAGGAAAAGGAAATGCCACTGAAGCTGATAATCCTGCGGTAGTGAGTAAAAGCATATGTGTTCCACCTACTGTGGGTTCATTGCAATTTTGGTGTCAAACACAAGAACAACTGGTGTTCCTCACCTAAAGCCTTTCTCCTTGTGTCCTGTGGTCCCAGAAAGCTACTTTATCATCTCCACTGCTTGAATAAACCAGGATGGGAGCTAGCTGGGTTTGATCTCTGAGGCTCCAAATATAAGCCCTTGCTCAGCATGTCCAGCATTGATGTGGACCAGCAAGTTCTCAAGTGCCGACAAAAGCTCTGCCTGGGCAGCAGCCCCTTCCTGTTTCCTGCACCATAACCTCTGCAAATGGCTCACGGCTCTCCTTGGGGTGGCTTTCCAGAAAGGTGACAAAGAGGACATCAGAACCAGCTCTCTCTGCAGCTCCTGCCATACAGAGCCTTGTAGAAACAGCTCATTTTAATAGCTGCACGTTAAGATTTGTTATATTCTCTTCATTTTGCCTGTGTTCACTCCAAAGGCAAATGCAGAAGCAAGTCCCCAGGGCTGGTCATCTTGTGTTCACAGAAATAAATACCAGGGAAGTAGAAAAGACATGAGCATGACTTTGTGTGGCAGAGTACTTGCATGGAAATGCAGATGGGGTTATGGGGAAATGGTAGCAATAGAAGCAGGCAGGGTGTGCTCAGGGGCAGTGCTGGGAAGATGCAAACAGGCAGGTCCAGAGGGTCACTAAATTCAGGTAAGGGTGTCACCGTGACTGGTAGCAAGAGCAAGAGATGACAGTAACATGTAGAGTGTGGTGACTGGGGGGTGTAAATTGGACAGAGTGATGCAGGGCAAGCACTGCTGGTGGTGTGTGAGAGGGGAAACTGTAAGCATGCAGAAGAATTTATTTCTGAACCTTTCTCCATAAAATGCTGCAGAGAAGCACAGGTTAACTTGTTTGCTTAAGTTCTTAACTTGTGGGCTTAAGTTCTGAAAACGACCTTTTCCTTGAGTATTTCCAGAACACAAAAGCTGATTCTTTAGCCTGTGTGGGGCAGAAGAGAAAAGAGGATGGGGAAGAGTGACAGAGCTCCAAAACATGCAAATCCTGGCAGCTATACAGAACATCAGGACAAAATTGTTATTTGCAGAATGGTACCCGGAGTGCTTTGCTCTGCAACTTTGCTGTTAAATGCTGTACTTCTAGAGGTCACCCTAACCTAATTGAGTCTCTGTATCTGGTTAAAGCAACAGCTGCACAGTACAACACGAGTTCAGGGATGGCTGAAACCAAGAGACATGCCTTGTTTCTCTAGCCATAACTGAGTTGCCCAAAGGGAGACTCACTTTGGACAACTGCTGAGAAACCAGATTTGTGTTTTGGTACAGCTGTGCAGCCAGTGTGGCTGGGAACACGACACTTGCTGTTAACTCCCAGCATGCCAAACGGATATGTAAGCCTGTTGGCTGGAAAAAGCAACATGTGGTGGAGAGCCCCAGACAGCTGCACTGCATCATTCTGTTCTGGCCCTTCAGGAGGTGACCCTGAATACATTGCCTTTGAGTTCCTGTTGTAAGACACCAGAGGCTTGGAGCTCTTTCCATGTCAACACACTTGCTGAGATAAGAAGTCCTGACAAGAGGAATTTCATTGTTCTCAAAAGAGAAGAACCAAGAGTATAGGATCAGAGTTGAGTGCAATGCACTGTGTGACATGCTTAGCATTTGTAGGACATGCACAGAGCCTTTTGCATGGAGCACAACAGTCCCATCAGTGGGTTCCCATATGTCTCATTTGCATAAGTTAGCTTGGAGCAGATCTTGACATCCCTTTTGTCTCATCTTCTGTGCCACCTTCTGCCCAGGACAAACACCAAACTACCAGTACTAAAATATACTGCTTTATGTTAGGAGGTAGCTCAAGAAACTCTCTCAGTAACTTTGCAGAGTAATGCTGAGAAAACTATGATATGACCACAGCCATAAGAGAGTCTGCATTAGGATGGACCAAAATTGTCCTGTCAGAAACATACAGATGATGCACTAAACCATACTGGAGAAAGCAAAGGTAAGGAACGCGAGTAATCAGCTTCCTTGCAGCAGTTTCCTTCTCCTTATTTATAGCCACTCTATGATTCAGTCAGGCTGGAACTGTGAGTGCAAACACGTTTTCTTTGCTCCAGGCTCTCCTTGGACTTCATTTGCACAGCAAAGCATCATCCAGTGCCAGAGATTTATGACACGCTCAAAGCCTAAACAAGGCTGGATCTGAACAGCCACATATCCTCCAATTTCATGGTGGGAAACATGCCCCTAGTGGGCTCCCAAGCAGCTCATGTCATATTCACTGATCCTGACTGCACCTGTGCAAGTAGAGCTGCAACTCAGCCTGCTCCTAAGAGGCAGAGACTCAGCAAGCTTAAGCTCAACTTCAAACCTGGGAAAAGCTACTGGATGGATCTAAACTTTTGTCAGCAAAACTTCTGGGCCTAGAGACTAACAAGCTTGCACAGACTCAGATCCAGTGCCAAATGTGGTAAACCAACTCTTCACACTTCATGCTTGTAACAGTCGGTGGCACCAAAAAAACAGTGGCCAACCTGCCTCCTCCTGAAAGCTTGTGAAATACTTCTCTGGGACTCAAGACTTCACAGCTGATGTTGCTCTTCATCAGGATGATCCCAGTCTTCATTGTTTCTATACAGTAGCACCCTCTAAGCTTCAGTGCAGACCATGATTTTATTGTCGTGGGGCTTGTATAAAAGCTCAGCAAAATGACATTTCCTGCCCAGAACCTTGCTCTAATACAGTCATTCACAGTTCCCTCTACTGGAGACACAAGCTTCTCTTTCTTCAACTTCTCCCCACAACTACCACAGCCCACAAGTGATAAATGAATTTATAAGAGAGGAGTCTGTCCATCTCTTTTTTTTTTCAAAGCCGGAGAGAAAAGTAATGATCTTGTTCTGGAAGAAAATCAAAGGCTGCCAACAACAGCATGATATGTCAGCTCTTTTAATTTCATTTATTTATTTATTTTATCCAGTTGCTTTAATCCTTGGAGTTTAAAGGCAAAGAATGAATGCAACGTGATGGAAAATGAAGAGCATGTGACAGTATCAAAGAACAAAACCAAAGGAAAGGGTGTGTGTGTGTGTTGGGGGAGCCTTGTTAGGAGACACATTAAGGCAATCCAGCTGATAGATGAAGCCTTTTATAAATGAAGAGTAAAGTCTTCGTGCCACTCTTTATCTTTCTTTTTTTTTTTTTTTTCTTTTTTTTTTTTCCAACTGTTGTCTCTCTCTTTTCCCCCTCCTATTGTTTTCCTATCCTGCCTCTCCTCTTGTGGTCTCCTACCATAGGTCTCGCTTTACATTTGAACTGAAGGGCTGCTGTGGTCATGGCATTACAAAGTCTCCCTCTGCCCAGCTGATGACCGCAGAGTCTCTACTTCAGCAAGCAATGGTAGTATCTGCCTCTGTGAGACCCTCAAAAGAGACTAAAATCCACCTTATTCCAGTCAGGCTAGGATACTGGTTCACCTGAGTGTCTTGGAGCTATAAGCAAGGCATTGCAATCAATCACAGGCAGTGGGAGGCTGGCCTCCAGAGGATTTTGGTACAGAGGTGGAATAAATGTAGCACAGAAGAGTTGCTGTGCTGTATATGGAAGTTGCAATAGAGAGGCAGGTAGGGGGAAAGCAACCCAGAACTGCCTTTTATCCTTGAGAGAAGAGCAGAAAGACAAGGAAACCAAATCACCACATTCTTCTCTTTCTGTCATAGTTTTGACAACCCCAGGAAACAACTCCACTGGAGAAACTGCTGTTGGGTACTGTTTATGATGAGATTCAGCAGGAGTGACTCAGTTCTCACTGTCTCACATACACACAGAGCTTATTATCTGTGATCTTTCTACCTACTGCATGTAAATGTCAGGCCTGCCTCCTTTGAAGTCTCTTTAGCTTGGCCAAACAGGAGAGTTTTCCATAGACCCAATTTCCCCCAGCAGCCTTCATGCCTTGCTGCAGCTTCTCTCTCCTAGCAGAGTTTGCATAGCCTCACATACCAGTCCACACCTCTGGCCCTGGTGGTTTCCAAATCCGGTGTCACACCCTAGCAGAGCCCAGGTCATGATGTCTCACTGCTCATTGGCATGCAGAGTTGGAGGGGAGCTATCTTCTCTTTCCCTTGCAGAGACTGATTCTTCAAGATCCCAAGACAGAGTCTAAATTTGATTCTCTTCCAGCGTTAGACATATTTGACCCCTTATCCCCAGAAAAGTTTGTCATAGTTTAACCCCAGCCAGCAACCAAGCACCACACAACTTCTTGCTCACTCCCCACCAGCAGGATCAGGGAGAGAATTACAAGGGCAAAAGCTAGAAAACTCATGGGTTGAGATAAAGACAGTTTAATAGGGAAAGCAAAAGCTGTGCATGCAAGCGAAGCAAACCAAGGAATTAATTCACTGCTTCCCATGGCCAGGCAGGTGTTCAGCCATCTCCAGGAGAGCAGGGCCCCATAATGTGTAACAGTTACTTGGGAAGACAAACACCATCGCTACAAACATTCTCCACTTCCTTTTCTCCCCCAGTTTTATATACTGTGCATTTTGCCGTGTAGTATGAAATACCTCTTTTGTCAGTTTGGGTCAGCTGTCCTGGCTGTGTCTCCTCCCAATATCCCATGCATCCCCCTGTCTCCTCACCAGCAGAGCAGTACAAAAAGCAGAAAAGGCCTTGTCTCTGTGTAAGCACTGCTCAGTAATAACAAAAGTGTCTCTATATTATCAACCCTGTGTTCAGCACAAATCCAAAACACAGCCCCATCTTAGCCATTTAAAAAAAAATTAACTCTACTCCAGTCAAAACCAGCATAACGTTCCTGTGAGGTCTCAAGGCCACAGACGCATCATATGGAGAGTGGAGACTGTTGAGTGGCTGAGCAAGCACAGGGGCAACCCCAGCTCCTCCCTATCCAGAAGAGCTCCCATGATGGGGACTGGCAAAGGGAAGAGGGTTTGGGTAGGTATTTTAAGTTCTGTCAACATTGGGCCGCTGGGTGAACCACTTTTAACCACACTTCTGTCTCTCCAATAGCGTGGGAAGTGTGACTCCCTAACACCACAGATGGGAATGATGGGTGGAGTGGCAGATTCTGTGTTGAGGCTACTGCACTCTTATCAGTCTCTCTGGTTTTCTAGTTCCTGGAGTGTGTTGCTTAGGATCTGTATGGAAGGTCTCCCAGTTTTAAAGTAGACTAAGTAGACTTCAAAGAGCCTGTTAATTTCACTACAACAATTATAAGACTAGTCTGTCTCACAGAGTGCAGCAAGCCTTATATTATTAATTCTTGGAAGGTGCAAGAGATCTGAGATCTTTGCAAGAAAGCAGTGTAAGAAAGGCTCAGAACATTTATTTTTTCCAAGGTGCAGTTTTCCTTTCCTTCCCCAGTCCTAAAGGAATGGGGAAAAAGAAAGAGGAGAGACTCAAGGACAAGTGCCACAGAGCAGGCACAAGTCAAGTTGGACATAAGATAACAGAAAAGGTCACTGGAAGCAGGAAGGGACTTTTTTCCCCAAGACTGCAGTGACATGCAGTGTGCACCAGAGTCACGCAAATGCGTGCCAGTAGGACCTGGGTACCAGTCCTGGATCACAGTCACTCCAAGGTGCAGAGTGAGACAGGACACACAGGATGGACACCATATACCAAAAGAAAAAAAAAAAAAAAAAAAGGAGGCAAAATTTTCAAAACATATTGACTGTCAAATAGGAATCTGGAACAATTAAATGTGATACTTAATTAAACATCTATAATCCCATGGAATGCAAGATTTACCTCCTTTCTCCTGTTTAGTACACGAAGCCTGAGATAAAACCTTCAAGTTATGAGCAACTATACCCTGCTGAGAAAAGTGATGGAGTGCTATGCTCCAGAGAACTTAACCAGGCCCCAGAAAATGTGGAGTTGACACTTAAAGAGTTTTCTTATCATTATTGCTGCTGTTATTATTATTATTATTATTACTATTTTCCCTGACACTAAAACTCTTCTTGTCATGTTCCCAGAGGGAGATAAATGGTATGTGCCTGCATTTTAATGGAAATAAATGGGGCCACTCTACTTTCCTGATGCATAGGGTTCAAACACTTTGTGCTAGAGGAACTGTTGAAGGCAGGCACACTTCAGTGGATGCTGGGGAACCTGTAGGGCTCATGGATTTTGTTCAGGAGAAAAATGTAAATGCAGGCCTTGGAGATGCATAAGAAGGGTTCTGCTCTGCTACTGACTTGACTAGCTTGGACAGGTTACTTAGGTTCCTGTGCTCTGGCTGCTTCCTTGCAAAACAGAAGTAATAGCACAAAGACCCATGTTATGCCTGGGAAGAACAAGGACCTAAAGGTTTCTGGCATAGTGATAAAATGGGTCAGAGGGTAACGTAAATGCTTCATACAAGGTGAGAACTGGGCTATAGAGGAGATTTCCTACATTGCCTTGAGTATTCACCCACCTGCCAGTTACTTTCAGGCTCAATGAGATTTAGATGCATTAGATAGATCATATTGCCTGTTTGAGAGATTTTGGTGGGCATGCTACAGGCACACAATGGTGTACACAGTCTTTTCCTGCTTGCAGTGAGGGTCAAGTGCTTGATAGTTTTGGGCAACTGTGATAAAACACCACTTCCTAAAGTTGTAGGTCAAGGCTTGTTCTCAACTTGCTTTGTGCTTAGGTTTAACACAAGCATGAAGCACCACCCCCGTCCTCCTCACAGAATCACAGAATTGATTGTCTCACTGTGCTTCTCTTGTGTTTTTAGTACCATCTTCTTTATTGAAGATGTCTCTTGTAGCTTAACTGACTTTCCTGATACACAGATCTTTTCCAATATGTAGGACTCTGTAAAACACCTTGAAGGGAAACATCTTGGTATGCTCACCTTATCTTTATCCAGACCTCACTCCCTATGAGTTCTCTGAAAGTGCTACCCATGACATACTAAAAAGGCAGAGGATAAACTTGGTAGGCTTTGTTCACCTTCCCCTCTCAGCCTCTTGGTTTCCTGTCACTTTGCAAGCTGTGGCAGCCATAAGCTACAGGTTCAGCTGTGGGGCTTGAGGCACAGAGTGAAAGAGAAAAAAATATCTCCTTCTGGGCTGAAGCACATCCTAACCATCCTCTGCTCTTTGGAAGACCTTACCAGGACAAGAGTCGCACTTGGGAGCATTTCCTGATACTCCCTTCTCCCAAAGCTGTTTGCTGAAGTGCACATTCTGCCCTAATTCACCTTTGTGAGCGCTCAGCTGCTGTGGCTAAGGAAGTCGCAGAAGGACTGGATGGAGGTTCCCTGACCTCTGAGAGAGAAAAAATCCCACCCGTTCATTATATTCCCCTCGTCATATCTACTGACTCAAACTGTTGTGGAAAGAGACCTCTCTCCCTCCTCTTGGAGATCTGCTCCGCTGCCAGGACTTGAGCCAATCTCATCATCATCAGGGCACTTCAGCGTATCTTCTTTCAGTAATGACACCCCATGTCTTCCAATTACACAGCCTGGCACCCCTCACTTAAGAAGCTCATGTCCTTCATGATATTTACTTTCTGAATGCTTACAGTCCACGGTGGGAAGCACAGCACTCAAGAGAAGGTCTGCCAGGCATACAGAGAATGGAAAATGCTTTTCAGAAGAAGTACAAAACTCCACCTTTTTTTTTTTTTTTTAATAAATATATCAATAAGGGAGGGGGAATACCTAGCAAACCAGCAGAAAAAAAACCCATGAATAACAAAAATCTCTTCAGGGACTGCAACTGTAGTCACGTTCTTCCCAGTATGCTTGTCTAATCTCTGCTGATGTTCAAAACACACAGAAGGCACAATCCTCAGTGGTGCTGAGCAAACCCTAAGAGCATCCTTTTCTCCCAAGGAACACAAAAGGTACTCAGCTCTTAATAGAAATTGCTCATAATGACTGAGCCTCTGAAGTACATAAGCTGCTCTGAGGGGAGGCAAAGCCATTTTCTTGCTGAGTTTGAAACTAAAAGCTCTGTCTGTTTGGCAGCTGCCATTCAAGTCACGATCAAATCTGGCCTTTCATGAAAATGCAAGCTCATTAAAACATCCAGCAGAGCGTCCGGAGCTCCTCTGAGGAGGTAGGGAAGGAGGGAGGGAAGAAAGAAGGGAAGGGAATGCAGTGTAACCCTCAGCTAGTGAGATGAAAAGAGCAATCACAGTCAAAACCAGGGCTTGATAAGGTGGTTAAATGGCAAATCAGTGTGAAATAGCCACTTAATGTGGCTACAGGGAGGAGTTATTGGCCAGCAAAGGGAAGGGATGAAGGGGACCAAGGCTAAGATAGTAGCCACAAAATATCTGCACTGTCCTGAATGAAAGCAGAAATGGGCATTTACCATTAGTTGTTGTAGGATTTCCCCCCCCACACCCTTTTTGTTTGTTTTGCCTGCCTCCACAAACACAGCTTGGCTGCTGAACTCCACAGCAGATAAATGATGTAGAGCTGGTGGGAACTTGTGGCCCTATTTAAACAAAGGTTAGATAGAGTTATCTGAATCGATTGAGACGATGCTTCCTTGAGCACCAATTCAGGCCAAAAAACTGCCACTGAGAATAAGCTCAGCTGACCTCACTAGGAAGTGACCAGGCAAGATAGAGATGTAAAGAGCAGCGTTGGACACGGGTGCCAACTGGGACAACTTTGCTTCCACATGAATGCTACTTTACATAAGCAGAGTAGTCTCAGACTGGCAGAATTATCTCATTACACCCCTACCTAGCAACTTAGCTTAAGATCAGCCCTGCTGACTTGGAACAAGGGCCTCCCTAATCCTTTTTTTCTGAAAGTAGGCAGTGAAGTATGCTTTGAGTAAAGGGGTTATCCATCCCCACAACATCCTCTCAGCTTCCAGCAATCTGCTCTGAGTGAGCCTGCCCTCATTTTAGCTGATACAACTTGGGAAAAGGTTTAAACTGAACCAAATCCTGTCATGCACTGCTATATATCAGTGTATGTGACCACTTTGTTACACAATCACCCAATTATCTCTATCTGTTAATGTCTCCCTGTGTGCCTGTGTGAGCTGGGGAATACATCCCATTAAGCCACACACTTTCTAAACTGTCTTTCAGTCATTAGTGCCACTTGGGACTCGTCTTGCCACTGCTGCAGACTATTTAGAGCACTGGAGCCTTAGTCACCATCTCTGATTCATTGTTTTATGCCAGTGTGACTCTCTGGGTCTAATGGAGCAGTGGTGAATCAGGCCCTATATATCTCAGCTGGCAACAACTCAGTAGCTCCCCATTCTCTACTCTTTTCCCTCCTGGGGTCTGTAGGAAATGCAGAAAATGCTTAGCTTATGCCAAGAGCTAAGCAAGTTCAAAGCAGGGGTGACCAACCACATCCCAAGGAAAAGAAGCACATCTTGTGAAAAGCACAGGGTGAAGCTTATTTCAAACGATGCCATTTTGCAGAATCCAACATTTGTGCCCCAGGGCCCAATCCTTAGCATTATTACTGGTTCAAAGCAAATTTTACATCTTAACAACAGCTTTCAAAGGCACTACCTCATCTGCTGAACAGAGGGAAAGTGCAGAGGCACCAGAATCTCCATAGGCCAGGCTAGCTTCCAAGACAATTGAGACTTGCAGCCTTAGTTTAGCTCATCTTTGATTGTGACATAAAAATCACTCCTGTGGCAAAACAGTTCAAGAGAATAACCCTCTCCTCTTTCACAAACCCACTGCGAGTCTAAATGAAGGAAAATTGGAAAGTTCTTTTCTAGAACAGGAGGACCTTTAACCGGGGACTAGACGGGAAGAAGTCACACAAGATGCTGGCAAAGTCACAAAGTCAAAAAAACTCCTCATAGAGAGCAGCTCTGAACTTTTATCTCCCAGCAACCAATAGCAACTTTCCCCCTCCTCGTCCTCACACAATAGCCTTGCAAATCTCTGAAAGTGCAGATGAGGAATCAGTGACAAAAGCCCTTGTTCCTAAGCACGAAGTATGGTGCTGAGCTACACCTTTAAACATGTGTTTAAGATGCAAATTCATCACAGGTTGTGGCAGACTCTTCCCCCAAGTCCCTTGTAGTGAGGGGGGCAAGTGAGCAGCCCCTTTGAGATCCCCTGACTTCAGCAGTGCCATGGAACAAGAAAGAAGGAGGGATGCATGGGGAGGGAAGGGTGGCTTGGTCACAAAGCTGGTGTGTGGGCATGTGCACAGTTGTCCGTCTCTTTCTTGCTGTTGTTTTTAGGTAAATATGCAACCAAAAGCTTGTCTGAAAAGTAGTCTGTGTTCCTTCTGCCTTGTCAAACTCTTCAAGGGAAACATTATCGCCTTAATTGCTTAATTCCAATTTGCATAATACGGCGCTCTGACAACTGCAAAAACAGGGATGCAAAAGGAAGATTAAGAGCAACATATGCACACTGCCAGTCTTTCACAACTGGGAAAGCAAAGCTGAGGACCAGAGCTGGGATAAGCAGCCCTGCAGGTTCCCACCTCCCCACTCACTCCGTGGGAGCCTTGCTCAGCCCTGCAGCCCCCAGACACCTGCACACACAGGGTTTTTGTTGCCCTCTGGTGGGGTTTCCAACCATACTTCTCTGCCCAGATATTTTTATCCATGGACTGTATGGTCCAGAACCATTCAGAGGGTCCTGGTTGCATGAGGTGTCCCTCAAAACATGAGAAAGCAAAAAGGGCATGATATGCTGCATGCCTTAATCATGGAGAATTGCTGTTGGCCTTGCATTGCAAACGACTGAGGGCAGAGCATGATAAAATCCAGGCCTAGACAAACCAATTCCTCTTGGATCTCCTATTGTACTGACTAGTTCTGATATTTGAAAATTTGATTAATTATTTACTTCACATGTCAGTGCCTTTCCAAATTCATAAGTGTTAGATGCTGGACTTCCTAGATCCTCTTATAAAAATTCTGTTATCCCAACACTTCTTTTTTGACTGGGATCAGATGTAGATGTATATAAGAAGACCTCTAGAACCAGAAGGTTCTCACAATTACAAGCACAGGACATTTCCTGCATTTCCATTTCTGAAATAAAACCAGGGCCAAGGAGGCAGTGAAACTATTTTTTATACTTCAAAAAGCCAATAACCCCAAACTTTCAAAACCCAACTGTGGTAAAAACACAGCAGCCCAACAGGGAAGCTTAAATTTTCAGCATCAGTCCTGGCCATTTCTTATTTTACCTGCAACATCTTCACACCTTTATCCAGAGTGTATCTCATTTCCCATACAGCAGGCCTGAAGATTTATGCTGAAGATCAAGCTGAAGATTTATGTCACAGTTAACAGAAACAGCACTGATTTCATGGAAAAGAATTGTGAGATTGATGACTGTGCAGATACAAATAGGATAAAAATCATAAGTTGGACTTCGGTTGCAGTTGAGCATTCCTGTACCAGAGAATTGCATAGCACTCAGGTTTACACACTAACTTTGGAGGCATCCTGCTCCTAGATTTGGTACTATTAAAGCAGCTCTGAATGGTATGGAATAACCCTCCAATGTAGGCACAGTGAAACTCCAGCAAAGGTATTTGTCGCTTATCATTCATATATTTATATAGTTATAGTGGTACAAAAAAAATCGAGGCAGACAAGCCCATGGGATACAAACATCCATGAATTTCTGATCTGAATTTGCAGCTTAAGCCTGTCTATACGTAATTGAGACACTAACTGAGATTGTAACAATACAGAATAAAACTAAGAAAGGGAACATGTTCCCGGAGGCAGGATTTCACTGCTTCTTGACACAGTTTGTTGAAAAGCTATGTAACAGCCAGAGGCTATTCCTGGTCTGGGGCACCTGGGAAAAATGAGCCCTGTATCCTGACTGATAAATTGGGCTTAAAGTTAGGGAAACAGCTCTAGTAAGAGTCACCAGTGGTGTGACCTCTCAAGTGAAATAAAACAAGCAGCACACAGGCAGAAGTAAGAAAAATCGGAAGCCTGCTGGCTTTTCTGTTTGTAATGTTTGTAATGAGAAGCTACACTGTTTCAGTTGGACTACAAAGGAATTTGCAGTAGCAAAGCAGAAGATGCTTGTGGAAGAGGTGCAAACAGTTCTTATTTAGCAGCTGGGTATGAAAAGATCGATAAACCGAGATGTGAACCCAGCAGATAAGTCAAGATATACAGAGCAGGTAAGCAGAGGAGTTTTAACCACAGCCAGTCTCTGAGGAAGGGAGAGGATCAGCAGACACTTGAGAATGAGCAGAAACAAATGGGAGGGAGATAATGAAAAGACCAAGCAGATAAATGTGAATGTCAGATGGCAGCAATCACTCTGCATCACAGCAAGAGAACTTCTTTTCTCTCTTTCACTCTAAAAGGCATACGAAATAGAAGGGAGAATTGGACTCTTAATATCTGTGGGCAGAAAGGGAGAGCTACCCTTGGTGGGTTATAAAAGCTGCAGCATCAATCCCTGCCACATCAGAGTAGGAAGCAGCCATTGTCTTTGCTGCTAAGCCCCTTCCAGGAGACCTAGAGCTTCTTGAGGAATGAGACAGTGCATGGACAAGTCAGAATCATGAACTTGGGTGGGATGGCTATTAAGAACAGAAGCTTTTCCAGACACTATTCAAACTGTCCATAAGGTAAAAGCCTCAGTAGCTGCCTCCAGTGCCCTCCTATCCCCTTCCGTACAAGACCCTGAAGGGCAGGAACAGCACCAAAATGGTGCCTCCTGCAGACAATGCAATGTGGCTGCCAGCAGTCAAGGAAGGAAAGGATTGCTTAGGTTTTGCTTCTGCTTGGGGAGAAAGCTCCCTAGTCCCTGCAGCAGGCAGAAATGGCCCTAAGAAAGAGCTGCTTTCAGTGACTGCAGTGGGACAGCACTACACCTCCTAGAACGTCACTAGTTTAAAAATTAAGAGGTGTCCCATGGGCTCTGAGTAATGAAGAGGCTTTGACAGGTTGGAACCAAGGTAGGGCGCAAGTGGAAATGTGGTCTTTCAAAGCTCTGTTTAATTACAACAGGCTGCCAAGAAATGATTCCCATGTTGGGATGAGAGCAGAATGAAGATGCACAGGAAAAAACACTGCTCCTAAGTGAGGCCACATAATATACACGTTCTCACCCCTTGCACACAAATCTATTGCTGGCCCTGATCCTGTTGTAGTGTGTCTGTGGGGAAGGTGGATTTTATGCTTGAAGGTCCTGTGCTTGGTCTAAGAGAGCTCTGTTATGTTAGGAAGCTGCTAGAATACCCTGTGAACACCTAGGGGTCGATCAGAAATGGGACCTAGCCAGACCACTGCTGTCCAAACATGCCTGTAAGGCTGGGGAACTTCAACCTTCTCCCCAAAACTTCCTTTCACCCTTGCATCTTTAATAAGCTAAAGCAAAACTCCACAGCCCAACAAGCTCCTCTTCTCCTTCACACAGATGCATTATAGCTGTGGCTTTGATCAAGCTTAGAACCAATGATTGCAGATCCTGCATAAAGCATCCTTACCCTCAAGCACTCTACAAGTACCGTCCTCTCCTGGGGCATGACAGATCTACAGTTACAAACTGGACTGGGATGAAGTGGATGGCTCTCCCCCACTCCTCTGTCCTTCCTCGCTGTCCTCTTTTTTTCCAGCTCTCATCTGCAAGGTGCCCTCTTCATATTACTCTTCAAAGTAAAATGCTTTTCTCCCTGCCTCTCTCCTGATGCAAAGCATCTGAAACCCTGTTACAGACCTTGTATGCAATGCCTGCTTGGCTGTAACTCACAGTGAAAAATGCCCCATTGCCAGCAAGAGTCTCCCTGAGCCTTTTACCTATCTCAATATGCTACAATTCCACTACCCCCTCCCTGCTTTCATTTTCAATTGCATGTAATCAGTTTTCAGCTCTTTAACCTTATTCTGAGTGCTCTCTTTTTTAAGAATTTGCTATTCCACCCTAAAGCACTCAAAGGGAAAGAAACACACACATTTTAATTAAATTTCTCTCAGTTTTTTTCCTTTCATTTGCATATTTATTTTTATTTTTTTCCCCACTTCTATCCCTGGGGAAGATAAATAAATAAATAAATGCAAAAGGGAGAAGGATGTGGAACAATACTGGGAAGGTGACTGGGATGCAGATCACAGGCATGGGCCAGAGTTGGAGGGGAGGACAATGAAGGAGAGAGAGAGGGGAGGGGCAATCTAACCACTAAGCTAAAAGTGAGGTCAGGTATGGCAGAAATCCAAGGGTGCTCATGAAAATACTTTTAGGAAAGAAAGGAAGAAATGGGTAGAGAAGAAAGACTAATGTAATAATATGTAGACTAATGTGAACCAAGTCCTCAGACTATAATCCTGAATGGATTCCTGACCAGTTTCTGCTCCTCCATTGCACTTGCAACCTGTACACCCAGTGGTGTGCACTTTGCACTTTGGGATGCTGGGCAGAGACCATGCTAGGCTCCTGGAGTACAGGATGAATGAACAATGCCCCTCATTTTGGAAATGACAAAATAAAAACAAATCAGCCTAAAGTCTAATGTGAATGACAAAAAAAAAAAAGGTGTTTCAGAGTGGGCAGAAACTAACAGAGATAATTAAAGGGAAATACCAGAATTGCTTAAGATAGTACAAATGAAGACTTGATCTTTTTTTTTTTTTAAAAAAAGGATATTTCATGTCCCTCATATGATCTTTCCTTCTTTTCTTCCTCCCTTCCCGCCCCCCCCCTTTTTTTTTTTTTAATGTAAATAAACCTAGGCAATTTGGTATTTAACTGCACTTGATCCTTTTTCCTTTCTGTTTCCAGGTTTTGATTTTAATTTGGGAATTTGGTGTGACCTCCTGTGAACCTACTAAGCGATGTCTTCTTGTAGGAATCCACCTGCTTATTCTACAGGTTTGCATTTCATACCTGCTCTTCTTAGGTTACTTCTTCCCCCAGAGAATCTGTGGTGGTACTGAGGTGATGATCAGGGAATACAAATTCCTCTGTGGAGGACTGCAAGTCAAATGTGGGACCTGCCAACATGGAATCCTTTGGCAATAAGCTGGAGATCTGTTACAGCCCCATTTTTTACACAGTTTCATTATTATTCACATATTATCCAAGGACAGAGTAATCATCTTTTCTCTGCAAAATGCATGATGGGGCATTCAGGGTTCTCTTCTCCCCTCCAGTAATGACCAAGTCTTTTCTGCAATCTCTATTTGTCCCGATTACCTCCTTAACTGACTCTCCCTGGGGCTGCCTACTCTTGGTATGTAAAGAATTTATTATTATTGCTTGTGTTATCTTTGGCTATTTGTTCTTCAAATTTTTTCCTAATCTGTATTTTACATCTCAGTGCTCCATTTTATGTTCCATTCTATTAGCATCACTTGGATGGAATATCCAATTTTTAAAGGATTCTTTTTCTGACTCGAATAAACCAACACTTGGTACTTAAGTGCATGAGTTTCTCTTACCTTTTTGCTTCCAGGTTTTTATTTTGATTTTCATGTGAGGGTATGGTGCTACCTCCTGTGACTCTAATAAGGGATTTTTTTAAAGCATTTTCCCTGCTGGTTCTTTGGGTTTTAATTTCATAACTTTTTCCCTTCGGGTTGTTTCTGACTAAATTCCTTTTTTTTTTTTTTTTAAGTTCCTTTTTTTGATCTTCTGTGCCACAGAATTTCCAGTTGGAATAAGAAAATGATAGATATAATTTTATTAGGGTCATTTTCATTCCTTATAACTGTCTTTTCACAGTCAGGCTCTGACTGAAAGGCAAGGCCATACAAAGGCACCTCTTCCCATTCTTTCAGAGAGGGTTAGAATGGGACCTCTTTTACAACTTAGTTGAGAGGTTTTGCCATGGCAGGAGCAGATAAGGTTTTAGCCAGAAACAGGCCAAAGCAAAATATGTCTCAAGAAGCACATATGAAAACTTGAGTTTGTGGGCAAGCTTCCCTGCTCCTCAGCACTTGCTGGTTTATCTGTAACATAATGGAAATAACAGAGAAGCAGAAGCAATCCTCCTCACATGCTGTATCATCGCCCTTTGCTCTGTTTGACTGCAGAGGTGCCTTTCCTGCACCATCCTTCCTTTCCTCCTGAGGTTACTCACTGCCTGGTAACGGCCAAGCCACCTTCATGTTCCAAGTGCCAGTGCAACATGGGCACATTCAAGTGTTCCTCTCCTGTCCTCAACTGATTCTGCATCTTCCTCTTGGAAGAAAATAAAGGGAGACAGGCCAGATGTCTCCTCACAGCCCAAGAGGGAGAGCTAAGAGCCCTTCTTCTAACTCAGTCAATGCCATTCACACCCCTTTCTCCAATCCCTGTCCTCTCAGAAAGCAGGTTCCCTTGGCCCATGATGTGCCTCTTCTATACCACCATGCATCTGGGAAGGAAGTACAACTCTTGTACCAAATCCCATCTTTTTAACACAAAGTACTTGGGTTTATGCTTTTTTTTCTGTCCTCAGGGTCCAGGGCATTCAGACCTGAAGCAAAGGGTCACCTTCACTTCTTGGAGGTGGAGTTATGTGCCATAGCTGGACAGAATTAAGCTCCCAACATTTATCTCCACTTGCTCAGATCATCAAACCTTTGCAAATATTCCACACCACAAGAATCCATTAAGGAAAAAAGGGTGAAACTTGGATGAACTACCCAACCAGTTGGACTTAGACTCACTGTGCATATTGGGAATTAACAAACATCCATCAAGACTGAAACAGGTTCTAGTGGCATCTGTCTTGGGAAACGGGATGGACTAAATGGTCTTTTCCTGTCCCTTCCAGCCCTACAGTTTAAGGATGCTCTGTTGCATCCCTTCCAGATGCCATATCCCAGTGGGTGGCTGGAGCTGACTTGTGGTTTAAAAAAGCTCAGCTGTTTTTTCCTAAAGTGTGGCTCTTCTGTGGTGAGGCCACTAAACAGACAAAAAAAAAAAGACAGGCAGAGAAAAAACCCACCAAAACCTTTGCAACTGCTGTGAATGCTCACTGCCTCAGTGCCTCCAAATGCCACTTGGCTCCCATGCGTTGATGCATTAACTGTACTGGTAATTAATGCCGTTAGCTTTGTAATTAAAAAAAACAACTTTTTGCCTTTATACTTGGGGTGATAACGCTGCAAGTAAAAATTAATTAAAACGAGATGAATTGCCTTCAGTTAAACGAAACGGAAAGAGAGGGAAAGGAGGGGGCATGGAGGGGAGGGGGTCATAGTGGTAGCGAAGAGAGAAGGAGGCACGCAGGAGCCCTGCTAATGAAGCAAAATGATGCTGTCGGCATTTTTAAAGATTTTCCCCTTGGCTATTGGTACCTTCTGTTGGGTTCTGGGTTAATGGAGCCTAAAGCTATACGTCTGGCAGGGAAACTCTGTGAGTCACCATCGCCCCATCTCTTTCATGAGGTCCACAAACACACCCGCCCATGTTTCTTCAAGTCCCTCCTCCTCCTCACCTTCCTACCCCCCACCTTGCTATGAGGGGTAATGGGCTGTGAAATTGGCTTTTCTATTATTATTAATTAGATCTGATGTCAGGCTTTTTGTTTTGGTTTGCGTCTTGCTTTTTTTTCCCTTGCAAAAATAAGGAAAATACCAAGATGCCTGAAAGAGAGGGCAGACTTCTCACAAAGTTGATGCCGGGAGCCAGTCCTAGCAACTGCAAAACACTTTTTGTAGAAGACCACAGCCCCTCTCCCTCCTTTTAGCCAGATGACTTCTCTCTTCACTGCTTAACTCTTTCTGTCACTCATAAGAGTCCCACCTTCTTAGACAGACCTGAGTGAGAGCTAACTTAGCAGAAAGGATAAGAAGTAACCTGTGCAAGAGATGAAGGAAGCCGCTGGCAGCAGAGGAAGCAGACAGCCTTGTTGAATGCAAGGAAAGAGAAACTGCATAAGGCAGGAGAATCGGAAACATTTCAGTAAGTCTTGGACAAGAGAGAAGACCTTTCTTGGACAGACTCATATGGCCCAGATCTAATTGAAATCCATCTTTGGAAAATACTTTGAATTTTACTATTGTTATGCATATCTCATTTCTTTACTCCTAATATATAGGAATTTAGCAAATGAGGGAAGAAGAAGTGAACAATCTGTCCAAACCCATAGGATTAAGAGCATCTACCTACCCATCCAACTACCCTGTAGCACCTATTGCTTTTCAACTGCTTCAGTTTGGGAATTTCAGAAGCTTCCCATGTACAGACTGCCTCACTGCAGACAGCAACTTGCTTTTCCATCCATCACAGCTCTCTAAGAGTAATACATGGATGCCATGGGGACTGCTGGCTTTAGATGGCAAACAATGGATAACCTTCCCTAGATGAGCTATCTAGAAATACTTGTTATTCTAGAGTTAATATTGGAGTATTTAAGTGCCCTGGGTCAGGAGGAAATGTTGTTTCTAAGAGAAAGAGCAGCCGTGCCTGCAAAGTCTCATAAGACCTGAAACAACAGAGATCCTATGGCCTGAATTTAAAACTCCTGATCTGTAAAAAACTTCACAGTTTTCCAAATCAGCACTGCCCATCCATTCTCCTGTTTTCCTTCCAGAGCAGCTTGTCACCATGATGGCCAGTTTCAGATGTTTGCACACACACTAAGAACCCAAGTCCTTAGGACCAGCCCTCCCGCCTAGCCTCTGTAAGGTCAAAGAAATGTGGCTGACAGCAAAGCCAAGTCAGACAGACCTCGTGGTGAAACTCAAGAGCAAAGTCCTGACTGCTTGCCCTAAAAGCCTCTTCTGTCTTCAGGCTGAAATTCAGCTCCATTTTGAGCAGCAGGAACAATCTACACCCTGAAGAAGGGGAATGGACTTTGTTCCCATGTAACTTTTGTCTCTTGACTCCAGGGTTGTACCGACAAGACCCATCATGAAGATGCTACTGATTCTGCCATGGTTGATGGAAAAAGAGTGCCTTGCATGCCTGTGCATGACAGGAATGTACTCTCTTAAGAAACAACAACCACACCTGCCCCACACGTGGGGGCAAGATGGATGAACACATATGTGTTGTCCCCACTTTTGAGAAGGATGCTAGAGCTGCCATGTAGAGAGAGCTGTGGGGACTGAGGAAGAGTGAGAGCACCTCCCCTCCATGAAAGCTCTTCCATCCTGTTTTATGTTCTCTTAGCTCTAAGTGTGATGCGGCCACTGCATGAGGAAAAGATGGACAGGTGACATGTCCTCCCTAAAAGATTTCAGAGCTAGAGAGTATTACAGCCCTAGTCCAACAACTGCTGGCTCTGGCTCCTGCATCAGGGCAGTTCTGGAGTACACATTGTGCCACCTTGAAACTCCTTTCTGATCCAGTTCAACATGGCTCAGTTTCTATAACTACAACATAGGGATAATTGACACTGATTCTTCTTGTGTAAGACACTGGGAGTTCTGCTGGTGAAAAGCAACACACCAGAGCAAGTCTTTGGCAACCTGGAGAACTCAATGCAAACTATGGTTCTGCTCTGTCTCAGTTTCTCTGCCTGTGAAAGCAGGATGGTAGCACCTTCTTTGCAAAAGTGAGACTGGATTATTTATTGACAAGGTGTAGCCACTACCTTAAGCTAAAGTCATCATGGTGTAAAGTTATTGAATCAACTGTGTGAAACCAGGAGTAACTTTGGCCCTTCATCAGAGCTGAGGCATTGCCTTGACCTTTGCAGCCTATTCAGGCTGTTCCCTTTGGGTTCCTTCAGAATTCCAGGTGAGACCTTAGCCTGGCTGACAGCTTTGAAAAGACAGTCAAGCAAGCAGAGCAGATCCATGGAGGGGTGGTGAGAGCTAAGAACATTGTTACTGACCTTTTAAATGGGACTTTACAGTTGCGGTTTGGCCGAACACATACCTGAGGCCTGACTGCTTCAGTGCCACAAACTTCTCTCAAGTTACTTCTGAGGTGCCATGGTATAAGCCAGAGCCAACAGCATCCCCCCAGTATGTACAACTGAATCTACTGATTGCCCCAGCACAGCACACACAAACTGGGAGGAGATGGGCACGTGCAGCACAGCAGGGGATTTACAGATGTCGTGTGAGAAAGCAGGGAAGGAGGATGTTGAAGCAAAGGATGGGATTTGGAGTATAAAGAGTCTGTATAAAAGGGCATCTCTTTTCACAAGAATAAATCTCTCACGTGACAGTGACATTCTCCCCTTCAGTTCAGATGGGTTTAATTTTTCAGTGCTAAAGGAAATAAATAAACTAAGAGTGATGCTTTTGTAACTGCCATGGTAAATCAGGCATCACCTCATTACAACCAATGGACTTCCACCAGTGGAGAGTTGATGCGAAAGAGATGACCATTAACCCCAGAGTATCTAACCTCCCAGCTATCTCCAGGATCTGAAAATCAGCTGTTCTTTTCTGGCTCTTAGAGAAACCCCAGGAAGAAAGAGCCTACAGTGAGGCTTTAGCTGCTGAGGCATGACGCAAATTAGACGCCAGTCTCACTTCTCCATAGCTGTGTCAGCTCCTGCAGGGCTAAGCATAAGACACTAACAAACCATGGGGAGAAGGGATATTGAGCCAAACCTAGTCCCAGCTCTAACATAGCCGTAGCATAGAGGGAATGAGATGGAAACAGGGATGAGGAAAATGTCTGCTGTCTCCTCATGTTCCAATGATGGGTTACAGGTCCCTGGCCAGCCAGTCCTGAGTTTGCTTAGACAAAAACTTATGTCTAAGCCATCCCTGCAAGCAGAGCCTTTAACCCCCTCCTCATTAGTGGCATCAAGTGACACATGAGTGGAGCTGAGGACGAAGCTCCTTAAATGAAGAATCCAGACTTTTGTTGATGGCAGACATCTGTCGTATTTCACAGGTGAACCACAGAAATTTTTCTCAGGAAAGCAAATGGTTGCTGAAGTAGTTCGAGGTCTGCCATCATTCCGTAAGCACAGAAAGATATTATCAGTGAACAGACTTCTAAACACCACTGTCTGGAGAAATCTCCTCCTTCCACACATGCTGGTGAGCTGGCCCCATGCAGGCAACCGAGTTTCCCTTTTCCTGAGTACTTGCAGAGCACCAGCAAGCAACTCACCTATCCCAGAGATGTGAGCAAGCTGGCTGCAGTGCCAGATTGCTGTGGGACAGCTTGAACACCATTCCTGCCTCAGGGATTTAATAGCCAATGCTTAGAAGGGATTGAGTATCATTTGCAGGGCCTCCCAGTTCTGCTGCAAGTTTCCAAGTCCCTTTGGGCAACAGACCTCAGTGGCCTCATAAATGCTGCCACTTCAGGACTAAACACTGCAGATGTTTAGAAATGGGAAACACTGAGGGAAATGAAGCAGGCCACTTTATTTAATTTAGGACCATTGGGAAAAACTAAGGAAGAGAAAAAATAGTTTTTTTTACTAAAATTTTGCAAAGTACTGAGGCTACAGCCATTGAGAGCCATCATGTGGCTATGTGGTCGGGACCTCTGCAGTTCGCCATAAAGCTGCTCTCCCTGCAACACAGTGGCAGCTGATCCCTTGCTGGAACCTTGGCTTAGTGCTGAGGGAGACAAAAAACAACACCTACTGCACAGCCACCAGCACCCCTGGGTTCACATTACAGATTTGCCATCCAAACATGCCACCAGCCTAACGCTGTTTACACCGGAGGAGACCACAGCCCTAGGAGGTGCATCTCCTGAGAACCCAGGAGCCAGCATGCTGCTGGCTCTGCTTCCAAGCCAGCAGCAATAAACAGAAGATGATGCTTTAAGGGACAACAAATTTATTCTGGTTTTCATCTGGTACTAAATACCTAAGCTTCCACCTGCCTGAATCCTCTTCCATCCTTGCCAGGAAGCTGCTGGAGAGGAAACCAAAAAAAAAAGGAAAATGAGGCAAAATAAAGCAAACTGCCAGGGAAAAATGTCCAAAAAGCTAGCCCAGAGGACAGGGGAGAATCGAGGTCTCCACAGATGAGTGCTTTTAATTAGGAAGAGGGCTGAACAGCAAGGAGCTTATGCTAATGAGTAGTCTCTTTTAATCAGCTTATATTTTAAAAAAAGCATTTTTTAACAGTCAAAATAGTTCTGAAAAATGGTAATCATCAGAAACACGTTAGCATGGAGGGGGTGGGCCAGCAAGCTGGAATGATGGAGACTGCTGTCTGACAGAAGGGGACAGCATCGTCATGCGGGGTGATGCAGGGATGAGGTCGGAGGGCTTCTGGGCCATCACCCTGGAACAACTTCTGCCTCTGGCATCCCTGAGCTGTGAATCTTCCCTTTCCTTGCTGGTCTAATTAATCCTTTCTCTCCCCCACATGTTCATCAGTCTCCCCCTCTTCCCTCCTGTTGATGAGTCCTCTCTGCACACAGAGACGTTCTTGCTCTTTCCTTGTCTTCTTATGTCCCCACCTTTCCTCCTACATGCACCTCCAAGTACTGCCCTGCAGATGGGTGGCACAGAGGACCTTCTCCTGCTAGTGCTACAAACCCTGCCATGTTGCAGTCTCCGCTTATTGTCTGAAGAGTGCATTTACTATGTGTCCACCCCCCAACATCCTCAAGAGAAACTGAGCCTTTGCGGTCCATGCCTGAGGTGTCTGAAATGAGTCTATGGGTAATTCCTCCCAAACAGTGAGTCCCTTTACTCTTGGCCAGCCTTGCTGGAGGTGGGCACATATTTGCATCCAGTAGGGTGGAGAGAAATCCCCCTCTCCTTACAACATCTTTCTTTTGGCATCCTGTCCTCTCCTTTGAAAAGGGACGCTCTACCAGAAATGTGTAGGATTCCCAGTACCTATATACCCCTCATTCTGCCCTTCCCACATGAATCTTTGTAACAGCCCGCCTGCTTCTCCAAATGATACAACACCCACCAATATTTCAAGTAGATGTTACCAAGCGAAACGAACACCCGTGTGCAGTATTCTACTTTGTCTGGGGAAACAGATCCAGGCATGTGAAGCCATCTGCTCCTGTAGGGTTGCCATCCTTGTATTTCTCTGTACTGTGTGCAATAAAGAATGCTACCAGACATCACTCTTAAGCTGACAACCACCTTGGGGCAGAAAACAGGAGCGGGAGGCAGCGCATCCAACATGCCACATATGGTGGGGTGAAAGGAGGGAGACAGAGAAAATATATACCAAAGGATGCATAGAGCAATAGGCTGCCTGATGCTTCTACGGACAGTAAAAGGTGTTGTGATTCTCCTGTCTGAATTCCTGTCTGAATCCTAAATGTTTTTCCAAGATTCCTGCAGTAAAGTAGAAAACCAGTTCAGTCGTGTCTTTTCCTCTCTGATCTTAACACGAGAATACAGACTGGAGCCTCTACAGCTGTCCCTGTTGAAGGGTTGGCTTTGATCAACCACTAAGAACTGTACAAAGACTCCCTGATGCCATCAGGTTCAGCTTATCTATGGCCAAAGCCCAGACACATGTGGTAAATCCCTTTCCAACAGAGCAAATGCCACTCGGTGGCAGGGCAGCTACTCAGTACAGCTTAAGTACCAGCACAGCTTAAGGGTCTCAGCTCTCCTCACCCTCTGCAGTTTCTTAGATGCAGGCTCCCAGTTGATGAGACCTAAGGGCATCCAATTGACCAACACAGTTATGCTTCAAAGAGCTCCCACCTCTCTGGGAATCAAGCTTATGGGCTACAAATCTCACAGCAGTGAAGGATCAGGATAGGCTTATAACTGTAGTGTTACAGAATGAGTCCTATGAGAAAACAATCAAATATGGTTTTGACCCACTCGTAGAAGACACTGCCTTTCCAAACAGTCATTGTACCAATGTGCATGGCATTAGCATAATAATTTGGTGTCAAAGCCCGAGGTCGTCGATGTACATTTGTGCATGGCATATCATCTTCCCATGTAATCCCTTGCTCTACTTTCTGGCCCCTGTGTTTGAGGGCAGGCATTCCTTTGGTGAAAGGAAGCAACTGTAAAGCTGATTATTTTAAAGCTGCATCTGTAAATTCTGGTGTCCAAGACTAGGCTAAAAAAAAAGCAACACCTTGGGACATGACCTGATCAGATCTCAAGGGCAAGTTCATACAGACATACAGTAACAACCTGAACCAGTAGACAGCTGAAGAAAATGGCATTTTGTACCATTGGACTATGTTCCTCCACTGAGGCCATGACAGCGCTGATGCCCCTTCTGATGTGAGGGGCATGTGATTTAAGGATGAGGAGCTGCAGAAGCGAGGAAGATAACTGCAATGTAAAACCAATACTATGATCCCTGAGACCATTAAGGATTCAATATCACGTTGCATTTTTCTCCTTCACAACATTTTTGAACTCGCATCAATTTTCCGTACCGTATTAGATGCATTAGTAGTAATGGCTATTTATAGAGCTGTATGTTTGGATCAGGCTGCTGTACAAGAAGAAAAAGAAGACCGTCATGCTGAAAGGGTACAAATCTAAAGAGTGAACTAAATGCCAGGGCATATAAGGTTAAACATCCTAAATAGCTACTTCCCACTGATAGGTGATGAGACTGTTATTAATCCAATGTAGGGTAGAAAGTGTTAAAATAAATGTTAAAATAAATTACATGGTAAAATAGATTACACAAACTGAGTACATTAATATGCACTAATAGAGATTGTTGCTAAAACAGGATTCTTTGTTCTGGAGCAAAATGCCTCAGTATTATAAGCAGGACAAAACAAAAGTCCCCCGCTGCTGTAGTGAAAGCTGGACTGGGATTATAAGCAGGATTTTCAAAGCAAAACTGTGCCTTTCCAACAGAATTGTGCTGCCGAGAACCAGTTGGACTGGTGTCCCAAGGCTGAGCTGCTCTGCACTTTGAATGGATGGACAAAAGCATCATGTTGAGACACCCTCTCCTGTATTATCAGATGGGAGTGCATGTGCCTGCAGTCTGCCTCAGGCAATGGTGCAGGCTGAGTGTAAAGCAGCACCATCTGTTTTGGGCTGCCAGCTTGTGCCCCAGCACTGGAACAGGGGGTCTGCGTGCACCAGGGAGGGAAAGGCAACCTCATTGCTTGCTACAGCATGGGGAATCAGCAGCTGTGCTCTAAGCCAGCAGCAAAGAAACATCTCCCGAAAGCAAATTAAGCTGTGGAACTTCGTTGGCAATGGCAGTGCACCCCCTCCCTGCAACTGCCTCAGCTCTGGGTTCCAGTCTGGGCAGACCATATGCAGGGGCACCCAGTGCCTACAGGTCCATCTGGCCTTTGACCTCTCTGCTGAAGTGGTGGCCAAGTGTCACAGCTGGGCTCCAGGTAAAGAGGTAGGCCAGGAGAGGACAACTCCCACCGGGAGCTCAACTGAAAGCCACCCATCAAGAACCAAAGAAGGGTCCAATGAACTGCACCAGTGCCGGTGCTTAAGGTCTAAGTTGAAGAGAGTCAAGAGTGAATCCAGCTTCCTACTGCTCCATGCCCCCACAGAGAGAGAGAGAAAGTTGAGAAGGCTAAATCTGATGCTTCTTGCTGGCACCATTAAACCTGGTGCAATGGATTAAGTGGGAGCACAGCAACATAAGTGAGCTGTAAAAGTATATTTCTGAACATTTGAAGTGTATAAACACTTCTAAGTTTCTTCTTCTAGAGTGAAGGGAAGTGACCTTGCATAATATAAGATAAAGATGACACTGATACACATAACCATGCATCCCTATAACCACAGGCAAAGGTATCCCGGTCTTCTCAGCAACCTCCCCTTCCTCTAACTCCCAATTAGCCAACCTTACAAGGTCTGCTCCATTCCCTAATAGTTCCTTTCTCCTTACTAGACCCCACATGCTTGTGTGAAATCTAAGCAGAGAAGTAACAAGGTGCCTACTGCAAAACAAGCAGGGATTCTGGCTCTACTGCTGTACCGCTGAACAAACAGTTTCAGTGATAAATAAATAAAGCTATTCACAAAGAATCCTCACTTCAGTTTAGTTGTGCTTTCACCATGTCGACAAACTTGCCTCTGTTCCAGATACTTGGAAACACGGCTATTAGCCTTCCCCCTCTATTTCTCCATTTTAAGATAAGTAGGGAATGCCATTTATTTGTTAAAATTTTATAACTCAAAGCTCACGTCTCCTTCTTCTGCCTTTAAAAGCACCCAGCCCTTGGTGAGAAATGACCAGCTGCAGGCAGGCCAAACAGGCCAATGTTCATTAAATGTCTTATTCAACTCCAAACCTCATGAATTGTTTAACGTACAACAGAGACAAAAGCCTTATTTTTTTCGTGTGTCAGCTCTTGTTAAGCGGCTCCCTGCCCATCTTGCTGCTGGCTATAAACAGGATTAACAATCCCCGTAGTTAGATGCAGGGAATGTGTGCATACTTCACAAGCTGGTAAACACGTGCAGAGGACAGAGTGGCACACCCCCTACACAGCCCCACGCGTGTGTTCCCAACCAGGCGCAGCCCCCCACATGCCAGCCCTGCCAAGATGATTTAATCCTCGGGGAAGGCAGACATACAAATCCAGGCATGCCAGCATGGAGAGCCTAGGGTGCCTGCACACTGCAGGTGACAAACACATCCATCCCAAGAGCTGCATATTGCTCATCAGCATGGATCACTTCTCTCCAGCGATATATATACAGGAAGGAAAAGCACCAGCTCTCCTAAGGAGGAAGATGTGCTCTCCGGTTGACTGACTGCTTTTCCCAGCCCTCATGCTGCACGTCCAGCATAAGACAGCTTGAACCTGACTTTTGCAGGGAAGCTAACCAGGTGCTGGGCACCACATTGCAGAGTGGGGCCCTCAAGAGGCGGCGCATGCCAGACACTTCTGGAAATACAGCCAGCACCTCCCACTCCTCCTCTCCTCACCTGCCCGAGCACACATGCCAACTCTGTGAGTTTGCATGCACTCAGGCAGAGAGGCAAGCACACAAATAAGCACGGCATCTGGCTTCCTGCAAGATCCCCTCAGGGCCCACACCCTCAGCCTGGAAGCATGAACCCCAATCCACCAGCTTCAAGAACACCTCAGCCCCCTTGGTCAGCTGCCCAGAAGGCTGCCAACCACCCTGATTGAAGGGAGGAAAGGGGGAGGGAGGTTTGGCAGCCCCAGAGTGGCTTTACCAATGTCCAGTTTTTGGTGGAGCTCTTGTGGTTTCCTCTCCATCCCCAGCAGCAGCAGGGTCCTGGAGCATTTGCAATACAAATATGATGCTGTAGACTTCAAAATGCCAACCAGCTTGGTGGAGTGACATCACAGACCCAGCCCAGCAGAGAATTAGGCAGCATGGAGAGAAGGGGGAGGGGGAGGGACAGTAGGATGTCCTTGGGCATAACAAACTGACCAGGGACAGTGCAGGGGCAGCCTCTTCGTGTGCAGCACAGGAGGATGAACATGTCTTGAATGCAGCTTGCTGCTGGGAAAGGGGAGATGCCAAGTTGTCCTTTCTCCCTGCCCAGCCCCACAGAGACAGAAATTATATCCACAGCAAGTGGATGCCATGCTCTGGAAAATGCCATCTGGAGAACATTACTGGGCTTCCTGGACAAACATCACAGGACTCTGCAAAACCTGGAACTAAACGGCACTTGAAACTCACGTCAGATGGTTCCTTAAGAGGCAATAGCCTGCAGGGCTATTGCAAGGGTTTTTTCCTCATTAAAATCAGGAGGAAGATGTACTGCTGACCAAACCCACTTATGAGTTACAAAGTGAGTGTGAAAATAAAAGTGTCTGATGAGAGCTAGCATTTTTGTGATAGCAAGGGAAATATCCATCTCTCGTGCTTATTTGTTATTCGGGATTATTGATGTATTTTCTGGCAGCAAATAATCTTTTCCTGACACATTAAACATATTGTGAATATTGCAGTCAGCTGTAAAATCCACCATTCCCTCCTACATACCACCGGACTGTAACAATCGCATCGCTAACAAAATCAGCACAACACAAATCGCATATATGGTGGAAACACTGGAAAATGTGCAGGCATGTGTACGGATCGAGCCTGAGCTTACGTGAGGAGCCGCAGAAAGCAGACCAGCACCACCAGTGCTTCCCACTGCAGCTCGTGGCCTGCATCATGTGCTCAGAGGCTGGGGAATCAACCCAGTCAGACTGCAATAATAGCACCTACTTCGAGTAGGTCACTCAAAGATTTTACTTGGTAAAACAATGCGTGATTTTATCCAGCTTGACTCAGCTAATTAAGGGCCAGGAAAAATCAAAGCCTATGGCTCGGACAATAGTTGGCAGCACAAAATGCAAGTTTTCTCATCCAACAGACCCCTTAAAATTCACCTTTGATGGAAATACTCATAGTAACAATTTCTTTGTAGTATTTGCTCTACCCAAGCTGCCTTGCCTGCAGAGAAGGACAGCAGAAGGGCTGCAAATATCATCAGGTCAAGATTTTATTTTGAATCAGAGCAAAATAATTGCAAAACTCCCTCCGTCCCATTTTCGTGGTGCCTCAGCTATCTTAGGGACCATCCGTCATGGTCTTGGCATTCCCTGTAGTTGTGCCTTTCTGCCACCCTTCTTCATGCCCCCCTCTCCACCCATCACGCATGTTTCCTCAGCTCCACAGGAGTGATTACCTTCCTGGCATCCTCTCTGTCCAAACACTCCCATGTCATTTTTGCTCCATCTAGCTTTCAACATACTCCAGCAGGGTGCAACAAAAATGGCTTTACCCCCTCCCAAGTGACATGAACCACATCCCTGTGAGTGCAATAAATATAGTCCCAGGGCTGTATGCATCCCCCTCATGCTATACAGTAATGTTGTGGCTCCATCCATTTCCACCACCCCTTACGGCTGTGTCTCACAAAGCCTTGCTCGCACAAGTAATCCCATTAAACTCAATGGGCTAGTTGCCTAAGCACAGGTTTTCAGGATCATACTCTTAAAGGCTAAGCTCTACAGTGGAGGGACCTGAGGAGTCCCTTGTAAATTGCCCACAAAGCCCTACAGCCACTGCTGGCCTGCCGAAACCTGGTGTTATTTGCAGGAGATCAAAGTCCTGTCAGGTCATGTTGACTTCTATTAATGGAAGCTGAGCTGCTCAGCTGCACTCCTAGGTGTCAGGCCTGTAAATAATGAACTCTTACTGATGTGTTTCACCTGGTGGGTTTTCCAGGGAGCTGTCAATTGGCACGGATCAGAAAGTCTGATTTGCCCAACACCCTGAGGACACCAAGTTTTCCTGTTTTGTCCATCTGCAACCACAGTGTCAAAACAGGCTCAGTTCTCAGGACAAAGGTCTTTTGGGTGCACCGGGGCTGGGACAGACACGTTGGAAGGTGCCTGCATGGCTATGTTTCCTTCTCTTTTAAAAGGCTTTTGCACCAACATAGGCCTTTTCAGATAACAGAAAAACATGTGGAACAGGAACAGAATGTGCACGCTATTCATATTGAAGAAGGCCCAGTATAATAGTATAATTATTAAACCTTCGCAGACCTCTATTAATAGCTCCTGGAATCTGAGCAAGGAACACAGGGATGGTTTTGCTAGGGCTCATTCTGCAAGAGTGAAAATCTTTTGCTTACTGTTTTCACATTTGTCATTGCCATGCTCCATCAAGCTTAGCGCTGTAAAGGCAGTAAAGGAAAGCAGGGGACCAGAGGAGAGAGGAGATGGGGAAGTCCTGGCCTGTGGCTGAATGCATTTTGACGGCTTTACAAGCACAAAGGCTGGATGAAGTCATGTTGCAAAATTACTTGTCCATTCATGCATAGGGCTGAGAAGGAATCCTATACAACTAAATTAAATTTAAATTATTATATGCCAAATTTACATTAATATTCAGGGAAAAGGATCATTTTCTTCAGGCAGTGCATTGATTTAGTTTTAAATACTAATAAATTCCTCCTGCCTCACTGGACACCAGTGGCATATTCCCCCTTAGCTCCTGCCTTGTATAACACTAGCCTTGCGCCCTAAACATAGGGCTTGGCTTTGCAAGCCAAGACTAAGCATCCCACGAAGGGCAGACAGAGCCTTAAAAGCAGCACAGAACCCCCATCCAGAAGGCTTATTGAGGCAGATGTATTTCTCCTCTTTCCATTTTTTTTCAGGCATGTCTTCCCTAAACCTCTTCTCCCTGCCATGAGGGTTGCCAGGGCTGTGCAGGGACCCAGACCAGCAGCACATGGCTGCGCAGCCCCGGGGAGGGCAGGCTGGGAGGCTGCCACCAATCTCCTGGCCCTCTCAGTTCAAGCCCCCTCCCCAGCAGTCCCTACAGATTTAATTGCTGAATGTCTTAGCCCCCTGGAGTACCACAGTAATTTGGAACCGATGTCTTAGTCATTTAATTATTCTTTACAAAGGAGTCTTTGAATTTCTTTTTCTCCACCTTGCCTTCTTTCCTCTCCCTCCCTTTTCCCTCTACACGTTTTGACTCAATAGTTTTCCTTGAAATTGTATAAACTTGCTGTTTATTTCTTGCCATCTAACATGCTGTGATCTATCTTTTATTGTTAATATTTTTTTCTCTGCAGCGTCCCTGTTGCCTGTCTCTAAGTTCATTCTGTTCCCTCTTTCAACAGCACTATATTTTTCCTCTCAGTATTTCTGCTTAGCTCTATTAACTTTTATTTATTTTTCTTTCACTCCTTCACCATGTTTCTTTTCTTAGTTGCTGTGCACCATCTGTATATCTGTTTCTGCCTCTCTCATGCTCCCACAACTAGATTACTCTCTGACTGCCTTTGATCACCACAGCCCCTTGTCTCCCCTCCCCACATGCTCCCCTCCCTAATAAGAGCTATCTAAAACTGGCCATGCCCCTTCTTGGGTTCCCCTGCTCTGGTTTCCAGCTGTTGCCTGTGAAAAATGCCTGTGTAGGAGTGTTGACGTCATGAGCTCTGTCAAGCCAAAGCTGTTTAGAGCACCTGAGTCAAGAAGACTCAAGATGCAATAAGAGATGATGAACTCAATGCATGATTTTTCTAAAGCACGAATATTTTTAATTCTGCATTTTCTGAGAGAGAAAAAAAAAAAAAAAAAAGAAGAAAAAAAATCCTCCTCCTCTTGACATCTCTTACCTGGTTTTGAACATCTCACTATGCAAACAAATTAGTTCCTCCTCATAAAAGTTAGAAAGCAAAAAATAAACCTGAAAATGGAAGTGTAAACTTAGCCGTAACTGAAGAATTAGAATCGATGCCTACAAAGTAAAGGAAATTCACCATCTGAAGAGAGATGTACATCAAGGAATCACAAACGACCCCTCTGTTCCCCAGTGCCTTGGCCATCTCCCCACACCTCTGCTTCCCACAACAAGAGAAGCAGCTTTAGCAGAGCCCTCAATTACTGTATTTTCAAAGCACTGTGAAAAGAGATGCCAGGAGAGCATCCTGTGACTGCTCCAGAGCTCTGGCCACCAGCTTCAGACTATGTGTAAAAGACAGAGGGAGGCAGCGGCAGGGCATTTGAGTGTAGAGGCTACTGTAGTGAGGGCTTCTGGGGAATAAAAATGGGCAAGAACCAGGCTAGAGCAGGCTGTTTTTTACAGCAAGCATCTGCAGCAGTGTGGGCAGGTCACTCCCTGCCTCCCCAAGGGAGCAGGTCTTCTCCTGGATGGTCTGGACACAGCCATCCCTGCTGCCTCCCTCTCCTGAGGCTGTGCCTGGACCCATTGGGGGCATAAAGGTAGGGCTCAACCTCGCCTGAAGCATCTCTATTTCTGCCACATGGGCTGTGCTGCCCACTGCATATGTCCTCTCCCTGCAGACAGACACTGTGGGGAGGAAGCAGGAGCTGCCCCAGAGCACACAACCTGATCCATGCACATCTTGAAGCAAAAGCTTGCCAGCTGACAGGGCTGGTTATAGGCACCCACGTTCACCCAGCCCACGAACGGGAAACGAGGCAACAGTGAGAAATGAAGTTCATTTTCTTCCCCTTGCCTTTTCCAGAATCAGACTGAAACTCATCAGGGTCACAACTATATGGATTACAGCCAAGGAGAAAGGTTATTTATGTGCCTCTAAGAAATAAAAACAAAGTTGAGAAAAAAACAACCCAGCACACAGGCAGCAAAGCTAGAAGGAGAAATGCCATCCATGCATTCCAGGTTAACAGGACTGAACCCAAATATTCTTCCAAATGTCAGCAAGGTTCAAAACAGGACCCAGAGTGAAAACTGCATCTCAGACCCAGATGCTCACTAATGCAACTCAGAATCATAATATCCTTAAAGCTCCCCGTGGGAAGGTACGTACAAGGGAATGGTAGATAAAACTCACACGCCATTTTGGTTTCTTATCTCCCCTATTTTTTTAGACTATCCCCAACAAACTATGAATGGTTTCTGAATTTTACACCACAGAATTTGAGAACGTATTTGGATCTACACACATATGCATGTGTGTGCATGTACCTAGGCGTGCTGATATACACATGCATCTACATCTATGAGCATACATATATTAAAAACCCAGAGGTTCTCTTGCCAGAGGTACATACTGCATACTGGACTTCCCCTTTCCCAGTCTGCCCATTTGTGGCGCACAACACTTCATTGGTTCTGCACCTCATAGCATGTTCCAACATCCTACATTCTCATTATCCTCAGACTCACTGAGCCTGGCTGTCCCCCCTGGAGGCTGTTCAGCACAGAAATTTGTGCTTAGCTGAATTTTCACCATAGCTCTGCAATTCACCTTTACAAAAATAAACTCTCCTACGTGGAACTTTTGCAATCAGCAAAGAGACGAGAACAAACAAACAGGAAAACAGTCCCGTCAGCAATTCTCTAGCCATGTAAACCGCTCGCTCAGAGCTGGGCAAAAAAATGGCCACCATCCCAACGGTGGGTGCTGCGCTGATGCTCCTCTCTTGCTCAGCCGGTCCTCCCCTGTTTATCCGATCTAATGCAATAAAATGCGTAATTAATTTCTAAACGCTTCCGTTGAACGGTGCAATTTGTCAAGTCGAGTTGTTAATAGAATTAAGCTTTTTATCAGCGATTAGCAAAAGAAGGTAAAAAAAAAATTAATTACGGAATTGTATGCCTCCCTGCTTCAAAGCCAGGTTTGGGATTAAATGTTTGATAAAGGTTCCCTGGCACGTTATAAAACATTTAGCAAAAGCCGCTTTCCCCATGGTGTTTTCTGCAAAACAGCCTCTGTGCAAGGGGGGGAGGCAGAGGGAGGAGGGTGCAGGCAGTATACTTGATCACATGGAGGGGGGGGGGGATGGCTTCAAATCATGCAAAACTTATTGTATGGGAACACACCCCCATATTGTATTCTGCTGGCACTACATCCTGCCTGCCTCGACTTCTCAAGCATCCTCTGTTGTTTGTATAGGTAATCTATAGTGACAGGAGATTACAGGCAATATTGGTTATTTCTCCCTGTGTGTCAAGAGGTGGCCCAAGCCCTGGCCTCAGTGGAAGGACTATAATGCACCATGCAACGAGGAAGCACATATAACATGGGCTGGTTTGTAGTAGGAAGTCCCCCTTACAGCCTTTCTCACTCCAGTAAATCCATACCTTGTGAAGGGTTGACTATGTAGACCTATAGAGTACACCCAGAGACAAGGCAGCACTGCCCTCTGCAACATAGCTAGTGCTGGATCATCACTAAACCTGCATGCTTTGCACCATAGCGAGGAGAGGTTGAACAGAGCGGAGATGGGGCTGAAGAAGGACCATCTCCATGGCACAGAATGGAGACACAGCATCATCCTTTTCCAGCAAGCCTGCCTGCACAGACAGGGACTGAAGAGAACTGGCAACCCAAGCATAGTGCAAAGAAAGACACCTTCTCTGGGCCTTGTGCCACCTATTACACCTATTACCTACTACT
This sequence comes from Myiozetetes cayanensis, assembly GCF_022539395.1. NCBI lineage: Eukaryota > Metazoa > Chordata > Aves > Passeriformes > Tyrannidae > Myiozetetes > Myiozetetes cayanensis. Next base: position 22,668,630 of record NW_026087742.1, read on the forward strand.
GTGCCACCTTATTATTGATGACAGAATGCAATCTCCCTCCTTCTTGCAAATTATGCTGTCTGTTTACACCTGACTTCCACAGACGATAGTGAAAAAGTGTGCCTGAGGGACCTTGTTTTGGAACACAGTCTAGCCCAGGCGTTTCCCTGCCAAGGCCCAACTCTGTGGCACTCTTCCAAAACATATATCTTCAGTTTCTCCATGGATCCACCTCGGGTTTATCAGCAGCAAAGCAAGGGACCCATCCAAGACACAGCTTGTCATCCTTGCAAGGACAGGCTGGGAAATATCATTGTGGGACATTTGGAAACTTTGTCAAGCAAGAGGGGAGCAGAGCACCCTGATGATGTGCTAGGGGATTTTTTGGGGGAAGCTCATCTACACAGGAGGATGAAATGCAGCAGCAGTGGGTGGCAAGGGCGCAGGCAGAGCTGTCAAAAGAAGTGCTGGGTGAGGAGGTCTGGGAGGCTGCAGGGCAGGAGGAGAGCGCTGCATCAACAGAGCTTTAAGGCATGATACAGAATTAAACACTGACAACAGTTATGTTTCCGTGCACACCAGCTTAATTAGCAGCACGAAGCTTTCTGACACCTCCATTTCACGCTGTCTTTATAGTAAGTTTCTCAACAGGCAGAATTTCTGGCAGCTCAGCACATGCTCTGTGCAATGGCCATGCAACTTGCAGGAAGGAAATGAGGAGGAGGTGAAATCTTTAATCTGATTCCTTATCCTACTGGCAAGATAAAGTTACAAAGCTAATGGCACATTTAAGTACTTCAGATCCCCACAATGAGACAGGAAGGGAACTGTGAGATGCTCTTGAGCAGCCTCCCCACCCCACATCATCAGCTCAGCCCTTGTTTTCTACTACTAATAGATCTGACCTCGGTGAGGATGCATGTGGAGTGCCCAGGACAGACTTCTCACTCTAATACTTGCATGTGTTAGCAGCCCCGATCTGAGGAGGAGCAATTACTGAAAGATCTAGAAAGTACTGTAGTATTGGTGGACTACAGCCAAGACAGGAGACTAGTCAAGTACGGGGTTCAGCTCTTACCATACACATCTACATAAATGCAACTCACAGTTCAGTGTCTACTTCCTTTTAGATACCCATCAGCTATCTAGGATTTTGATTGGGATTTTTTTGTTTGTTTGTTATTCGACCTCAGTCATCACATGCTCAGTCAGTTACTGTTCACCCCTTGAACCAGATTTGTCAATTCCACTTCTTTCTCTCTCCTAGCTGTTCACTTCCTTCAAAAGCCAGTAGATTGTTATCATTCATGTCCCGTCTTAAGTTGCCACTTAGCCAACCTTGACATATTTAGCTCCTTTAATCTTCTTCCCTAATAAGTCAATCCTTCAGCCCTTTAATCATGCTAGCTGTGCTTCTCCAGATTCTCTATGATTTGTCTGCATCTTCCTGGTGTTGAGGTGCTGGAAGGCAAAGCAGGTTTGTGAGCTGCCCTGAACGAGCCATTTCCTGAGGACATGAAGGCAAGAGGCCACAGCCCAAAATCTGTAGGGTTTGTTTCTTCTCCTCCCCCCTGCTGTGCCCACTGCATTATCCCCAAGATCCTAGAGGACAGGTCTCCTTGACAAAGCTGCAGTTAACGACCAATGGTTGTTAAAGTCGAGTTTTCCTTTCACCTGCTCCACACTGCTGTCAGTGGTTTGCACTTATTTGCCCTATTTTCCATGAGAAAACCATCCAGCAAGGCCTTTCTTGCCCCGCATTTTTCCCTTTGGAAGAGCTCCATTGAGGGTTGCAAAAGGGTTCTGCAAGGAAAAAGTCAGACCTTGTGCTCTCCACTCATATGGAATGAGTGTAATGCTGAAATGTCATCAGTTTGGGGTCTTGATATGGAAACCTGTGAGTGTTGTGAAAGGAGGAAACAGAAAAAAAATTGGGAGCCTCAAGCTGGACACTGGCCTTTTGAGTCAGCTTGTGAAAATCCTTCCCCTCCTCTGCAGTTCTGTTCCATGGAAGTGGAGTGGTACTTACTTCCTTTCCCATTCAAATACTCAAGCACTGAGAAATGTATTCAGGTTTTGCTTAATAGCTACACATACCAGAATAATTCGATTCACAGATTACTGCCAAATGTAGCCAGCATTTTGATTCAAAGCTGCTAAGTGGTTTTATTTCATTTCTGCTTCCATCAAAAGAACCCCACAACCAAGTTCAAGTATACTCAACAATCCTGAGTTCCCTTACTTAAACTGACATTGTTCTCAAGGAGATATCCTAGACAATACCCTATTTTGCTTTTCTTTAAGCCTCTATCTAAATTCTTTCACAGCAGTAAACACATGTTGCAAGTGTCTCTACATGAAAGCTTATTATTCTCATTAGTAAAAGAAAAAGTGCTTGCAGAGGCAATAGACAATTTGGGAAGTGAATGCAAAAGTGTCTTCCCCCAGGGAAGTTTCATTGTCAGGCCCCTGGAGCCCTCTCTGCCAAGCAGACGGATATGCCAGCCTGTACACATAACAAGGACAGAACTATATTTTGGTGTTGATTTATACTGGAAAACATACTAGTGTGTGTCACATTGATTTAAACTAAATTATCAAAAAGAGGATAAATAAATAAATAAATGCTACCCTGACAGCTCTGCGTGGGAGGTCTCTGCCCATTGTCATTTAAACTTGGTAGTACGCTCACATAGGTGCACAGCTTAGCAAAACGTGACTCACATTCACATGGGTTGGATGCTCCTCAGCCCAGAGCTCTCCCTGTAGCAGTGAAAGGGAAGAACAGGATGCAGAAACCTGTGTGGGGTTCAACTCCCTGTTCTGCTAATGACCTCCTCTGGGGGACAGGGCAACACTCATTGGCCCGCTACAGCATGCCTGAAAGCCCAGTGAAGAGAGTCTCCAAGGAAGTCTCACCATGGAAGGAACAAGCTGCTGCATCTGTATGTCACAGTGATGTGCCATGTGAAGATTCTAGCGTTGCCTTGTGAGTGTGGAATGATGCCCAGGATAGTGAGGGCTGTGTCTGAGCTCACCAGTGCCTCTGTGACATCACTACACTGCTTCCCAATGGGACATGAGGGCAGCCAGGTTCCAACCCAGTGAGGAAACCAGCTGCCTTCTTCCCCAGGGATGCCAGGATGGGGGATACAACAAAAATCCATGATTGCCTCAAATGCCAATGCCACTGACCAGATGAAAACCAAAAAAAAAAAGGAAAAAAAAAACCCTCTTCTTAAAAAATAATCTTTTGGCATTTATGTTCTTTTATTTTGGAACAAACAACTTTTATGCCTTGGCTATTGAACACTCAAACATTTTGCAAAGCAGTTCTGGTAGCCAGTTTCAGGACTACCAAAAAAAAAAAAAAAAAAAAAAAAAAAAAAAAAAAAAAAAAAAAAAAAAAAAAAAAAAAAAAAAAAAAGATGTGGGCGTTCAATTCATGTCACTTCAAATATTTAGGACATGATTTCAGCTCAAATCACATAAGGTTTGTTCCCTCAAAAGCCCTTTCCCTAGCAGCTGGGGAGGGCCAAGGGTGGCTGAAAGAAGCTCTAATCAAATGTTTCAAGAGATGCTGGCTGATAGGCACCGTGGTACAATTTATAGCTGGCTGGATGCAGGTACTGTAGTTTTGCAATCATGCCAGCTATCAATCAAGCTCTATTCTATTGGCCTTTTATGTCTTGTACTCCAAATTCCAAGCTGAGCCTCGTCAATGGAAAAAAGTATTCTGATAATTGCAGATGATTCTCCCACTGGACGCTTTCATGTATCATAACACATTTGGGCAGGAATGACAGTCTTGGGATAAAATATATCCAGGACTAGGAGAGTGGGACTGGAGTGAAGGGTACTGGCCCAGATGGGAGGCAGGTCTGGAAGAGTAGGAAGGCTGCAAAGCACTGGTCTTACCCTTGGAGTTTCCCAACAACAGGAAAGTGAGCCACCACCACAACAACCTAAGCTCAATGACTCTTAAAGGCTTGCAACTCTGTTCAACTCCCTTGTCCACCTGTATAGAGTTCCATGGATACTCAGTGCCCCCTGCCCTCTTGTACACAGTACAAGCCAGTGACAGGAGATGTGACACTTCATTTTTTCAATCAAATTTTGTCAGCCTCTCACCATGGCATGGAGAAGATCCCTCTGGAATAGCTTTTGGCCACTGCCATGGACAGAACAGCTTCTCCTATGGCAGCAAAGACACAGCTTTCCAAACAGTGTCACTTTCAACAAACATCATTTCAAGCTGCCCTGGAGAAGATGCCCCCTCACCTGGTTAGGAACAGACTGGAGTGAAAATGAGAAGTTCAGCAATACTCAGTGATAGAGCACACCCTACTGTGTCCACCAAAAAGGTTTACTACAAGGAGAAGATGCACCTGTGTCTCAGCTGCCCTTGAGTGTGACACTCTGAGGACACAAATCCCTCCCTCCTGGATAAGGCAGGAGTGTGTGATGGTCCAGGCTGAGGAAGCAAATTTGTGTGCTGCACCTCACCTTAGCAGATGAAAGCCATAGGGCATGGTTTTGGTAGTGATCTCCTAACAGGCCTAGAAGAGATTTATTTTGCCTTGTTGATCTGAGGATTGATGGATAATTTTCCAAAGGTTTTCCTGGAGCTTATTTCAAAGATGTTTCTCAATCTTTGCTTCTACATAGTTTAAGAATAGATAAACCCACCATATTTTAAGGTTCATTTTCATTTGAGTTTCGTATTGGGAAGCGGGGCTATGTTTAATGGAGATAATTCTGAACTGACTGAGGGATGGTATAGCTGTTGAATTCATTAGGAAATTGTATTTTATTTCATATCCCAACAAACTCGCATCTGCCTCTTCCCTGATGCAGTAACTCTTTGAATCTACACGTGTGCCAGGATGTGCAGGGCTCGCAGAATTACCATCTGTTTCCCTGTCATAAGCAGCCCAATGGCATGCACGCTGCTGAAAACAACAGCCCGCTTTGGTAATAGGCTTTATTTTATTTCTGCCACTGCTTTGCATGGATCAATTATACCTGTTCTGCTCTCCAATAAGAGATTCCCAGCTGAGGAGGCCACATTTGCCCTGCTGCAGCTGGGCACAGGCCCTCACTGTTCCTGACAGTAGGAAGCTGTTTTTCCTTACCACACACGTTGCAGCACCAAATCTGACACAAACTTCATTGTGCAGAACTTCCCCTCTCCTAGCTCTGGCTTCCCAACACCTTTTTCTGCCATGTCACCATGAAACACCTTTCTGATTATTTCACCTTTGCACTGTGTACAGCTCCCCAGTTCTGGAAAGGCCTGTGATTCTCCCCATCCCAAGCTTTCCTCTTCAGCCTCTCCCTAACAGTCCCCTACCTACAAACAGCTTCGAATCCAGGCAGGAGGGTAGCTCTTTATCAGCCCACCACGATCTGAAGCTGCATACATTGAGATGGAGAGAAGGATGCTCCAGAGGATGTGTTATTACCCATTGAAGGAGGGTAAGCCCATGCCAGGGGGAATGGGAGGGGAGACAGGAGAGAGCCCAGCTCAGGGCTTTCACCACTCTCCCAGGGAGGGCTTGCATTTTGCTTCTGCTTCTCCTTGGGGTCGCAATTACTTACAACGTTAAAACAACCCTAAGCCCCATCCCCAACAGGCACCATCCCCCTCCCCTCTGTTCCACACAAGAGGAAAATTGTGGAGAAATACTACTTAATTATCACACCACGTAACTAATTAAAAGCTGAATGCTTGTGTGTGGTATGCTAATGGGGCATTAGAGAGCCAACCTGCTTTGGTAAAGAGACATGATCCCCCTCTTTCCCCCTTCACCTTACTGCGGGAGCTTCAGGCTGACAGGCACCTGGGATGAGGTGGGAATTTATTATGCTGCCTTCAAGTTCACAGCTTCACAGAGGGCACCAAGGTCGAGCAACTTCATCAGTACGAAAGAAGAAATCACCTGGGCAGGCGCCAGGAGTGAGCTATATAGTGTGGGTGGCTTGCTATGGAAATTACATGCACAGTGGGGCTTCACTTGTATCCTAAAGCCCATTTTTTCCTTTATGGTATTCTTGGTAAGAAACAGGAGAGTCTCTGGAAGAAGGTTCTTATTGCATTCCCTGCTCATTGCCAGACGTGTTGAACTACAAGATCTTAAAAGACCCCTTCTAATCCAAACTGTTCTATGATTCTAACATGTGTATATTGAGTATAGACAAGCACACTCCAATTCCTCTTTTCCTACCCTGTCATTACACCATCTGGTGCCAAGTGCCAGCCCTCTCTTATCAGCTGATGCTGTGCTACAAGTCCATGCTTGCTTGTCCACTCACAGCAAGGATCACTGAATATATTAAGGAGGGAGTCTATTCAGCTTTGTTGAGTTTTTCTTAATCACCATGGTACTTGCACATAAACACAGAGATTTTTCCTGGCACCTGTGCACTACAGGAAGAGCCTGTGCGATCTGGGGTGGCTAGGTAGCCATCCCACCATGGTTTGGGGACAGTGAGGGACCCTACAGGGTAGCTACAGCAGCACACTGTATCGGTTCACCCAGTGGATTGTGCAGTACCTCATTCTTTGTATGAATCTTTGTATGCCTAGTTACGTATGCTGGACCTGCTCGGGTTGTTTCCCTGATATCACCTGCCAGACAGAGGTAGTCCCAGTCACCTTCCACTTTCAACTACAGAAGGCAGGTATCCTTGGAGTATATAGTGTTTTCTATAGCTTGTCCTTCTTTTAAAGGCTTTGGGTGGAGACTTAGAGCCCTAGAGCAAAGAAAGTGTCACCACTGTCAGCAAGGACAGGCAGGGATTTATCCTGGTTTAAGGGAATCGTTGTATCCCTGTTACTACTGCCTGCTAAACTGCACATGTGCCTCTTGTGACATGTCTGAGCTGCAGACCCCCATTGTGAGGGTCATGACTCCTTGAAGCACAGAACTGAAACAGCCCAGCAGGCAGCCAGCACTGCCACAGGACCTGAGGCCCAGCAGTCAGTAAAGTCCCACTGTGGAGAAGCTTTTATCCCATCCACCCCGTTTCCTAGAGCTGGAGGGGAACAGATGGGGCTGGGTGGCTGGAGAAGGTCAACAAGTGACCATGCACTGTGAGGCCTGTGAGCCTCAAAGCTGACACTGCCTGTTTCTTCCTCCTGCAGGCTTCCTGTCGCCCATTTGTCCTTTGAGTGCCTGCCAGCTGTGTCTGCCAAGTCCAGGGGTGCCCAGATGCCCCCCTTCACAACCTTTGGGATTTATGTGATGAGCCAGGTTCCTCCACCAGATGTATCCCAGCCCACTGTTTACCAAGGGTTTTGGCAAACAATTTCTGTGAAGGCACAACAACTCCTCTGCTGAGCAACCACAAATCATTTCTTTCTAGTTATAATTTGATCTCAAGCTCCAGTCCTCATTGTCTCCTATCTCCAACTGGAAGGGGGTTCTAGAAGTTGTTTTCCAATCACTAGCCAAACATCCTATCCCAGGCTGATGTGATACTGCCTGGTGCCCAGAGCCCCAGAATGGCAGGAGGGTGCTCTTGCCTTGTGTGTTGGTTCTGTTGCTGCCACATCAACACTAAAGCCATGTGGATGCCCTGTCCCTGCAGAAACAGAGGCTAGCCAGTGGTGGGAAGGAAGGCAAGAGCTCAGCCATGGTGCTCAAAAGTGATGGAGGCACCAAACTCATGACAAAGAACAATAAGGATGAAGAAGAGGCCAAGCCCTCTTAAGGAAGATACAGTTCTTTGCTGCTCTAAGATTCAAGTTCATTGCAAAACACTTGCCCTGTGCTCTGAAGACGAGCACAGCATTCCTTGTGGTTGACCTGTCCTTGACCATTAGCTCCTCTCCAGGAAAGTATCTTCTCCTCACCTCCATTTGGTCCCAGCAGCTCCCTCTGGCTATGTCTCTCCAGCCAGCTGTGCTCCCACTGAGCACGGCATAGAGGGATGTTCTCATTCCCTCACTGTACTCTGTCATCTCTGTCATTTCAGAGTTGATTCGTAACCATTCAGATTTGGCAGAGCACGCTCACATTGTGTCTCAGCTGATGCTTGACCCTCTCTCCTATTCCACCCAATTTGGTCCCGAACCATCAGCCCTACTTTATGGATCACCCCAAAGCCCTAGACTGTCAGAACAACTTCAATTACAGCAGCGATGGGCCCCGTGCCACCAGCAGCATCCGTGGCCTTCCAGCGGCTGACAAGGACTAATTAGGAAATGAAACATTAGTTAAGTCGCTCTCAATTAGGGCCAGGATAACGTTTTCCTGGCAGCACTGGGGTGCTTTAACTGCTGGTCCCATGATGACTGTGAGCACATCAGACTTGCTGAAGGAGCTTTAATGTTGAACATATGTTGGAGGATTACAGAAACCCTCTCAGCTGTGACATTTCTGCGTGCTCCCTGCTTTTTCTTTCCCCTGTAGCAAACAGCGAACAGTGAATGTCAGCTCAGGAAAGCAAGAATGAGGCTCAAAGCAATTATCAGCAAGACACATATACAATGTGCACACATACAATTGTGCACAAATTATATACACACCTCTGAGTATACACATTCCACTTTTAATTAAACAACTGCTGCACACCATCCTTAATCTTCCCCATCTCTAGAAGCACATCAGAGATTACAGACCATTGTCCCATGTTAAAATGCAGGTTAGAAGCCCGAGGGATTCCTGGCTACAAAAAACAAAACAGAACAAAACCAAACAAACAAAACCCCAAAACACACACAAAAAAAGAGAAACCCAGTGAAGTCAGGAGAGAGGCAAGCTTGGACTTTCTTCAAATAAAAGCCAGATGCAGCTAAATCTTGTATGGGAACCTCAGAGGGACAGAAAACAATAAACAAAACGTAATCTACCAAAACAAAATGAAAACCTAAAATTAAAAAGGCTCATGAGCCCTTGGAGGAAAGCATGGAAGAAAGAGGCGGGTGTGAGAGGGTATTAAAGTAAAGGAAATATTATATTAAGGAAATACACAGTATATCAATATATTTTGTGCATAGTCATTTTACATGGTACAGTGGTCTTTGGAGACCAGCTGCAGCACACACAGCTTTGCTGGGATTAAGGAACAGGACTGGTCTCTCACATGCTCTCTCCTGGGGGGAGGTGTAGGACAGAGAGGCTGGGAACACAACTGCAACTGTAGACGAGTATGTGCCACAATCTTTGGATTTGAGAAAGAATGGATCTGCATCTGCTTGAAAATTGGCTTTTGAAACACTTTTTAAATGGAAATTTCAGTTTCTAATTGAATTAAGGATCTGATTGTTTGTTTGTTGTTTTTTTCCTCAAAAGAAAATAAAACACTTTTTACCTGGAGGAATGTCTTCTGGTAAAAAAAAAAAAAAAAAAAAAAAAAGAAGAACCTTTTGACTATCTGAAATTTGCTAAGGGAAAACTTCTGCAAGATCATCTCTTTGCCATTTGGGGAAAAACATCCATTTGCCCAATAGCTTTGAATGTAGCTCTTTCTGTGAGCACATCTCTCCAAAGCCCACTAGGAAATTTTCCATTGAATTTGCTGCACCAGAGCTTTGCTGCCTAGCAAAAATACAAAGTCCAGAAACAGAATATCAGAATATCTGAGAGCTCTTGAGGCCCATGTAAGTGGGATCCTAAAATGACTCCACCAAGCCCAACTATCTGTTTAGACTTCTGTATTACAGGTTGATGAAATACACCCTTGGCAGGTCAGCTCTATCTAGAGCTCACCATATGCTCCAAAAGCATCACAATTTCAGCATACACAGGCACGTGTAAAAAGCCTGAGAAGAATTTGAATGGACCTGTGTCTAATATGGTTGCACCAAAACACTAATCATGAAACAGAATATGTTACCAAAGTAGGACAAGAAACCTCTCTCTGCCAGTACACACACGCTGCTGCAAAACCCATGGCTGTGTAAGCATGCATGGACCTTCCAGTAGAAGACCAGAGTCTGGCTGTGATACACCAGTGTGCTCTTAGAAGTGACAATATCTATTTTCATGTCAGCTTTATTCCAGTGATACTAAGACCATAACCTGGCTTTTCAGTTTGCTTGAGGTCTTAGTTCTCCATATACTTTTAACTTGTGTTGTCATTTACATCTTTGATGAACAAAAACTTTCAAAGAAGCATAATGGCAGGGTTTCTCTCAGTGTGCCCACACATGAATGATGACACACGTCGCTAAGCTGCACCGAATCTCATTCAGCAGGCATGCCGTGGGAGGACCTGGAAGAAGGCAACTTATACCTTCCTAATCAGGCTACTATCAGATTTTGCCTAATTTGGTTATAGCTACTTTCATGCTGTTTAAAGAAAGCCTGCTTAGAAGACCTAGTACAATAGAAAGGAAAGCACTAGGATGTTCTCTTCTCTGATCTTATAAAATAAAATTTTGTGTTTTTACAGATTCTTCTTTTTTTGAGGTGGCAGTATCTGAACGTAAACACATTTTCCACTGTGCCCCTGTTTCTGGCTAAAACCAATGAGTATAGGGGGTGATTCATTTTCATGGAAACACCTTACAGGAAAGTGGAAAGATACATACATGCAACTAGATGACCTATATCCACCGAGCCTTTGAAGGCACATGGCTCATTATTTCATGTTATGGCTAAATGCTTTGAGTTCTGCACACACTACCTTGACCATTATGTTAGCCAAAATGGTGGGTACCTCTAGGAACCTTCTCTCATGCAAAAGTACCATCCAATTGGAAACCCAATGAAAAGGTGTTTTTCAACTTTGTAAGTATGTTAGCATGTATTAGAAAGTATTACTGAGGAGGAGTTAAGAAGGGACTGACAACAGGGATGAAGAAGCAAAGGACACGTCCAATACAGACACCTTCACTCCTGTAGAGTGCTTCTCAGTATCATGAAAAAGCCAAGTCTTTCACATCAGTCAAATTTGAGGTTGTCACTTCAATACAGTCACCTGTGAGAATTGTCAGCAACTGCTGCAAGACTATTCGCAGCAGAGAAAATTAAATAGGTGCTTAAGTGTCTATAGGATTGAGGCTTGTGTGGCATTTGCTTCGTGGAACTTGCCTTTTTTACAATGACAACGACCTCAACTATTAGTCTGCTTGAAAAATTATGGGAAAGCAATTCAGAAGTGCGACCCAAACTTTGCCCAGAGCCTGACATTGCCTTAGGCAAGCATCCATCTAGTCATTCATCTATCTAAACTCATTTGCGTTGACAAAGGAAAAAAAGCCAGAGAGATGTGAAAATTATGGTATTTCATAGCCACATGCAGAAAGTTTCAGCAGCTCTACTAGGCAGTTTGCCTTGGAAACAAATTTAAGACCTCTGAAACCTTGAGATAGTCTTTTCATGTGCAAATATTTAACTGAGTTTGTTCCATAATAAAATTTCTAGGGGACAACCTTGCCACCCGTGCCAGCTGAGGAATACATTACCTGGTGGGGTTAACAGGGTTCTCTGCTGCAGAAATAAATACATTAGGAGATGAGACACAAAAGGTTTCACAGCTCCTGATTTTCCTTTAATAATATTCCATTAAAAATGACTGAAAGGCAACTCCACTCCTATAAATCAGGTACCTCACTGATGTCTTTTAGTCCTGAAATGGGCCTTCTTTGGTTTTAATAGCTTTCCTTCCTTCCCTCTGTCTGTCTGTCTCCAGATATGGCTGATTTACCTGGATTAGCAGAGACATTGGCTCCACATTCTTCAAAAAGTGCTGATCAGGCTGAGCTGGCAAAAGATTAAAAGTCACACAAATTGCTTCTATCACTGAAGGAGTCTAATTGATTTTGGGAAAAAATCTAAATCATGATTTGCTCTCTGCCGGTTGAAGCCTATCTAGTGGAGGGGCAGTGTTTTTAGATGGGCAGGAAAAGAAGCGTCTCCCTGGAGCCCATCAGTTCCCTGCCACTGCAGTGGGAAAGAGGCATCTCTCCTTTCCTCATGATACTTTGCTTTCTTTATATCCTGCCTGGTGATTAAAGTTGTTCTCGTTCACTGTAAGGCAAGTGGGTCCTGCTGAACTGATGAGAGAACTGGGAATGAAACCACCCGTAAAGTCCAGTCCTGATACCAATTCTCCCTCAGTTTCTCTACCTGAAAATGGGGAGTGGGGGGACGTACTGCTCACACAATTTTTGGTAGGTACTAAGAGGGCATCACAAGGCAATAATGCAACAATCTCCCTCTCCAGTCATGAAGAGGGGGAGAGAGAGAGAGAGGTGAAGATGCCTTAGAAGGCAGGCTAGTGGAACTAGCTCTGACAGTACAGGCTCTTGCTTTTAGAATCAGAGTTATGTTCAACTCCTGGTGCAAACAACAAAGCACAGGGTGTGCTGGTACCTGAGGATTAATTGATATTTGTAAAGCACTTAGGAAATATAAAGTACCAACCAAGTGCTAGTTAGGCTTATGTCCTAGTAAGGAGATGACTAAACATTCCTCTAACACTCAGGGCAGATTTCAAGCACAACCATGTATTCAAACCTTAAATTGTTTTTTAGGCCAAGCTTGCCTAATGGGAATTGTAAATGTGTGCTCTGTAGCAGCCCTAAACCCTGCCAGATGGGACACTGGGGAATGAAGGGAACACACCCTCACAAAAATGTGTGTGTCATCGTGTAGAGAAATCACAGCTGCCGTGGAAAACAAAGGGGTGCATATATTTGTCGGTTATGCACAGCATATTGCATAGCTGACATCTAGGTGAGGTGGAGTTGCCTAGATTTCAGATGTGCAGTTGGTCCTTTCCTCTCCCTACTCTGCTAAAGGAGTGAATACTGTGAAAGCTTCATATGAGAAAAACAATCAAACATTTGTGTTTGCTTCTCCTGAAAAACAAGACCAGTGTTTCCTAGTCTATTCTCAAATAATGAATTACAACACAGGATCTCAATTTGACTCAGCACTTGACTGAATGCCTGTATACCGAGGAACTTCTCTAGAGTGAGACTGATGCAGACAGGAAAGGCCAGGCAGCACTGCAGGCACAGGAACAGTTTGATTGTGGAGGGTACAAATGGTTATCAACATTAATTTGGAGGAGGAAGGACAATGGCACATAGGAGATAGCACAGAGTAGGCAGGGAAAGACATCACATTTTTAATCTGTGTTTTTATGTCTTGCAAGGAGATCCTGACCCATGAGCAGGGTGCTGAGCCCTATGGGTATGGCCATATGACCACAGGGCAGGAGGACAAAGGGGAATTCGTGCCTGGGTGGAGGAGACACAACTGCCTCTTTCAAATGCCAGCCACACATAAAATTGTGTAGGAACATCTTGACACTGCAGCCTATCATACTGCCAGGGCTTTTTCACTGAATAGGTATCAACAGCATACTTCACATCAGCACATTCAAGTGACTCACAAATAGGAGTCACATTGATTAAGCCTCAGAAGTCTCCTAAACCACAAGTCTGCACCAATGTGTCTACCCAATGTTAGATAGGTAAACTGAAGCAGAAGAGAGGAGGTAAAACACCCCCAAAAAAGTCAGTGGCAGAATCAGAACTGGAAAGCAGCTGCCTTATTGCCAAACTGTCCAAATACCATTATTCAAAAGACATATACCATGACATTAACAACTTGCCTCTTCCACACTCCACCTCTGCAAAAAGTTTGTACTCGAGAAAAGCTACCAAAACACCCAGTATTGGCCACACATACAAAAACAGGGTGCAAAGAAAGATGGCCTCTTACTCTCAAGTCACTTGCTGATTTTATTTTTTTTTTTGTTACCCTGGAATGAGAAGATTCAAGACCCCTCACATCCTCATATCTTAAGTTAATACCTCCTCCAATATTTTGTATCTTCATATCTTCCCTATTTCAGCAGTAAATCTTACCAGTATCTGAACAGGAGTCTATTTTGAATTTTACTGAGCTCTTACTAAGTTTCTGATTTCAGAGTTATCTGGTGCAACAAGTTCCATATGTTAATTAGGCATTTTGTAAAAGAGTATTTCCTCTTCAGGGGTTTAAAGTGGTTTGATTTTGTTCATGTAATTGCTTCCCCTGTTGTTCTTCTAATAAAATGAGAAGTAAATAGGAACAGCTGAGTGAATTTCTTTTTTTTGGTGACTATTTCTATACCTTTACCACAATGCTTCTTATTTATCTTTTTTCAAGAAAACAGTGTTGCTCTTTTTAATCATTGTTTATGAAGAAGCTATTAAAAGACTGCAGTCATTATTGTTCCCTTTCTCTGGTCACTCTTCTATTTCTGTTATTTCCTTTTAAGAGACAGGGTGAGCAAACTGAATAGAGTGTACAAGGGGAGCACGTAGCATCAATTTATATAATGGTACTGTATTATTTTATCTATTATTCTCTACCCTTTTCTTAATGCAGTCTCTCATCTTGCATGCTTTTATTTCACCATCACTACAGACGGAACAAATGTTTTTACTGAGTTGCTCAGTCGTGCCTTTTTCCCCCCCCCCCCCATTCTTTTCTTTTGAGTGGTTACAATTATTTTAGAACCCAGAAACAAGCATGACTAATTCTAATGTGTTGTTTCCTGAGTGCATCACCTTGCCTTTGCTATACTGCATTTCATTTACTCTTATGACGCTTGCAAATTGCCTCAGCGAGCTCACTGCCAGACCTCCTCAGTATCTTTTATAGGCTTGGGTAACCTAAACATTGCTCTATTATCTACACATTTTTCCTTCTATGTATTCTTCCCATTTTTGGGTTATTAATCCATATTAAACACCAGACATAATACTGCTCAGTGACACATCCGCTGAGCTGTGGCATCTTTTCATGCTGCGAATCAGCTATATATTCCCTCTCTATTTATTCAGTAAATTTTGTTTTTCTTCTTACTTTATTTATGATACAGCTTTATCTCATATTCCATGACAAGTTTGTTCCTTAATAATCTCCTAAAAGAGACTGAGTAAAGAAACAAATCCAACTAGCATTTGGAAAAGTTTGCTTACATGAAATTTACTCCTTTCCTGTTATCTCATCTGTTTCAGACCAGAGTAATTTTAGCAGGGTGAAAAAAAGACACCCAGCTTACATGGAAGTCAGATTGGTTTGACTGTGTCGAATCACAGAAATTGCAGCAAGGTGGAACCAGAAGGGACCTCAAGAACATCATTTGGTCTAGCCTGCTACACCAAGACAGGATCAAATATTCTTTTAAATCCATTCCTGGAGAATATCTGCCTACACGGTTTGAAGAAGCTCTAATGAAAGAAGCTCCATATCCTCCCACCTACGCTAACCCCTTCCAGTACATTGCTAGTCCTACAGTTAGAAAGTCTTCTTAGTTATAAAGTCTTCTTAGTATTTAACCTATTACTTCTCATCTTGGGGATTTGCAGCACAACAGATCAATACTACTTTTAAAAGGACAATTTATAGGAACAAAACACTTATTTTTCTCTTTGCCTTCCCCATTTAGAACTCTAGTTCTTTTAACCTTCCTATGCAGGTCCTGTTTGCTCAGCCTCTTGGAAAGCCTGCTGCTCCCCTCTGGCCTCTCTCCTGCTTGTTTACATATTCTTAAAGCATATTGCCCCAAACAGTAGGCTGCATGTCAGCAGAGCCTGGCACATAACACTCCAGTCCATGTTGCTCAGAATGACAGAGGGACATTTTTGTTCATCTTCAACTCAATGTTTTGGGAAGTACTGGTGGCTTTTTAACTACTTCTAATTCATCTTTCATTCAGTTTGCCCAATGCAAAATAGAAAATCCCTGATCTTTCACTTCCAAAATATGACCTTGAATCTTTATCATTTTCCAAACCTCTTAACTCAGTTTGAAAGATTGTCTGCAAATATTTGTCAGTGACTGATCAGGCCCTTCAAAAACCCTTGCACATCCTGGACATACAGCAGTCAAGGGGTCTGTCTCTCTGTACTTGAGTGTAAAACTGCTCAATCTGAGACTTTTTCTACTCACTCAAGAAAGCACAGACAGTAGAGAAGCTATCCAGAAGGGAAGATTAAAATTAGTGCATTTGTGACCTGTTTGTTTTAATACCTTTGCTCTTGACACTGCTTGAAGGAAGCTGGGACAGGTGAGGCACCTCCCCAAACAGCAATGATAAATGAAGCGGAGTTGCTTAGCCTCCCTGCCATGCCCTTAACCTTCTGTCATCTATATCCATATTTATGATTAATCTATGGAGTGAGGTAGATACGGGTTTGCAGTCAAGAACCAGAGGTACATGGATATATTTAGAAAGAGGAGAAGGGGGAAAAGAAAGGCAGGATTATCAATCTAGCATTTAGTTTATCAAATTAAGAGCGACAGTCGGATGTGTATTACATGGGTCAAAGCTGCTTAGTGTGGGACACGAGATTCTTTGACCTGCTCCACTTACAAATGACCCTCTTATATAAAAATATGCACTCCCCAGGTATGAGTCTTAATTTACTGTACACAAACCTGCACATCAAACAAAAGGCATGGAGAGCATCCTAAGGACTCCTCTTGCCACTTGCTCTCTGTATGTGCCCACATGCCATTATGAAGAGAAAGCTTCCAGGTCACAGCAGGGATGTTTATTTCTGAGTCTCTGTGTGGGTGTACAAAGGATATCTGGCACCATCAGCCTGCTCAGCTTAATGCCCTAACATTTTCCAAAGACAAAGAGAGAAAGAGAGCAAAAAGGAGATGCGTTTGAAATAGAGCAATGCACAAATGATACTTTTAGACAAGAGCAGCACACACAGAGAGCACGGGAGCTTTCAGAGCAAAGGCACTTGCATGTGTGTGTGGCTTCTCTTAATAGTTTCATCCCGGATGGAATGAAAGCTCACAGCAAGCAGTCCTATCATCATCACACTTCTGTGAAAATGAAAAAGCATTCCCAGCCTTTTTCTTTGTCATACTCTCAAGTTATTCCAAAAGCCAGTTTCCACATGACTCTTATAGCTGTTATCCACCTGCTGACTGTTCTCCAAATGCAGGAAAAAGTCTAAAAATGTTATAATTTTTCTACCAAAAGGGAATTCCCTCCTTGCTCCAGCTAGGCTTGATTAATCCCTTGGGGACAACAGGGTAGTTAAGGTAAAAGAGGAGTTCCTCAGTAGCCATATAATCAAAATTGAGGCTTACAGAATTTATCCTAAGCTCATTTGGCCCCTGCATCTCAAGTCTTTCACCTTGAGCTTAACAAATACTTGTGGCTGGTCCACTGTAGTTTGAACTCCAGCCCTTCCCAGCAGGGTCTCTGTAAGAGGCCTGATCTGTGGACTAAGATCATTTAATTTACAGCCTAGTCCTAAGGCTCTGCAGGTCAGTGGCAAGGCAAAGCACTGTCAAAAAAAAATCTGGTCCACTGTCCTCAGTAGGAGGGGAGGTGTCTCCTGAAAGGGTAAAATAGAGAGCAGGTCTCAACATCCCAAACTTTCACAGCTCCAGGGAGGAAAATAGCAAGAAGAGTTTGTACAGGCTGAGAAAATATGAGGAAGAAAGTATATTGCTCATTTGGAGTTCATCCTTCCTGTCACTGTAGACTTTTTCAACAGCAAAAACACATCCCCATCCTGTGCTTTATGGAGACCAAGATAATCCACTACAAGGATAAGAATGACACAAAACACTGTACAAGATGCTGGTCAAGGAAACAAGTAAATAATCTTTTCAATTATATATTTAGCTCACTCTAGCCATGTCTCTTTCTGGGCCTATTCTACTGAATACGTTCACTGACCAGAACATTCACAGAAACAGTCAGTGTTAAGTGAACAGTAGAGACTGTTTGTTGAAAGCACCTTCTAAACCTGGAAACTAGAATAGGTGCCCTGGAAAACCACCTCTGAGTTTGTAACTGTACATTAAGAGGTCCCTGTGCTGCTCTGCTAATCCCCTAGATGAAAATTGCTCTGAAACAGCCAATGTACAGCAGGCTTTCCTCAAAGCGAATGTGCCTTTACATGCCCGGAGATTTGCAGGCCTGCTTAGGAACAAAAACCAGAGATGTAGTCAGAGAGCCATTTAGCAGCAGTTCGCTTGGAAACAGCACAACCTATTGATCCTAGGTCACAAGAAAAAACAAACAGCCCAGACATTACACGGGCTCCTGAAAACAGCTCAGGGAGCTGGGAAGCAGCATCTCCGATATCCCAAAACGCTGAGCATGAGGCAAGAGCAGTCAGCAAAAGGAAACAATAAAACTCCAAGTCAAATGACAGTAATCGCAGTTCCTGCTTACCCCTGTTAGAAATGACACTGAATCCAAAAGCCCCATGAGACAAAAAACCTTTATCAATTTCTAGAACAAATAATACAAAGTAGTTCTTCAGGTGTCAGTCCTAAAGCTTGAGATGGAAGGACACAGCACTCAGTTGGGGGTTTTCAGCCTGCACCAGGACACTGCAGAGCCCGCCTTGACCAGAAGTGTGGAAAGCAAGTAGAACATATTATATTTAATAACTGCCACCTTTTCCTCCAGGATTTTTGAGACTAAGCATCTCCATCTCTGCCATGTTCATTAACCCTACAAGGAGAACACCAACACACAGCCAATATCTGTGAGGAAGACATGTCTGTTTGCAGGGCAGGCTGCAGAAGCTGTGCTAATCCTCAGGTCTTTTTGGGAAATGAAAGTCCTTGACTCAAGCATGAATGATACTGGCAAAGATCCCATTACTGTAAAGCTCTCTGCCAGCCAGCCACCTCTCTCCCTCCCCCTTTTTATATCTCTAAGGTCACTAAACTGCAATTTAGTCATCATTCTTTATAGAGCATGAGCAGATATGAAACATCTGGAAACTGTTGTAGTCTCACTTTGAGATACACCTCCCGAAGGAATTAAGCTGCATAGGAATGGGGTGAAGTATTTTTTTACCTCGAGGTCACTGCAGCTTGAATGCATCTTTGGTACCTAGTTACTGGCTACTAATGCCTCTTGGACAACCAGCTATGAAATGAGTTAGAGGGTCTCGGTACAATTCCCAGTGAGATGAAAACCTCAACCCAAAGATCATCTCAAACAGTCCACTAGACATCCTTCTTTTTGGCAGTATCAGTGAGGAAAATGTGGGCCATAAAAATTTCACTCCTTGTTTAATTCCAAATGTGATCCCTCTGGAGATGAACTGTGGCATGGAGATAGGAAAGAAATTTGCCCTGCTGCTACTTGTGCTTTGTAAGTAGGTAACAGCAGTCCCCAGACACATAAAGAAATATTCCCAACCTGATATAAAAATGTATTTATGTAAAAAAGGGAGTAGAAGATTTTTTTCAAACTCCTGCAGAAGCCAGCACCAGCATCAGTCAAGAGACAGAATTTTCTTACCTGACCCATACTATAGAAAGTTAATTTAAACTTTATCTTCAATAATCTCACTTCTTTTTATTTACTTTATTCAGAGGGTGGAGGGTTAAACATGAGGTATTTTTGAATAATTAAATGAAGGAGGAAGCACTGTGTTACTGACAAAGCTCCTAATCTTCCTTATTTATTAATAGTAGCTGCATTAAGACTGCCTGTCCTTAATCCTGGCTCTCACCATGCAAATTCAGAACATCAGAAATAGAAAAGGCTAATTGAGGCCCTAATGCCAGGAAGAGAGTCCACGTCTGTGTCAAAAGCTGAAAAGAGCCAGATCCAATCAGCGCCTGGATGTAAAGCTGCCAAGGGAAGCCTTGCTGGCTTGGCAAGGGAGGGCACCAATTTGGCTCTTTGGGATCCAAGTCTTGTCTTAGGTGATTTGGACAAGCCCCATTCAGCTGGTCTAGTGCCCAAGATGCTGTATTTGGCACCACATTGCATTCAGGGGCAAGTGTTTTGTTCGGTTTTGAGGAGCTCCAGGTCACCCTTCGAAACATTCACTTCCAGTCACTGCAGCCATGCTTTGGCCCTGAGCGACTGAGGGCCCCTCTGAGGGTCAGGGACAGACTTCCCTGACACCCCACTGTGTGGGGGCCTGAGCATCCCGGCAGCTTTTTCACCTGCCAGCTTTGTGCACAGGTCCTGACTGCCCTGCAAATCCAGCTGCAGGTATGGGCGAGTTGGAGGCTTTGCTATTAAAGAGCCTGAGCTCTTCCCTCTTCCCCGACACCCTCCCCAAAGACCCAGCCGCCTAATCAAATTCTTTGGCTCAGCTTATGAGCTCTGACAAGATCGCAGCCCAAGGAGGCTCGAGTACAGACTCAGCAATCCTTACTACATCCAGCCCAATTTAGCTGTGCTCTCGGTGCATCACGCGCACAGTAAAGACCTAATCTAAAGGTAATCATTAATTCGTTACTGCCACAAGGATATGGCAATCAGCAATAGGATGCTGATTGTTCAGAGGATAAAGCAATGGATTTCTTTGTTTTTTTTAAACAATAACCACCCTTCACAGTTGTAACCTCTTTATAGACATATTGTAGGGCTAATGACAAAAGTGCTCACAAATTCTTTTTGCCCAAAGACTTTTTCACATTATGTAAAATGAACTTCTTGGAACTTACTGTTACATATTAAAAAGAAAAAAAAATTAAAATGGAAAAAAACCCAAGCAAAGCATTTATAGCAACAAAGGAGTCATCATCTCTGTTTGATAAAGGACTATAAACCTTCATGCTGGCAAGCATAAGATGGTCATTAACCTCATTCAGTCAGAAAGAAAATGTCTCCTATGAACAGGTAATTCTGGTATGGTGTGGTAGAGGCTTTTTTGCACCTTTCTGAATTATTTGGCAATTATGGAGCCCATATATTACATCTCTCTAACCCAGGCTGGCAACTCCAATGTTCCTGTGTGCAGCAAATCACAGAGAAGTTGGACCAGTGACTGAGCAGTGCCTAGGGCTCCTGCCACTACCTCTCCTGAATTTTGTGTGTGCGGCTCTGACCGTACACCCTCCCAATCAGTGCACGCACAGAATCTGATATGATTCCTGGGAGTACAAAATGGGATAGTAGAAATAAATCTACATTAAACTGGCCTTATGCATTCCCTCCTGCATTCACAGGAGTGCAAACTGTAAAGTTTACTCTGAGGATTAGCACAGTTTAGTGTCTGCAAAAGATGATCTCAGAAGATAAAGCTATTGAAGATGGAGAGCAGAGAAGGTCAGGTACTGGTCCTTTGTCTTCACCTCTACCATATTAGAAAAGAAGCACAAGCCTGTAACTCCTCTGTAACAAATTTTCACTTCAGTCCTGTCTCTTAGGCTAGCGTTTCAATTGGATCTGCATTTTTCCTCAGAAGTATCTCATCCAGCCTTTCTCCTGTGTATGGAGCCAGATACATCTAAGAGAAATGTCACTTCATGAAACAGAAATTATATGTGTGAGAATTTTTACCACAGCTGTAACACCCTTTTCAGCTATCCCTCATATCATGTCAGCCCCCTTGGGAAGTCAGTGTAATGCAGCAATGGACCCTCTCTAAGTATGAACAAAAAAGTAGTCCCCAAACGATTCCCTCCATTTCTCATCTCGTTTAGGACAGGATTGACATAGTATTTGCTCTGTTTTAACCAGCTCCCCTCTAGGGCTAACTGGTTAAACTCTGTATTGCCCTCTGGCAGCTGATCTGCATTCCTAGGATCAGTCCCCATCACAAGCATCACTGGCTGCATTTTGGGAAAGTGCTGAAAAAAATGTACATCTCGCTGTGGACTATCTCTAACTTCAACTCTGCTGATATTGATCTGTAAGTTCTTAGGAGATTTGGGTTCCTTCTGGGCTGGAAATACCCTCAGAGCAGTCCATTGTGGCATATTCTAGCACGTTTGCTTGTGATACTGCAATTTTTTCAGAAGATCCATCAACACAGTTATGATGGGGAGGATGGGCAAGACAGAATATCACAGTATATGTGATGAGAGAGACAAGACTTCCCATAGAAGGCTGCAGCAGGCTTGAATCCCTGTGGATCCGGCACAATGCAGGATCAATGAGACCTAGTTGCCACTAGGATCTCTAAAATCTCTGACAGGTGAGATGGACAGCAGCTCAATCTTGTACCTCTTCAGGCATCACTGCCTCTCCAGATATGCAGACAGTGAAGAGATGGCAATGAAAGTCAGGCAGAAGGGAGTGTCTTGTGGGGGGATCGGCTACATTACCTCCCTCCTGACCTCCAAATACTGCTCACTGACAGGGTAGGATAAGAGAGCAATTTGGACATGACTATTTTTTCCAGGAAGGGATCCCTGAGGGCTGTTATGAATATGGTCTCTCAGTCCCCTCCCAGCCCTGCACCACCTCATCCCCCAACCAAACACAGCAGCGAGAAGCCAGCAGCCTGCTGCAGTCACAGCCTCCTCTCTCCAGCAAGAGCTGGGGCCTGACAGCCCAGCAAAATGACCCACTTCTTGCCGACTCAGACAAAAAAGCTCCACTTAGGCCCCAGGAAAGTGTCTCTAATAAGGCCATCCGTTAGCTGTGTCGCCCGGACCCCTCTCAGCGATCCTTCATCCCTGCCCTCCCTCCCTGCAGCCCGCCATTAATGCAGTCAGCACGCAGGAGAATGAAGCCGTCAGGCTCAGTAAATATTACCGAGCTCCACACAGGGAGCACAAGACCATTATTTAGACTCCCAGGTCTTGGGTATGTTTTGATCACACCAATTTAGCAAAGAGAGGTAAAAGAAAACAACTGGCTAGTGGCTGTCTGCCACACCTATGTGTGTCCTGGTCGGTGAAATCCCAAATCCCTCTGGACTGGCCAAACCATTTCGTGCTTGGAAGGCTGGGAGCGCTGATGGCAAACCCTGGCATGAATGGGTGTGGGACAGCATTAGATAGGTCCCCACCAAACGTTACTTGAAATACAGAAGGCCAAAATTCATCCCTGTTCAGCCACTAAAGGCAGTTGTTCCAAAGCTTTTGTGTTTTGTGGCTGTGGGGAGGAAATGTCTTTTCTTTCCTTTAAACTTGGCTCTCCAGTTTCCCTCACATATGTCTGTATGAGTCTACTTACGTCTCTCCCTATCCAGAAATCATAGGGTGCTGTTCTACACCTTGAGCTGTTCCAAGAACCCTTACTCCTTAACAACATGTGCTTCTCTAAAGCACTCAGCCCCTGCTTTTAACTCTTCCCTGTGTTTGTTCCAGATGAGTTCCCTGCCATCTTCTCCTGGCCTTGCCCTACACCAAGCTCATCTTTCTCCCCCCATGCAATGAGACATCTATGCCCAGGAGTTAGCTCCTCCTCAGCTTCCACGGTGTACAACAGCCCTGCTGCTAGCTCAGACATATCTGCTGTTTCCCAACTCAGCTCAGACCTCATCCTCTCCCCAGCTACAGGCTGTTCATGGCCTCCTCTCCCCATTTCTCTGTTCTTGGTTTTTTGGCTGGAGGGTCTAATATGCTCATTTACCCACTGTTGTGAATTGTTTTGCTCTGTAAGCACTTGAGGTACAGTTTGTGGGGAAAAAAATATCCTCAAGAAAATAAAGTTGTGCTGCATGGTATTTTGAAAGAAAGAGAGGCAAGCAGGTCTCATGGGAACTGAGTATGAATTTACCTTGCACATCCCCAGAGGCACAGGCACAGAAAAGTGCAGGCTGATAAATCCCTTTTATTACCTGTACCGGTATCTGAAGGCAGGAGAGGATTTTTTTAAGTCTGGCCAGTCCCCAAAGTGTCACATCCAAGGGCGACATTTGAAATTCAGTGGTGACAGAGTAAGACAGAGACAGACAGCAGTGACCATGTGTCATCAGCCCAGAGTATGTGCCAAAGCCAGAGAGACAACACATCAAACTAGCTCATGGAGCTCCTGATATAATTAAAGAGTCACTAACATCTCATGGAGCACTCTGGGGGGTAAAAAAAATAATAAAAAAAAAAAAGGGAAAAAACCCCTGCTCGGCACAAACGGGTGGCACGAATGCTGAGGCAGCAGCATGAAAGCTTAGTTCCTTCCACACCAAGCAAAGCTCTGCATCCTCAAAATGCAGCTCTATTCTGAAAGTGACTATGCAAGAATGTCGGGTTTTCTGCACATTCTCCCCTGGGTTGCCTCTCAAGGAGAGCACTCTTCATTTGCTTGACTAAAATAAACATATGCTACTATTTTCTCCTGGCACTCCCGAAGGAGCCAGCACAGCTTTAGAAGTGCGACTCTTTTGCCAGTAGTACCAGGAAAGCTCCAGCCAACTACAGGTTAGGCAGGCTGCAGCACCACTGCAAAGAGCCCAGCCTGCCTCTCAGATTTAATCATTGCCCAATCTGGTTTTGGCTGGGAGAAAATGCTGAAAGAAAGAAAGGTTGGATGGAGGTAGAACCCAAAAACTTCTCTTGGAAAGAACTCCTATGGATGAGATAAAACCATGCTAAGATGCATTACTATGAACACAGACCATCACACAGGCTGCTGTCTCTGTCCCTTAGCCGGTGATCTTTCAACCTGACCTCAGTACCCTCTCCATTACTCATTCTTCTTACTCATATGTCTCTCTCACAAGGTGCTGAGAAGAATTTGCATCTTTTCAAAGCATCTTTTCCCTCCAAGGCCCAGGAAAGGGAGTAAGTCAGTGACTGAATAGCAGAGCTTAGCCCAACTCTTGCATTGTGCTAATGGGCTGTGTTGTCTCATGCCAAGGAGAAAGAGTTGAGATACAGCCCCTCTCCTCCTTCCTAGGGCATACAAAACCTTCTTTTCTATTGCCCTACCATCTAGCCTACTGCCTCCTCCTTGAGGATTACCTGTCTCCTTGGCTGATAACACAGATCTTCCTTTTATCAGCCTGAGGAAAAAGGGTAGGAGAGAAAGAGCATTTAATTTAACCCTCTGGTAAGGGAAAAGAAAATCCTTGGTCCATCTAGAAGTACCTGATCTTTCCTCAGATGCATTAGTAACAACATCTTAAGGTCAAACTGTAAATCTTGTAAAACATCTTTGCCTCCTTGAAGTGGTCTTTCCCCCTTGTTTCTTTTCTGCTTTCATTTTTAGAAGCCAGCATATGTGAGGACATTCAACTCCTGCATTGCAAGTTTCCTACCTTAGTGGGGAGATGCTTTTCCTAGTCAGGTAAAACACCCAGCCTCCCCACAATATAGAGGGGCAGCAGACCTTTTACTTGTAGAACTATGCAAGTGTACCAGCCTATCTGACATTCATGTCCTGTACCTCCCCTTTCCTGGGAAGGTGATTTGATTGTCAGACCAGCACTGAAGGATTTGTGTTAAACATGTACGGTGCGAGAACGAAGGACGACCAAGGAAATAGTTAATGCCAACACATCACAGCTTTGGTTTGTAAAAGTGATTCCCAGTCTGACTCAGTTTAGCAACCCTTTACCACATCATCAGCTAGATGCTTTCCTGTGTAAACTTACTGGGTCCCTGAATTTCTGCAGTGGAAAGTCTTTGCAGGATTTCTATAGTCTCACAAACTTTAAAAGCAGGTTTCTGCACCAAAAGCAGTGCTGATCATGCAGTGACCTGGCTTTGCGGAAAGCAGCTAGGGAGAGACAGTTATGCTTGCAATGAAGCAAAACTGAAGGCTATTTTTTAGCTAATTTAAACTGCAATAGCCCAAACACGTGAGATCAGAGCAATCCTGTGTTCAAATTGACTTGGGAGTGCATACCCATATCACATCGGCATACTGATGTCTGCCTATGCCCTGCTGTCCTCCTACAGACAGGAAAAAAACCCCAAAACCACTTCTGATGTCACACCTGGAGAAGACCTAGGAGGATTTTGGCTTAAGTGACACAATTTCCTTTGCTGTTGTTAGTTGGCATGTAAGGTAGCGGGATGAGAAACTGTCAATAGACTGTAGAAGGCCTTTCCACAGCTCTCATCTGACATGGTTTAATTTTGAATTCAGCAAAGCAGTGACAAGGACATAGGCTGCCAAGGCCAGTCAGCAGCGCAAATTGGGCAGGACAGGCTGAATTGATCTGCAAGGAAGAAACGAAGACGCAGCAGAAACTTTGGGCTATAGGTACTGATGGGGCAGTCTGTGGAGGGGGAAGAGAGAGAAACGAATAGAAAGAAATAAAGCAAGGACAACACCACAGGAGTGAAATTATTGGTGTCTGGAGCTCATCACCCATAGGAGCTCAGTGCCTCTAACCCAAGAAAGCTGGCTGGTCTAGGCTGTATGGTACACGGACCATATGGATTTCATTGCTGGGATGCAACATCCATCATCCCTGTGCCATAAGCTGCAGCACGGTAGCATGGGAGGCTGCCCGAAGATAGCTTGTCACTGCACTTCATTCAGTCCAGAGAGTGATGCTCAACTCCAAGCTCTGCCAGAGGTAGAAAGGTCACCACCCATCCAATTCCCCAGCATATTTCTGTCCCTCTCAAGCCAAACCTGAGAAGTGAATGTACTCGCAGGGAATGTTACTCATTTTCAACTACAAATTATAGCAGGATGGTCAACAAGATTAGTTGGAGGGGTTTGCTATCACTACTAGCATTAGAGTTTATTATCTTATCACTAGGCTAAATACTTAAATCAAGAGGGAAATTATGAGAGTGGTCTCAGCCTAAATTAACTGCTCTGCTCACACACATAGGCTGAGGGCCACACTGAGAGCG
Organism: Myiozetetes cayanensis; assembly: GCF_022539395.1. Lineage (NCBI taxonomy): Eukaryota > Metazoa > Chordata > Aves > Passeriformes > Tyrannidae > Myiozetetes > Myiozetetes cayanensis. The sequence goes on from NW_026087742.1 coordinate 22,695,065, forward strand.
TGTTTACCCAATGACAAGAGCAAATTTTCCACAGTGACAGTACATATCTTGTAAAAAAACAGGCACAAAAAGTGCCCTGACACCTAACACAACCACTTGGGCCAGCTGCTGAGAAGACTGGATGAGTATGCTGTCTGATGTTTTCATTATTCAAAAAGTAGTACACTACTTAATTGGTATTTTTCAGTGGCAGCTGAAAATATAGGCTTTTCTGCCAGTTCATGTCAGACAGACAAGAAACCTCAATGATGCTCTATAGAGTGTTGAAACATTCCAAAATTTGCCAAATAATTTCTAGCAAATGACTCCCAAAAATACTGGAAGTTTCCAAAATTTCAGAAATAAAATATTTAAATATGGATATTTTGCCAAGTTTTATTGTCATTTTGACCAGTCTTTTCTAGCATCAAGTACTGGCAGAACTTTGTTACTGCCATTTTTAATGCTCGCAGGGGGAAAAAAAAAAAAAAAAAGCAAAACTAAGCATAAGCTGTCTGTATTCAGTCATCTGTCTGTCACTGGGTTGAAATTCTGCTCTGATTCATTAGGTGGCTTTCACAAGTTTTGAATGAATCTGATCCTCAGTTAAGCAGAATGGTATCAGTAATGCTTCTATGTTATGACTCGATGAAAATGTTTGTACATTATCTGAGAACCAGAATATAATCATGTAATAAGCAGAATGCAATCCTTGAAAATAAATGCTGTCAAGCAAAATGAAAGCCGCAGTATTTAGAAACAACAACAAAACAGTATTAGTAATACAGTGGTAAGACTGAAATGGTTCAAGAACAGTGCTCTGAAAATGCCCTTTTCTCTGTATTTTGTGACAAGAAATAATAATGCTCTGAAGGCAAGGCAGCAGAATCCATGGTATTCTCCATGTGAATGGAGGCAGCAGTTATTGTACTCTACGCTGTAAGAAATAATTCATTTTGCCATGTGTGCTGCTCTTAACAAAGAGAGGAAGCCTCTGTTTGGAAAGTGAAGCATGAACTCTTACTGAACATTAGCAATATCAAAGCTCACATTCTCCACAATAAATAAATAAACCCTCTCATCTGTACAAATATACCACAAGACCATAATTATAAAGCACCTTGCTATGTTTGGTCTCTGCTTTTTCTTGCTTCCCTTGCAGGATTCAAGGATCCATACAAGCAGTGCATACACACTGCAATGGGAGACAGGACTACAATTTATCTGACATGGCCACAAAGGTACTAAAGTAGCTGGAATTCAGTGACAACAGCAGCACTAAAGGCACAATGGCACAGATTTCCAAGAAAATTAGCCCTTCTGGACACTTCACAGACTCATTCACTGCCCATGCCAACATCTGTGCTGACATCTCACTTCTAATAAATAGTTCTGAAGTTCAAATTAGGTCAGGTAGGACTACCCAGGCTTCAGTCACACATGTGATTTCTCTATAGACAAAACCTCCTCAACCACTTAGATGCTTTTGACAATTCCATTCCACCCACCATATATAACAGACCCGACGTAGTCAGCTTTTGATATGCAAAACTAGTATGGATGAAAACTTTGCAGGGGTGGAAACAAATGGGTAGAAACGTCAGCAAAACATGAGCAGCATCAGCAGAATTTGCCCTTGCTATAGTGGAAGAAAGAACACAGTTTAGTCACAAGATAATACAAACTTCACTTGTAGTCTAGAAGAAACAGCAAGCCTTAGATTAGTCGTAGGAGGCCTTCCTTACTGCTCCCTTATAACAGGAAATACATGAAGCACCATAAATGCATTGAGGGTAACAAAACAGAGCATAAAGGCTCTAACTTTAACTTTAGTTACCCCAGTTGGTGAAGTTACATCAGGCTAAAATGGGTGCAGCCAACTACATGGAAAAGGAGCCCATCCTCCAGGTCCTGCCTAGTTCTGCTACCCACCACAAACCCCAATGCTGTGCTGTATGCAGATGTCAGCTGTGAGGCAGCAGCCCATTCCATGCTCACTGTGACATCGTCAGGAATTGAAGCCATTCTGAGCAACAGGGTCTTACGTTATGTTTGGCTCCTGGAAGAGCTGCTTAAATATTTTCATTAGAGGCAGAGTATTTTTGGATGATAAAGATAATTAAGTGCTGAAAGCATAGCGATCCATTTGACACCAAGAATAAGAGATATGAAGTATTTCTAATAAAAACAGAACCCCCAGTGGGAATTGAACTCACTCTGTGTCGTTACAGTTTGAGGCAAATGCTGCATCCACAATGAGACTAACACAGCCTCTTTGCCGGGTCTGCAATTTACTGGTCTTATATTGCCTTCATTGGGTCTCCCCTGTTGTTCTCCAAATGCAAAAATTATATACTGCTGATCACTGCATGCTAACTGAAATTGATTTCTTCAAATGAACACAAGAGTTACAAAGTTTGGGAAAACCTGTTTCCTGGTTGATGCCAACATCTATAACTTGTTCCCGAATTCATTATCCCTGCTCTCAATTTCCTGTGTGTTTTTTTTCATCAGTGGGTTTAAAAAACAGCTAGACAATCATGATGATGATGGTGGTGAAAAAAGCAGCTCCTGCTCTTTAGATGTCTGTTCCCCCATACGTAATGTCAGAATGATTAGAGTGTCTGATGTGATGAGAGTGATTAGATCTGTGCAAACACACACAGAGGAGGAAAGAGGTTGGCTTTGACAAAGTGCTAAATTACCCAGGTTCTCCCATCACGTCTGGTCCTATCACAATAGAAACAACACTCCCTCTGTTCTCCTGGCAGGGAATCACTGCTGTGCCTTTCCGCACCACCACTGTAAATCACGCCATATAGTTCTATGCCACCCAGTTATAATTTGATAAATACCAGAATGAATAAAAGCAATAAATCTACTGGGTTTTAATTATATGTGTGCTTCTCTAAGTGTGGGGCTGGGGCTAGGTTGTTTCTCAGCTTCTGCTGATACAAATCATGTACATCTGCTCCTTCAGCCCAGCCCGTATTATTCTTTCTTGGGAAATCCTCCATTACTGCCTTACTGTCAGGACTACCCTGGCACACTGACTGGGTCTAAAGAGCACAAAAATTCAGTGAAAAGGGAAAGGTTGTTTCTCTCTTCCTACTGCTGGATCAAAAAGCCCTACCCTGAGCAGGGTCAGAAAACAGAACAGCAGTGTGGAATCCCCTCTCCTGTAATCTTGATTTCTATTGATACTGCCTACCTTTGCAATTTTATCAGTGCTCTGTGACTACACAGGTAGGGTTTTTCCCCAAAGTCCCAGCTCCTAAAGTTGGATGATCACCCAGAGGTCTTTCGAGCTTTTCTTTCAAATACAAACATTAAGTTTCTAGCTATTGTTGTTTCAAATGAAAGCTTGCAAATGCACACTAACAAAGCAGGAAGCAAAAAGACAGACCTCAAATATATTCTGCCTTTTAATATTTTAAAACACACCTTTGCAGATCCCGTCCGTGTTTCTACACAGTACAACCCTAAGGATGGTCCTAGGAGAATATTTGCTGTAAGAAAAGGGGATGGAGGTTTGTGGATGTAACACGGTGAGGAGAAAGAAATAATGCAACAGGCACACGTGCATCTTCATATGGGATCATACGTGAAAAACCGCATGTGTGAGAGCATACAGCAAGACAACGTATGTGCACCTTTGCACGCACATGGAGCAGCGTGTTCCAGCAAAATGAGCAGGCAACAAAGGGAGAGACCAAGGGAATCTCTGCGTGTGAGCACGCCTGCACTCCCAAAGGTCAGCCCGCTCTCCTCAGATTTAATTCCCTTTCTCACTGCTACTGTTCAGAAGTAAATGTTCGCTTTTTATTAAAAATCAAAAGCAGAGGGGCTCGTAATCCTCCTGACTCCATTTCTTCTCATATAAATGAAAAGTTTAGCTTAGAGCAATAGCAGGTAAAATCAGACTGAGAGCAGGAGGTAATTCTCAGGAGATATGGAAAAGCTAAACAGCATTCGAGGATTGTTTTGTTTGTATGTCTACATTTTTCATTAGCTAAATTCTTCTTATTATTCATTTTTAAATGGAGAATTTAGTAAATCCTCACACATTGCAGCTCATTTTTGGAAATCGTTTTTCAGTGATATAGGAAACCAACTGTATTCTCCCTTTGCAAAACTAATTCTATTCTAATGACTGCAAAGAGATGGCACTGCACTAATTTCACAGATCTCACTTATTTAATATGTTCCTTCCTTACTTCGAGTCCCCATATAGCCCTCTCCCCTCCTCATTCTCACTGCTAATACTGAAAATCTTCCCTTTGAAGCGCTACCCTGGTTTTAATGATATTTCCCTTATTTAGTATAACCTTCAGAGCAGGGACCATGTTAAAAATGTTATCAGCAATACTGCCTGCTAAAACTACCAAAAATATAATTGCAGAAGGTGGGAAGAAGGAGGAGAAAGAAACAAAGAGGAAGAGGTTTCTAAGGCTTTCAGTTATTTTGGTGATAATTCTTAGTTTCCTTCTGCAAACACAGACAACAGAAACCTAAAGAAGAAAATGGAGGTTCCTTCCTAAGAACATAGGAATGTTCTCATTCTCAGGTTCAGGCTTCAACTAAAACATCAAATAAAATCTAGTATAATACTGACAGTGGGCAACACTGCACTACTCTCTTCCTCATTCACACTTGGTTCCAGTGCCTGTTTCACTAGGTTTAAGTGGGCAGAGGGACGCTCCTCCCTGGGGTTCTTCAGGGGCACTGAAGAACCCCACAGTGGATCAGATTTTCTACTCTGAAAATAAATCCTAAAGAACTAAAATTCAGTGTAGATCATGCAACACTCAAAATAGAGTTGTGGTAAGGACTTAACATTATGTCCTTAGATTTATCGAGCTTAAAACAACATAGATAATCCTACCCATGCTGTACCTTCACCTCCACAGGTATAGGCCAGAGTGCTCCTAGCTTGTAACCAAGTAATTTGGTTGATGCTACACCATCTGCCTCCTCAGGTATCTAGTCCAGACATTCACGGTTCTTTGTTCCCCTTGAGATGTCCTTTTACCCTAGCTGTACTGAAGCTCCTTCCTTTTGGTTGTCTCTGTCCCAGGCACCTGTAGGTTTTGTGTGAATAAGCCCTGAAGAGATAAGCTGAACTGAACTCATTTCCTTTGCAGCTGCCTGTCCTCTCCATAAGCCAGTCTGTGAACAGTAACGTTCCTTGGCATTATCTACACAGTTTATGATTTTGCAATCAATTAATTCCCTTCTTAACAGCTTCTCCTCCTTCATCTTCTTCATAGTCTATAAAGACCTCACTCTTATTTTTAGCCAGTCCCCTTAGCTCAAGACTCATAGACTTTTACATCAAATTTTCTGCCCTTCTTCTCTACACTTTTTTGAGTTCTCTGCTGCTGAGAGAACAAAGGAGAGAGAGTGGTGAAGATAACAATCAGTTGGTGTAGGAGATACGCTGTAATGTCTCTGTCACTGATCTGCCTCAATTGTCAATCATTAAATTTACAAATTGCTTCACCACTTTTTCCATGGCCTCCTAAACTGTGAACCTACTTTTTCTACCTGCTGACTTACTTGCTAGAGCAGAATCAGTCTGCGGACATCATCTCTTCTGAAGAAGCTCTGCAGCAGCTACTGTATTATGCGTCTAAAAAAGGATGCCTTAGAAATGTTAATAAAGGAAACGGCATGGGGTACATATGTGGACTACTGACTGTATCAATCTGGCAAATGCTACCTATCTCTTTGGTTAAAATACTCAGGAAAATAAATTTGCTCTCTCCCAGGACAACCATAGTTTTCAAAAAAGATCATGAAGAAAGAAGTGGTTGCTATCAACTCCCTTTCCATATTATAGCCCACCAGCTCAAAAAAACTCATCAAGGAGGTACGTCTAATTCTGTTTTCTGTCTGAAAAAGTTCAGTTCATCCTTTCCAACTTCCCAGAGGAATGTCTATAATCTTCACTAGTGTTCAGAGGATACTAAGCTCTTCCTGTTGAAGCTGCCATGCACTAATAAAAATTAAGTGGGTCGGAGAAAGGAAGAACCATGCACAGCCTGCTGACAAACACGCTTCCACCTCTACCCCTAAGCCTCCCCTCTGAGTGGCTAAGAAGGAATGGGGCTCTTCTGGGTTTCAAAAGAAATACAACTGCACATGGTTATAAATGCCAGTAAACACTATAAATGTACATATATTTCTCCATATAGACGTGAGCATCAGTGAAGAAGTAGACTTGGACTTAAGAGCCAAGAGTAGCAGTTGGGCAAGACTTTTGTGCCTATTATCCTTCTGAGGGTTTAACCATCAATTTTCCTGTTCCCCATCTGTGAAATAGTGTAATTTTACTTCCTTACACGCCTGAGGTGCTCTGACAATGCATTAAAAAGATTGAGAGGTACTCATATACTAGGGCAATGAAGGCCACACATCTGCTTAAGACAGCTCAGTGACTAACAACTATCAGAAAAGAGATCCCTACAACTAGTGTATGAGACCACCAGCCTCACATCAACTTCCTTGGAAAGTACAGGTGGGCAAAGGCCCTTTGCAGATTCCCCACCACGTAACATGTCTTCTTTCTCTAAGCATAGGCTCATGTGACCCATGTATAATTCAAGATGAGAATCACTCTGCCTAAGAGAAGATTTTAACAAGCTAATGTGCTGGTTTCTCTATTCAACACAGTAGAGTTGTTGGAAGGGAGCTGGCTAATCCCATGCCAAGTTTCTTGCTTTGGGGAAGCAAAACAAGAGGTCTTCATGGCAACACTGCAGAAATCCTAGTTTCACTGATAAGTGGCTAATGTTCCACCAGTGAGATGCCCAGCATCCATTGTCAGGGTAACCGAAGAAAACTTGGCATCATATCAGGTCACTCTATTGATAAACATGCTACTTAGCCATCAATAACTGAGGTTAAGACCTCAGAAGCTTCCAAAAGAAGTAAATAATGTATAATGAATTCACACTAACAGAAAGAGGCATCACCTCACTTCTAGCTTTCAACATCAGTACCATTTCCCCAATTAACTCTTTTCAGACTTGGACCCCTAAAGCAGGTTACCACAACTACAGGAATATCACCAATTTTCTACACATGAATTAGCAGTGCTCAGGAGTCTACCAGGTAGAGACACGGTGAGAACTGAGTCTTATTCACCTGATCTTCACAAGATGCCACAACAGCATTCAGCCACTGGCCTTTCTGGCAAAACCCCATTAAGTCATTCCTACAACTCTCGGCACTCAAAACAGCAACACTCACCAGCCCCGAACCATCTGCCTTCCTTTACTAATGTTCATGACAAATTTCGGGTTTTGCCTGTCTGCCACTGCATATGGAAACCTGATGGATTTAAGCAAGGACTAGATCTATTAAGATCGATGTGCTGTTCGGCAGGTTCAGAAACACAGCAAGCAGATTTATGGATGAACACTAAGTACAGGGGCCTGACCACTTCTTGTCACTAAAGCTCCTGCAAGAATTTTGCAGGAGTCAATGTCTCAGAGCTGCTGAATCGCGACACCTTCCAGCACTATAACTGCACTCTGCTGCCAGGAGCTCACTCCCTCATTGTTACAGGGAAGTAGTTGTGTAAACTCTTCTGCACTGAAAGGTAATTGTCTGCTGGGGAACAGCTGTCACTTTCTACTCCAGCTATGAGCCTGGACATTTTGTCAATCCTTGCATTCTCTTTAAAAACTGGGGGTTTAGTACACATTTATCAGGCAATCAGTGATATACAATTTCTTAAAGGAAGAAGGATTCTGTCCACCCACTCTACCAGCTAAATTAGTTTAGCTCCAGATTAATAGCATTTGTACAGTATATTTCCTGTATGTGTAAGCAAGAAAGGTGTTATTTAAGGGTGCTGAGGAATTCAATTATATGTAACAAGACAGTTTTCTCTCAGTTTCACTCACTGTTACTCAGAGGCTTGTCTGTGTGTGGTTTTGTTCGTAAGGTATTCTTACAGACAGATCTATGTTCCTTTATTGTGCCAAGAGCTTTCCACATAGAGATCAACACTTGATTTGAAGGGACAACATCTGAAAGGAGAGGAGTGTGTGCCTGCATGCGTGCATACATCCATGTGATTGGGTGTTTGAGGAAGACAAGGCTGAGAAGGAGGAATGCAAAGCTGGAGAAAGTGAAAAAGAGATGGTTTTTCATCTGATTCTCAAGGTCTCTTTTCCAGGAAGATGCATTTCCAGTTTTCTACCAAGACTGCAGCTCCTGGCCTGCACAAAGATGATGGGGGTGGAATAGAGCACAAGAGAAATGCAAGCAAGAGGTCTCCCTCATTCCACATCCCCAAATATGCTCTGTTCTAACTGATGTACAGTATCCGGCTATGTCCTGCTAAAAGCTGCTATTCAGGCTCATGCATGACTTTGAAAAATACATTTTGTTCTTCTGGAGCCCTCAAGGACAATAATAAATAGAATGAAAACAAAACCACCCTGACAGCGCTTTAGCGGGTGTCCTTCACAGGCGTTACCAGTGTCAGCTGCCCTGGGATTTCACCTTCACCTGAAGGGAAGCCTGTTTAATCATGCGACACTAAAGGAGAAGAAGAAAAAAATGTTTCTTGAAGGAACAAAGGAAGGCAAAGTTGCCCCCCATCATCATAGTTTTGCCAAGCATGATCACAAATAACACGCTGCCTGAAATCTGCCATATGCTAGAACATCAACGTGACAACAAGCCTTGAGGTCTGGCATTACAGTAAAACAGTAACTGATAATAATTCTCTCTGTCCTTTGCTGCAGAGATGCTCGTTATTATGGTCCTTTTTTGGCAAAAGGAAAGTCAGTGGGTCAACTGGACTGCTGAAGTATGTGAGGTTCAGCAAAGGTCATCACAGAAGAGCTGCCTGGGTTGTCCTGTTTTGGTTTTGCAGTCTTTACCACAGGAGTTATTAGAGGCATTTACACTCTGATTGAGCCCCACCTTTAACAGTTCTGTACACAACGGGTTTCTTTTCTTTCCTTTCTGTGTGTTTTTAATTTCTGAGTTATATCCTCGAGCAAAAGATGGGCATACATGGATATTTTCATAAACTGCCTTTCAAGAAGTCTTTGACCAAATATTAAAAAAAAAAAAAGGTCTTCCAAAATCAAAGAACTCCTGGGTTGGAAATGTAAAGTTCTCTCATGAAGAACAAGTCTGTACAAGACAGAAAGCAGAAACAAAAGAACAATAGATCTTCCCTTAATATGGTGAAAACGTAACAGCAGGAGTGCTGCTGAGAAGTTTGTTGTGACCTGCATATGCAATACATCAGCTAATGCACTGAGAAGGAGAATGAAATTCTCAGAGACCAACATGTACTGCTAAAGCAAAATAATCATATCTGGAGTATGAGGGACAAAAGATCCTCACAGTGCTAAGAAGATATGCAGCAGCCTAACATACCCCAGAAAGAGTTCAGCCTTGACACAGGCAATATGTATTGGGAAAAATAAACCATACTCCTCAGGTATATTACTGGGTCGTAAAATTAGGTATGGTCAGACAAGAAAAAACCTATACTTACTGTAGGCAGATCAATGAAGCCTTTTCTCTGAGGTACCTCAATAGCAGGCCAAAAAGTAAATGGAACATTAAGATGTAAAAATAATACTTGGTGAAAAATCACTCCTGTGCAGAGGCTCAGTGCAAGGCCAAAGCTCCAGCAAAATCTCATCTAAGCCAACAAAATACAGCTTACGTTGGATTTAAGTGGTGCCTAGATCTTGTGTGAGTCATTTCTCTCAGGGGTGGGTGAATCTCACCCACTGAGAAAAGTATTAATGCCACTGCATACATCAAGTCATACCTTCAGCTGGAATAGTGTGGCTGGTCAGCTCTGGAGCTTTTCTTAAAAACAACAGTGAGAAAACAGTGAGAAAAGCATGCACAGACATGATTTTATGATCAGGTGACCCGCCTGGTGGATGAGGGGAAGGCTGTGGATGGGGTCTATCTGGACTTCAGCAAAGCCTTTGACACTGTCTCCCATAATATACTCCTGAAAAAGCTCGCAACCCACGGCTTGGACAGGGGCACTCTCTGCTGGGTTAAGAACTGGCTGGAGGGCCGGGCCCAGAGAGTGCTGGTGAACGGGGTTGCATCCAGCTGGTGGCCGGTCACCAGTGGTGTCCCCCAGGGATCAGTGCTGGGCCCAGTCCTGTTTAACATCTTTATCGATGATTTAGATGAGGGGATTGAGTCCATCATTAGCAAACTTGCAGACAACACCACGTTGGGAGGGAATGTCGACCTGCTGGAAGGCAGGAGGGCTCTGCAGAGGGACCCGGATAGGCTGGAGAGTTGGGCTGATTCCAATGGGATGAAGTTCAACAAGGCCAAGTGCCGGGTCCTGCACTTTGGCCACAACAATCCCATGCAGCGCTACAGGCTGGGGACAGAGTGGCTGGAGAGCAGCCAGGGGGAAAGGGACCTGGGGGTGCTGATCGACAGGAGGCTGAACATGAGCCAGCAGTGTGCCCAGGTGGCCAAGAAAGCCAATGGCATCCTGGCCTGCATCAGGAACAGTGTGGTCAGCAGGAGCAGGGAAGTGATCCTTCCCCTGTACTCAGTGCTGGTGAGGCCACACCTGGAGTGCTGTGTCCAGTTCTGGGCCCCTCAGTTCAGGAAGGATATTGAGGTGCTGGAGCAGATCCAGAGAAGAGCAACCAGGTTGGGAAAGGGACTTGAGCACAAGTCCTATGAGGAGGAACTGAGGGAGCTGGGGTTGTTTAGTCTGGAGAAGAGGAGGCTCAGGGGAGACCTCATCACTCTCTACAGCTCCCTGAGAGGAGGTTGTAGCCAGGTGGGGGTCGGTCTCTTCTCCCAGGCAGTCAGCAGCAGGACAAGAGGGCATGGGCTTAAGCTCTGTCAGGGGAGGTTTAGGTTGGATATTAGAAAGAAGTTCTTTACAGAGAGAGTGATCAGGCATTGGAATGGCCTGTCCAGGGAGGTGGTGGATTCACCGTCCCTGGAGGTTTTTAAGACAAGGCTGGATGTGGCACTGAGTGCCATGATCTAGTAATCACAGTGGGGTTGGATCAAGGGTTGGACTTGATGATCTCGGAGGTCTCTTCCAACCCAGTTAATTCTATGATTCTATTCTATGATTCTATGACAGTGCAAACAATTAGAGTTCTGGAAAAAAAATTGGGATATGAAAGATTTTAGAAAACAGAAACTGTTTAAAGAGGGAAGAGGTGACAAAGCACTTGAAAAACACTAAGGAGCAGAAACAATGCAACTTGGTTTTCTATATATGTGCACATAGAGAAGGGGCCTCTGTGTATAGTCTCACATGGCTAATAAGGGATGACAACACATTGCATTAAAAGACATTAATCAGAAGAGACATTTGTAGAATAATTTAAGATATTAATTGGTACCATAATTCTCATTTTACAGGCTGGAAACTAACTTGTAAACAAGACAGTGAATTGGAAAATGCTAAACAGCATCCTTAAGTTAACTTGGGGTTAAGTACTGAGTCTTAAGCCCAGAACCATGCCTTCCTCACAAAACACATCCATTTAACCACCTTGGGGGAAATCAGGTGTGACCACAGCAGAGAAGATGAGCCCTGCTCTCTCAAATCTGACCCAGCCAGCATCTAGCCTAATGCTTATCTCTGAGGGGCACCAGCAGCAAATGTGCTACAAAGAGCAGCAATGCATGATCATGTCCTCCAGTAACTTTCAGAAGACCTTTAAAATCTGGTTCTGGTTGCTATGGCCTGTGAGCAGAAGTTCTACACTGTAATCCATGCTTGAAAAATATGACTCCAGGTCATTCTGAACCATTTACTAGTTCTTGCACTAAGGGTACTCAATGAAGCCTTCTCCATAACGTTCAAAATTTTGTAAATGCCCACAATAGCCCTCCTTTTACCATGTCTTTTCAAAGCCAGGGAGTTTAGCCTATTCCATCTCTCCCTGTCGGGAGACACAGAAGTGAAGGAAGCAGCACGTCAAACTTGTACACACATAGATAGGAGCAGGTAAATTATGGGAGGGGATGAGCAGCAGAGAGAAGTCACTTTCTAATCTTTCATCCAAATGAGTGCCTGCAAGACCTGTAACTGGAAACACATTTCTAAACAGAAAGCTACTCTGCTCCCTATGCTGGTCAGTATGTCTAAATAGGTACAGGAGGGAGCATAGGATGGGGAACAGACACAGAAACTGATCAGTAAACAGTTGAGACGTATAGCTATGCCCTCTGGCTTACATATTTCAGTTCTAAATCTAAGCAGCCTAATCTTGTACCATAGTATTTTTCTGTTTATTGTGCTTTCTTTTTTCATATTTTTATGTGAGCCACTCACACAGTAGGAATATGGGTACTTGTTTTCCTTCACTCTGGAAACACAGAAGGGAGCACAGCTCAGTAAGCAAACAAGCTCTAAAAGGGTTAGAACAAAACACAGAGGGTTTCAGAGTGGTGAGACAGAAGCAATATCTCCATCTTTTGTGTTGACTCTTTCCTGTAAAAAAATAGACAGGATGTGTCCCTGGGCCAGATTTACAAACTTGAGCTGAGTGACACCAAAATAAATGTGAGTCAGCTCTGGGTCACTTACAGGAGGAATGCCTTTTAGAAACAGACATGCTGACTATTGCCACGGTACATTCACACAGGATTTATCCAGATCTCAGGAGATTTACATTCTGCATTTGCTTCAAAAGTACAAAAGCATCCACACCTTACAAAAGTGATATAGCAAGTAAACATGAAGAAGGCTGAAGATCAGAGCGAGTCATTCTCAAGAGCCAGGCTGGGTCAGAGGAGAGGAAAACAAGCCACAGCCATTAATGTTAAGCGGCAGCGACACCTTCTCCAAGTCTCTAGGGGATAGTAAAGTTGTTGTTGTGTAAGAAAATGGAAATAACTGGCCGTGCCATCACTCAGAACAGGAGCTGTGCTGCTAGGAGTTGTCCTACTCCCTTATTAGAAGCAGGCAATGGGTTTTGGATTTCCCAGCAGTGAAGAAGCTGAGAAATGACTTTGTGTAACCTTTGAAGAGAACACACAGTTGTGGGAGGTAGTGTTTTCCAGACTGGAAGTAGACAAGGCCCCTGGCCTATCCTTAAGAAATCCCATAGAAGTCATGAGCATAGGTGATGCTTGCTTCAGCTTGGTACTGGCTGCAGCCTTAGCCTGCTGAGCTGAGGTCCAGAGTGCTCTGCTATAGAAAGGATTTTCAAACCCACTTCTAAACTTTCACTGTACAGGAATGCCACTGCAAGAATGGTGACTTTGTTCCACCTCGGAGTTGGCCGTGTTTCAACAGTGAGCTAAATGGTTTGGGATCCTCCTGGATGACACTAAAAGGTGCTATAGAAATGTCAGCTATGAGTGAAAAGCTTCTCTGTAACTGTACAGCCATTCTATAGTTGTATGTTTCTCTCTAGGGTTGCCAATGACTGGGTTTCCCCTTTTGAGAATCTATGTAAACACATGCAAAACCAGGCCTTTACATAATACAATGGGGTGTATCATTCATTAATGTGCAAATAGGTCGCTCTCCATTTGCCCTCCCACTCTCTTCCTTTCCAGCTAGCTGCAAGCTTGTGTAGCAAGAGCTTAAATGTAAGTCACCAATATTCCCGATTTAGCACAGCAGGGAAAAGACATGACTTTCAAAGGTGAGAGGGATGAGCAGAGCACGACGTGTTCTTTCTTCTCCCTAAGCTCCATCCTATTAGGTTAGGGAAAAACACAACCTGAAGTCAACAACCCATGGGCAAGCAAAACAGGATCAACAGTCCAGTGACACCCATTATCTGGAGAGACTTTCCAGAGCTGTGTACATCCACATGATTTACAAGAACCCTGGCAAAGCCGCATGCTGTTTGCACCATGTTAGGCCTAAATTAAGCACTGAGAAGTTCAAATTAATGTGGAGTGCATTTCAGATTTACATGCACGAAGCAGTGGTGTACTGCAATGGGATAGCAGATCAAAGACACAGACAGAGGAAAATATGTGTCCTGAGACAGGTGTTAAGGATAAAGAAAATGGGGGGGCAGTTGCATTGTGGATTCTCAACTATGACCTCACCAGTGTTCTATGACATAACAGAACACAACTGGTCCTCAGCCATACCAGAAAAGCAAGGGAAAAAAAAATACAGATGCAAAGGAGGAATAACAAAGAGGACAGAATTAGCACTTTTACATGTACAAAGTGTTGTACAAACACTAGCTAATCAATCAACTAATTGCCTAATTAAAAGAGTCACCAGAAAAAGGAGATAATGGAAGAGATGCAGGAAGATGTGGGAAGAGCAGGAGGGCACTGGGACATGGGCAGCAATACGTGCTCCTCTTCACCCAGTCAACATTATCCCAGGCAAACTTGTGCCAAATTGCCATGACAATAATTAGCCAGAGTTCCCTGACAGATCATTATGAGAACATTAACAGGGCATTAGCAAGAATTACCCATTTTTCACACATTGATTAGGTGCCATTGCTGGTTCATTAGAGTATTGGCTTTTAATAGCCCCCCTTCAAATAGCAGCAGCCCTTCCTTCTCTCCCCTGACCACTCAGCACAGATCCAAACCTCTTTAACTCCGACTAGGCAGTCGACCTGGCCTGTGCTGAATTGCACAAGAATATGGGGCCATATGCTGCATAAAGGGAGCACCTCATTAATCTCTCCGAGTTGGGTGGAGGAAAGTGGTGGCTGTGCACCATAGGCAGGCGTTAATCTTCCTCCTGAACCTGTACTGCTAATGGAGGGTGGCACAGGGAATGACTCACTCCCTGTCCAGAGTCGTCATTGCCCTATAGCAAGAGGGGCCAGCTCTGGGACTGTTCTTCCTCTCTACGTCCTCAAACCCCAGACTAGGAAGGATGTCTCTGTGTCTGTCATTGCCAAGACCTTTCTGCCATACCTGCTGATGACTCTCTTCCATCTCTGCTTCCCCAGCTGCTACCTTCCATCCCACACTTTGATTGCTTCTACTGAAAAGCAAGGATGTGTACCAGGGGAAGTGGTGCAAAGCATGCTCCAGGGAAGCCACAGAGGAAGGTCAGGTCAAGAGGATCATTTCTGCTGCAGGAGTCAGGTGCTGTATTGTGTTTCTGGCAACAAGAACAAGACTAAACTAAAAAAGGAAGGGAAAAAAAAAAAAGAAAAAAAGGAGACAAGACTGAAGAATCTTTCCCCTCCCTTTCCTCTTAGGTCACATCACCCGTCCACCTACCTCCAAAATACATTTCAGTTGAGTCATGCTTGGGAAATATACAGCAATCCTCTTAGGACTTATTATACAATGGATTAAGTCTTCCTAATGTAGCCATGTCCAGAACAGATGCCCCACTCAGACCTGGAGTACTTCTCCCACCCAGATCCTCGATCTTCTTTGTGAGGCTACTTGTCAAAACAAGGCAGGCTATAGTGTGCAAGGTGGGTTACTGAGGTGTCAGGAGCTAAAACTTTTGCAGGGATGGCTGGATTACAGGACAGCTGAGTGGGTGTGTAAGTAACCAAGTGCAGCCCTACAAAGCTGAGGACAAAGCTAGCACCCTTCAATGCCATGAGAAATGAATGAGGTAAGGCACAGAGCAAAGAAGGCCTGAAGGTTCACTCATTTGACACTGAGAAAGCAAAGGAGAAAGTAAACACTGTAGAGAGTTTAAAAGACAGGAGAAAATACAAAGACCAGCCTCAGAAGGGGGTTGTGTTGCTAGCAGTATCTGAGAAATACTGTTGGGAGATGAATGGGACAATGCAGTTTACAGAAACGTAGGGAATGGGAGGGGGTGTGAAAGCTGGATTAGAAATATCAGCAGGACTGTATAAGGTCAGAAAGGCAAGGACAAGGAAATTCAAAGGGGACCTGATAGGGCAATGCAAAGGCAGAGGAAAAGGGGCAGTTTTAGTATGCCAGAGAAAGTGAGCTGGTTTTCAAGCAAGAGAGGCAGATGATGTTACAACAATCAAGACTAAGGAAGGCTAAGGCATGAACAAATGTTCTTGGTGTTGAGAAAGAGATGAAGAGAGGGATTTCCTATAGCTGGTAGAAGAAGAAAGATCTTGGGGAAAATACAAGGGACAAAATAACTAGGCTCCATATTACAACAGAACGTGACTGGAAAGATTTTTTTCATCACTTGGAGTGATAAAAAGACTGAAGCGGAGAGAATTCAAAGGAAAAGACAAGCAGCTTTTTAACACTGTTCAGCCTGAGTTGTGAGCATTTGTTGACTGAGATCTGTGTGACGGGTCAGGGTGTGTAGTACGTCTAGAAGTTGCTTTAGGTGGTTGAACCTGGATATGGCAATGAGATCATCTCCAAAGCAGACATGAAGGACAAAGCCCTTTGAGATCCACTGTACTCATGAGGATGGTGCACTGGCAGACAGAACACTGTGTGCGACTCAAAGTTGGAAGAAGAAAGCAGAATAAGGGACTGTGCTACATTAAAAAGGGAGCACCAGGAGAGCCCTGCCATTTGCTGCAAAGAAGCTTATTGAGGCACTGCACTGCCCATAAAACAGAGAGAGTACATTAAGAAGGGTTTTGTGGTAGAACAAGAGAAGAGAAGAATCAAACAGCAACTGACTATACAATCAGTTCAGAAGTAAAGGAAAGGGGAGACCAGGTTCCTATTTAGTCCCAGGCACAGCCCCACAGTTCACGTGAATCTATGCTGACAAACTTGGGGAGTCAGAAGACTCAGAAGACCTTGAGCTCAGAGGAAAGAAGCAGCATGCTAAACATAAGTAGTCCAAAACTGGGGAGTCTTACACTTTCTCAATGGGACACCTAGCCAGGTATATGGCCTGAGTTAATCATAGAGCCACTGAGCAAGGGACTGCAAGTTGTCCTGAGGCCAGGGGTAAACCTGCCAGCTGCTTTGTTTTTTTCCTCTGAATATTAATCAGGAATTCACCTGCTATTCATGAGAACCCTCTGGATACTAATGGCCCCTGGTAAACAAAAGGAATGCCTTTATTTTTTCATGTAGGATATGTCTATGCCTGTGATTACAGCAATGCAGTACCATTGCAAATCCTTCTTCTCTGCTGCTGCCACTTAGAAAAAATGCAGCACAGGGGGATGGACATGCTAACTCCCAGCATCTCCTCCTCATCATCCCTCTCAACGAGTTAACCACAAAATAGTTAGCAAAGCAGGGTCAAAGTGTCCCTCTGAAGTCACCAAAGCGATATGGCGAGAAGTGCTCCTTGGAGCAGGGCTGATGAATGCTGGGACCGGTGTGCTGACAGGTCTGAGCACAGTGTGTTGCTGAAGGTAAATCAAGGCTGACAGCCAGTACTTTTACCTTCTCCCCCATTTTCCTGGCCTTTAAACTGAGCCAAATGGAGCACACACAGGAGGACAAAGGACAGGAGGATGGGTGGGAGCAAAAGGGTGAGTATGGTGTAGGAGGAAAGAGACTGAGCATCCCTCCATGGTAGCAGGTGGGAGTTTCAGGGAGTGCAGCAGACGGGAGTGAGCTCTATGTCAAGTATAAATCCACGGGAGGCAGGCAGGGCACCGGGGCTGTGATCCTGACCTTGGGCCAAGGCAATCTGCTTTTTAACTGGCGCAACTGTAATCCAGTCTGTGAACAGATGGTACAGAGAGGAAAAAATACAGGATACAAACATAGGATCTTCAGTATCTGTTCCAAAACCAGTCAACCTTCAGCAGGAAGGTGATTAAAGAGGCAAAAAAGTCAGGAAAAGCCAGGCAGACTTTCTCTGTTTGGCATGACTGGTGAAGCTGGAACCACAGATCTGGTCCCAAAGGACTCAATGGCTTGGTGCTCTTTGGCTAAAATTCAGAAGTCATCTCTCAGCCAGTCACTGTTTCTAAGGGACGACAAACAGGAAGGTTTGTTTGCTACTCTGGCCAATCCTCAGTTCCTGTACTGTCATCCCTAAAACTTGCACTCACACTGTTGCTTCCAGTCCTAAGGCACTGTCAGGAATCTTTTGCTAAAACAAGCCCACATATAAAGACATCAAATAGCAGGGAAGTGACACAAAGCCTTAGTGTGCAGAACAAAATTTGCAAGGTACCAGCATATTCTAAGCAACAACAGCCTTGAGAAATCCTGAGTTCAAATACTAAGAAATGTGCCAGAAGAGTTCAGACCTGGCACTGAATTTTGCTGTGAATACTCTCTTGCTAGGGGGTGAATTCACATAACCCTTCAGATTGCTGTCTTCGCAGTAGCTTACTGGCATAAGTTTATGCTGTCCAGGGTCACTGCTCCTGGTATGCCTGCTTACTGGCCTGGGTCATGGAGCCACTGGTAATTATACTAAGCCAAAATTCCTGTAACTCAACCTACTTCATGGGTTCATGGGCTTGGCTCAGATTTCAATCCTGGCATCCCCAGTTTCAACAGTCTGAAATTTATTTTGGAAATAGATAATAAAATAATAAAATATGGACATGAACTACTGTAGTTGCTGGTATTAAAACACTGACACTGGTATACATTTGGGGATCATTACCAAGTACTAAAAGAAGTACTCAGCAGGAAATATATAAAATTAACCTACTATAAACAAACAGTTTTTATATCATCAACATCCATGTGATATGTGAAGCCCCAAAACCATGATTCTTTAGAACACTAAATGTGCTTCCAATGAATTTACTTGGTGTCCTTCCACATCCATTGCAGAATCATCCTTGATGAAATGCCTGACATGCTCTGCAAGTTCATGCTGACAGGCCATGGGCTCTGCAGTAAGGTGTTTTGGTTTTTTTTTTTGGTAGCTTTCTGAACTTATGATGCTTTCTACTGCTTGGAAGAGGCTTGGTTTTTGATCATAACAATTCACTCCCTGCCCTGGTCTGCAAATGTACCTCCACTAGAAGAAGTATTGCTCAAAGTACAGGCATTTGTTTGAAAGATAATACTTCACTTTTCTGCAATATTTTTGCTACAGTGATCTTCACTAATGTGTGCCCATGAATGAGGCTTTCTGTGAAACACAGAAACCCTGTTGCCTTCTTATTACTGTGGAGGAAACAAGGGAGGAAACTAAGGGAGAAAGCACATGGCCATTTAGATGGGAATATGGAGGACAACACTGATAGGTAATCACTGGCCAGAGAAGTTGTGGATGCCTCATCCCAGGAAGTGTTCAAGGAAAGACCTGGATGAGGCTTTGAGCAGCTTGGTCTAGTGGAAGGTGTCCCTTCCAGGTGGGCTGGAACTAGATGATCTTTAAGGTCCCTTCCAATCCAGTTCACTTTATGATGATCCTATAGCTCCTCTGAACTCAGAATGGAATGCAATCCCCATCAGGAACAAAAGCAGATCCTGCTTTGCTCAGAGAGACCTGTCTACATACTATACTCCAGGCATGGCAGAGTGGGTGCTACCATCTCTGACTTGGAAACAAAGCAGAATTTGCATCTCCCATAAAGGAAAAATGCATGTGTATATGAACACTTAGAGACAATAATGACACAAGTCAGGGAAGATGTGTGTATGCTTGAATATAATCTTGCCAATGCTGTTCTCCTACTCTGCAGCACCCCCACTTTTCCAGCCCCAAGTTTCCCAAACCCACCTCTGCCAATATTCCTCGTTCCTGCCCTGGGGCTTCTAGACATGCCAATCTTATGCTGCTCTGCCAGCATAAGACTGGGCAGTGCTCTGACAGTGTTCCCTCATGAAAAATGACAATTCCAAAACAAATGCTTCAGCTTAATGGATGTTAGGCTGCTGTAAATTTGAGTCATTAAACTTGCAACTCTGACAAACACTCTCAGTATGTTCTTTTTAATTACCAGGACCAAGCAGATTTAGACAGGGCAAATTCAGCAGGCTTTCACATTCCTTTACTATAGCCTGACTTCTTGTTATTTTCCCTTTCCTCACTCCACTCTCGCCCTAGCTCTGCTTATTTATTGCACTAGTGGTGCTGTTATGCCTTGCAAATCCTTTTGCAGAGAGACATCCCCTCTCAGCCAGAGTTTTAACAGAGAAATTCTTCCCCCATTCCTCATTCTTTCCCTGCTCATTAGCTTTGCTAAGCCCTTTTAGTTGTGAATGTACAGCAGCATTTATACTGACTGACGGTGACCGAGCAGGAGCACATTGACATTACTGCCTCTCAGCTTGCTGGGATCCGCTCTTACTTGGTGGTCTGTCTAATTCCCTCCAACTTTACTGCAACCTGTTTGTGATTTGAGTCTCTCCTCCTTATCTGTATTTTCTTCCTCTCTTTCTACTTTTTTCTCCTCTCCATCCCTCACCTCTCTTGAATCTCATCCTCCAAATTCTCTGAAAACACCCCCTCGAAGAAGCTGTTATTTGGCAATTGCTGGTGAGTTAATGCAAATGCATATGCACTTGAAGATGTTAGAGCAAGGACCATCACTCACTCTCCCTGCAGAGTGCCTATCTCAATTGGATTACACTGGACTCCTCAAAACACAGAAGTGGATGGACCAGCAATATCAGTGCATCTACTTGTATGTGATAACAAGCAACAACATGGATATGTTCAATGTAGAACAGTCTCTGACAATAAAAGATGTACAGTTAACCATTAGGCTATTCTGCTTTTCTGCCCCACTTACTCCTCATTCTCTTTCATTTCCAACATGCTTTTTATTTTAATATATCTCTTCTCTTTTGCTTTTCCTCATCCTCTCTCTGCTCCTCTTGCTTTGTTCTCTTGCTCTTGGAATCTACCTTTCTCCCCCTTGGCCAAGCATACATTGAATATCACTGTCAAAAAATAAAATAAAGACCTCAAGGGTTGTGAATTATCTGTCCTATTTTAATAATTAAAGATGAATACACAGGGCCAAGGCAGCTTAGGCATTTCTCTGAACAATCACATTATATCAGAAATGTCTTGCATTGCCCCTAGTGAAATACATCAAAGAAATTCCCACCCCTGTATATACAGCAGTTGTCCTAGTCCTTCCCTGAGACCATTCAGCAGCCAGTCAACCTGGATTTAACTGGGGACTATATATTTATTTTCAATAGATAGGATTTGATGGGTTTTGATAATTTGCAACTTACAGCTAAAGAAAAGCAGCTTATTATTAAATTCAAATAAAATGAAGTCCAGCTGCCTGGATGCAGATACCAATTACAAAAACCCCATGAGGCCTTCTGGAGATCTTAACTTGTCCAGAGAATATTGTCTGAGAGAGCAAAATCCTGTGATTCAGATGAGTTGCAACCAGCAGTATCTCAAAAGAGTGATACAGGTTATAGGGTGACATCAGAAAGCACAGGCCCAAACGAAGAGAAGACTGAGAGAGCAGAGAGATAAAAGAATGGCAAAAGGTTTGTATTTTGAAGAAAAGGGCTGTCTAGTTTTTAAGAGCATCCCAACTTCATTTGACAGCAAGCATCATGCCTTGCTTTACAGAATGACTGGGTTAAATCAGAGTGCAGAACTTGCCACCTCCAGCTTCTCAAAGCATGAGTGGAACAGGAGGAAAGGAAGGAAATGAGTTATAATGAACTTTCACTCCCTTAGGGAAGAGTAAGAAGCAGAGACTACATGCCCTGACAGAAGCAGAAGTTGTTTCAGAAAAAAAGAAATACAAAAGAGAAGGGAAATACTCCTTTTAACCTTTCAGTTGCACATGGACCAGCCAGAATCTATCTCTACCCACAGAGAGGGCCAAAAGAGACTTCAAAACGCTGCTCTTCAGCTGCCGCATGTCCCAGTGGTGCCAAACAGCAGCGCACCTAATAACTTGAATGTGAGGGCTACAAGCTGCAACCTACCATGGAATGCACTGGGTCTAAAGCAAAGCAAGTGGTGTGCTCCTTTTTCCTAATCCCTGCCTCCAGAAAGGCATTCATGCCTCCTGCAAAATTCATGCTAGGCCAGCAGCAGAGCCTGTGCAACAGACTGTACACCAGGCCTCATGGATGGCTTGGGAAAGCACATGGGAACATAAGTCATGCTCAGCTCCTTCCTTGCTACCTCTTACCATCCCCTTCTCTGACATCAGATCAGAAGCCATTTCACAGCCTCTGCACTTTCTTGTAACGTGACATGGAACAAGAAGAGGAATGCTTATGTTTCACTGGCATGGCCAGGGTGAGAATACTTTGGATGTGAAGTTCAGTTCACACTGAGTACGGGGGACGTTCACTTTGCACTAACTCCCACAGCTTTGTTACCAAGCCCTGATGCTGTATTTGTGTTGGCTCTTCTTGTGTCATTATTTTTTAGAGGAGAAACTGCAGATCAGTCATTTGACTTGTTTGATTTAATTCATCCAAGTATCTTAAATGCAAGCAATGGTCTGGGTCATTTTCTTCTCAGTCCAAACAAGCTTTACCCATTATTTCCTACTGATTGCACAAACCAAAAGCAGGACTCAAACTGCAGTGATGTTCAAAGCCCCAAATCTGAACTTGCCTCACAGACTGTTCCCTCAATTCCACACGCAGTCCAAGGAAACAGGTCCTTGCACCCTGTTACCTTTTTCTGTCACTCTCAGCAAGAGACAGTCAAAAAGTAGGGCACTGAGCAGTAGGACCCCAAGGGAGTGGGTGAGGTTGTCAGAGTTGAGCAACAACTTTACCACTACCTGATCCTTCACCTGTGTGGTTGTGGCAGCTCTTGCACCCCTTCCGACAGACACAACAGGCACATTTCCCACCCACCATACTTTCCTGTCCAAACAGGGATGCTGGGGTAATGGAGTGTTTGTGCATCCCTCAAGTTCAGCCCTCTCAGCCCCCATTCCTAGGACTGATGAAGGGAAAAAAAGTTTTTCATGGTATGACATAGAACAAATGAATTTTTCTTCAATAAATCATTTTAGAGAGACTATTGACTGTAGGACCTTTGAATGCATCGACCCATTCATAAAAATCTCATCTTCTCTTCTACCCTGTATACTTGCCTTCCTTTCCCCTGTCAAAACCACTACACTTCATTTTCTTTTCCTTTCTTTTTCTGTTTCTTTTCTTCTCCTTTTTTTACCATTTTGACCCTGTAATCCTATCTTAACCTTCTAATCCTCTCTGCGGTTCCCTCTTCTTTCCTGATCTCAGCTCCGTATCATTCACGGGCTGCCACACTGACAGGAGAGAAAGAACAGCAGATATTTACCGAAGTATTACCATAAAGATTAAAGCTAGCAAATACCATGGCTCTCTCCTTCCCTCCAGCCAGTGGCCTAATGAAAACACTCTGCACTCTTTTCCTGTTCGTGGAAACAAAATGACAAAGCCCTATAATCTCTAAGGTGGAAGAAAAAAAAGACCCCAAAGTGATTAAAAGGATAGAAAAGAGAGCAGAAAGGGAAATAGAACTGGGAATAATATTATTTAGCACTTCTATAGGACCTGACTGATGATATTATGCCGACCTGCAGCATACTATGCTTTCCATGTGTTCCCTTTCTGTCTGTATTCACCTCTTATCCCTAGCGCTTGGAGAATAAGCTCCCTGAAGGAGTATTCTCCTTTCTGCTCTCTATGTGCTCAGGGCCAAGCAAAAAGGGATACAGATGCATAGCCCTGGCTCACATGGCCACAGCAGGAATAAGCAGAGCTCAAGGCACTTTAGAAGGGATATAGTTATCACCAACCCCAGGCTGCAAGGAGGACAACAAAAGCCCAGCAAGCTGGGGTGACTCATACAAAGTTAGGGAAGTGGCACTACTTGAAGGAGGCTTGGACAACATGAGTGTTGTCTGTCCCTCAGCCTTGCTGCAGCCAGGACATCAAGAGAACTGGATGAGGGGAGACCACCGGAATGAGGGAGAGAAAGTAAACGGAGAAGCTGAATAAATGAGAAGAGAGAAATGGAAAAGAATGGGAAAGGAGAGGTTTAAAAAAGAAGTAAAACTAAGGTAAATTGAGAATGAAAGAAAAAATGAGAAAGAGAGGCAAAAAGTAGAAAAAGAAAGAGCCCAGATATGTAGGGCCAGGGAGTATGGATGGACTTCTTCAGCACATGGAAACTGCTTGAAGCAGGAAGAGGGAAAGATGTTGTGACAGCAGGAGTGAAATGCACTGAAAAGGCTCAGCCTTTTCAAAGTATCAATGTAATACTGTGGCACTATAAACTGGATAACCATACGTACAGGCAGGGAGACATATGCATGAAGATCAGATCTCTCCGTTACTCAAACATGTTCATCTTCCACTTGCTTCACCGTCTATTCACATACATGCAGAGACAAGGGGTACCACGGTGAGGCCACAGGATTTATTGGCACATCAAATGCACTTGAGTTCTGCTATGCACAGAGCTTTATTACAGAGGTGAAATTATAAGAAGTGCACAGAAGACAACTCTGCACACAGAAGCTCAGTTCTGACCAACTCACAGCAACAGATCCTGACCAGTTTGGCAAAACAGTCTTTCTGTGCAACAGAAGCAAGAAAACCCCACTTATAAAAACAACCAACCAATCAAAACCAAACAGAACCATAACCCCAAATCCAACCTGCCTATCTTTTCCATAGATCGAGTCAATGCAAACAATTAGAAAGAAGAGTTTGACATAATTACAACTTCATCTTTCTTCTCACTCATGTAAAATTCACAACAGTATTATTGCTGCTGGACTCCCCTGTCCAAAGAAAGAGGCTATTTATTCACTACAGATAAAGCTGATGAGTAAACAGGTGGATGTCACCCTCTCACTATGCAGTGAGAATCATGCACTTGCTCGGACTGCTTCTATCAAAAGATCTCAAAGCACTTGATGAATAGTTCATTAAAGCTTGGCAGCACCTTTGGGAGGATGGAGAAGGAACAATGAACGATCACTTCAGTCTTCACAGAAGGGCATCTCCCTTTAGACATGAAAAGCAGAGCTTGTTAGCAGTGCACAGATGCACCATAAGACAGTTTAAGGAAGCCCTGAAGAATACATCTTCATGTTAAAAGCACAGAGGCAATTCTGGGAACCTAAAGTAAGGTGAAAATTCACCAAAATGCAATTTGGCCAGAAGACAATAAAGCGACCCTGCTTTTCCCAAGCATTTCTTAATACCTGTCATTAATAGAGGTTAAAGCACTTTTCTGAAAGTGTTAAGTATTTTTATCCCTATCATACAGTAGATAAGGAAAAGGAAAACAAGGAAGGGGAGATGGTGTGCCAAAGTCCACATACAGTGAGTAAGAAGCATAGCAGAGAACAAACCCTGGGCTTCCCAGGCTTGCTATTCCATCTGATATGCCATCTCCCACATTATCCCTGTGCTCACTGCATCTGGACACATCTGTATTTAAAACTGATGAGGTGAGACTTATGCATCCGGTTAGCCAATAACCATCCGAGATTACAAGTCCACAGATAAAGGCTTCATTGTGTTCTCACTGCAAACCACAGATTCCCCCCATCAATCATCATCTTCCTCTGTATCTCCACATAAGGCACAGTACAAGCTTAACAAACATCTGTTACCAACACACCAGCATTTCCACCTGCAAACATCTTGGCTGAAGAATATTGGAAAGAGCAGAAGCTGAGCCAAGTGCCACTTAGGCTTTGCCTCACAGGATGCCTCAAGGCAAACTGCAGCAGTGTTCAGGGGCAGCAGCACAAACCAATGTCCTCAGCTTATAATGGTTTGCTTTCGGGAACAGCGTGGGGACACTGCTAGGAGGACCCATAATCCTCCTAGGGATGTATTGTTTTCCCAGAGATGATGAGGATTCCAAACGGCTTTGTGTTTCCATGGCAGTGGTGCAGAAGGGATCCTGCTACAGAAGCCTCCTTTGGACAAAGCTGGAGTGCACTCGGTAGTCATCAAAATTTGTTTGTCCATTACGTCTCTGGTGGATAGTCAGGTAAAAAAAAGGCTGCCTGACAGAACTGCACTTTGCGTCAGACAGACTTGGCTGGGCAGGCTCCGGGGTGTTCCTCCTACATCCTATTTAATTACTGTGAACAGAGGTTTTAACAGAAAGAGATGCTATTTGAGACAAGGCTGGTTAGAGAGATAGCCAGGTCCTTGGAGTTAGTAATTAATTACCAGGAATTCTCAGTCTTATGACATTAACTGCTTACCCTTTTAAATAGTAGTAAATTGGAGATACGTGTCTAATTAGAGTTGTAAAATGCTTTGGAGGATTGAACAGAGAGTGAGAAGTTAACAGAGATGGAGTGGGAGGCAAACTGCTCTCTGTGAGGAAAGGAGTTGTGGGATGGAGGTGATATTATTACTGTGAAAGGCTGTCTTACTTTTTTAATGTACCCCAGTCCTGTTATCTGAACGGACCTCTGGTTCTGCCAGGCTCTACAGCTGCATGCTCCCAGAAGAGGGGAAGCAGGTAGAGTACTGGACATGCACAGGATTGATTTTTTCCTGGAAGGTCAAAGATAGACCTCAAACTCTGCCACTACTATCAAGCTAGCAGGTGTTGTATTTCACATCCTAAGAGCAGACATATCCCCATCCACTCCAAAGATTTTGGGAAGTATGTACCAATAGGGTGTATTAGACACACACTAGGTAGGTTTTATCTCTTTTAGGAGATCAAAAATTCTAGGGGCTTTTACTAAAGAGACAGCCCTGGATTTACTGTTCTTCAGAAACATAGACCTAGAATACCAACTTCCTCCCTCACTTAATTTAAATAGGGAAAAAATAATAGAAAATAAGCTATTCACTGCTGGATTTTTGTTGAATATCATGTGATGTCAGTCTCTGCTACCAGCAACTTATTAGAGTGTATTTCAGGTCAAAACCACACCAAGTAGTTACCCTGTATTTTGTGCAAATGCTTTTCATTTGTACTCTCCAGCGGGCTCTCCTGGGAACTGAGGTCAGTCACATGGTTTAAGAAGTTTGTTACAAGGCAAAAGGACTTCTTGTTTCATATGAAATAACACAGCTCAAATAAAGTGCAACTGAAATAATCACAATGGTCTAGTAAGTGGTCAAGGTAAGAGGCAGGCCTAAAAGAGCTTGCTCTAAGGAAGCATGTATTAAATATTCCTCCTTTCTTTATTCTGATTTCTACAGGTACATCTTCATTCAACAGCCTCCATGCCCATTTCTTCCTACCTGAATACTTTTTCCCCTGCTTCCTCACCTCGAAAAAAATAATCTAACGACCTCTGAAAGATGCTGAGGAGGGTGTTATTCTAATGGTGTGCAAAGTGGCAGAGTTCTGGGGATCCTCTGTGCTTTGGTGTAGCAGGAGGATGGATTTCACAATGGTTTTTGTCAGGTGGCTTTGGGTTTTCTCTATTAAAAGAAACCACTTAGTATCTTCAATCTTCAAGGGACTAAATACTGGAGACAATATGTTCCTTGGGCAATATCTTTTGTGTTATAAGATTATAAATTAAAAGACTGCTTATAATCAAAGATCACTTGACACTTTTCAAAGGCAAGAGTGCAAAGACAGTAGCCCTGTCTGAATTCCGATTAGTTTAATTACAATCTGCCTTCCAAAATAGTCCTTGCAGTTCCAACTGGATGTTTTCTTCTTCCCTCATCCTGAACCTACTGCCATTTGCTGTTTAATACTTGCAGAGCTCCCCTTCAGAGGTGACTGTGCTTCAGTGATGAGCAGAGCACAGTACCTCTCCAAAGGCACTTTCTTACACAATTACTAGTGACACCTCACCGCAAAGATTCCAAAGAAGGCAATAAGCCCACCTTTAAGGAGCAATTAATTTTAAGGAAAAAAAAAGGAGAGCATGACTCCATAAAACCAGAGCGCAAATGAGCACTGCAGTGGCTCAGTTTACAAACAACTGAGAAAAAGGCATTCTGCTGGGCTACACCCTGTCTTAAGCAGGAGCACTGACCAAGCACACGATGTCAGGTGATGCACGTTCTAGAAGGAATTATTTAAGTTACCTTGTTGGCTTCTAAGTTGACTACAATAATTCAGAAACTGAGATTCATCTATGACAAACTCATAAAAATCCTCAGTTCAGAATGAGAAAGAATCCAAATAGAGGATGCACTGAGACAGAGCAAAAGCAAGGCCAAGTGCAGTACTGTACTGCAATACAGTGTCCCATATCAGGTCATCCTATCTGCAAAAGATGTAATAGAAATAAAAAGGGTTCAGGGACAGCAATGACAGCGATGAGTTAAAGGCCTCACAAAATTTTGGTAAGAAGGGAGATTGAAAATTCTGGGGCTTTTTGCTTCAAAGAGGAAACAAATCAGGCTGGAGAGTGTAGGGATATATAAAACAATGAAGAATACAGCAAAGGCAAACACCCTCATAAAGCTAGGGAGCATCCTATACAACTGAAACACTACCCATCTGAGGCTAGATAGGGCTTGCTGCTTTCCTACTACGTGCAATAATGTGTGGAACTCACTGCCACAGGACAACATACAGGCCTAACACTATTCCTCAAAGACTACAAGACAGTTATGTGAACTGCAAGAATATCAATAGTCACTTTATATATAAAAATGCCTCCTCATGACCCCTTCCCCCTAGCACCAGTGATGTCAATCCTCTTGCTTCAGACTACAAGCAGGAAACAATCTGTCCAGGACACAGAAATTCCTCCTATCAGCAAGTTATTTCTATGATTCTGCATATTTTCCCACTTAGGAGGTTTTTGTATTTTCTTATATAATGCAAATTTAAAAATACAAGATACTGATGTAAAATGGTTTTGCCATCCTCTGCTGTTTTTTAAATTCTTATGTTTGGGAGGAAATTCATATATGCTAAACAAGAGTCTGTTTGAAAAGCACTCTCTCTTAAGGACTTCTAAGTGTTCAAGCAAGAGAGGAAAATGATCATCCTACTGTTTTAATGAGTTCATGGAGGACCTGAAAAGAAACTTCCCTTTCAGAAGGCTTGTGTCTCAGCAGCTAAAAATTTCCCCCTGTATCATATCACCCATAGTGACTCTGAGTAGTCTCCACAAAATGCTGCATCCATCATTCCCTGACCAATCAGATCACTCAGTAAACTTCTAGGGAAAGACAGCTTATTTCAATAGATTTATAGTATCAGTCCCTGAAAGGACCTGCCACAGACATAGTTCCAAGATTTACAGGTCTGTCATTTCCTATGACCCCATCTAGATCTTTCCAACAGAGCTGTGTGGGTTGTTACACACTTTGCAATCACCTTTTTGGATATCCTGCTTTACTCCTTTCCAAAAAAGTGGAAAAGTACACCAAAAACCAACAAAACACTTTGCACTGCTATCTGTAGGTTTCTCCTCTCAACTTCCTCGCTTCCTTTACAGAAATACATGAATGCATATTCCTCCTTTACCAGGATGCTCATTCTCTGGACCAGAATCTCCACCTCACGGAAGAGGACACTCAGATGCAAGCATCAGTCATTGATTTCCTTGGGAACAGAAAAGAAGCTGAGTGTTCCCTCCCTCAGACTCATTTACACTGAAGTGGAAGTGCCAAGTTCTGGCCTCTCAGACCACAGCTGAGAAAAGATGATGCCCTGCTTTTGCATTACATTGGGAGACATTCATGTGATATCCTAGTCCAGCAGCCAGTAAGGTAGTATAGCTCTGAATAGGACCTATAAACTGGGGTTCCAGCCTACAAAAAGTTTGGTGACCTATGTCTGACCACCAATTTCCTGAGACAAATCTCCTTTTTGAGCCTCGGTTTTCCACTCTGCAAAGTGGGGGCACTAATGGTGACTTGTCTCAATGGGGAAATTAATTAAAATACTCTGAGGTTCAGAAGTGGCAGGGACTACTGAGCTAAATAATCTCAAAGTAATTCCATGTGCTCTGGCATAGATCTGACAACTTATCTATGTATGTTTTTAATGGAGGTTAACATTTTCATTTTCTCTGAGCATATTTTAGGCTCCACCACATAAAAGAAAAGTCTACACAAGGCACCAACAAGCAGAATGCACAATCATTAATTTCTGCAAAGCAGCCTTGGTGTCTGCGAAAACACTCCAGGTAACTCAATAAATTAGAATAATAAATACAATGAAAACCAGAGAGCAAGCAAGGACAGGGTAGAAATCACAAACAGAGGCCGACAACATAATATATGATACAACAGCAGTTCGAACTGGGCTGCCGTGAGGCACTCAGGGAGCCTCTGGGAGGCACGCATGGGGTGGAGGATATCCAAGTCCTGGTACTGTTCCTTATTAGTCCTTCAATCTCATACGAGCAATTTTAATTTAAATATCACCGTGCACATGCCACCAGGGCCTCTCCTCACAGTGCCCGCAGGGAGGTCTCCAGCTGGCAAGCACAGCACAGCCCCTGTAGCCACAAACCCCCAGCGAAGGAGGTTTTGCTGATGCAAACACAAGCCTCAGCAGCAGCAATCAGTGCCTAGGGCTGAAATGGTGCTGCAGCAGGGGATGTCTGGCTGCCATCAGTAGGACAGTCTGATATCAGCTAGGGAAATGGAAAGGGCTTCTTCATCTGCCCACAGGTGTTAAACAATACTCTCTGCCTGAGGGCAGGGAGCAGGGGAGAGGGAGGATGAACAATTGTGCCTCTAAACTGGTTGCTTTTGGCTCCTTTATGTGGTCTGAACTCCTGCAGAAGCAAACTAACTGCAGAGGGAACCTTTAGTGCTGGAAAGCATATTACTTTCTTGCAGGAATGTTTTCTTAACATGTCTGCCTGGTGTGACAGTAATGGCAATCTCCCCCTCTCCAAACAAAGTTCTCCTGACCTGGGACTCCCCACACCAATTCCACCGCTGCACCCCTGTATCCCTTGTGCTGCTCCAGACCTATTTCTTTCCTCAGCACATCAGGCTTATGCATCTGAAGTGCTCACTTCTGCAGCTACTCCTATTTCAGTCCGAAGTCTCTTCTGAACAGAAAGTACCATTCACATAAAAATTATGAGGACAGGCAGAAAGGAATTAGGTTGTGAGGAAAGATTCAGCAAACTTGTTCCATTTTCCACCTGGATCAAGACCTGAACCCACAGGAAGCCTCCAGAGGTACTTTCTGCTGCAAACGTACTGTGACATTTAAGAGACCT
Source organism: Myiozetetes cayanensis (assembly GCF_022539395.1). Lineage (NCBI taxonomy): Eukaryota > Metazoa > Chordata > Aves > Passeriformes > Tyrannidae > Myiozetetes > Myiozetetes cayanensis. The sequence goes on from NW_026087742.1 coordinate 22,725,961, forward strand.
CCCAGTGAGTCTTGGGAGTAGAGGGATGGACTTCTAGGGGAAAGTTTTGTCTTTGTGGAGCAAGGAACTGGAGCTATTTATAACAATTCCTGCTGTCCCCAACTGGGCATGAAGACAATCAGCATCTGTCCAGACCCTCGGGGAAACTGTTGAACCAGAGATGTTGTATATATATCTGTGCAGAGCCCCCTGCTAGAGCGTGAAAATGTCCGGGTGGGCAAATAGGAGCTGTAAAGGGCTCAGGCAGGGCTGGGGAGATGAGGGGCTCAGGAAGGGGGCTGGAAGAAGGGTATGGTACCAAAGGGGATGGAGTTTGCATGAGAGTGTCTGTTACTTGAGATCATACAGATGGTTTCTCTTTAGCTGTGGTTTTGAAAAACCCCCTGCCTTCTCTGCTGGAGGCCCTTTCCTACCAGAGCCAAACCTGGAGCTCCCAGACACAGGAGGAGAGCTCAAAGTCTCTGAAAACAGAGAGTGCATTATGCTGGGAAGCTGGGAACTGGAACTCTATACAGGTAGTTTCTCACGCTTTATCTGTTTGATCTGACAGGGTAAAGGCAGGAGCAGCACTCTGACCTTGTCCTCCTGCCTGGCAACTGGCTCCCCCACAGCCTGCCTCCACCAACCCCCTCTTATCTGCCAGCAGCTCCCTTTCCTCCCACCCTGTCCTGCACAGCAATCTGCTGGCTACAATTCCTTTGGCTTGAAGAGAGGCCCTGCCTGTTTCCCTCAATTCCTGCTGCTCCCTCCCTGCTCATACAGAAGTTTCTTCTCCCCTGCTTTCCCCTCTAAACCATCCAAATTCCCTGCAAGGAAAAACCCTCATGCTGCAAGGCCTTTCTGGGGCATTGGTCTCCTATTCCTCTCCCCTACCCCAGCAGCAGCCAACACATTTGTTTTCTTGCTCCATTAAACCAGTAAATGAGGCAGGATTAGCTCAGCACCATGAGCTGGTGCTCTGAGCCCAGGATGAGTCTGAGCACAAGAAGAAACACCGATGTCACACAGGAGCAAAGGAAGGATTTGTGTTTGGCACCACGCTCCTCTACATCCAGACACTGAGGACAGCAGCTTCTGGAGACCAAATCAACCAAGCTAATGTAGCCTGCAAATGATTTGGGGTTTGGCCAGGTGACTGTGCTGCCTTCTTCGAGGCCATCCACCGTGCTCCAGGAGAAGATAAATCAATGCAAGGCAACATCTGCCAAGATATTGACTTTGGCTCTGCTCACGGACTGCCTGCACTTCAGAGATGGGTAATATTCAGCTTGATTATCTCTCACCGCCAAGAGGAAGTTTCTCTCTATGCTTAAAATCACTTGGATGAGCTAAGGAGGAATCGATCTGTAGAAGAGAAATGCTGACAAGAAAACACAAGTCGGAGACAGGATGAGAGTGGACGATGGGTGAGCAATGGAGACAGCCTCTGGCAGCTTGCCTGGTCAGGTTAGCAATGGCCTGGGTCACTACAGCCAGAGAATGATTAACACCAAACACATTCCTCCAAACGTTACATCAGGCCCCTTTACGCTCCTCCCCTCCTTCCCTGAAAACCTTTTCCTCTCTTAAATTGCTCCTCATCCTTTTAAAACATCCTTTCTGTACTTTCGTCCTACATCCTCACTGCACAGGAGTTTTCTCACTGTTCCACATCTCTATACGTCACCCAGTTCACTGCTTGAGGCATGACACTCAGTAGTTTCAAGGCTTGCTGCCTGTCCCATTTTGTGCCTTATGTCACATGCCTCTCCCCCAGTGGTGAAAAACCCCAATAGTTCTCATAAAATGTACCACATCCACTCCTTAGGTAGACCCTCATCCTCATGGGCTCATATACCAAAGCACAAAGTGATGTCACACTAGAAGAAGGTGACATTTCATTAGCAGAACATGCTGACAAAGCCTCATGAGGTGAGCATTCAGCAACATCATCAAACTTTCCCAGGATAAAACAATGAGCCTTTGACTTGTTTCTCCCTATCACATTCATGGTAAAACATTCTCTAGTCTTGTGGCCCTCCAAGGGCAGCAGATGAGAAAAAGATCGGAGTCCCTATGAATTAAAAACAGTTTTAGGGATAGTCTTGACATTGATTCCTACTTCTGTTTGCCAGATAGGTTAAGTGTCACATGCTTGCACTGGAGTGGCACTGATTATAGGCTCCTTGGAGCACATCATGCTCCTGGGATGGAAGGGAGAAGGACAGCCACAGCAAAAGGAATGGGTAAAGACCTCCTGGCCAGGCTCACTTGGCTTCTTGCTGAAGCACTTCCCTAAACCTTTCAGCTGTGTTTCTGCCTATGCTCCTGCCATTCTTGGAGCCTGAAGGCTGCACCGAATCCATCAGCAGAGGTAGGAGAGACCCAAAGGAACCATCTAGTCTGTTCTACTCTGTGAAAGATGGATCTGTTCTACTTCGTCATTTGTGGCATCTGTCACTCCTCATACATGTCTAGTCTGTCCTTAAAGCCCTCCAGTGATGGAGTTACACAGCCTCCCAAGGCAATTTGATTCAATGTTTTCTATCTTTACTGTTGCAGAGTTCTTACTGACATTCAGCCTGTCTCTCTTGCTACAGTCTTAAACTATTCCTCCTCATTTTCTTCTGCAGAAGACACAATTCCTTTCTTTTGTATCTAATGTACCTGCATGCTGTTATGCATATCTTATGCCTAGTCCTCTATTCTTTAGTCCTAAAATTCCCATTTCCATCCATCTCTCCTCATGAGTATGCTGTCTAGACTTCTAATCATTCCCACTTCGCTCTTTGGGATTACATCCAACTGGTCCACATCTCCTTAGAAGCATAAAGTACTCCAAACAGACACAGGACTCTACTGCAATAGATAGAGTGATCAGCAAGCAGCCAACACTACCACCGAGGCAGGAACACAGCTACAGCAGAACACAACAGTGATTCTGGAAAGTATGCTGTATGCCCTTCTCTTTTCTCTGGGAGTTGGATGCTGTTTCCATTTTGAGCTCCGTGTGGTGGAAAAAAGAAAACAAGATATTTAAAAGGTTGTCTGATCTGACTATGTCCGAAGTCCTTGACCCACCTGGCCTGCAGTTAAGCACTACTTCCCAACTCAGGTAAGAACAAAGCTGTATGTTTTCCTCCACCTTGGGACACACTTTTCAAATTGATAGACCTGCATGCCTCTGACTCATTGCCAGGACTGGAGACCAGCCAGGAGAATAGGAAGGAAAGAAATGCCACTCTAAAGGCCAATGAATACGCAAGAAGCATGTTACGCAAGAACCCCCGCGGATCCCCTTGTCCAGGTAAAAGTCCTACAGATGGCCCCTCACTAACCATAGTTGATGCAGTGGGGAGGATGTGTGGGTGGACAGATAATTTGATATTTAGCTGAAAAAACTAAAATGGGTTTAATGCAGTGCTAGGAAGACAGATTGCCTGCAGCACCTTCTGCTCCTGATTATGGATGACAATCTCAGGTCTCCCTTAAGTGTAAAAGCAGCCAGGATGTGTGGGTTTTCACCAAGGCTTCAAAGTCCCAGTCCTACAAAAAGGAGGTACCACAGGAGGATAATAAAGGGTGACTAGCACTGAGGAACGTCCGTGCTACAGCACCAGCAGCTGGTTTTCTGTAGCGTCTTATGGTCTCATGACAAACATGTGGGGCCATCTCCAGAGTACCTGGAAAGCTTCTCCTGCAACAGACAAATCTGGCTGAAGTGATCATAACTCATGAACTAAAGTCCTGATGCTTCTCTTTAAGGTCATAGAGGTCTGGCACTTTGAAAATCAAGAACTTTCCCTAACATTGCACCACCATTGTCTCTTAAATGCATCTGCCTTCTTTGCCCCTTGAACAAGAAAATCTCAGGTCTGCGTCCCAGCACCCATCTGTCACCCCATGTCAGCATAACACAGGAGCTTCTCACCCAAGAAAAAGCTACAACAGAGGGAGAAAAAGCCCCCAGATACTTCCAGGAGTAGAATCACAGGACACCAGGAACACACTGTAGCATGTGCCTCTGCTGACAGCAGCAAGGTGGCTTTCACAGCAGCCTAGAGCCTCAGCTTTTGCCTGTTGGCCACATCATTAATGACTGGGTTCTCCTACCACTCTGTTTCCTACTTGGACTGCAATTAAAGGTAGGAGAACCAGATCACTGGGATGCAACAGGCATCCAGCTACATTCCTACTAGGGAGAGGAAGAGCTTTACTGATGACGCAACCCCACTTCTCAGTAGCCCTCCCACACACCCCCTTTCTATGAGCTCACAGGACACAGAGGCACAAGGCATTCTGTGTAGGAATAGAAAATAAATACACTGGAAAATAGTCCACAGGCCTGGCCTGAATACAAAGTGCTGATTGAGTGACCATGTCCAACAACAGAGCTCAGTCTGCTCTATGATCTACAGCAGAAGAGCCAGAGCACTGTGGTCAGTGTGGTGCAGCCCCATTCTTCTCTGCTTTTCCTCCAGGCCTCCACTCCCTCTCTCTGGTTCAGGAGGGAGGGGAATTTAAAGGGAATTTAGACTTGAGCAAAGAGAGAGAAAGAAAAGGAAGAGGAAGAAGGGGCTGGAATCGGAAATGAGAATCTGTGTTGGAGAGGGGTGAAGGGGGAGGAGGAGATAGGTTGAGATAGAGAGAGAAAGCAAAGGAGGGAGGGACGAGATGGAGAAAGCAAGAAAGAGATGTGACTGACAACTTCAGTGAGCAAGGTAGCAGGCTGGATGGGGGAGTATGCCAAGGAGAGTTTGCTGTGTGTGATATGCAAGAGGGGAGATAGGAAAAATACTTCAATTCTTTCTCTCTGACGAACTTATCCATCCTTTTTCTTTCACTGGACAAAACTCTGCAAACACACTCTTCCCTTCCCTTGCTGGCAAGAGACAGCCAAGGATAGCAGTAGAGGGAAGGTGGATGAGGTACAACATGCGCACAGCTAAAAAGCTTTGGGCACACTCTAGGTCTCAGCAGCAGGTATAATAACAACAGGCCCTAAGGAGTGGAAATATCTGGTGAAGGAAGTAACTCATTTTCTGTTCCTAATTAGGATCAGATCTCCTGTTATTGCTGCCCACATTTAGCACATTCTAAGGGGTACTGCCCCTATATGCTGCTCTTTACTGCCCAAAACCATGTCTGCTTTATGTAGCACGCAGGTGAGAAAGGCAATATGAAATATGACTATACATACTTTTTCACACTTTCTGTCTTGGGGTGGTGAGCTTTTTTTCACTTTCAATAAACATGAGGCCTGCACTACCCTGGAGCCTGTCTCCGTGCTCCCCATCAGAAGTTTATCCATTTCAGACAACTGCCATTAGTGAGAAAGTTTAGAGTGAAAGTAACTATAAGAGGGTTGCATTTTCTTAGCTTCTTATCTCAAGGTCCATCTGTGGCTCACAGGACCCAAGTCAGCTATTCACAAGTTACCCACTTGCACCTATAAGGCCTGTCTGAGCACACAGCCAGCACCCTCACCTCAGCTCCACCACACCCAGGGATGATTTCAATTAAATAGCACTGTAATCCAAGAAACAGACAAATACGTGTGTGCATGTATGGCAGGTGCATGCCAGCAATGGTGCGGGGTATGTGCATGTCATTTTTCCTTGATGGTTCAAAGGACTCTGGAAAGCAGCTTGCTCCCTTACTCTTTCTCCAGCCCCAATTGCTTCTCTGCAGTGCTGCCAGCCACCCCAGTGGTCACTGGCATGGGGTCACTGGCAAGGTGGCAACAGCAACGGGCTAAGGAAAGTTAGCCAGTGCATCCAAAAGGGGCTCTTTAAAAGGAAGAGGAGTGATCTGCTATGGATGGGGTTGACTGCTGTGCTTTTGAGGACCTTGCGGGTTCTGCTGCTCAGGGAGTAAAGAGGGGAGAAAAGTGTGGATGCCCAGTAAGCTGTAGGGCTCAGAGGTCGTCATCACCCCACTGTCAAGAACAAGAGCCCTGTAAAATGGGGGACTCACAGTAAGTCTGTGGGGCCAGTCTGGAGAGCTGAAGATGGGAGAGAGCCTGCCTGAGAAATGTCAGGGGGTTATGGAAGGAGCATCCCTATTTAAACAGTGTGCCAAAGGCTAAGGAGGCAGCAGATGTGAAAAGGGGGGGGGGGCAGGCTGCAGCAGTCCCTCCCCATCTCCTTCCACCAGCTTAAAATCTCCCGTGTCATTTGACTCAAGGGGACAGCTGATAAACGTGCCTGCACTGAAAGGACAAACGTGCCCCACTGATTCACAATTCACACATGCCTCTGCTCATACAACGAGGGGGCCTCCAATGTCCCTGTCCCCATGAAGCCCCAATAAACAACTGCCTCAGCTGGCGCAGACTCCCTGCTCTATTGCTGCAGGGATGGAGAGTACAGATCATATTATATTGTATTTGGCAGAGAGGAGACAATAATTTTTCAGGGAGTAATCACTCTTCAAATCTCACTTTTCTCAAGCTCAGAGGACACCCTGGAACAGATGGGGGTTTCCTAGCATCCCTGTGCTAACTGCAGCACTTAGTAGTTGCTACCCTGTAGTGGTGGTGTTTTTCCTCTCCTCTTGGGCATTTTCCAATTCCAGCATGCTTACTTGTGCCTGATCCTCTCTGTCACATGCTCTCCTTTCTATTCTCTGACAAGATGAGCACGGGGCCTGACCGTGGACAAATTCCTGCTGACTCCAGTTGGGAATCTGGGCTGGGGGTGGGAATGGAACTCACTACAAAGGAGTTGGTGTGAAGGAGTCAGCTAGGCTTTGGCACTGTGGCTCCTCTCCTCCAAAGGAAAAGAAAGAGATAACGATGTTAGAACTTTTTAACCTTTCTTTTTCTGAGTTTGATAGGTTTGGCCCGAGGCACCCTTCCCAGCAGAAACAGGTTGCTGCAAGATTGATTGGTTGGTGCAGAGTTTAAAGGTAATTTTCTCTTGTCACATGCACATAAATTATTGTGGCTCGAGCTGTGATCAGCTCCACATCTCACTTTTTCAACTGCTTTTATGCCTGGGCTCCTATGAGGGGTTGCAAGAACCATGTCCAGTGCTCCCTACACAAGAATCAACATAAATATATATGAAGTGCTCCACAGGCATACACACAAGTCAGTGTCTAGGTGTAAGGGCAGGAAGGGGCACATGCCTGCAAATCTGTACAGACAGGGACTTCCAGCTGCAAAAGTTGCAGCTAGAGCCTTGTTTTGCTGATCTACAGACCTGTTTAAAATGTTCTGTCCATGAACGCCAGGGCAAGGAAAACTCATCCACTCAGATTATTCACAAGGGGGAGAGAAAAAAAGATGCACATGCACTCACACAAAGGAAGCACAGCTGCAGCCAAAGTGAATTCATTTTTAACATTCATGAAAATATTCACTGAACACTTCAGTGCTATTTGCCTAAATTTTGCTGTTTGGAGTAAACACTTGAGCTAGCGCAGGCTGTATGTTCTAGGCAGTACTGCATTGGGGATTAGGGGTGGCTGTTGGATCCAAGTCACAGATTCACACCATGTCCCCAAGTACATGTGACTCCCTTACTTTAAGGCACAGACTCACAATCTGCCACCGCATAGTTTCTGGCTTTTGGTCCTTGCAAAACAACTTTGCAAGTACCCACAGCCACCGCATTCCCCATCCATCACAACCTTATGCAACAAAGGCACGTGTGTTCTGCCAAATTTAAACACAAAAGCAGTGGCAAACAATTACAGCTCTGGCATGTGCCTGGTCTGAGGGAACAGACCCCTTGCACCTCCTCTGCTCCCCCCATCCCTCTTCTCAACTAATTCCTTTCATTGGTTTCTTTCCCTGTGCATCCTAAGCAGTTAACACAAGGGAAAATGCTACGGCACACAAGGGAGACTCAGCTGAAGCCCTGAAGACAAGAGCTGTGTGCGTTGTCTCTTCCTTCTCCATAAATACAGCTGAGACGACGACTGGATAATTGGCTAAGTGCCTGTCAGCTTAATAACAGAGAGGGGGAGAGAGAGAGAGAGACTGGGAAAAGGAGAGATTTGTATTTACTATTCAAAGTCATGGATGCTGTCTGCCAGTGGATTTCAACATGGGTTTTGTTTGCACAGAAAGGCATGAAAGGTGACTGGATACGCAGCTCTGAGTCATGGTCAACTGGAACACCCTTAGCATTTCCCTTACCCACATAAATCCAGTGGTCTTCTAGGAACTCATCAATTGCAATGAGAAACCATTCAGGCATGTCTGGGCTCTTAAAGGAGGATGTGTGGGAGACAAGCCCCCGTGCTCTTTGAAAGTTTTCACTACTTCCCTCTGCCATAGAAATGCCAATTTCAGAAGAGAGAGTCAGAGTCGTTCAGGCTGCTGCTGGAAAGGGACAGTACTGGCCAGATCTGCAGTGGTGTTAACCACTGAGCCTCAGAGGAGGAAGATCCTATATTCTCTTTACTGGCTGCTTTTTTCCTTTACAGCTGTATCAGCTGAGACATACTGAAGTGAAAGGACACTTCCAGCATTAGTGATGATTACTGAGGTCCAGGATTTGGAAAAAGCCACATAGACCTCCAAGTAAGCAGACCCTTATCCTGTCCATCCAGCAGTGCTGCCTCTCACTTTCAAGTGTGGCAACTTTACAAATTATATGAACATTTGTCCAACCACACACAAGAAAACACATCCCATTTTTAAGTGGGAGCAAATGTAGGGAAACACACATTTGCGCACAGGCACATGCAAGCACGCACCTCCCAAATCTCATACAGATGTGCTATTGCAAAATATCAGCTGAACTCCAGCCCAGTCTGAGCAGGCTCACTTCCGTCAAGTTAGCTAGGACTGAAAAAGCCCAACCCCGGTGAAATCAATAGAGCTGCGGCAGGGCTATTTCTCCTCTCTTTGTACAGGGCTGAGCACTGTGGGGGCACTCTGGGATCACAGATGGCCTCTCCCACACAACCAAGTTGCTCCTAATAAAAATCTGTACAAATACATACAAGCACAGTGGAGACTGGCTCTTTTGAAATAGCTATTTTTGAAATAACTATTTTGAAATAGCTGTTTTCTAGGCAGAGGTGAAACTCATCATTATTAGTTCCCATTACTTACCATAAAACCAGGCACGTTAGATGTGCCCGAAGCCTGAAGCAAATGCTTCGGTGTCAGATTCAGCTGAAAATCACATTCGTTTCTTCTTCAGCAAGAGAACAGTAAAAGAAAACTCAGTAAATTCCTGACTTCACCTTTGTGCCCTCTGTTGCACTTACTCCAGCAGAGCACAAGTTCACACAAACCAGAGTGAATTTTGATGGACAACAAAACTAGCTACCTTCAATGGAAATGGTTATATTCAGCCTCGCAGTAAGCCTGTTGAAGTCCTGACGCTGCATCAGCAGTGAGCTGTGGCCCCACAGCTTTGTCAGAATCAGATGCCTGTGGGTCTGGATATAAAGGGCAGGTATGTGTAATATATATTTTGAAAACTTATAGTTATGAGATAGCAAATTCCAGTAACTATGAGCTATTTTAAGACTAGGTCCTTCCTCATGACCTGCTGGGGAGGGGAGTGGAGTGGAAGAGTTACCAACTCTGAGACACTCCAGGTAACACGTACTACTATATAAATTTTAATGCCAACTAAGTAGGAAAACACATGGTACTTAGCTGCAAGCTCAAGTGTGTGTGCAGACTCTGGGGAGGAGGTTAAAGCCATACAGTTTGATACTATCTCTCCTCCTTCATCTTTCTGAGTGCAGATTTACCATCTAGTGTTATTAAACATACATAATTTCACCAAAGAAAGCCTTTCCTTCTCCAATTTCCACTCCACCTTTCCTTGTGATGGGTTAGTCCCACTTTGCTGAAAGCTCAGTATCACAAAGGGCAGACCTCACCACTGGGCTGGCCCTATAGAAATACTGTGTGTGCATAAGGAGAGATGCTAATCATCAGCCTTTGACCATATACATATTGCAACTTCCTTTATCATATGTATGCACACACACTCACATATCTGTGGATGCATGTGTGTCTTCATATAATGGCACCATCTGCTGCCAGACCCGGAAGTTTTGAAACAGCATCTGTTACTACATTTATACATTTTTATTTTTTATTTAAAAGAACGCATCAGCAGAGTTTGCACGGATACCAACATACCCTCTCTCAACGCATGTACACTAGATTTGATAATGAAGGCTTTGCACAGACCAGAGAGAGAGAAAAGCACTTGGGACTTGCAGTCAATAGCAGTGCAGATGAGGATATACTAGGGAATCCTCACGCGTCGCACTTGCTGAGTTGTGGCGTGGCTGAGACGAAAGGCAGCCCACGTTAATGGATGGGTCGCTAGGCTGGGTGCTCCTGGGCCCTGCTGTGCAACCCTGGGCGAGTCCCCTCACCTCAGAGCACCTCCTGCCCACCCCCAGCCTCGGTCCAATCCAGTTAATAGCCTGTCTGCCCTGCAGAAAAGGGTGTCTCTTTTAGTCTGTGCTCGCGTGGCCCTTAATACAAACGGGGCCTCAACTTAGTCGTGGCCTTTAAGTGCCACAACAATACCACTAATAATTAAGGTTACAATTTTACTGCCAAGACTGTATTATTATGTAGCATTATACCTTTGAACATGCCTATTCTCATTTCGAGCAAAGGGCTCAGCTCAGTGCTCCCTGTTATAAATCATATGCTAATTAGAAGTGTAATCTGAACAGCTTTTACTTTTCTTTTAAAATGACTGTATAGGGCATAAACTTTGTTGTGATGCTGTGTTGCTATTTTGCCTGAGGTGCCTTTGTCCTCTAGCATAGCTCTATGTGTAACATATCAGCAAAATACTGGGAGGCCAAGAATGGAGTTTGCATAAATTGCTTATACTGCAGGATTATACCAACAGCACTACCATTACTGCTGGTAATTTGATTCTAGCCCATCCTTTGACACGTGTAACTTGAAGGAACTAAGTACCCGTTACAATGGAAGTACCTAAACATGCTATCAGCCTGAAACTTCACATTATTTAAAATACCTGGTAAAAATTAAAAAGGCACACTCAGTTAAATATTGGTTTTCATCTCTACATCAGCATCAGCTTGATTTAATTCTCGATGAAAAGTTGATGCTTGGAAAAACTCTGGAGCAATGAGCCAAATGCTGGCCTTGGCGAAATCCCAGTTCTCCAACAGGCTGAACATCATCTGAGCAGTGCTCAGCAGCTTAATCCCTGTATGAGTCACTTGTACCTCTTTATTAGCAGTCCCCGGGAATCTGCCCCAAAGACAAATGTGGTATTTCTGGCAGTGCCCTTGGGCTTTAGTGGATCTGTACTGGTATAACTGAGCAGATTGGAATGGGGGTATGACCCATTTTAGTTCCAGCTAGTGACAAGCTCCATTTCAGGAGTCTTTAAAGGCCAAATCTGCACTTGTGCCAGGACTACTAAAAGCCCTGGGCAACCTGCAAATTCCACTGACACCCTCAGAATAGTGCTTTAAAGACACTTTGGGGCGAGCTGCTGTGGTGGTTCCTGACGGAGCTGATCTTTTCCCCCTAACATGCAGTAGAGGTATGCGATCCCACAGCATGGATAAGCACTGCCATTTTGCTTCTAACCCATCTTAAGGGCCAAACAAAACACAGAAGCACAGTTTCCTCCCTTCCCCAGTTTGCAGCAGCTGCCCTTCCTTACTGCACATGTCCCATCTTATCCAACATCCTCTTATTTCTCATCCCCTCATCAGGCTGTGTGCAACAGAGCGCAGGGTCCCTCTTCACCCAACGTGAGCACAGCAAATGAGGTGGGAAGGGATGCTGGAGAAGATTTGGGGTTGGGGACTGTTTACCTTTTCCTATTTTAATTAACTTGGGGGATATTTTGATCTTTTTTTGTTTGGAGATTCTTTTCCTTTTTTTTTTTTTTTTCCTAACGTCAAGCTGGGAAGTTGCAGGCAAAACCCGACAACCTCATGACTGTAATTTTGTCAGCAAAACATCGGCAGGAACTGCAGCCCATAATTCTTTCTCAATACTCAAAATAAGATTCAGTGTCTTTCTTCACTTGCTGAAGACAGAGTTAAAAAATGAAACCTTAGAAAGTCTGGCAGTGTCACTAATATACAGTGTCATCTTTGAAACATCCTGCTTTCTTTTCTTGGTTGCAGCTGGACAAATACTAGCAACTCTGTTCAGCCATTATTACCTGTTGCAGCTCTCAGACCCCTCCTCTCTTTTCTGCCTTGCTCTAAGGAGCAGATCATTACCCTTTTCCCTGTGGATAGTCCATCATGAGCTATTTTTATTCTCCCTGCAATTCCCTAACTTCCCCATGCCAAATACTTGCTAAAAGTCATCAACCTTCAGCAAAGCCAACAAATGAATCAAATCTGCTGCCAGGTCATTTAGGAGATGAGCCAGTTTAGAGTTAGGGACATTTTATAATAGTCCTATAGTGAGGGAACATTTTAAATGCTATAGTTTTAAAAAGTCATCTCCAAACTTCTCAGAACAATTCTATTTGAGTAACAAGCTGCAGATGAAGCTTCAGAGGAGTGGCTTCCTTTAGGAACATTAGGGCTTATAATAAACCATTTTTCTCCACTTCATAGATCAGTCCACCCACCCATTCTTCCACCTACAAGTGTAACCCTATATACAAATACATAAAGCCCCAAAGCAGAAAACTCATTCAGAATATCGTGTCCTGGGTGCTTTGCTGAATGATTTGCATCACAATTTACAGGAACAGAATGTTTTTAGATATCTTATTGCTATGTACATTGCTTTTATTTCTCTCCAACTGCATATCATTTTTTCTTCCTCCTACATTTTCATTTCCCTTCAAGCTTTCAAGCTACAGGATGGAGCTACTGGGCACTGGTAAACTGATGTTGCACACTCCCTATTCCCTCTGAAGCAGATGTTTAGCAAAGATGGGTTATATGATCCATGTATAGAAATCTTTTACCTGTCACTGTGTGGACATAAAGATCTGCTTTGAACACAGTTAGTACAGATTATCTAATGTTTTTTCCCATCTAGCTCTTTTCCTTCCATTGTTACTAATGGATCTATAGACAGGAAGAGCAAGACACTGGTAGTTTTTCAAGCACAAGGCTGTCTTAAGCTGAGTTATGTTTTGGGGGGTCAAGGAAAACAGTGAGGGGGGAGCTAGCAAATTAACACTTGCTTTAAAATGGAGGGAATGAAATGTTATCCTGCAGGACCTCAAGTCTATGGGACACAGGAAAATCTCACACCTTCCAGCTTCGTGTGGCAATCCTGGCAATCCAGTACAGCCTGGCTTCTGTCTCACCTCTGAAGGAGGGACTGAAACACCCCAGAAACAGGAGGATGGGCCCAGGGAAAAGGAGAGGTGAGAAGTGCCCTTCCTAGGAAATGTGAAAAACATATAGTTGGCCAGATCTGCTTAAAGAGCTTAGGAAGGCAGCTGAGAGAAGTAAAGCCTGTGCACTGGCCACAGTCACTTCTGACAGAAACGCAGCTTGCCAGGAACACAGTATTGCTTGGGGCAAGCCATTACATGGCTGGGTGGTGTGCTGCTCCTGCAGACTGTGTCACTTGGCACACATCTGGCTGACACAGCTGGATCATTTCACTCAGGTGTTTTATTTTAGTGCCTGACATAACACTGGCAAGCCACACACAATCACTGAAACCAGTCTCCCATGCAGCCCCGTTGAGCTTGTTGATGAGCGGACGCTTTACACACAGCACATGCAGGCACCATCTCCACCATCCGCTTAGCCCTCTCTGCTGCAAATGCAGCTTTAGCACACAGCGTCTAGATAAACTCAAAAGCTCCAGGGTTAAGTGGGAAATAGAAATCCAGTGACCCCTGTCTGGGCAAGTGAGCTTAATGACTTGTCTGCTGCTGTATGTACCAAACGTATGCTGGCAAACATCTGTCTGAGCAGCCCCTCCAAAATATATGATTGATGGAAGCGATTTGCCTTTAAAAATGGGATAAGTCAGCTGGGAGTCCTGTTAGAAAAGGGTTAATGGAATATATGAATTGCTAGTGAGTGGAAGGGAAAGGAGAGAAGCCAGAGTCAGAGGCAACACCCCTTGTTAGGTGTTTACCATGTCTAATCTAAACCACTTCCATTGCATATGCAAGGCAGATGAATTACTCTGTAAATCCTATTACTCCATGTGGATAAATCTTACATTTGAGTTAACAAGTCTGGAGAGCTGGGGAATGGAAGCTGCTGAATGGATATTCCAGGATCAAAACAACGGAGCACACGGGAGCTGAGAGAAGCGATACGCGTAAGCGCACTCACACATCCCTCCTCCAGCATCCTTCTTGCCTCTATCATTAAATGGGAGGGATGCAGGACACAGGGGATCGTGTAGCAGACCATTTGGTGACATCCAGCAGGATTTATTTCAGAGAAAGAGAAAGAAAACTTTGCTGCTGCTGTTAGCTTTGCTAGGGGATTGCTCCCTTGATGCTTCAGGGTTTGTGCACTATCAGCTCTTCATACAGATCACAGATTTATTTTAAATTACACCCAGTACTTTTATAGCCATGATCCAGTGTGTGCACACACACACAGGATTTTCCTTCACTAGGGAAGTTACTGCAGGTAAGTTGAGCAAGACAGAATGTGAAAACAAAACCTACAGGAAAAACACTACTGCAGTTTAGTTATTTGGGACACTCCTAACTGAAAGCCCAAGTAGTGTCAGAACTACCTTTAGAAAGCCTGCACAACAAAACCAGAAATATCACACTCAATACTGCCAGTGAGCCAGGTTTCATGTGCAAAGACACCCTCATTACAACCAGACACATAGGCATAACATCCACCCATTTATTTTAGCCCTGCAAAAACATCAGCACACTGAAAAAGATACAACCTTCATAAATGTTGGAGCTCCTACACCATGTTTTCACCAGCCTTTTCAACTACTGTATCCATCTTCCCTCCCCACAGGGCATAAAAATAAATAAATAAAATTTTTAAAACCCAGAGTTTTCCAAAAGAACTTGCCCAAGAGTTCTGGCAGCACCAGGGATAAAGTTTTTGCATATGTACAAAAAGAAGCACGGGAAGATCAATGGAACATCTGGCAAGCACAGCTGGATCCCTTTTCGATTTCTCTATTGATACTACAGGGCTGGTGGAAAGTGTACGTTCACAAGAGCTGGCTAACACAAGCGGATCTTCCTCACTGAAATTCTTTTGATCCAGAGCACTGCACAGACGAGAGTGGTGGCAAGAAGTATTCAAAAGCTTTACTATTTTTTCATATTAAAGCACACACATGCAGAGCTTGTTTGTAGCAGCTGCTGCTACTGCAGTTCCAGAGGTAAAATAACACACACACTCACAGAGACATATACATACAAATATGTATCACGTCACATGTATACGTTGCATACATAGAAATACAGATACACGGAAGCAGAAAAGTTGGCAAGATGCCCTACCTGAGGATGGCTGTGTCCCCTTGCCTCACGGTGATGTTATCGGTACCTCGGGTAAAATCCACGCTGCGGACTGGCAGCCCTGTAGGGAGAAGGCAAAGCAATCTCAGTAGGACCAGCGGTAATTGTTTCCGATCAGGCTGAGCCCTTGCTACCATGGCTGGTCTTGTCGAGTTTCACTGTCTGTACTTGTCTCTTTCTCTGCCTGGGTATGTGGACAGATAGATGTAGAAGGAAAAACAATAATAATAATGTACAACTCTCGCTCTGATCGACAGCCCCAGAAAGGGGAGGTGATTTCACAGTCCTTCTTAGCTGCCACTTTCTCTTGCTCTTTTCAGTCTCTTGCTGGCTTCTTTCCCCACCTTGTCTTTTTTTTTCTTTTCTAAGATTTTCAAAAAAAAAAGGAGAAAAAAAGTCTTAGCACAGCCTTCAATTAAAAAAGAGAGGACAAAAAAAAAAAAAAGCAAGAGGAAAAAGTCAGGTAGCAATATAATTACAAAATAATAACAATTAAATCGACCCGTTTAGAGTGATGTAGAGAGGTGGGGGGAAAAAAAAAAAAAAAAAAAGGAAAAGGAGCAAGAGGAATCCTGTGCCGCTGGGCTGCGGGAAGGGGATGGTCCTGTAGCTGTGCAGCCTCCAGCCCCGCGCTCCCTCCTAACCCACTTTCCCAGGCGGAGCGAGGGAGGGAGGAGGAGGAGGAGAGAGAGAGAGAGAGAGGGAGAGAGGGAGGAGGGAGCCACACTCGTGAGACGGCAGCTCGGCACCACAGCGGCGGCGGGCGCGGAGGGAGCCGCCAGCCGCGTTCCCCATCCCTTTCCCGCGGGCACAGCCCGCCTCGAGCCCCCGCGCCCCCACCCGCCCCCGCCGGGAGCGGGGCTGCCCAGGGGGACCGGGAAACGGCGGCCGGGCCGGGCCTCCGGGAGCTGGACGGCGTCTGGGAAGGGAAGGGGAGGGGAGCGGGGCACTGCAGCAGGGAAGAGGGGGCTTGTGAAGGGATGAGGGCTGGAGGGCAGAGGGGAAAGCCACGAAGGAAAAGGGAGGAGGGAGAAACAGAGAGGGAAGGGGATGGGAGAGGAAGAAGGGGCTGGAGAAAGGAGGAGAAAGGGAGCGCGAGCGGGAAGCAGGAGATGCTGAGCGGGAGGGATGCACAGGGATCAGGGCAGAGAGAATAGAGGAAGGTACGACCAGTATTCTCAAGGTAAAATAGTGAGGAAAGCGGATCTATGGCCAAAAGTGCAAACAACTTGGCATAGCGGCCTGAAGCCACACGCTAACTGATTTACAGAGCATCATCCTTGGCAACTGCCTCTGCGCCCTCAAACCTCGCTTCTTCCCTTCTCAGACTTTCCCCTCGCCAGATAAACAGTTGTACATCCCTCCCTCCCACCTCTCTCCACTCAGCCCTTCCCACCCCCCACCTCCTTTCCCAGCCGGAGGGACGGAGCGGAGACAATGCCGGCATTGAGCTGCCCGCGGAGTGAATGCTCGGCCTGTCCTCCCGGCTGCCGGCGCCCGCAGCTGAGCCCTGCGCCCGCCGGCAGCAGCGCTGCCCACCCGGGAACGCTCCCGCAGCCCACATACCACCGCCACCGCAAAGAGAAGGGAGATTAAATTAATGGAGAGGAATAAGCTGTGTGTATTACTGCTGATGCCTGCCTGCCATTCACCCATCCCCATCTCTGCCCTGCGGGAGGGATGAGAACTGTTCCTAGGGATGCTTCGCTACTGTAACCCTTCTGCAGCCACGGCACGGCGGGGCTGGGACGGGGAAGCAAAGAGGGAAGGCGTGGTTTGAGAGGGGTCCAGAGAAGCAGGTGCAAAAACAGCCATGGGAGATCGGCTGAGAATTGCTGCCCTGCGGGATCACAGCGCTGCTACCTCTGTGTGCAGGAGGGGAAAAAACACTTGTACGGTTCCTGCTTCACCTCTGCTCCTCACTTGTGGGATCCACTTGTGGGATACAGTGGACACAAACTGGAGAAACATAAGGAATGTCATTGTGTTATAAGAATGGCCACATGGGATCAGATCAAAGGTCCTTCTAACCCTTAGTTCTGTCTCCAAGTGTAGCCTAAAGCCAATGCCTAGGGAAGCACACAAGCACAAGGAAGCACTGCCCCAGGGCACTTATCTATTTCCAGTGATCTGTGGTTAAGGCATGTCCCCAGCCAATGGCACTGTCTTTGTAGTTAATGGTACTTGAATGATTTTCCTTTTCCAGGAATGTGTCCAGTTGCTTTCTGAACGCCTAGAAACTGGCCCCTGCAGCCTTGGAGTGGAAAGGCCACACTGTTTATGAGTACTTAAACAATCCCTGCAAGTGTTAAAGGCATGGTAATTAAGGACTAAGGTCATGACACTGCTGCTACAGTGCCACGCACGCAGTGGCAAAAAGAGATGACTGCTCTGTATTCAAGCCAAAAAGTGAGGCGAGTCAGACACTTCCTCTGCAGGAGACTTTATGGGGATGGCATCAGAGGGAGAAGAATGAGGAGCTAAAGGGGTTAATCCACACACCAGGAATTACCAAGCTACTGCAGAGGGAGATGTCGCCTGACAAGGATACTACTCTGAAGAAGATCATGCTGCTGACATCTGATTTCTGACTAGTAACCACCATACTAGGGCAATGGACAGTGCAAGGGACAAAGATGCCATCAAGCTGCTGGCATGCCACAAGATGGGCATCACCAACAGGAAACCCACGCACTCCCGTGCCAGAATTTGAGTACAGTTAAAAGACTTGGTCTCATATTAAGTAACCAATGAAAGAAATGCACCCCTCTTGCAAAACAGTGTTGCATGGATCCAAGGGTCTCCCACACATGTTTCATCTACATTTAATAAGAGCTATTGTATGATAATTAAATGCCAGTGGAGTAAGGAAAACACATTTGTCAAAGATTAACTATTATGCAATGCAGAAGCATCTGCCACCCAACTGCTAGAGCTCACTAAATATTTCCTTATCTCAGAGTATTTACTTAGGAGGCAATAACTATCCAGTTAAATCTAAATTTAATGCTTAGTTAAATATAGTTCATAGAAAGTGGCACCAATATGTTTTACACAGACAACGACAGAGGGGGTTTCAGGGAGGGAGAAGAGAGGAATCCCGTCTCCCGACTCTAGTAACATCCTGATTTGAGATGGGACTGCATGTGGTCATGCCTCCCTACAAAGAGGGAGCCCCCTCTCAGCTAATATGGCAGTGCAGGGGATGTCTTCATCTTCTTCCGCATTTACACAATCCTCATTAGAACCACCACAGCATAACTATTTAATAATAGTAATAATCATAATAAACAGAGAGATGAGGAAGAAATTCCCTGAGGGTCTCATAAACCTTGGGAAAAATAAAACAAAAACTAAAGCTGATAGGTCTTATTTGCTTTTAGAAGCATACAAAAGCAAAAGGAAGAGGTTGCCTAGGTGTAAAAGGCCAAACAAGCAGGAATCACACAAATCCTAGGAGAGTGCCTCATGAGTAAAATAAATAATGTTATTTTTGTACATGTTCCCAGAAGAAATAACTCTCTGGACCCATCTCCCCCTGCTGGAAGCAGATAATGAACAGTAGGTCTGCTTTATAACTTTCCTACCCTCCAAAAACTTGAGGACAAATTCAGGTAAATAGTTAGAGCATAGACACCATGAATCTCTACTGCTGCTTTTTAAAGCCATTCATCAATACTCCTGGTAGGTGCAGCACTGGCAGGACTAGCCTGGCTGACCAAATTTTGTCACTATGCAGTTCAGGATGGGGCAGCACAAGCCCAGCCCTACAGGTACCACATCACCCTCCTCCAATTCAAAACACTTATACCCTGTTTTAAGGGAACAGAGCGTAAACCACCACGCTTTGATGAGCATGATCTGTATGGCACAGTCAAGAGACATGATAGAAAGGCTTGGATGACAGGTTCAGGATGGTGTCTGTGTTTCCACCCTATGAGTGTGGGGTTGTTCTGCATACAAGCTGGCAGGAAAACAGCAGTGTGAGCTAACGCAGCCTGGTTAGCCCTACTTTCCCTGTGAGGGAAATATGCTGAAGACATCATTGCCTGGATACTAAGCTGACTGAAGGAGAGACCCTCCATGCTGGCCCTGGATGGGCAGACTGTGCTGAGATAGGCAGTGCTGAGATCCTCTGGATGGGTACTCAAGTCACCTCTGCCTACCTGTGTGGGAGCTCAGTTTTACAGATACTCATGGATTGACATTGGGAAAGCCTGAAGTATCATCAGGCTTTTCATGGAGAAACACTGAAAGCATGGACTCTGTCCACAAATAGTAATGGTTTTTCATGGTTTTTTGCGTTTGAGGTGGCTAAATACAAAGAGTGATCCATGGAAACTTCACTCAGTGCCAACTGCAACAGCCATCTGTATGATGTGGATGGCTGCCCTCTAGGAGTTGAAACGAGGCTCATGAGCTCACACCACAATCATCCACAAAACAGCAACTGTTCTCACTTGGCTTTCAGGCACTACCAGCCACACCAAAACTTGGAAGTTGATTCCAAATATTGTTGGAATCGGGGAAAAGGCATTCTTAAAAATACAAATACTGCTCACACCAGTCTCCAGACCCTATCATGACAGACTCAGTTGTTTCAAGGAGACTGTATCATGGCTCTGTCAGCAGAGTCCAAGCATCTAGGGACTTTATTTGGGGTATCTACAAAAGTGAGCAAAAACATATGATGCTTTGTGAGCTATAACGTGTTTAGTCAAGATACACTGCTGTACTCTGCAGCAGTGCCTGCTCAAAACTTCTCAGCCATGAAGAGAAAATGCAATTTTGCCGCATTGGCAGAGAAGTTATGGAGAGGAACGAGGACGAGCTGAAGGGGTTTCACCACATGGGGAGGAAGATGAAGAGACTGTGGCAGGACAGTGGTGATCTCTCCTTTCTCTGTTCATTCCTGTACTTGTAGCTCCTACATGCACACGTTTCCACCCTGACGTGCAAGGGTGGCATCCCACTGCAATTAAGCATCTACGTACCACTCTCCCTTAGATCTGGGGATACAGAGAGCCACAAGAGTAGGAGAAAAGGAGGAAAGACAAGGCTAGAAGAGAAAATGAAAATTATTCAAATACAGCAGATGCCTCAAGAGGCAAATTGAGAAGAAGGTGGGTTTTAAATCATAAATGGCCTTCTCAGAGTTCCCATAGACCATCCTCTGTCCATTCCTTCAGCTACACCTCCCTGATAAAGTGGTCTCCAACTATGCCAGGTAAGAGTCTGCTGGAAAGAGCAGAGAAATAATTTCCATGACACAACTGGAAGGAAGTCTGCTAAGTACAGGATCCCATCTACCAAACATGAACCTGTGCCGACTGGAACAGCAATGCCACTTATTTATATCCCCAAGGCACTTATGAAGGATGTGTTATAGGAAAAAATTCTGCGGTTTGAGAAAAATATATGTATAAGATGGCTTTAATACTAGAAGTACCCATTCCATAAAGTGCTTTAGGAAAGATATGGGTTTTATGAATGTTTTGCAAGTCTATAAATTAAACTGGCTTTTGATACTGAAATTCAGAGCCAGCTTAGGGACAAGACTCACATCCAGACATATAATGCAACAAGACCAAGTTTCTGCTGCAGTAAGGAACTCATTAGGTGGAAGGATTTACTGCACTGAGAGCACTCAGATAGGCCATAACTGCAGATGATAACGTTCATGCACAACACCTCCAAGTGCGGCCACCGAGCTGTAACAGAACTTCCTGCAGTACAAGAACAATAGCTGATTTTCACGAATTTGTAACCTTGTTACTATGCAATCGATCTAGTTTCACAATTGATCTCCTTGGTGTGGACAATTTAGAGGTCAAGGGCCAGGCTCTCAATTGCCGTAAGCTGACGTATCACCACCAGTGTCAGAAGAGCTATGCTAATTCCCACCACCTAAACACGAGTTGTGAAGTTCATCTTCTTCTGTGCTATGTTATCACAGAAAACTGCGTTATCACCTTTGAAAGAGAAAAATTTGTTTGACTGGATAAAGAGCGTGTTCTGACTTTTCAGAAAGTTTCACCTTTATTTAAAGACCAAATCTGAAGGCTGGAC
Source organism: Myiozetetes cayanensis (assembly GCF_022539395.1). Taxonomy (NCBI): domain Eukaryota; kingdom Metazoa; phylum Chordata; class Aves; order Passeriformes; family Tyrannidae; genus Myiozetetes; species Myiozetetes cayanensis. The sequence continues at coordinate 22,747,440 of NW_026087742.1, forward strand.
AGGAGGAAAATATTGGTCTAAAGATCCTTTTTTTTCATCAGTATGACCAAGTAGGATTAAAGAATTAGCACTGCAGTTGGTTTGTGGCCTTAATTACCGGTTGTTACTACAGCAAGTGCTTGTAGAACTACTTAGTAATTCGTAACAGAGTCTTTCCTACTTGAGAGGGACAAGACACAGAGAGTACTCCTTTTTTGATTAAAACAAAAGTTGCCCTTCCAGCCTGATGTAAGTATAAGAAGAATAAAAGTTGTCAGTATCAAGAGTGTCACACTGCCTTTTCCCTGAAGGATCAGATACTGTTAGCGACTTCCTTACTAACACCTCAGGACTGGACTCTACAGCTGCTGTTTGCCAGAGGGAGTCAAATCACTTCAAAACCACAGGAAGCCACGCTGCTCAGCCACTGCTGCTGCGTGGCAGGGAGCCAAGCTGCCTGCCATCTCCCAGCCCAGTCAGCAGTCCCAGTGGGAAACTGTGTGACCTGTCCTCGCAAGAAAGGCTGGCTCATGGCTTCAGAAGCAGAAATAGCTGATCCCAGTTCGACATTTCTCACGGAGCAAGGCGGTATGTCAACCTGCATTTTTAAGTGTGGCTACAGGAGTTAGGCATGCGAATCTAGACAAGCAGTCAATACTTCCCACTGAAGACAGCTTCAAGATCTCTTTTTATATTTGGGAGTGAACTGCTGCCTCACAAATGTCACGTAACACTTGATGAGTTAGGCAGATCCAGAGTTCAACCCTAGAAGTCTTTACATAGTTTACTTACTATAGGAAGGCAGTAGCTTTATCTGCTTAAATCCGAATACTATCCCCTCAAACTACCCCCCCAAAACTTTCCTCAGTGCTGGAGAATATGTACTGCCCTCAGCACAAGTAATTAGGATTGACTTAACAGAAGGAGACTACAATGGTTAACAGCCCCTCCCAACAGAAAAGCAGAGATGAGGCAGAGGCTGGGAAGTTCAGGCAGGAACTGGGAGATACACAGTCCCAATTTCCTCAGCGTATTTGGGTAAATCACTTAATGAGTCATTCAGACAGGCACAAAAAGTTAATCTCCCTATGCTCCCTCTGCCCTCAGAGAAGTAATCTTCTCTTGAGGGCACATCAGAGCAGATGTCTACTTTAACTGTATAAAATTGCCGTGTCTCTCAGGGCGTGTCAAAGTTTCCAGTTACATAGTAGAGATCCTAACATAAGCTTCCAACAGTCTAAAACGTGTGAAGCACCAAAGACTGCAGGGTGATCTGACACGATCTGACACCACTATACAGAGAGCCCCTGCAAGACACAATCTACAGAACATGTCATGCGTGACCTATTTCTAGTATACTCTTTAACAGGCCCCAAAACAACTGCCTGGCAGTTGCAAGGGATGTAGATCGCTGCAGACAGGAATTCTATACAACTAAGAGGTGGTCAAGCCTCTTCTGCTGAGCCTTGATGCACATTAGATGGCTTGCTCTGGCATGGAGTTCTCAACACAATGCTAATGGATGAGAATAATCATTCTGACAGTGATGATCCTGAAAAGAGTTCCAAAGTCTTGCTGAAATGATACATGCTACACATCCATCATTACCAGGGAATTAATTTTATTGTGAAGAATAGAGTGCGGGCAGGCTGTTGTGCCATACATAGTTTTTATGAAACCTGAACTGAGGCCTTCAGTGAGACAAGAAAGATTCTTAAGATTTGTGATGCTATCAGGAGATCAGGCACTGTCAGAAAGCCTCATGTGCAATAAACAGGGAGAGAAATTTTTATGCAGAAATTTGGAGAAAGGTTCCTTTGAAACTGTGACCTGCCTGAATTCAAGTTTCTCAATACACTTCCAGTCATTTCACTGTGTTCAGGTCTGAAAATGAGGAAAACACATTTTTAACATGTCCAGATCTTCAAGATGAAAAGCCAGGAGAACTCTCTCACAAACAAAGGCTTAATTAAAACCCTTCTTACAGGCTACAGGTCAGGGGTGTCTCTGCATTAGCTTTTGGAGTTAGTGCCTGCCTAGTCTTTCAACATACACATTTTAATGTTTCACCTTTTCTTCTCATCTTTCCCATACTACTACTCTCCTCCAAACTCCTCACCCTGATATTTTCAAGTTTATCTCCCTTTCCTAGGTTGCTCCTATCCCTCATTTCTGTCATCCTATACAGTTGCCTGCCTCAAGCCACAGAAATTCACCCACTTTTGGGTTCAATAACTAACTTTCACACTAGGTTAAGAATTTTTCCACTTGTTTTAACCACAAATGTTATTGCCTTTATCATCCAGCCACTGAATTGAATCATGCTTTTGTCTGCCTAAGTGGTTGCCTGTTGTTGAATAATATCTCCTTGATATATTATGTTGTATCTGAGTCTTACTGCTTACCACTTTTGTTCCTAGTCCAATACTTTGCCACAAATGCCCAACATCTGATGCCAGAGAGGGAAATAGGGCATTTTCAGCAGCCTTTAACAGAGTTGGCAGATGCAAGATAAATACCATTGTCCTGGGGATGAGCCAGACAGCAAAGAAGTAGGGCCAAAGTCTAAGTCTAAGCATATGGAAGGGAAGTAGAAGTCATGGGGCAAACCCAGATGTATGCACAGACTGAGGAATGAGAGACTGGAGAGCAGTGCCATGGAAAGGGACCTGAAAGTCCTGGTCGACAGCGAGTTGAAGATGAATCAGCAGTGCCCTGGCAGCCAGGAGGGCCAGCCATGTCCTGGGAAGCATCAGGCAAAGCATCGCCAGCCGGCCGAGTGAGAGGATTGTCCTGCTCTGCTCTGACCTGGGGCAGCCTCACATTGAACATTGTGGCAGTTTTGGGCACCACAACATAGGAAAGATATTAAGCTGTTAGAGAGTGTCCAAAGGAGAGCAGTGAAGAGGTGAAGGACCTTGAGGGGAAGCCGTATGAAGAGCAGCTGAGGGCAGTTGGTCTGTTCAATCTGGAGGAGACTAAGTTGCAGTTACAACTTCCTTGTGAGGGGAAGAGGAGGGGCAGGCTCTGATCTCTTCTTTGTGGTGACCAGTGACAGGACCTGAGGGAATGGCCTGAATTTGTGTCAGGGGAGGTTTAAGTTGGCTATTAGAAAAAGTATCTTCTCCCTGAGGGTGGTTGGATGCTGGAAGAGGCTCCCCAGGTAACTGGTCACATCACCAATCCTGCCAGAGTTCAAGAAGCATTTGGATGATACTCTCAGGCAAATAGTGTGACTCTTGGGGATGGTCCTGTGCAGGGCTTAGAGTTGGACTCAATGATCCTTGTGGATTTGTGATTCTGTGAAGTTGGAGGGAACAACAGAGGACCTGCCCACCAAGAGGTGCAGGAATAAGGTGGCTTCTCACGGGGAGGAGGCATTTTGCTGGAGGTGATTCCACCAGCTGGTTATGTCAGACAGGACTGAGGAATTTCCAGTTCTACACTTGGATGCAGTGGCCAATCAGCTGTATGGCTTGTGGGCTTCACTGCTTGCAGCAGCAGGAGACCTCATCTCAGAACCACCCTCATTTCATTTCATCCCAAGTCATGTTTAAATCAGCTTGGATAAGTTGAAACAAACCCAAGTGTGGACAAACTTGCAAACTGCTCAGATGAAGCAATACCTATCAGAAAAAGCAATACTTTTCAAGGGACAGGAATTCTTCCCTGAATCACTGTTAAAGACGCTGCTAAGGCTGGGCTGACTAAGGGATGCACATCTCCTGAAACAGCTTCCTAAAGCAGAGGTCTGGGGTGGGCTATTTATAAAAGCCTTCCAGGTAAGACTAAGAATAGGCAGGTGTTCTCCTGGAGGGGCATAAAATTCACGTGGGAACATGACCTGGCTCAGGCCCTGAAGTACCAGCAAATGTATTCCCATCCCCACCCACCTCCTCCCAACAATTTACTCAGCTCCAGCAACCTGTTAGATCCAGCAGCTGGCAGGGCTTTATAAAACAAAGAGCCCACAACCCAAACAGGAATGGAAGCATTGCTTCCTGTGAAACTCCTGGGGGCTTGTGCATAGTCCTGGCCTTCAGCAACACTTTATTACCTTCTTAATTTATACAACAGACCAGTATTTTTAAATAATGTAATGAGCCTGCTAGATTCTTCCAGCAGGCAGAGACCAGGAAAGGACAAAGAGCAGGTTGGTCAGAGCACTATAGCAGCTGGCTGAACAAAAGGCAAGTTAGTGATTTTTTTCACATCAAGTTGGATCAGACTGGAGCACGATAAAAAGGAAAAGACCAAAGGAAACCTTTGATGAAGAGATGGAGCTCTGAACAGGGCACTTACATGCTTCATTACTTGCCCTCTGATAGAGGAATGGACTGGAAGATGAACTCCATATACCACACCTATTGCACTTGGGTAAGGCTATCTCAAGTGTCCTCTGAGAATATCTGATTACTTTTTAGCCATTGTCCATAACACCTTTTCAGCCTATTATTTCTGTCTGCAAGGAATCATCCTGTGTTTGCCAGACATCAGTGGGAATCCAGGGGAGGCCTGAATTTGTGAAATGAAGAGCTCCAAGTCATTCAAGCATCTGCTTCTGAGCTTTTGGTAAGCAACCCCTTTCACATACAGTGATGAGAAAGAACAGTAAAAATGGTGTACCAGAGATACTTTACAAGTGGTGAGTGTATAGCATGAAGGAGCAGGCAGGAAAGCTTTTTACAAGCTTGGGATGATAAAACCTGCTGCCAAATGCAAGGAGTTACCTACTGATGTGGTGAGGATCTGAGGAAAAAAGAGCCTAAAGCTCGAAGAATTTTCCCATTTAAGTTGTCTGTCAGTGTCTGAGAGGTCAAAGGCAACCCTGACAGGTAGTGGCCCCTTTGGATGAATCCTGACCCTGATATAATCAAGTGAAGCTTTGCTACTGGTTTCTGTGGGGCTACAATTTCACCTCTTGAAGTCCGCCTCTCTCTCTCATTCCCTGTAAACTTCTCTTGGCTGGAGGATGACCACAACACAAAGAATAAAGCAAACATGGAAATTAAGGCACACCTTCAGATTCACGTCAATTTAACTGAATTACAGCAATTTTACAGTAAGCTCATTGCTCATCAAAGTGAGGAACAAACAGTAAATCTGGATGGCTTCAGACAGACCTAGCATAAGCAAATTAAGTGCAAATTTCTCCTGCACCCAGCTCGCTCAGGACACCCCTGTTCTGTCCATCAACGTGCCCTGGTATTCCTGCCCGCTCTCACCATCTGCTGATGTAGCTAAGTCCTGAAAAGAAGAAGCTGCTACTGCCCATGAATTTTTAATGTAGCAAGGAAAAGGCTGCAGGAAGAATATTTGGTGGCATTTACTCCCTATGATCAAAGCCATTTCATGTCTCTTGTGTGATATTATTAGAACACAATATGAAGTGAAAGCAGTGTTCAGACAAAGGTCCTATTCAAGAAACATTTTCTGCAGGGGAGAATGCAAGAACCAATGCCAGTAGAAAGCCCCTATTCCTACAGCCTCTCTCTGCCTGCGTGTATCTGCAGGGCATCACATGACAGAAAGAGCCAAGCAGGTACTTTAAGTCCAGTACCCTCTATCACAAGCATGATGGTAAAGTGACATCCTCACTCACCTATGAATGCTTCCCAATACCCAAAAGCACTTGTATGGCCAGCAGTAAGGGACCCAACTCTAGAGAGGCAACATGCCACAGAAAGAGCTGTATTTTAGACCTCTGCCGTTACTGGTATTTGTTACATAAACCCCACAAACCCTGCAGTTACTTCTGTACTGACTGTGTGCTTGTACATACCAAGCAATCACCCAAGAGAATGTAATGCCATAGAGAGAGTTGACATGACCTGTCTCTGTCCTATCACTAGCTGAGCCAATCCACCAGTGCCAAAGGGCAGATGAAGACCATACAGGAAAATCTGTTAAGCATCCGGAAAGCAGGAAGGAAATTTTCAGCTAATAGGAAAGAGGTACTGGGACTCAAACAGATTTGTCTCTATGGAAGTGTGGATTAATTCCAAACCTTTTGTTTTCTCTACGCTACTAAAGGACATTACACAGTACATATAGTAATCTATTTTTATGACTGAAAACCTTCCTCTGACTTCAGACAAACTGCCTGCATATCCCTGACAAACAGGGATGTATGAGAATATTCCCCTGGGAAATATCTCCACTAGCTGAATATGATGTAATTAAAAACTGTCCAGTCTTATCACCATCATTTGATCAACAATAACACTCAGATACTGAGAGGCCACACTGGTCAAACTCCTAGCCACCAGCAGTGTACAGATCATGCTCACTGGTGGTTGAGAACTTTCTGAAACAAATCCATCCACTTGTTGGTAAGTGTTTGATGAGTGCTTTGTGAAAAGCCAATGCCTTGTTCACAATATACCTCTGATGGTACTGAGGATGCATTGCTCACACCAGCTGAAATTTTCAGCCTCTATTCCACGGCTTAAAGATGGAGATATATATTTAAGTAAGGGTCAAGGTTCAAAAAGCAGTGAAATATTTGCCCATTGAGTCACACTGCTAATACAAGACTCTTGACTGCTCACTGTAAACCATCACACCAATACATTTGCACTAATACCACACAAACGAAGTCAAAGGAACCACAAGTAAAGCTCAAGAGAAATTTACGCATTTTGGTAAATGTAATGTCTGTATATCAATGCTGAGAGCCATCGTGCAAAAGTTTACATAGGAAGCCTCTGAATGGCCCTTGCTGCTTTTTTTTCTTCTGAGCTGGACTCCAAGACAGCTGGAGATGGACTTTTTACAAGGGCACATTGTGACAGGAGAAGGGGGAATGGCTTTACACTAAAAGAGTGTAGGTTTAGGTTAGACATTAGGAAGAAATTATTTACTGTGAGGGTTGTAAGGCCCTGGTTGTCCAGAGGAGCTGTGGATGCCCCACCTATGGAAGCGTTCAAGGCCAGGTTAGATGGGGCTTTGAGCAACCTGGTCTAATGGAAGATGACCCTTCCCATGGAAGTGGGTTTAGAACTAGATGATCTTTAAGATCCCTTCAAAACCAAGCCATTCCATGATTCTATGACTCTGTTAAGGGCTGTGTACTGGACAGCTCTTTCTATGCCACTGTGCAAATCAAACACTACTGACTGAAGCAGAGAAAGGCTGTGAACACTCAAAAATGTCGAAAGGACACCACAAGAAATCAACATTTAATATATAATGTGTCTGCAGTCCCTCAAAGCTCTGCAATGAGAAAGCTCCATGAAGCAGAAGTTCTGTTCATATACAAGAAAGCAAGAATGTGTTATGGCTTAAATCTCTGGGGTGAAGAAGGTGTTTTGCTCTTTACTGCCACAGAGAATTGCACAAAGGATTTAGGTTTCGCAGAGGGTGAACTCTCCCCACTCCACCTACACAGCACAGCAGAGCTGAGGGTGATGTACCAGGCACTGCAAATTCATAAGGAAAGAAACTGGTGAAGGAGGGTCAGGGTATAGTCCTTTGTGGAAAGGAGCATATGACACCATCACACCCTGTGTGTGCATGAGTGCAAGCAAGGTGAGATCGGCATACATGATATTCCAACCTACTGGGATGACTGAAAAGAACAAATATAAAGTTCTAAGCTCCATGATCTTTTTGCCAGGAAGCAATGGTTACAACAAGAAAACAAACCAAATCAGCTTAGATAGAAAGGACAAAAATGCCCATATTTCAGCTTGGAATCAAAACTTCCATATAACTTCCAGTATGATTCTTCAGCTTTCTAAAGATCTCCTCAATATCAGGAGCCAATCTTAAAACACACTGTTTAAGCACCTTGGCGAGGGCAGAGTCAATGTATTGATGACTGAGGAACATACAGCATACGTTTACTTTACTAGATGTATTCAACTCCCTACGGAAATATTCAAGATGTCATCAGTATTGGAGAGATGACCCTTAGCTGTGCAGTCAAGAGCTTTTACAATGTGAAGCTGGCATCCATTGTTTCTAGTTCCTGTAGTACCTTTCCATAAAGCTGACAGTGTTTGGATAGCTGTAAGGGAGATGGATGGGGTTGAGTATACAGAGAAAAACATTTTGTGATTGGAATGTGATTATCGAGCTAATGAAGCTCTAATGGCAAATCCAAAAAGGACGTACAAGCTGCTCAACTGTCCAATTGTCCAATTCCCTGAATCCAGCACCTCTCATCTTTCTCAAAGTCCTGGTTCCGGCTGGAATAGAGTTAATTTTTTTCTTAGTAGCTGGAACAGTGCTGTGTTTTGGATTCAGTATGCGAGTAATGTTGATAAGATACCGATGTTTTGGCTGTTGCTAAGTAGTGCTTTCCCTAAGTTAAGGACCTTTTCATTTCCCATGCTCTGCCAATGAGGGGGTGCACAAAAAGCCATGGGGGAATCAGGACAGCTGATTCCAACTGGCCAAAGGAACATTTAATATCATACAATGTCATGCTTAGTTTGTATACAATTGTGGGAGTTATCCGGAAAGGGGGCTGATTGCAGTTTGGGGATGGGTTTGGTATCGGTCAGTGGGTGGTGAGCAATTGTGTTGTGTGTGCATCATTTGTTTTTTCTGGGGTTTTATCTCTCTCTTCTTTTTATTACTATTATTATTATATTATATTTTGTTTTGTTTCAGTTGTTGGACTGTTCTTGTCTCAACCCATGAGTTTTACTATTTTTCCCCCTCATTCTCCTCCCCTTCCACTGTGCTGGTGAGGGGGAGGTGACCAGGCAGCTGCACGATGCTTGGCTGCTGTCTGGGGTTAAACCATGACACTTGATTATTTCACCAGAGTGGAAGAGATTGCCAAATAATAGCATCCCCCTGAAAAATGCAAAGCTGTTTTGATGACTCATCTGGCAGCTACAACAACTACTTCATATTAATACTAAGTCAGAATAAAAAATTTTGGAAAATTAAGGTAAAGGGAAATAGAGGTTAAGACTTGGAAATGTTTCAAAAAAACAACCAACCAACCAAACCAAACAAATAAAATCCAACAAAACAACAAAACCAAAACAATCAAACAAAACCCCCACAAAAACAAACAAAAAATCCAAAGCATTCAGTATTATTTGTAGATTCCCTCCATTTGTCTTAGACTAGCCAGAGAAATGATTAATGCTTTCTCATTATTTCGTAACAACATTTGGAATATAAGCAATGAAAAGTAAAGAAAGGCCAATGTAAAAACATTCCTTCTTATTCCCTCATCCAACATCTTCAAAAGAAAATACAAAAAGCCCACAGTAAGACTTATATTCAATCAAAAGAAAGGAAAATCCCAATTAGAGATTTAGGATTTTAACTTAGTATAGCTGTTCTTTTAAGAAAACTATTCTTACTTGCTGTGTTCGTACTGGGATTTAAGAAGTGCAAAGAACACGAATTTAGCTAGCTAATGTGCATTAACAGCTTAGCACAAATAAGGCAGTATGCTTCCATGATGTATTAAAAATCAGTTAGTTAAACCTCAAGCTACTTTTTGCCATTATGCTTAACATATGTTAAAATCATACTGCCTTGTTTTCATTAGGCTGTTAATACATGCCCCCAAAGACAGCTTCACCTTAAAGCTCCCATGAGAAAGACCTAAAGGTTTAGCTCTGTTGGCAGAGCCATCTTAAGTTGACATTCTGCTGATGTGGCCGTAACACACTTCCTATCTCTTCACTCCCCCAGTAAACACTCTTAGCAAAAAGATTACAAGGCCAGAGAGCTGCACCTGCACTTTGGATACACAGCAGTGTCACATTCAGCATCCCTTTTCCTCATGCCCATGATTACAGCAACAAAGGTCCTGATCCTGGGCACAAGAAACTGGAGGCCAGCCTATCAGGCTGGCAGAATTTCATGTGCTGCATGTGAATTCACAGAGACAAATTGAGGCTTTTCCTGAAATTGTCTTGCTTTGGTTCATGACTTCTGACCATAGGGTAGGAAAGAAAATGCTACCTGTCCCAGGACCTATGTGAATCCACCCTGATTTTTCTTTCCTAAATTAAAGCATTCCATAAGATTTCCCCAAATCTACAAGTTACTTTTACATGACTTAAATTTAGATTTTCAGCATTAATTCCAAAAGAAAATTCCCTGCCTCTGAGGTATGACAATGCATTAAATATACCCGCTGCCCCTTTAGAAAAACAACCAGTCCCTATATATTCATCACTTCCATTGTGCTGTTTCTCTGGGCAATTTACTGAAGAAGAAATTATATCCTTTCTTCTGCCTTTTTACTTGCTCAGGTGGGACAGTCACCTGGATGTCACCTGGCCAGAGACCTAGTTGGTGAGGCCTAGTGGTGCTTAGTAAGGCACCAAAACACCATCAACAGAGTATAAAAGGGGCTCTTACAGTCCTGGTGACACATTGGCTGTGTGTACTTCCTCTGCTTTACAGCTGACTCACACGGAGAACGACCAGGCTCTCTCCAGAACAGGAAAAATAACTGCATATTATCTCTTTAAAAGCCTCATAATCCTCAGGCAATAACTGAGTAGTAACTGCAGTGACGGGCAAAATCTTTCTGCTTCATATTAATAAACCCCAACACAATATTACTGCTTGCTGCATCAAAGGCTTTTACATAAATGACCTTTTTTTTTTTTTTTTTTAACGTTGAAACAAAGAATACATATATGGAAGGGCTTGGATGTTAAGGACTTTGCTTAGGTTTCCATTTGGTGAATCATGTTGGCTTTGGAAATAATTAGAAAGAAAACAAAGAGTGCAAATGGGGGAAAAGCAAATAATCTCTATGTTACAGTGGTCTGACAATCCTTTCCAGAAGAAAGTATCTTCTCAAAAAAAGTATCACTGTTACCATTTAAGGAAACCAACTGCCCAGAGTCAATCTTGAGAGTCACTGCTTGCCTTATGGTGGACATAGCGACACACAAAGCCATGACAACAAGGGATGACCCGCCAATGCCAGTTATGTCTTCTGCAAGTGCTTTTTCTCTACATGATCTAATGCAATTATGAAGAATTCTGCACAGTTTCATCTTATTCCCATAAATTGCACAGACAGAAAGAGCCTGCTCCAAAATGTGGCACCTGTGAAACTGAGTTACCCACTCACGTCCACTAATGTCCTTATTATGTGGCAGTTTCTTATCCCTTGGGGAATGGCTGCTGGGTGATTATGAATACCTCTAGATCACTTCCACAGGTGTCCTGGTTCATATTTGGGTTGTAGATCAGGTCACATACAGTTGGAACTGCAAGGTTGCTTTCCCTCAGTGATATCATGGCATTGATACTTCTACCATGACAACAGAACACACTAGATAGGCTAGTGTACAGTTTTCCTGGTCCTAAACCCTCCCTTAGAATATGCATGAAGCTCCAGCCAGTACTGCCTCACCAGGTAGTCTATCTTTGCTGGAGGACCTTAGGCAAACCAGTCAGATTTTTACTGAGTAGTTTTGTAGGGACAAACACAATCCTGCAGTGTATCCACGAGGTTCCACCAACATGACACGGGCCTTGCATGAGCATGATGCTTTATAGGGAGCTGTAGCACATTCAGGCAGAATGGATGAAAAGAGGAGAACATCCAGGTCTTTAAACTACAGGTCCCATGATAATGATGGGTAAACAAAGTTTTTCTGCAAACTGGTTGAATTAAAAAGTTCAGCATAGTCTGTTTGAGCTGACTAGAAATACAGTCCTTCATTTAGATCTTCCCAGAAAAAGAATAAAAATTACTTAAAAAAATGGTAAGAACAGCAATAATAAAAGAGATGAAAATCACACCATTCCCAAAGTTTTGGAAACCACATTTTCCATTTTAAATTATTGTAGACAGCAAATTTCAGAGAGTCTTACCCTTGCTAGCAGTTCCTACTATTTTATCTGTGGTATCTAACAATTGGAGCTTTGCATCTCCTCTCTTCATTACCATCCTGATAATAACATCCTGTACAAGTGCAGGCAGATTTGAACTTCCATCAGAGAATTGTAGCAGCTGCTGAGCAGGGAGAGGATTTGATTTTTTTTTTCTTTCTTTTAAAACAATTAAAAAGAAGTATCTGACTGTTTCTACGAAAACTGTGGACTGGACAACATCTTTTAAAAAAACATCACTGGCTGAAAACTGGCAGTCGCTCCGTCAGTATGACAGAATAATTAAAACCAGTATGACAATAATTAGCACTTCTATAGTTCTTTTCATCCATGGATATCAAAGCACTTCACAGAAACAAGTGCAGCTACCTCAATTTTTAAAGCTGAGCTTAGGAAAAAAACAAATCAGAACTTATTCTGTGTGGAAAATTTCAACAACTTCATCACTATTCATCCTAAATTAGAGAAAAGAGCTGAAATATTTTTTACAAATTTCCAAAATCAAGAATACTTAAAAAAAGTACCACAGTTGATTAGGATGGGTTTGATGGAGCCAAACATTTTGCCATTCTGAATTTAGTGCATTTTTGGTTCTTTGAGTCTTTCAACAATACACCTGCCTTTGGGAAAGGAATGCCTCCTGGGAGCTGTAGTTCATGTTTTCCCACTGAACTTGATAACTCTATTGGTTAGGCACTGCTTGTCCCCATCATACCCTAAGGCTGGGCCTGCCTATCCTACTGTTCTGCAGAAAAACATCATTAGACTCTTTCTTATTGTCTCTACTGATCTCCTGAATGGGAAGCACTGACTGCAGCAAGGAGGGCTGGACAGTTTAGCAAAGAGGTAAATATAAAGCCCAATAACCCCAATGGCATGCTTTAGACACCAGTCCAACTCTCCTTCTATGAGTCAGTAAAGCATCTTAAAGTAGATTTTACTTTTCAGGATGAGTTCTTTCAGGTCAAGCCTGTGTACAGGGAGCTGAAGGAGGCATTTTCTGCTGCACCTGCCACCTTGGGTTTATGTCTGCAGTGATATGGTCATCATGTCCACTTGTTCGCAGCTTACAGTTTGTTCTTTCAAGGACTGGCCGGTCTAGAATTGGTGGGGAAGAGAAGGAAAGATCATGATTGCTACTTAGAGATGCCTCACCTCAAACTAAAGCTGCTAATATAACTTGACAGAAGGTGGGTTACATACCCAGCTGCTTGCTGATATGGTACCCTTCTCTGTAGGTTGCATAGTTATAATATATCAGCAATGCCCCATGACTCCTCTCAGCTTCCAGGTCAGGTACGACAAAGAGCTTCCTCTCCAGTGAGGGTGGAAATGTGCATGGGACCAGAGGGAGCCTGAATAAGCTGCTGCTCTTCTAGGAAAGGCCATTTACATTTACTGCATTTCTAGAACTGGCCTGAATGTTTACACGCTTTACTCGTGCTCCCCTTACACACACACTGGAGCAATTTATCTTGATGGTCCCAACTACTAGGATAATGAAGGGGGGACTTTGATAACTGATCAATCAAGACTGAGCTGATTAAACTTCTGCTGTTTTCCAAGACTGTTCCCTTAATAATTTCAGAGCTACAAACCGCTGGGGAGACTGAAGGTTCGCCAGGGAGAAATCAAGGAGAAGCAGTTAACATTGCTACTAATTTAGGTAATGTTACTAAAACCAAAGTAGATGTTTGCAGGCACAGAGCCTGTGGCAACTGAACAGTATCAGGTTCAGCTGATTATTCATGATTACACATACAAGCAACCCAGTTAACACTTTAAATCTAACCTGGTAAAACAGGATGGCCAGATGTAAACAAACATCACCCTGGGGAAAATCAGGTCAAAGTCTACCGTTACAAACATGCCTTTTACCTGTATTTTAGTGTACTATACAGTTGTTGGTTTGTTGGTTTTTTTTTTTTCCACAGATGCTTCTGACACTATGTCTGACTGTAAAACCCACCACAATTATGGTGACTCATTCCCAGATGCTTATTCTATTAGCCATTTACATGTTTGTCAGATCTTACCACTCAACACCTGAGTTACACACATAGCACAGCATAACTTCACTCAGTGAAACCAGCCAAAACTAATTCCAGCAAACAACCAAATCATTCTTGCATTTAAATGAAAGAATAAATATTTCTGGATAAAAGCCTAACTTGTAAAAAACCTCTCAGCCCCATATTTCTCTACTTGCATATTTGCACAGCTGAAGAAAGAAACAGGACTTTTGCCTGGCTCTACCTCTAAGCAACATACTCCATCACCTCAAATGTTGATAGCTGCCAAGGAATGGAGGAGAAAGACAGAACCGCTCTGATTATGGCCTGGGACTGACGACTGATCTGGTATTTTTCAGTTGTAGGACAAAGTTCCCAAACACCTTTGTGAATAGGGAGAGGTGGATGGGACTGCCACTCTTGAAGACTATCCACTCTGTAACAATTTGTATTGAATGTAATTTGAAAATCTCCCTAATTTCTAGATTTAACAAGTGCATGATGCCAGGCTCGGACGTTTAGTTCTCAGTTAAGAAACATGGAGCGGATGCTGATGCTTAGAACAATCTTTCATGTGAAATATATACGTTCCTCTGTCAAAACATAAATAATGTACTGGGACAGTGTCACCTTGTGGTTGTTTGCTGACATAGCGGCCAGCTGAGAGGGGATACTCCCTGTGCCTAACCCCCCTCACCCCCAAAAGCCTTCATTCAGGAATGCTAGCCTTGCAAATTTCCTTTGGGGTGAAACAGGACCTCCACGATCTGTCCACTCTCCACCCTCCACGCAGGTGTTAGCAGCTTTTGCAGTAATGTCTCCGAAAACCCTCACAGAGGTACAAAGGCATTAAAGAACAGGGACAACTCTACAACTTGCACTGGCTTCAAAAGTCTGGGAGAGAAAGATGTGTGAAGAAAGAAGCTGCCAAGTTCCTAAATGGGAGCTGTGACTTTAGGCAATAAAATTCCACTTCTCCCTTTTCGAATTTCCTGCCTCGCAAGGTAAGATCAAAGGACTGGCACTGGATTTTGGAAACTGTTGTGCAGAAAGAGGAAAAAATACAGCCTTAATTCAAAGTTAGTACTACAGCAAGGAAATTCAGACACCAAACTGTGCTCTTAATGGAGAACTAATAGATGTTAATTAACTACCAATTGACAAAAAAAATATTTACTGTAGTTTAACAGCTCCGCAAGTAAGCACAAACTCATTTACACATGTTTAAACCTTAATAAATACATTTGCAGTCATTGGACGCTTAAGTTGATTTTCAAACTGTCCCTCATAGTAAATATAAAAGGGTACATTTGGTTGCAAAAGTTATTACACATTAATTAAACATCAGCTCGTTTCAGAAAACTAAATAAGTAAATGGCCTCTTTCATCAATACTGGTTTATTACACAGCTATTAGGAGCTGTACACAAAAATGAAGAAAAAGCACCATGCGATACAGCTTTGTCTCTGTGCTGTCACCCACACCTTTGCAAAGCTCTCCCTGATAAGGGTGGGTTCCCCAGGCACCGTGAACAGGTGAGGAGGGCCAGTGTGGCGTGCAGTAACATTACTGCAGGCAGTGCTCTAATGCAGGAGGTTTCTTCAGTGCAGTAAGCATGCAGCAGGATTTAGAAAACTCGTTCTGAGCAGAAGGCATGGGATGGAAGAGTGTGTGGTGACACTTAGGAGGAAAGGTGGTGTGAAGACTACTTGCAGAGTTTTCATTTTGTGAATTTATTTCATTCAATCCTGTGAGCCTTTCTTTGATTCCTTTTTCTGGCTTTCTCAGTTTGGGCAATGCCATCTTCTCTTCTGCTACTACATTTGCTCTCCATTCAAAATGGTGCAAGAACTTTCTCTGCAGCCTTCACCATGATCTGGCATTCCTTCTCTTGTCCTGCTCCCTGGTACATCCCTTAAGGTTGCTTTTAAACTGCATCCATATATTTTGCCTTGAGAGCACTGCACTCACTTCCCAAAGGTCTGTAACAAGGGTTAAGCCTTTAATATGTGATAAATGCTCTAAGATCCTCTCACAGAAAATGCTGGACTTACTTAAACAAAATATAAACAACACCTCCTTTTTGTGTACTTCTCATAAGAACACACAACATAAACCCAAGTCAAATGGTATTTATCCCAGGTTGCTTCATTCTCCAATGCTGTTGCAGAAGCCTCCAGTGGAGGGAGCTTAAAATAACTAAAAAAAAAAAAAAGGCTTTCCTTTCAAGAGATTGACTTAATTAAGTAATTGTTTTGTATTTATCTTAAAAAAACAAAACAAAAAAACACAAAACAAAAAACAAAAACAAAACAAAAAAAAAAAGAAAAAAGAAAAAACCTCAGGAAAGGAGAAAAGGAAATAATCAACATTCATCAAATGGGAAAAGTCCAGATCAAATGGTGAAGAAGTGTTTTCAGACTTTGAGAGAATACAAATGGAGTGAAATAGAAAACACAAATTAAATTAAGAATCATAAAATTTTCTCTGTTTGCACAGCTCAGGCAACACTGTCTGGAGCCAATTTATTACCAGGCTCCACAACAAATAAGCTCATGTGATTCCCACACTGAAATAACCTTTACTCATTTCACAATAAAACAACCATAGGGGTCTGGTAAGCAAAGATGAATTATAGCTGCCTGTCAAAAATAATTATGATAATCCCTCCCACTCCCACAACATCTGAGGATTACAACCACCTTTTCAGAGAGCACAGCAATCTCAAATACACAGTGCAACATGACAAAAGTATGTCATCAACAAGTTCTCAGATGGAGAAACTGAGGCACAGGCAGAGGAAGCTAATCAGTCCACAGTCACAGTGTTACTCTGATCCTTGTTCCCACCTTGGCCTCAGTCTCTTGGGAGTAGAAACAATTCCACTGGTTTCAGTGGATTTCTTTTGTTTTTTTTTTTACATACTGCTATCACCATCTCAACAGATGAACTGCAGCTGCACTCAGGCTCTGTGATTATGGGCCAGTGTCCTCTTAAGCTACACAAAACAAACTGAAAGAGCTGAAAAAAAAAAGGATTTCCCTGTCCCAGAGTTTGCAATGGAGATGAGGCTGCAACCCTTTGTGTTTGACTTGGTATTGTGCCTGGATAGGATGGTTCTGTTACTATCTGGCAATCCTCATGGACTGAGGCCCGTGATGGCTGGGGTGAGTCTTCTCTAATGTTGAGGGTATATGTTGCATTCTAGTGATTGAATTTATGGAAGAGCACAGGTTGAGTTACCTCCTCCAAACTGCAATTTCCCCTTCTGTGTAAGAGGGCAACACCCATAATTGTGAGAACTGAACCAATTACTTTTAAGCCCCTGTGTGTGTGTGTGTGTAGGGCTTTGCCTTTGGTAGAGCCTTAGCACAACAAAATTCTGGCTAGTCCACATCGAGTTCCCTCCAGGCATCCACAGGCTTGGCTGCAAATCCTTCTCTCAGATAACCCAGGCCTTTCCTAACTGTGGCCCTACCTCACATCCAGCTTTCCTGCTGAGGCTATACCATTAATAACAAGAAGGAAGCAGAACAATAGCAGTG
The DNA here is from genome assembly GCF_022539395.1 of Myiozetetes cayanensis. NCBI lineage: Eukaryota > Metazoa > Chordata > Aves > Passeriformes > Tyrannidae > Myiozetetes > Myiozetetes cayanensis. Next base: position 22,764,811 of record NW_026087742.1, read on the forward strand.
CTTCCAGGAAAGTGATACCTCTGCATCTGGTGTACTTTGAAGGCACCAGGCTGTTCTGCGTTCACAAGGCACAACTCACATGATAACTGTCAGCCAAAGACATCCAAGTCAGTTGTGCCAAGCTGCCTTTTTCTTCTCAGTTACAGACAACTGTGAAGTCCCTCTTTTTTCCCAGATGTTCTTGCATGCTTCATTGCAAAAAAATAAGTGTCTGTCAAAACCACCCGTGCCTGCTCCCAGGGAAACAGTAGCCAGGGGCAAGGTGTGTGGGGGAGTGTCCTTTTTAGAACCTGCAGCCTCATTAAAGTAATTGGCATCTGGACTGGATTTTGTAAACTCAGTGCCAAAGGGGCTGATGGGGTAACTAATGTTGTGGAGTCAGAGCCAGAAACTGCATCACAGGCTTCTGAAATGTGGTCTCTGGCAAGATCTATGCAATGAAATGACATTATGGCTTTGCCATACATTACATGCAAATTAGAAGAGGTTGGCAGCCATGCAACTGGCATAGCAGCAATCATCCTTACAGGATGTAGAAGGCAAGGCTATTCATCCTCAACTCAGCACAGGGGTGGGAAAGAGAAGGACAATGCTCACACAGTACACCTGCTTGCCTCCTTTCCCCTCTGAATGACCTAATGGGGTGGAAGGCTCTTCCCAGTGCACAGCTCCTGGTGTTCCTGTCTTATTTTTCAGCCTTACCAGAAGGTGTGATTTTTTTTTTCTTACATCTGTCCAAAATTCCCTTCAAATGTCTGCTGTTCTCTGTCTCTGCTTCTCCCCAAGTATCCTCGCCTTAGTGCCGAATAGCTGCAGGAAATGAACAACAAAATGTCTGTCTGCAGGTGCTGAGCAGTGATAGATGCAGACAGCTGGCTGGCCAGCCGGGACTTCACCTGCTTTGCTGTTGATGAACTACTCTTTCTGTACATTAATTGCTTTTAATGTTTCCCCCATTTAGGCAGCTATCTCCTCCTCTCTAACCTTTTGTTTTTTCTCTGAGCTGTTTGGTCTACAGAGTCTACAGCAAAGCTTCCCAAAATCACACAGCATTCTCTGATGACAGAGGACAGATGTCAACCTCCTGGTTTCCTATTTTCAAAGCAATCAGTACTAATAATTTGGGGAGATGTTAATGAAAGGGGCACTCATTCCTGCTATTTATTGTTCTTATTTTCCCCTGTGACTGCAGGGATTCACCAATGTCTATGGTGTAGAGAGACAAACTAAAGCAAAAATACACATAAACGTAAGCCAGAGCTCTTGCTACAAGATTACAACAAACTTGCCCAAAGCCAGATGTCATCTTGATGTCAGCAATTAGGTGAGACTGATGGTATTTCTTGTTCATGTCCCTCCTCTATAGCACTTCCACTGTTGTTAGATCAGGCCACTGAGATTATCAGTGTCTCTTTCAAATAAGCAAGATAGGTTCCATTAATAAAGGATTGTAATGTAGGTACTGTAGGCTTGATAATTCCAAATGTCAGCCTGCTACCCATCAAACTTGCCCCAACACACCACGTCTCACACTGCAGGGTTTCACAAGGCAACAGTCCCAAATGGCTACCCAGGCTGAGCACAGTCAGACACCATCACGCTCCAAGACTCAAGTTTGCCATCTGAAAGACAACCCAATTGCCTTTCAAACCCCCTGTTCTCCACAAGACACCACTGAGGAATCTCAAGGCAGAGAGAAGGCAGTAGTAAGCAGTCTGCAAAGAACTCTCTTTTAGATATTCAACATGAACATTATCCTGTGTGTTGGATTAATGCACCTAATCATCAAAATGTTGAATCTGATACATCTATCCTTTTTTTTTTTTTTTTCTATTGCCTGTAGTGTTGCTGACAATACTAGAAAGCAATATTTTAGTCTAAACAAGTTTAGGTTTTTAAAGGACCTCTGGATCAAGTCCAGCTCCTTGCTACTGCAAACAATTTCATTACATGCATTTTCAAAACCTGCAGTGGGTAGCAAACCAGAGGGCTTAAAGGAGTAGAGAGGAAAGAAATCCTCCTACTTTCTCATGTCCATAGGAGCCCTGTTGCCTTCTGGAACAGCTAACAGAATAGGTATTTTGGGATGCTATTTCTCAGAAACAGCTTGTGCTGTCTCCTCAACCCTGTTTCCAGTCTAAGGGATATCTCATTACAGTACCAATGATGGGGGCAGGGAACCAAAGTTCCTCAGATAACCTCCTCCACTTCCAACAGTGTATGTGACTAGACATCTGTGGAAGGAAAAGGGCCCCTAAAAGGGAGCAACGATCAAAGTAAGTTTAAGTGAAGAGTTATGTTGCATTAGTGAGATGATAGAACCAGAGATGGGGATAGCCCTTCACTAACTAAAAGCAGTTTCTGTTTCCCAGTTGAGATGTGTCTGTGCTGCAGAAGTCTATAAAAAGAAGTACGAAGCACCTGAGTCTGTGTTTTACCTTGTCACATTCATAAGGCTAGAGAAAGGAACATCAAGAAGACGTGACAGGTGATGGCCAAAGGAGTTAAACTCCATTCCAAAACTGGTTGAGTAGCATTTAAAGGTAATATTACTAGGATAAATACTTGTCCAGTGGTCAAGTGAGAATTCTGAATCAATCTATGAAAATTTTGTGCAACAGTGACACCCGTGTTGGAGTCAGGATGGTCTGTATCTCATGTGGGCTGGGGCAGGGATATATTAGGTGTAGATGTGGAAAAAGGGGCACTTTGACCATTCCAGGCAATAGGTTGCCAGATAGAACCATGGCAGATGTGATGTTGTGGAGTCATGCAAAATTCAGAGACTATTATATTGATACATGACAGATGTTATGGAAGCACAGAATATTCAAAGACAGGTGCACTACCTTTATAAATATTACATTCACCCTTATGGCTTTTTTAGTGATTATATACTTGGTTCTGTAGGTAAACCAAAGAAAGTTTTCTGTAAATCATGACACCCTGCAGGGGGCTTAACTTTCTCACGCAGAAAAAAAAAAAAACAACAAAACCGTAATTTAACTTTTGACCAATATCAAGCAAACCATCAATGCCAAAGTCATGAAACAATATGAGCTCCTGGCCAGACTCAAACATCTTTGATTTGAACAACCTGCTAGAGTCTCTTTGGGAACTTAAGCTCTACCTGCATTGTGCAACATAAGACTTTTCCCAAGGATTCCGGTGCATGCCCAAGTTGTGACAAGATACCCACACATTATATTGCTTTCCTCTGTTTGATTTTTCTGCTAGTTCCCTTTTTTTCTTTTTTTCTTTTTTTCATGGACAGGACAGCCAGGCCAGCAAGCAGATGAGACTCGTGGCATACCTGGGCCAGGCAGAGGGCCACAAAATGCATGTGTCCTGAAACGTAAATTAGACTTTGACAACCAGCTGCAGAGCTTTGCAGATTAATATTGAGTTATGGAGCTGATAATGATGGAGAAGACAGTGAAGAGCTACTATACAGTATCAGTTTTGGTAGATTTTGGTGACAGTCAAGATCTTGCCAAGAGTTGAAGAGCCATTCCCTCCAGCAGTACCTAGGTCAGATTTGGGGTCTCCCCTCGGATTTTTTGGCCATGGAGGAATCCACAGATTCTAGCAGGTATGGGCATGTGGCATAGAAAATATTCTGCTAGACCCAAACCTACTCAGAGCCTCCCCACGTGTCGCACATTGTGTGGTGCCTGAGTCATCATTTACAAGTGTTATTTCCACAGGCTGTTGTTTTCCAACTGACCTCACCCTGACTCCTACTGCTGCACCAGATACCCATGCAAACAAAAGCTTTGTCAGACACACAGAATCTACCTTCCTTATTGCCCATTCCACATTATTAACTAGATACCCACATCAGCTAAGGAGATGTATTTTCAGCCAGTTCCCTCTCCAGTCCAAAGATTCTTCTGAAGTTCATTAACATTTGTACTGTAACTACTGTTGAGTTTGCCACATTTCCAGTCAAGATTTCAAACCAAATGAGGTTACCAAATAATGTCTTAATAGAGAAACGCATGGTAATTTATATATTGAAATTAAAGATTAAACCTTAATCTTAATTAAATCTCACAAAAGTTCAGTAAAGCTGCCCAAATTATAAAATATAAAAAGATGTATTGATTATTTGAGAAATGGAAATCACATTTAATAAATACAGGAGTGAGCCATTAAGGGAATGGAGAGATCAGAAAAAGCACTAACTGGTGATTAAAAGAAGATAAATATTTATTAAATGTTGCTGTGATTTATTAAGCTGTGTTGGGCTAAACAAATGTAATTTGATATCTGAATCATATCTCATTCTGATACAGTCTTCATTAAAACTGAAGTCTTGGCTTTAAATGGATATCATATGTTCCCTTCAGTTCTTAATCTCTTTGAAATATCAGTTTGATGCTGTGGAAGACGTTGAAAGTCACAGAGACTGAAGTCTCCTGCGTATGAATGAGGTTGTTTTGCACTACAGGTAAGCAGTCAACTTCCCATTCCACTGTGCCTTTTTACCCAGGACCTGCTGCAACTTTGCGCTGTCCCTTGGTGACAGGACAACGTTCAGATTTTAAAGCCGTTCTGTCAAAAGGCCAGACAGGAAGAGTAGGACTTCGAATTTCAATCAGTCCTCCAACAACCAGTGTGGAGGTCTTGAGGCAGAACACCTTCACTGGTTTTAATGAAGGAAAGATGACTGTCACACTAGTACAGTTGCTGTCCAGCAGAATATTAGTGGAGGTTCTGTACGAGAAAACATCTAAACCCCTTCATATGCAGTAATTAGTCTAGCACCAGTTAGCTGCTGATGCAACTTTCCAGTTGAGAAGTTAATCATGCAGGAACTCAGAAATTCATTCTTCCAATGTTCAGAGAGCAACCTTATCTTGGGCCCCTCACAGGGTCTGGTACATCATGGCACTCCTGTGCTTGAGGTGTCTGGATAAGAACATTTCAGTTTAGACAGCAAGTTGTCTCTGTCTTAAATGCATTCTCACACACTCTTTTCAGCCTCTGTTTAGAAGAGGAGCTTCTTGTTGAAAATTACTGGCATAAATGAATTGCTTCTGATAATTAAATTTGCACAGAGTTAAAATTAAGTGCCAGTGCTCTTTCTCAGTGCTACACTTAGTTATAGACTGTTAGTGAGAGTCATTGCCCATTCACTGTAAACCTGAAAAAAGGCTGTATGGAGAAGTAGCAATTGACTTCCACAAGTTTGCTTGAATCTCAATGTTGTAAGAGAGCTAACTTCCTTTCGAACACCCTTGCTCCCCTCCAAAGGAAACAAAACAAACAAACAAACAAAACAAAACAAAAAAAAAGAGAGAGAGGAAGAAATGATGTGAAGTCCTCATAAATTGGAGAAGGGAAGAGACAATCACATACTATTCCTTTAGCCTTTTCAGGCAATGAGAAACAAAATCGGACTGAGCTGGGCACTGCAATCAATCACACCGAAGTGGGAATTGTGGAATTCCACCTCTCATCTCTGATATCTACTTTTCTGCAGTCATATGAGTAAAAAAGTATAGTAGTGGGACAGACAGGAGTAGAGAGTGCTAAAGCCACTTCAGATCTGAGAGGACTTGATGTTTTGAAGGTAAAACCCAATCATGTCTTTTGGAAGTGGTTCTTACTCTTTACTGACACAGGTACGCTGGTGAAAGCCAGGTCCAGCCTCAAGGGCCAAGGGGATCCATTAAGGCAGATTAAACATCTCTTTTTATTAAAGAGCAGCTGTGAGAGATGCCTTTGCATTATATGGTGCTTTCCTGTAGGAAGTTCATGATAGGAAACTTCTGGCACTTCCTAGTGCAAGCAGGAGTCGATCTAGCACAAAGTAATTATTTTCAATGTGTTTAGCTAGAAAAAAAGGCATGACTTCAGAATCCTCACTACCAACACAGCCAAGCAGATTCCTCTTCTGGAACTCACTTTTGGGTTGAAAACATGAGCAAAAAGTGCAAGCCCCTGAAGCAATTGTCTTGAAAACTTTTAAGCTACTGAAGATAGCGGGTTTAGGACCATAACTACAATAAACACAGCAAATGAATAAAAGTCTTTTGGCAAGAATAAACCAGAATTGCAGAGGCGGATGTTGCCAGTGAAAAGAACAGGAAGGTAACCAAGTGAAGAAACAGCATGAGGAGGATTATCCTTATTTGGAAGCAATCCATTCCAGCAATAAATTAAGCCAGGGATCTCTGCATCAGAAAACAGCAGTGCAACCTATTAAGCTAAGGGACAATCTGCTTTTTCTGTCACCTTTGAGCCCTGACTGAATGGTGAGAGAAGCAAACACACCAAAGATCAAAATGTATGTTATTTCAACAGCAGTAATGGCCGGCTGCATGTTACAGAGACAGTGAAATTCTTTCCATGCACATTCCCAGAACAAGTGCCTGATCTTCATAGGTGGTATTGCTGGAGTGTGATGGCCATAAAGATCAAATGACAGAAGAGGGCCTGGGTGGAAGAAAATTGATGATTTGCATTTTACGGCAAAAACATAGCTGCTTTCACCCCAACTGCTGGGGTGGGATCAGGTGAAATACTGAACGCAAACTGGTGAAGCTTTTCTCACAGCAGTATTAGAAGACATAGTGGTAAAAGAGAAAAAAAATTAAATGCTATACACTTTTGGCTCAAAGGGGCCTATGGATCTGCCAGCTTGTAGCACATGGCATCATGCGCATGCTGGCATGTTCCAGGGTCACATTTATTGCAGGGAAGCAGCATCCACAGTTAAGGGATTTCTGAGGGGCAAACACAGGCTGTCTTTCACAGGGGTTTAAACTATAGAGAAGAAGATTCCTAAAATGAACACACTGTACAGAACAGGGAGAATACAACTGAAAGAAGAGTAGTAGCAAATCTTATATATATATTTTCCATGTGCTTAATGTGATCAAAAAGAGAGAGATTATTTAGAATTTGGATAGTGTACTTCTGCACTTACAGGTAGCTGCTAGAGCTATCAACAAGATGACTTGTAATGCTTCTTACTCCCTTTCTGAATAACAGTCTGGCTGTTGAGTTTTTATCTTTACCTCCACTACCAGCTGCTCTTCTAGTCAAAAGGCCCCAAGAGCTGCCCTGATGGAACTCAGAGTTGACATGTCACTCCATCTGGTCTCCCAGTCCTCAGCTTTCCCAAAGAAAGAAGAGGTACCCAATGATCCCAAACCGTGCACACTCCATTTGGTGATGAGCACAAACAACCTTTACCTGACAGATACTCAAGCATCTCCAGCTTCCTCAAGTTCCCACTGTGATACTCACGCTGATGCAAGAATTTTTTTAAAGCTCAAATTAGGCTGACAAACACAAACAGACTGTGAAAAGGGCAGACTGTCAAAAAAGGTTCCTCTCTTTTGAACAACACTAACGAAACAAGTAAAGTAATTCCTTGTTGCAGAGTTAGCTCTAAAGTGAACTCTCAGTTCCACAGTGCTATGACACCTGCTTTTCTCAGCTCACTTGAAAGTCCAGCTGGCACTAGCAAAATGTCCCAGGGATGCTGCTCATTGTTTCTTCTTCTGTTGTTAAAGGGACCCCAGGTTCAAGTTGTGCTTTGCTGTCCAGGGCAAAACACTTTGCTAGTCTGCATTCTGTTGCCCACAGAAACTATTTTGAAGGGGAGTTGCCAGTATCAGGTGAATAAGTCATACATGATCCCTGGCTATGTTATCAGACCTCTCATGGAATATTTTCTACCAATGATAAAATGTTATTGCTGCCATTATCGAGCAGTTGGTCTTTATCTGTCTACCCGTGACAGGCCTCGTTATTCAGAAAGGTCTTGGGACAACTTCAAGGGGAGATCTTCCCCTCCAATGTCAAATACACCAGCTTTCTAGCCTTTTTTGGTTCTCTTTTTTCATTCAGCCCCTCCTAAACTGACTTGCAAAACAGATGAATGCAGCTCTCCTCCAACAAATCTCAGGGCAAGAGCTGAAGGAGCCCTGCATCATGCCATGTCTCTGACCTTGGGCTACCACAGGATATGCCTAAGTCTTCAATCTAAATTTTACAGGGCAAAGGCAAGTTCCTGATTTTTCCTTACTGGTCTTGAGAATTACACAGAAGAAGGAGACATTCAAAAGTTAAGGAGAATAGGCAAACTTGCAAAGCAAAATGGCTGAAGGAGCTGCTATGAATTGAGACTTTTACAACCCAACCATACACACATTCTTTCAAAACAGCACAGCAGCTATGCTTGTCTACTCTGTGTTACTCAGCATGTCTAAAATCCTTGGCACCTCAACATAACTGGCATGTGAGGGCTAGTAACCATTGCTGATTTAGTATGTGCTACCACTCTCTCCTTTTAATGAGCATGTCTCACCTTCCTCTTGGTTAACGTAAGGGCATCACTGTCAGAGGTCTGGGAGCAGAGTGACCTGCATGGGAACGGGCAGGGACTGCCCTGTGCTGGTCCCAGTCAGTACCAAGCCATGCTGTCACTGTGCCATGGCCAGTCAGAGGGCCCTGCTCCCACTGCCGCAGCACAGGCAGGGGAGGATGGGAGCACAGGGGCAGGGAGCTCTGGAGGGGACACATGAGGAAACACAAAGGGAGATTTTATAAGAGGAGGTACACCTTTAAGGTGACTACAGCTATGGGTGGACCGAAGAGGGACCTGTGGGTCCACAGCTGGGGAGACCTAAGGCAAGCAGGAAACTGGCGAAGAGAAAGGAGCAAGGAAATAAAAGAAACCAGGAAAGCAGGAGCAGCAGCAAGAAATCATCCTGCACCAACCCACTCTTCTATGTCTCCTGTCACCTCATTCTAGGGACTGTCAAGGTCATAGTGACCATAATGTGTGGCAGAAAAATTTAAGGTGGTAAGGGGAGATGTCAGATAGAAGTTGAGCCTGGGGCAGGGGAGGAAAGGGTTTTCTCCTTGTGTTTGTTTTGCTGTTTCCTTTCTTTCTTCTCCATGCACAAACCAGTAATTAAAAGTCTATTTTAACTGGCAGTAAAGGAAATTTCAATAGAATTCCCCAAGTGGAAACTGTTCTGCCCATGACAATGGAGGTAAGGGAAAGTATTTTCCTCGAGTGCAGTAAAAGAGCTCAAGTAAAGATGGAGACAGTTGCCAATGATTGAAGGCAGCAATATTGTGGGAGCATGGTCTCCAGCGGCACAGCTGTCTCCTCTCTCAAGCTTAGTTCTAGCCTAAAGCTTTACTCCAAGTGCTGATTGCACACAAAGATTTAAAGAACAGTTATGTTGTTGCTTTCAGTGAACAAAAAGATAAGCTGCAGTTGGTTGGTATCTCTCTTACATAGGTTTTTATATTTTTCTTGTCTCAGAATTTCTCAGGGAAGTTCATCTAATTTCAATAGATTGGAAGAACAAAGTGCACCTCACATAAAACTGTTTGGATAAGATTTATGGAACAACACCTGTCTTTTTTTTTTTTTTTCCATATTTGATCCACATGGAGTTGGTAGAGCCCCTACTGTGGGTTTCTCCTAAGTCCTGTTGTGTTTTGTGAGACATGAGAGTTGTGATATGATTTTGAAGATCAAATGATGGAACCAACCCAACTCCTTGCAGATGCAAATGTCATGTTTTTAATAGCACACCCAGATCCCTGAAAAGGAACTAATATATCTAAAACCCAAACTGATGACTGGCCTTCCAGAGAGAACTTCATCATGGAATAGATGAGTGGCAAAACACAGTCAAGGAGGCACCAAGTGGGGGCAATAGAGAAATCATGGCTCTGCCCAGTAAGATGCTTTTATTACATACATTGGCATTACTAATTTACAAGTAATGTGGGTTACAGAGTTATCTGATCCTTTCCCCTTCATTCTAGAAAAGCCCATTGACATTCTTCAATCCCTCTACACCTATGCAAACAGCAGGCACCCTAAATAAAACAGAGAATTGGCAGATAAATAAATAAGATTGTCTGCCTTCCTTTTGACAACTAAAAAGTTGTTGGCGTGGGAGGCTCTATAACATTTGTCTGAGATAGCACATGTTTAGTACCAGTGCTTGCAAAAAAACATAGGGAAATCTACTAATCGGTTTAGGGTAAAAACAAGAACACCTCCAAAGGAATCTGAGGGGGATAGTGAGATGAACTTAATATAATAAGCATTATTTACTTCAGCATCCAATATAGCCTTCCATCCACATCTGCCAACATCAGATCTTTAGGACTCTCACTATGCCAGTTCCTGGTCTAGGTAAGCTTAGACTTTATTACTATACTCATTTTACAGGTGGAGAAACTGAGGCACTGACAGATGGAACAAACAATAACTATTAAGAGAGATGAAGAATCCAGAGTAGAGAGGCAAATCCCTTGCGTGTAACCTGCCGGACTCTACCAGAACTTAGTGGGTACAAATGTCTCCACTGGATTGAAGGACCCAGTCAAAAATAGATTAGTTTAGCAATGGCTTGAGAATTAAGAGAGCTGTATGGAAGAAATAAAGGCAATCTTATGCTAGAAACATCCCTCATAGCTATACAGCTATACCCTGTAACAATCAGAAATAAGCAGAGAAAGGGAAGCTATTAAAAGTCAAGAACTAACTGGGGAAAGGACACATCTTGGGAGCACAGCAGCTAGGTTTGTCAGCTGGGCTGATGCTTGATTTAACTAGTACATTCCTAAAATTATGGGCTGTGCTTTCAAGGAGGGTGCTCTCACACTACACAGGCAGCACTAGGTCTCCCAGCTACTACTGGAAACAGGACAGCTTGACCACATCCCACTGCCTGAATCAGGAAGGAAGAAATTCAACCCTCATGGATATCAACAGGAAACTACCAATAAACACACATTTTCCAGTTGAGAACCACATTATAAATAATACATTCATTGTCTTTATACACTTCACTAATTATTATTCTCATCTCTTCTTAGATCCATTAATCTCTCCAATATACCTATTACCAGAAGCCTCTGGCACATGCTATTAGCATTGCTGATGCATTTAAGTGTATGACTGCCCTTATCGTCTTGTCATTCTCCCCTTTTTTCATGTAGACACAACGCATAAGATTTGGTTCCAGGCTTTGAGAACATTTAAAGTTTTTATGTATTCTGGCTGTTCTGTTCTCCTAGTCACCTCTTTTATATACACAGTTTCGTGTTCTCACCTTTATTCACAGACAGAGAAAATACCTTGCAGATATTCGATAGCAGCTTCAAGCCTTTGCTGTTCAAAACATACCATATTTGGGACAGGTACTCTATTTCACCTCTAGGCGTTATCCTAACACTATAAATAAAATACAAAGCATTGCAAGGATTTCAGTATCCTTATGTTTCCCTCTAGACTCTTACAACTATCATCTGAGTTTTTAATAATCTACTTACTTGAAGTTTTGTGTCATGCCACTCTTCAACTGGTTCCCCTGGGAAGGTAACAGACTTGGTCTACACAAGTCACTCAGAATGACTGAACCTCAATAAGAAACACTGGTTGGAAAAAAATTCTGTTGGAAAAACTCTATCAAAATGCAAGTTTGTGTAAATCAAAGTGTCTGCAGGTACGTGTTAATCTCATCAAAGCTTTGTATGGCAGAATACTCAATTTGCTCAGATACTTCCCTAGAAATTAATTTCCCATCATCTGTTTGTTCTTGCCTTTCCAACCTTCCATCCTGATTTGTGACTGATTTTTATTTTTATACTTTAAAGAAAACAAACAAACAAACAAAAACAACAAAACAAAAAACCTCCAACTAGACAAAATGTTCTATTTCAGAAGTATATCCAGAGCACCTACAATGGGAGCCAGTACTCCTTATTGTGCATTCAAGAAATTAGCTGCTACAAACAACATTTGCTTGAGCCTGATAAACTGTTTCTCCAGCCCATATGCCGCTGCTATGTGTGTTCAATTTCAGTTTGGATAATTCAGAGTAATCCTATTATAGAAAGGCACAAACCACAAAGTTCTGTTCCAGATGACATGTCAAAGTTCAGTGGCACTTGCAATCAGGACGTCTAACTCTGGTCCAATTCTGAGTCAGTATTGATTTTGTTTCTTTCCTAAAGTATAAAAAGCATGGCTTTGAGTGTCTCTTCACTGTGGTATTTTGGAGGCTGACAAACAGTTAACATGCTTATTTCTTTGAGACCTCAAATCTGTCTCACTGAAGGTTCTATCAGAACTGGTATTTTGATAGAGCCCGCACACATCTACGCAGATTGCTTGTCTGTGACCTTACAACATTTTTTCCCACACAGAGACAAAATTTATGATATCCCATTGATTTTTCCCAATCCATTTTGATTCAGAATTGCCATTTACACTATTGCATATTTATATTCCACCCATCCCCCTCATTCTGTCTCATTTCTTTAAAGAGTACTTAGGACTGGGAACGTATCCTAGCATTCTCAATAAAAAGAAGGAAAAATAAAGATTTCTTCTGCTGTGATTTAGTACGGGAATAACGAGAATACCTGGGCTCATTGGTAGGTACACAAACAGACTGAGCAAATACAATCATGTTGGGTAAGGAAGCATTTGTTACCCACATATTATATTTTCATGAGTATAACTACAGCCCCCAGGCTCCCTGCTCTACAATTTAACAGGAGGGCAGATAAAATCATTGTGAATTAATGCAGGGGAAATAAAAACTCAGATTTCAGTTTTCTGAGCCTCCTTAGCTTGGTTGTCTCCTTCAGTTCTCCACCGTCTCCCACATTTTGTGGGTTTTTGTCAACTTATTTCCAACACCATTTTTAAAAGGTAGTATGTACTACGAGACAAGGGCTATGTGTGTGAAAATGTAGTGGTTTTATCCTACAAGCTCAGAGCAGATGTACCTATACTGATACAAAAGAAGGTTATACTAGTGCAGATCATTTCCATTCCTGCCCAAAAGGAAGGCATTCCAATACAAATACAGCCCAGATGGCAGAGATGTGCTCACATGGAGGCTTGTAGGACTTCAGCAGAGTGTGTGTAGATCAGGTGTTATTTGGACTTCCCCAGGTGGTATCAAGTCACTGATGAAAGTCACTCACAATTTCATTTTGCTAAAATTATGCTCCTGCTTTGAACATTACTGCTTGACTATTCTTGCCTTTCCATGCTGCGTTGTGTTTAGGCCCACACATATTATTCTTAGTGATAAAGATTTCATTTTCAGTTTTGCTGCCACCATTGGATTTTATCACTTGTTCTAAAGGTTCCTCAGAATTTACTAGCTTTCCCATGGCTCTACATCAGATTTTTTTTCTTTTGCTTCTAACTGCATGTAAGTAGGAGTTTCCTAGAAACCAACTCTTCTGCCCTCCTGCAGAAATTTTCTTTGCTATTCATTAAGCAGCAGTTGCAACCAGCTAGAGAGAGAAACTAGCCAAAATATATGCACTAACTAGAGGGGATGTCTGCCAAGGGCACTCCCTAACCTCCCACAATTTTTCACTGGTGTAACCAATAACTCTGCATAATCCTGCAGTTTACACCAAAGAAAAGAGTAGAGGTATTTAGATCCTCAGTGTGAAATGCACCTGTATACACAATGAGTGCAGGTGTGAGAGCAATTTCAGGCACATCTAGAGGTAGTTCACTCCTGAGGAAGAGAGGTAAAGTAGCTTTAGTGCCTTGGACAGCAGCCTAGGAAGACCTACAGTCTTTGCTCCAGCGCTACAACAGCTCCAGAGGAAGTCAGCCGTTAAAGGGTAAATAAAGAAGATTCTGACCTAGGAAACTATTCATCCAGCTTTTACTTCATCACGTCAGCATTTTCTTATTAGTTGGGTGTCTATCCAAATACACCACTTTTCCTCCAACTCCACATAATGGGCATTAATCAGGTCCCTCTGCATTAGCCTGTGAGATGAGGCCTGTCCTGTCACTGGTGTGGAAACACGAGCTTCACTGGAGCTACCCTAGCCTAAATAAACTCCCCTTGTCCTAATACAGCCTAACAAAAGAGAAAGAAAAGGAAAGGAAAAATAAGAGAAGGGAAAAACAAGGAGGAATAAAGGAGGAAAAACACGAAAGGTTCTGGAAATAGCTGGAATTGTTTATGCTGAGCCATCGGGCCCCGAGATTTGAATAATGCATGTTCCATAAATCTAAGTGTCCCCGCTTGCCACGTTTTCGAACAGGGAACAAAAATAATAGCTACTGTCCACACTTATCACCAATAATAAATTACAGGGCTCCTGTGTGTGGCAGCGATTAATGCAAAATGCAACCCAAAACACATAACTAAATAAATAGATAGTTTGACTTTCCTGGGGGTTATCTCTTTCCTTTTCTACACCCCTCTCAGAGTATCCTTCCAGCCAAAAATTATACTGGGAAAGACCCATCCTTACAGTGTATCCCCTTCAGACAGACAGGCAGACTAACTCATGGTTATCTTTGGAATATGCACCAAGGCAGTCAACAGAGCATATGCACCTCTGAAAACAGGAAACAGCAATGCACTGCATAGATTTTGGTTCTTCTGGAAGGCTACAGTCTTCCCAAAGCATCATCTCCCACTTAAAATAGGACACACACTCATGCACCTCTCACAGGATTCATGCTGCTTCCCTGAGGTCACATTCAGATCTACTTTGATATGTGTCTAGGAGGGGCAGAGTATCCTTTTGGCAACAGTCCCTCTCCTTCAAATAGTAAGGGAGTTCTGGGGTGCTCTTTGGCCCCAAGTAGCAGTATTGGTATCAGGGAAGTCACTAAAAAACAATGGAAGGATAGGGCATGAGGATAAAAATGGCCTGCAGAAGGCCTCTTGTAGAACTGGTCTTTACAGTGTAAGACTTCACTGCAAGGACCCTACTATGTCCTCATTTTCACCTGGTCTGGGAATTACAAGTTCAAGCAAAGCTTTACTCTTCTTTACCCGTATTTGCTGAGCAACAATGGCTCACCTTCTCAGAGATAAGGGGAAGAAAGAAAACTCAACAGACAATACAGAAATAAAAATATTCGGTAATGCAAAGGGAAGGTGTGTGCAGCTACACAGGCTAAGTATCCACTTCAACATTACCAAAAAAATCCCCAAACAAACAAAACCCAGACTCTAAAGAAATTTATCTTGCTCAATTTTAAAATGTTAGATAATCTAGATAATAGGCAGCCATTAGAAGCCCCTGAACACTTAAATAAAACTGTAATCAGAGCTAGACCATGGCAGTTCACAGGTAACTAACTGTACCCTATTCTTTCTCTTAATATTTTAGTTCTGACGCATAAAATTTTAGTGAAAAGTTTTTTTTCCTTTTACACTAGCTACCTTCAGTGCTTTACCAGTCTTTTACCCTTGAGGGTATGGTGATCTGTCTTTAGAGAAATCTCTCCTAGTAGAAGCAATTTCCCCTTTAGAGAAGCCATTCCTGTTTACAGTATGGGCTTCTGTGTAAAGCTACCCTTGGCACCCTCCTTTTGCAACTGTGAAGCAGGAAACAGAGCTGGAAAGGTCACAAGAAACAGAATAAACTGCAGGAGAGAGGCCACCAAAAGCATCTATAAAGGCAGCACAGATGAAACCTGAGACTCAAGGTATACAACACTGTTATGTGACCTGACCGAATGTCTGTGCTACCTGTCATATGCCCTCTTCTTCCTGCTAGGGCCCTGTGCTCTTCTCCAGCACACCATTGTAAGTCTGCTTGCTAGACTGGAGACACTCCAATTTACAAAAGCAAAATAAGAAAAGAAATTTTGTGCTCAAGCCACTGAGGGTGAGGTAACTCACAAAAATGAGAGCAGGGAGAAAAAAAAAAAAAAAAGCTTATACACAAAGCAGGCACTATTACACTATTATTGTTATTACTATTAGCTATTCATTACTCATATGTTGGCATTATAGTAGGATCCAAAAGCCTCATTCAGTATCAGGGCCCCATTGTGCTAGTCTCTATGCAAATACAAAGACAGCCAGGAAGAGCTCACAGTCT
Source organism: Myiozetetes cayanensis (assembly GCF_022539395.1). NCBI lineage: Eukaryota > Metazoa > Chordata > Aves > Passeriformes > Tyrannidae > Myiozetetes > Myiozetetes cayanensis. The sequence continues at coordinate 22,780,693 of NW_026087742.1, forward strand.
AATTTAAGGCAAGACCCAGCAGGTGAATGTAACAAAAATTGGAGGAAGGGAGGGTAAGAAGACCATGCGATTTCACAGGCTAATGGTACATTGCTGAATGCTCATTCCTGGAAGATCTGAAAGGTTATGGCTTAATAACCCTCAGGGATGCTTCTTATGGCTTAAATCTCTGACCTCCTGGGTAAGAAGCAGCAGCACAATAATATTTCCTTTAGTTAAGTGAATGTCTAAAATGTGCTTAATCAGTAGTCCATTAACTCTCCACTTGCCTCATTAATGTGTCTGTGCAGCAGGTAGTTCTGTCCCAACCCCACCATGTTTTTTTTATAGTCTGATTTCAAACGCTGCTAGGCAGGGTGTAATGCCTTGGAGTGCCCTCCCTCCAGAAGCATTTTATTTCATCAGTCCATATGTTTTAAACATATGGCACTGTCCCACTACAGGTTTTCTTGGAATTAAGAGGTCTCCTCTGCTGTCTGCTAAATTTAGCATTACACATGAACAATTCCTAATTTATTTTTAATTATTTTTTTAGTGACAGACAACTTCCCCCCCCCCCCAATTCATTAATAGTGGAAAGAAGTCAAGGATATTACTAAGCAAAATGCCAGCACTGGTGCTGTTGGCAGGCTAAGTCTTTCCAGGCCCCTCTTTGGAGAGTATCTATTGCATGGATCTCATTTGTACAGACTCCAAGATATGTTATGTGCTGTCCATTAGACTAACAAAATTGTGATCTAGGCAACGGATAAAAGACAGCCTTTACATCCAATTGACCTGTGCTCTGTTTAAGATTTTGAGAAAGATTAGTCCAACTACGTCAAACAGAAAGCTTATTTACTACGCCCACCACTTTCAGCAAGTCATGTCAGTCCTAATCTTCCTCAAAGATGAAGTGAGAATAATATTCACTTTTCGTTCACGGCCATTAAAAATTGAATCAAAGGTGCGCATGAAGAAGTTTGAAACTGAAAAGCACTTGACATTCTTAAACATGGCATGAAGTTCAAAGCAACCCTAGTTTGATATACCTTTTATTGGGTTTTTTTAGATGACATTTTGACCCTTGCATCAAAAAACTCTTAACCCTCTAGGTCAGTGGTATATAGACTGTGGCTCACAAGCACTCAATATCTAAAATGTAAATATGTTTTAGCTGAAAAGTATTGTGCTGTTTCTGGGCAGGTTTTTCTCTACTCTTTCACTGGGAAAAATCAAAGCAACTTCCAGTAGTAAGGAAACGATGTGACTAACATCTGTCATTTTTTCTTTTCCTCATTTATTTCCCTAGATCAACTGCAGTACACTGGAGAGAGGAGAAGGATTACTTGTTTGTTTGCTTGTAGTTTGGTGTTTGTTTTTTTCCTAGCAGCTCTTTCATATGTTTTGCTGATTTTATACATGCAAATAATACTCAGAGAGGAAAGGTAGAGGAAATGCATTACATTTGGAATAGAAGCTTGCAAGACTTGCAATGGCCATTCATCCCATGGCTGCTGACAAATTAACAGAAACTGGTTATCTTACACCCCAACCAAGTATAAACTTCGAAGAAAAACCTCTGCTCTGCCCAAGAATCAGAGAGGTGAGACATGGCTTGCACCTTGACAACATGGGAGGTGTATTGTTCATATTTCAGGACAAAGAACAAAACCTTGATAGTTACTTGATATTACACAGCAAAAGCAAATGTTATTTGGTTGCCTTGGTTCTAAGTAAGCAGATAAACCTTTGGTCTGGCCCCTTGCTCACATTCAACTCCCAGCCAGCTGTTTTTGCATGTGCTGCCAGCTTAACCAAGGGCTAAAAACTTCCATCTCCGCTAAAGGACAAGGGAGTGGGAGACCAGTCACTTGAGTTCACTTAAGACATTTACTCCTTTCCAAGTATCTCAGTGAGTTCTCAAGTAACATCCCTGATCAGCCATTAGTACAGGGAGCCACGTGGACTACGCATCCTTAAAAAGCCTAGTTTGATCAACCATGACATTTGGATAACTTTAGGTAAACCAGAGCTCTAGATACACCCTCTTTCCCTACAGACACTGGCATAGAGGGTGTCTGCCTGCCATTTATACCTAGGTTTACCTCAGCTGAGCAGCATAAGCAAAGAGTCTGAGCATCTTAGATGATTCGAGAATGAAAAGGGAAGAGAGACTGACTGACTGAAGGATAAATCTGTTACTGTTTCCATTAGACTCTTCCTCTTAAATCAGATGCTTTAATTTCATGCTTGAAATTTGTATATGGTTGCTTATACAAAGTTGTAAGTTAGTTTCTGATAGGTCTCTGAAGCTCTGATATAAAGTATGGTGTGGAGAATGCCATGTTTTATCTCAGAGGTCAGGGATTTTCTCAGTATTTGGTGTGAATCAAATAAAAAGCCAGCCCAGCAACCATAAGTCTTCAATTTTTAATTTTTTAATTTTTTCCTTTTTAATTCCTGTCTAGCAAAACAGATCTACCCACATAGAACAACTGGCAGGACAGAGGCTTAAAATATTCTTTGTCTTCACAAGCATGAAGTAATGAATGTTTTCTCTTTGCTAGGCTCTTTCTTGACTATTTTCTTTGAAAGCCAGCCAGCCTCTTTAGTCCATGAATTGGGTCTGCTAATTTGCAAGAGGTTGGAATCATTTCTCACATTAAGAAACTTAAGACAAACATGCTGTGCTCTCTTTCTTGATGGTTTCTTTAATCTATAATAAATGCCACTTTGGACTCAAAGTCCTTGTTTGGGGGCAGAGATATTAGAGGCCAGAGTGGAGAAATGGATTTGCAGAGTCCACACTTACTACGTTAGACACATGGCAAAGACCCTGGAAGTGGAAGTCAGCCCACAGGAATTGGGCACTGAGGCTCAGGGATGGCATTCTGGGAAAGTGCACCTCTGTAACCAGAAACGAAGTTTCAAGCTTCCCTCAGTTGTGGGCAGGCTGCCTGCGGCAACAGGGATCTCTGTAGTCCAGAGTAGCCTTTGGGAAGCCAAATACTGAATTATTATTCCTTTATGGCGTTTCTTCTCCTCCTCAATTTTTATTCTTCTTTTGTAGGGAAAAGGGAGAAACTAAATGTCATAGTGGTTTTTTTTGGTTTTGTTTTTGGTTTGGTTTTGCCTTGCTTTTTTTTTTTTTTTTTTTTTTAATTTGGAAGAACCTAAGCCAACCACAAGAGCTTGGATCTTAGCAACCTGGAACTATGGGAAGAAGCAAAGTTAAACTTTATGCTCTGGTTCTTCAGGGCAGCTCCCAACATAATTATTCTTTGGTATATTTTGTCTTTGGAGAGTACCGATTTTTTTTCTTGGACTGCTGCATTTCCAGCATTTTTCATTGTCTTCAAATAACAGTCCCAGGGGACAGTCTGGATCTATGGTGTGCCTTGCAGTACAGGCCTTCAGACTTCTGTGGCTCACTTGGGGGACTCACTAGGCACTAGAAAGACTTCAGAATTTCTTTTTTTGCTTGAAAAAGGGCAAATGCCAGCTTGAAAGACACAGATTCCTATAAAAGCCCTATTGCTTCTGGATATACTACACCCTGGCTCCAGCAGTGCTAAAAAGTAAAATAAAATAAAATAAATCAAACACATTAAGCAGACTTCCTTGTCAGGAAACCAATATCACAAAGCCAATGTTCCAGGAAAATGAGAAGTACTTTAATTATGTAGGTCTGTTTTAAGAGCATTTCAGCATCTTTCATGCACAACTTAGTCTGCATCTCAACTTCTACCTCCAGTGGCCTCATTACACAAACGGAGGTAGAGAGCTTGGTCTTCTGCGCTTTTCTACAATTGCTCCACAGGAACAAAAATAACCCCTCAACTTTAAGCACCTTTGCCAGTATCAGGCTGCTCAGAGTTGTTTCCAGGTAAACCAGCAAAGGGGTTATAAAGCTTTTTAATAGAGATATTTCCTTTTCCCCTATGATAACTCACTTTATTTGTCTAAATAGTGTAATGTAAACTAAGTTGCCACTCAGTAACACTATACATGCAGTGAAAAACACAGTAACATACTATAAGAACAGAGGAAGGCACAAATGGACACCACTGCAAATTTCACACAAGATCGTACACAGGTGAATGCTCGGACCTAAAATTTTGCATTATGACAAAGGGAAAGAGTTGCAACAGGATTTAAAAAATGAGAACCAGAAGGAATAAAGCAAAGCCAGATGTGTTATATGTCAAACACACTCAACAATTAAACCATGAGATTGTCTGGAAAATATTTCAGAAAGCAGAAGAAGGGTCAGACTGCAGATAACAATGCACTGGAGGGCATTTTCTAGCAGCACCCAGCAGAGACTATAGAACTCTTCAGATTTCCACTTATCGAAGTGATAATCCTTATGGTTACAAACCTTTTTTTTTTTTTTCCTCATACCCCAGTGCAGCTCTACCTTATTCCTTTGCAAAAGAACTGAAACAACAGCTATGATAAATATCAGCTTCTCTCACAGGTCTCTGTGGGTATTGCCTCTGAAGCCTAATTACGTCAATTTGTGTCAGTATTGTTACCTTGTTTTCAGCCATTCATTTCAACAAAAACAGCTGTCTTCCCTCAAATAATGGGCAGAGTTTCTGACTGTGGACAGAGCACAAATAGAATAATTGACAGTGTCCTCCCACTCCAACCCTGGGGAGAAGCCAAGGTAGGTGGGAGCCTGAATCAGGAAACCCGATGGTAAGCACATTGGTATGGAAGCCTTTGAAGCTGAGTTGTCATGAAGCATTACAGGTGCTGTGCAATTGTTCTGCCAGTGTACACGTGCTGCACACTGATGGTTGGGTCTCAGAGGAGGACGTGGTGCCTGTTCTTACTAACATCCTGAAATGCTTTTCCTCTTGCCCAAGTGCTGGAGGTCAGCCCTGGTAGTCCAAAGCCCCCATGCATCTATTTGGATTCTGCATGCTGGCTGGCAAGTTTGTTGACTAGATGGCAAGCAGGTATTTAATAAATCTTATTACTCACTTTGCCACTGCCTGAACTTGCTGCCAAGTATGCTCACATGTTAAGCTCCAACACTCCTATATCCAGTCTCCAAGTAACTCAAGACATAAGTAATGAAAACAGTCAGGCATCACTTCTAACATTCAAAGTGGTCAGGCCTGAACACTTGCTGACCTTTATGAAGACCAAGCCATAGATTAGATCAGGCCTTTGTCCTATTCTAGAGAAGAGGAAAATTGAAAAAGAAAAACAACCCTCAAAATAACGCAGTAGACCTAAGCAGAGGAACAGCCCTGAATTTCTGCAAGACAGTGAGCCATCTTCCTTGTACTGTGCCTGCACACTGCCTAGCACACGGGTCCTGGCACCTGCCTGCCCTTCTTCCTGTAGTGGTAATACAAATATACAAGAGGTTACTAAAGGCCAAGCAATGCCCTCAGCTGTATTCTTCTACAGGGCACTGACTACCGAGAGCAAATCAGACGTGTTCCTTCTGTTCTCCCCCAAAGTTCAGGTGTCAGGCAATGTACATCAGATAAGCCCAAACCGCACTGAAAGGAATGGGGCCTATCTCAGTCCTAATATACCAGAGCTCACCTCCCTTCTTTCCTTCTCCCAGCACCAGTCCAGGTAATTAATAGGGTGACTGGCACTAAGATACTCTTCTCCAACTTCACACAGGTCTTTTGTACCTTTCAAGAGGCTATTATAGCCAAAGGCCCTGGTAACATAATTTACAATAGCTGTTCACTAGAGTGGGAATTTGAGGTGTAATGACTCCTCCAAAACAACATGATTCTAGCAAAGGGTACACCCTTGCACTGTACAATAGGCTTTGCAGTTCTGGGGGTGGAGCAGTCCTACTGTTTGTTTTTGAACAACTCTGCTCTGCATGCAGTTCTGACAAGGGAAGAGGCTTAGCTGCCATTCTTTTTCGTCTGGATTTGCTGTGTCCTAATTTTTCTACTGAATACGCAGGGTTTGTCCCAAACTAATTACATCTACAAAACACATTCTTCAAGCTTGTAGATGCAATGGAAATAACTTTTGTGCGTCAACAGTTCTGTTAGGTGGAGTCATCCATTGTCAGTGACAGACAACTCTTGTATTAAATCAGAGTACATGGTTTTACAGAGGACCAAGCAGAACAGAGATCAAGCACTTTCTCTACTGATTCATAAAAATGTATATTTTGGACTTGCAGAAAATAAAAATAATCTTCCCTGAAATTCAAATAGAGATGATTTCTCAGGAGACAATAATATTTAAAAAGACAAAACAAACTAGCTTGAAAACAAAATCAAGTATTTTCATTGTGGAATTGACTTGAAAAATTAATCTCTCCATCTAAAGCTCTTATTGAAAGATATTAGTCCATGCTGGCAGGGCAGTGAGTCACCGAATGTCCTCAGATGCAGGAGACCTCGCTGTAGGGATATTTCCAGCTGGTGCAGAGTTGAATCTGATGTCAGTGGATTCCCTCTGCAGTCCCCAGTGTACGGGGAGCACGGGAAGTGAGACAGGGTGCAGCTGGAAGGAACACTATTGCTCTTTGGCTCAGCTCATTTGTCACTAGGGGCCCTGGGGCCCTGGCCAGATGGCAGAGTTTAAAGGAACTCAGGCTAGTATTACCTCAAGCTGCTTTTAAATTATACATGGAGGTTAGCATAGGATTGACTCCTAAGCCAAGGAGCCAACCAATAGTTCTTTGTTAACACCATCCTCAGCTGCAGACTCTTCCCAGAGTGGAAAATCCGTGCCTACGAGGGTATTTGTGCAGCATTCCTGTCAGTCAGGCTTGAACAGAGGGGGAAAATCCAAGTTTTCATAACTTGACTAATTTCCCTCACCAATTCAGAAGCAGAATTGTGCCTCATCTTTCTAATTCCCTGTTATATTTTCAGCCACAGAGTCTTTTCCTTACACAGATACTGAAGTCACTGCACCTGCTGGAACAAACCAAACCTTTTCAGAGCTGCAGTCACAGAAGGTTGAATTTTATTTCCTTTCAGTCATGGAAAAAAATTCAGGAACATCACAGCCAACTCCAAACAGACAAAAAAGTAAGTGTCACCTCTGCAGTGAGGCAGTTTAGGTTTATTTGGCTTATTTTGAGGATTAGAGAAAGCAAATAATTTCCAGTTCAAACATGCTGTAGTTATTGCCACAGAATTTTAATGCTAATATCAAGATGTCTTCTTAATTTTACTTTGTATTTTTTTTAACTGGGGTCTTGAACTTAAAAATCCTTCCAAAGATGGGTAACTGGAGTTTTCGTTCAGACTAATGGATGTTACAGCACTAAGGACACAGAGAGTGAATTAGGGGAGAGAGAGGGAGAAAAGTTATCCCAAAAGACAATGTTGTCTCCTGGGGTGGGATGCAGGAATACATGCTCAAAACTTCCTGGGCAAATAGAAAAAGGATCCTGAACCTCGATAGTTGGGCTGAAGAGTTAGTGATGGCAGTGTAGGACATGGGTTAAGCGGGAAGAAGGACCATGGAACTGCTTTGAACGTGCATTTTACCTACAGAGCAAAGAGAGGGCTCTTTGTGTGGATATGGAGTCTCAAGTCAGCTTTTTGACATAAACTTCTCACATTTAAGCTCAACATTGTCCCTGTGCATGATTCTGTATTCCACTTAGAAGAGAGAGGAAACCTAAGACTTATTTGCTTGGTATCTGCTGAGGACTGTCAGGGAGGGATCCATTTACCAGTGCTTCTTATAAGAAGTGAAGTTTGAATGAAATGGGCCCTTGGTGCAGCAGGAACAAGTGCCAGGACATGCACACTTCCAGCAGAAAATTCTGTGTGGCCAGCTATGGGTAATCACATTTGACTAAGATCAACCTGTGCTGGAGCTGTAATAGGACTGTATAGGATCAAAGTACCATGAACATTTTGTTGTTCTCTGTACAGCAGTAAACACATATCCACAGGGTTTCTCTGAAATAAATGAAAATCCCATGACCACCAGGTCACCTTCATGTAGAGTGCCTTCTGCTTTATGCTTGATCCCTTCTCTCACCTTAAAGATTCCAGCTAGCAGAGATGACATATTTGCCCTTCCTTCCATGCAGCAGCTTGGAAACACAGCTCATTCTCAGCACTGCATTGAATCAGAAGCAGACATGGGCATGGTGAACATGTATCCCAGAAGATGAAAGAGAAGGGACTAACACTCTTGATCAATGGAGAAAACACCCTGTTCAAATTTTCAGAGAGGTGTCTTTCTGCAGGCTCTCCTTCCCTGCAGGAATCAGGGGGTAGGAAGGGGCACTCATGTCTCTTGGGAAATTCAAGGGGAGCCCCATGGACACACTCTCAACAGAAAATAAAGAACAAGGGGCAGAGAGAGAAGACCTATAAAATATATTCCTCCCAAGTGGGACTGACAGGGGGCATTTATTCCTCAGAGTGATATTTACTGCCTTCCCACAATGTTTGCACTAACTGGCAGCTCTGGTTAGCTAGACTGCTGTGTCAACATCTGCAGGTGTGAGCATGGGGCTATGTGCAAGGAAAGAGAAAAAGGAGAGAGAGAAAAAATATTAAAAGGAAAAATGGCTTTACTTTTTGCCTTTTTCTGTGTGCTTTTTACCTTCTGCAGAGTAGAAACCTTTCTGTGCTGATACCAGGAGGAGATTCCTAATGATTAATTGATTTTGCTGTCAAATGTAGAAAGTATGTGCACGAGCCGTGCATAAGTGAGGGGTACTGGCTATTTTTTTTCCTAACAGTAAAACTTTTTTTTTTTCTCCCTTGATTCCCAACAACCTGTAAAAAACAGATGCACAAACAAGGAGAGGAAGAGAAGCAAACAAAAGAAGTGTAAAAACCCTGAGACATCAGAAACACAGCCTACCGCATAATTCTGGAGAAGCACACAATTTGTCTTGACCTTTATAGGGTTTCAGGCTTGAGTGAAAGGTAAAGGCTAAGAGAACCTTGCGAAGCTTTGCCACTGCCAGATTATACCTTCTCTTGATACACTTTTCCCAGCAGTGTTTCTTGTCTCATGCTGCCTCACACATATCCTAACAGAAGCACTGTATTTCTTCATCTGGGATAGCAGAAAATGCTTCAGGGTGAAAATCCCATGTTGCTACCTCCGGCCATGCCACAAACAATGTTCTCCTCATCACATGAACTCAATTGCACTATTCAGATCAGCAACAGCCTACTGCAAAGAACTAACAGGAATTATGCTTTGCTTTCCTTCAGAAAAATGAAGCTCCAATTTCATTTTTGCAGACACCCCTTTGGTGCCAAACTTGTCTCATTTTTGTAGGTACTTACAAACACCTTCAACCTCTGGTGTTCCAGCAATTGTGTACTGATCCTCATGACATCTCTGGCAGGTAGAACAGAACTAAGTGATCATTCCTGGAAAGCCAATTACTAAATCCCCAAAACAGACCTTGAACATGTAGGTGCTTGTGGCAGTCATAAAACCTCCACCTGGCTTCTGCTCCAAAGCCAGTTGGCACCTAAGGTGATTCTGTTGGTGATCTTTATGCTCATACATTATTGAGGCATTTATATTACTGCAATTAAGCACACATGTAACCATTTAAAACTGGCAGATGTTCAGAACTTCCTTCATAGACATACTCTGGCTAAATTTGCATGCAAGATACTCTCTCTCTGCCTCATCTTCTGGATCTTACAGGCAGTGCTCTAAACACTTTCATATTTCTCATGTAATACAATCACATAAGAATCCCCATCCAGAGGCAGCTTGACACACTTGAGAGGTGGGCTCATGCAAACCTTGTGAAGTTCAACAAGGTCAAGCGCAAAGTGCTGCACCTGTGTTGGGAAAATCCTGAGCACAAATACAGGCTGGGTAGAGAATGGATTGAAAGCAAACCTGAGGAGAAAGACCCAGTCCTTGTTGACAAGAAGTTGGGGTATTGATTGATGAGAAGCTCAATGTGACTGGCAACATGCTCTAACAGCCCAGAATTCCAGCAGTATCCTGGGCTGCATCAAAAGAAGCATGTCCAGCAGGTCAAGGAAGGTGATTCTCCCCCTTTATTTACTCGCCCATGAAACCCCAACCTGGAGTACTGTGTCCAGCACTGAGGCCCCCAACATAAGGAGAATATGGAGCTGCTGGAATGAGTCCAGAGGAGGGTGACAAAGATGATCAAAGGGCTGGAACACGCTCTTATGAAAACAGGCTGAGAGAATTGGGGTTTTCAGCCTGGAAAGAAAAGGCTCCAGGGAGACCATACAGAAACTTGGATAAAACAAAATACAAATTAGAAAAATTATACCTTTTTTCCACTGACGACTCCAATTTCTACATTTAGATTTACCATTCAGTAATGGAAGAGAGGCATTTCACATTACATTTTTGTAATAATTAAATTTGTTGAAAGAAAAATTTTATAATAGAGCTAACTCTAAGTAGATAGGGTTTTGTCATAAAAATAAGAAACAACCAAAAAAACTTCAACCAAAACAAACAAAAACCTAATCAAAAACAAACAAAAATCCTGATTCCTATAGAAATAGCAGACAAAGACTAAATAACCCCAGATCTGTTAAAAACTGACATATGCTAACTTCCTAAGTGTACATTCTAGATGATATTTCTGCTTCTCTAGAAATGGCAAGGAACTGGATGTCATGTTCCAGACTCATTTCAGCTTCTTATGCACAAGGTTTGGAGGAGCATGAATCCAGAACAGAACTTAATCCCCAATTACCTTCCAGCTCCTTCAACCAAAGCCTCACTGTCTCATTTTAACGGTTGAAACTATTGTGCATTTATAAAGTCCCCAGCATCTCAGACTCAGTAATATTTATATGCTTCCAACTCTTCTTCTGATTTAAGAGAAGGTTACAATCCCTGTTTTGCAAACAGCAAGATAGAGTTTCAAAAAATTAAAGAAATCATCCAAGAATTAGCCAAGACTGTTACAAACCCAGGACTTCCAAATCTCAGTTCATGCCCTAACCACCATATTCTCCCACTCCACTGTGCAAAGTCTTGTATATGCAGAACCTTATACCAGATAGGCAGTGATAGCAGCTACCTACATATTTAGTGTACTTCTTTCCAGTTCCTTTCTTCTTTGGTGAGTGGACATCCAATTTTAAGCTCATCCAAATATGGGAAAGCAGGGTAAGAAGAGGAAAAGGGACAGCCCTCCTGTCTTAAGATTTTGTATAAGAAGAGTCACAGTGCAATGCAATGGATGAGGCTACAGAAGAACAACTAAGGTTTTCAATGAAGAAAGATGTCTAAAGACAAGTGCTTTGGGGTGTAGGGTTCCAATGCTGCAGGGTTTAAGCTCTTTGGCCTTTCCTGAAAATATACTGTCCAATCGAGACAGGTTTCTCTTGTGGGAAACCTTCATGGAACTAATAGAGTAGATAATTCCACTTAGGGAAAAAAGAAGGAGGAGAGGGAAAACAAGCCACTCTGCTCTCAGCTGATGTTTGAGCTTCTACGCATTTGCACTTGAAAGTCTTTGAGCACCTTTGAAGTTAGATGTGAGAGATTTTCAGACTGCTTTCTCTACCGATGGCTCTGAGGACCCCAAATTTTACAAGGTGGTTTCTAAAATAAACTCCTCTCCATAGCATCCTCAGTTCACCCCAATGAAGTATATAATCACCCAATCCCTACAGTCCTCTCTGCAATACTTCTCTCCCAAAACTCCTGGAATCCAGGTACTCTATGAAGAATGTAGTTTTCGCCCTGGAAGTCAGCAAATATGCATTACCCTGCGCTTCAGAAATTTTTAATTTGGTCTTTGGGATAAACTTTACTCTTTCTAATAAGTTATGAAAACACATAGACTGTGATGTTTGAGTACAGAATGGTGGACACTAACAGCCTTAAAGGACACAAAGTCAGTAGGAGTGATATTCAAGCAATAAAACTCAGTCATCAAGATCTAGAGTTGGCCACCTATATAGATAAATCTGACACAGATTTAAAACACCTCATGCTAAGGAACAACTTTTCTATGGCCACGTGGTATTCAACATAGTGAGTTACTGAATTGCTAATTCTATCCACCGAGCAATCCCACAGCAGTCCATGTCTGTTGCTACCTCACATGTAGACTCTTCTTTCCCTTCAACAGGCTAACACACTAGCCTAGTTATGCAACACAAGTTACCTCTTCAAGCCCCTATACTCTATTTTGCACCACAGTCAAAGAGCAGAACAAACAAGTAAGCTAAAGGGACAGGACATCTATAAAATTATCCCACAGCCTTGAAAATTTCAGCCTTTGAGCCTCTAGTCTCCTGCAGCAGAACAAATTCCACATGCCCTCCCGGCGCTGCAGGGAGGAGCATTAGCCTATTGGTGGGTATAGCCCACAGTTTCCTTTGCAGAACCCAGCTGTGCTGAATAAATAAATCACCTGCGGCCATTTATGTGCAAATAACCTGTGCCAAGGGGCCTTTTGGAAGAAAAGCTTCGATCTATGCTCACAGCAGCACTGGCGTAATGGGAGCAAATAAACACGCGTGCTGTCCTCCCCGTTCTTTCCCCCCCACCCAGCGCTTTTGTAACACAGCACTTTGCCTTGCTGTGTTAAGGCTGAGAAGCAGTATTTTGCATTAAATAGTCGGCTGTTACAGTGGAGAAAGAGCCACAAAGTGCACTTAACAAAACCCACCTTCTACTCCAGAGTTGGGATGCTAAAACCAGAGATGAGTGAACACGTCTCATTTCCCCATCTGTAGCCAATTCCCTTGACAGGCCCCATTAAAAAGCCAACCAATTCTGGCACTCCAGCTCTCAGAGGGGCCCTGCAACACAGTTATTAAATAAAGTACACTGGCTTTCATTGTGGATGGGGATTGCTTAACATAAGTGCAGCACTTGGAGATTAAGGGGAAGCAGAGACATGGAGGGTTTGAGCCTCTGGATTCTTTCACTACAGGCACCCACTCTCCTCTGCTGCTGAAGTCAAAGTCCTTCCTCTGCTTTCACAGCTCCAGACTTTTCTCATTTTCTTTAAAGTCTTAACTCTGAACAAGCTAAATTCAAAATAATTACACCCCTAGTCTCAGGAATCTCTGTCCTTACATGTCTTATACATGTGCTCTCACTATCCACTAGGAACACTGTGATCATAGGCATACACATGGGCTCCCATCCAGCCTTTTCCCTTCCCATCCATTTTTTTTTCCTGAAAGCTGACTGGATTAAAAAAAAAAAAAAAATTAAAAAAAAAAAAAAAAAAAAAAAAAAAAAAAAAATTCTCTTTTTCCTTTTTTTTTTTTTTTTTTTTTAAGTGTTAAAACCAGTCGTGCTTTGGCTGTGCTCTTGCCCTCAATGTGTCTGCTTTCCATGAGTATTCTGGTGAGCAAATTCTTAACAAGTTCATTCCTGGAAACATCAATTACCAGAGGACATGCAACAAGAAAGCTAATTCCAGACTCCGCTGGTAGCTGCTCTGGTAGGTTGCTCCCCTGACTTTATTCCCTGAGTAGGATGGCATAAAAGGTACCCTGAGGCCTCAAGCTGCTTTGGTATCCTTATAACAAATTGTTTGTTATTGGACCAAGAATTATGCACACATTGCCTAGGGAGTTTCAAATCAAGAGAAATCATCTTGGCAGATTTCAATTTGTTATCTGATTGTGACTATTTCCAGCTGGGTATTTGTCAGGCTCACTGATATCCATTTCCGCCACAAACACCAGACAACCACTACCTTCTGTCAGTGCCAAAGGTTTCTCCTGGACCTGGATCCCTTCCCAAATGGGAAGTAGCTGTATGTGTTCCTCTGCTGAGGCTGTGCTGCTGTACAAAGCAAGGCCAAAATTCATCTTGCCTGCCTAACTCGTGTTTCTATTAATTTCTCACCGAGTGCAGACAACCCACCTCCCCTCCCTGCTGCCACCAAACTACATGGCTGTAACGGGCAAGAAAAAGTATGGGAAGAGGACTTCATTTGAAAAAGCTGAAGGATCTACATCTGCCCTACCCTCCAGCACAGCCTGCCAAACCAGGTCAGCAGCAGCACAGCCTGTTCAAGTCTACAGTTCCCTCACTTCCCTAAGCACACATGGGTGGGGCCGGGACTCTCTCTGTGAAGGCAAGATTAACAAACTTTGAAAGGTCCAGGCAGTGGGAGATGTGTTTCCCCTCCTCCCTTCCCCATGGAGCATACCCCATTCTACTTGCAATCACAGATTTATCACATTGCTCAAAAAACTGCAGGATGACAGGGGAATAAGGACAATGGTGTCTCTAAAGTATTTTCTTCAGCCAAGCTGATCCTGTATCCCTAACAGTATTCCCCAAGGCAAAGAGGTTTCCAATGTACAATGAGTACAGTTAAAGAAAAACAGTAAATAAAAGTAAAAAACTTAGGTTTTAATGAAGTACTTTCAAATCTTCTCAGTGTCAGAGTTGATATTTTTTTTTCCTTTCCTTTTTTCTTCCTCCCCTCCCCCAATGCTCAACAACAAATAGGTAGACTGAAACAAAAAATAATAAGTAGACATCCCGACTCGGTATGGGACTAACTAGCAACAAACCCCTGGAGGGCAGCATGTGATCCAGTTGGGCTCCACTGACTCGCTTCCAGCCTAAGCAAGCATTACAGAAGCCACAGCAAACTGGGCTCTGCTCTCACTACTAGAGGGAGCTGCATGACTTCCCCAATTCCCAAAAGCTGCTAAAATTCTGCCAAGAGAGTGCCTTCCTAATTTGCATTATCTTGGTCATTTACAATTCATCCAAACAGAGCTGGCAATTAGCGGTTGTTGGTAAACTCTGCAGTGAGCTCCAATCAGTGCTTTGCTGCTCTGGCGCTCTCTATTTACAAATTCTTTCAGTTATGGGCATATTAGAAAACCAGTTTTGACAGTTTCTGTGCCATGAAGTTACAGTTTTCCCCAATTACAGCAGATAATGAGAAGACCAAGCTCACTAAAACATACAGTCCTGTGACCCGAGGACTCCCAATTTGTGGGAGAACACTGAACATCATGATATGCACATTGACTGAACAGGTGCAGAGCCACCAAGCTAACTGAGCTGAGGCAAGGAGTGGATGCAGTGTTTCTTCAGAAAATTAAACTGCCTCTTTACTATAGGTGCAGAAAAACTCATCTTGAATCATCATGGAATCCCCTAATCCTCACCCGGGCAAGCCTATGACGGCTGGAGAGAATTACCAATAGCTTCTCTTCCAAGCCCTGAAGCCTGAGCAGTTGGGAGGTAGCAGCAAGACACAATGCAAGGTAAGGAGTGGGGAGCAGGCAGGAGCAAGATGAGAACATCAGTTGTGAAGGGAGGGATCTAATGCATGTGGAGACATAAATGTAAGTAGACAGAGCTCCTACATTATCTAACCACTGCCCTCCTCACTGTGCACCACCCTGCATGGTAGGCCTTTCATTGCTGTTGCTGTGAAAGCCTCTCCTCCGTGTGTCCTGCCTTTTGAACAGCCTTTTTGCATCTATCTGCCTCATTTACTCCCCCTCTCAGTTCAGTTCCTCTCCTGACAACATCTCTTATTCTCCTTTGCCAACCATCCTGCAGTTTTTCTCCTTTTGATCTCATTTCTCTCCATCAAGTATTTAGGATTCCCATTGGTAAGAGATGGGCAGCGTAATGCTACAAAACAGCATTTCAGAGCCAGTTCAGATTTGCCAGTTCAGAGCACTACCGACTGAAGCAAGAGGCACTGAAGAGGCTCTCTCATATCGTTGCAGGAACATTTGCAGTTTTCTAGCTTGGATAAGATGGAAAAATGCCATTTCCATTTTCCTTTACTTGGTAAAGAGTTTTTTAGCTTTATTTGTTGCCCCAGAATACTGGTTAACATTGCTGTGTAAAAGCCACCACTGCATCCATCCCCAGAAGATGCCGATGCCCAACAACAGCTGCATATGCACAAAATCTTTGAGATGCAGAGGACTAAAAAAAGTGTGTTTAGATAAAATCTCTGACTGGTTTTATTTCCTTCACCCATGCTTTATCCGAGACACATTGCATTTTGATCTCTGGCTACGTGCAAACAAAGAGGTTAAAAAGATGAAGGAAGAAAACTAGTTTGTCTAACAGTGACTGAAACTGGACACAGCTGAAATTACAGTTTTATATAGAAAGCTGATGAGGAAACTGCACAAGGAACTGCATAAGCCAGAGCAGCTGCTGGCACAAACATCACTTTCTTCATAGTCACAAATGGTTTGCAGGACCCTCCAAGGCCACAATTCATTATCCAGTGAAATGTTTCATCCATTTTCACCATGCTATGAAACAAATGGAGCAGAGAGCCATGGATCACAATGGAGCCAGCACAGCACAGCACTGGAAAAAAACCCAATCTTATATTACCTCCCAACCTCCCTTGGCCTGGCTTCCCCTGTCCAATGCACATCTTAAAGACAAGCCAACACAAGCACTACCGCTGAAGCCTGGAAAAAACGTAAAGACTTATTTCTCATCCAAAATCCAGTGCAACAATTCATCTAGAGACACTGCTTATACAAACACTGCCTAGAGGCTGGGCAAAGTGAAAGCTGCCCTGATTGTGCCATTGTAGCCAAAAAACACCACCACAAGGCCGTGATGCTGTTCTACTGTCCACATCCTGCAGACCCCCTAACCAGCAATTCAGGTGTGAGCTTCATCAGGCATGAAAAGCACAGGGCACCTGGTACTGTTCCCACCACTCCATGCTAACTGGGTTTCTACTGGACCCATTTCCCCTAACCATTCCCCACGAACAGGACACAAAGCAGCAGGCTAAAATCTAGCAGCTTTCAACCATGCCAGACAAGATGAGGAAGTTAAAGGCCTTCAGTCTCCTGTGCTCAGAAGCAATTAATTTAAAGTGGTCTGGAGAAAGATGAAAACTCCACCCTAATGGTCAACTGGTGCATGAGAGAGAAAATGAGCCATTTCATGGTCCCTGTGGTTATCATCTGCCACAAAGCATAAGATTTGATTACCCCTATCTTAACACATAATTACAAATGGTCATAAAATTATCCAGGCCATTGTTAAAATGCTTTTATAATAATTGACTTGATGACCTCCTGGGGCAACAGAGGCTGTCAGCAGTAAAAACCAAGTTTATTCTGCATTAACATACCTGTGCCTTATAATTACAATATCCTACAAAAAAAGAAAGAATAATATATAGATATCCTTTTGGAGTTACATCAAAGGCTGGAACTCAAAAGAGGATACAAAAGAATCCCAAACAAACTACACAAAATCACCTGTGCACAACTTGAGGGACAGTAAGTCATGGCAGCAGCAGAGTGTAGCAAGGATTCCTAGAAAAGGATCAGGCATATTCATCTCCACAGGAAAAGTACCAGGCCAGACCTCCACAGCTCACCATCCTAACAGTGAAATACAACTTTGGTTTTGTCATATAGAATATGTATATGAAGATCATTATTGTAGATCCCAGGGTAAATGTTATATTTCTGGCTAAGTTGCTGACTCTGTTTTACTTTCCCATTCCTCATCTCGTCTATAAAATGGGAATTAGGGAAATTCTATTTCTCTGGAGCAGAGCTGTTAAAAAACAGCCTACAAGCTAAGTGCTAGCGATAGAGCTGTTCATACTGTACAGATGTGAGATGAATTGAGCTCCAACTGCAAGGACTTATACTGCATCTTGTAGTGTTTGTAGCTAAAACATCCATTTATTTCTTCTGTGAACCCAAACCTACATGTTCCTGCCTCAGCATTGCTTTCCATGCATGTTCTGGAGATGTGATCAGAGTGCAGGCAGAATTCAGGCTGAGTCACTGTTCATGGGAAGATTCAGCAAGGACTTGAGACCAAGTTTTTTACACTTGTTTCCCTTCTCCCATTTTCAGAACTTCCCAAAGAAGCAGGGGCATATTTTGCCTTTTTTTTTCCCCCATTAGCCTGAACTGGCTGTCCTTTCCCGTGAATTGGCTACTTCCCATGTCAAGGCAGCCAACAGGGAGAATCCAAGCCAAAAGCTGAATTCTGAAGGAACTCAGCAAGATAGGGCTGTCCTTAACACTACTGCAGGTAAAAGGTGTCAGGTCCACCCCTTCCCTATAGATCCACAGGGCTAAGTACAATGGCAGCAGCTTTAGCCACAATTACAAGTGTTATTTGCCCAGCCAAAAAAACATTTCCAGACATTCTCAATAACTGAGCAGAAGATCAGCAGCAGCATACAGAGCTATGGTAAAGAGGTGAGAGAGGAAAAAAAAATTGGAAGTGACACTGCAGTCACGAAAAGCTCTGATCAGAATTCCTAGAAATCAAACACAACACAGGTGCCTTCTTGCTTTTCTTACCTACCACCTCTGCACCTCCATGAGACATTGGTCTTACTAGGTGGCCAACAGTACTGCATAATGAAAGTAGGAAGCATCCCAACATCATAGTTCGAGTTAAGGTAGAAACACATCCCTCAAATCCAGGCATGTGAAAGAGGTAAAACAGTTCCTGTGCAAGTGACAAGATCATCACACAAATCTGTTTTGAGCTGAATAAATTTTTGATGACTCCACAAAATTCTGAGGGATCTAGGAAAAAACCAGATTTCCCAAGCCTGTGCTTGAATCACAGCAGAGAAACCACAAAGCAGAGGAAATCTTCACAGTGACAAATGGGGATAGAAAAACCCAAAGACAAGGCAGATTTGTCAAGGCAGTAGCTGACTGGTCCCCAATCCTATCAGAGAGGTAATTCGCTTTGCCCTCCCCTTCAATTTGTGTTCCTAAGGAGTCAGCTATCACAAGGTGCTTACAGTGTCCTAGTTTCACCTGACTCCAGATTCTCCCAGTTACCCACAGCCCTACAGGTTATGAAACAGCCCAAAGCAGGTCACTACATAACTGACTCATGTAGCTGGATTCATTACGGACGTACCTGGGGAAAGGGGCTTGGAGGGGGTAAAGGTGGAGGGTAAATTTGAAGCAAGAAACATAAAGTAAGGAAGCCATGGCCAGCTCATTAGCCCTATCCCAAGTTACCGTGTGGGGTCTGCTGGGTGCCAGCATAAGGCACTGCAGCAAAAGCAGAGGGAGGGTGCCCTATGTGATTGCAGGGGCCCCAGGGTGACAGGAGGGGAGAGGCAGAGCTTTTTTTTTTCTTTCTACAGAGAAGGAAGATAAGGAGAAGGAAAAAAGTTTGACAATAATAATTTTCTACATTTATGAAGAGCTGAGAAACTTTGCCTGCTCAACAGCCATTTCCCACTGAGCTGTCTTCCCCACTGTGAGGTTTCTATCTCATGCCTGACTGACTCTCCTCTTGATTTCTAGTAATTAGGAGCCTTCCAGCCTGCCCAGAAAAAAAAAACCACAAAAAAACAAAACCAAAAAAACCCTCTGCTTGAAACATCCTTCTTTTCAGGGACCAATTGGGTGCTATTATCCTACTGATTTTTAAAACCCTGTGGCTGTACATTAGAGACCCAGGTAGTGGGTCCACACTACTTGCTTGTCTTACCTCCATACATTTCCCCTCCAAATTCAGCCCTTGCAAGGAAACAGAATGGATAATAAAATCTAAAGGGAAACAGATAAATCAGAGCACTTCATTCAAACACTGAGACAGGACATTGCTCCAGGAAGAGGATTCATCCGCCCTCAGCGATGGAGTGATGAGAATCACTACAGGCACCTCCAGGAAACCTCTGCCTTTAAAATAGTCTGTATTTTACCCATGTGTGTCCATGTGTGCCTGTAATAAAAATAATTGCTGCTTGTAATCATTAGAGATGAGCAAGGCAAAGGCTGTGCTTTTAATAAGCCAATATGGATTTCATGTTCTGCTTGCTGCCTGAGCAACAGCAATTGCTGTTTCCTTTGGAGATTGATTTTGCCTTAGGCTTGGTCTTAAGAGGTTATCTGATGGATTTTGGTTATTTGGGAACAGGGGACAAAGGGCAGGCCTCCTTTGGAAGTGAAGATAAAAACGTCTGTGTGCACATCCTTTTTGCAGTTCTTTTGGTTCATTTTTCCATAAGATTTCAAAACAGCAGCTTGAAAAGAAGAGGGAGCTAGTGGCAGGCAAGATGGGGTTACAAAAGTCACAAAAAAGATAGCTCTCTCTACGGACCCTACTCTCTATAGGGTCTATGTGTTGGAAAAGAAACAATGCTGTAAGAGATGAGGTCATATTTGGGGGGCCAGGCTGAGGTGTCCTGAACAGCCATTTCTTAAAATCTGAGTCCTGCCAGCCTCAAATGCTAAGTGGACCAAAATGACAGCATCCAAAGCATCCAAAATTACAGACCACTTCAAATGCTTCCTCTTCTGCAGTGCTGTCAAGTCTTTTTCCCTCATGGTCATGGTGACCTCCTAAAGCAAAGGTGACTACTCCCAAGGCTTTTCTTGGTGCAGGACAGTACCCAGAATGCTGATCCCAGTGCAATTACCTAGACCTCTAGAGCAGCACGTGGGAAAGTTGCTCTGAGAAACAGCACCCTTTCCCTTCCCATATGAAGACATGCACTTACCCTCAGTAGGGTCCAGAAATAATAGTGTTCCTGGTTTGACATGTCTGAATTTCCTTTCCTCCTCCCCACCAACTCTCTCATGTTACTGCTGGCTTTTACCTTACCATGCCATAATGAATCTTAAGTGTTTTTACATCTCCCCTTGAACACATTAAAAAGAGGAAATTAATGAGGAAGAGGAGAAGAGGACAAAGCTTCGATGTAGGGAAATGAAAGACTTTAGATGACAGTTTGTGTATGTTTTTGTATGAGTGAGAGAAAGTACATGAGCATGACTGGAAGGAGGTACATAAGAAATATGTAACAAAGGCAGACAGGTTATCTGTCATTCAGCCTGTCCTCCATTATTTTCCATCTCTCTCATCCTTCTCTCCTCCTTTTCACTAAACTCTTTCAATTTCTCCTCTTTCCAAGAAGATCAATGGAACAGTTCTCTCTTTGTATAGGAGGGGGTAAATAAAAAAAGGATTGCGGGGAGGAGGGAAGATGGAGGAGTGGGAGATGGAAACCCCAAACTCTCATTTATCTACTGGAGCACAGAAGTGAGGAAAAAAGTTCACACCCTTAAGCTAAAACAAATGCTACAGAAACAAATACTCCACTTGTGAACTGCAGTGTCTCTGCCCAAAAATGTGCAAGTGTGAACTGTTTTCACATGCCTCAACCTTTCCTCTTAGCTGCAAAAGCAGAAGGGAAAGGCCCCTGGCTAGTGGTTTGACTTCTACCACATGACAAGGTGCACTGGCTTTGATGATAGAACTGATAACAAAGGCACTGCAGATGACAAACACTCTGGCAGCTCAGGCTTCTACTGTGATGAATAATCTCCTTGCAGTTTCAACTCATTTTTTTTGCCAAATCCTGTTTTTAAGAAGAACTGCTGTGCATTTGGTGACACTGCACATGCTAAAGACTGGAAGACACTGGAAGGCAACTGGGTGAAGTGGCTGTGGGTGCTAATGATTTTCTGCAGTTCCTGAGATCACCTTCCCCTGGAAGCAGCTGGGACAGGGAAGAGCTGTGCTCCTGGATCTAAGGCAGCAGGAGACTACAAATGCAATAGTTTTAAATAGCAAGCTTTGATCACTTCCCTAGTGACATAGCTTTTGTGCTGTGGCATATGTTCTTCATCCATCTGGGACCGCAGCATCCTACGGCTGCTGTTTTTACCTGCTCCCTGCTGCAAAGAAGCTGTGAGCTCCCCACTGTAAAAAATACAAATGGCATGTTACATCCTGGATGCCATAAGAGACTTTAAAAAAAAAAAAAAAAAAAAAATTAGTTTTGCTCATAAGTGTAAAATAATTAATCTGCATGTTTTTCAAACTACTACCGATGCAATGGCTTGTTTATGCAAAATAGCCAAGCGTACAAAAATTAAATGCATCCCTGACCTTCCTCTTTTCCTCTTGCTGACAGCAGGTATAGTTTAGGATTATCTCACTGGTAGTTTGCAGTGGAGCCCCTGGTGGTCTAGTGGTAAAGGCGCGGCGCTGTCACCGCCGAGACCCGGGTTCGATTCCCGGTCAGGGCCACTCCCGGGCAGGTGGGGCTCGTTAGCCCTTAAAGGCAACCCACCTACGTCCTGAGGACCTCGCTGCCACCGTCCAAGCTCGCTTGGCCCCGGCAGATGAACCTTAGGATTAAAGGGTGGGCTCAGTTCCGCGCACACTGTGTCTCAGCTAAAAAAAAATCCAATGCGCAGGCTGGAAGGTGGAAAGACCTTCCCCGGATCTTCGCTCGCGAAGACTGGCCATTAGTTTGCAGTGGACATGACACCCGTGTGATGTTATTAAGGTAATATATTCAGTAATAATCTTGCACTTGCAGTTCAGCCAGTGATGGTTTGCCTCTACTACAAGGCAACTTACCTTAAAAAAATAAAGCAGCCAACAAGAAGGCTGCAATTATTTAATTTGTAAGTCTCCAATTATTTAATTTGTAAAACTACTAAAGAACAGGAGAGCAAATTTTTTAGTCTGAAGCAATTAAGTGGAGCTAGTGAAAACAAACACTTGGGCTACTACAGAACTGTATCAGAAGATGGACAGTGACCTGTAAGCTCTGATGTCAGCCTTTGTCCCCTGTTGAACAGGCTGCCATTGAGCACTATAAGCAGTGTAGCTGAGTGACATGATGATGAAACACAGACCAAAGTCAGGCTAATCTCTGTGTGAAGAGGACAGCTGCTGAGGTTCATACACGGTTAAGATTTTACATGTGTACACAAGGGATCTCCTGCTTAGGAAGGGTCATTGCACTTTTGTTGCTTGGTAAAGGAAGTAAGAAAAAAGGGAGAAGAAAGTCGACAAGAGGAAATGGCTTTAAGTTATGCCAGGGGAGGTTCAGGTTGGACATTAGGAAGAATTTCATCACTGAAAGGGTGGTAAAGCATTGGAAAGGGATGCCCAGAGAAACAATGGAGTCACCATCCCTGGGAGTGTTAAAGAAATGACTGGATGTAGCTATGGTGTAGTTGACAGGGGTGTTTGATCAAAGGTTGGACTCAATGACCTTGAAGGTCTTTTCCGACTTGAGTGATCCTATTCTATTTTATTCTACTCCATTGTATGATACTAAGTGTGGAAGTGAGAGGGGGAGCAAAAAAAGAGATGATCTTTCTTGCTTTCCGGTCCCCAAGGAAACAAGCTTTCCTATAACAATGATGAAGTAAACAGGCATCCCTGAAGAAACATGCATCCTTGAAACATTCATTTATATTTAATATTTGAATGTTTACAAAACCAGAGGTGAAGGCCAGCATCCTGCAATGACTTTATTTGCTTAGCATTACACCTGGTGTATTCTCCATGGAATCACCACCTCCCCCCACACGCCTTTTGGCACCTGTCCCAGGGGCAGAAGGAAATGTAATGACAACAGAACAAGCAGAGAAGAGCAAGTCTACCACTTGAACAAGAACTGACTGTATCAGATACAAAGACACTGCGTGCATGAGCAGAATAGTGCTGGTGTGTGCACTGGGAGAAAACCAAGCAGTGTTTTTGAAGGGCCTAGATCTCCTCAGAGAAAATTATTAAATAAATAATAAGAAAATTTCCCTGTCTGGCAGAAATTAGTTTAGTGATGTCCCCGAGGAAAAGGCATCTGTTTGAGGGTTATTTGGCCTAACTGAAAGGAAAAAAAGAAAAAAAAAAAAAGAGGGATGATGCCAGAAATAATGGCATGAACAAGCATGCAGACACGCTGTAGCATTAGTGAATGTAAGAAGATGCTGCTTTGGAAAAAGATAAGAATATTGTTTAGATTAGAAAAGATGTCAAGAACACTCCTCTAAAAAAATACTCCTCTGAAAAACACAACCACAACTCTCTTCATTACAATACTTATTTCACACAAAAGTACTATTGCTTCAAATAGTACTCGTGGCCAGGTGTCATGCTTTTTGATCCCCTGTAGCCACTACTACTGAGCTTTTCCCAGCACAGACCCATCTGGGTGCACTGGCAGCTGCCTGATCCCTGTAGGTGAGAACCTCAGCAACCTCTCTTGGTGTTTGCTGGGGCACAGAGGGCGAAGTAGGGAACGTTTCCTCAGGCCAGGTACGCCTAGCTCCTAGAACCAAATAGCTTGCTGTCTCCACACAAATCTGTGCTGTGGCATATTTCCTGCCTGACTGTAATCACTGTATAGCAACACACTGCCTGTGGGAAAGCTATATCCCACCCCAGCAACTGCTGGGAGTTTTCATGGATGGGAGCTGCCCTTGTAAGAGGATGCCAACTCTCAGCCTAGGTCACAAAATACCGAGTCATGTAGCAAATGACCAGCAGTCATTAGCTTTAGTCCAGAGGGAAACAAAGGTCTCAAAAGGGCTGCCTGGATCACTATTAGCATCTATAGAAGAGGCCAAGGCTCTGAAGAGCACCTTTTGCTCAAAGTCCATACCAGAAGCCTACATAAGAGGCTATAATCAGTGAAAATAGGTACAAGGAAAAAGTATACAAGATACGGGGAAATCACCTACGTCTCAGCACTGTCAGAAAACTTATCAAGTCAAGATGCTAAGGCTATCCTATTATGTTTCAAACTGGTATTTTATTTCTTCACACAAGTATGAAGGGAAACTGACTCCAAAACACCATTCACAGAATCTCTCATTTGCATCTTAAAAGGGACAAGTCTGTCTGTTCTGCTTATTTTGTTCTTTAATTATCCTAACGAAAGGAAATGGGAATACCCAAGGGTTTGGTCCCTTTCTGACAGATTGCTTTTAAATCCAGAGTGAAAGGACACAAGCAGCCATCAAATCTCTTAGTGTTTTACTTGCATATCTGGGGAAGATCCCCCTGGTATCTTGTACAATGTGGACAACGTGTTGTAGTAAGAAGAATAAGCAAGAGTTCTAATTTTCTGCCATGTGAAAAGCCCATCAAAAATAAGCTTAAGCTCCAGAAAAAATGAGAGGCCAATGGGTTCAGGTCATGCAGCCCTTTTAGGATGCTCAATTTATTACAGGACAACCGTCCTTCCATCCAAACAGAGTGTTAGTTGTTTGGTATGTTTAAAGATTCCCACTCAGAATCAGTTTACATTGCATGAAAAGTGAGAGCAATAGCCTTGTTTCATATAGCTCTTTGTGAGGGGCACTGGTTAAGTCAAGAAGCCAGGACGTCAGAGAGCTGAGTCCTTTTCCAAGTTCCACAACACATTTGCTACTTCCTTTGAACACACTCCTTCCTCTAAGGCAGAGCATTAGAAGACAAACTTTCCTCCTACAAAGAATCTGTATGACACCTAGCAGAAAGAGGCCTCTAGCTGCTACTGCAATGTAAATAATAAATGAGTGAAATAATAAATAGAAATAAGGCATTCTGTTGCAAACAAAGCCAACATATTAGTGAACGTGTTCAGTTCTTTTAAAGCATATCCAAACACCAGCCTAAGCTGCAATGCTAAAACACAGTGTCTCTTTTAAAGCTCCAGAGAAAGCTATGTAAGTCTGTGCACAGCTCTTTTCCAGCTTGAACCCTTCTAAGGGTTCATACTGATAAACAACTAGAATTGTTCATGTAATGGTACAATATCATCCTTAATTACTTCAAATTCCATTTCTGCTGCTTAGACCTAGGATGCCTCAGCCTGCTCTCAGCATCACCCATAAAAACTCAGTGGGTTTCATTACAGCTGTGGTGAATT
Organism: Myiozetetes cayanensis; assembly: GCF_022539395.1. Lineage (NCBI taxonomy): Eukaryota > Metazoa > Chordata > Aves > Passeriformes > Tyrannidae > Myiozetetes > Myiozetetes cayanensis. The sequence goes on from NW_026087742.1 coordinate 22,806,269, forward strand.
CAACCAGTGGAATTTGCCTCATGCTGCTCTAAACAAGAGCACCACCAGCAGATGTTCTAGCTGTTAACCACCCTGTCCAGAGCCTGGTGGGTATTAGTATCTGAGAGAAGGAATGTGGTTCACTAGACAGGCCAGCACTGCAAGACTCATAATGCCTGGGTTCTCCTACCAGGGCACTCACTGAACTAATACAGGAATGAGAACAACCTGCTTTATTTTTTCATGCCCTCATTTTCTACCACTTTACTCAGACAACCTCTTGTTGAATGTACATGGAACAGGAATCTCACCTTGGCTGAATGCTCTGGGTGCTGTTGTGATACATAATCACAGCCAAAAAAAAAAAAATCACCTCTGTTCTGTTTGAGGCAAGGTAACCTGTCTAAACCTTTGTGTACACACTGCTGTCCCAAGTGACACCACAGGATTATCCAATATTCTGATAATAACAATGAAAACACATTTTAACAACAGCTGGATGAAAAACAAGTGTGAAAAATTCCCGTATCTATTCCCTTGCCCCCTCCACCTGAGCTGTGTTGAGTTGGATAAAACAGTAGCCATTCAAAGAAGCATCATGAATTTCACTTGCTGAAAAAGAAGGGACAAGAAGAATGATTTCTCAAGTGTAAGTAAGCCAAGAATGAGACCAAGGGAAGAGGACCAATAGGATTTATTTGTAATGACAAGTGACAAGTGATCACCATAAAGATATTCTTGGAACAGAATCCTGCTAATCTCTGCTATAATTCTAGTCCCAAATGGTTCAGCTCTGGCAGTACTTCTAGAAATGATATATGTGAAAGCATTGGGGATTGTCAAGAAAGAAGTTTTGCCCTGACAGTTACAGTTTGGACTCATTGGGTTTGCTTGTGCTTCCCCTGCCCCATCACCCTCTCCAGTCTGCTTGATTGGTTTTTTTTTTAAATCTAAGGTCAGCTGCAATTAGTATTTAGAAAAGAAAATGTTTATAACTTCTCGCTTTTATCATCATTAATAATGCAACAAATGTATTGAATGTGGGCAGACTTTTCAGCAATCTGTAGTGCTCTCCCCCTCTGGCTCAGAAAATATGCACCTCTTGAGAGAAAATCTATTTCATTAGAGACCTGATAAAATGCCTGGAAATGACAACATAAATAAGCATTTAAGTGCTGCTCCCTCTTTTACTCTGAAGCCTTTTCCAGCTGAGAAAAGCGAGAAAGAAGCTGTAGTGGGATGGAGGGAGAAAGAGTTGATGAATATTTGATCACAATTGTCTTAAATAAATGCTTCTCCCAGACATACCCTCTTGACATATCGACTACACTGTTAGTCTCACCTCTCTCACACTGTCTTAAAGGCAAGTCCACAGTCAAGGCATTTTGACAACGAATCAAACTGAATGCTTCCTTTCTTTTTGCTTCTCTCTTCTCTAGTGTGTTGTTTACATTGCTGTAATTCCTCTTCTCTCTTTCCACCACCCCCTCCCCAAAATACTTTGATAGGTAAGCTAGAGTCCCTTCTGCAGACTTAATGTCTGCTATGAGGGTGGTTTGATGTGTAGGTTATGGTACTGGTCAGAGTGCTTAATCTCGCATGGCTGTGCTGATCTTCTTACGAGAGTCTCTCAGAAGGAGATGTCGAAGCTGGAGGCGGAGAATGAGGGAAGCAGCAAAACAACTGATTAAGGTCCTCACCTCAGACCTTCACAATCCCTCCATGCTTTGCCTTCACCCAGTGATGGTAGCTCATAGAGTGCATTTAAATGTTAAGCAAAACTGGGCACCAACACAAACTGCATTCATCTTACTGTTTGTTCACAAAGCCCTCCCTTCAGGATCAGCAGAACCAAGAAAGGAAAGTAAGTGACTTTAGCCTGAGCTGAGATTTTTTTCACTTGCTGAAGCACCTATCAAGGAGGCAGTATGAAACAAGCTCTCAGATGAAAACAGAAACAAGACAGCCCTCCCCACAACAAACCATCCCAACTCTCACATGTACCTGTGCAGGGATAGGGAATCCCTGTAACACTCATCTCTGGAGTGCCTCTTGCCTCCTTCCCAGGCACCACGCTAGCCAAACACAGACTTCACACGTTTACCCTTGCTGTGTCCCAGTGAAGCAGCTCATTTTGCAAGCCAGGCAAAGTAATGCAATCATGAAGACCAAAACCAAAATTCACCGTGCATTTTTCTAGTGACTATGTGGCAGTAAAAGACTCGCAAAGGGTACAACTAGCTCTTTTGGGATTTCAAGTGTTCTTGAGAAGCCCATACATATTTATTTTTTTCTAAGCTAAAGAATATATTAGTTTTTCAAATGCCTTCTCTGCATATGCACAAGTTGGCAGCCCAGATCCCTGTGGATCTTGTTTCATTAAGCAACCACCAAATTCCTTGTTATACCTCCTACATGACTAAAGTCACACAGAAATCTATCTAAAGCAAAGACCCTTATGCAAACTTTTAAATCCTAAACCGAAAACCACATAGTTTGGGGCCCTTCTCCTTTACCACAGCTGACTCAGACTGTAGCCACACAGACACAGTACCAGTTTTCCAAGTTGAAGAATTCAATCAAAGGAAGGAAGAGAGCATATAAAGAGAGCTGAGGCCAAGAAATAAAAATTTTGTGCAAGTGATGTCTTTGGAGTCCATGTTAAATGCTAAGGCCATGCCATGCCATAAATCTCTTTGAAGGTGATAAGTTTAGCTGGATTATTCAGCTCTTAATAGTGGGAACTCTGTGAGGAACAGCAGGTTATGGAGGTCAGCTAGAAGGTTACTGAGGTCCACCTGGCAAACCTGCATTGTGGAAATTAATCACAGAGGTCATGATGGCATTACAGAGGATATTCAGAGGCAGCAGGAAAATTGATAGGTTTTTTCATATTGGTAAGACAGACAAGTCTCCTAGTTAATAGCAGGCTATGCAAAGGCCTCAGCTGTTATGCAGCACAGAGAGTCATAGCCCATAGCAGAAAGCTGTCAGGAGCTGCCAAGTAGAAACCCATTGTTTAACCTCAGCCAACAACTAAATACCACACAGCTTCTCACTAACTATTCTCACCCCAGCTGGGAGGAGAATCAAAGGAAAAAAAAAAACCACAAACAAACCTAAACCTTGTGGGCTGAGAGAAGAACAACTTAATAATTGAAAGAAAGAAAAGTATAATGATAATAGTACTAATGTTAATAATAATAATGAGAACAAGAAAGAGTGGAATTAAAACCAAGATAAACAAGGGATGTACAACAAAATTGCTCACTACCCATTGACCAATCCCAGGCCATACCTAAGCAGCCATCAGCCCCTTCTGGAAAACTCCCCCCAGTTTATAAACTGAGTATGACATTTGATGATACGGAATATCCCTTTGGCCAGGTTGGATTAGCTGTCCTGGCCATGCTCCCACACAGCTTCTTGTGCACCCACTTGCTGGCAGAGCATGGGAAACTGAAAAGTCCTTGATTTAGGGTAAGCAGTACTTAGCAACAACTGAAACATCTGTGTGTTATCAACATTATTCTCAAATAAAAACACAGCACTGCACCAGCTACTAGGAAGAAAATTAACTCTATCCCAGCCAAAACCAGGATACCATTCAGAACAAGAATTGTAAGAACAAGTTCAGATGGAAATATTCCAACCAAAAAAACCCATCCTATTGGAAATGCTGTTGTTAGCCCAGCTCCCCTTGAAGCACAGAAAAAAGGAAGGAAGCAAGAACTCAATAATGCTGTTGTCTAACTTGTCATCTGAACTTCCAGCTCTCATCTCTACCTCATTCTCTGATAGGCTTCTAACAATCTCGGCCCTGACCACACCCTCTTTAAAGGATGTAAAAAAGTTTTAGTAAAGTTTAATTAAAGCATTTAAAGGATGTTAAGAAAGTTATGCCCCTGTGCATGGTACCATGAGCTCTTCTTTGCAAAGTATCCCTATATGAGTAATTTGTATTCATTTATGGAAAGCAAGACCTCTCTGTCTTTTGCCAGCACACTCAGATGCAGTACCTTCACACTCTTACCAAGCTATTTAATCTAAAGAAGGGAGTGGGAGAAGTTTGCAAGTCATTGCAACAGCTAATTGTGAGGACTAGAACAGCTCCACATCCCAGCCTGAACTGAGATTGGCAAAAAAGAGGTTCCAGCACAAGTCACAGGAAGTCACACTGCAGAAAACGGCACATGAACAGCTTCAAGAGGGAGCAGGCTTTGACTGACACAGCCCTAGCACAGGCTGGGGTACCAAGGACAGAAGGAGGTGGACATGAGATTCCCTTCAGTGACTAGGCAGAGATACTACATTTCTAAAATGTGTGCACATTTCACCTTCTATTCTGGTTTTCTTCTGTAGGAAGGCCATTTCCTGGGATTCATACCCATTATCCCAGCAGAGTTTTCTGGCCTGATCCTACCTTTCTAATTGTTTAGCAACACAATAATTTAACTAGTCCTAAAGCACAGGGACAAATCCTGGAACAAAGTGGAAAAAAATCCAACAACTGGTGTAAATCAAATTGGACTATGAATCATATCTGGCCTGTAGTCTGCAAAAAAGAACAACTGTTTTCTTCCTGGATGCTGGAAATCACATCAGTGATTTCTTTGTAGGACAGAAACTAATATGTTCTTTTCTCTTTCTTCCGTTCCCCAAACAAACCCAACTGTGCACGTCTTGGCAGTAGTGCCACTAAACTCCTCACGCCGTTCAGCCCCCATCAAGAAAATCACTTAGAGCCAAAGGTGTCTGTGCTCAAACTCCAGTCATGTCAATGGATGAAAAAGCCCAGATGAACCTGCTCCATTAAATCTTCTCTAATAGAGATAGCAATGAAGAAAGAGAAGGAAAAAAGCCAAACCAAAACCCAAACCAAAAACACCCTGGCACAAAGAGCTTGATCCTAGGGGTCACAGCTGCACATTAACATTTCCACCTTAATAAAAGCCTTAATCAAATCCTCAGTATTTAGCACCTAGTTTCCACCTGGCAGAAAAGAAAAAAAGAAATATGAAAGGGGAAAGTAAAAAGGGAAGAGCAAAAAGAAACAATATTTTCTTTATATATTCATGAAATCTTTTCTCCAGTAGATTCAAGGGGGTTTTCCCTCTCTTGCCTGTAAGACAGGATTAAGCAGAACTGCAGCATCTACTGTCAGCTTGAATTCCCTGCCTCCCAGAATGAGTACTCATAATTAAAAGCTTAGCTCAACTTATCCCTCCAGTTCCCCAGGTGAAAAGTCAAGGCCTGAATTTAATTGCATATATATGTGTGCATGTTTAAAGCTGAAGCTCTGAAGAGAGATGATATTTGGGGGAGGGGAGGAGAACGGGCGTACAGGTATTTGACACAGTCTCAAACGGGGAAAATTAGAAAATGGGAAGAGAAGGAGAGCAGAAAATGAGAGTGCAGTTTCTCCTTCTGTTTCTCTTTAGTCCCCAACACTCCAACCTTCTCCCTGACCTTTTTTTTTTTTTTCCCTCCCAAATTGTTTCATTAAAACCCTTGGGTTCCTCAATGGGAACAAGTGATGCACAGAGAGGTTTCTCCTATCCTTGCATAGGCTCTGTGGTTTATGACAGGATTTAATTCATTCACTAGGGCTTGGCTGTGAGAAAGTCTGAATCAACTTTCACTCATGCACAGCGTGGCAAGTGTGGAATGCTACCTACAGGCAAGTTTATCCCTCTCTGTTCTGGTTGCACAGGTGTTGTCGATCCCAGGCCCTGCTGCTTTGGCTTTAAGGCAAAGGTGATTAGTCACAAGTGCTGGGGGAAGGGAAAATCCAGGTACCTGTGCTAGGCCAGGTGCTGCACCAGCAGTGAATGCTAAACAGTGTTTTAAGCCAAGGTACAATAGAATTGTAAGCTCTCCAGAAAATAAAGGCATTTTCTCTGAAGTGGACATGGGCACTGGGCTAAAATCTTTAGAATGCAAACTAGAAAGTGACACATTTCAGGTCCTAAGTAAATAGATTTGATTCAGAGGTTACCACTGCACATCTTATTTCTTGCACTTTGGACCTTCTGTATCCTAAGCTGATACATCCCATCTTCAAAGAATAAAGACAGCTGTTGAGGATACTTTTGCATTCCTTCAAAGCCCTCTGCCTTCCACAGACCATGAGGCCACTTCTATCCTTAGAAAAGACTGAAGTATTGCTAAAAATTTGCCAAGCAGGCCATACACAGAATCTTACAGAGTAATAATAATGTGACTGCAATGGGTAACTGACCTTGGGAAACAGTTTGCACCAAGGCATTTAGTAAGAGGTCAGGCAGGGTTGTTTCAGCACAGGGTTTTCATACTTGATTCAAGCCCACAAGGAGGAAGACATCTCTTGTAAAAGGAATACTTCTTCCAACCTTCCCAGCTACCATCAGGTCTTTAATTCTGTAATGCTATCAATGAAGTGCTCCACTGAGAAGTCTAATCTGATCCACGCTATTAATGTCTTCCAAGTAATTCAACCATAGCAGCAGTACATATTCTTAAAATGCACCCCATAGAAGCATCAGCTTAGGAGACACTACACCTCATATTCTTCAGCACCTCAGTACAGCAGCTTTCACCATTTGATAGCCAAAGTACACCAAGTTTGTACAGACCTGTCCTTCCAGGATGTTCCTTGGATCTCTAACAAGCACCACAGTCATGTCTCACACCATGGCTTTAATAAGCAGAAGCAGGTCCAGGTCCACAGTTATTGCCTGCAGTTGCTGCTCCCCCACAGGTATAACTTGTTGTTAGGCCAGGAGCATAAGCCAGGTCTCTAGGCAGATCTACCTGCTTTAGAGCACCCTCCAGCATGGTCCAAGGTATGCAATCCCTCACCTGTGAGTACACTCCCAAGAAGGTTTCTTCCTCTCCCTGATGCTACCTTGCCCCGTTTTCTGATCTCAGATCACTTGGCCTATTGGTCAGCTTACCACATGCTGTGTATTCTTCTGCAGAGCGTAACTGTCTGGTCCTAAGAGAACCTTAGTGCTCTCCATACATTGCCAATCCATGCATAACAAGCTGCTCACCAGTCAGCTCACAGGACTTCTGAATCTGTCTCCTTTCTAGGCTTCTCCTGGTAAGAAGAGTCTTGAAATAGAAGCCAGCCTCCCCAACTACTGCTTTACTGTCCCTGGTGCAGCCCTTCATTCCAGCTATAACAGGTTGCCTGCTTAGTGCATCTACATAAGATCTTCCTTCCATTAACCCCTGCTTCCCTACAATTATCTTCTTCTAGCATTTATCATATCACTAACCTCAGGGTTAGCATTTATCATATCACAACCTCAGGGTTGTCTTCTTTCATCTTTACTTGCAAGCACCACCCTGAGAAAGCATTGGTGTCTGGAAACTAAGCCCCTCACAAATACAGAACAGCTCCAAGTTCCTCCCTGAAGTCAATGGCATGGGATATGAGCATGCACCACTGCATCTCTGTGCTCACTTCAGATACTCAGAGGAGGCTGGATTTCCTCGCACTGCTGTTGTGAATCAGTAAGTGTGCCTGCCTTGAGTAGCAAGGCACCTTGATGAAATGGACACCATAACCTAACTGAGACATGTAAGAGGTTTCACCCCATTCTCATCCACCTTCCTCACTATTTCCATGTGACACAGTGCAAGGAAAATAAATACTTATGAAAGTTGGCACCCAGGCAAAGCCTTCTGAGCCCTGAGTTTATAGCTGTCCTGAGCACCTGTCTGTCAGGGGTACTTAAGTTTCTATTGGGAGGTTTAGTATGCACATTAATGGGTATCTATTCAGCCCAGCATGTTTCCTTCTTGACTTGAAAGCAATGAATCTTGATTCATCTCTGTGCAGCTGAGAGTAGAGAGGGAAACAGAGGAGCAGGACTGAAACATTGCAGGGAAAATGCAAAGTAGGTAAGGATCACAGTAGGTAAGAATATACTACACTATACTATTTACTATAAACAATATCAGCATATTTACTATATGCAATACTCTTGTCATTAAGACTGCTCTCCACATAGTACTATATTTATAGTACTTGCTCATCTTTCTTTACTTACCGGCTGATAGAACTATTAGCATAACCATTGTGTTATCGCTGTGTAATCACTATTAATTATTACTGCAAAACATCCTATGGGAGTACAGACACGCTATTTAATAGTTAAGCAACCAGGCACACAGCTACTGCTGCCAATATCTTACCAAGTGTGAGTGCTTCATGGATTCCCCCTCCTTCTGACCACTTGTTGGATGTCTCTCATCACCCTCATTTCTCACACAGCAACAGCAATTCAGAGGACAGCCTGGAGGCTGTACTATAAATAAGTACAGTTGTGGCACAGGCAGCCACAACCCCTGACTACTCAGGAGTGCTCCAGTCTCTGCTGCATTTATGATGTCTTGTGCTACACAAGAGACAGACAAACCCAAATGTAATTGCATTGTGGTCCAGGCAAAGAAGCTCCTGCTGAAGGTGCTCCCCCCATCTCATTAGGGTGGGAGCAGGTGCTGGATGAGTTAATGAGCTTCAGATGACAGGTGGTCACTGCTGTGCCTGCAGCAATTGCCCCTTCCCTGCTGCCCCTGCCTCAGCACAGCCCCGCTACATGCCTGCTGCCCAAAGGAGAGCACTGGCTGGAGAAGTGGTTGGAATACAGGACACACTTTGGTATTTAAAATCAATCATATGTCTAAGGAAGTGTAGGGAAAGCAAGGTTAATTGCCTTGGTATTGCTATAAAAGCTACTATGTCCTCTGCTACTTTGATACACTCAGCTGCATCTCCTGTGCCTCAGACTGCCAAAATGTCAGCTTCCTCTCAGATCATTCCTTACTCTTCTGTGCCGTAAACAGGGTGATTCATTCAATTTACAAATGTTTTCTCCTCCTTTACAATTAAATATCTTAATTGGAATAGTTTTTACAATGACTGTGCCTTTTCTCTTCAGCAAACTAATTTCCTGACAGAGCTCAGAAAGGCAGAAGCCTTTAGGGAGTTGGTAACTCTGAAAGGAATAAGGCCACTATGATGCAGCCTGGTCTCTGGAGTTTGGGGCCACTTCTGTCCGTGCAGAGAATGAGAGACTGCAGGGAAGACAGAGGAGATAATGAACCTCCTAAGGAAAGGCTTTCTGATTGAAGTCCCTCGGGATAAAGACAGCTCCACAACAGAGCCAGCACCCAAGCCCTTCTTTTTTGTCCTGACAGCTGGGAGACATGCCTGGCCGCTCATTACTGCTTAACTTCCATGCAGTGCAACTTTTCCCCAGCTTTTCCGACATGCAAAGCATACACAATATAACCATTAGCATTCTTTTTCCTCACCCTGAAATCCCATCATAGCACACCTATCCCGCTTCATCCCTCCTTTTGTTCTGAATTGTTTGCTGGATTGAGTTTCAATTTCTTCTTCTCACTTTCAAAAACCTACAGCAATTTCAGTCTCTCTGTCCTTTTCACCTGCTTGACTTTACCTCCTAGGATTTCAGCCTCCTCCTTTGCCCCATGCTTCCCACTCAGTCATGACCCTGCCTGTTTCTGGGCCTCATCTCATAAATCTGTGCTGCCAGAGCCACTCCCTTCTTCTTCCTATACAGATAAAATACAGGAAAGACCAGCATGTTTAAGAAAGCCCAACACCTGAAACACTGTGATACATGAACACCGAACTCCTAGTGACATGCCATAACCCTTTAAAAATCTCCCCTGTGAACTATGAAAATAGAGCCACCAACACGTGACCACAATCCATGTTCTCCCACTGTGCTCTGCAGTCCCAGGACCTTTCAAGTTTGTGATTGTACCTTCTGTGCTTACATATAACTGAGCACATTACCTGTTCATAAAAAGGAATACCAAATGATGTGTTGCTGCTTGAGCTGAGGGAAGCCATAACAGGCAAATGGACAGCAAAACTTTCTAAGCCAATGGTGGGAGTCATCACCAACACCAGAAGCTCCCTCACTAAATGCTAAAGCTAGATTTCCCAATATCTTCCTATGGGAAAGAGCTTATCATGGTAATTTAAGTGATCTAAAGAAGCCTATACTCAATCACTCATTCTTTCTGAAAACTGAAAGTTGCTCCCCATCCCTCCAGCTGGTGGCTGCAATATAGACCTGCTCCCCATGACAAGCCTTGGATCCCCCTGCCCCAGCACACCTGAGGATGTATGCAGCGCAAGGTAGCGCTGAGAAACCAGGGCTACCCGCCCCTTGAAATGCTCCCACATCAAAACAGCCTTGAACACAGAGTAAATCAAGACTTCTCTGTTTTAAAATGATTTTAGATGTCCAATATAAATTCTCTTTGATACAAGAATAAAGAGCTTCAATCCCAGTGGCATGTAGCAGAGGAGCCCCCCAGGCCTCCATAACAGGTGATGCTCCTGCACTATGCTGGCCTCTGCCAGTCTCCGACAGTGGAAAAATGGGTAGCTTTTCCTGATCTGCCTTACCCAGGTGAAATTGGGTGCCCCAAGGGACCTGTTCATAAGGGGAGCATGGCGATGGGTATGGTGGCTCCCAGGATGGTCCCTCTTCTGCCGTGGTGACAGCCAGCAAAATGAAAGGGCTGCGTGTCCCTCTGAAGCGACAGTCCTGTGTTTGTAGCACGGGGAGAGCGGCTGCTCTGCCATATGCTGTGGGGAACTGGCATCGTCGCCTTCAGTTTTCATGACCCTTTCAGGCTTTTTCAAGTTAGTTTAATTAAACATTTTTTCATGTTTAATTGATCACATTCCAGGTCTGAAGAAGCTTGTAAACCTCCCTTGCTCACAATACTATGATCTGAACTTCTCCCCAGCAAAATTCCAGCCTCCATGCTTGGTTGTTTTTGGGATCATGGGTCCCAGTAGTGGTGAGGCCCCAGAGTGCTGGATCCCATGCAGACCCCTGGGGGAAGAGACTCTTACAGTTACTCAGAGAATTCCATCTGAACAAGCCAAAGACTACGAAGAGAGACAACTGGATCTATGTGAGCCCTTGAGGACCACAGCTCAACTGCCAGCATTACAGAAAGTGAAGGGCCTAATACTTGCTCTGGAGGTGCAAACCCAAGAATGATTAATTTGCCTTTCTTGTCATCATACCCGGAACAGGATGCTCCAAACAGAATTACTCTGAATACCATGTAAGGAAGGGAAAGAACTGTACTAGTGCACACCTCCCTTTTCTAGGTAAAAAACCTAGTAAGAACAGTGGGGTCAGGAGCTGCTTTGAAAAGGAACTTTCACTCCATTGTTCCTTAATGATGAAAGGGTATATCCCAGAAGGCCATATGATGTGTACATTATTCACTCAGGAAGAATAACTCCTGGTGCTCACTCTGCATTCATAGGGCTGCAGGAGCTGTGAGCTGGAAGAGAGCTCCTGAAGGCAGAACTAGGACGGGAGCGAGAGCGTCACGTAGATAACTGACAGTGCATTTTACAGTCTCATTTTGCATAACTCCTGATTCCGATACTGCAGCCCATTGGTTTAATTTTCACTTTAACAGAATAAACTAGATTTGTTCTCACTCACAAAGCTTGTATGGGAATAAATGTGTCACTTAGATAAGTCACTGAAAACAAAGTGCTCTATGGGAGCAGTGGATAACAATTAGTGAATAAACATTGAAGAGGACTACAGAGATTTGTATGGCAAATGCCAGCTATTTCCCTGAGACAGAAGATATTAAAGCAGTCCCCACTGCTAGGATGGCATGTTACTGCTGAGCCTCACTGTGTTTTTGAGGAGTGGCAACTCCAGGCATAAAGGCATAGGGTATCAAGCTTACTTATGTACCAAGAAAGTAAGGGGAAGATAAAAGGCGGAATGACACATAAATGGGAGAGCCAAAGGCAACTTCAAAATGATACAGGATAAACTGCAAATGGATGTGCTCTGGGCTTTGTTTGGCGCCACCACAGAGGGCAGACTAGTTTCTATCTCTGAGCAAAATACTACCAGCACCAGCCATGGCACACGTCCTCTCCTGTTCCATGTGTACCTCCCTCTGGATTCTCAGCAACATTTTGTTGCTGCTGTTGGAGAACTCAGATTTATGTGAAGTAAACTGAGAAGGAGCACACAATTCCTTGGATCTGTGCAGTGATGCCAGTTTGTATTACTATGTGGTGTCTTCCAGTACAAGCCATATCATTGATTAAACATAGCTAAATTTATTCATGGTGTTAGAGTGTCACTCCTGCTTCCTTACTGTTGGGGGAACGTGGCTGGATCCACCTCGAGGAGGACTTGTACTGACCTTCCCTGTGATACAAAGTTTCTTCATTCTGCAACCTCCTCCATCTTTGTCTTGCCTTTTTTTTTTTTTTCCCCTTTTTCTACTTCATCACTATGCCAGATATTCCATCAAGAAAGCCATGATGTACCCTTTCATTTGTGACATGAACTCTCCAGTCAGTTGGATAGCAGGGAATGATAGACTGACTGGAAGAGAGTCCCATGCTTCCTAATTATGAAGAGACTTTGTTCTTTCTCCCAGAAGCCTGCACACTCTCCACAGTAGGGTCTTTACAAAGAGATAGAGAAGCCCCACTACGTAGTGCACTGAACCTGTTTCTTGCCTTCTGCAGCAGTGGTCCCCAATGGCTGAAGCAGATTTCACTCCCTAGTTACAAGCCCTTGATGAATAAGCTGATCTGGACTGACACTGACTCTGCAATGTGCCATGTCGTGTGCCTCTGGAACTGAGACTTGGATAGGCAGCCAAGGCCGCCCTTGGAGTTGGCAGAGTGGCAAGGATGTAGCAGCAGCCATGAGGCAGGGAAAGTTGGGAAAAGAAGAAATTAACCCACTGAGATGTAGCCCTTTTGATCTTGACACACTGGCACCTGGGACATGTCTGGCTTCAAGAAGGAACTTGGACTGGAGACTAGAGATCCAACGAGCAGTCCCCTCCAACCCACACTTCTGTGATTCTACATGCAGTCATCAAACCCTCTCTTTCATGTCAGTGCCCATCCAGTGGCTAAACTGGATTGCACAGACGGTCTGGATATCTGCTACCAGGGGTTACCAATCCCATCACCAATACCAGAAGGGTGATTGTAGCCAGCTACCTTCAACCTGATTGTCCTATTTGCCAAAAGCTTTAAAGCTGCAAGGGCATAAGTTTTAGTTGCCAAAGGCACACAGCTCTGAATAGATGCATATGGGCAACACAGAAGTCTAGGCTGCTGCATTTTCATTCCTCTTAATACTTGATAGATACAGCAATGATAGCATGGAAACACAGTCATATTTTACCATCACTTTGAAATCAGAGTCAAGATTTAGTCTTTTCTAACTTTAACATCTACAAGTACATGAATCCAGATAAGAATTTTCCTAAACTTAAGGGTATTTTGAGGAGTTGTTTTGGTCTGGGTCCTCACATATTTGAAATCAGCAAAGTGCTACTGTTTTCTTTTTCTTGCTGAAAAAGAACATCCAATTCTTGCTCCCACTGGGTAAGAAGCTGCTCTTCTGTACCATTTCCTATCTAGGGCTGACTAATGGAAGCCATGAGGGTTGAGATACTGCAATTTGCAGTCTGCTAAAAACAAGAACATTTCTCAAGGGTCTGGAGACATCATCTGTTTCTGGAATCAGTGCCTGGGGTTAAGTGCACATTTGTGGGCAAAGGGCTTTTATCTTTGGATTCTAGTCCAGTCTTTTTCCTGGACATCTGTGACTGTGACATGAAGTGTTGGAAGGAGGAGGAGGAATGCAAATACTCAGCCTGCCCTTGCAATGTAGAAGACATATTTTGCATATTTAATAGCATCCTAGAATCATGGAATTGCTTGGGTTGGAAGAGACATTAAAGATCATCTAGTTCCAACACCCCTGCCATGGACAGGAATACCTTCCACTAGACCTGGCTGCTCAAACCCTTATCCAACCTGCCATGAACACTTCCAGGGATGGGGTATCCACAGTTTCTGTGGGTAACCTGTTCCAGTGCCTCACAAAGAAATTCTTCCTTGTATCTAACTAAACCTGCCCTCTTTCAGTTTAAAGCCATTCTTCTTTGTTGTATCACTATGCACCCTTGTAAAAAGTCCCTCTGCCACTCTCTTGCAGCCCCCATCAAGTACTGGAAGCTGCTATAAGGTCTCCCTGGAGTCTTCTCTTCTCCAGGCTGAACAATGCCAACTCTCTCAGCCTGCATTCATAGGAGAGGTGCTCCAGTTCTCTAAGCATCTTAGTCACCCTCCTCTGGACTCACTCCAACAGGTCCATATTGCTCTTATGTTGGGGGAACCAGAGGTGGACACAGTACTCCAGGTGGGGTCACACAGGAGCCGAGTAGAGCAGCAAAATCACCTCCCCTGACCTGCTGGCCACTCTGCGTTCGATGCAGCCCCGGATATGTTTGGCTCCCTCTGATGCACGCGCATACTGCTGGCTCAGGTCAACCTTCTTATCCACCAACACCCTCAAATCTTTAGGCCTGCTCTCAATCCATTCTCTGCCCAGCCTGCATTTGTGCTTGGGGTTGCCCAACCCATGTGCAGGACCTTGTATTTGGCTTTGTTGAACTTCAAGAGGTTTGCATGATCCCACCTCTCAAGCCTGCCAGGGTCCCTCTGGATGGCATCCCTTCCCTCCAGTGTGATGACTACACCACACAACTTGGTGTCATTGGCAAACTTGCTTGCTATTTATCCATCTTAACAGGGAAAAGCCTCTTTGCACCTAATCATCAGCAAACAGCAGCCACCATGGCTTTTATCAATAAGCCAATTTTTAGTTTGGTCTGTAATAAATAAATAAATAAATACAACAAGAGACACACAGAGAGAAGTGACACAGACGGTATAATTTTCAAAGAGATTTTTTAAAACACATTAAAGAGCTTTTCTTCACTTTTTTTCTTTTTTTTTTCTTCTTTAATTTAGTGACAGTCTAGGAAGGAGGAGATGAAGATAAAGAAAAAAAAATAAAAAGAAGATTTAATGAGGATGAGAGAGAGGCTGAAAGGATGTTTCCTAATCTGAACAAGCAGTTAAGGAGAATCAGGACAGAGGGAAGGGATGAATCTGAGAGATAAGTATTGGGGATGGGTTGAAGCAGTAAGGGTAAGAGAAGAATAAATGCAAGCCTACATTAAAAAATTAGGTCCAATCTGAAAAAAAAAAAAAAAAGTGACCTTCTGCTATCTCATCTCAGGGCAGGCCAGGGTGCCTTCCTGGAGCTGGGGGCACCTGGTGTGGAATGCCAAGATACCACCAGAAAGACAGCTGCTCTTGTCTTCCTCAAAAACAATCTTCCTTAAAGCAGGAAGCAGTGGAAATCTCCTGAGAAAGACTGTTCCCTTGGTGCCTCTAAGCAAATCTGGAGTTTCTGATAAAGCCAATTGAATCCCTAGCTGTATAGCCCAAATTTCATGCTGCTGGCCACAAGTAGAGAAAACTTGCTGCTACTTGCAGAAAGGATTGCTCTGCAGTCAAAGCAACTGATGAAGATTCCCTATCCCTGTCTTTAGTTTGCTTCATGAGCTGGGCATATTACTTTGTCTTTACTTGTCTGAATTTTCCAGCCTCTAAAATACCAAGTATTTATAATGCATTCATAGTTAATCCAGTTACCTTTACTAAAAGGGGTCTGAATTTTTCATCATTTTCAGATGTCTTCTGCTCCTAATACAAACTCTCCTCTCCACTTCTAACCTGAAACAGGTAGATACTAATTTCCTGCAGCAGGAAGAAATAACTTCTATCCCTGCAGTGGCTGAGCAATTCCAACACCTGCATATGCTTCATAAAGACTGGTGCTGTGACAAGACTCTTCAGCTTCATGGGGGACACGATGACCCTTAATTCATTCCCGTTTGCAAAGTATGTTGAGATCCTTAGATGGAAGGGGTTACAGAATAGTAAGAATTTTTTGCTGCCACTCAGTCCCTCCCCTGCTACTCTCCCTCCCCTCAAAAGACATTCCAGACTTCTTCCTATTGTGAGCTCTACTTTATTTTTTAATTTCCAGACAGCTGAATGAGATAAGGGCCTGGAGGGACTGATTTACGAAGGGAGATTAAAAATGCTAGATATGTACAGTTTAGTTAAATGATGGACATGATAACATCTTACAGGAATCTCATTTTTTTTGTGAGGGACAGAAGGAGAGGAAAAGAAGGAAATGTATAGCTCTAAGCTTTATTATGTTTAAAATTTGCTTTTACTTGCACTCAGTAGGAGAGACACAATGGCTGCCACAAGGGTGACGTAGGAACACAGCACACCCCTGATGGAAGACGTGCCAATATGAAGCAGTTAAATTGCTGCATGAAGATAGTTAGCTGGAGAGGGATTAACACAGATTCTAACACAGCTAATGACAGTGGAGAATGAAAATCTGGGGCTTGGATCCTGCAAAGTGCCCACACATAGTAATCTGAAAGATCCAGGACTTAAACAGAAAACCAATTAGCCTGATGACAGGCTTAGGGAAATAAATTGTGGAAACAGCTGCAATATATCATAGATCAGTGGTTTACAAAGGAGAGGAAACAATATCACATTAAGTCCAGCAAGGACTCATGGAGAAATACCATCAGGAGCCCTTTGCACAGGAAAAAGAAACTGACAAGTTATCTTCCAGTTTATTCCTATGAGAGCACTGCTAAGGGCATCTGGGAAAAAAAAAAGTAAGAACCCCAGATGATCTGTAGAACAACCAATATCAGGCTGAAACACAGAGCTGATCTCTCTAGCTCCGAGGTCTCAGGACTGCAGACATACTGAGGCTGCTGACCAGCAAAGCCATCAAAGGGCAAAAAGGGTTTTTGGGTAATGATCCCAGAAAAACCAGGTGAGGTTCCAAGAGAGAGAAATTTATTTTGAGACATCTGAACAGCAATGTGCAGTGTGTCTGTAGGGCTCCTAGGAGGAACACTGAGAGGAGGTAAAGTCTCCTGGGAAAGACATAGAATAGAATCATAGAATATGCTGAGTTGGAAGGGACCCATCAGGATCATCAAGTCCAACTCCTGGACCTGTGCAGAACACCCCAAGAATCACACCATGTGCCTGAGAGCTTTGTGCAAAGGAAGAGGATGCTGGGCTTCAGGACACAGAGCTGGAAAGGGAGATTTCTGTGATCCCTGCTAGGAGTGCAAGCTATTAGGTGTGTCCTTGGAATACTCCTCACACTGCAGCACCATATTAAGTTCTGAGCATTCATCACTGCAAAGTGATAAAATCCTCATATTCTCTCCCACCTCTGGCATCATGCAGGTCTGCTTCAATATGAGATCTGACACAGGGCATGGGGAACTCTCTCTGAAATGTCCCCAAACTTTGACAACTACAATAGAGACATTGAGGAGCCAACTGCAAAATGACAAATCCCTCTGGAAGAGGGAGGGGTCCGTTTAATGAAGAACTGAAGGGTGGTATCAGAAAAAAGAGCAACAAAGCAAGGGAAGTCCAGGTCTAGTCTCAGTCTTTTTCTGCACTGTGATGGAGGACCATACTGGGGTTCCTTGTCACAAAAGCACGGGAAGCAGCTCTGCACAAAGATGACGTCTACACTAGAACCAAGTTTAGTGAATGGCCCTGGTGAATGGGCTTTGCACTGTCAGCAGAATATCTGGTTGCAGTGGAATCTAAAGCTACTGCAGCTGCAGCCCTGCCATTTCTGTAGTCACCTACCATGGGGCTACCTCCTCTGCTTGATAAACCCCCTTTTATTGGGGGATGTCATCAAAACCCTTGAAGTGGGGCCCAGGGGTGCACAGTACCCGAAAGTCATACCCTGCTGGTTCACTGCACCAAACATCCAGCTTGACAGCTGGCACAACCCAACATTGCAAAAGCATCTATTTCGCATCTTTCCTGAGCAAAAGTTATGCCCATTGTGCACTGCGAGCTGGCTCTTTTTCCAGAAGCCCCCCCACCCTGCCCCCCAAGAGATCCCATAACTGCCTGAGTCTCCAAGGAGCAGAGATGTCTCCTGAAGAAGCCATAGGCAGCTGGCGGGTAGAAGTGATCACTGCGTGGCGGATGAGATTCCACAGCACACTGGAGATGGAAATATCACCTTAACAAGCATGGACAGCCCCCAATGGACTATAAAATTCATTTGGTGACTGAGATAATTCAAAAGAGCCAAGTGGCACAGCAATAAAAGCCGGAACACATAAATTTAAATTCAGAGAGCTCTGCAGTGCCCTAGCAATAAGTGACAAAAAACCTCCTACCCACACAGACTTATCCAGACCCCTCTAAAAGTCACAGTCCAGAGACCAGAGAAAGTTGCACAGAAATTGTGTTTTATAAAGGAGGAGGGCCAAGGGGAGTAAATACGAGAAAAATGCTTACGCATTTTGAGTCTATTCATCCACAAATCCAGAACCTGTACATGTGTCATGGCAGCTGTGCTGGGTATTGTGCAAGCAGCTTATTATTAATCATATTACCCAGTCCCAAACTAGCACATATAAGAGGCTAAATATTGTTCTCTATTATACCAGAGCAGGCCAGTTCAAGACAACAATTTCACACTACCTGAGTGTAGCTGAGAGGGGATTATGGCAAACCTCCTTTATTCTGTTTTTATGAACAACACAAATTCTCTTGTCCTTCCTCTCTTCTGTCCCCACTGGGATTCCTCCCTGAACTGCTCAGAGAGTTCTTCCCAAGGCACTTCCCTCCCAAGGAGTTAGTTTGCCACTTACAAGATGAACAGCCTAAAATTGCGATAATAAAAACTTTATAGCTCTCCATCATGTTCATTCATGCTAATGTTCTCTCTCACTGTGGATATAGCAAAGATTTCAGTGCTGGAGAAGAAACAGGAGGCTTCAGATGGCGTCATGGGCATGTTATTCAGTGCTGTAAAACATAGCAGTACAATATACTTTTACAGCGGGAGGTGTCCATCAAGGTCATTAATGCCTGAGAGAGGAGACACAAGAGCAGAAAGTTGCTGATCGATGATGTGTCATAGTTTGGAGATGGAAACTGCAGTAGACATGATCCATACATCTCCATGTCCCCATAGGGAACTGTCCTAATCTAATAAGGCAGGTGTCTTCATGGAGAGGTCCCAAGGGCAAAAATGAGGTAGAGGTCTGGCAAGTGACATCAGTTACAACATGGAAAATTGGAGGGTCTGGGGATAGAGCTGATCTCCTTGTAGCACCTCAGTGCAGAGGTGAGGACTCCTGAGGCTTGAGGGACCCGGGTGGTACAGAATGCTAATTAGCCTTGATGAGGGAGGAAAGGGACACTGGCTCAGAAAGTAATTCATTATAGCTAGTCCACCAGTCAAGTGAATCCTTTGTCAGAGTGAGGCAGCCGCTCTCACTGACATAACAGGCACAGGCATTTTGATTTCCAAGCTCTGTGAGTGATGGCAGATACCACACCTGTCCCCAGAGCTTAAAAGTTGGGATCTTCAGCACCAGCAAAACAGGCCTTCATCCTAGAGAAGTCATTTTACTTTTTAACACGTAGCAAGGGCAGACATCAAAAGGAGATGACAACTTAAAGAGTGTATAAGAACATGTATGAGTGGAGTTTAACAACCAGTGTTCTTTTCCTCTCCCACACAACTGCTCTGCCTAGAATCAGATCTGACTGTGATTTATTATTATCTCTAATTTTTTGTACAGAAGCAGCACAAGGGAGCTGTATTTGCAGAACAGAAAGGCACTACGATAAGTATTACACACACAAAAACCAAAGATACAACCCCTATTTCAAGCACATTACAAATCAAGTGCAGATTTGAGACCAAGATAAATACTGAAGTGGGATCCACCTGAAATCACCACTCTTTTTAATACCTGCCTTTATTAATGAATAGAAAACACTTGTGACATTAGGATTAAACACATTTAAGGAACCATAACCCATTTTAGGAGCAGCTGAAGCTGGTGTAGAAACAGCTGAAAACATTTTTTCTAGGCATTTTTCTACCCCATTCTGTTTTGTGTTTTTTTTTTTTTTTCTTCCTTTTTGTTCCTACCTTTTTTTTATCCTAATAAGGGCACTTGCTATGGAAACCAAACTCTTTGCTGCTTCTGAGGTCATTTGCCCTTGCTGCTTATTTCCCTCCCCACACATCATCAGCCACTATGTGAACCGAAGGTGCTGTGGAGCAGAGAAAATGCCACCTCCTAGGAATGGAAATGGCACTGCATCATCATTCCTCTGCTTTTTTTTTTTTTTTTTCAGCAGGGTTTGTCCTGATCTCAAACTACCTGACTTCAGTGTGTGGGTCAAGCTGGTCAACTCAACCTTTGTACAGGTCTGGCTATTTGACTTAGTGAAGTTTTTACTGGACATTTCAATCAAAGCAACTGTTAGACCTGTATTGGGTCCTTTTACAATTAAAGCTTGATTTCCTAAACTGAAAAGAACAAGCTGCACTGGTTAAAGGTATGTTTATACCCATACCTGTTATGGACCTGGAGGCTGCACCAGTTTAACCTTATGTAGTTCAGATAATATAACTAAAGCTTTAGAAAACCTGTGATTTTCCATGTACTTGTATTTCCCTGCTGCATCCTGTTCATTGAGATCAGTCCCAGCCCTATTCTGCCCCATAGGATGAAGTAAAGACAGCTATTTTCATGCACAACCTGTACTATTCCTCTCTTGTTGATGGTGGTGAATTGCATCAGAGGACACAACTAAAAGGGTTGTGAACTGAAGCAAATCCTCCTCAGCCTGCAGTCCCAGAGAGCTTCAGCAGGCAATAGCCACTTGAGGGCTTTTGCAGGAGGAATGCCAGCTGCTGACACAGAGGACTCCCACAAGCTGTCCATGGACAACTGGCACCCTCTTCAGATGGTGGGGCAGCCCACTACCATCACCCTGCGGTGAAAATTTGCCACTGCCAAACACAGGTGTCTCTCCCCAGTCTGCTACACAGCTACTCTTGGAATGTGACTCTTGACTACCTGCACAGGAGAATTTAAGGCTGAGCAGTTCCAAGAGATACAGCTATGTCTCTGCCCTTGTTTAAGTGAAACAGGCACCCAAGGTGGCCAGTGAAGAGCAGGATGTACTCTGAGCATCTTTCACTTTCCGCATCAGTGTAATCAACCCCCCCACCATTCCCTCCTGCAGGTGATTTTGATGGAGGTGCTTCTGCAGTGCCCACTCTGGGACTGTGCATTATGACAAAGCTTAATGGGATTCCACAGTCAATTACTCCTTACCCATTTTTTCTGCAACAACACCATTGCACAACTGCTAATAAGTGAATTGCAGTAGAGAAAGGCCTTTGCTTTGTATAGGCAGGAGATGTGTCATTTGGCTCTTCAAGTGTATGGGAACAGAAAAGATTTAATTTTTCAGCCTCTCCCTTCCCTAGCTCTTCATCCACCACGAGATGAAATAAACAGAAGGAAGATGGGCTTTTTGCATAAATTGGGGATGTATGACTGATAACATGTTATCTTGTCAGCTGGAGACACCTGCATGGCAGGTATTTATGCTATCAGAAGGGTTCTAGCTGGTGAAATACAGTTTGGTGCCGATAAGGGGACCCAGGGACTCATGGCGCCAGCCCCATGAGGACAAGGGGATTAATGCTGATATTTTGCAGCTTTCTCTTATTAAATTCTGATTCCTTTTGTGAAGTGAAAAAAAGAAGAGGGGAAGAGTGATTGGTTTTAAGCAGATAAAAGACACGAGGGGTGGGGGTGGCTGGTAGAAGAGGGGCTGATGAATGGGAACACAGAAAGCCAGGGGATCTCTTGGGAATAAAAGGAAAAGTATTAAACAATTTTCTGATTGACTAGGTCTTCTCTGTCAGGCAGGGAATCAAAGTAGGGGGAATGGATTTGGGGAGTTCCTGAGAGTACAAAGACACAGTTATATTAAAAGCAGAGCTAAATTATACGCATGGGGGAGGGGGAAAGAGCCAATTTCCTTCATTTGCTGGGATTTTTAAACATGCAGCACTACTGATGTTCAGGTGTCCAGCTCACAGCCAGCCTACTGGCACTGGCTTCTGCTTCTTGCCCCTGGCAGGATCTCCTGCTACAAACAGTGACTGAGACCCTCAAAATACTCCCATTTAGGATAAGGCTTCCTCCAAGCAGGCAACATACATCACATTACGGCAAACCTACAAGCAAGGTGTCACCAACTGCAGTACATGGGGCAGGAGGGGGAGCACTGGCAGACGTGGTGTGGGCAGCCTCAGACTGGGAGAGCCAGCATCATTTCTGCTTCTGAGCATTCTCAGGATTAAATCCATAGGTCTTTACTTGTATCTTAGAAAAGAATCCTTTGCAACACTCATGAAAGAAAAGCCTCAACAACTTCAGATAAGCCCAGATGATACTTTGCATATTTTCCAGGAATTTCTCTTGGGCTGGAAAAATCATCAGCAAAATAACTGTGAAGGAATGATCCCACACATCACAAGCATCAGTGGACAAACATACCACATTAACCACATACACTGTGTGCAAAGAGGGTTCCTATCAGCTGCAACAAGAATCAACATGCATACACAAAAAGATACTGAGAAATCTTACAGCAAGAAAGATACAGCAAATCCTTTTCTAGGATGGGAAGGTCTGTGACGCAGACACAGATGGATCCTTTTGGCTATATGATTCTGTTTGTGGTTCTCTGGGCATGTATTATTAATATGCTACAGAGTTTTAATTAGAGCTGAGAGATTCATTCATTTTGAATAATTTATCTGATTAATTTTGCCTTGCTTCTGTTCATGAATTGTCCATAAGCAGTTTGTAATTTTCTCAAATTTATTTGTCATTTGCAATTATTTGCTGACTTGTCTTGGTAAATAATTCTCAGCATATTGTTTGCCCACAAACTGTCCCCAGATAGTCGATATTCAAAATCAGAGCTGGGTTAGATACACTTTTGTTAAATATATGCAGTAAATCCCATTGAATGTTTCTGTTTTCTGGGTAACCTTTAGGATCAGGCTTCCATAGAGAATACTACTTTTTATGAGTTCAAATTTTGCTTCCTGCAAATAGTCTCTAATATTTACATAAAATTCACTGTTCCCATGAACATTCCTGTCAGTCAATACATTCACTACAATACACACAGAAGAGAGCACAAAAGGAGTGTTTTATAGTTGAAGCAAATAGTTCTTTTGTTACACAGTGCCCCAGTCTGTTCCTAGGGGACCTGACTGAGGTTTATTTAGTTTTGGGGTATTTTTTTTTTTCTGGTTTCTTTTGCTTTTCCAACTCTCCTGGTCAGGGGTTATGTTCTCCCCAAGTCACTCTCATGCAAACTGTGCTGCATACTGAATACATCGTCTTTGTGTGCTGGCTTTACCAGCCTGTCTCAGAAGTCTCCACTGAGCACAGGGCACTGGGTAAGCACCATCCAACCAGAAGGAGTGACCGTCGCTGCTGAGCAGGCCAAGCAAAGTCACTGCTTCCTCCGTCCTCTGCTGCCATCAAAAAACTTGAAGAACAGAAAGTACCACACAGCCAGGTCCACTCAAGTGAATGAACCCCACTCTGTGGCAACAGGAGAAGCTTGCCAGCTCTTCAATGTAATTGAAAGAAAGATCCTGTATGATTCAAAGATCCCATATTATTCAATGCATAATATATTGCATATATGGTACTGAAGAGAGAAGTTTCTCTGTTTTCAGTGCTCAAGTACCAGTGTGAATAGTAAAGGGCATCTTTCTGTAATTACCAAGTAAACTTCACTTGGTAGGTTTGAATTACTAGCTTCTAGCAGGGAACTGTGGAGAAAAATCATTGTCATCCAACAGTAAGTGGCAGAGTTGTTTATTTTTAAATCGAATTCAGTGATGAAGTCTCATGTATTTCAGTATTCCAGAGCAACTGGGACAGCACAGGCAAAAGTAACCATTTGTGTCATCTAGTCCAGCATCAGTGGAGCCAGGACCATATAATTCTCTTCAGTTTTTTTTCCTACAGCCTAGTCCAGACTGGTTTTAACTATTGCCAGCAGTGAGACTTTTACTTAATCTTTCCAGGCTTTCACATATTTCAGCTCTCAGTATCTAAGTTCTTCCAGGCAGTTTCCATCTTTCCTTTCTCAGTGTATTTTTATTGCTTTTATTTATTACATCTGGGGATGGAAATATCCTGGCATACTTGTTGTGCAGGTACATTCAGGGTTTCACACCACTTGCTAGCTCACCAGACCAACAGCTTCCATGTTTCCATTCTGATCTCTGATTAGACTCATGTGTCCCCTTTAAATCCTCACACTCTCCGATCCAAGTCCCACTGAGGTCAGTGCCAAAAACCTATGGTTCCTGGTGAGTCTCAAACATAACTTCTGTTAGTTAATGGCTCACACATCTTAGACCTCAACAAGCCAAGTGCTGCTGTTTCCCTTGCCCCTCAAATCAATCTCCCGACCATCTGGCTGCTCCTGCTGCTCAAATTTGAACTTTTTTTCAAATCTTCCTATGATGTTCTGCTGCCTTGGAGACTAGGATGGGCAGGGAATACAATTTCCTTGCTCTGGATTCACTATTTGCATTTCCTAGGGTCTTGTGGGTGTGTATTAACATCCTATAGAGCTTTGTGGGTACATGCAGTATTAACAGCCTATAAGGTTTTGTAGACATTCATTATTAACACACAATAGAATCTGTGTAGATGCATTATTAATACCCTCTTAGCTGGCAAGAGAATGGTGATATTTTCATATGAGAAATGTAATTGTTTAATATCAAACAGTATTATTTCAAAGATTTAATTGTGTAACTGGGGTCAGTAATCGCTTGGTCGTTCCCAGAGCAAGATGAACTTGCAGGGTAAAAGATTTATTGTCCTGACAATAGAGAGCAAATTTTAATATTTCTGAAAAATTGAGAACTATTAATCCTGGCATATGTTACTCTCAAACACAGTGAACTGATAAAACTTTGATCTAATTTTCTCTTTGAAGGGGTATTGGTGGGGTGTGAGAAGGGCTGTTAACTGTATGTGGCCTGCCACTGGAAGCACAGCGAAGCACAAAGGCTAGCCACATTCAGCTTCACAGGACCCCTCAGACTGTGCACAAGACAGCTACTGAGAGAACAAACTGTTCCAGTTCCACTGTGTTGGAAGGGGAGGCAAGACAGAAGTGGTTTCCATGACCACAGGCAGCTTCACGGTCATCTCTCGAAGGGATGCTATTTGCGTTTGCACCCATTGTGCACACACTTTCCTGTTTCTGGGAGTTTCAACCAATATTTGCATTCCAGATCAAGCAATACACGTGTTAGTGGATGATGAGGTGCATACATGCCAGTTGCATCAAACATGTGGGTAATTTATCTGTGTGAAGCTTATAAACTCTGTTTGATACTGGGAGCTTGAGTATTAGTGGAAAATTTTAAGCTTTGTTTTAACGAGAGGCTCTGACACCTTCTCTGTTTGTTTTGAATTTTCTGTTTTGCGCTTTTCTGTATCCAAGTTGGACTAAAATTCACAGGAGGTGACAATGATAACAAAAAAAGCCCGTTAAATTTTCATGATGTCCAATGGAGCATAAAAGAAAACCAAGTGCCTGCTGTCTAGGGCAAGCCAGTTTTCACCTCAAATCTAAGGCTGGAAGTCAGAAGCAAGAAAGAAAGAGAGCACCTGACTTGGTGAGGCAGAAGTGGGGACATATTGCAGAGGTAACCAGTTACCATAAAAGCAAGAGTATTTCCTTGGTCATTTGGAGAGGAAGGCTGGTGAAGAAGGTGAAAACAGAAAGTCTGCACAATTTCTGTCATAGACACAGGATCACAGTGTCCTTGGGTGGCAGCAGAAAAAGATAGTGGGCTAGTGGATAGTGTATTATTTTGCAATACATAACAAATTATATAGAAGTGCTGGTAAAGGGAAAGAGTTTATGGAATTTCTCAGTGTTTACAGTTGCATATAACTCTGCTTTAAAGTGACATGGGTGCTTAAGGGAGGGATCCGTAAACTCCCCCACCTACAAAGCCAGAGGTCTGGCAAAAGGTGGGTTTCAGCTTTGAAGCAGTGAGGATGAGCTCAAGGGCTTGCAGCAATCAGAGCATAAGGCTCAGTTTCTGTGTTAAGAACAAAAAGTACACCACACAGGGCAAAGGGAGAAAAAACAAATGAGGCAAACGGCCTATGCAGGCCAAGAGAAGCTTACAAATATATGAACCCAGTATGTCTGGACACAGCCGCAGCAGTCTGGCATGGAACAACCTAGGAAACTATATCAAGGCTATACAACAGAGATGAAAGAGCAGATACCAGCTTGTAAATACAGATGGGCTGCTTAGCTTTTTACAGATGTGGGTATTGCATTTGCAGCTGAGCCCTGGGATCTGCTAATGAAAAAGACTATCTGAAAGGCAGAATATAATGAAGTTATGATAGTGATCACTAGGCACTATGTGTTTTTCAGACATTTAAAAAGAAAGAGCTGTCCCTGTTAATAAGATTTTAGTATCTCCTTGTTTTTAGAATATTCTCTAAACAAACGCAGGAGCAGAAACAGCTTCTTTCTCTTAGTCTGACCTCCCCTTTCCCAGTTACTTTAGCCAGGTATGTAGGGATAGCCAAGATGTGGAACTGTACCTGGTCTTGAGATCCAAAATTCAGTGACTAGAAGCCAAATTTGATCAGTCTCAGTTCTACCTAAAAGCCCTTGCTAATCACTTCTGGATATGAACTTTTAAAAGGTTTGAGTCAGCTATGGAGAAACACAAGACTTAAGGCAGAATTTAAGCTATCTGTATCTGCTCAACGTATCTAGACAAGCTACCTAGACATGACAGCCTTATCTTATTCTGAAAGATAGAAGTGCAGCTTTGCCCAGATTGAATGACAAAAAATAGTGGACTTTGCAGCCAAGACATTTTGATGTGGGGAAAGAGATGTAGGTCATATAAAGAAGATTTTTTTTCCATTTCCTGTGCAATGCATATAGCATTTATATTTGCTTCCCACAGATTATAGGAAAAGAGATACAGGATATTCCATGAAAGAGAAACTAACACTTGCAAAGTAGGTCTTTGGAGCCCAGAAGGACATGCTAAGTCTGGGTCTGTGATCCCATATTCAGTTTCTTCTGGGTACAGTGTGCCCTGTGGTCCATTAAGTCAAAAGCTGAGACTTGCTGCTAAAAACCAGCAGCTCCTCCAAAATTCTGCTCTGCCAGTTCAGCCTAGAGGTCTCACTGCTCTTTCTTCAAGCGATGTTGCAATTTACTGCTTTCCCTGCATACAGTGACTGCTATTTTCTGCTTTACTGAAACAGCTTCCTCGGGCCCATGCCAAAGAAACGTGTTATTAGACCAGTAACTCACTCCTGAACACAGCGATCCAGGTATGGAACTTCCCCTGCACTTGCCAAAAAAACAAAAAGGCAGTAGTGAAACTTGAAAATTACTCCTGTCCTAATTCCTTCCCAAATGGTATGAATGTCAGACCCAAACCAAAGCCAGCAACTTAGAACATGGAGCAAATCTCCTTTTGCTATGTTATCTGAAAGCAAAACAACTAACTAGGCATGCCAAGACTACAAATTCAGGGTGGAACCTGATGCTGTTAAAAACGCACTTTGCAGTAGGACAGATGGTGGTTTTATGCAGTGCTCTGCATTGAGGAGGGAGGTTCATGGTGCAGCAGGGATTCTTCAGTGGGCTCAGGCTGAGTTAGCCCCAGTAGAGTCCTGGCTTCAATGAAAGCTGCTTCACCATTATTGACCGCATGTGGCTGCCCCCTCTCTTCCCTCCCTCAGCTGGCATCAGCTCCACTGGCAGGCAGAGAAGACATGCTTTGTTCTTCATCCTATCTCTGTGCCTCCCATTACGATCAGTCAATTCTCTCTAAATCATTTCTCCCACTGTGCATGTGAGTAAACTGTTTCTGTGCCCATGGTTGGTGCATGCATCTGTGTATGAACCCACTGTAGGCCAAATGTACATACACACACAGACACATGCACTCGATGGATACAGTAAATTAACTTTCCTATTCAGCTGGATTAAATGTGAAAACCCTAAGTAGCACAGACCTAAGTCTGGTCTCTTGCCACATAGAGACTCAGACACCTAGAGGGTGTGGCTGTGAAATCATATCACCAGAGCCTTTTGAAGAGGCAGAAGAGATTATAGGACACTATATTTTCTCTAGAACTCCAAACCCATCAGTATGGCCTACTTTTCAATTCTAGGAAAAAGGCAGTATTACAAACTATTATCAATGCAAAGGCACCTGTACCTCCTGTGCTTAAACTGTGGGGGATTCTTCCTAACACCTCCCTGGTCCTCAGCCATTAATCTGGCCCTCCTTCCCTTGCTCCTTGCAGGCCATCATGAGAGCACTTCACTTTGCTCAAAGGAGCTTAGTAAGATGCAAAATATGACAAGCTGATAGGAGAGAGAAATAGACACATATTTCTTTCCTGAAAGGGAAACAAGAACAAGGCTGTAGTAAAGCTAGATAATAAATAGGTTTAAAATGTTTCTGTCTAGTCTTAGTGTTCCCTTTTGTGCCTACTCAAGTAGTAGAATGATGTGGGAGGTAAGGAGGACAGGAAAGGCAACATGTGCACTCTGTAGAAGAACCAAAACTCCAGCATGGTAATCAAACTGCTCAGGTAAATCTGTCGACATAGGAGAAAAACAGGGAGAGGGAAAGAAATGAGACGGGGGAAAAAAAGTCAGGACTGACAGCAGCGTCGAAGAGGAGCAGCGCAGAAAAGAGATGAGAAACATCACAGGAGAGAAATGACTAGCTGAGGACTAAATGTATTAAAAGAGCAGATTTATAGTCTAAGTGGTCACACAAGTCTCCTGCGGGTTTGATAGTGGAGTAAACCTGTCACGGATACAGACTGGTTCTGTAGCAACGCAATCCGTAGGAAAAAGCTTTGCTAATCCATCCAGTCCCCTGTGTGATCTCCAGGATGCTCTTCTCAGTGCCAACCCACAACAATGTACAGCAAAGGGTCAGTGAGGACCCTGCTTGGCCTGCAGAAGCAATAATGCCTGGAAAACTATCTGGAGAGACAAGAGGAGCATATACATGCCTTTCCAGGCAGAGCTATCTGTGAGTCATGAGTGTGACTGTGACACAGCTGGATGAAGCAGCCTGAATTCACAAAGTGTCATCCAATTTCACCCCAAAACCTTTCCTCTTCTTGCTGCTGTGTTTTATTGCTGCTGCTCCTAACAATTGGGTGCCAAACATTTAGAATTATGTGCCCACTGGCAGCCACTGCAATACAATTTATTCAGCACACCAGTAATCCTGAAGCTGGCCTAGCTTGTAGTTTGATTTGCACAAAGCCCAGGACATATAGTTTCCAGTAAATTCTTAATCCACAAACCAGTTTAAAACCCAGCAGGATAACTAATCAGGGCTACCACAGGCCCTCCTTGCTTCCTCCACAAAAACACTAGAGTCGGCTGACACCCCCAGGTTAGTTTTAGCCTGGTCCATTTCCTCTCTCAGCACAATGCATCAACGTGTTCCCTGAAAGCTGGCATCTCAGGCATGGAAACCAATTCTCCATGCTATCTGCAGAGGTTTGGTCATGGGATGCTGAAAGCTTGAATTCAAAACCCACTGAAGCTATTATGGCTATAAAGATGGAAGGAGGAAGAGCTAGGGAGAAAAAGACAGACACAGGTCTATTTCTGACTGTAGGTACATAACAGGGAAGCAGTCTCAAATACCCAGATATCTGAGAAGGGGATACTGTCCCTCTCTTTTGCTAAGCCATGGAGATGTGGTCTTCAAGCTTTGCCATTCCCAATTAAAAAGGGAGGACTACCTCTAACACCTGAAGTGTGAATGACGTACTGCTGTTCAATGATCCGAAATAAAGGAAATGAGAAAGTACTCAATGTAGTTGCATTAATTGCATTTGTATGTAATAGTGTGCATACTTACTAATACGTGGAACTCATTGTTGCCTGGGAGCAATAAAGCAAAGATTGAAACTCTTTCTCTTCTATGCTATTGTCGTATGAGAATTTTTAAGATATGAATAAAAAAAACTTCTAGAAGTGACTGTTGGTGTGATAAAAGAACAAGGAAAATTGTTATTCTTCCCAAAAGTTTCCCTATCAAATCTCTGCATTCTAACAGAGATTTAATATTATCTACCCTAGCCATCCAGCAGCACCACCAGCTCCTACCTTGAAGCACTGTCATGGCTTGCTCGTCCCAAACTCAGACTATAGAGTATAATGATGATGGTGCAATGTTTTTGTGAGTGTACATATTGCCATTTTGGATATGAAGACGGATCTTTACATCACCTTATACTGGGTCCACATTTATGTGACATATTGGCCCTATGATGCAGGAGTTCAAAGGGAAGGGGGCAGGAGGTTCAACACACATAGACAAGGCAGCACTACCTAAAGAAAACACAGGGGACAGAAATTGAGAGAACACTACAAATTCTTGTCTCTCCATGAGTGCATCAGTCAACTAAATCATGAGAGAGGACCATGTGGCCTTGAAATGTGCAGGGAGCTGCAGTTCATCCCCAGCTGTACCCACATCACAGGCTGCTGTGATAAAGCAATTGCTGCTGGCCCAGAGACAACTTTCTACCGACTCATCCATCAGACATCCCCACTTTTGCTGAGCTCACTGGGAGCTGTGATGCAGAAGGTGAGTCACACAGAAGCAAGATGGGGCCAACCAGCTGATGGGTTGTACTGTGCTTTCCAGAGAAGAAACAGCTCCTAAATCAGTGGGTGATTTCAGAAACTCAGCCGTGGTGGTAACACTTGCTGAGATCATCAGAGCTCTCTGAACTGAGCTGTTTTCTCCAAAAAGTGAAAGCACAGTTATCTCCACAATAAAAAAGTGGCATGGTGACATACCACCTCATTTCAGCTTCGAGCAGCAGCTTCACCAATAAAAAAGTGTGAATTCCTTAAATCTGTGCATGTGCATGCACAGAATTTGTGCTCTATTGCACCCCTAAGGGGCACTTCTCAGTGTATGCTGAACTGTGTCCTGGCAGCAGAAGCAAAAGTAAAGAAATCGAAGCTCATTCACTTTTACCAGAGGAATTTCAGTGACTGATTATTTAAGAATAACATAATATCAAAGAACCAACAGAGAGCAGTCTGTAATTTGCTAGGCACTGTCAAAGCACTGAGAGAGAAACAGCTCCTGTTTAACTGCCCATACTTTAGTAGCCAGACCTGACACTGTTTGAGTTACAGACATATTTCATTTCAGTTACCTGTGTTTTCTTGCTTTCTTTCTATGACATCTCTGCCTTGTGGTAGAGTATTTGCATTCTTAATGCTTCTCTAAGGCAGATGCCATTTCTATATGTCAGTGGTGAACTTGGGCAGTAGGGGACTAAATGACCTGTCCGACATCCCACAGGCTATGTGGGACAGCAGGAAATTGAACCTTCATCTCTCAAATGTCAAGCAGCCTCCTAATTGCCACCTCTTCATTCTTGTACCTCTCATCTAGTTTATACAAAATAATCAGCCAGCTCATTTCCTCTGTGAAATGTGGAGGCTTTCATCCTGCAATCTCCGTTCCACCAAATGGTATTTACCTTAAAGATCCAAACCTCTCTGAACACACATACTCCTCATCAGATATCTGGACATTGCTGGAGGCCTTTACTTTCTCTTGTTGTCCAGGTGAAGATAACATGGAAACAGAGAGATAAAACTGCAACTAGGCAATAACTTTTATAGTAATTTTGGGAGAAGATTAGGTCTTGCAAAGGAGATGCTTCTTCCAGGGTAGCCCAATAAAGCTGTGGGAAGTGAGTCAGGTCCACTCTGACTACCTTATATTGGTAGTCCTTTTGCCCACATATGCCCCTGTGCTTTTTTTCCTGCCTTCTGCCCAGCACTGAGCCTGAGCCTCTGATGCTTGCTGTGCACTGCCGTGTGCCACTGACTGAGCTGATGGGCATTGTGAAGATGGGCTGGCATTTTTTGTTCCTAGGCTTGACTACTCACCTCCTATAAGAGTAAAAAAGCCTTATCCCACAACAGGCCCAACTCTTTTTAAGCAATCAACCACCAACATCTTAAAAGGCATTAAAGCTCAACTTTCCCTCATGAATTGTAGGAGAGTAAGGGGGAGTTATGCCACCAATCTCAGTGAAGTGGATTTACCCAGGTAGCCCAAGACTTCCCTTCACATCTTTAACGAAGTCATTCCCATCTATTTGTGTGAATAAAATTCTTCCTAACAATCTCTTGGGTCAAAGGGCCCAGCTGATGCCATTTGCATTGTTTTCAACGTGCACTTTGCACTTAGGCTGCTTTGCGTTCCTTCACACTGTGCAGTGCAACAGTTCTTGATGAACAACAGTCTAGAGAATGATGCCTCCCTCATTCCCTGTTGCTAAAAATCAGAGACGGGAAAAAAACCCAATCAAAAGTCACAAGCCATTAGAAACACCTGCACCTTTTCTCAGTGTTACCTTTATCTCATACCGGACTACGCTGCAGTAGTAGTACCCGCTACCTATACATGCACCCTAGCTCTCCTAAGTACAGGCATTTTTAGATTAACTCCCTGGGCTTCAGGGAGAAGCACAGGACTCATACAGTCTCTCTGTCCCCATAGTCTCAAATTTACACATCTATTCCATGCCTGCATCACTCTTACCTACTCCCACACAGCTGCCCAGTCACACGCCCTTCTATACCATGACACACATGCACCCTCTCACAAATTCAGATGTGTTGTCATCTTGCCATATACACATTTTGCTTTCCTGTTCTTCCTATGTGAATGTGTCTCTTTCACACCATTTGCACAGATACTGAGGAGGTACACTAATTACCATCATACTAGCTGAAAACTCCAGCTCACCCTTGAGCCTGAACATTCCATTTACCATCATCACCTTCAGGTGCCTTACAGTATTGCTCAAGCTTGGTCTGTGCTGTGCTGTACTGAGAGAGAAGGAATCAGTCTTGGCTGGGAGGAGAAGAGGGATGATTCAACCTCAGACCCTGCCCAGAGACTAAGAGATAGCTGATGGCCATTTCTGAGCTTGTGCTGAGGCACAGAACACAAAGACAAGGATTGATGGAATGAAAATGTCTTGCTTGCACATCTCTTGCATACTGCTATTCCTCCTTTGCTAGTAAATATGAATTTACTGTGGCTGCTGCTGAATGTCACTTGTCTTTAAATGTCTCTTGACGGTACTCAATCTCTCATCTCTCATGGTTAGGTAGGAGTGATGAACAAGGAGACACAGTCATCTCTGTTCCAACCCTACAGTGTACTACAAGAGAGAAACAGATGGTTTAATATATTCTCTGTCTTTCTTTTTTCAACAAATCCTAGTGATTGCAGAAGGGCTAATCTGCCAGAGCCCCAGGGGGTAACTTTTAGTCCTGCCCAGATAAACAGTTCCCATCCCATATTTTCCACTAACCTCACACTGTTCATCTTCATTAACCCTCCCCTGGAGAGACCAGTTCTAGAGAGTAAGGAGATGAATAAGCATCTGCTGCCATTTTAATGTTTGGTCTTTCCAATGAACCAGTCAGAAAGGATCAGTCCTCTTGCACAGGTCCGCCCTGACTAATCATAAACAGAAACATGCAGAGTCCCCCTAATTGTCACATGTACCAGCTCCTCTCATGTGATGCTGCTCTACAACATTCAGTCTGTCACAGAAAAAGGCACATGTGCTGACATGGTTTTTCCCAGCCAAACCCACAGAGCCACAGTGACAACAAAATTACAGAACAGCCTGGTCACTAAATTACCCAGCAGCTATGAGACAAGCCTTCTGAATTGCCTTGTTATTATTTCCCTAATACAGTCTGTTATAGCATCTGGCAGTACGGTGTGTTTCAGGGCTAAGCATGCAATAAAACTGTGTGATTAGATAGTTAACTGTCTTGTGATAACAAGGTAGGGATTTGCAACCAGTTAAAAAAGGAGAGATTCTCTCTAACAGAGCAAAATCCAGCCAGGAAAGCTCAAACTCCAGGCTGAAAGACACATCATCACCCATTTTAATAGAAAATCCCCATATGAGATTTCACTGGTGGGTGAGAAGAGGGGCATAAGGGTTGGGGTTTTTTTATTTGGTTGGTTGGGTTTTTTCCCCTTTTTTTTCTCATTTCTTTTCCAGTGTTAATTTTCCCACACTGATTGGTCATCAGAGAGCAGTGATTACCTCTGTAAGGCAGAATGGGGGAGGCAGCTTACTCTGGTGAGTCCTTCAGGGAAAATGGCAGGGGCCTGCACAGCTCTAAATTAAACTCCAGGGGACCACAGCTGTTAGGGAGCCTCCTATTAGACTCCTGTGTTTGTGGCAGCATCATGCATTTATCTGCTGGGGACTGGGCACATGTGGATTGGCAACAGAAAAAAATCTACTCAGCCCCAGCTCCCTTCTCTGCCCTGTTCCACAGAGACATCAGATTCCCCCCAAGGGAACAAATGGCACCCACAGAAGAGCACGAGTCCTGTATTTAAAAGTGGAAGTCCTGGGCTCAGAGTAGGCAAAGAGAGTGTGATCAGGCTCACAAAGATTAACCTTTGCAAAACTCTTTCAGATTCTAATTACCAGGCAGCATGAAGGACCAGGCAACCACCATGTAGTTACAGGAAATCTGCCATGTAATTTGCTGTGTAGGTGGATACTAGGGATACTTGTCAGGTAATTACTGTGTGGATGAGTGGAGGTATGCACAGGTTTACCATACATGAAAGATGACTTTTACAGAATCAGAGTAGGGGGCAATCTGACTTCTCACATCCTTTCTTTACCTGACAGGAGGTATATACCATGTCCGCACAAATGTCCCATTCCTTACTCTTATGATGGGGCATAGCTGGACAATGGGTTGCTTTTCTGTTACTCTTTGTGTAAACAAACCACAAAAGCGGTGGTTCCTACCCCAAGGTACACAGCTCACACTTAATAGGTCAGGCTGTCTCGTAAACTCCCAAAGAGATTCTCCACAGTGGGGCCCCAGCACAGTATGATTTGAGACTGGATGGGGCACGAGACCTTTTCACTCATAACTCATTTCCAATCACAGCTGAGAACCCTCGCCTGGTATTTCTCTCCTAACAACTGTGGAGTTTGGTTTTCACATTTCATTGAAGCAGCCCTTTGATTTCTCTCCCTGTTCCCTTCCCCTGGCTTTGTTAACCAAACAGGCAGGCAAAGCATATGCAGTCATTTGCAGTTATTCCATATGCAGCACTGGGACAGCTCTGACCTTTTTCTGTTTGTGTACATTCTGTTTGCATGTGTCCAGCAAAATACGCTCCCTTGCACCTCCTACACGCACAAACTACAGTGTGCCCTATCACAACATGTGAAACCAAACACATCCTTTGTATCAGGAGTAGCTTTGTAAACCTTAGTTGACTGGATGTGCAGCTGCTCTTGCTCTTAAATGGAAATGGGCTTGAATCGTCAAATCCAGTCATTTTCTCCAGCTCACACGTTCAGACAACTCTCAGACTCTGTTACATCTATGATAAGCTAAGTCCCAATCTTAGATACCCTCCTCCCTTAGCGTTGGGGTACCTTGGTGTTTTTATCTGTTCCAAGCAGCCCTATTTCACGTGCCTCCCAGAAGGGAGATGCTCATGTCAGATCTCCAAAGCAGACCTTCCAAGGGAGAGCTCAAAACTAGCAGTGGGCAGATTACTTATTACATACAATTTATTTTGCAGCTTCTGTCTTTTTTTTCCCCTCCTGCTGATAGATGGTCTATGAACAAACTTTTATGCATTTATTATTGTTTATTATTTATTTATGCAAAATTGTTCAATGAATATTTTACAGGGGCAAATTTCAGTCTGTGTGTTTGTAATGAGCTTTCATTCGATTAGAGAATTCTGAATATTCATGATGTCTAATTGGCCATCTCAGTCACATGGTATTTTTTTCTGTCCCTTTACTGGAAGACTTAACTTTTATTAACTACTTCTACCCCAAGGAAATTTCTTCTCTGTACTGAAAGGATGAGAGTGACTGGCCTGAAGTTGTCTTTCTGAAACAAAAGGCAGCACCATCCACCAAAGGTACAAGGCAATAAATTAGTTTTAGAACACACCACAATACAAGTAAAGTGGATGATCATATCTCTGCTAAACAGCTAAAACAATTCACTGAAGGAAATCAGTCAGACATTGCCACAGGTGGCCCCTTGCATAAGCCAAATTATTGCCATGCAACATACAGCCTTAAACTGGGATCTGTTCTGGCTTTTCAGTTCCTGGACGAAAGATCACTACCACTCATACCACTCACTTTGGCTGGTGTTATTAGCCAAGAAAGGCCAGGCGAGTCTGGAAGATTGATTGCTTCTCGCACAGAGAAGCTTGATTTGCTATTTCACATAGCTCCTAAGGAGATCAACGTGGGAAACCAGCTGCAGGTTCCTCTTTGCGATGTCTGTTTGCCTCTTTCCAACAGTACTAACTACAACTGATGAACTGTGTTTTTTTGCTAGTCACTCCAGCAGCCAAGTCCAGCTATAGCTAAACTCATATTCTTGCTGAAAGGTCATATGCTTATTAGAAGTGGTTGAAAATGTGCCAAACAGTGCAAACCATATCTAGTAAAACAGACAGTTCTTAGGCTATGTCTGTAGGGCATAAAACAGAGCTTTGCCAGGCTGTGCAAGCCAGTTTTCATACCAGAAGCTGTGTCTTAGTGAAACAGCACCCCAGCCATGGAGGTTTTTTTTCTTGGCAGGTTTAAGTAGCCAAATAGTACTCTGGGCTGGCATTAGGTTATTAATGTCTTGGCTGGGTGTCTTTGCATATTACTGCTATTTACTTGTAAATATACTAGGGCTAAATTCGGTCAAGTTTAAAGCTGAAGGCTCCTCTTGAGTTAGACCACAGTCCTAGAGCTCAGTATGGACTCCCAAAGCCTGAGCGTCATCTCATCCCACTATGGTAACATCAGATAAACTGCTCCCTGACCATGGCTATCTCTTCACTCACTACAAGGAGCCTGCAGCCAACATGGCTATGGGCATTTGTGCTGTAAGCTGCACATATTTAGTAATAGGCAATTTCCCTCATTCTGAATAAGAGGTGGAAATTACCGAGCTGTCTGAGACTCAGAAGTAGGCATAGCAGAAGGAAAACATATTTGAACTGCAAAGAGCATGGTGGAGTCTCAAACCAGCATCCCATATGCCCAGAGTATCAAAACATGCCAAGAGGGAAGGAGAAGGGCAGGGGAGCAGAACTAGGAGAATTTTGGTAGTGCCCTCCATACAGTTTGGTCATTTCAGCCTTTTCTTATGCAACCCTGTTCATCTGGAGTGGCACATCAAACATCAGAGAAAATGGCTTGCTGAAGGTACTAAATTCCAGACCACCTATTTCTATCTCTTGATTCTCTGCTGCATGACAGGATGTGTATGTGCATGAGAGTGTCTCAGGACACATCACACAAGCACCTGGAGAGCAGCACAAGATGGAAAAAGCCTTTAGAGTCTGTGGACTGTGGTGGCATTCAGAGCTGTCGCTCTTTTCTAAAAGCCACCTCCAGTTCTACTGCTCTAATTCTTTAGGGTGGGGATAGAAATTGAACTCATTTTGGTTGAACATAGAATTGAATGCAGGAACACAGACAATAAAGTACTCCAACACTCTTTCCTCAATCAAAGAAATTATATGATATTAATGCAAGGTAGCTTGGGTTGACTTTACCTGTGTTAAAGTCAGGAAATTTAAAAAATGATGGTTCCCACAGCAACCTTAACTCACCCATGTTGCACATATCTAATAAGGCAGCGTTAACAGCATACACATGAATATAAAATACTACTCAAGCAAATCTCAGCCATCAGATTGCATTAATATTCATTTGTTTCTTTTAATAATAGATTGTCCCATCATTGCTTTCAAGAGAGGTTTTATGAAACTATTTTTTTAAGTTAAGATTAAAAAAAAAATGAAAAGAAAAAATGAACATATTTTATTCACATCTGAGATTTTAAAGAACCAACATTGTTTCTCCATATGAAGAAACTGACAAACAGTCAGGTAGAACTCAGTCCTTGTTTTAACAGTATTACAGAAATTTCAGCTACGTAGTTTTTAATTAAAAACCTAAGTGTAACGGAAGCCAGAAGAGACACGATCCAATTTATTGAAAATGATATGAGATATTAGTCTCCTCCTTCACATCCTAGGTTTCCTTTATTTCTGTCACTGAGCTGAACTCTCTGCTGGGGATAAGTCACATCATTGATGGGTACCAGCCTAGGATACAGTTCCTTCAGGGCTATGCTAGACTCACAGCCAAATTAGCAGGATCATAAAAACATAGAATCACAAAATCAAGTCAAAAAGGACCTCAGTATCTCACCCGATCCAACATGTGACTCAATAAAGGGCTAACTGATATTGGTCCAGGTTGTTCAAGATGTGGTATGTGTGCTGAAAGTGGCTCCTTGGTACAGCCGCACGAAGATCAGCTACTCAGTGTCCTGCAAGGCACAGCTGAACTGCAATAACAAAGCTGTGTGGGGATTCTTACCCTAAACAACTGGTGACGAAGGTCAGGATGCCAGTTGTGAAATAACATAAGAATACTGGCAGCTGGTGTAAATGATCGTCTTTCAGAACTTGACTTACAGCAGTGTCTAAACTGAGTGTAAATGAAAGCAAGCTGTACCAAGAGATTAGGACTCGACAGGCACGGCCACCTGGGATTGCTCCTGTGGAGATGGTTGGGCAGCCCATGGCAGGAGAGTTATGGGGGCTGCAGGAGAACCCTGACTGAGCAGTGTAAAGCCAGGCACTTTGCACAACACCCTGGAAACCGTGGTAGTTCTTTCTGTAAGGTGCAGCTGGCACCTAGGTGACCAGCAATTTCAGCAGCTCTCTGGCCAAGAGCCATGGTGCTCACAACCCTGTGACCAGATCTCACTGCATTCTGCAGTAGTACTCTGGAGTCACTGCAGCACCATGCTTGGCGCTTAAAATACACCCTCAGGCACAAAGAGAAATGAGTGAGCTCTAGGAATTCAGCTGGCTCCTTGAGATTTCATTCAGTCAAGGAAAAAATACAACCTCCTTCTTCCTAGACTCTGACACCTGACTCAGAAATGAATCATCAGAAAAAAAAAAGAAGCAAAACAACATCCTAGACTGTATGTCTAAATTTGACTTTTTTTTTTTTTTTTTTTTAAATAAACAACCCACTTCATTTGATTCCAAAGTCCTTGTAAAACAAGCTCCCCCAGCCTCCTGTTTAAACTTTATAGCTTCTCGTTTAAATTAACTTGCTAAGTGTTTGAGTCCCTGCCTGGTTCGAGGCACTATCTGGTCCATCGGAGGAGTGTGGCTGCTCACGTGGCAGCTCTCATTAGCGAGCGGCAGGGACTCAGCTGCGCCGGCTTTGATAAGCCCGGCTCCACTCTCACAAGTACGCCGCAAAGCAATTAAAACAGCAAAGGGCCCTTTTTTCCCATACCATCCTTTTTCTTCCTCCTCCGAAGCTGAATAAAAATGATTTGATAAATTATTCTTTTCAGCGCTAAACACTCAGGCGAAGGAAGGGGGAGGAGGGAAAAATCTACACAGGGGAGGGAAGTCGCTCCTGAGGACCCATTATTAGCCTGTATCCCCAGCTTGCTGGCAATCAGGACAAAGCCTGGTGTTAGGGGTGGGGCAGTGCCGCGGCAATGCTCCGTGCCATCCATCTCACACTGCTATGAAGTCTGCTGGATGTGCACCGTCTGTGCACAACTGTGCATGCAATGGATGGGAGTCGGGGCAGCTTTAGGACAGTGTCAGCCTAGTGTCATTGTGCTGCCTGCCCTTAGATGCAGTGCAGGCACAGCTCGTTCCGGGTCCTTCAGCATCATCGGCACTCCTCTGACTTAAACTAGAGAAGGAAGCCCTTAGGAGGCTGATAACAGACACAGTTTGGCGGTGCCCGGCTATGCTACCATTGCCACCATAGGTAGAAGCCAGAATTGTATGCTTGAAACAGCCCTGGGGTTTTGCCATCTGTATGTAGTGTACCACTGCCACTGTTTTCTGGGACTCCCATTTACTGAGAAAACCCTCCTGATTACAGAGAAGTAGAAAAGATGGGAAAGCCTGGGTACCATCTATATTGGATTAAGTGATGCACTGAAGTGAAGTGCCTACTGATTAATGTGGAACTAACACAAGACCTCCTGCAGGAAGCAGAAACAAAGATGGGACTCAGGGATTCAGGAAGAAAGGAAGGGTTGGCATGGCAATAACACAGCTCGCAGTCAGAGACCTGCTTCTGCAAACTGGGCTTGGCATTCACAGAAGGGAGCACCTGATGGCTGGGAATTGAATGGGAGGGATTAATTGAGATGGCACCATCCAAGAACAGACGTGCTAAACCAGTGGCCAGTACCTAGGCTCTATCTATGTTTTTCAAATATATCTGGAAAACTACTTTTATTAAATGGGATTCTGACAAGTGCTTAAATTTATAGGCTGCTCAGCAAACAAATACTATCAGGGGTTGGCCAACCACCTCTGAAACTCTCTGTCTCTCCTTACATAGCCTCTGACCATAATCTGGTTCGGGAGCCAGGGCTTTCCAGTCCAGTTTGTGGTAATTTTCTGCCATTTCATACAGCGTTAGCAACTGTAGTTTGTAGTAGGAAGAGAAATGCAGAGAAGGATGGTATTTGGGGAAAAAAACCTCCAAACCCAACAAATGAACCCCAACAAAAATGCTGCACACAAATGTTTCAAATCAGCAGTGCATAACCACTTATAATCTAAAAAAAAAAAAGCTGCAAAACTGCAAAATCTCTCTCCTTTTTCCCTATGCCATATAAACATCTGACTTACACCATGGTGCACACTGAGTAAACAAGGGTTAACATGCAAGATGTACTATACAATGTGTTCAGAGAAGAATTCTCTCTCGCTGTCACCTACAGAAATGTGAACAGTTCATCCATTTAGGTGACAACATCTCTGACTTAGAAAAGCAGTTTCAGAGAAGGGGAAGTATATCAGAACATCTTGGAAGTTAAGAGGGAGAGAAGCTGGGAACTGGGAGTTTCCTGGCAGCCGCAGGTGGATGCTACGGCAATGATGCATGATAAAGAGGCATGGAGAGAGAGGCGGAGGGTGCAGAGGACACAGTGCAGTTTCCAAGTGATCATCCATCAACAGTGGCTCTGCCTTCTCCTCTTCATGCCAACAGGTGATGGAGCCTCATCCATAAAACATTTCCTGGGTGTCACTAACTGGAAGACACATTGGAGGGTTACATTGACTCTGCATAAGAAATAACTTCCCAGATGAAGGAGAGAGCTGCCACTTTTAAACTCCCCGTGCTCTCCTCCTCCCCACCTGTCTCTGCATGATGCAACCAAGAAATCACCTCTCTCCACCCTCATCTCTTCTCCTCACCAGCTGCTGCTATGATCCATACCATAGGCTCTTCTTCCATAAGTACTTTTTGTGCAAGTATTTTGTATATTCTATGTCTTTGTTTCTCTTTATACAGGCTACCCCACATATATAGACCTGTGGTGTCATGATCTCAAAAGGAAAATCAAATTCCCAACATATCCAATAATGCCTCCAGCTCCTAGCTCCTCCCAGCTCATCACACTCTTCTCACATGCTTCTGAACCTATTTCTGCCCTAATTCATACTCTGTACATTTTAACCCTTCAACAAAAAGCTCCCAGATGTGCACATTCAGTAAAACACAGCAAAAGCTTGAATTCTTTGTTTAGCCTAATTGACAGGACCCTACTGACTACAAGAGTCAGGGCTTCAGAATCTCTGAAGATTCTGCTCCCAAAATAATTAAAACAGAAATATCTGGGAAGGGAAAGGAAAAGTATTCAAGCAGGGCAAAGCCACTAATTGAATGATTTTCATTTACATTTACAAACAAAAAATGGCTGGGTGATTCCTTAAGTACTTTGGATTTGGGATCTGAAATATGACTCAGGTTACACATAAAGGGAATCAGCATTTTTTCCTGTAATGTTCTGGAATTGAGTGTTTCTTTTGACAAACCTCTGTAGCCATCAGCAACATTTTCAGCCTCCACAAACAGGAATTAATTCCTTAAATAGGAGGGAGAGGGCAGGGGGCTGCAGGAAAGCTGGGAGGGGGTGTGTGGGGAGCCCAAATTTGGAAGAGCTGGCAGGTCTGGGAAGATAGAGATGGGGGATGACTGTGAGGCAGGAGAAGGGGCACTGGCAGAGCTGAGTATAATAAACAACATGCAGCAGCTCTTTGCAGCCAGCTCCATCAAGGCACATTTTTCACTAGAATTAGAATTCAACCGTTCTTAACACCAACTCCTGTGCCATTTATTGCCTGACTTACCAAACCCAGCTCACTTCTGCAATTGCATTCCTACATAAGCAAATTGATGGTTCAGTCTGCCAAACTCAGCTGTCAGCCACCCAAGTGTTTCTAGAAACGTATTGCATCTGATGTTACAACATTTACTTGTCTCCTGAATTAGAGGTAGAGTATCTGGAGAGTAGATGAATCTCATCTGTAATTAAATGTTTCTAAGAAATAAAGTGGCTACAGAACTAGGGTGGGTGTATGTCTTGGAGATGGTTATATGCTCTCTGAGCAGGCTGCCTGCCTGTGTTTTGGAGGATTAAACACCATAGGACCATGGGAAGCTAAGAATGCAAAAGGGAAGGATGATGAGAGAGAAAAAACAGAGAAGGAAGACTAAGAGACAGCAAAGTATGACAGAGAGACAGAGAAGACTACCTAAAAAAGAAAAGCAGGTGGAATTGCTGAATAAAGAAATAGGAGAAAGAAAGAAAAGCTCTGTGGAGAGTCACTGAATATAGTACCCCGCCTTTAGTCTCCTCCACAGGAATAAATGCTGACCCCACTTCATTCCTGGCTTGTCAGGGGCTGTTTGGCTGAATAAGTCCAGCCCAACAGCCCTCTCCTGCTCTCTCAGCATTAATATATTCATTTCATTATTCAATTATTTAAAACATTTCTTATGTTCCATCTATTTCACACAGATGGAGGTGGGGTGAGCTGCTCCCTCTCTCTCTAAAACCTGTACTGCAGGGCCCTCGAGGGATGTAGGGCACAAAGTGCTTCTTAGCTCTCCCTCCTCCACTAGCTTCACACTGGCTCCAGCACCAAATACTGCCTTACCTGCACCTCAGATATCTTATTAAAAAGGAAACACTGTGAATGATTGTTACACTTCAGTGACCCCTGTGAGATGCAGGGTGCTCTGTGCCACTGCAAGAGGCCCCCTGTGTGTCAGAGGGAAGCAGATGCACTGAAAGTTGCTCTCCTGTCAAACTCTTCTGGCCCCTGCAGTCAAGCTGCTGCCTCACAATATGTAAAATGTGAGGCTGTAGGTTAAAGAGAGACTTTTCCTCTCCATTTGTCTACCAGCTTTTGAGGGACTAATTAGCTTGTTAGTCATGGTGTCTCTCTCAGGCTTGCAAACCACCATAAATCTCCTCTCTTCCTGAAGAACATTAATTCAATTCTTAGATGAGAGAACTCCAAAGACAACTTAAGGTGCTGAAGGCAGCAGGGTTCATGAGTGAGTGGCTGTCATTCCATCT
This sequence comes from Myiozetetes cayanensis, assembly GCF_022539395.1. Taxonomy (NCBI): domain Eukaryota; kingdom Metazoa; phylum Chordata; class Aves; order Passeriformes; family Tyrannidae; genus Myiozetetes; species Myiozetetes cayanensis. Next base: position 22,849,722 of record NW_026087742.1, read on the forward strand.
ACAACATCATTAGTCCCCACATCCCAAAGTGACGCTGAGAAGGGCCATCTGTAAAGCAGAGTTTTTTACTATTTGCAATTACAAGAGAGTCAATGGGTATTACACAGCACTGCCCCACAACATTACTAGAATCTTAGGGAGCTGAAAGACCGCTGCTGAGTCACCTCATAAACTTCTACCCTTTAAAAAACCCCAACCTCATTAAAATCATTCCTGAAAGGCACTTGCCCAACCTATTCTAAACTCCCAGTGGTGGAGAGTCCATGGTCCCCCAGGTCCTCTCCTTCAGTATGTCATAACAGCTTCTGAAAAAACTTCATTACCAGGTGGGTGTTCTGCTCCTCTACCCCAATGCATACCCAGGAAACTGTAAAAAGCATCGTTGTACACTCTTAACTCATAAATTTGATGCAAATCAGACTTTGTCCTATGTAATTGTCAGAAAAACCATTTTTCAAGAGAGGCTAATTAAAGGTAATTCAAGAGATACCTAATTAGGGTATCATCCACAAAGAGATTACTCTGTCCTCTATTTGACTAGCAGTCCTTGTTTGCCACAGCTTACAAAACAGCCAGGCCTGCCTGCTGCTCTGCTGTGTCCTCGTACTTCCTGGCGTGGGTTGCTTGTTAAGTGGCTCTGAGGAACAGCAAATTCAGCTGGTTTTGAGTGATACCATCAGTGGAGGGTTTGCCTTGGGTTTCCTGCAGCTTTTGTCTAGAACTGGTGGGTGTATCCAGCCCCCAAAATTCTCATTTGAGGCAGAGCTGGGTAAAGATTTTTCAGGGAATCGACTGGATATTTTTAGTTTAGCTTACCTATTTTTTTCTGCAAGAAAGAATTAGCTATTTGACAAAGATCTTGCGGTACCTTTATTAGCAACCTTTATTGTGTTCAACTCTTGTGGGAGAGTTCCCTCAGTGCAATTCCATTCAGGCAATTCTGCTAGTAATCTGCATGGTTACCAACACTAAAGCATCACAGCAGATAAGAAAGGAGCACCTGGGGAATTCAACCCTCTGCTCTGCCACGAGGATTTCCTGCAGTGCATGCTCAGACTTTTGTCCAATTCTGTGATAAATGTTCTCAAATGATGGACCGTTCAACTGTTCCCTTTATAGGAAGAGTTCCTGAGCCAAGAACAACTCATTGACACAAAGTGAATCTGGATAATCAGCCCCATTTGCATTCTTTCCCTCCTGATGCTAGCTAAAGCTGGGTAAACAATTCTGAATGAATCATTTATTAGTTTAATTCTACCTCCTCCAATTCATGAACTGTCCACTGGCGCTTCCCAGTTTTGTTTCCTCCAGCCTATTTTCTCTTCAGAATCATTTAGGTATGAACACAACACATTCCACTGAAGTCAGCAGGATGATTTCTTTGCATAAAGGGATGCTTTCTTTGCATAAAAGTAAGCTTGTGCTTTAAAGCTTTTGTTGAACAAGGCTTGTCTTGAAGGGTCTTGTTTGTTTTTTTCTTTAGAAATGATCTTTCATTTTCAACTTACTTGTTAGCAGCAAGTTGAAATTTTACAACTATCTTTCTTAAATACAAGAGTCATGTGGTAAGTTTGCATATTCTTGAATGGATGAAAGCAACTCCTAGAGCACTTCTTAGGAAACCAACACTATTCACAATGTGTTTCCTCAGTGCCACATTGCCAATAGTGCAGTACAAAAAATGTCAGGAGTCAGGCCATGAAAGCTAAAAATCACAAGGTTTTATGTTTTTTTCAAGTAATAAATGTTGGGTTCTTTTCTTTAGTCCCCTTGCTTTTTAACCTTTCAGGTCCATTTTCTTCATCAAAAGCACAAGTGCCAGAAACATGCTGTTTCAATGAAAGAAAAAAATATCTTGCCGTCAGCAGCAAGGCTTTCAGAAATACAGTGAATACAACAAGCCTCACAACAAAATATGAGTGTTGGCAACACCTCACTAAGCAATTATGCACTAATAATACAAACTAAACATTAGTTTGCAATGCTGAATTGACCACCACGTTTCCTAAAACAGTTCCAGCCAGGGGACTTCTCTCCTGAGATAATCACACAAATCAAACTCAAAAAGGGGAGAACAGAATCAGGGCCAAATTGAATGTTCAAGCCAATTCTGAAGGAAGGATTTGGGCTTCTAAGCTCTATTTACTCCCAGTTTAGAGTTACCCTAAACAATAACTTTTTGTCCTGGGTGCCTTTCCAGTATATGATTGTAGTAGCTACTGTCCTCTCTGTGCCAACTGTGCAAACACCTCTCTTATCTTCATTTGAAGGGTGGTCCCTTTGCTTACTAGGACAATGTCATTTCTCTGTCACCTCAGTCTAATACACAAGCATCTCAGGGACTGCTCAAGGACTGAACTACTTTTCCCAGGAGCGTCTAACTCATCCTCTAAGCAGCTCTCTCTCCCTTGTACCTGTTTGGAAAGGGAAGCAGTCATGCCACTGTCCAAGAGCGATGTGAGTGCTCCCTCTGCTGTTACACATGGGCTTCAGACAGCTGGGGCCATACTGCACTCCATAGCCCTGTGCAGCTCCTGCCTTCCCACAGCTAATAGCTATTTGGCTGACATTTGTCTCACAGTGGAAAGGTTACCGCAACACATGCTGGGAACGTCTGGCCACAGGAAACTCAAGTGATGGAGATGCTTCCAGTCCTCTTGCCCCCATCATGCCCAGTGATTTCTAAACTGGGGGCATACATGCACTGCCTGCACTCTGTGAGATTCAATTTATACCAGTAGACAAGAAGTCAAGTTCATGATCCCCAGAACAGGAGAGCAGATGGCTTTTTGCTTTTGATTTTTTCAAGTGAAACCATCTGGCTAATTCTCTGTAGTTTGTGTGTGTGTGTGTTGTTAGCAGAGAGAGACACCCAGCCTGTTTCCCTGTCGAGGCTATGCCTGCAGTCACAAGGGGAGAATTTGTTATTTTGGAAATGGGTCCTGCCCATCCTTATCTCTTTGGATAGGGAAGAGGTATCTGCATGGCTGTAGTCACTAATACCAGCAACCAAGATGTGGCATAAGCACGTTATCAGCAAACTTGTGGCTCCCGGTTAGACAGATACTGCCTTTCCTTATTTTTCTTCAGAACCAAAGCCTGCTAGGGCAATTCCCATACATCCACCTAACAGGTCACAAGTCAGGAGATCTGACCTGATTTATCACAAAGGTTGAGAAAGAATCCACTGCTCTCTGGACAGTATTCTTTCCCTTCCTCCTTAGGCCATTATGCCATGCTTCCCTGCTTTTCAATCACCTAGGGATGCAAGTACTGATAATCCCACCTCTTCATCCACACAACACTCTTGAGAGCTAGGGCAGTGCTGGCACCCTCATCTTACAAATGGGCTAGAAGCCCAGAAAAAGTTCTCTCTATCAGATGGGAAATATATGACAGCAGAGACTCACACTACCTAGCTTAGCTCCCTAATAGAGGAGATGGTAAACATTTTGATAGTCTGCTGCCAAGTTTGTTTGAAATAAACCAAAGTAAGCTTTGAAGCTTATTATCACTGTTTCCAGCCCAAGTCTTAGTGAAAATTCAACTTGGCATTAGTAAGAATGATGTGCCAATGCTGCTATTCCCATTGGTCCAACATCTCCTCCATGACAGAAAGCTCCTGAGCTGTCTTTCTACTTGAGGCAGGATGCTGCAGTGGTTGATACCAGCATCTCAGAGTCTCCTGTCAGTGTGACCAGATCAGGATATATTCCCCCCTCAAGCACCTGCACTAGCATAGCATTTTCATACCACCATCACATCACCCTGCCACCCCAGGAGGAAATGTTCAGATACTTCCCCAGTGCAGGGCCTGTGTTTGCAGACCATCAACCCACCCTCTGGGAATGATCTTCTCATTGTATATGAGGGAATGACCATTGCATATTTACATTCAAGTGCTATGGGCCTTGGGAATCCTGCTTCCCATTGCAGGGAGGGTCAGGCTCATCCTACCCATCTCTGTGTTGGTTGTTACAGCTTCCTACCAGCAGAAGGGAAGTTTCTCGACAGGTCTGCTCATGGAATGTAGAGAACAGTATCCCCAGTGGCTACTCACTGAGGCACTAGCAAGATTAACCTGCCAGATGAGCAATATACCCTGCAACAAGAAAAAATGTCTCCCCTACTTAATTTTACATTACTGATCTTGAAGCAGTCAAACCCCACATTTGAAGCAGAGCTTCACATGGCAAATAGGCAGTCCTCCCCATGCAAGACTTCTTTCTGGGACATGCCCATGGCTGAGGCCTGCCTGTCTCTCTGGCAGAGAGAGGACAGTGGGTGCAGCACTTAGGGCTCACTCTGACACTCACAGCCAAAAGCATTGATGGCAAAACTAATCCCAGGTGGATAAGCAATCACAGGGAAGCACTATGCTGGATTAGATTGAGGACAGTCAGTGTGTGTAACTATGCTGCTCTCTGTTGGCTGCAGCACAGGAAACAGAGTGTTTCAAATGCTGCTGTTACTTACATTCAAGTGAATCCTGTAAAGGGCTTCACAGAACAAGCTGGTATTTGGGAAGTGTTTTGCAGATTCCTGCACTCTAAAGTGAAGCTGTCAAGACTGAAACTGCATGAGTTTCATCCTCGATGCTGGGCAATGAAATTCAGTTATTGGTGACTATGAAACCATTCACAGTCAAATGCAAAATAGGAAAAAAGACATCCAGATCACAAGAAGTCCATTCCCATACCTTAAACACCTGGTTTACCCCATCCCTTTATCTTTTCTTTTCCACTTTCCCTAGAAACTTCGACATCCTTGCTCTTCATTTCTCATGGTTATTGCTTACAGCAAAGCATCTCTGCTTAGCAGTGCTCTGTCTGAAGCATAGGGGGAGCTCCAGGGATGGGGAGCTGCTTGGGAATGGGCTGAACTAAGGATGGTCAGAGTCCAGGATGGAGACAGCAGAAGAGGATGCAATCCCTAGAAGCTACTAAAAATGCACAGCAAAGATAGGGACTTCTTTGTGAGAAACTGTCACCTTTAGAAAACTGTTACCTATGGAGCCTGTGTACTTGCATCTGTGAGTCACCAGCTCCAGATGCCATCCCACACACAGGCTGCCCTGCTCTGCTCAGCTTAATGTGGATGTTCCCTGATGCTTTTGTCTCCTTCTCCATGTCCTCCCCTCCCTAAAGCTTCTTGTCCCAAGTTACTTTGTCATTAGAGAGGGCTGTCACATGTTGTACAGCTGGGTTGCTCTCTGCCCATTGTCTTGTGAAGGCAGGGATGACTTTCAACAGGAGAAAACAAACCTGGAACTGGGTTGTAGTGGTGTCCTACAGTCTTGACTGGCTGGTGATTAGGAGTAGCCAGAAAGTAAGAATCCTGTATTAGAGAAGGATGGAGTTTTTGAGATGTGTTTTGAGGTTGTTGTGTAATAAAGCATAGAATATGAGAAAACATGTTTGAAAAGCAGCATGAAAGAAAAAGATGAAATACTGAGCAGAGACACAGATGATGCTTTTTGGATTCAGGACACTATCCAGTCTACTGTTTCCTTGTTTTCCCTACATCAGAGGGAGGAAAAGTTTTCTCAGAGAAGTTTCATCAAATTTACACTAATGGTCTTGACAAGGAATATTTTCCATGAAAGTAAAAAATCCTTCCTCTGCATCATTTCTCCTCTCCCCCTCACCCCATCCGTTTCTGAAGCTGTAAAGTCCACATGCATCCCTACATGCCTCATGGAACCCCCTTGTTTCTAGTAGGATCAAATACCTGCCTCCAGGGTGATCATTCATGGTCAATGCAAAATCTTATAAGAGATGAGATGAAGATTCAGATGCCCTCAAGTCTTATTAAGACCTGGATCTATTTGAGTAACAGTGCCTTTAAGAAAAAGACAGCTCAGAGTTATACTCCTGACTATGCAGAAGAATTGCTGTGCCATGCTGGATACTTGCCTTAGCTCTGTTTCTTCTTCAAAAATAAAGATGAAGACTTACAGGACACTGTGACAAAGGAAATCAACTGTGCCTTCATTTTTCTGGGGTTAGAAGAGGTGGAGGTGGTCCTTTCGCACCTTCTGCAACTGGTGCAAGTGAGGAAATGTCAGAACTCTTTTGGGAGCACTGCAGAAACAGCAGGACACTACTAGTGTATTGCTGTTCTGCAAGGGCAAAGGCAACTAACTTTGTAGCTGAGTAGAGAAAACCTTTAAAACAACATTGGGAATGAACAGCTGTTAAAGTGGATGAGGCCTGCTCAGTTTGTTAAGGACAGGGATGTGTGTGAGCATTTCAGAGGGTTCTTTATAATGCACACAACCCCAACTCTTTTGTGCAGAGAGTGGTATATTTCCCCCTGCAGTACTTTGCATAATGGTGCAAAGCTCATTTTCCTGTAGCACTGTGGGGCTACATAGTGGTACCTATGGGATCTTCAAGAAGGACCTGCACTATCCCATGGAAGGGCAACAACTATGCCAATATCAAGCCAGGCCTGCATCCCTCACCCTGCTTGAGAATCTGGGGCAGTGAGACCTCTGTATAAGCAAGCCATCCAAATTGAAAACACCCCATGCACAGTTCACCACCAAAACACTCGAGATGGACACCTGTTCATGGTGCTTTACCTACTCTAAAGCTGGGGGAAAAGAAAGAAAAAACCCACTCAAATCCACAGAAAGGCAACGTCCCTCTTTGCCAGCAGATGGCAATGGCACTCCACTTGTTCATCACTGATCCCGTTCCTGGAAAAGCACACATCGGTGCCATCTACAGAGCACTCGGGAGAAGCAAACGCTTCAGCTCTGCGCAATGAAAACACTTTAAAAAACCGTGGGAGAGTAAATAAGGCCATTTCATGTGCAATCCCTCCACCTAGAAGCCTGGACGTGATGGCAGATTCACACTGCACAGGAAAAACTGTATGATTTTCTCATTCTCCCCCTTTTGTTTTCCCTTTACAGAGATTCAGTCTAGAATATTAAGGGAATACAGTTATTTATTTATTTATGCCATTTCAACTTTCCTGATTGAAGAGACAGGGTTTTACCCCTTCCCTGCACAATTCCAGTCTGTGTGGAGGGGAAACAGTAGGAACCCAGCAAGAACCAGACAATCTCGGCAGCAGTTCAGCGGCAGCTCCTCCTTCTGCCACCTGTAAAGCTCTTCTCTTCCTCAGTTTTGAATGAGTCCTTGAAATGCCCTTGAGCTACAGTACATAATAAGCTAACATTTATACAGACATATGCTCAGCAGTTCAACAGATCCACGTGGAACCTGCAGCTCTCCCCTGATAAGGGTACTGAATACAGCCCCTTCCTTCTGCCCCGTTGAAAGACTAAGCACTGTGGGGCTTCTAACCTTCCACTGATGGATCATCCAGCCAAAAAACAGGTCCTCCAGGGCTTCAAAATCTCCCACTGAACTAGAGGAATAACAGCCCTCCAACTCTGGGCTCTCACCAGAATAGAAAGGAGTCCTCAGCATGGACAAAGGACTTCAGGCAGAATGCAGCTTTAGTAACAGCCAGGCAGGAGAAGAACCTGGGGCAAATCCTACTTGCAGAAGGCTGGACTAGGCACCACAGGAGAAAAGGTACTGGAACCTGTGAATAAGGGGGGGTGAAGGCATCCTCATTTGGATGGCCAGGAACAGTGTCTCTGAAGTGAGTAATTATGCTTATGAGGACAATGCAGGTCCTCTAGTAGCCGTCACAGCACAGGGTCACTTAAAGATTAGGCTGTTTAATTAAAACAGGGTGTGGAACAGATTCAGGGGAAGGGCAACTTGCCCAGTGACAGCATGGACTGCGCAATCTCTCTAGGAGAGCTGCTGATTAGAGATTAAGAGGCATCTCTGCCGCAGGAAAGGGGACTCATCTCTGAAACTCCTCAAACAGGTACTTCATGGTGACTTGTCTTGTTAACACAAATAAAAGTCCCATCACAGGGCTTGGCTGAACTGGACATATTTCAAGCTCTTCTCCAGCTGGCTAAGTGATTCCAAAGTGGGAGGGGAGGTGTCCTTGAAATATGCTTTCTCTTTCAGATATTTCCACCCGAGGCAGAAGTAAGTAAAAACACATCTACACACCACCCCTTTTCACTCCGGTTGATAACCCACCCCTCTCTACAGTGAAGTCACTCCCCAAGCAGAGGGCTGCCCCTTCTATGGGTGCTATTGGAAGACGTGGGGCTCCAAGTGGCTTAACATGTTGACAAGTTCAAGGTACCCTAAAGGAGGAGAAGAGAGCAACAGAGAGAAAAAAAGAGAGAAAAAACCCCAGCAAACCAGGGGTAAGACAGATTCCTCAACTGCAACTTGTTGTCTACCTCCTGTATGTCTGCAGCAAAAACCTGACCAATCCTCACTTGCCTTCTGCTTCTGAGGATCACATAAGGAGAATAGAAACATGGATACAGTGAAATATTGCCTAATGGTAAAGACCAGTGCTGTGGTTCAAAAGGGGAAAAACCAATAGATCTGTAAATGTGAGCAGGTTGTGAGCCTTTCAGCCTTACAGAAATGGTTATCTTAGATCATAAAATGGCCCGTTTACTGCATCACAGATAGGTCACTTGTGACAGGCTGGCGCCGCAAGGGAGAGGGGGAAAGGAAGAGGGTTTATACCCTGACATATTTGATCTTGCAGGGCTTACCTACTCAATCTGTAACCAGGATTTTTCAACTGGTATGGAAGAATTTAACTGCTCCATAAAATAAATTAAAAGGGCATTTTTCCACAACAGCTTTGTCTGTCCTTTCCTGAAGTGCCCTGTCCCAGCTCTCCCAGCCCTGGGTTCCCCACCAGCTCTGTCAGTGCCCTCCTTGGGTCTACAGACCCACAGCTTTCATAGTCCTGAGCACGCCCCTACACCAAACCCCACCACAGCCACCAGTCACTAAATATTGTTCCTGCTGCTCACTTTTCTTGGTTGCCTCTTCAGCAGGGGAGGCAACAAGAAGAACCCCAATGTAATGACATTTTATGCAACTGAAGGAAGACTAACCCAATACATTTTTTTAAAGTGATCTCACTCAGGATTTCATACTCAGCATCACAGAGTAACAGGCACAACTCCAGCTATATACAAAAAAGAACGCCTGTCACCTTGCACAATGCTGTTTTGCATGCACTCAGCTTCAAATCTGTACACCCAAAAGGAGAGCTTGTCATAGTAAACTACAGCAGAAAAGCTAATCCTGTGTGACAGGTAGTCTACACCACATTGTGAGCCAGCAGTTGGCTGGCATCCTCTGTTCTTATACGGTGCTACAGTCTCAGGGCAGGAAAGCCATGCTCACATATACGCACATGGAGAGCTCTGAGATGGCAGAGTGTGAAAGAGGAGTAAAATCCTCAGAGCCTATTGCAGACACCACATGGGCCCATGTTTGAGGCAGTGCACACACAGGCTTTTTACATGCTTTGGCAAACCCAACTGAGCACTGCGTGTGGGCCCACTCACAGACAGGAACCGAACAGCGCCGACAGCAAGACAGACAAACACCCAGAGACCTCAAATAACACAACCCCAAACCACAAAAGCACTAAAAGAAATTCCTTCATATACTACCAAAACTGTGCAAATTTAGCCATATGCTTCTTCAGACAGGAGTGAAGGGCAATGCATGTGTTCAGTGGCAGACACAAATTCACAAATGCTTTTGTGCACCAAGACAGAGCCTCATACAGCCCCTGAAATGCACACTGCCATATACTGGGGTTTACAAAAAAGCCAACTCTAACCAGAACTATAGAAGGAAGTGTTTAAGGTGATCAGGGGACCTGAACACTCCCAAGTGTGAAGGAGCAGCTCCCAAGTATAACCTAAATGAAGCAGCTACTCTACCAGCAGCCAAACCTGGAAGCAGATCTAAAGGAACACATAGAGATATCTAGGTATGAAAGAAGCAACAGTTAGGTTTAGCACTGTGGAGAAAGATACACTCAAAGCATCACAGGGCAACATGGGCAGAAACTGGCCATTCTCAGCCATTCACTGCACAGGTTTGCCCCTGTGTGGCAAGGATCAGAAAAAAGGATGTTTGCTCTTTCCACCATTTCAGAATGGTCCTCCAGCAGAGTCCTTTGAACTGTCCAACAGCACAGTGGCTGTTCTCAGCATTTTGCAAATTATATTATTGCACTGTCAGCCTTCACAAAGCTGATGGAAAAGGACCATACAATCAGGTGATGCAAATCAGTTTAGCTTTGCTGAAGCCATCAGAACAGTACAGTTCCCACTGTTCCCACTGCCTGATGATCAGGCTCTTGTGCCAGTGGTGAATTCAGGAGTGGACCTGAGCTCATAGTGGCCCCCAGAGTGACTCCTTCTCAATATTCTCTCCAGCAAGTCTTATGCAACTTATTATTTTGTGGTTCTATGTGCAGCCTTGACACTACTCACAGTACCTTGTAATCCTCACATCATGCAGTTTTCCTGCAAGAATATAGAGAAGCCACTGATTTTCTGAGAAAAAAAAATATTTTCAAGGAGAAAACTCTTTCATTTTGCTTAAGCCAACATGTAGGTTACTACCATACAGCAAGCTTCTACCATGACAAGCGAAGGCAACAGCAGGGATAACGCAAAAAAGTAGATGGATGGACACACCAGTGAGTGTGGGTATGCATAAATGAACCAAGATAGAGGAGCAAGTCGGATCAGTGAAAAGGCTCCTGCACCATCAGAGCAAACAGGAGCTTTAATCTGCCAGGTTAAATGGATGCTGAGGCATCTCCCACCAGAAGGAATGTGTCTGCAGCACGGCTGCGATTTGACCTTCAACTTCTCTCCTCTGTCTGCAGAGCACAGAAACTCTGGTTCCCTCATACTCCTCCTACAGAACAAAAGGGGGAAGGAGGAAAAAAAAAAAAAAGCACTGCCAAAGAGGCCCTAACTCATCTCTTACTCTTGGATAAGTGCAAATTTATGTCTCTGTCTGCCTCTGAGTCTTTATTATCTCCTTAAGTGGTTAGCTTTGTACACAATTTATTATAAAAGCCTGGAATCTACAGTCAAATTACAGATCAATTGAAAACTACACAGAAAACAATTAACATCTGGCAGCGGTTTCATCTATAAAGCTGTCACAGGCTTTGCCAACCCTGAATTCCTCTTCTGACACCCATATTTCCTCTCTCCAAACCCAGTCTCCTCTTTTGCACCTTATGAGTCTGTGGGAGACTGAATATCCCCTCTCCAGTCCTGTGGTGGCATATGGCTGGCTCTGTACCAGCAGGCCACAGTGTACAGTATGAACATCAGGCTTGAATACAACATAATAACCCTCTGTCTCCTTTGAAGAGATTACTTCCATCAGGTGCTACAGAAGGAAGTTAAAGCTGGGACTGTCCCATCATAGTGGAGCTTCCACCTCCTCCTGAGTGGGTAGAAGGCAGGAGGGAGCCAGGAACCTTGGTCTGTGTTTTGTCTCCGTCACTGCTTATTGATCTGCTGCTCTATGTTCTCAGAAGCCTTCTAACTTCACAGACATCCCTGTCCACTTCCAGCAGCAGCCCTCTGCTAGGCAGCCATAAAAAGACCATGGGAAAGATCAAAAACAGTGACAAAAAACATCATATGCTAAGAAGAAGCCTGTCTTTCACAGTGTCTGTCAAAGCCTTTCCACTAATAATTAGCTCTGCTTTCCCCTCAGCTCTCCTGTGTTTTGTGTCAGTGAGAGGAGAGCAATAAGATACGGAGATGCCCACAGGCAGCTCTCTGGGCAGTTTTCTGTGGGAGAGTATGGCCTTCTCCAGAGTCAGAGCTTTGGTATCTGAGGGGTGCTGTGATAATAACTTCACACAAAGCAGAAATCAAATGGAAAAGCACTGTAGCACTTGCAGATACCCTGTCCTTCTAAAAACTTTTCAGTTGTTTGTTCCTGAGGATGAAAATGTCATCTCCTCACCATCCAGAGTTTCACTGCTTTTTGGCAAGGCTCTTTCCTTTACTGGGAAAATATGAGGGAGTTGGGAGTTCAGTGATCTTGAAAACCCCTTTGTCCATTCTCCCGTTCTCTCCCTCTCTCCACCAACCTTCCACAACTAATTCCTACTTCTCCATCTCATCTGCACAACACAAAGACTCTGCTAGTAGTAAGCACTTCAGTGGGCACTGAGGCAGGAACACTGAAGCAGCAGGTAATACTGGTTTCAGCAAAGAACACCTAGCTTGGCTTTCCATTATGTGATGTGATGGGAGTACAAGAAAGGGTATCCACTGAGTTCACACATGATTCAGGTTGGAGAGTTACTATCCACTTTTGAGGCACAAGCTGATAGACACTATCTCATGCCCAACAAAGGTGAGGTCACTGAGGGACTGGCTGCAACATTCCTAGCCATTGCTTTTTAACAGTACTGCTGTAGAAATAATTCATTTTTCAGATGTGCACTGTAGTTTGCATCCCAGCTGAAATACTGGAGATGATATAAATGTGAAAAACACTGTAGGAAACATAAGTCTTCACTCATCATTTTTGGGACAGTGGGGCAAAAACACACTTTGGACACTTTTCTTATCCTTCCACCACTCCCCAGATATGCAGCCATCCTTAGCAAAATGCTGATAACTTGCTGCAGAAGTGAACTCCCTCTTTGGATAGCAGGAACACTGAACTGAGAGTGACAGCAATTGTTGTGCAGGAGTAGCTCTGGAGATGCTTGTCTCATGGAAAGCTGGGGAAAGGAAATGGATGAGTGGACGGTGCAAGGGAAGCCTCCGCCCTTCAGTAAGCTAAGAACAGCTGTTGTTGATGATGATTGCTTCCTAATTAGCTTGCTCTTGTATAAGCTGGATAATTTTATGTACCTCCAGAGGAGCAGATTAGCTCTGAATTCACATTGTATCCATTTGTGAGGAGTACCCTGTAAATTATTTACCTAACTCTCAGAAATATGAGCTCAAGAAAACTCCAAGTATGTCTAATTATATGGCAAGAGTAACAGAGAGTAGAAAGCCTTGCTGCATTTTACAAGTGCACAGAAGTGATAAAATACTTTTAAAAGATACCATACATACCCCATGATGCTACAAACTTCTACAGATCATAGAACTAATATTTCTCCAAAGCAGTTTTGGTACGGCAGGAGCACATAGAAACCTCAGCCGCAGATTTGTCCTTCAAGGTGCAAAAAAATATACAATCCTAAGACAAAACTACAAAACAATTCACTATCTCCAAACACATAAGGTTATCATGGCCGTAATGAAACAAAATGAATTTGAGTGTATACCAGTAAATGGCTCTAAACTTCATAAAGACTCTAACAACCTCTCCCAAGTTGCTGGCTCTGAATCACTACTGGTTTAAGTAGAATAACACAGTGATGAATCAGCTATGCTATAATTTTCACTCCAGTTTTTGCTATGTTAGTACATTGTTACTTCATTACTATTGAACCGCTATATTTTTTCTGTGCTTTGCAACCAGCATTCTGTTAACCCATGGTGAGCCTTTGGCCACTGTAACAGAGCTGATACCAGGTTTCATGGCAGTAGCACCCCAGTTCTTATTTGAAGATGAAAGGAGACTTAGCATATTGCAGTATTTACAGGTCTATTGACCTTATTTCAGGGTGAAGATGACATTCAGATAGGAGAAAACAGAGTGGTATCAATTAATGCCAGGTTCAATTAGGAGAAAGAAAATGTAACAACATGAAATTGATATGAGAGAAAAGGAACGAGACATACATGAGTCCACAGAGACAGCACTATGAAGTGCAATGGGGACATCTTTCCCCATCATTGATTGCATGGAGGACTTTGCAGCTTACACTGACAGTGGGTGGTAGACCCCATGGTACACCTTGGTCTGTTAGGCTTCTTTTCTCTCCTTTGGTGTTAGAAAAACAGGCTCTTGCTGGAGTCAGGCTACTGAATGCAACAGATCTTTTTGTCTCGTTCAATATCACATTAATGGACAAAGGTGCAACTCAGAGCAGCCACAGTTCAATCAGTGGCCCTAATCTGTGAATATTCACTGAATGTTTATATCCCTGGTAGGTATCGATAAAGCTTAAATGGCACTGTCAGGAGCAGACATAGGTATGGGTATAAGTACGGTTAGGAACAAACAACCAAGAAAGCAGTAAGACACAACAGATGTAAGCAGAATACCCAAGGCCTATTGTTTACATGTTCCAAATATGCAAGGACAGTGCTGGTATCAGGCTCTGTGAGACAAAGTCCATAGGGTATGGAAAATTCATCTCTTTCTAACCTCTTGAGCCGTTTTAAATTCAAATCCCCTGACTTTGCCCAGAATTTCTCTCCTCACATTGCCCATCTTGCCCCTTCTCTTTTGATCACGGGCTAGTTACACTCCCTTTGATTCAAATATGATAAAGAAAAGCTTCCCTAAATGTGCCAGCAGCACTGTAACAGGGATCCACAAAGATGCACAATTACCTACCAACAGACAATGGCTATCTGTCACATCTGGGAAGACGAAGTAGAGCTTAACAGAACCTCTTCCAGAATGGGTTCATCACAAACTGGTATCTCCCACCTCCAATGCCTGAGAAAAGGCATCATTCCTGTTGAAATGGACTTTGGGATCTTTGCAAGACATGCAATGGCAACTGTAGAAAATTTAGAAGTCCAGTGCCACTTATGGTGTAGTCTTTGCCTCATGTTTTTGTAGCAGGGTGATTATCAGGGGACACACGTACCATAGTAAAGGAATGTATCACGGTTGGAAGGTTAAATCTTGATTTGATTTGTTTCAGAAGTATTCAGAGAATGATTACTCAGATATAGTCACTAATGTGCAAGGATAATCTCTCGATTCCTCCCAAAAATGTATCTATTTGATTTTCTTGAAATGCATTTCAGTAATCCTCACATTCCTAACACACACAGCTTGTGGCTGTATTGCCCCCTTTCTCCTGCCCATGCACCCTTCCTGGGCCACAAATCCAGTTTAATGCAGTGTGGCTGGATTTGCTTTGGAAAGATGGTAGAGAGGGGGGGAAAAAAGGAGGAGGGTGTTTGAGACTGAGAGAAAGCAATTGAAACCAAAATCCAGAAGTTGAATCCCTTGTGCTGAATGTTAACTTACAGAAAAGTAACCCAACAACCTTGAAATAGAGCAAAGCCCAATTTAAATTCATTACATTTAAATTAAATTTAAAGCCCATGTAAATGATTGACTTAGTTAAGAATATGTCATGTGGAAGAGAAAAACTGCAGCAGCGACATGCCAGGCAGCTTTGGCTAATTTTACAATTCGCAGCAAAATCTTTATACTCTGATTGCAATTTAAAAAAACATGCACATAACTTATTAGCACCAATATTAGAGCCAGAATTTTTACTTCTCACCAAGAAATCATTGAATGTTTTGCAAACTTCACACACTTCATCTATGGAAATGTGGCTACTTTGCTGGGGTACAAAGGACGGGGACCTCCATAGGGGGTATAGAAGGAAGAATAAATGCAATTATTCCTGAGTGGAATTTTGTCTCTCTCTCAGGACACATGCTCTGAAGTGGGTAAAAATGCTCCAGGATCTTTAACTACTATGACCTTAATTCCAATGCAAAAGATCATTTCACTTTTATTCAATTGAGAGAAGAGTTACAGCATTTTTGAACATTTTTTTACATACTTAATCTACTGACAGTTACCACTGACACCAGTGGGCATTAGGTCGCAGTCTGAAGGATTATGTCACTGGAGTTTTATGAAACTACATGATTTGTAAGAATATTAATGATAATATTAATAAATTAATTCCAAACACACTCTGTGCCTATCTATGCCCTCCCTGCTATCTCACACAATGATTTTTTTCTTGCATTGGTTTTGGTCTACTGCACCAAAATTACTTGTGTTTATTTTTTATGAGAAAAATGGCCATGTATGGACATTTATAACCTTTAGTATATTCCAGAACACTTGCTAAAATTTAGAAATATAAAATTATGACATTATGGAACTAATATTCTAATCTGTTAATATTATATGTGGTCAGAATAGGACAGTTAAGTGGAGACTGAATAGTCTTGAAGTAAGACTATTCAGGTCACATAACTCTCTCATAGTCTTCACTTCAAAGATAACTTTTATTTTCCTGCATGAAGTGCAGATGAGCACCATGACTGAATAAGGAGTCCTACAGCAAGTTTGACCCCAATTTGATGAATAAGAGATTGCCCCAGTGAAGTACCTTGAAGACATGCTCTACCGTAAAATTGGGGGCAGCTGAGGATGAGAAAATATAGGTGTTTGGAGGGAAATGGGTTAATACTCAGACAAAAAAAGCAACTGTTTCTGCTGGGAGTCATACGCTTTTTTTTTTCTGCAGCCACTCTAAAAGTGTTATTACCTGTATATGGCTTTTTTGCTTTTCTTGTCATCATTTTTTCCAAGATGAGCAGAAGCTGGGTATATTTGTAAATAGAATAGAGTAAAAGAGAACTGTACATGCTTCCCCCTAAATGCCATAAGAAGAGACATGCTTTATAAATACAATTGTTTTGCTTCATTTCATCTTCTTATTGGTGCTGGTTCCAAGCAAGTAGGACTTCAAGAGTTGGTCAATTTAATGCAAGAGGAATGAATGATGCAGAAGCTCATGAGCTCTGAATCTCATCTAAACTGTGCTGCTGGAAATCAGGGGTAACACAGCTGATAGCAAGGGAGAGGCCCTTGCATGAAAACAGCAGAAAATCAGAAAGAGCCTCTGAAACTCTGGGTGTCACTCCCTTCACTGGAAGCCAATCCACCTCTGAGGCTGGAAATGCTCTCAAGCAGTATTAATTAAACAAGAAGAGAGAGAAAGTAATTTACATAGAAACCATGTGTCCTTTTCTGGGAATGCAATGGCTTTATTTCCTTTCCATTTCTTTTTTATTTCTCTCTTTTTTTTTTTCATTTAGCATGTAGTGAATCTGCTGCCATTGGAGGCTGCAGGGGCAGGTTGTATCAGCAGTTTGAACAACAGGACAAATGCATAGACAACAAGGCCATAAAGAGATATGAAAGCAAATAGGAAGAAATGCATCCCCTAATGTCCCCAGCCCAATGACTGTGTGTGCTGGGGGAATGTGAGGGGAACAGACTGCAGAAATTGTCCAGGTGCTTTTCTGAAAAAGCATCTTTCTTTGCAAAGATTGCAGAAGAAGTACTAGCCTAGACCACTCTTCTCACTCTTGAGGATGCTGCTTATACTCGTGGATAAAACCTCATCCTACTGAAGAACAGAGTTGCATGGCTGGCTGCTACAGGACAAGTAGAGTCTACAGAAGTTAGGGACAGCCATCCTTCCTCCCCCAGTGAGTGGCATTTGGAAATCCTGGCAACACAACCATGCATAAATTATCTCCGGAAGCTGGTGGATGAAGTGCTTGAGGAAGAGGTCACAAATGGGAAACTGTTCGCTCTGGGTCTCCATATCTACAGCACAGGATGGGGCTGCAGATGCAGCTTGTTTCCAGCATGGCCCAACAGCGGCATAGCATCTGCAGCTGAGTTGTTTCCTCCTGCAGATGGGAATCTGGATTATCCACCAGCAGCACTCTTTTCTGGTTTAGTAATTGCACTTAAGCACATCAAAGCAGTAGTAGTTCATTAAGAACAGATTCAGGCAAGCAAAGAACACAGATCTTCTCCTTACTCCCTATGGCTCAACCCTGAAGTGCTTTCTCCTATGAAGGCTCATGGCTGAGTTGCAGCACAGAACCCCTTTAAAAGAAGGCAGTGCCCTACCGGTTGAAGAATTGCTCTTGAAAGTAATCAAGCATCTCACAGAAAGGGGTCTTGAAAGCTAGGCACACCAATTTAAAGATTTAGCCAGAAGATTTTGACAAAGCTCCTTTAAATGGAGCAGATATTTGTCTCAGTGAATGGAAAAATACAGTATGAATTAAGTCTGCAGAATGAGAACATTGGAGGAAGCGACCTGCATTGACTGGTAGCCAATACTGCACCCCTCATGATGTGTAACTAATAACAGCACGCTAGACATTCAGCTTGCACATTAAATATTAATAACATTTTTCTTCTGACTCATCATTAAGCTAGAGCCTTGCTGCACAGCACAAACTGATTTACAGACCATCCACAGCAGGCTCCCAGGCTGCCCTTGATGCTCAGCTAAGCACCTGCTATCCCGAGGTTTGGGGAGGGACCAGCAAGTGAGCTTGGTCAGAAGTTGGAGGCTTTCAAGTGAAAGAAAACAGCAACCCAGGCAGGTAGACAGACAGACAACCCACTCTTCTGACCATCCCTCTGTCCGCAAATAATAGAGAGCATATGAAACAAATTTCTGCAGGGAACCAGAGTTAAAGTCCAACTGCTTAGCTCTGAGAATGCTGCAGCTGGTGTGCAGTGTTTCTCTGCCCATTTGCTTCTTAGATAAATCTCATGGCAGCTCTAATCTTCTGGGAAAGCCTTCCACAAGCAAGAGATTTACAGCCCCTCCAAGAACAAAAGTATCACTGGTTCTATTTTGATAGTGAAGAATGGGACCTACCATTCTCTTGAAAAAATGGTAGTGTCAGCCATGTTTGTACTAAAAGAGTCTGGATGCTCCTTTATACCTTTTCTCTTCTCAGACAAGGTGATTTCCAGTTCAGAAGCTTACAGTGCTTGCAGGTAGAAAGAACTGTTTGCCTGATCCATGGAGAACATTTTGCAGGGAGATTTAGACAAGCCATTTTTGAAATATGGGACTTGGACAAATCTAGGTGATGTATAACAATGGAAAAATGCTTGCAGTGATTCTTAGCAACACCCTATCAAAAAGCAGCTTGTCTTAGAGACTTCAAATGTAGTTTCTTTGAAAGAACCTGGCAAGTTCTAGCAGTATGGAACTGATTTTGAAGAGGTGAAGACTTGAGAATTAAGTCAATGATGAGTTAGAAACATCAGAAGAGGGTCAGTTTTTTAAAGAAGGTGCCAGACATCTCCCAAAGAACTGTGCTTTTATTTAAAAGACTAAATAAATAAGAAGTAGTATCTCTCTAATCCTTTTTCCCTGTGAAGTTTTCAAAACATAGGTAGATCACTAGAGGGTTCTTTACACACAGTGATTTTTTTTTTAGAGAAACAGATGAAACTTATTTCATTCTGAGGCCTTTGGGAATGGGAGGGAAAGAGGTATGTGTAAGAATCGCAGACAAATCCTTCACACTTCCCTAATGATAGCTAGAAGTATTCTTCCTTCACTTGCTGGTATACAGATTCTAGATCAGCTACCAGTATTTCTCAGTGGATATGGTGATGGGCAAAGATCCAAAAAGCAAGAGTACTATTCACCTGCTGGGGTGATCTTTGACAAATGACTTGAGAACTAGTTATGCTCAGCTTTCTGGGTCTATAAAACTGAGAGACTAAGCTACACAGGCCTTTTTCCTCATCTGTCTGAGGTCTCTAGAGCCACAGAGTGGCAGAGATACATGCTTTTGTACACCTATATGAATTTGCAAGTGTTAATGTACCTCTGCATAGGCATGCAAACATAAACATTTATGATTGCTCTCAGTACATTCATTCTTTCTTCAAGTCACAGAGGATAACTTCACATTGCGTGTCCTCCATCGTTTCCTACAGCCCACATTTCCTTCCAAACATAGCTGCACATAGCAGCTGCGTCATTGAAAGAAAATTCCAGTGTTCTTCCCTCACCTCTTTTTGTATGTAGAAGGCTCATTAATACATTCTACATAAAAATCCCTACTATAATAATATTGCTGTGCTGCTCAGCAAAGATTGATGCTTACAGGGGAGTGTTGCCATATTAGCAAAGGTTTATTACTCTTATGAAATCTGCTCCAGAGCATTAGAAAGATATAGACAATTAGTGATTTTAAAAAAAAAATATAAAGTGCATTTTGTGATTCACCATCCTTGCTCTTTTTAATTCTTATTATCATCTCTGTTTGCTAATTTGCACAACTGTGAGTGGGTGTCACTATCACACAAGAATTTGCCAGATTTTCTCACATTTATCTTGTGCGTTGCTCTTTATTGCTCAGTTGTTTTGATGCACAGCAATGAGACAGCTCTTTAAAAAGTGGTACTTTTTTAACTGCTTTCTGCTCAGGAGCAGGGGATAGGTCCTGTACCTGTTGGCACAACTGCTGAATCAAAGCCTGCCAGCTACAGAGCTGTCTCCGAAACTCATTCCCTATCAAAGCATCACGTGTTTATGTAAAAGCACTGCAGAGGTTTGGATCATTACCCAGAAACCATTGTCAATAAAACAGCATTAGACACAAATCAAAGCACCAATAAAAGACATTGCTTTCCAGATGAGGCCTGCTTGCCAATTAAAATACTTCAAGATCTATGTAAGAAGAGATCACTTGATCATCAAAAAGTACATAAGGAAGAAAACCAGGAAAGGGGGGTGGTGGGGGGAAAGGGAGCATCAAGGGAAAACTGATCTCTGCATAGGATTACTGTTCACAGGAACCAATTTGTGTTGATGAGTTGGATATTTAAGAGCTGATAGCATGTTGTGCTGTCTGATATGACATTGGTGGCTATGGGATTTCTTCAGCAGCAACTTTATTCACTAAGATCCAAGTACCAGATAATGAACTGCATAGATAGGTAACATTTCTGTGTCAGCATTGGAGGCAGCAGGTTGTCAGCTGAGTTTTCTCTGTTCCAAGGCTTAAGGCTGGGAGGGAACTGAGTTAGCTGGATCTTTCAGGAACCTTCTCTAGACTATATACTCTTTGGCAGATACTGAGGTTCACAGAGCAAACAAGGCATCATGGGCTTTATTTCTTAGATGATTTGGCCTGTTAAGGCACGATGAGTGATGGAGCTAGGAGTCCCTCCTCCCTGGGAAGCTAATGGAGCAAGTATCTCTTTACCACCACCAGGCAGTGCAAGGGGAGGCCCATTCCTCCCGTTACCTCCATGAGACCTCTCTGCACTGTCCCAGCAAAAAAGGGCCATGCTTAAAGCTTCTCCTTGTGAGACGAAGGCTTCCTCACAACTGCTTACTTTAAGAACATCCAAAAATAAGATTAACAGCAGTGAGATGAAGGTGCTGTATCTTCCAGATGCTTCTTTCCTTTAATCTCCTGCCCCCTCGTCACTATTTTCTTATGTTTTGTTTATTTCATAGAGTTTGCTTACCTCTAATGGCTAAGCAGAGGGAAAAACACATAATCTTGCTAAATCATTTCAATCTATCTATCTGCCTCCTACACTTATAGTCTACAGCTAGCATTTCAGATCCCAAAAAGGCTGGGAAAGTGTAGCCAATAATTCCAATTTCAGGAGAAGAAAGCTTCAAGAAATAAAACCCAAACCCCAGCGTGCCAGGACGTGAAAATTGAGCCATCTAATTACGTACACTGAATAAACTGTGAGGGAGGACCAGTGGTTATAATTTCTAAAAGATTTAGTTTTAAAATATTAGTAATACAGATAAGGGATTAACACTAATACTGTAGGTGACTAATCTTGACTGTGCCTTTTTTAACAACAGAATTGCTACCACCATCATAAAGGAAATTAGCACCGATAATTAGATCAAATCCTTTATGCCAGTAATCCCACTTGAAGATATTTTCAGAAGGTTGGAGGTTTAAGGCAATTTCCTGTGTGCGTCCAAGACTCATTAATTAATATTGATATTTAATGTGTTCCAGGGTTTCATTTCTTGGTTATACTCAGAGCTGTGCCCAACTAACTCATTTGAGACAATAGTTTAGTCACACCAGAAAATAACTGCCCATTCAGCACCAAAGACTATCAAGCAACAAATCAGAGACCTATAAAATTGTCTTACATATCAGAGAATTAGGTTTCTCTGTATCTAAGCAATTTATGTCACTTTTTCCTTCCCATGAAATTACCCTTAAAACCCTGCATTTGAAGTAAAATTAATCTCATGGTGTGACAATATTCTCCCCAATGATTGATACGGCTTATGTCATTAAGATTTCTTTCCTAAAGATCAGATCTCTACATTCCTGAAAATAAATATAGGATCTTTATTTTCTTTTTTAATGATTTTAAAAAGCTTCATGTATAGAAGGGGAGAGGGAAGGAGGGAAAGAGGGAGGGAAAAAAATATGCCAGATTCACAACACAACAAAGAACCTCAAAACAAGTAAAAGTATATGACTTAAGAACTTCACAACTGTTGAAGTCCCTTGTATGGTTCTGAGGACCTGAAA
This sequence comes from Myiozetetes cayanensis, assembly GCF_022539395.1. Taxonomy (NCBI): domain Eukaryota; kingdom Metazoa; phylum Chordata; class Aves; order Passeriformes; family Tyrannidae; genus Myiozetetes; species Myiozetetes cayanensis. Next base: position 22,871,842 of record NW_026087742.1, read on the forward strand.
AAGCTATTTTACCATGATCCTGGTTAGCAATATCGAACAATGCCTCCTTCCCAAGAGGAGTAAAAGCAGAAGATAAGAGTCAGATGTTTGCTGGTAGCAATCAGCCCTGCCAGATTTAGGAGTGCATACAAACCACTTTGAACACTTCAGCTCTGGTGCATGCATATGCCCCCATAGCATTCCTCTAACAGGCACCCACTGAGAATAATTCGAAAGAAAATCAGAATATGCAAGAAACAGTGCGCCTGTATCAGCTGTCCCTGGGTGTGGAAGAGCTTTGCTGCCTCCCACTGTGCTAACAGCCTTTCATGTTTTTGTTCCTAGCAGTTGAAGATCCATGAACAATCTCTCCCCACACTGTACCTTTAGCTCCTTATTTCTGGGCATCACAGTAAGGCTAGACTAAACCACAAAAATCAAAGGAAAGAAATTATTGTTTGGTCAAGATTAAATCCCAGTTCGCCTATCTCAAACCTCCTGCCAAGGTGCTATACAAACTCAGATGAGGAAAATACTTCAAGGTCCTTAGAAAGAAACCATACCACAAAGACTACCTTTGAGAGCTTGGGTTTGCTGATTGTTCACCAGTCTTACAAAAACAGGAATGACCACTTACCTGAAAAGAAAAAGAGAAAGAAATATCCATGATTATTCATTTTTTTAAAAAGAAAATTACACTTTTTACAAAAGGAAGAAGAATAAAATGATTGTGTTTCACCAGCAGATGGGGTGTGAGATGCCCAGGGCTGCAAAAGCAGGGAATCATACAACATCCCTGCAAAAGCAGGGAACGAACATACAGTGGCAGAACTGTAGAATAAAGCCAGGACTGAAAAAGGGAAGTATAAGATTGGAAACAATTAGGGTACATTTGTAAACCAGTAGCAGAATATGCAGACATTCTTCTGCCTACAAAGATGTCACGAATAAAGGCAGCAGTCGTGCTTTCTGAGGTTTCCTTCCTATTTTCTGCCTTTTTCCCATTTCTGCTATTAAAGTTTTCTTCCAATGTACAAATTGAATGTGTCCCTTTCTGCAAACTGAAGGATTCTATCTCTGCTATAAATGTTGAGTTCAGACAAACAGTTCCTGAACACTTCCAATATATGCTTCTCCTGACCCCTCTTCACCAAGAAAACCAAACAAAAAAGTCTGAGGAACCTGCAAACAAATCCCTTTCTGTGCAACTTGTGTGCACAGTCCCATTAGCAGCAACACAGCAGGCCATTGATTGGGGAGGGGAAAAAAGGCTTTGTTTATGGTGATGGATTTTAAGACTCCTGGTGATAGTTTATTTCATAGGAATTTTTGCAGAGTTGGCTATTACACTGATGGAAACCCTCAGAACACGCTGATTTTAAAAGGCGTGTGGTGAAAACAAGTGGCAGTGCTTATTTTTTGAAAAATATTGTTATTAAATAATTTGAAACACATTGATAAAAACGTGTCTGAGAGTTACGCTGCTGTAATTTATAACACAAATTACATTGCTATTGACAATTGACAAAAAAATATGGGAATTTTATCCAGCAACTAACTTCAGCAACGTAAATTCCTCTGCTGTTTTTCTTTCTTTTATTTTCTTTTTCTTTTTTTTTTTTTTTTTAAAGACATATGAAGCCAGATACTTGCTGGGATAACCAGATGCTGTGCTGTTTCTGGCCTCAGACTTATTTTCTGCCTCATCTCCCCAAAGGATACACAACTGGGAGTAACCTAACCAACTCCCTTATCATCTTTAAGTATGGATCAACCCTAGGAAGTACCAATAGAGAATTCATTCTGCATAAATACTTGGTTTCAAGTTAAGTAGTATCTTTTGCATACCTGAAGTCATCCTGTCTACTACCATCCCAAGAAAATCCCCATAGGGAACAAAACCCAAAACAAATCCTCAACTTGCTTGGAATTAATTCACCTGAAAGATTTAAAATAGAAATAAGATAATGATCTTGTCCTTGACCTTAAGGAACAAACACTTGTTCTGAAGGATCAAGCTACCCACTGTGCTGCCTATCCTTTTGCAAATACATCCCGATACACATGTACCCATCAACTTAGGGATGCCAAGCCCTTTGCAGTAACACTGCAGAGCTAACAGCTGTAATGGGATACTGGGAAATCAGATCATCCTACATTTAAACTGATTTCTATCACTGATGCTCTTTGCAGTACAGAAGTAGCGTTAAATGCAATAACATGCTGCTGCATGGTCACTTAATTCTAGGAGTAAATTCGATATGTGCTGGCATCCCCTATCCAGAAATACAAAGTGTGCACATGTATTGGAGATGTTAGTTAGAATTACCTTTGCAATGCCTCCTGGGGAAAACCAGAACAGCTTAGGCATCTGTCTGGGAAGAAAGGGTTGTCATTCTCACCCTTTACAAAATTGTTTACAAATTGTTATTCCACTTGCTTTGTATTACCATTATGACCCTGTTGCTGTCTTGGACATGTGTGGGTTTTGCTACAGGAAGTAAGAAAGGCCTATTCCCATTGCTTTTAACATTTTCAAAGAAGGAGCTAGGGTAGAACAATGGAAACAAAAACAATGTCTTTTGACACTTGCAAGGAGTTAGGAGAAGGTAAGGGAGAAAGGCAATGTTCTTCTGATTCATTCACTGGAAAAAGTTTTCTTAGGAAAGCTGTCTCCCAAGTGCACTATCCAGAGCCCCATTAAGAACTGCGAAGATTTTTCTCTAAGATGTAATTTTGTCAGTGTATTTTGGAGCCTCCTTTTCTGGCTGAAGGAAACACAACTAGGGAAATATGAAAATGAAAACACTGCAGACATAGGAATTTGGTTTTAAATGCTAAATGTGGTCAGTCAAAAGACAGGATAATTGTGGATGAAGATTGTCTGACAGGTGTATCTTAAGAAGCAGACCTGAGTGAGCAGACCTTAAAAAGTAGACAAAATATATGGGAGTTGAGTTCAATTTATGCATTGGTTCATTTTGTGTCCTTAGCTGAGCTTGTACCCTGGGCTGTTTGATGATACTCATCAGAACATATTTACTATTTGTTAAGTCTGTTAAGATGTTTCAAGAGATATAAAGTATTAATTTTTAGCATACAGGATGACCAATGGTCAAAATTCCACTGCTGGACAGAATAGACCAACTGGACAGAATGGACCCATAAAAAAATCCACCTTCAAAGTAAAGATACAAACTTCAGTTGTATTTGTTGTGAGAAGGATCTTCCTCAATTTCTCTTAAGGAAGCTGTTCCACTTCAGTTAGACAAATATTACTTGCCCAGAGCAAGACTGAGTGAAACTCTATTGTAATTAAGGCTTCCAGTTGTACTTTCAAGGAAATGAGCAGGATTTTGCATCTCCAGTTACTCTCCCCACTCCTGTAATGAAAGTTTCCTTAATTCAATTCAAGCTTGCAAACATCTGCAGGCTAGGTGACACAAATAACATTGCATTTTGCAGCAAACACACATCTTGTCAAAAATACTTCCTCCAGCTCTTGTTCTGTCACCATCTGTGGGAGAAACTTGACTGGGTTCATTGCGCCTTTACAGAAATCCCCATGGCTGAGCACGATGGTGGCTGAGAGAGGCAGTGACATAGACTGGACCCCAACACCCCTTCTGCCAGGACCAGGGTCTCCCTGTGGTTTTCTCTCCTCAAGCTGACCTACCCTTTCCCTTACTTAGCTTGAGAATCTTGATGAGAAGAGAGCCCGCGGTGGGATGGCTGCAAATGTAATGCAATCAGAAGATAATGACTTCAGAAGGAGAGGGGAGGGAGGGGATAATCAGCAGAGGCAGATGAACTCCCAAGATATATAAAAAAAAAGATTCTGTTTTCATGCAGATGTCCCTAGTAATGAAGAATGAGGCAAGAGGAATACTGAGAAAGAGGTGAAATGGAAGCTGATTTGTTTCTAAATAGCACTATTTCAGAGTTTTCCATAGGGTGTAAGTTGCTTCTTAAACTAAGACTGTCTGAAAATACCCCAGACAAATTCAGACCTCTCAGCCGTCTCTCTCTGTCTCTATTATACACATATCCATGCCACAATTTAGAGTTAGCTTTGGTGGGAATTGAGGACAGAAATATAAAATATGCAGGGAACATCCCTGTCTCCCTTCAGGCTCAGGTTGAGCTAGGTGCCTATGAAAATATTATGCAAATGTGACAGTGTTTTCTTTGGGCAAGCCATTTAACTGGAGCTTTCAGCACCTCAGAAGCCTGGAGACAAAGGGTGCAGGTAATGATAAATGCAATTTATTTACAATGAGCATAAAAGTGAAGGTGTAGGCGGCTGCTCCTACAGGTGATCTTCCCTGCTCGCCCTACACACTCAGTCACAGGCTCCAAACATCCCTCATGATGCCTACGTGTTTCCTGGGGTGAGGGGTTTCCAGGGATCATTCTGCTCAGAGAATGCTCTCTCCCTGTTCAAATTCTGCATTTTATATTCAGATATATGGCTTCCACAGGCAAGAAGCTTTAACTTTCAAAATCAAAGCAGTAAATGACCTGACCTTGGCAAGCCTTGCACGAATTCTGACCCAGGGTTCGGACCTGGAAGAACCTGTGAAAATTTTCAGTCCCTTTGAGGAGAAACTAGGTACAGATACAGTACCACATCACTCTCCTAGAAATCCTCCCTAGCCTAAATGCATCAATACTTAATGGCAACAGCTCTGAGCAGTACACCTGCATTTCTGGATGTGAAGCTACTGAATATCTACCCCTGGAGTACCACAGGGTGTTGCTGTGCAAAAAAAAACAAAGTCAAGAAGTCTTCTAGTGCACATTGCTAGAGCTCTGTTGTGGCTAAGATAAAATCAGAAGCCTGAACTTCTCAGGTGGTTATATACCTCTCTCCTTTCAACCCTCCATATATTTAAGTGTGGGTGTTAGCATCAGCATCTCAAATTCTACCACACATCCGTATGCCGTGCCTCTTCTCATTCCTTCAGCAGATGAAGAGGTTAAGCTATTCTCCTTTTCCTGCACTAAATGCCTGCTCTGTTAAAATGTTGCCACACTCACATCAGCAAATTAAGTTGGGATGGCTGAGGGCATTATGGCCTGCAGCTCTCCATCAAACCTCTCTGCCAGAGGCTGCAGATTCCACATAAGGGACAACCAAACAGCTCCTGGGTCAGCTGCTGCACTTTACAGCTCACTCGATTAGCATGAATCAAATTGATGTCAACTTTACCAGGCTGGCTGTAAAACTGTGTAAGGGAAGGGGCTGCTTCATGAGCCATTCAGCTGCCCCTGCTGTGGGGTGGTAACATCTGGCAGAAGCTTGAAGCTGAAAGCACTTGCCCCCCACAAACTTCATTAGTTGCTGAGTGAATGCAAAAATACACAGCCTGTTCCATCCCAGAATGACTGCTGTTAAGGGAAGAATAGCAGGTGAGGTGACCTCTATATAACCAGGCTTCCAAAGGATGATCAAACATAGGAAAGGTGTATTGAAGTAAGTTATTCTTTGTTATTATTACCCCTGAGACCAAAAGCCCTCTTAAAAAAATCTAATCCTTTTTAATTTGTTCTAAGTAAAGCCATTACTTATAAGTATGACAACGGTATTACTAATTATGTAATAATTTTATACTGAAGCACTAGTAAAAGTGGTTCCTACTCTAAAGTAGGCCTAATAAAGAATTAATTTAATAAATCCCTTGGTCTCAAAAAAAAGCCTGTATACTTAAAATTATAGTTTGTTGAAAAATCTCACATTACTTTTTATTGATGCCACATAAAGTAATTTTGTAATTAGAAATTAATTTACAAAGTGACAAAATTTACTCGACAATAATGCACAGGATTCATATGGCACTTAGCACCCCAGAAGATCCCAAAATACTATGTTAAAAAAATGTGTGAGCATTTCCAAGTGGTGCTCCATTTACCCCAGAATTTCAGCCAGCTCTAGGTTGGAAGTGGTCAAGCTCTTATTATGGTATATCAGCACCCAGCAGGAATTTCGGAAGGAGCCTGAATAACAGAGCTCAGCTGAAGGAGGGAGACAAAATAATATCATTCCTCAGAAATATGGTTGAGACACAGGGGTTTGTGTTGTTTCATTCACAATAAATTATGATGGAACTGTCCAAGGCTGCAGAGTATCATTACTTGCAGCCCAGGTCGTGTCAGTGATGTGACCTCCCCTCACAACCCAGCCCATCTCCAGTGCTGCTCAGGGCAGGGTTATGACAGCATGGAGTTCCTTGGAAAGGATACATTCCACTGACTACACTCATTCTCATTTTGTTTACAGAGTCTGATTAAATTAGAATCAGCAATAATGAAATTAGAAATAAGAAAGTAATGATTCTCATGGAGGGGTGCACTTCTATCCTGGTACCTTACAGGGAAAGTGCTAGCATGAAAAAAAGTACTTCTGTGGGTTTGGGGACCCTTTCTTCCCTTTTACCTTGAAGTATTTTAAGTCTGTGTAATAAGTAAATTTAAAATGGTTCCATTTTAAATGGTTTCCATTACAGAGGAGAGAGACACACAGAACTCAGTAAGTTTGGGATAAACAGGAAAAATCACCTCATCCTCACATGCATTTAAACCAGTAGCTCATCTATCACACTTCAAAATAAAGAAATTTACAGTAGATTAAATATTCCTTGTGACATAGCACATGTTTAAAAAGAAACAAAACAGATCACTGAAATCTACCCTGGACAAGAAATACCCCACTGTGAAAGAGCTGGTGTTGAGATTTGCCTGAAAGTATCTGTGCCTCCATCGCTGAAGGGAAGAGCCAGGAAATGATCCCTTGTGGATTCTACTGAAAAGAACTCGTGCAGTGAAGGATGCCCCTGCCTGTGTTTGAAGGATCACAGGTCATGCCTAAACCACATTTGTAAGGAGACAAGGAAGAAGGCTGCAATGGCTTGACAAAAATAGATAATTAAATAATTTGAAAGTACTGAGCCCTGAGATGAACAATGCTGAACAGACTTACAGCTGCAAATGATTCCATGATACTTTAGGGTTTTTTAACGTTCCATGTTCATCCCTTTTTAAAGTCAAAAAAAAGAAACAAATATGTCCTCAAATACTTCTGCTCACAAACTGGAACCGGATTATGCAAGCTAAAATTAAATTTATTTGCCTATGGTCTGTCTCAGAAGTTTCAAATGCATTGCTAAAATGCAAGAGCCTCCCAGCAAGGTGTACGTTGTAAAAGCTTGAGCAGTTTGGATGTGACTCCTGGGTCACCTGCTATGTTTGTTCCCTCACTTGCCCGAGTGAATCTTTAATTCCTCATAGCAAATTTCGAGTGCAGATATTGCCAAATGTGAATTCAAAATTTGTTGTCAGTGAGCTTTACCTGAAACCTACTCTTTCTACAAACCTTTCTCATCATAAATGTGCTCACTGGAATAATCACAGGATATGGATGCCAAGAGAGTGTCAATGCAATCAAGACAAATTGGTAAAGAATTCAGAAAAGTACTTGACAGCACTCATCCAGCTTGGATGAAGACTACTTAAACATTCCCTCTGCTTTCCTGCACCATGGGAGGTCCTTTGACACCAGAGTGCTTTTGCTCTGCTACACACAGCGCTGGGCCCCCCACGCCTCCACCGCCGACTGTGCAGGACTCGGCTACCTGAGCTAAAACATCTGCTAGCTGGCTGCAGCTGGAGGTTTTTATCACAGCTGCACACCAGCCATGACAGAGGGATGTGGTACACATTCATCCAAAATGTTACACCTTTCCACTGTCATCCCAAGCGCACGGGAGTTCAGCTCCCCAATTCCAGTCCTCAGTGACATCAACTGTGGGTCATCATGGCACATTGAACATAGGAAGCCTTTAAGAAGAGCTAAAAATTGTAACAAGGGCATTATCATGAATCAGCATGGAATTGACTAAACACTGTGTTGTTTGGGATAGCTCAGCCTCTGGGCCACAGATTGTCAAAATGAGAAATATGGACTAAAAACCTAAAAATGGTTTTAAGCTGAAGCTGAATATAGATATGAAAGAAACCAAATATTACAACTGGCAAAAGCAGCAAGGGCTTCAAAACAGACACCTAGGGCATTTTAAATCTTATATAAGATGTCCTCAGGCATTTGACAGATCTTTTACTGTATTTGTGAGGAAGCCAGATTACAGTGTTAAGTCCTTCTCTTGAAAGTGTCTTCTGTCCATTTTTCTACCACCCTAGACACTTCCCCTACCTCAAACATTGTGATATCACTGCTGACATTTTAGGATCTTAGAGGAACCTAGCATTTCCTAGCCTACACCTGAGTATAGCAGCTGCTAGTTATTTAGAAGTATAATTTTAAAATTATCTGGAAGAAGCTGACTGTTGCAGCTGGCATGGTGTGAAAGACCAATGGCTAAATAACTATCAAAATGCTCAGGATGAGTGTAGACAAAGCTTATGTGCACAAAACCTACAACACTGAACCATCAAAACATAGGAACATAGCCAAATAGGTCCAGTATGGTTCAGAAAAGGATTACTATAGTCATCACCCCTACAGCAAAAGGACCTCACAGTCATTCACTGTAGCAGAAGCCATGGTCAGCATCTACTTGCTTGCTTGTTTCAGTGTGAAGTGGAGGTTACAATAAATACAATTCATTTAACAGTAAGATATGTTGCAAGCTCTACTGCTAAAGCAGAAAAATTTCAAGTAAGAGTCAGTGGAACATTTTCAACTAAGTATTTTCTGGTCAAAATGTGATTTTTAGTGGAAGCCAAAACATTTCAAGTCTAGGGCAGACTGAGTGTTTCCAAGGGGTGACAGAGAGACCCAAATCAAATACTTAACATTTTCATTCCAAAAGCAGAGCAGACATTTTAACACTATTGTGCTTCATTAAAATGCTTGAAAAGTTTTGGGTGTAATCCAACATGGATCAAAAACAAAATTCAGAAACTTGGAAGTTGTTGTGATACAGAATTATCATTCTCCAGCCTGCTTGATTTTTGAAAAGGCTGGGGAAGGGAGGGTGGGAGAGGGTAGCTGTTGCTTTTTAAGATCAGCACTGGAAGTGGAGTGATGGCAGAGAAAAAAGATTCAAAATTCAAATGTGACAAAGTTTGGAGGTGCGTGGGCCTAAGTTTGTAGTTTAGGCTGTTAAAGACATAACACAGAGGCTTGGAGCCACCTCTAAAATTATCCATGAAAATCGGAATGCCTCCTTCAGAGGCAGGGTCCAAGTGTGATCTCTGCTGACAACAGCTCTGAATCCAGCTAGTTAGGGACCATCTCTGTGGATTCCCAGATATGCTGATGAGCTGGCAGTTGACAATGTGTGTGTCAGGGATAACATTTTGTCATACGTATCAACGATGGCATTTAATTTCTGCACGAAATTTCTGCATTTATTTTCTGGAAGAAAACTATCCAGTCCCCTAAAGAAATGAAATGCTTGTTAAAAGGAGAGGTTGTTTGATCTTCCCTTTGCAGAATTTCAAGCCTCTGACTTGCAAATCTTGTTCAACTATCATTTTTGAACTACAGGCTAGCCTTCTGTTTGCACAGAGGCTTATGCTAAGTTGACGGATTCCAGTGGTCCAAATAAGCTGCCTTCTGACTGAGGGCACTGTATTAGTGGTACAAGCAATGAGAATTAGATGTTTGAATTTTTAAGTAGGTTCAGGCTTAGAGAGAAGCTCTCAAGTCTTGAGGAAGCTGTACAACAATGCCAGGAGGAGAGGTACATGCACTGATCCGATTTCCTGTCCCCATCCCCCTACACTTGTCTAGGTGTCACCCATTTTGCAGTTGGTTTCACACTTAAGCATAGAAACGTGCCCTCCAGCTGTATTAGGCTTGCATGGCAAGGTTTTGGTAGCAGTGGGACTACAGGGTGGGGTTCCGTGAAAAGGTCCCAGAAGCTTCCCCTATGTCTGATGGGGCAAATGCCAGCTGGCTGCAAGACAAACCCATTGCTGGTCAAGGGCGAGCCCATCAGCAATGGTGGTAGCACCTCTGAGACAACATATTTAAGAAGAGGGGGGAAAATCTGCACAACAGCAATTGCTATCAGGGAGGGGAGTGAGAACATGTTAGAGAAACAGCCCCACAAACATCAAGGGCAGTGAAGGAGAAGGGGAGCAGGTGCTCCGGGCACTGGAACCAAGATTCCCCTTCAGTCTGTGGTGAAGATCATTTGGGACAGGCTGTCTCCCTGCAGCCCATGGAGGTCCACAGTGGAGCAGAAAATCATCTGCAGCCTGTGGAGGATCCCATGAACTGCATGTGATCCACCATTTACTTTTACATCTTCAGTTAGAATCACAGAATCATAGAATCAACCACGTTGGAAAAGACCTCTGAGATCATCAAGTCCAACCCTTGATCCAACATCGCTGTGGTTACTAGACTATGGCACTAAGTGCCACATGCAGTCTCATCTTAAAAACCTCCAGGGATGGAGAATCCACCACCTTCCTGGGTAGCCCATTCCAATGTCTGATTACTCTCTCTGTAAAAAATTTCTTCATAATATCCAAACTAAACTTCCACTGGCAGAGCTTAAGACCATGCCCTCTTATTCTACTGCCGGTTTCCTGGGAGAAGAGACCAACCCCCACCTGGCTACAACCTCCTCTCAGGTAGCTGTAGAGAGTGATGAGGTCTCCCCTGAGCCTCCTCTTCTCCAGACTAAACAACCCCAGCTCCTTCAGCCTCTCCTCATAGGACTTGTGCTCAGGTCCCTTCATCAGCCTCGTTGCTCTTCTCTGGACCTGCTCCAGCACCTCAATATCCTTCCTGAACTGAAGTGCACAGAACTGGACACAGCACTCCAGGTGTGGCCTCACCAGTGCTGAGTACAGGGGAAGAATCACTTCCCTGGTCCTGCTGGCCACACTGTTTCTGATCCAGGCCAGGATGCCATTGGCCTTCTTGGCCACCTGGGCACACTGCTGGCTCATGTTCAGCCTCCTGTCAATCCAAACCCCCAGGTCCCTTTCTGCCTGGTTGCTCTCCAGCCACTCTGTGCCCAGCCTGTAGTGCTGCAGGGGGTTGTGGTCAAAGTGCAGGACCCAGCACAACTGGAGAATCTCTTCTCAGCAGCAACAGGGCACAAACACTTCCTACTCTTACTTTATCTAGTAATAGTGACCAATATGTCTGAATAAACAAAGTCTGTCTCAAAATGGTTCTGTTCCCAGTTTTTGAAATATAATCTCTTCTGTTTTGTTGTTTATTTGTTTTCTCAATCAGCATTCATGAAGTGGGGTAAGGAGAAGGGAAGTAGCAAGACAGAGGAAGGCAGATGCAAAGAAATTTTAGATCCATCTAACAATGTATTTTGCCTCTCTTTGCTTGATATATGCAGCAGTGTCAGTTCTAGGATAGAAATATGATGGGAAAAGAGAAATGCAGGGAATAAGCAAAGCATTTCAAAGAGAGATGAGGTTTGGTAGATTCATATGCTTTAAGGTCAGAATAGAGGTTTAAACAATCCCTCCTGGCCTTCTGTATGTCACAGGGCTTTCATCTTCACCCAGCTATCCTTGTACTTGGCTTAGTGAATTTTCCCTGGCTAATACATCTTTTTTTTTTTAGCGAGGTATCCAGTCTTGAGTTGAAGGTGATGAAGAGTTAGTGTGTCCTAAGGGAGTTTGTTTCAATGTTTGATCACCCTCACTGTTGAAAGATTGGGCCTCATTTGAATTTGTCTGACATCAATTTCCATGTCTTGGTACTTTCTATGCTTTTCTTCACTAGATTAAAACATTTTGTATCACCCATATTGTTTTTTTAAATGAAGACAATTATGCTCTCTAGTGATCAAGCTCCCCCTCAACCTTTCCAGCCAAATTAGACTGATCTTGAAGACTCACAGCAAGTCATTTTCTCCAACCATCAAAGTCAAGTTGAAGACTTTTTTCTGTATCCAATGCTGCAACATACTGTGAAAATGTAGGAATCAGAAAAAGATAGTAGTTCTGAACTGGATTAAACAGTGCCATATGAGAGAGAAAACTAGTTCACATTCCATTTTATTACTGCTGTGTTCATAAATCTATGACCTTTAAGCCCCTTTCTACTGTTGCACCAGTTGGAAATCTGAGCTCCATTTGCACAACACCTTATTCTTCCTTTCCATATACAGCCAAGTTCTCTGAAAGCACGATCAGCTGCTCTGTCTCCCTAAATACTCAGACTCATTTGGGGTGTGCTACATAACTTTATATGAAGGGGTGCAGACTTTCTGAGAAATCCATGCATTAGATTTTTAGTGTCATTATTTTTTTGTATCCTTCTACTAATCTTTGTATCATCCACTCTTTTTATCAGCATAGTTACTCCCAGATCATTGATAAAACACTGAATACAATGAAGCTTTGTACCGATTTCCCAGAAGCCAGTCTGGAATACTCCCATTGCTGATAATTCCCTGTTGACAAATGCTTTTTGAGGCCTATCATTTAGTTCTCCCTCAACTCACTCAATCTCAATTTTATTTTTATTTTGTAGTGTTAACTTTTTATCAAAACAGCATGAAGTATTATGCCATGTTAGGAAAGTTCAAATATGAAGGCATCTTTATGAACTAGACTTGTAATTCCACCAAAAAAAAAAAAAAAAAAAAAAAAAGGAGGGGAAAAAAAAAGGAGAGAAAAAAAAAGGCAGATTTGTTTAAAAAGCCTATTTTCCTTAAATCTGCATTGACTAATGCTAATGACATTCTTACCTTCTAATCGCTGGATTCTATGTAAAATTTTCATTCTTTTATTCTGGAATGAGGTCAAAATAACTGCCCTACTGTCACTCAAGTCATCCTGGTTGTTTTGTCTTAAATCCAGCACAACATTACCTTCTTATAAAACTTCTCTTACTGTCCCCCAGAGACCTGTGAGCTGGAGATCCCCTCAATCGACTGCTGAGCTCTTTGGCATAAATTACCAGGGATTATAGTTTTCAAATATCTGCCCTTAGTGAGCACTGCTTAATAACCATCACAGTTATTAACAGGTTCAAAACCACCTTGCCATCCTCCTAGTGGAGGAACAGTTACCATGTTCCAGCCTAAACAACCTCCAACAGCCTCCTAAAAAGTCTTTTACATTTGGGACTTCAGTTCGCTGTACCAATTTCCCTTCCCACCTTGGAAACATTCCAGTAACTTCCCTTCACATCTTGGAAATGTCCCATATGGAACATCTATAAAGAAGTTGGCACTACATGAACATGATGCAAGTTTTTTCACACTTCATCAAAGGCATGCAAATGAATGCATTTCTGAGCTTGAATCTGGTAGCAATGGTGCAACACAGGCAAAAAGAAAGCCTCCCTCTGAAATACTAAAATGCTTTTTCTATCGCAGCAGCCTGGCCAGCCATGCCTCTGACCTATAACCCGTGCATTATCTTTCACTCAGGCACCTTTCTGGGTCCTCACACTTGAGCTTTGTATAGATCTCATAGACTTTTGCTAGAAACTGTGTCTGAGGCATGAATTACTGAACCATATTCACTGCTGCCAAAATGGTTGCCCAGGCTCACATCAGCCTACCCTGTCATTACAACAACATCCTTTTCCTGGCCTTAATACTGCGAACTTGCCTGGCTCAAATCATGCAGAAAGACAAAGGTCACATTCCCTTTCTGTCATTTGGAGTATGTTGTACCTTTCTCTAAATGTTTCTTTTGGTTTCCCCTCCTCTACCTCATGAAAAAGCTGGTTGTCTTCACTGTCAAGACTTTTATAGCTTATCTTCCTCCACGCATCACCTCTGAACACCTAGGGAAAGGTCACCTCCCATGTCTGATGGACCGTGTTGCCAGACACCATCAGATCTTAAATGTTTTCAAGAGCACTTTTGAGCTTTCTCTGCTAAACTTTTGCAAAGCTCCTTCATAGTCCTCTTTAAAAGTCTCTTTATATTAAAACTGCAGTACTCACAAAGGAATATAATGATGACAGCTAGTCTTCACATTCTCAGGCATCTCTGTCTTTCAGACTGAGGAACAATATTACATCTCTTTTTTCTCTTCACCCACTCATCTCTTCATCTGAGTCTGCCTTTGTCTCTTGCTCTATATTTCATTAAAATACATAATATGGGCTTTTTGTAAGAAATTATAATAATTATTGTCTAAGACTTTCATCAAATGTTCAACATCATGTTGTTTCCTTACACCCCAACTGCTTTTCATGCATTCAGATAGATATGCTGAGGAGCAATGTTGTCAGGTATGACTGGCTGGGCTGTCAGGATGCAACTATATTCATAAGTTAAACAGTGCCTGGAGGTGGCCCTGGCAACAGAAAAATAATCAGCTGTACTGCTAAACAGTCCAGCACAGCTCCAGTAGAACTCTGTAAGCACCCCATGGGAAGAGCTACTCTGGGCCAACTGTCCTCAGTATGCAGAAATATTCCTTAACTCATTTAGTTTATTTCTACATACATATCTCACAGGTTGCCCTTCTCTTAGGCTTCTGCACTTGTCTGTTTCCATGCATGACCCTGGAATTTTGACTTATCAATAACTGTGAAAGGTTAAAAGCAGCTTTATGCAAAGTACCAGTCCAGCCCTGTTATTCATTCTCTTGTTCTCTAATGACCGTAGTCACATTTTAAATGTTAGAATCAAGTGCTTTATCCCACCAGGTTTTAATCAAGTCAGGCACGTCAAAATTATTCTTGTCAATGAATATGTTCCCTACCTCCTCCTCCTTGGCGACAGTCATAAGGGAGTGGTGCTCATCAAAGCAAAAGAGCATCCTCTCTGTGCATTATTTGCTGTATTGGTTCAATTTGTTTGAAGCATTCTGAACCTGAATTCATACTATGGTTGCCACCTTAGCAGTACAGTAACATCCCTGGCCACTCCCAGGAACTGTTGGGTACTGAAAGAAGCCCAGAGCAATTGATTGCTGTTCCTGACTTTGGAAGCGGTTATAGGCCAACTCCATTGCACACCAGATCTAAATACAACCACAGGACTGCCCTGAATTTTTCTACTTTATAATATGCTCTCAAGGCAATTACATGGGAAGGATATGGCTGGAGATAAATGCACTCTGGAGTTTTTTCCTATGCTCTAATACATTGCCATCTGCATGAAACTTGTAATAAACTAATTAAAGATCATCCTAGGCCAGTTCCTCCTATAATTTAGCTTTAAAAACACCACAGATAAGATTTTGTAAGGGAAAGAGGAGCACAGCATCCCAGTGCAATTTTCTACCACCTCTCAATTTGATTACTGCTGTGCTAAAGTTGTAGGGGGTTGAGGGGAGAGAGACAGAAAAACAACAGAGATGTGAGATGATTAAAGCATGGTCTCATCCTATTCACACAGGCAAAGCCAAATTTAACTAGTCAAAAATTTCCTTTGATGTGGCAAGAGCCCTCAGCAGGAGCAATTCTGCCATAAGAATGTTTCCGTTGAGGCAAATTCCGATCCTAAGATCTCAGGTCAAGGTGATCCACAGTATCTGACATCTCTAAAGGGCAATTTGTCCTCCCCCCTGCCAGAAACCCTGAAACTGCTAAATGCACAGAGCACATTGACAGCTCCACCTTGTCTCTTCACTATCACTTGTCTTAAAGCTGCTCTCATGGCTTCACAGCAAAAAAATATTCTTCTTTAACAGCCTCAAGCATGAAAATAAAGTATAGTTTTGGTTTTGTCTCTCAAAAACTCCTTTCAAGAGTTCAGGTCTTTGATTCCTTCAAGCAAGTGTCCTTTCAAAAAGGAAATCTCTAGTCCAAGATCAACAGGGGAGAGATCAGGAGACTGGAAAATGAAACCAGCTCTTAGCCTGAAGACAGTAGACTCAGTAAAAGAGCCTCACTGGATTTAATAGGGGAACATGGCCATTAATGGCTTTCAAAAGATCACAGTTTCTGGATTGAATGAGGGATACTTTTGACCTTCGGTATGGATACATTAGGCAACCTACAGATGTTTTCTAGTTAGTCTTTTCCACGGACAGCAATATCTGATGAATTGGCACTCTGTTTAGTCCCAATCAGCACTCAGAAAGACAAGAAGACTCCCTCAGAGAATAAGGTCTGGACTTAGGTATGACTCAAGACAGCTCAGTCAGGGTAAGTGGAGGAAGTTCATTGTACTGCTGAAAAATCTGAAACTTCCTTTCAAACAATAGTGCAAATATTTTTCCTGCAAAGAAAAGATAATTTCTGGCAAGACATTGTGTCTGACAGATAGTGACAGAGTGGGCCCAAGGCAGGCACACCATGAGCGAAGGCCATGCAAATCATCACCAGGCAATCTGTCAATGTACCCCAAACCTCACCGGGGGAGCCATGGACTGGTATTCTCACAATGTTTTCCATCACTATCCCAACTCAAGTGAAGCAGCTTGATTCACCTACTCCCATGCTTACTCCCATGCTGTCTCCAGAGAGTACTGATCCATGCTTTTTGCTATTGGAATTTGCAGGGCTGTGCACAGTTCCTCCTACAGGTCAGGACACAGAGATGCTGGCTTTACCTACTGCAGCCTACATACACCTCTCCTTCTGACTGACAACCACTCTCGTCAGCATGGAAACTCAGGTGTAGAAATCACTATTTATAACAAAGTGTGTGGTTCTTCTTGACATTAAACAATGAAATAGGGTCTAAGTATGAAAGGTTGAGACACCTGTCACCAGAGTTGTCCACAGATAAAAAGAGGTGTCAGTCCAGTTTTGAAAACCTCCATCTCTGACAGTCCACACTATATGTGGAGAATGTGAAGGTGAAGGGAGATTTAGAGAAGTGATCATAGACTGCTGAAGAGAGGAAAAACAAAATCATGTAATTCCTTTACTGAAGAGATAACCTCTTATGTGTAAAACAGAAAAGGCTGAGCTAGTGCTTTTAGTTGGTTTTTTTTTCCCACCTTTAATTATGCATCATCAGTGACAAGCTCATGTGGAGCTAAAAGCTGGATCAAAGCAAAAAGCTAATTTTTGGAGCTATTGGCTGTTCACTACCAGGAATAAAAATGATTCCTTGTCTTCCTAGATTTGGTTTAAGGAACAAAACCTCTTTGTCTCTCCCTCCATATTAGCTGCCTACAGACAGCTCCATTTTCCATTTGTGCATTTAATTATCCCTTCCTATGTGAGCTATTTTACATTTGTGCTTATTGAATCTCAGCTTATTGATTTCAGCTCACTTCTTGAATTCATCATAGTTGGACTCTGGGCTAATCCTATTCTCCAATGCATTGGCGATTGCTTCTAGCTTTGTGTTGCATATGAATTTGATTAGCATACTCTCCAATGAAAATGTTAATGAAAACATCGAGCAGTATCAGATCTAGAGCACATACACATAGGACTCCACGCACCACTGCCTAACCTGAGTCTAAACCTTTAATAATACTCAATACTTCTGGGGTACAGATGGTCAGCTTGGCTAAGTGATTTGCAACACTTTCATTGAGTTTGTATTCTGCAGGAGTAACTCACAAATTTGGATCAAATCTAGGGGGAGGTCAAGAAAACAGCATTTGAATTTGGAAAGTATAGAAGTTTGACATTCAATCAGAGTTAGAGGGTACCATAATAGTCCCTTAAATTTCAGCTTCAAAACACAAAAAACCTGAAAAGGAATACTTATATTTTTGGCAAGTTTACTGGTTTGAGATAGGTTTGCACTGGTGTGGTTCTACTCGCATACTTTAAAAGGGTGCCAAATGGCAAAGTATGATGATTCTGGTGTGAACCTAACTTTCCAGGAATAAAAGGATTTAGGATTTAATTCATGCTTGTCTCATTAATCAAATCCTTCACTGTGGACAAGATATATTGGAATATACATAGACATAGTGGTTTTCATATTCTAATTTACCTAAAACAAAATGGAATTTCCCATTTTTATCAGTGGAATTAAGCTGGTTGTATCCACAACCATTTCTTAGCCGTAAGGCTTCAGGGTTTGTCTTTTCCTTCTGGGTGGGTGTATGGGGGGTGAGTGTGAAGACTCTACATTATTTTACATCTTGTTTCCCTTTACACATGGGTTGGTTATTGAGCCAGGTATTCAACAGTGTTAAAGTTTAATATACCAGACCACAATTCCCATGTTCCCTCTTGTTTGTAAGTTTAATGCTGCCTTTCATTTCCCTCCCCTTTCTCACCTCCCTTGGGAGATGATGCTTTACCTTTTACTTTACTTTGTCTCTTTCCCTTTTCTGACACAGTAGAACCTCAGCACCCCTCAGAAGACCCCCAAACGCTAATCCCTAATAACAGTAAGGAAGCAAGGTACACAGAGGGCAAAATATTCTGATATTATGATGAGATTATCTCTTTCTGGAAGCGACTAGATAAGCCCCAGAAGGGTCTGCTTATTCATGACTCAAAAAGATGCATCCAGAGAGTGCAGTTTTGGCCTTTGGAATGCACTAAATAGCACAGTCTTTTTTGAAAGTTTCCTCTTTTCCAGTACTGCCCTCATATATGATCATATGTGTTCATATCAACTGTTTCTTCCAGAATTGTGTTGATGCGGGACTTCATCACTCTCACTGTACCTCTTGAAACAGCTCTTTAGACCATGCAGCAATGTCCAGAGAAGAATACTGACCATTTATTTCCAAAGCCACATGCACCTAGCCAGGTTAATTTTCATTACCATCAGTATGGTTGGGATCTGCAATACCATAACATGATAATTCCTATCTGAGGGAGGCTCACAAGTGGCCCTAAGTATAACTAGACCAATGACACTATAAAGTTTGTTCTACTTGAGCAAAGGGGCTTTCTGACCTAAAATATGAAAGAGTTCTATTTCACTTCTGAAAAGTTGCCCTGGCAACCAGATGGAGGTGGTGCCACCAAGTATGATGTATCCCTGCATCATCTGTCCTGTTCTTATCATCCTTGTTAGCAAAGTTAGAATTGCAACCTGTTCCTGGCCTTCTTTAATTTGCTCTCACTCTCTGTTGAACATTCCATATATTTTACTTATAAATCTATTATTAAATCTTTAATGTAGCTATATACAATTAATATTTATAGAATGTCTGCTAGTTAAGAGCACTGCTCAGATACCAACTCGCACTCCTTTTGCCACCTCATGTGATGAAAATCTCTCATTTAGGCAGCTCTACTGACAGTTTTAATAGACTTGTCAGTCTGTAAAGGGCCAATGCAGTTAAAGTTGGTTTGATACCATTGCATGAGAGCAGCATGGGGTTTTCTCAAACACCACTACTTTCAGAAGGCCTGAAAGCAGCTGAAGCAAAGAAAAAAATGCAGTAAGTGCTTGCATAAATTTGACATCTCAATATATCCAGAAACAGCACCCAGAATGTCATTTGATCAAAAATCATGGAAGGATGTGTTTAGCATCGTGTTGAGTAGACAGGAGCAGGTGTTAACCTGTACAGGCTCCATTTTCCAAAGGAACAGATGGCCTGGAATACGCTTGTCCTTTCTCATTTTTCAGTCACCCCATTGACTACTTTGCTCTTCTACTCTGCAACACCCCTAAGCCCAGTAGGAAATTCTCATCACTGCTACAGAGAGGCTTTTACTGCACTTTCATTTAAAGGACTGTATATGACCCTATTTATTACATACCAATGTTCCAAACAGGGTAGCAAGGGAAAGAAAAGCTATTGTCTGAATTGCATAGAATAGAAATGGAAGCACAGGCAAAGCTCCTGAAAAGACTTAAATGATGCCTAATGATGGGGGTAATCACAAAGCAGCATTCTCAAAGGCACATGCCTAACTAATCCTCATTGATTTAATTGAAAGGTGAGTAACCTAATGGAGGGGTTTTTAGCATTTCACTTTGTATTTATCTGCATCATGAAATGCCTGAATACGTTTGGTAAGCTAGCCTTTGGCCTCTATCCCATTTCAAGAAAGAGAAGTAAGCAACTAGAGAAGTAAATCAAATGAATTTGGAGTCCTCAGTGTACAAATCTTTTCTGAAAAACAAGTGTAAATTCTGTCTTTATGAAGAAATACTACTGTAAGTATTTTACCTGGAAATTCCAGGGCTATTAATTGATTTTCTTGACCTCATCATCCTACTCATGGACACATCCTTCTCATTCCCTACAGACTCATGAGTTGAGTACTATTGGCACTGTTTAGATTAGGCTTTAATGAGTACCAAAAGCTTTGCATTTTCTTAATGAGAATTGAAGTAAAATTGAAAACCACAGGTTTGTTTAAACAAGAACCTGACAAAATTCAAAGCAAGCTACAACTGAAGTATTAACCTATATAAAAGCCAAGAATGAAATATGAACATGACTGAAAGGCATTCCAGTAAGATACCACCAGCTTTAACTGAATGGTGTCATACAGAAACAATAGCTACACATCTGCAATCATTATACACTTAGTAGTGCACAGAATTCACTTCTCACTATCTTCAATAAGCAAAATAAATATCAAATTAAATTTGTAAAAAAAAAAAAAGGTGAGGAAATTGAGCAATTTAACACAAGGTGGAATTGTAGATAACTGAAAATCTAGATGTGTAAGTCTTCAGTGATCCTTCCATGAAGAAATGAAACAGAGAAAGAATAGAAGAGACTATGAACAGGGACTAATTCATTGTTATGGAATTAAAATAACACTGCCTGGCATCTCATCAGCTAAGCTTGGAAATCCAGAGCAATCCTTCACCATTACTTGGCTTGTGTCCTTGGCTTCTCTTATCCTTTTGTGCTCTTCCAAGCTCTGTTGGACTGTGTGTCTTCTAGTGGAACAAACAAGTTGGTGAGGCTGAGAGCAGAAAAGGAATAAGGCACATTATAAAGAAAAACCTCCTAACATTCAAAAATAAGATCCTTCCTTTTGCTCACTTCTCTGATGCCATGTGGACTCCACACTTTGTGAA
Organism: Myiozetetes cayanensis; assembly: GCF_022539395.1. Taxonomy (NCBI): domain Eukaryota; kingdom Metazoa; phylum Chordata; class Aves; order Passeriformes; family Tyrannidae; genus Myiozetetes; species Myiozetetes cayanensis. Next base: position 22,892,655 of record NW_026087742.1, read on the forward strand.
TAGGTGAGTTTGTCCTTCTCTTCTTACAACCCTCTTCACCCTCCAGGGCAAAGGACACCACCATTTCCATTCACAGCTTACCATCATACAGATTATTTTGTAGTCCTCCATTTTTTCCTCTCCCAATCTGTTTGTCTCTTCCTGTCACAATATATCTGTACACCAGAGTTATCCACAGGCCTCAAAAGGTAACAGAACATAATCACTTTTATATGATTGTCTGCTTTAATCTCTGGAAGAGTTCCCTGCAATCACTCTCCTGGAATTTCATTTGTTAGATCATTCCTCATCTGGGTGAGCTGTATTTAATGTTTATACTATAGAAAAGATCACTGGCAGGTCTTTCCCAGTCCTGCTCTAGTTGGTAGAATCTGTGTACATGGTGGAAAGGAGCTGACTGCAACTCCTTTGTTCAAAAAAAAAAAAAGACAGCATTCCTTTTTCAATAATTCCTTTGTTGCTTTAACCTGAAGTGAATATACTAGGTAGAATGGGTCAATTTCAAGATTACTCCTCTATAGAAGGAAAGGTTTTAAACAGATCTGTTCTGGCGTCAAGTGACTTGAGTAATTTTGAGGTTATTGATCTATTTTCAGCATAATTTCTTTGTGATTATTTTCCCTCTCCATTCTTGCCTCATCACTCCTCTGTAAGGACCCTCCAAAGTAGTGGTGATCTATTCCTCTTATCCATCATATGTACTCCAGCTCACACTTCATAATTGCAGAAACAATGTTCAGTGAGTACCAGAGGTTCAGAAACAGACTTAGGGAAGGAATAAAAGAAGGTTTTACATGCACTGTTCATTTCCTAATTTCCCAGCCATAAGGAAATCAACCAGCCCAAAATCATGCTGATAAAACTTTTAGATCCCACTATGAGTGTATTCAATAAAAACCTGTGACATGAGCTTCACACAGTACCAATCTGTTCTAATCTTTCCCAACAACTGCACTAAACCAGCAACAGCAGTTCCACCCCCACAAATGCTCACAGCAGTACTGCTCTCAAGACGTAGCTGTCCAATGCAGACAAAGCTGCCCTAGGAAAGAAGATCACAAAAAAGCATTGTCAAGGTAGGAAAAGATGACCTCACAAAGACCTATAATAACCGTCCTGTAATTATTGAAAATGTTTTCTGAACAAGTCCTAAGCCTACACCTTCTACTAGGTTCAGTCCCTACTCGCTAAAAATGAATTATTTTGGTTATTTCCATGCTAGCTCACGTAAGGGGGTCCTGAAAGCCCACAAGTAGAAGACTCCACAACTCACAGGTTACCTCTGCCTGTGCTGCAGCACCCTCCCTGTGAAAAGTCTTTCCCAATGTCCCATCTGAACGTCCCAAGCCACAGTGTGTGGCTGTTACCAGTATCTTGCTGTCTATTGCTATTTTGAAGAGTTTGATTTTGTGGTAGTAGTAACCTTTCATCAAGTGCCATAGGCTTCTATCTCACCTTTTATCCTCCACTACACTGAACAAGCTTAGATCCTTAGTCTGTTTTCATAGGACACGTACCACAGGTCACAGTTATCTTAGTAGTTTGCTCCACTAGAGCCTCCCCAATTTCTTGATTTCCTTCTTGAATTGCCGAGCCTCAAACTTGATACAGACTCCCAGGTCACTGGGCTGAGGGAGATTAAGAGTTCTATGTGAGTCAGTTCTCATCCTGAAAACATCAAACTGGTGTCCTGGGCTGCAATAGGAAGAACGTGCCCAGCAGGTTAAGGGAAGCTCTTCCTTCCAACAACTAAATGAAACTGAATGAAAGTGTGGACCTCTTCTTTGTAAGATTTTGTGCTTGGTAGGGAACTTTTCCTACTGTCTGAGAGTTTTCTACTACGTGTCATTAATCTTTTAACTCCAGAACACTGGACCTAAAGAATGTTGTAGCTTTACAAGTAGGTTCCTTTTGTCAGAGGTATGGATGGAGTTCAAGCAATCCGCAGCAGAGGAAGACCTGGATCTTGGAGTTCCCATGTCTATGGTGGATGTTATTTCTATTAGGCCTTTGAGCCAAAGGAAAGAAAGCTGCCTTACCTCCTCACCTGAGTGATCTGCACTTGAAAATGGGTGTTGCATCTAGCAATGCAAGGAAGACAGCTTGCAGAGCTTAGGCAGAGAAGACTCCATATCCTCACTATCAGTAATGAGGGCTGGGGAGGTGTGTTGCAAGTACAAGTTTCAGCTGCTGGCAGTTTGGGGACCTACTTTTCCTTTCATGTATCCTGCCCACTGATAAGAAGAAAGATGGCCAGCGCTATGTTGTTGCATGTGAAAATAAACACCTTCATGGATTTAGTGCAATGTGATGGTTTTACATTATGAAAGGCAGGTAAGCATGTCAGATGAATTAATTTTCTCATAACCTCCCTACCTCACAGGTTGAGTCCTTGTCAAAGAGGAGCCTTTCTCCTTCTCTTGCTCTAAAGAACCTATGAGAGATGCAGACTGTTTTGGGATTCACACTGTGAATAGGAAAGCAGAATGAATGTACAAGTTGCACATGCTTCTGCATACATTGAAATCTTCTGGCCTCCACAAGCACATCTGTTTATGAGGGACATTTTTTCCTGAAAGAACCATGAAGCTACAGTGTATTTTAGAAAGCTCTGCTTCAGACAGATGAACCCAGTTTTGCAGACATGAGACAACACTTGAGAGAATCCCTCCTACGCTTCAGGAAAAGAACAGCCCCAACTATCCTACAGTTCATTGATGTATAAGCCAAAAATAAAGGATTGTTTTAAAACAATAATACTGCATCCTCCACCCCCACATACACCCCACTCTACAGTGCCTGGATATGCTTAGTTCAGGAGAATAGCCTTCAGCCTTTGTCTTTAAAGACAGTCTGAAAAGGGCTTCCAGCTTTGGATAGAAGATAAGTCAGAAAGCAGATTTACATAATTTTGGGAGTCTGATCTGCCAATTTAAAGAAGTCATACAAATTTTTAAATTTGTAATGATGAAATAATATTTCACTCTTTTGTAGGACCTGAGTATCCTGCATAATTTGTAATTTCTCCTCACGGTAGAATATACTACCTGGCATTCTCTGCAATGTGAAATGACAAGGTTTGGCTGAGATCATACCAGTGTCTTTTCATTCATTTTCAGAAAGTTCTTTTCTCAAGCAAGTCTCACAACAGCACACACAAAGCCTGCCATAGCAGGCTTCTAACCCACAGTATGCTTTTGTTGCAGACATTTTATGCTGCAAATACACAGAGTAGACAGTAAAGAGCAATTCTGCCTGTTGAAGTTGAGGAGAGCAAACCAAGAAATGGCATAGGTCTGGTATAAAGTTGCTCGTGATGAGTCTAAAAAAATCCGACAGACTTTCCTTGACAGGATGTAACACAGACCAGTTCAGACTTTCCTGCATGCTACTGCCTTGCACCCTCAGGTATTCTCAAAACCCAGAAGTAACAACCAAAAAGGATGCTAGGCCAGAAGACTTCAGAGGATACCTCTAAAGAGAATTTCTATGATTCTGTAAAGTTCATGTTCAAACCCAGGAATGATAAGTAGGAATAGTTAAGTCCCTAGGAGGTTTAGGGTAAAGGCCATATTCCTTCACTTAGCATTTCCTAGCAACTACCTCAGGTGGTTTTACCCTCTACATTCTGACTTTACTGAGTCACATTTCTGCATGTTTTACCTTTCCAATAGGGCAGAGGAAAAGCATGTAGGCACCCAACTCAGGACTGTGGGTATCTCCATGTGGAAGCCACCACACAGGCAAGCACGGCACCAGGTAGCCTTGAGGTGCCCAAGCCATCCTCCAAACCAAGCCCTTATAGCACTGTGCATTGTGAAAGATCTATGCAGTTGGTCAGATGTTCCTCCACAGATAAAATTTTTGTCTACAGCGGCTCATCTATACTATCAGGAACAACATAGTTTCCTTTAGCACTGTCCCTTTAAAACACAGAGTTTACATTGCTGTGTATACTAAACACCAAGTATTTGGTGCTGCAAAGGCCACAGATGTTGAACTGATGGTGACCGGGAACCTTCCACCTCAGCAACCCCACTCCCCCACAATGGAAATGATGGTGCCAGCAGCACTTTGCTGGGTCAGTCGCTTAACTGTCAGATACAGCTGAAAGGAGGAAGAGCAAAGAGGGTGAAGTGGAGTCAAGACACAAAGTTCAAGTCTAATTTTGTTTATTACCAAAGTTTGGTGGGAAAGAATTGGCTAAGGGCCCATTTTCAGTTCAAAGCCCAAATTGCTTTGATAATTAGCAAGTCTATTGGAACGTGTGCAGAGCCTAGGCATAAAAGACAAAGCAGATGATAGCATGTCAAGAAATCATATTTGATATAGATTAAAATTACTGAAATATAGGGAATTATGGAAAAATACAATCATTTTGCAATTAAGATTAGGACTAAAAAAGGATTTGCATTCATTGTAACAAGCAAGACCAGTAACAACTAACAACCACCTACGGAGATGGAGCTATTAACATGCAAATGATCATTATTCTGACCGAGGTATTTCTACAGAAAATGTGGCATTTATGCAGATTTAAAAGAAGTTTTTTTGTAACAAGGTATGTATGGATAAAGAGCCAGGAGTGGGAACACTGTTTACTCAGGAAAAACAGTTCTGCTTGATATAGAAGAAAACCAAGAAACACAATTACTGAGTTGGGCCTGGAAAGATATGGTGTGGGATTCCAGCAAACATCCCTGACAACACGATTAGAAGGGAGAGTGAGCTTTGGGGCCAGAATGTTAATGTAAGAAATGCAAGCCTTTATTTAACAATTTACAGGAGTAAAAAGCAGGGACAAAAGAGGAGGCTAGTCACAAGAATGAGATAGGAAGAGATAGGAAATTTTTGTAGAAATTGTACAAATACCTGAGCTCTTCAGATATAAGCAAATAGTTTATACCTATAATCATGAGTGCAACTCACAGGGAGAAAGCATTACTTGAAATTACCCTAAATATTACTTCCTTTGCTATCAGCATCCTGTGTGTGATTACTGCACTAATTTCAGTGGAGCTTTGGCTCCTTCATGCTTTATAGGTCTTGACAAATTCATTGAAGTCCATTCTTACAGACAAGGAACAAGGACCACTAAGCTATAGAGGGAGTTAAAAATGAGCAAAGAGCTCATTCAAGATACTCAGTGAATGGCAGACAGCACAAAACTCCTTACCTTGCCAGTGTGTTGTCAAGTCCTTGGTAGAGGTTAGTAAAGAAGCAGAAGAAATGAGTATAGCAGCCACCAAAACTGAAGGGGAAGAGAGTGACATATGCTACTGTGGGAAAATTTTAAATAAGATATAGGAGAATGTTCTTCTGCACACTATGGCAGTGTCTTTGAGAAAAAGACACTAAATTTCACTGACAACTGAATTTTAATGCAGCTCCCTTTAACATTCATGCAATTTCAGATCTATAAGATTTCAAGCATCAAAGAAAGTGGCCACTTTCTAGGAGTCAGGTTAACCAAATTTCTGAAGGTCCTGGAAGCCTCTTTTGTGACTCTGGTAGCAGCAATGTATTTTAAAATTGCATTGCATGGCCTTATCAGAGAGCCTTTAAAAGGTACTGAAATGTATGGGTGTGATCTGTGTGGTAGGAATGGGGTGAGGGTGACAGCCAGAAAGTGCAAGAGCTGTGGAAGTTACATCAATTTCCCACTTTGCATGCTGTACTGATCTCACAGTCCTACGTAATCGAAAAGAAGGGCATCTTAGGGGGACCTGAATCTGCAAATGTCAAATTATAATTCCATATTTTGAAGGGCACAATAAAATTCTTTCAGCTCTTCAAAGGGTATTTTTCAAAAACTGCAAAGGCAAAGCACATCACTGCACGCAAAAGCCACCCACCTGCTGATGAGACAAAAATAAAATAAACAGGCTCAGTTGGTGAGCCTAAAGTTAACTGTGCCAAAGCCAGTGAATGGACATATTACACTATGCCTTTTTCACTGGCAAAATTATGGCTGTTTCATTTGTCTATTCTAATGTGAACACCACCAGATAAATGCTGAATACCCTGAACACTGTGCTCCCATAGGGAATGTGTAAGAGATTAGAATGACTGGCAGATTAGGCTTTTTTGCCCCACAGTCAGCTTATGAGCAACTGTTTGGAAGAACTTGAAGAAACTTTTTCGGCCTAATAAGTAGAAAGGCAAGATCCAAGTATTTTAAGGTCTCGAAAATCTCCCAGATTGCATTACAAAATGGGTAAAGTTGGAAGGGACCACAGTAGTCACCTAGTCCAATCTCATTATACCTAATTCTTGCTTTTATACGGTTGTCAGAAGTATCATACAATTGCTACCAGTGACCAAGGCATAGGGGATCAGTGAATGGTTCATCTGGCCACCATCCAAGCTGGTTTAGCTTGGATGAAACAAAGACATGGATCTTCTACTTCCTATTACTTTGCATATTGTAGAACTGACTGTAAGAGAAACACATCATGTACAGTTTAGCATAACCTGCCCATATGGGATGATTCCACAAACCCAGGAGCAAGTTAAGTTTAAAAAAACATTACTTGGCTAACACTGCAGTTATTTCATATTTCTTTTTAACCTCAACACTTAGCATGCTGCCTTAAATCATATTTTCTAAGTCAGGAAATTCTGTTATCTTCATTTTACAGATACAGGAAAGAGTAGTGCACGATGATTTACCAAGCTGTCCTGGCCCCTTGACTGCCCCAGTCTAAGTGAGGGATCTGTCTGGAGTGCCCACAGCTCCCTTGCCTTCAGGCCATGTAACTAAGCCTACTTCCCATGAAAACAAAAGACTGTAAAAAGAGAGAAGAGGTGGTCATGTTTGCCTTGTTGCCCCAGTAGGAACTGAAACATTCTCCCAGACTGTGAGTTGAGCCTTGAATACAGCAGCTAAGACCGTGCTGTACCAGTGCTGCACTAGTAAATTTGAAGGTGCCCTGATGCAGTAATGCCAATAAACTGTATGCAAGTTTGCTGGCACAAGATTTGGCCTGTTGAAAATTGCACTTACTATAATTCCAAGCCATGGATGATCGAGGGACCATTCATAAGTAGGAAGTTTGAATGAGGCTGCACTATTTGGGGAATTACCAGTGGTTTACTGCCATGGACTAGTGGCTTTACTACCTGAAAATAATGCAGTATACATTTGATTTTTAAGTACAGACATAATTTAAGATGCTTGCTGGAGATCACCCAGATAGTCCATGACAGAGCTGTGACTACAGACCAAGTTGCCTGAGTCCTGGTCTGGTTCATAATCACTAAGCCCCATTTCCAGTATCAGTGCTCCTCTTGTTCAGCACAAGCTTTTCAACTTGCACAGCAGTAAATTACTTGGACCAACAGTTCGAATAATTCTGTGCTCCCACAATTTGCTTAGTAGTACACTCAAACTTCTCCACCCAGAGATTCCAAATGCTCTGAAAATCTAGACACCATTCTGCAACATACACTAAGTCTTTACAGTATAAATATACTCCAGGTTTCCTCGATACTACAGCTAAAAGCATGGTCAGTTCCTGTAGGCCTAAATCACATATCCTGAGACCAAGACAGTGACTGAAGCTCAGGTTCCTTACAAATGTTGGCATTGCGATACCTGAACAACCTGCAACAGTAAATAAGTATGCCTTCTTTAGAACTGCAAAAGATTGTGTGGTCCTAGTGACTACAGGTACATGTCAGATAAGCTATAAAAATAAAACATGAATAAATATAATAAACCACTATTTTAAATACGTCAGTATTGAAAGCAACCTTTGTGTAACCCATAGAGAAATAGGTGGGGTAATCAAGAATAGGGGACTATTTAGGTGGAAGAACCAAACTATGGAGCAAAAAGAACAACTAAGAAAGAAAAAAGGGCCACAAAAGCAACTTTTCTTCATATTACCTGCCTACACATGCAATCCACACTGCTGCAGAATTACATATTTACTTTTGCAGAGTTTCTGAGCTCTTGAAAATTTCTTCACTCTCAAAGCTGAATTTCAATAAACTTAGCTTTATTCAGCAGAGCCAAGAAGTTCTGAAGACCTTTCTAGTTGACAATATATCCTCATACCATAGCTTAACACAACCCTTGGGAGGAACCCTGGGACACGTGTAATGATATTTGAATGCAAGTGACATGGGTGAGGGACCCTTAAAAGTATCTAATGCTCTTTACACTGGTTCTCTTAAAAACTCAGAGAGCCCAGTTCTACATCTGTAGAGATCTGAACAGTTTGAAAATCACTGCCCGACTAGTCACTTTCAAATAGTTTGGTGTGAAGAATATTTTGAGCAGTGGCCAAGGACCTGATCTTGTTGAAAATGTGTGTCATATATCAAACACAGACCAAAGCCTCTTAAAAGTTTTTGGAGGTTTGGATGCAGCAACTCAGTTTCGCATCTACTGACCACCAGATAGAGATGTTGTACTCAAATGCAGGAAGCTTTACGTATGCACAGCCAGAAGTTCAATTTTCTTTTTTATGTTGGTAATTGTAATGCCATCTATAACATGGATGGGAGACAAATGCCTGGAAAGCAGCATTGCAATGATCTCCTTGATGACCATAGAGTTCACTTTCCAAACAAAATGAGTTAAGGAACAGAGAAGGGATCGGCAGTTTGCAGGACTGATAGTGTCCTTTTCTCTTTAAGCATTCCAAACCCGTAAGGTCGTGGTACTCTCAGAAGGATTTCTTAGACTGCAGCAAATTCAAGTTCAGCTGAAATGTTCAAAAACTCCTAGCTTGGTAATGGGTTATGGAAGCTGAAGATCTGGCTCCTTAAAGATAAAGGGTGTTTCATATTGCTTTCCTAATTGTTCTGGGGGAAGAAAGCCTTTTGCAGCATGCTCTGTTCAACCTTGGGACTAATGGGAGGCATGAAGGAGTCTTGTTAACAAACAAGAGGCTTTGGAGCTTTGTGAATGGAGAAATTCTGCCTACAAAGCTGAGTTTTACAATAAGTTGGTTATTTTTCATCTTACAGAAGCATGGGAGACATGAACAATGAGACCACTAAAAATACTAAACGTACAGAAGTATTGTTTTTCACTTTACATTATGAATTTATTTTTTTTAAAGACAAAGCCCCAAAAAATTCCCCAGCAAAAGGTTCCATCACAAAGGGGAAAGCAGGATAAGGAAGAGCAAAGAAATTTGGTAAGGTAACAGAAAGTCAGTGGCAAAGCATTATTTCCCATCTACCCTTACATCAGGACTTTTCTGCTGGTGTTTGTAGGGGAAGAGGGAGACAGATCATTCAAAGACAGATTCAGAACTCCTTCTTCCCGGGAAACTGTGCAGAAACCTAAATGTATTTTTGAAGACTACTCAAAAGATCCTAAAGTATTCTGCCAAGGTTTAGTTTTCCTAGAATTTCAGTTGCTTTTGGGGCTGAAACTCTATTGCAAACCTTGTCCACCAATTCTTCCCACTAGCAAAAAGCAATGCATCTTGCAAATTCCATATGGCAATACTATTCTACCAAGAAATGGAATTTTTTTCCCTGTTATGACCTAATTTCCAAACACCTTGAGGCAATTTTCAGCCTGATAGTGGCAGATGTTGCACATTAGATGACAGTGTTTTGAAGTCAGGATATTTACCTGGATCATAGTATTTATGCTGTTCTCTAGTTTCCTGTGCAATATCCATCATCATGTTATTCAAGCACTCTTGGTATCACTGTGTTGGTATAAACAGGACTGATAACACTCATTACAGCTTATAAACCACCATCACACCTCTTTGCAGAATGTGACAAAACATAAAGCAAGCAATAGTTCCTTCTCTAACTCTCAAAATACAGTGGTTTTGAAGTACCAGGTTAGAATATAGTAAATAATCTTACTGGAAAATGGCAGACCTTTAGCGAACATGGAGTGAAGTACTTTCATTAAGTACACATCTTCTAAGGATCTTCTACAGGTAGTGACGGAAAGAGAAAGTATCATTTATTTTGACATTATCTATAGGCTTTACTCTTCCTCTGAAAGGGTTAGCTGTGGACTGAGGTTTGGAGACAGCCAGGCCAGCAATCTGTAACTGAGTCATGGCTGGAGGTGTAACTAATTTATGTCCAGAGGCATGACAAGGCTAGATGTTCCTATGCTGGGTCCCTTATCTCCTTAGCTGTTTTGTAAGTCAGGAAGGAGACTGTGGCCTTAGCCAAAATCATGGGAAAGTGGCAGCCTTTGCCTCAAACTCCACAGAATGTTTACCATTCCTGGTTCTTCAAAGAGCCATCCCAGCCTTCTTAGGCTCTCAGCTGCTGAGGTGCCTTTAAAGCTGATGACACATCTACTGAGCAGCAGATCAGAGCCAATAGCACGGAGAGCACCTTGGATGAGAGGGCAAGAGGGAAAGAAAAGTAGCTCTGTTCCAAAACGAAGACAAGTCCCACTGTACCAACTTTGTGTCGCCCCTTTCACACACCAGCCACCATATGTAGAAAGCTTAATGCTAAGAGGGAGGATGGTGATAAGGCTTATCAGCCTTTCATCTCTCCCCCTCACAAGCACCATCCCTGCTGCTGTTTATGCCTCCCAACCCCAGGGACCAAAGTGCCTATTAGACTCATCATCCTCCCTCTGCGGATGTTCCCCCTGAGAGGTTCATTAGGCCTTGCTGCCTGACAGCAGGCAGCCAGAGAACCAGGTGGCCACCTTCTTTTGCAATGCCAATGTTATTTCCGAGGGGTTAGACTTGCTGGGAAGAAGCTTTTAAATTCCCCGTTTCCCAGACACAGGGAGGGCTCCATAAAACCCTCCCCACACAGATGGATTGAAGAAAGGCATTAAAATTGGTACACTCTCTGCAGGAGTTCATTACCAGAGGGAAAAGAGAAGTGTGAATCCTTTTGTGTCTGTCAACAAGCTTAGGAAAGGAGTTTCTGTAGCCCTTCCTATCCCAGGATCACAAAGCGCTTCACTTGCATCGTTCCAATATACTCCACCACCATCATGTAAGAGTATGACAGTGCTGTAGATTAAGAGATGAGCCTGGTGTCCATTAACCCTTGAAAGGGTAAAAATGGAAGCACGGAGGACTAGTTTAAACTTCATTGCTGCTACTCTTTCCGCTTCTCAGTCACTCTGTAACTCAATACAATATTATCTTTGCTTTCAAACTTTAAATCTGTTTTATAACCATAGTTAGACTTTATTGAGTGGTTTGAACTTTTGGACACAGTATAGAAAGGAAGGAAAATTTCTGGCGGAAAAGGTATCAATGAGGAAATAATGGAAAGAAATCTGAAGGGAAACACTTCAACATCCACTTCAAGATGCAACTTAAAATACTGAATGTATACCCATTCAGTCCTACTTTTTCCTGCCTACACACAGACTTCTTGCTATGGACAAGAAGTGTCTCATGTGTCTGCTACCATGGCTTACAGGGGAGATATCTTTGTTAGGTAAGGAAAAATTACCTTTCCACTTTGTATTGAAGGAGGCTTCAAGAGCTCAGTGACTGCTCTCTGCACTTTCTTCTTATCAGTATGCGTAATTTGGCTCTTGTTAGGTGTGACTGCTCTTCCTTTCTAGACCATGGAGAGAGAATGGGAATGGGTAAGGCAGCTGACTTTTAAGGGGGGCTTCTCTGCGATGAGTTAAAAACATCACAATAATAAAAAAGTATAATTATATAATAGCATTTTTCTAATGTGCTATTTTCAATAGAAATTTTATTTATAGAGCAGCCATTTAACACAGAAGTGTGGGAGTCACAGCAGTATTTCAATTGTATGTCAGGAAGAACACTGGCCTGTAGTTGAGATAAGTGACAAGAAGAGAAGAGTTGGATGTAAGGCTGAGAAACAAGATGACCTCGGGCAAGTCATTATACCTCCCTCTGCCTCACTTTCCCATTCTGTTAAGCTGAGATTTAAACAATTACCTGGCCTGCCAAGTGTAATCAGTATGTAAAGAGCTCTGAAGTGGACACACACTCAGCTGATCCTCACACAGCCGTGAATACTCTTGGGAACAGGTAAGAAGGAGGTAGCAAGATTCAGTTGCAGGCATTGGATATACTTGGGAATCATAAAGATACATCCATAGCTTCCTCATGCTCCTGTTAGATCAGGACTAACATGATGACATGGAACAGCTAACTGCAGACAGGTGTAAGAGCCAGAAAGATCACAAGGCCAAAATCAGGACATCAGAAGGAAAGAATCATGGGAAACACCATTTAAAGGAGAAAAATTGCACTTCAGAAGCATGCAGCCTGCCAAAAAAATACCAGACTGAGAATCCAACACCTTTTTTGGATAGAGTGGGTACAATGCCACACCCTATTGGGTAGCTATGCTGCACTGGCTGATATTAATATGGGAGATTAAAAGTACCTTTCTGCTTCTGCTATATATATTCATCCAGGCAACATGAACAGAGGAAGAGCACAGATCTTAACAGTGCAGCCTACTCATGCACATACACAGTTCTGCACCACATACAGCAAATATGACACATCAGCTGGGGAGTCAAGGAGTTTTGGGGACAGAGTACAGGAGCAGATCAAGAGCTTGGGGAAAAAACCTTATACCTGGGCACAGAAAAGACATGCATGCTTCATAGAATCCCTCCTGCTCCCATTGAAAAATGTGCTATTGACATCACTTGGTCTTTGGAGTAAACACCAGCTTCCCTTGAAAGACAGAGGGACTGCATGAGAATATGGGCTGATTGGTGGAAGGTGTTTATCCTTCCTGGGTGCAAAAGGTCCTAGTATCACAGAATATGCCTAATTGGAAAGGACACATCAGGATCATCAAGTCAAGCTCCTGGCTCTGTGCAAGACACTCCAAAAATCACACCATGTGCCTGAGAGTGTTGTCCAAATGCTTCTTGAACTCAGACAGGCTTGGTGCTGTGAACACTTCCCTGGGAAGCCTGTTCCAGTGCTCAACCACCCTCTGGGTGAAAAACCTTTTAGTGATATCCAACCCAAACCTCCCTTGACTCAGCTTCATGCTGTTTCCTCAAGTCCTGTCACTGGTCACCAGAGTGAAGAGATCAGTTCCTGCCCATCCTCTTCCCCTCACGAGGAAGTTGTAACTGCATTGAGGTCTCCCCTCAGTCTCTTTTTCTCCAGGCTGAATAGACCAAATGACCTCAGCTGCTTCTCATACGGCTTCCCCTCCAGACCCTTCACCAGCCTTGTGGCCCTCCTTTGGGCGCTCTCTAATTGCTTAGTGTCAATTTTTATGTTGTGGTGCCCAAAACTGCACACAGGACTCAAGGTGAGGCCACCCCAGGGCAGAGCACAGTGGGGCAATCCCTTCCCTTGACCCCTGGCGATGCTTTGCCTGATGCCCCCCAGGACACAGTTGGCCCTCCTGGCTGCCAGGGCACTGCTGACTCATATTCATCTTGCTGTCCACCAGGACCTCCAGATCCCTTTCTGTGGCACTGCTCTCCAGCATCTCTTTCCCCAGTTTATACACACAACCAGGGTCGCCTCGTTCCAGGTGCAGAATCTGTCACTTGCCCTTGTTAAACTTCATATGGTTGGTGACTGCCCATCTCTCTAATTAGTCTAGGTTTCATCCAGCTGAGTTGTGAAGATCAGGAAGCAGGAAACTGGGGATACAAGCACATAAAGTCATGACGTGGCTGTAGCCCGGCTAGATGACGTACCATGGACTCAGCAGTGGGGTATGTTATAGACAACTTGGAAGCAGGAATTTGAAAGACATGAGCTGCAGGGCAAAATCCAAGGGAGAAGTTCTTTATAGCTATACCAGATAGATTACTTGAAGAGAAGCATGCTCTGAATTCAAAGGAAACTGAGATAATATCAGTAACTCAAGGCCTATGCATGCAGAATTCAGTATAAAGTGAGTTTCTTCCATTATTTTCCTGCAGAAATAAATTTGCAGGCACTTCTTGTTGCTGAAAGAGACTTAAAAACACATGGATAAGATGAGGTACAGCAGAACTGTGTCTATGATTGGAAAGACTGTGCAATCAACGTATAATTAACCTGTGAAACTTGTTGCCAGAGGATATTATAGAGGAAAACAGATTAGCAAGATTCAGAAAAGGATTAGACCTTACAAGAATAGCATCTGCAGCTATGCTTGCTAAAATAAAAACCATATGGGTTATTAGTCTTCTCACTTCAGGGTATAAAATGATCGCAAGTTGGGGTCAGAAAGCAATGTCTCCCTATTATAGAGCATTGTAAAACAGGGCACACCAGGGGGTTGTTACAAGTCTATCTAAAGCATCCAGCATTGGCAATGGTTAGGACAGAATACTGGACTAGATGGGCCATTAGTTTGATACAGATGAGCAATTTCTTATACCATTCTGTCCTCATTTCCTGGGAGAATTCCACTCCCCAAACTGATATGCACTTCAAGCAATTGAAATTCAAGTGTAAACATGTTATTGCTTGAGTAATTTGTGGGCATACAAAGATATAGACTAGCACTTAGACCCCAAATAGAGGCGCCTTGTGGACTAAGAGATTCTTCTATTTTAGCTTTGTGATGACCACCTACAGACTGGATGGTTGTCATTCAGCGTCAGTGGAGGAGCAATCAAAATCCCTCTTGCACAGGCTCTCAGTGTGAAAGCAGTAGAGAAATCTTCTGAATGTAGGATGGATCCTGTACCATTTGCAGCTGCATAGTTTGCCTATCCAGTGGGAAGAAGAACCAGGATGCAGTACAACAAGGCAAAGGACAGATTAGCATTCCCTTTTTTCTGATGTTGCTGAGTTTTTCCTTTTCCATGTCTCATGTGGGTAGGAGCCACATTCTGCCCCTGCCTCCCTGCTGCATAGCAAGGTAGGCAAAGAGTGTCCCTCTGTCCTACTGCCTCAAACAGGAACAAGACTGGGGGAGAAAAAGGTGAGAGGTGGCAGATGTGGTGAGGCATGCAGGGAGGCAGTAGGGTAGGTGTCAGGAGGTGAGGAAAAGAGCAGCACTATGAACAAGTGGCACTAGTGTGAGAAGAAGAGAGGGAGGCTGCCAGGGATGGGGGATGCAGTAAAGGAAGAAGAAGGAGTTGCTAAGGGCACAGAAGATGCAGGTAGACGACTGCATGATCAACCGCAAGGTCACATAGTGCAGCAGCAAAGGCTGACGTCCATGGGGTGCAGATGGACAGGCAGGCAAACACAAGCAGAAGGGGAAGGTCCAGTGGGAAGGATGGAAAACACTTTAATTCTTACTCAAAGCCAAAAACAAAGCAAAATTTCAGTGATGACAGAGATGAAAATGTTTGATACATAGGTGGGGACACTGTGCCAGTGATGCTGAGAAAGTGTATTGGTACAGACACCTGCTTAAAAGTGGGTGGCATTGCCATTACACCACTTGAAATTTGAGCAGCATGGGGTGAGTGCTTCATGTCTAGCAGGTGTGCAAGAGGCAGAATGAATCTCCTCAGCCCCACTTTCCATCCCCAGAACAAACCTATGGGATTTAAGAATATCAGACTTGGAACAAAGACAACTTTGAGTGGTGCACTATTTATACCATCCTAGACATATGTCAGTATGCACGCAAATTTGAATGGAATAGGCTCTGACTTTCACATGAGCTTATAACTCCTGAATTTCACTTTCTGATTCTACTCCCAGTGACTTCAAATGCTTTTGTAAAGAGTTTAGAGCCCTTCATCTCCTGTCTCCTCTAACACTGCCCATAGCCTTTTACAGCAGAGACCATATTTTTGGGACATGTCTAGTACAACAGGGACTGGACCCTTGTAGAGATCATTCAGCTTTCTGAAAAACACAGTTAAATGTTTTCCACCTGCACCACCAATATCTCTCAGCCCCTGACTCGAAGGTCAAGTGTCCACTCTGCATCAGATAGCCTGATCTTCAGAGACTGCATTTACTCTTATAAAGGTCAAACTAGTAACACAGCTATTTCCCCTCAGAATTTTCTGTGATCCTGTGTTACCTCTGCAATCAAGAAGTCGTCTCTCCCTCTCCTCTGAACTCTGGCCTATCGGACTTGGCAGCTGTCTCTTGACTTACAGTGACCAGCCCCTGGAAGGTTCCTCTCAGTCTTGAAAAGGTCGGGTGCACATAAACTCTCACAGAAACACATGTCCATAGAAACACACACAGATGCCAGGATTCACAGATGCACACACAGCTTCCTAGCTTCGCACTGCTGTTTTCAGCAAGGACCACTCAAAGTGTTTAGCCTGACATGCTGTGATGATGATGTAAACGGAAAAAGAAAAGCCCTTCACCTGTGAAACTAATTAATAGTCAACAAACTTGCTTCAAGGTAGGAGAGCTGGCACACTGAAGGCGAGAAGCTGTCCCGGGGAGTGGCAGGAGCCAGGCACAACTGCTAGGTGGCAGCAGCCATTCACTCAGCACAAAGCTGAGGCTCGCCAAGGTGGCTGCTGGGTTTAATTCTCTGAGAATTTGATGCTCGTCAAAGTGAGCCACTGTTATAGCCCCCACTACAGCAAAAGTGCTCAAGGCTGCTGCTGTCGCTGCCCGTGACGGGAGCATGCATAAACATGAAAAGAAAACCATCCTGACTGCTAAGGAATACCACAATTGGGGTTGTGGCTTTTTAAGGGGATGAAGCTGGACAGACACCTTGTGATGATGCCGATGAAATCACTCCTTATCAGTAGACAGAGAGGCTGTGTCCTCCTCTGCAGCTATTTCAGGGCCCTTAATCACCCCCTCCCCCCCATCAAGGCGAATACTTATCTTCCAAGGGCTTTTCAAACACCGCATAATTAGTCTTCCCAAACCTATGAACAAAACTGGGGACCCAGAGCCTTGTGTTCGCTGTAGCAAATGAGAATGAAACTCTGCAAAGGGCCCCAATTACAGCAACCTCCACTGCAGCACGTGGGAAGTGCTGCAGCAGATTTAGGGGCACTTTTAAGGATGCCAGTTGAATATTATAACCTCGTTATTCATATAATTAATACTGCAACTACTACTGAATTCCATGTGTTATTTATAGAAGCATTATGTTCCAGTTATTTTCTGCAGCTCTTGTCTCTTTGACGTGCAATAGATTTTCTTATGGAGACTGTAGGCCTGCATCACTGAGGACTCATGGGAAAGGCACATTTTCAGCAGAATGTGGTTAAATATTCTGGTCCATTTAGCAATGAGGTGCTGTTGAACACAGCTTGAAAACTGAAGGACAGAGATTCAAACTACACCAAGTCAGAAAGCCTTTACAATATCCTTTTGCTTGCTGCCAGGTACCATAGCCAGCAGTTATGGATAAACCTTGACCCTTCATGCTTTTTCCTGGCATGAAGAGCAGGCAAGTAGTAAAGAATACTGACATCAAAATCAAGTCATGAGGTTTCAGAGTTAACATCACACACAAATGACTGGAGGTATATCAACTCTCCCTCAATGAAACTGATTTGGGCAGATATTGCGTTGATCGTTCATTCTTAGGAAGTTTTCTTTGCCACTACAAGAAAAAGTGTGGGTTTTCAGGAAGAAATACCATCCTTTCTTCTCTGCATGATGAGAAGAAAGGCGTTCTTGGCCTCTACAGGGAATGTAGGATGGCTCCTGTATGAAGGTGGCATAAGTGTTGTTTGTGCCTGCTCCACTTAAGTAGAATGGTCATATTTATTCTGAGCTTCTAAATTTTCAAATAACTATACAAAATGAAAACAGTAAGGTTAGGTGCTGTCCTTCTTCCCTGGCCTAGAAGCAGGAAATGTTCCCAGAGATGCTCCCTTTGAAGTAGGGAGGAAATTGGACTAAAATGATGACTCATATTGCCAGAACAAGGACTGAAATAAAGCTCTGAGCCCTTCCTATTCACAGTATTTGACAGTTAACGCCTTCTCATGAAGTTCTGCTCTGCTCCAACCAGCACCTTCTAAACCCAGCTTCCCAAAGAGGCAGCTAACCTGACATCCAAGCAGTGTGGACAGAAGCCAGGTCCATGCCATGTGGTTTACCTCCTGGTTCTCTTCTGTTTAGCAGGATAAGACACAAAGACTCCTCTTCTGAGTGTTCGCTTGAATTGTGACACTAGTGGAGGCTTCCCCTGCCACTTCAAAGGCCCTTGAGAAAAAAGGCCTTTAAAGAAAAGGCATTTTCCTTCAGAAAAGTGTAACACTACAGAAGGGGAAAACACTTGCCAAGCCCTAAGACAGGAGTGAGTTTTAAAACCCTCTTATCCTTGTTGTTAACCCAGGTGTTTGACAATATGTTAACCCTTGCTGTTAAACTCCTTGCACTCCTGTAGGTCAATAACATTTTGGGCTCCTTAACTTCCCCATACAACACACAGAAAAATTTGTATGGGGCTTCAGGTTGTGCAGGATCAGGGCAGAGGAAAATGTTCATTTGCAGACATTTCAGTTTTGCAGAGGAAATTCCCTTGCAAAAAGCCATCAGTTTGCTCCTCTGCAAAGTGGTGCAAACCACTCCCTGTCCCCATGCTCATTAAAGATATTGTGAGGTGCCATTCCTTGAGGACTGCCTGCATGTAATTGGTTTATTCTGACTCACTGCCTCCAGGGAGACTGCTCACTTTGTCTGTTTTACTCTACTCACTGCTTGCCTGTCCTTCCACTTCAGGATAACTTATAATTCAAGTCAAAGCAAAAGTTCACTTAGCAGCACTTAGTAGCACCTAATATGTCAAGCTTTCAAGCTGCAGGTCAGAGCTACAGGTTAAAAAAGGCTACAGGTAAAAGCAGTATTAAACAAAACGTAGGAAAATGCCTCCCATGTAGATGCAGAGATCTTGCCTAGATCTCCTCTGAAATCACCAAGCTAGGAGAGTAGCAATCCCAGGTTCATACAAGCATATTGGCTTCCTCCACTGTAGTTCTCTTCCCACAAACCTGGCAGCAACCCACAGGCCTGCATGTGTGAGACACAGAACAGGTCCAGCCACACCTTACCCATCAGGTGCTTTGCTAGTTACTGCTTTTTCAACCAGAAACATTTTCGGCATTTCATCCATCAGATTTGATGACACTATGGTCACAGGTACTGTCTTATCTCTTTGAGCACATCCTTTATCAACAAATCCTCAAAATCAGTCTTCAAAACTGGTGCATCTGTTCCAATCTAGGCAAACAAAGTTCTTTCACTTCCCCCTCTTCCCCCAGTCTTTTCCCAAAACCAACATGCTGAGGTTTACCACCATTTCAAATGTAGATGCCAGGCTGATGCGTTAGGGAAACAGCTAACTGCAACATGAAAGAGTATTTCTCCAGTAAACTCCTGTCTAGTTGGCTGAACAGCACTTGATCCATGTAAATATAATTGCTGTCTGTTCCTAAGACCCACAGTTAGTTCCTAGTGAGCCTGCTGGTTAATTGTCTCCACCCAGTCTGGACTGTTTAATTTATAAATTTCATTAAATAAAACTAAAATCCTGTTGGGGCTACTAATATATCATTCATTAAATATTATGTAAAACAGCAGAGATACATATTTTCTGTTAAGCTCAGACACGTTGCTAACTCCCTGTAGAGATCATGTGTGATATCTCTGGATGCAGGCATGCTGCCTAGATCCCCCCTGAGGACAACTCATCCATCCTCCCACCATCTGTCGGCATGCTGGGGTTCCTCCGTCACACCTAGGCAGCTAGCTCTGGGCTGTGGATTCTGCTCTGTGGCTCCGACACTCAAAGTTAAATGGGCCTTAGTGCCCTCTCTGAGACACTGGAGAGGAGCTTGCACCCCTGGATTTCTAAGTTTCTGACTTCTTCACACCACAAACTTGATGCAAAGTCCCTGGGGTGTCATTAAACCCGCACTCTGAACAGATTAGAGATGCATCTACATTTGTCCTTCCCAGCATTCCCCTGAAGGGTAAGTTCCATGAAAAGACAGAAACTTTACAAAGTGATGTGGAGCTCATCTCCATCTATTTCAGGTAACCTCTCCATCCTGTCAAACAGCTTGTCTGTCATAAAAGAACAAATGGAGCAGCGCAGGAGTAAGGGGAAGCAGAGAAATAAAAACATCTACACTCTGGGCAGGAAGTTTCTGTTGTTATTTCTGAATGTGTTTAGCATAGAGACATATTGTACATTTAGCGTAAGTCCCCGGGACCCTAATGAGCTCCTAATGTACCCCATACTTCAAGGGTTTTCCAAAGAGGCCAGTAACTTAGCAACAGCAGCAAATCCTTGACAGGAATAATCAGTATTTGTGCTGCAGCTTTAGGTTTCCCCTCTTCTCTCGCACTAAGTGGAAGGTGGTTTGCCTGGGATTTCTTCTCTGCTTTGTCATTGTTCTTACTCTTCCTATGGGTATCTTCTTTTACCCTTTCTGTTCAGTAAAAACTCACTACCAGCAGCTTGCAGGGAGCAGAGTTCTTGGAGCGTGGAGATACCAAGATTCTCCTGTGAAGAATTTTTTTTGCTTTGGAGAGGTATAGAGGTGGTTCCCTAGGGATGCTGCAAGCAAGCCGGGGCTGGTGAAAACAGTGATTTTCACAATAGCAAACTAGATAGTCACCAGGGCCGGTGGTGGGTCCTCAGGGGTACCAGCTAGAAGGTGATGAGCAATGACAGTCCTTCACTGCATTCATGGCTCTCAGCTACAGGAAACTGAATCACCAAACTCCAAAGACATTGTGTTACAAATACAAAGCAAATATTGACAGCTAACTGTATTTCTAGAGGCCATATGAGACAGCAGGCTCCAGAGGAACATGAGGTCCTTCCAAGGCAGGCTCTTCACTCTTCCCAGTGGGGTGCTATTTGATGCCACCATGCATAAAGCATATGTCTCCCCTGCCCACATCTCCTGCCTATATCCATTGCCTTTTTGCTAGTTGTAGGCATAGCATGGGTTTTGGAACAGGTTGCTTTACATCTTAAGCACGGAACATGAACAACTGATTCGGGTGTTAAGGTCTCAGAGAACAAGACGTTTATGTTACTCCTGGCATCAGAACATCAGTACACTAGGTGTGTAAGCGTATAATCCATTTAATTATCACTAAGAATTCTCCAGAAATGATAACCCGATGTCCAAAAGTGAAATGAGTTGTCCAGTATCACAGAAGGCCTGAATAGGAGACAACCCATTTTGAAACAATATCTGTATATCCTATTAACGTTCCTTAGTAGTTACACTGCCAAAATACCTGCGATGAACAACCAGTTTTAAGCTAAAAATCACCAAACAGCTGTTCTGGACCTTGGCTAGTACACTTACAGCAAACAAAGGACAATACCACCAGTTCTGGAGGTCCAAGTGTAACTAAAGCTTTACAAACACAGCATATCAGTGCTTTTTTCTCCCCAGCATTGAAAGGAGGAAAGGTTGATAGTGAAAAAAAACATTTAACATGGACTTCTTGACCCAGCAGTGGCCTTTGAAATATTGAAGAACGGTAAACTCAGTCTAAGAAAGCCTGATATATTAAAAATACACTGCATCATACCCATATCTCTTGCATTTGTAGCAAGAGAAGTGGACTAGGCTTATACACTCACCTTGTGAATTTTAGAGAAGTCAGTGGAATAAGCAAAATTTCAACTACTTAGAGCCAACCAATCTTATTTACAAAATATCAACTGACTGAGCATGGAAAATGAATGAAGAAATCTTTGCCAGGAGGAGGAAAAGACTTTTTTTTAGGTGGCCGTCCAGGCAGTAAATTGGAAGAATATTGTGGACTAACTCAGCTGAAACACTACTTAAAAGAAAAAAAAAAAAAAACTACAACAAAAAAACCCCAAACCAAAATTCCTCTACATTCAAAGCATGCTTACCACAATGCAGCAAAGCACCCACCCAGAGGTACACAAGCAAGCTTCCCACCACACAGATCTGAAACTCAGCACAGCATAGACACACCCGTGGGCTGCAGCACTCAGCTGATGGGATCTCCTTGCACTGTGTTGTACAAACTCACCTCAACCCTGTGAAGTAACAAGACAGGTCCAAGGCAATACAAAGGATTAAATCTGCTATTCTAAGCAAAGTGGTTGTTCAAAATCCACCACATTATTTCAATTACTTCAAACTGTTATCACAAACTCAAAGACAAAGGAGGGAAACGTGGAAACTTGACCCCTGGGAGAAACCTACTGGAATTGCAGGAGAGTATCACAGTGATTTGTCCTTCCTTGTTTTTCATTACACATATGGCAAGGCAAAGCAAGTCCGAGACCTGCCCACATTGTAACTTTGGCCTACAGCATCACTCAGTTAGGTCTCCACGAAGCATGAGAGAATCATTAACAGCGCCGCTTTCTCTCACAGTCAACCTGGCTTTACCCAACCAGAAATGTCTGCAGGAAAAATCTGAAAAAGCCATTAATGGGGATAATGATGCTTACCTCCTGTATAAAGTGCTTGGAGATTCATGGGATGGAAAATGCCATTACAGGTAGGTATTTATTTAAATACTTAAAGTTTCTTGTATTGAGGATCCATACTACAGTCCTACACGTAATTCCCTCTGCCATCAGAGACTAACTTCTACAGGCTGCATTAAACAAGTCCATACCATATGGTCTAAAATCTATGGCTGTCACATATATCCTGCAGACCAGATGTAGATCTCCTAAATAGTCTGTGCCCACACCTTCACAAGCAATGATCTTTTTGCACTTGTCTTTCAGAATATATCACCTCACATTATGGAATGAGACAAACAAGTCATAGTTCTCAGGTGAAATCCAGAGTCCCTTAAAGTCAAAGGCTAGGTCTTTTTGATGTAAATGGGGACAGTATTTCATTCTCTGCCTGAAATTCTCTTTGATCTGAAAAAGCACGGTTTGGATTTTTTTTTATGTCTGACTTACACAGTTGAAGGAGTCCTAGAGCTAAGTGATGAAACAGTGCTAAGAAGTTGTGGGGCTGTTGTCACCTGGGACCAGTTGCCCCAATTCTGGTAACCAGATAATCTGCTTATTTGATGTTTCTGGGGCCTCAATACACTGTCTCATGATACATCTCTTCCTCCTTCTTGAATAAAGCTCAGTAAAACATTTGACCTTTTCCAGCCTTTGGAGTTTCATTGTTGTTTTAGAAGGGAAAGCAAAGCATGGGAAAACATCTGCTGAAGAAAGAATTCTCTCATTTGGATAACACACACCCATTTATTGTAAAGAAAGCAGGCTCAGAGGGGCCTCCACCTCTGATTTCCAATTCATGATTGAGTGCTATAAAAGTGACTTGATTCCCAAAAGTACAAGTGTCCCCCCAGAAGAAGTTGCTAAATCAGAAAAATCATAGGGGATCAGTTGGTAAATCATGACCTCATCAGGAAACTGAAGGTCCTTGTCCAGTTTCTATCAAAAATGACAATGAATTCAGAAGGTTTCACTCTAGACCCTTCACAAAACCTGCTGTGTAGCTCAGCATAAATTTAATTCACTAATCAGGGGGCACACAAGCCTGCAATATTAAAAAGAATGTTGAAATCACAGCAGAAAAACCAAGCAAGAACGGCGAAGGGACTGGGGAAGGACAAATTGTTAGAGTAGGACGTGCAACAGGGTCAGCATTAAGGTGTATTTAGCAGAGCTGTATGTATGCATGAAACTCTCACTGTGCTTGCCTTTAGTCTGCAGTAGCTGTCTCTCACTTTTTACGAGCACTAGAATTCACTAAGCCCAGAGAGATAAAACTGGTGAATTAAAAAGCAGTTCTCTTTGTTTGGTTTTAAAGGCAGCATATACAACATGGGTCTTGCAGGAGCGTCATGCTTCTTGCTGCTTTGTAGGCAGCCACATTAGTCTCAGCGCCCTTCTGATATCTGCCATCAAACTAATTACCTGCCTAACGGGAACTGAAATAGATTTCCATTCTCTTGATGTGTAGGAAGGTGAGGAAGCATATGCAACATGGAGGAGGGCATGGGGACCACATCAAATGGGAGAGTCCGAGTAAAGGACACTAAATGCAAGAACCTTTAGGGGCAACATGGGAGGCCTGAACCTAAAATAAACACCTGATAACTCTGCTGGTTTGGCAGCAATTAAAGACCTAAGATAAGATGTGAAGTTCTGCTTGAGTTCTCAAGTATCCTGCTGCCTGAATCTAAAATTTTGCTCAAGGACCATCTTCAGCATCTGTACTTAGATACATGACACAAAAATTCCTAAGATTCTAATGCTCTTACAGTAGAACACTTCTGGAAACAGGAGTTACATCAATAAAATGGATCATTATTGCAATTAATTTCACTGAAATACAATTGAAACAGAATGTAACATCAAATTCCCATCTGCTCACCACAAACAGCTAAGCCAGTCCTAAAACAAAACTAAAAATAAATACCTGCTTATAGGCTGAGACAGCCTTTAGTACAAAGAGGATGAAGGGGAGGTGGAGAAAAAAGAGAGTAGAACATACTCTTGAAATGCCATGATATTCTCGCTCCATCCCAGCTTGTTTGCCAAACCGTATTCTTGAGGTGAGAAGGGCTATTTTCCATTTTGTTGCTTCATGATTAAGTGGAACAAGTGCCTCTGCTCTCATTGGTTAATTAGAAATACCCTCTACGTAGATGTATCTTTTTCCAGTCCCTTGCTTCTTAGCAAATAGAAAATCTATTTTGGCTTCCCTGCATTGACCCTTTAATTGAACTAACATGGGTTTTGTTACTGTTCTTTGTTTTTAAATAAGCAATTTTGTACTTGCAAATTTTAATTTCCCACATGGCAAAACACTTCTGAATATTGCCAAATCCCAGGCACTGGGGCTAGAGAAAGTACATCTCTGCTTTCCCACACCCAATTAAAAAAAAAAGTTATCATCAAGCATCCCCACTGAGTGGTCCTTTGCCATGACATTCTGTTGGTTTCACGTGAGAGATCGTGTTGATGTGATATGCTAATCCTGTCATTAATTCCATTATTAAAGTTATAGAGACATGAGATTAGGAACCTGTTACCTGTATAAAGCCCAGAGAATTTCTCTCTTTCTCTCTCTCTCCCTCTCAGAAAAGGAGAGGAGAATCTTATTTGTATGTAGGTTATTTATATTAGGTTTGCAGAATTCTACTCAACACTCACTGTAAGAATATTCCTTTATTGATAGAGTATTAGATGGGGAATTTTTGACTGTGTATTATCTTCACCATCATGGTGCAGAGGGAGAAATCTCTGAGACCCTGGTTGGCAATTTTTTTAATGACAGTTTTATGTGTTTATTACTCTTGTTTTTTTGCCAGGTTTGTTAGGCAGGGAGTAGGTAACAACTTGCAATCTTGTCCACTGGCATGTATACACACATTAATGGGCCAGATGGAGCTGCAGTGATTTTAGCAGCTGAGGGTCTGGACTATTATGTTTATACAGGTCAGGGGAGAGAGGGAACAGATAACTAATTTAATATAACTTTAGAGCCAGAATCTTCACTAAATTGGACATAGGATTCAAAGTGAAGAAGAAAGAGAAAATCTGGCTCATTTTCTTGGCTCTGCCACTGATCTAGTTTGTAATTGTAAGCAATTATATTTACCCCATCTGCAACATGATTGTAATGTTTCTCACTGCCTCTGTACAGAGGTCTGAGATGGAGATGCATAAATGATTTCTCAAATTTACCTGACATTTATTTTTCTAAAACTTCAGATATGTAAGCTGGTCCTTCCATGTGTCTCTTTTTTTAGACTTGACAGTGTGCTTATTTTATTTCTCTTGTATGCTTGCCTGTAATAATTAACAGGTTTGAGGAGAAAATTATGTTCTCTTTGAAGTACAGATTGTAATAAATTCACTTGCATTTTGTATTATATTTTAAGCAAAAGATTTGGATTATTTTTTTCCCCCTTGAAATTATTACTGTAGAATTTCACCAACTATTTGCTAGAGTAACAAACACAGAGACTCATATTAAGTGTGCGTGGTCTCTAGCATCTTGCCAACCTTTTTGTCCTTTTTGTGATGAAGCACAAACTAATTTGAGGCTTACATGTAAATTGTCATCAAACTGTATCAATAAACTGTAGTTACTTTCCATATAGAATATAACAATATATCCAAAGCAAAGCAAGTCAGCATTAACAATTTCTTTTTAAATTGCTAGCAATATTCTGCTTCTCTATGTGCCCTGGATCACAGCTTTCAATCCTGTTACTCAATACATATTGCCCAGGTCATCTGCATTCACAGGTGTCCAAAATTTCATACCTTCCCCTTATTACTTTCAACAAATCAATAAAACTTCATCCAAAATTTGTCCTTGCTTCTGGCCCCTGTCCCTGATCTCCAGACATTGAAAAAGTAGAAGGAGAGCGATAGAGAGGGATGGTCCTTCTGTATTATGGATTGCAACCATTAAGCCTGTGGTAAATTTGAAGTAGCCTGAAATAATTTGTGCTCATTGCATGGAAAACTGATTATCTTTATGACAATTTTCTGAATGTGTACGTTGTTTTAACTCAAAGACTGCTGCTTCCAGGAGGGGAAAAGTAATACAGCAGATGAGGTGGTTTAACCTCAAATACTAAAGGATTATGCAAGGAGCATTATGCTTGGTTCTGGTTGATCCCAACTCATTCCAGTTCTACCGAATTTCTTTAAGAATAATAAAATCTTTAGCACTGAAAGATCCGTTGCCAAA
Source organism: Myiozetetes cayanensis (assembly GCF_022539395.1). Taxonomy (NCBI): domain Eukaryota; kingdom Metazoa; phylum Chordata; class Aves; order Passeriformes; family Tyrannidae; genus Myiozetetes; species Myiozetetes cayanensis. The sequence goes on from NW_026087742.1 coordinate 22,919,179, forward strand.
AAAGCAAAATGCAGTTCGTCAAAAAGCAGAAGACAACTTTCTTGATAAAAGGAACACACTCCAAAATCTGTCAGAAAAGAGGTCCTCCTTAGTCCCCTTTATAAGACCTGTGACTTCTGGTTAGACAGATATATATATACAAACAGCTCGTGAATTACATTTTTTTTCCTCAGATTATTTTGTCCACCTGTATAAATGCACAGCATTTTTGCCTGAAGTGGCCATGACATCACTGTGAGTTTTCCAAATAATCATTACTATTATGAAGGGCACTATAGCTCAGGGCCTGGTTTAATATTTGTAAAATCAGCAGCTCTGTCAGCAAGAGGTTGATACGTGAAATTTGGTACCAAACAACTGCCAGAGGTATCAGAAATGGAAAAGAAACACAAGTTTTAGGAGGTGGTCAGTCATACTCAGGACAGTTTTTCACCCTTTTGAACAGCAGTCTTCTGCCATAAAAAGATGCACTAAGCCAGGGAAGCCCAGTGTATATTGATCACATTAAATGTCGATAGTAAAACTATAGTGGAATACATACATAAAGAACAATGCCGAGCTATGGGGCCAGACTTTTTGAAAGCAAAGGCTAACAGTGACATGGATGGCAACAGGAGCAAGACTTTACCTGTGCCTGTAATGAGCTCATTTCGTAATTTATCTGCAAAACTCCATTTGCATCCGCACATACACGCTTTTAACTATAATGACCATTATACTATCTCTTCATCTATGATGCATTGTTCAGATACTTTTTACAAAAGCAACCTTCATTAAGCTGTTTGTCTGAAATAGCCAGAATACTGAACAGCTGCAAGATCCCACACATTTGTCAAAGCTCATAGAAAAATATGAATGTCTTAACGTTGTGTTATTTGAGAATTGATATGTTATTATACTGTCTTTAAGGTCTTTATTATAATGCATGTGTTCAAGAAAGGATAGTTAAAACTAAATAGTCATTCTTAATTTGGGGATTTCATCTAAGCTAAACTGTAAAATACTAAGCTGAGCAAACGCTGCCATTTCCTTCAGTGATCATTTAGGTGGATGTAATTTATATGCTTGTGTTTTTATGTGCATGAATAGTGGGTGACATGAGCTCTCTTGAAACAAAACAAGAACTAAAGAAATCCCAAGAAAGCTATATAAGATTAAAAAAACCAAAACAACAAAAAAATAACAACAAAAAACCCCAAACCCCAGTCCCCTACTTTATTTTTTATCCTCTTGATAATTTTTTAGCTGCCTCCCTTGACTCTGTGTTGTGCAGACTGCATTCATTCTGCGCTCTTATCAGATGCCAGATACATTATATTGCCACTTATAACTGTTTCCTGACCAAGCTAAAACAACATATCAGCCTTAAATGGAGTTTCCGCCAAAAAAGCTCATACAAACAAGTTATTCCAACCTACAAAGGTGCCCTTGAAACTGCTAAACTTCTAGTCCTTGGTACCACATCACTCAGACCTACACTCTTAGTGGTCTTAGTAACGAGAGCACTTGCCATTCTCCTTGCATTTCTGTTAGTATGGTTTTGGAGAAACAGATTCAGTTCACACCTCCCTTCTGAATCTTCAATATTTATTTTGATTCTTTCTGTTAATAAATAAATAAAATCCAGAGCCTTACTTGCAGTATAAAACAGCACAATTCACTGCTGGGGTATAGAATTGATGTACTAGATATTTCTCATTTATTAGCTTCATTCCTTTGCCTAGTCTCCTGCAGTAATGTTATTATTTCCCATGAGGGTCACATGAGATTTTTTCCTCTCGCTTGCTTTGTACGTGTCTTTCTGTGTGTGCTTATTTATTTAATAGGCATTTTCCCCTTTATCTACTACTTATTTAAAGCTTTCACTATACCCATTTGATCTGAATACATTGGCTATGTGCGGCCTGTGCAACCAGGTCTGCTCTTAATGGTGTATTTACACCAGGTTTTCACACAATACCGAAGAGATCCATAACCAAAGTGATTTAGAAGATGATTTCAATGTTTCTTTCCCCAGAACTGCTGTCCCTTTCTCAACAAGTAGGAAATGGCACTGAAGGGAAAGGATTTGCTTGCAAGTCTGCTGTAAAAGCACTTTTCTCTCCTTCAGAGAAATCTCCCTGAGAGACAAAAATTAAACCAGATTCTCAGAACAGGCACTTATTTTAGGAATAGGCTTTCCTGGGTCCTGTCAGAAACATGGTACTTGTTTATGGACTGTCTTTATGATCTACAGCCCCCTGTCTTGCCTGTTTTACTCTCAGGAAACACAGATAGCCTGTGAGTAGCAGCAGTTCTTCTCTCTCCTTCCTTGGAGGGTAATGGAGCGAGTTGAGCATGGTTGAATTCCAGCCATCCCACCTCACTGCTCCCACTATAGGGGACTGGGACACAGGCCCAGGCGCAACTCAACCAAAACTTGGTATTGCAGATACTGTGATGGCACCAGCCCCTTCAAATCTGGCATTGTGAAACAACTGTGGTGACAGAAAATCACTGGCAAATCTGGCCAAGAGCTGAAGGGCAGCATTAAAGGAGACCAAGTCAAGACTCCAATTTCTCTATTAACAAAACTTCATCGCTTTTGCCCCCTCATCATGTGAGTGCAATGGACAATACAAATTATTAATGGCTTTATTTAGGCTTTTTTTGCCATAGAGACCATGGGGATCAAATGGGTTTATAGTTTTTTACAGAACTGACACATCCTCATACAGTTCTGTAAACTGGCATATAAATGTGGTGAAGGCCACTAAGGCTTAGTCAACTCAACCACAGCAGCAAAACCCCTGCTTAGATAACACTCTGCCTTATGTGGCTGAAGATTCAAGTTTTGACAAGACTTAAAGCAGCGCTGTCTGGAAAGCTTTTATAGAATCTTTGTTCCAACCTTGCTGAAAAGGTCAAGTGCTTTTTCTTTACCTCCTTGCTTTTCAGATGCACTCAGGTCTAAAACACTGAGATCTCCATTTTAACTTTCTACTTGCCTCACTTAGTAACATCACGCCTTTTGTCAACTCAGGAAATTCTTTTGTTTTCAATAATGAAGGAAGACTTAAAAACAAAAGCTAATCTCAACCCTGAATGCAACCAAGATATTCTCAAGGGAGCCTTCTATCCCTTTTAATCTAGGAGAAGAAATGAAAATAGCAAACATACCAGCCTAACAGAATTTAATGGAAATAACCAGTCTAAATAACATTTTGCCCTCTTTCCTATTTCACAGGAAGCATTCAGTCAGTCAAAAGAAATATTTAGTGTTTACAGGCAATCTCAGCAAGATCTCCAACCTCACCCCTCTTCCATGGGAGAGCCACTACTCAAAGTCAACTCATCCAGGAAAAGCAGGCAGCTGGTCACCCCACTGCAGTTGGAAACTGCAGCAAACATGCCTATATGGAGATGCTACCCGCTGCCCACAGTTCTCCTCAGCATATGGCAATTGAGACTGGCTTTTTCTGGTTACAGTCTTCAAACCATTGCAGAGAGACCACCAGCCAGTCACTGTCTCCCCGCCTCATGGTTTGGGAGGAAGAGAAGGGGTTAGATCATAGAAAATATATGGGCATCCACTTTCTACATAGATGCCTGACATCCATTAGCTTCACCCAACATCTTTTCTGTCTGTAGGAATCTAGGGAGCCTTCTTCTGAGGTACTTTTTCGGTAACTGTCAATATACTCTGAAAGGAAAAGTAAGCTGACTTCTGAGAGTCACCTCTGACAATTTTTTCGCACTCCAGGTTTGAACAATTCACCTGCAGGAAAATCTAAGCAGTCTATTAGCAGTCTCTTGACATACATAACTCTTTAACTGCTGCTTCTACCAACAAGTTATATTACCATCTTTACATATCTTTAGGTCCTTTAGAAATAATAGAAAGGATGCACAAGTTAGACCCCTTTTTCCAGGCCTGTAGGAGAAGATTTCCATCACTGCAATTCCTGTAACGAATTTTGTTTTCTACAAGAATGCTGTTGTTGAACACTTTTTCTCAGTGTGGCTAGGGGCCCTCACTAATTACAAAGCTGTTCTTCAACTCCTCAAAGCTCTTCCTTTCCAGTCCTAGGAAGAGATTATCAGCAAATTATGGAGAGAAAAAGTACCCCATATATCCCCAGCATTTATTTAGTTCTTCACCAACCATTTGCATATCCAACTTTTTATGTGACATGCTAGATAACAAAGGCAAGTCAGAAGGGAAGAATGTATGGTAGTATTTGCTAGTATGTTGTCTTTTATTTCCTTTAGCCTCATGAGGCAGTTGTATGGCACATTGGAGAGAGTTTTACACAAATGGCCTTTCTTGCAGGAGGGGTTTCTTTGAGCCTGTCTTGGAGTTCACATTGCAGACCAGATCAAAAGATGTTTTCCTCCATTGTAATAGAGAAATCTGAGACAGATTTTATCAGGAGAGAAAGGAGTAAAAGAAAGACTGAGAGGTTATTTGGCAATTAGGCAATCTTGATTATTTCCTTCTTGTCTTGCTAAATCTTTCAGCTGGCTATTGGGTGGAAATGATTTTCTATTCTATTTGACACTGGCTTCACAGCTAATTTGGTTTCCATCTATCTGCCTAATCCATTTTATCTATCAGTTCTAATTCAGTCCTATCCCTGCTTTATATTTGCATGCTTCCAATATGCGTAAACAACAACAATTTTTCTTCTTATGTGGGGAAAAAAGAAGCTTGGTTTTCAGGTGAGAGGCATAAAAGTAAGAGCAAAGATGCTTTTGCACTACACTTTCTCTCCCGTAGGGAGGTCACACAAAGAAGCAGATACTACCTTTGATGAGGAAAGAATTTAGTAATCTTTTCTTCATGCACCAGAGAACTCCAGAATACAGATCCAAGTCACTGGGACTGCTGTGTCATCTGTGTCACTCTACCTGATCAACCATATAATGCAGCTACACACAGAAGTGATACAGCCTCACAGAGAAGTTTGTAGGTCTCCCAGGAATTTGAACATCAGATCAAAGCCTTTGAAATGGGCCATGTGTCCAAGGGACAGATGGAGAAGACAGTGGCAGATAATGGCAATGTGTCCCTTGGTAGCTGTTTTCCTGTGCAGGTCTGCTGCCAAGTTCTCCACCAATGGCTGCTTTTTCACTTGTGAGGGCTCACTTCCAGACAGGGAAACTGCAGTCCCCATGGTGTACCCATGACAGAACCATGAATCACAGTGCAGGCAACTCAGGCATCTGAACAAGTATTTCTCATCATCACAGGAAAAGTATGCCTGCCAACACACCCACTGGACTTTCTTCACAGAAACCGTGTCTATACTATATTGCCCTATACATGAAGAGAAGCATCAAGCCTCAAGGCTGAAAAAATTCAAGTGCATAGTCAAAAGCCTGCTGTGACTAACAGTGTGCTCTTCTATGGCCTTGGAAACCCTGTGGTTCACAATGTACATGGGGGCCAGGATCACCAGGTTCTTATAGCACATCTGCTATTGCTGCAGCACATCTGCCATTTATAACCAACTATATATGAATCACTTCCTCCCTTTGGTGTGAGAAAAAACCTGAGGTCCTCAGTTTGGAAGGGGTAGCAGCACAAGGTATTACATTAAAGGTTTGATTCATAATTAAGTAAGCCTTGAGACTCATACGGGAATTTTGCCAGACAACTTTACACATTAGAACAGGAGCTTTGAGAAACTCATTTATGGTGTCACCCTGAAAACTAGAAGCATCTCCAAGATGCAGGGTCTCAGAGGAGGACCTTTTCTTCTGTAGAATGACTTCTTTCTTATAATAGTAGCTAGCTACTGCAAGGGACACTTAAACGAATTAGATTACAGAAAAAGCAAAAAGATTAAATTTTCCCATCTATTGCCATATTGACTGCGGTGTATTGCTAAGAACATGAGGAGGAGAAATGCTGTGGTGATTCTTTCCCCATCCCTTGATAACATGTTTTTTGAGATGTCCTCGTTCCTTCCTCAGACCCCTAACTCCTTAAATGTTCTCTCTCTGTTTTGCTGGGGCTGCTGCCTTCATTAGAAAGATTTTCAGCTTTGATTAATTATTGAGCCTGTACTGCTGAGGGCTTTCTATTCTCCAGTTCTCATTACTGATGCCTTGCAGCCTGTGTGCTTCACTGGTCCCATTGCAGGATTTGATGGATGCACCCGTGAAGTTTTCCTGCCTGAAAAACCAGTCTTGCCTTTTGCTGATTTTGTTTGGTGGGCAGGGAATTTCGCTCTTGGCTACAGTGAGCAGTAAAGCATACGCACTGGGCAAAGTATTATTGTTATTATTACGGTGGAAGCAGCATGAAATTCTTGCTTCTTTGCTTTCTGCATATTTCCCCTTTAAATCTGTTTCAAAAATTCTCCCCAACGGCCATTTTATTCTCAAAGTTGCTGCATCTTCTTACAGAAGATTCACCAATACATTGCTCTCTCATGGGAGACCAATATTCTTTCTGGTTGTTTGCTTTAATCTGGAATGAAAAGCTATGCATAGTGAAAATATGTTTTGTTTTGTTTATACTCCTTGTGCTTGGCTGCATAATCATTGCTAGGGTTGACCGAAATATTTTTCTTTGTTTTGATGAAATAAAATTCTCATCTGTGATAACTCAGACTTAAGACATGGGTCAGATGCACTCTGAAAGAGGTAGTCCAAAGGGAGAGCAGAGCCCATAGGTGGGAACAAGCATGTGGTAGGTCCTGTGTCACAGCTCCCATGAGGGCCTGGAGAGGCTTAGAGATTTAGAAACTGAACCTGAAGCCAGTAAAATTATTTCTAATTTTGAGAGTCTGTATTTGCCAATACTCATAATTTAAAGACAAATTTCTTGAGGCTGACTCACGCGCCCTGACTGAGAAGAAAGATGAGCGCTCAAATGCTTGCATTTCCCATAAGGGACATCTTTGTGTTTGTAATCATCTTATTATTAAATGCAATCCATCCCACTCTGTTATTTATTTCAAAGGTAAGTCACAGGTGCTAGTGGTTTGTACTTCTAATGATTTTGTCCTCTGTCCAACCATAGCAGTGGTCCACAGGACGTTACCTTACTTATCCCTCAGCAAGCAACACAGACTGCTCATGATCAGCCTGGCTCTTGTTTGTAAGACAAATCAGCCAACACCTATCTCAACACCTCTCTCACACAGTCCTGAACCCATCAAGACACCGGATAGCTACCTGTGTTTGGAGATCAGGGCTGTGATTTTGCCTCAGCATACTGACCATCATGAATGAGTTAGATAAAAGAAGAATTTTTTATAATGAGTGTTATAAAACATTGAAACAAGCTACCAAGAGAAGTGGTGGAGGCCCCATCCCTGGCAACATTCAAGGTCAGGTTGAACAGGGCTCTGAGGAGTCTGATCTAGTTGAAGGTGTCTCTGCTTATTGCAGAGGAGTTGTTCTAGAAGATCTTTAGAGGTCCCTTCAAACCCAAACTATTCTATGATTCTATGTAATGAGGTATTTTTCATTCTGTTTCAGCATTAATGTGCGTTTTAGGCCCTGATAGCTCTGTGTTCAGGCACCATGAAGAAAGAAGTTGTAGTCAGGATCTGGCCAATTTGAGATTACCCAGGGCCCAGTACAGCTCTGGGATGGCCAGACAGGACACTGGGAAAGGGTCTGGGATGGCTTAAGAACTGGCTAAGACATGCAGGCTGGGCTCAGGATCTGTCCTGATGGGGGTACCAGGAACAGACATAGCCCTATGATGGCTGGGCAAAGCCGCTGTGAGAGAGCTGGGCTGCAGCCAGCTGCAGGCTGGAGGTCTGGATTAACAGTGTGCACAGCCAGGCATGGCTGTCCCTGAACTAGAGAGAGGCATGCTTTGTGTGACGTAGGTCAGGCAGTGGCTAAATGGTAAAGGTTCAGTTTAAAAGCTGCTTCTACAGGAGAGGAGACTGGTCCTATAGAAGCTTCTGATAGTGTTTTCTGAGGTACTCTGTTTAAAGCCACCAAAAGAAGTGGGGCCATCCTCACCTGCACAGTCTCAAAGCTGACTCTGAGTCCTAGCAGCCAGACCTCTCTGAGGAAGGATGCTGTCAGAATCCCCTTCAATCTCCTCCTGCCTCTGCCCTTTGTTAGAAAGGTCCTGGAGCAACTGTCTGTGGCCAGCTTGAAAAACTAATACATCTTTCACTTTGCAGCAACAATAGGAACAAGAAAAGAACTAGATGAAAGACTAAAATAAATAGCTCTGACACAGATAATCAGTTGGCTGTGCTTCACTATCAGCTGAAGTTGTGTAACTCTGTGGGCATGATTTTAGCAAATACAAGGGACTGAAGCCCAATTTAACTGCATCTGTGGATCAAGTCATTACCCCAAGGGCAGGAAAACACTCACAGACAGGCAGTGCTGGGTGACTTCTTAAACCACAACAACTCATTAGCCCAAGCAGATGACATACATACAGTCAGGGAGAGGAGTGGGCCCTAGCGTCCCCTCACACAGACAGGTATGTATCCTACATGTACATGGACTCCTCTCATTCCTTAATGTTTCTCAACTCAAGTATTTCCCCACCATAATTATCTTGTCTGCTTTTAACTCATCCTGGACTCTGAAAAAAAAGCTTATCAGAATCATCTGTCTTGAACTTACAGTAAAGTCAGAGAGGATGGTTAGGCTGTGTTCTGTTTCCAAGGCAGAAAAGGAGTATTATTAAAATATTGCAAATGCCAAAGATCAGGCTTAGATCCATCAGATACAGCACACTCCTAATCTTCCTCCAAGCACTTGCTAAGACTGTACATGGGAAGAGCAAGAAAACTACAGACAGCAGTAAATCCATGATCATTTAATCATGGGTCTGACCCTTCATAATATTTGCATCAATATTATTTACTCCAATGCTCCAGCACACAGCATGCTCAGCAAAAGCCTAACACAACACACACATTGCCTAGCTGCAAACACCTCAAGAATAGGTTTATGCTATGCATGCTGTAAGTACAGAACCACAGCTACCAGAACACATGGGGATGAGGCTCAGGAAGCAGGTCCCACACAATGGGAAAATCTCTGTCAATCAAAGCAAAAACCTGAATTTCCTCATTCATACCTTAATGGGTCTGGAGCAAGGCAAGCCAGTATGGCTGACCATAAACATAAACACTGCCCTTTAAACAGGTTCACAGGCCTGCACATAAATGGCTCCTCTTCAGTCCAGGAGGATCAGAGCTCCGAAAATTCTTCCCCAGAGTAAAAGGTCTGTAAATTCCCTGCCACCACCATTTCTGTGCTAAAGCAAGATACCTGTGTCCTGTAATTGTGCATTGACAAGGTTCAGGATCTTTATTTTAAAGGTTCATAGCAGCTTTCATCTGCAAGTCAATATCAGTGAGAAGGTCTGCTGGGATCCAAGATAAGTAGCATAGCTTTTCAGACACAGCAGCATCATATTCTGATGGCATATTAAAAACCTGTGTGAATCATAAATCCCATTTCTTTAGGAACTGAGTCCCATCAGGGCACAAGGCTGAGGGGAAAATGGGCTATTCTGCATATAGCTAGGAGATGATGATGATCTATGTAGGTAAGACACAGACATTCCGTTGTGAATTTTTTGTGACTGTTGCTGCTTTATAAACAAAAATTAAAAAAATGGCTTAGGCTTCCCTGTCACACACCAGAGACAAAATTCTACTACTATTAATAAAGGTGCAAACAAATTTTTGCAAGCTCTGCATAGAACTGCCTCACTCTGACTAAAGAATAAAAATGAAGAGCAAATTTCTTACACGTAAGATAATTACATTGCTGAAGCAAACACTTCTCCAAATATTGTGAGCACACAAAAGGCTGAAGTGTGTGTATGTGCCCACAAGAGTGTGTGTGAGTATGACAGAGATGGAGTTGGTGTGTGCTGAAAAGCAGGACAGGAGAAAGCTAGCTCATGAAAGCAAGCTACAAAAGCTTGAGAGAGTCAGGCTGCTGGCATGCAGGCTTAGAAACATTAATCCCAGAGTGTAGGCAGTGATGGACGGCAGGTGAGCAGATGGGGAGGCAGGTTGTGAGTGCAAAGACGATGGCTTGGAATGAGCCCTGTTTGAGCTCTGGGCAAATACAGCTCAGCAGAATAGGGGCAGCACTACCCAGGGAATCAGCCTGCAAAAGCTTACCCAGCTCACTTTCAAGGCAGCAAGTCAGCCAGTGTGCCTGCATGCCAGCAGTCTCACCCCTCTTGGTCTTGCAACTTTGTCTTTTGCACTTCTCAAAACAAAAGGTTTCCAGTTTTATGCCTGATCAGCTCAGAAACTGGACTTCATTCAGCTTGAAATCTACTGGGAAAAGGACAGTCCCACTCCAAAGGTACCTGGATGCCAAGATTCTCAGGCTGAAGTCCTTCTTATTTCCCCGTGCACCATGCTCTCTCTCCCTGCCTCACAGTTGGTTTGGAGAGAATTATCTGCCTAGCTCTTGGACCCTGATCAGAAGCTGAGCTGGGGCCTAGCCTTTACCATCTGTCCAGGTGGCTTCTTTGCAGCAAGATATTGTCCCACGTGTCCTATATACATCCATCAGACTCAGGTCTATGCCAGCTTGGCTCTAGGAATGAATCACTGCACTCTCCTTATTTGAAAGGCAAGCTTGTGCCAACCACTCTGTGATCCTGTAGATATGTGCTCTCCCTGGGTACCCAATACTTTCACAGTCACCATAGCACTTGCTGGGCCCTGTAATTGTCTGCATAAGATCCACATAACACCATCCATCCCGGTTTCTGCTGAATATTTTAGAGTAAAATACAGGAACAATACTTTTCTCATCCACAACCTGTATTTTTAACTCCCTGTCCTATAATCCTCCGCAGTGAAATTTCAAGGAACCAAGAGAAGAAGAAAAAATCCACTGCTTTTCTGTCACACAAAAATAAAGAAAACCTCACCATTTTTAACCTGGCAAAAACATATCACAGCTGGAATTGGGAAACCCTTCTCTTTAAGGGTAGGCCAGTGGTAGGCCAGTCCCCTACCTCCTTGTATCACAAGAAGAGGAAATAAAAAAAAAGGCATCTTTTCCTCCTTAGCAAGTCTCTAGATGGGGACAAGTTGCTGCATATTTTCCTTGAGGAGAAAGATAAAAATCTCAGCTATTTAAGTCTGCGTGCATTTGTCTTCCACACAAAGCTGATCGCACTTTAGCACACATGCTGCGTACAACTGTATCCGCAATTAATGAATACTTGCATCACAAGTACATTTAATACGGAAAAGGAATCCTCTTCTATACTGTTAGAGATTTGGGGAGGGGAAGGGATGTGAGGGGGTGGTGATGTTGGTGGGGGGAGGGTACAGGGAAGAAATGCAGTGTGCAACATTAACCAATGTACTGGAGAACACCAGGACAGTTGAGCGGCACAGTGAAGACTTTAACTTGTGCAGTATTGGTGCCTTCACCTGATACCAGCTGTGTGCCACCCTGAAATGTGTCCAGGAGGCTGCCAAAGCTTACTGTGTGCCCTGGCCATGGAGCAGGGCTACTCTGCTCCAGGCTGGGGCTGGATACTTCCTTGCTGTTGTAAGAGGCAGTGCCGCAGCAGACAGACGTCCTAGCCTAAAACAGCAGAGCTGTGTGGCGAGCGAATCAACTGCTCTCACAGTAGCTCTTGCTATAACTTGCCTCTTCGTGCCGTTCTCCTGTCTGCCTAGCATGCAGTTTGCTCATTCAGTTGCTCACGCTCACTCCTTCCTTTCCTCCCTCCCTCCAGCAGTGTCAGGGAGACAAGTGAAGGTTACTCTTTGGCATGTTTGTTTTTGCATTATTTATCTTGTAGAGGACAGAGTCAGACATCTAGAGGACAGTCTTAGGTCACATGTGAATCCTTCCAAATGGGACTCAATAGCACAACCAGCCAAGTAGAAAACAGACTTGGACAGCCCCATGGAGGGAGGCAGCATTTGGAAAGGGATGTTGTGCATCTTTCTGGCCAAGGTACCTGGCAACACCACAGGTCTGTTTGTGACTCCATCTTCCCTTGTTTCTTCTCCTTCTTATTTGAAAATTTCTTAAAGTGGGTATAATCTTTTTTTTCACCCATAATTAAGAAGTTTTTCAATATTTTTACATGTTTCATATACACAGGGCTGCAAGGAACTGGGATCTCCCCTCCACCTCAATTCCTACCCTCTCCCTGCAACACCTCCTGCAGAGACCAGCTGCTACTGGGTTAGCTGCACACATCTCAGAGTATCCAGAAACATCTCCTACACAAAGTTCCCTTGCCCGTTCCCTCTGAGGCTGCCCATTGGAAAGGCTGGTGCTGGAATATCCCACAAGCAGTGCTCCTGTGGGTGGCCCTCAGCACTGTCTGCTGGGGGAGGCTGGCACTCACAAATTAAGAATCCTTTGCTCACACATCTTCCAACTCTGTTTCTCTCTGACTCCTCCAGTATTTAATAATAAATAGTTATGCTGTACCCCAACAGAACAGAGATTTTATGCTACTTATTTTCTCCATATTTTCTAGCACATCTAAGTCTCCCTCAATTTCTTATTGAAAATGAAATGGGGACAGTTCTGCTTATACAGCTGGAGATAGTGATCGCCAGTGTACAGAGACTGACTTATCAAGCAGATTCTTAATGCCATAAAATCAATGGGTTTAGAAATTCTATTATCTTGCCTCTGATAGAACGCACCGACTAAAGAAACTTCTTGCCCTTTTTCTTTTTTTTTTTTTTTTAAAAGCATACTTAAATATAGCATTACTGCTGTCCATAAACAAGTTTTCCCTATGGTTCTCTAGTGGATATTACACCAGAGAAAAGGAACAGACAGGCTGCATGGCAAAACAGAAAGGGTAGTTTCTTTCTGGGTTCTTCCAGCTATTCTGTTACAGTGACCTGAGGCTGCTGGATCTCCAGATTTGAAAGCATTTCGTACTATGTAGGGTGCAGGACTCCAAGAAAATTACTTCTACAAGAAGAAAATGCAACAACCCCAAATACATGGCAAGTGCAAATCAGTCAAAGCTGCCTGAATGCCTAGAGGACAGTAGTAGATTCAAGTGAGTGGAACAGGTTTGGTATGCATGTTCACAGGTCCAAACATCCAAACAAGTAAAGAGAACATGGAAAGGAAGGTCTGTGTGTAAAAGAGAGAAGACAGAGATTAGGACACTGACAAATAATGGGAACTGCTTGATACGCTAGTGGAAATCAAGCAGGACATAAGAACCAAGCCAGATAAGAGATAAGGAGGGAATCAGATGGGACAAAACTTGAACTGCTGCAGCAGCTGAATGGAATATTAGGGACAAATCAGACATGAAATAAAATGATTCTTGGGTGAGAGCCCTTCAGTGCGATACAAATGACTTGTTTTTTCCTTATATTCAGTCTCCAGATATTGACTAGGCAAATCTTTAAAAATTTTTACTAGGTCCTTTAAACTCCCCAAAGTGTTGTAAACAGATCCTAATTGAAGAATTAGTTTCTCCCTTCAATCTTCTTCTTAGATCCCCTTTATTCTTCCCTTTACCTACCAAAAAAACCAAACCAAACAAAACAAAAAACTCCATTAGAAAATGTAGGTGGTGGCTTTCCATTTGGATAACAAATGTCCAAATCTGGAAATTATTTTTTTCAAGTTTGGCAATGTTTGGAGAAAAAACTGAAGAAGCTGTTTTGCACTCACTGTGATTCAGTATTGTCATTTGCAGCCTGGGGTTGCTGAGTCCTGCCTATCTATAAGGCTGAGTGAGATGTGGTGAAGGTGCAATGTAAGTGCTGTCATCCTCCCTGTTACCTGAAAGAAAATGGACTACAGATAAGTTAATGCTTTGCTGTGGGTCACAGCAGTGGATACCTATCATGCATGCTCTGAAGGAGTGTGATTTAATCATGGAATATATCCAAAAGGGAGAGGTGTTTTGACTCGATTAGCCTATCACAGTAGCACACTGCTCTATAAATTGTTCTCAGGCAATAAACAGCAATGGCTTATGTTGAAACACTGACTACTTTTAGCTAACGAAGGAGGGGTGAGGGTTTGAAGACTGTGGCATTTCGTGGAACAACCAAGCAATCAGCCAAGGAAGAAGACAGCAAGAGACTGATCAAGATACATTTTTTGTAGCCTCACAATCAATACATATAGAGGCACTTTCTGCAGACAGCTTGTAGAGTACCACTTATATGTTATTTAGCTTTGATGTGTCTTACTGCATCTACATTAAAAATGCTTTGTGATCATGAGACTCGATTTCCACTTCTCATCCAGTCATGCAAATATTTATAAAAGAGAGCTTTCATTGCTGGATTGCTGTACCTGATTTCATTCAGAAGAGAGGCAGTTTGGGTGGGGGTAGACTAGAGAGAAGTCCCTGTACAGTTAGAATAAAAAATGAGACTGCCTCTTAAGACTTAGATTTGTTCTTCCAAACTGAACAAATCAAAGTTGGGATCTGGACACCTTGCAGGCTTTGTAGAAACTCAGGCCCATGTCCTCTGTGATTAAATCCATTCCCTACTCCTTCCTGGAGATATCTTCTGAGCTGAGATCTGAGGGAGAAACCAGTCCCCTTGCATGAAAAACATACAAGTTAAAAAAGGGTCTTTGAAGAAGAGAATTTAAAGCAATGGACAACTTCTAAGCAGAAGCAGTCAAACAGCAAGACCATTTGTTCCAGATATAATAACGCCTTGCCTTCCTCTCTGTTATCATCAAAAGCTTCTGTGTTTGTGGGAGAAAATCTCTCCCCCACCACCAGCCCAGTCCTTCCTGCCGTGAGGTCACAGCCCTGTCTTTGCGACACAGCTGTCTGTTGCTAGGGTAGTGTTTGTGCTTTCACAAAATCAGCACAGCAATGACTTCACAAGCAAGGTCATGGAGGAGCAGATGGGCTTGGGAGGAGGGAGGGAGACGGACCCCTTGTTTAAACACAAATAGCGGTGATAATTAATTAACCAAAGTAGCAGGGGAAATTATGAAAAACATGTGAAAGGTAAATGGATTTCTGTTTAGCTGTCTTTCCCAAGAGGCTAAATGTCTCAATTGCAGAAGGGAGATCTTTACAATGAACTAATGAAACAAGGACATTTTCTCTGGTTTCTTCAAGTGGAAGTTCCTGGAAAAAAATATGAACAGAGCCTACACTTTGCCATCCTTCTGCCTTCCCTTCTCATCACCACTTGTTGACCTCAACTAAAACATCAATATTTTCTATCAGAACCTTGAGTACCTATATCTTTTCAGCATACAAGGGCTGTAGTGGGAATAGACAATTATTTAGACAGGAAGTTTATTGTTCTGCAGTGGCTTAGCAGCAAACATGCTTTGTTGATAAAGAAAGCTGTTACATGTTTATTCTTCTGACTGCCAAAGCCAAAAGCTAGTCTTTGGAGTTGACCAAGGTGGTGTTTTTCCTTCTTCAAACACATAAGGTTTTTATGATAAGGAATGGGCAGCCCAGCCATGCCTTTACTTCCACCTATGCTTTTATCTTTTGCCATGACAGTGCTGATTCTGCTGTACACCTTCATGTTTTTGACCAAGTCAGCATATTTAATTCCAAAACGTGAAAGAGTAAGTTACCCAGGTAAGATCAAGGGAATCATCTCAATATGCAAGTGAATCCATGGAATACCTCTGAAGAACTTGCTTAGCAGTAAGTACAAAAGTTGTTCTTTCTTCATCATTCCTTCTCTGTGCTGCATTTGCATCACGCATATAGGTCAATATACGTTCATCCATTTAAGATTTAAGGGGAAAGAGAGCATCTTGTGTATATTCTCTTCATTATTTATTTTATGAACACACAATTCTGCCTTTCACCTTTTCAATGGGAGCAGAGATCCTTAAAAAAAAAAAGAATAAAAAAATTCCATGCTTACAAGAAGGGTAGGAAACCTTACCAGAAGGTAAGGTGTTTTTGTGACTGAGAGTTCTTTCATCCCAAAGAAGTTTGGAAAAGCAAAAAGCCAAGCAATGCTATTTAGACACATTAAAACAAGTTCAAAAGAACTTCTCCAAGAAAAGTGATGGTCTCAGTAGGTTTTCTTCTACATACTGGACTCTGTCCATCCAGCAGCTCTATGTTTTCTACTAACACAGACATTGTCACATCAAACATAAGCACCTAGATTCACAGAACAATGACTGCAATTGAAAAGTGCCAGTGGAGATAGTCTAGTCCATCTGCTTTGCTCACAGCAAGGTTAGCAAGAATGAGTTCCTCAGAGTCATATCCAATTTTTAACATCCTCTCCAATGATGAAGATCCCATAACTCTCTCAGTGGTCTACTCCAGTTCTTGAGCATCCTTTCAGTAAGAATAAAGGGTTTTTTTCCTATATTTAAATGGAATTTCCTGTATTGCAATTTAGACCCACTGTCTCTTGTACCTTCTCTGACTATCACTGAGGAGAGTGTCTCCAGTTTTCAATCCACTCTGCTATGCACTTATCTAGTCCATACATCATCAGTTCGTCAGTGAGAATCTTATGTCAAAAGGCGAGACAGTGTCAAAAGGCTTTAAAAAGTCAAAACAAACAACACGATCTGTCAAGATCTCTGATATAATGATTCACTGAACTAATCATTGCGTTACAAAACCACACTGACCATACCAAATTACTCATGTCCTTCAAGGGTCTGGAAATGGTTTGCAGGATTATTTGCTCCATCACCTTCCCATGAAATAAGGTGTGGTTGAACATGCTATAGTTCCCTACATTTTCCTTCTTGCCTTACTTGAAGACAGGTGACGCTCCCTTCCAGTCTTCAGGAACTTCCCCCAGTTACCAAGACCTATGGGAGTGATCTAGAGTGGCTTCACAGTGGCATCAGTCAAATCCCTCAGTATTCATGAAAACATCTGTCAGGTTTCATGGACCTGTCTGTGTCTAGGTGTTTAAATAATCTTATACTGCTCTACCAGGGATAAATTGCCATTGTACCATTTCCCACTTCTCTCAGAGACTTGTGATTCCTGCAGGCAAACCTTCCTAGTAAAAACCAAGGTGAAAGTGGCATTAAGTACTTTGGTCTTTTCCAAATCTTTTGACACGAGGTCTCTGCTCTGTTCAGCAATGGTTCCACACTTTCCTACACTGAGTCCACTGTGGTTTTAAAGAAAACATTGCTGTCTGCAGGGTTAAATTAGCTGATACTTATTTCAAAAGGAGTCCCACCTTCTACATATCATGGTGAGCCATGCTGGTTACAGCTGTCTCTTTTATCAGCATTGCTAATACATGGTCTGGGGCTAAGTTACTGCTGCCTCCTATCAGATAATTAGTCAGTAAATCATTCAACCAGCTACAAGGTATATAGCAAGGACAATGTTTCCAAACCATATTATCATCATCAGACATTTATAGTGCACTTTATCGCAAAGGATTCAGAAGATTTACATATACCTTGTAGAATAGTGGCCCTTTTTTTACACCTGCTAGTAAAGTGCAGCCCTCTTAGGAGGGAGGTGTCTGTGTTTTTTAAAGAGTCATGTTATGGAATAAGCTTATCACAGGAAATTGTACAGATTACTCCTGTTTCTACTTGACATTTTTAAAAGAGTTCAAGGAGAGTAAGTGATCTAAGTTGGAATTTTGCAAGGAGGCTGCAGCTAAAACCAGTCTTTTCAGTTAGAAGATAGTTAAACCAGGTTACAGTAACATGACTTTTTACAGGGATTTGCAATTATAGTGCTAGCAAATAAAGTGTAAAATAACAGTTCTGCAATTTCTTCATGTTTCAAACTGAGTTTTTCTCCATCTCTGATACACTGCCATCTAAGCACAACCAAACAACGCCTCTAATTTAAGCCTGATAGGCTTAATGGGACAGCTCCCATGAAGCCACCAAGAAGTAGTAAGAGCCTCAGTCCCTTTGTGTTTTTGTTAGCTTTGGTCATAAAAAGAGATGGAGCAAAATCATTGTGGGGCTCTGGTGCCTCTGCCAGCTGGATTTAATTGAGCAGTACTGAGCTACTGATGAAGTGGGAACAATGCTAACATTTAATTCTTGCAAACAGGCAACATCCATGACAAGATCTCACTTTTATGTGAAACACATGCCCTCTTATGTCATATTACTTTAAAATCATAGAATCAGATAAGCATTATGCTGGAAAAGACCTATAAGTTTATTCAGTCCAACTGTAAACCTAATACTACCAAGTTCCACTAAACTGTGTCCCTGAGTGACACACCTACACATCTTTTAAATACCTTCAGGGAGGATGACTCAACCACTTCCCCAGGCAGCCCATTCCAATCCTTGACAGATCTTTCAGTAAATATTTTTTTTCCTAATATACATCCTAAACTTCTCCTGGCCATTTGAGGACACTTCCTCTTGACCTATCCATTTTTACCTGGTAGAAGAGACAGAACCCCACCTGTCTACAACCTCCTTTCAGGTAGTTGTAGAGAACAATGGGTCCCCGCCGCCCCAAACCTTCCTTTCTCCAGGCTAAACACCCCTAGCTTTCTCAGCTGCTCCTCACAGGACTTGTGCTCCAAACCCTTCACAAGCTCCATTGCCCTTCTCTGGACATATTCCAACATTGTTCTTGAAGTGAGGAGCCCAAAACCAAAACAGACTTTGAGATGTGACCTCACCAATGTCAAGTATAGGGGGAATGTCCTGGTCCTGCTGTCATTCCAGAGGAATGACAATAGTGCTGAAGAATTTCTCCTTCCCAGCAGCCAGATCTCATCCAAGTCCTAATTCCAACAGTAATCCCAAGACTCTCTCAGAAGGGAGAGATCTCCCAGGATGTAAAAGAGCTCTGTTTTGCTGCTCTGCTACAGGCTTTCTCATCTTGGTTTGGCTGCCCACACAGAAGTCATTTGACTTGCCATATTGTAAGTAAGGTATCTGCACAAGGCTGGCAAATACAAAATAAAATATCCTCTATTCTGAAGCAGTCAGGATATCCTAGGGCATCTCAAAAGGTAGCAGATGATTTCTGGTGTGTCAGTGTTAGTACTTTAGTTCAGAGTGTAAATGTGCTAATGAAGTAAATCATCAGGTTATCCCCATTGCCCGAGTCTGGACTGTGGAGCTGTCTAGACAGGCACAGACTGGATTTTTTTCTACTGAAAATATGATGTACATCACAGGTACTCCACCTGCTAATGGATATTCAATTCCCAGCTAGATCTAGTTCAAAGCAACCTTCCTCAAAATTCTACAGTCAGGTCCTCTGTCCTGATGTTTCAACTCTATAGATCTGCTTTTACAGGTCTACGTTATTCCTAATGCAGATACAGGCAAGTCACTAGTCCAGCTCCTCATCTAGACTATCCTAATTACAAACCGGGGTAACTGTTCTGGTCTAATCATGGATAAGTAAATTCAAGAATACAAGGTGTTTCGATACTGCTGGAATCAGAGATGTGTGTGAAGGGAACAGGAACTGGAGAACCATCACGTAAAGAAATGCAGTCAAATCAGAGATTCAAATTTCCATGTATGCCTGAACAGGTCCTTAACAAGGGCAAACATATTAATAATGGCAGTCTCACTGCTGACATCAGTATTGTGACTGTGCTGCTCCCCATGCCCTCTCATGCTTCCAATAATCTTTAATTGCAAATGACAGTGTTCTTGATGTTAAAAAGAACAATATTTATTGAGAGGAGAGGTAGCTTTTACCATGTGCTTACCAAAAATCGTATCTCTTTCACTGGCTTCCCTTCTCTGATTCTCATCCACTTTCCTCTTGAGATATAGCTACACACATGCACACTTCCTCCTCTTAGAAGAAAACCTGCTATTCCCTCTAGCTTTTTGCTAGCCTAAATTGAAGTTTGCCAAGCAGAACTAATACCACTGACTTGTAGACCAGTCCCATTTTCCTTGTGCCACTATTATGTGGGAAGGCTGAATGAAGAATGGCCAACTAAATATGACTGCCAGAGCTTCTTCAGGTAAAGAGAAACCCCACTTTCTTTTGCCATTGTCTTCATCCTCTTCTCTCCCTCCCTTTACTATGGCAAGTCCACTGAACTACAGCTTGGAAAATGCATTTTTTATTTTTCTCTCTATTTTTCGCTCTTAATCTTCTAGAGCTATAAAATTATGTTCAAGTTCATTTCTAGGACAGTATAGATCTATTTTTCCTAAAAAACTACTATGAAATGCTCAATATATTGGGGTTTATTCCAGAGACCTCCTGGAATAAAAAGAGAGCTGCACAATCAGGGTTGCACAGCTGGGCATACAGTGTAGTATATACAAACCCTCTTCAGAAATAGGCAATAGAAGAATACTTGTTCAATCCCACCAAACACACCCTACTGGCAGAGGGCAGAGGTGATAGCAACCACAGAAAAAGTGCTTCTAAGAAATGCAGTAGAAGCTCCTTGGAAAAACAACATGAAAACGACACTCCAAAGACCCGAATTCCTTCCTTCATCAGAAATTACATAGTGGAAGGGATGAAAGTCCTTTTGGAGGATGCCCCAGGAACAGAGGTTTCAGGTCTGTTGTACTTAAATGTAATCTTTTTCTTCAAGAAGGATCACTTCTCAGAGATGCTATACAGTCATTCCCATGTTTGGTGGAATGGAATAGTTCAACTGCCCCTGTATCCTGTTTTTCCCATTCAAAAAATCCTAGGGGTGACTTTCTGCACAGACTGGTGCCATGCAAAAGCAAAGTAGTGACAGGCTTGTCATGGCTACATCAGGGACAGCTGAAAAATTCTCTTGTTACAGTTCCCTACAACCACACACAGACAGTGTCTCTGAGGTCAAGAATAAAATCCCTCAAAATGTTTGGCAGAGTAAATAACTGGCACTGAAGCTTGAGACTATGAAACAGCTTTGCTATAAAGCCCTGACATGTTAAAATCAGGAAGATACAAAACCTGGTCAAAATAATAGCTATATGTGCAGTTTCTTTCTCTGCTGTTAAAAAGTGTAGAGAATAAAAACAAAAGAGAAAAGGAAAATACTTTTAGGTAATTAGCCTTTGAATCCTGTCTGTTTAGGTGGCTCTTATTGCAGTTATAAGTCTGTCTCTGTACAAGCAAAGATATTGGCTATTAATGCTATAAAGTATTTTTCACTGCTGAGTACTCAGATTTTGTTGAGATCCAGTACTAAACTGTTATACACCTTCCTGTGGAAAAGGCTGTGATTCAGTTTCCTAAATATAGGCAGCTGATGCCATCTTAAGGACTGTATAGTGTCCTGAATAGCACAGGCCATATGTTATATGTTCTGGCCTTCAATGGATATCTCAGATACCACAGAGTGTGTAAACCAGTTACAAGATGCCTTCACATAGGTAGCTCAGCTGCCCATGTACTGACCCAATGGGTTCACAAGCTCCAGAATAAAGCATTTTGTCACCAATATCCTACACTAATCATTCATTACCTATGGAGAAGAGAGGATAATATTTACCATTAAATTTAGTGTATCATGAGGCTTTGGGCTTAGGAAGAGTGGACAGAAGAACCTGGTGTGCCCAGGTGGGTCCAAACCGCTCCGTGCACAACTGTGCATTTTTTCACACCGCAGTTTCATATTCAGATAACACACTCTGGTTTAAAAGGCAGAGCTCTTTAGCTAACCCTAAACCCTCAAGTAATCCAAAGCCTCAAGTTACTAGGGTCCAAGGGTTACAGAAGAGCAAAAGAGTAGGCTATGAAGAATTACAGAAGGGAAGCTTGCTTAGGCCAGAAGAGCTGCAAGGGTCAGCTCCCCAGTATATGCCCTTTACTGTAGGTAAATCAGTTTTTAGTTCTTGGGGTATTCTTTTGCTTTTTTAATGGATGGCCCATAGACATTTGGTGTGAAAGAACAGTTTTTGTGGGAGTTTGGGGCTTTTGGTTGCTTGAGGGTTTTTGTATGAATGCTTGCACAGCCATGACTGTGGTAGCTGTGTGGTCTTCTGTTCAATTCAGTATTTGTGGACATGTGAATGTTTATGTGCAACCACATATGCTCTGCTTTCACTGCTAGGAGAGATGCATGCATTTATATTGGGAAAAAGTGTCTCCCTCTTGTCTACTTGCATTGCATGATTCAAATCCAGCAGCAGCAGCAGGAGGATGCAGAT
This sequence comes from Myiozetetes cayanensis, assembly GCF_022539395.1. Taxonomy (NCBI): domain Eukaryota; kingdom Metazoa; phylum Chordata; class Aves; order Passeriformes; family Tyrannidae; genus Myiozetetes; species Myiozetetes cayanensis. Next base: position 22,941,193 of record NW_026087742.1, read on the forward strand.
TCCCCCTGCCTCTCCTCCTCCTCTCCTCCTTCCCTCCTGTCACTCAGATGACAATGATCTGTGTTGTGGGCACTTGCTGGAAAGCTTTAACGTAACCATTACTTTTAGGTTGCTGGAATTGAGGTGGGCATCAAAGACTCCAATGAATACAAATAAGCTCAGATCCAAGAAAACTCCATCTTGTCTAATCTTTGCTAAGCAGTAATCTGGGAGGCACCTTGCTTGCTCTCATTTTGTATGGAAGGAGAGCAAGCACACCACAGTGCATATTATTGAAGTCTGGATTGATCTCACCTGTTCATATCCAGAGGTTTCCTAATCTTTCTCTACCTCAATAGCTGTAATCTTTCCAAGGAAGTAATATTCACAATGAGACAACTCCACCCACCCATTACTGGAGCACAAGAGGCAAAGATTTTTTCGACCTTATCAAGTCCACAACCGTGGGCTCAAAATAGACATAAATTCAAGCTACAAGGTTGAGAATTCTATTGGAAACTTCTCCAAGTTTCAGATGGAGAGACTATGTTTGAACCCATAGATTATGTTGCTTATTTAAATACAGAACTTTACAGCCTCTTTTTAAAACAGATGATATGGAGGACATGAAAAGATGACAAAGTTGAGATTTTGTTTCATTCAAATGCACTTGGGTATTGATGGTGCCAACTTTGCATGTTCTGTCTCATCACGTGATAACACCCTTGAATGACAGCAGTTCCTGCTTTCTAAATAAGCAACAAAAAAATCTCCGCAAAAAGGATATTCATGCAACAGGAGAACATATCAGGAAAACAGAAGAAAGAAAGACCTAGGGAATGAGGAATGTGTTCTCTTTGGGGTCCAGAAGTGTACAAATAAATGGGTACTTGTCAAAAGCAAAGATATGCAAGACATTGTAAAGAATACTTATAATCAAAAGGAGTACAAACACTCTTTGGCCATATTAATAGCAGGACAGCAAAGTAAAAATATGTAGGAATCATATGCAGTGGGCCTGCAGTAGAGACTGAATATAATCTGTGCACAGACTTAAAAAAATAAATTAAGACTTGGTTTAATTGTTTTTTTAACAGTGATGGTGATATTGAGTGTGGGACAAAGGCAGTGTAACTAAGCAGAATGAGAAAATGGAAGTAAACTTCAAGATAATGCTGCACTCAAGGAGGTGGAACAAAAGAACTTTCACCCTAGAATGTTTAAAGAAGTGATAAGGAATATTACAGGATAAGCTGCAAGAATCTCAATACACCTATCAATATAGAAGGGTATTATATGGCTGCAGAATACCTGATTTAAAACATAGAAGTAACTAAAAAAGGAGAAGGAGATCTGGGCAAATACAGAGTTAGTTATATGATCCTGTAGGTATGCAATACTCTGGAATACATGCAGAAGCAATTAAAGACATCAAGGTAAGCAGAAAATAGGATAAAATGCACTATGGCTTTTCCAAAAGCTAAAAAAAACCTGACTGCCTTTTCTGATAACTGATTAAAAAAAAAAAACAAATATATGCAGTAAAGACTAATCTGTCAGCATTTAAGTAAAGCATTGGATACAGTGTTTTATACTGGTTTATTACTTAAGATGTAGATGATGGCACTAGTAAAGAATTTTTAGGCAAATAAGGAACTGATGAAAGAGATTACCACTGGTCAGGTTGAAAGGGTAATTTATTAGTAGAGCTCCTCAAGGAGTGAGACCAATTTAATTTAATATTTTCATGATTGATCTTAACATAAAAGTAGGATAGTGCTATTGAAGTGGACCGATGACACATAGTTGGAAAACACGGTCAAGGCAATGAGAGCAAGATGTATAAACAAAGAACTGTCTTACCTTGAGGACTGGTCAAACAGAAATGAGAAAAGTAAAAAGCGCAAGGTCAGGCACTACAGCTAAACTTTCTCATGCAAGTGGGGAGCTCGTTAGTTGGAAAGAACAGTGGAGCAGACAGGCTTGGGAACAGTCCCACCTCATGGGGTGACTATGTGCATTGACAAAGTAATGGAGATGTCATTATAAAAGCACCAGTAGAGATCTTATCTGAAAGAGGGTATAATTCTGGTTACCCACTTTGAAAAGATCTTGCTCTGGTTTTGGTTTGAACCACTCTGCTTGGATGAGCGAGGGCACAGAAATTTCACATCAGAAGGCCGGTAAAAGAGCTGATTTTATTTTTCATTTTCCAAACTGCTTCCTCTATCAGGAGGAGATGTTGCTGGGTCTTCAAAATACTTAATTATACAGGGACAGTTTTGCTCTCTTTTTCTGCATTTGTGTGAGAATTTCCAATGGCAAGAAACAACATGGCATCACAGACTCACTCCACTGGTTCTGTACTGATGTACCCTGACCAGGTGACCAGGAGTCTGATCCTTCTTCCTTTTCTCCTGATGAGGGAAACTGCCTTTTCACCTATCCCAGTAACTCAGACCTTTCATTTAGCCCACCACTCCAGCCCTTGTTGCTAAGGATGAAGAGATAAAGTCTACAAAAGCAGTGCTGAGAGAGAAACCCTTGATAAACAAATCTTTTTGCATGAATAGGAGAACATGTAGTTCTCATAAAAATGGTAATTAGAGCCCAGCATGAGGAGGCTGATTTTTTTTCATAATAATAATAATAAAAATTAAAAAAATCTCTCCAAGAGCATTCATTGAGGGGGAAGTTATATTTGCCAGTATTATTACTGTTATTATTGTATTACCCCTAATAACAATGATGAGGCTCTTGCTAAGGGACAGGACCTTCTGTGTAACTAAGTAAACATTCCTAAAAAGGGCTCCCCTTAAGGCATGTCTTCAATTAATAAAGGTGATTGACAGATCTGCTTATAGCCTGCTGCAAGGTACCAGCTGATTGCCTCTCTCTAGTAACTGTCTAATTTCCTCTTCCCTTACCAGTTACACTGGTGCAAAGTCATTGGCCTCTACCACGGAATGACAAAGCAGCTGGCATTTGCGTAGGCAGATGTTTCCTGGTCCAGCCCTGTCTTCTCACATACCCTGTCTTCCTACACCCATCTTGCCTGTCAATTTATTTGTTCCCTCGCTCCCCACCCCAGCACAATGCCTGCACAAGGCACCGCTGTTAATTTAGCCAGGAAATGGTTTGATGGTGATAGGGAAATAACTTGATCAAACCTTCTGAACAGCAGCCGTTGGAAGAAAGGAACACCCCTAGCCATTTCACAGTGACCTCTCCCTGTGCTTAAAGAAAACTCATGAGCTCTCAGCACGAATTAGCATGGCCTTATTATAAAAAACAGAATTGGGGTCAGAAGAAACTAAAATGGGTAAGGGGAAAAAAATTCCCATCAAAAGCAACATCTGAGACAGAAATGCACTAACTGAGGAGGGCAAAAAAAGTGAAGCTTCAGAGGAAAGGAAAAGGCTAGAGGCAGAAGAAAAGCATGCACAGCCTTCTTTAAAAAAAACTAAAAAAGGCAAAGCACCCAGAAAACTGCAACAGCTTTGACGTCACACTGGACACTCCTGCAGAAAAGAATTTATGTGTTTGCCTCCTTCATGAATTGCCATTTCCAACCCATTTGCCATCATTGCTGCCATGTGGCCTTGTCAAGCCATTGCTGTTTGATGGCCTGTGGAAAAGATGGGTGCCTTAAAAGATTTCAGTTGCACAGTCTAGATTCCAAGGGAAGAAAACACGAATGGCAACTGCACTGCTGGCATTATATTTCACAAACATGACATCAGTTTGCACTGCAAGGGTGCTGATCCCCAGCTATGCCAAGACTTCTCTGTAGGGAAACAAATCATCCCAGTACTGGCATCGGTCACCATCAAAAAAACCAGCAGCTAACTACAAAAACATGTCTCATTATGCTGCCCTGTCTGCACACTTAGCTGCAAAAAGAAAGCACCGCAGGGTCCTGTTGTCAGTTCTTTCTCCAGTTTGCCGTGGAGAGGGGGTGACACAGCCGAGGTCCCCAGCGAGGGCACCTGTGCAAGTGCAGCTGCTTTCCTGACAGCTCTCCCTGCCTGGGGAGCTGGACAGATGTGGTGCAGAAGCCTTTCTCGACAGCCTCTCTACTTACACACTGTGCTGCTACTTCTGCCTCCACTGACTTGGAGGAAGGTACGTACCTTGGAAAGGAGCCCTTTGTTATTCTCCACGCTCTCTGGAGCTTTACATCCCATCCTCAAAAAGGTAATGCCAGTTTGGCATCTACTCTAAATTGTCCCTCCCACTCCTTCCCATGGCTGGCACACCCAAGCCTTGGGCCTGTCCCCAGGACACACTTAGGAGCAGATCATGGTGGCTGTGTTGGCAGGAGGATTAAGCACAATGTGCCTTGCTCAGGGTTGCAGGCAAGCACGAAGGCAGTGTCACTGTCTCCTCTGTAGCAGTTTAAGAGACTAGTTCTGACTTTAAGAAAAAACTAATAATAGTAGTCATGAAAGTTTCTTACACAAGAATAAAGCCTAGAATCAGCCCCACTCATTCAATTTTCTGAGAAAGAAGCACAAATGATAGGCTCTGACATTTTTTTCCCATCTCTACCACAGGCTTGTGAGCCCCTCTCCCAAACCTCTTGGCCATCCAGCCTATTTTTCCTTCAATGCAGAGAAAGGCTGTGGCTTGCTGCCACCGAGATAGCACAGCTCTATTCACACTGGGCTTTGTCACTGCCTTCACCCTGACAGGTGACAGGAGGGATAGAAAAGCAGGAGGGATAGAAAAAAGATGGCAAGGCAGGAAATGTTACAAACTAATCTAGTCAGGAGCCTAGATCTGTTGATTCACTCTTCTTTCCACCCCCACTCCCCTTGTAAATTATTTTATTTCATTAATTTTGCCTCAGGGAAAAAAAAAAAAAAGGCAAGCTAGATGAAAGAAAACAACAAATTGGACCTTGATTTTATTTACTTCAATACTATCCCTGATCGTTCTGACCCTTAAATCACCCTGCTGCAAGCAGCACAGCCTTCCTAGCATCAATATTAATGCTCCTTGCTCCTGGCAGTGGCTAGTGGAGGTGGCATTTCATAATTCAGATGCAAAAATTAAAAGGCAAATTTGAGAGAGAAGGAGTAGGGCAACTATATTTGCTCAGTCTGCTGACTAAAACCTCTCAGTGAATTCTACAACTCTCTCCCATTAGCAAAGGATCAGAACTAAGGTGGGATCTGGAAATTGCTTCCCATACAGAGCAAGAGTATGGGTTTGAAAACTAGAAGTCAGGCTGGTCAAATACCTGAAGTGGTGTCATCTAGTCTCAGCAAGGGGCTAAATACGACAATATCCATGTTTTTTGGTGTTGTTTGCTGCAGGATATGGCCAGCACAGAAGAAATTACTGTTGTGGGGTATGATGGAAGTGGCAAATCTACCTTGATAAAGGTGGCCTTAAAGATTTAAAAAAAAAAAAAAAAAATCTATCACCTTTCTCCAAATGCAGGATGCTTGCCTAAAAAAATGATTTCTTTTAAAAAAAACCACACTGTAATTTTTCTTTTCCACTCTCTCCCTTCCTTTTAATATAAATCTCCTCTGTCCACCTTTTCACCCAGAAGGACTAGAAACTTTCTTTGAAAAGAAAATAACATGAGGTTGGATTTTCATGTAATAGCATGTCACCAAGAGCTGTGACTTTAAGAAATATACCAACTACAACAACACTCTTGAAAAAAAGCCCCAAAATTGGCAACATTTCTAGGTCTTTGAGTCACAGGGGCAAGACACATCAAGCAGCAACTCAAGAAGGTATTTTTGCACCCTAGCCCACAAAGCCCTCCATTATTTGGAGGGGGATGCTAATCCAGTTCTCAAAGCAACATAACTGCTTTAGTGTGGCATTGCTCTAGAGGCTGGTGCTGCCTGAGAGACCAGCAGGGCAACCCTGTGGGGCTCGTGGGCCTTGGGTTAGGAGGGCAGAGGGGCCTGGGGATTGCCACAGATGAGCGTCACCTGGGTGGAATGTGCAAGCCAGGGCAGAGCACCAGAGCGCTCTGCAGCTCACAGTCAAGGGGTGCTGTCAGCGAGATACAGAGAGGGCAAGCATGCTGTAAGGAAGGTATGGTAATGTCTCACAGAGGAGGTTCTGTAAAACATCATTTCACATGGAGTAATGTTTGGATACCTGAGTCTAATCATGGAGTTAACAGCCCTTATTTGAACAACCTCACATACGCACACAGTGGTGCATAGGATACAAATCAAACCTCTGTCTACTTACAGCCAGGATCCAGGCTATTAGGACACAGCAAGCAGCAGACCAGCCAGGATCACAGAAAGGAAAACATTTCATCTTCCAGCTCTCTATACAGTACCAAGAGGCATGTTTTGCACCAAAAGGCTTCCTCCCTTTTCATCATTTTCTACCATTGCTATCAGTGCAATCTGGCCCAAGAGAAGTGACTTTTACTACTTGTTGATGCTTTGTTGTTTAATCAGATGGCCACTGGAATCTAGGTTTGCTGGTTGAAGAGGCAGCTGAGGAGGGACTTTCAGAGAGTAGAAATGTCAGTCGACCTCTTGGGAGACATTCCTAATCCATCTAGAGCTTCTTCAGACACTCTTAATTATTATTTTGTATTTTAAATGGCCAGGGGGAAATGGGGTGCCTTTAAAATAAAAAATAAATGAAACCATTGGAATGAGAAGAATGTATCTGTTAAGCTGCTGACAACCCATCTGGCTGAATTCCACCTAGCACTTAGCACATAGAAGAGGGAAGCAGGACTAAATGCATTTAAAATCTGGTACGGATGTGAGAGAGTAGACGCAGATACTGAGTGAAAAATAGCACAGATCACTCCTTTTCCTTACCAGCCATATTTCCAGAAAGCATACAGTGCTCCTACTTTATGGCATACACTTTTCTTCCAACCCTCAGTCATCCCCAACTGTTTTGATGAACCTCTGCCTGGCTTCCAAGCATTTCTGTTATCTCAGTCCCTACTGAGCCTCTTCTCTGCTGCCGCATCTGGTGCAATGGTTATGTAAAATGGGAGAAATGCTCACTAAAAATCAAGTACACACTAGAAAGACTTCCAGGTCTGGTTTAGAAAAATGTCAAATTATGGTTGAAATACAAGCCAATCTAACCCAGAGGTTCTCTCACTAAAATTTCTGAGTAGAAATTTTCAGTCACAGGGCCAGTTTCTACCACCAGGACATTCTTGGTGGTAGAAACTCACCACTTTGGTTTCTACAACAGCAAAATCTATTCTGGAATCTCATTTTACTTGAGCTAGTAAATAAGAAGTAGCAGTGGTCGTGCAATATGTGGCTGCTAAATCAATTCTGGCTTAAATCTTTCTATATTTATCATATATATTAAAGAAACCCTATTGCTCTAATAGTTAAGTTAATCATACTATCTTCTACACAAAGCTTGACAGTACCCTTGAATGCAGCATTTTAGCCATGGCTAATTTTACAAATGCAAGGAGTTTGCTTTTATGAAATAAAGTGAAAAGAAAGATGGGAAAATTTTTCAGAATGGCTCTGTGAGGCAGACAGGCATTAGGATTCCTGTACTACAAATGCAAAGTGAGGCACAGAGATTTTATAATTCACAAAAGGAATGCACAACATCTCTGTGGCTGCACTAACCTTGACTTAGCCACTGGAACAGATGTTTCCCCCCTCTTGACATTGTGTAGGTATTGTGACACTAGACATGTTGTCTTCCTAATGAGCCACAATGGCAGAAGCCCCTACTTCTGCATTTACTACAGAGCTCTGACCATTTTCTCAAAGATTGGAGATGTAAAATGGGTCTTGTGACCTAGTTTAACTCACTGCATTACACATTTACCTCTTTGCTTTCTTTGACCCCATTCTCCTTCCCTGCTTGTGGGAAGATGTGTTTTCAAAGGGACCTTTCTTTCTGCTGCTCACTAGTGAAGAAGAGCAATGAAGAATATCACTTCAGATAGGAGACAGGACTGAGCAAAACACCATCCAAAATGGTACCCACCTGAAAGCATGGCCAGGAGGACTTAATTAAGATGTGAATTCAGCCTTTTAGCTCTAACCAATGGGTATCAGGGACATGAATTTCAATGCAGCAAAACTCCATGACAATTTTTACATAATGCTACCCTCTGCAAAATAGCAATCACAGGAAGAACTGGGCTCAATTGTGGTCCATGCAAAGAATCCCCCATGAACAGTCAGGCTCCTGAAAAGCTTTGACAGAGGACGGCCAGTGAGTTCATCTCTTTACAACCCAGTGGCTCAAAGAGACATCTTTGCCTTCAGTCAGCACTCAGATGTACCGCAACGTTTCCCTTTGTGAAACAGAATAGACGCCTCCAAAGACGGCGAGCATTGTCCATGCAGGCATAATGCAATATTTGGACATGCTGAATGGCTTCCTAAGATGAGAAAAAGTGCTGAAGAAACACTAAATTATGACAGATGGGAGCCCTAGAAACGCAACTACCCCCAAACTGGAAAATGAAAAGCCAGCACAAAGGGCAGGCATAACAATAGAATTTAGGCATAACGAAATACACGCCATTTAATGTGGAGTGCACTGAAGCTTCGATCCATAAGTCAAAATCCTAGTCATTAAATAGCCTCATTTAAAAAGTTTTAAAGCAATTAAAATAAATTAGAAACTTCACAGGAGGACAAAATCACTGAAAAGGATAAGAAGCACTTTATGCCAGGCACTGCTTCTGACAGTGTCGTGCCCATGAGGCCAGATTTTTATTTGAGAAGAGCTCGGGGCCAGATTTTCAAGGGCTCTGCACCAATAATTAGGGACAGATTTTTCCAAACTGCTCAGCTTCCATTATCCAAATAAAGGCCAGATATACCAAAGTGTTCAGGGCCCAGCAATTCCTACTGTGACAGTTACAGACACAACATGGCCAGCTTTTTAAGAAACGTGACCATTTATTTCATTGTCTGCCAAATGAGGAAGTGGCCTATTTAAAGGCCATCTTCTAGGTTTTTTCACATCATGTTGGAAGTGGATGATTTTTAAGTCCTGGTAACAGTGAGAAGGCCCCAACTTTGCCAAGTCTGAGACAGCAGGGTCTTGAAAGACAAGTGGAACAAGACCTGCTGCTTTTACTCTACTGTCCTTAATTCCTGCACAAGAGACATCATCAACCTCCATATGAACCACTTCAGAGATGACTGCAGAAGCAAACTTGTAAAATTATAATGCTGCCTCCAGCCATTTTGCAGAGCTAGATACATCATTTGTAGCACACCAGAGTAGGAATCTTTCTCTGAAAGAGAAAAATCCCTTAGCAGTGCTGCTGACAGAGAACACAACAGGACTTTTAAGCTGGTAATAGCTCAACTTGGAAGTGACACAGACTGAGGTGACCCTACAGCCAGACCACAGACCACCAGACTTGAAAACTGCAGGGAGTTTGTTTCCTCTCAGATCACCTAAAACAGATGTTGCAATTCTTCCTAGTGCCAAAGTCTTTTGGATCAGGGCTGTTGTACGTACAGGAGGTGGTGCAAAGGAGCAGTACTTTGCAAATCCAAACCCTTTAGCTCAGCAATGCTTACTTGTCCACAAATTGGGCTTTTGGGGAGAAACTTTCTAGAGAAATGTGGGATTCCTTCCCTCTAAAGTAATTACTTTTCTTTCTGGAAGCAACATTGGTGACCCTCTTCAGTACCTTACACATCTGTCTCTATACTCTCAACCCCTGTAAAGCAGAACAAGCCAATATTCTGAGAACACTGCACATCTATTTATACTTAGCACTGTACCTGCCCAAGGGACTTGGTCATCAGTGCCTCCACATAGACCACTCCACAGCAGCGATGCTCTAGCAAAAGACTAAAAGCAAAGTCCTAGCTCTAAGGAAGTGCAGGGCGCCCTTCAAACAGTGAGAGTACCCAAGAATTTGCTACTTGGAGTTGCTATGAGAGCAACGAGGTGCCTCAAGCTAGTTCCAACCAGGACTGAGAAGCAACTGCAATACACAACAGAACAAGTGGAACAGGAGACTTTAATGAGCAAACCACAGTTACACGCAGGCAGGATTATGGAAGAAGTTTGGGCTGAGGCCCACAGATGGCTGGTAAGATGCATACAAAAGCCAGCATACCAAAAAGGTCAATTTTCACTGATCTGCAGTGTTCATAGCTATGTTTTCTTAGTCAAACACATGAGCTATGGAAAGTATTCTCACTAGCAACCAAACAGCTTAGGAGCCCTTCACCACATTTACTTTCAATTAGAACTGAGGCCCTTTGTTCCTAAAACAGGATAATGAGACCAGCACATCTAAGTTTCTTAAATGCTCTCTGATATTTCTGATGTTTTTCTGTTTCTGTCTTCTAAGTCAGTTTAAAACAACCAGAAAGAATAGGGAGCAAAAAGTTCTCTGGTTTTTTCCCTGATACTTATGTCTTCCATATCCATTTTTACCAATGAGAAATTAAAATCCACTCCCAGTACAGCAACATTAAAACATCTCACAACTACAGCTGGGCAAGGCAAATTTGGTACCTCAGAGCACAGGAGGACAGGAATGTAAGTATTCCAGTGCTCCTAGTTCACCAGTGGTTCCATGGTAGCTAGATATCATTGCTATCTAATCATACATTTGATGACCTGTAACAGCTAGATTTGAAAGCAACCCATTTAGTGCATTACAGAGAGAAATGCAGGGCACTAAAGAAATTGCTGCCAAAAAAAATATCTCGGAAAAGACAAGCTGAAGCTGTAAGTTTTTACTTGTAGAACTGGCTTCAGCAATTTTCTCCAGAGTAACATCAAGTGGGGCAGTAAGAGGAATGTGCACCTTTACTGCTCATTGTGATACAAAGAGAAGATATCTCCCCTTGGAATTAAATGTTTGCAATTGTATACCACAGAGTATATTACAGCTTAGTAAAGTACACCAGAGAGAAGCATTGTGACATATTCCTGTTGGACCCAGTTAAAAAAAAAAAAAAAAAAAAAAAAAAAAAAAAAGTACAGGAAAAAAGAAGGAGGGGGAGAGAAAAAAAGAAATTATTTCAATTTGTGCTGTGCAGGCTTGAAAGGAAATCTTTTCTTCTGCATTGCCACCTTCATCCATTGTAACTGCACCAGATATCCCTAATTTCCTTCACCACAGAGCAGCAAGCAGGTGCATAGCAGGATGTGTATTAAACTACACCGTCCCTCCTTTATGCTGCCTGTTCCCTGTGGGGGCAAGATAATTACATCCAACCTAAGAAAACATCAATATTTTATTTTTAATGAGCTGGGCAGACCCAATTATCTCAGTAGGCTGTTAATAAGTGAAATTGTGAAGTACGGCTGCAGCTTTGATGGAAACAGAGTCATCTCTAAAATGGGAATTTCTGACACACGGAGTATTAAATAAGATGCCAGACTGCTGGAAGTTAGTCAGAGAAAGACTGCTTAATAAAGAAAATTTGCCTTAGTAACATCTCTCAGTATTCAAAGATAATAAGTAAAACCCAAAGAATCGTCATATCAGCTTAAAAATCACAACTCCTGAAATAACAACATATAGTGATTTTCAGTGCTATTCTAATTTTTGATGTTTTGTGTTTCATATCAACAAATTTTTCTCCCCCCAATAAGCGATAAGAAATGTCTTTTTACTTTTCTCTTTTATTTTCTTTTTTTTTTTATTAGAAATAAACATTCTCATGGAAACATGAGACAATAGAAAGTAAGATTTAAGATTAAAAAACTAAAAGGTATGACAAGACTTGCCATCATTGTGTGGTGGACTGAACCACACATAGGCAAGGAAAGGCCACTTTCCTCTTTATTCTTGCAAAGGGTTTGGTTCAGGAAGCACACTAATCTCTTTCTCTTCCCTTCCCTCTCTTGCTGTCCCCCTCAGAATACACCTTTTTCATTCACATGTTAAAAGCAGATAGAATACAAGAAGATATCAAAAGATTAATAGATGAATTTTCAAGAATACATTGCCTACAATAGCAACTTGAGAGATAATTCAAAATGTGATGGAAAAAATACAAACATGCCTCCTCCCTCAAGGTTCTGCTAGCAGTTGAACTCTATCAGTACAGAGAGCCTAGCTAAAGACTTATAATTCAAATTTTATTTTCCTGTTTAAGCTGAATTCCAGTTCCAGAATGAAAGGAAGATAATTTATTCTCTAAGCTACATATTAGATATTAATCATCAAGTGAAATCTATAAGCATTTTGTTTCCTCCTGAATCTCAGCAGGTATGTTCTTTTCATAAACCAGAGAACCAAATTTACACTTCTAGCTTCTGCGTCACATTACCATGAAATTACTTATTTTTTCAGATCTCAGATGATCTTTTTTTTTGGAGGAGGATAAAGATAAACATGCAAATAGTGCTGTGTCCTACCCTCCAGTAAAGCCAATGTCCCCCATAGCAAAACATCAAATACAAGTGTATTTGGCAGGTGTGCTAGTGAGCTCAACAGTATTTGTTTCTAGTCCATAAATGTAGATAATATAAATGTGTCTACAAGTACCGATCGAGCCATGTGTCAACCATGAGCTCTCATCCATGTGAAGCGGTTTCTCCATCTTTTCCAGTCACTTCATTAGGATCAGTAGTACTGTTAGTGAAACAAATCTAGTCTTTGGGAATCAGATTATTCAATTCAACCTCCAAATGAACAGCTGCTCCTAAGAGAAAGCCAGCCTCTGGTTCCATATCTAACATGCCAGCTCTTGGTTTTATCATTCCTTTTTCCCTTTAATAATTCTGACAAATGTGGAACAATTCTAAATCTGGTTCTGTAGCTATGGCTCTCATCAAAAGAAATCCATGTATTAGTGTAATCATTTTACTGACAACCCAGACACTCAGCTGTATGACCTTGCAGTTCATTTTAAAGGGCAAGAGCAGAATTAGCATCCTCAGCCAGCTCAATGAAATAAACATAAACCATATAATAAAAAAGAAAAGGGAAAAAAAATCTTTTCAAACTTTGAACTCCCCTAATCAGTTGTATTCCACTAAAAGCTGTCCTTCTTAAGACTTCTTTCTGACTTGACTGCCCACCCTAATCGTAGAAAATCAGGCATTTAATTCCGGGAAGATGTAAAGGCACAATACAGACTTTGATCCAAAGCTGTTTCTTCTAGTTGGACTCCAAAAACAGTTTCCAGGCTTCCAAAGACTCTTTGCCAGCTCTGATTAGAAGCCACACTGGCTGACACAGTAATTGCTCTATAATCATATCTTCAGTACCCTGACCTGGTTTATGCATACAATCTATATTCTAATAGCAGTCAACAGGTCACCAGTTAATAAAAATACCATTAACATCCCCCTGTGAGTAAAAAAGGGAGATATTCATCTCACTAGGCCAGTGGTGGGCCAATATAATTTCTGCAGCTGTTAGTGTAATTAACTCTGCCAGCATGTGGATCTCCCTGGAGGACAACGCAAGCACAGAATGACCTTGCTGTGAGTCCTCACTGGTGGTACCGTGGGGGGCATAAAGATTTACAGGACTCAGGTCAGAGAAGAATGGGTGCTTCCAACAGCCTGACCTCTCAAGCAAAGAGAATCTCATCACTTCTAGGATGCTGTGCAGCATATCTGGCTTCAACTGTAAAACAAAGACAGGGATGGCCACAACATGGGTAGCCAGAACTGACATCCTGTGCAATGCTGTTCCAGCAGTGTCCAAAGGGCAGGCAATGAGAGAGAAAGTGAGCAGCAGGGTGAGCCAGGCAGGCAGGAAAATGGTGGGAAAATGAATTCATGAATGGATAGGCAGAATTTCCATTCAGCCTAAATGTCACCCATATGAATGCAGTTTGTGTGGCACATGTTACAGCCTTTTATGTAGGTCAGAGGAGTATTAGAAAATTGTATAGGTTTCCCAGAAATAGTCTTAGAGGTCTGTGTTGCTATTGAACAATAACTGAAGGATACACAGTATCCATGAACAGAAAGCTCTGTATATACCACAAGATACAAGATGCCTAATGTAGAAGGCCCTTTTTTAAAATAGGTTTATTGAATAAGATACCACCTCTTCCAATCCCAGAAACCAGTGTAAGGACACACACCAAAGAAACCAGGGAATGCAAGACTATAAGAAATAAATTCCTGAGAGGAACTTGGTCTTGCAAGTCAAAAAGCAGATACTGTCCCCATACATTAGGGGGACATATTATCCTTAGTTTCTAGGTATGTTCCCAAATTCTTTACACTGTTTCCCAGTTTTGCTGGCTGACACAGCCTGAATACCAGGAAAATGCACCCCAAAGATAAGACCCAGGTTGACACTCTCTTGCAGTGTGGACTTAACTCCAGGCTAATCCATCTCTGCATGCAGGAATCACTCAACTGTAAACAGACCAAGACCTAGCAGAACTCATCTCACATAGAAGTCCTGTTCCAAGATCAAAGTCAGCTCCCAGCAGATAAATGTCCTGCATTTAACTGCTCTAACACACCTCCTCCAAATCATCTCAGATCCAGATCATTGCACTGCCCGCACAGATACATTTACATTCTGCTCCACCTACGCACGTTCACCTGGACCCATGCCCAGGAGACATGAAGGACCGTCCCCTCCCCCTCCTCAATTTAGCATCTATCAAAGGTCCTCTTGTCCTCTGGTTCCTTTTCCCCTTTACTTGAACAGCACCGTGGTGCACATTTGGAGACTTCCACAGTTGTTTTATTGCCAGATGAAAGGACAGGACCAAGAGAGAGCTGCTGACTGGATTTGTTCCACCAGCTGACACAGACCGAGGCAGACAGGCACTTTAAAGACAACATGTCATTGTCAGATGAGCCTTGCCAGTGTTTCAAAACATCTCGATCTCCAGGGGCCCATAAGAGCTCTGATGCTGTGCCACAGTCCAGATTCATTCTGACCGATGTTGATCCCATTATATTCGTAATGTTGACAGCAGTGAACAAAACTGACTGCTATGTAAAAAGAAGCCCAAAACATTTTCTCCTTTCCTCCTGTGCTCTCTGTATGATCTGGGAACTTAATGATTTAGTGTATTAAACCCTAAGCAAATCCATACCAGGTTCACGTGTCAATTGCAGGTCTTACGGATCCAGTTTGATTTTAACTGTCAAATGATATTTGCTAAATTTAGGATAAAACAGAGCATACTTCACTGGGCAGTGAGTGTTTGGATGCTTTGTGCCAATGCATGGAGTCCTTCATTCTCAGGAACACTTTCTAACACTCAGGTTAATCACTTAGGAGGATCCATTCAATCAAAACTACAGCACAGTAGATTCAACTACATCGATCCATGGAAGAAGAGCACTAAGAACCAGAAAGCCACATCAGGAGAAGAGGGTCAAGCACTCTAGAGAGAAAAGAGCAACAGCAAAAGTAACTGGATCAGGATGAAATTTTTCACATCATTTCCCAGAACAACAGACCAGAAATGGAAATTCTATGCAGCATAGTTTGTAACTGAATTATCCACCGACTGCACGCAATATGTCTTTATATACCAAATAGCTAACAAGATTAAAGAAATGCAATCTACATAACTGATAAATAACCCAGGTAGAATCCCCTTTCAAAGACAATCAGGCACCAGCTTTATTATAAATCAAGAAAAATTGCCAACACACAAAGGAAGTACGTAAGACAGAGAGGAATCACTTAGCAATCAAGGTAGAAGATCAGAAAAAGAACAGAATGTGAAAGAATGTCAGAAAAGGAAAGAAGCAAATGAATTGGTGGACAATATGGGAAGCAAGAGAATGAAGAGGGAAGGTTCAGTAGCTTGAATGCTCTTATGCTTTTTTGTAACCAAATTTGGAGGCATTTTCAGATGTGGCTACAGCCTTAGGATCTTACTATGCTATATAAATGTCCACATTTTTTCAAGCTATTTCACGACTTCCTTATCTGACCTCTCAGCATGGCAATTAAAATCTGTCTACACTACTGCTTTGTCACAGTCCTCCTAGTGTTTGCTTTGCTTGCAGGGTACAGCATCATTGGCTGTAGGGATCACCATCCTCTAGGCCACCTAATGGCATTCCTTCCAGTGTATTTGGGAGGATATGGCAGGTCTCTGCTCTAGCCTCAGGGAGAGACTAAAGAGCCCAGAAGATGTGCAGTCTGGGATGGTACAGTGCAGAACTTGAAAGCAAAAAGAAGACAAAACAAAACAAGAAACAGGATGCATGAACTTCAGCTGTCAGCTCAGTTCACTAAAATGGTCACTATCAGAGATAATTTCAGCTGACTATACTGTGTACGGATATAAACTATTATGCCAACTACCTTCCTGTTGGTTACAGATGAGGATAAAGGGCTTCCTGCAGGCCTTAGGATTCCCCCAAAACCTGGTAATTAGATGTTTTTGGGGAAGTGAGTTGCAAAAGAGTAAGTCAATCCCGAAAGACCACCACACAAGTAGAAAAAGGTCTAGCTAAAAAGGATAAAAATCAAAAATAAAAACTGAATCCCACATGAAATGGTGCTCAAGGTTTTAATTTCAAAGTAGAAGGATATTTCTAATAGGATTCCATTAATAAGGGTCATCTAGCTCTATGGGAAGAAATAATGAAAAGCATTTCTTCCCTATGAATTTCAGTTTCATGCTATGTTCATAAACATGGTCCAAGTGCAGGACACTGTAGCTACATTTTATCTGGCTAAGCCAGATAAGCCCAGCTGAAACCGGGGCTAAGTCCTGCTGAAGTCCATCTCTGAGACCAGCTTGATGACAAAAAGCTAATTATCTTAGAGAAATGATGGACACTAGTGAAGATAAAAAATCCAGAGGTAAGAATAGTCCCCTGAATTAAGTCAGGACAAGGAGCAGCAGCTTGCCAAGAAGGTAGGCGCTAAACCTCAAGAAAAAATTTCTTCTGTTATTTGATATTATTATCTAATGTAAGTATAATTTTCTTTTCAGGAATCACATGCTGCCTTAAAACACAGATGAGAGCTCGACCACAGTCCCGCACCTCTCAGGTGACATAAGCAGGTACATATATCTGCCATTTTCCAACGGAACAGAAATCAAATGATAGTTTCCTTTCCCTCCCAGTAGGATTTTCCCTGCCCTCTGAAGATGCTCATCTCACCTTCCCTTTCTTTACTAGAGATGGGGTTTTTTTGTACACAAAAATTTGCTTAATGATACCCATGTGCTTGAAGTGGAATTGATTTGCTGACCATAAGGCATTAAATATTTGATGGAGTAGATCCAATGTGTCTCCCAGCTCAGGAGAACTGTTCCAGCTCAGGACAATGAAAAACAGACATGGCCCATATCTTCAGTTGTGTTGTCTCTAGTTTTTAAAAAAGAGAGAGAGATATCTCTCCCAGCAAGCAGAGGTGAGCCAGGATCTCTACACTGACTGTATATGAAACAAAGTGGTGAACTCTTTTCTTCCCTTGCAGCTTTGAAGTTGTCTTTACAAAAATAAAAATAAAATTAAATTTTAAAAAAACCCACACAAACAAAACTAAAAGAGAAATTAAATTTTTAAAAAACCGAACACACAAAACTGAAAGACTAAGGTTGCTGTCTGCCTTCAGAAAGATGTTTGTTTTCCAGCAGAATGTACTTTACTTCAAAATCACTCTAAATAAAAGTAATAGATGAGAAATTTGTCATAAATATATTTAATGCATGTGCTTATATCACCTTGCTCCACTGGGAAACAAACAAGCACCACATCAGCACAAAAGCAAATCATTTAGTACCATGCTTATAATGGACTATATAGTATATACAGCAAAACTGAACTAGAGGTGAAGTCAATGATCCAAAGCTAATAAAACAATAAATTACAATAATAAATAAAAGCTGTCAGAGAGGAGAAAGACCCATCAGCTCCACCAGTATGTCCATTTGCCAAGCACAGGACTGCTCCCTGCAATTTCTGACCTAGAGAGTTTTAAACATCTCAAACAACAGCATTCCCAGCACTTCCCTTGAGTAGCTCAATTCATCTCACTGCCAAGGAGCTTTGCCCCAAGTGTTGTTCTGAATTTTCTTTTGCTTGGTTGTCACCATGTTCTCAAAACAATCCCCCACTGGGTGAATCAGAAGTCAGCCAGAGGAAGAGAAATTTAGAAAACCTCGTCCGGGGAGTTCCTTGTGCTTGATGAGGTAAGCTATGAAATGTGGCTGTATGGATTTCTGCAGTGTCCAAATATTCAACAATGTATGAAGGCAAAAAGAGCAACAAAGGTCACGATACTTTTGGGCTGATATTTAAACTGTCCTTCTAGAAAGTATCTACCAACCCTCTGGGGAGGCCTGGAGAAGACCTGAAAATAACAAGAGCAAAAGGTGAAAGACACCAGGATGCAGGTCATGGGATGCAAGCTACTCTCTGACATCAAGGGGACTGTTGCCACCTGGGACTGGGGACAGTAGCCCCAGACTGAGGCAACAGCAGGTGTATTTCTGAATGACTGTGGGTTATTACTAAATGCAAATAAAAGATTTACAGATGGAAATATGGGGGGACTGCTTAGTAATCACTGACAGATCTGTTTCACAGGTTATGATGTTACCCTTTCAGAGAGTGCTGTTTTCTTCCTGTTTGGAGAAGTCAGAGAGATCCCAGTATAGCATCTGCCAGAGTGCCTTAGAACCACTCATAAGCACTTTATGCACTTACCTAGAAGAGAAGAAAATAACACACAAACATAAGCACATTACAGAAGACAGAGCTCCCACCAGCAGCTACACCACCTGCACTCAGACCCCTGCCTCCCTGTCACACTGTAGGTTGGGAAGGACCCTTTCTGCTTTGGCTGCAAGGGTGGCAACCTAGACAGGGTCATCTTTTCTGGGCTCTGCACAAGGCAGTTACACTGAATATTCAGTGACTTCTCTCCTGAGGCTTTTGCTCTCCATGGTTCACTGCTGATGCAAGCCAAAGCCAAAGAAGAAGTGACAGGTGCCTGAAATTCACCTTTTCCTTCTGTTCCCCCCTCTTCCTTTTAGAGCTTTCTACTTTGATCTGCTACCATTTACCATTTCCTCTCCCTACCTCTATGGCTGCTTCACAGTGAGGTTTCATCCCGACCCAACACTATCCCTTTGGAGCAAATCCTCTTAGTTCATAAGATCCAGCCCATTTTCCTTGTATGCTTTCTTAGAGCTCAGCATTCCTTTCTCAGCTGCCAGCACCCAACAACCTGCCCCTAATTGCAACTGGCAACACCTCTGCAATAAGGCACTGTTCCTCTCTGCCAATCTTTTCAGGCCCTTTAAACAAAAGCACCTTTTCCAAAACTGGCTTTTTTTAGCTGACTAAATCCACACAGCTACTGAACAGCTGACTAGTAAGGAGTCCCTGAAAGCATTTTTCATTTCTCCAGATCTAATTGCCAGATACTCTGATCTGTTCCCCCAGTTTTTCTCTCCGGATCTAGCTTTCCAGTACAGACAGAATGCAGATGGTAGGAAATTAATCCAACACTTAAAGGTTTTCTTCTAGGTAATATTACGTCTCTCGCTGCCAGCCACACAAGTGTTACAGCAACAGTTCCTCATGCCAGGGAAAAACATGGCCTAGCTCTCATTTCTCCTCCCTGCCATCATAGACGCACACACGCCGCAGGGCTGGAAATGAGTTAATCAGATGATGCTCTATAAAGTATGCCAGTCTCTGTATAAACAATATTAAATATGATAATTTCCCCCCGTCTTCTTTTTAAGCTGTTGCATTCGCATTCTCTCTCAGTCACATCAACTTTGGAAGGGAAAACAACTGCAAGAAATCTTGGATAATGTAGTTATGCTAATTTACTGAAAAATCTATAAAAGTCAAAGAATACTCATGGATGTAGGAGCCTTGCAAATAATGTGCTTCATCTTCCTTTCCCATATGCCCTATTCTTTGTTGATCAGAAAAAAACTGACCCACCGCCAAACTCCTTCTGAAAGCCAGAGCCAATCATATCTCTTCTTTATAAAAGATTTGGGAATAAGATCGGTAAGTTCACTCTCCTGTTATTTGTGAAGCTCTTATTATTCATGAAAATGTTCACAAATCCCCAAAGCCTCATGCATTTTAGCACAGATCAAGTGTCTGAAGATTAGTTCTGGAAAGTGCATAATTCACTTACTATTTTTTTAAAGTTTCTACCATCCCCTCACATACAGCACGCTACTTAGGCAGCAAGTGCCGTGCCACGAAGGTAAGGAATTGCAAAACACTCTGATAAAGCAAAAGAATGGTCAAAGCTATAATGTCTCAAAATGGCCAATGGTTTAAGACCTGAAGTTAGCATTACTTGCAAAAAAAAAAAAAATCTCATGACAAACTGTTTGCTGAATAAAATGCATATCAATTTTATAAGAAATTTTAGACTACCAGGTCTAGCAGTACAAGTCTGTGTCATGGGTCAGTGTTATGATTTACTCCAGATGAGGGGCTGAGCCTTTCACTGCTTTTTCAGCTTCACTAGGAATCTCCATTTACATTAACTGTTGTTCATGTTTATCTGGATACCAAGTCAAAGTAAAAAGATGGATTGAAGGTCCTTAGGCTCTGCAAGCCATGAAGGGCTTTGGGCTGCCCCACTTGAACACTGAAGCTACTCACAGAACTCAGCTTTTGCTTTTGAACAAGGTGTGGAGAGGAACACAGAGCCTGCTCTCATTCCCACATCAGTTTACCTACAGCACAAAGGCAATGTTATCATGCTGATGAGATAAAACCTCAGTGGGCTGTGATTTCTAGTGATGAACCTCACAAGCCTCAGCTCTGATGATAAACTAAAATTACAGTGAGAATTATACTCGTCTTCACTGAGTTAGCAAAACCAAGCTAGAAACATGGTTTTTGGTGAGATTTCCAGAATCGCTTGTTGAGCTAGAAATATGATGATAAAGACAACCTTGACTCAGAAAAGCACAGGCTAAATCTTCTCTGATGGGGATGAGAATCTCCATATGTTGAAAAGAACCACCACACTGGAGTCATGAGGGCTTGGGATTAAATCCTTTTGCCATTTCCAGTCAAGTAGCCTGCTTTTGCCTGGTGGCAGACATGAAAACACTTGAGATATTTGTTGTTCCCTTTGTTACTTACCTACACTCTCTTATAGTTCCAGGTAGCTGAGGAAACCCATATGCAGAAAACAAATACCCCCCTGGTCCCTATAACCTTGATCCACATCTATAGTACAAGCATAAAGAAATTATCCTCTATTTGTGTAATTTATGTCTCCTTCTGTTTGACATAAGGAAACAGATTTCTTCTTCAGCTTCAATAGACTTGCTCTACAGGATCCTGTTCTGCCTAATGCCTACGGATGAAAAAAGTGTTGATGGAGAATTGCTCTTCAGGAAGCTTCAGACAGATACACGATGTCAATCACATGGGAATCATTCAGACACTATGGAGCCATTGTGACTGCATTATTGCAAGTCAGCTTTCTATTATCTTGGATAATAGAGAGGGAAGATAACAGGGATGCCCTACAGGACAAGGAAAAAATGGATAATTTGAGTAAGTGGATCAACCCAGGGACTGCAGAGGCAGACACACTCCACTGCCTCCATCAAGAACTGAGTCCACGTGAGCTTATTAACTAGGTGGCAGAGCCAGGTGTGCTACTGCATCTAGTGTCTGGCAATTGCATAGTTCTCAGAGGTGCCCACCCCACGGGGTGATTTTAAAAGCCACTGTCTTTCACTGTCCTTAGCTCACCATTCTTGCCTTGCCTTGTGATGAAAAACCTTACGCAGTAAGAGCTGAAATGGGGGAAATTTCTTCCAGGCTATCACACCTGGGAGGAACTAAATAAAAATACACAAGCTAGTGGTTTAAAGCAACTTTAGGCAGCAGACTCCTTACCATTACTGCTATTACCCTGTAAGATCTTGCTTCTCCTCACTGTCCTGCTCATGTGCACCACAGCTGCTCTTTCCTGGTCTTGCTACAGCATGTTCAGGATGCAGAAGGCAGAAAATCTTTACCAGTTTTTAGGGCAAGGAAAGGTAGGAGCTGAAATGTCATTCTCTTGACACAGTTGATAACTATAGGGTGACCCAAAGGGGTTCAGTCCAGTTAGCCTCTACTGCATCAAGAAATGAAACAGTTAAAAGAAATAGAAAGGCAAACTGCACTGTGCATTAATTGAACGCATCATCCCCATCCCTTGTAAAAAGTTCCATACTCTGGCCTGAAATGACAGCTGCTGTTTAGTTTTCATTCTCCTGATTGGCTGAAAAGTCTCTCCTGGCCTAGTTAGTGGAGGTTCAGCAAAAAACCCAGCTGCTTCCCCTTAGCCTCCTAGAGCTGAAGAAGAAACTCCGTCCCACAGGGACATGCCAGGATCTGAGGACTGAGAATGTAGTTCTTATTCTAACAGCTGGTTTGGTTGTTGCAATTAGCTTTTAGATCCTTCTGGAGGCTTACAGCAACAGCTGTAATAGTTTCCCAGATCAGTGGGTCTTGCCTGTGTATGGGGAGAATGAGTGGCAAACGATCAAAGCCAAGGGAGTGCTGTTAGAAGCCTTGAAACATGGGCTGGCTCTGCTGTATTCTCTCTCCAATGATACAGCACCACACTACGTACTGCATGTGATATCAAGCATGCCAGCTTCTCACAGCATTTCTCACACTCTGCATCTCTGTGCTTTATTGCCTCGCAATCTCCCCTCTAGTTCTGAGGACAGGCTCCAACGTACCAGGTGGGTTATCACACCTCACCACTCCGCACAAGGCATGTGAGATCACATAGCCTTTCTGTGCTATCATCCTCTTGCTTTCCCAGCACCACACAATCTGTGCAGAGCACTACAAACACTCCTGCCACCATCACAGGTCTTACCAGCTCACACAGTTGTGTGCGTAGTAACTCAGAGGCTCTCCATTAACACTCCCCCAGGGAAGAAAAGCTGTGTACAATGCCACCATTCCTCTGCCTCTCCTTGGCATCCTGTAATAGCATTTCATTATGCTACTCACAGACACCTCTGTATAGCACACTAAGCAAGCAGCAAAGAAAGAAGGGAAGATGCTGCAGTGCTGGCTCATAATCCATGTGCCAGACATATCTTTCTGTAAGTCCTCTCTCCTTCATACATGATATAAAACTCATATTCCTGCATCATATAGTCCTCCCATGGGTGAAATAACATCAGTTGTCTACCTCAGCAAGAACTGAAGAATCAGGGTCAATTTTTGTGAGATGATCCATTACCTGCTTGCCTTACCCTTGCTTTTCTGTTGAGCTGTCATGGAAGACAGACTAGCTGAATAGACTGAAGTGACGAGATACAAAACTCTTGTCAGCAGAGTTTTTACAAAATAATTTTAGAATGACTTCTTTTTGCAGGGGAACAAGCTCACTGCAAGCTCACTGGCTAAAGAAATTCACAGAAAGGCTGTGATCCCAGGACATTAGTCCAGCCGAAACTAATTTGACACATCTGATATAAACCAATTCTCAAATGGCACAACATCTACAAAAGCAGTCAGATTTCACTTTTCCCCTAGGCTGACAGTCTCTGGAGAGATGAAAAAGCAAACATGCCATGGATACTGGTACCACCTCCTGGGACGAGGTTTCCAGTGTGCCCACATGGCACCGACAAGAGCTACTATAATGAACACTGTCTGTGTGAAATACACTTGGAGGAGGATTCATGTAAGTGAGAGTAGTCATTTTTCCCCAGTACTCCCACCCAGCCCACCTCTGAAGACACTGAGGTGCTAAGATGGAAAGGAGACCAGAATCTGTGGACCCATGGAAAGAGATGGAGGGGTGGATTGTTATTTATAGGCTGTGATGTTCCTTATAGTTTTTGGAAAAGGATACACACTGTTTCCCACTCCACACTCTCCCTTACCCCTCCCCTCTGCTGACTAGAGTAATGAGCTCCGGGGGGACCACTAGGCTTGCCTTTGAAGTAGCATGTTTCTCTGAACACATTTTGAATTTCGTTTCGTGTCTTGTTTGTTTTCTGGTTGGTCTGCCAGTCTCTCTGTTGAGGGGGTTGACAGCTGTTAGTGGGGCCACTATCACAACTCAGGAACACAGAATGTGGAAAAACAAACAAACCCACCCTAAATCCCAAACCGAGAAAATCTTTGAAGGACGAATGCACATTCCCCACGGAGAATGCTCTCTCCTCCCAACCAGGCCTTACAAAAGCCACCACGCACAACTGGAGGAGCTGAGAAAATCTGACAGACAGACAGGCAGGCAGTACAGTTTAGCTAGGGAAGATAGAGGATAAGCTGGACAACTCGGCCTGCAGAGTAAAAGGCATGCTGGCACTTGAGTCATCCTTAAGTCAAGGTTGTTCCTAAGATAAGAGGAGATAAGGTGCTTGAACTTTCTTAAAGAACAACTTAATTCTTTAACTGCTAATTGCCTAAGGAGCTGTGGACCCAAAAACTCCTCCATCATTGAGGACAATGACTCAGGAAATGAATGATCAATAGGGTATGTCTCTACCCTTCCAACCTATATAAGCAGACCTTAAAGCACAACAGGAAATATAGGAACCAGAATTCTGTCTGGACTGAAGAGTGGATGTGTGTTGCCACCATACCCTAATTTAGTATGGAAAAAGAGTAATCAATTTTGATTTCTCTTTAATTTTACCAGTAATTAAAATAGAAATAGAGCATGAGTACAGCAGAGATAGCACAGTTTTTCTTTTTTCCCTCACTTGAAATTATCAGACCCCTCCTGCCAGCCTTTGGAAAGGTGGATTCTCTGCACTCTCTTCATTTTAATGAGGAAACCTAAACCCATGGGGTTTTAGGTCTAGGGTGTTTTTTCTGTGCTGTTTGTGGTTTGTTTGTTTGGGAAGGTTTGGTTGTGTTTTTGGGGGGGTTGGTGGGTTTTTTGCTTTAGTTTTGGTTGGGTTTCTTTTGTTACTATGTTTTGAGTTTTTGTTTTGTTGGGTTTTCCTTGTTTTGTTTGTTTGTTTGATTTTCTGCTTGCTTATTTGCTTTAGTTTCAAATACAGACAAAATACCAATGACAGCAATGAATCATTAAGTCTGGGTTCCCATCCCTTTCGGAGAACATTGTTTTTTTAAAATTTTCTGCCTCCACCAGAAGTTCACATCCAACCCTGCTCTATTCTCTTACTCCTTTCACCTTCAACACTGAATCCCCATCTTTCCCACCTGGGCTTCCCATGGCTTCTTTTCTCTTCCTTCCCTTCAACATTGCAACTCGAGCCAGAGAGGGAACTCAGATCTTATTGTGGCCACTAAGGTGTGTCACTGGCACCTGTGGGGACTGAAATCATGATGAGCAAGATGCAGGAATTATTATGGAAGCTGTGGACTCAGAAGGCACTAGAAGCAAAGTGTCTGTGACAGCAAGGGAGAGTTAATTGGTGAAAGAGGCAAAATGCTTAAAAGAAGAAACAATGTGTCCTGTTCTGCCTGCCATCTCCTCCTTTCTGAATCTTCTGCCTTTGGGACTCTCAAGATAAATAGGAGCAGCAGCTGTACCAAAAACGATCTCTAGGGTATGTAGAGCTCCAAAGACCTGGGACACATCACTGAAACCCAGTGGAAGGGAGAAGGGCAGCTACACCAGGCTTTGCTGCTCCTGTTTTTCTTCTCTGGAAAGACGAGAAGGTAAAGGAAAGGAATCCATGAAACTTCTGCTCCCAGTCCCACACCTTATCACCACAGTGAACCTTTACTGGCTAAAAACTTGTGCTTTACAAAATTTCTTTTTTCTATTATTATCAGCAGAGTGATGTCCACCTGAACGTTTTAAATCAGAGGACTGGCTGGATAATTTATTCTCTTGAAAATGAAAAAATAAATAAACCTCTTTCTGATTTTCAGAAGTGCTTTTGAGCACTAAATGAAGGTTTGACAAAACATGTCAAAGCATACTGATACATTTTGAGCCTTATATTCAGTGGATGACATGAGGCACTCGAGTATCCAAATGACGTGCAGGGAGACCAGAGGAACAGTATATAAATACATATATGTGTATAAAAGCAGCTCCCTGAAGTCAGGTGGCACAACCATAAAATACAAGATTTTCTAATGTGATGAGCTCTCATTGCCTTTCACTAAAATCACTGGATAAAATCGTCAGGATCTGGCCACATTATAAAGAGTAGTAAAATCATTTGAGTAGTGATTTGATAGCAAAGGAGGTCATCGAGGTGATAATTAATTGCCTTTTACTGCAAAACCCATGAGCTGTGACGCTTTCTGCCTGCATCCCAGAAAGGGGATGAATGTCTTACCTTTTACAGAGTGCCATTGAACCTCCTCTAACCTGAGGTAAGCTGGTACCTGAGGAGCTGGAGGAATTTTGATCACAGGTCAGACACATAGGTCAGCATTGCCTGCTGGCCTGTCACTGAGCAAGGAAGCCCAAGCATCCCTGTCCATTATAAAGAGAGAAAACTCTGTGCTATTCCTCTTGGGGTCATGAAATCAAAACTCCCTGGTGTTCCTTGAAAATCAGTAGTCCTCTTGCAGAATGGTGTGAGTTATCATTTGATATTTGTCTTGGAGTAGTTCCTAGAGGTCTCAAATCAAGATAGGGACCCTGCTGTGCTAGCTGCTCTGCAAATATAAAGCTAGACACAGTGCTTGTCCCTCAGAGCATAATTTCTGCCTTGACAGGCTATATAATTCTGCCCAGACACAGGACTATTTCTTACAGTCCTAGAACATCTATCTAATCATCAGGGGACTTAACTGAAAGCAGATTTAGGATCAAATATTAAGTAGATACACAGTTTTAAATGGTGAGCTTTAGGAAACTCAAAGCTATTTGTCATACTAAATAAAGGTAACCATTTCACAGCAAAATCACTACCCAAAATAAAAACAAAAACACCCCACCACAATATTCGGGGCAATTTACACCTCTTGGCAATGAAAGAAATGTGGCTGTGGAAATCACTTTCAAAAGGCAGTGATCCTAGCAGCCTCTTCTTGGCTTTTTAATCTCCTAACCCTCTATTCTATGGAAGTGCTAGGTACTGCACCCAAAACAAAAGCAAAACTGTTATATTTCTCACCCACGCTGAAAACCTGAAGCACCAGCTGCATTGTTCAGACAATGCTGAATCTAAAACACACACATAATTTAGGACAGTGGTACATTTAAAAGGTTTTACTGGTTACGTAGACTCATCAGAAAACTAGGCAGGCAGCACCGGAAATCCCACAAGCTAACCTGTTCTCTTGAGACTTCCAGCCCAATTTTGCCGACTCGAGAGGTTTGGATTAGATTTGAATAATTAATCCAAATTTGTCGGTGCTTCATAGATGAATCAAAGCTCCAACCCTTTTAAGGTTCGCCTTCAGTGCTAATAACCCTCTTTACTAAGCATTAGCATAGAGTAGAACAGTTTAATGATATAAGAAAATGCAAAAAGTAGATTTATGCTGTCAAAACTTTTGTAACTGAAAATATTATGGATTTTAATCAGCTGGATTGTTCTCAAAATTAAATATGAAGATTTAAATAAATCTCGAGTAGGTTAAAAATATCTTCTGTGACTCCCACTACTCTATTACCAAGGGTCTCTCCACCAAAGAAAAATTACGATGTCACATGGGTGGGGACATATATTTTCTAGAACAAATAAACTGTCTCCTTCTGCAAATGCTACAGAACTGGTAGCTTTGGCTTAAGCTAACATAAAATTTGCATCATACCACAAGCAAGAAAGAGCTGACAGGTAGCAAAATCAGCAAGAAGAGATCAGTGCTGCACTCGTCTCGGGGTGCCTGGCTGCGCAACGTGCAGGCTGATTTATGGTGCTGGTAACACAACACTGGCAACAAGGAAAAGAAACCAGCTGAGTCATCCCAGTGGAGTGCAAAAGGGCTGTAAACACAAAAGACATGCAACCCAAGAGACTGGAGCTAGTCATAGCAATGGGGCTCTCCTGGCCAGCATGGGTTGCATCATTGTCAAACTGGAGAAGGGAACAGGCACAAGACTTGAGACGCTACAGGCTGAAGCAGCTTTGTGAGAGGGAATAAAAGTGGCATGGAAACATATTCATGAAAAAGAAAGAGATGTGCCTCTATCAGCAAGGAAGGCTTGGAAGAGAGAATTTCTTTGCACAAGGGTAGACCAGTCACATAGCAAGAGATGAGTCAGACACAGACTGCTCAGGTCCCATGAACATCACAGTGACTGATAGGTGTCATATAATTCTCAATAATTTGGTGGATATTGAATGTTATAGTGCTATAACATTTCTCAGGAGGTTCGTAAGGTTCAAAGATATGTTAATATTTGCCCCTTGGCTGTGCTTCCCAATCTCAGAACAATCTAAAAGACAGTATGAATATTCTGTGGGTAAAGACACCCTAAGAATTTAATTTAAATCTGTTTTAAAAAAGATATGATGTTTCACTGAAGATATATCAAAAGTTCAATAGTAACACGAACGTCACCACCACAACCTTTACTTCAGCTACTGTCGCACACACACACAAAGCTGAACAAGCACAACAAAACCAGGCAAGCCTGCAACATTCACCTACAGAATTATCATCTCCAAACAAAAACAAAGTCAAAAATAATGAGCTAAGCCTAAAAAAATAATCCCAAGATTGGCTTAAAGACTGTAAGATTTGAAAACTTGCGTGTTGAATTTCTAATTCAAAATTTAGGCTTTGAGCCTTTATTAGTCATGCTTTCAAGTTATTTTTCACATCTACAGAAAGAAAAATGATATTTTCCATTCAAACATAAAAAACTTGCGATTATACTACAGTCACAGGATGTCTAAGGTGGGACTTTGAACAATATCAGTTATTGTGAAAATTGGAAATGTATAAAATGCAGTAAAAGTATATTTAATATGTTGTATAAATAACACTTCTAAGGGTGCTATTTTCTGGTATTGGATGAACCGTGCAACAAGAAATATCCTTATGAGTTTCACTGGTTTGTAAACTGCACAGAAAAAGACAGGGACTCTTTGGAAAGTGTCATATGACCTTTGGATGAAGCAATCAAGGTCATTTACTCATCTCCTTTACCCACGCTCCCTAATTTCACTTCTGTATCTTGCAAATGACCTCTTCAAATGAGTTGAAAGCAGTGTTTTTCTCCCGTGTAGCTTAAATGTTGCCCCCGTGCCATTCTTGAGCTAGTGGCAGTAAACAACCCTTTGACTATAGAGTGATTTGCAATACTCACCTGAGTCACATAGCACAGCTTCTGTCTCCTAACTGGCTGATCTAAAATACATGAAATGCCACTTCTTTTGAACTCTATTTCCTTGTGCAAGTAAATATTTTTACATTAATCAAAACTTGACAGCAGCATGCAAATTGTTAACTTTAATCACCTGAATGCTCAGCAGCAATAAAGAACATGGGAACCAATGTGAAACTTTGACTTCTAATCAAGGCATTTTGCTTGCTTGCTTACAACTCTGTCATCTCAGGGTGTGAATGCTACATAACCCTGCAAGCATTTATCCTCACAAACCTAACACCCCATTTTGTCGATGGAGAACTGAGGCAGGGAAAAATTAACATGCATATGAACTGCTGTTAAAAAACCCACAACAGACAGAACGCAGACATCAAAAAGTTAAGCTGCTGCCCAGAATACTGGACGAGCTTTCCATGCCATCAACTGTGAACGTTTTTTTTTTTTTCATCTCTGCTTGAAAGGATCTTGTATTTCCTTCAGATTACCAAGTACCAGAGGACTGGCTTTAAAAAGCAAGACTACTGTTGTGGAATATAGAGCATGGTCCTCAGGAGAATTCAGAACTTTGAAGACGTATTTGGTATTTGTGCTTAAAGGGCCTGACAGCATCCTCTTAAACAAAAGCTATAACTGTAGCTTCTGTTTCATGCTGTTTTTTCCCCTGCAGGAACTTGACATGAATGAAGGTGACTTGAGCATTAGCCTTGTAAGCCTTCTAAAACAAAGGCATGAGGGGACTTGCTCACCCTTCCAGAAACAGTCCAGAATAAGTTCCAGTAAAGAGCCTTTCAGTGCCAATGAATATAATATTTCTAGTACCCCATGAACTAGGTGTTAACCACTGGGAAGCTGAGCAAACCTTCTTTGGCGCCCAAGAGGCACAGCTGTCGTTCTTCGTCAAATTCATTTCTATTTACCTGGGCAACTATATCCAGTTTGTTGTCTACATGGACACAGACACATCTGGAGAGATGGGATTAGAAAACTGAACCATCAGCTATGAAAAGACAGGCCCTTGCCAACTAAAAAGCATTTGACAAGTGATATTCAGTTTGTTATTTCATATTTAATAGCTGGAGTAGATTCTCACCTGCTCTGTGGGGTCAGCCATTGGTAAGTGGCATAATTTATTCATCTGTGTCTACAAGACTGATGACTGGCACATCCAAGGGACTGCAGAGAGACTCTCCTCTAGCTTGATGAACACTAACAGTCCTTTTAATAAAATGTAGGACACCTCAAAGAGCAGGCTTGAACAAATTCAGGAGACCTTTTTCCATGTCTCTGGAGCTCTTAGGTGAGTAGCATCCAACCAACTACACTGTGCCATCAAGCAAAGAAAATCATCCTCATCTCCAGCATAATGACAAAAGATTTAGATGACAACTTCAATAAAGGAAGCACACCTAAGAAGCTGTCTTCCTGACAACAGAAAAGTACTTCTGTTGCCACCTTGCCTTCCCTCAATAACTGTTCAATCTGAAAATGTCTTGCAAGCATTTTTATGGCTGATACTTCAGTGCTTTAGGATCTGAAATATGAGGGACTGAGACTGAAAAGTTCACTGGTGCCATACTGGAACTAAACCATGTCTATACAGTCTACTGTTCCAGATCCTAAGCAACTCACGATGTTCTCATTAGCCAAGATGTAGATAGCTGTCCCTCATCTTTTCAAATACTGAACACTGACATAATTGGAATGAGCCAAAATATTGTGCATAGGGAAATTCTAGAGAGAAATATAGATGGGACTTTAAAAAAAAATTAATCTCATCTGTCTTGTCTACATAAAAAGAAAATAATTTCCAGAAGACTGACCTTAAACACTGAAGATTTCATAATTTTCAGATAAAACTGAAAATTATGAAAAAACAAAGTTATTCACTACAAAAGAAAGTAAGAACAGGGAGCACATCTTTGGAATACTGCACTGAACTCAAAAAAAAAGGTGTCTGAAACACTTCACAGCCCAACAAACTTCTAAAAAAATTTAGAAAACTAGTCTGACTGAAAGCAAATTGGAAAGAACGGGCAAGCACAACAGTTTCCTGTATGTGCATCTCAGAGCTGGTCTGGGGAACAGGAAAGCAAATCACAGGGAGCACTCACAGCTGTTTTACAGTTACAGTGCTGCCCAAGGAATATCCTGGCACTGTAGCAAATCTCACTACCTTTTAAGCTCTGTTAATGTTGATGTTGCAGAAATAGTCAGCAGAGGGAGTGAAACTGCAGAAACACCTTCCTCAGGAATTCTGTTGACTACAGCAATGGGTGTTGCAGTAAATAGGGAAACACCACAGAAAAGGTGTTGGCACAATCTATTAGAGTGGGCAAGAACCTTTTTTGGAGGAAAACAGGAAACCAGTAAACCTCCACTGTTAAACTGGAATAAAAAGCAAACTGAAAATTGCAAACAATCTAACCTCCTCTTTAATAGGGGCAGGGGGCAGCAGGTTACAGGGCTGGGAGGGCGGCTGGGGCCCTGCTGTGACTCACCTGCCAGATTTTACTGACTCACAGCCTCTTCAATCCACATCTAATTCCCATTTGTATAATGATGTGTTCTACTCGTTGTTTCTTCAGGCACACAAATTTTCTGCAGGCTTCATTCTGTCTTGTGCTGTGCCAAGCACATGAGGCCCTGAGCACACACAGACTGCCATCCTATAGCCCTGAGCACCCAGCAGCACAATGATCTTCCCAAGGGCAAAGAATAAACTTAATGGGGATGACTAGATAAGTTATTCGTGCTTCCTCCATCAAAGTTTCAAAAAGTAATTTTCTCCTTAAGTCCAGGTGCTATGTCCACATATGTGAGATTAGAGGGGTGGACAGTACGCTGGCTGCAGATACTTACAGCACGTTAACATTTAATTAGGAATGTTTGCTTTAATCATTTAAGGGATATTAAATGTAAATAGAGAGTCTGAGCGAATGGAGTTGGCTCTGTATCTGAAAGTGGTCACAGAGCCTTACAGTACAGGCGCAGGAGGCAGCAGCAGGAACGATGACGACTGTTCCCAAGGACAGATTAAGCCGCAGAGGCGTGCTCTGGCTGGCGTCCTGCAGGCTGGCAGGACAGAATGAGATGAAGTTGAGGAAAGGAAGATGACAGATGACTCTTGTACAATCAACAAAGTGATGGGATGTGCACTTCAATAGTGAGAACAGCAGGGTCCCACCAGCCCCCAGTCCTGCTGTGGTGTGAGGCGTCTGTCCTAAAGAAGGTCTGCTCTGCAGTAGCCACCTGAGCAAGCATGTGTTTGCTCGCTGCTCATGTGGAAGTCCTGCCGTGCAGTACATGAGTAGCATACTGCCTATCAAACATGAGATCAGTTATTTAAGAAAATAGCTTATTTTGGGGAGTGGGAACACAGCCCTCACAGATACGTTGCAAACCTCCTGCTATTATAATTTCACAGCACATTGCCAGTCCACAATCTGGCCGTACATCACAGCTTCTGATGGCTCTCTAGGCATGCAATCAGACAGCACAGTGATAATGGTATCAGAAGATACATACAATAAAATGAAGGGTGAATTCACTGCTAGATGGAACATTTGATCTTTCAACTGGTCACCTACCAGTTATTTTTAAAACTGTCAGTATTAGAACATCAGCCATGTTCTTAGTGGTTCAATTGCCTGGCCTACCTCAGTTGAAGTATCATATATTTGGCTGAAATGATGAGCATGCTTAATCACTTGCAGCAGTTTCAAAGACTTCTAAAGACTCTGGCAACATCTCTGATGCTACCTGTGTATGTGAGAACCATCAAAGGGGCAACCCACACCATAGAGGCACACAAGACATGGCATGTGGTTTCCTCTGGCTTGTACTTCTTTCAGACATCCTTTTATTCACAGCTGTGCCCCAGAAAGCTAGCTCAGGTCTTTACATGTTTGGAACAACTAAATGAAACAGTTCCTGCCCCAGGGATAACGTCTAGACCCACGGGAAAGAGCTTTTCTTTTCGAACATGAAAGAGATAAGAAAAGCCAAGTGATCACCCACAGATTTCTACCTCCGTTTAAGCAGTTTCTTGTCCATCATCATCACCTATCTTACACCTCAACCCTCCCTAAGCTGTAGTGGCGTGGTGGCAGGATATGCATCAAGCCTGGCTTGCAGAGGCTGTATGTCAGGAAATGCTGGCAGGTGAGTCACAGCAGGGCCACAGCCACCCTCCCACCCCTGTAGCCTACAGCCCCCTGCCCCCAGCAACTGTTTGCTTTGCCCAGGGTTGTTAATTCCTAGCCTGGGAACAGCTCTTGCCTCCCCGATGATTTTTCACATGCCTCCTTCCTGGTCTGCATCTTAAATCACTCAAATACAGACTCATGGCGGAAACGCACAGAACATCCCATAATGAAAGTGACCCATGCTACAGCGCAGGAAAGCAGACATTAAATAAGGAAGAAACAGGAGAGCAAAGATATGCAACAAGGAGGCTGTCAGAAAGAGGTGAGTGCTGCACGGGTAGCAGCACAGAGAGAGAATGGGGCACCCGCTCACTTAATGAATATTTATTGCAAACTGCTGCCTATTATCTTTCAAAGAATTTTTATACAGTTCCCATGTCTTTCATCTGTTTCATGTTATGGTTTATCTAACTGTGGAAATTGCACGCGTCAGGTAAACGTTGATTTACATGCAAATTGCCTTTGCTAAACTCGCCTTTAAGTAAAATAAGATTCGGAAATAATTTTTTCTCATTAATTTGCAGTTTCAAAGAAACTCAAAAACACAACAAATGCAAATAATCTAATTCATTTGTAAATATAAAACAATTTGTTGGGATTTAACTTTGCCATATTTTTTCACCCTTCCCTGTGCTTTAAATAAATTGCAGTGTTTATCAAAGACAAATACAAGAGAGATGCTGGGCTGTTCCAATTCACTACCTTACTGTTGTTCCTTTTCTTTTAAAGGGCCACTATCAAGATAAAAATCTATTCAAGATTCACTCCTGGAGTAACTGCTGAATGATATAGATTTATATCACACATTCAATTGGTTCCATAAATTTAAACCCAAATGTTACTTCCCTAGATGACACTTTAAATTATTAGAAGTGAATTTTGAAAACCCTAGGCCTATATTTGCAAAAAATGGCTAGTGATTTAAGGACTCCTTTTTTGAGGCCTCTTGCTAAAGGTGTTTTGAACTGCTACTCAAAACGTGCAAGTCCCTGCAGCTGTCACTTTGGAGCACCTCAACTGTCATTTATGTAACACCATGGTGGTTTGCATTCTGCACTTTATTGGCTTAAACAATGATGCTATATTTGATAATATGTAGTTCTTAAAATGGCTATCCCTGTTTTATTGTGTGATGCTGGTTAAATAACAGCTCTATTATGTCCCTGTTTTTCCAAATATTAAGTGGAGGTATTATTACTTTCTCTGATTTTTTGGGGAAGGGGTTTAATATTTGCAAAGGCATAGTAATGCAATTTCTTTCTCATTAGATGCTTTCCTTAGTTTTCAGCATCAATGCCCTGCTGTTCTATTAGGGTATCTGGACTGACAGTTTAAGAATGTCTTAATGGCTGCTAGAATGACTGAGGATGACTAATGTGCCAAATCCAAGGCTTTCCCTGAAAGACAAACAGAGATGGTAACCAAAAGAAAACATTGTTTTAGAGCTGAGATTCCCAAAAGATGGACTAAGTTTCCAGTTCCCCCCACAGGTCTTTGAGCAATTGTGGGTAAGACAATCCTCCCACAAACAGGGATGAAAACAGTTGCTTTTTGCCATCCTTTGTTTTGTCTAGGTATTTGCAGTACAAGTGCTTCAGGTTGCTTACAGTCTTTCTCCTCTAGTCTCTTCTTATCTGTACAATGACATCCCATTAACTCTACCATACTGGTACTAATAACAATTATATATAAAAAAAGCTGCTTTTACTTTAAACCACAGAAGATTCCTTTCCAGATTTAATTTGATCAGGCTCTTTACCAGACATAATATGACTTGGAAGCTGCTCAACCATTTCACCTTTATAATACCCACGTTAAAATATGTTTCATTACTTGAAGAAATTTCTCCCAATTTTAATGGGCAATTTGTTGCATTTATTGTTCAGTCCTCTAATGCAATCCCTACTGGCATCACCAAAAGTCATTCCTAACTTACATGTGAACTGCATAAAATGTCTTGATGTAATCTTGTTTTACTGCAGACAGGTATCCTCATTATTAACACTATTACTACTGTGCTTGACTCTATATTCACTGACAGTTTCTCAGTAGAGAGGCCAAGAGCTAAATAGACCATAAAGAACAAAACCTCCTCTCAATACAAAAGGTGATCCCTTTGTGCCAGTCTTCAGGGATATAGGAGGAGCATCCCTCCAGTAGCCAGGCAGAAAAATTTCAGCGCCAGAACTGTCAATCTAGAAGAAATGCTAAAGTTCCCTACTCAAAGGAATCAGAAATGAAGCAACAAATCCATAGCCTTTGAAAGGAGAAGGAAAACTGGAGGCAGCCAGGGCTACCTGGGGTCCTGAGTCCTTCTTATCTCGCTGGGCTGGTGCAAGGAGCCAGGAGATGGAGCCCGTTAATTAGCAAAGCCCTGGGTGAGGCCAGCAGCAAACCGGCGGTGGGTGTCAGTTTGCAGTACAACAGCGAGGAAGTAAACAAGGCAAAGCTATCTTTGCCTGCCTTCCTGGCAAGAATGCACTGGGGGAGGGAATCAATGTTTGCCACCATAGTATTTGCACGCAACAAGAAAAAAACATTTACAATTATTGGAGAGAGAATTCCTTACTCAGGTTGTTGATCAGTGTTGCTCTTTTTGATCTCCAGTTAACACAGCCTGAATTGTTTGGCCCTGCTCTATGACTTCTCCCCACATCCTTGCTCTGTGACCACCTTGCCACCCGTGAGAGGGGATAAAACAAGGCAGAAAAAAAAAATGCCCTTGTCAGATTGCAAAGGGAACATTACCAGGCACCGAGTAGAGCAGAGATGAAGAATGATTTCGAAAAAGATAATTGAACATGTTGTAATTTACTCTCTTCTGTGTTTCAATTTTTATCTGCTTGTAGCTCATTTTGCCAGTCATGCAAGCAAGTGCAGAAGGGAGGGAGGATGCACGTGCATGTGTGTGTGCAGTGTTAGCACGCATGCATGCAAATATATTAATAATCATCATGAACCCACAATCCTGGGCTTCCCTGTGAGGGATCTTCAGCCAGTGGCTGAGCTCAGCTCAGGGAAGATGAGTTCAAGGTGTTGGAAGTAGTGCACTCTGCCTTGAAGCTTGTGCTCATAAGGCCCTCAGCTCCACTGGCACATCATGAATGTAATTCCCTGGAGATGGTGACAACAGTTGCATACCGGGGAAATCCCAGGCCAAGCAAAAGGAGTTTCTCTACTCTGATGCAATCAAAGCCTAGGTCTCACGGCTGAGACTCTGTGAAATAGGACCCTTTTGGAAGTGTTAACACTACTCTTATGCTAATGAATATTTATGCTGCTGACACTTTAAAGGCAAGGAAAAGAACAAACCCATGTTCACAGCCCTTTAACCAACACCACTGTGTTACGCAAATCAATCAAGGTGAAGCCGGCAATCACTCACTCATTTACCTCTGCTGTCCAGATTCCCTGCCGGGCTAATACTGAGTTATTCACAGCTGTCTTACATAGTGGGATTAAGATGGAGAATGGCATATTGGGGCCCCAAGTCACACAGGATCGTGCCCTACTCTGAGTCATGTCCCTTTGACAAATTTGGCTCCCTAGTTCCCAGGAAACAGTCACTGCAGATCTCTGCTTTGAAAAGGGTAGACAGCTCTTTTGACTTATAGATTTCACACACGTTGTTTGCCTTCCCTTTTACGTGCCCATAGCTTTGATCTTCTCCTGTGCACAGGCACACGTATGTGTACCAAATGGATGGAGAGAAAGAGTTCCTGTGCTCCACACTCAGCTCTCCACCCCATTTTACCAGTGTTTACAGCATTTTGTCCCATAACAACTAATCAAATCACATTACAGTCACCAGAAGACTCCTGTATTCGGAAAGAAGGAGGAAGATCAGTAAAGGCACGTTCCTGAAAATACCCACTGGACTTACTGAGCCTGGCTGCACTTGGGATCAAATCAGGTTTCACTTAACCACAGACCAGAGCACTTGTGATTTGCATGAGTAATTAGAACTGATTAATAGAATGACTTGCTTAATTAAGTTTATCTCAAAAGGTTCCCCTTGAAGACTCATGAATCTGAAAATCCAGAAGCAATTTCTCTTCAAAATCCTTTTTGGGTTGGAATGCTTTTAGCTTGGATCACTGGATGTGTGCATTTGTGCCTGTGTCTCTGCTCTGCTTGATTAATCAAAGCAGTGGAATGGATGCACAAAGGTCTCAGGCCTGATGACTGAGTAGTGATTCCTCAGTGAACTCAAAAGGGGCTCTCACAACCCTGTATGAAGAAACAATCGTAGTTTGCCAAAAGCCAGTAAGCATCTCTATCTGGCAATTTATGGCTCTGCTGAGCTTCGCTTATTTTATATCTCAACTTTGCCTAATTTTGATTGAGCACAGCTCCAGTTGCCTGATGTATTGGCAGACCAATTCCTAATATTTTGCCTACACAACAGATTTAGACAATGCTTTTTATAGGGAAACATGACAATGCAGTGTCCTGCTAAATCTATTTCCATGTCCAGCAGAGGTGTATGTCCTATGGTTGGAGTTTGGGGGAAATCTCAACACAAACAAAACCACTAGTTTTCCTAGAGTAAGTTAGAGACCTGAAGACTTTTCCTGCCCAGAGCTTTTGTGTTTTTTTCTTTTGTTTTCCCCATACTGAAAACAACATCAAGATTTTATTACATTCTAATCCAGAACAAAGCCCAACAACTTTGACATTTCCCGTGAAATAAAATTTTAACACACATGCAAACATTTGGTTTAGAGAATTGGAGGCATTGCATTTAGATGAAACCAAGGTGTTTTTAGTTTCTTGATTCAGAAATGACAAAACATTTCAAATTAATATTGCAAGGGCAAAAAGCACTTTCCAATGAAAAAAATGCTAATTGAAACAATTTTCCAGTGAAAAAATTCAACCTTGCTGAAAGGTGAGATGGAACCAATTGCTGGGACTTTGGATCCACTCGATGAGTGGAGGATCCAGCACTGGCATGCAGTCTCATAAACCAGGGAGCGCTGCAATGTGAAGGACTCAGTGCTCTTACAGGTACACAAGAGCTTTATGGTCACTCCTCACTGCGATGAGAAAAGGGTGCATAAAACACAACGTGTTTTAGGAGGGATAAAGATGGCATGAGGGACCTGCATGTTTTATTCTTCAGTTAGCACCCAAAGAAAGTGTCTTCTGCACCTACAGGAGATGAGTCTGGGGGGAAAGCTGAAAGTGCTGTCAGCAGAGCCGGGAGCCACGTGGCCCTTATCAGCATGGTGGGGTGCAGAGCCCAGACTGATAAACCGTGCTGGGTCTTTGCTGGCTCTGCATGACCAGGTGAGCTATTGACCTGCTATTTTTCTCGGATGAGGCTTGGTTCCTGCAAAAATGATTGGGACCAAGCAGTCCACTGCTTTGCTCAGAAAAAGCTATTTATTGAGAATTTGGGGCTTTTTTTTTCTACATAAGGGTCCTGAGGCTAGGGATGTACCAAGTTCCCAGAACGGCCAGGCAGCAGTTAAATATGCAGTGGCATCTGGAGAGGGGGAGGGTCATTTGTAGATGAATTAAAATGAAGTGCCTAGAGAAAAAAGGATGATGAAAAGGGAAAAAGTCAGCCAGATCAATCAAGGAAACAGGCATCTGGAAGAAGCTGTTATTGATCCTGCTGTTAAAGAAACCTACTGAACCAGATTACCCAGCAGCCACAGACTTCTTTCTCCCCTAGATACTTGCTGCAGTTAATCAAGAAAAGAGGTGACATGAGACAAAGGAATAAAACCCAGTTGTTCCAGGCTGAGGTTTTGTTCTTTTAGAAATCCTCAAGAGGATGAAACAGTTGAACCTAAAATGATATAGTCAGAGCAGAATAGATGATACAAGAATTAATTAACTATCTGTGGAAATCTTATGGAAAAGGGAAGCAAGCTTTCTCTGGTTTTTCTGGATCTTTACTTGTGTCAAGATTTTTAGGAAGTTTGGAATTAGCAAGGGAATATTTTCATGCTGTCCTAGTACCATACTGTGAGCAGGCTTAAAAAGTTGTCAGGGGATGTTGAATTTAATTCTTTCTCTATTCATCCTAATACAGTTTCTTCCACCTTTTTTGTTTGTTTGGCTTTGTGTTGTTTGTTATTCTCTTTTCTTGTCTTTGAGAGTTCTAGATTCCCAAGTACTCTTAAGTGTCACTCCCTTTTCTATTTCAGATTTATTCCATTTGGGTATAGCTATAAGATGCACCTGGTCTCAAGGAAGCACTAGGTGATGACTTGGATTTCTCATTGTTCTTTAAATGTCAAGCCTTGCACTTCTGAAGTAAATTCTTTGGAAAACCTTATTTGTATATCCTGAGTCACTTTAGTTCTTTAAATTATAAAGTCAGGCCAAAACCAAAGCTTCTGATTTCTAATATGTGCTCAACTTTGTCACAAGAGCCATCTATATGGAAAGGGTAATAAGAAGAATTAATGAAGAAATGTCCTCACTCCAGTAAATGCAGAGCACATAAGAAAAACAGAATTGGGATGCTACAACAACTCACGTGAAAAGACTGTGAGTAATATCCTGCAATCAAACACCCATCAGAAACTTAGATGAGAAAACAACACATTATTCTCTGCTTAGGGAAATAATAAGGCTAAGAGAAAGGAATCGTGACTATATTTAATCAAAATTCTTCATAAATTCCATCGCAATAATCTTATCTTGCTTCCAGTTCAAAGACATCTTGTATGCCTGTGATTGCTGCTGTCATGCTGACACAGAATTTCTTGATTTCCTGGTCAAGCTCATAGGAAATACCACCAGACTGATTCCTAAAGGAGTGGATGACAGAAGCAGCATATAGCAGTAACCTTCTAAGGAAGTCAGCTTTGAAAAATCAAAATACAAGAATCAGTGGTCAGAGTTTAAACTCAAAGCATGTCCATTTTCATGGTTTTACCTGAATCTCTTAAGAATAGGAGAATCTGGAAATAAAAGTTTCAGGCCCTATGAAACTTCAGGCAAGTTAGGAATACAGGTTTGATATGGCAAAGAATCAAAATATGTGTATTCCATTCCTCTAGCCACTTCCCATTTAAACATGTGGTCTTCTCTACTTTTCTATTTAAGTTCAGGAGATGCTCTTTCTTAGATCACTGTTGTACAAGAAGGAAAAGGGTAAATAACAGATGAGTTTTGCCTGACTGAAGGAAACTAGACAAAGAACAGCAGAAGAAAGGTTGAAAAGGTTACCAAAGGGTATTGGGCACACTGTTCCACAGGACACTTACAGCCTTTTCTATTCTGGTTATGAATTATTACCCCATGTGTAGTGCTTATCACAGTCCTCGAAATCACCCTTCCTCCAGGATCTGAAAGGGGTATGCCATCCCTTCCATGTGCAGCACACAAGCACAGATGGAGCATTGGGCAGAACTGCTGTGAAAATATTCAGAATTACCTCAAATCTATCCACATCTCCTTTTTTTGTTTTCCATCCCTACACCTAAGCCCAGCTGTTCCTGCAGCACCTTCAGTTTTGTACACTAATCAAGCAGCTTGCAGAGCCCTGACACCTGTACCTGCTAAACCCATTAGACCACAACCTGTAGGTATTAATACACAACCCATGTGCCAAGCCCGAATCTACATGTGAATGTGATGAAATCTAAGATGCATTTGAACTACAGCTTTAAAGAGATGATAGCAATTCTTCAGCTGCATCCTACATTTGCAGTGGTTCCCACTTATCATGTGCATGTTCCCTTGTACATGCTAAGGCCCAGGCAC
Organism: Myiozetetes cayanensis; assembly: GCF_022539395.1. Lineage (NCBI taxonomy): Eukaryota > Metazoa > Chordata > Aves > Passeriformes > Tyrannidae > Myiozetetes > Myiozetetes cayanensis. The sequence goes on from NW_026087742.1 coordinate 22,982,227, forward strand.
ATGAGAAGGCAGTACAAGAACCAACACCAAAACACAGGGATGCCAGGATGTGAAGCCAGCTTACGCATGTCTCAGTTCTGTGTAATGTATCTTGCAACTATGCCCAAAAAAACCACTTTCTAATACGGACAGATACATTCCTGCATCTTTTTTGAAAAGCAAGATTTTGGTAACATTTTTTTTTTTTTTTTTGAGTATGATAATTTAATTCTCCATCCTCTGTTGGCACGTGTACCCACACTGGAAATGACTGGGAATGCTGTCAGCCAGGCATGATGTAAGTTGGCAGAGTTAGGCATGGGAAAAAGGATTATAACAGAGGAAGGAGATGGAACTGCAGATCCAGGCAAAGGTCATCCTAGCTTTTAAACAGTGATATGCTCAATAACAGGAGGCCTTTCCAAGGTTTCTGGATGTGCGTGTATAAAGGATAAACCTGGGATCATAGGAAGTAACACAGGACAAAGCCAGCAGTGTTGAGTATGGAAAGCCCAGCACTGGAGGAAGAAGAAGTGCAGCAAGGCACAAGGAGTTTTTTCTACACTAGAATACACTTGACTATGGAAAGCCAGTCTTCCTTATTGACATAAACCCCCAGTGAACAATTTACTGCAACTAAAATAAACAGATAGGAAAACAGAAAACAAATAAAATAAAAATTTCATCAAACCTATCCTGTAGTGTCATTTCAGAGCAAGTAAGTGCTCTGAACGCTATCACTTAATGCTCTTTAAATAGCAGTTTAGAGAAAATACGATTAATATGTTTATGAAAATAAACATGTCCTGCTGGTGCAAATCTCCACTAATACCGTCAAGGTCAAGACTAGACTTCCTTTACTTATACCAGTGAAACACTGAGGAATGAGGCCCATGATCTCTGCCACAAAGGGTTGCACTTACATTCTTTATAAAACTGAAAACAGAAAATAGCAGAGAAACAGCAAGGACTGGAAGAGAAGGAAGCACTGGAGCTTGAAAAGAGAGGGCTGAGAGTGAAAGCTGGATTCCAGGAAACATGATCAGTACAAGCTGAAGAGAAGAAGAAGAAAGTGGAAACTAAAAAATGAGGGAAAACTGAAAGCTCAGAAAGGAATGTAGGAGTCATCAAATAGTGGATAAGTTGGATAGCAAAGCAGCAAAGGTCATGACAGGCTCAGACAGTCTGCAAAGATGGGCATCAACTACAGCAGATCACATACAGTTGGACTGAGATGTCAGAGCCAAAGTTAGAGAGCACAGCCCTTGAGTGAAGATAAGGTCAAGTAAGTGACCACTGCAGCAAATGAAGGATTCAGTTGAAAACTGAAGATCAAATGAGGACATGAGGGAAAGCTGAGTGACAGAGGAGAAGGATGAAGTTGGCGAGGAAGAGATGAAGCCTTGAAAGCGCTGAGATATAATAATGGCAAGGCAGCACGATGGTGTCTTGGATATTCAGAAGAGGGGACACAAGCTTCACAGCAACAGAGGAAATCCAGAGCAGAAAATTTAAACAATCTCTGCCTTCTCTGGGGTCTCCTGTTTCATCATTTCCATTTTAAATGACATAAATATACTTTTAATAACATGAGAAACACTTAAAAATTAAGAAACACTTGTTCCAGTTAATGTGTCTGAACAGTGTGAGCGTGCACTCACACGCACATGCAAAAATCACCCAAAAAAAGTTTCCCCCAGGGAGGTCGTTATTATGCAAAAATTACTCTAATTAGGTCATGAATATATTAGTCGGTATTGAGTGCCAACAACAGCGGGGAGAAAAAGAGAGAGAGAATTGGAAATGTGACATGCATACACTCCCAGTGTGGTTAGGGGGACTGGATTCCAAAATGCCATTACGAGATAAAAAGGTCACCCTGTAGGGAGGTAATTGGTACAGCACTCGAGCAGCTGATTAAAGGGACCTTTGCTTTTGGGGGCGGGAGGAGGAGTGGGGGGTTAATGTAGGATCTCCCCTGACAAAGTATATGATCTTGATCAAACATCTACTTTCAGACAATCACAAAGAGAAAGGAAGAGGCTGTCACCCTTGACATTCCATTGAAGCAGATGCATTTGTTTAATAACACCTTGACTTACAGGTTTTAAGAGAACATTAAAGGCAGGGAGTATTTTCCCTCCTGCAAGTTACTGTCTATTCAAACTTGAGAGCCTCCGTTTTCCTAGCTCCCATCACACCTACTGCTCAGACACTGCCCACGTTGCATTAATAAGAAGTAAATGCTTTTAATGAGTCAGTAATGGCTGGGGGAGCAGCACAGGGAAAAGCTGCATTTTCACTCTCTTCACCAAAGGATGACAGGCTCTGTGGCTTGGCATGCAAGAGAGAACAGCAGAAGGGCTCAGAAACACCAGTCACACACACTTCCCATAGAGAAATATAAAGGAACTGACTTGGAATTATCATAAACAACCCTTAGAAGCTATATTAAACAAGATGCCATTTAAGCTCTTGAAATTATTGGTGACGCATGTAAAAGACTCACTTTTGCTTGTGCAAAAACAGATCATCTGGCCCCACATTTGGGGTTAGGACCATAGACTGTACACCATGAGCAGGCAGGGAAAAAAAGGAGGAAAATCAGGCAGGAACACAGGTAGCACTGCTCGTGGGAGAGAGGACAACAGCACTGAAGTAGGGTGCACTGATTTTCAAGTTGGCTTGGGAATCAGTTTAGTTTTGTAGTATTTTCTGTCTCCCCAATCTGAAGTCCTCCTCATACTGTCCAACTGAGTTTTGTTCCAGTTTTGATGCTGATGGCCACTGGCCTCCCTCCCTGCTTAGTACGGACGAGCAATTACATGTTGTGCTGAGTGCACAAGCATTTCCAAATACCACCACCTTCAGGGCTGAGCCTCTGGTAGCAGAAATGGAGAAATGCCTGGCATAGAAGGCCACTTGGACCAGCTTAGCATGGACCACTCTTCCCTTCCAGCAACGCCTGGGCAAAATTTAGAAACTGATTCTGATATAGTTTTGGCTGCAAAAACAGATTTTAAATCACACAGTATGGGCTTGAGCTTTAAGGTGCTGCTTAAAGATGCTATGTCATTGGTTTAAGTCCCTCTTTTAATGTACAATTAATTAAGAAGATAACTGTAAGATTGATTTGCTTCCTTCATCACCCAGGAAAAGCAGCATCTACTGAAAGTTGCCTCAGAATTAGCAGGTTTTCTTTAGTACCCAAAGAAGGAATTTTTCAACTACACTTTGACTACAGCTGGGTAATACTCCCATCCAGTGAGAAATATTGACATTTCAGCGTTTATTTTGGTCCCCCAGCAAACTGAAAAGTTGAAATTAAACATGTATTGAACTGAGTCAAAATAAAACATTTGGCTCACTTCTATAAAATTAAGTTTTATGATTTAGGTTGAACTGACAATAAAATGAAGTCTTTCATTTTGATTTCCCACAAAGAAAGATTCAATTTTCTGAAAAATCTTTTCCCAGAAAATCATTCCCATGGAACATTCACAACCACCTGTAATTTTCAATGATACGGAAAATAGCCACTGCAACTCCATACAATATAGTACTGATCACTAGGGTCCACATAACCCTTAAAAATGCATGCAGTATGACTAAAATACTAGTTAAAAAATGAGAAACAACACCCCTCCTTCTCTAGACTTTCCTGATATCTATAACGAGAACTTAAAAGTTTAAATTAAAACTTTAAAACACTATAAAATTCTGCGAACAGAATGGGTCATCAAAAGCAAGAGTTTTAAGATAAAATGTCCAGTCACTGCTAAGGCTTTAGTATCTTCTTTAATTTTTTTTTTTAATTTTCCCTTGTAGAGTTCAAGATTAAACAAATGCAGAGTGATTTTTCAATAGAATACGAAAGGCCTTTTAATTTCTCTCAAAATCAATGCAGACAAGCTGTTTGTAAATTTAGGCTACTTTGAAAGAAAAAAAGGAAAGCATGTGACATGCATTACTACATCTCTGTGAGATATTTTTTCATATGCTTTAATTACCATACAAAATCTTAGATGCTTTTATAACTTATATACCTATGACAGCCTTATTTCTGCTTTCCAAAATCTTATTTATGTGTTGCTTTAGAAAATCCTTATGAGGGAAAGATCATTATTACCACCCTATATAGGCAGGAAACACAGAAACAGACTTGCGTTATAGCCACACTGAAAGTCTGTGGCCAAGAAAGCAATTGAGTCCTTTTTTCTTTGTTTGTCTCTTTCCCCTGAGAATAGAAATTAGGAGAAAATTCACATAAAAGGCGTATTCCTAAATCCTTTGGAATGGAGATTTCTCCCACAGCTGCTACCTGCTCCTTTAACATCTCTACGGAGACTTCAATCAACCTCTCCTTTTGCATCTGCAAGCCAGAAGCACTTTGTAGGAAATGGAGGGTATGCAAGCAGGCACAAAATCTCTGAACACACATTCAGGTGTTGTGGAGATGCTGACAGTGTTTCAGAGATGAGGGACAGGCAAAAGGCCAAAGTTCTCTATGGCAAAAGCAGAAGAAATGGCATTGGCTCCTTTTCCATGTGCTTACTTGGTTACCTACCTGTTGACCTCTGGAGCAGCTGGGGTGGGGAGTGGGGGAAATTCTATTTAAACATATGTACAAATTTATACACTCCTAATCTTCAAACTTGCTTTGCAGGAAGTGTTTAACACAGCAGTTGTTAAAATATTTGGCAACCTATTTTTCTAACTAAGAAGCTGGCCATACCATCCATCACTAGCAACCACGTTTATCTGAATGAGAGTCTGAATCTATACCATCCTGCTGGACCTGTACCTGCATGTAGAGCTGCGTGTAGACCATAGGAGCGATAGAGGAAGAGTCCTCTGTGTCTCTCTGATGAAAGAAAAAAAATCCATCTGAAGGGAAAATTCTTTTAGCTCCTTAACGCATGGTCTGGTGCCTTGTGTCCCGAAGAGTACTCAGCACCTTGCAGTATCTTCTCTGCGTAGTGCCAAACAAAATCCGGGACACATGGGCACACTGATACAAGCATCTCTAATCCAGTCAGCAGAAAGGACAGGAAAGCCTGGAAACTGCTCATACATCCATGTGGTGCAGAGTATTAAACTGCTAGGATGTTTCTACTACTCATCTGCAGATACAGAGGCTTTTGCAATTTGCCTACACTTGATACTTTGCCTCCAGCTATCTGATGCAGAGCTGTCCAATAACTTGTGGGACAGAGCCATCTGTAATAAAATCCATAAACTGGGTGAAACAGCTACAGTGCAGCACCCTTGTACAGCTCTTTTATGCACAACTTCTTAACAGCTTTCCAGAATTTAAAAACAAAACACAACCTCGGAAGAGTAGTAAATAATAAATTACTATAGGAGGGGGAAAAAAAGTGGCACAGGCAGGAAAGAATCAGAGGGATAATCTGAGATAAGACCTGAAATGAGTTTGTAGATCAACAAATGAGAAAATTTAAAATGGCTGATCTAGGTAAGGTTGGGAGTGGATTTACAGTGGGCAGAGAGCAAAAGAGCTGTACTCCCTGATCCTACACTGGCTAGCGCTGCAGGAGCACAGCACAGCCTCCTATACAAGGGGTTGCCACTCCCCTGAGTGTTTTCTGAAAAGTGAAAAGCTCTAGATAAAACAATAAGTGGCATTTCTCTGGCACCAGTCTCAAAGCTCTGTATTTTTTGCACCTGTGGACACTTAAAAAAAAAAGCTACACATGCAGAAGAGTATATTAAAAAAACCACAACAAACCACACACAAAGATTTTCTCCAACAGCTTTCAACTCTTCGCTTGTATCTGGTATTCCTTAGTGATCACTTTACATGCTTAATGAAATCATATTTCGCCACAAAAGTAAAAACAGGTATAGATAGATTATTACTATTCTTCTGCAAGAACTGGGCTCCAACATCTTAAGTAGTGTTAGAGAAAACCTTGGTGTGAAATGTAATTTCCAACCTATTAATCTAATTCTGTAAATATACAAGCAAAAACTTTCCACCAGGCTCATGAGTTGTATTTCTACTGCTGACTTCATCCAGCCTATATAGCCAGAAGTTAAAAGGAACTCCAAAATCTGATTAAGTTATGCCCTCAGGACAGTCTGCCTCCAAAGTCTTTCTTACCACTAGACAGATCCACATTTAGCCCATTTCCTCCATTAAAAAAATCTTAATAGCATTTCCACCCCAGGCCTGACACTAACAAAAAAGTTGCTACTAGTAATGCCCTGAGAGCACATCCATCTTGTATAAATAATGGGGGTTAGAATACTTTTAAGGATCAAGATCACACTGCATCAACATACCATGTTTTCCTCTAGTTTGCAGTAGGGGAGCAATACGTTTCAGAACCACAATAATTCACCTTTTTCAGAAATTATTACATATGCTATTTCCAGCAAACATTGATTTGACCTGTGCAAGCATCTGTTTAGCAGCAGCATCCCCACATAAGTTTTCAATGGGAACAAGTCCTTTTTTTCTGCAAATCTACACCTTTCTTGATTAAGGACAAATTTTTCCTGTGCTGCCAACCTGGTACACTGACCTCCATTTCAGATGCTTTGGTACTTTCCTCAGTATCACTGTTCATTTGAGGAATAGTAAAAAATATCTTCAACCTCTCTCAGAGTTTTCAATCCCTAAATGATCTTCATGTATCATTTTAATAATTTTACCCAGTAATACATTTCAGATCTTCATCCTGGTGCCCTTAAACAGAATCCTTTGCAGTATTGAGAACTCCTCCTTAATCCTAAAAGGGACTGTGTCACAGAAACTTCTGGCCAACAGGTTCACTGATTTTCTAAAAGGTCTATTCCTTAATTATGTAATCAAGACAACTTCGTATTTTCTTTATATTAGAAATGTTGTTGGGATTTTTTTCTTTAACTCAATTGGCACATTCTTGGTTGCTTGTATGCTTTCCTATAAATCTTCTTTACAAATACTCAAGAGTATAACTGCAGCCACCAGACCTCTCCCTCCACTATTCAGTTTGTAAATCATACATTTGCAGTTGGACAGAAAAAATAATCCCTCTATGCCTGGCAGGCATCTGCCCAGTGCTTCCTGGAAACTGCAATGAATGGCTTGCAGTCAGGTTCAGCTAATACAGGTCTCCAACAAATACATCCTGGAAATTTTTCATCACCATGAGCTAAGCTAGGACATCTTTCTCAACTTGTATATACTGAGATTCAGCTTTTGCTGCAGCTATGACACATAACTCACTGGCCTCCAGTTTTGAACACATTATATAGATAAATGCTCTAGTACTTGCTCTGGTGGCTTCATGTTTAACATTACCTACCTGCAAGGTCTGTTAAGACCTTGGTCTTCATGGCCATTTATTTCTCTGACTCTTTATGAGAACATGTATCCTATCTCTACTGGGTGTCTTTAGATGAATCTAATCTCAGGTTGTTGATCAGGACAGCCATACAAAGCCATCTGCTCACCAAACTGTAAATTCCCCTCAGTTCCTTAGGGTAGGCATATTATTGACAGCTGGAATCTTCTGCAGATCTGTCTGTACAATTCCCCAAGGAATTTGCATACTCCCTCGCTATGGCAAGCATCCTTATTAGCTTCTCCAGCCTCATCCCAAAATATAGTTTCTCAGTAGATGCCAAACACAACAAAAATTGGTGCTATTTCTTCAAACTGCCAAGGAGATGGTTGATGGCATTTACACTCTTTCCTCAAGAGTACAAGCCAGAATTTTGCTGATGCTTTAATTATAGACAGACACTTGGAATTAGTCAGTAACTCTTGTGAAGTAGTGGAGATTTTTGCTCTTTGCATATTGCTTTAATCATATGGGCCCTAGACACAGGTGTAGGGAGCCATCTGCCACTCTGTTGATTCTTCCAGTTCCCATGTGACTCCCAAAGCCTCTTTATATCTGCTCTTTAGGGAAAGAAACTCTTCTCAAAGGAGGGGCAAGAGCTAAATGCCTTTGCCACCCCCATCCTTGGGGACCTTCTTCAATTCCAAAGGGACATTCACAAGCTTATCTTCAGTTATTTAGTTTCCCTCCAATAGAACCGTCACATTGATGCAACCAGTAGCCTAACAGAGCTTCACTCAACAATGGTGAGCTTTCCTCTAAAGCTATGAGAAATTTTATCTTTTCCTCACTGTTATTTACTCAACAAAGATTGGTATCCCTATATTTTAAGTATTGGCTGAGCTCATTAATTTCTCTTGTCTCTTCTTTTGTGTCTCAGCTCAGTATGGAGTCCATGTAGTCAAAGGGAAGGTATGGAACAGTTTTGTAGTGAAAAAAATTCTGTGGAAACAAAATAGAGTTCATAGTTTGAAAGTGAGAAGTACATAATATCAAATGTATCATTTATACATGCTGTATAGCTAGGGTCTCCTGAATTATGCCCAAAAAGTACAATTATTATAAGATTTTCAAAAGAATTCTTAATTTATAAACTGATTGCAGAAGCTTGGCAAAATTTTGGTTTCTGAGGTGATGAGAACACAGCCAAACCATTAGCTGAGAGAGTCTTTTCCCATATTACAGGCTTTGTACTTGGTTGAGCTGAATGTCCCACTGGACAACCATCTGAGACAGTCAAGCAACTTGCCTTTGGAAGCAGTATGTTTAATGGACGTCTTAAAAACAAAAGAACTTACATTCTGAAGCCATTGTTTAACCTGTTGCCATAATTATTTGTTAATACTCAACTGACAAACTGATGAGGGGAAAATGTAAGAGGAGAGTTTCTCTCTTCTGAAGTGTCATCCTAGTGGCAGGCAAAGACCCTTACAGGCTGATTACAAACCCACCTCCCATCATCATACGAGCAAGTAAAAATCCTTTATTCTTATGCATGTCAAGGCTTAAGTCACATCGACAAATAGAATTTGTTCTCAAGTTTTTCAATACTTTAATCTCTTTTTGAGTTAAAAAATAAGAACAGCTTTTTTCCCCAAATTTTTGTGAAGTGTCTGATGTTTCTTTGTGTCCCTCTGTCAACCCAGTGAAATCATGTTATATCACAAAATCCAAAACTTAAGTAGATTTTGCTGACTATCCTCCAGGCAGCTTCTCTGTTCATTTTTAATCCATGTAGAGTGCTTAAATACCACAGTGATAAGTGTTTTATACAGGCATAGAGATAGATTTTGACATTGGATCACGAAACAGGCAGTCTTCAAGGGCAGCAATTGTAGAATCTCTAAGAAATTGCCATTGTTCAGGAAACAAGACATGATTGTCCATCATTGTAGCTGGTAGAGAAAATAAAAACTTGTGGAATAAATATCTTCTGTGACAGCACCTGTCACCTGTGAATTCTTTTGCCCGCCACATCAAAGATAGCAGATGATATATGGAAGACAGTGGATTTCTGCTGACAGTTTTCCACAATTTCCAAGCTGCTAATGGAGTACAGATACTGGTTTTCAGTTCTCTCTAGCCTGGCCAACACTTTAATTTAGTATTGATATTTAATTTGTTCCTTTATTAGCAATCTGGTGACCCTTCAATCCCACTTACTAAGAATTTAACAAATTATGTCTTATTAATGGAAGAGGAAAAAGTAAATGTGAAGTTCTATAATCAAAAACTTTTTTTTTATTTTAGAGCTCGTTAAAGTTGCTAAGAGATGCAAGTACCTCCTGTTCCCTTTGTTTACAAGCAGCAAGAAGACTTGAAGTAAACAATTTAAAGTGCCATAAATTTTATACGACCCACAGTATAAGCACTACATTATGCCAAGGAAAAAGAAATACGAATCTCATCTCTGCATAGAGAATTTAGCCACTGCTCACAACAAATGCTCTAATGCAATGTCAAAACATCAGTAAATAATGGCAAAAATAAAACTGGAGAGACCCAAACCAATTCTTAGATTTTTCTTGAAAAAAAGAAAGAAGGAAAGAAAGGAGAAAAGAAAGAAGATATGGAAATACTGGTTTCTGTGTTCACTTTTTATGCAGTTCATGAATCTTAAGACCTGGAATGTGCACTTTCATTTCTAGCAAGTGCGTTTCTAACCCTTCAATCTTTCAAAAGAAAAAGTGAACAAAGTGCCAGCCAACCCAGTGAAGTTCTTTGGACCATCTGTTTTGCTATTTCCAAAAATAACAAACATCTCTAATCTGAAAGCTACAGTAAGTAAGACAGGTATCTCTGATGATTTAAATGCCCGCTTTACCAACTATTTCACTGTTGGGTTACTTTAGTGGTGTCAGCTTCTTTTGTAGTTCCAGATCATCTGTTCAGAAGTTGAACAGCAAAATAAACAACATTAGGAAAGGTGCTGCCCATAATACAATAATTTTGTATCTAATTCATTAAAACTCTCATTTCAATGAAGCTGAAGCATAGTTTCCTCCCTGTCAAAAGAGATTTTCACAACACAAATGGACCAGGACTGAGTCCTAGACAACCTGCAACTGCTGTACAGAGGCACTTTCACTTCTGCTTTGAAAGGTTCATTTTTCCAGAAGAACAGACCTTTGGTTTGATGGCTATTTCATATGCTGTCAACTTCAGCTTAAAAGAGTTTTCCTTTTATTTTTCTTTATCTCAAAGTCAAAAATTCAACAGACAGAATGACAGCAATCCTCATTGGAAGGGAACCCCCAGGTGTCATTAAGTCTAATCTCCCACTCAAAACTAGATCAAGTCAGCTGTGGATTTGTCCAGTTTTTAAAATCTCCAAGTACAGAGATGCTGCAACAATCTGGATACATTTTCTTGTGGAATACTTTCCTCCCAGGGACAAAGTTTTTCTTAACATCTCATCTGAACCTTGCAACTTGTGTCCACTGTGCATTTGTTGTGGTTTAATCCCGGACAGCATTTAAGTACCATGCAGCCTCTTGCTCACTTTCCCCCTGTGGTGGGGAGGACAATCAGAAAGAAAAGATAAACCTCGTGGGTTAAGATAAGAACCACTTATTGACTGAAACAAAATAGAATACTAAAACTAATAATACCAAAAATAATAATAAAAACTGTAAGGAAAAGAAGAGGGGGAGAAAGAGAGAGAGAGAGAGATTAATCCTAACACATTTGCTCACTGCCAACTGCCCAGCCTGTTCCCAAACAGCAATGGACCACTCCCACTCAACTCCCCCCAGTTTATGTACTGAGCATGATGTTTAATGATATGGAACATTCTTTTGGTCTGTTTGGGTCACCTGTATGTCCCCTCCCACTTTCTTATGCACCTGTTCTCTGGCAAGAGCATGGAAAGCTGAAAAACTCCTGATTCTGAGTAAGCAGCACCCAGCAACAACTAAAACATCAGTGTGTTATCCACATTATTCTCATACTAAATCCAAAACACAGCACTGTACTACCTACTACAAAGAAAATTAACTGTATCCCAGCCAAAACCAGGATAACCTTGCTTTATCATTTGCCATTCTTGGGAAGACCCTGGCTCTGTTGTCTTTGCCACTTAAACTATTTCCTCACTCTGCTGTTTCCTTTTCACCAGACTAAATGAACAGAATTCCCTCAATTTTTCCTCATCATCCATGCTTTCTAGGTTTCTGAACAACTTGGTTGCCCTCCACTGGACCTCCCTGGTTTCTCAACATTTCTGTAGAACTAGAAAGCCTAAACTGGTTATAACATCCCCATGCAGCCTCAGCATGGCCACACAGAGGAAAATAAGAGCATCCCTTGGTCTGTTAACTACACTTCTTGTACTGGGCTACATGAAGATGATTGTCTTATTCTGCTGGCTCATACTCAGCTTTGTGTTTGGTACCTTAAACCCCAGTCCTTACCCTATGGGCTGCTACTCAGAGAGACAGTTCCCGACCTGCACTGACTATGGATTGTTCTGCCCCAGATGCAAATTTTTTCCTTTTTCCTCACATTTCTCAGGGTCTCTCAATGGAAGCTCTGCCATCTCAGAAGCATACATTCATGTGCCCAGTGCCCATCAAGGCATTATTTTCCAGTCAAAACCAGAAAATCCCTTCTATGTCATTAGGAACCCAAGTAGTAGAGCAGTATAAAGTGGAAGGTAGATCAAACTACTGGAGGAAAAATCACTGACATGAAAAAAATAAGGCAAGGCTAGACAAATACAGCTGTAGATGGACTACCCTTGCAAAAAATGAAGCAATCAGGAGCAGAACATTAGGAGCAATGCCTCCCTCCTCACTTTAATAGTATTTCCGTGGTATGAAGGGTTATCTGTGGAGGAAATGGAACTAGTTGATGTCACTTCAGTCTCATGGGATGAACATGGTGTTACATGACACCTTAACCCTTTTACTCTATCAGCTGCTCTTTCAGAAAGTGCTGTCACTTAGAATATGAAATATATTTACAAATTAATTAACTTTGGCCAGTGACTGAAGAATTAGATTTCTACTAACAGAGATTCTGTCTGAGTGATGAATACACAGAACACTGATGTAATAAAATACTAGCCCTTCTTGCCTCCCAAATCTGAATGCTCAGCAATCACACAACCTCTCCCTCCATCAGTCTTTTTTTTCCTACACTGTCAACCCTTCTTTTCTCAAAGCCAATAGAATTTGCTTTAGTAGATGAAGGTACATGTGTACCGAAGAGAGTATTTGATCTCTGAAAACAACTCATCAACTCATTAAATACAGGCCCATTACACAGAGAGCTGTGAAAGGCAAAGCAGAGTTTGTGATGAGGACATGACATTAGCTGAGAATAAGATGGAAGTCTCTGATGAATAAAATAGTTCCTGATTTTAGGACCTGAAGCAGGAAAAACCTGCACAGAAGAGTTCATGGTGCAAGTTGTATATTATGTTGGTTGGAAGTTTCATTTTGTTCTATCTCATGTAAAATACAAGCTGTTTTTCAGAGGGACTGTATCTGCACAATCAGGAAGATGTTACAGAATACAGGGCTTGCACACAACAGTGTGTGTAGAACAGGTGACTGTTCTGATGGTGCTAACAAATCTGAAAATAAATTAAGGGTGTGATGCAGTGTTCACAGAGTAAGGGCTAACTGTTTATTCCTGGAAATAAACAGTGCTGCAGAACTCAGTCTCAGCAGAAAGGTAGAGGGGAGCTCATGGCCCAGTTCTTAGTCAGTCATGCAATAATGCTTCAGGTGGCAAGCAATGCAAAAACAGGCCTTCATCATACTGCTTCTTTTTCATGCTCCCTTTCTGGAGTGGGAAGACCTTAATGAGCTTAATTCTACTATGCAACTCATTTAACCAGCAAAGCAGCGGCCCAGACAATTTAAGCTATCATCAGTTCATTTAGAGCAGCCCTTACAGATTAGTGACACTTCAAGGATATATTTCAGATTACAAATAAAATAAGCTGTACTTGCCTTGAAGACCAAAATAAAAAAAAGGAAAATATAGATTCATTCATCAGCAAGAATGTTCATTGTTTAGTGGAACAAAAATCATCTTCAAAATCATCAAATGTTGGTCCAACAGAACATGTGATGCTTGTGAGGGTTTACTTGTATCAGTTCCAGAAATAATAAATTTTGAGGGTTTTTTTAAGAGTTGTGGTTATTTGCCATAATATCTCTACTAGACCTAAATATCAATAATTAGGTTTTTCTCTCTGTGAAACATCTCCATGATTTGAAACGGCAACAATTATTTTTCTTTATTTCCTGTTCTATATTGTTAGCAGAAGTCAAGATGTGTTATGAGATAGCTGCTGTGTTCTGCTTTACAGCTGTGTAGTGAAACTTCTTTTATCTAATATCTGCACTTTCTTATTTAGCGGAAGATATTTATGTGTTATTCTTTTTACATTTAGAAAGGTCATTCAAACAGCAGTTGGGTAGGCAGCAACTGACAAATAATAATGCTGCACTGGAAATGGGGTGGACCAAAGAAGTCGACCAAATGCCAATATTCAGCACACTGTAATGAGCGAGAGAGCACAGTGCAGTAGGTAAGGCTGACCTCAGAGATCCACAGCTGATTACAGTTACGAGATGTTATTCCTGGGGCATGAAGATTATAAAGACAAACCTCAGCAAATGTAATCGCAGTTAGTCTCCCACTGTCTATTCCTTCCTCTCTGCTGGCAACAACCAACTGCATGGCAAGGGGTGAGTACCACAATGCCACGTGCTCTCCAGCAGTCATTGAAAATACATTCAAATAGCTGTGAAACTTTGCACCCCAGTCCATCAGACGTGCTCATGAGGCAAGACCCCTTTATCAAAGATGGGCAGTACAGTCATATAAATGACTAAAGCTCTAGCTAGAGCTTATTCCCAGGCATCTCACAAGCACATACACAAACAGTCTTTTCTTCCTGTCAACTGAAAACAGGATGCATTACCACTGAAGTCCAGCACAGGAAGAAAAGGAATGGAAAGAGATATTTTCTGCAGGTCATGCTGTTAGGACAGCAAAAACCTTGATGCTTTAAGACCTTGCATAGGCTAATATTCAGTGGTTTCCAAACACTTTTTAGCATAATTTAGGAACTATATTTACCTAACCTGAACTGCAAGTTGTTAGACTCCGTTCTTTACCAACAACACTTCTGGTATGACTGAATTAATTTTATTGTTCGTAGGAATATTTGCCTCCAGAGTACCAGAGGCCATGCAGGAAGACTATAAGAAATGGGACTCTTGACCTGAAGAGTGATAAAAGTGCACAGAGAAATATGAGATCTGGTGCTAGGTCAATGAGAGAAGTACAGAAAAAAAATGAAGATATTTTCCAATTTACCAGCCCTTTGCTGTAAAGGCTGGTAAGGTAGCTAATGTGTCAGTGAATGTGTTAAGGAGCAAAGGAAACACAATTATACTTCCTATACTAATGTCAGGCAATAACAATTTCCATGGTGACAGACTAAGCCATCACTTGCAGAGGTTTTTGAGGCAGGAAGGGAGGGAGAGGTGATACTCTGATAAGCTGTCAATAGTAGTTCATTATGTATTTTTGACCATCAGCCCCTTGTAGAGAGGGAAAAGCAGCCACCCAGCCAGGGCAGGTATATAATCTGATTGATGCTTCACATAAGTGGCTTTCAAAAACTTGACTGAGCATGAAATCTCATCATTAAAGTTTATGTCCTGAGTGAGTGGGGGAAAGGGAAAAAGAAGAGACCAAACCAAAGGGAACCAAAGCTGACAGAACGATGGCAAATTTACAGCCAAGCATCTACTTAAGCATGACTTCCAAAGCTAATCACCCAACACCAAAACAGGCTTCTGCTTGTGAAGGAAGTTAAAGAGGTTCACCCTCTCTCCCTGTGCAGACACATAAAAGAAACCAAGAGCAATAAAATCAAAACCCATGGGATCCCTGGAATCCAAGTATCTGGTCTGTCTGTTTTACCAAAGAGTCTTAAAGCACAAATTAGGCACAAATAACCTAGAGTAAATATATGTGTTAATTCCATATTTAACCCTCTGCTTTTCTCTGGTTATACAGAAAAAAACTGTTTAAGCAGTACCTGAACTCCACAATTTCTGTCTTCCTATCTGCTTAATATGAAATGAATCAGAGCAGGGAAAGAACATGGAATAACAACAGTGCATACATAAGACCCTTCCTACCAGAAACAGGGGTTGTTAAAACGTCAAGAATAAAAAGGCCTATCAAGATCACAACATATTCTTACCTAGCCAAGTCTCAAAGGATGGGGAAGAGTAGAATATTTCAGCAATATTCATTCTGATTTGAAAACAAATTGATCTGACTTGCTTTGCTCCCCCTTTTGTGTTCTTTTTATGCAATTATTCTAGCTAATGAATTTACTGGCAGAAATGTTCCCAGAAAGAGCAAATTTTAGCGGCCATTGGAGATTATTTGTGAAGAGTGAATTTAAAAATTTTAGTCATTATCATTCACTGTGTAAATGTGCTTCAAAGGCCTAGGCTCATCCCATCAGGGACTAGCACTGCCCTAGGTAACCAATATGTGCAATCACAGCTAATCAGTCAGATCTGATTTCAAATATTCGCAATAAACAGATCATGGACAAGCTGCAAGCTAAAATTATTCATAGAAATAATTTGACAAATGATTGTCAATACTGAATAATTCAAGAAGATCCCACATTGTTCATAAACAATTCCCAGACAGAAAGGAGGGTGAAGTTTGAAGTTTTATAAATTCATAATGGATTCTTCAGCTAGGGCTGCTCAAAACACTCTGGTGAATAAGGTTAGCCTCAGCCTCTCATAGCTCCTTCTGAAACATGAACATTTAAATGGCCATATTTCAGGCAGAGGCACTGTTTTTTTGGATGCTCCATTTGTACCTAGCAAAGTAAACGAGGATCTGTGAAGGACAACAGTTAGAATTAATGGCATCACTATCTGTACAGTCTGTGACACAAAACAACTCTTCAGTGACTGATAGTAATTTCTGCTGGTGTTTGGCTTTAGCAACTAGTTTAACAGAGGCTGGAAAGATTATTCTACTTTCTTCCTTCCCAGTCTTCTGCTCATGTCTTACTGATCCTTCCATGAGGGCAAAAAAAGATTCAGTTCCCCACTCTCCGTTAATAAACATTCACTTCTGAGAAGAAACTTGGCTGCTAGTCCTCCTGAAGTGCATGACAATATTGTGGGTTTGTTTTTTAATTTATAAATAAATGAAGAACAGTCTGTCCCCCTTATGCAGGAAAGCAGACTACATACTAAGATGTGAGTCTAAACCCTTTCCTGTCTGTCAAGATGCTATACCAAATGAGTTAAAGGAGACAAAAACTGTCATTTAATGTTTACTGGTATGTTATTTCTTTGAAAACATGTCACCCCTGGCATCCCACCACAACTGTATCCAAATCTCCAAGAATCACCCATTTAGTACTGGGGTCTGCACCTGAAGACTTGACTGAACAAGAGTCGTGAGAACAGCACTGAGAAAAGTATAAAGTTCAAGAAATGTGACAGAAGAATATAGAAGAAAAAAGAAGAGGAAAGAAAAAAGAAGAAAAAGGAAAAAACCAAGAATGACTTGTTTAGCCTAGGAATATCTGAGGTATGACACGATAACAGTCTCTCATTATGTAAAATGCAGTAAAGACAACGGTGATCAATTGTTCCCCATGTCTGCTGAGGATAGAACAGGACGTAATTAATTTAATTTGCAACTGAACAGAATAAGATTAGATGTTCAAAAGAAATTTCTATTTGTAAGAGTAAGAACTAGAAGTTCACTACCTCAGGCAGTTATGCAACCTCCCTAGCAGGAGGTATTTTTTTTTAGAAAAACAGGTATGACAAACTTCTGTCAGAATAGCAAAAGCAACTTGATCATCCCCTGAACTGCAGGATGGACTAGAGAACTCCTCAAGAGACAAATACTCTCATGACCTCTTACAGCTCTGCTCTTGTGAAAACCTTGACCTGCCTTTCTGGAAATGCCTTGAAATGCCAAAGAGTACACCTTCTCTGATGTGCAAGGAGTGCTTTACAGTGGGTAGAGAGGTTAGTATTGTCACAGTCCAAGCCATGACGTTTTAGTCCTCTTTCTCCAAACTATTTCTGTCTGCTTTGTCTTACCATAGGGAGTGCAGTTTTCGGATGTAATGCAAAGGGTCACCTTGACACCTAAAAAAAATGCCTGCCTCAGAATTTGAAGATGAATTAGATTTATCTACAGGATGCTTTAAATGTAAATTTTGCATGACTGGAAATAAAAGGATGCTTTATAGAAGCACCTATTCCTATTCCTTCCTCACCAAATCAATGAACAGAAGTATCTTAGATCCCAGCAAGGAAGAAGATTAAACTTCAGAGACTGAAAGATTGCAAAACTCATATATCTGTGCAAATTTTTTTTTTTGCACAGATTTAACTGCTGACACACACAAGAGACTACAGGTGTACTGTAGATACTGTTCCAAGCCTTACCCTGACTGCATGCAAGTGACCGCGGCTCTGAAGAGCCGTTCACCAACACATTAGCTTTAGTGAAGACTTTCTCCCACACTTTTAAAAACTCTCCTTACCTGTCAGTGAACACTTTTTGCCAAGGTAACATTATACGATACTTCTCTAACAATCAGAACACTGCTTTTAAATCTTTTTCCCTTCATCTGGCTAACCCAATTCCTAAAAGACCTACCGGAGCTGCAAGCTCTCAGGTTTTGCCCCTCCCATGCTCTGTTATTTCTGAACACACTTGCAGACCATGAAGAAAAGCACCCTGTCTATCTTTCCTCACTCTGAGTCTCCTGTTTCTTCAAGACACACTCAAACATTTAATACATTCCAGATAACACAACCCACAAGGATTTATTCACGTTTATGACTTTTCTTCATTTTGTTCATATCTCAACCTCTTCTTAATTGTTCTTTATGCACATATATGTGGTTAGTGTTTCAGCTTTTGGGGATGACAGCTCTAAGACCACAGGGCTTGCTACACTAAAATAAAGGACAATCAACAAAAATGTTACCTTAAAATATTTATATTGAAGAAAAGAGGAAGTGTTTCTAGACCTACAACGTTATGCTACATTGTAATCGTGGCACAAAAATATATTCCTTCTTACAATCCTCTGGCTCTAGTTCTTACCCATAATACTTGAAATGCAAGCAAACAAGTGCCATTACTGTGCTTCTCACAGGATGCTCTCTGAAAATTTCCAGTCTCATGATTTACAAAGAGCTTTAAGAGCAACAACCCACAGCTTCTGAGGATTTGCAGAAGAGCACTATATTTCTGGTCAACTCAGTTTTGCCTTAGGTCAGGGGTGAAACAATTGCCCTTGCTGAATTCCCACTGATGAGAGCCCTTACCTTCTTTCTCTATAAGTCATATGCCATTTCTGTAAAATTCGAAGTGGACACTCACAGAAACAAAGCACTTGTTTTTCTCTGCCTCCCCTGTTGTACCCTATGTCACCTGACTACCAGTTTCAGGTGGTGTACCAATCAAAAAAATCCATAGGAGGTAAGTGGGAAGAAATAAAGCTGAAGATAAAGATTGCCTCCACAAATCCAATTCCTGTATTCCTCAGGTTTTTAACTTTCAGTCCTAGATCAAGTCAGTTAGCTTTTATTTATCATATAAGCAAGAAGCTCATTAGACCAACTCAACCATTTCCAGTCAGTCAGATACAATGCAGCTGACTACACGTTGGAAACCAAGTGTCCTACTCTTAACAGGGCTAAGGATTTCACCCTGACACTTTTACTTACATTTGATGAAACCAATACTGTAGATGCTATATGAAGTTATTGTAGAATCCAAGCCCGGATACCAGGACCTTGTCTGCCTTGTCCCCCACCTGCATCAGTATCAAGTTAAACTGAACTGGTAGTAATTTTCCTGTAAAAGTTGACAGCGCTATAGACAGTGCTTCTGAGTGCTTCCAGGTCTAATGGGTAAAATGTTATTCTCCCTGCAATAATTATGGGTTCTACAGTACTTTGAGGAAAATTGCTGTGGACAATACATAAACACTTCAATGCTGTGATCACTTGATGACTAGTGCAATGACTTTTGGGTGAAAAGGTTCAATGCCATGATAGTTATGGAATGGTTGATATAATTTGCATGATTTTCTAGCAATCCTGTACGCTACTGTGATGTTATAGGAAAGTGTAAGGAAATAACACTCCTAAAATAACTTTCATAACTAATTAATTGTTAAGCAGAACCAAAAGCCAGAAGCAGTCCTTCCCTGTGGCTGTGTTACTGTCCAAGTCTACAGACAAGCTGGTGTGTGGGGGAGAGAGAAGAGGAAGGAGATAATGATTTATATGTAAGATCCTGGTAAAGTTTCAGCAATATTAATACTTGACAAGTGAGGCACTTGTGCTCTTAAGCACATCTGTTGGGTATTTGGCAGTCAACTCAGAATTCACCACCATGTTCCTACCAACATTCCAAAAATCTTCAAATGGCCTCAACCTGAGGGTCTACAGAAAAGAACAATACGTTTTAGGTGATGAAGTGAGATGTGCAAACAGCACACAGAGAACCTCAGTGGCAGGACTAGGACTGCACTGAGCACGTCCCTGGTGTCAACGCTATTGTGCAACTCATTGACCCATTCTGAACCCAGTAGCGATAAGCACTGCTCTACTGTCAGTCCTGGGACGTGCGCCTAGCCTAGCTGGCAGCCACCTCTAAACTGTTCTACAGTCATATACAGCCCAGCACCAGTCCCTGTTAAATGAAAAGCACAGTTGTTAAAGGCTGTGAAGTTACAAAGCTGAGTGCACTGCAGCACATTCAGCTACTCTGCTGAAAACTGTCTTCAGGTTTACCTCAGCAGATAAAACTCCAAAATGTTAGTTGGGATACAAGGGGTTGAAGAAATAAATTGTGTAAAATAAAAACACGTAACCTATTAAAAAAGATGGCTCTAATTTTGGCTTTTAGTACAGGATTTGGGTCAATGTATTTTTCATTTTGATGATAACACACTCCCAAGTATCTAGATACAAGTGACAGCTTACAGGTGATTGAACTCTTTAGGTATCTGAAGCTTGCTTCTACTCCCGTTAGTTTGCTCAGCTACTGGCTCCTCTTTGGACCTAAAAAGGGCTACACCATCGACATTATTCACATGGATTTTCCAATCTTCAGTACTGCTTGGGTTCCTTTCCAAAAACTTTCTTATTTTTGGCACTGTTAATCTACTTCAGGCCCTCCTGAATCTTGTAGAATTCCCTAGAGCTTCCTTGGTCTATGAATTTTCTTTTTAAAAAGACTTAAAAAAGAACAACAAAAATATCTCTTCAAGTGAACTATTACCATGTAAATCCCCTTTGGCTCAAACATGAATTTTTTTCAAGTTAAATAGAAAATACTAATGGAGAAGGGGAAGTGGAACAGAATTTTTAAGAGATATAAAGCAAATGTGAGTATTTGCCACAGAATTAATTGATAAGGTTGTCTTTGTTTTGGTTTTATTTTTTTTTTCTTCCCTTTTACTTAAGACCTCTGGAATCACAGAAATCAAATTCAAATGCTTACTGTTGTGGTATCCCAATGACCACTTTAGAAAGACAGTGAGAACAGAAAAGGATGTTAAATACTGTCAAGAGACTAAGACCTTGGGGTCATTCAGCAGAGTATTTAGTATTTCCCCACATCATGGAAAGAGATAACAGAAACAACTTCAGACAGAGGCCTTACAGTACCTAGAAGCTCCTAGAGAGTTAAAGAGGACACCAGGTTGAGGTCCTTCCTCTCTCACCTCTGCTTTTTTACCACTGAAAGATTTATTGAACACTTCTTTTTTTCCAATTTATTTCTATTTATTTTGACACATAGTAGCAAGGGAATGGAAAAGAAGCTACTAAGTTAGAATAAATAATAACCTCTCTTTGAATTATTTCCCTTTAATGATTATGCAACATCATTCATAGTCTCTGAGGAATGAAATGGAAAAGAGTTTTCTCAAGAGCTAGGGTTACTTTCTCCATAGCTGAGCTGTGGTCCCCAAACTATGTATTGTTGCCTATTTTGAATACCCATCAGTGATCATATTAACGCCAAATATCTCACTTTGCTTACATTCAAAGGGAAGGTCCTGTGATTCACAGAACATGCCTGGACTCTTGCATGTTAAACAGGGACCTGAATTTCATGCTGATTTCTAAATCTAGCCCTTGTTTGCTTTGAGGTGGAGTGACCCATCACATTTCCATTTTGAGATAAGATGGTGCTAGTGCTTACAGAGATTTTTTGCTTTCTTAGTTCTCCTCTAAGTTCTCATTTACTTGCTCTAGAAACACCTTCATAGGAAAGAAAATGAAAATAAAGTATTGCTGCAAGCTACCATCAAAAGGACTAATTTTACTCCCACCTCCTGGCTCTATAGAAGTATAATTCCACTTTTTTGAGTGGAGCTGTTCCAGATTCTCTAAGTGAGTACCTGTGTGTGTGCATGTGTGAGAGGCAGAATATATATATGCAGGATCAGTTTTTAGACCTTTCCAATTGCAGCACTTAATGTTGTACAAGATGTTCCACCCATACCTCATGTCTGATGTCTTCTAGAGATAAGCAAATCTTTCCTATAACCCTGCCTTCCTCACCCTTCCATGAAGCACAACTCTCTTAACTGTTAGGTCCTTCTACTTTAGGCACAATCCTCTCTGGATGAAAACAGATAAGCCCTAGGGCTGCTGGATAGCTTAAAGGTTAGTAATTACATTGGCCTCTCCTTTAGCATCTTCTCTCTTATAACTGAGATGTAACTTCAACAAATCACAGCGTTCCATGATCACCATGGAAACGAGAGATGAGCACCTCTCGTGATGAAGACAAATGACTGGTTCAGTACCTCTGAAGTTCTGTACCCTCTCCCGCTTATTGTTTTGCATTAAATATCTAAAACTTTTGAATCTGAAACAAGTCAGGAATGTTAAACAGATGTAGTAACAACAGCTCAGAGCAGTTGCATAAAGAACAGTTCAATTCCCTCACAAAAGGTGTTCATAGGTACTTAAAGAATATTATTCTAACGCAAGAAAGTATGGAATACTTTCGGTTCCCAGGACAGTCCAAGGCTGGTAAAGCAGTGGGGACTGCAGGGGAGCAATGCTTTTGATACATTTGAGCTGATTCTGTTCCAAATGGAATTTCATGTTCTCAGTATAGAACAGCATAAGGTGCAAGCAGGTGCTTGCAACCCACACATTGGTAAAAGATCTAATGTGGGGGTAGGCAGCACTGTCATGATATTTCACTGGAAATTTTTATCTAACAAAGAGTATTGGAGAATTGGAAGGCACAATGGCTTGACTGTTTTTTTCTGCCCTGATATTCCATACGTTTCTTCCCCTTTTCCCACATGATAATCTGAATCTACCACTTCTTCCTCACTAGAATCCATGGAAAGGTTCCATGTGTAGTCAAATCACTTTCATTTCTGACAACTGAACCTGTGCTCTTCTAGAGATAATGTCTATTGCTGTAACACTCAAGTTTTAAGAAGATGAACTCCACTGTATTAGATATTGTAATGTGACCATAGTAGGAAAGAGACTAAGACCTGTCTCAAAAACTTTAACATGACAAGACAATGGAAAGGTGGAGGGGAAGAATAATGTGTTTTTTGGTTTGGTTTTTTTTTTTGGTGTGGTTTTTTTTTTGTTTGTTTGGTTGTGGGTTTGTTTGTTTGTTTTGTTTTGGTTTTTTTTGTTTTTGTTTTTTGTTTTTTTAATTTACAATGTTCTACCCTTGTTAGACAAGATGTAACTCAATGGTTTCCCAAGGTCTCGTATAAAGACCATACCTACAACTGAAACCAAACTGGTAAGTTCTGGTTCTATTGTCTTAATTATATGATTAGCATCTGTTTCTAATGAAACTAATCACCAACATCATTCAACACACAAAACTGAAATGAGTGGAAGTACTACATGCTACCACACTGGAAGGTGTATGCTCTTCAGCATCCACCAAAACCAGCTTGTTGCCAGCAGTGGTGATGTTTCAGTTGTGTAGAGCCCTATATTTAATAATTCAACTTAGTAGAAAGCAAATTAAATTTTCCACAAGAATACCCTTCTTTCATGTCCTTTGTCTTGTCTTTCACTTTGTTTGTACAAAGACATATCCTGAGTCTTGTCTTCAGGAAAGGGTCTTAAAGTTCACCTTCCCTAAGCTTCTTGTGTCAACTGACTTGCCCGTACAACAGGTCTCAGAGAATTTCCTTGATCCTTTCTCATCAAGATGTGCAGATCTCACTGTGTGCTGGAAAATTTTCTATTTCCCTTGTCTTAGTTTCCCACTCCCAGTGTAGCTCTCAACTACATTGAGCTGTGATACCTGAGCAGCACCTAGAACATGAATCATAGAATCATAGAATCAGCCGGGTTGGAAAGGACCTCTGAGATCATCAAGTCCAACCCCTGATCCACTACTACCACAGTTACTAGACCATGGCACTAAGTGCCACATCCAGTCTCTTCTTAAACACCTCCAGGGATGGAGAATCTACCACCTCTGGGCAGGTCATTCCAATGTCTGATTAACCTCTCTGTAAAGAATTTCTTCCTAACATCTAACCTAAACCTCTCCTGGCAGAGCTTGAGACCACGCCCTCTTGTCTTACTGATAGCTGCCTGGGAGAAGAGACCAAGCCCCACCTGGCTACAGCCTCCTCTCAGGGAGTTGTAGAGAGTGATGAGGTCAACCCTGAGCCTCCTCTTCTCCAGGCTAAACAACCCCAGCTCCCTCATCCTCTCCTCACAAGACTTGTGTTCAAGTCCCTTCACCAGCCTCGTTGCTCTTCTCTGGACCTGCTCCAGCACCTCAATGTCTTTCCTGAACTGAGGGGCCCAGAACTGGACACAGCACTCCAGGTGTGGCCTCACCAGGGCTGAGTACAGGGGAAGGATCCCTTTCCTGCTCCTGCTGGCCACACCGTTCCTGACACAGGTAAGGATGCCATTGACCTTCTTGGCCTCGTGGGCACACTGCTGGCTCATGTTCAGCTTCCTGTCGATCCCAACTCCAAGGTCCCTTTCTGCCTGGCTGAGCTTTCCAGGTTGCTTGAGGTGAGTACATGCTACTGTAAGCTAAGGACTAAATACCTCAAAGTTGAAGTTGGAACATATAAAATGCTATACTAGCAACTTAAAATCCACTACAGAACTGGCATTATGGTATAACGGTAAGTAGCAGGCGTATAGAGAACACAAAGCTCACAGCACTATAGGTATTGACCTATTCTGCATAGATATGTATTACCTGAAGACACAAACAACTCCTAAGGTGAAATGAGACCTTTGGTGGAGTAAAAGATACATATGAATTATTTTGTTTTGATGGTCCAATGTTTCCAGAAGAACGGGTATGTCTTGTTTTCATCACACAACATGATTGCTAATTTACTGATGCTTATTTTTGCCTCTCAAAAGTATGACACATCTGCAGCAATGGAAGGCAGGTTTTATTTCTTTGAAAACATATGCTGCTGCATTTAACCATAAGCTCTAGTAACTCTTAACACTACACAGCTTAGATTCTCAGCTCAGCAATGCAGCTTCTGTACACACGCAAAGCCATGTAATCACAATATATTATGTAGATGCTTCAGACATGCAGAACTGACACAAGTGTGCAAGGAAACACATTTAAGTTATTACAGCAAAAACATTATTCCACAAATGTATGCTATATAGGATGACTTAATTTGTCTATTCACTTTCAGCACTCGCCAGCTAGTGAATTTCCTGCCAAGAGTCTTCATTAAAAAGTGGCTTTTTGAGAATATAGGAAGTTTATAATTCATTATGAACCCTGTAAGATCCCTTGCAAAGAAGAGGGTCACAGGGCAACCTACGACTGCAGTCACAGCTAGCAGGTGTAATAAGACACATAGTGAACTGATGGAAAACACACTATTAGTTAAAAATTATTCAAAACCCATAAATGTCTTTATGGATGTTAGCTAGCAAGTAACTCTGAATGACAACCAACTCTGAGGAAATCTTAAACTTGTCAATTCAATTGTCCGTATCCAGTGGTTCACAAAACTCCAAAATGGAAGAGGCAACAATGACTGATGCAGAGAGGTCATCGTGCAACCAGTCATCTCTCTCTAAAAGGCAGATACTCACAAGCCTTCCCAGCCTTCTGAAATGAATTAATAACAACGAAATCACATTCAGGAACATATAGAAGGTTCACTGAAAGCTATCAAGATTTGTCTCAGCTTGAATAGGCTTAAAACTCAGCCACTGATTAACTTTCAAGCTGTCAGGAGTCTACAACAGACAGGTATTTTCTCTGGCATGTGTCTGCATCATCAGGATGAGAACAGCTTTTGCTGTACCACTACTTAAACTGATTTAAATGTAATACGATGGTATAGTGGTAGAAGGAGGAGCATAATAATCCAAGGAATAACTCCTAAAAGAGTATCAGGGACTTTGCTAAGCCTCATACTACCAAATTCTCCAACAGGAAAGAAGAAAACAGCAAAGACAGACAACTTCATCCCATTGCTACAAATTGTTTGCTGCTGATAAGTTTATAATACAGTTCATCCATCTTCTGGGACCTGCCTGTGCTGCTCTTAAGACACATGGACAGAGCTGTGCTAGGGCGCCAAAGGGTTTCTACAAGAAAACAAACATATTGTACCTTTGTATAGGAACACTGCAGAAGCTCCCATACTCAAGACAATTACTCAAGGCAAACTCTTATCAGCCTGCAGAAAACAACACAATTACTAAAGCATTCATGCCATCAGCTGCCTCCAGTTTCCCTGATGCTCAAGAGTCAGTTGTACTAGTGTTGAGAGATGAGTGACGGAGGATCTATTCCAGCATGAACCAGAAAGCAAGGTCTGAGCAAAACCCTTTCTAGATTTTCCATTTAGGAGCCCCTAGTGACTTCTCCACACTGGAGACCCTGAGCTTCTCCATAGTCACCCATCTAGCAACACCAGAAGGATGAAATGCACTGAGGTGCAAGGATCCAGGTGCTCCAAAAGTTACTAATCCATGCAAATTGGTTCGTCTTATGCTAACTGGCTGCACCTACTTCTGCCATACAAGAACAATTGGGCTCCCTACAGATACCTAAATTTTCTTGCTTCTGTCTTTTACCTTAGGGTGAAATACCCATGTTGTGTGGAAAGAGTCAGCAGTAATATTACAATATACACTTACGTTAGCAATCACCATATTGTTCTAACAGAAATTTCTAGTAACCTGAGAACTAAGCCCCAAAGTACTACAGTTACATCAGTAACCTCAACTACCCATCCAAGAGCTTAGGCAGAGCGTGACAAGCAGCTTGACAAATTCAGAGTACGAGTGGAGAGACTGACGCACAGTCCAGGTCTCCTAGTCTTACTGTCCTTTGGTGCTTTAAACACCATACACAATGCTGAAGCCTGGAAACATGCCAGCAAGCTCCCTTAAGGGCTCACTAAAAAGAAAGAGTAGGGGTGGCAGCATGACCAAAACCATCTGCCACTTTGCCCTGCTCAGCCTACATGGTGACTGGATGTTTTTTCAGCTTGGATCACTTCTCTTCAGATAGACAAAACATACTTCTCTAATGCACACCCCTTTGTTCTACATGTAGTGCAGAAAGCTGAGGTGGATAATAATCGGGCCCTTTCCTCTCTGTGTTTGCCTGTGAATTGTTTTAATATGCACTAAGCAGCTGCTTTCTTTGTGATTCATTTTCCTTCTTGCTCCCAGCAATGCCCCATTGTTTAGACACTTTGATGCACTAGTGTCTATGAACAGCTTGCCAGCAGCACCCACAGAAGCAGAAACATTTCGAGACCTCAAAAGATTGACCTAGAGACATTTTTTTTCTTAAAATTGACATTTTAACAGAGCACCAGAAGCAGGAGTCCTGCTTAGAGTGCCTTATTTCCATTTTCTCGTAGCTCTTGGATTTAAAGTGACAAGGGGACATTTAAGGCATCCCCTTTCAGGCCAATCTCATCACTTACATTTTCTGACTATCATTTGCTAGCTCAAGTTGAGAGGCTTCCATTTATTCAGTCCTTCTCACTGGACTTCATTAAGCTGTGGAAGTTATAAATAACCAGACTGCAGGATCAGTCTCATTAAAAATTAAAGTCCATTAAAAAAATCTGGACTATTCGTATTATCACAAGAAAATCCTCTAATTTTTTTCTTTTTTTTTTTTTATAATGAGAAAATATGCAAATTAAGCCACTCAAGAGTCATCTTTCTCTACACCTTTGATTTTAATTTTTAAAAGTACAAAATGAAAAAAAAGTTTTGAAGCCATGGAACTTCACTACTTCCACCAAAAATGTTTTTTATTCCCTTGAAAAAAATAAAAAGCTTCAGAATTATTTCTTCCTCATCTCTTCATCAAAGAAATAACGATCTTTTCTTGGATTTAAACATTACTTTGTAGCATTTTCAACCTACACAGTTCTCAGTTGTGCTACTGCATGAAGTCTCCTAACAAGAGAAAAAATAGCTTGCTACAGTGAAACAAATTAATCTACTTCTCCTACCCTACTTGAGTGCCTTAACAAAAACTACACTGACAGCACAAGTCTAGAAAGAGCATAAGATTTCATTTCCCATAATGATCTTAGGGGAATAAGTACCGTAATCTGGGATTTATATTTTGAAGCAACTCTTTTGAATCTCCATTCATGTGACAAATTATTGTCACTACAAAAAAAAAAAAAAAAGAAAGAAAGAAAGAAAGGACTATTCCCTACAAATAATCAGTATTAATAACATTAACATTTTCTTCTAATTTTCCCTCTGAATTTTTAAATCCAGGTTGAGACTATAAATGTATAATATTTCTAGATATTTTTTTCTGCAACAAGAGCAGCAGAAAACTGTTTCCTATTTTGCATATTTAAAGTTCTAACAAATACATTTCAGCTGTTGGGGTCTTTCAGGGCAGAAGGATGCTCACAAGGCTCATCACAAATTCAGGGGCTGACAACACAACACCAACAGAATGCATGCTGCTTGACAGACACCACTTCCCAGGAAAATGGAGAACAATATTTGACACCATTGGAGATGCTTCTGAGACACCCCTTAGGGTAGAAAACCTGCCTCTAGGGAGGTGGTGCAAATATAGGAATCTGGACTCTACATTTTTCTTGTTAAGCTATTTTTCACCCTCTAGGACAGAGCCAATGCAGAAGGAGCAGCGGTTACACTGCCAGAGAACAGCAGGACCAGATTTTGCCAGAAGCAAAAACCAATTCAGCGAGGAAGAAAATGATCCCCTCTCTTCCATCTTCCCCCAGGCTTCCTCACAACTTCTCCACTTAGAGAAACCAGTCTCCCAGGGACAGAAATACCAATATAATCTTCAGTCCCTTAAAAGTAAAGACTATCTTTCCAAGTGTCAGGGGGTGAAAGAGAATTCCAGCCATTTCAAGAGTTGGTGATAATTCTTTTTCCTAGGCCATTTGTAATGATGCTTCATTTTCTTCCAAAGCCATAAAACTTCTCTATTATCTACTGGCATTACAGCTGTTGATTTCTTGTTTTCTCTGATGGAACTGTGCAGGGACTTTTTAAATCCAGTGCCCGACAAGAGTTTCAGAGGAGACTGTCATAAAAATGACCATAGATTATTCTTAAATTGCATTTGCTAAGTCCTACCCTGTGGTTTTGAAACTGCCATCAGAAAAGTATTAATGGTAATGGTAATAGAAGAGATATGTACAATTGGCCTTCTCGGACAAGATGTGTGTAACATATCCTCTATAATAAGGAGCTCTGCTTTGAGCCAAGGCATCAACCTTAATAAGCTATGCTACTCCTACTGCTAAGAGGTTGTTCGGACAGTTCATTAAACACCATTTTTTTCTGGGGCTGGAAATCTAGCAATACTAAATATATTTGCTGTGAAAACAGCAGGCTCAGCAACACATCTGAGGAAAAATTGTTGGAGAAAGGATTTCATTTCAGTAGAATTTGAGTGTTTTTTGTTTTATTAGGTTATCTTTTTTTTAATAGTGCATGGAGTTTGACAAGGCAGTCCTCCTGTCAAAGCAGCCTGCAAAACCGCTTACCATCCAATGCTATTGAAATGCAGTTGCTTCCACAGCAGCCACCAGTTAGGAGGGAAAGCACAGAACAGTTTGGCTGAGGAGAGAAAAAGGAAGCTACAGGCAATGTAACAGAACCTACCACTCCTGCCACATGGATTCCAATAGTATGATTATTTTTAAGCCCATGCTGTGTAGATGGCTTTCAGGTCTTTTCAGAATGAACAGCCTCAACCTGTACCATAGGAGCCTGACTGCAGGCAGCTGCAATGGGGTGATGATATCTGTGCTAGATGAGACTGAAGTGCATGCCCTGCAGAGAGCATTTTAGTCTACCTGAAAATGGCCCATGAATGATCTGCAAACTGCACATGGCTGGCTTGAAATTCCAGAGGAGTGAATATGCCCCTGGACAGAGACACTGGACAGAAGAAGGATAGAAAGTGACTGATAACCACTATGGGAACAAAGGAGGAGACCAGGCTGCTCTGATTGGGCCTTATACATGCCACCCCAACAGTGATTCTAAGGAGAAAGCACAGACCACTATGTCATTCTTTCCAAATAGCATTAACCCTTCAGAAAGGAAGAGGGAGCTGGATGATTCAGTAACTCTCACAATGTGTTTCAGGCTCTAAAAAGAAGCAGATGCTGTTTCCTCTCTTGCCTTGCTCATCTCCTTCCCTTTCAAAAACAAGGGAAAATCATTCTCTCCGTGTAAAATCATTCTCTCCACGCAGAACAAATAGTTCATTAGTGTTTGCCTTTATGAGAGTGGGCGAATAGATTTTGTACCTTGTCTGATGAACATTCGTGCCAATTTTTCAAGGCTGCCTTGCTGAAGCAGATGCAATAACATTTTATTATACAACGCAGAATCCAGAGGCACCCTCAGCATACACCAAATTAGCATAGCATCGGCACAAATCCCCTGGCTGGTTGCGCTGAAGGCTGCACTGTCGCTGCCACAGCCCTTGCAATCTCCTTAGTCAAGAAATGGATGAGGGCTGAGATGCAAAGGAGAGTGTAACCAAAAATGTAAATATATTATGTCCACCTTGGATCCTGACAGCTTCAGTTTCCTTCGATTTAGGTTTCCCACCCACCAAGGGAGAATAGAAACATCAGCATCAGCTCCTGAACTTCCCTGGTAGTTTGCAAGCACATACAGCTCCTCAGAGGGGAATGCTAGGGAAACGGATGGGACTGCCTTAGTTCAATCTTTAAATAATCAACATATTGTGACTGTACAGGCAGGCTCTAAAATGGTTCCAGTGGGAAATGGATGGGAAGACTAAAGAAGAGAAAAGAAACAGAGATGTGAAAAGGAGCAGACGAGTGGGAGGTGAAGTAATGGGAAAACGAAAGCAAAAGTTTTGCAACATTGGCTGCACCAGCTCTTTGGCAGGGGCTCTACGAACTCCGATGCACAGCTCAGCCTGGCCATTTCCAAAGATGGATTAGCAAATTAATGTAAGCAGAGCATAAAGTTGCTGACTGTGGTGGTGTTGAGTCACCTTGGGCCTCATCAGCATTGCTAAACATTGCCCGTAACCTTTCCATTATCACTAAGGGTCTGCACAGCACCAGGACCCAACTGCTCCAATAATTTCAATTACTTTCCCTGACAAATTTTATGTTTCATGTATTTTACTGGCCTGATAATTATGATTTCTCTCATTTCTCGCTATCGAGCTTAATGGGTTCCAGCACGAGTGTACGGTTTCAGAAATGAAGTTCCACTTGAATTCACAAGTTATTATCTACTTTCGCTAATGGAATTGGAAAAAAGAGAAAGAGCGGGAAAGAGATAAAGGATGAGTAGAGAAGGGAAAGCACAGAGAAAGAGACAGATGCATGCACAAAAAAAAAAAAAAAGGACTCAAGGAAAACATATTGACAAACGGAACAAGAGAGAAAGAATAGAGACTGAGTTAAGACAAAGATGAAGCACAAGGAGAACGAAAACCAAAAAGAATGCATGGGAAAAGGAGATAAAGACTGAGAGAGACAGACACAGAAAAATGGGTATACAAACAAATGAGAAAGAGCTATGTACAGATCAGCACAAATGAGAGTGGAAAACCAGGAACATTAAGTGCATTAAAAATGCTTTCTTGCATCATGACTAAAGAGTTGATAGGTTATCTCAAACCTTGAGCAGGCAGCAGAGATCTCAGCTCTGCACCTTATCCCAGTGAGCGCAGAGAAAATGATTAATACCCCAAAAATAATCTTGCTGGCAATGGTAGATGTCCTATTAGAGTTAGCTGGAAATTAATCTTTGAAAGTGTGTTAAAGATCTTGGGAAAAAAAATTAAAAAAAGGGTTCAAAATGTGTTTCTTTTCCTATCATAGGCCTGTCCTTCAAGAAAATTTAATCAAATTTGTTGTCTCTGGTAACCAAAGTTGTCACTGCTCCTCCTTTTGATCATCCCTGGAATGTCAGAAGAGGCATACAGAGTTTGCTGGAGCTATCATTATTTGCACATAATCATCACTGAAGTTGTTTAAAAAAAGGAATTAAGAAGCTCAAATAGCAATTAAGTACCAATCCCATGTATGGCCTTTCAGCAGTAACTGGTGTCTTCTTTTCCATTTATACCTCTGAAAAGATCTATCTGTATTCAGATTCTCACATTCCCTCCTTCCCCACCTCTACATAGACACTCGGCATGAAACTATTGCCCTAATGTCAGTGAAGAGGGAATTTACAGCAATTATGTTAGAGAGGAGAGAGCAGGATTTTTCTTTCCAACTTTTTCTGTTGGCTTAAGTGGGTGAGTATATCTATTAGGAAAACTTTTGAAGCTGAAAGCCAAAGAAAGATTTTCAGTAAGCTGGAGGAAGTTGCTAAAAAAAACCCCAGACATTCCTTAATATTGCTATTTTGACAGCAAAAGGTCTTACAGAATTAATGAACCACTTCACCAGAGACATTTATGGAGACAGTATTCAACTCTCCTGCCAAAGCCCAAAGGCACAAGGACACAAATAACCTGGTTTGGGATACAGTGCTTATTCAGGATGCAGACCATCTGCAACAGGGTTAATATCACTGGAGCACGGAGATGAAGAGCATACACCCAGAATGCCATCATACACTGTCACTGTCATGGATCACTGGTGGAAAGGTGCTGCTCTGAAAATCACTTACAAGCAAACCTTCAATGTCATAAGCTTATACATGGCCTTGAGTAGGACAGAAAAGCAAATGCAATGAAAAGAGCTACAACAGGTTATAGATACCTCAGTCTAAAGATTTTATTTTTCCAGATCGTCAGGCAGATGTGTGAGTTAATAATCAAAATCCAAAAATTGATACTCAAAATTTCTTCCCAACCAAACATGCTAAAAATCTTTAGGTCAGTCCTCTTTTTGCCCCCAAGATTAACTCACTCAATGAAGTTCTCATAAAGAAAAGTCATTCTAAACAAGAACAATCATCAAAATTTTATTCAAAAAACATGTAAAAGGAATTCCCAATTATCCTTCAAAATCAACTTTAGAGAAAAAAATCAATTTTCAAATGGAAGAAACTTGAAGAAAGCTTTCTGATGATTCTGAATGTTCCTATGAACTAATTAATATTTGTTCTGTTGATAATACTTGAGTTGTTTTCAGTTAACCTGCAGATTTTCCTCCATGTGTGATGGCATTAGGTCAGGCACTAGAAAAACATATTCCTCTCCTAAATGTTTCTAAAAGGAGCAAAACCCTGAAACTTAAATCCTTGCATATCCTCAAGACTAGCATCTTTAACAAGGAAAGGAAAATAAACTAATAAAGAATAGGGTGATGATGCTTGCAGCATTTTTTTCATAATTTTGGGTATTAATCCCTTGAAGGGCACAAACAAGGTTTTAATCAGAGCTGAATATCTAAAAGGTAAAAATACACCTGCATCTAAAGTGGAGCTACAGACATTTCACATCTATGATTCACTGAAATGCCAAGGAAAGGTTCCTTCTTGGAATCTCCTTGGCTGGGACCAGTGACATACCAAGTGATATTCCAAGGAGGGACATCCTTGGTACATCCTTTGGCATACCACCAAAAGGAGATAGCACTAGGGTGATATTTCCACTTTCACATTCTTCCCTGAATGTAGTACTATCCTTCCCACTATTGGCAACAAAATCAAAACAGCAGCAACTGCGAGAAACTTAAGAAATGCCACTTAAATTCTCTTTGAACTTTTCAATTGATCAGCTTCTTATTCAGAGATTAATCCACAATCCCACATTTCCCAGAAGCAAAAAAGAGCGAGTGATGCAACTTTTTTCTCATTACTGTTCATTTGCACATTGGAGCCCTGTAGAAAGGAATGGTCTCACCAAAACTGATAATCTTTCAGGGTTTTTCTCTCACATTCTACACACTAAAGTTGAATGGAGGCTAGAACAGCAAAGAGAGGGTTTTTCACTCTTCATTTTCTTTGTCCTGATCTATGTCCTGTCCTTCTCTGACAACTTAAGAATGAACAACAATCAGCAGGGAGGGATTCTGGGTAGATAAGACTTCAAATGGGGAAGAAGATGTAGAGATTACACAAGAGATTATGATGCTGCAGACATGGTGAGGTCATCATGTGTACAAGGAGTAAAAAATTTCTTATTCCACAATGCAAAAGTTAAAGATACGCAATTCTTAAGTTATGTAGAAACAGCTCAACCAGAAGGACTTTGTAAATGCCTAAGAATAATCTTGACAAGTGGCTTGAAAGTTAAATTCATCAAGACTAACACACCCATTGTTAGATTCTCAGGAGAGTTAATGATTTAGTGAAGTCCACACCAAATACTTTGTCACAACATACATGGTATCTCAGGGAGCCGGATCATCCCCAGTGAACAAAATAATTAGCACCCAGTTTCTCAAAAGCACAGAGGAAACTGAAGGTTGCTATTCAATGGATGATAGCTGAGACCTTATCATTCCTGTCCCAGGAAGGGGAAGAGATCTCTGTAGGGTCAGGCTTGCAGCATCTGTGGGAAAACTGAGGAAGGCAGGGAAAAGTCTGGCTCCATTCACCAAGGCAATCATTGCTGCACATTATTTCTTGATGCTGTGAGAAAGGTGGTGGCATGGTGGTGGTCACGCTCTGCCAAGCACCCAGTTGATGCATAATGGTTGTTGGGATGCTCTGGCAATCTTGTGGTGGGAGACAATTCTGTTCAACTCATGCCTTTGGCTAGTGCCAAGAAACCTATTCTGTATGGATAAGTACAGAGGGGGCTGGAACCACTTCTCAAGGCTCAAAACAAACTCTACAACTTCTGAGATTCATAGAACCACATAATTTGGATATTCCTGAGCTTGTATTAATCATTGTTGTTTATCTTCCTCCACCAGTAGCCAACACAGTTGTTAATTTAGGTTTCTAGCCCAAGAGATTTACATTAGCAGATGAACTTCTAAGGCTGTGTACATAAGAGGAGAAGTCTTTAAAATGTTTACTGGGGTTGTCAGTAGCACCTGTAGAACCAGTACAAGAGAAACACATTCCTTATTCCTCTCGTTCTTGTCCCTATACCAAAACCTCTGTGCACTCCTGAGAAAGAGATGTTTCTAGCACTGCATTAACAGTCAGTGAATTTGAATTCTGTTTCCTATTCTGTCAGAAGTTGCATGAGTGACTGCAGCACTGCCTCAGTTTCCCTGCCTGGGGAAAGAAAAGGAAAAAAAACCAGGAAGAAAAGTTTTAATGTTATTGAGCCTTAAGCTTATCCTTCTGTATACTACAGAAAAGAATTTTTACCCTTATTGTAAGTCTCCTTGTTAAAACTCGCCTAAATAATACAAACATAGCTTCCAGCTTCTCTGTTTTTCCACACTCCAGGATCTCACCTTGCTGCAACTGCTTAAAGTGCAAGTGTTCAAAAGAACTTAGCTATCAATTTTCCACCAGCTTCAATGAGGCTACATTATGTGCCGATTTACTTTAAAGGCTGGTTCAGAAAAATCTTATTAACTGAGCACATATACATTTGCAGAAACTTTCTTCGTTCCTCTAGCCACTTCTAATAAAGTGGCACTTGAGGAATGTAAAGTAAAAGTATAATTTTAGAGGACGGGAAGCTGCTTCAATCCCTGTAAAGCTAGGCTTGCACTTATTCTGAAAAATGAGTGCACCAGGTAGTGCTGAGCTCCTAGGATAAAGACCTTCTCAGAGGATAGGTAGACATTTTACCATCTTTAGCTCCACAATCACTATCACAACATTGCTGCCTGTGTTACTGTGGTCTCGAGTGAACCAAGTCCAGTGAAGTAAAAAAGCAAAGAGCACAGCCTCCTGTGTTTTTACAATAATCACTAACCCAAAAAAGTAAGGAGGAGGGGACATGGATCTAAACCTGCATTTTAATGAGAAATGAGGAGATATCTACAAGCAAAGATGGATAGAGGTACTTGAAGACAAGCGTATGTCTCTATCAGAAAAGAGTTAGCCAGGAAAACCTAGGATAGGGACTATTTTTATTTAAAAATCTGGCACTCAACAGCCAGACAGAACTACTATCTGCAATCAGAGAGATGTTGTATAAAGCATACAGGTTAATTTTACACTATCCAATATAAATAATTTGAAGACTTGTACCTTTTTCACTTCATTTTCTATTTTAAAAAGTCTTGGGGATTCTTGATGAAGTTACTTCATTCACACCATAAAACTATTGCTTGGAGGACCAGAAAGAGACACCTTGTTTGTTGCTGTACTTTTCAGCATCATTCAGTACACATCAGCTACCTAGGGGATGGCATTTAATTATGGAGTTTGACTCTTCTCAGGATTCTTGCTTGACCCTGTCAAAAAGTAATTAATGATATGTGACCTGCAGATTTAAAAACAGTATGTGAACTTCTTCTGTCCCTGCTTCTCCAACTGGCCCTGACAGAGGGAGGTATATATGAAAGAGTAAGAACATGGGTGCAGGAACAACACACAGCTGTTCCTCCCAGCTCTGCAAAAATGTGAATACAAGCCCTGCTGGAGAAGCTCTTGTGCCCTGTTTCTTCTGGCCTCTAAACATTACTCCAGAATTCAGTTTTCCAGATGAAGTTCAAAGAATACAGTTTTAACCAAACAGATACCTAGAGGAAAAAGAGCAAGTCAAAACCCACCAAATTTCAGAAGCACAGCATTGTCAGGAGCAGATTAATAATAAGTGATTGTGTGTGAACACCGTGTGTGCATGCATGTGGGAGATAGGATAAGACATTCTAACCGGCAGAGCAGGAGGATGAGTATCATTCTTTCCTTCCCTTTATTCTGCTTATGTGACGAACAGGTGATCTCCTTGCAATTAGTTGCATCCAGCCCCAAATACTGATGAGCTATTTGTTCACCATGCTGGGATTGTCATAGCAACCTGCAGTGTACAACAAGTCCACAGCAGCGATGGTGGGAGCAATGGGCACACTGCACACAGAGGCGAGACAACACTTCAGCAACCACTCACCACTGACCAGTCAGAGCCGTAACAAGGTGGAAAACAAGGTAGGAAAAACAAAGCTCTTGGCAAGTATTTCTGAAAACAGTCTTATCTTTCCACTAAAAATGAGGTCTTTATAAAAGACACCTGGCTGACAAAATTTCATCTCTTCAGCTCAGATTTGTCCCCTAGAGCTGTCATATTAAGAAGCTCTGTGCTTTATTATAGAGTCTGAGATCAGGAGCTGAAGAACAGGCTTGAAGCCACTTGGGAGTGGAAGACAATATGATCATGCACACATCTTGGATACCCTCGTGAAAAAGAAAAAAAATAAATACGAAAAAAAAAGACTACCAGCCCCTAAGGAATTGTGGGTGTTGGATCCTGAGACTAAACCTTTTCTAGTCTTCATAGTTTCCTGCCTCTGCCTGCATATAAAATAAGAACAGGAATGGAATCTTTTACCATCAAATCTTGATCGGGTGACAGTTTACTCTGCTTGATGGTTGAAAGTGCTTTTGAGTTTCAGACTTTCTTTCATCTTGTTTGCAAACAGAATGATGTTTCTGTCATTGCAGCCATTTGCCCTCATCATCAAGATGGTGATGACAGTTCTTTCTCAGAACTAGGGGGCTAAGAGAAAAGAGGGGAATGACAAATTTGGAAAGCTGGCTGTGTATGTAAAAGTTTAATCAATACAGAAACTAAGTGGCGATGTGTTCAAGAATGCTGCTCATCTTCCTAAAACATCCAGAAACAGGCATGAAGGAGCTTCAAGTCACCATAAGGCCTTTTCTGTATCCCAGAACCAGCAACTGTAAGACAGTTTTGACCTGTGCTTTGTTATACAGGTGTAATACACAATGATTATATTTCTCTATACTGGATAGACCCAGAGAGAAGTATTAATATGCCATTAATTAATTACCACCACTACAGATAGCTAATAAAATGTCCTATAATTCAAGTTTAAGAAGTCTGCTTTAGGTAGATGAAGGACAAGAGTATAATTCCAGCTCTCATTTTTTGCCTATATGAATGGGATTCATCAGATATGCTTAAAGTCAGAGACCAAGTCTGAACAGTTTTTCCATCAGGGGGAACTGAGCCTTCACCATGCAGAAAAAGGACAATGATGCATTAGAGCATGACCTTAGGTGAAGCACTTAACCTCTTTGTGCCTCATTTCCCCCCCATCTGTGGAAACATAAATGGCATTTACCTAACTAGCAGGGGTACTGTGCAGATTAAGTCATTACTGCTTCGCTGTGACTTTGAGAGCCTTGGATAAAAGGTGCTAAGAATCAGCAGGGAGAGGAATGACACACAGGGACTGGTGGTGCAGGCTGATGCAACAAACTAGCTCTGTTAATTTAAATACACACTACTTACATGGATATTTATTATAAAGGGTATTTTTCTTCGTGGTTTTTATTTGGGGAATATGTGTGTTGGCTTTAATGTGCTGTATTACTACTCCCAGGAAATTCTCTGTTAGTCTACAGGGCAGGGAACACCATTTGCTTTCTATATCCTATTCCACAGACGTGTCCAAATGCTGATATAGAAGGATTCTCCAGGCCCAAGAGTAGACCTCAGGCTTGGTTGTTCTGTCTGGACTCTCTTCTAGAGAGAGTTTATGAGCTAGGGATATGCAGTTTACACAGCTGCCCATGAGGTTAACCAAAGCTCAAAGAAGTCAATAAAATCAGTGAAAGGATTTGTGTTTGGTTCAGCACTCCCTGATTCAAGAACAAGTAACTGATGCGAGGCCTATATTGTATTCTCCTGAGACACTACCACGAAGCAGATAACATTTCCTAGGCTGCATTCACATCTGTGACACAGAAGTGGAAAGTCATCATACTCATATTACCAATCCCTAATGTCATCTCACTTGCCAGTTTCTGTTTTAAACCGAAATGCACTAGCTGTGGGAAAGCTGGCTGATACCAGCAGTATCAGTTACTAATTTGCCGCTTGCATGCCTTAAAAGTACAAATTATAATGGTTTAATTTCCATATGATGCTAACTAGTGGCAAGAACTGTGGAAACTTGCATCACTCAGAGAAAGTTAGTTACCAGAACTTGACACATCTCAGCATTACAAAACTTGAGTACATCATGGGCCTGATTCTTTTGCTGCTAAAACACGGTTTAACTCCATGGGCTTCAAAGGGACATGCTCATGTCCTTTGCTTAACATCAGTCAGCAGAGAAAGTGAGCCCTCTATATTTTTAAATCCCCTTCCACTGTCTCTTTTTGCTTGTGAAAAACACCTTCCATGCTTGGGTTTGTGGTTAGTGAGCAAGCAGCTCATTACATTGCTCAAACTTCCAGCAGCAATGCTTTATAAATCCAGAGATAGGCAGGACAGCATTTAAAAACGTGCTCTCACATTCCTTTATTTATCTGACAGGAATGGGAGGTAACAATAAGGCATGTTGGTAAAAGGTTCTGCAGAAAAGAGTACTGTTTGACATGTCAGAAACAACTGAGTGTTATGACCTCACTTTGGATAAACACATTTTATACCACAGACATTTAGGTAAATAACGTTTGGCTATATTAAGTAAGGAATAATTATATTAAAAGTAAATTAAATGTACCAAAGAGGCAAGAAGGAATTGCAATTTGAACATTTAATCCCCTTGTTATTCGTGCTATAAATAAGTGTCCTAAAGACAGTCATTACCCCAGCTCTTCTTATAAGCAATGTGGTTTTTTTTTACTTTTAAAACACTAAATTCTAAAGATGAAGACCACAACCCTAGAGGTGTTATTTTTTTCTCCTTTGTCTTTGACTGTGTTTTTAAAGAAAATAACCATAATCTTTCCAATTTTTTAAAAGCAAAAATGCCACGAACCAGTGCTTCCTAATGGCTTATGAATCAAATAGATAAGGCTTAGGCTTACTGTGTTTTAAGGCCACATGCTCTCAAAACTCATTATGTCTTGGTTCCTTGGATGCCGAGCTTTTCAGTTGAACTTCTGCCTATGCATGTGCTTCTTTTCTGGATCTTTCCTGCTATGGTTTCAATCTCACAGAAGGACGAGATGGAAATCACGTTATTTAGCTATTTAGTTAATTTAGTTTTGTCAATATAACTATTCCTAATAACTATTTATTTAGTTACTTAGTTTCCTTGCTTTTTTATTTGATAGGAGGACAAGGGAGATGCACTTGTGGAAAGTTAAGGATGTTTGCTTACCAGATACAGACTCTGAAAATGTTTGCACTTCTGTGTGTCTTGAAGGGCCTGTGTAGGCAAGCAGCCTTCCTCATTTGCATGTGAAGAGCGCGTGAAACTAAGCAGCATCTCTGGCTGTGCATCGCCAAGTGCTCTCCTCTCTCTTTGCGGGATTATGAAGTGCTCTCATAAACTGTCAGACTGACACCTGCAGCGAGCAGCACTTGGGAGTGTCCAAGCAGCGAGTGAGAGCACTTTACCATGCCAGAAAGAAGGGAAGGAAAGCAGGGGAGCCCTTAAAAAGGAAGAAAAATCATACTGAGACAGAGAGGTGCAATTAAGAGTGGCTGGCACCAAAGGAGAATCTTTTTCTCCATTTTAATTTCTGAAGTGCTGAGGAAGTACAAAAACCATGTGCATTTGCATATCTGAAGCACAAGGTACCATTTCCTTTTCAAGCAAAGGGGTGCCAGGGACTCCGATGTGCCCTCTTGTTGCTCCTGCCACAGTGTGCTGTCTAGCATTATATTTTCAAATAGATTTCCGTATTCAACAGTGATAGCTTTCACTGTAACCTTTGCAATCATGAGGATAAGGCAAAAGATGGGTTTTTTTTTTACTTTTTTCTTCTTTTTCGTGTTGGCTTGAAGAAGCACTGATATGTTCTATCTGCTTTCCAGACACCCTACCTTAGGGAACTTTTAAAGACTAAAATGCAAGCAGAGGTGGTCAGCAGAAGAATTTACACAGGTCATTTTTATGCAAACCTGTAAATCCCTCTGAAATTTATAGAAGATATTTACACTCACAGCATACAGTGGTAAAGGATACAAAGCTCAATATTTTTATATAACATTAAACAGACACAAATAAAGATGCAAAGGGGCATGTATGGTGGGATCCACATTTCCCATAATATATGAACAAGTCTTCCAGTATGTGGTGGAATTCTTGGTGTGGAGAAAACCAGTCCAGATGTGCCTGGCCTACAGGAATATGGGGTAGGGGTTTGTAAGTGGTGTGGTGGTGCTACCACTCCCAGTGCTATATGATAGCATGAATTCCTCAGTTGGTAAGAAACATTTAGATCCCTCCTACAGTTAATTTATCCATTTTGAAAAGTGACTGACTTAACTTCAGCTGCTTGAGAAAAGCAAAGGAACAGTGGAAGAAAATAGAAGTAACTGTCAAGCTCAAAGGTAGAAGACTAAGACTTATGTTCACTTGTCATGAAAGATAACAAGGAAAGTTAACATCATAGGGTAAAAAACATTAGAAATGAGTCAATCTCTGGGGAAAAAAACAAGTCAAAGTAGGAAGAGTGACAATACTGATGCAGTTCTGTGGGGACTATTTAGATTGCATCCGAGTGACTGTTCTGCTGAAAGTTAGGTGAAAACACAACTATTTTAAGGAAAAAATAACAAAGGAAACTGAAATGCAGAAAACATAGAAACTACAGAGAGATGAAAAAAGAAACCTGGGTGTATGACTCTTCCAATTTGTCAGAGCAATTCATAAACGCGTTATCTTCCCTCTTCCTCTTAGAATCCCATTTGTACTACCTGAATTCAGGCTTACCATGGGAACACATGAATCAGTGAATGCCTGAGCATAAATAAGACACGCATGAGGACAGTGAACTGTGTCTGTGGCCAAGTTCACACGTGTAAGAGCTGGTACAGGTACACATACGTAAGCGGTGGGAAGTGACATACACATGATATTTTAAGCGCTTCACTTAGCAAATGAACTCCATAATATTCCCCCTGAAATAGGTTGCTCCCGGGTGCTTAACGAATGATTGGTCATTTAATGGCCCGAGGCAAAGCCAAGGAAGGTTAACACACTGACAAAGCGGACATTAACTATGATAACAACTGTTTTCATGGAGGATCATTGCTATTATAAACCTTATTCAATACTATAATGCCAACAATCATTCCCTACTTTTTCCTCATCTTTCAAATAAAGTTAGCGTCTTCATGATGCAGCAGAGAAAACAGCGCAGCCAAAATCCTAGACCTTCAACTTTTAATAATCTCCTTTCTATTTGTCCAGGTACAAGCAGTACTGGACTTTGGCATAAGGAAAGGTTCATTTAAACAGAACCCCACAAGCACCTGTTTACCCTGGAGTAAGCAAAGGGAATGAATTTTCTCCACCAGGCAGTTTGGATGGCCCAACGAGTGCCCCATCCATGGAAATACCCAGGGTTAGGTTGGACAGGCCTCTGAGCAACCTGGTCTAGAGGAAGGTATACCTGCTCAGTTGCTGGGGGTTGCACTAGATGACCTTTAAAGGTCCCTATCAACCCAAACCATGCCAGGATTTTTTGATTCTGAGTTACATTTTGTTTACTTTGTAGGAATTGCTGACAGGTCTATGCAGGGGGTTGTGTTTCTGGCCTGCCAGGTAGTACCCATTTAAATGTTACTTTGCTAAGGAAACATGCAAACTATATTACCTCAAATTAAAGATGTATAGCCTTTTTTTTCTCCCCCCCCCTCTACATCTCCTGATGAATAAGGTATGTTTGACACTCGAAAGAGAAAGTTCCTCTAGGAAAGACTCACCGTATGGGACAGGACAGGGAAGGCTTCCAAACACAGAGGCCATTAAAGCTGGAAACCAGCAGGCAAAAGTGACAGATGCTGATAAGTTGCCACTATGGAATCACTTCATGGTATTCAGAAACTAAACAAAAGGATGATTTTTTTTTTTTTTTTTTTTTAGGAGCAAAAATAAAGTATCATGAGTATTAACCTGCAAAGATTGCAACTCAGTCTCTCACGAAGATACAAGAGTCCCAGCAACAATTAGGGATCTGAGGGCTCAAGAAGAAAAGTCTAATTAAAATCCTCAGTGCAGAGATCAGTGACCTGACAACACTTAATCTTGTCAGTTCTACCCATCAGCTTCCATCTCCTGGTGAAGGGCCAGCAGGCAATTGGAATGGATAGAGGCTGGCCACTAATTTGTTCCACAGGGTTGTGGGAAGGGAAAACAGAATGTACACAGTATCACCCATACACTGGAAATGAAGCAATCAGTGAAACTTACAGAGACTAAATCTCAATTAGGTTTTGAAGTTTAAAAATGAAAATGACTGAGATCAGATGGCTGAAACATTTGTATCCAACCCATATGATAAATGTGTTTAATAATAGTTGTACTTTGAACTTTGCTATCTCCTTCTACTTTAAGATCTCAAAAGGTTTTGCAAGCTTTAGAAATAAAGCCTCATAATACCTCTGCAAGGTCAGCACTATTATTCTCATTTGTAAAAGTAGAATAACTTGGCCAAGGTCACATACAGAGAGTCAGTAGCAGAGCTGGGAATAAAACCTATCTTTTTTGGCTCTTGACTACCTATACTTAAGGTGATCTGCAAAAAAAAAAAATATTTGGGCACGTGCCTATTTTTTTCTTTTCATTTTTATGATGAATAAACAAAGTGTTAATATTTTTTTTTAAAGTTCATACAAACTGGCCTGAAGGACAACAGTGGTACTTCAAACAGAAATGATGATACAGATTTAATTTTCAAGCACTTTGAAATCCACAGGAAAAATATGCTAAATTAAATGCTGGTTAATAAATAACAACAATAATGATAATAATAATCATCTGCTGTAGCACTAGCAGAATAACTCCCTATGTGAGAACTGTATTTGAGAATAAAAGTAAGATGCCCCTGATACAATTACTCTATCTCATTTATGGCTATGCCACAGTGGTATAATTATAATTATTCCACTATTGTTCTACCAGTTCATTTCCCTGTGCAAAATAAGCCCCAAGGGATTCTTTTCCTGCTTCTATTCAACATTTGAAATTTATATTCTTTTTAGCCTAGACATCCTCTGATAGAAAATTCAGTAAACTACTGCATTCCAGGAGACCTGGGGGCACATCTACAGATCACATTAAGTTGCTGTAACTCTGACTCCGTAGACCACCTGAGGCTTTCTTTGCTTTCAAAAAAAAAAAGTGAGGAGAAGGGATCTATGAGAACACTGAATTAACTTTTTTTTGAACCACACTGAATGAGATGAACAGGAAGCCATCAGAACATCAGTTTTCCAGGGAAAAAACCAGAATCCTCAAAACCCAACCCCCTTTCGTATTCCCTCCATTTGAGTGGACTGCAATAATGACAGCTGCTCAGGTGATCAATCTCTCTAAAAAACATGGAGTTAAGTACTCTAACATTCTGAATGCATCTGTTCAGAGTTTAACTAAAACAACAAAGCACCACAAACTCAGTAGTCTCCAACACATTTATCTTTTCCACATTAGATGAAAAGCCAAA
The DNA here is from genome assembly GCF_022539395.1 of Myiozetetes cayanensis. NCBI lineage: Eukaryota > Metazoa > Chordata > Aves > Passeriformes > Tyrannidae > Myiozetetes > Myiozetetes cayanensis. The sequence continues at coordinate 23,026,565 of NW_026087742.1, forward strand.
GTATACCCATTTAAACAGGTGTCATATTTCATGTCAGACACCCAAATTGGAGCAGCACTAGTTTCAGCACTTACAAGGAAAATCCTACCTTGCAAATCTGGAATTTCATTCACAAAGCAGCCACCTTTTCACCCAGAAACTTTTACTTACTGGAGTGTTCTGACCATGGTCAGTACAGGAAATCTAACAAAGCTTTATTATATACCTCTATCCCTACCTTTGCCTCCTATTTCCTAGCTTATCTTCCTCTGTTACGCCTGGCCTCAGGTCACTATTATGAGATATAGTCACTGGATTGCATGCACCGTAGCTGCTCAAGTGATTAACTGCATTCCCACAGTGATGGAAGCCTCCTCAACTGTGGCTTTATTTTTATGCAAGAAAAAATTGAAGATTGGTGGGAAGGTAGCTAAATAACAACTTTGAAAAAAACAGCACAGCTTAGATCTTTGTAGTTATATGTTCAGACTTCAGCAGTCACACTTTTGCTGTACAGTTCTGCATCTGTAATCGCACACTGTGTCGTTTCTATGTGATTTGCAGAGTTTTGCATTGTTAAGCTCACCTAATAATAAAAAAATTGGCTACAAAATCCCCAGAGAAGGTTTGTTATAGGAGCTTGCTAGCAAAACACTTCCCCAAAATTTCTGAGGCTAGACATACACACATATATGCTTTCTGAAATGAAGGCAAAATAGTCTTGCTCTTTTATGATATCCATGCCATGCCAGTGATTTCCCCTAGGTCGCTGCATTTTAAGCACGCAGTAGAGGCAGCAGGAGTTAGAGACAGTCAAAAATACTGACATACTTGAAACACAAGCAAGAAAGGACAAGGCACATCCAGTTTAGAGGTGCTGCCTAGGAAAGATCTCTGTCATCATTAGAAGTTGTGTCCTGGAAGCTTTGGCACCACCTCGACAACAGCAGTGCACCCACAAACACCTTCCATGGCAGCAAGTTTCATGGGTAGCCTGTCTAGAAGGGGCTACGTGCTCACTGTATTTTGGTGCCACATGTCTTCAATCTGTTGGCACAAGACACAGATGGAGTGCTGACCCACAAGCAAACAATTGCAAATTAACTGAATGAAAATATGTGAACAGGTCAGTGTATGAAAAAACTTGCAAAGGATGGAAAACATGGTTGCGAAAGTCTGCTACCTGCTCAGTCAGAGTACCTGCACTATGTTTATTTGAGGAGCTAGTAATTGGATCCATTCTTCTATTATTATCTAAATCTCTGGTAGTGGAGGAAAAATGCCAGACTTTAGAAGGTTATTACATAGACATCTCTCTGATATTAGCAGAACTATTAACAATGCCATGTTTCTGCCTTATTGTAATCAGTAGTATGGTGCCGTACACTCAGTGTTCATTTTCTGAACCCACTGCACACAGCACATCAAGCACTAGGAAATCAGCTTATTAAAAGTCTCAGGTCTTTTTCAGAAAGCTCCTGCTGATGGGACTCACCACATATGCTCCAAAGCACTGGTATTAATTTACCAGGAGAAGGAAGGAGATCATCCATTCAACATGCATGAAGTAGCGAGTGGTCACCACAAAAAAAAAAAAAAAAAAAAAGACTTCTACATTTGTAAAATAACCTCAGTGGACTTGAGCTAATCATTGACAACTAAATTCATACTCTGTATCTGGCACTAATCCCTTTGTCAAGAGAGCAATTCCTTCTCAGGTGTGCATTTGATCCAGAAGGTCCCTGGATAATAAAGATGGTGTTACTAAACTAAAAGTAGCAACGTGCTGATTCCCACTTGCCATGGAGGTCAGGTGGTGAATGAGCAGGAACACAGACAGAAAAATCCTTGTGATGGAGGGAGTTCCCTAGAAGAAGTTTGATCTGGATATCAAAGAAGGGGGGAGGGAGGATAAAAGAGGTCTAAGCAAAACACAGCCAGTGCATTAGCAAAGCTGCTTTTCAATACCCCCTGAGGAGAGAAGTCTCTCTCTTAAGAGAAGGTGATTGAAAAGACAACATTCAAAGAATGAAATTATAGCATCTACTCTAACAAAGCCATCTGAGCACAGATAGTTTGCAACATGACCCACTGAAAAAAAAGAACAGAAGGTGGAAACAGCAACAAGCCAGGTAATTTCAGGAACAACCTGAGGTAAGGACCCAGATACACAACACTTCTTTTGCCAAGTGCTCAACTGGCTGGGCAGGGTGCTCCTCACTACAGCTCCGAAGACTGAGTTTACCAGTTACTCCAAGGGTTGACACAGTATACTCTTTCTTCTAAAAATCTCAAATATGTAGCTTTTCACAGCATGGAAATATGGTCTTTCATCTCTACCATCAGCACTGACAATATGCAGGTCACATTGGAGAACAGTTTTCCATGCAGCTTAGATCCCAAAGCAAGTAGTTGTCCCACACCACGTATGCTGTTCCTTTTAATCCTCCAGGGCCATCATTCCTCTCTTACAAAAGAAAGAACTTTGTCCATATTAGTCTAGGCTTTGATATGCTGGGCACTATCCCAGTGAAAAAAATGGAAATGTGCTGTCTGTTGCACTGATATCAACACTATCTCTGGTCCCAGAGTCTCTTTTCCAGCCTGATAGCCCAGGAATGTGGAGCTATTACCCATGCCAGTGTTCCCCAAGACAGAATTGGCCATGCAGGGATCCATCCCTTCAGCTAGAAATTTTCATTTCAGTGGCAGGGAAGTGCAAGTGTTTTACTCAGTAGAAGCAGTTTCTACCTAAAGCTGCTGCAATATGCATGTTCTCTCTAACCCCACAGCAACCTCTTTCAACTTTCCTCTAAGGAAAAATGGATGAGATGTTCAAAAAGTAGAGGGGACAACCAGAGATGGATAGAAAAAGCAGGTTAACTGGCAAGGGGATATTTGTAACCAGCAGGGAAGGAACATGGTAGCTAAAGTTTGTCAGGAAAAGTAAGAGTCAAACATTCTATTCTTGCAGCATCTGTAAACATGCATTTAATTTGCCCATTCATTTATTTTTAGTCTTTTCTGGAGACAAGTAAACATTGTAAGAGAGGAAGGAAAGAAATTTTTTGCTTCTAAAACTGTGAAGGCTTTCTAAATTTTGAAAAGTGATTGCAGCGTAGGCAGAATTTTTGCTCCATTGCCTTGAGGATTGAATTCTTCCTTAAAGACAGAGTGTGAATAGTCACAGTACAGACCTGCTCCCAGACATTGCCCCTAAACCACACTTCAGCTCTCATTTGAAGGAATTGTTCCTGGCAGAATCACTGCAGTGTCTTATTCTTGTTCAACTTGTGGCTACTGTGCTTTGGCTCCAAGCAATGATATTAAACCAGGAGTAGGAGCCAAAATTTTTTGAGATATATAGAAATGGTTAAAGCAATGTGGACAAAGGCTTGGTAAGACTCCTTTCGCTTGCCTAACTAAACTCCAAAACTGGTGAAAAGCATAATTTGGCAGACGGGAATATGGAGTTTCACATCCTTAGAGCACCACTGTTCACAAAATACCAGAGATGTCACTAAGATGTTTTAACCAACACAGTTTTAACCAACACAGTTCCCAGTCCTGCATAAACAACCATTGTTACAGCAAGATCAGCTTGAAGCACCTTTTCTTTTCACATGTCATTTCCCACTGTGTGTGCACTACTCCACCTTATGTCAGCTTCAGGTCTCCATGCATTCACTTTGATTTCTTATCAGAGGACGATGAGGCAGAGGCCTTCTTTAAAGGAGCACAAGGCAGACCTGATACATTCCCTTCTATCTCCTCTTCCACTCCTTTGGAAGTAGGTTTTTGTGGATGCTTTTAAGCTACTTAAGGTTCTCCTAGGGAAGACAACTTCTCACGTAGCTGCTGAAGCTGGTTTCCCAACAGCAAAAGCAAGAAGGAGAAAGGCAGGGCGTCCAGCCCAGCAGACAGCATGCGAAACCACACGAAACCTATTTTATGTTTTTTACCTGGACAAACACCTCATAGTGGATACAAGAATCCAATGGAATCATCAGTAGATATATAGGCCTATTTTGCCCTTAGAAGCAAGGCAGAGTGGAAACAGGTATTGAACAGGCAGTTTAGGTTTATCTAGAGGTTACGGAACAGGAAACCTGAGTAATTTTTTTCCTTTCTCATAATGGCCTGTGATTTGACCAACACAGTATAACTGTGCAATATCTAAATTAAATTCTTATTGAAGACAATCTTACTTCAAGCTAGACTTCTCCGTCCGTTCTCTCACTTCAAACTTCCAGAGCAGATAAAATGAACACTGATGATCAATGAAGTTCAGCTGAAGTTCAGCACAGAGACAGTTCTATTCAGGAGACTAACTAAGCAAATCCAAAAGACCACCATGTAACACACTTAGTCAGGAGATTACCAAAAAGGCAGCTCTGAATTTCAGCGTACAGGCTATCCTCTCAGTTAATGTAAACTCAAACTTACTTGTCTACGATGTTGTACCTCTTGCCCTTTCCAGATTAAAGTCAGGACAATGTTCCCCTTTTTCTTGCCCTTCTCCCTATTTCCCATTCCTAAAATGAAATGAGCAAAACAAGAACTAACACAAATTACTGGTGAAAAAACCACCAAACAAACAGAGCAGAACATGGCAGATTATACAGTTAGATAGGAGGAGGTGTAGCAAAATCAGAGGATAAGACCCACACCTTTACCCACCAACTGCCTTCCCAATTTTACAAGGATCTACAGTATAATATCATCATTCACCTCTATTCCACACAAACCACTGTGCTATAACCATTTTATACCTTTGTCTGAGCCTCTATCAATCCTCCTTTTGGAGACAGCACCTAAAAGTCCTTCTAGGCTTTGATTTCCCATTAGGGACATGCACAAAATCTTCAAAGCCAGAGTTTTTTTGTGCTTCTTCCACCACCAGGTCTTACTAGAGTAATCTAAGGGTCAGGAAACCTCAACTGATTAGACAGAAACCTTATTGAGTGTGCTATAATGCTACAAATATTTCACATATGTTCTGATGATGATGGCTTTTTATAACAAGACCAGAACGGCATAACAGCAAGGTTAAGTCTTCATACATCACCTATTTAACACTTCCAACATGTGTTATTCTTATAGTCACAGAAAAAAAAACCTGCAGTGGTAACTTGGAACATAGTCCAAAAGATGAGGGATCTGGATTTAATATCAGGTAGTGACTCCCTGAGGAACAGGGTGGTTATATGGTGTAAATGAACCACAAGAGAGATCTTGCTCGAAAGATCAGTGATGCTGGGATAGCAGTGAACAAACAGCAGCACAGGGAGCAAACATGAATCAAAAAAGGGAAAAAACAATATTTTTTTTCAGAAGCTGAAAGGGCTTCCATTTCAGTCCTAAACTGCTCTGTGAAAGAGATAAGAGAGTCATGATGCTTCCTTCAGGAAATCAAAGACTGAACTTAGAGGAAAACAAGGCAGTTATTTTGATAACTGTTCAGGATTTGAAGAACTTGTAAAAAAGATGGAGGCATCCCCAAAGTTCATTAGCTTCTCAAGCAGTGCCCCAGGCCCAGATTTGCTACTGAATCCCCCACAGTAATGGAGAATGCTTCAGGTGTGCATTCTACACTGTCTCTTTAGAGCTGCAAGGAGCCCACCAGATGCAAGCCCTGTTCCCCTCTTTTAGAAAGGCTGCATTATATAAGGAAATACCACCCTGGTCAGTCATGGTCAACGGACCTTTTGTCTTTAGATGCCTTTTTTCTTCTCCTTCCATTTGTGCTTTTTTCTTTACTTCTTTTAATATACGAAGGCAATATTTACAGCCAAGGCAGTGCTGAGTAAGATGCAGTGATTATGGCTGATTTTATCACAGCCGTATTACTTAGCTGCAAGGTGAAGCGCTGTGCTAAAATGGATCATGAATCCCTGAAATTGACTATCCGTCACCTTTATAATCCTGATGGAAAGGCAGGTCAGATCAGGCCTGACAACTTCCCATGCAAACGAGACTACAACAGTGACGTCTGCTTGCCTCAAGACATTTATTTGTCTGGAGAGGAAGGTGATGCCTTAGGGAACTGGACTAGGGAAAGAGAGAGAGGAGAAACTAACTACTCCAACTGCCCCTGAAGGAATCAAGTGCAAATACAGGAGCCAAAGTCGTGCTCAGAAAGACTACTAGGAGTATTGAAAGAAAGAATATTACAAGCAAGTAAGAGTCAGGATTGCAGCGTGCAGGCCTCCCCCTAGGCTGAAGAACTGAGTTCAGTTTCAAAGTTAGAAAAATAAAATAACTCCTCCTCATCACTGGGATTTTGTAGCATGAGATGAAATCCACATATGGAGAAAAAAAACCCTTTAAAATGTTTGAAGATTCTAGTAATAATTCCTTCAATTCAGAGTCAGTGTCTTTCTCACAAAGTCAGATTTTAAAAGTGTCTCTAATTTTTGAGGCCAAATTCATCAGGGTGTCATCAGCGGCCATTAAATGTGGCATCTACGTGACAAAGCCCACAGAGTGATAGAAGTGTTGACTCACACAGGGGTGTTTATTTTGAGACAATCAGCACAGTTGATGAGAAAATCACTGAACTATCCCCGTAAATCTTCTTAACTGGCATATGGCAGTATTAAGGAAACTTCCCAGTCTGACCATTCACAGGGCACTCCGGCAGTCACATGCCCAACACCAGAGTCTTTGGCTCCTACTCTGTTTATGGTGTCCCATCCATCTGGCCTGCACTATTGGTCTTCTGGCCCTTTGTTATGAAAAGGGTTGGCAGTTCACAGCCTCTTGTCTCCCGTTTCTGCCACCCAGAGCTCAAACTGCAGCTTGCATTGCATCAAAAGTATTCCTCAACAGCCACGTGCAAGTGGGACTCTCTAGAAGAAAAGACTAATTAGCATATTATTTACTGTTTCTAATTTGAGGTGCTGTTTCAGGTAAACAGAGAACAACCAACTTCTTAAAGCAAAAATTGTTCCAAAGTACAAACAGAAGTTGTCTCATTCATACCCCTTCCAGGTTTGAGTGTATTTCAGTACCACCAAACACTAAGGAGAGTTCTTGTTCTTGGCATCTATGTTCTCTAGTCCCTGCATAGTTTCTTACAAACCAGGCATCCTAGCTGTATAGTCATCAACAGTACTGTTCTTTATTCCCGTCCAAGCAGAATGAGGATAATAGCGTAGACTCTTTGAGATCAACAGATAGATGGTATTAAGGAAGGGCAAAGACTACTTGCATCTTGCTCTCCTCACCTGTCCTTTCTTCCCGTTTTCTCTAGTGCCTCTCCTGGGTAAGTCACATCCCAGCTAAACCTCTTAGTGAGTGATTACATTAGAGATAGTGCTAATTAGCAAATGTCGTCTGTGTGGGACAATCTTATCAACACCCCACACTTCCTCCCCTGAGGTGAGGGGGTTTGATCTATTTCATAAAAATATCCTAGTTATCTGCTCTAAGAAGCTCTGTTCCCTCAGGCTTGAAGGTGGCTGGTTTTCTTATGTTTTCTATGCTAAGTACAGACTCAAAGTTTTCTGGTCGAACCTCCTGCAAGGCGGTGGGCTTACTCCAACAGCACCAGACTGCTGGGTGTTATCCTCTGTGTATAAAAGGAGCCAGTCTGCTCACTAGGTGCTGTGTTTCAGATAATACACTCGTATGCTTGTACCCTCATACACCCTGCAGCAAGCACTGCTGTTCTGTTGCCTGTCAGTGGGCAGAGAAACTCAATAAAGAACAGCCATAAATGCTTTGGTAAGGCAACTGAATCACAACTTCGTATCACCTGGTATTTTTTTCGTAGAACCTCCATCTGACCAAGTTCTGCCAGTGCCATGCTCCTCAGCCCTGCTGCATTCCCTGCTGCCCCAGTTTGGGGCTCACTCCACATTTCTGACAACCTAACAGGGGGTAGGCTCAGTGACCCTGTGGTTTTGGCTACAGCACTGCTACTTACCATGGTTTTAACAGGGTAATTCCATCTTACATTATTATCTAGAAGGTTGTTTGCTCCCTTAGTAGGAGATGCTTCGGTTGTATTCTTTCTGAGGCTTTGGTTATTTTTGTGTTTGAAGGTTGTTAGTATTTTGTTGTTTTTTTTTTTTTCATATAATTTGTGAGCGTATTACTCGCTGTCCCTGGAATTCATTTTGTTCCCTGCTAATGAAACCTCTGCGTCGCTAACAAAGCAGAAAATAAAAAAGGTAAATAGCACTCTCCAGAAACAATTTGTTTCTTGTTCTGTAAATTTTTGCTGAACAGCATCTCAGGGAATTTTCCCCCCAATAAGAAAAAAGAGAAGCAGGAGGTGATTGAGAAAGGGCTAAAAATGCAGCTAGTTCATCTGGAAAGGAAATAATAATTATGGTCACACCATGGACAAATAGGTACCCAGAGAGCTGCACCTGTGAAACTCCAGAAAGCACTTGAGCACAAGGCAAGCCATTCAATTGAGTAGAAACCACTGGTTGCAGAGAGATTTGAAGGGGAGATTAGTTTTTTCGCATTTAACCCTTTGAATCTGTGCTAAGAGTCAGCTGCCCTTGCTACTGTCCAGCCTCAGAAAACAAAACAGAACACAGGAAATTAATGAACAATCGTCTTCTGCTAAAACACAGGGCCATTAGAGAGGTATAAACTGTCTGGTAGCATTGCTGTCAGTGAATGTGAAATGAGAAGATGAAAAAACTTAGGAGGAGGTGATGCTGTTTTTTTCCTATTATGTGTGCTGCTACCACCTACTAGAGAAAAGCACAAGAGGTTCCACTAAAGGTAGTTTCTTTCTCACATAGGTGAGTCATCATGTTCACTTTCAATACAGGTCAAAGGGTTGAATTTTCCAAAAAATTAGACTGTTGAAGAGGTTTTCCATTTCATACTGAAGCTCCTAAATTAAAGAAAGGGTTGCAACTGAAAAAGATCTGAATTTCCAGTTACTTCCACTGATTTACTCTCTAACATTCAGAGAGGTAAAAACAATGTCACAGGGCAGGAATAGAGAAGATCATATATCCTTTCACCTGAATAGTCAAGTAATATGCCACCTCTGTGCCTTATTGCTTGGGAACCAACAGCAGAAATTAGTAGCCTTCCTGGTAAACCAAACCAACCCACCCCAGATTCAGCCAGAGTGAAATGCACTGAAAAGCAGGACTTCTCTCTGAGATAACTACTGGTAGAAGTAGACAAGAGAATTAGATGGCCAAAAGCCATGGGGCCCTAAGCCCCTTAGCCAGCTTTAAAATTGCATACACAGTGCTCCACACGTGAACACACCTTTGCCCTATCACTCACTGGATTACTGGACCAGCCCTTGTACGGAAGATTAAATACAAACTGCTCTACTGCTAAAGCATATTTATTGAGCTTTAACCAGCATGTAATTTATACATCTCTTCTTGCAGAGTTGGAAAAACTCCATCAACAATAATAACAGCAACACTCAATTTCAATTGGTACGTTTTAAACCTGGAATAAGCAACTTGTTATAACTATAAAAAGGTCTTTTGAAGTTATGCAAGGTATTAATTGAGCTGCTAGGAGACTATGAAGGTTGGTTTTGTAGTAACTCCGCAGTGAAAAAGAATGCAGCAACCAGAAAAATCCTGGCAAGATAGCAGCACCATCTCAGGAGATGATTGCTGCAGCTGTACTAGTTATTTACATGAAGTCAATTCCAAGTGATTATTAAGAACATGAGGTTTATCGTTCAATATAAAAGGCCAGTTCATTATGTCCACACAAGCTACAGCTTAAATGGCAAACCTCAATAATTCAGTTTTTCTAATAGCAGTTTGGGATTTAATCGCCGCACAATAACCATATTAATTCTGAATTAATTTCTTAATGGAGATGTAATTGTCTTGAGCTTCATCTAAGGGGCCAAAACATGCTCTCACCAGCATAAATCCAGTGGAACATCATGTGAGAGAGTGGTATGATTTCAACATAAGGAAACTTAAAGTCAACTGGTAGCTAAGTTTTACACTGGTATCAGAGAAAATGACGTGGCCCAAACATCATTTGCATTTTTTTCAGTTTCAGCCTCAAATGACCCTTTTTTGGCTGGGTAATGTCCATACAAGTACTGAACAGAAACTGTATGACCTCTGTTTACTAACATTATTATAAAAATCATTTGAAAGATATACTTCACCCCAACAGGCTGCAAAGCATTTTGCTGCAGGGAAAATTTTTCACTTAATAAAAAATGCTTTTAGGTCTGAGGTGAAGACAGCTCATATAGATGGAGAAGCTAAAAAGGCAGACAGCCACATTTCCATTTGGCTAAGACATTCAAATTTACACCTCCAAGTAGTAAAATAAACCCTGTATGAACAATTTAAAGACCATGGCTTTAGAAGGCATTCACAAGAACTCAGTTGCTGTTGCAGCAGGCACCCTGCAAATACTTAAGGTAGAACTGAAATCAGTGGGAACAAAAAAAGTCATCACTGCTGCAGTCATAACATGGAAGAGAACGGTGATGGTAAGAAGCTGATGTTGTAGGAAGAATGCCTAGACAGCATGAACAGGGACTGATTAAGCATATTTTAGATCCTCCAGTTGCCTGTTTGAGTGGATGAACTCTTAGTGGCAAGAAGAAAGTTGAGAGCACAAAAAAAAAAGCAAAGCAATAAATCATCTGGAAAAATCAGTGAGACAGCTAAAAGCTACAGTGACAACAGTGCTAGTCACATGGCAGTCTACTGAGTTTCAGAGGCTGAATTCAACCCTGGAAGTCCTGAAGCTGCAAGGAGTTCTTTGAGACTCACCCTGTTCAAGGCAATACCAATGGACACACCGAGTGTGGCGGTAACACGTTGTACAATCCTAGCCAGACAGATGAATTGCAAACTCAGTCTGTGACAGTAAGTAAACTTGACTGAGAAAACACAAACTAACACAGCCCAATGCCCTTACTTCAGTTTAAACAACATCTACCTCATATACAAATGCAACTTTTTCCTGTTGCAAACACGCAGAGAGAAGAGAGAATTTTTAGGTGTACGTGTTGAGCATTTTCCTACCAGCACTACAGCAACCTCACGTGAATTTTCTATCCATTTTACATCCATTCACACCATCAATGACACAGAATCACTGGCAGTCCCTCCAATGTTTGATTTAATATTTATCAAATTAGAAGAGCAGTCACAAACTGCATTCTGCTAAAACATGATGCACCTGCTCACCTGCTCCTTGAGGATTTCCTGCACAAACACTGCCCTAACACAACCTTGAAGGCATCTTATACAACATCTGTGAGATGCTACAAACTGTCATGCCCCAGGGTGCCAGTGGCACAGGTATACTGCACTAGTAAGTCAGTATTTTAAATTACTTAAGTCAGCCCTAGTTTCTCTGTAAGTCTATACTCAATGTCTGCCCTCATCAGGTAAATGTGACAGAGTTTCCAACCACTCCTAGGCTCAAGACGTCTATTCAGACTTGAAAAATGGGGATAGTTAGTAGGAAGTGGACCAAGAAGAAGTAATTCTCTTCATAGTAAGAGAAAAACAATATACAGACAAAATAACTGTTTTGAAAGGCCTTTCACCTTTTGATAGAAGAGAGCTCAGCAGCTTGTTTTGAGTCTGCTACTTATACATTAGCAATATATTCCTTCACATTGCACTAATACAAGATAAATGTAAGCAGATAGATATTCACTAATTTTTGTGTGAAAACAAAAAAACAAGAGCCATTAAGACTATTTCTCCTCCAGTGACAGAAAGGCCTCAATAGAAAAGACACATGACGTGAACAAGGCAGTCAGCATCAGAAGTTGTGTTAAGAGATGATGAGACCCTGGTTCTTTGTGTGCCTGAAAAAGGCATTGGCTTTCAGGTCAGTGAGCTGACCCTCCTTATTGAAAAAGGTCATGATGAAATTTACCAGATCAATTGTCAGAACTGTTGGAGATAAAGGAAAAAAACCTTCCAGAACAGTTTTGATTTATTTTTTAACAAAATCAGATCTCTCTATGGAAATTGTCAACATCAATGAAATGTTTGATGGCTAAACACTGAAGAGTTTCAGCACAATAATCTCAGAACATTTTGTTTAGATCTATTCTTTTGATTTTTATGTCATGTTAATATTTGATTTAATCTATTGTTCTCTATTAGATGTATGTGGATTATTATTTACTTACTAGTTTAATACAATAAAAAAGTAAAAGTAAATAAATCAAAGGAAAATAATGAGAGTTGAAATAAAAAAATAAATTCAGTTTTGAGATCAAGGAAATTTCTTCACAGAGAGAAAATTGAGCTCTAAATTCAGAATTCATCTCAATTTATCTAGATAGGCTCAAATTCTGGCATCCACAGTGTAACTGCCCTGGCAGTTTAGTCATTACAAGCTCTTCTGGCCATTGCATAATCTGTGCCAGGCCAACTGGGGAAGGAAATAAAGCTTAGAGAAAGAAAAGAAGAAATAACTTAGCTATACCTTAGAAAGAAAAGGGATTTGCTATAGCCTCTGGCATTCCACACTTCCAACAGACATTTGCCTGTGGTGTCCTGATTCCCTGACATGCAAGATACAGTGTAATTCATGAGTTAGGGCAGATTTTCCAAAAGCAGGTTATGTCCGGGGTTCAGTACGTCACTGTATTAAGTAATTTTTATATTGTCTTTAGGTCTTTATACCACATCCACCACCACAGTATCCCAGCACCTGGTGGTGTTCATCTGAAACAAAATCAATAAGCAGTCAAGATTGCATAAAATGGTGGCCAAAGCTGTGTTCCTAAATTCACACTTTGTCACAGAATAAATAGCATGACCTTCTACCCTGAAAGAACAAAAATGATCAGGCAAACCCAAATGCATACGCCACACTAAATCTCCAAAATAGCTTACAAAACACACTTATACATAACTACAAAACTACGTCAAAGTTCTAGGTTCAGAACCAGTAAAATTCTGTGATCTTTTAAACTGTGGGTGGTGGCTCTGGATGGTACAACAGCCTTTTCTGGACTTCAGACCTATGAATTTGTAAATTTACAAAAACGTGTTGCATACTTCAACCAAAATCACCCAGCATGTTTCAAACTGTAGTAATCTACAGACACATCCTAAGCAACACCCACACTTTGGCAGCAGAACGCTCCAAGCACTTCTGCACATCGAGGCAGGAGATGAAGTAGATGAGCTTCCAGGATCTCTGTAAACTATTTTCTCTGTGATCCTATAAACCTGCACAACCTAGCCACAAGGGATTTTTCATACAAACATAAATTACTAAAAGGGAAGCTGGTACAAGTCTCTTGCTCTCCCCCAACTTTGCACATAAGGAGTGCTGAGGTTATTACTGGTTCATCAAATATTCCATTAAGACTGACAGTCCAAAAAGAGAAGTGCCATTTGCACAAGTTCTCTCCGAGCTCCAGCAACCCTGTCAGTGTCACAGCTGGACTAAGATTCTGTAGTGAGCAAAAATGAAGTCAGAACCTCTTTAATATATAATTAGCAATAAGAGGAGTGTGAGGACATTTGAATAATAGATCTCATGGTCAGACAAAGCTGTAGGAGCCAAAAGAGAAAGGGCATAACAAGTCAAAGGGGCAAAAATCTGAAAAAACCAAGACTAATGTATCTATGTAAAGTGAGAGGTCCAGTTTTAAGTTGATAGTAAAAACAAGGCTTTGTATTTCAAAATGCTTTGCATTCAAATACTTTGCTTTCAAAAATATCTAAAATGGAGTCAAAGACTGGTGAGAATAACTGCTCCCTTATGCAGAGAAAACAGAAATCCAGAGGAAGGACATGAAATTTCCAAAGGCACTTCATGATGTCAGTGGCAGAGTTGAGAATTCAGTCCATTCTCTAATGGCTGGAGGAATTGGCCCCTCCCATACTATCCCTGACAGAGAATGCACAGAAACAGGGTGAAAATGCTCAACACTGCTGAGTTCCCCCATACACTAGATTAAATAGTGGTGTTTGGTATTAGCATCAAGTTCAGTGGTGCCAGGTTAGCCTAAGGCTACACAGGCAAATGTTATACTCACAATGCCTGAGAAATGCAGAGAAAAATGGGAGCATGGAAATGATTTAGTGCTAATACTCCCATTTTCAGCATCTGAAAATACAGATGTGTTTCTCTCATTTTGGTTCATATTCCTTATTATAATCACTGCCTTGCCTTTTTTTTTCTTTCTTTTTTTTTTTTTTAATATTCAGAAATACTTAGAATTGCACGTCAGGCTTTGTTTAGAGAAATCAGCTTAATATCTACAGTACTTGCAAACAGTAGCATAGATATAACTTTTTCATGAGAGAAGCTCTTTTGACCTTGACAGGTTTGTGTGACACGCCTATCCACCAACTCATCTGTCATATCTGTTTCCCTCGGGCTTTCCCATCCTGACGCAGCAATCCTGTCTTCATTCCTGCAGTTACTGTACTTGGAAAGAACTGTGGTACCTCACAGGAAATTTCCAGCTGAGAATCACCACAGAAAGAGTAAAAAATGTTTGGGCCAAAAATGAATTAGAGGTGGAATTGAAGGGGGTGTTCCCCCTAAAATAAAGCCTCAATACTAAATAAAGTAAAAGACAACATGAAAAAAACCCTCCAACTCCTCATTTAAAGGTAGAGCAGCAAAAAAGCACCATGGCCCACAGCTGGAGTAGAGGACTATGAACTTACATGAGCAGAAAATCCTTTTAGACAAGATTCCCTTTCCATTTAGAACACAATACATATGAAGTAATGGCTTCATTTGATAGCTTCTAAAAATGAATCTATTTATTTATTTATTTATTTATTTTGTAATAGTTGCATAGGGTGCAGGAGGCAGCTGAATTCCTCAGCAAAGCTGGTGGCACCTTTGGGAAAAGCTGTGTAAGAAAGGGTAGGAAAAAAGCTGGATAAAAAGAGGGGAAGGGAAAAGAGTGAGAAACGGGCAGACAGAATACAGCAGTTGAAGAAGGGAGCAGTAAACAGATAGTACCATGTACTAACCAATTCCCCATAGCTGTAGGTAGACACACCTGCACCCCCACCATAAAAACCAAAACAAACAAAAAAAATCCACAAAACCACACAGGAATGGGAACAAGTTAGATGGCTTGTTTCTTAAAGTGATCTCCAAATTTCTGGCTACCTCCATGACTTTCAGTATCTCACAGTCTTCGAAAGCAAAGGGGCACTCCAGGGATGAGCTATGGACGAGATGACAAGGAGCAGAGGGAAGGTGCAGCCAGTCACACCCACCTTCCACTCCTGCTGGAGAGACCCAGACTCAGAGCAGCACTGCATCAGGTTAAAATGGAGGAAGAAAATCCATTAAATGGATGCTTTCAGTCACAGAATCTCCTTCCTTCTAAAAAAGAACATTGCTCCAGAAACTTTCCAACTCTAAGATGCAGAGAAGCTACAGTGCCAGAAGAATCTGATCCAGCTCCAGATGATGATTAAAGGAACCTACAAGGACCTTAGTTAGAAGCAGTAAAAGTCATAACGCTGTGCAAGCACAAGGGGTTTGGTATACATACTTGTAACAAGAATAGGTAGTCATGTAAGAGACACCCTTGAAAATTATACTGGAAATACACTTAAGTCTCTAGAACATGTTTTTTTCAGGCACTATGTTACCTTGCATGAATGGTTGGAATTCTAGCGACTATGTAAGGAGGGGAAGTTTAAATAGAGAGAAAGGGTATAAACATTATTAGGAATGCAGGGATTTCATGCAAACATACTGTATATGCAGAGAGGGTGGGCCCAGGATGGGTTCTATCTTAACTACAGCAAACCCTGACTGTGCTACTGAAAATTAATATGGTTTGGAGGGGATTTTCTTAAATTCAGAGCTAAGGAAAGCTGGCAGGTGCTGAGGAGCGCTCAAGTCAGACAAAGACATCTGCTAGGAATGTCAGTAATAGAGAGATAACTGTTATCTGGGAGCAGAGGATAGGACAGAAACTTCAGCTAGAGCAAAGCTAAGAAACATCACAAATGCAGGAATAAATTCTGAAATATAACAGGGCTTCTGACACAGAATTTCAAGAAAATTACACTCCGGGCCAAGACTAAAAACGATCATGTGTATACATATCATTGCATAAGCTTCTGAGCAATAATGAGTCAATGAGTACACTGGATAATGAAAAAACCCTTGCTATAATACAGTCTAATGGAATGACAAAGATCAATGGAAGAATATAACCTTTGTTTTTAAACTGTACATGAAGGACATACTAAGCTTTAGAGCTGAGGATGCTGTACTCCTACAGAATCCAGTGAGGTAATGATCTGAGATGTTCATAAGTAAGATCCAAAAGCCGCAAATACAAGAATATCTTTATACTAGCAAGGTTACATTATTATGCTCTTGATCAAGAGAACAAAAAAATACAAAATACGTAATGTTGATGAACATCAAAGCAGTAATCAGTCTAATAAAGCAGAAAAAAGTGGATGACTTCAGTTATCTGCTTACAAAAATGAGTCAGGTGTCATGTTGGGTGACAGTTTAGAAAAATAATTTCTTGGTGTGTTAAATAAATTATCACTTAGAACAGCTGACTCCAGAGCTCACAGAGACAGGAGACTATTTTCAGTGCAATTTAACATGAAAGACAAAAGTCTGTTTGCAAAGCAACTGTTGTTGACGCACTGAAAAACAATGACCACTTCACAAACAGGCTCATTGTCCTTCAAGGATTACACACACACACTGAAATAAAATAATGAAAAACGCCAAACAAAACATGTGAGGTACTAAATTTTTGAAAGGGGTTTTTAAAACTGCCAAGGAAGCCAGTTGAAAAAGAAGTAACATCAGAAACGGTCAGGATTAAATCTCTGTTCTAAAGACAAGGGGGGAAAAAATCATCCAGGAGTCAGAAAAGCATTTCCAAATAAGAAAGGTATGAATCCAGAAAATGAAGTAAGGAAACCCTTAAAACAAAACAGTACATTTAAATGGACAGACAGAAGAAAATATGTGAGCTACATAAGTATCCCATCAATAAAAAGAAATCCACTCGTAGTAAGGCAATCCAGAGAAACATAAGGAAAAATGATCTCCTACTTATTTTTTATTACAGTGAGTCTCTTTTATTGAAGTTTCTAGAAGCAAGGTAAATATTCAGAGTAGTCAACCAGGTCCCTTTCATCTCTACATTTTATGATTTTTACCTGATATTGGGAGAGATCTTAATATCACACTTCTACTGGGAAAAAGCTTCCATTCCACTGAAATGAATATGTTAGACCCTCTAAAAATCCATTAGGTTAGCAGAGCGCATATGTTAGGTGCAGTAATCAAAGCATCTGTGATGTCATCAAGATTCAGATTATGCAAGGATATATTTGAAAACTGGTGTTACAAAAAAAAGGCACAAACCAAAAAAAAAAAAAAAAAAAAGAAAAAAGGAAACAAATGATGCAGGCCAAGACTGTAGGGCACTTGAACTTGGATTTAGGGAGGCTGGGTCTGGGACCATGTTAGATAAGACTTCAGGCCAAACACACTGCCTTTCCTTACATTTCACAAGGAAACAACAAATAAAAACCCTATGGACCTCTTTGGTAAGAGGCATATCAAATCCTACATAGGAAGATAAGAATTTGTTGCTAGGAAAGCTGTAGATGAATCATGAATCCATATAACTCAAAAAGTCTCCCCGAATATCATAATGAAATCTCACTGAAAATCCTAATAACATTTTCTTTATTAAAGAGAAATAAAAATAATTTAAAAAAAAGAATTAAAAACCCCACAAACCCCTCGGGAAGCAATCAAAACTCACAGTATTTGATTCTTTACAGTTGCCCAACATATTCCACACAGATAGTATAGGAGGGACTTGGGGGATACGGATGCCTTTAGCCATGTTGCACTGAATGAAGGGAAGAGGTGAGAGGAAAGCTCACTTTCTAAATGCAAGCAGAACCGATAAATCACAGCCTGGCTGGCATGGCAAACACCAGTCCCTCTGGCAGCTTTGTAATTACTCCCTAAATGTGGTCTCAACCCTCTTGATGTGGAGATAAATAACTTTATGTGCAAAGCAATTAAAGCCTCAGGCAACCCTGCCGGCAAAGTGTGGTCACTGTGTGTCACTATCCATTTGCCAGGGAGGTGTACAAGTGGTACCGAGTTTATTAAACCAGAGCACTGGCTTCCACACATCAACCTGCCAGAGGCCTTCTTTGGATGGCCCTCAAACAATTGTTTCTACTTTCCAAAGCAATGAAACATCCTGGTTCAAAGGCTGAACCTGAAGTGAGCTGAGAGACCCTCTGAGCAGCATGCTAGGCGCTTTGCTCCTATCCGCTCTCCCAGAAGAGTGCGGTTTTCTGCTATGTAAGTCTGATACCTACTGGTGAACCTCTGAAGGAATTATCAATCATCATGATTAGATTCCTCCTCTTCTCAGGAGAGATCATGCTCAGTTGAAACAAGAGCTATTGCTGGGATAGTAACAAATCACTCTGAAGCAGAGCTCTGCTTGCTGCATTTCTCTTCCCCTTATTCATGTGCATTTCTCTGTCCTTTTCATGGACGGTCCTGTGCTCTTTAAATCTCCTGTCTATCCAAAGTAGTACGTGCCTCCAGGTTTGTCTCACACTTGCTACCTGCTTCTATTGACGGCTCTGGAAAGCAAATTTAGGAAAGTCCTTCTTCAATCACATACAGCTGGGCAAAATAGCGCTATACTGTGATACCTGAATCCTGTCCTTCCCTAAGGAGCTGGTGGCCTACTCAGCTCAGAAGCACTGCATACTGCAGCATCCACATTAAAATAAAATCCTAGAAAAGCTCCGTGCAGAGTGCAAGCTGGAACGTTAGACATGCCATGACTAGCTTGCATGACCTCAAAGCAGGCATCATATGCCAAGCAAATCACTTGGTGAGGATTCCACTAGCCTACTAAGGAGGCATGGACTAGCTGTATCTGCCACAGCAAATCAAGACGTCTTTCTCCCTGACTCCTAGCATAAGGCACATGACTGGAGTCACACTGCTATGGGCTAGACTAGTCTCCAGCCTCCTCAGACTGCACATCTCCAAGTGATGTGAAAAAGTGGGATAGCTTCTATTTTCAAGAAAAATTAACAAATCCCAAATATTTCAGGTTTGAAAAACCTTTTTTTTTCCTCTTCTGTGTTTAAACAATCATCAAAAGAAAATAAATCAGCACAACGGCCCCTCAATTCAACATCTTTCTTGGTAAAGAGATTTTTTTTTTTTTTAACCTGTTTTGTTGAAGATAGAACTTTGAACAGTATCGGTATTTAGATAAGCAATGTTCCTTCAAAGTCAGTTCTGATCAATAATCAAAGTTGTTACTAGAGGGCACTGTGGCATTCAGAGGAGGTACAGCATTGCTTCCCACTGCCTGTTATTGTGTCCATGCAATCTTTCACAATTTCTTGGGCACAAATACTCGATGAAGTCCAGTTTGAGTCAATTCGCCTTTTTTAGTAACATACCTCTTAAACTTAAAAATGTATATGCTGCATCCCCCTTCCCTCCCTTCCTCAGCACAAAGTTACTCAACAAATACTGACTACTTCTGTGATCAGGTTTCAGTGAAAGAAGGAAATGAAACCTGTTTGTAAATCAGTTTGAGAGCGTTCAGGACAATCATGACAACGTAACGTAAGAGTTAAGAATTATAATAGTAATCACAATAATAATGATAATGAGTATTTCTCTTCCCACTGCAATGAACCCATCTGGAAGACCTCAGTGTGAGGCTTCAGAAGTATCCAAAGCTGTGATTAGAAAGAAATTCATTTCGGCAGGAAGGTGGAAGCTCGGAATGCCAAAGAAAGAAAAAAGGAAGAGAAAAATCCTTTCTAGTTTTGGCCAACAGACCTAATCGGAAATTCTTTTGAAATGTTATTCTCTGGAAGAGAGCTCAGTTAGCAATATTCTGCAAATGCTCAGCCCACTTCATCCATCTGCCAAGCTGAAAATGAATATTCATAGCAAGTTATTTTAATCATTGTGTTTTTCTTGATGTGACATAATTCTATATAATTTTTCCCCCGGAAAAAAAAAAAAACAACCAACTCTTTTTATGCTGTCAAGTCAGAAAGTTTTTTTTCCATCTGCAAGGAAAAAAAAAAAAGGGACATTTAGTGGCTCATGCATGAGTTGTAGCAACATCCTCATCAACGCTTCTCAAATCCCAGCATTAACAACCTCACTAATGACACCAGTGAAAACACCATGTGCTGGCTTTTACCTATCCCTATTGAACACAAGGGATTGTTATCTCCTACAGGGGACGACTGGGGTTAGAATATCAGACTTATTTAGGCTAAGAATGGGATCCACTGGCATCCCATACGTGGGAGAGCAAGGGAGGCTGCACTGGTAGAGCTGGGTTTGGGGAGCTCAGGGCTTGTAGTGTGGGTGTTGCAGTTGGAGGATGAGGGGAACAGGCAGAGAGCTATTGCAGATACGTTCAGGGGATGCTGCTTGCAGTCACCCACCTTCATAAGCACATAGTACATAAAAATGCTTTTACAATTTCTGATTGCTTCTTAAAATAGTTCTTGTTCAACACTTAGCAAAAGTGCACATTTTTGGCAAAATTGTCGAAGCACAGACAGATTATAAATATTTTAAAGTCCACAGAAGTACCTTGGGAGCAAATGGGTTCCTTGCCTGATTCTAAATGGTGCTCCTGGTTACCCGTACATCAAGAGGACATTTTATTACAGTTGAAAATCCTGAAGAAAATGTTGTCCCTGCAATAATCAAGGGTCAAAAATATTCAATTTTTAACTGATGCAAGCATTTCCCAGGTGCCATACATTAGCTGCTGGGACAGGGAAGCTGGGTCACAGAGATCAGCTCACCAGAAAAAAAGAACAACCACAACCAGGTTTTCTGAAAAGCCAGGCATGTGTTTTATGTATGACCCCTGCTTCCTGTTCTCTTGGTTGTTCTGCCTTGGTTGACATCCTGCTCATTGTTCTTGGGTACACCACAGGGAGTTTGTGCCCAGTGACTTGTCTGTTACCTCCTAGCCCAGAGCAGCCCAGATAGCCCATGGGGTACTCCTCAAAGTGCTGAACCCAGCTGATTCCTGGGTGGCATCAGCACAAGGAGCAACTTACTGGAAGGACAACTTTGGTTTGTTTCTAGTTGCTGCTTAGGGCAGTCTGTTTCCTTTGATACAGTTCTTTGAGTAGTCCAAAGGGGAGGCATAAATGCCAGACAGAGAAAGGTTACAAGAACCTAAATAAGACTTCTTTCTTGCTGCTTTTGCTTCATGTCCTCTAGACAGATCTGCATACAACTAAGAACACATGAAGTCAGTTCAAATCACTTCTTCACTTCTAGTCAGTGCAGCAATCCAAGTCCTTAAGATTAGGAAAAAATAATAAAAAAGGAGGACCACAGAAGAAGAGGAGGCAATAAATGAGAGAAGGTGATCTGCATTTAGCTTTAATTAACTAGTGGATATTCTAGAAGATAGTAATATACACCACCAACAGGCCCTTCCAGAAATCTCTAATTGTATTTTGTTGCCTGACTGCTGAGCCTCTTACTTTCCTGACATACTGGCTCTCCTCTTTGGCCATGTTCTGCCAAGCACTTTGCAGAAAACCAGTGTTCTCCTCTTCCAGTACTGGAGGTTGCTACTGCAAAATGCAGAACATCCATAATTCTACTTATGGCTGACAAGGGTAAAAAAGGGTTGAAGTCCAATTATCACTGCATGCGTTTGTCTGTTTCCACACAGAGACTGGTAAACAAGAGTCATCTTCCATACTGGTGGATGGTATGGGAGGGAGAGCATAAGAACAAACTCACTGGGACAGACCCATCACCCTTATAAACTGGCATAGCTTCGCTGATGCCTCATGGAGATCACAGGAGCTTTGATAACAGCACCAGCTTTGAACCTGACCTACCAGGAACAAAAAATGACTTGCTGGCCTAAAGGAAGAAGAGCAATCTGTCGCAGAAGATAGGTTACAACCTAGCCCTTTCAGAACAATTCTTTAGATGACAATGGAGAAAACCTCAACAGGGTTCTACAAAGATTTAATAGGCTATCCACACAATGGCTTTCTAAAAATACAGGACTGAGAAAGAAAGAGATTCTCCTAGGATGGGTTGAATTCTCTATTAAATACTAAGCAAGATTCCATAAAAGCTCTCTAAATGTTAGCAATTTCCATTAGGGAAATCTTTAATGATGGAAGGCCAGTACCAGCTGAAGGCCTAGCAATGAGTTCCTGGCTCCCAATTCAAATCCTGGTGGACAATGTCTGTATGTACAGCTGAGCAACTAACTCATGCCAGATAAGACAGCCAACAAATTCAGCTTCTTTCCATGACCAGAGGGACATTGCTTTGAATTTGGTTTTGTTTATTTTTGTTTCCCAATTATGTTTGTTAATTTGTTTGCACTTTTTTTCAGAAATGTCTTCAACACACACTCTATATTCCAAATTCAAACGGTACTGCTTAATTGCAATTGGTTAGATAAGTAATATGCTTCCTGCCTGTGCACTGAACCGCTTCTGGAGTGCTGTGATAGCTTGCAGTGTGCAAATCAGCTAAGGAGAGTACATACAATACATCTGAATGCCCTGAAAATTTCCAAATGAGACCAAGAGAGAAAATGTGAGTAACATGTGGGTTCTCCAGAAGCTAAAATGGGATAAAGGCAAAATCAGGGCTATCTTCTCACCCTCATATCAAGTTTTAAAACGTGCTTCTTGCCATCTTCCTAATGCTTTGGTTTTTTAGTCTCAATGCTAACTGTTTGAAATTCATGACAAATACCTCTCAGCCAGTTCCCTATTCTGATTCCAAAGACCATAATGTCTGATATTCTTAACAGTCTGGCAAGGGAGCACTTTTGGGAAAGGGTGAATGCCTCTCCTACGAAACTTTTTTTAATTAACTTTTTCTATTCCAAACACATTGTGAAACTTTTCGTCAAAAGTTCCTCAAATAAAGTGTTCTGGGTTTATGGAAAAAAAAAAAACAAACAACCAAACACCAAACACAAAAACCATCCAAACAAGCAAAACAAGCCAAAATAAAAAACACTACCATGTAGCAGTGGAAATATTTTGCAGGAAGTCTGAATCAATTTAATTGTCACTTTTACTATGAATCATTTACATGTTTAATTTTAGTCAGGTAAGAATATGTACGAGTTTGTGTTCCATTTTAAAAGCTGAAATATTTTGAGTCATTTAACAGTTGAGATGATATAGAAATGTACTGTTTCAGAATCTCTGAAATGAAACATCTCTATGATATCAAAAGAAAACCTTTCCATATGCCTAAATATTTCTCTCATAAAAAATATAGGGATTTCATCTTTTTTTCCATCTGCTTTTCAGGGAAAAAAAAAAGTTTGTAAGTCTTAACACTTCCAAGTCAGATGAAACTCTGTTTTGACAAACTCCTGAAAACAGGCCTATAAATGTAGTTCAGACGTTCCCTCCTGTTGTGGCAATTACTGACAAGACTACTTCAAAGAATCTGTCTCACAGAAACAAGTGTATAATCTACTCCATCAAAGTACACTCCTTCTTAAGGTGCCACTGTATTGCTTCACACACAGTGAGCAGCCAGCAGACCAAGGGAGTCCCACCTTAGTAGTGTAACATCCAAATCACTGTTCTAAAGTTATTTAGAAGCACAACAGCTTCACATAGTGAAGTGGAACAGTGCAACCATATCCATTCTGCCTAAAGGAAATGGAATGCAAAGATCTATGGAAATGTAGATTGGAGCTATATACAGAAAGAGGGAGAATAGAGAAGGAGAATAGAGAAGAAAAAAGGATATTACTATGACAAAAACATAGTATGTGCAGGTATGATAAACTGATAAACTGCTCTCAGTTCCCTGAGAGCTTCCCCTCAGCTTCCATTTCCTAGAAATCCCATATTAAGCCCAGAGATTGTGAGACCACACCTTTCCTATTCAGTACTATGCTTAGTTTGAGTTCTTAACTTTTGATCTCTTTGACCAAGCTTCCTCCCAAGGACTAAGGAATTAAACGACCCTTGCCAGGCTCTCCAGAAAACATGCTACACAGCAGGAGGTCCTCTGAGGCCTATGACATTCAGTCCTTGCTTCTCCTTCTGTGGGAGTGAAGAAGTTTTCACACGCTTCCACTGCTGCTCTCTGTGGTTCAGGCTTGTGCATGACATTGCAGGGATAGCTAATGAAAACAGCTGCCACCCTTCACCACTGCCTCCCCAACCTCTGCCTGGAGCAGAGTAAGACAACACATATGGCCAGCTGCCACACGGTCACAGCGGGGCACTGCCAGCAAGTCCAACCTCGTCCTGAATAGGTGTGTTTTGGTTTAAGGGAAGTCTGACTCCATCACAGAGCTCAGCAAGGCCTGCAAAGCACAATGGAGGAATGCAATGATTTAATTCCCAGTGCATTCCTGCTGCTGCAGCCAAAATGCAAACAAGGCAATTTAAACAGAGACTGGGTATCTCCGCATTGCAGCCATCACTGCTAGAAACGTCAGTACAAGTAATCCCAGTGCTTTTGAGCGGGTCACGTTCATTTCAGCACTGTGTGCTCCATGGCCACAGTGGTAACAGCACTGGCAGGAAGTTTAAAAATTAGAGCATAGGAGAACCTAAAAACTAAATAGACAGTGGACCTAGCTGTCCTCCATCACCAAGTGGAGATAGGTCAACAGCAACAGACGGATGCAACTTGCCATATCATTTTTCTTTTCCATGAGACAAGAGAGAATGTCATCTACTAAACTGTCAAGACAGTACTTTTGACCAGAGTGACCTTTGCAAGGAAAACCCCAAAACAGTTAGAAGCTGATGTGTGGTAGAGACAGGACGTCACACCGTGGAAACCCGCTGGGATTGGAGTCACACTTCAAAATTGATACCAAGGGAGAGATCTCCTCCTCCAGGCTCAGAGACTGACAATAACTTTGTAGGTAACCCAAGCCTGTGTGACAGAGCCCATCCACCCCAAGACCATCCTGTGGTGGGCATTGCTGGCCCCTTCACCTTACACTTTGGTAGTTGGTGCACTCTGACATTCGGTCTCAGCTGTTGGAAAACAAACTCCAAGTGACAGACTGAACACATGACCATGCAAAAGCCTGTCTCAGGAGGGACAATTAAAAACACACACAGAAAAATGAATGTCTTTTCCTTTTCAAACCCTTTTCCTCTTCAACAATTAACAAGACAGGAGTGAGTGCCTGTATGCTAGAATGCCCAGAAAATCAGCAATTAACAAGCGTTCCGCTCTAGCCTGTCTGCGATTTCCTCCCTGCAACTGTGGCTAAATGTTTAAATACATTACTCCCCCCCACTCCTTGTGCTTGCTGTGGCTCTGGCACAACTTGTGGCTTTCTGTATCATGCAGTCTTCCCTTTCTCACATGTCTACCTGAAGTTTGCTCCAAGATAAATATAGGAAGAGGGGTGCGGTGACCACCCAGCTGCCTGTAGGAGCACATATGTTCAGATGAACTGCCCCAAATGCACATAAGCCAAAATGCACTTAGCCCTCTGTGCCACAGAGGTGTTTTATAAGCCATCTAGTTAGCAGCATCCTCAAGAAAGACACATTACATTACCATACCTGGCCAACAATAACATAATCCAGAGAATTCAAATGGGATTCTTCCCTAGGAAACTAAGTGCTAACGACATTACCTTGCAGATGCTCATTAACAAGCCTCTATCTGACAAAAGCTGCTAAGGTATTTTTCTGAGGAATAGGCTTAAATAAAGGTTTTTGACTCAGGTTGGCACTCAGAATTAAACTGATAGAAAAACAGAGTTGCTCATTAAATTCGTACAACAATTCAAACATGAAGGCTAAAAGTAAAATTTATGCAAGCAAGTACTGAAGTAAAACACTCCAGTAGGCTCAGTGGAACACCCAGTATCATGGACACCTGTGACCTACTAGCATCCTTGGACATTCTTCAAACCCCAAATTTCAAACAATCAATTCTGTACGCTGATGTTCCTCTCATTCTAGGATGGTTTCCATTGTCCACTGCCCAGAAGCTGCAAATCAAACTTGGAAAAAATAAACCCAAACTACCAAAACAGAGTAAAATTTTATTACAGAGTACAGACAGTGAATATCCTTTAAATTATATATAGAGAGGCCTCATAATTAATGAATGACTGAGTTTCAGTCTAAAAATGAAAGCATGACGTAAAGAACCCACTAGGTAGACACAACCCTGCAAAAAGAAAATCCTCCCCAAATGCTTGCAAGCATAATCCTTCTTGGCCAACTATATGGAAGTAAAGACTAAGGTCCAACTTTGACAGCTGAATGGGCTAATTATATTACAACTCCAACGTAGAACCCCCCCATCTCAAGTTTTGCAAACAAATGGCCTGCATGCAGTGAGCTTCAGCAACAACAGCTGCAGAACAGAACTGGCCTGATCTCCCTTGCCAATAGATCTACAGAACACAGCAGTCAGCCCTGATGCCAGTTAAACCAACCGAGAGAATACAAACACCACCACATAGCGCCAGAGGATCCGAAATTAAATCCATATGAAAACATGACCTATTTCTATACCTTCCCATCTATTCATTTCATCATCACCAAAATACCCTTTTCTTGTAACATCAACAGCAATAAGGAAGTTGCGAGCTGGCTTTCTTGGCTATGTCCCTACCAGTAAATTAAACAGCACCTGGAAACATTCCCCAGTGCTGGAGCCACCAGCATTGCTGAACTGCTAGAGTGGTTCCTGGCACAGCTTTGGCCTGTGTCAACCAACACTATGCCAAATAGTTCCCTGTCATATCTATGGGTTAGTACTCCCAACAGACCCATTCCCAACAGGCAAATTGGACACAGTCAATCTGTTTGGGAGAGTAAGAGATTTTAACAGCCTCAATGTGAGCTATTCTGTGATAGCTGGCATCAGTGTCAGGTTACAGACCAGAGCACATTTAGTTGTTATTATATATATAGGTACAGAATTGCTGGAATTTGTTCTTTCCTGAGTTCAGAATTCCCATTGGGGCTGGTTATCTTCCCCAGACACTAGATGCTTGTTTAAACTAAGATTTTCTTGAAAACTATAAGATACTTGAGGATCTTGCTACAATAAACTGGGTACAGCTGATAAAACCGGTACCGATGATGGAACACTAGAAATGAAGAAATAATGCCTTAGATTTGTTGATGGGTAACTTTGTATTCAACAGCAAGAATTTTATCCTCTCAGGTGTCCTTCTTCAAGGAACTTATCATCGACTTCAGGAGAGGACTGGACCAGAACTCAATGCCTGATATTTCCTTCCTCCAGATTCTGAGTGTGGCAGTGTTATCCTGAGCAGAGCAGCATTTTTGTGATTGTCCCTAAGTAGGTAGCACTGGTAAAATATAGCACCAAAACCAAAAGACAATAGCATAAGTAAGCAATTCTCATTTCACCAAGAGGTGTTCTCTCAAGGCAGACAAGGCCTGAAAGAGTTAAAGGTATTAAAGCTAGTTAAATTTTGTGGATGATGCTTTTGTATTACTTTTTACATTTAATAACAGGAAGGGATGACCTACAGAGAATAGAACATGAGTCTTGCACAAATCCCATGATATTGCTATCATGTCATCTGTGATGCTCTTCACAATTGGAGGCAACTAAAACAGTTCCAAATACCTACATTTAGGCAAATGAATCATCCCATGGTCTATACCAGCAGCAGAGTCTGGAGAGCTATTCTGCTGACCAAATGCAGCTGACTCAACTGAACACATAGGAGGAAAAGTAGTTGTGAGAACACAGATACCTGGTTATTTGCATTTAATGGTCTACAGTCAGAAGCTGAACTGCAATCTTGATTGTAGGTGAGTAGAACAAAGTTATTTTAAGAGGTCAGAAACACGCTCAGAGTATGGGTATGAGAATCACTGCAATATGCAGAACTAGTACATTCCAGACTCCCTCAGAAAAAGTCACCTTATTTAAAGAAGTTAGGGAAATTAATAATTTTCATTTCAAATAAAGCTGAAAGATGAAATTTTGAAATTTCCTGCAGAAAAATAGCTCTACCAAATCAAGATGAGAATTAAATGAAATACTTTAATAAAATGATGATGAATTGTTTAATTTAAACAATATGGGCGTGGTGTATGTGGATAATATCGAAGCACTGAAACATGAAATACAAAATATAATGTATGATATTTAGTAGAAAATTCAAAAAGTATCTGAACATTTTAATAAAAATATTTTTATGCTACTCTGAAGAAATGTATTAGCATTACTGAAATAAATTGAGCAAGTTCAACCCACTATTTGGATATACACCTGTGAAAATTTTCATCCAAATC
Source organism: Myiozetetes cayanensis (assembly GCF_022539395.1). Lineage (NCBI taxonomy): Eukaryota > Metazoa > Chordata > Aves > Passeriformes > Tyrannidae > Myiozetetes > Myiozetetes cayanensis. The sequence continues at coordinate 23,054,839 of NW_026087742.1, forward strand.
TGTTGTTTTCTGCAAAAGATTTCAACCCCTAACAAAACAACACTTTTGATTTTTTTCTAATAATAAACAAACAAACAAAACTGGATGCACATGCTTTAGCTGTACTCCATAACCAAGAAAGAAAAGGCACTGGTGAACTGACTGTGCTGTTAAACTACCAGCATGAAGGTCACTGGTGTGGCATTGCCTGTGCCAGCAGCCAGCACACCAGGCACAGCTTGGAGGTTTTTGCAAACAAGGAACAACCCTTCCCCATAGGCTGCTTTTATGTGGCCTTACTACTCTGAATGGTAAGAGAATTTACCCCTATCAGTGTAAGTGGTGCTGTTCCAGCTGACTGCAGGGCATACAAACATTCCCTGGACTGTTCTATTTAGTAGCACCAATGGAGTCACACAGATTCCTTTCGGAAACTGCAGTTACCACTGTGACGTGTGAACACACTGTCAACTGTGGCAAAACCAAGATCAATGAGAATAAACTCATATGCCAGACTCGAAGATGGAAAACACAACACTGTCCAAGGGAAAAATAAATCCACTCCTTCTGTTTAAAACACAAGCAGGATGAGAAATACTTTTGGTCACTTATCTAAGAGGAAAAAAAAGAGAGGGAACAGGTGTTGTGAGGTGGGGGGCGGAGAGAAGAGGGAAGAGACACTACCCAAAAGTTAAGAAAATAGAGATTATGCTGCCAGAAGGATAAATGAAATGAATGAACTTCTTTGCCAACCTCTTTAATAACACAGCTTATAGGACTACCCTAAATTAATTCATGCTTGGATAGAACATATGTTCTGAAGAAACTACTAGTATTGATTTTAACATTGCCAGTGATAGGGAATCCACCACATTCCCATGGTAAATTGTTACAATGTTTAATTACTTCCACTGTTGAAAAAACCTACGCTTCATTTCTAGTGTGAAATTGCCTGGCTTCAGGTTACAGCCACTAGGTCTTCACATCATCCCCCCCCACCCCCTCCCCCCCGCCATTGTTTGTTAGCTTGAAGTGCCCTCTTATTAAAGTTTGTTTCTCTAAGTAGGTATTTACAAACTGCAACCCCTTAGGTTCCCCACTGATAAACTAAAGAGGCTCTTCTCCAGGAACCTCAGCCTGTGAAGCATGGCCCCTCACATTAGGAACATTTGCATGTCTAGTTTCTGAGACGTCTCTTCAGTTTAGCAGTAGCTTTCTTTAAGAGGGGACACCAAAACAGAAGGCAATATTTACAGTAGCTGAGCACCTGTCAAGTACAGACTATATAGTGTTTCCCTAGCTCACACCTGAGATACCCCAGTTCATTCTTTCAAGCCTCTAAATTATGTCTTCCAGCTTAATTTTGCACAAGGAGTTACTTTCAGCCAACTATTAGCATATTTTTTTCCAAAACTTCTGCTTCTCAGAATAGGATCCTTCAGGTTAAAAGCCTGTCTAACCATTAATATCTTTTTGCATGCCTTTATATAGTGCTTCATAATTGACCACGTTAGAACACAACACTGCTTTCTTAAGCCAAGTGTAACAAAGAATCTGCAATTGCCCTGCATCTGTGACCTTGTCCTTTTTCATGGTTTGTCTGCAGAGTTTTATCATTTGTGTCACCAACAAACTTTCCTTCAGGTGGTTTTACATCTTATTCCCTGGTATTGATAAAAATAATAAATATGACAAGGAGCAAGAAGTAGTCTGCACAGAATACTGATATTACATGTTTGTGGCAATGATTCCCTGTTTGTGTCTGTATTTTCAGAGTGCCATTTAACCAGTTTTTAATCTATCTAATACACAGCAACTTATTTTATATTTTTCTTGATCAAGATCCTATGAGGTATAACAACAAATGCTTTAAAAAGTCTAACCACATCTGCACTAGTACCTTTAGCAACAAATTTTATAATCTCATCAAAAAGATATCAGATTAGTTTGACAGGATTTATTTCCCATAAATCCATTTTGATTGGCATTAATTATATTTCCCTTCTTTAATTTTTTATTAATCAAATCCCATATCAGTTTTTCTATTATTTCACCTCAAAACAGTATCAGAATGACAGGACTATAATTACCTTAGGTTGTCCCATACACACATTTTAAATTTGAAATCATATTTAAAGCCACACTGTTTTTTCTAGACTTCTGGCACTTCAAAACAAATGTCAAGCTGTGTGGAAAGTACTCAGGTCATGCCAGAAACTTTTGTAGACATATTACCTGCATTTCCTAACTGGTTGTAAGAATGGTTGTATTGATCCAGAAGCCATCTGTTTTGGCATCCTGCCTCCACAGTAGCAGACATGGCAGAAAGAGTAAGAAGCCTGTGCCCAAGGGACTTTGTCCAACCTGCTCTCCCAGCCCACAACAGTTTGTGGCTTTGGGACCTCTTCTGGCAGGCACTGCACCTGCATCCTTCTGTGTACAGCCCCAGGGTTAGTTAAACTATTTGCTGAAATAGTTTTTATTTCTAATCACCTTACTGTTCTGTGGCAATGAGTTCCCTGCAACAACTAGACATTGCATGCCTTTTTATTTTAAACCTACTGCCTGAATATATCCTTTGATGACCTGTTCTCACGCTGTAAGGAGCAGGTAACAGCTGCTCTGTGATCCCTTTCTCTATTTCAGTGGCAGTTTTGCAGATGTGGGTCTTCTCTCAAGAGCCCTAGGCAACTCGCTCTCTTTTCCAGGGAAGTCGCTCCATGTGCATCTGTGCCAGTGCCTCTTGCCTTAGACATCTCTCCTCATGTCTTTCAGATGGGCACCAAAGCAGTGTTTGGTTTGTAAGATGCAGACAGGTCACAGATTTGCAGTGGCACAGTCACTTTGTGCCTGGTTGTCCTGCTTTCTAATTAATCGTTAGGTCTTTGTTTTTTGCACTGCCTCTGAATGCTAATCTGACATCTTGACAGAGGTAGATATGTTTTCTCTCAATTTACTGTTTTGGAAGCAGCTCTTTATCTTCCTGAGTTATTCCTGCATTGCATTGTTTAGCTGACTGTCACTACATCTGGAATTGGCACTGCTGCCAATTCAAATTACAGTCATTTGGCTTACAAAATGACTCAAGACTTAAACGCATTACCAAGCCCTTCCCTGGGCAAACAGCACCTGCCTCTAATACAGCCTCCAAGTGAGCTGTGTTTACTCACTTCTGTCAACACTGGTTAAACTTGCCATTGCAACAAAACCAACAGTTGAACTGGAGTTGTGTAAACTCTGCCACCGTTTGGAATAGGTATGTCTTTGTGCGCTTCCCTCCGTTTTGGGTGCAGCAGGACTTTAAAGTTCTGCACAGCCAGGGCAATGGAGGCAACAGCCATTCCAGTAAGAAATTTTAAACCAGCCTTCACCATCCACTGGAACTTCACCCTTAACAGGAACAGATGTTTTTAACTGCACTCACAAATACTTTTGCCTATACAGCAGCCTTCTGGAGTGGGCTTGTGTATACTATCTAGGGCCTTTATGCCTGGATGAGTGCAAAACTACCTATGTGCACAAATGATCCGTGTGTAGTTGTATCCCTATGGATCTGTGGTACTCTTGTTCTGTTTGCCTGCATCTGTAATGCAACAGAAAAAGTGACCACCTCACTGACTTAACTGAGCTGATTTTGATGTTAAACAATAAGCTGAGGTCAGTAGCTGAGGAAGGTGAATGCACACTGAGAAGTAGATCTTAGCTGATCCCTTGGCTGCTCTCATCCATCACATTTGCTCCTACTGGAAAGGATATGAGCAGGTCTTTGTTCACAAACAGCTCTTTTTTAAATCTCTGGCAATTAGAGTGCATCAGGCAGTGGATATGCTGTAATGGAGAGAGAAGAACCTTCTGTTTTTCTCTCTATCCTAATTGCCTCTGTATTTATGGGTTTTGGTAATGTCAGTGAAAAACTTCCTGGCACTGTGTGAATGCTTTTGCCTTCCTTCTCTGAATGACTGGTTTGTTCTTTCTATTCTGTTTCCTTCCTCTGTGAAGGCACTTTGCTCTCTGTGACCAGACAACTGCCCTCCCTTGCTGCACAACCTCTCACTGCCACCTGGTATGCCATTCTGCAGATGCTCAAAGGAAACAAGCCCTATTAGTTTTATATTTCCTTATAGAAAACTATCTCTGAGAGAAGGGAAAGGATCTAGTTCCTGAGGGAGCATCTTTGCCTCGGGGGCAAACAGTGAGTCCTAAGGCAAAGGGAGTCCCATTAAATAACAAGGCACCACTCAAAGTCATCCCCATTTACAGCTGTTGCTGCCTCCAGCAGATTTCCCCAAGGGTCTTCATTTAGCTGCAGTTCATTGAGAGGGTCAAGCAGTGATGGCTGCACAACTGGCACAGTGCTTGCTTGTTGACCAGTTCTGTGGCATAATTAGACTCAGCCTCGATGGAGGCTGAAGAGAAGAGGAACTGGGCTTGGTGCAACACAATACCAACCTACATAAACTGTGGGCAGGGTCTGGGGAAGCCCCTGGCGAAAATCCCATGAACTCAAATACCACCAGGATTTGCCTTTGCCTCTTGCCCCTAGTCCCTTACCTGTCAGGCTCATAAGCACATTCGTTTGCAGTGAAGCCAGAGGAACCCTTTTGTCCTACTCAATAGGAGGCTGTGACATTCAGATAAATAGCCAAAGACTTGTACCAACTGATCCCTTAAATCCTGCCCGATAAACAAAGCAACAGCAGGATCTCAATACTGCAGTAGTTACAAAAACTCCAAAGTAAGAGGTAGTTTCCTGGGTAGAATTCAATTACAGTCTTAACACTGGTTTTAATTGCCTTGACCTAACTTCTCCATGGCACAATGGGCTAGCATGCTCAGCCAGCAACTTGCTGCTGAAGGCACTCAGCGTAGAAACAACTTGCTCTTTTTTTTAGTGAATTTGTAAAGACTTCACCTATATCAAATATATATTTTGCATCCCATGACACATCACTAGTCCCTAATGCGATCTATACTTCTTATCATCCAAACAATTTCAAAGTTATCAGCAAGAAATTTTCAGGAAGTTTTCCTGAAATTATTCAGGAAGTTACCAATAAAGAATTACTTTAATGTCTTTTATTTGAAAGTTATGAAAGAGCGGTATCTGAATGAATTAAATATAGAGCACAGAAAAATAATGGAGTAATCATAAACAAAAAATCTTTTTTTCTGCTAATCTTTTTTTTTTTTGTTAAGGTAAGATATATTTTCTTTGGCATATACAGTCTTCAAAAGCCTAGATTTTTAAAATAGAAGTTGTTTTTGTCAACCTCTCACTAAGAGCACACATCATTGAAAAGCTATTAAAACTTCTATTTTTTTAAATAAAAACTTCAATCACTTTTAGATTTAGAGTCCTTCTAAGGTTAAGTACTTAAGTCAGTGCAAGAAATAAGTATATTTAGGAACTAAAAGGCTGTCTCCTAATCTGCTGTTTACAAAAAGAGAAGTCCTGGCTCAGTGCTGCTTACCATCTATGGCCTGTAGTCATACAATACGGATTTGTTTGCTAAAGGCAGCTTAGGAAAGATAACTCAAACCTTCAGTGCAAGGCAATAAAAAGCAGCACCTTAGCTCTGAATGCCCCAGCTGTAAACATCATCTACTACGCTTTGATTATCCACAGCCATCCCACCATTTGCTACCACTGCATCTCAGGAACAAGTTCGGTCCCACACATGTCCTGCACACTGTGGCTGTTTATAGCCTCTCCAGCTAAGTCCAAAGTGAGAAAATAAGTGAAATAAAATGCACCCTCTTTTAAAAAAAAAAACCATGACAGACTTTCCATCATCCTAGTTACTTTGCTGCCCTATTCCCTGAAACTAGCAGTTCTAGATGGATCTGCCACATTTCTGTTCCTTGTGGGAAATAGAATGTTGGCAGGCTGTCTGTCCCAGGAAGAGTTAAAAGTACTCTCTAGGACGCTTGGAAGATTTCTAGGGATTACAAACAATACGGAGTGGAGTGTTATGACTGCTCAAGCTTTTAATATCCTTGCTTTAAAAGGCATATGCATTCTATTGTAGGCATGCTATACTCAGCTGATAGATATTGGAGAAGCTCCTTGTATGAAATTTCTGAGTTAAGAGAAGGCCACAGGTATAACAATAGGGTTTTTTATAATCTAATCAGAAGGAAATTGTTCAGCTTTCCTAAGGTAATGGCTTCTCTAAGATCCTGCAGTCTCTAAAAGTAGCTCTTGCTTTGTCTCTGGTTCCCTGGAATTAAAAAATATGTATGCTGACTATAAAAACAAATATTTTTTTCCTCTCCCCTCCCAACTATTAACTATGAGTATTTCACAACAAATCTCTCTTCAGCAGCTCTCCATAATCTTAATGATCATTGCATAACTGAATGTTGTGCAATGCAATGTTAACTGTGTTTTTTTAATATCCCATAACTAGGAATAATAAGTGAAGAAGGTAGGTTTGATGACATGTAGTAAAACTTTGTACTAATTAAAAAATATGTTTACCTCAGTTCCCTGCCATTTCTTAAAGGAACCTGAATTTACTTTCATGTGACCAAGGTGTGGATGCTTTTCCAACAATGGCAGCCACTGCTTTGAGTCTCATGGAAATCAACTGAGGTATCAGTCTCAGTGGTGCTGTGGCTGAACTTTCAACACAAGAGCCTGAATATATAATTATTAATTTAAAAACTAGCATCTCAACAAGAGGGAGTTCTGAATCTCTGTGAGCCCAGATTAATTTTGTAATGTTACATCAAAAACAACCTTAGTGCAGGGCTGGACCAGACTTCCTCCACAGGCTACCCAAAAAGGTAATGAAAGCAGGTTTTGGCTGGAACAGCAGTTTAGGGCCATGAACATCACAGCTTTTATGGAAAATGTGTCTCCAGCAATGAATCAATTTCCATTACCAGTTTTAAGTTAAAGACCAAAATGGCTCCAGCCTCCCAAATGCTGATCTATCTCAAATGCCTCTAGAATACTGAATGGTGAACACTGGACCCCTATAGGAAATCAGGGTTAGTTTTCTTTTTTAATCTAAACAACCAGAACTTGCTTTTTGAGCCTATGTAAAACTGTCTCCCTCCAAACAGTCATGTTTGATACCACCCCTTAAAAAGCTGCAGAGAAACACACTCTCCAAGACGACCCCGGAGACTCACACAAAGGACAAAGATGCTCTGTAAAGTTTTTAAAAAGAATTTTCTGCACTGATATCAGGAGGTTGGGTCATTCTCCAGATTTAGAGTTTGACTTCCCACGTTTTCCCTCTGCATAACAAAGACCCAGTGACATACTCATCCAAGCCTGCTACTCGAGCCACAATGGGGCTACAACCTCTTAACTTCCCACCCATGTAGGGTGCCCAAATTTGCCCGATATCTCCCCAAACCCTTCAAAATATGAAGCGGGCACAAAAGGTTTTATTTCATAACCTTAACTGACTTCCTTTGTAATGTACACCTTGAAGTTTCAAGGTACTTTTCATTCTTTGGGAGAGGAGAAATAGGAACAGAGGTATGGAAGCTAAGATTAGAGGCGACCTCTGACAGTTGTGACTCACCCGACATCCCTGAAAAAATCTGAAGGATAGCTAATGATGTAAACAATTTTCTGAGTGTTGGACTGCCCTGTTTCACTTGCGAGGTCATGTTCTTTTAGAGCTGAACTGGAGAAAGAAATGAGACAGTTGCTTTTCTCATGAATTATACCAGCAAGGTAGTGCACAGCCTTCTGTTAGACTAGCTCACCAACACTTTTCCTAAAGCAGGTTTTCTAAAGCAGCTGCTCGTGAGAAGCCCCACACATCTGTGCTGCCTTTCTAAAATAGAAAATTCAGTGCATGTAAGTCAAAACGGGCTCCACGGCACAGGAAACATAGAAAATACTTCACTATTTTGGGAGAGGACACCAAGAGGAAGCAAAAGTTGTGTTGAACAGAAAACAAACTGCAGCTTTAAGTAAAATCCTTATCTGCCAAGTCGAACACTAAGCCCAGTATTATTGACACAGCAGCAAGGTTTGACCATGGGCCCTAAATCCAGTCCCCAGGCAAGAATTCTAAGCTGTATTACACACTAACTTGTTAGCACAGGAGGCCAGGAATGAGTATTTTGGATGGGGGAGAGGATGAAGAAGGGGTTGCTGGCTGAGCAGTGACCAGGTGTACCAAAAAGGGCAGCGTAACCATGTGGAGAAGAGCTGAACCTTACTGTTGGCTCTACAAGCAGTACTTTGCCTTAAATTGCCTGCTCCTTCTCTAGGAGCAAGAGGCAAGGATGATGTGTCTTAGGGAATGACAAGGCCAAGTCTTGGGTAATAACAGGCATTATGAAAGGCACAAGAAGGGCAACACCAATGTAGTGGAATAGGTATACCTAGAACTGCTCCTCATTTGTCTCATATCCCAGTGCATTTCCTCAGAAACCAGGAAGGTTTTGTGGTCTGGTGCTGTCTGGAAAACAAACCAATGAGTAAACTCTGCTTCATCCTGCTCTCCAGTTCCCCAGATTAAGTCTAACAATTTTCTGCATTTCAGGATGTGTGACCATCTGTTTCCAACCTTGCGTTAGACCTCACCGAGGGCATCCTGGAGATGTAATTTTCAGAAACCACGTGTCTTTCCTCTCTGTTCATTAAACAAGCAATTAAAAGTTTTTTAAAGTATCTGTGCCCCCAGAAAAAGTGGCAAGAGGCTTATCTGGGTTCCTTCCCACTCACAACTACTTTAAGTTACATCTTACACACTCTAATATATTGATTTGAAAATCTGCCTATGTACCATAAAGCAAATGACACGGCTTTTCCAGAGTCAGTCTCACTGACTCTAAAATTTCACACCCAGCCCATTGGCCAGCCTTACCTCAGCCCCTCCACATAGGCATAAATATTAAAATAGAAGGAAACTGTAAAGAACACATTACACAAAACACCTTATATTGCAGATAAGTACAGTCTATTCAAAACTTGTGAGTCTTGAATTAACAGGTCAGCTCATGCCTATGTATTTATTCTCTATCAACACCACCAATTGCACACATTTAACCTTAAAAAAACAAGAGGTGTTACGAAATGTGAAATAAATGCTGAGTGGGGAATGGGATGTGCTTTTTGAGAGTACTTCCCTGCTTGCCTGTGCAGCTTTGAGGACTATGACATTATTTCATTTTCAAAAGGCAGTAAAAATTCTCTTTTCTAGAGAAACCAGAAAGTTAAGTAAAACACCAAATGGTATAAGACTTACAAATAATTCAGCAGTTGGCAAGACTGGAGGGAACATGATTGATACAGATGGAAGATTTAGTGGCCAAACTCTAACAAGTCTCTGCTGAGTATGTATGGAGTGAGATTTTTCAGAAGATGCAATTTGGCCACATGTAGGTAGATATGAACTGAGATGGCAAAAGGTAAATCCTGATACCAACATTATTTTACCTGCCAAATTCCAACCTCTCCTCCAAACCACATAAATGCTAAACTTTCATTCAAAACAGAAACATGAACCTTTTGTTTTTAATGAGCAAGACAACATATGTTTTCTAATCTCTGGACGTTTTAGCTGAAATTTTCACAAATATTCAGCCCTTGGCTAATACTCAGCACAAACTACTTAAAACCAAACAGATGCAGTTTGGCAAACTGATAAGCAATGGAAAATTACCTTAGATAATGGAAAATGTTAGGCACTTCAGTGATAAGCAATTGTATCAACTTTGCATAGGACACACCTGTCTCCAGCTGTCTCTCTTCAGACCAAATTCAAACATACACAGACAGGTACAGTTCATCTGTTTTGGTTTTGTTTTGCTTTTTTTTCTCAGTCATTTGCAGCAGATAGGAATGCAACTCATTGTGTGTGTTGACTGCATGTGTACATCATGCACTGGTATTTTGCAGTAAAGTCAGACAGAAAGCCGTAGCATTTATTCTTTCTGCTGCTGCTGTCCCTCCTTTGTTAGCTGTATTTTTTCAGAGGAGTAAAAGGTAATGGGAAAGGTGCAGAAGAGAGGATTGAAAGGGCTGGGCAGTGCAGTCTCCTGGCCTATTTTGGCTGCTTCTATTTTAGGTTCCTGGCCTTGGGAATTTCTCTTCCTCCGCTAACAGAGTGGCAGTAGAATCCCAGGCTCCCTCACCTCATTCTGACAGTGACTGCTGATGCCGTGACTTGCCTCCCAGGATGCTGTCTGTGAGAGGGCTGAGCAGCAGGGAAAAGAAGAATTTAGATAGGCAGAGGTCATAATTTAGAAATGAGGGAGACTGAGGCCAGTCTTCCTGAAGAGGACAGTGGTAAAGTCCTCATAGAAAGCAACTTTGCCCAAGACCTACCAAAGAGAATTAGAAGCTGGGAGACCTGACTCCCCTGTACTAATCAGCCACTGATTTTCTGTGTGACAAGTTGTAACTTCACTGACTTCAGATAAAAATGGAAGTGGGAGTAACCCATATAACGAGCATCCATACATACATGTGCAAGAGGGGGACAAATTTATTTAATACCTATAAGTGCACTTATTTCTTTCAAAGGGATCATCTAAAAAAGACCAACACTAACAACATATTTTTCTGTTTTACCCACTGCCCTGCACAGAGTAGGTGATCAAATATTTTCCACATTTTGTACCTTTCAATTCACAGAACACATCCGTTCCTTGCAATCCCTCTCCTGGTCCCCACGTGCCAATCTCAGTTCCTGATTACCCCTCTGCAATTGTCAGACTCAGTGATTTACTCTCCCTGCCTTCCCACAACTGGTTCAAAACCCTGCCTTCTATGCATGCCCAGCATGACACTCCTGTTCGCCACTTTTCCCCAGTACTCTCCATGTGCTGCAGTCTCTTTCCTTGTACACTGTGCTGTCCTCCCTCCTGTTCCCAGTTGTACACACGTACAAAGCCCCTGCTGCCTATTAAGCACTTCCATTCTGCAAAAACGCACAATTAAAACTAATCCTTATCCTGAAAATAAGCCGAAAATGAAAGCAGTGCCTTAGAAAGCCTTCTATTTAATGAGCATCTTTGCTCTGGCCCTCGCCATTCCCTATCTTTTCTGTGCTCTTCTCCAAGAGAAATAAAGATCAGCCCCCCTGCAGCTCCTTACTGTAAACATTAATTCAGGAGGTCACTTACATATTAATGCTGACCCTATTCTGGCTCCTTTGCTGATACAGAGCAGTCCCCCAGCAGTCCCATTAGCAGCAAGTCTTTTAAAAGGAGTTGATTCTAATGTGGGTATGGGTGGTGGAAGCTGACCTCCATCATTTCTCTGCCCTTCCTCGCCTACTCTCTGAATGTGACCAGCGCTTGCGAGTACCAAATTACTGCATCAAATGTGTGTGCCCAGCACACTTCTGTTTGTTTTCTCCCCCCTGCAAATGGATGCCTGTGGCCAAGGGAAGCACTGTGCCCACACAAATAAGAGCAGCCTCGCAAAGCAGCAAAAGTCCCAAACCCGCTGTTTTAAAAAGCACTCAGATGCCAGAATCACAATGAGGCAAAACACCAGGTAGACCTCTTGCAAGTGCACTTGTATGATGCTTACAACACCCATGTACAGACAGACATCTCCAATCCCAGAGGGATGTAAATCAACTCTTTTCCTTACACCTTGCCTCCTCCTGTGCATTTTCTCACCCCTCACACCAGACTGCATTTGCCTGTTTGAATGCTGCTGAGACTGACAAGTGACCAGCAGCAGCAGCAGCACTGTCCTTTTCTCTGCAGTACCCCAGTGAGACACCTGAGCCCTGGTCACAACTCTGCAGCAGACATTTCCCAAAGATAAGTCTGATATGTCAGTAGCCTTCGGTACCTCACACATCCAAGGCAAATTAATGAATGGACCTTCATGACAGAGAGGAAAAGTGCAAGCAGCAAGTTTGGAAAAACAACACCTGGGAAAATCCACAGGGGATGCATTTTACCCCTGCCAGGACTGAACCTAATCTCCTGCACCATCATCTTTAAAAAGCCAGCAGCTGGAAAAACAAAGCCTTTTCTCTCTGAGGATTACCACAGGGAAAGCTCACCTGAACATTAGCTACTCCAGAACTCTGAACTTACTTTGAAGAATTTAGGAAACACTTGGGCTTTTACCTAAGAGAAAAAAAAAAAAAGCTCACCACTGCCCACCTGATTGCATTTCCACTCAGGCATGCACATCTCAGCTCCTGATAAAATATTCATGTGTTGCCCTTGGCCTTGACCAGGCAGAGCACCTCCAGAACTATTACTGGTAAGTCTGGGTCCCAGCCCTCTGGCAGATGGGAACCCACATTGCTGGCCATGGCAAGGCTCACTTGAATCAGCTCGTGGAGCAGGGTCAGAGAGAATGACTCTGAAAAGATTTATACCAAAACCCATATCTGTGGGCAATTTGAACCCGTCTTTTTCTGGAATACTCATATTTGTTCTTTTTCTATGTCATGCAGAAATCACCTAAACAGAAGTTGGATGGTTTTATGTTTGTTACATGGAAAACATAACACAATGCAGCAGAGGGCCATGACAAAACATGTAACACAGGGAGTGGCAGTATCTGGGCTCATAAAGGACACCTTTGATGTTTCATTCAGAAAGCTTCCAGGACAAGGAGAGGCTTTGCCTGCTGTCATCCAGGCTATATATTTATTAGGGCTTCCACTTTACATTGGAGAGTCCAGACTTGCTCATTAAATATGTATATGCATATAGTACATGGTAATGGGATTCTTTCTCAGATTTTAGTTAGTTTTATAGTATAAAATGAGTATTAAACATAGAGCAGTTAAGATCTATGCCCACTTCTCCTCCAAGCAAAACAGTCCACCGTCCCATTTCTCTGACACAACACCAAAGCAGTTTATTCTCCATACACTATAACGAATCCACAGTTCATCACTGGTGATCGTCCTGCAGCCCCCACACATCCTGTGAATCCCACACCTGTTTTGCCCTTGTCCCTCAGTTTTATCCCACAGTTTGTCCCAAGGACCCCACAGAGTTCTGTCAATACATTACGCGTTATGATAGTCCCTTCAGCTTTTCCTCAGTTAAGACAACCAATCATGCCTAATTATTCTCAGTTCTGTGATGATTTGGTGATGTGAATAAATGTCCCCTCAGGATGATGTTGCATACACTCAAATCATTCACTTGTGATCTAAATACAGAGGGCATTTAGGTCCTTTGACATGAAAGGCTGCTACATATAACAGATAATTATATTTATCTGGGAAAAAAGGCAGATGATTCACTTTAGTAACATATTTTTAACTACAATGTACCGAAAGCTCTTTGTTTTTTAACAGGGGTGTGCATGCCTCTGTGACTCCCGCACCCCCCTGCCAACCAGATGGATGCAGTTCAAACTCTGAACACTCTCAGAAAATTGAATAGTAGCAGCTAGGTCCCCATCCCTCAGTATTAGTCATTCAGAAACGTTTCTGATTTCAGACTCATCCGGGATTTCGTCCCTGTACTCACACCCCCTTCCTCAGCATACCAGGAGATCCATCTGGGTAGAGCTTCTCCATCAACACAGGGGCAGTCCCATTACTCCTTTGAGTCTGACCAAAACACCCACATTTCTCTCACTCTGATAGCAACCTGGCTCCAGGGGGGAGCAATTCAAGCTGCAGTCACTGTAGCAGCACAGGCTGCCTTCCCAAAACAGGCTGGTAGGAGTAAGGCGGAGTGACTGCCTGGCTTAATGAACTGAGCCACGTTTGGGACAGCAGCAGCATGCCTGCCTTCCCAGGCTGTGTGTCGCACTTGGCTGCTGATGTCTACAGGCAACTACAGCTCCACAATACCCTTTCTCCCTATCTCTGTTTCCTCCACTTTCCAATCACAGCTAAGACATTTGAGGGGTTTTACCCCTGTTCTCTGTCAAATCAGCATCTCTAAAGGACAAAGCTGCCAATTTCTCCAGGATTTCTCCCCAAAGACTTATATCCTCTGTTAATTTCTAGCAACACAGGTACCACCTCACTCCTGTCTTCCACTCTTGATCCTCCTAACCCATTCATGTACAATGTTAGTAAAACAATAAATAAATCTATTTCTCACCTTGAAAACTACTGTTATGTGAGCTTGCAGGGGGATTGCCACGAGGATCACAAGTAGCAAGGTGTGATGGCTCTGCCTCACTTCTCCCATCTCTTCTTCCATATCCCCTGCCACCCAGTAGTCGGCAGGCATGAGCAGCTTTCTGAGGTTAAAAGTAGTGATGAAGAAAATTTGGCTTTCATATACCGTGATCAATATTTACTGGAGCAATAAGAGAGTTCAGAAACTGCAGTGCTGGCGTGATAGGGAAGCTGGAGAGAGGAAAATGACATTTAAAGCCTTCAGAGGGACATGACAACCAGCTAACGATTACTTAGGGACTATCAGATTTCTTTCTTCATTTATTTTACCAGAGTGGTATAGTAGTTAAAACACAGAATAATAAGCTGGGCCTGTCCCTAGCTGGAGAAGAAAGTGTTTGCAACAAACACCTCTCTTTTTCATACCCAGGTTTGGAAGGAGAGTGTTACTTGTTAAGGTGAATAGGAGCACAACTCCCTGTTTCCAGGCTCCTCTGCTGATGTGGCATCCTGGGAAATGCCCTTTGACCTGTGGGGTTTCTGCAAGTGAACACTTTGTCACATATTCTCCTGATAAAATGATACTGTTCCCAGAAATTTGTCTGCTTTCTCTAGGGTTCCTTCAAGTCAGTTCCATCAGCTAACAAGGATGTGGTACAGTCCTACACCTGGGGTAACCTTGGGCTCTTTTGGACTCAGTCATAGTCTGTAAGCCACAGCACCCCTCATGCACTCCATGGCCTCTCCAAAGCACTGTGAGGGGCCTCCAAAAAAAAATGTTTCCTCTAGTGTAATCCAGACTTCAGCAGATAAGACAAATGTGATGATCTCGGAGGTCTCTTCCAATCCAGTTAATTCTAACTCACCAGGCAGGACAGCTCCTCAACAAACAACCCCTTTTGTTCTCTGTTCTCAGTTAACAATGAATTCTCATGCTACTCCTGAAAACACAGGGACAGATTTTGGGGTGTAAATAACAGACAACATAGCTGAAGTTGACAATTGAGAAGAAAGCAGAGGGAGAGGAGAGGCAAAGAATTTGCATGATCCTGTTCAAAGAATACTCATAGTTCCTCACAGTGCATCATGATCCCTGGCATCAGAGTACTGGACTAAGACTTGACATTTCCACATTTGTGGGATAACCTCAAAGTTCCCATGATAGTTTAGCTCTTAGAAAACAAACCAAATGTGTTAAGGATCTTTGCAAGGTCCTCTGACTTACACATCATCTGCTTCCTCCTACATAAATTACACTGCTATTAGTATTGCTCGATGGAGAGCATGAAACAAATTGAGCCTCTAGCCACTTCCAATAGATAAGGGTAGTTAACCCATATCTAAGCTGCATGCATATCTTTTGTGATGAAAATTAAATTCTTGGAACTCATCTGGAAGCCAGGGCCTTGCACGGATCACATTTTCATTCTCCCATCTGTCAGTCTCCAGCTGAGGCCAGTCGTTGCTGCAGGCAGTGGGGGAATCCTGGGAAAGAAGCTGGGCATATAAAAATATGGTGAGGGGTATTTGGAAAGGAGAAAGTCATGAGTCTTTAGAGACTAATTAACTAATTACAAGAAAGAATACAACTCTCTACCTTTGTTTCATAACCACAGTGGTCTGGGAAACAAGAAAAGACAAGAGATGTCTCCCAAGTCCATTCCTGCCAGCTGAGTTCACTGTGGAGCAAAACTGAAAAAACAGCATACTGGCCTGGGACAGTAGATGTCATCCACAGTGCACCTTTTTGGAAGGGCACTCCAAAAAAAAAGTACTTGGACTAGGATGATCCAAGAAAGATGCTGCCAAATGAGAAAGAACTGAGAACTGCTGGTGGGAAAGATACGGTACTCAGAATAAAAAACAATTGGAGTGGAAGAAGAGACAGAGGCACGAAAGGCTCTTGCAGTAATCCCCCTCTTCTTCCCTGCCTTCTCTCTCTGATCAAATCCCAGCACAGTGGCAAAAAAAAATTGCATAGATCTGCAGATATAGAAAAGAGCGCACAGGCACTGGCTTCTCCAGTATCTTAAGAAACTTAGGCTCCACATAATCCCCCTAAAATTACAACCCCCCTCAACACACACACACAGACACAGTGTTCTCCCCCTTGCTGCACAAATGAAGCTGAAGTAAGTGGCTGCAGCGCCCCTTTCCCCACCATGAGCTGTAGCTGCCTTTGCTGGGCACCCCTCTTCCTGCAACCACTCTCCCCCTTTTCATTACACTCTTATCTTTGCTCCTTTCCATGT
This sequence comes from Myiozetetes cayanensis, assembly GCF_022539395.1. Classification (NCBI taxonomy): domain Eukaryota; kingdom Metazoa; phylum Chordata; class Aves; order Passeriformes; family Tyrannidae; genus Myiozetetes; species Myiozetetes cayanensis. Next base: position 23,071,112 of record NW_026087742.1, read on the forward strand.
ATCCATCTCATTTCACCTGATTTCCTGTTCTCTTCCATGCAAATTCCCTCTAGTATCTTCCTCTGTTCCTCACAGTATCTGGCATGTGTGTGTCAGACACCATTATGACTTCAAAAGACCGGATAGAGTAGAGAAGTAACAAAGGTAAGATTACTGTCTTGCAGAGATTAACCACTGGAATGATATGGAAAACCAGCACTGATCAGGTTTCCTGCCAGGTGTGGGGCAGGAGTTCCAGTTTGGGCAATCATTCTGAGCAATTATGAGTCAATTTCATTGATTTTTGCCTCAGCTTCTCCGTATTAAAAAGAAAAAGAAAAGAATAATAGTAGCTACACTGATGATAGGAAAGGAGATGGAAAAGAACGGATTGCAGACATCCAAAAAACAAAGAAAAAGAAAGATAGTAGGAATTAGAAACAAGTCAAAAGTTGCCTGGGGAATAACAGGACAGACAGGAGAAAGAGAAGATGGCTGGACTAACTGAAGTCACTATGAAGACACAATGGAAATCCGCCACAACATTTCTTGCCAGTTTTGTGCTGCAGCTCTGGCTAGTTCAGTCTCAACAGACAAGCTAATTTTTGTACTCTGTGTTGCCACTCCCTTCTAAGCCCTCGTTAACACTCATCCTCACAAAAAAACCTGTGGTGCCTTGTGAGCATCTCTAGCTCCCATATGGAGGGGGATGTTGACCCACCTAATTTGCAACCTCATAATCAACATAGCAACTTGTGTCCCGAGCTCTCCAGCAAGGTCATTGGTCATGTCCTTGCAGCTCCACTCCATGCATCCCACTGGCATCTCCTGTGCAAAAGCTGCCAGCAAGAGTGAGCGAGCAGAGGCGGCTGTGGGTTCCCAAGGGGCAGATGGTAATGCCATGCTGAAGATAGTAGGAGGGGGAACTTATATCCAAGTCAATTAGGATTAATGCAATGTGGGAAAGTATTAGTTCTGGAGCTGTAGGTTTCTCCATTAAAGATTGAAGGCAGATTGGGAAGGGGGGGAGGGAAACAGAGACAAGCTAGCAAAGACAGTGCCTTGGCTCTTCAGCCCTTTTTCTCCTTTCTCTGTTTTTTTGGGAAGTGATGAGCTGTGGATCTAAGACATTACACTCTGGAGATTTTCAGTGGCTCCCAAACCCATTAAGGCAGCAGTTTTCTTGCTCTCCTTTCTATCTCTTTTGCTCAACATCGTTACACACTGATGGTGGCTTGGCCCATTATCAATGGAAAACTAAAGACATTTTCCAAAATGAAACATCATGACATCAAAACCTTTGCATTCAATTTCTTTAGGCTGAGGAGAGCTCAATTTTAATGGTTTAGGTGACAAGAACAACAGTAAGGTTAAATACTATCTACCCTGTGAGAAAGGCAATCAAACAGGTAGTAGGGGCAGGTAAACTAAATATACTAAGCATGCAGCAGGGATCTGCTCTCAGCTGTGCCTCCACAACACTATAACCAGCTTCCAGGGTCTCCAAAGGTAGTAGAGGTGTGAGGAACTGGAGGTCACAACCATGCCATCAGCTTCTCTTCAAAGTAGTGTAATTTGAATGGTAGAGCTGGATGAAAAACTCCTAAATCTGAGAAACTGAAGGGCTCTGCTGTTTCTTTCAGCGCTGACCCTTGAAGGTACAGCAGCAGATCAATCTTCCCCCTCTCGCTGCCTGTTCATACACCTGTCCTAAGAGGTTCCAAAATCCACAGTGCCTCCCTGAGGCAACGTCCCAGCTAGGTCAGTGCATAATAGTGCTGCAGTACTGCAGGCCAGTATGAAATAGGCACAACAGAGTGCTCAGCCTGCAGAAGAGAAGGACCTGTCAATATTATTTGCCTGTAAAGTGCCACACGTGCCGGAGGTGCTTTATAAATAAGTCAATAAACAAACAGCATCAAATTACAGGAATAATGAATGATGATCCCTCTTTCCTCTTTTTCAGGAAATAAATAAGGGTCAGAAATAGAAATTATACATATTTCAAAATCCACAAGGAAGCTTGGTTTTGACAACCTGATGGTGCAGAAGAGGTCTCAAAGCAACCCTCTTCCTCTGAATAACAGTAAATAGCAGAGGACATTGAGGATGCTCACAAATTCATGATTTTAAGTATCCAGTTATATTTACAATAGCTGTGCTAATTACTAAAGCAAGCAATTATGTACACATGCATCTAATATGGTGGCAGACCCCTTCTCATTTCAGCTTGGAATTGCTGCAGCTGACAATTCCCTCAGACCTTTACCCTGCACTGTTTAAATGTAAGTGTGATAGGTAGTCCTCCAGAAAGAAGGATTACCTATAACTAGATAAATACATGTACCACTGGACTGGTGCCTCAAAGAGAAGTAAAAAAAAAAATCCAGAGCTCTGCATGGCTTTGTCCACACTAAGGAAGCACTATGTGTTACTGTTAAAATGGCAGCCCTGCATTCTAAAAAAAGGACAAAGTCCCGAGTAAAACCAGGAATGTCGCAGCCTTTAAATCTTTAACTAACATCACAAACATTGTTATGTTGATTCAGCACTGAAGTGGGGCAAGGCAGAGGATGGAAAGATGTATCAGGTTTAGAAAATTCCCTGTATGTTGTTGTTTTTTTTTTTGTTTTTTTTTTTTTTTTTTTCGTGGTGGTGGTTTTGTGGGCTTTTTTTGTTGTTATTATTATTGTAATGGAAAAAGAATTGTTGTGGTTGGAAATCCATTATTTCCCTGCAGTGTTTGCAACTCTAATAAAGCAGTCCCAGCTGTTCTCTACTGCTTACATAGAAACTACAGGTGTGCCCAAACATAAACAAAACAGGAAAAGTACGGAAAGCTAAATAGCAACAGGGAAAACAATGGAGCCTGCACTCACAACTATCAGGGACTCTTGACATTTTTCAGCACTCAGCCCTGGCAATAAGCTGCCACAGCACTGCCCTGCGTTGATGCCCTGGTGCAGCATCTGCAAAACCTGGGGCTGAAAGGAGGTTCAGGCACTTAATTAATCCTGCTAAGGCTCCTCTCCCAGCCCAGGATGCCTCCATGGTGCATTATTAGCACCTATGCTCCTTTTGGCACTGACTCTAGGGAAGCAGGCATTTCCAGCAGTCTTCTCTGTGCTTGGTTTAGGAACTACTGGCCTCTTACTTCCAAGTCTGCTTTGGGGATCTAGAATCTGCCATTATTTTTTTCCCTGAAAAGCTTCAAAAGACTCCAGATCAAAAAAACAACCCAGGGAAAACAGGACTTACTGTTAAAACTGCCAGGAAGCTCAACCTGCTTGTGGAAATGACCAGTCTCAAAATTAAGACAGGACCATTAAGAGATGCCAGTGTGGGAAGCACAGGAAGGAAACCATTGCACAGCCAGCTCTAAAGCTTAAGTGTGACTGTCCTGAATTCTGCTTCAAGGGATTGAGAAGTGGAAGCACTGTGCCCAGCTTTATGGTGCACACCCTGTGAAATGCACATTGTAAACCTTCCCACCAAGAGCATTAACCAGGGAAAATGCTAGAGATTTACACAGTACTTTTACTTTGTAAAATCTAAGATACCAGCAATAGGTAAAGAATTTTAAAATGTAGGTGTATAACTTGGTGGCAGTACACAAAATCACAGTGGCCACAGAGGTGTGAATGAATTCGGATTGCTAACAGCAGACCAGATAGTGTGCATTAACCAAAAGAAAATAACACTGTCTCTTCTCATACTATTATTTATGTACATGTTCATGTTGTTAAATTGCAAAAGCCTTCCTTTAAGGAAAATGACACACTGAGGATGTTTACTTTGGTTTTGTTATTACTTTAAATGCATTTCTATTTGATTTCATTATTCAATATATATTTTCTTTTTCCAGTTACACTTGGGAGACAGGTACAGCATACACGCATTCGTACTTCAGTGTTGTGACAACCAGCACCAGAGTTGTTGAAATATCCATTTCAAAACCTGCCTTAGTGCAATCAATCAAATCCTTTGCTGCAATATAGGGAAAATAAACAAGGCTATCGGACTGCAACTCCTGGTTGGGCGGATGGAGTGCAAAGCATGGAAGACTAATGGGGAGGCAACAGAGAAAGAGGAATGCCAGAAAGAAAGATTATTTCAATGGCTCAAAGAGCTTAAAGAGTCTTAGAGGGGATTAAAGAATAAAACAATATATTAAAATTGCAAGAAAGCAAAATCAGAAACTCAAGTCATCTTGGTAGCCATAAGAACACATGGGCTATGTAGCATGAAAGCCTTAAGCATCCTATTTATGAGGAAAGATAGAGACAGTAAGAAAACTCTGCAATATTACTGTATATTCCTTCTGACCCTGAGAAGATGGCATGCTCAGCCCCTCTACTTCTACCCCTCTATTTCAGTCATAAGATTGCCACCAATAAAGACGTGCATGATCAGAGAGAGCCCCTCCTCCTGGTATGCATTTATTTCCACAAAGGTTTCAAAATTACTCAGATATCATTGTGCAGGGTGATTGATTCCTACTCATGTAGTGGAGGTGTTCCAAATGCTTGCTTTCAAGCCCCCAATTTTTCTTGTAAAACATTTCCAAGGAGCTGCAACCTGTCCTGGCTTTCAAAGGACCCTGAGACAACGTGTGTTTGTGTGAGTGTGTGAGCAACAGACGCATGAGTGGGGGGAACCCTGTTCTGCATATGCTGGCACCAACTGTATTCTTTAAAAATGTCTGTATTTTTGGTTAGCCTGAAACAGACCCCAAATCCCTCTAAGCGAGACTCAGTAAGAGCATATGTTCAGAAGCACACTGACAATTAAATGAGAATTTCATGTCATCTCAGTACAACAGAAACAACTGAAAACTATTTGTCTGGTTCAAGAAAAGAAAAACTAGCACCACCAAATTACATAAAACTCTATTGCTGAAATTCTGACAAAACTTCCCATTTACAGTAGCACTGTGCATGTGTACTTTATATACATGCTTCTTTACTTCAAGCATGAAAAATGTCAGCCCAGAGGGAACTGTCTGAGAAAGTTACAAGCAGGCATTGAGCTTGGTACTCGTTTGCTTACTGTGTTCAGATTTTTGTTATTTTTTTCTAACATTTTTTGATGGAAGTGTTGCAGCTTTTTGCTTTCATTTAGAAAGAAAATGTGTAGCAGATGTATTTGACATACCAGTGCTTGAGTTTTCAAGGGAGAGTGAAGCAACACCTAAAAAGAAAAATTCTATTCTACTGCTCCTTTCTTACCACCTCAACTCTTTCACCATCTCTTTTCCTGCTTTCATGTCTAAGCTTATTGTCTGTGCAGCTTATGAGAGCTACTGGGAATTATTTTCCCTCTCTTCCATTCCAGATCTCCTTAGCTAGAGCTTGTAGCTCTTGAAGTTACTGTAAACAACCCCACCAGATCATGAGTGTCCTTAAGAAACTGTTGCATAAAGAAAGAAGCTATAATGACTAGTTGGAGAAAGGTATTCAGTAGGCAGAAGGTATGTTTTGGAACCCCTTCTGAGATAAAGGGGATCATGTAGTGCTTTCACAACAGAAGGACCGATAAGAAAAAGCTGCATGGGACCACCATTGACCGAGCTACAACATCGCTACCAGACCCTGGCAATGCAACTGCAGCCTGAAAGAAAAGTACTTTACCATAGCATTTTGAAGTCTGCTTAAAAAGGAACATATCTTACTATATATCTATTTCACACAAAATTCTACAATTCTATAACCTTCTAAGTGCATGTTCTATATTGCAAAAATTAGATCAAACACAGGAGATCATAAATACATGAAAAGTATCCAATTCTGCCTTGCCCTCTCCCTCTTCTCTATTTTCCTTTCTTTTCCTCTGATTTTTTTTTTTTCCCCCAAGTGAGATAGCAACTAGAAGTCTTGCCCTGGCATTGTCACCCAGAAGGTATCCGGAGAGGTGGGTGAGCTAGTTATTCCAAATACTTGCTCAAGTGGGTGTAGTAACGACACTTCAATCTTTTCCTTGCTGTGCCCTACAGTCCCCATACACTGGTGTAGAAAACAGGTTTACAAAGCAGAAGACAGTAGTTTGTCAGTATCGTGAAACAAGCTGTTATTTCTCCAGTGAGTGCCAGAAGAGGGTTGAGAGAAGGGTGGGCTAGAAAAGACAAATCATTTTAAGACTGTGGACTGAAACATAATTCCTCTGTCTAATGCCTGTATCTGTCTATTTGCTTCCTTTTTTAATTTTCCTCCTTTTCTTCCCCCTCCCATTTTTGTCTTTTTGTGGGTATCAAATGCAAATCTGGGGTTTATCCTGCTTTGCTACAGCATGAGACACATGCATAGTCCTATTTTATAGAGGACTGTATATCCTCTGTAGCTCATACAAGAGATGGTCCTCCAAGACTCTTATGTCCTCAGTCTGATACCCTGGCTTGAAGCTCCACTTTGGAATCATCTCCTATATCCTTAAATTCTCTCTGCAGAGAATTTAGCAAAGCTGTAGACACAGCCACCCTGTGAGGGGGATGCTGGCTGAGGTGGAATCAGTCTGAGATTGAATCTCCTACGGGTAGGTGGTGTGTGGTCTAATTTCCCACCAGAGTTAACGGGGACTCAGTCCTTACAGACAGTGAAGTCAAAAGGTTAATTCAGCTGATCAGGAGATGTCTGCTCTAGGATGAGTTGAATTAAGTTCTTAGTCTCAGTTGGCTGCACTGAATCTCTATGAGCTATAATGGGTGTTTAGACACCAACTCACATCTAGATACTTACTAGAAGACCTCTAAATTTAGACATTTTAATCTGGAGCTGAACCGCCTTCTAGGAGTCAAGGGAATCTCTGGCTCATTTCCAGCTTCCTTGTGAAAATAAAGAAGAGATTTATGCCTTAAATCCTCTCTTTTTGTGAAATGGGACTGAGTTTTCACGTATTGTGTGCATCAAAAAATACATAACACAACAGAAGAGCTCAGCAAAGTTTGTGTCCAGCTAATAGTGGGCTATCACAGAAGGTGGGATACAGCACACTGGAAGGGGACAGCTGTCAAACCATGATACCAGGCAGAGGAACTCACTGCCCTGCAGAGCACCAAGGACACACAGAGTCGGGAACAAACGCCATTCCCAGCACCATCTGAGCTAGCTGTGATGTGCAAGAAGAATTACAGAGTTAGGAGAGGCTTGTGCTCAAGGAAGCCCTGTTGAAAGGCAGAGTTTATCAGCTCAGCTGCAGTGCCTTGCTACCACAGCACTATCTGCTATCACAGCACTGAGCAAGCCCTTCCCTGCATGCTGACATCTTTGTGTCATGTTGGTCTACTGTGCAACATAGTCATACTTGTAAAACACTAGTAGGAAAGGCTTATAGCTTTTGCAACTCCTCCTTCAGTGTTTCCATGAGGTTTTTGATGGTCTTGTGCTCCCCTTTTTTTTTTTTTAATGAAATATAGCTGGTGTAAAGGAGGCTGTGGGCCATGCTTAGATAATATCCTGGAAATGTTTGCTATACTGAAAATAGGCTACTCCTTCAGATCTGAAAACATAAGGGACAGGATTTCTATCTCTTCTATCCAAGATCCCAGATAGAACAGTGAAACTCAGAGGCACATTAAAATGAAATAACAACATACAGCACTTATACCTTCTCCTCTCCAAAGTACTTCACAAGCTTTTATTAAATTAAGTCTCATCACACCCTTGGGACATAGGTGCAGTAAATACCTTCATGAGAGGTGAGCAAGTAAGACACAGAAAACTCTCCACAAATACTCCTCTGACTGACTGTATGAATTGATTCATTTCAGTGGCACCCTTGTGCTGTCATTTCCCACGGAATTTCAAGCAATCAAATTTTACTGCCACAAAGGGCTTGCAGGAAATGAACTGCAAAGTTGTACACAAGAGAATTTGCTTATGAAAGGCACATGAGCAGATCCCAGGAAAGAACAGGAGCAGCAGCTCTCTATGACCGCATCTCTCTGTGTTTGGGGTAATAATCCAAATGTTAAGCTATGCATTTTTAATCTATTTATGTATTTTAATTAAGCAGCTAAATGAAACAGGGAAACCTCTAGCAAGTAAGTCTACTTTCAGGGTGTAAGTCAGTTTGCTTTCCATACAAGTGGGTACACTGACCAATGAGCACACTGACCAGTGTGTCAAGGACACACAAAATAATGGATAGACTTGACAGTCACAGATCAGACAAAAAGATGCTGCCAACTCATGAATCAGTGCTTTCTGTTTGGTGTCTAGAAAAATTCTTTTCCTGGCAGAAACAGTCATAGAGACAAAAAGAGATACCTTAGTGCCTAATTTAAACTCAAAATATCCTAATGCAAAAATATATAAAGTAAACATGTAACTGCTTAAAAAGCCAGTTGGAAGGAAAATCTTCCTCCTCGAAGGAAATGAAAAATTACGGGGATGGGGAGAGAAGGGGGAGGGGCAGGGAGGAGGTAAGGCAACAAAACCCAATAAAAGCCCCAGCAGTCAAACACCACAACAGGAACAGCATGAGGTTATACCTGGGACATATTGAGCTCTACCTGTATTTCACTCTTCCCTGAGTCCAAGAAACTCAGAAAGAACACCTTAGTGTCTTACAGTCAACTTAGAGCCCAACTTACAAGTCAACTTAGAGCTCAAGAATTGCTTGCAGAAATGGCTCTGTTTGGACTCATTTGACTTGAATAACTGCAAGTAGGAAATACATTTGAAAAATCCAAAATCCTCATGGATGTGTTTTGTAAACAAAAGAAGTGACAATTTTCAAATTAATTGTACAACCCAAATGATTCTATTGGTTCTAGTTATCAAATGTATTTTACAGACAGGAAAAATGAAGCAGAGGGGAGCTAAAAGCAATATCCCTTTCAACACATGAATAATTCTGCAAAGTTTTGTTTTAGATCTGAGTTACTTTTGTTTTCTTTTCACCTTCTATGCTCTACAGCTCCCCTGCTCTGAGCAAGGTCAAAAGAAGTAAAGTTCTCAAACTTAACTGGTAATTTTCAAGACAAAAAAATTGATTAAAGTCCCAATTCTAATTTTATATTCATGGTTGTAAAGTCATCGCCTTTCTGCTGCTTGTATTGAAATAATTATTTCAACATTTTTAAAGGACTGTAGATAAAAAAAGTAAATGCACTTTTTCCCCCTCAAAACTTTGTTTTTTCAAAACTATTTTTTAATGAAATTTGGAGACTGACTCATCATGTGTTCCAAAGAAAATATCTATATTTAAATTGAAAAATCAAACACCTAGAAGTATAGAATCATATTCCAACTTACATAATGTACAGCATCTTCACTATGTACAAGATAATTTCCATTTTTCACTTCCAAACAAAGTATTTTGGAAGGAGGTAGGTCCCTATTTTGCTGAAAAAGAAAATCTGAATAAAAGGTTTTAATCATGGGGAAAGGAAAAACAAGTCTTTTTTTTTTGGAAAACAACACAAAGGAAAAACCATGTAAGTTCATCAGTAGGGACAAGAGTAAAACAATCTTTGGTCAACTCCAGACATTGCATCTTTTGTATAGATGATGCTACCATCAGCAAACTCAGAGGGTGGTGTTTGGATCAGGTAAGTTAAGTATTGTGTTTTTTTGAGCCTCAGGGTTATTTTTTTAACAAACCTATTTCCATCATCACATCTTTTTTCTGGAAAAGATTAAAAAGCTTCAAAGTGCATAGGAAAAAGGTGCAATTCTTAAGAACACTATAAGGTTACAGGGGACTGTCAGCTAATAACGCGTGTTGGTTTGGTAACAAGCTGAAGCAGAGAGCAGCAGGGGCACTGCTTCATGACTGCAGCTTTTTCAAAAGGTTTTGTTGAAAGTATTTCAGGAAGAGAGACATGTGAGTGAAATCTTTAAATGTGTCAACAGGGAGGCCAGACACTGAACTTCTGCCCACTCCAGAGCTGACACCATCCTTCAAAACAGAGGAGACTAACCTTTGCAGTTGAGAATCACTGAGTGGCAGCAGAGGGGTTCCTGCATTTTTTTTCTGAGCCACTTGCAACTGAGAGAATGGTCATTTGAGAAAGACAGGGAAAGGGAAACAGGGAAAGGTCATTTGAAACCATGGTCGAATGAGGAAAAAAAATAAAGTCTTTTTCCCTGGGAACTGGATTGAGGGAAAGTGGTAGGATACTGATTAAAAAAATTCTCTAGTCAGTCCTTAATGAAGGACAAAAAGAGGACAAGCTCAGAAGAGGACAAGCACAATTAATTCTCCTCTCCTGCTTTATGAAGGAATGCAAGATCTGCTAGCCTGCTCAAGTGCAAAGCAGTAAGTTCTGGCAAATCTTGCTGCAGGTATTGGACATCGACCACATCACCTACCTCCTCTCCCTCCCTCAAGCCACATTAACCATGAGGACCATGTCCTGCTCCATTCCTTGAATCACTCTTTACTATCCACGTATAGAAAATCACTACAATGCAACCTCGTCCCCTCTGCTCTGACCAGCTTTACCAGGGGTAAACATAAACCAACTGGTAAAGAGAAAAAGAGCAGTACTTGCACTGTAACAGTGAGACCTGCTAGTGAAGAAACAAGAAAAGTCAGGATGCTTCAAACAATGGGGCTAAGTTTGAGATAATCCTGTATGGTCCATATCAATGAGCCCAAACCATCAACACACCGCCTTTCTTGGGAAGTGAGCACCAGTCTCTCTCTTGCTAATGTCCTCCTAAAGCAGATCCCTCCCTCTGTGCCTGAAGTACAAGAGAAACCTTCCACTCCCAGTGCCTGGACCAGCACCACATGATCACACACTGAGCTCCAAAGTGCAAGTGTCCCAGATGAAGCTACACAGCCTTTAAAGATAAAGCATGGCCGCAGTTGCTTTGCTAGATCTGAATCTTAAAAATGTGAAGACTGACCTCCCAAAGCTCACATCCTCAGTATGTACCAAAACAGAGGGAAAAGCCTGCACAGATGGAGGAAAATACAAAATTAATGCAGTTCCTGACTGTTGCCACATGATTGGACAGATTGCACACCTCTTGTTGTTGTGTTCTTCTCTCTTCTTCCCCTCTAAGCACATTTCCACATCCACTGCTGTAGAACTCAGATAGCAACACCTATGTCAATCATTGCATAAGGAGTAATTTAATTGATGTTTGCCAAGTGTACAGCAATCCTCAGGTAGAAAAACTCTACCTAAAATGGGGAAGCTGACCAGTAAGTTCCATGTAATTAAGCACCTTGCTATGGTCATGGGGTAAAAGACCAGAAGATCGCTGCCAGGGACATGAGAAGATGAATCCATGTCAAGGTCTAAGCAAATATGAGTTAAAGAGGAGCCTGGGCCAGCACTTGAAAACCGAGCAGACAGCAGAGCAGAAGGCTAATAAGGAGATTCAGTTGATAACAGCTTAGCTAAAACACCAATAGATGAACAGGTGGTGCAGGAATATAGGTGTGTTCAAGTAAAACAGTCAGGGGAAAAGTTTTGGTTCATGGGTTTATTATGCTGTATTTAAAATCTCAAAATCTTCCCTTAACAAAGGCACCATGCTAAAAGAAAAGAAAGAAAAAACCCAGCTCACTCATGTTAGTTTAAGTGTTCCACCTTCACAGATGAAAACAAGCAACTGAGACTCCTCCCCTATTACGAAAATACCACAATTTTTCATTCTGTTTCAATCTGAATTTTGTCAACATCAACTTGACTTCAAAAGTCATTGATTTTGCTGATACAATGTCTCCCAACAGGAAAATTTTTATTGATATTTTCTAGTTCTCACCTCTAGTTTGTAGCTAAAGGTGAATGAAGAATTAGTGGGGTTGAATTTTTGCCACTCTAAGACTGTTCTCCCTCTTTGAAGGTGAGAGATTCCCTTCTATATATTCAGAGTATGCTGAGACAGCCTTAACATGATGTTTAAATCCACAATGTGCTCTGTGCTGCTAACCTTAGAAAAGGATAGAGCTTGTGTCTCTCTGCCAGGAACAGAAACATACTGCAGCGTGCCTTCTGAAAGATTTGGTCAGTATTTTAAAAATCTTGCCCCAAACATCTTTCCTTCTCAAAGCACTATACAGCTTGCTCTGTCCTGGTAAGTTGCTGCCATCCTTCCATCTATCCCAGAGGAGATAGTTTACCATCAGTGTTGTTTTAAGATATGACTATTTGTTTTAGGTGATTTACATAGAAAGAAAAGCTATAGAAACTAGAACCCCATGAATATTCAACATTTTGCATTAATAGGTAGTCTATTAATCCCTCTCCTCTCCGAGATCAGGTATTGCTGATTTAAGAGACTCGATTTTCTCTTCTTTAAAGGTATCTTTGGACCATCTTAAAGAACTGAGTAGACTTGGAGAGATAAGAAGGAAAATATGCCTCTAAGGATGCTTAATGCTCAATTCTGAGCGTGTAGAGACGCTCACAAACTCAAAGCCCCACGAAGGACCGAGAAGTTCGGTTCCATTCAGTGTGTATATATTTACCCTTGTTCACAGCATTACAGAGTTTCAACTATAGTCCTTCCAAAAGAGATATAATAAGTAGGAAAGCTTTCTGTGACAAAGTGCTCTGGCACATTCATCCAACAGTTTAGCAGAACAATGCAGAGATGAAGTCTGTAGCTAGAGAAAACAGAGCTGTCGCTTAAAAGCTCTAATGTTAATAGCTGTTCTGCAAAGCCCATCACAATGAAAAAAAAAAAAAAAGGAGAATAATGAGGAAAAAGGGAATAGAACTGTGTGAGGACCACAGAACTGGCTGAGGCATTCAAACAACGGGTGCAGTACTCGGAAAAAAAAAAAAATCACAGAAGTGTTAATTTGGAGTTTTGCCCAGCAGTGCAAAGGGACATTGCAACAAGGACCTCAAGGAATAGCCATGCAAATTGCCCCAAGAGCTGCCCAAGCTGCTGACCCCTTCACTGCCCACTTTTGCTCTGACACTATTGCAGTAAAATTGATGGGGTGCTCTGAGATACGCTGCAGCCACAGCTCTGTGTGCAGGGCCACCATAATCCCATTATCCATGGAAATGTAGTCTCCAGAGTGGCAACCTGCGAATGAGGCAGCAGAGGTGCTCTCCCTCTGGCCCCAAGGGAAAGAAGACTGCAGGTACATTGACAGAGTTCATAATGAATGCAGGTGCATGGAAGGAGGCTTACCAGCCCAGGATTTAATCTAGCAGAGATGCCACATTTACTCTAGAGCCCATGCAGCTCTGCTCTTGTGTTGCTCGTTACCCATACTAACACCATGCTAATTAACCCTAGCACTGCTGCAGGCATAGCCTTCCCCAAAGCAGGGAGAGGAGAGGAAAGAGACTGAAGGATTGGTAATGCTGCTGTGTGAAGGGAAGAGCAGCTTGCAGTAGCCAAGCTAAAATGAAAGGAAATGCTGAATGTGTTTCAGACAAGTGAAGTGGAAAAGCTGAAGCTGCTTGCATCAGGTATGACTTAAATACATCATGTATAATGTGGTGGAAAGATCCCTCCCTGTGTTCCCCAATCAGAATTGACAAGAAACCAGTAAAATGCTGGGACTGAGCCATTTGGGACATCAGGTTAGATTATGCCAGCTGCTAGATAATGCCTAACATGTCCAAAATTTTTTTTTTAATTTTTTATTATGTTTGGTACTGTTAAAGGCTACCCCTTCCCCAAATGCCCAGAATAACGCCCTTGTCTTCCCACTTATATTTTCAAGTATTTATCAAATATGACTAATTATTCCCCTCAGCTTAATTTATTCTTTTTTTTTTCCTCTTTTTTTAACCCTCCCAGCTCCTCACATGCTGGGATTGCACCAGACCAATACATTTGTATAGGAAGAAGAGCCAATAACACCTCTGTGGAAATCCTTAAATGTATTGCCCTTAAATCAATGCATCCCCTCAGTCGACACATGCAGAGAATGAGCAGGTAGTAAATATTTCTTCAAAATTCCCAGACTGATAGTGAGCTCTTGCAAGTGACACCCCATGGAGAAAACACCCTTTTGCACCCCATCTCTGTCTCCTTTCAGCACACTGTGCTGCTATTGGGATGCAGACCCAAACACATCAGCCAGAGTCCCTGTGGGGCTGCTACCTCACACCCAGGTAAATCGACTGCTGTGAGTGTTTCCAGGATTACAGGGCAGCAGACAACTTGAAAAGGACTATCACAAACTAATGTTTACATTATGAACCCCACGTTCCCACCTTTATAAGGCTCCCTACTATCTCCCTGTTTGTAAGCCACTAGACTTTGGGTTTCTTTGAACTGAGCTAACAGAATTCATTTTTAGTCGTTTCAGCAGCAGAATACATAACAAATACCATCAGCAAAAACAGGAGAACAAGCAAAGGAAACAATTGAATTAATGGCTGATGTTTTTGCATCCCTATAATCTTCCTCACTTCTTCCCTATGGAGGCCTCTGAAGGGAGATGCCAGAGCCCTGACTGCAAGGGAGATGTTACACGGATGAGGAGCCACTTCAGAATGACACAAACCTGTTTTATCTGTCAATCAAGATGGGGGATGAACAGTCGTTTAGCAACAGTGTCACTGAAATTATATTGCTTTGCTTTTGAAGCACATAAATATTTGATTCTCTCTTCCTTAACTTTTTGCTTCTTCCCTTGTTTTAAAACAGAATCTCACAGATTTTAAAATAAAACCTTAGTTAGTTTTTTTTTTTCTCAGTCACATGCAGCTGGCTTAAAAAAATATCTGAGTGTCTTTGTCTGTGAGAGAATTGCCATATATCCTGCCAATCGCTGATAAGAAGAAAGAAAAACATGAAGAGAGTATTTTGCCACTGGAATGTGGCATGTTTCTGTCCCCATTCAGCTGTGGAGTTTTCCCTTTAAAAATCTTTAAAATGATGAGACCATTTTCAGGGAAAGGTTGCAAGCCCCAAGGTCTCCTCACTTGCCATACACCAAATGCCTTGTGCAGTGTTGACAGACAGCCACTGGCTTGCTCTACCTGACCCACGGGTGGGTGGGTGAACTTGAGCTTTATCCACCTCTGAAGTACAAAGGCCGCTCTCAGCAAGAGTTCTGCTCCTTCAGAGGTCTCAGAGGCTGGTGTCAGGCTGCCAGGGGGCTAGCAAACTAGCCTGGGGAGGACAATCACAATTATGCAAGTTATATTAACTGAGCCAGGTGGACCCTGGCAACAGAAGTTTGGACTCTGAAAATTTGTCCCAACTGGAACACAAAAAAACCCATTTGTTTTGAAGTCTTGTCCTAGTTACATACAGAAAACACCTCTGGATATGCTTACCTCATGAAGATGAAGGGTATAGATCAGTTATTTACACAGCATTCAGATTTCTGCATTTTGAAGGCTGGTTAAACACAAAATAAATCTCCTTTTTTTTCTGAGTTTACATAGCAGAGAGTAGCCTATTTCTACTGCTGCTGCCTTAGCTCAGATGCTAGAGAGAAATTGTTTTGCTACTGAGAGTTGTGTCTAACTCCTGTCCCCAAAAGGTGAGGGCAAATGCATCATTACACAGGCTATTTTTCTATGAGAGCAAATCCTGTCTGTGATGTGTCCTTGGGGATAACATAACATTCTTGAGCTCCATAAGAAAAATCTCACATCTATGTAAAGGATTTCTAAATGTTAACCCAGGATTGCGAGGGGCTTCTGCATAAAAGAGATGCTAGATGGTATCCATGGTCACACCAACAACGAAGCAGGGTTTATCATTTAAGAGTTTGCCCTCAAGGGTACACAACTATTTAATGCTTTAGAGAAAAGAAACAAACACAAGCAGAGTCTTAACCAAACCAGGTAAACCTGAGGATTTCTGCTTTCTGTGAATGTCTACTTTAGGTAATTTAGCAGAAATTGCCTGCTGAGGAATTTGGGAAATCTGCTGCTGAGCGAGAAGGATGTGGAACATGAATGCACAGCAAGGCCTCTTCAGGTTGCAGTTCCACTGTAGGTTCAACACTACTGCAGCTTTGCCTTTGCTCTGTCTGTAGGCATACAGTCTTATCTGCTCCCTTCTCAAACCCATTCCTGGGCAGGAACGGAAATTGATTAGCCCTGACACCCGTTACAACTCTTGCAGAGCAGCATTCTCAGAGAGACCACAGTGCTCCAAAAAACGTACCTCTGAACAGCTCACACGTGGGCTGGTTTCTGGCAGTTCTTGTATGATAAAGGACCCTAAGTTTGCTGAAACCAGTAAGTTTCTGAAAAGAGTTTTGATTTCAACAAAATGGTATTCACTAATGAGAACGTGTATCAGTGGAAAACTCCCAGTTGCTTCTCTCTCTGGCAGAAAATTGGGAAAAAAAGTAAAAAACAGTAGTGCTTTTGTATGCAAAAAGATGTTTCCAGCTAGAGGGGAAAAAAAAAATCAAATATTTGTTCTTTTAACAGTAGAGACTTGGAGCAGAGAGGAACAAGGTAATTTCACATGTTCCTGTGAACAAGCTGCTGCAGATAGCTTCCCTAGATAATAAGTAGAAATGAGTGAGAAGAAATGGATAGGGGAAGATCTATAATAGTGCAAAGAAATGTGTGATCAGCTAGGGAATTCCTTTTAGGAACCTTGTAGAGAATATTGTATTTGCCAGACCAGATCAGACCGCTGGGCCAATCAAGTGCAATTTAAGCATTAAGTGTAACAGCTTGATAAATCTGGGTCAATGCACCTACATGCAGGTACAGGTTTAATACCACTTCATTAGCAGGACTGCAGCACCTAACACGGAGCATATCTACAGGTCCTGGAAGAGAGAAACTATTGGCATTTATGAGGTTGCACAATTAAATCAATGAGTTTCTCTTAACAAGTGACCAGAGATTGGTCCCGCTCTACAATTTCTACTCTGCAGCAGCAGACGGTGCTGATGCTTCAAGTATAAGTGGAAAATAGCACTGCAATGCTCCTCTGGTCAGTGTGTAACACCCTGCGAGAGGCTGGAGAGGGAAGAACTCTTCCTTTTTGAGCCCTTACGTTCAATCAGCGTTCACTGGAAACGTATTATTTTAGCATGCAGCAGACCTGCAATTACTATTAAACGTTTGCAAAACCCAGTGCTGACCTGTTTAAATCCATCTTGGCACCTTGTAGCTCTGCCACAGCCTGACACAAAGGGGGATTTTATCTTTTCATTTGCTCCAGGTTACCAGAGAGGAACTTAGGGGCTTACTCAACAGCAGAGGCATCCCAGAATTTTTGGATGTACTTGTAGGATCTCTGCAGTGGGGGCTGAGGAAGACAGCAAAATTCTTGACTGCTGTGGACAGCAGCTGGGAGAGGGTGCCTGAGATTGACAGAGGAGGGCTCTGCTCTCCTAAGACTATGGAGACATTAAAAGGCTCTTTATTATTAAAAAATAAAATTGGCAGTACTAGATCAACAGCCTGTTCCTTCCCTCATAAGTGAGAAGGGTACAGTTTTCTTCTGCTCCTTCCCTGACCACCACATGTGACACCAAGACTGATCCAGGCTTCCCACTGCATTAACCCCAGAGCCACTCAGCTGTTTCAGTAAAGAACCCTCTTTGTATCACCATCTTCAGAGTCTGAGAATAGATCATAGTTATTCATATCAGCTGCAAGCCTACTGCTACTACACAGGGACCTCTCCCAGGACTGCAGTACAGTCATACATCAGACCAGAACTAATGGCAGCCTGTTGGATACTTCCAGCATAAAAAGTTGTGCACCACCTTCCAGATGAACCATCACGCTCACTGAATTGCAGTACACTTCTATTTTGGCAGCCACCCAAGGCATACAGAGAACAGTAAGTACTGTAAGCACACAAAAAGCATAATGTGTTGTCAGACCCTAGCAAAATCAAGGCAAAACCTACTCGCAGTCAGGGTTGGATGGGGCACTGAGCAAACTGATCTAGTGGGGATGGCATCCCTGCCCATGGTGGGGGTCTTGGAACTAGATGATCTTTAAGGTCGCTTCCAACCCAAGCTGTTCTCTGATCCAAGGCAAAATCTGTCTCTGCAGTTGCTCCGTCTCTGTCATAGATTTACCTGTTCTTTTCTCAGAAAAGACTTTCAAGGGCTGCTAATGCAAACCCAGACTTAATGTAAGTGGAAAAAGCTCCATAGGCATGTAATAGGTCTTTTGGAAATGAAAAGTGGTCTGAGAGATCTAATCAGCTGAAAGGCAATTATTTACTGAGGCTGCCAGATGCAGATGAACTCTGCAGGGCTCACTGGCTCCCAGGATGCTCACCTAATCTATTCAGCCTGCGTTGCTGGAGTGCCACCAGACCAGGCCTCCTAAAATCCTAGCTAGCAGCCCTTCCATCTATTCACTGAGTGCTCCACTCTGGGTTTTTGTGACCTGACCATTATTATCCAAAACACTCCACGCACTTGAGTTAGTTCTTATGGCCCATTAGAGGCAGCTTTGTCTATACAATTGCCCTTTTTTGGACAATATCTATCTATAGAATATGAGGTTCAAAAGCCTCCAGGTGCTTTGCTCTAGCATACGTGACAATATTCTGGAAATTCATCTGTGTAAGAAAACTATCTGACTCTGACAAAGGAACAGTTGATAAAAGGAGAAAATACTTCTTACTTCTCCAATAATAATGACAGCACTTAACCCCAGGGAAATACTACACTAGAGAAAGATGGCCTTGGTAATAATCAGAACAACAATTTACAGGCTAAAATTGCCGTCTTGCACACACTTCTTCTAGGAAGCAGGACTAGAGGGTCTTGCAGAGCGAGTATGACACACAAGTGAGGGTGAAAGAGTATGGAGAAGCATGGAAAGAGCTGCAGCAGGAGTGATGGTAGATGTAGGAATACAAGCAAGGACGGGGTCGGACACAAACACTCTTGTTCTCAGCTCTGTCCCCCCAAACAGAATATAACATCCCTTCAGTGCCAATCATCAGCCAGGTTTCTTATATAGGTCAGAAATCTTGTAGTCAGTAGCAGGAAGGCTATCACATCCACATATATGTGTGCTCATGTGTGGGCTGGGAATGCTAAGAAGCAGCCAGAGGCATCACTAGGCTTTAAGTCCAAAGAATGGCAGTGAGAGCAGGACAGGATGGTGAGCATGGGGCTAGCATGAGCTTGGATAGCACAGGGGACCTGCAAGTAGGACAGGGAGACAGAAAACAGACCAAAGGTAGTACTGAAGATAAGAAGTTTGCAGCTTGTTTCGTCTTAGCTTCACCCCTATACTTGATATTTTCCCCTTTTTCCTCACTGTGCCTTCTGTTTTCACTTGCATCTCTCCTCAAACTGCATGGTAAACAGCACTGCATGCCCACGCTTGTGCTTCACTCCCTCAATTCAAAGCCCACCTTCATCATCATGCCGCGCTGATCCCAGACAAGCCCCAAAAGGAACAGATCATTCAACTCTCGTGCGGATGTCACCTAATGAAGACATCTATAAATATAGGGACATTAGAGCTCACCATCTGGCTGTGCCTCTTGGATGGCTCTGCTCCCCACAGATCAGTGGGCATGGAGATCGCTGCAGCCAACCAATTATTCCTCTATCTCCTGTTCCAGCACTCACAGGCACGGATGCCCTCAGCAATGCCGCTGGCGGTCGAGACCACAGGCAAGGCAGTGTGCCATTCAAAGCAAAGCAGTCAGCTGAGCCCTGTCGTGCTGCCCCTCAGCACACTGTTCCTGGGCTGGCAGCACTGGCACTCTCACCAGCGTTTTTGCTCCTCAAGGTCTAGGTCTCATTTATGCACCCCAACAGCACTGCAAGGATGACAAGCCCCCTCCTTTCTCTCCTTGTCTAGGTATCACCAGCTTGAGCCTTTCTATCAATCTCAACCGCATTTCTCTTCTCTCACCTGCCTCTGACACACCTTTTCTTCAGCACTGGGCACAATTTTTCTGTGCGCTAGTCAAAACGATAAATTGAAAATATTTGTTTCCAGGAAGACTCAAGACCTATAATTTAATTTTTGCTTGCTTGTTTGTTTTATTTTAGAAAACAGTCTTTTCAGATTGGCTGAAAGATTTTATTTGACCTACATGAAAAAAAAAATAAAGCCTTTTTTTCCGCAAAGTTCCTTTTTTTTTTTTTTAAGGAAGTTTTCCAGAACAAAACTGTCACTGCAAAACAAAAATAGTTCATCTTCTCCAAATAATTTCTTCCTTTTCCCTTCCCAAAACCAAGTATGACGCACAAAGAATGTAAGCCCTGCCCAAACTGTGTGTTTAGGAAGGCAAAATAACACTCCTGCTGACATTTTTCTGCCTTCCTACTCTTTTTTCCCTGCAATCATCTGCCTGTTCCCAAATATCATCACAGTTGCTGGACCAAGCTCTCAGAGAGGAACCTGTGCACAGAGAAGTTCACTAAACTGCCACAGCATGTTTCGCTCCCTGAACAGTCTGTTACCACAGGACACCTGAGATGATTGTATTTTCTTTGAAGTACATGAATATTTGATATCCTCTCTCCCTTCTTTCCTTCCCACCTTAATTATTCTCTTATTTTGAAACACCAGCTTGCACGTAGTATTTAAATAAAGCTGTTTTCAGAGCCACAAGCAGCTTGAAACAGTCAGGTCCCTTAAAATATATATTGCAAGTGATGTACATCCTCCTGTTCAGCACATAAGTGGCAGAGAGCAAGGCATAACCTCAAGAATCCATACAGGACAAAGGTCTACATGGGCAACCTTTTCCTTCTGAAAGCTTGGGTTCCCTCAGCGAAGAAATCTGATCATGTGAGTTGAGACACAGCATCTCAAGACTTCCCTAGCCACACTGTGCAAATCACTGAAGGGTCTGGCACAGCAAACTTTGCTCAGGAAGGTGTCTGAAAACGCAGGGAATGAAGCTTCTGCAGGGCAAGGGAGAGAATGAAAACACACACAGAATTTACAATACATAGAGCAATGTTAGATAATGACAGGCCAACATTGTACAAAAAGGTTCAGCAGCTGTACAGACCTACATGGTCAGATCTCAGAAGCCTTTGCTGAGGCCCACCAGCTGCAAGGATCTGGCTTTGCCAGATTTTGAGAAGTCTGTTTAACAGAACATCTTTGAGAGACATGCAGAAGCCCATTTGCTTTGAGTCATGACATTTTTACACCAAAACTTCAGCCCATCCAAAGAACCACTGAACACCTCTATATGTATAAGCCCAAAGCAAGTGGCTCTAACTGAGGGCCAGGAGGTGAGATGCTGCGTGCCTCAAGCAAGTCACAGTGTTGCTGCAGGTTCATAGCTATGACATGACACTCAGGGGTGGGGCTGGGTTGCTTTTCATAGAACCATTGTGGTTGGAAAAGACCTCCAAGACCGGGTCCAATCATTTTGGGCAGCTGTATCCTCACAAAGTTGTCTATTACAGGAAGGAATAGACCTTAATGGAGACAGCCACTTGCACCAGGTGAGGGTGCTACAGACCTGGCAGCTGTTACAGCTGCTTGAGCGATGTGTCCTGGATTACTTGGAGGTGCTTCCCTGAACAGCTGAAAGACAAGGAAACAAAGTGTGCCTCTGCACAGGTCAGGGGAGGCCATGCACCATAAATGTTTGTGCAGGTGGATGAATAGTTGTGCCCACAGATGTTCACAAGTAGGGCAAGGAGTAAGCATGCATATTTGAAAACTCATGCATCTCTATTACAAAAATGAGTCATATGATCCTAATACCACTTTTAACTTTGTAGAGGCACAGCAGGTAGCTGGGATGTTGTAAAAGGACTGCCTGCATATGTTAGGGCTGAGTGTCCTGAGGTTTGTTTGAGACTTCCAAGTTGATATGGCACTCTTCTGGGAATGTGCACGTGACCAGTAACGGGGGCATATGACAACTTCCCAGATTTGCCTGTAGGAGAAAGCTATGCTCCTTAGCTCTTACCTGATGATGCATCTCTAAATCAGCCCTGCATTATCAATCATCTGCAGTAGATTTTGTGCTCCTATTACCTTGTAAAATCTCCCTGCACTGTCCACATCCCTCTCTTAGAAAACCTCAGCAAAGGCGAAAGCTGCTGTGAGGAAGAAACTTCAACCTGTTGGAGAGGTGCTTATAAAGAACTGTACAAGTTACAAATGTCTCCCTGCTCTTGAATATATTTTTCCTGTTTTGCAATTAATATTTCTAACACCATATTCCCAAGCCAATGCTGCTCAGCCATTCTGCATGAGAAGAGGTGGAATTTTAACTGGATTCTACTCACAGTACATGATAACACACTTTTAATTGAACTATAGGAAGTAGCCAAGTGCAAACCTTTCAAAGGCAAGAAAAAAGAGTCCCTTAACTAAGTTCCATATGCATAAAAAACCACCCTACAAACAGCTTTACGTTGCAAGGACACATCACACTCCAGTTGCCCCAGGAGACACAGGGGTTGCAAGTTCCAAGCTTTAACATTACACAGCCAAGGTGATCCTCTCCTTCTCCCTCCTGTGCATTGACCAGGAGACAGGACTAACATGATACACGTGCCAGCAGCAACAGAAAGCAGAGCAAAGACTACAGCATGATGAGTTCTCTGACAGAAGCACAAAGAGCAGTATTTATTTACTGCCTGTCAATGTCTAGCCTGAGTGGGATGCTGCATCTCCATAACCGTTATAACTGCTCATTAGACATTAACAGGACAGTATTTTGTTGCAGTCAGGTCATCTGAGTTGATAGGAAAGGGGGCAGCAAACAGCAGTGGAGAAAACCAAAGTGAAAGGGAAGGAACAACAATCATCTGCTGCAATAGTTACAGTCAGTAATGAGTTGGCTGCCTAGTGTGCATCACTGCTGCTTTCTAGTAAGTGGAATTAGGAGCAGAGCCATGTGTCAGGGGCTCCATACTGTCAGCTGTTAGCAGAGAGATTGATTTAATGCAAGTGACAATGGCACAAGCTTTGTCAAAGGAGAAAAACCCCTCCTAGCTGCCAGACAACCATAGCATAAAACAGTGATACTTGTGACCAAACAGCCAGCATGGCTACTGACCCCTTGGCAAGACCCACACTGAAATACAGGTTTATTAAACATAATAGACTTCACACTCTCTAGATTTTGAAACTGTCATGTACATGAGGCACATGCAAAAAGATTCAGAAATAATCCACTACCAATGAGAAAATTAAGCAGAGCATGCCAGACATAATGCAAAACCTGCCTGGGAGCTTGGGCAAGAACATGGCTTGAAATAATCCATGCAGCCCTGATTGCTTCACCTAGTGCTGGAGGGAGGGAGGGGAGGAAAACTGGGAGTGGGCAGGTCCCTCTCCCAAGAAATACAGTCTGTGTGAGAGAAAAGAGATCATCTGTCTGACAGTCCAGAATGAGGATAGCAAAGAGAAAACCTTCAGGGAAAATTGCAGTCTTTCATCCCAGAATGAGTCTGGACTCTGAAATCAGCACACAAGATATGAGATTGAACACTTGCAGGCTTGGGCCTGTTATTGAAGTAATCTTAGGTAGAAAACAAAACCCAAAGTGTCAACTTCTTGTTTACCTTAAGAAACAGATTATGGTTATTCTCCAACTTAGTTGACCGAAATTACCTGGAAAAGCTCAGCCACAAAAGTCTTGTCTGAAAAGTGTAAAAGTTGTAGAATATCTTTCCTCAGAGTTTGTTCTTCTCTGCATCCATCCTGTCTACTCAGCAGATTAACATGGCAATTCACTACATTTTAGCAAAGCTAAAAGACACAGTCTGTTTTTTCAACTGTGACCATTTTTCTGTCTTCCCTTTTGTGCACATATGATTTATGAAGAAGCAAGCTTGACTTCCAGGTGCCAAGATAGACTACTGATTTGGAAGTGAAGGGGGAAGAAAAAAAAAAATTCCCCCCCTATTTTCTGCATATGCAAAGTGACACCAACTTTCTTAGACTAAGTGAGGACCAGCAATCAGTGCCAGGGGCTCTGCATACTCAAACTCTACACAAAATTGAATTATACTTAAAAATATCTACAACTACATTTTGTTTCCAGGAAGCTTCCTGGTCATCCTTGGGAACTGAAGCTGGAAAGGTAAAGACTGGACCTCTATATAGGGAGCATGGACAGAAACAACACTGGGCACAGAAGAAAAAATTTTCTCAAAATGTTGTTGTTTCTGTTTGTTTGTTTGTTTTTTCCTCCAGGAGTATGTTTCCTCAGCTCAAAACACCAGCCTAATTCAGACTGCAAAAGAGTAGAGCAGAAGGCAGCCACAAGAAACTGATGGGTGGTTGTGGAGGCAGGTGTTAAAACACATACAACCACGTGTCAAACTCACATTTCTGATCTTGCCAGACTTGTGTGGCACAAAGCTCCTACAGAGGAGGGAGGAAAAAAAAATATAAAATCAAAACAGACAGACAGACCAGCCAGGCTTCTTACAGAGTTCATCAGGGGTGAGATTTCAGGCTCCTTTGCCTCTCTCACTGAAGAAAGTTGGGTTTTTTTCACATAGGCTGAGCTGGGAGGGAGCACTGAGGCACTCACATGCATGTGTGTGCATCTGTACAGCATCTTGTAGAAAGGGGGCAGTAGCCAACTTATCCTTCTGCCTGTTGTCAAACAATTGTTCTAAAACAGCTGGGCCAGACAATAGCATCTTTAATGGCCCAGTTTAAGCACGGTCGTGACAGAAATCATAATATTTTTTAATCTCCCTTTCCCCAGCCTTCCTGGAAATTCATTTTTAATGACTTCAGTTGACTTTCATTTTTGCTCTTGTTTTTAATTCAGATAACTTCCTGAGCTGTACAACTTCTCTCTCCCAACTCCAACATTCCCTTGTAAATATAAAACTGCAACATTTCAAATATAAAACAGATACCAGATCCTAACAGAACAAATGGGATAGTCTGGTTCACCAGTTCTTGCCACCTTCTTCTGGGACTGAAAAAATATCCTACATGCCCAACAGGTAAGGGGGGCAAGGTTTGATCCATCCCCAAGGCACTTAATAACATAAATTCACTCTTACATCCCAGACCCAAGCAGACATGTCTCCCCATCACCCTCCTCACATGGCTCATCTTCAAATATTTTGATCCAAAGTAGTAAAACGAGATAACAGCAATATTTGAGACTCAAAGTCAGCTGGTTGTTCCTGCATGGTATCACATCTGCATTTTCTGTTGCTACAAATTTAAACAAAGGTTAGAAAAATCACTGTGTTTTCTGTAGAGTCTCAGAACTACAACATTTTTTTTTCTTTGACAACAATAAAATAATAATGCTCACAAGTTCCTATGTAAGTATTAGGAAATATTTATCACTGTGTTTTCCATGCATTAAAATATTAACAACTTTTCATAAAAGACCCAAATTCACAAAGCTCCCTCAACACTTCCCCCACCCTACAGCATCCTATAATCTCTCAGTCTAGCTTTGCCCTTATGCACGTCATTCTGGATTCTTATTCCAGACACAATGTGGTCATCATCACAGTTCTCAGGTCTGAATTTGTCCATTTTTCAACTCTAAGGTTTTTTTTTTGCATCTATAACTTCACACGACAATATTCTACTTCATTTTAGGCAATAGAATAAAAATTCTATAAAGCTTAATTTATTTTCATTGCTCAATAGAAAGTCAAACTTGGCTCTTGGGTCCAATACCTCCTTTTTTTTGATGATCATTTCCTACTGAAGAAAGCAAAATTCATACCTTCTCAATGAAAGTTTCGTGAACTATGCATTGCCTGGTGCTATATATTCAGCTATATTAACTACAGCAGCTGTTTGCATTCAGAAGGCTTCCCTCAGTCCGAGGAAGGGCAATATTTATTTTTATGTACTACAAGAATTTAAATTTCCAGAAAATGCTATGGTCACCTTAAAATATGACTCAGTAACCCACATGGAAGTCATGATCCTAGAACAGGAGGACCATATACACCATGCATGAATCAGCTGTGTCACTTGGCTCTTATGCAAGACAATATATAAATGAGCCCCACAGAAACTGAACTCCTTATTGCTAAACACCTAAATTGTTGGTCTTATAGATTCAGCACAAATGCTTCATTAGCAGTTGCTGAGGCTTCAAGATGAATGATCCTCCCCTCACACATCCATGCAGTGCTCAACATCCCCTTCTACAGGCAGAACTTTGCAACTCTGAGTCCAGCGTGAAGTTGCACAGAGTGTGAATGGCTGGGAGAGAGTTAAGCAGTAGAGGTGAACTTAAAATACAACTGCACTTTAGAATAAGATGGACTGGAGCCTGGGGTGCTGAGCACCACGCTGTACTTCCCATGACAATTCAGGATCCTAAATATGGGCAAATTAAAATATAGTTCAGCAATAAAGGGTGTTAAAAAAGGCAGGGAATTGAAAGTTTCTGAAAGATAACCTGAGTTGTTATTATTGGGTTCTTCTATGTATTACTTACAAATAGTTACCTATTACAAAGCCTCTAATTTCAATGGTTTAGGTCAGGTTTAATATGAGTTCAGGGCCATATGCATATATGCTTGATTGGGGTTAAGTCAAAACAGTATCATCTGAAAACGGGCAGCATTAGGAAGACACTACCTGTTAAAAATCTTTTCCTAAAGCTCACATCATCCAAATTGTAACGTCATCAGGAATTACAGGAGGAGAAAGTTTCAAAAATCCCAAACCAAACAATCCATTATGGACCCAACACTACAAACTAGTCAACACAAAGTATGGTTTAATAAAGAGCTCTCTTTCATCAGGTCATGAAAGACACAAGAAGCCAGGTCCAGTGAACCTTTGAAAAGGAGAATGGCTGATAGTTGATGCTCTTCAGCAAAGGTGGCTCTCTTTGGCACTGAAGCAGGCAACACACTTAAAGAGACACGATGTGTCTTCAGATGATCTACATCCATGCCAACTTCGATGCTGACAATTCCCTTTGCAAAACCCCAGGGTGCAAGTTTTACTAGTCCTGAAGCATGAGAAACACATATCATTTATTTTTTTCCTCTTCTATTAGCGCCCAGGAGGCTTCTAGTGAGAGCTTCCTGTTGCAGTTCACCTGCACATGGTCAGGTACAGACTGAAACAGGAGCAGTTCAGATGGGGAAAGCTGCCAGGAAGTTGAGAAAGAATAAAACATCATTCCCCAATTTATAGACAGGAAAATAAAGCATGGAAAAATTCACTGCTGCACCAAATATCACACTGGAAATTTAGGGCAGAGCTCACAACTACAGACAGCAAGGTTAGGGCCCATGCCAGCATAGCCATATATGGTATTGAATGCACAGGGTGCTGAACAGGGAAAGAACCCAAGGAAGGTAAATGCTTCATAAAGGCAGCTCTTCTGAAAAGGCATAACTGCATTTGATTCACAAAAATGCATGACACATTGGGGAAGCTATGGTCACCAACAGAAGTGCAGGCATGAAACCTAAGGGGACCAAGAGATGATTAAATTAGGAGGCAGCTGATTTGGAGAAAAAAGGCAACTCTGCCTCCCGTTGTGATGGAGAACCTGTGGTATCCACACAGCCGCAGGAAGCTGTCAGCTCAGATACTGTGACTGGATAATTTTAGGAGAAATAACATTGAAAGCTATGCTGAACAAATGTGAAGGGGAACTCAGGGCATCAGGACCTGGAAAGGGATGTAAAGAAATGTTTTCCCTGTTCTTGTATGGTGTTGCACAATTAGGCATGTGCACACATTCTCCTTTGAAGCATGCAGGATGGGCTGTAGCGTGCACTGATGTGAGGCTGTGCGATGCAGGGAGGGATAGATGGGACAAAGAAATCTGATCTAAAAAGGGAAATTCCACTTTTCCCTCATCAAGAGAGTAAATAAGAAGGGAGGACGAAGAAGGGAAAGAGTGGGAAGAAGATAAAGAGAGAATAAAGGGAAGGGAAAGGAGAGAGGAAGGGAAAGAAATTTTAACAAGGAAGAATAGTGAGCTAGGATAAACACAGGGAAAAGACAGATCCCTAAAGATTGGATTAAAAAGACACAATGTTTTTCTTCACTCATCAGCAACACTGCAGACTGCATCTCTGTATCCAAATGAGTAAAAGTGAATGGCAGGTCATTCAGCAAATGCCTGTGCCTGTCTGGGGGGCACTGCCCGCCTCCCTCCCCACCCCAAACAGACAAGATCTCAGCTGCCATTGCTTACCCTAGAGAGCAAGGCAGAGACCCGTGTTTGCTGCCACAAAGGTGGCCTCCCATCAGTCAGCACCGCACCTCCTGCACCCCAGGGGCTCCAGGCCATCCATTAGAACACAGTTTTCTCTGCTTCTGGCCTCCCTACGATGGACTGAAAGGGACCGTGGCAAGAGGGGAAAGACAGCAAGGAAAACAAAATAAATGAAGAGGAAGCTGATGATTTCATACAGGATTTGTGGGGTGGATCCAAGTCACTGCACATAGGCGGTAAGCAAAGTAAGGAAAGGAAAAGGAGCAAGAGATTAAAGCAACCCAGATACCCACAAGTGAGCTGCTTGCACAGCTGAGTAACACAAGGCAAAATTAAGACCAGATTGCCCAGTCCTAGAAGGCTGCGCGGGCTCATGCACATGAAGAAAGCAGGGGCTGAGTTTGACACAATTCTGTCCTCTGTTGCTCACAGAAAACAAAGCTTGATTCCCTGTTTTACAGAAGGCTTGGTTTCAAAATACGGAAGTGGAACCCACTTCACTCACCCTCAAAGAGATTCAGCAACTGCCTTAAACAGCACAGGAGAAGGGCTGGAAGGGAAGCTTGTCCTTCAACAGAAAGCAGAGGCAGAATTCAGCTCTGCACCATGAAAATTCAATTGCCCCATTTAGACCTTGGAAAGCTTGGTAACTTAAGGTAACCTGTATTTACTGAAAGCACCACTGGAACTGAAATTTAAGGTTTAAATGAGTCCATATGGGAAAATGCTCCCAGAATCTATGAAATCCTTTTGCTACACAGGAATATCACTACAGGATGAGTTGAAAAGGAGAAGTGCAACCTGCTGCATCACCACTTCTTTGTGATTTTGTCTTTTCTTACAATTTTGCCTCTGCTGAGGCCCAACAGTGCTTGCACAGTAGAAAAAAATGGGATCACACAAGCAGAGTGAGATGCTTGCAAGCATCTCCCACAACCAGACTTTTCCTTAAAGTCATTTCTATTTAGAGATAGCTGATCTCTTTACCGTTCTGCAGCTCTCCTCCCTAGCAGGCCTTTCATGCACATGAAAAGAAATATCTGATCAAATACATTCCTCTATCATGGCTTTGGAAATATTAGCAAGATTTAATTTATATATAATCATATCAGCAGAAAAGAGTTAATTGAAATATTGAATAACTACAACTTTAACAGGATTGGAACATAATGCTTCAGACGTACTAAGCAGATGATTTATCCACCATGCTATACAAATTTTAGTTAACAGTTGGGCAAAGACTTTAGAGCTATTATTTTTAGCAATAGAAGGGTATTCCCTAGGTTGTGCCAAGGCCTGTGAGCCGAAAAGCATTGTGAAAGATCAGCTTATTGTGCATTTTCTTCTCCTATTAGAAGAAAAGGAGAAAAATGTGTCTGACATTGTTAATTGGGATCTAGCGATAATGCAGCAGTATGTGCACAGACAAATGAAATTTCAGTGCAAATTCACTGACCTTATCCAAGATATATCCAGGGAAGAAAATGGCTAAATGAATTGAATTCTGTGACATGAAGCATGTATTACATTCCCAGGTGTCATATTAATTGTGCATGTTACCAGCAGGACAGTTGTAAGATAGGTACAATATGCCTAAAATCGCTGTTGAGGTTAACTACATAGCAAAGAGATTAGCAGCGAAACAGCCCTGAACTACAAGACATCATCTCCACCTTCTGACTTTGCACAAAATTGTTTACAGGGCTGAATTCTGTCTACAGGGTTTCCTTGCTGCAGGCATGGGTCAAAATCTCAGTTGTCAATAAAAATCAAGAAAGCTGGGAAAAAAGTTGACTCTGACTAAAATTACGCAGATGTGGACAATCTCCATTCAACCAAATAAGTGATTTTGCAAGGATGCACTTATGTTAAATCAGGGACTAGCCTGGCAGAGACCCGTGTTTATCACCAGATTGCAAGTAGAAAATGAACTGACAAATCTCAGATGAGATCCCAGGGCGTGGGATTCATGTTAAAAAATGAAGCCACTCAGTAAGGCAGCATGAGGTACCAAACTTGGGTTTCCTGCAGTTTTCTCTAGACACTGCTTTCAATTAATTCCCTTGGGACCTTGCATTAGTCACATAGCTGTGTGGCATCTCTCTCCCCTTCTGTGAAATAGGAAGAATAACACTTTCTTTCCACCAGGGACATATGCAGATAATCATCTCAACAGTTGTGATTAGACACAGTGATAATAGGGGCAAAAGTACTAAACCGTGGAAGACTGAACTACTCTCTGCAAAATGAGAAAATTGATCTAGCCCAAGTAAGTGGTGTACCTCCCTTGGTATCCAGGAGTAAATTTCAAGCCTCTGAAAAAGCAAGGATGAAATACTCTGCTGCAGAAAGACACATATGCAGAATTCATGGTCCTGTATAGACATCCATTGCCATGTCTTTCATTCAAGTTTAGGTATGGGCATGAACTTTGAAATTATCACTAGCGTGTACAGGCATACAAAGAGAATGAAGATGCCTGGCTGCACTCATCCCAGACCTTTTTTTTTTTCCTATCTTCTTTCACAGGCAATTCTCTAGAATTATGGTCTTTCAGTAAGAAGAAGGAGTGAAAGTCTTGTTAAAATAAGGATTGACCTAAACTTCTGAATAGAAGTTAAAATCAAACCCAACACCTTCCCTCCAATATCTTTGGTATTAAGCAAAAAGGTTTGCAAAGGATTCTTAGTTATTTGGTATTTGCTATTAGAAACTTTCTACCTCAAGTGTGGAAAAGACAACATGAGTATCTGACTACACTCTTTATATCTGTTTAATATTTTTTTTCCCTGGATCAAAAGAATTGGTTGCAAAGTCTAGAGAAGTTGTATTTTACATGCTAATTCAAAACAACCCTACATGTTCTTGGAGGATTTTCTGAATGTAGAAAGGTAAAAGGTATAAAAACACCCAAGCACATAAAAGTCCTGAAATGATAATGCAGAGCTGCAGGATACTAGAATTGTTCCAAGTCACTAAAGCTTCATCTACTCTCTTTTGCCCTGAACAGACAGGTCAAAGTAAGCAAAAGCCTGGACATGTCTTTGTAGCTTTTCTGATATGTTTCAAAAAATACAGCATGCCAAGGCCCTTGTCAGGGAAACCTCTGCAATGTCCAAGTGCCAGCTCACAAAATGATGACTTGCTTTCCCAGTGCAACTTCCTCCTGTGCCACTGTGAATTCTGCTCCCAAATCCCCACGCTACATATGCAGACAGGGCTTCAGAATGATTGTGCCTTCAAAATGGTAGTGCAGCCCAGTGCTCAGAAGAGAATATTTTCATGCGAGGAAGGGAAGAAGCATCTCAGACAGAAGATAATTTGATTTTAAATGTAAGATCATCAAGAAAAAAACCAATAGAAAGACTCCTATCTAGCTCAAGACACCAAAGAGATTTTGCAAATCAATGGAGATGGCAGAGGTGCAGCTATGGCAGAGTGCAGGAATTTGAGACCTAAGCTAGATCCCAGCTCTTCCCACTGGGAACGCTGGGGAAAGTAGCACCAGAGCTCAGAGAGTGCAAAGAGCTGACCCCTTCCTCAGCAGGAAACAGTGTAATAGTATAAGAAGCTTTGTATCATTAAATACTACGTAATAATTTAATATTAACTACTTATGATTTACCTAGTTACTTATCTCTGTTCTATAATGTATTACCTTACTATTTATTAAAAGATAGCTAGATTTTAACAGAAGTGAATGGTCAGTGCCTCCCTTGGGCTATTGTTAAAGGCTGTTTTTATTTTTATTTATGAAGATTATTCATAATATACCACCAAAGCAACCTACTGAGAGATGAAAAATCTGTTACGGATCCAAATTTCCCCAGTTGATCCTGTGTGCTGTCACCAGCAATAGGAATGGAGAAAGGATTGATCCCAGGCAAGAATCTCTCCAGACCGTAATCTGGCTTTTTTTGTAAGTAGATTCAGAGTAGCCCCAGACTCTGACATAACAGCAGGAACACATGCACCAGCCAGCTCTGTTTGTGCAGACACAATCAGAAAACAAGGTGCTTGCTTGGGGGTGTCTGTCCCAGTGGCTTTCACAGCTTTAGTATCAAAGCTGAGAACAACCATTGATTTCACAACTGCCAGAAACATTGGAGCTTCTGCCAGTGTTCCCACCTTAGCCAGGTCTCCCTACCTCTACCATGCCAGCATTAATAGATTCATTACTCCCAGTAATACTTCATGCCTCTGATAACAATTCCCAGGGAACAAACTGAAACAGTCTTTTTCCCAAGTCACGCAAAATGCAGCACACTTAGTAGAAAAGGAAAAACAAACCCTGAGATGAACGCTACAGGACATCTATATTCAGAAGAGATGCACATATTCAGATTACTGTAAAAAAACCACAAAGCCATACCTTACTTTCTTGCCCTGAAATCCTGAAGTTCATTAAGACTAAGTCTGCAGTATTTACATTTGGTGTGTTAACATAGCAAAGTCTTCCAGGAATGGTAAGGATTTGGGGAGGTGAGACAGGTAGCCACCATTCCTGCTTCATTGAATGAGATCCCAAGAAGCTGTTGTGCTCCTTGATTTCTTCTCTCCCCTCTTTTCTCTCACATGGTTGATCCCTTAAAAGTCCTAGAAACTAGGTCTTGCAACATCTGAAACCAGAAGTTGCACCTGGTATTAAAATGCCTTTAAAGCCCTACCCCTTCCCTCAAATTATGGAGCTTCTTCCTACCTTTCCAACCATAAATTACATGCAGGAGTTGTTGGGGGAGCTGGCTTTGACCACTAAGAACAGATGCATGGTGGGAACGGAAGTTATAGGAATCCACTCTTCATGGGGCAATGACCCTGTCTAACCGATCCTTCATCTCACACTTCAGCACAGCTCAATCACACTGGTCACATCAGAAAATCACAGCACTGCAGCAGGGTCTGTGAATAGGTCCTCACTTTATGACATCTAGTAAAGATATCAACCCATCAAATGCCTCACCATCACCTCTGCCCTGTCCTCATCTCTTCCCATCCCAAGAAGAGAAATCTGCCTGTCCTCACTCTCCTGGCAAAGGAAAAAGCCCCTGGGACTGAAATGTCACAGATTCTGAGGACATGATTAATTATTTAAACGGACAAAATTACATTCCACTGGTGACATTCAGCTCTGTGTCTACTCTGCCTCTCCCTCTCCCCTTTCCTCCCTGCCAGCCCCCAGCAGCTCTTCCCCCTGTGGACATGTGCCAGCCAGGGATCTGTTCCTTTCACTCCACTCTCTGCTAAATGTTTTTTATTCTCAACCACCTGCCCCAGGCCCTCTCATCAATTATTAATCAAGTGATCCATGAATATGCAAATCACCCACGCACTCATTTTATTAAATTAAATAAAAAAAAGAAAAGAGACATGGCATGTACAACAGCAGAATAGATGATGGGGTGAACTGCTCCAGGAAAGTGGTGATAGGTGCTGTCTAACAGGGAAGGAAGGAGTAGAATGAGAGGGAACATGCACAATACCCCACTAGCAAGAGAAATTACTTCTAGAGTCATTTGCATGTTTATTTTAAAGTGGTGTTCTGCAGGAAGATGAGGATTGAAATATAAGTGTGTGCACACAGAGGGGGAACTTTATTCTGCAGCAAATGAATAGGTGGAAGATGCAGCTTCTTTCTAATAATCTTTGTCAATAGGGGCACTGTGGAGCAGGACAGGCATTTATAAGACTGGGTGGTTCAGCTGGCCACGCA
Organism: Myiozetetes cayanensis; assembly: GCF_022539395.1. Lineage (NCBI taxonomy): Eukaryota > Metazoa > Chordata > Aves > Passeriformes > Tyrannidae > Myiozetetes > Myiozetetes cayanensis. Next base: position 23,104,808 of record NW_026087742.1, read on the forward strand.
CAAGGCACTTCCACCTGGCTCACAGCATCTACCTCAGCAAAAATGCAGCTGGGATGCACCCATGTGAATAGAGTAAGGGTAAGCCAAGGACATTGCCTCTAGAAAGATGATCTGAGTGGGAACCACTGCTGCCATCTGCCTGGATCACACAGGAGAAGAAGGAGGGAGGGCCTATTTCAAAATTGTGTCTTTTCAGCACCTAGAACAGCATGTTAGCAGCTGGGAGAAGAACTATCGCTCCATCAAGTTTCTTATTTGTGTAGTATCCGGTGTCACCTCACCTCCACCCCTCCCAATATTCCCTTCACATTTTAATACATCAAATTGTACTTTTGGATCTCCTTAAATCAATAGCATTCCCCTGGTGGACAGGGAATGAGACTGGCCTGTCACTTCATCAACTGCAAGGTCATCTGAGTGCTGATGCCAGACCTACACAAGCAAAAACCAAAAACTTAAATCAAACTTCCCTTACAAAACAGTGGGTGGTTGTTGCCACCCACATGCTAATGCCCCTTTAAGGCTGTAGGAAAGGAAGATAACCATCTGGTCTGCTTTCCTGGTCCCTGGTGGTGTGGTGAGCACAGCTGAATAGCTTTAAGATGGCTCTCATTCCTAGTTCCTAATGCTGTGGCACAAACATCTCCTTGGATGTAGTTGAGACTATCCTGGCCCCACAGAGGCATCTAAACAGCTTGGCTTCTCCCTTTTTGCCAGCTCCACTGAGCTGCATGTTACTGGTTGATTAATGTCAGGTGTTGACCTTCATGAGGGTTTGAGGGAGTTCAGTGCTGGCAGGCAGATGGGGATGCCCTTCTTACCCAGGAAATAGGTAGAGCATGGGCAATAGCAGGACATGCTTTCTCCTCCAACAGAAACTGTTGCAAGTCTGAGATCAGTAGGCTATTCCAACTTATTCTAAGTATTCCGACTAGATGCTGACATGTTGGAGAGACACATTTCTCCTTGTTCAGTAAATCCTCAAGAAAGTACTGATGGCACAGACAATACCATTCTTTCAAGGCAGCCAACTTGTGCCTCCTGAGCCATATGCAGTTTCTGAAACCATCACACTAAAGTTCTCAGCAGAGGCTGTGCCACGTGCTGAGTCAGATCACAGCCACATAAGCCAAATGGATGCTGGAGCTGGCAGCAGGTCCAGCCCTGTTCCAAGTAGGGTTTCAGAGAGATGTTGCTGTCACTGGATTGGGAGGCTGCCATGTAGCTTCATTTCCCCATAGGTTTAGGAGATGAGTTTTCTACCTCCCAACCATATCATGACTTTGAAACGCAATTTGCAGAATCAGCAAAGTCTATTACCTCCAGTACAGCCTTCAGACACACTCACACACTTTATGGCATTGCTGAACAGCGGCCAGAGGAGAAAGGTGATCGCATCAGCAGCTGGAAATTACGTGCTCACATGATTCCTTGGCCATTGCTATGTTTATGGAAGTACCAGAGGTGGATGGGAGGAGAGGAATAGGTTTTTCACCCACTGATCCAAGACTGTTGGTTCATATTGAGGAGTAATTCTAGTTATACCCTCCTACTCCATAAAACAGCTAACAATCCTGCTGGCAAACACTCAGTGTTTAACAAGTATAAGGACAAGCCTTAGTGGTACTAATTTCTCAGTAATATTGGTACTACAAAGGCGCAAAACCATGCTGCAAGATCAGTCACAACATCAACACTGGTTCAAAAACTCCAAGCACAGAGCTTTTCAATACTTCAGAGTAACGCCTGCACCTGAATGGAAATGCACAAGGATCAAGGTGGTGGGAGGGAGTTCAAACATGTCCCACGCTCTACACATATGCAACTGCAGCTCCTCACAGGAGTACTTGGATTGGGACACCTGAGGTGCCAACATGCCCTGTGGGTAAGATTCCTGTGCTAGCAACATGCGTCCAACATGCACCCATAGGACTCAGTACCCATCAGCTGCTTCATTCCTTCAGGGCACCTCACAGCCCACCACTGTGTGCAGCATACTCCTCTGATCCCTTAAGGGAGCAAGCAGGATCCTGCTTTTTAACTTGTGAATGGGAGGGAAAAGGAGAAAAAAGGAAAGAATTCCCCTAATGTCACCAGCTAAATGTTAATTTGGAATGGGATTTTTTTTTTTGTTTTCTAAATTACTCTTAACTGTGTGCCAGCACACAGGTAAATTGTTCTTGGCTGAGGAAATGGCCTGTCTCTCTTCTCAGAAATTAACAGAGAGGACAGTGAATGGAGCAGCAAACAAGAAAACCATGTTCCTTTTACAAATAATTCAATGGTTTCCTGACTTCTTTTCTATATATTTTTCAGCTGTAAATGAGTTTCTACTGCTCACTGTAGCTGAAGGCCATGCTTGCCATTGTTACTCCCATTTTCTTTTTAAACAAGGTGGAGGAAGAAAGGAGAAATAATTTGCTGCCATGGTGACTCCAACTGCAATCAAATTGCTGTACTTCCCTCCTGCCCCTCCAAAAGCTTCCCCCAACCACCTTCCTCAAGAACCCTACTCATGCGGCATAGGAATGCCAGTGCTTCTATGACTCAAAAGGAGCCTAGCTCCTCAAATGGCAGGCCAGACTTTTTCTGTTGTTGGGAGGGATTAAGGATATCTTGCTTGGTTCTCTGTCTAGAAGAAAAGATGGCCTCCTATAATGAGGTCTAATTGATATCCAAATTTGGATAATATCCAAAACTTTCAGAGTAGAAGTAGTGCCAGAACTGTAACCAGGGAGAATGAACCTGTATGTATCTACACTTTTGCCCATGCACAGTTACTAATGATGGCAGCATAGGTCAGAGGATGTAAATGTGGTCCAGATAATTGCACATTCTTCTTCTGCAAGGCAATGCTAAGAACAAAACAGTAGCTGGTAGCTAAGAATACAAAACCTGCTTCTTTCTGCAGACAAAAGTATCACAAGCTACCAGTTGTTCATCTCTCTCACATGGAACAACTGCCTCCCTAAACCCATAACATATATCCCTCTCACTGAGCAAGCCTTTCCCAGAAGTCTGCAAGTTAAGTCTCGGTTTCGGCTTTGAGTGGAGATAAGAGTTCGCTCATAGTTGGGTTGTTCCAGCTATGTAACAAGCCTATTGCATTTTCCCTTTACGTAAGAGCCATGAGATGGATTATTAAAAAAAAAAAAAAGGAAAAGGTTCTTCCTTTTTAGTTGCATGGATTGTCATATTAGTTTTTCAGAGCAAAGGAAAGCATATCAACTCTTTATCAGCTATTGCTCCTCTGGTGTCTTAAAGCATCTTACTCTCTTTCCTACTTAAAAATCTCACTCAACTACCCAGCATACATTCTCCTCACTTCCTTTTTTCTCAGTCTTATGAGTATTTCCGTGTTATGGTGCCAGGAGAAAGGAAATCCTAAACATAATGCTGTAGAAACAGAGTCCTCATATACAAGTCAGACCAGTTAGATTCAGAAGCGCTTCCCTTTATCTCAAAAATCACCATTATGAACTTATGCTGGTAGAGAATTTAAAACTGTTTGGCATTTTGAAGATTATTCCTCATGCTGAAGAAGGGGGAACATGGTTCTCATCTGGAATTAACACAACCTGTCATGTTCTCTTAAATATACAAAGAGTTCACCTGCAGTGGAAGACAGTCTACTGATATAATTAATAATCATATGACAGATGAAAATATCTATTTGCTTGATTCATGGATCTTGGGTGAATGTGAGGAATGAAAGGCTTATGCCTGCCTTCTTTGCATTATAAGTTAAATTTACTGCGTCTGTAGAGAAATAGCACTTGTTTCTCCCTCTCCAAGATCCTTGCAGCTTATTTCAGAGGAGATACACATAGTTCCTTACAGAGACTGATTCAAATATTGAAAATTCAAAAGCATGCATGCTTCTCCAGATGCCCAACTTGAAAACACAGAGAGCCTAATCCATAAAAAGGAAAGAAAGAACTGATGGAATATAACACTGTTTGCTTAACTTTCAAGTGTGGGGCTCTAAAAATGGAGACCTCAATACAACCAGCACTAGAAATCCCAGACTCTGCCCTGCCTTTAGTTGTTTGATGGTTTCTGCTACCATCCATAGAAATTATCACTTATCATCCATAGTCTAAACACAACAGGATTGCATTTTCAAAAAGTTAACTGACTCATGCATATACAAACATCTAACAGCTCGAAACAATACATTTGTGACTGATGCATGCTTTAACTGGAGTAGATACCCCAGCGTGACTGTGAGAAACCTTTTTTTTGTAGATGTCTCATTATAGCATGTAACAATTGCATCCCTCCCACGAACAAGCTAAAAAAAGGTGAAAGGAATTAATTCACAAAACCTAGCCACAGACAATCAATTTTTAAAATTCAATAACAGGATGGGAAAAGAGAGGTCACTAAGAGTACCAGCATTGGAGGCACTTAGGGCAGATGAGAGAAGTCCCTGAAGGAAGGGCCTCTGAACTGTGTGGGAATGGTCTGTTTTAATAGGATGTGAGGAGATGCTCTCAAATAGGAAGCAGAGTTTCTGGCCTTCTGCAGTATCTATTCTTCACACCATACTGGCACATCAGAAATCTCAGCTGGAATATCAGTATACATTCTTGAATAGTCTTAAGAGACAGAGCTTTCAAAACAACCCAAGAACACAACTGAGATGTCAGATTTACTTGCACATCCCTTTTCCATATCTAATTTCCAGGACATGAAGAACCTGAATTGGACTTCCATGTTCACAGAACGTGTGTTACACAAAAGTCTTTCTAGTAAAAGATTTGTTTAAGGTGCAACTTTCTGAAAGATTATTTTACACTTTTTCTTTTTTTTTTTTACTTCTTTTCAGTTTTCACTTCTTTCCCTTCTGAAAGTAATTAAGTTTCAATGGCAGCTAATTATAAGCAAAGAGAAATCGGAGGCTGCATGGCTGTCTGTTTGGTGCAAGCTCGGCAAAGTGTTTTTTAATTGGTAACCCTTTGCCATGTGCATTTCAATCCATTTTGCACTGTATTTATCGTTCCAGATTCATATTATATCCATGACCTTTCATCTAATGACAGAAGCTCATGCAGAGAAAAAAAATGATTATTTTAACAAACAGACATTAGAGCTATGAAAGAGAGAGGAAAAAACAGGCAAGAGGGGAAATCAGGAATGGCATGAGGCAACAATGAAGCACATCCTCGATGAAAGATGCTGATTTCTCTCCGTGCTTTTTCTCTGCTATGTGGTCTGTGCAGGAGCCCTCAAATCAACAGCGACAGCATCACTTGGCTGATGCCCTAATGAATAGCAGTCACTGAAAGCCTTACAAAAATCTTCTAATGCCCATGGCCACCCACCAGGAAGAGACAGTCTGAGGTGCATCCTGAACACTGCTCTTTTGTGCAGCCAGTGCCATGTCTGGATCTGTGGGCCAAGTCTTTTATGATTCTGCAGTTTGCCTTCATTCCAAGTCAGAGTTTAGTACATCCTCCAAAACAAGTACAAATGAGAGCTCAGAAACATGGAATTGAGAATCATTACAGACAATTAACAACTTGAACTATGAGGCATGAGTTGGAGATAACTGGGAAAACAGATCCTAATTCCATGCATGTAATGGTGTCATCCCAAATACATGCAAGCTCACTTTCCCGTACTTCAACTGAGTGGTAGCGTAGAAATGTCAATAAAATCCTATTTCTCATTTTTCAGCCAAAGCATCAGCCCCAGGATAAGCCCTCAGCCATCATCCCTGACACTGTGTTTCTTAGCAAGACCTCACTACTGTATGTAGTTGCCAATGAAACAAAATCTGCGTCCTCGAGTGGCTCAGAGATCTCAGACCACTGTGGTTGTGGAACAACATCTCTATACCAACAGCAGCATAGCTCTGTTGGCACAAACAGGGTGGTTGGTGGGTTGCATGTGATCCAAGCTGAACTGGCATTTCCCACTGTTAATGAGCAGTTGTTGCCAACTGCCTACCTGGCTTCTGCAGGAAGCAGCTTAGCAGGCACTAGGTGTTTGGCAAAAGACTCTGCAGATTAACCGCAGTAAATTTAGATGATACACTAAGCACCAACTGCCTAAGCTACATTTACCAGCAGCAGGGATGAACCAGCAGTGAAGGGCCAGGTATGTTCAACAATTCACCCCAGAAATACTCCGTTACTGGAATAGCTAATAGCACAGCCTTACCTCCACTCTTAGCTAAGTTAACCAGCACGCATCCCCTTCTCTCCCATAAGGAAAACTGAGGGGTAATTCCTGCTTACTACCTAACACCGTGACACTTTTCCTCAGGACTGTATCATTCCACAAACTTTCAAAAAGAACAGGGGTATTTTTTGTGAGTCCCTGTGCTGAAATTCATGTTTCTGCTCATGAAGTCACTTTCCTGTAGGTTCACAAAAATTTCAGTGGAAAAAGTATAAGAAGCATAATGGAAGGATACCAGTGCTATATTTGAATGCAGTTTTTATCTGTAAATCCAAGAAGGAAATATAGACGGTGTAAAACAAAAATTACTAAAATCATATGTAAATAATGCAATAAACAAAGATATTACAGAAGCCATGTGTTGATCTTGATGTTCTGGAAACAGTTTTCTTGAGCCTTGGGAATACAAGCATCTATGCAGAAATCAGTGATGTTTTCAGAAGGGCAACAGTGCCTAAGACACATGAAACTCAGTGAAACTCAGACCCTAATTCAGGTCTTGCATAACGCCTGTTTAGAAAACTTCATTCAAAGACACAAAACAAGCCAGAGCACCAATGCTGAAGATTTATGAGCTCTTTAAAGGCACAACCAGGTAGCATGCTTTGCATATGTTTTGGAATCCATCTTCATATCAGATGCCAGCATATGATCATAAAGTGACTGGCAGGCTCTGGACAGGCATCTACGGAACCTCCCAAACAAAACTCACTGCTGGAATATTGACCAAGAACTGCTATATGGAGGAGATTTCCAGAAGCACAAATAGCTCTTAAGCACACCCTGTCTATCAACTTGCAAGCCCTCAAATACTAAGCAGGTAATTTAGAAGCCAAAGAGGAAAAAATACATTTGCAGAGCAATCACTTATAACTATACATCCAGTCCCAGTGCCTCTTTGTGATTCATTAATAAAGAAAACTCACAGACTAGCAGCTGTGTTCAAGAAACATTGCAGCAAAGTCCATCTGAGCACCAGCACTAAATATGCCATCAAATGTCACTGCACAGATTTGGGAGCCCTTATATTGCTAAGTTGACATCCATCTGGCCACTTCAGCACTGTTGTAGCAGCACAGGGTTGCAGTTTTTATAGCCCAGTTCTCCCCTGTAAACTCAATACACAAGGCTGTTTGAGGTGAAGATTTGTTCAGCTGTGCCATGCTTGCCTGGTATCTTGTCAAGACAGTGTTGCATCGGCTCAGATGATCTCTTGGAGTCCCTTACCTCTGTTCCCAGTGAGAACACACAGGAATTCAGGGGAAAAAGTGGTAGCAAGAGACGGAGGGGTATGCAATTAGAAACCATAAATTCGTCAGATGGGTAAGCACCAGGGAGGAAAAAGCACTCTTAAAACTACAAGCTCATGTTGACATAAGAACATATGGATGTTAACTGGCCATGAATGCACTTAGACTGGAAATTAAAGAGAGGCTTTTAAACCCTCAGAGTAGTGAAATTAGACAGGGACCTCCAACTTCAGTACTGGGGGAAAGCCACCCCAATGACATTAGTATTTCTTTCATAAATTTTCAAAAAGAGCTGGTTTAGATAATTCAGAGGTTTCCATGTATCCTATGTTGTAGTAAGAACCATCCTGCACATTTTGTCTATGTTGCAAAGTCACTCCATACCAGTGTCCCAGAAAGTTTTTCCCTTCATCAGTGGCTATGTACAAATACTAACAAACCATAGTATCCTGAACATCAGAACAACCACAACTGTTTTTATAAGTCTGTTCAATAAGTCCAGAATGAATAAATTTTTAAATGCATAGGGTATGTTTTCAAAAGTAGCTTTCAAAAAAAACAAGTCCAGTTTTCAAAAAGAACACAAACCCCTGAGTCCTTTGATTTTCAAGAAGACAAGCTCCTGGAGCAGCTGCGGTGCTTTTGAGAATTTTGTCCCTAGTCTTTAATGTTATTTTTGGAACATAAATTTACTCCCCCTTTGCTGTCATACAACATATTTTTTTTCATAAGCCATATTAAAAACAGTGTCTCCAACCTTCTAATTCTAATGCAGCTTGAAATACTAGGATATATGACAAACTTTGCTCAGTATTGTCTACTCCTTTCTCTATACATGAGGATCATGGACCATATAACAATGTAGTAAGATACTTATAAAGAAAGAGAAAGATTTGCTGTTGACTTCAGCGCCAGACCTAAACCAGAACTTATGCATTACACACTTTAAAAAAAAAAAACAACAAAAAAAACCAACCAACAAACAAAAAAACAAAACAAAACAAAACCACCAAAAAACCACAACAAACAAAGCACAACATATTTTTGTGTAGGATCTGAATAACCCATGTTCCCACCTAATCTCTTCAATCACTAAATGAAGTATGCACCTTAGTAAAAGACTTTTTTTAATTATTATTTTAATAAGGCTTTTAACCAAATTATTTTGAGGCCATAATCACGTTGTCAGACCATGCCTGGATTACAAACATCCTGTTATTGTCAACATGCCAAATAACATTTCTTTACTGCTAAGTTAGCAATCTGAATATCTAATCAGAAACCAGATGCTTCAATTAATGCAAGCAAAATTGTTGTCAGGGGGCTAAGTCTCCAGAAGAGGAGCTGACCACAAAAAGTAAACTGTTAATTTTGCAAACTTATTTTTTTTTGTTTAACCTGAGCATATCACCAACATTTTTGACGTATTTAATTTGTACATTTTAACATGTAACAGATAATGAGAGGCAGCGTATGAGATTTAATTATAAAACGCAGAATTTTACCCAAAAAGTAGCAAGCAATACTGAAAATGTCCCACACTGGTTATTTGAGTCTGAACAAAGCTGAAGATGTGGATCAAAAGTTTCTTCTAAAGACATAATCTGGTTAGCTATCTCATACCTAGATACTATACATATCTCAACACTAGCTGAGATACCTGTGCCCTGCCTTTCCTCATCCATTTGGGGTCAGTAGGCTGACCTGAGCATGATGCACGTGTGCCATCCAGTCCAGACTGCATTTTTGTTCTTGTAATTTTACTCTGACTTACAAGACCTTCAGCAGAACTCAGTTGTCATGGGAAAGGACAGCTGCCATATGGAACACATTAAGTTTCTAATGAACAAAAAACCTCTTTTGGAACTCAAATGACTCTGCTAATATCCTATGCCATGAGAACATACCATCTTCCTTGCCACCCAACAACAGTGTCTGAATGCTGTCCAACCTATACATTCTACCACAGTTATAATAAAAAGCATTCTCATCCCAGAATCTTAGTACAACCCTCCTAGAAAAATAATCACTCTGTCAGCTCCAGGGCACATATTGCTTCCTGCCTTCTCTAGTAGTCATAGAAGCAGTAGCCAATACCATTTGGATGACAGGATGATCTAATACTTGTGCACAACTTGACAGATGCTAATTACAGGGAGATACTGGTATTTATCGCAGCTAGGCTCTACATCATCAAGATGTTTAACCGTGACTAGGACTCAGAACAAGCTATGCACGTCTACTCGTCTCTTCTTCCCTCCTAGTTTTATCACAGGTAGGCACACAACCATGGCAATTTTGTTGCCAATCCAAGTTACCTAGTGACATCATTGTAAAAAGTACTCAAATCAAATTAAATAACTTACCATTACTTTCAAGACAACCACGAGAGGATTAGAAAGTCCAAAGACTTACCTAAGAACAAAAAAGAAAGGAGTAAAATTAGGGACTGAGCAAACACAAGAATAGAAGGTCTTCAAACAATTTCAGTTCAGAAACATGAAAAAATTCTTGACAGAATACCAAGAAAAGCAGATTTAGTTCCTTGCAGGAACAGCCCCCTGAATCAGAGAGGACCAATTTACCAGGTGAGACTAAGAACAATGTCTATTTTAATCACACTTACAGGTAGGCTCAAAACAAACATATATTTTCCTGCCCCAAGGAACTTACACGCTCATTCAAGAGCACATCAAAAAATGATCTCCTGGGGAACAAGAAAGAAATACTACTCCAGTATTTGGCTGAGGGAGTATCAGTCAAATCTTAGGGATTCAGTGGAATACTTGTATTAGCTGTCATAGGGAAGTAATTAAAAAATAAATACAATAAATTAGTCCTGAATTGGCTCTAAAATGTGAAGGGGGCTTATTTCCCAGGGTTATTCTGCACACAGAAAAAAAAAATATAGTAGAATTTTTGCAAGATTATTCACTTCACAGAATCACAGAAGGGGTAAGGTTGAAAAGGACCACTGTGGGTCATATCTGGTCCAACCTCCCTGCTCAAGTAGGGTCACCCAAGAGCACATTTTACAGGATTGTGTCCAGACGATCCTTGAATATCTCCAGTGACAGAGACTCCACAGTCTCTCTGTGCAACCTGGTCAGTGCGTGGTCAACCACACAGTAAAGAAGTTCTTCTGTATACTCAGGTGGAACTTCCTGTGCATCAGTTTCTACCTGTTACTTCTTGTCCCAGTGCTTGGCACCACTAAGGAGAGCTTGGTTCCATCCTCCTGATACCCTCCCCTCAGATACTTATAGACATTGATGACATCCCCTGTCAGTCTCTTCTCGAGGCTGAAGAGGACCAGCTCCCTCACACTGTTTCCATCTCTTCTGCATTTCCTGCATAGGCCTGAGTTGTGGCAGGAGTTCTTTACTCATCTATGGAGGTGTCTCAATTGATTTCTTGCTCATCGGATACAAATGTTACTGAGGTTAGAGGAAGTGATCCTTGAATATCAACCAACTCTCTTGGACCCCTATTCCCTGTGGGGACCATTCCCATGGGATTCTTGCAAGAAGACCTGTGAAGAGGCTAAAGTTAGCTCTTCTGAAGTCCATGGTTACAATCTTACTTGCTGTTCTGCTTCTCCTCCCCTAAAACTGAACTCACAAATCTCATAGTCACTACAGCCGAGATGGCCCCCAGTCTTCACATCTCCAACAAAGCCTTCCTTCTTTGTTAGCATGAGGTCAAGCAGCACACCATTCCCTGGGGGATCCTGTCTTAGGAAGTTGTCATCTACACTTTCCAAGAACCTCGTGGAATGGTTGTCCTTTGCTGTGGTGCTCCTCCAGCAGATGTCAGGGTAGCTGAAGTCCCCCACCAGAACTTCTGCCTGTGACTTTGAGGCTGCTTCAAACTGCCTATAAAAGGCCTCGTCTACTTCCTTCTCTTGATTAGGGGGCCTGTAGTAAATACCCAAAGTGTCACCTTCACTAGCCTGCCCTTCTGTCCTAAGCCACAAGTTCTCAACACGCTCATCATCTACCTCAAGAAAGAGCTTGACACATTTCAAGTGTTGCCTCACAAAGAGGACAACTCCATCACCATGCCTTCCTGGTCTTCAGGTTGGCCATTCTATTGGCAAAACCACATGCACTCCACCTCATGAGATGGATCCCATCTCCCCCATCAGTTGTTGATCAGCAAACAGGGTCCCATGGTAATACAAAACAATGCTCTGTTGCCAACACCAGTGACATATCTAGTCATTTACTTGGTAAATCCATTCTGTTCTTCTCTTGTAATTTTCTCAAACTGGTAGTATCAAGCAGAAAACTACCTGGGCACCCAGACCCTTGACTGACATCCACAGAGCTCTGAAATTATTTTTGATATTCCCAATTTACCCTTGCTATTATTAAGGCTCACATGAAAGACCAGCAGTGGGTGATAGTCAGATATGTTGGTGAGCCTCAATGGTCTTTCTATGACCCCTCTGGTTCAAGCAACAAACTTCTTGGATAATCAGTCATGTTGGCAGACAGGTGCCTCTGCCCTCTGCAGTAGGGAGCCATCCACTACAATTGCTTGTTGCTTCTTCCAGGTAGTCCCGTGTGGCTCAGGGTCTGGTGACTCAGTTGCTTCACCTGGAGCCCTACCTACCTCCTCCTCAGCTTGGAGGGCATTAAACCTGTTTGCTAATGTAAAGCCATCAGGAGGAACAGGAGTTGTATGGAAAGTGACTAGTTTACAGTCTTCCTCTTTTATTGACTTCTGCCATGTTACGAGATGCAGTGCAGAGCCTACCTGCATCTCTGATGTAGAGGGGGGTTGAGACTCTTGCATCTTTAAACTCTGAATCACCCTATCTATTTATTTCTTGTCCTCACAAATGCTATGCAACCTGCTTATTTACTTGTTTAGCTCCTTGACCTGGTGGCATAGCTTCTCAACAAGAACACACCTTCTGCAGAGGAGATGACTCACAGCCCCAGCTTCCTGGACAGATTGTACAGGCACCCTGTACAACCAGAGGCCTGCAAGAGCTACATTCACAGTCATGAGGTCTTTTTGGGTGGAAGCCTCTGATACCATTGGTGCAGTGATTTCAACAGCTACTGGGGAACAATGTCTGCAGCTTGTAATAACTATAATGTTGGGAGCTCAGACAACTAGGATGGAGGAGAAGGGGTCTCTGTGGTACCCTTGGCATTAATTGCCACTCCCTATCTGCTGCTCTCTGGTTCTGCTTCAGTGTTGGCCGTCCTGTGGCAAACTGCCCCATATTTCATCATCATTAACCAACCAGTTGTTTTTGGTACACAGGAACTGCTGTTATGGGCCAAGGGTCCATTGTGCTAGGTCACTGTACAAACAGAAAACCAAAAACTGCTTTGTTTGAAGGAGCTGGGGTGCTTCCATTAAATTTTTCACTGGTTTTCATCATAAAGTAGGGAAACTTCATGGTGAAAGTACACGACAAAGTACAAACATTAAATACTGAAAATCTCCTGTTCCATCACTGTAACCCACTTTTTATGTAGTGAATTTGACTCCATCCCCAGGCCTATCCTACCATCCAATGAAATGCCAACACCATCCTTCAAAGTCATGCCTCTGTGCCAGAAAGAACTGTGCTGAGCACAAGTATCAGCTGCTGTGCAGAAAGACTACAACACTAACACTCTGTAAGGTTGAGTATTTCACACATCACCATTGCTTCACTGGGATTTCTGAACAGAATGTAGAAAATAAAAACTCACAGAGTGCAAGGAAGCACTACAATAATAAAATTATTTTGCTTTTAAAAAGCCTTGTTTTCAGTGGCCTGATCCAATGTCTACTGACATCAATAGCCCAGAGTAGAAAGGAGCAACAGATTACAGTGAAGACACCATTTAGAAAGGAAACATCACTTTTGCAGGATATATGGACCCACAGCATCAAGCTTTGACCCTTTCTAGCACATAACTGATTCAGCTTACAAACATCTGAGCAAGTTTGTCACCATGGGGACTTTTGCCTACAGAAGTCCCTGTTCATTTGCACAGGAACTGCACCACATGGTACTGGCTCAGCTGTTTTGCCTGCAGTTAAAACTAAGTGGATGTAATCACCACCAGTAGGGTCAACAAGGTGGTTGATTGTAAATAACTGTAAAAATCCAGGACTCTTGCAGGATTTCTGGATTCCCTATTAGTCATCAACACAACTTTATTTTAAAGCATGCCCTTCACATAGTCAGCACCACTCATCTCAGTAGAATGCAACTCATTTAAAGAGAAAAAGCAAGTGTCTCAACAAGAAGGAGCAAGATCAGGTGGTTCCTTTTGAGAAGACAAACTTAGGATTTTTTTTTTTCAATGAATTGTATGCAAGATTGAAAAAATTGTATGCAATGACAAAAAAGGATAAAGATGATTATTTAGAGGTGGAACAGTAGATAGTACTAAAATGCTCGTGAACACCCAGAACCCAGTCATATCTCAATGCACACACTTTCTTCAGAAATGGCCTTGCAGATACTTGGAACAGTCCTCAGTGCTCATTGCATACCAGAGTCTTTGAATGCTTACAAATAAATATTCACAGGCAATTTTTGAAACAGCAAAAGGATGAAACCTCTTGTAGTGTGCTTAGACTCACTGATATAGGAATAATGTCACATGGCATCATTGATCCATCAAATGGCATGGGAAGTCAGGAGTAGATGCTCAGTAAAGAGACATTTTCAAATAAATCAGAGGCTAAAATTCAATCACACAAAACTATCCAACAACTGAGAATAATGAGTAAATTAGTATAAAGTCAGTCTGCTCCCAGATAACTTACTGAACAGAGGGGTGAGAATACATTTTAATAACACATTTCTGCCTGCCAACTGCTCTGTTACAAATAGAGTGAACTGACAATAACTGGGAGTAGCTGATAGGAAAAAAAAAAATAAAGAAGGAGAATGATGAGCAGTAGAGAACAAAACAGGAATGGCGATGGAAAAACACCAGTTCCTCCTTCGCAGGAAAAGGAAATGAGGAAAACAAAGCCTTTCTGTGCTTACACTGCTCAAAATCCTACCTGGTTTTGTCTGATCACAGCAGATCTGGCCCCCATTTCATAATATTTAGGAGCACAGCCACCCACAAAGAACAAGTCTGTATAATGAACAAAAATCCCATAGCACAACTTTTGACACTTTCCACATGAGGACACCTAAACCTCTTCCTCCCACCATCCCTTGCTCCCACTGAATTCTTCTGCCTTCCAGACAGCTCTACTCATCATTCAATCGCGACACTCAGTCCAGTTTCTGTCTTAAGGACACTCAACAACGGAAAATAGAAGAGCAGCTTAGCCAACTCTGCAAGGGAGATTATTCAAAAGGTTAATTACTGAATAAAACAGAAATAGGAAATAGAGGGGGCAATGGGAAAGGGGATGGAGGAGGAAGGGAGGGAGCAAATTACTTTCAGCTGCTAAATCTGGCTTCCCAAATCCTTAAAGTCCTTTACATTGTAGGCTGAAGAAGGAGGGGGACAGGAGGGGGTTGTGCTGTGTTGTTCACTTACACATTTGATTAAACCTCAATAATGTTTCTCTCCTAATCCTGTGTCATTAGGAACAAAATGGTACAGAGAAACTATTTAGATATGAGTGCCTGCAACTTCACCATCTGACCTGCTGACTTCTTTCTTCTTTTTGTGCTCCCATTTTGTTGCTGGAGCCAATTATATTTAGAAATGTGGTTTTTTTGGCTAGGCACTTGGTCCCGGGCACCAGGGGTCCAAAATGGCCTGGCTGGAGACCCTTATGGCCATTATTATTTTTCTTTTTGGGTGGAAAGGTCATTATTACTATAATAGATGAGAATTAATCTGTCTATTCTGAAATTTTTAGAAGAAAAACAAAAACTCAAAACCAAAACAAAGTGGTATTTTCTATGGTGCCTCCAATCCCTTTTATCACTAGAGCAGGAGGAGCTGCTGACTTCAATGGGAGAGGAAGACTGAACTCAACAGGAGAATTTTACAATATTAAAACAAAATCCTCATAGTGAAGGCTACAAGTGAAATAAAAAACAAAGCTGCTGTCTCTTTGCTTTCTGCTGCTGGAAGGAAACAAAACTAGAAGGAGTAACCATCTGTATAATCCTCCCTTCATCCTTAGTCCTATATCAGACTCAGACCTGGCGCTCAGCACAATTCAAATGCAGTGGAAAACCTTGGCACAGGAACATGCAACACCATACAAAAAAGCCTAGAATGGAGACCAAAGGACAGTGGCACTGTCATTGTGTCACCTCTTTGTTACTCCAAATCCATGCCTGTGACAGTAATTCACCAGAGATGGCTGTATATCAGTGACACAAAACAATCCATACATCACTTATATGGCTTGTTGTACTTTCTCTGTTAAGAGATCAATACAGGTATCTCTTCTCATTATACTATAATGCACGATGAGTGCAGTCACTGTCTTGGAGTCACTTGCCAGTACATGACATAATGAGCCAGGCTTTTTGTCCTCTGGACACTACCGTAGAAAGGCACTATGAGATTTCACAGGCAATCCAGTTAGTATTTCATTTAAAAAAGAGGCAACAAAGTGAACGAGGCCAATAAAGGTTTTCTCAGCTCTTTCCCAGCATTAGCTTTGTAGGCTGATTTTAATATCATTGGGGAAAAAAATAATAATCAGAGCATGTTTGGAGCCTCTGCAATTTTCTAGAGAGTCATAATAATATACAGCCTTCTGAAACTGAAGAATCTACCTCATTGCTTATTAAAATTTAGGCAAATCATGAGGTAAAGGGGGTAATAAATAACCTTGAAGGAGAAACACTTGACAAGAGTAAGTTCCAAAACATCATGGGCAAAAGAGTCTTGACTTTGGGAATTTCACCTAATTTGATTTATTGTCAATTAACATAAACTTTTATTTACTCTTTCAGGCATTGGAAAACAGAGATGACAAACAATTAAACAGACACTTAGGTAAACCTCTTTCTTTGCAATTCCCCAAGCCCCACTGCAGTACAACATCATCACACACACACAAGCCAGCCAGTCTCCCCTTCCCTTGTCATGGACACACATTGCTGTCACTTGCTGCAAGCCCCTTGGGCGAGCTCAGGAGACTGGGTTGGTAGAACGATATTTTCTTGCTTCAGCTTCATATTTGTTACTGTTTTCTCTTCTTTCCTTTCTCCTTGTTTCCTCTTTTCTTTCTCAAGTCCTCCGTAGGCTGCAGCCCCCTAGGGGTGTATGTGCTCCAGTGTGGGTCACCCACAGGCTGCAACACCTCCCCATCACAGAACACTTCCTCCTCCAAGAAGTGTCTTCAGCCCCATCTCTGACAATGCTATCTTCCATGCACCTCCTTCTCCTGTATCTGCTTATGTATTCCCTTCTCACTCATCCTCACCTCTCCTCCTGTGTCTGGTTGGTTTTCTCCTCTTATCTCCCCATGTGATCCCCAGAGAGGTTGGAACAGCTCTTACTGGCCGCTTTCCAGTTGAGGAAAAGCTTCCATTCCAAGGATTATGCTGGAGTAGACAGAAAGTTTGCCCTCCAGCTACCCAAGCGATTGCTATCTATCTGCACGGAGCCATCTACCTTTAGGATGGTCACCCCAGTGCCTTTCATCAGTACAAAGTGCTATTCTAGAAAGAGCAAAACCAAAAAGATATGCTGTATTGGCAGTGACCCTCAGGTACAGCTAAGCTTGCCACACCACCTTCTCATCAAGGTTCTTCAGCCACTGGAGCCATTGCATGCTTACACAGTGGGAAAGATATTTTCACTGATTGGGTGATGCTCAGTCTTTCTTCCTTGTTTATCCCTGCCCCCAAATACTCAGGCTGCAAGTGAAGAAGTTTGTGGCTGTATGCCTCAGCACAGCTTCGTTGAGTTAGAGTGCACCTCCACAAACTGAAGTTCTTTTAATAGCACTGTCAGTGAGAGATTGCATTTCTAGTTAAGTGCTATTCAGATGCACCCACAGACATTCGCTGCTTCAGAAACACATCTCTTCCTAATAATATAGTTGGCTACATTATCTTATTTGACACTAAAAACTTGAGATGATTGATGGTAGTTTAAATTCTGAATAGACAAAAATTATAGAGCAGCTTTATAATCTTTTGCATTAGTGCCCTGGGGAAATGGCTGAAGTCTTTATCACAGTGAAAGGACAGCATGACTGATGCTAAACCTCTACCCTTCCAGCCAGACCAGCCTTCCATGAAGGTCTCAGGCAGCCTGGTCAGGAGTGTGCCTACAAAAATGGCTCTGAGGGCCTGGCATTTGATCATTAGATGCCACGCTTTTCATCATCCCTAACTATCGCTTTGCAGTATTTCTAACATGCAACTAAGTCAGGATCAAGGAACAAAGAGAGAGAAGAGATGATGAAGGGAAAAAAAAACAGAGCAAGAGACTTGCCTTTACCTTCGGTATAAATGGCTGTCCTGCTGGGAAGTAACATAATGTTTGCATCCTGGACACGTCAATACTACAGAGGAGCTGAGAAACTACATCCTAGCAGGTATAGAAGATTGGTTCAAGAACCTGCCCCAACAGAGAAAACAAATATGCTGGCAGCCAGAAAGCGTAGGTTTGGGGAGGACTGGGCTTTTATAAGGTTCCTGGAAAGAGCATTGATCATTACTTGAAAAAGCAGTTCAGATCAAAGTTCTCTTTTTTAAGACAAAAAAAAAAAAAAAAAAAAAAAGGAGAGAGAGAGAAAAGGAGCCACTCATCAGAAGAAAGAGAAGGAACAATGAGGGCTCAAACATCTGAAAGAGTTCATATCATTTTAATAAAAGCATGGATAACCATATGGAGCATAGGAGACAGACAGGAACGGGGAGATGGACATCAAACTGTAAACCTCCTTAAGTTTGTTGCCAGAGGAGTATGTCCCCACTGCTCCTTTCACTCAGCTCATGGTCTCTTACCAGAAACCACCATTTGTCTCAGCCCCCAACCCCCAAATTTTTATGGCCATAAACATCTTCAACACCTTCATAAGTGACTTGGATGCATGACAGGAAGGGATACTAAACAAGTTTGCAGACAGCACAGAACTGAGAGGAGTTGTTGACTCCCTCAAAGGCAGGGTCACCCTGCAGAGAGACCTCAACAAATGAGAGGACTGGACAACCACCAGCCATATGCAAGTTCAACTAGAGAAAGTGTCAGATTGTGTACCTTGGATGAGACATACAAACTGGGGAATGAGATGCTGGAAAGCAGTGCTATGGAAAGGGACCTGGGGGTCCTGGTCAGTGGAAAGCTGAATCTGAGTCAGCAGTGCCCTGGCAGCCAGGAGGGTCAACCATGTCTGGGGGAGCATCAGGCAAAGCATCACCAGCCAGTCAAGGGAGGGGATTGTCCCACTTTGCTCTGACATGGGGCAGCCTCACCTTGAATATTGTGGCAGTTTTGGGCACCACAATGTAAGAAAGATGTTAAGCTGCTAGAGAGAGGTCAAAGGAGGGCAATGAAGATGGTGAAAGGTCTTGAGAGGAAGCTGTATGAAGAGTGGTTGAGGTCACTTGGTCACACAACCTGGAGAAAGGGAGACTGAGGGGAGATCTCATCACAGTCTACAACTTCCTTGTAAGGGAAAGAGGAGAGACAGGCCCTGATCTCTTCTCTGTGGTGACCAGTGACAGGACTTGAGGGAATGACCTGAAATTGTGTCAGGGGAGGTTTAGGTTGGATATTTGAAAAAGATTCCTCACCCAGAGGGTGGTTGAGCACTCAAACAGTTTCTCCAGCAAAGTGGTCACAGTACCAAGCCTGACAGAGTTCAAGAAGTTTTCAGACAATACACTCAGGGACACGGTGTGACTCTTAGGGATGGTCCTGTTCAGAGCTAAGAATTGGACTCAGTGATCTCTGTGGGTCCCTTTTAACTCAGAATATTCTGTGATCTCTACAGAAAACTCTCCTTTCCCCCCTGAGGACTTCTAACACACAATAGTTAGTGAGGAAAGAAGATATCTCTGAACAAATGCTCCCCTTCAATGAATATCACTGTTGTATCAACTCCTTTTCTGGTCTTCCACTCCTTGCATATCAAGCCTACTTCTATCAATCCACACATGAATCTTTTTTAGGTTGGATTTCTATCAACAGAGAGAGGAGACAATTGCTCCAGTCTTTTTTGAGCACTGCAAGCCTCCTTCCTAGGTCCAAGCCCATCCCAGGACAGAGTTATCAAAAAAGTGTTGCTTAGTAAATGCTAGCCTCCGTGCTAAGGTCACTTAATGATCTAGCAATTCACATCATGGTTTCACAACACATTACTTGAATCTGTCCAGCTAAACCTTGGTGTCCTGTTTTTTGCCAGACCAGGAGCTGCCAAGCATGTTGGGGGTGTTTTTCACACCATGGTTTCACATTACTCCTGAAATCCCATGCCAGAGTATGCTAAACAAAGTAAACAAACTCTGGTTTGCACAGCCATGTAATATAAAAATTATTTGCAAGGTCATGATGAAATGAAAGTGCAGGAATCAGTTCTGTATCAGAACTGCTGGACTCTGGTACAACCTCATGCAGTTTCTCCAGCTCAGGTGAGGTCTCTACACATGGTGCCCCTCTTTCACAGCTTGGAGAGTGCTGTCACAAGAGGGACTATAGACGACTAATTTAGTTAATCCTCTGAGAAAAAACCTGCTACCCAGGAGCAGTGGGGAAAGAGTAAACCATGGCCTCACTGCTGCAGGGCACATGAAATAACTATGTTAAGTGACATTACCAACAGCAAAGACTACAAAATGCATTACCTACCTACATAGTTTTCAGCAAGCTTGACAGAGAGCAGAACATTTTTCCTCCCACATTTAGAGGAAAACATCATCATCTTGTCTGTCTTTATTTGTCTTTTGTGTCCTGCCTTTTAATTAGCCTATAAATGTTTTGGAAGACAGAGCCATCATTCTGATTCTGCATTGGTGCAGGGCAGAGAGCCTTGGCTAAAGGTAAGGACACCTTAATGTTGCTGAGATAAGAGCCATCATCAGCCAGTCCCAGTTCAGCAGCTTCACCATTATTTGGTTTTGCTCGACTGCATCTCCCTTAGTTTTGCAGGCAGGCTGTGTGGTTTCCATGTACATTCTCCACACATGCTAGGACTTGAGGAGTGCATCCACTGGAGCATCAGTCCCCACCCAACTGGCTGCCCTCCTGCACCAGTGCATCTCTCTTCCCTCTGCTATCTCACCCCTGATCTGTTGCAAGCTTGTGATTAAGTCTCTCTTAATAAATGACTCCTATTAAACTGGATTCTTCTGTCACTGTGAGAGACATAAAATTAAAAACTGTCTGTCTTTAATCATGCCAGGCTTCATCTCCATCTCTCAGGCTCCATTTATCAATAATTAATATAAGAAAGACTGAAATCCATTTCAATTTCAAAGACTCAAATGTTACATTTTTTAATAAAAAAAGAAAAGAAAGAAAGAAGCCACCATCACTCTGAGAAACAGAGACAGCTAGGCTCACACAGAGGAAAAGAGAATCTGGCAGCACTGCAGCAGCTTCCAAAAGGAGAGAGGAGCTCAAATGTGACAATCAACTCTCCTTGTGGTTTTCTAACTGGAGATTTTTCACCTCAAATACTCCCACCCAGAGGAGGAACCCCAGTGGTCCCAAAGACTAGAAGGATCTGCACTGCAGCCTTATTTCTCTTGGTTTTAGCAGGTCCCTGGAGTAATGAGAAATGAGCACACTGGGCTACCCAGCCTGTTATATTCTTTTAAAGAACTGCCAGATCTCAGACGCTCCCAGGGCAAGTCACAACCATCACTTTCCTGCAAGCACAGTGGCAGTACATAGCAGGACTTAATGGAATGAGCAAGGATCAGGGAGGGTGCAAGTCACCATCCCAGTTCTCATTACATTGCTCTATAAAGGACTAAAACCAACATCAAAAACCTTCTTCCTTTATTCAAGTGGTGCTGCTGCTTACTCAGGCTGTTTATCACTACACCACACCCAATACTTCAGTCAATTTTTTTTGAGGGGAAATATAACAAATTCCAGCAAGAAATTCCAGATTTTTTCAATTGGCTTTCACCCCAGAGAATGTGGTTTAGGGCTCACTGTTCAGTGTGAAGGTACTTGGAAGAGGAAAACTATTG
This sequence comes from Myiozetetes cayanensis, assembly GCF_022539395.1. Classification (NCBI taxonomy): domain Eukaryota; kingdom Metazoa; phylum Chordata; class Aves; order Passeriformes; family Tyrannidae; genus Myiozetetes; species Myiozetetes cayanensis. The sequence goes on from NW_026087742.1 coordinate 23,126,351, forward strand.
GGTGTATCTGTCCTTGAAGAGAGGAGTTTGAAATCACAGTTTGAATACTGGACATGACACATCTGATCACATGGGTTGTCTTGAGCTCTAATTGAGGCCAGCTGATTTGGGTATGTCTCTCACAGTAAAGTTCTCTGCCAGCAGTACAACTTGAGGAAAGCCCCCTGTGACCATGGTGATGCTGTGTCTCAAGTCACACCAGTTGCAGTGGCTGTCTAACTCAACTCAGACTGCACTGAAAACATCCTCATGGCTTTCAGTCACTTAAAAGCATCAGTAGACAAACTGACAACTTCAAAAAAAACCAAAAGGTAAAACTATGTCAAGTAGACACATATGACAAGAGCTCAAGTCACACTGTATGGACATACCACCTTAGCAGACTGGACAGCTGTGCCAGCTACAGACCTGTCAGTCATCCCACAGGTAAACATGCAAGCGAAAGTGAAATAGAACACAAAATGAGGGAGCTGTCATTTCAGGGAAATCTTCCACATGAACAAAAAACCCTTTACTGGTCAACACCCAGGTGACACTGAGAAGATAAATGCACAGCACTACACTGGAAACAAAGGTGAACCTCTGAGCTGGGTGTTATCCTGCATAACTCCCAAGTCAGGCAATTTCTGACTGACTCATCAGCTGAATACCCAACATAACACCTCCAGGCCTCAGCAGCTACCCACACTGCCCAGCCTAGGTGGACCACTCCCCTACTCTCCAGCCATAATTACAGTGGAACTGGGCAGGTGCACACAACTGAACCCTGCTGCTACAGGTAGCAACAACTGGGACACTGCCCTCTGATTAACAGCCCAATGTAGGAGAACACAATAAGCAGCCTGGTGTAACACTGTCACACCATCAGTCATTAGTCAGTAATTACTGTGCAGCTACACAGGGACACAAAGGCACAACTCCCCCGTCAGAGTTACAGTGGAGAAATATCATTCAATAGCCTTTAATTACTGCAGAACCACACAGTAACAAATGATGACCTGCCCACCGGTACAAAGTGGATCTATCACTCAGGACTCATTCCTTGGTAGTTACTAATGGAACCTTTCGGTAATCCCACAGTGACTGTGGCATATGGTTGCTGTGGGGATTTTTATCCCAGTGTATGGCCCATTTTCAAGATTTTGCTGGGGGAGGGGGCAGGGTGGAGGAATTACAAAGAAATATTTGTTGAACTACTGTTATCTTCCCAATAAGCTCCCTGCTCCACACCACTGAATTGTGGCAACATTGTGGTAATGCTTTCACTGCCTTAGATGTGAGGGGTATAATTGCACCTTTGCCCTGCAGATCCTGTGGTACTCGTAATTATATCCCATTACCAAGGAACACAGCAATTTCAAACCTATTACCCACAGGTATCGTTTATTTCAGAGTTAAATTTATTACTTCAGTGTCAGCCTTGCTCATAGTTCTCCTTTATGCATTCAAGCTCCCCTAATGACAAACATTGAAAACAGAGTGAACTGAAAAAGATGGGATATAGGGACAACAGAAGGGAGCAGAGGGTGTAGATGCCTTTCTGGCCCTTGCTCTTGTCTGTGCTTTGATTTTCAGTAAGTCCGTGAGGGTTTACTTAGGAGAGGAGTGTTAGTGCAAAGGGCGAGCAACCCTCTGCAAGCCTGGAGATGCTGCAGAATGCAACTGCTCCCAGGGCCACCCTTACCTGCAATGGGGCTGCAGTGCTGGCAGTTGTCATAGTTATCCATGATTTCCAAGCTGCTGTGCTTTGTAAACCTTTCCTCCAAAAGCCTCTGTGCCTTGTAATAACTTTTGGTCTGAAAAATTTGGAAAATTACAGGTGTACTCTACGGTACAAGTTGAACTCTGATGCAAAGGACTGCCATTGGTCTGCAGCTATATAACACACGTGAGAAAAATAAACCATGTTTACTTCTGACTATTCAATTCCCAGCAAGAGGGGAGTCACAGGAGGACGGAAGAAATTGATAGTTTCCCCAAGCTACATCAAAATTTTAAAAGGAAATGAGCATTCAAGAATATGGATCTTAACTGAATACAGTGTATCATGTCACCAGAAGCAGAAAGGAAAATATATGCAGCCTTCCTACAGGTTTCTCTTTCCCACCTAGCAGAGATGCTCATGATTGTTTGCTGCCACCACCATTGAGCATCTCCCAAGTTGTGTATCATTTCTGCACCGATACCAGTGTGGTCTCCGGACTACTGCAACCTATGACAGCTTTTAATAACTCTTTAAAGGAAATTCTGCAATCAGGTACTGAACCTTTACAACTTCTGACACTTGCCTACTCCAAAGGATAGAGAAAAGGGCAAGCCTAGTACTCCTCACTCACCTTGGGACCCCCTAGCTGGCCCAGAGAGAAATGATTTAATAGATTGTACTGAAATATATTGATTCAGTCCTGACTATCCTGTGTTTAAGGGCAGGACAGGACTGAAAGCAAGGAAGACATGGCAGCAGGAGGCAATCAGGACCATGGAATCAGTCCCCAATCCAAAAAAATTGCAGCGAGTACATGGATGTGAACTATGAGCATCATGGATGATACACACTTTAGCTAATGGCAGTATGTCTCCATTTTGGGGAGATCAAATACCAAATATTACCCAATAATGCCAAAGTACTGAAAAGGCTAGAAAGAGTAGATAGAGACATTATAGATGTGTCCCACTTCCTGCATTATCTTTGTACTGAATAAGTCATCTCCTCAGATAACAAGAGATGCTCCAGCTACTGGAGAGGAGCTTGCTGCTGTTCAAATGCATCATGCTGCTACAGTAAGTCAAGCTCTAGGAACAACATGAAAAGATAATGCTGGAACACAAAGAGAAGACCTGAAGTAAGTTGTTATGGAAACCACATTCCCACAAGCTCGTACCAAACTGAATGAGGCTTCTCCCCTTACATCCATTTGTCAAAATGCCCAATTTTGCACAGGAGTCCCTAATGACTATGGCTCTGTTGCTCACCTTGCATTTACTCACAGACATTGCTGTTGTTCTCTCTCAGTTAATCTAACATGAACCAAGTACCTCCTACCACCTGGTAGGAAAGGACTTATCACTCAAGTAATGCCACAGGACAGAACAGCACAGAACAGTCCCTTTAGCACTTCTTGCTGGTGTTGGTAGAAGCAGGTTTTAATCAAAAGAAACACAACTCACCTGAATAGGAACTACTTTACTGTCAGACTTTAAAGTTCCAGAAAAATCAAAACAGCACCAAAAGGGGTAGTGGCAAGACCACACAATAATAAGTTCCAGCCCATGTTTAGTAGTGTAGACATTTATGATGGGGAATAGCTACTTTGCTTGGGTTACGTAATGCCATTTTATATGACTTGGGTTCTCTTATCAAACTTCTGCTGGCCTTTCCAGCAGCACACAGTTCTTCTATATTTAACATTTGCCACTACTGCCCCATATTACACTGACTACACAGAAGAGGCAAATTCTTGTGTTTACTTGTACTGAAACAAAAATTCTGCATGGCAGCGTACTGATAACAGCACTGGGCAAAGATCATTCTTACACAGAAACAAAGCAGGGATATGGCTATGGCAGGGTGTTAGGCAGCAGTAGGAACATTGCCTCTCCCATCACTGCTAAACTCTGGTTACATCAGCTGAAGAAGAGGTTGCAAGAGGCACTTATTTCCTGCTGGGACCCTCTGCTTCCTATTGCCTAGTGCTAGCAGGATGAATGATATTGTTTTTCCAGGGCTTCCCATGCAAGTTCTTGCCCTTTAAATTCTGTCACAAGATAGAGAACTTCACCTAGGCTGTCAAAATGCTTTAAGCTGACTGATGAGATACTGCATGAATCCTGTATTGGTATCATTTCAATCCTTGACACTATCTTGTGCCTGGACCTTCTTCCAGAAAGACTCCAACTTATCCAAGCTGCATTGCAGGACCCACCACTACTACAATACTCAGGATCAGACACTTTCAGACCTGAGTCTTGGGACTTGGTTTATGATTTGACACTATTGTGCTGATTCCCTGCTCACTCCCCAAGCAACTTACATTGTTTCTACTCTACAGCTTCCAACATCAGGCTAAAGCAGGAATAGGGAGGTGCACATCTACATGGGAGAGCATAAGAGCGCTCAGAAACTTGTTTAGTGCCACCAGTAAACCAACACCAGTAGGAAGAATTTAGAAAACATTCCTAACCTGTGCCTGAGGGCAGGAAAAGGAAGCAATAGGTGGTAACAGGTCTTGTGCCAACACAATGGCCCCTACTTCTGCAGTCTGCTGTCCAGTTTGCACGGCAATAGCAGCAACATCTGCTACAGTTAAGAATGCAAATGAGTTTCTCTGCTGATTTCAGTCAGTCATAGCTTGCCAAAATGTTCATCTTCAGAGTTGAAATTTTCTGGACTTGGCCAGTATCCAGCAGCGATTATTTTTTGAAAGAACATGGCAGAAGTGATTTAGCCACTACAGAGCGCTCAGAATGGCATTCATTGCTATTATTCAAAAGTCACGACAGACAGAATTAAGCAGCTTTAAAGTTCACAATGTTTAGGTCTGAGAGTTAAAAAGACAGAAGCATATGCCAAGGGATTTCAAACATGTCTCTTTTAACAAGCATTTGTACACCATTTAGTGTGCAAGGGCTCTGAATTAGCACTAAACCTGAAGGATGCACTAAGATGTAGTTGGGGGAGGGAGGAAGGGCTAATGATCCTGTAACCAACTACTACCTTGTAAAAATAGTATGCGGGGCATTTTGCCAACTAGGTGCTAAATTAAATTACACTGGCAGGTAGCGTAAGAGTTGGGGAAAACTTTAACAAATGTGAGTACAAGTTTCAGTAATGGCTCTATAAGACCTTTCCTCTGAAGGCATTATTTGCTTAGCAACCAAACAGATCCAACAGATCACTGAGCCCAAAGAGGGAATACTTGCTCCGCACTTCTTCCCTCATCCATGACCTTAGCTGTGCACCTCTTCCCTCTTCCTTGAACCAGCTCCCAGTGCTCACTGGAAGAAATTTCACCCAAGGAATTCGGCTCAATAAGTAACCTGAAAACTAGGTGTTTTTATTTGCTGGGGCAAGACTTGAGTGGACTTGCAGAGGGATCTACTGAGCACCAAAGCAAGTAGAAGGTAAGTAAATAGCAGGAAGATGCCCCTGGAAGTGGCACACTCTCTACTGGTGGTAGCAAGTTATTAGAGTACTTCTCACACCTGGAACATCTTCGGTCCAAGTCTCCTACAGCCAAAAATTTGTAAAGCACTCAAGCCCCACAGCAGGGAAGATCTAGTCTCAACATACAAGAGCACAAATTCCTTTCTAATAATCAGCATTAGAAGAACAGGTCTTTTCTTTGGTCAGTCTAACTCACAGTTGCACTCTCAAGGATATTCCACGCACACTGTTGCAGTGACTGTCAGATGCGCATCTCCACTAGCTTAGAGCCTACAGAATCACTACACCGTGGTATTAAATTGGGATTCCAGCGTGCCCCAAGTCTGTGCTGCACAGCACCCCAAGATCAAGCAGCAAATACATCTTGCTTCTTACTGAAATGCTGCCAAGTGCTACAGGTCCTTTCAGCAACTAAGTTATTAGGAAACAGTAGCATCACCCAGCACATAGGAGCCCTCTGAGGTCTGTCATCTTGCTTTATATGACTATTCTATAACACTCTTCAAAAGAACTTATCAAAAAACCTAGTTCACTGTTTGCAGAGGTTGTAGGTTTGGCAAATGGTTTTGAAGGCAAGCTAGAATGTATGGAGCACACTACAGCAAACCTGCCTATTTGTTCTGTGCACACAGGAACCAGTGACCACAGAGAGCCTTCGCTGACTTCAGGGCTTTCCTATGTGGGACAACTTGCCAGATTGTGACCTTGTTCTGCATAATGATTTGATTCAGGTAATCCCAAGAGTGCTCAAAGTCATTTACCTTGGTGGTAATGTAAGGAATTTCAGATTGATTTTAATTTTTAAAAAGTTAGATTTGCAGAATGATGCACAGTCAGAAAATGTCAATGTAACACTTTCCTTCATACTCTTACCCACAGTCTCCAGTTCATACATATTTTGATGTAGCTTTGCTTTGCATTTTCTATATTCTCACTCCCTCCCCTGCACAGATCCTACCACATTCAGTCCATAGGATGGCTGGGACTTGCTGAATGTGCAGCTATTCAATATTTCTTTTTCCTTTCATTATTCATTGTGTGCTCTTACATCTTATTTATCATACACTAAGCCCCTCATTGAACAAGACAGAAATCCCGCAATAAGAAAAGCCTGTGAGCATTTAAAGACTATATTGTAATTCTGGTATTTACCTGACTTCTGTACATTTCATTTCACTGTTACTTTAATCCATGTTTTTTGTGTTGAATTTCATTACCTCTTGAAAAAAAGAAAAGTGGACAAACAAAGACATTTCCTCATGAGCAACACAACGACAGACAGCAATAGAGCATTTGTCTTTTATAAATGTGCAATTTATAGCTGTAAAAAGAATTGATTTTTTTTCTTGTTTGCTAACATCAAAACAAAAGTTACTTTTGGGTTGCTTTAAGAAGAATACAAAAAAGTCTAAGTTTAAAAAGGAAAAAAAAATATGAAGCCTCGAGACTAATTTGTTTGGATGGACTGAAATGTTGCACTGGGAATGGATTGCTCTTGTTTAGGATTTCTAACACTTAGTAAAATAAAGTTCTTATTTCTTTTTCTTAAATAATCCCCCACAGTTTAACTCTGATCACCTTTCTACTTCACGGAAGTTCATTCTTTCCCTTTTCTGCTCCATGCCCACCCTCAAAGCCTGGTCACAATCTCAGCTTGAGTTTATGGTCATATCAACTGACTTAAAGGTATGGTATTTTTTTGTGAAAAGTTCTTCAGAGAAAGGGAGGATGGAGGGCTGGGTTATCCACCTTGTGTTTTAAACCAGTTGACACCCATCCCTGTATCAGTGGGGATCTTCTGCAGGATCAGAGCCTGAAGTTCACAGCTACTCAGCCAAACATCATATTGTTACTGATTTTGCCATAAGCTCTTAGCCACCACTAAGGTCCTGCTGTGCCACCTACTCCACATGTGTGATGGGGCCCTGCTCTCCTGGGGATGGTTGAACACCTACCTGGCCATGGGAAGCAGTGAAAGAAGTCCTTGCTTTGCTTGCATGCACAGCTTTTGCTTTATCTATTCAACCATCTTTATATCAATCCACAAGTTTCCTAACTTCTACTCTACCTGATGCTACTGGTGGGGGAGTGAACGAGTAGTTGTGTGGTACTTCATTGTCTGGCTGGGGTTAAACCACAACATGAGGAAAGGCTGAGAGAACTGGGCCTGTTCAGCCTTGAGAAAAGACTAATGAGAGGGGACCTCATCAGCGTGTGTAAGATTCTGAAAGGAGGGTCAAGGAGATGGAGCCAGGCTCTTCTCATGGTGCTGAGCAACAGATCAAGAGGCAACAGGTGTTCCTAAAACTGATGCACAGCAATTTCCATCTGAATGTGAGAAAGAACTTCTTCTCTAAGCAGGTGACTGAGCATTGGAAAAGATTGCCCAGAGACATTGTGGAGACTCCCTCACTGGAATATTCAAGAACAATCTGGGCACAATTCTGTGCAAAGTACTCCAGGATCACTTTGCTTTGGCAGTGAGGTTGGACCAGATGACTCACAGTGCTCCTTTCCAAGCATACCCATTCTGTGATTTAACCTTTACGTGTTGTTGTTGATGTTTTGTTTTGTTTTTGGGATTTTGTTTAATTTTTGGGGGAGGGGGGGTTTGCTGTGTTTTTGGGTTGTTTGTTTTTGGTTTTGGGTGGGATTTTTTTAAGGTCTATTAACTAAAATGCTGAGCAAACAGCAGCTTGGTGAAGGTTCACCACAACTTCAGTAAGTGCCCAGGAATAGCCACAGTTCTACATTTGTTCTCAGAAACATAGGTCATAGGGAAACTACAATTTCTGTGCACCTTCAAGTCAGAAACTAAATCCATCTGCAAAACAGTCAGCAAATGACAAGTTCTCAAAGCTCTAATTGCTACTTGTCAATATGGGGGAAGTGTTTATCAGTTGCCCCCAAAACCCTGTTTAGAAGCAGACAAGGAAGATCAGTTTCCCTTCTAAAAATTGCCAACACCTTAAGACAAATGTGTAAAAGCAACCAGTTCTTTACTGGGCAGGGCAACAGGGACTCAGATCCTGGAGACAAGTTCATACCAACAGTATTACTACTTCCATGTCTAAGTTGACGTGTTCAATAACTTATTTTTCTGCATCTTTTGCCTTCTGTCTCAGGTCAGTTTATCAACCTGGGTAGAGAGTTGAAAGGATGCTTGGAACCAGCTCAAGCCTGGAGCCAGCCCAGCTGAGTTCATACAGCATTGGTGGTATTAGGCTCTGTCAAACCTAAACTGGTCTGTGTGGATCCCATGTGGCTGCACCTGCGCTACTTGTTTCATCTACAGACTGTGTTGTCTGAGAATGAATTATTCAGCATTAATTGATTTTTTTTTCCCCAAAGAGAAATGTCTTATTTACAGTTTATCCAAAACACTGAATTTTCTTACCAAGATACTTCACCACAGATACCCACAAATGCTTTCAGTCAATGTCACTTCATTCTTGTACTTCCATTATTTTTTTAGAATAATAGGAATGAGATGTCAAAAAAAAAGTCAAAATACTGAGGAAAAAATATTTATTTTCTCAAAAAGCCAAAGCAGAAAATTTTTACTCTTTAATTTGAGGGAGGGAGGGACTGGGACTAAAATACTTCACAAATCACTTGGGTCAAACAGACTACTCATTTTTGCTGAATGAAGTACACAACCAGAAAATCTTATCCAGCTCCATTTGAAATTTAGCATTTAGAGTGAAAATGCATGTACAACTTCAGCTTTATGCATAGGTGCATGCTTCGCCAACAATAAATTGAACAGAATGGGGCACAAAGACACTGCACTAAATTGCATACTGCAGCCTCCAATTTTGTACTTTCAGATATTTATGGGTAGCTGCAGAGTTGTGGGTGCACTCATTTTTCACATGCAAATGGTCATTTGCACATCCAGATATGCCTGAAAAATTAAAGACTTGTTTGAGCACTGATGAAATACAACTCCATGTACTGAATAAAAGCGTTAAAGGCATCACAGCAAAGGGAAGGAGGAGAGACAGAAGCATTATGGGAAACATAACAAGTATGTAAGAGAAAAGCTGAAAGATGAAAATTTGCAAAAGCGTCTCTAGAGGTTTAGAATTTTTCCTTCTGTTCAGAATAATCTCAAAAAGAGAGATAAGCAAGACAGCACAACTCAGTTGAAAGTCTGCCCTTGGCTTCTCACATCATCTCTTAAGATGAGGATGACCACATGTGGTTGAGTGAACACCCTTAAGCACATTTTACCTTCACATTACTGAAAGTTCCAAAAAACAAAATACTTGGAAGAAATAACTCCAGTGTGCCAGCACGTAAACAGCTACCACCCCCTGCTGCAGGCTGGTTTAAAGAAAGGGCAGCAGCCTCCACTTATTGGCAGTGAAGCCACAGATTTGTATCTGCTGGACTTAGGCCATTGATTTTGGCACTTATGTCTTCTCTCATACCCCCTAACATCTAAAAGAAGCAGGTAGTACTCCCATGGCAGTTCTGTCAAGGACAAGTGAAGGACCAACTGAAATTTGAGGGCTCTTCCATCCCCACTTCCTTCTCCAGCTCATTCACAACAAATTCCTGCGAAATGCAAACACACACTCTGCCAGCCTTAGTTCCTCCCATACATGACATGACATCAAGTTGACAGAGCACTGACTATTTGACATCCAAGCTGATAACAGAACGACACTTCTGAGCAACACTCAAACAATAGGCAAGAAATGTGGCTCCCATAAATGGGTGAATTTACAGCTTGCTGTTCAAGAAATAAATAAACCATTACCCACAAAGCATCGTTTCTCTTTGAAGTACATCACCTGTCACTAAAGGTTAAATAACTGTCAACTGCTCATGCAAGGCTGGCGGGGGTTGGTTGCAGCTTTGCAACTTCTTTTAGCTCTAATGGGGACCGTGCAGTTATAACCTTTCTGCTTTAAAAACACAACATCAGTGACTGTCAGCAACGGGAAATGGATCACCTACTACTTGCCTGTTATCAGCTCATTGTTATGATTTCATAGACGAAACAGGTCAAAATATAGTAGGCAGCAATCAGCATGAAATAATGGGCCAACTGCTATGACGGACAGAGCAAAATGGGCTTCAGATCTGGGAGCCAACTCATAGGAAAAGCATAGGTCTTCTCTGTCCAAGAAACAGTCATGCCATTAGTTTGTGTCTTTGGTTCTCCATTTATAAGCCAGGGACAGCCACCCATCACTTTGATGCTCACAATGCCTTAGGGAACTAGGAAAAGAGGTTCATATTTCAGACTACTTGGTAAAGAGAACAGGAGAAAGTAAATGCAGGCACATAAAGAGCAATAAGGAGACCACCAGTGAAGATTCAAATCCTACAGTCACTTAAAAAGATGTGATCTCATCTTTTTTTCCTTGAGCCAGTAAAAAATCTCTCCCAAAAATTTCAGATCAGGCCACTTTTCTCCCCTTCCTGCTAGCTCTGGAAATAAAAGATTGGCTTAAACCCCTGAACCTCACAGAGGAGATGACAGTAGGGCAGGAAGCTTACTGATAGAATGCTTAGTCATCAGAAAAGATGCCAGGCATTCAGAGAGTAAGCTGAAAAAGTACATACTTCTAGAAATAAGACTTATGTGAACTTGGTAGCCTGCCATTTCCCATAGAGTCTCATAAGGACAAGGAACTGGACAGAAATCACTTGCAAAGTCCCTCAGGCATTGGTGAGAAGTGATGGTAACCTTGTCAGACAGGTGATGCTGCTTGCCTTCTCCCTTCTAGAGGACACAGACATGGATTTTCAAAATGAGAAGGCATTTTTACAGAAGGGAAGATAATTTATATACTTGATATGGGCAAGGATTTTTGCCTAGACAGCCACACAAATCCCTTGAGGCATGAGTACACATGTACTTTAGAAGTTCCCTCACCCTGTAGTTGGCTGACCAGACTCACAGAGCTCAGTCACCTGCCTCCCCAAAATTCTCACAGGAAATAAAAGATAACAGGAAAAGTCAAAGCCTCATCTCTTAGCTGGATAGTTATTAGTCTTACAAACATGACCATGGGTCTGATACTGCTCTTCTGTAGTACCTGTGATATTTACCCTTTCAGTCTGAGAAACAATCAAATTATTTTTCTGCCAAAGCTCAAGAGCATTCCAGCTTTTTTATCTCAGGAAGAGTTCCTTTCCCTCTCAGAAAGATGGGTGCACACCCCAGAGAATCACTGTCCATAATTTGTTTCCACTTGAGAGGGGGTTACTGGAGTTGAAGTTTTGACCTATAAATAACCACAGATTGTTAACTGAGCCACAAGAATACAAAAACTAAAACTCTTTTTCAAACTTCTTCACTCAGCTATTTTTCAAATTCAAAGTGTCCATATGTCTAATCAGCAGGAAGGGCTTGCTGTGAGAGTCAAAGGATTGCCAGCATCCCAAAAGCAGACAGACACTCAATAAAAGGTATAGCATTGATATCTAGCAGCTCCTGAATCCATTTTCATCTCAAAACAGCATTGCCTTCCCTACTCCACCAAAATTGGAAGTAGTCAAACTGTATTCCTGATAATACCAGGGGAAGAAAAAGGGAATTTGCCCCAGTTTGCTAAAAGCACAGGTCCTATTTGCCTGTTGCATTTAAAGCTTCACACTGGCTCTGAAAATCCCATGTCTACTCCCAACCCTGTGCCATTCCCCAGTAATTTAGGTGTAATGAAGTTGAATGAAAGCTGTCAGGAAAGAGGAGCATGATGAAAGACAAGGCACAGGTTGCATAAATGCTACATTACCCCTTCTTACCCATTAAAGCCAATCCTTGTCCTCAGGGCAAGTTTTCAACCTGCTAAGAGCCTGGCATGAAGAACCGCAGACAAAGACTGTCACATAAGTTTTCTATCTTTTCCATCCCAATTTTATCTAGGGAGATTCCTAGATGTAGACACCTGCAGTGGCATCATGAAGAGTAGCACTGTGTATCTCAGAAGTCTCCTGTTCCAAACAGGAGATTAGGAGTTAATGTACCTTCCCCTGAGGAGCCATCTGGGAAGATTTTAAGGTACCCAATAGAAGACCTGACAGGAGAGGGGGCTCACTGACCAGTGCTTTGTCATAAAACCTTTATGTAGTGTTTTCAAATTCAGACAAATTTAGACAGGACCTAAGTCGTTTGCCCTTAAAGAGGACAAATAAAATTATCCAAGCCACAGACAGGATCACCCAAATGCAGAGTTACAAGACTATTCTGTTCTCTATCAAATTTCATGGGTCAGTGGATGTGGCAGCACAAAAGCGTGCATTTCAATGCAACGAGTTCTGTATTCTTAAAGATATTTGTTCTCTTCCTTCACAAATGCTTCCACTACCACCCAGCTAGACAGAAACATGCATGCAAGTATTTGGCACCTTTCCTCTTACTTGACAGCCAAGAGAAATCCAGGGGCCAGTTTCCCCAATGCCCTGACAACCCTATAGGAATGGGATATTCATTTCCATTCCCATGCCAGATGACAAGCAAGTTATAAATTGTGTTCAATCCTACCATCCCTTGTTTATCTACCACGGTAGTCTTCTCCGGCTCTTGTGTGGCTAGGAGCCCAGAGGGCATGCATGACCTTTCTCAAGCTGTTCTAAGTTGTCATAAGCTCTTCTGCCCCGCTTTTTATTTTCCATCATTTTATTCCTGCCCTGCCCTTCTCCCTCTATCACTCCAACATTTCTTTATTGCAATCCTCCTAGAACGTTATCTTCTCCTGTCTCCCTGTCCATGAATTACAGCCCCTCTTTCCTCTCTTTTCCTCTTTTTGTTCCCTTTGATGGCATCTCTTATATTTCTCTCCTCCATTTGCTGAGCAGGACAAGCTTTTGCCCAGACATTCCATTAACCCACACCTCCTCTGACTTGCTGCAGTGCTGAAAACAGATGAAAACTGGGCTCTCCTCACTACCTCCTTCCTCCCTGCTTTCATTTATCTTTGCTCCCTCATGCTTTTTACCTCTTCCAGTCTTTCTCTCCCCCCTCTTCTCTCTTCAGGCACATCATTGTACCTGGCCCCCTTTTGATCTGTTGTCAATTTCTGAGCTCCCTGTTTTACTTGTCTTCCAATCTCCTGTCAGCACTCTCTGAAAATTAAGGTCAGAGATTAGTTCTTTGCAGCTGCCCCACTGCTGAGTCAAACCAAACATCACTTAGATCAGAAATTTCCTTTCAGGACCACCTGGCAGGGTAAACCAAGACATCTTCCATTTCTTGCCAATGCCCAAGTTTCTGAACCAGTAGAGACAGAATTATTCACAGAGACTGCTTATGGGGATGTTGTTAAGATGATAGTTCAACACGTCAGAGTCAGCTCTTCCAGTATTTCAGGTGGTAATGAATGAAAAGTGTGGGGAACACAGGAGTCATGACAAATACTTTAGCTGGGATTTGTTTTCCAACAGCAAGATTTGGCTAGTTTTCCCTCTTAAACAGATAAAAGAGAAGGCTGTCAGAATCTTTGATGTTCTGAAATATGGGGAACTATTTGTGGTAAACATGAAACCCACCTGATTCCTTGACTTCCTAGTGTCAGAACTGTTAATTTTACAGAACAACTCTGGAAACTCACCAATAAGCACTGAAACTTTCAGGTTTGTATTTAGTTGTCTCATTACTTAACAAGACAGAAAAATGGACTAATGCAAGGATCAGAAATATTTCTGATGAACAGTTTGTACAGGGGGGGTTAAGTAGTAACATGCAAATGACAAGACAAAATCCATCACAAGACAAATAATGATGGATTCCATGGGAAGATGGTGTTCGTACTGAAACAAGGCAGTTCCACTTTTACCCGAGGAACACTGACACCCACCACAAGGCAGAGGAGTGACAGTTAGCTGATTTGAGGAAAGACTGAGATGTTACAGGCAATCATAATCATGGCAGACAAAAATATGGGACCTGCAGATGAAGAGAGAGAACTTCCTCTTGCTCCAGAGATTTAATTTCTGTCATGTTCAGTATAGGCTGAAGATAGTGAGCTTTGTGTATGTGATTTCCAGAACACGAACAGGACTATACATTAACAACCCCTAAATCATGGGCAACAGAAATCAATTAAGCCCAGCTTAAAAATCTGTTTGGTCCTGGGTAAAAGTCTTGGTTGAGGCTTTCACCAGTGCTGGGTCTTCTCCTGCAAAAATTGTAGCACCCAAAACAGAAGAGGTCCTTTTGCACCTTCCCTGTGGCATCCTTTCAAATAGCTATCTACCTAATTATTTCCTTCAAATAGAAGACTAAACCTTTTAATCATCTAATTTTAACACTTCTGGTAGAAAACAGACAATATTTTCAAACAGTCAATGAGGTAAAACAAACAGGAATGGACACATCGAAAAAGGGCTTCCTAAGATTTCTTTTGTTAAGGGACTAAAAGGCACAGTGCCAAAAATAAGACATATGGAAGGCTAGCTGTTGCACCAAATTGAGAAGGTGCTCAGAATTCCTAGCAGAAGAATGGGATCATAACTCAACTGGCATTTCTGATGGCAAAATGTGGAAAAATGACAAAAAGGGAAATCAATAGGGATATTGTATTACCTGGCTATAAAGTATTCAAGAAGGATAGATCAGAGCCAAGTTTTCTTCTAGCATAACTCCAATGACTTCAGCAGAGTTATGGCAGCAAAGACTAGTCTTCTGAGGCAGAGACCATTAGAGTAGCAATAGACTCAACCCCCACAGTATTCAGTGACATGACAGCACTGCAGGCACAGAACCTTAGTTTAGCATTTGTCTTGATGGAAATACCACACTGTAAACATATTTTCAAGTTGTAATACTTACTTTCTCTTAAGAAAAGGTGTTTATTCCAAAATGAAGGCAATCAGAAGGGAAAAGAAGTCTAATTTTTAGCTACCTGATCATCAAGATGGAAGTTAAAAATTTTCAGTTTAAGTGCTTCTTGAAACTAACAGTTCTAGGGTATGAGGAGAATTGAAAAATGTTTTTCCATTAATTTAGAAAAGTTAAAATAAAGGTAATTATTGATAAGTAAGTATATACCAGTGACCAGAATATCACCTGGTTCATGTTCTTAAAACAGCAATCAGAACAAAATCTAGTAGTCTTTGAGATGCACAAGGTACTATCATTTAATCAGAAATCAGAAACACAGAGTAAACACCAAACATTCCCATTATGCCTGAAGTGCAGCATAGTACGTGGTAACTCAAGAGTAATTTTCCCTGTATGTGCAAATGATTTGCACATAAATAAAAAAACACAAGTAATAAGGTGAAAAAAGTTTCAGAAGTAATAAGATTTATCTATTTTAAACCTAGAACAAGACAATTCTTGAGGTCTCTGATCAAGCTGGATACACCTACAGCATAATAGATCAGTCTCCTGTTTACAAATATAAGGTAACATGCAGCAGAAAACTCAGTGTGAACTGTCCACACACTAACAGCTGCAGTCGACATTAATTGTGACCACCCAGGGAAAAGACCTGGGTGTCACTGGGGACAGCTCAATGACAGCCTGATCAATATGCACAGGCAGTAGGGAAGGGTGAGGGGGGAGCAAAGGAAATGCATGGTTGAAGAATGTACCCAAGTACATTCTGGTACTTGCCATATAAATTAGGGATATGCTCTCATTTACAATGCTACATTCAGTTCCAGCCAACAGTCCCTGTGTCCCCTGTGGTACCACACAGCTAAACCATCAGGGATCGGAACAACAGACAAATAGGATTACTGCCTGCATGAGGCCACAGATGCTTCCAAGGACAAAGTTAACTTTCATTCTGGTGGGGCAGATGCCTTTGCTATGGAATATGACTTAGGGACTCCCTAAGGCCTAATCTTCAAAGGCAAGCTGAATCCTGAGTCATAACATCCCCCCCAAATAAAATATAAACTCCAAATCAAAGATGACAAAATAAGGAAGCCAAATGATTTTAGCATTCCTTAAGAGGACTTCAAACACAAGTGATCAGCTGAGGTCTGATCTAGCAATCAGGTTACACAGTCTGCATAAACCCACAGAAGCAGGAAACTGCCCTTGTGTAGCATGTGTCTCTGCAGATCTTAGTTCATGTTCAAGACACCAAGCACACCTACAGATGAACCGGTCACATGGGAGATGGCTTCTGCCTGGTTCAGCTAAGCAAGAATTCTGTCCAGTTTGTGAGTTTCTGTCTTTGCTAAAGCAGATGGAGCAGTACACCTTGGATGGTATGTGTGAAAAATACATTGGCACCTCCCGCCCATCCAACTGCCGGTGCTTGCCCCCATCTTTCACAATTTCATGTACCAGAACTAGAGCACCATGATCCTGTCTAAGGGCCATCATCCACACAGCCTCGC
This sequence comes from Myiozetetes cayanensis, assembly GCF_022539395.1. Classification (NCBI taxonomy): domain Eukaryota; kingdom Metazoa; phylum Chordata; class Aves; order Passeriformes; family Tyrannidae; genus Myiozetetes; species Myiozetetes cayanensis. The sequence goes on from NW_026087742.1 coordinate 23,142,831, forward strand.
TAACCAGCTCCTCTCAGTAACTGTGAAGGCTAGAGTATCAAAGGAGAAGCAATGCAATGAGCAGAGCTTGACTGTATCCCATTGGAATTTGGGCATCACAGTGAACCTGAAAAGAACATGAAATAAAGTTCTTCCTGTTCTTTAGATGGAGAAAATTATTCCTTTCTACTTGCCTCTGCTAAGATTGGAAAGAAGGAGATAAAAACCAACATCCTTGGGACTCAGAATGTTCTTTTGACCTCCCAAGTGTGACACTTGTTTTCAGCACTACCACATCTTGTTTTTCCTTAGTGATATCCTCAGAAGCCAGTCTGTCACCATAAAAGAAATAGCTGCAGCTGTAAATAGTGATGAACATTGAATATTCTTTACAATTTCTGGAAATCTCTTGTGTCAGACCCATGACTGCACTCTAATTATCCAATTCAGAAGCAGGAAGAAGAGCACATGGTTTATTGTGTCCAGGCAGATCTTGTGTACATCACTCACACTGTGATTATCAACCAAATTGTTCACAAATTAGTGAGACTAAAAATTATTCACAGAAATTCTCTGAATAATCCCAAATAGCCAATAAATTGAGAGAGGGCAAGAAGAGATGATCTGCTTACCAGCAATTTTGAAACATGAACAGAAAGCTGAATTTGCTAGGCTTCTTCCAAAAGTTTTTTGAATTTTCACCATAACAAGTATGTGAATTTGACTGAGCACTGCAGACCACCTTTTGAGTAAAAAAATAGGCTCAAATATGGTCAAATTTGATAAAAGACAGAATGTTTCCAGAGCTGTCATGATTTTCTTCACTCTCCATTACCTATAAATTGTTTACCCAGTACTCCATGCATGTTATTGCTGTTGACAACATAGTCAAGTGCATGATACCAAAAAAAGAAAATGGCTTGTTAAGACAGACTGTGATTGCACAAAAGGTAAAAAAAAGGTTGAGTTTGCTTTCTCTTCCTCCTCTGAGAAGTCCACTGGCCTGTAAATTTCCTCAACCATTTTTCTAAGATCTAGAAGTTTCTAGCTTTCCATTTTTGTTTAACATTTTCAAGCCATTTCTGAAAATATACAGTGTTTTCAAGATAGGATACTGGAACATGCATTGAGGCCTTCAGTTTTTTCAAGATTCTTATATTAGATGAACATCTAAAAGTTCTGGGAAACTGTTGAAAAGAATGCATAAAGTTCAAGCAATCTGTTAAGATTCTTCTTACAGTATTTCCCCCCACCTCTTATTCACTTCTGAAAGGAAGAGGAAAAGTTATTTCTGCAGAAGTTACCTTTACTGGAAGGACAGTCAAGGGAAAGTGCTAGTAAAGAGCTGTTTTTCTGCTTTTTCTGGGATACAAGACTGACAAACAGAAGTTCATGACAAAACCCTCTGATAACTTATTCCTTTTGTTGCAATAAATGCAGACAGCTCTCCACCTCCATACAGACACATACTTTATTTCATTAGATACTGCTCAGACATTTATTCTAACTGAATATTTCAGAAAAGATGTGTGTCCTAGTTTAAAGGCCATATGGGAGAAGGAAGAGTATTTCACTGGCCACGCACACAAGGGGGACAGAAAACATCATACCATGACTGTTACCAATACAATTTCATTATCACTAATTATCTGGCTACCTCCTTCTGACTATTAAACAAATGCATGGATACCACTCAGGAGTGCCGCTTTTCTCTTCATGAAGGCACTCAGACTATGACAGTGCATTCCCCATTTACTCAGAGGCTTCTCCCATAGGTGTACAAGCATATCTTGCACATCAAAATGCACATTTTACAAATCATAGCATGATACTTGTTCTATCCTAGTGATTAAGCCACAGCCCACTACCTTAAATAGGTATGCAAGTTTTATAGATGACCAGGTCATTTGAGATTTTTGTCTCCTCTCTCCCTGCTCTCATATGCACATTTTTTCTCAGTCTGCCTTGAAACAACTGAAAGGTATCTCATCTTTAAAGAATGAGGGCTCATCACCTTCTGATAATTAAGCTTCTTGAAGGGGTCTCAAGGTGGGCAAGCAGCCTCACAAAACGGCCCATAATCACTAGTCACCACAAAAAAACCTTGCGTATATTATATGAAACATGAAATAGCTAGAAATACAAGGAATGCAATGAGGAATTCAACCCATAAAGCCTTCTTTGTGCAACTGAGAAGCCTCAGAAGTGCTTTGAAAGGCTTGAAGGAAGAGAAATTATTTTAACAAAAGAACAAAAAAAAAAAAAGCTTGAAAGAGAACAGAAGTTCTGAAGTATGTGGGGGTGGGAGAAGTCTTCAGTGTTAGGAACACCAAAGAGATCTCTAACTCAAAGCTACCAGAATAGTTTAAACAAGCTGAGGTGGCTGTGGCTTCATATTATTACTTTGGCAGCAACTGTAGTTTGTTGCCCAGGGGACTACACTGTGGATCTAACTGGACTGTAGTTTAATTTATAGAGGACCCAGAGGATGGTAGCTCCCTATATACCAAAAAGAGTAGTTCAGCTTCCAGGAGGTTACAGTGTTGTGCTTTCAAGCCATAGCTTGCTGACAAAGGAAACTACATCCTGCAGTTTCTAATTAGCACAAAGCACTGGAGAAGGGACACAGACAAGGAAGAGGGTCCAGCATGAGCTGCCCTCCTGTGCCAGCAGAGCAGCTCCCAGGTGACCACAGTAGGGCTGAGATGAGAAAGGGTCTGGCAGCACCTCTACCATGACAGCACCACAGCTTGAAATTCCAGTTTCCTCCTGTTCCCCTAGGGTAGTTTATGAGCCATTTTGGTTAGTGAACGTTGGCTCCTAAAATTAATGAGCGTGTCTGTTTTCAACATACGGTCAATTGCTGATTGTTCTGATGTGGTGAGCTACGCTGATGAACACCAGCCACAGATAAAAAAAAAGAGCTGGGCTTTCCTGCCGTGTGTTGAGGGAAGGGAAGAGGAAAAAGAAACAACAGGAAAAAAAAAAGAAAAGAAAACAAGTACTAGAGGTACATCAGGGAAACTGCACCCAAAAATGCACTTAAGAGACCAGAACTCTGAAAAGGTGTTCTGCTGCAGATAGGGTTTTAATGAACTCTTAGATCTGGTAATTTTTGTGTGTGTGTGCATAGCCAACAATGGACCTGGGATCCTACAGACCCAGCCTTAACTGAATGCCAAATCACAGCCATAAAAAGGTGTCTCCTCCTCACTTTCCTAACTTATGGGAATAGGTTACAACATCAAATTATCTCACACTGGTCAACTTGTTCTCTCTTACAGTAACCCCCAGTGCCTGTTTCATACCTATGAATTCCCCAAGGAAGTGGCTCAGCACAGCTGGAGGCACACATGCACATGGCCATTTCACAAAGTGACCACATACACTACCTGCACAATTATATTAGTCAGCAGATGCAGCTAGTAAACCCAAAATGTCAAGTAATAAAAGTTCTGATTAAGAATAAAATAAAAGAAAAAGGCCAAACCCTCCTTGCCATCATAAGACATGCTGACAGTAAATTAAAATTTTATGCAACTGGATACATCATATGTGCCTGCCATCTACAGCCATGTGTTCGTCTCATGAAAAATACATGAAGATCTAAGCTGCATTAATAGTGTTTATGAGTCCATCACCTGGACAGGCATTCCCTTTATGATTCTAATGAAATAACACATAGTAAGACACACCCAGAAGCCATCATCATCTCAAAAGAAACAACTCTAATCTGTATTCCTCAATCTCCCAACCCAAATTCTTGATGTCCCCATATGAAAAGAAAAATTCTGCAAAAACCAACATACTAGAAACCTCCTTCACCAAACAACAGAGCATCTCTCAACCTTGTTATATGTCTGTCATGTATACATCAGGTGGGGCTTGCAGGGATGAGAAGTTGAACTGGAAATGGGAGCAGGAGGTGGTTGGTAAAAGAGGAAGGGAAGGGAAAGCAGATGCTCATGAGGGTGGTGGAGCAGAGGGCAAACAGGAGAGATGAAAAAGCTGAGAGCAAGAGGGAAAGTTAAAAGGAGGTTAAGGAGAGAGTGATCGATTGCCAAGTCTGTATTAACTCAGTCACAGGACTCTGACGATCTCTAAATAGACTAAGCTCTGCTCTCCTGGCTTATGATACCAGCAGAACCATTTGAGTGAATTACAGTCCTCAACTTATTGCTCTGTATCAGTATATGACTTCTCTACTCACTAGCCAGCTCCTCTTACAAAGGGAAGCTCTGATGGTGAGGAATGCTTTCTTGATTTTTTTTTTTTATCTGGAGCAAATCAGTATAAGAGTTGAATTGCTTTTGTTGACATTTCACAGAAGGCACAACACAGCAGGTACCACTGCTGGTCCTTGATAGCAATGTAAGGGCAGAAAAGGGACAAACACTTGGATATACAACATGCAAACCTTTGAACTAGGCAGAGATGAAGGTTACTTCCAGATAAAATGTGCCTGCAACCTCACATCATGCATCCATTCTTTTCAAGCTGTCCCACTCATATCTACCTGCACTGAGCAAGCATTGGTGCTGCCAAAAGCCACTGCCTTTTTGCATTTGACTTGGAGGCAAAGACATGCCTGCCTTATGGTTTAATAATGACAGAACAGAACGTATAATGGGAAAGTGTAGGAAGCAATCACAGGCAGGACCCCATTGTACTTGGTGCTGCACAAAAAGGAACAGTTTCTACCTGAAGGATTTAATATCCATATGCAAAACAGAGGTAGAAAATATGGTAAACTACATAGAAAGAAAAAGAACATTTTGAGCAGTTTGAGACACACTGGTCTGGATGAAACGTCAATCTAAACCAAGCTAAAAGAGCAATTAAACCTTATTCTCAAACAGGAATCAAATCTGAACTGTTTCTTCAAACTCAAAGCTCAAAACTTAAGTATTTAGCTTTCTTGCATTTTTACCTAGCATACTTGTTGTCTCACTTTTGAGTATTCAGGTTTGGGGTGGTGCTTTTGAAAGCACCAGAATAGGAGAAAATTTCAGAAGATTTGGAAAAAAAAAAAAAAAAAAAACCACCACCAACCAAAACCTGTCAACTCTGCCCACATTTATAAGGAACTGTTAACTTCTTTCCAGAAGAGAGAGGATCAAAGCACAAGGAAAGATATTAAGTATCCATATACCAACGCTGCAAACCCAGCATGAAACAAGAAGAGACTGCTTTACTTGCAGCAGGGACTTGAAACTGTCTGAAGTCAGAAGCTCTGAATCAACAGTGAGGACTGTGGAGAAGATGAGCAGAGCATACTAGACATCAGCAACACTTCACCTTATATGATGACCCTTGAGGGTTACCAGGTAGCAGAAGCTGGAACAATCCCACCGTTTTTCTGTGTTAATCTAAGCCAAGCCAACCCTAGGCCATTTCCAACTTCTTTTGGCCCATTACTTTCCCATCCTTCTGAGTCTAACAGGCATGACTTATTAATCAGGCTGGAACACTGACCTTGCTGTATCTGTCACCATTCCTAATAGCGGACAAGTGGGACGACAAGGATGACTTCAAAAAACCCTGACACTTATAATGACAATTCTTGAAAGCAGGGTCAAATCTTGAGTGGTGACGTGTATCAGAGGGCAGTTCAGGCACAGGGCACTTCTTTAGACTTGGATCTGTAGCAAAGCAACTGTACCCTGAGGCAAATACATTGTTCCACTAGAAGTCTGCAGCTCCTTGAGAAAGCAACACACACCCACAGCTAATATATTTCTAACTTCAGTAACTATCTCCTTTTTGGAACTGCCAAGACAAGTGATGCATCGATTTTCCTACAGCTCACCCTGCATGATTGGTATCAAGGCTGTGTAGGCGTCTAGTGAAGTATTCACAAATTTCTCTGAAAAAGTAAAGACAAAGAAATCCACAACAATTCAAGATGCCTAGACTAGTATAAAAACTTCTCCTTAAGGCAGGCTTATGCTATGCAGCCAGAATTGAAACTGAGACATAAATGAAATCTCAGCTGAAGACCTTTGCAGAAAGCACCTGCAATATTACCTGCATGTACTTGGAAAGTAACCTTTGCAGAGGTATCAGCAGCAGGGTGAATAAAATTTGCATTTCAGAACTACATAGAGAAGCAGGCTGCAGAGACATGATGAAAAGGGAAACAAAATCTATCAGTGGCCATTGAGATCCCTGCTGCAGCATGGGACAGGTGTCACTTGGGGCCTTATCAATGATTGACATTTTCCAGCAAAGCTTTAGACTGCACCTGCATTCGATTTGGCTGAACAATTGCTATCAGCTCCTGCCTTCTACATCACATCTCTGTTTCGCTCACTAGATTTAAAGACATACACATACATGAGAGACGTATCTCTGAAGATATAGACAAGAGACACAGGTGTCCCAATAAGGGCTCACATTTGGATCCTGCTCCAATAGCTGCCCCTTTCTCCCAGCTCTTCCCCAAGGAAACCTGTCTCTCTTATTTACAGAGTGGGTTGCCCAAAGGGAAAAAAATCACAAATTCAGAGACTGCCACCCATATATATATATATTAACTAATTCCTCTCGCAGAGGTATAACTACTCCTGTACAAGGCATTTGACAAATATCATTGTCACTGGAGAAAATCCAGGCCCAGTGGGAACTGCTTACAACCACCAATCTGCATGTGTGGAACTCAGGTTCTGTATCTTCTAAACCCAGAGATGTCTCTTCTACCTTACTGGCACAGCCTCCCAATATATTCTTCCTCCTCCCCTCCCAGGTTAAGACATAGCAGTATGACAGCATGTGCAGATGCAGATTTTTTTGCATATAAAGTTTATCATCTAATCACTTACAGAATAAAGTACCAAGGAACATTTGAGTAATCAGACTAGATGCATAAATATCCTGTAGTTACACAGTTGTTACAGCATATCATTTCTCAGTTAGTTTTCTGCTTTTACAGCTGTCATCAGTAGTGACTCCAGTCCCCTCCTAAACACTAAATGATCTCTACAGAAATGATCTCAGGTCAGGGAGGAAGAGGGAAACATTATTCATCCCACAAGAGAGGACACTAGCAGGCAGAGATGAAGGTGGTAAGCAACCATTATTTCCCTGGATGCTTTGGGATGTGAACTCCACACAACCTGTTTATGACCTCAAAGACACAGAACCCAATCTCTAGCACTTCCACACCTGGCCTTCTTTTACATTGTGGAAGGCATCACACCTTAACAACAGGTCCCACAGTTAGCATGTACCCCTCTCTGCAGCACAATAAGCTTTCAGAGAAGCCCCTTTTCCGGGCCTTTCTTCCCTGGCATGGGTCACATTTACAAAACCTATGTTTTGCCACTGGTAGGGCAAAGCTGTTACCTTCATTGAGGTCTGGTGCTGTCCTCAGTTTCTGCATATAGCAGCTCAGGGTGTTACAACACAGCTGCAAAATTATTCTCTCACACACAAAATACAACTAGTTTAAGCCTAAGCATGAACAAATAATAAAGAATATTTCCCTATCAAATGCCACTTTTTTATTATCTACTTCCCTTTCCAATTCTGATGGAAATTCAGAGGTTGGACACGTATAAAAAGGAACATTTTGAAAACTTGGAATCAGCATAAATTATTTAACACTTCTGAAAACTCAAGCTGAATGTTTACACCTTCTTGAATCAAGCATTTTGTTTCAATTTATTGAAGCAATTTCCCCTTTCTACTCCAAAACAGCCATGCTCCAAGAAGGTACTGCACATTCTGAGGAGAGACTTAAGTTTCTCATTTCCTATTTGTGTTCTATATACTAGATTAACTAGCTCCAGTTTGTGTTCCCTGAGGTAATGTGGCTGTTTGACCATCAATATACCATCATTTCAACCAGAAGAAATCACAGTAGGTCTTGGCAAACCAGTTCCTGGAATCCTACTTGTTCTGTAGGAGTGAGGGCAAGAGGAACACATTTTCAATGCAAATTTTCTAGTCAGCTCAATCAGTAATTCCAACCGAAGGTATAAATACAAACATTTGTTATCAAAGTAAAATCCCTCATGCACAAGAAGTATATTGATAACAGCTCCTCAACTAGTAAATATAAATTTAATAGAGCAAGACAACAACTGGGACCCTGGACACACTATGGAAGCAATTCTCATACTGAAGTGAAGAGAGAGATGCTCTAAATACTTCTATATTTCAAAGACAGCTGGCTCTTTTCTAACAGGGCATGAACTTCCAGTAATCTGATGGTTTAGAGAATCATTTATACTCCAGTTGCCATCTAGGATATCAGACTCACAGTGCATATTCTAAATCCCCTTTTTGCTCGGTAAAGACCCTATTAAGCTCATCTTTTTTTTCCTGGCATTCAAAAAAACAATTAAAGAACAGATGAATGAGAGAACAGGCAAGAATGATGCAAGGAAACAGGATAGATGAGGACTACAACAGCTGCAGTCACTTTGGACATCTTTAGGTTTCCAGTACTGAGAACTGATCAAATCACAAGGAGCTATGAACCAAGGAGAAGGTGGCTTCATAGTGTCCAACATTAAAAACCACTGCTAGTAAGCTCTCAGTTGTAGGCAGACCTAGCATATCTAGCAGCATTAGCAAGGTCTTGAAACAGCATCTGGCACCTACCCCTGCAAGCACTTTCTCACGTGAAACAAACAGCAGTACCAGTCAACTCCCACTGGGACCAGATATCATGCTGTCCCCCATGGGGAAAACACACTCTGATAAATTGGCTAAGAACACCAAGATTTGCTGGTTCCATGGAAAACACTGAAATATGAGCTGCCTGTAAAATTAAATAGGCCACATAAGTATGTTCTCATATATCAGGCATAGAAGGTACAAATAACTTTTAGGTCTAGAAGCCAGGCAGGGATGCCACCACTGCTCTCCTTCACCTGTTGTCCAGTAGGAGCACAGAATCAAGCATTCATATTATAACTCACAGCAGTTCTGCAAAGTTGGCAGCAAGGGAGAGGGTAGCACACCTGAAGTACTCTTCACTCTCATCAGGCTGTACTGAAGTGGCCTGGGAATAGTTGATTGCAATCACAGTCTCCTGCTGAGCTAGATGGATACTACAGAAGGCAGCATCCAGCTGGACTGGAGTAAGATTTAATAGTAACAGCGGCCACAAAGAACGAAGATTTAGGAAAAAAAAAAAAAAGGTAAATTTTGGGATAGCAGAATGAAGGATAGACCATGCATCTCTCTTCAAATCAAAAGTTAGACTACATCCCAGGGCACCACATTCAGACACAGGTGGGCATAAGCAGATGTGCCCTCAGAACAGCTCTTGCATGAATGAGGCCCACCAACCAAGGGCTTCAGCTCAGGCTTCCCAAAAACATTCTACTTGATTAATTTTTAAAATTCAAAGCTCCTTCATCTCCCATTCAATCCATATCAGGAAAGAAACACAGCAAGTCACCATTAACTTTAATTGTTAGTTCTTACTAGAAGAGTCCCATTTCTGTAATGAAGGAACATCTATCTGCTTAAGTGTTTCAGGGCTCAGACCTCCAGTCACATTTAGCCATTGGCAGAACTGCACTGCCATTCCAAATTCCGATGAGGCCAAGATCAACCATGACTTTTTCAGAAAACCTCTGCAGACCTCCTTACTGCTCCCTTGCTGCCATAGGACCAAAAATTCTGAACCAGTAAGCAAACACTAACCATCTCCTTGTATCAGAGAGGCTTTTAGGAACCAAGAATGTTTCAGAAAAAGTATATATAGATGGAAAATATACATACTTATAGCTTATTTAATTTTCAGTTCAACTTTCATAAAGGATTTCATATGCAGAAATAGTTTTAAAATTCCTTATAGATAACCTATCACTGTTTAGTATCTCCAAGGTCGGGCTGGCAAATTACATTTCTTTCATTCATAAATGACTTGTTGTTGATGCTTCAGAGAGTGTCTGCAAAAAGTTGTTCAAGGCTTTTGACATTCCAAGTTACCAGCCTGGCAAAACAAATCGCTGTCTTTCACAAAGCCCCTTCTTCATTTGACAGGGCCTTTGAAGACAGCGGGCAAAGGCCTGAGCTAAGATGCCTGTATCCATCGTCTCCTTTCTGTCTGTTCTCCTTGTACCTCCCCAAGAAGTTAGATCAAAGCATCCCCAGGGGGACATCTCATTAAAAAGCAACTCCCTTCCTTGACCAGGTCACTGGCAGCATTACATGAGGTTGCAAGTTCTTGTCCATCAGACAATGCTTATAAATAGCACAGGGACAGTACTCTCCCTCCATTTTTAATAACAACTGCAGAAATCTCACATAAGGACTCCAGAAGGATGGGAAGGGAGGAAGGTTGTCCCTCTAAAAAACTTCTCCTTTAGACATACCTGACCACATTAAGAACAAGCAGCTCAAAGACATTCAATTTAACATTAAGGAAAAAAAAAAAAAGACACCAACAAAACCCTAAGGGAGTGCTTCGAGCAGCAGAACTAATGAAGCCTCGTTTTCTACAGATTTGCATCTCATGATTGATTGACTTCAGTGCATTAGGAAGAGAAAGCACCAGCTGAAACTGTGCCTGCCTTTTGGGCATTTATAACAGCTCACTCCTGCGAATTTTTGCATGTATTAAGGTTTGAGTTCATGCTGTGGAGTCTCCAGCATTTGGGAATTCAGAAGGCTCTAGACAAAGCATTTTCATTCAGCTTAGCCCTCACTGAAAAGTGAGGCCATGCAACTACAGTAGCAAAGACAAAAAGGTGTCATTAATTTGCTGACATGGTAATTTGAGAGTCTGAGTTCATAGACAACTTCATCTTTCCTGGGCTGGACAGAATTGGAGTACAGAAGAAGTTATTTTGTTTTGTCATGAGGTATGGAAATAGGAACACTTGTGATGAAACAGGTTTGTCAGGCGCCCATAGGCACCATTTGCAAGAAAGTTTTTGCCTGAGCATTTCATGTTTAAACAGCACTTCACACCTAAGACCAAGCACTTGTAATCCCCACTCTTTCTTTGCCATGTGTTCAGAGCAGCCTGGGTGGTAGGAGGAGCATCAACTCCTAAAGTGTCTCATGGCTGCAAGAACAGGGACACCTCAAACTAGAGGCCAAGCACTGAAAACAGAGGCCTCATCGAGCTACCGAAAGCTCCTGGAAGGAGCCAGCAGCACAGGATTAAGCAGAGTTATAGCTGCTGCTTCTGACAAGCACACAAAAGACCTGCCAGTGCTGATAATTCATAAACACTGCAAGCACATTGCTGCTGGGACTGCACCGTGCACCGACAGCTCACGGAGTGTCATCGCTTCAGGTTGAGCAACCACTTCCCTGGCACACAGGAGTCCTGAGCGCTCGTTGTGCCTGAAGCAATTTTACATGAGACAGCGACAAAGTAATTAAACTTTGAATCCTCTAGAAATAGAAGGCTGCACTTGTCATTGCCGAGTCCCTCCTGCTATCAGGGAGCACCTTGATGATGAGTGACATCACATGGGCTCAAGGTGACAAACCAGACTTTTCTCCCAAATTAATACCCTGATGGACCATTCAGGAGGAAGACCCTTTTCCTTCTTTAAGCACTGTGCTTAAACATTAAATAATTAAACTTCTTACTCTGAATCTTAAGCCAACACTGCAGCTGAACAAGAGATGAGCAAAGAGGTTTACATTTTAGACTCCCCAAACAATCAATGCCATCAAACATTTGCACCCTGTAAAAAGATCAGCTGAGTAATCAAAATACTGTATGTAAAGAGGAAGCTTTACAAGTGCTAAGCTCCCATGTCTGTCAAACCCTTCAAAATAGTGTCAGTCCTGCTTCCCAGTTAAAACAATCCTGTCTTAAAACCATTTCTGCCCTATTCTCTCCTTCTGGTATGACTGTCTCACACTGTTTATCAACACATCAATCCCCCAAACTGTGAGGTTGCTCCATGTCACATTACAAAACCTATGACCATTTGTTTTAGTGTATTAAAAAGCTTCACTGAGATTAGTGCCTGATTTTATTCCAAGTTGTACAAACACAGCAGATACTTCCTGCCCAGATCACGTAACCCATAAATACACATGATAAGGGATCATGGTATTACATGCTTTCACAGAAGGTGAATGAGAAAAATCCCATAAACTATCCACAATCCTTCAGGTAGTCTGTGAGTCTGCTTAGAATTGCTTTCTTTAGTTCCAGCTCAGTGCCTTGAACGTTAATCCTTGCTTAAATAGCCCTCTCAGCTCACAAAAGAGTACCTTTACTACTAAGAGTATCTGTACTACTACAAAAAAGCATCTCTACTACCAAGAGAGCCAGTGAGCAATATCATCCTTCTTTTGCATTTTATTCTCCAGACCCTTTTACATGCATGTGTAGTAGGTTTCCATGTGAGACTTCTCTACTGCCAAATGTTACGTGCAATATGGAGCTATGTAAAACAAATACTGGTATAAGCACTTATAAGAAAAGAGATTGATAGACAGGCAGCCCTCACAAGCTGAACAGGTTAAAGTGTTGCCACTACATTTTCTATAAGCAAAGGGCAAGACCAGCATGTATCACACATTCAGGCAAAAATTTATGAAATAACTCAGATCTTATGTGACAATTACTTATGCACAACCAAACAGTAAAAGAATGTGTTTCTACATAATGCATGTGAGAGAAGATGAATGTTAAGTGCTTGATATACACACACATTCTTAAATCATAAATTTGAAATTAAGCAAGTAGCTCTGAGAGCCATAGAGCTAATGATAATTTTTTTCCTATAGCTGTGCATCTATCTCATGGCTGGGCATCTTCAATGGTTGAGAAGGTGTGAATTCCAAGTAAAACTTCCTCCACTATAGACACATTCCCAGGACTGGGATAAACTCTGTGAAGTTTAATAAAGAGTTGCCCTCACACCACACTTTCTTTCTCAGTCAGATCAAACCAAAGTGCTTTCATCTCCCACACCCAGGTATTTATTTTCAGAAATCCCTTTTTTCTAAAGGCCTCAGTGTCTGAAGTAGCTGGCAGGACCTGGAGCTACAATGGGCAGGGAGAGAATACAAAGGACCATGCCCAAAGACCACAACTGGTTCAGTTTCTCTCCTCATATTTCAGCACTAAGGTGATGCTCTACCAACATGTGATAGTAACAGGCCCAACAGCTGCAGATGACATCCTAAACTCTGCTTGCTCCAATTATGTGAGCAGGAGCATACCAGTCTCTATAAAGTACAGCCCTTGTGCTCTCAGTTCACTAAGAGGGAACAGCAGCAGCTGGTCAGTTTATAGCAGGCAGAAAGTGGCACCAGAAGGACCCATGACTATTAGATAGGTAGAGAAGAGCAGGATGGGCTTGCTTTCTCTTCTTCCCCAATCTGTCAGATTGCACAACTGTGATTAACCTTTAGTCCAGCAATCATCGGGTCTTTCAAAATCATAACGAACAGAAAAACTTGCTTCTAGATGTTATTGTGCTAAGTGCAACGTGCACATCCTGGGATTAAAGTCGCAAAGAATAGTTCTTGCATTTCCTTCATCATGGGCTTTGTAAGACATAGAATGCAAAAAAAAAATTGATTCCATAACCTTAGAGACTCCCATAAAGCAATATGCTTCTATCTCAGAATTGCCAGAAAGTCTTCAGCCCACCAGGTTTCAGCAGAGAGGTTTGCTAGCCAGACCTTCTGCACAGGAGTGGGTGTATAAACTGGCAGATGCAGTCAGCACTGAACGTTCACAGGGTGCTGGTCCCAATTCTACTGCGAGCACATTAAGCAAATAATTTTATCTCTCTGTCTCAATTTCTTTATCTGTGAAATGGAAATGCTGATACTTAGGTAGAAGAATTCAAATGAAGGAGTACATTCAGGCAGGCTCTAAAGTACAACAGTGCTGATTGTCAGAGACCTGAGAAACCCCAAAATAGCTGTGAGAATATTTCACCTACATCCTTATTAGACTCTAGTTATTTCCAGAAGTGAGAGAAACTAACAGCAATCTCTTGTAGGTTTAGTCCAATGCGTTAGAGGAACCTGAAGTCAGATGAGGCCAGGCTGTCACCATCAGTGACCTAGATAATTCCCCTTATAATTTAATATCCATTTTAAGAATGACTCAGTATTTACCCCAAACAATTTTAGCAGACATACTTCTTTTGAAGCCCAACTACTCTTTGTAAGCTAGTTTGTCCCCTTCTTGTACCAACACTTTTCTTCAATTTAAATAGCTCTTTTCTCTTCCTGCTCTATTTTGATTCAGTGTATTTAAAGAAGTCAACTCCATTCCTTCTGTGTCTTTACTTTAGCAGACAAACAAACCCAGCCTCTGCAGAGTCCCTGTTCCTACCAAGGACTTTCTCTGAATTCTGAGACACAAAGCTGTAGCATAATTAACCCTCCCTTTGTGCAATCCTGATACTTGTAGGCTTCCCTCCCCCCACCCAGGAGCACATGGTGGGTGTCTCAATTGACAGAAAGAGTAAAACAGCACACAAAACAGGTCACACAAATGCAATGTCCTTTATAGAGTATGCTATTGTGCATTATTATTTCCATGAAAAAGAGGCACCCAGAACATATTTCTCCTTGCACAAATACCACAGTAGAGGACTTCAGTGCACAGGACCTACAAAACCCCAGCCAGTCATGAGATACATCCTATGGAAAGAGAGGCAAGCTCTGCAGCCTTTGTGTTCAAACATTGGATGAGAAGCCTGGATTATATTCGTAGCTACCACAAGACTCTGACATTTATACATTCCATAGGACAGATTGCCTTTAGACATTACAACAGGGGAGGTCAGGGGTAGGAGAAACAGTAAACACTGAGGCTGTAAATTATATAGTGGAGAAAAAGAGGGAAGACCCACAAAACACACATTTGCCTTCTGCATATATGTCTAAAGGTACTACCATGCTTACAGAAAGGTTCAGCTCTAAAGTCCTCGGCTCTAGATTTGTCTTCTGACAACAGTCACATCCCAAAGCATCTGCCACTGTGTTAATGAAGACAGCCACATCATGTAATGAGCCCCAGCACACCTGTGCAAGCTCCAGGAAGCAGCTGGCAAGTTCCTTCACCCACCCACAAGCTCTACACCTGCATCCATTCACTTCTTCAGCAAGGATTTGCCCCAGCACTACCACCCTCCTGATTTCCAGCTCCTTCCTTCTACCCTCTTTAGGTGGGACTCAAGGTGCAGCAGCCATTGCCTCCTTACTCCCAGGAATTCAAGCTTCATTGCCTCACAGCTATGGTATGCTGGAAGACACAAGTACTTTCTTCACAGAAGTTTTGCCATAGCAGCTGACTCTCTCTGGTGGCTGTCTTTGCTAGAATATCAGAAAAGGATGTGTGAGCATCCGAGGCAGGCAATTATAGGATGACTAGGCCATGTTAAAAAAGTTTCTTCCTAATCCTGTCAGATGCTGCTTGCCTTAAGCCCTGAAGCTCTAAGATATATTGATCACCATCTCCTTTTATCCTGCACAACAGAGCTGTGTTTATTCTCAAATTCCTGGGCCATCCCTAATCCCACTCACTTGACAACCTGAGAGATCTCTGGTGGCAACAACTTCTGCTGCCTGAGTTAGGGGGAGTGTGCATATGTATTTCTCCATTTCAAGCAACTAATAAGCTTGTCAGAGAAAAAAAGGACAGAACATTTAACCCAGTAGCTCCATGCCTGAGTTCCTCTGGTGCTTGTGTGTGCACAAAACAGCAATCCCTGCAAAAGGGTAAGGCTTTGCTGACCCCCAGAATTACTGGAAAAAATCTCATGCAAATGTCTTGAGTTATACCAGATGATACTGAAGGGAATGGCAGGCATAACAGAGGGCTGATCTTAACAAGCAGATTACATTTCTTTCACCTGTGCTAAGGCCACTTTTGTTCAGGGAGCTCAGAAAAATGAAGTCATCTAAGAGGACCTCAGCTCATTCCTTCCACAAGAGAAGGTTAGTTACCACCAGGATATGCTACAAACTGCCACCCTCTTCTTCACACTTTCCATCCCCAGCAAGGCACTCAAGCAAAAATAATAAAACTTTTACTCTCACAACATAAATAGGTGTGTTCAGGTTTCAGTTTCCAACCGCATTTTCATTAAGCCAAACTAACATAATTACTATCCCCCATGCACATGTAATTATTCGTATAGTACTGTTCTACATCAGTCACCATTTCTCTTACCTTTGGTGCTTGCTTCCACATACAGCAGCACGAGGCTGGAATTGTCCTGTTGGAAGTCTTTCCTCCAACTCCAGAGCTGCAGCTGGAGACCTTCACACACTCATTGTGATGCTTTTACCCGACCCCTTGCACAACACAGGTTGTAGCACTTCCTGAAGCAGCCCATAGCTTATCTGAGCATCTTTTTAAAAAAGACCAGTCTCAAAGTTTCAAATCCCACCTCAGTCTACTATAGCTTTCATAGGGTGCAGCAATCAGTATTATTCCAGGCAAGTGCATACTATTGATTTATACAGTAGTATGATAAGATTGTCAATGAATTCTATTCCAATCTTCATGCATCCTCACACTTTTTAATTTTTTTGAGAGGGATAAGAAAGGAAAAAAAAGCAAAAATCACTGCTAGGTATTGAGCAGTGGGTTTCAGTACAAAGACCTCTGTCCTCTTCCCTTTGCTGATTGCAGTTAATCAAGAAGCCAGTGGAGCAAGAGACCAGTCCAAACTGTTTCCTCTAAGCTGTAACCTCACATAAACGGTAGCACATATTGCAGAGCTGGGGTCTTACTCCATCAGGAGGACATCAGAGACAGGGCTCCTCCATCTTGTGGATTCTCTGCTTGACCCTCATGGGGCAGATCCAGTGCTGCTGGTCCCACGTTAACAGCTGGGAAAACCTCTCCTTGTTCTGACAAGTTGAAAACTGATGGTTTAACCCTTGTATTTGTGCTCTGCTCTCCAAGCCAGCTCCAGACCCTGCAAGAGCAGTTTGTTGTTCAGATGGGAGCTGCCCTGCACCATGTTTTCCTCACCAGGTAGGAAATCCCTGCAAAGCATCTTCCCTCTCTGCACCAACTGCTTAGGAAGGAGACAATTTTCAGCTATGGCTTGGCCATTAAATGCAGGCCTCAAGGCAGGCATACAGCAGGCAGAGAAGTGAAAAATCCCCCTACCAGGCCAGGTCCTGGCTTTATATAGCTGTACTTGGGACACACCTCTTCCTTTCATTCCTTTGTTTTCCCCTGAGTGCGTCCACCTGCTACCTCATCCTAAGCACAGGGGGATCTCATCACAGGTACCAACACCTACTGCCCTATCTCTCTACATTGACTGTACATGAATTAAGATAGGCTGTCCTTTTGGCACAGGCTAATCCACCTGAGGATAACGACTCCTCCTCTTCCTCCTTCTCCAACCGCCACAGCAAGGGCAATCAGGCCTTCAGCAGTGATCTTCTCTCCACAGCTGAAGGTGGTCAAGGGGATGAACTTGGAGACAGTTGCTTTGCTTTACTCTGCTTTGATGACTGAGTGAGGTAGACAAGATGAGGGTCCCCTTTGAAGTCCCTGTTCAGTATTATAAAGTAGGTTGCCTTGCTCTGCCAAGTAGATCCTCAGTCTCCCTAATTGTCCACCTTCTGCACCCTTGGGGCAGTCCCCATTAGGTTTTGCTGCCTCATTGCTCTCTGTTTGGAACACAGGGCTGGAAAAAGTCACCTCTTGGCACAGGAACACACAGTAGTTAACATAGAAGAACCTTGATTTCAGCGTGGCTGTGACTGGCAGTTGTAGCAGGACACAACCACAGCACCATTGGTTGGATGTGTTTCAGAGCTGAGGACTCCTGGGCACAATATATAGGACAATGAAGCTGAAAGAGGGAAGATTATGTGCACCTGACTTACGATGTTCACCTCTTTGGAGTCAGCAGTGAGAAGTACCTCCAGAGAGCACGTGCCTCTCTGCATTGACTGTATAGTGAATTAAGACAGCCTGCCGCTTTGGCAGAAGCTAATCTAAGGTGTTTTGAATTAGGCTGTGTGAATGAAGCACTTCTCTCCCTCCCTCACTAAGATCCTAGTGTCACCTAAATGCTACAGAAATCACATGGAAAGTTAGGTACAGAGAGTGCATTGGAATCACTGCCATCTGTCTGAGTACACAGCTTGGGATATTACTAATAATTTCTTCTATTGGTGCTTGAGGGAAAAAAAAACACAAAAAAAACCATGAAAAAAACCCAAGTGTTTTGTAGCTTTGTAGCTTCCTGTTTGAATTAATCTCCTCTGACAACTGCTGATTTGGGTTTGTGATTCGATCCTCCATATGTCGAGCTCTATTGGTCAATTAAGTGCAGGGGGCAATTGGGAGAAGCAGTGATGCTCAGACTGATTATAAGAGGAAGCATCACAAAGAAGTTAGGACATGCAAAGCTGGCTGGCGCACTTGGCGTTCGCACAGCCAAGCTGAGCATGAGGTAGCTGCTGCTTCTGCTTTTCAGGTCAAGGAGATTCTTCCTGGCTCCTAACAGAGACAAGACACAGCTGCTTGGCTGTTGACCATTTGTAAGCAAGGGGCACAGTTCCAGGGAAGGAGCGAGCAAACAAGCACAAGGAATTGTGGTGAGCAGGGGATCAAAAAATTAATAAAAGGCTACAGAAACATGAATGGTGTCTTCCATTACCCATTGCTGTAGAAAGACAAATACAACATAAGCCAAAAAGGCTATGAGTAGGGACCAGCAGAGAAAATGAGAATCAGCTTATAGTAATTCAGGCTAGTATATATAGGGGAAAATAAAGGGAAACCAGGATGTTGAAAGAGAGATTTATTTGAAAATTGGTAATGATTAAATAAGGGCTGTGGGATATAGTGGACAGCAAATTTGGTTACAGATCTTCAATGTTCTATAGCAGCAGAAGAAAAAAAAAACAAAAACAAAAGAAACCCACCCCAACAAAACAAGTTAACTTAATGCTGTGCTTCATCTGCAGAGAAATCATAGCAGAAAGTAAGGAGATACTGGCCCTCTGTACAGATCTGGCAGGACAGCACCTGGAATGCTGCCCTCAATTCTGGCCAACACACATTTACAGAAGATGTTGATGAGCACAGAGAATTCAGAGAAGAGCAGCAGGAAAAAAAAAAAACTGATTAAGGGTTTGAAAGCACTGACATATGAAGAGAGATTAAAATAATTAAATATGTATTGCTTGGCAAGGGGTATGATTAACTGTCTACAAGTGTGTAAATACCAAGAAGGTAGAGGAATTGTATTAAAGGGTATAAATATAAGTGTAATAGAGCAAAAGTAAACACAGGCTCAATATTAAGTAAAAAAAAAAAAAAACAACTTAGCCTTAAGGTTTTTTAAACTCTCCTTGAGAAGGTGAGGTTTATTGCTTAAAGTAGCTGTAGTGGCATGAAGAGGGTTGCAATCATGCCTCAGTGGTAACTCTCCATGGAAAGAGACCCAGAGAAGAAGGTAACATATCAGGAGTCACCAGTAATTAGGAGCAGCCCAAACTGCCCTGCAGACAGCTCAGCAGAACCCAAGGCTCTGGCAGAGCTACAGGCCAACTGCTGTAGGAGACAGCAGCATGGAAAGGGAATGAGAGAACAAGCTCTGTCTTCAAAAGGCACCGCATGCAAAAGAAACCCCTAGGTGCTTCTTGGGTGCAAGAATTGTGCTTAGCTACTATCTTCTCCATGCACTGTGCATCCACTTCTTTTATTTCCACCAGCTGACCTGGGAACCTACTGGGATGCTGTTTCCCCACAGGACTGCTCCACAAGGGCGTCTCCCGCCCCGTCTTTCCGCACTGCCGGAGCCCAGCAGTGCGGCCCCACGTCAGGGAGCCATCAGCAGAGGGGACGTTCTGCAGCGCCGCGGAAAGCACTGCTGGCACCGCTGCAGCGAGCTCGCCAAAATTGGCCTTGTCACTTTAAATACATTAGACAATAAATCATCCCTCTGAGACATCCCCAAAGGAAAAACAGGGGGGAAAAAATAGCACTTAAAAGCCCTTTTCTATTACAAACCCTCTGGGGAGCTTTTAAACTTGGAGAGTTTTTTTAAGTGAATTGTATGCTTTTTCCCCCTTTGCCTGCCTTTATTATCAGTTGCTAACATTAGCCTTGCTTTCCCGTGACCAAAGTCTCATTCAGACTCCTTTTTTTTTGCTTCCTCCCCTTTGGTTTCTTCCCCTTTTTCTCTCTCACCCTTACATGTACACACATGAACACCAGTAATGTCCATGTAACAGTCTCTTTCTCACTCAGCATCTCCTCTTAAATTGAAATTAATCTTTGCCAACATTCCTTTACTCCATATCCCTCTCCTCTTCCTTCCATTTCCCTTCATTTCTTCGTTTTCCTCTGTATTCTCCTCTCTCATCTGTCATTCTTCACGTCTGATTGTACTGAACAACCTGAACAAATTCAAAACCATTTCCCTGCTTTTAGGAGGACTGTGTAAATTTTGCACCTTGAACCTTTTTTATGAAGCACTCTGATGGGTTTCCTTCCTTATAAAGCATATTCCCTCACCCTTGCCTTAGGAATCATCAAGCACTACTGACCTAGAAGGGCAGTATTTTGTCTCTGTTAGCTCTCCAGTACCAGGTTTTCCCAAATGGACTAAGGAATAATGTTTCCTCCATTTTCCAGTGCTCAAGAAGTCAAGCATGACCATGCAACCGGATCTCCCATGCAATGCTTAAAGGGTTCTCCTACCTACTGCTTAAAAATTTAATCATTAAAACTTTGAGGAATCAGTCCAGTTGTATGCCTTTCTAGAGCTGTGTGGGAGAAGTGAGTAGCATTTTCCAGCTAAACACAAGGATTTTACATCTTCAGTCATATATGCAGGTTGTGCGTCAGAAAGGGGGAACGTAAGGAAAGTAAAGGGCAAATTTCAAGAAGCTGAAACTCTGTGAAACAAGCTGATTTTCCACAGGCACTGTGCTGGGAAGCAAAATACACCTGTCAACATCCAGCTCTCATAGAGCAACTCTTATGCCACAGCTGACCTAGCAGAATCCTGCACAGATGCTATGAGTTAATTTTGTTTTGTTGCATCTAAGATATACCCAACCCATTTCCCACCAAGCTGGCCCATTATACTGCAGCACAGGGGAGACCCTGTCAGAGGTCAGTGCACATTGGCATGGGCAACAGCAGCTATTCCAGCTGACTGTTCTTTGCTTTGTTTTATTTTTGTTCCTACAGGTGCAAGCCCAAGGTGACCTTGTAATTTTCGGTTCCCCACCGCTGCCACTCGAGTGCCAACATCATCACCATGATAAAAAATGTGACTTCTAGAAAACCACAACAGAGCCTAGTAGAAGACAGCAGACTGACTAATAATAATAACTAACTTTACCACTGGCTACCAATGTCCTGGCAAGCAAGTGGCTGTGTGGTACTGAGTGTCCAGCTGATGTTAAACCATGACATCCAACAAGGCATCTCTCTGAGCAGCACAAAACATGGTATCTTTTATCACTAGTGATAGTGAGACAGCCAAGGCAGCAGAAGCAAGCACACTTGTTAGCTCAGTCATTTGCATTATGTTGGATTTGCCCCTTATTGGGATGAATTAAAAAAGGAACAGGAATCACAATAATCAGTTGGTCCCACATGACGAATTGAACAGGCTGCAGTGTGGAGAACAGGCAAAGAAAAAGGAGGTGGAAAGAGAAGTAGAAGCCATTACTTTGACACCCTGTGGCTTCTTGATCTCTGCAGGGGTCAATACACATGCTTAAAAGCCAATGGGCAAAAAGCTCATCTCTAGCCCATGCCTCCCCCTCCTCCCTAGTCTCTTCACAGCCACAGACCAAGTGACCAAATATCAGCCCCAGAACAGCCAGGGAAAGGGTGTGGAAAACATAAAGCCTGTGTGAAAGGAAATGCTACGTCCTGGGCATTTGTCCAGGGAAGCGGGAGGTGGGGATGGAAATGAAAGGTCTATGTTCTCCCTAATCATTTCTGCCACAAAAAGGGAGAGAGTGCGACATACACCAGTGGATCACAGCCATTAGAAATGAACCACTGGTGGCTGGCAAATTGTAAATTAGAGAGCCAGAGTGAGAAGAAAGAAAATCAAAGGGGGGACGAGGTCGTGTTTTATTTCACTTGTAGCGCTTTTCAAATTCAGCCCTAACCAAACCTGATTAAAGTAAATCCCTTTTTTATGGCCTGTGGAGTCTATAAGATTATGGTGTTAATGGAAGTGTGATTCGATCCGTCAGTAATGGTGCATGTCGGGGCCCAGGCGCCTCAGACAAGTCCATTTTTTCAGATGTATTTATTGTTTTTTCGCCCCCCCTCTCCTTTCTGTTCTCTGCATTGCAGTGTTTAATTGAACAGTTTAAAGTGATTCTTCTTCAAGGCCCATTAATTGATTTTATTTGTGTATTCTCCAGGGGTCAAGGGGAAAATATATAATAAAACATAAGTCCAGGTCTGAGTTTATCACAATTCCCACCTTCCCACAAACATAAAACACATTTAATCTTTAGTATTTTAGATTTCTTCTCTTTCCACTCATTTCGCTACCACCAGCACTCTCAGATGTTAGTTTCCGTGTTTCCCTTTCCCCCCATTTATCTCTAAAATTTGCCACTGTTATTGAGAGCACAAGGTAGCAACCTCTCTCTTTTTCTTTTCCTGTGCAACTAACACCACATCAGTTTTAAAATACTCCTTGGCTTTCAGGGTCTCCAAATGACTTCCCCTGCCCCAAGCTGAGCAGAGGGGAAGGCACTAACTTACACGTATTTGTAAACCAGTGGTCCTTGAAGCTCAGGTCATTTCTTCTACAACTGGGGGTGATTTTTGTGAGCTTCTTAGAAAACACTCCCTGAGGAGCCTGCCTCTTTCATACTACTAGCCTATCAGGGCACATGAGTGTGATAGCCAAAAGCTGCTTCTTTCTACCACTTGGTCTGCAAGGGGACACGGTTTCCTTCTCAGCCTTGCTAACACTCAGCATAAGGTAACTGGCTGCTCTAAATAAATATATATTGAGCTGGCTTCGTTTACTTCAGATACTGCAAAGCCATTTGTTTCCTTCAGCTTCCAGCTCCACTCCATAAAGCTGGCCCCAAATACAATTTTTTTTCAGATTTGCCTTGCTGAGGCCCTTACTCTGCTCTCATGTTGTTCTTCTGCAGTAAGTACATTTCTTTTAACAGAGTTTTCAGAACACAAGGGGTTTCTTTTATTATTATTTTTAAATCACAAAATGTGCCAGGGAAGTTTTCATCCTCCCACTCACCTCACTCAGATCTCGTCTACAAACTGCCTCTAGATTAATGCAAGGAAAAAGATGCTTTTCCTTTTCTTTCCATCCTCTGATTGACATGACATGGGGGAAAGATTATTGCCACAGCCAGGGCAGTTATTTGAGGGTGCAGCCTTGCTAATCAGTTTCATGCAATCCTGAGTCTGTTTCTGAAATTTGGTATCACATAACATACTGGATGGGACCAAATCCAAGATACACCTCTTACCAGTCAACGTCTTGTTCTGTCTGCTCTTGGCTGCAGAGAAAAATTCCTTTCTATACTACAGATGATGGACAAGTTATGGAGG
The DNA here is from genome assembly GCF_022539395.1 of Myiozetetes cayanensis. Lineage (NCBI taxonomy): Eukaryota > Metazoa > Chordata > Aves > Passeriformes > Tyrannidae > Myiozetetes > Myiozetetes cayanensis. Next base: position 23,166,319 of record NW_026087742.1, read on the forward strand.
CAGAATGTAATTACCCAAGAGAGGAACTTTGTCTTACCCCCTTTACTCTTATGACAAGTACTATGGCATCTTTAAGCAGGTAGAATTTCAAAATTATGTCTGAAATCATAGCAAGGGAGGATTCACTAACATTGTACAGGGGAAGAGGTAATGGTAAAGGAAAAAGAAAAGCTCCCCCTGCTAACTCATCAGCAATCTTCTACTCTAAGCTAAGCTTTCCATGGAAGGTTGAAAATACAAATCCTGAGCAAGTTTTGTCTCTACTGAGCTCCTGCGATCTGACCAGAATAAAACCTATGTACCTGGAGATGCATTCAGACCTGTGGCATTGCTCCCCATTGTCACTGGACTGAAGTTTCCCAGAATGACAGTTTATGGATGAGCAGGTACTTGCTCTTTTGACTAGACATAGGGATGTTACTGAGAGGTGAATATGCTCACCTGGTTACTTCTAAGAAACATATACCACTGTGTCATGGTCTTCTCCAATTATCCTCATCTTCTGCCTTTGGTTTCAGATGTACATTTGGAACCATCACCTTATCTTTTCAGTTACTTCACTACCTTCTTTCTTACTCTGCTTAGAGATGCTCTCCTGAGATATCTCTAATGTCTCTGCTGAGATATGCCTCTCAACATCTCTGCCTGGTGATTAGCCTTCTACAGCAAATGGGGCCATCTCACTTTCTTAAAGATTATAAAGACAGTATCCTTGTAAGATGAGCTCCCTATATTTGGAAGCATGATGATTTTGGAATTAGGAAAAGAAGTTCTCTTGAGAAGTTTGATCAGCTGTGATCTAAGTGTAAAACATTATTTATAATTTTGCTGTCTGCAGAGACCTATGTCCACGGTACAGAAGTCCATACTGTAGCTCTTAACCATAGACAGTAATTGTCTAAACTTTCAGTCACATCCAGACTCTGTCAAACAAGATTAAAATAAAATTTCCTCTGTGCATACACATGCAAATATATGCACCATTCTCCCCATGTTCTCATGTCAAGATTGAGCACCCTACAATTCCATTATCATCTGAATTCAAAGGATTCATCTCCTCCTCAAGAGCTTTCATCCTGATCCATCTTGGTGTCTCTTAGCAGGGGTTTTACTCTTTGTATTTCAGCTATAATTTCATTTCAGCATAACCTTGACCTGCCCATGCTACCAGAGCATTTCTCCTTCTTCTAATTGTTCACCCTCCCCCGTATACATATGAAAATCGGTGTCCTCCCTTAGCTAATATAATACAAAGGAATCAATCTGCCAGGCACACATACCCGCACAGCCTCAGCAAATTAACCTTGCAGAGTAATTAGGGCAAGCGCCATGGTGTTGGTATCATGGCCTCATTTTGCTGCTAGAAGCATTAAAAAACTACCACAGCCCAGCTACCAGTTAAAATCAATAGTCTACTGTATCAATAGGAATAAAGCTAACCAAGTTCTTCCTTGTTCCCATGTTGGACCATAAGGGCGTACGGATGAGTCTGGAGGTTCTGGAGGTCCCCCTTGTCACAGCTTTGATGGAGACCAGATCTGAGGAATGGGTGTTTTTCAGTAGAGGCAAGAGGCTCTCAGAGGCTGCAGCAGAGGACAGATTTACTGGGGAAGATTGTAAGAAGTTGCCAAACAGTCTTTCCAGGCCTGTCATGGCCTAGGAGCTGCAGAAGTCAGACAGTTCCTATTTGCATTGCATAATTGGCGGAGCCTGTCACAACACTGCAAAAGCCAGCTGCTGCTTTCTGCTCAGAGCTAATTCCACCTGATTTATTTAATATTGTAATGAATATAATCCTCTCTTCCCACCCCCCTCCCCACACACTTAGCCAGCAGTTAGAAAGAGCAGACACTGCAGACAAACCTGCACAGGCAGGTGGTGTGGAGTGCCTTGGCTCTTCCAGTGACTGAGCAGCTCAGTGCTGTGCTCCAGAGGCAGCAGTGGGATGTGTGCCGGGGAAGTGAAGCCACGCACACAGTTTTCTCACACCTAAAGGAGGCTTGCAGATCTGCAGAGATGATAAATGTGCAGACGAACAGGTGTGACCACAAGTAAAGGACAGAGCAAAGCACTGTAGGAACCCAGATTTCAGGCAGACCAGGAGAGATTTAAAGAGATACTACAAGGGATTAGAGAGGTGCAAAGGGATGAAAAACAAAGATACTGAAAAAGTAGGGTAAAATAAAGCCAACTTGCTTTACTTAAGCAAAGATGGCAGCAGAGATGGTGGATAAGGACACAGCATCTACAGAGACAACTGGTGAAGAACATCAGGAAGATCTGCTGGCAGATCACTAACTTCTTATTCCCACTGAAAAAACCAATAAAAGCCAATACCACTGTAATCCAACAGTGGCCAAGCCTGGTGGAGCGGCATCTGAAAAACAAAAAGCCCTGGAACGACAGAAACTTCTGACAAAATTTGTCAGAACAAAATCATTTAGCCATTTGAGTCTTCTGCCCTGATAAAGTGCAAGCAGGTAAAGCCAATAAGAGAATGAGTTCTGGAGGACAATAATGGCTTCAAGACAAAGTTTGAGCTTTTGAGAGGATAAATCAGACTGTGGCTATGAGCAGCAGCAACAATCACAACTATGGAAAGAAGCAAAAGCAAAGGTAATAGGAAATACTTCTCTCCATGCAGCATCTAGGGGTTGCACCTAGAGGAAAGAAGGAAGCCTAATACTCCCAGCTTCTCTTTGTCAGGGCAAGACCAAAAGAAGACATGCAACCTAGCCTTTCACTCAACAGCAAAATCAATACTGGTTTCAAATTGGGCTTTATAACCATGTTCAGTGGGAACTCTGATAGGATGCTCAGAGAATGAGACAGCATTCAGGAGAGGTGCTTTAGTGTCACAGTTGTAGGGAACAGATATAAAAGAGGTGAAAGGAGACTGGAAACTGCTGAGAGACAGAGAGATTTAACTAACAGAGGATGAGCCAGACAGAGAGAACCAAGACGTCTCAGGATGTGGAGGAAGAATGTTGCTCCACAGAAAATGAGTGTGACAAGTTTTTGCTGGCTCTGGAAACATTTGATTTGCTGTTTCCACCATGGAAATGCCTGGTTACCCCCAGACAATTTGAGCCCTTATGTTTTATGCCAAGTTCTGCTAACTGACCTGATTTCAGAGCCCATGACAACCAAGAAGTTTCAGAAGGTGGCTGCAGTTCAGCAGATAGTCTGCTTCATAATACACAACCATCATTTTCTGCTTGTAAATTGTTTAGGGAGATACTTTCATGAAATTAATCTGTGCCCAAACACACAGAAGAAAAGTTCTCTTTAGAGCATCACATACTATTAGAGTTGTCAAGTGGTCCGTCAAATCCAAATATTTTTCTTCCTGCCCATCTTAACTGTGTGTTTTCCAAAATTCAGAGTAATCAATCTGCAACACATGCAACGATAGCTGTGCATAGGAACTATCAACTGATGCACAAGCCCTGTTACTGAAGGTACACTATCATCCAGATGAGCTACCACCTGGAGCAGACAGATGGAGATGAAGGGAGGAAGAATAAAAGCCAGTTCAGTGAATGGTTTCATTAGGCTGCAAGGAGGAAGGAAAGTGTGCAGAAATGAGAATCAAGAGTTTTTAGACACTAACAACATGGCAGTGAGTTTGTATAGTTTAGTGGAAACAAGGAACTTTGCCCTATTCTGATGAAAAGGGCAAATACCAAGAAAAAATTAGTGGCGTAGTAACATCCTGACTTCACCTCTTTCTCCCTGATCCTTCGGAAGGGCCTAGGGAAAGACATGCTCACCCTTCCCTTTCCCAATCTATCCCTTAAAAAAGACACAGAGCACTCTGGGGCAAGTCTTCAGGGAATTAGTTATTTTAGATCCCCAGCCAGGATGGAGAGGCTCAAGAAAACTGCTAGTCTCTCATATTAATACCAGGTCTTCGGATATTAATCCCAGGCTCTCAGTGACCTGGAACACCAGCTATGCTAACAACAAACTTAAAGTCACTAAGACGACTAAGTGTGAAACCAGATTTAAAGATTTAGCAGCTATTCTCAGCAGCCTCCTGTTTAGGCAAAACACGTCAAAGGCATTTGGAAACTACTGAGAAGTGCCTGGAACGGTAGCTGATTTCATGGCTGACAATGAAAAGCAGAGTAAGGGGCTTATCTCCAAGATAGAAGTGAGCGGAAGGAAAACAGCCACCAGATATAGTAAAGGGTTGATCAGACTTTCCCAGTGCAAATACTGCTCCCTCTGCCAGTGGTACCTGCCCCATCCTCCTCCAGAAAATGCATTTCAGAGGAAGAGGGGGAAGGAATTTGAAGTGGTGAAGAAATCAGAGGTAGAGGACCGTCACTGGTAATCTCAATATTTGCAGGACCTCTGTCCACCCACCCGCTTTGTCTACTCATTAGAGCTCTCAGACACTCCAATCTGCTCAGGTAATGACCGGACCAAACGGATTTCCTGTCCTCAGATCTGCTGCCACTCTTGAGTTTGGAGCAGACATTTTGTAATCAGAGAGCCTGTCATGAGAGACAAGAGACTTTAGCAGAAAAGAAAAGTTAATTGCGGAACAAGGGATTTAAAATCTGTGCAAAGGGGGATAATAAAAGAAACAATTACGGAGTTTAACCACTGCTGCTGGCATGGTGTGGAATGTCATTTGTCCTTAGCTACACTGATACAGTTAAATAGTGCACACTCAAGGCTGATGTTTCGGTTTGCTGGTGATTTTGGAATGTCAGCAAAAGTTTTGTTTCAGACTAAACCAAATAATTTTTTTCTATTTCAGGCATTTAATTAAAAATGATTAGAGGTTTTATTTTAAAGAGAAATTGCTTCCAATTGACACAAACCCAAGAATTACTTTTTTTTTTTTTAAATGGGAAAATGGAACATTTTGATTTTGGAGGACTTTGGGGATACTACTTTGAGAGCTGTCAAAATAGACACAAAAGCTACCATGTAGTCAGCATTTATTACCCTGCTTTATTCTGTATGCATTCAGACACAAACCCAGCTGAGGCCGTAACAGTCCATTTTCACAAAGCAGATTTAGGGCCAGTGTTTATTTTGCCTTTCTTGCACATTTCTAAAGGCATATTTACTAAGCAGAAGTGCGAGAAACTACTTCTTGACCTGAAGCATCTACAGCTGGCTGGAGGAAGCAAAATTTCTCCTTCTCTTGCTCCAAGTAATTACTAGTGGTATGGCATTGCAAGGATTAAATTGTAGCATTTCTGTAATAACCCACTACAGGGAGCAACTCAGGACTGCTCTGCCTCCCCAAGTGGCATTAGGGAAACACAACTCGAGTACTGTGCCTTTCAAAGAGGGAACTGGTAATCTATTTCCTGTATTGATGTATGGCAGAAACCATCTCAAGCAGTTTGGGACTCCATCTACACACAGAGCTGTAATTGCTTTGTCCCTCAGCAAAGGTCTACAGAGGAAAGGCAGCAGAGATTACTCACTGACTGAACTCCAACATGACATATACACGTCTGACTGTAACATTCTTGCAGTTGTACTTTACTCCCCCAAAAGAGAAATTCAGGTAGAAAGGACCTGAATTCTATTTGCTCAGATGAGGCTGTTCCTTGAGATGCCTTGCAATCACTGCTCTCCAACCTAAGACTAAAGGAAAGAGCAGTGGTTTGAAAAGGATTCACCTGAAATTAAGAACATAGTGCAGAGAGATGAATTTCAGAAGTGCTGAGTTCTCACAGCTACTGCCCCTTATAATGTCATTCAGGTGTAAATGCAATAGGAATAATATGGCAGGTGTAAGGATGTTGGACCCAGGAGGGCAGTTACCCAAGACTTCACCATCAGCACTTGCAGGAACAACAGAGATGCCTTAGTAAGTAAGATAACATGCAATGAGTTTTGAATCAGTCTGCGTTGACACCTAGGAAATTCAGAATAAAAAAATTATTTATTATAATTTAGTTGGTCTTCATAAAACCAAACAACCTAACCAGAAAATTTTCACAGCTTAAACCCACCTTCATGTAGAGAGAAATTTTTTGTCATTCTAGTTTTTACAGGAACTGCCAAAGAAGGGCAGGGAAAGCAAGTTGGTTAAAGCTTCACCAGCAGATTTACAGAGACTATTGGAAATGAAAGATCCTGTTCAGAACCACCAAAGTGGGAGGGTCTGGGTGGACTGGATCTGTTCTATGGCTCAGCTACTTTTGGCCAGCCCCTACTGAGAAGAGGGTGAACGATGATGATAACTACGATTATGACAGCATACTGCATCCAAAGGACTGAGTGCTCTTGGGCACAGCCAAGCTCCCAGCACCATAAATCCCTGCTGCTAACACCTCCATCTGATCTGCAAAGCAGGACCCAAAAGTGTCATCATATTCTGCACTCATAAGAAGCAGACGCAGGTAGTGAAGCAGACTGTAAGCCAAATTATGCCCATTCAGAGACAGAAAAAGTTAACTGGGGAGTCAAGAGCTTATTTCTTACTATGTAGTTTGAGGGCCAGTCTGCCAAAAGGAGGATATTAGGCTAGGCAGCTTCTGATTCTGACACATTCAGCAACACCTGTGTTTGTCAGGGAAAAGTATCCTTTTGACTGATACGTCTGCTTTTGCCCCACTCTTCTCTGTTTGAAGATGAACTCTAAATAATTTAAGCACATCCCATGACTGGGTCTTGCTGTCCCAAGGTCTTCCTCCCATCAGTATTCTCCAAGAGGAAGCATACTTCTTTCCTCTCATAATGTACTAACTTTTTCATTGCTTCTTTATGCTCACTTCTCACCAATCTAAATAATGGATCAATTGAGGTTTTATTCTTTGCTTTAATTAGGTCTTGAATTTTGAGAGTATTTTACTGTAATTACTTCATTAAACGTGAACTGAAAAGCAAAAAACCTTCCAAAACAAAGAAAGCTCTGTTTGTGCTCTTCTATCATTTTTTTAATGATACATAAAGGCAGATTCAAAATTTTAATCGGATATGGAGTTTTTCTCTCAGTTCACTGTATAGGTAAATACTGACAGCCTGTACTCCCTGTTTCAAACCAGCAGAGAGAAAGAAAGAGAGAGACAGAAGGGCAAAATTCAGCTGTGGATCAACTCAGCCAGTCTATCTTACAGTGGCCTCAGTATCTTAATACTGTTGTTATTACACACACACTTCATTCATATGTGATTGCCTGTGCCCTGGATGCTTTACCTCAGGTCAGAATAGTAGGTTATAGAGGTACCTAAGTTACATCTTCCTTTCTTTAAGTGTGAACAAGATGTTAGGAAAAAAAAAAAACAAAACAGTATCACAACTTCCTACCAACTCCCCATCACACCAGGGTAATTCCTCACTGATTGACTCCACAGATTTTAAATCCCTTCTCCACCAGCTGGCAACTGTATGATACCAAAGGTAAAAGAGAACACCAAATCACAAAGCTTCATGGGAAGGCAGGTGGAAAGAGAGGGTGCAGGAAGAAGGGTATTAGACTGAAACTGGAGCAACAGCTACTTCACACTTGGGAAGTCGAGGGTCAAAGTCTGGTTAAGTCAAGAGAAGTTTCAATATCAAATTGAGAGGTGCCCAAACAGAGAAAGTCTGCTTCCTCACACTTTGATAAATACTCCTTGATTATTTGTTTTACTGTTGGGAAGGGGAAGGGGAAAGAGGTCATGACAGAGGGGGAAGATTGAGTCTGATATTCCCGCACTAAAATTTAGCTCAAATTCAGAAACAGAACACTTTAAAATCTTAATTTTTCTAATGCTAAAAAATGAACCAGAAATGTGCATTTTCAGGATCCTGTCACAACAGTTTCTTTATAAAACAAGTCAATAGCATGCAGTGCATTTTAAAATCATAGAAATCCCTCTCACAATTGTTCCTTCTCCCCATTCCCCTGAGACTTCTAACTTGGTTAACAAACTAAGATGCGACCAGGAACACATACATCTAATGCATCCAGATTGTTTCAGATCTGGATTTGTACAGCCTCTAGCGCAAAAAGATTAATTCACTTGAAGATTAATTGTTTTAAGCACTTATGCCAAACCAGCAAGAAGCAAGAATAATTGCAGTCTGAAAAAACAAGAGGATCTATGGAGAAGTACAGGGAGACTCTACAATGCTATAAATCTCAGGATTCAGATCTTAAAGTTATACTGTGTAATAATCGTAACAACAGAGCAAGGTGTTTTATGTATAATTTGATAAAGCATCCCACCCCAAACTTTTAATAGCATAAATCCAGTGGTGTTAGGTGAAAAGGTCCTGCCAGCTCCCAGACCACCTCTGACACTGACCACAAGCAAATGCTCTATGAAAGGGCTATAAAAAAACCTGACAAAAATACAGCAATGTTTCTCCCTAGTACACTCTCCCAGCATACAGCAGTGTAAAGCTTAGGGATTTCCCGAGCCAATGTTTACCTATATATTTGAGTTTAATAGCCCTTGATGGACTATTCCATGCACTCCCTAATCCTTTTTTGAACCCATTCTTACTCCTGGCCTCCCAGACAACCCGTGGTGACAATTTCCCTACTTAATTGTATAGAGAATGTATAATACAATGTGAATATTGCAACTAAATGAAGGCTAAAGGGGAAAATGATAAGTCTGTGAGCAGGATGAGAAAGAGAAGGGGAGGAAATATTTTGCATGATTAAAGGGGATATGATAAGGAGTGACAGGCTGAAATTATATTCAGCTCAAAGAACAGAAAAGATCTCAGTCTATTGGGTAGTTATGCATGTTCCCAGTGGATGTGTTGATAATACCACCTTAAACTGGACAGGATAATTCACTCATCTGCCAGCAATACCTGGGGTTATCCTGTTCTGGAAGGAACAGCTAACAGTCTGGATATAAGAGCTATTTTTCAAGCTTAGAATAAATTCTTACAAAGTTAAACCCAAATTTTTAAAGAAGTAAAATTTTCTCAAGAGAAGTCTTGGACAGAATTCCTATCTGCTGTGATGGAGAAGGGAGAAAGCTATTACATTTAATGTTGTGGATGAGTTGCAGACTGGGAAAGGCTGTTTCTGGCCTTACAGAGAAGAGGCATGTGGTACAGATTATTGTGGGATGACTGATGCCAAAGGCTCTTCGCAAGGCTGCGTTAGATGCTGTTTTTCTTAATATGTTCGCTCCGCTCTGTTGCTTGGTTGGTAAATTTTTGTTAGTCAAACTGGCCAAGAGGGAGCTGAATTAGTAGAGAGAGAGGATTGATAGGGCTACCACGGCTGAGACCAGAAACATACATACGCATATGTGTGCACTCACATGCACACAAATTTAAATCCAGCCTATTAAGTAAAGGAGGAGTAGAGAATAAGAAATTTTAGATTTCTTTTTATAGAGGGGTCCTTTGTCTGTCTCTGGCCAAGTTATTTAGAAGAAAAAGAAAAAAAAATAAAGAGGAACAAATCTCAGTTTTTCTGAAACCTCAGTATTGGAGCCAATGGACTCATTAAATTCTTCACAGCTTCCGTGTATTCTGAAAGGCATACCTATCCCACAGATAGTTCTGGGGGAAGATGTTCCCAAGGCTTTCACAATCCTTATGAATGTTTAACCTCATGACCAGCTTATCTGGTTATCCTGGATCCCATCCTGGAGGTACTGTGGCCTAGAGGCCAAAGGTTAAATTACTCTCAGTTTCCCACTCAGCCCATGGCCCCTATGCAGAGTTTGACAAAAAAGGGGGGTAAGCTGAAATGCTGGGTTTCCTGATATGAATGCCTGCCCACCAGGACTGGATGGAAATGACCAACTCATTTTGTATCCCATAGGTTTCTGTATGGTAGCAGCTTCCAAGATTGCTGAGCTGGGCAGGATTCAAACTGGCAAGCAATAATGCTACACAATCGCTTTCCATTTCACCTTTGAAGGAAAAATTATCTAAAGTGGTTCTGCTTAAATCAGAGCTCACTTCTACCCTCCTCCCCCTTCTCCACCATATTTCAGGACTGAGTGTGACATCTGGCATGACACATGGGGAACTTGCAATCTAGAGAACTAATCCATCTTTATAAGTGAAGGACATCCATATATTTCAACATAGCCTAGGAAAGACTTGCAGCAGGAGAATCCAGCAACTTGGCCAAGCACTCTGCATATTTTATGAATGTCAGCATCTAAACTACCTCAGCCAGCGGAAAAACAAAGCCCACCAAAGTGGCCTTGAGGGCGCTGACTTGGGCAGCAGAGACAAGTATTTCTGCGAGAGGAGACTATCACTGTTTCATTCTTCTGCTTTCCCCCATACTTCCTGGTACCTCCACAACTGCATTGATTCACAGTTCTAGCTTCATTTATGGAAGGAGGTAAATGTTCATACAGTGGGCAAGGCAAGCCACCAGCCATGCTGGATGCAAAGGGCTCAGTGAAGGATGCCTTGAACCCACATCCACTGCAGCTCTTGGTGCATCTCTGTCTTATTCTGCATCTCCCTTTGTGATCCATGTCCCACATCCATCTGCAAAGCCAAGTCCTTGCTCTTCTGACCCACTTCAGACCTTGTCACACTCGCTGCTGTTCCAGACTATTACAGGATGCTGTTCCAAAGCCATCTCTTCCTCCTTGGTTACACACAGCAGCTCTGGGAGGACAAGGAATGCTTAAAGACCAGGAAAGCTGAAAATACTAGCATTCGTGTATTTTCCTGTTGAGCAAATAAGACACAGAGGCAAATATTGCTGTTTCTTTGAAACATTTAGAAGTCTGACTGAGCATAAAGAATGTCAACCCAGGGCAAGCCAGGCCAGCCTACTTCCAGCTGAACATCAACACACAACAGCAGAGAGCAGCTGTGGTGAATTCAGCTGAGTGAATTCTGCTGTCTCTTTCTCCTTATATTCAAAACTAGAACAAAATAAGGGTCTATTCTCCAAACAAATCCTCTCTGGCCAAGACCTGGGGAAGACAGGATTAATTAATATCCCACTGGTCAGTAAATGTGGAGGTGGTTTCTCTGCAAGGGGCCAAAATTTGAAGTTCCTCTAAAGCTCTTAAGATTCTGTGGATGTGGGAGCCATTTGGACAGGAGAGCAAACTATTTATGTAACACACACTCCAGGCTTGCATCCAAAATGCTGGCCTTTGATCAGAAAAAGACATTATCCCAAGCCAACCTTACAAACACCAGCATGAGTGCCAGAGTGGCCAGATGGTGCTCGGGTACCACTGCAGCCCCCTGGACCGATTCCCTTGCAAACACTGGCAACTGTGATGGGCAAGGATTCACCCTCCCTCCCCATTGCTCCCTTCATAAATCCAGCAAGGTGTGCCAACTTTTCCCAGCAGCATCAGGCGCTTCTGCAGCTCCCTATTGCTCCTCTCACAAGCAAGCTGCCAGTGGGCCCTCACAGTGCCAAATATTGCTGCGTCTTCCAAACTGCTTCCCTCTCAAGCACTGGCAAAGGTGCTACGACAGCGTCACTAGTGATATGCTCCTCCTTACCCTTTCCATTGCCAGTGCCAGTAGCGATGCCAAGGCGCTCAAATTGTGCCAGACATCAATAAAGATGCTTTGCAATGGTATAATACCTTCTTGCAAGAAATGGTAAAAAGGCCCAGGTATCCAGATGGTGCTCTAATAACCTTCCCGTGCCCTTTATGGCTCCTTGACAAGAATACCATGCTGCCCAGAGTAACCTTACAAATCTTTGAGGGACTCCCTAATCAGAAGAAAAAGAGTACCTCAGTGCTCCTGGCAGGTAGTTTCTCTTACTTATATGTAATTTACAGCTCTCTACAAGTTTATAAGCAATTGCTCTTACAATAATTATTACTATCTCCTCCATCTTCACCACCAGCAGAGCTGTCCTGAGGAAAACCCCAGATGTACTCGGGCAATATCCCTAAATATTACGACACAAACCAGTGGTGCTAAATTTACCCTCTTCACCTGTCTGTTTACTCTGATAGGTTTTGGTGGCACGGTGTGTTTCAGTAGCCCAGTGCACCCACCAGCAGGCCATTAATGCCAAATACCTAGGAGTTTGGCACACGTATAAAGAAGGGAAAAGAAGTCTTGCTCTAAATGATGTCTTAGAGAGCTTATGCTCTTCCCACTCTCTTCCTGTCATTGCTGTATATTCTTCATTGACCCACAAACCAAAATCGAGCTTTGGCAAGCTAAGAGTAGAGAATCAGATTTTTTCTAATACCATCACCCGAAAGCATTGTCCCTATTTTCCTTCAGAGATACCACTTGGCCTCTTTGGCCAGCTACAAACCTATGGCGCTTCCACTTGTAGAGGAAAACACTGACAGAAGATGAAAGGCTGCTTCTGTGCTCTAAATGCCTCATACTTTGATTAAAAATGTTTTTGTCAATTAGGGATTGATTTTTGCCGTTCATTAAAGTGATGGATGTCAGTGCTGACGGAGGTGATATTTTACCCTGCGGTGGCCTGCTGTACAGATGGGTAGGAGAAGCCGGAGGCTCCAGTTTGTTCGAATGGAGCTGATGACCAGGACTGGGGTAAAATAGGCCAGCCAGAGGATGGAGAAATGAGTGCCACAGAGCTCAGGGAGGACCAGGGGGAAGCTCTCATGGTAGAGTTCTGTAGTCAGTCCTTACCACTTTATCTTTCTGAAATCATAGTGGATGTCGAAGATAGATTTTAGGTAGAGCTGGAGATGTGTGTTTTTTGGACAGCTGCACATCAAAAATGAAGATATGGATTGTATAGATGCCACAAGCTGGTAAGTTTTTACATGCAGGCCATGTAAAATTTCCCCAACTCAAGCTGAGCTTCTCCTCTAGGAACTCACATTGAGTCCTGTCTGAAACTGCCACCAGAAGGACATTCTCTGAGAGGAAGAAAGGGTTGTCCTTAAGCTGCATGGGATAGGTTCAACCCAAGATATGATTTCCATGTGAAAATCCAAGAGCTTCAGTTGCATAGTCAAGGGCTGTAGCAAAGTTTTCCAAAAACTAATCTACTTTTACAGTTCACTTTCTGCAGGACAGGGACTACACATTACTTGTGTTGCTACCAGAGAGGGTAAGACAGGGAGTCGCCAGAAGCCGCAGTATTTTCCAATGCTGTACCTGTCTTGCTTTCAGCATTATTAGCCCAGGCCACATGGACGAGAAAAACTGGGAGCCGCTACATGACATAATAGTGGAGTCAGACCATCTACTGGAAGTAGCAGAGCACACACAAATATGACATTTCCCTGGGGCTGGATCTCCAATATCTGCAGAAGACAGTTTGGGCATCCACACATCATCTAAACTAAGATACAACCTGCTGACAACCCAGCCAGATTTTACAGATTTTTGCAACCTACTGCACATCCATCCATGCTTTTTGAAGGCATGGAAACAGAAAGAAATGTTACTCTGCCCTAGAGGAGAGTCCTGATACAGCAGGATTTCAAAGGCACAATTCAGTGGCTCCACCACAGTCCCCATACGAAATGTCCTAGTCTCCAAGTAAGTCATGTGGGACTAGCAGCTGCATCAGACCTTACAGAAGCTTCACTCTTTGCTGTTGCACTAGCAGGAGGATTGGGGTGCATAGAGTATTATGATTGCATTAAATGGGCTGAACAGTGCCCTTCATGGCCATGCTGTCCTCCCACCCTTAGCAGGGAAATAGGGCAGCCACTGGGCAGAACCAGGGGCCGAAACACAGCTCTGCAAAAACTCACCTGCTCCCTTTTCCCGTTCACATCTGTTATCTATAAGTCCCCCATCTCCCTCAAGTTCCAGTTTTAGATACAAACTGTGCATGCACGTATAAAACACACAGGCACACAGACACATATATTTGTATGCTGATGAGATCGTTAAATTTATCAGCTCTCCAATTCATTTGAGGTTCGTTATGGAGCTGCAGTGCTACTCCTTTCATCTGGAAATGGAAAGGGAGCGGCCTTTACCCCTTTCTGGAAATTAAAGCGAAATGGGTACCACTTTATTTTAAGTGCCCATTAACTAAAGCGTAACTGAAACCAAGTTACAATGGATGCCTTAGGGGAATGTACATAGGAGACACACCCACCAACAGCAATGGCGTCAGGCACAAAAATCAGTGGAACAAACATCAAAGCACTTCCTAGTGCAGTGATAGTTAAAAGCCTATTTTACACGCAGAAACGGGGAGAAAGCAAGTCCAAGAGCTCTTCAGTGCCTTTGAAAGACTCATTTAAGTCTTATTAAAATATTACCTGCTCTTTTTTCTTCTTTTTTTTTTTTTTTTTTGCCTTTCACTGGATTTAAACTCTTAATTCATCTTCTGTAATTTTTTCTGCACTTGGCTATTGTAAGGGAGAAAAAGACTCAATACTGTTAGTAAAAGGATCTAATTGGTAACTTCTTTTCATCTCAGAAGCCACCCTCCCTCCTCCTCCTTTCATTCCTTACAGGTTGGGTCATAGCAGCTTTCTTAATCTTTGGAGATTATTCTTTTGTGGTTTGATGAGACTTCACTAGACTCTTAAATCTTTTCATTTCACCTCATTTAAATATTTTGGCCAATTGCTGAAGTTAATGATGATGAATAGGATTAAGATTAAAGGCTTAAAAGGGTTAGGAGAAGGAAAAAATATATTTCATTTCCAACAATGCATAGGGAAGTCTCTTTTACTTGGTGTTACATTACCTCTCTGTTAGGGCTGTAGCTCATAGCTCTTGGTAGGTCTCTGACATGGCTGCATTTGTCTGCCTCTGCAACATCTCTCTTTGGCACCAAGTTCAACAGAAAAAGATCAGGACCTTTGCACTGTCTTTGCATGTGCTCTCACTTCTCTGTGCTGTCTGCCTCTGCTTGTGCTCTGTCGATGCTTCCCTAACTTATTCTAAACCCATGTATCTGAGTATAATCTTTCAAAGATGTCATTTAAAAAAAAAAAAAAAAGTGCACATCTATATAGACAAAATTATCCTTATCATTTTGCACAGCAATTTAGAAGACAACCAGCCAGGAACTCTTGTCTGTGCACAATACCACCCTTTCATGAAGAAAGAAATCTTCTCCTTTATTATTCTTTCACTCCTTTCCATAAACTGATTTCCTCTGGTACAAAGTTGAAAATCCATCCTCATACTCTCTGAAGCCACAGAAATTGGACTAAACTGGAAATCTAGCTGCAACTAAATAAGCCATATTTCCCCATCAGTCTTTTATCTTTTTTTTAAATAAGTAAAGATAATTTCATAGAAATTGCTATTCTTGGAAGCCTTAAGTTGGTCTAGACTGACTTGAGTCCCTCTGTCTTCTGTTTCAAAATCAGTGGAGAAGTGAGTTCATAGAGTGTCTTGGATGGACAATACAGGTTGCCAAACGCAACCAGGAAATTCTCTGTTAAGCCCAGCTTTGCCAGGTAAATTGTGAGCTGGTGGTACCATACCCCAACAAACCTCTCCTCTGCTGTGGCTGAAGCAGCATGGACAAGGTGAGTGGATGGCAGCAGTCAGTTCCTGGCACAGCATCAGACTGGGTGAAGTTGTTGGTGCAGTACAGCACCCCTGCTCTGACAGGGTAATCTCCATAGTTTATCTAGACACACCCCTTCAGGCCTCAGTGTTGTACAATCTAGGTCGTCTCCAACACAAACTTTTTTAACAGGTGGGAGGAGGGTGAATACATTTTCCAGGCTTCAGTGAAAAACTGGCATGAGAGGGAAAATCATTTATAATGTTAAGGATTAAAAATGGCTTACTGTGGGGAACAAAGTGAGCTATGGGTCTGCTGCAGATTTCTGGCATATTGAACAAACTGTACCAAAGCTCTAACCTAAAATATTTATAACTATATTTACTGGAGTTCATGTTAGGCTTGGTTGGGGCAGAGCAAGTCCTTTAACAAAGGAGGAATGTGCACAGGGCTGAAGTCTGTCTGGGCTCAATAAAAGATAAGCAAGGAGGGGGATGAGAGCTGAATTGAATGGAGGGAGCTGGAAGATCATTTGGTGTTGCCTTACACAAAGCACTGAGTCCACAAGTGGTAAGTGAAGCAGCTCTTCTAACATGAGTCTAAAGATCAAGTATGACTGATGCCAAAATAGGTAGGGAAAAGCTAATGAGACTAAATCACAAAATCACAGAATCTTCTGAGTTGGAAGTGTCCCAAAATGGTCACTGAGTCCAACTCTTAAGCGAATGGTCCACACAGGGATCCAACCCACAAGCTTGGTGGGTTTGCACCCAACATGCTTGTGCAAGGTTGGACAAGTACAATGATTTGCCACTCCAGACTGAGGGAAATATATATACACCCTTGCCACCTGTGTTTTGACCAGCACAAATAGAAGACCTGGAGAGGAAGCCCCACATATGTTTGCAGTTCAGGAGAATGAGGCATCAGCAATAGGACACAGCTTGTCTCCCAGGTCACAGCTCAAGTAGGGGGGCCCTTCCCTAAGTAGGAGATGATATTTCCTCATTGCCAAAATGAGAGACTTTTTGAAAAACCTAGACGTTTCAGGTGCTGCATAATTATTGTTCTGGTACAACAAAAAAGTGACTCTTCCAGTAGAGGTTGCTTATCTTAAAAGTGTCCAGAAACATGTTCAGTTCTTTACACATCTTTAAAGCTTTAGACTCTACACTTTCTCTAAGTGCAGGTTGGGAAAATCCTAGTGTGCTCAACAAATTCAAAATCAAATGTTTTGACTGACACAATGGGCTTGAAACAGAGACTTCCAGAGACAAAAGCAGAAGGTAAAGAATCAAGTGGCTGCTCATCAGTGGACTGCAGAGCAGTCTGATAACTGTGCAGGATTTTATGGATACAGAGGCAGATTTTGAGTGGCATATGGACTAAGAGGATTGTTACTTCTTAAAACTACTCCTTAAAAGTCCTCTCCACTGCCAAGCAGAGAGGCTGGTGGAAGAACAGCTGTGATGGGTATAGGGAGTGTGCAATGGCCCATCGCAACTACATCCGTTCCCAGTGCACATTTTCCATCTTCATTTGATGCCCTAAGCATTTGTGCAGATTTGCTAAATAGTACACAGATATCATATTCTGTGGTAAAGCAGAGAATCTCTTCGCAAAATGCAGTAAGGCTATAAAGGCTTTATCTGAAATAGTGGGTGAAAGAAAGGGAAAAGAAAAATGTGGTTTCTTTTTCAAGATTGAAATTTAATTTTTTTTTTTAACTGTATCCAAAATCACTATTTGGAAACTGTCAACAGGATGCATGTACCATTATTGAAAAAAAAAAAAATTAAAGCAATTTTAAAAGATAAGAGAACAAAGATTAAATAAAGATCTGATAGATCTTTTTTCCATCCCTTGTTTCTAGAATTCAAGCCTTGAAAACTCTCAATTCAGTAAAAAGGAAAAAAGGACCTAAGGATATTGCTCCAGGATTCAGGACCTTCAAAAGAGAGATATAAAAAACCATCAAAGGCAGGTGTATGTGCATGCACGTGTGTGCTGCCCGGGTGTCTGTGCATGCCCCTCCTCTTTCTCAGGGGCACAGCCGCAGCCTGGCCCCCTGCCTCGACTCCGTAATGATTTACTGTTCCCTCTGAGCTCGCTTTTCTTTAGCCTCGGTGAAACAATCCCATCACTGAGGTTGGGGTTTCAGTCGCCCACTGCTGTAAACCTGTCCAGTTTTCTGAGATCTCTTGGGATACTCTTGAGCTGGGCTGCTGTGCTGCTTTGCCTGAACTTTTGCTTCAGTTATCACTTATCGATTCAGCTTTTTAGCAAAAAAACTGGTCATAAAGAAATGTTAAAGTCAGAGAAAAAAAAACCCAAACACACCAACATTCCTTTACAAAGGCAGAAAAAGCTAAAATTTCAGAACTGTTTCACACCTAGACAAATACATGAAAGTGATGAAACTCCAAAGAAAAATAAAAAGGGAAGCAAATTCCAGGATAGAGAGGTGGTTCTCGTGCCTGTTTGGTTATGGGAAGGCCAAATCTGCATTCCTGCTATGAAATGCTAAACTGCATTTCCCAAATCTCTAGTAGCACAAGCAAGTACCACAAGCTAGTACCACATGCTGCTTCATATGCAATATTCCTAAAACCAAGAATGAAAAATTATCTAGCTGATGATATGCTTACATAAATACAGTCTCAACTTCAATAAACTAACATATCCCAAGTAAACTAAACTAAATTAATTAGGAGCCACCAACTAAGCCAAATACCCGCAGAAAGCTCTTCCAACAATAAATTCTGTTATTGCCAAGGTACTAATAACAATGATGCAAAACCTCATTTTGGAAACAACTAAAAAAGCATACCTGAGCAAAAGATGCTGGTGGATCTGTGAGTGTTTGCCCATGGCCTTATCACAGAGCTATGCCTGCTCGTGACCTTTACTTCTTTTGGTTGCGATAAATGAATAACCATTCACCAGGTAAAACTCACTTCAGCTAAGATTCTTTTGACAGCTATTAAATCCTATGTATTTTTTATTTTACCACTCATTTGTTACAGTGCTGTGCACACAGAAGTGGAGTGGCAGTTACGAATTCAGCAATCACCAAGGTTTGGCATTGATCAAGGTGAGTATTTTCATTCAAGCATTCTTAAGACTCTTGTCAGTGCCCGGTTGCTTCCTCACAGCTCCCAGTAATCCCAGTGCTACTTCTTTTAAATGAGATGAAAATAGCCTTTATCGATAAAGACTACTGAAAACAAAACAGTAGGTTTGCCTGAGAATTAGGTCAGTCCAATAGTTGAGTTTATAATACCAACATGGAGACTACTCTTTGCCAGCCTGATGGAACCATTATGCATTAGGGAGCAAGAATGGACTGAGCAATGAGAAAGAGAATCAAAGGCAGAAGTGAAAGATGAAGCAGAAAGCAGCCCTAGCTTTAAATCCTAGACATAGAGATTTACAGGAGAACAATCCAAAGGAAAATATTCAAATTATTTCCATTAGCTGAGACAGCCTCCCAGCCCCAATATATCTAACCTATAGCAGGAGCAAGGACATTGCAAGTAGACAAGTGGAAAGAATAAAGATAATGTTGAGCTTTGCATAAATATGTAGGTGGGGGCCCAAAATTAGAAATTCAGAGTTATGCCATGTGCTACCATTTAGATCTGAAGTACTAGTTGGATCTTGTTCGAAGAAAAGGTCAACCCCAAAGTCACATCTGGCTTTAGAGCCAAAGAAGCCCCAAGAGTGGATATACTGAGTCCCAACACTAAAGTCAATGTTAGGAATGCAAATAAGAAGAGTGCTCCTAAAAGGCATATTTGGAGAATGGCCAAAACAAAAGAGTCTGATTCCCTCCATCCCACCATGATATAAATCAGTCAGGCTGCTGAAAAACGGTGGTACCAGTGGGATATGGGCCCAGGCTACGTGACAGTGGGAATGAGCGGGATACTCAGTTTCGCTCATATACCTTCTAGCAGCCCTGGAGTTTGCAGGTTAAAGGACAGACATGATTACTAGCAGAAGTGGAAAAAAAATTGCAGAAGTCAGCGTGATAATGCTCTCTGCGCCTGCTCTGAATTTCTCCCTGAGAACAAGAACTTTGAGACCTAATTTCACTGTGGCTCATGAGATGAATGTTGTCTCTGTTTTCTGTGTAGAAATTATCTGGAAATGGTGGGTTGCTAGTTTAGTTTTATGAGCTCCTAAAACTATTCTTTGAATAATAATTGACCTAAAGTTCCTCTGTTGAAAGGCTTCAATATTCAGCATTCAGCTTAGGGCAACAGCACATCAGCTCTGGAAGGGGAGGGTTTGGGGGAAATTACTCCCTCCAGAGTCACGGCCACACCACGTGGCAAACCAAGTTTAAAATAGCTGCAGACGGAGAGGAGATATGTCATTTGGAAATTACTTGTGCGCTGTTTGAAGCAGCCGTTAGCTGTGCAGCAAACAGGCTCTGCAAATAGAATTGCTGTGTGCAACACAACCTGGGACTAATGTAACCTCCTGTTTCCGATTACTGGGACAAGCTCTGAAGCCTGCCATCCACAGAAACTAATACGAAGGACTAGGGAATGGTGAAAGTTTTATGGAACACAGGGCAACAGAAGCCAGGCCGTGTGATTAAAATTAAATCTCCAAAAGGAATTGATTGTCTCTCCTTGATACAGAGCACTAACTCTAATAAGATCTTTCATCATAAGGAGGCCTCCGCAAGGCTGGCATTGGAGGAGAAAGCAATACTGTGAATTTCTAACCATGAGAGTGTGAATTTAAATAAAACTGGATATGCATTTGCCTAGCTTTTGGGCAGCGACCAAAAAGAAGTGAAAACGAAATCTCAGCTGGTAACACTGCTTATTGAAATGGTTCCACATGGTAGCTTAAACCAGACAAAAACAATGCTGAGATGCAATGAGTGTTTTGCTTTGATTTCCTTCTAAATTAGCCATTAAGTTCCATTAAAAGTGGAAATTTCAGCCCATGCTGGACAAATACTCTTGTTGACAATTGAGAAAGGAGTTTACTTCAGTCAAGTATATATTCCTCCCAAGTACATATTCCTTTAAAGTGGTAGGACTGGCTAAAGGGTTCAACTACGGTACACTCCTTTCCTTGCTCTGTAGGGAAGTCACTCTGTCTTTCTCCCCTACAGACATAACAATATTTCTTTGCACTTTAATTCTTATACCTCACGCAAAGCTTTCAGCGCTGGACTTGGGCTCTTTGGGTAGGCAGGATATTGGCAGCTCAGTCCACTGACAGTGAGGTGAATACCCTTAGGAGCTGGTGTATTGCTGGTGGTACTGCCTTTTACATTTGCAGCAATAAGAGCAGTTCTACCAAGCTGGCCTCCCCTGGCCTTTTCTCACAAGTTGCTGCTCTGAAAGATTTTGCTTTGGGTCAAATGAAATAATTTGTGTCAAGTGAAACGATGTTTTCCATCTTTTTTCTTTTTCCCGTCCTATGTGAAAAAGGAGAGCAACTGAACAAGAGGCAAACCAACCAACACAAAGAGAATTTGATTCAACACAAGCCAATTTTTCTACCTCCAAATGTTTGGTTTCAGAAACCAAAAAGAAAAATATTTTCACAGCTTTAACCCTAAGCAGAAGAGTTCATTGTGGAACTAGTGGCAGTCTGCACACTGTATAGGCATTAACTTAAACTACAAACATTTTAATTTGAGCAATTATGTTCTCTGGGCCTAATTCCCACTAGTTTAATTTGGATATTTTCTGTCATCACTTGTTGTACCCAACAGTTGTAAAATGTAACCATGCACTATTAAACAGCTGCTGCCTTCCACAGGTGGCTGCCTTACAGAATGAGGTGAGGATGTCTTCTGTATTGCACAGAGGAGTTGTGAGGTTTAATTCATTCATGTTTGTGAACAGCTCTGAAAGCTTCATTTAAAACCTGCCATATTCTTTGCAGGCTACACTTCCCAATGGAAAAGAGTGCAAAGTAAAATGGCAGCTTTCACAGGCAGACAGTGGACACGTCTGCAGTTAGATAGATTATAAAGGAATATTCCCTTATACTGCACCAGTAAGCCCTGCTACACTGCATGTTACCCATATGCATTTTTCAATACATACTATGAATATTATTCATACATTTCAATACAAACATATATCATGTTTCAATAAATTCAATATTGCAGTCCAATAGCTTTGACCCACGTGCATTCTTTGTTTCAGTAGCATGATTAGTACAAGAAAAAAACCACAGTATTGGATACCCATGGAGAATTATGTACAGTAAATGTGAAATTAAAGCTATGTGGGGAATTCTTTCAGGTCTTGGTCATGTCTTTTGCTTCTGCATTGTTCAATACCACTACAACCATGAACAATTTCCAAGCATACAGTGAAACTTATTTGATGTAACTGTGGTCTTGAATCAACAGCCTATATCTGACCTGGAGTTACTGCTGTTTTATAAGCTCAGTATACACGTATCCTCTTTCTCCTGGGTTGAACCATTCAGTCATGTCAATTTGATCAAGCATTTTGCCCCTTTGCCTGAAAGAGTATGGCAGAGAAGATACAGTTCTCTTGGATCCATTGGCCTTTGCTCACAAACGAGAGCTGTTAGGTACCAAGTCACTTCAGCACTGATATCCACCCTCATCCATAAGGCATATAAGACAACAAAGCAACTTTATCCTTGACTTCCTCTGTAATATGACAGAAGGATGATGATGACAAGCCTCGGGATCTTGGGATGGAGGGAAGCAGGCAGGGAGGGAGAGGAAGGAAGCGAGGGAGAAAATGAGGCAGGGAGCAGCAGGAAGGTCTCTCCTACTTACTACTAGACCTTGGAAACAGGTACCCTTGAAAAAATGTACCCTTTTGCAAAAAGGGTACATTGTATCTCCTCAACATAGTAACTGATCTCAGTGTTTCTGACAAGGGTCTTCTCAGAAAGGTTCCGGAGTATGAGCTGTTTACAGGAGAATTAGTTTCCAGGGAGCTATCACAAATGTTGATCCATTGCCACAGTTCAGCACAGTTCCTTTTTATTCTGGATAGTATTTACTGCTGGAAAGGTACATGAATGCCCAACTGTGCAGTGCAGTCTGTCTGCTTGTGCCCCTCAGGCACCCAGGGCTGAACCCTGTGCCCTACCTATCAATTTCAGCTGTGCTGCCAGGCTACCTTCAATAACTGGCATTAAAACTTCATGTTACATTCTTGCTCTTTTGCCCCTTTCACATGCAGAAAATTCTGGGTAGTCCATTCAGGACCTTGTAATTTAGGCCCCAGAGGACATCTTGACAGGTGCCTGCTTTTCCTGTCAGGAAAAAAAATGTATCTACTTCACAGTTAGTTTAGACAGCAACAGAAATTAATTATCTGTGTTGTGGACTTATTACAAAATCAGCAGAGAAGTGTGTCATACTCTCCACAGAAGGCATGCAGGAGTCAAAGTCTAAACAAGGAAAGAGGAAAGGAAGGAGGAGGAAGAGAAGTTTGGGGAAAGACAACAGAAACAGAAAAATGTCATATATCATTAGTAAAGAGTTCACCTATTGTGAGTAGAGTGAAGGCAAGGCTTCGGGAAAGGAAGACCTTGAGAAGGGTGTGAGCCTAAGAAACATTTCAGGAAAAAGCATTTCAGATCAAGTAACCACTGAGAGAAGTGAACTTCTTTATATAAGAACAGAGCCCACCTGTGCACTTCAGTGCTCATCCTCTTAAGTGCTGGTATAGAATCAGCCCTCTATGAGCACAAGCCTACATACCTACAGCACCCCAACAGAGAAGGGTATCATTCCAATGTGCTTGTGATGAGTAAGAGATTGGGCTAGATAACTACCTGGGGCCTCCTCCAACCTGAATTATCCTGTCACCATGGCTCTGGAGGGGACCACATGGGAGCCCATCAACAGTAGTAGCCCTAGCAGGCAGCAGGTACCATGTGTGATTTTTCACCTCAGCTGACTTTCAGTTACACAGACAGACAGATATGTACTGATGAAAGGCACTGTGAAACTATAATTTCAGCAGTGGAGTCTCCCCAAGACCTTCTCCAACCTCCAGCACCTCATCTTCCTGTGCTCATTCTGCCTTTGGTGACTTAATATTTCTTGCACAGCTCACCATCAAGAGCTGCTGCTTGGCAATCTTTTTTTAGGAGGCCTTTGGGCTGCACAGGAAGGAGACGCACTGAGAACAAGAGAAAAGTGGGAAAGGAGGCCAAGTGGGAGAAATGGAGAGCAGCTCGTTTAGGTCCGTGCTGGAGACAAAGTTGCAGGCAAAGGAAAAAGAGAGAGTGAGAGACAGTGAGTGGCAAGAAAAGGGCCACTGAGAAACCAAGAGGGACACAGAAAGTAGAGAGATAGGGAAGGAGATGAGGAGGGAGCATGACGGAGAGAGCTGAAATCAGAAAGGGTGTTTCCATTCGTATTTTTATCTGATCCAAAAATGTGCTCACATAAGAAAAAAAAAGTCCCAGCTTAGAGAAAGAACAGCTCAGACAGCAAGAAAAGAGGTTTTGACAGAACAGCCAACTTAGGAAAGAGCTGACTGCATAAGTGATCAGCTCAAACCACATTGACAACTCACACTCTGCAACACTCACTCTGATCCAGACTCCTCTGATCCAGATTCTTTGGTCCTGGCTTCACTGACTGGACTATCTGGGTCACTACCACTGTGTCAAGGAGGTTAGTCTGATTTCTGAGACTCAAACTATCCCAGCATCCTATGCGGTTTTGGGGATACACCAGCCCTCTCAGTGCAAACACAGGGCTTTCTAACCTGTCTGGCATGGCAATTTCCTTGATGAATGTGGCCCAGATTTGTTTCAAATTTTGTTTAACAGCTTTACCCTTGAAAGACTGGAGGAGAAGAAGTGATCTTAATTTGAGAGGAGAGAGTCAATAAGCTTCTTTTCATTAGATAATGACTCTGCCTGCACTGTACTCAGATTTGACTGTAGGCCCCTTCCATAAAGTAAAATATTTTGGTTTGGCTCTGTGTGTGTGTGTGTGTGTGTGTGTGTGTTAAAGGAAGAAATAGATCAAATTCAAGAAAGTGCTGAACACTCCTGCCCTTTGCTTTGTTGGTTATTTGTCCTCACTGGCAACTGGCCTCCCTCAGAGAATGCTGGCTTGCGGATGAAATGAAATACAATACAACTGTATTTTGTATAGCATCTCTCAAGTAAACAGGATCACAACTGCTCTGCAGGCTAAGTGATAAAAAACAGCACAGAGAGAAGGAAATTAAGAGACAGAAATGATAGAAGAAAACCAGCTACTTCCAGAGGAAGGAAGCACAGCTCTGTGGCTAAGGCTCTGGGTTGGGAAATGACAGGCACTGTCTTAGCTCTTAGAGCTGCTGCAGACTTCATGCTTTGACCTTGAAGAACCTGCCTAACTTTGAACAACCTACCTGACCTTACCAGGGCTCAGTTTTCAGTGCAAGACGTCTGCCTATTAACTCTTCCATGTCTTGGGAAGTCAGAGATGACTGCATTCATGACTTTGGGGTGCTTTGACACTACCCAGGCAAGGATTTACATGGCTGGGTGGGTAGAAGTGTGCTAGAAGGTAGTGGAATGTAGAGTGATTTGAACCTTTCAGGATGCCAATAACTAAAAAAGAATCATCATAACTGAGCATGATGATGCCACTGGAACAGTTTAGCTAGTGGTGTTGAAACAAAGAGGTGAGAAGCAAATTTCACTGCAGTAGGACAGCCTTGCCTCATACCTAGCGTGGCAGCAGGAGGCGGCAGCCATTCTATCCTTTAAAAGCAGTTTTACTCTGGGGACAGATATTAAGGATTGGAGTAGCTGCCAGTGACAGAACTGTTTGAGCATGTTAAATTTGGGTAGCATGTGGTACGGCGGTCATTTATAACCATGATGCTAACAGTACAAAACATATTGCTTATCACTATCAGAGGGTTGGGAAGGATGGTTAGAAAAATGCCTTGCAATCTGCTACTGAGCAGCTCAAATACAGAAAAGCGTGAGAAGTGATGACCCAAATGGCTAATGAACGTGTTTCATTACATGTTGACTGTGAACAGCAGGCTGACATAATAGTTTTCAAAATAAGACATGATTTTGAAAGCACTTTCCATTTTTTTTGAACAACCAAGTTGTCTGTTTCAGTGAAGAAGGGGCTGCTGCACTCTCCAGCCTGACTGTGGAGAGGAGAGGATGTAACATACCTTGCAAATATTGATTTCTAGGGGTCCAAATACTCCCCTCCCTGTCACAAGTTCAGTCTCCTGTTCTGCTTTAAGGTGCATAACTAACAATGGATGTGCAGAAGAAAGGAAGGCATGAGCAGGTGGTTGGCTGGGACACATCCTTTTCACAAGACAGAGGAGGGAAAAACCTAGATATTAGAAGTTAGTTCCTTGCTTCTGTCCTGTGCTAGAGGGACTTGTGTGTGTTCAGTGTCTCCACTTAAGTAGACTCTGCAGGAAAGCACGACTAAATGTGGGAATATCAATAGGGTCTTTAAATCTCCTAGAGATATTTTCTATCCTGACAGAGTTTCCTGGAAATGGATGCTTCAGATTGACAGCTCAGCAGGTATCACACTGATCTTGCTTTCGTGCCAGCTGTGGGAAGCACAGACTCATCTCCTACAGATCTCTCTCTTACACAGGACATTCCTCTTCTCCTTCCCAAGGCCCCAAGTCAGAACCAAG
This sequence comes from Myiozetetes cayanensis, assembly GCF_022539395.1. Classification (NCBI taxonomy): domain Eukaryota; kingdom Metazoa; phylum Chordata; class Aves; order Passeriformes; family Tyrannidae; genus Myiozetetes; species Myiozetetes cayanensis. The sequence goes on from NW_026087742.1 coordinate 23,192,338, forward strand.
CTATGAACAGGAGTACCATTTTCCTCAGCCTCCAGAAGTAGCATGCACGAAGTCAGACACATCTCATGTGTATCACCATAGCAACAAGATCAGGCCCGGCATGGAAAATGCAGGGCAACACGAAAAAATACAGGAGAGGGCTCTGCAGATAAGGGATAGTTGCTTCTGTCTTGCCTAGTGACAGGCAGCATTAAGCAAGAGAAGCATGTAGGAGTGACGTCCATCTGTGCCACTGCTGAGGCAGAGAGAGGCCTGTATTTCGAGCCCCTTGAGCCTGCCAGACGTTAGCGTCTTTATCATTTAATTGCAACACCACGTTGGTCTGAGAGCCCAAATCACAACTGCACTGAGGTCTTTATTCCTTACCCTGGTATTTCAGCCTTGTTGCAGAAACTCTTATCTGTCATGGTACTTCTAACAACATTAACTCCAACCAGTAATATTAAAAACAACGGACCAGTTGCCTCCTGCCCCAGTCCCTGAGAGCTGACCAGGCCTGTGGTGGTAACTGGAGGAAGTTTACGCAACCACTTTAGGCTTGGCTCATCAGTGTTCCTGCACACTTCACATGAGCTCTTGTAACCTCACCAATGACTCCTCGATCTCTTCTAGAGCTCGAGCTACCTTCCTCTGTCATAAAGTGTCCCTGGCTGCAATGGAGTATGAGATACATCCCCCTGAGATCCTCCACTACCTCATTCCCTTTGTTCAGACTGTGACAAGAAATTCAGGGCTGCTACTGTGCCTGAGAAGTAACTTCCATTGTCTTCTTCTAAGTGTGCCCAAAGTAGACAAGTGGCAAAAATCATTAGAAAGCCAAAATATTGACAATTTGAGGAAAGCCTCCCTTCAGGGATGTGAGTACTATTGGTATCAGCTCACAAAGCTTGATACAGTAGAATACATGGCCCTGATTTTCATGCTGACTTCTTCCCCTGACCAGGGATCTATAGAAATGATTAAGAAGCTGCTATCCATTGTTGCTAAGGGGAAGGAGGTTCTTTACATGACAGCAGAAGGTTTTGGAACTGAAGGGAGCTCAAGTTCGATCTAACTCCTTCAGATTAATGTAAATTATTTTTTTTTATGCATCTGTCATTATCCATTTTAGCAAAGCCAATTAAATCACAATCAAATGCTGTGGCCATCCTGCCTTCTTTCCTACCACCCTCCCAGACAGGACCATCCGTACAGTTTTCACCCTGGAAAACCCACATCTTAGCAGATAATGTTGCTCTCTGGAGTCTCGCTTTTACATCCAGGATTTCAGCCTCTCTCAGCAACATCCAGACTTCATCCCTCCTTGGTTGTACTCATACTACTTCTTCTTGCAGTAAGGCAATCAGAGTATAAGCTTTTTTTTCCAGATTCCCTGCTTAACTTCAGACAGACCCACGTAGCTTTAAGCAGCATATTACAGTAATGAGGGGCCATGACTATTTCTGCGAATATGCCCTCCTTCCCATTAGTAACCCCCCATGATAAGCAGCTCTATCTTCTCTGCTGCCAGCAGTCACTTGTAGGCCACTGGAGCTGCAAAGAAGGACAGAGCAGCCTGTCATAAAGAAAAAGTGAGAGGAGTGTATAAACTGGGAGAGAGGGTGGGGGAAGGAATAAGCATTGGCAGTCAAAATGTGAAAAAGATGAAATGCAATTTTTCTTAAAATGCCTGGAGACAAGACAGATCTCCCGGCTTCCTTCCCCTCCCTTGCCCTCCTGCCTGAAAAGAGAAGAGGTAGTTAACATAGGAAAGCCCCTCAAATAAGGCCTGACAGCCACATATTCAGAAACTGATGGCATTTCCCTAAACACTGTTTGTAAAATGGTAATTATCCAGCAGGCAGTGACAGCTGGCACTTAGCACTGAGAGAGAACATGAGCGGACAAGAAGAAAGGGATCCTGCTGTAATTGAACAAAGGGTAAAAAAATATATAAAACATAATCAGAAAAATACAAAGATTGCAGGTTGTGCTAATAGGTCACTTTAGCCTCTTGGTTCATCTTGAAGTGATTGAGTTTGAATGCAGATTCAGACTGACATCCTCCAAATCGTTCCACTGGGAGCAGCACCTCTGAGGGGAGCAGCAAGAAGAGCAAACCTCGAGGGGTTAAGCAGCCAGCAGCAAGCACAAGGGTGCAAAACTGATGACCAGCTTCATTACCAAGTGTCTGGAGCACCTGTTTTCCAATTTGTGTCACAAGATCAGCTATTGGTAATGAGAGTTTCTGGGCAGACATTTCCTCCCTACTTAATACCAACTCAGCTATGCTACAACATGGCAAAATGGAATACTTCATTGAAAGCATCCAGACTGGACAAAGCAATGTGCTTGAGCTGGACAGGGAGATGGCTAAGTTGGTCTTTTATTCCCTTGTTATTACACAAAAAAAATCTACTTCTGGGATTATTTTTTAAGACAGTGGAGGACCCTGTCAGTTCAGGTATCAGCTATGGCATATCTCCTCCATGGCCTTGGGTATTCTTTACCTACATAATGGGTTGTGAGTTGTTGTTGCTTTGCCATACACTCAAATTGAGGTCTTTTTCCTATTATGTCCTACCCAAAATCTAGGAAGGCCCTGGACTAGAGTCTTTAAGCATGATAAGTAATACACATGAAGATATCTTCCCTCCTATAAGAGTCACACTCAAAGAGAATAACAGAAGCAGAATGAAAATAAACTCATAAATGAAGAGGGTGGTATTTTTGAACTTAGGGGCTTCCAAACTCACATTCTCAGGCCATCTTATTCACTTTCTCATTACTTTAATTAGGATGTTATCTCCCTTCAGCCTGCAGTTGAGAACACTCTGATATCTCCAGAATGCTTCATGAGTTATTACTTTTGCCCAGACCCTGTCTGGAAAGGTTACTGCCAGAGTCCAGCAGCATGTACATTTGATCACAACCCACGATATATCCCTGAGTCACTCAGTGAATAACGGGCTAGCAGTCCTAACAAATGATGCTCCAATGAGTGTGGTCAGACAAGGACACGTAATGGAGCGCTAGACAATGGGAAGGAGCTCTTCCTCTCTCCTTTGAACCAGGAATCAGCTTGGCACATAGCTAGTCCACACCTTGGATAAGGTAGAAGTGGCACCCAAACTTCTTGTCATCCCTTGCCATTCTTCTTTGCCACTGCTTCTCCTTTATCAAAAGATACTACCCATGAGAAAGATATAATTGTCCTAATTGACCCATACAATTTTAGCAATTGAGGGTAAAAATCTTAACGCTGCTGAATTTCTATTAAGCATACCTTCTTTCTTTACCCTGTTTTAATTATGTTTTACTAGGTGTTGCTAGGACTTGTTTCATCACAGTAAACGACCTCTAAGCTTCTTTTTATGCCATATTCTCCTTGGTGCCAGGTTTGTATGTTAATAATTTTCTCAGTACCCATGCACATTTAAAGTAAGATAGATTTTCTCTGCTGCAGACAGATACACCTCTTCACAGTAATTCATTATGCTACTATCTCCAAAGCTGTTTCTTTGAGAAATATGCGTAGAGACTTGTATTAACAGTGTAGAGTTTTCATGACGATAACTGATGATTTGTTTGACTAGGTCCCTTATGTATCAATCTAACTATTTTGTAGTTTGCCTGTGATTTATTTTTGACTGTCTTAATAAAGTTCAAATATCACTTTCAGTAATCAATCTGTTTTCTATAAACTACTGTTAAATTCTTTTTTTAATGAGTGAGAGTTTGAGTAAAGAATTTATCCTACAAAACTACTGATCTGAAAGTTATCAATATATTTCTAAATGGCCGAGTACAAGTAAATTGAAAAGTGAGATTTTTACCACCAGTTGACATTAAAATATATGCATGTTTTCAAGTACAAAGTAATTACTTTAAGCAGTAATAGAGCATTTCTCATAAGATATATTAAAGAAACACCAACAATGAAATTGCTAATGTTGCAATTTAATTATAAACCCTTCTATATGCCAGCACATTTTCACTATTACTTTTGTTGCCAGTCTTGATCTGTAGCATGCTGTCTAATGCAATTTACTTTGCGCTTTTTTTTTGGTTACAAATTACTTTCATAGCTTCTGCTTATCTACCATATATGGAAAAGCACAGACACACAAAAGATGATACATGACAATGATTAAGGTTGAAGGAAAAAATATGAGAGCAACATTGGGCTGTGTGAAAACTTCTATGTAGCCACATACTAAAAGGGGATAACACTTACCTGCAGGAGCCTAGCGGTAAGGCCAGTAGTTCAGTTGTAATTTTGGAAAGTAATTTTAGTGTAGCCATTATAAAGTAGCTACACATGATTTCTAAGTAAACATGCATATTCTTTATCGTTATTAATATATTTATCACAGACTCCTTTGTTTCCATGCAAGGTTCCACGTACAATCTAGCTTGGCTATTTCCTGACTTAAGCACACTGAAGTTTAACAGTTTCTTGATACAACAGATAGCTTCACTGATATTAAAGGTTAGAAAAGAAGAGCTTAAATCACCTAGGAGTTCTCCCTGAGAGATGCAGTGAGACATTTCACCCATAAATTCCCCATTTTTGACTCAAAAACTTATGAGAGAAGAAAAGAAAACCTTTTAGAAAGACATCTGTTGATGATTTAAAAACTGCAAGTGATGTAGAGCTGAACACATCCTTGGATAATCTAATTTATTTCATTAAATGAATGCCGGCAATACACAGATTCCTGTACATACGTATGCACACACTCATACGCTCAAAATAAAAGCACCTTAATGATCCTCTCTGTCACAATAACAGCTAGTACAAGTCACTGGGCTTTGGTGACTGTCCAAGTATACTCACTGCTGATGGAGGAAACCTTTCCTGGTTTTGCTCTCTAAAATCCACCTGGCACTCAGCACAAGTACTTAACCCATATTAGTTTCAGAAAGCACTCCTAATGCTATTGCAAGTTTAGGAAGATGCAGCACATCACCATGAGCAAGGCTTCTGTCACTGTCAGGGAGTTATTTCTGTTGTCGCTGTCAGATGGCCATGATGGCTTGTTCAGTTTTTATGTGGGGCTTGCAAAGAAGTGCAGTGCAAGGTAAGTCACAAGGAGGGGTGCAGGCAAATTCAGGCTTGTCCTGTACACAGCCCTAGACTATCAGATATTAAGCAGATCTGGTGACCATATAGCAGAGTTAATGTTCCACCTCCTATCAGGCATCAAATACCCATCAGACCAGCCTATAACTGAAAACATGGACTTGAGTACACCTCTAAGGCTTTCAAACCCAAACTGGGTGATTCTCAGCAGTTCTGGTTACAGAAAGAAAAATCCTCTTCCTGCCTGCCCTTCTCCACCCACAGCTCTTGCTGGAGGACACACAGGAGGAGGACAGTGCAGGAAGCATGGAGAGGTGTGTGTGAGCACATGCTCAGGCACAAGTGCATTAGCATGAAAGTACACTCAAGTGGAGGTGAAATAAAGAGAGACAAGAGGTCACACAGAAATAAAGGATCAGCAATCAGCAGGTAAATGTAGAAATGTAAGAGAAATGGATCAAGAGGGAGAAAATGGATAAGAAAGAAAGAGAGAAAAAGCATTTGGACTAACTGGTAGTACAGGCCAGGAGACATCCAGTCTCCAGGTATGCACGGGAACATTAGGAATCAAGTGCAAACACACACACATGCAGTACCACACACTGAAATAGGCACAAATGACAAATCACAGACTCATTTGGGTGAGAAAAGACCTCTGGTGCATCATCCAGGTCGTTGCTGCACATTGTGGCAGACCTGATTACACCTAAACCATCCCTGACAGATGGGTAACTCATCTCTGCCTTGAATATCTCCAGTGCTGGTGGCTCTGTAGCCTGCCTTGGCAGCCTGCTCTGTCACCAAACTGTTCCTAGAGTTATAAAGTTTTTCCTCATATTTTTTTACTAAATGTTCCCTGCTGCACCTCAGGACCATTATGTCTTAGGCCTGTTTGTACCAACCACTGAGAAAAATGGTTCCCCGTCCTCTCAGTAGTGTCTCTTTATGGATTTGTAGACAGTGATTACATCTCCCTTCACACATCTTTCCTCCTCAATGAAAATATAGCAGCCTTCCTAATCTTCTCATTTACACTACACTTTTTAAACCTATCAGCATTTTTGTCACTCTTCCTGGAGCTTCCTCCAACACGTTGTGGTTTTGGGACTGAGTGGAGACAGCATTAATTCAACTTCCTGCCCCTTACCTGTGCCATGTCCAGTCATGAAAGGTTGAAGATTGGTTTTTATTCTCTTCCCTGAATACCATTTGCTGCCTGAATACCTCCTACTTTATCCTCCTGAAAGGGCATTATGTGCAGAGACAAACACACACATGCATGTGAGCACATACCTGCCCACCCATTTCATATATTTTTATATTTTTTTATTTTATATAAAATATAGATTGATACAAGTTCCTTGCCTAGTAGAGGTTTCAACATTAAAAGCTGCCTTAGAAGACAAGCTGGGCCTGCTGTGATGAAGACTACTTGAAGGAGTGGAGATTGAGGAAGATGATGATGTCACATTACACATTGGAAGAAGCCCCATTTGATGGTACCCTGATGGTTGACTGAACACTGAATACTATTCAAATCTGTGCAGACCATATCTATTTCAGAGTGCTCATTTGTCTTCCAGACCCCTGTATACTGCATTCATCATTCTTTTCTCCTCATTTAGAGCCTCCACTTACATGACTGGTTATCCCAGCACTCAACAGGTCTGCCCCCTATTGTTAAAGTGATGTGCACAAATGGCTTCCACACAATGCAAAAATGCCTTTGGCACTATGATTTTAGCTGCAAATGGATAACCTACATGGGGAAAAATCAAGAAAGGAAGGACTGACTAGGTCATTTGAGATATTATGCAGCTGCCTCCAATTGCTCACTTCAGTTTCTGAAAAGCCTCTTGGGGATGGAATTAGAAGATGGACCTTTAAAAACATCTGGAGAGAATATTCACTAGAGCACCCAAGAATGCCATAGTATTTCCTTTATGGATTTCACAGAATGAGCAAGTCCCAAGTAAAATGCATAACAAACACAATATACTAGGTCTTGGTGAAAAGACATTAAGAAAATAAAGGGACAATCATTTCAAAGTTCCCTGATTTACATCTACAATCAGCTACTGCACAAAAGCATGACATTTCTCTACCTAACAGCCTGATCTGAAGGCTGGTATTGTGACATACTCTACCAATGTACCACTGACCACTTGTTTGCCCCATCCTACTTAAAAGTAGAGTGTGGGACGAAGAGACAGGATTTAAGCTCTAGGGGTTGTTTCTGCTCTTGGGCCAGGCTCTGAGAAACTAACCTGTATCTAATTATAGCTACAGCCTTATTGCCAATGACAGCAACTTATAGATGTGTCTGTGTGGTAGACTAATAGTCAATAATATTTCTTTTCAATACCCTACTGCAACATCAAGCCAGGCATGGTGTTTATTAAGTTTCATGGATTTTCCCTGTCTGTTCTGGAAACTCTGGGTTTTTACCAAATTGTACCAGTCTTGAAAGAAAATCTGAAAAATCAGTTAAGAAATAGAGAAGCATCTCATTCCTTACAGTGAAAAGAATATGAGTTGTAAAATGTCATTGCTTTGATGTGCTGGCAAACATCCTGGAATCATTCGACCAAAGATAACTATGTTTATAAATATTTGGAATATGAAGATACTGTATATAAATTGCATTTTTATTATTATTATAAATGTGTGTGGGTTTTTTACAAAAAAAAAAAGGAAAACCAGCTCTGTAGTATATTCTAATACATACATTATAGTGCTTTGTGCTGTGCATAGCATGTTTTAATAAGGAAGAAACTGAATTCTACTTTCTCCCTATCCCTTGATCAGTGCAAAGTGGCAATTCTCTTCTCAGCTTCTCCCAGCAAGAGGTGCTGAGAGACTGGTGGAACAGCACTGGAGTTTCCTGCAGCTATGGCAGCACACGTGAGCAGCACTCTGAAGGTCCCTCTCTCTTGAGGCTTTGTGCTACCGACCCATAACCCCTGTATCTAAGAATCTCCCATGTAAAATCAATAACAATAATAAAATCCCTTGGAGAATTCATGGAGTCTCTCAGATGATATAGCCAGGACTGTGCTGGACAAAGAGCTGAGGATGACTACAGCTTGTTCCAGTTGTTCCTGGCAGCTTTTATTGCAGGATGAGGCTCAGGACTGCTGCCCTTGGAACTCTCACAATCAAGATAATTGCTTTTCTATTCTTTTTACAGCTGGGATATTTCATTCTTAAGACCAGAGAATTGCTGAAACACAACAAAAGGAACTCCCACACCCATCTACATTCTGTTCCTGACCAGTTGGCCTCCAGACTGTGCCAGTCTGGGACTCTTCACATGCAGCTCTGGCCACCCCCCTGCAGCATTCCGTGTTCTTCCTACCCTCTCACAGGCTCATTTGCATAAATGAGCTCTGCTTGGGGACCTCAGCTGCGCACTACAACTGCACTCCATCCAAAGCCTGGTCCCTGCCCAGTCCCACTAACACACCCTGATCTTGAGCAAAAGCCCCTCCTGCTATTTCCATTCCTGTGTAAATCTATTCCTGTTTAATTGCTCTCTCTCCCATCTTGCAGTTTTATTGACATCTACATTTTCATTTGTCATCTTTTCTTTATTCCCAGCCTTTTTTCCATTATTCCCTGCAACAACAGTCAGCATGCCACAACTAATTTCACTTCCAATCTGATTCCTAAACCTCAACTGAAAAACAAGTATTAACCCACTAGTAAACCTACCTGAAATCTATTGAGCTGACTGTCAGCTGGCTCCATGAAACAGAAGAAAACAATTAAGGCACAATGTTTGCAATAATCACCCTGGAGAGTATTAACTCCTTGTCATTTGAGTCCTGGATTAATAGTGCCAATTGGTCTCAGCCCTGGCTGGCACATCAACCCATTCCCACCCACCAGGAAGGTCTCTCCAAGCACAGAGAGGCTCTCTCTTGCCTCTCTTATCATGGCTTTGCATCTTCTTCTTCCTTGACAAATAACCATTCACTCTACAGCCCAGGGCTGGAGGGCCTGACTCTCATCCCAGTCAGCTACCAACTTGTAACAAACACCAGTGAAATCCTCAGTGTTTACCACCATTCAGTTCAGATGTAAGACACATCGGATAGATATTTCACTAGATAGTCAAATCCCTCCCAAAACAAGGGCAGAGAGTCTATACAGAAACAGCTGGAAGGAGACCTTACATCATTCCTCTGTTATTAAACTTGTGTTGCATTCTTTAAGAAGATGAAGAAAAATTCTGCTCACATCCATATACAGACTTATTTGTGTTTGGGGGAAACAGGATTGCCAGCACTCAAGATCAACCAGCCCTCAACAGGATTCAAGGTTTGGAGAATCATGCCTCGCTTGCTTTCGCATCGTAAATGTTAACTAAACATAGCTTGGTGAGAGGTGCCAGTTCAGCAGCTCTAGAGATTACCCTGCCAAATTCTTTTCTGTCTCAGCACTGCAAATCCAGAGTAATTCCAACTATTACCAGTAGAGCTACTCCAGAATTGCAGTCAGGGTAGGTTTTGGCACTGCAACACTGTTCTCCTCCACAGCAAGAAGAGGACATAGTTCAACCCCAAGCAGTGCTCCCAACAAGTTCAGCAATACCCCAATTTGATCACATAACATTTACAGCACTGGCAGCAGCAATATTTGGTTTATGAAAGTGGAGGCCATAATATGTCCCCCACTCCACCAACATGCCTCACATTTTACCTCAATCCCTGTTGGAAAGACCAAGCCTGCTTCATAACTTGCATAAAATAAAGTCACAATTAGCACCAAGCATGACATTTTTTAGAGTGAGATGATTTATGCCTAATCACACCCATTCAAACCGATAGATTTCAATGGAAGGATAATTGCAGCAAAATCAAACACTCTGAATGAAAACACTAAGAACAGCAGAAAGAATTGTAGTACCTGGATGTGCCCGTGGGTGACCCTGTGTAGTTGTCTACAAGATAAGACTGCTATATGCTACACCAGAAAGGACAACAGCATTTCCTACTTCTCCCATTCCACTCTAGGGTTGCCTGTACCTATGCTGTGAAGTTCCTAAACTGCAGTTGTTGCTAGGTTTTAACTTGTCTCTGCTTAAGGCATTGGGATATCTGAAGAGCTCCAAGATAGACCGAGTTTTCCCCAGACTTCTCTGTGTCACAGCCAAGAGTACAGAAGCCCAAGGCAACATATTGCCCTCATTTCCCGATTTTCCTTTTCTTTGGAAATGCTGATAATTGACCAGATCAGATTGCTCTATGAAGAGCATATCTGACATTAGGAATCTGGTTTGAAATGAAAAATTCCTTCTCTTTCTCCATGCCTTCATTACTGCGGACTTTCTACATTGTACATGTGATTTATGATGTAAACATGATTATGAAGCTCTCTCATTATTTCATAAAAAGCCTTAAAAAGAGAGTATTTTGGCTCAGTAGTGTTGGTAAGTGTTGAACAAGACTCAGTATTAAAGCAGCATGGGTTTGGACGGGCTGCAGTCCATAAAAACCTCCAGATCTTTAGAGGTGCATCATCATCAGCCTCACCCTGAGTACTGTGTGCAGTTTTGGTCACTGCAACATATGAAATATATTAAGCTCTTAGAGAACATCCAAAGGAGAGACAAGAGGATGGAGAAGGGCCTTGAGAGGAAGCCATATGAGAAACGGCTGAGGTCACTTGATCTGTTCAGCCTGGAGAAGAGGAGACTGAGGGGAGATGTCATTGCAGCCTACAACTTCCTTGTGAGGGGAGGAAGTGGGGCAGGCACTGTTCTCTTCTCTGTGGTGACCAGTGACAGGTCCTGAGGTAATGGCCTGAAGTCAGGGAAGGTTTAGGTTGAATATTCAAAAAACGTTCTTCACCAGAAGGTGGTTGGGCACTAGAACAGGCTCCCCAGGGAAGTGGTCACAGAACAAAGCCTGAAGTTCAAGAAGTCTGCTGATACTCTCAGGCACATGGTGTGACTCTCATGGCAGGGCTAAGAGTTGGACTTGGTAGTCCTTGTGGATCTCTTTCAACTTGGCATATTCCATTATTCTGTGATCATTTAGGATAGAAGACTGGTGTGTTTAGTCACCTGTTGTGTGGAGAGCAGGTGTCTGTCAGCCCTGGTGGTCTAAAAGTTCACCCCAGTGAAGAGCAGGACTTGAAAATTTCTGTTGAGAGCAGATGACCATCACAACTCTTTGCTCTCCCATCTTGTGCCCTTAAGTGTCCAAAAAGAGAGACTAATTACTCTATAACCTTCCCTCAGCCCTTTTTCGGTGGGTATACACTTGCCTGGAGTAGGGAGGGAATCGGTTTTCTCTGTGTGGAGCTCTCATGTGAGCACATTCAGGACACTATCTTCACTCCTGAGCACCTTATTATGCAAAATATATTGACAAAAATGAACAAGAGCAGAGAAGAGGAACAAAACAGTCAGATAATTAGAGCAGTCAAAGAATGAAAGGGTCAAATATGCCTGTTGTGGCTGTGAAGAGGAGACAGGATATCAATATGAATACGACAAAGAGAAAAAAAGCAAATGCAGACCAAATCTGAGAAAAACTTCCTGACAGCAAGGCATGGCAGCAGGTTGTGGAGTGCCTCCTAAAGCATGTAACTGGGTCCTTGCTGCTAGAAAATATATCAGAGGAAACCATGCTGGCACACAGCTCAGTGCCCAAGAGGCACGCCTGCTCTGCGGTAGCGGCCAGCTATAGTTATCGCTCTTTGCACTTTCAAATGGACGTTTTCATTCATGTTGCGTGTCTCGAGCTCACAGTCAGCCTGCCCCCGTGCAGATGTTAAGCAGATGTCATCTCCCTCCCTCCGGTGGTTAAAGTGATTTCAGGATGAGATGATAATTAGTCCCTGAAAGGCTGTGCGCAGAAGGCAGGAGGGTGCAGTACATTGCACTCTGGTGCAACTGAGGGCTGGGGTTCATCACAGGTAGGATGTTAAGCCATGGTCCTAACGCAGGCTGATTTCTCAATGCATTTGTGCACACTGACTCCTTGACTCACTGCTGAGGAAGCTCGAGAAGAGGCTCTATTGAGCAGCATGGTAAGTGCCCAACTGTATTGGTCATGGCATTCATCCAGTCCCTTAATCTGGACAGCAGTCAGTACCAGATGCTTCAGGGAAGGTAAAAGTACACCACACAGACAGATGTGGAACAGCTTGTCCCCCTATATTAGGCTCTGTCCTGGGTTTTGAGACTCAGAGAAACCTTAAGCCTTACTGATTGCATGTGGCAGGCTCTCCTTCTCAGAATGTATTCTTCTTTATTAGGACAACTCTGAATACTCTCTTATTTATCTTTTTTATTTTTGAGTCCTGCTGATAGCTGACTATTGATGATGTTACATGACAATGATTTTCCCAGCCAACCTGCCTGTTACAAAGAAAAAAATACTCCCCCTTTTTCATCCTGTAGTGTCATCAAACATCTCCTTGTTCTTTCCTCTGAAAACTGAGGCTCTCTCTTATGAACATACACTTTTACATATCCCTTCTCCTAAGGAGCATACAAGCTCTGTGGGTCCCAAATTTTCAAAGAACTTTCTGCTTGCATGAAAATCCTCCCAGGCACATCATTATTCCCATCATCCAGCTCTCAGTCATCTCTCTTCTGAGACAGTACAGCTAGTCCTGCACACATTTTTTTGCAACTGAGGTGCAAAAAGAGAGTTTGGGATTGATCCATACACCATCATATTAACAGGCTGCAAAATTGCCCCCACAGTCCCTGGTCCTTTCTGCTTTGCAGGTAGGATCTTGCAGTAAGTCAGTAGTTCTCTGGCAGTCTATGTCTTTCCTGTTGTCACCTCAAACTTTGCAGTTTTTATTTATGCCTTTCCTTCTTATGCCCCACGCTTGGTGCTAATGTGTTGTGCTTTTAGGAGCTGTATAAACAAAGGATGTAATTACTACTCCTCTGGTTTGGGGAGTGATATATAAGTGAATGGCCTTTTTCAGGGCATTCCTTTAAAAAAAAAAAAAAAAAGTGTTGTGTCTTCACTAAATCCATCTATTAGTCTTTTCCATTATAATCAATAAATCAGTTCCCTTTTTATATGGTGATGTTGGCTCAGCTGTGATTTTCTGATGACAAAATTCATTACTCAATTGTCTCATCGCTTCCTTTCTAAGTTCAAAAACATCCATTAGCACCACTATGTGAAGCCCCATTAATCTGCTTTCATTATAATAATGTTCTTATTCTTTCTTAGCATCTTTATTGCATCCCACTCATCCTTGTTGTCTCATAGGAGCTTTTAATTAATGCGCTAAGAACTGATATAAAGAGCAAGCATTTTTTTTAGATCTAGCACTTTTGGTTACTGGACAGAAATAAACCAAATTTACTCAGATGACCCTATTCTAGAGTGGAGAGATTTGGTACATGATGTAGGTTGGATGCTTTAGAGCTGTCAGTTTTTTGCTGGTGAAAGTACAGTCAAAATAACTTTTTACTGGCTCCAAGTACTTACTTGGTTTTATTCTACTACTTAGTCTACCAAAAGCATTTTTCAAAATGGAAAGAATATATCACACCTATCCAATGCTGATTTTGGGCTTTGTACCCTGCAGCAAAAGAAACTGCTGAAAGGCTCCAAACTAAGGTGAAAATGATTTCTTAGTTACTGAAGGTAACAAAAGGGATGTCCTGTTCTCCACTCCTTTGCCCACAAAGTTTGAACTCTGCCTTGTCACTTAGATCCATTCAATGAGAAAAGGGAAAACACGGTGCCAAGTCACACAGATTTAGTGCCCTTTTTCTATTTCGCATCCTCTTAGTTTCTTCCTGCCCATAAAACTTAAGAAAAGGAAACAAACACTTGCTCTTCCTACAGCAGACACGCACAGTGACTCAGAGACAGGCTATGGTAATTGTAAGGCCCCTGGGCCTTGAATCAAGATGCATTTTTTAGTCCTGCATCCAACAGATGCTTCTGGGGAAGTCCTCTCACTCTGTGTCACCAGTGCCACCAACAAGGGCTGTACCACAGTCCTGTCCCCTGTAGTGCCAAGTGCAATGGGTCCCTGGTCACCACCGGGGTCTCTGGGTGCTACAGCAGCTCAGCTGAGCTAAAGGGCTCTTGAAAGCAGAGGGCTGCTGCTGTGCTAATGATTGGCAGAGGAGGCTTTGCTGCTCCATGTGTGGTCTCCTCAGTGAACCACTTGTTAGGGAACAAACACCATTTGCCTCAGTCCTCCCAGGGCTCAGCTCAGCCACCCTTATCCAAAGGTGTTAAGACCTCGCATGCAGCTCAAGCAACTGGGAAGGAACCTCAGCCCACATTTCTGAAGAGGCAAAACCGCATTGCTGGGGAGTGAGGGGTTGGAGGTGGTTGCTGGCAGTCTGGCTGTGTATATCCTACTCGAGAATTCCTTTCTGTGAAGGAAGATGGCATGCATTTGGGTGAGGGATTAAAATCCAATGAAAACTATTTGCCTTGTCCTTCCAGCGTGTGTTAGTATAAGACACAACAAACAACAAATGAGGAATATTAAATTCCCTTCTTTTGTTCCTCACAAAGGGAGAAACCAAATTGGTGAACAATGGTTTTCTGGACCCCCTCTAATGAAATCACCCCTTCATCGTAAACATTGTTAGTCAATGGAAAATTGGCATGTTTACTTCCTTCTAGGAGACCAAATGTAAAACTGCCTAGAAAAACAGGCAAACAAAGGGATGTGTTGCAAGCTGATATCTCTGAGAAGTCAGAGGGAAGAAAAAAAATTGTACACAGATTATAAAATTTATCATTAAAAAATAAAAAACCCAAACCCAAGAACTTTGCATGATACTTCAAAAGAAAAGAAGAAAAGGGGAGGTGGAAGGGGAAAACAAAAAGAAAAGAAAATCTGTCAAGAATTTTCTCACTGCATCCAAAATGCCTCAGTGAGCAGAGATACAGAAACAAGCTAATTACTGTCTTTCTTTTACTCTTGCAGTTCTGAACTCCACACAAAACATTTTTTGTGATTATTAATAAAGGAACACTTTCATCTCTGCCTTATTAAGAGTTCTGGGGGAAGGAATACAGTATCTGACAGATACCATATGGGATAGGGTGGAAACGGGAGGGAATGAAGGAAAGGAGAACAGAGGCAAGGAGGTGACTTAGAAATCCCTCCATAGTTCCTAGGATGCACGTCCAAACTACTGAGGCTTTCTACATAATTGGAGCAATTTCTGCTCTGCTATACTCTTCAATATTTATTCCCAAGGCTCTGAAGCTTAGAGCAGCAGGGAACATGACATGTCCCTTTACCCTCTATGGTAAAGGGTCCAGGTGTCCACGAAAAGGAAAGTCTGGCCCTTGAGAAGTTAGGGAAGCTTCCATAAACATCATGACACTGGAGTTAGAAAAACAGTAGAAATTCTTATAGTACAGCCCCATCCCCTTTGGGTACTGAATATTTTCTGGGTTTGGAAGAGCAGCTTCTCCGAGTTGCTTATTTGAATAAGTCAATGAAGATGGCAGGAGCCAGGAGGCACAGAAGAAGAGCGCCAGCTCACTGCCTGAATTCTGTCTGTACTGCACATCACCAGCTTAACCACCTGCCTAATGCTTCACAAAGATGAATTCACTGTCTCTCTTTTCACAAACCATTGTCTCTCTTGCATATAGCCTTTGCATCCTGTCTTACCAACACTGCAGACCAGGCCAAGAAGGAGATATCAGACCCTTGGGTGCAGACCCCTGAACCTAGCTGACAGCTGATTGCTCATAGCACAACAAAACCTTTCTCTTAAGATCCCTGAGACACTGGCCAAATACTATGGTGGGGAGAGATTCAGAATCTGCCGAGCATTTCTACTTGTGGTATCAATGCAAATACTCAAAGTCTCTCCAGGTTATAAATCCTCTTGAGTAAATGGACATCCACAAAATACTGTATCATCTATTCCTCCAGACACCAGGGAATTTCTTCATGTTCCACTCAACAGACCAGAGCTCTGTACCCAAAAGCCTGAGCTTGTTCAAGCCAAACCCTCATCTGCTGAGGTTTTACCATTACACTCACTCAGAGCCTACAGCAGGTAGTTCTCTGACATTTAACCTGGCAGGTAATACAACATCTTTCAAGTAATTCTTCATTACACAGCAGAGCTTACTAACCACTGTTTTGCAGAGAAGGAAAAAAACCCTACATCTGAACAGAATCTGCTCTTCCTGTGGGGCACTATGGGCTTTTAAGACGTCTTTTGCATATGCATAAGGATCTTTGGATTAGTTGTTTAATTTTTTTTTCTGTGGATCTTATTGAATTGAATATACTACATGATTTAAAGAGACCAGCCTTGAAAATGCAGCTGGTCCCATCAAATCTATTGCAATCAATGAGATTCAGCTCTGATCCTGGCAATCTGCTCTGTAGTTGAGCCACAAAGAGAACTTGTCCCAGAGCAGATCACAGGCAGAGATGCTCACTCTGACACTGTATGTCCTTTCTTCCTTGTCCTACCAGAAAGATGTTGTCTGGATAGGGAAAAGGGCTGGTAAGTGCAAAACAGAGAGTTGTCAGAACATTGCGATGCCATGCCAAGTGTTGTGCTGCAGGATAGTTCATAACAAGCCAGCCATCAGGCTGCCATAATTTAAACATCCCTGGTTCTCCTGATAGAGGATGCTCAGAGGACTCTTTAGAATCACTACTCCAAAAACCTGGGTTGGTTTTAAAGCACCTTCTTCCTCCAACTAGATCAGTTCGTAGCTAATGCCCCCAAACCAACAGCAAAGACAGGAGGGAATCAATAAGCCCTGAAGCTTTTTTCTTTTGTTGCAAGCTGTGCAAGCAAAAAAAAATAAAAAAAAACACCACCTCCAAGAGTCAGTTGCAAGTACACCTCTACTTTCCCACACCCATGAACTTCCTCACACTGAGTCTTCAGTATTAAAAGTGGACCCTAGAGTTTCTCAGAATAAATAAAAAATCTGGGCTATTCTGCTGCCACCACTACTCTTAGAGCAACTATTCAGAGGAATCTGTGTGAAAGAAAACCTCCTTCCTAAGCATCCTGAAAAATGACTGTTTATATTCTCCTTGGATTAGGAGGGGCTAATAGGTGGCAAAAACCTATTTCCAGAGTACAGAGCAATCACTGCTCTTACATAAAGCAAGAGTTAATGATTCTGCTGATTTACAACCTATTTTCCACTAATACATCCAGCAGTGAATTCTCAAGAGTCTTTAACCGTACCTGAATCTGGAATACAGGACATTGATAAAACTAGCTAGAAGATGAGAAAACAAATGATAGATAGGAGCCAAAATTAAAAATCTGGGTTAATTTGTTAATGTCGTGCAACTCAAAAAAAAAAAAAAAAAAAAAAAGCCACTTTGACTAATTTTCTTCAAGCTATATGGAAAAAAATTCCCTCTTGCTTTCAAAGTAAACCCAATAGGGATCAAGGCACATCAATTTTGCTAATGGAACCTGGTTGCAGCCTTAATTATTATTATCTCTTTGTGATAGATTAGCCATTTACCCAGATTATATAGACATAGTGAGATTAGATTAGATAGCCCAGGCTCCATATGCTTTTTTCTATCTGCCTATGCAGTACAACTGAATTCCTGCTTGTACTCCTGGTAATGAGATATCTTAGCACATTTACTTTAAACTCTGTTTTCAATAAAAATTGACCAAGTTTCAGGAAGAAGAGGTAGTAAAAAAGGTATATAGATTTGAGGGTTACCCTGATTTCAAAAGCCTAACAGTGGTGGGATGTAGGACTGTACAGTATTCTTCAAGGTCAGCTGTTATATAATTTCTTTGTAAGAACAAACCCTGAGATTAAAAGAACAAGCTTGGATAAACCTTGTGCTTTTTGAATGTGTTTAACAAGGTGCAGCCAAATTTTCCTAACTGAAAGGGCAAAAGAAGAAAATTTCTATGTCCCTATTGGGCTTGCAAGGTTACCTCAACCCCCTCAGCAGGCTCCACCATCATGGAATAAGATAATAGGTAGGCAAGAAGAGAAGAAAACTTTTATTCCCTTGTAACAAGCTGAAGCTTGGGAAGCTGTAAGCAGCAAGAATGGAAAAAATTGCATGGATTTGAAATGGATGCCCCTATGCAATGATCTGCTTCGCAGTCAGGTTGTCCAGGATTTTTTTTTAATACAAATAAATGTTTGATCTGCTGTTCTAAAACATTAGAGTTATCAAGACAATTTTAAAGGAGAGACCTTCTCCTTCAGAGCTTCTGTCCAACAGTATCCTTTCCTCCTCCATTTTGTATCAAGCTACAAACATAGATATAACCTTGCACAGAGAAACCTGCATTCTAAAAGCTCTCTACTGGGAAAGGTTGTAAAGCAATTCAGCATCAAAGGCTGGGGAGAAATATAAATCCCTTCATGGCATTTGCAAGGTCTTGATTCTACTCTGAGACTTTTTCAACAAAAAAATTGGGAGTAGTAAACATCAAGGACAGCACATCACCTCCTTATTCCCAAAACACCTGACTTAACACTAAGAACTTTGCTTCAGATTCTTTTGTTCATTGTGCTTATGAAAGCCACAAGATTCTGGCCATGAGGAATGGCTTTTATAGATGAAAATGCCATCACATACTTTATCCAGAAGTTTTACATGTTTTTCCTTTGAAAATTCTGGTTAATAAGTTTTTTCAGGTGTGTTCTAACTCTCATGGATTCTCCTATTTGCCTTCTATGCACCCCATATTTTGCTTAGAGAAATCAAGTTCCATTTCTCAGGTAGTTCTCAGACAGAAATAAACTTCAGCAAGAAAATTAGTCAAAAATTCAGAAAAGTGCTTGAAAATGGCACTTATTCACACAGGTCATCAGGATGCTCTGAAAAATATAAGTACTCAGGACAGCTTGAGAAAGGTTAGAAAAGCAAGCTACATTAGTATTGCTCAATTCCTCTTTCTTCCAGGAATCCCATGTCTGATGTTGCACTGTGCTCTGTATTTAAGTTGGCTTGCTCCCTCCCTCCATCCTGCCTCATTCCACCACTCACACATACACCTGCCAGCTTAATTCCTTCAAAGATGAAAAGGACCAACATCGTTCCTTTTCCGTGCCTTGTAATAATGAAAAACAGCATAAGAAGACAGAGTAATGCACACAGGGAACTCTGTAACCCCCCTTCCCAAATTGCTCCAGAGCATGGCGCTGGGGGTTGGCACCCACTCATTTGATTAAAGTGCTTCTTGCTTTTGAGATTGCCTTTTTTTTTTTTTTTTTCCCTAAGAGGTTGGGTGGAGCTCTGTTTTATTTCTGCCCTTCTTCAGGGCTTGCTTGTTTATATTTTTGTGTCCTGAAAGCTGTGAGTCACACTTTGATTTACAGTCTGTCTCAGGAGAGACAGGAGACCCTAATGAAAGAGAAGGCTGCGAGGGTAATTAATACCTACCAGGCATTCAACTGTACTATCGGCAAGCAATATGTGCATGTGTGTGTGCGTGAGCACTGACAGCTGGAGATGAACAGAGGTGAGATCCACTTTGGTATAGCCCTGAGCACCCTGTTAGTCCACAGACATAGTTGCTGACACCCAACAAAAAGAGACCCCAAAAGAAATCTCCCTCATAGACAGCAAACCTGGGAGGGGACTGGGGTCATGTGAGATGAGGTAACTGTAGGAAGCCAGGCGTGGGCTACTGAGGGTTACAGGAGGGAGGCTGGTGCAGTACATTGACTGGGGATGCTGCGATGGAGAGAAGTCGGAAGGGTGATGGATCACTCTTGCTTAAAACAAACAAAAACCAGGCAGCTTGCCAGGAATGGCTTAGGCCAGTTTCATTAAAACTCTTCATTCATCATGCTGAAACGAGGCGGTATTTGTTATTGCAGCAGTGGTGTGCTGGTGCAGCAGCTATTATGAGAGTGGGTGGCAATACAAGGAGGGGGCAGTGGGAGGAGATGGGAGGGTAATGAAGGATGGTGGTGACTGGGAGGCGACAGGGCTCAAGTATCACTTACCATCCACTGAAGGGACTAATAATCATCCTCTATCTCCTGCATGGATCTGGGCTGATAAGGCTTCACATCCATCCAGCCAAATATCCAGGATGGGAGAGGATTCCCTGCTTCCAGGTGTATTTATTCCTCTCATTAGACCAAATAATGGCACCACAACATGCTGGGGCTTGCTGGGGTTTCAGTCTTAGCTGTGGTCATGAATCCACTTAATGTCACCTCAGGAAATCCTAACAGTGTGGTGCTCAAATAAAAACACTACACCTGCCTGGAGAGGGACTGGATGGATCTCTTATGCCTTTTCCATATCTGCAATCCCTCTTAGATCCTGCTTTCACTGTCCATGCATCCAGGGAAAGCAGAAACTCAAGGGAGTGGAAACTGCCTCGCTACACAGCTGAAGCTCCCTTACTCTTGTGTTTCCTTCCACTTTCCACTTCACTGAGTCTCCCAGGCAGCTCTGGGGGCACAGTACTGTCAACAAAAGCACACCACCGTGCCCCAGCACTAACTGGTGAGGGCATGATGCCACCTGGTTAGTGGCTGTGTGAGCAACCTTAATGCCACATTCAAATCTCCTCAAAAGACGTAGTCTTCCTGCCCACCTGTATCCAAACAAATCCCTCTCTGAACTTTTTCATCAAGGCTCCCAGGCAGTGACCCACACACCCTGCAGTTGCATGGCTGGCATTAAGGCCAGCCTTTGATTTTAAAGCCTGGTGACTGCAATTCCTCCAGAAAAATCAGGCCTTATGTAAGTGTACCTACTAAGTGATATCCATGTTGAAACATGTTGGCTCATGCAGAGGGATTGCAGCTGTGTGATGTGTATATGTTAGTACGTGTGGCGGAGGGGGAGAAAAGGTGAAAGCTCATTTTTCTGTGATGTGTTCTTTGGAGCAGCAAGAAACACTGATGTTTGTGCACTGATAATATAAATTCAGGAACACAACCACCTAAGGGTTTAGACAAAGGAAAAAAAAAGTCTATGTGTGTGTGACAGAGAACATTTATGCACTTGCTTATCTTCATACACACCCAACAAAAGAAGACCTTGGAGTGTGTACATTCGTGTGTCCAAGCTGTATCATCAGCCTGGCTTGAAATTCCAGCCCTTGGGCTCCCCAGTCTGAGCTCTTGATTGGAGTAAGACCTGGCTATTTTTCCCATGTGGGCTACCCTTCCAATGCTTTGTATGTATGACTAAACCCATAACCAACCTCAACAGTCATTAAGCTAACTCTGGGAAGATATTTAAGATGCTGAAATAGGTATCCACAGGGCCCTCAAAAGAAACCTGAGCACCCCTCTCTGACATGGTGCTAGAGACAGGCTGGTAAGTGTGCCTGTGCATCGTGGTGCTCACGCTCCTCACGTCCCAGTTATAGAAACAGGTATTGATAGTTCCATTGTGAGAGTAAGAGACAAGGCTACACAAGTTACAACTGCAACATCCCCAGTCCATCTCGGTTGCAGCTAAGGGCTGTTTTTGCTGTGTTCTTAGGCTTCACAAAGTACAGGCTACAAACCAGCATTGTCACTGGCTATGTTTGAAAGGATCTACTGCAGCAGCGGCAGCTGCATCCTGGTAATTAGTGTTGGCCCAAGATTTTTGAAAGGAACGTTTTCTGGGAGAAAATTCAAGTTTAACAGAAGTGGCATATTTTGAAGGAAAATATCAATTGTGTTGAAATCTTCATGGTAAAAGTTTCATGACAGCATCTCATAAGGCTGGAAAAAAGTTGCTTTTCAACTATATGATTATAACACAAATAGGAAGCTAAATGCTTTGGTTAGCTTGAAGTAAAACATTTTTAGACTCTTTATGGGTGCTTCCAACATTATAACTTTCACCATCATCTTATCTTGGGTCAGGTAACAAAAATTTTGAAATCCTAGATTTTCCAAAGGTGAAAAGCTGGTTTTCAATTACTTAGAAATTTCCCAAGGAATTATTTTTAGGCATTTTTACAAATTTTCATTTCATTTTCAGTGAACAGAGAAATGAATGCCTTTTCCCCAGCAATGCAGACAGCACAAGTAATCCCTCAGTGGAGACAATCGCAAACCTGGGCAGGTGTACCTGACCAAACAGTTTTGTGACCCAATGGCTAAGTAGCTATCAATGTATATTGCTCAAGTCTTTACACATATATGTCCCTTATTTGGTTGCAGACCAATTCAGGCTATGGATAGCTTAGATTTGCCTGCAGGAACTGCAAATTGTAACCCTCCATAGGACTGTTATGACTTAGTGTCAGAGGCGGGGACAAGACTTAAGCCTCACACTCCAACATCCCCAGTTTGTTGTTCTTCGAGTCATAAAACACTCATTTGTTTCCAGGCTTAGAAGGGTAGGGCTGGTTTTCCAATGTATGCCTTGCTTTAACTGATTAATAACTCCCCCACTAGAAACTTTATTATAACTCTTGACCTAAATATTCTCTGTACTTCCCCTGTTGGCCAGTGGGAATAATTGGTCCTTCCTCTTTGCAACACATTCCTTTATATATCAGCAAGCAGAGCACACAGCTCCCTCCTGCCTTCTCTTCTCCAGGCTTCAATGGCATTACACCAGGGGTGAGGGTGTAATTCAGCCTTTTCACACCTGTCTCTCTCAGCCTTCCCTTTCAGGTCTTCCCTTGCATGAAGAATTTGTCTGTTTTTCTCTCCTTTAACAGTGCATGGGGGTGTTCTCCTCGCTTCTCTAATGTGTGTCCAGCACAGCTGTGCCTCAGGAAACTGGATTTAAAGAGAATGATATTTGCCCATTTACATTGATTGGGGGACTGAAAGGTTCTAACAAACCCTATTCTAAAATCAATTTTTCTGATTTAAAGGGCCCCTGCTGTATTCCAGTAACGAGAATAAAATATCACATTTCACCAAAATCCTATTATATTGTCATGAATATCTCATCACACTGTCAAAAAACAGGTGATGGTTCTCTATGGTCTCTTCTTTATTGATGGGCAATCATCCTGCTTAAAGGTTCAGTCTGAACAAGGTCTCAAGAAGCCTGGATCCTTCTCTGTGGTGCACCAAAGCTCTGTGGTTTCTCCTGAGTTGCATCCACCTTGGTGATGCCTGTGAGCGCAGATCCCCCTCCATACTGCACCAAGCGGGCAATTCAAGATCCTCAAGAGCTGCCTATCAACCTACAGGATTAGGCTCAGAAGAGAGAGGTGACACTCATGTCTGCTTTCCTGCAGATGCCACAGTGCATGTTCAGAAGCGTTCAGGAAAAGGATGCAGCCTTTTCTCCAAGGACTGGATTTTTGGGTCATCTTGGGCAACACTGTCATTTTGCTCCATGTCCTCAAGGTAGTAATTTTTACCAGCAGCCCCAGGAAGGTGAGGAACTCTCATTTAATGGACACATACATGGAGATGCCAGTCCTAAGAGTTGTATGCATATTCATCCTTCCTTTCCACATTTCTCAGAGACCCCAAATCAAGGCTCAGACATTTCAGCTTAGCCAGAGAGGGAAAGAGGAAAAGCAGAAATAAAATCTGAAACAAAACTTCTTATAAGTTGAGGAGGATAAAAATCTTGAGTCCAGATCCAGGAATAAATTTTACAGCTGGCACCTGTTTGCCTTCATTACAAATGAAATGCAAAGCTCTGATTACAACACAAGCCTCAAGGTACTTAAAAGCTAACTGTGGATCAAACTTTTCAGATGAAGGCATGTTCTACCCCGTCAAATTAGTTCCTGATTTCTCCAGATGGTCTCTCCCATCACTTTTCTAAGCTAAAATAAGTATGTAAAGGAATCCTTCTAGGTTGTCTTCCCATCTTTCATTTCAAAGATACTGCTATTTCTTCCACTCCTCTCAGAAAGAGCTTGGAAGGTGTGGCTCTTCAGCAGTACCTCTTTAATTTAAAAACATTAACTAAAACACCAGAAATTCCACCTGAACATAAAAAGACACTTTTAAACTATGAGAGTGGTCAAACACTGGAATAGGTTGCCCAGACAGGTTGTAGAGTCTCCATCTGTGGAGATACAAGCCAACTGGATATAGTCGTGGTCAGCCTGCTCCAGCTAACCCTGCTTGAACAATAGTGTCAGACGTAACGGTCCCAAGAAGTCCCTTCCAAATCCAACCATTCCGTAGCTCATTCATCATCTCAGGGCTCTGCTTTGCTGAAATTTGGCATAATGCAGCATTTTTCACAAAAAGTTATGGAATACAGAACATCTTTACTAAGAAAGGATCCAACCTGCAAAATTTATTAAAAAAGAAAAAAAAATCTACTAAATGGATACACTGAATATGTGATGGCTGCACAGTATGCTAATGCAAGGAAATGCTAGAACTATATGGTACAGCCTTCATCTTATTCCTTAAATAACAAGATATATTGTGTCACTCACTTTTCTTCATAACTTATGCAGCATACAGAATGAATAAGGCAAGATTCCTCAGCTTCACGACTTATCTGTGCCTTATCAAACCTTAATATTCTCCTAGTGTAGTTTGATCTTTCTTTCCTTATTCCTTTCTTCCTTTGTCTTTCTTTCTCCCTCCCTTCTCCCTCCTTCTTTTTCCTTACTTTTTTTTTTCTTCCTCCCCTCTCTTACTCACTTCCTTCTTTTTCCTTTATTCAAAAAAACAATGAAAACAGAACTAAAATACTGATAAGAAGAATAAATTGACATTTTTGGAACCTATAGTTCAGATTCAAAAGGCTGTCTGAGGGGTTTCCATGGACAACTCCCATTTATTTACTTGCTAATTTCAACAAAAAACATTCTTTGACTCTATTGACAGAACTAGAAGGAGTGGATTTCCTGCTCCCTACCCACATAAAAAGCCTCTGATCTTCTCTGGGGGAGGGAAGCTCCAACCTGCCTTTCTATTTATTGGTGTTTCCTTGTGTGTTGCAAGTATGATATTCCCTGTGGTGAGAGGTGACTGTGCTAAGACCATACCTGAATAAGACCAACCACTTCTCCACTTGGAAAGGTGTTACTCCCCACAGTAACAACCTGAATAGTATGCGACATGGGGAAGTGAATGTTATTCACCAAGCCCTTTGATATCTAAATAGTAATGTACAATGATCCCAGAAGTAATACCAACTGCCCTCATGCAGATAATACCTCCCCTCCCTTGCTACTCACTAACATGGTTTTCCAAATTTCCCCTGCCATATAAGTGCAGCTGATCTTTCTGTTGAAGTGTACCACCCTGACACACTGAGCATCCTGGGACACACTCACAGACCTCCTGAAGGCCTTCCACAAGTCTTTCAGGGGTGGCAAATAAAGGAAGGGAAGAACAACCCCTGTCTACCATTTCTGTCAGATAACCAGAAACCTGAAAGTTGCTCCATAGAAAACTGGACCTTTTTTGGGACTGCAGGACACTGCCAGACCTCACTCTATCTGGCAGACTTGGATAATTTGTTCTGCCATCTGCCATTGCATGAGATTCACTCTGCTCCATGGCCAGATCCTGCAGGCTTAGAGGGCTTGATGGACTAAATTACAACTGCAAGTGCATACGTAGTGGATTTCACCCGGAATTGGCTGGAACCAGGTGGGAAGAGGGGAGGGATACAGCAAGCGGTGTGCTGGTAACAGATAACCTGGGCTGGTCAGCCCAGCTGCCGCCGCCTGCCCTCAGCGGAGGAGATGAGTGTGTTATCTTCCAGCTGCACATTCCTAACAGCCGCTTACAGCGATCCGAGGGGAGACTCAGGTGCATGCACGCAAACCCTGAGTACTTCCCGTCTTTTCAAAATTCTAAATCAAATGCATTTTTCTGCTCCCAAGAAGAGGAATAAAATAGGAGGAGTTCACTGTGCTGCTACACTTTCACCTCTCAAAGATGTCCCACCTATGGTCAGGGTGCTTCATGGGGCTTTTCTCAGATGGCTTTTCTTCAGCATGAATAGCAAACAAATGCAGCTTTCCAGAGGTTTGTCCCAAAAATAAAATGGAAGAAAAGAGCGGGTACAAATATCCTGGGTGCAAATATATGCCTGGATCTTTTGCAGTTTTTTATACACCTGATAGTACAATATTGGCTTCTTTGAACACCGAACATCATCACATAATCCACAGACTCTTCTCTGACCTCCAGCACACACATGCTACCCTCCCGAGTCTAGCACACCTCACACTTCCACTGACCCATGCTGTGTAGCCCCAACATAGAGAACTAAAACCTTTATTTCTTCCCCTCTATACCTTCCTTCCACATATGACCCACACTCAGCCTCAAAAGGCACGAACACAAAACCCTCACTCCACACTTCTCCCTTCCCCAAAGCCTCACCTAAAGTAAAGCAGAAGATATTCCAGCTCCTCACTTCCTCACTTCTCACTTCCTACCCTCATTACATCATGGACTGCAAGGATATGGTTTCTAATACTGTATACAACATCTGCTTTAAACTAAAAGAACAGCAAGAAGCATCACGCATTACTGGCTTTTAGACAGAACTTATCTGCAAATAAAACAGACAATGTGCCTGTGTGCCCATTTGGGGCCTTTTGTTTCATGGCTGATTATTTAATTTCAAGTGCCCTGAGTGTCTAAGGCATTTACCACAAATGAATGAAGATTCAGCTGCTCTGTGTCAGGAATATACAAGCTCAAATCAACAGGATACAATGAGTGAAGGTCATGAACAAGCAAGGGGATAAGAAGTAGCAAGAGTGGGTGGTTAAAAGCAGAACATTATTACCCAGCAAGGCCTGGACATAAAATAATGGCTTCTGTTCACTACTTTGGCGGGGCTTTATTAGCTCTTTCTCTTCCCATAGGCAAAAGAGCAAGGATGAGTTCACCTGGTTTCTCTGACTGAAGTTTGGCAAGTAGTTTCCTTAACAAGCTTGGGGATAGTGCTGTAAGCAGTAAAGAGGGGACCCACGGATGATGAAAAGGTTAGGGAGGATATCCCTGCTGTCACACAGTCCCCTGAGGCATCCAAGAACCAAACTCAATTGCCCTTGACTCTACACACCATTCAGGCACAGAGAGAGGACAAGCCTAAACAGAGATAGTCTAAGCCCAGACCCCAGTGTTCACTGCAAACATGCTGCTGCTGAGAGAAGCAGACTGGAAAAAGATTGCAGGACTTGCAAACTGAGGGCAAGGGGTTGGAACTGGAGTTGCCAAATTTGATTTGGTCTGGCTGTCAAAATTCATCCACGGTAATGGAAGTCCTTCCACCTTATCCATAGGTGCTGAGGGAGTCCTTCATATATCTGAAGCTCAGTCTGAATTTCCTTTATCATCTGATCTTGCACAAGGCTCCAGCTGAGTCAGGTGTGTCCAGCTCATTTCCTATGGAGTGGTACAACCCATGCTTTCTGAATAACCCATGGTCTGCAACTGCAGGCGCTTCCTAAGAATGCAGGCTTCCTACTTATCTGTGCTTACTTTTTCTGAATCTCTGTGGCTATTTTGCTATGAATGTTACAGCTTTCAGCAGTACATTTTGGTCCTTATCAGTTAAAAATAGAGAAAAGAAAAAAAATAATTTCCAAAACATTTTTGTCTAAATTTGCCTGCCAGTCACAATTCTCAACTCAAAAAGCTCTCTGGCACAGCATTAGAAAAGCTATAAGCTGCAGAGCTGCATTATTCAGTTTTCTCCATCTCTAGATATATTATTTAACTTCTTGGCAATAATGTCAGGGACATAATCCAATCAAAACGCAGAGAAACAAAAGAATCCAAAATTTCAGTACAGCTCAGATTGGTTTTCAGAGCTTACTTTATAGAAACTGGAAGAAAAAATCAAAAAGAAAAGCACGGTTAACATTACCAGTGTAGAGATGACACAGCAGGCACACACTTATGGAGGCAAATCTGGAATCCTCTTCCAGCAGGAAATCTTTAGCTAATGGTACCAGTGTAAAACTCCCCTGGCTGCTGCTTGCCCCTTCCATGAT
This sequence comes from Myiozetetes cayanensis, assembly GCF_022539395.1. Taxonomy (NCBI): domain Eukaryota; kingdom Metazoa; phylum Chordata; class Aves; order Passeriformes; family Tyrannidae; genus Myiozetetes; species Myiozetetes cayanensis. Next base: position 23,220,264 of record NW_026087742.1, read on the forward strand.
TCAACAACACTCACCCACTCGCCTCCTTGTCAGGTTAAAAGAGAAATTTCTCAAAGAGAAATTTATAGAGTGACCAACCACATTTACATGCCCCACTACTCAGCTTCCCCGGAGTAGGATAAATTTCTTTTCACAGGTGTCCATGAGGCTAACTTATCCAGAATGATGTCCCCATGGGTGACATAACCTGAACATAAACCAACCATTCCCAGCACACTCCTTGGTTGTGTTTGCCACCTGAATCCCGCTTGTATTTGGCCTTAGTTCTCTCTTATATTCGTTTGTTCTTGCTGCAAGATCATCAGGATAGGAATGTTGCTCTATTTCATAGAAGTAAAATGCCCACAAGGAATAACAAGAAGAAGGAGAATCGATGTTTATAGTTTACAAGGTGCCTTGAAATTCTGAGATGAAAGGTCCTTTTTGCTGTTGTTCTAAAGTATGCTCTTAAACAAATAACCTGCTGTTCTCAGATACCAGAATACATCCTTTTTCCTCTATTATTATTATTACTCTAAAAATGTTAAATGGCCCTTCATTTTCTTCAAGGATCAAAAGAGCTTATGACAAATACCAATTTGTTCCTGATGCTGAGGAGCAAGCACAGAGAAACCAAGTACACACAAGTCTGTGGCTGAGACACAAAAATAGATGCCCCTGATCCCATCCTTCACTCCAAGAAGTGCTTCATCACTGCACAAGGAGCACGCATTAAAGGTGGGGTGGCAAAGGCTTTGAAAGTGCAAAGAACAAGACTGACTGGAGAATGGGTGAGAGGATTTGCTACAAGGGTGAAAACACTGCAGAGCAGATGATGCCGCCAAGCAAAGATTTCTCTGACAGGGAGCGTGTCTGCATTCCCCTAATCAGGCTGAAGGGGAGGGGGGATATTTTCCTGGCTGATGCTGACTAGCTCAGAGGTTATATATTTACAACACATTTTATATTCTCAGACCTTTAAGATCATAAAACATGCGCTCTGTATGGCACAGCATTACAGTTAGATGTCTTGGGTCTCAGAGGGAGGTTTTAGGAATAAAAAACCTTCTCCACACACTGAGCAAGTCCAAAGCAACCTGTCTACTCAACAAGAAAAGCTCTTAAAAATGCAGCACGGTCATTTCATATAGGAAGGTTCAAAGAGATGGCAGTAGACCAAATATAACTTTAATATAACAGTCTCCAGCAAACAGCTTTTTGTGAATCTTTTAACAACTTTGAGACTACAGGGCAGTGCCTGACAAAGCCCCCATCCCAGCACAACCAGAAATTCTCATCAGATTTTTCCCAGTTCAGAACTTCTCCCATATTTGGTCCCCACGCTACACGTTAGTGTGGCACAGAGATCACTGCAAAGATGAAATTGCATTTTAGAAACTCCAACTCTCTAAAACCCTTCTGGGATTACTTTTGGATACCAAATGCAATCTGGATTCATGGGGTTATCATTTGAATGCAGAGACAGAGTGCTTCAATATCTTTCTCACTGGTGCTGGTGGGATGGTGGAAGAGAATTTACTTGGAAACCAGGCAAAAATTCTTAGCAAAATCTTAAACAGTTGAGACACATGCTTCACACCTGCTAAGGGCCCATGCTGTGTCAGTTGCAGGACACCAGCCCCCTAAAACTAAGGGAGGACTGCAGCAGGGAGCAGGAGCATTTTCATGGGGAGCTGCCTTGGCCTGAAGCATATGAGTGAGTTCCTTGAAGGGTAGGGTGGCAGGGAAAGCTGCGGGTTGATAGTGTGCTTAAAAAGCCCCAGCATACCTGCCTCTCCCTCCAGAGACTCACACAAGCCTCTGAACAAGGATGTGGTGACTGTGACAGTGCCACATCCCGGGACACATCTCCCAGGCCCGTAGTTCCCAGCCCCGGGGGCAGGTGCAGGTCAGCTGGGAAGGCAGCACCAGGCCCCCCCTGCCTGGCCCAGGGGAGGTGAGAGGGCGCTGCTCCCGGCCCTTGCCCCGGCGATGCAAATGCCACGGGAAGCGATGCCGCACGTCCCCATTTGTCACCGGGGCCGGCATTAACAGAATGTTTAAAAGTCATGATGTCATCGCTATTAATCAGGGCCCCGCTGGGCCACGCTCCAGTGCTGCATATTAATCACCAGCGGCCCCGGGACTCGCTTATCTAGAGAGGCTAAGTTTAGATCCATAAAACATGATTTATTTTTAAAAGTAGCATTATTAAAGATGAGCTACAGCCTCGTTTGCACTCCTGCTGGAGTCTCCTTTAGGAAAAGCTTGGTATTTTCAAGTTGGTACAGAAACCATCCTTATTATTTTGAGCTTGAGAAAGCTGTCAGGTGTGAGACTGGCCTTTGAAAGTCTTGGACTTCTTCCCTAGAAAGAAGAACCATCCCAGAACCCTGTCAGTCACTCACACAGAGTCAACTTGGGGAAAAAATCCCATCTGAATTACTTTCAGCTACAGATGGGACAGGGTTAATGCCTCAGCAAGACAACCTGCTGATGTTGAAAGGTTGGTTAGACATAGACTTGAGTGTCCCCAAGATGGTGACAAATGGCAGTGTTCCATACCATATGCCTGGCTATGGCCTTTACAAACAGGTGAGCCTGTTGAATACTGGCCCATAACCAACATATAGCATATCAACTTATTTTTTGTGCTCTGCAAAATGCTTCTGTTGAATTAACATTGTAACTGATCCACACAAACAAATTTGTAAAAACCTGCTGCACTCAAATTTATATGAGTTTAACTATAGTGATTTTAACAATCACTTCATCTCTGGTTCAATGCACACACAGGAACTGTACCAGTTCAGTTCATTTTCTGAAACGGTCTGCTAAATCTGATTTGACTCCTTGCTCATCTGCTTGTACTTTGGATTAAAGAGGTTCTGGTACCAGTTTGATATACACGGGTGACACTGACATGGGTTTCCCCAACTGAAACCAAGAGACTCCACCAACCTGTTCCAGCAGTTAAACCAGCAGTGTTCCTAAGTCAACCCAGTTAAAATCCGTGCAAATCCCATGTGCAGGGCCAAACCAAGAGATCTGGTAGACAGAGCAGTAGAATGGGAAGCCTCACCGGGACAAGACACAGGACATCCATTCCACTGGGAAGGGAGGACTGATTCCTTTATTGCCCACAGCAGCCATCACCAATGATCACAGTATTGTCTCAAAGGAACCACAGCATAATGCCATGTGGCTGCAGGAGCCATACTTGGACATGTGTCATTGCCAGACCACCTGGTCCCACTGGATTAGCTGTCATCAAGGGAGAAGGGTCAAGACCAGCCCTACTTTTCTCTGGTGACAACTGCCTAAATCATGATGTCCCACAGGCACTGTCGTGCTGGTCTGGCCACCAAGACGGGTGAGTGCTGAATCATTTGACAGCTTCACAGCTCCCAAGGTAGTGACACAGCTTCTTGTCCTGCCTTCTCAGCCACACCATCACCTCAGGCAGGGCTGTGCAGTGAAGCTCATCCAAATGAGCACAGGGTGTCTTACTCATACACAGAGAGATGTAACATGGCAATCAGTCACGTAGACAAGCCTTGCGATCCTATCTGACAGCAGCAGGGGAGTCAGCAGACCACAATATTCATCAAAGTGCTTATATATGAAAGTGCTTGGCTATTCACTGTCAACTCAAAGGAGCCAAAGTTTGGCCTGCCAGTCTATAGTCAGTGTAGAAACAAGCCCTCATGGCTAAGCTGCTCATCCAACCTATCCTTCTCCCTTTGGGTCAGGTTTTTGATAAATGTGGACTCACTAACAGCTCTTTCCCATTACCTGCCTGTGAATTCTCCAAGTCTGGAGATCTTGACTGGCTATGTTGCATTTCAGAATGGGCCCTCTGAAACCCAGGAGCCAGAGTCTCACACAATGCTAGTGCAGAGGGCTCCTGCAGCCATGTGTGCTGGTAGTGGGCCCAGGGAAAGGGAGGAAGACTCATGGAGCATCTTAAATGACAAGGTTAAGTTGCAGTCACCTGTCACCTGTATCTAATGTAATGAATCCAGACGCTGCAAATAACAAACACAATTACCATGGTACTTACCAGCACATCCCTCTGGGAGGCAGGACCATAACATAATTCCCCTACTTCAGAGTTTCTGGAGCTGAGCTCATTTTGGAAGGCTTGCCCTGGCTGACGAAGCTGTGTTTTCTGGAGAGTTTTACAGAGTTCAAACTAGGGAAGTGGGGACATTAAGTTTAAACAGATGTGATGGGCTTTTTTTTTTTCCCTTTTTTTCCTTTTGGCTCACCATCTTTTGTGATCCAAAGCAAAAGACAGGGAATGAGGGGGGAAAGTCTGAAAGGAGGCAAAGTCTAAGCCTTCGAAGCTCTGGTTTTCCTTCTAGTGCGAGTAGAAATTGAATGTCCACCTCAGACATCCTGCCCTAATCACAATGACATAAACAAAAGCAATGACAGCTCCAGAGGTGCTTCTCAGACAAAAGAAACAGGACCAGCTCTTTCCTCAGCAAGTTTGATTAGGCAGCTCTTAAATGGGGCAAACATAGGGCTTTGCTTCAGCTTCCCCACCAGAAAACACCAAATATACACCCCTGTCTACCTCCTTTTCTGCTTGTTATTGGTTCTGATTCCCTCTATGGGGAAAGCTGTATGAGGGATTTAACCCTAGAAAAGGCACTTTCTCTGCCATCCACTCCTGTATGTCTCCTCTCTCCTATTCATATCCCTTGGGAACCATGCTATTTAAATCCCTATTTTACTGTAGTTGGCTCATCATGTTCCTCTGCTCATTAGGCTGGCAGCACAAGCTCAGCAGCATTTGCACTTCAGCATGAGAATTTCTGCTGTGAGGTACGACTGTCATCCACTTGCCTGGACATGTTGTTCTTAAAAATAGCTTCATCCTTGTTTTCTCTCTCTCTAAAATAACAGGCATTCTCTCAACCTGAACCTTTATCACTAAATTCCCTTCTCAGATCCTCACAACCACTCCCTCAGTCTCCTCTTTTCTACATAAATTATTACTGCTAAAATTCTTTCTTGCCAAGCCACCAGCCCACCTCAAACCTTCCACTGAGTTCCTTCCTCCTCAGGTCTCTGAAGGTCAGAGGACGAGCACTGCTTACCCCACACTCATATTGGGCTTCCTGTAATGAACAGCTTAACCACAGCTTGTCACTACTGACACTGAATGGTCACAGCTGGCTGTGGAACTGGATGAGAACATGTAAGATAGGTGTGCAACATGTGGTATTCCCTACTCATAACTAGAGTGTGCTACAAGGGAAAATCCCACTTCAGACTTATTCTCTCTGGAGCAGGTTCATCCTTCAACTCATAGGGAGAGGAAGTAACTATAAAAGCTCCTGATATTCAGGGATCTCAGTGCAAGATGTAGGCAATCTGGGGCTGGGCGTTTGCCTATACCAACAGAGAAACCACAATAAGTGATGAAGAACTGCAGCAGCGTGGATTTCACCTTCCTGTCCTCCTCATCCTTTTAGGCTCCACCACATCCCATACCTACAAAACAATGCCCAAAAAACCTGTACTGCACAGAAAAATGTAGAAGCAGATGAGAGGCAGTGCTTCTCTCAGCATGGGGGAGAGGTTTTCCTCTCCCCATGCTGAGGGGGGGTTGAGAAGCTGACTGCAGCTGTGCCCTACTGCTGGCTCCCTTCATCCTCTTGGACAATCCTAGTAAAACAGGAAGATTGTACATCCTCACTGCTATAAGGGGGAATTGGGACTTCATTATCTTGTGGAATTGGTGATGAAACACAGTATCTCTACACATCCCAGGGCTCCTGAGCACAGTACATACCAAAGCCTTGCTAACTGTTTATTATTAAGATCTAAAAATCAGTCATGTGCCTTTGTAACTCCTGTTCTAGGCTGATGAGAGAAGGGGCCCCGAGGGGAGAGAAAACATTTTCTAGGGAAGAAGCTTTTAACATCAGAAGGCAGGAAACCAAACAGTGCTCCTCGTGCCTCTGCTTTGCATGCTGGGTGCAGCATTTGCCCTGTGTAAGCATGGTGGAAGGAGCAAGCTGCCTGGCTGGCCCCAGGTGGGTAGGGAATGCTGGGCATCTGCTCACTGCCACAGAGCAGGCAGCAGCACCAGGGAGGGGAGAGGACAAGTTCCTGCAGCCATCCTAGCCTGTAGATCACCTGCCATCCAAACTGCAGGGGAAAAAATTGTGGAAACAAGCTCCATACCAAAATTTGAGCTACCCAGTTATAATTTAATCTCCCTTGTGAGTGAGTTGGTGTCCTCTGAAGTTCTCAGCAGTGCCTGGTTGCACAGTCTGGACCAGCAGGCGAGACCATTCAGCCCTCAAGAATCTGCTGCTTTGTGCCCTGTGCCCTGCCAAAGGAAAGGATGTTCCTGTCCCTTCAGACACATAACTCACGATATAAGAACAAACAGGCCCTTTACTGAATGCTTTGGGCACTGTTTCTTATCACCTGGCATCCTGAAATATAACTTCTAAATCTGAGAAAAGCAGCTACCAAAACATCTCTTTCTGATTTGGTAATGATTTAAATACTAATTCAAGCATAAATGGCTACAACTTATTTAAGTGATCTGACAATCTTGCTTGTGTAAACTCTTCAAGAAGACCAACTTCTAGTGGCTCCAAAACCAGCTTCAGTTTACATATGCCCTTCTTTTTTTCCTCTCTCTAATGGAATTTATTTTTTTCTCAAAATCAAAAGGATCAGGCCAGGATTGCCCATGGTCTACCCAGAAAGTTGGAATATCTGACCATGTCACCATGCTTAATCAGTCTCCTGCTGGAATCCACTGTGGATCCAACGCTTCTGTAGCTTCACCACTGCACATCTGCACATGTTGCAGAATGGGCAGTGCAGAAGCGCCACCAAAGTGCTGCAATGCGTGAAGGGATCTGAATGTATAATGTATTGCACTGTGTTTTGATGGATTCTCTTGCTCAAATGGATGCAATAGTTTCTCTAGATCAGCTCCAGCACCTGAATTCATGGACGAGCATTGTCTGTGCTGTCCAGTGCCACCACACAGGGTTCCCTGAAGTTGTATTTAAGATTAAACCACTAAAAAGTGCAGTGCTATGATGCAAAGACTTTCAGGTCCCTAGCCAGGTGAAAATACTCTTTAGTTCTATGACTGTACCAAATCAGGGTTGCTATGAAATGTGAGACTGAATGATGGCAGGAGTGTATATCTGCAATTACTTCCTTGCTGAGAGACAAATCAGGAAAACATGGCTGTGACAAATCCAAGAGAAGGACTAGGTCAGAGAAGACCACAAGAGGTAGAGAGATCCTTTCCCAATCGTCACCTCACTCCACAAGTGAAAGAATTTAAATCTTTACTTGGAATATTTTCCTTTGGTTTCTGGTTGCATTTCTTTAGAAGGCAGATCTAATGAAAACACAGGAGAGACTGTTCTTTGTGACCACAAGGTTAATAAGAGTGGAACATAGGAGCAGCAGGAGCTGCAGGAAGAATAATTCCTTTTAAAGCTGGAGATAGGAAGCCTATAGGTGGTAAGTGTGACATTTCCGCACGGAGGAGTCCAGCTTAATTACCTACAATTCAAAGGTAGAAAGTTATACATTAAGGCAGGCAAAAGGAAAGTGGTAGGAGAGGACAGACTTTGGCCGCTCATGAAGATTTAACATCATTAACTCTCCAGTTTCCAAGAACGTTCTTGTACTTTTTCGCTGGCCAAATACCAATAAAGCTAATTGCATTTGTGTTACCTGCAGTTCAATGAGAAATGGTCTCTTTCTTATTGCCTGCACTGTTGTGTAGTACAGGAACACACAGCAATACCAAGCAGAGTGGCTGTACTTCATTTGTAGGTAAAACAGTTCCTGTGTGCATTAAGCTTGGCTCAGCAAGACACACAAAACAACACCAAGGGGCTGGAGCTGCTCTTATTCAGATGGCAGTCAGTTATGGCATGATGACAGGGACAGCATCCACAGGTGCTAAGTGCCTGAAAGTTATTTGGCAGAGCTTACATTACTGATAGCGCTGGTAATCATAATATCTGGCCAACTGAATATGAGTCACCTATTCACCTACTCAGTATTTGTGTACGCTACCAGTAGACATATGGTTTACGGCAAACTAGGGAACAGACACTGCTGCACACTCATTTCTTCATCTTTCCCAGCATTCGCTGATGCATTCTCAGTTGAGACTAACACAGGCCAAACTTCCTTTCCAATATACCACTAAAAAGGCTATATTCTGACAGCTGTTGTTATTGCTTTAATCTCTTCTCTGTTGCTCATGCCTGATAAAACGAGGAAGTAGTGGCCAACTCTGAGTTACCAGGCTCCCAAAGTCAGACAAACTGAAAGAACCGAGACTGGGTTGCCTCCCATCACCTTGTCCTCCTGTCTGAATGCTATTTGCATCTGTTCAGTTGCGCCAATACAAGTGACTGTGAGGCCACAGAAAATAAGACAGGTACAATTAGTTTAAAAAGCCTGTAACAAAATAGCATCGTTTCCCCAAGCTGACTGATAGGTTCCCCCTCCTCCAGCACTGATGCTCACACAGCAGAAAGGAATGTTCCATCAGGAAACCTCTTTCCCTTGGGTTTACATCAAATCAAACTAGAGTGGGGAACCATTGCCCAGCCTGGTCTTAGTCCATTAGTTTCTTCAATTATAGACAGCAAGAGAGAAAGCAAAGGGAGAAAATCAACATCCATATATGGATGTCAAAGAAAGCAAAACATAACATGGAGTCACCTAACACTTTGTTTGCAGGGCAGCATTTGGCTAAAGTCCTTCTGAGATGGGTTCTCTGCTGAGCAAATAAGGGCCAACTGGTCCACCCCTCCCATTCCTCCTGCACTTCTGCTGCTGGACAAAGGAAGCCTGCAGGAAGAGACACTGTATACCCATTACCTTCACTATGTGCAGTTCCTCAGCTGCACCAGGACAGTCACTGCCTGAAAACTGCCAAGAATCAAATCTGACCAAACTGCTTCCTTTGCCCTGCAATGTGACAGTAAAGACTGTTTCTGCCTGTGTCTGTTCTGAGCACCTCCCTTCATCACCACCTCCCAGCTGCTGTGAGACCAGGGCTGCGGGACCACTTTGACCCTCCTATGTCACTGTATTTTCTGGTTGGTAAAGCCTTCTGTAAACAATGTGACCAGGTGATCTTACAGACAGAGCAGCAACAGTGCTGAAACACCAGCCTGAGATGCAAAGGACAGGGGTCCTAGTGTAGAGGTGACTCACAGGTGTGATCGGGAGCACTCAGGAGAGACCCCCTCCCTTCAAGTTGAACCAAGAAGCCACATCCACAGCATTAACAGGGTGAAGGTCCAGAAAGGCTCCAGGGTTTTGCCTTTAAATACTCTCTACTGTTACAAGCAAAAAAAGCTGTAACTTCCTCCTTTGTCTTTGCCCTCAAGCAAGAGGATTTGGGCAAGAATTCAAAAGTGAAATTTTCAGAAGCTGACATCTCTGAAGCAACTGAGGATAGAAATCTCTGTTTTCTGAACACCCTTTCTCACATCAGTCTTCATGCATTGGTCAAAGGTGATTACAGTATCAGATGTGGAGGGGTAAAAAACTTCAAGATCTGCAGTTTTATTATGGAAGGGCTGTGAGTCTCTTCATGGTTGAGGTTGTAATCAGTTTCCACTCTCAGCTCTGACTTAAATAACTCTTCATATGCATTCCTCTAACTTCAGCTCATAATTGCAGGGTTTCGTACTGAAGCTAAAAAGACTGTTTTCCCCCCTTCCCTCCTCCTCACTGCAATTTGAAGAATTTGGACCTGTAATTCAAAGAGGTAGGCAACGCAAGACTGAACCTTTGCCAGACTAAATGTTTCCTTAGCTCCTTTTACTTGAGAAAACAAAGCAAAACAAGCCCCCACCAAAAAACTGTTTTTTTTTTTTCATCTCCCTAAATTACTCAACATTCAAATCTTTTAGAAAACATATGCATAGGCAACAGTTGCAGAAAATAAGGTGCAAGTCACAAAGTCATAAACAACCAATGCCGTTAGCTGTAATAAACTCAGCATTTATGTAGTTGGTATTCTGCTAGCCAAGGCTATCAGGAAAACCTTCCAAAAGCTGAAATCACATGATCAAGGAGTTTTTCTGGTTTTAGACAAAATGAAAATCTCCTAAAACACAGAAGACTCTTTTCCATTGAAGACATGGAAAATCATCAAAACGCTTTCACACTTTCCACTTACTCTGGAAGTAGCAAATTGCTGCATACAGAAAACACAAAATTCTTCCTGTGCTGTACTAAAGCAGATTAGGCTTTCCATTACTTTGGCTCTGTTTTGTATTTCTAGAGGTTAAAGTTTTGGCCCCAATTATATGTGGAACTTAGTATTTTCGCTATTTGCATAAACCTCCTGTTTGAACTGAATTCAATATAAAACACAATCCAGCCATTTAGTTTGTTCCTATGGAAGTGCCTCCACAAAAGTTAAAAAAGTATCCATTTCTGCAAGTTTTAAATCTCCGATTTTTTCATACCAATTGCTGTTTTCAAATTTCTGCAGGTGGCCAATTAACAAATCTTTTTTAAAAATCATTAAAAAGACAGAAATCAAGTGCATTTGCTGTAGCAGAGAACATCATGTAGCAAAGAGCTGCATATCTCCCGTCTGTCCCTGACAGGCATTCTGTAAGCCTTGAAGACACTTTGGTTCTTGGCAATTCATTCCCATAGACAGGGAAAATTCCTGTAAAAAATAGGGAACTAGTCCAGATACCCAAGCTGCAAGAGTGCAGAGCAGGACAAGGGAGCAGCACAGTCAAAGGTACCCAGAGTGGAAAGGTGATGGGGCCAAACAGGGCTCTTAAGCTGCCCATGAATTAGCTTGTATAGAGTACCAGCAGAATTATGGGCCCACATAAAGAAATTAAACCTTGCACAGGCTTCATTAACTTGAATTTAATGATAACCATGACTTGCATCCGTAAATAGTTATGCACATGTGTAGTTTGAGTCACACATAGTTCTTCTGACGCCAGTAAGGATTCACAAACTTCATACAACTTATATATGTATATGGGTACAGAAACCTCTGGACACTGCACTTAAACCACCCTTCTAGGCAACTAATAACCAATAAATATGTAAGGAAAAAGGGAAGCCAATATGTCTTGTTTTATGAGCTCTGACAAAGTAAGAGCTGGCTTACTGAACACACTGGTGCATCTTCCAGAACACCCTTAATTCTGCCTGCTTGGTGGTCAATGATTGCCCATTTCTGAAAGACGCACTGCTAACAACCACAACCAGACACTCAAAGAATCACTATCTACAGGAAAACAAATCCATGAGAGACATGACGTTTTGACATCATTCCTTCCTCTGGACAATTTAATCTGGCAAGTAAGCAATGTACTGGTCTGTTTTGATGAAATGGACACTCTGACCCTTTCTTTACACTTGCAGATTGATCGATTGCTTGTACCTGAACAATTATTCCTTAGCAAACAGGCAAAAAGGAAAATAAACATTTTGGCCACAACATTTAATTTCTGCTAGCAACATTTCACAGCTGTTACTTCCCTGTTTACTCAAAGGAACTTACATTTTGCTTTGTAAAATGCTTTATGCTCCCATCCTCATTTCCATACTCTGCTGTAGGTAAAAACCTATTTCCTTTGAGTTCCTTAATTGAAATACATCTAATTCCACAGGCGCTTTCCAAGATTTGTTTACAGCAGAACTAGCCACTTAAAAAGCAACAATGTTTTTTAAAGGAACATATTCCTTTATTCATAATGCAAACAACTCCTCAGATTATTGTCAGGAGAAGGGTTCTCAAATACATCTCTCTTTTACCCTCTCCTCGATAGCTTTTTGTGCTGCTCTCAGGCTGGACAATGAAAATCAGTGCAGCCGTTTTCCTTTTTCTCTCCAGTGAATTTAAGTATCAGGTGACAGGGAAGTAGTTTTTGTTTTAAGAAAACCCTTTGCACTGGAACTTATTAAAAAAAAAAAAGAAGAGAACTACTTAATGGGAATTACTTGCTCTTGGCTTGTGTGGGGGAAAAAAAAAAAAAACAAACCAAAAAAACCCCAACCACCACCTTTTCTTTTTTTTTTTTTTTCCTTTTAAAACAAAGCAAAAATTCATCAGCCAAATAGGAATTGACAGCATTCCTTTAAAAAGCAAAATAAAGCTCGCCCCAGCTGGGCACTCACAGGCTGCTATATTTATTTGTGTCTCACGTGCTGGGCCCATGTGCAATTCAGCTTCTCTTGATCTGAACAGGCTTGCTGCACTCTGTCTTTCCAAGTCCCCGCGGCACACTTAAGCTTTTCTCTGCCTCCCACTCTGTGTCACCCCTGTGCCACAGCGGAGCACAGCTGATCCAAGAGCCCAAGAGCAGCTCTGACTCCAGCACTGGCTCCAGCCCCAAACTCTGACAAAGCTCAAGCCCAGCCTTGCCCCAGACCTCCAGAACAGCAAGCAAAGGCTGGAAATTGATACCCTTCCAGAAATGCATCCTAGAGAAAATTCACAGGCCCTACAGAGGTTTGCCCAATAATTCTTTACTTTGGCTGGCATAAGAAACTGAAAAATCTATAAGAATACTAACAAGCACTTTTGATTGTACTCTGACTCTGTTTCCTCATCACTTGGAGATATTTTTGGGATGAATCTGCTAGATAGCCAAGTATCCTAGCTTATAAAGAGGAAATACAACAGTTCTTTTCTTTTGAGGAGCTAAATTTCATCCCCCTACCTGGTTTCACAACAGAAACTGACCCTTCTGCTATTAAAACATGCATTTTTGCTCCTCCCTGTGACCAGGCTTCTTCGGGTTCTTCATTCTCTCTAAAATCTCTGCTCAGGAGTAAGGATGAGAGCTATTGTGTGGACTTAAAACACCTTGCCTCTGTCCAAATGCACAGAGACTTGAGATGCTCCTAAGAAGCTCCTACAGCTCTGCACTTTGCAGCTTAGAATTTTAAGATGAATAGTCATGAATCTCCATGTTCCTTAAAACATCAGAACACAAACCATAACTACTGAGGATCTGCTCCTTGGGAAGTTCAACTATCCATGGGTGAGACAGGCACGATCTGCAATTGGAGCCTTTTAGGATGTGCAGCATGACTTTGTATTAATTCCTGATATCTTTATTCTACTGGTAGATGTTATTTACCTTTCCCTCTTCATTCTCTGAAGAATATATTCATCAGCTGTGTGTGTGGCTGTCCATCTGCCCTCTCCTTCTCCTAATCTCAGGTTATCCCCATTTGAAGTAGACACAGCAAGACTTAATGAGCTTTCCTTATTACATCAATGCATTTGTAACAGCTTCTGAACACCTGCCAAATTTATGACTGCTTCTCCAAATCAGCACAGAGCATATTCATTTGCCTTGCTTTAATGAAAGTCAAAGTAAACCATCACCTACAAACTAAGGGCATGTTTCTGAAACAGAAATGAAATAATGGGTCTCCTTGATTTGTCTACATCAACTTTTCTAACAGACTTAATTCTTATCAGCATCAGACAAGAAATTCAACTCCAGATGTTCCTACTAAAAGCACTGCCCTGAACAAGGAACGATGCAGTTTAAGGGGAAGGGAGGAAAGAGAGAGAACTGGTGCCAGAGCTCATTACCTCTCTTGCAGCTCAGTTCAGCTCCTCCTGAAGAGGGTTTTTGTTTGCTTGTTTCATTACCATTTGTATGCAGGTCATCTGAGTGTGCAGGGGGTGTGTGGGAATTTCTGCTAAAAATATTTTTTGACAATTGCTTTGTAGTTTCAGTATTTGCAAACTGCTAAACAAATTAAGAATAGAAACAAAATAGAATTAGGTCTTCAGCAGTCATCTGACATCCTATTTTAAGCCTGTTTCTTATGACATGCCCTCTGACATTTTTTATAATGTCAGTGACTTTCAAAATTAGAGTTCAATCAACTAATTTTCAGTGCTCTTATGCATTAGATTTCAACAAGATGAATCTAGTAAAGTAGCTTTAATATCTGTTTTGGTTTTGGTTAGTTTTTTTTTTTTGTTCTTGTGCAATAAAGTGGCAAAGTGAATGAAAGGACATTTTACAATCCGAAAAACTCCAGCTTCAGGTAGCTATAGCCAGGAATACAGTGAATCCTGTTCACTTCATGCTAGGTAAAAACCTCTTAGTCAAGGCTTCACATGGTCTGTCTTTTGGGGAGGGTTTTATTCCTTTGTTTATCTATCTCATAAGGCAAACATCTGTTCAAAATCAGGTAAACTCCAGTTGAAACTTTAACTACAGAAGAGCTACATTCAATTCAGAATAACTTCAGTTTGAAGAATCCATTCAGCAGAGCCCTTGCACAAATTATTCACCATAGGCAGAAAACGAAAACTACAAGCAGAAAACTAAAAATGACGAATTTATTTTACAGAAGTAACCAAATGTTAAAATTTGCATTGTAACACAGGTAACTTTAAAACAGAAACGTAAAAATGTTTCCATATAAAACAAATTGAAGCAAAAATAGGGACTATTTATATTATGTGCATTTATAATTTACTCCTTTTGCACAGTTGTGGCAATGGAACTGGATATTCAAAAAAGAAATTAAAAGAAAAATGCAAAAAGGAAGACACTTGAGAAGCCAATTCTGTTAGGGAACAGATCTTAATGTGGACTTGCATCAGCTGCAGGAGTGACCAGGTCTGACACAGACATAATCAGGTTGTTACTGGTTCTGATAGGTAAATCAAAGCAGAGCTGCAAGAAGTGGGCTGTTCAACTTCAACAAGCACTAAATGAGAAAAAAAAAAAAAAAAAAAGCAAAGCATCCATGAAGTTCATGCAATGTGAGGCAAGCCCAAAGGAATTCAAAAGCCCAAGTAAACAAAACTGCTAAGCAGTGACCCAGTGGGTGAAGGGCGGTTATGCAGCAGCTCTGATCTTCTGGCTCTGCGGCTCAGCCAGTGCTTACAAACCTTGCCTTCATACATACATAAACTCAGGAACAGATGAGGTGGAGAAGGAACAAGTGAGAGGGAAACACCATTACAGCAGCAAAAGCTTTGGAGCTGCAGACCCAAAAGCAGAATCTCTTTGGTGATACAAGTTTGCTTAATACCTGGAATGAGGGTGAACAGAGACTATGAAAGCAGAGGGCAACTTTGGTGACAGTGAACAAGCAACAATACAGTTCAAAAGCCATACAAAGAGTAAGAAGTAAAACAAGAACATAAAAGAAGCTTTAATGAGGCAAACAGCAATACACATAAGAAACAGGGAGGCTCTGATGAAAGTGATTCTAAAGGAGACAAGGAAAGCTGGTAATGTCTGAAAGAAACAACACTCAGAGATCCAATGCAAAGTGTCCTATTGCAGCACATAGAAAGGCAGGAGGGAAGGGAGCAGGACCTGACTAAATCATGAGCACTTTCTTGAGCTCATATGAAGGGAGCGTGGACCCTAGGCCAGCTACTGCAGAGAGGGAGCATAAAAGGTTGCAAAGATTCAACTGAAAAGTTATAAGCATCTCCTTCATTCACTAGCAGTGAGAAGAACAAAGAGAAAGTGTTAAACCAAAAGGGACAGCTGAAAGTCCAAACACTGAATATTTTCTGGAGGCCAGTTCATTAGGTTCATCAAGTGCAAGCATTTAACACTATGCTATTAATGCTAATGGCATGAAAGCCCAGGCTATGAAAGTCAAGAAAAAACCCCAGAGAAATGTGTATTTAAGCTGGCTGGTCCTGACAAACTTCTTCCTTTTAATACTTAAGAGAACTGGCTGAAGCAACTCCAGTTCATGGAGAACATGAATCATAGAGAACAGAAAAGACTTTAGAAGTCTGGAAAGTGGAAACATGGTGCATAGCTTTAAAAGATTATGCTAGGGAATTACAGACCACTCAGTATAACTTCCATTACAAGAAAAAATATTGAAACAAATAATCGAATATATGTAAGAAGCTAAAAGGATAAGTACGAAGAGATGAGTAACAGACCCTCTTGAATTGTCAGAAAGAAATTGTGTCAGGCCAATTTAATTTCTTTGTGTGACAGGTAATGGGCCTTGGGCAAAGGTGACAAGCAATAGATACCATATATCTTGACTTTTAGTAGGATTTGTGACACTTGTTCCTGTGATATTCTCTTCAGCAATCTCAGAAAACATGGACTAGTACACTACTCAAGGGTAGGTATAAAACCAATGGCACAGCCTTACTCAGAGGGCAGCTCTCAGAGGTTTCTATCAACCAGGGAAGCTGCACTGAGCAGGATGCTGCAGGGGTGTCTCTCAGGACAAATATGCTGAACATTATCCTCTAACTGAACAGTGATGTAGAGTAGAGATCTGGCTTATAAGTCATGTAGATGATACCTGAATGCGGAAAGCTGAAAGCTAACATGAGAATTTAAACAGACCTTTATAATGTGGAAAAACTCTCTCAAAAATTAAATTAATTCAACAAAGATCAATTAAAGCCTTTAAAAAGAAGAAACAGCCACATGGGCAGAAGATAAGGGAACAACTAAATAGTCAGAAATTCTTCAAATACAAACTAATTGCGGTGGGCAGAATGTGGTGATTTGCCAGCTGGACTTATATAAGCAGTATTATAACACTGAAAAAATGACAAATATGGACACATAAGAAAATATCTGGACACATCATATCATCTTTCCACACTACCAAGAATTCAGTGGCTTCATTGGGAATACTGTGTTCTGTTTCAGGCATGACGCTTTAAGAAAGATGTGGACCCAAGAAAAGAAAGCCTAGAGAAGGACAAACAAGAACAGTTACAACCCTAGAAAATGCTTCTTTTTGGGTAAATTGAAAGTCAGCAGAAGGAAAGACTGGGTGAGGCATGACAAGAATTTTCATGTATATAAAAGATTGCTTACAAAAGGGAAGAATAATTTGTTGTTCATGTCCACTGCAGACAGAGGACGGAGCAACTGGCTTAAATTTCAGAAAGAAAGATGCAAGTTAACTAGAAAGCAGAATGAAAGCTCTGTTAGTAAGCATGGTAAAGTACTAGAAAGTCTGCTTAGGAAGGGTATAGGCTTTCCAGTACAGGACAGCTTTACAAACAAATCATATGGCAGTAATGCAGATGTACAGGTGACTATGTATCAAGGTAAGAGAGATTGGCTTGTGATGTTTTTAGGACCCTTTCAGTTCTAATTTTAAGACTCTGTGAAAATGTTTGGGTAAAAGCACTTTGAATGCTGGCATCAACCTTGCTTTTCCTTAAAAATAATGTTAAAAAGATGCAATCAAAAAAAGGAAGAAATGCTTCAGGAGTATTTCTTGAAATGTGTGTTCACTGTCACTGTTCTGCAGGATGAAATCACCAAAACTTTGCCTTCTGAACTTCATTGAGAAACTGTGTCATACCAAGGGTTATACTGGCATCCATTAGTATTCAAGTAGTATTTATCAGAGAAAACTAAAACTTTTATTCTGACTTAAAACCTGTTAACACTTGCTCTTAGAAAGTCCCAAGCATCTGGGTAACATATTCCTAGAGAGAAGGCATAAGTTGATTTAGGTAAAACAAGAGAGACTGTGTGGGACTTACATTGAATGCTGTATCTCAGATTTCCATTGTGCAAACTGTCTTCGAATATGTTGGTGGGTTAAGAGACAAGCTGAGATCTTAAGGGAATACTTTTAAGCACAATCTTGAAGTAATTGAATTAAATCACTCCTCCACACACCAAGTTTTCACAGAGAGAGCTAACAATAAATACACAAATATCTATGTATCTATTCATTATTATCACTCACATTTGGAGTTATATATTTTTTTTCAGTTATCTCCAAATGCCACTGATTTTCTATAGCAAGCCTTTCCAACTTCCTGACAACTAGGACAGCAAATTCTGCTAAGGCAATTTATTTGGGAGGCTGAATGGTAAAAATACCTTACAATATTACATACTGGCAGAAAAACTACCTTGTTGGTAGCAGGGACTCTCCCTGTGACTACAACTCAACCTGGAAGCTACCAAGAGAACAGCCCTACGTTCCAAGATAGTGACATGGACTCCATTTTTAGGAATGGGTAACTGAAACAAAGGGCCAAATTCCCAAAGTGTTCATGGGTTCTTCAGGGCCTTTGTGGATCTGGCTTTATGTAACTTTGTTGCAGTCACATGAGAAGGCAGAGCATAGCTGGACCCATTGTCACCGGGGACACTCAAGGGAGAATTTCAATTAGTCCTGACACAGAAACAGTGATCTCTCAGCTACTTCACCCCTACAAACTTCAGAAATGTAGCGAAAAGAAGGGTAGAGGTCCAGCTATGGCCTTCCCTTCCACAAAAGGAAAGACTATGATTTACTAGACAGCAGAGACTCTCCTAGCCAGATGAGACACTGGACCACAGAAAAAATGAGAGAGCATCCCATTCACTGCTCTAGGAATTATGTTTGATTTTAGTTTGGTTAAAAGCAATTTTAGGCAATTATCATTTCCAAATTGGAAGACATTCTGGTTTCCAAAGGAAACCAAACCACTGCCAAGTGGTCTGAAAATAGGACAAGAGCTATGAGTGAGACCTAACCTGGATACATGGCTATGCCCTGTTCCTACCCTTAGCGCTGCTGGCTTGTGGCCTGTAGAAAGAGGAGCATCCAAGATGGTATGCCCAGCTCCTTCCTATCAGCAGCACCTCTGAGGGCTGCTCACACCTACTTGCAAGCCTTCCTGAGTACCCAAGATGCCAGTGTTCCCTGCCATTTCCCTTTGGTGCTCCCATGTTTCCAGGATGTCTATATACCAGTGTGTTAGGGGCATTTAATCAGGTCGGACACAGATGGCTTCAAAGTTTCACAGTCACCCAGAACAGGCCATAGCGTTCTTCAGTACCTACGATGTGTAGTTGGTGGATAAGAGCTACAGCACATGGTGCATGCAACAACTGTGCTCCAGCAACTGGAGACCAGGCCAGAGAACAAACAGAGTCAGAGACTTGAAGGACTGTGCAGGTGAGAAGAGATCTCTTGAGGTCTGTAGTCCAACTCCCTGGACCAGTAGGCCAGCTAGACCAGTATTGTCCCAGACTTGACTCAGGAAGCCAAGATGTTTTTTGGCTTTAATCCTCTGTACCAGTGCATTTCTTCTGTGCTCAGTGCTTATTTTTCTGTTTGCTTGCCATGTGAGTGCTGTTCTACCTGGACCGAGCACTGGCTTGCATCAGCACTTAACTATTTTGAAATCTGTGAGAGAGGAGGATGGCTGAAATGTCATAGAAAAGAGAAGGTCCCGTGATTTGCTTGGGATCCCTGAAGCAGTTTCATTTCCTTGCTCTGTCAGAGGTTTCCCGCAGAGCCACAGACACCTCCCATAGATACCCACTGTACAGAACAGGATTCATCTAGTCTAACATCTTACCTTCTAGATGGAGTTCTATCATAAGCTCCCTTTATAGCCTACAGAGAAAGATCGTAGGTCCAGACAACACTGCATCCCATCTTAAACTGGGTATTCCATTTGGGTGGTTTGACCCATCTTTAACCTCTTCCTTTCTGAGCCTCCCATGAAAAAGGAAAAGATAATTCCCTGTGATTTCACAGCGGTATTAAATGTATCAATACAGTAAATATTTTCAAGCCTGCAGATATTAACCATGACTAAGAACACAGAAGAACCAGAGAGAGAAACTAGTGCAAGAACTTTTGCTCTTTCTTACTCATCCTGATCACCAGAGCTGGACAAATTATTTGCAGCAAAAATTTGGCAATGTTTCTCCATGAAATTTTGGCACATAGACATTTTTGATTAATTTGTTCCTTATGCAAACATATTCAAAACAAAATTGATGAGAACATATTTCAGCCCATGGACTAAACATAAAACTTTCCCCATGACTGGAGCAAATTAAAAATTTCAAATCTGAAATGAAATGTATTTATTTTTGGCAAACAAAGGTACAAAATGACAGCATCCTCACACATTTCTATTTGAATAAGTTGAAACACAATGTCCAACCGTAACTCTTCCAAGAATTCATATGCTCTTCAAAAGCTGGCTAGTAAATTACTTGTTATGACAAAGCAAAGTCAAATAATACTGGTAATTCTCCCTGATTGGATGAGTTCAGGCTGACAGGACTTTTACAAGCACATACATTTTTTCATTGCTTATTTCTGTGGTTCTATAATCATAAACAAGATTCACCCAGGAAATGTTTCTGAAAGAAAAATAAGCAGAATACTGAAAATTAGCCTTGCTGATACACGGGGAAAGGGAAGGTCATGAGATCCCACACCAGAATGAGAAAACCTCTACAATCTTTTCATTACAGGGTGCTCCATGGGATTAGGAGAGCCAGGGATAACCTACTGTGTAGCAGTGGTGGCCTGTCAGGTTTGAGACTGAGATTAGAGGCAGCACGATAAAGAAAGAAACACCTGTACAAAGAAACACCTCCCTGCCTGCTGCAGCAAGAATTACTCAGGTTTAATCTCAGGCCTTCTATAGAAGGTGCTGAAATAAACCAGCTCTGAGCACCACCCTGCTGGGAGAGCTTGGTGCAGGGCCTGCAGCTGCCCTATTGCACTGCTGTTCCTGGGGAAACAAACATTAGCAAATGCTTTTTTATGGAATTCATTTACCATAGCACTTTCTGATGACAGGCTGCTGGGGAGTAGAGTTATGACATCCAGAAACTGACAACAAGAGCAATAAAACCTGACATATATCACGAAAGCCAAGCTATGGTACTATGTGTAATTAACAGAGAGTGTAATTATTCACCTTGAGAAGGACTTTGATGGATGCCTCATAGTTAATTCTTTTTTTTTCCTGTGTTTCATCTTTTCTTGTTCACAGCAGATAGAAAGGCTTGCTTGTAACTTTCAGCTTTTTGCCCTATTTCTTATCCAAAGATGTTGTATCTTTATGGCCTGTAGCCAGACTTGGATCAATCCCAGGCTGGATGCTTCATCTAACCCTGGAGGTGTTTAGTTTCAGGCCTAGGTTTTGGAGCTGACAGGGCATTATATTACCATGGGATGGACCACGCTAATGGTATGTGTATTAAAATTCCAAGCATGCCCAGTATCACTCAGATGTTTCCAGGATCCTGAGTATAACCATATGCATAAGAGCAATCTTCCTTTTCATGACAGCACCATGTTGCTCTTCCTTAGTGCCCACTGAACCCTGACACAAGTTACAGCTGGAAGAGGAGCGTTTATTTCCCCCAAATTCTTTGAATCGTCACAAAATCTGAACAGAAAATTGAGCATCAGGAAGTGTTTGAACTGTTGCCCAGTCCCAATAAGCTGCAGAGGAGGCACTCAAAAAGCTGCAGTACCATACACACTGTGGACTCGTTGGTGTTTGTTGGCGTGCACTGCTTTTGCATGGGAGGAGAAGCAACTGGGGAGGATTTGGCTCAGGCTCTGAAAATCAGAGAGAGAAGCTGCTACTATACAAAATGTGATCATTTAAAAACATTGCAACCATGGGTAATTGATCTAGCTGATGCACTGGGGACTGGATAGAAATTTAAGCTCAGTCACATGAATTTGAAGAGCTCCACCAGCCTTAAATGAAAGAGAAATTTGTAGCCTTGGGACAAAATGACTGAAGCCTTATCTAAAACCTATTGAAGGCAACTAGGATGATTCCACACGCTTTTGGGGGCACTGGATCAGACCCCAGATGGATGCAAACCTCTGAAGAAGAGGGTGTATAATCTTAATGAAGGAAGAGAGACATTTTAAAAGGCAGCAAATGCACAGTTGGGGTCTGTATGACTCAGTGATGAATGAGTGTCCATATTGCATAATTTCAGAAAGCCAGAGATGAAGGGAATATGAAAAATAATCCAGAAGAAAAATAAAAGTTCCTCTGATAATCACAAACCCCTAGCCACTCTAGTTTGGGTACACAAGCTAAGACAGACCCCAGAATTTTTGTCAAATATATAAATATATAAATGCAAAGACGAAAAAAAAAGAATTTCAGAGCTGCAGCACATATATTAAAACCAAAAGAGTCTGCACATTTAGAGAACAGAAAGGTAATGATATATACATTTCTGTAGACACAGAGTGCAAAATAAATGGCTCAGACAGGCAAGCACAGCTAAACATTAATGGCATGGCTGTATTATTTTAAATTGGGTGACTGCAATGTGTTCCAGGGAAAAAACTGGGACTTGACAACGACATAGGCCAAGTTAGTAAAAAGTAGTGTGTGTTATAAGCACTACAGGATCCTAAACAGACTACACAAATCCTCACATCTCCAAATACCACTCTGATATATTAATCACTCCCATGTGATGCCCATCCGAAAAAAAGGTACCATTCACCATAACGAGTAGGAAAGCTGAATTTAATAATAGGAAAAAAGCAAGCACTTATTGGTACAGAAGAACAATTTATAGTTTGAAAGAATTATGTGGTTGTAACTGAGAAGTCAAATATGCTATGGATGTGTATTGATTCACACAACCAAAATGAAGCCATAAAGTCTGTAAAGCATCTGATCAAAATCACTAAAGAAAGGACAGCTAAGATCTTAGCAGAAAAACAAAATTATTCTGAACAATAGATATAATACAGTCAATTTTTGGAAGAAAAAAATTATCTTGGACTCTAAGGTAGTGATTTTTAATACACCACTTGGAGACTATACAGTGAATTCAAACAAAGGCCATTTGGTGCAAGTTCCACTCCCAAGGTAATACAAAGAGTAATTGCACAGATCTTTGAGGGATTACAAGTTGTCAGACTTTTAATGGATGATGTTTTAATTTGGGTATAGGGAAGTTAACACAAAGACTTTGGTAAGTATTGCAGGAAGCCAGAAAGAGATGCCAATCCAGCAAATAAAATACCTGTGGTCTAAAACACTGTGGCCAGAGTTTGAGCAAACATGGCTTAACTGGAGTTTCAGATAAAATAAATGCAACAGCAGGTTGTCCACCTTACAATGTAAATTAGCCCTACCGAGACTTATGAATATGATAAACGGTATTTCATTATTCATTCCAACTTTAACTGAGGTCAATACGTCCTTAAGGAATTATAGGAAAAGTAAGCTACCTGCTATTGGGAGATTAATACAAACAAGGAAATAAACAGTTAAAGACGGTGACACTAATCCACCAGCTTTAAAATATCATAATGATGTTTTCTGAAAAGCTGTAATACGTGCTCATCCTACCAGTTTAGACTGAGATGTCTAAGCAGAACAGACAGAAACTATTGCCAGGTTGACAAAGGAGTGCTAGTAATTTTATTTGCTCCTCTAAACTTGCTTCAATCTAGATAAATACGAAAGATATCAAGAAAAGAGACTACAAAGCACTTCGAAGGGGTTGTAAAAAATCTTTTGCCTAATTTTCACAGATACCAAGCATTAGCTTGAGTTGGAAATGCAGACAGTAAGCACCTTGAAAATCAGTTCATTTGTCTTTGGCATCGTCTACAACTTCATAGATAAAGCTGATGCTCTTTTACCAGGGAAGAATTCAAAGGCACAAATTGCTGTTTGATGCTCAGTGTCTAATGCACAGCTATGTTCCCAGCTGCAAGATGAAGGTTTAAAAATTTCCCTTATTTTTATTTGGACTGTAATTGGATTAAAAAGTGCACAGCAAACACTGCTATCATGGCAATGAAAAGTGGGTAGCACTAACACAATGAACCGTGTTTTCTGATATATTCAAAACACATACGGTAAAGATTGTATCAGCAAAAACAGAAATGCGACTGTCTATGGTATGGGATGCAGCAACTGTTTTGCAGTGCTGAAGCAGTCTGAAAAAAAAAAGAAGAGACAGACATTTTGACTGCGAAGAGAAAAAATGCAGAAAGTAGTGTGTGATCACTTGTATTGAAATTTGGTGAAGATATTGAGGTTAACATCCCTGCTTTTATAGCAAATATCCCTATGATCTTTAACAGTAACAAATGACCCACACCTTATTTTTATATGCTATCCAAAGGATTATTCCTCCATCAGCACTGGGATGCATATGCCTCAGCAGAGCACTTGATCAGTCTTGCCTCATAAAACTTGCCTACCAGGAGATTATAGAGCTTCTCATTTTGGGCAGCTGATCCCAGCTTACAATCTTTGGGTTGAAGAGATCTATCACCATCCCCATATTGGGTGATATGGTTTTTGTGTCATACCATTTTGTGCCTTTAGAGGCAGGTGAAAAAAAGCAGCAACTGAGGTTTAAAGTTGGCAGCGTTCACAAGAAACATGAATTTAGCAGCTTTCAACAATTGTCCATAACACAGAAGACAGAAAATATGGTATCTCTTTGTCAGACTCACAGGACTGATAACAAGATATGCAGTAAGTATTAACTACTCTCTGTGTGAAGCCCAGCACTTGTATGTCAGTGGATTTAATAGGATAGGATAAAATTAGCAGACCTGTAGGTAGTGTATAAGGACATAAAAGGTGCCAGTCATTAGGCCTGAAATACACTGGGAGAGCTGGCAAAGGGAGCCCTGGGATGGGAAAGCTGGAGGTGATGGGTGTAGAGCAGGAGGGGGCCCTGGAAGAGCTTTTCAGCATGTTCTTGTTTCTGCTCAGCTCTATTTATCCTTTAGTTTCATAGGCCATGCAGTCTGGGGGCATTTAGGAGTAGAGCAGACATGAGACTCAAACCCTCTATTACTCTGCTTTGATATCTATGGGGCCTTTATAGAAGTCACTTCCAGAAGTCATCCTATGGGACTGGAATACGGGAAGCCCGCTGAGCCGCTCGGTGTGGCACCGACGAGCAGCAAGCCCCGTGCTAGGGACAGAGGTGTGCTGATCCTGCACCAAAAGCACAGGGACCCCGCTTTCTCCTGTGACACTGCCCTTCTGATATTTTGTTTCTCTCACCCACTCATTCCTAGCTACTGAATCCTAGGTTCCTGAGGCGTTTTCTGATCTGCATGGAAATGCTATCACAAGAGCATGCAGGTTCACTCTGCTTTGTGGCCTTCTTCTCATACCTTTATTTCCATTTCTTCACCCACCTCTCCATCCTTTCCCTTTCTCTCCCTTTCCTCATTATTGTAACAAGGGAAGGGAAGGAAAGGAAACACTTCAGAAATGAAAGATTAGTTTGCTGTATCATAAAGATGAGCTTTGTAATCACTTTCCTTTAAGCAAAGAATGAAAAGATAATAAAAGCCCTAATTAAGGACCTCGTTAGCTTAACTAGATTTTCATATGCAAAGCGATGTTCGCCACGTGCCGCCGCCATCTGAAAATGCCGCCTGGCACTACACTGGAAGCACCTGTGCCAACTCCCAACTACATTTTCCTTTTTTCATTTCACTTACCTTTTTATCTTTCTCCCTTGTTTCCCCTCTGTGCCAAGGTTCAGCAGGCTCGGACTGATGCCAGGCTGCCTTGCACCAAGCACATGCAAGACAGACTTGGAATTATCTAATGAGCCACGTGGAAGAAACATGCATGAAACAAAAGGGCAGGGAAGATGGAGAAGAGCAGAAAGGACCAACGAGGGCTGAGCACACAGGCTTGGCTCAAGAGAAAGGCAGAGGGATCACATACGAACACCTCAGGCCAGACTGGTTCGATGGCAGGTGAAGATTATCTAGGTGGAGGATCCATCTGAGTCTTGCTAAGCGCAAGAAAGCTTTGGGTGAGCCTGGACTGCTAGAGGGCAGAGCTAGAGGAAGAACATGTTGGCTGGGGCCAGCCCCCGTGTTGCCCCTGTACAGAACCTAGCTATGATTTAGGCAAAGACTTGCATCAATGGTTTGGCTTCATCATTGGCTGGAAACAAAAAATTGAATCCTTGGAGGTACTGTCCTAGGGGTTTTCCAGGACTCTGTTCTCATAAGACCTGCAGTACAGTCTGGCAAGTGGACAGGTAGCTGTTTAGGGATGTGCTTAATAGAAGCAATTAGGCAATCATTATACCACAGTAATGTGAGCAAATGAGTGAACAAAATGACTGCTCTCTGCCATGTGAGAAGCCTCTCAGCCTGGCCTGGCTGAGCAAAGAGCACTCGGTTACCCACAGCACACTAGCAGGCACTGCCCAGCAGAGGCCACGGCACAGCCAGGAGCAGACGTCCGCTGGGCTGTAACAATCTGATAAATTCCTACAGCTGGGAACTCAGCAAGAGATGGGAATCGGGATTTTCATCCTCGTTAAAACTGTAATTGGAGCCTCATTCTACTTCGTTTAGAGCCTGCTGTGAACGTGGCAAAAGCTGCAGGGTGCTAAGCAGGGAGGTCACCCTGGGGCGATGGCGAGCGGAGGTGCTGGCCAGGAGCAGTGGGAGGCTGGACGGAGGACAGAGAAACAGAGATTGATGTAGCCTGTGTGCACCTCCTGTAGGTATGCAAAGACCCCTGTTGTGAACTCCCCAGCTTTCAGCTGTTTGTTTGTTTTTTTTTTAATTTAGAGATTAAGAAAGAAAACACAGCATTTCTGTGTAGAGATGGGTTTGAAGTGGAACCTCAGGGCTCAGCCTTCAACTTGAGCCTCTCAACGTGAGGGGCTGAGCACTTTGACCCCAAAGCTGGTGGATCTCAGGTCCCTGTCTGAACTACCAGTGATACTGTCTATAGCCCCTACCTCACCTTTTAGTCCAGGGCAAGACTTAAGGAAACCTAATATAGCATTATTATACTAGAAAGTGGGTTGATCCATTTATTAGCTGAAAATTTTCTTTGTTTAATAGAATTGATTCTTCTTTTTCCTCTACAAAACATGAGACTGGTTCGACATAGAGTATTCATTTAGTTTGTGAACAGAGATGAAGAGCTATAAACCAAATCCAGATGTTGCACCCAGCACTCTCACCAACTTCTGTCTGGGCCCATCTCCAGTCATTATACATACTCGTGCAGAAGAGGAAATGGCAAATATGCCTTAAATATAGTTTAAATATAATCAGCAGCAGTAAAATTACTTCTACTACATTATGGTTGAGAGTGAGGCAATTCGTTAGGGAGAGTCAGGCAAACTACCTTAATTTGGCCTTCTACCACTTCCTACCTTGTGGACCAACAAGTGTATCATAACTATTAGAACAACTTCAGTGAATGTTACAATTACTCATGTCAAATGAAAATGTAATGCAGTTAACGTGCATGCTGGCTCCCTGCTGCTACTGCTGATGATTATTGCTATTAGAGCATGACCAAACAGTCATTCAAATATAAACAGCAGATTTGTTTTGATTGTGTTCGTGGCCCGTTTTACTCGCTTTCTGCGAACATTAACACAAATGGCTTTGGTTTGCAAGACTGTCCCTGGGGAGACAGACAAAGTCAGGAGTATGGTTGTGCTACTACGTGTATCAGCTAAATTACCTGCATTGGAAGATTTTGCATGGCTTTCTGAAAAAATTGACAGCCACCTCATCAGAGAGAAAAAGTAGAGCTAGACAAGTCCGAGTGCTGGTCTCCTAAGATGAGTACGCAGTACTTGAACAAAAAATTACAGCAGCCCACTGACAGGCAGCTCTCACAGAAGCACAGTCCTGCCAGTCATTCAGTAAATGCTTAGAAATGTCAGTTACATCGAAATGTGGTGTCCAACTCTTTGACAAGAGTTTCTGATCCAAAGTCTACTAAAGGAAAAGGTGCTATCAATTTAAATGGTTTGTGTGCTATACACATAGGACTAAATTTACTAAGAGCTCATCTTGCTGTGGAAAGATTACCTGATTAAGAAGATTAATTATTATTATTATTATTGCTCACATTACTGTGTCACCCTTTAGTGGAATTCCTTATCTCTACATCAGTTTCCAAGATGCGAGCTCTGTTGCTCTCTCCCTCTTCCCCGAGCTGCTTACTGCAGGTGGGTTTTGCGTCGTAAAGAGGAGAGCTAATCCTGATGGCCACTGATGCGATTACATTGTGCAGCTGACTGCAGAACCTCTCCTTTCCAAAAGGACAGATGTGGAAGGTGGCAATCCCAGGGTGCCGGGGATCCAACTAATTACCTAACTGCACCAAGGCCACGACTCTCACCAGATGCTTTGATTACAGCTCCCGTTTATCTCTTCTGCAGAAGCACATGCTCAGGAATATGCACACTGAGGAATGACTAAGACTCTTGCACATCACAGGACTGACCTTGAGGCCAGGCCAAAGACTCCCAGTTTGCATTAATTTTGACAGGTTTGTGAGGTGTCAGCCTCCTCTGAGAAGCACAGTGCGCTGCAGGGAGCTGCTGGTTTGTGCAGAGAGGACAGACCAAGGATCAGAGTAAATGAGTAGGAATGCAGGAAACACAGTAAGCACATGTTCTTCGAAGGCTTGTTTGGTGGCAAATTTAGATATGGGATAGCAGAATCTCTGGTATATAAAAGTCAGACAGACTACAGAAGACACTGGTTTACACTTGAATATGGAGCTTTGAGGAGTCATTCATAAGTTGATTTCTAGCACCAGTTTGAAGGAAAGGTTACTATCTGTGTACATGCCAAAAGCTAAGGGTGTTTGGAGTGCCTCCTCCTGCTTATTCTTGTCTGGGTGTTTCTTCACATGGAAAAAAAAAATGGTTTTTTTATATCTTCAGGTAGAGCCTGGGTGATGAGAAGAAATGTAGAAACACAAAATCGTAACATCATGTATCAAGTAAATAAGAAAGATTTTCACTCTTTCTTCCAGTAGAAGGAATAGAAACTCAATGAAGCAGACAGGTGGTGATCAAATGCAAAACAGAGCAGGTGGATCAGAGTTCAGCTGTGGAACTGCACAGGACACTGCAAGACCTCAAAAGCTATGAGACAAATCCAGAAGGAACTACTGAACACAAAGCAAACACTACTGGCTCAGGAGGTCCCTGTGCTGCAAATGACTGGAGGCTCAGAGAGTGTTACAGAGCAGCATCATTACTTATATCATATACTCACAGCACTCTTACATTTTTCTCTTGGCATCTGCTATAGGTCACTGCTGGAGACATATGGGGGAAAGGCAGCTAGACAGATTCTTGGTTCTGCCTGGTATGGCAGTTCTTATGTTACTGATTAATTGGGTGAGCTGTATGGCTCAGATCCTTAAGCAGGAAGTTAGGCATGTCTGTGCCTATAGAACTATGAAATGATGTGTTTCTTTTTCTTTCTCTGTCTTCCACTTCCCTCCCCCCGCTTCCCTTTCCCCCTTCCTCCATTGTGCTTTCTATTCCAGGGAGCCCAGAGACCATCCCAAGACTAAGTAGGAGCTCCTGGTAAAATCTGAGAACAAACATTCTCACATCTACACATGATCAGGATGAGGTGTGATGAGGGGACATCATCATCACACACATCTACTCCCACTCACTGATAACCAGCAGGAAAAAGTGTGTGAGCAGCAATCTTGTTCTACATAAATTTGGGAGCTGAAAGTGCCAGGACAATATGGCAAGGTACTCTGAGGATGATCTTCCTATGTGTCAGCGTGAGTGTAAAATAGTACAGGCATGCATAGCAAGTGCAAATGTGTGATAAAAATATGGAGGTGCACAGGTATCTAGAAAAGAAAGAGGGAAGAGAGAGGAGCATGTTTGCAAACATTTTTCTACAGAGCACGTATTTTAGTGTTTATCAGAATCCATCCATCCATGCACTCTACAGGAAAGTGTAGCCTGCAAGGCAGTGGTTTCTCTGAAATCAGCTGTGTGTGAGCATCTTCTAGGACTTTGGTGAGGTATATGCACACCAACATACCAAATAAGCAAGCAGCAGAGAGCAGCATAAGGGTAAATTTCATGAGGGGTGGGGTGCAGGGTCACTCCACTGGTGGAGCAGTGGAGAATTTGGGGAGCAATCCCCAAGGAGACTTTTTCTATACTGGCAGAGTGAATTTAATTGAAATCACAGTATTTCTGTGAGTAAAGTGAGATATTTCAGGCGCTCAGAAGAGGAAGGCATCTGTCCTACTCAGAGAGCAAAGAGTTGAGCAGCTGAAAATACTTGTGTCAAATCCCCACTTAGGCATCTCTTCCCCCTCCAGCCCTTGTCCTCCCTCCGCATGCTTCCCCATTCATTTCTCATTCTGCAGCTCTTGAGCACTAGGCCCTTCTCCTGATTAACATTTCAAACCCATTGATAGTTTGTGCTGGCTTAGACAAACTAATCATCATTAGCACTTCAAAAACCTGTCCAGCTTTCCCTCCCAGAGTCACAGGTGCCACCCTCAGCTGCTTGGAGAAAAAGAAAAAAATACAGCAGCCACAACATGCTCTTGGCAAGACCGCCAGGAGGTACCAGCTCACAGCCCTGGCAGGCAAGGAGGTCACAGTCCCTGGGCTCTGGGCTCCCATGGGTTCAGGCTTCAGATAGAGCATGGGGTGAAATAGGAGGAGGGCAAAGGGCTGCAAGTGTCTTCTCCTCTCCTAGGTCTTACAGCAACATGTTCTAGGACACTGGAACCTGTGCTGGAAGCACGTTTCCCAGGGAAAAGCAGAGCCCATGTGTTTTCTTACAGCCTGGCCAGGCTAGAGAGGTGTTCGTAGCTGAGGTTAGATTGGGATTGGTTGGACCTGCTGTGGATACAATCTACATACAGAAGGCTAGGTGCTTCTCCCAGTGACCCAGTGACCAGTATCTCTTGTGTTTGTAGAGCAGGAAGAGGCAGAAAGCAAATACATAACCCAGGGAGATCAGGAATGGCCAGGTGTCTTGGTGAGCTGCCCATGTCTGGCCTGAGCTGCAGCCAAGAGACACAAAGGCCATAGATAAATGCAGACTAACAGGAGGAAAAGAGCGATGGGCTGGAAAAGATGCTCTCTGTGTCACTTGCATACAAATCTGCTACTGAGTTGCCAGGAGGGATGCACTTCCTTATCTCTTTCCTGGAGGTACTGAAATCCTCCCCATCAGGCAGGGTAATTCCACACACCACCCATTTTCAAAGAATGACATTGTGCCTTCTATGGTGGGGATCAGGCAATATTCAACATTGCCCAGGGGATGCCTATGAGATTTCTGCCTCACTTCAGCTAATGCCAGCTGGGCCCTGGAGCATGTTCAGGACCACTCCAGAGACAAAACCCTCCTGACACCTGAAAAGAAGCAGGTTTGCCCAGCAGATCTGTTTTTCAGCTGGGATGGATGCAAAAGGGTCAACATGATTCTGAAGCACACATCCTTCTAGATCTGCCTTGGATTTAAAATTCCATTTCAGTCAGACTGACATTAAAATAATGACTGGGCAATCAACAGGAGATCCCTCACCATTGTAATTATTGTACCTTGGGCTGCTCTCTGGGCTCTCATATGATATGTTTGTGGATTTTGTGGAGGCTATGAAATGCCACTAAGCCTGCGTTCATCAGAGTTGTAGAAAAGCCACCACCTCTCGTGTAGCTGCTTAGCAGCACTCACCGAGACTGCATAGAGATCACACTAGAGAGAAAAAGATTATTTATAAGGTGACCTTATAAATATAAACCTTCCTATTGAAGCTGAGAACTAATGCTGAACAGCAAAATAATGGAAGAAAAAGCTGTCACATGCCTCTCGAATCAAGGCCTGCGGAATGCAATCCCTCAAGCAAGAAATGCAGGCAGACTGATGGGAAGATGACACACCTGCTCACCTGCAAAACTGCCTAGCACTGAGAGCCATCCTAGGCTCCCTCTTCTCCCTGTGCTCTTCTCCAGATATAACATGGTGATCCAGAGCACTCTTCCATAAAGCATCCCAAGCATTCTGCCCAGCCACAGCACCTGTTATCTATCCTGCTCCAAAGAGATTTGTGCAGGAACAAGGAGTGAAACATACTCTACCTTGTATCCTTACAAACATTTCAGAGGAAGCCTGTACAGGCCTATTCAGAGATTCTGCCACTTGGTGGGTTTTGACACACAGTCACTGTGTGCTGTAGAAGACACATGTGGCTGTGATGGACCTGCCTCCATGGCTTGAGAAATCAGTTATGAAATCGGATCTGTTCTCCAGAGCTGGCAGCATAAAATTCCTGGTCCTTTTGCACAAGCCCACCACATTAAGGATATGTGACACTGCTAGTTCGCACCAGTAAAAAAAGAGTGCCTGTACAGCTGCCTACTCTCTGATGCACAGGACAGATGTGAGCATCCCTAGGGCACATCTCCTTCTTCCCTGTCTGCTCTCATGAGATCCTCCCCATCTAACACTTACCTCAGTGAACATGCTAGAGTGAGTTTTATCTCACAATTTTGCACAGCCATCATCTGGCAGCAACTGCAAACTTTGCTGACCTGTGAGATACAAAGGCCTAGGATAGGCTAAGAGGTCAGTGTAATCACAGATACTTCAGAGGCTCCACACTCTTGCTTCTGTGCACCAGGAGACTGGGCCTGTGGGAGCATCCTGCCTCCTTGTTCCTGTGAAGCCAGTACTCAGGTAGTGACAGCATTTAAGACAGCAGCAGATTTTCACAAGTGAATCTGTGGGTAAAAATATGTTGCCATCTTCCAAGGCCTGTTCAGACACTGACAGTCACCCTTCAGCTATGTGACTCCCTTGACCCTGCAAATATCTGTTCCCTCCCACACACCCACCAAGCTTCCCCACCCCAGACCACTATCTTCTGACCTGAAAATAAAATACCCTTGTTTATGGCATAATCGTGTGGTTTTAAAGCTGAGCCCAGAGGCTTCTGTCATAATTTCTAGCCCAGAAAGAGGCTGGGGAGAGGCTGCCAGTAGCTGACAGCATCTGTACAGCCACACACACCCGGCTCAGAAACGCAGTGCTGGCCCGAGGCAGCAGCTCCGATCTGTTGCAGGATGCTGACAGAAGGGGGCAAAATCCATCTGCAGTCAGAGCTTGTTCCCTGCTTTTGCTGTGCTTGCTTTCTCCCTCACCCTCGCATCCCTTCAGCCCTGAGCCCTCTGGCAGACTCTGCCTGGGTGGGCTGCCCCTATGGAGGGGATACTGTCACAGCTTTCAGAAGCCTGGCCTGGGGTGTTTCCCTGAGCTGCATCCCGGGGCACAACAGCTCAGTGGCCCATGACAGGGATCAGCTCACCCCATCCCACTCTCCTTGAGACTGGAGTGACCCCAGGACAAGAGGGCCACTGGCTGGCAGGCACGGGGATGAGGGTGTGCTGTAGGCAATGCCAGATTAAGCCTGAACGATAAGTCTCTGTGTCAACAGTCATTGCTGAGATGGTGGTTGGTGCTGAGAGTAGCAGAAAGGCTGATGGAACCACAAGGAGGGTCCCCAGGAATGCGTGAGAGAAATGAGGCAACAGGGATGACAAACTTCCTTCCATGGAATGGGGTCAGATTCTCCTTCACCTTGCACATTTATGTGGTTCAAGAGAGGGCAGATGCAAAACACGGCAGAGGTGGGATGGCAGGGTGCTGCTGCACCTGTTGAGAGGCAGTGGGCCCATCTACAAGATTTGGGGCAGGAAGTCACAAAAGTGTTTGGGACACAGGGAGCACAGTAAGTTTCCAAATGACAGCTTTAAATCCTTTTTCACACTACTTCTGGAGTCAGTTTTCACCTTTAGAAATATCCCAGTGAAGGGGACACCATCATGTCTCAGAGCACTGTGAGTTTCAGTTGCCTGTGAGCTGGTAACCTAGGGATGCTTGTGGGATGACTTCTGCCAGTTAAGAAAATCTGGAAAAACAGGAACAGAGAAGGAATACAAAAGCAGACAATTCCTCTCAAATACTATTAGTCACACCACACAGCCCTTTCTTTTTTTTTTTTTTTTCCTGTGAGTAAGCAACTTTTCTCTCTTCTCAACTCCTCAGCTGGCTTGGTGACTTCTATTTCTGTATACATCAGTGAGTTCCTTCTCCTTACATCATCTGACATGCCCACAGCCAACTCCTGCGAATTTCCTGCAAGCCTTACTATAGCTGGCAGCTGCCCTTGAAGCCTTTCAGATAGCAGACTAGCACAGTTCACTCGGAAAGAGCTTTTACTTCCCTCCTCCCTCTTTTCTAGGCTTTGCATCTGAGGAGGGCAGGGGGAGGAAGAAAAAGAAAACAGGGACATTCCTAAGCCCAGCCTGGTTTCACTTTTTCTTCTAACCTGTGTCATGGCAGGGAATGAGAGGAATTCTTATCCTCATCTCCTGCTTGTGAGTTACACCATGGTCCTGGTGTTGTGACAGGGGATGTTCTGCGTCTGCTACCCCTGGTGGCAGTGGGATCACTTTCCTTCAGCTGCCAAAAAGGTGCAGCCACCTCCTGGCAGCAGCCACACCACCACCTGGGAGAGAAGGTGAGGAACTGCCTGGTATGTAACATAGATGACAAAGATGGGCAGGATGAACCAATAACCACCTTGTGCCAGGGTCACTGCATGTGGTGTAGTAGAGCTCCCATGGGATCTCAAGTGAGTAAGGTCTCAGTTTCAAGATTTTCATCTTGCAGTGCCCACCTGATGTCAGCCCTAGGGGACACAAGTCCATGGGGAAACCTGGCTGTGATCCCTCCTCTCTCAAGCAGTTCTGATCAGGCTGACAGAGGGCATATTTCTGCCTGTGTCTTGGGACAATTCTCTCTTGAAGCTCTCAGGCTGGGCAGGAGAGATGTTAGTAGAGATGCTGCTAGATCAAAGTGCCAACAGCAAATTGGGAAGGTCCTAGATGTCTCCAGACATGATGCCTTCTGCTTCATAAGGGCCATGGTTGGGAGTCCTTACATTAAGGTACCTTAACAAGCCTGTTAACAGCAGAGCTGGAAGGAGGAAGGATAGGGAGAAACCCAGCAAGAACAATCTCTTTTGCTGGGAATAAAGGACTTTCACACTGAGATTCTGAGGGAACCCTCCTGACATACATCCTATATGCAGATGTGTGCAGAAGAGATGTGTTAAAGCTTAACAGAGAACTGACCTGAGGGGATTTTTGTTTCTTGCACATGGGATGGGCTGGAGCAGGGAAATTTTGCACACCTCGTTAATGCAGCCCATTTCTGATGACCTAAAGCTTTCCTCTCTTCAAAAAAGGTCCTTAAGCAAACAGCAGCCACTGTATAAAACATCTATTCACAGTAATTACACCAGCCAGAGAACGAGAAACATTTTACACCTTTAAACTGAAAAACCCTATTGGGAAAGCTGTGTTCTCCCCTGAGCAGACCAAAAGAGGGAAGAAGAGGTGCTGGCTGTGGCTGGCAGAAGATTGAAAAGCCTGGCATTATTTTCTTTGCCCCACAGACCACCCTACATATGGGGGCAGGCAGCATGTGGCACAGCACCACAGTCCATTTGAGACAAGGATGCTTACATCATGAAAACTTGGCAAGCATCTTGTTGACCAAAATGTTTAAGAAAGATTTCCTGAAGAAATTCCTTGCAAACAGTTACATACTGTGTTTATCACAAATCTGTGATTCCTGCTGTGCGCTACGGAAGGAATTATGTTGTTGGTCACTCCTTATTTAGTCTTATTCTCAACTATGTAGATCAAAGAAAAGATCTAGGGATTAAACTATTGCTTTGGGGGATTTTCCCCTTCATTCCCATCTGCGAGTGAGCAAAACTGACCTGGAGTCATGCAGAAATCAGAGCAACAAAGGAGGAAGAGGCTATTTTTATCAAGTCACTTTTCTTTTTTTTAGGCAAGAACCACATTTTAAGTTGCTAGTTCTTATTTTTCTCTAAATTCTCTGAGGAGCTGGCAAAGGATGGCAGGACCTGACCTCCAAAAAGAAGTAAGAGCAATTAAGATAAGAACTAATCCAGGGTCATCCAGGAATTTTGCAGCTGTCGCTGTGCAGTGCAACAAGGCCTCCCCAAACCTCACAGTAGGGCTGAGGGCAGGACTCCTGTAGTTCTATTAGCAGCTCCCCTGCTGCCTGAATGGAAGGAGATGCTCCACCAGCTACCAGCTGTAGAGAAGCTGTAACAGAGGTTTAGCATGCCACATCTGCATCCAGGAGAGAGGGAGGGAAAAATGAAGGATTTTAGGTGATGAAAGGCTAGTTAAGGTAGGATGGCTGTCTAAAACATTTCAAAGAAATTCAAGAAAGAAGAAATTAAGAAAGATGTTGAACCGTAAGCTTAATTAGTGTAGCAGTGTAGTTATAGTCATGATAGCCTAAGGATACAATTAGAAGTGTCTGGAGAGGGAGGCTGATCTTGTTGTGAAAGCATAAAGGTAGGGGACAGGATAACGTCAGTCGAAGTCTGGTGCTGGCTCTTGGATGACTCTGATTTGTTGCCGGGACTCCTTATGACTTAAACTGGAAACTTCCAGTCTCTTGATACCTTGGTTTTGATGTTTCCAACTGTTTCTAGACTAGCCTGAGGAATTCCCAAGCCCAAGCTGAGGTATTTTTATGGGTCAAACCACCAGGACCCCCTTGTGCTTGCAATTGGAGATCTTAGGGCAAAATCTGCTAGGAGAAAGCAAAGCTCGTTGCCAAAAAGAGACGAAAGCAACAAAACAACAAAGGAAGATGCCCTAAATTAGCATGACACATCCTAACCAGCTGTTTTCTAGTCTCATATAATCACATATCAGTTTTGTGCAAGAAATGCTGAAAGAGACAAAGCCTTTCACTTCGCTATTACAGAATGACATTCCTAAGCAAACAGACTTTGGTGACCCTCAGTCTGGTCTGCAGTAAAACAAGCAAAGGTGTCACAGAACACAGGCAGCATTCACACCACGGCTCTGAGGCCGCAGCTGTTCGTCAATCCCTCTCTGCCCAATGTTACTGCCCTCTTCACTCTGCATTTGCAGGAAAGAGTTGTGACAGCAAGAATAAGAGGAGATAAACAGGAGATTGAGGCTGACACAGGCTGTGTCTCTACAAACCTTAGCAGGCAGGCACCAGCAGCTCAGCTCACCCTGTGCACAGCATGCACTCAGGGTGCAGAGCCAACCCCAGAGCAGCAGCACCGAGC
Organism: Myiozetetes cayanensis; assembly: GCF_022539395.1. Lineage (NCBI taxonomy): Eukaryota > Metazoa > Chordata > Aves > Passeriformes > Tyrannidae > Myiozetetes > Myiozetetes cayanensis. The sequence continues at coordinate 23,257,018 of NW_026087742.1, forward strand.
CCCAGCCAGCAAAGCTCATTGGTCTGCCTCAGCCCACCCCTGGCATGGATCTAGCAGAGTCCTTCATGCCTCCATCAGCAACTAGCCATGTTAGACCATGCTTTTTTTCTCTCCAAAACACAGCAGTGGAACTTTTCCAGCATATGGAAGTGAGAACTTGAGGGATGCAAGGGGAGAGTGCTAGGAGAGATGTCTGAGTCAGTGACACAGAACGAGAATGAAGTCCTGTGCTTAAAAAGACATGAGCCCAAGACTTCTTCAGGGAAATACTCAGGTGCATCACAGAGACATCCTGACAGAGGACCTGCTTCGAACAGCAGATACCACCCTGTTACCTAGGCAGCTAAAGGGATGGGGATCAGCAGCATCCTGAGCTACGTGGGCATGGGCAGAGATCCTTCAGAGGTTCTGGACCTGTATCCAGCCCTGAGGGGTCTTGTCAGGAGGCAATGTTTACCATGCCACTTTAGTGCCAGCTCTACAATGTCCATGGCATGAAATGACTGACATCCTGGCGCACAAAGGTAAAAAAGGACAGATTGATTTATTGATCAAGGAAAGACACAGTCTCCTTGACAGAGATGCACTGTCAAACGATGGCAGGACGCACTGCTAAAAGCCCTCCAGATTGATTACTTTACCTGCCACCTGATCCTTCATCGCCCTGGGCTCTGGCAGGTGAAGAGCAAGGAAAGATTTACACATGGCTGGGAGTCAAGACAAGAAAACACACAAGAATGAAAGCTCTAGGGGTCTGGCCAGGACACAAAGGCACCCCTTTACCCCACCTGCCACAGGGTTGGAAGGTCCCTCAGCCCATGGACCAGCCAAGGTGGCAGGAAGACCAGCAAAAGCTCGCTGTGCAGCCAACCGAAAGCAGCACTGTGGCAGGTAACACCTGCACATCCTGAAACGCTGCCATTTCTCTTCCCCATCTGTTCCCTCATCGAGGATTAAACCACTCCTGTCTGTACGATTATACAGCCTGTGCCTGCCCCGGGGATTGTGGAGAGTGCAGCCAGGCACTTGGCTCAGCTCTGCTGTTGAACTCTGCGATGCAGGCACCCAGTCCACTACAGGAGGTGATGCCACAGCCCACATCCCAGCACAGGACATCAAGCTGGGGCACCCAAGGAAAATAGTCACTTTACCACTAGCTGCTGCAGGGCAGTGCCAGTCCTTGAGGGAGCTGTGTCCTGGGGGTGGCTCTCCTCTGTTGCTACCAGTGAACCCTGGGGCACCCAGACCTGCTCTCCCTTACTATGGGCTAATGACAATAAAGCTTACCAAGGGAGAGGAGAACACTGGAATGACAATTCACTTGAACTTCTAGGCCCAAATTTACTATTTCTACACTGGTTCCCTCTCAAGATATGCTCTTATTTAAACAGGATCCTCCCCTATTTGACAAGAAGTGTAACTGAGTCTCTCTGACAGCTTGCTCAGGAAACAGCCTGAACCACTCAAGGTAATAGGCAGAGCCTTATCATGGCAGTAATATAAGGCAGCTTGGTTGTGACATGCCATGGATTCACCACTCAGCAGCACATCAAACCCCAAAGTTACTCCAGTGGCCAGGTCCCAACTTTGCTGCGTGAACACATTGAGCCAAGCATGACACAAATTTGTAATGAGCTTGTTTAGAGAGCTGTGTCATGAGACAGGCAGTGGAGGATAGACATAACAAAGAGTATCCTTTAAATGCTTCAGTGCTGCCCAATTTGCCAGGCACAGTATGTTGAGAAAATGCCACTCCAGAGCTGCTCTCATACCTGTTAAAGGGCTTGATATTCCCAATACGTGGAAGCTCTATCTTAATTCTGTGGACAATCTGACCAGCTTTGGCTGCACACCAAATCCAGATGGCTCACCACCTCTCTTGTGGAAAGTGTAAATAACAGAGCAGACCAACCACAGGAAAAACAGTGATCCCAAAAAGGCAGAGATGTGAGAGGCTAATTTGACTTTTGAACAAGCATCTAAATTAACATCCTCCTAACAGCCTCTCTTTTGGACTGCAGCAAATACCATGAATGATTGAAGAATGCCCAACCCAGACACACTGGGTGTGGGAAAGGCAGGAGTATGACAAGAGGTGACATGAGGAGCAGCTGTGCACTAGAAAAGGCAAGATAACACTTTGATGTAATGACATCTGATGTCATCTATTTTTACTTCTGTAATGCCTTTGACATGGATCAGGCCAACATCCTTTTTGATAAATTGGAACAATATGGGTCTGATGGATAGTGGTAGATGGATAAGGAACTGGAATAAGGATGGATGGAATAAGTTGCACTCAATAGCTTAGTGGTCCAAACGGAGATGAATAACAAGTGGTGTCCCTCAAGGGTCATATCAGGACCGGTACTGTTTAACACTTTTATTAATGACACAGTGGGATCAAGTCCACCCTCAGAGAGTTTGCACATCACAGGAAGCTGAGGGGCATTATCCTGAAGAATCTTGGCAGGCTTGTGAAGTGGGCCTACGTGAACCTTATGTAGTTCAACAAGGCCAAGTGCAAAGTCCTGCTACTGCATAGGACAATACACAAAATGAATATAGATTAGGGAATTAACTGATTTAGAGCAGCTCTGTGAAAAAGGACTTGGGGATGCTAGTAGATAAAACTAAGATATGGGACAGTACTGTGCTTTCCCAGCCCGGAAAGTCAACTGTACCCTGAGCTGCACGAGAAGTGCTCCCAGCAGGACAAGGGAGATGATTTTCCCCCTCTACTCTGTTCTCACCAGTTCCCAACAGTAGTACTGCATCCAGCTCTGGGATCCTTAGCACAAAAAGACATGGAGCTGTATGAGCAAGTGCCATAAGAATGATTGAAAACTTGGAGAACCTCTGCTGTGAAGAAAGGCTGAGGGACTTTGGTTTGTTCAGCCTGGAAAAGACAAGGCTCCAAGGACACCTTATTGCCACCTTTCAGTATATAGAGGGTGCTTATAGGAAAGACGACAAAGGACCTTTTACAAGGGTCTGTACTGACAGGACAAGGAGCAACAGTTCTAAGCTGAACAATTGTAGATTTAGATGGGATAAAAGAAAAAAATTCTTTACTATGAGGATGGTGAGAAAGGTTGTCAAGAGAAGTTGTAGGTGCCCCCTCCCTGGAAGCACTCAAGGCCAGAATGGATGTCACTTTTAACAACTTGATCTAGTGGAAGATGTCACCCTTCACGTCAGAAGGTTTGGAATGAGATGATCTTTGCAGGTCCCATTCTGTGGAACTGTCTAACGCCTTAGGCTGGAGTGCAGTTTGGCCCTGAGATGTGAGATCATCTCCCAGCCCTAGGACTGAGCAAAGCAGCAAAAAAGAGCAGTATCAATAAAAAGAATCATAATTTTGCTTCTTCTTTCACTCGCACTTCTATACAAAGATCTTGAAATCTTTTTAAAGTAGTGCGAGATTAATCTCATTCATCACCTCATCTCATTCCCTCCACGTGTCACAACCTAATTTCACCCTGAACTCATACATATGTACAACTGAGCAACAACCAATTCTACTGAAAGAAGACTGCAATCTGAGTGTTTCTGATTTTGGAGGGTACCTGGACATCCAGAGCAGCTGCTGTATTCCCTGTTTAAAATACAGCATCAGGCATTTCATGCAAGAAAGAGGCATGATTTCCTGCCCAAACCAAAGAAACTAGACCAACAGCTTCTTTCTCAAAAATTTTTGTAGTCAAATGAATTTTAAATGTCGCATTCCCTTGACTCTAGAGCCAGAGGAAGAGGTAACAAAAGGAAGCCAATAAAAAATCTGCTTATACTCATAAGGGTAATTGCGAAGAGAACAAGAAGGGAAAAAAATAGGATAAAATTTCACCGCAAGTAAGTGGTGTTTCACGTGTGAAGGGCTTTCCATTGATAATCTTGGGAATGGGAGAAGAGGAACAGAGGGAGACATCTGTCATCATATTTAATGGTGCTTCTTGTTGTACTGTTTAAATAATTAAAGAAGATTCATCCAAGTAGAAAGAAAGATAGGATTAAGAAAGAAAAAAAGGGAAAATGGAAAAAAAGATCCTAGGCAGTTGTGTAACTATTTTTCCCCTGGGCCTGGGAAATGTTTTCACTAAGTAATCCAAGACACTGCTTAAGATTCAAACTATTGCTTGCTAGGGAAAGGGAGGGAGGGCGGAGGGAGAATACTGCAACAACATTTGACTACATCTGCTACCCACTCATTATTGTAATAGAGAGAGGAAGGGATAAATCTGACTACATGTGTGAGGGCAGCAATTGGTTGTTAGGTTTCAAAGATGCTATTACAGCCTGGAGGAGCAGAGACATACACAGGTGACATTCACCAATTTCAGTGGGGCGGAGGGAAATCACACACTGGAATGAAGTTAATAAGCAACGCAGAGGGCAGGGTCCATGATTGCCAACCTGATTTCTATAATTGGTGTGATTACTACTATTGTAACTTAAACACAACAAGCAAATCACTTGTTTAATTGAATTTCCTTTCTGTGTGTGGTTGGGAAGGGGGAGGACACAGAGGAGGATGCAAATTTCTGCTACAGCTGCGTGTGCTTTCTCAGCCATGAAGCGAGCAGAGGGGTCACGGGGTTGGGGGCAGCCCCAGGGGCAGAAGGGGGAGTTTAAGGAGAGCCTACGGCAAAGCAGGGCAGCTTTTCTTGCATGACTTTCAGGAAGGGTGACGCTCTGTGCTTCTAAATAGTCCCAACACCTTTGCTGCATTGAAAGTGAAAATTTTGCACAGGACTTAGTAAAGGCCTCACAGCACACCAGGAGATGATAAAGCCTCTCACTGAACTCCTGGGCGTCAGGCAAATGACCATGATGCATCCAGTATCCCCACTCTCAAATACATCCCCTTCTACCATCAGCAAAAGCCAGAAAGGAATAGCTTTTAGATCAGCCTCTGGGATCAGTTTATTCTCCACAGCATTTTTTTTTCTAAAAGATATTTGCGACAGCCAGAAGACTCTCCAGCAAAAAAGAACACACTGGTATCTGAAATGCCAGAAACAAACATGACCTAAACACACGTGTTATCTTATCTCTGGGTCACAGCATTAAATCCCTGCTATGTCTTACTTGGAGAGTCACACAGGGATGGCAGGACAACAGGGATGCTTGTGCCCCTTTATACCTGCTCTGGAGGAGGCACCTGTTTGCCCCATTACTTGTTTTCAGATGATAACTCATCTGTTTCCAAACGCTATTTTGAACCTGACATCACAGCCAGATCATCAACCCGTTCATGCTTTGGCACACTGAGGAGTAATGGTTTTTAACAGGATCAAGAAGTATCTTGTATTTGGAGATTTTGAGCAGATTTTGTGCAGGGTGTCCTGTTGAGGGTCAGTGCAGATTTAGCATGGATCCAAAACTTCTAGTGTCACCCTATCTCCTTCGTGAAACTGAAACCAGGAAAATCTCTGCTGAATTGATTTGAATTCAGTGCACCTGAAACATTCCTAATTCCCTGGATGAGAAAGCCTCAGGTCTGTTCCAGAAAAACAAAAACACCCCCAGCAAATACAAAAACACCGAAGAAATGGTTTCGGATGGGGATCCTGAGAAATACACAGATGCAGAACCCAAAACTTCAAACAGGGCTGCAAGCAACATGCCTTCCTTCTGACCATATCCAGACCCTGGGCATCTCTATAGCTTATTAGAGTCAAACTTAATGCACTTGTATTGTGGTGACCTTATTCATGGCCTTATGGAGTATCACATTAAGACAAGTAGGACTTGAGGTATAAATGAAACCTTGCAGAGGGTCTTTCCATGAGCGTTTGGGTGGAACTTTTGGAACTTTCCCAACTCCAACCCTAGAAGTCATTGTTTATTTTTCTTTTTAAACTTTCCTTTGTCTAGCACAGAAAGCCAGGGAGGGACTCAGGGAAAAAACCATCCCTGATCCCTTCAATAATATATCTCCCCTACAGCTGCACAAAAATAAAATATTAATTTATCTGATTTGAAAGGAAAAGAAAGAAGGAGGGGGAAAATTGACAGAGGCTATGCAATGTTTTCCATCATATATTTATGTTTATGTTCATACATAATGCTTCCATATATCATCTGTTACCTTGCACTCCTGTATATACTTGTCCCTTTATGTTTCCTTCCTTAAGAAAGAAGACAACAAAAACTGAGCTGTGGCCATCACACAGGGAAAGGGCACTAGTGCTAAAAATGATTTTTCCCTGAGAGCCTCAGGCTGTATTTTCATAGACTTCATCAGAGTTCTTACCTATTCAACTGTCACGTCAAGCCTCCTTCATGCCCTGAGCCTCTAAGAGGACTGAAAGTGAGGATATATGGGACTTCTTTGTTACCTGGAGAAGGCATGATGACTTTTGGAAAATAAGCCACTTTCACACCATTCCAGCTCAAGGAAAAATGTTAATATGTCTTGATGGGATACTAAAGTCTTTATGATGGTATAAAAGCACTAGGAAGAGACATAAGTATGAAGCATGTCTTTCAGATCAGATTTGGGAAATGGGCCTCCAGTAATGCTAGTATTTCAGTTGGGAAATGTGCAAATACAGGCCATTTATCATCTTCAGGTTTTTCACTGTGTCCAAATAGATATCTGTCTAAAATAACATGTTCTAAACCCCAGCACTCCCCACTCCACAGGAGAAAATCTCTGTCATTCCGCAGAGTCAGCCTGGTTTATCCCCAAGGTTATGGGGAAAAAATACCCATTTTTCTTTATTTATCTCAATTTTGAAATAGGAAAAGAGCCCTAAGGAAGTCCTGCTATTAACAAATAGGGCAACAAAAAGGCAACAAAACTAATGCAAAAACATTTTTCTTCCCTCACAGATTCAGCTCTCCTGTATAAAAATTATCAGCCTGCCCATCTATTCCCATCGGAGAGAATCCCACTCCAGCTGCACTAGCACTCAACAAATGGCCTGTCAAACAGATGGGTTTTGCAGCAAGCTCGTTAGGCCTTTCTTTTTAAAGACACCACTACTACATGGCTAAGTTTGGCTTCTGTTTCACCTAGTTCTTCAGGAGAGTACATGAATGCAAATATATCCACAGTACAAAAAACCAGCATTGCTAAAACATTAAGACTGAGAAATCAAGCACTTAGAAGTCAAGCCATTCCATATGTTAAAGCTTCTCCTGCACCATTGATTCTAGCCCATTGTACATCCTATTTATCACATATTATATATGAAATTGTATATTTTACAGGTAAAATAAGAACAGAGAATCTATATATATTCTGCTGTACAATGCGATCAAGTTAATGGTGCAGAAAAAACCAAGCTCTTGGAATATTCTCAATTCTATCTTAGATTTATATTCTTAATATTACATTACATTGTTACCTTATGCTTCCACCTATATCTTTGTTGTATCTATTTCTTATCTTTTCCTCATTTTATGCATAGTGTCTGCACAGGCTTACACAGGCACTGAATTTGTATGCAGTGTAACAAATCCAACAGAAGGTCAATGCTCAACATTTTGACTGTAAACTTGCTGGTTCTGGAACTATCTTTATTGTATATTATTAGAGAGCTCAGTAGCCTGGGTTCCTGACCGATATTTGGGAACTGTATGTTCCATAACAGCAATTTTTATCAGTAAGAATTGCAACATACTGCAAAACAGATTCCTAACGCTTTGCAGGATCTGGATTTTAGAACACAAGTGTTCTGAGAACCAGACCAGGTCTTTGGTGTATTTTTGTACACTGCTAATAATGGCATCAGGGCTTCTGAGTATCATTACAAGACACACAGTAGGTTAGTGCTTCAGGTAGGGATGGGGTACAGACTGCATTTAGATTCTACTTTTCTTCTTTTAAATGACAAGACGAAAAAAAGAATCAAAAGAATTTGGCATATGCTGTTTCTAGAACCTGCAGCCTTCAGCAGCAGAAGAGGTTTGAAACTGTACATTGTTTACTACGATTTTCTATCCCAGTTAGTCCAACCTCTTGATTATCTGCATGCCAGGGGTGAAGCTCAGGAGTGAAGGTCAGGCCCTGTAGAGTGTCCAATATCTCCTAGAGTGGAGCAGGTAAGCACTTTGGCCTTGATAACTTGTCATTACATTCCACTCTCATTGTCCACAGCTAATTGCCGTGAGCTTCCAGGGGACATCAGCTCCATACAGAGCAATTCAGTTTCTGTGGGTAAAAAGTCTTGGTAGATTCAGCACTGGAATTCTCCAGGTGACTACATGGTTAATAGCCTGGCAGTTAAAAGGTCAAGTTGTTCACCTGTGCATTGCTCTGTTGTCTAAGTCAGCCACTTTTCCACATATCATGTGATGACTCTTAATACTTCTGAATAATGAAAACACCAACATCTTTCTTAATCACAAGTAAGATGTTTGAATTGGGAAGCTGTGCAAGTCAGGATTCTGACATCCTGCTGGTGTTGAGAGTAATTGCAGAAGTGAGCTGTCCTATGCCATCAGGAAATAGTGACGCATTGCAAGTCATGCCTGTATCTCCCAGCAGCAAGGCTAAATGTCTCAACCTGCTTCACTTTTATTTTACATTCAAGAAACACTACAGAGAGAAAGAAGAAAAACAATCCCCATGAAAGACAGGTAGTAAGGTTCTACCTGAACTGAGACACGAAAGAGAAAATGCCCGCTAGAGAGAGGGAATTTTCTGCCAGAAAAGATGCAGAACACAGAGAGCAGGTGGCAAGCAAGATGGATGCTAAAACTCCACATTAACTGGTGCCTTAAGAAACATAATGCTGATGGATGGGTAGACAGATGCTAAATATGTAATCTCCTTGCAGATGGACAGTAACATGCAACAGAAACGCTATCAAGAAGGAAATGCTGCATGTTTGAGCAGATATCTGTAAGCACAGGGAATCAGTGAATGGCTCTATCTTTGGCTTTTTCCATTTATGTCATGTTTAACCTGAAACAGAGACCTGGTTTGAGTTACCCAGTTCATTCTCTCTTTCAGTCATTCCATTGCCACAAATATTTCTGTCCATGTCTGATAGTATGTGCCAAAGAAGGTGGATCTGTAGACATTGAGACATTTCCTGATTACCACAGTGATTCAGGTGACAAAAAGAAGCAACCATCTCTGAACCTTCTTGGTCCAATTATGAGGTAAAACCAAACCTGTTTACTTCTGTGTTTCATGAATTACATTCACTCATTCTCAAACATCTCCACAGTTCTAAGCCACAGAGAGAAGTGGTTTAACTGACTAATACAAGAACTAATGGAAATCTCCCAGGAGGTTTGCCTACACTCCAGAAAAGTGTGTTCTCTGCTGATTTCCAGATCCAAGAGGTGTCTTGATAAATGCTGAAAACTCCTGGTATTTTGCAGTGTTTCAACAAACCTCTGAACTTTGAGGGCAGATGTCACAACCATGACATTCCTTCAGTCACAGAGAGTTTAGATCTACATTTGCAAATAATCAAGACTATTTAACACATCTTCTGAAAAGATGGAAGATGCTACCAATCCAACATGCAGCACTCCCTCAGAGTTTTTTTTCTGATGCACAGAGAGGCTAGATGCATGACAGAAGAGAAAAGCGTGTGCATCAGCCAGCCTAGCCAGAAGAGAAACCAAACAGCAGCCTTTTGTAGGCTGGAAGGACCATTTGTAGTCCTGCGAGTTAAAATATGTGGGTCATTGTTATCCACAAGCAAAAATCATCAATATTATTATCAAGCACGGCTCTGTTCAGCCAGGTTGTGCTCATTCCAGTGGATTTTTCAGTCACTTCTTTTGTACACAATTAAGAGACCAGCAGAGCCTAAATGTGGCTTCCTCCTGGCGTGAAATTTTGTCTGCACATTCTGTGGAGATCAGAGCTCAGGATGAGGGCACTTGTGATCTGTTCCTGTCTTGGAAATTACATGACAGATATCAGCCACTGCCTCTTCCAGCTGGTGAATGCCTGTGTTCCCAGGGCTGTCAACAGAGTTTTTAAAAAGAGATGGATTCTAGATAGAGCCCTGCAGTGGTGGTACCAGAGTCCTGCTGTGCATGCTACCACTATGTGGTATGTACCAAGCCACCAAGTGTCACAGGACTGGGATAAAGCATTTTAAAATGTGCCCATGCTATATGTATGCCCTCTTTCCCTAATGGGTGGCCTTCTCCAAGTGCCCCCTCAGAACAAGCAGTTATACTAGGCAGCTGATAGAGGCAGAGACCACTATTAATCACAGCACCACAATCCCAAACTAAGGGAAAAAGATGAAGAAGGATCTGGAAGTTTAGTTCAGATCTCTCATCACCTTTCTTCTTCTAGGACATCCTCTGGTGGAGCTTAAGAAAGAGAAGGTGTGTGGGCATGATCTACTGTGGCCGTCCCTCTATCTTAGAAATGGAAGAAACCTCTTGTCGCCCTTCCAGACTCAGAACTCATGGAAAAAGAGATTGAAAAAATTCTCCTGAAGGCACAGGACAGTGATGGAGGAAAATAATAATTAAAGGGAAAAAAAGGTAGTGGGGAAATGCAGGAGAATTATGAGAAAATGCAGAACTAGCTATATGACATACATTGGCAGACACAACAGGAAAGACAATGCTTGTTTTTTCAGGTATTTTAAAGACTGCAGACTGTAGTGTGGGGGTTTAAGAAGTCTTAACCGATTTATCTTCTGCCTCTTTCTCTATCCCTTTCTGAAGTTCTGAAGTGGTTTATTTGTTTTTTATTTTTAGTGAGTAATTCCCCTTTTCCTTCCTCCTCCTCCTCCTCCCTTACCCAACACCATCCCCCTTTTTTTCCCAAGCACATGCTGCCTGTTGGCTCAGCCTCCCTGCTCATCAGAGGGACACTTTTAGGAAGGCAGCAGAACACATTTGAGCTGAACTTTTCAGACAGAGGAAATTTGATAAATGTCATCAGAATGAAAGACGATAGAAATTTAAGAGAGCTTCTCTTTGCCTCTTTTCAGTAACTGTGCTTGAAGAACCATACCACCCCGCCACAGATCTGACAAGCTGAACAGAGCTGAGAAAGGAACTGTCACTATTTGGATGGGAAAAACTGCAAATAACAGTGTTAGTGACTCAGAAACTCATCGATGCTGCCACAGAATTCTAAGAGGGACATGCTGGGTGCAGCTTTGAAGTGTCCCTTCGATGAGCTACCAACCAACCCCGATGCTGTGTTTTAAAAAGCGACAGGCAATTGATAAACTTCATTTCACCCAGTGGGTCTTCGGATTTGCTTGCATGGTAAAGTTTTATCACTCACATGTAAGGTGTTATTTTGAGAAAATACCCCATCAACCATTAAGCCCCCTTTATAACTCCTCCTCTCTCACGAAAAGCCTCATTCGCTTGATTTCTGAGTGGCTTTCCCAATAGCCTGTGTAACCCCAATCCACCACTGCACCAACAGCTGCTAAAATCCACATCTCCCATTACACCTGCACAATCTGCCCACAAGGACTAACCCTTAGGCTCTAAGGTCAATCTCAAAGGTGGGATTCAATACCAACCTAAGAAAATAAATTTGCCAATGTTGTGGATGTGCTATAATCCCTCTGCTGTACGTTGTATTGTACACAGCCTATCCATCCATTCCTGTTGGAAGCAACAGCAGCTGCATGTTGGTTTAGGTGATGTGGTGGGAGGAAATTCTCACTCTGCTAGACACCTGTTATATTCCGTCGCAGAGGAGGCTGCACTTCGGTACTGGTACAAATATCACACATGTCTGCTGTAAGGAACTTTGGGATCAATGAAATGAAATGAGCTACTGAAATACATGCTAATATTCCAACTAGATACATAAACCAGAAGACTGGGTGGTTTGAAATGTGTTTATGAATATGCAACACTCAATTTAAAATAATTGTGCAGTTCAACAAATACAAAAAGGGAAAATTTGGGGACAGACTCTGTTTGGTAGTCTTGTTTAATTGGCTATAATTTCTACTTCACAGCAGTATGGATTTTAAAATGTGTCATAACCAGAGTTGGTAAAGTTACAGAATCTGTATTACAGGAGAATTTTCCCCAGTTGAAAGATGGTTGTTCTGACTATCAAAACCCCGTCTCTTTTGCATTTGATTGCTGCACTCATGTTCATCAACTGGGAGCTGCTCCCATTAAACACTGGCAAAAAGCCATTTCCAGCTTGCCAACCCATTTAATGGTAAGGGTAGAGAACAAAGAAGAAGCTCAAACACATCCGCACATTGGCATCAGAAGTTGTACCCTATACTGGACCAGACACCGCTTGTCACAGAAAAAAAAAGAAAGAGCTCCCAAAATCTCTTGCTGCAACCCTGGTTCCAAGGAAATCAGAAAAGCCAGTTGCACACACCTAACTCTGTGTAAAATGTTTGTGCACACACCCTTAGAGTATGTAACTGTGCATGCACAGACTAACTCTAAGCTCCCACCCAGCCAAAGAGATGCAGAGATCCTTGACTTTCCTGGAAGTCATACCTGGGGGCAAGAATGGGGAGATGAAAAACCTTTAAACAAGTTCCAAGTAGTCTAGTTCTTATCTGTTCTATATTCATAAATTGATTGCTCTTCCATAGGAGCGAAGGCCAGTAATTTCTTCGTAACACCCCATGGCTACAGTAGATAGCCTCAGCAAGTCAGGAAAACAAGGTAAGAGACTGTGATCTATCACAACTAAGGTAGATTCGATAGCAAACCTCTGATATTTGCCACTCAACTGATTTATAAAACATAAAAAGGAGGGGAAAAAAAGGAGGGGAAAAAAGGAAAGGACAAACACAGAAAGAGCTATACAAGTAAGCAAAAAATCATTCCTTGAATAAAGTCAAGGCAACTGTCCTCGTCTTACAGGCATCTGTAATAGATGATGCAAAACTGCAGAGAAAGTGAACCACTGTGAATTATCCTTCCAGGTCTAACCACCAACCCAAAGCCTTTTAAGAAAACAGAGATCACCTGGTTTACAAGAAATTAGTAACATGCAAGTGGGGGAGAGGAGGTAGCAGGCAAGGGGAGGAGAGAAGGTGGTGATGGGTAGGTAACTTTCAGTTCCTGGAGAGCTAAGAATTAGGCTTTCATCTGTGCTTAGTACCTTCTGACTTCATATTACACAGGAAGTTCAGCATGTTCTTCCACAGGATTGCTCCCCAACCTGCCATTTCCTGGCCCATATACACACACTTCATTATCCCTGACAAAGTGCAGTCCCTTGCACAGGCTCTCCCTGAATTTCAGAGACAACATTTTCAGGTGATTTATGCATCTTGTTCTAGCCCTTCCCACAAGCATGCCTGCCATCCCACAAACATTAAAAATAAAAGCTTCTTTGCTATCCCTATCATCCAGCTCATGAAAGAAAATACTGACAGTAACTGATGTAGGACTGACCCCTGCCACTCCATGCCTCTTGTATTTTGACAGAGAACTGTTGGTAGCTCTTTTCTGAGCACAACAGATGTTGCACCTACCCTTTGGTATTTCAACCGACCTTCTCTAATTTGCTTATGGGGATGCCATGACAGTGTCAAAAGCCTTAATAAAGCGGCAGTAGATCAGATATTTGCTGTTTGTGTCCCAATGGTAAGGCCAGTTACCTGGACAGAGGAGGAGGTGAGGTTGGTTAGAATGGCACCAGTTTAGCTGACTCTGCCTTGGTGCACAAGGGTGTGATGTCACGTCCAACCTCTAAACTGAGCTGGAAGCACAAAGATCTCAGGGCAGCAGTGCCTCAAGGCAGCATTGTTCTAGATAACATGGACAGCTTTGCCTGAGGCATGGCATCTTGGTGAGGAAGGAGTGTCTTTGACATGTAGTGAGAGCCAGGAGATCTGTGAGATAGATGCTGCAACAACTTTTGGGAAATAGACTCAACTGCCATGTGTTTTGAGATTTCCAGAAAGAGTCAAAGTGATAAAAGTGCAAATTCTCACAGTACATGTTATTTGCTGGGAGAAACTTTGTATTGACACTAACACCAAAGCCTCCAGTGAGCTTCTCAGTCCTCTGCAATCACATATCAATAATTTGAGGCATTTGCTTCAGACTGCTCTCTCCCAGTCTATCTATCCTTTCTGCTGGAGGATCTCACCTTTGTATGTCTTACATATACCAAAGTCTTTTTACTTGAGAAGGAGAGTGAGGTTGGAGAAAAAATTCCTATGTATTACCAAGCTGTTAAGAGCATCAGTGAATACGTGCTATTAGTCTATTTTAACTAAATTTATTGTTGAACATATAATAACTGTCAGAATAAATCACTTGTAAAGGCCAACAAAACTCCCCTGTATCTTTCAGAACAATGTTGTTGAAAAATACTAGCAGCCTTGTGCACTGCTGGCATTAATTTTAAGCCTCCCTCCCAAAAAATCCCAAAGAAGCAGGAATCCTCCCTTGCAAATGCATCTTCTTCTGATGATGATTTTGGGTGTCAAAATCATGTGTCCCCTAGTTTATAAAGCCTCATTCAGTTAGGAAGTGCAGAAGGATTTTCAGGGATTTCAGTTGCTCACCAGCCTCACTTTCTGCTTAACTAACTTTCTCTGCACCAACATCTCCAGCTCCTGCCACCACTCCTGATATCACACAGCTCCTTGATCTGGACTATGCTCCAGGCAGCCCTTTACTGGGCATCAGCCCCTGTAAAGTACAGGAAAGAATTTATCCTGCTTCCAACACATAGAGATGCTGCAGGAGTGGTGCCCATTCACTGGGGCCTCCTCTCCATCCCCACACACCGCTGCCCTGCCAACAGTCAGCACAGTTCCACAGCCTTGCCCAGGCAAACCTGTGGCAGGGCAATGGGGACATGGAACAAAGAAGTCACAGTAGGCAGAGCAAAGGAGGAACAAGATTTGGACTAAAGCCAGGCAAATCAGATGATTAAAGAGAAAAACTTTTTCCTGTGGGGGGAAAAAAGTCCCTAATCTTTCATTTTCTGTGCTTTTTGTTGTGTTTTGGTTTTGGGGTTTTTTCCTTGTTTTTAATCTTGTATGTTTTCAATTTCAATCTCTCTGTCTCTTTCTCTCTCCTTTTTCTGAATATATATTTGTATCAATGCCACAAGTTGCAGTACAGATCTCTAGGAGAGTAAACTGTTCAGTACAGCAGCCTGATAGCTGAGAACATCAGCAGATGGGAAATGCCACTGCTTTGAATATTCTAACCTTAGTTCCCAAAATCTGGGCCACAGTTTTAAAAAGGTATCACACATTCAAAACACAAGTATTGCTTTATCAGTAAGAATCTGTACTTGTTACCCAGGTGCAATTTGAGACTGCAGCGTTTTTGTCCACAGCTTAATGGTGGAACATTTTGTGCTAGTCATTTGGTTTCAGGCATAAAATTGATGACCAACCAGGCACTGATCAAGGGGTTTAAAAATCACATATGAAAACTAGTTGGGTCCTGGCTTTTTTTTTCTTTCTTATATGTGGAAGAAATAGGAACAAAAATTTATAGAGAAAAGCATGTTCCCAAGTGAGAGCTTCTGTCTGCCCTATTTCTGAAAATATATCAGTGAATAACTTAATTTCATTACTGGGTGAAGGCAGTGGGGTTTTCTGGTGCGACACCCCCTCCCCCCCCAGTCAGAACTGAACGTCTCATATGTGGTAACATAACAAATCCTGCACTGAGATTCCAAGATCAGCACCTGCAAAGGGATGTTTGCACATCATAATGCTGCTGTTGATCTCCAAAGGCAGCAGTAGCCAAAGGAGCCAAGCTGTGTGCATGGCACTGTGCAAACATATGGAAAAATGCTCTGATTGCTTCCAATGCTTTTATGGTCAGGCACCTAGCACCTTATATGGGAGGAGACTACAATCAATATAAAGTGTAAGTCATAGCACACTTTTATTTCCTTTGGTTTCCTAACACAAACCACTTATCTGACTGCTCTTCAGCCAATATTCAATTAAGGGCTTAATTAGTTGTAAGCTGTAACTAAGTCGGGACCAAAAAAAAAAAAAAAGAAGACACACCAAACTAGAAGGAAGAATGAGAGAACAACTCCTTTACTGCTGTGCTTTCCAACAAGGCACTTTCCAACAAGGACTGGGGGCCATGGATGACCAGCTCTCACCTGGTCCCTTCTGCTGACCCCTCAGATCTAACCATATCACCCAGAGCTGCCCAGTTCTCTCAGTTCCCCAAATGGCCTCACTCTGCAAAAGCTTGCAAACCAGAGAGCAGATTATACATTACCTTTTTCTTGGACTACGGTCAGATCCACCCTGCAGTCCTACGGCACTAAGAGAGACCAACACTAGCCGGAGCTTGTGCCCAAGCACATGGCAGCTCCCCACCAGATGAGGATGCTCCTAACTCTCCTATTCCCATATCACCTGCTCAAACTCTCTCTTTTCCCATCCTCTCCTCTCCAGTTTAGTAGTGCAACTAAACCCTGACCTGTAGTCATGCCAGTTTGTTATCTCCTTTTCAGTAAAAACCAGTCCATCTGTTTTCTTTAGCTGTGGTGCAAACCTTCTTTTTGTCAGGTGCTGCCGTAATACAGATGTAACAGATACCGTCTCTCTTTCTGCATTTTTCACGTTTGTATTTCTGAAATTGTCTGGTCACCCAGAACACCTACCATTTTATGAGACAAAGTGAAAAAGTGTTTTACAGACACATGTTATTTTCTCTTCTGAGAACTTTGCTTTTGTTCTTTCTTTTTCTGTTGCTTTTTCTTTGATTAAATAAAGGCATCCAGAACAGAAGTGCAGGTCTGCTCTTTGTGCTTGAACACAGACAAACAGCAATGTTGCCATGGATTTTTTTATACTCCAAATAAAAATAAACAAACACATCTTGGCAGTGTTTGGAATAGAAGCTAGTGAATAATTCACAATGAATAATTGATTTGTTGAATTTAGCTTGGTGTTGTTTTTTTTTTTTGTTCTGCTGGTGGAATGTGCACTACCAGATGGTGAGTTCAATAAATGTATTTGTTTTTCCAATTTATTTGATGGATATCTCCCCAAAATTTTTTCCCCTTCTAAGGTGAAGTCTGAAATTCCAGATGGTTTGACTAGTGGCCAGATAAGTAACAATGCATTGTTTCAGCTTTCTCTTTAGAAAGGTGGCAAGAATGATAACAGGAGAGGAAAAATGCATGCATGAAAGAGGAATAAGAGAAGGGGGGGTAGTTTGTATTAAAGTGAAGACAAATAAGAGAAGGTGTGAAAACAGTCTATAAAGTAGTGAATAATATATAGAATGGAGGTGAAGAGCTAGTTTTCTCTTTCTTTATAATGCAAGAAAAAATGAGCAGTTAATGAAGCTGAAAGGTGATGATTACAAATTTACTAGAGATTTTTTTTAAAGTAGAACACTGAACTTAGGCAAGAGAACTCACTGGTAAATTACATTAAAGCCAAGAATTTAATAAAATGAAGCCCAGAATTGCATATTTACATGGAGAACCGAAACATCCAAATATAAACTACCAGTGCTGATGATATGGACTATATTACCTTATGCTTTAGGGAATAAACTAATCATTATTATTGATAAATATGTGATATTATCCACCAACCGCAGTGGTGCCCTTACTTTCATTTGAAAATCTGATACTGCTTATTCTGATAGGTCAAATCAGGGCTCAGGGGACTTCAAGGCTGATTCTCTGTGACAATTGCTAAGGTTGGACGAATGAACAAATCCTTCTACACTGAATATTCTCAGTGGAATTTCTACAATTCAGTTTCTAAAAATATTCCCACAGTGTTAACTTCATTTTTTTCTTTTTTTTTTTTTTTTTTTTGACCATAAAATTAAATTGGTCAAATATGTGCAGAGGGGAGATGTTAAAGTGGAATTAAGTGCAAACAAAGCATGGGTTCTGACAAATTTGATGCAATGTTCATAAAAACACAGTTTGCATTATTTACCAGTGCACCATGCGGGGCAAAAGTGGTTAGCATTTTGCACAGGGTGAAATCTCACTAATTACATTGATACTAATGGTAGAAGGGTATTCTTTGGCTTCAGGAAGAGCTTCTTAGGAGGAATAAAAAGTAATTCTGCAAATGTTTGTACAGGAGAGTCCTTGGTGTACAGCCCAAACCTGCAGTAAGACACTAGCACCTGATGATGAAAGTGAGAGAAGTTTAGGAGCAGAAAATAAAGAAATAGAAAATTGAAGACTATATGATAACTGCAAAACATACAAGCCAAAATGAAGCAGCTTTAGCAGAGAAAGGTACATAATAGTTTAAAGATGTTTTTGTTCACTGAAAGGACCGATTCTGATGCATCTAAAGTTCATGGAAACTTCACTATTACTGTGAATGAACATGGCATCATGTCTGAATTATTCCCAAAAGAAAATTCTATCCCATCACTTACCAAAAGTATCTCAAATGTAACACTGGAATTTGGCTTAAGTCTGCAAAGAAACAACTGAAGTAAATTGTATTATTCATCTCCACGAGCTCACAAACCACTGTCTTCAACAAGGCAGTATCAAGGCCTGCATAAACCTCTGCTGTCCTTCTGCTCTGCTTCTGCTGACTCAAGCTTCTCCACCAATTCTCCTGTAAGAGCTCCATTCTTTCACACTTCCTATATTTCATTTATATTAGAATATAGAAGTACAGGTTTATAAAATACATATATATATATATAATTTTTTTTTTAACTTCAGCAGCTTCTGTGTAAACTCTGAGTGATCTAATGGGCATGCAGTGTACAAACAGAATGGAGGAGGGAGAAGGACATATCATTATATAGTTTTTACCAATCCCACCCAACACTGTTTGCTCCAAACCCAGCTTCTCAATGGCCTCAAGCTTGCTGTCTTCTCCCCTGAGGTCTTGCAGCATTCCTCCATCCTTATTCCCTGCTCCAGTTTCTAACAGCTATCAGCAGAGACCTGACTGCGTGTGAGGGCACCAAAGATGGGACCAATTTAGTGGAGATTTATTTCTTGCTGTTTTATGTGCCTTGAGCTCATGTTTTAACTGCTTCTCACAATGAGATCAGTCACAATTCCAAACCTGGGCTGCGCCAGGGCTCTGATTATCCCGACTCTAGGGGCACTGCATCCAGGCAGCAGCATCTCCATACTAGAACTCAAGGGGTGCTTTCCATTGCACCTACCCACCCTGCACTGCTTCCCCTCAAGAATTTGGAGACTCCTGGAAGTGCAGACACCTCCTTGCCTGTCAGAATTCTTGCCAAAGAAAAGGGCCAGAGCAAGGAAAGACACGCACACAGGCCCCTCCTCAAATGCTCGCTGAGGGCTCAGCCAGGGCTACACTGCAGCAACCAGCCCTCCTGAGTACAAGTCCTTCTTTAGAGCAGATGAGCTGTAGACAATTAGGGCATTAAACTTTCTTCATGGGGAGATCTGAGCTGCTGGCTCTCAGACACAAGTTTTCTTGGCTCAGTCACCTGGAAGGGGTGATGCTACAGGGCAGAATTAGGGAGTATGGCCAGAGCCATGCATCTTGAGTCTGGAAACTAGAGACTGCTCCTTCTAGCTCCAGACAGGCCAAGAAGGTCAAGGCATTGAGGCCTGTGTTTTCCCAGCTCCTTCAAGCTGACACCACTCTCACGAGCTGGCAGACTGCATTGCTCAATTCCCACAGCAGTTTTACATGTCAGCTCCTAAGAAAAAGCTGCTGGTGTGCTCTGCTGTCACCCCTCAGGTCCCTAAAGCACTTTGGCTGCCTTGGACAAAAATTAAATAAATAAGAGATGTACAGAAGAGAACTCCTTCAAAGACAGGCATGCAAACAGCCAAGTTGTCAGGGGACTCCCTGTGCTGCCACCCTCCCTCGCTTCCCCCTCCACCCTCTTTTATTTCTCTCAGCCGGCAAGGATGCTGTGGTGGGACTGGAAGAAACCGGGCAAGGTCATGCTGTTTGATTTTGATGCCAGTTTCAATTACATCCTGGCTTTTATAACCAAATAAAAAAACAAAAGGCAAAGAAGAAAAAATAAGAGGGTGGGAGAGAGACAGCAGAGGCAGTAGAGTCCAGCTGCAGGCTGGGAAATGACATTTCAATTTGTCAATTGATCCTTTCCCCCATCCCCTCCTTTTTTTACCTTTTCTCATTTTGCCCTGTAAGTTAATTAGCCCGTTTATCATGTGGAAGGACTGCAAATGGGGCAGCCCATATATGGGCTGAGCTGGAAGAAATCTTCTTTCTGCTTGGATAGAGGAACCAAAGGTGTGGCCACAAAGCACCAACAGCCAGGTGGAAGAAATATCCTCATGTGTTCAGTTCTTAGGTTTCAGGTTGTCCTGGAGAGATCACAGATATGCTTTCCAGAACACCTATGCACATGAAAAGTAAGTAGCTATCTTTCTTCATCAGCTTAGACTTTTTTCCAAGCTTAGGAAATAAGGACTATAAAGGCATTCAGCTAAATGAAAAGCTGCATTCAAAAGTGCTGGAATACCTTTATTTTTCTGCATTTTTTTCTCCTCTCCCCATGTTACATTATTAGACTCTGGGACTGGAAGTTAAAGAAAATAATTGAAAGGAAGACTCTCACAGTATTCCAGAAGGGGCAAGAATGAGACACATCACAACATCCAGAATTATGACAATGACTGACAGCATATTTTTGAAGACACATTAAAGCTTCAGAAAGTAAAGTAGCTCCTCACTCTCATTGCTAGGGTTGAGACTTTGCATGGGATCAGATTACTCAAATGTGTCACCTTCCTCCTTTTCGCTGATATATCTACTCCCAACCATCATGACAGATGGGCTTCTGAATCACATGACTATCGGACCCAAACCAAACCTCCATGTCAGACCTCCCAGCCTGTGCAGTAGCAGCTGCAACATGGAAGAAGTGAAATGTCCTGAACAAAAAGTCTTCTCGAGATCTTTTCAGCTTCTAGAGAATTCCACCATGACAGTCCTAGGTACAATACAAAAAGGCAGGTACTGCTGTGAAGAGGAAGTTACATGGTTCAGCTTTAGTCTTTGATTCTGGCCTGTGGCTCAGTTCCTCCAGAGCTGAGGATGACCACAAAATTAAGGACCTGAGGAATTTCCTACCATTTGCCTGCAGACCAGAAAATTTCATGATGACAGGTTTCTTATCAGGGCTTCCTCAAATTCTAATTGTCATGAGCAATGGGTGTTTTCCTTGTCCAAAGCGTCTAGGAAAGTACTGCCTTACCATCACCCTTCTAAGCACCACAGGATATCTGCAGCAGTGACCTACCTATAGGGCAGTGAACACTAATTCTCTCCTCCCACACCCTAATGAGAAAGAACAACCTCAAATGATACACTTGAGGAGTTAGACAAAATAAATAATATGGTTTAAAAGCAAAACAAGGGGCTAAGAATAGAGCTGATGCAAGGGAATACAACTCTGCTGAAGTCCAGACAGTTTTCTCAGGCATACATTCAGCTCCATACATTTTCAGGTATTCAGTATTCAAGCATTCTTCTCCCAATCTTCTCTTCTTTTTATCCATCCATATCTATGCAAATCTCATTTCGTCAACCCAGCTCACCACAATAAGTATCTCTCTCACACACATAAAGCCTAAATTTTATCAAGCATTTTATTTAGTTCTGTCTCAGTGGAGAGGAGAAAAAATATAGAGAGAAAAAGAGTGAGGAGATTACTGCTGCCTCTTTTTTTTTTTTTTTTAATAATTGTCAGGTACTATGATGTTTCCATTATTGGCACAAACAAACAAACAAAAAATCCATGGCAAAAAAACCACAGCAGCAGCAGCTCCAGGTGTGGACTCCAGGTGACAATGCCAGCTACAAGCAGCAGTGCCTTGTATGCAGCTGACAAAATGCCACCACAACCCACAGACTCAGTAGAAATGAAGGCACAAACCATCATTATCTACTCAGATCCTACCAGGGGGCCAAGCCCTCACTGTGCTGTGCTGGGAATGCATGTTAAGTTAAAGAAAGACCCCAAAGAACTCATCCACAGTGTGCAAGGAAGGACAAAACTGGCAGGGAGAGAAGGAGGGAGGGAGAAAAGGCTGAGTGCTTGCCAGCTGCCTCACTGTGCTTCAGTGTTTGCTCTGCTGGGAAGCAGGAGAGGGGCAGGTTGGGACGAAGGACTGTGAAGGAGCTGTATTGTGGCCTTAGGAAGAAGTACAGACTGCAAAAAACCCCTCAACTGCATTTGAAATAGTACCCACATACTTTCTAATTCTGTATTCATAGTGTGGCTGAATACTACATCTCTCCTGCTGGTCATAGTCAGGCAATAGGGAGCTGTGACTGCCCTCTCCTTCCCCGCACAGTCTTAACACTGCAGTGATGAACAGGATGTTGTTACTTACCCTCCTCCATCCTGCAGTCAAAAGCTGAGAACTGGGACTGCTTACTGGGATCAGTAGCTTGGTGTCCATCCCTGCTGCTACTCAGCACTCCTATTGGGACACTTTTTTTCCCCAAAAAGCATAGTACAAAAAAATCCTGCTTCTTTCATTCTTCGTTAAACACTGTCTGGTGTTGCCCAAGACAAGCAGTGTTCAAAACCTCTCTAGTGGAAATGATGCTGCCACAGTGAGCCCAAGTTAAAAATCCACACTGGGAAGCCACTCGTGCGTGGCCAGCACACCAGGGCCCCCTCCCAAAACTGCAGTTATCCCCATCTACTGTGGAAGAGGTGCTTTATGCTCCAAGCCCTGACAAGAGTGTCACTACTGCGATACGCAGCCGGGTTTGTTACACAGATACTGATCCCCCGACAGCCGCTGAGATGAGCTCAGGAATGGTTATTGCCAGCACACTGTAGCCATCTGAAAGCAAGGTGGGAGCCATTCCTTCCTCATGTTTCATCCTAGAGTCTCCCTGCAGACCTTGCCAGCCCATGCAGTCCTGCCATGACTCATTTTCCGAGGATTGCAATGCAAATCATGGTGTTCCCAGCCTCTTTGATTTGCTGTTCAGAAGATTGACATGTAAATACAGATCACTGAGCCTCCAGTAGACAGACTGAATCTGTCACAGCAGTTTCTCAAAACCCCTGCTCAGCCTGCCTACAGCCCCAAGGACCACTTCACTGCAGAATTTCACAGATTTGACTCAGTTTATCCTCACAACATTACTAATACATTAGTTGCACCCTCTCCAGCTCACAAATGGGGAAATCAACTGCAAAAAAAGCCAAACATCTTCTACAGGGTCACAGAAGAAGCTCATGGCATTGCAGAGAGAAGCAGCTTGGCCTCCTGCATCTCAGATGCAGGGCAGTCTCTCTCCTCTTCCTTGCAACTGAAATTTTGTATCTGTCCCTGGAGTCATCCAGTGCTTTGAGAAAATACGATGTGCTTCAAAGCTATCACAAAGCAAGACAGCACTAGTAAGCAATTCCCAATAAAATGGAAAGTCAACACTGCTTTATCTCTGACTTGATCAAAAAACAATACATACTTAAATATCTTTTTCCTTTAAAAACTCTTCCCACAGATGTGAAATCCTGCTGACAGACATTTTCAGACCAAAACAGGTTGATTACCATAACAAGACATCTCCCTCCACCACCCCAACCCCTCACCCCCCCTTCCCCTGCCATTTTACTGAGAACTTTTGTGTTTAATGCCAAAACACATGGTTTGCTGAAGGTCATAGAAAAGTGACAAATCCCCCAACTCAATAAATACTCAAAGTAAGGGAATGAACATTTAGACATACATTTACTGTGAATGTACCTCACACTGTCTGGACGTTATTATATACTTGAGTCCTGCTACATCTTTCAAATACAAGGGTAGAAAAGCCTAAGAGGGATGTTTTTTTCCTCTTTTTGCACCACAGCATTAATGAATTAAAAGACATTTCTGGCCCAAGAGATCTGATCTCATGAAACAGTCAACACTCCTTGTTGTCTCAGGGGACTTGCAGGAGTACTGAGCATTCAGAAGAGATCAACAGGAGGTGACTGACTGAGGACCAGTACGGACTGAGGACCAGTCTTTTAATCCTCCAGTTCTCCAGCTCCTTCCTTCTTCTTCTCAGCTTCCCAGGGAGAGGTTGGGAAGCTGAAGGAACCGTACTTCCCTCTAGAGCTGAATCCTGACACTGCTTCCCCAAAAGATTTTCCCCTCCTTGGGATGGGGGAAGAAAGGAGATTACCAAGACTTCCACAGAAATTCACATTCTACATTCCCTCACTCCTACTTGTTGATCCTCCTGATGTCAATCAACCTGTAGACAAGGAATTCTAAGAGGTTCTACACTATTCAACCTAATGGTAAAGCCATTTCCAAACTTGGTACTCATTTCATCACATGAGTACTACCAACTGCAAATGGAAAACAGCTTAAGGGAAAGTGGTTGTACAGGTGTCCAAGTTACATCTCTGAATGCAACTCAAACAGTGCAGACCAAAGACCGTTGTCACACAGCTCACAGAATCCCTAAAAACTTCCTGTTGCTTATATGAACTTAAAAATCTTTTTGGCTTTCTCTCAGACTGGCAACAACAGACCTACCTAACTACACTGAGAAACATCAACAAGACTCCTCAGCCTTTCCATTTTTGCAATAAAACAGAGTTCTTTTTTTTCTTCTTTCCTCTTAATTAAATTTTTGTCTTCTCTTATTACACTGGCCTGCTGCTTTGTGTCTAAAGCTGTTCTGTTCTGGACCACAGAAACAATAAAAGAATATGTACTCCATGCCCATGCAAGCACTGTGAACTGTCAGAGCTGTGCTAATAAAAGGTAAAAAACAAAAAATGTACTGAGATGAACCTTTGTCTACTTCAGACTTCAAGACAGTCCAGATCATTATAAATGGGGTGGAGAGGGGAAAATAGCTCAGAGGATATCAGTGGCTTATCTGTCTACCAGAGACCTCAAAGTACTCTCTAATACTAATGAATGAGACTTTCTAGCTCTTTCTGAAATGAATCAGCAGTGTTATTGGTCCAGAAGGGACAAGAAAACTGAGGCATAGGAAAGGGATGCAATCTATGCACAGCCTGACAATGGTACAGTGCAGAGCTTGAGGAAACAATCTACTGTGACCACATATCATCCTACCCCCCTAAAATGGCATTTTGAGATGATAAAAAGTTACTCCCAACTAAAATGAGTTGGGAGTTGAGTTACTCCCCACTAAAATAAGCAGATAGGCTGTAAAGCAGTGTACTTAGCCAGTTAACCACTGCGCTTGATCAGAGCCTCCAGGTAACAGGTACATGGGGTAGAGCACTGAAAGGAGGTAAAACACAGTCCCACACAGAATACTTCAGGTCCAACTTGTCTACGGCTGCATAGCTAAATTTGGTCTCATTCAATTTCTCACTGGAAAGGAACCACATACAACTTACTACTTCACCTCTGGACGTAGTGAAAGCACCCCCTCCTTCAACCTGATTTTGCAGGGACAGCAAGGGCTATTAGGGCCAAGGGAAAGTGAGGGATCTTGCTAGGGTAAATGTTAATGAAAGGGTGGCAAAGCTTGTTTTACAGCTCTTGGAGTACACTCTGCTCTAAGAATAAAAAATTATCCAGGAGCATGATTCTAAGTGGGGTAAAAAGGCCACAAAATGTATGTAAGAAATGCACTAGAGCAGTGGTCCTGGCTTCAGCACACAAAACATTTGTTCTGCCACTGACCAAAGTATAAATCCTATTCTTCTTTCAAAAAATAAAATAAAATTAAAAAAAGAAAATATTAAAATCCCCTAAATGATTCAATATTTTATACACCCTCTACACACTGCAGCCTTGAAAAAAGATGCCGCAGTATGACGGGTTTGGAGTCTTCATCTTGCTGCAGCAACTGAAGAAGAGCAATTTTAACACTGACATAATAGTCAGGCATGTGTTTGTTTGGTGGTTATCCACAGTTAGTATTAGGGTGCTGGTGAATCTGTTCTTGGCAGTTTTGCCTATGCACAGGTTTCATTTTTTAATGGGCTGTGCTCCACAGACGCATATGTTTCAGGCTATGTCTGTGTGTAATTTGTTAATACTGCACAAGCTGTGCACATGCTTTTGGTGTGTGCTCTGTGCTCAGGCACTCTGTGTGCACGCATGTGCATGCACATGTTCTGGGCTGTGAGGTTTTGTTTCTCGCTGTGTATTGGAGTGTGCTGCGAGTGTGCTGATTTTGCAGGTTTTGCTAAAGCATGCTGCCATTCTTTTCTGAGCTGATCCTGGTAATAACCACTAAAACACACCTTCCACTCCTGCCCCACATTAAAGGACTCATCCCTTTCTTCTGCTCTAAGCACTGCCAGAGATGCCATTTTATGCAGCAGAGTGTTCTCTATCAGACAAAGACTGCCCCTACCCTGCACACAGCAAGTCCAACTGCCCCACAAACAGCATCAGCCCAAAGTAAACCTCAGAGACCTGTCTACCATGAGGAAGTAGATGTCTCAGTTCCAGAAGCAACCTCCATGGCCAGTGGGCCCCGTTCTTCATGTCCTTGGGCACATGGATACAGTTTTCCAGTGCTGCCTGGGGCAGACAGCACTGACCAAGGGACCATAAGGTGGATAATCAACAAAAGACTCCACCCTGGGTCATGCTGAACAAAGATGCTGCTAGCAGGAAAATGCCATAAATGGTTTCTAGGTGACTCTGCCTCATAGAAGGACTCATACCTTGGCATCTCCCATATTCCCCCAGTAGACCATCTCGCTATTACACCTTAAGGGAGCCACAGACTCCCTTGTTCATGACTAGCAAGATGAAGCTCCTGCCAAGGGAAACAGGCAGGAAACATCCCTTAGATTATCAGCTCTGGTAGAACAGAACATGCAACCTAAGCTTTGATATGGCAATATGAGATATAGCCTTGAGGCAGGCAAAATATTCAAACTGCAACATAAAACGCTATCGGAGTGGTTTCTAATGCACAACTCTTGCCTTTTGTATTCTTTCTTTTGTACTCTCTCCACTACTCCAAATCAGGTTATGGCTCTTACATATCAGTATAGTTGTTAAATTGAGCTGGGATCAGGGGAAATACCTACCACTCCCAGTCATCCAGTTAATCCTATCAAGTCCATCTTCTGCATCACAACACAGAGCAAAAGGTCAGCATTCAGTGTAGAAAAAAGCAATAGGGGTGCTGTCCCATGCAGAAGAAAAAAGTCTCTTGTAACGTACTCTGTTGGGTTGATGCAGCAAGGTTGAGGGGGAAGGGAAACTGCAGAGTGGCTTCTGTGAGAAGACAGGAGGAGCTGCATCCATGTTGGACAGAGTGTGGTTTAGCTGGTTCCAAGATAGATCTGCCACTGTCCAAAGCTAAGCCCACCAGGGATGTTGCAATAACACAATTAAGAGCAAAAAGCCACCATGCAATAGCTATGAGAGAGAGGAGAAAATATGAGAAAAAGAGCCCTGCAGACACCAAGATGATGGAATAGGGAGGGAAGAAGTGTTCTAAGCAGTGGAGCAGATTCCCCTGCAGCCTCTAGAGGACCCCTCAAGCCAGCAGGCGGATCTGCCTTGAAGGAAGCAGCAGCCCTTGAAAAACCCCTGCTGGAGCAGGCTCCTGGTAGGAGCCGTAGCCATGGAGTGGAGCCTACACAGGAGCAAGCTTTCTAGCAGAAGATGCAGCCCATGGGGAATGCATGCTGGAGCAGTCCATTCCTGAAGGACTGTGCCCCATGGGAAGGACCCACACTGAAGCAGTTCCTGAAGGACTGTCTCCCATGGGAGAGACCCCACACTGCAGCAGTGGAAGAACATGAGTAGGAAGGAGCAGCGGAGACAAAGTTTTATAGACTGATTGCAACTCACATTTCCTGTTCTTCCGGAATGCTGGTGGGGGAGGGAGAAGAGTTGAGAGTGAAGCTGAGCCTGGGAAGAAGGGAGGGCTGGGGGAAGAAGCTTTTAGTTTTGTTCTAATTCCTCACTATCCTACTCTGTTATTAACTGGCAATAAATTAAATTAATTTTCCCAAGTCTCGTCTGTTTTGCCTGTGACAGCAATTGGTAAGTCATCTTCTCCTGTCCTTCTGTGGACGAGTGATAGAGTGCCTTGGTGGCCATGCAGCAGCCAGCCAAGGTCAACCCATCCCCACCCCCAAATAAATAATGCCTCCAAGGGAAATCAGAGAGAAGTATCATCAAGCAACTGGTGATATTGCTGCAGGTGATGCACACAGCAGCTTTACAGCTGTGTGTAGTTGTTCTGGCCAGTCCTGAGGGCCTGGTTACAGTAAGGACAAAGAACCACAGTTTCCAGGATGATGAACATAACTGCTCCTAGGGACTTCAGGCAGAGGAGGAGGTACAGTGTACTTCTGAAAAATCCAACCCTCACGCCTGAGGCAGAATAACAATAACAGTTCATGCTCTAATCACATAATAATAGCTCAGTTAATGATTTGTGCTTTAACCAAAGTCTGGGACCTGAGAAGATGTCTCCTTTTGCCCAGCACACAGAGTGAGGCTGTGGCTGGGGCTCCCTTTCCAGAGGCGTTCCCAGACCTAAAGTAGCATCAGAAAAAAAGAGTGATCTGATTTCTTGGCAGCACAGACTGCCATGAATTCATGAGCCACTTCCTTCCCTAGAACGTGACACCCTGGATGGCTCCTCTCATGCTGCCTGCCAGCGTCTGCTGTCATCCCCACTCCTCCACAAGCTCCCCTCCTCCCTCTACTACTCATTCCTTCGCTCAACGAGTCTGGCATTTAAGAAACACTTATTCCAATCCATTTCTACCCTTGTACAGCAATTGGGTGTCATTTAGTTTGATTTAACCAATTTAGTCCTATGAATTAATTGGTTAATAAGCCATCTGTATGCATCAGGTGACAGAGTCACGCTCTCACACACAGACATAGACAAGCTACCCACTTGTCCTTGTTTAATAACAGGCTGTAGGGAGTAGGAGCAGGAGAGGAGTGCAGGCTAATATCACTCCCAACGGGGAAGTGCCAGCGGAGGGTCGTGGTGATCATTGCCCTGACCTTGACCTCTGAGAGGGGGAACTATCTGTTTAGGGTAATTCAAAAATAACCTACACTGCACTTATAGAGGAGTGCCAGCTACAGAAGAGCAGCAGGACTCATGGATATGTTTCACCTCATAGGTTGTTTTCTTTAAAAGAGACAGGAAAAGAGGTTTAGTTCATGCTTACCAGACAGTAGAAAATTCTCAGCTGCATTCCTAAACAGCCAAACTTTGTATATGAGTAGGAGGGGAAGAGGGGTGGGAAGTGGGGGAATAGGAGAAGAGTGAGGTTTAAAGCATTTGATTTAGGTGTGATCTTTGATTATGAGAAAAATGTCTTATCTATTTTGATTTTTTTTAAATGCAAAAAAAAAAAAGAAAAAGCACCCCTTGAAGGCCTCAACCATTTCAATGTTACATACAACCCTCCAAGCTATTCAATAAACAACAATACAGCAAGCCAAAATCAAATCCAGCAACATATCCCAACCCACACAACAGAAAAACATCAACTGTTCAGACAGAAAAACAACACTCCCTCCCCTGGCTGCCCATCCATCTCAGCCAGCCCTGGGTGTCCCAGCAAGCAGACAAGTTTCTCTGTAAACCCTGAAGGCTGATACATGATTTTCAGACTGAGGGAGAACTGAATTACAGGACTATGAGACCCCTGGGGAAAAGCCCTGCCAGCAGCTCCCTCTCTTTTATGCCCTGAGAGCTTATGGCCCTCCATCTCAGCCACTGGAACTGCAACAACTTTATGGGGGGAAAGGGTCCCTTGCTGATGTGGGAAGCTCCCAAACGATTTGATACAGTAAATGCCAGAACCTACAAAATCCAAGCCAAATGACAGCACTTTGGTGTGACATGCTGGGCAACATGCTCTCATTAGAGAATTGTAACACAAGCTTATGCACTGGTTGATTTCTGGTGGAAGGCACAGCCGGCTGTAGGCTGCATGGTCCACTATCACAGAACAAACTACGGGCACCAGGGAGAGGCCTTGACTGAGGCTGCTGCAGGGAGAGGAGATGGGGTTTAGCCTATGTTGGGTGGTGCAGAGCAGCAGTGCATCCACAAAGATTTCTCCAGGGTTCTTCCCCCTCCAGGTATTTTTCAGTATCTGGGAGAGAAATAAGCGAGCTGCAGACTCTGCAAGAGAGACACAAAGTGAGCAGCAGGGACTTAGCTCTGAGGAGAGAGTACTTTCCCCCTCTCTCCCTAAGGAAAATGAAATTACAGTGGAGTTGGCTTTAAATGTATCCCATTAGCACAACAGGCACTAGAGGAAGAGTAACATCCTCTGTGTGCTTAAGTGAAAGACTGACAGTCGAAGCAAAGCAGGCTGAAACAATTCCTTGCAGAGGGGAAAGGGGGAAACCTGTTTACCTAGTACACTCAGTAGGAGACTGCAGGAGGGGGCAGGGAAACCTGCTAGAGTTCCCAGTGCAAGCGTGCCCTGCCAGCCCAGGCACAGCAGGCAGGACAGAGCCTTTTCACTGTGTGTGTAAGTAGCCCCAGAGTGCCTCGTTGGGTGTTAATCCCTGAAAATACATGCATTTGCTCTCACTAGCATGTGAGTGCTTGTTCCCAGACATCATAAAATTATCAAAACATGGAGGTAAGCTGCCCTGATTGAACAACTGGATGCCCTGGCTAAGCCACCTCTGCTCCATCTGCAGCAGGAATGCCAGCGAAATCAATGAATGAACACACCAACCCATCCATAACAAACAATTTCACTCTATCAGTGACCACAAAAGCCAGAATGTCCCTGCCTGAATCAAGCAAGTGGTGACTTGGCTTGTTAATGGCTATGTGAAGCATGTCAATCTGACTCCTACACTTCCCTGCTTAGGCAGCTCACGTGCAAAAGGCAGTTACATCACACCGCAGAAGAGGTCTCTTTTTTTGTCAGTTGCTAAGGACTCCAAGTGTAAAACGTGTAAAACTACTTAGGAGATTCAAGGGTCAGAAAGATTTTATTTTCTTTTCTTTCCTAGAAATGCCTCACCAGGTTGAGTTCCTTAACAGTCACTCATTTAAAAGACACCTAGGCTGCTTGGGAGGACTTGGAAATCTCACCAGCTGCCTCATGGCAGCTCCCAGTACTGAAACACCTTTGAATTTGTGTGGCATCCTGTTATCCAAATAACATTAGTCACAGAGCCAGTACATCTCTCCCTGCAAGCCTTGTCCATCCAGATGGAGCTGTGCAAACGCTGGTAGCAGCAGAGCAAAGGGCAATAGGGAAGCCAGAGAGACCACCACTGCTGGAGATGTAGGTGAAACAGGACAGGGCTGTTGATGGCACACGTTATGGACTGCTTCATGTGCAAGCACCACAAACCTGGACTAGCTAGTGAATATCTCAAGTGACTGAAGAGCCTAGAGAGCGTGGCTCTTTTGGGGAAGAAGAAAACTGGAGTAGTTGTCTGCTGGAGGGACCAAAGAAGGCAGTTGTCCAGGAGGACAGCTGCTGGAGAGACCAGCCAAACTGAGATCCCTTGGTCCTGCCTCTTGCTGTCTCCAACCTCTATATCCTTTCCAAGCTGAGAACTGTCTCTCTTAGTTTCCTCCTCTCTTGCCCTCTTTTTTTGATCCTCCTGACAAAACCTTAAATGGTCTAAAAGCATCCCCAACACGGATGAGCAAACGCAAATGTCTTAGCAAATGTGTATTTGAGCTCCACATGCTCCCAGGGATGGCGTAGTAATAAAAACCAATTAGATAACACTCAGCAGTTACAGTGAGAGGGAGTGGTACAATCTTACCGCGACTAATACAGTTTTTAATAATAGATGGCTCTCTCTAGTGCTGGAGAGGGGAAGCCAAAGTGGTGTCAGTTACATTGCATCTTTCTGCCCAATGAATTTCTGTATGTGGAGGTTTAATATTCCA
This sequence comes from Myiozetetes cayanensis, assembly GCF_022539395.1. Taxonomy (NCBI): domain Eukaryota; kingdom Metazoa; phylum Chordata; class Aves; order Passeriformes; family Tyrannidae; genus Myiozetetes; species Myiozetetes cayanensis. The sequence goes on from NW_026087742.1 coordinate 23,288,745, forward strand.
TGAAAGTGGGGATTAACTTGCCTTCCATACTTACTACTTGTACCAGAGAGATCCCTGCAGGATCAGAAGTGGGCTCCCTATGATGGCACATGGCAGAGGAATCCCATGGAGAAGCATGCTGAGCTCACTCCCTCACCTCCTCACAAAAGGATGCTCAGTCCTACGGGTACCAATTTTTTAACAGCTCAGTAATGGAGAAACTGGAAAAGCACGTTTTTGCCCTCTTGGTACCTCTCACATCTGAGGAGAAGTCCAAAAGCCAAGTTGCAATTGACCACTGAAGCAAGGCTGAAGAAAGCCCACACACCAGAAGTCACATGTGCCTGAAGTGGGTCAGTGTCATGGGTGGGGTACCACAAAGCCCCCTGCTTGCATCTCTTCCCACTGCCTTCTGTTTACAAACCTTGACTTCATGCCTCCTTGCTCAAAACACAAACAAAAGCCAGGGAGGGCATTTTCTTGTTGCCATGGAAACAGTTATTACAATCTCAAACATAGTTAATGCATCACTCTTGCTCCTCCAGCACCTTGACACAGCTTGCTGTTCGATAGGAAAGTTACGAAGAGGGCAGGTGAAAGAGCCCTGACAGCTTCATGTCCTGCACTCAAGACCCAGCACCTCTGTAGCTGCTCATAATCTCCTATCCATCAGCACAAAGACTCTTTCTTTCTTTTCTTCTCTTATTCTATCTTGTTTTCTGTTCTTTGGAGTGTCACATCATTTACATTTATGAAAGGAATTTTCCTGGGGGTGCAGAGATAGTTCAAATTGTCTGTGATCAGATCAACCTTGTGCATAATGCATTTGTATGAAAATAAACTCCCTGGGGCCCACACTCATGGCTGAAAGTCTCTGTAATGAAGTATTTTACTCTAATTTAGTTAAAGATGATGGAGATAGGAATGAGTGCATGCCTGCATGCATATAGAGGAGGAGAAGACAGACAGGATACTATACACACACAAAAACCAATAATTATAAGATTACATGCTGGCTGGGAACAGTACTAAAGTACCTCATTATTGCAAGAAGTTAACTTCTCAACTGTTTCCTCTGAAAATCAGTCCTATGTGGCTTCTTGCACACAAGATCTGGATACTCTTTATGCTAATCCTCAGGAATAGTCAGAAAACTAGTCTTCCACCCTGCATTACTTGTTAAGAAAGTATTCCTATTCCACACCCAGACTGAGCCATGACCAACGGCCTTCTCCATTCTTCTCCAAATGCAAAAGCAAGACATCACCCTCAATTAGAGTTGCTCCTCTGTAACATTAGCCTCCTGTTTTCCAGCCATTGTTTTCTTTGATGCAGAAGGATGACTTTGCCATAGGGTTCCTTCTCCGTGCCACCAGTCCCAGCTGAGTAACTTGGTTCACAGGTTCTAGGCTACTCCCGTGTGACCTCTCTGGCTTGGCTAGGCACTTAAACCTGGAAATGTGAAACTCTTCCTGGCAAAACCTTCTTGAAATGGGGACAATTCCACACAAGGTTTCTGTTTCAATTAACCAGTATTTTCTGAGAATAACAACTTTGCCTGCACATAAAAATATCAGATACCGTAAGATCTGAGTCTTAAGAAAAGTTAAATGATTTCAATGAACTTTAGGTCAACTCTTTCACAACTGCAGACAGTTAAGTTCTAGTACACCCTGTCACTGACTTGCTATAATGCCTTGCATAAACCTCTGTTCTCAGTTTTGTTTCCCTACTTGTTCTATGGAGGAAAAACTTGCCTCCCTGCTCAACAGAAAACCATGAGATTTCATATGTCAGTCTGCCAGCCTTCCAGTCATAGACCAAGTATATCGAGGGACATCCTCAGATGTGTCAGTATGGTGAGTAAAGGAAAGGGATGCTAATTGCTACTGCTTTCAGTTCAAGAGAATCGCGTCCTCCAATCTTCTTGACTCCATCACTGCAGACCCAGTACTTCCCCATCCTCGAGGGATGTAAGAAAAATGCAAATAAAATCTATTAAAGGACAGGAGAGGTAAAGAAGTGGAGAGATGGAAAATTAGGAGTCCCTCATAAGATGTGAAGGAAATGGCACAATTCAAGGTGTATAAGGAGAACCTGTTTGCAGAAGGCAGACAGTATTCTTAGCTAGGATTTGTTGTGTTTGTACATTTTCCTAATAGCTTTGCTGAGAGGATCTGGTTTGCATAATGCTGGTGCTGTGCAAAAATCTCACATATTTAGAACCAAGATGGCTACCCCACTTTTTTTTCAAAGACTACATCACATGGGAATAAAAGAAAAAAAATGCATTCTAGGATCTTTGATGCAGATCCACATGTACATTAGAAATATCTATTTTACCTGAGTCTTTTTTTTTAATTTTCCTTCTCTATATCCTGAGAAGAAAAAAAAAAAAAAAAAATCAGCTCTTGTGCCTAGATAGGCCTGAAAAAAGTTTATACATCCCAGTAAAGACTTGATCTTCCACAGAGTAAGACATGTGATTAGCTTTTCTGAAAATACACAAAATAAACCTTGAAAATGAAGGCAGAGGACTAAATCCATTCCTGGCAAGAAGAAGGTGCAACTCCCTTTGAAGCAAGAGAAATCAGTGCTGCTGAATTTGTCTTAGGGAGATAAACACTAATAACCAGTCCTTCCCAGAGGACAATCTGATAACACTGAAGTTGACACCCACAAACATCAGGCAGGATATATTTCCTCCTGTGTGCCAGTATCTAAGCTTATCACCCTATTTGCTTCTTCTCTCCCAAGTCATTTTGCAGGGTCAAAGGCTATCGTGGGGCTTTAATTAGAGTGCCATCATAATGAGCTGGCACTTAAATCAGCCTGCCAGTGGCTAAAGAAAATTAACCTTAGAGTCAAATGAGCTCTACTCTGGGAGTTCATGTCACGAGGGGGCAACAGACTCTTGCAGAGCTGATGTGTATGGTGGAGGGACAGAGAGATAAACCCTGCATTCTTTTAAACAGAGAGATCTACAATGGGCAAATCACCTATTCCAGATCTGTGTGTTGCACAATAAAAGCTTTGCACGATACGCTTATTTGTGCCGAGCCAAGGAGAAATCAACAGGGAGAAGTAACTTGGGATGAAACTGCTCTTGGGGTCCTTGAGAAAGGATGTGTTTTGAGCTCATATACACCTACAAACGTATCACATGCAACAAATTCTGTCAGTTGCTATGAAAGACTGGTAAATAAGGGCAGGTGCTTCTTCCAGCTCAGACCCCGACAAATTTTAGGGAGCAAATACAAGGATCCCTTGTTTGCTGGCTGATAAATAGAAGGAGCATTCACAAGGATGAATATACACATGGGAATGACCTCACCCCTAACCTTGCACTTTCTCTTTGCTACTGGTGCCCTTGCAACTGTACTGTCCCTTCCCACATGCATTTTGCAACTATTTTTCCCTTCACCATCTTTTGGCACGAGTCACAAAAATGCTGTATTGCCAGTGAGTTTTGAGTAAGTAGTTCTGAACAGCCAATGGTGTTTTTCCCAGTGAACCCAGATATTCCCTGTAGTACCATTTTTCTTTATATCCTGAAGGCACCCAGTAGCCTAGAGAACAAATCCACTGTGTGTTACTCACAGGTACCAGAGAATTCATAAAGACTTACTGCCTTCCTTAGAGCTGAACTGCCAGTGCTATAATTTTCCACGACATCTCTTTTATGTCACTGCACTTGACAAATACTTTGTGCCTCTTCACAGGTATTTAGGAAATCCTGCCAGTGCAGGCATAGAGAACACACAAATGGACCTAACATCTCCATCTATGCAAGCCAGAGCTGTGCAGCAAGAAGAGATTTTGCTAACTAAACCTGGCCCCAGAGCTGCCCTCACATAGCAGACTCAGTCACATCTTCCTTGTCACAAGAGGACACATTTTCCTTTCATTAAGATCAATACATCTCAGAGGCTATTTTAAACCACCCTTGAACCTTTCTCATCGTGTTTCTGCTACAACCGTAGCTGACCTTTCTCTAAGGGCAAGTATCCAATTGAGAACCTTGAGAAAAGACTCTACTTAATATATCATAAAAGTTTAAAACTGGATCAACTCTGCTAGAGTCAATGCAGCAATAGTAAATTTACAAAAAGGATGCTAAACAGCAGAATTTACTGCAGGACCATCTCTTTAAAGGAAAGCTGAAGCCACTTTCTTTTACAAAAGTATCCTATGAAACTCTTGCTTCCTCTGTCACCAATGACCCCTTCAACTAACTGCTCCTGAAAGACTGTCCAACACCTCCATTAATTCTTCTCCAGCTATAGTCTGTGTTTACTTTTGGGCATATGACTGCACTACAGAGGTCAACTTGCTTCCTTCTTAAGAACAACAAAGCTCCAATGGGCCCAGCGTTATAGTTTCCAAATGAATGTGCTAGGAATTTGGACAGTCTAACCCATCTTCCACCTCCTGTAAGGTTCACTCACAGGTTTTCACTGTATACAGGCTGTCATCCAGGAGGACTACAAACATCAGAATAAAATAGTTACAGGCATTTTTGAACTTGGCATTATTTACACCAGGGCATTTAAAAGGAGTGTAATTATTAGTTTATGTTAAGCTTTAAGTATAATTCATTACATGACTTAGATATAAGTCATTCATTTTGTGATACCTGCCTAAAGGTTCAGCTCCCATGAGGCTTTGAGAGAATCTCAGCTTTCTTTTTTTAAAAAAGAATGTTATTAACCCCTGAGAGGGTTTTATTGAAAAGTATGAAATTACAATCTTTGGTTTGACTCAAATATCTTGAACATAGAGGCAGGTATTAACAAGGGTAGGTATCTGGAAACTGTTCCTGTGGCGTGTGCACTGGAGAGGACAGCGCTGGTCTTTCTGAGGTACATGGCAATTTGTAAATCAGTCTCATGTCATGGAACGGCCAAACAACTGATACCAAGAAGGGACATCTCTAAATACCAGCTTTAAAAGGTAAGTAATCTTGAGACTTTTTTTTTTTCCTTGTAGTTTTCTTCCCCTCTCACCAAATGTTGTAATATGTGGATTCAACAGATGGTATGATCTCTTCCTCCCTGTCTTCCCTCAGGTCAAAAAGTAAAATAGTAAATACCACCGTAAGCACTTAATGCAGAAATAAACCATTTTAGTACAAGAAGAAGAAGCTTCAGACACTTCAAAATAAACAAGACGTAAGAAAAGACAAGTCCTCATCCAAGTCATACAGTTCCACAGAGAAAAATGGCATCTCTTTGTCTTTCTTCTGACAAGAAACAGTTTCCCTCTTATTCACAAATAAATCTCAGGCTACTTGAACATCACTGACATTTTCTTTAAAGAGTTTTTAATTAAAGTAACATTAAGTATGCCATGTTCAGTATTTGTCAGGCATTAGGAAAGGCTACTAAAATTACCACTGAGGGGCCTGTTAAATATCATCATATGCTCCCAGAGTAACTAATTACAGGCATTTTGAAAGGATCTGCCTTCCCCATCCTGCAAATTTTTCAAACTTTTTTTCCTTATTTATTTAGTTGCATAAAACAACCAAATGTTAATGACATGCTATTTGGCACCTGTCCTGCAGAATGGGCAGGCATTTCCCCACTGCCCCCAGTGGCACCAAAGAGTTTGCTGGCATCTCAGCAAACTTTTTGTTTGTTTGTTTTCCCTTCTGCTTTCTATACCTGGTGTTTGCATCACTTGGATTCGTGGGCAAAGACCACAGAAGACACTGGAGCTTGGAAATAAAACAGGTGCTTTCAGCAATCCAAATCCAAAAGTTTGAGGAGCTTAGAAAACTGCAGGCCCTTTGAGAAAACCCCAGGCTTCCTAATCTACATTTGCACAGCATCTCACGTATAAGAATGACACTTGGTGGCTGTTATAACTATGGCCTACAGTGACTATGGTAACTAATACTGAAAAGGACTTGGAGCTGAAATTTTCTTTCTGCATGGAACAGTATCAGAACGAAACCAACGATGGTGGTTTATTGTGTAGAACAAGATCTCTATGCTACTCATTTTTTATTCAGAGCAAAAGCAAGCCAACTGCTCCTAGATCCATGCCTAATGCCACACCACACCAAGACATGCAGGCACAGAGGGTATGCCCAGAGGCATACTTTTAGGCTTGCTAACTGTGAGGTCGGAGAAACTGGCCATCCAGGGAGCACTCAAAATTCAACAGAGAGGTACCCGGACACAGGTGGTTGCTCCCCCCGTCTTTCCATCTCCCAGAGCAAGCACCAGTGTGTTGCTCAGCAGTGCAGCCCAGGTGGAGGGCTGAACATGAGGAGCACTGCCTATCTGCTGATTCAGTCCAAATAGGGCCTTCCAGCAGGAATTTGGAGCAGTCACAGTGAATGATGTTGCTGCTCGCCTTATGCACAAGGTAGAGCAGTTTCCCCGCTGACCTTTTCATCGCTTGTGAGGAGGGCAAGCATTACAGCACCTACGCCATCTGCAAATTTAGTCTTCCCCTCAAGGATACAAAAAATTAGGTCAGAAGCTTTTGTCTTCCCCTACCATTCCTGAAAAGCACATTAGAGCTCAAATCCTCAAGACAAAGCATTATTATTATTGTTGTTAGGTTTTTATGGTGGAAGAAAATATTAATGTTACAAATAGCTGCCATTAGCATAAGCAAAGCTGCATATTAATATGCACATGGGTGTCTCCACTGTCAGGAAGCAGAGAGGCCCCAGAGGCCCTGCTTTCACTGGGGAAAATGATGATGGCATTAACTCTAATGATAACGATAAGGAGGCTGCCATAAATGATATGACAATTTCTTTTGTATTCCTGTTTGGGCAAAGACTTCATCCTTACTCCCCAATGTCCATAAAAGGGTGCTTTTGAACAAATGGTAGCTCTACTGATTTATTTAATTTCACCACAGCTTTATGGTTTTATTAAAAGTGCCAGCTCTTTGGGTCACGTGACTGAGAAACTCACTTAAGCCTTTCAGATAAATTCCAAATCACCAAGATTTTGGAGAACCAGATACTAAATAAAAGGAATCCCACATCTATTTATGGTTTTTAAAACCTTGTGAAGTTTGAGCCTTTTGGGACTAAGAATACTATTATATAAAAGGACAGCAGGAGCTATGAAGGAAAAAAATAAAAGTTACGTAAAAAATAACCAGGAAATAAATTGTCTCTGATGTAAGATGTTCCCAGTCCTATCACAGCCTTTCTCCCCCTTCACTTATTATTGCCCTTACGAGTATTACATCTCAGCTGTGACAGTAGATCTTTGTGACTATGCTATCAATAAGATAAGAGAACTGATCTGGCTGAAAAGTAACAAAGCAAAAGAAAGCACAGAGGAGGATTTCCTACAGAGAGGTTTTGGATGTGCTCAACAGTACAGACCTGCAGACAAGCATGCTGGTACAGCCGGGAGGGCAGCAAAAATGGGGTCTAAGCTGCTCCTGTTACTGACAAAATGCACACTGGACTGAGGAAAGAGATGCAGAGGGAAGATTTGGGTTCCTAGGGCCCATGTGTCAAGAGTCTGTCAAACCCTGTTGTGGCTTTTCCAGCTGTGCAACAGACATGAGTTTCCTTTTTTTCCTTTAGGCCAGAGATTTCTACTCCCAGCTGTGATGTTGAGGCATTGGTTATGCAATAGGACTTGGCTGCAACAAACGCAAAAGCATTTCTTCACTGAACTCTTCATCTGAACACGGACAGAAGATGATTCTCTCTGGCTCTGTAGCTTCTGAACTAATTACACAGCTTTTTGACGATGTCACTGCACAGGGTGTCTTTGCCCTGGAATCATCTGTCATGGCTACAGTGTGCAACAGGGATCTGAATACATTAAAGTGCCAGGGAGGTGGGGATGCTACGTTTTGGTCTGTCAGCTTCTGCGCTGAAAACCCTATTGAGCTCAGCTAATATACTACACTATCCGCTTTTCATTTTCCACATTTGTTCATGTGATGTACATCCTGAAGCTCATCAGACGGAAACGTAAGCTTTATACCAGCAATAACAATCTTTGCAGCAAACTCAATCCAAAAGGGACTAGCCAAAACCCCAGAGCCCTGCAGAAGACTGCTTCAGATAAGGTGGCCAGGTGCAAATTCTTGATAAAGAGGCAAGTTCAAAAATTTGACACTCACAGGCCAGTAACACAGGTGTTACAGAAAGACAGCTTCCTCCACCCACATGGGTGGGACATGTAGAATAGGCACAAGCCTCACAATCTGTGTCTGAGGTAATATCTGGCCTGCTAATACAACATGAAAAACAACTTTGCAGTACAAAACCATATTAAAAGCCATATTAAAGCTGCAAAACTGGTGGACTCAAGATGGAAAACATTAGGGTAGTACAAAATATGAATCCTCTTTGTTTTTCTATTGTGTTCCTTACTCTCTTTAACTCTGTTGAGTGGTTCAAGTCTGTACCTCAAACTCACTCAGTCCCCACATAGCTTCTCGAACCCCTATTATTCCAGCACGCCTTCACAGAGAAATGTTTCCTCATTCATCTTCTTGTTTTGGAACAGAACTACAGTTATCCAAGAGAATTCCTCTGCAGGGACAGCAGGAATATCCCCACAGGAATGCTCAGTAATGATGACTGTGCTTGGGAAATGCCACATTATCATAAGCTTCCTGTTTTGGACATATCCAGAATCAATAGCAGTTCTTATTTCACTAGCTAAACCCACCGAAATAGCACAGATAATCTGGAAGATTTCTCTAAACAACCAGGAGCACAACACTGCAATTGTAAGCAGAGGCACATACACACCCTGTACAAATGATGTATACTAACATCAGTGATTAAATAGTGTCTCCTCCTGTGAAAAGCTGAAAGAATTAAACTAATATATGAAGTCTATTTGCTCTTTGTGTTTGACTAGAACTTATACCAATACACAAAAGTCTGTGGTTCACTTATACTTGGATTTCCAAACGTGTTATTTGCTGGTCTCCCAGACCAGCATTATGTGGTCTACCACATAATGTCTGTGGGTTTCAAAAGAGGAGGAGCGCCCCTGAATCATACACTGCTTGTATGACCCTGGAAGCCAAATGCACAAACCCAGAGATATTCTCTGGAGAGCTGTATGGGCCCAGTACATAACAAGGTGCAGATGCAACTGCAAAGTACTCAAAAAGTGAAAGACAGAACTACAGCTTGCTGTATAATAAGTCCATACAGACATAAATCTTGATTTCAAATGTTGCTATCAGGATTGCAGTGCCAAGTGGAAATAAGAGTGATAAAAATATACTTTCAAAAGTACTTTGTCAGATTCAGGTCATGTACCACAAGAACATGGTGTCTGAAATGGGAATCAGCCTGGTAGATATAAAGACACTTGCTAGAGCTTGTTGTTCCCACACAACTTGCACTGCAGCTGTACAGGGCACTACAGTCACCACAAGTCAGAAATTGCACAAGTTCCAAGACCAGCACAACCTTCTGGCACCCCTGCTAAAGAGAGAATGCATGGATAATGCTCAATGATCTCATTATAAACCAGCCTGGGGGAGAGAAACAGTGACAAAAACAAATTACATATGCTTTTGAGTGCAGATGACATTCCATTAGCCCGGGCCAGGACGACTACATGCATGTGTATGCCGTAAGCACCCCAACACAGGTAATGACTTACTGACAAGGTATAAAACAATGTAGTTTAACCATCCCAACCACTGGATCACACAGTCATGAGACATCCGTTTTTCCAACAAGTTTTTCTAGCAAAGACTTACAAACAAACAGGAGAGCCATGGACACTTGAGATTGGACACCCCTCTCTGTGGCCTTTGAGCCAAGGAACACATCACCTTCTCAGTTCATCATGCCCCAGTCAACTGGTACCTTCTGCATAGGAAAACCAAAGCTTCACTTACCTAGAAGACAAAAAGACAGAGAGAGAAAATATGGTTAGTGGATGTCCCTGAACTATACAGATGTTGTTTATCTTTATTTCCTGAGTGATTCCCACTTCCTTGCACCTTGTTAGGAGATTCCTGACATATTAAGAAGCAGGAGTGATCTATGATAGCTCTCTTAGCACACAGCCACTGTCTCTCTCCCCTGCTGTAATTGGTCTGTGGTGCCATTTAATTTTATACAGATTATTCATTAAGAAAAGCAAAACTGAGCAGGTGTTTTCATCAACATCTTGTTGTGTTAGGAAAAAAAAAAGAGAGAGAAGGGAGAAAGAAGCTCCACAACATTAACCACATGGAAGGGCACAAATTATTCTGACTGTGAACAGCAGGGCTCAAGTCTTGAAGTCTACCAAAAGAAACTGCAAGAAGAAAGGATCTCTTTGTTAAGGGAAGGATGGATTGATTTACTCTACCTTGTGGTTCTGTCATGTACTATCTGAACTATGGTTGCAATGACGGGTCTTGGTAGTCTTGGTTTAGGTAAAGCAGGCTCTGACATGAGGTGGAAGGAGGGAACAGATGGTCTTCAGGTCAGTGCCATCCCTGAATTTAAAGATTTTAATGAAGACAAAGTGCTGTTGTGTGGAATACAGCAAGGACATAAAACAGAGATGTGTTTTGCAAAGAGGTACCACCTGAATAAGCCAGAGGGAGGCATAACAAAGGGCTCTTAAATAAGATCAGAGGAATCTATGTAGGTCTGAAGCAGTATTAAGCCTTTCTTTTTGAGCAGTTTCATGTTCATTCAGAACACGGTAAGGATGTGCCTCTTTCTTGAACACTGATTTCTAGTTCTGTAGCCAGAACCAGCAATCAATCAACCAGGAATCAATCTTTGCAAGGAATAAATAACTAAATTAAGATTACTTATTTATCCTCAAGAGTTCACTGCCTCTGAGAGGCAACTATAATTTCCTGAGAAGGGGGAAAAGTGATTATATCAAGGGTCAGGTCCTGAGAAAGTAAGAGCTTCCCTTCAGAAACAGTCAAATCAGCATTTTCATGTTTGGAAACTGCATCACATTTTCTTCTGCTTAGTTCTACCAGTCCAGGATAGCACAGAGTGTCACTTAAATGTCCCACACAAGCTTCATCTACCACCATGGGCTGCATTATTTGAACTGTAATGGAATATAGCTGCTATTACAGAATTCCCTAGAGGAGAGGCAGCGAGGCTTACACACTATGGGGAAAGGAAGAAATAGATTAATACACATTCATGGCACATTTGCAAAGAGATTACTTTGCTCACAGTGAGATTTGCACCTGTATAATTGTATCACTTTCAAATTAATCATAATCATACTCTCAACCAATATATGAGGATGAGTAGCCCTCGTTCTCGGACTCTCATAATCGGGATAAAAATAGCTGGCTCTGAATGCACCAAGATTTCTGCCTGGTATGCAGGAGACAGTAAATCCCAGCTGACCCACTAAGCCTTGGTATTTTGTTTCTGCAAAGCCCTGGCACGGCACATATCATTGCATAAGTAAGACCAGGTCTGTGTCACAGCAGCACCACAACATTTAGCGATATGTTCATTCCCTTCGCGGAACATGGTGAAAGTAGCACAAGCCTTACTTTTCTGAGGAAAACTTAAGCTCAGAGAGTGATTAAGTGATTTGCCAGCTGATACATAGTGCCTTTGTCACATGGAGAGACACAGGACCCGTAACTCTTGGCTTTGCCGACGTACACATTTAATTACTGGGTATCTCCGCACAGGAGCAGCGACCCACAAACGCAGTGTAGCATCAGCCTGAAGCCTCACTACTGCCATGTCTGCCCCTCCTCTGCCATCCCCTCCAAATGGCTCCCAGCAAAAGGCGGATTCCTTAATTGTGTTATTAGCTGAATTATTAATTGATATGAAAACAGCGTTTTACTGGGCATAAAAAGTCATTCGGAAACGAGATAAAATGTTCTCGGCACTGCCTGCCTCCGAGCAGAGCTGGAGCGAGGGCTCTGACAGCTTGATTATTATGCACATTAGTGCAATCTGGTGAGCTTTTAACACAGGGAGCGCGGAGTCCCCCAGTACTGTATCCAGCAGGCCACAATCCCTCTACTTTTCCCTTCCTTCCCCCCATCACTGCCTGCTTTGCATTTATGTGGCAGACCTCAGGGGTAATTTTTTTCCTTCTGATCCAGCTGTCATCACTGCAGAGCTACTAATTATAGCAGTAGTGGGCAAATAGTATTTTCCCTTCAGCCCTGCACCAGGAAAGAGACCCTTCATGCCTCTTCCCCAAACCCTCCTACACCCCAAAAAGGGAAGATTATTTCCCAAAATGCTCCTTGCTAGGAAAGAGTGGCTTCAGTTTCTCTGTCTCCAAGGCCTTTGTGTTCCACTGTGGAAATGATGGTATGTGTATATGTATATACCTTTTTCTATGAAATGTTGCACTATTTCATTACAGGGTAGAGAGTTGTGCATATCTCAATACACAGTGTTTTTCAAAACCTTGTCACTGGTCGTGATACACTTTCACTCGAGACAGACTCTTTTCCCTTGATGCTGAGAGGGGACACATCTATGGATGCTCACAATATCTTTCATCCTCCTCCCTGGGCCTGCCCCCTCTCCCATCCCTAAGGTCTCACAGAGCTGCAGCAGGAACAGAGCTGCCTGGCAGATGGTATCAATTAATTTTGAACCTCTGTTAAACAGCCACAATGTGCATCCTTGCGCAAGGGGGGGTGATAAACCTTGAACAGTCCCCTCCCCCATTTTTCTTGACCCCCTTCACTTTCATGCAATCAATAGGAACCTACCCCCACTGACCCACATCTCTAACACGCAGCCACAGGAACCGGCAGACACCAGTGATCAATCCTGTCTCTTACATGCAAACCTTGTAATTTAGCAATAACTACTCAACCACCATTGACCTGCTAATTAATCCATGGATTTTTTGTTGTGCCTTTAATTGTTGGCCCCGATATCTGAGTCACTTAGACTGCTCACTCTGTGCGGAGCCTAACCAACTAAATGCTACTTCAGCTCTGTAGTAATAAAACACTGAAATATATTGACTCCCTGCCAGCTCTCGCGCTCGCTCTCTGCCTCTCCATTTGCTGGCTGAGTGCTGGCGTGTGAAGGGAATATAGAGAGGGGAAAGCATTGGCCGTGAGAGATGAAGTTTGGGACACAGGTGAGAGAAAGCAATAATCACTCACCGGTGACAGGCCACCAAGGACAGCCTCTGATCCCTGCGACAGCCCTGCACTGACAAACTCAAACACACTGTTCCTCCATCCCAAACAGACTTGATGGCTCTGAAAATTCACAGGCATGCTGGATTCTGCCTCCTTTCTGCTTTCCGCCCCTTAATGAGGAAATCATTGTCCTCTTGTCACTGTCACACTCGCTATATATATGTGTTTGACACAAAAAGCCAGATGGTATAGGCAGAAAAATGAATCCATACAGTGGAAGCCAGGAGATTTGTATTTTTTTGCTAGTGCTGTCCAAGGATCTCTGTGTAAACATGGATAAATCACCATGAATGCAGTTTTCTGAAGTGACTTGCACCTCTTGGTGCCTCGCACTGATGATAAGTTTTGGGGGATGGAAATGGCAGTTTTAAACCCTGACATGGCAGGAGGTGCAGATGCTCAGCCCACTGGGACATTGACTGACTGCAAATCAGGCCCTTACAACAGACATCTGATAACATGAGTCACACTTAGGATGGGGGTGGGACAGACATGAAGGGACTAATGGGCGACATTTTAGTGCTGAAAGCAGTGAACTAGGAGGAGGTTGTTAACCCGGTCAAGAAAATTCTCCATTAAAAAGTATTCATTTTCATTTAGTTAAAATCAAAATGAAGGTCCTGTCAGCAGCAGCTTATATTTACCATCTCACACGGAAATAAAGCGGAAAGCAATAAGCCCTTGCAATTACTGCCATTGCTTGTTGACTTCACTTTCGCTGTGGCTGATCTGTAGTCCTGAACCATTCCCGGTGCCCACCTTGGGTTCTAGCTGCAGACAGGCACACCACATAACTGCCCTCCCAAAGAGCTCCTGGGCTTCTTCCATCTCAGCCCAGGAGTAGGCCGGGGAGTGGTGGGAAAAACACAGGCAACAGCAAAAAAAGGGTGTTTAAAGGACAGGTGAAGAAGAGGCAACTCCAGAAGCAAGGTCTCTGTGTCTTCTTCACATCAGCACACGGCACAGGCAAATGAACCAGTGGTGCCCTTGAAGAGAATGACCTCAGCACAGCTGGAAAGATTCCAACAAGATAGGGATGCACTGGCCCTGTCACAAAAACCTACCGTGCCCCCTACACCAACAGTATATTGACACTGTGACCGCAATTCAATAGTTCAAAAAGCATCCTGCTAGCACACCCAAGATACTTTAATGAGGGGGCAATGGCAGGACAGAGGCTCTTCTTGTCAGAGAGGTTCTTATTGTCAGAGAAGGCTATTGGGAAAGCAGCCGTATGGTGGCCCTATACTTCCTGATCCTAACACCACTGTTTCCATGTAAACAGCTAGTGTTCCCAAGCCCGCTGCGTCCCCCCATCCTTCTCTGTTTGTCTCTGTAAATAGCGATGCCAGAGCATGTTTGGGGCACAAAGAGTGGCCAGAACAAGGCTTCCCAGCAACAACAGGTCACACTGGCAACTCTGAGGGGGTTTGCCAGCAGTATTTCTAAAAGCTTCCCTGAGGACTTCCTGGGATCTTATTGTCCTGATCTGCCTTTTCTTTTTTAATACTGCAAATAATGTTTCTGAGATGCGGGTCATTTGGGGTAATTTATGATGCCTTTCACTGCCAAGGGAGTCTATCAGCAGTGAACCTCCTGCTGGTCAACACTTCAGGACTTTGAACAGAAAGGATTTTTTCTGTGCTTCTCCAAAGCTGTCTAAAGCCAGCACGGTTGTCTGGGAGGAATCTGAGAATTGCTTGTTAGAGTGCCGACACATACTGGGTTTGGAGATGCTGCACAGTCCATGCAAAATATCTCAGTGAAAGGACGTCATTTTGCTGAATAGCTTTGTCACTGAATTGGCTGTGTTGCCATAAGCATGAGAAGAAATATTTTCTCTCAGCTACATCCTATCTAGTTCTTTTATAGAATAATTATCACTGAGAGAACAATTTCCGTAAGGATATGGATTACAAACAGCTCAACATTTTTGGGCAGGATGGACATCCAAAAGACGTCATGCTTTAGTGGAGAACTGTAAATTGGTTTCAGTTTGGAAACACACTGCTTTACAATATTCTTCCTGTCACCCATATGGATACAATCTAACGACTGGAAGATCAAGACCTCAGGCTTCAAATCTTCTTGAAGAGAGTGTTTTCAGCCCTGTGTTTACTAAACCTCTTTGCCTGAAATCTACTTAACTGCCTGGTCCAAGAGAGGAGGATGGAGCCCTTGCACCTGATGGCTGCCTCAGGCTGGACTATAAGGATTGTGGCATGTCTTTAAGCCAGTTTTGTATTCACTAAACCTTCAAAAATTGTACAGGTGGCTTCTCCTCCCTGTTCCTACACATACAGAAGCCAGGAGGTGCTGCACCTCCCTACATCCACCTGCCTGAAGCAAGTCCTTAACACCAAGGGACTGTGATTTACGTAGTTAAAGAGCCTCCACACTCATGTTTTACTGATTAAAGTGCTACTTTAGTGGAACAGACCTCAGTAGAGTACTTTAATCCCTGGTTCTAAAAGTAGATCTTTCTTTGAATTAAATCTCAGCCCCCCAACAAAGAGACAAAAGAACCTGCACCTGCGTTAGTTCAACTGCAACAACATTGCACTGGGGAACAGTAACACCCCACAGAACAAACTAAACCTTCTTGGAAAGGAAGGTTGTTTGTATACGGGGTTTAAACTATATTCAGCCCCTACAAGCTTTCTGATATGTCTTTGGGGTTTGTCCTGTGAAGATGCTGCCTCTACTACACTCTAGAAGAACATCTTCTTCTCATTGTTTGACTGCTTTACAATCAAGCTTTGCACTTACATTGGGTTTTCCTTGGAAAAAAGAAGAAGAATTCGAAAGTAAGAGAAATAGTAAATTGGTTTAGGACTGAGGCACAATACTTAGCTTGATGTGTGATTTCCTCCTGTACTCGAGCAGATCAATTAAGGCTATTAAGAGAAATCTGACTGCTTGGGATGTATACAGGCAGTAACAGCATGAAAGAAAGAGCCCTGTAAGGAGAGGGAGCAGTTAGATGAGAGCTCAGAGTGCTTTTCCATCTGTGATTTCTTCCCAGAAATTCTAACTAAGCATTTACAAGACCTCCATTAGCAACATTCTACCTGGGAACCTTACATGTGAATTTCTACTCACCACCCTTCCTGAGAGATAAGAAAGAATGACTGTGCTCATTTGAAAGAGGGAAACAAAATTCAATCAATTCCTCAAACCTAAACTTGAAGCCTCTAGCAGAGATGAGAATCAAACACAGATTTTCCAACTCTGGCATTCAGTTTCTTGTATTGGAACGTAAAAAAAAAGTTGGGTTTTCTTTTTGATTTAGTCTGTATAGCCAACCCTAGAGAATGAGTTGAACCTTTCCCATCTTAGCCAGTTCCAGAGGGCTGCCCTACCCTGTCTTCACACCCTGGAAAACCATGAAGTTCATATCATACTATGACACCACAATTAGCACAACAGTGGCACAGGAGCACTTCCTAAGTTTCAACCCCTCTGCCTGCCAAAGGGACCTTTCAGCATGGCAGGGGGAATCCAACAAAGTCAGTTTCAATGGGAGGAATCCACCCCATTTGAATTAAACCTCATCTACCACCTCTGTTCAAGCAGGTCCCACTTTGCCACCATCATATTGTCACTGCAAGCTCAGGATTAGTTTCGAAACTCCTGCCTCCTAAAGCAGCAGCAAGCTGCCTATAGCCTTTCCAGCTATTTGACCATGCTCTTGCAGCACAGAAAAAAAATTCATCTCAATTCAAAGACTAGAGTATAGGAAGTAGAGTGGCATTTCCCAAGTGTCCTCCCCTCAACTCATTGTGGCAGGAGGAGGGGATGGTCCTGTTCAGAAAGTAAGAGACGGAATGACTGATTGCATACACGCCACTGAAAGATGCTGATGAGAAAAACCAAGGCTTCTGCCTGTCATATTTTCAAAACCCCCAGATGCTGGCTCAGAGCCTTGCCTGTCGCTTTCTTTAAGCCTCTGTTGAGGAGGAAGAGTGAAGATCTTGTAGACAGCATTTAGTGTCACAGACAGTTCGGCAAGAGACAATTTTTCACCCCGTTAAATCCCTCTGCAGAATATTATCTGCTGGTTTTCCCTCTTTTTTATGATTTTCTTATGATTATCTCCTGCTGTTTCTGTCCTCAGCAGCCAAATAAATAAATAGCAGTATAGCTGTCAGCAGCTATAGCTGAGTAAGAAGGCCCTGCAGACAGCCTTAGCGGGCTACACCCCTCCTCACCTTCAACACTGCTGCCTTCCAGGCAGTGATGTGAGGATTCTGAGACCCTCAGGTTTAATAGCAAGGGGGAAGTGGGAGGGTTTAAGAGTGCTTGCTTCTTTGACCATGTTTTGCTATGAAGACAGGGACATGTCACTGTTTCACCTGTAAAAGATGATGATGATGATGATGATAATAACAGCAAGTTGATGAGGGAGAAGAACAGTGAATATTTATCCTCCTCACCTGTGCTTGGAACAGGTTTTTATCATCATCCAAAGGCAAAAATGAAAAAAGAAAAAAAAAGTGTCAGAGAGGTGAAGGGACTTACACGGGATCACAAAGCCAGTCTATGGCAGAGACAGGAACAAAACCCAGCCAATCTAACAGGAAAGCACTGGTGTCTTCCCATAAAACAATTCTACCCTCTAAAAAAAGAAATGTGCTTCTTTCTCTTGTGTATGTTTATCCTTTGCTCCCTACCTTCCCTAGTTTATCCTTTTCTCTGCCTAGTTTATTCATACAAGAGTTGCACAGGTGTGCTGAGCATTTTACATACAAATGCAAAGCCAAGATGTCTACCTACGAGTCTGGTCACCACATTCACTCAGAGCTCAGGAATTCTTTTGCAGACTCATTCTTCTACACTGCTCAGGGATTCTGGCCCCTTTAGGGCCATGTTTAATTCATCTCCTAGGACTCCGAGATCCTTTGCAGGTACTGATCCTGTCTTTTTCATGAGCTCAGTGCTCAGATACCAGGCTTTTTTCTTCCATATATAGTTTTCTTCTTCTTCCTACTCAGACAAAGCTCTTCCTCTACTCCAGACTCCATCTTTGGTCTTCCTCATTATTGCCTTTTTCTCCTTCTCTGCTTTCAAAGTTATCTTCCTTGTGTTTTCTTTCTGAGAATTCTTTTTGCTCTAATACAACCTCTTTTGTAATGTATCTTTACACCCTTATTCATAAATACCCTCCCCAACCTCCCCATTTACCTCTGCCTGTGCCTCCACTTCTTCCCAACCCGTTAGACATTTGCTGGATTTTACTGAATAGATGCCTTTCTAGGAGTACACCATATTTTATTAACACAATGAATTTCTGACTACATCACCAAATTGAGTTATTTTTAACATAAATATTAGAAGCTAAGTCCCAGGGCAGTGCCAGCAGCTGCAACAAAGCAGGGTTGTCTAGTTTTTGACAATGTGAGATATCTTAACCCAGCAGTTTCTTATTTGATTAACATCCACTTTTAAAGAAAAAGCATTTATTTACTTCCTATTTCTACCACCCCATATAACATGTAGGCTAAAAAAGTAGAGAAAGGGTCAGATAGCCACATCTAGATATCTCCAATGCCATGAACGTGAAAAGGTTTCACACTTATAGTTCTTCTCTCAGCATCTTCCAGACTTCAAACTACAGTGCAGATGGGAAAAAAGGCAAATCTGTTTGGGGAAGAAGAAATTTCTTACCCTTTTTTATATAGGTAGTGTATTTCAGTGAGCAAAGAAGTGCCAACCCACTCTCAGCTGCCACAGGAACTGGGGTTTTTTTCCCAACAATACTTTGAGAACCCAAAGTTTTTGAAGACATGAAAACAGGGGCTTTTTGCCTTATCCTGCTTTCTGATTGTGATCTCTTTCCCTGCACCGGAAAGAACAAGGGTCAAGTCAGTTACTTTGCAGCTACTTCCACAAATTTTTTAGACACTCCATCCACTTGATGCAATCTTTTTGAACCACTGCTATGCCTCTCTTAGCCGTCATACCCCCTCTGAAGGATTTTGTTGTGCTTGGGTAAAAACTCAAGATGTGATTGTCAGATGACAAGGCACCTCCTTGTGAAATTGGAGATCACAACACTTTCACACTTTCTACACTCATTCAATGGGTCAATGCAGCAACTCCAGAGCTTCTCTAAGTTGTGTCTAGCTGGCCTGAAATTCAGGATGCTGGGAATGGTTGGAATACAGTCAGTTTACTGGGCTTGTGCAAGTATCAGCAATACCGAGGTTAGGTTTGAAAATAAACTTTAAAACCCCCATTTTTGTGGTTATTTTCTTGGTTTTAAATACTTTGATCTCTGTTACCTATTGCTACCATAACTTATAAGAATTTATGGCTCAGAGCCTTGCCACTGTCCTCAAACTGCAGGGCTGAGGTGTTTTGGACCCTGCTGCAGGGACTGCCTAAGGCACTCCTTGGTGAGTGGTCTCATCCTTCCTGAGCCTGCAGCAGAACCTCCATCAATCCCTCTAAGGCCCCCACTGTTGCTTCTCCTGGCCCTATGCACCTCAGCACTGCTCCTCCCACACCTGTGAAAGCCAGCACCCTCCCACCATCAAGAGCCCAGTTCAGGCAAGTCCCATCCTCTTCTGCAAAACCTGAAGCAAAAGCAAACCAGAGGGAAGGCGGAAAGGAAACTGGTCAGGGAGGCTAAGCTCCCTCTTGTCATTGAGAACTGCTAGTTGCTCATACTTCTCCCCTACCTAAAAACATCTCCAGCATTGCCAAAACTCACTGAATGTGTTCTTTGGAGGAGTCTGTGGCTACTATCTGTGAAATTCCAACATCTTTGGGGAAGGTCAAAACATTCTGGAGCTGCCTGGGAAGAATCTGAAGCAGCTACAGGCATAGATCTTTCTCCAACAACCACAAAGCTCTTCAGGTAGCCGCTCCACAAAAATTGTGGGGAGCTACTTGGGAATTCACCTGTCTCCAGAGAAAGCCCAAATGTTCCCAGAGATGTCTCAGAAAAGTCCTAGGAGAGCTACAGGGCAGGGACCTGCCTCCAACACAAAGAGAATTCTTCAGCTAACTAACTAGGAAAATAGTGGTGCTGCTACCTGGGACTTTACTGTCAGTAAAGAAAATCGAAACACTCTGACAGCTGTACAGAAAAGCCCTGAAGAAAAAAAAAAAAAAGAGAGCATGAGCCCCAACAACATCCTGCACCGCCTCCCCATACGGCAGGCAGAGGCAAGGGCAGCCAAGTGGAGAGCTCTTTCCTCAGGCTATAACAAGCAGGAGCTGCTAGAACCACAGAGAGGCAAAAGTATTTTTGGCAGGGATTAAATGAAGAATACTTAGGAACAGTCTGGCTAGCCAGAGAAAATGCAACCATGATGGGTAGGTCAGCCTGCCATGCATTCCACTCCAAAGATAATCAAACAAAAATGATGACTGCCATCTCAGTACCTATGTCTGAGCAAACATGCCTTGGGATCCAAACACAAAACATATCACCTCATGGGAGTTTTGCAGCTTTCTCTCAGCTCTTCTTTTGCTTTATAGCCTGGATCAATACTACTTCATGATGATGACTCAGAGGTAGCCCACTCCTCCCCACCAAAAAAAAACGTGATACCCTAGGTGAGCAAAGAGATAGGAAAAAGGGGCAAGGCAGGAACACTGCTGCAGTCACGGGGAAAGACTGGGAAAAAAGAGAGCATCAAGTTTGCTGGACACCATTACTGAGGACACCTGGTGGTTACGTGGTCAGCCTCAAAACTCACCCTTGCTGCTCCATGCTACAATGGGAAAAGCCTCTTGGCACAGAAGAAGGGGGTCAAGGATCCAAATTTCAGAGCCTGTTAGAGAAGACTAGTTGGCCTAAAGCCTTGTGTTGCCCTAGGTCACAGAATTGCAGAGGCTTCGCAGAGAGTCTGGCCAGCCCATGAGCATCTGGGCATCAGACATGTCTGGGTGGGCAGCACAGCACAAGGGAAAGCAGGAGGGCAGCAACTGTTGGAGAGCTAATGATATTAAAATACTGTCAGGACCTTGCCTGTCAGCAGGCAGAGCCAGCACTGCAGGACAGCAAGCCACCAGTAAGCACGGGTAGAGCCCAGCCACTGGTTGTACCATGAGAGCGTCGGTGCCATGAGCAATAGAGCACGGCGAGAGCTCCGTGAACAGCAGCTAACACCAAACGAACAGCCCGCCTGCTGGCACAAAGCTGGGAGAGCTGGGCAGAAGCCCAGGAAACTGAGAAGAACCATCCTCTTGGGTGAGCCAGGTGATGGAGGGAAAAAAGGCAGATGCTTCATGCAACCTCTGCTTCCCAGACCTCTAACACTCAGCTGTCCTCTCATCCATGGGAGCCGGCACTCCAGAGGGAAGAATCTCCCCAGGCAGAAAACATAGAACAGTGGGGTAAAGCAGCGAGAGCACACTATTTGTGTTGAGCACTGATACAGCTCTGCTGGCTCACTGGGTGGTATGATACAGGAAATGGAGAACACACGAGGGACCAAGAATCTGTTGTGCCTGATCCCATGTGATGTCAGAGCAAAACTGCAGTCCCTGATGCAGTTGTTATACAAGGACCAAGGCAAGGGGTACTCACTGAACTCCAGAGAGGAAGGAAAAGAATTGCTAGGCTTGGGCAGAAACACTAGCTCTCAGGAGTAGTAGCATAAACCACCAGTCCCTTTTCTGCAACAACTGTCAGACTTGCATATTGTGCTTGTGTATTGCCATTTTTCTGGATCTACACTTCCAATTTACCAAGAAACTCAGTTTGGGAAGCTGTTGCACACATCTGTGTTTCTTCTTAACCTGTTTCTGCCACAGAAATGTGTTTTACCCTGTGACCTCCAAGAAGCTTTTGCACTAAAAGAGAACTGCTGAGTGCCTGTCACTACAGGGAAACCAGTGTTGAACCACTGATGAAGAGCTTGGCTGTGCCTTGTTCACATAATACCTTAGCTGCCATCAGTGAAAGAGTTGCAGGAGTGCAGAGAGCAGCCTCCATCACTACGTGTAGAAATACAACTGCCATACTCGTGAAGCTACAGCTAGAGGGGAATTGAGCTGTTCCCTTCCACTGCACTGTCGAATGTAATTCATTCCCTGGCATTGTGTGATCAAGCAAAGGATGGGCAACAATATACACAGCAGCTTATCCCAGAGAGTGGCAACTTTACCTCGTCAGCTTTCAACTGAGTCTGACTGAAACTTCAGACACATATTTGCATCTCTGCTGCAGTGTCCCCATCCCCAGCACTCATGGTGGGAATGCAGAGGAAGTAGCAAAGATTAAAACTGGTGAAATCAGCATTCTAGTAAAGGTAAAATCCCAAGGCTTTCCTCTGGAGGAGTAAAAGCTGTTTGGAACATTGTGTAAATTAATGGCAAGAAGAAATAAAAGTGAGTTTTATACATTCCCGTTATTGTTTGTACGTCTTTGCAATAATGTTTATTGACATATTTGAATGGAGCACAAGCTGTAGTTCAGTTCAACTGCCTGTGAAACTGAGACATTTATTAAGAAACAAACCTTACAGATCTTCGCAGCTCTTCTCTTCCCTGTTATTAGTTGGGAAATACTAGAAAAGGTATGAAGTACCAGGGAAAAGGTATCTGTCAAGTTGCCCATGGTGCTTTGGCTAGCAATCCCTGAGGTGCTGAGAGGGAAAGTTCAGTAGGTTAATGAGGAGCGTCTTAACTTTGCATTGACACTCATGCACAGAATAAAAGTATGCACGCACATCAATTACAGAATCCCTATGAGGCACAATAAAGTTAACCTTGCCTGGCCAGAAGGGATATATTACAAACTTGCCTCATTGAAGGTGCTTGGCATGGCTTAAACTAAGTTACCCTATAAGAACCTGGCCATAGCTTCCCTCAGCAAACAGAAATGCCCTTGCTCCTTTCCACCAGGCCCTGTTCCTTGAGGTGAGGAGCCTCTTCTAACTCCTCTGAATTTTAAAGACCCCTGAAGACATGCAGCACATTTAAAATTCATTAAATGTAAAAGGCATTCTTTTCAGCAGTTACCATGTCGGAACTGAATGCCCCAGATTTTGACAAGGCTTGGACTTGGCTCTTAGTCTAGTTTGCTACAGAGACAGAAACAACATCAAGTTTTTCCACACCAAAACTTTTGGATTTGAATCCCTGTTCTGAGCTTTAAACAACTGACGCTTCCAAATGTATCATGCTCTGTGATTCTGCTTCAGGCACACCTCACCTCTCATCACCCTTTTTACACTAAAAACTCACAGTATGGGGCTA
Source organism: Myiozetetes cayanensis (assembly GCF_022539395.1). Taxonomy (NCBI): domain Eukaryota; kingdom Metazoa; phylum Chordata; class Aves; order Passeriformes; family Tyrannidae; genus Myiozetetes; species Myiozetetes cayanensis. The sequence goes on from NW_026087742.1 coordinate 23,312,070, forward strand.
CATCTGTTTCCAATAAAAAGCATGGCTAACACACAGTTCATGCACTTCAGTCCCCTCTCTGTAGCTAACACTCTCTCACCCTGTCCCAGCACTGGCTCTGTCAGTATTGCTTGCTCCTGAGTGAGAATTATTCCAGTCATACATCTCTCTCTGCATGTGGCACTCATTCTCGGACAAACTAGACCTAGCCTTGTGGTCCTCTCCATCCCCAGCATCCTGCAATGTCACTTTTCATTAAGCTTCATAAGCTGTTCAAGTGACAATTCTCTCTGCATTCATTGCTGCACCAGCCCAGGGAGTAGGAATGGCCTCTGGTTAACACCACATCACTGCTGTGTCTTTGTTTTTGTGCATGTTGATCAGAAATTACCTGGCTTAGAGAAAGTAATTTAGTGATAAATGATTGCTTGTTCAGAGGTAGCCAGTTTCAGTCATAGCTGCCAGGTATTAATCTATTTGTCAGTCCTTTCAGATCTTCTGTGCTGATGAGCAGCTCCCAACTCTGGAAAGTGAAGTCCCCTCTTCAGAGGGCAGAGAAGAGGGCAAGGAACTTATTCCACACCTTTTCAACTGCATTTGCAAGGTGCTCTTGAAGAAAGGAGGACCAACTGGGAGGGATTAGTGAGGGCCAGGGTTCCAGCTTTGACCTTCAAAGGGCCTTTTGAACAGACCTCAAAAGCAGGAAGAGCACAGATTTAAGTCTCCAAAGTACCTGGGAATGTCTGGATGAAACACTGCATGGGAACACACCAGCTCATACAAAAAAAGTCAAAATTCTTTCACTGTTATCAGCTTTCACAGAATTTTCAACAGGAGCATTCCCACAATGAAATTTTTTGGACATAAAGGAACTAAAAGTTAAATGAGTATCTGGACTCCTCTTCACCTAGGATATGCAGCTCTCAAGATCCAATTCCTCTTCTGCAACAGGAGTTCAAAGCTCAGGCCTCCTACATTTTCTGAGCACTGACATCTCTCTTTGCTACAGTAACTACTTACAAAGAGTAGGAGCTTCACACCTCTTTTATACCCATCAGTGATTCTCCCCAAGAAGAACCCAGAAAAACAACAATAGCTTACAATACCAGGACAAAGAATGTAACTCCCCAGTTGTTTTGGTCATGGTATAAAATCAAAGTCAGTCATCCAAGCCTGCTTGTTTGCAGAAAGCATGCCATTTAAATAAGGATTGGCACACACTGCTCATAGGTCAGTCTGCAGCTAACCTCTCCAGCTAAGAGAAGAGATCCCAGAAATCAGGATGAGTCCAAACTCTACATGCAAATCCTTCTGAAATTCTATGGCCCATTACTTGATATGCGGATCCAACTTTCACATTCATTGTTCCCAGACATGGAGAGGACACAACAAACACCAAAATTTGAAACTTACAGCCTACTTTCATCCTGTCAGCCAGAACTCCAGCTCTGGAAACAATTCATCAATCTTGTTTTGGACTTAGAATATTGCTACAGGACATTAGAAAAACTCACGGCTTTAAATGACTGCCATATGGAGTATTTTGAAGAGCAGACAGATATCTAAGCCATTACTAGAGTCTTGGCAATGATCTACACTCACATAGTGGCCTTTGTGCAAGCTCCTCTTTCAAAAATCAGAGTAATTTGATGGTGTTTCCTGATGCACCATGTAGGATTCCTGGAGAAAATGGCTTCCTTTTCTGTGATAGGAAACCTCTCATTCTGGATCAAAAGGTCTACATCTTCCCTTTCCCTCCACTCCATGCTGAGCTGTGGTATTGTTTTATTGAGCCACTCAAGTATGGAGACTCCCAGCGAGACAGTGACAGATCGTGACCTGCTTTACCAAGACCTGCATGCACGTGTTGTCTTCAAAGCAGATGCACAAGGCAGCTGGGAACCTTCCACCAAAATTCTCCTTCCAGGCTACCCTGCTTCCCTTCATTCTCCCCTTGCTCTTTTTCTCTTCCTCTTCCACAAGCCAGTATTTGGAAACAATTTCCTCTGTCTCTGACTTGGCCTCCAGCTCCCTTCTTCCTTGTGCTGGTTTTAGGTGAGGTAGCATTCGTTTTCTTCACAGTAGTAGCTTACATTGGGCTGTGATTTGGGTTTGTGCTGGAAACAGTGTTCATAATGCAGCAACGTTTTGTTATTGCTGAGCAGTGCTTACACGAGGACAAGGCCTTTTCTGCTTCTCACACTTCTCCACTAGTGAGAAAGCCAGGGGTGCACAAGAAGCTGGTAGGGAACACAGCCAGGACAGCTGATCCCAACTGACCAAAGGGATATCCCAGACCATAGGGTGTCATGCTCAGCATATAAATTAGAGGTAAAGTTGACCAGGGGTTGTTGCTCAGGACTGGCTGGGCATCAGTTGCTTGGTGGGGAGCAATTGCTTTCATTTGCATCAGTTTACTATCTTGTGTTTTATTTCTCTCCTTTTTATTTTTGTTTGTTTATTTGTTTTGTTTGTTTATTTTCCTTTCCATTACAATTTATTATTATTTTATTTAAACTGTGAAACTGCTTTTATCTCAGCCAACAACAAGTTTTCTCACTTTTATCCCTCCAAAATGCTTGCTTTCCCCATCCTGCTGGAGGAGAGCAACCAAGCAGCTGTGCTGCTCTCAAATGTTGACTGTGGTTAAACCCCAACACTTGTGACCATGTCTCAGTGAGAGCTTTAATGGCTGCTGGATGGAGTGGCCTTGGGAGGAGCAGGGCTGCCCAGCCAGTTACAGCTGGGACTGCTTCTCCCTTCCCACTCAAATGAGGGAGAGATGATGAGGAGGGATCATCCCCACTGCCTCTGGACCTCAGCCGTGGCACCTCGCCATGGGCACAGGCGTCCTGCCTGCGGCCGGCCGGGACTCGTGCAGGTGTGAGGGCGTTGGCGGGAGCTCAGGCAGATTCCCACGCCTCGGGAGTGCCACTGAGAGCCATTCCCCCTGCCTCTGAGCCGGCAGGTTTACAAGCCTCTAATTCCCAGCTACAAGCACTGCTCCCTGTGCCAAGGAAGCAGCGGCGCGTGCTGTCATTCACGCGGCTGGAAGGCCACTCCTGCCAGCACTTGCGGCTATCGTACCAGCTGCTCGGGGCTGGGAGCAGATGGCAGGATGGCACACCTGACAGGGAGCAGACCTTCCAAGGACGAAGGGGGAGGAAGAGTTTGCGTGTAGCATGGCCAGCCCCAATCCCCAGCCATGCAAAGACGGAGCAAATGTCTCTCTCGCTCTCTGCCACCTCCCCAAGTCTCAAGAAGGGATTTGCACACGAGGGTAAACCTGGACAGGTGTCACTGATACCTCTAAATTTGTACACTTCTCCTGCCTCAGCCAAAATGCCCTTTGTTTAAGCTAATTACTAAGCACATTGAGCTAATTATCAAGCAAAACCCCAGTTTAGCCTTTCCCATGAGATGTAAGAATATTTTCTTCAGGAGGTCTCAGCTAGTCTAAGCCCACTCCACCCTCCAGAAACAATAGTTTTGGAAAATGTGATAGCTCCTGTCAAGGGTGAGCATATTTCTTCTCCAGCCTTTGTCCATTCTGAAAAGAGATGATGACAGAGCACAGCCTATGGAAGTTAATCCCAGTTCCAGCTCCTCATCTTCCCATCTCTTCCAGATGAAGCTAACGAAATGAACAGATATGGGAGAACATCACAGAGCGCAAGAGATATAAAACAGTGATTATGTCGCATACAATCCATCCCGGAGAACTGATATGTGAGCGCACATACATTTAAATATTTGAAAAGCATCTTTTACAATGAATATCAAAATGACTTACAATCCAAGTCAGAGAAAAATGCCCTTACTTCTCCCTATCTCCCTTTTCTCATTACAGAGATAAATCCCGGGTGCGTCTCTCAGCTGCAGAGGGAGACTGAAGAATATATATATAAAAACATATATGTGTGTGTATGTATAAAATATACAACATTAATAATCTCAATAATTTCAAGAGAAGGTTGCTGCATAATACAGGCAGTTTGGGAGATGAGAAACTCTGGGTAACAGCCATTCTCTCTCTTCCCATCTGCAAAGTGGGTGGGAAAAGATGCCAGGTAGCAAAGGCAGGGGCTTGTATTGTGTACCAGAAAGAGAAAACAAGGCAGGAAGAAAGGAGCTGGAAAGATGGCCATATGCATGTAACAATAGTGTTTGTGGTCCAGCAGTCATAGACAGTCAGCACTGTCAACACCACGGATGCAAGCAATTCTTATCGCAAGATTTTAAATCGTGTCAGTTATGGACCTCTTTCCATTGCATTCTTATTTTATAATGAAAACTGAAATGAACTGTGACTTCAGAAGCTCAGTCTTTTTTTGGTTTTTGTTTTGTTTTGTTTCTTTCCTGCCAACCCCCCCCAGCTCCTGTGGAATTCAATCAGAAACCTTGGCAGCACTGCTGCCGCTGCAGCCATGCTGCTTCCACGTGTCACAGGAGATGCTCTGACTTGGGGGGAGCAATTCGCACTCACATACACTGAGATGGAGAGGTGTTGCTCTTTTAATTAGAGGGCTTCACCTGTATTCCCAACCCTAGCCACACCTGAAAGCATATGCAACAGCACAACTATATCTCAATGTACTTTCCTCCTCTTCTCTGTGATCCCTATTAAATTCATGAGTGATTTACTTGGTCATATTTTGTACCTGAACCTCTCAATTTCTAAGCGCTTTTCCCTATGTGAATACATACACATTCATAGGTTTTGATCTGTGTGCCTTCACTGTTGGCACTACTGTATGTGTACCTCTGCCTTGGTCACCTGGTACAATGCTGCAGCCTGCAAAGCTGCAACACCTTTCACCAGAGCAACACGCAGTGTCCTGCCTACACAAGGCTGAAGAACCCTGCCATACTCCAATTCACATTCACAACCATGAATCACATCAACATCATTAATCAGGGTTCTATAAAATAGAAGGGATTTCCAAACAATAAGAAAAGTTCATCCCCCCCCTTCTTTTTGTCATTAATGAGCCTCAAGGGTCGTTGCAAGACATATTTTCAGCCTTGCTCTGTCACCACAACCACAAAAGGTTGAGTACAATTTACTTTCAGAAGCAGAGGCATCTGGTAAAGCACAAATTATCACTGAGACACATGACAAAAAATTCCAGAAATGCTAGTCTACAATTGCCTTCTGTGTAGAAACAACGATAAAAACACAGTTCTATGAAGTGGTCTCTACAAAGCATCACAATAAATAAGAGGGACAGTGAGAAATGCAGCATAAATCTCCTGACCCACTAACGTGCTTTTCAAACCAGACCAGGCTGTTGCCATAACATGCACTCTCAGGACCCTGTGCACCCAAATGAATTGTTCTCTGTTAATATTTCTAGCTATACATGCAGTGGATGCCAGGATTCGATAGCTGCACTTGTCACATAGGGAGAGCACAGTCTCCTCCTCCCACAGATGTACCTCTATTTTTACACAGCTGTACATAGTGTTTCCATGTATGTACCCAGTGACAAGACACAGTGCCTGTGAAGTTATAAGCACATGCCAAGGCTCCTACATGTGCAGGATGCCAGAGCCCAGAACGTGTGTCCTGGACAACTGAACAGAGCCCTGTGTCCTGGCTGTGTCTCTTACTGTTTGAGCTTTGTAAAAAGTGTCAGACATGCATTTCTCCGAAGCTTTGACCCATGAGTATAGCAGTGCTCACACGAACCCAGGTGTTGAACGAATGATCAGCCAGCTGTAATGTTACTTTAAATGCAAGTTTGTGTATTGGCTCTCAGAACAAGCCTGAGAGATGCAGCTGAAAGAAACACAGTCACTCTGAGTACAGGATCTGCATAAATCACTGTCCAGTATATTCATTCCTATTGACAGATTAATTCCTTTCTCAGGTTTTGCTTAAAAGTGTACCACTGAATACTAATAACAGTTCCCAGAGCTGCAGTAATGTCACTCAAAGCAGGGTGAAAGATGTCGAAGGGAATGATCTATGGCCTCCTTGATGGGGAAGCTCCCAGCTGCTCCAGCTCCCCAGGCTGGCAGCTGATAGCAGTGAATATAAGGAGCCACCTCCTCACCTTGCGAGTGGACGGGATTACCCAAGTCTCTAATTCTGGCAGGAGGTTGCTTTGGAAGGAAGAGTGCAGAGACACCCTTTAGACCTGGAAGAAAACCTCTCAGCGTCTGCCAGAGTAAAATTGGAAATAGCAAGGCAAATCTTTATCTCCCCACAAAACTAGCTGCATATGTGACACAGCAAGGGCACTGGCCTGAGAAGCAGGGCAGGCAGCAGAGCAGGGAATCTCTGTAATGTTTCCCAGCCCTGGCTGATTTGTTGGGTGCATTTCATTCTCTGTACCTGAAAAAAATGAACGCAAAAGTATTTTCCCTTAATCAAGTCTCCCAACTGAGGTGTCAGGCACAGAGAAATCACTTGTCACTCCAATGCTTCCCAGCATGCGCTCGCTGCACCAAGGAACGGAGGGCAAAGGGATTACAGAATTAAGCGATACCGGTACAGCAGCCGGAGAGTGGCCAAGATTTACCTGTCACTTGGAAGAAAACTCCATTTCATTTTGTGATTTACTAGGAGTGAAAGTTAAAGTGGTGGGGCCTGGCCAAGCCCTGGGATCTGTAAGCTGGCAACGTCAAACCATCAGCCCATGACAGCCCACACCAGGCAACTTAACCTTTCTCTGGGCAAGGTAAAAGCAGCTGCACAGTAATCCCTTGGTTCAGGCTTAAGGACAGGTTCATAGACTCCTATGGGACTTCATCTCTGCCTGTCAGTCAACTGGAGGACCAGGTTCATCCCTTCTCAGAGGACCACAAGTGGTGTTTTCTGGGAATCAGGATAAGGGTATTAGCCGTGCAAGGCTGGAAAAGAGGCTTCCCATCTCCATGGTGTTTGCCTAAAGCCAGCAAAGTCAGAAGGAAATGGTTCTTTAAGCTGTGAGGTGCCCACTGGATTTTTCTTGATAGCAGCACCAGGACCAGCCTGGTAAGGTCCTGCATAGATTAGGATGAAATGTGAGAGCAGAGAAAAAGGCCCAGCTAGCACAGTTCCTCTACTCTACCTCTCCCTTTCAAGCAGCCTTCTTGCACTAGGCTGTCTCCAGCAGCAGAACTGGCAGGAGTATGGGAGTCCACAGTGCTGCATCTGCCCCTGCTGATGACAATTGACCCTTAAGGTAAAATCTGTTCCTGCCCATACACTTTCTCTAGTGAAAACACTCTTTTTTCTCCCCCAAGAAAAGTTTTGACCTCCATCACTCATAAAACTCTTCTCCACTTACTCATGTAGAGATATGGTTAAAAGCCACTGGGAAAAAGCCCTCAAAAATAACACCTTGCTCTTCTATTTTTTGGTGCACACCTCCATTCTATTTCACCTCATCAGACTTCCCTTCTTCCTGTGGATGTAGTCTATTTGGACTTCAGCAAAGCCTCTGACACTGTCTCCCAGAGACTGCTGGTGAACGGGGTTGCATCCAGTTGGTGGCCGGTCACCAGTGGTGCCCCCCAGGGATCAGTGCTGGGCCCAGTCCTGTTTAACATCTTTATCAATGATCTAGATGAGGGGATTGAGTCCATCATTAGCAAATTTGCAGACAACACCACGTTGGGAGGGAGTGCTGACCTGCTGGAAGGCAGGAGGGCTCTGCAGAGGGACCTGGATAGGCTGGAGAGTTGGGCTGACTCCAACGGGATGAAGTTCAACAAGGCCAAGTGCGGGGTCCTGCACTTTGGCCACAACAACCCCTGCAGTGCTACAGGCTGGGGACAGAGTGGCTGGAGAGCAGCCAGGTGGAAAGGGACCTGGGGGTGCTGATTGACAGGAAGCTGAACATGAGCCAGCAGTGTGCCCAGGTGGCCAAGAAAGCCAATGGCATCCTGGCCTGGATCAGGAACAGTGTGGCCAGCAGGAGCAGGGAAGTGATCCTTCCCCTGTACTCAGCACTGGTGAGGCCACACCTTGAGTATTGTGTTCAGTTCTGGGCCCCTCAGTTCAGGAAGGACATTGAGGTGCTGGAGCGGGTCCAGAGAAGAGCAACCAGGCTGGTGAAGGGACTGGAGCACAAGTCCTTTGAGGAGAGGCTGAGGGAGCTGGGGTTGTTTAGCCTGAAGAAGAGAAGACTCAGGGAAGATCTCATCATTCTCTAAAACTCCCTGAGAGGAGGTTGTAGCCAGGTGGGGGTCGGTCTCTTCTCCCAGGTAATCAGCAGTAGGAAAAGAGGGCATGGGCTTAAGCTCTGCCAGGGGAGGTTTAGGCTGGATATTAGAAAGAAGTTCTTTACAGAGAGAGTGATGAGGCATTGGAATCGCCTGCCCAGAGAGGTGGTGGATTCACTGTTCCTGGAGGTTTTTAAGATGAGGCTGGATGTGGCACTGAGTGCCATGATCTAGTAATCACAGTGGGGCTGGATCAAGGGTTGGACTTGATGATCTCAGAGGTCACTTCCAACCCAGTTAATTCTATGATTCCCCTAAGATCCCACCTGTCTCTGTGACTGCTTCTCTTCCTTTTCTAAACCATCCTCCCCAGTTGTATGCTGGTTGGGATGGTCTAGTCAGAATGAATACCCATTACACCTCCTTTGCAAACGATTGCAGTGTCTTTGTTACAGTTTGATTCAGATTTCTCTCCACATTTTGGACTGTGGTGCCTCCCCTGTCATTCTACCATTCCACTAGAACTTATTGCACAGAAGGGCAAGAGATGATCTCCTGCTGAAAGACACAAATTAACAGTTTCACAAGTACTGGGGGGAGAAGTTGAATGAAAATTGGGAGTTTGCAGATGGCTGGCTGTTTTTCTCTAGTTGGCTGAACCAAATCCCAGAGCTGAATGCCTCTTGGAAAAAACCTAGTTCACTTGACTCTATTTCAGGTTGTAAAAAGGGTAACTAGAGCACTCTTAAAAGCCAGGTGTACCTGAAGGCAGATTAATCCCAAACTGTCATGAATCAATGCAATGCTGTTTCATGCTGCAACAATAACCATTCTCAGGCTCTTTATCTGTCAGCTAGCTTTGTTCCTATTGATTGTATCCTTTCATAAACACAACCGCACCTTAATGCCAGAAAAGGCCTTTCCCCTGCCCCCTTTCAGTGCCAATGGCACCCTGCCTTCCAGCTTGGTGCAATGGTCCCACCCTTGCACAGCTCTGAGTCCTCAAGCTTCTGCTTGTTGTCCTTATTCTAAATAAACCTCAGAGTGACACAAACACTGTTTTGGTCCACAGAGGTGCTGACTAGCTCTTAGAAGGGCTAGTCATACAAAGATGACAGCACATGCGATGCTGGAATTAAAAAGCAGTATCTCTGCTAAAGGGTTATCTGACTCATCCTGCTCTGCCAAAGGAACATGTACTGGTTACACTCATGTCCTACACACTGTCACCTTTACCAGGCAAGCTGCTTCTTGCTCCTCATTATGAGCTAATATGCTGAGTAGCACCCTGCTTGCACAGGAGTCACAGACCATAAGTACTCTGCTATCTCCTCAACTTTTCTCAATCCTCCCCTCCACAGAAAGACACTATGCCGCCTTCTACTTAGACTAAGTCCTTGAAAACCTTGAAATTCACCAATGAACAATTATCTTTGTTCTCTTTCTACTTATAACCTCACTCCATGCATTTCAACCCCCAATACCTTTCTCATGTCTTTCCCTGCTTCTAAACTCTTCTGTCAGTCTTTCTGCTTTTCTATTTATATAATCTACTCTGAATTGTCTTGTCTCTGTCATTATTAAGAAAAATAAAGAGTGCCCATGAATATGTGAAAGGTGCCTCTCTGGATTTTTTTAAATCTTCCAAAACAGGGCCCAAGGCTCAGTCAAAGCCTATTTGCTTAAAAATAGCTTAACAAAAAGGCTTGTGCCAGTTACAGACACAGTTAGTTCTTCACACACACACACACACCCCAAGAGGTACTCATCTGTTCTACTTTATCTCCAAACAGCAGCAATGAAATACCATTCCAATTCTCTTCCTTGTCCTTCTGTGAGACAGTGCTAAGCAGAGCTGAAGTTAGTAAACACAGATTAACTGGTTTACAGCACTTCTGATTTGGCCGGTACAGGGCTTTTCTATGTACATCCATGGCTCTGATACACCAAATAACGCATAATTTATCTTATTTACACTGCAGGTAAATTCTTGAGACCACTCATTTTAGATACAGATTTGTGACATTGCTTCTTCAGAAGTGAGGCAAACCCACAGTGCTAGTGGGGACTGATAGTAAAGCAAATCACTTGGGTGCAAAGTTGTTCAATCAAGCATGCCTGGATTTGACATTTTTGCCTCAGTATTCATCTGCAAACAGCTGGAAAAGCAAGGGGCCAAAACATGGCCAAATGTGGCATGTATCTTTATAAATGGGAGGTCCAGGGCATTATAAAGCAGAGAAGTTAGCTTTAGTTCCCAGGCACAGACAGGGACAAATAACCAGACTACTTGCAATCACCTGCAAGATAACACGGAGATGAGTAACAGGCAACATGCACTTGTCAAGGAAAATCATATCAAACCAACCTAATTTTCTTCAGTGGAAGGGTAACGTGTCTTGTGGACAGCAGAGAAACAGTTCAGTCATGCATCCTTACCTTAGTAGGCTTTCTGACACCCTTTCTCCTTACATTCCTACAGGCAAGCTCAGAAAATATGGTCTAGATGAGTGCACTATGCAATGCCTACAGTTTGTTGGAAAATAGTACTCAGAAAGTAGTTATTAATGGCTTACTCTCAAAATGCAAGGATACACCAGTGGGGTTTCTGCAGGGATCTGTTCGCAGTCTGGTGATATTAAATATTTCCATTAATACCCAGAATAAAGTCTGTTTATTAAACCTGCAGATGTCAGCAAGCCGAGCAGGAGAGCATGTGGAAGACAGGTATGGAATTAAAAATTATCTCATTTACAAAAGAACTAATAAAAATTGGAATAAAATACTATATGGGTGTTTGCAAAGTATTATTCCTTGGTAGGAATAATAGCCTCCATGACAGAGGATGAACAACCAGGTAGTGAACATGCTGGTAGAAAAGAGGGTTACAATAGACAAGGCAATGGTAGACCACAAGCTCAACAGGAATCACCACTGTCTTGCTAGAAAGGAAAAAGAAGATAACCTGTAAATGTACAGGGATGGAATCTACAAACCACAGAAACTAATCTGCTTTAGCTAACACTTCTGGGAATCAGCCAGAGTATTGTATCTACCTTGGGAGAATAACCCCAAGGAAAGCATGGCCCCACTGCAGAGAGAATTGAGGAAGGCAATGATAATAACCAGAAGCTGAGAAACCACCACTTCTAAGCGAGTTTGAATGCATTGTGTCTGTTTACTTTAAAGAAGACAAACAAAGATATGAGACATTAGAACTGTTTTCAAAAACTTGAAAGGTTTTGGGGAAAAAAATTAGAACAGTTTGTTCTGCATACCAATGCCAAATACAACAAGGAAAGTGGGGGTTAAATTGCAGAAAGGGAGATTAAGATCAGAAGTCACCACTGAGCTCTAGCAGTAAAAGCATTTAAGCACTGGGCAAAGATTGCCTCAGGTTGCAGAGAACACACCAGTGGTAGGTGCTTTGGAATCAACTAGATCAACATGGCAGGAAACAGCCAACTATAGCTGATCTGGTGTTTTGGCAGTGGAATGGATGAGATTCTCTCACCAGGTTACTTTTAGCAATCTCATCACAGCAAGTTTCTCTCACACAAAACACTAATCCATGTACAATCCCTTCCTCACAGGCATTACTCACAGACATACAAACTACAAGCAGTAAGATGGACTGCTGGTCCATCTGCTGCCATGTCAGTGTTTTGGATGGTGACAGTGACCACCCCACACTGTATGTTTAAAACTGGGCAGTGGGGATGGGTTAAAACTTTTCTTTCCACCTGATTAAGTAGATCGGCTTATGACACAGCCCATAAGGGATTTACTTTTTGGCTCCACTGGGGATGACCCTACCAATGTAAGAAGCTAAGGCAGCAGATCCCAAAATAGGGGTCTTGACTCCAACAAAAAAGTCTGAAATCTTGCAGGAAAGATCACTGCCCCTGAAAAATGGAGCTTCAAGAAGAAAAGTTTGGAAACTCCTGAGCTAAGGGCTTTTTCTCCAAGAATCTGACAACTTTCCTTCTCAACTGAAAGCTGTTTTGTGACTCAAATCCTATATCGAGGTACTGGCCTTTGTAACTCTATATTCCTCTGCAGTATAAGGAGCAGCAGGACAAACACAAACTCCTGTAGCAGTGACCTGGGTTATCAGGCAGGTCTGTGATTAGACCTGAACAGAAAATGGAATTTTGTCTACAGGGACGACACTGTCCAACACTTCCCAAGCAAAAGCACTCTAACTGTACTTTCCTGTCCTCCTCTTTGCCTCTAAGTGATTACAACAGCCTCTGCTGACTGGGGACCAATTACAGGGGCCAGTTCAGGCACCAGTCCTTAGATATTTCCTCTGTGCATGTCTCATGTTTAGCTGTATGGGATTGAGGCAGTCTGGACTTGGAATGTAAAACACAGGATAAGAGCAGAATACTAGAACATTTTTCATGACCTTTCTAATGAAGATATTCAGGTCTCAAAATGTTACTAGCTTAAAGGACACTCAGGCCTTTTCTTTTCTAACAGCTCTGTGGTGGGAATATGAATGACTCTGCACTACCACATAAAAGATATAAATATGAAAGGGAGAGAAAAATGGCTTAGGTCAGTCCAAATGCACCTCATTAAAGAAGAAATAACACCAAGAAAAACAAAATTAAGGGTTGGGGTCAAGGACTGTGTAGCTCAGAGTGTGACATCCCATATATAATTTTCGCCAAGAAAATGCAACATGCCTTATCTCACATGCCTTTGCATGTGTGAAACATGCAAAACAACTGCAAGATTAGATGCCTGCCATCATGTCTTCTTGTAGATATGCATACCTCCTAGTGAAAAGGGCCACTGATTTGTGAGGCCATTTCTGTAATTTTCTGAACTTCTGCTGATTTCCTCTTGGGGAGCTTCCAGATGGTGTCCTTACTAAAATGGAGGCTCAATGCTCCCCTGGACCCTCACACGGTTAAGCACTTAGCCATTGCCACAATGGGAAACACCTTTTACAATTCAATTTGATCTTTCTCAAGGATTACTAGAAGCACCTACTCTCACTGTAGTGAAATGTTAGGCTGCAATAAATGATTTCACCATAAGAGGTTTTAACTGTCATAGGCATCAAAATGGCTTTGCAATGGTTATGAGTAGATTTAACTCAGAAGTTTGACAGTCCCATGTGCTCAACAGCATACTGAATGATTCAGTAATGATAGTGTACATATCTCCCCAGGGGACCCCAGTGTGAAGATGCACAGACACTTAGAGCTCACAGCCCCATCCCCAGAAACAACTAGGCATCTCACTCCCTTGGCTACATATGGGCAGGGAACCAGCTTTTCTTTCAGATCACACTTAGCATCAGTGAGCAAAGGAACCAGGGATGATTACACCTCACTTCTAGAGGTATGTGACAAGTCTCCCCCTCTTCCTTCACCTCATGTTGCATTAACTGCAAGGGGATTTTTATGCCATTTGCAAAACTGTGGCAGTAGAGATAAGCAGCAAAGTGTGGCAGGAAACATTATCAGAGGAAGAGATACACAGCCCACAGCTGATACCAGACTAGGGTGCAAACTACCTGGGTTTTGCCTGTGTTGCAAAAGGCAACACCTCCTACAGCACAGTACCTGTAAGATGGGGTGCTGGAATGGGTCCAGAAAGGAAAGGAATGATTTTCCAGCACACTACTACACTTCACATGATGCCTGGGGCATGGAAAAGGAAACCACCTTGCTGTATTGAAGATAAAAAGCTTATGTTGAAAGAGGGTTACTTCAAGCTTGGTTTCTGGAGCAGGTGCATACATTTGGCTGGCTCTCTTGGTGAGTGCAGCATTCACAACTGCAGACAGATTTTTTCAAAAGAGCTGATATCTCATTTGGGAAACAAACCTAGTGGCCAGGTTTTCAAAACAGAGCTCCTCATGCTGGGAGTGAGCATGTTTTAAAAACGGGACCTCTAATGACAGTCACTAGAAACCTTACAAGTCAGTGTTACAGGTGCTCAGAATTTGTGGAGGTAGCAGCATGTGTCAAACACTCCTGAGTGAATGCCTCAAAATTCCTCTTGCCCTCTCTGGGACACATGGCAGATTCCCAGCCACTTAAATGACTTCACCTATTCAAGCCCCCTGATATGCAGACAAATATTTCTACATTTTAGAAACTAAAATGCAATTAAGATACTTTCTAGATGGACCTAAGAAGTATAGTGAGATGTTTTCTGGAGGAGGTTTTGGAAGCAAATACTTAAACTACAAATTTCTCATAGAAATTTGATTTCTTCAAATAGATTTCAAAGAAATCTTTCAGCAACAGAACATAATTTTCTTCTGCATATGGACCTGTGACCAATCCTTCTGCCCTTCCCAAATGCCTCCCTAAAACTGCTAACACGGTGAAAATCTGAAGTGCTCCAGCTGCCAGATGAATCATATACATGCTGTACACAAGCCATGCAATGCAATTCCCCTTCTGAGATTGTGATAAACATGGTTTCACAAGTAATTCTTCTGATATGGCTTACAGAAACTGTAACAAACATAGGGAACATACACACCAGACATCAAGGTAAGAGATGCCTGAGAAAGTGGGTGTGCAATTAACTTCCCTCTCAATGAGGATATGGCCAGTGAAAGAAATCTGACAAACACAGGGCTAATGTATTTCAGAAGACAACGTGAATGTGAACAATGAAAAACCATTTCACAAGCTTCTAAAACTAAAATGGTCAGCTCCTGTAAAAATGCTGGAGGAAGAAATAGGTAAGTGTTGGCCCAGGAAAGTCAGTTATAAAACAAAGGAGGTTCCAAACTCAGTTTGCATGATTCTGTACAAAAGGAGAATTCAGAGAAACCATAACATGTCTGCTCTGACAGATTATTTCTGCAACGTGAGGTCTGGTTTGAGTACAAAGTGCCAAAAACATTTCCACCAGTGACAGCTAAATTTAAAGACAGATGCAAAGTACAGCTGCATTTTTCTAGTAACGATGTTTCAGAATTCATAATAGGGAATACAAAACTTTTACTTAACCAGTACAAAATAAGTTTCTTTCCTAGGAAACCAGTTTAGTTTTCAAAGCCATCTCTGTTAGAGCTGACAAGTGCTTTAAACCATGAACACCTTAAAGC
Source organism: Myiozetetes cayanensis (assembly GCF_022539395.1). Lineage (NCBI taxonomy): Eukaryota > Metazoa > Chordata > Aves > Passeriformes > Tyrannidae > Myiozetetes > Myiozetetes cayanensis. Next base: position 23,327,290 of record NW_026087742.1, read on the forward strand.
AGTGAACTTAAATCAGCTATACAGGTAGACACACTGGATACCTGCAAGCCATGACAAGAGAGTAATCCCAGACATGCATCCTACTAGATTGCAACATTCAGTGTGGCGGCGGATTGTGCCTTCAGAATGACTGTACCTGCAACCAGCACTACTAGGGCTCTCCTGACAATATGCAGATTTCTCTTGGGCAACTCCCAAGTGCAGAAAAAAGTCCTGCTTTTCATGCCTTCCTAATTATTCCCAGATCACTATCAACATCTCATGCTTCATGTCGTCTTCCACCAAAAAAATCCCAGGATTTTTGGCAAAAACTGTTGCATCAGTGAGAGGGTTCCCCCTAAATTCAAAAAGACCTTGATAAAACCATTTGTTAATGATTCCAAAAACTTGTAAGGACTGTGAAAATTCTGCAAAAGACATATGGAATATAGAAAGACTCAAAACAAGTGCATGTTAAACATTTCCAAAATGTTCCAAGTTTTGGAATGCTAAAATATGTCGGAACATTCAAACATTTCCAAAATGTTTTAACATTTTTATGCATACAGAAACTTTAATCAGAATATTATAATCCAGGACCCAGAAGTGAATATTGCATGCCCCAGTAGGGGACTGCCAGTCTCCCTTTCCAAATGAGAAAATCTTCATGATTATGAGCTTCCAGGATGTGCTGTCACATCAGAAACTTAAAATAAATCTTCCTAGGAAACTTTTTTGGAAAAATGCACATTAAAAAAAAAAAAAAAAAGAATTAATTTGGCAGGGAAATCTGACCCTGTTCTGCGCATGTATGACTATTTGAAGCAGATCATGAGTTTGCAATTGGTATTTTTGATCCTGTCTGCAAGGAAGAAAATGGACTCCTGAGATCTCTTCCAACCTTTCATTTTTGCTATTCTAATACTGGATTGATTCCCAGGTAAATGAATTACCAGATGCAATGCAGGTTAGACACTCCAGGGTACATAATGAATGGGAGGTTTATTATTATTTATATACATAAAATTTGTGCATGTGGCTTTACAATTAGCTCATGGGTTTAACTTCCAGACATGTGTGTGCAATAAGAAAGAGAAAAAGCAAGGTTTGTGTCTGCATTCATAAATCCGTTCCACGTAAGGTTTGTCTCCTCTTGCTCTGTCCTTGACCGAATTTTCCCTGCCCATAGTCCCAGGAAGGCAGAGGTTTATTTGGGGAATTACTCCTACCCTGCTGTGGTAGAACAAGTACTGTTGCTGTGATTTGCGACAAATATTGAGGGGAAAAGAGAAAGGCAAGATCCTACAATATGAATCCTCCCCTGGTACACCCCTTTAACATCAGCAGATGCCCATCTCCAATAAGCTCTTCAAGGGCACATAGTGCATCACAGCTGAGCAGGTCTGCCAAGCCTGTTGGCACTCTGGCTGTGCCCAGGTCCTGGCCCAAAGTCTGCTTTCGAGGCATAATCCCCAAAGCATTCAACCACTAAAAAAGTGGTTCCACAGGAGCTGAAGGGGGCTGGGGAAACCAGGCACAGCACTGCTAAAACAGCAACAGCTGCTGCTCAGCGTGGGCAATTTCCCTTTACTTTCCCACTGGGAAACCTTATCTAAAGACAACATTCACGATGGGTCTGAGTAAAACACTGTGAGTTGGTATTCCTCATCCCCCTCCATCCTGACGCTTCCCCACGGCACAACAGCCCTCCTGAAGTCCAAGTGTGTACCTTGATCCAAGATGCCCAAAGGGTGGGTCACCTTTTCAGGTCCCTGTGAGGGAAGGTTGCTGGGCACCTCCAGGTGCACAGGACACTGCCAGGGACAGCAGGTCTGGACAGGGTTCACCCAGCTCTGCCTCCCACAACTGACCTGTTCTGGGCACCAATGGAACAGGCTGTGCAGCGTTGGCACAGCCCATGAGGGCTTTGCCCACCTGCCTTGGCAACAGGGGTCACAGGGGTGACATCACCTGCCCTGGCATTCCGGCTCCCAGCCAGGGATGTGCTCTGATGTCACAGCAGAGCGGAACAGCTCCCAGGCAGGGTGGGGAGGGGCCACACCTTGGCTCCCCCCGGGTCCCTCCTACCCTTCCAGAGTTCTACCCCCAGTGTTCTCACACACCCCCTTAAGCCAAGGGGTGGCTGCCGCTGTGCCCGGTCCTCACAGGGCTCCCCAGGCAATGCAGAGCGAAGACACAGATGCCACCCGAGGGGCAGTGCTATTCAGGACAGGGAAGCAGATCACCTGAGTGTAGCTAAGAGCAGTTTGCTTCCTAGGATAGGGCATGGGGAATGGCAGACAGAAGGTCTATACCAGCACTGTTAGGTACAGTGTAGGCACAGAATAAGCAAGAGAAAGGTTGGAGCCTGCAAAAGGTCCAGAGTGGGGAGGAACAGCTCAGGTGAAGCCGATCTCGTGGCTGAGTGACAAGAATCGCCGGCAGCGCTCCCGCAGCAGTGTGAGTTTGGCACAGCTGGCACTGTGCTGGCACAGCTGGACCACTGCTGCAAGAGCTCTGGGCCTGTCCTTTTCTGCTTTTCCCCTTCCCGTACAGGGAGCAACACGCCTCTTTAAACGGCAATTCAAGCCTGTCCTCCTTAGTAGAATAAAGGTAGAGATCATAGAACCATAGAATATACTAAGTTGTAAGGGAACCAGAAGGATCATTGAGACTAACTCCACAGGACAACCCCCAGAAAAATCACACCATGTGCCTGAGTGTATTGTCCAAGCACTTCGGCAGGCTTGGCGCCGATAGGAAGAGGGAAGGCACACTCTGGCTTTGTCTAGACTACCGTTTTAACTCACGTTAATTGCTCCCCAATTAGCCAGAGTTAGCTAACACATTTGTAAACACCAGCCTAGGCACTGCACAAACATTTGTTCTAAGACAGATATGTAAAATAGTTAAGTGGATGCTAAGGCAATTAGGTATAATCTTATTACTTCTCTTTCCCGCATCCCCTTTTCACCCTTTGCTGGAGCGCAGACCTGAGCTCAGTAGCACAGGACTTTTTTTCAAAAGGCACTACAAAGGTAAACCTTAGGGCTATCGCATGCAAAACCCTGATAAGGTGCTATTAGTTCCCAGCCAACTTTCAAAGACACAGTACCATAGGGTTTTATAGCAGCAGACATTCAATGCACACAGAATCCACTAAGTAGGTGTAAAAGCCTTCTGAGTTTCTCAATTTTGATTTATATTCTCTTTAAAAAAATCATTAGGCAGTAGATTTTTCTGGTGTTCTTTATACAGACAGACCCCTCACCCCCTTTGTTATGGCTGTATATCAAAATGTAAGGTTTCAACGTGACATTCACACTTCTGCTACTTTAGCACGCGCGGCAACACGTTCCCCTCTGATTTTCTTTCAAAGATGCCTTATCAGTCTTTATATATGATCATAATGTGGAGCATATATCAACGGGATTCTTCAGAGCTGGAGAAGAATTGCAATCTCTGAGTGCTTTCACAATCCCATGAGCGAAAAAGCAGGTTAGGGTTTTCCATATCTAGCTTCCAGCTCCCAGCTCCACACACATACCTCCCTCCCCTCACTTGTCAGAAATCTGCAGCTTGTATCCAAAGCAGAACAGAAACTAGCATCTAGATGTAAAATATCCAGTTCTGCAAGGTTGTTGGGATACAAGGCAACACGTTCTTCTCAGTCCAGGTCCGAACAGAAAATGCAGCCTCTAAATGAGCCACCTTCTGTTCACTCTTCTGTAGGGCTGGCAAGCCAGTGACAACCTGGTTGCAAAGGGCTCACCATCAATGTCCCAGGCTGTGCTTCCCTTAAGGCTCAGAGCAACCACCACCCCCTTTTGCAGGCATACCATCTGGCACGCTTTGGTTGGGATGACCAAACTTCATCATAGTAAAGTATTTCTTTAACAAGTCAGCTCTCACGTGAATTCAAAATGACACCAATTTCACAGATAACCCTCTCAGCACAGAAAATAAATTTCAAAATTATTCACAGAAATTTTATAACGTTTTCCTTCTGGGTCTGAAAGAGAGAAGGAGTCTTAAAATTCCTATCATCCAATGTTTCAGTCTTATTTCTTGAAATGCCCCAAACTGCTCAATTTCAGGCTGTTTTAGCGTTAAGATGCATTTTCCTTTTGTCTTAGAAAAGCCTGAGGAAGGTTAAACGCCTCCATTCTTTTGCTAGAGGCTGTGCTATGTAGATCATATCTCCCGTGATTTAACTCTGCTTTGTCAGAAGGAAGCCATGATCATGTAACCATTTTGCTCTTTTCTTCAAGTTAAGCTATCTAGAGAAGATGGCTAAAATGACAATCCCTTTAACCTAATAAAGGAAAATAAAATTAAATTAGCTTCATCTTTTTTGGAACTAATTAGAAATAAAAAGTTTGAGTCTACTAAAAATGTGTATGATTTTTCTTGGGTCAAAACTTGACCCAAATTCCTCCATGTTCACTTTAGTAGTAACAGCACTGGGGGGTGGGGGGAGCGTGAGGGAGGTGGGAAGGAAGAAAAACTGATAAATTGTTTTTGCAATAAAAAATTCCAAGCCTACTTTAGTTTCAGCTGTCTCTGGGTGCTTGGCAAAGCAGCTCACCTGTGTTTTGAGCAAATGATCTTCAGCCTAGATGTGCTTGGCCACACTCACCAGTTTTAGCAATCAGAAATCACTTAGTTCATTTGCAGTTTTCTAGTGTTAAAGGAAGATGTCAGTCAGAGCACCTGGAAGAGGCCAGGTTTCTGCCTGCCAGGAGGCAGGTAAGCTGTGGGTGTTGGTAGCCAGGACTGCCTTGCCTTGCTGCTACTGAGGGTGCTGGGTTGGTAGTGCCAGTCATGATGGGACATTGCTACGCATGCACATTCAAGCAAATACAAGTCATAGGCAGAGCCTACTGTCAAAACTAACAACAACAATCAAAAAAATAAAGAGGAAAGAAAGGGGAAAAAAAGTGTGTTTTTAACCTCATGGCAACTGTCAGAAGTTATCTCAAGTGGAAAAATATCACACTGATAGCATACTTTGGTTTTACCACAAGATAAACTTGGTGATGTCAGCCTCAGGCTCAGCTAACTCAGATTGACCTGACCTAGATTGCAATCAAAAAAAACCAAAAACAAAAACACATAACACAAACCAAAAAAACAACCTGAATTTTCTGTGGTTTTCTGCCTTTGATAACCACATTACTCTAAAGTAAAAAAGACCTAAAATGCACCAAAGTCATTTCACAAAGCTGACAAAATTCCTTTCAGATCATAACAAGCAACTCCTTTTCCACATCAGATTAAAGCCTGTAACTGAGAAGTCAGCCACCATCCCCATAGACTTCCCTGCATTCTCACAATATTATGAAGCAATATATTGCCTAGATCAAATCCCCTGACACTAGGATCTGCTCTGATGGTTTCTCTGGCAGACCACCAGGGCAAGTGACAGTGTCCCCAGCAGGCTGCAGGTGACATATACTGACCCCACATATATGGAAGACCACGATGCTGTCCTCAGTGTGGATGCACGTTTGAAGGAATGAGACATTTAGCCTAGTGATCTTAGAAAATTCAAGAACCAGCTGGTATGAAAAAGAGGTGGAAAGTGTAGTCTGTGTGTGCCCTGAGACTCAGTGCCCTTGGCCCAGGCACTTCCTCCAGTGTGGGAAACTGAATGTTGCTTTTGGGAATGAGCAGCAGCTCTGCCATTTACATACATTAATCCTTGGAAGTACAGGAGGCATTATCATTTGCCAGACTTGTTTGCATAATGAGGAACTCTCAAGAGAAATTTCTTGGAGAAGTGTTGCCATTAACGTACCACGGCATTTCTATTCAGCTCCCAGTGCCTTTCTCCCCTCCCCCTCCCATTTACACCCACTCATTGAAAAGGTGAAGTCCCTGCAAGGGCCCCTTGGAGCAGCACTGTTGGATGGAGCTCATGTGCCACATTCTCAGAAGGTTTTCAGACCTCCTGACACCCTCTACACCCAGCCCTGCTAACTCAGCCTAAGGGGTTATGCCATGCCATTGATTTACTGCCTTCTTAAGCAGTTATTGGGGTGGGCAAGACTTTTGCCTGGATAATTCATTCCTGGTGAATAGATATAATTTTCTCAACCCTTTCTCACAGAAGGTGATTGGGCCATACTGGGGTGAGAAGGACTGGGTATGTAAAGGAATTAAACAAAGACTGTTTTGTAAATGAGATTACCTACACCCTCCTGCAAAAATACAGGGAAGGAAAGTGAAAGAGGGAAAGCAGTTAATGTTTTTGAAATTCTGGTGTCCTCTTGAACCTAAGCAGTGGCAGCAGGGGCAGCAGAAGAGCTGCTGTGCTACCAGCAGGGAGGCTTCTGGCATCATCCTGACTGATGGACCTCAGCTCTCCCTTCTTTCTGCAGTCATGTGGCGGCCCAGAGCCCTCCGAGTCTCAACAGAGAGAGCCTCAATTCGTGAGAGCCTATATTGCCAGGCAGCCTAAATAATGGCCTCTAATGGGTTCGGACATGTTTTAAGAACCTGAAAAATGGTGCAGGAAGCTACTTCCTTCCTCTTCCTGCCCTGCCACTGCCCCTTCCACTAACTCAGATGCATTATCTGGACTGGAAGTGCCAGCAAGCCTCTGCTTTCCCTCAGGGACTAGCAGCACCAGGGAAGGGAACAACCACCAGCCAGTGTCACAGGTTTCCCCATTTTTTTTTTTTTTTTCATTTTGTCAGCAGATGTTTCTATTTAAGCTGCTAGGAAGGATATCTCAAAAGCCCTACTGGGCTCAAGGAGACAGAGGTTGACAGTGAGTATGCCTCCTTCCTTCCTCCTGAACATCTCCCTCTTGCCAAAACATCCAGTCCTACTGTGAGGGAGATGGGGAGAGCAGGTACACCCAGGAGCTCTCTTCCCAACTTCCTACCACCTTAGGCATTGATGGAAACTGAGCTGTTTATGAATCACAGGTACCCTGCAAACCAGCTCAGACAGTCTGGCAGTTAGGGTGCTAAACTAACATCATCAGGGTCTGGAGGGATGGCCTACTCCACTCATACGGTTTAGATTGCAAACAAAAACATTTACATTAATGTACAGGTTTCCATACAAAATGCCTTTAAACTGATTCCTACAAATCTTGGGGAACTGCATGGTTTTAGCACAGGGTCCATCATTCTGCATACTGAAGAGAAGCCAAACTTTTGCATGAAAATTGTGAACCTGTCCTCCAAAAAGCAAATGCTAACAGGCAGCTGAGGGTACCTCTACGTCATACATTGCCTGAAAGGATTAGCTCAGATATCACCCCTGCATGACTCTGTATTGCACACAGTATAGGTGCACCTGAGCTGCCCTTACTGACGACCACTGTAAGACAGTCTTGAGCCAACCTGAGATCCCACAGCCAAAGGCCAGAGACGCAAATATATGTAGCTCTTCCGGACGATTACATTTCCAAGGGAAAAAGTACGGTTATTTCTAGTAAGGAGGGGGAAGATTACCCAGTGGGAATTATGAATGGAAACTCAGCATCCCTACACATGAGATCCAGATTCTACTCCCAGCTTTGCTGCTGACAAACTGTGTGGATCTGGGCACTTCATCTATCCACATTTCGCTTTCCCTTGCATAAAATTGTGGATGTCTTTGCAAACCTGTCCTTGAGCAGAACGCAGCACACAAGTGCTTGTTATTGTCGCTGGTGTCACACTGATGGCCCATGTGCAGTTTGCACAGCTGAGTACAGTCAGGCTGTAGGGGTCCATGGTTCCCTGCATCAGTGTTTGTGCCAGGCAGTGCCTGCTGGGCAATGCCTGCCTGCGTTTCCCCAGTGCAGCCTGCGCACAGCTGTATGCAGCTGTCACATCAGCTCTGGAGGAGATCACATCTTCTGTCACATTCCCCTGCACACTCAGCGATATATATTCACACTCTGGATGTAGATGACTGTAAGTGGGATGCATATTTAGATCTGACTGTCTCTGTGTGCATCTCTGGGTACACATGCATGCAAAAACTGGGTCAGGAGAATCTCTCCCCCCTTTCATGTTACTCATCACAAAATCCCTATACCCAATGTCACCTTTGCAAGTTGTTTTGCAAGCCCCTGATTAAAACATCTGCTTCTTTTCCTGCTTTGCTGAGTGAGGAGAACATCCACAGAAAGAAATGGAAGAAGCCATTAGCTTAGTCTCTAAGGGGGAACCCTTGAACAGCTCAGAAAAGCCTGTGCCAAGGGGAGGACACTGGAAAGTGAGAGCCAGCCAAGGAAAGAGACAGATGGAGCCAGCTCCACTCCAGTTCTCGGCTGCCTTTGCTGCACTGTGCACATAATATTCTTACAAGGTCTAATTTATAAACCCAGCTCGTGTTTATAAACTCTCCTGTCCTAATGGAAATGAAAACATTAATACAACCCAAGGATTCTTCACTTTCCAGGTTTTAATTAAAATCATAGGCGTTAAGAAGCAAGAGTGTCTTCGTGGAATACAAGTCTAATGAAGTATTTCCTCACACAGCACAAATCTCTGTGTGCAGTCCCAGCTCACTGGCACCGGGTGCCCGAAACACCGACCCCCCTGGAACCAGGAGTTCACATCTTGAAAATTAGAAAAACAAATTATCCTGCAGTTTGTTTCAAATAAATGTAGGTGCCAAGATGGAGCTGGAAAAATACTACTAAGTAGGTAAGAGAAACCCCAATAACCTCGCACAGTCATAAAACATGATCTCTTAATTGACTAACTGGAGGCGATAGTGACTACGTTGCACTCTAAGGAGGGGGTGCTGCATGGCAAAAAGGAGAGGACTTGGTGTGGGGGCTGTGCATGAAGGCACAGCAGAGGAGGGGCAGTGTGGAAGCAGTAGCAAAATGAGAAAAGGCAGCACAGGAGGTTGGAGCAAGGGGAGTTAAGGGCACTGGAGAGGCAGGTAAAAATGTAAACACATGAAAATTGCAAGACCACATCACACAGACCTGTTCCCTCTGTTTCCCATGGGATCAAAGGAAAAAGCAGAAAAGGAACCAGTATGGAGCAACCTGCATGTATAAACACAGATGAAGAGACTGATCTTTGGAAGGTGTAAAGCTGGCTGGAGATCAAGGCTGATGGTAGAACACCACTTCCTGCAAAATAAAGCCCAGCAGAAGGAGCAATTTCCCTTCACCATCATCCTCCAGGGAAAAATGCGTCTAGTCTGCTCACTCCAGGACTGCTTTCTACCCTACTGCATAGTGGTGCCTGCCTTGTCATAGGAGGCACACATAAAGAAGAAAGGGAGGAGACCCTGAAAGGCAAAGCCAGCATGGAAGTAACAAAGCAGTGTAGAGATGTGAGGGCTCTAAATAGGCAGAGGGTGACTTTGCCTCCCTAGTCCCACGTTCACCTCAGAGAAGAATATTGGCATTGTTGGCATGCCTCAAGCACTTTAACAGCAATGTTATAAGGATTTGGCTTCATTTTAAGTGCCCATCTCAATCTAGGGGATCTAGAGATGGACTTCAATTGGAATTGTGTGGGCTGCAGTCAGGATTCTGAAAGTTTTCATACTTTGCCATACTTTGGTCTGAATCTTACTTCTAAAAGATTACATCATACTTCAACCAGTAGGTTGCTTGTCCCATATTCTTCCCAGTTTAGGGCAAGTCCACTTGCTTAATAGTTTCAAATGATGCTCCTATTATGCTTGGTTAATTCTGTATCATGGTGAGATCAAAAAAAGAAAAGGGCTTTTTCCCCTCCTATTGTTCCTTTTCTTTAGTATTTGTCACCCTGGGAGGCAATGGAAATGCAGAAACACACTGGCCACAAGAATATGACTCACAACCGTGGGAGCTTGAACAACTGTGTCCTTGGCCTTACATTCTGGGTTCACTGTGTGAGGCTGGAGAAATGGAAAAGAGATGCCTCATTTCCTCACCAAACACTGCTCAAGACCTGAACATGCTTCTTTCAAACCCCGATCCAGCCAATAAAGCACATCGAATCACCAAAGACATGTCTCGCTTCAGACTCCTGTGCTTACAGAGGCAGCAACGTTTGGAGACAGAAAATCATGAGATGCTGCAGAGCAGACTTGAAGAAAATAGAAGGACTCCTGTCAGCCTCAGGTGAAGTTGCAAACAAGTGTCTTCTCTGTCAGGAGGGAAGCAGTTTACCTTATGTCTCCCCATCAACATCAATACTGCAAGGTGCAATGTCTTCAGCTAAAAGACCCCCCTCATCTGAACCCATTCACAGTGCCAAGAGGAGACAGGACTAAGGTGCTTGGGAAGTGACAGAAACAAAGGAAGTTCTATGTTTAAGACGTAAACATGCTTTCTGACCCTTGTAGGTAGCTGTACACAAGTGCTAATGAGGCCAAAAAAAGGAACTGAAAGCATCAGTGAGCTTTGCAAATTGCTTCCTAGTTACTGGCCTAGTGTTGGCAACTCACAGTTTTATTGGGATACTCCTTTGGTCAAGGTCTGCTCGGTTTATATTAATTTTATCCTGACAATAAAGGGGAGGCTTTAGCCTCATTTAAAAATGCAACACTGGAGAATCAAGTGAAAATGACCTTGCAAATCTAGGGGTTATAAATTAGCCAATGGAAAGGCATGATGTGCCAGTATTAAGAGGAACAGGAAAAATATGTACACTTACACATATCTGACTATTGGTTTATATTTTATTGTACCTTCTCTTAGAAGATCTCAAAGTGCTTTACAGTAAATAGAAAAAAAGAAACAGAAAAAATACTTTGAATGTTTGATCTTGCATTCACAAGGCCCCACTCCCAGGTGGTTACACCAGTTGACACCACCTGGAGACCAGGATCGTCGTTTCCCTGTGCCCAAAGCAGAGGTAAAATCCAAAGAAATCAAAAAGCTCTGTCCATGACATCACTCCCTTGAAATGATACAATGGTCTGGTGCTGGCTTTGTACAGACCCATAAATCTCTTGTCAGCCAGTCTCCACTGCCTTTTGTCCTACTTTAGGTTTTTCTCTGGGATGGTGCCATCAACATCAGTGTGATGAAGGACAGGCACTAACACAGATCTTTCAAATTTGGTCTGTTCTTTTTACAAGTAAGTTCTTATTAGCAGATAAATATTCTACCCCAGTCATTGCTGTCATAGCTAAGCACCCATTGACACTGTCCTTACTCCCTTCAAGTTAGTGACCAGATAAGCAGAAATACTGTAAGATCAAGGTCAAGTTTAGAATCATAAAAGCTCAAAGAAAACTCGCAGCTTTTGCAGGCTGGTCCTGCAGGAGATGCCAGCAAGATCACAGCTACAAGAAAGCAGCAATACTGGGGACTGCCTTCATCCCCTGAGAATTTAACGCAAACCCGAAATAAACTGCTAATACCGACACCATGGCATTTTATTTCAAGACAGTGACTGATTTTACAATGTTTTAATACCTAACAGTAGAGACCTCCTTATTAATCTAATAGAAATGACTGACACCTTTTTTTTTTTTTTTTTTAATAACCTTGGACTTCTTCTGCTATACCAGCTATGAAAAGGCAAACATAAACATCTTGGTTTTTCCAATGGTAAGTTAGGAAAGAAAGAAAAGAAGCAAAACGAAGACATTTGATTTTGACAGTATCTATCCTGGCATCTCATGACACTGCTTGTGAGAGCTAACGGAGAGTGATCACAATGCCAAAGAAACACGAGCAGACAGAAAGAGCTGTTAAGGAATCAGAATAAGTTGCAAATGCATCTAGACAAGTGATTAGGAATCTCACCTCCTCTCTACCAGCAGTCAGTGGCTGTATTCCTCCTACTGGACTCAAGAAAGGTAAGGCCAGACCTTCCCTGTGTATGAGGTGCCCAAGCTCCCAGAGAAATCTGGGTGCCTATCTGCCAGCAAAGCTGCATTTTGATTTTGCACGCACCAATTTTGGCTCAGGAAGCCATTCCAGATTCCTTCCAAATCCTTGCCAAAATGCCAAGAAAGACAAACTAAAACCTGATTGTGGCATTTTCATAAGTAACTCTCTGTTTGTCAGTGTGTACATGTAAAAAAGAGTAAAAAGGACTGCCCCAAATGGGAAGGTTATTATTAAAGGCTCCAGAAATATAGTTTTTTGATTTTTCTATTTCACAGTTGGTTGATCTCAAGCATTCTAATGGCTGCTTGCTACCCTAGTGCCCATCTGTCTATTTTAATAAATGTTCTTGGTAGCATTTACCTGGCAAACGTTCGAACACCCAGCAGCACAACCAAAGTTCACCCTAAATCAGGGGGCTGGAACAACAAGCTATGTGACAATGATGCAATCATCTTTCTCCCACAACACAGGCACTGGCAGCAGCAGATAGACAGATGGGCAAAACAAGCAGACAAGAAAATGTAATGGGCCTGGCCCCATCTCTCCTTCTTCCATTTTTTCCTATTAAAGTTTGGGTGAGCAAAGGACAGGCTGCTGTAACACTTGGGTGCCCTGTGCAGCCACAGAGGGTGGGTGTCAGTCAGCAAAGATTCGCCAGCCTCCTTGGAGATGCTATGAGATAAGTGATGTACTGAAGGCACCAGGTGACAGTGAACTGACCCTCTTTAGGACCCATTCATTATCTTTGATCTCTCTGTGTCTCGCTCTGGATCTAATCAGTGGTGATGGATGATAACTCTTGCTCCATCCTTTGGCCATCCAACTATGTTCTCTCTCATTTGTCACAGTGTCCTCATCCATTCCCCAGCAAACCCTCCATCCCATATACAGGTCCTGGGACAGGGAGGGGATCAATTTCCTGCAGACCAGCTTGTACCACAGCTGATGAGGATGGGCACAGGGTGGGCATGTCATCACCCTGTGTTAAGAAAGCTGGACACTGACCTGCTGTGTTCATACCCCAGTCCTCTGGCTGGTCCCTCTAAACAGATCTGTTTTCTTTAATCACCTTGCTACTGTGAAACACAAGTTGGGTCAGGATGTGAAGGTAAAACCCCCTGTATCTAACTCAAACTTCAGTGCAAGCAAGTGGGCTTTGTGGCCTGTTACTGCCCCTTGGCCCCCTGATGCAGGAGGGTGGACCTGGCCCAACCCCTGTCAAGGTTGTCTGAGTAGTGTTCATCTCTATTACAAAGCCATGGGAGTTTCTCCCCATACCTTTCCTTTTTCCACTGTCGTTTTTATCAGATGCATGTCAAAACTGTAAGAGGTATTGATACCTTTTATCAGAGATGAGACCCAAGTATAGCACTGAACCAGGCCATTCAGCAGGGACTGTGGGTTCTTTGTGGGCAAGGAAAGGCTACTTTTTGATGTAAATCTTTGACCTCCCTTCCCTTCAAGCATCAGATAGTGGAAGAATGTGGAGAGTAACTCATGACACAGGCAAAATTCAATACCAGGTAAATATTTATCATGCTAGGAGAGCTGCCTCCTTTCATGAGCAGCTTTCCTGCCCCTTCACTTCACTTCACTCTCTACCCCAGAAGTTAGCATCCCCATGTTGTTGCTCTTAAAAGTGGTGGCAGAAGCAGCCCATAAGAATGCTGATATTCTGTTATTGCCTCAAGGACTTGAGCGTGTGGTTAAGTTTTGGCATTTCACCTTCATCAATACTAAAATTTAGAAAGAAATTTGTACAATGAAGGCTTATGTCTTAGGCTTTTTTCTTATTAATCCTATTACACTTGTCTTTATGAGCTCTCCAAGTTCTTTTTACTCCCTCCGGGGCTTGGCTGTAAATGAAATTTTGCATCTCAGTGTAAAATAACCAGAACATTTTTCTATAAAATTAAATAAAAATCCTCTGTCCTGACAGTACATGCCCAGAATCCAGTTTCTAGAGTCTACATCTTTCCTAGTCCTTCATTGTCTTCTTAACTTCTCTTAGCTTTGGGAACAGGCTTTCATTCTGTCCTGATCAATATCATTAAGAAAAGTAAGGAGCAAACTGTAAACAATTCAAACGAACAAGAGGCAGAAAATGTGAGGCAAAGTTGGACAAGTCTATCACTTCTAGAAAGCCTCCTCTTATTATATATGATTCAGTTTTCCAATGCATAAAATGGTAACAGTGGCAGTCCTAGCCTGTAATGCAAGTGGGATGGCTCAGCTCATGGATGTTCAAGAGATCCTGTTGTAACTGATAGTAACTGTCACATTATTACTATGGTTACACACCTTTTAGGTAAGTGTTTTGATTTCTCAACTTTACTGAATCCTCTTTGCTTTATAAAACTGGACTGGGATCTGTACAGATTCCAGAAGTTCCTAGTCAGGTAAAGTTTGTTTGTTTGTTTGTTTGTTTTTTTAAATATTCTTTTTGACTAGCGGGCTTCAAGAACCCAATCCTGTTGCCATATTTGTGTATATGTTTAATAAGGAAGCCATGCCTGATCTCAAAAAACACATCATAATGACAAGAAGAAACAGAATGGAAAATGTATTAGAATTCTTAATGCCATCTAGAGTTAGCAAGGCATAGTGGAATGACCAGAAATGAAAAATAATGGGTGAAGAAAGTTAATAGCATCCCTTCCCAGAGCTCTGACTGCTTTGAATTTAATCTTCCAGAGAAAGGTAAGTATTATGGGGAAAACAATTCCCACTATATTAAAGGAGGGGGATTTTTACTGTACCATGTTTGAACAGGTTTGGTGCTCTAACATTACCATTTACCTTTGATCTGTAAAATCTGGATATGTGTTTGCAAATCACCAGTACTACTCAAAATTTAAAGCCTTTAATACCTGATATGGCAGGATGACTTGGACTACAAGAAGAAAACAAGATCAAGAACAACTTGCAATACCTCAGGGAAACATTAACTACAACCAGCTGAGCTCCTGTTCAACTCAAAAGCTCCACCAGTAGATTTCCACCTGCGCAAATGTTTTTCTCTTCAGCCTCTGCAGCACACCACTCTTTACCATAAAAGTTGACATTTAGATATGAAAAAATCAGGAAGGAAAGGGGATGATTTAAAAATAAAATGCAATTTACACTAATTATGTCATTACATAGGATGTTCTGCAAAAAAACATTAGCAAGTGAGATCATGTCAGCGAAGCTCAAGATGAGCTGTATGAAAGACTTGCAAGTTCCTAAGTCAGAAAGCTGTGGCTTCCTGCTGCTTCTCATTTCTTGGCCAATCAATGCTTCATAAAGACTTCTAGGATATAGTTAAAAGTACTTTTGCAGTCCTAATGTCTGCAGTATCTAAATAGGAAACCAGTGGTAGCATACTGATATGCGTAGCATCCTGGTGCAGAAAAGCATAGGAGCGTTCCTGTTACAATGCCATGGAACCCACAAAGTGAGGCAGTCCTGAGTCACCTGTGGCAAAGCAGTCAAACCAAAGACTTCCAAAGCCCAGCATTATGCCACAACCACTGACCATCCTCCATTTCCCCTCCAGAAAACTGCTGAAAAGGAGATGACCACCAGCTCACAGTGCAGGACATTCACAGGCAAATGTGCTGCTTGATGTCTCCCTGATCAGGATCAAGGACTGTTTGCAAGTCTTCTCCTTTTCACAGTACTCACCTGGTACTGAACTAGAAGGGTTCATGTCTTGCCTTGAAGCTATCAAAGGCCACCATTAGCAATTAAAAAAAAATGAATTCACAAATATTTGGTTAGGTTCAGAAAAGCAGTCCTTCAAATAGCATCCTAAGACTTGATATGTTTTAACACACCTTCAGCTCAGAACACCTCAATTTACATGACAATACCTTTCACTTTGCTTTTCTGTAGCCTGGAGGGGTCGCTATCCCCAGGTGCTCCCTGTCAAGTATTTCAGGGGGTTGTACACAGACCACATCACCATTTAAAACTTGTATGTAATCACTAATGTACCCTTCAGCCCCCACACACACACACATTCCTGCCCTATAGCAGGCTTCATCTTTGGCAAAGTGGGCCAGGTTTACAGCAATCTGGAAGACAACCACTTCAGTAATCCTTTAGTAAATGTAAAGAAATTTAAGCTTGAATATTTTGGAGGCCCACAAACTGTCTCAGATATGTGGGATACAGCAAAAAGGTCCTGTCAACATATTTTCAGCCTGTTTTTCTCTAATGCCTGTGCTCTAATTCAGATGGCAAGTTGACGGCCTCAGAGATTCTGCCATCCAAGAGATGATCAGCTAACAAACAGAGCTGACACTTGTATTTTACATTTCACAGTGTACAGAATCTCAGAAAATGGGCTTCAGCTGTGCTCTTTTTGCTTTTTGCTTTCCTGCTTTGTTTTGCTTTACAAAACTGTTCACCATCAATCTATCTAAACCACTTCACTGACCACAGGGGCAGGGCAGCTAAGGACTGTGATTATTTGTCAAAGCTTTTATTTTGAAAAAAAGAAAAACAAAACTGACAAAAGTAATTCAACAAATTTTTTGACAAATACATTTTAAAATTGTTAGGCTACCTCAGTTAACCAGATGAATAATGCAAAATGATACAAGGTGAATAATTTATTACAAAATATGGGGGAAAAACACTGTATAAATTATTGAACTAATATTATTTGACAAGTGCTTGCCCTTCCCTGAAGTGCAGCTTTCCCTGTGATGGAACACAGCAGCTGTTTAAAAGCAACAATAGTTTAAGGCAGCAAATGAAGAAGAATAGCAAATGCTGAAAGAGTACGAGATTAGACAGAATGTAATTACCCAGATTAGAAACTGGTTAAAACTGGGAAATAAGGCAAAGGTCCTCTTATAAAATACATCATGACAGTGACAAGCACAAGTGGTCCAGGTTTTTTTTCCTTTTTTTTTTTTTTTTTTTGTTTGTTTCATTTTGTGGTTTTGTTGTGTTTTGTTGTTGTTGTTTTGTTTTGTATTGTTTTCATTTGGGTTTTTTGGTGTTGGTTGGTTGGTTTTTTTTTGTTTGGTTGGTTGGTTTGGTGTTAATGTTTATTACTAACCAATGAAGGAAATCGAATAGACAGACTATTTCAGTTGGATGGAACTTATAATGATCATTCAGCCCAACTCCCTGACCACTTCAGGGCTGACCAAAAGTTAAAGCATGTTGTTAAGAGTATTGCCCAAATGCCTCTTAAACGCTGGTAGGCTTGGGGCTTTGACTCTAGGAAGCCTGTTCTAGTGTTTGCCCACCCTCTCGGTAAAGAAGTGCTTCCTGGCGTCCAGTCTGAACCTCTCCTGGGGCATCTTAGAGCCATTTCCCTGTGTCGTATCACAGGATGCCAGGGAGAAGCGATCAGTACTTCCCTCTCCACTTCCGCTCCCCAGGGAGGTGCAGAGGTCGTAACAACACGTGGAATCAGAGGCTGAGGAGAGCAGCCAGAGCAGCCAATCTCCAAGCTTTACCAAACCCACACCTTCCCGCCCCGGGTGAGCTCCAGCCTTGGCTCCCGCTTCCCGGGGCCCGGCCTCAGCGCCGAGCGACATCTAGCGGCGGCGGTGGGGTCGCGTTCCCGGCGGGATGGCCGAGGGAGCGGGATGGCATTCCCGGCAGGATGGCTGAGTGAGAGCGACCAGCCGTGAGCCGCCCTCAGCCCGCCCGCGACCCCCACAGTTCCGTCAGCAGTGGGTCAGAGCTGCCGGGAAAAGCACAGACACCCGTACTTGCACATTTAGTGCCCTGTGAGGCGGTCTGTGCTCCCGCCGGGTGGAGGGTAGTGAAGAAGCATGGATGCTCCCAACCCAGCACTCGGGGCTCAGCCATACATGTGAGAGCTCCGAGTTTCTGAGGTCAGCCATGACAAGTTAGGAAGGAAGGAGAGTCCGCTTCTCCTCTGGCATATTTCCTCCATTACAGAATCACAGAATTTTTTATGTTGGAAAAGACCACTACGATCATCTAGTCCAACCAGTAACCAGATATTGCCAACCCCACCACCAAAGCAAGTGCCCTAGTGCCACATCTACTCATCTTTTGAGTATCTGTAAGGATACACTTCCCTGGGCAGCCTATTCCAGGGCCTGACAACCCTTTGCATTAAGAATTGTTTCCGATATCCAGTCTAAACCTCTTCTGACACAATTTGAGGCTGTTTTGTCTTGTCTTATTGCCTAGTACCTGGGAGAAGAGGCAGACCCCCAGCTTCCTACAACCTGCTTTCAGATAGTTGTAGAGAGGAATAAGCTTTCCCCTCAGCCTCCTTTTATGTGGACTAAACAAACCCAGCTCCCTCAGCCACTCCTCATACGACTTGTATTCCAGACCCTTCAGCAGCTCTGTTGCCGTTCTCTGGACATACTCCAGCACCTCAATGTCTTGTGATGAAAGGCCCAAAACTTAACACCATGCCCTTACTCAACACCATGGATTAACACCCTGCGTAGCTATTAGTGTGCCTCAAGGAGCTGTTGCTTTAAAGACTCTGCCCGTCCCTTTCAAAGGACAAATTGTAACTGTGGCACCTTGGAAAGATTTGCTTCTAGTGCCTAAGTGCAGGAGCTGAGCTCACCCTAAGTATTGCAAGAATTATTTGGGGAATTTATGTTCTTGGGTCCTGGCTCCTGGTCACTAGCAGGGAAATGCAAGACTGCACAGAAGCAAAATTTACAAATCTCTGTCACCTTATGGGAACGTTGCGATACTCCCAATTTACACACATACTTTGGATGTGTAAATATTTCAGAGCTGCAGTTTAAGGGCACCAGTGATTTGCACAGCACTATATATCACTGCTTCCCAGGGAATACAGTGCTACTGAGAAGTAGCACTCAAGTCAGAGGTGGATTTAACTTTAGCACCTCAGCACTACGCTACAAGTTTGATTGTTTATGTACATCATGTCAACTGATTTAAAATCTATATTTACACATACTGAGATGGCTTCTGCTCATTAATAAATTAGGACTCTTGTAAACCACTGCAAGTTGGATCTGCAAGTTGGCTTTCTAATTTACTAGTGTCTGAGTATCAGGTTGCCCACCCTTCCTAGGCAAAAGTTGCTCAGGAACAAAACAAAATGCTCCACACAGTCCTGTAGATTGTGGTTGTCCATATACCACTGGCACTCATGCTCCTCGTAATACGCCTCTATGCAGACTAAAGTTGTCTCTTCCGTCCCGAGGGTTATTAGCCTTGGATCTTTTGCCAACACTGAACTCAATCATCTAAATGAGTTTAATGACAAAGGTTAGTTTTTCCAAGAGGAAGCTGGAAACCTGCAGCAGTATGTTCTTGAGGGCTAAGAACCGTGCAGTGAGCAAGTTGCCATTGCAGCTGCTTGTGAGGGCCCCTTCTGCCAGCAGCTCTCCAAGCTCATAACTCCCTTCCTCCCCTGAGCACGAATGATGAAATATTAGAGGCTCTGATCTCTGCCTCATTAAATAGAGAATATTCTCACTCTGTCTTGACCTGGGCTAGGGCCAGTTTAAGGAGTAATCTGTCATGAGATCATTAATACAAAGACTTGCTCAGAGGGCAAGGATGTTCATCCAAAATTAAATTCTTAACCTTTTTGGGAAGGACTTTGGAAAGGATATTTTACTTTTCCTAACTGGAGGAATCAGTTATATATTTCTGCACTGCAGGGATGATGGAATCAGAGCCAAGAGGCCAGCACCATGCTGAGACTTTGCCTCCCCAGTTCTTTCAGTGATGTCCAGCACTGTGTGAGCAGAAGCCCCAGGGATCAGGAAGTAGAGCAACGGTCATGGGGAAAACCAAGGTCAGTTAAAAATTGCAATGAATACAGTTCAAATAGGCCAAAGGCACAGACCCCAAAACAGCAGCCAGGCATGGGATAAGAAGATGACACTGGCGATGCCTGAACATAGAGAGATGCTGTAAAAACATGAACGAGTCTTAGCTATCCTTTCAAGACACAGATTCAGTTGTCAGACACAGTACTCACAAGTCACATGAGTGACACAGGTGGCTTTGGTTCTGCTTGCAGTGGTGCTCATAACCATTCTGAGAGAAGGTCTGTCCTTTAATATAAGAATTTATCGTACTTCATACCTAAGTGGTTCCTTGGCCTTCCTCATTCCCCTCTCTCCACTTTTCTCCTACAGGGAGAAAAGGGTTTTAATGACCAGAGGTACCCTCAGCCTGATTATGAGAACAAGCTATAGAGGCATAAGGTAAGACAGAGATAGGAAACCTCCAAGACAAATATTTTCTCCTAATAGTATACAATCTACACAGACTGCTGAAGAAATGGGATGAATAATAGAATCACAGAATTTTCTCATCCTCTGTCACTGTCAAATCCTATTAAACTCACTCCAGGTAAAAGGTACATTATCGACAATGCTAAAACTACACTACACATCGAGGTTACCATAAGCAAATGAAAGAAGATGGGTGTGAGAGAGGATAAAGAGAAATCACAAATCATCATCTTCCCAGTGAAGCATCAAGAGAATATGTATTGAGGGTGAACTGCTAGTCCTGAGGACATACAAAATCTATATCAGGTTAGGACTGAAGCTTTATATTAACCCTCTCGTTACTGGGGGATTTTTTCTGTGAATACTGTCTCTGCTGCTTCTTTCGGGGCTAATGTGCTTTTATACCAAAGAAGATACAGACAACTGGATTAGTATGGGATTTAGGGAGCAGACTGTGTACTGGGTGATGTGACAGCGAACAACTAAATTTAATATGGCAGCTTGATCCATTATGTATTTTATTCCAAGAAAAGTGTACATGGGCACACAAAACCTGGACTGGATCTGGCATCACAGTGGACTGGGATCCAGAAGTGTCAGATCTGGGCCACATCATGACTGCATTTTAGCAACTACTTTTGCTGCTACTAAGTACATTTTACATGGCTTAAGCTTATAAATGCACAGAATTCTCATTAAAAGTCATCCTGACCCTAAACTTTAGTAAAGATACATAATACTTAGCACCTCTCTGGAATTTTTACCTCTGAAGCTTAAAGATCCTTAATCAATTGATATCATTACACTCAATTCCACAGAGACACCAAGCAGGGAGGCTGACACATGCAGGGTTACCCAGTGAATCAAAAGAGGGCTAGGGACTGTACTTAGAGCTCCCAGCTTGCTCAAAACCCCCTGTGCAACTTTTGCTCAGGTTGCCACTGGAATTGAGACTTTATACGCTTTCACTAAATGGACCTAAAATTTGCACACATAACCAAAATCCTAGTTGTGACAGTCTCAGAGGGCTTTCAGAGTAGTACAGGTCCCACCAAAGGCACAGTCTGTTGATTATTGCTCTTCCTCAAGCAATCATTGGATGAAATTAAAGACATGCATAGCTTTCTACAAGTACTCTGAAATATTTTCTTCTTCTCTCCTGGATCCTATACAGGTTTAACTTCGTACATTTGAATGAAAGAATACTTGGCATGGTAAATATTTGTCAGCTGATATCCCCAATTATACCAAGGCCTGGTTCAAACTGGTTCTGCAGGACAAACTTGCTCTCTAGAAATGAAGCAGCTTCTGCTGCTCCATCCTCAAGAGTAACTGTAGAGACTAACAAATAAAAAATCTCTCTTATGTTTCATTAAATAAATAAATTTTAAAAACTAGTATGAATAGGGTATACTGAATTTGATACTAAGTTGTCCTTTGCATTACCACTGACCTGATCCTATCACCTTCCCAAAGCTTTATGAGCTCTGAGAGGGACACAGCATGCAAGTATTCCAAGAAGCAATGAGAAGCCTTTACAGAAACAGGTTTTGTAATCATTCGCAATTCATTTAGCATACGGAGCAGCATTCTGGGTGTCATGTCTCCCAGCTGGTGGCCAGACGCTACAGTGGATGTGACCAACTGGCCACAGTCTTTCAGCCTGGCAAACCAGGCTTCTGTGTGTGCATGGCCTGTGTGTTTCCATGGCTGAGGCTTAAAGCACCATGTCCAAGTCCTAGAAGCAGACGCCAAGCCAGCTGAACCACAGAGGAAATTATCCCCCAGCCAAACTGGGCAGAGGGATGCCAAAGTTTGGAAAAGAGCACCAGCCAGCCAAGAGGATCTTAATATTGAGAGTAGTCATCCTTCCCTAATGGTCTGAGTGAGAGGGGAGGGAGAACAGGTCTCTTCTGCATTCAAAGCCCAGGCCAAAGGTTCAAGGGGATGTGCAGTATTTCCTCTGTAGCTCCTCTAAACTCTGCACATCTACATGAAGCAATACAGCCTCTGTGGCATCAGAGGTTCCAGAGCTGGCTCCACTCAAGTTGGAGTCCCTGCTGCACAGGGAGCCATGAGCTCACCTCCCAGAGCAACATAGCTGGCTTGGTACAGGCATAGACCCAGGTTAGTGTACCTAGGTACCAGCTGAAAAACAACCTTTGTTTAATGGTAGCTTGGAGATTTCTCCACTGCTTTGTCCGAATGCTTCTCAGTGCCACTTTTTCTTCTGTAACAAGAGGGAGGGTCCTGATCTGCTCTCAAACATTGCTTTAAGAGCCAGGAGAAAGTTAGCTAAATACCATTTTGCCTAGGATGAACTGCCCATGGATGCTAAGGAAGAGGACAGAGAGATTGTTAACACATGTCTGTATAGGAGACATGTCACTTCAGTGACAAGCACTAAGGCCCATGTAGCCTGGAGGATGGGTTGCACTTAATTGCTTTGCCCATTTTCAATTGTATGGTTAATTTTTAGCTACTTTCTGCCCTGTGTATGACTTTGCTATCACTCCCATAGCATTATAGCTAAAGACATGATTGCATTTCCAGATAGGCTTGTCACTTAGAAAACACTAATGCCCCACTTTTGCAAGGCAATTATGAAGCGTTACTCTGATTTTATAACATACCAAATGTCTGTGTGGCTACAGACTGATAACATAGAACCAGCAGCAGGATTGATTAAGTGCTGCTGGCAATCTGACTTCTGGAATACTACAGGCCACCAGCGGCCATAATACAGGAATAATTAATAATAAAGCTTAATCTTGCCCTCTAATGAACAGAGAAAAACGTCTCTTTCACCCTGGCCCAACCTGCTCTCCATGAATCCTAAGAGGAAGAAAACCTGTGATATAGCAGACACATCTTAAGGACCAAGGGTCTGAGGAAAGAGTAGTAGGTTTTCATGCAGTGTGGGGATAGTTGTGCAGGTACAAACACCCTGTGAAGGGAGGTACATCCAGCCTTCACTGGCTGTGAGAAACATGCTTGCTGTGAGTCTTTGAGGAAACAGCGAGAATGAGTGGTGTTTTATTTCTATTGTATAAAACAGCTCTGAAATCAAGGCACCTTTGTTTCTAAATAGTCTGTCTTTGTTTCCATGTACTGGCAGTTCAGGCAATCAGAAATCCTGATTCTAGCCTCCCAAAACTGTGAAAATGAGTTTTCTAGGGTTCTTGGTTTTGAATCATCAGGTGACATTTAGGGTTGTATTTTCAAGCTTTTCATCACAACATTGTAGCAAAAAACCTTCTTCAAGCCCTCCTCACTTCTCCCAAAAAACAACAACAGAAGAGGAAATTTTTCTTCTTGCTCACGTACCTAAGAAGTAGCTGAGCTTGAAATTAAATATGGAAGGACTAAGAAGGACTAAGGATGGCTGCTAAAATTGTGAGCATCAACAGTGCAAAGTTTCCAAAATCCTCGACCCAATGTTGAGGCTGTGGCAATGCTGTATTTGAAATGGAAAACGCTTTATTGTGCTGTACTTGAATTCTCTCATGCTGCTCTCCTCTCCTTGTTAAAGACATTCATGGGGAAACCTCGGGATATTCTTTGTATATGAGGGAACAAAGTGTCCTCTCCCCTGGAGGCAGAATACAGTGTTACTGGAGCTAAAAGGCCCAAAGTGCCACATAATGCTAAAATAACAGGGAGTTTTACCTCTACTTATCTCTCATAATCCTGAGCTATTTTTCCTCTAGATGAAATGAAAGATATATCCCATCATTTCCACTGCACGCAAACACCATAGCCTGTAAAGCTACATATTAGCAACTTGGGAGATTCTCTCCCACAGGAGCAGATCAAGCCAGGCAAACAGTGACTAAGAATTTTGGGGTGTTTTCCCCCCAAAAACCTCATTTCATGCCTGTGATAACATATGATGACTTCTAATAACATATGTAGCTGTGGGAGCCACACTATTTACTAAGGCAAATGAATCTCATGCCTCAGGAAGCAGAGTGTTTTCCATAGGGCTCAGGAAGTGAGTCCCCTGCCTGTAGCATTACCTTGAGATAAGCAGGGCCTACGACCTGCCTCTTTGCGGCAGCTCTCATCCCACCTCTCATCTACCAGTCAGCTCAATCCAAAACCCTTGGCAGGAAGCTGTGCCAGTAAATATATTTTCTATTGGCAGGATATTGCTCTCCTCTGAAATATCACATATTTGGCCATTAGGAAAGGCAGAGTCTGATCCTGTATGTCAGATCCTATGTTCCTATGAAAAATGAAGGAGCCACTTTGCTCTCCTCTCCTCTTCTCCCAGCTAACCAGCCAAGGATGCTGTCACGAGTGAAATACAGTGTGCAGGGCTTGCTTTGCCCTGGCAACGGCTGTACCTGAAAGTAGCACCGAGGAGTGGATTGGAGAACAGAAAAGGGGCAGGAAATACATGAGCCTACTTGCCCACTGAAACTGCTGAGGATTTTAATTTTAGGCCTCTCATCAGCCCTGACACAAAAATTGTAGCATCAGTTAAGTCGTAATGAGTTAGTGGTGCATGTGACATTTACAGATTGTAGATTAGGAGCAAAAGTGCAGGACTTCACAGTAGCCTTGCTACATGTAGATGCAGTGTTTGGACCCAAGGCTTAAGTTCAGGAGTTTCAACAAGAAAATGAAATGCTCAGGAATTCATAATAGGATAAAAAGCTTTTCTTTTGTACAGTAAGCTAGCTTTTACCAACCCCCACTAAAGGTGACCAGAAGCTTTTAACATGTGCCTGCCTTATTTTGGGCAGGTATTAATTGGCCAAGAGGTAGTTGATTGCAGCATAGATAAAAGCCCCAAACCCCTGCTACTGTAATCATTAATTGATTTCCTCAGTGTGAGGATAAATTCAGGACTTCTGCTAAAAGAAAAGAAAAAAGTGTGTACAAGAAGAGGAAAGTTTGGGTCAGCACACCTGATTCCTGGTTTTGACAACTCTGGAGCCTGATTTTCCCTCAGAATGAGTCAAATCCTAGCCAGCTTCAACACATCAGGAGAAGAGCCTGCAAACATTTTGAAAGTAGACCAAATCTCCTAGATTAACCACACACAAACACTACTTAGTGTGCCATAACTCTGGCCTCAGGACAGACACGGGGTGCCTTAGCCAGCCTTGCTTGCAAGGGGTTTGCAAAATGAAGCAGGGACCCCTGGACCTCCTTCTCTGGTGGGTTTGACTATCCAGGAAGCCAGGGTTCCTACTGCTGGGAGCAACACTGCCCCCAGTACCAGGAATGACAATGGCAAACGGTGAGCTGTAAGGGTGCTGGCTTCTGCAGTGCAGGGTGCTTGTGGATCCACAGGCAGGGAGACAGGTGCAGAAGGGAGAGGATTAGATTAGCTGACATTCAGAAATGATCTGTGTGCTCTGATAATCCAAGAATCTTCCTTTTTCCCTGGTCCCCCCTCCTTCCTCCTCAAATCACAGCCTCTTCCCTCCTGCCTGGTTTCATCACAACTCCAGATTGCTTGAACAAGCTGCCTGATAAGCCCACAGATGCCAACAGGAAGCAATGATGTTACAATAAGTGTCACAGGGAAAATGTCAACTGTATCATTATAATGAAGGTCATGTCTCCCTCACAGAGAGCTCAGGGCTCTGCACAATTCACGTGTTGTTATTAGGTAGATGTTGACATGTGTAACGTCTACCTTACAAGAGTCACAGCACAGGGAGGAGGTGAGGAAAAGCTGGCTCACAACTACTCTGAGCTTTAGCCTCCATCATAGAAAGTGCAGAAGGAAAGAATTAACATATGTTACACAGGTGGAAATTCACAAATACTCCAGTTCCAGCTCCTTGGGACAGACAGGATACACACAGGATAACCAGGCAAATGCACAGCACACAAGCAGCCTCAGACAGGACCAAAGCAAATCATAGAGTGGTACTAAGAGCAAGTCAGGCACAAAAGCAACCAGCCTGCATCCCAAAGTTGATGCTAGTAAATGGCACTTGGATACTCCATGTAAAACAGCTCGCTGCCTCCCTAATGTAGGGAATCTCCTCCTTTTAAACCTAGCAATAAAAATGATAAAAAGGGGACTATAAAAAATAAAAGCTTTGAATTAATACTCTAATGAAGTTTTATTATTTTTCTAAAAAAGATTTTGTTCCATGATGAGAAAATATATACTCTCCTTGGCTCTGACTCTATGAAAGGAAGTGGTTATAGGAGTGGTGGGGGATGTTTGTGCATGCATGTGCGTATGAGATGAAGCAAGGCACTGAATGCAGAAGGCAGAGGCCTTTTAGTTCTCCAGAAAGACACAATGTTCTTTCCCGTCTTCTCTCCATCTCCAAACCTGTCAATATTTTGCTCAATAAGGAATGACATGTTGGCAAGGATTTTCACATGCACACACACACGCGCATGCATGTACGCATACCCTGCTAGAGCTGGTGGAAGAATATTAAAATCTGAGAGATTTGACTAATACATGGCATGACAAAGTGCTTTCAGTGATCCACAAGACTGCCCATCACTCATTTGTGGGAGGGAAATTTTTAGGGCATTGCTCACAGGTCCCCCAGGACATCACAACTATATATGTAAAGACAGAGGAAAGGAGCATGGTATAAAAGTGATCATCTGAAGAACTGGAGGTGCACAGCTTTTGAGGGGCAAGGACTAAGATAAGGGTGGTGTATCAGCACACTTATGAGTGACTGAGCACCATTTTACTCTTTCTCCAGTGCAGAAAGCCAAGGGAGAGGTAAAGCAGTAGATCAGCAGGTTGCAGCTAAATGCTAATTGCACTTCCTTGTGATGCTGTGTTGTAATTTATCTGCTCCCTCCTATTCCCACAGTGCTGGTATATCCCCTCCCATCATCAGTTTGTTCCCATATGCACTACTGTGAGGGAAAACTGCTGATTGGAGCAAGCATGGTATTTTTTATGGCAGACTGTGTCCACTCAGTTGCTTGGGGAAAGGCTGGCTCAGACAGGGGAACACACACTTCCCTGAAGCATCCATCTGTATTTTATTTTAGTAAGAGCAGAAGGATAGTGCCATTTTATTCCTCCATCCATAGGGCCATATTCTTATGCCTCTAATATTAGAATACTCAATGCAGCCAATTAACAAGTAGTGGGTGAAGACGGTGGAGATGCTCTGAGAAGCAAGGGTGATTTGGCTTCAATCCTCCACTCCCTTAAAGGAAAACTGCAGGAAGATGGGAGCAGAGAAGAAAGGCTTTTTTACTCTTAGTTCTATTTTTCTGTTCTAGGATGATCCACCTTCCCTGCCTTTGCCCAATGCTTTGGAAACTCAGAGCTGAAACTCAGAGACATCCTTGCAAAGTCCTTCCTGGGCTGCATCTGCAGCCCAGACCAAGGACAGGTGATACAAGTTCTCCACAGAAAATGCTTACAGATATCAGATGTCACATCCTAGCCCAAAAGGGACTGGACTTCAGAGAGAGACCTTCAGAGCAAATGCTGATGAAGAAATTTCCACAAATGGTAAACTTGGTTTGACAGTTCAAGTTGTCACTATCTTCCCCACCATTGCACCATCTTGTTATATCTTCATTGTCCAAACACAGGAAAAAAAAAATTCCCTGTCTTGAGATTTTCCAGTATAAAGCCAGTGAAGCATGCTCAAAAGGTAAAGGGAGAGTTGAGGCTTTCCCTTGTTATGGGGAGGAAGGTGAAAAAGAGAAAGAAGTGTTTTGGATTTGCCAGCAACCACATTCAGCACAATGGATTTCTGAATCCAAGGAAGGGATTCACTGGATAAGTATAGCCAGCCTTCCCCCAGAGAAAGTCACCCGGGGCCTGGGTCCACTGTCATCAAAAGCAATCCCCTATAGGTCCTGCTGTGTTGCAAGCAGGTTAATCCCAGTGGTTTACAGGTTTTTTCACTTGGCTCCTAATCTGCAAAGTAATCTGAAATGGACTGCTTCCTGCATTTCCGCCTGGGCTTATTTGTTCACTTATTTTAATTTGAAGGAGGATTTAGTGATTCATGGAAGTCAGGGATCGATATCCCTAGCTTGAGCCAAGAACAACTCTGAGCAAGAATGGTCGCACGATTCTCTGACTCACAGCACACCTCAGTTCCGACTCCCCTTACCAGGGTCTGGCTTCCCTGCTACCATTCAGCTATTGCCCCTTCCTACACCACAGCCCCCCAGAACCTTGCTCTGCTATTTCCTCTCCCACCTGCCCTCAAGTCTTCCTTGAGTGAAGACTATAAAATACAAGCCAGAAGGTGAAACTATGGCTTGGGGATGATAAAATTAAGATGAGATCCACCAAATTCATTTTTATTTGCAATCATAAACTAAGCTTCACTTTACAAGACAGAGAAATTAAAAACGAAAATGAGAAAGAGTTCAAGTGCATCAGTTACAGGTTGTTAATAGAACCAAAGTGTTTTGTACTATTTATATTTTATGAAGCTCTAATGCTGTGTTTGGTACAACAGCACATCACAATAAATGATTTACCAACTCAGCAACAGATCCACAAAACTCATCTCAGCTCATCCATTAGAAGGCCAAAGCTCCTGATCACCGTATGTTACAACACTCTCCTCCAAATACTCTGATGCACTTCAAAACTGTTAAAAACCCCCAAAATACCAAAATCCTTATTAGTCCTGAGTTTTGATTTTTAAAACTTTCCTACTGGATTTTTCCAATTGTTATAGGATAGCGTCCTGCCAGAAATGAAGCAATTTTTCAAAAAATGATAGAGAATATTTGAGAAGTCCATACAAGAAATGACAACTTTCTAATGAAAAATAATTTTTAACACCACATAATTTGATTTTCATATTTCTGACAGAAGACATAATTATAAAAAATAATTAGAAGTATTATTGCTTAAGCTTAGAATTCTTTCTCAGACTTAGAGGTTTCCTTTGGAAGACCTGAGCTAATCCTACTCCCTTCCACACACCCCTGAGCTAGGATTTGCAGGACTGTTGATAGATCAAACTCACTTTAAGCAGGTGGCACAAAGAAGGCAGGCAGGCAGGCAGTTTTCTAAACGTGCAAAGGTAGCTCTGCTAACTCTGTTTTGGGTTTTATATCATACAAGACAAGCATAATGCTTCAGATCTACTGGCATGACTGGTGCATCAAGTGGCATGTGATGGAAGGTGGGGGCCACTATCCACTTTAGACTGATGCTTGTGAGTGAGTGAGTGAGGCAAGAGGTGTGGGGTGTCTCTGCAGTGCCCAGGTGATGAGGACAGTTAGCACTGGAAGGTGAGGCTTCTCCTCCTGCTCAGCCAAAACCGTGATAGGAATGAGGCATGGATGCAGCTGATCACATCTCTGGTAAAACAAGGGGCTGTGTAGGAGGCATGGAAGAGGATGATGAGTCATTCTTGGAGGCTCATCCCCTGCGTCCTATTACACTGATCCTTTGCTCCAGCCAAGCTTTGCCTGGATCAGGAAAGCAGCAATGTTTTTTATGATAGCTTCTATCTTCTCAGTGTCTGGGAGCCATTAGCCTCTCAGTTTGTCTTAGACCTACTTTAATGTACTCTTGACTGAGTCATGGCAAACAACGGGAGCTCTGCTGGTGCAGTGGCATGCTTGAGCAGAGAGGGCCTGCCCTCAGGAGTGAGAGTCAGTCAGTTGTGCTGGGAAAGCCTATTAGAGGATCCTTCTCAGCACCGTGCCCCTCTGCCCTGCCAGAGCATCTCCAGATTCAGGAAAGTCGGTTGCTTCCCAGACCAGCAGCTCTGACTCTCAGCAGCTGCAGGACCCAGTCAGAAGAGAAATGAGTGAGGGTCCTATTTAAGATCAGTAAGAAAATACCTGTGCTAACCTGGCCACAGAAGTGAACTTCAGAGCACTACCACAGCTGGGCTCACTCCCACCCACAATGGCCTCAGTTCTTTTCAATTGCAGTTAAAGACTGGTTAAGTTGTGTCAATTCAGAGCTCTGCATGGACCCTTATTTTAGCATCAGATGTGTCTGGGCTTAGCACAAGCTTCAGTGGTGCTGGGAAATAAATGTGCTCCTGTGGGATACACCTCATTTGGGACTGACTGCAGACTTCTGTTCTTACCCCACAATGCTTCAGCCTTGCTCCCAGAAAAAAGCTTGCATTCAGCCAAAATAAGAATAGCTACATGCACCAGTTTACTAAAGCAGTGCAGTGAGGGCCAAAGAGTATTGAGATCCCAGGGACCAAATGCTTCCTGTCAGAAGGCCTGGAGGCAGCCGTCACTTTAGACAGGGTCGTCAGAAAACCACTGTGTCGCTAGGTCTGAAGGGAGGAGTAGAAGCCTGAGACAGATATTGAAGGAAAGCTGAAGAGGCAGCAAGCAAAGCACAAGGGCTGGGATTTGAGGGGAGCGCATTTACTACTGGCTGAGCTTGTTACTGTTTCGGTGCAGTTAGCTCCTGTCTGTCACTCTCAATAAAAGTGTTATTGATTAGCATGTGACTTTATTGTAGGGAGCTGGCCAGGAGCCAGGGTGGAAGGACTCCAGAGGGAAAAGAGGACGACTGAGCTGGTAGGGAGGGGGGTGGGGGGAAGGAGGAGGAGGAGGAAAAAGGAAGTTTGGAAACATAAGATCTTGAAAAGAGTAATTAATTCTGATCGTTACAGCAATCTATCCAGATTTTCAAGAATATTATAAATCAGTTGCCTGTACCCTTCCTATTAGCATTCACACTGGGGAGGGATCCTGGGGAGAATTGATCAGCTGAGAGTGCCAGTGCCCTGGGGAAGGACTCCAGCTCAGAGAAAGGAGGATTGTTTTGGCTGCTCATTTCAGAACCACTCCTGTGCCCAGGCCCATGGAAAACTAAGGAGGCTGGAGGCATGGCCCTTCAGGAGAGATGCATGGTCCCTTAACCCACCTCCACTGCTGTTCCCTTGAGGATGTGCCAAAGGAAAGGGCAGATGGCCTACAAATCTTTCTGAAAGTGAGAAAGTGTTACTACATCTTGCAGCTTAACTGAAAAAGAAAAAAAAGGAAAAAGAACAAAATCCCTACAGAAAAAAAATAGAGGGTAGAAATGGAAGGGCAGAAAAGGCATACTTTCTACATTAAATTAGAAATAAGCTTTATTTAAAAAAAATAAAAATCAACATTTTCTCTGAAATGTTTCATTCTAATTGCTTTCTAAGGGAAAAATTTCTTTAAAACCTGCTTCATTAACCACAGAATCCCGTTTTTCATGAACAGATTTAACTTTTTTTTCCTTCTGCCTTCAAACTACTTCTTCACTTCTGGATGCTTTGAAAAGTCATCTGGAGCCCTTAGGAAGAACATAAATGTGGAATAGGAATAGTAGTGAAATATTATTCATTGAAATACATGACAAAAGGTAGTCCATCATCATCAAATAAGTCCTAGTCTACCATTTAGAAAGAGAAGAAAAAAAATACCTTGATTAGATAACTAATGGATTTCCTATTTATGTATCTTGAAGATAGGCTCCCAGTTCCCATCTTAAAGCTGGCCCACCTTTCAGTAAGCTGTTCACTGCTTCCCTAAAGGCTCACAGGATAAAGCAGCTGTGGAGGTCCCATGAGAGGTACTGGCAGAGCTCTGTTCAGGGAGCTCAACACAGGATAGCAGACAGTGTTGAAGGCTGGAGCCAGGGATGCTGACAGGGCTATAGGACCAGACTTATCCTTTGTATACTCAGAATTTAAAAGGATGCTTGGTCTCTTCTTCTGCTTTCCAAAGAATAAAAATATGCATGTTTCTGATCTTTATGAGACACAGTTTGGCAATACAAATCCAGATACCAAGAAAGACCTAATAGGACACAACAGTGTCAAAAAATGACCACCCATAATGCACAATGCTTCACTTTCCCCTTTTCAAGACTCAGCACTTGGATTTAAAGGTCTGTTGTTGCCACAAACTAATTTTACAGTTATCAACCCTGACCTTCTGTTTCTCTCCATTTCCTCCTCTTTAATGGAAAACTCTTCTTACACCCCTCTTTCCCAAAACACACAAACCTTTATATACTCGCTGTCCAGCCACTGCGGGAAGACATCAGTATGACAGCAGGCTGGTTCAGTGCTGACCAGTTTGTGGTGCCTGTTGTTCTGGAGGGCTACGACAATGACAGTGTTTGCTCTTCTCCATACAGATATAGCCCAGGCAGCTTGGACCCTGCACTCAAGTATCATTGGCTATGTTCTGTGGCCACACACAAGAGTTTTCAGGCAAAGTTAAAAGAGCGTTAACTCTGCCGCAGCATCAACGCAATCATTGAAGCTTTCTAATCTCGACCTTCAAGCAACACAATTGCCATGTGGAACTTGGTTATCACATCTCTCCCTTCCCTCCTCCCCAGCACACCTCCCATCCTACCCTTCTCACCTTCGTCCCTCCACACCATCAGTGATATCCTGGAAGGGACTCTGTTAAACCCCAGGCCCAGATGGCTTTGCTCCTTTCTCTGAGTGCATCTGTGGCCACAGTCTGCCAAGCAGGACATTTCCCTGCGGCTCTCCTCACTCGCCTAAATGTAGGTGTTTGGTGTCATTTGGGACGCCTTGGGGTGCACAAGACATCTGCACAGAAATGGCAGATATGACACAGGACTACAGGAAACCTGTGCCCATCTGCACCAGTGGCAGGAAGCCAGGCAAGGACACCAGAAAGCTACTAAAGCAAGCAACTCAAGCACCTAACACTGCTTCCGACCAACAAGCTGGGGTTTCGGTGTAGGCGGGTTCTTCAGTGTTATTGGGAGCAAGGATAAAGGAGTCCTTCTTTCTAATACCTGCTGGACCTTGCCCTTCCCACCAGCAGGCTGAGGAGAGGATTTCTGGAATATTTTCTGTCATATTTCTGGAATATTTTACCTGGCATGGTGCCAGCTAAAAGCCTGGCACCGTGCTTCAAAAATAAAAGGCAAGACACAGTTGCTATTTAAGTTGGGAAAGAAGGCTACCAATTGCCCCACATAGTCTTCACTCTCTTTACACTCTCTTGCCCCTCTTCCCTCTCTTTGCACTATCTGGGCATGATAACTAGAAAAGGGTACTGGATAGAAGGGAAGATTTTTTTGTGAGAAGTCCTGAATGATAATATGAATAACTCACTTGAATGCCTTTTTCTGCTTCTTATTTCTTCCACAGTACTTCCTCTTCTCTACCTGCTTTTTATATTCATCTTTTATTTCTATTCCCTGTTTTCTCCACTGCTGCCAGCTCTTAGCTTCATTTACTCGTTTTGATTGTATGTTATTTACTTAGCACCCGTTGATTTGTCCCCTCAGGACTTCTCCATTTTAAGCAAAGAGAATGCATATGATTTTAAGTGGACATAATTTTATAGAAGAAAGGAAACAATCACTGTAACTTCTTTCTCACTAGAAGAAAACAAAAGATGTTTCAGCAGTTGTTCACAGCTGAGCTGATCCCAAGATGGTGACCCCAGAGATAGGGTTAGGGTAGGAGCGACAGGAAGTCACAACATATGCAAAGCATCATCTTAACTGTTTTAGATCTACCCACCTTGCAATACCTTTTAAAATGTACGTGACTTGACAAACAAAAATCAGCTCTTTAGTGTATGGTATCCTCCGTGTCCTCCTCTCAGCAGTGCCAGGAAGCATTCTAAGCTGTACTTTGAAAACAAAACACAGTCTCAGGAAAGTAGGAGGCCAATAGACTTGCACAGATGTTGCAAGATGCTGAGCTAACCAGAGGTTCTAGCATGTTCCAAACAAAAATCACAGAAAGTACTACATTCCAATAGAATTGGAACAACAACACATGAAAAGGGTGCTTCCACCTTAGCTTTATTCCCCCTTCAATACTGGTTTGACTATCAGTCTCAGCATGCCTCCTCCCCTCTGCACAATGACTTCCAGACCACCCTGCCTACAGCCAACACTGCTCTCACCCTGATGCCTTCCTTGGGAAAACATCCTACAGCCAGACAAAGAGCTGCAAGGCAGTCTAACTCCTTTGCTGCCCCAGGAGTCAGACAAACCCTTCATCAGAAAAATGGAGCAGGACCCTAGCCATCTCCTCATTGTTTTGTGCTACTTACAAATAACAGTATATTTCTCAAAGATTCACCCAATCATTTATTTACCAAGTAGCCTACTCTGAACACATTTCAGCTTATGGCATGCATAAAGAGAGCTTGCTTCTGTTATGGTTGGGGTTTTCTTGTATAAACAAAAGAAAATCTGCTAAGCATTTAGATTTAGGGAGGCTTTAACTATTAAGGTAAAACTTCACAGGAAGTAAAAGCCCTACAAACACAGAAGCAATTCCCTTTTCCTCTCTCTCCTTACTCACTATCTCTGCAAGGGCCTGAGCTGTTCACAAAATGGCAAGCTGACTCAGCACCATGGTTGGACTAATCTAAGCCTTGACATCTTTTTAAACCTGTCATTTTTATGATGCCACCTGATGTAGTGGGTCATTAATCACATAAGTCACATGGTATTTGCACTGCGCCCTTATTGGATGACCAATGCTTTAAAAAACCAGCAAACATCAAGTCATTTCATTATACAGTTGTGGGTGGTTTTTCTAATGAGCGAGCATTTTGGCCAGAGATATGTATTAGCTTTTAGGACTCATTTTCACAGGCAGTGAACCACTTTTCCATACTTATTAACAACAAAACAAAGGACATTTCACCTACTTACAGCAAAATGCAGTATATAAACAGAACTTAGTAGCACCACATATACTTTTTTTTTTGACCAGTTTCTTCAATTGTGTAGAAACAAGAACTGCAGAGGCACTAAAAATGGAATCAAGTTCAAAGAGCAAGACGTGTGTGCTTCTGACAGCACACCTTAATTCTCAGCACTAGGTCATCATAATCGACCCCTTCATGTCCACTTGAAATCCTCTCTTTTTAATCCATGCCCTCCTTTCCTGAGATAGAGAGTTTTATAGGTAGGATATTCAAGAGCACACAGCAGTGGCTTATCTTTGACTTCACTGTGGGCACACATAGGCCAATTGCAAATGTTTTTAAATCTTTCCCAATGTCCATCTTCACCATATATCCTCTCTTGTTACTTGAGCTTCTTGCCACTCTAAAACCTTACAGGTTATTTCTCTACAGAACTTTCTTAGTCGAACTCCACTTATGATTTAATTCACACCAAAAGAAACAGTTTTAAAAAAGCAGTCATGAGGCAGTTATGCAGGGTAAAAGGAACAACTTATTTTTCTGAAAGTAAGTGGAAAGTGGTTCTTAGATCTCAACTGATAAGAACCACTGGAAATACCAACACGTGCTCCATTCACCACAAGACCAGAAGATGTCCCGCAGAGGAACAGTGGCTCACTGGCAACAGGGAAAAGACAAGAAAAAATTCTCTTCTTGAGAGAGAGTAAGGAGGATCTGCATAAAATAAAGTGTCCTCTGCCACCTTGTAGATGGAGCATTCAGAGCAGAAGCAAAGAAAAGCCTACAGCGAGCAAACAGCCATGCATACACTGGCTGGTTGGGTGTCTAGCAAGGTGAAATGATATTGAAGAGGCATTTCCATTGTGAAGACTTTCTGAGAGGTCCGCTGAATCTGATGGGAAGAACATTTTTCAAAGAGACTCAGACAACAAACTGCGCTTCCCACAATAAAAATACCCATTAAGCTTCATTATGGTTATTTTTATTGAAGCTAGTCTAGACATTGAAGTACAATTTTTATTCATCTCCAGATAAACAGAGATCTAGATAAGGATGGAGGCACTGCCACTGTGTAGGGTCAGACTGCATAACGGCCCAGTCATTATCCTATCTCTGACAGCAACCAGAACACAATAAGCATCTGAGCTTCCCTCATTCCCGAATATCCGCTGACTCATACTTGCCTCACTGTGTTAAACAGCTCCTCAGTAATCTTTTTTTTCATTAGTGTATTTAATATTTTGTACTTTAAAAAAAGGAAATTTGGCTTATTCTTTCGTTGATGAAATGAATCTCACTTGAAAGCTTTTTCTATTCTCAGTTCCAATCTGCCTGAGATCTTTCAAGTCTATCTAATCCTAAAATACCAAACAGTTTAAGAATCCTTTTTAAATGATTTTCAGAAATTGGGAACATTCAGTAGCTTCTCCCAAGGCTAATACAAACTTGTAGATGTCCTGGGCTTTTAAACACACACAAATTATGAGTTTTAGGCTCCAAATAAGTGCTGTCAGCTAACTTTGAACCCTTTCAGGTTTGGAAATTATAATCTTTAGCTGCTTTCTTGGCAGAGAAAGAATGTGAAACCATGATCCTGGCCTAGCCTGCAGTATCTTGTCTTGTGCTGAGACTGTCTTGGTAAAGTGTGAAGAGCATCTCTGAACCTGACAGATCACTGAGATGGAAGCTTCTGGCTCTAGAAACAGCTAGAAACTTTCGAGGCTACCTCAGCCTGGCTGTTTCAGGAGGAACTGGACAAGCTCATCTGGGATTGATGCTGAGGATAAGAAATCTATCATGTTTTATTGTTCCTGCTGATGTATGACATGCCATCCTTCATCTCTCTGTAATGCAGAGTGCCTGCATGTTGGCTCACATTATACTGTCAGCTCCACTTTTACTCCCTCCTCCCACAACTCCATTTGGCCTGTTCATGTTAAAAATAACATCAAGATTCATGACTATGAAAGAGATGGGCGCCAGAGAGAGAAAAACTTGCTGACTAAAACACTCATGGCCACACTTACCACCTTCTACTTCAAGTCTGGATAGTCTCTATTCAAGGAACTTCATTCCTGACTCTGGAAAGCAGGGGGAAAAGTCCCAAACTTGAGGAGATTGTCAACTATCAGTATTCAAATCTCTTCATCAATGCAGGTCAAGAGAGAGATTGGCACTTCCAGGTATTCAAGGCTCCTATCTTCTCTGTGGCATGACCAAAGGTTGTTGAGAGGGTTTAATTGGTGGCTTATTCAAGAAAGGACACAGAAGCCCAAAGAAAGGTTTTGTACCTTCATATTATGGCACCGTGAGGTTTGCACCAGGACTCAGACATCCCCAGTGTGCCAGGTCCATCTCTGTTTGAAAGCCTGACTGACAGCTCTTCCTTTCCAGGCAGTAAGTACATGCTTGCAGGGAAGAAAGAAGCTTTAGCAAAAGTATGTACAAGGAATTTGTTCTGCTAATCAAGTAGCAGATATCTGCTTTCTGAGCTTATAACAAAGCTTGCCCCTTTGTGGTAGTGAGGGGCTCCAGGCCACTGAAGATGCGCCTTCCCCGTAAGATTTCTAATGCTGCTCATCTCTAGACATTTAAGAGCCTGGGGTTTTTCTTTTCAGTTATTGTTCTTTTCTAAAATCAGAGGTCTTTTCTTTCATAAAGCGCAGCAATGGTGTCATGATGTCCTAATTTGTATAATTGCTATTTATCCTGAAGTTTCCCCTGCAGTTTCAATTACATGTCTCGCTTCAATTAAACTCCTTAGTTCTTGTCCCAAACTGGCATACAGCATGGCTAACAGTCACGGTTATCCTGCTCCACCCCAAAGCCGACTAGTGGGATGGCTGAATAGAGTGCAGTTTGAAGCTACATGGTATAAAATGCTTGGAAGAAATGTCAAACACTGATCATGAGCTACTCTCACCTTCCTTTTGCATCTGGAGGAGCATGGTTTGAACCAGGGAAAGTTAAGGGAGAGTCCAAACTTATGTTTTGAACCAGAGAGTTAAGGGAGCACACCAGAAATTAAGCACTCTACCTGAGTAAAAGAATGGAAGAGGAGAAAAGCTGGGTTGAGGGGGCTGAAGACTCTCTGGAGAGTCTCCAGGGGATCAAACCATGCACTTCAAGCACTGCAAGAAGGAGATGGAGGAGAAGGCTAGGTTGGAGTTTGACACACAGGCAGTAGGGTTGCATCCATAAAGCATCTTGTCGTGTAAACAAGATGTACCTTTGACATCTTCCCCTTCAGGGCACCAAGGCATGAAGCAGGCGATGTATTTCAAGCCAAACAGGTGATTTGTAGGTGCTAAGTGTTCATAAAGACAAGATTAAAGAGCTCTCTGATAGCAGGGCAGTAAATCATTCCCCACCTGCAGAGGTGAGTGCCGGGCACGGATGCTCCTCCGACCCTGATTAAATAAAGGATGGCTCAGCAAGACGGGGCTAAAGTTAGCTGACAGCTCTGGAGTGAGCTGGTGTCTTGCCCGCTGCTGTTGTGGCTGATGCCTAATTTTCTCCCAGAGGAACCTTTGCAAAGGCTGGTAATTAAAACTGGTGGAAGGCAATCAGGCTCATGGGAAGGCAGACCCATCTGTCCACTTTCCCCCAGCCATGAGTCTACCCTGACTGACAACCTGCATGGGTC
This sequence comes from Myiozetetes cayanensis, assembly GCF_022539395.1. Classification (NCBI taxonomy): domain Eukaryota; kingdom Metazoa; phylum Chordata; class Aves; order Passeriformes; family Tyrannidae; genus Myiozetetes; species Myiozetetes cayanensis. The sequence goes on from NW_026087742.1 coordinate 23,365,541, forward strand.
AAGGATGCTCCTGGTCAGGAGCTGGATGAATAAAATTGCAAGGCCTGGTGCTTTCACTCACTCCAGTTAAAGAAAGCTACAAATAAATATCTAACAACTCTATATCCAGCATGCAACAAGCACTGTCAAGTTCTGAATGTCCCAAGTACAGTTTTGAGGGTCAAATACATGCACACATAAATATATATGTAGGCATATATACATGTCTCCAAAACATCCTTATGTTTTCATAGCATCACAAGCTCTCCCCTGGGAATCATCCCTTCTCTTACCCAGTCAGATGTGTGAAAATAATTTTCTAAATGTTACAACCTGGGAAGTGAATGCCCAGAGAAAGGAGGTTTTTCAGTCAGAGTTCAATGGCAGAGCAGGTAACAGAACCCTGGCAGCATCAGCTCCCAAGTCTCCTTCTTAACCAAGCGCATGTTTAGACTAAAGAAGCAGGTTTTGTTTTAAATTACCTATTTGACTAGCCTAGATAGGACCCAAAAGAACTTAATGGAAGGGAAACTTAATGGGACCTCATTAGACTGTTATAACATTTTTTTCTGCACTGTGCTATTAGCTCTTTAAAATAGATTATTCAAAAGAACACACTTCACAGATTTAAATTACTTGTGACTTTTGCCTTACCTGAGTTATTTCTTTTACTTTTTCATTCATCTAGGGTTTTCAGGATAGATTGGTCAGATATTTTTTGGGTTTTTTAATTTCTAGATTTATAGATAATTGTACAAAGCTGGGTAGTTAGGTGATTCTGCTCAAACATAACCTAAAATATATTTTTAATTGATGGATCCCGATTTTGGAATACTTTGGTGTAAATCTAAGCAACACAGGATTTTTTTAAAAAAGTCAATATACTAACAAGATAGGCAGTCTAGGTTTTTTGGGGGTTTTCCCCCCTTCTTAGAGTCTCTTGGATTTATAATAGCAACATTCTCTAACTTTAGACTCAGATTTGCCCCACTATAAGGATGGAAAGGCAGAGTACAAGAGGGATCTGGAGCATTGGATAGTTGTGATTAGGTGCTTTACTTCCAGTCAAGCTCTAAAATTTACCATGTAGCTTTGTTACAAAAGGTGTGACACTGAGTTTGGGGCCAACAGTGGAAGTGGTTCCTATTTGACCTGAAGAGTGAGTATCTCCTTCACAGGTTCCAAGCACAGCTCAAAGATACAATCAGTGGAAAATTTAAAATAGGACATAGGGAGAGCTAAAACTGAGAAGTCCTTGAAATGTGCCTGCTTATTTTGATGCTAATCCAACTACTTAACTATCTGCATTGGAAAAAACAAACAAAACAAAACACAATAAAGGAAGCTACTGCTTCACAGTTCATGATATCTTGTGTTCAGAATCCTGTGGTCCACTTTCCTGAAGCAGATCCAGAGCATACACAGAAGCACTAAGTGTATTTTCCTTCCCGCAGCATCCCCTGCTCTTCACAGTACAAGGAAATGAATTTCCCTTTGGGAACAGTATTTTTATGTTTTATCAACTTTTCAAGCCAGCTTACTTTTGCACTCTTGGTTCAGTTCAAATACTGCCTCACTTTCTGATGTGGGCAGAGGGGTTCAGTCACAGCAATACCCTTCACTTCTGTCTCTTCATTGATCCATGTGCTGGTTTTGACTGGGGTAGAGTTAGCTTTCTTCACAGTGGCTAGTATAGGTTTCTGTTCTGGATTTATGCTGAACAGAGTGATGATAATACTGAGATGTTTCTATCTTTGCTGAGCAGTGTTTACACAGAGCCAAGGTCTTTTCTGCTTTTCATACTGCCACACTGGTGAGGAGACTGGGGATACATGGGAAACTGGGAGGAGACAGACGGGAAAGGTGATCCCAACTGACCAAAAGGATATTCCGTACCATATGACATCATGCTCGGTATATAAAGGGGGGGGGGAAAGAAGCAAGAAGGGGAGTAGATGTTTGGAGTAATAGTGTTTATCTTCCCCAGTAACTGTTATGCACGATGGGGTCCTGCTTTCCTGGAGATGGCTGAACACCTGCCTGCCCATGGGAAGCTGTGAATTAATTCCTTGTTTTGCTTTGCTTTGCTTGTGCATGCAGCTTTTGCTTTACCTATTAAACTATGTTTATCTCAACCCACAAGCTTTTACCCTTGTAACTCTCTCCCTGATCCTGCAGGTGGGGGAATGAGTGAGTGTCAGGGTGGTACTTGGTTGCTGGCTGGGGCTAAACCATGAAAGTCCAGTACCCTGAGACTCTGTATTACACTGTGGTGCACTTCAGCATGGCTTCACATTTCACTAATCCTGGGATTTCTCCGGTTGAACCCAATTATTTACATATACAGGCACAAACATACTTTTATATGCAGAGCTCTGGGAAACAGGCCTTGGCTGTGAAGGGAGTTGTTGTGCAGAAGAAAATTGAAATACTCTTTCCATGCCTACCTCACCAAGATGCTATTTCATCTCACCAATCTTTCCACGCTCATCCCCTGCTTGAAACTAAAGACCTGCAGTAAATCACGGAACTACATTTCAGTATTAAACCATCAGCTGAATGCTTCCTTGTGCCTCAGATGTAGCCCTTGGTAGATAACGACACAATTTGATATCAAGTCAATATTTGCCACGTTCCAGTTCTCTTTGAAGAGGACTGCTCCTTGCTTACAGCCAGGATGAGCTAAGATGCACCTACACTAGATTCCTGTTCCTCTCTAATCTCTCATTAACTGTTTGTTTCATTCTACCCAAATATGTAAAAACATTAGTGTATACACACGACCCAGATGTTTGCTCCCCAGTGTAACTATTGATAGTTTACCACATCCCAGTGTTTAGGCCTGAAATTTGAAAGAGTCCCTGGGTGGGTTTTAACTAGTATCTATGGATACATTCACTGACCCAGAGCTAACTGTTAGCTGTTTATATTCCTCCTCCTGTTTTCACATGAGTTAATTTACACATACTAGCAAAGGACAAGGAAAAGCAGGCATAAAACCAGACAACACCAAAGGTACAAAGTGAAGGTCATAACAGTGAGATGGATACCCCATCCCTGGAAATGTTCAAGGCCAGGTTGGATTGGGCTTTGAGAAACCTGGTTTAGTGGAAGGTTCTCTGTCCATTGCAGGGGGGTTGTAAATAGAAGATCTGTAAGGTCTCTTCCAACCCAAACCATTCTCTAATTCTGTGGCAGACTCCAGCCATGAGTCCCTCAGGATAACTCCACCCAAAGGTATCCAAGGCATATCAGGCACACACTGGGAACCCACATATGAGCTGTAGCAGCCAAAGGGAACAACCTCTTCAGTGACTGAAGACAGTGTGTCCTCAGGGAGTTACACAGCTATCTTCTGAAAAACAGATTTCCTTTTTAATCTAGAGGAATGAGAGAGTGCAGGGATTAAACCACAAACCCGCAACTGGGAAGGAGCAATAAGAGAAGGCAGTTGGATTCAGCACCCTTCCCTGCCAAACCCTTGGCTTCCCTATGTTTTGTTAGTGGAGGAGAGCATTCCCCCTTTTCTGTGAGGACCAGGCACATGAATGCCTCAGAGACTACAGAGGTGGTTTTTTTTGCAGTATTAGCAGGGACCACCTCCATATCTTGGACAGTTCCCTGGAAAGCTGTGATGTGGGCCGGAGCAGCACGCCTGCCCCTCTGCTCCTGCACCTCTCACTGCCACCGCCTGTGCCTGCCACCCTCACCAGCTGCCACTGCTGAACATGGCACTGCCTGTGCCAAGGACAACGATCCTCCGAGCAGAGCTGCCCAAACAGTGCCAGTTCCTCAGTCCTGCTCGGCTCCCTGCACCTTTCCCGTTGATTTACGTATCTCTGCAATGTTATTTATCAACTGCTCCATAATTAATCAGACGCAGAGCTTGGCAGCACTAAATGAGTAGTCTGTCTCCAGCGCTCCCACCGCCACCAGCCCCCTCCCCTCCCAGCTACCATGCTTTATCACACACCACAACACTGGAGCCTGCATTCAGTCGCTCCTCATAATAGCAGCCAGGGGGGCTTTTCAAATGATCTCATCTCACCAGGAGAGCAGGCACTCATCCTGCCAGACTGGCAGGAAGAGAGAAATTAGCATCCAGGTAAATGCCAGCTTCCTGCCAGTTTTCCCACCAGCCACCTGGCTAAAGACCTGCAGCCACTCTGAGATTAAATACCTTGCTGTTCCTGGCTTCTTGACCTCTTGCTGCCCCTGCCACTGCCACCCCGGCCTCTAACCTCTCCCCTTTCCATTAGATTTCTTTCCTTTTTCTCCCCTTACCCCTTGTCCCAACACCCTCCCTTCACTTGCCTCTTCTTTACTTTCCAATGCTTTTTTCTCATGTTGCCTACTTTTGCTCATCCACTCTTGCTGCTGCTCCCTTTTTCCTCAACTCCCTCCTCACATAAGCCCCAGATCAAGGACATTGTATGCAAATAAAATTGCACAGTGCTTTCATGAGCAAAAACATAAGAGGAACATGGAGTCCAAAAGTCCTTCAGCTCAAATCTATCAGATATAAAGACCACAGATCCTAATCTGATAATAAAGTCTTAGCTCTGCCTCAGATTAAAAAGAAAGACTCAGGAGACATGGGTTGTGTTCCTAGATATGGTGTTCATGGACTGACAAGCTATTAGCAAGACATGCTGCACCTCAATTTACCTGTCATTAAAATATAGAGGACAGAGATGCTAACTGACTCAAACTGATACAATGTCCATGCTTGTAAAAGCACTCACACACTCAAGGTCAAAGTGGAAGACTTCAGAGATTGTTTAAAAATTTAAAATCCCTCTCCCTTTTTTCTCACTATTGAGGCTGGTATTGAACACTCAATTTTCTGAACCAACCTGTGGGAAAGAAGGTGCGGACTATAACACTAGGAAAACATTAGGAAGACTTCATCACTCTGTAGTTTTATTCCTGTTATTTTCATGATAATGGTCCCTGTGGAAGACATGCCTTAAAAAAGGCTTGTGCAGGAGCTATGATGCAGTGCAAACAAAGCCAAGTCTTCACGGAGAACCTGGGCACTGAACAAGGTCCTTCGCTGGCAAAAGCATCACCTCTGAGTGGCGAATGAGCAGCAAATCTTGGTCTACCACGTCCTCTTTCCCCAAAAACATAGGAAATGCAGATGTTTTCCTGGAGCTCAGCTGAGCTCCCCAGGCTCCTTAACTCTCCCCACACTAGCATGCTGCCTAACTAGCATATAATGAACAGTGAAATCTTGTAAAATACACCACCTTTTGTGATCGAGCTAAGCTCCTCACATAAACAGGGCTAAGGAAGGGAAGCATAAGCTTTGTCCCAGTGCAAAATAACAACATAAAACTGTCAGTCTCTGCCACACAAGAGCCTTGCAAGAAAGCTGTAGGGGAAGACACCTGAGCAAGCGATTCTAACATAGCATCACAAATCAATACTAGCCCTCTCTGTTGGCTCACTACACATAAGTAAAACAGGGCTTATGTTAGTGAGGCTTGCCAAGATATTGAGCACAAATGGTAACCAGAGTGGTGGTAAGAATACTGGTGCATTCACTTGCCCATGCTTTTCATGCTAGAAAGTGTTGCTTTTATCCAGCCCAAAGAGTAAAGTTGGGAAGCAAGAAATAAGAGGAAAAAAAGGGAAAAATCTCGTGCAAAATTGTATTTATTTATTTAAAAGCAGATGGGGGTATAATGGGGAAAACAAGAAGAGAGATTGGAAGGAGAGGAAAAAGTAATAGGGAAGCCAAGTTGTAGAAAATTGAAGTAGCAGGAAATGAGACAGAGATATGTAGAAAACACTGTTCAAAAAACTTTGATTTTAGCTCTACTATGTGGATGCTCAGCAGATTTCTTCTGCCAATGATGGGATGTTTCTGTTTCTCATGGGTTTCTGGCTAACAGTCCCATACCTTCCCCTTGGCTGAGGGCATGGAGCTCATGTAAAATGCCAGTATCGCAACTCCATGGAGCCTTCTCTCTCTCTGTAAGATTTCTGCTCTCTAGAGGGACTCTTGGAAAGGATACAAAAACAGCAGTTCAAAAAGCATTTGAGAAGTATAGTTGGGCCCAGAAGTCTCAGGTGGAAAGAACATTATCCAAAAAGGGGTGGATTAAGGCCACTGGCTGGGTCTGCAGAGTTAGCAGATGGACAAGAACACAGTGGAGTCCTTTTTCAGGATGGATGGCATGGTGTGAACATCTGTTTTCTGCAAGCAGGAATATGTTCCAGGTCCACTTGGTATCAAAAGCAGGAGTGCAACCTCCTACTTGGACACAGCTCACAAAAGCCAAAACTGCATTGAGAGGCTTTTCCATGTGATGAGGTCAAAGGGCTGGGACTTGGCTTTATAGAAGGGGTTTAGATGAACCTCACAGTGTTGTGGAAAGAGAAGTACTTAGATAGTTATAAAAATAATTACTAAAAAGATATGACCATACAACCTATTTCCACTAGGTTATGAGTTTGAATCCCATGCATTCTTGTGGCAAGCATTACCATTGCCATCTGACCACTCTGTGGTGTCTCTGTGTCAAGGAAGTTTTCGGCCTTTAACTAAATCCCATTGAGCACACTTAAGTCACTCTTAGCACTGAGTGTAAGGATAGTTGATCCAGTTCTACCAGACTGAAGTCAAAACAAATTGACACAAATTGGAGATCCACCCTACAAGAACTCACAGGAGTTGGGATAGATCCATCCACAGGAAAAAATGAAGGTCAGTCCTTAACTACGCAAAGATCAGGACTGAATAAACTGCCTTAGACATACATCCTCCTTTAGTTGAAGTCTGCCATGTCAACTAGAAAAACACATTATATTCTACCATAGCTTAGCAACTGGAGCTTCAAGTATTCCCAGAAGGACCATCCTGCACTTGACACATGATAAAAACATGGCAGTTTGTAAAGACATGCAACAGATTATCAGTAAAAGAGCCATGCATTTTTCAGCAGCAAACACATAGGCTAATGGAGTTGTTCCTTCTCATGTATGATGGCTGGAAAAAAAAACCCACTGCAGAAAGATAAAACCACGGTGCATTCCTTGGAGCAGAGAGGGTGGGGGTCCTTGTGAAATCATATATGAGAACTGCTGCAGTGCTTGGCCAAAAAGGCAGGAGAAAAACAGTGGCAATTTGTTTTCTGTCCCCTTCCTCACACAAACACACTGTTTCCGATAGCAGCCAATGCAGGGTGTCACCAACTCTGCCTTGATGCTACACAAGGATCACTGCCACACTGAGTAGAGATGCATGCAGATCAGCTGCAAAGGAACTAACTCAACTATTGGAAGCAGTCTAAACCAGCAGCATGGTGATTAGGCTGGGCCAGTCAACCTTGCTGAGTCACAGCACAAGAAAACCACAATATGCCCACAAGGATTTGAACTCCATTGATCTTCAAAGTAATGAATAAGGAGCATCAATTTTGCAGAGGAAAAGGGCAAGGAGAGGGGAGAAAGGCACACACATATCACAGAGGGGCCGAGGCAGACCTTCCCAAGAAGCTGCATGTGTCCTGTTTCCAGCACTCCTACCGTGTTGTTGCCCTGATCCTTGCAGCACATCTCCTGTCCTCACAACCCTGAAACAGCCATTTCCCCAGTGGGCCCAGACACATCACAACTTTTTAGTGTCCAGAAGGACAAGGCAGAGGAGGACTGTCTGAAAATGACAAACAGAATTATCCTGGTGTTATGCAGGGCAGCAGTCGGAGCCAGCACTGCTATTTACAAGGGATGCATCTTGCAAAAAGCAAACATCTCTCCATGGCCCACAGGGGCTCCGCTCTAACTAACATGTCATGTGATACTGAAGGCAGATAATTAATCTCCCATCACACCACCTGTCTACACCACCCTTTTCCCTTATCCAGGATCTTCCTCCCTGTCCCACCATTTACAGACAATATTTACAGAAAGGGGGAGTGAGGTTTTTCACTGCCACCTATTGGCATTTGCCCTGCAGGAAGAACATGAGGATATGGTAATACTATGCCCAAAACCATCACCACTGCAGACCCTTCAATGGTCAGTCTACAAACACACAGCATGCAAATGTGGATGGATCTATAAACTAGGTATAAGCAAAGCTACATTAGCAACAGTACCATACAAAGTTAGTCCCCTTGCTAACAATTTTCGTTGTTGTTGGTTTGTTTGTTGGTTTGTGGGGTTTGTTTGTTTGTTTGAGGGGAGGGGTTGTGTGTTTCTTTGGTTTTGGTTTTTGGGTTTTTTTGGTGTTGTTTTTCTTTTTTTTTTTTTTTGTGGTTTGGTTTGTGGGGTTTGTTTGGTTTTGCAGTTTTGGTTTGTTGGCTTTTGGTATATTTTTTTTCTTTTTCACTTGTAAGACCTAAGACCAGCACTGCAGCCTTCCATATGGATATATCAACTCATCTGGAGCCCTCTAAAGTATCTCTGATATCACATGGCACCATGTGTTTTGGACATACCCTGCAGGTACTGATAATCTGTGGAGAGCTCTCCCTCAGTACTGGAAGCCAGTCTTATAGGGCACTGTGGGAACATCCACAGTGAACTAAATTTGGGATATCTGGCACAGTTCTGTATTAAGGTCAACTTTACTTAGCTCTAGCCATCCAAGCAAAAGGTCTGTTTTCCTGCTGTGTTCTGTAACACATGCAGGCACAATGCAGAAAGCATTTTAAGTTTTCAACTAAATCTGCCTGCTGCTTTGAAGCTCAAAAGGTCAGACTTGAGGTGGGGTTTGACACCAGCACTGGAATAGAGAAGAGACAGGAGGAGCATTGCTGGTCAAAAGCTGGGGGCACTGACAGAGCTGTGTCAGGGGAGCTCTGAACTGAAATACCAGGAGGACTGCAGGACAGATGGGGGGGCACTGGCAAACCTGTCCAGATGGGCAGAGCTTGTTTGTACATGCTTTCCACAGAATATGTCTGGATGCAGTCCCCGATGCAAGTCCCTGCTCTAATAAAAATAAGAACTCTGCTCTGATAAAGCAGCTGAAGAGAAAGCCATCCCTTGTTCTTTAAAGCTGACCTTTCCCTTTCCCCAGCATAGTTAGATCCCTTACAAGATTTGGTACATTCAAGAAGAATTTTTAAAAAAACATTTTTACAAACATGTTCTGCATGACCGCTTTCACTAATCCTGCCGACAGGGGCGATCAATGCCTTTAAAGGAGATTTGTGGAAACCACAAAGAGTCAAATGCTGCCACTATGGAGATAAATGCCCCTTCAGTTCCTCAGCTGCTGCTCACCACAACACACCTCCTCAGGGGAAAGTTTTGCTCCAGACCCTTATTATTAAGGTGGGGCAGAAGTTCAGGACTGACTCACAAAGAAGCACTTCCCACCTGGCTTTATTTCTCAATAGAAAGAACTGTTCTTAAAGCACTGCTACAGCACCCTCTTACACTATACTGGATTATTAATTCAACATCGATCCAGGGGAAACACGCACTCCACTTCCTACAGCACCCTGCTTTTGAAGGTAACCCATTCTCTTTATCGACCAGGCTGAAGGTTACTTAAATTAGCAAGAATAAATAAAACCTCAACTCCACTGAATAGCTAAAGGGATCTGAAAAAATGTTCCTTTTTTTTTTTTTGTTTTTCACCCAAGATCAGGATTTCAGTACATTGTGCCTGATTAGCTCTTTACATGTGAAACATTTTTACCCATCTCTTTTTGTGAATCAATGCGGGCAGCAAGTAATCTGGGCAGAGGCTCCTGTGCTCAAACCAGATAACAAATCAAGCTATTCAAGATTAAATGCATTACCCTGCTTCCCACTATTTTAAAGGCCAGAGTTCTATAAACTAGTGCCAGATGTTTTAATTAGCAGAAAGCAACAGCATATTCCCGCACAGCATGTTCCAGAAGGGATACTGAAGCGACAAAGTAAAAAATCTCAACATGGAACAAATGCATGTTTCATTATACATCTTTGACTGCTTCCCCTGCACTCTGCCCACAAGCCTGCCTTTCCTAGGACTCGTTCCAAAATATTACTTGAAGTAGATTTTGTTTTGTTCTTTACTGTTTCCTGGAAACCTTTGTAAATATATTCCACTGGCGTTTCTCAACTTCCCCTACTCAATCAATCTTTGTCCCAACCCAAATCTATTTCACTTCATTTGAAGAAACTAACTCTGCCTTCTGATCTAACAGAGACTCCATTAGGGATGCAGCCACTGCACATTTTGCAGTCTGTTTGAACCCATGGACACAGCAAGGCAAAAATTAATACTTCACCTAAAACTTTCATAAAATAGACATGGACCACATATAATCACAGGGGGATGATGCAAGATGTTTGCACTGGCAGCTCTGTCACTCCTCAGCTGGTGAGGATCTCAATATAAAATTTTGCAGAAGACCTGTGTGCACAGGCAAGTATATGACACAACAGGGATTTCAGAGGACATCAGGGGCTGTTTTTAATCAAGATGATACTACTAAGAAGAGATGACTTAGGCGTTACATGCTTGACAACAGAAAGAGTGACCATTACTTCACAAAAGACCATATCTCTTTTCTCCTAACATTTCCCATTTTGTCCTCAGCATAAGTTGCCACACGCCTGTCTCTGCAAAATTAGGGATAGGCACTGAAATCCCCCCAGTGGCTACTGGACAGGTACAGTGTGCTTCCTCTTCCAGCCCTTTGTGGTGCCATGTTTGGGGATAACATTCACACTGTCCACACTCAGCACAATGGGGGCATACATCTGAAGATTTTGCTGAAGGTTATAAAGTTCTGTGGGGATGGCTATCCCCAAGACAAAAGCTGTCCTCGATACCCAGTTTGTATTGCTTTTTCCACCATCTGCAGGGTTCTGACCATGTTGTTCTCTTCCTTATAGAAGCCTTCAGAGTTGGGCAGGCAATTTTGAAAAGATTGAGCTGACAAAAAGGGAAAGATACAGCAAAATAATACCACCATAACTGTATCTGTACTGGAAGAAAATCACATCCAGGAATTCATTATCTTCTCTACAGTGATGAGAGTAGTAAGAAAGCAAAAGCTATCACAACTAAAACATTTACCACTTCCTAATACTCCAGTATAAAGTGGAAAATCAAGGAGGACAAAGAAAACACAGAAGTTCTGGTTAATTTAAACCCATTTGGGTTCTGAAATAAGTCTAAGGTAAAATCCAGTGGTCAATTCTTGCATTATGTTCTTTGAAATCCAGTTTTGCACTGTTGCATCCTTCCAGAAATGCAGTGAGCTGAGACAATTTGCATGCTTGTTCCTCTCCTGCCTTTTCTGCTCTTACCCCTTGTTTGTTCCTTCCTCCATCTGCTTCAGTGGCTTATTTTTGATTTCTCCTGTCCTTTGGAGTTATCAGGAGTAAGACACAAGATTGATTCTCCAGGTCAAACTGTTCTTCATCAATTATAGTAAACAAACCAGGAACGTGTTTGCAAGCCAGTCAGTCTCCTTTCCCACTCACACACGCACACACAAATGTCCTTCTACTTCCAAGGAAAACAGGAGCTGAAATGGGTCAATTTGTTATTTTGTCTTTAAAGAAAACCATAGTCACATTTCTCCAACTTAATAACTCCTACGGAAGGCAGCATTTCTTGATGAGAAACAATACCAGGTATTGATACAAACAGATAGGATTAGAGATACAAAAACCTACATCCATTTCTGGCAAGTGGTATTTATTTACTTCGGGTTTTGGTTCGCGTCAAGAAAAAGGATTAGGGGCACATGGAAAGAATAGCAAATCAAGGTGATGAGAACTTTTTAATCAGAAAGCCAAGGCACAGAGATTGGCTTCCAAAATGTCTATAAGGAAATAGCTGAAAGAAAAGGTGGAGCAGAATGAGAGAGAGGGAGAGAGAACATGAAAGTTAAAAAGGTTTTAACCCCTAACCTTCTTTTACCTTTCTTACCTTAGCTGCTGACATCACAGCCTTTTCCCTCAGCAAATCCCCATAGCTACAACCATCTCTGTGGGGAAGTTTTCCCCCAGTAGTCCCCATCTTGTTCAGCAGAGGGGTCTATACTCTGCCCCTTCGGGTAGAGCTGCACTGGTGCATGAATTGCTGCAGATGGGTGGCACCAGGCTGTCACAGTGGCTGGGCGGCACAGTGTTGCCATCATGCGTCAGCAGCACCAACAGCTCGTTTTTGCCCAGGGTCAACAGTGCAGGCACAGGGTGCTCCTCACTCACAACCCCTCAGTTAATTACAGCCCCAGGAGAGCCAAGGGTGGGCCCATCCCTCCCCTCTGTCAAGAGACACGCCTGCCTCCAGGGGAAGGGGTCTCCTCTCACCCTTTCAAAAGACCAGCAGTGGCTTGCAATTACGGCAAGATGTTCCATTGCTGATTCTTTCGCTACTGCAGCACAATATTCTCTTTGCATCCCAACAGCTTGTAGAGGAAATGCCATTACAAGCACCTTTTTCTGGGTCAGCCAGCTTTTTCTTCTCCCTGACCACAAGGCAAAGCCAACACCCACTTTTATTTAGGAAAAGATCATCTGCACAGTCCTGAGAAAGTTGGTGCAATCACAGGTGAAACATTACAATATCCAACACAACATCTCAGCTCATGATAGAGCTGAGTCCTTACATCTTCAGCCTTAAGAAGGTTGATAAAGATAATAAGTATTTGTTTTAAAATGTAACTCACATGCAGGATCTAGACACCTTTCTGACAAGGCAATAAGGAGAAGGCAGAATCCCTTCACAGCCAAATTCCCCTCTGGAATAATGAAGGCCAACAGGAAGCCAAGATCAAAATCATGCTGAGTAGTGATAAGATACAAAACCACTTTGAAAAACAGATCCTCTTAGACCATCCAGAGCTGTGGGAAATGGACAATTGAAGAAACAACCACAAAATCTCAGCTTTCTCCACTGTCACCACCAGTCAGGTACAGACAATTGACATGGGCTTCCCATAGCAAACTCTCTGTCATCATCATCACAACCCAAACGCTCCTCCTCAACATTTAAGCTCTACCTCTTCAGCCCTCTTTAGGAATTCTTTGTATTTTGACCACTAGCACTGAAGACTGGACTTTTGCTACAGGCTGCCAATACAAATGTCTGTCCAACTGGCATGTGTACTTTCCATGACAATCAAGCATGTGAATTTGAGGGATCCTTAACACGTGATAATGGTGCTCAAATAAGCTTTGGCTGATCTTACAAACGTTAAACTAGTGTGCTATTAAATACATGCCAAAAGTGAGGGAGACCTTTGAGGTTCCATATTCTCTCTGAATGGAGAAACCTGCTATAAAACCACAGAGAAGTCTGCAAGAGTAAACCCCTAAAAACTAAACAAGTCCTGACTCCAGACTTTTCTGGGGTTTTATGTCTTTTTTTTCCTATCCTTCCTTTCATTTAATAATAAAAAAAATTAATAAGTGGAATGTTCTGTAGTAACTTTGAAAGAAGTAATTTAATAAAAAAAATTCAGAGTGCCTCGAGTTAATTTAATTCAATCCTAGGCTCATGCTGCTGCCAAATTGCACATTTCAAAACTGCATAGCCAAAGAACTTTAGGTGCCCTCTGAGAATGCCTGAAGTAAAAGAAAAGGCAGAGAAAAAAAGACCCATGAAAGCAAATTAAGGCAAATACCTTGTTGGGGGCTGGAGGTAAAAGAGAAGGAAGAGGAAGTTTCAATTAATGTGTGCTCTAAGAACAATAGTTGGGAAGAAGTGTCACCTGGCATTTATTTAATTATTTATCACCCTTTGAAGGGGAGAGGGAGTAGGTCAGGCCAGTCAAGAAAGGGAAGCTCATCAGTAAAGAATAGTTATCTTACAAAATGAAAGTACAGCATAGCAATAGAGTCCTGATGGTCAGGGTTTCAAGCAAGAGAAATCAGGGCACTCTGGACTAAATTTTTCCCTGAGATGTATTCAGCTAGGGTCTGTAGGCTTTATTGGAAGCACTGCAGGCACCCATCCTGGGACATGATCCAGTCTGGAAATAGTGAACATGCATTATGGATCTGATCCACTCCCACTGAAGCAAAACCACAGTGAAAGCAGGACTGATTACAGTATGGCATCTGAGATAGCTAAGAAGCTACAATGGACAGACAGTAGGCAAGAAAACATCTAAGAAATATTCAACTATAATTCAGTACTGTAATGTTCTAATGTTCTATGCTATAAAGAGTTCGGAAGTTAAGAGGTAGCATGCTACTTTAGTCTCATAATTTTGCTCCGGAAAAACAACACGTGACACATTACCAAGCCAAGATGTTTTCACGAGTCCTGTCTATCCATAAAAGTCCCTGGATCACGTTGCTACCATATTGTCCTTCCTGTCAGTTTGCTAAAACCTGTACTCAGAAACCTGCCATATGAGATACGACTTGTAAGTTGTGAGTACTGTTGTCAACATGTAACTTCCTCCATCTCACAATTGCCACAGCTAAGGAGACCTACCTATCATCACCTCTGTCCTCTCTAGCTCCTGGGCCCCTCTTGATGTCATCCATCTGTTTACAGCAGTAAGGGGTTAGGTGTTAAGCCCTTCAGAGCAGAGAGTGTTGATTGTTTTAAGTGTGTGCCGATGTTCCTCCATGGCCTCAAAGCTTAGGAAAAGGATTATGGCATGACTACCAGTAATACCAGAGGACTGGATTTGATGACCTAAAGAGGTCCTTTGGAGCCCTACATTCCTAATCACTAGTGCATTGTTTCCACTGTTACTATTGGTTCTAATCTTATTGTTTACTTCTTTGAGCAGGTGAAGGTAAATTCTACTGGCTTTCTTAGGGTTCAAGGTTACAGCAGCTCTGATTGAAAAAGTATTACATCCTAAATAAGCAATACAGTTTTGTCCAAAGGCCTTAGACTGTCTGCTATGATTTCCTCTTAAGGAGGATACAGGTTAAGCTGGATGTCATTGGAAAGTCAGTACTTTCAACAAGATTTTTGATAAAGCCACATAATTAACAAATGACCTTGATGTTATCATACCAACTGGGCACATTTTCCATTTTAACAAATACCTCAGCTCGTATCAGAAGATTTTCCTGAACGCTTTTCAAATATGTGTAAAAATACGTGAACAAAGAGAAAGAGAATATTGATTTTTTCTTTATGTTTATATGCACAACTCCTTATATATAAATATGTATTTAAATGTCTAATATACATATATATATAAAAGTATGTAAAATCAGTGCTTTCCAGCTCATAGTGTTTCACTTTTATTTCTTTTTTTTAAATATGCTTGCTCCATATTTTGAGTCTTTCACAGTCTACTTCTCCCATATCCTATCTGCTTCATTAGAAAACTGTGATTATGGCCAAAGTTCTTCAAATGCATAGTCTTTGATAGGAAACATTTTCCAGCTACAACAACAATTAAAAAAATGGTTCTAGCTTCACCCTATTTTATGCAGTTATTGCATCCCCAACACTCCACATGTTGATGACTTAATTGTAACTTAGAACTGGCTCTTTGTGAACTATATCAAACTTAATTTCCATGGACAACCAGTATTACGGCAACAGACTCAGTTCCAGTAAAACAGATATATAAAATACACACTACTATTTACTGGATTTTTTAATATTTACTGTGGTATCTGAAAGGGCTTTACATGCATCTCTGAAGTTATCCCCCCGTTTGGCATCTAGGGAACAGAAGTCCATATCCTCTAAGATAATTAGATACTTAATGATCTACGTGTCTATTTACTTTTTGAGGATCTCAGCTGCAGAGAATATTAAGCAACTTACCCAAATGTCAGACAAAAAGGTTGTGGTAGTGTTTAAAAAAAAATAAAAACAACAAACCACAACAGAACCAGGAACCAATCTCCTAAATCCATATACTTTGTCTTAACTACTATCCTTGTGAATTACACTGTTATATAATGTAATTAGAAGAAAATAGCAAGTTCTATTCTAGGAACTTCTAATCAGCGACAAGCACTGCACTCCTAACGATCTCATTAGAAAAGAAATGCATAATTGCATGGTAGCACTATCTAGCAAACTACACCTCCAGCCAGAGGGGCAGCCCTTTCTCATGTAGACAGCATAACTTAGTGAGACCATTTCTACTATAGGTTACACCAGGAACACTCACAAGTGAGAAGTGATAAGCATCAAGTCTCTCCTAAACATGAGGTAAGGGCTTGAATAAAATGAAAGAAGGAAAGGAAAACTTTATTACCAAGGTATTGCTTATTGAGAATATATACTAAGCTGGTATTTTGCTGCTGTCCTTGAGTGCAGAAGTTTTTTAAGCTAAGCCTACTTCCAATAGGAGGAGGCCTAGAGACCTTACTAGCACATGGATTTTGATCTGATCTTTGCAAATACATTTATATGCAGTAATAATTTAGCACATTTTATTTATACCTGCCTATTCTTAACCTGCACTTTTCAAAGCAAGCATCTCACTGCAACACCATAAATTAGAGAGTCCAGCCTTTCTGTCCTCTCTTTACAGGTTGAGTACAGCTCAGTCCACCCACCACATGCTTGATGCTACAGTGAACATTTTGACCCAACCCTATCAGAAGATGAAAGAGCCAGAGCAGCCAGGTGGCCCAAACTCCCGGAGTCAGAGGGGACATCTGGCATCATTAACAGCAGCCATTATAGACCATGGCTGAGCTGTAGAGCCCATCTTAGCTTTGAAGACCTCAAAAATGTGAGAACAACGTGGTATAGGTTTTTGTGTTTGAAGTAATCACTGCATGTAACATGGCACTTTCCTTGGAAGGTCCTGCTTCATCAGGTCCTCTTCAGGAAAGGGGGAGCTGCAGTGGTAGGGATCACTGCTACAGCAATGGGGTAAAGTCCTGCAAGATCTCTATGCAGTAATGATTAGTAACTTGTGCCACATGAGAAGTCAGTGTAAGGTTCTCAAAACCCACGTAGTAGCTGCTGAGTGATATTTGCAGCTCTTTCACAGCTTCCTCTGCTAACATCAGCAAACTCCTACTTGAGTGTGCCACTCTGTAAAATGGGAATTTTACAGCTCCACAGGGAAGATGTGAAGGAGTAAAGCACCAAAGCAAGGAGTTAGGCGTCTAAAAGCTTTATTGATCCAGGTCTGAGTATACTGTATTATTGGAATCTATGTTAGGTCATATCTGGGAGCCTAAGAAAAGCAGCTGTAAGAGGCAGGAACAGGATTGAACTCTAAAGTATAGAAAGAATATATGAAAAACCATGAACTGAAACGCTTTAACCTATGAAGGCAAGGACAAGAAGTGGTTAAGAGGGGATTTTGCTTAAGCACAGAGAAGAAAATCTTCAGAGATACAAATCACGACTGCTGATGATTCTGTTTTCCTCCTGACACAGATAATGGGATAAGTGGGCATGCATGGAAATCACAGAAAGGAGAATTTCTGAGGAGATGAAAGCCTTTCACAAAGCCAGCTCCATTATACCATTTTTCTCTGTGCCTCCTGCTGGGAAAGGCTGGGAGTACAGCTACACTCAGCTCCTGCACAACCTGCCAGGGCTATGCCCTAAGCCCTGATCTGCCCACTCAGCAAGCAACTGGGCCTGGAGCAGCTCCAAGATGTTCCCCAGCTGCCTCTTCCACCTCATTTCTTAACAGTCTTCACAGGGAGAGGAAGGAACTGGAGTAACTGGGAGGTCTCACCCTGTTTATCCTGTCTGGGATGTGCAGGCATCAAAGTAGGAGTGTGCTGAAGGACATTGGTGCCCTGGCCCTGTTTCTACTAGCTAAAGGAAGGTGCTGAGGCTGGAACAGGCTCTGAGAGAGTCTCCTGCACACTATTCCTCATGCAGGAGAAGGCACAGAGTGAATAAAGCAGCATCCTCCTCCATTGGGCAAGCCAGCATCAAAGTTCATTCACTGATGTGTGAAACCTAAATCTCTGTGAGGCTCTGCTTCTTCTTCTCTTTCTCTCTCTCTTTTTTTTTTTTTTTTAAATTCTCCCCACCCCCAGTCACTCTCCCTCTTTTTTGGACGTTGCCATGGAAACTGCATCTGGTTTCCATTCTCTGTCTTTCCGTCATGTCCCTGCTCAGAGTCAGAGGCAGCATTGAAGAGACATTGATCATTGATGCAATGAACCAGCCCTGCGGGAACCAAGCTGGCCTGCAACCCCAGGCCTCCAATAAACTGCCTTCCTCACAGAGAAGGTCCAATTTTACTATTCTTTTGGCAAGTTTAATTAAAAATTGAGTGGGACCAGGTGCCCCATCACCTGCCCCATCCCCTCCTGAGGCAGCTAGAGCAGAGATGCTCTTTTTTGGGCCTTGCATTAGACCACATACACTGGAAAACCTAGGGCTGTAGGATACACAAGTATCCTCATAACCAAGACACCTGCAGCCCACTCTTTCATGCCATACTGCTGCTGACTGAATTCTCATCACTTCTCCTAATAGAAGAAAGTGCAAATGGAGTAAGTACCAAATCCAGAAATAACTATTCCAATACAAAAAGTCAGGAGAGCAACATTTCCATTAGGAAGGGGAGATTTCAGATGGCAAGCAACAAGAACAACAAAATGCCAAAAAAGGGGAAGGTGCATCAGTAAAGACAAAGCAATCTCAAAGGAAGGAAGAAAGAATGCAAAAATGTTGAAACAGGACCAAGAGAAAGACTGGCCTGTTTTTTAATTTCAGCTTGCTGTTAGCTGAATCCCTTTTCCTCCAGCCTCCTCTCACCACCTCCCCGAAGGGTATCATTGCCTCCTAACACACTGATGTGCCAAGGAGCCCTCTGACAGCTCTCTATTAATTAACTTCATGCCGATACAAATTTTATTTAAAGTTAAAAAAATCCAATTCACATTGATCCACCTTCATTGCTCCATCTGGCTGCCAATCAATGGCTGCTTGGCTTTACCTGACAAGGGAATAGATCTCTCAGCTGCAAGCACAACGGAGAATTTGGGAAGTGGGAAATAAAAGTGCTGTCCTTGGGCCTTTCCCACAAAATAAACCCATTCTGGAGGGAGCTATGTCAGCATCCTTTCTCCTTCCCTGATTTTTCTGCATCCTCCAATTTCTCTGCAGACCTCCCACTCCCAACAGTATGAGATGTTCTCGGTACCAGCTGTGCTGGGTCCCATTGTCCCAGCCCAGGAAGGGGCTTTTCTCATATGCTAGACTAGGCTAAAAGCTCATAAAATGCCAGAGCCCAGTGGAGACAAAAGAGGGATGAATTGCCCCCCTGTGTCCAGGCTTCTGACAAGATTTGCTGCATTTCTCAATGGCCATTGTCATTTTACTCTCAGAGGGAAAAGCTTTGTCTCTTTCCCTTCCCTCTGCCCCAAGAATCGATACGGCTTCTACAGAGAACAGCCTTTCCCAAACAACGCTTTGTCCCTTAGGCCTTGTCTGCAGTAAGAAAATTGGTAAGCATTTTTTTTCGCTCTGCAAGTAGCAAAATAAGATGCTGGAGAGGAAACATAACTCACATCATTGCCTAAGGATCAGAGAGGGGCTGCTGGTCCCACATTTTCTACGCAGTAGCTTTTAAAGTTACTGTCTGTTGTCAGTCAGTACAAGTGGTTTAGCTCTTGTTGAGTTTGGCTAGCATATGCCAACACAGACCTCAAGCTGGCCTTTCTCCTAATGTTTAAAGTTAGTTGACTCATCTGTGACCCAGAAAGGAGCTGAAGATTACCTTGCATCTTTATAGTGTGAGAAAGGTAATTTTACAAGCGGTTGGTGTACTCTTTCTAAATCCCTCCTTGAAAAATAATCATATTCGCCCACTACAGGCAAAGCTTTCAACTTGCCAGTATGGCACTGAGGAGGCTTGTTGTTTTGGGACCAAGATTCTCAAATCTTACAGCTCAGGAGCTTCAGTATTAGCAAACATGAGCAGTACTGAAACAGGCTATTTTAGCAAAAATATCCAGCTTCAGCCGTCATATGGAAGATGTAGAAAGAAGAAGATAGTAGGTTAGCCCTGGGTAGAGCCCTTGAAGTCATCGTTAAAATTCCACCACTGAATTTCCTGGTGATATGTCTGTCTCTGATGGAGTCATACCATTTCTGCCAACCAAGAAATTCTGCTCATACTAAGCAGGGCATCCAACCTGCAGGCTTAACGCCTTTCATTCTCAAGTCTTTGAACACACCCACATGTATTTCACTGTCTTAAAAGACACTAATATACTGGCTTGCATATAACAGCTTCTATTTGTGGGTGAGCAGCATAAGGAAGGATAAATCCTTCACCCCAGACAAAACAAACCAATATGACCTAGGGAAATATGTCAACCTGCTTCTGTAATTTAGGTGATGCTTATAGGCTGGGCACACACTGGTGGGTGTACCTATAAACCTCATACAAGCTGCAACAGAGGAGGCTGGATACCCCTGAAATAGCAGCCTAAGTGCTTGCTGCATAGGGTAACTGCATGGCTTGTACAACTTCACCATGAATACTTGCAATTCCTAAGCCTGAATAAGTAGAATACAGCCTTGAACCACAGAAACAGCAAATGAATAAGCAGGAGAAATGGAGGACTGTTAGACTTATCATGTCCTTGGTTCCTGGGAAAAAATGTTACCAACTTGATTTGCATGCCAGCTAACAAATGTTTTGCACTAATTTTGGTAACACAGAATCATCTCATTGCAAATAAGGTAATTCTGAAGTTTGTGGCCTATTTCCTGATTGTGGGTACCAGAATCCTTATCAGCTAACCTGCTTTGACACTTGTTTTTCTATGAAATAGAAGAGGAAGCCACTGTAAGTTTACTTCAGAAATGGGTGATGAGTTCAGGATGGGTCAAGTGGGAAAGCTGGTGTTCAATTCCTCTCCAGAAGGCTGGTGTTTGGGGAAGGGCAGGATATGGGAGTAGCTCCAGAAAATATTTTGGAGGAAGAAAAAGGAGTTTTGTAACAGGAGTTGCTGAAAAACTAGTGGGTTCTCACAAAAATAGCTGTGCCCACATCCAGGACAAGTGGGTATTGCTTTGTCTCTGTTTGGTAACACGAGCATGATATTTGTTTTGAGACTTTATCCAGGCATAGCTCACCTCTGGTCATAGGCTTCCTCCATTTGGTGAAAGTACTTTTAACATCTAAAATCATCGGGATCTCCAATTACATCTGGTGGTCATCTCACTCCAAAGACAACAGGGCTGATATCTGAAGATAAGAGGATCCACAGAGCTCAGCCCTACAGTGATACACCTTATATCCTTCTGAAATGCCCTTCTGGTTTAGCATTTTCACTGCCAGAGTGCAGACTAAAGCACAGCAAAATTAAAGAATTCTTTTAAGATAGAACAAAAAGACCCATGGAAGAACAGGAAGCTCAAACTCCAGCTCCCAAGTCCCAGGCTAGTTTTTCATCCTACTTATTGCATGGTCTGAATCTGGCTCCTACGTATCAGCTGAGGCACCAGCAAGGGAGTTGTGAGTGTTAGTAAGTGCTACAGAAATGAGTCAACACATTACCCACAACTCTTCTCACACCTATCCTCCAGGCCTCTCACTGACCCCTCTCCCTTTCTTATTTGCTCTTTGTCCACTTTCCCAGGATCTCTTTTTACTTTTCTCTCATCTTGCAAGGACAGAGATACACACCATCTATACAGAACTAGAAAAGAAATAACCACAGGCTGCTGAACTTGTTCATTGGAAGCAAAAAGCCACAGCAAAGGAAACAGCTCTGGCCCTCGCAAACGTGCCTTCAGACAACAAATCAAAGGCATTTAAGCTGACATTAAACCACCTTGGGCTTTTGGAGCTTGCTGGTAAAAACATAAAAGCTGAAAGAAAAAAAAGGGGAAAAAAAGGAGGTAAGCAGAAAAAAAATCCCATACCACACCAGTAAACTAAAGAAGTTAGAGGGACAACACAGCTATATGCCTTTGGTATTTGTTTTGATAAACATCACTCCCCATCTGGACTCTGAGGGACTACCACCCACTCCCCTCACCCTCTGCTTTGATCCCCTCCTGTCTCCTTCTCCCATTTCCCTCAGACACATGCAGCACTGTGCCTCCCTGCCTTTAGTACTCTTTCAAACACACCCTTTCCTCTTTTTGTCCATCAATTCTTGCCTGTTAACTCCATCCTGGTCTCAGGCTCTTTTTCTTTCACAGGCCTTGATAGAAAGCAGCAGGTCTGAAATTAGATGTTATTCAATTCCAAATTGCTGACCCTTAGGGGCAGGGAGTGCTGTATGCTCTTATAGTATCCCGATCACCACTTAATGCCTTTTGATATTGCTACAGGAAACACATCTAAAGCCAGAAGGGGTCATTTGGGCTAATACAACTTCCAGGATAACATGGACTGGAAAGCAACTCACTCAGCAGTTTCAGCACTTTGTGGAGAAAGTTATTTGCATTACATCATCTCTCAGAAAGGTCTCCAGTTTTGACTAAAAGACTCCAGCTGAAGGACTGTCTACCATAAACCCAGTCAGACCAGCTGGTATCGTCCTTTTTAACTTCTGCCTCATCTCTAGTACAAACGTGTCTGCCTTCATCTTCTGATCAGTATGTACCATTATGCTTATGCCTAAAATCATCATACTGTCAGGACTTGTCAAAACCTTCCTTTCTCTCTTGGAAAAATTTCACAAGTTCACTTTTTTTTTTTTTTTTGGCCTGGAAAGAAATGTGCCCAGATGAGAGGCTTTCCTGTGAAATAAAAATATTGGGGAAAAAACCATTTTGTTTAGAAAGTGTGAGAACCTTTTTCTTCAATGAAGCTAAAGTCCCCTACTTTGATAAGGACAAAGAGCTTTTGCAGTTACCCCTCAAACCTTTTGTTTAAAATGCAAAAATTCAGACTGCACATATGGAAAAACTTCTGTACCAGGGAGGCTGTAGCAGGTTCCAAAGGAGCTGTAGAACCTGCAACCTTGTCAAGACTTGGCTAGATGAAGCCGTAGTGACCTGACCTGAACACAAGCTGCAGTTGTATTTGAAGAAGAGGCCAAACTTTGTGACCTTCAATAGTCCCTTCCAGCCAGCATGGCCGTAGTTCTGCAAAATGCAAGTCAAAAGTATTCCAAAAGTACTCCATCCTACCTGAAACTACACATTTCACCAAACCTTCTTCATGAACAGTTGTAGTATAAGGAGTTCCAAGGGAAAATTTGGACAATGTTTCAGCAGGAGTTATAAATATATTCTTGAATTCAACCCTTGAGGTTTCTTTAGCATGGGAAAAGCACATTTAGCTCTCTTCACTTTTGCTTCAGCCCATTCCTATCTGTGTAGAAATGTAGAGTATTTTAGTGAGTACAATGGTGCACATCATCTTTTTTTTCTCGTGAGAGTGGAAGAAAAGCTCATCTACAGCAGAATATCATATTAAAGCACTTCAGAGCAGTCCTTATACAGCACCCAATTCCCAAGCTGCAGTGCTTCCTTTTTTCCAGAAACTCTTTGGGGGTGATTAAAAAAAAAAAAAAAAAAATCAACATTTTCTTCCACAGAATTTCAGCTGAAAATTCTTCTGAGATAATCTTTTCTATCAAAAAGCTGTCAGTTTTCCCAGTGAAGTCTGGAACAGATTCAAAGTGACAATTTTTTCTTCTATTTTGCTTTAAAGTATCATATTCTTTTTTTTTTTTTTTTGAATGAAAAAAAGCATACATGACAAAGTGACATTTCCACTCGAGCTATCAGTTTGTTTCTCCCTGTTTTTTTTTTTTTCTTAAGTTAAGAAACAAAAATGGAATAATTTCAGTTCAAAACACTGATTTTTGAACTGTTTGTTTCAAATTTCCCCTTGGAAAACCCGTTTTTTTCCCCAACAGAACAGAACCCTACAGCAATACTTCCTGAACATAAGAAGTTCAACCTATATGAATTCATTTCTCTGCCTTGGCAGTTAGTTGGGCAGACATGGGCTGCAGGAAGGGCACTGGGAAAAGTCCTCATCAGTTTGTGTCAAGGAACTGAAGAGAGGCTTCAATCTCACTCCAGCTGACCAGGGTGGGACCTGCTGCCTCTGAGCACACTTTACTTCTGCCTTGGTGTACATCCAAACATAAGGGAGACTGCAAAAATTACTGGAGTGTCAGTAACTACCTACAAGTCGGGCAGCAACCCTTTGTTTGCAACTAAGAACAAAACTTTTTTTTTTTTCCAGAGTTTGTAATCAAACACATGTGGCTTTGATAGTACTTACAACTCTCTAGAAAACCATACTTCCATAGATAAATGAAATGCTTAGGGCACAGTGAGAGACCCTGCTGACAGAGTGCATCCTTATCCTCCATGCCTCAAACCTGAGGACCTGGTTACCAAATACGGTGCTGCAATCCAGTGCCCTAACATCATTTTGCATGTGAGAGGTGAAAGTCCTGTTTGGTCAAGAGCAAAAATTCACACCTCAGCTTAATACATTTTACTTTGGTGCCAGGCCTATGGCAATATAATAGTCTCTCTGCTCATGTTTTCTCTCCAGGACTTAGGAAAACGCATAACTTCCAAACTTCTTAGGAAAGTTTACTGTGCTGCACAATCCTTCTTTATATTAAATCCACACGGGGATGATAATGTGGCTAGAAATATTTGCCAGCAAGGGATTGAGTGGGTGTAAAATGGGTTTGCTGAATTATTGCTAGACTATTCAATTTTGATTTTAGATACATATGCTTCTCTCTGCGTCAACACATTGCTCACTTTGTCGCTCCGGGTTTGGCACCTTACCTAGAACAGCCCTGGTCAAGCACAGCTTTTTTTTTTTTTTTTTTCCTTCTATTCAGTGTACCCCACTGTCTGGGTTCATCAAGTACTGTCTCTTGGAGGACATTTCCAAAACCCACGCCATGATTGCACATCCACCACCCCACAGCACTCTATCCATCTCCACTGAGAAAAACTGATTAGTCAGTCCTTCACTCCCTTTCCCTGGAAGGCATGTGGAGGCAGCACATAGCAAATCAAGCACTAATCCTCTGTTAGAAGAACTTTACCAAGGATATGCCTTGCATAACAACTTAACTAAATGACTGCACACATAACACATAAAACATTTGAAAATGCCCACTGGGGTATCCCTAGGAACTTCAAGGTTGCCTCATGGTCCAAAAGGGTTGGTAGGTTTTCTCATTGTTATTTACATTGCACCTTCATTTTTACATTTTAAAACAAGCAGAGCTTCCACCACTGAAAGTGGAGCCTATGGTGCTGAACTCAAATGTGCAATAGGAATAATCTAGTAAATGTTACTGTGGGGGCGTTGCTGCTGCTGGATCCATTGCTGATCCACACATCTTGGAGGCATTTGCTTCCTTAACCTAGTGCCTATTCATCCAGATAGCCAGATCAGCAAAAGGAGAGGTTAGAGTACTTCCTGGCCACCTGGTTTACTGCAGTGCCTAATCCTCTCCTCTGGTTGAGCACTGACCTCTTTCTACAGCTTGTTTCTTTCCCCTCTGTCAGCATGATCTTCCAACCAGCAACACAGAACCAAGCTTCAATGAGAAACAGTTTCATTAAGTGTTAAAGAAAGTTGTGCACAAAAAAATAATTCAGAGTCCAGACCCTCATGCCTAAAGGAAGCATAGGGTGGGGGAGAAACAAGACAGAAGTCAGAAGACACCACGTACAAGATAAGCACACTCTGTATTTCTTCTCTTTCTTCAAAGCAAGAGGAGAACATATCTCTTGCTGAAAACCCCAAACCCTCAACTGCCAGTTAAGATAGGAAGAAGTTCTAGATCATCTTAACAGACAATGGGTTAAACAATGAGTTATAGTGATACCTTGGGAAAACAAGTGCTCTAACAAGCACAATATGTGCTTTTAAAGGTGTATGCACTACAAGGCAGAGCTGAAACATCTTTAGACAAGTTCTAAGTTCAGTTCTGCTGCAATGACATGGCCTGTGACTACTTCCCTATGCACCAGGAAGCAAGCCACATGAAGGATTCCCCTCATCTGGTCCTCCTCCTGCCTCCCTCCCTCATGCTTCAGAGCCATCTCCCAAATCTTGTGAAAGACAAGCACACCCTCACTTCAAGTGGGGTCAAGAAACATAGCATTTCAAGAAATGTCTCTGTCTAGATGTGAATAGAAACTGTACCAGAGTCATAAAGGAAAACACTCCCCAGTTCGGGGCTAAGTGGTGCTCTCACACAGAATCCATGTTCTCCACGGCAATTGGGATGGCTCACTAATAATCTATGGGTCTTCACAATTATGAGCCAGAACACAAGCATGCACCTTGCTGTAAAAGAATACATAGATCATAGCACCTCCATGCTGTTTATACAACACTGATAAACTCCACTGCCCCAGATCATAAGCAGGCAAATTGCTTTTACTCATATTTATACTCAACAGTTTCCCAGTACTGGGAGCTCTGAGTAAGTCAGACCCCAGGTATGTGTGCAGCAATCTGACCAAATAGAGGCACTACAGTTGCATTACACTACTAAGAACCAAAGAAGCCCAGATGAGGCAAAAGTCCTCAGCACAAGCATAAGAATGTGGCCTCCCTGAGTGACCTCCCCACCTACAAGGGGCCAAAAGCTGCCCAAGCAGGATGACAACCATGCTTTTTCCTATGGTGGGCTGCAATTTTCCTCTTATGTCCTTAATAAAACAAACACAAAGGAATGCAATCTTTTAGTAGAAACTTATGTTTAGAGGTTAGACTAAACCAAACTGAACTGGTTTAGCAGGGTACAACGGTGAAGCAGAGATATCAGCCTTCAAAGACAACTTTGCTGGGGTTGCACAGATGTAGCAGTGAGAAGGGAATGCAATGGGTGACACTGAATTAGTCTGGCTGTGCTACACTAGTACATATTAGTACAACAGGGAGTCTGATCACAATGATGAGCCAGATGGATGAAGATAATCACAGTGCCAAGTCATGGCAGAAGAGAGTGGAGTAAGCAAATGTCACCCAGACCTCCCAAGCCAAAGGCCACCCACAAGGGGAAAAGGGAAGCAGATCACAAAATGGTGGAAAGCTGTGCTTTGAAAATCTGGGGAAGGGCACACAGTTTCAAGAATTTTTGCCATGTATCTAATGAACTGAGATTAGCTACTGATCTCATGGGCTAGCAGAGAGAGAGAAGGACAGGGACTCCAAAGCAGTAACTTGGACTGAAGCCAGTAGAAGCATGGGAACGGACCCACTGGTGCATGGGACCCACTGCAACACCCAGGAATGGAATACCTTCATATTTAAGCAGGGCTTGATAGAAAAGTTATTACATGAGGCCACAACAGAGCATCTGTGATGCATTCACCACATCAAAACCTCAAGTCTGAGAGATAACTAGATACCAAATTTTATCAGGCTGTAGACATAGCCATGAGTGGAAGTCCAGGCTTATACACTTTGCCTTATACTACTCACATCACCGAAAACACAGTTAACAGTGGTTTAGCTCTACCCTGCCCTTGTTTTCTTACCTGCTTTGTTTGGGATGCCATTTCTATGACTTCACCTCATAAACAACCTTATTTAGTTCAGTTAAAACATACTTGTAAAGCTAAATGTGAAGGTTCTGCACAGGCATGCCAACCCCTCAACCTTGCAAACATCAGATGAATCTGTCAAGTCTTGCACGCCCAGCATACGATTTGTATAATCATCCCTTTCTCTTTGCTCCCCTATGGCTGGTCTTGGGTCTCTGTCTTTGATATTTCCCAGCTTCTCTTGTTCTGTGACTCCTATCCAAAATGCAGTTGGCTAAGGAGGCTTGTGAGCTGTTGCAAGGGATTAAAGGATGACATAGAAGCCGTGATGCTGCACAACATTCAGGGTGGTGCTGCCAAGGAGAGCCTGATATACCACACAAGCCCCACCTAGCTGGTTGTTCCTTTTCACTGGATCTTGTTCCCCACTCCCCTCACCCCCTTGCATTTCTTGACTGGGACAAAGCTCTGGTGTTGAGAAGGATCTGTACACATAATTTTTCAAGACAGTCAAGTTGATAATGTATCTAAAGCTGAATTTTGGGTGCAGAGAGAGATCCAGGGCTCATACAAATCTGTTCCTCACCCTGGGCAAGGTGGAAGACTCAAATTTAATGAACACAAAAAAAGCCAGTTCCTTATGAAGCTGCTGGACATGGAAGAAAACAGAGAAGTGGAGGACCTCAAACTGTGGTAGCAGTTCAGTGTGATCTGACCAGGTCCATATGTCCAGCCTGGACTCAGGGTACAGAAAAGCATAGACAGTACATGACTGGCCTTTATCCTCACTCCATTTTGTCTAAGTGCACAACAGGAAGAGCAGGATGGAAAGTTGGGCTGATCATTAGAAAGCACTTTTAATCAGACCTTCATGAAGATCACAAAGTCATCAGCTCACGGTGACGGATTGCCAGGGACTCCATGATGAATGCATTTGCAAATATTGCAGCAGAATAATTTCCTTCCGTCGCCAGAGCACTCCAAACAAATTAGATTCCCTCTAATCACATCTCCTGTCTGTGGATGAGGAAAGATGGGCCCGTCAGCACAAACGCATTTAGGTGGCGGGCAGCGGAGGGGAGAGAGTGGGAGGTAAGGGGCTAGATGCAGCAATGCAGCAGGCAGGCAGATGAGGTGCTGGAAAGTTGCCCAGCTTTCAGGAAAGTCTTTGATCAGGGGTGTGAATACGTGGTAATCCCAAGCATGTTAACAGCTCTCCCTCTGCTTGCACACACACAACATGAGTGCTAGAGGATGGCGGCAGAGAAGCCAGAAAATCACCTGGAATTTTACAATGGTGAATAATAAGAGGAAGGAGTGTAATGCCAGCATCATTTATCCCAGATGGTGCAGCCCTCACTGAAGTTAAAGAAGGATTTTCTGTGATGAGGCAAAGCTTATACTGCTTTTCACAGTGTCTTCCCTATGCCCTACCCCTAGCTGGGGTACTTGAATTAGTGAACCAGAAGAAACAGCTTCACAGATAATCCAGTGCAGGTGACTCACAAGATGTGATACTAGGATGGAGATGCAGTTGGGAATTGTTAATTAGTACCACGTGGACATTATGCCATGCTGGAGGCATTCAACAAAGCTGCTAGCTCTTTTAATTCATACTAAGTCTAAGCATATTTGTTTAAGGCTCTTTGAAACCAGGGACACAACAGGCCTTAAGTTTGAAGTCAAACAAAAGGTGAACAGCACTGTGTTTTTAAAAATAGAAAAAACTGTACCAAGAAGAATGATCAAGTAAGATGTCTGAAGGCTACTCTTCTTCTCTACACCGTATTTAGAATAAGTGCTGGTAGCTGGCTAGAAAAATTATTGCAGAGTAGCATGCTCATACCAATATAATGTCTATCATCTTCAGTTTTCCTGAACGCATGAATTAACCTAACCATAGCTTCCTCCTCCCGTGCCTGAAAAATCAGGTGTCACAGCTTAGTGACTGACCTGGCAAGTCACAGGTTATAGCTTCTGTTCCAGGACTAGACAAATGCAATTTATGGAGTAAGTTGGTAGTAGAGCAAGTTGAGCATTTATTTATGCAGTTATTCTCTCTTGAGAATCCCTATACCCATATTTGCTAGGAATTTGGAGGAGCCTGATATTCCGAGAAAGGAGATTTTTACCTTTCACACATAGGGCATGAGAGAGTGCAACATGATGAAGACGACAAGGAACATGGGCGCATTCTCTGAATACAAAGCAGTAGGAACAGGCTGAGGGAGTTCAATGCAATGTAAAGTTTAAGCAAAGTATGTAAGGAAGATCACGAGACACACTGTGCTTGCAGGTCTGTGCATTATCTGCTGAAGGACTTTGAGTGCGCTTTATTCATTTTCCTGCTCAGAGGAGCTAGGGTAACTTTTGGCTTCCCACTCCCTAGTTGGTACCAACTTGCTGTTCACAGTCCCTACTTCTGGCAGCTCAGAAACTCTGCCAACAGCTCACTACTGAAGAAAAAATGTAAGCCCAGTCCATGCCCCTTTTAATTAGCTTTGAGATCTGGCACCGAGCAAACTGACACAAGAGACAAAGTAAAGAAAAAGTCTTGTTTCCAATACGGCAGGGAGCAAGCTGTGGAATGGTGAGCAGGGGGAGCAGAGGAAGGAGAGGGGAGCTGCCGCGCGAGCAATTGGCCTTGTTTGCTCTCCTGGAAGCCTCTGTGTGCTTTTCCTCCAACGTGCACTGGGTTTTTATAGGGGGCAAACTCTTACGGGCCACTGGGCTCAGAACAAGGCTTGGGGCAAGAAGCAGGCAGACTGCTGCCAGCTTTCCCCTCCTCCTTCTCCTCCTCTCGTCCTCTCATGCTCCCTTTCACACCCTCGCACAGCAGGACCCTCTTATCAGGTATGATAAGCAGCACTTCTGCGCACAGCTGGCAGGCTTCCAGCTCACGTTCCAGGAGCCTGGCCGGGCGCTGCCGCTGTGTGAGCACACTTTAATAAAACCTTGATTTTTATCTGAACATTTTATTAATCCAAGCTCAGCCATTTGCCAAAAAAAGCCAAAGCATTGAATATGCCAATGTGTGTTCTCTCCAGCATCTAATGCCAAAGTAGCTCTGCCCACAGAGTCTCCTCTGCTTCACACGAGGATGCATTTTCTATGCAGAGTTTTTCCTACTTTATTGCTTGCCCCTTCACTGTGCCAAGGAGATGGCAGGGGCCCTCTTCAACTGATTTTCCCTCCCTTCTTTTGCAGAGAGATTTAATACAGAAAAGGAAAAGATTTTACTTTTTCATTATCTCATTCCTACTGACAAGATTACAATTTTCCCCATATGCAAAACTCATGGAAAGACACTGGAGAGCAGCAAGTATTCAAAAAAAAAATTGAATTTAAACCATCTTCTTTCTTATCCTTCCACTGCTGCCCTGCTCTCATTCACCACCTCTTATGATACATCCAACTCAATCATCTCACAGGATGGCTGAAACACAAACATCACTGGGTGCTAGAAGATAGCAACAGCTGACACAAACATGACTGGTTGCCAGCTGCAACACAGGAAAAGGAAAGGAACAGGGACAATGGAGAGGTTTGTGTGGGAATAGACTTATAACATGACATAGATGTTCTAAAAGTCTCCATAAGTCAATACAGTTTTTACATATCCTGCCTGATTGACATGATCTTCTGCAATAAGACAGCTTTCTGTCTGCTGCTCTTCCTATACTTACTGTGCCAGTTTGAGCATGGAGCCCAAGGGCTTTCAGCTCAATGCTGTTGGGCCATGTTCTCACCTAATGGAGTAGCTGCCCTGCTATCCATAAGAGTGATGACATGCAGTGCAAAAGCCTCTTCGTGAGCTGTATTAGAGCATTAAGCACCTTGTAGGACTATGGTACTGATCCACAGTCTTTACTGTTTTCAAACTGGCAATTGTATTTTTGCTTTTTGTCCCTGGAGGAAGTCACATATTTTCTCATTCCACCTCTCTGCAGTCCTTCTCTAGAGGTCTTCCTCGTTTGTCCACTGCTCTTTTATATGCTTAATACATTTCCCTGCAAGATTCAGATAAAACTCTCTCACTCTGTATTCCAAACAAACCCTGCTCATCTCCTGCTGCAAGCAGAGTTTGTTTTCCATCCCACTTAAGCCAGGCTAAATCCTAACCTACTACTTTACAAGCTCAGAACTTCCTGTCATTCCTTTGAGGAAAGTTCATTGTGTTTTTAATCTTATTGTCGCAAATCATCTGACTCTTTGGGATTCTCCTTCGATCCTGTAAATGGTCCCCTTTTTAGAGCTGTCTCATCTGCCATAACAATTAAAGACCATAAGAAAGAGGAAGTGTTGGCCAACTTGGAATGCACCTTACTAGCGAGATGACATGAAGGCACAAGACAGCTGGATCTTACTTACCAGGTCGATCAGGCAAAAGATTTGACAAGCAGCTCGAATGGTAATTGGTAAATGGCAAAACAGTGAACAGGGACTTTTGAAAGTTAGAGCAAGAACATACACTTAATTCTTTCTTCTCTGACTATTCATTTGGGCAGTCATATTTTGGAGGGAGGTGCATACATTTAGTGCTGTCAGTCTATTAAAACCAAAATGAAAGAGCAAGGGAAGACGGAGTTCTGCCTGGCAACTCAGGAGACACTTATGAGGCTGAGGTCCAGCTATTAGCTCTGCTAGAGACATCACATGTGATATCAGTCAAATAACTATGCCTTAGCTCCTTCTTTGTATAGCTAGAATGCCATAGTCCACCCTGACTTCAGGAGCAATCATAAGATAACAAATAGCAAATAATGACTGAATTTAGATTTGGTATTCCTCTAAAGGCTGGAAACAACAAGGGGGTAGGAAAAACTGCTGTGGGGATAACAGAGAGGTGAAATAATGACCTTAACAGTGCCATGGGAATAAGATATCCTTAAGTCCTATTCCTGTTAGGGTTTTACACAAAGTCTGTATGCTCCCTGTCTCCCTGTTTCCTCAGGCAAAAGACAGGCTGGTTGCTTATGCTAGCCAAATGTTACAGTCAATTCCTTCAGTCTTAATCTTTGGGTCTGTCTTCTTTTGCATTAGTCAACTAAAACAAAACAAAAATCCCCCCTAGGGAACCAAACAGCCCTCTGCCCCCTGCCAAAGAACAATCAAATTACACCCTGCACAGGACCACTGAAAGTTTCAAAGCAGCCTGCAGTTTGCCAGCTATAGGCTTAGGAACATAATGCTAAGTTAAGGGCTGGAGCTCAAGCTAGGTTCATTAAGATTTATAGTCTGCATTGTCTAAAGGCAAGAGCTGTTTGGCCCTAGGCTCTGGACAGCAAAGATTTCTGTGCCACGCTGAATGATTTAACTTAGGTCCTAGAAAAAGTGTGGACACAGTAGTACAGCATTGCTGATCAAGCTACTGTGCTCTGCTTCTCCAGGCAGCTGAGTAATCTGACAGGACATCTCCCCACACAGTTATTCTGCTCCCAAAATAGCTGAGGTGATCTTGCACAACATTAAGGTGCATGCAAAGTGATACTCGCCTACCCTCTGTGAGCTTACAGCCATACTGGTGGTCAGTCTTTACACCAGTGGTTGTTTAAATATAGCCAAACACAGGTCATTCACTAAAAAAACCCCAAAACAACGTGGCTGTAATCGTCAATTAACAGCTCTCTCAAAACTAATTTTCTTCATAGCTTGATTTGTGCAAAGGATTAGTTCTCTCTTCAACTAGGTGTATGATCTCAAAATGGAGGTGTGAGCCTCTTTCACACACCTAAAATCTCCTTTCAATGTGTCAGACACAGGCAGTTGGACTAGATGAGACTTGGATTCAAATATTTCTGCACTTCTGACATTAAAGGCTGTGTGATACAGAACAGTGAAGAAACCAGGAGAGTCCCCTCCAGTCGAAGTTTAGCATTAAGAAGGTCAAAGCCTGAATGAGTACAGCCTAGGGAATAAGGCTGCTAATTTTGCCCTGTGAGCATAGTTTTAAAAGGCCTAGGGAAGGAACAAAGCAAACTACAACCTTTTTTTTTTTTTTTTAAAATATTTAAATAAGTAGGATCCCAAGCCCAGTAATTGGACACAGAAATCTCTGAACTGGGGCAATAGTAGAGAAACAGAAAGAAACAAGCAGCTATGGATGATAGGTGCTCATGATCTTGAAAGCCTAGTACAACTAGAAGCTTGTTATCATTTTTGGAAATGCATTAATTGATCACCTGCTCACAAGATTCTTTCTGGTAAAGACTATTATACATGCCTGGGCAAAAGTTAACACCGTAGACCTGTCAGCATGGGCATGGACTTTGGGAAACCTGCGAGAGCGATTTCACAACTACCCTGACTCTGCCGTGCTGGTGTGCTGAGTGCAAACCTAGAGTGATCCCAAGTAGGAGATCATCTTGCTTCATAAGAAAATTATTAAAGACTGCAGTCCCTCCCTAGAGAAGTAGGCTGTTATTTCAAGAACCTCTTTGCAAGGCAAGTGTGATCAGAGGAGATAGTATAGCACACAGCAGGAATCCAAGGCACTTGCCAGCCCCTATCTGACATGGTGAGGGGTGTTTGCATATGCCCCAGCTACACACGGATGACAGTGGCTGTTCAAAACTTCTCTCTTCACAGGCTCATGCAATATTTGTACAGAGCAATATTATCCTAAATGTTTTCTAATTATTCCTCTGGATTAATGGAAACCTGTTGTATTATTGACGGGTCTTTTACAATATTTATATAACATGGATTGGATTAAGGAGGAATAAATAAATACGTAGAGGATGCCTAACATGTAAATAATAAATATTCAGCCATCTATTTTTTCACAAGATGGTTTAAATATACGGCGTTTTCAATAAATCTTTAATAACTCTGCAAATATTTATTTATTTGCTTTGAAGCGTAAGGGAATTGCAAGAAAGCTCTGCAGGCTCCAGAAAGGGCAGGCAGATGGAACACATGCCCTACCATCGAGCCTTCAACCATCTTCTGGCAAGAAAAAAAAGCACATATCCTGAGATGATCCACACCTGGGAGTAAAGAAAGCAGAGGGAGGGGATCTTCAGGAATTGAATGGGGAAACACCACAACTGCTTCACAAACAGCTGTGCACACCAACCATCACTACTGCAACAACACAACACCTATGCTCAGCCAATCGCCACCACATTTTGCAAAACTCATAATTACATTGCACCATCACAGAGAAGTTCTCAGCCTCTTAGAGGGCCCTCTTCCCCAGCTACCCTAAGAGCAAGGGAACTGCTGAGAATGACTTTGCTGGAGGGTCCCAAGCCTGCAATGAGAAAGGAAGATAAGAAGAGAGTTTGATTGTGAACACCTCCCAGTTTTCACAAGTAGTCTAGTTTTTCCATGGGTTAATATAATGTCAAGAAAACTGTGCCTCTTAAGACTCTACCTATACCATTAAACATCCTGAGACCTATCATGAAGAGCAGATCTGCTTTTCCCAGATAGGAAAGCTGGACTCTGCTCTGTTACAGAACCCTCAATATCCAACAACCCAAGAGATCTGGACATAAGCTGCAGTGTTCAACCTCTAGGAAAACACAAGGTCATACAGGGATTTTAAAACTCAAACACCAGTACATTATCAAAAAGTTCTACTTTACTATAGGCACCATAATGGTTTGTCTGTGATGACCCAGAGAAACATCACGGCAAGTTATAAAAAAGTGACTCATCTGAAATATGTTTGCATAGCTTCAAATGCCCGCTAAGACAATGGTTTTTTGTAATCGCTTGATATTACAGTAAGAAAAGCTTTAAAATTAAATGTCCAAAACACAGCTAAGCATTTAGTTTTAATGGGACGGGATGGTCATTGCATGTTAAATAAATACTGATTGTAAAAAGGAAGTGAAGTTGCTGAGTTCTAATAGCTGTGCAGTAAATAACTGTTTATGTGTCATTATGTGGATTTGGAAGCATCAGCAAATATGCTTTTAATAATCAATTGATACTTAACATATAATATCTGTGTGATTAAATCAAAGGAGATGGATGCAGCCACAGTAATTACTGCATATTGTTGCAATGCCATTGGATTAGGGAAACATATTTATTGAGGTGAAAAAAAGTCGGTGGTAGATACATATCTCCTTGCTTGTCTTTTTACTGCAGTACCTTGGGCTGTCATCTCATTGATTTCTGAAGATAAGCAATGTTCACCCTAGTCAATACTTGGATGGGATACCACTGAGGGAAACCTGAGTGCTGAGAGAAGCAGTGCTGGTAACACAACTGAGATTGCTCTTTCATTTTCCAGTAGGAAAGTGTGATGCTGCGAGTCCTCTGACGTGCAGCACCCCAGAGAGGATATTGCACTCACCTCCCCTGCAGATAGCAATCCACAGCTCACTCTGCCAGTGGTAGAGCCGTGGGTTGTCCTGTCCATGCAGACTGTACAGTGGGTAATCAAGTTCCAGCTCTCAAAACTGCTGAAGTTTGTAGGTGCAGCATTGCTCTCCATTTCTTGTCAGAAATAAAAATCCCTCCGGGACAGGCTGAAGCAAGGAAGGCCATAAAAGCCTTCCTTCTACCTGCTGAGTGTTCTTTTCTCACTTCAGAAGTCCCCAGGGCATGTTCCCTACCAGTCTACTTACTTACACCATTAATGGGGTGGGACAGTTGGCAAAAATGACAGCAATTTGCTTTACAGACACTGCAACTACTCTGATCACAGTCCAGTTCTTGACACAGCAGAATGCAGGGTGGCTTAAAGCACCTGGGCTTCCCTACCTCTGGCTATACCTGGCAGGGCATGGCATGAGCTGAAGATGCAGCTTGTATCTCATTCAAAACTTTGGACAATGGAAACACAGGCATGCTCCTGTCTATGGATAGCTGGAATAAAACTACCCTTAGGCCACGTATTTAAAGCCAAGGAAAGGGAAATTTGGCATAGGCTCTAAGTTCTTAAACAAACAACACACGCTTATTACCAAATGCACAGTGTATGAAAATGTAGCCTGTACTAGAGAAAGCTGAGGAAAATCCTCAATTGTGTACATTGCTGTAGGCTACCCAAAAGCAAATGGGACTATGGCACTTCAGCAAACACTGGGGTCTGGCTCCTTTGCTTTATATTTGCAAAAGCAGAGAGAAGCAAGAGTTCCATTCAACCCAGGTCCCGAATTTACCACATGTGTTTATCCTCCCTCACACCAAACCTTCTGCAGAACAGGAAGGCATTTAGAACCAGAGACATGAATGCTGGTGGGAACTTAATTCCACTGACACCAATGACAGTCTAGAGGCCTGAAAACATGAGTCACATAAATCTGTTCTTGAATCTCAAACTCAGTTACTAGTGGTCAAAGTAGTATATTAATATAGGTGAACCTCAAAGGGTTCAGGAAAACATCTGAACACTTTACCTGCATGTTAGTGAGCCTACAAGGCTAGGACTGTCTCAGAGATTTGCCAAAACTGTTGTATCTGGTCATACTGAAAACAACATTGCAGAACAACCAAAAAGAAGTCTCCCAAAGCCTCTCCTCCCTCTCATCCTCTATCTCCCCAACAATATGCCTGCACTGAAAGCTAGCAAGATAGACAGTGAAATTGAACCGATGCAGGACAACACCTGTTACATTGACTCAAAAAAAAAAAAAAAAAAAAAAAGAGAGAGAGACTGATGTCTTTGAAAAAGGAACGAAAAGCACTATATCCACTAATGTTATTAAGAGACCACAAGTAAAAACACTACTTTGGTTTGCTAGAGCACCTACAATCTTGAGATCTCAAACCACTTAATAAAAAAGCTGGTTAAGCTTCACCCTGCACACTTTGAGGAAAAAAGAAAAAAAAAAGTAAAAATGCAGCACAAGCAGTTTCAATACTAGCATCCACATGTAATATTTGAGCCTCAACTCCCTTGTCTTAATAAGACCTTGCTTGCTTGATTATTTATTGGCAGAGTAGAATAATTGCAACCCATCAAATCCTAAAGTTTCAGAAGTCAAGGTGGATTTTGAAAGGACTGTTCTCCTACTCCTTGCTCCCAACCTTCCCACCCCAATACACGTTAATGTACCTTTGGACAGAGACATTGCAAGACTTCCTTCACTTTTCTCTGAGTCATGGGGTCAAAAATGCAACAAATAACACAGGCCCTTGTGGATCAGTAGCCCAACATGGTAAACAGTATCTCAGCAAGCAGTGAAGTACACCATAAGAGTCCTAGAACATTCTTCTATAAGCACTGAAATTAGAGACACCTATTTTTCAGAAGGTTGGTAACTGTTGTGTGTGGAGTTATTTGTGGTGTATTTTTTTTTGGAGGGGGGAGGGATGGGTAGGGTGGAATATGTTATTGTTTTTAGCGGCAGGAAGTCTAAGTGAGGCTTTTCCTGCTATATCGGCATGGCTAACATTTCTTCTGGGTAGAGTCTCTGTTGTCCAGACATATAGCTGAGCTCATGCAACTGCAGAATTAACAAGGTCACTTTCCTCCTGTTTTCATGAAAACTGCAAGTCTCTCTGAGATTTCATTTTAGCAGAAATTAGTCAAGATGTTCAGTAATTACAGGAGATTGAAAGACAGCCAGACACTATACTAATAGAAGCTATGTTTTTGTATTAAATCAGTCTAAGAAAAGCTGAAAAGAAAAAAATGAAAGTCATTTTAGCTGAAAGAGTTGCCTGAAAAAAAAGCAATATAACACAGGACAACTTTATCTGAATAGTCCTTCATAAATCGATGGAGCTACTCAGCAAACAAGGACTGCAGCATCAGGCCTGGTGAAGGGCTTCCTCTGTTCGCCTTCTGTTGAGATGTGAAACCACCTCTGTATTGACTCCAAGGCCATCACCAGTAATAAGATCAAGCCAGTACAAAAGGTGACGTTGGAAAAAAAAGCTTGCCACAGTTGCAGCGT
Organism: Myiozetetes cayanensis; assembly: GCF_022539395.1. Classification (NCBI taxonomy): domain Eukaryota; kingdom Metazoa; phylum Chordata; class Aves; order Passeriformes; family Tyrannidae; genus Myiozetetes; species Myiozetetes cayanensis. The sequence goes on from NW_026087742.1 coordinate 23,403,722, forward strand.
CAGGAAATAATCCAGCTGCAGGCTCCATCGCACACGATCCGTTGATAGCAAAGGGAGGAGGTAAACCTCCCTCTTCCAGAGAGCCAGTCTCAGCTATCCCACTCCTCATCCCCAGCCAAAGCTCGACCAGCCTTGCCAGCTGCACAGCCCTGCAACCACAAACAGGAGCTCACAGAGAAGCGGCTGGGAAGCAGAATGGTTTAGTTTATTGTTTTGCAACTTCTTATTTATGAAAATGCTCAGAGAGCCTGGATACCGATCAAGTTTTGCTGCTCAATATTTATTAGAGTCTCACCTGCCTCACTGGAATGGGAACTGCAGGCACTTTGATTAATGTATTGGAAAAAAAAGAAATGTATAGTTTCCCTGTCGCCTTGGTAAGCGCCTCCCTGTATCTTGTGCCAAGAGGCTATTTTACAGCATCGCAGCCCTCGGTGAATCTCTGCTGATTGCTTGTTGCCTCCCTACAGCAGCATGCTGCTCGCAGGTGTGGGGTGGCACTGTGTTTTATTCTGGAGCTGAACCTGGAGGAGCACTGTGGTGCTATGTCAAGCAGAAATAGGCCCTCTCTGAACAGCAATAAAAGCACCAACTTAAAATATCACCCCAGTGGTGGGCTGCAGGTTGGGGAATAAACTAAGTTCTTCTCTGTGCTCAGAGAGCACCCACCAGTGCCAAAGAGGAACTTCTGGATATGGCCTGACCAGTTTCCAAAGGCAACAGCTATATTGGCTTTGAAGGTAGAGTGGTTTTTGCAGAAGCCTGTAGACCCAAGCAGCTTCAGCAACTACACCCTGTAGAGCATGAATGTTATAGAACCATAGAATCATGAAAAGAACCTCTAAGACCATCAAGTCCAACCATTAACCTAATGCAGATCCACCAAAAACCCATGTCCATAAGTACCACATCTACACAGCTTTTAAACCTTTCCAGGAATGGCCCTGATCCTCTGCCTTTCTTCATCTGCCACCTCTGTGAAATTAAGATTAGGTCCACCTTTACACCAGTGTGCTGATTTTGATGTAACAGAGTTTGCACTTAGCTCCAGTATGAGGCTGCAGGATGTTTACATTTTGCCACTAGCTAGCCAAGAGGCACTGCTGAAGCTCAGACCCCTGGGACACCCAGAAGCAGACCCTACACAGTTGTTTCCATAGCAGGAAACCTTCCTGTCCCAGCAGGGACCTGTTCCCAGAGCTCAGGCATTTTGAGGTACAGCACAAATACTACTGTCAATAGGTACCATCCCACGGCTCTCAGCCATGCAGCAATTTTGGCATATGGTGCACTGAGTCAAGATCACTCCTGCATGATACACAAGAGACCACTGATTCAATCTGTACTTTATCTATACTAAAAAAACACAAAGTTTTTCATTGATGGTAGAAACAGAAGAGGAGAGCAGAGCTTATTTTCTCCAGGAGAGGGCAGTCCCATACATACACACACACTGGTAAGTAATTGCACATGTTGGAAATGAATCAGACCTTTATAATGAAGAAAAAAAACCACATTATCCCAACATTCTCAGCCAGTCTGTCTTCTCTTGACTGGTATGCTACTGTGCCCTGCAGATGCTGGAGTCTGTGCAGTTATTTAATCCTGCACATTTTAATCTTTTATCTTTACATTTTGATTAATAACTTTCTGCTCCAGAGGAAGTGAGTGAGTACTAGCATGTGCTAGCACTAGGCATGGAGGGGGGCTGAAGCTGCGAGGGTCTCACATACACACTGTGGTACACCATGGACTTTGCCTTCAGATACTCACCTGACATCTGCCTGGCAAACTCTAACCCTTCACTCCTGCCCTGGAAACCTTCCACATAAAATACATCCGTGCTCACATTACTGGAGCTGCAGACTCCTCACACCAGCTCTGCTTCCAGACCCCACTTCTTGCTCTGTATGCCCCCCAGATGAGGGTTTCCCAGCTCTGTCAACCTCTTTTAGTCTCCACTTTCCTGTTTCCACATTTGCCAAGACAACTTGGGCTCATCCTGCAACTTGTCTCCTTGTGATTTCATCAATGGAAGTTCATTAGCAAGACTCAGTACAAGACACCTCTCTGCATCTGATGTAGCATCACTCAACCCTCCTCGCTCCTGGGCTATTGCAGATAATGTTCCTGTGCCATCAGCTGAAGCCTGTGATGGCCTGTCCTCACCCCTTCCCGGGAACACAGAAGAGTACATATGATCCTAAAGGACTTCAGGAGGATTTGGCTGGACTTCAATTAATTGCTGCTGCAAATTAGGTCTAAACCCATTTGTCCCAACCGCATGATAGATGAGGCTGTACATTACAGCTGCTTCTAAAGTCTACATTTTTATCAAAAGATTGGCAGTCCCTGTGGGCCCCGCTGAGATAAAGAGGGCCTTCTGCTTCCCAAGCCTCTTCTCCCTGCTCACGCCTTCTCCCTGTTTTTTGTATTCAGCTTAGGGCCTCCAGGAGTGTCTGGAGGAATTCATTTCCTTCACAGCACACCCCTCCTTCTCCCGAATGAAAACTAGAGCTGGTTTTTCCAAGTTGGATTCGCAGGAGAAATATGAAAGCTAAAGGCACGCGGTATAAATAAACATGCAATGGGAACAGAAGAGGCAAAACACAGAGGCCCAATGCAGACGAGAGAGACAATGCAGCATAACAAATAGCGAGCTGCGCTTCGCCTGTGGCATTTTCCAGCTACATCAATAATTATATAATACAACAGTCGCCGATTTCTCAGGCATGGATCGATACCGACTGTGGTGCCACCCCACTCCGTGGCGGGTTGTGGACTGAGGGGCTCTTCGCAGGCCCACACTTTGCCCAATCCAGGGATCGATGGTTGCATTTTGCAGGCAGCACCAAGGGCTAGGGAAGCAGTAAGTGTATTCTCCAGACTAAGGTCACAGGGGTCTCTGCCCACGGTGCTTGATGCTGCCAGCATGGGTGGGAAATGGCTTGGCTTTTGTCTTTTCCTCTCCAACTGCCTGCAGAAGATGCAGCCTAGGTACTGCTTTGCATAGGTGCTGTTTGTTGGCAAGAGGTTGAAAGAGGATTCATTCCATGAGTGTCTCACATGCTGTGAACTTCTTTGGCAGGAAGCAATTCAGTTGTCAAGTATAAATGTGTGAATGCACCCACTTATCAGGCCTTCCAGCAAAGCAATTAGGGGATATGGTATCATTACAGACATCCATATTTGTCATAACAAAATATAATTCTCTAAATACTTTGGTTTTATCACCCCAACACAGTAAGTTGTAAAACAGAAGAATTTTGTGGACAGAGCATTATGAGCATCTGCTTCACAGAGTAGAGTTCTATCAACCCACCCCCCAAATTACCATTTTGAAGTCCATAGCCACTAAATATTGTCCTGGTGTGTGTGGAGGGAAAACAGGAAATCAAATGAAGGAAACACTGAGAACAGCTAGAACATCAACAACTCTCATTTCTTTTGTTAGTAGGTATAGGATTCTTATGAAAAGCAAGCCTGAAATGTAGATTTCAAACCATTAATGCTTATTTAAATGCTAACCTGAGAGAAGTAGCAAAAGCAATGTCTGACCCATGCAACTTCCCACAAATGGCAATTATCTCTAAAACCTTTCCATGCCAAATCTGATTAAATTGAAAGAGACGTTTGGAAACACGAACTGGTTGGTCATATTCAGGAAAATGGACCTTTTGGGCTAGAATTGACTGGGGGGCAGGGGGGGAACAAACAAACAAAAAAAACCAACAAAACCAACATCCAGAAGATATGGGTGGCACATTCTTGCTCTGTGAAATTGAACAGTAAAGTAATTGGTTTGTAGTGTGTGTTATTATTTTATTGTGTTGCAGGCTGTCTCTGGTCACGCTTTGTCTTGTGTTTGTTAGACAAGCATTCTGATACCACAATGTAAAATGTCAAGTATTATAATTGGGCCCTCGTTCTACAAGGCCTTCCTTCAGACAGAACTCACATGTCACTGGAAATTTCAACTGATTTCCCTGCTGGAAGGCTGGATTAAAGGTCTTCCTACTGCAAAAATTGAAAAACTCATAACACTGACACACTCATCTTGCCAATCAAAGAGTAATAATAAATAGAAAAGTCTCTAAAAGAGATGATCCTAAACAGCAAGAAATCCCTAAATTAATTAAAAAAAATCCTTGTATCCAGAAGCCTGTAAAACTTGTGGCACATTTCACTACCACTACAGCCACACAGATAAATGCTTGAGAACCACCATGCATAAGCTATAGGATAAAAATCACTGGTGTAGAGAAGGGTACTATCCTTAGAACTCTTACTAGAGCCAGAAGCAGAGGTTTGCTTATCCCACTTTGGGAGGATGCACAAATCTGTATCTAGGTATCTTGGTTGATTTAAGTGTTACACATACATCTAGTAAGAGCAGGTTCCTACATAAAAAAATCATAATTTGCAAAGACAAAGAGGTACAGGGAGATAAGAATGGGTGATCTTGTAACTGAGACGATATGGCTATAAAAGTTTCTCCCTATGCATAATGCATTGCCTTTGCTGCAATTGGTGCTCCCAGATGAGTTCTGTTCATGTGAATTGATCAGAGAACATATGCTTCCAGTTTGTATAAGGACAAGACAAAACATGAAGGACTGTTGATCTTCAGATTGATATCCGTCCCCATTAACAGTTATTGAAAGGTATAATAGGCATAAATAGCCATTTACAGAGGTCACATGATATATAAAGAATCTAGTATTTGTGGAACAAATGCTTGGATGTTATCATCCCCTTACTGATAAACAGTACAGGTCAGGAAGAAGCAAAGCAATCTGCTCAAGGCTGCAAGGAAGCCTACGTAGTAGATGCATACAGTGGAACTGAACCTTTTGACTCTAGCCAAATACCCTTCCTCTCTGGCAGAGAGAGAAGAGAGCAATGGAATGGGTTAAAAGTGGGAAAATACTGTAGCCCAACTGATCAGCAGTAGCATGTTAAGCCATAGCAACCCAACTTTCAAATCTGCATCTGTACGCTGGACTGGCTACTGTTTTTCCATTTTCTACCACTATCCATTCAACGCAGCTCGGAGCTGCTAGACTGAAACCGAAATAACCCGCTTGGGCCCAAGGCATACATATGAATATTTACACAAGTTTTACTAGTGAAAATGTGTGGGTAGAAAGAACTCAAATATTTGTTGGCTAGAGAAACAAGCAGATTAACACAACCTGTACTGGCACAATGTTCTGGGTTTGCTGTTTGCCTCTCTCTGCTGTCTAATCAAGTCCCTTTGGAAGACTTATTTCTGTGAGGGCTCTCTCTCCACTGCATGCTGATGACCGATAATGCAGTCAGCATATTGTAAATGGGAGCTGCTTTCCACTTCAAAGGGACAAACCCTAATTTGCCATAGCCCTGGGTCAGACGCAAGTTAAATGAGCCAGAGCAGGACACAGCCACACCCTCCATCGCTAGGCTATGCAAGCTGTAGGAATACACACTGAAATCAATTACTTTGGGCCCTCTTCTGAATGCGATGGGAGAAAATTACATCTGAGCTCTGGCCTCAGCCAATCAATCCTACAGTAGCCTGATTTTTCTAGGAATGACACTGCAGGCAAGGCTTGTGTGACCTACAAAGAGAAAGGTCTCATTTCAGTGGGCTCTCTAGGTCTCCCTTTCTATTCCCTCTCAGTCTTGCTACTGCTCCTGTCCAAGGAGATAACTCAGTCACACTCTCACTGCAAGAGCTATCCAATTGCAAGAAGTCATTGAAGCTTAAATGCCAAATAGTCCAATTTTATTTGCAACAATCACTTATGATCAACCTAGAGAAGAAAATTCCTCTTCTTCATTCATTCATATAGTAGCCTAGGATTTATCTGCTTCCAGAAATTACAGATCAAGAAAAAGGCAGTCAAAGTGAGTTGCAGCATCCAAGACTGCTTCACATGCAATAGAAGCCAAGAATTAAAATAACCAGGACTCCACTTGTTACTTTCAAGAACTTGTCAGGCCTTGCAAACCCACAAGCCTCTTCAGGATCCCATCCTGCATGGGAGAACACACAGGATGTGTGAAAGAGATGGGTAATTCCCCTGGAGAATAAAAATAAAAAAAAAAAATCAGATCCCCAAAGAAAAGGCCCTGTAGAAACATACATAATTATTACCTCAATTTATGCTTTTAACAATACTAAAAACACAAGGATATGGAGGCTTTTCTACTTAGTAATGGAAGATGGCACTCAGAGCTTTGCAAATTTTAAGTTCTGTTAGTTTAGTTGAACTGTAATTATGGACTTATGAACAAAAAATAAAGATTACCAAGAAAGCATTAAGAGTCATAACCATGTTAAACCTGCCACTATAGCTTTGCTGCTCTGTCTGTCCGCACTGGTCACAAGAATGCTGCAGGCAAGCAAGATTCCTATCAGTGAGCTCCCCTGAAGTTAGGATGCTACAGACAAAAATGTTTTTCTTGGTGGTTTTGTAGAATCGTTCAGATAAGACTCAAGCCAAGGAACCAAAAGTCAGTAATTCCACCATCTCATCATTCCTCTCTCCTTTGCCTTGAGTTCCTCTCTTTCACCTCAGTGGTCTCTGCAAGTTAGCCCTCACTGAATGCTGAATGTCCCATGCATTTCACAGTCTGATGACTCATTTTCAGAAATTACTTAGATGCATCAGAGCTCAAATCCCATTGACAGCTGATGGGCTCTGCCCTTCTGAGTGACCAAAGCCCAGATTTCTAAAGGCTATTTAGATGCCTTAATAGTAGCTTAAAAACCTAGTGCACAAAAAGCCAAGTTTAAAGCAATATAAATATCCACAAGTGAAGCTAAATGGATACAGAAAAAATTCTCATTATATTTGTATCTATGTATACCTAAATCATATTAGAAGTTGAAGTCTTAAATCCTTCACTTGCCAGAATGCCTTCTGCCCTGCCTAAATAGAGCATCTTTTCTAAAGACAATTTCAGCATTAGCCAATATGAGACAATCTGCATAACAATATGTAGAAAAACAGAGTTTGAAAGTTTAGGACTACAGCACAGAAAACAAAAGACTACATGCTTGGTAATTTCCATGGGTATGTCAGACTGCAGCAAATTATATCCTATAAGCTCTGTGCAACATAGTATTTGCATTAGCTTGTCCTCCTCCTCTCAAGTCAGGGTGCCCGTGTCTCAGACATCTTTCTAAAACAATAAGAACTTGCTGTGCGTGCCAGGCTGGGATACAGATTAATTAATGTAGGATCACAGTGGATGTTTGCAGGATTCTTATAGCTGGAAAACAAACAGTGAAATTTGGCCTGATGTCTACCAGGATATAAAATGGTTCTTATTAAAAAGGCAATGTATGTATCACAGGATCTCACACCGACATATGATTTAAACCAAGTCAATCCCCTTCTCTGTACTACACAGAGCATACAAGAGGATGTCACTTGCCACAAGGTGGTGCCTTTTTAATAATGACCTCCATGACAACAAATAAAACCACAAAAGCAGCACACCAACAGTCAGAACAATACAACGTTAACCTCAAAACCTTATACGAGCTGAATCTATGCCTAAACATACTAGAAACATAACAATATGGCACGAGAAATCTTCTCAAGCACAGTTTACCATAGGCATTACCTGATGATGCCTGAGTGTAAAATGACAGAGCATTATTGATGCAGAGCATTATTTTTTCTCCTCAGTTGTCTAAATCCAAACCACATGACAAGGCAGCCAGTGAGACCATCAACAGAATGAACACTTGGAAGACAGGAGATGCCAGAAATACAAATCTCCTCAGAGAGGCAGTGAACTAAAAACCTCCTCACCTGTGATTTCTGAAAATTAGTAGTTCAAACCCATAGATCTAAAACCCACACAAAGGTTGCTCTGTTGAAGCTGCAGCACAGGTTTTTTTGTACTTGCAGTTTGGTGGTTCTTCTATTCTAGGTGACATTCCTCCAGCTGACAGTGGCATCTGAACAATGCCTGGATCTTTTAAGCTGAGGTTCTATTCTTAAGCACTGAAAATGCATCTATTACTGTTCAAGAAAACATTGGCTTTCCCATGAAAGTAAAAAAAATGAAAATACATGCTCTCATTAGCCTCTGACTTACTGTTCATGATGTGTATAAAAATTGGCTCTGCTATTTCTAATAAACAGAAGAGAGTCCCTGCAGATTTAAGTACTTAGACAAGTGTAGTGTGTTGCATTAAGGAAATGCAGAACTATCTTACAAGAAATATAAAGGAAATTCTTCCATGAATTTGCTGAATACAGCTCTTCCCCATTAATGCAATTCTGACTGTCAATACCAATGGTCTTCCTAACTCCTGGCCAGGATTAACCAGTCACCAAATTGGGAACTCACTGCAGCTTTATCTAGAAAGGTAGAGTTGAAAGAAATGCAGGTCAATTCACAGAAAAGGTTTCTTTCTTCATCGTGCAAGAGTGGGCTGAATAAGAACAGAATCCATTTATCAACAGTACATTAAAACTCCAGGGCTCCAAAGGTTTATTTCATTTCAAATCATGGCCTGCCTGCTCATTTTAATGTAACTTTGTGAAAAGCTCTCTGCATTTCAAAGGGATCTCAGGGCTTGTCTTTCCTCCTCCCCACGCTCCAACTGCCCTTCTCACATTCTCTCAGTTCAGCCACACTGCACAGCAATGAGAGTCCCAAACTCACTGACTGCCTCTGTGAGCCAGTGAGCAGCTAAGACTGTAGGTCAGAAGAGAAGACCTTCAGCAGTGGGAACATCTGTTCTCAGTAAGGCTTCCAAAAACATGTCCAACAGCATATATATCAGATGGGCTGCCCTATCTTACTTAATAATATTGGGTTAGAGTAAAAGGTTCCTTTCACAACAGTAAGACCAAGGTTTCTTCTCAGAAAGACAAGAGGATCCAAACAAGAGACTGTTGACAAACAAATTCCCACCCTCATACACTGAGTGTGCAAACTGATGCACAGCACCCAGGCATTGGTGCTGGCCACAGAAGATCTCAGGCTGGATTCTACAGGCAGCTCGTGATGGGTTTCTGCGGGGAAATTACTTATCCTTTCTGTACTCCATTTCACTATCAGGAAGTGTTATCAGGATTTAAAAAAAAAAAAGTACATTTTCCCTAGCCTTGTGCACTAATTACACAGGGTATTCAGACATTCAGAGAAGGGGGAAAAGAAAAAAAGGAAGTATGAAAGGATGAAACTACCACTGAGTTTCAGAGTGTTAAAATGGATACTTGAGGCAACTCTCACATTTACTCAGCACAACATTCAGGAATACCAAGAGAACCTTTGCCCTCTTCTTAGGAAAATAACATGCTGAACTTTTACTATGGATAATGGGAGAATTAAGGTTCACACTTTCAGCCAGCATTAAAATGGCTTTAATTCAATTTAGCTGAATTCACTTTAAAGGAAAATTAAACTAAATCAAATGGAGGCCACTTTTAATTCCAAACAAGTGTGCATGCACACATCACTTCAATACATTTTACATAATCCACTTGAAACCCACCTTGTTACTTAATTCAGATCAACTTTCCCATGTACTCCTGACTAGACAAACCCTTAAAGGCAACATTATCTTTCCTCAACAAACAGCTGCATTTGATTATTGACACCCAACTCTAGAGAGAGCTGCTCTGAAAGGGACAACATGGTTGCACACAATTTATATGTCTGTCACAGAGAGAACAATGCTCTGTATACAGCTACAATAGCAATTAATATACTGGGGGTTGTTGTTCCATTAGTCACTAATTACACAGTAGACCAGTAATACAGAAGCCTTGTTCCTGGCAAAGAAGCGATTGCTCCAGAATTACTGAATTGATAATTCAGAGGCTGCCTTTTGTATCCTGAGGGATAACCTGCACCTTTGCCATCAGTTCAGTGAAAACACCACAGATGGTACAGATTCATAGGCAATGGCTGTGTACTGCACGCTACTTTTTAAGAACTTCTGAATTATGGCATTTGCGTGAGATGAGTCAAGGTGAGTTCAGTGACTGAACAGAATTGCTTCCAGTCTTTGTCACAAAATATAAGAAGAATAGTTTGTCACTGAAGATTTTTGCTTCCTCTTACAAAATACATGAGAAGCATAGCAACCTCCCTCTCGCATTGTCTCATCAGGCTATTGCAAACACAAGAAAATGCCAACTCTGGTTGCGCGGGGCTGTGAAGGACCTTTGCTTTGCCCAGACATCTTGCAAAAGTTAAAAAAGGTAAGAGATGGGGTGAGAATGGCGGGTAACAAAGCTTTCAAAAGGATGTTGCAGTACACTCCAATGCTTTTGGTAAGCCACAGATGTGACCCCGGCCAACCAGGGAAGGGGCACAAATGGGCTCAGCTCTACAGCTTTCCTTATGATCTTCTTCCCAAATTCTTTTTCTCCATTGCTCTCTGCATGTCCTTATTGCGACAGTGCATCGTGATCTCTGCTTTCCTGTGATCCAGACAATACACAGCTCCAACACTGCTGCAGTTTATAAATGTTTGAGGAGAGCCATAGAGCAATGGTCTGGCCATGGTCTTTGATGTTCAAAGAGCAAAACAAGAGAGGCAACTGTCCTTCTTGCTATTCTCCTGCATGTAGTAAAGTAGAACAGAAGGGTAGTCGTTTTACCCTTCTCCCTACCAAAGAAAGCACTCAGGGACTGAGGAATCTCTGAAAAATGTCAATTTACATAAATGGCAATTTCCAGTCAGCTTCTCTAATTAGCATTTGATGGAAACTTCTTGCTTTTCACCAATAACAGAACTCTCCAGGGATCTGTGAAAAGATCAAACTTCCTCTTGATATGGGAAAAGGGATAGAGACAGTTTTAAAAACAGCATTACATGTTCTTTTTAATGAAAGCCTACACCTCGAGAAATTGTTCACTAGAACAAGTCCATGAACCATTTTGATCTCATTATTTGGAATCCTGACTTTTAAAATCAAAACCTAGTCAACTCATCTTGATCCAATTGTGTTGATCTTGAGTCAACAATTCCAGGAGAACAAAATATCCCTTCTTCCCTCCCCTTTACTTTATTGTTGCTACAAATAGAGGTGGGAAAAGAATTTTTTATGCTTTCATCAATATTTATGCAGTTAAAATTGCGTACACCATATGTTGTTTTTTGGTTTTTTTACACAGAAAAGTCAAGAAAATATCATACAGTTGACTTCAACTTCATTATAAAAGTGCTAAGTCATCCCCCTAAACTGAACAATTCTCTATTGTCTGTGATGGGTACCAAGGAACAAAGATTAGCCTCATAACGAAAATCCAATCACATCCTTACCTACTCACAGGTTAACACTTTCTCCACATGGTACAAGTCAGAATAATTGACAAGATGGTTTGAATGATCCAATAGGTTTAACATGTGCAAGTTTTTATGGCAAAGACCTTGTCTCAGCTTAACTCAGTATAGTACCATATTTATCCACGGAGCTAAAGAAACATCAAAAAAAGAAAGCCCAGATCAGCTGAACTTCCCTTCTAGAAAGAAGACACCTTTATACCAAAGAATAGTAAAAGAATAGATAGAAGATTGGGACCCATCACACAGAAAGCATCTTTTATGCATAGGAGAAGATGGCTCTGGAACTTCCTTTGTCTTCATTTTCATTGCATAGACAGGTAAGCTAAGACACAAACTGATTAATGGACTAACTTGAAGAAAGCCTGTGGCAAAGGCAGGAATTAAGCTCAGTTCCCCCTGAGGATCAGTCCGGTATCTTAACAACCCCATATCTTTCTCTTCTGAAATACTGCAGCTTTCCTTTGTAATTAAACAGCATGGATTTGAGGGGGCTGATTTCAACTGTCATTGTACTGAAAGAGCTTGCACTGGTCAAGTGGGGAGGAACTGCCTTGCCATACTAAAAAGGCTTTTCCTTTACTTAATTCCAGGCTTCTAAGCTTTCAGAAATAGAAAATATTGCATAAGCAACAGTACTGAAGAATTTTGAAGGCATACTGAAAGAGCTTTTTATACTCTCCCATTTTAATAGCTGGTGCTTTTACTGTAGATAGTATACGGCTACAGAATAATGTGCATGGGTTTAATGTCTGGTATGATAATATCCAAGGTGAAGATATTGAAAATTCAATTAAAATATAGTTTAGGATATTGGCTTATTTTAATTTCCAGCCTCCTTTAGCCTCCATCCACCTCCTACACATCCAGGATTGAAGCTAGAAGTTACAGACTGAATTTTTACTCCTGTAACTCATAATCAGTACAAAGTTCTTTGTACTTCTTCAACATCTGACTATCTGAAATCTCCTCTTAGAATTCTCCAAAATCCCTATGCTCCTTTAACAAAAGAGGACACTGAAATGCTGAGACAGGAGTAGTTCCTATCAAGGACAAAGCTAGATGGGGACCCCTAAGTGTTGTCTCTTAGCACTAAGCCCAGGGTCACTCACACTTGCACAAGCTTTTTTAAACCATGGTCGCCTCTTTGAGAGGGTTTAGAGAGAGAATATAAATTATTTCTCCACAGCAAAGCAACTCCCTCCTCTGCAGTTTTCAGTTACCTTTAACAAACAACTTTTGCCATAGTTTATGCTTTTCTTGCTTGTTTGATCAATGCAGTTTTTTCACTGTCACTATGCTGCATTACATGGTACAGAGAAGAAAATAGAAGTCCTACTGTAACATGATCAGAGAAACAGCAAAAAATTTCAAGAGGCAAGCAATGAAGCAGAATCTTAGAAAAGCTCCAACTGCTGTCCAGAGTTTCTGCTGATCCTTCCTAAAATATACAGGAGAGCACACTGTAGGGTTAGTCCCTTTGGTTGTCCGCTAAACTGAAGAGAGGTGTCAAGCATCACTGCACATAACAAAACAAAAATGTGCAATGCTAGAACAAGCACTTCTAGAACAGCATAGAGATCCTTGTTCTATTTTCTCTGTCTAACAATGCTCAGGAACTCCTGGTCCTGGAAACTTAACAACAATGGGTTTATGTCAGATTTGAGAAAACATACCTGAAGTGTTTATGCAGCCTAAATCTTACCCTGACTGCAGTAATGGCAGGTGTTATCCTTGTCATATAAAATATTATCAGTAACCTACTTGCTTCTGAAACTCCCAAATTTTATTATAATAAAGTTTTATATCTGAAATATTATAGTACCCCTTTATTTCAATGAGGCCACATAGTTTCCAGAATAAGAGGGAAGTGGCACACCACGTTCCAAGATATTTCATAATCAAACCTGCTCTATATGCAGTTTACACATAAGTGAGGGTTAAACACCATGGTCCTCAGTCCCAAGTAAACCGAGAAGGGGGGCTCTTCAAGGCATCAAGAGTCACTGCCCTTTTTATGACTTTCATGAGCTTCATACAACTAACAAAAGCTGATCATGTCCCTGATTTGCATAGACAGGAAAACAAAATAGATTGAGTCTCATAATAATGGCCAGTCTTCGCGAGCAAAGATCTGGGGAAGGTCTTTACACCTTCCATAATTAAGCAATAAAAGAGACTGAACAAAAAAAGTGCACCAGTCCTTCCCTTAGGACATAGTTCCATCTCTCAGCACTGCCTGCAGACACACCATTAGTCCCTGCACTTGGGTCAACATGGGTAGAAAAGGCTTCAAGAACTGACTCTTGATAAATGTATCAGTCAGATTTGGTGACTCCCTGTGCTTACACCCAACTAGAATGGAGGTCTTGGCCAAGGTGTGCATGCAGTGCCCACGTGGCAGCTGAAGGAAAGATGAACACCTGTACCACAGGGAGTTGAAGGTGACGAATACAAACTTTCTTCTCCAGTGATGTAGCGATGTTGTCCTCCTGCATCACGCTCTTTGCCTGGCTGCATTGTACTGGGAGACCAGCTGGCAGCAAATAAAAAAAGCAGCATATTCAAACTGGATAATACCAGGAAAAACCCACCCCACATTCCTGTATTTTGAGGGTGTTGCCTTGTTTGCTAGCTCCTTAGACATGCTCTTTCCAAAGGGGATAACTGTGTGTGCCCTGCTTCCCACACTTTGCTGTGGATTTAAATATACAGGCATTGCTAGTAGGTGAGTGCCATTTGAATTGACAAACTGGGATTTCTGCTGTGCTCTTCACACTTAATGCAGCCCTGCCTGGGCTTTGAAGGCAACGGCTTGTTGCCTTGGGGTCTGAAACTAACAAAGCCAAGCAGAACAAGCCCAGGGCTCCCGTTGGATTGCTCGATCAAAGACAATATTAAACATCACTGTTTTCATAACTACTATTCTGGGGCTCTTGGAATGCAAGACAAAGGAGATGAAGTTAATTTCTGTTATCATAGCCTGGTGCAGCTGCAAGGGCCCTGGGAGAAGCCATCTTCTCTTGATGGCTTTTGCAGCGTGTGTCTTTGCAGGAGCTCCCATTAAGCACACAGTGCTTCAAAAGCTTGTCAGACACAGTCGTGTTCCCCTCCTCCCCACATCATTGTCAAATGCGCTCCTGCTCCTTCTTTGACACCTTCCCCATGTCTTGTTACAGACACCAGGGAGCCTCCCTCTCCATGACCACTTCCCTGCACCTCACAGCTCTCTGCTTCACCTTTGTGTCACCAGCACTGCACCTTGTGGTGCTCAAGGAGACCCAAACTAGGGAAGTACTGCACTTGGCACAGGAGTGCTGTGCAAGGGGACCAGACAGGGAACAAGTTTTCCAGGTTTTGCTCTGCCACCGACCCAGCTCACAACCTTAGTGAAATATCTTAAACCTTTGGTTTGTACGTGGTCAGCTGGGATTTGCAGGGTCCAGGCTATATATATATATACTTTTTTTTTGGGTGGCTGGCAAAAAAAAGCATGCTTTCTTTAATCATGTTTTCTTTATATCAGTAGATGTCACTGCTGATGGAAATCACTAAGTAGTATTGCAGGAGAAAGTGCAAGCCATCTTCTGATTAGGAGCACTGTTTGAGATATTTGACACGATTTTAAGATGACTCTCTTACAAACCATCATGGTCATGATCAACAAATCACTTTGAGAATGGATGATTGTCAGCAGCAGTGCTATCCCAGGACTGCTGTTGTCCTGGGATACACTACTACATACGGCTCTGATTTTTCCTCCTTACTCTTCATCTATAGTTGAGCATAGAGATCATTTATGGAAAAGCAGGAGTGTGGTAGAACTTGTTTATACCCTCAGTTTGGTCACAGTAAGGACAAGGAGAAAAAGAAAGCTGGGTAACCATGAAAAACTTTGAAATAAGATTACTGAAAGGAAGGAAATGGTTCCAGAGAGCTTTGTTTAAAGCCTTCCTCTTCACACCACGTTATTCCTTTAAGGTCACTCAGATAAAAGCACAAATTGGGGATAGGGCATGGAAATAGTACACTGCTTGAGATCTGGAGGGTACTCCAGGAACTTGTCTGTATCAATGGACAGAACACCCCACATTTTCTACTTCTCAGACTAGGAGCTCACCTTGGGACTCTAGGATCTAGGAAGATGTTCCCAGCAACCTGACTACTCCTGTACAAGAAGTACTCTTTGCTAATAACTGCCACCTGGGATTTCACAAACTGGATTCATTCAAATTTGCTCTCCCCTCTAGTCTCAAGTTCCCCAATTAGCTGAAAATATATTAAAATACAGAAAAGTTTTGCTGGAAAATTTCTGAATAGATCTGAGATTGATGCCCATGAAATGAACAAAAATACAACATCAGGCTCAAACAAGAGGGATACAGTTGTGTCCAGTTATATGCTGATACCTTACATATCTTCCTCATATCAGAGATTTCCTACGAAGTGGTCAGTACAGATCTTCAACAATTTTCAAACAAGATTGTCCATTCTAATTGCTCGAGGCATAAAAAGAAAGAGCTGTTCTCAATCCAGAAGAGAAGTAGCCAGTCTTCAGTTTTAAAGCAAACCTTCTAGATGCAAATTGCTACATAATTTAAGTTTATTGAACATCTAACACCAGGAAATGTGCAATTCATGAAATTTTCAGTGAAGATATACGAATAAGAGTTCCCAATACATTTTTAAAATGTGGAATTATCAAAGTTTTATGCACTGTCGACTTTGGCCACATACGGTAGAGTTAATTGAAAGTGCAGTTCTAGTTTTAAAGGTATCCCTATGAAAGTGGCAATGTGTGTTTTATTGTCTCTTCATCATTTGCAACTCAAAGGTGCCCAAGTTTATGCATGAAAAAGTGTTTCTTCTAACTGCCAGCCTGCTCTGCAAGACACTATTGAATCAGAGAATCTGGGTGGATGTTTTGCTTTTTGCATTCATATCACTGGTCCTATAGTTTCTGTTAGCTAAATAATGTTCCTATCTACCCAAATGCAACCTCTAAGCCCCAGATTAGACCCCATAAGAAATTTGCTTGGGAAGGATCAATGATCCTCTGTTTGGAGTACCCTTGACAAAAGGAACAAACAAGACAGGAACAAACTGCATTTCACAGTGCTGGGAAAAAGCAGAAGGTTAAAGGTATCCTCCCTCAGGAGGGCAGAACAGTCTTTCATCAAAGGACATGTGCCTTAAAACTCATCCCCTTTCTCTTCCCCTCACAGACATGTACCAGTTTAGGATCTTTGTAGTCTCAAGCTGGAATAGGTACTGCTGAGGATGACCAAATTGAACGACACATCTTTAACCTCCTAGAGAGATACAGCGTAAATCCCAGCCTGAAGCCTCTGCTCCATGAAATTGGATTAGGGACTCCACATTGGGTCTACCTAAAACAGACAAATAGCCCTTACAGTTAATTTTTTTTTCTTCCTTGTTTTTTTCACACAGAAAACTCTCCAAAAGCAAAAATTCAAGAAGTATTAGGAAACCTATGCACAACAACAAACAAGACCAGACCTCGAACTCCAGTGCAGAATTTCATGGTTTCTAACAAACATTAGGCCATACCTTCTCAATGTGACCCTGGTGCAGTAGGCAGACATCATAGAAACTGTTGGACTACTCTGGTTTACTACGAATACATGTTTGGTCTCTTGTTTTGGTCATAAAGCTGCAGAAATAAGAAACATGAACTGGGATATTTGATTAAAGTTTAATGCAGTGAGATGAAAGAGCAGACCCATGCTTTTCCCTTCCTTGAAGCTGCAGCAAGGCAACATCAGCAGCAAAAAACAAGTTGGCCACACTGACTGGAAGCTGCAGGGCAGACACCACACTGAACATTTTACAAATGCAGCAGAGCTGCCCACTTCCAAAACTGCCAAGGGCAATACACAGGGATTTGGTCAGCTCTCTTGTTATGGCCACACCACCATCCCCAATACTGGCTGCTGAGATACCTGCAAAGACTGTGTGCTGCTGCTGCCACCTCTGCCCATAGAGCCAACAAGCACTTCTCAGCCATCTGTTGTGATAAGTGGGGGTTCTTCCACCGCATGGCCTCCAGTGCAGCAAGCCAAAGCACAGAGATCTGGAACTTGTGTGCCTTGGGCAGTGTGAGCCTCTTTACCTGTGTCTGTGAGGCAGCAACAGACCTTTTTTGTTCACCCACTACCTAGGAGTTAATGCAAGCCTCTAACATATATAGTGGCTAAAAATGCAACTTGGAGAGAAAAATCAGACCTCTCTAAAGCAGGTCAGAGTAAGGGATTAATTTGCTTTCTGAATTGTGGGATAACCACATTCCAGATCCTGCTCCATTTGGAACAGAAAGAGAGATCTGAATGTCTTTAATTCTAAGCCAGTGCAATATGTCTTCACTGCTTTCAGAAAGGCCATTCTAGCCATGAGAAATCCTTCTTTGTAAAGGTTTCCATTAACAACAACATTTTCCAAAAAAGTTTCTGTTTAAGTACATGCACGATCATTTTTAAAAGCACCATTTCTGGCTACTAACAAAAGTAGGGACTAAATAGTGTCAATCCACTTTTTTCACTTCTTTCAAACACGTGAGTGACAGGAAAAAAAAAATCACTTTGAGAAGAATCTCCCTTCCTATGAAGATTGCTATTAGATAGTGATGCTACTAGACATCTAAACAGGAATTTTAGGGAATTGATGTCTGGGTTATTTTTGATTTTGACTTTGAAATGCTTAGATTTTCCTTCAGAAGTTCATCACATAGCAATACAACCACAAGTTTGCCACCAACTGCCCTCTTCCTTATAACAATCTGGGTCTCTTCCTTTCACAGTTGCAGTTTGTGCAGAGGAGATCCAGAGCTCTATCCTGTACACCCAGTTGCAGGAATCTTTTTCAAGGGCTCCTGCTGCTATGCCTTTGCACCAATAACTAAAGGAGGCAGCAGCATCTTGCTCTGACTCAACCGCTGGGTGCAAAGCAACAAATGTTCTGCCAGGGTTAGAATGAGATTAGCAAAATCCCACGGAACAATGATTCAAAGGTGCTGTAACAAATCAATTTCCTGCAAGCAACAAACACAATTACTAGACAAGTTATCTTGCTCTCACCCCACTCCTCTCTCAGCAGTGAGCTAGGGCTGAGAAACCTCATTCTTTGGGCTCCAAGCATATAGTCCAACTTCTCAGGTGACTCTGTTACTGAATAATGGTAGGAGCAGTGGTTCTCCATCTCCCTCTATGAGTCATACCACTAGGGGGCACACAGATTGCCGAAGTAATTCACAGAAAACAGTATGTCCACTGGTCTTTGAACCTATATTTCAGTTCTTCATCTCCATGAGCATATACCTACCATTCAACAGCAACTCATCTCTGCCAACACAGATTATCACCTTTGGAGTCTCTAATCTTCTCCACTTCATCATCTTTTGCTCAATTTCTCACATCTCCCTGTTTTTCCATTCTGGCACAAATGCAGAATGTCTACCTAAAGCAAAGGCAGGGGAGTGGGGAGGGAAAGAATTTGTATCCTTTCCAGAACTTACTTTTTTCTTATAGACGAGATTATGGTATGAAAAAAACCCAGAAATTTCAGGACAACAACTCAAGTCTGCAATGTTTCTTGTCTCTGATTCAGAGCCCAAGCCCAACTGCACTCCTGTTGCACCACGTCTGAGCTAACGAGCTCTCCCAGTCTGCTAGGGTGCATAGGGTGAAGATGTCACTACAACCAGCCACCTTGCACATACCAAGGCTAGTCAAAAGTCTAACCTAAATAGCATCAATTTACATCCAGAATCAGCTGTCTCCACACTTTGTTCCCTGGCACTGCTGGACTGCTGAGACTCTCGAGCAGGCCTTGCACAGACTGGGAATGATCCAGCAACACTGAACAGTTTGGGCTGCATGCAGTGCAAAATAGTGCTCCTTGCTTCCTGCCCAGGAAACAGATTGCAATTTGGATAGCCCTGTACCTGAGCTAATAAACTATGATGAACTCTCTCTGGGTCTGCATCCATGGCACAAATAATGTTCATTCTGGATAATTCCCATTATGTGTCCTGGCTTTTTCACTCAAGCGGCAATACCTTTTACCTCTGGAAGTCCATGGTGCCAGCCAGCACAGCATCTGCTACAAAACTCCCTCTCAATTCTGTCTGTTCTCTTCCCAATTCTATCTGTTCTCTTCCCTAAGAAAGCACTAAACCAAGCAGCCAACACCACCCATTTCACTTTCATTACTCAGTTCCTGTTGTAGGTGAGAGAAGAGCAAACCAGCTGGCTAATCCCCCTGTACCACTGATCAACTTAGCCATCTCCTACCATTTTGTTCTACATCTGCCACCCTCAAAGGCATCCCTCCAGTTCAGGAGTCCTAGGATGACTCAGCTTTTGGGACATGCCCAGAATGCTACAGGCTCAAACACCTGAAGCAACTAGTCCACTGTTCAGTTACACATTTTGAAAATGTGTGAGATAAAGAAAGAACAGAACATGTATGTGTTGCAAGTAGCAACGAGAAACTTGTTAAAGCCTGACACAGCTTACAGGACAGAGTTACATATATTGGGTTTTCAACTCATCCAGGCTACCTTTTCCCACCTATCAAACAAATCTGAATAAACACTCCATTAAACAAAAGGGGGGGGGAAGTCTTTAAATTAAGCAGTTGATATAACCAGCATTTAAACTGTTAATATAGCGGAAGACTTCATCATGTGTCTTGTGCTGGTATCTGCATAACAACAGAAATAATACATGGCAAGAAAGATACATACTTTAAAGAATATGGTTCTTTGTCAGACTGGAAGTATTAGCTGTGATTCAGAAATTAATGACAGCATAAAAATCTATTAAGGCATCTAGACTGTCTCTCAAGGGACCTTTTCAAGCTTGTAGTGCATGGATTATTCTCCAGGGTTCTGCCCAGCCAAACTTCAGATATCCCAAATGACAGCAATTCCACCACAATTCTTAACAAAGCTATATCACCACCTAATCGCTTTCCTCCATTAAGTATTTTTCTCTCCAATTTTTTCTTTCCGCCTCCAAATTTTCTATCATGAGAGGCTCTTCTAGCTCCAAGTCCACACTAGACAATTCTTCATGTGTTCCCAGTATGCCTAGATCATTAGCATAGCTCCTCTTTAGTCATTTAGCCAAAACAGCTATATATTTAGCTCTCACAAGCATTCTTCATAAGTCAGTCCCTCCAGCCCCTTAATCATTCTCCTTGCAATCCTCTGAATTCCCTCTAATTTTGTTTACATCTTTCTGGAATTGAAGTGCCCGGAACCAAGTGCTGTAAACAACAACAGCTCGTTATCTGGCTAGACTGTAATTCTGGTGATCACAGCACAGGCCCCGCACATGTGATGCACACACAGACACATGCACATGCTCATCCTCTGCCTCAGACACATCACACAGCATCACACGAGCTCTGCACAACAGACATTCCCTCCTCCCCAGTGACACCAGCTAGGTCTCTTTCAAGGAAATCCAGTTCCAAACAAAAGCGAGGATAGATCTTCAGTACAGCTGTTACAACTCTTGTTTAAACAAGTCTTCTTTTGAATCTGTTCCACGGTTTTCCCCAGTCTTACAATTCATGATTGGTCCAGGAATGGTCACAATCCAAACTGAACAAGCATTCCTATTACCCAATACAAGCACAATCTGCAATATATTCTAAAACCCTTCCACAGATTGAACACTCCTTAGGTTCTGGTCTCATCAAGCAGTTGTAAATTATATAAAAAAAGGTTGCTTCTACTTTTGAACTACTAAGGCAATCATGGCAACAGTGGTTTCCCTGAGCATTTTCCCTCAGAGAAACTGTTCCTAACCCTTGGTCAAGAGGATCAGGACTATTATACTCTTTGCTGGCCCTACTGAAAACCTTTCCCAAAGAGGCATTAGCAGGAGAAGGTCAGACCTGACTCTCTAGGGAAATAAACAGGATGATATGTCCCTGACGATGTTCTTTCAGCTGTCTGCAGACTGAAGACACACACCAGCTACTGGCTGCACTCAGATTATATTTTCAAGTTTTTGGTTGCACCTATAAAGGCTACAATTTTCAGAACTTTTTTGTTTTAGATGACAGTTGAGACTTTGATGTAGTCTTATGACAGAAGATAACACATCACAGGAAAGCCTTTAAGCATTTGTGCCTTAATCTGTTCTTGAAACTCAGGTTGGAATTTTTTCAACAAAACACCTTTTTATTCCTTATTAGAAGGATGAAGCAGAGACACTCTGCAAAACTTTTTGCTTTGCTCCAACAAACTTCTAGAGAACTTGAGGTATGGTTCAGAAAGAAACCTGTCAAGGTTCCTACCAGCTTCTGGGACATCTGTGGGGTAGCCAAGGCACCAAGGAAAGCGTTCTTCTGGATCAAGGTCTTCCTAAGCCTGTAACAATTTCACAGCCTCTTCTCACTTAGCATCCCCAGTTCTGAAAGAACTTCAAAACTGGAACTCTAACTATCCCTGCTGCATGGCAAAGAAAGAAGGGGCTTGAAGTCTTTTGTCTCCCCAGTACATTTCACACCACTGTTCCTCCTTCAGCAACTACAGTAATGATTCAGCATCCAGGAGAGCTTGGGGTATCTTCTTTCAATTCTTGTTTTGGTTTGGGTCCTTTTGGGCAGCAGAAGAAGAGAGAGACCAGAAACTTAAGATTGACCAGGGGATGAGCAGAGCCTACAAGTAAAGATCTTGTGAGGTTCCTTGAAGCCTGAAGGAAAGGCTACTGGTACAAAGATTTAGGTCAGGACAGACAGAGCAAGGCTAGACAGAATGGCCTTTTCTCCCTTTCCTCTATGCATACAGCAGACCAAAAGAGAAGGAAGATTGTACTGCTCGCCATAGCTCCAGGTCCCTCTGGGGCAATGCCACAGCTCATTTACCTCATGCTGAAGCCAGATATATTTTTTTTTACATTTTTTTTTTTTTAAATCAGCAGCGCAATCTGTTGCAGGTCTGTGAATGCTGGATAGTTCACAAACCAGTCACCAGTATGCAGCTAGGATACATGGAAATGAAGGAGAGGTTCTGGACCTCACATTAACTCTCCCTGTTTCCTACCTTTCCTCTTTTAGCTGGCCTAGACTATAGATAGCTCTTACACCACTTCAGCCAGCAGGACTAATTTCTTTTTCTTTGAATCACTGAGAAATTACTGTTCATAAAAGCCCCAGACTCAGTACAACATGACTCTTCCAGACAAATAGTTTCTTTTTCTCTACAGGAGATTTAGAAGCGCGGAACATCTCACAGGGGCATGCCTGCAGTCAGGTCTATTCTACTCTGCTACCTCAACTGAGACTCAACAAAACACAGCCATGATGGACAGAATCCTTGCAATTGAGGAAGCTAAACCATCAAGGCTGTGTTAATGCAGGTACAGCCAGAGTACAGACTTTCTGGATTACTGCTTCAGGTTGCATCCAGCACAGAGCTCCTTGGCTCATACAGTCTACAGAAGCATAACTATGTAAGAACAGTTGGCTCAGTCAGGTTGTACTATTTTTGAATATGTTGGTCTAATTAAAACGCTGCAACTTGTGCATATAGGAAAGCCTCCTTTTATCTTCTTCCTTTGTCTATTCCCAGAAACTCTCCCATGAACGTGTAGGAGTCAAACATGTCTTTTCCACTCTCTACACTGTATTTCATGCCCAAATGACTGAAGCATGACTAAGTTGCCACCTTACACTGAGGCTATCACAGAGAGATGAGGAAGGACAGCCAAGTTACAGAGACAAAATTCTGTTTCACTGCAGCAATCTCTTGCCATGTCAAGATAGGATGCAAATCTGCTATGAATAATGGTCACTCTGAAAGCACACATAGCTATGCAGATATTCCTATCAGCAATCATGCTACATTCACCTACACTAACATTCATGACAACTCTCTTGCACAAAACACAACTCTGAACTAGATTGGTTAACACTACCCAAGCATCTTTACCACATGACTTGTGCATCTTCTATCATATGTGCACACTCAAATACAGGTTCATGCATATATGCATATAAATCATCTTCTGTCTTGTACATGCACCTTCCCAAAAGTCAAAGAAGAGCTATTCAAAGGCCTCTGGTCATACCTTCATGCACAGATCATTTACACGGGCCTAAATAAAACTGGATGTTGTGATGCCATTGTACAAAGTAGCAGATACTCATACAAGAAGATGTACCTGCATGACACAAGTGTAAACATGTTTACACATCAAAAATCCCTCCGATGCCCCTTTAAATAACCCCTGCTTCCTGCAGGCAAACCCTTGCCTGCAAAACCCTCCTTTTTCAGACACTTAAGTGTATATCCCCAAAATCAGCCTCTCCAACATGTCCACACAAAGTAGAAGTCAGGTAACACAGTGCACTCACTGCAAGACTCGCGATCAGAAATAATCTTACTCTCTTGACGTAGCTTGGGGTCAGCTGCTGAGGGCCAAGCACAGCCAGGCTCCACGCAGGTGCAGCAACCAGAGTACATGCAGAAGAATATTAATAGTTATTGTCCTAGCAGGTTGTAAGGATTAATTGGTTCTGGCCTGCAACTCACCATCAATGTAAGTGCTAAGGGGCAAAGGGGAGGGAGCTTTGATTACACACTTACATTGCATACTCATATACTATTGATTTCCCAGTTGGAAAGACCCACAGACTTCTGTTTGTCTCCTTGCTTGCTTGCTCCTTCCTTCACTCCCTCCCTCCCTCCCTCATCCCAGTGCTCATGGCCTGCCTGCCACATCTATCTCCTCCCAATAGCCAAGAATACATCAGGAGAAAAAAAAAAGAAAGGGCCACACTTTTTGAGGGAGAGCTCTGCCAAGCCTGTAAGAAATGAAGAAACCTGTATCCACGAGGTCACACACAGGCATACTCTAGGGAAGAGAGCAGGTTTCAAGCACAAGCCATCTTCAGAAGAGTTTCTTTTAGATGCTTTATATAGCCTAGGAACTGGAAGAGCCCAGCCTGTGAACCCACGGCTCTGGTTACACTCATCTTTGCTTTCAGCCAAAACCTCTCCTCTGAAGCTTGCCTTCTGATGCTGTCTTTTTTTTAAATAAATCAAACCAACCTCTCAAAAAAATGCAACATACCAGCCTGTCTTAACCAGGTACATATATCCTTGCATTGCCTCCAAAGCCATCTCCTCCTAGAGATACCATTAAAAGCCCAGTACCTCTATATCTGATAACTATTGAAAAATCCCCTTCTGTGCTCATAGATGACCAAAAAGCAGGTTTAGTGTAAAGGACCCTTTCCCCTCAGCATGTAGTCATGCAGAACTTTCTCCCCATCAACTTTAAGACTGCACATATGGCCAGCAAGACACTTCACTGAAAGAGAGACTGCTGCTTTAGCTCAGAGACATTAAAGCAGCAGCCCCTGCAAGTTCCCTCTCTTTCCACTCAGGTGAGCAGGGCAGTGCTGCCACACCAGCAGACAACCTACTGGAGAGAGGTCACGGGGAGATGCCTCAGCTTCCAGGACATCCACAATCAGCCAAAGCACTACAGTGCAGTGGCATAGCACAGAATCAATCCTGGGCTTTTTTTTTTTTTTCCTCCCCTGCCTATTTCTGTAAGAATCATGAACACCCAGCATTTTTTCTTCTCTTCCATGCTGACTGCAGGGATCTCTGTCCTTCACTGACACCAGGAGGGGGCTGTGTCTCTCACATGCTCACCTACACATGCCCTTAGCTACTCCTTTTCAGAGTGGGACAGGATGGTCTGCGCTGTCCTTGATATTTTTTATTTTATTAATGATAAATTAACAGCAGTAAGAACATATCAGATGTTAAAAAAATCATTGCTCATTAGGTCTGAACAGCAAATTAAACTATGTTATGCACTTTTTAAAGGAAAAGGGGATACTGAAGAGGCAAAGACTCATGATTCCCATAGGGACTGCAGACAGCAAAACTCTGCATCTTTTCAGCAGCACCCTGCACACAAAGGAGATAATATTTGGCAAAACACGTATCCCTGTGTTCAAAGGCACACAGGAAGGGTTTTCCCCAGACTCCTCCAGGACATACCTTTGTCTGGTACTATTATAGATTTCGCTCTGATCATTCAGTCCTTTAACAATCTCTGTCAGCCAACAACCTCTGTTCATCCTCTTCCACAACAAACTCCACCGGGTATTCTGATGTGCCCAGAAAAAGGGCCTCCCTTGCCATTATTCTTAATTACCTTTTGCCACCTCTTCTCACTTTACAGCATGCAGGTCAGTAAGCAGTGCTACATCTCCTCATCACCAGCATTGCCTCACCCACCTGACTCTCCAGGCAACTGCACAGAACACACAGCTGCCACACATTAACATCCCTTCTCTAATCCATTCCTAAGCAAATCAGCCTTGCACAGGGTAAATCTATTGAGGGAAGGGTCCAGGCCATACCAGCAAGGCAAGGACCTTGGTTTACTAAATGCTTATAGGATTTACAGCCAGTGCACAGTAAGGGTGTGGACTCCTGAAGCACTGGCTCTGTGGTCAGCCTAGGACAACAGCAGCAGCCGTATTCCTCACCCTGACTGGAAGGGGCCTATTTCTTGTGGAGGAAAAAGGAGGTGAAAAGAGCAACTATAAGAGAGCACATCTCCTCCTCAGACTGCCATTAGCATACGTGAGTGCTCCAAGGCTGAAAAGGAGTGCCCCCACTGGCGCTTGGGCCTTTATTACAGAACTAGTAAAACTCTTGTATGAGAAGAGATCTCTGAG
Source organism: Myiozetetes cayanensis (assembly GCF_022539395.1). Classification (NCBI taxonomy): domain Eukaryota; kingdom Metazoa; phylum Chordata; class Aves; order Passeriformes; family Tyrannidae; genus Myiozetetes; species Myiozetetes cayanensis. The sequence goes on from NW_026087742.1 coordinate 23,429,766, forward strand.
ACTAAAAGATGAAGCCAATTTCTACTTATCATAACAAAGCCCTCTGAGTAGGTAGCTGAGTGCTGAGATTTACAACAGCTAGGGGAAATGGGTTCTTACTGGTGTGGTAATTATTGACTCAAATGGTCCACAATCACTGGGATAGGACTAGAAGAAACACTTGAGATATTTTTTTAATGCTCCCCTCTTGCAGATAAAAAGCCTTCTTCTTCCCTGTCTTAAGCCTACAAGAAAAGTGTTTTGCTTTAGGTATTGAACCTCTTCATCATTTGAGGGAATGCAAGGCGACTGAGTGAGTTGTTACCTCATCAATACAGTCCAGCCTGTGAGAGCTTCCCTTGCCTTGCTCGACAAGAGAGAGCTGAAAACAGATAAGAAGAAAAGTATATTCAGGACAGCAGGAAAAGCCCTTTTTTTTTTTCCTCCCTCTCCAGTTGGCAGTATCTTAATGTTATCCACCTGCATCAAAATCATCCCACGCTGTTACCCGCACACCACAATGTCACCACAAATACACATAGAGTCCTGCTCCTCCCTTTCTTCTCCCCATCCATTACACATTATCAGCACAGAAACACTTGGGTACACACTTCCATCCATATAGATTGCACATACCTCGCGCATTAACAAACACATCATTTTTCACACCCGCGTTGCCCAGTAATGTTATAAAACATGAGACTTTACAGATAACATTTGTACTGTGTACCAACCTAAAGCATCCTATTCCACTTACCCGAGTGCTTCTGTGATTTCTTTCGTCAGACTCATTCCCCATTTAAGAACACCCTTGAGCAGCTCAAAAAATACATTATAAATAAAAATTGCCAGTACTATGCAGGCCGATTCTCCCTATCCTTTTCTAAACCATCTACTTTACTAAATGGGGTGTGGAGGCATCTGGGTTTTTTTTTTTTTTTTCTTTAAGCCCAAAGTCTTCTACAATTAACCAATGAGGTGGGGTTTTAGGGGGGACTCATTAAAGCAAGCTGGGTTGGTTTTTTTTTTAAGCAAATTGCTGATTTGAAACAGCTGCTATTTTTCCAGAGAAAGGGTTTGTTTAGAAGAATTTTTCAATGTAAAGCAATGCTGAAGGAAATGTTGTATAATTTGTCAAGGCATTCATTTTTTTTTAACAAAATGCTCAGGGTGAGGAAATCAAAACTAATTTTCATATTGACAGCTAAGTTAGAGTAATTGTAGGTAAAAATGAAAATATCAACACAAAATTCTTCTAAATTATCAAAATGCAATTTTTGATAGACCTTAATCATTTGCTTCTCCTCCCTATCCATATACACCCAATTTTTGACTTGGGAAACAAAAAAGAAAAAGAAAAATTCAGCTTTTGAGTCCAATTTATGAATCCGATCTCTGTAAGAATATTTGAAGCACACTGTGCTAAGAAATTAATCCATTTGAAGAAAAAGCTGCAGCATGCCACTAGAAAATCCCACCCACTGGCAGTGCTGGGGTGTATAGGTACTTTTATTCTTCCAGCCCTCACAGGGCAGGAAGGCCAGTGCACCATGCAGGAGGAACAACCATTCCGCCTCCAAGCCACCTGCCTCCCAGCGCGGACTGGAAGCGCAGCAGCAGGGAAATGCAAGAATCCAGAGCCACAAAATTGAGGAAACATAATGATGGGGGGGGGGGGGTGTGAATATCCTCTGTGCAGGACTTGGAGCATCTAACCTGAGGAGGAAGGAGCAAAGCCTATCTCTGTGCCAAAGCCCCTGAGCACAGGCGGGCGGGGGACAGGCAGCCCATTGCATTTCCCCTGGCAGAGGCGCTGGAGGAGGCAGCCTGTGCGGCCACTTGGCACAGTGGAGCCCATAGGTCTCCTGCCAACCTCAGCTGCACTTCCTCCCTACACCCCCATCGCCTCCTGTTCAGCCTCAGCTCGTCCGTGCCTGACAGTGCCAGCATCGCTCCCCTTCTCCCCCGCTTTTGGTGGCTCTGGGAGAACGAAGAAAGGCAAGGAGCTGTTTTTGTGTTCACCGGTACACCCCCAAGTGGACAGCAAGGAAAAAGGGGAGAGAAGGCACGGACAAGTTTTGGATGGCTTGCAGAGGTACAGGCTCAGCTGGCTGGCTCTGGAGGGATGTGCTCACAAAGCTCTTGGAAGCGTTCCGACTGGTCACTGCCTGTCAAAGCCAATACTGCATTTTCCTGGGGTAAGAGCTCCACAGAGTTGTGCTCAGCAGGGTTACAGAAGTGTTCAAGCCTGGTTACCGAGGCTTTCAGTGAATAACAATTAATTTAAAATAAATATTGGGGGGAAGGAGGCAGTGTTGTGTTACTTTGTTGGGTCTTTCTCATTTTTTTTAACTCCTTTAAACATCTTCAGTCTTCCTTGTGAGGTGCCATGCTCCTCCCAAGTAGCCCCAATATTCCTGCTTACCATTCTCTCACCCTTCAGACCAGAGAAAGGAAATTACTGCTGGCTATGAAAATAGATCCATCAGTGGTCTGTTTTTATATCATGTCTTAAGTTTGGGAGCAGTAGAAAAGCAGTTCCAGGTTTGCAAACACTCAAACACCTCACCATCCTATCCCATCCCAAAACCTGGAGAGGGCAACTGTGTTGCCTCTGCCTTCTCCGGGTGTAGCTAGGAATACAGCCCTCACAAGACCTTCCCTGATGTCTTTAATCAGAATAGAAGTGGCCGATACAACTGTGGCAATAGTAACACACTAAAACAGAAGGCTAAATCCTGTACGTGCCTGTACTCTGGCATAAGCTCTGACTATAAGAAAGAACTAAAAAAAACAGCTCCTGGTTGCAGTAGCATCAGGATGCTCTGATTGCAACTCAGGAAAGGCTTGTGACTTGGAAACACTGTGTGGAGCAAATGCCATTGACTACAGGCTAGAGATCATGCATCAGAAAGACAGGCAATGTTCAGAGTCAGTGGTATTTGCCAGTGTCCATCCTTCCTGACAGATCTGTGCGCAATCCTCCAGAGCAAAGGGAAGTTCACATCAAGCTATACAACTTCATTGCTGACATCATCTGCTTAGGTTACACAAGAACTGGCTCTCCTTTCACCCCATGTACAACCTATGTGCTGGAAAAAAGTCCTCCTCTCCCATCAGAAATAGCCATTTCACAGCAAGCAAGGAAGTCAGCTGGAAGGTGCTGGTGCTGGATTCACAGTCCAGACTTCAGAGAATCCAAGTTTGAGAGGAAATATGTGACAGTGAAAAGCATGTGTATGCAACCCAGAAACAGAATAAGTGAGACCGTATGAAAAGGAGCACTGAGTAAATGTGAGAAGTGACAGGTGTGAGGCTGCAACAGAAAGCATGTGTGTGACAGGGAGCCTGCCTGTACGGGAATTTGCTTAGTAGACATAAAATAGAGGAGAACAGTACATGCAAGATTGTGTGTAAAAGTATGAGCTAAGAGGAAGTGAGGATGCTGTGACTGGCACATCTCCAGATACGGCACTCATGCACTAGTATGCACAAGAGTGCGAGAAAAGCACTGTGTGTTGGGGGATGAGTGTGTGTGTGTGTGTGTATGTGTGGTAAAGATGTGTGTGAGCAAGATACCCTCTAAGGGTGCAGCTCACTACAAATGTGAGACTGTGAGGCACACAGTAGGCCAGATGGAGTACATATGTGTTCTTTAGTTATATATTCACCTATGTGTGTGTATATGTGTGCACACATGTAGGCTCACAAGGCTGATGCAGCAGGGTAGGCAAGGGATTTTAATATGTAAGCAACCATGAGCACTAGTTTTCAGGCTGGAGGCTTGAAGGAAGGATGGGGGGAAGAAAGGAAGGGAGAATGTGAGCTCAAGAGAAGCAGACTCTCCAGGAATTGAATGTGCTAGGGAGCTAGAACTGTATGTGCCAGAGTGAGTTTATTCATCTTGCCTGCTATATTCGTGAGTGTGTGTATGTGTGTAAGTGAAGGACCACTGGTGTGTATAAATGAGTGTGGATCATGTAAAAGCTGCAATTTGGAGAACTGTGCTTATATGTACATATGGGACATGTATTTATATATGCAGCATGGGATGCATTAACCCTTAACTCCTGTTTACAGAAAGCATCTCAAAACCAGCTAGCATGCCTGTCATCACTTCAAACTAAATTCCATACTCACACTTGGCTCTTAAAGCAAGAAACCCAGCTGGCAATTCTCCACTGAACAAAACCCCATACCCAACAAATTTTCTTCTTCTGTCTTTCCTCCATCACTCTCTCTTTTTTTCTTTTTTCTTTTTTTTTCCCCGGTGGAGGGGAAGGACATAATGTTTTCGCAGACAGACCAGAGGCATAGAGATTCCTCTAACCTACCCCTCTCTGGGCAAAACTAAAATAAAAATAATTTTAAAAACACAAAAGCAAAGCAAACAAACAAACAAACAAACAAACAAAAAAATAAAAATTAAAAAAAAAAAAAGAAAGAAAGAAACTTAAAACATATCTCCTCAGGAAAGTGAAGAATCCAGGAGAATCTGTACTTGCGACCCAAAGTGATGAGAAACACTGGTTGTGGATGGAGGGGATATCCACCTTTGCCCACTACTCTTTTGCTTTGCAAATCTTACTGAACACCACCCCCCCCCCCAAATTCCCCTCTGCAAAAGCATAAATACAGCAGCAAAGTCAGCCACATGCAGTGCCCTCTAACCATAGGATTCACCAGCAGTGATCTCTCCTTGGCTTATTTCCTGAGGTGGGGGGAAGGTTTGTAGGGGAAGAGGGGGGAAGAGGAAGCTCCAGCTTCCAGCTCCATGTTTCAGGCCATCCTCAGTCCATCAGCCTCAACTGAAGCAGAAGGGTTTGAGGAGATTGCAAGAAAGAACTCATCACATACCTTGCAAGGAGAAGAGGGACAGGAAGAAGCCCAGCACCCAGATACTGTGCAGCCAGTAGGTCCTCATGCTTCTCTCTCACTCGCTCTGCTTCCTCTGCCTTTTTCTCCGTCTCTTCGCTTCTCTCTCTCTCTCTTTCAATTTATCTTTTTTTTTTTTTTTTCGTTCTCTCCTCTCAAAGAAAATGGGATTCGTGTCTCCCTTCAGTCCCTCTGGGCTCTGCTTTACCAGCTCTGACAATCCAGTCGCAGCGCAAGCTGACCTACGGTGGCCAGATTCCAAAATAACCTCACACTCTCCCCTTCAAGTGCTGGAGAAAGGGGGGGCCAGGTTAGACGCTCCACTGTAGGCTGTGCTGGCTGTAAACACAGAGAATCTCTCTGTCTCTCTCCTGCAGCTCCAACTAAATGCGACTGTACTTAAACAAGCAATGCCTTATAGGACAGCGCTCAGAGCAGAACAGATCCCACCTCTGCCACCTAGTGTTGCAAGCCAGCTCATTTATTTCGTTTTTATATATATAAATATATATATACGTTATGCTATAGAAATATGGTTCCCTCATTCCTCTACAAATGTATCTCTTGGATCACAGGTCTACGAGCCATGCTGCGCTCAGGAGTCCCTAAGGCTCCAGCTACAGTGGACAAGGGGAAGCAGTTCAGTGAAGGAATATTCCTCATTGCCAAAAGAAATGCAGCAGGGCAGGTTTGGTTTCTCAGCTGAGTTCTGCTTGACAAATTCTAAAGCAAGGGTCTCTCTGATGCGGGTGTCACTCCCGGGCAGTGCACTGGGGCCAGAGGGAGATTCAGACGCACCGATTGTAATTACAGAGCTGCCAAAGCTTCCAGGAAAAATAGCAAGCATCAGTCTGCATAAATCTTTGCTGGATCTCCTGTGACTTCCAGGCAATTTCAGAGGGACCAGAAAGAATCCGTCTGCGAGGGAAATCCAGCTTGCAAAGCCACTGTTTGCTCACAGAAGGCTTTCCCCCTACCTCTCTCCTTTCAAATACAGGTTCCTCCTACCATAATGTAACCCAAACTTTTTTTCCCCAAGGAGTAATTGGCTCCTGTAGCTCTACTGCCCCCTAAAACAATTGCCTCTGGTTAGAACAGTATTAATGAAGTACTATTTAACATTCACACAGGGCTTTTCATTAGTCACTCTCCAGGTATTTCACAAAAGGGTGTCCTTTTGCAACCAGGGACAAGGAGGCAGTGTGACTGCACAACTTCTGAGAGATCAGTCTGTGGGATGCAGTGTGACAGTCCAGATGGGCTGCCCATCCAGCCTGGTGGCCCCTCTTCAGGCCACATTGCATCTTTCATGGGCCACCACAGCAGCCCATGAGGATGCCAACACTAAAGGATACGAATCTTTAATTTACGCATTGTGGTGCAAGATGCAAAGTTGAGCACCTCATATAGGAAAGGTCTGTAGGATTCTCATCACTACTGATGCCATTCTAGAAGTATTTCTTATTAGACTGCTGTAGAGCAAGCTGTTCTGTGAACAGAATGCACCAAGCCTACCTCCCCGTGGGTTCTTGTCTGCTGTCTCAAAAATCCCCCATGTTGTAATGAAAGCCAGATCCCTTCATATATTCCCTGTGATATCTTCTGTAGGAAGAAGAAATCCATGCTGTGGCTAGCCTAGAAACACGTGCCTGTTTCCTACTGGACCAAAATGAAAGACAAAATGCCATCACCATTTAGCCTGGTTGGCTGCTGCCATGTACAACCTACATAATTCACGGGTTTTCCCCTATGGAGGGAGTGGAACATTACCTAATCGCCAGTTTTTAAGAGACATCCAGGAATAAGTTACTTTTTAGCCTTCCGCCCTCTTTTAAATGTGGTTGAAATTGGTTGCACTGAAAAGTTACTGGGAGGAAGAACATATGGACAAACAGATACACATGTACTATCAGCTAGGCTTCATTTACCAAGGAAATCAAACTAAAAATATTAGAGTGGATTAAAATCAACTGATTAGTCAATGAGGAGCATGTTTCTTTTTTGTGCTTTTCATTTTAGATAGTTTGCATCCTCTGATGCTGTACTGGGTCTGCATGGCAAAGTTTTGGTGGGGAAGCTTCCGTAAGAAGCTGCCAGAAGCTCCCTCTGCAATTGATGGTGTCAAGGCCAGATGGCTCCAAGACAAACCCACCTCTGGGCAAGTCCAAGCCCATCAGGTAGTGGGCCGATCCCATTCCAAGACTCTGGGATAACATATTTAAGAAAGGGGGCAAGCCATGCAAAAGTAGCCAGGAGAGAAGAGTGAGAATATGTGAGAGAATAGGCCTGAATACACCAAGGTCAGGAAAGAAGAAGGGGAAAGAGGTGCTACAGGCACTGGAGCAGAGATTCCCCTGCAGCCTGTGGCGAAGACCACGATGAGGCAGGCTTTCCCCCTGCAGCTGATGACGGCCCAGGGCAGATCAGTTATCCACCTGCAGCTCACAGAGGTCCCCTTGGTGGAGCAGGTGGATGCCCATGGGAGGCTGTGAACCCATGGGATGCCCACACTAGAGTAAGCTCCTGGCAGGACCTGAAACCCTATGGAGGGAGGAGCCCACACTGGAGTAGGTTTGCTGGTAGGACTTAAGATCCCATGGGGAACCCACACTGGAGCAGGTTGTTCCTGAATGCCTGAGCCCCATGGAAGGGACTTGCACTGGAACAGCTAGTGAGGAACTGCAGCCTGCGGGGTGGACTCACGCTGGAGAAATTCATGGAGGGCTATCTCCCATTGGAGGGACTCTACAATGGAGAAGGAGAAGAATGTGAAGAGTCCTCCCTCTGAATAGGAAGGAGTGGCAGAGACAATATGTGATGAACCAACTGCAACCCCCATTCCCTGTCCTCCTGCACCACTGCAGGGAAAGAGGGAGAAAAAATCAGGAGTGAAGTTAAGTTATACCCATGAGGAAGGGAGGGGTCAGGGAAATATGTTTCAAGATCTGGGTTTACTTCTCACTATCCTGATTTTTTTTGATTAGTAACAAATTGAATGAATTTTCCCCAAGTTGTGTCTGTTTTGCCTGTAATGCTAATCGTCCTTATCTCGACCCACAAACTTTTTGTCATATTTTCTCTCCCCCTGGCCCACTGGGGAGGAGGAGTGATAGAGAGAATTTGGTGGGTGACTGGAGGCCAGCAAGGATCAACCCATCACAGATACCAACAGAACATGGTCTGAAAAATGGCAAAGCCAAAAATAATTTTGGCACTCCTCAAGATATGTTTGGAACTTAGTGTGACAAAATCAAGAGGTGGCAATCAATATGTAGGCTTGAAGTAGGAGATAGGTTTTGATTTTTGTTGCGGGAATCCCCAAAAACATCTAGCTTGGGTTCAGAGACCAGCTAGGCCAGCACATTAATACCACACCAGCTCTATACATTTCTGACACATGACTGCTCAACACTCCTCTTTTCATTTGTCCTATACCTTTGTCATCCATCATCTCAGTGCCCAACACCTACATCTGATATCTATATTCATTTGTATACTTTCACAAATATTCTCAGCCCCCTACATGGCACCAAAGCTTATCTGCTGTCTACCCCAATATCCCAGCTGTCCACAGTCACGTACATAAACTCATCTCCCACCTACCTTACACATAATCTAATAGGGCCCCACAACCTTACCATTTTCATCACATCATTATGCAACCATTCAAAGTCTGCTTTACCTACATACATCTGCTCATGACCCCATGCACAACCCCTTGATATGCAACTCTCAAATGCATGGCCATCTCCCACTTTGGATATGAATATCCCGTGGGCTGTTTGGTCTCCAAGACTTCTTTGGAGTCTTTGAGCTTTTGCATAATGAAATTTTATTGAAATAATAATAATAGTAATAATCATAGAATCATTTTGGTTGGAAGGGACCTTTAAAGGTCTTCTAGTCCAACCTCCTGCAATAATCAGGAACAACTTCAACAAGGTCAGGTTGTTCAGAGCCCAGTCCAACCTGACCTTGAATGTTTCCAGAACTGGGGCATTCACCACCTTTCTGGGCAACGTGTTTCCAGTGTTTTACAACCCTCATTGTAAAAAAAAAAAAAAAAAAAAAAAAAATCTTTTTTATATCTAATCTAAATTGACCCTCCTCCAGAAGTTTAAAACCATTACTCCATGTTCTATTGCAATAAGCCCTGATAAAATGTTTGTCCCCATCTTTCTTATAGCCCCCCTTTAAGAACTGAAAGGCCACAACATTTATTATAACACTTATTATAACAATTAATATTTATTACAGTAATTATTAATACAACATAGCAATTAATATGATAATTATTAATCAATATTATATGTATTATAACACTAGTTATTGTAATAAGTAATAATAAATAACAGTAGAACTGTATCTCTGCTCCATAAATTGCATAGGGATATGTGTTAGATGATTCTGAACCCAGTATTGTTCCCATCCAGAACAGGCAGTGATAGCTACAAGTCCAGAGAAAAGACACAAAGGAAGCAGCAGTTGCTCAGGTAGCAGCATCTTATACTTCCCTGGAGAAGCTGGCATGACTGAAAGGAGAAAAAGCTATTTCTTACAATGTATTTGACATACTCCTAACCTTCAAAAACATTCAGAGCTAGATTTTGGCTCACTTGCTCATGCTGAGTCATACCAATGGGGTTACTCGGGACATTAGACTACTAAATATGAGCAGGAGTATCAGATTCTGTGGGCTAAAATTCTTCAGGATTGGTCTCCAGCCAAAGGTGAATCCATTTATATGTGGCCAAATCCCTCAGCTACCTACATATTGTGAGGACAAAAACAGAACCAAGAATTACACTTATCTCTCCCTAAATCCCCCAAACATTAAAAAACCCCCCACCAGCAAAACAAGAAACAACCAACTTGTAAAAACCCTGCAGTCCTTGTTCTTGAGTCCTTTCTTTTTAAATTACTGCAGTTCTTCCGCTTAATCCAGAATTCAAATGCCAGGTGAACCAATGAATATCAGCAACTGAAGAGCACATCTACAATTTTTTATTGAAGGAAAAAAAAAAGTTTGAATTCTGACTGAGCTTTGATTGATTGAAAGCCAGCTACTTTTAATGCATAGAGAAAGTATTTCATTAGTGCTGAGTGGATGCATTTAGATGCACTGAGCATGGATGCTCGTCCATTTTTTAATAAATAAATGTGCTTTGTGCTATTAACTGTTTAAGCACTTACACTTTCATTTCTATTTCATCGTAGCTTTAGTCACTTCACGCAATATCAATATTAACTTGATTGTGCAGCACACACATAATATTTTCTCTTCCAACTTCCTACACCGAACCTACCATTACATACTTCTCAAGCAGCCACAATACAGTTGATGGAGGAACTTTTAACTTTTCCATTACAGGTTTTTTCAAATTACTGTTATTTAACTGTGCAAATGTAATGTTGCATTAACAAAAGGCTTAGTGGTTTTTTTACTGTAATAGAAATAGTATTGAAAACACAGTTGGCCATGCAAATTTTGCAGGGTTTACATAAGAGAATGAGTGGTCCTGAAATTTAAAGTTGAGAGAGCTTGTTAAAGTGAGCAGGAGTCAAGAGCCTAGATTACCCATGGGGTGTTTTTTTTCTAGCTGTTTTAGTATCCTGTCTTGTATGTCTGCCTCTGACATATGTGTAGTACTACTTGCTTTATTGAGTGTTCTATCTGTGGGTTTCATGGCATGTCTTTGGACTAGTGCATCTATGATAAATAGCACATTTTAGTGTGATTTAAAAGAGTGTTGTGGCATGTGCTGCACATGATATTGGGAAAGGGAGTGGAAGAAGATATTCTCTATGCAAGAAATACTCATTTGTTGTATGGTTCTGTGAAACCCACCACTATCCAAGGTCAAAGACTGCACAGGGTCCGGAAATGTTCTCCTAGAAAGGATACACAGTGTACCAAGACCATAATAAATAGTCTCACACCTAGTTGGACTCCTTTATGTAGACTGAGAAAACAGCATTCATGCTTCTCATTTGCCTTCAGCCTGATAGTCAAGAGAAGCCAACTCTACTCAAACCATACTTTTCACCTGCTCTTTGCTTTCTACCTGTTCATACTCCTTGTCTATGTTTCCACCTTTCCCCTCTCTCAGCTTCTTGCCACACCTCACTACCCTTCCTACCCCTTTTCCTCTCTACTGTCTTCCTGTGAAACTCAGAGAAGATAAAGCATCTTCTTGACACTTCTTGAAGAGGAAGATTTTCCACTGGGGTTTCTACAAGACTCGGAGTAGAAAGTAGCTTTTTTTAAGCAAAAAATGCCAAGCCAGCAACTGTGGAAGGGAGCATGTGACTACATAGCAATTCCGTAAGATAAAAATCCACAGAAATAGCCAGCCAATGAGATAGCAACAGCACTCAGGGAGCAGTGGAAGGAAGGAAGAGATGGAAAGAGCCCTCAGTTAATTTCAACAACCGTGGGATGACACAGCAGGGACTAAACCAAGAAGTCTTGGAGAGGAATGTGTTGCATGAACTGGTACAGCACAAATGACTGAGCTCCTTTTGCATCAGCCATAGCAGACCCACATCCTTTACAAGTTGGGTCACATAAAGGATATGTCACAAAAAAGCATTTGCCAGCAGTATGCATTCACACATTGACATTGTCGCATAATTAGAATATAAAATAAATGGCATAACAGATGCTATCAACATGTCTACCACACTGTATCCATGGTGCCAACTCCTTCTCCAAGGGGAGCCTCGCCCAAGCCATGCTGAGACAGCCTGAAACACGGGCATGTAGAAACCACTCTCTAAGGAAATATGAACACAAAGTTCTGCAGAAAGGGCCTCCACTCTTTCAACATTTGTAAGATTTTACGGGAAATCTGCAAGTGTGAACGACAACAAGAAAAAGAAAATTGGCTAGCACCCAAAACATAAAAAACCAACAAACTTTGGCAGATAATTTTTTGAGTTGTCATGTTTTCTGTGGGAAAAGAGTCAGCTCTTTCAAGCTGGGAATAAAAATAATAATTCTGTTTAGCTCCTTTGAACAGCAGGGAATTCACAATCCAAAGGGAGATGCCATTACACCACAAAACCCTTGCCGTATCCAGTACTAACTGGCTTCTGCAGAGGCACAAGGAACCCCTCAATCTACAGAGTGCCTTTTCAGAGAGTGTTTTTTCAGCCCCCTGGTCTAAATCTCCACCAGAGCTTGGCAGCACAGATCTTTCTCACCTCTTCCTGGGATTCAGGGGTTATTCCCCCAAGCAGCATTCTACCGAAGACATTTCCTTGAAATAGCACCCAGCTTCCCTAGCAAGTCTTGCTCTACGCAGAAGCAGCCTTTTATCCCAGCTGTTGCTTTTCGGGTCTTTAGTCACGGCTGGGGGCCTTGTGCTTTCCTCCATTAACGCCCTGTGCCCCCGGGAGGAGCTGCTGCATGCTGCAGCCTGGCTTCCTGACCCATGGTCCCAACAAGCCAAGCGTCGTGCTCCCCAGCTGGTACTTCCATCTTTAGGCTAAGGCTTGTTGACTTTGCTAGATAAATTGTGGGCTGACTTTAGAGACAGGACTACTGCTATGTTCCTAGGCTCCCCTGTACATGGCCTTCGTTCCTTGGGCAAAGCTGGAAAGGAAGATGTGGCCATTTGCCACCTGTACCTGGCTGCCTGAGCTACAGCCCATCCGCCTGACAAAAGAAAGTCACAAACAAATGACTGCCAAATCTGTACTTATCACCCAAATGAGATATGGGAGGCAAATAACAAGAGTCTCATTCTCTGCAGAGAAAGCTGACCTGCACATTGGTGGACACACGCCTGACATTTTCTGGACAGAAACACAGGAGTTTTTTATGACTCTTTTTATGTCAGGGCACCCATACTCAGCAGTATGGAAGGCAGAGGAAGCTTGTGCCATGTGAGCATTCCCATTGCAAGAGTTTCCTTGCAGTGGTTCACAACACCTCCCAGGCTGATGTTTTTCAGACTTAGTCTCTTACCCAGTGATGGATTTTTATGATTTTGGTTTTATTTTTGAAAGCTTGAACAAGCAAGGATTTGGCTGTTTAAGATACTTGGGACTTGGGGAGTGCTTTATGATTAGAGAAAGAAACAATTTGTGCCTTTTTTTAACAGTTCCAGTGCAGAAATTACCATGGATAGAGAGTTGAAAGGCAAATAATGTGAGGCAGGATTTGTAGGAAGAAGCAATATCTTTTATTAAACTGAAAAATATAGCTGAAAGAACAAAACAAAACAGGCTTTCCAGAAATATGGGCTTGCATACCCAAAAGTCTATCCAGACTTTTAACTATATGATGTCAAATAACGGATTGTACTTCTCCCTACAAATCTCCTCTTATGTCTCTAGCCCATCAGTGCAACTTGGAAGGGAAGTTAAGTCTCTTGTGGTGAGGATATTACACAGAGGAGCAGAAAACATGCAAACATGGTTGCATTGAATTGGTCTTCCTTCAGCTAAATCACAGATCCTGGAAAATACTTCTTGGTTTGCATGACATGAAAATGCTTGTGTTTCAGTACTGTGCAGAGAGTAGGCAGAGCTCCAAAGATTTCTATACTTCACTGTAGGTCGGGTCTCAAGCCAAATAAAAGCACTTAAAAGACTCTCACCAAACTCAGTGGCCTCTAAGTTATGTTCCCTCAACAGCAAACTCCCTAAGGTGTCCCTTTCCCTCACTTGCTCTGTATTGAGGGTCCATGGTGCTTCCCCTGCCACTGTTTGTCAGTTGTACTCCAGGGGTGCTACAGAGCCCTTCCTGAGACCAAGTCCTGTTGTGATAGATTGATAGATGCTCTACAGGAGGATGATGAGAAACTATTTCAAGCCATTGAGAGCAGGTGCTAGACAAACACTCATCACATTGACCAGAGAGAAGCCTACAGCCCACCTACTATTTAAAAAAGATGTCTGTGATGCATTTGCAAGCTCTCACTTAACAAAAAACATGAGGAGACAGTTTAAAGTTTGCCACTACCTGATCTCTGCTGGCCTTTGCACTGTTATTGGTCTCTGCCATTAGCTTCTTCTTTGAAGCAAGATTTTTCTCCTGTAGGTCTTTGATCAGACAGAGGATGTTCAGGAGGTTAAAAAAACCATTATTAGCATTAATGACTATTATTATTTATACCCTTGTACAAACTGCACAAGTATAGGAGAAGACGCAGTCCATTTCCCCAGAGAGCTCACAAATCTCATTTATGATGAGGAATCACAGACCACGTATCAATAGTAGGAGAGGAGAGAAGGGAATAAGGAGAACAACTGTTTTAAACAAAAACCTCTTCTGCAGCTTGGGTGAGATACAGTCTCAAGGGGCCTGCTTCCTCAGCCAGAAAGTATGGATACAGGGGTTTCTCTACAACAACACTTTCCACCAAACCCAGGTGTTCTGTGGTATGTCTTTTTGCCCTCCCTTCTTGCCAGGACCTTATTAATCTATGGACCAAAGTCCATGACAGCAATACGCAAGTGGCAGCATCCAGAATGACAGAAATTATTGAGTTTTGTACAGTTCTTTTCACATGTTGATCAAGAGTTCATTGTTACTATTTTACAAATGGGGAAACTGAGGCATGGGATCATGAAATAGCTTTCCCTAACATCTCCTAGCTTTATATCCACAGAGAACCCTGAAATAGATCCTTAAGGTGTGCTTCTCCCAGAGTGGATCCATTTATTCTCTGAGCAGTGTCTTCCACCAGCAGAAGCACTTGTATTGCCAAGAAAACATACAGAAAGATAAGAAACATAAGAGAGGTGTAGCATACATGCTACAGTTTTTCCCACCAACAGCAAAGTCAACAAGCATTGTGAACTAATTAGACTAGCAGGCATTTCTACTTTAAGTAGCCTCAGAAGTCAACACCTTAGAGAGGCAGGGCAGATCAGTGGTAAATGCAACTTCCACAGAAAACTTGATTTTACTACAGAATTGCTGGGCCCAAACATTTAAAACACTATTGTACATGATGTTGAAATTCCACGAGGTCCTAGAAATTCTGAAATGCAGAATCCAAGTCCTTCCTTGGTCACAGATTTCATGGATCAGTTTAGGCATTAAGGGAGCTTGATACAAGCTTTATTTTCTCATTGGCTAAAATGGGGAAAACAGAGCACACTGATGAGAGTATTCTGAAAAACTATTAAAATGTTCATGCTGAATAAGGAATTGGAAAGTATATAAAAATGCGTTTAATCTGTACAACTTTCCCTCTCAGTGCAGAGTTTCATTTCAGTAAGTGCCCTGGAGAGGTTACACCTTGCAAGTATCTTGTAAAACTGAGACTGCTGCATTGCATCCTCAGTGATCTCGGGGCAAACGCAAGACTGAACAATGACTCCATATCTGGCTGTGCGTGATTCCAGCTCCCCGACAACTTCATTTGAGAAATCAATGAAGCAAAATATGGCATATTTTGGGGCTGTATGGGAAGCAAGTTGCTTGTAGTTTGACACTCAGAAAACAAGAATCTAATAGAACCATCCTTCAACTTAAGCAGAAGAGATTTGCCACTAAAGGCAGAAGGTGACTGTGATTGCCATGAAGCTGTCAGTGGTCACAGCTGTAAGAAGGTCATAGCAGAGATATTCATAGTTAGCTGCTAAATTTATTCAATACTTTTAGGCTCAGTTTAGATGGACTGAAGTTACCCCAAGGTCAAACTTCTCTATGGTGCAGACAGTAAGCTTATAAATTCAAGCTCAGTTGTTGACCAGACACATATTTCAGAGTCCCCAGCACTCTGTTTGCCTGAACACGCCTGGTGAGTCACTGGGTCAACAGGCATGTTTATGCAAGCATCCAGTTGGCACTCTGAATGCCAGCCACAGGGACAAGATGCAAATGTGGTGCATGAGCTTTGGTCTCAAGACCAGTTTTGTAGCAGTACAGACACAGCTTCAGTTTAACTTGTAAATCTCTTGTGCTCCCAAAATGCTTGTTTCCCACTCCTAATAATAAGCATGTTCTTTATCAGGCTATTGTCAGAAAAACAGGTCTGGAAATTGCATTGTGCTGGACCTTACTTCAGTATCAATGAGCTTAGCTTCAAAATAAAAAGAGAAAAGACTGCTCTGAGTTACATCAGGAACTGATTTAAAGACTCATTTTACTCTTTCCCAGAAGCTTTTCTTTGCCAAACAGAGCCTGTCTGAATTGGAAAGCCTGACCCTGTATAGACATCTCCTGAACAGAGTTAGGCAGGTAGTGTACACCTCTGCAAAGGAAAACTTGTGTTGTTTTTCACAGAGAAGATCCAGACTAGGACTGTAATCAATATAATAGAGATTCTGATGGACGTGCCAAGAACAAATGGACAAAAGGTTTCTCTGGCCCTCCAGAGCGTAGTTGACACATGCAGACTTTGCAGCCCTACATCAATGAATGAAGGATGCTATGTCCTAGAAAATGCACTAATGTGTGTCTTACGGCATCTTTGCTACACTACCAGGTGCAGGTCAAGGGAAACTGATCTTCTAATACTAGAAAGAAAGATATTCAGAACATACAGTCAGTCTTTCCTCTGTCCTCTGCACTGAGCATCTTAATTTGTTTCTGTGTTCACAGGTATCTTAGCAAAGGCAGCAGTCCATCAGCCCCTTATTCTGTGGCTTTCTCCTTCACGTTTGGTAGGGGGCTTACCTGAAAACTGTCTTGCAGAGCAAGGCAGGGAAAAGAGGCCATCTGCGTCTTCAACTGCCAGTCTGTTGTAGACAGGGGCAGGGAAGGTGGAGATTTAGATAACAGGTGCCCTTACAAGGAGCAGATGAGTGAGGAACTTGACAGTGGAAAATTATAAAATGGAAATAGAAAAAAAAATACTGGAAAATAGGCCATAACTTCAAAAGAAAAGGGATCTGAATATTCAACCCCAGTGGTCTCTTATGTGGGGCATTAGCTTGGATCTCTAAGGCTATGATCCAAATGGATTCTGAACTTAGAGAGGACTGCCCCTACATTTCCTTTCCTCTGTTTCTTTCTAGGGGTTATGAGCTGAAACCTCCCTGACATCTTTCCAGTGAGCTCTGTGGGTCTTTGATCTGGGATTTCCCCATGCTGCTCTGCCCATCCCAGCTGAATAGGTAGCTCCTCATGTCCAACAGTGCTACTGAGGATGGTTGATGCCAACACCTAATGCACTCCTGTGCTGGTGGCTCTGATCACCTTGCATTCCCAGGATGCTACATCCACCATGGAAGTCAGTCTCACTTGATTTGGGTGACAGAGAGCTCCCAATTTATGGGTGACTCTTTCAGTGCCTGAACTTTGTAAAACCAAGTGGCAAGAACAGGACTGGGTTTATTCAGAAACACTGTCAGGAGCAAGCCCATGACCTTGCACCCCAGCGAGCAGTGATCTTATACTATGGGATGTGTTGATTAATTGTAGATGGTCAAAGTCACTTGTAAGCTATTTATCACAGTCATCATTTGGTGTCAGAAGGGACCTGTAAGAGGTCTGGTTAAGAGGGATTACTCACATTTTTCTTTAGCTTTCATCATGTTCTAGTGCCAGCAAGGACCCATGGCTGGATTAACTCTTATTTACTAAGGCTGAAAAATAAAAGAGAGCCAAACCCAAAATCGTAGGTAAAGGGGAATATTGCAGCATGCCCATGGTTATTGCCAGAGTCGGCAGCAGAACTCAAGTCATCTGAACTCTGTAGCAACCCAGCAAGGGCAATACTGATGCCTGCTCTCCTCATGATCAAACCCTCAAAATGAGAATAAAGTCCTCATGTCAGTGACCCAACAATTGAATGAGTACCACAAGGGCACATGTACATCTACTTTGCCACTCTTGGCTCCTGGATGCTGCCGCTGGTACATTGTTGGGATGGGCTTTGGGCCATGGATTAGTAAATTGCCAGGGAGAGTGGAGAACAAACTAAAACACAGACATAACCCCACTGAGCTCTCCTTCAAATCCATCCGCAGTCAGCTGCTGTGGGAGTCATAACTCCCCAGAGTTTTAAAAGCTATGGCTTCTAACAAGTCAAATTAAAACATTTTATAGGGTCAGGATCCCAGCTGCTAGGAGCATGAGTGCTATTGCCTCCTAGGTATGGGAAACCATACCTAAGGATCTGCTCAGAAAGATGCAAAACAGTTTCTTTAGATGTTTGCAGAATGGGTGCCCCCAGCTGCAATTGTGATGGCTTGCAGCAGTTGAGCTTGCACCTGACACTGTTTCATTCTCCACAAGGGAAAGAAAATCTAGAGAGCTGGCTGAATAATCCTACTGTCCTTCATATAGAATGGCTCTAAATATCTAAATGGCCTCTTTCTCTTCACTGGGCTGGTTGGGAGAAAGGCTAGAACTGGTTCTTGGAATAAACAATCCTAACCATTCTCTGGGACCCTCTGCATCAAGTTCCTTCTGATGGACACCTCACTAATGATGCCATTGTTTGCAGTCACTTCTGTGGGTGTAAGAAATCCTTCCCCCTATGAGTAGTAGATCCTCCAGAAAGACAGGAATCCAAGAGGTTGACACTCATTGCAGTCCAGGACTTGACAACTTCTTTGATGTGCTTGTTTGAATTTTGCCTTGACTGTGGCAATCAACAATACTAAATAGAAATATTTGTGTTATCCAGAATTTGACTAATAGAGATGCTGTTCTGCAGTCCCTTGAGGAGAGAAAAAAAATATAAAAATACCTGAGTCATATCTTGGTGAGAGAGATTAATCCCCTGCCAAATAAAAAAAATTAAAAAAACATATTTATATAAATCTGTAAACCTCCATAAGGCTCAGGGTTTTGTGAGGAGGCATAAAACTGAGGAGTAAGAAGGAGGAAAAAAAATGAGAGACGAAAAGATAAAGTAATTGCCTAATGTGCACCTTTAATGAACTAAAACATATTCTCCCCACAGAGGGCCCATAAGAGAAAAAATAAGATTCCTCATATACACCTTCAATCTAACACTGAATTATTTGTGGCAATTGGGCCTGCAGCCTCACATGAGAGGATCTTGTAAAGAGGAAGGGATATTGTAAGACTACTGTATGCAAACGCACCCAATTAATTCAAGAGCATCATTGTTATTTCATTTATATAGCACCATAGGGGTATGCAATGCTTTACAAACGATTAGGGGCTATAAAAGTTTAGAGAAAAGATGAAGCAGAAAGCAAGGAGCTGGCAACCAACTGGAGTACGAGCTCTGACTAAAAGCTCTCACCGTGGTGTTTATGGTTTGTTTGTTTGTTGTGGTTGTTTGTTTGTTTTTTGTTGTGGTTGTTTTAAGGTTCAAGGAGTGGTTTTTGGCACTAATCCCATTTTACAGGGAGAGAGAGAGACAGTTTAACATGATTGTTGGGCCTGTTCCAAGGATGCAAAGTTAGAAAACATACTCATTAAAACAGGTCTGAAGAAACAAAATAGAAACATGCACAACAAGGAGCAGGGAGATAAATCTGTGATAAACTGTAAGTCATTCCTGATAATTCAATGCTTCGATAAATTGTTGGAGGAAACAACATGCCCAGAATTGACTGCTAAGGCTCCAGTAAGACTGGTGTTATGCTCCTAGGTTGAGACAGACATGCATAAAGCATGACCTGTCACATGTCCTGCATTTGCAGCTAAGGGTTACTCTCGGATCCTCAGTTGTGTTTTAGCTGACATGAGAGCAGTCAAGAGACCAGAAAGCATCTCTTTCCACAAGCAAAAAACACGTGACTTAGGATTCCAGACAGAGATCTTATTAATGGGATCTAGACAGACTTTCGTACTGCAGCACTAAAATATTTCAGGAACAGCTGGACCTTAAATCTACCCAGAAGCCATGCAATGAGAACACAGCAGCTTTCCTGAGAAACATATACTTTTCTCATAGCAGCAGACGACACCTGTGCTCTGTTAATGGCATGAAGCCGAGATTTTCATTGCGAGTTTTACTGTATCAGTTGTGATCTGAAAATGGGTAGATCTTCAGAAGCTCTTTGCTGCTGTTTGTTATGTGGTTTCTGCTTGGGGTTTTTTGATGACTTTTGTGTTTGTCTTTTTTTGGTTGAGTTTTTGGTTTGTTTTTCTTAAAGACATGGGAAAGATTTTTTATTTGTTTTGTTTTAAATAGAAAAGTTGATTGAAAAATCTGATAATTTTTATCTTCCCTCTAACATTTTTCATCTATCATTTTTATTAAAATGGTCACTGGGAAGTATTTTTTAAAAGTAAAAAAAATTAAAAGTATTAAAAGCCTTTTTTTGGTTAACTAAGACATTCTACATCAATAAGCGTTTTTATTAAAAGTCTTAACTGAAATTTTCTACCTCTCTTTTTCGGTAGGGTGAAGAGGGGAAAATGGGTCCTTCTCCCATGCTTCCAAGCAATTTTGGCTTTCAAAATTTCAGAATTGTTTTCTCTGCCTCTGCTTTTTCCATCAGCTCTGGAGTAGTTTCTGAAATGGTTTTTTGCATTATTTCCCAAGAATATATGCTTTTTATTGCTATTGTTCAGCAGCTACTACCACTGATGACAGGCCACCTAAAGCTTACAGACTAGTATTAGCACATTTTACAAGTCAGTTACTCAATACTCTGGATTGAAGTTTGCTGTGTTAAAAAAGTAGTTAAATTTCCTACCAGTCTCTCTGACCTTGAGGAAACTATCCTCTAAACTAGTTTTATTTATAGAAAATTATGCATGAATCATCTCTATCATTCTATTGAGATGCTAATGCCTGTTTAAACCTATCTTATGCTATTACAGTTTATTCCTTGTTCCTGTATAATATAAAATACTATTCTACTGATTTTGCTGCATCTACACTAAGAAAAGTTATATTGTGGTAACTATTCTAATATGTTTTAGGACAGATTGAAAGATTTCTGGTTGAAGCCACTAGTAAAGCCATTAATTTTGTGGGGGAAGGGAAAGGAATTGAGAAAATGTTATGTTTTTTGCTTAGAACAGTACTTTTGTGTGTGCAGGTGTGTTTATATTATTCAAATAACAAAAAATCATCAGCAACAAACATCCTACCTAGTCTTTTCCTAGCCTTCCCTTAAACCATGCTAAATGCTGTCTTTCAGTAGCCCACACAGTCAAATATATAGCTACATCAGCTTTTCATTCTCTTGGCCAGGACACACAAACAGTGTTCGTCCACAGAGGATGCATGTCTGGCTTAGAGAAGCATCATCTTTGGCTGCCTGGAACTGATGGCAGCAGTCTCCTGTCAATCTCCATTCTTTTCAAGTGACCTGCATCTCTCAAATTCTAGCTCCAGAAAGTTAAGGAGCAGTAAATTGAGCATTTCTAGGCTGGGCTAAAAATATCTATTTTCTCTTCAGAGCTTGGCCCAAAGCATCAAGTACGTGATGTTCCTCACTTAGTTATTCGTCCCTGATTTTAGGTGATGTACGTAGTTCTTCAGCTGAGTCATGAACGCAACCTGAGACTTGACTTCTGACAGAGATGGGTTGTAGCTTTGCTGTTCTCCACAAAGAGCTCCTAGAAACTCCATCCTGAGTTTCCTTGGAAACAGTGTATGATCAGCATAATGCTCCATGGCACTTGACCATTCATCTCCATGGTGGTTATAAAAATCCCATCAGAAAAAGCCTTCAAGCTTTCTTATCCCATTAAAAAAAAGAATCCAGATACTCAATCCTTTGATTCAACAGTAAAACAAACAATAAAATTCCTCATTAGACTAATTGGGCCAATACTGTTGAAACACATGATGGGCCTAAATCTAAATTCTAGTTCCAATCTCAGGAAGATGAGATCTGAGGCAATACCCATTACGCCTGTGGGGTTTGTCTACTTAGTAATTACTATTAATTATGAAAAAGTGGGTTTTTTCGTTTTTGTGGCACCTAAAAATTTCCTGCATGTTTCACAATGAAGGTGTGGACCCTAGTAGAGTGAGCTGAAGCTTCCTGATTTATGCTTTTCTTAATAGCTCTTCCTGGGCTCTCTTGGATCTGCACAGTGCAGGTTGGAGAGCATTGTAGTACTCCACTAGAGGGGAATTATGGGATGGCTCATGAATAAATGGGGTTCATTTTCCAACTACAGCCCCTACTGTGATTAAGGCTGTTTTTCATTTCCTTAACCTCTTGAGTCAGGCATGGAAAAAATATGTGTTACAAAACCATTAGACAGAACAGTGATTCATGGAAATAAGTGATTTTTTTCCCCTCTCATCTTTTGTTTGTCATTAACAGTCTTCTCAGTAACTACCATGATGGCAACACTGGCCCACGTGATAGAAGGTAATGAAAGAGAAGAGAAGAGGGGAAAGTTATTGCACTAGAACAAACTCTGTTATATTGCAGAGTATATTACAAGTGAAAGGCAGAGGACTGCATTGCCTAAGACTGTGGTGATGGTATGAAAGCCTTTCTCAGTCCTAAACTGTTCATTAACATGGAAAGATTTTGATTTAATAACTGTGATCAAAATCCCACTGAATGCACTGGTCATTATGTACCCAAACTGAAGATGCTCACCAAGGTTTATGAACTTTGAATAAATTTAAGTATTCATTAAAGGGACCAGCTAGTATATCAGTTACATAAGGAAAGCATCCAAATGATACTGTTGTCTGTAAAAACCCTGACCTTTCAGAAAGCAGGCAGTACTGCTGTGCCAACGAAAAGAGCAGCTAAAGATGTTAAGGAGAATCTGAGTGTAATGCATTAAGTAGTGACCATGCTCAATGAGCAAGAAGGCAAATCGTTATAAGAGAGATCTCATTCTGCTTGAAGGGCTCCTATAAACACAAGGACAACATCAAAAGGTATATGAACATCATGGCTTCATCTATCTAAATAAATAACAATGTCAGGAAGCATTTCTAGGCACTTGAACCTCATAACCTACATTTTTCAAGTGTTAGAGTGATTCCTGGCATGGTTTGGACCCAGCCCAAGTACTATTTTCCTAAATAATTCTTGGGCGCAGGGTGGGAACTCACAGGATGGTCCAAGGACCATTTCCAGTTGGTAGTTTGGATATGTATCCCTATTTTGCAGGTTGAGAAAGCTTAATACTATGGAAATTGGTTATTTCATGCCAGCTGGGATCAGCACCAGAGAGAGGTCATGGAGCGCTAGCTATATAGTGAGTGCTTGGCAAGTTTCCTTGAGCTGGATTTGTAGAAGAATCATGGCAAACAGGGTGGGAAAGATAATCACCTTGGGTCCATCTTCTGCGACAGAAACTCTTTTTGTTATATAGATTTTATACTGTAGCAGCTGACATGAGTTCTGGCAAAATGCATTGCAGAGCTGGGCCAATGGGGTAAAGATGCATGGTAACAGAGTGACAAGCCCAGAAGTTCCTCTGAATTTATAACAAGATCCAAGGCCTCCATCGCCACTCAAGGCCTTTATTCAATAGTTCCAAAACAAATGCAAATTGATGAGACATAAGTTTTGCAGTAATGGCATAGAGACAAAAGAGAAACCCTAGTGTACTGTCAAAGTAGAGTAATGTCCAAAGGGTATAGAGTAGCTAACTGTGTGGAATATGAAGGAACTCCTCCCCTTGGACATCATAGCCAATTGGACAGATGCAAAGCCAAGGGCACTGGGAGTTGGGTTTTCAGAGGAACTTGACATTCAGCTACACTTCAAAATAAGCAGGTAATTCTTTCAAAGATGCTGGTCCCTATTCATATTTTAACACTAAATAGGAGCTGCACGATGCTGAGTAGGCATATCTGGGGACATGTCCTCAGCTGAAGAAGTCAAGTACATAAACAACCCACAAAGTGTTTGCCAAATCTACTATTTACAAGTTGTACATAGCAGAGTTTTCTATACATAGGCAGTGAAAGATATGCTAGTGCAATTTAAATGAAAGTTACCAGTAGGAATGAACTGTGATTGTCACACATGAGACTGATACCGTTATCATTTCTGCAATGTCTGATGGTAATTAGTTGCCTGTTGTTTATGAATGAAAGGGGTTTTGTGCAAGAGGAAACTCACTCTGGCCTTAACACCTGGAAACACTGAAGCCGATATAACAAAATAAGACCTTTACACATAAGACCTTATGCCCATAATGAAAAAAACACTGGTCCATCCACTCTCTTCCTACTTGCAAAGTAAGATGTCTTTCATGACAACAGAAAACATTTTGGAAACAAGATTCTTGTCAGCACTCTATCAGGGTAATATCACAGACTTATAAGCTGGCATAATACTGTTAACTGGTTTTCCTGCCTGCCATGGAACACATGGAACAGTTTATCCTAAATAGGAGGAGTAAGAGTATTCAGTTTACACCAGGCTTGGTATTCTGCCAAATGCACAATTAGCAGTGGAAAGCTGTAAAGAGTCGCTTTTAAACTGGCACAGTTTCTTGGGGCAAAGGTAATTGCTCTGGTGATGTTAAACCTTTCTTTCAGTGTGCATGCAGACTGAGCATTGATGAGGGCTGTCTCATACATTGGATCCAAGTAGTAATGCCCAGAAGGTTGCTACAACCTCTTTAAGAGGGATTATGTGATACTCATCTTCAAGTGATTGAGATGAAATCGGTGGCTGAAGGCCATCTTTGATATCTTACCACTGAGCACTAGAGGTCCAACTTTGGATGTGGATAATTGGGCACATTTCCAACTACAAGGAGATGAAAACTAGAGTTCAGCAATCAATATAAGTTATTAAGAATATGAAATCCTAGTAAATAAGCTATAGGTTGAAATTAATTTTGAGGTAATTCTATTGACAAGTATCATTCAAGCAGATATCCTACAGCAAATGGCTGCCAAGTGGAAATTGGGTGTTTTCTTGTGCCACTGCACCTGCATAATACAATATTGAATGGCACAAACCTGGCTGTTTCTAGTGACACAAATATTTGTTCCAGAACTAAACATCAAATAATTTCTACCACAAATATGTTGAATATCCAGTACACTTCCAGATCATGAGCTTCTTTTATGACAAGAGAACACTATCTAGCAAGTAGACACAGAAAACAGTCAGTTGAGAAATCCTGGAAACACAAATGGATGCTCTAAACTATGTGGATGAAGAAAAGTATTAAAAAATTCTGTTATTTAGATGACTTCAGTTTCAGGGAACACCTAATTCAGAGTGACTCAAGAGTGCTCAACTATTATTTGCAAGAGTTGGCTGAAGAAAGCATCTTCATCTAAGATTGGTTAAGGTCAACCAGTTCTTCTAGTGTAGACGTAAAGAAAAAGACTTGACTGTACCAACCCAGTCACTTCAGACTAACAGTAAATTATCTTAACTCAGAGAATAACTACAATCTTTCCTCACTGTTCCCTGCACTTAAAACAAGCCAGGCATGCCACAAAATCCAGCATGTGCTGGTACAAGGTGAACTTACTCTAAAGTAGTCAGAAGCTGTGTGCTATCATAAGAGGAAGAGGCCATTTCAGGCTCTTCGTGACAGCTTCCTTGTTCAATGCAGACGCATTTAATTAAACGGGAAACCAAAAGAGAGGCCTGACTTTGTAGGCAGGATAGTAGCAAAGACTTCAAAGCAAAAGCATTATGTTCTCCATTGTGCAAGATACAAGGGGAGGAAAAAAACATTCTTTCACTCTATCAAACATAATAAAAGGCTGAGTTAAGAAGCACAGAAAAAAAAATGTCTGGCTAATTTAAGGTGAAATCAGAAAAGAAAAAATACAAGGGCCAGCCTGGTTCTCAGTGTCATCACTCTTGCTGTTTTTCGATGGTAGACTAGATACTCAGCAACTCTGAAATTGAGATCCAAAAATTGAAGAGGGCCACATTGTTCCTCCTCACCACGTTAGAAGTGCCATATTGAATCTCAAATAATCTGTAATTACAGTGCAGTTGGTGCAAGGGGTTACAGAGAACAACACTTCGGGCTCACCCCTGCAATGCATAAATTCTCACTGGCACCTGAACTAAGTAGCAAATGCATTTAGAGATTACAGGGTTATCCACAAGTCTTGTTGCCTTTTTTTTTTCTCTTTAATCTATGTGCCAGAAAGACAGTAACATTAATAAAGAGCACTCTGACCATTTCTTTCACTGCAGTACCTCATAGGAGAGTCAGTGCAAAGGCAAGATCATATCAGGACTCTGCAGCACTCTGTCTGGAGGTTGGTTCACAGGCTGGTACGGGCAGAGGGAATACCAACCTGGGAATATGTGGAACTGACAAGATGTTTTAGAAGCATCTCTCTCTGTCCATCCACAATTCCCTTTATATACTCAATCCAGCTGATAGGACCAGACAGACAAAAACAGTTGTCTTCCAGGACTCAGTGATCTTCAAGGTATTTTCCAGCCTAAATGATTGATTCTGCGATTCTATTCTTCCTGTGGATGCAGGAATGTCATGTTGGTCAACATGAAAAATTTTTTAAAAAACAAACAAACAAACAAACAAAAACAAACCAAAGACAAACACACACAAAAACCCTCTCTGCTCAAAGGTGAAGAAGGTTTCTTGTTGAATTACTGTAATCCTGAAGAGCTGGTACTCCACCTTCCCAGTTCTGGATTTCTAAGGAAAACTTTGTATGGAAAACTTTCTCTCAGCTGATAGGAACAAGTGAAAAAGAAAACCAAAACCATTCACCAACGTTCCATTCTTTTCAGTATCCAGCTCCAAAACAATATCACAACCTGTTCTTTCCATTTTTTTTTCTGAACTGTGGAGTGGTTACATGGTCCTTCAATTACGTTTTGGTCAAGTTTCCATAACAATACCCTTGTTTTAAGTATAATTTAAAGAAGAGTGGAAGGCATAAAAAAAAAAAAAAATAAAGAGAAGGGAATAGGTAAAGAGATCCTGACAAGAGATTTGATTGATGGTGTGTGTGCTTTATCTTTCACAGCTTATGTAATATATATATGAGAAATAGTTAGTTTGATAGTTAAAGAAACTAAATGCCTGTCGAGGATAAAATACATCAGGGACACAGAACAATTCCTCATCTGGTTTGGCTATCATTCACTTTCCAGCCTACTGGCTGTCTCCCAGGAGAATTCATAATAGATCAGAGGCAATGATCCTCTCTCCCCAGGCCTCTGCTGTTTCCTCCCTCCTTCCCCATTTCCTCCTCCTTTCCTGCTGTCACTATCTTCTCAGTCCCATCCTACAGCTCCCTGCCCAGGGCTATGTAAAAGGAGCGTGCAAAAGCAACAAAACTCTGGAGAGAGCATGTGGTGTGGCAGCCACAAAAGGGGATGAAGGAGAGGAGGTTGGTCCATGCAGTGAGCCTGAGGTACTGTGCCATCCTCACATGGTGCTCACAGCCCCTTGCAGGATGTTTTACAGGGAGCAGCAGGAGGAACGAGGGAGGCAGAAAGAGAGTGTCTCTGGAGACCTGAGAAGAAAAGTCATGGATTCAAAGCAAAGATGAACCAGAGCAATGTGACTGAAACTCTGAATAAACACTTTCTACCCAGCACTCCCCTTTCTACTAAATGCTTTCTGTCTTAGTATCTCACCTCCTCATCACTGAAGAAAGACACATTTCTGTTGTAAGGAGGACAGTGGACCAGGACTATCCCAAACCCTTATGGTATAGTGGCTGTCCGATAACAGTCTCTTGTAAAAGTGTATACTTAAAATAAAATCAATATTATATATTAATTGTTGCAGATAAGCCTGTATATTTAGTGTCTGATGCATCATCTCTTTAGTTCCTTAAAACTTTCCAGAACTTGATTATTTGGAGTGAATAACTGCAGAGAACACTGTTGAGGGTTTTCATGTTGGTTTGGTGTTTTTCTCCCCCTTTTCAAATTTTTCTCCCTCTGAAAAAGTTTAGCTACTTTTTGAGACACTGTAGGGAAACAGAGGGAGAGCTGGTACCTTGCAACTTCTAGGGAAGTTCTATTGTTTCAACTGGGGAACAAGAACATTAAATTTGGCAGGATCATAGGCTTCATCCCAGAAATATGCCAGTGATACAGCCAAGAAAAATACAGATACATTTACTATGACAAAAGCCTATGAAGTAAAAACCCACATGTTGTACCTGAAGAACAAGGTTAGATCTAGTGGCAATATACTTTGAAGGTTTTATCTGCAATTAAACTGCTCAGTAGAAACATTGCTGTTCTCCTTGGGTTCCTGAGAGACAGGCAGGTCTGGTTTCTTCAGTGAAGAGCAGGGACAGCTGTACACCAAATAATCAGCTGCCAGATGCAGGCAGCAGCAAGAGAGGGCCTCAGTTGATGAGACACAATGGATCAGCAAGTGGCAAAAGGCACAGAACAATTCTAAGAATCATTACAGGTGGTTGCAAGAAAAGGGTCTGGATCTAGAGCTGTGGAAGAAGCCCAGCTTGGAAGTAATGTGTGTTGGGATATTTGGTCTGTGAACTGGCGTGGAAGTAATGTGTGAGACTGTAGGCTGGATGGAGGAAAGCAATTGTTAATAGTAAGTCAGAAGAGAAAAATGGAAATAGTTGGGCAAGAGAATTAGTACAAGGTAAGGAGATGAGCATAACGAGTAGAGACAGCAAGATTTAATCCTGATCACCCTGTAGTCTAGAGCTTAGATGAGAAGTCCAACAGGGACTATTGCGGTGTTACTGCATCTTTGTCACTGCCTGACCCACTGAGACAACCTCCTCCTAGTCTGCCTCTATTTGCCTCTGTCCCCTCCCCGTGGAGACACTCCTGCTCCATTGGAGGGGAAGGGCTGATATTTCACCCCTGTGAAATATGTTCCCTTCACCAGGAAAGTGCTGCAGCAGACAGCAGATGCCACAAAGATATGTCACTGTGGGTCTTACAGGTCACAGCTGAGTGAGAAGGGATGCAATGAAGTAGCATAGAAGACCCCAGCCAAAGAGGTGCTGCCTCCACTGAGGGATAAATTCATTCAGAAACAAATTTCATTCCCACAGTGAGATCACGAGGGCTGGTGCGAATTTAGTGAGGGTAGAGCAAGACAGAGAAAACCCACTACAAATTGCATACCCCAGTGACACCAAACATCATCACTGTGTCTTAGGATATATCAGTATTTGGTGGGAGGTGTCAGCACCATGAAAGAATTAAATGGCAATGCCCATTCCTAGTGAAAAGACCCCCTTCTTTTGGGTCTTTTTTTGGCTATGTGGCACAAGATAGCTCTATACACACTCCTGTTGAGAATTTTAACCTGTTTGAATATCTGGAGAAAAAACATAGTAATTAACTAAGGAAACATGGGAAGCAGGGACTGCACAGTTCAGCAAGGCAGAGGATACTGTCCTGGGAATTACTTGATTTTGTGCCATCATTTTCACTAGTTGGATCACACAGAAGTTCCTATTTCACCTGACTGCAACATCCCAGAGCCTCCTTTCCAATACTCAGAGATGTTTCCCATCCTTTCCCAGGGCATACAGCCTGACAGAAAAAAAGTGGAGTGAACCACTCCAATTGGCTTCATGATTCTCCAGGTCATGGGAAATCCATCCCCTCTTACGAAAACCTCAAGTCTGCTACAAGAGCAGTACACAAAGATTGCAGCCTGGAGATCAAATTCTCTTGCCCCACCCCTCCAGGCACAAACTGGACAAGAGTTTAGGTGAGGTTTTCAAGCCAGGCTACTTTTTTTTTTTTTCCAGACATCTCTTTCCAACAACTGTTCATGCTCACTCATGCTGGTACAAAGATTTGAGGCCCATTTATTCCTAATGGCAACTGCATGCTCCACCTCAAAATCAGGCTTTCCATATGAATGGAAATACTTTATAATTCTGAATCTAAGGATAAGCAGGAAAAGGAAAAACAAGAAAATCCCATGTTGCAAAATCTCATAGTTGCAATTGTCTTTGGCGAGAAATACAACCCAAACTGCACTCAAAGCACTATGAGTCTATCAAACCTAATAAAACAAGCAGGAAATGGGACGTCTCCTGACAATTCAGGGTCTAACAGGAAAAGCAGGGCCATACCCTGAACAGATAATCTCTACAGATGGTCACCTGAGTTTCAGGCATCCACAGGTGAAATCTATAACACAGCCCTAACTGCATCATCTCTAAGGAGAGGTTTCCATTAGCTCTTTTCAGGAAACGTAGCTAACATTTTCACTGAAAGGCACCTCTTAAACACATTTACATAAGTAAGCTTTCACTTAGAAAAAGCAGCCTCAGTCAATCCACTTGGGTTTCCCATCGCCCCTAAACTTAACAGCAAATGATTGAAGAGCAATGGAGTAAGCATCTTCTTCCCTAATTGCTCCTCCAAAGTGACTTTATGCGCTGGGTGGTTTTAAGAAGTGGGGTTTCTCCTGCTGAGGTTGGGGGAACTTGAGGCTGGCCTAAGGGCCAGCTTTCCTAAGGAGGTTCATTACACCAACTCCTACTACATTATTCATCATTTGTTTGCTCAGCTCTTTTAATTGTTTTTTTACAAGCATTATACTCTCTGCATTCTTCTCAGGATGCATATGCTTCTGCACCTCCTGTCCTGTAGTGCTGGGCTCTGCCCTTCAGATGCCTGCTGTGTGTGTTCCCTCATGGAGGTGAAGGCAATGTTTTGGGGCAGACATGAACAGATCCAGGCGCAATGAGGAAAGGGTACACTGCATGACACTTTGTCTGTCAGCAGACCTGCCCTTTTTGGATGTTCACATTTGCCTCTCCCACTAATTCACCTTCCCCCAGCTGCCTTAGAAGCAACATCATCCTCTTTCTGAATTAAACAAGTCCAAGGATAGACAAGAATCAGCGCATAACAGTCCCCCATGTTCTATAAGCCATCAGCATCTACACTTGGCTTATCGCTATATGTCAGCTCTTAAAATTGCAATTATGAAGAAAAGCAATTTTGAAGTCATTATCATAGGCTTTCTAAAATGCATTTGTTTCCTTCCAACCCCCGTCCTCCTTCTCTTAATGTCTATACAATTGAATTTATTGGGACAGCCTGTCTTTGTAGGCAGGAAGAAATAACACCCATACAATGTTCTGCCTTCTTTCTACTCACTCATCAAATGATTGTTTCACTTCTTTTTATTCTTTTTTTTTCTTTTTTTAACAGTGAAGCAGGCAGGATTGAGGGTGCAAATCTTTTCCTAGTGTTTCTCTGAGCTGCTGGGGCTCCACTGAGCCTCAGCAGCAGGGCTTTTCCTAAACCATGCTGCTGAAAAGTGCATACCACACTGTAATGCAGTCTCTATATATAGTCTGTAAAGAGCTTTTGGAAACCATGAGGAAAAGAGCTATTTGATGTTCAATAAATTATTAATTGTTATTAGTTGCTATCTTGACAGGTTTCTGTTGCTCAGCTATCCTCCATCCTCAATTTGGGGGAAGGGCAGCTTGTCTCCCTTCTTCATTCTTGATTCTTCTCTTTTCCCCCTTGACCCTGCCCCACTTTGGGACCAACTATCTTTGCATCTTTCTGCCTCTTACTGACTGAGAATGGATTAGATCTTAGTCTTCCTCCAACTTCCCCATGCACACACAGGGTTGGAAACAACAGCACAGTAGTGCCTCAGAGCAATCAACATCCCGACGGGAACCACTATAATCTGGATACTGCCTTCACATCTAAAGCAAGATTTCACACAGCTACTCACCTGTGCTGGCCCCAGTACCTCATGTCTGAGAACAGAGTAGTAGTCTGAGCCATTCACCCACAGCATTTCATCTCTTTTTGCATTTATTTTATGTCCAGAAAAGCAGAGATTCCTTTGCAGGGTGTGTTTCAGCTCACCTGTCTCTTATCATGCAAATAGCCCTGCATGCGACTGCTACGTGCATGTCAGCTTTATCCCATATGGAAGGGCTTGGTACAGGGTACACAGGTATGGCACAGGTGAGAGGTCACTGGGAGGCATTGCAGCATCTGCCAGGATTGAGCAGAGCACAGCTCAAGGCCAGCCATTCTCTCTGTTTGGACTCTAGCATCCTCTTACCTATTTGTGAGGTTACCTAAAACATAATTTTCTTTTAAATTCTCTGAGGTGAGGCTAAAGCCAGAACACATCCCTGGCTGGCACATGCCTCACAAAACACAAACCGCTCCTCAGGGGAGGAGTGAAGCAACTGTGACGTTAAAGCTGATGCTGTGTGGCTGAGGGATGACCATAACCACAGCTCTGTGCTGAGCCATTCTATGCATGGCCTCATGAGACTGGGTCCTGAGTCACCCTAGCCCCCAAGTGAGAACAGGAAGAAGGACTCACTCACCCTTGTCCCTAAAATAATCAAAGTTTTCAAATCCTCCATACAAAACCACAAGTGATACTTTCTCCACTGGTGGAATAAACACATTACTTTAATTTTGAATTTAACATGAAAACCTCAAAACATCACACCAGAAAAACACAGCATACAGCAAGGCTGTATAAGGAACCAGCTTGAAGTCACAAGTCAGGCAGCAAAGAGGCATCACACAGGCTACCTTGAGCATGAACTGCAGCTCCATCTAGCACATGCCCCAGATCACTGTGTCTATTTGCTTGTCTCATCATTTGAAACAGACAGGCTACTCAATTTACAGGGAAGCAGGATGCCTCTTGCCTTCACCACACTATGAAAAATATACCCCATTGTCAGCCATGAGTGCAGCTGTACTACTGTGAATATGATTTACCTGCCAGGGCTGATGAAGACAAACGAGCTTTGGTGTGATTTCAGGAGCCAGGATAAAAACCTGCCTGGCCGAGTCAGGGGGAGAGACAACCACCTATACTACCCATACACTCATGTGCAACTATACCCATGGCAACTGTGCATGCAGAAGCACTGAAGACTGCAAACGAGGTGTATGTGCACACAAGGAAGTGTATGAAAGTTTTTCTGGTCATTTGTTGGATATGAAGTGCTTAACACAGATAGGGTTTAGAAAAGCATTTCTAGACAGATGACCTGATTTGAACAGTTAATTCCAAACTTCCTCAAGCCAAGAACAAATAAGTGGAAATAACTTCACCTACCATTGAAATCATGAGGATTAATTGCAAGATAGGGTGCATTCCTCTTTGTAAAGAAAAGGAGGTGAAGAGAATAACAAAGGCAGAAGACCAGAATTTTTGCATCCCCATTCCAGAAAAACTAAGGGGAATATTTTTCATTTTATTCTAGAGAAAATAACCCATCCCCAGAGTACATGTCTATAGTTCCTGCTTCTGGGAAGAGTGCACCAGAGTATAAAGAAGAAATTCAGACGTAGAAACGAAACAGATTTATTTTTTTTTAAAGTAGCAAACTTAAAACATTGCGAAAGGTTACAATGATTTAGAACACCCAGTCTGAGCGGCCACGCTTGGCTGTTCTCTGAGTACGTGTGAGGTGACTCTGCACACAGGGCTCTTGCAGTGGCCAGAAAAATTGTGCTGCTTGCAGCCTCTTGCATTTCCCCACTATCTTTATGAGAGGTACACAAAAGAAAATTACCTGCTTGCCATATGGGCACATGGCACAGATCAGTTCATGCTCTCTGTCACAGTAAAGGCAAGTGCAACGTGGACAAAATAGCTGCTCCCCTGCCTCCTCTGAGGGAAGAGATGTCAGCCATGCAACCTGTTCTTCTTAGTTTTCTGAGAATAGTTTATGACCAGGTTAACACTTTCTAAAGTTGTTGGTATGTAGAATTGCTTGGGTTGGGAGCTTCAAAGGCTGTCTAGTCCATTGTATGCCCGTACCCTCCAACAGGGCTGTAGATATGCAGCTACCTGTAACACATCACTACATTAGCCTCTATGTGCTTTGTAATTTCAATTCTATTATTATTGTCAAGCTGTGGGTGTGCACCTTTTCCCTGTTGGACAGACTCTGTGGTATCTCTATCAGCAAAATCTAATTGGCTACCAGCATTCTGTTACCTCTATAAAGTAGCTGTCACAGAGGTGACACCATAGTGTCAACACGACTGATTGGCTGGCATGGTGAAAAGTAGTTATGTGGCATAGAGCCTGCTTTAGCAGGAGATAAACTAAATTGCAGAAGATCACCTTCTTCATACACACAGATAGGAAGAAGGTACTCACTCAGTCACTCTAATATCAAAATCACTGCAGAGGAAGACAGCCATGCTCAGACTTCCTCTAGGCAGCCAGGAACTAGCTAATATACCTCCACTAAAGAGATCCCTTTTTATCCTTTTGCATCAGCTGCCAAATATGGAGAAACAGAGGGATTATTGAAGAACAGAGGAGGCTGTGATTGTAAGTGGACAGACAAACTATCATTGTCACTGTCATGACAGTAACTTGGCTGCAACTACCACTGACCAAATCCTTCACTGATTTGTTGGCCCAGAAACATCCACACTGAGAAGAGTGGGGGCAAAAAAAATCATAGTGACATATACACAAGGGGAGCAAAGTAGCAATGGCACAGCTGCATTAGATGGGTACAGGTTGCTATTATATGGGGTCTACAACACAAAATAAAGCCTTTCCTAAAAGTACAGAGTTGTTTTGAGGGCCATTTAGATGAGATAGATGTATGACAGTCCAATCTCGTCATTTACTCTGTAGAGCTAGGATATTACTGAAGTATCACTGAGCTTAAGCCAGGCATGATGGTTTCAAGAGGCACAAAGTCAGGGATCAGTTAAGAAAAGCAGAACTCACATTGGCTCTCCCTCCTGGAGTAATGCCTGGTATATAGTACTCTTTGGTTGTTCCAATTAAATAGATAATTTTAGAATACTTTGGTATTGTTATTCACGTTGACAATTATGAATGACCATGGAAAGAAGAGTCTACCTAGGCACACTACAAAAACTTCAGCTGAAGCTGTGGTTGTCAGTACATTTAGCAGTATGGTGTTCAGTTCTGTTGTTATTGAGAAAAGATGCAAGGCAACATCAAACAACTTGAATGCAACCAAAAAATAGACTCTTTCGGATGAGCACAATCCTCATTCACTCTCCTCTTAGCAAAAAACAAGCTGCTAGTGACCTGGAGCCCCTGGTGGTCTAGTGGTAAAGGCACCGCGCTATCACCGCCGAGACCCGGGTTCGATTCCTGGTCAGGGCCACTCCCGGGCAGGTGGGGCTCGTTAGCCCTTAAAGGCAACCCACCTACGTCCTAAGGACCTCGCTGCCACCGTCCAAGCTCGCTTGGCCCCAGCAGATGAACCTTAGGATTAAAGGGTGGGCTCAGTTCCGCGCACACTGTGTCTCACCTAAAAAATCCAATGCGCAGGCTGGGAGGTGTAAAGACCTTCCCCGGATCTTCGCTCGCGAAGACTGGCCATTATTATTATTAGTGACCTGCAGATGGGAAATGGAAAGAACTACATGAGCAGACTTTCCAGGAACTGTAGTTACAGTTCATCCTGTTGTTTTCACCATAGTCAACTTAACCTATTAGGATTATTGAAAAAATTCTCTCCAGCCTCTTGATCCTTAAATTCCAATTATCATTACTATTGAAAACTGTTTCATTGCCAGTGCTGCCCAGCCTACAAGAGAATGACAACAGTAACATGTTCCATCATCCCCTGGTAGATGCTCTCTGAATGCAAGTACATTGTGATTTGAGAATCAGATGAAAAGCAAAAATATAGTCATTTGACCAAAGCCTGCCCTTAACTGGACAGTCTAGGCACCAGCCACATTCAAGCGGCTGAATATGGAGCTGAATCCTGCTTATGGAGTAATAAGTTTTGAAGCAGGTGAAGGAGAAGGGCAACTCCTCATCCACCACTATAAGAGGCAACAGACCCCTGGCAGGTCCACTGTTTTGCTGCATCTCCCATTTGGAGAATAAATCTTGGGCAAGAAATGAAGCTGAAATTTTTAAAACTAGCATCCTCAGATCCTACTGCTTCCCATTTCTGAATCCTCCCTTATGACCCCAGCAAAAGCAGCAAGGAAGATCTTCTGTGCACAGCAGGTAATAGAGAGAACCTACACATCTGGTGAGACAGAACATTCAACGTGGAACAGTGAATTTCTTTTCACATCTCAGATTTTAATTGTCGTCTAAGTTTCTCAGTAAATATCTTTTCTTCCTGAAATTCAACATGACTAGATCACCTGTCACAGGAAAATACTTCTGGGGGTAAATTATATGTCATTTGGAAAACATTTTTTAAAAATAGAAGTCTTGTAAAAGTAAAAAAAAAAAAAAAAAAAAAAAAAATCTAGCTTCTTTAAAACTGTCAAAGGTTTCTCTATCAAAAAGAGGAAAACATGTTATGTCTGTAAACTCTACAATTGTTTTATTCATTATTTTCCCTTCAGAAACTTCTATATGCAAGATTCATTCCTGAAAGGACAGCAAGGCCCTTTCTACGTTAAGAAAACGTGCTCTGTACTGATGTAATTGCATTGGTGCCAACTTCCTTAATACAGGCAGCCACTCAGCTGACCTTGAAAAACACAGAATCTTTCCAAAAGAGTTACAAACTTGCTGGAGGTTATGCGTAGTGTGTAACTTGAAAAACTTGAATCTTTATGCTAGTTATTCTATACAGCAGGAATGTTAATTCACCTCATATTTTTCTTGTGTGTGTCAGACAATATTCTAGGACTACAGATGGAGGTGAAGAGTTTGCTGCACCATGCCTGGGTGTTAGCTACCTGCTGTGGTAGCTCTTCTTCATTCCTGTGCATGAAGTCAGGGTGGAGGGCAATGAGAAAGAAAGAATTGAGGAATTGCTGTTGGTTTCTTCAAGTTCCCCATCAATGTCAGGTTTAAACCATTTGAAGTCATTAGAAGTGGAGCAGTCTGTTGTCATTTTTCTCCTCTTTATATTGCCCCTGCAAGCAGACAAAATAAAGGAAGTGAAATTACAGCTCTGGAGGGCTTCTCTTCCCTCCTTTTTTTGTGCTTATGTCATTCTGTTTGACTGTTCTTCTTGACTGCTCAGGAACTGTCACCTTGTATAGCATCCAGGAGGTCTCTACCAATCCAGTGACAAAAAATAATATAGTGCGGAAAAAAATCACCCAAGAGGCAGATAAAAGAAGTGGTGAAGCCAACATTAAAATAAACCCAAGAACAACAAAAAAACCCTTAAACCAACAACAACAAAAAAAAACAACAAAAGGAAACCGGTGGGGCTAGAATGGTTGCAGCTGTTTGTGTGCTCTGGAAATATCAGTAATGATGAAGTAGAGGCAATATATTGCTTTGAAACCCTCTATGACCCTTTTCCTATTCTCTGCCACTCTGGAGATGAACTGTGAGCATTGGAAGTTTCTTTCTCTATCCCCCGACACCATCTCTTCCTTTTTCCTGTGATTTAATAGACATGGTAACCTTTCTGCTATTTACTGTACACTCAGGAAATAAAATTCCACTCGGTTAAGCCACATTGTGGGTGGAAAGGCAGCCATCAACTCAGGTGGACTTAGAGTACGACTGCTCAGAAAATCCAAATCAGGCAGCATCTACACTCCATCACAAGTTAAAGAACTATTCCACTGTCCTTTACCTACCCTGGTTCCAACCTCTTATCTAATGGTAACCTGCAGCTATCTAAACTACTCAGAAAACAAAAACCCAGATCCCCTATCTCCCACTATCAGGTTTAGGGAGAATGACTTACCTCCTTGTCTTGGAGGTCATAGGTCTGTGAATACAACTTTATAGGATAACCTAGAGCTCCAGAGAAGAGATGAGACAGAAGAGGTCAACCACATTACATTCCTAGCACTACATGTTAAGGCCATTTTTTCCTTAAACAGAAGGCTGGGAATCACCGAGAAGGGTTCTCTGTGTTTTGGAAAGACTGATGTGTACAAGGACTTCTGGGCTGATCAACAAAGTGACCATAATTCTGTAACTCTATCACTAATAAAAACATTGTAAAATACAGAAATATCATCTATAGGGCATCACTGAATTACAGTTCTGAGCCTGTGTAGAGGTGAATTGGGGTGAAGATTAGAAAAAGAGGTATGGTGTTCACTGAATGACAGCTTTCAACTCACTGTGTGGAAAATGGAAGAGCAGCTCTCATGTCTCCATCATAAATCCCTTCAGATTACTAGTTAATAAACATATTGGAAGAGCCATACAGACCTCTCACTCCTAAGGTCCGCCATCCCACAGTCCTTCTGTGTGAGAAGGTGTGAACACCCTTGCAATGCCTTGATCTGGCTCTAAGAAGCTGGTATTCCTCTTAGTTTAGAACTCCTTCAGGAAGTCATTCACTGGGTCCCTTGGATGGGCCTTTGAACCTCTTACCTCCACCATGGAGACAGTTGAGTTCCTTGGTTTGACTGATGCCCACCATTTGAGCATTTGTTGGGTAGATGGAGTGCTGGTACAAAGTGAGAGAAGTGCTGTTTCTCGGCAGTTTCAGCCTGGCCATAAATCTTGTGTCACAGATCAAGCCAAACTGGTAATAAATCTCTTAAGGCTTCTAAGACACGATGCCAGCTCCAGCCCTTGGAAAAGGGAGTACAATTCCATTGACTGCCAACACTTGTTTGCATGAGATTTTATCTCATTCTTTCTCACTATCCCCAATACCAATGTCTTGTCTGCTTTAACTGCCTCTGAAGTAAATGTTGCTCCAAAAAAGAGAACAGCAGTCTAGAGATGGCTAGAAAATGCTATTTCCATACTATTTTCTCATATTGCCAAAAGTTTTCATTACACACCACATATAATATAGCTGGAGGCAGAGCAGGCTCAGGACAAAGCCACAGTTCTAAATAAATATTCTTCTTAGCCCTTTCTGCCAACACCTTTAAGGTCAAAGTCTCTGGCTGCCTAGCTTGTCTTAGAGTATCCAAGGGGCATCATGAGAGTGGCCCCATCGACTCACCAGAAAGAATTAATGCAGCACTCCCAGACCCTTAAGCACCTCTGGACTTCCCCTGAAAGAATGTGGATGGCCCCTCTCACAGGTTATTTACCTCCACAGGAACATAACTTTGTGAGAACACATATCAGAAAGATGCAGATGGTCTACATCATCACACACAGTGCATCTCCCACCGCTGCTCTCTCGTGTGCGTATGCTGTCCACCAAAACCTCTTTCGACAGCCTAAGGCATCCAGATATGGTCAGTAGTGTGCTAAATAAATGGGTGAAGCTGATGGGATGATCTCGGCCAGCTTTATGGCTTTTACACGTCCTAGGTGATTCTCCACTTCCAGAGCTGCCAGAGCCAACCAGTAAGACTGCCTAGTTTCTGAGTCAGTCAGTTGACAATGAGTCATTGCCTACTGGAGGGTAAAAAACAAGACCTGTCAAAGTTGTTTTTCCAAACCAAGAAGGAATGACTCAAGTTTAACAAATAGGTAGGCATTTGGCTGCGTTGGGGAGGTCTTAGTTCTTTTTCCTGTATTTCCCATCTCTCCCATCCCAGGTTAGTGCTCCAGCAGGCCTACACAACCAATTTCCTCCTCATTTGACAACTATGGGGACAGCTAATACAAAGTGTAATAGCCACCACCCTCCTCCCCAACTAAGGCAAGACTAAAAAAGTACTACAACTGCTGAAAAAAAAACCCAAAAAAAACCACCACAAGAAAAAACTTGAGAGAACTCATGGCTGTTGGGAAAAGAACCAGAGTGAGGGCTTTTATGTGACTTCCAGCTTCCTTGGTTAAACCCTTGGCCACCATGCTGTTTGATTCTCAGGTCCAGCTGGTCTCTTTCATCAAAAGTTTCCAGCTGAGACCAAAAACTCCTTCCAAAAATGTTACATGAAAGAAAAACCAACAAAAAACACCAAAAAGCTGCACATTCTTGTATTTTCACAAACTGAAAGTTTCAACTCAAAACTGTTGGAAAATTCCCCATTGAGCTTCTGTGAAAGATGCTCCAAGAACCAGCAGTGGTACAAATATTATAAATGCCAAGTATCCAGGCTCTGTAGGTAAGCAAGAGTTAGATATAAGTGAGTCTGACCTTGTTTCTCAATCTCCATATGCCATACTCATTCACTGTGGAAGCATTCAAACAAGCCAACAGTTTTTCCTTTTCTTTTTGCCAAATAATAAATCTTTCAGACAGCCTCACTGGAATTATTCGTACATGCAAATGGTCAGCTACTGGAATGTGTTTCTTTACGGGTTGTTGTTGCTCTTCTTCACATTCCCTGGATTTCAGGTATTCCCTTGTAACATCATCTTTGATGGAACGAGAAGACAAAATCAGCCTTTTAACTTCAGACAGGGCATAAAGTTTCTGATACACAAAAAGGGAGAAGAGAACTCATGACTATTCTGTGGAATTTATAGAAAGAATAGCTTTTTTCCTGTAAAGGAAAGTGTTTTGGAAATCAATTATGATACAGACACCTGAGCGCCAAAAAGAAATTGCTGGGCTGCTTGGAGGACCAATA
Organism: Myiozetetes cayanensis; assembly: GCF_022539395.1. Lineage (NCBI taxonomy): Eukaryota > Metazoa > Chordata > Aves > Passeriformes > Tyrannidae > Myiozetetes > Myiozetetes cayanensis. The sequence goes on from NW_026087742.1 coordinate 23,469,813, forward strand.
AGACCAAAAGAATGCTGGGGACTCAGAAGGGACTGGGCAATCACGGTCTAGGTAGCAGGGCAAGAGCTGAATATTTTTATCTGCTATTATATTTGGCTTGGATTTTTACTAAAAACTTCATAACATCCCTTACTATTAAAACAAGACATAAAGATTAGGAGTTGAGAAGTCAAAATTACAGGAAAGTTTTGAAGAGGAAAAAGCTTTCTTGATCTTGAAACTCATTTGACTAAGAAATTGCTTCCTTCTGCCTCTTGTTTTTCATTGCAGCTCCCAGAATATCAAAGGATTGCAGTCAAGTAATGATGGCTGGCAAAGGCCATTACTTAACCTTGACCATTAAAAGAGAGGGCACAGATTAAGGCCAGATGACTTTACAGATAAGTTTGTTGTAAATGAGGTTGCTATAAGTATAGGCAGTGCTGACATCCAGCCATGTTCAGCTGAAGAAGCAGAGACACATCTGTGCTTCTAAAGGCACTAGAAAACATAAATGAAAAGCATTCCAAAAGACACAAACCCCTTTTTTTTCTGCCTCTAACTAGTCCCAACAGATGTTTGTCTAACTTGGGCATTTCTTTGTGAAAACTTCAAAGAAGAAATTCTATAATCTTCTCAGGCAACCTATTTTAGTGTGTAAATATTCTTACTGCTAGAAAGTTATTCCTAACATGGAGCAAGAAGATCTAGGTTACAATTTAAGCCCATCATTTTTCATTCTTTCCTTGGTGGATGTGGATAGCAGTCTTATCTCCACAGATACTGAAGGTCTAGCAGCAAATTCAGCTTCCCTTACTGTCAGGCGTGGACCTTAATTACAAGATGATTTCAGCTCTTACAGCTCATATTTGTATATACACTATGCATATTTATGGCACTTGCCAAAGATGACTGCTTTGAATGGATGGCTGTGAGGATTTTGTTGAGGTAGGGAAAACAAATTGTCATTGCTGGCATTATAGCACAAGAAACATTTTTCACGCACCCTCATAAGTATTCCATACACACACACAAACACATATACAGTTTTCCCATTAAAAGCAGTGTTTACATACCCTGACAGTTCTGAGGGCAACCTAATGCTACCACAAGCGTACTCGGTCATTATTTGCATGCAACCCCCCCAGTGCATGCACAGACACAAAAGCATATGAATGCTTATGGATTTGTGGTACAAACTTGCAGATGGTATAAATCAGTGTCACTCCTATTCAGCCTAATTCCTATTCAAGTTGGCCATAAGGCATGAACAGACAAATAGGTAGATCTCCATGTCTCCACAGCCATATGGACTGTATACCCAGGTGGGTGTGCACTGCATACCTTCCTGGCCTGATGGATGCTGCAGTACAGCTGCCAGACTGGTCACCCAAAGCACAGAACTTGAGCACCGTCAAGTTCCCATCAGTATGAAACTCAGCCTCAGGCACTGGAAGAAAGACTGTGAGCAGCACAGTGTGGTACAGCAGGGCCCTGTTGAACCAATTAGGGTTAACACATTTCTGGTTAATGAGAGGTGCCGGTCATGATTGTAAATTAATATTTTCCAGTGGCTACCCATGCACTCAAGTGTCAGTATTGATCAAACTTACCTCTGCCCAGTTAATGCTGATGGATTCAACAGCAACATACGCCTGCTCATCTGTTACCCAATTAAGATAAGCTCTCGACTCATCCTAATAGCTGTATTTATTGTCATCAGGAATATTGATGTATCTCTGTGCTAACTGCAAGCCAACATATACACATGGGCACATGCAAAGGACACAGTGCTGCTCCTGTAATTGTCCCGGTCTCAAACAACAGGGAGAAAGCACTTTGTTAGCCTTCCCCTTCTTTTATCCATAGAGGCAGTATTTTCTACAGGGAAAGGAAAAGTAAAGGATCCTCCCCTTCTCTAGACTTACTAGACTAGATTCATACACACCCCACCCTGCATCAGAGAATAAGCAGCACAGCAAGCTCCACAAATAACCTGCTTGGATCTTTTAAAGACTAAAGCAAATGGAAGCCTCCTATTGCACAGGGAGTCCAGCATGTGAGAAATGCTGGGCATATAAGGAAAATGCCTATGGGAGGAACCAAATAAGGATTAATGAGCATCTTTTTATATGGTTTTCTACATTTCTAGCCAGGCTGTCTGAGTCTGAAGCTGCTGGGCAGCTAATGGGCCTTGGGTAAGGGACACGGCAGCAGCTGTCTGCACAAAGCAAACAAAAACAAACAAAAAAAAACAAACAAAAAAAGATTCTATGAAAACTTAGCATCTTGCTTGCAGTGCAAGGAGTTCATTCCTGAAAAGCCAATGTACAATTTAGCCAACCCAAGACACACTTGCCCATTCCTGAAAACAGATTCCTGTGTGTAGCAAATGGGCTATTAAATGGAGCAACAGATAAGGACCCATTTACTCATAAAAGGGTCATTCTAAACTAAAACAGAAGTGAGAGCTCAGAGGAAGCCAGTTTATCTCTGCAGCCAAAGTGCAGCCCTGACAATCCCAGCCAAAGTGCCCATCCTGTGCAGACAGGATTGCATGCTGTGGTACATAAAGCTGAATTAAAAAAAAAAAAAAAAAAAAAAGATGTGGATGTGGCTAAAAAGTCTTCTAGGGTGCAACACATTATGGATGCCTTTTTCCTTCCACATAAGCCAAATGAGACAACACCATCTGACTTATGCAGAGACTGAGTTTGGTCCCAGACTAGAATCTGAAGTCATCAGTAAAAATCTATCTGGTGGTTTTCATAAGTGGAAGCCTCAATTTGCTTCCAATTTGACAGATGCCTCCAAGACAACTTATGGTCCTGGAAGCACCTTATTAAGCCACAGTTAATGGCAGGTCATGCTGAGTGACAAAAGTTTGAATGGGACCTTGCAAATGGACCCTTTTAACCAACCAGAGGTGGAACTTGTAAGCCTGCTGTCACAGAGTGATGACAGAGCTCACGCTGCTGCTGTTTCTGTCCAATCTGTCCTTTAGATAAGTGAAGGACACCTATCTCCAGGGCTCTCCACTTAGTACTTTTCATCGTTCACTAAATTAAAAAGTGAGCAATTGACAGCACACCTTATTAAATGACTCTTCTCCCTTCTTCCCCCCACCACCATGGCCATGTTTTAACAGCCACAGACACTTTGCTGGTGTCTTTTTAATTTGATTTAACTAAAAAAATAACACACAAAGCCATTTGGCCTTGTGCCACTCAATGTACTGCTATAGAGTAGGTATGAGTTATAGGGTAATATTTCACACCCTGTTGTGTCTTATTACTTAACTAATAACAATATTTACCCAGGGTTTTCCCCAAGCAATTCAGACAGGTTTAAAAGAAATCTTGATTAAAGAATGACAGCCAAAGTATTGGATGTTAAGTATAAATAAGAGTGATGTGAAGAGAGTGGAAGAGTTTACTGTTGCATCCTGGTAGTTTGCAGTAAATCAGTGTAATATGAAAGTTCCTCTTTACTGGGCCTCTCCAGTTGCCATTTCTCTTGCTGCAGCCCATGTAAAGAGATTCCAGACCTCTGACTTGTACAAGTGCAGTTGTTGTAGGCTGCAGCTGCAATGCACAGTGGTAGAGAGGCTGAACCTCTTACATTAAGCCCTTAACTACTAGAGCCAGGGGAATAATCAGCCACCTCTCACCTGTTCCAGGGTTAACCACCTAGAAATACAACTATAGCAAATTAGAGTATCACAGCCTTCATCCTCCACAAACTCCCTGACACTCTCAGTAGTTTCTGACTACAAAAAGAATTTTAGCTCATATAAAAAGACACCTCTAAGAGTATTATCTATGGAACTCACTGTTGGGGCAGACAAAGCCAAGGACCAAGTGAATTACAAGGGTATTAGATGTTACCAGTAAAAACATTCCCATTCAGGTTAGAGAGGATATGACATTTTTACTGGTTCACATAACTCTTTCACCAGTCAAGCAGCAACTGTCTCTTTGGTAGATTATTCCATGTTCTTTGCACCTTGCAATTTCTGCTGAAATAGTAGATGTTGCCCTCTGTTCAAGGCAGGATACAAAGCTGTCAAAGTCCTCCTCTGACTTCCTTTGGTAATTCCCCAGCTGACTAAGAGACTTAAGCAACACATCCATTCAGCTAAGGAAGGCACTGCAGATTCCTTCCGAACTAACTGCATTCAGAAAACTCATCTAATACTGTAAATACAAGGACTCCTGTCAAAAGCAAAGGAGAAAAAATACATTCAAATTTATGTCCAAGTTGCTATTTTCCTGACTGCCTCGTCGATTACCTGCTCACTGGAAGAAGGGTGGGGGGGGACCATCACCACTCTCTGCAGCTTCTTGTTTTCCCATGGAGATTTCCCCTCCACAAGTTTACCAGCCCCTGAAGTAATTCCTGTGTAAGAGTGGCTAAAATAATTGTGCTAGTAGAGATGTATGCAAGCCAGGACAGGGCACTCTAAATAATACCATTTCTGTAGAATTACTTAAGGTGATGAATGGGCAAAATCCTGCAGTTATTACTCAGACAAAACATGATTCCAAGATACTGAAGATTTTGAATGAATAAAGGCTTTAGAATTTGGTCCAACAGTAGTAATTTTGGAGCAGACACCTTAAGGAACATGAGACTCTTCTAACCCGGCATTGTGGCACGGGATGCTTTTATGGTCTAGTCCCACATCACACCAACAACATTCTGTCACAGGCTGCAGTAGGCAGTAGCTGAGGAGAAGCAAAATGACTAAACTAAACATTTACCTCTTTGATCAGGCTCTGCAGACACTGTCTTTTCATCTTTCAGTATTTCAGCATTCCCCAAACTTGCTTCCACCTTGGAAAGACTGGGTATGAAACATTCTTTCCTTCCAAGAAGCTTTATACTGCAGAAGAGCCTATGGACAAGCAACTTAGGAGTATTTGCATTTGCAGGGTTTGTATCTGTTCTCAAATGAGATCCAGCTAGGGCAGGTCACAGCAGTACAAGGACAGGGGGAGACAGAGATCCTCCTCTGACACCCCACCAACAGGGAAAAGAGCCCTATGAGCCAAGCAGAGTTGTGGAGAAGATACCTGTGAGCAACTAAGGAATCAGGGAATGCAGCATTTTTGATAATTGCTCCTTATTGAGAACATATAGTCCTAGCTAAGGGAACACCTTATATTTTTCCTTTCCACTGACATCACCTGGACTTGCACTGAAGTTTTGTCCCATCTTGCCACGTACTTCTTCTTCTCCCCACAAGTACACCAGCTGCATTTAGTCCAGCTTCCCTGCTTTCAGATTTGTACTCCATCAGGTCCTACCCAATCTCTCCCCAGTTCTTTTTTCCCTAAACAAACACCTACGTACAGTTCTCTCACACATGAGTCTACTTCTTACAGCCTTGACAGTTCTGGTTGGGAATGGTGTGGACTCATTATTAACTCTGCCAGCTGTTTTATCACCTTGACTCTCAGCATACCAAACCAGAAAGGCCTTTGTTCTCCAGGACACCCCTCTCTACTGACTCTGACTGGGTGGCTTATCACCCAGAAGCAGCAGCTTTTGCCCTGGCAGCTTATTTCTACATGCCAATCCTTCAGTGCTAGCAAAAAAAGAGCCTACTCTGGACCCCTACTGTTTGTCTTTCATTTCTTTCCTAAGGGAGGGTAGGGAATCATACCATCCCTCTTGGCTCAGCTGCTTCTGCTGAGCATATTTTGGCCCTCTGCAGCAGATAGAGCTTTAAAGGAAAGTAGAAATGCCCTTGGGATAGGAGATCATACTCTTATGAGTTAAATTACAGGCCGGGGCTAAAACCACTGCCAAAAAGGATAAACGTGGCAGACAGAACTAGTTTCTGTTAGGAAAATAGGGATTATGCTTTTAAAACAGAAATACAGGATGATAGAAGTCACTGAAATCACTGTGCATATGCATAATGGGTTCAAAGCTTTAACAGACCTAGTTTAAATGGGTCCAGAACTTATCATTCAGAGTCAAGATAGATCATACTCAGCCCAAGAGCAACATCAACTGTTGCTCTTTGGAGTTATGGGGCAGACATCAATAGACAAAATGGCAAGTGGGAGAAAAAAAATGGCATAAACTACAGTTCCCATGAACTCTTGAAGTACCTCAAGCTGCTGCCGTGACAATTGTATTTTTACATTTTATTCCAACATAGAATAGAGATATATCTGTAACAGGGAAAGATAATTTCCATTTTCTCTTAGCCTGTTTTTTTTTTAAACAGCACAGCACTTAATTTTGGAATCCCTTGCTTTCCATTCATGAGTGATCTACTTATCCTGTTGAAAGACCTATGCCCAGATTTCTCACTCTCTCTCTGCTGCTAGATGTCTTTTCCCTAACTCACTCTTTTCCAGCTCATGCCAACTTTATCATCTGTTATGGGTGGGAGAAGGACACTAAGAGCCCTCTGAAAAGAAATAAAATTTTAAAAAGGAAAAAAAAAGGAGGAACTCTAGGTATGATACCTTCAGAAAAGCCAAATCCTTAATAACAGAGGATCATTTTGCAAAACACTGCTTTTCTCTGAATACCCAGTTCATTATCTGCTTTGGGAAAGGTTTCTGCTCAGAGAGTGGAGACCTCTAAAGCACACAGGATCTAGAGGGAAAGAAATGAGAGACTGCTGACAAGGTCCGTGTAGAAAAACATGACTCCCTTAATAACACTTTTACATCCTCCCCTCACCGATTCATTTAGCCTTCTATTTCTTCATGTAAAAATGTATTTCAGCATCATTTCTTGACCACTCAAGTTCTACATCCTTTCTGGTACCCTAACTCACTTCCAACTCCACTTGCCTGACTTTGCACACCTTGGCAGGAAGGCCATTGTACTCGTGCTTACTTTCACACAATAAACCCCATTGTTTTACTGTACTTCCTTCCTACCCTCTGTGGCAGTCATTCTGTAGAGATGTAGCAGCCTATTTCATAAAAACTGCCCAGGGAACTCCACCTCCCAGACATCACACTTTTTGTTGTGCTGCTACCCTGTCCCCAGTGGAAGAATCTTCAAAGTCCAGGCCCTATCTGTTACACCTTTTCTGATTTAAGACATGTTCTTGGGAGTCGTGCAAGAACGACCTCACAGTGTTAGTAAAGATGATGTCCACCCTTGCACGCAGACCAAATACTGATGTCAGGTCCTGGAACTGGTGGTGTGCTGGAAACAGCAATCTAGGCATGAACACATTGGTGTGTGCAGGCTCCCTGTAACCATGAGAACAAAATACGTGCCAAGCTATGCAAGAAAATAGAAAACTTCCCAACTTTGTAGCTGCCCACATTATTCCTGACATACCAAATAGGCAGTATAAAGGAGACAGAAGGGAAGATTATGATTTTGCCTGATTACCTAGCCCTGACCATTGAATTTCAACTAAAAATTTCACTATCAAAATGCCTGTGTTTGAGCTAGAATCACTCTTTTAAACAGCAGACCAGTCTTGATTTGAAAAACTGACCCAGGGAGAGTTATCATTTCTCCAGGTGTTTCATCCCAATGGAAAGTTATCCTCAGAATTAAAAATGCCTTACTCCCCTCCCTTTTTTTTCCTGTAATTCTGTATGCAAGTACTGGGTCTTGTGAGACTTTTCTTTGCCAGAATTGCTGCAGTCTTCTTCCAAAGTAGGTAAGCAGGGCCTATAGTGATGATCCTTCTCAGTCTTCTCTAAATAGATTGAGTTTCCTAGGTAATTTGAGGCAGTTTTCCAAATTTTGCATCATTCCAGTGGGCTCTTCTCTGAACCCTTTCCCATTTATCAACAGGGCCTTGATACATGTTGTAACACAGTTAAGTTAATGTTGCAAGAGAAATCATCACTTTTTTTTTTGTTTCGCTAGGCTTTTTTATGCTTGATTTCTCACCCATAACGTTATGCGTAACTACATACCATATGCAGTAAAAAAAAAGTCAACAAAAAAATCACAGAGGAAGCTCTTAAAGGTCAAAAACTAAACTAGCAAATTTATGCCAGATAAACTAATCAAATCCTATTAATTTATTTTTTTCCTGTTTCCACCTCTGCGTGCCAGATGCTACAGGAGCTTAAAGCACCTTACCCAGTGACTTTTTAAGTTCAGGGAGAAACAGCCCAATCCTACTGTTATTTCTTCCTTTGGAAAACCATGCTGCAAGACTTGTTAAGGGAAATTTTTTCCTGACACCTAAATTTTTCATGTGGGTAATTTAATCCTATTTCTTCTACAGCCTTAAACCATGCTATGTAAATCTTCTTTCTTCTACATCCTTAAGCAATATAAATTACATCCTATTATTCCTACATCCCTAAGCCAATCTAACTAACTTCCCTTTGTTACTCCTACACCCTAAAGCAAGCGTGCGTGTCTCTTTAACACATCCAATCCTTTAAAAGCTTGTAAAGAATCCCAACACCCTAGGTGGGTTGGTTATATTCTTGCTTACTTTCATTTCAGTACATCCACCATCAATGAAACTTTGCTATTGATTCTCTGGATTTCTTTTGTCTCTGGGACTCATATCAAGATACCTCAGTTCAGACAGATCTGGGATATCATTACTGCCAATCATAATAGTTCCAGTCTTGCTAGTTCAGGACTTGCTACCTCTGCTTATGAAGCTCACAGTCTCAAGTGGTATCTCTTTCTATTATATGTACACACACATATATACATTTATTTTGTCCTACAAATGCAATCACTGTTGAATTTCACCCAAACCACATATGAACTACTCTTTAGAGTGACTGTGTTGAACAGAGGATGGAAAACACAAATAACCAAAGTTCCCAATGAGGAGTGGTGAGTGTTAGCTGCGGAAGAAACAAACACACAGCAGAACAAATGGTTTCTTCAGTAATAGAAAAAAAGCAGCTCATCAACTGAGTTTTGTGTTGAGATTTTTGTTTTTAATCTAGCTCAAAATCACCGGACCTTAGACTGCCAGCTGTACACAAAGCAGCAGCATATACAAGGATACAAGACCAATCTACCCAATACTGTAGATGGTATTTTAGACACGCCGAAGCTTTGGGTACATCCAATACTCTTGCCTAGTCTAGACACAGCTTAGATCCTGATAGAAGGGTAAAAGGGACTGTAAGTTACTCTCTTCTTTTGGTGCTCTCCATCTAGCAGACAGAATTGTACCTACTTTCAGACAACAGGACAATCAGAAAGCACACTCCAGCTTTACACCCTGTTGTTTGGACTCTTTTAAGCCATAAAAGGCAGGTTTTAACCCACTCTGTCTGGATGTGAAAAGGGTCTGTTCCAAAGATGCCAAACTGGTCACTTAGTTTGAGCTGCCATCAATAGTGTCTTAATTACAGAATTACAGGATCTTTGGGATTGGAAGAGATCTCCTGAGATCATCTAGTATAATAACATGCTTTCAAGACCATAAGTCATCTTTGGGGCATCAACTGTGACTGGTCTCCCACCAAGCAAAGAAATAGCAGTGATTGTATTTGTGTTAAATTCACCCTGCCATACACAGTCCCTCTTTGGGAAACTAAGTAGATATTAAGGTCCCATTTCCCTTAAATAAGTATGTTTGTGTTCTGGTGTTGTAAAGAATGCCTGATGGCCTACATAACAAAAACACCTTAAGAGCAGTTATTCTGAAAATTCAGCTGACATTTTGAGGGAGTTTAAGATGGCATTTTGGATTTGACTGAGATGACCCCAAAGGGGAAGGCATAGATGTCTTGCTTTGGCAGCACTACTACAAAAATTATGTTCTGGTTAAAATCTAACTGTTTCCTCTAACTTTTTGGCCCAATCACAACACTAAATGATTAACTACTTCTCCAGGTCGGTTTGAAGCACAAACTAAAATAGTTGTTTCTTGGCTCAAAGTTGCATCAGAGTATTCTCAGCTCAAGATAACTGACTCTTCACCAAAAAGCAAGCACTCCCTTTTGTGACACATAAACATTTTGTTTCATTGCCTTATCTTTTTCTAGGTATATAGAACACACCTTTCCCTGGAGCTCAAGTCACATTTGCATAGTTAAATGAAAGTACCATAAATCTCCTTTTCAGCAGTAGAAAGCAATGGAGAATGAATTCCTCTTGGAGCCCTCTTAAGCAGTTATTTATCTCATTTCTGCATCTTACGTTCTTCCTTTTGGGGTCAGTGTGGTCCTCTGACTTGACAGGGTTGTTCAGCCAGTCCACACTGAAGACTCCTCCCCTTTGAGAACAAGGAGCTCCTGAAAGTCAAACCAAACCAATAATGACTCCTGATGACAGGTAATGGGTGCCTCCCTGATAATTAGGCATAGCATTAAACATTGCAGAGGATTTGCCCATCAAAACAGCTGCATAGATTTATTCTATATAGTTCTGTCTGTTCATAAAAAAGTCCAAGACTTAGGAAATACTTTTGTTGTTATTATTATAGAGAGATGAACCAGGAAAGAGGTTTTGACTCCTGACTTAGGTGAAAAACAGTGGATTAAGAATAGTGACTTCAGATCAGAGATCATTTTATGCTGTAATACACAGCGTTAGCATCCCACTATGGTAGATTGGAAACTGCTGTGAATACTCCTACCAGTGCTCAGTTGGTGGATACGACCAATTTCTTTTCTATGGTCTTAAAAGAGCAACACAGTTTGTATTAGCTGGATTCAAACATTTCAACAACGTGTTGACCCTCTTAGCCCATCTGGTCCACCTGAGAAGTCAGAAAAGTTTTTAGCTCCTGAACAGCCCAAATGATAATCTTCATCATATTGTACTGTCCCTGTGGAATTCATCATCATTTGTTCCGTTACACAGAGAGGGACATTTGGACTACTGTTTCAAAAAAAATCTTTCTAGTGTTTATGTGAAACAATTCTGCATCCTCTCATGCTCAGTTAATAGTCTGAATGATATTTACTTGTTTCTATTTGAATGCAATGTCTGAGTCCTGGCTGGCTGCTGAGCAGACTTCTCCCAGACGAGTTTGAAACACATTTGGCAGTTCTTTGCCCATATGGGCTCCCTCAGACAGACCTCCTAAAAAAATCACACAACTAGACAGTTGCTCAGAAAAGAACACGTGTTCCCCTCAGACATGACAGGTACTGTTAGCCTGTGACTTCAGCTACTTTAACATAGTCAGATGCTACAAACGAGTTTAGTACAAAATAGCATTTAGTTAGCTAGCAACCCTCTCTCAGTAATTAGACAGCAGTTTACTGTGCTAGATGAAAAACTAAGCAGACTGTCTTCTAATAGAAAACAATTGCCTCTGCACCAAGTAAAAGGACAGTAGTGAACACAGTAGCCCAAGGAATTGTATTTCCATCACATAAGGAAACTTCCCTGTCTAACCATCCAGGAGCCTTTTTGGCAGTCACACTGGCACTACCTGAACTGGGACTGAGACCCCTTTGCATCTACACACTCCACATTCACACAACCAGACTGGGTTTTCTTACTGGTTCAATCCCAGGTTTTTCATTGCAGTCTCAGACATCTTGATCCTTAAAATAATTTAATCTTGGTACAATAAATTAGAAAATAACAGTTCAAGCTGGTGCCCTCGAGGAGGGACCCCAAACAAAGAAATCCCTGGGCTTTTATACCCTCATAGTCTAGGGGTGGGAAAGTCTGAGTCCATGGCTTCTGCTATCTTTTAGCATTCAGTCATCCAGCTGGACCACAGCTCCTGGGGTCCCTTGTTGTGCAAAGGATTGACAGTTCATCGCACCTTAGGCTCAGGCTCCTGCAGCTCACACATCAGCCACACACGGAGCTACCTACACTGAATGTAGTCCTCAAGCATCGGTTTCTCTCTTTCACTTGTCTCCCTCCTCCTATTCTCCTTCCACTGGAGATGCATTTCCACAACATGTAGCCTTTCCCCCTAAGAAAAGTTTTCTTCTAGCATCAAAATGAAATACTTAAAAGGGATGATACTCATGAAAAACTCTTTACCCTTTCACTGCAAACTCCTCAGGAGCTGGCACTGTCCAGGACCAATGGGGCTTCTGAGTGAAGTCATATTGCAGCTTTCTGAAGTGAGAGCCTGGGAGGGCTGGAGTGACAATATCTTCTAGTCAACAAAACATGACTATCTTTGAAATCCCTCTCAGTATCAATAATTGTCCTAAACTGGAATCCTAGGAAGCCAAAAAAACCCACAGATATGAAAACACTGGTGGTATGAACTAAGAGAAGGAGAGGGAGCAATGCAAAGATGGGAGTAAAGGAGTGAGAGAGAGGGAGAAGGCAAGAGATTTATTCAGCATTTCCTTGTCTGTCTCCTCCACAAACTGAATCACAGAAGCATGAAAGTAGATGTATTGAATCTCAAAGGAAATAAAAGAAGTGGAAAATTAACTACTGATGAAAAAAATAGCTGTGTCCAGGGATTCCTGCATATCAACTCTGAGCTCCTTCTTATCAGCTTAGAATAGAAAAGGCCAGGAGACTGGGGAGGAAAGGTCAAACACTGACAGAAAACACAGGCAAGGGAAAAATGAGATCTAACATGGAAATCAAAGCAGAAGAGCAGGATGGAAAAGAGCTGATCCCGTTTCAGACAATTTTGCATGCAATGCCCTGACTGCCCCATTTCAGCATCATGAATGGATGAAGTTGGTTTAAGGTTGAGGCTTAGAAGAGCCACAACACTTTTTACCTTTCTTACCACTCTCCCCTTTATTTGTCAACAGGTAATAACAGTGGGTTGGGGAAACCTCATAGAGCCACACTACGTACTGGCACACAGCCTACTGTGAGCTGCTGCATGCCAGGTCTCAACTGACCTCAGGAGCACTTCCCTGTTGGTTACTAATGGCTTAGACAATGTGCACAAAGTTCATCTGTGCAATTCTGTATGGATCCCAGGCCTTGTGTTTTCCTGTATCTCACACTGTTGTTTCCCACTAGTTTTGAATGAGCTTTCACCTTATTGTCTCCTGGGCCTCCCTATCCACTCTGATTTGAGTGGCCACCTCCAATGTCCAGATGAATGACAAAGGACTGTGTCCACGTTTCTTTCTGATCACAGACAGGTCCACTGCCATAGTCTCATTGGAAATTACTAAAAAAAGATTGGAATAAGTGTATACTGTTACTATTGCACACAGGTAGTCATTATATGAGACCTTAAAGAGTGGCTTCCAGTGGAAGTAAAACTGGTTGCCCAAGTATATTCCAAATAAATTGCTTCTCACACAAATGTCACTACTCCACACCCCTCCAATACATATCAGTAACCAAAAATGTGCATAACTGTTTCCTTTTTAGAAATCTCCACTGAATGCTTGGCTCCCAAGGAGCAAATGTGACCCCAAAATTGCCTTCATTTGGACAACAATCCAGCTATTCAGATTGCTCCCTCAAATCAGTATAAGCACAACATCAGCAACATCACCTCTTCAAAAGGCTGAACATTTGCTCAGTCAATCAGGGCCAAAAAGGACACACAGACAGACAGGACATGCCTGGGGACACACTGGGGACATAATTCAGCAGAGTAAATTACAGCCTCTTACAGAAAGAGCTAATAGCTTTAAAGACGAGAACAAGATAAAAGTATGTGGGGGGTAAGCAGGACAGATGGGTTAACAAACATAATAGGATGTGCATAATTCTCAGCTACTCAGGAAAGTAGTCACAAATCACCACCTGCCCAGTTACTATCAGATGGCAGGTTTGCCTCTTCACAACAAATCTGTTTCCTGTGTATGCATCACAAGCTTGGTGAATTTACTTACTATAGTAACTTTTCTTGTCCTACACAGACAGCTCAGGTCTGGGAGAAGCATCCACCTTCCTGTACCAGACAGTATTTACTATATTTGATTTAGCCATGTCTGAGTAAAGCAGCTGAAACAAGGAAGTTTTAAGTGTAGCAGTGCATCTTATTTTGGCTTACAGAAACTTTTACTTTATGCAAGGCTTGACTTTGAAACTACAGTTGAGCACTGCAGGACATATTTTGAACAGTTTTTCACTCAAATGGAGGCTATTTGCTGTTGTGGTATCAAGAGGAAACAAATATGGAACCCTACAAACTCACTGGAACTACCATATCACAAGACTGAGCTCATTGGGAGAAGTCACACATAACATTTTTTAATAGAAAAAAAATTCTACTTGTGAAGATCTGAGTGAATTTAGGTCAATTTTGACATGCACACTTCTGGATAAAAGAAAAAAAAAAGTGAGATGCAAGGAACAAAATCTTAGAAAAGTCAGATTTGAAATGATGTTACCATTTTTAAAAACTGTCCACGCTTAAGAAAAAAGACTTTTACAAGAAAAGAATTAACATCCTCCCTACAATTAAAAGAAACTTTTCTTTTTCAGTTTTGGATTGAATGAGGTACCGCTGGGCAATGGAACCCACCATTCTCTTTTTCCTTCAGCTTACTTTATTTTTTTGTCCAGTCATCGAATTGAAAGCTCCATTATTCACACAACTCAATCTGACATAAATAAAAGAGCAAACCAGCTGTACTCCTTACATTCTGAATTAAAATGTCAGGGTATGGCAGACATGGTAGAATATTCCATTGTCAGAGAATCACACGCTATATAATCCCTTAATTATAACCAAACCTTTAGCAGCAGTTTCGTGCACTCATAATATCACTAGATTCCAGGTATCCTCATTCTCAGCTGAACTTCCCACAGAGCATTAAGGGCACATGCAGAGAGCAGTAGGTCTATGAGATGATGGTTATCTAATTCCTGTGATGAAAAAAAAGGAAAACATCTGTCAGTGAGAGGGAAACTTGCAACCTTGGGAGCTTTTGTCATGGGAGAGTGACATTGCTGGCTTGTCTCTAAAGAAAACCTTGGGAGTGAATTCTCAGAGGAAAAAAAATGCAATGATAGGAGGAAACTGTTTATTTGTTAATTAGGCCTAAGACTATGGAGAAAACAGAACCTGGGCTTCAGAAACTTAACTGGATACCCAGGAAAGAGCCCAGTTAAGTGCATGGAAGTGAAGAATCTGCACAGATCAGCAAAGCTGACCTAATTTGCCTCTCATTTCCCAGGCATCCCTCATCCACAGTAGCTGAATGATGTGAAGGATAGTGGGCACCAAGCTAGAGCCTGCATCCTACATGAGGTGGGCAAAGGATAGCGCATTCCTCATAGAGGCATAGAGTCATCCTAGATTTTCAACAGCTTATTGCAAGTTATCTTCCCTTTCTCCTTCCCTCACTCTCATCAGGACTTCTTTTAGCACAGATTTAGCCCGTCCAAGCAGCCAGGTGATCAGCATAGACTTTTAAACCTGTGCTGGCCAGAGGGATAAGGGAGACATGCTTCAGGCTTGCTTGTTCACTCACCACTCAGCCATAGCAATTTCTCGTTATCATTGTCCATGAGCCCAAGCCCACAGAAATGAAGAAAGTGGAAGTTATTTTCTGCCGTTGTTTTGAATGTGAAGTAGAGCAGAGCCTGGATTTCACTCTCAGGGCACTGCAGGGTCACAGGCAGTGCATAGACAGCACAATTGCTTATCTCTCCCCAAGGCATTGCACACAAGAAAGAAAAGAAACACACAGCATTGGCCAGGGTTCATTGCTCTTGGGAAACTGCAGCAACATCCCAGAGGTGAGCCAGCCCAGTCAGAAATACCAGCTCAGAGGTGCCACTTTGGCATATGCACAAGACAGCCAAAAAATCTGCAGCTAGGCAGATTCAGGCTAGCAGTGTTTAACTGCAAGAATAATAATCTTCTGGGACAGTGTGCCAAGGCTTGTGAGGAGGTTTCATTGCAGGGGTGTTGTTAAATCCAGCCCAGATTATTCTGAGCTGTGGTCCAAATACAGCACCAAGAACCTGAGGCAGAAATTAGCACAGAGCTACCCATAACATCATAGCACTGTGTCATGCAGAGCACTGCAGTTGATGAACACGTGGTCTTCCTCAGCCCCTCATACCAAGCACCCTGTGTCAAACACTCCCTTAATCTGGGGATCCTTATCACACAGTGACCCTGGTGTGAGGAAGTCCAGGAATGTGGGTGATGAACATACAGGACTATCCCTACTATGCATTTTGTGAGGGCTTTCTGTATTCTTCCTGTTTGAGCCAGCAGAGTATGTTAGGTACTCTTACCCTCTCCATTGTCTTCTGGTGTTATATAAACCAGAGTAAATCAACCTATCCCAACTGGCTACCATACTGAGGCTTCTCAGGCATTCAGTAGGTGAACCCAATGGCTCAAATCCTACTATTTAGGAGGAACAAGATGGTATCCCCTTCTACATCTCACTGCCAAGTGAGCTTAGTCCTCTTATCAACATGACACAGGAGGAAATAAAAGCAGAGCATCATCACAGTTTGTCTCTACACAAGAACCTGGTATCTTCACTGGGGAGGTGAAGGATTTAACAATAGTTTCCCTTTCTTTGCAATTCACAGTCAATAAATCTAGAGAGTGCTTAGTCTCCTTCTTGCACACTCTATTTTCTGGTTTTTGATCAGTTGTTATAGATCTGAACCTCTCCATGCACTGGGAAGTGTTTTGCTATAGAGCAGTAGTTTGGGGAATACTCCTAGATCCTTCAGTTATTTTCTACCAATCTTGTTCTACATCACCATAGATGCTAGAGAGAGAAAGAGAAGAAAAGGCCTGGTAACCCCTGCAGTGCATTCTAGCCTGGTGCTCCAGTGTTTCCTGATCAGCAACTTGAAGTAGAGTAAAAAGAAAAAGGAGATCTGCAAACGTTCTCATTGAATTCCACCTGCTCCCTGGCAATAAGTAATTTTTAGGGTAGGAGGGGAAAATCTGCACTACAAGCAAGTCAAAAATAGGATATGAATCCTAATAAATATCTATGAGTAGCTCTGTAGCACACTTCATCATCCCCTGCTGCTGTGGTAAGCGTGCAATTTGGCACAATTGGGCCCCTTGCTTGGATGGCTTCCCTAAACTCTGATCATGGTCCTCAGGCAAGAGAGGCAGGTAAATATTTACCTCACAGAATTCTCCAAGGACTGCAAGTCTAACCTGTGATGGCCTAACCTACCTCTCCCAGAAATATCTCATTGGAGCAGCTGGCAATAATAAAAACAACCTAGACATTTAAGTCTGTGTTCCCCATGAACTCCCCCCAAGAGTCACCAACTTAATAAAACACTAGCCCTCTGAAAGATAATTGTAGATCACCGAAAGAAACTTCACTCAGTTTCCCTATGGATTTTGCCTAAGCCCTGCACTGAGGTGAAACTCTTCTGAGGAACCCCTACAGAGCTGCTGTTATCACCACTGTGCTCTTTGGGCAACAGCTCAGCTGATTCCCATATGCTCTTAGAAAACAAACCTCCTTCCCTTCACCTTTCCCTCCAGCTGAGCACTACATCTCCCCCCACCCCATCACTGCTAGTGGGCTTGACGAGAGGGTTTCATCTTCCTGCCCTCAGATGGCTGCTCTTGGGAGGGAAGGAAGCTCACCCAGATGGATTTCAGCAGTTCTCATGAGTATTTTATGGTCTTTTACTGATTTACAGCCAGTTCAGCATTTTTGTAAATGGCTATAAATTGGATTGAAGTCATAAATCATAACCAGAGAAAGAGAGACACAGTCTCTGAGTCCCAGCTCAAGCTAAACCAGCCTCTATGAATATATGGAAGAAACCTGCTCCCTCAATCAATATACACAGCTCAGGCTACAGCAGTGTCCATAGGGTCCACACTCCATTCCTTCTCCACAGAGCTCCAACAGCAGTTACCGTGTGTGAGACACTGAAAATACCTCCCTTCCAACTGCCTGGCAAAGCCAGCTGTGACATAGGGCTGTCCCACCACCTCAGGGTCTGAGTGCTTTCTGACCTTTACTGTACTTACATGTGCATACATACACATCCCCCATAAGCAGGGAGGCAGACCAGCATTCTTCACACCAGGCTCACAACTTCTTCACACAGGTCAACAAGAGGAGATTCCCATCCCATATACTACTTTGGGGAGGGGATGTTCTTTCTTCTCCAGTGAGATTGGCAGAAACTTGCAGGTTGTTATTCTTCTGAAACACTTGATTTATTCCACTTGGAGCAGTGAGACCTGAAACGCCATTTTTCTACTCCACAAGCTTGCACCTAAAGTCCAAGGGTTTGTGTCTTTCTCTTTTGTTTCCCAAGGTAATTTTTAGAATCTAGACTGTAAGCATTTCTGAAAACATCTGAACACAGCTGCCCAGCTGCAAGCTAGACCCTTCTTATTTCTGTAGATGACTGCAGCCCAGGATCTGGTTCTTTCCACCTCCATAACATAACAACCACTCTGCTTGCCCTCAACACTGAAATGCAGGAAACACCAGCTCACCACAAGCTTTCCTACGGACTCCAAAATCCAAGAAACTAAAAAGACTGCCACTACCAGGCTTTTTGAGGTCATGAGGGCTGCCAGGTGAGTTACTTTGGTCCTCACTCTCTAGGTAGAGCACCTGATGGAGATATTCTTCAACATCTTTCCGTGCAGGCTTAAAGGCCTCCTGCTGCTGCTAACACAGCAGGAGGAAGTCCTGCCACACCTACAATCAAAGAGGGGTTTTGCTTGCTTGAAGGCACCTGAGAAGCTACCTCAAAGGCCTATCCAGTACCTACATAGGCATCATAGCCAAAGCATTATGATCCTGACATATTGTGGTATTGCCTAGCTAGTGGCCAAGGATGCAAATTCTATTCATACAGGCAGTGACCCCTTTTCATGTCTACTTGGTTCAGACTTATGTATGCTTATTTATTATTTAGACAGATGGATTGCTTTAGTCTGTGTGTCTATTAAAATGGAATTATGTTCCTTGCTCTCTCTATGTTTTGGGTTTTTTTTAATACACTGGTTAATTGCCAGTGCAAAGAGAGAATGATCTCACAGTAGAGTACCCTAAAAAAATGAACCACTGATTATGATGTCATTTTCTAATTGCCTGAAAGAAGAGATGAACTTCTTGTTTATTCAACTTTTCATTAATTAATCATTTTGCTGTTACTTTGTGCTCCTCCTTGTATCCACTTTCTTTACTCCCCTTGTCTTATTTTTACCTGACACCTCAAAACCCTAGACTGGGACTAGCTTCCTCCTGCACTGAGCACAACACAAAACACAAAGATGTTCATATTTTTAGGTGGGCAAGGGTGACTGTTTCTGGAGTTCTTTTGAGTTTTATTCCAGTAGCTTTCAGCAGATAGTCCAGACACTACTATTACGGGTTCTGTCAAGAGCATCTAAAAGTGAATTCCAAACTGGTAGGTCAGAGTCTCTTTAGAAGACTTGTATTTCTTTGGGAGCAAAATTTAAATAGTTTTTTTTAAAGAAAGGCTGAGGAATAAAAATCATAAAGCTTTGCCTTGGAGAGAAAAAACACAGTTGTTTTACTATAGTAAATAATCCCAAGATTAGTAGCGATGATAATGGTAATTGACCTGTAGTTGCTTGCCAAGACTTTTAAGAAGAGTCATAGTAACTGTGATCATTTGCATATTAGTATTCTGATTCTTGGAAAAACATGTTATTTTAAGCTGCATCAAGCTGGTAATGCTAATAGGTAAGATAAAGTATTGTCAGCACATGGATGGTTGAGAACATTTCAGGAAATTATGAGAGGAACTAAATTTTATTGCCACCCTTACTGATTACTATTATTTTCCATTAGACACCTTCATGTCATTATTTCTCTTTGTTTGGGTTTCACTTTTACCTTCTTCATTCATTTTCATTCTCTACTGCAGCTCTGATCACCTAATCACACACCTATATGCTACACTGTGAGCAGGACAGATAGAAAACAAAGCTAAAACAGTGCCGATGGCAGCAACAGAGTACAGAGTCAGTATTCATTGTCCCTGTCATGCAGCAGGGATCTGTGACTTGGGCATGAGTCCCATGGACACACAAATGAAGCTTTGAACCTGCTCAGAACTCCTGTATCAAGGAGCATGGGAAACAGCATGTATCCTGTGGTTCAGAACCTGGGTACAATCAAAACAGCTTGCTTGACAGCCTGAACAAGCAGTGTTGAATTTATCCTAATTCCTTCCATCACAACCCAGATTTAGCTTTTCAGATGTCTCCAAATGGCCCTCAGCCTTTTCTTAATAGGACAATTACAAAATTGAGTTTGGCTAATGGCTGAAGACTCTTCTGGCACTGGCGCAGCCTGGCACATAGCCATCAGCATATGCCACCATCACCACTGGTTCTCTTTTAAAGGGCTGGTGGGGGCAGGAGGCACATCACCAGCACAAACACACCCAAGCACACAGAGCTAGACACAGCCTACATAGTGATACAATTTGCAGGAATAAGGCAATAGATCTCAAAGGTGCAATCCAGCTTCAACAGCTGTGAAGGCTAAGCCACTTTGCCATGGGCTATTTGCCCAAATGGTGCCATCAGATAAATCCTAAACTTTACAGATCAAGAAACCTGTATTTTTCTTCTGTGTTTTTTAGTGAAGTTGTAGTCCAGGAACTTCAAAGGGATTTCTATTTCAATACTATTCCTACTACCAATAATAACAATAATAATAATAATAATAATAACAATAATAGCAACAGTTAATAACAAGAGGAATATCAAAAGCAGAGGTAGAGGTGATTGCAGATTCTTTTGGTCTTCATTTCCTGAGTAAGAGAAGATAGGATTGGCAAAATCCACAAGGTGACACCAAATCATTAGGGTCAACCAAAATAAAGGCACTCAAAAAATTCAGGTGTTACAGCAGTTTCTCCATAATTCTCCTAGTTAGGATGTCACCCTCAGGCTGAATAGAATCTCCCAATGAATTCCTAGCCTTAGAAATAGTTGCCCTTCACTGGATACTGCTGAATCTTTCCTGTCAAAGAAGATTTATCCATGGGAAATAATTAAAAAACATTTCAGAACTTTCTTCCTCTTGGAATAGATTATATTACATTAATTAGTGGAGGGTGTGGCGTAGGTTTTTTTCTTTGCCCCCAAGGACAAGGGACATTTGTGCTTACTGCAAGGTCTTCCCTCACCCCAGACCTCTTCTTACTACTTTAAATGATATACGTTGTCCACAATGCTGTAATAGTGCTAAGCACGGCATAATTTTCAGAAACAAAATGTCTCCCTCCCTCTTATTCTCTCACACATATGGCATCTCAAAAGGCAACGACAGACTATAAATTCACACCAAGGTTATGGAGACTCATCAAAGAGGAAGGAAAAGTTGGCTGTTTTTTGATGGTCATTCTCTGTGAACTGTGAAGAAAACAACCACTGCCATCATCAGATTCAGTCATAAAAACAGTGATGCTAGAAAAGTGTTTTTTAGGATGAAAGGTTGTTTCCAGCAAAGTGCAGTCTAGAGCTTTTGTGTTTGTGGTGTGTGGCAGCCTTCCTTTGGCCGATACTCCATCTCTGTTTTGCTTGAGATCTCCAAGAAATAATGCCTTGTGTCTTTTGGATCCAGCCACAGTGTTATGTGTCAAGTCCAAAACTGGACTTGGTTCTCAGTTTCTAGCTGCTCACTGCCACCTGCAGAGCTGGCTCAGGTCTGTAGCAGGAATCTCTCCACTGTGTGCCATGACACTACACAGCTGTCTGGAAGGAGACACCCAATCCCTGTGACCCCAAGGCATCGTCTGGGTTCATCAAAGCCCATGTTTTCAGTTTCTGTTCTTCCACCCCTCTATTCCCCTCTGTTGCAGTGCCTGTAAGAGAGAGCAGCTGTAGTTATTGCAGGGCATTAAAATATAAATATAAACAATGCACTGCAGAAAGTTAGGTCTAGACACTGTGAATGCGTAAAGGTGCTATTGTTTTTGTACTTGTGTGTTCTTCATAGCAATCTGCTAAGAGAGACAAGTTTCAGAGCAGCATCAGTGCCTTTAAACATCCTCTCCACTGCAAAACTCAGGCTGCAGTGCAGAGCACAATGCACCACCAGACAGGGATTTCCCAGCTTGGGAGGGAGTGTGAAGAACAGCACCTGCTTGGCACTGTGGGACTGCTGGACCTGAGGTGGGGTCTGGTGGGGAACCTGAGTGGGTATCTCTGCTGGCATGCAGCTCCCTGTACTGGGGAAGTGCTAGGCAGTGACAGTCACCACCCTGCCCAGCATTTCCCAAAGAGTCAGGCTCTGTTTTTCCAGTGAAAAGCTTCTTTGCATGGCAGGCATAGGGAAGGAATGGAGATGAAGAGATTCATTTCTGCTAGCCCTGTGCTTTGCAGTCTTTTTTTTAATTGGAATAAATAGAATCAGAATGACAAGTGCAGAGTGATGTCTTCGATGTGCTATTTGTCTGGTGAGGAATTTGTGAAATATGTGTTTTTCTGTAGACAGTGCATGGCTGTAAAGAAGGGCCATAGTCAGCACAACCTCAGAGCGATGGAGAATAAAGCATTCTAGTTTTGTGGCCATTGATCTGATGACACTGTGGGTAATGGATGGACAAGGTTAGTCTCAGAATGTCTGATTTTTCTGAAATCGTTGCTGGAGTCAGGCTTAAGGTTGCTTCACCGTGCAATTCTGTATTTACCGTTATTAGAGATTCTCATATCTTCACACTTGCTTTGAATTTCCTATGCTTTTAGTGACTGATGGGTTTGGAAGTTTTTTTAGAGAAGCATATAATTCTGGAAAGATATTTTTATGTGATCATTTTTGTTTACCTGAATTCTATTAATCTTCCCTTGCAGCCTTAGATCCATGTTTTTATATGGAATTTCTTTTTGCAGTTAATTTTTGCAGGATAAATCCTTCCCTTTTTTTATTTATTTTTTTTTTTAAAAGGCCTAAATTCAGGGAAGAAGAGATCCCTGATTTAATTAATCATACCTAAGCAGCACAGACAAGTTCCAGACCTTTATGGGGCTACACTGCAAGAACAATTCTTGGGGAAATACCTCCATAGACAGGGAATTGTATATTTTGTTATGAGGTGTTTCACACTGTGCCTCCATTAGAGGAACCTTTGAAGAAAGAGCTGTGGCAGAAGAAAGGAGGAAAGTGGCAACCAAATTGATGCTTGCAAAAAGAAATTAAATACTTCAAACCACTCATGTATTTCTTTCCATAGCACTACCTGCCACTGAGGGGCATCAGCCCCAGACTCTTAAGTCCACCTGTAGCTTTGAAGTCCCTTTGCATGTCTTGCTCCTATTTCTGTGTAACTCCCAGATAACCATATTATTAAAACACTCCCAGTTGCAACCTGCCAGAAGATGGTGTCCTATCCTATCAGACACTGGTCTCAGCACAGTGATCCCGGCATTCATGACTGATTATTGCAGCTAATGTCTAGTGAAGAAGCCGGGCATCCTGGAAAAGCTCCAGTTGAGAAAACACAGTCTCTGGTCTCCCTAGCAACACTGATTACTGTGAGAACATCACCCGGCTGCTCCCTCATTTGTACTGGCCACCAGTGAAGACAGAGTCACCTTCAAGGTCTCTGCCCCAACACTCCGTGCCTGCCACGGGTTTTGTCTGAGTTGCCGAAGAAATTCACCTTTCTGCATAACCCCAGGCTTACTACACCGTGCAGGAAGAAGCAGGCTGTTGACTCAGATGATGAGGTCTGTGCTGGGGACAGAATTTCACAGGGCTTCGGATCACTGAATGACTCCCACAAACAGTGAGAATCCTCGTGGTGTTTCCTGCCCTCTCCACTGAGAACTCAGTTCCCCAACATAGCCCTCCATCAATAAGCTTTTTGCACCCACCCGTATGGGTGTAAAACACAACACATCCACACACCCACTCGTTAGCACGCACAGAAGTGTAAACAAACAAATCACCCTATAAGCTAATCCGTCTCTTTCCTTTACAAGGACAGGAGAGGAGAAGACATAGAACTTGTTATTTTTCTTTCTATTTTCCAGTACTTGGTTCACTCTCAGACAGTGTGTCTTTGGAGCGGCCTAAATAAACAAGAAAGCTGTTGTGGTCAGAAGCCTCACCTGGTATCTGGCCCATTAACTCACCCAGGGCGATTCCTATTAGCCCTGGGAGAGATTCCCATGAAAGCAAAGATAACGTTGCACAGCCCTGCCTGGGGTTGTGAAACTATACCTCCAAATCAGCTCTTCTAAGCTGCCTTAAATCTGTTAGCAGGTCCTGAGGAATGACCCACAAATCTTCTTTCAAATTTTTAATTCATTCCTTTCTGCTGAGTTCACTCCCCTTTTTTTGCTGTGTTTCCATGAACAATCTCACAAATCAGTTTGCTGGCAGGGATGTTTGTAGACATGGCAAATTTTAACTCAGTGTTGCATACTATTTGCAGAAAGTGCATTTTAAATGTGTTGTTACAGGTCTTTTGACTGTCTCCATGAGAAAACATTTCCACTAAAAGAATGGAACTCAAAACACAGGCTCATGTTTGCACCCCAAATCCCTTAATAGCTGAAAGGTGAAAACTGATAGTAAGCAAAACTGTTCCATATCCTTTCTTAAGCATAGCTCTGTTTGTAAGAGCAGCTGTGCTGGTTCAGACCCCAGATCCATCCGCTGCAGTCTACTGTGTCCTGCAACAACCATGAGAAGAAATTCAAGGAAATGTGTGAATGGAGGAACTACTTTCCCAAAGACAAATATGCCACAATATAAACCCATTAGGGACACTAGTATCACAGGGAGGTGTTCAAATATTCAGGTAAGGGGGATACTATGACTGATCAGACAAACAGGTTGAATGATTAATTGATCTTATCTAAGTCAGACAATATACACATGGTTTTAACGTACAGTGATTTTCATGGAAAATATAAAATACTTTTGTGTGACTCTCATAACAAACTGTTTTCAACCTACACTTCAAAATATTTTTGTCTGAAAACTCTGAGTAAACATAAAAATGATCACAAATTATTAGACCTTGTGGCTTGAGCATGAACGCACTCAGACCTCAGGTAATATTTGATGGAGCAGGGCAGGTTCCAATGGAAACTGCTTTATATTGATACCTTGGAGTTTTGATGTTTTGATTTCTTTTTAATTTTTGTAGATCTTAGAAGTAGTTATGTAGTAAATGTAGATTTTAGGGTAGCAGCAGATTATCCCTTTACCCTTAACACACTAGCTCAAACCCCTGTTACCCATTCCCATATCAATTCCCTAAATTCTACAGCCTGTTTAGTCTCTTTTTCAAGGTAGAATTGTAGAAGAACACCCTAACCCTATGGAACAAGATACAGCCGTAGACCCAACAACCTTCAGGCCTAGAATTCTGGAAGGCCTCCAAGGACATTACGTGCTCTGAGGAAGATGAAGATGAAGAAGAGGAGGTCCCAAAACGCCCCCAGAGCCAATTTCCAAGAGGTGTGGTGGGGGCAGAACCTGGGTGGTAGCAGGACGGGGATTGGGCAAAAATCATTATAAAAACTGTGGACATCTGTATTTCAGGAGTGCGCGCTGGGGGTATTCCAGAAAGCCTGGGGGCTCATTAAAGCTTTTGTATCCTTATCTTATCTCCTACATAATTTGCCTTGGAGTCTTTTTTCCCCACAACCATTTAGGCAACAGTTTTGGTGGCCCATATGGAGACTCGGGACCTGTGACTCCTTTGGATCGGTATTCCATTTTGCAGGGATTTCTTTTTTCCCCACAGCCATTTAGGCAACAATATGAAGGAGCAAAGGTGAATAGCCACAGCAAGGAACTCCTACGTGAAGGAGTGGATTAGCCATGTTTCAGTGTCTTGAGATCAACAACAGACCTCATTCAAAAAGTTCCTGTTATAGTCAATAGACCAGAGATAATTTTAAAAATGTAAAAGGAATTTATTGAAGGCAGGTAAGAAAAACAGCACACTGGGCGACCGGAGGAAACTCTTGTTCCATCAATGGTCTGCACCGTGACAACCCAACGGTTCATCTTTTATACCCCTCCTTTATCTCCACCCCTTAAGCCTCTTTCGATTTCTTTATTGGGTTCCATTTCGCGAGCTCCCCCGATATTGGTCCTTGTTTTCGTGGGCTCCATCTTGCCACCTGGGTTCAACCAATGATTTGGTTAGACTATAGTCCTCAGAGACTGCCGTGTGGAAGTTTCCAGATGGGCGGGTAAGTCCTCTCCTTTGCTGTATTCCTTCTATTTTCCTTCCCTATAGGCATGCTTAGAACAAACACTTGTAGAATAACAAGACATACAAATTCATAACAATCATGTAGTTAATCATCTAACAATTACAACACTGTGGTTTCCCTTTTTGTGACTGTCTAATTCATAACTTCAGCAAAGTTCTTGCTAGGTTTATTGCAACTTATTTTATTAAACTTAATTTGATGATCAAATTATACCTTTTACTCTTTATCACCTATTACAGTTGCTTCTTAACTAAACACGTATTATGCTTTAGTCAACGGCAAATTATGGGGTTCAATCCAGGGGTAATTGGATGAAAATTAATGGTCTGTGATACTTGGAAGGTCAAAACACATGATCTAGTAGTCCCTTTAGTCTTCATCTCTGTGAGCCCATGAATGCACAATGGACTCGTGGTTCATTATAAAGAGTGGTGCACAGCCTCAGCTGATATAAATAGACATTTGCACCGATTTATACTTGATAAGCATCTGGTCAGGCTTGCTCAGCTGCACACACTGGCACGAGAAGTTGTCAAGACTAAAACTAAAAAATGGCTGTAGCACATCAGAGCTCGTGGACCAGATGGTGATGGGGCATTGCAGGAACCTCACCCGTGTACATGGCCCTGTCAGGAGAAGTCTCAGTCTCATCCACAAGCCATTCCACTTGCAAACCAAGGAGAGGAGGCTCCTGGGGAGATATGTTGTAAGCTCTGCTGTCTAGGGTGAGCTTCCCTGGGTTGTGAGGGGCTCTGCAAAGAGTACTGCTTTAAACTCAGTTTCTTCCAAAGCTGCCTCCTCACCAGGATGTCCACAACATTACCCAATCCAGTGCCATCCCTAGACAACTCACCTTATGTTACATTTACTAGTATTTTTTGTCCTAGAGTTTATAAAATCGGGAGCAACTGGGTTTCTTACACGGTGCCATCATGTTAGGGTAGTGACAGTGAACATTTTCTTTCCTATTGTCTGAAAGCTAATCTCAAAGGGAAAATTCAGGTTAGTCTCAATTCCTGCCTGTTTTCACTTGTCTCCCCATGTATCATGCTACTAGTGTTTTCCTGTTTCTGAAATACTTTTTAAGTATGTGTAGGTTATCATGCTCACAGTAGTTGCTGTTTAACCAATCTCTCCAGACTTTATCCTTTTAATCTTTCTTTCTAAATCAATCCCTCCACTCCCTTGATCATTTCAGTTGCTCTCCTTTGAACAGCTCCTGTTTGTCAATAACTCTTCCTAATGACTCATGTGGAACAGGAAATATGTGAAACTTCAAGGCATAACAAAACACAGGAGCAGCACAGGTTCTGAGTCCTGGATACTGGGGATTTGTGATGGTAACGAAAGAGCAGCCTACAGGGAATTTGTGAGCACTGCCCATAGAGCCTGTTCCCCCTGAATGCTCCACACAGAGCCTGTGGGACAGTTGGTGCAGGAAAGCCTGACAGCATGGTGATGGATGTGCTCAAGCACCCAAAGCCTGGAGGTCATATTCAGGCCTCATTAAAAGATGTGCAAGAGCTCTCTGTAGGTACAATAAAGTGTTTTGGGCATGGCCTCGGGGTTTACAGGAAGAAACACTGTAGTTGTATTACAAAGACCAATTTACACATCCATTAGGAGAATGGTGAACAATGAGATGATATGAGGTCATTCACTACAGCCCTAACCTACTTCCATAGGATGCATTTACATCTTCCCCACAGGTGGAAAGTAATGCTGAGGAGTGACACCATGAATAAAGGGAAAGATACAATCATTCACTGAGGCACTTTCCAAAATATGGAAATAGAGCCCAAATTATAGTAATACAAGAAAATTTAAAGTGCAGCAAGGGAGATGTAAAATGGAGATTAAGGAGGGTATAATGACCTTTGCTGAACAAACCATACCATGGCAAACCCATGCCCAGATTCTGTGGATACCTAACTTTCCCCTGGGAGCGAAATGGTGGAGTTCTCCCAAATAAGAAGAAAATAGGTAATTACAAAGGAGAGATCAGGGCAAGGAGCCATCCTTCCCACAGCACAGGAGCTGTCCTGTGGAGGCAGCCTTCATAACAACTTGTACATAAAAAGTTTCCTCAGCCATTCAGGTAAAACAGCCTCCTCAGACTGACAATGCTGCAGCTCCAAAAGTGTGGGGACATGAGGAGACCTCTTGCAAAGCTCTTCAGTCTCCTCTAACAAGACCTGGTTTCAGCCTACAAAGGAGTTGAAAGCAACACATAGGGATAGTGGTTCTGTGGTTAGAGAGCCACTTGTAGAGTAGACTCTGGGGGATGGAAGAACAGAGAGGTCCTCGTTTGGTGAGACACAGGTAAGATCAGGGTGCACAGCTCCCTTTGCAAGTCTTCTTCTTTCCTGGGTCTGTTTGAGGGACTGCTATAACTTGTAGTGTCTTCCAGGCTTTAATTCAGTAGCTGCACATCACGGAGACCTGTGCATATCATTCGTTGCATGAGCCAACCTTTGGGCCTCATGCTACAAAGCAGTATGCTAAGCTGCTGCTGGGCATGTGTGCAGCAGCTGTGAGGGTCAGCAGAGAGACCTTTGTGTCTGTAACACCAAATGGACATTTTGCAGGCCTGATTTTCCTCTCTCATGACAGCCACAGCTTGGCCACGTGTTCTGCTTCCTGGATGAAATGCATGGTGGAACTGAAACACACCCCGTTATAGTAGGAGAGCTGTCTTTATGGGGGGAGAAGAAGAAAATTCCCACCTCTGCCATGCAAAAATCTGCTTTGGGGGTGTCCAACTCTATTCTCACACTGGTGGAAATCAGGTCTCCCTCCGTGTATGTGTTGTTTTGCATTCCCAGCGCTAACAGAGCTCTGCCCATCAGTTCTTTCAAACAAGGTGGTTTAAAGTTGCTGCCTTTCAAAGTCAGTGTAAGTGCGTAATGGCCATCAATATTGTCTTTAGGGCCTCCTGGCTAACCATAAGGATGAAGCACGAGGATTGAAGAGTCAGCAGCACAAACTTTTGGTAGCTGAAAGGGTAGAAGAGCCAACACCACCAGCTCACCTAGCTGAAATACTTGCTGCCTTGGGCAACTTGCCACTCCCATCTATGTCTAGCACTGCAGCAGGCACCTGGAAAAAAATATATTTCTCTCTTCTGGGCTTTCTCACATGGGGAAGTGAGGAGAAGAGTGAGAGGTAGGAGTAACTTTTGGATGTTTGTAAAAGTCCCAGGCTGAGACAGGTCAGAGGCATGAGAGATGGAACAGCAGGTAAAGATGTGAATTTCCAGGTGGGTGATAAGCATCTTCGAATGCCCAAGGAAGGGAAGTTCAGAGTAGCTGAGCTCTTAACCAAAGCAGGCAGTGACTTATTCAAATAGCTCTCTGTACAGACATCTGTGGGACTGATGAGCTGAGGAGGGGGAGGTAATTATTGTCACCGTGTTTTACAAAGAAGCCAAAGATGATCCAATTATAAAACAGAGCGCCTTACTTCAGAACAAGGAGAAAACACTGAAAAAAAAATCGTTAGAGTTAGAAAGCTTCTAGATGAGTCTAACGCGATAGAGATAAACCTGCCTGCCAGTGTCTGTAAGTGTGACTTGTGCTTCTCTAGCCTATTAGGATTCTGGGGAAGAGTTAATGAAATACTGGACTGAGGAGAAGGGGTGTGGGGGGGATATAATTTATTTAAACTTTTCAAAAGCCTTTTGATAAAGTCTTTCACAGAAGGCTATTAAAGAAATTTGTTACCCGTAGGGTGGGAGGCAAAGTCCTGACATGGATTAAAACCTAGATAAGAGGTAAGAAACAAAGGGAAGGAATAAGCGTCCAATTCTCCGCATGAAAGGAGGTTAATAGCAAGATGCTCCAGGGATCAGCATCAGGACCAGGGATGTTCAATATGTTTATTAACGATCTAAGAGAGAGTGGAGAACAACAGATATACGAAATTTTGCTGATGGCACAGTTTACCTCTTGCAGTAAGTAATTGGCTGTGTTTGACTCTCTTCTTGTGTTCATGGCTTGTCTATGAATAGATCACCAGTTTTACTAATAGGACTATAAATATAATTGGAAGTACAGCTTAGTCTGGTGAATAGTACTGAGACCGATTGCAGGTGGAAACCTACAGGTGCTAGACCATCAACCTGGGACGGATGCAGAGTCGCAAAGCAAGAGGATTTCTGCATTCAGCCCCCCATCAGCTCTGTAAGTGCTGCTCCTTGTAACTGTGCTGCTTCTGATGTCACTGTCTGCTACTGCACAAGGACTGTGGTATGAGCTGTGTTAGGATACCCACCCATACCCTCATCACAGTGTTTCATAATTACACTCCTGTGTGGCATAAGTCTGCTACAGATTCATCTGAGGTCATGGAACCTTTGCCAGTATCCCCAGCCATTACCCATGTGTACATCTCTTGAGGGAAGTGAGCACTCATGCATGCACCTTTATCTGTATTATATTCAGCATTCCAAGTCCTGATTTGGCAAATTCTTCTCAGTGCAGCCAAGCTTTTTATTGCATGCTTTAGGAATTAAATGCATACTTCACCGCATCCTTCTACTGCTGCCAGAGATGTTCTCCTACAGCTGTGTACTACACCCTGCCCCATCCAGATCTACCTTCTTCACTGCCTCCATGCACTGGCCTTCCTATGGCTCCTATTCACTATTCATCACCCTGACTGAAACACTCAGCTCCTAGCAAGGTAGTTATTGTAGGCAAGTTAAAAGTCCTCCTTCACAGTCACCGCTGCCACATAAGTTTGTTCAACTCACTGTATTAAAGTCATTAGTGCCAGGCAGCCCTGGAGAAATGCTTTATGTCATCATTTTGCTCTACAGTACAGTAACCATTTTTTTACACAGTTGAGGCTGCTGCTTCAGAGTACCTCAGCATATGCTGGAGGCTGCCTGTATTTACATCTTTTGTCAGACAAGAAACAAGAAACATGAAACATCTCAAAGACATGATTAGAGAAAACTACATTTTCAAGTACTTTGTTAAACTGAGACTTTATTGAATTGGTCTCTGATTATCACACACTACCAGTCCAGTACTAGCAACAGAAATAGAAACTTTTTTTTTTTTTCTTGTGGTCATTGAATTTCAGTTTATATTGGTCTCCTATAAAGAGGATATAAAGATTATTAGCTGATCAGACCGGGTGGTAGAAGTTTCTAGGCCACTGATTTGTCCCAGAGTGGTGTCAAGAGATGACAAACAGCCAGATCAGCACACTGGCTGTCAGTGTGACTGAGGAGGAAGAGGAGTACTTATTGTTCTGTACAATTCCTTGGTATGTAAGTTGTTATGTGTTGAGGAAGATCTTCCCAGATGATATCTGATTTCACAGATCCTCTGTTGCACTTGTTGAGAAGCTGCTGATTACTCAGAGGTTTGTGTGCACCCTTTCTAGCAACTCTTACCAGCTACTGAGGAAGGAACCAAGGAACAGGAGTACTCTGGGGAGTAAACACCTTTAACAACCAGTAGCAGCAGGGTTGATTTAGTTGTCCTCATGTTAATGAAGTCTGGTGTTTGAAGGCAGAGATTCCTCGTGTGATCTGCTAGCGTTGTCACTTAATACTTCTCACCAGCTGGTGAGTAGGAAAAAAGAGTGTTCTGGTGTCAGTGTAAAATAAGTGGCTGCAGTGTGTAGTGGAGTTGCTGGAGGTTTCATAATGCTGTCTTCAGTCTTTTATATATATATGCAACCATGTATGAGCAGAATGGCCTCCATCTCAAAGCTGCTCCATTCTGTCAGAAACAAGCTGGAGCAGCCAGGCGATCGCTTGACTGATGACACAAAGGGAAGGTGCTAAGAAGGCAAAAGCAATACAAACTCCAGCTCAGCATGCTGCAAGCAAATTGAGCTGCTGCGCTGAAGTTGTGAAGAAAAGAGATTTTCCTATTACTTATACAGTGGTCCTAGACATCAGGGGAACAGGCAAGCTGGAAATGGAAATTCCCATTGATGAGAAGGAATTTGATATTATTGTCATTGCTGAAACCTGCAGGGATTAGTCACATTACTTGGAATTTTTAACAGTGTAGTTACAAACATTTGAGGAAAAACAGAGTGAGTAAAGTCGTAGGGGTGATGCTCTGCATTAAAGATACCTCTGCATTTTTTCAGTTACTTGATTTTTCAGAGCAGAGACTGATCATTGTGTTTACTATAAAACTTTTTAGAGGTTGACTATTGCAGTCTTTCAGACACTGCTGAATTAACGATTTAATAGTGATTCTGCTCAGCTCTGTGGTACGAAAATTCAAAATACAGTTGTTATGGAAGGATTCCAATTTGAAAATATGCTAGAGGTTTTATGCAGTCAACGGGAAATATCACCGATGCTTCTGAAGTGTAGAGATGATAATTTTCTACTGTGACAACAATACATTCAGGTTGAGGTAAAAGTCTACTGTTGTTCTCATTAGGAAGGATGAAGAAGATAGAAATGCTGGTCTAAGCTGTTGGTTGCCTCTGAAAGGTTGGTCTCAAGTCAAATGAGGGGTGCAGTCTGAGATAGACAGATGTGGAAATCAGTGTAAAGAAAACCAAATTCAGACTTGAATATATTCAAGAGCACATTACACTGATCCACACAGGTTTGATAGGAAGCAGCTTGGGAGCCATAAATAAAGAGAGAGAAACATTGAGGACAGTTATAAATAACTTAGAAGAATGATAAGCTCCTGGACTGCAAATTGGCATGAGAAGCTATTCAATGATCCATGCTGAACAGGGTGATTAGTGTATGACTGGTTAATAACAGTGTGGAGAAATGTCACTGGGAAAAGCAGAAATATGCACCTGCATAAACTTTTGTACAATATCAACCGTATGAACACGTTCAAAAATGCTAGAAAAAAAGATTGCTTTTACACTTGTGAGTGTCCCTGCACCTGGACAGAAATACACACGTAGAACAGGGCTTGCACATGCCTGTCCAGCTGGCCACCTGGATGGCAGAGTTAATAAAAGGTTTTATTCACTGGATGCTTATTCAGACCTGTTGCAGCTGGAGCTGTCAGTCCCTGGAAACAGCTATAAGGACCAGTGGTCATGATTTGATTACACTGCATATGCACACAGGGAGTATGCTGTCAAGGAATAATATATATACACTTGGCCCTTTGAAAAGGCTGACTTCTCCAATGCCAAAAGTAAAATATATCAGGAGAGAGTATATAATGCATATGTATGTATTTGTATAAACACTCATTTGTGTATATGAGAGTATTGGGAGCTCCTCCAGCAAATTTTCTCAGAGGCCTCAGAGACCCCCGTGCACAGTCACTCCAGAAGATGGCTAGGGAGAAAACCTCAGTAAGGCCAAGCAGTAAGACAGATAGCATGGAATTCAGAATGCTTATGCACCCTATTTGGAACAAAAAAAAAAAAGGGAAAAATGGAAACAACCAGCATTGATTAGAAGACTGAAATTCAAAATAGTTATATAGGAGCTGAAGATCACTCTATATTTCATCCACTTGCCTTTGTATAGACAATAAAAACAACAGCTAAAGTCATAAGAAGACAAATATTGCACTTGTCATGTCCCCTGAAGGCATCAGAAGCTTAGAACGAGCAGGAAGGAGGGAGGAAGGACAGGAAGGACTTGTATGGGTCCTGAAAAAATGCAAAGATATTTCTAAAGCAGTGCAGCAATGAATCCTGTGTGTAGTTTTTTCCCAGTTTTCTATGACTCTGTTCTTTTCCCTCTGCACTTGCCCAAAGAGAAAAACATGTACATAAAATTCAATTTGTCAGAGCTGAGGCATTCCTTGCTTTTGTTTCTAGATAGCCCTGAAAAGGAAAAGCATATAAACAAGCAGGCCCAAGATCAAGTAATCTCATGGCATATGCAACTGCCCAACCAGCTTCCCACTTGCAAGTATAAGTGTCAGGGGAAATCAGATACCAGATCTGAATTTAGGGACAAAAGCTCCAGCCCCAGCAAGCCAAGAGAAAGGGCCTCAGAGCATATGCCCACTGCAGCAGTCTTGTGAAAGCATTCAGAGGAGCAGAGAGGGATGTAGAAAGCCTTGACACAGAGGGATATAGAAAGCCTTGAAACAGAAGAGCACAGCAACCTGCAGGAATAGGAGTGGGTCTCCCATAAATACAACCTTCTCCCCACCTGTCAGCCAGGGAACATTTGCAAGACAGAGGGAGTGTTGAGCATTTGCCCTGTTCTCTGACAGGGATGTGTGGTGAAGATGGCGAGGAGCAGTATGGAGTGTTCCAGGAGTCCTCTCTGTTTTGCTGAGGGAATGGGGAAAGTTTCTGCTCCCTCCCCTGGCAGAGCCAGTGTGTCTGGGCGCCAGCGCCAGCCTGATGCTGGGTGTCACACTAACAGGTCCTTCTGGCTGTGACATTTCTAAAGTGTCTTTTCAGACCCTGGCGTCACAGATGATTCATGCCCCGGCAGAGCGTGGGGCCAGAGATGCTGTCAGGATCACTCCCACATTCAATTACTCACAGCAGCCTGTGCACACGCGTTGTCACTTGACCTCATACCCCATCCCTTCCCAGAGGCAGAGGTGCTTCCAGCAGCAGAGGGCTGCTGTCCATCAGAGACGCATGTGCCTCTGTCCTGTCCTCTCCCCTCCCTACAAAACACCAGCTGCCGTAGCCAGGCTCCACAGGGAGATGAAAGAGGGGATTAAACCACTGGCTCCACATCCATCAGCTCCCACAGCTTTCTTATGAAGAACACAAGGGAATCTGGTTGCTGCCAGGTGAGGAGACTATGAAAAGCAGCAGAGAAGGAGAGTAAAAATGGGTATTGAACAGGGACCCACAGCACTAGCCTGGGGCTTTGCACTTAGCAGATCCTCATCACAGAAGACAACTTTGTGGCACTATCACCAGTCAGCATTTCTCCCTCACTCCTTCACTCACTTTCATCTAGGTTGCTGCAGTTGCATTTAATGACACAACAGATGTATTCATTTGCATCTTTATACAGATCTCTAAGCTCTACAAATGGGTGGGTGGGCGTGACCCCATTTCCCCAAATTATTCAGCACCTTTCAGTTATGCATTTCTCTCTTCTCTAATGTCTTTTTGAAGCACATAGAAACAGCAGTGGAGAATAACTCTGCTGTTTTCTCTTGAGCATCTGGGACCTGATCGCTCCCCTGCCTGTGTGAATCTTCCTTACAAGTCCACAGGAGCCACAGAGATGTCTGTGCACAGACAGACTGCCTCCTCCACCATGTACACTGACTTCCCAGAGAGGTAGAAAGGCACAGATTTACCTGACATGCCCCCCTGCTACACAGAAGATGGCTATGGGGGAGAAATAAGAGAAAAACAAGTGACACCCTGTCTGTTTAAAGGGTGATGACAGTTCTGCTGCTGCCATCAAGAGATCTGTAGTTGCATTTATGGGATGTGGGTGAGTTAAAGTACTTCCTCTACACCATCTGAAGGCGGTGTTTATGTAGAGCTGCTCAAAGCACACTCCATGCTGATGACTCAGGGAGATGCTACCACCAGCTCTGAAGATCTGTCAGCATGGTCAGGTACTGGTGTGTGTTCTTGAGAACTTCCTCTGCACCAGTGCTCAGGCCCCTGGTCCTCAGCCAGTGGGTACCCAGCTAGGCAAAAAGGGTTTAAAAGGGTGGGGAACAGATCCACTCACAGTGCCAGTTATTGTGGGAAAACACACCATGCTGCATGTCTGGAGCTCTGCCTGGTAGCTGTGCAGACTGAGGACAGGAGTACAGGAGACAAGGAGAGGAATGGAATAGAAAGGAGAGTAAGGGCTGTTTCACTCTCAGAAGATGCTTAGGTAACACAACAGGAAGGCAGTCCTAGATGTTGCATGGGATTAGATGGAGCTAGATGCATAGGAGAAAAAAGCTCCCATCCTAGCTCTCCTTCTACTTGCCCCTCACTCCAACCAGGTGGCCCTAGGGCCACATGTGAGGAGCTATTTGTGTGACACCCCAGGAGGGCAGTGAGTGAGGAGGCTGGTGGCATTGGCAGAGATAATTACTGGTTTAATTTATGGGCTGCATTTTGTGTATAAAGCCATGACTACACATATAATGTAATCCCGGCACCGTGAGTGTGCTGAGCACTGCTGTCAATCAGTGGTGCTTTGCATCAGTACATATTCTTATAAATATGTATGTTCTTTTGCTAACGGTATTACTATTTATTATTTGTGTTACTGTCGTGCCTCAAGGCTTCGGCAGGGACCAGGTCCCTGTTGTGCCGGGTGTCTCACACACATGGTGAGAGGCAGACTCTGTTCTGTACAGCTTCCAGACTAAATACACCATAACAGGCACAGTCTGGGGTCCCTAATTAAAAAAACATTTTGAAGTTGAAGTGCTGGATCCAGCTCGCCAGTGGCAGAGCTGGGAGCAGACCTGAGCTTGTGCTGACTTCCTATCCAACATTCTTCCCATTAAACTTCAGTAACAAAAACTTAGGCAACTTTGGCTTCTTTTGGAAAAATAAATGGGTGAGACATTTTACAAGGTGGAAGTTCCCTCTGAACCCTCTCTCTGAATACCGTCATGTGCAGGAAGGCCAGGATGTACGCAAACATAGGAAAAAAAGGTGCCTCAGTGAGGGAGGGAGGGAGGCATGTCCATCAGAAATCTGCCAGTGACTCCTTCTCACTGGCATCCCTGTGCAGCAACCAGCAGTGACCCCTCTGATGACCAAGATACCTTCATGGCCACTGTCAGGAGTGTAAGCACTCCTGATTAAGCCTTGCACTCTCTAATGTGAGATTTTTTTTCTCCTCTCAAAGCCCTGGCTTCATCTGACCACAGGAGGTTCTTCTCTGATCCCTGTAAAGGACACTCTGTTGGGCATCACTCCCAGGTTTTCAGCAGTGGAGGGGGCCCAGGCTGCCTGGTGCAGGAGGGATCAGGGTCTGCCTTGTACTGGTCCCAGTTAGTCTTGTCTCTCTCTGTAACAGATGGCACCCACACATCACACCCTAAGGCCACAGCCAGTCAGAGGTGTCCCAGCCAACAGTGCTAAGGGAGGACAGCACCACTGGGGCAGGAAGCTCTGGAAGCGACACATGGGGACACAAGAGAGAAGAAAAAGAGAGGAGAAATGGGAGGAGATGGGAGGATACGCAAAAGGAGGCAGAGGAAGGGACACAGCAACAGATACAGAAGGAAGCATGCAAAAGGGGGGTGGGCTTGGAGAGACTTCATGCTGGGTAACCTTGGGAGGGCACTGTGCCTCTGGGGGACCCACGCTGGAGCAGGGGCACCCCTGAATGGACAGCAACCTGTGGCTGACCCAGGCTGGAGAAGGGTATTAGTGGGAGGAAATAACCAGGAAAGAAAAGAGGAAAAACCAGGAGCAACAGCAAAAAACTACCTTCTACACTGCCCATCTCCTCATCAAAGGTACTGGCAAGGAATGTGTGTAAAACATATTGAAAATGGAGGGAAGGAAGCTGATGTGAGAGAGGTGTTGGACTGAAGCTGAGCCTGGTGAACGAGGAAGAAAGAAGCTTCCCTTGGTGTTTAATTATCTAAGTCTTCTTTGTTTTCCATCACCAAATCAGTAAATAAAAGTTTATGTTAATTGGAAATAAATCAAATTCAGTAAAATTCCCTGAACTAAGACTGTTTTGCCTGCAACAGACTCATATGAAAAAATTTGAGGTTTTTAGCTGACAAGGCTATAAGGAAAATCTTTAGAAGGCAATTCAGGATTATTGAAAAAACCCTCAAATCAGAAGTAGAGTGCAAAAGGCCCCCAGTATTTCTCTTGTTATGAATCAGTACATGGCCACTGAATGTGCAAGAACACAGCAGATGAACATGGACATCACGCACTGTGGCTGGCACTGGAGTCCAAGGCATGGCATCTCAATCACAGCTGCTGAATGGATCTGGTGTAACTAAAGGAACATTGAGTATTTTAAGACAACCAGGTTTCCAATCTTCATAAACCAGCTAAAAAGAAGCAGTACTAAAACACACCCTCTGTTCTCATCCCTCCTGCAGAACCACATCTCTAACCCATCAGGGTAGCCAACGACCAGGCATGCTGGTAGATGAAATACTGGCAGATGCAAAAGCAGTAGGTCCCATCCATTGCACACTGGGTCCCCTGTGCATACATAGACCGATCTGCACACATCAGCTGCATCTGTAGCAATTCTGTATGACAGTCACAGCAGCCATTGGTGCAGAAATCCAGTAGATTTCTGCTCAAAGTGTAGGGCAGCTGTCTGTCCAGATCAATACAGCTGGGACATCGGATGCAATTTAGGAAAACCAGGACATCTCTTTCTTTTCTCTTAGATGGCAAAATTCCACTTTATTTTGGCTGAGATTAGTTCCTTTATTCTGCATATGCTGATAGTAGCTCTGTCTGTCTATCCTAATTGCCTTTCACTCTAACTCAAGCCTAAAAATGGCCTGCTGAAGTGCATCTCCAAAAAAAATTACAGAAATGTCCCTGTGTATTCCAGCACCAGCACACAGGAAGAGAGAGAATCTCAAGGTTCCACAGTGAAACAGCTAGTGAAATTTAATAAAAGCAATGGCAGTCAGATTTATGTAACTTTTATGAAATCAATAGTACTGGACTCTGCAAAATGACTTGAAGAGCAAGACCCCATACAAATGTAATTAAGCACAGATGGCAGCATGCTTTCTGTGTGCTGCAAAGCTGTGTTCGCTTTAACGTGAACAGCAGTTGCCTTGAACTTACTGTTGCTGATGTGAAAATGCCATTGTCACTAATCAAGACTGCTTTTCATCTAAAAGACACTCATACTTTTTTTAGTAGGGCTGGTGTTTGAGGTTCATTACTCTACAGGAAACATATAGGAGAGGAGATGGAGTTTGTAAGGTAAAGTTTCACGTATAACATTCAAACCTCATTCAACCAACTTCCACCTCTTGTTTTCCCCAAAGAGACGTCAAAAGATTTCTTTGCAGTGCAGGATCATTACCTCTTCCTCACCTTAAAACAATGGGGCCATCTAAGGGCTTAGATGGGTTCATGGTTCAGGGGAGTGAGTGCTGTGGTGAGCACTCATCTCTTTGAATAACCTGCAGCCATATCCTCCTGCAGCTTCATGCAATGACCTTTTCCTTCTTGTGTTCCATGCTACCAGCACTGCCATCCCTTCCACCTGGCATCCTAGCTGACAGGGTCACACATGAAGCAAGGGACAAGAAAACACTCTGGGATTAAGATATATGAAGTGAAAAAAAGGTGGCAGGATTCCAGTCAGTAGCAAAACATAAATGTAGGTAGTTGAGAAATCGATGGGGGGAAAATGGCAATCACGTTTTAATTTTTTCAGTCTTCCTTAACGGAATGGGTTTTTTTTCCTGTTGGATAAAAGGCACATGGAGATAAAGGGGTGGATGTTACAAAATTGTCATCAGACTGTATTCCACACTTATTTTGTGTGATTTGAAATGACACTGAATGTTGAAGATTTGAAAAAAAAAAAAATTCTTCACAAGCTATCTGTACACCTCTGTCATAATCCTAAAAGGACAGATATATTTTTAACAGCCTCAGGATAAAAAATATGTTAGGAAAGTTCAGAAAAGCTCAAGTGCTGTTACAGCCCAAAAATACTTTTAATCACTAAAGGCATGCTTTTTTAACCTTCTCAGCTGACTCTGACACTCTCCCAGGCTTTGACTAACATCTTGCTTTACCAACACGGCAGTCTGTCTGTGTAAACAGACCCTGGGATGTAACCTCACAGGCAATGTGTGCACAGTTAAAGCTGGAAGTTGTCACTCCTGTGCAGAACCAGTTTCCAAAGGCTCTATTCAAGCACAGTTATCTAATGCAGTGGTTTTCAACTTATTCAGCTGTGCTAATGGCTTACGGACTGTGTCAAAGGGAAACACAAAAGGTAAAGAAAAGTCACTCTAATATCTCCAAAAGTAAGTTGGTGATAAAGGGACTAGGCAATGTTTAGAGGTACACAAACAGGATTGAAAACCATGGTGAGGTGCTTCAGTCTGCACTGAGACATCAGTATTAGTCTGCCCTTCTGCGACACAAAATGCTGCTGGCTACTTCAGTATAACCAAAGCTTACCTTCCTAAAGGCTACATGTCAGAGCTGGTGGGAACATCTTACTAAATTAGTCACGAGTTGTGGAAATTTTGAAGACTATAACTCTTTTTCTTTCCTAGTTTTGATCTTTATTCCACTTTACTGTATTTGTGTCCTCTCTTTTCTTTGGATCTCTTTCATCTACCCATTGAATCTCTTTTCACTGTTGAACCTGTAATTTCCTACTAGTAATAAATCTACTGAAATGGTTTCTTGGTGTGAAAAGTATTGTTTTTCTTGTATTGTGTTCATGAAAACTGGCACATTTAAATTGTGGAATATTATGAAATCAAACACCAGCAAATCAAACTAATTTTGTGGAGCTGAGTTTCTGTCAACCTCCTCACGATATAGCTCACAAAAACCCCAAACGTTCTTATTTTAAAGGTGTTTAGTTTTTGTTTGGTTGTTTTTTTTCTGTTTGTTGCCATACTTTTTTTTCCATTCATTGGACAATTCCTGGGTGGGGGAGTGCTGTGATGTTTAAAAGCCTGGTCTTCTTGTCGCTGTGGTTGTGGTGACATAATAAACAAACATATAATTGTATTCCATTTCATCCATCATCCTATAAAACTACTATTCCATTAGCAGGTTAGTTGGATGCTCAGCTTCCTGCAAGTGTTCCTGGATCTCCCAGTTCAGTGTAGTGTGTGTGACTGATCCATTTCACACTCTGAACGCCTGTTGTGTTTGGATGATGAGCTTAAAGGGGAAGAGAACATCTGCTCTCCACATTTGCATGGTGCTGCATACACTGAAGATCTCTTCTTAGCTGGCTACTATTAGTGCCTGTAATCTTCATCATTAGTAATAGAAAATAATAACTTACTTTAAGCCTCAAGGATTCTTTCAACATTTTTTCCTCAAATTATTAAAGGCAATTTTTCTTCATGAATTTTATTTCACAAACATTTGCATCATATGCAGTCACCAAAGTTTAAATGAAGTGCATACTGGGGTAAGAATTAAAAATATTTCTTTAAAAAAAAGATATTTAACCTAAGTTATTCTTTTTTGCCATTCCTCTCCTCAGCTTCTCTGATATTGTTACTGTATGGGGGTTTATTAATCTGCCATTAGGTGGGCAAATTTGAGACTACTGCCCTAAATTAGTGAGAATAAGGAGCCTGCACCATTGTAAAGTTAGAGCCTTTGATGTGGAACTGCAATCAAAACTTAAATTCACTTATCTTCCTCCTCTACATCCCCCTCTAAGAGCTCAGCAGAACCAGAAGTACTTCTCTTAAGGCATCTTTCCAGAGAGGCTGTAACAGAACTGAGGTCCCAGAAGATGAAGGAGTATTTTTCCTTAGATCTCCCAAGCAACATTCTGGGTTAATAGTGCTGTCTTCACACTTTCTTTGTGGTATACC
Source organism: Myiozetetes cayanensis (assembly GCF_022539395.1). Taxonomy (NCBI): domain Eukaryota; kingdom Metazoa; phylum Chordata; class Aves; order Passeriformes; family Tyrannidae; genus Myiozetetes; species Myiozetetes cayanensis. The sequence continues at coordinate 23,511,255 of NW_026087742.1, forward strand.
TATTTAAAAGGAATGAACATCTTCCAACACGCCAGCCTGACAGAGCTCAGTTGGGGCAAGATCAGTATCTTATGGCCTTGGTAAGTGATTGCCTTTATGGCTTCAGTTGCTTCTAGGATTTGCTCCCTCTCATGTATATCAGTCAGAGAAGCAATAACAGTGTTGTCTTAACTGTCTGCTTTTATGTATAAAGCAGTGATTTTTTTTATGCTTATGCACTTCTATGTTTTCTTACTGGGATACCTTGCTAGATTTTACCCCACAATCACAGTTATCCCAGTTCACAGTGCTGTGAAATAGCCCAAAATGTAACATGACACACATTTGACTTATGAAAATGCACTCGTTCCCACTGACACCCTGACAATCACGTTGCATTCTCTGCAGTAACATTGTCAAACCCAGAGAGAGCCAAATAGCTTGTTTGCTATCCCACTCCAGAGGGACCAGCTGACACCAGGATGCATGTCCCATCTGCAGGGGTCTCTGCTGAACCTCCCACGCTGCCTCCTGCAGCACTTCAGCTCGGTACTCCTGAGGGGTCAGCCTTGCTCTGTGAGCAGGGAGAAGGCAGGGGAAAGCTGGCAGGAACAGCTGGAGCTGAATCACCTGATCGTCTTCAAAGGACCACATCACACCCTGTCACACACCCAGAGAAGGTTTCTACTGCAGCTTCACTTCTGGTCTTAATGCTACTTATTAATACATTTTCTGGTCCCAGTGCTCCAATCACTCCAAAGGCAAGCTCCTCACTGCTTGCAGTCACTGCTCTGCAGTCTTTCAGTATGTGCTTCACCCTTAACACGTGCTTTCATCCCACTGAAGCCAAAGGGCACTAAGCACGGGCTTAAATACCCTCTGCAAGGTGAACAGGGACCCAGGGCCCTGGCAATGCCAAGTAAAAAGCAAATGCAAAGGAAGACTTCCTCTGTCAGTAAACAAAACAAAGCAAGCTGATTTTTAAACCTTTTGGCATGTCTGGGTGTCTTTTCTGCCACTGATGAAGGATAAACAATGCAATTATTAATTATTGATGATCGCTAATAAGAACGATGATTATCATCACCATCATCCAGCCTTGCCATTCCTGCCACCTCTCTAATCAGTGCAATCTCACTGTTATTACACATAATTGCAATCTTTCAAGTCAGGGTAGGAGAAGAAGAAACCTTGCAGTGAAAATACTAAATACTTAGTATAACAAGAGTGAGAGCTCCCCAGCTTGGAGCAGAGCTAAGCAAAGTCACGGACTTCCATTCTTTTTAATTTACCATCTGTTCTGTATGACACAGCCTGTGTCTCTTTAGGGTTTAGTACCCATTTATTATCCAAAAGCCACCTCTGCCTGCTATTAAAATCACGTTGGAGTGATTTAGAGAGGGAATCCGTCCATTTGCCCAAGTGGAAAGATGTGTCATCAGCATAAACCTAAATGCCACCGCCTTCCTGGACGCCAGGGCTGGGAAATGCCTCACCAGCACAAGCGCATTCTTGTCGGCTCCAGCCCCTTCCCTCCTCCTGGGAGAGTAAATTACCAAGGATTTGGCATTACACATCTCCTTCTTTCTTCTTCCCTTGTGTTACATGCACATGCATCACATGCACACACACACTTTTCCATTGTGTCTTTTTGCTCTCTGTCTTTCTCATGAAAGGGGCTATCCCACTGATACCCCATCTTCTTTTCCCTTTTAACTCCAGCCTCCCTGATCATTACCCTCTGCCTGTTACAGACTAAGTTACAGACTCAGTCAGCATGCTCGTTATTTTTCCCTCTCCATTCTCTTTAATCACTCTTACATATACCTAGCCATGTGAGCATGCTCCTTACCCCTTCATTTTCCAACAAGAACCTTGTTCCCGTGTCCTCTCACTTAGCTTTACGTCGTCCTCTCCTCATTTCCAGCTCTCACAGTCCTCACCATTATTTAATAAAACACAGCACAGATGAAGATAATTGCCATCACTTCCACAGTCCCTTGGGACTTCTCAGAAATCTCTCACAGGTACCCAGACAAGCATCTCACCCTAATAGCGAATGACTGTTAAACTAAGCAAGAGATTTTCAACAGTCTCCACAAATTGAACCCAACAACGCCCCCTCCACCTGCAGAGCTCCTTCCACAGCTTTAGCCACTTCCAATTAACTGAGCAGCCCAGAGCTGTCCTCAGGGATTCAGGACAAAGAGGATCCAGGCTGAAAACAAGTTCAGGAAGGCAAAACAATTAAACACAAGGTGGCTTGGCTCCAGGATCCTGGGGCAGATCTTCTGGGGCACAGGGACCTGGTGGGAGCCCATAGCCAGAAGCTCAGTCCCTACTGAGCTATCAGGCAGGATACAGGTGGCAAAGCTCCCTGCACAGCAGAGAGAGGGCATGGTGGTACCAGTTGTACTGCGCTCATCCATCCCCTGGATCTATCCATTCCCACCAAAGGGAGACCTTTCTTTGCACTAAAAATTTAGGGTCTTGGTTGGCTTGCTGAGACAACAGCCATTTTGTTCTCAGGCTCACTCACTACAGGAGAGGCATGTGTGCTACACGTTCCCACAGAGGGTGGAAGATTAATAGAGCCATTGTCCCAACTTAAAACATTTTAATGAAAACCCTGGCGTCACTGATGTGTGTCCTTGCTTGCTGTTATTTTTTCTTACCTAATTTACCTGATAGACTACAGTAGGAGAGGAGAGGAAAGGATAAAGAAGACAAGGGAATTATGGGTATGTTCTCACCAGAAATTCTGAATTGATTCAAAATTAATTCCTCCTCTCTATTTTGAATCAATACTTCAAAATAAAAAAATCCTCAATTTTTGTTTTAGGCTTACATGCTTTTTTTCCTCCACACCAAGGAGACTAAAATGTATGTTTGAACTTTTTATTTTTTTTAGAAAAGGAACAATATCCTGAAAATGAAATGGCATGCTATGACTTTCTGGCATTTTATTTAGAACTGGTGATTTGAAATGCCAGTAACAATTTAGTAGCTTTCTGAGGCAGTGAGCACCTGCTTTCCAAACAATTGATAGAAAGAGGGATGTGAAGTACCAGGGCTTCTCAACAAGTGGATCATTTGACTCCAACACTCCTTTTGCTTGGCCAGCTTGTAGCTAGATGACCATTTATCCTCATGATGGGGCAAAAGGACAGGTGGCATCCTAGACACAGTATGTTTCACACTGGCTGCCCTCAGAGAACAACAGAACTGCAGAAGCTGAGAAAGCACAGAACAGGGTCATGAGATGAGTAAGGGCTCAGTCTGATTTTGGCATAAGTCTGGAGGTATTGGAAGAAGAGTGCAGTGGAAAAAGCATATCCCCCTTACCTGTCCTACGTAGTTCCATTGTCCCATGCCATTTCTGCCAGGTTTATCTGGACAGAGCACACCTCAGCCTGAGAGTGAAGTGGGATGCCAGAGTGTGCTCTTTTATTTGTCCTGGAGCACCTGGGCTGCAGGCAAAAATGGCTGGAAAAGTCTCAGTGACTGCTTAAGAGAAAGACTGGCTTATGAGCTGTCACTCTGGACAGTGAAATGCTCCTGCTTTCACCATGCTCTGGCAAGTCTGACATCAACTCTCACATTGTCAGGTGGGGAACAACAACTAGTCCAGTCCCATATACTCATCTAACCAAGAACTGGCAGATCAACACTACACAGGAGAGTAGTGAGAGGTTGAGGGGGGAAGCCCTGAGCTGGAAGAGCCAGGCAGGCTGCAAGGCAGGAGGGGGGCACTGGAAGAGCTGACTAGGGAAGCCCCAGGCTGGGAGGGCCAGAAGTTAATGCGAGTTGGTAATGTGGTGCATTAGTAGACATGTGTGCATAGGGGAAGCCATATAAAGCTAAGTTTAGCTCCAGTCAACACCATCAGTCTTTCACTTTCATGAGCACTAAAATTGACTGAAACTCAAAATATGTATTTTTAAAAATGGGAAAGGAAAAGAAAATGTCCGGTTCCTGTAAGATGATCAATAACAGCCAGTGCTAGAGATGACTTTTTCAGCCACAGGAAAACAACTGTTATTGTTGAATTGCTCGGGAACTTTGCCAGTGGACAAAGATAAACCAATAATGTCAAAGAGAGGAGGGGGGAGATTGCTGGAACCTTAGCTACGGTAAGAGGGTTGATGGAAACACTTTCAATGGGCATGTGGCAGGCCTAAGAAAAAGTAATCAGTTCCAACCAGGCACCAAGAAAAGCAAGGGGTGGGAGACCACACACCTATGTCAGCTCTACACTGCTACTGCTGCAACTGTCCAAGCAGATGGCATGGGATGCTACATCGACTTGCTTCAGGTGCTAACCCATGGCATGCCAGAAGGCAGAGGGTATGGCCTCTTGCAAGACTTTCCACACAATATTTTGTTACCTTGTACTGCTCCTTGGCTTCTCCTCTCCCATATAGGTGTAAAGAGCAGAAGTGAAGACAATGTTGGGTAGGAGCAAGGGGAACCCATGGGGCAGCCTTGTGACCTCGGGAGCAAGTCCACTCTCTGTTAGCAGAACTGCTTCAGACATGCATCACTTAACACTGCAAAGCAGCCTCCACCAAGGCTTCATTTCTGCAGCTGTGTCACCCGTCACCTGTGGCTCTGAAGTCACTGCTTGCAAGCCCATGCATCATGCACAAGATACAGCCCTGGTAGACCCACCCACCACACAACATCACACCAAGGGGACTTGTCTCAGACTGCCAGGAAGCTGGCTCTGAAAGGGGGTCCATGGGCTTTTTCAGGGCACTGCACAGCAGTTGCTAGGTTGATGACTGTAATAGTTTTGACTGTGAAGGTCTCCAGGGAAAACTGGAGCAGTCACAGGGTCATAGCTCCCTGAGTTTTTGCTATTTCATCCTGGACAAATAGTAAATCTCATTCCCTAAAATAGAGTCCTTTGTATTTTGCGAAGTGCTGCACTGAGGGTTGTTTCTCACAAGACTCTGTTATTCTTACGACACCAGCCACATGACACCATGGCACATATTTGGGCCACATTGTCCACTGACAATAAATGGAAAGGCCCTGGGCAGACCCCAATTTGTGCCTGTGAGAGATAGGCTGTTCTGTTTAATCCTGACCTTTTCAAAGTTTCCAAATACTTACTTCTATTACTATAGAAAAATCACTGCACATTCTGGGTTTTCTTCATTTTGTTCAAAATTTCCCATGATTCAAGAGGTGATAGAACACACCCAAACACAGTTCTCTGGGTGATACTACAGGGTGTGGGGGTGAAGGCAGCTGATTCACAAGGTGACAGAGGGACTTGCTGATGGGTGCAGAACGAGTCAAAGATAGAGCCAAAACCAAAAGACAAAAGACAGTGGTCATGTTTTTCAGATCTATCTTCTGACTGCAAAATAATGTTTCCTGGCAGCTTACACTCCTGACATCAGCAATGGGATAATCACCCCTCCCTCACCATCATATGCTTTCAGTACATCGTTGGGATATAGAATCATAGAATCATAAAATGGTTTGGATTTGAAGGGACCCTAAAGATTATCTAGTTCCATCCCGCTGCCAGGGGCAGGTATATCTTCCACCTTCCTTGCTGAAAGCCCCATCCAACCTGGTCTTGAACACTTCCAGGGATGGGGCATGCACAGCTTCTTTGGGCAACCTGTTCCAGTGTCTCACCACCCTCACAATAAAGAATTGCTTCCTAATATCCAATCTAAACCTACTGTCTTTCAGTGTAAAGCCATTCCCTCATGCCCTATAACAGGGTCACTGGCTGCTTGACAAAGGAAGAAAGTGCTGTGTCCCATGTTGCAGAATGGGAAACTGAGGCACAGAGGAAATACAAGTGACTTACCTGAACCTATTTAGGAGATGAGTGGGACATCTGGATCTAAAACCATGACATTCAAGAGCCCAAGGTCTTTCAAGTCTCAGGGTCAGCAAATACTCTGTTCTGAATACAGGTATTTGTTGCTAGGTTTATGAATGGGGAGGGAGGGATGCCCTCTGCAGCATTTAGGATCCTGCAGCCCATGTTGATTTGGGTGTTTTGTTTTGGAGGTTGCAGCCTTATCACTGTCAGGAAGAACTCAGATCTCATAGGTATGGACAGAGCCCCAGGTTACCACACCTGCAATGGGCATTAGAGTACAGAGATTCAGCAGGCATCCCATCAAAGTCTTGCACCTAGATCTGCCTGATGCACTTTTTAGCTAAGAAGTCATTTACATGGCCCACTCTGTCCTCAGCCTCTCTCCTAACAGAGATGCTTATTTGATGCTGACACTTGCTTCTGCAAGGACACCTCAAGTGCCAGTGCCCCCGACTTGGTATGCACAGACCACAGAGAAATCACCTCAGTCGCCTGCTGACTGCTCAGTCCCATCAGCTGCCACACAGGTGGGACCCCACCTCTCCAGCAAAGCCCAAGTCCTGTGCTCCCCTCCCTCTCCATGTTTGTGTTGCTCTTTAAGTGGCTTTGTTTTGCTTAAGCATCCCTTTTCAAGTAATGTTTAGCTTCCAGTTGGAATGAGCTCCAGGAAGCATGGCCGGGTCCCTGCCTGGAACAACGGCCTGTAATTTACGGTGAGTTATGTTTCAATTACCTCGGTGTTATAGCGTCTTGGTGAGGGCAGGCATTATGTCATGTCAGGGATACAGGAGAGGGAGAAAATACAGACGCTCCCATTACAGCCAGTGATGGAACAGTTTTAATAATACTGCAGGAAAAAAATAAAGAGAAGGGGAGCGCAAATGACTTTCCAGCCATACCATTACTGCACATTAGTAACCCAGCGCAGCCAGGGAGAGAGAGGAGGAGAGGGAAGTGGGGAAAGGAGAGGCACTGCTGAGTGACAGGGAAGAGGAAAAAGGAGAGGAGATAGAGGTGGCAGAGAAAGGGAAAAATAGGGTGAGGCTGGAGAAGAGAGGGAAGGAGGGAGGGAAAGATGGAGAGAGGGATGAAGAAGGGCATCAGAGGAGCAGGGAAAGAGAAAGGCAAAGGCTCTGAGTGAGAGACACGAGAAGAGGCAGCAGGAGAGGAAGAATGTGATCCTTATAGAGCTATATGGGGATGCTCATTGCCTCAGCCCCACAGCTCTCCCACCCCACAGCCCACTCCTATGCCCTCCACACCTCCCCTGGCCCTGGTTCACCAGCTGGCTCTGGGGACTGGCAAAGCAGGCGAGAAGCCGCAGCAAAGGGGAAGACAAGCAACAGTTATTAGGCTTTTGTGAACGATATTGCTTTGTTGCTGGAACAAAGCACTCGACTTTCCAATAATAACAATCTACTTTTTTTTTTTTTTTTAATCAAATTTCCTTTGTCGTTGTGGCTTTTCTTAATTTTGTTTCAGCAGGATAAGCCTCTCACTTCCAGCCTGCTGCCTCAATCGACGCTCTGCTTTACTCTCAGTCACTCTTGCCCATGTGCGCCAGCCTGCTCTCTCCTTCTTTATTTTCTTGACACAAATGGCAGTCATTGCTCAGAGAATGTGCTGGGTTAGCCTGCTTTGTAATTCAAACCTTTTATTCAGGTTACCATTATGCACTAAAGAGGAAAATATGTATTGGCTAAACTGCCTCCTTACTGATGGTCCCCAGGATGGGAGGGAAGGGCTTGGGCACGGGACCTCACAAGGACCTGCTGCCCTCCTGCCTTGCTTGTCACTTGCCTGGGAATCTAGGCTCATTTTCACTGCCTTCCCACTGTGGGAAGCAAATTCTCTGGTTGGAGATGAATTTCTGTCAGTGTTCATGCTCAACAAAAACAAGAACTCTGGGAATATCAAATAGCCAACAGGAAGACAAGGGTTGAAAATTGGGAGTGGTATTTGAAGGAAGCATGAATAATGAGATTTCTCCACTGCCTGGGTAATTTATACCAGTATAACTGCTACAGATTGGTACCCACATTGTAGGCTTATTCTAGCAATGCAACGCCACAAAGCCTCAGCAAACCTAAGGAAGGGATTCTCCACCATCACAAATGGCTTTATGTTGCTACACTAGTAAAAGTAAAAGCTGCCTCTCTGCCCCTCAGATTTAGGTTTTCCAGACTGCTGTTAGTAGAGAGCAGGGCTAATATTGCAGTGTTTCAAGCTGTGCACATGCATCCTTTCAGTACCATATCTGTACAGTACCACTGAATACAGTTATGTAAATGTGATCTGAACCAGGCACTGGCACATGGAGGCACATCGCTTGTGCATGCAATGAGGGGTGCATGCCTGCCTCATGACAGTTATGAGAAAACAGGACACCAAACGATCTGGTTTAATATTAAAAGAACATGCGTAGGCAATCTCTGTTCCAGTGCAAAGCCTGCAGAAACATTTTCCCCATCAACGTGCCCTGATTATCAGTGTGGATTTGCACTGTATCAGCAGCTTGCCACTGTGTGACTGGCATTTTTGCCATCCAAGTACAAAACCCCAAATGCTGGTTCAGCCTACTGTAGCTTCCCAGCCCTCCTGTACAGTGTGTTGTGTGTTTGACTGTTTGCAGCTGAGGGCTGCAGCTTCCAGAGTGGAATTTCTTCGTGGTGCTCTCACCTGACTTGCTACAGCAAAGCAAGGGGGCAGATGTGTCTCCTTCCTGAAGGTACCTGGATAATGCTGTGGTGGGGCACATGTAGTGCAGGTAGGAGGATCTCAGAGGTGAGTGGACTGGTACTAGCAATTTCAAGTGGAGGCTTCCTTGAAACATTCTCTGTCCACTGGATTACCATAATTTTATAGGATGACATAGACAACAGAGGAAATTAGTGAGGTGGCCCGAGTCCCATGCTATGGAGTTAACCTTTTCTGCTTGTCTGCTGACAGAGTGGATGATTTTCTGGTCAAACTGGATTTTTTTCCTGGACTTTTCAGGGAAGATTTCTATTTTGTATCTGGACCTCCCTGAAAAGCAGACCACAACCTGCCTTATACTGTCTGAGGTGTAGTCTGGAGTTTTTCTTCAGTTAAGAGACTCTTTGCCTCGGGGAATGTTTCAGAGGAACTTACATGGCAAATGCATCTAGTCTGCATTACAAACAGGACATATTTCTCTTTCCAAGTAGATATTATGTAGTTTACTTTATTTATTTATTTGTTTGGTGCCATGGAGATACCTCTGCACAGGTAGGTAGTATTCAGTTGCATGTAGAAAAGGGAAACGTCATCCAAGCAGTTTTAACATAGCCACTCATTTGTCTTGTGGCAGAATTTGTCAGCGAGAATCTCTTTCTTCCCTTCATTTCTGAGCTCACAGATGTTAAACACAGCCGATGCAGCTCTGATGGTCTTGTGCTTCCAGCTTCTCTTCCTTGTTTCCAGCTGCTAAATCACATTTAAACATGTTAACAATACACTAAATACCCTCAGCATATGACTTCCTTCTGCAAGTGATCACTGGAGTTGTCACAGGGGTATTATTACATTGCCAATGAGAAGAAACACATTCCCTGTGGTTCTGAATGGAAGGGGAGGCATTTGTAAGGCAGCTTCTCAAGTAGGAGGTGGCCCACGCTTTAGAAAACATGGAGGGCCCCCCAGGAAAACTGTATTTTAGGAAGCACAGACTAAAGAATTTACCTGTACTATTGTCTATTGCTTTCCCTCCACTGCTTTAGTCATTAAAGTCATACAGCAGCCTAGTTCTCATCAATGGATTTTTATGAGACACAGTACAGTGACTAGTGACTACCTGCATAAATTTTCATCTGTTTTTCTTTTTTTTTAGGTTTTTAAATTTAAAACATGAAGCCCCTGTGGGGATGTATGTGAGCAATCACATGGGTAGCAGCATGTTTGCAAAGAGCTAATGCTCTGAGCCATGAGCCAACAAAAAGTTGGTCCTGAGGCACAAGGGAAACTACACCAGAGATTTATTGGGCAGCAAGGGATATAGCTTCATTCTTCTTCACACAGGGGAGAACTGGCCACAGATATTATGGGAGGGCTCTGTCACAGACTCAGAAAAAGAATTTGGAATTCCCTTTTTCTCCTGTTGTCAGTATTCCCTCACAACTACAGCTGGCCATTCACTTGACTGCCTGTGGTATTACCTGAGAGCACAGGATCAAATGCTTGCACAGTAACTGGGTCAGAGTGTCTCCTTAGAGGAGCCTGTGCTGTGTTTCTCCTCATCCCAGCCACCATGTTAACCAAGATGCAGTGAACAAGTGAAAAATATGGTGCCAGGTAAAATAGCCAGACTTATGGCTGACTTTGGGGAAAATTTGGGAAATGAGGAGTGGCACCAAATTGACTGCTTCAAGAAATTCAGAAAAGTGGATTCTAAAAGTTCTTCTGCAGCACAGCTCTGCTTGATCACTTTGGTTTGTATAATAGGATGTATTAGGATCCAGTTACAAGCCAAAGTCCACTAGGGAGTGGAAGTGTGAAGCTTAATACAGTATCACAGAAATGGAAAGTGTCTTTAATAGTACTGAAGGGACTTGTGCTTGAAAGCATTTAACAGAGCCTTGGTAAGTAAACTGTAGTAATTGAGCTAGCAAAGGCATTTAGCTTGAATACTTTGTATATGTATAACAAAATCAAATAAGCACCGGGAAGAACTGTTCTTCAAATTGATAATTTGAAATGCTTCTATTCCCTCTCCAGACAAAGAGCACTTACTCATTTCAGTGTGCACATTTCATTGTGTTATGTAGCTACAGTGACTCCTGGTTTGTAAACACAAAAGGATTTAAACCACAATGCATTGTAGTCAAGCTTCCATACCTACAATTATTTCAAGTCCACCAGGTAATGCAGCCCAGAACTTCAAACTGAGAACTCACCTGATCATGGCATCCTCTGGGACTAATCCTCCCTCTCAGCTTCGATTCTCTGCTTTCCCTGAGGATCACTGTTTATTTGGAAAAGAAACTGGGGTGTTGAAATACGTGGGAGGAGAGATAAATACTGAGCATGAGAAAACTGTCAAAGAAAGCTTCACTGTGGTCAGTTGTATGCCAGAGAAAAAGAGAGGAAGAGAAGAATAAAACCTAAGGACCATACAAGCTTTAAGGATCTGACCTCTACACCTAGTAGAATTCTACTGTTTAATACAAGAGGTTGTCAAAGATCTTAATAACATCTGGGTAAAAAAAAAAACCAAAAACATAACATTAAGACTGGTTTTTTTCCTTGAACTAAACCCTGGGATTTTCACTAACTAAAATTTAAGAAGAAAATGATCAGTGTTATGCCTTGGAAGCTGACTCAGGGCCACGTGGGGGTTGAACTTTACCCTGTTCTCCTCTGGGAGAGAGTCTTGTTTAGAAATAAGTCCTAAGATGAAGAACGGAAGAACTTCACTTGCCACTATTACACACACACACAGAGAATATTCTGAGTTGGAAGTGACCCACAAGGATCAGCAAGTTGAGCTCTTAAGTGAATGGCCCATACATGGATCAAAGCTGCAAGCTTGGTATTATTAGCACCAACCTCTAACCAACCAGCTGTACCACCGCATTAATTTCTAATTTGGCAAGGTTAAGGAAAAATATTTGAAGTATGGTGAGGAAAGTGGAGATCCAGTTTAAAATTTTAGGTGGAAAAGTTTTTCCTTCTTATGTTTTATTGGCAAAAAATCTCGTTTGAGGTCAGCTTTATGTGAAAAACTGGTAAACAGGAACTCCCTAGACATGACTTTGGTTTAACCTTTTTGGTCTCCTTTGATATTCAGGAGAATTTCAGTTCAAGAATCTTCATCTGACCAAGATGAAATGAGATTAAATTACTCACTGAAAAAAAAAATAAAGAGAGAGGAGGGGAGGGGAGGGGAGAGGAAAAAAGAAATTTAATCAAGTTCAGGGCACAGATTTGTATGTCCATGTTTATAAGGTGCTGAGAAGTAAATGGAATAAGCATGGAAAATAAAGAAAATAAGAAAGAGGGGTAGATAACAGAGAGCAATGAGCGTACCGTAACATGGTGGAAAGTTAGAGGGTCACTTCAGAAAGCAAACTTCAGGAAAAGACTCAGTTGCAACCCATGTTGGAAGTAGGGAGGAAAACAGACAGAAAAGTGGCTTTAGGAAACCTTCAGATGCTGTAGGAACATGTCTTATTGCTGGGAAAAATATCTTCAGACCCATACAGCAGCCTTACCTTTTGCAGCAAAGAGTGTTCCAGAAGATCTGTACTACCAAGGAGTGACATCAGTGACTGGAGAGCTGAGTGTCAATGGCTGAAAGGGGGAGAACTGAGCTGAGTATGAGACACCAGCTTTGAGTTCCTTTATTTAAATAACCAAATAAGAATTCAGCTTAAGCTACAACATACTGAGTTATTGTTATAGAGCTAGATGCAACAATGCACCGTGATGGGAGAAGAAGGAACACAAGGTCATTACTGCATTCAGCTCTCCCACTCCCCCACTTAGCAAGGCAAGCAGCTACTTGGAAAAACTGGTGTCCAACTGTTCCTTCTCTCTCCTCTTAGTAAATTTTCTCACCTCCACTGTCCCAACCCACCACCTACCTTCCAAGAAAACCAAAGCTCCAGTGATTTGTTTGTAACATTTAATTCTTACTTGAAGAGCTTATGTTATCAGGTTTAAGGAAAAATAAAGAATGCTAAACAACTTAAATGGCCAACAACTGACAAATAGCAAATAATCAAAGCACTCAATTCAAACATAAATGAGGCCAGGGATTGCCTATTATTCTGTCTTTGCACATTACTCAGAAAACAGGTAGAGGGGGTGCATTCTCGGTCAATCCCTAGGCACTGTCATAATAAACATGATTAATAGGCTATAATTTACCTGCACAAATAATTCAATGAACAAATACAAACAACAAACAAATTTGGGCAGTTGCGATCAGATCTTGAGCAGAATAGAGCAAATTCACTAAATAAATTGGTATCAACTAGTCCTAGTAATTGCATTCCATCTCCCAGAATGGCTCCTGGATTACTTACGGAACCCAAAAGCCTGCCAAGCATTTTACAGGCTATGTCCATTCTGTGCCTAGGAAAGTGGATTCACTGCCTATACCCAAATCACTGTTTGCATTTGCATTGACATTTTTATGGGGCTTTCTAGCTTTGCAAGTGTTTTCTAAGGGGTGAAGTTTAAAATAGCTCTGGTCCTCCTGTAATGTTGCTGATTAAGTAACAGGATCAGACTAGGCTTTGCACTCTTTTAGCTACAAAAATGACTTACATGGGGCATTAAAATAAGAGCCCCAAGAGAAAACATGTGCACAGCTTATAGAGAAGCCTTTGGCACTGCTTTAGCTTTCCTTGTTATTTGCTCTCCCCATGTCTCAGTTGTCCTGAGTTTTGAGTTTGAGTCACAGCTCAGCAGAGACCCTGGAAACCTGTGCTGACTTTATCCAGCTATGACAGGAGCGAGAACCTCTCCTCCCCGGGACCAGAGCTCTGGTCTATTTTGTGACTCCCAAGCATAGTTCTCACTCTTTGGAAGAAATGCTGAACTAAGCTTTCCTGGGCTGTGCATCCTCCCTCCTCCCCGCCTCAGCCAGGCAGCAGTGCCAAGCGTGGTGGGTAAGCACAGGTTCCACGACAAGGTAAGATAAATGGAGAAACATGCACTGCAAGAGATGTTTATTGAGTGAGATGCTAAATGAATAACCCAATCAATGCTGTAATATTTAATTCAATACAAACTTCAGATTGAGAGTGTTCCCCATTTATTTTGTGCTGTCACAGAAATTGTCGTTCGTTAGAACAGTGCACTATCATTAAGAGGAAGAGGCTTCCAGCAGGAAGGGGCTGGCTTCAGGCTGTGTAATGGGTGCAGCCTCTGCCAGGTGGAGAGCAATAGAGAGTTTACTACCTTCCTTCTCTGCTAGGGACTTTGGGGAAGGCAGCAGACATTGTGCTCTTCTGAAATGCTCCCACCCTCTCTCTGTAATGCCTGTTGCCAATGTAACACTTTCTCCACATGACCAGAAGCCCTTTGCAATTGTGTCTACGCCCTCAACCATTTGGACATGCCAACCATGAGTTTAAACCACCCTATTCTCTGTCTTCTGGGCTCCCAGTTCCCTGCTGGGACACTGCCACTGCTCACATAGCAAAGGGCTGCAGTCAGGGACGGAAGGGGAAGCAAGGGCCTGTGACTGTGTCCTGAGTACTCAGTCAGTGCCAGCTATGTGGCAAAAGGAGCAAGGGTAGGCAGAAAAACTCCCTTCCTGGGTAAAGTCCTGGACCGTCAACCTGCCCTTCCCTTGTGTCAATGCTCTCCTCTCCTCAGCACTGTGAGGTCAGCTGCAGTGTGCCAGCACACTCTGCTAGCACTTGGACCAGCTTTCAGGCAGCCCTGCCTGCTGGCATACTGTCCTGCCTCACCACCAGCATAAAGTGCTTACCCTCTAACACATGTGCATTGGGATGTCACGGCAGAGGTTGCCAGCTGGTCGGACATCCCTTGCTTGTGACAGGTGGCACACTGTCTCTAAATCATCCTGGCCATCCTTATTCAGTACACCTGGCACCCTGTCCCCCACATTTATAGCTGCCACTCTCATCAATCTCAAACCATCTGGTACAGCTCTAACTTGTCCTGTGTTTGATTGGATTTCCTGAGCTGAACACTTGACTGAGAGGTGCCTGAAACTCCTTCCCTATCCTGTGCTGTCTCTGGTGGTTGTTGTTCCCTCTGGCCTCTGTCACTGGCCAGCTTGCGCCAAGATCCAGGATGAAGTCTAAAGCATAGCATGGCATCACTGAAGCCCCGTTCTTTGAACTAATCTGTTCTCTTTTTCCTAGGGGTTTACATGAAAGCAGCCCTAGGTAGTTTAATACTGATTTCCACATGGGTGTTTGAGTAATGCATTCGTTCCAGCAAGTTGAATACCTTCAGTGGGTGTTCTTCAAAGCCAACTTCACTCTTGAAGTGATCCCAATTAGCTTATTCACTCCCTTCTCAAAGTCCTTCATTCTTTCTTCTGCCTCTCTGCTCTGTCAGGCAAGTCCTTAATTATCCCCCCAAGTGTTGCTCAGGTGAAGCAGCTGAAAGCTGTGCTTAACATGTCCTCTGATTACCCACAGAAGACTAATGAAATAAGGACAGATTCAGTTTGTCTGGATGCATATGTGTTTGCATTCTCATTTAGTTCTTTTAGTTTTCCCCTCAAAAAGGAAACCAAGTCCTGCTGGCCCTTGTGAACTTTACCACTGCTTCTGGGGAGACATGGGCACGATGCAGGTTTCTGTCAAGCCTCAAGTGCTCTAAAGGTTTCTATTTCAAGGTAATTTACAAGGAACTCTTTTGAAAGGAGAGCACAAAACCTCCATGTAATAATATGATGATCTAGAAGGCAAAGCATATGTCAATGCAGAGATAAGAATGTTTGAATACAAACAAAAACAAGCCTTTGCTCCCGTTTTCTATTTAATTTATCCATACATTCATCCATTCTAAGTCTACCTCCTCTTCTCACTTTTCTTATTTCTATGGCTGAAAGAAGTCATGTTTCATTTACCTTTCAAAGGCTGGCGAGTAACCACAACTTTGTCGGCATCTTCATTTTAAACAGAAAAAACAAACAGCAGCCCCTCAGCCCCCCTTCTCCCAGTCTGTTCCTGCCAGAAACATAGCAACCAGCATGCACAGCTTTCTGCAGGCAGCCTAGTTTGCATTTAATTAGTTCTGTGATATCCTAAACTTCTTTCAACCTCCGCCCCCAGAACATCGCTGTAGAAATCCTCACTCCGGGAATGGCATGATGGAGCTGTCAAAAAACCAGTATCTGTGCCAGAAAGTGTTTAGAGTACTTGAATTCCTGAATCAGGACACGACTTGCTTGGAATATATTCTGTGACCAGGAAAATGAAGCAAGGTAATCCTATGCAGGGGAACAAAGACAGAAAATTTAAACTCCATTTTATAAGCTGGGACATATGAGGCAGAGAGATGAAGCTATCCGCTCTCAGAACATCTGTCTGGTGTATCATTAACAATGCCAGGACAGGTGCCTGCCTTCCTTCCTCTTGTGGGAGGAGACAAGGCTTTTCCAAGGTGAGGAGGAATCTTGTGGGACAAGCAGCCCTAATTCCTAGCATCTTCTTTTCCCAGCCACACATCCCCATACCAGCTGTGAGTAGGTATTTGTGAGTCTCATTGCAACAGGACTTATATTGTCATGGATCACCTTTATTTAGTCCATCCAAGGGCACCTAACAGAACAGGCAGAATAACTTAAACTGGAGGAAAGGGGTTTGTATGGATCAGCATGGTAATGCTTTCTGGGCACCTTACACTTTGTCAAGTGAGAGTGCTCAGAACACTGATCAATAAACCCCGCTGCTTCACCTTGCAGTAGACACCACCTCCATCTCCATTTCCCATTAGATCTACCAACTCCATCCCAGACCTGGGCCCCACCTCCAAGTTTTCTGCTTGGACACTGCGCCAGAAGTTACAGAAAATGGCAATGCAATCAGTGTGTAGCAGAATCAAGCTGCCTGCTGGGGATACTTGTCTTTTCTATTTTTCCTCTACTGTCCTGCATTTCCACCCACAAATCAATCCTTCCCACTCCTCTCTTCTCCAAGGCAGCAGGGGTTTCCCAATGCAGTGTCAACCCCAGTGACATCTTGAGGTGCTTGATGAGACAGTGACTGTTTTTCCCCTGAGCAAGGCCTCCCTTTTCTGTCCATTTACCCCTAACCCATAAGTGCCAACCACAGGAAAGCTTCTCACAGTTGCCTGCATTTCTGCCAGCCACAGCAAACCCAAAAGCTGGAAAGCAAGCAGAGCTAAAGTAGGCATCGATATTTTTAATCACTCTGTCAGCCCACTAACCCTCTTTTCTGCTTCAACCAGGCTTACAGTTGGCAAGAGCACCACTGACAATGGCACCAGCACACAGAGACAGGTCCTTTCTATGGAACCACTGCAAGGGAGCTTCTTGCTCTGGCCATTCACAACCTCTCAGCAGAGGAGGCAGCTGCATTCACTGCCAGGACTCTGTGAATTAAAGCACAGGGAGCATTCACTTCGTTCTATAGTTCCTCCCTCCCACCCCCTGCCACTCTGCTGCTGTTAAACTCATTGCAGCTTCAGCTGCTTTATCATCTCATTTACTTTCTGATCTGACACCAGCCTGCCATGCAGCTGATCAAAGGCAGAAACCACAGTGCAGCCAGGCTGAGCAGCCCCAGAATTCAAACAAACATGTCACTTCCCATCTCTGTATGTTAGACAACTTCACTTCTTTTTGTTACTGCCTCTTTTAATCTCTCCCTCCACACATACACACACCTCTTTGCTTTCTCTTCATCTTCTACATTAATTTCCCGTGCCCACATGCTGTCACCCCTTTCTTTTTTGATGTTCCCCATCACTTTCTCCCCTTTCCCCCCTTTCCCCTTGCTTCCACAGTCCCTCTGTCTGCATGATTCTACTCTGCAGTGGTGTGGCTTCACCTTGAATATTGTGTGCAGTTTTGATCACCGCAGTATAAGAAAAACATTAAGCTATTAGGTAGCATCCAAAAGAGGGCAATGAAGATGGTGAAGGGCCTTAAGGGAAAGCCGTATGAGTAGAGGCTGAGGTCACTTTGTCTGTTCAGCCTAAAGAAGAGGAAACTGAGGGGAGACCTCATTGCAGTTACAGCTTCCTTGTGAGGGGAAGAAGAGGGGCAGATACTGATCTCTTCTCTGTGTTGATCAGTGACAGGGCCCAAGGGAATGGCCTGAAGTTGTGTCAGGGCAGGTTTAGGCTGGAGATTAGAAAAAGGTTCTTCACTCAGGGGATGGGTGAGCACTGGAACAGGCTCCCCAGGGAAGTGGTCACCAAGCCTGCCAGAATTTAAGTGTTTGGATGAAACTCTCAGGAACATGGTGTGACTCTTGGGGATGGTTCTGTGCAGGGCTAAGGGTTGGACTCAATGATCCTTGTGGATCCTTCCAACTCAGTATATTCTGTGAATCTATGATTCTGTGCCTGCTCTCATTCCTTCCTCCTCTCTCTTCCTACTCTTACATGTTCACATTTCACTTGAATGCTTCACTTTCTTCCTCACACTTTTGGGAGGGTCTACATTGTTTCACAGGACTAAAGTCACTTTCTGGGTTGTGGAAGTAAGGTCCCAGAAGGCATATTCTTTCCTTCAAAGCCATGCTTAATACTACTATTAGTGTCAACATTATATATGTCTCGGTAAATGACCTCCTACCTTGAAGTCTTTCATGGATCAGAAGCCTCTCAACACTTGAAATCCAACGTAGGGAAGAAAGAAATTCAGTGGTTCATTTCTGCAAGAAATCAAGGAAGAAAAGGAAGAAAGGAGAGGGAGCATGAAAAAGAGGAGTCAAAGAGAAAAGAGGAGAAAGTAAAAAAAAAAAAAAGAAGAAAGAAAAAATAAAAAAAAAAGGAAAGGCCTTTTGGCGAGAGTGAGGATGACAGGTAGTAAATGCAAGGAGTTCAACTAGAAAACTTTTTGTATAACCTTGCTGAATTTCATTTTAAAATAAACCCCAACTCTTGCACCTCACGCTGAACTAGCAATCCTGGGAATGTCCCTGGTAATTCTCTCCATCGCCTGCACAGGACTACAAATTACTCTCAATTTTGGATTTTGGGTCACATTTCAATGTTTCTGTCTGCAATCAACTATGACTCCAAATGGGGAAGGAGACCTGTTCAGATCTGTTTAGATTAGGAAGTGAGTGATGAGTCTGATCCCTTATGGCAAGCCCAGGCACTTGTCCCTAATGGTAGATAGACCACACAAACAAAGAAAGGCATAGGACCCACATGTGAGGGAGGTGACATAATTTTGCCTCCACTTCCCTACTCATCGAGGCTCAGCCAAAGCTTCAGGAGTTGGAAATGGTGTTCCAAGGCTCAAACTAATCTGCAAAATTTGTACTGAGATCTGAACACCTCTGAGGTCTTCAAGCACGCATTTTGAACTACACCTAGCTTGATTAAAGTATTCCTGGATTCAATTAACTGAAATATAATGGGATTATTTCACAACATGCAATCTGATTTTTTTTTTTTTTTAACAGTAAAGTGAGTGAGTGGTGATTACAGGGCTTAATACAGTAGGCCTCGCTGTTCCACTGAAATAAAAAATTGACATGAAATTAGGTCAATTTAGCCACAATTTCTTGGGGAACTAAGGAGTGGGGGAAAATATCTCTGGCTTTCCTTCATAAGATTACTTTTCATTAGATAATTCTAGAAAATGTATTCTGTGGCACATTATATAATAGAAAAAGAAACAATTTAAATGAAAGACACTTCATTTTCATCTAAACAAAATACATACTGAATCAAAAGCTAAATACATACACAAAAGCATTTCCCCAGAATATCCTTTAACAGAAAACATCTTTCAAAAATTAGGGGGTTAATTTCAGTTCCATGTCAAGCTCATATTTCAAAAAACTGAATATTGAATGTGGATAGTCACAGGTTTTATTTCACTAGATGCTGCCTCTGGGAACAATGGTCAGCAAAAGACCAGGCACAGGGTTGGCAGCAGCCACCCACCTCTGTGATGCAACTGTATCCAACCTGGAAGTGACTTCAAACACACTGATGGTCCATGCACCATTTTGAAACCCCACCATCCATCTCACTTCCCCACCTTGGTGAAATGAAATGGTTGCCCTCCACGGGGGCCAGAGAGGAAACTTTTAACAAGTCCTTGATGAAGTGACCTCTGAGGGCTTTGCTCGCCGTGGCAGTTCCAGAGTTGAGCAATCGACTGAGCTCCTAAACATCAAATTTTCTTTCTTCAAATCCATTAAGCAGATTTTATTTACAATATCTTTCTACGTCAGCAACTCAGATAGTTCATTTTTGTAACCAGACTCCGCCCCTTACACATCTGCAGATGTTCCCATATGAATATGTCTAAAACTTGTCCTTCTCCATCATATTGGGATACTTTACCTCATGGTGCTCCTTTTGAAACTCATGATGTTCCAGTTGAAGGTGTCTCTTTTACCATGAGACACTTAAAAAAAAAAAAAAACTAAAAGAAAAGAATTCACAATCTATGGTTCCTAAATCCCCAGTTCTCAGCTTAATAATACATTTCAGCTGTGCAGTTACAACATTCATAACTAGTGCTGAGAAAATAATTTGCAGCCAGTAATTTGCTGAAAGAATTTAGTCCCTTTCTCTGCTCGCAGATGGTCCCTGAGCAAAATCAAAATTTCCTCGAATGTACTCATTATTTGAAAATACTCAACACATTTTTGGCAGGGCTCTTTTTTTTTTCCCCCCTTTAAAAAAAACACCCTTGCAGATTGATCACAAAAGCATTGCTTGTGTATTCCACAGTTAGTATTCTAGCCATGAGCTGCTGGTTTGTTTGTGATTAATCATCGGTTCATAGTATGGTTTCCATTCCTTCACTGGAGGGAAAACAAAACCTCTGTAATTCTTATAGTCAGGTGTAGGCCTTGAAAAAAAAACCCAGGGGCTTTGATTTCCCCTGGGAAGAAGAAGCAGAGAAATTACACTAGGGAATTTTAACTGCTTTAATCTCCGGTTCTCATACGCCTTCCCATATCTTTCACGATGCATACAGTTCCAGTTCCGTGTGGCCTCCATAGTAAGTCTTTCACTGGTGCAGCAGGACCACATATTTGAAACTGTGCATCCTAACGGCACAATAAAACAAGGAACGCCCCATCCCGCTCCCCAGTCCCATGCAGTGAAATCAGCTTACCCCAGACTACAGCAAGATATCAGCCAGGGCAAGGTTGCAGGATGCTGCGCTGGAAGCACATGAGGTATGGGACAAACTGGAGGGTACAAAGGGATTGGAGTAGACAGAGGAGTCTTCTCCAAAACTGTGAGACCTGACAGGCCTGATTTTTTAAAGAATCATTGCAGAAAACAAATAGATAAGGCTTCAAAAATTGATTGATAGGCTGGGTCCACCATTTAAATTTCATTATCTCATTGCATGCTAAGGAACTATGTGCAAAGGACGAACTTAGCATTGCATTTAACTGTGTTCATACAAAGACTTAGGAAAGATGAATGTTGTTTACTTGCTAAGGCTCAGTAGACTGATCAAATTCTTATGTTCTGCTCACCTGCTCCCACTAGCTGTGGGTTGTCCTGCTCTGCTCCTCTAGCTGGGACACTGGAATTCATCCAGGGCTGGGTGCAAACTGATGTCCTAGAGCTGAAAAGATTGGAGCACAACACAGTACAAATCCCTAAGCCATCCCTTCCATCCATCAATTGCTCTCTTTCTGTGCTAATATACACTACTGATGCAAGCACAGACAGAATTGTGCCACTCTTTGCAGCTGCCACAGGGAAGAATCACATTTACATTACTAAATGCAGCTTTCCAGCAAAAACACAGAGTGAAGTCAGAAGACAGCCTTTGATAAGGAAGAAAGAGACTTTAAAACAAATAACCCACATTCACTAACATGTATTCAAATACAGACAAGCGGAACAGTGGTAAAAAAAAATAAAAACCAAAACCCCTGACATTTCTGCTTCAAGCAGCCTTTATCACAGAGCGTGCGGTTTTTATTTTGGCTGTTACCTTTCCTTTTGATAGTGTCTTCTGAGTCACTTCTCAAACAGACATTTCTCCAGTTCCCCACATGTACTCTGCAGTGTTGGGGATCCTGATCCTGTCTCTTGCAGATGTATTCTGTATTAGCCTACTCCAAGCAATGACCAGCCATAAAGGTGTAAAAGGTTTTTCTGCTCCTGGAAGATATTCTATGTCCACAGAGGAGCTGTGACATAAGGTCTCAAATTTGACTTGTATCAAGAAGATGGGATTGCTGCTGCAAGAACTATGATAACTATAAATTTTTTGAGACAAAAAAAAAAAAAGTAGTGTTTTCAAGGGGATGACATTTACATTCAAATCAGTTCGGTGTATCGGAGATTCTGTTTATTAATCACATGTATGAAAACACCACAGAAAACCTTTGGGACATATAAGGTGCATTATGATAGCCTGACTGGATAATTGGTACACATTAGCCCTTACATTTTCAATATGACACTAGATTTATTTCATTTTTTGAATTGTGTGACAGGATGGTAGGAAGTGAGGAGTTTCCGCAGATGGAAATGGGCAGCTGCAGCTAACCTCAAACAGAAAAGAAAGGATTTAATGACATTTAAACAAAAACAACAACAAAACAAACAAACAAACAAACCCACCCCAAAACCAAAACAAAAACACACAAAAAAACCCCAAAGAAGCAAAGTAGCTGTTGAAGATGACATCAGCAGGTTTCAGAATTAGCCCTTTATTATGGTTGGTGATAAGATTCATGCCATTCATAACTTGAGCTGTATTCTGGAAAACACTAGAATAGAGAGTTATTTTCAACTGGTATTCTGATATTTCTTTCTAGCTTTTTTTTGATGGCAGAAAATGTATTTTAAAAAATGGAGCTGAAACAAAGAACAATTCAGAGACAGGAGGTCAATTCTGTGGCAACTTCCATGGCAATGGAAACATATAAAATAAAATACTACAAGCTTTTATGAAAGGTAGGTTTTTCATGGCTAGAACATTTTCTGTCTATTATAAAGTTAAACAATAAGGAATTTCCTTGATCAGAAATCAGAGACTGAGTCAGTTCAGATTTAAGATGTTTGAAATATGAGGCCAAATCTCAGTCCAAACTTAGCAGTTCATATCACCCACTACATGATTCACCACAAACCTCTCTATCCCAAGCATCAGAGTGTCTCAAGTTCATATTCACATGTGTACTGGGTTTGCATGGCCAAGTTTTGGTAGCAGGGAGGCTACAGGGGTGGCTTCCATGAGGAGCTTCCAGAAGCTTCCCCCATGTCCAGCAGAGCCAATGCCAGCCAGTTCCAGGATGGAACAGCTGCTGGTCAAGGCCGAGCCAATCAGAGATGGTGGTAATGCCTCTGTGAAAGCATATCCAAGAAGGAAAAAAAAATATTTCACAGATGTAATTGCAATCAAGGAAGAGAGCAGTGAGAATACATGAGAGGAACGATTCTGCAGACTTCAATGTCAGTGGAGAAGGAGGGGGAGGAGGTGCTCCAGGTGCCAGAGCTGATATTCCCCTGCAGCCTGTGATGAAGACCATGGTGATGGACGTCCCCCTGCAGCCCACAGAGGTCAATGTGCGGAGATCCACCTGCAGCCTGTGGAGCAGAACCACACTGGAGCAGGTGGATGACTGAAAAATAGGCTGTGACCTCATGGGAATCCTGTGCTGGAGCAGGGTCCTGGCAGGAACTTGCAGACCTGCAGGGAGAGGAGCCCACACTACAGCAGGTTTCTGGGTAGGACTTGTGGCCCTATGGGGGACCCACACTGGAGCAGCCTGTGCCTCAAGGACTGACCCCATGTAAAAGTGACCCACACTGAAGCAGTTCATGAAGAATGTTGCCCATGGAAAGGACTTACATTGCAGAGGTTCATGAAGCACTGTCTCCTGTGGGAGGGACTTCACACTGGAGCAGGGGAAGGACTCCTATCCCTGAGCAGTGGCAGAAATAACATGTGGTGAACTGACCCTAACCCCCATTCCCCATCTCCCTGTGCCACCATGAGGGAGGTGACAGAGCCTGGGAAGGAGGGACAGATGGGGGCAAGGTGTTTTTAAAGCTCTATTTTACTTCTCATTATCCTGCTCTGATATTTTTAGTAATAAATTCAATTAAAATCCCCAAGCTCAGTCTGTTTCACTCATGACCAGTAATCAGTGAGTGATCTCTCCTGGTTCTTATCTCAACTCCTGAGTCTTTCATTGTATTTTCTCTCTCTTGTCCTGTTGCAGAGGGGAATGACAGAGTGGCTTTGGTGGGTGTCTGCATCCAAACAGGGTCAACCCACTGTGAGATGCAAATTTCTAAACTTGTTAAAAAGTCTCACCAGCTAGGAAGTCAAAAGAGGACAAATGTTACAGTGTGTGTGCTTAGACACCTCTTGAATCAAGAGGTTAAAAAAAGAAACACAATCTTTCCTGTTATTTAAGCTGGAGGTTTATGCCAGACAATACATGATACTCTAATCAAGGGGAGAAGGATATAGTGAACCCAGGCTTTATTAAGGTCCGGCTGTACATGATTTACTTTTCATTAGTTTTAGGTAGCAGATAAATACTAATTCAGGCAAGAGTTCTAACCATGCTTAATACTTTAGTCTTACAACAGAATAATATCTCCAGCATCATTAAAAACAAACATTCAGATAGGAACAAATTAACTCATATCAATTCAGCCAGCTGCAAAGGCCTCCTTTCCATTACTTCTATTTCAGAAATTTTATGTTAGCCATTTCCAAATCACCTCTTAAAAATACATGACTTTTGCATCAAGCCTTTAAGGCCATAAAATTCAGGCCTTTCCACCCTGGTAAGGGAGTGATTCCCCAGTGTCCCTGTGTTTTCCTGGAGAATGGCCTGCAACTGGGGAACCACCTAGTCCAACCTCTCTGCCACAGAGGTGGTGCTGGGTGAGCAGTGGTGCAACAAGCCACTGTCACAGTCTTACAGGTCGCCTAGAACTCTACAAAGTCACCTACACTAAAATATTTATTTAGCGGTCTGGGTCTTACCCAGCAGCTTCCAGAGAAGGAAACTTAACCCCGCAAATGCACCAGGGAAAAAATAAACAAGGAATGCAGACTCTGCTTTGACATCTGTTTTGTTCATGGGTGATCAAATCCTTTCTATTCTTTTATCTACTGTCCTGTGCCTTGAAAGCAAGCACCTTTAGCTCCAGGCAATACAAAGAAAGCTGTAGAAAGCAACAGTAAAACCCTCGCTTCCTTCCTGGGACTTGCTTCTGTGCCAAAACCTGGAGCAATCTCTCCTTTGCTTTTCCACTTATATTTTCTCTGTGCTTTCTGACTAAACAAGAACAAGCTTTATTTATTCTTAGAAAAGTTACTGGGTCACCCATAAGCCCAAACTTAAGTTCTGGTGGAAAAGGCTTTTTTGCAGAGTGCATCTGAAAACTGCCCACTCTCAGATCCCACTTCCTATCCCAAAGCACTTTGAGGAAGTTTGGATACACATCTGAACTTTTCAGCTTGATGTACCATCTCCCTGTGACTCATAGAAATGTTTCCATGAATATGTAAGTCTTTTAAGTTCCAAAAGGAAAAAAAAGGCTCAAAAGGGAAAGAAAAAGACTCAAACAAATACCATAGCTGCCAACATCTTGTGACAGAAAGTCAATAGCTTTTAAATCTGCATAAAATTACATACATTTCCATTAAATTACCTGCATTTGCATACAGTGATGCTACAAGGGAGTTGCAAGGCTCCCCAAGACTCCCAAAATTCTGAGTTCTCTCACCATCCCAACAAAACATAAATTCTGTCATCCTTGAGCTCTGAAAGCAGTGGGAAAATCCAGGAGGGAATTGCTGGGGCATCTCCACACCCAGTGAAAATTCTTGTCTGACCAGGGACACGGGCCAGCAGCTTCAGGAAGTTTCCCTGAGACACCTCTTCCTTTCTCCATCTTCTTCTCTTCCTCTACTCCTTGGCAGTCCCAGGAGGAGACTGGGGAGAACAATTTCTAGCAAGTAGAATAAAGTTTGTCCTCCTCCTTACTGCCCCTGTTCCTCACCACATGCAATTGAGGGGACAGTGTCTGTAGCACCCCCAGCTATATATTCTCTCCAATCCATGGGGGGATCTGGGATCCCTCTCAGCCTCTCGCAAGCTGGGGTAACACTGTGCAACACTAGGGTTTTGGGAAGGAGTGAAATAGGGTCTGGTGGTAAAAATCACTAGGGATTTCTGGAGTGCATGGAAGGGGAAAAGGCTGGCCTAGAGATAGAGAGTGACTGCTAACAGGAGCCAAGAGCAAGTTCGAGAAGGCATGGCCAATACTGTCTTTCATCTGCAGGCAGAAGAAGTGTCTCCAGAGTATCACAAAGAAAGGGGAACTCCAGCTACAAATCAATCGTCTGATCGAATGACTGCCATCACAAAACATTTAAGCACAGAATCTCCTAGCTGCTGTGATGGCTGCCAAATGTTCCTGCTCCCCC
This sequence comes from Myiozetetes cayanensis, assembly GCF_022539395.1. NCBI lineage: Eukaryota > Metazoa > Chordata > Aves > Passeriformes > Tyrannidae > Myiozetetes > Myiozetetes cayanensis. The sequence continues at coordinate 23,537,183 of NW_026087742.1, forward strand.
AGCCCCTTAGTGCTCCTCTCAGTTGAGTTGGCACAGGTACATTTGTGGGGCAAAACCAGGAACCCCAGTTCTCACTGTGGCCCCCCAGTTAGGGAAGCCAGCAAGATTGTGGGCACAGTATAAGGGGGGGAAAGTATGTGTGAACAACCTACCAGCCATTTTAGAGCAACTGGAAATTGTAATCTTAGAGACAGTCTGAGTCTGGGGTTAGACAAGATATGTTGTTTTTCACTACCTAACAAAAACCAAGAACAAATTTGATGAGCAATTCTTTCCTGCAACAGTCTCCCATTGTGCTTCCAGCACACAGCTATATTCTGGAGACCATCCTGCTGGCTGGTATGACAGCTGGGGGATCATGGGGTAATGTATTGCCAGCACCAGAGAGCATCCTGAGCAGACAGCTTTCTTCCACAGTCTTACATCAAGTTAGGGAGAGAGCAGGATGTGAGCAGCTGAGGGTTTTATTTTTTTCTTAAAAGGTACTATTTGGTATGCTTAGGTTTTCCCTGGTGACATTTGCCCACCAAAAACTGAACCCAAATCCACCAGTCTGCTTTCTCAGAGGTCATGAAACAGGTTAATAATGAGTTGGATCAAAATGGGGAGTGCTTTGTATCCCACCCCCAGGCCCTGGCCTTCCTGCGTGTAACTGCTTTTGAAATATATTTGGTAACACACTGAATGTATTTAAAGGGATTGTGGAACTGGCCAATTTTCATGCTAATTAAAGTGCAGGAGATGGAAGTGAGCTGTTTGAAATACATTACAGCACCAAGGAAAACATATTGTGCACTATCTCATATTTTTCAAGAGCCCATATTCAAATCCACTTTCAATCTGTGTGCACTGTGCTGTTGCTGCTGCTGCTGCTGCCTGTGTTACCAATCCACAGGCAGCGTCTCTCCTGCCCCTGTGCTGGCCCAGCCTTTGGCATGGGATGGACCTCGATGCATAGCCTGCCCCTGGGGACAGAGAGAACTAGGTCAGTGGCTTGGAAGGAGCTGGAGCACCAGGCTCTCACATGGGGGAGGCAGGGAAGGGAGAAGATTACTAATCTCCACAGACAGCATAGCCAAAGGGGACAATATTTAAATTTCCCACAGAGGATGCTTGCAGAGGAAAGAGCCCAGGCTCACAACAGTGTTTCTCTTGGAAGGACTGGGGGAAGCATGCGGTTCAATTAAATGTCTGGGGGAAGGGCAGTCTCATGAAGAAAGGCATTGCAGAGCAAGTGAGCATCCTTTCTTCGCTTCCCTGGATATCTGGTTGGTTGGGTCACATTCACTGTCCTAAGCAGACAAGGGCTAGACCTGCACTTCTGAGCCAGGGCCATAGGTTTAGCTTTGACCTGGATTTCAGCTGCTTAGGCTGCATGAGCTGTTTATCAAATACAGAACAATTTACTTACCTAGCAGGTCTGTTGAGACCAGTTGTTTTGTCCTACTTGCCCAGATAAATTTAAAAACCCATTTCTTCTGGAAACATTAAATGCTGCCCTTTGTTTATACAAAGTTCCTTCCTCTACAGGAAAAGACCCCTTCACAGCATATATTCATGTGTGTGAACTAATTTCACTGTCTGGCTTAGGAAAAATCTGCATGTAAATTGATAGGAACATCCTTGAGGATTTCCCAAGGTAGTGGTGCATGTACAACAGCCCTCTGGGTTCATCTCTGTGTGTACCTTTGCCTCCCTGCAGATGCTGGCTGGCAGAGGGGATGATCTTCTATTTGTACACCCTCATTTCCCCGGGAAGACTGTAAAGAGAAGGGTCTATTGCCATGTAGACACACCTTTAGCTATAGGACTCTCTTCTATGCATGATTGGTTGTATGTAGGAATTATACAGCTGTTTTCATCTCCTGCCCTCTCTCACTAACCTTTGGACACAGGGCCTGCAAGCATATTTGTCCCAGGGGCTGAAGCTACCAGGTTGCTCTGTCAAATGCTGAGAAGTATTTCTTCACCCTCAGGAGGAAATCTGCTTCTTTAAATATTTGTCTGACTCCCTGACAGCTCTTTGACAGAACATTTTGACTGTAAACTTCCCTGTTTACAGTAGCATTCAGTGGCAGAAGACATCTCTATCAGGGCACCCCTCCTTTTGCAAGCAAAGCCCTATTCCTGGCTGGCAAGAGATCCTCCTTCCCTGTTTCAGTTCATATCTGATCTTTTTCCTCTCTGTTATGTTCTGTGAGGACCTCATTTCCCAAACCAGAATTTGGAAAGACAGCTGCCCTGGGGCTGGTATGCAGATTGCAAAGGTTAGGTAGCAGCAGGGGAGACGATAAAAAAGAGAGGTTCTCCCCACTTTGACTCTACCAAAGGATGGAGGTGATGAAATAATGGCAAAAAGAGCAAAGCCCTGTTCTTATGAAATAAAGGCGTCTCTTTTAAATGTTAATTGAGAAGTTTTCCTTCCTTCCTCCAGAGTCTGGCAACTGATGAGTGTGGGAGTGGAGGAAGACAGGAATTATCTAGAAATATCCGGGAACACCCTACAAACCCAGGGATCATGTGGCTTTAGAAGTGGCAGCAGCTCTTAGGAGGCAGCTGAGGTAAGTCAAGATGACAAGTGGGAGTAGGGGAATTAGGCAGCCCTGTCTGAAGTTGTTTCAGCTTTCTGGTGTCAGCTCCAGCTGAAGTCCTTGCATTTGGAGAGAAGCCATCACCAGACAGAGCTAAGTTTCTGACTTAGCTCTGTGAAGGCAAAGCAGCTGACTGGTCAGTGCAGTAGTGAATTTGAAAAGACATGCCTGACGCAAGTCACCCCTAAAGAGTCTCTGACAGAATAGCTTGGTTTCACAGGCTTATGACAGACTAAGCCTTTTAATAAGAGCAATATCTAGAGTTGTGACTTTGGAGATCACTGAGTACTTACACCCTGGCAGTTTATAGCATGAGAGCTAAATAGGAGTGCTTGTAGGATCTAAGAGATTGATTAATAGATGTTTCCCATTAAAGCTTGGACCACAACATAACAGAGTAGGCAGGGATAGCCTGTGCATCGACTTCACTTCGAAATCAGTGGGGGGGTGCTGCCAACATTTTACCTGTAATGTCTTCTCCATGTAAAGGAGAGCAAGACCTTTGCTAATGTTGGTGATATTCATGTTGTTTTGTCCTGCTGAAACAGAAGGTTGAGAAGACCCATCTATCTATGGCAAGCTGAGCAGTTTACAAGATCTTCATCGTTCCAATGATGATGAGAAAGTTAGGAGTCCCAGAGTCTCAGGAGCCTGAGGCATCTATTCCCAGGTCTTCATGCCCTTTATGATGCTCAGATTGGGAGCACAAATAGTTCTGCCGTGAAAAACTGTCTCTCTGGCAGAGCCACAGATACTTGTCTTCAGAAGAGCGCTGTGCACTGAGTGTCACCCAAAGGAGGGAGGGATGATCTCCTACAGGTTTTCTGAAAGGCACTGCCATTGTTCAGAGTGCAAGTGGGCTGAGGAGCTTAACAGATGGTTGCAGTGAGACACGGACTCTCTACAGATGGTGAATTCATTCCCTCTGAGATCAGTGGTGGGCTGGATGACAGCCCAATATGGTTGCAGACTCCAAAAGCCTGTATTACCCCCACACACCCTGTTTTCATGACATTTTCCTCTTTGGAAAAGGCAAAGGGATTTAGAGAGACAGAAACAGACACATAAATGGGTAGGGAGAAAACAGTGAAAATGGCAGATGGCATAAAAACAGGTATGTATCCCTCTGAAGGGTTGTCAGCATGGAAAGGGAGGGCAAAGTAGTTATTACTCACTAGCTTCCCTTGTGGATATCCCTTCCATTCCACAGACATCTACAGGAGGGGCACCCTGGTTTCCAGACACAAAGTTCATAAGCAAAATCACTAAGAATGATGTCTCTGAGAAAATCTCCCAGGCCCTTGTCCTTAAGGATTTTTTCTTTGAGACCGTGGTCACATTTTAAGCACTGTCCAATCCTTGGATGGATTTTCTGCAACCAGCTGTTAAAAGGTTGGAAGCCTTTTACAGACATGATGAAATCAGTGGAATTAGACATCAAATGATTTCCTGCTGTGAGTAGGCTCAGATTTGAATGGATCTCCACCTTATACCTCACATCCCATAACATAACATCAAATTTCACATCAAATAAGCAGTTTATTAAGTTTTATCAAGGGAAATTGTTTGCTTTCTGAGCTATTTAAAAGTCAAACCAGGAAAATGTTTCAAAACAAAAATAGAATAAATTCTTTCAAACGTGTTTTTCTTTTTGCAATCAAGTCATGTTTTGAAGCCAATCCTCCTCCTGGTGATATTTCAGCAACACAACTCTAGAAGACATCACTGAGTCCAGGGTTTAGGAAACCACATCTTCATTCATTTCAGGATGATTTTGGGCTATTTAATGATGGTGGTAGATAATACCAGGAAGTTGCCTGGAAACATTTATCTTGGATGCAGTTCCAGGTTCCACAGCAAACATGTAGGTCGGAGAATTATCTCAGCAGCCAGCATCCACTGACTCATAGAAAACCTGACTCATAGCTATTGGTTTCTACAAAAGTTCCCTTTATTTCTGTATTTCCCTATAAGTTTATAAGATCATACCCACAAGGACTAATGCAGCATTATCTCAGGAGTAAGCTTAAATTTGGCAGGCTGGTATTCAGCAAACCTCCCAAGTTGGATGAAGGTCTGGATTAGAATGCATCTCCTGGTACCTCCTCCTCCCAAAGCCCCAGGGCTTGCAAGTAGAGCAGCACAACCCTTGAAATTCACTTCCTTCCAGTTTTAACACAGTATTTGCAAGAAAGTTTCAGAACAGCAGCTATTCCAAAAGGCACTGCTGCTAGTTCTAGTGGCAGAATAGATCTTGTGATTCAGCATTCAACACCTTCTCTGGAAGCTCTGAAGGAACCCTAGAAATAGTCCCTTTCCAAGATGAAAAAAAGAAAAAAAGAAAAAAAGCAAGAAGTCATTTGAAGCATGGAAGTAGATTTGTAGATACGAAAAATACAGAGGATTTGTCTTGCCAAATATAAACTTGCTGGTGCAAAGATCTTACTCTAAAATTGATGGAAAGGCCCCTTGTGTTACATTGCTGCCTTGTATTAAAGTGGTGCTGGAACACCTTGCAGGATATCACACAATATGAATGGTAAATACTAAAGCTATATATATATATATATATGGAAATACCACACTGGTACTATTGTTCCCAGGATGCTATATAGCAGTGCAGGTTGATCCCCAGTGGCTTTGCCAAGATGTTCTGGGATTATTCCAGAGGTATTACTTTTAGCCTGGTCTCTCAAGTCTGCTAAATACTTCTCAATATGAAAACCATAGTACCATGACATTAAGATGTTAAAAACACGTGAGGAAAGAGTGGGGCAGGGAAGCCTGAAGCAGAGAGAGAAGAGGTCTCCCCAGTCATGCTCCTTTACCCCTCCCTGCTCTTTTGTTCCAGGGTATTTCCTACCACATTCCAAGGTTCACCTCCAAGCAGCCAAGCACTGGGGCCCTTGCAGCAAGGCATGTTGTTGTACAGCCACTAGCCCCTTGCTCCTAGGAAAAATCCTCCTTCCAGGGGACTGCTTCATTTATTTCATTTGTCTCCTTTGCATCTCCCACCCTCTTCTCAGGGGAATACAACCCAGGCAGATAAGCTAATGAGACAATTAGCCCTCCGCTCCCTGATTGAAGGGCCCTTTATTTCCCTAACCAGCCAAGCCAATTCTCAACATTGTTGAGTGCTTGACTTTATTTCTGCAATATGATTCATCTTCCCTCTTGCTCATATATAAACCAACCATAAAAGAGTATTATTAATGTTGCCAAGTTAAGCACTTGCTTGTTAGCAAACACTTAGACCTAAGCCTATTTGGGGAACCTTAATTCACTCCTTTCCTCCTCCCACCCCACAATTCACCTCGCACATGTATTTTACCACGGCCTTTAATGACCCTATCCTACAGTGGTGTAAAAAAAGTCCATTCCACACCCAGCACACATATTGGGAAGTGATCTACGAGGCATGATGAGCTAATTACTGTTTTATATTTCAGTAATACATTGGGCTGCCTCACAACTTTACCTGCCACCACCACCTGCAAAGGAGATTTTTGCTATGCAGCACTCAAAGGCTGGGTATGGCCACAATACAAGAATCATTGTGAAATGTAACCCAGCATGCCAAAACTATATCTTAAAAAAAAAAAAGAAAAAGCACCTTCTGAAAGTGTTCACTGCAAACTCTGGCAGAAAGGGGAAGATGGAGATCAGTGAAAAACTTAGGAACCCTCTTCCATTTCCCTTCAGCCCAAAGGCCCTACCTCCCAGGGTAGGGTCAGCAGGCCTTATACTTTGACTACGCTTTCTTCTACCTTCAGGTCAGTATGGAAAGTAGATTTCTCAGGCAATTGTTCAGGAAGGACTGCTCTGTCAGCAACCTGGCTGGCAGGGGAGGCAGTAGTGCCCTGCTCCTCCTCTGAACCTGTGCCGTGGATAGAGAAGCAGCCTTTCAGAGCCCAAGCTCCTCTGAGATGAAACAGAAGGCAGTTGGCTTGCTTTTGCCTCTGTGTGTGGGGAAATGCAAAAGTGGAGTTTAAGAGGTCTGCAGGATCGGCTCAATCAGAGCACAAGTTCCATGCCAACCACTCCCACTGAGCCATATAACCAGCTGTGACCATGTCACACAGTACTGTGGTGTAGTTATCAGAGTATTAGCCCCTTACCAGCCTTTCCTTGGCAGCACCTTGTCCACCAGATTGGGATCAGGAGGCTGTTTTAGTTGCCCCTCTTTCCATATCAAGTGAAAAAGAGACAAATGGCAAATATTGCCAGTGCCAGAAGAATCACTGCTATCTGTTGGGTCAGTGTTTGATTTTGATGACTGAGCACATCCTTCAGGCCGAAGAGATGCTTTCCAGTCTTGCACAACATGTGGTCTACTCAACACTTGCTATTACAGTCTTGATATTTTAGGCTGTCTTATCTTTTGTTGATTTCCTGATAGAATGTTCCCCCAATCCTGGTAAAAGCTTACAGCATGGCCTCAGAGACACATCTGCCTAAGAGCATCCATATCCTCTCCCCTTTTGCATGCAGTTGCTTGTAAGGAAGGTTGCAAAAGGAAGAGGAGGGATGGAAGCCAATGTCAAAGTCCTCATTAGATTAATCTTTTGCTTAGTCAAATCTAAAAGGGAATCTGAATCCAGGATAACCTGAATACTACAAATTATCTTAGCCCCAGTTTTTAATTTTTTGTTCCTGGTTTCTTTAGCCATTCCTGAGAACTCACAAATTTCTGTTGCAAGACAAAGAAGAGGTCTCCTGCACACACACAAAGGATGAAATAACTGTCAGGTTTATGATGCATCACTCCATTCAGACAGAGCAGCATTTTTGCCCGAAAATTTCTACTCAGGCAGAATGTGAAGATTTTGTGCATTTATCCCAGAATTTACAAGTGCAGGAACAGCTATAGAGCATACTCAGGTCTACAGTTCATGCCCTGACAGCTCATGGAAGAAGACTCAATGATAAATAAATTCACATTATTTCCACTTGGGATCTCCCAGGCAAGTAGGTGGCAAGTCTAGCTACTGTGTCACTGAACCTCTTTACTTTAAATGCATTCTCGAGTGTATTAACTCCCTCCAGCACTGCAGAGCGCCAATAGACACAGATGTACTTCTGTTGCAGAGATTCCAAGAACTGGTAACAGGTAACCAAACAGTGTTGTAAACATTTGATTTTAAAGACCTAAAGGGGTGAAAAAAACATCTTGGTATCATAAAACTGCAGTATGTGTGCAGTCAGATTCAGTGGCCTCTGCCCAGTCAGGATTATAGGGTATAAAGACCAAAAGTTTGCAGAAACATATAGATGATTTTGGAGAAAAGCTTTGGTCCCTTCCACTGCTTGACAGGCACAGCACAGCAAACACAGAGTTAAGGCTTTTCCCTTGCTACACTGCAGCAAAAATGAGAGATTTAAATAGACTGAAAATGTAAATCCAACATTTACTCCACAGACATAGTGAGGCAGAGCGAAGGGGAGGGGAGTGAGGGACGATAGATGATCATTGGATGTGTGAGAAGAGAGATGCATCACATAGTATATATTTTATATGTATTAATATTCATATCAGTTCTTTCTTTTCTCCCTCCAGGCTCTGTCTGCTCCTTCAGTTCATCCATCCAGCTTCAAGAGGGAGATGGATCTTTCAGCCTTTTCCTGCTACTCTAAGCTAGAATCTAAACATCAAAACAGCATGCGGTTCCTTTCTCAGGAACATTGCAGGGAGATGTTGTTGGGACATCTACGGTCAGAGGTCATCCCAGGAGGGAAAGCAGAGTTTGCAAGAGGGGAAATCCCATGCTCCCTGTGAAGATCAGAGATGTGCTTGGGTGGTAACATTTAGGAAGAGGAAGCATGGAGAGTGACACCAGTTCTTCCCAAGTCCAGAGAAAGTGCCACAGCTTTTATAGATTCACAGAATTTTAAGTACTGCTGTCCCATATCTGGAGGTCTGGAACAACACGTGGGACAAAGGCACCACATAAGAAGTCTTCAGATATGGAATTGAGGAATGGCGATAACCATGCCTCTGGAAAAATGCTGTGCTCTGTGACTGTGGAGCGGTGGTAGTCAAGCCCAGTAAAAAGACAATGTTGTCTTATATTGATTGGGAAACTAAGAAAGCCCTAGTGCTGAGGAAGGACAGAGTCAGGTGTCCAGGACAGTTGGCTGGGTCTAAAAAGACATCAGCCTAGAGGCAACAGCATCAAGATCAAGAAGTGATATACACGTTATAGTGCATGAGAAGAGAGTTTCAATTTCCTGAAAAGAAGATGAGGCTGAAGTTTATGCTTAAAGGCTGCTGCAGTATTTTCATTCCAACACTACTGAAGATTGTCATGAAAAAAAATCCATTTTCTGAACTGTGTTTGGAAGAAAGACAGTAGCAGTCCTGAAAGACTGATGTTTCCCTCAAGACTCAGGTGCTTCAAACTAAGAAAACTTGATGGCAGTGCTTAAAAAGCACTATGTGCCCCAAACAAGCCTCACAGCTGAGAAATAAATTGCTCTTAACCAAGCCAAGGAAAGGTGAGACTTAACAGCTTTTTTGCTTGTCTTGCACAGCTCTTCTACCTATCATGTTGGTATTCATGCCTAAGGACTCCCTTAGGAATTCTTGCTTTCTATTTGGGAATCAAAAAAACCTAGACTTTGATGAGGAAAAAACTGCAGAATATTTTTCACACGGAGCAATTTCATCCTGAGGAAGAGACAGGTACTGTGGAAAGCTCAACGCATATGTGCGCTGAGGAACAGCCCTTCTGGAAGTCATCTCTATGTGTTGAGTGGAAGCAGCCCCACATCATGGTCTGGAGTCACTTCTGAGAACACCAGGGAGCCAGGTTTAGAGCTGTGACATGACCTGTACTCATGTTTCTCCAGCAGAGCACAAAAGGTATATGTAGTATGTATTTACACTTTTCTTAAATGCAGTGAAAGGAAAAGCCATTTTATATTTGCAAGGAGGAGGATACCCTTTTTCTTAGCAAACAGTGACTCATTTATGTACAGAGTATTTGTCTTCCACCGTGCAACAGCTCCTCTGAATTTTGGTAATGTGGAATGGGTAAAAATCACTGCAACTGTTTATCTTTGGTCATAGGAACCGACAGATGTGCCCTTTTTTTTTTGGAAAAGTGTACAGAAGATTTACCATCTTTCCTCCCACAGAAACTGACAGTGTTCACAAAATTAGCATCCAGGAGATAAAAGTTCAGACCACAACCGGCTGCCAATTCACATAGCACAATTTAAGTCGGTGCCACTTTACAGGAAACCTTTTACAGGAAGTGCTCAGGAAGGTTTTTGATCTATGGACGTAAAGTAAGTACTTTTTACCCTTGCCATTATTTGGTACAGAAGGAAGAGATTTTTAGCCTACCATGGAAACACGTATTTGTCAGCGTTGTTTGTATTACAGTCACATCCAGGGCCTCCTACTGTGATAGATGCTGAATAAACATGCAAGCGAGAAGTCCACGCCACCTAACAAAGATATCCAAAAGGAAAGAAATGAAACAGCTTGTCCAACACTATGAAGCAAAGCAGAGACAGAAAACAGCGCAGACTGCTTAGTCACATGTACAGCTTTGTTTGTGGAAGTTGTGTATTTACTGAGGTTATGACTTCTTTACAAATGCACGCCTTCAGACAAAGGCACCACTCTGCTCCTAGTGTTTGCCAAAGATATATTTCCTGGTGACTTCTTTACTCCCTACAGATCTCTTCAGCAGTGCCATCCTTACCTGTAACTCCTAGACTCCATCCTAATTCAAACATATGAAATCAGAGCTGGGTATGAAGTCTTTTTTGCAGCCCCAGAACACCATGTTCACACATTTCATGAGGATTAGCAAAGTCTGGCTTCCTCTGAGCTATGTTCAGCTGCAAGAAGCTTCTCTGAATTTTAGTAACAGGTGTTTCACATTGTAATCTTTGTATCAAAGGGAAGTAAAACTTTTTTTCTCTCCATACTGTTTTTCGCAAAAAATTGGACTGGTTCAAAAGTTCCTGGTGAATCAGAGGAAGAAGAAGGCTCTGCAGACAGAGTATGATCCTTTTGTCTTATATTCTAAGCATACAAGATAAATGTCATGCTGATTAATTTTTTTTCTCAGCCCAAAATGAATAGGAATTTAATGCTCAAATTAAATTGAAGAATTTTAAAACCCAAAATATGTTTTACTGAACATGTTTTATTTAAATCACTTCTAAAACCTGTATATATATAAAAAACAGTCCTTCCCTGTATTTAGCATGTATTTTCACTTTGACAAAAAGCCTCTAAAAGTCTTTTTGAGAATACTTTTTCCTTGAAATTTTTAAACATACCAAATGAATCCCTCAGGCAATTTTTTTCCAAGTTGGTATTTTTTAGTGGAAAAAGATTCCCATTTTAACCTTTCATTAACAAAATTTCTAGCCTGACTGAGCAATCTTAGCCTAAGTTGCAAGTGAACAATTTGCTCCAGAAATCATTAATCCAGACCTGATGTGAACTGGTGTTTTCATAGCCTATGGCTGTACAGTGGAGCAGACTGTGCCTAGAAGGGTTTACCTATATCTTTTCACTGCTGCTGAACCACGTGTTTTCAGTGGGCATGTTGGTGGGGGGCCGTGAGGGCAGGAAAGGCCAGAGCATCCATGCTCTGGGAAGAAGCACAGTTGAGCAGGTCATATGCATGTGTGGTCTGGTGGAAAGGGTGACTAAAGCTAAGCTGCAAATAATGTTGATGAAATTATGGCTTGTGGAAAATGTTTCTGAAATACAGCTTCCAGCTGTATGGCTAGATTTCTATTTGCAATTCCTCACTCACATGGTGTTTGTGAAGCAAAAATCAGCTTTCCTGAGAAGTTGGTGCTTTGCAGTTCATTTTGAGTTCACTAGTCAAGGACTTAACTAGTTCGCTCACACTTCTGAAATACATGGCTACTAGTAGATTCAAACATGAAATATGAAAATAAAATCCTTTTTTTAATTCTGTGACAAGTTTAATTTTTAAAATATTGCTTAAATAAGTATTTGTCTTCCTTTTAAAAAAATATTTCTCTCTTTGTGTAAGTCAGAAATAGCCAGATTAATTTTGTCAAAAAACCTCAACAACGACTAAACAAATCCTTTGGGTTTAGACTAAGCATGAGCAATTTCATCCTGAAAGAAGAGTCACTTGGAGAGTTCAGAGGAAATGGAAGTAGAGGCTTGGATGCTGCAACTCTTTCAAGCTCTGCATTTGGTGTGTGCTGCTGGCAGAGGCACAAAGGAATCTGCAGCTGAATTGGCCTGTTATCAGGGAATGGATTTTGTTTCCAGAGTTTTCAGTACCACTAAAAGGAGGAAGACAGAGCACCAGAAACAAGTCTGCATGGGTGTACAGAAGAGTTGACTCACTTGCCCCAGAGCCAGCAGTTACCCCTGGACAAGGACTGGCTGACCCTGAAGCCTTGGTTTAGCAGGGGTGCTCCTTCCAAGGGCACCTGCTCCACTGCCCCAAATCCTTGTGCATGATGCATGGTAGAAGGTCCAGGTGCATCACGTGGACAGTTGCCTGTTATCGGACACATTTTCCATGAGAAGTACATGCAAACTCTTGGTGAGAAGATACAGTTACTTCAGAGTGCAATAACAGGGTTTTCCTTTCTCCCTCTGTTCTCTGTATCTGCCCTGACATGACTAATCCACAATACATGAAAACAAAACACACTGCAGCACAGTTCAGTGTTGTACTACACTGAATGATAGGTCTCCCACAGATGGCCTAGTGATGTACTACAACCAGTGTTAAGGAAGTGACAGAATGCAGCAAGACAGGGTCGTTGAAACCTCATACAAAGAATTACTTGAAGCCTTCATATATCAAGCAAACAAGAGCAGGGGGGAACAGGGGGTTATCTGAGCTGGTGTTTTCAGATTAAGTTTGAAGGGAGATGGAAATGAGAGACTGCAAAGCAGTTAGCTCTCTGCAGCTGCAAGATTATGTGACTAGGTCTCTGCTTAGCACATGCCTCTCACTGTCCCACTATGAAAGATCTCAAGTCCAGAGAGATCTCAAAGGGGCAGCTGCAGACATCCAGTGTGTTGTACACAAAGCCTGCTCTGTAACATCCGATTCTTATCTCAGAAGCCCAGATAAATTTCTTTCCAGTTCTCCAGACTAGTGGATCTTGATTGTCACTAACCCTATGGCTTTCCGCATAAGCTGTGCTCTTACCTTTAAGCATGGCAGGATTTGTGTGAGCTGCTGTTGGGCTACTGTCAAGAGTTAGATTGTTCAAGCCTCTTCAGTATAAGCAAGTCCAGAAAGCTGCTCCCTTCAAGTACAACAGGTCTGGAGCCAGTCTCTAGTCTGACACATCAGTTTTTCACATCCCAAAATTCCAGACCTAAGGATCTGAGGTTGCAACAAATTGAGCCATTCCACCCCTCTGCTCAAGAGAGGAATTCAGCACCTGACAAAGACCTTTTTAGCATTCATTGTGGTATTACTCCTTACATCATAGCTTCAGGGACCGAAGGCTGTGGAAAAGCTGATACTTGAATGAAGTGCTGAGTTGTGAGGGAACAAAAGGCTCATTTGCCTAAAGTGGGTGTGTTTGTGCTGCAGATAGTTTGAAGCCTTTGATGTGATAAGTCGGGAACAACTTGTTCTGAAACCATTCACTTAATGGAGGCATGAGGAAATTCAGCAATCTTGCTCCTACTCTTTGCTCTACCTCTCATACAGCAGTGAGCACTGGCAAGAACTGGAAATACTATTTAGTGTCTTGCTAGAGATCCCCATTTTCCCACGTGCCTGCTGAGTATAGAAAGCAAAGGTCCAGAATACCAATGAATAGCCCCATACCATGTGACTGGGAAATAATCATATTTTCTGTGTCAGACACAAAATCTCTCTTCTCACAGTCACTGACAGAAGAAGAGAGAGGCAGGATCAGTAGGACTAAAAGAGCATCTCACTAGATTTAGAGGACTTCAGCAAAGCCCTGCTTACTGGCTAGTTCTCAGAGAGCTGGGTTTTGGTGGTGGCCCATGCTGGGGTATCACTGTGCAGACCCACATTCTTAAAGAGCAAAAGAGATGTAAAAGAGCTGTGGACATGCCTGCATGGATTTATTCTCTTTGCTGTGGAAACTCAAGAGGCACCAGTCCTCTCTGGATACTTTTAGAAGAGCTGCTGTTTCCTTGTGGAGCAGACTCTGTGCTGCAGAAGCCCTTTTCTGTATCTTTGCAACTCCTAAGCCATGGCACACAGATCTATGGGTGGGAGAGTGAAGGAAGCTCTGTGCATTACGAGAGGAGGAGTCACTGAGCTCTGCAGAACTTCTCTGACACGACAGGAAGGACATGGCAGCGAAGATTGGAGTTGCACCCTCCCTGTCTGTCTGTCCATGGGACACGCAGGCAGGTCAGGGTGAATGGGGTAACAGAGTACTAGCAGTCTTTGCATCAGGTACACCCTCCAAGAGGGGAGAGCTTGTAAGGCTGATTTTCAGAGCTGCACATGGTAATGAGGAGGGAGGCAGTGCCCAACCTGCCGCATGTGCCCTATTTACAACATGCAACAAATTTGTGCTGATTTAAGTTCAACGGGAGACAGTGATGAGAGACCTGGCTGACCTGAAAGCACTCTCGCTTTCCTGGGACCACTCAGGGAGTACAGCACAGAAGGCACACAGTAAGTCGCTGCAGATTACAGGCTAATGATATGACACCTTGTGAGTTGTCAAGTATATTGCCACTCTGCCTGCCCTTAGGCAGAGGAGGCAGACACCACCCTATATGCATCTGGCAAGTACACCAACTGTCCTCAGCTATCAAGGACAGCCAGAAGAACTAAGCAGCTCCATTTCCAGCTCAGATAAATTGGATCAACTCCCCACTGCTGCTGATGGCTTTTGCCTATGGTATTAATCTACTTTGGACCAGAGATCCATTCCCTCCTCTCCCATATTGCTCCCACTGCTGCATCCATGGCAACATTAGGAGCTTAACAGCAGACAATTCAGCCAAGGCCACCCGCCACTTCAAAGCACACTCCCCAGCTTGAGGATTCTTGTTTGTTTTAGAGTTCCCACTGTTGCTATCATCAATGGGACATCATGGGTATGGACAACAGAGCACACAGGGAACAAAAAGCCTGATACCATTCCTGTGTCAGTTTACTGCTAGCCTCCAGCCTGAAGGCAAACCATTATTTCATCAAGGAGGAAGAGCACAAGGAGCAGCAGACAGCGTTCCCTTACACACTCTTCTTTTGGCAGGAAATGAGAATGAATAGGAAAAGATGGGGTCATGAGGGAAAGTCTGGTGGAATAGATAAGAGCAAGAAGTCAAAAGCTGGAGTAATTTCATATAAATAGTCCAGGCTTGCTCCCAACCATGCAAATGAATGTAACCAGTATCCCCTTTCACCAGCAGAGTATTAACTCTTTAGCCGTTAGTTACCACCTTGCCCACCTGAACAGCTCCCAGTCACCTTCAGCAACAAATTATATTTATGCTCATTCTCAGTTGAAATGGGATGCTCTCAAGTATGGGTGACTGTCCCAAGACCAAATATTTCCTACCACTTTACAACACCAGGTATCTGTCTGTGTGTATGATATTTTGAGACATTATAAGTGCAAGACAGTGAGTAGCACAGGATTATATGCTGCAGAAGGACTCCAAGTCCTTCAAGTCCTGCAAAAAAAAAGGCAACAAGCACCAGACACCAAACTTAGAAACATCAACAACAAATAGTATTTTCTTAGTACACTAACCTATGCACTAATAGCCTTGAAGTGTAACTGCCATTCCCCTCAAAAATATGTAAAGAAAACATGGAACCAAGGGTGCCAGCAGCTTGGACCTTCCTACCAGCTAGACAAATAAAGGTCTCCTACAAACATTTTCCACATCTTTCAGTAGGTGAATGACTTCAGTGTAACATCTCTATCGATACAGGTTTGCATTTCTCAGTTATTTTTTGCAAATGTTTCAGACTTAGTTCACTGATCTCCACCACTAGATTATTTTTCAGCCCAAGAACTCTCTAAGGCAATATGCTAAAACTCCATCTCACCCAATATGGGAAAAAGGAAAAAAGGGTGAAAAAAACCCTCCTAAGCCCTGTCAGTGAATTCTGGATTAAATCTTTCTTTCATTCTCTAATTATTACTCTCTCTCTGAAGCACCACTTTTTTTCCAGGAACATTCTTGTGCTCCAAGTAGGTTATGAAATCTGAAAGCTAACTCAAAAGACGTTGAGAAAGAAAAAAAAAACAACCAAACCAAACAAACACAAAAAAAGCCCCACCTTTTCTTATTTCAGAAGAAGCACAGATTAAATGGAGTAAGTACAGTTCTGTAAAGACTCCCTTCAGACCCCTTCCAGAAATTAGCATATCTGACACAGCAGTCTTCACATCACTAGTTTTAACTCCCAGTTTACATCTCTGCTATCACAATTATTTCCACGAATGTGTCAAAATCCACAGTGAAATAACTAAATTTCCATTCCTTCTCTATTTTTAGAAGTCCAAGCCTCAGAGACTTTTTCTTCTGTTGATTAGAGGTTTTTCTGTTCAGTTCATTGATCACAAGGGCCATTTATAAGACTCTGAGTTAACTAAAGCTTATTTCAAGTCCACAAAGTGCTAACATGTTCTCAAGTGAGATATACCTAGGGAGAAATAACCCCATGCACTAGTAGGGGTTGACCTGCTGGAAAGCAGCTCTGAAGAGAGGGACCTGGGAATCCTGGTGAACAACTCCCTTCCAGCTCAGGGTATTCTATGATTCTAAGTTCCATGAGGATTGGAGCATCTCTCTTATAAGGAAAGGCTAAGGGAGTTGGGTCTGTTTAGTCTGAAGAAAAGACACAGAGGGGGTCTTATCAATGCACACAAGTATCTTAATGTCTGGTGTCAAAAGGATGGGGACATGTTCTTTTCAGTGGTGCCCAGCAACACAACAAGGGACAGTGGGCACATACTGACACACATGAAATTCTATCTGAGTATGAGGGAAATTTTCTTTACTGTGAGGGTGATCAAGCACTGGAACATGCTGCATAGAGAGGCCATGGAGTCTCCTTCTCTGGAAATATTCAAAACCAGTCTGGACGTGGTCTTGTGCAACCTGCTCAAAGGGAACCTCTTCTAGCAGGGGGGTTGGACAAGATGATGACCAGAGGTCCTTTCCAACCCCAGCCATTATGTCATGCTGTGATTTCACATTGGCTCTAAATACAGGCAAGATGCTCTGGGAACAGTCTCAAGGAGAAAAGTAACTTGCCTATACAGACTTGTCATCAAGTACAAACCTAACCAGAGTCCTGAGCCAACTTTTGAGAACATGTCTGACTTATGGCTATGACCCAGGCAGTCAGTTCCAATAAAATTAGACTAATTGTTAGAATCAGGACTTACATTATAAACCATTTGAAACCAGTAAACCATGGTGCATCTACAGTAACCAGAAAGCAGATTAGACGTGACCTTGAGCAGAATTTGCACATTATTTGGTTCTGCAGATGCTTGGTATGTCAAAGAAGCAAAAAGATCATTTCACACTGACCAGGAGAACACAGTTACACTTAGTGAACTACAGAGTTTACAGCGCAGGGCATTCGATGGCTGATGGTGCTGAATTGTTGGTGTGCCTGCATTGTTGATGGCATTATTAGAAGTGTGCTTAGACTGGGGACCATCCACCAGCAGCAGGCTGGAGGCAGTTCTCTGTATGACAGCTGTCCTTGCCATACCAGGGGATGCCAGACAGGACTCTTTGCTCCTCTTTTATTTTGCCTATCCTACTTACAAATAATAATTTAAAATAAAATGAAAGCATCATCCTAGTATCTCTTCCAAGGCATACCAAAGAGGTTTTTGGGGGTTTGAGTTCTCTTTATTTTATATTGTCCTCTGAAAGTGTTGGTAATACCTGAAGGTAGAACCAAATCTTCAGACAAGATCTAAGGAGACCTAAAGTACAGGTAAAGCATTAAACTCCAAATACTACAGTTCCGTCTTGATTTGGTGCTAATTCAAGGATATCTCCTAGGCATACCCTATAACTGAAGATGTTGAGTTCTATTATTGTTATTATTTTTAATGATAGTTTAGGGGATTGCTAGTGGGATAGTAGAGCTTTTCATTGCCAGGGCACAACCCACATTTGGCACAGAAGTACCTGAAAGTCATTAAAGTCCTATATCTAGATGGAAGACACAGTAGGCATAGAAAATGTATGAGAGAGGATCATCCACAAACCTCAAAATCTTCTTGCCTATTTTCTCTGTCACTTCTCCATGAGTTAGACATGCCAGAATATTGAGTTCAGAATCACAGCCTTGATCATAAATAACTTTTGAGATTCTTGTCATTCATTTTCTCATTTATACTTTGCAGCTGAAAGACCATACTGTATTGCATTACTGATAGACACCCCTCCCAAACCTTGAGGCAGTGCCAAACACCCCCTGAGAGGGAAATCTAACCTAGAGGGGTATGAGCCCAAAGCAATACTCTTCTCTGTTAAGTATTTTTGTCAGTCCTACTGTAAAACATCACTGCTGGGACAACAACTACAGACAGAAGCCCAAATACATTCTCGGTGACTTCTGTCTGCTAAACAAGAAAGATTATTTGACCATCAGAAAAAAAGAATGAAGCTAGAATAAACACAGCAATTTGGTTTAGAGAGAAAAGACACATCTGCTAAGCCTATTTTGCACTCTTTCATGGAAAGTTCTCTCCTCCCTCTGCCCCACTGCCCCCAAGCAGATAGCCCCACATTAATTTCATAGCTTCATTACTCTTTTCCTTCCATAATTCAGTGGACTCTGCACATACTTCCTTCTCACAAGTCCCCCTCCCCAAACCTCCCCCTCAACTTTTCCCCCATCCCCGATCCATTCCTCAGAGGAAGAGGAACTCCATACCTTTCCACACTACCTCCCCTCCTCTGCTGCCATTAGCTGGATTCAGGATCCACCGGATTTAGCTGCTTGGGCTCCCTCCCTTGTCTCCAGGGTGACCATTCACAAACCATAAACCAGTTACTGATGAGCTGGGCTGAAAAGCCCAAGTTACCCTTGAGGAAAACGAACAAAAAGGCCTGGAGACTCAGGCTGTGGAGGCTACACTCACAGCAAAGATCTTCATCCCAGAACAGCTATGCTGGGAAACACTTTTAGAAGATAGGACTGGTATCTTATTGCAGAATTCATGCCCAGTTATTAACCTTGTAAATATTTCAGCATATATACACAGTATATTATACCTCTAGTTTATTGATATGCCCATAGATTATTAATCTTTCATTACACTAATTAATTATCATAGTGATTTGGCAATTATCTTCTGTAAAGTTTGGCTGGGACTAGTTGCAGCCTCTCTCAGTGCCTTTAAAATGTGGTCCAGACCCTTGCAGAATGCCAGATGAAAGATATGGCTTTATAAGATTGAAACTGGGCTGCTGACAACTCTACCAGATTATGTATTGACAGTCTTGCTGTCTTAAAAGGTACAGACTGTATGGAACAGCTTATAAAAACCATGGATGCAATAGCAAAGAAAGATATGCATAGGTTTAACACATATCACTATGCCCTTTTCATATTCCCACAGAGGCTGGAATTAAGGCAGAAATTTCATCACAGAATCTGGTTTATGGATGGCCTGGAGATTTCATGGAGACATTTGTTCCAGAGACACCACTTGGTCCTTTCTTCGATTAGAGAAATCTTATGTCATGCACTGCAGAATATGGTTTACTAATCAGCAGAGCTGGTCTGAATGGCTCCATGGATCAAAACTGACTTTATATAGTGATGCCAAGTGCATTTGCCATTCTCCTGCACTGATCATTAGGACGCTTTGCTTGTGAGGATCATACTGGGAGTCATTTCTTTGATGTGTGCAAATGCAGGAAAGCACCGAGGCTTTTACAGGAGCTGCTCGACTACAGGTAAAGAATGCTGCAGCTTTGGGGAGAGCCACTTCAAAACAATTAGAGCCTGCTTGTTCTGCCTTCCTACTTATAGGATTAGCGTAGCTCACGTTGTTTTGGCAGGATGGAGATTTTGTTTCTGTTCTTTGGAAAAACTCATCCAAGTGCAGCCATCACAGGTCCTTTCAGCAGGAGCTAACTATAAGCTCTGTCCTTCTGTCCCCTATCACCACCCCTTTCTTTTCTGCTCTCTTCACCTTCCGTAAGGTAAGCTAAAACTGTGCCATTGTGATGGTCAGTAGTCAGTCTGAGCCAAAACCCTTGTTATTTTGAAATTGATGTGAACACTTCCACTGACTGAAACTGTAAGAGGATTAGGCTTGTACGCAGTCAGCTCCATTGAACCATAGCAGACATGGTATGCTCATGTTCACCAGCTTCTCAAAAGCATGTGTAATAATTTGGCTGGCTGTGATTGCCCCATTCTGTTGAAAATGGCATGTCCCAGGAAAAAAATGCACTTTCCACTCCTTCCTACCTTCCTGAAGATGGCTTTTGCTCTAGTCTTTAGCAGAATAGCCACTGACTTTAGAAAACTTTGGATCAAGGCCTCGGCCTGAGTTTTATTCCTGGCCACGTCCACATTATCTATAAGCATCAACAATGGATTCAATACGGATTGAGCACTGCACAGCCTTTGCAGTCCTGAAGTCTTTAGACCTTCTGGGCAAATGTTCAGCACACTTGGTGACTATTTATCTCCTTTCATGGAGATCAACACAGAGAACACGGCCAGTGAAGCAGGTTCATTGTTCTGTGCCCATATGAGGCAGCTGAACACGAAATGCTTGGCTCTGTGACTGATGGCCGAGTTCCCCCTGTCTGCAGTCAAACTATTCACTGTCCCCCTGCATACTGCATCTCCTGCCCTATGACATCCACCCTCCTGCCCAGTGCCCATCAGCATCATCAATCCCCAGTTTGCATGACACCACACTCTTGTAAAGCCCACAAACCAATATGTCCGTGGCTACAGAGCATCAAAGGATTGGCCACGAATGCAGGAAGAGAACACAACAGAAATGTACAGTGAGGGTAACCTCGAACTGAGCTATCTGGCTTTCTGGCTACAGCTTTCAATCGTGAAGTACACAGTAGCATCCTGGGGAGGAAGGGATGCTACTGGCAGCCAAACTCCTGGCTGCAGCTTGGCGCTTTGCAAAAGAAAATAAAATCCCTGAGAGAAAGAAGAGCCTTGGGGACACTTAGCATTATACTGAGATGAAGTATTTGTCTCCAGGAAAACTCATTCTTGGATTTTGCTTTTTCAGTTTGGTAACAGAGAAGCTCACATGTGAACAACACTGTCTGGGACCTCCAAAAGGCAGTATGGATTAACAATGACTGCCTCATCTCTTCAAAATTGTTAATGGAGGTTGCTGGTTCCAATTATGGTGACTGAAGTTCTCACTATACTGATGTACATGTAAATATTTGAGTGGATTTGCTTTTTCAGATGAGGTCCCACTGCCCTTCTTCATTTTGGATACAAAGGCAACACATCTGGCATTTGGAAAAACAACTACATCAACAACCCCCCCACTTTATTAATATTTAAAATCTCTCCTGCTCATGAATAGAGAAAGTTTATTATCACTTCTAATTGCATAGGCCTGTGTAATGGGTTTATGTAACATGTCATCTTTTCTACTGAGCTCACCACTATAGGCTTTGAGAGCCTTGGAAACATTAAATAATTTAGCCTCCAAATAGCCCCTAGTGGTGTGGTTCAGTGTCATTTGTCTCCATTTTACAGATGGGGAACCAATGCAAAAAACTTCCCATGCTTTCCCTAAGGTCACTCAAGGAGCTTTTTGGCAAAGCTTCAAAATATTGTGTCTCTACCTTTTTTTTCTTTTTTCCCTGAAAAAACCTCCACTCTGGGCCAAAGCAAAGCTCACAAGTCACAAGTACTGCAACTGGGTTTTGGAGATATTACAACCTGCAGTCAGATTTCACCATGTTGCCTAGAGCTACTGAAGATCTATACAAAAGAAGTCTTAGGTTGGGCTAAATTGTGGCTTACATGGCACAAATGTAACTAGGATTTAGTGCTTTAAAAGTGATGACTGAAATGACGAACTGATAGTTCATCCTAAAAGAGGAAAATAACATCATGAGGAATGGTAAAATGACTTTAAAAACTAGAGACTAGGGAGAGCAGAATACTTTCCTGTTTCATCCTGATGTAGCAAATAGGTTTGACTAAACCACCTTTCTTAGTATTCTATCCTGTCCTTAGGGGAAAATCTTGCAATAAATAAACAGAAAACCTGGGTAATGGCGGAGTTCTAATGAGATATTTTCATAAAAAGTTTTTAATACACTGAAATGTTTCACTTTGACATTTCCTAAACAAACCTTAACCTTTTCATACTCTTTTAAGAATTGATCAATCCTGTAGAGAAAACAAGAAAATATATGTATATATTTTAAAATGGAATTAAATAACTCAAAACAAAACATGACATTGACATTCAAAGGAAACACTGGACACCTAAATTAAATTTCTCAGGCTACAGTGAAATAAACAGTTTATTTCCTGATCCATGCCACAATTTCTGGTTTGATCCAAACCAGACCTTTTTTTTCCGTACTTTTGGCTTGATCAGAAAATTATTTTAACTCAGCTGATTTCTTCTTTTGAACTTGTTTTTAACCCTTCAAACACTGTCTAGCCATGTCCACACATTTCATCTTAAGTCTGTTTCTCCATGGCCGTTTAAACTAAAGGCTTATATTCAATTTGCTGTCCTAAGCTTATACTGACAGTTCAGATTTGGATCTGGAATCTGTGGATTCCTGCACCTCAAAGACAGTGGAGTCACATGTTTTAGTCCTGAGGGATCCACTTTGTGCAGCTAATGAAGTGTAGCAGTGTACCAGTCCTCTACCTGCACCTCCATCCCACCCTTTTGTCTTAGAAAAACCACACAACAAATACAACCACATTAATTCAAGGTCCCATAGAAGAAGTTGTAGGAGAAGAAGCCTACAGCTAACAAAAATGGAATAGCATTTAAAAGGACAGAATACAAACTAAATATCAGAAAATAAAGAAGAATATTTGGCTTGGGAATAACCTATTCCATTTTGTGGAATGTGTGGTGAGTAGCCTATAGATCTATACCTAAACTCTTGGCAATACCAGCATGTTCCCAGCCTTCATGGCTCCACTTGCAGAGACCCATTGGAGTAGTTCTCAGTTCACTCCTGTCTTAACAACTGGTGGAAGAATGTGAACCCAGACACCTCAGTTTTAGACCTAGAGAAATCTGTTTTATTTCCTTGCTTATGCTGAGCCCATTGGATCAAGATGGCTCATGGCTTGGACATGATGGGCTCCATGGATGAAGAACAGATTGTGCAAGCTGAACCCAAGGAAGATGGAGATTATGCTGGCAGGCAAAAGAAAGCACTATGAATAGTTTATAGACCCTCTGTGGCAGCCTTTCCATAGTGTGAACAACCAGAAATGGTCTTTTCCGGCACTGCTCTAGGAAAGGTCCAAGAGCCCTCTGTCATGGACAGAGAATGCCGAGGCAGAGCTCTCTGCCATCCCCATTTGGCTAGAAGACTCCACTCCATCCTGGCACAACGTGTCCTGGCCTTGGGTAGCCAGGCTTTTGTCACCTTCTGTTTGGATTACAAGACTGTGATGACCCTTTGGAGACTTCAGCTGATACTGCTCCCTGCAGCAATACGAACAACTCTGAACACATCTTACTTGTCCTCTGTTGCCTACACTGGCTCCCCAGAGAACTCATTCCAAAATTCTTGGTCTTGTTCTTTATCCTCGTAGACTGGGCCCAAGATATTACAAACACTGCAGAAAGCTCTCAGCTGCAGATGCTGTTCTTTGCCATGGTGAGAGTCTGTTATTAAGGGAATACTTCCCTGGTCAAGTGATGGAGTTTTCTTGGTGCCAAGTGTTGATAATAATGATTTCTAAGGGTGGTTCATTCACAGACTGCCCCAATTTTCATTCCTGGCACCAGGCTTATTTCTTCAACACTGCTAATCTTCAGCATAGAAGTGGGTTTACTGTCTGCATGTATTAAAAAAAAAAAAAAAAAAAAAAAAAAAAAGGAAAAAAGTGAAGCTAAAAACATATTTTGATAAAAAATATTAAAATCCTAAAATCATCTGGAATACTGTTCTCTCCTTGGTAATAACTCATATCTTGCTAGTGCCAGTGTACAGTCTTCTGGAAAGTGCCTAAATCCTGCAATAAGGATGGAAGCAGAAAACCAGCATAGAACAGATGCTTGAATATTAGCCTGATATTTGTGTAAGTGCTCAGATGCCCATCTGTGTTTCCACAGTATCTTTCCTTGACTGGTGGCTCACTGTTGCAATGAAAACACATTATCACAGTCCACTTTGACAGAGACTTAGAGACTTGTGCTTTACTTGGCATATGTTGTATATCAGAGAACATACAGCAAGTTATCGTGATTCAGTTCATAAGCACAGCTTGTTAAGTCAATGTCTTATGATTTCCAAGGGAAGTCCACAGTCAACTGCAGCTTCACAAACAGCCCCTTCTGACAACACGTAGGGTTTGCTCAGGCCGAAAGCCACTTTTAGCATACTGTAATGATGATACTATAAAGAGGATGCTTTTCTCCCACTTTTTCAGTAACATGTCCTGTCCCTTTCTTAAAACTGAAAGAAGTTCTGATTGTAAGGGGGATGAGATACACTTTTGCTTGAAGGAATTTATCTTTCTGAGTAGTGTGAATTGTCCCTTTGTCTAAGTAGGCATATCAGGTTGTTTCATCAGAGCACGAATTCATCGTGTTTTTGGAAGTAGGTATGGAACTATGGTAGACGCAACTTGGTCCAAGCTGCTAATGTTCCAGTCTTAGAATATGGAGAACTGGCAGTAAACAACAAGCCATCTTTCACTCTTTCCAGTGACAACTCATTCTCTCTTTCCACTCCTACATTATGGAATGTCTTTCTGCAGAGCTAAAAGATATATGTTCTGTAGGTGAGAATAGGTGTTCACAGCAATGCTGGGCATTGAGAAACGCTAAGAGAGATGGATCTTTGCATGGCAGAAAAGGAATATATCCTGACACAATGACCTCAAATAAAAATGACAAGTGAGGCCTTCTTCCAGCACAGAGAAAAGTGATGTCCTCAGAACTGGTATGACACAGTTAAGCAGATCCTTAAAGCTTGGATAATGCTGTAGAAAAAGATAACCACAGATAGACGCCTGATTTTTTTCTTATAGACTCTATCTTTCAACATAGGCACTTTTCAAACACACTTTACAAGAACGTTGGTGTGATCAGTTCTTTGTTGGTAATTTTTTTCTTTTTTTTGTCTTCTGAATACTTAAAAGACCAAATGTATGTCAATGCCTTTCAAAGTCTTTCATGTCATGAAAGACATATCTGCAGATTTGTGCAAAATGAAAATGGATGAAATATCACATGCTTCATTGGAACAACTGCAAATAATCAGAGCTGAAATGAACCCCAAATATTCTGAATAGACAATTTTTAACCAGTAGTTGTTGTTCAAAATCACATACAAAAACAATTCTGACAATCCGTTCTGAAGAACAAAGACACTGTAGAAATGTCAAATCTTTCCCCAGATACCCTTAGATCTTTGCAAGGGGTAGATTGAGAAAAGCAAAATTTGTAGGGAAAGGTATCATCTTTTCATAGGGAAATAGAGAAAAATGGTGTGAAAAAGAGACAAAAGAGCCCTTTTTTGATATCGGAAGCGGAAAATTTCAAGCTATATTGACTCTTTTAGATCTAAAAGCAGTGTTATAAGAGACCTGTTTCCATCTGTCTGACAAAATTGTTGATATCCTTAGGCCATCACAGCTGCAACAACAATATCTTACTACATGCAAGATATCAAATTCTTCTAGCTTATTCAGAAGGCTTAAAGGGACCATGACAGGTCATCTAGTCCATCTTCCTGACTTCAGATCAGAATCAAATACACCTGGATCATTCCTGAAACTTATTTATTTAATGTGTTCTTAAAGACTTCTAATGACACAGACTGCACAACCTCCTGAAGCAATCTTTGCCTTACCTTTCTCATTGCAATTTAAACCCATTACTTCTTTGTCCTATCCATCAGGGCCATGCGGAATCACTTCTTCTCTTTGTCTTTTCCAAAACCTTTTATGTTCTTGAAGAATGTCGTTAACCTCTCAGTTTTGCCTCTTTTAAATTAAATAAAACCAGTTCTCCTTTCTCACTGGTCTTTTTCTCTAGGCTGTTTCTGACTCTGACTTTTGTGCATTTCTAATTATTTTTGTCGCTGTCCTATAGACCATGTTTTTCCTGGATTTTTCTTGTTATCCCAAAGTATTATTTACTCACTAGTATGGAATATGGAGCATGAACTCAAAATGGAGTGAGCTTAGAGAGTTTTCTCTCACTTTCAGGAACAAGTCACCTTCTCTACCTGACTCACCTTATTAATACCCCTAGAGTACAACAGCCTGTTGGCACCCAAAATTGAGGAGAATATACATGATTCTATTCTTTGGAAGTTTTTTTTGATCCCAAGAGAATATAGTTACAGCAGAATAATGCACAGTTTCATTAAGAGGAAGAGTTCTGAGACGTCAAGAAGAAAATAAATATTTTGTAGTGATAGGAATTTCAGTTTTCATATGGACATGTTGTAGGCTCTTAGCATTACACAAGATGCAACAAGTTATTATTAGAATCAACCCAACCGATCAGATGGGAAAAGAGTGGTACAAAGAAATAATGAGATGAAGCCCAAAGCCACATAATGAGAAATAAACATAAGGCAGACTAGAAAAGAAGACTTAATTGTGGGTTTTTTCTAGTTTTTTCCTTTCTTCTCTCCCCTTCCCCTCCCCCCCTTTCCCTCCCTGCTGCAGTGCAGACACTGGTACAGAATTTTTCTCTCACCTTAAGGGAAGATGGCTAAGGCCAGGTTCAGGCTGGAATCCACTGATGGAATGGGGCAGAGAAGTCAGCTGAACAAAGAAAGTGAATTTTCCTCATGTACTATGAGTGGAGTAATGCAATCTATTCTGCTGGAGCTGTATCAGAGCAATGTGGTGGCATTCATCTTCCACCCAGTGCCTGGGTAATGCTTGTACCTTTTTGCCTTCAACAGAGAGGCAAAAGGATAAACTGAGATTAACTTTCACAGGATTTTGTTGCAAAACAAGTGTGTAAAAAATGATTTTAAGTGACCTAGATGATGTCTTTTCATATCTGTGTTTAGCAATATCTGCCTCTGTAGATGATGTAGCTGTTAGTACTGTAAGGATCCCTTAGGACAAACTCGTGTTATAACATATTTTCTCTGCACCAAAGCCTACATAAATGTTAAATGAAGCCACTTTAAACAAATATAGGTAACAGAGGGAGAATAAGCCTGTTAACAGAATCAGCATTGCAGTCACTAAGTCATAATATTTTATTTATTTATTATGCCATAATACCTATAACAAAAGTAACTAGATGCTATAAAATGATACTTACAGGCATAGAAGTTGAAATGACTCACCAAGTCCAACCCTTCATAAAAGCTCCTCTGATTCACAGTATCCAGTGAAAGAAAGAAAAGAAAGTATAGCTCCTTTCCAATCCCACGTAACGTTTAGCCTCATGCCTGGCTGAGCTGTAGCACACGATGCTTTTGAAAATGCAGCTTCCAAAAGAGCCTTAGACCACCATTCAGTATCCAGGGCATGGTCCTCCAACCTGTAAGGGTGGCAGAGGAAAGAAAGATGATTTTTTCCAAATGTGGTTTACTGTCAGCCGCTGGACTGATCCAAGCCAGACAATGGGAAGGGTGATAGAGAGGGCAAAAGGAGCAGGAACAAGGTTCTCAATAAGGTTGGACAGCAAACGTAGCTAGAAAGAGGGATCCAAAGCACTGCACTGTGGGCCATGTGTAAACCCAAGAAGATATCAAAAGTAGGGAGCAGGGGTATCTGTGCTGCATGTTCAGAGCTAAGGTAAGTGACATAATTGTGAGACAAAGACAGCCTGGTCAGAAATAGAGAAAGAAAAGCTGTCCATGTCATAACTAGGAACAGCAAGGGAATAAAAGAGTACTTCCTTGGCCAATATCAAGCTATACTGGAAAAAAGTGATACTGCAGTGCTCTTAACAGAAGAACAGCAAACACAACTTCTCTCAGTTATCCGCAGCAAATCACCTGATTTCACCTCTTCTGGCACTTGTGGTCCACCTCTCCCAAACTCAGCCTCAGCAATTTCTTTAACACTCAGAGTTTGAACAGCTAGCAAGGGATAGTGCAAGGAGAGAAACAATGTGACCAACGAAAAGAAAATCAGCGCCCTCTTTTAAGCACCTATTTCCTCCATGTCACATCTTTTTTTATCCTTTCTTTCCAAACCAGGACATGAAAACAGCATAATGCAGGGGCACTCAGATGGCATTGCAAACACAGTGCATTGGAAAACACATTCCCTCCCTGACTCTGATAATTTAGCTTTGTTTTAGTTTCACTCTAATGAACATTTATGCTGTAGCCAATCTTCAATTTATACCCATCTAGTCCAAAGCACAATTATATGCTGAGCAGAAAATGCAGCTTTGACTCATAATAATAA
Organism: Myiozetetes cayanensis; assembly: GCF_022539395.1. NCBI lineage: Eukaryota > Metazoa > Chordata > Aves > Passeriformes > Tyrannidae > Myiozetetes > Myiozetetes cayanensis. The sequence goes on from NW_026087742.1 coordinate 23,565,342, forward strand.
GATTGGCACTGTGTCTGGCAGCTTTTCACTCTTCCTTTTCATGCTGCAGCCGTATCAGTTGGGCAAAGACTTTGCTGTATCTCCTAACAAAAGGTCAGGCTGGCAGACAGAAGGGGAGGACTGAGGGCTATGTAATATATTGGAGTAGGACACCTTCTGAGATGCCAGCATTTTCTGAAAAGAGATGTAGGAGAGGCACTTTCTCAAAGCGCTGTCTATGTTAAAGACAAGAACAAGGCATGCAGTCTGTGTTTGCTAATCCACATTGTTCTGTCTTTACTCACGGAAGACTCTCACATAATCCCACTGGTAAGTTAGACCTTTTCCAGTGCAGACCTAGACCTATGGTGCATTTGAATGCCTGATGGTGGCAAGTGTGTTCAGAAGGATATTTTCAACTACTTTTGAAACAGAACCATTGTCTGTTCAAGACTGTCTGGCAGACTTTCCTTTAGGAAAGATGGTTGTATTTAATTTGAAAGTCAAGATGTGTCAATAGTCTTCTTGACTTTGCCTCTGACTTGCACGAGATACCAAAGCCATCACTTAATCTCCTTCTCTCTGCTTCATTTTCTTCATCAGTAAAATAACCAGTTCTCCCAGGCAGCAGACTCCAAACTAGTCTATGTCAATTGTAAATGTGCTTGAGATTGCAGAGTGGAAGTTGTTAAAAAAGAGTTGAAGGAGATATGGGTCCTGTATCTATCCTCTGGAGTACTCTCAACAGTTTTAGCCTATAAAGCCTGTAAGTCTATGTAGTGTACAGAGTTGCTGCTGCAAAGCAGTGTACTGAAATAGTTCTGGTGAAGAAATCTCTTGAGCATGATGGTCCTCACTGTGGCTGAAAGGTGGCTATGAACAGATGGACTATTCCTGTTTGGCATCTTCTTTCTTTTGGCATAATACCAGACCCTACTGCATTTTCACTTGCTTAGCCTGGTGGCACCTCAGCTCATCCTTTGTGTAAATTCCTTTATTTCTTTACTTTTTCAGCAATGGGAAAGAGTTCTACCTGGCCTCTTTTGGGGGAATATCATGCACAGTTGGTGGTGCCCAGAAGGGAGAAGCAGATGCTGTCGAGATATTCATGGTGTCCAAAATAGAAAGCAATTTATATGGACAATTAAGAAGAGCCACACGGGACTTTGGTGGTTGGAAGCTACAAGTCTGTAAGCAGGCAATTTCTAGAACTTAAAAAAAAAAAAAAAAAAAAAAGAATTCACCTGAGGCCATGCAAGAGAAGAAAAGTTATATTGAGAGAACAATTCCCAAGTTCATTCACTAGGGCTTTAAGCTCCTGATTTGCAGTGGAAATACAGTATGTGGTGTCCTGTCATCAACAGGATTTAGAGGACTGAGAAAGCAGTCATCACAGAACAGGTATGAAATTGTCAAAAAGAGCAAAAGCAAAGCAAGACAGGGTCTTTAAAAAATACTGTCTGTCCTGAGTCTCATTTACCATTATGCTGTACCCCCCTCTGATTGTCTGTGCCCTAGCTCCTCCGGAGTGTTTTCTCTTCTCATTCATGAAATTACAGAGGAAAAAGACCTAATGAAGGGATTGAAATATGATGGAATGTGTTATATGCCTGACATTTATTTTCTTGTCATTGTTTTTGTTCACTTGGCATTGGGCAGATGGAGAGTGTCAGAATTTTCTGTTGACTTGATATTTTTTCCTGCTGCTTCATCAATTAAGAGAGTTTCAGTTTCAGGCACAAAGGAGTTAAATCAATTTGCTTCAGAATAACCCCAAGAAATCACTCAATTCCTTAAAAAGTCTCTGGAGGGGTGGCTGCTATAGCCTGAGGGATGTGCAAGCTGAAGGCTCAGCAGCCACATTGACATTCGAAGGCACAAACGTTTAGGAGAAGGGATAGATATTATGTGGTTTTGTCCTTTCTCTAGTTGACTACACAGCTAAGTGCACTGTCTGTACTTGCCTTTTCCCTAGACATTGCTAGGGGCTGTCTTGTTAGGTTCAGAGTCCCTCCAAGAATATGCTGCCTCTCAGCAATACAAAGAACCAGAGGACATTTCTCGCTCAGTTCTCCATAGCCAGAGCTGGCACAGGCTGAGCAGGAGCACATCACGCACTGACTCACTCCTCGCTTATTTGCACATGTGAAGTTGGGCCAGCTCAAAAATCCCCTAATGAACCATCACCCTGCAGGATGGTGTGAGATTCTTCTCCAGTTCTTTGGCTGCTGAAGTTAACTGTTTTAGCTGAGTAGCTCCAAGGTTTCTGTTTCATGCAATGTGGGATCTGGAAGGATATTTTTGTTCTGGTCACTTATGTCAGATAAAATCTCTGGAAACAGCTCTCCTGAAGCAACCAGCCTCTCACAAGGCTGAAACTATCATTTGCAAAAAAAAGAAGGGATGTACTGGTGAGACCAAATATGGGACTCAACTTACTGCAGGTACTGCTGAAGTCTGTATTTTCCTTGCTTGCTTCATTCAGATTTTGCTGGTGAAAGGAAGTATCCTCCATCAAGAAATGAAAGCTCTACTTTGTCTCAGCATCTTTTGCTCATCTTTCTTTACCATCTCTTGCTGTTGGGTTTCCCATTAAAACCTAATTCTGTATTGTCATGTCTTTTTCCTGGCTGTTATGCTGCTAAGCCTTAGCATTGTGTGAGCTGAAGTGCTTTTTTCTCTTCTTTTTCTTTTCCCCCTTGCCCAAACAGTATGTGTCTCACTCATTCTTTCCTCATTCCTTCCTTATGTATATATTGACACAATATATACAGACCTATGGGTAAATTAGATGTCTGTGTTATACAACATCTTTAATTTCTTGCTCTATGATGTGTTTTGTCATTCTGAATAAGAGTTTAGCTACTCACAGATAATGCTGTAACTGAGGAACTTCTGTGAGTTGCAGTTCACATAAGATTTGAGTCCTTGGTCTGAATCGGGAAGAAGGGGGACCTGAAGTTGTTTCTCTCTAATAAAATGAACAGTTGGTTAACAGATATTCCACAACAGAGCTCTTTCCTTTCTTGAGAAAATATTCTAAACAGAAGTTTCGTTTAATCCTGTCCATTACAAGAGAAAAATACCTGGTGTCTACAAACTCAAAACTTCCCATGGAATGTAACAGAAAGATTTTTGTGGAATAATTCATGACTGGTTCTACTGACAAGGTCTTTAGCCAAAAGAGCCAGCAGGTCCTTGGGTTACATCTTCATTCCTGTTTTCCAGAAAAAGCACAACAGACAAAGGATTTACTCCACAGAATAACAAACAGGCTAGCATGGAAAAGCAGAGTCCATGGGAAGCATCTGAAGCCTCATATATCTAAGCCCACAGCTCCATCACCTTGGCAGTCATGAAAGAGGAATAAATATGACACCAGCCTGTTGCTACTCAGCAGAACTTCTTGACATAAGGACATCAAGCAGGAGATCCAGAGTCTTCTCTGTCCAATGCTTGTCATTAGCCAGGACAGATGCACAAAGCTTACTTCTTGCTCCCCCATTTCAGAACTACCCAGACAGATGTGAAGGTCAAAGGAATGATGTGGCAGTGGTGTGACATGCCTCCACTCAGTGTGCATGCATTAAAAGGCTTATTCCATAGGGATGAGTAAAAAAAGTGAAATTAAAATTATGGGGTTTTTTCTTTCTACTGGGTGCCATTAGCTGTTTTAGCTGCAACAGAGACACTTAGAGAAAAAAAGGGGCTGACAGGCAGAAGAAGGGAAGTAGGAACAGTAGAACAAGACAAACCTAGTCAGCAGGAAATGGGTGAAGAAATCAAAAAAGGGAGGTCAGCAAAGCAGGAACAAATAAAGAGTAGAAGGAATAAAAGCAGAGGGAAATAACTGAAATAATTCAAAGGTAGAGGCAAAAACAGAGAGGAGAGAAAACATTCACTGAACAGACATGGAACAGAAGGCAACCATATAGGTTATCAATTCCAGCCTCCAAACACTACAGACAACAATGGAATAGACATTAATTGAGAAACATCCGTAACTTCTGCTTCAATACCCATTCCCATTTCAAGTTAGAAAACACTGCAACCTTATAACACTTGATGCAAAAGAGCAAATGCTGCAGTGATTATGGTATGTTCAACCAAGACAATGGGAAAGCTGAAGGGCTTTGGAAAGATTTTAGACTCTTGCAATTACATGCAGGTTGGTACATTCTGATATTTCTTGAGAGTGGGTCATGCTCCTCATGGTTGTAGAGGAAGACCAGGGGTGCAATCGCTCTAAACAATCCTTGCTCTTCAGTGCAGAAGAAAATCTTTCCCAATGACACATACAATCAATCCTTTTAATTCAAGACACATCAGTCAGGCAGTACCACTAGAAGAACCAGCATAACCCACCTACTATTCTGTCTTTAGCCTTGGCTAATTTCTTGTTTGGGTAATTTAATGCTTCAAAGGAAGATCAATTTGCCCACTCCTCATTCCTCCCATCCTTACATACATATCCAAGAGAATAAAGAACTGGGAAATGAAGGGACTTCCTTCTTTACCCCAATAGTGGTCAGTGGGAGCTCTGAGGCATGAAATTAATTAATTAAAATATAAATGCAGTGTAATTCCTTCTATGAACTCAGCAAGCTCTACTTTTTAATTATTTAAGTTCCTCGCCCTTGTTATCCTGTATGGAAGACCAGAACTTCATTGCTTTGAAGTTTAGAAACCTTCTCCTGATTTCCTAGCTAATTTATACTCATCTGATCTTTTAGCACTGCTTTTCTTCAGCTGAAACAATTCTCTATCCTGGTATTTACAAATAGTATATTTATGAAGAAAAACTGTACTCTTTTCTCATCTTTCTTTTGCAAATCTAACTGAACCTCCCACACACACTTTTGAAGGTCTGCCACTTCCCCTAATCATCCTCACAGCTCTTTACTATACGTCACTTTCCCTTTTTGGATCATGAGTGACCCAAATTGGCCACAGTATTTTAAGTGAGGCCTCCTCAGTCCCTTGTATCACTTACTACTAAAATACTTCCCTTTCTGAAAATACCCTTGCCTGATATATCCCAGAATCACATTAATCCTTTTCAAGGCAATGTCATATTCCAGCAAAAAGGCAAAGAAAATGTGAAGCAGAAAAGGGAGATGCTGAACAGAAAAATTAAAGCATCCTGAGGAACAACACACAGTTCTGGAGGGAGAACCACCCAACCCCCCCGCCGTCCTCCGACTGCCCTGCAAACATAAAGACATAATCAGCTTTGTAGAAAAGGTAATTCAAAGGAATAATGGAAAGTCAGAAAGCTGAGGCAAGGCACATCTGTACAAAATCACAGTGCGCTAGCTTTGCACGACCTCTCAGCTTCATGCCAAGTCTCTGACACTGCTTGCTAATGTCAGCGTTTTGGCAAAAACAGGACTGATGGTGTCACACTGGTGAGGGGGTGACCTGAGTGCAAAGAAGGCAAGGTGGTTGGATCTTTCTCACGAGTCCTGGACAAGCCCCTTGCATCAGAGCCCATAGATTGTCTCTCCAGGGTACAGTGCTTTTACTCAGTAATTTAAGAATTAGCACTCCCTGCATGCTTGAGCGTGCATGTGTGTGTTTTGTATATCTCTGTGTTTGACATACAGAACCTACAGCGTCTTTCTTGAGCCCTAAAATTTGAAGGCTAATATTTTTTAATAAAAATATTTCACTGTCCCATAGACATGCAAATAGTGTCCTTTAACCTGCTAAAGAATATAATGGAAGATCTCAGAGTGCTTTAAGAATATTAATGAGATGTTACAATAATCCCCAGGCAGTGTATGCTTATGTATTTTTTCTGTGTATTTCACAAAGACAAAATAAGTCCTGCACTAAGTTGTCTCATCCTTTCCGTAATGAAGTGTGATTACGCCTTTTTTTTAAATTATTATTTTGAAGAAAAACTTCAACATTGAAACATTTTACAGAACTTTAAAACAGAAGGTGAAGATAGATAAAGCTCTACATTTTGCTGTTATACAGTCAAGTTGATGGGTTTTGCCTTGTAAAAAGACAAATATATAAATAAAACCCAACAAATATTCTCATGGGTGGTTTGTAGAGCAGCACCTCTTTTTCTGCCAGTGCAGAAGGAAACTCAACTTGCAGCAGACATGCGATATGTCAATTCATTTCCATTGTATTGGCAAGAAACAACACACACAAGACAGATTTATCAAGCTATCTGATAGTCTAAGAGCCAAGAATTCTTCCAGCTCTCTTCTCTCCTCTCCTCTCCTCTTCTCTCTGCTTTCCTCCATACACACACATGCACAAATAAAGGCAAATCTGCCACTCTTGCAAGCATAACACTGTAAAGTTCTGCAGCTTTATTGTGGGTGTTTATCATAAAGCATCCTTATCTGTTATCTGCTTATAGAGGAAGCTTTGGCATGTTATTTCAGAGTAATAGCCGAGAGCGAGTTAAATTGCATTAACCTTTAAAGCTGGCATTAATGGGTAACCGTGTCAGGAGACTATATTACTGTACAATTTCTTTTTCCTCTTCTTATGCTGGCTCTGTGTTTAGAGTTGGGGGTGGGGGGGGGAATTGCTGTAGGTGCCAGCCTCACATCACAGACTTTGAGCTCTGAGCAATGTATTTGTGCTCTAGAGAAGCACTCAGCTGGAAGAAATGTACAACTGGCTTCTCCACACCACTGACAGACACCAGGAGAGAAGGCAGGTTTCTTTGCAGTAAGGTGAGTTCTAGATTGCCCTCACAGCCTGAAGCTAGTGGGTTAGGACTTGCTACTGGTCATCTCAGCGAGAGACAAGTCCTCTCATATTGCTTCAGAAGGTTGTCATATGATCATTGGGATAGAGATATCTTAGAACCGAGTTTTTTAGATGTGGGCACTAAAATGCATGAGCCATACTGTGTTCTCTGTTACTCTGACACAGAAGACTTCTGCAAGGTATTCCAAGTGTGCAAGCCCAATTTAACAGCCACTTTCCATGAACAGGGACAGCTGGAGCTACTCCAGATCTATTATGGTGTAAATGGAACTGGAACGTGGCCTACCACTTATCAGATATTCTCTTCTATGTATTAATTATACATGTAAAAGTCCTGTATTTAGGAATAATCGCAATAATTTATCACTTTCAGAGAACTGTAATTGCAAACACAACATAACCATTCATCAGCTGTTTCAGATGGAAAGGAGTAGGCTGAGAGAAGGCAGCAGCCTCTTTGATCACATTTTGATTGGGAAGTCTCTTCATTACAGGTTTAGTTTGTGAACCCTCCTCCCCCTCATAACTCTTCAAGTCTTCTTCACAAGCTGTTTTATTCAAAGAATACCTGTGCTTGACTCAATTCCCATCAAAGTCCCTCCTGAGCTTTTTAAGGAGACCTAGCAGGACAGTGCTGTGAAAGGACACAATGTCCCCACAGAACAGAGGCCACATTTTTGAAAATACACAATGGACAAAAAAAAGCAGTGATCTTCAAATCTTTCATAAATTGGGAGCCATCAGATTTGGCTTTTGACAAGCCTGTCTTACCAAAAAGACCTGTCTTTGGCAAAGGGGAAAAGGCCCAGAGGCAGTTTTAATACTTCTCAGAAAAAGTCCTGGTAAAAGCTACACTCTTACTCCCTAGACCTTTGCACAAGGGACACGCTGGAGGTGATGCAGCAGAGGGATGTGATACTTGGCTGCCATGGAGATGAGTACATCAGAAGAGCTTAAATAGAAGAGAACGTATTTTACTTTGAAGTACTGTTGAAAATAAAGGTGCATGTTATATTCACGCCACTAGAGCTTCTTGCCAAAAGCTAACATTAATTGTTTAAATTAACACTGCAATTAACATGCAACTAAATAAATACTTTCTTTTTTCTTTTCCTTGTTTCTTAAAAGAAAGCCATAACTGATTGCTTCACGAGCCTCCCCTGGGAGCACATGTGCTGTGCTGCCCTTTAAACAGAGATGTACAGCCTCTTCTCCCTAGTTGATCCATGATGTCAGGCACTGCCTCCTGGGGAGGCTTCCAGGCCTTCAGTTGCACCTAGATTTGTACTTTCTCGTGAGCATTCCCTTTTTTGTCACCAGGGCTGTGCTCAGTTCATCTTTTCTGCCATGTCCCCAGAGAGGTCTGTCACAGCCTCTACGCAGGTAACCACATTCCCTCCTTCAAGCTGTAGGGATTTACCATCATAGTGCAATTCTGCAAGATGGGCATCAGCAAGAGGGGAACTTCCACATCATTTAGGGTTGGTCTGGTACTGTGAAGTTTTGGGTAGCTTCCCAGGAGGTGAAACACACGCCATCTAATGCCTGACCTGGTTTTTGCCTGCATTAATTAATACACAGCCCTAAAAGAGCTGATCAAAAGCCCTTACTTTTCTATTTCAAACAGCAGAAATTCATCCTATTAGTTATAGAGGTGCCAGTTACAAGCCCCAGGGTGTCAGGCAAAAGCAGGTGCAGGTGAACTTGTACACCAGTAATCCCTTGCTTTGAGGGGGAATGACTCTGGGCCTGCAGTTCTGCAGAGGGTTTTGAAACAACATGTTGCATTTGAAACAGTAATAAGGATATCTCTCTCTGCCTACGGAAAATAAAGGAGAAAAATGACAATCATTGCTAGAAATGGTGTTGATTTTTCTTAATGATAAATGAAATGAAAATTTCAATGAGAATGATGGATGCCACCAGTCAAAGTTCTTCTTGTTACAGCAGCCAATGCCTCTTTATGTACCCGTCTCATTAAAGTGTCAGAGATACTTAAAAAGAAAAAAAAAAAGAAATATGCTAAAATTAAAATGGAGAAGAAAAAGTCATTTCACACATTTAATGGCATAATGAAGTCTTTTTAATGTAATTTTCTTTACTATTCTGATTACATATTCACAAAGAGGATCTTCACTTCCATCTTTATTAGGCACTGTGTTTGTCATCATTATGGGTTAAGTATTTTCATAAACATTTGATAAATATTAACCATTTAAAATAAAAAATAACAGTTTATTTTCACTGCAATGACTACTGCACATGGAGATATTAATATTAGAGTAAGTCATATGAAATTACACAGAGCCCTGTCCCTGTGTGCAAGGAAGCAGTGCAGAGGCAGAGAGAAAAGAAACTCTCAACCTAGCAATGTGCAGAGGGGTTTGCAAAGCTGGATCACAGCTAGACCTATTGACAGAACTGACAGTGATCCCAAAAGACTGCTGAATCTCCTCATCAAAGACTAGGTGTTCCTGTGTCCTTTCTACCCTGCTTCTTTCCAAACTGCAGTTTTATCTTCCCTGTGCTTGCAAGGGGCTAATCTAGACCGGGCTTTAGTATAACAACCTGGTTAATTTAGATGTTGTCTCTGTCTGGTGCAAATGTCCTAACAAACAATTTTAAATATGGTCTGTTCTCTACAGCAGGGAAATGGCTTCCTAAAACAAACATTTCCAGAGCCAAGTGCTGCAGAAAGAGGAGAAGGAACGAACATCATAAAATAAGGTCCAGCAAAAAGAGGTTGCCTGGAGTTGGGTAAAACCATAACCTGGTTAAACCGTTTTTAAGCATGGGGGAAAATGCAGATGTAATGTAATATTTTGTGTCAAGAACAGCATTAGTAATAATAAAATTATAACTGTATTTAATTTTTATTCTTTATTTTTATTAAGAAGGTTTGTTTCTCAGTGACTGAGTAATTTTAAAAAAGGAAAGCAATCATATGTACTGTTTAAACATTGTCTAACCTCTTTCTTCCATCCTGGTTCTCTTTCATTTGTTCCATTTCCCTTCCCCCATCAACAAAATAAAAATATCAGTGATGACATCCTCATTTCAAGGCATCACGTGAAAGCTCATTTCTGACAGAAGGCTCTTGTAGCACAAAACACCTGACCTGTTTCACATCACCTGTTCCTTTGCTTACCCAGAGGAAACAGGAGGCAGCTGATACCCTGGGGGTCTTCCCACCTGTAAACCAATTTTAGACACCAGGCACTGTCTCACTCTTCCCCATGACTGCCAACGTGTTCAGAGAGAAAGAAGGCATAAAGCACTTTCTATTTTTTCTTTTAAGAAATATGCAAAAGGTGAGAGAAAAGGTCCACCTGTGCATCTTAGAGGGTCTCTTCCCACCTCCCCGAAGTGCAGGGCAATATTGCCAGCGCTGAGAAACATTATTAGAATGGCTGATGTGAGAAGGAGCAGAGGGTTACTCTTTGTTGCCTTCGTAGCCATAAACTGGGTCACTTTAATTAATCCTGTAGGTAGGGGATCCAGAGTAGAAGCATAAAGAACCCAAAGGCCCAATTCAAAAGATCCCGATTTGTTGCTGACTGGGGAGGGTTAACAGAATTACCGGTGGATTAGGATTTGAGGAATGGGGATTGAGCATTAGACTGGGGTTTGTTTAGGGCTCATGTGTGCTCAAGCACCGAGGTAATTTCACATTGTGCAGTGCTGCATCCTTTGCTGAGCTCAGCCAGTGCCGCACAGGAGCCGGAGTAAAAGCTCCACCTGGAGACAGTAGGAGCCTGCCTGCTTCCCTGCATGCTTGTAGTGGATGCTACTGGCAGGGATTTTCTGGGAGACCAAGGGGCCCAGGAGCCCTCATCCTGTGAATTAGCTCCTCGCTTTTTCCCAGGCTGCAGCCTTAGCGCTTCTCTTCCTTCCAGCACTTAGTGCCTCTAATTCCCTGGTCCCATGGGGAGCCAGACACCTGCTGTGCGGAAACAGTGAGTAATTGCAGGCCTGCAGCAGGGATGGAAGGAAAGCTTGAGTCAAAGCCTCCTGCCACTCCCTGGCCTCCATCCGTGGGAGAAGGCTGGTGCCTCAGAGCTACGTTTGGATCTGGACCACATGCAGCCTCACTGCCAGTTACCCAGCTACAGGATTAGGCAGCCACCCCCTTGCACAGTGCACCCTTCCAGCATGCTGCAACCTGCTAGGGGCCAACATGACGCTGTCTCTAAGCAGAGGATTTCACTCTTGCCTGAAGTCACATGAGAGGCTTTTCTGAGAAACCTCTTCGGTTCGGGGCTCCTCCTCTGTTTAATTTGCATCAGCTCACAACTGACTGCTTTCCCAAGAAAGCTGCTGAGGTCACTGGTACAGGAGGACAAACAAGGAGGCAAGATGTAGCTCCTTGGAACAACTCACCATCCCTGTTTGGGGTGGAATTTGAAATTCTGATCTTAAGCAGAAGTTTGCAGTTTGGTATAATGTTTCAGTGCCAGGACTGAGGTGCAAACTGATATTAAGCCTCAGGGTTCTGGATGCTATGAAACAAATGAATCCTCATTTTTTCTGGCTAGTGACTAAATAGGCACAACAAGTGCTTCCAGTAACTGGAATTCAACTATTTACATTGCCAAACTGCTGGTGTGGCCTCTGGCATGGTTTTGGCCGAGACCAGCCAGCAGCATTCCAAAGGACTCCTGCTCACAGCCTGTTATTCAGTATAGGCCAGGGATCCTTTCCATAGGCAGCTTGTACACAGCTGCCTTGATCTGGAGGGAAGGAGAACTTTGTTGCACAGAAGCAGGGCACTGCAGGCCAAGCAGCCTCTATAGTAGGGAATTTTTTAGACATATCTAGTCCCCTAGTACAAAAGTAGGGTCTTCTCAGAACCACTCAATAGAGAGAAGGAAAATCCCCTTCTGAGGCAGGCTCTCCCCAGCTGGGCTGACCCTCATAAAGGTGTGAGACTTCTCCTGGACTTGGATAATGCTTTTCAAGTAGGTAGTGACTAAACAGAGATCTAGTTCAGCTTAGCAGTAGAACAAAGAATCTAAGATACGGCCGAAAAAAACATTTATGCTGTTAGAAAGTGGGTGTTGTAGAGCCTGGGTGGCAAGAACAGAGGCGACAAGAGAAGCATTCAGCTCCAGCTTGCATGCCTGTGTCTGCAAAGCAAGGTTCAGTATCTCTAAATAATCTTAAACTAGACTGGCTTGTTATTAGTGAAAACCAAGCCCTTACATGTTATTAGTCGGCAGATGGTATATAAATATGATGTCAAGAACCAATCTAGTATGACCCATGGCAAGAAGGAGAATGATTAAACAGGGAAATGAAACAGAGATGAGAAATGCCACAAAAGAGTCAGTACTGGGGGACTCAGATCTTCAGCTGCACAGGGCAAAAAGACCACAGGAAAAAGCTTTGCCAAGAAAAAAAATCAAGAAGTGAGTCTGTAAACAGAGCTGACCATGGGGGATAAAGATGAAATGGAAGCAGACTTTTTTACTATCTCAATCAGGGAGAAAAAAAGTGACAAGAACTGACTGAGACGCTGAAAACTGAGTGATATGCTATTGCCAAGAATAATGCTCAAAACACTGTAACAGCTGATAGAGGTACTGAGCGTCATGAACCCAGACAGAATAAGACTTCAGAGACACCTCTTGGTTAAAGGAACAAACAAGCAACAAGCCAACCAAAAGCCTTCAGCAACAGAAAAGGGAGCAGACGTTAGCACAGAGAGCACTAGACTCCACAGGCAACTTCAGAGACTGCCATCAGTGACTCCCAGTGAAAAGGCAGGTGAGCCTCTGCCCTGGCATACAAATGAAGTAGTCTGTCCTTACCCTAGCATAGTCACAGTAAGCACTCACCTTTCTGTATTCTTATCTGGGACAAATTATGTCCCTCAAGGACTAAGTCAGAATGGCCAAAAAAATCCCTTTCACTTCCTGACCCCTCACATCTGTGCAGGAGACAGGGTGATTGCCCTCCTCTGCTTTCTCATTGTTTCTCTGCTCCAGTATACTTATTTCCAACAACGTTGTTCAGACTCAGCCCAGGGTTCTGGGTTTGTAATTAAAAAAACCTCGATCAGACTCCTCCCAGTGAGAATAACATGAAATTTTCTTTTTCCAGGGAACACAAAGCTCTTTTCTAAAGCTCCACTTAACTTCCTGGAGAGGTTCAGCCTCCACTTCTTCTTGCCCATATAATCTGCTTGTACAACTGGCTTCAGGCAGAAGCCTTTTAACCTTGCCTGATAAGGGCATCTTGTGCTCCATTCTCTTCAGGCAGATGGAGAAGAGGACAAACCATTTCCATCAGGCCTACACCATGAAATGTGAAGATACACAAGCAAGCTCAGGTACCTGCATCAGTGCACAGCCATGTAGAGAGGCAGTTTTTCGGAGACTGATCCTGGCTACCTAATCATGCTTGCAGCACAGTACCCAGGAGACTTGTCTTCTTCCAGAACTGCCTGGCTCAGCTTTGCCTTGGCCGTCTCTTCAGGATTCATTGGTGTGTCACACAAACACACCTGCAGCACAAGGGTCCCAAATGATCTACAGCCTCCAGCAATCCAGGGCAACACTTAGCACAGACCCGAAAGGAGGTTCCTATGCTGCTGGTGGCTGTATTTTTATTTATTCCTTTATGCATGTATACATTGTCATGCATAATTAATGTTCCACAGTGTATTTTGACCTTGCCCGTGATTTTCATTTTTCCCACCACATATTTATTGCCTTAGCATGTGCCAGTTTATTTCTTACTTTTCTCCTCACAGTCAACCATTCTCTCTCCTGATCTTTCTCCCCATTCAGTTTAGACAACTCTCCCACCTCTACACAATACAGGCCATCCTCCCCTCTCTCTCTTTCCTCTCTCACTCCATCTTCCTCCCTCCCTCCCTCCCTCCCTTCCTCTCTCCCTCCCTTCTTCCTCATCATTGGCCACCCGCCCCACCTCCCTCTCCCTCTCCTGTCAGCAAAGCAGTTTATCGGTAGTTGCAGTCTCATCTATCAGTCCAATTCATCTTTCCCTGCAGCCTTTGGGGGGAGAGTAAGAGGAAAAACCACAAGCTGCCTTCCTAAAGAAACCAGTGGCAGCCACGGGCATTAATATGAGAAGCTTGGGAAGGTGTCGTTTTTCACTCAAGCTGACATTTAAGCTGTTTCATAAATATGAAATCAAACCAAGGGCCCAGATGGGCCCCCACCCCCTCCTCTTTTGACTAAGAGCAGTTGTGATACTCTCTTCACCAGCTTAAAAAAGGGGATGACAGGAGCAAATCCCTGGGGAATGAAGAATAGAAGGAGCAACTGTTCTCAGTGATGGCACCTGTGATGTTTACACTAGTTTCAGCAAAGAGCCACCAACCAGTACAGGAGAGCTATCAGTCACTATTGGTAGTGGCAGGTTTTCTGAGGTGGGATTTTCCTCTGAGTGCACAAGGCAATGGGGTGAATATTTTCCCTGCTATCCCCACAAGGGATGGTAGATATCTTTCTGTCATCAGCTCTCTTATCACCATAACTGTTTCACACATACACAGAGCCTGATTTCATGAGAGAATGTGGTATAAATCTCTGTTTCTGATCATCTTTAAAAATCTGGCCTGCTTACACCACCCTATGCAGCCTGTAGTGCCATCACAGGTGTGCAACACCTCGATGTGTGCACATCACAGGGAACCAGCACAGTTTTTAGGAGAATTTACTGGACCAGATAGAAGGGCTGCAATCTCACTCTTCCTTGCACTCCTGTTAGGAAACAATGCTGGGAAGAGGAAGAGGTATCATTGGTACCTGTTAATAATCACAGATCCCAGGAGCAGAGGAAAGAATGTAGATCCAGTTGCCTCTTTGTATGATAAGGAGGGTCTCTGAGTTTGTCTGTGATGTCTGCTTCATTGTGCTCACCCTACTGGCACTGCTTCAGACCACTATCCACCCCACTGTCCCTGCAAATCTGTACTGTACATGCAGGCAAAAGGAGAGAGCCATAGCCCCAGGAGAGAAGACATGGATATGACACCTTTATATATGCTGCTAGATATTACTGGCAGTGATGCAGCTATTTGGGACCAAGGCATTAATTACAGCTACCCTGAAACTGCTTGCCAGCCTATATAGGATGTGATAGGAGAAAATGTCCTCCTGAGGAACTGAGCTCTGCCTCTTGGTTTCATCAGGTCATATGGTCTCATCCCTCAACACAGATTGCTCATAGCACCTTACACTGTCTGCCCTTACTGCAACCCTTGAAAAACTGTGGTCAGTCTACTCTCCTCTGGTGACCCAAAACTATCTAATTCCCAGTACAGGTTTAGCTGACCACTTTTGTGAGAACAGTGAACTTCAATTAAAGTAGCTTTTCCCCTTCCCTTGTGTTTGACCCAATTATGTGTTTACAGAGAGTAATTGTGTCCCCCAGTCTCCATTCATCTAGACTGAACAGAGCAGGCTCATTTCCTCTGAAATGATGGGCTTGCTGTTCCCCTCATCATACAGGTTTTCCATGTTGGCATTTGCTCCAGTTTTAATTCTCTCTTGAAAACGATTGACAAGAATGACACTGGCTGTTCCAGGTGATGTCTACATCTCCTTCATACAACCACCAGGGTACTCCACTGTGTCTGGCATGTGCTCCTCCCATGACAACACATCCTCATACTCCACTTGTGAGCTCATAGCTGTACTGTGATTGACTGCTACAAGCAAACCTGTCTTCTGTTTTCTTGTTTCGAGCTAATAACCTTTCAGTGTATGGGTGAAACTCTCGCTTACAGAGCCCAAATCTAAATCTGTGGTCCTGCATTTCATGCTTCTGCGTTTCCTCACAATCCTGTTAGCCCAATCTCCACAAAACTTTGTGTGATATTTTGGTGATCCTAAGCAATGCTAAGATATTTTGGTGATCCTAAGCGATGCTGCCTGTTAATCCACTCCTAATTTTAGGCCAAAAGTTATCATCAAAAATATTTTTCCCAAGACCAAAGCTTAAGAACTTACCTAGTAACCTCCTTCCAGCACAGCTGCCTCCTTCCCTTCTTTCACCAATTCCTTACTCACCTCACAATTCTTGTACTAATCCTCATCTTCTTTCATTTAACTAATAATTACCCAGGTGGCACCATACCAAATTTTAATGAAGTACAGATAGAGAAGATCTACTACTTTTCCCTTGTCTAGAACATCAGTTACCTTATCAAAGACAGATATCGAGTTAGTCTGGCACAATCTCTTTTTGATAATGGCATATTGCACTATATCCCATTTTCTATTCCATGTCTTCAATTATTCTTTCTGACATAATTTGCTCTGAATCCATCTATGCCCTTGAGGCCAAAATAACAAGCCCAGAGCTGCCTAGATTGCTCTCCCTCACTTTCTTAAATATAGGTACCACATTTGCTATTATCCAGGCAGAGGAACCCCCAGTGATTGCACAGATTTATTAAAAATCCCATCTACCACACCTGTGATTTCATGGGCTTGTTCTTTTAGCATGCTGGGGATGGTGGTTTCCTGACCTCCCTGGTTTGAGCACAGTAAGCTCTCTGAATTACTTCCATCCTGCATGCAATCATTGGCCTTTCAGTACACTTATTCCCATTAGTCCACCTGACTTTGCCCCCACACTCTAAATTTCTGCTCTTAGGGGCAAAGTAGCCCTCTAGTTTAGAACTGTGTAAGTTTTTCTTGCTACATGTAGAGGCTCTACTTCTTTTTTCATTTACAGTGTTAAGGATCCTTCTGTTGTTTCATTTCCTTTGCAGGAACTAACTCAGTTTGACTTCTGGCAATACTCACTTCATCCCTGCACTTTCTGACCTCCCAAGACATACCTTTCTTTGTTGCTTAATCCCCTTTCTAAGGCTGCCTTGATGTGTAGGTGGACTAGGTGGTTATCAAGTACAGGGGACTGCTGGGGGCTAATAAAAGGTCCATAGACCTATGGCTTTCTTGGCTTATGCCAAGCACTGCAGAGCTAGCCTTGCTGTGACTGCCAACATGAACAGGTCAGGATGGCTGCTACTGCTGCAGGAGTATGTCCTCTAAACAATGGGAACTACTACTCCTACCTTCTGCTCCTCTGGATGGCAGTCAGAGAAGAAAGTTAGATCTTTTCTCTCAGATCCCCCTCCCAGTTGTGATCCTTCAACTCTTTGCTTCCTCCCCCAAAGGCAGGAATCCCCCTTTCACACATGCTGCCACAAGCAGTGGCCCGAGAGGCATAGATGGGTGTCTGCTTTGGGTTCAGAGCAGAAACACAGCACTTCTGTAGCTCCTTGGAGGTGGGGGGAAATAGAGTGAGAGCTGCATTTTGACGTGACAGTGGCTGAATGATTGACAGTATTGAATGGTGAAGGGAGAGAGGAAGACTCCTTTCCCTAATTACAATTCCCTGAAAATACTCACAACTCCTTTGCATCTTTCCAGCTCCTCTTGTCTTCACTCACTTCACATCTGCTCTGCACTGCCACCACAGATGATTTCTTTGATCTTTGTGTTTAGGGATGGCAGCATTTAGAAATTTGTTAATACTGTAGACAATGTGCTGCTTCTGCCCTCCTCTGTTCCTTCTAGGTTGTCTGTTTGTGGCTGAGACATTTTTAAAGTTAAGCTTTTAAAAACAGTTACTCATTCATGTCCTCCAAGTTTTCTCTCTTTTCCTAGGATGCAAGCTACAAATTGTTTTTGCAATACTCACTAAAATATATTATGCCACTCCTCTTCCTTTAAAGTCTACAAGTTCCCAAGTCCAGCTGACTCACTAATTTCTTTGCTTGCACAAAATTTGCCCCTTGGGAACAAAAGGAAACTCACAGTTATGATTCATTCCTATTTATGCAGACACTCAGTTTGAACCAAAACATATAGCTGCAGGACTTGAAGGGACCTTGAGAGCTCACATAGACCATCTCTGCCCCAAGTGACGATCAGCTGTCCAGACCTCCATCACTCCTGACAGGCAGGTGTTTAACCTGCTCTTTTAAACCTCCACTGGCAAAGCCTCCATAACCTCCCCAAGCAATCTGTTCTTTGTATTACTCTCCCTCACCTCAAAAAGTGTTCCCCAAGGTCTCATCTGAATCTCTTTTCCTGCAATTTAAAACCATTATTGCTTGTCCTCTCTACCATGGACACAAAGAAAAGGTTATTTTCTTTGTGGCAACTTCCTCCTTCCTCATAAGCCATTTGAGACCTCTCTTCCCAGGTTAAGCAGCTCTCAGCTCATTCAATCTTTGCTCACTCTTTGTGGTTTCTACATCTCTGAGCATTCCTGGTTTTGTCTTCTGGACTAAGTCCAGGAAACCTGCATCTTTCTTAAAATGGAGCACCCAAAACTTGATGCAGTTGAGGCTAAAAGATTACTTCGTATATCTTAAACACGACGCTCCTGTTTATATATCCCAGCATATGTTTGCTTTCTTTGCAACAGGTGATTTACTGTGATTGACTCACAGGCAACTTGTGATCCACTGTAATCTTCTATATACTTCTCAACAGAACTTTACCCAGCTGCTGCTGTTTCTTGCTGGTACAATCAATAGCTCCTCAGCACCTTGTCGTCATGTTTACTGATTTACATCCCTTCTTTTTTTTCAGATTATTTCTGCAATCCATCTAGAAAATTTTGAATTTGAATCCTGTCCTCTCTACAATGTGTATAATTTTCAACAGGGTATTATATACTTTATTAAGGGCATGCATTACACCATTACCTAAGTCATCAGTGACCATGGTACCCAACTTGATGCATCCTTCTAGTCACCCAGTGAATCACTGAGAACTGTTTAACAAGTGCATTTTTCCAAACAGTTTTGAATCCACAATTTTATCCAGGCTGCATTTCTCTAGCCTGCTAATGGAAGTCTCACATGAGACAGTGTCAAAACCTAACAAGTCAAGGTGCTTTGTCGTTATCTACAAGGCTTGTTACCTGTCAGAGTAGGAAATCAGGTTGGCTTTATACAATTTGTTCCTGACAAAATCAAATTGCCTGTTATTTACCATGTTGCTATCCAACTCATGATCAATCTATTGTTAGGTCCCACATAAAGCTCTCCTGTAAAATTCTCTCTGCTAACTGAAATCAAGGATACAATAGCAGCACTTTTGATGAGGCTCAGTGATTATTTGGTGATGAAGCCTTTTAGCTATCACATTCAAGAATAACCAAGCCCTACTTTTATTAATAGCACTTATCCTACAATCTACATTTCAGAAAATACAGGTTTTTAAACTGACTCAAGTCCCAGTTATATTTCTCTCTCTTTCATACATGTTGAAGTGCTTCATGATCCAATGAGCTAGAGCAGACATCCGGGGTAACATTTTTTTCAGTTCCTTCCCAATGTTATTTTGACCCAAGCAAATTAACCTTTAGCTTTGCTACTACTTATTTGCCCATCACACCATTAATGGGCATAATCATAGGTAACTTCATCTTTGTTTCTGTCTTTCCTGAAAACAATATACCCTTGAATACCTCTGTTCCAGTCATGACTGTCTCTCTAACATGGTTTTGTAATAACCAGTTAATAACACAGGTGTTTTGCTGTTTCTCACGTTCCTTGGACTAACATCAATGCACCTTGGCATGTCAGTCTACTCTTGCCCATTTTTCTAACTTAAACTGTGTACAAGTGTTCCCCAAACACTATCACTAGTTTCACTACTGTTCTAGTCAACATTTGTGCTCTCATTTTCTTTGCCTTTCTGTTTCGCTCCTTGCTATACGTCCACCTATTGCTATATACTCTCTTATCAATATTGCTCTTCCTGTGTACTAAACAAAAAAGCATAGAGACAAATATGGTACAAGACTTTCTCAAACTTTCACTCTGTTTCCTAGAC